>NC_035108.1:143737354-153737354 GCF_002204515.2 Aedes aegypti
CGCTGAGGGGATGACAGAAATCGATGTCCGACGCCATTTTGAAATCCAAGATGGCGGCTCCAGATAAGAAAAATCATGATAATTCTCATGCCAGACAACGGGTATTTTCGGAACGGGCACGAATGAGGAATGACAGAAATCGAGTATCCAACGCCCATTTTTTGAAATGCCAAGATTGGCGTTCCTCCGATTAGTGAAATCATTGAAAACCCATGCAATATGGGTATTTTCGGAACGGGAACGATGAGGGGATGACGGAAATCGATGTCCGACGCCATTTTGAAATTCAAGATGGCGACCTCTGGATTAGTAAAATCAATGGAAACCCATGCAATATGGGTATTTTCGGAACGGGCACGATGAGGGGATGACAGAAATCGATGTCCGACGCCATTTTGAAATCCAAGATGGCGGCCTCCAGATAGTAAAATCATTGAAATCTCATGCAATATGGGTATTTTCGGAACGGGCACGATGAGGGGAATGACAGAAATCGATATCCAACGCCATTTTGAAATCCAAGATGGCGTCCTCCGGATTAGTGAAATCATTGAAAACCCATGCAATATGGGTATTTTCGGAACGGGGAACGATGAGGGATGACGGAAATCGATGTCCGACGCCCATTTTGAAATCCAAGATGGCGGCCTCCGGGTAAGTAAAATCAATGGAAAACCCATGCAATATGGGTATTTTCGGAACGGGAACGATGAGGGGATGACGGAAATCCGATGTCCGACGCCATTTTGAAATCCAAGATGGCGGCTCCGGTAAGTTAAATTCATTGGAAACCATGCAATATGGGTATTTCGGAACGGGGCACGACGAGGGGATGTCGAAATCGATGTCCGACGCCATTTTGAAATCCAAGATGGCGGCCTCCGGATAGTGAAATCATTGAAACCCATCAATATGGGTATTTTCGGAACGGGCACGATGAGGAAGACAGGAAATCGATTCCGACGCCATTTTGAAATCCAAGATGGCGGCTCCGGATTAGTTGAAATCATTGAAAACCCATGCATATTGGGTATTTTCGAACGGGCACGATGAGGGAATGACGAAATCGATGTGTCGACGCCATTTTAAATCCAAGATGGCGACCTCCGGATTAGTGAAAATCATTGAAAAACCATGAATATGGGTATTTTTCGGAACGGGCACGATGAGGAATTGACAGGAAATCGATTCCACGCATTTTGAAATCCCAAGATGGGGTCTCCGGATTAGTGAAATCATTGAAAACCCATGCAATATGGGTATTTTCGGAACGGGAACGATGAGGGGATGACGGAAATCGATGTCCGACGCCATTTTGAAATCCAAGATGGCGGCCTCCGGGTAAGTAAAATCATTGGAAACCCATGCAATATGGGTATTTTCGGAACGGGCGCGACGAGGGGATGTCGGAAATCGATGTCCGACGCCATTTTGAAATCCAAGATGGCGTCCTCCGGATTAGTGAAATCATTGAAAACCCATGCAATATGGGTATTTTCGGAACGGGAACGATGAGGGGATGACGGAAATCGATGTCCGACGCCATTTTGAAATCCAAGATGGCGGCCTCCGGGTTAAGTAAAATCATTGGAAACCCATGCAATATGGGTATTTTCGGAACGGGCGCGACGAGGGGATGTCGGAAATCGATGTCCGACGCCATTTTGAAATCCAAGATGGCGTCCTCCGGATTAGTGA
Source organism: Aedes aegypti (assembly GCF_002204515.2). Classification (NCBI taxonomy): domain Eukaryota; kingdom Metazoa; phylum Arthropoda; class Insecta; order Diptera; family Culicidae; genus Aedes; species Aedes aegypti. The sequence goes on from NC_035108.1 coordinate 143,739,053, forward strand.
AATCATTGAAAACCCATGCAATATGGGTATTTCGGAACGGGAACGATGAGGGGATGACGGAAATCGATGTCCGACGCCATTTTGAAATTCAAGATGGCGACCTCTGGATTAGTAAAATCAATGGAAACCCATGCAATATGGGTATTTTCGGAACGGGCACGATGAGGGGATGACAGAAATCGATGTCCGACGCCATTTTGAAATCCAAGATGGCGGCCTCCAGATAAGTAAAATCATTGAAATCTCATGCAATATGGGTATTTTCGGAACGGGCACGATGAGGGAATGACAGAAATCGATATCCACGCCATTTTGAAATCCAAGATGGCGTCCTCCGGATTAGTGAAATCATTGAAAACCCATGCAATATGGGTATTTTTCGGAACGGGAACGATGAGGGGATGACGGAAATCGATGTCCGACGCCATTTTGAAATCCAAGATGGCGGCCTCCGGGTAAGTAAAATCAATGGAAACCCATGCAATATGGTATTTTCGGAACGGGAACGATGAGGGGATGACGGAAATCGATGTCCGACGCCATTTTGAAATCCAAGATGGCGGCCTCCGGGTAAGTAAAATCATTGGAAACCCATGCAATATGGGTATTTTCGGAACGGGAACGATGAGGGGATGACGGAAATCGATGTCCGACGCCATTTTGAAATTCAAGATGGCGACCTCTGGATTTGTGAAATCATTGGAAACTCATGCAATATGGGTATATTCGGAACAGGCACGATGAGGGGATGACGGAAATCGATGTCCGACGCCATTTTGAAATTCAAGATGGCGACCTCTGGATTAGTAAAATCAATGGAAACCCATGCAATATGGGTATTTTCGGAACGGGCACGATGAGAGGATGACAGAAATCGATGTCCGACGCCATTTTGAAATCCAAGATGGCGGCCTCCAGATAAGTAAAATCATTGGAAACCCAAACAATCTCAAAATTATCATTTCTCTTGATAGCTCCATTGACCGTCCTCAAAATGGGTAAATTTTTACCCTTTATGTGCCACGAGCTTGATATACAAAAAGGGGTAAAAAAATACCCATTCCTTGACATAAACTGCCTTTACCCGTTAATGAGTAAACCGTGTTTACTCATTAAATGTGGAGAGGCACTTCTAGCGAAAATGGGTATTTTTTCACCCATTGAAGGGTATTCTCGAACGACCGTGTAGGTGTAGCGCACAAATCGGTGAAAACACAATTCGCTCCCAAGACGACAATTCGTCCGCTGGGGCGTGCTGCTGTCGTCATGATGATGGTTTACGACAGCAATGTCAAACCCATACATGGTTTCAAAACATTCGGAACAGCTAAATGGAATACAAATCATGGACGAGAACAGCTTTCCCGGGAAGCTCACGAGACTGATAAGAGCGACGATAGAAGGTGTGCAAAATTGTGTGAAGGTTTCAGGCGAACACTCCAGTTCGTTTGGATCCCACCGGGGACTACGACAAGGTGATGGGCTTTCGTGCCTGTTGTTCAATATTGCGCTGGAAGGTGTTATGCGGAGAGCCGGGCTTAACAGCCGGGGTACGATTTTTACGAGATCCAGTCAATTTGTTTGCTTCGCGGATGATATGGACATCGTCGGCCGAACATTTGAAAAGGTGGCAGACCTGTACACCCGCCTGAAACTTGAGGCAGCAAAAGTTGGACTGGTGGTGAATGCGGCCAAGACAAAGTACATGCTAGCTGGTGGAGTCGAGCGCGACAGGGCTCGCCTAGGTAGCAGTGTTACGATAGACGGGGATACTTTCGAGGTGGTCGACGAGTTCGTCTACCTTGGATCATTGCTGATGGCTGACAATAACGTTAGCCGTGAAATACGGAGGCGCATCATCAGTGGAAGTCGGGCTATGGTCTCCAGAAGAAGCTGCGGTTGAAAAAGATTCACGCCCGCACCAAATGTACCATGTACAAAACGCTCATAAGGCCGGTAGTCCTCTACTGGCATGAAACGTGGACGATGCTCGAGCAGGACCTGCAAGCACTTGGAGTCTTCGAACGTCGGGTGCTTAGAACGATCTTCGGCGGTGTGCAAGAGAACGGTTTGTGGCGGCGAAGGATGAACCACGAGCTCGCCCAACTCTACGGCGAACCAGTATCCAGAAGGTGGCCGAAGCTGGAAGGATACGATGGGCAGGGCATGTTGCGAGAATGCCGGACAGCAACCCTGCAAAGATGATGTTCGCTTCGAATCCGGTTTGTACAAGAAGGCGTGGAGCGCAGCGAGCTAGGTGGGCGGATCAAGTGCATATCGATTTGGCGAGCGTGGGGCAGAACCAAGGATGGAGAGATGCGGCCACGAACCGAGTATTGTGGCGTGAAATTGTTGATTCAGTGTTATCTGTGTAGATGTTAACTAAATAAATGATGAAATGAATGGAATACAAACCGACAGCACAACAGCAACACTTTACACGCCCGACGGGAAGTCACTGACACGAAATGTATTTAACTTGTGTCGCGAATTCACAATCTTCCAATTAAAGTCCAGAAAACACACTGCTCTAAAATTCGTAGATCAACGGATCACAAATCGACTCACAACACCGTAACAAAGTTCTGTGTTCATTGAACAAGAAGTCACCAAATCGTGAAGCCTCCCACTCCGGTTGCGAAACTGTTTCACGGATTTCAAAACTGACACACACACTAAACACAAATTATTCATACTCAAGCATATTTGGATCAACATGCACCACGAAATATTATCGCACCGTCACCAAACTGGACACAGCGCACAACACATTCGCGACGTGCTTCAAATTACCCCGTTTTGCAGCCGGATTTTTAGCGTGGCGCTGCATTCTTACGGTTTTAATGAACACAGCGCACTATTATTCGCACTGTTGTAAACCTGAATTTTCGACACGCGAAAAACGGATTTTCTCCAAACCCATGGATTGGAGCTACGTCGGGTAAGGTGCGTTGTGTAGCAAAACAGATCTGCTGCCCAGCGCACTATGCCCGAAGTTAAGTTCAACGCATAGATTTAGAGAAAAATCGGTTTTCGCGTGTCGATAATTCCGGCTTTCTACTGGAGACGCGATATTTAGATATTAGTCGATACTCGGGGACCGAAAATATTATAATTTAAAAAAGTGTTTGTCTTGATTTCTACCAGATCCATAATACATTTATGTAAATTAAAGCTCTCGTGGATCAATATAGGTAAATAGATATGAACGTTCTGGCACTAATCCGAATAATACTTTTCGATTTTTTACTGGCGCTGCATTTCCTGAATGTTAAACGTTATGTCGGAAGCAAGGAGGGTTCACCAAGGTGACACATTATGGTCACTTTGTGGAGAAAACTAGAACGAGTAGGTGAGAGGGTAGTCGGGCGATTGAATTCTGATTGATTCGAGAAACGGTATTGTCAAGAACTGCTCTACTTCTTTCTCCCTTTTAACAATTTTTTGGAGACAAAGTTTTGTCAATAATTATTATAATAATACGGTCGTACCTAGATTAGAGTATTAGATGTAGTTCAAAAAATCGTTTTTGCTCCACACCGCTCATTCGATTCTAGATCAAATTCTGAGGGTCCTCTCAAAATTTTAGCCCATTCGGATGAAAACTCAGACTGCACAAGCCATTTAAAATTTATATGTGAATTGCTATGGACAAAGCAAGCAATTAATTCAATCGGTCAGAGTGTTTGCCCATGGGCTCTTGGGGATTAGAGCTACGTTTATACTGTGAGACACAATAATCAGCTACAACTTTGCCGAAGACCGGTCTTCGGTAAAGTTGTAGCTGATGAATGTATCTCACAGTTTTAACGTAGTTCCAATCCTCAAGAGTACATGGACAAACACTCTGACCGATTGAATAAATTGCTTGCTTTTTCCATAGTATTTCCAACATAAACTTTGAAGGGCATGTGTGGTCTCAGTTTTCATCCGAATGAGCTCAAATTTTGGAAGGACACTCAGAATTTGATCTAGAATCGAATGAGCGGTGTGGAGCAAACACATTGAATTTCAAAATGGCGTCGGACATTGATTTTCTTCATCCCTCGTCGCGCCCGTTCCGAAAATACCCATATTGCATGGGTTTCCAATGATTTTACTTACCCGGAGGCCGCCATCTTGAATTTCAAAATGGCTTCGGACATCGATTTTCTTCATCCCCTCGTCACGCCCGTTCCGAAAATACCCATATTGCATGGGTTTCCAATGATTTCATTAATCCGGAGGCCGCCATCTTGGATTTCAAAATGGCTTCGGACATCGATTTCTGTCATTCCCTCATCGTGCCCGTTGCGAAAATACCCATATTGCATGGGTTTTCAATGATTTCACTTACCCGGAGGACGCCATCTTGGATTTCAAAATGGCGTTGGATATCGATTTCTGTCATTCCCTCATCGTTCCCGTTCCGAAAAATACCCATATTGCATGAGTTTTCAATTATTTTACTTATCCGGAGGTCGCCATCTTGAATTTCAAAATGGCGTCGGACATCGATTTCCGTCATCCCCTCGTCGCGCCCGTTCCGAAAATACCCATATTGCATGGGTTTTCAATGATTTTATTAATCCAGAAACCGCCATCTTGGATTTCAAAATGGCGTTGGATATCGATTTCTGTCATTCCCTCATCGTTCCCGTTCCGAAAATACCCATATTGCATGAGTTTTCAATTATTTTACTTATCCGGAGGTCGCCATCTTGAATTTCAAAATGGCGTCGGACATCGATTTCCGTCATCCCCTCGTCGCGCCCGTTCCGAAAATACCCATATTGCATGAGTTTCCAATGATTTTACTAATCCGGAGGCCGCCATCTTGGATTTCAAAATGGCGTCGGACATCGATTTCCGTCATTCCTTCATCGTGCCCGTTCCGAAAATACCCATATTGCATGGGTTTCCAATGATTTCACTAATCCGGAGGCCGCCATCTTGGATTTCAAAATAGCGTCGGACATCGATTTTCGTCATCCCCTCTTCGCGCCCGTTCCGAAAATACCCATATTGCATGGGTTTCCAATGATTTCACTAATCCGGAGGCCGCCATCTTGGATTTCAAAATAGCGTCAGACATCGATTTTCGTCATCCCCTCTTCGCGCCCGTTCCGAAAATACCCATATTGCATGGGTTTCCAATGATTTCACTAATCCGGAAGGCCGCCATCTTGGATTTCAAAATAGGCGTCGGACATCGATTTCGTCATCCCCTCTTCGCGCCCGTTTCCGAAAATACCCATATTGCATGGGTTTCCAATGATTTCACTAATCCGGAAGCCGCCATCTTGGATTTCAAAATGGCGTCGGACATCGATTTCCGTCATCCTCTCATCGTGTCCCGTTTCGATAATACCCATATTGCATGGGTTTCCAATGATTTCACTAATCCGGAGGCCGCCATTTTGGATTGCAAAATGGCGTCGGACATCGATTTCCGTCATCCCCTCATCGTTCCCGTTCGAAAATACCCATATTGCATGAGTTTCCAATGATTTCACTAATCCGGAGGCCGCCATCTTGGATTTCAAAATGGCTTCGGACATCGATTTCTGTCATTCCCTCATCGTGCCCGTTGCGAAAATACCCATATTGCATGGGTTTCCAATGATTTCATTAATCCAGAGGCCGCCATCTTGGATTTCAAAATGGCGTTGGATATCGATTTCTGTCATTCCCTCATCGTGCCCGTTCCGAAAATACCCATATTGCATGAGTTTTCAATGATTTTACTTATCCGGAGGTCGCCATCTTGAATTTCAAAATGGCGTCCGACATCGATTTCCGTCATCCCCTCATCGTGTCCGTTCCGAAAATACCCATATTGCATGAGTTTTCAATGATTTTACTTATCCGGAGGTCGCCATCTTGAATTTCAAAATGGGCGTCCGACATCGATTTCCGTCATCCCCTCATCGTGTCCGTTTCAAAAATACCCATATTGCATGGGTTTCCAATGATTTCATTAATCCAGAGGCCGCCATCTTGGATTTCAAAATGGCGTTGGATATCGATTTCTGTCATTCCCTCATCGTGCCCGTTCCGAAAATACCCATATTGCATGAGTTTTCAATGATTTTACTTATCCGGAGGTCGCCATCTTGGATTTCAAAATGGCGTTGGATATCGATTTCTGTCATTCCCTCATCGTGCCCGTTCCGAAAATACCCATATTGCATGAGTTTTCAATGATTTTACTTATCCGGAGGTCGCCATCTTGAATTTCAAAATGGCGTCGGACATCGATTTCCGTCATCCCCTCATCGTGTCCGTTTCAAAAATACCCATATTGCATGGGTTTCCAATGATTTCATTAATCCAGAGGCCGCCATCTTGGATTTCAAAATGGCGTTGGATATCGATTTCTGTCATTCCCTCATCGTGCCCGTTCCGAAAATACCCATATTGCATGAGTTTTCAATGATTTTACTTATCTGGAGGTCGCCATCTTGAATTTCAAAATGGCGTCGGACATCGATTTCCGTCATCCCCTCGTCGCGCCCGTTCCGAATATACCCATATTGCATGGGTTTTCAATGATTTTACTTATCTGGAGGCCACCATCTTGGATTTCAAAATGGCGTCGGACATCGATTTCCGTCATTCCCTCATCGTGCCCGTTCCGAAAATACCCATATTGCATGGGTTTTCAATGATTTTATTAATCCAGAAACCGCCATCTTGGATATCAAAATGGCGTCGGGCATAGATTTCCGTAATCCCCTCATCGTTCCCGTTCCGAAAATACCCATTATGCATGGGTTTCCAATGATTTTACTAATCCGGAGGCCGCCATCTTGAATTTCAAAATGGCGTCCGACATCGATTTCCGTCATCCCCTCATCGTGTCCGTTTCAAAAATACCCATATTGCATGGGTTTCCAATGATTTCATTAATCCAGAGGCCGCCATCTTGGATTTCAAAATGGCGTTGGATATCGATTTCTGTCATTCCCTCATCGTGCCCGTTCCGAAAATACCCATATTGCATGAGTTTTCAATGATTTTACTTATCCGGAGGTCGCCATCTTGGATTTCAAAATGGCGTTGGATATCGATTTCTGTCATTCCCTCATCGTGCCCGTTCCGAAAATACCCATATTGCATGAGTTTTCAATGATTTTACTTATCCGGAGGTCGCCATCTTGAATTTCAAAATGGCGTCGGACATCGATTTCCGTCATCCCCTCATCGTGTCCGTTTCAAAAATACCCATATTGCATGGGTTTCCAATGATTTCATTAATCCAGAGGCCGCCATCTTGGATTTCAAAATGGCGTTGGATATCGATTTCTGTCATTCCCTCATCGTGCCCGTTCCGAAAATACCCATATTGCATGAGTTTTCAATGATTTTACTTATCCGGAGGTCGCCATCTTGGATTTCAAAATGGCGTCGGACATCGATTTCCGTCATCCCCTCATCGTGTCCGTTTCAAAAAATACCCATATTGCATGGGTTTCCAATGATTTCATTAATCCAGAGGCCGCCATCTTGGATTTCAAAATGGCGTAGGATATCGATTTCTGTCATTCCCTCATCGTGCCCGTTCCGAAAATACCCATATTGCATGAGTTTTCAATGATTTTACTTATCCGGAGGTCGCCATCTTGGATTTCAAAATGGCGTCGGACATCGATTTCCGTCATCCCCTCATCGTGTCCGTTTCAAAAATACCCATATTGCATGGGTTTCCAATGATTTCATTAATCCAGAGGCCGCCATCTTGGATTTCAAAATGGCGTAGGATATCGATTTCTGTCATTCCCTCATCGTGCCCGTTCCGAAAATACCCATATTGCATGAGTTTTCAATGATTTTACTTATCTGGAGGCCACCATCTTGGATTTCAAAATGGCGTTGGATATCGATTTCTGTCATTCCCTCATCGTGCCCGTTCCGAAAATACCCATATTGCATGAGTTTTCAATGATTTTACTTATCTGGAGGTCGCCATCTTGAATTTCAAAATGGCGTCGGACATCGATTTCCGTCATCCCCTCATCGTGTCCGTTTCAAAAATACCCATATTGCATGGGTTTCCAATGATTTCATTAATCCAGAGGCCGCCATCTTGGATTTCAAAATGGCGTTGGATATCGATTTCTGTCATTCCCTCATCGTGCCCGTTCCGAAAATACCCATATTGCATGAGTTTTCAATGATTTTACTTATCCGGAGGTCGCCATCTTGATTTCAAAAATGGCGTCCGACATCGATTTCCGTCATCCCCTCATCGTGTCCGTTCCGAAAATACCCATATTGCATGAGTTTTCAATGATTTTACTTATCCGGAGGTCGCCATCTTGAATTCAAAATGGCGTCCGACATCGATTTCCGTCATCCCCTCATCGTGTCCGTTTCAAAAAATACCCATATTGCATGGGTTTCCAATGATTTCATTAATCCAGAGGCCGCCATCTTGGATTTCAAAATGGCGTTGGATATCGATTTCTGTCATTCCCTCATCGTGCCCGTTCCGAAAATACCCATATTGCATGAGTTTTCAATGATTTTACTTATCCGGAGGTCGCCATCTTGGATTTCAAAATGGCGTTGGATATCGATTTCTGTCATTCCCTCATCGTGCCCGTTCCGAAAATACCCATATTGCATGAGTTTTTCAATGATTTTACTTATCCGGAGGTCGCCATCTTGAATTTCAAAATGGCGTCGGACATCGATTTCCGTCATCCCCTCATCGTGTCCGTTTCAAAAATACCCATATTGCATGGGTTTCCAATGATTTCATTAATCCAGAGGCCGCCATCTTGGATTTCAAAATGGCGTTGGATATCGATTTCTGTCATTCCCTCATCGTGCCCGTTCCGAAAATACCCATATTGCATGAGTTTTCAATGATTTTACTTATCTGGAGGTCGCCATCTTGAATTTCAAAATGGCGTCGGACATCGATTTCCGTCATCCCCTCGTCGCGCCCGTTCCGAATATACCCATATTGCATGGGTTTTCAATGATTTTACTTATCTGGAGGCCACCATCTTGGATTTCAAAATGGCGTCGGACATCGATTTCCGTCATTCCCTCATCGTGCCCGTTCCGAAAATACCCATATTGCATGGGTTTTCAATGATTTTATTAATCCAGAAACCGCCATCTTGGATATCAAAATGGCGTCGGGCATAGATTTCCGTAATCCCCTCATCGTTCCCGTTCCGAAAATACCCATTATGCATGGGTTTCCAATGATTTTACTAATCCGGAGGCCGCCCATCTTGAATTTCAAAATGGCGTCCGACATCGATTTCCGTCATCCCCTCATCGTGTCCGTTTCAAAAATACCCATATTGCATGGGTTTCCAATGATTTCATTAATCCAGAGGCCGCCATCTTGGATTTCAAAATGGCGTTGGATATCGATTTCTGTCATTCCCTCATCGTGCCCGTTCCGAAAATACCCATATTGCATGAGTTTTCAATGATTTTACTTATCCGGAGGTCGCCATCTTGGATTTCAAAATGGCGTTGGATATCGATTTCTGTCATTCCCTCATCGTGCCCGTTCCGAAAATACCCATATTGCATGAGTTTTCAATGATTTTACTTATCCGGAGGTCGCCATCTTGAATTTCAAAATGGCGTCGGACATCGATTTCCGTCATCCCCTCATCGTGTCCGTTTCAAAAATACCCATATTGCATGGGTTTCCAATGATTTCATTAATCCAGAGGCCGCCATCTTGGATTTCAAAATGGCGTTGGATATCGATTTCTGTCATTCCCTCATCGTGCCCGTTCCGAAAATACCCATATTGCATGAGTTTTTCAATGATTTTACTTATCCGGAGGTCGCCATCTTGGATTTCAAAATGGCGTCGGACATCGATTTCCGTCATCCCCTCATCGTGTCCGTTTCAAAAATACCCATATTGCATGGGTTTCCAATGATTTCATTAATCCAGAGGCCGCCATCTTGGATTTCAAAATGGCGTAGGATATCGATTTCTGTCATTCCCTCATCGTGCCCGTTCCGAAAATACCCATATTGCATGAGTTTTCAATGATTTTACTTATCCGGAGGTCGCCATCTTGGATTTCAAAATGGCGTCGGACATCGATTTCCGTCATCCCCTCATCGTGTCCGTTTCAAAAATACCCATATTGCATGGGTTTCCAATGATTTCATTAATCCAGAGGCCGCCATCTTGGATTTCAAAATGGCGTAGGATATCGATTTCTGTCATTCCCTCATCGTGCCCGTTCGAAAATACCCATATTGCATGAGTTTTCAATGATTTTACTTATCTGGAGGCCACCATCTTGGATTTCAAAATGGCGTTGGATATCGATTTCTGTCATTCCCTCATCGTGCCCGTTCCGAAAATACCCATATTGCATGAGTTTTCAATGATTTTACTTATCTGGAGGTCGCCATCTTGAATTTCAAAATGGCGTCGGACATCGATTTCCGTCATCCCCTCATCGTGTCCGTTTCAAAAATACCCATATTGCATGGGTTTCCAATGATTTCATTAATCCAGAGGCCGCCATCTTGGATTTCAAAATGGCGTTGGATATCGATTTCTGTCATTCCCTCATCGTGCCCGTTCCGAAAATACCCATATTGCATGAGTTTTCAATGATTTTACTTATCCGGAGGTCGCCATCTTGGATTTCAAAAATGGCGTCGGACATCGATTTCCCGTCATCCCCTCATCGTGTCCGTTTTCAAAATACCCATATTGCATGGGTTTCCAATGATTTCATTAATCCAGAGGCCGCCATCTTGGATTTCAAAATGGCGTAGGATATCGATTTCTGTCATTCCCTCATCGTGCCCGTTCCGAAAATACCCATATTGCATGAGTTTTCAATGATTTTACTTATCCGGAGGTCGCCATCTTGGATTTCAAAATGGCGTCGGACATCGATTTCCGTCATCCCCTCATCGTGTCCGTTTCAAAAAATACCCATATTGCATGGGTTTCCAATGATTTTATTAATCCAGAAACCGCCATCTTGGATATCAAAATGGCGTCGGACATCGATTTCCGTCATCCCCTCATCGTGTCCGTTTCAAAAATACCCATATTGCATGGGTTTCCAATGATTTCATTAATCCAGAGGCCGCCATCTTGGATTTCAAAATGGCGTAGGATATCGATTTCTGTCATTCCCTCATCGTGCCCGTTCCGAAATACCCATATTGCATGAGTTTTCAATGATTTTACTTATCTGGAGGCCACCATCTTGGATTTCAAAATAGCGTCAGACATCTATTTCCGTCATTCCCTCATCGCGCCCGTTCCGAAAATACCCATATTGCATGAGTTTTCAATGATTTTACTTATCTGGAGGTCGCCATCTTGAATTTCAAAATGGCGTCGGACATCGATTTCCGTCATCCCCTCATCGTGTCCGTTTCAAAAATACCCATATTGCATGGGTTTCCCAATGATTTCATTAATCCAGAGGCCGCCATCTTGGATTTCAAAATGGCGTTGGATATCGATTTCTGTCATTCCCTCATCGTGCCCGTTCCGAAAATACCCATATTGCATGAGTTTTCAATGATTTTACTTATCCGGAGGTCGCCATCTTGGGATTTCAAAATGGCGTCGGACATCGATTTCCGTCATCCCCTCATCGTGTCCGTTTCAAAAATACCCATATTGCATGGGTTTCCAATGATTTCATTAATCCAGAGGCCGCCATCTTGGATTTCAAAATGGCGTAGGATATCGATTTCTGTCATTCCCTCATCGTGCCCGTTCCGAAAATACCCATATTGCATGAGTTTTTCAATGATTTTACTTATCCGGAGGTCGCCATCTTGGATTTCAAAATGGGCGTCGGACATCGATTTCCGTCATCCCCTCATCGTGTCCGTTTCAAAAATACCCATATTGCATGGGTTTCCAATGATTTCATTAATCCAGAGGCCGCCATCTTGGATTTCAAAATGGCCGTAGGATATCGATTTCTGTCATTCCCTCATCGTGCCCGTTCCGAAAAATACCCATATTGCATGAGTTTTCAATGATTTTACATATCTGGAGGCCACCATCTTGGATTTCAAAATGGCGTTGGATATCGATTTCTGTCATTCCCTCATCGTGCCCGTTCCGAAAATACCCATATTGCATGAGTTTTCAATGATTTTACTTATCTGGAAGGTCGCCATCTTGAATTTCAAAATGGCGTCGGACATCGATTTCCGTCATCCCCCTCATCGTGTCCGTTTCAAAAATACCATATTGCATGGGTTTCCAATGATTTCATTAATCCAGAGGCCGCCATCTTGGATTTCAAAAATGGCGTTGGATATCGATTTCTGTCATTCCCTCATCGTGCCCGTTCCGAAAATACCCATATTGCATGAGTTTTCAATGATTTTACTTATCGGAGGTCGCCATCTTGGATTTCAAAATGGCGTCGGACATCGATTTCCGTCATCCCCTCATCGTGTCCGTTCAAAAATACCCATATTGCATGGGTTTCCAATGATTTCATTAATCCAGAGGCCGCCATCTTGGATTCAAAATGGCGTAGGATATCGATTTCTGTCATTCCCTCATCGTGCCGTTCCGAAAATACCCATATGCCATGAGTTTTCAATGATTTACTTATCCGGAGGTCGCCATCTTGGATTTCAAAATGGCGTCGGACATCGATTTCCGTCATCCCCTCATCGTGTCCGTTTCAAAAATACCCATATTGCATGGGTTTCCAATGATTTTATTAATCCAGAAGGCCGCCATCTTGGATTTCAAAATGGCGTCGGACATCGATTTCCGTCATCCCCTCATCGTGTCCGTTTCGAAAAATACCCATATTGCATGGGTTTCCAATGATTTCATTAATCCAGAGGCCGCCATCTTGGATTTCAAAAATGGCGTTGGATATCGATTTCTGTCATTCCCTCATCGTGCCCGTTCCGAAAATACCCATATTGCATGAGTTTTCAATGATTTTACTTATCCGGAGGTCGCCATCTTGAATTTCAAAATGGCGATCGGACATCGATTTCCGTCATCCCCCTCATCGTGTCCGTTTTCAAAAAATACCCATATTGCATGGGTTTCCAATGATTTCATTAATCCAGAGGCGCCATCTTGGATTTCAAAAGTGCGTTGGATATCGTTTCTGTCATTCCTCATGTGCCGCGTGTCCGAACTAAACCCATATTGCATGAGTTTTCAATGATTTTTACTTATCCAGACGCCAATCTTGGATTATCAAAATGGCGTCGCGCATGATTTCCGTAATCCCCTCATCGTTCCGTTCACAACATACGCCATATATGCATGGTTTCCAATGATTTTTATTATCATGAGGCCGCCATGCTTGGATTTCAATGGAGCGTTCAGATCACGATTTCTGTCATTCCCCTCATTCGTGCCCGGTTCCGAGAAAATACCCATTATTGCATGGTTCCATTGATGTTTACTATCCGAGGTCGCCATCTTGAATTTCAAAATGGCGTCGGACATCGATTTCCGTCATCCCCTCATTCGTTTCCGTTTCAATACCCATATTGCAATGGGTTTCAATGATTCATCTAATCCAGGAGGCCGCCATTTGGCATTTCAAAATGGCGTGAGCATCGATTTCGTCATCCCTCATCGTGCCCGTTCCGAAAATACCCATATTGCATGAGTTTTCAATGATTTTACTTATCTGGAGGTCGCCATCTGCATTGATTCAAAATGGCGTCGGACATCGATTTCCGTCATCCCTCGTCGCGCTCCGTTCCGAATATACCCATATTGCATGGGTTTTCAATGATTTTACTTATCTGGAGGCCGCACCATCTTGGATTTCAAAATGGCGTCGGACATCGATTTTCGTCATCCCCTCTTCGCGCCCGTTCCGAAAATACCCAATTGCATGGGTTTCCAATGATTTCACTTAATCCGGAACTCGCCATCTTGGATTTCAAAATGGCGTCGGACATCGATTTCCGTCATCCCTCATCGTGTCCGTTTCGATAATACCCATATTGCATGGGTTTCCAATGATTTCACTAATCCGGAGGCGCCATTTTGGATTGCAAAATGGCGTCGGACATCGATTTCCGTCATCCCCTCATCGTTCCCGTTTCGAAAATACCCATATTGCATAAGTTTCCAATGATATTCACTAATCCGGAGGCCGCCATCGTGGATTTCAAAAATTGGCGTCGGACATCGATTTCGTCATCCTCATCGTTCCCGTTCCGAAAATACCCATATTGCCATGGGTTCCAAGGATTCGACTAATCCGGAGGCTGCCATTTGGATTTCAAAAATAGCGTCAGACATCGATTTTCGTCATCCCCTCCTTCCGCGCCCGCTTCCGAAAATACCCAGATTGATGCGGTTTCCAATGATCACTATCCGGGGAAACCGCCATCTGGTATTTCAAAATGGCGTCGGACATCGATTTCTGTCATTCCTCTCTCGTTGTTCCGTTTGCGATAATACCCATGATTGCATGGGTTTCCAATTGATTTCACTAATCCGGAGGCCGCCATTTTGGATTTGCCAAAATGGACGTCGGACATTCGATTTCCGTCATCCCCTCATCGTTTCCCCGTTCCGAAAAAATACCCATATTGCATGGGTTTCCAATGATTTCACTAATCCAGAGGCCGCCATCTTGGATTTCAAAATGGCGTTGGATATCGATTTCTGTCATTCCCTCATCGTGCCCGTTCCGAAAAATACCCATATTGCATGAGTTTCAATGATTTTACTTACCCGGAGGTCGCCATCTTGATTTCAAAATGGCGTCGGACATCGATTTCCGTCATCCCCCTCATCGTGTCCCGTTTCAAAAATACCCATATTGCATGGGTTTTCCAATGATTTCATTAATCCAGAGGCCGCCATCTTGGATTTCAAAATGGCGTTGGATATCGATTTCTGTCATTCCCTCATCGTGCCCGTTCCGAAAATACCCATATTGCATGAGTTTTCAATGATTTTACTTATCCGGAGGTCGCCATCTTGAATTTCAAAATGGCGTCCGACATCGATTTCCGTCATCCCCTCATCGTGTCCGTTTCAAAATACCCATATTGCATGGGTTTCCAATGATTTCATTAATCCAGAGGCCGCCATCTTGGATTTCAAAATGGCGTTGGATATCGATTTCTGTCATTCCCTCATCGTGCCCGTTCCGAAAATACCCATATTGCATGAGTTTTCAATGATTTTACTTATCCGGAGGTCGCCATCTTGGATTTCAAAATGGCGTTGGATATCGATTTCTGTCATTCCCTCATCGTGCCCGTTCCGAAAATACCCATATTGCATGAGTTTTCAATGATTTTACTTATCCGGAGGTCGCCATCTTGAATTTCAAAATGGCGTCGGACATCGATTTCCGTCATCCCCCTCATCGTGTCCGTTTCAAAATACCCATATTGCATGGGTTTCCAATGATTTCATTAATCCAGAGGCCGCCATCTTGGATTTCAAAATGGCGTTGGATATCGATTTTCTGTCATTCCCTCATCGTGCCCGTTCCGAAAATACCCATATTGCATGAGTTTTCAATATTTTACTTATCTGGAGGTCGCCATCTTGAATTTCAAAATGGCGTCGGACATCGATTTCCGTCATCCCCTCGTCGCGCCCGTTCCGAAATACCCATATTGCATGGGTTTTCAATGATTTTACTTATCTGGAGGCCACCATCTTGGATTTCAAAATGGCGTCGGACATCGATTTCCGTCATTCCCCTCATCGTGCCCGTTCCGAAAATACCCATATTGCATGGGTTTTCAATGATTTTACTTATCCGGAGGCCGCCATCTTGGATTTCAAAATGGCGTCGGACATCGATTTCCGTCATCCCCTCATCGTGCCCGTTTCCGAAAATACCCATATGCATGGGTTTCCAATGATTTTCACTTAATCCGGAGGCCGCCATCTTGGAATTTCAAAATAGCGTCAGACTATCGATTTCCGTCATTCCCTCATCGCGCCCGTTCCGAAAATACCCATATTGCATGAGTTTTCAATGATTTTACTTATCGGAGGTCGCCATCTTGGATTTCAAAATGGCGTCGGACATCGATTTCCGTCATCCCCTCAATCGGTGTCCGGGTTTCAAAAAATACCCATATTGCATGGTTTTTCCAATGATTTCATTATCCAGGAAGGGCCCCTTCTTATTTCAAAATGGCGTGGATATCGAATTTTCCTGTTCATTCCCCTTCATTTCCGTTGCCCGTTTCCGGGAAAAAAAATACCCAATTTATTGGGCATGTAGTTTCAACCAAGTGATTTTACCTGTTATCCGGAGGGTCGCCATCTTGGGATTTTTTCAAAAAATGGGGGCGTCGGACATTCCGGATTTTCCGTCATCCCCCTCCCATTTTCGTGTTCCGTTTCCCCAAAAATACCCCCAATATTTGGCATTTTGAAATTTTCTCTTTCTTTTTTTGGGTTTTTTGCCCGTTCCGAAAATACCCATATTGCATGGGTTTCAATGATTTTACTAATCCGGAGGCCGCCATCTTGGATTTCAAAATGGCGTCGGACATCGATTTCCGTCATCCCTCATCGTGCCCGTTCCGAAAATACCCATTATGCATGGGTTTCCAATGATTTCATTAATCCAGAGGCCGCCCATCTTGGATTTCAAAATGGCGTTGATATCGATTTCTGTCATTCCCTCATCGCGCCCGTTCCGAAAATACCCATATTGCATGAGTTTTTCAATGATTTTACTTATCTGGGAGGTCGCCAATCTTGAAATTCCAAAATGGCGTCGGACATCGATTTCCGTCAATCCCTCATCGTGTCCGTTTCAAAAATACCCATATTGCATGGGTTTCCAATGATTTCATTAATCCAGAGGCCGCCATCTTGGATTTCAAAATGGCGTTGGATATCGATTTCTGTCATTCCCTCATCGTGCCCGTTCCGAAAATACCCATATTGCATGAGTTTTCAATGATTTTACTTATCCGGAGGTCGCCATCTTGGATTTCAAAATGGCGTCGGACATCGATTTCCGTCATCCCCTCATCGTGTCCGTTTCAAAAATACCCATATTGCATGGGTTTCCAATGATTTCATT
The DNA here is from genome assembly GCF_002204515.2 of Aedes aegypti. Classification (NCBI taxonomy): domain Eukaryota; kingdom Metazoa; phylum Arthropoda; class Insecta; order Diptera; family Culicidae; genus Aedes; species Aedes aegypti. The sequence goes on from NC_035108.1 coordinate 143,756,080, forward strand.
AATCCAGAGGCCGCCATCTTGGATTTCAAAATGGCGTTGGATATCGATTTCTGTCATTCCCTCATCGTGCCCGTTCCGAAAATACCCATATTGCATGAGTTTTCAATGATTTTACTTATCCGGAGGTCGCCATCTTGGATTTCAAAATGGCGTCGGACATCGATTTCCGTCATCCCCTCATCGTGTCCCGTTTCAAAAATACCCATATTGCATGGGTTTCCATGATTTCACTTAATCCGGAGGCCGCCATCTTGGATTTCAAAATGGCGTCGGACATCGATTTCCGTCATCCCCTCATCGTGTCCCGTTTCGAAAATACCCATATTGCATGGGTTTCCAATGATTTCACTTATCCGGAGGCCGCCATCTTGGATTTCAAAAATGGCGTTCGGACATCGATTTCCGTCATCCCTCATCGTGCCCGTTCCGAAAATACCCATATTGCATGGGTTTCAATGATTTTACTATCCGGAGGCCGCCATCTTGGATTTCAAAATGGCGTCGGACATCGATTTCCGTCATCCCCTCATCGTGTCCCGTTTCCGCAAAAATACCCATATTGCATGGGTTTCCAATGATTCACTTAATCCGGAGACCGCCATGCTTGGATTTCAAAATGGGCGTTGGATATCGATTTCTGTCATTCCCTCATCGTGCCCGTTCCGAAAATACCCATATTGCATGAGTTTCCAATGATTTCTACTATCCGGAGGCGCCATCTTGGATTTCAAAATGGCGTCGGACATCGATTTCCGTCATCCCCTCATCGTGTCCCGTTCCGAAAAATACCCATATTGCATGGGTTTCCAATGATTTCACTAATCCGGAGGCCGCCATCTTGGATTTCAAAATGGCGTCGGACATCGATTTCCGTCATTCCCTCATCGTGCCCGTTCCGAAAATACCCATATTGCATGGGTTTTCAATGATTTCACTAATCCGGAGGACGCCATCTTGGATTTCAAAATGGCGTCGGACATCGATTTCCGACATCCCTCGTCGCGCCCGTTCCGAAAAATACCCATATTGCATGGGTTTCCAATGATTTTACTACTCCGGAGGCCGCCATCTTGGATTTCAAAATGGCGTCGGACATCGATTTCCGTCATCCCTCATCGTTCCCGTTCCGGAAAATACCCATATTGCATGGGTTTCCATGATTTTCACTAATCCGGAGGCACGCCATCTTGGATTTTCAAAATGGCGTTCGGACATCGATTTCCGTCATTCCTCATCGTGTCCGTTTCAAAAATACCCATATTGCATGGGTTTTCCAATGATTTCATTATCCAGAGGCGCCATCTTGGATTTCAAAATGGCGTTCGGATCATCGATTTTCTGTCATTCCCTCATCGTGCCCCGTTCCGAAAATACCCATATTGCCATGGTTTTCAATGATTTACTTATCCGGAGGTCGCCATCTTGGATTTCAAAATGGCGTCGGACATCGATTTTCCGTCATCCCCTTCATCGTGTCCGTTTCAAAATACCCATATTGCATGGGTTTCCAATGATTTCATTAATCCAGAGGCCGCCATCTTGGATTTCAAAATGGCGTCGGACATCGATTTCCGACATCCCCTCGTCGCGCCCGTTCCGAAAATACCCATATTGCATGGGTTTCCAATGATTTTACTTACCCGGAGGCCGCCATCTTGGATTTCAAAATGGCGTCGGACATCGATTTCGTCATCCCCTCATCGTTCCCCGTTCCGAAAATACCCATATTGCATGGGTTTCCATTGATTTTACTTACCCGGAGGCCGCCATCTTGGATTTCAAAATGGCGTCGGACATCGATTTCCGTCATCCCCTCATCGTTCCCGTTCCGAAAAATACCCATATTGCATGGTTTTCAATGATTTTCACTAATCCGGAGGACGCCATCTTGGATTTTCAAAATGGCGTTGGATATCGATTTCTGTCATTCCCTCATCGTGCCCGTTCCGAAAATACCCATATTGCATGAGATTTCAATGATTTTACTTATCTGGAGGCCGCCATCTTGGATTTCAAAATGGCGTCGGACATCGATTTCTGTCATCCCCTCATCGTGCCCGTTCCGAAAAATACCCATATTGCATGGGTTTCCATTGATTTTTACTAATCCAGAGGTCGCCATCTTGAATTTCAAAATGGCGTCGGACATCGATTTCCGTCATCCCCTCATCGTTCCCGTTCCGAAAATACCCATATTGCATGGGTTTTCAATGATTTCACTAATCCGGAGGACGCCATCTTGGATTTCAAAATGGCGTCGGACATCGATTTCCGACATCCCCTCGTCGCGCCCGTTCCGAAAATACCCATATTGCATGGGTTTCCAATGATTTTACTTACCCGGAGGCCGCCATCTTGGATTTCAAAATGGCGTCGGACATCGATTTCCGTCATCCCCTCATCGTTCCCGTTCCGAAAATACCCATATTGCATGGGTTTTCAATGATTTCACTAATCCGGAGGACGCCATCTTGGATTTCAAAATGGCGTCGGACATCGATTTCCGACATCCCTCTCGTCGCCCCGTTCCGAAAATACCCATATTGCATGGGTTTCAATGATTTTACTTATCCTGGAGGCCGCCATCTTGGATTTCAAAAATGGCGTCGGACATCGATTTCCGTCATCCCCTCATCGTTCCCGTTCCGAAAATACCCATATGCATGGGTTTTCCATGATTTCACTAATCCAGAGGTCGCCATCTTGAATTTCAAAATGGCGTCGGACATCGATTTCCGTCATCCCTCATCGTGTCCCGTTCCGAAAATACCCATATTGCATGAGTTTTCAATGATTTTACTTATCCGGAGGTCGCCATCTTGGGATTTCAAAATGGCGTCGGACATCGATTTCTGTCATCCCCTCATCGCTGCCCGTTCCGAAAATACCCATATTGCATGGGTTTCCAATGATTTTACTAATCCGGAGGTCGCCATCTTGGATTTCAAAATGGCGTCGGACATCGATTTCCGGTCATTCCCCTCATCGTTCCCGTTCCGAAAATACCCATATTGCATGGGTTTTCAATGATTTCACTAATCCGGAGGACGCCATCTTGGATTTCAAAATGGCGTTGGATATCGATTTCTGTCATTCCCTCATCGTGCCCGTTCCGAAAATACCCATATTGCAATGAGTTTTCAATGATTTTACTTATCCGGAGGTCGCCATCTTGGATTTCAAAATGGCGTCGGACATCGATTTCCTGTCATTCCCTCATCGTGCCCGTTCCGAAAATACCCATATTGCATGGGTTTTCAATGATTTCACTAATCCGGAGGTCGCCATCTTGGATTTCAAAATGGCGTCGGAATATCGATTTTCTGTCATTCCCTCATCGTGCCCGTTCCGAAAATACCCATATTGCATGGGTTTTCAATGATTTCACTAATCCGGAGGACGCCATCTTGGATTTCAAAAATGGCGTCGGACATCGATTTCCGACATCCCCCTCGTCGCGCCCGTTCCGAAAATACCCATATTGGCATGGGTTTTCCAATGATTTTACTTACCCGGAGGCCGCCATCTTGGATTTCAAAAATGGCGTCGGACAATCGATTTCCTGTCATCCCCTCATCGTTCCCGTTCCGAAAATACCCATATTGCATGGGTTTTCCATTGATTTTACTTACCCGGAGGCCGCCATCTTGGATTTCAAAATGGCGTCGGACATCGATTTCCGTCATCCCCTCATCGTTCCCGTTCCGAAAATACCCATATTGCATGGGTTTTCCAATGATTTCACTAATCCGGAGGACGCCATCTTGGATTTCAAAATGGCGTTGGATATCGATTTCTGTCATTCCCTCATCGTGCCCGTTCCGAAAATACCCATATTGCATGAGTTTCCAATGATTTTACTTATCCGGAGGCCGCCATCTTGGATTTCAAAATGGCGTCGGACATCGATTTCCGTCATCCCCTCATCGTTCCCGTTCCGAAAATACCCATATTGCATGGGTTTTCCAATGATTTCACTAATCCAGAGGTCGCCATCTTGGAATTTCAAAATGGCGTCGGATATCGATTTCTGTCATTCCCCTCATCGTTCCCGTTCCGAAAATACCCATATTGCATGGGTTTTCAATGATTTCACTAATCCGGAGGACGCCATCTTGGATTTCAAAATGGCGTCGGACATCGATTTTCCGACATCCCCTCGTCGCGCCCGTTCCGAAAATACCCATATTGCATGGGTTTCCAATGATTTTACTTATCCGGAGGCCGCCATCTTGGATTTCAAAATGGCGTCGGACATCGATTTCCGTCATCCCCTCATCGTTCCCGTTCCGAAAATACCCATATTGCATGGGTTTCAAATGATTTCACTAATCCGGAGGACGCCATCTTGGATTTCAAAATGGCGTCGGACATCGATTTCCGACATCCCCTCGTCGCGCCCGTTCCGAAAATACCCATATTGCATGGGTTTCCAATGATTTTACTTACCCGGAGGCCGCCATCTTGGATTTCAAAATGGCGTCGGACATCGATTTCCGTCATCCCCTCATCGTTCCCGTTCCGAAAATACCCATATTGCATGGGTTTTCAATGATTTCACTAATCCGGAGGACGCCATCTTGGATTTCAAAATGGCGTTGGATATCGATTTCTGTCATTCCCTCATCGTGCCCGTTCCGAAAATACCCATATTGCATGAGTTTTCAATGATTTTACTTATCCGGAGGTCGCCATCTTGGATTTCAAAATGGCGTCGGACATCGATTTCTGTCATTCCCTCATCGTGCCCGTTCCGAAAATACCCATATTGCATGGGTTTTCAATGATTTCACTAATCCGGAGGTCGCCATCTTGGATTTCAAAATGGCGTCGGATATCGATTTCTGTCATTCCCTCATCGTGCCCGTTCCGAAAATACCCATATTGCATGGGTTTTCAATGATTTCACTAATCCGGAGGACGCCATCTTGGATTTCAAAATGGCGTCGGACATCGATTTCCGACATCCCCTCGTCGCGCCCGTTCCGAAAATACCCATATTGCATGGGTTTCCAATGATTTTACTTACCCGGAGGCCGCCATCTTGGATTTCAAAATGGCGTCGGACATCGATTTCCGTCATCCCCTCATCGTTCCCGTTCCGAAAATACCCATATTGCATGGGTTTTCAATGATTTCACTAATCCGGAGGTCGCCATCTTGGATTTCAAAATGGCGTCGGATATCGATTTCTGTCATTCCCTCATCGTGCCCGTTCCGAAAATACCCATATTGCATGGGTTTTCAATGATTTCACTAATCCGGAGGACGCCATCTTGGATTTCAAAATGGCGTCGGACATCGATTTCCGACATCCCCTCGTCGCGCCCGTTCCGAAAATACCCATATTGCATGGGTTTCCAATGATTTTACTTACCCGGAGGCCGCCATCTTGGATTTTCAAAATGGCGTCGGATATCGATTTCTGTCATCCCCTCATCGTTCCCGTTCCGAAAATACCCATATTGCATGAGTTTCCAATGATTTCACTAATCCGGAGGCCGCCATCTTGGATTTCAAAATGGCGTCGGATATCGATTTCTGTCATTCCCCTCATCGTGCCCGTTCCGAAAATACCCATATTGCATGGGTTTTCAATGATTTCACTAATCCGGAGGACGCCATCTTGGATTTTCAAAATGGCGTCGGACATCGATTTCCGACATCCCCTCGTCGCGCCCGTTTCGAAAATACCCATATTGCATGGGTTTCCCAATGATTTTACTTACCGGAGGCCGCCATCTTGGATTTCAAAATGGCGTCGGACATCGATTTCCGTCATCCCCTCATCGTTCCCGTTCCGAAAATACCCATATTGCATGGGTTTTCAATGATTTCACTAATCCGGAGGGTCGCCATCTTGGATTTCAAAATGGCGTCGGACATCGATTTCCTGTCATTCCCTCGTCGCGCCCGTTCCGAAAATACCCATATTGCATGGGTTTTCAATGATTTCACTTATCCGGAGGACCGCCATCTTGGATTTCAAAATGGCGTCGGACATCGATTTCCGTCATCCCCTCATCGTGCCCGTTCCGAAAATACCCATATTGCATGGGTTTTCAATGATTTCACTAATCCGGAGGCCGCCATCTTGGATTTCAAAATGGCGTCGGATATCGATTTCTGTCATTCCCTCATCGTGCCCGTTCCGAAAATACCCATATTGCATGGGTTTTCAATGATTTCATTAATCCGGAGGACGCCATCTTGGATTTCAAAATGGCGTCGGACATCGATTTCCGTCATTCCCTCATCGTGCCCGTTCCGAAAATACCCATATTGCATGGGTTTCCAATGATTTTACTTATCCCGGAGGCCGCCATCTTGGATTTCAAAATGGCGTCGGATATCGATTTCTGTCATTCCCTCATCGTGCCCGTTCCGAAAAATACCCATATTGCATGGGTTTTCAATGATTTTCACTAATCCGGAGGACGCCATCTTGGATTTCAAAATGGCGTCGGACATCGATTTCCGTCATTCCCTCATCGTCGCGCCCGTTCCGAAAATACCCATATTGCATGGGTTTCCAATGATTTTACTTATCCGGAGGACGCCATCTTGGATTTCAAAATGGCGTCGGACATCGATTTCTGTCATTCCCTCATCGTTCCCGTTCCGAAAATACCCATATTGCATGGGTTTTCAATGATTTCACTAATCCGGAGGTCGCCATCTTGGATTTCAAAATGGCGTCGGATATCGATTTCTGTCATTCCCCTCATCGTGCCCGTTCCGAAAATACCCATATTGCATGGGTTTCAATGATTTCACTTAATCCGGGGGACGCCAACTTGGATTTCAAAATGGCGTCGGATATCGATTTCTGTCATTCCCTCATCGTGCCCGTTCCGAAAATACCCATATTGCATGGGTTTTCAATGATTTCATTAATCCGGAGGACGCCAACTTGGATTTCAAAATGGCGTCGGACATCGATTTCTGTCATTCCCTCATCGTTCCCGTTCCGAAAATACCCATATTGCATGGGTTTTCAATGATTTCACTAATCCGGAGGTCGCCATCTTGGATTTCAAAATGGCGTCGGATATCGATTTCTGTCATTCCCTCATCGTGCCCGTTCCGAAAATACCCATATTGCATGGGTTTTCAATGATTTCATTAATCCGGAGGACGCCATCTTGGATTTCAAAATGGCGTCGGATATCGATTTCTGTCATTCCCTCATCGTGCCCGTTCCGAAAATACCCATATTGCATGGGTTTTCAATGATTTCATTAATCCGGAGGACGCCAACTTGGATTTCAAAATGGCGTCGGACATCGATTTCCGTCATCCCCTCGTCGCGCCCGTTCCGAAAATACCCATATTGCATGGGTTTCCAATGATTTCACTAATCCGGAGGCCGCCATCTTGGATTTCAAAATGGCGTCGGATATCGATTTCTGTCATTCCCTCATCGTGCCCGTTCCGAAAATACCCATATTGCATGGGTTTTCAATGATTTCATTAATCCGGAGGACGCCAACTTGGATTTCAAAATGGCGTCGGACATCGATTTCTGTCATTCCCTCATCGTTCCCGTTCCGAAAATACCCATATTGCATGGGTTTTCAATGATTTCACTAATCCGGAGGTCGCCATCTTGGATTTCAAAATGGCGTCGGATATCGATTTCTGTCATTCCCTCATCGTGCCCGTTCCGAAAATACCCATATTGCATGGGTTTTCAATGATTTCATTAATCCGGAGGACGCCATCTTGGATTTCAAAATGGCGTCGGATATCGATTTCTGTCATTCCCTCATCGTGCCCGTTCCGAAAATACCCATATTGCATGGGTTTTCAATGATTTCACTAATCCGGAGGACGCCATCTTGGATTTCAAAATGGCGTCGGACATCGATTTCCGACATCCCCTCGTCGCGCCCGTTCCGAAAATACCCATATTGCATGGGTTTCCAATGATTTTACTTACCCGGAGGCCGCCATCTTGGATTTCAAAATGGCGTCGGACATCGATTTCCGTCATCCCCTCATCGTTCCCGTTCCGAAAATACCCATATTGCATGGGTTTTCAATGATTTCACTAATCCGGAGGACGCCATCTTGGATTTCAAAATGGCGTCGGATATCGATTTCTGTCATTCCCTCATCGTGCCCGTTCCGAAAATACCCATATTGCATGGGTTTTCAATGATTTCATTAATCCGGAGGACGCCAACTTGGATTTCAAAATGGCGTCGGACATCGATTTCCGTCATCCCCTCGTCACGCCCGTTCCGAAAATACCCATATTGCATGGGTTTCCAATGATTTCACTAATCCGGAGGCCGCCATCTTGGATTTCAAAATGGCGTCGGATATCGATTTCTGTCATTCCCTCATCGTGCCCGTTCCGAAAATACCCATATTGCATGGGTTTTCAATGATTTCATTAATCCGGAGGACGCCATCTTGGATTTCAAAATGGCGTCGGACATCGATTTCCGTCATCCCCTCGTCGCGCCCGTTCCGAAAATACCCATATTGCATGGGTTTCCAATGATTTCACTAATCCGGAGGCCGCCATCTTGGATTTCAAAATGGCGTCGGATATCGATTTCTGTCATTCCCTCATCGTGCCCGTTCCGAAAATACCCATATTGCATGGGTTTCCAATGATTTCACTAATCCGGAGGCCGCCATCTTGGATTTCAAAATGGCGTCGGACATCGATTTCCGTCATCCCCTCGTCGCGCCCGTTCCGAAAATACCCATATTGCATGGGTTTCCAATGATTTTACTTACCCGGAGGCCGCCATCTTGGATTTCAAAATGGCGTCGGACATCGATTTCCGTCATCCCCTCATCGTGCCCGTTCCGAAAATACCCATATTGCATGGGTTTTCAATGATTTCACTAATCCGGAGGACGCCATCTTGGATTTCAAAATGGCGTCGGACATCGATTTCCGACATCCCCTCGTCGCGCCCGTTCCGAAAATACCCATATTGCATGGGTTTCCAATGATTTTACTTACCCGGAGGCCGCCATCTTGGATTTCAAAATGGCGTCGGACATCGATTTCCGTCATCCCCTCATCGTTCCCGTTCCGAAAATACCCATATTGCATGGGTTTTCAATGATTTCACTAATCCGGAGGACGCCATCTTGGATTTCAAAATGGCGTCGGATATCGATTTCTGTCATTCCCTCATCGTGCCCGTTCCGAAAATACCCATATTGCATGGGTTTTCAATGATTTTACTAATCCGGAGGCCGCCATCTTGGATTTCAAAATGGCGTTGGATATCGATTTCTGTCATTCCCTCATCGTGCCTGTTCCGTAAATACCCATCTTGGATTTCAAAATGGCGTCGGACATCGATTTCTGTCATTCCCTCATCGTTCCCGTTCCGAAAATACCCATATTGCATGGGTTTCCAACAATTCTTACACTCCTGAAGCCGCTAAATATGGAATTTAGTTAATTTTCTATGCCCATAGTCCAACAATTTATATTCTATAATATTATCAATTGATAGAGATAGAACCTCTATCATTATCAATTGAGAGATGTTGTACTGATAGTATCATCATGAGAAATTTTTGGGATAGGGATACTATCTCTCTATCCTCTATCTCTGATAGAAACCGTTCTCTCAGTGATACTATCAGAGATAGACAAGAAGTGATAGTATCATCTGGCTAAACTGATAGTATCCGTTGTCTATCAGATAGATGATAGTATCATCGTCTATCTGATAATTTTGATGCCTGTCTATGAGTTCTTCAAATCATTCCGCATATTATACCGCATATTTGTCAGGAGTCTAGAGATTAATAAATTATTTCAGCAATTTTTCGTTAACTCTTCCTGTGGCCTTTTTAGAAAACATTCCAGGTAATGTTCTTGGTATGCTCTTCAAATTATTCCAAAAAATCGTACAGGTAGGTATTCGTCCAAAAATCTGAAAACGATTTTATTGGCATTTTCCAGCAATTTAATTATGATTTTCTGCAGAACTTTCTCCAAATATTTATGTAAAACCCATTCTATGTACTACTTAAGTTTCTTCAAGGATTCTATTTGAAATGAAATCCTTCATTGATTCCATCAGGAATTTCTTAAGAAAGTTCTCAGGAATTTCTTAAGAGAGTTCCTCATAACAAAATTCTTTAAGGTCCAGAATTGCCTGATAGATATATTCATGGACTGCTCAGCATTAACTTTTTTAAAGATTCATGAAAGATTTCATTTCTTATCTTATTTAATAGTTTCTCGGAGTGTTCAAGGATGCATCCAATGATTTTTCCCGTATACATTTCTTTAAGGATTACTGCAACAGAGATGTAAAATAGAAATATAAAATATAAAAATAAATACGGAAAAAAATTGAAAAATATGCAAGATAAACTGAAAATGCCTGCTAGATCTAATATCAATGTAAAACCCATTTTCTAATCAAACTATACAAACAACTATGTGTATACAAACAAAACTTTGTGTGTATATATATAAAACTGGGCAAAACTTCCTCCGATTCTGTACTACCCATAACGCATGTCTGTCCCATCTTTGTTGGATTTCCTATTCACATGAACGTATGTTCATGGGCAGATAAGCCGTCTTCCATTCCGTATGCTGTGCTTTAAAATGTTATTTGAAAAGTTTTAAAGTTGAACAGAAAGATGGTTCACATCAACGATCTTTTTTTTGCAATGAGCAGTTAAGCTGCCTCCATGGCATAGAACTAATGAATCACGTGAAATATCTTATGTTGGATTCATTTGTTGTATCAGATGTCCTTTCTTAGCCGAGTGGTTAGAGTCCGTGGCTACTTAGCAAAGCCATGCTGAATGTGTCTGGGTTCGATTCCCGGTTGGTCCAGGATCTTTTCGTAATGAAAATTTCCTTGACTTCCCTGGGCATAGAGTACCATTGTACCTACCACACGATGTACGAATGCGAAAATGGCAACTATGGCTCTCAGTTAATAATCGTGGAAGTGCTCATAAGAACACTAAGCTGAGGAGCAGGCTCTGTCTATGTCTCTGGACGTTATGCCAAGAAGAAGACGAAGAAGATCATATGTCGAATTCAATTTTCCATAAGTTAAAAGAAGAAGAATTGTTGAAACTTTCTATTGCCACGATAAAGAGATTGTAAGATTCAGCTAAATTTTAAGAAGTTTTATTTAAAAGTTTTCTTTTGTCTTACATAAATTACAATTTCAATTTGCCTGGAGAAACTAAGGACTGCTACATCAAATAGAAAATTATAACAAAATGTTAATAGAAACAAATTCAGTTTTACCAAATAGAGAAGAGAAGTGCATCACATAAAACGCAAATATATTAATATAAATGTTATATTTATATAACATATATTATGTTTATCAAACACAATATTAACAAGAAAAAATATTTCTGGCACATTTACTTGAGTTATATCTTTTTTTTCAACTCCCTTAGTTCTTTATGCCGATTTCTCAATCAATGAAAAAAAGTTTTGAACGCCGTAATATTACTTAATATTATTTGAAAAAAATTAAAATGAATTTTCTTTTCAGTGTCTTATAGTAATTAATGATCACACCTGCATTAACAGTGCTAAATACGACAGTTTCGAAGGTCGCTAGACGCTTCCCACAACGAGACGAGACGTGAAAAGGAAAGAAAACTTGAAACAAGACGATTCGGCTTTCATTTTCCGCTACTAATTACCGCACGCCTTCATGTAGGCCACATAATTGTGAATGTGTATTTTTAGAATTTTGTTTCTGTCGGCATATTATTGCGATTCTACGAACGTTCAAACGGTTTGCTACTTACTGTTTATTTTTCTCAAATATTTGTCACATCGTCGAACAATACCAGACATTTGAAACGTACCAAGCTACAACCAATGACGGCCAACGAGGGAAACACTTCTTCGCTTTTTGATATAGCTAGAAGTGATCGATGCCGCTGAATCTGCTCGGTCATGGACGTTGAGCTTGTTTGGTCATTTAATGCTCGTCTCGTTTCTTAGAGACATGTTGTCTGCGGATTGCATGACATCATGCCGAGGACGAATTAGACAAAAATAAGAAAGTTAGGTACAGGAAGTACATGTTTTATATGATTACACACTACACTCAACTAGAAGAAGATTCATTTGTGCATTAACTTTATGCGATGCCTGCATTTATTCGTACAAAACCAGATTAAAGTTCAAATTCTAGAACTGACTGAAAAAAAACTGAATGTATAATAGTAGTTTACGGAACAAGTTGCAGAATGATGATTTTTATAGCACAAGTCGTAAATTTACGAGGCTTGCCGAGTAGGATAATTACGACGAGTGCTGTAAAAATCGAGTTCTGCAACGAGTTACGTACAACATTTTTTGCAATTTCGTAGAAGACCACTTGAGGGTATCAGAAATAATATCGGAATGCATTCACCACCATTTTACAATTTCTGAAAAATGGTTTTGTAATGATTCATTACGCAACTCAAAACAGTTGCGTAATGAGAAAGCGTTGTGTAATGAATCATTACAGCACTGGTTTCAGTTGCGTAATGACTGTTCTCGCACTGAATACTTCAGTGCAGGAAAGTAGGCCGTTTCATGACAGATTGGCGTGATGAAAATCAGCCTATTACGATGAGAAATTTCAAAAGTAGTTAGTAAAGTTGCAGAATGACGATTTTACAGCAGAGTCGTACATTGTCCACGAGGCTTGCGAGTTGATAACTACGACGATGCGAAAAAATCGAGTGCAACGAGTTGCGTACAATTTTTTGCATTTCGTGACCCTGAGGTTCAGAATACATCTGATCTTGCCATCATTTGCATTTCTGAATAGTTGGGTAATGATCATTAGCAATAAAACAGTTGGTAATGAAAAGCGTTGGTAATGAACATACGCACTGGTTCAGTTAGGTAATGACTATTCCGCCGCGTACTTCAGTGTAGGAAAGTAGGCCGTTTCATGACAGATTGGCGTGATGAAAAACAGCCTATTACGATGAGAAATTGCAAAAATAGTATTTTCGTACCTATAACACAATATACACATTAGACTGATGCAAATTTTGAAGTTAAACGATGTCAATTATGATGAAAATGATCCTCCCAAAATTCGAAGTGATTCGGAAGAAATTTGGTTGTGCACACGCTATTTGAAGTTTATATGCAAATTACTATAATACAGGCAAAACTTTTGTGTTCTGTCCTCTAACTGCTCACTATAATAATCTATGGAAAAGTGAACACACTCATCTCATGTGAAAACTTCCCAGCTACAACTTTGCCCAAGACCACATTTTTTAGGACGTAAGGATAATTTGTTATTATTGATAACAGTCCAAATCATGCTGAGATGATCATTCAATTACTTTCAGAGCAACACTGCTTTTGTGCTGTAGAACATAGGAGCCTGGATTACTTTGATCTATTCTACCCGCCAGGAGCACCACTGTTGCCTGCCGAACAGTTGGTGAAGCATGCTACATGCAAACCAATTTTATGATGATGAATAACAATTTATCCTGAGGTCCAATCGAAAAGTGGTCTTCGGCAAAGTTGTAGCTGGGAGGATTTCACATTTGTTCTCTTTTCCATAAAATATTATGACGAAGAGATAGAGGGCACAAAAGATTGGAGTTTTCCATAGTATTCTCCATATAAACTTCAAATGGCGTGTGCAAAGTCAATTTTTTTCCGAATCACTTCAAACTTTGGGAGGATGCTATTTACCATAATTAAAATCGTTTAAGCATAGGGGAGCAAAGATTTCAAAATTTGCATCACTCTAATACACATGCTAAAATGGTCAATTGGCGTAGAAAGCTCTCAGTTAATAACTGCGGAAGTGCTCATAAGAGCATTAAGCTGAGAAGCAGGCTCTATGTGTGACGTAATTCCAGAAAGAAGAAGAAGAAGTATAACTAATACAAAACACAGAATTTATAAAGCTTCAGCTCAGTGCATTAGTCCTCAAGAAGTACTACCATTTTTTTTTTTGTTATAAAAAGTTGTTTATTGGTCGATATGCTTAGTAAAAATTATTCACATAATTGATTAAACTTCGACTTCTAATGCAAATCTTAACGCATCTACATCTATCCTTAAATTGGAATTTTCAATGAAGGAAATGTAATTCACTAAAGTTTTCAATACAGTTCGTCTCGTGGTTACCGATGTCCATTCGAGTGATGGTCGCAGCAATTCGTCACAAACAAAAGAGCGTCGACCGGTTATCGCCAACAGCCTTCTCTGCAGTTCTCTCCACGCATCATTAACTCTAGGACAAGAGAAAAATTTGTGCTGCAGGAATTCACTTCGCTCAGCACAGTACAAGCATTGCTCCCCGTCTGTCCGTCGCATTTTGAACAGTAGCCGTCGGTGTGGTATTTTCTGGTTTGTCCACATATATAGAGCAGACTTCTGCGATGATGAGAGTCCACGCATCCAGATGTTTGCCCATACACGACACCAGTTAGCGTTTGGGTATTCGGTTTCCACTTTGGGCCTTTCCGTTTGTTCCACATAGAAGCGATGGATGAGATCGGTGGAGGGGTGTTGGCGGATTTGGAAGGGAAAATTTGCTAGATTGTCGAGGATTAATTTGAGGCAGGGAAGATCTGAGATGGAAAAGGGTTGGGGGGGATTTGTTGGGTTGATGTAGGAATTGTAGAAAGGAAGGGACTCAATCTCGTTTAGATGCCTGTTAATCAGCAAAGACTTGCATTTAAACGTTGGGAGATGCAGTTTCACTCCACCGGCCACTTTGCTGCGCGCCAGTTGCTGCATCGGTACGGTCGCAGGCACACCTCGAAAAATGTATCTTCGCATTGTAGCAGTCAGTTTTGCAATATGCGCAGCTGTTGGAGTCAAGTGGGCAGCCATGTACCACATCCTCGCTGATATAAACGTATTTAACAGGGTCACTTTTTGGTGCATGGTCAAACAGCGCATCGAATGGAGCCAAACCTGCCTTGAGAAGTTGGTAACGATTTTGTCCCAATTTAACGTGACCATTCCCCGTACCGAGTTGCAAAAGTACACACCAAGAATCTTGATTGTATTTTCAGTGCGTAGCCACGGCACAGTGATAGGGTAGTCAATCAGGCCGACATCGATTGCAGTCGTTTTGTTTTCATTCAAAACGGCACCGGCTACACGTCCGAAGCAACGAAACAGATCACGCATCGCATTTAACTTCTCCACACTGCTAACAATCGCACTGATATCGTCTGCGTAAGCAACGATCATATCACCACCACAAACGTGTTCCAGCCGCCGTAGGAGGGGATGTAGGTAGATCACGAACAAGTGCATTGATAGGGGATCCCCTTGGCGGACCGACCGTTGGATCGGGAAGCTTGCTGAGAGATGGCCATTAATTAGCAAACGAGACGAAGAAGCTGCAGATATATTGGATAAAAGATCCACCAATGATGTGTTGAATCCCATTCCACGCATGGTGTTGAACAAAAAGCTTTGATCAACACGGTCAAATGCGTGGTCGAGATCGAAGCCAATTAATTTGGCCGTCTGTCGACATGCTTTCAACTGTGCGATTTTGTCTTTTATTGCAAGAGTGGCTTGAAATATATTTCTCTTACCGTTGGAGCATTTTTGTGATTCGGTTAGGACGTTGTGGGTGCGCATCACATTTTCAAGCCTTGCTTTCAGTATTCGAGCTAGAATTTTATAATCATAGTTGACCAAACTGATTGGTCTGTATGATCGAGCGGAGTCCCCAGCATCGCGCTTCTTCACCAACACTATTACTCCATCAACAAATTGTGTCGGGAAGTTTGAATTGATCGCTTCATTCAATACTAAATTCAATTCGCGGTGAATTACATCGAACGCACGCAAGTAAAATTCCTTAGGAAGCCCGTCGGGACCTGGGGATTTTTTCGATGCACTTGTTCGGATTGCAGAGAGTATTTCAACAGTCGTGATGTCGCTCATGCACGCTTCATTGACCGGGTCATTTTCGGGGATGACTCTTCCAGATTCGAAGCCCGTTCCATCTATTTCGTCTACACGGCCCCGTGCGTACAAGTTGGTAAAATAGGGAGTCGATGCCGGTTATGGACCCTTTGCGTATTATGGACCCCCTACAGAAAAACATAAAATTAACACTCAAAGCAACTTTATTCCTATGAAAATCCACCGGGGGAACTTTGATTACATTGTTAGTCAGCAGTTTCAGGCAAAATATTTGGTTTGAGACGCATAAATACAGATATTTGAACAGTTTTGTAAATGAAACCACACAAGAGGGTCCATAATACGCATTTCCAGGAGGGTCCATAATAGGCTCGTCGGCAGCGAGCCGGATTACATGGGAATCAAATGGAGGGTCCATAATACGCAACGTCAAATTTGTAAACAATCCTATTATGGACCCCGGAAGGGTCCATAATAGGCATTCGGACAACAGTTTTTCAAATGCATATTTCGCTGGAAAAATCGAAAGATTTTGTATGTTTCATAGACGTACTATGAAGTAAAGACATTGAATTTGTTGTAAGACTCCACAAAACGTATATGCGTCTGGAATATCATTGCGGAAAAGTGTCTAGAATGAATTTCAGCTACTAAGGGGTCCATTACTAGCATTAAAACCCTACTCAGTCATATGATCACGTATCGCATCGCAATCGTCGATAATTTCGTCCCTCTCGTTTCGTAGCTGCTCGATGGTCGTTCTTCGTCGTGTTCTTTCTCCAAGTTGGTAGGTAGATATTGGTTCTCCCGCCACGTAGGTTTCGTTGACACGCACAAACATTTCGGTGAAATTACGTTGATGGGAGAGCATTTCTGCTTTCGCACGATTGATTCTGATCAACATGGAACGATCATCGTGGTAATTGTCATACGCATGCCGCAATACCTCGTAGAGGCGCTGTTGCTCGCGATAGAACGCATCATAAACGGTTTTTGATTTCCATCGGAAGAATGATTTAATTTTCGGTTTTGCGCATGATAACCACCATTGCATCCATGACGTGTAGTATCGGCGTTGGCGGGTCCAATATTGCCAACTTGTTTGCAGTTCTTCAATATTTTCGTCTGACAGGAGATGGGGACGGAGGGACCAGAAACCCCTGCCGGGTGCTCTATCGGGGAGAGGAAGACATAGTCTCGTAGTAACGGCTTTGTGATCCGAGAAGCAAACGACATGAACAGCTGTTGCTCTCAGATGTTCTCGTAATCCGGAGCTGACGTAAAGCCGATCGAGCCTGGACGAAGAATTGTGCGTGATAAATGTGTATCCCGATTCGTGTTGTCGAAGCTGTTGCCACACATCGAGCAAACGAAGCTGCTGTACGGTGGACTGAAGAGAGGGGCTTGCGTTGGATCCCGTCGCGTCACGCTGACGAATTACGGAATTGAAGTCGCCCCCGAGTACGATGTGATCGGTGCGATATCGTAGGTAGTATGCTACAGTGTTGTTGAAAAAGCGTTCTCGCTCCGCACGCTGAGCTGAACCCGATGGGGCATACACATTGCACAGAGTGGTATTGTGCACACGCGAAGCGATCAATCTTCCATTCAGGCTTTTTTCGACATGCGAGAATTTTATATGCTGTTTGAGAGCGATTGCGGTCCCTCTCCGCACATGATCGACGTTGCAAACGATGTTGAAACCGGGCAAGGCAAGCTGTTCGTTCTCCACCTCCTGCAGGAAAACGATGTCCAAATCGGTTGTTTGGATGAATGTACGGAGGGCATTGATTTTCGTTGTGTTGGTTATCGTGTTGATATTGATAGTGCCTATATTTACGCTGGTGTGCTCCATTACTGTTGCATATCATCTCCGGAACCTCGACTGTGCTCGTTAGAGTCGCTGTGTCGCATCTTCTTCCCCGGTGGCGATCGTTTGCTGCGTAATCGTCGGCTGCTATTGGAGCCGAGTGATGCTTGAGAGCTGTCGGTTTCGTTGCCATCAGATTTTCGTAGAGGATTGATGTTGCCGCTCGGATTCAGGGACGGTGTGAATTGAATAGTAGCCGGTGCTCCGGTCGCTTTTACGGCAGGAGGAGGCATTGCGTTGATCGTTTGCACTGTCGTCGGCTGGGTCACCGATCGGGATTCGCTCGGTTTGATTGTCGTAGGACGTGGTGGATTTTGTTGTACTCGCGACTCCGGTTCTCGCGCTGGTGGATTGTTCGGCTTTGCCGGTTTCGGCAACGCTGACTGTTTCGCTACATTTGCATACGAGAGGTCTGCCGAGAGCTTCTGCACCAGCAGTTTCTTGTTTTGCACACATGGTATACCAACATGCACAAACTCCTGGCAGTGCAAACACGTCTGCCGCTGCCCCTTGTAGCCCACCGCCGAGTCCTCACCTCGAATCGTAACAAGTGAAGGAATGTTTTTCTCTACTACCATCCGAGCGATGCGTACGCCAGTTTTGACGCCTGCAAAGGCGGATCGTTCGTCCCACAGCAAATCACGAACGTTAAGAACGTCACCATACTCGAAAAGGAATTCGGCGATCTGTTCGTTTGAAATATCATTGGATAGATCAAACAAGCGTACTTCCACAGCTCCGTCCTCCATCATGATGCGCAGCTTGTAGATCTTACCATCAAACACGAACTTGTGCTTGTTATCGTGCTGCTGGACGATCGTTTCAGCGAGCTCGAGTTTGTTGACCTCCACGAAGGTACATCCCAGCCGCCGGCTTGGCTGGAGGAGAAGAACGTTTTCTCGCGTGAGACCGAGTTCTTTCCCGATGAATTTGTGTATTTCATCATGGGAAAGCTGTTTCGGAAACTGCGAATAATCGACGCGAAATGTATTTTCGCGGCGCGGCATCGCGGAACACGATATTCGTCACAGCACAGTAGATATTTGTGGCGGTAATAGCAATCGACAAACAACGTACGAGATGGTCTGTGAACGACTTCCGAAATTCGCTCCTCGATAGATCGACTGATCGGCTCGGAAGTTGAGCGCTAACTACCATTCCCACACAGTTACGGATCACCCACAGTGACGGATCACTTTGGCTTTCAACATCGGATAACTCGCTCAAAACATAAACGTTGACGTAAAACATATTTTTACCATATTATACTATTTGTCTTTTACCATTTGTAATGTTAAGCACAACATTCAACAACGGTTTATTTGACAAATGTTTAGTTGGTACCATACAGCTATCATTATATGGTCGTTTTCTGTAAGAAGTGCCGTCAGCATTCATAAGCTCCCACAGGTGGAGAAAATTAAAAGTTTTAGTATAAAACATGCTCGTTCGCTTCGATTTAGTATGGATTCATCTTTGGAAAACATTTTTCTTGATTGTTGATTCTAAATACCGAATATCAGCGCTTCTAACTAGTGATCCGTAATATGGACCAGGGAATGATTGTTTACCACGGTTATGGATCACTTCCAAAGAATGTAGATTTCTGTTATTTTAAGCATTGGATTCATAATTTTCAGACAATAGCACTAAAAATAATACTAATCAAACATCATGGTATGTAAATTTCATTTTTTAGCAGACAAAAATGGGTGGAAAACTTGGTGTGGAGCGAAAACAGTCCATGTCTCAGTTACTACAACACAGTATCCCAAAAAAATGGCATTTTACCCTTGTTTCCAGCTCTAACACTGCTATTTTTTGCAGAAATATGTGACACATTGTTAACTTTCGCCAAATCATGCAATACAGATGCATTGAGTTGAAAATCCCTTGATTTTGCGCACTGATCCGTAATATGTCACAATTTGATCCATAATATGAAAATTGATCCATAATATGGTTTTCAGAAGCCGACACAATTTTTAATTTTTATGCAATTCTATGCAAATATTACACTCAAAACAGTTTACTAACCGAAGTTCCAACTTGAAACGATTCAACTCGTGTTTTAAAATTACAATTTTACGTTTTCCATGTCGTTTTATTGAATTTTATAGGTTGGACTCCCCACTATTTGATCCATAACTGTGGGGTCATGGTATACAATTTTGTTTTAAGTGGATTTATAGATAACACAGCGGAACACGCACACAACCCGAATCCCGGTCGGTCCAGGATGTTTTCGTAATGGAAATTTTCTTGACTTCCCTGGGCATAGAGTATCATCGTACCTGCCACACGATATACGAATGCGAAAAATGGCAACTTTGCAAAGAAAGCTCTCAGTAAATAACTGTGAAAGTGCTCATAAGAACACTAAGCTGAGAAGCAGGCTCTGTCCCAGCAAGGACGTTAATACCAAGAAGAAGAAGAAGAAGAAGAAGAAGAAGAAGAAGAAGAAGAAGAAGAAGAAGAAGAAGAAGAAGAAGAAGAAGAAGAAGAAGAGGAAGAAGAAGAATACTTATGAATGGAAGTATAATAAACACTAAGTCAATTTGCTTCAAACATTTGAAAAGTCATAAAAACTTTAGAACAAATGAAACGATTAAATCATTGAAGGTATTGTACATCATGCTAAATGTAAATTACTGAAAATTATTCACTGAAGTTTACTGCCGGGGATCGCAAGTCTGTTCCATCTGCATTTTAATCAAAATTGAGTTGATATCAGTTTTAATTATATCTTCTAACGATAACGATTTCAGCTGTACTAACGAGAAATCACTTTTTATTCAGTAAAATTAGGAAAAAAACACCAAGTTGAATTGTCCCATGATGAAAAGTAAACGCATGTCAGTCCCACTGCAGATTTTCGCATCGTCCTAACATAAAAATGAATCGATATTTGGTCATCTTTATATTTTTCTTGGAAAGGTAACGGAGTGACAAGCAAATTATGAAAGTTTCATTGAGATCGAAACATGTTCCAATCTCCTGGAATTTTTTGAAAATTGAATTGTACGGAAAACGAGATTTAAAACTTTTCAGTCAATGTTCTCAATGCCTACTTTTCACAGATGGTACTGACTTGCGATTTGCGGCAGTTTAGGAGTATTTTCTAATTTATTGTCTCAGCATAGGCTTTTAATAACGGCATTAAAAAAGCTGTTGCCGAAGGGTAGGGCGACTGGTCGGGGGCTGAACTTCTTTGAGCAAATCAAACGAATTCTGCTAATTGGTGGATAAGCTAAAGCTAAATATAAAATTTATTAGTTCAAACTCCCTAATCGTGCTCAAATCGTCTTACAATTTTTCAGTGCAACCTCTAGTTACGCCCTATCATCCAGATCAGCAAACTCAGTTGGCATCGGCTTTGCCGGATCTTCTCGGTCTTTGCTGTGGTAGTTTAAAACACTAGATTGCACCACTTTAAATAACTAATTAGAACATACTTACTTGATAATAATATAAATTTAACTAAGAGTTTTTATTTAATTAATTCCAGCTCTCTGGCTGTATACTGACTTCAGTGGGTTCTACCAATAATCTCCATGTTTTCTTCACCTATGCAGATTCTTATTCTATGAGTTATTTCAGTTATTGGTTCTCAGTTAGCCACTTGTAGTTAATGGCAGAAGTGGCGAAATGCTATCGCAACATTCTCCCCCCCCGTAACATAGTTATTTCAATGAGTGTGTTACAAAAGTTTAACGCGATCATTTTGCACTTCCTTAACCCTTTTATGCGCTGCCGTAGTAGCACCAACCTAAGGAGCATTTACTAGCAATTATATTTCTATCTTTCGCTACATGAACTACCGATGGTACTACTAGTTGCGCATTCGACAACCCTAACAGTAGACGTGGCTTAGCACTACTATACTTAAATGGAGGTAAATCGTTAGAATGATCCTTTCTATATAACGTTGAATCGAAATTTTGAACTGGTAAATCAAGTTGTTTCACTGTCCACACATTGTTCAACGTAAAACGTTTCGTGTTGTTCACCTCGGATATTTCAACTGCCACGTTCTTCGACGTAAAGGTCTTTATGGAACCATCTATCCATTTCAAACTCAGCGAATCAGACTTCCCATCAATTCCAAGTTCTTCCGCAAGCTCATCTTCTAGCATGGTTCTCGACGATCCTTCGTCGATGAAGACAAACGTATCAATCTTTTTTTTACTTTCCATATAAGGTCACTGGGATGTATTTTAGCATAGTACGATTTTCGCTACCAATGTCAACAGTACATCCATTCAACGAGAACGTATCGTTCGATGAATGAAGCAATGGATGATGTTTCAATCGACACTCGTTCACGCCGCAGGGTTTCATTGTTTTGCACGGCCACGGCAAATGCCGATTTAAGCAACAGGCGCAAATTCTCAACTGGTTAACAAGTTCCCAACGTTTACTCACAGTCATAGCAGCGATTTTTGTACAATTCGAAACACGGTGGCTGCTTTCTCCGCATACATAGGGTGATGTGCTAGTATCCATCGTATTAAGCATTGATCAGTGAGAACTGTAATTTTCCCAGTATTGCAGTGAATGATGCTGATACAAACCGATGCCAAATAATTCTTTCTCAAAACGGCTTTAGCATTGTACAATAACATTTTGATAAATCTTGATCTCTTTTTGGAAATAATGCAAAGAAAATGCATCTTACCGTATTCTCAATCCGTCGTATCGTTTTCAACTCCGTCGCAATCAGTTTCCAGATCCGTCTCACAACTTACGGCTCACTGTGTGTATTGAGTGGTTAAAACACAACATATCAACGCTATAATAAAATGTTTTACTAGAATATGTAGATTTACGGGCATCTCCCTCCATTCCTTCAGCATGATGGAATATACTAATTTCCTTTAAAATTAATTGTTCCTCATCAAAATTCAGCCCGAACATATGAACACAATTCCTTTTGACCGTACAATTATGGCATTTGCTCACAGCACAGCGAAAACAACACAATCAAAGGAAGCGTATTTTTACGTCGAGCGTCGCGCACACATTGATGCGCACAAGCTTTTTTTTCTCAGTACGACGGATTGAACATTGTTTACATTCTCAGTTATACGCGGCGGTTGAGGAAATTTCGTAAAATTTGGTGATTTATTGAAGTTTTACGGCGTGTGATTGAAATGAAATCCTTCAGTGGAGAAGTACGAAGGTTTTCCATAGTGAAAATGAGCGCCCGGCGAAGTAACTCACCCACGGGGGCGGGAAGAAACTTGTGTTGGAAAGTGGTGTGGCTCAGTCGATCGCTAAGCATTTCTCTCAAATCGTGTTCGTCCATGCGATTTCGGTGAAAAAGTGAAAAGTGGATAATTGAACTGAAGTTATTTACCAAAATACAGTAGTTTTATTGCATTTTTGGTCAACAAGTGTACAAACCATAACAGCTTTCACAAAATTACACTTGGATAATGAAACTATGTTGCAGGTAAGTTTGAATATCCGCCGTAGTGGAACATTTAAAGTTTGATACGACGAATAGTAACGCTTACGACGAAGAAGAACAAAACCCTAGCAACGTTTCCTTTTCTCTCGGCGACTGCTGATGGGAGATGATCGATCAGATCCCCTATCATCATCACTATCGTCACTCTGCTCATCCCGACAATCATCCTCATTTAGTATTACAGTGGACGACGTAACCAGACTTGCTGCTTTCACCAACTCAGACATGAAATTGCTGAAGGTTGCGATGGTAGTATTGCTGTGATCCCGTTTGTGCGTGGCCCATTGCAACTTCAAATGTGTTGAAAAGTTTGTTTATCATCTCTTGTAGAAGACATGGATTGTTTAAATGTGATTGCAATCCAGCTGCGATCATATGATCCGATAAATTTTGAACGGCTAATCCGAAGGCGATTAACGAGTTGAGATCGTCATCTCTCGGCGCTGGAGTTTCGCGAAGTTTGGAGATGAGAGAGGATATCAGCAACTCGGGTCTCCCATACAGCAGCTGTAAAGTCTCGATGACTTGAGCTACACACTCTGGAAGCAGTAATTTACTACCAACGGCTTGACGAGCAGGACCACGAAGGCATCGTTGTAGTCTCATAAGGTTTTCTACGTTAGAGAACCCGCACGCTTTCGTAGAGTTGTTATAGCAGCTAATAAACACGGGCCAATCTTCAGGATTTCCCGTGAATATTGGCAAATCTGATGGGATGACCTGCCGAGCAAACATCTTTTGCATCCCAGATTCTAAGGCGCTACCATACTCATTTCTACTCATTTCATCTTCGGTAGATTCATCTCTCACTGAAGCAAACAGCTGATTTGTATTCGGGTAGGTAGGTAAAGATGCCTGCTCAATTTTAGCTTTCAATATATTGAGGTGCTCTTGCAGGAGATCGAAGCGTCTATCGATGGCTTTTCTCTCAGATGATAACTGGTCATGTAGTCGTTGTAAATCGGAAACTATTTGATGGCCTTGTGTTGACAATACACACTCGTGACATTCCCAATTAGGTATTGGTGTAGAGTTATTCATCTTTAGACACTCATGATGATAATGATTCTCGCAACGTGAGCAGGTTAAGCATCTCGCTAACAGAACTGATGACTTGCATTTCTCACACTGGACCTCCATTTGATCGGATATTACTGAAAAATTCTTTAGTGTTGCCGAAGGGTAGGGCGACTGGTCGGGGGCTGAACTTCTTTGAGCAAATCAAACGAATTCTGCTAATTGGTGGATAAGCTAAAGCTAAATATAAAATTTATTAGTTCAAACTCCCTAATCGTGCTCAAATCGTCTTACAATTTTTCAGTGCAACCTCTAGTTACGCCCTATCATCCAGATCAGCAAACTCAGTTGGCATCGGCTTTGCCGGATCTTCTCGGTCTTTGCTGTGGTAGTTTAAAACACTAGATTGCAACACTTTAAATAACTAATTAGAACATACTTACTTGATAATAATATAAATTTAACTAAGAGTTTTTATTTAATTAATTCCAGCTCTCTGGCTGTATACTGACTTCAGTGGGTTCTACCAATAATCTCCATGTTTTCTTCACCTATGCAGATTCTTATTCTATGAGTTATTTCAGTTATTGGTTCTCAGTTAGCCACTTGTAGTTAATGGTTGGTTGGTTTGACTTTATTAACGAGATTTTTAGCCCTGGGCTAGTTCATCTCGGGACCAACGGCTTTACTTCCCTTCCGAAGGAAGTCGTCACTATAACTTTTTACGTCATAAGTGACTATGTCGGGGATGGGATTCGATCCCAGGTCC
The DNA here is from genome assembly GCF_002204515.2 of Aedes aegypti. Lineage (NCBI taxonomy): Eukaryota > Metazoa > Arthropoda > Insecta > Diptera > Culicidae > Aedes > Aedes aegypti. Next base: position 143,781,110 of record NC_035108.1, read on the forward strand.
TCGGCGTGAGAGGCGAGTGTTCTAACCACTACACCAGGTCCGTCCCCATTGTAGTTAATGGCAGAAGTGGCGAAATGCTATCGCAACAAAAGCATTTAAACTTTGCTGCAATTATACAAATAAAAATATGTGTTTTTTACTTGGTAAATTGATCTTTTCACGAACATAATTACTCGGGTATTCTCTTTTTCATTATGCTCTTCTACTTTATCAAATAAGGATGATAGTGAGGAAAAAAGACATTGTTTTTCTTTGAAATTTAGTGGTTTTTATCAATTTCTACGTACATTTCGGGAATCTCGGGATATTTTGTCCCGGGATGTCCCGGGACGGACACTACACTGGTCTTCTGCAAATTTATTAGAAGGTTGAAAGCGACTTGAGGCAGCATTGTTTGGTTGGCAATTTTGCCGCTACGTGTCGCTAGTGTGCATGTAAATTTGGTCATATTTCAGTAAACTCCAGCTTATGATCCCTACCACCTAGAAAGTTCGTGTCTTCAGCAAATTTATTCAAAAGGTTGAAAGCGACTTGAGGCAGCAATGTTTGGTTGGCAATTTTGCCGCTACGTGGCGCTAGTGTGCTTGTAAAGTTGGTCATATTTCAGTAGACTTCAGCTCACGATTCCTACCACCTAGAAAGTTCGTGTGTTATGCTAGTTTGTATTTGAATACAATGTATTTTAGTTAGTTTAAGGTTGCTTGGGGTAAGTACTACACTCCGTTAATATGTAATTCCTCCTTAAAGTATTTCAACACCTCATTCAAACCCTCTTAAATATTAAGCATTACCTGGAACGGTATTTTTGATAATATTCTCAAACCCTTTATAATTTGCATTGTTCTGATTTTCAACAAACTTGACCTGAAATATTTATTTTTATGAAATGTTAAATGTTTATTAGAATAAAATATATCATGCATAACTTTTTCGCTTTTCAGGTTGGTTTATTTTATAATCTTTCTCGGAGAAGAATTTGTTTAGCTTTAGATCACTATCCTTCTTCTTCTTCTTCTTCTTCTTCTTTCTGGCGTTACGTCCCACTGGGACAGAGCCTGCTTCTCAGCAGTGTTCTTATGAGCACTTCATTGGCGTAGGAACAGGGGGGGCCAGGGGGGCCTGGCCCCCTCCAGAATCATCCAGGCCCCCCCCACAATTTTTGATGATGATAGAAACAAAAAATTAAAACAAACAAACAATTTAACATGAAGCAAAATCTTCTTGTTATTGACAAAAATTTCTTCAGTAGTAACTTTATTTTATGTTGAACAGCACAGTAACGACGCTTGTGTTATACAGCATCAGCGTGATGGTTCTGACTTGGGTGTATCACGCGACAACCGAAAGTTTATCCGTCCGACTGTCGATCGATTGGTTATTGTTAGAACTAGCTTCTTGTTGTATTCGATAAGTGCAATTTTTCGACATCTCCGTTGCCAAAAATACCGTGGTACAAAAGAGCGGAAGTTTGATTCCAAGAATTCATTTTTCTTCTGAATAATCCTAATAATGCTGTTTAGCATAGAGCAGCATATTCACTGGATTCTGATTTCGCATGTTTTTGGAGGATACCCTGCCTGAGGTGTGGGGTGATGATGACGATTTCCCTTATAAAAATTCACTAAAAAAAATCCATACATTAATTCCTCTACTGGCAGCTTCATTTTACCACTAAAAGTATTCAAATCACGATAACTTTTTTGTTTTTTGATATTTTTGCACAATTTTTTTTCACAAACTCTCAAAAAACTCTTCTAGTTTTAGAATAGGTGTCGATATTGATAATTGGTCATCTGGATCCGGAGATATTCCAAAATTCCTTGGGGGACTGACGCGTAGCCATAACCCAGTAAAATATCTCAGACTACAGAATTTTTATCGTATTCGGATATTCATTTCTCGGAATGATACATTAATGCGAGTATGTTGTGAAAAAATGAAGCAATTGGTGCAGTTGAGTAATAAACATTTATATTTCTGGTACAATGATGGACAAATAAAGATCTTTAAAACTCTAAAAATCTCATCGTAATTTTCAGATTTCTCCAAGAATACTGAACCGATTTGTATGATTTTCTCAGAGTAACTCCTTATTACCTAAAATATATAAAATGTCCATAAACAATTTTTTTCTAAAACTTTTCGATATTCTTTATAGAATTTAAGTTGAATCTATTTCCTCAAGTAATATTTAAGGCTCAAGAATCCATCATACAATCATCAGCAATCATCAAAAATTAAAAACCAGTTTTTTCGTTCAAATCTAAATAAATCTTCATGAAAATCTATCATTGCATTATAGACAGCCATTGCAATGCAATGATAGATTTTCTTGAACATTGCTTCAAATTTGAGCGAAAAAACTGGGTTTGAAAATTTGCAAATCGATGATGGTTATTTTCCTCTTAAGGATGGCTTCAGAACTTTTGAAATGTTTTCGAAATTAGTCAAATAGTATTGTGGGACTGGTTCATATTTTCAAAGCGAGTTCCTTCTGATGAGCATCCATTCCTTCTATGTCTATTATTAGCAAATCGATTCCGGAAAAAGTTCAGTTTAACCTCGCAATCCCTCCAAAAAATAATTAATTCTGTCAAATCTAATACAAAGATATTTCGGTGTCAGTTCTACTAGAAATTCTTCAGTGATTTTTAAATAGTTTTCCCAAAAAAATTATTACAAATTCTTCCACAAAGTTCATCTAATGTTCTTTAGAAGTACAGTAGGAACCCGATTTTGTCAGCCCCTCGATGAATTTTAGGCTGACAAAATCGGGAACCTGACAAAATCGGGTCATATTTGTTATTTCCGTTTTCAAAATTTTGACGTGTTAATAATTGCTTATGAACCGCGTTTTCAGCCTACATAGACTTTTGAAGGGGCGAGGGACGGACATGGGCATAGCCAGGTTTTTTTTGTTTATCAGGGGAGAGACGACCGGCCCTCACAATTTCATTCTCAAATTTCGTGTTGAAACGATCTTTATACACTGTCTCTGCATCCTTTTTGCATGAAACATAAAACTATGCTGGACATCCACCCTACTTTTTCACAGTAAGCAAAGAAAGGTCTTAAACGCGTCTTGAGTAACGGTTCCTTCTAACGTCTTGGAGAATTCTTGTGTAACGATTCCATCTAACGTCTTGGAAAAATTTTGAAGATTCAATTCGTAGTGATTTTTTTGATCGGTAATTTGCTCTGGCCAGTAAGACAACCAGAATCAACCTGAATCCTATTTGTACATGACCATTGAATTATCTTTAAATTTCTCCTAAAACACCGAAATTCATAAAAAAAAGCATAAAAATTCCTTTAGGATTTTTATTAGAAATTCCTTCGAAATGGCATCAGTAGTTGCCTCGACACTCTTCTTGGAATTCCTTTAAGTGTAATTCATAACATGTTTCAACCGGTATCTTTCTAAAAAAAGTTTTTTGAAATGCATCCTAAAGTGAAATATTGAAATAATTTATAGAATTATTTCAGAAATTTCACAGGCATTCAATCAAGAATTTGAACTGGAATTGTTGTAAAAAAATCTCTTACAGTGTGAAAACCAAAAAGTAATATTTTTAGAATCTTTCTTTAGTTTTCTTATTTTTCTGTGTTCTTAGAAGTTTTCATAAATGACATTCGATGAAGTCGAGAATATTTGGAATTATTCCTATGCCTATGGGATGATTAAATGTTTAAAAATGATCTTAGAGAAATTCCTGGTCGAATCATGGAAAAATCTCGTGAGATGTTTCCTGTAAGAAGCCTTCAATAATATTAGCAATTTTGCAAAAATTTTAGAAGTAAAATAAGAGGGATTTCTGAAGGAATCTCAAAGGCAGTTTTGAGAGGAATTTTGAAATTATCGAAAGATTTTTACGAGGGCGCAATTTATAGAGGATTTTTGGCAGTATTCTATAAAACCAGAAGTCAAGGAAGGGTGGATTTCAAGAATAGTTTCTAAAGAAGATTCAGATGGACCTTATTGAGAAATTTGGAGAGTGGATAAATTTTTAAATGTTATTTATGAAAGAATCATGAGATTTCTATTCATAAAATATGAAGTTATATCTAGAACCTAAAAGAGTACTTGAAGGAGCTTCCGGAGATTTTTTTAGAAGTTCAAGAATAAATTGCAAAATCTTAGTGAATCTGGTAAAAGAATTCTTAAAAAAATCCCAGAAAAACCACTGGTGCGGTAGAGAAACTTTAGAACTTCAAAAGCAAAGTTGGAAGAACTGTTGGCGAACTCTCTGAAGAATTCGTGGAATGAATCCTTGCTTGGTGATTTTGAAGACATTTTTGGTGAGACTCCTAGAATTTTTTGAACTACATTTTGGAGAAATCCTCAGATATTCCTGAAGATCCTAAACAAATTAAATATGAAAACAGAAGGATACTCAAAACTAATAATTAAAATTTATAAATAGAGGACGTTTCAGGAGAAATGATTAAAAAATTTGTAATGTAATCTCAGGCTGAATTCTCTAAGATATTTTTTGAGCCATTTGATAGAGATTATTCGAGAAATTTTCTGGTGAGATCAGATAGTCTGAAATAATTTTCCGTGGGAATCCCAGGACGATCTCAGTGAAAACTGGTAAACAAGTCTTTGAGAAAGCTCTGAAAAGTAAGAACATAATTCATGAAGAAATTCTCGAAGGAATTCTCAGAGGAATTGAATACCTGAAAAGATCAAAGAAGAAAGACAAGACATTCCTTGAGAGTTCTTTTAATAGAATTCTTGAAAGATTACAAAAGAATGAATCTTTTTCGAAACGGTAATTGAAATTTACAAAAACGACTGATGTGCCGCGAAATGAGATAAAATAAGAGATAAGGTACCGTGGGGTAAGTGGATACAGAAAAATCAATAGTTAACTTCATTGTTATGTACAGCTTACGTGAATACTGTAATTCAAACTTTTTTCTGTGGATAACAAATAAGGGACTATTATACTTCAAATCGTCATTTATATTGATTTTTCTGATTGTTATGTATTGGGAATGAGAGACTTAAAAATTTGCGCCAAATGATCCACTTGCCGCACCATGGTGGGGTAAGTGGATCACCATTAAAAAAATTCTGTTCTCGAAACAAATGTAGTATGATTTTGTTTATTAAGAACGATATTACCCTCGCACTTGTTATTAGTGCTAGTAATGTTACATTTTATTACTTTAAAATTAAAAAGTATCTTTATTTAATCAAAATATAATAAAAAGTATGTATGTATTAGTTCATACTAATTAGAACAAAAAAAAACATTGTAATTAGAAAAATTTGGAGAAAATTCATCCATTTATACTCATAAGTTATACAGAAGTATTGTAGGATTATTCCTAACGATATTTTCGAAAAGCACTTTTGGTTTAAAAATATTAGTTACATTCACTTTTGAATAACAAACTGAAATCCTTCTGTTTTATTTATGAATATATGTGTATCATCTGTCTAGAACAATTTATATGGTCAAATCATGTATGAGACTATGCTTTCGATTGGAAAATTAGTATAGTTTGCTCTTTTACAACTCAGCTTAGATAAACCACGAAAAGTTTCGTGTGAATTTTGAAATTATTATTCTTTTTATATATTTTTTTATACCAGAAAGGTTAAAAAAACTTTTAGGTGGATTAATTCAAATTTTCTATGGCCAATTTAACAAATTCAAGCTGGGAATGGAACAAAATAAAGGAAAAAAAAAACATTTGCGGGTAGTGAAGCTTATTAAAATTCTCCTAAGCAGTCTGCCAATAAATGATAATTATTCTTGATCCACTTACCCCACCCCACTAAAAAGTAGGGGTAAGTGTACCATGTCCAATATATTTGTATTTATTCATAAAAATGACATATTTTTCATTGTGATTCATTGAATTAGAACTGAAATGCTCACCATGTGTCGAAAAAAATAATAGAATTTGATTTTAGACAGAAATACAATGGATTTTTGATTGATGGAAAACAATTTTCAAATTAATTACTTTTTGCAGCTAACAAGTTTGCTTGTGTTAGTATACGTGTAGTACCAGTTTTGCAATAGTATCAGTGTGGGCGTAAGAATATAACCTAAAACGAAGCATTGGTGCGAAAACATTTAACATATCCAAGTATTTAGGCTTTATATTGACAAATGATCCACTTACCCCACTGATACACTTCCCCCACTGTACCTTAAATGAAATCTATAAAAACTATGAAATTTATGAAAATCGTGATTATTACGACTGACATTACTTCGGTAAAACAAGTATTTGCTAGGCCCCCTCCAGAGAAAAATCCTAGCTACGCCAATGGAGCACTTCCACAGTTATTAACTGAGAGCTTACTATGCCGATGACCATTTTTGCATGCCTATATCGTGTGGCAGGTACGATGATACTTTATGCCCTGGGAAGTCGAGAACATTTCCAACCCGAAAAGATCCTCGACCGGTGGGATTCGAACCCACAACCCTCAGCTTGGTCTTGCTGAATAACTGCGCGTTTACCGCTATGGCTATCTGGGCCCCAGATCACTATCCTGTTAATTATGAAAGTTGTGTGGCCAGTCTCTGGAGCGAGTGAATCAAGTTCGCGATCTAGGTGTTCTACTGGATCAAGGCCTCACCTTCCGTCATCGTTATAACGACATTATAACGAGAGCGAATAGGCAGCTAGGATTTATAATTAAAGTTACCAACGAATTTCAAGACCCTCTGTGCCTAAAGTCGCTGTACTGCTCACTGGTGCGTTCAGTTATTGAATTTGCAGTCGTCGTTTGGTGCCCCTACCATGGTACTTGGAAAGCCCTATGGAAACTGTGCAAAAAAGGTTCGTTCGCTTCGCTCTGAGGAATCTGCCTTGGCGTGATGATCAACATGTGACTCCATACTTTGATCGCTGCCAGTTACTAGGGATCGAAACTCTAGAGACCAGACGACAAACGATGCAGGCAATGTTTATTGCGAAGATTCTCAACGGTGATATAGATTCTCCATCGCTTTTGACCCAGGTAAACGTTGACGCTCCAGAAAGAGTATTGCGTAGGCGACATTTCTTGAGATTGGATGGCCGGAATAGTCGCTATGGACAGCATGATCCTATTCGGTTTGCATTCAATACATTCAATGGTGTCGCTCATTTGTTCGATTTTGATGTGCCATTGGCCTCTATTCAGCAACGTTTCACGACATGTATTCGAAACATGAGTCGAAACGAAATAATCCATAGTTTAGGGTTACTATACTAATTTGACAACATTTTAGATTCTAGTGCTGAGTTAGTTAAGTAATTGTGACTGTCGTTATTGTAACCGTTTTATTTTCTTTCTTCATTAAGACACTCAGTCAGATGGAGGTAAACTGTAATAAATAATAATTACCTTTACTTACGAACAAATAGTTATTTCGAATTAAGCCATCTGTCTCCTCTCTATCAGGTTGTATGTATGAATATAAATTTGAGTCACAGTATATGCCTACTCCTATTCGCTGTCGACGTGGACATTGTCGGAAGAAGTTCCAGGTGGTTGCTGAACAGTATACCAGGCTGGAACGTGAAACATAACGTGTTGGATTGAAGGCAAATACGTTGAAGACGAAAAATCTGCTGGCAGGGGGAACCAAGCGCGATAGAGCTCGCATTGGCAGACGCGTGATGATCGACGGAGATGAGTTTGAGGTGGTGGACGAATTTGTCTACCTCGGATTATTGGTAACATCGCAGCAGAGTAATTCGAAGACGTATTATTGCCGGAAGTCGTGCTTACTATGGACTCCACAAGACCTTGCGGTCTGGTAAACTTCACCTCCGTACTAAGTGTACCATGTTCAAGACGCTGATAAGACTGGTAGTTCTCTACGGGTATAAGACGTGGACAATGTTCGAATAAGACCTGCAAGCGCTAGAAATTTTTGTGCGACGCGTGCTGCTGTGAGAACGGCATATGGAGGAGAAGAATGAACCACGAGCTTGCGCAACTCTACGCTGAAGCCAGAATCCAGAAAGTCGCCAAAACTTGAAAATTAAATTTATAGCAGTATTATATAATTTGAATAACGAGACACAAACTTCACCTTTCATTCATTTTAATGAAAATCATTCTCATGACTGCTTGTGGACAAAATTTTGAATGAGCACAATCTTCACCTCTCATTCATGATTGCCGAACCGATACGCACCATATAAAATAAATTAGCACGAAGAAAGTAAGATTTACTCCGCTTCTGCTCTGTGTGCTCTTGCACAGTGGTTTTTCGTCGGATTTCGAAGACCACCTACATCGTAACACGATATTCGCTCGAAAATGTCGAACTGTTGCAAACCCATAGAGCTAAATATATTTTTGTCTCAAAAAATACGAAAAACGTTTTTCACACATTTACTTCTCACCCAACGGTGTCCCTGCGATCGTTGCGTTACTCTATCATTGGGTGTAAAGCAATCCAATGTGAATTTCATTGTCAATTGTCTTGGGTTCTTGACAACAGGGAAAACGCGACGATATAGGCTAATATTTCCGCCAGAGAACGTTTGCTCAACGTTTGGTTTGTGGGTTGTGGTTTCGCGGATTCTCATCATTGGCAGGAGTAATGAAACTTGTTTCTTCCATCGCCATGAATGGGCGGTTTTGGAGGTTTTGCATCCACAGAAGCAACCTGAAATTCGAGCGCGAATTCGGTGTCTGCTTTTTTGGGAAGTGTGTGATCAATTGACAAATTTAGATGGGGACTTGTAGATGCAGTATATCCTAATAAAATTTTACAGAATTATCAATAAAATTGATTGTAGACCCCTGTAACTTTCTCTAAATCAGAGCGTTAAGTTAATCATGATGCAAAATTTCATGATTAAACGGTATATCATACAAACAACTTTTCCATTTGGATTTTTTCTTTAATCATGGGTAAAGCTAATTATTTTCAACTGTATGACTGTATGTTGTATACTTCAAGGCGTTCAGGGCATCTCCAAAGTCATTTAATCACTATTTATATGATTATTCAATGATGAATGATTAATCATTTATTGGCCAATGATTAAATGCCCAAAAGTATGCACTAAACGCCTTGAAGTATGCAACGAATAGGTTATACACTAGAATATGATGGAAATTACTCATGATTAATGAAAAATCTCACAAAAAAAGCTTATGGACTCCTTTACAACAAATTAATCACAACTTTTAATCACAAATTGTGATTCAATTTATGATTAATCATTAACGCTCTACTCTAAACTAGAGATCATTAGAATTATAAAGCAAAACAATCAATTAAAAATTATCCATTATTACCTGTGACATACCATTAATTAAGGTAAAGATGAATCAAAGCCAAACTTCAAATTTACAAGAGCACAAATCTGGAGAAACGAACACCCGTTTGCGCTGAAAACTCAGTCGATTGGTCACCACCTGAGACGAGACTCGCGAAGACGGTCTTCTTTTTCTGTGATTGCTGAGTTTTTTTCTTATTCCACTTAGTGTTTATATCAATTATGCGCATAATGTTCAAATCCTCACATGAACCTCTCAGCAAAAAATGATTGATGCAACATCGAATCATAAATAGCCGTTTGAGTGAAATTTCATGCCAGCAGACGTAGCAGACATTAGAAATAATTGATCTTCTGCTTAGATTTATCAGCAACTTTGGAAAAAACTGCTCCGCTGACTGAGGTTTTTAATAACAGTTTACTTTGAACACAATACTTTTCACTTTTTCAGCCATAAAAACGGTGGGCTGCATTTGACGTTTCGTGAGAGGGGAATCTGGGCTGCATATGACGTTGATATTTTTCCTCTTCGCGAGTCTCTCTCAGGTCACCACCAGCTAGTGATCAATCGATTAAGTGTTCATCTTAAACGGATGCTTGGTTCTCCAGATTTGTGCTTTTGAAAATTTGAGGTTTGGCTTTGATTCATCTTCACCTTAAATTTGAGCTGTTTTGTCGATTTTACCCCACTGCCTCAACGCAAGCTCCTCTATTCAGACTTACAGCAAGACTGACTGTCGTCGTCCGTTGTTATTGGCCCCATATCGTGCACCGTTGTTGTGGTGCTAATAGAGTTGAAAACGCGGTTTGCATTTCGTCACACACATCGATTTTGGCGCGCTTCTCTACTACGCCATGCCGTTCGACGTTGTCGACGTTTATTACAGGCCATAGACCGTAGTGTGATTGTCGTTAAACTGTCAGACCCATGTGGTTCACTTTCGAACGATGAGCTGATAGACGAAGGATTTATTACAGCTGTTTATGGACTCGAGGCCTTTCGCTAACCGGATTTGTGAAATGGTCGCAGTCCATGAAACGGAAGTGACAATTTGTGGTTCAGTGATTGACAGATGTACTTAATTTTAAGGATAGACATGGAGAAATGATAAACTTTGTTGTTTAGTTAATTTCATTGCTGATTTTTCAACTTTATTGGTCCAAATACTTGGTCCATCAATTGATAGCTTATATAGTCAACTTTCCATAACTCGATAATAAGTGGACCATCCAGTTAGAGAGGTATCGAGTTACAGAATACAAAACTGGTGCATCGCCGTGCAAATCAAATGGAGAGTCACTTCACTCGAGTCGAGAATTGTCACCTCGCTATACGAGACCGACAATTGTCACCTCACGCCAGTCGTAGAATAAACCCAATTGAGTGTTACAGTGTTACCATACCAATAGATATTGTGAACAAATTTAAATTTCGATTTAATTTGTTGTTGTGGCACGTATTATTCAATTAGTGCAGCATAGGATGTAATCTATTTTAGAATTCAAAATAAGCAATATTCTTAGAGGAAATGAGGACAATTTCAATTACATTGCTCCTAATCGAGTATCCTTGATTATTTTAGCAACTTAGGGACTCGTGAAATGATTTATTTCGATCATTTTTTGTACAAAATCGAGCTGTAAATCAATGGTACTTAGATGAATAGCTTTTGACAACGATTTATAGCAAAACGGCTACTAGCGCGACTATCGCCACTAGTGCGAATATAGGGGACTGCCTACTAAGAGTACACCGACCTTTAACAACAAGATCAATTAAAGACAAAATCCAACACAAATTAAAACAGCGGAGTCCTATGGATCAATGCACGAGTTCACTAATTTGACGTTTGAGCGGTGCTGTATTCACTCGTTGCCATGGTCGCATAAATAACATGGCTCCGCTCAAACGTCAAATAATGAACTCGTGCATTGGTCCATTCAGATGAAAGAAGGTCGAAAACAAGCGATCCGTGAGCATCTAAGCAGTCTGTATTTTGTCTCACACAGAAGTCCGTCATAATTTGAATAATGCTGCCCACTGTACTTAAGATTATTTATGAGGGTAACGAATTAGAAGGTAGGATAACTTACCACAGATAATTTATTACACTGTTATGTCCTTTATATCAATCCCATAATATTACAGGCATCACTAAAGAAACCCTTCTAAGCAGAATCCAAAAATTGCCACATTTTAAAAGTACATCATATGATGATTTAAATTCCCAGTTCAATTTGGCGCTTGACGACGGTCGACGGTTTGGTTTGCTATCGGTGAAAGGCAGTCGGGTCAAATTGCTGTACAATTTCTACGCAAGAGAAGAGTCACGAAACTTTTCAGCGCTACTGTTGATGATGAAGGAAAACCTAGACAATGATATGGATGTAGAAGGCGGAAGTCACATCTCGACACCCTTAGAATCTGGCGTATTTGTACCAGGGCAGCAGTGCGACCCGCCAAATCGCACTAAAAACAGTCGCGTTACGTTTGCTAGGGATTTTCCAGATCAAGAGATGAGTGATTTGGAACATTTCGGAGTAGGCACAAAGAGAAGATTCGGCGGTGCGTTGTCTAACATTGACCAGGGACAAAGTAGCAGTTTTAAGTTACATCGTAACGGCAGACGAGCTATTTTGCTGTTATCATCCTGGTTTAGCCTGGGTCCAGTTACTAGAAGCTTGTTGATAATATTATTGTTATGTTTATTTTTGAAATGGTGTGATGCTTACTAAATTTTAAGCGAAGGCATCAGGGTTTACAGTCTTGGTATTTTACAAAATAAATAATGCAGTGTTGTGTAAAACTTTTGGATAGCCTATGGCTAATTTCATATGTTCATTACAACATGAATGTTGCGATGGACAAAGATGGTGGCTCGACAATCCATATGTGACAATTATGCTTTTGTGGGCAGTGAAGATTTTCACTGTTTTTATATAATTTTCATAGAAAACGGTTTCACACTCACGTTACTTACTTACTTACTTATTTGGCTTTACATCAATTATCTTGATAAAGCCTCGCCAACAATATTTCGCCAATTCCCTCGGTTCATGGCCGCTTCTCTCCATCCTCGACTGTGACCCACGCTCTCCAGGTCCTGGTGTACCTGGTCAATCCACCTAGCTCGCTGCGCCCCACGCCTTCTTGTTCCGACCGGATTCGTGGCGAACACCATCTTTACAGGGTTGTTGTCCGGCATTCTTGCAACATGCCCTGCCCAGCGTATCCTTCCAGCTTTAGCTACCTTCACGATACTGGGTTCGCCGTAGAGTTGAGCGAGCTCGTGGTTCATCCTTCGCCGCCACACGCCGTTCTCCTGCACGCCGCCGAAGATCGTCCTTAGCACTCGGCGTTCGAAAACCCCAAGAGCTTGCAAGTCCTCCTCGAGCATAGTCCACGCCTCATGCCCATAGAGGACTACCGGTCTTATGAGCGTTTTGTACATCGTGCATTTGGTGCGGGGGTGAATCTTTCTTGACCGCAGTTTCTTCTGGAGCCCATAGTGCAATAGTTTTAAGTCATAGTTTTTCTTCCATATCTTTGTCATTGCACGTCTCATTGAAACTGTTTTTTTTTATTTTGTTTACTGAATCGAAATTGTGAATTGATCCATTTTCGATCTTTGTTTGAACCCCTGCCTTCAATTTTTCGTTGGGCACGTTAGCGAAAGCTAACGGTGGTAATACTTTTTGGACACCGTGTTGGGAGGAACAACATGGTGCAACCACGAACAAAAAGAAAGTTGAATTTCTGAATTCACAGCTTACTTCCAAAAAATAAGTTTTAAAACAGTCACTAAACGTCGCAAAAATGAAAATGACGTTTCTCCGGAATACGCGCTTTCTTCCAAGAGTGAAATTGCATCGAAAAGAGCATTCAGTTCAACAGAGTATATTGCTATTCATCATCATTAAGTAAGTTTGCATGTAACATGCTTCACCAACTGTTCGGCAGGCAACAGTGGTACTCCTGGCGGGAAGAATAGATAAAAGTAATTGAATTATCATCTCAGCATGATTTAGACTTTGTTATGAATAATACCAAATTACACTGCGAACCACTTTTTTTTTCAAAGATATCACAGAACTACACTTTTTATATTAAATTTAGGGGAGGGATTATTAGAGTATGTTTAAAACTACAACTATTTTATTTTTTTGCAAAAGTGAAGTGTTAAAGTTCAATTTGTAGTTTTATCACAGAACGTCTACTGCCGAGAACCGCAAGTCAGTCCCATCTGCATTTTCGTCAAAATTAAGTTGAGTTCAGTTTTCAACATCTCTTCTAGTGCTCTTTCAGCTGCATTAATCAAATAATATGATTTGTACGGAAAAATTAGGAAAAAACAGCAAGTCAAATTGTCCCATAATGAAAAGTAACCGCATATCAGTCCCACTACAGACTTTAGCACCGTAGAACACAAAAATGTAACTTGTTTTGATTATCTCTATATTTTTCTCGGGAAGATATCGTAGTGAAAAGCAAGTTGTGAAAGTTTCATTAAGTTTGGAACATGTTCCAATTCTCTGGAAATTTTTGAATATTAGTATGAAAAACGAGTTTGAAAACTTCACAGCCCATTTTCTTAAAGCCTACTTTTTACGGATGGGACTGACTTGCGATTCACAGCAGTCTAGTTGTCGATATGTTTGCTGTTAACAATGTAAAATTTGACTATTTTAGCCAACTTGCATGTAAGTTAGCCAGCTTGTATAAAAATTTATTTGCTTAATTTGCCATAGAATACAAACTTCATTTGTAAACTGTATGTAAACTGCCGTGAATCGTAAGTCACTCCCATCTGTAAAAAGTGGGCATTGAGAAAATGTGCTGTGAAGTTTCAAAACTTGTTTTCCATACAAATATTCAAAAAATTCCAGAGAACTGAAACATGTTCGAATGTCAATGAATCTTTCACAATTTACTTTTCACTACGATATCTTTACGAAAAAAGACCAAAACACGGTTCATTTTTGTGTTACACGGTGCGGAATTATGTAGTGGGACTGACATGCGGTTACTTTTCATTATGGGCCAATTTGACTTGCTGTTTTTTTTTTCTTAATTTTTCCGAACAAATCATATTATCTCATTAGTGCAGCTGAAAGACCATTGGAAGATATGTTGAAAACTGAACTCAACTCAATTTTAACGAAAATGCAGATGGGACTGACCTGCGATTCACGGCAGTAAACATCAATTCAATCAGTGTTTAATACAACTTTGGCAACCTGTAGCTAAAAATTGTGACGTGCTGGAACATTTCTGAGAACAGCATCAGTTCAGCGGCCCCAAATCGACTAGAGACACATCATTTTATCCTTAAGACACGCAAAAATGTATGTTTTGTTACGCTGTGTTATTCTTACGTCTCATCAGAATGTGGTCTTCGGCCAAGTTGTAGCCTCACTTTTCCATAAAATATCATGACGAACAGTTAGAGGGGTGATCCAGAAGGTTTGCCTTTTCCATATTAATATATTTTCTTTAAAATTTTACAAAATAATTTCTTCAAAATCACTTCAAATTATTCGGAGAATGATTTTTATCAATATTGACTCCACTTAAGCATAGGGGAGCAAAAACTTCAAAATTCGCATTAGTCTAATAATCATACATACAACTGACTGTTTGGTCGGACAAAATGATGTATGCCTTTTTAGATGACTGAAGTACGAAATATATCAATAAATTAAATCATCTTTTGAATAACTTTTTAAAATCTTCATAAGACATGCTATTAGTAGTACGCAATTTTGGGTACATTTTGCGCAATTTAGAACCATTTCGTAATGTATGGTCTGTGCAGAGATATCGTGAAATTATGATTTCCCTGCAGAGTTACAGCCGCATTAGGTAGACCACCAAAGCACACACCCAATTTTATAAGAACGTATCATAAACTAATAAAAACAAACTTACCAATAATTACTATAAACAGTAAAAAGAGTATCCTGCAAGCATGACAGGGTCTTGGAAATCGCCTCCAAATGCTGTTGTTACGATACATCCTTTGTTGTTTTATCTATTCATCTATACGGCACATACACATTTCCACTTTTTTATTAAACGAAATTCAAGGCATTCTTCACCATGATTATTGTATGTATTTTAATTGCACTTTAACCGTTGGCAAAAAATGTTGGTACATATTTGCACTAAACCAGGATGAACTCTCGATAAGATTTCTATAACATTTTTAGTGACGGCTTTTACTGGCACAAGAGCGGAAAATTGCCCTTTTCAATAAGCACGAAACATTACCCTCACTTCACCAAGCCTATCTTGAACATCCTTCGAAACCATTTTCAGTACGCAAAATCGTAGAACAGTTACCGCGTGTTTTCGTGCAAAATTGCCTCTAATGCCGCAACAGATCTGGTGGTTTGGGCGCACTCGCCCATATTCATGTGGTTCTTCTGGCTGCAACTTGTGCTGCGTTCTCGGTCGTCGCAATTTCTGAATGCTTCGTTGGATCCACTTGTTTGCAACCGGTTGAAATCGAGCACTGAAATTTGTCGCCAGTGTAAATTTTCTGATCCCTTCTATCGGCTATTAAAATGTAGCGCAATTAATTAATTAAAATATAATTAGACCTTTTGCACAACAACAGCGAATGACGGACGCATAACAAACAAAATCTCGCAGCACATATTTCACTAATCCTGAGGGACACACGAAACCCCAGATGGCAAGCCACTAGCTCAAAACTCAAAACATTTTCTTCTCGGGAATTCTTCGGTTAGATCATTTAATTCCCTTCGACGTCGCTTTTCGGCATCATCAATCATTGTGAGGATCATAGCCACTTATTCAGAAGCAGAACGGCACCGTTCGTTAACCATGATTCACTTTTTTCGGCATTTAGCTGTCATCGGATGATGATCGTTGAAAAATTATTGCTTTTCAATCCCCAGAAGGACACCATCAAACGAAGGAGTTTTCGTTGCGTGCGCAGATATTCGATGCGTTGGTGCGTAATCCGCGCGCGTGTGGTAGATTTTCTATTCACTTATCTACTTGTTGTGAGCAAGCGTTCAAACAACGTACTGTCGCGTCCGAGAGTTCAGCTACGATTGACTATAATTAGCCAGATGCAAGGGTAGCTCAGTAGAATTGGCTCATCTGCTTGTGCGACTCGCTCTCTCTGTGTTCTGATGCTAGGGGTGGAGGCACGTTTAGTAGAATACTAATATGAAAACTTGTTTGATTATAATTTAGTGCATTTGAGATAGTCCCAGACAAGCATTAATCATTTATATTTTGATAGGAATATTAGGACATTCACAGAAATTTCTTATTAGAACCAAGTAAAAAAGGAGCAAATTAAGAAAGTGAAAAAGCAGTTTACGCCGTTAAAATTGACAAATCGAGATAAATAAAAACATATAGCTGTTTTATTTTTGTTTTTGCAAAATGAAAAGGCTGTGTGTTTTTTAATGTTTTTTTTCAATTTTTCGAAAAACATACTGCATTTTTGAAATTTTGGTCCATTTTTACTTGGGCTTTACACTGAATCAATAAATATCATGAAAATTATTTAAAACATCACATACATTTAGAATAATAGAAATCCTATCAATGTTATATGTATCCATTGAAATTCATGTGAAAAGTACATAAACCTCATTATAATACCCTATCATATTTTTTGATTACTACTGTGAATTATTTTTGAAAAAAAGCCATACATGTGATGCGATTCACAGGTGTGAAAAGTAGCAATGTTTTCAAGATGGCGTATTTGGTTGATAAAGTTTTAGTTGGTTTAGGATTCTGCAAAACTACGTACAACCTGTTCTGTGTTTCCGATTGATTAACCACAAATGAAGGTAAATTCAATGTTTATATAAGATAATCAAATATGAATACGTTGTTTGATTTTCAAATTTACAGAAAGATGCCGTTAGCTGCAGACGGTGGATCATAGACGAAGAAAAAACAGAATTGATATCGTTTATATTCAGTGGCGTAGCTAGGGTTTTTAGGGCCCGGTGCGGAGTTCGATTTAGGGGCCCTCAAAATTAAGATGAACGCCGTTTAAGGCTCTAATGTGAAATCGACTGTTGAAATAAACGAGAACAAAAAGCTTTTAGATAATTACGACTAAAGTGGTTGAACTTATGTTGATATGTTGATGCAGTAGTTTAATAGCACACATGTCAATTAATAAGCTTACAGTTCTTCTTTGCTTAATTCTTGTTCAGAAATAAATAAGTTTACAGAGAATTATAAAGAGGACTTCCAGTGATATTCTTTAGGATTTAATTTTGTGATTTTCACAAACTTCTCAAGGATTCCGTCTAAGATACCTTCAAAAATTCTAAGTTGATTTTTTCTAAGGATAACCATAGAAGCTACCTTAGATATTACACCATGGAAATTTTCCAAGAAAATGGTAAGTAATACGCATAATTGTCCCATGTTCCAAAATATGCAATCGAGAAAAACGCGTTTTAAGATTTTAACACATTTAGGCCTCGTATTGACCATGTGTGTGGTAAATTAAATTAAAATCTTTACAATATTATATAGAATAGCGTGTTCATTAGAGTCAAGAGTTTGTGTTATGGGAGAAAAGTAAATTTAGCTACGAAATTCAAAATGGGACTGTTATGCCTAGATATACGGGGTTTTTGGTGAATCTACGCATAACAGTCCCACTGATAGTAGTGACTAATTATGTGCTAAGCATACTGCTGTAGATGACCGTTCTTACGTATAGATTTTACCGAATGTAGAGGACGTATATCCTCAAGACTATGTTAAGGCACCTAATGAAGGCTCAAGTGACATGTGCCAAACGGAGCCACGTGTGTGGAAGTGAAAGTTTTCAGTATGTGTGATAAAAAGAATATGTATGAGTTAGTGAAAGAAAGCGTAAATTAGAGAGTTAGAGGGTTTTTAAGATGTAATAAATTCCTATATCGACTCTTCCAGCTGCAGGCTTGACAGAAACTCATCTGAGAATTCAAGGTTATTCTGCGGAGTAAATATTTCACTCAAAATATATGACACAAACCTCAACACGATTCGACATTTCTTTGGACTTGATTTGCAAAACCATGATATTTGATACATCAAAATTAAGTTTTGGAATCGCCAACACATTTGCCACTTGCACCGAAGAACCAGTATGTGGCCAGGTTATCAAAAACCTCTTGAACTATTCTTCTTTTGACTTAATTTGCAAATTCATGAAGTTTGATATGTTGCAAAATAGGTCTCAGAACCGCCAATATAATGACCACTTCCTCTGGGGAACAGGGTATCCAAAACAACCTGGCATGTTATCAAGTTATCTATGAACGTTTAAATTACCCTTCTTTAGCCTTGATTTGAGATTTTATGAAGTTTGATGTTGGTTTTCAGAACCGACAATTTACTTAGTGTCCATTTCCCCCAGAGAACCGAGAATTCGGAGAAATCCTACTTGTGGTCAAGTCATTCAAATACATCTGGACCACCTTTAGATTCGATTTGAAAATTCAAGAAAATTGATATGTCGCAAGCCAGGTTTCAGATTCGCCAATATAATGGCCACTTCTACCAGTGAACCGGTATTCGGAACAACCCAGAATGTGGCCAAGTCATCTAATAACCGTCGAACCATTTTTAATTAGACTTGGTTTGCTAAATCATGAAGTTGATTTGTCGCAAGCCATAGACTTGAAATTAAAGTGGTTACTTATTGTTCTAGTGGAATTACCTCAGTACTCTCCGTGATGAATCAAACATTTCGGTAAATTTCTAATCGATGATTGCGGTTACAAAAACTAGAAGAATTTTGTGATCGACCCTAAAATTCAACTGAAATTCATTGAAAAACGGATGGGAAATAATATTTTGATATTGAAAATTTCAATCAAATTTGACGTTAGGCTCGCATGAATGATGAATGCATCTCGATAATTATTATTAACTATTGGTCCCGGCAAACTTCGTCTTGCTATCAAGTAGGCTGTTGAAAAATGACATGCAATCTCTCATACAAAATGACACATTAGTTTTCTTCCGTTTTTACTACTATTTCGAATACTTTCCCAAACTTTTTCTACGCACGAACACGTCGGAGCCCTTGGCAAATGCGACAGTGAAAGAATTGTTAAAATTCGTTGAACCGTTCTCAAGCCATATAAAACATGTTGTGTTACACATGGGATGTAAAGCCAACGTAAAAAGATATTCAAAACGATTTTCCCAAACACCAGCTAATTAAAAGCTGCCTACTGAATATTTTGTTCGAGATCAGCGCAACGAATTGTATAGTGTGACAGTTATGCGTAGAAATACAGTAGTGGGATAGTTATGCGTGGAAATTCAACAATGAATTCAAATTCAACAATCCGAACAAAGTTAATTGTTGGTAAATGTTTTCTAAAACTATACGTAAAAATTATATGTTTGATGACAAAAAATCAAAATCCACAAAAAGTAGCATGGAACAATTATGCGTATAACGGCAGTCCAGAAATGTATCCAATGATATTACTATCGTTTTCTTAGAACTTCCACTAGGGAGTTTCGAAAACTTCCTTCAGGAATCTCTCCAGAGATTGCTGCTAAGATTCCTTCCATAATTATTCTAAAAGCTTTTAGAGAAATTTATCAAAGATGACTTCAAAAAATTTTCCCAAGATTTTTTTTTTCAGAAATTATTACAAAAATCCCTAAGATTTTTCAGAAAAAAGAAATCCCAGAAAAAACATCTGATGAAACTTGATTAAATTCGAAAGTAACCCTTGATGAACTCCCACAAAGTTCTCTAAAAAAACTCTCAAGCTCTTGAAGTCTTGAAGGATTTCGTAGATAAATTGCTCAGATGATTGGAATAACTAGAATATTTACTGTAGTATTAGCTGATATGGAACCTCACATGAACTTTTGAAGAAGCCATGAAGATTTTTCTTGTAAAAATACACGAGAAAATGATCGGTAGAAATGCAGGAGTAATTTTGCGTGAAATGTTGAAGAAATCTTATAATAAATTTCTGAAGGAGCTTCCTGAAAAATCCTAGATCAAATTTAGACTTTTAGAAGCAATTCCTAGGCGAATGTGGATGAATCCTTAATGGAATCGAAATTAAATTTTCTGAAAGGATAACTAAAGTAACTGACGTAGCAACTCTCTTGAATATTCCTAGAAAAATCCTCAAATGAATGTCTTCAAGAACTGTAGTATTTTTGTCTTCTTTAAACTCCTGTAGGAAACTTTAGTTATCTTCTATAGCCGAAACTAGGGAAATTGGATTAGGCAAGAAAAGCGTTGTAATGCTCATGGATTTCCTGAGGCAAATTACGAATAAATTCCTATGATCATACATTGTAACAGCGCTTGGGCATTTCTGAAAAAGATTCCTATACCTAAAGAGATCTTTGTAGAAATCGCTAGAAGTTTTTCATCGAGGAATCTAAAAATAAATCCCTGAAGAATCTGTGAAAAATTGCTTAATAGTATCTGAATGCAAAAAAAGTATCTTGAAGCAGGATTCACTGCAGAAATAAAGAAATAAGTAACTTTAGTATCATTTGCTTAAAATAGAGACATTCAAAACCTTCCGTTGAAAATAGAGACTAAGCATCTAAAAAGAGATCTGCTACCATACTTGAATGTGTACAAACCATATCCCAAAGATGCTAAATGATTTTTATTATTTTTTCAATTATAATTGAAATTAAATTTGGATTGTTTAAGAATATGGTCTGCAACATACCTCCAAATTAGTTCCAGATACGATTATGGGCCCTACAATTTCAGGTAGATCTGACTGACTTACAAACTTATACCAAGGAATCAAGAATGAAGTTTATTTAGGCTACTCTAATCACTAGTACCATTGAGGATGGGGCCCCTACACATTGCCAATCATGGTTATCATGAAACTGAATTTGTATCTGTTTGTTAACGTGTTAATTTTCTAGAAACTATAAATATTCATAATATTCAATTCATAAATTGTTAATCCGATTTGGGGGCCCCTATGAAAACGGGGCCCGGTGCGGACCACACCTACCGCACCCCCCTAGCTACGCTACTGTTTATATTGCACAGTACAAGATAAGAAAACATTATACAAAACATAATAACGAATCGGATAAATAATTTAAAGACCAATTAAGTTTTTTGACAATTTTAGCAGAATGTTTCCTAAAGTATAAAATAAATTCTTTGAAAATGCATTATATAATCATATAAGAATCACGAACAAAATCAATAATTTTCATCCGAATTTTGCATGCAATTCATTAAAAAGATCCATTACCTCATATATATCTTTTTGATAAAATGTATTTTCACATGATGAATGTAATTAAAATTATTTAGCAAAAGTTCATGATGTAAACTGATGAACCATATGTGAAAAACTATATGTAAAAAAACTATATGTGTTTTCAGATAAATCTGACATGATTACTTGGTTCAGTGTAATCACGTCACATGGAGGGTGTCCGAATAAGTGTCGTTTGGTCAAATGTGGTTTGACCGAATGCCGTTTGGCCGAATCACGAACAGAAAAAAAAACAATTTTTCTCAATGCCTCAACTGTAATGCCGTGTTCAGTGTCATGTACTAAACTCGACTTGTCCAATCGAGCACGATACTGAAGACGGCCTTACAGTTGAGGGTGAAATACGCGTATCTATCAAAGAACACAAACTGTATCTGAATTGAATGTTATAGTACTATGTTCGATTTTTCGTTTATTTTTTAAAGAAATTATTTCTTCTTCTGGCCATAGGTTGTTCGCTCATTTTTGAACATTTTCCATAGTTATTGAAATTAAAGCTTATAATATGTTCACATTATGGCGCGGTAAATGGCTGGGCATGGCGTACCATTGGTACCTCGCGTACCTGCAGGAATAAAATAGACCCCTTTGTGCGGTCCTTAGCCTCTTGCCCAGCAACTCCTATCCCTACCTCCTCGTGGTACTGGCCGGGGTACGAGTAACCTTGGGGAAGATCGGGTAACCAACCCCCGGTGGGAACTTTGGTCGTATGCTGACAGGGCAGGGGGGGTTTGCTTTTGCAAACCTGGAGCGTCTGTACTCCATGTTAGGAGCGGCTCCCAACAGCGTCTGTTCCCCATATCAGGGGCGACTGATCATCGTCCGAGTGCCAGAGAAGGACTCTAAGCTAAACTGCGCACTATGGCCCTCCGAACATTTAGGAGGAATGGTCCTCCGGAAATCTAGGGGGTTGGTGTCAGGCCCTGC
This sequence comes from Aedes aegypti, assembly GCF_002204515.2. NCBI lineage: Eukaryota > Metazoa > Arthropoda > Insecta > Diptera > Culicidae > Aedes > Aedes aegypti. The sequence goes on from NC_035108.1 coordinate 143,803,589, forward strand.
AAGCCAACCGTAAAAACACATCAGCACAGGAACGTCAACGAGAGAATACGGACCGGAACAATCGGCAAAGACCACAGCGACGAAAAAGGACTAGCGATTGGAAACTCGGTACGTGGAACTGCAAATCTCTCAACTTCATTGGAAGTACTCGCATACTCTCCGATGTACTGAAGACCCGTGGTTTCGATATCGTAGCGCTGTAGGAGGTGTGCTGGACAGGAGCATTGGTGCGAACGTTTAGAGGTAATCATACCATCTACCAGAGCTGCGGCAACACACGCGAGCTGGGAACAGCTTTCATAGTGATGGGTGATATGCAAAGGCGCGTGATCGGGTGGTGGCCGATCAATGAACGAATGTGCAAGTTAAGAATCAAAGGCTGATTCTTTAACTTCAGCATAATCAACGTGCATAGCCCACACTCCGGAAGCACTGATGATGACAAGGACGCATTTTACGCGCAGCTCGAACGCGAGTACGACCGCTGCCCAAGCCACGACGTCAAGATCATCATAGGAGATTTGAACGCTCAGGTTGGCCAGGAGGAGGAGTTCAGACCGACGATTGGAAAGTTCAGCGCCCACCGGCTGACGAACGAGAACGGCCTACGACTGATAGATTTTGCCGCCTCCAAGAATATGGCCATTCGTATCACCTATTTCCAGCACAGCCTCCCGTATCGGTACACTTGGAGATCACCTCAGCAGACAGAACCGCAAATCGTTTTGATCGATAGACGGCACTTGTCCGACATAACCGACGTCAGAACCTATCGTGGTGCTAACATTGACTCCGACCACTACCTGATGATGGTGAAACTGCGCCCAAAACTATCCGTCATCAATGATGTACGGTACCGACGCCCGCCCCGGTACAATCTCGAGCGACTGAAACAACCGGATGTCGCAAATGCGTACGCGCAGCATCTTGAGGCAGCGTTGCCGGATGAGGGCGAGCTCGATAGGGCCCCTCTTGAGGACTGCTGGAGGACAGTCAAAGCAGCCATTAACGACGCTGCCGAAAGCATTGTCGGATATGTGGAACGGAGCTCAAGAAACAATTGGTTCGACGAGGAGTGCCAGGAGGTTTTAGAGGAGAAGAATGCAGCGCGGGCTGCAATGCTGCAGCATGGTACGCGGCAAAACGTGGAACGATACAGACTGAAGCGGAAACAGCAAACCCGCCTATTCCGGGACAAAAAGCGCCGCCTGGAAGAGGTGGAATGTCAAGAGATGGAGTTGCTGTACCGTTCTCAAGAAACGCGGAAGTTCTATCAGAAGCTCAACACATCCCGCAAAGGCTTCGTGCTGCGAGCCGAGATGTGCCGGGATAAGGATGGGAGCATCTTGACGGACGGACGCGAGGTGATCGAAAGGTGGAAGCAGCACTACGATGAACACCTGAATGGCGCAGAGAACACAGGCACAGAAGGTCAGGACAACGAAGGCGATGGCTACGTCAGCACAGCGGACAGCGGAGACCAACCAGCTCCCACGATGGGGGAAGTTAAGGATGCCATTCAACAGCTCAAGAACAACAAGGCCGCTGACAAGGATGGTATCGGAGCCGAACTCATCAAGATGCGCCCGGACAGGTTAGCCGCTTGTCTGCATCGGCTGATAGTCAGAATCTGGGAAACGGAACAACTACCGGAGGAGTGGAAGCAAGGCGTTATATGCCCTATCTACAAAAAGGGCGACAAACTGGAGTGTGAAAATTATCGTGCAATCACCATCCTAAACGCCGCCTACAAAGTGCTATCCCAGATTCTTTTCCATCGTCTATCACCTATAGCAAACGAGTTCGTGGGAAGTTATCAAGCAGGTTTCATCGACGGCCGCTCGACAACGGACCAGATCTTTTCCGTGCGGCAAATCCTCCAGAAATGCCGCGAGTACCAGGTCCCTACGCACCATTTGTTCATCGATTTCAAGGCGGCATACGATAGTATCGACCGCGTAGAGCTATGGAAAATCATGGACGAGAACAGCTTTCCCGGGAAGCTCACAAGATTGATCAGAGCAACGATGGACGGTGTGCAAAACTGCGTGAAGATCTCGGGCGAACACTCCAGTTCGTTCGAGTCTCGGCGGGGACTACGACAGGGCGATGGACTTTCGTGCCTGTTCTTCAATATTGCGCTTGAAGGTGTTATGCGGAGAGCCGGACTTAACAGTCGAGGCACGATTTTCACGAGATCCGGACAATTTGTTTGCTTCGCGGACGACATGGATATTATTGGGAGAAAATTTGAAACGGTGGCAGATTTGTTCACCCGCCTAAAACGCGAAGCAACAAGAGTCGGGCTAATGGTGAATGCGTCGAAAACAAAGTACATGCTGGTTTGCGGAACTGAGCGCGACAGGACCCGCCTAGGAAGCAGTGTTACGATAGACGGAGATACCTTCGAGGTGGTGGACGAGTTCGTCTACCTCGGATCCTTGTTGACGGCTGACAACAATGTTAATCGGGAAATACGAAGGCGCATCATCAGCGGAAGTCGTGCCTACTATGGGCTCCAGAAGAAACTGCGGTCAAGAAAGATTCACCCCCGCACCAAATGTACGATGTACAAAACGCTCATAAGACCGGTAGTCCTCTATGGGCATGAGGCGTGGACTATGCTCGAGGAGGACTTGCAAGCTCTTGGGGTTTTCGAACGCCGAGTGCTAAGGACGATCTTCGGCGGCGTACAGGAGAACGGCGTGTGGCGGCGAAGGATGAACCACGAGCTCGCTCAACTCTACGGCGAACCCAGTATCGTGAAGGTAGCTAAAGCTGGAAGGATACGCTGGGCAGGGCATGTTGCAAGAATGCCGGACAACAACCCTGTAAATATGGTGTTCGCTACGAATCCGGTCGGAACAAGAAGGCGTGGAGCGCAGCGAGCTAGGTGGATTGACCAGGTGCACCAGGACCTGGAGAGCGTGGGTCACTGTCGAGGATGGAGAGAAGCGGCCATGAACCGAGTGAATTGGCGAATTATTGTTGGCGAGGCTTTATCAAGATAATTGATGTAAAGCCAAATAAGTAAGTATGTTCACATTATTTATGTTTAAAGTGATCTATAGGTTCATGCAGTGCCGGATTTGGAATTCAGGGAATCCTAATGAATTCAAAATGAACTAGAAGAGCTAATCATAGAGAATAATATTCTTGAAAAAAATCTTGAAATCCTAAAGTTTTTGGCACCTTTGAGATAAAAACGAAGTGAAAAACCATATATGTATGGAACTAGCGGTTTCAATGTAAACGAAATAATACCATTTGAATCTTCCGATCGATCTGTTTTGAACTTTTTGTAAAACATTCACGTTTTTTTGTGGATTATGCAGCTACTTAATTTCACTTCGGAAATGATCGAAACCAACAGTACGACATCTTAATAGTTGCATCACAAAATGATATCACGTTAGACAGATTGAAGCAAGAAAATGAGCTTCCAGATTTTATGTTCAACATTGCACTCGAATATTCGATTAGAAGGGTGTCCGGCCATTTGGCCGAACGCCGTTTGGCCGAATGCCGTTTGGCCGAACGCCATTTGGCCGAATGCCATTTGGCCGAAAGGGTCATTTGGCCGAATGCCGTTTGGCCGAATCATGAACAAAAAATCAAATTACTTCAACGCTGATGTGTAGGATTCATAAGTGTGACCCAATAACTGATAAGCTAATTAATTTGTTGATTTTTATGATGTGACGGGACGTCATGTTTGCCACTATATAAGAGCTCCAAGAGACCTTTTTATTCAGGACGAAGTTGTGAACTCCACACTTCACGTTAAGACTCTGAGGTGATGATTGATTCGCCACTGAATTACCAATGGTGTAATAAGGTCTCAAGTGTTTTTAATGATTTCATCAGAAATTTTTCCTTCTTTGAAACATAGGCTATTCTTTCTAGTTATACTGGTTCCATTACTCTCGGCAATGATTGACCTTATATTTTAATTGGGAATTTTTCCTTCTTTAAATCATCGGCAATTCTTTGTTGTTGTACTGGTGAAATAAATTATTATATGCATTGCACTTGTTTTAATTTTCATAAGAGATTTATCCTTCTTTTGTTCATAGGCTGTTCTTTCAAGGGGGTAATATTTTTCATAATTAATTTAATTAAAGCTTAAAATACGTTCTTTTCAAAACATATTTTTTTAGCTCAAGGGTTAACTTACACACTCCGAAAAAATCATGCGATTTTACGTCTTTTGGATGCACATAAAAGAAGCGAGCCAAATGACGTGAATTTGTGTCTCATTTTAAATACGATGGTGTCTGATTCGGGAAATGTCAATCAAAGCGGCGTCGTTTTCATGTCCTTCATCATGTAAAATTACATTTTTCTTTCAATATATCTTTCAGAACCCATTTTTACGTCATTTCATCACATACATAATGTGCCATTCAGTCATAATGTGAATTACGTCCGGAGAGATTTTCATTATTTTTAAGAGAGATGTCATTCTCCTCCAAGATTAAAGTAACTTTTGAATTATTGGATCGGTTCTTTTAATAGACAAAACCCGTCAAACAGATGAAGCCCGAAAGAGGTAGTTTGGAGAAAAGTAGGACTTGAGTTCCGAGGTGAAGCACGGTGATATGAAAGCACTAAATAATCACTTGCTGTTAGTTAGTTACAAGTTAACTACAGTCGCGATGCCAAAGCATCTGCTGGTGGCTATTACCACTAGCATAGTATTGAACATCTGCTTACATTTAGGATGTTCTTCTTTCAGCTCTGACTGTTTCTTCAACTAACACTAAAAAGCTTTTGTACCGTTTTGATTCATATTACGGACACTTAAGGCCTCAATGTAGTATAACCCATCAGGAAGCATATAAAATAAATCAATCTGTATGATTCGTCGGCGCTATCGAGCCTTCAAAACACTAAACTTTCGAATGGTGGGTGAAGATTTTGTTTCTGATACCGTTTTGATTCATATTACGGACAGCTTCAAATTCCGGACACTCTCGTTTGTATGGGAAACATTTCACACGAAATGTTTCAATTTTCGCCGTCCAAAAGTTCTCATTTTCGTTTCATTAGGTTTTTTCCATGAATATCATTGCAAATTTATAATGCCCAACTACCTTAGACGTCTCTTAAGTGGTTGAACGATTTCAATTGATGATTTGACTGTTCCATTAATGATTATCATGAGCTGTCCGTAATTCGAATCAAAGCGTCCGGAATATGAGGCAAAAGTGAGGGAGCGTCCGGAATAAGAATCATGAAAAGGCAACATGTTTTGATTTATTTAAAATTATTCAAGTTGTGGACGCGTATTCTTCACCCACCATCCGAAAGTTAAGGGCATCCGACGCTCGATAACGCCAAAAAATCAAACAAAATGATTTATTTTGTGTAGTCAAAGCTGGGTTATACTTCACTGAGGCCTTAAGTGTCCGTAATATGAATCAAAACGGTACATTAATAATTTTAAATGAATAGAAATGTGTGGACTTTCCATGATTCTTATTCCGGACGCTTCCTTACTTTTGCCCCATATTCCGGACACTTTGATTCGAATTCCGTACAGCTCATGAAAATCATAAAAAGACAAGTGGAATCATTATTCGAATTTGGCAAACCACTAAAGAGGCGTTTGAGGCAACTGAGTATTAAAAATTTTCATAGATATCTATGGATAATGTTGACTAAAATGAGCCTCAAAATTGAGAACTTTTGAACGGCAAAAATTGAAACATTTCATGTGAAATGTTTCCCATACAAAGTAGAGTGTCCGTAATAAGAAGCTGTCCGTAATATGAATCAAAACGGTATATAAATGATGATATTTCCTATTTTTATGAATAAGCTGAATAACACACTCACAAGACGCGACGCGAGACTGGACACAACACTTATTGTTCTTACAAACATATAAAGGATTTAAACATTTACCTTTTTCGTCGACCGGTTTCGGTCTCGATGTTGCCCATCTACAGGACGATGTCCAACTGATTACATAGAAGAGAACAAAACAGCTTCGTACTTTCTCCAGTACACGTCAGAAAGAGATAACACTATTTGAAGCCCAGTTTCGTCAAGTGAAAAAGCGGCGAACTTATCGGGGCATCGTCGTCATTCATCAACGGTTGTTCGGCATTGGAGATGAACATAGATTCCCAAGCATTTAAATGGGAAACTTTTCGGACGCTCTTTTTAAGCTTCGCCTTGTCTCAGTCTATGTTGTGTTTGAGTTCAACAGAATGTACTGCCACACTAGACTCATGAACTCGTTCGTTATCCACAGCGTTTCGGTGTTCCCTCAAACGGATTTTAAATTTCCTTCGCGTTTGGCCAATATAAACTGATGGGCAGTCTTTGCATGGAATCTCATAGATTCCAGACAGGTCTTTCGCAGGGGTCTTGTCTTTGAGGGCACACAAATACTCCTTCATTGTGTGGCCACTTTTGTAGGCTGCCTGCATTCCGTGCTGTTTCAGTATGCCTTGAATGGGGTTGGTTAATTTTGGATAAAACGGCAAGCTTATCCGTAGGGGTTCTTCCTTATGGGGTTGAAGTGTAGTAGCAATTTGGCGATGTTTTTTCCGTTCGTGTTTTCTAAGTATTTTGTTGACAAATTCTTCATCGTAACCATTTACCGCTGCAGCTTCATGAATCTTCATTCTCTCCTCAACGAATTCTTCTTTTTCCATGGGAATATTGAAAAGGCGGTGTGCCATTGAGTGGAACGCGGCTTATTTTTGTGCTCCGTAGTGGTTAGAATCGGCCGTTATATACCGATCGGTGGATGTCGGTTTTCGGAAGATACCGAATCTCAAGGTGTTATCCACTTTCCTGGTTATCATCAAATCCAAGAAAGGGAGTTTTCCATCCATCTCTTTCTCAACCGTGAATTTGATGGTGATGTGTCGGGAGTTCAACATTTCGAGAATTTGTGACAAATAGCGTTCTTTCAGTACTGCGAAAATATCGTCAACGTAGCGTCGCCAAATTCGAGGAAAAAGTTTTTCTTTTTGAAGGTCTGTTTCAAACTCGCTCATGAAAACGTCAGCCATTAGTGGCGAGAGCTTACTACCCATGCTGAGCCCAAAGGTTTGTTTGTAAAGCTTATCCCTAAACATGAAGTAGTTTTGGTTCATGCACACTTCAGCCACGGTGAGATAGGCATTAATGTGGTTAGATGGGGCACGATGTCGTTCCAAATGCCTCCGTAAACTGCAAAGCGCGTCTGGTACAGGTACGTTAGGAAACAGTGCGGCCACATCGAATGAAACCAAAATTTCTCCTCTACGAATTTCAACTTCTTCCAGTTTTTCCACTAATTCCACTGAATTTTTCACACTCTTTCCGTGGGTGACCGGATAGCCCTTCATTTCGTTTACTAACCACGCTGCCATTTTTTCCGTTGGAGTGCAAATATTGGAACAAATAGGCCTCATTGCTATAGGATTTTTGTGGATTTTTGGGAGGCAGTACAACGATGCTACTTTGAGTTTGGGACATTCAGTCTCCTCTCAAGCTTATCCTCACCCATCAAACGTGCAATCTTTTGCTGTGTGCTAATTGCTTCCTCGATCAACGCATTGAGAGGATCTTTGGGTTTACCATTCTTGAATTTACATTCATCGTATGGGCCGGAATTGATCATATCCAAAACCCTAGCGTCATAGTCCTCTTTATCCATCATCACCACAGCGTTCCCCTTGTCGGCTTGAGAGTAGATCACATCATGTGTTTTCAATTGTCGAACTACTCTCTCCGTATTGGAATCGTTCTGTGTTTCGTTGTTTTGTTTTCCTGCAGCGTCCAAAATACAACGTTGGATATCGTGACGTAATGCGGATTTAGTCGGGAAGCTGTTGTAATGAATGGCGCTTTCAATATTATTGACCATCTCAGCTACAGGGGCGCATTGGGGCGCTTTGCAGTTTACGGAGGCATTTGCAACGACATCGTGCCCCATCTAACCACATTAATGCCTATCTCACCGTGGCTGAAGTGTGCATGAACCAAAACTACTTCATGTTTAGGGGTAAGTTTTACAAACAAACCTTTGGGCTCAGCATGGGTAGTAAGCTCTCGCCACTATTGGCTGACGTTTTCATGAGCGATTTTGAAACAGACCTTCAAAAAGAAAAACTTTTTCCTCGAATTTGGCGACGCTACGTTGACGATATTTTCGCAGTAGTGAAAGAACGCTATTTGTCACAAATTCTCGAAATGTTGAACTCCCGACACACCACCATCAAATTCACGGTTGAGAAAGAGATGGATGGAAAACTCCCTTTCTTGGATTTGATGATAACCAAGAAAGAGGATAACACCTTGAGATTCGGTATCTACCGAAAACCGACATCCACCGATCGGTATATAACGGCCGATTCTAACCACTACGGAGCACAAAAACAAGCCGCGTTCCACTCAATGGCACACCGCCTTTTCAATATTGCCATGGAAAAAGAAGAATTCGTTGAGGAGAGAATGAAGATTCATGAAGCTGCAGCGGTAAATGGTTACGATGAAGAATTTGTCAACAAAATACTTAGAAAACACGAACGGAAAAAACATCGCCAAATTGCTACTACACTTCAACCCCATAAGGAAGAACCCCTACGGATAAGCTTGCCGTTTTATCCAAAATTAACCAACCCCATTCAAGGCATACTGAAACAGCACGGAATGCAGGCAGCCTACAAAAGTGGCCACACAATGAAGGAGTATTTGTGTGCCCTCAAAGACAAGACCCCTGCGAAAGACCTGTCTGGAATCTATGAGATTCCATGCAAAGACTGCCCATCAGTTTATATTGGCCAAACGCGAAGGAAATTTAAAATCCGTTTGAGGGAACACCGAAACGCTGTGGATAACGAACGAGTTCATGAGTCTAGTGTGGCAGTACATTCTGTTGAACTCAAACACAACATAGACTGAGACAAGGCGAAGCTTAAAAAGAGCGTCCAAAAAGTTTCCCATTTAAATGCTTGGGAATCTATGTTCATCTCCAATGCCGAACAACCGTTGATGAATGACGACGATGCCCCGATAAGTTCGCCGCTTTTTCACTTGACGAAACTGGACTTCAAATAGTGTTATCTCTTTCTGACGTGTACTGGAGAAAGTACGAAGCTGTTTTGTTCTCTTCTATGTAATCAGTTGGACATCGTCCTGTAGATGGGCAACATCGAGCCCGAAACCGGTCGACGAAAAAGGTAAATGTTTAAATCCTTTATATGTTTGTAAGAACAATAAGTGTTGTGTCCAGTCTCGCGTCGCGTCTTGTGAGTGTACTATAGTTCTTACGTTAGCACAAAATCTTTTAAAAATGAGTGAAGCTGAATAAGTTTTTTGAAATTCATAATAAATCCATGCTAACTGTAGTTCACTTTTGTTTTCAATTTCGGCCAAACGGCATTCGGCCAAACGGCATTCGGCCAAATGGCGTTCGGCCAAATGACCCTTTCGGCCAAATGGCGTTCGGCCAAACGGCATTCGGCCAAATGACCCGGAACCGATTAGAAGGCCTGGTATGCAGAAGAACAGCACAATCATCACATGGTCGCATATGCCCCATAAATTTGCGGATGATTCGAAATTGACCTCATTGGAATCGATCACAGGGTAGTGAAGGAGCCTTTCGTGTCTCTGAAGAAGGAGCCAGCGGGTGTAGGCTTTATTAATATTGACCGATGTAGATCACATAAGGACTGTTCATTTTATAAAGTGGACCCTTTGTTTTTGCTATGTCTTTTTTATTTATTGATAAAATCGCAATCGGTTTTCTGTGCATCGTTCTACTATTATTCTACAATGTTATGAAAAAATAAAATCTTATGAAATGCTTTTGGTTGAAGACCTTAATTTGTTTTTATAAAAACTCCTAAAAAAACTGTTCGTCAAAGTTAAGTATTATTTTTCGCATAACAAAAACCCTAATTTTTATGAACAAATTGTATGTTGGTATCCTTTATCATTCTACTAAAGGTAACGTTTTAAAAATATCAATATTTAATATTCTACCGTTCTTTGACACTAGGTCATTTTAATGATTGATCCTTTATGGCCAAATTTGCTAAAATACCATCCTTTTACCCTCAGTAAAAAAAGTAAAAATCGTGTTAAAAATGGGTTTAAATTACTAAAGAAACTACAGTCATCTCTCCCTTACTCAATATTGAAGGGACCATCGAGTTAGGGAGGTATCGAGTTACAGAACACAGAAGCAGTGCAACTGCGTTCCAGGGGACCATCGAGTTAGCCATGAAAACCAACTTTCACTATGGTTCTCTAACTCAATATCGAGATACGGAATATCGAGTAAGGGAGAGTTAACTGTATATTTGTATAAAAGAGAGCTATATCGCGAGTCTTAACCGCATTCTTAGGTATAAATTTATCCCTTTATGGTCATTTTATTGAAGTCTCATACTTTTAAAATCTTGTACGCATATTTTTTGACATACTGCAAATTGTAAGCGATTTTCTCAAAATAATTTGATGGGTAATCTCAGAATCACACATTATGAAAACAATACATGGAAAATAAATTCAATTTCATTGCAGCAGTGTTCTCAACTTCGATGATTGTCATTGTACTTTGGAAGGTCTTCTGGAAATAAAGCATTTGTTTCTATTGTGCTTTTGATGTGACATGGGACCAGATTAGCAACGCTATGAAGGCGTAGGTTATTTTCCATATTAATACTATATTAGTACATCCAACAGGACGTACTAAAAATTCTACTCATATCAGTTACATTGGAATTTGAAATATTTTTGAAAAATGAGTTTATCATATCTGGAAATATGTTGCTCCAAAAATAACCAAATATTTTTTGAAGGCTTCTGATTCTGATGATGCTTTTAAAGAACAAGCCTTTTTTGAAAATAAAAAAAATAGATTGTCGAATTTTCCAGTCAATTTCTAAAAATCATTTTTTTTTATAAAATCGACTGTTCTAAACGTTTTGCTTTATTACCTAGTGTGCAATTTTATTATTTTTGTGGCTTTTCTATTATCATAATATTGTACAATATGTGTTGATCGATGTACAGAAAACCAAAAGAAAATTCAAAAGATATTGCATGTATAAGGTGTCCACTTTATAAAATGAAGAGTCCTTAGAAGAAGAGCGTTAATGATTAATGGGTACCAGTGATTGATTAAGTGATAAGTGAATACATTTAATTTAACCATGATTAATGATTGAAATTTTTTAAGTTTTGATTAATGACTTTGATTGATTATTAAACCAAAGTATGATTGATGATTATGATTAATGATTAAACTTTTATTTTAAGTGATTAATGTTTATGATTGATGATTAAACTCAGTATGATTGGTGATTATGATTAATGATTATGATTAACCCTTACGTGCCTGATGAGGGATTCCACGGAGGCATGCAAGTCGATTCTGATCGACCATTTCAAAAATATCTGAAACTTTGCACAGTTTTTCAGTTCCATCTAAATCGTCATTTTCCGATATCAAATCTTCAAGTTGAGTCACGACTAACTTTTAAAAAGGGTGTATGTGAAAATGGTTCAAAAATATTCAAAAAGCTGCACAGCAAAAACGGTTCGTTCGATTGTTAGACAACTAAAGAAACAAAGTTAGACAACTAAATAAAGATTCCAAAAAAAATACACACAGTATAAAGAAATTTTTTTTTGCATTAAAAAACATCATTTTTGTCACAAAAACTCAAATATCTCAAAACCCTATCGGAATACCAACGTAATTTTTTGAGGGAAAACGGTCCATTATATTAGCTATCTACCATAAAAATTTGGTGATGGTAAGCCAATAAACAAAAAAGTTATGACATTTCAAATATTTCACAAATTTGACACTAAATGAATTTTTTTTTTCATTGTTAATTTTTTTTAAGACCGCAGTTTGTTGCTGAATTTTTTGTTAAGGGTACCACATGAGGTTAACAAGTTGTTTTCATGATATTTTATTTAATTATTCATAACTATTATAGCATCTATTAGAAAGTTAGACGCGATCCAGTGTTGTGATCTAAAGTCTTGATAGTGTCATATTTTTTATTGTACGTAACTGAAGAAAAATTCTCTCAATAGTGTTGAAACCTTTTGATAAAAGAAACCTATAAGAAATCTAATATTGAAGACAAAAGCTACAAAAAAGTTTTCTATACAGGTATACGACTAGTTTACCTGCAAAAAGTTTACCTCGTAGAGAACAAGGCGGGTCTATACCCAGGTGATCTAATATACGTAAAGCAGGTCGGTTTTCTCGGCGCTGGTTTTCTCCACTAAGTTAAAATCTGATTACATCTGGGTATAGACCCGCCTTGGTAGAGAATAGACTTTGTTAATCATATTTGGGAGAAAGCGAGTAACTTCAACAACATCAAAAACATGATAGGTACATACCATGAACATACTCACGAAAAAGCTAAAAATATACTACCACTATGGTTATAAAAGATTTAATTGTAAAATTTTTCTTCAGTCAAGCAAACGACACCAAACTAGTCAGTAAAAATTTAAAAGTGATTTTGTTTATTAAAATCTAACGAGCAACATGAGTAGTCGCTTTCTCAACTGTTACAGGCCGTTTGCTTAGCTTAGCTTAGCTTAGCTTAGACTGACTACACATATCAATGGTTGCTATTCCGTGATTGACCGAAGTCAGTGAAAATGCACAAAGAATCAACTAGAAGTTCGGCTGGGATTGGCCATAATCTTCTTCAGTGTGCATAATTCAGTGCCTCTATTTATATAGGGTCAATAACGGCGCCGGCCACGTCCTTGCAGTCAGGTGGGATTGGGGGAAGGAATGTTAGTGTGTAACCTTTGCTTTTTGGAGACCGTGTTTGCCTCTGCATCTCCACAAAGGTTACTGGGAGGGATGTTTGTTAATGGGGAGGATCGTTGGGTCATAGGATTCACTTTGATAAGCGATTAGACCATGATAAACAATGATTTGTGAGATATATACATGCTTATACGTAAATATAATATTTTCATTTGATATGAACAATTTCTATGTAGAGGAAAATTATGCCGACACTTGAGGTGACGAACCATTCAAAGTTTGTTGAACAAATACCTAAATTAACATTCCTGATGTCAGGACGAAAGCATGTGTTATTATATTTTACTCATTTGAAAAGAAAAACAAAAAACTCGATTGGTTGGGACATCATAGAACACTGTTATTCTTATGCCGACACTTACAGTGGCGAACCATCCAAAGTTTGTTGAATAAAGTGAACCTTTCGCAAGTCTACACTTGTAATGTCGAACCATTCAAAGTTTTTTTAATTACAAAAATTAAGGTATATAAGAGGTGTTCTGAAAAAAAAAATGTTAAACATAAATAAATCATGAATCAGAGTTTGTGTCGACACTCACAGTGACGAACCATCCATAGTTTGTTGAAAAATCATATTTACATCCCACCATTGTAACGATTGAATGTGCAGTCATACATATTTTATAGATTAGAAATAGTAGCATGAAACGAGCTCACCAATTGATCCGTTATCCTTGACTGAGCAGCCACAATCCACTTTAGGCTTCACTCGTTTGCTCGGCTATAAAAAAGCACTCAGGAAAAAAAATAGGCGCGCGACCCGAAAAGGAAAAAAAAACTGCTAAGGCTTTCTTGACGCACTGCTTAGGAGCAAGCGTCAAGGTCGAAGGGTCAAACAGAACTAACCGATCGCGGCACTTTTTCACTTACTCAAACCGTACTCACCGATCACGCCACTTTTTCACTTACGAGACCGACGCGCGACATGTTTGATCCTGCCCTCGTCGCTCGCCCCGGCAAAAGCAAGTGTCAAGGTCGAAAGATCAAACAGAACTAACCGATCGCGGCACTTTTTCACTTTCTCCAACCGAACTCACCGATCACGCCACTTTTTCACTTACGAGACCGACGCGCGACATCTCAACTGTTACAGGCCGTTTGCAGAAAAAAAGTGTTCGAAAGAGCTACGAAATCTCACCGAAAGCACCATAGATAAACTGAAAGCGGCTGGTTATGCTCCAATGTCTACATTGAATACAATTTTACGCATTTGTACGTCCTGCCGTTTAAACGTTGACAAACGGGCAATCTGTACATCATCGGTGGATCAGGTTGCAGGAAGTTCGAAAACAACAACAACTGAGGAATTACTAGATGCACCGACAACAACTGAGGAGTTACCAGAAGTACCAAGTGCAGATAGTCTTGCCACGGTACCATCAGCGACATCTGTTTCAACAAATCAATCAGAAGATGAGTGCATCCAGAAGGTCAACATCGAACGCTTCAACGAAGGGATAGCTGGAATAAAAGTGACTCCGATTAAATGGACGAAGATGGGTTACGTCAATTATCCCGAGAAAAAATACCGTGAAATCAACGAAGCTGTACGAAGAAACCTCTTCAAATTAGGACCTGAGGATGTGGAAAATACAGACTACGATGAGGTAATTATGAATATGAAGGAAAGGTTCTCGAATCTAGCCACGACAAGGAAAGAAAAAATATTGATTTTGTCGTTGCTGCCAAGCTCGTGGTCTATTCAAGACGCCATTGATGAGTTCAAAACCAATAGAAATACAGCAAAAGAGGCAAAACAATTCAAAAATAACTGTCTTGCAACCAAAAATGCTAGGTCGAGTACTTCATTAACAGATGAGACAAAAGAAAAAATAATTCAATATTTTGAAGACGATGAAGTAAGTAGAGCTATGCCTGGCCAAAAAGATTATGAAGGGGGATTAGGGGCATAATGAACACCCGGGGCGAAATGGACACCCCCTCAATCTCTGATAATATGCATACTTCATCAAAAGTTCACACACTGCATGAAATCTGTATTGCATTTGAAATGTTTGACGGTAAAAAAGTTTATGTTTTGCTTCAATTGTCCTTGGAATTTTGACTTTAAGTTTTTCTCCGCTTTAAATAGGCATATAAGCAAGGCGGTGGGAGAATCTAGTTTTTGAGCAAAATAACGAACCCAGAAATGTTCTTTTTAGCTCTTGTGATAGAGGGAGAGCCCTTTTACACATCGGAACGACTGACAGACATTAATTATTTTGAAATCAATAAATTTCATGCGAGTGTTCATTTTGCCCCGATACCTTTTTGCTAGCCTTGTTTTGGACCTAATTTTCTATCTCACATTTCTGACATATGGTATGATTTTTATTACCATGAATGAGTGTAGCACGTCGTACTAACGTAAAATTTGAAAACTAGCCGGGAGTAGCTTGAAAAAAATGTCATTGTATGGTCTTAAAACAAGCATTTGCTTGATGTGTCCATTATGCCCCGAATTCCCCTATCTGTAAAAAAAGATGGAAAGCGTCAAGCAATCCAAAAACGATTAATGATGACTACTTTGAAAGAAGCGTATACACGCTTCAAGGAAATTAACGAAAATATTAAGGTAGGTTTTTCCTCATTTGCAAGCCTTCGTCCAAGGCAATGCAAGCTTCTATCCAATTCAGGAACACATAATGTTTGTGTGTGCACAACACACGAAAATATTAACCTAATGTTACATAGTTTGAAAAGAATCAATTTATCAAAGGATATTAAAATGTTAACTGGTAGTATTTTGTGTGAAAATACAACATCAAATTGCTATCTACGATCTTGTTCGGATTGTCCAGATTCTTCATCATTGGAAAATACTTTATTCGCTGAGTTTGAAGAAAATTATATTGATCAGTTATCATTTGAGCAATGGGTGACCACGGATAGGTGTGACCTAGAAACTATTGTAAAACCTGTAGATGAGTTTGTGTCATTTTTTTGCTTGAAATCAGAAAGTTTAATTCCTAACGACTTTATTAAAACAGAGCAATCCCGCTTTTTAAAAAATACGAAAAATACATTACAAGATGGTGAATTTTTAGTCATTTGTGATTTTTCTGAAAACTATAGCTTTGTATTGCAAGATGAAGTGCAGTCCCATCACTGAAACGTACAACAAGCTACAATTCATCCATTCGTTATTTATTTCAATGGAAGTACGCAAATTGAACATTTTAGTTTTATTGTAATTTCCGAAGATTTAAGACACGACTCAGTATCTGTAAATTTGTTCATTGCCAAAATGATTAACTTTTTACGCGTTGATAAGGATAAAGAAATCAGAAAGATATATTTCATGTCTGATGGAGCAGCATCGCACTACAAAAACCGTAAGAATTTTTCGAGCCTATGTCAATTTAAATCAAAGTACGGAATTGATGCAGAATGGCATTTCTTTGCTACGTCACATGGCAAAGGTCCTTGTGATGCTATTGGAGGAACCATAAAGCGCATGGCTCAAGAGCAAGTTTAGCCAAAGAACGTGAGCATCCAATTAAAACTGCAAAAGAACTATTAGGAACTCAAAAATTTCACTGTTTCATTCCATTGTCAGAAAATAAAATTAAAGCAAAACTATACTCGAACTGTACTGATAATGATGCAAAAGTGTTCGATATTGTAAAAAAATTGAATAACAATAAATAAATAAATAAGTATTAATAAAATGTTTTCATGATCTCATAACGCATACCCAAATCCAAAACTTTTAAAGTTTATATATAACATTTAGAAACTCATCGATCATACTCTAAAAAAAAATATCCTGGTAAAAAAAAATGTATTTTCGTGTAATCTGTTAATTCATTTTAATTTATACATATATACAAATACATATAATATTTATACATATACATTTACCAAATTTTGGTGCTGTTGCTTGGAATCACTCTGATGTTAAATTGAATCAAACAAATCTTTTAAACACATTTTGTCATTTTTTCAGGGTCAATCACAGAATGTTTCCAGTTCCTAGAACTAGAAAATTAAGTAGGAATTTTATTATGAGATCTCTGTCACTCTGTGCAAAAAAAAAGTTTTGTTAACGAATTTCCATTTATCCTTGATTTCAATAAAATCAAGATTATTCGTAAACGTTTAACCAAGGGAACCGGACAACTGTATCTGGTAATCTCCATGAGACCGTATTCAAAGAACCATCAAGTCCCGGGAGTAATTTTACGAGGTAGGATCAGCAAATAGCAAAACTAAGAAAAATGTGCTTTAGAATCAAAAAGATATACGTATACGTATATAGTTGTGTGTGAACCAGAGCGTTAATTATTAAACATAAATTTAGTCACGATATGCGATTGGACATTGTGATTAATTTGCTATATGTTCAAAAGATTTATGTATGAGATTTATCGTTAATCATGAGTAATATTAATATTAATATTAATAGTATCTAGGATAAGGAGAATATAATTGTACAATTTTAATAATTGAAGACGAAGTACAAATACAAATACAAATATTAAGCATTATCTAGTGTATAACCCGTTTGTTGCATACTTCAAGGCGTTTAGTGCATACTTTAGGAGGTTTAATCATTAGCCAATAAATGATTTATGTTTAATCAATGATTAATCATAACATCAATGATTAAAAAGCTTTAGAGATTCCTTAAGAGGCTTGAAGTGTGCAATTAATATGTCATGAACTAGAAATTGAATGGCTCTACTCAATTTTGAAGAAAAAATCAAAATTGAAAAGCTTTCAACATAATTTATCGTTTAATCATAGAATTTTTAATCATGATTAACTTAACGTTCTGGTACAAACAGTGGGTATCTGCAGGTGATGTTAGTTTGCAAACATCGAACATGAACGAAAACGGAGTGAGAATAGTTTGTCAGAATTACCACCTATTATCTACATTTTTAAGTTTATAATATTGGATGAGCTCATAGAACCAAGGATGGAAATCTAGTGATCATGACAAAATAAATGATGCATCGCGGTTGTTCTTTATCGTGCGATCATAGCAACAACGATTAACCTTTTGTCGTTAAGATATCACAACAAACTACGCTCCGCGATTAATGCATCGTTCTGCATGTGGGCTAGCGATTAAATGTTCGCGAGCCATAGTTTTATCATTCTGAGGATTGTTCCATATTTTTCTGATGATTTCCCTCCGGATGTATTGTTTATGATTCTAAAATCAATCGGGCATGTTTTTAACGAAAAATAATAGCGCGAATGCCCCATGATTCAAGTTGATCGCTACTTGTAACAACATCCGATAAACTCTTTGTCCCACGACAAACATTGCATCGGATGCTCCTTATGTCGGTATAGTGCGCGCGTGGTGAGGTTTTCAAATCATGCTGCTGCAAAAGCGACGGCCCTCTTAGACCGTTCGAATACCGTGTTATTTGTCGCTAGAGACGATTTTTTTCCATCCTTGCATAGAACACTACGGTGAGAGGTAGACTTCCAGTGGGAACGTAAAAGTATGCCAATGAGTGATAAACTTTAATGGAACTCTTAGGAAACTCAAAGTGTATATCAAGTAAGGATGAGTATCCAATGCAGCTTTCAAGTTTTCAAGTTTCAAGGTCCATAATAAATAATAGAAAAAGCTCATTTAATGTTTCCTGTGGTCTTTTACCGATGCATAAATAGGCAGCGTGACAAAATTTATTGATTCGTTGTTCAATTATTGATTGATGATTGATTGAAATTAGCGATTTTTTCGATTATGATTAATGATTATTGATTAAAACATAATATTGCTATGATTATGATTAGTGATTAATGATTGACAAGGGCTATACGCTACATATCAACATTATGTCGCTAGGAGGTGCTATAGGGAAATCCTAATTTTTTGAACTCATATTTTAGATGCAGAATGTGTTCAGCCAAGTTATCCATTTGATTTTGAGCTACGTGTTTATGCTAGTTTATTTCGATATTCTGTCATAAAAAGGCGCAAGTAAGTAATAGAAATTTTTAAGTTTTATATCTGCCGTTGTATATTAGTGAAAAGTTTCGAGTTTTCATAGACCAAGGGCTATGCGATACATATCTGATTAGTTCAATATTCTACAACTATGCTAAACAGCTTTTTCACCGAAAACACCAGCCTGATATCTGCTCTGCATCCTGAGATATATGAGTTGAATTTTTTTAATGCTCATTAGTGCCTCTTAGTGGCAAAATATCGAACAAACTAAACAAAAAATACGTAGTCGTTGTAGTGAGTCACAGTTGTATTGGTAGACGGCCAACAAATGGACTTGATGTACGAGCGGAACTTCAATCGACGAACGGCAACAGAGACGGACCATGACGAACGGGCAGGCAAAACGTATGACTGGACTACGGTAAGATTGACCAAACTTCGGACGCTAGACAGCAATTTGGATGGAACTGGTTGACCGGACAGGCTAGTAAATGAATGGCTGGACAACGACAGGATCGATCGGACTTCAGACAATTAGCAATTGGAAAGGATCTTGATGACGGGACAGACGGACAAATTAACTTGAAATAAGAACAACGAGTATTATAATGTGCTTCTTCTTTAAAATCTCTTTTATGACTAGTTTATTGAAATTTTCATACCATACTTGACTCCTACGATTTGTTACATTCTCGATTACTGCGATTGATCATATTTCATCAAATATTTGTCGAAATAATTAGTCTCATTGAACTAAGCAGACATGCAGTGAATAGCAATTTATTTAATGAGCGGCTTTGTTACTTAAAACTTTCTAGGCTAGCGCCATCATTAGCATTAGCATTAGCGCAGCAATTCGCACAAATTCGTAGGTGGTAGAGTCCTAGACCGTTGTATGAGGGTTGCCTCCTTCCCGTCCGTTACCAAAGTCAAAGATTTGGGACGAGCCCTTGACTCTTAGACAAGATTGACGCAACCTTCAACAGTCGAGAGCTGTCCTGGCCACGTCCTTGCGAATGCTGAGGAATGGGAAGGAATGATAAATTGACCACCTACTTAAGAAATATGCAGAGAACTCTACCACCTTCCATAGGTATTGTGAAATGTTAATGGGATGGGAAAGGCCATAGGATACGTTTGATAGTCGTTCTGGCACATATAAATAATAGGCATTGGTTCATATTGGAACAAACTCATCGAATTCTGCACTTGAAAACTGTCTGCAATTCATCCATCAATCGACAATCCGAATGAAACATGTGATGGCATGGATCACAATCGCAAAACACCCAAATACGAAACCCGAGAAAAAAGTCATTCCGGCGACGCAAAAACCGAACTCGCTTGTTTGAGCTCTCGGAATTACACTGTCATTTTCGGGGCTAGCACCATCAAGCAGCGGAATTCTCGATTTTCGATCTTATCAGCTCCACTTTCAATTATTTTCGAGCCGACTGGAATATATATGAAACATATATTGACTCTAATCTTGATGTTAACATTTCATTTCAAACTAAGCTTGATATTGACAATGCTCTTGAAACTTTAACAAATTCCATTGTTGAAGCCAGGAGCATTGCAATTCCAAAATGTGAAGTAAAATTTGAATCCGTGATTACAGACGATGATCTTAAACTCTTGATACGTCTTAAAAACGTGAGGAGAAGGCAATTTCAACGCACTCGCGATCCTGCTATGAAAATTATACGGCAGGATTTGCAGAAAGAAAACAAGAAACGTTTTGCACAATTAAGAAACAAAAATTTTGAAAATAAGATTTCTCAATTGAACCCTGGCTCTAAGCCCTTTTGGAAATAATCAAAAATTTTGAAAAAACCTCAGAAGCCAATACTGGCATTGAAAGAGGAAAACAAATTATTACTAACTAATTGCGAATAAGCTCAAAAACTAGCTATGCAGTTTGAAAGCGCGCACAATTTTAATTTAGGACTTAGGGTAAATCGCCAAATGTTGAACGGTTAAGATAGACGTTTTTATGTTATTTGATTTTAATGGAAATTCTGATAGAAAGGTTGCTAAAAAAGCATTCAACACCATAGGCGATTGTTTAACATTATTCCTGTAACATTTTTGGTACTGTAATGTCCATTTTGAAATAAAAAAATATATATTTAAAAATATAGTTCTACACCCAATTGTTGAACACATACATAACCCATCTTATCCTAATGTTGAACGATTGTCGCTAAATGTTGACCGCTTTACTCCCGCGTTCATTCAACTTGCAAGTTCACGCTCCTCGTCGGTTGTGAGGACAGGGTAAGGTCCGCGAACCACTTTCCCTGACCACTCTGGGCTGAGACGGAAGTGGATCGTCCCCTTCGGCACTCCATAGACTTTAGCGGCTTCTGCTTCGACATTACAGCATCAATTGCAAGATTGAGGTTATACTCCGGATAAATCGGCAGCCGATGCGCGATTTCAATCATGATGTAAACAAACAAACGGTGATGGCATTGATGCCATAGTGAAGATAGTGAAATTCGAAGAAAGATTCAGGATATAGCCAGGGTTGCAATTAATTATACTTTACTGAATCGCGTTTTTCATCATTGCAACAGACACCATTATAGGATTTTTTAATAATAATTATCCAACAGATGTTTGAAGCAATAAACAATACTATATTGTGTAATGCAATATTCCATTTCAATATAGGTGTTTGCTACGAAAATCAAAAAATCTGGCAATACTGTCGATGAAACCAAGACTGTCATGTTATGCTAGTTCAACAAATGGAAACTAAAGTGCAATTGAAAAAGTTTTTATGTAATTAATAGGTACGCGTAAATTGTACGGATGTTTAGAAAATAACTAAAGCAGACTTTTACTGATATCGTGAATAGGTGCTTAACGCAATATACGTAGTATGTTTTACTACACAGCTTATTTCATAGCAGCCCCAGCTTGAGTTTTTTTCTAAGAGAATTGAAATTTTCGTTTCACCTACCGATAAAAATTTTCAATAAATATTTCATTTAAGAAATTAATGTGCTAATTAAATTTATTGTGTCCAATAGTACAGCTAACTTACAAAATAATCTGTAAAATTTATTGAAACTGTTTGAAAATGGTTCAATTTCCTGTTTTAACATGGTTTCTACAGATCGTTCAACATTTGGGTAACGCTTAACAATTAGCGAATTACCCTACTAGTCCAATTGAAAATCAAGTTACTCAGGAGTTTGAAAATATTCTCAATCAAGAGAACGTTTTCGAAAATGCCTGGGAGACTGATTTGGAAGAAGTGAGAATTATTGTTGAAAAATTCAAAAATATGAAAGCTCCTGGCGATGATGGAATTTTCTACATCCTTAGCAAGAAACTTCCAGAAAGTAGCTTATCATTTACACAGCGTAACAAAAATGACACTTTCGCGTGTCTCAAGGATCAAATTATGTGTTTCAAGTAGATTTTGGGTCGCTGAATCTGATGCCGTTTTCAGAAATGTTCCAGCACGTCACAATTTTTAGCTACAAGTCGCCAAAGTTGTATAAAACACTGGTTTTATTGATATTCACAAGAAATTTAAAGTATGATTTATCAAACTTTTTTGTGATGTAATCTACCAAACATGCTAAATAGGACTTGAACTTTCAATTTAGATACAAATCAGTTGAGATTTTACAATAAAATTTAGGTTAAATCGATTTTTTTCAACATGTTTGCAGTCTTCATATAAAATTCTTCATTTCTCTTATATGGCATAATACAATATTTTTCTGAACCACCACCAAAATATCATTTTACCATCGAAAATATTATGAACTTCGTTGATAATTATTGTTTTATACATAAAGTTTGAATTATGCGACAAATTGAGCAAACAAATTGCCGTACAAGTTGGAAAACTTGCATGCAAGTTGGCTGAAACAGTCAAATTTAGCATTTTCAACAGTCAATATCTCAAAAACTAGACGTGCCATGATATTTCTGAAAACGGCAATGGACTCAGCAACCCTTAATTTAGTAAATAGCGTTATTTTGGTTCTTGAGACAAAACCGTGTTCCGCAGTGTTATAGTTGATATATTTAACAAATGTTTTCAATTAGCATATTTTCCTGACAAATGGAAAAATGCTAAGGTTGTTCCAATTTTAAAACCAGACAAAAATCCTGCAGAAGCTTCTAGCTATCGTCCAATCAGTTTGCTTTCCTCCATCAGTAAACTTTTTGAAAAGGTCATTTTGAACAGAATGATGGCCCACATCAACGAAAATTCAATTTTTGCCAATGAACAGTTCGGATTCCGCCATGAACATTCGACCTCTCATCAACTTTTACGTGTAACAAATTTGATCCGTTCCAATAAAACTGAAGACTATTTTACTGGTCTTGCCCTTCTAGACATAGAAAAAAGCATTCGACAGTGTTTGGCATGAAGGTTTGATTGTAAAATTAAAAAACTTTAATTTTCTAACATACATTGTTAGAATAATTCAAAGTTATCTGTCAAATCGTACACTTCAGGTTAATTATCAGAACTCCAGATCTGAAAGACTTCCTGTAAGAGCTGGTGTTCCTCAAGGCAGCATTTTGGGACCAATATTATACAATATTTTTACATCTTACATCGTTATTTTCTTTTCTCTTATAAGCAGGTGAAATCAACTCAGCTGTAACTCAGCTGTAAAAAATCTGAACTGCTACGGCAAATGAAATGTAATATGTTGTTTACAAAATGTTAATAAAATCTTAAATTTGTTTTACCAAATTAGGATGATAGTTTTTTCTAGTAGCACAGAACACCTAGATATAAGAAATGAATGTAATGTTTGGAATGATACTAATAAAGAAATTAAAAAAAGGGTCAGGTTTTGAATTTTCTAGCAATAAGCGAATACCAATTTTTCTTAATTTCCGAACAATCGATTTTGTAATGAAGATTTTATTGAACTATATATCGAAATATGCTATCTAATCTCTTTGAAGTTGTCCAAATACATTCAATGCATTTAAATCTATTTTAGACTTACGTGATGTTTTTTTTTTTATTTTGAAGTCATGCGCCATGGGAAACACTTCCTAACAAAACTCGCATAGTTCGGAAGAGAAAATTTTTGAACTCAAAGTTGCGAAAACCGAATTCCCTGACTACATAGGTATTTAAAACGTTTACAAAATTTGATGTTCGAATAGCCAATTTTCGATATAACAAGACGAATTAAATTCCTGTGTATGAATATGAAAGGCGAGAAAAATAGTGATTGTTAATTCAGTAAGTTAGTTCTTCAACATGTGAATTACATGTATTGCCAACACTAATGAACATCAAGAGAAATCATGTTTTTCATCAATCCTAACTTATTTTACTTTTGTAAAACATTTTAATGAACTTTTAACTACTTTAGATGATTTACCAGATCAAACTAGTGAAAAAAAATGACAAAATTTCAATTTTGAACATTACTGCTCTCTGCACTGCTAGAATAAAATGTTCTGTTCTACGTATTACCAGCACTACCGTCATGTGAATTGTTATAATTTTTTAGAGAAATTTTAGTACCTTATTGTTTTTTCGGTAAAGTTCTTGTGCACATTCTAAAGTACACTTGAGCATATTTCGTGTTAGAGATTTGGAAAAAAATTTGCGCTCTCGAACCAAACATACAAAAAATAGTTTCATTATTCTCATAAAATATAAATCACGGCAGTTGCTTGGGTCTTCAAAGGGAACCGAAAAACCGGTCTGGTTGGAGTCATTCAAATGTGCGTTTTTACATATAACTAACTACCTGTCTTAGTGTACTATGATTTTTGATGAAGTTTCATTAAGAAGAAATGAAAGAGTTCCCGAAAAATTGACATAAAGAACATAAAGCTTTGCTATTAATTATACAACTTGTGGGCCTCGTGGCCGTGCGGTTAGTGTCGTTAGGCATTTAAGCGCATCGTGACATGAGGTGTGGGTTCGATTCCCACTTCAGCCATTGAAACTTTTCGTCAGGAATGTTTCTCGGCTGTGCCACTGGTGCATGCTTGTCCGTTGTCTAGTGTTAAGTTTCAGTCTGTGCAGCTAAATGGCTTTTTTTTGTCTTTTTAAACTTCGAATAAGTAGTCATATGTACAAGATCACAAAAGTTGTCGACAAAATTCTCTACTTATTGATTCAAATTTACACTTCTGAATCATGGTTATTCTAACTTCATTTATAATTTCTTATTAGAAAATAAATGAGTGACCATGACAAAAAACCATTTCAACAATTTTAATTTTATCAACAGCTACAAGTTAAATTCAAATTTACTCAAACGCAAGAAAGGTTGATTCATTTTTAATATATAGAAAGAGTGTAGTTATTTGAAACATATTTTACAAAGTTTGCATATTTTTTCTTTTCTGTCCTACTATTATTCCAGGAATGTGCATGACTCGTATTTTTCACCGATTAGCGAGAGAAGAATAAAAGCAGTATTTACTCAAGCATTCAATCGCAAGCACGTGTTTTCCCATTCTCCCGAAAAACTGAACTGTCGTCAGCAACGCGGACCGCGTGTTACTCTTTTCACGTTGGTCTGCTCAACAGGTTTGAATCGAATGTACTTTCGAACATCATGCTCTCTGTATACTCACCACAAAGTTTTTGTTCATTACGAAAAGTTCATTTCATTTCCATGAAAACATTTTTCGCAAAAGGGGAAATGAATTTCCGCAGTTCTCAAAATTGAGCAGGACTTCACCACAGACAGTAACGGACAGAACAGTAAGACTTAAAACTAAAGGGTTAAAAGTATAACTCTCGAAAATTGCTAGGTTTGTTTGTAATAACACAGCATAACAAAAACAACATGTTTGCGATTTTCAAGGATTAAAACACGTGTCTCGTGTAAATTTGGGATTGCTGAATCCGATATCGCACTCAGAAATGTTACGGCACGACAACATTTTTAGCTACAGATCACAGTCAAATAAAATACTGATTTTATTGATGTAGATATGACATCTTAATTGTTATCTATTGAACTTTTCAGTGATCAAAATTAACAAATATGCAGAATACAACTTGAACTCTCATGTAGGATAAAGTTTGGCTGAAATTGCATGTTTACCTTTCAATTAATTAGAGACACCGACACGTTAATGCTTCCAGTGAACGATTTGCCTTTTGAAGGAAGCACGGACTAGCATGCAACGCCCAGTGGCACAGTCGAAATACATTTCTGACGAAAAGTTTTCCGTACTGAAACGGCAATCGAACCCACACCCCTTGAATCGATGCGGCTAAATGCTTGATAACTTACCTAGTACCTATTTTTTGCAACAAAGTTTCATTTACGAGTACTTTCGGGATGTTCTGGAGCCGATTCAGACTCTGGAGAAGAATGATTGCAATCTATAACATGCGACACATCCATTTTCAAGTTTTTTTTTACTGGAAGTATAATTCGATTTGTGCTGAAATTTAACAATAAAACTGTTTAAGGACTGTTCATTTTATAAAGTGGACACCTTGTGCATGCTGTAACTTTTTAATTTATCAATGGAATTTCAATCGGTTTTCTGTACATCGTTCGACTAGTATTGTAGGATGTTGTAATAATAAAATATTCTCCAAAATAATTTAATTGCACACGAATAAGAAACAACGTTTAGTACGGTCGATTTTTAGAGGTTATCAAAATCAATGATTGTAGAAATTGGCTGGAAAATTCGACAATTTGTATTTTTTATTTTCGAAAAAGGCTTGTTCTTCGAAAGTAACATCAATCAGAAGCCTGATGGAAAAAATGAAGTTAGTTTTGGAGCAACAATTCACCAGATATTAAAAAATCATTTTTTCCCGATATTTTTGTACAAAAATATGTTAAATTTGAAGGAAACTGACACGAGTAGAATATTTTTGGTTTCAAGTAAGTTCTAACGATAGTGCTAATATTGAATTAACATTAAAAATTACTTACGCCTTCATAGAGTCACCTATTTAGTCCCCACGTCATATTTAAAGCACAATAGAAAAACAATTGCTTTATTTTTAGAAGACCTTTCAAAGCACAATGACAATCATCAAAGTTGGCAACACTGCTGTAATAAAATCGATTTTATTTTCCACATATTATTTTTATAATATGTTATTCTGAGATTATCAATTGAAATATTCGGAGAAAAACGTTTACAATTTGCTGTAGATCGATAAAGATGCGCATATGATTTTAAAAGTATGAGCCTTTTTTTTAAAACGACCATAAAGAGAAAAATTTATGTCAGTCTTAAGTCTGCGGTTTAAACTCGCGATTTAGCTCTCGTTTATACAAATATAGTTTCTTTAGTAATCTAAACTAGTTTTGAACACGCTTTTTACTTTTCTCTTTTGCTGGAAGGGAAAGGATGGTCTATCAACAAATTTGGGCATAAATGGATAAATCACTAATGTTACCTAATGTCAGTGAATGGTGGAATATAATTTATTTTTTTAAAGCTACACCTTTATTAGAACAGTAAAGAATACAAACATACAATTTGTTCATAAAAATAAGGATTTTTGTTTTGCGAAAAATAATGTTAAACTTTGACAATCAGCTTTTCTGAGGAGTTTTTGGAAAAACGATTTAGCTCTCCAACCAAAAGCATTTTCTAATATCTTATATTTTCATTGCATTGTAGAATAATACTTGAACGATGCATAGAAAACCGAGTATGATTTTATCAATAATTAAAAAAGGTATAGCATAAACAAAGTGTCCACTTTATAAAATGAACAGCCCTTAAGTTGGTGAGAAAAGCAGAGTGTTAGGGCCGCATAGCTAAGAACAAATATTCGTATAAAATCGAAAAATAACGCTTGCGTCTTTATTTTTACATCATCTGAAAGCTTTTTTATCTTGGTTTTGTGGAAAAAATATGAAAACTACGAAAACTCATATGTTTGTATTTATTATCGCGTGTGCCACTATAGGAATACATGTGCCTATAGTAGCACTATTTCTAATTTATGTTCCTATAAAAGCACTAGCATCACGGCGTTGGCAAAAAACTTATCAAAACCATATTTTTACAAAACTTTTATATTTTTCCTACAAAGTGTGAATCAAAAGCTTTCGTTTGATGTAAAAAAAGTCCTTAATTAATCTATTATTTCGTATAATAAAAAATAGTTTCTCTAAGTAGTGCTACTATAGGAACAATAGGTTTACTATAGGCGCAAGGGAGCTCAAATGTTAAGCAAAACTAATTATTTCGACCTTTGTTTGAACACAATCAAGCTGTGTATCAATGGTACTTATATAAATAGCTCCTGACTTTCATGTCAAAAAATGATTTGAAAAGATTTATAGCAAAACGGCCGTAAAAAGCCACTAGTGCGACTATAGGGGACTGTCCACTAAGGGAACACCGACCCTACGTGTTTTTTTTTTATTAAAATTAGGCTGATATGCAACGTAATTAAAAAATATACATTTCTTGAAAATAAGGCTGATACAAATATTAAATTTCTTTTATGTCCGAGACCACTTAGAAGTAATAAAAATGAAAAAAATGAAAAAAAAAAAGTAATTTTTTCGAATTTTTATTTTTAATGATAGTTGTTAAACTTTTTTAATCGTCGTTTGGATCATTATTTAACTTGTTTTTTACTTTAAAAATTGAAAAAACCTAACGAGGGGGGGGGGGGATTAAAATAAATAAGGAACAAAAAAATAAAAGTGAAAAAAAGTAATTTTTTCGAATTTTTATTTTTAATGATAGTTGTTAAACTTTTTTAATCGTCGTCTGGATCATTATTTAACTTGTTTTTTACTTTAAAAATTGAAAAAACCTAACTGATGTCAAAAAAATGATGAATCTTTTTTTTCTCCCCTTCACAATTTTCGAATTTTTAAAGGGGGGGGGGGGTGGCTTAAAAGAAAATTAATATTTGTATCAGCCTAAGTCTGAAAAGCAAACAAACTTATTTTATCGACCCTACGTGTTTCGCACACGTTTCTCTCCTAACCATCTTGATTTTCCCTTTCCAAACCTTTATTTTCTGAATTCCAAAACGACGGAAGTAAGATTTTCAACTTTTGCAAACTAATCACCAGGCATTGACGAGTTCGTTCTCAACTTAACCCATTTTTTATCATGTTTTATCATGCACTGTTATTCCCCCGATATAATCAGAGCTGTAGCAGTAGACGGTAAACAGACTAATGATGTGTAACGGATCATGATTGTTACAAAGAAAAATAAGATAGAGTTACTCTCAATTTTCTCAGGATTCAATCCCTACTAACCACTAATTTCATCTCTCTATTAAAAGGAGAAGCAAAACATTACTTGAATCAATCTAACTCTAATACAAAAAAATCGTTAGTAATTGAACAAAACGGTGTATGATTTTGTTATTAAGTTGTGGAAAAATGATAGAAAATCAAAATATTTGGACGCGTGCTTCTTGCATGTAAAGTTGTGGAGGATACACGCAAAGAAAACATGTTGAAATGTTCGAGTTTATCTATTTTTCATGCCTTGACCATTATTAAGTTCTACAACTATGTGGAATTATAAGAAGGGCCTTAAAAATGGACTGTCATAAAAACTTGTCATGATTACGAAGAGAGCCATACATTTCTGAGAGCTATGTTGTTAACTCTTAAAATGTTTTTATTGTTGTGTCCGTAACTGTATAATTTAGCAAACTCCGGGTTGCAAAATGAACCGAGATTCACTCCCTCACGGGCTTCAGTCGCCAACTTGCATCAAAAAACGCCTCGCCAGATTGCTGCCTACTGGGGGTGGCATGGCAGCAAACGGTTGGAACGCGTGCTTGGTGGGTGGAAAAACTGACGAACGCCTCTGCTGACTGGATTGGCCATGGCATGTTTCAGCATCAGTCCTCATCGGCACGTCAGTAGCAACGGATAACACTGATTGTGCAAGCGCGCGGATTGAGTTCCTTAATCCTGTTCGGGGGACGAACCGGTCTAATGTTCTATGAAAGTGGTATTCAGAGGCACTGGATTCCATAGTGAGCGGGAAAGTTCTCGCTGCGAAGTGCTAAACTGTGCTCGAATTTGAAGGGTGTTTAAAATATGTTTGCTTCGTACAAAATAACGATGAATGTGCATAACATCGTTAACCCCGTGGGATAATCCTGGCACCCTAATTATTGATAGTGGCGCGGTAGAAAAAGCGGAAGCCACTATCTTTTAGTGCACTGGAGTGGATGGAAAATATTAATCGATAATCCTGTGTGGTTGGATGATGGGATTTGTTGAGCCAAGTTGAATAGTCCAGCAATCATCGTTTGAACGAATCCCTCGTGGTGGCAGAAGTTGTTGGTGCGTAGTGTTTTCGGGCCATCACTTTCGTCAACAGTGTTCGATCACAAAATATTTTAATGAGATATTAAGAATGTATAAGTATATAACCCTGCAGAAGATGGATGGATATCAGTGGTTTCGCTGTGATAAAGAATGAGAAGTGTATCGAAGTGTACGAATGAGAAAGCAAGTTTTGGAAATTCCTAACATTTTTCATTGTGTGGAACATACCGAATCGTAAATTGCTTTTTATGTTCGAAGGCGTGTACCATGATTGAGAAGAATCATAGTTTCTAGAGATTGATAGCTGAATAAATAATAAGAAACTTTCCCTAGTTTTGCTAGGTCGCCGGGTAGTATCGTCCGAATACTGAGTGAATTGATTAAGCAGTTATATTGTAAAAAAAACATATATAGAAGGAAGAATTTGGATTTGTGCAAGTTATTGAAACGGATTTCCAACAGCTGAAAACGTCAGAGAGTGAAACCATAATGCTCAGGAGCTGGAAATGAATAAATTGTTGAATTTTGAATACAAGAACATCGTGAGATACCAAGAAGAAGATGATGCATTGATTTGTGAAGTGACAGTGGTTAGTTTGTTACAAATCTTCAAACTGAAATGGATATTAGCTTGCTGCTATAGGATTTTGCAGACACAAATATTGACAGGTAGGTAAGTGATATGAATTTGAGTGGAGTTTGTTTCATCATACTAAAGCAATTTTTAGTTAGGGGATAGTTTCGGGGGTTCCGAACACTTAAGCCGATAAACTCATAATTCAAAACTATTGGTCTCATGCGATCTTATTGTCAATTTATGATAGATATTATCATATTAAATTAAATCATATTAAATCGTATCAGGTGAAAATTAATTTGAAAATACAAACACATTAATAAAATAATGACATTGTATTTTGATGATGTATTTTAGTACCGAATTGACCAATCTTAGAAAGTGGCCTTCAATACTGGGCATAACCTAGAAATGTCTCGGTTTCTTTAAATTTGTACACCATGGAATGTTTTTACTCCATGAATAATATTTTATTACCAATACCAATATTTACATGAGTAATTTGAGTTCTACTGAACCAGCAAAAACTCAATTTAAAAAACTTTATATATAATGATGAATAACACTGATTTGTTTAAAATTCATTTTATTTTTTTTTTCTTGCACGTGTGATACCATGATCGACAAAAGCCATAAAAAATAATGCCATTTAAAAAACTTTTGAAAAAAAAAAACAATACGAAAATATCATACAACAAATCAAGTTATCTGAAACTGGGTAACAGGAGCTGCTAGACTAAACTTGTAATTTGCCTGCATTTACTTCAATTTTGGTGCAAAATACATTTCCCTGGGGAATCGACAAAATTTCCAATCCGGAAAGATCCTCTACCAGTGGTATTCGATTCTACAACCCTCAGCCTACTGCCAGTTGC
Source organism: Aedes aegypti (assembly GCF_002204515.2). NCBI lineage: Eukaryota > Metazoa > Arthropoda > Insecta > Diptera > Culicidae > Aedes > Aedes aegypti. Next base: position 143,835,045 of record NC_035108.1, read on the forward strand.
TACTCTGTTATTATATTCCTTGGAGACTTTTTCGGTGATACTGCACAGTAGTTCCACGGGGCACCCCACACGATTGTTCCTTAGGGTTAGAGAAAGACTTCATGAAAATTTCAGCTCATTTGGTCGTTTCATGAGATGGCGCAATTGAATTAAAGTTAATATGGGATTCTCAGCTCAAACATATGAGAAACAGCATATCATCTCCTGTTTGGTCAGGAAAATTGTTGAACACGTTCAATTGAACCCAGAATGTCAAAAATACTATTTAATACCATGGCGATCAATATTGTAGAACAGTATATGGAACGAAACAGAGATGCATGGTCAATATATTAGGAACGAATATCCCATACAAATTTCGAATTGAATGCGCCAGCCAAATGAGTTGAAATTTTGAGAGAGCTTTTTTTACCCTAAGGTACATATCTGGGGGGTGCCCCGTTGAGTTTTACAACTTTTTTGTTCTAGGGCCAGCCTACTGCACAGTAGTTATTGAAAGTTGAACATTTATTATTCTTCTTAACGAAGCTTTTTGATCGATTGTGTTTATTTTAAAATTAAATTTAAAATTCTTAATTTAGTATCGACTGAAAATGTAAAGTCTAATGTTGAAATGGATCAAAATCTAGGGGAATTAGGGGCATAATGGACACGTTAAGCAAATGTTCGTTTTATGACCATATAATGGAAATGTTTTTAATTTACCCCCGGATAGTTTTCAAGTTTGATGTTAGTACGAAGTGCTACAGTCATTCATGATGATAAAAATCATATCATATGTCAGAAAAGTGAGATAGAAAATTGGGTCGAAAACAAGGCTGCTAAAAAGGTATCGGGGTGAAATGAACACTTGCCAGAAATTGAGTGATTCCAATATTTTTAATGACTATCAGTAGTTCCGATATGTAAAAGGGTTCTCCCTCAATATTAATAGCTAAGAACCATTCTAGATTCGTTACTTTGCTAAAAAATTTGATTTTTCCTCAGCCTTGCTTATATGTCAATTTGAAACTGAAACAAAATTTAAGTCGTATTTTGAGGGACAAATGAAGTAAAAAATAAACTTTTATACCGTCAAACATTTCAAATGCAATACAGATTTCATGCAGTGTATGAACTTTTATTTATTTATTTATTTGATAACCATCAACAGGCATTTGCCCCAATGATGTAACTTATAACTATGATTTCCAAAACAAAGCAACAAAAATTATACACATCAACTCGAATTACAACAATCGTATAAACCAAACAATAGGACTACAATCACGATCGTTAATAACAGCAACTATTTTGTTCAATCAAATTGAAACATATAACATGAAGCGATCCTCTATCCACGCATTGGTCTCCAGGTTCTATTCCCAAAGTTGACAAACTTTCTGCATCGTACTCCTTTCGGCCAAGTTGAAGTTTCCAGCGCTGTCTCACGATAATAATGCTCTATTTCAACTTTGAAAGAAATATAATCTAAAGACGATAAATCCTTCCATGGCGGAACCAAACACTTGATATAACGAACTTGCTCAACTCCGATAGCCTTATTAATCATTTGCAGAACTTCCTCCTCTGTAACGTCGTTTGCAATATTCGAAATATGCAATTTCAAAGAATCGTTGCTCTGTCCTTCATTCGCTCGATTAACGCTGACTCTGGTTGATGAAAGAGGTACATAACTAGTACTAGGTGAAACACGGAATTCTTCCTCATGTGTAGGTTCATTCACACATGCGACAGATTTATTTGTTACGTGGTCCTGCATAGTGTTAATTTTTTCCCGCATTTCTGCAGCATCCGATTTTAGTCGTTCAATCTCTATTTCAAGCGGTTTGGTATGAGATCGCATTTTATTCACCATGGCACGGAACTTTATGGTTCTCATGAGCTCTGTGCATTCGTCACACATCCAAAAAATATTCCGTTGAGAACAGGCTCTTCTTTGATCTTCGGACAAACCGACACATTTGGCATGAAAACGATTCATCTCCACGCAGAAGCCTTCGCAAACAACGCTCTCGCCAACAACGCAGTCAAGTTTGCAAGTTTTGCAGATTCTATTCATTGCAATGGTTTTAACCCTATTTGTGACGGAATTGACGGTGCCGGTCTCAAACACAAGTAGGTAAATAAGACAGCGAATTGGCGATAACAATGAGATGGACTGCGTGTTGTTGCAGCATATGATTATTGTGATCGTTGTTTCCAGCTCAATTTCTATCAATTTTTCGGCTACTAAAACACCACAATTGATGTCACTTTCAATAATTCCGGGTTTCCTGGAGTAGTATTCGTCGTCTACAGAAGTTTCACTTCAAATCACAACGCACAACATCAGAAAATACGATAATACCGAGGGAGCTAAGCGAAACAGCGGCAGCAAATCTCGGGATGCTGAGGTTATGATGAAGTATGGATATTCTCAGATATTGAGGGGGTGTCAATTTCGCCCCGTATGTTCATTATGCCCCTAATCCCCCTACTTTGTTTGTAAGTCATCAATAATTGTGGCAAATCAGTTCCTGGTCTATATATCGATCACTAAATGGGAATAAGAGTATTCAGTAAATGGAATCAAGAAGTAAGAAGAAAATTGTCCAAAGAATTTGAGCGAGCAAGTAATTTTTATGCCATAATATTTGAATTTTATCATCTGTGGGAGTTTATGAATAATGACACTTTTTACAGAAAACGACGATATTTGGATAGCATTGTATTAGCAACTCAACATTTGTTGAAAGCACTATTATTTTAGGGCTGAATCTTATGCTTAACATTACAAATGATTGGAGACAAATAGCATGACATGGACAATCGACATAACAAAAATATGATGCATTACCATGTGTTCCGTAAGTGAGTAGGTAATGTAATTGAAACAGAGTTTAAGTATCGTTTATCATTGTTAGAAAATTATATCATAGGTTGTCTTGATAACAGGACATAATATTAGCAAGTTTTATTGTAGTAGGAATATTTGCAAGCTTGTTATTTGATTATGTCACTAACTGTTCAAAGGGACAAGCAATTTAAAGAGCACAATGTCCATGTTTGGATGAGCTGTTAAGACGAAGCTTTTCAATCATTTGTTCAATCGTTTATGATGCAACCAGTTGAGCTCATATCATATTTAATTCTAAGTGAGCTAACAACCAAATTTTTATTTTCGATGTGAGTATCATTTTTCATTATCGTAGGTCAATATAAACACATTTTGGGCAATAAGTTATTCTTATTCGCAAACTTATGAATTTTGGTTGTTTTTTTAACATCCCTATCTTTTACATTTTCTTCTCGAAGCCTTTTCTGGTTACCGATTTTTTAACAATAATATATATTTAAGCTTTTGCTGATCTCTTGAAAGTATTTTTTTTTTTGTGGAGCATATTTAATTTTCCATGTAACTAACGGAAAACAGGTTTGAAATTATTTTAATATCATCAAGCTCTTCTTCTGTGGAAGACTGATTTCAGGGAAATATAAAATGTAAGGTTTTTTTACACACTAATTGAGACACTAATTGTCAATCATTTTTCAAAAACACAAAAAATTTACAAAATTCATACGAAATTCTTCTTTTATGCTGATTATAGACCAAGGTTTAAGCCAAAAATAAAATCATTTTCATTTCCTAGTCACGATAAAAAACACAAAATTCCAAAATGTACCTCGTCAAAAGGCGGGAATTGGTATTAGTTGGATTAATAGTAGGAACTTTGATGCTTTGATACATGCCTAGGTTCGAAACTCAGTTTTTCAAAATCAATATAAAAATATTTGTTTTTAAACATATACCCAATGATGAGTAAAAATATAGTTTTTACCCTGAATGATATTTACGGATATATGCTTTTTGATCAAATTTTAGTTATTTTAACATCGTCCTGCATCTAATTTATAACAATCGTTGTTAGGAAAAACGATCATACCTAAATATCTCGTCATGTTATATATCTGTTAGACTCAGTTAATAACTCTGAAATTCGTTAGTTCATTACTGTGGAAGTGCTCATAAGAACTCTAAGCTGCGAACGCGAAGCAGGCTCTGTTTCAGTGAGACATGCTTAAGTAGGATAAATTATTTATTTTTTTATATAATTCTGAAACCTTCCTTGCGACACACCAACATGCATGGTTTTGCTAAACGACGCCAAAAGAGTCATTTCAATTACTTCTGGCAACATTGGCTGGCTACTGGCATACTCCGGGGATGATGTGCCCTTAAGGAAATGATTCTAAAATCTCACTTGCGTCATACCAAACTTGATGTACAGGTATGTTCCGTTTATATCACGTTTCGATTCCGTCAACAAATTATTCCGTTATTATCAACACACCAAAAATTGTTTTTTTTTTAATGTTTAAAATATAAACTAAATACTTATTTTGCAGCAATTTAATTGTTTTTCAATAGCCTCAGGGTTGAGTTTTCGACTTTATGTTAATGTTGAGCCCCTACGATACATGGTAGGCGTCAAGTCATACGATTATATAAGGGTTGACTCCTTCCTATTCATTTGTATGAGACAAATAGAGTTTTCAAAATTAGCAAGGGCTGATCGACAAGATTGACCCATCATTCATCAATCGAGAGTTGCTCTGGCCACGTCCTATCAAAAACTGGAATTTGTGATTAGTTGAATAGGGAAAGTGTACCAGTTATGGCCATAGTGATTCCCTATTTGGCCATATGCAATATTTCGATAATTTTCACATTTTTATTCTTTTTGAATGTTTTAACATTAGGATATATCATATATCCAATTGCTAAAAGACACAAAAATGTTCAAAATGTGGAGGCATTCAAGTTACCACGTATGGCGAAATAGGGAACCACTATGGCCATAACTGGTACACCTACCCTACATGCTTAAGAGAGTTGCAGAGGCCTCTCCTTTTTCTTATATAACATGGCATCAAAGAATTTTCGATGTAAATGTGATAGAAATATATGTTCAGTTCTTTTTTATAAGTGGTGCACCTGGGAATGAGCTCAAGAATGTTTGGGCAATGGAAAGAAACATGTTCGAGTTTATATTATTTGTGATAAGATTGTCGAACTCGATAGCATTGCACAGATTATAGCAAACATTGATTTCATCCTGTTCGAGGGGATCCTGTTCCAAGGGGTAGGGGAAGAGGTTCAGCAAAACTAAGCAATCTATAGAAAATTTTGGAATCTCCATATAATAAGTTAGCATCGAGGAAGAGTGAAAAGGGCTGAAATGGCTGTCAATTTGAGAAACTGTTGATACTGGACTTTCCCACGTCACACATGTTCTCATCCCAAATTTGCTGGGATCTTGATCTTTGAATCCTACATGGCTACTAAAAGGTGAGTTAGGAGCCTTGTACCTACTGTCATACGCTGATTCATAAAACATTACAAAAGAGTTTAATTTTTACCAAAAGTTCTAATTTGGTGATGCTTGTTCTGGAGTTTGTTCACTTTAGTGTTTTTGATGAACGTTTTAATTTAATTTCTACTAAACAAAATACTAGAACGTTAGTTTAGTTAATCGCCAGGTGATGGTGGCGCTGCTCTAGATTGGTGATTAGTACATCCCTGTCGAAGTTGGTAGTGATAACTTTAGAGGAGAATTCACCACAATCATTTTACTGATAGGATTTTGGCAATTCAAAGCACAGGAAACCATAAAGATTCTTATCAGATTGTAAAACTTTCGCAACTCCACATTTAATCGTCAAAAATGCAAAAAAAGTACCTCGAGCTCTCAGTTGATAACTACGCAAGTGTTTATAAGAACACTAAGCTGATAAGAAGGCTCTTTCTCAGTTGGGACATTATGTCATTAAGACGAAGAATCAGAATGATGAGGATGGATAGTAGAAAAAGTAGTTTCTTGTTCAATCTATTTTAGAAAAAAAAGCACTAATCAGCTTGACCCACTTTCTAGCAGTTATTTTTACAAATATTACGCACCTTATGATGCAGGCACATTTATGTGATTATTGTTTTAATATTCAATATTACATTTAATAAAATTCTAACAAAGAAAACTTAAACATAGTATTTGGAAACTCGCAATCAGAAGACACAGTGTGTTTGTTTGACAAATTGAGACATGAATTTGCGAAAAAATACGCGTTCTAGTGAGACTCGAACTCACGACTCCGTGTACGCTAGACCGGCGCTTTAACCAACTAAGCTACAGAACACCTTATGATTCTGCGGAATAGAAAGCCAAACTGAATCCGAGTACTAACTATGAACACATCTCTTTTCGCAAATCCATGTCTCTTTCGGACTTAGATGCCAAACCCCCAACACGCTCACGTTTGTATCTCCCGATTTTCTATTCCGCAGAATCATAAGGTGTTCTGTAGCTTAGTTGGTTAAAGCGCCGGTCTAGCGTACACGGAGTCGTGAGTTCGAGTCTCACTAGAACGCGTATTTTTTCGCAAATTCATGTCTCAATTTGTCAAACAAACACACTGTGTCTTCTGATTGCGAGTTTCCAAATACTATGTTTCAGACATACCAGCAAATCTGGTTTATGCCAGTAAAGGGCAAACATTCATTAATGAAAACTTAAACTATTAATGATTTATCGCACAATCATATTGATTGATTGGAGTCTGCAATCAATTTTCATTACGGACCTATACTATCGAATGAACAATCTTAATGCTCCTCACAGCTCCTAAACATCAATACTGTGAATTTATAAATATGATGAAAATGTGTGTTGAATAGCTGATGTTTTCTTTTACAGCTCATCGCATTATATGTTTTTTCATCACTAACCATCGTACTCAAAGACCGATAAATTATCACCTTTGATAGACTGCTAGCAAGAAAATGCTCTCATCGCAAAGAGTATGGCCGCATCAGCAGACTTCTTGTATAGACGATGGTCTTCGACGTCCACCTTGTGCTGGCATAATCCGTAGTGAAAACTTTCCAGCCACCAACTGGTGCGATAGGCAATAAATATGGGCACCTTTTGCCTCTTAAATCTTTTCCACTTTTGTTAAGTTGAATGAAAAAAACGTTTTATCGATGTATAGGGAAAATTAAAAAATATATATATATATGTTTGGTAAATTTATAAAAAGTATAAATGTTGTGTGAAAAAATAAGCCAAATTTATGAAAATATTTCATGGTTACAATTTTTTCAGAATAGAAGTGTTTAATTGTTACCCAATTTGAATTTCTGTTGTCTAAAGCCGTAAAGTGATCTCGTGCCTTAGATCTGTAGTTCTATACATTTTTGAAGTCTTGAAACTTTCTACAATCATTTCAACTAAATTTCTTGAATTCATAATTCATGGAAACGGATGAACTTCATAGTTATGAATGAAGTCGAACTATTTAATTTTAACGATTAACACACGATTTGATTTACACATTAGGATAACTTTTTATGTTTACGTATTTTAGCGTAATGATATATCTGATATATCTCCCCTGCTGATCAATGATGCATCGTTTTACGGTATTACAAATAAAACAAACTATTATAAATAAGAGTGTAAGCTACGATTTTGAAGAAGATAACTTTTCGTTTTAGTTTCAACTGGTACAACTTTGTTCGCTTAGAAATTGTCTTCCAAAAACCAAGGTACTTCCACGAAAAAAATGCAAGATAACAGCCAAAGGTTGACCGATGTGCATTGGTTATTGAATTGATTAGCGAGTTGTCCGTACGAGGAGATACCACTCACCTGACACAACGTAACTGAATCGAAAAGTTCAATCGAAAGCAAAACGACCTGTAAAACGAAACTGTGACTTTGCAGTCAAACATAGAGCGGGAACTAAAATTGAATTGCAAACTTGGCAGTAAGTTCCCTTCTACTGAATTCGAGCAAAGGTAAAGTGGAAGATTGTTAGTCGCTACAGCTTTTCTTTTACAGCGGCCCCCCATAACTGTGTGACCCAAAGATATGGATCAAAAACAGATTTTTTCATCAAACAACTACGGCACAAAATAATTTTCCTGTGTAATCTTATAATCGTAACAGCTTTGCATTAAAATGTAACGGGTTATTTCTCTTTTTTTATGTGTTTATTTATTTTTCTCAGTTGGAAATAAATGGTCTATCATATTCCTAGAAGCTTTGATTTCTAACAATAATAACATGCGATATCAATATCACAGTTATGAATCAAATATGAGGCTAATGCACAAAAAAAAAAAAAACGCCAAAACGTATGGTTTCTCTAATTATTCACCTCACAAAAAAATTTTGGGCTAGTGTTCTGGTCCATAAAATGGGTCGTTTTGATTCATATAGTCGATAAGAGTTCTCTTTTTGTATGATTCACATCTGTGGGAGCGACAAGTTTTGAAAATTGTCTAGAAATCGAGACATTTTCACAATTAACCGTGAAATTTGGCATAGCAACAACTTTATTCTGGAGTGTCATGGAAGTATTTCTGTTTTCTTGTAGTATCGCTGCGATTTTTTTTTTCAAATTTAGTGCTCTTAGATGATCCTGAACTGTGGGGTGACTGTATCCCTTTTATGACGTGGAATTGCTTCTTTGGTGCATGTCGCCAGAAGGTTGTGCATAGCCAAATCCCAATCGTGTACAGAGCGCGGTGTAAGCGCTGCTCTAAGAAAAGTTGGAGAATGAAGTTACCTGAGGATAAATTTTTTTTTCTGTGTGTCACATAAACCATGATCAATATAGAGCACCTAGCTCAGCTTACTCTGGAAAGTTAGATTCGGCATTGAACTGGTTGAAAGCAGATAAATTGTGTTGAAAAGTTGGTCCATGTTATATTTCGTCACCTTCTTCATCCACATCATTAGTGTTCCTTGAAATTGTATCATGGGAACGACGGGTGGTAGATGGCAAATAGGTTGAAGGGATACAATTAGCTTTTGTTCGGTGCACTAAGAGCTGATCCGCTTTAGTGCTAGACTTTTTTTTTTTACTAATCACCGATAGTCGTATACCTTTAGACGTGAAATGAAATTATTCTGTGATTCACAAAGCTTGATTTGGGTTTATATCGAAATAATATATCTACAGTCAACTCTCTGTAGCTCGATATTGAAATGACCGTTGAGTTAGGGAGATATCTAGTAAAACATCATCGATTCAGAGTACAATATGCCAATTGTGGTATTTTTAATGCGTTACATTTTTTAAAATTTGAATGCCTAATCGAATATCACATTCTTTCATAAAATAATACCTCATGTTGTTATAATATTTCAATTAATTTTTGATCGGGTATCTTCGTATCTTGCTTAGCCGATACATTTGTTACTCAGAAATCTTGCGGTGTATGATGAGGTCAATTGACGAAGAACCAATTAACTTTTGTCTTAGTCAGCAGCCGCAATTGGTAAAACATCGTATTGAATAAGGGCAAACCTCTTTAGTAGCGTATTGCTGGATTGTCTTTAGGGAACGGTTGGGTAACGGCTGGTTGTGCTTATTCTGTTTTAGCTGAGCAAAAATCCATTCACAGCTGATTGTTGGTATTTGCGTGCCATTACCATATCATCCGGATGACTCGACAGACTACACTATCCTTTGGGAACGAATAGCAAGTCAATGCCAAGAATGAATGAAATTGTGACCTTAGCATATGGAACGGCTATAGCGGTCTTGTACGGTTGTGCTACTTTTCCCCGAATGTCGGTTCCCCGAATGTCGTTTCCCCGAACGCCAGTTACCCGAATGCCGTTTCCCCGAACATCCCGTTTCCCCGAATAACCCATTTCCCCGAAAAATTTTTGGAACTCATAATTGTCATATATTTATACATTTCAGGGTGGTGAACGTACTGGTCATCTAATATGCAGCCTTCTTAATTTGGTTGGCGGTTCTTACGAGTTTCACCGTCCTCAGCATTTTTGGCATCATGTGTATAACCCCGGAAATGATCAAATACCTCCTTCTTTTGATTGCTTATCGTTCTTTCTATTCACCACCTAGCCACTGAAAACTATTCCAGCACCTATTTGAACTGCTCCACTTTTCGGGGAAACGGGTCATTCGGGGAAATGGCATTCGGGGAAACGGGTCATTCGGGGAACTGGCATTCGGGGAACCGACATTCGGGGAAACGACATTCGGGGAAAAGTAACACAATCGTCTTGTACATGTATACGTTAACTTTTATAATCAAGCTAATAATAGAAATATTTTAATGTTTCCATGCATATATCAAAGATGATAATTTTTTATATATGTGCGTTTAGTGAGATCAATTATCTTGAGGAGTGAGAATGATAGATCTATCGAGATGCGTCATTTTAATGCATACACTTTTCTGTTTCTCTCAATATTCTGATGATGATTTTTCGTTCTACATCAATCTATTAAAGAACAAATTATAAACATAACATCATTCCATTGTCAATGCTACAATGTACATTAGGTCAATTCAAATTTTAAAAATGTTTGAAAATCCAATCTCCCATATGTTCCTTACCATCCTTACCATAAAAATTGTGTTCTGTAAAATTTTCAGCTTTCTAGGTGGTAATTTAAAGGTGGCCCAAAGACAATGTAGGTTTATATGGAAATTACTATGGAAAATTTTTGAGAAATGTTCCAAACACGCAAGTACTGTAATGTAAGTAGAAACTTATCAGCCCACATTCTTCAAACCTTAACAAAGGATGTTGCTGAAGAAACAAATCCCCTTTGAGCTAATTTGGTTTGGGATTTTTGTAGATGTTTGCAAGGCTATAATCCCATATTAAGCTAAATAATTGCAAACAAATTCATGAATATCTCTTCTGCTATCCGTCGAATTGAATCTCTCTCTTCAGCAAATGTCTTTATTATGATTTGAAGAATGAGTTTTTACTATGGGATAATAAGTGTGCACTTACATTACATTACTAGCGAGTTTGGAACATTTCTCAAAATTTCTCCATAGTACTTTCCATATAAACCTACATTGACTTTGGGCCACCTTTAAATCACCACCTAGAAAGCTGAAAATTTTTCAGAACACTATTTTCATGGTAATGATGGTAAGGAACATATGGGAGATTGGGTTTTCAAACATTTTAAAATTTTGAACCGCCCTAATGTACATATATCAGTCAATTTTAATTTAGAAAAATGCCGAAAAGTCAGATGAATCGAAGCATACCTTTGTACTCAATCAGATACTGCAAACCGGGGCGAATTGATCGTTATTTTAGAACATTCTGTTATATTGGCTTTAAGATCCCGAATATTGTAAAACTGATTTTTACAAAAATCAGAACTTCGTTGATCCCTCTCACCCTGTGTAATTTATTTTTGCTTTAGCAATCAAAAATTCAAAAAATATTTCTAAATATTAAAAATTGAAAATGTTACTGTGGAGCGAAACTGATAATCGTATATCCACAAATGTTTAATTAAAAAATGACTTACTAAAGTAAAGCTGGTTTTATGATCGAAGAATAATGACTCTAAGTCTGTAAGTTTTCAAAAACAAGTTTTAGTATGTCATGCTCAAATTCATTAACGACAGCTTCATTTTTTAACACAAAAAAAATATCAAAAATAGGTATAACTGTTCTGTTTTTCAATATTTTTTGTACAATTTTTTCACAAGTTCTAAAAAAAAACTGATCACGTTTCATCTGGTTTTGAAGATCTTCCGATGTTCCTTGGGGACCGACACTCTCAATACAAACTTTCTTTAGCCGCCATTTTGTTTTTAGTAAATTTATCGAAAAAATATAATGTAGAGAAGACTATACAGGGGGCCCAGATAGCCGTAGCGGTAAACGCGCAGCTATTCAGCAAGACCAAGCTGAGGGTCGTGGGTTCGAATCCCACCGGTCGAGGATCTTTTCGGGTTGGAAATTTTCTCGACTTCCCAGGGCATAGAGTATCTTCGTACCTGCCACACGATATACGCATGCAAAAATGGTCATTGGCATAGTAAGCTCTCAGTTAATAACTGTGGAAGTGCTCATAAGAACACTAAGCTGAGAAGCAGGCTTTGTCCCAGTGAGGACGTAACGCCAGAAAGAAGAAGAAGAAGAAGACTATACAGTGTCAATGTTGTTGAGAGTGAAAATAGACAATAGTGTTCGTACGTCTGATTGATTTATACAGTTTATCATTAAAAGTTTTTTTTATTATTAGTCAACGGGCTAAGTAAAGCCCCAATGATAAAACTTAAAATCTAATAGTACACGTTTTAAAACATTCAACAAATGAACATGTCAACACTAATAGCTTTCACAAACAATAACATACAAGAACGGCCAAATTAGAAAGCACTTGAAAAAAAGGAACTAAATCTCGTACGGAGCGAATAGCGGGACAAATTGAAGTCAAACAAAGTGGCAACTCTGTTGAATACTCGCTGCATGCCATTGATAGCACCGTGATGAGGAGTTTTCCTTAACTTACATATATAACTCAAGAGGATGCAAACAGCTGCTAAAAGCACAACTCTGGACAAACATTTGAAAAGGGCATATCGACATTGGTAGACAATGGCTTCGCGAACCCAATTCAACTCGATCACGCTCACCAATACCATTATCGGGAAGAGCTAACACTAATCTTCCTGATAGTGGTGTTAGTTTGCGTGGGTTGTCTAAAAAGGGCTCTACAAAAACGTTTTTGATAAATTGCCCAAGACCTCTTGGGCCCTCTTCTTTTTGTTTGTCCAGAGCTTGACTTTTGTACGATTACAAAAATATTTTTGATTTTTTTCTCTTAATTATTGAAAAGTGAAAAGTAAAGCATATTGTGTGTCCTAAACAGCCTGTTTATACTTAATTCCTTTTTAGTATCATTTCGAACATAACATTCATTTCTTATATCTAGGTATTCTGTGAAGGCAACACCATCATCCTTACTTGATGAAACTAAATTAGGCTATAACATATTACATTTCATTTGCCGTAGCAGATCAGTTTACTGGTGAATTGAAATCACCTGCTTATAAGAGAAAAAATCACTTTTCAATAAACTGCACCTAAATATATAAAGCTTTATAGTGGCTAGAGGATTGCAACGCTTTCCGTCTAAATTATTAATCATTTTGTTCGACATTTTTCACTAATATTTCAAGATTGGATATTCATCAGTATTATACCAGGAAGAGAGATTGAGAACCATTTCCAAAATGTTATTTTCTATGCTGCTTCATATGGCTCGCTGTGCGTATGACATGCCCCAGTGAACTCAGGATTACTATCAACAAGGCCTAGCAGAGTAAGTGTTTCTGATGCACATGAGTAGTTTTTGTCATATCCATTGTTCAGTGTAACAATCAGCTGGGTCTTTAAAACCATGGTTTACTTCAATACAACCACTTGTTCCACCCGGTATGAGCAACACATAGAAACCACAAAAGGAAAAGTTTTCCATAAACATACAAAATCCTCGTCGTGGTTTACAATAATGGAAGTAAATTACTCGTAAAAACAACTGTGTCATTCGCTTGGTACGTACAATACCGTCAAACGGGGTAACTTGCAACACTTTTCAACTTCAAAGCTATGTAGAAAAAAAATTTAAGGATTCAGATGAAACAAAAACCATGTGGTATCCTAATCGCCACGTAAAGAATACCATGCGGTATTAAATTTATCAGCATTTGGTTTTCTGGGATAAGGAGAGACGAAAAATATACATTTTTCAAGCTCCCCCTGATGTGGGGTAACATGCAACACATAGTGCTACCAAAAGTTCACTATTAAAAAGTTAACCGATATCGTGTTATTATGAATATATAATAATTTTCTGCAGTAAAAGCACGACAATAATCAAAAACAGAGTAATCTACTCTTTGTAAACTAATTATTATTGTTTGAATTAGGAGTATTAAACCAATTCGATTGAAAACTCTATTGGATGTTTACACGGGGAAATTCTAGCACATCATAAGTCTCTAAAGTTGGAAAGCCAACTTTTCTACAAATATAATGGAATTTTAAGTTATACTTCGCATAACTTATATTTTTATACATATTTCAATCAACGCAACATATCACATATTGATATGTATGCCTTGAAATAGTCTCTGTTGGTGTTTTGACATAATTATCACCATATTTCATGCAAAAAGTTCCTAATGGCAGATCCACTAATTAAAATTAACTTATAATACAGATTAATACATATTTTCAAAATTATTCACAATTTTCATGAAGAGAATAAAAATAATTATAATTATAATGAACCGTATTGTAAACTTTGAAATATTTTGTACCAAACGTGTATTGAATTGATTGAGGTACACAAATTTTAATGTTATTGAACAAATATATGTTAAACTTTGCTATTTCAAGTGTTTTTGATGACGTGCGGCAAGAAATATCGAACAATTGAGATTAAAATTGCTGTTGCAAGTTACCCCACAAGGGTAGTCAAAAACGTTTTTGAATTTTTATAGTGTTTAAGCATCAAATTATCAAAACTTTTATATTGTCAATTTGTACACTACTAAGTACTGTCACTGATAGCACATGCCTCGAATGACATATTTCTACCGTTTGTGTGGCACGAGGAACGATTTTCAGCATTATTTTCATACAATCCAACGTGAAATATGATTTTCACCTCCGGCAAACCAACCATAAAAGAAACAATACCCAAACACTCGCCAAAATCTTCTGTTTTATACCTTAGGTCAATAAACGGCGAAATAAATTACAATAATTTAACTTAATGCTAAAACAAACGTTAATTCGGTTACATGTCAAAGTGTTGCAAGTTTCACCCCTGTTGCAAGTTACCCCGTTTGACGGTACCTATCATTTTTCTTGACACGTTTCAACAGCAGCTCCTGCGGACGAACAAGTTTGGTTCAAAATTGTTGGCTACACTTCTGGTTTCGTATTCTTTTATGCCACCTCTTTTGTCATTCCTTCCAAGGGTTTTACATAAATATTCAGCAGAACCGGGTGGCTGGAAAAGCCTGTTGCTTACTGTGTTTCCTACAAATGCCGGTGTTATATAAGTGTGTGGTGGGGTAGAACCAAACGACATGATCAGCACAGCATGTGCTTTTCGTCTGACTTCAAAGTGTCTGTTATCCTAAAGCAAGCCCTACAGGTTTACACGGTACTCTTTTGATTGTTACGCAAAATTTAAAAGGTATTGATATAACATTTGGGAAATTGCTTCATTGTTAAAATGCCTTTTAAGGACTTTCAACTAAAAGGCGAAAGTGTACTAGTGGAGTAAGTGGACCATTTAACTCTATTTGAGTATGCTAAGCATAATTACTTAAATATTGTGATTGTTTTCACGTCACTGTTTGGTTTCAAGTAATGTTTTCATATTCAAATGATTATTGATATCCATATTTTATTGGTTCGAACTAATTTTTAAACTTTGTGGTGAATTAAAGATGTTTTTATTTAAAAAAATTAAACTGTATAACACAGTACTAAAAACAAGAATTGCACAGCGTAGCAAATATAACCTTTACGCGTGTCATTTGTCCCTAGTAAATTTAAGTTTATTGAATCTGATGCTGCTCTTAGAAATGTTCCAGCACGTCACAGTTTTTTTTGCAACAGATAGTTCAAGTTGTACAAAATACAAGCTGGTTAGCTTACATGCAAGTTGACTAAAATCGATAATTAATTCATTTGCAACCATAAATATCTCAATATTCAGGGAAAGCGCGGTGTCAGTTCAGATTGCTTTGAATTGACATAGTTTGGTAATCTTGAAGGAGATTTCGTCGTATTTTTTCGAATGTATTTTTACGTGAAAAATAAAAATTATGTGCTCTTGATATGAGTTCCCTTGCCAATGAGAGTTGTAGCCATGACTTTAAAAGTTGATTCCCTAATTTTTTTTCACATCGGTTTGTGCAGCCTTGCAACCGAATGAAATCATTCAATTGTGACCTTCATTCTTTCTGTTCACGAGAAAAATATAACAATAGAGAGAAGCGATGCTAAAGAAAAATGGTATTGATGAAAGCTATGGCACTTAACTGTGAATTGGAAAGAATATTGAAGAAGGATAATTTAAGTGCCTTTCAAGTTGCATTTATTTCGCCCAGCTTTCATCGAATGGGCAAACTGAAATGGTTATGCATATGTACACAAATCGAGCGCGGGCCCAAATAGACGTAACACGCAATTATTCAGCATGACCATGCTGAAAATGTTCGGGATTCAAATTTCCTTGATTCACTAGAGTACAGAGTATATTAGCCACACAATCTATAAATGGAAATTAATCAAATGGCAAAGAAAGTCCTTAGTTGATAACTGTGGAAGTGCTCATAAATACATGAGGAAAAAAACAGGCTCTATCCAAATGGGGACGTAATTCCAGGAATAAGAAAAGAAGAAGAAGCAGATGTACGCGAATCAAATCTTCACCGTTTCTCACTCATTCTCTGATAGCAAATTCTGCAGTCTTTGGGCTGCCTTCATGTTGAATTAGGTCCTTTTCAAAGCTAAACATAATTCATTTCTAAAACTGAACTACCATTCTAATGAAAGAAGAATTGAACTTAAAAATATAATGCATTGACATTTGTTCCAATGTTTCAAAAATGGATATTCTATGTAACTCATTATTTAAATTTTATTTTGAATCCTCTGCAGAACTTTCTTCCTGGTACTACAACAGCTAGTCCATATTGGTACAGCATACAACATGGCTGGCCTGAAAATTCGTTTGAAGATCAAAAGCATGTTCTTAAGACAATGTTTTGATTTTCTGTTAATAAGTGGATACAGATATTTTAAATATTTGTTGCAATTGGCTTGAACGCCCTCAATGTGATTTTTGAAAGGTAAATTTTTATCTAGCATGAGCCAAGATACTTAACTCCATCTGACCAATTTATTGGAACCCTTCTCATCGTAACAACATGTCTACTTCTTAAAGGTTTCAAATAAAGAGCTTTTGGTTTGTGTGGGAATACCATAAAATGAGTTTTAGAAGCATTAGGAGAAATCCTCCATTTTTGCAAGTATGAAAAAAAATCCAAACACTTTTGCAATCTACTTCAGATGACACTCAGGCTTCGTCTTTTACCGTAGAGGCCTGTGTCATCCACTAACATAGATTTTTGACGGGTGCACGACGTTAGGCATAAATACGTTAGGCATAAGGACGTTAGGCATAAGTACGATAGGCATAAATACGATAGGCATAATGGACGTTTGGCATAATGGATGTTTGGCATAATGGTCATTAGGCATAATGGACGATAGGCATAATTTCCAAAATGAAAACTGAAATTGGTAAAAAATGTGAGCTGACTTTTTTGGTAATTGTAGAGGGCTCCAATGATAACAGTGTGTCCTTTGAAATGCGATTGTCTTGCAGTTGTCCCATAGTTGTGAATCCTTTGAGGTCAATTTCTAGGACAACACTTGATTAAATGATTAGCGTGTGGTAACTCCTGTTACCATAGAGTCAAGCCATGCTGAAGGTATTTTAGTTCGGTTCCAAATAGATCCATGGTCCTTGGCCATGAATAATCGTGCTCATGTATCGTGAAAAATTATTACTTTGCCAAAGCAAACTTTTGCTTAGTAAGAGATGGTACACAAATTATGTCACTTTAAATTTCGACTTTTTCGATCCCCTCACCCCTTTTGTCACGTTATTTGTATGAGTCCTTCGAAAATTTTGTAAGGCTTGTCACTCTTGGCTTGACCCCCTCTTCCCCTTGGTGCATTACATAGTTTATACATGACCCCCAACTGTGGAAGTGCTCCTAGAACACTTAACTAAGAACTTGGGTTGGGGCGTAATGCCAAAAATAAGAACGACACTGTAACTGCTGCTCATCTTTTGCGTTTAGTTGTACACATATTATTGGCAATTTTTTCATCAGAAATCATCCCTTCTTTAAATTGAAGGCTGTTCTTCATAGTTATACTGTCGCCAAAATTACTGGAGTTAGTGCTGCTAATGTTTTAATCAGCATTTTTTTTTCTTTTATAATTAAACTGTTCTTTCGAGTCATACTTATTCAGTAATTAATGTCATTATTACTCTTAATACTTCCATCATAAATTATCCCTTCTTTGAATCATAGGCTCTTCTTTATAATTATACATTTAATTTTATATCTGGAAGAGAAGGCTGTTTAAAAATCACCTTCTTCCAATAATATGCTGTTTTGTGGATTCTTGCTGTTCTAATAGTTTTTGGAATTGTAGATGTAAATATTTTCATAAAAAATGTACATCATGCTTAGTTCTGAATACTAAGCTATGTTAAATTTGAACTTGACTGATAAATTGACTTTGAAATCAAATTTTACTTTTCAAACTCGACGAATTTCATATATGTTCAAGGTGCTTAAATATGTGATTGTTCAAAATTGTTTGAAAATATCGAAAATTGTTGGCAAAAGAGGCAAAGGAACTGTTTTCACTACATTAAATTGATGAGCAGACACGGAGTTGGAATGTAGCGCTCTTCTTGGTGTCACACTACCAGAATATTATTGTTGAAGTTCATAATATGAATTTTTGACTTAACTCTAGATTGTTGTCTTCAAGTTAATCAAGTACTAAAAATTATATGGAAATCTTCTTTAGAATTAACGCAATTATGTAAGAGAAATATAACAAAATATGGCATATACTCACCAAAACGAACATTTCTAGAAATTAATAAAACTTGCACATCGCAAACATGAATGCATACTTACAATAATGGATTAAGCTAGACTTTAGAATGATAACAATGACCATGACAACAATCTTATTCCATATCTTGCGATAATGGAATAATTGTCAAATTTCAAAACACCGAAAATAGTAATTTATAACTAATCAATTATTTATGGAATGTTCACTTATGAGCTGTTACATCTTAAGAACACCCACCCACCCCCATCAACGTAATGGAATTTGGAAATGGACCCAAACAATTTTCGAAATGACAAGAGTTTTGAATGACACACACGCAAGTAATTTTATGCCAAACGTCCATTATGCCTAACGTATTTTATGCCTAACATCCATTATGCCTAATGTCTTTATGCCTTACGTCCATTATGCCTAACATACTTATGCCTAACGTCCTTATGCCAAACGTCTTTATGCCTAATGGGGTATACTCGATTTTTGACATCCCTAGTAACCCAGGAAAGTCAGATGTGTAAATATGGTATAATATTGGTCCCAAAATGCTGTGTTAAGAAACACCAGTTCTTACAGGAATTCTTTGAGACTTGGAGTTCTGACAATTAACCTGTACAATGTACCTGTACACTTACGATTTGACAGATAACTTGGAATTATTCTAACAATGTATGATGGAAAATTAAAGTTTTTTTAATTTTACGATCAAGTCTTCATGCCAAACACTGTTGAATGCTTTCTCTATGTCTGGAAGAGCAAGAATAGTAAAATAGCCTTCAGATTTGTTGGGACGAATCAAATTTGTCACACGCTCAAGTTGATGAGTGGTCGAATGTCCATGGTGAAATCCGAACTGTTCGCCAAAAATTGAATTTTCGTTGATGTTGGCCATCATTCTGTTTAAAATTACCTTTTCCAAAGGTTTATTATGCAGAAAAGCAAGCTGGTTGGACGATGGCTAGAAGCTTCTGCAGGACTTTTGTCCGGTTTTGAAATTGGTACATCTTTAGCATTTTTCCATTTGCCAGGAAAATATGCCAATTGAAAACATTTGTTGAATATATCAACTAAGAATGATAAGCTACTTTCGGAAGTTTCTTGATGAGATTTAGAAAATTTTAGGAGCTTTTATTGTTTTTTGATTTTTTTAATAATACTTCTCACTTCTTCCAAATCAGTCTCCCTGGAATTTTTGGAAAATGTTCTCTTGATTGATATTTTTTTTATTAGTTTTTATTTTTTTCTAATAATTTAATATTTATTCAGGAAAACTACAAGTTTCGTCTCGGCATCATAGGAAAACATAAAAGCGGCTGTGAAAATTTAATCTCGCTAGATTCCATTAAACTACCATCCAGTGCGATTAAGTACGCAGATTTCTTATAAAATAGAAAGTTGTCGCGTTAAAGCGTACTAGATTGTGCAATTGCCATGTGTTTTAAACATATTGATATGACAATTGGTTTTTCACGCTGTATATACTCACTGGCTGGTATGGTGCTGGATATCTGCCTGTACTAAAACGTTTTAGTACACATTAAACTTACTGGCTGGTATGGTACTGGATAACTTCATTAAGCAAATGTTTTCAAAGTCCTGAGTAACTTTTCTATTGAACTAGTAAGTTCTAAATTAAAATTGTGCGTGCTTTCAAACTGCATAGCAAGTTTTTGAGCTTTTTCGCAATTAGTTAGTAATTTGTTTTCCTCTTTCAATGCCGGTATTGACTTCTGAGGTTATTTCAAAATTTTAGATTATTTCCAGAGCCAGGGTCAAATTGAGGAATTTTCATTTCAAAATTGTTTCTTAATTGCTTAATTTTGTTTCTTTCTTTCTGCAGATCCTGCCATATAATTTTCAAACCAAGATCGCAAGTTCGTTTAAATTGCTCACGTTTTTAAGACGGATCAAGAGTTTAAGATCATCGTCTTAATCAGTAGGGTGTGGCTTATATTACGAAAGTTCTCAAAACCAAAAATTCGTGTGCTCTTATGAATTCAAATCACATAAAAAGGGAAACCTTACTTTTTGAGCCAAAAATATTAAGATTTAGAGGTGGCGCATGCGACTTGAAGGTGAATTTTCAAGTCATAAAATATGACCTTCAGTGAAGTCATCATAACTTCGTTATTTTCCAAACAATTTTGAAGCTCTTAGAATCAATCTCTTCAAAATTCAATTCATGGAAAGTTTGTAGCACATCAAGTTGGTCCAAAATCAAAACTTGTCTTAGTTAGAAGTAGTTTTCTATAATTTTTTTCCTCTTTATACTAAAAAAAAACTCATTTTTGTTTGATCATAACTTCATAAATATTCATCCGATTCCAGATCTTTTAACGTTATTTTGAAGCAAATTTAGTTGCTCTAAAACTGTGTTTACAGCAAATTTAATAAAAAATTGTATTAATTTAATTAATTTTTAATTAAAAACATGTAGTGCTATCAGGGTATTGAATTGAGAAATATCCTGAAGAGCATTCATCAAATAAAATTCTGCCGTTGGAATAACTTTGAGAATTATACCATGACCGTTGTTTGGCATTAAAGTCCCCAATGACATAAAATGTTGACTTATTGCGAGTCAATTTTCGCAAGTCATTTTGGAGCAAATCAACTTGCTGTCCAGAGCATTGAAAAGGCAAATAGGCAGCTATGAAAGTATATTTACCAAGCTGTGTTTCAACTGAAACATCTTAAGTTTTAAAAACTTTAGTTTCAAACGACGAAAACAGTTGATGTTTTATACGCCTATGAATGGTGATTGCAACTCCCCCACATGCCCCATCAAGTCGATCATTACGATAAACAAAATAGTTAGGATCTTTTTTTAGTTTGGATCCAGGTTTTAAAAAGGTTTCAGTAATAACTGCTATATGCACGTTATTAGCTGTAAGAAAATTGAACAGCTCGTCCTCTTTACCATTCAAAGAACGAGCTTTGCAATTTAAAATATTCAAATTATTATTTATTGAATCCATTAGAAAAAAACGTAATCCAAGAACAATTTGATTAGTAAATTTTACACCAACTTGAACTGCTTCAGTCATAGTGGTGGCTTTGAACAATTGTTCAGTTAGAAAAATAAAATCAGAGGGAGACATATCACTTGAAGTGGGTACATTATCTGATGATTTCCCATTAGAATTTTCGTCAGACGAAGAGGCGGAGTAGAAGTTTCGTTTGGCGGCAGGGTTTTTTTCCATTTGATTTGAAACAATTTTAACGGGTACTCATAGTATGTAAAGGGGAGGAGTTCAAATTACCTGCAACGATATCGGCAAAGGATTTTTCTTGGGTAGATATATTCAAAATTAAAAGATTCGAACGGCTACCCGTCGGATTAAAATTAGTTTGTGAATGAGCGTGATTATAATCTTCCTGATGGGTATGATTCTTGATCAAGCGATCGTTAACTGAAAAGTGAGCATTGTTCGGTACTCTACCAGGCAAATTCCGGAAACGACCGTTAACGTAACGAAAATTACTGTTCATCTGCCTGACACGAGCCTTGACGACTGGCGAACGCGAAGGGCAAGCCCAAAAATTTGACTTATGATTGCCCCCGCAATTGGCGCATATGAACTTATCGGTATCTTACTTCACTGGACAGACGTCCTTAGCGGGTGATGGACTTTCGTGCCTGCTGTTCAACATCGCGCTAGAAGGTGTCATGCGGAGAGCCGGGTTCAATAACCGAGGTACGATTTTCACAAGATCCAGCCAATTTGTTTGCTTCGCGGATGATATGGATATTGTCGGCAGAACATTTGGAACGGTGGCAGACCTGTACACCCGCCTGAAACATGAAGCGACAAAATTCGGCCTGGTGGTGAATGCGTCAAAAACAAAGTACATGCTGATAGGCGGAACCGAGCGCGACAGAGCCCGCCTGGGAAGCAGTGTTACGATAGACGGGGATACTTTTGAGGTGGTTGATGAGTTCGTCTACCTCGGATCCTTGTTAACGGCTGATAACAACGTTAGTCGTGAAATACGGAGACGCATCATCAGTGGAAGTCGTGCCTACTATGGGCTCCAGAAGAAGCTGCGGTCGAGAAAGATTCACCCCCCGCACCAAATGTACCATGTACAAAACGCTTATAAGACCGGTGGTCCTCTATGGACATGAAGCATGGACCATGCTGGAAGAGGACCTGCAAGCACTTGGAGTGTTCGAACGAAGGGTGCTTAGGACGATCTTTGGCGGAGTGCAGGAGAACGGTGTGTGGCGGCGAAGGATGAACCACGAGCTCGCTAGGCTCTACGGCGAACCAAGTATCCAGAAGGTTGCGAAAGCCGGAAGGGTGCGCTGGGCAGGGCATGTTGCAAGACTACCGGACAACAATCCTGCAAAGATGGTGTTCGCGTCGAATCCGGTTGGCACAAGAAGGCGGGGAGCACAGTGAGCGAGGTGGCTTGATCAGGTGCAACAAGATCTGGAGATCGTGGGCCAAAATCGAGGTTTGAGAGACACAGTCATGGACCGAGTAAATTGGCATAACATCGTTAACGAGGTTTTATCAAATTAATTGATGTAACACCAACTAAATAAATAAAATAACGTACTTAGCGTGAGAAGAACCTCCGCAAATCATGCATTTAGCATCCATACGACAATTTTTGTACCAAGACCCCACTTTAGGCACCAACGGCACTGAGTGGGGTTCTGGTAATTTCCTCTATGTTTCTGGAAATGTTCCCATTTCACACGGACATCGAACATAAGTCTAGCTTTTTATAAAGCTTTAATATTATTTAGTTCTTTTTTGTTAAGGTGAACTAAATAATATTCTTGAGAAAGCCCTTTCCGAACAATGCCAGATTGGGTTCTCTTTTTCATAATGATTACTTGGACTGGGGAAAATCCAAGTAAATAATTTATTTCATTTTTGATCTCTTCAAGTGACCTTTCAAGACGACCTTTCAAGACGACTTTGAACAAACGTTCAGTTTTGTCGCCATATGTAAAACATTGTGCCCTTTCTCTCGAAGATGTTTAAAAAGCACATGGATAATTTGCTCTTAATGAGATCGGAATTGACTTCTAATTGAATAATGCTTGATTTGCACTTGCAAAATTTTGGTGGAAAAATTTGAAAAAGCATAAAACAGTTATTCAAATAATCATGCAAAAGTTTTTGTTTACCCCTCAGTTAGGCTTATCGGGCAAAAGTTTGGGGTTACTAGAATCAACTTAACGCTCGAAAATGCCGTAAAATTAAACAATTTTATTCACCCCCTAAAATTTTTCACGGAAGTGCATGTGTTATTCTATTCCTTATGATAAAATGTGAGCTACCATGCGTCCACATCAGTTTTCTTCTGATGGTACATGCTTTCTGAAATCCACCTTGAAGCTATTAAATTATTATCATGAGCAGTGCTGTTAAATGTCAAAATTTTGGAAAAATAAGAATGCTCATAGCACCCTTATATGCGAAATATAACATCAGCACATAATGCCAACCGATAGTAGTCTGGTAAAAGTCACAGGAAAAATGCTTTCCCGATGACATTTTCCACGAGGATCGATGATATTAGCAATATTCAAATGTCAAAGTCACGTGAAATTCATGACATTTAACAGCTCTGATCATGAGTACTAATGGCGCGAACTTTAACAATGATGAATGATGTGAGCGAACTTTAACTGTTCTATTCAATTTCCTGTAAATGCTGAGTGCGTCTGAGTGATGAATGTATAATTTTGAACGATGGAATAAATAATTATGCCAGTATGATGTGTGGGTCACCAGATGCTTAGCACGCAACTAGTTTAACGTTTATATATTTCGCACTGTCTAAACATACCGCCAATAATTACACCTCATTACACTATGACCCGAGGAAATTGCTTGTCGACACCTGTTATCCCGTGGGGAATTAATCTACCATCTTGGTCGTTGTGGTGTGTGCTGCACACCACATACAGCTGTAAGCCGATGTGCGGCCATATAGTTATAAAAATAACAAGGTATAAGGTAATCACTGCTCCTAGATGGTAAAAACATGACATGCCGGGTCGCTTTATGGATTCTGTTTATTCAACAGTTTAGCAACTTACCACCCCACACTGCACTGGGTGTCGAACTTCCGCCTCATATACTGTCAAAGCAAAATGTGCTCGGCAAACATAGTTACGGAAGTCATGCATAAATTATCGCTTACACCCTTTTTTTTACTCCAGAACTGGTGTTAACCTATGACGTTAACCAACCAGGAGATAATCAGCATGGGTGGAACGCAGATGGGGTTTTGTCGCTTTGTGTCCTCTTTTTTTCATAATACATTCTATAGATTTGTCTACATTCTACACACGCATCTAAGCGTTACATATTTTGATGGAGAATTCACATACACGCTGCGAAATGGATTGTCTTTTCAGCAAAATCTTGAATCAAACTCAACATACTTGTTGTCTGGGGGCCCAGATAGCCGTAGCGGTAAACGCGCAGCTATTCAGCAAGACCAAGCTGAGGGTCGTGGGTTCGAATCCCATCGGTCGAGGGTCTTTTCGGGTTGGAAATTTTCTCGACTTCCCAGGGCATAGAGTATCTTCGTACCTGCCACACGATATACGCATGCAAAAATGGTCATTGGCATAGTAAGCTCTCAGTTAATAACTGTGGAAGTGCTCATAAGAACACTAAGCTGAGAAGCAGGCTCTGTCCCAGTGGGGACGTAAGGCCAGAAAGAAGAAGATACTTGTTTATCATCTGAGGACTAACAACCATTTTTGTGAAATTCAACTTAAAATGTTTGTAGATTTAACTATCGTGTTTGTAACATCTTGTCATTCCAACAATCATTTAAGTAAGGTTGACAAATCTGTTAGTTAAATTAACAATGCATGTTAGTTAAAATAACAATTATTAAATTTAGCTCTCCTTGTTTTTTTTTTTAAATTTCTAAACATATTTTTAGATTACTTCTTATTTATAACACTCCTGTACTGATCCATCCCCTTAAAACATACAGAAGTGTTTTATCCATATCTCTGGAATTAACCGCCTTAGAGAAACTCTCTATGACTCATTCGAAAGCTAATGAATTAATCTTACTTCGTAGGCATTTTGACAAACAAAAAATCAGAATTTTGTTTTCTTACTTTTCACTGAAAGTTGTGACATTTTTCAAAACCAACACTGAAAAATCTTGTATAATTTTTAGGATCGACAATAAATTTAAAGGATTAGAACCGTAATCTCGTAATCTTTAAATAGCACTTGGAAAACTTGTCAAAAAATCTGAAAAATGTTCGAAATAATTAAGAGAATCTTTTAAGTTTTTAGGCAAAAGTTTGGGTTTAGTAAGGTGTATCGTTTAAAAGTTTTTGCCTGCTTAGTGTTACATCAAAATAAAATTTCTGTAAGATCTTATAACAATTGTATATGTTCCATTTTTTATGTTTAAATAATCAATAGGCTTCAAACGGTTGAAAAATGGCAGATATATTAACAAATAACATTTGCATACGTCTCAGGTGCCAAAGTTTTGCAAAATAAATACATCATGTGGATGGGATTCGAAATAACTTTTAACATAATTTTAAGATTTTTCTGCCAAAATTTCACAAGGGTCAGGTTTTACACCTACCAATGAAAATGGCCTCCAACAATTTAACACAATTTACATCAAAGTGTTAGAAATCAACAACATCAATTCAAACTCAACGACTTAAATTACATTACACTCTTAACAAATCATACACAATATTAACAAAGTGGTTTGTTATATTGACAACAAACAATATTATCTGTTCAACAAAATGCCATCTATATAATCAAAAATGATTGTTGATTTAACAAACCAGATGGTTTGATCCCATCAAACTGTTGTGTTGACTCAACTCAGCAAAATTTATGTGCGTGTAAATACGATAATTTAAAATTAAAAAGTCTTTCAAATATAAGAAGGTTCACCATGGCTTATAAAATTTTGTTAAACGAGTTACCGCGAACAATTACGGACAATCAACTCATCATAGTGCTGAATATCAAGCCATTCACTGCTCGCATTTCAAGCGGTCAACATCCAGCAAAACAAACACTAGATTTACCCGCAAAAGATGATCGATTATCATCGTCCATCTAATTCCCACAAAAACCACTTTGATTTATGCTCAGATTCGTACTGTCTGATCTCACATCCTTCAGTTTTGTGGCTATCGATGCATATCTGTGTATACAAAATCACATTTCCAAACGTTCCGTTTTCAGTTGGATCGAACGAGCTCTGAATGTGTATAAACTTGTGGGTTGCCTATGAAAGGCATTTTGTGGCGAGGATTGAGGCTTCCGTTTGCAGTTTCGACCACTTAAGTTCCTATAATGATGCTGCTGGTCGATGAAACCTTAACAGACAGCAATGAAGACAGAGTGCCGATCTCGTTGGTTCTGTACCACTATGCTTGGTGAAACACCATGCTTGCTTTTTATGTATGTGTATAACGTAGTGCTTGAGGGGAATTTGTTTTTAAAGTTTAAATTTGGTTTAAAATGGATGTACATTAGGGTGCGGCTTATTTTTGAAAAGTTCTCAAAACCAAAAATTCGTATGCTCTACTGAATTCAAATCACATTAAAAGAGAAACCTCAAAATTTGAGCCAAAAATATTAACATTTAGAGGTGGCGCAAGCGTCTTGAAGTTGAATTTTCAGGTTATAAAAAATGACCTTCATTAAAGTACACATAACTTTGTTATTTTTCAACCGATTTTAAAACTTTTAGCATCAATACCTTCAAAATTAAATTTGTAAAAACTTTGTTGAACACCAAATTTGTCTAAAATCAAAACAAGTTTTAGTTAAAAGTAATTTATTCCAATTTTTTCCTCATTTTACTAAAAATTTCAACTTTGTTTGACCATAACTTCATGATTACTCAACCGATTCCAAATCTTTTTACATGCTTTTGAAGCTAATTTAATTGTTTTCAAACCATTCATATATCACATTTCACTAAAAAAATGTCTTGACCAAGTTATTCAGCAAAAACTGCACAAAAACATTATTTTTTAACGAAAAATGCCAGTTTTGTCAAATCTTTGGCAGTTAAATATTGTCTCTTAAGCTGAAACTGATTTTTATCATTTGTTAAACCTTTGGGAAGGACTTTGCAACAATTTTTAAATAATTTTGAAACAAAATTATGTTCGCATATATTAAAAAATATATGCACTATTCAACTCGTAACTAAGGCAAGATGCTTTACATATTTGAGTTTTATGGAAGAAATGCTGTTTTCGGCAAAAAAAACTTAAATTATCCAAAGAAATTTGATTTTTTCATTGAAAAATCATGTTTTTGGGTAGTTTTTGTTGAATACCTAAGTCAAAAATATTTTTTAGAAAAAAATGTTGTATGTACAGTTTAAAAACAAATAAATTTGCTTCAAAAGTATGTAAAAAGATTTGGAATCGATTGAGTTTTAATGAAGTTATGGTCAAACAAAAATGATTTTTTTAGCAAAATGAGGAAAAATTTGGATATAAGTATTTTTAACTAAGACAAGTTTTGATTTTAGACAAATTTGATGTTCTACAAAATTTTTATAAATTTAATTTGAAAGAAAATGGTGCTAAAAGTTTTGAAATCGGTTGAAAAATAACGAAGTTATGTTTACTTAACTGCAGGTCATTTTTTATAACTTGAAAATTCACCTTCAACACGCTCGCGCCACCTTTAAATGTTAATATTTTTGGCTCAGATTTTGAGATTTCTCTTTTTTTGTGATTTGAATTCAGTAGAGCACACGAATTTTCGGTTTTGAGAACTTTTGAAAAATAAGCCGCACCCTAATGTACATACCCATTGTCATAAATAAATTAAAAGCAAAATAAATAGATTTTCATACAAAATGGCCAAGTTTGAAGGCTTATATCTACCATGACCCCATAGTTTTGGATCAATTAGTGTCGAATTTACACTATTGAATTCAATAAAACAACACGAAATATTCCGTTTCAAATTTGAATTTCGATTAGTAAACAATTAATTTGTAATATTTACACAGAATTCCATACAAATTAAAAAAAAATAGTTTCTGAAAACACTGTTTTGGATAAATTTTAAATTTTGTATCAAATTGTGATACATTATGTATCAGTGTGCAAAATTAAGAGATTTTCAACTCAATGGATTTGTATTGCAGTGATTTGGCGAAATGCGACAAGCATTATTTCAAAGATTAACAGATTTGGAGTTGGGAACAAGGGTAAAACATCCTTTAATGAACAGTAGGGAAAGGAATTAGGAATGTATCAAGAACCGGATCCTATTCTAGGCACATTTGATTCATTTCGGCAGTGGGGTTTGATACGAGTCTCTTTGGTCCAGGTATTCTTGCGAGGTCCCAGAATGGAACCTACTGGTTTGTGGTCTTCGAGCGATAAGTACCTTTAGACTAATTGTAGAACTAAACCGGCTTGTATGGTAGCGGACAAAACAGGGTCGTCACTTCCATCATTTCTCCGGACCAAATTTAAAAACAGAGTTTCCCCAAATATTCCATTTATAGTGCTGCCTCGCGTTTCAGGCGAATGCACAGGTCTGCCACCTTTTCAAATGTTCGGCCGACAATGTCCATATCATCCACGAAGCAAACAAATTGACTGGATCTTGTAAAAATCGTACACCTTCTAGCGCAATATTGAATAACAGGCACGAAAGTCGATCACCTTGTCGTAGTCCCCGGCGGAATTCAAACGAACTGGAATATTTTCCTGAAACATTCACACAATTTTTCACACCTTCCATCGTTGCTCATATCAGCCTCAGGAGCTTCCCGGGAAAGCTGTTCTCGTAATTGATTTTACATAGCTCCACGCGGTCGATACTATCGTTTGTCGCCTTGAAAGCGATGAAAAGTTGATGCGTTGGGACCTGGTATTCACGGCGTTTGTGGAGGATTTGCCGTGAAGTGAAGATGTGAACAAAGCCCTGGTTTACTACAGGTGACCGACGACGGAAGATGATCTGGAGTAATACTTTGTAGACCGCATTTAAAATGGTGATCGCTCGGAAGTTCTCACAATCTAATCACTATACTAAGCTATTCCCAGCACGTGTGTGTTGCCGCAGCTCTGGTAGATGGTATGGTTTGGGGAAGATGGCTCAATGGCTGATCGGGTAGAATGACCCGACTAATTGGATCATTCCTAGAACGTTGAAATTTGTATAATATGCCAAACGAAGTTCAAATATGTCTACCCTTCGACGTAAAATCATTCATTTTCCTTTAATTTCCCGTTGAAATTCCACAATTTTCCACTTTTTGCCTAAGTCGGTTTCATGAAATGGTTTCATTGTGGTAGCTAGCAAATATTACTGTTACAAGTTACTGTTATGACTTTGAATGGCTTTCAAATTATTTATTTGGCTTTACATTAATTAGCTTGATAAAACCTCGCCAACAATTTTTTGCCAATTCACTCGGTCTATGGCCGCTTCTCTCCATCCTCGACTGCGACCCACGCTCTCCAGATCCTGGTTCACCTGGTCAATCTACCTAGCTCGCTGCGCCCCACGTCTTCTTGTTCCGACCGGATTCGTAGCGAACACCATCTTTACAGGGTTGTTGTCCGGCATTTTAGCAACATGCCCTGCCCAGCGTATCCTTCAAGCTTTAGCTACCTTCACGATACTGGGTTCACCGTAGAGTTGAGCGAGCTCGTGGTTCATCCTTCGCCGCCACACGCCGTCTTCCTGCATGTCGCCGAAAATCGTCCTCAGCACTCGGTATTCGAAAACCCCAAGAGCTTGCAAGTCCTCCTCGAGCATAGTCCACGTCTCATGCCCGTAGAGAACTACCAGTCTAATGAGCGTTTTGCTCATCGTGCATTACGGGGGTGAATCTTTCTTTACCGCAGTTTTTTTTTTCTGGAGCCCATAGTAGGCACGACTTTCAATGATGATGCGCATTCGTATTTCCCGACCAACATTGTTGCCAGCCGTCAGCAAGGATCAGAGGTAGACGAACTTGTCCACCACCTCGAAGGTATCCCCGTCTATCGTGACACTGCTACCTGGGTGGGCCCTGTCGCACTCAGTTCCGCCTACCAGCATGTACCTTTTTTTAAAGACACGGACACGTTAAAGCTTCCAGTGGACGGTTATGTCCTTTGAAAGAAGCACCTTTGTCCTTTGAAAGTTGGAACTCACGCCTTCAATTGTGATTTTACGCAAAAATGATGTTCTACAAAGTTGTTCCTATCGTAAAAACTATTTTTTTGAAACTACAAATGAACTTTAACACTTCACTTAAAAAAAAAAAAAAAAATTAAAATACTAAAATCACTAAGGTGAGCAAATACCTTTAAACTCTAATATGTGTTGCTTATCTTGACAGATAGGCCTATT
Organism: Aedes aegypti; assembly: GCF_002204515.2. Classification (NCBI taxonomy): domain Eukaryota; kingdom Metazoa; phylum Arthropoda; class Insecta; order Diptera; family Culicidae; genus Aedes; species Aedes aegypti. The sequence continues at coordinate 143,865,937 of NC_035108.1, forward strand.
TCGTCTGCGACTTACAGACTTCTTCAGTGTCGAGTGCTCGACTTTTTTTGGTCGGAGCGAAAACTAGGGTGGCCCTTTGTAAAAAAAATAATCATCTTAACTTTTTTATTTTAATGAATAGTGGTATAGTTTCCCGAGGAGGAAAGAATAACTCGCAATAGCTTATGCATACCATATTTTGGTATCATACCATAATTAGGTATTGTTCAGTTGTCAATACCTTATTTGAGTATTATAATGATATTTGAAAAAAATGTTTAAAACAATTAAAAATACTTCATTTTGGTACTCGATAGGTATTAAGGACTGCTGGAGGTATTGAACTATTATTGAAAATATTCACTTTTATATGAAAACCCATCACGTATTATTTAGATATTACAATACCTGATCTAATTATCAGCTTGGTATTTGTAGAATATGCAGTAGGTATTATCTGAGGTATTTTACCTCTCATTCATACCTCATTAAGGTTGTAAGTATTGGAAATTATCTGGTATGGACAAGGATGGAAAAAAAATCGTCTCTAGCGACAAACAACACGGTATTTGAACGGTCAAAGAGGGCCGTCGTTCTTGCAGCAGCATGATTTGAACACCTCACTACGCGCGCGTTGTACCGATATATGACGCATCCGATGCATTGTTTGTCGGGGGACAAAGAGTTTGTCGGATAAAGTAAAAAATAGCGATCAACTTTAATTATTGCGCATTCGCGCTATTATATTTCGCATAGTTCATGCCAAAATGATTTTAGAACCATAAGCAACATATCCAAGGGCAAATCACCAATTAAAAACAAAAATGTCCGCGAAATAATAAAACTTTTACTCGCGAACGATTAATCGCTAGCGCACATGCAGAACGAAGCATTATTCGCGGAGCGTAGTTTGTTGTGATAACTTAACGACAAAAGGTTGATCGTTGTTGCTATGATCGCAGTATAAAGAACAACCGCGATGCATCATTTATTTTGTCATGATCACTAGATTTCCATCTTTGGGTATGGAATGCCTCAATTTGGTAATCAGTAGTTATTTTATCCTGCTCGGGTTGTTCTACAAAGTGTAAGATCAGTCAATTTTAAGCTGATCTGACTAAAACAATTTTTTTCTAGCTCAAAATTGACCGTTTTAGAGCATTTTTCGCTATTGGTGTAGGGTGGCCCTTTAAAAATAGGGTTTGTGTTTTATTTTTATTATTTCAAATTTTGTCAGAAAAGTTGCCTTCAAATCACTTTGAGAGCTAATTGAAACGCAAATATACAAGATATAGCCTATTGAAATAAATAGATACAAGAATCTTTTCGTGATAAAAATCTCATTTACTTTTATGGACATAAGGTATGATTGATACTAATACATACGATATACGAATGCAAAATGACAAATATGACAAAGAAAGCTCTCAGTCAATAACTTCGGGAGTGCTCTTAAGAACTTTAACTTAAGAAGCATGATCTGTTCTAATTGCAACGTAATGCCAAGAAAAAAAAATTGAACCATTTTTTTCTGATGAAGAGTTATAGTCTTTTTTTATAAAAAATAACATTTTTATGGAAAATAAAAATAATTTCGTTGGTATAATGATAGAGTTTTCAGCTTAATATGAATAAAAATCGCATTCTTCCACGGCTGGCTGGATCATAAGTATGTAACCGTTAAAAACAGTTTTTTTAAGCATCTTCCAAATTTATTACAAGTTTCATTTTCTGGCATGGCTATCTCTGAACTATAGCAGTTTCATGTACGCTTTATATCCTACGGTGCACAAATTACTTGTAAACGGATTCCTGGTAATTAAACATTCGTTATTTCCAATCAGAATGTTTACCGATGAGGCTGGTGAATCCCAAAACAAAAGTATTTGAAAGTTTGGCATAACATGAAATTCAACCGTGAGGTAAATTTAGAAGATGTTTTCAAAAGACTATTTTCCATATTTTGACCTCCAATATTGCTGACCTCCTTTGAATACATTCACAAGTACTTTTATATGAATATGAAAGAAAATACTTTGTTATTCTTATTTAAGCCGAAAGGAAATTATTGTCATGCAGTAAAAAATGTTTTGTTTGCCTCAAATACATCTACATGTGGAGAAACGTTTGTTTTTCATGAAAAATGCTTATAACTCCTCATCAGAAAAATTGTACAGGCCTCAAACTATGCATTTCAATTAGCTCTATAGGTGATGGGAACGCTACTTTGCTGAGGAATTCTAAATAAAAATAATAATACACAAAAACCTATTTTTGAAGGGCCACCCTAAGTCAATAGCGAAATATGCTCTAAATCGGTCATTTTTTGAGCTAGAAAAAACTTTTTTTTGGCAAATCAGCTTATAATTTTCTGATCTTCAACTTTGTAGAGCAAACTATACCAATATTCCTTGAAATAAAAAAGTTTTGATGATTATCTTTTTTTACAAAGAGCCACCCTAATTTTCAGTCCGACCAAAAAAAAATTGTTTTAATAATAGGAACACTTTTGTAGAACATCATATTTACGTAAAATCACAATTGATGAACTGAGTTCCATCTTTCCTATTAAAACCGCAGTGGCACAATCGAAATACGTTCCTGACGAAAAGTTTTCCGGACTGAAGTGGGAATCGAACCCGCACTCCTTGACTCGATGCGGCTAAATGCTTGGTAACACTAACCGCAAGGCCACGAAGCCCACTTTGTTTACGACGTATGGGGCTCTGCATAAAAATGTACCCCTCCCTTTCACTCTTTCATGAAATTTGTAAACAACAAGGCCAGTAAAAGTCAATATCCCATACAAAATCAAAACAGTGCAGAGACCTATTTACCATTAGCTCGACTCTTGTTGCTTCATGTTTAAGGTGGGTGAACAAATTTGCCACCGTTTCAAATTTTCTCCCAACAATATCCATGTCGCCCGCGAAGCAAACAAGTTGTCCGGATCTCGAGAAAATCTCCACATGACACCTTCAAGCGCAATATAGAACAACAGGCACGAAAGTCCATCGCCCTGTCGTAGTCCCCGCCGAGACTCGAGCAAACTGGAGTGATCGCCCGAGATTTTCACGCAGTTTTGCACACCGTTCATCGTTGTTCTAATCAATTTTGTGAGCTTCCCGGGAAAGCTGTTCTCGTCCATGATCTTCCATAGCTCTACACGGTCGATACTGTCGTATGCCGCCTTGAAATCGATGAACAAATGGTGCGTAGGGACCTGGTACTCACGGCATATCTGGAGGATTTGCCGCACGGAAAAGATCTGGTCCGTTGTCGAGCGGCCGTCGATGTAACCTGTATGATAACTTCCCACGAACTTGTTTGCTATTGGTGATAGACGACGGAAGAGAATCTAGAATAGCACTTTGTAGGCGACGTTTAGGATAGTGATTACACGATTATTTTCACACTCCAGTTTGTCGCCCTTTTTGTAGATAGGCCATATAACGCCTTGCCTTCACTCCTCCGGTAGCTGTTCCGTTTCTTAGATTCTGATTATCAGCCGATGCAGACAAGCGACCAACCTGTCCGAGCCTATCTTGATGAGGCTCCGATACCATCCTTGTCAGCGGCCTTGTTGTTCTTTAGCTGTTGAATGGCATCCTTAACTTCCCCCCATCGTGGGAGCTGGTTGGTTTCCACTGTCCGCTGTGCTGATGTAACCGTCGCTTTCGCTGTCCTGACCTTCTCTACCTGTGTTCTCTGCGCCATTCAGGTGTTCATCGTAGTGCTGCTTCCACCTTTAGATCACCTTGCGTTTGCCCGTCAAGATGCTTCCATCCTTATCCCGGCACATTTCAGTTCGCGGCACGAAGCCTTTGCGGGATGTGTTGAGCTTATGATAGAACTTCCACGTTTTTTGAGAACGGTACAGCAACTCCATCTCTTGGCATTCCACCTCTTCCAGGCGGCGCTTTTTGTCCCGGAATAGGCAGGTTTGCTGTTTCCGCTTCAGTCTATATCGTTCCACGTTTTGCCCCGTACCATGCTGCAGCATAGTAGCCCGCGCTGCATTCTTCTCCTCTAAAACCGCCTGGCACTCCTCGTCGAACCAATCGTTTCTTGAGCTCCGTTCCACATATCCGACAATGCTTTCGGCAGCGTCGTTAATGGCTGTTTTGACTGTCCTCCGATATTATTTTCCATTACCAAAAGATACTGGACCGACCGGGAATCGAACCCAGACACCTTTTTGTTTTTTGTTTTTGTTTGAAAATAGATGGTCAATCCTTTTTATAATAGAAGAAATGTTAGAATAAGAATCCCGGGAAACAGAAAATCATTTCCCGGGGAACGGGAATCCCGGGAAATCTCATTTCCCGGGAAATGCCTTTGCATATCACCCATCACTATAAAAGCTGTTCCCAGCTCACGTGTGTTGCCGCAGCTCTGGTAGATGCTTTGGTTGCCTCTAAACGTTCGCATCATCGAACCTGTTCAGCACACCTCCAGCAGCGCTACGATGCCGAAACCGCGAGTCTTCAGTACATCGGAGAGTGTGCGTGTGCTTCCGATGAAGTTGAGAGATTTGCAGTTGCACGTACCGAGTTTCCAATCGCTAGTCCGTTTCCGTCGCTGTGGTCTTTGCCGATTGTTCTGGTCCGTATTCTCTCGTTGACGTTCCTGTGCTGATGTGTTTTTACGGTTGGCTTGCATGGCCATGGCCAACCCTCTAGATTTCTGGAGGACCATTCCACCAAATGTAAGGATGACCATAGAGCGCAGTTTAGCGTAGAGTCCTTCTCTGGCACTCGGACGATGATCAACCGCCCCTGACATGGGGACCAGATGCTGTTGGGAGCCGCTCCTAACATGGAGCACAGACGCTTCAGGTTTGCAAAAGCAAAAGCTAAAGCAAGCCCCCCCCTTCCCTGTTAGCATACGACCAAAGTTCCCACCGGGGTTGGTTACCAGATCTTCCCAATGATACTCATATCCCGGCCAGTACCACGAGGTGGTAAGGATAGGGGTTGCTGGGCAAGAGGCTAAGGACCACACAAAGGGGTCTATTTTATTCCTGCTGGTACGCGAGGTACACCATGCCCAGCCATTTACCGTGCCAATGGCTTTCAAATGTGGATCTTATTACAAAAAAAAAAAAAAAAAAAAAAAACGACACAAGTCCTTAAAGTGGCATTTTGGACCATTTGACTCTAACTCTAATCGTTCACACCATTGTCCTTTCCAACACATCCTGCAGCGCTACGATGCCGAATCCGGGGTCCTTCAGCACATCGGCCAATATGCGTGTGCTCCCGATGAAGTTGAGAGATTTACAGTTCCACGTACCTCCTAATTAATATATGTTTTTAATTTTTTTGTATTATGTAATGATACAATATAAATATATTATTAAATAGAAACAATCACTGATATCTACTACTCTTAACGTTAAAATCAGCATGAAATGGGATGGAATGAAATTGCTAAGTTTTTTTCCCTTGCAGTATCCGTCAATGATTGAACATTCGATGAATCCACCAACCCGCATACGTTATCTCCGCCGGTTCATACAAGTTTCCTAATCCCAGAGAAGAATAAGACAAATAGAAACCACTTTCAAGGGGTAATTCAATATGCGTGTAATGGCGTGTCTGTTTACGAATGATTTTCCGGAAGAGGGAAAAAAGATAAAAACTAGAGAAGCTCTTGATTAGATCAATCCACTTGAAACAGATTCGATGTAAGCTGCTCCAATTGGCATTGGCAAGAAAAGGTTCAGCTTACCAGACCAATTCGATGGGATGATCAATAAAATTCAGTGTGGATGTTCATTCGTTATGTTTATTTCACGCTAACTTGAAAAAAAAACGGCGAAATTTCTCTTAGGCAATAAAATTAAAATCTGGTAAATGTAATGATAATATTTCAAGTGATGAATCTTCTATGACATATTTTTCCAAAGTATCAACGATTTAATAGCTCAATAAGTATATGATCAAAGTTTTGGTTTTTATTAGAAAAAGAACCAGTTGAATAACCAGATAAATCTAAACAGTTCATTAGTAAAAAAATACATGGAAAAATCATCATCTCATCATCCACATTTTCCATGATTTCATGAGGATAAAACAATACCAGTTGAATCACCAGATGAATTTTAATTTGCCAAACATATTCATTGGCGAAACCGTCAATCTTTTCAACCATTTCAACATTATCAATATTGTTAAGTTATAGAGAAAAGCTTATTGGACAATATGCCGATGAACCAGTAGGATTTTAATTCAATTTTCAAATTAGTACAACCTTAGCATTTTTGTCGACTCTGTCACAAATTTCTTTGGAACATTTTGTATGCTAAAGAATAACGAGAGTGATACAATTTACATATGATCCAAATATATCCAAACTAGAATGTCCATCCCGGGACAAAATATCGGGATTTCTCGTTTCCCAGGATTTTTGTTCTGACAACCCGGGAGTCCCGGGGTTCCAGAAATGTACGAAAAGTTCGATTAAAACCACGAAATTTCAATGAAAAACCAATGACATTTTTCCTCGCTATCAAGCTCGATTTGAAAAAATGGAAGAGCATCATAAAAAAGAGATCAAACTAGTAACTATTTTCATAAAAAGACCCATTTACCATGAAAGAAACACATTTTTTTATAGTTGCAAAGTTTCAATGCTTTTCTCTTCAATACTAGCCGGGGTTATACGCTTGAAGAAATTTGAAAGTACACATAAACTTCATATAAAAAAAAATCAGTAATTAACTTTTTGCATAATTTTCTACAATATCTTCAATGATCTGTAACTCTTTAAACTCTCTTTATTTTTTTAAATCATATTGTTAAATCAACTTGCTTCAAACATTTCGAAAACCATCACATTCAAATATCAATTGATGCAATATTATGACTAAAATTTATACCATACTTCCATGCACAAGTGTTGTAGAGAATTTGAAAAATCCTTTGTAAAGCCGTAATTCGTCAAGCTAAGTTTTTATTTTTGTCAAGATACTAATTCAGAAAACATGAAATGTGATATGTTATAATTAACATATTATCTTGGAAAGTTACATTACCTTTTTTCTAACATTGAAAAAAGATTGTATTGTCGAATTTATACATTTATTTCAACCAAAATATTAGTTTCATTTAAAATTTGAGAAATCCCGGGATCCCGGGATTTCCGGGATGAGCTTAGATTTTTGTACCGAATCCCGGGACGAACAAAATAGCCGGGAGATGGACATTCTAATCCAAACGATTCAAAAATGTCACATGTCCTCTCAAAAGATACTGATTTTGTGGCCTATTTTTAAATGTTCAGTATGATTTGCATGCAGCGTTAAGAACTACAGCTCACCCTTAGCACATATTCTCAAGTGCGATTTCCCAGCACAACACAAATCATTGATACGTATGATGCATATGCGTGCATCTGGCATGTAAATCTAGTGGTGTGAACTTTTTCCTCCATTCTTGAACACAAGTACTTTGCCTCGTTAGATAGTCGTTTGGGCTCAACAGCTGTATTCTTGCGAGCCTTCCATTCCAGCAACTGATGCTTGGTAGAAAAATATACCCACCCACGGATGATGATAGCCGGGTTCTTTCCTCACGATGGAAACATGTCTTCAGCAGGACACTTCCACGAAGAAAAAAAAATCGTTGTTATGGAACTTGTTGAGCGGAATTATGCGTAGTGTTAGGATGATTAAAAACAGGGCTCCGTAGAAGATGCTGAACATAAGTGAAACTTATAGAGTTACGTGGTATGTACAGCGATTGTGGAAACTTAAAAACATCTTTGATTTATTAATTTGGCTGCAGTTACAACTATCCACTACAACAATTTTCTAAAGCAATGCAGTTTATTGACTGAGCTTCCTGAAATCCTAATGATATTACTATTACTAAAAATATTTAGACAAATAGGAGAGTGATACAAAATGCACACTGAAGTCAGATGACCTTAATGAGTAAAATATTCATAGAAACGCTATGTGTAATCATACTCAGTAGTGAAATTTATCATGATATGCTTCTATCTTCTATCTTCCATCTTTTATCTTCTATCTTCTATCTTCTATCTTCTATCTTCTATCTTCTATCTTCTATCTTCTATCTTCTATCTTCTATCTTCTATCTTCTATCTTCTATCTTCTATCTTCTATCTTCTATCTACTATCTACTATCTTCTATCTGACGTTTCATTACGTTTTCCAACAGCCTATTGGATGACAGGGCAAAGTTTGTCGAGACCACTAGTTAGTTATAATATCTATGGACAGATCGACAGATTGATACCTGAAAGTAGAAAAAATCGATAGCTGAGGAAATACCACCAAAAGTGCTAAGTTTTCTTGTATTTACCGTTAGTTGCGGCCAAGTGTTTTATAACACTGCGGAACACGTTTTTGTCTCAAGCACCAAAATACCGCTATACACTCAATTAAGGGGTGCTGAATTCAGTGCCGTTTTCAAAAATATCATAGCACGTCTATTTTTTGAGATATTGGCTGTTGAAAATGCAAAAAAAAGCTATTTTAATCAACTTGCATGCAAGTTTGCCAGCTTGTAAGGCAATTTACTTGCCTAATTTGTCACAGAATTCAAACTTTATGTGTATAACAATACTTATCAACAAAGTTTATATTAATTTCGATGCGGAAAAGGTTTTTTTTGGTAAATTGAAATAGTGTTGTACCTTCTCATGTAAGAGAAACGAAAAATTTTGGGTGGAGACCGCAAGCATGTTAAAAAAAATCAGTTTAATCTAAATTTAAACGAGCAATTTCAACCAAATTATATCTAAAACGAAAGTTGAAGTCCTTTTATGCATGTTTGGTAGATTAGATCACAAAAAAGTTTGATAAATTATACTTCAAATTTTATGTCAACATCAATAAAACCAGTATTTTATGCAACTTTGGCGACCTGTAGCTAAAAATTGTGACGTGCAGGAACATTTCTGAGAACTACATCAGATTCAGCAACCCCAAATATACTAGAGACACATAATTTGATCCTTGAGACACGCAAACTTGTCATTTTTGTTACACTGTGTAATAGAGAGTCCCATAAAATGACGGATACCGCAACTGTAGGAACTTTGTCACAATAATTAGAAGAACCGTCATTGGCGTAGCTAATATTTTTTCTGGAGGGGGCCTAGATTTGTATTGATTTTATTTTATGTTGTATTGTCTCATTTCGCGGTATATCAGTGATGTTTGTAAATTTCAATTTAAATATTTATTCTTTTTGTAATCCAGTCAAAAACCCTTCAAGAATTCTAGCAAAAACAAAAACTCACAAGGAATGTCGTTTGTGATTCTTCTGTTGAAAATAAGAACTACTAAAAAACAAGGCTTCTACTTTACACCGCAGACTACTGACTGATATCGCTACCAGCCAGCTCCTTCTGTTTATTTCATGTCTGGGTACATATATTTACACTATTATCCGCTACGCGTTAACTCTATATTTCTTACCCAAAGACATCCCCACTACAGGGTGTGCGATGTACCGGCTCTCCAACATCTTCCACGATCTTTCCAGATATTCAACCATGTGCTTTGAAGAGATATTCCTACGGGAATTTACTCATGAATTATTTTCGTACTTTTCAGAGCTTTCTTCAAGAACTCCTTTACTAGTTTTCACAGAGTTCGTCCTGGGATTTCCATAGAAAATCATTTCCAGACATTCTGATCTCACCAGAAACATTCTCAAAAAATCTCTGTCGAATTGCTTCAAAAAATTTTTGAAGAATTCCGCCAGAGAATGCATTAGATTTTTTTAAATCATTTCTCCTGGAAGGTCTTTTACGTACTTATTACATATAAATTCCAATTTTTAGTTTAAAGTATACTCCAGTTGTTGATTATTAATTTGTTTAGGATTTTTAGGAATAACTGAGGATTTGTCCAAACAATAGTACAATAAAATCTAGGAATCTCACCAAAAATGACTTCAAGCAAGGATTCATTCCACGAAACCGCAGCAAAAATTATCCAGACTTCTCACAAAAAAAATGGTTACTCTAATATTCCACAAAAAAATCATGAGCGTAATATTTCACAAAAATTTCATGAGCGATTTGAAAGAATTCAATTAAGAATATGTTATTCACGATTGCTCAAAGAAGTTCTCCGCAGATCTATTTAATTTTTTTTTTTGAAAAATCTCAACTAAGAAATGTTTAAAGAATGCTAACAATCCTATGGAGGAGTTCCTAGCGGAATATGTTCACTTATTCTTATAAAAACTATTCCACGAAAATACTCAAAGATTTCCCGATCAATTTGTTTAGAGATTTCTTAGAGAATTATACTATTGTTTCCCTAAGAATCTCCCGAAAAATTTACCAGAGATTCATCTAAAAATTTTCCAGAGATTTTTATTTTTAAACTGCACTAAATATTGTCTTGCTTATTTTTTGAAGAAAATTTACATCAGATTTACTAATTCTTAGACTTCTAAAAAAAAATCCACAGAAGTTCTATCGAGTATTATTTTAGGTTCTAGAAACAACTCAAATTTTTTTTCCGAATGGTAATCTCAGGATTCTTCCATAAATTACATTTAAAAATTTATCCACTCTCCATTTTATGGTTCAATAACTACTCGATGCATATATCAATATTTTACTGCTTTACAAATTCCTCTTCGAATCACTCCATTTCAGATTTGCTTGAGCTTGAGCTTGATTGGTTGCCCGTGGTTGCCACTCCAGTATCGCCAGATCAGCTTCACGTACACTAGGAACCAACCAGATGACTGTTTGGGACTAACAGACGCCCTCAGTGTATAACTGCTGGCGATCTTCTATTTTTAGGCGATAATGGTGCCTACCACGTCAGAATGCATACCAGAGGAGGGAGAAATTGATGATGCATTAAACTGGCTCCCTCGGTAGACCGTATATACCACTGCGTCAACGCCAGTTCATGCGGGGAGAGTGTAGAGGGGCGGTAATTTTTATGGCTTGCTGTTTGGTTAGCAGACTACCTACGTGTCAGGCGTAATGAAAGGCGTGCTATAATGATAAAATAATGGAAGCGTAGGGGGGAACTTTTTTTTGTCCGTCTCGGGTTCGAGCAAATGCTATGAACTGTGATTGATCAACTGTGATATATTAAGAGTGGAAGATAGAAGCAAGTGAAAGATACAACTACAAAGTACGAGGAAAGGAATGGGCCTGGGATTGAGCCCACGACCTTCTGCTTATGTAGCAGAAGCGGTAGCCATTGGACCACCAACCCCGTCCAAATCACTCCATTTCAGATTTCTAGAGAAACACATACATTAAAGAGTTGTAAGTTTGTTGGCAATTTTGTGAATAATTGCAGCTCAAATGGTCGGTGTTCAGACAGACTGGACCAAGTGTTTTTTTTTAATGTTTTCATCAAAACGTTCTCCAACTATTCAGTGGTCTTCGGCAAAGTTGTAACTGGGAAGTTTTCACGTGAGATGAGTGTGTTCACTTTTCCATAGATTATTATGACGAACAGTTAGAGGACTGAAAACAAAAGGTTTGCCTTTTCCATAGTAATTTCTATATAAACGTCAAATAGCGTGTGCACAACTAAAATTCTTCCGATTCTCTTCAAATTTTGGGAGGATCATTTCCATCATAATTGACACCGTTTAAACATAGGGGAGCGAAAACTTCAAAATTTGCATCAGTCTAGTGAACATGTTGATGTAGAGAGAACCCATTTTTTTTCCTACCTTTAGAAATTTCATACAAACTTTTTTGGTGGGTTTATTAGTTGGGTTTATGGGTTTATTTATAGTCCGGAGGAGGTGTCCTTATCGCTATTCATCGCAAACTTCACTCTTCTCCAGTTCAGTATGTCGTGGATGATCTTGAGCTCGTACTGGCCCGTATCCGAACAGCAGAATCGTCTCTGTTCATCTGCGCTGCATACATTCCTCCAGAAATGCGTTCAAACATTGTGTTTGTAAAATACTTCTCCGATGCTATCAGGGACAGCCTTGACTGCGCATGCGATGATGATTCAATTATTGTTTGTGGCGATTTTAATCAAGCTAACCTGGTGTGGGAACAAAGTGAGCCGTTCTATGTTACTGTTGAACCCAGCAGTGTTGGACCGGCGAGTGCAGGTTTACTTGATAACATGGCAATGTTAAACTTGCAGCAGTATTGCCGAGTATCAAATCCCTGGAGTCATACCCTGGATTTAGTTTTCGCCAACGATGACTCATGCGTTGTAACTGAAGCCGCTGTCGCTCTGGTCAAAATTGATCGCCCGCATCCTCCATTAGAAATTGCGCTTTTTTCTACTGATAGCGAGCCCTTATTCAATCACGAAGATGTTCCTCAATTGGACTTCAAACGCATCGACTTTACATTGCTACACGGCTTTTTAGCGCGTCTAGACTGGACCGAAATTCTCACCTGCTCTGATGTGAACGATGCTGTAAGAATTTTTTCCGATATTGTGATGAATTGGCTTTCGTCAAACGTTCCAAAGATGCGTACACCTGCAAAGCCACCATGGGGGAATGCTCGACTCCGTTCGCTAAAGCGCGCGAAAAACTCATGTCAACGCCACTACCGCAAGCAGCGGACGCCACTTCATAAGCGGCGTTTTCAAGATGCAAGTGATGCATACAAATCGCTCAACGAACATCTTTACGCGCAGGGGCCCAGATAGCCGTAGCGGTAAACGCGCAGCTATTCAGCAAGACCAAGCTGAGGGTCGTGGGTTCGAATCCCACCGGTCGAGGGTCTTTTCGGGTTGGAAATTTTCTCGACTACCCAGGGCATAGAGTATCTTCGTACCTGCCACACGAATATACGCATGCAAAAATGGTCATTGGCATAGTAAGCTCTCAGTTAATAACTGTGGAAGTGCTCATAAGAACACTAAGCTGCGGAGCAGGCTCTGTCCCAGTGGGGACGTAACGCCAGAAAGAAGAAGAAGAAGATGTTGATAGAATGCAAGACGGCCTCCGTCGATATCCAAAACGTTTTTGGAATTTCGTTAACTCTAAGCGCAAGCAAACCGATGGTGTCCCTGCCTCGGTATCTTTTGTCGACGAAGTAGCATCGACTGCACCGGAAAAATGCGAACTCTACGCTAAGCATTTTTCAAGTGTTTTTAATGCTGATTGTGCAACTGTTAATGATGCGATGCGTGCTAGCTCCACAGTGCCAGAAAACGTATGCGACATTGGTTTGCCACTCGTTACTGATCAAGTCCTACGAAAAGCTGCAAAGAAAATGAAATCGTCTATCACTCCTGGGCCCGATGGGATTCCTGTTATCGTCTTCAAGAAATGCCCGTTCCGTTGTGTTACATCTTCAACCTCTCGCTACAGCAGAAGCAATTTCCTGTGGAAAAAAGTGGAAAAAATCCTTCATGTTCCCAGTCTACAAAACCGGTGACAAAAGCGATGTTCGGAACTACCGGGGAATAACTTCATTATGCGCTGGCTCCAAACTGTTTGAGACAGTCATCAATGATTACCTTTTTGCCAAAACAAAAGCGTTCATCTCCAGCGACCAGCATGGTTTTTACCCTGGCAGGTCAGTAACAACAAATCTTCTTCGTTTTACCTCAAGTTGCATCAACCAGCTAGAGGATGGGAAACAAGTAGATGCCGTTTACACCGATTTGAAGGCCGCCTTTGACAAAATCGATCATCGTATCCTATTGCACAAATTAGCTAGGATGGGTGCGTCGACCGCTATGGTAGAGTGGTTGGAATCGTACCTCTGCGACAGGAAGCTCTGCGTCAAGATTGGATCGTATACTTCCGCTTGGTTTAAAAACTTATCTGGCGTACCGCAAGGGAGTAACCTTGGACCGCTTCTCTTCGCACTCTACTTCAACGATGTTGCGGCTCTACTGGGTGTCGGGTGTAAGTTGATATATGCCGATGACCTGAAAATATATGTCGTCGTTGAAAGCCTAGCAGACTGCGAACGGCTGCAGTCGTTACTGAACACTTTCGTCCGTTGGTGTGAACTAAATCGCATGACGCTCAGCATCAATAAGTGTTCCGTGATCACCTTTCACCGCTCCGCAGTACCACTTCGTATGGACTACAAATTGGCGATACAACAATTCAGCGTGTTAGCCACATAAGAGATTTGGGTGTATTACTCGACTCTAGACTCACCTTCAACGATCATCGTTCGGAAATCATTGATCGAGCAAATCGACAACTGGGGTTTGTTATGCGGACGACCAAAAATTTTACTAATGTCCATTGTTTGAAAGCACTCTACACCTCGCTTGTTCGTTCAATTTTGGAATCCTCTTCCATTGTATGGTGTCCGTATCAGGCGAACTGGATTGACAGGATTGAACGTATTCAAAAACGGTTCGTGCGCTATGCTCTACGGTTGCTTCCGTGGAGGGACCGTTCAAATCTTCCACCATACGCTGACCGGTGTTGCTTGCTTGGGTTGGAAACCCTTGAACAACGTCGAATCACCCAACAAGCTGTTACAGCCGCCAAGGTATGGAACGGAGAGATAGACTGTCCGAATCTCCTAGTAAAGCTAGCTCTGAACGCTCCAAACAGGATTCAACGCAGGAGTCTGGAAAGGATGCTTGCTCCACAGTTCCACCGGTCGCTTTTCGGGTACAACGAACCATTGTCTTCCGTAATGAGAGCATTCAACGATGTAGCGTACCTATTTGATTTTGGAATGTCGTCAACAGTGTTCAGACGAAAAATTTTAGATTCAATGAGACCTAGATTTGTTTAAATTAGTACAGTAACATTCATTGAGACTTATGTCAGATGAATTAAGAAAATAAATAAAATAAATAATATATTATTTTGTAGTACAGTAAAAGTTTTCGGCAATGTTATGTGCATTACTTTGAAAATTTGTTGAAGAAATCTTGATGGACTTTCAGAAAATAGGAATCATGCGTGTAAGAATTCTGTAATTTTTCAAAACTCCTATAATTTACCTTTCAAAAGATTCCATTAGAAATTATCTGTGAAATCTATCCTTTCTTGACTTCTGCTTATTTAGACTTCTGCTAGAAAGCCTCCAAAAATTCCACCCTCGTATTGTACAAAAATTCAAACCATGAATATGGATTATTTAAAATAATGAAACTATTTCTAGGTAAGTGTTTTAAGGAAGATCAATACAAATTTCTTTATGAATAACTTAACAAATCCTTTTTCCCTTCCCAGTTATTTTGCTACGTATTTCTTTACAGTGTGCTTATTTTGGAAGCAAAAGTTTTCCTGGGGTTTAAAAAAATCCTCTGAAGATTAAAAGGCAAGAGACATTTCAAAAACAATTTTCTTTCCAATTCTTGATTAAACCGGTGATTTGATATCTAGAAAAAAACATAGAAGAAATTTCGACGTAATTTGTGAAGTATTTTGGAAACCTTTCTTAAGAAGGACTTTTGATGAGCTTCGCGGAAAAATTTGTTAAAAATTTGTTGGGAAATATAATTAAAAAAAAAAAACACAGAATAATTCCTAGTAGAACTGGTCGGCGTTGAGTCAGAGGGGACCAAGTAAAAAATTTGGGAAAATTGGATTATTCTCTCATTAGATGCGAAATTACCTTACCCCATCTTCACTTTGACCAAATTTGATGAATGCTGTAAACTGCAAGAGATATGTAACAAATTTACTTTGGATGATCAATAAAAATATATAAAAGTGTGCAGTCAGAGAGGACCAAGTGCTTATTACAATAACAGCGAAAATGGTCAGCGCGCTGAGTAATGCGAGGAAATGAAAAACATGTCAAGAGCTTTGTCAGATTTTTCGACATCGAATGATTCTTCTAATTATCCTTCGATAGAAATTGATTAATTATTACCTAATTCGATGCATTTGAATTTGATTTTTGACCATTTAGCATATTTGGATGGGTGATCAGAAATTGCAACAATTTCTGTGCAGACAGAGCGGACCAAGTGTTGAAAAGCACTAAAATGATTATTTATAGCATTTTTTGAGTCAATTTCAGAGTCTGACAGAAGTTTATGGTTGTTCTATGGTGTATGTATGGAATGTGCTAGAATCCGCTCATTGAACAAGTGTAATTTGGTCGGTATTCAAGATTTTCACTTAGTCCACTCTGACTGAACACATTTTTGAATATTTCTGATCTTCAAAGCAATTACCCTGCAATACCTTAATTTTCAAGCTATCGTAATACCACTGATTTCGGTACTGGCGATATGGATTATTGAAGAATTTACTATACTGCTGTCAAAGGGTCTTGATAATCTGCTTATCTTAGAGATATGCACCAGGTTTGACCATTGAAACATTAAATGATTGTTATTTTCCTAGAAATTGTTCAGTCAGAGTGAACCAACTCACTGAATGGTGGTCTTTAGTTCAGTCAGTGTGGACTAAGTACACGTAAAAAAAATAGTTATATCAGAGGTTTGGATTATGATTTTTCATGATTATTACTTCACATTATATTGTTTGAAAGTAACACAAAGGTGTGTAGAAATATTGAACCAAAATTTAAACGAGTTCAAAAATTGCAGAGCGTCAGACTTTAAACCCATTTTTCTCAAAATATGAAAAAAGTCACTTGGTCCACTCTGACTTAACGCCGACCAACTATTAGCGAAATACCTCAGTATAAGATTTGAGAGATTCCATGATGTTTTGGATATATTACGAGGGAAAACTGAACTTTTGAAAGATTAAGTAATTTTATTTTGGTGAATTCGAGAACATATTCCAGAATCAATTTTCTAATAAAAAGTAGACATAGATGGAACAGATGTCAGGAGGAATCCGCTTTGAAAGTATGAACAAGTCTCACAATACTGTTTGACAAATTTTCAAGAGATTTGCAAAAGTTCTGAATTGGATTATACTAAAATTCTTTCAATGAATATCGAAAAGCTTCTTGAAAGATTTTGCTACGAATCTGTTGGAAATAATTCATATAATTATTGGATTAAAATGTTTTCTTGAAAACATATAATTTTAGCAATAAATTTATTCATGCTTTGGAATACTTAAAAAATGAATCAAAATCAAAGGGAAATTGCTGGAATAAAACATTATGGCTGATTTTGTTACATTTTTTCAGCCATTCTTCTGAAGAAAACTTGGCCATGCCGAAATTCCTTGAAAGATAAGCCTAATGTTTGACAAATTTCCCGCTCTGTATTATCTGAGCATTTCCTTGAGTAATTTCGTCTATTTTTTTCAATTATTTTTTTCGGACATTCTACGACTTGGAGTTAATGTATGCAGGGCCCCCCTCCAAAAACTTGAGAAATCAGAGTGCAGTGAATTTGCTGCTTTATGCTGAAACATCATTATTTGGGAATCGAATTTCCTGGATATTGACGCTTTATTGTACCACTTTTTTTGTAACGGATATTTTGAAAAATTACGCTTATCGCATACAACAAGGAATTAGTTCTAACAGTAACCAATCGATCGACGATTAAGCTTTCGTTTGTTTCGCGATTCACCAAAGTCAGAACAGGCACGCTGATGCTGTGTAAGACAAGCGAAGTTTTTTCTCTACATTTGTACACCATAAAATAACGTAACGACTGATAAGATTTTTGTCAATAAGAAGAGTCATGTACATGAATTGAGAAGATTTTGTTTCATGTTTATTTTTTTTTGTGTCATCGAATATTCTGGGGGGCTAGATGATTCTGGAGGGGGCCTACGCCAATGAGGACCGTTGCATTAAAAAGTGTGATGACTTGTGTGATTGTTTGTTGGTAAATTAATATTAAATTGACGCTTATATTGAGCTGTTCGGTAATCCAATCCGCATGGTTATTAAATTAATTAACTCATTACGCGTGGTAAAGATGGACAAATTATGGATGAAATAATGAAAAAATTCACGTGCTCGTCTGGGATTCCAGCCGAGCACGTGGATTTTTTTCATAGTTTCACCCATAATTTGTCCATCTTCACCACGCGTAATGAGTTAATTAAATTAATAAGGGTATTCACTTAACAGCGTAAAGCGCTGCGTAAGTCATACTAAATCGATTATCCTAAATATTTCATCACGTTGCGTAAACTGACAGTGAAACATTTTGGGATGATCAAATTCAACAGTAAATCATTCCAAGAACGCTTTGGTAATCTGACAAATGTCTATATGCTGTTTTCTTAGAGCGAGAACGGAAAATTCATTTCAATATTTCGATAATCAGCAGGACGCAAATCGAAATTGAAAAAGTTACTGATTTACATAGCTAATAAGAGCCTATCTGAAATAATGTGTCCTAATGGTGGCAGGATTGAATATCTAGATCTTGGGCGAGGACTTTTACAATCAGTTCATCGGCATTGGAAAAGTGAAATATTTTCTATGACGATCTCCAGGAGTAACCAGGTCTTTTATTTTATATCAAGAGGCAGTCCATAAAGCACGTCGAATTATTTTGATTCCAGTAAGCGAATTCCGGCACGTATTTTCTTCGAGGAAAGAAAATTTTCTTGCTGCCGAGTAATGGAAGAAATTATTTTCTCTACGAAGAAATTGTTCGCCGGAATTCACCTACAGACCTGCCCATCTGCCCTTGTAGTTTTTTGTCCATAAAACAATTTCAAAAATTTGTATGAACCGTGGTCTTAAGTCTTTGTATGAACTCCAGTGGTCTGGGATAGTTTCAAATCAAACTTAAATATTCTTCTTTGCAAATCATGCGAGACACCGGTTATTCTTTCAAAGGAATCTTTCCGGAAGTAGCTAGAGATGCATTGAAGGAAGCGATCATATATTAAATCTTCAATCAGCAATCTTGGCTGTGATCAAGAAAAACCAGGTGCGTCTGTCTAGTTGAATAATTAATCACATCAATAATGCTAATATGTACCGTTTTGACTCGAAATCCGGACACCTAAGGACGACGGTAACTTGTAAGTAAGATTTCCCTTACAAATTCACGAATGAACGTAAAATAATTTCATGAGGCTTAAAGCTTGACATTTCCAATTGATGATTTTTAATATGAAATAGAAATGTATAACATATAAATTGGAAAAATAAGTTAAATTTATACTTATCTCTTGCTTCGAAATCCGGACACTGATTTAAGTTTGCTTCGAATTCCGGACACTTTTGCTTCGAATTTCCGGACACTTCAATCTCCTTAAATTTTACGTTATTATCTATGTAATGAAGTCGAGAACTAACTAAACCTTAAAAATTATGATATTCTCTTAGTTTAGAACTATAAAAACGCTTTTAATCCACGATACTAAAGAAACTAGCAGGTAAATATTTACCCATCCACAAGCACTACGGCTCATTCCAGTTGCCATTTATTTTTTAAGTCGACTCTCAGACACAACATTAATTCATATTTTCAGATAAACAAGTATATTAGAGATTAATAATAGTCGATTGAACCTCTATAATAGCCATACGATTTGCTAAGATTTAACGTCAAAAGGATTGATTTTTCTTCCGATTTGTGGGAGGTGTCTATTGGTAGTCGGACAAGTCCGTCACACAACAGCACAACACATCATTAAAATAATAATCTTGCTCTCAAAAGTTCAAATCAACACTGGAAACGGTTAAACCCGGAGGTTATAACACTGTGCAGTAGAAAATAAAAGAACTACCGGGAGAGGTTCACGTCGAATTAAGCTTAACCTCTACAAATGTCCGGCTTTTGAATCAACCATTTTGCATGCCTCAAAATCCGGACACAGAGATTTATGCAATTAAATAGTTAGTTCTGCACATATTTCCATCACTACAAATCTTCGTAAGCACCAATCAACACAAAACTATATATTAGAAGCATCAAAAATAGCTCCGTCACACTTCACCCATTTAAAACACAAATATTGCCTCAGCTGTTGTTCTTAGCATGGGGCCTTGTAGCAAACAAAATTTGCACTGCAGGTGACAAGCAATTCAATTTTATTTATTAATTTTATCAATTTTCAGGCTACTTTGATGCAGTTAACTTCTAAATGCGCCCAACAAACGTAACTATCGATCTACATAAAAAAAGTTTTAGTAAAACACGCATTAAATCTACTTAAATCAAATAATTCCTCAAGAGTGTCCGGATTTCGAAGCGTCCGGCAATTCGAAGCAAAAACGGTAATTACCGTTAGAAATTTCAAAATAAATGCGAAAGTAGCCCTAAAAAATAATCACTTTCTAGCTGAAAATAGCAAATAATTGACGCTTACAGTGGCTAGATCCATGGACAACTAGACTAAAAATATCATGTTTGACATTCCATCGAATCAAATAAAGAATATTTCATCTGAAATATTTCATTGTCGAAGTTACGCAGAATGGACCTATGCACGAGTTCACTATTTGACGTTTGAGCGGTGCCGTGTTATTTACGTGACCATAGCAACGAATGAATTCGGCACCGCGCAAACGTCAAATTAGTGAACTCGTGCATTGGTTCATGGACCGATGCACGAGTTCATTATCTGACGTTTCAGCGGTGCCGTGTTATTTATGTGACCATGGCAACGAGTGAATTCGGCACCGCTCAAACGTCAAATTGATGAACTCGTGCATCGGTCCATTGCACTTTACGCGACTTTAAGTGAATCCCCCTAATATTGCTTTTCATTACATCAATAATGCGTACATTACATGAGCTTATTGGATTTTGAGTGGCTGATTTTAAGTTGAATGATGCTTAGTCACTCCATACACAATTTTCAAGAATATTGATTTACGAGCTTAATTTTCTGTTTAATGACTCATTCTATGAATCGTAGACAGCTTCGAAGTATTTGAAGATGTTACACCCAAGCTGTAAATTTATTTTTTCTATTCTCCACAATCGGAAATTGCTCTTGGCGGCAGCAAAACCGCACATGAACCAACAATGCTCAAAAGGAAGGATACTTCCATTCACAGCGTCTGAGTATCATCCTGAGCACCGAACAGGCAGCGGAACATACCCTTCAGCTGTCACGTTGAGCAGCATAATCGAACGGAAAATGCTTTGAGTACCATAAAGCATGATGATGTGTAATGTAGCCGACACTGGATACATATTTTCGTTTCATGTTGATTGGAGATGAATCTGCTGTTCCTCTGGCCGCCAGTATTGAGTAGCTACAAACGCATCGCTACATAGTACATATTTGTGCAGAATTTATTGAGCTTTATGTGAAGAGTTTATACAGCAGTTTATGCAATATAATATACTACATAATATGATTTGTGAATTATCCATTAATTATGTCTAACAAAATATGGCAATCATATTCAATCCACTCCTCTTTCCTCTATCTGTTCATTTATTTTTTAACTCTAAAAATCGAGGATAATCTCGTTCAACAAATTTAATTTTCAATTTCTTAAACTTACGTACTACAATTCCGACGCATCTGAATTACATCAGTATAAAAAATTTAAAACATTCTTTCAAGTTTCTCTACAGCAAATACAATCATCATCATAAATAGCTAGCTCAATTTTCTACCAAAAACTGAATTCTCAATGTGATGTTCATTTCCAGTTGATTAAGGGCTCTCTGATCGCCACTTGCAACTATCTCGACCCCAAGTGTGATGCTGCGTCGTCACCCTTCACGAGCAAATTCCAGCGTAAAGACATAATCTCCGAAAACAATCAGCAAATATAGAATGCGAAAATTTTCTTCTCATCGGTTCCATTTTGCTTCGGATCGATCCGCAGACCAAAGTAGCACACATATTGGGAAACCACAAAGGAAAGAAGGAAAAGCTCTATCCCTTTACATAGAGAGCCAAGTATAGCATCTTCATTTGGACCGTTGGGCGACAGTGGCCACAGTTAATCTTCGGGTAGCTCTACTATTTGCCAACGGAAATGCTTTTCCCAGCCATTGAATGTGTTTGCTTAAGGGGATCTGCTCATCGTTCTTCAAGAAGTGGTTTAGCTCATCCGTGTGTATTAAATTGAACCTTTAGTAGGAGTCTAGCAAATTTGTTTGAGCATGTTAAGAACATCCGGTTTACTTTACATTGCGTCTTAGGTGAATCCTATTGCACAGGCCTTTTGAATTTCAATGCTTCCTCCATGCGTAGAAGTGCAAGATGAGTTGAATAGCCTTTAGCAAGGATTGAATTTTGAACATATTGGGCGTATTTCTCATTTATCACTTTCTGTAACAATCATGACCCGCAGCACATCATGGGAATCTGTTTATCATCTTCTTGTACAGCTCTGATTAAATCAGAGTATAACAGTGGAGCTGTTGACACAAAACGGTTATAATTTGTTATAAACTTCAACTATACTTTTTTAATGGTATCATTCCATTTGTTACATTAATTTCTTATATCAAGGTGCTCTGTGTTTGTAACACTATCAACATAATTTTATAAAACTAATTTAAGCTTAATTTTACTTATTACATTTCATAGGCCGTTGCAGTTCAGTTTTAAATTTTTTAACAAGTGAGTTGATTTCACTTGCTAATAGAATTGATTGATAGATTTCGCCGCCTCCAAGAATAAGCCAATTCGTAGCACCTATTTCCAGCATTGCCTCCCGTGATTGTACCCCGTTTGGCATAAAGTCGTTTGGCATAAGGTCGTTTGGCATAAAGCCGTTTGGCATAAAGTCGTTTGGCATAATGGTCGTTTGGCATAATGGTCGTTTGGCATAATGGTCATTTGGCATAATGGCCGTTTGGCATAATGATTGACTTGAAATATATATCGGCATTTTTTAAGCTTTTAACGAGATCAACACCACCGAGCCCACAGCAAAAATTTTTGGTAGGTTCTAAACAAGCGTGGGGTTCGTTCAGAGATTATCCGAGCTAAGAATTTCAAAAATTGTTGTGACATTATAGAGCATTACTAAATAAAACTCGTGACGGGTCTCGACATCTCAGAACATAGAGTACCCTTGAGCTTGTTGCGATATACATATTTGAAACAGTAAATTGGCAAGGAAAGTTCGCAGTTATTCATCAAGGGAACGCTCATAGAATATTTGGCTGCATATCAAGCTCTGTCCCAGGTTGGACGTAACACTCGCTGAAAATTACTTAATAAAAGATTGTTTTTTTTTGGCAAAATATCAAAAGCTCTAATCAAAAGATCTATTAATGCGACTTAATGCAAAAATAGCCTTTATACGAGAGCAGATTATTTTTCGTTTAAAATGTTTCAGACTCTAACGCAAAAAAAAAAATCTTTCACAGCACAGCTCAAATGAACAACACATCTTTAAAAGAAAATTTTGTGGCAAACTTTTCAACGGTTCAATATAAATTCTAATTTTGGAAGTGTACATCAAAAACACCGTCTATTATCGAGAAAAGGGAAAATTTGTGATTGAAATAATTTATTTTCCAGCATATCTCGTAAGGAGATCACGCGTTTGCCCCAAAAAAAGTATATATTGAATATTGGCAGGTTCTGAAATAATTATAATTCTAACAACACATCTGGCAAGAATTGATAATAAAAATGGTTCAGTATTAGCTTTACTAAATAATAAAATTTATAACAGTATAAACATAAAGAACAGCCTATTTTTAAAAGAAGGAAAAATTTACAATTAAACCAATACAAGAATTGACGCCAAAAATGATTGCGGCAATGACTGGTTCCCCCGAAAAGTGGTGACGAGAAAGAACGATAAACAGTCAAAAGAAGGAAGTATTCTGTCATTCTCGGCTATACACATGTTGGCAAAAATGCTGAAGACGGTAAAACTCGAAAGAACCGCCAATTAAATAAAGAAGGGTGCATATTAGATGGTCAGTTCGTTCACCCCCTGAAATGTATATAGTTACGACAATTATGGGTGCTAAAAATTTTCCGGGGGAGTGGGCTAGTCTAGGAAACGGGATATTCGGAAAATGGCATTCGGGAAAACGACATTCTGGGAAAAGTAGCACAACCCATCAAAGTAACTGCAGTAATCGATTTCTCTTTTCGCTGATAATTTGATCAGATCAATGTTATCGATTGCCGCCCTTTTGTCAGTTGTATACAAAAATACTTAAAAAATATAGCTCCAAAGAACAGCCTATGCATAAAAGAAGGAGAAATTTATTGAAATTTAAAATCAACAGTTTTATACCTATAATAATGGTTACATTTTATTTAAGAAAAAAATAGAACAATTAATAGAAGGGTAAATTTGTGCTAAATATATAAAAATCTTCAGTGAAAAATTTGTTCCAATAGCGAAACTCAAAAGAAGAATTAATATATGAAAGAAGAGTAATTTCTGGATAAATAATATAATACTATTGGCAATAACTTTCCTAATATGCTTAAATTTATTCAAGAGCGAATGATTGTTGAATAGAATGCCATTTTGTATCAATTGACTCCAAAACAAGCCTTGTGTCATCAGAAAGATTCAATAGAAACGTAAAAACGAAAATTGAGAAATTCTTGGTTTCAGACTCATTATGCCAAACGACTATTATGCCAAACGACCATTATGCCAAACAACCGTTATGCCAAACGACTTTATGCCAAATGACCATTATGCCAAACGACTTTATGCCAAACGGCTTTATGCCAAACGACTTTATGCCAAATGACCTACCACCGCCTCCCGTATCGGTACACCTGGAAATCATCTCAGCAGACAGAATCGCAAATAGACAACGTTCGACGGACGGCACTTCTCAGACATAACCGACACTGGAATCTATCGTGGCGCTAACATTGACTCCGACCACTACCTGGCGATGGTGAAACTGCGCCCAAAACTATCCGTCATCAACGATGTAGGTACCGACGCTCGCCTCGGTACAATCTAGCGCGACTGAGACAACCGGATGTCGCCAATGCGTAAGCGCAACATCTTGAGGCAGCGTTGCCGGACGAGAGCGAGCTCGGTAGGGCCCCTATTGAGGACTGCTGGAGGACAGTCAAAGCAGCCATTAACGACACTGCCGAAAGCATTGTCGAATATGTGAAACGGAGCTCAAGAAACGATTGGTTCGGCGAGAAATGCCAGGAGGTTTTGGAAATGAAAAATGCAGCGCGGGTTACAATGCTGCAGCATGGTACTCGGCAAAACGAAGACTGAAGCGGAAACAACAAACCCGCATATTCCGGAATAAAAATGCGCCACCTGGAAGAGGTAGAATACCAAGAGATGGAGTTGCTGTACCGTTCTCAAAAAATGCGGAAGTTCTATCAGAAGCTCAACACATCCCGCAAAGGCTTCGTGCTGCGAGCTGAAATGTACCGGGCTAAGGATGGGAGCACGGACAGACGGACACGAGGTGATCGAAAGGTGAAAGCAGCACAAGGTTGAACACCTGAATGACGCCTGAATGACACAGGCACAGAAGGTCAGGAAATCGAAGGCGATGGCTGCGTTAGCAGAGCGTACAGTGGAAAGCAACCAGCTCCCACGATGGGGGAAGTTATGGATACCATTCAACAGCTTAAGAACAACAAGGCCGCTGGCAAGGATGGTATCGAAGCCGAACTCACCAAAATGGGCCCGGACAAGTTGGCTGTCTATATCGGTAGATAGCTAGAATCTGGGAAACGGAACAGCTACCGGAGGAGTTATTTGCCCTATCTACAAAAAGGGTGACAAATTGGAGTGTGAAAATTATCGTGAAATCAATATCCTAAACGCCGCCTACAAAGTGCTACCCCAGATTCTTTTTCGTCGTCTATCACCAATAGTAAATGAGTTCGTGGGAAGTTATCAAACGGACCAGATCTTTTCCGTGCGGCAAATCCTCCAGAAATGCCCTGAGTTCCAGATCCCTACGCACCATCTGTTCATCAATTTCAAAGCAGCATACGACAGTATTGACCGTGTAAAGCTTTAGAAGATCATGGACGAGAACAGCTTTCCCGGGAAGCTCACTAGATTGATTAGAGCAACAATGGAAGGTCTGCTAAACTGTGTGAAGATCTCGGACGAACACTTCAGTTCGTTCGGTGTGGACTACGACAGGGCGATGGACTTTCGTGCCTGTTGTTCAATATTGCGCTTGAAAGTGTCATGCGGAGAGCCGGGCTTGACAGTCGAGGTACGGTTTTTACGAGATCCTGACAATTTGTTTTCTTCGCCGACGACTTGGATATTATTGGGAGAAAATTATAAAAGGTGGCAGATTTCTTCACCAAAGTATCAAGAGTCGGACTAATGGTGAATGCGTTGAAAATAAAGTACATGCTGGTGGGCAGAACTAAACGCGACAGCCTTTCCAAAAAGCAGTGTCACTATACACGGGGATACTTCCGATGTAGTGAAAGTAGAGTTACATATTTCTCAGGAGTACATAAGTGTACTGACGAGCCTCCAACCAAACCGTCTCTCAGCTCATCGGAATCCTAGTGTGCTGTGCTAGATGGAGGCTCACGAAACTCTAAAAGCGTGCGCTAGGTGATGTGCTCTCGGGGAGACTCGTCACATGCGCTGCTCGGCGCTATGGCTCACCATCGGTACCGTTTTAATTCATATTACGGACACTTAAGGCTCAAGAATCCATCATTCAATCATTAGCGATGATCGAAAATGAAAAACCAGTTTTTTCGTTCAATTTTAAAGAGATCCTCAAGAAAATCTATCACTGCATTACATGTAGCAAGTGCAATGCAGTGATAGATTTTCATGAGCATTGCTTTGATTTTGAGCAGAAAAACTGGTTTTGAAAAATAGTAAAACGATGATGGTTATTTTCCTCTTAAGGCCTCAGTGAAGTATAACTTAGGAAAAAGCATGTATAATAAATCACTTCGTATGAATCCTCCACGTTATAGGACCTTCAAACCCCTTAACTTTCGAATGGTGAGTGAAGATTTCGATTCCGAAACATGAATAATTTTAAATAAATATAAATGTGCGGACTTTACATGATTCTTATTCCGGACGCTTCCTTACTTTTGCCTCATATTCCGGACACTTCGACTCGAATTCCGGACAGATCAAACAAATCATAGATAGAAAAGTCAAATCATGAAATGAAATCGTTAAACCACTACAGAGACGCCTAAGGAAGATGGACATTATAAATTTTCATAGATATCTATGGAAAATGCTCGATAAAACATGCCTTGAAAGCGAGAACTTTTGAACGGCAAAAATTGAAACATTTCGTGTGAAATGTTTTCCCATACAAAGTAGAGTGTCCGGAATTTGAAGCTGTCCGTAATATGAATCAAAACGGTATCCAAGTTGTGGAACAACTGCTTAGTAACGAAGAGCCTCTACAGCTATTTTCGCCTCATTATGCAGGTGTCTAGATGGTCAACATGACATGATCGAAGACTCGCGATTCAAGAGTTACAATTTCGATCCTGGTTGAAAACTTTTGTAATCACTTGAATTATTGCGTTGAATTTTAAACAGCACATGTGACGGAGCGCATAAGACCGCAGTGAGACACATCTCAAGAAAAATGAGGCGCACCAAAAAAGGTCTTACGATGCAGTGCTCCCGTGCGCTACTATGGGCTTCAGAAGAAACTGAGGTCAAGAAAGATTCACTCCTGTACCAAATGCACGATGTACAACGCTCATTAGACCGGTAGTCCTCTACGGGTATGAAACGTGCACGATGCTCGAGGAGGACTTGCAAGCTCTTGGGGTTTTCGAACGCCGAGAGCTAAGGACGCCGCCATACATCGTTTTCCTGCACGCCGCCGAAGAATGAACCACGAGCTCGCTCAACTCTACGGCGAATCCAGTATCTTGACTGAAGCTTGAAGAATACGCTGGACAATAGCCCTGTAAAGATGGTGTTCGCTTCGAATCCAGCCGGAACAAGAAGCCGTGGGGCGCAGCGAGCTAGGTGGATTGACCAGGTGCACCAGAACCTGGAGAGCCTGGGTCGCAGTCGAGGATGGAGCAAAGCGGGACTATGCTCGAGGATATTCTGCAAGTTCTTGGGGTTTTCGAATGCCGGGTGCTTAGGAACATATTTGGCGACTTGTAGGAAAACAGTATAAGGTGGCGAATCATGAATCACAAGCTTACCAAACTCTACAGTTCTTCTTTCTGGCGTTACGTCCCCACTGGGACAGAGCCTGCTTCTCAGTTTAGTGTTATTATGAGCACTTCCACAGTTATTGCTCATTAAAACTCTACAGTTGTAATCATAAAATGGTTACAGTTTCTACAGCTCAACATGCTGAGAGAATAGTTGTCCAAATGCGATTTTACCACCTAGTTGGATTATGCAAAGTGGGGGAATGTTTTAGAGCCCTATTACTCCGGGAGGTGCTACCAACCAGTGGGTAGCTGCCATGAAATCTCCAACAGGTGGGTAGGAGGCAATGGGTGGCGCAATGACAGCGACAAGAGAACGGATGTTGGGAGAACGGAACGAGCGGAAATCGAACCGGGTCGGACATGAGGGTTTGTAGGAGATATTTTGGCGCGATCGAGGAGTTTAATCGAGACCACAGAACGAGGCACATCGACGGGCATACGAAATGTGAGCAAGTGAAGTCTGCGGTGGTTACCATTAATCGCGAAGAAACCAAGTCACCAGATAATCGACTTTCCCAACCGAGCCCCGATTTGTCGAGTGGACATTCTGGTTCTGGTCCAGTTTAGAAGCCCCTTGGGCTCTAGTAGAAGAAGCTTTGCCTGCCATTCCAGTTCGTCGGAGCCACAGCATTCATCTACACCGCGTGGCCCGCATTGTTCAGTGCAAAGCTGAAACGAAGCGGTAAACTATACAGTGCCAGGCCAACTCAAGACGCAAGATCTCTCCGGCAATCCCAGGGTCGGCTAGCTACTGGGTAATCAAGGGCTTTCGCGTACAAAAACTAACAACATGGAACTTTAACGTTTCTTATGAACATTTATGAAATTCCCTAATTGTGTCGTGTGCGTGTTGTTCTGTATTTTGCAATTTAAGCGTGAATTTGTTACGTGTGACCTGTTCTACTTTGTACTGGTACATACCGCTGCCTTCTGTTGTTGGGTGGTCGAATGATTGTACCCCGTTTGGCATAAAGTCGTTTGGCATAAGGTCGTTTGGCATAAAGCCGTTTGGCATAAAGTCGTTTGACATAATAGTCGTTTGGCATAATGGCCGTTTGGCATAATGGTCATTTGGCATAATGGCCGTCTGGCATAATGATTGACTTGAACTGATAAATATCGGCATTTTTTAAGCTTCAACACCACCGAGCCCACAGCAAAAAATTTTGGTAGGTTCTAAACAAGCGTGGTGTTCGTTCAGAGATTATCCGAGCTAAGAATTTCAAAAATTGTTGTAACATTATAGAGCATTACTAAATAAAACTCGTGACGGATCTCTACATCTCAGAACATACACAGCTAAAAATATGTTGTAAATTTAAGTTTATTTTCATGCACATATTTGGAGCATCAAAATAAACGTAAATTTCAACGACCAATCCATTACTTTTCAATTGAATTCACTTTAAATTTACACGATCATGTAATATTCCACCATTTGTAGTTGAAAATTGAATGTATATTCATTTAAATTTACATGATGCTGTAATAACAATTTGATTTATTTTTACAGTAGACTTCAGTTTGCATCACATTGAAAATTAATTTTTTTTTCTGTGTAGAGTACCCTTGAGCTTGTTGCGATATACATATTTGAAAACAGTAAATTGGCAAGGAAAGTTCGCAGTTATTCATCAAGGGAACGCTCATAGAATATTTTGCTGCATATCAAACTCTGTCCCAGTTTGGACGTAACACTCGCTGAAAATAACTTGATAAAATAATGATTTATTTTTTGCAAAATATCAAAAGCTCTAATCATAAAATCTATTAATGCGACTTAATGCAAAAATAGCCTTTATACGAGAGCAGATTATTTTTCGTTTAAAATCTTTCAGACTCTAACGCAAAAAAAATCTTTTCACTGCACAGCTCAAATGAACAACACATCTTTAAAAGAAAATATTTGTGGCAAAACTTTTCAACGGTTCAATATTAATTCTTATTTTGATTTTAATTTGTCTCGTGAAACTGTTCGTCGTAATTTCTATGTACTATTTTCCAATTTAAATGACGATTAGTGATATCCTTATGTGTTATATTTTTTATTGTTAACAAATTATGTTTAGGTTAAGGCATCATTGGGACAATTGTTGTCTGTTGGTGTAATATAATAATAATAATAGTAAGGAGATCACGCTTTTGCCCCCAAAAAAAGTATATATTGAATATTGGCTGGTTCTGAAATAATTATAATTCTAACAACACATCTGGCAAGGATTGATAATAAAAATGGTTCACAATTAGCTTTACTAAATAATAAAATTTATAACAGTATAAACATAAAGAACAGCCTATTTTTCAAAGAAGGCAAAATTTACAATTGAACCAATGCAAGAATTGACGCCAAAAATTATTGTGGCAATGACTGGTTTCCCCGAAAAGTGGTGACGAGAAAGAACGATAAACAGTCAAAATAAGGAAGTATTCTGTCATTCTCGGCTGTGTATGTTGGCAAAAATGCTGAATACGGTAAAACTCGAAAGAACCGCCAATTAAATAAGGAAGGGTGCATATTAGATAGTCAGTTCGTTCACCCTCCTGAAATGTATATAGTTACGACAATTATGGGTGCCGGGGGAGTGGGCTAGTCGAGGAAACGGGACATTCGGGGAAAAGTAGCACAACCCATCAAAGTAACTGCAGTAATCGATTTCTCTTTTCGCTGATAATTTGAGCAGATCAATGTTATCGATTGCCACCCTTTTGTCAGTTGTATACAAAAATACATAAAAAAATATAGCTCCAAAGAACAGCCTATGCATAAAAGAAGGAGAAATTTATTGAAATTTAAAATCAACAGTTTTCATACCTATAATAATGGTTACATCATATTTAGGAAAAAAATAGAACAATTAATAGAAGGGTAAATTTGTGCTAAAAATATATAAAAATCTTCAGTGCAAAAAATTGTTCCAATAGCGAAACTCAAAAGAAGAATTAATATATGAATGAAGGGTAACTTCTGGATAAATAATAAAATAGGTACTATTGGCAATAACTTTCCTAATATGCTTAAATTTATTCAAGAGCGAATGATTGTTGAATAGAGTGCCACTTTGTATCAATTGACTCCAAAACAAGCCTTGTGTCATCAGAAAGATTCAATAGAAACGTAAAAACGAAAGTTGAGAAATTCTTGGTTTCAGACTCATTATGCCAAACGACTATTATGCCAAACGACCATTATGCCAAACAACCATTATGCCAAACGACTTTATGCCAAATGACCATTATGCCAAACGACTTTATGCCAAACGGCTTTATGCCTAATGATCTACCACCGGTCGAATGACCGACACAGCGACACCAATCCTGCTGTGCGGCCCGAACTCTCGCCGGAATGGCGAAGCGGGCGGATGTACGGGCTGGTATCCAACTCCGTTGACGAGCCAGCGGGCGTTGCTGGACGGTGGGGTTGCAGGCGTCTTCCCTCTTAGGCGCAATCGGCCGGCCGTGGCATGGCCACCTTGGACGGCCGAGAGGGGAATCTCCTTTACGTTTAGGGCCTCCGGCCCGAGATATTGGTCCTTTCTGACGACTTACGGTCTTTGGCGATTAGGCGCGGAAGCCTGGCGGCTTCACGTGCCGAACCGTGTGCTGGACGGTGAAAATAATCGTTGGTAGCTCGACTGTAGTTCGTTGTTGGTGATATATTGGCTTTTCAGTCTTGACAAAATTAAAAACTAAAAATTAAAAACTGTTATTTTTTTGTCCCAAAAATAAACAAAATAAAATAACAGTTTTTAATTTTGTCAAGACTGAAAAGCCAATATATCACCAACGGTGAAAATAATGGCAAGAACAAGACAAGAAGGTTACAAAGCAACGGAACCTACTTCGCCCACGGCATTGCACTCGACGGTTCGCCGCTAAACCGCCTTCGTCATCTGCGACCGTCACCTGGGACTCGAGCACCCCAAAAGAGGCCTTTTGAGCCCGCCCCGCTGACTGCCGTTGGTCAGACCAACAGTCTGGGGTTTTGACAGGTTCCCCATCGATGGGGACGGACCTTGTGTAGTGGTTAGAACACACGCCTCTCACGCCGAGGACCTGGGATCGAATCCCATCCCCGAGATAGTCACTAAAAAATTCAGTGACGACTTCCTTCGGAAGGGAAGTAAAGCCGTTGGTCCCGAGATGAACTAGCCCAGGGCTAAAAATCTCGTTAATAAAGATAAAAAAAAAGGTTCCCCATCTGGGCTTCGGTGTCCGATCCTCGAGAGCTAAGAGAGCCGTACCAGTAAAACGGTAACACAGTGAACCTAGCATGCAGAAGATGGCGAAAGCTAGAATGTTGCGAAGGACAGGGCATGTTGCAAGAATGCCGCACAAAAATTCTCCAAAGATGGTGTTCGCTTCGGATCCGGTTTGTACAAGATGGTGTGGAGCTAAACGGGTTAGGCAGAACCGAAGAAAAAGAGATACGTTCACGAACCGAGAATTGTGGTGTGAAATTCTTGGTAAAGTGTTCTGTTTAGACGTTAACTAAATAAATGAAATGAAAACCACTATCGTAAGAATCGATAGTTTGATTGAAATACTGTAATATAATATAAACAACAAACCTTATTATCAAGTAACGGGGCTACCAATTTTTGTTATCATCGTTTGATATTTTCATGACTTGACATTTGCAAACTCAAATATTGCCTTTGTTCGCCAAAGCACAACACAGCCGCTGAAAATAGGAAAATAAAAATACACAAATCATGCGAATTCAAACCATGCACCATAATTCATTCGTAAACTGATCTCCCCTGCCAGATTCTCAGTATAGCGTTATTTTCTTTCGGTATGGCAATATGAAATGCGAGTCTCCCCACCAACTAGAGCCAATGAGATGGTTTTTGACCTAGTTCCATTCCCATACCCATTCGAAGAAAGCTGCTGCCGTTGTCGCCGCCGCCACTAACAACGACTCTCCTATCTTGCACCAAGCAAGATGGCAGTTGGGAGCGAAAGGCTTAGATAGTTTCCAGCGGGAAACAACAAGAAAATAAAAACTTGCCAACTTTAATCCGTCTTGCATTACTTGGAAAGTATTATGACAAAAGTTTCTGGTTGCTCCACAATTGACCTCCGGGATTTGCATGAATAAGAAATATAATTGAATGGGATTCAAATTCAAGGGAGGCCCACTTGACAGTGAAAATGCGATGGCATACATTTGCATGGGGGCTGTTGAATTCAGTTCAGAAATTCTACCGACATGAATATTGTTATTCATTTTTCCTGGAACAGTCATAACTCAGGATAATGCAAACTCGACATAACGTAACCTCTATAACGTAGTTCAATACAACGATTTTTTTCACTCCTATTTTGTGTAACTCATGAATAACTCTGTTACTTCAAAAGATAGCGTTTAGCAAAAACACGAATTTTTTTATGACGATCAACTTTGTAGAAAACATAAAAAATGTTAAAAAATTTTGGAAAAAAAGTTATGATAAAACTATGATTTTATGGGCCATTCACATACAACGGCATATATCTCAAAAAGTATAAGAGATAGCAACATCGTGTCTTCAATAAAGTTATTTCAAATGACCAATTCTACAACTTTGCCGAAGACACCATATGTCTATATAAATGTTATGAAAAAATAGTTTTTTTTCTATCTCACTGCTAGCTGGATTGATCACACCACATTTTGCATCAAAGGTGCGCTCTAAAATACCAAACAACTTCTCCGAACAAACTATATCGCTAAACTTTCTCGGGGATACGACTGTGATGATTATGTTCTAGGTTATGGCTTTCAGTCTATTAGCGTTAGCGTTAGCGTACACAGAAAAAAATATTTAATTTTCAATGTGATGTAAACTGAAGTGTACTGTGAAAATAAATCAGATTCGTGTGTTGTAACAGCATCATGTAAATTTAAATGAATATACATTCAATTTTCAAATACAAATGGTTGCATATTACATAATCGTGTAAATTTAAAGTGAATTCGATTGAAAAATAATTGATTGGTCGTTGAAATTTAGGTTTATTTTGATGCTCCAAATATGAAAATGAAAATAAACTTAAATTTACAACATATTTTTAGCTGTGTAGTTACGGTATACTTCGTAGATTGGATACTAGCAACATTCATGTTTTTTTTAATAATCTCATCCTGACTACTTTCAGGAACAAGGCAGGGGAGTATACCTTGTTCAAATCATAAACAAGAATACTAAAAGCATGAATATCACTATTCCCGGCCACTATTACCGTAACTTGGGATAGGGGAAGGAAATGTTGATGTAGCACTTACTTAATGAGAGGCCACCGACTCAGCGATACCCTCATAAGTGCTACGGTTGAGGAATGTATATTGTCAGGATTTGCCTAGAAAGCTGGCGATGGACCATACACATTTGTTGTTTAAGTACTTTCAATTTAAACTTTTGAATGCCGGCAATCAAAAGAGAAAACAATAGTTTATTTATAGTATAAATAGGATTTCGCGAAATGCTTGTCGATTATGCAGTAATATTTTTGCTTAATAGCTAGTAAAAAGCAAAACTGAAAAAAAAACAAAAAAAAAAAATACTTCGGCGACAAAAACACGCGCGAAACCGTGAGCAAAACCTATCTGACGACGCAAAACCGAAATGTCCTGCTTGGGCTTTACGAAGCACTACCCTGCAAAAGGCTGCCACATATACAGATTCATCTGTATTACACAGATTTTTTTTATTCTGACACAGATTCAATTTGTATAGAACACAGATTTTCTATCAACAATTTTTGTATGGGCACAGATTTTTTTTGTGTGGGACGCAGATTTTTTAACCTCGTAAATACAGATTTTCTATCAAATCATCTGGCAGCTCTGACCCAGCAAGACGCTCCAAAACATAAAAAAAAATCTCCAGCAACGAGAACACGCGCGAAATCGCGACCAAAATCTAACGGACGACGCAAAACCGTACTGTCCTGCTTGGGCTTCACGAAGCACTACCTAGGTTATGGCTTTCAGTCTATTATGCTAAAAAACGAATTTTACGTTTTCATCCAGGATGAAAACGTAAAATCTCTATTTTGGAACATAATAGACTGAAAGCTACAACTTAGAACATATATCGCTAAATTTAATGGTTTGGGCGCTACTCGAAAAGCGCATGAAATCGACAAAATCCAACACAGTGCACTGGTCTGCAGAATATGCTTAAAATATCATCAAACCGAACTGAAATTTTAGCTAGAAAAAGAAGAAAACTTCATCTCGGAAACATTTGGTAAAAACAATGCTGATTTCTGATAAAAAATATGTAGGGTTAAAGTACCAGTTATGGCTGTAGTACCAGTTATGGCAATAGTGGAAAGGAGATTTTTCTTATTTTTTCACTATAATATAACGGCTAATATTCACAGTAACAGTGTTTGGATTTTGACCCAAATAAGCCGATCGAACCATATTCGGAGAGTGTAACAGTTCGTGGCACATCGTAATCGGAGAGCCCTATGGATGTAAACATTCGCTGTCTACTTTGGTACGGTAAATTGGTATAATGCGCCCCAACCGGGCAGTACGCCCCACTTTATTTTCAAGGAATTGAGACCTCTTTAACACGTAAATATGGTTACACATCTTAAATATCCGCGAAAAAATGATGTTGCGCATATAAGATCTTTGGAAAGTATGAACAACCAATAGATATATCAAAAATATCGAAAATCAGCTTTTTGGCGTAAAATTTTTGGTCCGATAGGCAAGCCTCGTTGTAAATGAAGCCCATCTTTTACTTTTGTACTTATTACAAAAACTTTAACCGGAAGACGACTGCTAATGGACCCTTTGAAGCTTATCAAGTGGTGGAATTCTCCTTGGAAACATTTCTACAACGCTGCGGAACATTTTCTACGGGAGGGGCATATTGCCCGGTTTGTTTTGAAACGTCAAGATTTGGACCATTTACGGAAAACGTCTTGTACTCTTTTAAGAAGCTTCCTAACAAAAAAAAAAGTTGCATGCAGAGCATGACCAACTAAGTAAAGAACACGTTGACACCAAAAACTATAGAAGTAATGCATTTGCGACTGCAATAGAGCAGTTTTGCCTTAGGGGGGGCGTATTATACCTGTTTACCCTACGTGGCGCAGTAACTCTCACAGACTGCAACAGTATCAAGCAGTGGCGCGAGAAGTGGGTAGGACAGGTAGGACATGAACAACGCACAAAAACACC
The DNA here is from genome assembly GCF_002204515.2 of Aedes aegypti. Lineage (NCBI taxonomy): Eukaryota > Metazoa > Arthropoda > Insecta > Diptera > Culicidae > Aedes > Aedes aegypti. Next base: position 143,902,006 of record NC_035108.1, read on the forward strand.
TGGGTAGGACAGTCAAAGTATTGTCCTACCCACGATTTAACAAAAATAGAATAAGAACAGAAACAGCAGAAAGCTTGAAATGGAAATTAAAGTATTTGTCATCAGTTCAATATACATACAAACTCTATCAACGTCGTACTTATTCTTATAGAGAATGGAAGGTTTTTCATGATTTCTCACGCCTAGTAAAGCGTGACATGGTTTATGCATAACCCATACAAAAATGTAGCTCGTGTGTCGTGAATATCTTGGGAACCTACACTGTGAGAATTGTTACAAGAAACTTCTTTAACCGTTAGAAAAACTAACGCTGCAATCGTTTATGGTATTTCTGAATGAATCAATGGATGATTTCTTAAACATGTCATTCGTGAGCATTCCTGGGAGTAATTCATTAGTTGTTTTTGGAATATCCATAGAGAATTATCAAAAGATTCTGGAAGAACATTTGGAAGAAGTTACGAATTAATCTAAGATCAGTCTCATCGTGTTATACAAAGCACGAGGGTGGTGGTGCTAGCGATTTCTGAACATGCGGTCACTCTTGATATAATCCATCAAAGCTGAACTTCGTGAAGATTTCCAGAACAATTTCTATAGAACTTCCAGAGTGTCAAGAAGTTCTTGGCTGATTCAGAATTACCCTAGAAAGTTCTGGAAGTAGTTCTAAGTTAATTTTTGAAAAATGACTTCATCAAATTCCTACTGATATTTTCCGGACTTTAATGCAAGTCTTTAAAAGTCTCTACTTTAATGAAAGTTCTCCAAAGTATCTTTTTTCCTAATTTGGTTGCATTGAATCCTGATGTAAAATTGTACAGGCTCCACAGAAAACTTTATAGGCTATATCGGGTTCAACAAGCTCTTCAAGAATTCGTCTCAGAATGACCAAGCTTCTAAAATTAACATAGTTAATTTATTTGAAGTACTTTCAGGATCTTCTAGAGGGATCTCTCCTGATATTCTCCTAGAGATTTCTGTACCAATTCTCCCAGAAATTCTTCAAGCAATTTTTCAAAGCATGCTTTCTCCATAATTTGCTGCAGGAAATCCATGAGAACTCCAAAGATGCTATATGCAGTAATTTCTTCAGGTATTATTGTGATTTTTTCCCACAACTACCCTGGAATTTCCCCAGATATTTTTTTCACTAATCCTTCAACCAAACTCTCCAGTTGTTACTGTAGGAGATCTTCCAAAGATTTTCAGAATTTCTCCCGAGGATATCCACAAATGTTTATTGCAGAATTTTTGAAAAAAAAAAAACAGTTTAATGATTTTTTAAAGAAACTCTGCAAGAACTAGAGTTACTGTGTACGCGCTGTAGCCTTAGGTGCAGGAGGCCTCATTGCTTGCAAGCACACGTGCGCGCTGTACATTGTGAGACCTTTTTTAGTGCGCCTCATTTTTCTTGAGATGTGTTTCACTGCGGTCTCATGCGCTCCGTCACATGTGCTGTTTAAAATTTAGCGCAATAATCGAAGTGATTACAAAAGTTTTCAACGAGGATTGAAATTGTAATTCTTGGATCGTGAGTCTTCGACCATGTCATGTAGGCCTTCTAGACACCTGCATAATGAGGCCAAAATACTTGTAGAGGTTCTTCGTTACTAAGCAGTTGTTTGACAACTTGGATACCGATGGCGAGCCGTAGCACCGAGCAGCGCATAAGACGAGTCTCCCCGAGAGCACATCACATAGCGCTTTTAGAATTTTCGTGAGCCTCCGTCCAGCGCAGCACACTAGGATTCCGATGAGCTGAGAGACGGTTTGGTGGGTGGCTCGTCAGTACATTTAGGTATGTGCTCCTGAGAAATATGTAACTCTAGCAAGAACTCCTCCGCCTGTTTATGTGGATTCCTTCAATAATTCTTCCACGTTTCCTCCCAGGGACCCAGGCACTTAAAAAAGACACTACACGTTAATGCTTCCAGTGGGCTATTTGCCCTTTGAAGGAAGCACCACACTAGACAACGGACTAGCATGCAACGCCCAGTGGCACAGTCGGAAAACATTCCTTTCGAAAAGTTTTTCGGCCTGAGGCGGGAATCGAACCTACACTCCTTAACACGATGCGGCTAAATGCCTCGGTGACACTAACCGCACGGCTGCGAAGCCCACCAACTTCTTGAAGGGTTCTTCGAACAAATCTGTTCTTTTTTTCTAGGAGTATGTGTTCCAGCATTAAATCCAAATATTACCTCTCAAGTTTTTCTAAATATTTCTTAAAATGTTTCTCAAAGCATTCCCATGCAATCTTCAAAAGTCTATTCAAGTTTTCACACCAATTCATACTACAGCATTTTTTCCCATCATTCCTGCACAATTTCTTTCGAGATTCTATACAATGTTTTTCGAGAAATTCATTTAGCAAATCCTGCGGAATACTATCCCGAAATTGGATTGATTTTTTCAACTATCTCAGTAAATTATCTATGAAATACAGTTAAACCTCCATGAGTTGATATTGAAGGGACCATCGACTCATGGAAATATCGAGCAATGGAACAGCAATCCTTCGGAAAGCTGCTTCTAGGGACCATCATAGTAACCATGAAATTTTGTTTTAGTATGGTTCCATGAGTCGATATCGAGTCATGGAGCATCGACTCATGGAGGTATCACTGTATTCTAAAAATCCCTCATTAGTCCAGAAGTTCTTGCAGAGGTCTTTGTTCATTGAAGATGACTTTAAAAGCTACATAATTTATATCAGAGGTAATTTTAGGATTTTCTTCAAAAATACCTCACGGATTCATTTGTCAAAATAACCATTCTTGGCGTTTCACAAGAGAAATTCCTGAACATAAAAACTTTTAAGACTAACTTTAGAAAATCTCATAGAATCTTAGAAGATATATCTTTGACAATTGCTGAAGGTTCCTTCAGATGTACACTCCCGTGCATAAGTTTGGTTCACCCCCTAAATAACATACAAAAGTTTTCAGTCCATATCTCTGGGATTACACGTCCAATTGAAACTCTCTAAGCCGCATTCGAAAGGAAAGGAGCTTTCCTTATTTCGTATGTATTTTTCAAAAAAAAAAACATTTTTTGAATTTTGTATACTAATTTTCTAATTAAAGTTGTGACATTTTTCAAAAAACATACTGAAAAAACACAGCTAATTTCCTCAGCATTGGATCGACCAAAATTTTAAAACAAGGTTTCGTTACAATCGTAATCTTATATTCTTTGAAGGGCGCTCACGAATGTTTGGCGGAAAAATCTGAAAACTATTCAAAATCAATGAAACAGTCAATCAAGTCATCGTGCAAAAGTTTGGGTTCACCCCACAGTATGGTGTATCGTGCAAAAGTTTGGGTTCACTTGAACTTACTTAAAACACGAAAAATCTGTGAAATCCCAAACCAATCATGTACGCGTCATTATTTGCGTTTGAAAAGCTATAAATTATAAAAATCGGTTGAAAAATGGCAGAGATATTGACAAAAATGATTGGCGTGCGGCTCAGTTGAACCCAAACTTTTGCACGATGACTTGAATGACTGTTTCATTGATTTTGAATAGTTTTCAGATTTTTCCGCAAAACATTCGTGAGCACTCTTCAAAGAATATAAGATTACGATTCTAATGACACCTTGTTTTAAAACTTTGGTCGATTAAATGCTGGGGAAATCAGCTTTGTTTTTTCAGTGTGTTTTCTGAAAGATATCACAACTCTAGTTTAAAAATTAATATACAATTTTTTATTTTTTTTTTTGGAAAAATACATATGATGTAAGAATAACTTTTGGCCTTTCGAGTACGGCTTAGAGAATTTCAATTGGACGTGTAATCCCAGAGATATGGATAGAACACTTTTGCATGTTTTTTGGGGGGTGAGTAGCCATGTTTTTGAAGTTAGCATCAAAATCAAGAGTAATTACTCACTTTGACCAAATCATATCAATAATATTTTTCAATTTTATCAAACTGTTCTCAAAGCTCACCATAAAAAACGTTTTCGATAAAAATTAAATATTTTAATATGTAATATGTTTAAAACAGCATAAAGTAATATTAAACACATTTTCTTCATATTTTTTTTTCGCCATTTTGGATTGTTTGTCCCGAAACGGCTATTTGGTTTCTAACATTGAGCTTTCTTGGGGAACAACTTCCCAGGGAAGGAACCGGAGAAAAAAATTAGCTGGTGAGCAATTAAATTTTCCGTTTTAAGTTTGAGATAGTGTTATTTACATTATTCCGATAACTGGTACAAAGAGTGTATGAGAGCCCAATTATGGCAATACTCTGGAGGCGGTTTGTTAACATTTTTTGACAAGTGAAATAAAAGAAGTAAATCCGTTTTTCTGGTTAGGCATTATCTTCGAGATTTGTGCTCAAATACCAGTACTTTTCTATCATACGTTCAAAAACGTTCGCAAGCGGCAGCTGCTAATTTCATGGTAGAGAGGGTTGTTTCAGCGATACTCGATTTTTGAGTTTTCGCTCTTTTTTTCCTCAATATTAGGCACTGGAAATTCGCTAATGCTGTTTTGTGTCACATTTTGAATTTTCACTAAACTTCGACTCCTTTTAGAAACTTCATTTGCTTTCATGAACCCATTGTGATAAATTGATTTAATGTCTATATAACACAAAATTTTTGGAAAATTTTATGAGAAATCACTTTATTTCTTATTAGCATTGCATTATCATTCGCTCTGTATGGCCATTGAGTCCATATCGTGCAAATATTCGATAGTCCATAATTGGTACACTTTTCTGTCAAATGTAAGGAACACTATTGCCATAATTGATAGAAAGATAACGCTTTTTAAACTTAATTTTTGGAAGCTTTAAGTCAATTTAGTCCTAAAACTGTTTAATTTACCTATTTCGCAAAGCTTGAAACTAGTAATTGACATCTACAAGCCAAGCTTACTTTTTAGAAACGTGGTCAAATCTGATTTTTATCCATGCAGTTGAACTATTGCATCTATAATTGGTACACCTACCCTATTTGCCTGGAGATTTTCCTCGAATTTCTTAAAATTACTTTATCACAAGATTTTTTTTCAAGGATTTCTCTAAAAACGAATATATTTGGTCATCCAGAAATATTTTCCTATAAGTTATTGTACCAAGTAATCATTCAGGAACTTATTCATGGAAAATCGTTTAATTTTCTAAGAATTTCTCTGGGAATAGATTTTAAAATACTTTCAAGACATTTCCTTAAGTTTTTTTCAAGACTTTTATTTAGGAATATGAGTCAAATTATATAAAACGAATAACGATTCACTAGAATTGGATTATTCTACATCAACTGTTTCCTAAATACCTAAAAGAAGTCGGCTGGGGTTTTCTCTTGAAACTTCTTCAACTTTTCTTTTAGGATTTTTTAATACATTTATTCTTCAATACATTTCTTTAAGGATTGCTCCAGCAATTTCTAGCTTTACTTTTTTCCAAGGATTCTTCAAAAAAGCGATTTCACCAAGCATTTATGTATTATTTTTATGCTTCCAATATTGCTCTTTTCGATTTTTTCTAAGTATTTCTCCGAAACATTCTATAATTGTTCATCGAGGAAGTTTTTTGAGGACTTCCCCATATATATGTGCTAGATTTTATCCCTTGATTTTTTTCCCTTGGGTTTAATTGAATATTCTTGAAAGAATTTTTCAGGTATTCCTTTAGCGCATATTTGCAAAATTTTCCTCAAGGTTTTCTCCAACTATTTCCTTAAAATAACTTCTGTATATATGCTACAGGTTTCTGGGACAGATCATGAATCCCAGCTCTTTGTTCTATGAATAATTGCAGTTATTTACTGGGAGCTGTTTGTCAAAGCTACCATTTTTGCATTGCATCGTCAGGGTAGTCCAGGAAATTCCTATTACGAAAATTTAATGAACTATCAAAACAGCTCCTAACTATGAATGCGCTTATAATATACTATGTTGAAAAATAGTGCATGTTTCAATAGCGGTGTACCTCAAAGAGCTTAAGCTTGAGCTTGGTTGGCTGCCTGTGGTTTCTACTCCAGTATCGCCAGATCAGCTGCAGTTAGATAAGGAACTAACCAGATGACTGTTTGGGACTAACAGACACAGTGCTGGTGATCTACTATTTTTAGGCAACAATGGCGCCTGCTACGTAAGAATGCAGACCAATTTGGAGGAGGGGGAATTGCATTTTAAACTGGCTCACAGTAGACCGGATATACCTCTGCATCTTCGCCAGTTCTCGCGGGAAGGTGTACGGGTAAGGTTTTTTATGGCAGAGAGGCTTGCTTTTGGTTAGCAGATTGCCTATGTGTCCGGCGTAAGGAAAGACGTGCTTTGATGTTGGAAGAATGGCAGCGTATGGAAATGGTTTCTTGTCCGTCTTTGGTTCTAGCGATTGTCATGAATCAATAGTTTAAGTGTGATATATTAATAATGGATGTAAAAGATACAACTAACAAGGATGAGGATAGGAACGAGCCTGGGATTGAACCGATGACCTGCTGATTTGAAGCAGAAGCAGTAGCCAATAGACTACCAACCCCGTAACTGTTTCGATAGAGACGTGACGCAAAGAAATCAGAAAAATATAAATAAAAAAAAAACTCAAACTAGGAAAAAACATTGAAACAATTTCGTAAGAAAAGCAAAAAAAATCTTTACCTAGCAGAAAACATGAATTTTTGATTTGATCTCTCAATAAATAACATACATTGAGCAAAATCAAGAAAAATCTTTGCTATAACGTAACGAAAATAGAAATCGAGATACGTTGTATCGAGGTATTACTGTAATGTATTTTCTATAAAAAAGTTAGTTCTTCATCAAGCAGAGTCTATATTCAGAATACTATTGAAATTTTCATTCTGTTTTTATTTGATATTTGATTCAAACTTTAAAAACAGTTGAAATTTCAAACCCAACTATATCTTTTCGTATGCAATAACACTCTAGCGCTTGTTGGATGGAAGTCTAAATCCCGCCAGGACCGGAATGAGTTCAAACCACTTGGAAGCTTTTGCTCAGTTGTTGAGACCGCAACTACATCCGATGTTATCGTTCATTTGGTCGCTCAAAACGGGCGTCGCTGTGGCTCTGGTGTTTTCCGTTGGCTGCACTCTGCAATTGTGTGTAGCCATCCAACAGTTATGGATCACCCACAGATATGGGTTGAACAGTTTCTCATCAATTCCATTTGCAATTACTCTAAAAACAATTTACTATTAATCTATGTAGCTTAGCAATTTGGCTTCTGTAAATTGTTTTTTATATTCGTTGAAAATAAAGTATCAATCAAATTTTTAAAAGTAAAAACAATACCATAGAGTCAAACATAAGGCGACTTGAAAAGAAACGGTTAAGAGTCAACTACTGAAGTGAAAGCATATTTCAATAATTGACTCTGCATTTATCTCACATACAAATTTATGTTGTTGATTCATAACTGTGGGGTGACTGTACTTGCCTTGGATGGTTGTAGCACTAGGGAATTGCATTCGTATGGGATTACGGGACATAATCGGTTTCTGGAATGAAATTGTCGATAACAAAATAAGGAGAAATGGGATGTGGTTCGGTGCTGGCGAGTGCTGGGATGATTTTGCATTAATGATAGTGGATGATTGCGAGGGCGAATATTGCATGAGATAGAAAAAAAAATAAAGTGGGAAAGTAGGACCTTTGGACAAAGCTTTATTTTACTATGCATTCTATTATTGATGTGTATCTATCCAACGAAAATAACTAGTAGATATGCCAGACTTAGGGGCCTTCCTTAGTGTTTGGGTTCGAATCCTGGTCGGCCCAGGATCTTTTCGTAATGGAAATTTCCCTGACTACCCTGGGCATAGTGTATAACCATACCTGCCACACGATATACGAATGCGAAAATGGCAACTTTGGCAAAGGTCTCTATAATAAAACAAAAAAAAACTTTGGCAAAGAAAGCTCTCAGTTAATAACAGTGGAAGTGCTCGTAAAAACTCTAAGCTGAGAAGCAAGCTCTGTCCCAGTGAGGACGTTAATGCCAAGAAGAAGAAGAAGAAGAATATGCCAGACTTTGAAAAGATTTTTAAGGTACAGGGAAGATTAACCAATTGCCTCAGAATCCTGCTAACATGTGGTGTTAGTGAATAGATGATACTTATTTTAGATTTTTTCATATTTTATAGGTATTCGATATCTGTGATTGAAACTTAAGCTGTCAAAACCGTTGTGACAAATAGCAGCTTCGTTGAAATTTAGGATCACCCTTCATTAAGCGTCGGTGGGTCTAATTACATGATTCGAGGGCTGAAAGACGAAAAATAATTGCGTTTGATTTCCATCCTCATAGTTCTTAAGGGTAAAACAATCTGGGAAACTCAACGTTACCATTTTGAAACTATTTTATTTTTTTAAAAATGGAGCTTGTTCAGAATGTAAAATTATGGACCAGCCGATTATTAAATTATCTCCAAAAGCGAAATAGTAGACCAATGGATAATTTAAATACCGTTGTTGTTATTAATGTGAAGCAATACATAGGTCCATTTCAATAATCCTTATATGCTCTTTTAATAATTAGATACTTATCTAATGTTATTTATTTAATGAAAAGTACATTTCAACAAAACCTTTTAATGTTGTCGTTATCGTTGATAACATTCCATTTTTCTCCGAAAAATGTACGAGAATACAATTGTTTTGAAGACAAATATACACATGAACTCGACGGTGCGGATCATTGCTATTTGTTCGAAGCCATTTATCGACTCGACAACCCGGGCGTAAATTTTGCCGCATTTGCTGAAGGGTCCAGTCAGCAATCCAAACAACCGGAGAACTCATCGAATGAAACTTTCCTGTCGCCGGAATAGTTTGTTTATTCGCACCAGCGCGTTTTGTGTGGACGTTTTGTTTATACAAATGAAATGAAACCAATCCACTCTTGATTTGTTCAATGGTTTAGTCAATGGGGGTGGCCAATCTGAACATGGTCTGACATTGTGGATATCTCCGTACTTCAACTTGTACAAGCCAATATTGATTTGTTTGATGTAAACTTTTTCAACAAATAAATTATAAATGTTTTCCGTCATAATAGGTTAATAAACCGTTTCAGTAGGGCTTTCTACGTTGTCGTCCTTGAAACCCTGTCATATTAAAACATATCAGTTATTTTTTTCACACTAATTCTCTGTTTTAGATCCTCTATACAACCATTTGTATGGTTTTAACACAATAGGTTAATGTTTCTACGACTAACCACAGCGCTGCTCTATATTTACTATTGTCAGATCTTGGCATTAGGACATTTGGTCGAAAGTACATTTGGTCGAAAGGACATTTGGTCGAATGGACATTTGGTCGAATTGCTTTGGAATCTTTTTTTTTTTGGTCGAATGAAGTTTAGTTGAACGGAAATTTGATTGAAAGCTTATTTTCAAATGGTATATTGAAATATCATTTGATAAAATAAGCTTAATAACATTCCTCAAGTAAATATATGGTTGCTGGCAGTGTTGACGATCTTTGGTGAATAACAGAGTTTGTAGTAGAAGCTTTGAATTATTGAAAATGAAAATTGTGCTAATTCTATATATCGAGTAAGGAAAGATGAGTTAACTGAGGCGACAAGCTTCCATTCAAGATCAGCTTATTTCGAATCGCAGAACATGCCTGAACGAAAGAGCAGCATTAAACGTCAAGAACGCAAGAGGTTGACCAGTATGTTGGGAGAGCGTTCATCAAATTGAATATCAACATTTTGCTAATCGCATATAGATTGCTGGTAAAATGGCTGATACTTTTTCAATTATTCAATCACTCCTGCTTTAGCGACAGAATGCTACTTTTAACGATAGTCAAACTAAACGTAAAACATTGTTTCCATACTACAGGTATGTTCCGTTTTTATCACGTTCCGATTTTGTCACGCTCCGATTTTGTCACGTTCCGATTTCGTCAACAAATTATTCCGTTTTTATCAACACAAAAAAAAATATTTTTTTTTATTTTCATAAAGTTTCAAATATAAATTAAAAAACTTATTTTGAAGCAATTCAAATGCTTTTTTATAGCCTCAGAGTTGAATTTTCGTCATTTTGTTAATATTGAGTATCTACGATACATGGTAGATGTCAAGTCATATACGATTCAATAAGGTATGACTTCTTCTTATGCAATTATTCAATTGGAGTTTTCAAACGTAGCATGTTCTGTTGGACGAGATTGGACTATCCTTCAACGATCGGGATTTGCTCTGGCCACGTCCTAGCAACAACTGGAATATGTGATTAATTGAATACGTACTTAAGAGAGTTGCAGAGACCTCTCCTTTTTTATAAGATGTGGCTTAAAATAATTTTCTATGTAAATTATCAAATTTACAAAAATTCATACCACAGGGGGAGGGGAGTGTATATGTCTATCAAGACATATACACTCCCCTCCCCCTGTGGTATGAATTTTTGTATGAACATAACAAATAATTTGCATGGCACTTAAGATATTACAAATCCCCCTGCCCCCTGCCTCCCGCCATAATCGCTTACATGATTAATGGACGATCACATATATGTTCGGCTCTTTTTGATAAGGGATGCACTTCGGAATGAACTCAAGATAGTTTGGGCAACGGCAAGAGGTATGATCAAGTTTATTTGATTCTTAATAAGACTGTCAACCTTGTCGTAGTTTGGACATTACCTTCTACAAATTATAGCAAACAGCAATTGATTAGATCCTGTTCCAAGGGGTAGGGGAAGAGGTCCAGCAAAACTAAGCAATCTGTAGGATACTTGTTTTTAATTAATCATGATTCGTGGTTTACGGCTAACCATCCGAGTGGAAGTTTGACAACTACCGAAAAACTAAACATTACATATACTTTGCATTTGCCCATTCAATCCGATTGCAAAGTAGGTATATGAAATGTTTAATTTTTCGGTAGTTGTCAATCTGTAGAAGATTTTGTTGCCAGAACGGCCTGATAGACTTACATGGTTATTTCACTCTTGCATTGGTCAAATGTTCTGACGTGTTTGAGTGAAGGAAACAATTTGGAAAATTATCTGTAATAACTGTGTTGGTTTTCCAGTGACAGTTGGTGACAGGTTCCCTTTACTTTTGGGAGTCAATATAATACAGCTGTCTCCTCTCTCTCAGTTATTTAATATTATTTTTACTCAACAAAACTACAACCTAAGTTAGTTTATTGCCAGTCTATTTGTGATCTAACGTTGAGCTCCAAACGCAATGATAGCGGAACGGCAACGGAAAGTGGAACCGGTTCACCAGAGTGAATCACACCATCCTGAATGAGCTGTCAACGAACGAAAGTGAACCAAGTCTGGGTCGACAAGCATCCCGAGCAAAGTCGGATAACTGGATGATATCAAAATGATAATGACTTTAATTATCGCTGTTATCATTTTGATATTCTGTTATCAATGATAACCCAATGATAACAAAATTTGCTATCATTGTACCCGTGACAGACATGTTTGGATAACAGTTTGATAAGAAAATATGTTATCACACATCTTTCCCATAGCATTTTTATAAAGTTTGTGTTAGTAAAAAAAGTTGACTTTCAGTCATACAAAATTTTGTAAAATTATTTGAAGCGTTAGATCAATCCGAAACACTTATCTCTCAAAATTTTTCCGTAATATATGACCATGAAATTAAAAAAACAAATATGATGATGCAAATTTAGTTATTAAATTGAACTCAGTGATAACATAATTTGCTATTACCTTGTTATTCGACAAACAAATTTGAGTTCTCAATTTTGTTATGTTGGCTGTTAATTCAGCCAAGATGATAACAAAATCAGTTATCAAATGATGATAACCAGGTAACAAGACTTATTATCATTTTGCTATTCAACTTTGCTCGGGATGCTACAGTTTATTCTGGCGAACTGTTTCCGCCAAGGTTTTTATAATGACAGGTTTACCGATCTAAGCAGTCAGTGGGTGAGCGGTGTGGTTAGCTGCGGGGAAGGTGGAAGTGACAGCTGGCGAGTTGGCCAGCTGACGGGTTTGTGTACCGTAATCCGGGGTAACATTGATCAGTTTTTAGAATATTTCTTAAATATTTAATTAAAAAAAGCAAATGTTCTGATTTTTATTTTTCTAAAACAAGTACTGCCACCCATAGCTCGTGACTATATACTGTATTTTGGTTTTTGAAAGATTTAAGCATGTTTAAAAAAATGTTTTATGTGACTTTTTCATTTAGCTGATATGGGGTAACATTGATCATCCATGTAAACAACGTTCGATAATATTGAAAATGTCGTTACTTACTTAAATCATGGCCCCTGATGTCCAAACGCTTACATCTCATTTACTTTTTGAGTTATTTTAAAATTAAAAACACCTCGAGCAGCGGAATACGCCTAAAGGTAGGCAATTTCCTAAGGGAATTCTACATTCTAAACAGTAATTCGTTAATGTTGCCTAATTGAGCATACTTATAAAAGTTTTGACAGCGGGATCGTTTTTGGCGATGCCATTTTTAGTGAGAACCGCATTTTCCTTGCTCATATCGCTTGCAGAACTTATTTGAGACATGAATCTTCGGTAGTGTCATCCTTAACCATTGAAATCATTGTTTCGCAAACTTGACAAATTTACGCATAAAGTTAACGCAAATTTTGCAAAAATCCTAATTTTTAATAGTTCATAAATATAAGAAAGAGAAGCAACATTCATGCTTTGGAAATGTTTCATCAATAAATGATGATACCAACTTATTACGAGATGAGTCATTCCGATCAATGTTACCCCGCTGATTAATGATACCCCGGATTACGGTACATTATTTTTCACTCTACCGTTTCTATGAGGTTGTTAGGGAATGTTTACCCCAACAAACACAAATACAGTGAAGTGAAAATTTTCTCCAGCATTGACGAGCTGTTTTGTCGCGAATCAAATTTTCGTCGATTCCGCGGAATTCCGGTGGTTTGAGTTGCAGAAAAATTGATTACAAACTTGACTAGTTGGTTAACAATTGCATGTAATACATGTAAATGTGGAAATTTAGAAAAGTTCTGCGGCTGAGAACCACCCACAATCGACGGTCCACCGATGGAAGAGAGGATGTGCCACGGTGTTGCTGTCTGACCGTGACGGTTGTATTCTTGTAACTTCAACTCGTAAGTTCATAGTAATTCTACTATCAGTGTATTTACAGTAAACACCACCCACAATCGACGGTCGACCGATGGAAGAGAGGATGTGCCACGGTGTTGCTGTCTGACCGTGACGGTTGTATTCTTGTAACTTCAACTCGTAAGTTCATAGTAATTCTACTATCAGTGTATTTACAGTAAACACAGTAAAGGAAATTCAGATACTTTGCCGCATATACCACACAGATATTGGTGTACAAGAAACATTCTATACCTACTTTGTTACGCCATGCAACTGGTATCCAAACAACCAAAACAAACTCGCCAGCTGTCACTTGGAATTTCAAAATGGCGAAATGGGAAATCTAACACATTGGACTACCTTCGTTCTAGATACCTTGGTTTCTGCTTTCTGTTGCCGTTCCGCTATCATTGCGTTTGAGCCTTAAAGCTTAAAGACGATGGTGGTGCTGTTCTAGATTGGCGATTAGTACATCCTTGTCGAAGTTGGTAGTAATAACTTTAGAAAAAGATCACCACAATCATTTTATTGTTAAATTTGGTAATTCAAACCCAAGTAGCACTGGTAACAAATGCAATATTTTAGAAAAATAAAACAAATTACATTGCCGTTGCATTTCAGATAATTTGTAGCATATCTTATTGATGATTTTAAATTTTGGTTACTAAACTATTACATTGTAACTTACGCTTTGTTTACATTACATAGGTGTTGCATTTTTACTTGCATGTAACTTAACCTAGAGCTGTCAAAATGAATAAGTTACATTGAAATTGAATCTGTGGTTGCAACGAAACAAATAACACGCTAGGTTACATACAGATTGCTAAGTAACAGCAGGAAGTTTGTTTACCATTTGTCATAGGGGAAGGGGTGAAAAAATGAACAGGATGATAAAATTAACACCGAACTTGTTACTCATGAACAATAAATTTCAATAATTTTAATTACGCACGGATGATTTAGAGCATAAATAGGAGTGTTTTAGTTGATACGGAGATAAATTGAAGTCAGAACCACGTTCAGTAATTAAAACTGATGTAATTTTAGGCACGGATGAGGTTTTTCAATGATTCATCGTAATGATATGATGTCGAAGCAGAAACCTTTAGAACTGTTTTCGAAGGGATTGTAATCATTTATAGATGTTTTTTTTGGACTGTGATAAAAAAAATCAAAAATGTTTGTTTTGCTCGTGTGTTTTACCACCAACATAAAATGAACATTTCCATAATATTTAAACGACGATGAAAGTATGTGAAAATTTAGCTGTCTTAGGTTTAATAGGCCAGGAGAAGTGGATGAACTTGTCATTCATTTTCCTGTCAATTTTCATACAAAATCTACTTTCACTCTGGGTGAACCACTTCCCCTGGCCTATTCGTGTCGCTGCGTTAATTAAAATCTTCATTTTTGATGTTGTGCGATAGAACTAGTTATAATTAATAAACAAATTAATATATGAGGGACAATTTCTGCGAGTAGACATATCAAAGAACATCGAGTTACATTTGTAATGTTCTCTTTACTACTTTTGTGGGGAACGCCAATCTTTGAGCCGATGACACGGAATGACGAGAATTCGTTTAAGGGGGCAGGATCCGTCATCAACTCAATAATTTTCAAAAGCAGTTTTTTCGTTCAAAATCATGAATATATTCATGTGTTCACTGTATTTTATTCACCAACCGAAACACAGTGAACACATTTTTGAATGTCAGTTTTGAACAGAAAAATGGCTGTTGAAATTTGGATGATTACGATGACGGATCCTCGAACGTTAAAGTGTTTGGGTCCTCTAGACAATTTGTAATCAAACGTCAACATTCCACCGGAGAATCGCTAGTGTTTGGAGGTGATGTTTACTTCAAAATTTCGAAATCAATATCTCCAACTTAGTTCTAATACCCTCCGTCCACGAATTATTGTGGCGCGTCGATCGTCGCAAGTTTCTCATTAAACAATCAATCCCGTAAATGATTGTGTTTTGTTAAGCTTAATTACTTTAAGACGAAAGCAGTCAGTGGCTGTCTTCTTTGTTGAAATTTGTTCTGGGATTCCAAGTCACAGGGTCCACTAATGCACTGTCATAGTTTGTATTACGTGCAATAAATATGTTAAATTTGTCCTTGAAAAACTTATCGAAGGACCTAAACTTTAATCAACTCGTGGGGGCAAAACCCCACCCCCTATTTCATAACACCCAAACAGCTGTTGAATTCAAATTCTACCAAACCTAATGCCACGCGAAAGTAACGCGCAAATTAGAACCTTACAAATGTAATTATTTCGCATCAGCATGTATCTATTCTTGAACAATAACATCAGAACAAACGCCTGTAGGTATGCATCATATATGCAGAATCGATGAAGAGAAATCACTCATGTTAGTTAGGCCCTATTGAAGTGACAGCACAGAAATGCACAAGGGGCTACCATTAGCAACGCGGTTATTTTTTCCCAATTTTAGATCCACCTTCCCCCTAGTAGTCATTTGTCCATACACAAAATTTACAATTTGTATGGACCATGCTCATTGGGCAGAATCTCTCCCTTCGCCCAATAAACGACTACGTGGTTTATAGATGACCCATAAGCACGCATTTTTTTTAATTGATTTATTAACCCTAGACATACTCAAATGGATGGATGTTGTTTCTACTATTTGATAGAGAACATATTTGTACATTCGATTATAATAAAAAAAAAACATATATTTAACATCTAAATCGCTATTTTCCTTATCATGGCCATATTACCCTCAGTCCTTAATATTGGCACAAATTGATCAATTTCTAAATTCAATTCGTTGTTTCACCTCAGGACGCAAGATTGCATTATTTCCTAGCGTCTTTTAGTGAAAAAATTGTAACAAACTCGCATCTTGTCACCTTTATTCACAGAAGAGAGGATCGAATCTTGAGACTTGCGCTCTTATTATAGCACACGCTTGAATTTGCCTTCTTTCGACCTATTTGAGCCATTTGAGCACGTCACAAACCATGTGCTTTCTTGGACGGAGCATTTATTTTTCATACTTTTGTAAGGTTCCAATCAATTGGCTTAGGGGATTTTTGCACATTATTTGATGATTTTTCGCAAATTCTTCGTTTTTCCCATTAAGAGCAAGACGATATCATTTAGGTGTTCATTTTAATACCCCTTCCCCTATTGACAGCAGTGAAATTTATTGGCAGTTTCAATATAGTTACACATCAGTTTCAAAATAACATAAGATTTCTGGGTGACTAATGTGTAACAAACGAGTAACTTGCTGACAGTGGTTAACACTACATGTCAAAAGTTTTCATACGTATTGTTAATTTTGATATAAGAACTTTACTATTTTATGACTAGTTATTGTTTTCATAGATATTTTTCCAGTGATTAATTAAAATTGTTGAATTTACAATTTGCAGCCTCTCTAACAGCTTCTTAATAGATGTAATCATTTTAGATTGGCTGTTCTCAAACAGTTATTCGGAAGTGTATCTGCAGCAAGATGAAATTAAATGGCGATTTATGATAGGCAACCCAGAAAATCCAACTGCGGGACACAAAACAACGTGATTTTGGAATCACAATTTACACAAACAATTAAATTAAAATCAAAAACACTGCTGATTTGAGTAACAGTGTCTATTTCCATTTTTTTGCGTCAGTTCTAATGGAATAATATCTCAACAATCCAGATATCATGAGTTATTCAATATAAAATTATTATCTATTTTATGAGCGCGTCAATTTTGAGCAAGTAAAATGATTGATTTCACCACAAATTCAAATCGGCATGTTAAATCTATTATGTACTTGTGAATAATTACGCGTTCTAAAATCATTCGTATTTCTTTTATTGACATTCAATTCTAAAATGGTTGTTCGGTTTCAACATTGTCGGAAAGTAACAACAACTTCAACGCCGTTTCATTTATTTTGTCGCAGGAAAACCCATGCGTAATCAACAAATTACATAGCAGTCGCTTGTTAACTTCTTATGTAACGAACAAACAAGTTATATAAGGCTCGACTTTTTGCGCTTTTTCGGTTACATAGCAGTATTTTTCCATGTTGCAAATGTATCATATTGTAACTATTGAATATGTCAAGTAGCCGTTGCTGTAAGCTACTTGTAACAATATGTGCTGCTTGGGAAGCACAGAAAACCGTATAAAGTATTAATTTCAATTTCAATTCAATTAATCAGCTTGCCCCACTTCCTTGAAATTTTTCTTACAAATATGGCGTACCTTGTAATGCAAAGGACATTTATGTGATTATCGTTTTAATATTCTATATTACATTTATTGAAATTCTAACTAAAAAAACTAAAACTATTAATGACTTTTTACAAAATCATATGTATTGATACGAGTCTGCAATCAACTTTCATTACGAACCTATAAGAATAAACAATCTAAATGCTCCTCACAGCTCTTAAACGTCAATACTGTGCATTAATATGATGAAAATGTGTATTATCCTGACAAAACTGCTATTTTCATTTCAAATTTGTAGATTATTTTGGCTAAGAAAATTATTCTGTTTTTGTCACGGTTCCGTTTTTGTCAACTGAAAATCACCGATCGTGTTGATAAAAACGGAACATACCTGTATTCAGATTCGACCACTATTCTTTGCACGAAATGTCGGTTCGACCAAATATCATATGCTTTCTGTTGCAACTAAACCTTTTCGACCAAATGTCCATTCGACGAAATGTCCGTTCGACCAAATGTACTTTCGACCAAATGTCTTTCGACCAAATGTCATAGATTCATTTGGTCGAAAGGACATTTGGTCGAATGGACATTTGGTCGAATTGCTTTGAAACATTTATTTTGGTCGAATGACGTTTAGTTGAACGGATACTTGGTTGGTAGCTTATTTTCAAATGGTTTATTGAAAGATTATTTGGTAAAATTGATTATTGTTTTCTAAATTTTGCAAAAATGGTAGGATAACGTATTCCTTTGAATAATCTGTTCAATAACCGTTGTTGAATGAAAAAATGGAGTCTTATTTTTAAATTTATGCATCTTTTTACTTGAAACTTGATGTAATGCCAAATCTAAAATTTTTAATCTAATATTATTCAAAAGAACTTTTTAGAAGGAGTTTTTTTGTACATTGGCTGAAATATTAAGCTCTAGTGAATTTATTATTCTTTGAAAATATCTCATTCTTTGAAAACTGCTCAACAAGTTATTTTATTATTCAACGATGTGAACATAATGTTTTATTATATACTAGTAGGCTGTTGAAAAACGCTATGAATCGTCCCATACAAAATGACAGTTCCGTGTATTCTCGTTTTTCCGACCTCGGATTTTTATACACACAAACACGTCGGAACCCGTGCTAAACAAAACGGAGAAAGAATCATTTAGATCCGCTGACCCGTTCGTAAGTCATTTCGTGACATACAAACACCATTCCATTTTTATTTATATAGATTATTCTTTTGAAATGTCATCGTTCTTCGTAATGAACTGCTTATCTTCATCTGATGGAAGCTTTCGGAGAGAGTGTTTGGGATCTTTCTTTGATTTCCGGGTCTTGCAGCTCATGGACTTAGCTAAGATTTTTTAATGCACAAATCATAATGAAAACTGCAGGAAAAATTTGATTTAACTAAAACCTTTATGGCGAAGTGAATGTTAGGTGTCGGTAATTCTACTTATGGCCAATTGACTTATTGTGAATTCCAGCTTATAGAAAATTATCCTCAAGCAAATATATGGCTTTGCTGACAGTGTTGACGACCTCGGTTAAATAACAGAGTTTGCAGTAGAACCTTTGAATTATTAAAAAATGAAGATTATGCTAATTCTATGTATCGGGTAAGGGAAGATGAGTTGACTGAAGTGACAAAAGTTGGCTTGCTTCCATTTAAGACCAGCTTATCTCGAATCGCAGAACACGCCTGAACGAAAATGTAGCATTAAACGTCAAACCGCAAGAGGCTGATCAATATGTTGGGAGAGCGTTCATCAAATTGAATAACAAAATTTTGCTAATCACATATTGATTGTTGGCAAAATAGCTGATATTTTTTCAATTATTCAATCACTCTTGCATTAGCGACAAAATGATGCTCTCGACGATAGTCAGACAAAATGTAAATCTTTGTTTCCATACTATTTAGAATCGACCTCTATCCTTTCCACGAAATGTCGGTTCAATCACATATCTTTTGCTTTCTGCTGCAACTAAACCTTTTCGACCAAATGTCCATTCGACGAAATGTCCGTTCGACCAAATGTACTTTCGACTAAATGTCATTCGACTAAACATCATTCGACCAAATGTCTTTCGACCAAATGTCATAGATTCCATTTAACCATTTCCATATTTTTTCCGAACTCGAACATGGCTTGATCCCATGCTCAACTGAGTCGATTCTTCCGCAAGAATCGCAAGTTGGAGAATCAATTCCTCTCACTCTGTGTCTGTACAGTTTTGCTTTGCAAGAAATATTGTCCCGATATACACAAAATATAGCGTTTTCATACAAAGTTTTCCATTGAAAATGGAGTTGTTTCTCGTGTTGTTTAATATTATTTTATTTTTCTATAATTATTCGTATATCTGTTTGCTTAATTTTAAATCACGTGCTTCAAAATTAATTGCTTTTTTTTATCAACTCTCTAGTATTTGGCGATAACTTGTTGTTCATAACTTTTTCAAACATAAATTTATCAGTTGTGGCTTGTTTTCAGGATAATAGAAGGCTCCTGATGTATAGTGCTTTGGCTTTCGATTCCACGTATATAAGCGAAAGACCTAACCTGAGAATAGGGGCATACAGTTTATTCCGCTCTACTTTGTAAAAATATCCTTTTCAAAAAAAATCACCACATTTCTTCGTCAATACAATACAATATGCTTTTTGTCTGGCGGTATTAGTTGTTTTCTTTGTGTATTAACGACAAAAAAAATTAGTTGTGCAACATCACAAAATTTTAACAGTACATAAGTATTTAAAATCCACATTTTTTGCAGTAAATTAAGTCTTCTATTATACTTGTTTTTAATTATGAATCGTGGTTTACAGCTAACCAGCCGAGTGGAAGTTTAACAACTACCGAAAAGCTAAACATTACATATAATTTGTAATTGGATTAGATGGACAAATTGATGTGAAGATTTGCGAAAAAGTTACACGTCTTCTCAGTGAGAATCGAACTCACGACTCCCCGATCTCTAGTTGGGGCGCGTTAACCACTACGCCATGAGAGGACTCATGAACGCAGAAGTTAACCTGAATTCGATTTCAGCTCAATAATCACGTGGTTCTTTTTCGCAAAGTGCACCTCTTTCGGAAGAATTAGATGCCCATCCAAACACAACGCTTTCTATATATATATCCAATGCCTAGCCCGAGAGCGCATTGTTTTTTAGGTATAGGAATAGCACACTACACTAGCCAGCAACTGCGCTGGCTGAGGTATCTATTGTGTGGGCTTCCAATGGGTCGCGACGTTCTCAAACGACCGGTTACGGAACATGAGTCCGTTGCTCGATAAATACTTGTTTTTAATTATGAATGAATGTTTAGCTTTTCGGTAGTTGTGTCTTCTATTATATTGTAATGATAAACAATAATTGATGTGTTTAGTCAAATCATCGTTAAACTACTATCAATCATTTGTTTATAGTCTTGGACAAATCTTAGCTTCGCAAATTACTTGTGGACCAAGAGAACAATTGTTACGTCTCAAATAGTTGGATTTACTAAAATTAATTTTTATTTTCGAATATATATTAAAATAATTCATCAGTTCCAAAGCAATGCTGAACTCTTCGTCGCTTCTTATGAAAATATTTAAATCATCTGCATATGCAATGACTCTAACGAAAACTTCATCTATAAGCACACCTTTTATGTTTTTATCAATCATCCTTAATAACGGCTCGATATAGAGTACAAATAGTGCCATGCTTAACTTGTCTTACTGAGCATTTAATTGGATAAGAATTTGTCAAAAATCCGTTGAATAACACATTAGAGCTTGCATTTGTATATAACTTTTGCAGACACTCGATGAATTTGTTGGGGATCTCAAATGCTCTTAAAATATCCCAAATATACTGATGATCAACACGATCGAAAGCCTTTTCTAGATCTACTGACAGTATAATATCTTTGAATTTTATGGATTCATTTGCTTTTATAATGATGTTTCTCAACAAAGACAAATTGTTTATACAAGAACTAATTTCGATACAAGCTGTTTGTCCAGTTCCAATTATTGGTTTAAACGGTTGCACAAGACTTTAGTGAAAATTTTATAGTCACTATTGAGTATGCTGATTGGTTTTTTATTGTCTAGCTCGAAGTTGTCTCCTTTTTTGGAACCAGTGTGATAATTCTAGAGGAAAATAGTCCAGGAGGGTATTCTCCATCAACAAAGTAGGTGTTGTAAAATGTTTGCAAATCATCCTTAAACAAATCAAAAAAGTTAAATAAAATCCATAGTTGATTCCATCTAGACCAGGTGAACTGTTTTTGGATGCTTCCTTAATCGCATGTTCAATTTCAACCATTTCAATTGGTTTAGTCAATTGCTGTTTATCGTTCTCGTCAACTTGTTTATCAAGGTTTTCTAGAGTATTTCCACAATCATGGCGTAAATTTTCATCAATCTTAAACTTTTCATCAAAATGATTTCTTTCTTCAATCGCGATGGATTTGAAGTGATTTCATCATTCAACTTCAATTTCAATAATTTTGATTATTGCGCTTTTAATTTACTTAGAAGTAGCTAAACCTATTCAGACGCCTCTGTTCCAGGTTCATCAGTTTGGACTTTGCTAGTTTTAATTCTTCTGTAACATCGTTGTTCAACATTTGATATTTTGTTGCATCTTTGAAGCATTTGTAGTAGAAACTTTTTTCACGAGTCAGTTGCTGATTCAAAACAAACGACTCATTTTTAATAAATCCTTATCCCAGTTTTCAAATCATTATTCTACCAGAAACTGATGTTTTGAAACGAATTTCTGATTCTCAACTGAGTATAATAAGATTTGAATTTTTCTTGTACATCCTCATTCACAATCAGGCTTGAATTTATCTTCCAGTACCCTCTTTGATCATCGTTAATGATATCTACCACCATAATTACACTGTGGTGGTCGGAGAACGGAACTGCAAGTGTTTCAAGTTTTCTAACGCGTCCTACAAAATTTTTCGTGGCATAAAATCTGTCAAGTCTGGATTTAGAGTCTCCTCTCAAAAAGGTAAAAACGCGATTCGAATTTTTTGAAAGTTCTACGTCTAACAGCTCAAGTTCATTTATCAACTTTTTTAGTCCGTTGCAAATATTTTTCACTGCACCCGTTGAATCATTTTTATCAATTATGGAATTAAAATCTCCGAGCACGACGTTCTCTTTGAATTCACCCAAGTGTACTAACATTTCATCAGTGAACAAATCATCCCTTTCCTTTCTGTATTTTGAACCGGAATGCGCGTAAACGTTATTAAAATTTACTCCGTCAATCACAAGTGATGTGATTCGTCCGTTAGTGCTCATAACGAGATTTGTAAAACTAATATTATTGCGTAACAATATCCCCGTACCTTTACCATCTTCACTGATATTTACAACAGCTGTGTGTGTTGGTAGAAAAGAAAAGTTTTCAAATGCCACTTCTTACAAGAACACAACGTCAAGATCGTTATTCCACACAAACTCTTTCAGCAGGTGTTTCTTTACTCTGCAGCTAATAGCATTCGAATTAATTGTTGCTATTTTTCGAATGTACGGCATGGTCACTCTATACTACGACATAGATCACTCCCAGTCGATTCTACCCCATTACCCCGAATGCCATTTCCCCGAATACCATTACCCAGAATTCCATTACCCCGAATGTACCATTACCCCGAATTCCATCACCCCGAATGCTATTTCCCCGAATGTACAATTATCTTGACATGATGATATTGATGACATTTGCTCATCATAATGGAATTCGGGGTAATGTAATTCGGAGTGATGTGTCGTTCGGGGTTTTGGAATTCGGAGTAATGGCGTTCGGGTTAATGGCATTCTGGGTAATGGGATTCGGGGTAATGGGGTAGAATCACCATTACCCCGAATTCCATCACCCCGAATGCTATTTCCCCGAATGTGCAATTATCTTGACATGATGATATTGATGACATTTCCCCATCATAATGGAATTCGGGGTAATGTAATTCGGAGTGATGTGTCGTTCGGGGTTTTGGAATTCGGAGTAATGGCGTTCGGGTTATTGGCATTCTGGGTAATGGGATTCGGGGTAATGGGGTAGAATCCTGCTCGTATTTTTTGCATTTCCCGTGTGTTGTTTCTTTTTCTTCCTCTCTCGACATCGGAACTATCGTTTTCGCTAGTGGTCGCCGGTGGTCGTTTCATACCGTTCTCCTCCGTGTTAACGCGTGATGTATCCTCCGTCTCCATCGAACCGGCATTGTCTCCGTCGTTAGTGTGCGAAACTTGCACATCTATTTAAGCCGGCAGGATTTAAGCCACGTTTTCACCACTCACTTGTTCTGCACATGCCGCTATCGATCCGCTTGACATTGTTTTTTCTCTTTCCTGGCCCTTGCCGGCACTTGAGTGCCTCGGGACTATGACGGTCTTATCTGATTTTCGCTTGAATTTGTTGCTATCCGTAGATTCGCTGCCACTTGACTGTACAATCGACTGTTAGCTGGACCAGATGCTCCTTGTTCCTTGAGATCTGCTAGCTTAAGACAGTTGGCCTTATTGTGCCCCTCCGCTTTGCAGAAGAATCATTTATTCGTCAACCCTTCATAATAACACCTTGCACATATTCGCCGGAATCTCTTTTTCGATTTCAATGTGGACTCCTCTTACACCACTTAAAACCTGGTAGCCGTAGTCTGCAGGATACCTTTTACGCACGTGTTGCCGAATCCTTCCGAACTGTCCCAGAACTGCTGCAATATATTTGTCCTCTTTTTTCGGGCGTACTTGAACTGTCTGCTTGCTATTCGAGTTGTACTCGGATCTTTTCTCCATCTGCATATTCGAATCAGTATTGTTCCTCCATGCTACTGCTAAACCGGTTGAAGCTGGTTGAAGCGTTGATCGTTTTCATCTTTGTACACAGAGTGTACATAGGTTGCCGGAATCTTTAACACGCGCATTATGAAACGAAGAGCATCCAGATGGATCGGAACCTTTGCTGACGGAGCAAACACCCGTTTCAGAGTATTCCTTCTTGTTTCAATTTTTTCTATTCACTGAATAGATTCCTCTTTAAAAAAAGAAAAAAAAATCACACTATGTGTGAACAAATATTTATGACTTGACCAGCATTCTCGAGTACGTGTTCACTCTACCGCGTCCGAGTATAAACTGAGGTTATTAGACTATCGAGCTCAATAAATATTTAAAACAATTTTAAAACATATTCAGAAACACATATGAATTAACATTTATCACTTATGATTTTTTTTAATTTCAAATTCAACCGAAATTGAAGTAACGACAGGGAAAGTTCAGATTGTTCTGAATTTTATAAATCTCATAACCCATGAATTTGCAGTTATTTTTCATCGAAGTTTGAATATTGCACGAAGGCAACAGTCCATGGAAAATATCTGAGGTTTGGGGGCAACTGGACGTTTGCGTGGGCCTCATCAGCTACCGAGTACAACTCAATTTTCATCACCAAACGTGCTATTAATCTAATTATTAAAGCATATTACGAACATTCACACATCAGTTTCGTTGGTCATCGACGAATGCGGTGGATTCCCAATCCAATGATCGTAAAATGCGATGAAATGTTAGCATTTATACAAACACTTTATTGAATTCTGAATCAGTAACGCTTGGGCTCAATATGGAAAGTGCAATGGGCATTGCTAGATAACCACCAACATGCAACATTAATCATACACCGCTGCAGCACAGAATGTTGCATCATGTGGCTCAGAATATGTGGTGTCGTAATAGTGTCCATTGCATCTATAAGGTTGGTGTTTCGGAGGTGCCGACTTGAAATTATTTTCAATTCAATTAAGTATCGATCATCATAAATTAGAGTTCATTTCAGCTCAGCAATTTATCTGCTGTTTTTCGGTATTGAAGTGATGACATTGAAATATCGTTATTTATTTCCAATAATATGTAATCGTTGTTATATGTAATATATGTTATATGTATGTAGTAATATGTAAGTTTAGGTATTTCTAGGATGCTTTTCAATATTGGCTGTGCAAGCGCTTAGATTAGATATTCTTGATCAAATTCTGAGTGTCCTCTCAAAATTTTGGCTCATTTGGATAAAAACTGAGACTATTTTCACAAAGACAATTCACTAAATCGATCAGATTGTTTGCTCATGTGATTTTAGGGTAAGAGCTACGACGATATTGTTAGATATATTACTTTGCGTAAAAAAATGTGTTTACCAACGTGCGAAGTTTGACTTTTGACTAACATCGCCGGGACCACTCGCTTCGCTATAGTGCGCATCTATGCTCTTCGCCGTGTGCATTATGCGCATTTTCGAGAATCGAGTTGCGACGCGGCGAAGTTGGTCAAAACTCAAACTTCGCACGTTGATTCACCCATCTTTCAACACAAAGCAGTATATATTTCTCAGCTACAACCAGGCTGGACAGAAACTCCTCTGCGATTCAAAAATGAGTCGTTTTTTACTTTTTTATGAGGAGTAAAAATTGAACTCTTAATTTTCAACACAATTTTTTTTCTGGTACACTTTCTGGTAGTATTTTTTCTGGTACACTTTCCCTCTTGTTGCTATGCGTGCCTTTCACAATGGACCAATGCACTAGTTCATTATGGACCTATGCACGGGTTCATTATTTGACGTTTGAGCGGTGCCGTTTTATTTACGTGCCCATGGTAACTAGTGAATTTGGCACCGCTCGAACGTCAAAATAGTGAACTCGTGCACTGATCCATTTGACGTTTGAGCGGTGCCGTGTTATTTATGTGGCCATGGTAACGAGTGAATTTGGCAGCGCTCAAACGTCAAATTAGTGAACTCGTGCATCGATCCATTCAAAAGAACTCTTGAGTGACCCGCTCGAACAAAGCAGGCCTTGCGGAGATGTGATGGTACTCTTTATTGATGCAATTTTGCTCTGTTGGGTTTTGTGCTGCATCTTTCTCGATTATTTTTCGTTGCCTCTCTGCTTAGTATTTTTTCGCTCCTTTGCAAAGAGGCAAAGCAGCACGCTGTTCTAGAATATGTCACCGAACTCTGATGATGTTGAGAAGTATTATCAAGCCTGGCTAAGTACAGAGGCAATAGAATTGAGAACGGTCTTCGTAGTAGTAGCTGACAAATGTATCTAACAGTATCAGCGTAGCTATAATCCTCAAAAGCAGATGGGCAAACATTTAGACTGATTGAATAAATTGAATGGTTTTTCTACAGTAATTCCCATAGCTTGTGCAGTCTCAGTTTTCATTCAAATCAGCTCAATTCTTGAAACGACTCTCAGAATTTTATCTAGAATCATATACTGCCCATAACTGCATAACAGTCACATTCGACATTTTTGACAAATTTGAGTTAATGCCATGGTGAGTCATCAAATGATAAATACTTTCGATCAACTTACTAAAATCTGTGAACAATAGAAATTTCGAAAAAAAAAAATACCATTATGTTTTGTCACATTGGCAATTGTAACCACATAACAGTCACATTGAGATTATACATGAGTCTCATAATGTAGTTGTAATGAAATTTCTATCAGAATTATTTTCCGACTATTCACCCAATATGCGATATGAGTTGTACAAAATTTCAGCCTTTAATAAGGTCTTGAATTCTTAATGATTTTTTGAAATTTTAGTTTCTTCCCATACTGCAGTAAAATGCAAACTTGGTATCCCATTTACTCAATGCCTACTTTTGTCGAATGTTACAAATAAGCAGTTATGGACAGTATAAGCGGTGTGGACTAAAAACGATGTTTTGAACCACCTTAGTAACCACATTGTAATTTATTTTCATTAACTATTTAGCCAGTATTGTTATTATTGGAAAACAAAAACGAAACAAATGTATCCAAAAAAGCTGTGTGAAAATTATGTGCCGTGTTGGAATTTTCTACATTTAACAATATTTTATTCATATTTGACCAAAGTTTTTGTCACAAACATACTGATTAGCTGTTCAAGACTTTTAGGAGACGATTTGGTGCAGCTTCTGGTATTTTCAGAGAATAATTGATTAAAACCTGTTAAGGTATTTCAACAAATCTGACGAGTTGAATTTGTTGTTAATGGCCAATATGTTAGTTGAATCAGATTCAGAGTTTTGTGGAGTAAACGACCAATTTTAAGGCGCGTATATAAACCACATATTCCAGGTGAGAAAAAATCTGCTGCTATGACTGCCATTCCTTCAAATCCTTTGATAATATTTGAATATCATTTTCCATCCTATATTTGTTTCCCTGAATTAATACCTACTTAAAAACCATTCACAAGTAAGTAAGCTTTTTTTTGTTTTTTTTTCTTATCTTGTAGTTCAACTTTTTCTGCAAGTTTGAAGAATGCCAATGTGTTGACGGTTACTTCCCACATACATGTTTGTATTAACGAACTGACTATTCACGTGTATGAACCCGATTGACAGCAAGATCCACTCCTCCGTATCGGTCGCATGAAAGAAAGTTTCCTTCTTTCCTGCTTATTCAAATCGACCCGTCAAAAACAGGCTCAAAGCCTTTCTCCTAAAGCCTCTGTATGCTATGCAGCCTTTACTTTTTGATCGTGTATAGTTTGTGATTGGAGCATATGCCTTTAAATGTGTTGAGGAAAATTTACAAGGTGTATAGTATTTACAGTCGTTGTAAATGTATTGAGAATGTATCAAGAAGGCAAATGTTTAAATTGATTGTGGGATAAATGAGTCTGGGTATTTGAAATTAAAATTCTCTTGACGTTTATTCTACGATAAATTTTGCAGTTTTTGATGGTTATAGCTTGCTTTCTCGTCAGTTACTTTGTCAGTTTAATACATTTTGATATGATGAATTGTCCATTTTGCATGTGGTTTCATCGTTGGGAATTAGTCTGCATTCGACTTTTATGTTCCTTACATGGGAGAATCCTACGTTTTATAATATCATACAATATTTTCATCAATATCCTGGTTTATACGCCGTGGGCTCAAGTCCCGCAAATCGAGGATTTTTTTGGGTTGGATATTTTCTTGACTTTTCAAGGCATAGAGTATCTTCGTGCTTACTATACGATATAAGAATGCTGAATTGGTCACAATACAAAGAAAGCTTTCAGTTAATAACTGTGGAAGTGCTCAAGCAATCAAACTGAAAGCTTCGCGGAAATTTTTTGTTATATGTTAAAACAGCCGTTAAAGTTAACCTGATCCTTGAGCACACCTGTTTTATACAATCAAAATGTAACGATTTTCAGAATTAAACAATCCGAATGTGATAAGCTCATGATTACGTCGCCATGATTCTTCGATGGAAAACAAGCATTTCAGCCTCCCGAGACTGTCTTCATGTTTCGCATTTAGGACAGCTCGAGAAAAGCTATTCCTGGAAGGCTTGTCGCAGCAACCAGCTCTTGCTAATGTTTATATCATTTCGCTCATGTACATCAACTCTCACTTAGCGAAACATTATCAAACGCATTCCTTCGCGGAACGGGCCCTCCAGTAGATGATGTGGAAATGTTATTTTTTTTCTCAAGGACTGCGACAAGCTACACGCGACATGATGACGGTCGGTTGGAGGTATCCTGATTTTGGTGTGGGGTTTATTTTGGATCCCAGCCTGGGGTCGTTCTCAGCCTTGTGGTTCGGATGATGTTAATTAATTTTTGAACGAATAAATGAAGGATTCTCGAGTTCGTTACGCAAAAGTGTGGCGTTTAATGAAAAACGATGCGAGAAGCATTCGATTTCACTTTTTCTAGAACATGGCTTGGGCGTAATCAAGAACGCAAAAATATATGGTTTTGTTAGTTTTGACACTGGTTAATTTCCAGTTTTGCTTAAGCAGCAGAATACATAGGAAATTTTTAATTATTCTGCGGAAATTCATAGGCGTCAGTTCTCCAATTAAGAGCATTGATGTTGTAAACATTTGATAAAATGACGCAAATTGTTAAGTAACAAACTCATACACTTTGGAAACAAGTGTCATCCTCAATAAAAAACTAAGTTCTAAAAATTAAAGATCATTATGAATTCTTTGAAATTGAAATTCAACCACAATAGTTTCGAAAAAGATCCTTTATAAAATTAAAGCTGCGAAAATGTGTAGACATTTTTTATCTTAATTGTAATTGGTTAACTTTATACCATGCTTTATCCTTTATTTACTTTTAGCTCCTGACCGTTTCCTTTTTTGAATTTCAATAGAAATATTTTAGGTTTTCGGCGTTAAGTCAGTGATTAGCAACATTTTATAATCATTGTTGTTCTCAAAGCCTTTGTATACCTACCTTGATACCTTGATGGCAACAGCTTAGCGTCACGCCATTACCGGGCGTATTGTAGAGCTCCATCTTCGTCGGTCTTGGGCGAAACTTCTCCAGTTGCTTCGAATGTTTAGGGTCGCCAGGTCCTCTTCGACTGCGTACAGCCAGCGTATTCGTGGTCTTCCCCGAAGCCGCCGGCCACTATCTGGTTCCAGGCTGAATAATATTTTCGCAATTCTTTCTTCCGACATTTGCACTAAGATTAGCCCACTGAAGTCTGCCGTATTATACACGTTTGATGATATTCGCATCTTTGTACACTTGTTGATACAACTCGTGATTCATGCGTCTGCGCCACACACCATTTTCGGGTTTCCCACCGAGTATTGTCCGCAACACTTTACGCTCGAAAACACCGAGAACTTTCCGGTCTGACTCTTTCAACGTCCACGCTTCTTGCCCGTAGAGAGCCACCGGAAGAATCAATGTTATACAGGGCGAATTTTGTTTCCGTTTGCAAGCTGCGGGACCTAAGCTGGTTACGTAGTCCGTAAAAGGCTCTATTTACAACCGCAACACGCCTTTTCACTTCGCGGGAAACGTCGTTGTCACATGTCACAAGTGTTCCAAGGTAAACAAATTCTTCAATAACTCCAAACACAACCCCATCAAACACTTCGTTTTGGTAGAATTAATGGTCAGGCCTATTTTCGCTGTGTCCCTCTTCAACTGACCTGCGATCGATTCCAATTATGTCTATTTTGTCTGCTAAGCTAAGGAGCATGTGCGACCTTGTGATAATAGTGCTATTTCTCTGCATGCCATATCTCCTAATAGCACCCTCGAGTGCAATGTTGAACAGTAAATTCAAAAGTGCGTCTCCCTGCTTCAACCCGTCTAACGTTACGAATGAGGTTGACACCTCGTCTGTGATCCGAACACTTGATTTCGAACCATCCAGCGTAGCACGTAACAGCCTTATTAGTTTCTCCGGAAAATCATGTTCAGACATTATCTGCCAAAGCTCATTTCTTTTCTCTGAGTCGTACGCCGCATTGAAATCAATAAACAGACGGTGAGTCTGCAAGTTATACTCCCGGAATTTGTCTAGGATCATTCGCAAGCAAAACATCTGGTCCGTTGTCGAACCGTCCCTAACAAAAACAAGCTTGGTATTCGCCGACGAAGCCTCGAGCGGTCTCAGTCTTTTAAACAGGATGCGCGACAGATTTTTTTACGCCGAATTCAGCAGGGTAATTCCTCTGTAATTGGCACACTCCAGTCTGTACCCTTTTTTTGTAGATTGGGCGTATGCGGCCATCCAACCAGCCGGTGGGCAATCATTCGTCCTCTCATACCTTCAGAAGTACTCGGTGAATCGACTGATAAAGCTGCTCACTTCCGTGCTTGAGAAGCTCGCAAACCTCTTTTTACGCCCTTAACTGGGGGAGCGCAAAAAGAATCGGAACGCAAAAGGAGGGAGCGTAAGTTGGAATTCGGAGCGTAAAGAGAGAGAGAGCGTAAGTTCGAATTTTGAGCGTAAAAAGAATTAGAGGCGTAATGAAGGGCTCAATCCCATTACCCCAAATGCCATTACCTCAAACGCCACTACCCCGAACGCCACTACCCCGAACGCCACTACCCCGAATGGGTCACTACTCCGAAAGCCATGACCCCGAATAGGTCATTACCATGAACGCCACTACCTTGAATGAGCCATTACCCCGAATAGTATGAGATACATTGAAGTATCTTGTTTTGGGTGCAAAAATTACTGGTAATCAATGGTGTGGAAAATTCATCGGTAAAATGTTCGTCATATATTACCCCTTCTTTCATATGTCAGTTATTCTTTCGAAATGTCTTGTTGGCAACTATCTTCTTCTTTTTATTTCTGCGACAGTGTCACTTTCGCAATTCAAGGGTTCGTTCACATATTTCATAACGTCAAAAATTGCCATGTTTTACACCCATTAACCATTTTGTATGGGAATTCTCCAAATTTTGTATGAGGTGTATCACTTCTAGGACAACTACTCACAACCGCCTTCAGCTTTATGAAATTTGTGAATGGGCTTTCAACAGAACAAGCCTTTTATTGACTGAGAGCTTTTCTTTACCATTCTTGTACATGTGCGTCTAAGCCCAGGAATGTCAAGGAACTTTTCAAAGCAATAAGATCCACCATCGGAGGAATTCAAACCCATACCATCAACATGGTCTTGCTGAACAGCTGCGTGCTTACTGGTATTTGGACTTCTTGATGGTGTTAATATTTCAATGTCGTTTTTTTCAAAGATTTTCCTTTCTTATGAATACAGGTGGTGCGATAGCGTCACGTTGTTACAGTAATTTTTCATTTCATAGCTGCAAGCATTTCACCAGAAATTTGCCCTTTTTTTTAAATAAGCTGTTCTTCTAAATTTTGGTTTGATAAGCTAGGCACTAATATTTCCATATGGAACTACTATTTTTTTTAAAGCAGCGTTAAGCAACATTTTAGGTTAATCCTGTTAATTCTAAATTAAAATTTTTACTTCTTTTATCTTCTTGCATGAAAACAGTTAGGTATCTCATGGAACTGCTCACCACTTTTCTTGTAGTCGACATCTAAACAAAATTTGAGCGAAGTAAATAGGTAGCAGCGTCCGAAACGAAACCTTTCTTTTCGGAATAGGCCGTTCTTCAGAGCATTGCAATGTAGCTATGTAAATCTAATTAGAAGACAAACCCAAACAAAACTTTGTATGTAAAAGTTGTTTCATGAAAATATTGCTCCTTTTTTATCTTCTAATATTTGAATTTTTTTTGTTAAGCCAAACTTGTTTATTACTCATAAGGAATCACAATTTTCTCCCCACCTTTAAACTAGAATTAGTCTCAAAATTTTATGGATTCGGGGTAATGGCGTTCGGGGTAATGGCATTTGGGGTAGTGGCGTTCGGGGTAATGTCATAGGGACTTCCGGTTTGTGAAAATCACTTGAAACCCACTAAATATGGGTATTTTTGGAACGGGACCGATGGCGACTTCCGGTTTGGAAAAATCACTTGAAACCCACTAAATATGAGTATTTTTGGAACGGGATTCCTTAAATACCCATATTTAGTGGGTTTCAAGTGATTTTCACAAAGCGGAAGTCGCCATCTTCTTCTTCTTCTTCTTCTTGGCACTAACGTCCTCACTGGGACAGAGCCTGCTTCTCAGCTTAGTGTTCTTATGAGCACTTCCACAGGTATTAACTGAGAGCTTTCTTTGCCAAATTTACCATTTTTGCATTGGTATATCGTGTGGCAGGTACGATTGTACTCTATGCCGAGGGAAGTCAAGGAAATTTCCATTACGAAAAGATCCTGGACCGACCGGGAATTGAACCCAGACTCCTTCAGCATGGCTTTGCTTTGTAGCCGCGGACTCTAACCACTCGGCTAAGGAAGGCCCAATCTTGGAACTCGCCATCTTGGATTCGAAATGGTGATTTCCGTCATCTACCCATCGGTCCCGTTCCAAAAATACTCATATTTAGTGGGTTTCAAGTGATTTTCCCAAACCGGAAGTCCCCATCTAGGATTCCAAAATAGCATCAGACATCGATTTCCGGCATTTACTCATCGGTCCCGTTCTAAAAATACTCTACTAAATTGGTTCTCGTGGGTCGTTATCAGGCAGGAGCGTAAATGGAATTTTTGGAGCGTAATAAAAGGGAGCGTTATTTGGAATTTCGAGCGTAAAAAGAGGGAGCGTAAGTTGGAATTTGGAGCGTAAATGGAGGGGGCGTAAAAAAGGGAGCGCAAAAAGAGGTTTGGCTTTAGCCTTTTTAAGGCTCAAGAATCCATCAATCAATCAGCAGCAATCATCAAAAGTGAAAAACCAGTTTTTTCGTTCAAATTTAAAGAAATCCTCATGAAAATCTATCATTGCATTATACATAGCAAGTGTAATGAAATGATAGATTTCCATAAACATTGCTTCGACTTTAAGCAAAAAAACTGGTTTTGAAAGACGATGATGGTTATTTTCCTCTTAACCTCTCCTATGGTCAGTGGGTCCATAGCTTGATCGTCATCATCAATATTCATGCCATTTTCGCCGTTCAACAATTGCTGAAAGTGCTGAAAGTGATCCTTCGATGATTCCTTCGATCATTGCACATGGCGGGCAGTGGTACGGTATTGTGCCGCGCACCATTGACCGTTGCATAGAATTTCCACATATTTTTTCGGTTCATGCTTTCTTGAGCTTCAGCTACCACACTTTCTTCGTGCTGCCTTTTCTTTCTGCGGTGGATTCGCTTTTCTTCGGCTCTCGCTGCCCTGTACCGCTTTCTGTTCTGTCGGGTGCCGGTCACAAACATACGGCTTCTGGCGACATTCTTCATGTCTGTCACTCTTTGGCACTCTTTATCGAACCAGTCGTTTCTTCTTCGTCGTTGACCAGCGCCTATCAATTCCTGTGTCACAGCTTCGTGGATAGGGTCCCACAGGCTGTCAACGTCTCCAGCAACGTTGATTCTTACTGCTCGTCTAGTTGCTGGCGGTACTGTGCAGCCCCATCAGTCGACAAGCGTTGCAAATTGAAGCGCAGCGTTCTGTTTGTTCTGGAACTCGTGACGCTGGATAACCGCGCCCGAATTTTAGCTACAACGAGATAATGATCCGAGTCGATATTAGGACCTCGGAAGGTCCTGACATCCATGACATCTGAGAAATGTCACCCATCAACCAGCACGTGGTCTATTTGGGAGCAGGCATCGCCATTCGGGTGTCGCCAGGTGTGTTTGCGGATATTCTTTCGTGCGAAGTAGTACTGCTGATTTCCATCCCTCTAACAGCAGCGAAGGTTACTAGTCGCAGGCCATTATCATTGGTAACGGAATGAAGGCTTTCCGTTTCAATGACGGGTTGGAAGAAATCTTCTTTCCCGATCTGCGCATTTGCGTCGCCGATGATTATCTTGACGTCTTGTTTTGGGCACTCTCCGTAGGCCTTATCCAGGCTCTCATTGAACTCATCTTTCATGTCATGAACTGCCCTTCATTCTCATCACACAGATTCGGTCGCTTACCGGTTTCCACCGAATAATCCGCTTCATCTGCTTCCTAATCACTATGAGGCCAACTCCAAGTTCTGCTCTGTCGCCACCGCTGTAGTAGGTGCGGTACTTGAATGAAGTGTTGGCGATGGGGTTCACCGCTCGGAATTCGGTTCTCCGGTTCTCCGGTACTCGGCCAGCGTATTTCCTGGATAGCTGCCACGTTCACGCCGACTTTCCACAGTTCACGAGCCAGGAGCCCAACACGTGCGGGTTCATTCAAAGTTCTCACGTTCCAAGACCCGACTTTCCAATCGTTGTCCTTTATTCGTTGCTGGGGTTCTAGCAGGGTTCTTTTATATGTTTATATTAAAATTATATGCACTATTGATTTTGTATGATTCCTCCCAATGTTCCTGATGTTCCACAAATCATATTCTGGGTCTTTTATTATATAACATTTCCATACCTGAAAAATATTAGGTGCATTGTCTAAGAAATTAACCAATTATTTTCAGGAATAAAATGTTATTATATCCTAATGCCAAATGCATGTTTTTGTAAATGTTTTATTTTTCAAATTAATTTGAAGAAAATGTTTTTTTTACGTGGCTTACACACATGACAATGTTGATAATACCATAATTGAAATTTACCTAATGAAAATTATAGTATATCCAAACACAGAGCACCTAATTATAAAAAAATCTTGTGACACTATAATGGAAAATCTAAAAGAAACATCTAAAAGTTGCATTGTCACTCGCTTTTCTGGATATGGTACACAGAATGTGGAAAGTGTCATCTGCAGGTATCAACTTTGATACTTGACCATATTGTGAGCGGAATAATTTCCCCTGAGCACACCTGCATTATCTCTAATGGGGGCACAGAGAATGAAAGTATAATGAAGCGTTAAGCATGATAGGCGTAACATTCGCTCAATGGGCTTGCTGATGGCCACCGTCTGCAGACGTTTCATATTTGGTTCCTATGGTATGTGGAGCTGAAGGATAAGAAATAGTAGAGCTTGGTTGAGCCTGGTGAATGTTTGTGATGTTGTGTGCTGAAAAGGTGTTGATAGAGACGTTAGAAGAATGAGGTTTTAATTTTATTGTTATTTTATACAGTGTTGGAAAGTGTTACTAAAAGTGGTAAACGTGCAGTTATTCAGCAATACCATGCTGAGGGCCGTGGGTTCGAATCCGAGGATTTTTTCGGGTTGGAAATTGTTCAACGTTCCAGGGCATGGTGTTTTTAGTGCACACATCCAAAAATGGTGAATTGACAAAAAATGAATTTACTTACTGCGGAATTGTTCATAGTATTCAGCTGAGAGAAATTGCTCTGTCGATCAATGCTGTTCAAAGAGAAGAATAATAGAGCAAAACTTTAGCTCAGTTTTTCATGAATGATTTCATTATCTTCTGTGGAAATATCATGAAGTATTTAAGGTACAATTATCATCTTAGAAACCTTCAAACACCTCGGGAATCATGGAAATTGTTCCCGTGGTGACTTAATTATAATTTAATTATGACGTAAAGGTTTGTTTGAGGAAAGGGATTGGAATTAGAAAAACAAAACAAAATATTTTATAAAATATAATGAATGTAAAACATAACAAGGAAATTTATTCATATAAAGACAAAAAAGACAATAATGACAAACAATGTTCTAATATTGAACAAATGTCATGTAGCATTTAGGATTGTATAATTGTATATATTGTTAAATTGCTGAACGTCAAGTGAGATCAACTATACTATAATTCACACTGATCGGTAGGTACTAAAGATTGAAAATTGAACAGAAATTATTGATTCCACCATCATACCTTGTTAAACTATTGAGTTACGTTGAATTCCTACAGCATGCCACCGCCGCCACTGCTGTTGAATTAATATTGCATATACCGACGACACAGCCAGTATAAACACAAGGATGACTAAACTCAAGATGATGCTGCCAAATTGAGGCACTCTGCAGCTACATATAGTCTGCGTTTAGAGACACATGCTCTCGGTTCGTTTGGAAGCTGCACAGCTGCATTATCATCGTCTTGGGCGATGCAGCAACCATCCCTACAGCTATATAAACGTTTTCCATCACTACACACTGCAGTTACCGCAGCTCTTCTGGTGCTTCAGACGCACAGGAAGGTACCCGGAAAAAATTGGGTTAAATAAATGTCAGCATTATTAATGATTTTTCATCACATTTAAAAGCTTTTCCCGGGAGGTAAAGGAGCGAGAGGAGCAGGATGATGTTTGTTTCTCGAATTTTATTGTTCCACCCAAGATGGATGATATCAGTTTAGTTCTGCTCTAGAGGTAAGATGTGGTGGTTCGTGCAGGTCCAGTTTACTCCTTGAATGGTACCAATTTTGAATACAAATTGGTGAAAAACATTCGGTTTGTATAGTTGGTTCGATTGCCGATTTGCATCCTCCTCAAATGAAAAAAATGCAATACTCAGCGCATCTATTTTGGCTACGCATGCGAACACTGCTATCATAAATGATGCTTTGTGCTTTATAATAGTGGTAAACTACACAGCAATATTTTTCAATTCCTGTTTGGATCTGTCATGGCGACAAGTAATTAGATGTATTATGACATTACCCGTATCCTTAGAGTGGTGCATGTCGTATTACTTAATTACCGTAAAATCGGGTGTAATTGATCAGTAGGGTGAAATTGATCATCGTATCACACGATTCTATTTATTCGTAATGGAGCACAAATATCAATGTAAGTTGCAGTAAATGAACGTTGCTTGTTGTAACTATTGTCGAATTGTGTGTTGTGAAGTTTTTTGCGTTAAAGAATGTTTATTACTATGAAAATG
Organism: Aedes aegypti; assembly: GCF_002204515.2. Lineage (NCBI taxonomy): Eukaryota > Metazoa > Arthropoda > Insecta > Diptera > Culicidae > Aedes > Aedes aegypti. The sequence continues at coordinate 143,939,452 of NC_035108.1, forward strand.
ATGTAAAATTTCAAAATCATGCACGGTGCAGTATTGACAAACACCTATGAACTTCTATTAATAAGCAAGGATTTGAACATGGTATAAACCTGAAAGATTGTGAGGATGCTTGAGATATATCCCCAAACCAGATTTCATCACCAAAACTCGTACCAATTTGCTCATATGGTTGAAATAATTGAATTTCTGTTAGATATCATTGAATTCCTTAGGGAATTGCATACATTTAGGCGTTTTCCGTGTAATTTTTGAAATTTGACTATTCGTTATTTATATAAATATGGCATTGTTAAGAATTTGACAAGCATATTCGGATTCAGGGAGCTCAAATTTATCATGTGGTGTTGTTTTGGAAATTAACAATAATGGTATTGACAAGTGATCAATTTCACCCCGAAATGAGTTCCTCTGATTTTTTATTTAAGAGGTATTTGTTAACACTAAAATTACATTTGTTATAAAATTTCGGTACATAAGTCGATGAGGCTCACCTTCGTTCCTGTTTTCCTGCATTTAGTTGTTTGGCATTGTTAACATTATAGAAAACAGACTAGTAGAACCGTGAAAAATGATCAATTTCACCCGAAATTACGGTACCATAGAAGGGCTATAAAGTATCGATTCAATTAAGTTAGAAAGGTCGCGGTAGACCCTTCAAGATGATTAAGGTGAAACTCCGTTGAATCCACAAATTTTAATGTAAATGTAGTAGTAGGCACAACTTTATTCTCTTATTTCTGGGTAGTAGTGAAATTTAAATCAAATGTACATCGTTGCCAGCAATTGATGTTCATTTTATATTTGTGATTGGCGTTTATTTTCAATTCGCTTTCAAACTGCTGGATGTCTTACATACCTTCCAACGACACTGACAACATTGCAACAACGAAAGCGATCGAAAAATAGAAAAATAAAAAAAGTGGTTTTATACCATTTCCCGGAAAGACGTTTCCCGGAAATCATTTCCCGGAAAAACATTTCCCGGAATGACCTGTTTCCCGGAAAACCATTTCCCGGAAAACCATTTCCCGGAAAACCATTTCCCGGAATAACCCATTTCCCGGAAAGCTACTCAATGGTAAATAAAGTAAGAAATTTCCGGTTCTATACCATTCTTTAAAACAAAGTAATATCTGAACCATGAAAACAATGTGACAAGCTCCAAGAATACTTTGTAAAGAGCCACCTAATTGTCATACCAGCCACGAAATGCATCGAAAAGATTGATTCTAGTCACTCCTAAGCCCAATGTCACCCCGCATGGCGGTAATATTTCATTGATATTTCAATGCTTAATTGCATCCTCATTTTTTGTGTTGAATAAAACTATTTTAAAATTTTAAATTAAACAACAGGCAACGTGATCTTAGCTTTTGTCTACATATTTGATATTCTAATTTGAAAAGCAGTTTTACCGGCTAATTTAGAAGCATAATAATTCCTGCGAAAGCCATTAAAAAACATTTGCAAATTTTGAAATAGTTTGCAATAAAATATAATCATGTTGCTATCCACCATATTTTCAGTTTTTTTAATGGATCGAAATTTTTTCAGACTATCTAATTACAAGCTTGATAAGTTTATTTATATATCATGTAGACCAATTATCTGGATTTCATTTCCCTTCTAGAGGTTTCAAGCTATAGACTTACTTTAAGACTAAATAATCTCAAGACATCTTAAGCCTCTATACCATTTTTGTGCACCCTGTGAGAAATTTTTTGCCCGGTCCATTTTTGTGTTATTCTGGTATAATTATTATTGTTCCCACTGTCTACATTTTCATTGGACAATTGCCCTTCTTCCTTACATAGGCTGTTCTTTCGAGTTATGCTATTTGAACAATCAATAGTGTTCAAACTGATAAATAAAACAACATATAATTCAGTTATAGTTACTGCCATTTTCATCGGAAATCACCCTTCTTTTGAAAATTTGTTGTTCTTCTGAATCATATTGACAGAAACATTTTTGGCGAAAAGGCTGCTTATATTAAACATAAGAAATTTTCCCTTCTTTCAAACTAAGGTTATTCTATTAAGTAATTGGATTATATCAGGGCTGGGAATGGTAATACTTGTGGGCTTGAATGTCGTGAAACTCACGTAGCTCTTCTTACTACAGTAGTTTGAAAACGTGAATCTCATCAAGTAGCCTATTTTGAGTGCATGAATTTCCTAAATCATTAATGTCATCGAAGGCTGTAAATGCGTGAAATGCTCCGGAAAATATAACATTTTTAAACAGTAGTTTTGGGTTGCCTTTAGCAACGGGTGTTTGACTACATTCTAGGCATTTTGCCTACAGCACCGAAAGGCTGAATTTCACTGGCTTCACTGACTGCGATTTGCTCTGCATGGCTACTGTGTCGTGAATTCCATGACTTTTTGCAATCCTGGATTATACATAAATTATGTCACGCACTATTTTAACATATTGGACCAACTGTTTTCTTGTCATTTTCATATGGCTTGTGACGCTTCTTTTAACTAATTCCGCACCTTTGGAATTAGACACTAGCTTGAACTTTATGATCTGATAGTGTTTCAATTGATATCATCTTCTTGTTTTTTTTTTCTGGCATGACGTTTCAACTGCTTCTCGGCTCTATGTTCATATCAGCACTCCCAAAGTTATTAACTGAGAATATTCTTCACCAATTGACAAACAAACTCTATGCCCTCAAAAGTAGAAGAATTTTCAAATCCTAAAAACCCTCGACCGGCGGGATTGAAACCTGCTATACTTAGCTACGGTCTTGCTGAATAGCTGCTTATTAATCGCTACGAATTTTCGGGTTCCGCAAAAGTTTATTTTTAGAACATTCCGGAAAGTGGCATTCTGGGAAATGGGTTTCCGGGAAATGGGTCATTCCGGGAAATGATTTCCGGGAAACGGCATTCCGGGAAATGGGTTTCCGGGAAATGTCATAGAATCAAAAAAAGTGAAATATTCTAACAACGTGATTGTTTTGACCACGGGTTTGCTAAGTTTTGAGTTATATCTACCAGAAATTATCTAGTGCGTGTTTTTAAATATACAATGAGTGAAAATAAATCGTGCTGAACGGCCTACCTTTAGCAGAAACTAGGAAATTTAGTGAAAAATGTCCTTCGTTTGCAAGTGGATTAGTGTAAACAAGCACCGAAATAGTCGTAGTGCATGTAGAAAATGACCACGAATCGTCAAATTTCGAGCATAATTAGTTGAGGAAATGAGTAAAATCAAAAGTTAATATAGTTATTACAGTGTTTTGGCTGTGATTAATTACTGGTAAGTTGCATAATTTGAGAAAAAGAGCAAACCGCTGGCTGAATGTGTCTGTATGTGTGAGGAAGCCATCTTCCCAGCCATGACAGGGATTCTTTCCTATATGTCCTTAACTCGACGAAGGCGCAAACCTTATGAATCATATATGATTTATGACTGTTCTTGGAAGTTATTTTTTAAACTACCTAAAGCAATAAAACAGTACTTTTCAGTGCTAAAATTGAAAACGGTACTCTTCAGTGGTACTAAAACAGTACTATTTTTTCTACTTTTGATTCCTTTACGATCCCGTTTTTTCTACTATTGATTCCTTTACGATCCCGTTCCTTCGATTTTTCGTTGGACCCGTTGGCGAAAAAACCTCTTGGGGGGTCTCGTCTTCTTTCGCCTATTCACTAAACAAAACTGTCACGAAACGTGACAAGAATGGAAGAAAGGAAGTTTCTCCGGAATGCGAACTTTCTTCCAAGGGTGAAATGGATAATGTTGTTAATTGCATTGAAATGAACAATCAGTTCGATGCTCTAGACAAATTTTCCGAACACCAAATTGAAATAGTCCGTAGCCCAGGCTCTTTGATTCAAGTGAGGAGTGCCGCCTATCGTGGTCAGTTGTTCTGAATATGGGGGATTTAGGAAGTAGATCTTGAACTCCATTAGGGGAATCAAGGTTTTCTTCCAAATCGCAAAGAAAGAAGACTGTCGCGTTCTGCCGGAAACTCTTTAAGATCGCGAACTTCTTCTCAAACAACTTGAAGAGAAGAAGCTCAAATTTAGAAAGGTCTCTCAAGTGACTATAAGTCACCTGAAGAGATCAAAAATCGGAATAAATGATTTACTTGGATTTTCCCCAGTCCAAGTAATTATTATGAAAAAGAGAACCCAATCTGGCATTGTTCGGAAAGGGGTTTCTAAAGAATATTATTTAGTTCATTTTAACAAAAAAGATCTAAATAATATTGAAGCTTTAGAAAAAACTAGACTTATGTTCGATGTCCGTGTGACATGGGAACAGTTCCAGAAATCTGGAGGAAATTACCAGAACCCCACTCAGTGCCGTCGGTACCAAAAGTTGGAAAAGTTGGAACAAAAAATTGCCGCATGGATGCTAAATGCATGATTTGCGGAGGTTCTTCTCACGCTAAGGACGTCTGTCCAGTGAAGGAAGATACCGATAAGTTCATATGCGCCGATTGCGGGGGAAATCATAAGTCAAATTTTTGGGCTTGCCTTTCACGTATGCGAGTCGTCGAGGCTCGTGCCAGGCAGATGAATAGTAATATCCGTTACGATAACGGTCGTTTCCGAAATTTTCTTGGTAGAGTATCGAACAATGCCCATTTTTCAGTTAACGATCGCTAGATCAAGAATCATACCCATCATGAAGATAATAAACATGCTCATTCACAAACTAATTTAAATCCTTCGGGTAGCCGTTCGAATCTTCTCATTTCGAATGTGTCTGCCCACGGAAAATCCTTCGCCGATATCGTAGCAGGTGATTCACACTACACTGAGCGGCCCACAACAGCGTCTGTTCCCCATGTCAGGGGCGGCTGATCATCGTCCGAGTGCCAGAGAAGGACTCTAAGCTAAACTGCGCACTTTGACCCTCCGAACATTTAGGTGGAATGGTCCTCCGGAAATCTAGGGGGTTGGTGTCAGGCCCTGCAAGCCAGCCGTAAAAATACACCAGCACAAGAACGTCAACGAGAGAATACGGACCGCAACAATCGGCAAAAAACACAGCGACGAAAATGGACTAGCGATTGGAAACTCGGTACGCGGAACTGCAAATCTCTCAACTTCATCGGAAGCACACGCATACTCTCCGATGTACTGAAGATCCGCGGTTTCGACATCGTAGCGCTGCAGGAGGTGTGCTGGACAGGTTCGATGGTGCGAACGTTTAGAGGTAATCATACCATCTACCAGAGCTGCGGCAACACATGTGAGCTGGGAACAGCTTTCATAGTGATGGGTGATATGCAAAGGCGCGTGATCGGGTGGTGGCCGATCAACGAAAGAATGTGCAAGTTGAGGCTCAAAGGAAGAGGACCTGCAAACACTTGGAGTGTTCGAAGAAAGGGTGCTTAGGACGATCTTTGGCGGAGTGCAGGAGAACGGTGTGTGGCGGCAGGGAATGAACCACGAGCTCGCTAGGCTCTACGGCGAACCCAGTATCCAGAAGGTTGCGAAAGCCGGAAGGGTACGCTGGGCAGGACATGTTGCAAGACTACTGGACAACAATCCTGCAAAGATGGTGTTCGCGTCAAATCCGGTTGGCACTAGAAGACGGGGAGCACAGCGAGCGAGTTGGCTTGATCAGGTGCAACAAGATCTGGAGAACGTGGGCCAAAATCGAAGTTGGAGAGACACAGCCATGGACCGAGTAAATTGGCGTAACATCGTAAATTGATGTAACACCAACTAAATAAAATAATAATCCAAACTTAAAAAAGATCCTAACTTTTTTGTTTATCGTAATGATCAACTTGATGGGGCATGTGGGGGAGTTTTGGGTTGCCCTTAGCAACGGGTGTTTTGCTATTTTCAAGGCATTTTGCCTACAGCAGCGATACGTGTTTGTTTCGCTGGCTCCGGTGACTGTGATTCGCTACGCTTGCCTACTGTAGTGTGAATCTCAGAACTTTTCCCAACTCTGGTCATTGGTGACCTTAACCCCTCTACCGTCAGCTTCATTTTTCACCGCTAAAAAATATTCAAATCGTGATAACTTTTTTGATTCTTGATATTTTTGCACCATTTTTCTCAAGATCTCAAAAAACTCTTCTAGTTTCAGATATTTGTGTCGATATTGATAATTGGTTATCTGGATCCGCAAATACTCCAAAATCTCTTGGGGGACCGACGCGTAGCCATAACCCTCGTAAATACCTCAGGCTACAGATTTTTGCTCGTATTCGGATATTCACTCTTCGGAATGATACAGTAATGCGGGTATGTTGTGAAGAAATAGAGCAGTTTGGTGCAGCCGTCTATGAGTAATGAGCATTTATATTTCTGGTACCACACAAGACATATAAAAATCATGAAAACTCTTAAAAAAACTCATATTGTAATTTTCAGATTTCTCCAAGAATACTTAATCAATTTGTATGATTTTTTCAGGGTAGCTCCTTATTACCTGGCGTTGTATAGTACCCATTTTATTCTTGGGGATGTTGGTCCCCCAAGGAATGATATTCCTGAATATCTTCAAAACTAGATCACCAATCATCAATATCAATTCTGAACACGGATTCTGAAACTAGAAGGATCTTTTCAAGGTCCTGTGAAAAAATGGTGCAAAACTAACGAGAAACAAAAAAGTTATCGTGATTTAAATATGTTTTTAGCGATAATAAATGAAGCTGCCGGTAGAGGAGTTAATGCCAAACATCGGTCATGGAATAATTCACAAAGTAATTCCGACGGCAGTATTTTATTTGATGAGTGCTCTTCAGTATATTTCTCAATTCAATACCCTGATAGCCCTACCTGTTTTTCCTCTTCTAGAAACCCACCTACGATTGATGTGGTCTTAATCGACTCTAGTCATCTTTGTAGCCCAATGGTTTATGGACAAAAGGTCGAAAGACAAAACGTCGAAAGGACATAAGGTCGAAAGACAAAAGGTCGAGAGGACAAAAGGTCGAAAATTATTTGCATGGTGGGAAATTTTTCCTTATTTGAAAAAAGATTTTCGACCTTTTGTCCCTTCTATTTTGTTCTTCGACCTTTTGTCTTTCGACCTTCTGTTCTTTCGACCTTTTGTTTTTTGACCTTTTGTCATAGATTCCATGATGTTAACGTTTCTTTACAAACAAAACTTGATATTGACAATGCTCTTGAAACTTTAATAAATTCCATTGTTGAAGCCAGGAGCATTGCAATTCCAAAATGTGAATTTGAATCCGTGATTATAGACGATGATCTTAAACTCTTGATCCGTCTTAAAAACGTGAGGAGAAGGCAATTTCAACGCAATCGCGATCATGCTATGAAAATTATATGGCAGGATTTGCGGAAAGAAATCAAGAAATGTTTCTCACAATTAAGAAACAAAAATTTTGAAAATTAAATTTTTAAATTGGACCCTGGCTCAAAGCCCTTTTGGAAATTATCTAAAATTTTGAAAAAACATCAGAAACCAATACCGTCATTGAAAGAGGAAAACTTGCTATGCAGTTTGAAAGCGCGCACAATTTTGATTTAGGACTTACTAGTCCAATTGGAAATCAAGTTACTCAGGACTTCGAAAATATTCTCAATCAAGAGAACGTTTTCGAAAATGCCTGGGAGACTGATTTGGAAGAAGTGAGAACTATTATTAAAAAAAAAAAAATCAAAAATAAGAAAGCTCCTGGTGGTGATGGAATTTTCTACATCCTCATCAAGAAAATTCCAGCAAATAGCTTATCATTCTTAGTTGATATATTTAACAAATGTTTTCAATTAGCGTATTTTCCTGACAAATGGAGAAATACTAAGGTTGTTCCAATTTTAAAACCAGACAAAAATCCTGCAGTAGCTTCTAGCTCTCTTCCAATCAGTTTGCTTTCCTCCATCAGTAAAATTTTTGAAAAGGTAATTTTGAACAGAATGATGGTCCACATCAACAAAATTTCAATTTTTGCCAATGAACAGTTCGGATTCCGCCATGGACATTCGACCACTCATCAACTTTTACGTGTAACAAATTTGATCCGTTCCAGCAAATCCGGAGACTATTCTACTGGTCTTGCTTTTCTAGACATAGAAAAAGCATTCAACAGTGTTTGGCATGAAGGTTTGATTGTATAATTAAAAAACTTTAATTTTCCAACATACATTGTTAGAATAATTCAAAGTTATCTGTCAAATCGTATACGTCAGGTTAAACATCAGAACTCCAGATCTAAATGACTTCCTGTAAGAGCTGTTGTTCCTCAAGGTAGCATTTTGGGACCAATATTATACGATATTTTCATATCTGACTTACCTGAGTTACCTCAGGGATGTCAAAAATCCTTATTTGCGGATGACACAAGCCTCTCCGCCAAAGGACGATGCCTGCGTGTCATCTGTAGTCGATTGCAAAAAAGTTTAGATATTTTTTCTTCATACTTACAAAAATGGAAGATTTCTCCTAATGCTTCCAAAACTCAACTAATAATACTCTCACATATACCAAAAAGCTCTTTATTTGATACCTTCAAGAAGACATGTTGTCACGTTGAGAGGGATTCCAATAAATTAGTCAGTTGAAGTTAAGTATCTGGGGCTCATGCTAGATAAGAATTCAACATTCAAAAATCACATTGAGGGCATTCAAGCCAAATATAAATAATATGTCAAATGTCTCTATCCCCTTATTAATAGAAAATCAAAACTTTGTCCTAAGAACAAGCTTTTGATATTCAAACAAATTTTCAGGCCAGCCATGTAGTATGCTGTGCTAATATGGACTAGCTGTTGTAATACCAGGAAGAAAGCTCTGCAGAGAATTCAAAATAAAATTCTGAAAATGATTCTGAGGCTTCCTCCCTGGTATAGTACCAATGAGTTACATAGAATATTCAATATTGAAAAATTGGAAAAAATGTCAAATAACATAATTTTTAATTTCAAAAATCGTTACAATCTTCTATTGCCACGATCAATGCGTTGCGTTATATTTTTAGGTTAAGTAAATTGAAAACGTGTTTTTTTTCTCTTATAAGCAGGTGAAATCAATTCACCTGTAAATAATCTGATCTGCTACGGCAAATGAAATGTAATATGTTGTTAACAAAATGGTAGTAAAATCTTAAATTTGTTTTACCAAATTAGGATGACAGTGTTGTCTAACACAGAACACCTAGATATAAGAAATGAATGTAATGTTGGGAATGATACTAATAAAGAAAATAAAAAAAAACTCGTTTCGACAACACGATGTCACTAGCGTACGACAAAATGCAAAAGCACACAAAGCAATGCTAGTGACAAGTGTTTATTTTTGATACCGACACTAGCACCTAAGTGTAAAAAGCGGCAAATTTGTAGCGTTCTCAATCTGACGACAGCGCCGCGTAACAGGAACATAACGACATTATTTGAAACGACCAGTACAATGCTTCACACACACTGACGAGAAAAGATGAACGTCTGTTCTCGGTGATACGGGTTTTAGTTTATATGCGGAGTGCGATTTCCTTTATTTATTCTCGTTGGATTTCTTTTTCGCTTTCTTTGAATTTAAACGCGGCGTGGTTTTCAGTTATTTAACGTTTTGATTCATATTACGGACACTTAAGGCCTCAGTGAAGTATAACTCATCATAGGCCATATAAAATTAATCATGAATGGTTCCTCCGCATTATCGAGCATTCAAAACACTTACCCTCCTAATGGTGGGTAAGATTTAGAGTCGGCAACAAGAGTAATTTTAAATAAATAGAAATGTGTGTACTTTTCATGATTCTTATTCCGGACGCTTCCTTACTTTTGCCTTTTATTCCGGATATTGTGATTCAAATTCCGGACAGCTCATGAAAATTATAAATTGAAAAGTCAAAACACTAAAGAGACGTTCAAGTCAGTTGGGCAATATAAATTTTCATAGATATCTCTAGAAAAGGCTTAATAAAATGAGCCTTGAAAGTGAGGACTTTTGAACAGTCAGAATTGAAACATTTCGTGTGAAATGTGTGTCCGGAATCTGAAACTGTCCGTGAATCAAAACGGCATTTCCTTCATGGTTTCCTTTTTTTTCTCTAAGTTTGAATGCGGCGTTTGTTTTTTTTATTAATTTATTGTTCTTCTTCTTTTTTCGATATATTATTGAGCAGAAAATGATGGTTAGTCTATCAGTAACACGCAAAACATAATTTTTGCCGTCAACTACGTCTTACGGCAATCCCAGTATATTAAAAATCTAAAATGTTGCGACCGCCACGAAATTATGTTAGATTTTAAACTCTAATAACTCAGCCATTTATGGGTAGATTTTCAATATTTTCCTATGAATCGGCCGGAAATTGATACAACATTTCACTCAAAGGGATGGTACACAAATGATGTCACGCTAAATTTCAACTTTTTCGACCCCCTCCCCCCCTTTGTCACACTTTTTGTATGAGTCTTCCGAAAATTTAGTAATTTGTGCATGACCCCAAATGGAGAAAACTATTGTTTTTTTTTTGACGATAAACTATAGAGAATTGGGTGTTACTCGAATTTAACAGTTGAATCGGCCCTTTTCATGATTAATTGACAATACGGTAAATTGAAATTTACGGTGGAAATGACGATATCGGTGACTGGAGCACTTCTCCGAACGGAGAGCTCCTCGCTCTTCTTAAATGCATAAACCATTACATTCTGAATTATAACTAAAGGAAGGTTGCAATTATGACAATTGACTAAAATTCAAATGCAGCAAATTGCTTGGCGTAGTTAACGTCATGCGGTCGTGTCTTGTACACAACCCCCTCTAATTTTTCATACAGTAAATAACAAAAGTCTTCTCTTTGAATAGCTAGAACGCCTTGTTTCTCTTAAATCAATTGTTTCGGAGCTATAAAAAATCGATTTTTCCATGGCAAACAATTATTCAACCATAACAAGAAACGTGTGCAAAATTGACTGCAAATCGAAGATGGTCGAGTTCTGTGACTGACAGATTTTACATGGGATTCGTCTGTAGGTTGATTTCAGGAAAAATCTTTATCTTGTTACTATTAGAAAAAATCTAAACGTTTCACAATTTGGTCTCATAATGCTGGAATTATAAAATGTCTAAAAAAGAACGATTTATTTCACTCCTAATTTGTAAATGGTGCAACATTTCTTTGAAGCTCTTCAAACCAATTATGTACAAAGTAATCAAGTTTTTACTGAAAGAATTTGTTTTATGAAAAAGGCTTATCCAAATGTAAAGGAATTTGATTTAGTAAAATCTGTTATAACTTCTAGATGTTGTCTTGAGGATAGAATAATAAGTTATTTCTTCTAGAATTTTACCAGCAAAAACAAGTAAAATTTGCATAAAATATTATGTGAAGCATTTTAGATACAACTTACTCATACTGATCACTTGTTGAGTTAAAAAAAAAAAGTGTGTGGTGGTCGGTAATGAATTGGTTTTCTTTAGCCAATGATTGAAATATATAGTATTATTTGATCAAACAGAATTACCACAGATAGCATTTCAAATATCCCAAAGAAAACAAAGAAAAAATAAATGAAATTTTTGCATGTTCGAGAAAAAATACTATGATTCTCGTTATTAAAGACGTGCCCGTTGATTGGGTCCCAGGTAATGCTTTCTATAATTTGTTTCCAAGATGCTGCCTTAGAAAACACCAGCACTTACAGGAATTTTATCAGATAATAATCAGATATAATAATTCTGAACTGTAAGATTTGAAAAATAACCTTGAATTGTGGGCTCATACGCAAATGGTTCTGAGTGACATGTTGGTTGGTTTTCAGTTAATCATATCAAAATAATCAGTTTGTAGGTAAGTTTTCCATCCAACAGAAAAAAATAGCATAAGTTTAAGAAGAGTTGGTTGGTTTTCGGCACCCATACAATTTGTATAATATGGAAAATTTCTGAAAAAAATATCGATTTTTGACTCGAAAAAAGGTCGTTTTTTGCCACTTAATTCCCATTTGCTTCAAACCCCCTCAGTTATTCTAACAGTGTTTGTTTGAATAATGTTTTGTTTTTTTTTCAATCAAGCCTCGATGCTAACCACAGTGTAATATTTTTTCAAGCCACATTCGTTACACGTAAAAGTTGATGAGTTGCTGAATGACTATATTGGAATCCACTTTTAGTTCATTGTTTGTGAATTTTCGTTCTATTTAAAATAACTTTTTCAAGAACTTCAGCAATAATAGCTAAGTCGCAAGAAGAATCTGTACCTGGTTTTCAAATTGACACAACCTTGTTTTTTATTTCATTTGTCGGTTAAACTATGCCAACTAAAGCCATTTGTTGCATATATGATACAAGCAGAAAAATTACAGCCTGGAAGTTTCTTGTTGAGGATATGTACTAAAGTGATGCAAATTTTGAAATTTTGACTCTCCTAGGCTTATTATAGTAAATAGCGTCCTCCCAAAGCTTGAAATGATTCGAAAGAAATTTGACTGTGCACCTGTCATTTGAAGTTTATGTGGAAATTACTATGGAAAACGCCGACCTTTTGTGTTTAACCCTCTATCTCTTCCTCATATTATTTTATGGCAAAGTCAACAAACTCATCCCATGTGAAATCCTTTCAGCTACAATTTTACCGAAGACCACATTTTGATTGAACGTCAGGATGAATTGCTATTCATAATCATAAAGTGGGTTTGCATTTTGCATGCTTAACTGCTCGGCAGGCAACAATGGTGCTCCTGATGGGTAGAATAGTTCAAAGTAATCCAGGCTACTGCCGTTTTGATTCATATTACGGACAGCTTCAAATTCTGGACACTGTTCAAAAGTTGATTGTTTTGAAAACTCGATAACGCGGTGGAATCATCCAGAATGATTCATATAATATGCTTTCTGGTGAGTTATTCTTCACTGTGGCCTTAAGTGTCCGTAATATGAATGAAAACGGTATGTTCTACAGCAAAACAAAAGCAGTGTTGCTCTGAAAGTAACAATGATCATCTCAACATGATCAACATGATCTCAACAGACTTTACTGTCAATAATAACAAATTATCCTTAAGTCTCATCAAAATGTGGTCTTCGACAAGCTTGTAGCTGAGAAGATTTCACATGAGAAGAGTATGTTCACTTTTCCATAGATTATTATTACGAGCAGTTAGAGGACTTAACATAAAAGGTCTGCCTTTTCCATAGTAATTTGCATATAAACTTCTGCCGAGTGCACAACCAAATTTCTTCCAAATCACTTCAAATTTCAAACTTCAAATTCAAATTGACATCGTTTAAACATAGGGAAGCAAAAACAGATTTTATCTTTGAAATTCGTACCAATTTGCTCATTTTGTTGAAATAATTGACTGTTTGATAGATTGTAGAAGTTAGTTTTTATCAAAAGGTTAACTTTAAAGCTTTATTTGCGTATTTCTTCAAAAATCTGTGAAATATTGCATCATGCACAAATAATGTCCAGTTTCAAAGGGGCGTCGGGTAAAGTACAAGAAGTTTAGAAAAAAAATTTCGGTGAACCGGACTGCCTAGCAGATTGTGAGCAAACTCGAATAGTGACCGCTGTGGGATTTTTAAAACATAGCCAAATTGCACATCATATAGCATACCATTCTCCCTTCCTGAACAAGCTGCTTTCAACCACAAATTCAATTCCCAACACGATGCTCATCCATAGATGATGAGATATTCGTGACCGGAATGGACCAACTGTTCAGACTGCTCTGTCTTTTATGCCAATTCACTTGAGAAAAGTACCTTCGGTCTATTCAGTATGGCGGTAAAATCACCCAAGGCAATCAGCAAATAAAGAATGTGAACATTTTTACTTCCGTTCGTTTCGGTTCGGCTCGGCCCTGAAGCTCTGAGCCAAAGCAAAGTGTAGAGAAAACAACAAATCAAGGGAAGAGCTTCATTCCGGAAGTGAGCCGCGCGTTGACTACCATGGGAACCGACTGAAGCATTGCCAAGTGGTGGAATTCCACACGGGACCCGAGCGACAGTAGTATGGCAAATTTTCAGGAAACTCAACTATTTGCCAACGGATGTGCTCTTCAACCAGAGTGTTTGCCCGAGTGACTACCTCTCGCAGTTCCCACTGAGGTACACTAGTGGAACAGGTTCCACAGCTGATACACTCAGCGAAACAAAAATAGCACCACTCTGTGTTTTTACTGGTTTGTCAAAACCATATGGTTTATTATTTTTAGGTCCATTGTAGAAGGGCGCACTGGTTGCACAATCATATTGAATTAGTTTGTAAAGATCATACACATTTCAACATAGGTTCATGTTAAATGGAAGCAAAATAAAATAGCACAACTTGAAAATTAACTGAAATTTTGATATAGGTTATTCAATTAACTTGAACAAATATTACTTGTTTCAATACTGGATTTCAAAACGATACGACCACTTGTAATTTGTCGTGTACAGGCAAATATAAATAAGAAGGTAAAATGAGCAATTCCCGCTGAAATCAGGCCGCCATCGGCACACATCGTTGGAATTCCAATTTTATGTCACTGATTGCTAGTAGGGGGAGATCCCCCAGTGCCGGACAGCACCCAATACCGGACAAAGTCGAAACAATGAGAAATCATGGTCCAATCAAGATGGTGTATTAGTAGAAAAGAAAGCTCTTATGTAGACTAATGTTTGCGTAGAATAACACATCCTTGAAATATGCATGCCTTTTTAAAAAAGTAGAAAAGTTTGAAAATCTTAAAACAAATTGACGTATTTTCTTAATTTTGAGCCTATTTAGTAATTATTTTGAATATGAAAAAATACTTTGGATCCCGCAAGCATGGTCGAACATAATCCTAATTTGATAGTATGAATGTATTTTGTAGCATAATTGAAGTAAATATGGACAAATTACAATTTTGGTTAAGTACCTCCTGTCCCTCAGTTTCGGACAGCTTTATTTGTTATATGATATATATCTTTGTAATTATTGCTTCAGTGTCTCAAAATACTTTCATTTTTCATGGGTTCCGTCGATCATGGTATCAAACATGCAATAAAATTAAGAAGAATGAACATTCAGAACAACATCGTAAAATGTGCTATTTTTCATCATATATGAAAGAGGTTTTTGATAGGCATCTTGCAAACTAAGAAAAACTCACATTATTCTTGTAAATGTTGCAAATGCATTGAATTGGTAATTATAAACTATTCCTATAGTGTACACATTCAATGATGTTCAAATTTATAGAATTCGAGGCATTTCCAGATCGTGTCCGGTATTGGGTGCCACCTTTCAAGATCGATCAATTTGGTACTAAAATACATACATCATCAAAACACAATGTCAAAATTCATATTTATATTTTCAAATTTATTTTTATACACTACAAAAACGATAATATTTATCATAAATGGGTAACACGAGCCCATAAAATCAATATTTTTCGAATTATGAATTTAGTGGCTTAAGTGTCCGGTACTGGGGGATCTCCCCCTATATGCTAAAACTTGAGGGTGGTCTTTTCGGTTTACTCAAATTGGTGGTGTACGCCAGCTAGCTAAACAGATTGCAACAAAGCCCATTTTCGACAAATCTTAGGTATTTCTTCACGTGATGTGTCTACTACTTATTCTACTATTTGAAATTAAGGTGGCGTCAAAATCCAAGATAGCCGTCAAGTTGTTTCATTCAAAACAATACTCCTATTCTTTACTTGACTCGAAAAAAACAACGATTGAAAACATTCTACTTTGTTGTACAAAAAAATGATGTTTACATTGATTGCATTCGCCATACACGTAAAAATCGTATTTAATGATTCAGAAAGTCGTTCATTTTATTAGTAAAAACCATTACCTACCTAGTTTTTGTAGCCTATCTTACTCAGGTTTTTCTCAGCTTTCTATGCGCAAATTGTAAAAAACAGGTTTTCTGACGAAAATAAAGTTGGCGACTAGATTTCAAATGATCGCCAATATTTTCCTAGCTTCAAATGAAAGCTACGTTTTCAACAATGAAAATCATAATGATAAGATAACAAATATTTTTTATAAAACAATAGAAAATATTTTAATTTCCCTGAGTGTATACCTTAACCAACGAACGGTAGTAATGCAATGATGTGATGGCTATAAAGAATCGTGTTTTATGTACCTCCACCGAGGATTCTGTGCTCAGAGATGCTTTATGTTACTTGGAGTGCAAAATGTACTGCTGGGAGAATCGCGCTTCTAACTTTATTGCACTGGGCCAAGTGAGAATTACATGCGGATTGGGAGTTTGTTGTTAGTCAATTCCATAAATGGTCAGCATATGGAAATCGTTTAACCTGATATTGATGTGGGCTGTAGATTTTCAGTTATATGTCCCATGATGAGCATTACCACGAATGAATGATTAAAGGTCGAAACGACAAAACATCGAAAGAACGAAAAATCAGAACCTTGAAAAATCGAAAGAACTGAAAATCGATTGTTTATCAAAGAGGGAAAAAACTGCCATCGAGTAAACTGTCCTTTCGTCATTTTGTAGTTTGACGTTTTGTGTTTTCAACTTATTATATTTCGACGTTTTGTCTGATAATTATGTCTTGATATGCAAGAAAATTTCTTACCAAAAACAAATCCATCTCAAAAGAGCCTTATTACAGTTGCTCCTACTTGAAGCTGAAATCGTACAGTTGCCTTAAAGACAATCATAAACCACTACATAATGCGATACAAAGTCGTCGGTTTAACCGTAAATTCGACATGCCACGTTGATTTGCTGGTATGGTGGTTGCCAGCGGTCCACACGTTAAGCTGGTGCTCAAATCTATGAATGTTTGAATGAACGACTACGCTTCCAATTATCTGATCATGATTTCAAAGCAAAACTTCTACTCAATTATCCCATTTTGGGATTAGGGATTAGTTGAAAATAATTCTTCCAAAGTTACTCACAGACAAAATTCTCCGATGATATTGAGGAATACGTTTAGAGGGGAAAAGAGCATTGTTTGTTGGGTGCACCCGCGCGCGTGAGAACCCTTTCAAAGGCGAATAGAAATCACGTTTGCGTTCAGTGCTGCCCCTATTTGAACAATCGTTGGACAAAATTCGAGACAGAATTTATGGAAATATGGAGAAACACTGAATCTTGCGTTCTTGTATACATGTCAAACCGATTAAGCAGGGATTGAGAATGGTATTGATAATGGGAAGACCATAACTACATTACTGTTTGACGTCATTGCTATTGGAACTGGATTGGAGTTTCCTTATAGAAAACGTGGATAAGTATTTATTTATTGAAGTATAGAATTTAAAGAAAAAATCATCTTCAAAAATGTTTTTGTTGAGAAAAACATGACAAATGCAATTTAAAGTTTAGAAGAGTTTGCATAACATTGCATTTCTGAATGGGTATCGATTGATTCTTATGTTTTGACAACGTGTTAAGTATAAATAATTTATTTTTGCAATATAAATAGGTATGTGTCAAATCAAATCGAAAGAAATACGTTGTTAAGTATCAGGGCATTGCATAAATTTAGGCCAGGGCTTCCCAACCGGTGAACCGCAGACCCCTTGGAGGCTTGACGACACCTCAAGGATTCCCTGAAGCCATTGAGAATAAGAATCATTTTGTCTTCTTTGATGAATAAATGTCAGGAATCTCTTACCTAGGTTTTGCAAGAGAGGCTGGGCTAATGATGTTTGATATTTCAATTATTGTTCAACTCATTTCATTTGTTTTATCTCCTTAAATACAGATGAAATACTATGAATTTAATTTTATTTCTTAAAGAAAAGTTGGGGGAGAAGTAGATCATTCCCGTACCCACAGGTAAAGACTGTCAAGAGAGCTATAATTCAATTTTAATTATCAAATTTTTGATAATTTTTTAGTCGCTCTTGATTTGACTGCATTTGGTTTGACATTCATGGAAAAAAAGATTTCTTTTCAAGATTTTACTGAATTTGGTTTGACATTCATGGAAAAAAAGATTTCTTTTCAAGAAAAGTTTTATCAGCTATGGAAGGGTAAGAGTCTGAGAATCGACATTTACCAAGGCTACATAAATATACCATTTAGACAGTTTTCTCAGGATTCAATCCCTGAGCTCCGACATGAAGCGTCATGCTAACACACTTGACATTTGCCTCTGTTTTGATCAACTAACCAACAGGAGTTACGTTGTTTCATTTAGTATGTTTTCGGTCCATTAGAATATAAACCGTGGTGAGGAAGAAGCAGTGTTGTGAAAAACTCAATTTCTCACAACTCACGCTTGATATTTTTCATGCGTGAGTTGTCAATCATGCAACTCAGCAGTCAAAAAATCATGGATGAGTTGGCTCACCTTTTTAACTCATTGTCTTGTATTTCCACAGTTACTCACACACGGCAATATTTTCTTGTTAGTCTGGTAAAATTATGTTAATCCTTTCTAACGTAAACAACAACATTCGGGTTTTACGAGATTTTGCCGGGTTTTGCGACTGAATCATTTTTTACGGTTTGAGTTGATTGAGTTGATTTTGCATCAAAATCTCAAGCGTGAGAATTGCGGATCAGATCTCTAATGAGTTTGTATTGATAGCGTATTGATTGAGATTTTGAGTGTGAGTCTATCAACACTGGGAAGAAGGCATTAGGTGTGCGTTATCAAAAATTGTGTACAAAAATCGTTGACATCTTCTATTATCACGGCTTTATATATTTAGATTATATTTATTAATCTCTTTACCACGATATTTTTTTGTTTTTCGTTATATTGCATGTGCTAAAAAAAAGTACCATTGGTTTTATACCTACCTCCCTTGATACCTTTATTCGTTGCCGGGTCTGTTGCCGTAAAATCAGTCCGTTTGCTCTACTTTCGCCTTTCTTGGTTGGTGAAGAGTCTTCGATAGGCCACCTAACCAGGGTTGCACTACCTACATCGTGCTAGAGGGGCTGCCTCCTCGGCGCTGACACGATACAGCATTGTCCGCTTGTTCTTTATACCACGGTCATAGCCATCATAACCATCCACCTTTATCAGGGCTTTGGACCTGTAGCTCTGGTTCTCAATAGTATGAAGTTCTTTCGGACATGCTACTATAGTGAGCCATCATGCGCTAGCGGTGTTTGTTTTTCTAGTTCCGTAGATATTCCGAAATTCCTTGGAGGGCTGACGCGTTGCTATAACCCACGTTAATGTCTCTACTCTACAGTACTTTTCTCATGTTCGGTTATTCGCTTTTGAAACAATGCCGTGGATGAGAGTCTGTGGTAAATAAATGAAGCAAATGGATGCAATCGTTTTTGAGTATTGGCATTAACACTTCCGTGCAAAAGTTTGTTTTGTCCATATATCCGTGAATACACGCATTTGAAAGGTAATGAGTTATTCTTACTTCGTGAGTGTTTTTCCAAAAATATGTTCTTATTAATTTTGACATTTTTCAAAAAACACACTGAAAAAATATGGCTGATTTCCACAGCATTGGATTGACTATAAATCAGATTCGTAATCTTATATTCTTTGAAGGGTACTCACAAAATTTTGACGAAAAAATGCGAAAACTATTCAAAATAAATGAAACAGCCATTCAAGTCATCGTGCAAAAGTTTTGGTCCACCCTTCAGTATGGTGTATCGTGCAAAAGGTTTTGGATTCACCTAAACTTACTGAAAACACGACAATTCTATGAAATCTCAAACCAATCATGTAGGGTTTCGTTCTACTTCGTCGTAAGCGCTAGCATTCGTCGTATCAAACTTAAAATGTTCCACTACGGCGAATATTACAACTTGACTGCAACATAGATTCATTTTCCAAGTGTAATTTTGTGAAAGCTGTTCTGTTTCGTACACTTGTATACCAAAAATGCAATGAAACTACTGTATTACGATGAATAACTTCAGTTCAATTATCCACTTTGCACTTTTTCACTGAAATCGCGCGGACGAACACGATTTGAAAGAAATGCTTACCCGACTATGGATACATAACAACATTATTTCACCTTATGATATTATGATAAAAAGGTTATATCGACCAAAGGTTGATACAATTTTGATGCAGGATGTTGTTAAAATAACTAAAATTATAAACAAATAATATATGAATTGTATAATAAATATTTAAATCTATCAAAATCACATCAAACTCAGTTATAATGTTTGATACAATGTATGAAAATTATTATACTGTGTAATACTGGGTAATTCATTTAGCTACGAGTTTTTTGATCAATTATAAGAAAGTTCTAATAAGACATGATATTCCGAGCAATAAACAGACAAATGTATGTTTCGCTATAAAACTAGATTTAATATTAGAATTGTGTAGCAACAAGTTAATTTTTAATCACTTGCAATTATTCAATTATTAAATGATGATCATAATATTTTGTTAACATATCCAAGAGATTTTTCTTTTATTCTCCCCAAATGAAAACAAAGTTACTCATTTTTATCATAAGTTTGTTAATATTTACAAAAAAAAACATGATGTGATTAACAACAATATAGATATACAACTTGTGTAAATGTTGCAACAATAAAGAATAGGATTGAAATGAAATGGATGAAAAAAATAAAAACCAAACAATCGTAAGTCTAGAAAAAAAGTAAATTTCCAAATATTATAACGTATTGAAATGCACTGATATGTATTCAATTTTATTATAGAACTGTTAAGGTAGGTAATAATGAACAAATAAGAACACGTTCAAAATAAATATCACATATTATGATATATTTGTGTTTTAATATTTTCTGTAGATAACAGTGTCTAACAAAATTATATAATAATAAAATATGTAAATCATATTCTGATAAAATTTCATTTTATTTCTGTTTTATGAGTCTAGTCGGGTAGCAATCAACACCAGTCACATTACTTTATGATACAAGTTTCTTCCTGCCCCCTGTGTGACTTACTTCGCCGGGCACATATTTTTACTATGGAAAACCTTCGTACTTCTTCACTGAAGGATTTAATTCCAATCACACGCCGTTAAAGTTCTATAATTTACGAAATTTTATGAAATATCCTCAACGACCGCGTATAAATGAGAATGTAAACAAAGTTCAATGCTCGGCGTAAAAAACGATTCCTTCGATTGTGTTGTTTTCGCTGCACTATGAGCAAATGTTATAATTGTTCGGTCAAAAGGAATTGTTAATATATGTTTCATTGGCGAACAATGAATTTTAAATAAAAATAATACATTTCATTATGCTGAAGGAATGAATGCCCGTGGATTTATATACTCTAGTAAAACATTTTATACTGTCGGTTGTGAGTTGTATTTTGACCACTCACTATATAATAGTGAGCCGTAAGTTGTGAGACGAATCTGAAAACTGCAACAGAAATGAAAACGATACGACGGATTGAGAATACGGCAAGATGCAATTTCATTATTTCCAGAAAGACGATCAAGATTTATCAAAATCTTATTGTACAATGTGAAAGCCGTTTTGGGAAAGAATTGTTTGGCATACGGTGGATACTAGCACATTACCCTACGCCATTATTTGCGTTTGAAAGATATTGAACATAATGATTTGTGTGCGGTTCAGGTGAACCTAAACTTTTGCCTTGAATGACAGTCATTGATTTTGAAAAGTTTTAAGATTTTTCTGCCAAAATTTCGTAAGTGCCCTTCAAACAATAAAAAATAACGTTTCTAATGGCACATTGATTTCAAATTTTGGTCGATCCAATAGAGCGCTGCATATGACGAGCCTAACCTCACTTATTTGGCAGCTGCTGGTCCTGTTGTTTACGTTTTGGACTTAGTCGTTTTTCCCATCATTTTTTCATCTTCGCATTTCTATCACCAGCAGGCTGATGGTGACGATTTTCCACGGTAGGAAAATAGAATAATACGATCCGTGGGTATCTGCAGTGGATTTGACTTCTCCTCGCAGCAAACTTTCACGAAATTAAGAATAATTCGAAAAAAGTACTAAGTCCAAACTGTAAACAACAGGACCAGTACCTGTCAAAATTGATGCGTGACGTCACAGTGCAGTGGAGTATGCTGAGTAAATTGGCCATGTTTTTTTAGTTTGGTTTTGGAAAAACGTCACTGTAATGATAAACTTATGTAAGTGTAATCCCAAGACTGTTAGGTAAGTTGATATTATCATAATTATAATGACCGTAGTATAGTATGAAACGTTTTCCAAGGAATGAGAGACGAAACATTAAACTAAAATTTGTGTCAGTGTAATTCAAGAATGTAAAGAAAATAGTGAATTAAGCTCTAATATGTGTTCCATGAAGGTATACCCGCAAAATATGTCGCAACATTGGAAGTTCTTTAAATTTTTTCTTTTTCTCAAATTCATGGATCATCGGCTCCTGCTAACGGTGCTGATTCGTCAAAGTTTACTGAGTAACAATAAAATGTGCTGTTGATTGATGAAAAAAAAAACGACGGCGCCTGCAGTGTGACGGCAGGGTTCTCGCTTTAAGTCATAAAAGTTTATTCCTTTTTAATGATCGCTCTAAATTAAAAAGGAATTACCAGCTGATTTCGGCGGACTCGGAAAAGAGATTTCGCTTTATTTTTGTTTTCCGTTCGGCTTCCACAGGGAGCATGATGGATGGTTTAATTCAATGAGCAAAGTGAGCAATTTTATAAAATTTGCAAATTCATTTAAAAAAATGCTCGTCAACAATAAGTGACGTTTAACTAAAACTTTCAATACAAGAATTAACTAGAATTCCGATTCTAATGGTTATTTGCATGAACGATTTTATACGTTGAATTGCTTAGGAATTAGTATATATCAGTTTTTCTCTCCATTGTTCTATTCCAGCCATTCATTTTGGAGCATAATCTCATCCGCTTGCAATTCTCTGCTAGATGGATGCTTTTGCCAAGCAATGCATATTGCATACGAGAACAGGTGCAACAAATAGCACTAGCTATGTCGCGCCACGTTGGCGTCCACTTTTAGCAATCCGCCATACGATAACAACAAAAAGGAACGTTACCCTTTGGTAAAGCATTGACCTTATCTTCATGAGAAACATCTCACCTATTCATGCAATGAACGCGTGGAACAATTGCAAGCTGATAATATGTTACTTGAAGTTGGATATTTGGTAAGAAAAAAAGAGAAAGCTGATACCTAGAAAAATCTCCTTACAACTGAGAGATTTTTTTTTGGGAGGTTTGAAAGCAAATTTCTGTAATGATTTAAATGTTCTTATCGTTGTATGTTCAAATTTTTTTAAAACGCTAATCAAAAAGCTCTGTTACTTTTATGATGGTCTTGAGACCTTTGTTTTAGTATATTCTATGTTTAAGATATTTACTCAATTTCAATCATTTTGCATAAAGGTAACTCGCAAAAGAGATCCTTTTTCTCTCTAGATTGATAAATATTTCTGGAGTCTGCTAAGCTCCACCTGCGAAACGAAATTAGAAATCATTGGTTTGTAGTTTTTTTTTGTAGCAAAGTTCAATCATAGTTTGTTCAGGAAATAGTTGGAGGCATCAGATTTCGAATCTTGATAAATACTTCTGCAACTTGATGTTCTTCCCATGGAATAGACCTGTGTGCGCCGAAATATTTTTAGTCGGTGGTCGCGTTATCGGCGTCACGCCGTTGACAATTTTCGGCGGCGGCGACGCAGCATATAGAGACAATTGAACATACCTAAAAAGTTTAAAATTCTATTTCCCATATCTGCCTTACAATCTTATCATCAAAAAAGTGATCAGGGAGATTTTCAGCCAATTGGGTAAGAATTCAAAGGTTTGAAGTTAATAAGCATAAGCATTGATGACCGTGCAATTCATAGTTGCTAGTCAGTGATTGACCAGAATAATCAAAATTGTACAGTGAATCAACAGGTGCAGCTTGGGAGTAGCATACAATCTTCAATGTACAATATCGAGAACTCCAAACTTAGTAATGTTGATAACGGCGCCACGTCCTTAGGTCATCGAGGAAGGGAAGGAATGTTAGTGTGACGTTCGTTGCTACTAGAGACCGAGACTACCTCTGCATCTCCATGGTTTTCACAGGAAGAACCTGGAGAAATCATCCAAGGATTATATGGATATGGATTATTATTTAGGATTTCTTGTACGAATATTAACAAAAAACCCTGATTGTACCACTGATGGTAAAGATAAAACGCTTAACCTTAAATTTTCAAGAGCACAAATCTAGAGAACCAGATAGTGGTTCATGCTGAAAACTTGATCGATTGGTCACCACCAGCGAATGACCAAGCTATCAAGTTTTCAGCTTGAACCACTATCTGGTTCTCCAGATTTGTGCTCTTGAAAATTCGAGGATTGGCTTCGATGTATCTTCATCTGAAGTGATTCAAAAAAAATCTAGAAAAATTCTAGCAGGAATCTTATTTTTCTCATACATTAAGAAGATTAATGAGATCTTTGAAGAAATTTATGCCGCATCATAAGACCAGTTTTGAAAAAGCGCTAGAAAGAACTCCTGCAAGAATTCATTGAGTAATTCTTAGAAAAACTGCTCAAGAAATTTCTCGAAACAATTCCAAAAGAAGATTCTTTTCTAAGAAATTGATAGAGAAATAGCCGGCTTCGTAGCCGTGCGGTTAGTGTCACCAAGCATTTAGCCGCATCGTGCTAGGGATTGTGGGCTCGATTCCCGCCGCAGGCCGGAAAACTTTTCGTGAGGAATGTTTTCGGACAGTGCCACTGGGCGTTGCATGCTAGTCCGTTGTCTAGTGTGGTGCTTCCTTCAAAGGACATAATGCCCACTGGAAGCATTAACGTGTCAGTGTAAATAAATTAAAAGGGAGAATCCCAGGTTGAATTACTGAAGAAATCTTCGGATGTATACATGAACAATTTCTAGGAGACATCTCTGATTAAATAGTTGTTAGGATCCACGAAAAAACCCCTAGAAGAATCTGATGGTAGTTTTCTGATAATTCTCAATGGTTTCTCTGGAGAATTTCCTTCCATATGTCTGAAATCCTCGAAGAAATTTAAGTATCCTTAACATAGTTCTAACACTCTTAAGAAATTATTCATTTATGGAATACCCTCGCCAGTATCCATGAACAGGTCTCTAAAGGAATCCCATGATGGATTCATTGAAGTTTCTTTTGCTCAAATTCTAGATGACTCTTTATGCAGTAATTGCTATAGGAGTTCTAGGATAATTGCATGCAAAAATTTTAGTAAAAATCCATAGGAATTTTTTCTTTTACGTTTTAAGAAAATTCCTGGGTAATGCATTCAAATGTGCATGGGTAAATTACAAGAATTAGAAAACAATAATACAAGTAGGGAAATCGAAAAAAAGCATAAAGCCCAGAAAAATCTCAAGCAATCACACGATGAATACGTCAAAGAATTCATTTTGGAAGCCTCCAAAATCCTGAAGAAACTCCTTGAACTCTTGAAAAAACTCTCTAAGGAGATCTTAAACATATTTTGAAGAATTTTATTCATGGAGAATTTATGGAGGAATCTATAAAATAACATATCCAAAAAACCCTTGAAAAATATGTCTTAAAAAAAAGCCCTGAATATAAACTCTGAGGAATTCTGAAAGAAACATTTTTTTTTAAGGAAATGCCGAAGGAAATCTTGATAGAATCACCAGAATAACCTAAAGTAAATCCCACGAGGATTGCTAGAAGGACTAAATCTTTGAAAATAAAATCCTGGAGGAATTCCAAGAATTATTTCCCAATGAATTCACACTCCTGAAGGTATCCCTAAATGAATCTCTGAAATAATTCTCGACGTGATGCGCAGAATAATTCCTGGAAGATGCACTGAGTGATTTCCGGAACAACTTCTTTGATAAATCTCTTGATACATTGGTGTATGATCTTATATATTTCATAGTTTTTTCTAGCTAAATTATTTGCAGGAAATGTAAAATGTAATGTGATGAAGTTTTCATCGGAGGTTTCTGATATTGACACTTTAAGATTACTTCTGGAGCCTCATATGCTCCACACAGGAAAACCCAATTGAAATCAGTTGTTTGTTGAATGCAGAAGTGAAGTGAAGTTTTCATTGGACGTTTTTGATTTCAACACTTTAATGTTACTTTCGGAGCCTGTTAAGCTCCACTCAAAAATGAAGATACTTTTTGAGCCAGGTATTCCATCCTAGAAAGCAGTATTGAAATCGGCGTTTTGTATTTTTTTTAATACAGATGCTTTAGGAGCCTGGTAAGCTCCTCTCTAGAATGCAGTGTTGGAAAGTAAGTTATTTAAAGTTTATTGAAAGTAGAAAATGTAAAATGTAATGTGTTCGAAATTTCATTGGAGGTTTCCGATTTGGACGTTTTAAGATTACTTATGGAGCCTGGTAAGCTCCATGTTAGGTTGCAGTATTGTAATCAGTTGTGTGTGGTTTGTTGAATGCAGAAAATTTAAATTGAAATATGTTGAAGAATTTAATGGAGGTTTATGATTTGTCCATTTGATGAATACTTCTGGGGCCTCTTGGTTCCACCCAAGAAAGCAGTATTGAAATCAGTTATCTGTAGTTTGTTGAATGCAGAAAATGTATACTGTAATGTTTCGAAGATTTCTGTAAAGGTACTTAGTTACGATGTTTGATAGATACTTCTGGAACTGATCATCACCACCCAGGAGATCCATATTTGTTGTTTTTGAATTCAGTTGTTTGTTGTTGGTTAAATGCAGAAAATGTAGATTGTTATGTGTGAAAATTCCATTGGACGGTTTTGATTTCGCCACAATTCATTGTTACTCTTGGAGCCTAGTAAGAAGCCACTCAAGAATGAAAATATTTTTGGAGCCAGGTAAGCTCCACCCAAGAAAGCAATATTTGAAACTTTTTGAGTACAGATGCTTTCTTTTGAAGCCTGATAAACTCTACCAAAAGTGCAGTGTTGGACAGTACTGTTATATATTTCATTGAATAAAGAATACATATGTTCTTAGAGTCTGGTTACCTCCATGCAAAAAAAAAACATATAAATCACTTATTTGCAGTTTGTTGCATGTAGACAAAGTGAACAGTGTGCTGTGAAGAATTTTTCGGAGGTTCCTGATCTCGACACTTGATGGATAACTTCTGGAGCCTGGTAAGCTTCATTCAAAAAAGCAGTGTTGAAATTTGTAGTTTGCTGAATGCAGATACATTTGGAGCCTAGTAAGATCCATTCTAGAAAGTACTATTGAAATCAACTGCTTGTAGATTGTTGAATGCAGAAATTCTAAATTATGAATGTAAAATTGGAGAACGATGTTGTTCCAGGGTGCGGTCATGAAAAGATACAATAGGACTTATGACCTCGAAACTATCAGGAACTTTACCAAGAAACAATGCGGTGCATTTGCATATTCAATCATCGTCACAGCCTTTCAAAGCATTAAAATAAATTCACTATTCACATGCTGAATTTGGAACACAGCTCCACCGCTCGAGATTCCTTGTAAACTGAAGGTTTATTCCCGTCTGATGCTTCCAGATCAATTTTGGCTCTTATCCGATTTACCATTTAGATGTCAGCATGATGATGGCGACATCACCAGTCATCGTCTTTGCCGTCAGGGAGAAATCGATAATCAGTCTTCACAGGTTTACCTCCTACTTTCTTGTACAGAGAGTACTTTTGTGTAAAGAGTTACATGTTTTCAGCGTACCGTCTCGAATTCGTTTGCTTTAGCAGAAGCGCCATTTAATATGGCGACTTTTGCTGCTCTTTTAGCTAGATTTTGATCTGAAGAAGAAATTGGTGACCGGGGGCTACCGACGGTGGTGGGCGGGCAAAAGGAAGTATGGATGTACGTATACACTAGCAGGTGAGTTTAGGCGAACTGAGGTAGATTTGAATTGCGAACCATAAGTCCTTTCTGTTTGCGTGTAGACTTCCGAATGGGATGAGACGCGAATGGAAATGTTCAACGAGTGCCAGATGTTTGACTCAATCTGAATAAGAAAGCTAAAGTTTGTCATTCGAATGAATTTATTCATGAGCGAGGTTTAGTTACGGAACCCGATACGACGGGATGGATTAATGAAATTTTTCCCACACCATTTGTTTATTGAATAATAAGTAAGCTAAGAGATTGACTGCTATTAAGTTCAAGGATTTCTTGCGAAATAAAAACAAAAACAACATTCATTTGTCATAACTAGATATCTTGTGTTTTTGATATTTGATATCGCAGTCGGAGATCTACTCTATGAAACATTTGTTTGAGGATCAGAAGATTGTTCGCGAGACAAAGTTTTTACTTTCTGTTTATAAGTAGAAAATGTAAACATATATTTCAATATTAGTCTGAATACTTTGAATTGCTGAGTATTTGCCATGTTGTAGTCAACTGCAATTCTGCTTTGATAAGTTTGTGGAATACGTTGCATTCCTGGAGGTGTTTTAGTAATGTACAATTGTACAATTTTACCCTGTTTTAGAATTTCTGAGAAACGTAGTCGTAAATAATCAATTTCACGCAAATTTCGCATCGAAATAGTGGGTAGACAAAAAAAAGGGCAATGCTGCAAAGTGAATCATTGTTGATCCATCCCCCAACATATGTCATAAATATCTGCTTCTGAGTTACATATTTCCAACCCATTGCATTGTTCTCTCTTTCCCCAACAGGCATTCCGCCACAATTCCGCACAGCTATTCAACTATGTGCCTGCCTTAAGGTCCAGTCAAATACGGAACTGGAAACGCATGCAGAATGAGTTAATTTCAAACGCAAATACTTCTGCACAACGGTTTCGCGTTCCTCTGCCCGTTGCCAGAGGCCTTAAAAACTTGTGAATGGAAGAATTGTACAGCGAACGATACTAACCGGTCCCCCGTTGGCAGTTGCTACAGTGCAGTGATGGAAGCAACAGCCATCAACAGCACACGCCATGTCTGAACCAGAAGATTATAAAAATCTGGTGGTTCTGAAAATTAAATATTCTTTCAATTCTTGAAGTTTCCAATAGTTTTTCAAATACATATCTGAACATGACAATGTTTTTTTTTGGACTCATCTCTTAGATATTCGATTGATGATTGAAAAAAAAAAAAAAACGATGGGTTGAATGTATACACAATTTGTTGGACTGTTTTTTTTTTTCTCTATAATCGGTTTTATTGGGATTAGAGCAAAGACGGTTATTTATACGTTTTTTCCTCTTTGAACAAATACTAATTTTGTGTGCTTCACTTTGAAGTGGAACAAACTACAAGGCAAACATTTGTCAAAATTAAAAAATTCATTACTTCTTTGAAACAAAAAAAAAAATGGCACAGAATATTTGTAGGTCGTAAATTAGCGCTTTATTTCCACATCGGATTTTTTTGTTATAAATCAATTATTCACCGAAACCAGGCCTTTCTCGAAACCTTCGATTATAAGAATATAGCCCAAATACTGACTTTTGGGGAAAAATACTGTACATTCGATTTTTATATTCTGCTAATTCAGACATAGCGTGCAGTACTTCATAGCAGTGAGGCGCGGGGAAGTGAAAAGAATACAACGACCTTTAGAATCATCGTCACGGGAAAGTTTCCATTATTCTTCAGCTGTTGGCTGGAAACAAAGCAGTTTTTCATTCGCAATTTTATTTGTTTTCTGTTTCGAAATCGTCAGTTGGGTGGTGACCGTTGGTTACAAGAAGAACTCCCGGTATGCCACGAGAGGACCGAAAGCCGGATATGGAGGAAGCCACGATTTTCCGATGATGTTGACGAGTAAACAATGATAACAATCTAAAGGCTTTGGTGCGGGAATTTGGCAGATGGTTCCGGTGGGAGGTGTAGATGATTTGAGAATCTGTGAATGTCTCAACCGGAATGTAACAGAGTTTTTGATTTTAGGTGAATATAATGCCCTGTCTATCAAAATATGATAGCCGTTGGCATCTAAAGTATTGAAGACAAGTGAAAGCAAATTATAATATTGTTAAATTATTGCTTGAAGTGGAGTTGTGAATAATAATTAAAAGTGACTGTTTGTGGAAGGAAAATTGAAGGATTCAAATGAGCCAAAAATAATCTGGTATCCTGATCTCCATGTTAAAAATGCAACGTGGTTTTATTTGATCGAAATTAAGTTTCTTGAGATAAGAATAGACGGAAAATATATTTTTTTCATGCTACTCATGATGTATTTATTTAATAATTTACTATTGTGAATGCATAAAAATACTCAGAATTAAGATACCCTTCTATTTGCAATTATTATTGATTGGCTTAGGGATAAAAGGTTGAAAGACTGAATGTAGGGGGATTAGGGGCATAATTAACACACGGGGCGAAATGGACACCCCCTTATTCTCTAAGAATATGCATATTCCATCAAATGTTCATGCACTGTGTGGAATCTGTATTGTATATGATTTGTTCCACGGTATAAAAGTTTATGTTTTGTCTCAATTATCCTCTGAAATTTTATTAAAAAATTTTCTCAGTTTCAAATTGGTTTATAAGCAAGACGGTGGGAGAATCTTATTTTTGAGAAAAGTACTAAATTAGAGCAGTTTTTATCTTGCTAATGTGAAAGAGGGAACGTTTGACACCCATTAATAATATAATTTTCTCTAAATTCCACGAAAGTGTTTATTTTGCCCGAGATGCGGTAGGCTTCGTGATCTTGCGGCTATTGTCGTCAGGCATTGAGCGCTTTTCGTCAGGAATGTTTCACGGTAGTCAGCTGTACCAATGCTTGTCCGTTATCTAGTTTTAAGTTACAGTCTGTACAGCTAAATGGCTAAACGATCAGTGTCTTTTTTGATACCCCTTTTTTATCTAATTTGTTTTTGTTTAAATCCAATTTTCTATCTCTTTTTTTGACATTTGATATGTTTTTATTTCACCATGAATGAATGCAATACATCGTACTAATTACGAACTTGGTTACCAGCTGACGGTGACTGAAATATATTAAATTAATTAACTAATTACGCGGGGTAACAATGGATAAATTTTGGGTGAAATTATGAAAAAAATCTACGTTCTCGGGTTGGATTCGAACCCATGACTTCCAGACTCCAGGAAACCTAGAAAGATACTGCCATTTTATGGTCGTGAAATAAGCATTTGCTTAATGTGTCCATTATGCCCCTAATCCCCCTTACGTATACCGAAATAACCCTCTTGAGTTATACGATGCTAGAGAAGATCCCGTATATGATGTCATCTTAAGGCCTTATACGTACAAAGGTAGAGGCGCTATATGTGCATATTGTATATCATAAAAATAGTCATACAATGCAAGCGTATAGATTCTTATAGGGAATTATCTTTAATTTTCTGCAATTTAGTTTATAATAACACAGTTGATTTCACAGCTGCTACGGAATCATTCTATTTACCTTGTACGTGCTTACGGAATGAAATAAAATTCACTGATATACTGATTAAATAGTATTTTATGCGAGGAAACTCGTCAACCAATCGATTAAGTTTGCCGTTATGTGCGAGTATGGTAGATTTCGCAAAAGTACGTGAATTCTCTCTACGTGAAGTCACTCTGGTTATCTGGGTGAAATACAAAAGATCGAACAAAATTTGCATGATGGATATTTTTTTCTTCTTTGAATAAAATTTTTCATCTTTTTGTCCCTTCCTTTTTACCCTTCAGCCTGTTGTTTTGATATTTTGTTTTCTGGCAGTTATTATGAAAAAAAAAATGAATTCAATATAATGCTATTCATGTTATAACCATTCTTCTAACTGGCTCAGGTACACAATTTTAACGGTTCAAAAAAGTTTTTATTTTTTCTTTCTCATTTGTTTTCGATAAACTGCGGCTAGAATTGGCTATCGAGCAATAGAGGATGATTTTTTTGCTGCAAGTTATCCCGCAAAGGTAGACAAAATGTAGTTTTTCTAGTGTATTAATGTGAAAATAACAAAACTTTCAGCTAGTCTATTTGTACACAATTAAGTACTATAACTGATGGCAAAATTTTTAAATGACATATTTTTACCGTTTGTTTTCTACGACACACTTTTACTTTAGCAGATTTAAGTTTTGATAGATTAATTCAAAATTTGAAGTTCCGCCCTTTTCAATTTTTTAGCCTAATACGGCTATACAATCAGGTCTTCTATTAGACGCTGCCACCTACTTCACGCACACCGCAATTTCTCAGCTGTCCTTCAATTGATTCTAGTGAAATTTTGTAGCACAAATCTCGACAACAATATTTTATGTTAAACATTCACGAATTATTAGAATCAATGCAATAGTACATATTTTTCGGAGCCACATTATATAGTTTGAATTTTTTTTTAATAAATCAGGAGAAATGGGCGAAGTTTTTGGAAATAAACTCTAATATGTAAAATTACTTGAACAAAATATTTAAACAATCAGAATGTTTTTTTTTACTTTACGAGAAACAAGAAGATTAAGAAAGGTTCAAAAAAGTTTTGGATAAACATGTAGAGTATTATCTTTTTGCTCAAATTTTTAACGATTTTCTAACATGACTTTTCCAACTACAACGAAAACATTCTCAACAAAATTAAAGACTAGGTTCGAATGCAATTTATATATCTGCAGATCAAGTTGTAGGACCTAATTATTTAATTATTAATTTTAAAAATTACACTATCGATCACATTGCAGATCGGGTAGCGTGCCTTGAATATATGAACTTTAGAGAACTCTTGCTTGAATAAATGGAACCAAAAAGAAACCGAAAATGGATCAAACATGAACCAGAAAAACGAAATGAAACCTAAAATGCATCAGAAGAAAAGAGAATCAGGCTAGACGTATCTATATTTTTTTTGTAATCCCAGGAATTTCTCCAAAGATATTTTTTGATATTTTTCAAGGAAAGCCCAAGTCCTCCATGATTGTATCAGGTGATTCTTCCATCGTTTTCTTTAGTAACAACTGTAGAATTAGTGAAAAAAATATGTTTATCTGGAAAAACTCCTAATATAGTCTTAAAAAAAAACTTGAGGTAATCCCTGAGAAAACAACTGGAGGTGGAGGTGAATCGTTGGAGTGCTCGAGGTTGTTTTCTTGGAGAAAGTTCTCTAAACATCCTTTGCAAAATCGCTGGAAGAATTTCTGGGAGAATTGATAAAGGAATTTCTGGAAAAAAAATCTGGAGGGATCCTTGAAAGTATTTCCGATGAAATCTCTGGGAACATAACTAGAAGATTTCTTGAAGATTTTCCACGAGACATGTGAGAGGAAATTCTTGAAGAATCTGCTGAAAAGCTGTATTAAAGTCTTTGATTTTTTTTTTCTCAGGAGACCGTAGAATTTTGCATCAGGATTCATTGCAATCCTAATGAGGGAAGAAAAAGAGATTCTAGATAGCATTTTGATTAAAATAGAGACCTTAGAGATCTTGCAATAAAAATAAAAACTATTAAGAGACTTTCATTAACATAGAGACCTACCCAACAAACATTAGTACCGTCGTTGGGGGTGAGAATGGGTCAAAAAGGATATGTACGAATTATTTATTAGATAACTATCGCAATTTAACTAAACTTAAAATTTGGTGTGTATGTTCTTTGATGGTACATTAACAACTATTCAAAAAATTAGAAAAAAATATTTATTCACTGCAGCACTACAAGTGAATGACAAATGACCCAATCTCACCCCATAGAGGGGGTGACATTGGGTCACTGTAATTGAAATAACGTGTTTTTGAGAATATGATTGCAAAGCCATTCCCATCTGAAAAATATTGATGAAATACGATGCAAAAAAGACGAAAAGACATCTAATATGCTTTACAAGTGTGATAAACCCACTTAAAGGAATGATTGTAGCAAACAAATTAAGAGCTATGAGAAAAAATGTAAACCCAGCATTTATCGTCAAGTTTACATATTTTTTTTCCTCAAATTGTCTTCAAAGTCTTATCCGCATTGCCACAAAGCCTATTCAGTTTCTCCAAAGATATACTGAAACAGTGATAATTTTAAACCTTCGAAAATACTAAAATTTCGGTGAAACATTCCACGATTAAAATATTTCAGGCAGATGTTGACGTCTTAATCCCGGTATTTCAGAGATCCAACTCATTTGTTTTTTTTTTCGTGAGATGTTTCTATAACATAAAATCACGAATATTTTTTTTTTAATTGCAAAACAGTTCATTCGATTAAATTTTACGATGTTGTTTGGCACGAAAAACAGTTGCTGGTTTAACAAGTTGTTAAAATGCGTTGCATTGTTATTCAATGCACGGAATCTTCAACTAGACTTGTTTGATGCTTCAGCGATGCTGTATTTATAAAGAATAAACACATCTTATTGAGGAAAGACTACACATGGCAACGTAAAACGACAAAAAAGTAAACTTGTGATCTCATTCACAGTCGTTTTTCCTTGACCCAATCTCACCCCCATTTTTAATGTTTTAGACACCATACCGAAAATAATAATTTTTTTTTGGAAAAAAATGAATAGATTCCGGAAAATACGTGTGAAGTGTATTAAAAAGACTTTCAACCTTCTACTAATATAACTTTAGCGGTTAAAGTACATGCGTGATACTATGCACAGGAGAAATTTAATGTTGTGAATTTTATCTAGTTTCAACTTACAAGTTTATTGATTTATCATAAAAACCTACTATTTATAAAAATGTATATTTTGATTAATTATGTGTAATAATATGTACCTTAACATGTGAATTATTAATTTTAGTAATATCAGCGTTTTTAGCTGAAATATTTCATAAATCATATTTTTCCGTTATGACCCAATCTCACCCCCTAGACCCATTGTCACCCCCATCGACGGTAGCTGAATAACAGTTTATTCAGCTGAAATATGTTTCAGAGTGGACGGTTCATCTCTTATTCTGTAAAAATGTTTGTTGGGAAGTCTTTAGAAGAAGACCTGCTACCAAGCCTACAGCAATTTCTTCATCTCAAAACTGTTAAATAAATCTGTATTACCTTCATTATTTTAAATTTAAAATTGGTTTACGTCCATAGGGGATTTGAAACATTTTTTAACGTTATAAAATAGTTTGTCTCTGGTAATGGAAACCTTATAAAAACATTACAAATATCTAGTCTATGCTAAAGTATCACAATATTTTTTTTTTTCTAGGAAAAGGGCCCCTTTAAGATAATGGCCCCCGGGCCTCCACATTTGTCAATCCGGCCCTGGTCGTTAGTAATAAGTAGAGGGTCTTGTTTCCCGGGCTGGAAAAAACTCGAAATTCGAAATTTTTATTTTCAAAATCCCTGGATTTCTCAGGATCCCGGAATAAATTCAAATTATCTAAAAATGGTATAAAACGGTCGTAAATTCAATGTTACTGAACAGCGATCGGAAACACGAAGCACGATGAGTTTTCCTAGGCATGCATGAGTTTTCCTAGGCAAAACAGAATCTGCGAATGAACACGAACAACCGTTCGGGCAGGTCCGTCACACTCGGACTCAGATTGGGTACCACTTCTAGTACTACATTTGGTCCCTCGGTAGTGCAAAAGGTACCCAAGTTTGACAGATCGCAGTAAACTTTGAACGGCATTC
Organism: Aedes aegypti; assembly: GCF_002204515.2. Classification (NCBI taxonomy): domain Eukaryota; kingdom Metazoa; phylum Arthropoda; class Insecta; order Diptera; family Culicidae; genus Aedes; species Aedes aegypti. Next base: position 143,974,811 of record NC_035108.1, read on the forward strand.
TAGATTACCTTATGAGCCAAAAACTGAGCTCTGCAAGGGACATGGGGGTCTTTAATTTGTCTTTGGTTCGGGTGCTTCATTCGTTCGTTCATTTTCGGATCTCTGTTTCTCCCGACGGAGGACGAATGTCACTGATGTTCCCATTGTTCTCGCTCAGAAACATGTCGGGTCCATAACTGTCAAACTGCATACATTTTCACGTTGACATTTATAGCCCCGCCTCTCTCCGCCAGCAAAAGATGTTTCAACAGTGACGTCAGCTACATTCTTCTTCTATGGAGTATTACAGTCGACTCTCCACATCTCGATGTTCTACATCTTGATATCTCTCCCTATGTCGATGATTTTTTCAGTCCCTTCAGTCTGCATACATCTTCACTCTCCATATCTCGATATCCTCCTTATCTCGATATCTCCCTATCTCGATGTGATTTTCGTTCCCAACTTTCTCTCCGTTTGTCGATATGCCCATAATCAAAGGTTACTAGACTAGATTTTAGACATTGAAAACAATTTGCGAAGACGAAATGACATCTGTTTGTTTTTAATTTTTCTAGTAACGGAGTGATTTTCAATCTAGTATTCAATAAAAAAATGTTCTATATCTCGATCTCTCCCTATCTCGATGGTCCCTTCGATATCGAGATGTGGAGAGGCGACTGTATTTCTATCCTATCATCGGGTAATTTACTAGTCGTCATCTAACGCAAAGCTAAAACTGTGAAGGTGGCGCTGTGCTAGGATGGTGATTAGTGCACCCTAGTCGAAGTTACCAGTGATAAATATGGAAGAAATCCATGCCTAGTTCATTTTCATTTATTTAGTTAACATCTACACAGATAACACTGAATCAACAATTTCACGCCACAATACTCGGTTCGTGGCCGCATCTCTCCATCCTCGGTTCTGCCCCACGCTCGCCAAATCGATACGCACTTGATCCGCCCACCTAACTCGCTGTGCTCCACGCCTTCTTGTACCAACCGGATCCGAAGCGAACACCATCTTTGCAGGGTTGCTGTCCGGCATTCTTGCAACATGCCCTGCCCATCGTATCCTTCCAGCTTTGGCCACCTTCTGGATACTGGGTTCGCCGTAGAGTTGGGCGAGCTCGTGGTTCATCCTTCGCCGCCACACACCGTTCTCCTGCACACCGCCGAAGATCGTCCTAAGCACCCGACGTTCGAAGACTCCAAGTGCTTGCAGGTCCTCCTCGAGCATCGTCCACGTTTCATGCCCGTAGAGGACTACCGGCCTTATGAGCGTTTTGTACATGGTACATTTGGTGCGGGCGTGAATCTTTTTTGACCGCAGCTTCTTCTGGAGGCCATAGTAGGCCCGACTTCCACTGATGATGCGCCTCCGTATTTCACGGCTAACGTTATTGTCAGCCGTCAGCAAGGATCCAAGGTAGACGAACTCGTCGACCACCTCGAACGTATCCCCGTCTATCGTAACACTGCTACCTAGGCGAGCCCTGTCGCGCTCGGCCCCACCAGCTAGCATGTACTTTGTCTTGGCCGCATTCACCACCAGTCCAACTTTTGCTGCCTCGCGTTTCAGGCGGGTGTACAGGTCTGCCACCTTTTCAAATGTTCGGCCGACGATGTCCATATCATCCGCGAAGCAAACAAATTGACTGGATCTCGTAAAAATCGTACCCCGGCTGTTAAGCCCGGCTCTCCGCATAACACCTTCTAGCGCAATATTGAACAATAGGCACGAAAGTCCATCACCTTGTCGTAGTCCCCGGTGGGATCCAAACGAACTGGAGTGTTCGCCTGAAACCTTCACACAATTTTGTACACCTTCCATCGTCGCTCTTATCAGTCTCGTGAGCTTCCCGGGAAAGCTGTTCTCGTCCATGATTTTCCATAGCTCTACGCGGTCGATACTGTCGTATGCCGCCTTGAAATCGATGAAAAGGTGATGCGTTGGGACCTGGTATTCACGACATTTTTGGAGGATTTGCCGTACAGTAAAGATCTGGTCCGTTGTCGATCGGCCGTCAACGAAGCCGGCTTGATAACTTCCCACGAACTCGTTTACTACGGGTGACAAACGACGGAAGATGATCTGGGATAATACTTTGTAGGCCGCATTTAGAATGGTGATCGCTCGAAAGTTCTCACAGTCTAACTTGTCGCCTTTCTTGTAGATGGGGCAGATTACCCCTTCCTTCCACTCCTCCGGTAGCTGTTCTGTTTCCCAGATTGTGCCTATCAGCCGGTGCAGACAAATGGCCAGCCTTTCCGGACCCATCTTTATGAGTTCAGCTCCGATACCATCCTTACCAGCAGCTTTATTGTTCTTGAGCTGGTGAATGGCATCCTTAACCTCCCTCAAAGTGGGGTCTGGTTGGTTTCCATCTTCCGCAGTACTGACGAAGGCATTTCCTCCGTTGTTCCGTCCTTCATTGCCTGTGCTCTCAGCACCATTCAGGTGCTCGTCGAAGTGCTGCTTCCACCTTTCGATCACCTCACGCTCGTCCGTCAGAATGCTCCCATCCTTATCCCTGCACATCTCGGCTCGCGGCACGAAGCCGTTGCGGGATGCGTTGAGCTTCTGATAGAACCTACGCGTTTCCTGAGACCGGCACAGCTGTTCCATCTCCTCGCACTCCGTCTCCTCCAGGCGGCGTTTTTTCTCCCGAAAGAGGCGGGTCTGCTGTTGCCGTTTCCGTTTATAGCGTTCCACGTTCTGCCGGGTCCCTTGCTGCAGCATGACCGCCCGCGCTGCATTCTTCTCCTTCAAAACCTCCTGGCACTCCTCGTCGAACCAATCGTTCCGTCGACTCCGTCCCACGTACCCGACGTTGCTCTCAGCTGCATCGTTGATGGCTGCTTTTACTGTTCTCCAGCAGTCCTCAAGAGGGGCTTCGTCCAGCACACCCTCTTCCGGTAATGCAGCCTCGAGTTGCTGCGCGTATGCCGCTGCGACATTCGGTTGCTTGAGCCGCTCTAGGTCATACCGGGGTGGCCGTCGGTACCGTACGTTGTTAACGACGGAGAGTTTTGGGCGCAGTTTGACCATCACCAGATAGTGGTCAGAGTCGATGTTAGCGCCACGATAGGTCCTGACGTCGATAATGTCGGAGAAGTGCCGACCATCAATCAGAACGTGGTCGATTTGCGATTCTGTCTGCTGTGGTGATCTCCAGGTGTATCGGTACGGAAGGCTGTGCTGGAAGTAGGTGCTACGAATGGCCATATTCTTGGAGGCGGCAAAATCAATTAGTCGTAGGCCGTTTTCGTTCGTCAGCCGGTGGGCGCTGAACTTTCCAATCGTCGGTCTGAATTCCTCCTCCTGGCCAACCTGAGCGTTTAGATCTCCTATGATGATTTTGACGTCGTGGCTTGGGCAACTGTCGTACTCGCGTTCAAGCTGCGCGTAAAAAGCGTCTTTATCATCATCAGTGCTTCCGGAGTGAGGGCTGTGCACGTTTATTATGCTGAAGTTGAAGAACCGGCCTTTGATCCTCAACTTGCACATTCTCTCACGATCACGCGCCTCTGCATATCACCCATCACTATAAAAGCTGTTCCCAGCTCACGTGTGTTGCCGCAGCTCTGGTAGATGGTATGGTTACCTCTAAACGTTCGCACCATTGATCCCTTCCAACACACTTCCTGCAACGCTACGATGCCGAATCCACGGTCCTTCAGCACGTCGGCGAGTATGCGTGTGCTCCCGATGAAGTTGAGAGATTTACAGTTCCACGTACCGAGCTTCCAATCGCTAGTCCCTTTACGTCGCTGTGGTCTTCGCCGATTGTCCCGGTTCGTATTCTCTCGTTGATTATTCGTTGCTTCATTTTTTTACGGCTGGCTTGCAGGGCCTGACACCAACCCCCTAGATTTCCGGAGGGCCATTCCCCCTAAATGTTCGGAGGACCATAGTGCGCAGTTTAGCTTAGAGTCCTTCTCTGGCACTCGGACGATGATCAGCCGCCCCTGACATGGGGAACAGACGCTGTTGTGAGCCGCTCCTAACATGGAGTACAGACGCTCAAGGTTTGCAGAAGCAAAAGCAAAAGCAAACCCCCCCTGCCCTGTCAGCATACGACCAAAGTTCCCACCGGGGGTTGGTTACCCGATCTTCCCTAAGGTTACTCGTACCCCGGCCAGTACCGCGAGGAGGTAGGGATAGGAGTTGCTGGGCAAGAGGCTAAGGACCGCACAAAGGGGTCTATTTTATTCCTTCAGGTACGCGAGGTACCAATGGTACGCCATGCCCAGCCATTTACCAACCTCCATGCCTAGTTACCAGTGATAAATATGGAAGATTCCCATGCCTAAGTGCATCATTACGTCAGCACAGCGGACAGAGGAAACCAACCAGCTCCCACGATGGGGGAAGTTAAGGATGCCAGTCAACAGCTCAAGAACAACAAGGCCGCTGGCAAGGATGGTATCAGAGCCGAACTCATCAAGATGGGCCCGGACAGGTTGGCCGCTTGTCATCATCGGCTGATAGTCAGAATCTGGGAAACGGAACAACTACCGGAGGAGTGGAAGCAAGGCGTTATATGCCCTATCTACAAAAAGGGCGACAAACTGGAGTGTGAAAATTATCGTGCAATCACCATCCTAAACGCCGCCTACAAAGTGCTATCCCAGATTCTCTTCCGTCGTCTATCATCTATAGCAAACGAGTTCGTGGGAAGTTATCAAGCAGGTTTCATCGATGGCCGCTCGACAACGGACCAGATCTTTTCCGTGCGGCAAATCCTCCAGAAATGCCGTGAGTACCAGGTCCCGACGCACCATTTGTTCATCGATTTCAAGGCGGCATACGATAGTATCGACCGCGTAGAGCTATGGAAAATCATGGACGAGAACAGCTTTCCCGGGAAGCTCACAAGATTGATCAGAGCAACGATGGACGGTGTGCAAAACTGCGTGAAGATCTCGGGCGAACACTCCAGTTCGTTCGACAAGGCGATGGACTTTCGTGCCTGTTGTTCAATATTGCGCTTGAAGGTGTCATGCAGAGAGCCGGACTTAACAGTCGAGGCACGATTTTCACGTGATCCGGACAATTTGTTTGCTTCGCGGACGACATAGATATTATTGGGAGAAAATTTGAAACGGTGGCAGATTTGTTCACCCGCCTGAAACGCGAAGCAACAAGAGTCGGGCTAATGGTGAATGCGTCGAAAACAAAGTACATGCTGGTTGGCGGAACTGAGCGCGACAGGACCCGCCTAGGAAGCAGTGTTACGATAGACGGAGACACCTTCGAGGTGGTGGACGAGTTCGTCTACCTCGGATCTTTGTTGACGGCTGATAACAATGTTAGTCGGGAAATACGAAGGCGCATCATCATCGGAAGTCGTGCCTACTATGGGCTCCAGAAGAAATTGCGGTCAAGAAAGATTCACCCCGCACCAAATGTACGATGTACAAAACGCTCATAAGACCGGTAGTCCTCTACGGGCATGAGGCGTGGACTATGCTCGAGGAGGACTTGCAAGCTCTTGGGGTTTTCGAACGCCGAGTGCTAAGGACGATCTTCGTCGGCGTACAGGAGAACGGCGTGTGGCGGTGAAGGATGAACCACGAGCTCGCTCAAGGCGTGGGGCGCAGCGAGCTAGGTGGATTGACCAGGTGCACCAGGACCTGGAGAGTGTGGGTCACAGTCGAGGATGGAGAGAAGCGGCCATGAACCGAGTGAATTGGCGAATTATTGTTGGCGAGGCTTTATCAAGATAATTGATGTAAAGCCAAATAAGTAAGTAAGTAAGTGCATCATGAGAATGCCCGAGTTGTTCATTACCCAAGTGGAATTTTGAAATTTGTTTTCAGATAATTACTGTTTCTTAGTTATGATTTCACAATAATATTTTCAATAATAAGAGTAAATAAATGATTGAGTATCCTCATGATTAGTGAACAGAGGTTTATATTTATTATCTGATTGATCTGAAACTCGTCAGTAAGATGAATTGGACGGAACATACTTATTATTGCAAAATATGAGCCCAGTGTTATTCGATAAACAAGTTTACACAGTATCACAAGACATTATTTATAAAAAAAAAAAAAAAAAAAAATTATGGGATATATTGCTCATAATTTTTGAAATGCTTCCATAACAATTTTGCTATAGATGTTTAAGAATATTTCTCTTCCTTGTTGCGTTTATATCAGTTTTGTACCTCTCATTCTATCATCATTATTCTTATTCCGTGATCTCATTTTCTTCAGGAAGATAAAAACTACTGTGAGGAAATACAGTAAAAACTCCATGAGTTAATGTCCCTCAACTCATGTAATCATACTATTGAACTTTCTATAATGGTCCAACTAATAAATTTCTCATGTATGTATGTTAGATAAATATATAACTGGACAAGTTAGTTTCTTCAATATTGACTTATGGAGGTTTGACTAAAATTAAATTCATCACACCCATTTCAGATTATATGTCGAGCGAAACTTCTGACAGTTCATCCATCTTGTGACCACTACTTTCACAAGAGCATAAAATTTCATGATGCATATGAAAGATTGTAAAGGTCCCTGCAAGCCTATTAAGAAGTCATCTAACCAAGCATCTACCCATTCCTCAACTATCACAAACAAGTGTCAAAGCAGCTCTCGACTACCAAATAATGCATCAAACGCGTCAATTGATTGTGTGATTCCAAATCACTGTCATTTAGTAAAGAAATAATAATAATGCATCCCGGGATTTTCAAAGAATATCCCGGGATCCGAGATTTTTCAGATTCCGGAAAATTGTCCCGGGCAAGACCCTCTAGTAATAAGCTTATAATGTGCCTCAGTCACAAACGAAAAATCAGCTTCATCCGATTGGAAACAGCTGAGAAATTGCGATGCGAGGAAAATGGGTTGCACCGTCTTATAGGGGACCTGATTGTTTATCACGAACTATTGGTAATTTCACAAGATTTGTGTTCGTAATGTTTTAGTGTAAAAATTTCAATCATTACTTTTCACATGTTTCGGTCATAATTTAATAACGTATTATTTTTTTAGCATGAATGTTCAGCAAAAATATGCTCCCAACATACACAAGAAACTTTGCTGAATATTTTGACAACCTGTGAACGGTCGCTCTCCTTTTTTGGTCAGTCACAAATACTTTAGTGTTTGTGCTGTTGTGATTTGTACAGATACAGGTGGAAAACCGAACGAGTTATTATATCTAAGTAATGCAATTCAAATCAATATTTTTGTTTTTCAAAGTTTCGGCAGCGTTCATTTTTTTATGTAAATCCTAGCGCTTACGTAATAAGTGAAAGTTGCCAAATCTTTCAAAAGCTGATATGTTGCATTGAAATGCATAAATTGGACGCAAAATTAGTTAATCCTCGTTTTGTTGTGGACCCTCAAGCATCGTACTAATATTGTATACAAAGAGCGAGGGTTTGCCACCTGTTTAAGTAAAAAGCACAACAACGTGAACAATGAAGTGTTAATATGACCAAAATAACAAGAAGGATCGAGTGTAGGCTATTAAAATGATTAATAAAGTTGCTTGTGTTGAATAAGAGTATATTTTTTGTAAATTTTAACCAAAGAATTAAAAAAAAACATTTCTTTGAATTATTTGTGTCGAAAATCAGCGCGATATGTTTACCAAACTTATGCCTTTTGGTGTGGAGAACGTTTCATCCGAAAGCTTGCATTGAGAAATTCCCAATACTTTGAAATGTAGCCGTATACAAGAAAAAATAAAAAGGGCGTAACACCATATTTCGAACTAACTTTTCAAACTCTTATTGTGTTATTTTAGTATGGATATATACTATCAGGATATGGAGACAGCATTTTATTCACATTCAATGACCTCGAAATTGTTACACTGTGATATGCAATTTGATATTGACAATTCTCTTAGGACTTTAATAAATTTCATTTCTGAAGCAAGAGGCATTGCAATACATAAATGTGTGCAGATTTCACATCTGACTTACCTGCGCTACCTCAGGGATGTCAAAAATCTTTGTTTGCGGATGACACAGGCCTCTCCGCCAAAGGACGAAGCCTGCGTGTCATCTGTAGTCGATTGCAAAAAAGTTTGGATATTTTTTCTTCATACTTGCAAAAATGGAAGATTTCTCCTAATGCTTCCAAAACTCAACTAATAATATTCCCACATAAACCAAAAGCTCTTTATTTGAAACCTTCAAGTAGACATGTTGTCACGATGAGAGGGGTTCCAATAAATTGGTCAGATGAAGTTAAGTATCTAGGGCTCATGCTAGATAAGAATTTAACTTTCAAAAATCACATTGAGGGCATTCAAGCCAAATGTAATAAATATGTAAAATGTCTCTATCCCCTTATTAATAGAAAATCAAAACTTTGTCTTAAGAACAAGCTTTTGATATTCAAACAAATTTTCAGGCCAGCCATGTTGTATGCTGTACCAATATGGACTAGCTGTTGTAATACCAGGAAGAAAGCTCTGCAGAGAATTCAAAATAAAATTTTGAAAATGATTCTGAGGCTTCCTCCCTGGTATAGTACCAATGAGTTACATAGAATATCCAATGTTGAAACATTGGAACAAATGTCAAATACAATCATTAATAATTTCAGGCAAAAATCGTTACAATCTTCTATTGCCACGATTAATGCGTTATATGTTTAGGTTAAGTTAGGTTAAGTATATTAAAAACATTTTTTTTTTCTCTTATAAGCAGGTGAAATCAACTCACCTGTAAAAAAAACACTGAACTGCTACGGCAAATGAAATGTAATATGTTGTTAACAAAATGTTAATTAAATCTTAAATTTGTTTTACCAAATTAGGATGATAGTGTTGTCAAATAACACAGAACACCTAGATATAAGAAATGAATGTAATGTTTGGAATGATACTAATAAAGAAATTGAAAAAAAAAAAAAAAAAAAAAAAAAAAAAAAAAAAAAAAAAAAAAAAAAAAAATGTGTGCAGATATTCATCTTGACTCATTTTAAAACGTGAAAGAAAGGCAAATCCTACCTTCTACGTTTTAGCTTTGGAACTATGGATCTGCTGAAATAAATCAAAAAGCGTTTTTTTCTGGGATGAAAAATAAACATTTTAAATGAGAAATCTCACAGTTGGATACTGAAGTCTTAATGGTATTTCTGATTAATAGGAAGAAAAACAAATCAGCATCAATCCAGAGAAAAAATCCAAATACTTCAAATCGTTTGATTGATGAGTTTCCTCGCATAAAATACTATTTTATGAGTTCATAATATGTACATATCGTTTCGTTCCTTACAAAGTAATTTTTGTTATAATTCTGTTAGTTCTCAATAAAATCGACACTCTTGCATTGCATACTATTTTTCATCATATAATGTATGCACGGCGATACCACGTGTGTACATATAAGGCCTTCTCACGACATTTTATACATGAAACTTTGCAAATATAAGCATCGCATAAAGTAAAAAGTGATTTTATTATACGTACGTTTTGGTTATCTGGGATAGAAGCTTGATTGTTAAATTAAAAAAAAATTAACGTTCCTAACAAGTTTAATTATTCGGAATTCAAAAACTTCAAATATTAACTTTTGAATATGGCGTTGAGGGCCTCCAAGCCAAATGTAACAAATGTATAAAATGTTATTATCCTTCAAGGAACTTTTAAATATGGCATGTTGTACCCATATGAGCTACCTGCAACAAAAGTATGAAATAAAAATCCAAGAAATTATTAAGTTGGTTATCGTAGGGTACTGAACTTATGCCAACTGAAGGTCAACGAGTCAGAAACAGTTTCGTTGACAGTTTATTGACCAGGATTGTCTGCATCCCATTTTATAGTATTATCTATAGCACATTGATACCAATTTGTTATGGATGCAAAATTCTCACTTCAAAACCACAAATGCGCATCAATTTACTGGAAAATATGTGAGGTTTCCGCTCCACTATTCATTCAAGAAATTGATATATCATTCGATGGAGACACAGTCGTCTTTTCATATGAGGCCATGGCATTGAGCGACCTGTCGGTAGCAGATGATAAAATATCCTAACGATGTCTCTCACTCAAATCTCAACTCCTTGCCCCATACATATGAACCATAGTTTGTCAAATGTGTTGCCTTTTTGTTATCGTCCAACCCATTCAACATGATCGATTGTCCCATCAGATGTGTGGTTTCATCGATAGAGTACCCCCATAGTCTGGAAAAGACTTTTCGTTCCTTTTTCTTGCGGTTTCCGATGCCCGGATGAAATCATGACTGTGATGACTCAATTTGATTATAACGAGCCGGTCCTGTGGAACATAATAGGCACACTTTTCAATGGAGGAAGTGCATCAGGGATATTTACAAAAGAGACACAATTTCGATGGAAAAGACTGTTCGACTATATGTAAAACGATATTCGTTATGATGACCATGGATGGAAATGAACATATACTTATTTAGACTGGGAATAGTCCATTACAGATTCGGAATAGAGAGTGTTATAGATGGAAAAATGAAATGAGATTAAGACTGTATTTTTATTTAAAATTCTAGTTCTTTGATCGTTAAAGTTTAATCTGCATCTATATCGAACCAAAGTGAAAAGAAAACCATGTTTATCACGACTTTTCGGGCAAAAGGCGAAAGAAAAGTAATCTAAACATATGCCATCAAATTTGCTCATCTTCAAAATCACGGCTATAATTCCTTGTTCGTTTTTGTCCCATTCAAAACATGCATTCATTGGATGTCGTTTTATTTGAACTTTTCTTTAATCTCAGTCATTGAGATGCTTTTTAAATGGACATAGGAAATTTTGGTGGAACGTGCACTAAAATTTAAGATCTCAAGACAGCGAACATCACGCTTCGTAAAGTAAAAACAGCGTAAAAGCGAGATTCTTTGGAATTGAAGCTTTTTTCATTACTCTTGATTGACTTCGATATCGTTCACCTACCTTTTTTGTCAAAAGATCTTTTGCGGTCGCTCTCTTTGTTTTGTCCCCCGCGGTTATCCTATAGAGACAAAATGAAATCAATGTATTTTCTGTTTGATGTTCAATTCAATGCCATGGCATGTGGAGCATATTGATTTTTTTTACAATGAAAGGGAAACGTATCAGCATGGTGAAACAGAGAGTAAATGTGTATTCACTGCAATCAAGGAAATGGATTACTTTTCCCTTCTTTATTTCAACAAGTGCATATTCAAAGCACACCAATAGCGTTCAATTAACACTTGAATTACAAAAAAAATATTTTCAATTATTTTTCAAACTCTTGAAAATGTCTCTCAGTGATTGAACGATGTAATGTTTGGCAAAAGTGCTTTGAATGAAACTTAGCTTAGTTTGAGAGTTGTGTTACATTTTAACAAACGCTCTTTAGATCATTTATAAAAAAAAAGTTTTCTGTACTGTCCAAATAACTGATGTAGAAAAAAGCGGTCACAAAATCACCCAAATGGAAGGCGTAAATCAAGGAAATCACAGGAAATGAGGCGTGATGCGATGAAAGTAATCGAAGGAACGCTTCGGCCTCACATCGCTTTATGCTGCTTCCAGTTATGTACTTTAAGAATTATGTTTTTCATCGTTTAAATTTAAATAGGTTTGCATCCAGAAATTGAATATTATTCCGTATACTTGAATGGAATTTTCCACTCTCGCTGCACAACTCGTATGATATCTTGAAAAATTTAAATGATTTTCAAAACCTCCAGGGCACAGAGTATCTTCCTGCCTGCCACACTATGTAGTCAGGCAAAAATGGTGAATTGGCAAAGAAAGCTCTCAAACAATAACTGTGGAAGTACTCATAGTGATGCCAAGCTGTGAGGCAGGCTATTTCCCATTTGGAACGTAGCGCAAAAAAAAATCAAAAGCTGGTTCATTGATAAAGCGATATAATGTTTGTAAGATATTTATTAAAACAAAAGACCGAGTGGAAAGTAATGTTGAAAGTTTCAATATTATAATGAAAGTAGTGAACGAACTCGGGAAAAGTAATTCCACTATGTGGCTTCTCAAACTATCGAAATCAAAATGCCACACATGAGGACCTACTGGAATATCCCCCACCACAACTAAAGTCAGTGGTAACAATGGACGGATTGGTCTTGTCTGGCGGTCATACTGGAAGTGCGATGACGTGTGCTGGTGTTAGCGATCAGCAATCGAACTCAGAAGATGATTTATTTCTTGCTCCTTGGAGCCATTCTTTCGTTCATTTAAGCGATATCTCGACCTGTTCGGAAAGCTACAGAAACTCTTTACTTAAATGACTTTTGATATTATTTTCAGTCGAGGGTCTCCTTAGGTTGGACATTTCTGTGGCCTTCACGGGTGTAGAGTATTTGAATAAGTATATGAAAATAGTCAATTAGTAAAGAAACATCTCTGTTAAGAACTGTAGAAGGGCTTTTAGAACATTAACATAAACATGATAGACAAGATAGACGTGATAGACAAGAAGATGAAGACAAGAGTTTAGGAATTTAATCATGAAGTTTTTTTTTCTATCTTAGTTAACGAGATTGTTAGCCCTGGACCAGTTTGTCTTGGGATCAACGGCTTTATTTCACTTCCAAAGGAAGTCATCACTATAACTTTTTGTCAGTGACTATCTTAGGGATGAGATTCGATTCCTGGTCCTCGGCGTGATTGGCGTGTGTTCTAACCACAACACCAGCCCCGTCACCAGACAATGAAGTTCCCAAAATGTTTGCTCTGGGATTTTCTGATAAATTCACCCTTGTGCCTTAGTGTGAAAACCAAGACTTCAGTGCCCTTATGTACTAACGGTTTTTCGTGATACTGAAAAATCCTATGAAATATACAGAAATCATGTTCTAAACCAATCCCTTTAAGGATTTTCATATACTGGGTTTTTAGCGTGATTGAAATATATACAAATATTGGGAATTTGTTTCATACAGCAATTATTTGAGAATCATAAGTCAGAGATAATAATAAGAACATCAATCAATAGAAATTTTGATTGAAAACTTTTCATTCATATGATTTATCATATTGTTTCATGATTTATTTTATTGATGAAAAGATTTCAATCGAAATTCCTCATGACTAATGTTTTTATTATTATCTCTGACGTATGATTCTGAAATTATCGCTGTATGAAACAAACTCCCAATATTTGGTGTTTTTTTAATGATATTACTAGATGTAAATAGAAATACACAAAAGGATTGGTTTAGAATAATAATTATTCATATTTTATAGCACATTGCGAAGTTCTCTTTGTTCAAGATATATTTTTTTCTACCATTGTTAAGAAGCTACATTAGAGATGTGTAGTGCTGCCACTAACGTTTTTTTAATTGTCGCAATCGTCAAGAATTTTTGTACGGCTCGCTGTAAGAAATTGTCCACATCTGTTTGACATTTTTCCTAAGCTGACATGAAAACGTCAACGTTTAATGATCCTCAATCGTAATCATCTTCACCATCGAAACTTCAACAGCAGTGTTTCTGTTCATTCTGTGTTCTGTTATTCTACAAAAATATGTTCACTGTGTTTCGGCTGGAGAATTCAATACAGTGAACACATTTTAATATAAACTTTAATGAATTTCTACGAAAAAACTGCTTTTTAAAATTCCTCAATTAATGGCGTATTCTGTTTGCTTAACGCAAACAATTGCTGTCCTGCTTATTTGAAATCCTTGGTTGTTAATGGTGGTGGCTGTGGTATTTTGACACATACGACAAAAACGTGTTCCGTAGTGTAATTCCTCAACACCCAGACGACCATAAGTCGCATAAGAGTTCACGTTAAAACGCGTTTAGTTGTACAAATAACATCACACCCGCACAAAACAGTAAAGAAAATCATTTGAGCGACGTGCTTCCTCGCATAAAACGCAATTTTCTAAGTTCATCAATGCATTGGGTTTCGTTCCGTATACAAGTACAATGTAAGTCGAATCAATCAGTAGCAGTTGTCAACTTTGTTAACATATATTAAATCGCATAAAATTACAGAATAGGTAGTTAGTTCGCCATAAAATCTTTACATTCGCATTGCATGCAAACTTATATCATATGTTATATGCACGTATATCGCCTCAACTTTTGTACGTATCAGCTCTCTTGACGATATCCATTACGGAAATTGTGGTTATATAAGCGTCGCATAACGCAAAAGGTGATTTAGTATTACGTACATTCTGGTTGTTTGGCCAGATAACCTTGTTAGACATATCCGTAAGTCACGTCTGTTATCCACTACAGATAATGCAAGATGTCTTTGGAGTTCGCTGAGTCCACTAAGATTCTAGCCAGGAATCTATCATTCATGTGTACAAGAGTCCGATGTAGTTCCGTCAGCAATTTGTTGATAACTTTTTTCGGAGTTTGATGAAGATTTTCTCGAGAATTATCCCAAATATTTTATACAAGATTTGAAAGATTTACTCAGGTATTCCCAAGATTTTTCTTCAGTTTAGTGAAGAATTTCGTAGCGAAAGGATGTGTTGATTTGTACCGGATGCCGGAATCGGCCAAAAGTGAAATGTGACGGTGGCTTCGGATACTGCAGTGGCGTTCGAGATTTTTTTATTCGACCGATTTCTTTCGAGATCCATCGCGGTTCCATTGAAATTGTTCTGGGACATCTTTGCGATATACTCGACGAATTTCTTATCGAATTCTTCGTTATATTGTCTTTTTTTATGGTGATAATCTAATTAATATTTCAATTTATTTTCGGCAAGAAATTTCACAGTTTTCTTGTGAGATTTTTAACCGTTTCTTCTGTAGGGTTTTAACAGAAATGTCAGGTAACCTCTGACAGATTGTAAGTGGATTAAAAATTAGTTAATTCAGTGTATGATGTTTTCCAAGTAACAAATCTTTTATAAACTTCTGACACGATTTTCGTCTAAATGAAGATACTTTAGCAATTTTACTTTAAGATCGAAAACTTTCATGTATTTCCATGAATTTGTTGTCCGGCTGGTCCTGTTGAGATCCAAGACTAACGGACTGTTACTACTTTTATCAAAATCCTGATTGTTGTGGCACTAGACGATTTGATAGATCGGTAGAATCTTTACTTAGTTACTGACGGACTCTTGTGAAACTGATCATTTCCTTGATATCTATTTCGACGTGATCTGAAAAAGTTTTTAGAACTCAACCACGTGATTTCCAGAAAGTGTTGATTTTGCACATAGCGTTTACTATTCTTGAACACATTCACTGTGCATTTTTTTTCCAAAATCAGAGGGGACCAATTTTGACAAGCCCTCGATTAATTTTAGGCTGGCAAAAATCGATTAAGTCTTAAAAGTCTCGTTGAATTATCCTTTGATCAAAAGGGAAATCAGTTGAATTTTTGGTGGAACCTTTAATAAAAGTTTTTAGAGGAATATCAGAATTATTGAAAACAATATATTTTAGGAGTCCTAGGTCTAACTCCATTAACAATCTCCTTAGCATGCTTCATCAGAAAGTATTTTTGGATGGATCTTTATAGAATCCTGATTAAATTTTAAGGAATTTTTTCAAAATGAATATCTCCAGGTATTACTGAAGAGAACAATGATGAAATTTCATCTTAGACGAATATTTTGGAAAACCGTTTCAGTGTTCGTAGTACCTAGTTTACCTTTCATGAATGATTTCGATTTTTCAATTTTAAACACGATTTACTGATACTCGGAATCTTATGGAATTCAGTTTAATAGAAGGCGAGATTCAGCATACTAAATTAAGTTTGTATGGAAGAGCTCAAATATGCATTCAATAAAAAAACAATTTATAATATTGTTGAGGAATCGCTGTAGAAATTCGAGGTATTTCCAGGAAGGATTTACGGAATTATTTCAGGAAAAATTGGAGAAACACTTTGAAGAAATAAATAGAAGTATATAAATGAAATCCGCAGGAGAAATACAAAGAGCTTTCTGTAAAAAAATCGTTGACGTTTTTTTGAAGAACTCTGAAAATATATATATATATTTTTTTTTTCATGAAAAATTCCAAAATAAACTTTAAATTTTAAATTACACAAAAACCTAATTTTTTATATTTTTTAAATTTTCACCAAAGATTCTTGATAATAAACAGATGTTTGGGACAAAGTTTCATGATGAAGAAATTTTTAATAAAAAAGTCTTTCTAAGAACAACTTTAGACCGGTTTTCAAAATTTTGTTTCTTTTTGACAAAATAAATACGTTCTGATGATGCAATAAGAATCTTGAAATGATTCTAAACCATAATGTATACATGAATAATTTCTCTAGAAAAAGCCAGTTTTGAATTATATCGAGTTTAATGCAAAATATATTATTTAAATATTAAAATAGGCATTTTTAATAGTTACTCGCGATTCTCCATCAATAATAATACGTTTTCGAAAGTAAAGGCCATATTTTTTTCAACTTACTTATTTTCCTTGATGGAGAACCGCGAATAACTAATGAAAATGACCTATTTGAATATTTAAATTATATATTTTGCATTAAGCTCGATATAATTGGAAAATGCCTACTTCTAGAGAAATTGTCCGAATTTGGTTCAGAATAATTTCAAGATTCTTATTGCATCATCAGAACGTATTTATTTTGACAAACAAATCTGCTAAAAGTTGTTCTTAGAAAAACGTTTTTATTAAAAATTTCTCCATCATGAAACTGTCCCAATCATCTTTTAACTTTTAAGATTCTATGGTAAAAATTAAAGAAAATATTAAAAATGGGGTTTTTGTGTCATTTAAAATATAAGTTTCATTTATATTTATTTTATGAAAAGAAATAAAATATTTTTCCAGTGTATATTTTTTTCCCATAGTCCAAACGGTTCACTACAACTTCTTCATAGTACATTTTTCTTTAAAATCAACAGTTTCGGGCTTAGAATTTTTCAAATAAGTTGCATGCAAAAAATTATAGGCCATTTTCAAAAGTTATTCTTGAGTCAAAATGATCAATTTTTCTATGGAAAACACTGATTCTACCATACCAAAAACATGTGCAAAATTTGATCCAAATTGAAGACTATCGAGTACGATTTTTTATTTTTTTCGACTCATGCTGGATGGAATTCGTCTATATCTTTTTAATTTATTGATAAAATTGTAATCGGTTTTCTGTGCATCGTTCAACTATTATTCTATAATGTTATGAAAATATAAAAACTTACAATATGATTTTGTTTAACGAACTAAATAGTTTTTCCAAAATCTCCTAAGAAAAACTGTTTGTCAAAGTTTAGCATTATTTTTCGCACGACAAAAATCCTAGTTTTTATTAACTAATTGTATGTTGGCATCCTTTACTATTCGGCTGAAGGTAAGGCTTTAAAAACATCAATAATATTCCACCGTTCTCTGAGACCAGGTCACTTTAGTGATTTATTCCTTAAGGATAAATTTGCTGATACACCATCTTTTTACTCCCAGCAAAAAGGTAAAGTTAAAGCGTGTTAAAAATTGGTTTAGATTATATTACTATATTTGTATGAAAGAAAGCTAAATCTTGTGTTTTAACCGCATTCTTAGGTACAAATTTTACTCTTTGTGGTCGTTTTATTGAAAAATCCCATACTCCCATTTTCCCCGAATATTTTGATAGGTTATCTCAGAATAACACATTTCGAATATGATACATGGAAAATAAATTCGATTTCATTAAAGCAGTGTTGCAAATTTTGTTCATTGTCATTGTGCTTTGAGAGGTCTTCTGAAAATAAATCATTTGTTTTTTTTTTATTGTATTTAAAACATGACGTGGGGACTAAATAAGCAACTCTAAGAAGGCGTAGGTTATTTTTCATATTAAAACTATATTATCGCTTCCGTCAGGACGTACTTTAAACCTTAAAATTCTACTCATGTCAGTTCCATTAAAATTTTTAAAATTTTCTTTTTAAAGTGAATTTAAAATGATGTTATGATATCTTGAAAATTGTTGCTCCAAAAATAGCTTGATATATCTGACTAATGATGCTATCGAAGCTTTTTTGAAAATGAAAAATATAGATTGTTGAATTTTCCAGCCAATTTCTAATATTCATTGATTTTGATAACCTCCAAAAATCGACCGTTCTAAACGTTGTACCTTATTAGTTTGAAATTTGTATATTTTGTTGGTTTGTTTATAACCATAACATTGTACAACATTAGTCGAACGATGTACAGAAAACCGAATGTAATTTCATTGATAAATGAAAAAGATATTGCATGTACAAGCTGTCCACTTTATAAAATGAACAATCCTTATTTAAAATAGGCTGACAAAATCTGGGCACAAAAAATCGGTGACTGACAAAATCGGATCAGTACTGTATTCTCAAAGAAATTCAACCATTTATGAATGATAGATTAATTATAATAATTAGAATAGAATAGTTAACGGCTTCGGCACCATTCGACTATTATCGGTAATAAAATTAAAACTCCAGCTTTAAGATATGTTTCTATCATAACACACAAATGAAAACATTCAGATAACTTCTTGTTTTGTTCCCGCTGACAAAATTTACGAGACTGAACAAACAATTTCGCCAGAGATGTCATCAATTCAAATGATTACGCATCAGAATAGGATCCGGCTCCCTAATTGGTCTGCTTATGTCCGGGAAAATTACAAAAGAAGCTCGGCATCAGCTTAGACTGCCAAGAATACGTATATTCCCCTATATCTAGGAATTTCCCATATTCTATAACAACTTGGTTTATAAACAGCCCCAGAGTAGCATGAAGGTGTGTGGAAAATATTAAACATAAGTATCCATAAGTTCAAAAATTGCAAACAGGTCAATTTGCACCTCGTTTTATCTCATAAAGATTTCAAAAGATTAAACCCTTGAAAATGACCAAAGCACATTTTACGAAACGTAGAAAACACAATCGTTCTTCGACAACCTGAGACTGTGAAAGCGATCCGAAAATAGCATATCAAACCAACTGTTAGTAAACATCCTCGTGTTCATTTCACCCATTGCACTCTTACGCAGTAACCCAGAAACATTCTCACCACCCCACCTGACACAAACCTGTTGAGCGCCGTCGTATCGTGGAAGAAATGTAGTTCAACGTGTGCATGTTTGTCACTTCCGGAGAGGAACGATACGCTGATGGGACAACACGTGCCAGCAGCAGTTGATGACGTTGGTAAAAATTGCGTTTTCTCTCTTCTTGGTTGGGGTGCTTGGCACGTTGCTCGAGCGAATTGTACGACGTCATAATATCAGCTGGATTTGAACAACCATGTTTCTCCATGTACACGCTCTCGATGGGGGGTTGCAAAGTTTTAGATTAAAATAAAACTAAATCCCATTTAAAAAGTTAATGATATTGAAATTCTAAAGGAAATGTTATAGGTAGAATACATTGATTCAAATTGACTACCGTCGTTGGGTCGTTGAGAATGGGTCAGAAAAGGATATGTACGAACTATTTATTGAATAACTGTTGCAATTTAGTTATAATTAACTTGAAATTGTGAGTGTTCTTTGATAGAACATTAACAATCGTCTAAAAAAATTATAAAAATAAATATTTGATTCATTGTAATTTAAATAACTTGTTTTTGAAAATATGATTGCAAAACCATTCACAGTGAAAAAATATTGATGAAAAACGATGAAAACAAGAAGAAATGCCATTTCAGATGTTATACAAGTACGGAAAACCCACTTAAAAGTACGATTATAACAAAAAATGCAGTATGTAAAACCAGCCTTTATCGTCAAGTTTACACAATTTTTCTTGTTGTTTTTCCTCATTTTTTAAGTCTCTTATCTTCATTGAAATATAGTCTATTCAGTTTCCCCACAGGTGTACTGAAACCGTGATTATATTAAATCTTCGCAAATCGGTGATTTTTGGTGTAACATTCCGCGATCAATTAATTTCAGGCAGTTTGACAAGTTGTTGACATCATAATCCCGCTAATTCCGAGATACAACAACTCCCTTGCACTTTTGTGAGATGTTTCTATGAGATGAAAATACTAATAACATTGCGAAACACGTTTTGGTCTCAAGCGTCAAAATACCGCTATTTACTTGATTTAAGGTTGCTGAATCCATTGCCGTTTTCAAAAATATCATTGCACGTCTAGTTTTTGAGATATTGGCTGTTGAAAATGCAAAATTTGATTATATCAGTCAACTTGCATGCAAGTTTACCAGCTTTTAAGGCAATACATTTGCTTAATTTGTCACAGCATTCACACTTTATGTGTATTATAATAATTATCAGCATAGTTCTTAATACCATCGATGATCAAAAGTTATTTGGTATTTTACAATATAAGAGAAACGAAGAGTTTTGTAGGTATGGAGACTGCAAGCATGTTAAAAATCTATTTAATCTTAACTTTATCGTGAAATTTCAACCAAATTATATCTGAAATAAAAGTTATACAAATGATGAATTTTAGTTATATCAGCGCCTTTGGCTGGATTATTTCATAAATTTTCCGTTTTGACCCAATATCACCCCCTAGACACATTGTTACTCCCATCGACAGTATTTAGATAAAAACCGTTTTCGTTGATTATAGAAGTTCGAAGGCTTCGGATAAGTGATTCGAAATTGAGTTTGTATTTTTCTATAAAAGTTGACTAGGGTCTTTTTTGTTTGAGCAAATTTGTGATTGCATTCTTCAGAGAACTTTTAGAAAATGTTGATATGAACTATTTTGTCAAAGTCAACATATTCGATCTAATTCTTCTTATTATTGAGCTGAAATCGAATTCAATGTTTGGTACTGAATTGACATTGTCATAGATCTTGTCTTCCAACCCTGTTATGATGATGGCCTGTTGAAAGAACTCCGAGAATGTAGCATCGGATCGTACATCAAAGAATCTAGTAGGCTGGCACAACTTCGACGCCTCCCTCCTATAGGGCTCTGCACTATTTTGATTTTGAATAGGATTTTGACGTTTACTGGCCTTGTTGTTTACAAATTTCATGTAAGAGTGAAAGAGAGAGGAAGATTTTTGTGCAGTGACCCATAGTAACGTCAGAATGGAATGAAAGGTTCTTCGTGGGGCTCTCGCTTGCCAACAACGACTCTGAGCTCCACATTCAGGGTTACTTCTGCGTCCATGAGTCCTCTCGTAGTATAGGAGTAACGCGCCGTTTCAAGTAAATACGGAGTCAAGTTCGATTCTCACCGAGAAGACGTATGACTTTTTCGCAACATTCAACGAAAATTTGTCTATTCAATTCAATTGTGAAGTATATGGAATGTTTAATTTTTTTCAAAAGTTGTTCAAAGGCTATTAGTTTGGTTGATAAGTCTGTTTTGATTAAATCCCAATATGAGGATTGTTTTATGTAATCGTAAGTTAAGTGCAAAAAATATGCACTGAAGACTACATGTAAAGATCACTGTTGACTGAACAACAGCTTTTCTAGGTAACGGAAAAACGTGTGGACTCAAGGAGACCAAAATTGACCTCTGTTACGCAATTTGCGCAATTCACTAAATTACTAAATTGAGAGTTGCTACAAAGCTATTCTATCAAGTAGTAGGGTGAAGAAGATAATGTGCTAAAAGGTAAACTTAATTTAAAAAAATATTACTACCGCCGTGCGGGGTGACATTGGTCCTAGGGGGTGACTTTGACCGCCCTTTTCGATGCATCTCTTGATTAGAACCGGAAGCAAAAAACTAATCCATGACCATCCAGTGGCTATTTATAACGTATTCTTGAAGCTAGCCACATTGTTTAAATTATTCTGGTTTTAGTTTGCTGTAAAAATCTTGGCCCAAAGTCACCCTTATGGACCAATGTCACCCCGCACGACAGTACTACAAACAAATTCTAATCTAGGTATATCACAGAGGTGTATTACAGTTTGGATTATCGATTATTGTTAGAAGTCCCAATAGATTATCACCAATCAAGATTGTATTGTACGAGACCACTTTCCGAAATTGACGGACTAGATGAAATCACTAAACGTAACTAAACACATGAACTATTGTAGAGAAAGATTATATTAAAACATACATTTTGTATTCCTCTATTTTTTAACTTAACAGGAAAAATTTAACATATATCAATAAACGAATATAGTATACAACTAGAAAATTCACTTGCTGGAAAGTTGTTTAAATTTACGAAAAACCATCTACCGTCTTGTTGACGTTCGGGAACAACCTAATAGAAGGTTGGTGTCTTCGGCAAAAAAGATCAAGATCTCTCTGGCTGGCGGTGAAGAATCTGATTGAGAATTAATTCGGTAGGTGGCGCTAGTGACAGATTGTATTCAGTCATCTGTATCTCAAGATCCGTATTAGCTAGAAAGTTGGTGTCATCGGTAAAGCTGTTCAGCAAATCAAGAGCTATCCGTTAGGTGGCGATAGTGATAGCGCAATTTTCTCATCTCAAGATACATATCAGCTAGAAACTTGGTTTCTTTGGCCAAGCCATTCATCAGATTATGGGGTATCTTGTGGTGGAAAATTTGATTAAAAACATATCCAATAGGTGGCGTTTTATCGGCAGTATACCGAATATCGAGCTAGGAAAAGTTGAATGTAGCACTAAATAACCAAAAAAAAAATGAAATTAGGCACTGAAAAATTCTAATAATGCCAATGGGAAAAAAGCATCAATGAAAAAAATATAAAATTAGAAAAGATGAGATGGATGTACATAGGTCCGTACTGAGTAAAAAAGGGACAATATAGCAAAAAAAAAAAAAAAAAAATACAAAAATATAATGGTGTTTGTATGTCACGAGATGGTTCGAAAACTGGTCAATGAATTAACCAGGTTTATTTAAAATTAGGTCCTTGAGGTACTGTGACGTGTTTGTGCGATATTATATCTGTGTAAATCCATTGCGAACGAGATGGCAAGGCGGCAAAATCTCTTTGCAAATTAGACATTTGCATAGATATTTTGTCAAGGCTTACTGCATGGCCTATTAGAAAATACATAGCATGTCGGGACTAACTAAAACAAATTATTGGAATAACTTATTCGCTCAATAAAATTTCAAATCAAGCAATGAAAAAATCTATCTTATTTGTCCAATCAAATTTTAAACCAAGCACTGAAAAAAATCTAAATTGCCAATGAAAAAAATTAAAATAAACACTTAAAATCAAAACAGATGTTTTTTGAACTGTAAAAACTAGCTGCTATTTAAGAATAAGATTTTAAGTCCTGTTTTTTTATTTTCTTTTGAATTTTTTTTTATATTTTTAGTGCATATTTTCAGTTTTTTCATGGAAAACATTTAATTTTCAATTCCGATTTTGAATTTTGGCAAAAACTATATATCAAATTATTCTCGAATTGTTGATTGCTTATTTATTTCCAACTATTGCTTGTGTCGTATTATTTTATTGATCGTTTTTTGATAAACTAGTAATGGTTATCCTTTTCATAAGGTATGATATATTACAAACACAAATTTTCTACACAAAAAACGTAACTCAATGAAAACACAAAAAACAACTCTTTTTCTAGTATATTGTCGGTTCGGACCATTGTTCTATTGGTTTATTCGAGTGAAGTGAAGAAATTTAATTTAGAGGTCTCCATTGTTATTCCATTGCATTATGAAAGGTTGGAGGAATCCCTTGCCAAAATAGTTCCATTGAAATAGTAAGTGGTGAGTAATCAATCCACGAGCATGAACTTGCTGCGAATAATTCACCAAATGAATCTCACCAGCAGTGCATTGTATACATAGGAATGAACTGGATACCATTCTCAGCAGGAAATCTTTTGGTTCGCATGCCGGGATCGATTGCCAGTGGGTGATTGCAGGCGGTTTAGTCATCATCGGAAAGTCGACAGCCAAGGATCTGTGTGGCTCGTGGGCGCCGGATGTGTTTTCACTTCGCTTGGGAAAAAAAATCGTTACAATTCCTCTGATTTGAGTGTCCGGTGATGTTGGAGCTATAGTTTTGGAATGTGTATCACTGAAAACTTCGCAGAACTTTAGGACATCAAACGACTTTGACAATATGTCTAAGGAATAATTCTGCCGCACTAATTAGTTGTGGGATGTGAAGCGTTGGCCACTCAGCAGATTTCACGATAATCCAGTGTGGTTCAATGATGGGATTTGTTGAGCTGCGTTGACTCCAACCAGTCTTGGCATGACTAAATAGTGGATTGAAGTGGCAGGAGTGTTGAAACGATGCTTCACATTCTCCTATGCTGACGACCAGACTTCGATCGGAAATTATTTTAATGAGGCAATGCAAATAGCAAAAAAGGGACAAATAACCAGTGCTCCGATATGAAAGAGAATTTAATGAGTGGCCATTAGTTACGACTAAGCGTGCACATTTGATCTTGCAAGAAGAGCAATCCAATCAGTGAGAAAAGATTCATTAAAATGCATGGAAACTGAAGGGAGAAACATGGGCGTTATCAGCACCCTTCGGAAAGGTCGAATCATAAATTGAATATAATGCCTCGAGGAGTAACGGCGGTGCTTGAATGACAAAACAGGTGATATTTTCCGAAGATTAAATACAGACGGAGCTAATCGGAAGCCAGCGAGCTTTTGTCCGCGGTGTGGAAAGTGAATTTTGCTGTGCTGCAAGAGGGAAAACGTGAAAGTAACAAGTGTAAATTTACAAGTTCACGGAAAAAGCTGTTGCAAGATTTGAAGCGCACCTTGAGGGTGGGCTTTTACTGTGTTGGTGTGGTAAGGATTATCCCGTCTGATGTAAATTTTTCGCGTGCGTTTCTTGAACAGATTTCAGCGATGGTGTACCCCGGATGTATGGAAGATTATTCCAAGACTTATTTTAGAAGAATGTACGAGTGCACAAGTAAAGTGATTTTTTAAGATGCTCATTCAAACAAAAGGTAATTATACAGTTTTTTGAGAAATTTCAACAGATACTATTAAGTCACAAGATCACATATATTTTTAAATCTGCTTTATCAATTATTTATACAGCCATATATCTCACATATATTATATTATATGTGAGCTATATAGTGAACAAAATTAAGTTGAGTTACAGTTTACATTATACTTTTATGTGCCTTCAATGATATTTGCGTACTACATTGAGGCAATTATACCACAATTACATGGTAAACGTTTAGGAATACCTTTTTATTTTTGCCTTTGAAACAATATGGGATTTTTTAAAATGAAGTAACGCCAATATAGAACTCTTTAAAATAAAGTTATGTCAAACCGAGCTTTTCTGGACCATTACAGCGTATGTGTCGTTTTCATACATCATAAAGAATCGATTTTGAGCAGATTTCAGTACATTTTCTCAAATTTTACGGCACACAGAGATGTATAGTATGAGAAGTTTCTCTATGTATCAGACAGTTAAAAAAAATTATCCAAGGAGCAGATTTTAGCTACGCACCTGATGTGTTGGTTATATTTAATTTTGTGTAACTTCGTTTAATCGTGTTGAAAAATTATTGATTTCATGTCATTTATGAAATTAGCTTAGCTTAGCTTAGACTGATAACACATATCAATGGTTGCTATTGCGTGATTGACCGAAGTCAGCGAAGATGCACAAAAAATTAACTAGAAGTATGGCTGGGATTGACCATGACTTCTTCAGTGTGCATCATTCAGTGCCTCCATTCAATAACTGCTCCGGCCACGTCCTTGTAGTAATGTTGGATTGAGGGAAGGAATGTTAGTGTGTAACATTAGCTATTTGGAGACCTTGATTTCATGTCATTTATGGGATTATTATTAAACTAAATTGTCACTTGAACTATCATGTTCAAAAAAAAATTTGGAAATAGCTTCAAAATAACGTCTTTTCCAATAGTCTATTCTAGGATGTCATTAAACATCACATTTTAAGATGCATGTGCTTTTACTTGAATGGGAATGGGTCACTGTTTATAATTTCGTAGATCAGTGAAAAATAATCGAGTTATAAATGTTTTCCCACATTTTTAATTTTCAAAAATGAAGTGGTGTTTGTATGTTACGAAATGGCTTGCGAACGGGCTACCAGATTATGAAAATTATTTCACTAAAGTGTTCATGAAGCGTTCCGATGCGTTTTTGTGCACAAAAAGTAGTAGATATTCAAAGAAAAAGACGAAACAACGGGACAAGATGAAACTGACAGTTTGTATGGAAATCTTGCAGCGCAAAAATTGGCCTACTAAGAAGCAATTTATCGTTTGCCGGGACCACTAGTAAAAGATAAAATATCATTAGAGAAAATAACTTCACCATCATAAAAAACTATATGAAAATTATCGAGATGAAGACAAATAGCAATCTTTATCATTAAAAAATATATTGAATTCTTCACCCCCGCCTAGGCCTAAAACCTAAATTAATCATATGGGTAAACGTGGCTTACGACTCAAGCGAAAGTGAAGAAATCGGCCCTAAATGTGTTATTTGAAGACGAAATAAATACAAAAACAATAGCTTAGCTTTTTATGGAATGAAAACAAAACAACAACATACTAATATCAAAAATAAAGGTAGGGGAAGGCCGCCTAAATTGCTTCGAGGTCGATATGTCGGCTTCATATGTCGAAATCAAATATCAATAAATCCTTTTTCAACACAGCATGTTGTTTTTTGAAGCATTAGGCATGATCAAGAAATATCACAGGCGTTGTATTTGTAAAATATTTTTTTATTTCTGGAAGCTTGAAAAATTAATGACTTCACACAATTATTTTTAGCGACTGGGTAAAACCGCCGAAAAAAAATTATCAGTTCCCTGTGATTCTAAAAGTAAAATGTTTTCTTAATTTTACATTGGTTAACGTGAATTTGGAATCATTTTTAGGTTAATTCATTCAAAAAAATTAGATCAATACTTATCATCACCTTAAGACACCCATATTTTGAAATAATATGCAATAATTCTTAAGTGAGCATCTGTTAAATTTAGACTAAATTCAATATCGACGAGCAGACTTTGATTTTTGATATTTGTTATGGAAAAATTAATGTCAATACCCGAATATTTGTACCAATACGAATATTTGTAGCACACATTCGTGTACATGTTCACGTATTCATTTAAAAATATATCTTTATCGTTTACCAAACGAATCCTTTCTCATATCCAAACTCCCAGTGTTTTCTTGTGGAAGTGCAGAGGACTCCTCGGCTTCCATAAAGCAAGTAACACGTCAACATTCCCCTCCCATTCCCAAATTGACCTGCATTCGGACGCAGCCGGCGCCGGTATTGTTTGTTATAATAATGAGAGCACCAGTACTTACACATTGAATATCCTGAGTAACATCTGTTGGTTCCCTGTGTAAGTACAGCTGTTCTTGCAATAACGGAGTAGCAACTGCGGGCGGTCAATCATGCTCATGCTCATGCTCATGCTCAATACGAATATTTGTAGCACAATTATATCAAGATTTGTTATAAATAGCAAATTTTGTTTCATTTTTGTTAGAATCACTTTAAATTGATGGAGCAAATTATAACATTACTACATCAAAATCCTTTATAATAACACAGGCTGTTCGATTTGTTTCAATTCAAAACATGATTATAAAACAATTTGTTGGAAAAATTGAGAGAAATTGCTTATAATAAATTTTGTTATAATTCAGTTATGAAAAGTAACAAAATGAGTTTAAGTTTTGCTTGATTTGAAACATATTGAGTATTTTTTTTTGTTTAAATTATAACATATTTTGTTTCAATTTCGTTAAGTGTAGAGGAAGTTATGTTATAATTTTTGTTATTCCAACTACTAACAAAAACGCGCCATCCGGTTGTCGCTCAATTGGTTACCGATAGAACCAGCTTAATGTTATGTGCGATAAGCGCAATTTTTGACATCTCCATTGAAAAAAAATACTGTTATACTAAAATGCGTCAGTATCCTGGAAATTCGTATAGGGTAAGTTTTCCATTAGTTGTGGGTGTTCCTATAGTTGCGGTAGTGCCGTTTTCACTCATTTTATTACATTAGCCACAGAACCGACACTGCCAACCGACGTATTGGCTTGTTGATACACGGAATAGTTGAAAAGAGCATTCAAATTGCTTTAAAACTGATGAAATATCACTAAAATTGCTAAAACTTTTCTTACTTGTACCAATAGTTGCGGTAAAATGTTCCTATAGTGGAGGATGCCATATCAAAACAACGGATATCGCAACTATAGGAACGCAAATTGAAAATATACCACAACTAAAGGAACAGTGTACCAATAGTGAAGGTATTATTTTTCGTGGATTACTGCGATGAAATCAATTTTCTCATTGAGTCAATTGCCGTTACTTCCCGTTACAACATTAACATGTACATTAATTGCACTACTTGAAATTTTGAGGGGTTGAATAAAGTTGAACCATGCTCAGTACCTCCACTATTGGAACATTTACCCTATGTGTCACATTCGACATAACAAGCAAGATCATACTATTTATGTTGTTTATGATCCGATCTGTCTAAGATGAGACAGAGCCTGCTTCCCAGCTTAGTGTTCTCATGAGCACTGCCACAGTTATTAACTGAGAGCTTGGTCTTGCTGAATAGCTTTGCGTTTACTGCTACGGCTATCTAGGCCGAACAATTTCTTAAACACTTTGGAAAGAACAGGCAAATTCATAACACCAAAATAAACGTCTGTTCAATACCATTCTGAAAGATGTATCGAATGACAATATATCACTTGAAATAATAAAACGTGAATTGATTTGCTTGAATTGCATGCGGTCCTAGAAATCGAGAAAAAAAAGAATTCAGTTTGGCTATCGTTGGAGATGTCGTCCTCAACAATTCCATTTAGTTTCCACCCATGTTTCTCAACAGTAGGTCCGCCAATTCGCAAATCTCGCTGAAACGAGCACCTTACAGCAAGCTGGTTTTTCGTGGTTACAAAGGTTGAGAAACAGTGGTTTACATTAACAAAAGTGATCTGAATAGTAGGAATGATTTGAAATAATCAAAATTATGTTCTATATTCCAGAAAATACTCGTCACCCTTAAAAGTGACGTTTTATTTATTGTGATTTCATATTTAGAACAATACCCGAGTAGAAGACCTTCCAATTTCGACACCATCAACGAACAAAATGTGTCAAAATCAGTCCATTCAACGACACCAAAGTGTGAAAGCAAGCGCCAAAAGTAAAATGTTGTTTGCTTTTAACATTTTTCTTCCTCATGGCGCCCGTTTTCGAGCCAGCACTCTGAAATGCTAACGGCAAAAGTTGAATCAAGGCAGAGCATGGTTGAACGATATTCAGCTGTGCACGAATGTTGATTCAGTTTCGGTTCATTACAAATTCGAAGCTTTTCTTGATTCCTTTACACATAATAATTTAATTTTAGCTGGGTAGTTCATACAATGTGAATCCTTTTTTATTCGTTAACAATGTTTCGGTTTCCGAGTGTTCCCGTACATATTTTTGACACAGATAGACAGGCAATAAAAAGTTTATCGAAGCAAGCAAAAGCTTTCGAAATGACCTTTACACGTTTCTTCCTTTGGCAGAGATGCCTGGCTCATCTGCAAAAAAAAAATTGACATCTCTTAGGTAACTCAGGTAGGTTAGATATAAAAATATTGTATAATATTGATCTCAAAATGCTGCCTTGAGAAACACCAGCTCTTACAGAAAGTCTTACAGATACAGTATTGGACAAAACATTTGCAACATTTTCGATTTTCCATACAAAATAATCAACTTTGGTAAGCTATATCTCAGTTATTTATGGACCGATTTGAATGAAATTTTGGAAAAACATCACACATAACTTGAACTTTAACATATAATTTTGAGTGATTTAAAAACAAGTTTAAAAGCAGTAACGGTTTGATTAAATGGAATTTTTTGATGATTTTTTTATAATTGACATAACTAAACATATTGAAGGAATAGCTTCATGGTATCTTCAGCAAAGTTGTAGATTTTAACGAGATGAACAAGTTTACTGAAGACAGTTTATGAGTAAGGCTACCAGATTTTAAGACGAATAGTTTTCAATTTTTCGTCGAAAAATACACTTTCGTTAAACCGTTATTATTTATAAATTGGATTGGAAAAATATTCAAAAATATATGCTAAAATTTAAGTTCTATTTGATGTTCTGTGAATGTTTCATTCGAATCGGTCATAAATAACTGAGATCTAGCTTACCAAAGTTGGTCATTTTGTATGGAAAATCAAACAAGTTGCAAATGTTTTGTCCAATGCTGTATGTATGAAACAATGCATGTTGGAGAATTGAATTTTTGTAGTTTAACAATCAATCCTTCAAGCCAAACTCTGTCGAATGTTTTTCCATGTCTAGAAGAGCAAGACCAGTGGAATAGCGTTCACATTTGTTGAAAAGAATTTGTTGTTTGTTGGTGTAACATTTTTATAAGGAATATAATCTTCATCTTTTTACATATAGTCAAAACCAAGTTTTTTATTTGTAAAATTGAAGCAATTTCATGAAAACCTATCATTTTATTGCACTTGCTATCTGCAGTGATCTTCATGTTTCTTCAGATATGAATGAAAAATTGGTTTTAGATGATTTCTGATAGGGGCCTTCCTTAGCCGAGTGGTTAGAGTCCACGGCTACAAGCCATGCTGAAGGTGTCTGGGTTCGAACCCCGGTCGGTTCAAAATCTTTTCGTAATAGAAATTCCCTTGACTTCCCTGGGCATAAAGTATCATCGTACTGGCCACACGATATACCTACCTTGATACCTTGATGGCTACAGCGTAGCGTCACGCCATTGCCGAGCGTATTGTCGAGCTCCATTTTCGTCGGTCTTGGGCGAAACTTCTCCAGTTGCCCCGAACGTTTAGGGTCACCAAGTCCTCTTCCACTGCGTACAGCCAGCGTATTTGTGGCCTTCCCCGAAACCGCCGATCTCTACCTGGTTCCCTGCTGAATATTATTTTTGCAATTCTTTCTTCCGACATTCGCACTAAGTGACCAGCCCACTGAAGTCTGCCGTATTATACACGATTGATAATATTCGCATCTTTGTACACTTGATATAACTCGTGATTCATGCGTCTGCGCCACACACCATTTTCGAATTTCCCACCGAGTATTGTCCGCAGCACTTTACGCTCGAAAACACCGAGAGCTTTCCGGTCTGACTCTTTCAACGTCCACGCTTCGTGCCCGTAGAGAGCCACCGGAAGAATCAATGTTTTATACAGGGCAAATTTTGTTTCCGTTTGCAAACTGCGGGACCTAAGGTGGTTAAGTAGTCCGTGAAAGGCCCTATTCGCAGCCGCAACACGCTTTTTCACTTCACGCGAAACGTCGTTGTCACATGTCACAAGTGTTCCAAGGTAAACAAATTCTCTAACAACTTCAAACACATCCCCATCAAACACTACCTCAGCACCTACACCACCATGCCTGACTCTATCTCTACCTGCAACCATGTACTTCTTTTTTGTAGAATTAATAGTCAAGCCTATCCTCGCTGTCTCCCTCTTCAGAGGCACGAAGGCCTCTTCGACTGACCTGCAATCAATTCCAATTAGGTCCATATCGTCCGCAAAGCCAAGGAGCATGTGCGACCTGATTGTGCTACTTTTTCCCGAATGTCGTTTCCCCGAATGTCGGTTCCCCGAACGCCAGTTCCCCGAATGACCCGTTTCTCCGAATGCCATTTCTCCGAATGACCCGTTTCCCCGAAAAGAGTAGCAGTTCAAATAGGCGCAATAATTGTTTTCAGTGGCAGGATGGTGAATTAGAAAGAACGATAAGCAATCAAAAGAAGGAGGTATATGGACATTTTTGTCTATACACATGTTGCAAAAAATGCTGAGTACCGTAAAACTCGTAAGAACCACCAATCAAATAAAGAAGGGTGCATATCAGATGACCAGTCCGTTCACCACCTTGAAATGTATAAAGATATGAAAATTATGAGTTCCAAATACTTTTCGGGGAAGTGGGCTCTTCGGGGAAACGGGATATTCGGGGAACTGGCATTCGGGGAACTGGCGTTCGGGGAACCGACATTCGGGGAAACGACATTCGGGGAAAAGTAGCACAACCGTGCGACCTTGTGATAATAGTGCCATTTATCTGCACGCCAGATCTCCTAATAGCACCCTCGAGTGCAATGTTGAACAGTAAATTCGAAAGTGCGTCTCCCTGCTTCAAATCGTCTAACGTCACGAACGAGGTTTACACCTCGCCTGCGATCCGAACACTTGATTTCGAACCATCCAGCGTAGCACGTATCAGCCTAATCAGTTTCGCCGGAAAACCATTTTCAGACATTATCTGCCAAAGCATTGAAATCAATAAACAGATGGTGAGTCTGCAAGTTATACTCCCGTCTAGGATCATTTGCAAGCTAAACATCTGGTCCGTTGTCGAACGGCCTCACGAAAACCAGCTTTGTATTTGCCGACGAAGGACTCCTCGAGCGGTCGCAGTCTGCTAAACAGGATGTGCGACAGAATTTTGTACGCCGAATTCAGCAGGGTAATTCCTCTGTAATTGGCACACTCCAGTCTGTGCCCTTTCTTGTAGATAGGACGGATGAGGCCATCCAATCAGCCGGTGGGTAATTCTTCGTCCTCCCATACCTTCAGAAGTACTCGGTGGATCGACTGGTAAAGCTGCTCGCTTCCGTGCTTGAGAAGCTCGACCGGCATCTCGTCCTTCCCAGCAGCCTTACAGTTCTTCAGCTCGCTGATAGCCTTTTTAACCTCTCCTATGATCGGTGGGTCCACAGCTTGATCGTCGTCATCTATGTTCATCCTGTTCCTCGCTACATTCCCATTTCCACCGTTCAACCATTGCTGAAAGTGCTCCTTCCACCTGACAGCCACCACCGTTTTATCGGTCAGCAAATTCCCTTCTCGATCATTGCACATGGCGGGCACTGGTACGGTATTGTGCCGCGCACCATTGACCGTTGCATAGAATCTCCGCATATCATTCCGGTTCATGCTTTCTTGAGCGTCAGCTACCACACTTTCTTCGTGCTGCCTTTTCTTTCTGCGGTGGATTCGTTTTTCTTCGGCTCTCGCTTCCCTGTCCGCTCTCTGTTCTGTCGGGTACCGGCCACAAGCATACGGCTTCTGGCGACATTCTTTATGTCTGTCACTCTCTGGCACTCTTCATCGAACCAGTCGTTTCGTCTTCGTCGTTGACCAGTGCTGATCACTTCCCGCGCCGTTGTTGTCACAGCTTCGTGGATAGGGTTCCAAATGCTGTCGACGTCTCCAGCAACGTTGATTCTTCTCAACTGCTCGTCTAGTTGCTGACGGTACTGCGCAGCTACCCCATCAGTCGACAAGCGTTGTATATTGAAGCGCAGCGTTCTGTTTGTTCTGGAACTTGTGACGCTGGATAACCGCACCCGAATTTTAGCTACAACGAGATAATGATCCGAGTCGATATTAGGGCCTCGGAAGGTCCTAACATCCATGACATCTGAAAAATGTCGCCCATCAACCAGCACGTGGTCTATCTGGGAGCAGGCATCGACACTCGGGTGTCGCTAGGTGTGTTTGCGGATAATCTTTCGTGCGAAGTAGGTACCTACCTACATACCTACTTCGCTACACGATATACGAATGCAAAAATGGCAATTTTGACAAATAAAGCTCTCAGTTAATAACTGTGGAAGTGCTCATAAGAACACTAAGCTGAGAAGCAGGCTCTGTCCCAGTGAAGACGTTATGCCAGGAAGAATAAGAATAATGGTGTCTGATGGTTGAATGATGGATTGTTTGTCCTTAACGTCAAATTAAATACCAGATATTATGGTGGGTTTTGTATAAGAATTAAGTGAACAGAAATTCCATAATTCTCATGAAAAATACTCTAAGCCTCCAAGCAATCTAAAAATTACCTTATCTTCCAATCTACAGCTGATCCTCGTCATTTTTAAACATATTTTTTTTCGGGCACCCCAATGTAGGGCCGATTATAATACACATCTGTATCGATTTCAGTCCACTGAATTCTGATTGATCCAGTCTCTGTGCTGGGTATTAGAGGCATGTTTATTAAATATGCGTATCACGATATGAGCGTAGGATGTGTTTTGCATGTTGGAAGCCGGTGTCGTTTCATTGGGAATGTAGCTAATGTAAGCAAAGAAAATTAATCGTTGTTTAACGACTACTGTTGCTGGAAAGTAAACGATGGCCCTTTTTGCATTGTTTATCAACATTCTTTCCTACATTCCAGCTGGGAGCAGCTTTGGTTCTCCTTAGCATTAGGCAGTGGTGTGTTATATATGGCTTACGATATAATTGAATTAATAATTTACACAAATGAGCCAAAACGCTGAATATTTGCCATACGTTAGTTGAGCCATAATTAAGTAAACGAATTTCGTTCACTTGGAAATCCTTAGATTTTACATGGATTTTGTTCAGCCGACTGACTTCACTCGAACTGGAAACATTTGTACAAAGGTTTTTCCAGCTGGATCGTTCTCTGTAAACTTTTTGTAGGCCTTGCGAGCCGGCTTGAACTGATCCAGGTATCAGGTATGAGAAGGCCGGCTCCGAAGGCACGTTCCCCACTAGTTGGGAGATTTGTGCCATCGCCATATTTGAGCCTATTTCATCATCTACCCGATGGGAGAGGAAAGATGGGAGGAAATAGGAGTGGGGTCCCTTGAAGAGGGAAGATCGCATAAGCGAAATGAGAGCATGTAGCTCCATACCACAATGGGTTCGAACAGCGCCCCAAAAAAGGCACTGCAAAACGCATGAGCGTAAAGACACCCTTTAGCTCATTACCACAACTGGTTAAGAATAACAGAATGTCCTGAAGATTCAGTTTCACTTAATAAGTGTTTATCAAGTAATTGGAATCCATAATCCATATTCGGAGTCACTACTATCACACACAAATGAGTCAGCACGCTGAATATTTGTAATGTGATAGTTGAGTCGGCAGTGGCCTGTCAAAGCTCTAACTAATAGACTGCAGCTTTGCTTTGACAGATTTGTTAAATACTTCACCACCCTTGGAGATGGGTCAGTAATTTACAATTTTGTTTGACGACACGACTCCTTGATTGTGCTGAGTAGCCGCCCAGGAATTTATCTGATGCTTCACCCAGCACTTCGAAATTGGAATAGCTGGCTCAGGGTCAATGAAGTTATGCGATGCTCCATCGCGAGCTGGCTCATCAGCCAATTCACTTCCAGCGATGAAAGAATACTGACTGAGCAACACATAAGAGAAAATATATCCGCCTGAAAAACGGTGCATTTTCTACCAAGTGAGTAAAACTGATTCAGCCTTAGCTCACGAGAATGTACACCTGTACCAGCTCTACTGTCAAGAAGGGAGCCATCTGTGTAACATATTATATTGTTTCATATGCTTCTTTCCAAATAGCCCGACGTCCACTCTTCCCGTGGAGGGAATTGTGTGGTAAATGTCCTGTAAGGAAAGTGACAAGCAATTGTGAGATGATCACTTGAAGATCACTTGGAGCTAGGTCAATTTTGTCCCAATTCACCAAAAGTGGAACAACGAAGTGTGTGTAGATCTACGATTCACTGGATTTTTCTGCAGTATATCCAGTATCCATAAACGGTAAGAGCATGAAAGTGCTTCTTGTTTAAGATGTATGCGTAGTGGCACAACGTAGAAAAAAGCCTCGAGCGCTACCGCGGGAGTCGTAGAGAACGCACAAGACATCGCCATCAAGCACATCCTTGAAGATGACCTAATTTTGATTGGATTGTTCTCACTTCGCCCTTTTGTCACCACAAAATACATCCATATTCCAATATTGGTCGAACAACTGTTGTGTAAATTCAATTGATATACTT
This sequence comes from Aedes aegypti, assembly GCF_002204515.2. Taxonomy (NCBI): domain Eukaryota; kingdom Metazoa; phylum Arthropoda; class Insecta; order Diptera; family Culicidae; genus Aedes; species Aedes aegypti. The sequence continues at coordinate 144,010,492 of NC_035108.1, forward strand.
GGGTTTGAGGCCCCAGGTTTTACCAAAGCTTTTTTGACTCTGAAATCAATGTGAGGTGTCCATGAAAGTTTGGAATCAAGTATTACTCCGACATACTTTACTTGATCAGTCACATTAATTTCAATGCCAAAAAGTCGTAAAGGTCGAATTTCATCACGGTTTCGTATTTCCGTAAAATGAACAATAGATGTTTTATTCGGGTTAATCGAAAAGCCATACTGGTGACTCCAACTCTCGACTACCTGAAGAGCACTTTGCATCATGTCGAATAGGGTGCTTATGCACATACCAACTATCAGAGCTAGATAGTCATCGGCAAATCCATATGTTGGAAAACCGCTATTATTGAGTTGCCTCAATAGCGTATCTGCTACGAGATTCCACAAAAGTGGTGACAAGACTCCACTTTGGGGGCATCCGCAAACACTCAATTGACGCATTGTCGAGAAGAGATGTCGGGTTTTGAGCATTTGATGAATCCAATTGGTAATCATTGTAGGTAACCCATGGTTTCGTGCAGCTTCCAATATGGCATCGAAAGACTCGAAAGACAAAGGCACCCTCAATATTCAAGAAAACACCCAAGCATGATTGCTTCAGAGCGATTGCTTTCTCGATATCGTATACGAACTCTTCGCTTCTTCATACGATGCACGTCCTCCTTTCGGGATAAACTTCACAGTAATATCAAGCCAGGATCTGGGAATATGCCCGGTAGCAAAACTGCTTACAAGCTGAGACGAGACTCGCGAAGACGGTCTTCTTTTTCTGTGATTGCTGAGTTTTTTTCTTATTCCACTTTGTGTTTACACCAATCATGCACAAGTCGTTCAAACCCTCACATGAACCTCTCAGCAAAAAATGATTGCGTTTGCATCACACCGAATCATAAATAGCCTTTTGAGTGAAATTTCATGCCAGTAAACGTAGCAGACATTGGAACTAACTAATCTTGTGTTTAGTTTTATTAGCAACTTTGGAAGAAACTGCTCCGCCGACTGAGGTTTTTAATAACAGTTTTTTTATACAATACTTCTCACTTTTTCAGCCATAAAAACGGTGGGCTGCATTTGACGTTTCGTGACAGTGGAATCTGGGCAGCATATGACGTTGATATTTTTTCTCTTCGTAAATCTCTCTCAGCTTACAAGAAGCTTTTTCTAAACATGTTTGATAATCTCAAATCCCTTCTGGAGCAGAACAGTATTATACCACAACAAACCTATTGAGTACCCATTGAATCGATTTAGTTGTTACGATACTGCGAGCCGATACCTGAGACTCGTAGCTCGTAATGTGTGTTGACTGTACATAGTAAAACTACTTCATCAGAAGAAGTAAAGCCACCATTAGTTAAGCGAATTTCGTTCACTTGTAAATGCTTAGATTTTGCAAAGATTTTGTTCAGCAGACTGACTTCACTCAAACTGGAAACATTTATACAAAGGTTTTTCCAGCTGGATCGTTCAACAGTTCGAAGAGCCTTCTTGTAGACCTTGCGAGCCAACTTGAACGACTTAGTTGCAACTTCTTTTACATTGTTTCCTGAGTCTAGTCAGCTCCGAATTCTACCATAGGGTCCCTCGTGTAGGCTTCACAGACCGCAGACGACATAGTTCTTCAAAAGTTTCCTTAATGTACGATGTGCTAGTATCAACGCCCTCATCCAAATCACTTGGATTTTCAATGGACAGAGAGTATCCATAGAATTTGGTCGCAACCATTTCAATATACAGCTCCCAGTTGGTTGACCGGAGATTCCTGAAACGCAAAGTTTGCAAGGTTACATTTGAATGTCCAAAGAAGATGTAGCGATGATCAGATATTGACTACTCATTTGCCAATTTGTCTACTCGTGCTAATTTCATACATGCCAATTTGTCAACTCGTGACTCGTGTGTCTGTTCGAGCAGAGCGTTATGTCTAACACTTCTTCTCTAGAAGACACCACGAAGGTTGGGCGATTGCCAATAATAAGTAATCCAAGATCTGTACTACTCAAGTATTGCATCAGACTGGAGCCTCTCAAATTAATATCTGAGCTGCCCCAGATGATGTGATGAGCATTTGCATCACTGCTCACAATCAGCGAAAGGCCTTGTGTTACACAGTGTACGACAACTCGTTTGAAATCATCTGTAGGGATGGTTCATGATGTGGTAAATAAACCGAACAATAGACGTATTTCCTATTGAGGTCATTGACAGAAACATCAATTTTGATCTTATACATATCTGGTTGTTTACTCAGAAATGAGTGTAGCAGTTTGGCATTTCATGTTTACTGAAAGTAGCAAAAACTGGGTCCACAAGATTACCTAGATAGAAGATTCTTGAACTAGCGGCAGTAGGACTATACTATTTTGAATGAGTTTGCAAAGATGTATCTTTTACGCTGAAGATTGATCAGAGCTATCCTAACCGTAGCCACTACCCAAACTAGGCAGGACTTAGCTTTTTGCAATATCAGCACAACAAAGATAAGTTTTGAACAAACAGATCAGTATCTATAAGAAGTCGCCAAAGGGGAAAAAGCACAGTATACACTGTGTAAAACTGAAAAAGTGATACCATATAGGTGATAATTTCAACTAAATTTATAATTCTACCCTAATTTAGCCTCAAGCTTGAGACTTAAAAAGGGTAGCCGATTATTTCGGAGAAATACAAGGTCGCCTGCACCATTACACTGGGTAGCATATTAGGGGCTGTGGTAGCTAGAGTTTGGGGTACAATACTATCGAGGGCGCCCTGGTACTCTACAGGCTCCTCCGTTAGCGGTTAGGTTTTAATTAGATCCTCCTAACCATTCATTCCTTTATTATAAAAAATGTTCGTTGAGAAATAAAGCTTGTATTTAAATTTCCATTTATATTTTTTACAACGTTTTAGCAAAAAAAAAAAGAAAAAAATAAGAAAAATATTATTACGTCGCAAAGAATTGAGAATAAATTTAAACCTTTACTAATTCAATTGTTTGCTAACATCCTTTTTTTGTCAGCACAACGATATCCACATAAGCCTTTAAAATATTTTGAAACAAACGGAAAATATTAGTATTCATTTATTTTTGTTCCTGCATAAAGTATTGCCTTGGTAGCATCACTCACTTCCAATTAGGGAAAGTGTACCAGTTATGGCCATAGTGGTTCCCTATTTGGCCATATGCAAAATATGGATAACTTTAACATTTTTAATCTTTCTGAATGTTTTAACATCAAGATTTATTCTTTATCTTACTGCTAAAACACAAAAGATTTTTCAAAATGTGAAGGCATTCAAGATATCACGTATGGCGAAATAGGGACCCACTATGGCCATAACTGGTACACCTACCCTACTCATTCTAATCCAAATCCAAATTCAACCGAAAATGGAAAACTGCTTAATTATTTCAAATTACATGTTCACACCACATATCGTTCACACCTTTTCACAGTAGCACCATATCCATAATGGAGGCAACTAGTGGTTTACCGATTTAATGGACCTAAAATAAAGGATTTTCATTATACTGTACCACGTGTTTACCACATAGGTAGAACGTGGTTAACCTGCACTGGGTCCTGAGCAGCAATATGACAGCTCACTCTCTGGTCTGCTACCACAAATCCGTGCTTTTAGTGCGTCGGTCGTCGGTAACCTAATGCGAGCTCATTCATGAACTTTGACCAAACTTTGCAGCGTTATTATAATACAACAGATTTGCACACATGGTTTGTGCCAAAGGTTGGGTGTACGTCAATGTACATGTAGAACTAATGTTATTAGTTGGCAAGGAGTTAGTTGTTATGGTTTTGGATTAAATTAAGGGCTTATACTTTTTTGCACTACGCTAAAAGTAGTAACTGTTCGAGATGGAAGTAATTAATTTTTAACTACTAAGCCACAATTGAAAGAGAAAAAGTTTTATTTTATGGATGAAACATGAATGAATCAAAAAGATTCGTATGATTGTTATCATCAAAATTTTTATTTTCAATCTCAATATCATTTTCACTATCTTAAATATGTATAAACTCGTTTTGGGCAATGATATGTTTTTGTTTGGTTTTTGTTTCTGGTGGCGCCGGTACAGAAGAGTGTATGGTCTTCTGATTTCATTGCATGTACATGTGTAGTGACATAATCAAGACCAATCGTGTCCGAATCAGGCGTGGATGGATTAGCAGCTGGCGAGCTTGTTTCGTGCCTATGATAAGACATTAACACAATATAAAAAATCTCAAATGTGTAACGAAACTGAATACATTGTTTGTATGAGAGTTATGTCGTACGACATATTTTGATCTATTGAAAAAAATTTCAAATACATACCTTATAAACTCAAATTTTACCTGAAAACATAGTTCTTATCCAGTTGTATTTCATTTTCTCCCCGAAAGGCACTCATTTGGACCATCATATAGATTCAGCGGAAAACCATATCCAGCGCTAGATCAAACCGGAGAGAAAACTCAAAACTGCAAACACCATGAGTTGATGGCAAATTAAAATACTCCACGACGAAACCATCTTGCGGCTTTCCACCCGTAACTCGAGGCGATTGAAACTTCAGTTAACGAATAGCGCACAACGATACCCGAACAAAGCACCGCAGTGAAAGCCGTAAACACCAGCGGAATTTAACGGAAATGGTCTTTAAGCGAAAAGCGGGAAAAATACGACGACCTTCCCATTCCGGCTTAAACAAAGTGAAGTTTTATTCAGTGTGTTTTTTTATTTAGCTGCATGCTAACAAGCACAGGTGGGCTGATTTTTTGCTAAAAGTGAAGATTGATACAAACTGAGAAAAACTGTGTATTGTAACAACACAAGCGGTAGTGTTAATGGTGGATTTCAGAAGATTTCGTACAAGGGAGGGCATTTTGATGTTTCGGTGATTTAAGCATCAATCTGATAGTGAATATGGTTTGAATAACGTGAAAAAAGCTGCTGTTGAATGGGGATAATTTGAAGAATTTGTGTTATAACAGAAAATGACATGAAAATAGAAGTGAAACACATGAACAGTAAACAGTGAGTGCTGTTAGGCTGAAACCAGTGAAAAAATAAAGAAAAAAGAAAAAGAAATGTAATTGTAATGAGTTTTCTAAGACACTGATCAAGATCAAGGATACACTCTCTGCTGTGGATTAAGGATAAGGCTGTGTCATTTCTCCATGAACATGCTTAGTACAAGGTAGGATTATTTATTTTTAACAAGATACTTAAAATTATCATTTTTTACAATGGTAATAACAGCAGGATATACTTACTACATCATCAATAAATTGCTTCTTATCTCAAATTTCATGACAAACAGTGATACTCGGTATGGCGATACATTTCTGTGTAGCATACAATTTTGAAACAGTGCGCATCGTACCTTCGTGCTGTGCGTACACGAATTCTCTCTGCTCTTGGAGTTTTTTAAAAACTACCTAAAGCAATAAAACATTACTTTTCAGTGCTACAAAAACTGTACTTTCAAGTGCTAAAATTAAAAACGGTACTTTTCAGTACTATTTTTTCTACTATTGATCCCTTTACGATCCTTGTTTGGACCCGTGCCTTCGATTTTTTGTTGGACCCGTTGGCGAAAGCTAGCGGTGGTAATCCTTCTTGGAAACCGTCTTGGGAATAAACCTCTTAGGAGGTCACGCCTTCTTTCGTTTATTCACTAAACATGGTTGCAACTACAAATAAAAAGAAGGGGGGAATCTCTGAATTCACAACTTCCTTCCAAAAAAAAATGGGATTTAAAACTGTCACTACACGTGGCAAGAATGGAAGAAAGGACGTTTTTCCGGAATGCGAACTTTCTTCCAAGGGTGAAATAAATAATGTTGATAATTGTATCGAAACGAGCAATCAGTTCGATGCTCGAGACAAATTATCCGAACACCAAATCAAACCAGCCTCTAGCCCAGGCTCTTTGATTCAAGTGAGGAAGCAAAGAGTGCCGCCTATCGTGGTCAGTTGTTCCGAATTTGGGAGATTTAGGCAGGAGATCTTGAACTCCATTAGGAGAATCAAGGTTTTCTTCCAAATCGCAAAGAGAGGAGACTGTCGTGTTTTGCCAGAAACTCTTAAAGATCGCGAACTTCTTCTTAAACATCTTGAAGAGAAGAAGCACATTTTTTTTTTACTTATGACGACAAACTGAACGTTGTTCAAAGTCGTCTTGAAAGGTCTCTCATGTGACCTGAAGAGATCAAAAATGGAATAAATGATTTACTTGGATTTTCCCCAGTGCAAGTAATCATTATGAAAAAGAGAACCCAATCTGGCATTGTTCGGAAAGGGCTTTCTCAAGAATATTATTTAGTTCACTTTAACAAAAAAAGAACTAAATAATATTAGAGCTTTAGAAAAAGTCAAACTTATGTTCAATGTCCGTGTGACGTGGAAAACATTTCCAGAAACCTGGAGGAAATTACCAGAACCCCACTCAGTGCCGCACACTGGGGCAGAATTGAAAAAAACGCGGAAACAACCTGTAGTTCTTTGGAATGAAGAGATAGATGTTTGGTGTTTTCAGCGAAAATGATCCTTTCATTGAGGCCGATGTTTTGAGATAAAGTCATATTTTTTAGTGTTATTCGCATAAATGACTGAAATGCCATTTCGGTCAAATGGCAGTTTAGGTAAATGGTTTCTTCGGCAAAGTTGATCATTATTTTTTACTGAAAATAATTGCTGAAGACGTCAAATTTCCAAGGCCTACTATTTTTGAAATATAGACATTTATTTAAAAAATATGCTAAAAACCGAAATATTTGACTTTTGCTTGCAATTTTTCAATTAAAATACCATACATCGCATATGACTATGTCATTAATTAACATAAAACAGGTCTGGTGAAAATTTGATGGTAAAAATAAAATTTTGTTGGACTTTTTAAGTAAAATTAAAAAAAAAAACAGGGATATTGCGTATAGGCCATTCTTGCGATCGGGCAAGTTCGGGCAGGTGTTTTCGTTGCCATCCACTTACGAAAGGTCAGAGCATTCATGTCTAATTTTTCCAAGGATATGATATTTAATATATTTTTTATATGTGATCTGAAAGTATGACAAGCTTAAAAAAAGGTTCAAAATTATTTTACATGACAGTATAATAGTTTTACAATGTAAACAAACGTTCAATATAATCATAAACATTCTTGTGGTTTACTGGTACCCAAATGCACTTAACTATTTGCTTTTAACATTGCTTGTAAATTTGCTATTCGCAAAAACGCCCTAAGCGCCAGACTCATAATGTCTAACAATTTTGGTCGAACGGAATTGTAGGTATATGATCGCTTCGGCAAAGTCGATAGTTATTTTAAGCTGTAAACAATTGCTAAAGACGGATTCCATGTCAAATCGGTCAGTCACAGAACTCGACCATCTTCGATTTGGATTAAATTTTGCACATGTTTTTGGTATGGTAGAATAAATGTTTGCATGCAACTTATTTGAAAAATTCTAACTCCGAAACTGTTGATTTTAGAGAAAAATGGTCTATGAAGAAGTTGTAGTGAACCGTTTGGACTATAAGAAAAAAATATACACTGGAAAAATATTTCATTTATTTTCATACAAAATTCAAATATTAAACTTAAATTTTAAATTACACAAAGCCCCATTTTTAATATTTTTTAAATTTTCACCATATAATCTTGATAGTAAAAACAGGTTTGGGACAAAGTTTCATGATGGAGAAATTTTTAATAAAAAAGTTTTTCTAAGAACAACTTTTGGACGATTTTCAAAATTTTGATATTTTGTCAAAATAAATACGTTCTGATGATACAGTAAGCATCTTGAAATAATTCTAAGCCATAATGATTATATAAATAATTTCTCTAGAAGTAGCCATTTTCGAATTATTTCGAGTTTAATGCAAAAAATATTGTTTAAATATTAAAATAGGCCATTTTCATTAGTTATTCGCGTTTCTCCTTTAATAATAATTCGTTTTCGAGAGTAAAGACCATATTACTTTACATTTACTTATTTTCCTTGATGGAGAATCACGAATAACTAATGAAAATGGCCTATTTTAATATTTAAATAATATTTTTTGCATTAAACTAGATATAATTCACAAATGGCTACTTCTAGAGAAATTATTCATATAATCATTATGGCTTAGAATCATTTCAAGTTGCTTACTGTATCATCAGAACGTATTTATTTTGACAAAATATCAAAATTTTGAAAATCGTCCAAAAGTTGTTCTTAGAAAAACTTTTTTATTAAAAATTTCTCCATCATGAAACTTTGTCCCAAAACTCTTTTTACTATCAAGATTATATGGTGAAAATTTAAAAAATATTAAAAATGGGGTTTTTGTGTAATTTAAAATTTAAGTTTTATTTTTGAATTTTGTATGAAAATTAATAAAATATTTTTTCAGTGTATATTTTTTTCTTATAGTCCAAACGGTTCACTACAACTTCTTCATAGAACATTTTTCTCTAAAATCAACAGTTTCGGAGTTAGAATTTTTCAAATAAGTTGCATGCAAAAATTCATAGGCCATTTTAAAAAGTTCCACTTGAGCCAAAATGATCAATTTTTCTATGGAAAACACTTATTCTACCATACCAAAAGCATGTGCAAAATTTAATCCAAATCGAAGACTATCGAGCACGATTTTTATTTTTTTCGACTCATGCTGCATGGAATTCGTCTAAAGATGTCAAGTTTACAAAGCCTACTATTTTTAAAATCTGAAAAAAAATTGATAAATTGTGCTAAAACCGTTATATGCAGGGGTTAGGCAAAATGATTGAGATAGGCAAAATTTCACCTTAACTCAAATGCTTACAACTTTATGAAAAATTGATGAAATTCGATGCGTCTGCAAGCAATCGACGGCAAATTTGATCTAGTTTCAGGAAACTGCTTGGCTATGCATATTGGCTACCGGACACCGGAGATGTTCCGGATTTTCCAAGGTCATGTCTAAATGGCATATTTTTCTGTCGCATAGATGTTTACAACTTTCCTAGATACTAGAACTAATAGAAAGTTGAATGCCACCGGACGCATTGAGATTCAGTGGAAACCTTCAGAAACATGAACATTTCCGTAAAACTGGTTCCATATTTCCGGTCAATCATGTTTGTATTATAAATCGAGTCGAGTCTAGCATTAGAAATACGCGTATCTGTCAATAGAAACAAATTCTATGGGGATTAAATGGTACAGTAAATTTTGTTTTTCATCTGCTTATTAAATTCTTACCAGCTCTCCTTATGCCAATGAATGATATAATCATAAGCGATAAATGGTATTTAAACTGAAAAATCACAAAACTTATGTATATATTTTAGCACAATTTATCCTATTTTTGTCATTTTTTTCAAAATAGTAGGCTTTGGAAATTTGACATCTTTAGCAATTGTTTACAGCTTAAAATAACTATCGACTTTGCCGAAGCAATCATATACCTACATTTCCATTCGACCGAAATGGTTTGACATAATGAGTCTGGCGCTTAGGGCGTTTTTGTGAATAGCAAATATACAAGCAATATAAAAAGTAAATAGTTAAGTGCATTTGGGTACCAGTAAACCGCAAGAATGTTTATGATTAAGTTAAACTTTTGTGTTTATATTGTAAAACTCTTACATTGTAATGTAAAATAATTTTAAACCTTTTTATAAGCTTGGCATACTTTCAAATCACACAGAAAAAATATATTAAATATCATATCCTTGGAAAAATTAGACATGAATGCCCTGAATTTTCGTAAGTGGATGGCGATGAAAACACCTGCCCGAACTTGCCCGATCGCAAGAATGGCCTATACGCAATATCCCTGGTTTTTGAAAATTTTACTTAAAAAATCCAACAAAATTTTATTTTTACCATCAAATTTTCACCAGACCTGCTTTATGTTAATTAATGACGAAGTCATAAGCAATGTATGGCATTTTTATTGGAAAATTGCAAGCAAAACCCAAATATTTCGGTTTTTAGCACATTTTTTTAAATAAATGTCTATATTTCAAAAATAGTAGGCCTTGGAAATTTTACGTCTTCAGCAATTATTTTCAGCATAAAATAATGATCAACTTTGCCGAAGAAACTATACACCTAAACTGCCATTTGACCAAAATGGCATTTCAGTCATTTATGCGAATAACACTAAAAAATATGACTTTATCTCAAAACATCGGCCTCATTGAAAGGATCATTTTCGCTGAAGACACTAAACGTCTACCTCTTCATTCCGAAGAACTACAGGTTGTTTCCGCGTTTTTTCATTTCTGCCCCAGTGTGTGCCGTCGGTGCCAAAAGTGGGGTCATGGTACAAAAAATTGTCGCATGGATGCTAAATGCATGATTTGCGGAGGTTCTTCTCACGCCAAGGATGTCTGTCCAGTGAAGGAAGATACCGATAAGTTCATATGCGCCAATTGCAAGGGCAATCATAAGTCAAATTTTTGGTCTTGCCCTTCGCGCAAGAGAGTCGTTGAGGCTCGTGCCAGGCAGATGAAAGATAATATCCGTTATGATAACGGTCGTTTCCGGAATTTGCCTGGTATAGTATCGAACAATACTCATTTTTCAGTTAACGATCGCTTGATCATGAATCAGGAAGACCATAATCATGTTCATTCACAAACTAATTTTAATCCGTCGGGTAGCCGTTCGAATCTTTCAATTTCGAATGTATCCACCCACGGAAAATCCTTTGCCGATATCGTAGCAGGTAATTTAAACTTCTCCCCTTATTTTGAACAGAATGATGGCCCACATCAACGAAAGTTCAACTGCCAATGAACAGTTCGGATTCCGCCATGGACATTCGACCACTCATCAACTTTTACGTGTAACAAATTTGATCCGTTCTAACAAATCTGAAGGCTATTCTACTGGTCTTGCTCTTCTAGACATAGAAAAAGCATTCGACAGTGTTTGGCACGAAGGTTTGATTGTAAAATTAAAGAATTTCTGTAGATGAAAAACCGAATTTAGTACTATACCTTTTTATTTCCACTAGAATTTGTATCCTTTGACAGATACGCGTATTTCGACCTCAACTGTAAGGCCGTTGCAGGTGAAATCAACTCACCTGTAAAAAAATCTGAACTGCTACGGCAATTTTTTTTTTCTATCTTTATTAACGAGATTTTTAGCCCTGGGCTAGTTCATCTCAAGACCAACGGCTTTACTTCCTTTCCAAAGGAATCGTCACTGAATTTTTTAGTGACTATCTCGGGGATGGGATTCGATCCCAGGTCCTCGGCGTGAGAGGCGTGTGTTCTAACCACTACACCAGGTCCGTCCCCCTGCTACGGCAAATGAAATGTAATATGTTGTTAACAATATGTTAATAAAACCTTGAATTTGTTTTACCAAATTACGATGATAGTGTTTTCTAATAACACAGAACACCTAGATATAAGAAATGAATTTATGTTTGGAAAGATACTAATGAAGAAATTAAAAAAAAAAACATTTTTCAAAAATAATAATAAATCTCCACAGGAGCGAATACATTCACAGTGTGTAAAAATAACACACATAATACATTAGAGCGATTAAAAATTGAAAAATGTTTGAAATTCAGATCTCCCATACCTTTCTCGCCATAAAAATAGTGTTCTGTAAAATTCTGCTTTCTCGGTGATGCTATGAAGGTGGCCCAAAGACAAAGTAGGTTTATATTGGAATTACTATAGAGACATTCTGAAATACGTTCGAAACATGTTAGTACTGTAATGTAAGTACAAACTTATCATCCCATAGTAAAAACTCATTCTTCAAAGCTTAATGAAGGACGATGCTTGGTAGTCTATAAATAATGCATTTTCAACCATTTTTGTCTCAAAATTAGACGTGCTGGGAATTTTTGAATGCGGACATAAATTGAGTTGCAAATTAAGTAAAAAACGGCATTTTAGTGTTCTAGACAAAAATTTGTTCCGCTGTGAAATCAAAGAGTGATCCATTAGAAAAGATTCCGAATCGAATGGGAATTGAACCCAGACGCTTACAGCGTGAGTTAGTGTGGTAGCCACGAACTTTACCTCTAGGATAAGGGAGGCATCAAAGTGCAGTTAGTCACAATTCTGTAGCGGCTCTGCTGATGCATCGCTTGCATTGCACTTACCATTAAACCATGCTGTAGCTCCCGTAGAGAAACATACCGAACTATTCCGATTTATTGTAGCGAGAATTATTGGCACATTTCCGCTGCATTTGCAACCGGAAGCTTTTGAGTGCAATCCGTGCGAACGGGGTGATGTTGCGCTTCCAGGAGGCGATATGTGAGTATCAAATCACTGTGTGCAGGAGAAAATGCAAATAAATGTGGAGGAAAGTACATCTCGATAGAAATCAGGCGAAGAGGAACAATTTAAAATGTTTCAGCCATTCTTGTTACTTGTGACTTGGTTCAAGTGATAACTGCAATATATAAAAAGCAGTAGTTATAGGGAGAATTTATTGTTCAATTTTTGCATTGAATTAAAATTTAAGAAGATTCAAATAAAAAAAAAGCAATTTGTGCAGTGAATGCAGTTTTGCGTTGATTAATTATAAAATTGAGATATGCTCTCCTTTTCGCCGTTGTCTAAAAAAGCTTAATAATATCTATCACTGTTTGATGGAGTGCCTGTTTATTCCATGGAAAAGTCAGAATTGTTCAATTGAATTGAGTAGATATTTGGTTGCATGTGCTAGGTACTCCCGTTGGTTTGACCATCATTCAGATTAAAAATGATTCAAATGTTATTTAGTTCATAGAATGAAGTAAATTAAATGGACCGTTGTAGAACAGAACGCAGAAACAAAACAAAACAACAAAAGAGATAGTCAGAAAAACGATTTTATTTTGTTCGAGGGGTAACCAAAAGTTCAAATTAAAAATGAATCCCGATGTTTTGCATGAGGTACCGTTCAAATTAGCGGGTTTGCACTGAAAATTTGGAAAACTCTAAAAAATATATGATAATTTATAAACAGGAATCAATATGATTTTCAAGTAGTAAGCAATTAATCCCATTGCATGGTAGTAAATTTACGATAGTTAACTATTCTTTCCTCTGAAAATAATAAATCTCCAATATGTGTAGTAGAATATCTGTAATTAAAAAAAAAAAAAAAAAAAAAAACATTGAGTATAGTACCGACATTTCGGTTAAAATTTATCATATTTTCCGGTTTTTCTTGTCTGTTTTCCATAATGATGTCAATGTAAAATAACTTGAGCTACTTTATTCAGCTTTTTTGAGTGCTAATGGTGTCGCCAGCAAACAGGCTCAGGTTGGTTTGAGATTTCACAGATTTAAGTCAGTTTAGGTGAACCCAAACTTTTGCACGATTTGCATCATACTGAGGAGTGAACCCAAACTTTTGCATGATGACTTGACTGACTGTTTCATTGATTTTGAATACTTTCCAGATTTTTCCGCCAAAATTTCGTGGGGTCTCTTCAAAGAATATAAGATTACGATTCTAATGACACTTTGATTGAAAATTTTGGTCGACCCAATGCTGAGGAAATTCAATATGATTTTTCAGTGTGTTTTTTGAAAAATGTCACAACTTTAAGTAAAAAATTAGTATACAAAATTCAAAAAATGTTTTTTTGAAAAATACATACGAAGTAAGAATAACTCTTTGCCTTTCGAACGCAGCTTAAAGAGTTTCAATTGGACGTGTAATCACAGAGATATGGACAGAACACTTTTGTATGTTTTTGAGGGGGTGAACCCAAACTTTTGCACAGGAGTGTATGTGAAATGGCCCAAGTCAAACGCCAAATTGACTGATCCCTACCAGAAAGCGAGCAGGTTTATGGCAGCCATTGGCGCTTGTAAAAGGCTGTAATGATTTTCTAGTTGGAGGTCAGTAAAACTAGCTCAGATACAATTCGTCTTCTTTCTGGCGTGTGCCTTATTGGGAGCCTGCTTCTCAGCTTAGTGTGCTTATGAGCACTTCCACAATTGTTCACTAAGAGCTTTCTTTGCTGATTGACCATTTTTGCATGTGTATATCGTGTGGCAGGTACGATGATACTTTATGCCCTGGGAAGTCGAGGAAATTCCCAATCCGAAAAGATCCTCGACCAGTGAAATTCGAACCCACGACCCTCAGCTAGGTCTTGCTGAATTGTTGCACGTTTACCGGTTTGGCTATCTGGGCTCCTATGACGTGCCCAGATACATTGATTGGATGAATTATTCCTTTTAATACGATTCATTGTTGCAGTTCGCAATTTGAATCAAGATGTTCAGAATTTGAGATAGAAAACACAATTGATCCTTATTTTTGCGTAAAACTTATAGCAGAAGGTGAATTATCATATTTTTTTCACTACACTCAATTGTTTACGCTTGAATTAGGCAGAACTTTAATATTTCAAAAATATTAGTTGAAACGGTATTTGATGGCAAGACAAATCAATTTTACCCGAATTTTCAGAACATTAAATTTCAACTACAATTTTTATTCTTTGACAGCCACGAATATTTCGACCTCTACTGTAGGACAGTCTTCTGTGTCGTGTGTTAGACTCGACTAATGCCAAGCCTAGTCCATAACACTGAAAACGGTTTGTTCTTCGGTTGATACCCAAGGTTTCTTCGGTTGATACCCAAGGTGCTCCCCGGACCCTTATTATCAGAAAAAAATCTCCACCAAATTTGTGCTCACCAGTTGTTTTCTTTAGTTTAGCTGTATGTCTGGACAAAATTAAAAAAGGAAAAACGTATGACCCGTTTTGAAGTTACGCCTTTTTGATTGTATAAATCTGTAAATTCAAAGGAAATCTGAAGTATAAAACGGGCCATGATTATCAGAAGAAATTTGATTCAAAGTAGGTTTGTTTATTTATTTGTATCCTCTGGCCGGAGATTTGAATGAAAAGATAGACGAAATTCATAGACTAATATTAGATAGAATAATTAGGCATTCTAATACCATTAAGCATACTCAAATGTTTTCAATGACACATTGCACTTACATGCAACAAAAGCGTTTCACCATCAACTGATTTTTCATAGGCTCAAATACTATAAGGAATTACGGAGCCAATTATGTATGACTATCCATGAAATATTGCAATAGCTACTCACTTGGCTTTTCCGGCTAACTTTATACTGCCCTAGACTTTAAACTTTAATTTCTGAGTAATGCAGTATTGGCCAAACTATGGCACTCTAAACCACTGTCAATACCTCTGTGATCACTGTAGCAACAATAATTTCTGTGCAAAATCAGTTGATTGTGAAAGACTTATGCGGCATGTTAGCGTTAGCATTTGAACATGCTTAACGGTATTAAAATGCTTAATTATTCTATTAAACATTAGTGATTTCAATGGTTACACCTCGAAAAGGGCATAATTCCAAATTTTGTTGATCTTCTTATTCAAAACTCCCAGAAGTTACAGAAATAACTGTATAAACCAACTTTGATTCAAATTTTATTACAATATTTTTTCTGATAATCAATGAATGAAAGAAACCCCATTTTAAAACTTCAGATTTCCTTTTAATTTGTGAACTCAAACACTCAAAAGGGCGTAACTTTGAAACAAGCACACGATTTTTTTTTTAAATTTTGTCCAAACATGTACACTTCCATGCATAAGTTTGGGTCACTCCCTAAAAACATACAAAAGTGTTCAGTCCATATCTCTGTAATTACACGTCCAATTGAAACTATCTAGGCTGCATTCGAAAGGCAAAGAGTTATTCTTACTTCTTATGTATTTTTACAAAATTATTTTTTGAATTTTATGTACTAAATTTTTGCTCAAAGTTGTAACATTTTTCTAAAAACACACTGAAAAAACATTTGTAACTTCCTCAGCATTGGATTGACCAAAATTTTAAAACAAGGTGTCATTAGAATCGTAATCCTATATTCTACCTATATGCTACTAGATTATCTCCTATATATGCTACTAGATTATCTTCGTTCACACTCGAATTACTCTTTCCATTTGGCGCTTTCATTCGCAGTTGTTGCACATGGTGGGAGACGGCGCTGTTTTTCTCCGCACACCATTGAAAGATTCGTAGAACCGTCGCATGTCGTTCTGTTCCATAGCTTCTTGCGCCTGAGCAATCAATACCTCTTCATGCTCCTTTTTCTTCTTGCTATAAATCCGTTTATCGGCTGTTCTTGCTTCCTTGTACCGCTCTCTGCTCTGACGGGTACCAGACACCAACATCCAACACACACCAACAGCCACGTTCTTCTATTCCGTCATTTTCTGACATTCATCATTGAAACAAATCGTTCCTTGGTCTTCGTTGAGCAGTACCTACCACTTTCCGCGCTACTGTGCTCACATTCCATATAATAACCTTGCACTTTCTGTGTTTGTAACGATATTACACAATAATTGCAAGTTTGTCGTGCAGAATTGTATTAAAATTTTGCAGTCACTGGATGAGTGTAGGGACAAGAATAATGGAAGACATTGACGTTTTTACTACACTTTAAAATAAAATACAAAATCATAAACTACTAGCATGAGTTGTTAGGAATTGATCAAAATCTCATAAGTACTAACGTTCTAATGCTATTGTTATACATTTTAATCATATAGTTGTGAAATGATGAAATTTAAACATATACAACTCATTTGTATTGTCAATTGTCGCCTCCGGTTTGCATCCTTTTCCAAATAATTTCACTCAACCAGCCAGCTACCGACATATAAATAACGGCTAATGGAGCTGAAATCAAATTAAACCAAGAAGTCTGACATCTTTCGGTGGACTCTCACTGTCTCCCCCAGCATGAATGCCAGTCACTGACAAAAGAACCACATCCGAACAAAATACTCCCAAGCCGATATTGAAACGGAAACCACTTCTTCTTCTTTTCTGGCGTTACGTCCCCACTGGGACAGAGCCTGCTTCTCAGCTTAGTGTTCTTATGAGCACTTCCACAGTTATTAACTGAGAGCTTACTATGCCAATGACCATTTTTGCATGCGTATATCGTGTGGCAGGTACGAAGATACTCTATGCCCTGGGAAGTCGAGAAAATTTCCAACCCGAAAAGATCCTCGACCGGTGGGATTCGAACCCACGACCCTCAGCTTGGTCTTGCTGAATAGCTGCGCGTTTACCGCTACGGCTATTTGGGCCCCAACGGAAACCACGCAAAGGTTCATTTATCCACACTGGTTCCGCCCGGTAGGGATTCGGTCCAGGGGAAAAAAAGTTTCAAATTTCTTTCATGTTATCACCCATCCCATATCCTTACGTGGAGAAGAATGTGAGTTAGGTACGTGAACACCTTGTACATATGATTCACCCAGATTTGAACCCGACGTCGTTATGAGAAAACTGGTGTAAATATAACATCTATTCTTACAATGTTCTTTTGGGCGTGAAAGGGTTATCTATGAACCACGTGACATTTCTTGTTTGTTTCGGATCTTCCCCAAGCGTAGGTTTTTTAATGCAACATATATACATTTATATGGACTATTCTCATTGTCTAGAAACCATCTCGAAAAACACCACGTGTTTTACAGACGACTCCTAAATGTAAACCCTTCACGTGCTTGATAGTAAAAAGAGTACCCAGTGAACATTTTGGTTGGTATAACTTTTGCTGTATATCATTCTATACGAATCAATTCAATCGTATAGAATGCATGAAAAGGCTATATACCTACCAAAGTGGAGGCTATATGCGTACTTGGCACGACTTTTTCGGACTTTCTGCGTTCAGATATACGATGCCACAAAATTTGGAAGAAAATTAAAAAAAAGTTTCCAGCGAGTCTCGAACACGGGACATCTGGATCCGGAATCGTACACCTTACCACTGTACCACCAAGGGTTACTTGTCCGAAGAGCGATTATTTGCCAATATTAATACATGTTTCATGTACAGCGACACATACTTAGTTGTTCTTTGAGGCCCATCGTCAGCAGATAGACAAAGTTTGGGTGGCAATTTTTGCTAATTTATTGCGATTTCATACGATGCTTACTGGATTGATATATGATCTGTCAAATTATATAACATAACGTGATTCTATGTTGCACTATTTACGACATGTTTTGTTGTCAACACAGATTGTTGTTTATGAATCGTATTGGGGATTTATATACAACTTGTATTGACATTGATAACGCTTAATATGGCATCTTGTGCAATTCTGATTTTGGACGCATGAATAAGTGATTTTGGATGCACATTCTTATACGATACGTGGTTCACTGGGTAAACATCATTTAAATTCCTTAAAGAGTGGTCCTGAAAGCGAATTTCCATGGAATAAGGTGAGCCTTTGGCATTATGTCTAGCACGTTCCACGTTTTTAGAAGTAGTAAATTGGTATTTCAATTATGACACCAGTGGGTATATTTGGTTCGTGAAAAAGTTTTTTGTTTCATCCTTTTATCTTATGAAGAAAGGGACCCCTAGAAAACGTTTGCGTCGCCTACTGTTTCTACTTGTTGTGTCAAGCAGAAGGCCCAAATACCTGTAATGATGAGTAAAACCTGGGAGGGAGAAACCGATACAAAATTTATGTACGTCATAGTGAGCCGAAATTCTGCTGTCACAAACTGTCACTGTGAGCCCAGATCTTAAAAAATGGACAAACATGATAAAAGCGCGTAATTGATCTAAACATATTTTTGCATTTCAACAAAGTTGACAACAATCGATTAAAAATCAATTCCGGCACACCCAAAAGCAATGCCACGATAGCACTTTTTAATTTGATCGAATATAAAGTATTGAAACACGCATCTTTTTACTCTTTTCCAATTAAAATTATAATTAAATGCACATAAAACTATTGCCCTTTTTCCAAGTTTGTCCAGAAAGATCGAAGGTACACAACCAAAGAAAACTAGCGATTTTTCCGAAGCCTGCCTTGATTGTCGTTGGTGAGCGGGAGTTATCTTGCAATTTGGAAATTAAGTGTTGTTCAATATTTCGTGTGTAGTATCTGTGCCTCCCTCCCAGAGTAAAACCATCTTATTGTTGAAACTAAGATTGGTACTATGAACCAATGCACGAGTTCACCCGTTGACGTTTGAGTGGTGCCGTGTTATTTACGTCACCATGGCAACAAGTGAATCCGGCACCGCTCAAATGTCAAATTAGTGAACTCGTGCATCGGTCTTCAAAAAGTGATGTTATTCTATGTTTATTTTTTTTTCAATTCATAATGCTCATCATGTACTTAAACTCAAATGTGTCCCATGCAGATTCAACTGAAGACGAATTTAACCCTCAAGGAAATATGCTTGCTTGTACGGTGATATCCATTAACATTCCTGAAAACATCCTGCGTTCTCATGCAAATATGCGAAGCCCATAGGTGACGAGTAGTTACGCTCGTACAACAGCAGCAGCAATGAGGAAGCACATTTTCACACCAATGCAGATTCTAACGCCTACCCGAGCAGAATGATACTTCATAATCTTATCAAAATGATATCAAATTTTGTTTTTCGTAACATATTAATAAACGTTTCCGATTAACAGTTGCTACATCTGAATTCAACTTCAAAGTTTGATATCAATATGATATTCCTAAATCCAAATTAAAACTTTTAAACTTACAATTACCATGGGAGAGACCATAGAAAAAAATATTTTTTTTAAATTGTTATGATGGTCCATTGAAAAAGCTTTCAAAGAATAATTTGCTCCATGATTTAATATTTCCATGAGTCGAATGTGTTTTCAATACAGGTGCATTGAAGTTTTATTGTCTAAATGCACTCTTCCATATTGATTCTAAATAAATTTTTTAAATCTTATACCAAGAAGAGTTCCAGTTCAAATAAACCAGTCATAACTTCTTTAGTTGTTAGTTCTTCAATATGTAACCATGTTGTAGTTTATATCTCCACTGAAATCATAACGTCAAAATTAGTCTTCAATTAGTTATTATCCCCTGCTCGGGTAGCCCCCCTCCTCTTCTGCTGAACGTCGACCTTGAGTGCGGTGGGGATGAATAAGAGCCACATTGTGCTGCACCATGACCACAAGAGTGCCTGCATCTATTCCGCTGCAAAGTTTTGCGAAACTCGGAAACACCGCGAGTCATTCCATGGCGTTGTTTTTGTCAGTGCAAAGTTCTTGCACTCAAAAGTATGCGTGCACCAGCTTGTTAAGTATTTCAAGAGGTTTTAAGTTTCTTCTTCTTCTTCTTAGAATTAACGTCCTCACTGAGACAGAGCCTGCTTCTCAGCTTAGTGTTCTTATGAGCACTTCCAAATTATCAACTGAGAGCTTTCTTTGCCAAAGTTGCCATTGTCGCATTCGTATATTGTGTGGCAGGTACGATGATACTCTTTGCTCAGAGAAGTCAAGGAAATTTTCATTACGAAAAGATCCTGGATCAAACGGGAGTCGAACCCTAACACCTTCAGCATGGCTTTGTTTTGTAGCCGCGGACTCTAACCACTCGGCCAAGGAAAGCCCCCAGGTTTTAAGCTTCTTTTGGGTGAACATATGAAAAGGCTTGTCCTACGCTTGTGAATGAAGACTGCGTGAGTGGCTGTAGAGCGTTTTTGAAGTTGCTCACGCACCAGAACACTTCTATAAGACACCGTTATGTTTGTTCACTATACTGTTTGTATGTTTATGGTCTTAGTCCCTCATTTCTTTGTCTTACAAATGAACGAACCCTGCTGCACCAGATTTATGTATTTATGTAAAGAAGTCAACACGAACGTAATACACATTTTCCTCTGTTCGAACCATAAATCATTTCAGTTAAAAGTGACTGAATCTCAAACAAATGAAGTAATCATTCTACATATGAAGCGAAAAGCCTCTGTACGGCCAGTTAAACTATACTAACAGAGCTCCGATTGTACAAGCATGTCCGATGCCGCCCGATAGTTAAACTTTAATGCTAGACCGTTGTCATGTTTATGGCATAATTTCCCTAGAGCACAGAGTGCCATCATCCTTAACGAGCGAACTAAATTACGAACGAAAATAGAATGAAATATACATGGGTAGGTGAAAACTATTCAAAAGGCTTCATTAATATGTTGTTTAGGAGATTTAAATGAACTTTAGTCACTCTTGTAGATGCAAATATTTTGAATGTATTCTAAAATCGTCAGATTTTAATGGGTTTGTGGGATAACTTTCGTAATTACAATCGAATGGAAACTCGGAACAAAATTTATTAAGAAAACGATCAATATTCGATTCAAACCAAACAAAAACCAAGTTTAAGGTTGATTTTTACACAAACATGATGCTGGTGTAAATCAACAAAGTTTATTGGTCAAATCAACCAAAATTCCATGTAGATATTTTATCAAGCTTACATTTATATTCCAATTAATGTTTGTTTGGAACTACCTCTGTGGGGTTACAGTAAACCAACTCTCGACAGCAAACGCAAGATTAGGTGTGTTTTAGCTTCAAGCTACTTACAATAAGTTAATTTGGCTAAGATTCTACATGTTAGGTGTTCTACATAGGGTAAATATACTTGCAAATTTGGTTACCGCTATCAATGTCAAGAATGGATTGTATTTGAACTATGCGGTAGATACAGTATCTACCGAACAATCGTGAATTATGTATATATATATATATATATATATATATATATATATATATATATATATATATATATATATATATATATATATATATACACTCCCGTGCATAAGTTTGGGTTCACCCCCTAAAAAACATGCAAAAGTGTTCTGTCCATATCTCTGTAATTACACGTCCAATTGAAACTCTCTAAGTCGCATTCGAAAGGCAAAGAACTTTGTATACAAAATTTTTACTTAAAGTTGTGACATTTTTCAAAAAACACACTGAAAAATCATATTCAATTTCCTCAGGATTGGGTCGACCAAAATTTTCAATCAAAGTGTCATTAGAATCGTAAACTTATATTCTTTGAAGAAACGCCACGAAATTTTGGCGGAAAAATCTGAAAAGTATTCAAAATCAATGAAACAGTCAGTCAAGTCATCGTGCAAAAGTTTGGGTTCACCCCTCAGTATGGTGTATCGTGCAAAAGTTTAAGTTCACCTAAACTGACTTAAATCTGTGAAATCTCAAACCAATCATGTACACGCCATTATTTGCGCTCAATAAAGCTTTAAATCGGTTTAAAAATGGCAGAGATATTGACAAAAATGATGTGCGTGCGGCTCAGGTGAACCCAAACTTTTGCACGATTTGCATCATACTGAGGGGTGAACCCAAACTTTTGCACGATGACTTGACTGACTGTTCCATTGATTTGGAATACTTTTCAGATTTTTCCGCCAAAATTTCGTGGCGTTTCTTCAAAGAATATAAGTTTACGATTCTAATGACACTTTGATTGAAAATTTTGGTCGACCCAATCCTGAGGAAATTGAATATGATTTTTCAGTGTGTTTTTTGAAAAATGTCACAACTTTAAGTAAAAAATTAGGTTACAAAATTCAAAAAATGTTTTTTGAAAAATACATTCGAAGTAAGAATAACTCTTTGCCTTTCGAATGCGGCTTAAAGAGTTTCAATTGGACGTGTAATCACAGAGATATGGACAGAACACTTTTGTATGTTTTTGAGGGGGTGAACCCAAACTTTTGCACGGGAGTGTATATATATATATATATATATATATATATATATATATATATATATATATATATATATATATATATATATATATATATATATATATATATATATATATATATATATATATATATATATATATATTGTATTAGTGTTTTACAATTAAAAATTTTTCTAGTTCACTATATTTCACTTGGATGATAATTTCATAGGCACAGGCTCTAGATCAGGGGTTCTCAACCGGTGGTACGCGGACCCCTAGGGGGCGAAATTGAAATTTGAATCCGTGATTATAGACGATGACCTTGAACTCTTGATCCGTCTTTTAAAACATGAGGAGAAGGCAATTTCAACGCACTCGCGATCCTGCTATGAAAATTATATGGCAGGATCTGCACAAAGAAATAAAAAAAACGATTTTCACATTTCAGAAACAAAAAATTTGAAAATAAAATTTCTCAATTGGATCCTGGCTCTAAGCCCTTTTGAGAATTATCTATAATTGCGTAAAAAAAACCCTAGAAGCCGATACCGGCATTGAAAGAGGAAAACAAATTATTACTAACTGATTGCGAAGAAGCTCAAAAACTGGCAATGCAGTTTAAAAGTGCGCACAATTTAAATTTAGGACTTACTAGTCCAATAGAAAATCAAGTTACTCAGGATTTCGAAAATATTCCCAATCAAGAGAACGCTTTCGAAAATTGGGAAGAAGTGAGAACTATTATTAAAAAAATTAAAAATATGAAACCTCCTGGCGATGATGGAATTTTCTACATCCTCATCAAGAAACTTCCAGACAGTAGCTTATCATTTTTAGTTGATAAATTAAACAAATGTTTTCAATTAGCATATTTTCCTGACAATTGGAAAAATGCTAAGGTTGTTCTAATTTTAAAACCAGACAAAAATCCTGCAGAAGCTTCTAGCTATCGTCCAATCAGTTTGCTTTCCTCCATCAGTAAACTTTTTGAAAAGGTCATTTTGAACAGAATGATGGCCCACATCAACGAAAATTCAATTTTTGTCAATGAACAGTTCGGATTCCGCCATGGACATTCGACCACTCATCAACTTTTACATGTAACAAATTTGATCCGTTCCAACAAATCTGAAGGCTATTCTACTGGTCTTGCCCTTCTCGACATAGAAAAAGCATTCGACAGTGTTTGGCATGAAGGTTTCATTGTAAAATTAAAAAACTTTAATTTTCCAACATACATTGTCAGAATAATTCAAAGTTATCTGTCAAATCGTACACGTCAGAATAATTGTCAGAATTCCTTTGAGAGCCGATGTTCGTCACGACAGAATTTTGTGGCTAATATTGTACAACAATTGTACGTCTGACTTACCTGAATTACCTCATGGATTTTAAAAATCTTTGTTTGCGAATGACACAGGGCTCTCCGCCGAAGGGCGAAAAATGCAGAGTATTTTTGTGATTGCCACACGATAAACGAAGGATATAATAGATAATTACCATTGAAATCTATCAATAAATAATTGTTGAAATGTTCAGCAGAACTTCAAGCTGAGAAGCAAGCTTTATCCTATTGTGAGCGAAAAACTTGCGTATAACAGAACACTTTTCATTTTGCCTTTTTATGAAAATTCACACTCGTCTGCGACTGACGGCTGGTTAAAATCCAGCTTGTGAGATAATTTCATATCCTCCGCAAATTTCAGATGCCAAAAACCAAAGCTTTAGATCCAGCGCTAATTATATGCTTGTGATACTCATAAACATGACTCCCAAAGCGTATTTAGGTCCGTGCCAAATTAAAGACTTAGCTGTGGGAATGGGTAACAAATATCATGTTTCGTTCCGACTACTAGAATACAGTGGCAGACCAGCATTTGTTGCTTGCCGGCCCATCATCATCGGGATTGCTCCACGTACTGGTACCAACAATCCGTACGACTACGACGACGACGGGCGATTACACTGAAATTTGTTCTTGTTATGGCGGTCGGACTGGTTGGTAGCAACAACATATTCCACCCAAACGTACCATTATGCAAGCTTGTAGTCACCACACTGGCGACAGACCATTCATGCCCCACAAATGGAACCGACTACATGTTGAATGAGAAAACTGTCCCTGTGGGTCATTTTTTGCATTACACCGGAGATTAGAGGGTTTGCTGCTGAAAAGGGGGACAGGATGGACGAAACCGCAATTTCATACCAGACTCCGTACCACTATAACAAAACACATTGCCGTACACTGAATGCACCATCTCAGTAAATTCTTTTTACGTAAATTCCAATAGAGTAATATTACGTAAAAAAAATATGCATTTGGTGCAACACAACTTCAGTTGACACGGCACATAATTATGATTTGTTTTGTATACTCGGAACATTGAAGCTAGTGTTAAACCAAGGGAACATCTTAGAGCTGATAATAAACCTTCGAGCTGTTTAGTGGAATACCTTTAAATAAATGAAAACCGAATATGGTACTATACCATTTATTTTCACTAGAGTTTGTATCCTTTGACAGACAGGCGTAATTCGAATTCAACTGTAAGGCTATATTCAGTTGAGGTCGAAATACGCCTACAGTCGGGTATCCTATAACACGCTGCCACCCACTTTCCTCTCACGGCAATTCCTCAGCTGTAGCTCGAGGGATGAAGCTGATTTGTCCTATGTAAGGCATAGTATTAGCTTATTGCATATCAAATTTCAAATTCAAAGAGAAATTGCAAATTTCATTTACGTAATGATTTTTTTTCCATGATTTTTTTTTACTTACTCTCGGATCGTTAGGTTAATAGAAGTTTCAGTGTATTGCATTCTCTCTGCTCGCCTGGCAGGACTTGTCGTCACTACTGACTCAATCGCGTGCATTATTTACACGTATAATCAATCCCACTCTTCCGCTGCCATTGATTTGCTCTGGTCAGCAGGAAATTTTACGTGAACGGGACCGTTCCAGGATAACCACAACACATCTAGATACTCCACCATCTGTAGTCGAATCTAAGGTCATAAAATGTTGGAAAATTACCGGGAGAAAAGTTTTGGCCGCAGTTGTTGGGTTACAATGGGAGATAAAGATTCAGACAGAACCACAAAAGGCATCAGCAAGCGCGGCAATAAATAAAATCGATAGTAATATAAATGATTGAATTTGTAGGTCGCCGAGGGGAAAATTGACAAAATGCTGATATGCCGGATGTGTGGTAACAGAGATTGATATTATATTTATATCGACCACCAGAAACACAACTTTGTGGTGGTAAAGCTTTTGTGACCTATATTTATTCATGAGAAACAGAAGTATAGAATGGAACTACGGTTATACCTACTAGAAATTTTAAATGATTGAAATATACAGTACATAAATGCAAAGTGTACCTTTTGTGATTGTGATACATATAAATACAATGTTACTGATATTTCCATACAAATAAATTCTCCTCCATCAATCAGTGTGCTATCGTTGCACACTCCATCTTAATCCACCCACTTCAAGAGCAACGATCTATTGAAGCATTATTCTCTCTTTTGATATTCTATATCCCAATCAGAGCACACGCCTTTCGATTGTATCGAGTTACTCGTTGGGAAAGTGATTTTTGTTTGCATTCCCTTCTGCACAGCCCAAAGATGCTGATGATAGAGCAAACATCTCCCATCTGCGCGAGAAATGAAACCGATTAGTATACTCGTTACGGAATCGCCCCCTGGTACTCACAATGGAGATAATAAGTTAGGATCATATTTAGAAAAGGCCAGATTGAGCTTTATTGCAATCGTTCAATTCGGCGAATGATGAATTTGCGTTTATTAAGACAACACAGACATTGATTCTGAGATAGGAAATCTTGTTTGTCATAATTCTATGCGTTACTAATCACTGTTTTATGCATCACGTTTTTGACTGTAAGCAAAGTTACCTGAGGAGGAAAAAATAACTCCCAATAACTTATGCATACTATATTTTGGTATCATACCATAATTAGGTATTGTTCAGTTGTCAATACTTCATTTTGGTATGGTATTGAAAAAAATGTTTAAAACAATTAAGGGTTGTTCATTTTATAAAGTGGACACCTTGTACATGCAATATCTTTCTAATTTATTAATGAAATCGCTATCGATTTCCTGTGCATCTTCCGACTAATATTGTGCAATATTGTGATAATAAAAAAGCCACCAAAATAATTAAATTTCACACGATTAAGGCACAACGTTTAGGACAGTCGATTTTTGGAGGTTATAAAAATCAATGATTGTTAGAAATTTTCTGGAAAATTCGTAAATCTATTTTTTTTATTTTCAAAAAAGACTTATTCTTCGAAAGCTTCATCCAACAAAAGCCTGCTGCAAAATATCAAGTTATTTTGGAGCAACAATTCGTTCTGTATGGTTTTTCGGCAAATAATTTTCATGTTCTTAAATGCCGAGAAGGTGTGTAGAAACTTAATTGAGAAAAAAGTTCAACTGAGTCTGAGTTGATGATGAGAATCATTGCGAATTCCCGGCGTTGCTTAAGTGTTTCCAAGTTGATGAGCATGCAGCGTGCTTCAAAAGACGGAAGTGACAGTACAGTCCAATTCAATTTCCAAAGGGCGTATAAAAGGAATTGCTTCTGTACTGATTCTATGCGTTCTTCGTGTACGACATGGTACGAGTTCCATACTAGGTGACAGTATTGCAGAATTGGTCTTACATATGTAATATATAATAATTTAATAGTATATGGGTCTTGAAAATTGTTACTGAACCTCTTAATGAAGCCCAGCATGCTGTTTGCTTTGTTTATTATAGAATTATTATGTTCTATAAAAGTGAGTTTTCAGTCTAGAATTACGCCCAAATTCCTAACAATTTTACACTTCTGTACCACTTGATTTCCTAGAATTACTTCAATTGGAGGTGTTACATGTTTTCGACAAAATGCAATTACACTAATTACACTAAATAAATTACATATTTTGACATTGAGTTGGAGTAGACTATTCTGTTCGCTAGAACTACTTACTTCCATGAAGAGCTTCATGTCGTCTGCATATATAAGAAATTTTATTTTTCTAAGTACAAAGGAAATGTCGTTTACACACAAAAAAAAGAAGTGGGCCTAAATGAGAACCTTGGGATACTCCAGAGGTTACAGAAATGGGTGCTGAGAATTTATTTTGAAAGCGAACTAGGGTAAAAGCACCGGTTTTGGCCAGCCTAAGAGAAAATGTCAATAAAAACTGAATGGGAAGCCGTATTTATACGACAAATATGTCAAGTGCAAGCTTTCAATCCATATTATGTGTGTAAAATATCAAAACTGAGCCAAAACCATTTTTTCGCTTTGAAAATCCCGTTGGTCAATATAGGCCAACGGAACCATTTTTGGTCAGAGATTTAACTTCAGTTCCTAAATTGGCCAATTGCATTGATTTCACATGAGAGTGGCCAAATTAGGAGTGCCCTGGTCAAATTAGGTGTATGGGAGTTAAAATTATAAGGAAAATTAATTGTTTTTCTTATGTTTTGAATCAATTTGAACAAGTAAATCTACATTAATTTATCATATGAATGTGATCTACTGCACACAAAAGGTTTCATGCTGATTGGCTACAACTAGCGTATGGCCAAGACCGGTGCTTCTACCCTATTTGCTTCCGTTGTGATAGATATGACTGGACCCAATTTAAAAGTCCTGGTTCCATTTCTATTTTTTACAGTTTGAAGATTAATAATGGTATGTCGATTCGGTCAAACGCCTTACTGAAGTCAGTGTAGAGGGCTTCTATGTGCTTGCCCTTGTCCATGTTTATGCGTGTTAGTAATTTATTTTTTTACTTGCTGGAAAATTTTGTCGTTCACGAGAGATTCGAAGAGTTTGGGGATACAAGTGATAATGGCAATCCGCGATAGTTCCGTATGTCAAATTTCATGCTTGGTTTAAAAATAGGCACCAAATACGAGGATTTCCAAGTTTCTGGGAATTTACCATTATCCAGAGACATATTGAAAAGGCGTTCTAAGGGAAGGGTAAGCTCTTCAGAAAGAATTTTGAAGAACACGGGTGCAATGCCATCTGGTCCTGCTCCCTTAGATGCGTTCAGGTTTTTTAATGCTGCGAAAATTTCTGGTTGTGTTAGTTTTTCAATAGATATGGTATTAGAAATTTCTGGAAAAAAAGAAAAGAAATCGTGGTCGCGGTCTTCTTCGGAGTAGGTTGTATAAACTTTTTGGAAGAAATCTGCAAAGAGCTTGCAGATATCAGAAGAGTTTTCACCTACATGTCCATCGAAATGCATTCACGAAGGGAAATTGCTACTTTTCAATTTAGTGAATGTAGACACTAAAACAGTTTTCTGGACAAGTTTCGACTCCAGATTCGACCTTACGATTATATGGTGTCCACTTTATAAAATGGACAGTCCTTATAAATACTTCATTTAGGTATTCGATAGCTATTGAGGACTACTGAAAGTATTGAACTACTACTGAAAATTAATAAATAAATAAATAAATATTATTTAGGTAATACAATACCTGATCTAATTATCAGCTTGGTGTTTGTAGAACATGCAGAAGATATTGTTTGAGGTATTTTACCTCTTATGCAGGGCACATTCATACCTCATTCAGGTTGTAAGTATTGGAAATTATCTGGTATGGAATACCTTACTTTGGTATTCAGTAGTTATTTTCTTCTGCTCGGGTTAACATTGTTCAAGTTGCGTAGTTTTGTGGGTGTAAAAATGTAAAAATGGCAAAGTTGGCAAAGAAAGCTTCTTCCTACACTCTTAAAAATAATGACTATTACTGTAGACGTAATTCTTCATAAGAACACTAAACCTAAGTATAAGCAGGTGCTTATATGAATGCTCAATAATGATGGGTTTTATAATAGGTATAAAAAATGAGGTTCCGAATTTTGAATGTTGTTTCAAGCTCTTCCTTAAAAATGATAGTTCATAATGATTAATCGTTGGATTCAACAAAGGAATTCAGGTTCTCACAAATATTCGCTGACTTATTTGTATAAGATAAACGCAATATTGAGCAGTAAATTCGGAAACTCATCTCTTTTCATTTCATGTAATTTTTCAAAAAAGCTCCTCGTCTACAGTTCTTACACTTCATTGTATTTGCCAGCCTAATCAGCTATAAGTATTATTAAGCCTTTGATATTGCCTGTAACAGCTAGATTTCCGATACTGAGTCGAACGTGATCTAGAAATCAATAAATAGATTGACGATGATTCTCGAAAAAATAAATAAAACGAAGATGATTGTATGAAGAATGGAATTCCTATTCGGGATTTGTTTGAAGTTGTTAAAAACTTTGTTAATCTTTGAACACTTGTGACATATTACAATCATGCTTCCCATGTAGTTATAATGTAGCTATAATAATTATGGGCTTCGTAGCCGTGCGGTTAGTGTTACCAAGCATTTAGCCGCATCGAGTCAAGGAGTGTGGGTTCGATTCCTGCTTTAGTCCGGAAAAAATTTCGTCAGGAACGTATTTCGACTGTGCCACTGGGCGTTGCATGCTAGTCCGTTGTCCAGTGTGGTGCTTCCTTTGAAGGGTGCTTCCTTTGAAGGGAAAATCGTCCTCTGGAAGCATTAACGTGTCGGTGTCTTTTTTAAATCCTGTTGTGGCTGGAATGTTGAATAGGATATTTTTTACGCAAAATGCTGAGGGCAATACTCGGTGAAAAACTAGACGTAATCATCAAGAGTAGTACCAGATGTACAAAGAAACACATTCTATTAAGCAAAATAAATACGGCAGACTTTGGTGGGCTGGTCACTTAGTGTGAAAGTCGAGAAATAAGCTGAAAATTAATAATATTCATCATTGAATGTTTCACATTTATCGAACGTAACATAAATTGTACATTAGAATTTATTTCTTAGATTTCATTCTATTGAACTAAGGATACTTGTTTAACCCCTCTACCGGCAGCTTCATTTTTTACCACCAAAAAACTCTTCTAGTTTAAGAAGCATTGGTGATCTAGTTTTGAAGATATTCCAAAGTTCCTTGGGGGACATACATTCTCCTTATAAAATAAGACATTTGTTTGGCGGCCATTTTGTTTTCAATCAATTTATCAAAAAAATAAAAAGTGTACTATATAATACCAGGTAATAAGGAGCTACTCTGAAAAAATCATACAAATCGGTTCAGTATTCTTGGAGAAATCTTAAAATTACAATGTGAGGTTTTTTAGAGTTTTCAACATCTTTTTTTTCCAGGGTGGTACCAGAAACATAAATTCTCATTACTCAAAGACGGCTGCACCAAATTGCTTCATTTTTTCTCAACATACTCGCAATAATGTATCATTTCGATGAGTGAACATCCGAATACGATAAAAAATCTGTAGCCTGAGATATTTACGTGGGTTATGGCTACGCGTCGGTCCCCCAAGCAATTTTGGAATATCTCCGGATC
Organism: Aedes aegypti; assembly: GCF_002204515.2. Lineage (NCBI taxonomy): Eukaryota > Metazoa > Arthropoda > Insecta > Diptera > Culicidae > Aedes > Aedes aegypti. Next base: position 144,041,458 of record NC_035108.1, read on the forward strand.
CAGATGATCAATTATCAATATCGTCACATATTCGGAAACTAGAAGAGTTTTTTGAGAACTTGTGGAAGAATGGAACTAAAATATCAAGAAACAAAAAAGTTATCACGATTTGAATATTTTTTTAACGCTAAAAAAATGAAGCTGCCGGTAGAGGGGTTAAGCCATGTAAAAACATACCTAAGCCACTCTGGTATGTTAAGTTAGTTGCAAATATTTTTAATTATAACAATGGTAACAGTTATATTCAAGTTGAGAACAGTTTGGCCAACTTTTTGAGCGTTTTTGTAGGTTTTTTCAGTGCTATTGCAAAATTTTAATAAGGAATATATTGAATTTTTAAGTCAAAACTTCAAATCAAGATTTCTCGAGATTCCTCCTGGGATTTTTTTTTTAAATTGGCCCAGAGGTGCAGAATGACGCATAAATCGAGCCCTGTGCTCAGATTTGATGGACATTTTTTTTTGCATAATAACGGTCTGATGGGGCACCGTATAGCTGCTAAGCAATAAATCGAGAACCAAGTCGCTTACCTTCCATTTTTTTCCTATCTCAAATAAGACAGAATATTTGTCCTATTGTAATAGTGATTTATGCAACTAGTTGCAAAATGATGATTTTGTCAGCACGAGTTGTATATTTATCCAATGAGTCTCACCAAGTTGGATAAATACAACGAGTTCTGAAAAAATCGAGTTTTGCAACGAGTTGCATACAAAATTTTTTGCTTTTTCGAATGACAGTGCTAACTATTCGGCTATAAATTCAATAAATAAATAATGCCAAAACATAGCTTATATATAGTTATTGGACCCCTGAAAATTAAAGAAGTATCCTATTTAAAAATAGTTTTTGGTGATCATTTTTTCCGAGTTGTCGGAGATGAACCAGGCAAGGGCTGACAATCTCTCTAATAAAGATAAATAATAATAATAATTTTCCGAGTCCAGTCTTTATCTTTCCAACAGGTTCCTCATGTTCGTCCGTCAAGATGCTCCCATCTGTATCCATCCTTGCACATCTCGGCTTATCACTCGAATCCTTTGCGGGATGCGTTGAATTTTTGATAGAACTTTCTCGTTTCTTGAGATTGACATAGCTGGCACTCCTTTATCGAACCAATCGTTCCGTTGACTCCGTCTCACGTACTCAAGAGTTAACTTGTTGATGGGTTAGGTGACAAAACGTCAACATTTCCGATGCATAAAAAATCCTCATTTGCTCCTCATTTCTATGTAATTCTAATCTGCTCCTGCTCATCATCTCACCTCTCATGCATCTATATATTGTGTATCAAGCAGTTTCGGAAACGGCACTGTAAAGTAGCGAGTAAAAAGAGTTATTTGGAAAAGCTTTTAGGTGCGATGAAGCATCATTAATAATGCTGACATTTATTTAACACAATTTCTTCAGGGGTGTTTCCGCTGCAACTGGCATTGAAATGGAATATTAGTGCAGAAACGACGCCAAGGTCTCCATCATGACACCGTCTAATGAACGCTTCCATTAGAAGGCAGCATCAAAAGATAGCTTGTACAATTCACATGCACATATTATAATACATGCATTGAATCACTGCATGAAATAAACTATCTGAGCATTGATTTTTTGCTGCTAATGGAATCACACAATTTTTTGTTGATTATTTGAAAAAATAAATCAACTTGTAATATCATGTCGTTTTTTGCTATATATTCATGACGTGAGCGTGAATGTGGGGAAAGATGGGAGATTTTTAAGTAAATTAATCAATTGAATGACTTGTAGAGTATTCAATCAACGGAGGGAATAAAATACTGATTTCTCCAGAGTGAAACGGACGACTCGACTCTTCTTCAATAGTGAAGGAAATTTATCAACCACAACGCCATCTATGGCCAAAATTGTCATTGTAACATGCATTGCCTGGATTCTTTACCATGTAAAAAAATGTAATTGAAAAGGATTGTTCCCAAATAGTTGCATATTAAACAACATTTAGTAAAAACACGGCATTTAAGTATCTTAGATTCATGGATAACAATTAATTTCATTCAACAATAAAATAATTGATGATCATAGAGACATACGAACACCAAACATCATCCTGTACTTTATTAGCGTAAGATTCACTGAAATATGTTAAGGTGAAACTCCTTTGAATCCACTAATAACTGTATAAAAGTAGTGGTACATAAAAAATATTCTCCTATATGTTGGTAATAGTGAAATTATAATTGATAAGACGTTGTTGCCAGTAATCGCTACTTCAATTTGAGTCTTTTTTCCTTCGACTAAATAAGATTGCTTGATGTCGTACATAACCATCAACGTATCTGACAGCCCTGCAAGTGAGCAGCCGGCGTAAAATTAGAAAAATAAAAAAAAGCGAAATGCTGTGATCAAGTGATTGTTTTTAGCACGGTTTGGTGAAAATTTAAATTGTTTTCAACAGAAATCCACCAGTAATTGGTCTTTAATAAACAAGTAGTGAAAGTAAACTATGTTAGAGGTTCTACGTTTAGCGAAAGTGGTAAAATTCGGCGAAAAGTTTTCTTCGTTCGCAGGCGGATAAGTGTAAACTATTGTAGCAAAGTTAAACGCCCGTGTTGAAAATTAGCACGGTTCATGAAATTTCCACCAGCTACTAGTGTTAAAACTACGGAAATCGTAAGGCAATAGTGTTCTGATGTCTCGTTAGCAATTTGGGAGTGAACTTAGTGTAGGTAAGTGAAATATTTTGGGAAATAATGTGGACTTCCAGAAATGTGATTATATATGTGAGGAAGCCATTTTCACTGCCATGACAGGGATTCCTTCCTATATGTCCTTAAGCCAGAAATAACACCCTGTTAAAGCATCAGTTTACAAGACGGTAAAGACGCAAGAACGGGGATTATGAAAAGGATAAATAAACATCGTTGTATGTATATCGTGGAGGGAAACTCGTACTTCTGTAGCAACGGTTGGGAGAATACAGCTGAACCGACGATGTGTTGTAAAGGATGCAGGATGATAAATGCACAGGAAAGGATATGCTCCCCTTCGCCGATAATATTTCATGTCCATTGTCTTTCAGTTGAACTGGATCGTTTCTTGGCTATAATTCTCGAAGAAATATTTTCTTCGAAAAGGGGAAGAATGTTTCTTGCCGCAGGTTGGAAAATGTAAACTGTAATTAATTGAGCGTTGTAAGTTTTTGTTTAATGATAGAACAAATGGTTGCATTTTCAATAAGCTGTAACCCGAAAGTTCTCAATAGTAGTTTATAGCAGCATTTGAAATCTCACTGGACGTGGATCATTTTAGGTTGGCTGGACAGTAATCCATGTGTAATTACGATATACACCTGCTAAAACGATTAGCTATTTTTTAAATGTCATCAATTGTAAGGTACCGTGGGGCAAGTGGGTAATGGAATTCGCATAGTTGAGATTCTTCAAATTCTAGAGACTTTAAATTGAAACAAATGAGGTCGTGTATATTTTTTAGTTTGACTCCCACCAAATATAAGCAGCATGCTTAAATTGATTTTTATGAAAAATTGAAGAAAAAAATATAGAAAAAGTTTTTGAAAAATGTCTCCTTACTTTTCACTTGCCCCAAAAGTGGGGCAAGTGAAAAGTTTACCGTTTTGAACAATAAATTCAAAAACAAACAGTTATATTCACGATTTCTATTAGCTTTAACATTTGTTAAGGCTTCCCAATGAACAATAACATAAGTAACATGTAAACAAAGAAAATGTTATTCTTTACACTTGCATTTTCTTCTGTTCAGTTATGTTAGTTGAAATGATTCGACAACATTATGACTGCAACATTTCCAATGTTAGTTCTGACATTATAGGACAGCAATTGCATTTCTGCTCTGTAGAATTTCCTCCGCTCGTTATTTGTTTTTGAGAAAGTCGGATATGACGTCGGATAACTCTTCGGGAGAAATCAAATGGAATCCTTCAATAACGTATTTAGAATATTTTTTATGTGGATAGACCTATACCCCATTTTTATGTTTTGAACTAGCTTTACATAGACATTCCACGAGATTTCCGTGTGTTCTATAATATTGCAACTTTTCAATCAAAGTCTTCCTTTCAATTGGCTGCCCGAAGTAAACATATTAATATTGTAATGTTTGGCAACATATTTTAGAGAAGTTCCATGATTACTAACAGATTTTAACACTATACTCCAGTGTTTCTTGAATTATCAGCACGTTATGTTTTTCTATGATAATTGCGAACCATGTTTACTTATGGCTACTTAAAGAGAAAACACAAATTCAATCTCTAATGATAAACTTTTCACTTGCCCCACCTGATTAGAAAATTGACGGTGTTTCAAGTTGGTTATTTTTAAGTCTATGTCAAATTAATTCTAAAACTTTTTTTATTGCAGTTTGAAACTGTCACAGAGGACAACTAAGAAGTGGTACAGGAAATTATTTTCCGCAACTTTTTTCCACTGAAAATATTAAAATAAGATTGTACGCCGCCAACTTGTTACGGAGTAACAGTTGACAGGTTAACTCTATTATACAATAATGGCTGAAAAATTTCAGAAATTTCTTACCTATCGTAATGTTCTCAATTGCCTCGAAGGTTTACGCATGAGTTTGAAACATTAATTCACATATTCAGTAAAATATATCAATTGTTTTCACTTACCCCATTTACCCACTTGTTCCGCGGTACCTTACCACTTTTATCATATCAATCATTTTTAATATTTATGTATTCGGTGTTAGATGAAAACTATCATCCAAAATTAGTCATTCTAAATTATGAAATTATAATATGTTGTTAAAACATATTACATTTTATTTGCCACTACACTGCCCATAACTGCAAATCAGTCACATTCGACATTTCTAACAAAATGGAGTTAATACCATGGAGAGTTATCAAATGATAAACACTTTCGATCAACTAACTGAAATCTGTGGGATTGTTCTAGAAAATTCGAAAAAAATACCAAGTTGTTTTGTCACATTGGTATTTATAACCGCATAACAGTCACATTGAGATTATAAATGAGCCTCGTAATGTGATAGCTATAGAATTTCTATCAGAATTATTTTCTGACAATTCACCTAGTAATTCAATTCAATTCAATTCACCTAGTATGCGATATGAGTTGTACAAAATATCAACCTCAAATAAGCATTTTTGAGTTCCTGATAATTTTTATAAATTTTAGTTTCCTCCCATACTGCCATAAAATGCACACTTAGTATTCCATTTACTCAATGCCTACTTGTGTCGAATGTTACAAATATGCAGTTATGGGCAGTACAGTTCAGATTTATTAAGGCAATTTCAAAACATCTATTTGTAGGACAAATATGTTTATAAACATAACCAGTTAAGCAAAACGAATCAAAAGAGCAAATGAGATTTTCAGTATTCTTCATGTCAAAGCTATTTTCGTTGCAATCGAGAGCATTTGAGGTTTTATATTCATGGATAAAAAATTGATGAGAATTTAGCGTTATTGAAACGCTCACAAATAATCGGTTCTACGATAACCATCGTCATTTATACTTGGCTTGTTATATTAGAACTCTAATTTGGTCTTAAATCTGTAAGCGAAAAGAAATTTTACAAATTAAGGCGAATTTTATTTGCATTTGCATCCTGGTTTTGCATTGAACAGTGGGTACCGCAATTTTTTTTGCATTTCAATAGCTTAAGAGCTCTTAAAATCCTAGAAAAGAAATATATCTATAAAGGATGCTGATTGTGATTTCATCAAATAGTTATTACCTGACATCACTGTAGAAACAGTCTCGCAAATATATTATGCTGATACTCTAGCCACTCATAATTTATTTCAACCCCTTGCTCCAGACATTCACAATCAATTCGAGCACTGGTTTTTGCTATCATAAAGCTGAAATCAGAATTTTCCAACAACCGGCATGAAGTTAGATTCTTTGTGCAAGCTTCAAAGAGCACTTCCAACGTAAAAAGCGGAACCTAGTAGTTGGCGCTAGGAGCGGAAAACAGTGATAAGCCCATTCGCAACTAGCGTTTTCCTACACGGTTTCCGAGTTGTTGCTGCAGTGGGGCGCTCGCTCGTTATGCTTCAAACGGAATAGTTTTTCTTCAAGACAGAGATCAGACACTCGGAAGGTAAAGCAGGATTGTAGGAATGCAAGCACACCTCATCTCTTAACAGTGTATTACACTTGAACCGTGAAGGAAGTTATGCATTATTCTAAGAATGCTAGCAGCTTCCACTTCTTGTCTGCCACTTGACAAATAATACTACTGGGTGTCATGAATTATTTCAGGATATTCGTTGCTCGTCTAGGGTATTCCGTAACTTTTCAGAAAGATAACAACGGAAAAAATCGATTAAATGCTTCGAACATAAAATTGTAATTTTTTCTCCATTCAACATATGTTTCCGAGAACATTACCTATTTAAATTCACTTACTCAGATCTATTAATCAAACTTTTCAACTATTTTTTTAGAAATAGAACACAATAGGCGACTTTTCAGGGTATTTTCGGTAGTTACTAAGAAATCCAGTCGGCATGTTAAACCGCAAATATAATAAACCAATTATAAAACATCAGTTTCCATTTGAACTATATGCTAATAATTCCTTCAACTAAACCCATTGAAAAAAATATTGGTAAACTAAAAACACAAGCGCACATCACGATTTATTACAGTTTGTTCAAATTGTAACACTTCATTAACCTAATTGCTATCGCACCAACAAGCTTTTTTCATTTTTCAAAACAATTACCTACAAAGCGATTAAAAATGAGTGCTCCCCTCGAGTTCCACCCGCTGCTGCTGCCGGTTGCTTTGCGTTGCCATCATTTGGGGATCAACTTTTCCACTTTCATCGCCAATGCCACTATCGCCCTCCGGTGACCTCCTCCCCCTGCTACAGTGCCTCACGCTGCTGACAGTTGCCGGCACGAGATATACCGCAGCCAGGGCCAGGAAGTAGCCGCCGTAAACTTTGAACTGGCCACGTGGCGTCAGCATCAGGCCCGACTCGGAAATGACCACCACAGTCAGGATGGACTGGAAGGCCAACGCCACGAACGTATTTATGCCGAAAATTAATCCAAAACTGTCCTCCTGCAGATATTTGGCCACGGTTGCACTAATGGTTTGGCGTTTTCGTCGTGTTTGTGTTCAGGGGTACAAAAATCGGCACCAGTCCGGAAAATAGAAGAGAAATAAAGCGTTAATTAAAATTGGATGAAACATTTTGAATGTTTGCTCAGTTTAAAGCGCATTGTACAGAACAGACTGGAGTTGGTAGAAGGCGGATAATGGCCGTGTTGTGAGTGGTAATTTGGATAATTGAGGTACGTTTTTCTAACATTGCAGTTTTTCAACTGGATTGCAGCATTCAGAGTGAATTGGAATCCGTGATGCAGCGTGAACAAATTTTGTATATTTCAAATTGATTCGTTGAAGTTGAGCAACAAATTGGGAATTTTATGGGAAGATAGCGTAGATTCACGGGCTTTGGCCGTAGCACCAATTTACACAGAAATTAGCATGAATCATTTGGTGTTGTTAGTAGAACACGTTCACACAATAAAGCCATATTCATTTGGTCGTTCAAGATGATTCAAAAACATACACTCGTAATTTATTCAGGATATTCATAATTTGATCACTTCCATAAGGAATTAACGTGATTAGCCAATTTGGGAATCAAAGTTAAGAATATGGCCGAAACTGGTTCTCGTGGCCTATATTGACCAACGCGATTTTCAATGCAAAAATATGATGGTTATGCCAGTTCTAATATTTTTCATCTATATAAATAAAAATAGAATGGTGTTTGTATGTCACGAAATGGCTTACGAACGGTTCAACGGATTTGAATGATTCTTTTTCCGTTTTGTCCCTCAAGGCTTCCGACGTGTTTGTGTGTATAAAAATTCCAGGATATTCATCGGGAAAGTCTGAGACACGAGCGTGAACAGAACAGTCATTTTGTATGGGATGATCTAGAGCGTTTCTTCTTGGCATAACGTCCTCACTGGAAAATAGCCTGCTTCTCAGCTTAGTGTTTAATGATCATTGATAGTACGCAACTGATATTGATAGTTTTAGTCCATCAGCTATCAGCTGATTTGACTGATATTGTGCAACTCTGGTTTAAGCACCGAATGAACTTAAGAGCGCACCAATGGACCAATGGACGAGTTCACTCGTTGACGTTTTAGCGGTGCCGTGTTATTTATGTGACCATGGAAACCAGTGAATTTGGCACCGCTTAAACGTCAAATTAGTGAACTCATGCATTGGTCCATGGACCTATGGACGGGTTCACTCGTTGACGTTTGAGCGGTGCCGTGTTATTTACGTGACTATGGAAACAAGTGAATTCGGCATCGCTCAAACGTCAAATTAGTGAACTCGTACATTGGTCCATTCGTTCGGTGAACAGATTAAATGACCTGTTAGTGCTTCGTTTTGCGGGAAAGTAATCCATAATAAATTACTTACAATACAGTCAAACTGATTTTGTGGATCGCTTCTATGCCCTCAAAAGAAAGCACTAGCACATAAAATAAAATAAAATATTGTGGGCCTCGTGGCCGTGCGGTTAGTGTTGTCAGGCATCTAAGCGCATCGTGTCATGGGGTGTGGGTTCAATTCCCGATTCAGCCATTGAAGCTTTTCGTCAGGAATGTTTCTCGGCTGTGCCACTGGAGCATTCTTGTCCATTACCTAGTGTTAAGTTACAGTCCGTGCAGCTATATGCCTGAAGACGGTGTCTTTTTATATGGAATCAAATCAAGTCGAAAAGTGATAATTTTTTTTTCTATGCGAATTAGAACACTTTTTCTCATACTCACCACCAGAGGTCTAAGTTTCAATCAAATAAGCCTATGAACTAATATACGATGACGTCACGCTGCAACTTCCAGCGAAAAGAAAACCTTTACTGCGGGCAATGTATACAAAAAAAATAAACAATTTCGTTGCACATTCATCCACGCATTGTCCATCCGGTGAACATTCGTGTTGGTGCGGATGTCATTTTATGTAAAAATATATTTAGATCGGAAAAATATCGACAAGAAAAGAAGACCGTGGATTGGATGAACTATCCAGCTTTTTAAAAGCGATTATGGCCGCCAAAAGTTAGTTTAATTTCTGGTAGGGATCCAACGAAATTGACGTTTGGCTTGGGTCCGGTCAATTTACTTGTCCACCGGTGTGATAAATTTACTCGGTTCAAGAATTTTGACACTTTAGCGGGTCACGCTTTTTAATGCTCCCACGTGTTCCGGTCAAGTGTCAAAATTCTTAGACTGAGTTAATTTAGTGCACCGGTGGGTAATTCCATATAAAGCCATCCAAGTCAAACGTCAGATCACTAGATCCCTTTTTTGTTCAAATCCGCAAAAGAAAATGTACTGCGAGTTAAAAGCTGGATATGATCTCAGATTGGTTTGAAGCTTATAACTACAGTCAATTTACCATAAATTAATGATCATCGTAAATATGTAAGGGATGATTCAAATATTACGTAACGACGAAATTTGCCAATATGAACCCTCTCCCTCCCTGAAGTTACAGATTATGTAAGGAAGATTTCAATTTACTGTATGGACCGTAACACTACAAAATACCCCTTTCCTCCCCCTCTTGTGTTACTTAATATTTGAACGATCCCTAACAAATTCGTCTTGCTTTGAAATGACAAGCGGTCAAACAATAATTTCGTAAACAATCGGCTACTATAAGCAACTTACAGCATGCGGACTACGTCACACCACTATTCAAAACTCGCTCGTGGCATACAACATCTTCCTGATGACCGTACAAATCCTTTCAGAGAATCGCTATTTGGTGATCACTCGGTTATAATGATATTACAAATGCCAAATAAAAATTGTAAAACTTTTTCTATGTCTATGATGTAGCTTGGGAGTAGTTAAATAAGTTATGTCAATAACAGCGCACAGTGGTACCGCCCATAGGTCATAAATCAAAAAACAAAATGTCTTGTTTGTCACGCCTTTATCTTTTCATGGATCAATTATGATCCCAAGATTGTAGAAACATAGACATTATTGGCATTCCTGTATAATATTCATAGTAGGACTATGAATGATCGAGTGTATTTAAAATGTGTTAAAAATACGTTGAAAATTGAGCGATTTCAGCATTTTGTTTATTGTCCTCGCAAACTAAAATCAATTGATTTTTCAATCAGTTTAGATTACAGAACCTTAGTACAGATGTATATATATCACTTTCAATACATTTTAAAGAGTTATGTGACATCTAGGAGTCAGTATTGATGTGAGTATTGAGGATAGAAATATACTCACTTGATAACTACATCACTTTTTTGAAGTACGTTTTTGAACATGCTCTTAATCACATTTAATCAAACTTCTACCATCACATGATCATGTTTGAGTGGGAAAATAAACCTTTAAAGGTTTTAGCTGCAAATATTTGCAAATAAGTTAGCAGCGTGCCTTCCAAGTTGTTAGTTGTTACCAATAAAGGCAATGATAAAAATTTTCATAGAATTTATTACATACCAGTCTAATTGTAGCTAACTGGAATGACTGCACAATATAATAAAATTTTCACTACTAATACTTCAATTCAATATTAATAAACTTGCAACATTGTACTTTGATTTAATGAGTAGTTTTAGTTAGGGCGCTGAGACAATAAAACCCTAATATATTAGTAATGGTACAACAGCCATTCTAATATATATGACATGACTTCCCAAAGTGTGGAAGGACCAACATTAACATGTTATTTATTTTGTGCATCAAAACAAAACCTTCAACAAAATTCCAGTATCTATGGATCCAGCGCTAAAAATTGTGAGAATAAAAAATATATTAAGAAGCAAAAATATATTAACAAATAATTCATTAATTATTGCATAATTAGATATATTTGAAACATAAGGTTAATTACATTAGGTGACATGTTCGTTATTCGGTTTTGGTAGAAGATTGATGTGAAATTGGCTTTATCAATTCATAAATATTTCAAGTATTTAAAGCCTGTCCACGTTAAATTTCGGACACCCAAATAATGGCAGCAAAAAAAAGTTACTCATAATTCAACAAAAACAATTGTTTATTTCAGAATAAAAGAGTTATATCTATAAAATAAACAGTTGACAAGGATGTTAATCCTTCTTTCTGTAAAATTCTCGAACTTTCTGTGGTACACCCGCCATCCGTGTCCGAAATTTATCGTGGACAGGCTTTATTTGGTATATACATCTCCGGCCCTTAGAAAATTGTTCAATAGCTTTTTTATATACACATACTAAAAAGTAGGCTTTTGAGCATGTGAAGCAACTCTTAGCAGGGAATCTTTTAAAGGTGGAAAAAAATTATCCTTATATATTGCTTTTAATGTATAGATTTCATGGTTCTTTTCAAGATATTAAATAATTAAGTTAATTTTGGACACGGAAGGAGAGATAATTGCAAAGTCGATTTTATGCACATATAATTATTCATATAACAGAGCCTTCGCATTACTATCTCCGCATACTAATAAGAAATTTTGAGGTGATATGAATTACGACATCAACCTAGACGGAGTTTTGACAGTCAAAAATAATTTATTTGGCAATTTCTGATGGTGTTTGCCACCAGATATTGAGTAAAATGATTTATGACCGTTTCGTAGAACAAATGGAACCACTGTGCAGCGCCGGCCACGTTCTTACGGTCATTGGAGAAGAGAAGAGATGTTAGTGTGACATCGATTTTTACTGAAGACCGAATATACCTCTGCATCTTCATGTTTGTCACGGGAAGAAGTTCTGTTAGTGGGTGGGTTGAAAAGCTACATGATCAGGATTCAACTTGGTAAGTGATGCGATGTATGTAACTTGTGTTTAAAAAGTTATATATCAATACAACGATGGCTTAAACATCAAACTATTCAAAGGTTTGAATCTTGAAATTTCATATAACGTGAATAAGCGCTTATGTCAACAAGTGTCGAACCATTCACAGTTTGTTAAAAAAATACACGAGAACGTACATGTCCTGGTACAAATGTGTTTTTACAAGCATTAAACGAAGACGTGTAGTTCCGGCGTATAGAATAGAACTACAGACGACCTGTTCCGGTGGTAAGAGTCCACCAAACGGGGTAACCCCAATTCAAGGTGTGATGCGAAAAACCGTGCTGAGGAATGAATGGTCGAAGGGGTGAAAAAGATGTTCGGCCGTTAACGGAGCCTGTGGGGCACCTGGGCACCTCTCACAGTATTTTGTCCCTTACCGCGTTAATGCAGGGCTCTGGCTTGGTGGACCTCTTTTCCCGTGCTACTCGTGGGATCCAATCATGAATACAAACTTAAACCAAAATCAAAATAATAGTAGTAGTGCAGGTAGTAGCAGTAGTAGGGAAGCGAACCCCTTCGCAAGAAGTGGGTTAGCTAGGTCTCCGTTGAGGATAGCGGAAGCAGGAGGAGGCAGCAGTGTACGTAGTGCCAGGGCTGGAAACCATATTTCATCCCCGGCTAACGCATCGGGTGAGGTTATGGATGGAGCGTGGTTGATGAGGGCCATCAATAAAAGTAGAGATGGGCTCTCTGCGATGGAAGTGGCTGCACAGCAGCTCGACTCCATAATTGACTTTGCGTCCTCGAAGTCTAACATCAGCAAGGACCTCAAGCAGGCCCTGTTCAGACTTCGTAAGTCGATGTTCGCGGCCAAGCAGAACCATGCTGAACCCATGGCGACTGTGGCTGCGGCAGAACCCGTGGAATTGAAGGTGCCGAAGTCTACCCAGACGGAGCCCTTCGCCTTCGCGGGTAGCCCCAATTGCAATCGCAGAAGCGCGCGAGGCAGCCGTCAGGGGAGGAGCTACCCGGCGGCGCTCGCAAGGCCAGGCGGATATTAACCCCGAAAACCGGCAGAAGTGCCGGAAAATCGGACCCCAGCCAGGCGTCCCGGAAAGCCGAGAAGGGTGGGCCCGAAAAGGCTGGCCCCTCACGGAGTGATGGGAACAGGAGGTTGCGACCTTTGAGAGGTTCTCAATCACCACAGGTTAGGGCGGATCAGGGGGGGACGCCCCCTGGACAACCGTAGTGAGAAAGAAGAAGAAGGAGAAGCAGGAAGTTCAGGAGCGCAGGGATACCAGGCCTAAGAAAAGTAGGAGGGTAGGTGCCAAGCGCGAAAAGGGTGATGTGATCATCATCAAGACGGAAGAGTCCAAGTACTCGGAAGTCCTGAAGGCGATGCGCAGTGACGCGAAGCTCGCAGATCTTGGAGCCGACGTACGCAGTGTCAGACGCACTCGTACAGGTGAAATGATTCTCGAGCTTAAGCGCGACAAGGAGCGCAAGGGCGCCGCCTACAAAAGTTTGGCGGAAGAGGTCCTTGGCGGTGGTGTCGAAGTGAGGGCTCTGACGCAGTCAATGACTCTGAAGGTGATGAACCTTGACGAGATCACCAACGCAGAAGAGCTCGTCACAGCACTGCGGCAACAGTGCGAGATTCAGGTGCCCACCGCTGCCGTTCAGCTACGGAAAGGTCCGGCAGGTGCTCAGGTGGCCTTAGTACACCTACCTGTGGCGGACGCAAATAAGTCCGCTAAGGTAGGCAAGATCAAGGTTGGTTGGTCAGTATGCTCACTGAACATACATGAGCAACCGGTGATCTGCTTTAGGTGTAGGGAACCAGGACACAAGTCCTGGGGCTGTAAAGGCCCTGATAGGACCAAGTTGTGTAGGCGTTGTGGTGAGGAAGGTCATAAGGCACTAGGCTGCAAGAACCCTCCCAAGTGCTTGATTTGTTCCAGCAAGTCCGTGAACAACAATCATCCAACGGGAGGCTCAAGGTGCCCGACCTTCAAACGAGCCATTAACGAAAAGTCACAGTGCAGGTAACGCAGCTGAACCTGAACCACTGTGACGCAGCTCAGCAACTGCTGTACCAGGCAGTTGCTGAGTGGGGGACGGACATCGCCATCATATCGGACCCATACCGAGTACCCGCCGGCAACGGCAACTGGGTCGTGGATGGATCCGGAAAAATGGCGGCGATATGGACGACGGGTAAATACCCCGTCCAGGAGTTGGTGTCTACTACCTACGAGGGCTTCGTGATCGCCAAGGTAAACGGGGTCCTCTTTTGTAGCTGCTATGCGCCTCCGAGTTGGTCGACCGAGCGGTTCATGCAGATGCTGGACTGCATAACGACCGTGTTGACAGGGCGAAGGCCAGTAGTAATAGCGGGTGACTTCAATGCCTGGGCCGTGGAATGGGGAAGCCGTATCACGAACCAGCGAGGTCAAATCCTGCTAGAGGCACTGGCCGTGCTAGATGTCGATCTGGCTAATGTTGGTACCAAAAGTACCTTCAGCCGAAACAAAGCGGAGTCGATTATCGACGTTACTTTTTGTAGTCCTGGTCTAACGAGTAGTTCGAACTGGAGGGTAGACAATGCCTACACTCACAGCGACCACCTGGCGGTTCGCTACAGTATCGACTACAACAACAGCAGGCAGCGCGTAGAGGAAGCGGCTAGGTCACGGCCAAGCCCTCGTAGGTGGAAGACATCGTACTTAAATGACGAAGTACTTAGGGATGCGCTCCGTCGTGAGCGTAACCTACTCGGCCTAAGCGGGGACGAACTGGTAGCGGTGCTTTCGCGTGCGTGCGATGCGACCATGCCTAGGAAAGTCCACCCTAGAAATGGGAGACCACCGACGTACTGGTGGACTCAAGCAATTGCGAACCTGCGCCGTGCCTGCCTACGGGCCAGGAGGCGGATGCAGCGAGCACGTACCGAGCAGGAGCGTGAAGAACGACGGGCGGTGTTCACCGCTGCCAAAGTCGCGCTGAAGTCCGAGATAAGGGCAAGCAAAAAGGCCTGCTTTGAGAGACTCTGTCAGAGTGCCAACGCGAACCCGTGGGGTGATGCCTACAGGATCGTTATGGCGAAGACAAGAGGTGCAATTGCTTCTACGGAGCAATCTCCACAGATGCTGGAGGGGATCATCGAGGGGCTCTTTCCGCGCCACAACCCTAGCCCATGGCCTCCTTTTGTAGGACAGCCGGGGATTGGGGCTGGCAATGAGGATAGAGTAACCGATGAGGAAGTTGTAGGGATTGCAAAATCCCTAAGCATGGGGAAGGCACCAGGTCCGGACGGAGTTCCAAACCTGGCCCTCAAAGTCGCAATCTTGGAGGCTCCCGGTATGTTCAGATCTGCTATGCAGATATGCCTGGACGAGGGAGTATTTCCAGATGCGTGGAAGAGGTAGAGCCTGGTACTATTGCCAAAGGCGGGGAAACCACCTGGTGACCCGTCGGCGTATAGACCAATATGCTTGATTGACACGGCGGGGAAGGTGCTCGAGAAGATCATCCTCAACAGACTGTTGAGGTACACTGAGAGTGTAAATGGTCTCTCAAGCAACCAGTTCGGCTTCCGGAAAGGGAAGTCCACCGTAGACGCTATTCTGACGGTTAAGAAAACCGCTGAGATAGCACTCCAGCGTTAGAGGAGGGGGATTCGCTACTGCGCAGTAGTGACTCTGGATGTAAGGAACGCATTTAATAGTGCCAGTTGGGCGGCTATTGCCGATGCGCTCCTGCGTCTGGGGATACCCGAGTACCTGTACAAGATTCTCGGAAGTTACTTCCAGAATCGGGTATTAGTCTATGACACAGAGGTGGGTCGGAAGTGCTTTCACATAACCTCACGAGTCCCGCAAGGTTCCATCCTGGGCCCGGTGTTATGGAATGTCATGTACGACGAGGTATTGAGATTAAAATTCCCGGCGGGTGTGGTCATCGTTGGCTCTGCCGACGATATTACGCTGGAGGTCTACGGTGAATCGATCGAAGAAGTGGAATTGACTGCAGCCCACTCGATCGCAATTGTGGAGGAGTGGATGAGCTCCAGGAAACTGGAATTGGCTCACCACAAAACTGAGGCGGTTGTTGTCAACAACCGAAAGTCGGTGCAGCAAGCGGTGATCAGTGTAGGCGACTGCACGATCACTTCGAAGCGCTCCGTCAAACATTTGGGGGTGATGATCGACGATAAGCTTACCTTCGGTAGCCACGTCGATTATGCCTGCAAGAGAGCCTCCACAGCTATTGTGGCACTGTCCCGGATGATGTCCAATAGCTCTGCGGTGTACGCCAGCAAGCGAAAGCTTCTGGCCAGTGTCGCCTCGTCCATACTGAGGTATGGTGGCCCGGCTTGGGGCACGGCCTTAAGTACCAAGAGCTACCGTAGCAAGCTAGAGAGTACTTATAGGCTAATGTGCCTGAGGGTTGCGAGCGCGTACCGTACCGTGTCACACGATGCACTCTGCGTCATCACCGGTATGGTGTCTATTGGTATCCTTATCATGGAAGACATAGAGTGCTTCGAAATGCGCGGCACAAGAGGCATACGCAGGACTGCCAGACTGGCCTCCATGGTCAAATGGCAGCGTGCGTGGGACAGTTCCACCAAGGGAGTGTGGACTCACAGGTTGATTCCGAGGTTAGATATCTGGGTCAATAGGCGCCATGGGGAACTAACATTCCACCTGACAGGTCCTTTCGGGCCATGGTTGTTTTAGACAGTATCTACACCGTTTCGGTCATGCGGGTTCTCCCGAATGTCCAGTTTGTGCAGGTTTAGAGGAAACGGCGGAACACGTTTTGTTCGTGTGCCCGCGTTTCCGCACAATGCGTGACCGCATGTTAGCCACATGCGGTCGGGACACGACTCCGGACAATTTGGTCCAGAGGATGTGTGAAGACGAGTTTGGCTGGAATGCCGTTTCATCGGCTATCACCCACATCGTCTCGGAACTGCAAAGGAGGTGGCGAGTGGACTCGAGGAGTGGCTAGTGCAGACGCTAAACAACAGGTGGTCCAAGGGTTCGCAGTCGGCTACGTAGGTCATACCGGTGCCCTACGGTCGAAATCGACCCTTACAGCGATTAAGTGGCCGCGGGGAGAACATCCTGGTAGCGCTGCTGTCGTAGCGCCGGCCTACTGGGTTGGTACGAGCCTCTGGTTGTTCGGGGCAGGTGGAGGCCCCTTCGTCAGCAATCCCAGCTGGTGCTAGCTGATAGGGCCTGAGCCTTCAGTAGGTCAAATTGCGAAGCCCGCAGTATCAGTTCTTGATACCTGCGGTGCAGCTGGGCGCGGGCGTAGTGGTCGACCCTGCCCGCTTTCAGCGGACAACGGGAGGTGAGGACCACCTGGGAAGCTTGCAAAGCGCCAGCATGCTACCTTGGTGGACCCCCTAAGCGTGTCATCGATGTTCGTTGCTGCATGGCTACGCAGCTAACCTGGAGGATGCGATGTGCAATAGCCCCTCTCCGAAGCAATGCCTTCTTGGTGGTCCCGGAGAGACGAAGGGTTTGGCGGCAATGGAAATGGTTTAGTGGGTCGGGGGTGTAGTCCTGTTTACTGCTTGCATGTAGTATATGGTCCCTAACCTCACACGGCGTCTGTTGAGCAGATTATCCCCCCATTGCTTAGAAGAAAAAAAAAAAAAGCATTGAACGAGCTCCCCAGTTGGTAATTTATCCTCGACTGAACAGTCACAATCTCAGCGTCAACACGCTTAAGCAGAGATACAAAATCACGCCGATGACACGCGAATGAAGTGCTAACTGAAAAAAAAAAACACTCCGAGCTTCCCAATGTACAGTCACCCCACAGTTATGGATAGCACACAGATATGGATCAGATTTGGATTAAAACGGGAATATCTCATCAAATAGAGTTGCAATTACGCAGAACACATTTTATCTACGTGAACCATAAATCTGTACAGCATCACAATCAATTGTGATATGCTTATTCATATTGTTTCCGTCCGTAGGAAATAAAATGTCAAGCGTATTCCCAGATGCGTTGATTCATAACTGTGGGGCATTGAAACCCATACCACAGTTATGAATCAAAGATAAGACTATTCCAAAACAAACGCCAAAACGTATGCTTTCACTAGCACACCATTCGTTTATCTCGCAGATAAATTGCTTTTATAGTGTTTTGATCGATAATATGAGTCGATTTGATCCATAATATGGATCCTCCTATCCCACTGATCCACATCGTTTGCAATTTCTATCGAAATCGTCACTTTTTCGTAAATAACCGGGTATTTTGAGGTGTATTCTCAAAAACAACTATATTCCGCAGTACCAGGGAGGTAATTTTGTTCTGTACAGCTTCACCATGTTTTTTAACCGTATTTTGTTCTGAAAAATGACCCTTAGTTGATCCATAACTGTGGGGTGACTGTACTTTCCAAGCGAACGAAGCCAACCGAAAAACACTCCAAGCGCGCACTGAATCAGACAGCTTGGGCCTTCGCAAAGCACTCTTACTCATTGATTTCTCCGACATTCCTTTAGAAGTTCACAAGTACCTACTTCTCCAATGGTTTATCTCGTATTTCTTCCAGGGTACATGCATTATGGAAGAACAGCAAGGATCAATCTTTGCATACTCATGGTATACCCCAAGTGGTAATAGTTGAATAACCTTACTGTCGTAAAGGAAACTTCTATCTAGGCAACCTTGTGGGCTCAGTTTTTGCTACTTTTAGAAAACATGAAATGGTTAACTTGCATGCCATGCTGAGGGCTAATTAATAACGCAATCTATGGTCATTTCTCAGTTAACAGTTAAGCGATGTTTATGTTGGTGACCTCAATAGGAGATACGTGATTGCGCTACTTTTTCTCAAATGTCATTTTCCCGAATGTAAGTTCCCCGAACGCTAGTTCCTCGAATGACCATTTTTCCCGAATAACCTGCTTCCCCGAAAAGTGATGTAGTTCAAAAATGCACCAGAACACACTTCAGTGACATGGTGGAAAACTAGAAAGAACGATAAACTATCAAAAGAAGGAGATATTTGGTCATTCTCGACTAAACAGATATTGCCAAAGATGCCGAGTATGATGAAACTCGAAAAAACCGCATATCAAATGAAGAAGGGTGTATATCAGTTGAACGGTTCATTTACCACCCTGAAATGGATGAAGTTATGACAATGCCCAATAGCGAATTATTCTGGAAAACGGGGTATTTGGGGAACCGACATTTGGGGAAACGTAGCACATCCGAAATAGGTCTATTGTTTGGTATATGTACCACATGCAGGGCCGGAAACCGACTGGTGACGAAATAAAAAAAATCGTCATCCAGTATAATAACTCTGGCAGGTCGTCGTTTCGTCATCGACGAAAGATGCACGACTAATTTCAATCCAAAACCGTCAACGAACAATTTTTTCTTCATTTCGTTTGCTCCCCTTTCCTACAAAAATAAGGCGTTTATTGTATACTCGCTTGCTACGCACCAAACGACGAATGCCATCACAGAATTGCTTGTATTAGAAGTGAACCCGCTTCTCATAATTCTATAACAGCTCTGTTGGTAAGCGCGTAAAGTTGACGATTTAGAGATTATTTGTTCGCTTTTAAACGTGTTTTGTTTTTGTTTCATTTTTCCAAAAAAGGTTCACAATTTATCGAACACACGATTAATATTTTAAGACGGCTCAGAGCTCCCAAACGAACATTCGTCCATAACGAAGGAAGCTTATTTGTTCGTGGCAAATAGTCATCCAACAATGGTTGTGTGACGATGACGATTCTTATTTTAGTTTCGTCATCGACTTTTTCCATTTGACGGCGACGATTGTCTACCCTGACCATCCCCAACGGACGATTTCAAGTGAGTTGTCGAAACTACACTGAGTATTGTGGGCAGTGATGACGATGCTTAACACTATATCTAAGCTACCAATTTGAGAGACTTCAGTCTGATAAAATACTCAAGTATTACAGATCTTGAATTATTCAATATAGACAATCGCCCAAACTTTATATCATCTACTCAAGAAGAAGTGTTTTGACATAATGCTCAGCTCGAATAGAATCAGTCACAAATTGACGAATTGGTATGTATCAGATAAGGAATCATTATCTGATCATCGCTATATCTTTTATGAACATTGAAATGTAACTGCACAGACTTTTCGTTTTTGTTATCCGCGGTCAGCAAACTGGGCACTCTACATTGAATTGGTTGAATACTGTCCATCCATTGAAAGTCCGAGAGTTTTGAATGATGTCGTTAATATTTCAACATTTAACATTATGGCAGCTTTTTAAAAAGCAGGTGTTCTGCGGTCTATGAAGACTACAAGAGGTACCCCATGGTGGAATTCCGATCTGACAAGACCTAGGAAACAATGTAGAAAGAATTGGAACAGACGCCGTTCAGCTGGATCAGAGTCGTTCAATTCGGCTCGCAAGGCCGACAAGAAGACTCTTCGATCTGCTGAACGATCCGGCTGGAGAAACCTTTGTACAAATGTTTCCAGTTTGAGTTAATTCAGTCGGCTGAACAAAATCCTTGCAAAGTTTAAGTATTTCAAAGCGAATGAAATTCGCTTACCTTATGGTGATTTGACTTCTTTTGGTGAAGAAGATTAGAATGTTTATTTAATACACGCTTCCTCGAATTTGTGGACATAGTATCTACGGATGAACCAAAAGTCTTTTCATGAAGTTATGAGTCTCGCCAAAAAAGGTTATTTTTGACACCCACCCACCCCTTCGTATCACAATTTGTATGACCATTTTTCAAATTTTGTATGAGCTGTAACATCTTCAAGACACCCACCCACCCCCTTTAGCGTTATGAAATATGTGAATAGGCCCCTTGTAAGTAGTTTTGCTACTGCATTCCTGGATCCTGGAATGATATTAATGGGACGTTTATCCCGAATGGGGGTCGTGCTTCGTATGAGAAATCGAAGAGTTTTAGACCAATCAATCTGACTTTCCTTTGTGCCTTTGATAACATGTCTTTCAATGCCATATTGGATCCTGCACGAAACCATAAGCTGCCTACAACGATTACCAATTGGATATATCTAATGCTCAAAAACTGACATCTCTTCTCGACATTACGCCAAGATGCGTTTTGGAAATTGAGTGTTTGCGAATGCCCGCAACCCAAGCAAGTGAAAAAAGCTGACCAAGATCACAATTTGTTGTTCTAAAGTAACTACTGACGTTCATAATCAGCTATTGGTTTGTTGGGGATAAGAGATAAAATATCAAAAATAATATCAAAAATTAATATGGAGAAGTAGTGAACAATATCTGGCAAGTTTATTGATTGAACAACAAATCAATAGGATGATGTGCTAGTAACCATCGTATTAAGCATTGATCAGTGAGAACTGCAATTTCCCCAGTATTGCAGTGAATGATGCTGATACAAACCGATGCCAAACAATTCTTTCTCAAAACGGCTTTAGCATTGTACAATAACATTTTAATAAATCTTGATCTCTTTTTGGAAATAATGCGAAGAAAATGCATCTTACCGTATTCTCAATCCGTCGTATCGTTTTCAACTCCGTCGCAATCAGTTTCCAGATTCGTCTCACAACTTACGGCTCACTGTGTGTATTGAGTGGTTAAAACACAACATATCAACGCTATAATAAAATGTTTCAATAGAATATATAGATCTACGGGCATCTATTTCCTTCAGCATGATGGAATATACTAATTTCCTTTAAAATTAATTGTTCGTCATCAAAATTCAGCCCAAACATATGAACACAATTCCTTTTGACCGTACAATTATGGCATTTGCTCACAGTACAGCGAAAACAACACAATCAAAGGAACCGTATTTTACGTCGAGCGTCGCGCACACATTGATGCGCACAAGCTTTTTTTTCTCAGTACGACGGATTGAACTTTGTTTACATTCTCAATTATACGCGGCGGTTGAGGAAATTTCGTAAAATTTGATGATTTATTGAAATTTTACGGCGTGTGATTGGAATGGAATCCTTCAGTGAAGAAGTACGAAGGTTTTCCATAGTGAAAATAAGTTCCCGGCGAAGTAAGTCACCCACCGGGGGCGGGAATAAACTTGTGTTGGAAAGTGGTGTGGCTCAGTCGATCGCTAAGCATTTCTCTCAAATCGTGTTCGTCCATGCGATTTCGGTGGAAAAATGCAAAGTGGATAATTGAACTGAAGTTATTTACCGAAATACAGTAGTTTTATTGCATTTTTGGTGTAGAAGTGTACAAATCATATCAGCTTTCACAAAATTACACTTGGATAATGAATCTATGTTGCAGGTAAGTTTGAATATCCGCCGTAGTTGAACATTTGAAGTTTGATACGACGAATAGTAGCGCTTACGACGAAGTAGAACAAAACCCTATTGAAATAAAACCTGACAGATGGCGAAGATTAAACACAGGTAATCAAAAAGCCAGCTACCAGGATCGAACTTTGGACTTATAAATTTTGGTTGTCGGCAGCTATTCTTTATACTTAGTTCAGTTTTTCCATACCAACTTTATTTTTTTGATCTAGTACTCGATCTAACGAAAATCTAAAAGTATATAGTGAAGAGAATAGCACATCCTTTCTGATTTTGTTCCATGATTTTGTAAAGCAGAGCTAACATTTACCGTTTTGTCTCAAATTCCGAACAAACTCATATTCCGGATACTCGGTTTTTGTCTGTTTCGCTGAAATATGTCATTGAATTTCCAGGAAATGGCAATCATTTGGAATTTAATTTCGATGTCCTTTAATCTATTTTATAGTTTGGGAGTTATAATGATTCTTCAGTTCGAGGATAGTAGCACTAGCACATATAGATTTATTTGCGAAATTATCCATTTGAATATGAGATAGAATGAACACAGTGCTCGGCATTTGAATCAAAATGTTGTTACACACTTTTACGTTAAAGCAATACTAAAATAAACCAAATCAACATTATTATCAGTACATCCAACAGCCAACAGTTAGTTTTTGCGAAAACATTGAATTTTTCACAAATATCTGCTTATCAGGGGCACTTGAAATCACTTTTGGCCTTAAGTGTTCGGAATATGAGTCAAAACGGTACAATTAAGCTTGCAGATCTTAATTTCAGATGACTATCTTTTACATTGTAGACTTACAGATTTCATACAGTAACCAACAACTGAAGATTCTTAACTTTAATATGCGACAGTAAGAAATAGAGCGTTACGAATTTTGTAGCCTGGGAAAACTTATTTAGCTCCTACAGTACGATATCCTTTGTTTGCTTTCACCAGTTGTAGCGGCTGGTTTTTCCAAACCATACTAAAACTTAACAGAAAAAAAAATATACGAAGCTGTAGAATTTAGATATTCAATATATAGATTTGATGTTTTTTGGAATTCTAACTTTTGAAGAAGGATTTTAATATTTGAAAAAGAAATGTAAAATCATGGTTTCCAAGTGTAAAGATTTTGAATTGTTGAAAACCAAATAATAACGAATACTCCTTGATTTTCAATATCATCTTTGCTGTAGTTGCTTTCTCTTTATTCAGATTTGGTTCACTGTTTGGCCTGTTCATTAGTGTCAGACTCAGTCAAAAGGATAACAATTGGAAAGAATAATTCAGCAAAAAAAAAGGATTGCAGTTTTGACAATTTTTTTGGAATAAAGCTTAGAAAATATTAAACGTGAAACATACTTATTCAGTTATTGTGCAATAAAAATATTCTATTAATGCAATAAAATAATGATAATATAAAACTGACTCCGCAATGTCTTACAGCACTTGAGCCTATGCAAATTAGTAAATTTTAAAAGCTTTTGCAGCATGTAATTGCAGTTTGTCATTGTATACATTTAAACAGGGTTACCGGTATTAGAATGCCTCATAAAAATAAAAATATTTTTTTTTGATGGGTACACCGCAAACACAAAGGGCGGCGTAAACTTTGTTGATCTTTTTTTTCAACACTCCGCCAAGTATTTATGAATTACTAAACAAACCAACATTGAACCAAGTTTTAATTGTGCATTTTTTGATAATTGCGGCCAATGAATACCCGTTTATATATCTATATTTTCCTCTGAATTTTCTTGGATTATAACATCAAAAGTGCGTAAAAAATTAAAATTACATTGGTTCAGACATTCAGGATAGCCATAGAAACGATTGGTGACTTCTTGCTCTTACTGTTTATGAGTACAGGATCCCATGAAGAAAAATCCAGTTAATCGTAGATCTGCACAAACTTCGTTGTTTCCATGTTACATGGATGGCTTCTTTCTTGAAGATAGAGCTAGTGCTTGTATATAGTATAGTCTGTGGTATGGAGCTATATGCTCTCATTTCTTAAGTACGATTTTCCCTCTCCTTATTTCCTCCCATCTTTCCCTTCCCTTTCTTTTCCCATCGGGTAGATGATTAAATAGGCTCATATATGGCGATGGCACAAACCTCCCAATTGGCAGGTAACGTGCGTCTGGAGCCGGCTTTATACCTGATACCTGCAGGAATACCACCTTGATTTCCTCAAAAGATAGTTTTAAGGATTGATACAGGATCTTTCCAGAATTTGTTTTAAAGATTCATCCAAGAATTTTGTCCAATAATTCCTTGTGGGCTTCAAAGCACAAAGTAAGTAATTTAATTTAGGCGGTTCTACAGGAATTCATTTATAAATTTCATAATTTATTTAAAAAATAAGCATTTCTCCCATTATTTTCTCAAAGGATTTATTCGTAAAGCGCATTTGAATCCAGCCATTCCAAGCATTCAGCTAGAAAATACTTTAGGTATTCTTTTTGAACACTTTCCTAGTACTGATGCAATAATCCTTCCAGGGGTTGTTTGAGAAAGTTCTCCAGAAATTTCACATGTTTCAGTAGAAATGCAACAAGGAATTTGCTTAGTAAAGTTTGCAGAATTTTTGGTTTGGAATCAAGAATTTTTTCATGAATACTCTAAGAGTTTCACTAAATACTCTTCCATGAATTTCTCTAGGGGATCTTCCAGAATACATTCAGGATTTTCTTCATTTATTGATCCCACAATTTCTCTGATCTACTGGATAGCAAAGCCAGTGATTTCGTTTGGAGGATGACCTACGGTTTACTGCTTCCCACCCCTACATCCCACGATACAAAACTTTTGATCCGTGTGAGTTTTTTTTCAATTCTCTTCACTAGCTTTTTCAGGAATATCGCCATGATATCCTCAAAGGAGATTTTTACTTCATGAGTCTTTCTAGGTTTTTTATTTTTCTAAAGATTCATTCAATGCTTTCTCTAAATATACTTCCATCCAAGCTATTTCCTAGAAATACATTTAGAAATTACATCATTTATTTCAGAAATTAACATTTTTTCAGGAATTTTCTAATGATTTTGGCAATTATTTCTTCCCAAAAAAAAGTATCCGATTCCTAGTCCTAAAATAAATGATTCCTAGTCATTCCCAAGTATTCCTTACATTCTCTAACTTTTCCTCTGAGAACTTGCCCATCTCCTTATTCTTGGTATTACGTTTTCACGTTTTTCAGAGTCTGCTTTGCAGCTAAAATCGCCACTTCCACATTCATTCATCATTTGGCAGGTACGATGATATTTTATGAACAGGGAAGTCAAGTAAATTTTTATGACAAAAAGATCCTGAACCGAGCAAAAATCGACCCAGCCATTTTCAGCAAGGGTTTGCTGTAGCAGTGGACGTTACCATTAGGCTTAGAAAAGACTGTACCGTTTTTCTTCCTAGTATTGTTGAAACAAGTCTTCCAGGTATTTTTAAGAATATTCTTCAGAAATTTCTTGAAAACATTTCAACAGAAAAGCATCAAGGAATTGGCTCATCAATATCCGCAGAATATTCTAATTAGATTAGACCATGAATGTTCATAGAGTTTCACTATATATACTTTCAGGGATTTAAATAGGGAATCTTTCAAAATATTTCCTGGAATGTATTCATTTATTGATCCCATAACTACCCTGATATACATCTTTATGTTTTGAAGCAGCCATTCCTTCTGAAATGCCTTCAGTAATTTTAACTAGTATCGTCTCCAATATTTCTTTGGAAATCCATTGTCCTTCACGGATTGCTTCAGTTTTTCCTACCTTCAAATTGTTCCAGAAATCCTCATTTTTTTCAAAGGATTTCCGTTAGATTTATGTATTGTTTCAATGATTCCTACATTTTTCATTGAGTTTTTGCAGGAACACAGGAAAAATAATGTGTATCGTAAATTTCTGCAGATATGTCTTCAGTTATTACTTAACAGTTCAGTAAAAAAAATTGGTCTGCCGTACGGAATTCTTCAAACATTTCTCTAGAGACTTTCAGTAGCTCTAGGATTTTTTCGAGGAATTCCTCTAGGGCTGTATTATCCATAACTGCGTATTTGTAACCTTTGACAAAAGTAGATATTAAGTAAATGGAATGCCAAGTTTACATTCTATGGCAGTATGGAAGGAAACTACAATTTCTAAAAACCACCAAGAACTCAAAAATGCTTATTTGAGGCTGAAATTTCGAAGGACTCATATCGCATACTGGGTGAATAGTTATAAAATAATTCTGATAGAAATTTCATTGCTACTACATTACGAGGCTCATGTACAATCTCAATGTGACTGTTATGCGGTTACAACTACCAATGTAATAAAACAACTTGGTATTTTTTTCGAATTTTCTAGAACAATCTCAAAGATTTCAGTAAGTTGTTCGAAAGTATTTATTATTTGATGACTCTCCCCGGTATTAACCCGAAATTGTCAAGAATGTCGAATTTGACAAATATGCAGTTGTGGGCAGTGTACCTTAATATCATCCATGGATTGCAAGTTTATCCAAAACTTATTCTGATTAATAAGCTAGCCTAGACTTTCCCTTAAGAAGTCCCCGAAATAAAACGCTTTTATCGCATTAGAGGAAATATGCATTAAAGCACGATGGCCGTGTCAGCTTTAAACTTTTTTTGTTCGTAGCCGTTGCAAAATTTCCCGCAAACTCAAACAATTTTATAACCTCTACCATCTGGGTTCAGCTGGCAAACCACGCCAACCTCCTCCCTTTTTGTCGAAACAACTCTCATACCATCAACGACTCACCTGGCCATCGTTATCATGAACATGTACAGCGCTCCGAACAGAATGTAAACGGTATACGCTGCCCAAATATTTGTCGAGAAGCCGGAGTACAGTATCAATCCACCCTGCAGGGCGGAGCACACGGTCAAGACCCACAGTGTCCACTGCTCGAAGACTCGATTGGCCACGTATCCGGCTGCCATGGCACTGATGGCTCCCAGCAAGGTCAACAAAGCTTCCGCCCCGCCATTGTAGAGGTACTCCTGATTCTGGTCGATTTCCTGCCACAGAAGCTGCACGTAGACTTGCACCTGAATGAAACCAGCCATGGCCAATGACCACCACAAGCTCCACTGCACTATTGTGAGGTTCGAGTAAGCTGCCGTGAAGTGTGTCCATATCAAATTACCAGCTCGATGGCACGAAAATCGAACCTTTGAAGTGTTGCTGCCGTCCGAATCTTGGGGTTTACGACTCTCGAAGGCACTGACAACTGCCGCATTGGAGGTCAGATCAACATCGGATTTGGTTTGGTTGTCGCCATTGGCAGTGACGGTGCCGTTTCGACTACAAACTGCAAAAGAAAAGCATCTTAGCTTAGTGTTTTGTGAAATGTATGCTCAGTTTGGATATCATTCCTGACAAGAAGGCATAAAAATGACTCCCTCCACATCTGACGCACAGTGGGTCGAATCTAAAAATGTACGGTATATAGATATGCAGGCCCATAGGTGTCTTTTGGACGGTTTATGGACAAAAGGTCGAAAGACAAAAGGTCGAAAGGACAAAAGGTCGAAAGACAAAAGGTCGAAAGGACAAAAGGTCGAAAATGATTTGCATGGTGGGAAATTTTTCTTTCTTTGAAAAAAGATTTTCGACCTTTTGTCCCTTCTTTTTTGTTCTTCGACCTTTTGTCCTTTCGACCTTTTGTCTTTCGACCTTTTGTCCTTTCGACCTTTTGTCCTTTCGACCTTTTGTCTTTCGACCTTTTGTCATAGATTCGAATTTAGTTCTATACCATATAACGGTTGTAGGACAAAAGGTCGAAGGACAGAAGGTCGAATGACAAAAGGTCGAAGGACAAAAGGTCGAATGGACAAAAGGTCGAAGGGACAAAAGGTCGAATGGACAAAAGGTCGAATGGACAAAAGGTCGAATGACAAAAGGTCGAATGGAAAAAAAGGTCGAATGGACAAAAGGTCGAATGGACAAAAGGTCGAATAGACAAAAGGTCGAATGGACAAAAGGTCGAATGGAAAAAAAGGTCGAATGGACAAAAGGTCGAATGGACAATAGGTCAAAAGGACAAAAGGTCGAATGGACGAAAGGTCCAAATTGTACCGTTGGAAGGATTATCATACACTCAGTTGCTAACATTTTAACCACAAATTCCTCCCTTCTCATCTGAAATTTTTCCTTCTTTTAAATGATAACTGTTCTTCAGAACTATCGTTTAAAGCAATAATTTGTATTAATGCTATTATTTTCCAAACAAAAGATTCATTTTCTGAATGTCGGTTGTTATTATTTTGATACTCCAAAGCATAAAGTAATTATCATTATCTTTTTATTTGATACATTTTCAATAGAGATTTGTCCTTCTTTTAAACATTGGCTGTTCTTTTGGAGTTATACATTATAGTGATTTTATACTGTTGTATCGACGATTATTCCTTCTTTTATACATCGGCTGTTCTTCATAGATTTCACTTTTACAGCTTGCCTGTATTTTTTTTTTTTCAATTGTAATGTTGCCTTCTTATAAATATCAGCTGTTCTTCATGCTTTACAGTGTTTATGAGCATTTCAATTGCATTTCTAACAAGGGATTTTCCTTCTTTTTAAGTTTTGCTGTTTTAGGGCTATGCATTAGATTTTTAACTGACTGTTGGTTTCGACTGATTTAAATTAGCATCAGAGAAAAATAATCATCCTTTTTCTGGAATTAGGTCCCAACTAGGGTAGAGTCTGCTTCTCAGCTACTCTAACATTTACTGAGAGCTTTTCTGATAATTTGATCATTTTTGCATTTGTGCATCATGCTTTTTATTAGGAGATGATCTGCAACCCAAACCGTTAGAAGATTATTCAAGGAATGCAGGTGTGATGTCACACCACCGACGATCTGAAAGCTACCCGTGCTCTGAATGGAGGTTTACAGAAAACACATACATTACTCTTGGACTCAGACTCATTTCTCTTTCGAACCACCTGATGTTTACTACGAGGAGAGGCTATTTCATATAGCACTTTAACATATGCAGCAAGAAAAGCCTAGGCAAACTGCTTCTCCTAGCCGCCTTGAACATTGTTACAGTGAACCAGCCTCGGCAGAGCGAACCCTCTGCTCTGCAGTCGACTCATGGCGGCACGCCATAGGTGCTATAATTCCAGTATAATCTGAATGACAGCCGCAGTTACTGCATTCCAGCACTCGGCATCCCAACACATGCACATTGAGTGGCATGCACCTCGATGCACTTAAAGTTACACAATTACCAGGAGAACATAAATGACCTAACGAGTCTCCAAGTAAACCGCCTTTCAACGCATCAGAATCGTAGTGTGCTGCGCTTCATGAAAATTCTAAAAGTGCGCGCTAGGAAAGAGTCAACACATGCGCTGCTCGGTGCTACGCTCGCCATCGGTATCCAAGTTGTACAACAACTGCTTAGTAACGAAGAGCCTCTACAGCTATTTTTACCTTATTATGCAGGTGTCTAGATGGTCTACATGATACGGTCGAAGACACGCGATCCAGAAATTACGATTTCGATTCTCGATTTAAAATTTTGTCTTCACATCAATTATTGTGCTGTTTTTGAACAACGCATGTTACGAAGCACATGAGACGCATTGAGAAACTACCCTAAAAAAATCGAGGAACACCAACATAGGTCTCAAAATATACAGTGCACGGATGAGCATGAAAGGAATGTGGCTCTTGCACATAAGGCTATAGCACGTACACAGTAACTCTGGATGCACTACGACCTGAAAAGTCTAACAAAATTTCACCAAAATTTGTTCTTCCTAAATTGTTGTCCAATCGACCTTTTTTGTCATTCGACCTTTTGTCCATTCGACCTTTTGTCCATTCGACCTTTTGTTTATTCGACCTTATGTCCATTCGACCTTTTGTCCATTCGACCTTTTGTCTCTTCGACCTTTTGTCCATTCGACCTTCTGTCATTCGACCTTTTGTCATTCGACCTTTTGTCCTTCGATCTTTTGTCATAGATTCATATAACCCCACTAGAGCGTGTATCATGTAAGGACTGTTCATTTTATAAAGTGGACCTTGTACATGCAATATTTTTTTAATTTATCAATGAAATCGCTATCGGTTTTCTATACATCATTCGACTTATGTTGTACAATGATACAATAGATCGATAAACATTCGTATATGATCTTAAAAGTGTGGGTTTTTTTTTAATAAAACGACCATAAAGAGTAATTTTTGTACCTAAGAATGCGGTTAAAGCTCAAAATTTTGCTCACTTCTATACAAATATAGTTTCTTTAGTAGTCGAAACCAGTTTTGAACACACTTATTACTTTAGATTTTTGCTGGGAGCAAAAACATGGTTTCTCAGCAAATTTGGCCATAAGGAATAAATCACTAAAGTGATCTAGTGTCAGAGACTGGTGGAATATTATTGATGTTTTAAAAACTCTACCTCTAGTAGAATAGTAAAGGATACCAACATAAATTTTTTTTCATAAAATTTAGGATTTTTTTTTCATGCAAAAAATAATGCTTAACTTTGGAGCGAGTAATGGCGCTCAAACCAAAGCTTTTTAGCTAGGGTACTAGGTGGAAATACCTGTGTCCCATCCCTGGAAGACGAACGCGCATTGAGTGACATTAACTTTCTTAGCTGCGTCACTCCCAACAATGATGAAACCATTACATTCACACTTACACCCAATTACAAAAAGTATACTTAACCACACCTACACTCAATTTCAACCCAGTCGCATCACTCGCTTATAGTGAATCCTAGACCATCACCCTTCCCTTCATCCAACTCCTTGACATCTATGAGGGCGTCGGTGAGTCGCTGGTCTCTCTTCATGTAGGTGTCATATCATCATTTTCCTTTCCTTTCCTCGTAACAGAGAAGATGGGCGTGGCTGACAATGAACATTGTCATGTCTTTTCATTTCTGACTTCCGATTGGATAGCTATTCCATCCAAAATAGTTCTCCATGAGCAATTGGAATAAGAGTGGTAAAGCAACTAACATGACAGTTTTCAGTATGCAATCTACGAAATACTCCGTTACCACGCAACGCAAAAAATAATGCTTAACTTTGACGAACAGTTTTTCTTAGGAGTTTTTGCAAAAACTATTTAGTTCTTCAACCAAAAGCATTTTGTAAGTTTTTATATTTCCATCAGATTCTAGAATAATAGTTTAACGATGCACAGAAAACCGATTACGATTTTATCAAAAAATAAAAAGATATAGCATAAACAAAGTGTCCACTTTATAAAATGAACAGTCCTTAGTCGAGTCTAGTACACTGCAATGAAGACGGCCTTACAGTTGAGTTCAAAATATGCGTATCGGTCAAAGGATACCAATAATAGTGAAATCAAAGCCGAATTTAGTAGATTTTCATTTAATTTTACTCCAAATGTTTGATTTCGTTATATATACACTACCCGCCATAAGTATGGAATCGCATCATCTAGTATTGCAACACCTCAATTGAATATTGCAGCACCCCCCAAAAAGTTTAGCATCACCCGTAAGCTATTACACTAACGACGCAATATCTTGGAAACCTTAGTTTCTAGAAAGCTGCGGTCTTCAGCAAAGTTGTTCAGAAGCCTTACGGCGTTCATCAGCTGAAATTTTTAATGCGCCATTTTGCCGCTACGTGGCGCTAGTGTGCATGTAAATTGG
Source organism: Aedes aegypti (assembly GCF_002204515.2). NCBI lineage: Eukaryota > Metazoa > Arthropoda > Insecta > Diptera > Culicidae > Aedes > Aedes aegypti. The sequence continues at coordinate 144,073,274 of NC_035108.1, forward strand.
TCATATTTTAGACGGCTCTGGCTCATGAACCTGACCACTTAGAATGTTCGTGTCTTCAGCAAAGTTGTTCAGAAGCTTAAAAGCAATGTGAAACAGCACTGATTGGTTAGCATTTTGCCGCTACGTGGCGCTAGTGTGCATGTAAATTGGTCATATTTTAGACGGCTCTAGCTCATGAACCTGACAACTTAGAATGTTCGTGTCTTCAGCAAAGTTGTTCAGAAGCTTAAAAGCAATGTGAAACAGCACTGATTGGTTAGCAATTTTGCCGCTACGTGGCGCTAGTGTGCATGTAAATTGGTCATATTTTAGACGGCTCTGGTTCATGAACCTGACCACTTAGAATGTTCGTGTCTTCAGCAAAGTTGTTCAGAAGCTTAAAAGCAATGTGAAACAGCACTGATTGATTAGCAATTTTGCCGCTACGTGGTGCTAGTGTGCATGTAAATTGGTCATATTTTAGACGGCTCTAGCTCATGAACCTGACCACTTAGAATGTTCGTGTCTTCAGCAAAGTTGTTCAGAAGCTTAAAAGCAATCTGAGGCAGCACTGATTGGTTAGCAATTTTGCCACTACGTGGCGCTACTGTGCATGTAAATTGGTCATATTTTAGACGGCTCTGGCTCATGAACCTGACAACTTAGAATGTTCGTGTCTTCAGCAAAGTTGTTCACAAGCTTAAAAGCAATCTGAGGTAGCACTGATTGATTAGCAATTTTGCCACTACGTGGCGCTAGTGTGCATGTAAATTGGTCATATTTTAGACGGCTCTGGTTCATGAACCTGACCACTTAGAATGTTCGTGTCTTCAGCAAAGTTGTTCAGAAGCTTAAAAGCAATGTGAAACAGCACTGATTGATTAGCAATTTTGCCGCTACGTGGTGCTAGTGTGCATGTAAATTGGTCATATTTTAGACAGCTCTAGCTCATGAACCTGACCTCTTAGAATGTTCGTGTCTTCAGCAAAGTTGTTCAGAAGCTTAAAAGCAATGTGAAACAGCACTGATTGGTTAGCAATTTTGCCGCTACGTGGCGCAAGTGTGCATGTAAATTGGTCATATTTTAGACGGCTCTAGCTCATGAACCTGACAACTTAGAATGTTCGTGTTTTCAGCAAAGTTGGTCAGAAGCTTAAAAGCAATGTGAAACAGCACTGATTGGTTAGCATTTTGCCGCTACGTGGCGCAAGTGTGCATGTAAATTGGTCATGTTTTAGACGGCTCTAGCTCATGAACCTGACAACTTAGAATGTTCGTGTCTTCAGCAAAGTTGTTCAGAAGCTTTAAAGCAATGTGAAACAGCACTGAATTGTTAGCAATTTTGCCGCTACGTGGCGCTAGTGTGCATGTAAATTGGTCATATTTTAGACGGCTCTGGCTCATGAACCTGACCACTTAGAATGTTCGTGTCTTCAGCAAAGTTGTTCAGAAGCTTAAAAGCAATGTGAAACAGCACTGATTTGTTAGCAATTTTGCCGCTACGTGGCGCTAGTGTGCATGTAAATTGGTCATATTTTAGACGGCTCTAGCTCATGAACCTGACAACTTAGAATGTTCGTGTTTTCAGCAAAGTTGGTCAGAAGCTTAAAAGCAATGTGAAACAGCACTGATTGGTTAGCAATTTTGCCGCTACGTGGCGCAAGTGTGCATGTAAATTGGTCATATTTTAGACGGCTCTGGCTCATGAACCTGACAACTTAGAATGTTCGTGTCTTCAGCAAAGTTGTTCACAAGCTTAAAAGCAATCTGAGGTAGCACTGATTGATTAGCAATTTTGCCACTACGTGGCGCTAGTGTGCATGTAAATTGGTCATATTTTAGACGGCTCTGGCTCATGAACCTGACCACTTAGAATGTTCGTGTCTTCAGCAAAGTTGTTCAGAAGCTTAAAAGCAATGTGAAACAGCACTGATTGGTTAGCAATTTTGCCGCTACGTGGCGCTAGTGTGCATGTAAATTGGTCATATTTTAGACAGCTCTAGCTCATGAACCTGACCACTTAGAATGTTCGTGTCTTCAGCAAAGTTGTTCAGAAGCTTAAAAGCAATCTGAGGCAGCACTGATTGGTTAGCAATGTTGCCGCTACGTGGCGCTAGTGTGTATGTCATTTGATCATATTCTAGCAAGCTCTAGCTCATGAACCTGATTACTTAGATTGTTCGTGTCTTCAGCAAAGTTGTTCAGAAGCTTAAAAGCAATGTGAGGCAGCACTGATTAGTTAGCAATTTTGCCGCTATGTGGTGCTAGCGTACAGCTGAGAGAGGAGACAGCTCACTGACAGTTGGCATGTTTTCTTGCCTTCTTAGACTTCTTTCTTTAGTTCTTGGGTTGTGCACAACGGTCTAATGATCTTATTTTGGTCAAAATCATTCACTCATTGTTGTTCAATGTGAAAAAGGTATGAATGAAAAAATCAATAGTAGTTTGCCAACACACGACTATATTTAAGTATTCAACTTTTTAAAATGTGCAGTCATCGAAAAACATCTAGAAAGTTTAATTACCTTTACCTAAATTCTGACGGTATTTTACGCTTTGCTTTTCAAATGTGTGGTTTTCCAGTGTCAGTTTATGACAGGTTCCCTTGTCTTTTGGGAGCTCGCAATCTAAGCCATCTGTCTCCTCTCTCTCAGATGTGCAGGTAGATTTGGTTATATTTTCGCGGGCTCTAGCACATGATCTAGACCACCTAGAATGTTCGTATCTTCAGCAAATATTTAGAAGAAGGCATTTTCTACGAACCTGTTTACTTAGACAAAATTCAAAACATTGTGGAATATAATACAGTGAGGACCCGATTTTGTCAGCCCCTCGATGAATTTTAGGCTGACAAAATGGGGAACCTGACAAAATCGGGTCATTTTATTATGTTCCTGTTTTTCAAATTTCGACGTGTTAATGATTGCTTGTGAACCGCGTCAAGAACTTGCATGGACTTTTAAGAGTTCATTAAAAAATTACGACCCCCTTTCACCTCCACGTAACAACTTTTGTATAGAAAATTTTAAATTTTTCTTTGAACCGTAACACTATGTAAGACCCCCTCCCTCCCCTGTTGCGTTACGTAATATTTGAACGGTCCCTAAGGGGTCGATGATCATTGGCGTAGCTAGGTTTTTTCATCAGGGGGGGGGGGGGATGGCTTGAGAAGATCGATTCTTAACATTTCATTCACGATTTTTACGACAAAACGATCATTATACATTACACTCTTTTTGCATGAAACATAAAACTATACAAGATACCCTCCGTATTTTTTTCATAGTAAGCCAAGTAAAGTCCTAAACGCGTCTTATTTCAATGTTGAGTGACGGGTCTATTTAAAGTCTTGCAGATTTACCTATTGGAAAAATTCCAAAGATTCGTTTCGTTGTGGTCCCTTTGATCGGCAATTTTGCTTTGTCCAGTAAAACAAATGGAATCAACCTGAGTTCCTAGTTATACATGATTGATGAATTATCTAAAAATTTCTCACAGAACACAGAAATTCCTAAAGATGTTCATATTAAAATTCCTCTTGATTTAGAAACTCCTTCGAAATACAGTAAGGACCCGATTTTGTCAGCTCCTCGATGAATTTTAGGCTGACAAAATGGGGAACCTGACAAAATGTGGTCATTTTATTTTGTTTCTGATTTTCAAATTTTGACGTGTTACATGGTTACATGGACTTTTAGAAGGGCGATGGACTTAGACGTAGCCCGTTTTTTTTTTATCAGGAGCTCCCTCTCTCTCATATTGATAATATCGATTTTTAACACTTAATAAAAGGAATTGCCATTGCCCCCTCTAGCTACGCCCATGCAGATTTGATTTGATAAACCCTTCGAAAAATTTATGGCAAGAAGTTTTTCAAAAAGCTGATTGTTTTGAATACTCCATAAGTTTTCCAATCTATCATCATGCAACAATTATATAAATATGAGTGCTGGAGACAATCTTTTAAGAATACAAACACATGATAAATTCCCGTAATATTGTTTTTACCATCGTCCAAAGAGGAGGAGGCATTCCCATTGCCCCTCTGGCTATACCCATGCGTGCATGACATTAAACATCATCATTTTTAATGAAAATATGGTAGAACATGGCGAAAACAATTTTTTGATAAATTTAAAACAAGCTTAAGGAATCGTACACAGTTTAAATTAAAAGTTATTTCCAACATTCAGTTCAAATTTCGGATCCATCATTTTTCTAAAAGCAGAGCCACCCTCGCCAATATTGCTAACCAATCAGTGCTGTCTCCGATTGCTTTTAAGCTTCTAACCAACTTTGCTGAAGACATGAACATTCTAAGTGGTCAGGTTCATGAGTCAGAGCCGTCTAAAATATATGTGGGCTTCGTAGCCGTGCGGTTAGTGTCACCAGGCATTTAGCCGCATCGTGTTAAGGAGTGTGGGTTCGATTCCCGCTGCAGGCTGGAAAACTTTTCGTGAGGAATGTTTTCCGACTGTGCCACTGGGCGTTGCATGCTAGTCCGTTGTCTAGTGTGGTGCTTCCTTCAAATGACTAAAGTCCACTGGAAGCATTAACGTGTCGGTGTCTATTTAAATTTACATGCACACTAGCGCCACGTAGCGGCAAAATTGCTAACCAATCAGTGCTGCCTCAGATTGCTTTTAAGCTTCTGAACAACTTTGCTAAAAACACGAACATTCTAAGTTGTCAGGTTCATGAGCTAGAGCCTGCTAGAATATGATCAAATGACATGCACACTAGCGCCACGTAGCGGCAAAATTGCTAACCAATCAGTGCTGTCTCAGATTGCTTTTAAGCTTCTGACCAACTTTGCTGAAGACACGAACATTCTAAGTGGTCAGGTTCATGAGCTAGAGCCGTCTAAAATATGATCAATTTACATGCACACTAGCGCCACGTAGCGGCAAAATGGCGTATTAAAAATTTCAGGTGATGAACGCCGTAAGGCTTCTGAACAACTTTGCTGAGGACCGCAGCTTTCTAGAAAGTAAGGTTTCCAAGATATTGCGTCATTAGTGTAATAGCTTACGGGTGATGCTAAACTTTTTGGGGTGCTGCAATATTCAATTGAGGTGTTGCAATACTAGATGATGCGATTCCATACTTATGGCGGGTAGTGTAACTTGTTTTGTCTTGAATGCAAGTGCTATTTATGATTCTACCCCATTGACCCGAATACCATTACCCCGAATGGCATCACCCCGAATTCCATATCCCCGAACGACCCTTTACCCAGAATGACATTACCCCGTATCACAATATCACGGGGCAAATAGCATTCGGGGTAATGACTCATTCGGATAGTGGCATTCGGGGTGATGGGGTAGAATCGCTATTTATGTATACAATATGTTGTACAACATTTAAGGTGACGATGAATCGAAGCCAAACCTCAAATTTTCAAGAGCACGGATCTGGAGAACCGAACACCCGTTTGAGCTGAAAACATAATCGATTGGTTACCACCAGCGAGTGACCAATCCATTAAGTTTTCAGCTTAAACGGATGTTTGGTTCTCCAGATCCGTGCTCTTGAAAATTTGAGGTTTGGCTTCGATTCATCTTCACCTTAAGATACTACACAAAATACACAACTTTGTCGAGTACAACAATGCTTTTAGCTAACACATCGAAAGGTGTAATGAATTTATGGTACAAATTTCATCGTTTTCGATTATTTTTCTACGCAAGTTTCATAATATCAACTAAAGTTCCATGGCAAAACATTAATTGGGTCTCATCTCTCATCGATATGTTTTTGCAGCACGATCCCGAACATATCCTTGTTTTCTTGGATTGCTGCTTTCAGAGCTACGTTTGGCATATCGTCTGGTCCCAGAAAGCCGTAGCGGTAAACGCGCAGCTATTCAGCAAGACCAAGCTGAGGGTCTTGGGTTTGAATCCCACCGGTCGAGGATCTTTTCGGGTTGGAAATTTTCTCGACTTCCCAGGGCAGAGAGTATCTTCGTACCTGCCACACGATATACACATGCAAAATTGGTCATTGGCATAGTAAACTCTCAGTTAATAACTGTGGAAGTGCTCATAAGAACACTAAGCTGAGAAGCAGGCTCTGTCCCAGTGGGGACGTAACGCCAGAAAAGAAGATCGTCTGGTCCCGGAGTCTTCCTGGTTCTACAGGATGCTCCTCTTTCGTTTCTTGGACTTCTTCTTCATCGTCATCCTGACCTCCGTACGGTGTGGAAGGCCAGCTCATCGATTCATGCTGCGGGAATAGTGCTTCAATGATAGTCTTCATCTTCTGCGGACTTCTATCGGGTGGTACAGCTAGGCCTCTTAACTTCGCCATTGCAACACTACATGCGTCACCCCACGGGTTTGAATTGGCGTTGCGACAGGGCTGTTGAGAGCGGCTTTTGCCGCCTTGTACGTTGATCTTTGATCTGTTCTTTCAGCGTCGTTGCAGACTCTCTGCATCCTTTTCCTAGCTCGAATGCAGTTTGCATGCAGATCGGCAATCGAGTTCCACCTGAGTTAGGCTGAGCGGCGATTATGTCTCGGTATACCCTCCCTTGGCATGGTTGTATCTCATGCTTGTGCTAATGCCGCTGTCAACTCATTCGCAGTTAACTGCTGAGCATTGCGCTCCAACCTTAAAGGCCCAAACGCAATGATAGCGGAACGGCAATGGAATGCGGAACTGGTTCACCAGCAAGAATCATACCATTTCGACGAATGAAAGTGAACCAACACTGAATCGACAAGCATGTTATAATTCATGCTGGCGAACCGGTTCCGGTTTCCGTTGCCGTTCCGCTATTATTGCGTTTGGGCCTCAACGCCTAAACAAACACATTCTTGTCAAACTGCAACTTTTTCCACCTCCGCTGCTTTGATTGAGTCGCACACGCTTCCAACTGCACTTCGCTACCAATGTTGTACCGAATCGCTTGATGCTCACCAGTGTTGATAGACTCACACTCAAAATCTCAATCAATACGCTCTCCCGTGAGAGCAAACTCATTAGAGATCTGCTTCGCAAATCTCACACTTGAGATTTTGACCGTAACCGTAAAAAATGATACAGTAACAAAACCCAGCAAAAACTCGTGAAACCCGAATGTTGTTGTTTACGTTTGAAAGGATTAACATAATTTTGCCAGACTAACAAGGAATCATTGCCGTGTGTGAGTAACCTGTGGAAATACGAGACAATGAGTTAAAAAGGTGAGCCAACTCATCCATGATTTTTTGACTGCTGATTTGCGTGATTGACAAACTCACGCATGAAAAATCTCAAGCGTGAGTTGTGAGAAATTGAGTTTTTCACAACACTGATGCTCACCATCTCGCCAGTTCAAACTTCCTGACAGCCCAGGGCTACAGAAGGTTACGTTAATAATTGACTCTCGGCCATCCCGACGGTATGTGCAGCTGGTATCATCGTTGGCAACATCTAGGTTTAACCTTGCTAAGGCCTCCAGTAAACTGCACCCTCTTGAGTTGGTAAAGCGACTGCCCCATGGCCCACGCGTTGAAATCGCCGGCTATGACGACTGGCTTACGATCTTGTAGCTCTTCAGTCAGCTTGTCGAGCATCTCGTTGAACTGATCAATAGACCATCGCGGGGGTGCGTGGCTGCTACAGATGCAGACTCTGTTTTTTTTTGGCTATAACGAAACCTTCATCTGAACGATGTACCACTTCTTGGAAAGGATATCTTCCCACCATCCATTTCGCCACTGATTTTGCGTTGTCTACTATCCAGTTTCCATCGCCGGCCGGGACACCATATGGCTCCGATATGATAGCCACATCGCACTTGTACACCGCCACAGATTGCCACATCAAGTGTTGTGCTGTGGCACAGTGTTTGATGTTAATTTGCATTACCTGGTTTAGTAGAAGTCACCTTTATGAAGGCCGGGCATCGCAGGCCTCCTGTAACGTGGTTGTTACTCTCCCCATTAGCGCAGATCATATACTTTGGAGGTTTCTGGCTGGCTTGGGCCTTGTGGCTTTCTTCTCCGCACTTTCTCCGCAAAATCTAGCAAGATGACCGTACTCGTGGCACCTATAGCACGTTTCCGGTTCTGAGAGACACTAAGTGATTGTATCGACCAGCCTAATTTTATCTTCTCCGTTTTTAGTGCCTTGATGACCGCTTTAATTGGAAGTCTAATTGATGCTGCTCGGCCATTCCTAGCCGAGTGGTTAGCGTCCGCGGTAGCGTTGGGCAAATTTGTATATAACATCGATATTACTGAATCGATTCACATTTGCACTGCTGAATCAATTCACCGATTTAATCGAATCGATTCAATCGATGTTTTTGAATCGATTCGAATTCGAATCGAATTCGAATTGAAATTTAAGAACTTTGATATGAGACCATTGCATATGCATTCGATTTTAACATCCTTAAATTAAAGCAGTTTTGAAGCAGTCAATGGAATAGTTTTACTTCTCTAAGGCTAGCTCAAAATTTGGTTTTCTTTTCATCAGCTTGCTAAGAAATATTCATCATGTTCAACAAAATAAATCGAATCAAAAAATCGAATAAACAAAATCGATTCACCCAATTTCAGATGCCCCAAACTTCGATTCAAAAAATCGATTAATCGGAATGAAAACATCGATTTTAGGAACATCGATTTAAAATCGCCCAACACTAGTCCACGGCTACAAAGCAAAGCCATGCTGAAGGTTTCTGGGTTGGATACCCGGTCGGTCCAGGATCTTTTCGTAATGGAAATTTCCATGACTTCCCTGGACCTAAAGTACCATCGTACCTGCCACACGATGTACGAATGCAAAATTGGCAACATTGGCAAAGAAAGCTCTCAGTTAATAACTGTGGAAGTGCTCATAAGAACACTAAGCTGAGAAGCAGGCTTTATCCCAGTTAAGACGTAATGCCAAGAAGAAGAAGCATTCCATGTGGCCCCTTCCTTATGCGGATCAGCATCTGCATTTCCCCTAGCTTGCACTGCTCCTTCATGGCAACCCTCACATCTTCGTCCGTAGAGATTGCATCCAAGTTATTGCATTCAAGGAACACCTTCGGGCACACGGCTCTCACTTGTACCGTATTACCCATGGCTTTATCGGTGAACTCTTGTAGGAAGAGCTGCTGGCCATCGGATCTCTTTTGAGCTCCAGGATCATATCTCCTGTGCGGGTGCGCCTGACTTTCCGCACGTCTGCACCTAGCAGTTCGAGCTCCGGGTTTGTTGCCTTCGTTGGTAGTTGCTGCGTTCACTGGGCCTGTCTCGTTGATGGGAGCATCCTTGTGTTTCATAGAACCGCTCGGTCTTGCATCTCCTGGGCCTCTTCGGCATGAAGAGCACGCTTTCCGTCTTCTGGGATTTGTCTCTCTTTGCGTTGGTTTTCTTCACAAAAGTGTTTGGCATCGCCGTTTGAGTCAGCGCTTGCTTTATTTCTAACGCAGTCTTGGCCGCCGACAACTCCTTCTCAGTCGATTCCACTTTCTGTGCAACGGCCGCCCATTCCTTGAAGGCTAGTGCAAGGGTTTCTTGGATCTTCAGCACCAATGTCTTGATGTTTTTGTGCACATTGCTTCTTTTATCGACGAACTCGTGCAATTTGTCCACTAGTTTCTTAGCTGCTACAACCCTCGGTAGCTTCGGTACTTTCGACCATGACTTGAGCCTGTTGCTGCTGCTGAAGCTGTTATTGCTGCTCTCGAAGCTGCTGCTACTGCTGCTGTGGAAGCTGCTGCTGTTGTTCCTCCTGATCGCGCTGCTGTTGCTTAGCTGCAATGGTGGTGATCTTACTCAGCCACCTGTTGCGACAGGAAACAAAAGGCTACACCGATTGTTGGTAGCTGATTTAATGTAGCTGTAACGTGAATATGTTTAGTTGAGCGTCCTATTAAGTTTATAAATTAGCTTACTTTTCAGTTGTCCTTCAAATTATAATTTTCATCAAATTTCACTGTCCAACTGACTTCCTTTTAGGTTAACTTTAGCTCCTGGGTAGGTGTAAATTCAATGTTAATTCAATCTTCTTACCTCCACTAGTTCGTATTTAGGCTAAGAAACTAGTTTTAAGCACAATAGATTATTTATAACGTAAGATAACTTTTAGAATAATAGCTTTAATATAATTCACTCCACGCTCTTTGCATATAATCGTCGTTTTGTTGTTATCGTGATCTCTTTGACATCGACCAGTGACACTTTATCAATCCAGTGAGGGAACCGGTTGAGATAGGGTGCGCGACTCGACGGTACCGGTAACACCACCTTTGGCGAAAGAGTTCACTGCGCCTTCTCCGATTTACCATTCCATAATTAGGACTTTACTGGCAGCCATCCTGATGACACTTTGAAAACAGTATTAGGTCGCTTGTTAAAGGGTACTTGCAAATATGTGGCGAAAGCAACAGAAACAAAGTGACGCAGCAGATACGACGGCAATCCAATTAATGGGCCGACTCCCCATCCAAGAAGTAGACGCTCGTACGAGAGTTTCGTGATCGTAAAAATTAACCGAATCTTCGTGTTTCGCCCCCCACGACGCTCCAAACATGGATGCAGGAGGGCTGACAGAAGCGTTGACGAGAGCGTGTGACACAACTATGCTGAGAAAATTGGAGCCAAGGAATCAGCAGCGTCTTGCATACTGGTGGATCGATAGACTCAGTGTATTCAGTGCAGTCGGCTTAAGAGCCAGAAGACGCGTGCAGATAGCTAGATCGGAAGCCAACATGGAAGAGCGTAAGGCGACCTATCGGCTGACCAGAGCCGCGCTCAAACGAGAGATAGCGACGAGTAAACCGAACTGCTATAAGAAGTTGTGGCGGGAAGCTGACGTAAATCCCTGAGGCAACTGCTATCGAGTAGTGATGGCAAAGACCAAGAGCCCAGTAACACTAGCTGAAATCCTCCAAGTTTCTAAAGCCGAACAAAGCTCCCGGTCCAGATGGTATCCTTAACGTAGCGCTAAAAGGCAGCAATCATGGTCTTCCCAGATATATTTAGGACAGCGTTGTAGAAGTGTCTAGCGGAAAGCTGCTTCCCGTGGAGAAGCTGGTGTTGCTGCCAAAACTAGGAAAACCGTCAGAAGATCCTGCTTCATATATACCAATATACTTGCTGGATACTCTTGTTAAATGACGATCTACACGGAAGGCGAGAACGGATTGTCGAAAAGGCAGTTAAAAAGACTTCGACGGTGGATACTACTCGGACGGTCATCGCGTGCGCGGAGAAAGCTTCCAAGCAAAAGAGGAGAGGCAATCGATACTGCGCAGTGAGAACGATAGCTGTTAAGAACGCGTTCAACAGTGCCAGTTGGGAGGCTATCGCCGCAGCCCTATATAGAATACGGGTCCTCGAATATCTGTGTAAAGTTCTGCAAAGCTGCTTTCAGAACCGGGTACGTGTTTACGACACAAATCAGCGGCGGATGTCAACCACGTCTGTTCCACACAATCTCCCTGAGTTGGCCACTCATTGACATTTTGTTTTAAAAATGTTTAGATGTGCTCGGGTGAAAGCTGTGTAAGTTTGTGCTCCGTTAAAATGATACAAAGTTAATGTGAATTATATCATTATGTCCGAAATTTATTTGTAATTCCAGTGTAATGTTGTTAGCCGTTCGTTCCATGTTTGTTCAAATCCACTTGACTCAAAAGCAATTAACGATGTAAGTAATTTCAATTATTGTTCGGACTTGATTTTAACAATACCATAATTTTGTAAAATTGAAGTTTGCCCTGAAGATGAGCAAATAAATGCTCGAAACGTCAGCTTTAATCAAAACAATTGTTCTATTAAGAAACCCGAGGACCGAAAATACGCCAAGAAATCTCGAAAAGCAGTATCGACGGTCGATATTCCACCAAGTCAAGCATAGTATCAGCGGGAGTTCCACAGGGATCCATAATTTGTCCAACTCTGTGGAATATATTGTACGGTGGAGTGCTAATATTAAACTTGCTGAGATTATCAAGTTTGCAGATGACGTCGTTCTTGCGATAACTGGCGAGACTGCGGAGGAGGGGGAGATACTTACGGTGGAATCACTAGACACCATTGAATCGTGGATGACTGAAGTCAAGCTGCAGTTGGCTCATCACAAAACGAAGATGGTGCTGGTCAGCAACTACAAGGCAGTTCAGCAGTTTGAGATCAAAATCGAAGGACACGCAATTTCATCGAAGCGCTTTCTGAAGCACCTTGGAGTAATGGTCGATGACAGGCTAAATTTCAACAGCCACGTAGACTATTCCTGCGAAAGGCAGCGAAAGCAGTTAACACTGTAGCTAGGAATATGCCCAACATTGGAGAACCAAGAAGCAGTAGGAGGGGTCTTCTGGCGACCGTATTATCGTTCATATTAAAACACGGAGTCCAGAATTGAGCTACAACACAATCGAGAGAAGCTGGCAGGTACGTCCCGGCTCATGGCTATATGGGTGGCGAGTGCCTACCGCACTATATCGTCGAAGGCAGTGTGCGTTGTTGCCGGAATGATCCTCATCTGCATCACTCTGGCTGAGGTCATTGCATGCTACCAGCAAAGGAACACAAGGAATGTGAAGAATACCATCAGACTGGATACAATGGTCAAGTGGTAGCAGGAGTGGAATAACTCGGAGAAATAAAGGGTGACCCACAGGTTTATTCCTAACGTGCCGATGTGGACTGCTTGACTCAGTTTTTGTCAGGCCATGGATGCTTCCGGAAATATCTGCACATATTCAGACACGCAGAGTCTCCATACAGCTAAAAATATGTTGTAAATTTTAGTTTATTTTCATGCACATATTTGGAGCATCAAACTAAACTGAAATGTCAACAACAAATCGCTTATTTTTTAATCAAATGCACTTTAAATTTACACGATCATGTGACATTCAAGCATCTTTGGTTGAAAATTAAACGGGATGCTGTAACAATAGCTGAATTTTGGTTTACTTTTACTTGTATTCTTCTGTTAACACTACATTGAAATTTAAATATTTTTATCTGTGCACATTGTCCGGCCTGTCCAAATATCGAGGAGACTCCGGAGCATGTTATATTCGACCTTTATTCAAGGATATACAAAGCGAGTTGATGTCAGAAACCGCAAGCGTCCTAAATCCGGACAACATCGTATAGAAAATGTGCCAGCATAAAAACACTTGGAGCGTGGTGAACAGAGGGATAACACAGATTATGTCGTCGCTGCAAAGGAGATGGCGTGCACACCAGAGAGTTCCGAGCCGCGATCGAAGCAGGCTGGATTTGGCGTCGGGGACTAGATCGAGTAGAGCGGGCGTAGCCTAGAATCGGTAATAAGTCGTCGGGGCGCCTGCAAACCGGAAGCCATCCTCTAACCGGAATTGCTGAATCGATCATGGTACTTGGCCGACCAACGCCAAGACGGAGTATGCTGAGTCCATCGCCGGGGTCTAGCTGAGTAATTCGCGAAGCAGCATGGTCTTCGGGGCGCCAGACAACCGGATGCTTCTCACCACCAGAATCCTCGGAATCAACCCGGATAGCATCGGTTCTAGAGATTTTTCGCCGCCGGGAACGCGTAGCCGGGGTAGGCTAGCTTCGTCGTCGTAGACTAGGCCGAGTAGCATCGATCGGCACTATTATCACAAGCTCAGAGAAATATTAAAATTCAAAAGTGAAAAAATGATCAATAATAGGCGCTGTCCACAAAAAACCGTAACGCTAACCGTAACCTCTAAAAAATCTAAAGCATGTCTTGCGCTCGGGTGGCCCACTCAAATTAACCTAAAAATCGTTTTTTTTTTTTTTTTTTTTTTTTTTTTTTTTTTTTTTTTTTTTTTTTTTTTTTTTTTTTTTTTAGTATCATTCCAAACATTACATTCATTATTTCTTATATCTAGGTGTTCTGTGTTATTAGACAACACTATCATCCTAATTTGGTAAAACAAATCTAAGATTTTATTAACATTTTGTTAACAACATATTACATTTCATTTGCCGTAGCAGTTCAGATTTTTTACAGGTGAGTTGATTTCACCTGCTTATAAGAGAAAAAAAAAAGTTTTTAATATACTTAACCTAACTTAACCTAATCATATAACGCATTAATCGTGGCAATAGAAGATTGTAACGATTTTTGCCTGAAATTATTGGTTATTTTATTTGACATTTGTTCCAATGTTTCAACATTGGATATCCTATGTAACTCATTGGTACTATACCAGGGAGGAAGCCTCAGAATCATTTTCAAAATTTTATTTTGAATTCTCTGCAGAGCTTTCTTCCTGGTATTACAACAGCTAGTCCATATTGGTACAGCATACAACATGGCTGGCCTGAAAATTTGTTTGAATATCAAAAGCTTGTTCTTAAGACAAAGTTTTGATTTTCTATTAATAAGGGGATAGAGACATTTTACATATTTGTTACATTTGGCTTGAATGCCCTCAATGTGATTTTTGAAAGTTAAATTCTTATCTAGCATGAGTCCTAGATACTTAACTTCATCTGACCAATTTATTGGAACCCCTCTCATCGTGACAACATGTCTACTTGAAGGTTTCAAATAAAGAGCTTTTGGTTTATGTGGGAATATTATTAGTTGAGTTTTGGAAGCATTAGGAGAAATCTTCCATTTTTGCAAGTATGAAGAAAAAATATCCAAACTTTTTTGCAATCGACTACAGATGACACGCAGGCTTCGACCTTTGGCGGAGAGGCCTGTGTCATCCGCAAACAAAGATTTTTGACATCCCTGAGGTAACTCAGGTAAGTCAGATGTGAAAATATTGTATAATATTGGTCCCAAGATGCTGCCTTGGGGAACACCAGCTCTTACAGGAAGTCTTTCAGATCTGGAGTTCTGATAATTAACCTGAAGTGTACGATTTGACAGATAACTTTGAATTATTCTAACAATGTATGTTGGAAAATTAAAGTTTTTTAATTTTACAATCAAACCTTCATGCCAAACACTGTCGAATGCTTTTTCTATGTCTAGAAGAGCAAGACCAGTAGAATAGCCTTCAGATTTGTTGGAACGGATCAAATTTGTTACACGTAAAAGTTGATGAGTGGTCGAATGTCCATGGCGGAATCCGAACTGTTCATTGGCAAAAATTGAATTTTCGTTGATGTGGGCCATCATTCTGTTCAAAATAACCTTTTCAAAAAGTTTACTGATGGAGGAAAGCAAACTGATTGGACGATAGCTAGAAGCTTCTGCAGGATTTTTGTCTGGTTTTAAAATTGGAACAACCTTAGCATTTTTCCATTTGTCAGGAAAATATGCTAATTGAAAACATTTGTTAAATATATCAACTAAAAATGATAAGCTACTTTCTGGAAGTTTCTTGATGAGGATGTAGAAAATTCCATCATCGCCAGGAGCTTTCATATTTTTGAATTTTTTAATAATAGTTCTCACTTCTTCCAAATCAGTCTCCCAGGCATTTTCGAAAACGTTCTCTTGATTGAGAATATTTTCGAACTCCTGAGTAACTTCATTTTCAATTGGACTAGTAAGTCCTAAATTAAAATTGTGAGCACTTTCAAACTGCATAGCAAGTTTTTGAGCTTTTTCGCAATTAGTTAGTAATAATTTGTTTTCCTCTTTCAATGCCGGTATAGGCTTCTGAGGTTTTTTCAAGATTTTAGATAATTTCCAAAAGGGCTTAGAGCCGGGGTCCAATTGAGAAATTTTATTTTCAAAATTTTTGTTTCTTAAATCTGCAAAACGTTTCTTGATTTCTTTCTGCAAATCCTGCCATATAATTTTCATAGCAGGATCACGAGTGCGTTGAAATTGCCTTCTCCTCACGTTTTTAAGACGGATCAAGAGTTTAAGATCATCGTCTATAATCACGGATTCAAATTTTACTTCACATTTTGGAATTGCAATGTTCCTGGCTTCAACAATGGAATTTGTTAAAGTTTCAAGAGCATTGTCAATATCAATTTTAGTTTCTAAAGAAATGTTAACATCAAGATTAGAGTCAACATACGTTTCATATATATTCCAGTCGGCTCGTAAATAATTGAAAGTGGAGCTGATAGGATTGAGAATCGCTTCATGCGTTATTTGAAATGTAACAGGGACATGATCAGAATCAAAATCAGCATGAGTAACTAATTGGCTACAAAGATGACTAGAGTCGGTTAAGACCAAGTCAATCGTAGATGGATTTCTAGAAGAGGAAAAACATGTAGGGCTATCAGGGTATTGAATTGAGAAATATCCTGAAGAGCACTCATCAAATAAAATTCTGCCGTTGGAATTACTTTGAGAATTATTCCATGACCGATGTTTGGCATTAAAGTCACCAATGACAAAAAATTTTGACTTATTGCGAGTCAATTTTCGCAAGTCAGTTTGAAGCCAATTAACTTGCTGTCCAGAGCATTGAAAAGGCAAATAGGCAGCTATGAAAGTATATTTACCAAACTGTGTTTCAACAGAAACACCTAAAGTTTCAAAAACTTTAGTTTCAAATGACGAAAACAGTTGATGTTTTATACGCCTATGAATGATGATTGCAACTCCCCCACATGCCCCATCAAGTCGATGATTACGATAAACAAAATAGTTAGGATCTTTTTTAAATTTGGATCCAGGTTTTAAATAAGTTTCGGTAATAACTGCTATATGCACTTTATTAGCTGTAAGAAAATTAAACAGCTCGTCCTCTTTACCATTCAGAGAACGAGCATTCCAATTTAAAATATTTAAATTATTATTTGGATCCATTAGAAAAACGTAATCCAATAACAATTTTATTTGTAAATTTTACACCTACTTGGACTGCTTCAGTCATAGTGGTGGCTTTGAACATTGCATCAATCATTAGATTCAATTGTTCAGTTAGAAAATTAAAATCAGAGGCAGACATATCATCTGATGATTTCCCATTGGAATTTTCGGTAGACGAAGAAGCGGGGTAGGAGTTACCTGTGGCGGTAGGGTTTTTTCCATTTGATTTGAAACAAGTAGAATGGGTACTCATGGAACGAACAGGGGAAGAGTTCAAATTACCTGCTACGATATGAGCAAAGGATTTACCGTGGGTAGATACATTCGAAATTGAAAGATTCGAACGGCTACCCGACGGATTAAAATTTGTTTGTGAATGAGCATGATTATGATCTTCCTGGTGGGTATGATTCCTAATCAAGCGATCGTTAACTGAAAAATGAGCATTGTTCGATACTCTACCAGGCAAATTCCGGAAACGACCGTTATCGTAACGGATATTATCCTTCATCTGCTTGGCACGAGCCTCAACGACTCTTTTGCGTGAAATGCATTCCCAAAAGTTAGCTTTGTGAGGGCCCTTGCAATTGGCGCATTGAAATTTTCTGGTATCTTCTTTCACAGGACAGTCGTCCTTAGCGTGAGAAGAACCTCCGCAAATCATGCATTTAGCATCCATGCGACAATTTTTTGTACCATGACCCCACTTTTGGCACCGACGGCACTGAGTGGGGTTCTGGTAATTTCCTCCAGGTTTCTGGAAATGTTCCCACGTCACACGGACATCGAACATAAGTTTAGCTTTTTCTAAAGCCTTAATATTATTTAGTTCTTTTTTGTTAAAGTGAACTAAATAATATTCTTGAGAAAGCCCTTTCCGAACAATGCCAGATTGGGTTCTCTTTTTCATAATGATTACTTGGACTGGGGAAAATCCAAGTAAATCATTTATTCCATTTTTGATCTCTTCAGGTGACTTATAGTCACTTGAGAGACCTTTCAAGACGACTTTGAACAAACGTTCAGTTTTGTCGTCATAAGTAAAAAATTTGTGCTTCTTCTCTTCAAGATATCTGAGAAGAAGTTCACGATCTTTAAGAGTTTCCGGCAAAACGCGACAGTCTCCTTTCTTTGCGATTTGGAAGGAAACCTTGATTCCCCTAATGGAGTTCAAGATCTCCTGCCTAAATCCCCCAAATTCGGAACAACTGACCACGATAGGCGGCACTCTTTGCTTCCTCACTTGAATCAAAGAGCCTGGGCTAGAGGCTGCTTCGATTTGGTGTTCGGAAAATTTGTCTAGAGCATCGAACTGATTGCTCATTTCAATACAATTATTCATTTCACCCTTGGAAGAAACTTCGCATTCCGGGGAAGCGTCCTTTCTTCCATTCTTGCCACGTGTAGAGACAGTTTTAAAACCCACTTTTTTGGAAGGAAGTAGTGAATTCAGAGATTCACCCTTCCTTTTGTTAGTTGTTGATACAGTCGACTCTCCACATCTCGATGTTCTACATCTCGATATCTCTCCCTATGTCGATGATTGCTTCGGTCCCTTCATTATGCATACGATTTCTCTCTCCATACCTCGATATCCTCCGTATCTCGATATCTCCATATCTCGATATGTTCCTGTTGATTTGTTGTTCTCAATTTTCTCTCCATATGTCGATATGAACATTATCTAAGGTTACTAGACCAGATTTTAGCGATTCAGAACAATTTGGAAACTCGAAATGAAGTTTATTTGTTTATTATTTTCCTAGTAACGGAGTGATTTTCGATCTAGTGTTCATTAAATTGATGTTCTTTGTCTCGATCTCTCCCTATCTCGATGGTCCCTACGATATCGAGATGTGGAGAGGCGACTGTACCATGTTTAATTAATAAACGAGAAAGACGTGACCTTCGAGAGGTTTTTTCCCTAGACGGTGTCCAAGAAGGATTACCACCGCTAGCTTTCGCCAACGGGTCCAACGAAAAATCGAAGGCACGGGTCCAAACAAGGATCGTAAAGGGATCAATAGTAGAAAAAATAGCACTGAAAAGTACTGTTTAAGTAGCACTGAAAAGTACCGTTTTTAATTTTAGCACTGAAAAGTACTGTTTGTGTAGCACTGAAAAGTACTGTTTTATTGCTTTAGGTAGTTTTTAAGAAAACTTCCAAGAGCAGAGAGAATTCGTGTACGCACAGCTCGAAGGTACGATGCGCACTGACCTAAAAATCGTTTTTAGTTATTACTAGGGACGCCATTTTCAATATGTCTCGAAAAATGTTTTCCGAAGGTTTCTACCGTCAATTTACAAATTCGTCCCACTGTGTATCGTTCACTTACCTGAAATGGTACTGGCACTACGGCTATCATTTTCAATTTCCGCCTGGACTGCGCCGTTGCCGGAATCTGTGTGACTTTTACTGTAGTCGCCGGAGTCCGAGTAGAAGTAGATGCTGCTTTTGACCGGTGGTAAAATGAACGACCACAGCAAGGAAAATGCTTGCGCTGCCGAGAAAGACGAATAGAACGGAGAGAAATTTGTTCTCTACTTAAGTGAATTGACACGGACGTGGCCGAGACGATATTTCCTGCTGAGGGATTTTTTTTTGGAAGGTGGCCTATGGGAGGAAATTTTGTGCGCAAAGTTTAATGCATAAAGCAAATATAATATTGAATGGACGTAAGGCTGAAACGAATGGCATATTGCTTGCAAGCGGGGAATGAAGGATTGTGGCACGTCAACGATGATAGAATTTTTGGGGGAGTTTGTAAAGTAAATTTAAAATCACGAGTCTAATGGAAGAGAGGGCCGTGCTTTTGGGTTGGGCTATTTTCGCTTTTGATTTCGTTTGACCTTATTAAAAAGCTTCTACGATCTTTCTAGATGACATGGATGCAGAAGGCAGTAGAGCCTTTATTCATAAACGGACAAAGTTTTGATTGACTATTCATTATGAAAGGAAATTTACTTTCGCTTTTGAAAGAAAGATAAACAAAGACATTTCTGAGTGGTAGTTCAAAGGATCAGAGTGCAACTCAAATCTACTACGAACCGCCAGTACAAGAACAGATAGTGGTAACAGATTGGTTGTTATTTTTTTTATATTTGAATACTCATAATCTTTACTTCTGCTTTCGTTATGCATAGCTGAATAACAGAAATTATGTTATATTATTTAGTAAGTTGTGGGTCTCGCACCATCAAAGTTACTTACATTATCAAAGATATCCCGTTTAACGGTATAACTAATATAACAAAATCGTCAGAGATTTAAATGGATAGTAAAATAACCGGGGAAAAAACTGTGTTCTTGACGTCGAGAGTCATTCAGAAGAAGTTGTCTACAAACGAATAAGTGTGAAATAGCATCAGTGTCACCAACCCAACGCACGGCCCTCCGTCCTTTACAATCTAATTGTCATTCTTATCACACCCAGATAAACTCAACCCAAAATCTGTACCCATAAATTACACTTACCACCCAGCGTAATATAGTTCAGCTCCCGAAGATCCATGGCGCCGGTGGACACCATTGCTTGGCCGAGAACGCTTGCCAAAAATCGCCCACTCAGAATTGCTGCCCGAGTATTGCCGGTAACCTGTTGATACTTGTCCCGGCTAATCTTGGCGTAGATGTATGTGAAGTATGCAACCTCGGCAGCCATGTAGGTGCCATACAGGACCTGAACCACCTGTAGAGAGTGGAGTTTTTTGTTATGCAAGATTTGCTTGGTGAGTTCGTTTATCTTGTGTTATGGTTTAGCAATTATGCTCGAACAGTCATGACGGTCAATACTAGAATTAAAAATAAGCTTATAAAAAGCATTTTTGTAGAACAAATCATATTTTTAAAAAAATATTCAGAGATTTCATTTGAACATTTGAACATTTTGATAAAACATATGTAACCATAATAGATACAAACGATCGTTGAGATCCACCCTAAAGACGTTATAGCATTGTATTCATATTGTGCCGATGAAGAGAATTGGGAAATAAAAGTCAGTTGAATTCGTACCACAGAAACGAATGCCTCGTGTTTAAGTTCACTATCGGTATCACGGAGTTTCTGCCTTACAATTCTGTAGACAGGATTCTTACAAATTGCGCGTTAAAGCAAAGTCGCGAAATATCGTTTTTGCGGTGGCAAATGAGCCAATTGGATGGTTTTGGAATACCGACGCGAGTGGAGGACATAGCGCAGGGGCTGTGGGGTTAATAAGAACTTTGTTTGCTGCAGAAGATTGTAAGGGCGATATTGACCAGTCCGATCGCGAACAGTTTGAACAGTTAAACGCGCAAGATCCACGATATAAGCGACGTGTAAGCGATAGTACGATTGACGCTATGGATAACGAAGCAGTAAAGTTTTTGGTCGATGCATTAAGAAGTATATCTGTGGATAATGTACGTCGGTTCGATGTGCGCGACGTAAAGGACATCTTGGTACCATTTGACCCTGATGTTCCCACGACGCCAACGGCAGAACAATGGATCGAGTCTATTAAAAAGGCTGCCGCTTTGTATAAGGGTGATGATGCATGGATGCTACAATGTGGCATCATAAATCTCCAAGGAGCAGCTAAAATTTGGTTCACTGGCGCTACGGTGACAAATTGGGCGGAATTTAAAGCGAAATTGGTACAAGATTTTCCGACCTCGGTGGACGTAGTTAGTATTCACCAAACCATGATGAGCAGGAAGAAGCAGCCTGGAGAAAGTTTGGAGACGTATTTCTACAGCCATGTAGCGCTGGGAAGAAAAGGAAAGTTGCCTGATCAGGCCACCATCAAGTACATAGTATCGGGTATTGATGGACGTTATGGGACTATCGCGCAGGTCGATACACTGCCGGAGCTTCTAAAGCAACTGAAGTGGTTGGCCGAAGTAAACCAACTGAAGCCTATAGACACATCACGAGGATCTTCGACGAAAGTGATAACGAAAGGGGAAGCTGTGAGTGGTATAAAATGCTACCGCTGTAATGGTGTAGGTCATGTAGCAGCAACGTGTAGTGAGAAGAAGTGTACTCGCTCAGCTGCGAATTTAGAGTGCTTTCGCTGTAGTGAAAAGGGGCATTATGCGAAAAATTGTAACAAATCTCTTGTCAAGAAATCGACGCCTAGAGTGATGCAAGAGATTCGCCAAAAAAGCAATTACCGTAAAACGGGGTAACTTTGATAATGCGGGTAACTTTGATAGTGCGAGACCCACAACATATTGAACGAAATAACGAAGTTTCTGTTAATCAGTTAAGCAAAACAAATGCAGAAGTAAAGAGTATTAGTATGACACTTCATTTTAAAGCTATTTTCATTAGAATCAAGTGCATTTGAGGCTTTTTATACGAATTTTAAAAATTGACACAATTTTAGCATTTCCGAAACGCTTAGAAACATTCTGTGCTACGATCACTATTTGATGTAGTTTTGAATAGTTGGCCACTTATTTTTGACAGCCTAGTTATCATAGAACATGAATACGGTCTCAAATCTCCTAGCGAATAGCATTTTCACAAACTGGGATCATTTTTGTAATCTAAGTCAGAAATTTCCATATAACGTTAAACGCCTAGAGGTATGCAATGCCCTACAAATGTTCGTTATTCGTTCAATTTTGTTCGATTCATTCCCCATTATCAAAGTTACCCCAAAACAGAAAACCAACTTTCGATTATATGAAAAATTATATATCCATTCATAATAAATCTTTTGGAAATCTATCGACTGCAATCGATAGCTAGGATGCCAGTACTTGTTTTAAAAATATAAATTATTATTCTTTGAAACAGCATGCATATATATTCAAGTTTTCTTCGAAAAAACTATCAAAGTTACCCCGTTTTACGGTACGTTAAATCAATTAATATTGATGGTAACAGCGTGGATGCTTTGTATGATTGTGGCTCTGCAGTTACCACGATAAAGGAAAGCTGTCGTGGAATTTTGAGTAATATTGAAATGTGCAACATGGAGTTGATTGGATTTGGTGGAAACAAAGTGCAAGTGAGAGAACGTAGTTCCGAAAAAATAGAACTGGACGGACTATTCATGGAAGTAACATTGCTAGTTGTACCGAACAAAGTGCAAGCGAATTCAGTGATAATTGGACGAGATATCCTGGATCGAGACGACGTGCGGTTCGTTAAAGAAAGGGGAAGTGTCCGAATAGAGAAGATTGACGATGATCGATCTCAAAAGACTACGCTTGAGTGTGATCCGTTGGTGCAATCTAGCATTGTGCAGCCAAATATGTATAATATTCGTGCATTTGAGCCTATCTTACCATGTGAGATAAATGTGGATGGTGGTGAGGATGAACGCAAGATGGTATTGGACGTAATACAGCGATATCGCCACTGCTTTGCGAAGAGCTATAAAGAGATGGGCACAGCTAAAAATTGTGAAATGGAAATTGAGTTGGTAGATGAAAATCCAGTGTACGTTAAGCAATATCCGCTGGAATACTCTCGTGAAAAAGTTGTTGAAGACACAGTTGAAGACTTACTAGAGGCAGATATTATCCAGTTGTCCAAGTCCCCGTACAATAGCCCTACTGTGTTGGTGAAGAAAAAGAGTGGTGAGTGGCGTATGGTTGTAGATTACCGTGCAGTTAATGCGAAGATGGTTAAAGATAAGTGGCCGATGCCAACCATTGAAGATTGTTTGAATAGACTTGTGGGTGGAAGTATGTTCGTGGCGATCGATCTGTTCCGCGGATATCACCAGATTCCGTTATCGGTGGATAGCCGGAAATACACCGCCTTTTCCACGCCAATAGGCCATTACGAGTACAAAAAAATGCCTTTCGGACTGTCCAATGGCAGTGCGGTATTCCAGCGAATGATCGATGAAGTGATTGCGCCACTCCGCCGAAAAGGATTCGTAGCATACCTGGATGATGTAACCTTTGGGGGAAAAGATATCAAGGAGGTGATGGAGAAGTTTGAGCTGTTTCTGAATGCGCTATCGGAGAATGGATTAACAGTGAATCTGGAGAAAACACAATTCCTGAAAAAGAAAGTTAATCTGTTGGGTTACGAAATCAGTGAAGGTGAAGTGAAGCCAGAATTGGAGAAGATTTGTGCCATTAAGGATTTTACAATCCCAACTAGTGTCCGAAATGTAAGAGAGTTTCTGGGCTTGGCAAATTATTTTAGACGTTTTGTGAAGGAGTTTAGCATTCTGGTTGAACCGTTAACACGGCTGACAAAAAAAGACGTTGAGTTCCAGTGGAAAACTGATCAGCAATCGGCTTTTGAGAGACTAAAAGTGGTGTTAGTAAGCCGACCAGTGATTGTGATGTATGACCCAAAGCGAGAGATTGAGTCACATACGGATGCTTGCTCACACGGTTTGTCGGGTATACTATTGCAGAGAATGGACGACGGTCTGCACCCGATAAGTTACTTTAGTCGTAAAACATCATCAACGGAGTGTAATAAATACAGCTATGAGCTGGAAGCTTTAGCTGTTGTGGAATCGGTAGAACGTTTTAGAAAGTATTTGTTGGGCCGGCATGTGAAAATCGTAACTGACTGTGAGGCAGTAAAGAAGACTATGGCTAAGAAGCAGATGTTACCCGTGGGTGGGAAGTGACTGTTAAAATTATTGGAATACGACTACGAATTTGAGCACCGCAAGGGAGAGAAGATGAAGCATGCTGACTGTTTGAGTCGTAATCCAGTCGAAGATTTCGTGCAAGAAGAACCGGAGCCTGCAATGGCTAGTGTGATGCAGATAAACATCGGTGAAGATGAGTGGTTAAAGCTTTTGCAGAGAGAAGATGAACACTTGTATGGTCTAATGAATGATTTGTCGGCCCCACCGGTCGATAACCGTAGCAGGCAATTGCACAAGGAGTACGTCCTGCAGGATGAAGGTGTAATGCGACGCTGCAATGACGGGCTGAAGTGGGTGGTTCCAACACGTGCGCGATGGAGAATCGCACGTTGCTATCATGACGAGTTAGGCCACAAAGGTGTCGATAAGGTATATGAAGCAGTTCGAAGAAATTTTTGGTTTCGCCGAATGAAGAACTATTTGAAGAAGTATATCGATTCGTGTGTTTACTGTGCGTACATGAAGAAAAAGCCTGGACACAAGGAAGGGCTGTTACATCCAATAGAGAAAATACCAGTGCCTTTCGATACAATTCATGTGGATCACCTCGGTCCGTTTGTACGCTCTACTCTCCAAAACGAGCATATAATTGTATTGGTTGATGGATTTACTAAATACGTGGTGTTGAAAGCCGTCCGAAGCACTAAGACCAAACCAGTGATACAAATGTTGAGTGACGTGTTTGCTACATTTGGTAAACCTAGGCGAATAATCACCGATAGAGGAACGGCATACACATCGAAGGATTTTGAAGAATTTTGCGCGCAGTTGGGGGTCACACACGTAAAAGTAGCGGTTGGAACTCCCCGTGCTAACGGTCAGGTTGAGCGTGAGAACCGAAATATTCTGCACTCAGTGAGATGTATGGTGAAACATGATGATAAGAGCTGGGACAAACAACTTCGGCTAATTCAGTGGGGATTAAATACCATGGTGAACGACACGACGAAGGTATCTCCACATTCGCTACTGTTTAGTTACAACCCGCGAGATATCATGCAAAACCAATTGCTAATGATGTTTTCGGTCGAAGCACCTCTGGGTCACTCTGAGGAACTCAATCATGTTGTACGTGCAAGAATTGAGAAAGAGCAGCAACGGCAAAAGATGTATTTTGACAAACATCGGCGGGCGACAAGACGTTATCAGGAAGGTGATTTAGTGCTGGTGGAAAACGACGTTCAAGCTACTGGACAGAGCAAGAAGCTGGAGCCACGCTACAAAGGACCGTTCATCATTCAAAAGGCTGTCGGTAACGATCGATATTTGATTGCCGATGTGCCAGGAATTAAACTAAGCCAGAAGCGTACGTCAACTATTTTTGCGGCCGAGAGGATGACACCGTGGGCTGTAAATGCTGCCATCGAGACTAGTGATGATGAAGATGCCAACAACGAAGACTATTTGAGTGGTGTAGTGTCCGTTGTAACCATAATAGATACAAACACAAAGACGTTATAGCATTGTATTCATATTGTGCCGATGAAGAGAATTGGGAAATAAAAGTCAGTTGAATTCGTACCACAGAAACGAATGCCTCGTGTTTAAGTTCACTATCGGTATCACGGAGTTTCTGCCTTACACATATTATATTGTGCGCAAAAGGTTTCAAAGCCAGATATTATTCTAAATTCATTTTTACTGTTTTATGAATATTAACCCGTATATTTTTAACGAATATATCAAAAAAGTTCAAACTTTTACCATTTCTGAAATCTATGTCAATTTTTTTCGTTTTAGTTCGAATGGAATCGTTTGTATTTCTTTCAAGGATCATTAGAGTTTTTGGAAACTTCCACCGGTTCGGAAAAAAAACTTAGCCTATTTTGATCTGGTTCTACGGAAATCCCATAAATAATCGAAAAAGTACCCAAAGACAAAGCTGGTCCCATCGTCTAATTGAGTAATCACATGATGTCCGTAATCGAAACTGTAAAGACAAATTAAAATAGAGTCAGATTTTAAAAATTGATTGAAAAAGAAGTTGGGTTATTTTTGATCCGACTTGACCCAGTGGCCCATCGGAATTACTCCGAACCGATTGATATTTCCAAAAATTTAAACAACGATCGAAAAAAGACGATTCATTTCGAATTAAAACGAAAGCAATCCGGTTAGAATTGTGGAAATAGCAGTAATACGAACTTTTTTCCTATTTGTTGGGCGGATATGGGTTGAAAGTCATTTGTGCGACATTAGCCGTAAAAAGGCAGAATATCTTCCAGTAAATAAATGGTCAATGATTAAGAATATTAATAAACAAATAACTTAAGTTCAAACATTGAATGCGCTGACGGAACTAAATAATCTCAGTTATTTCTTGATAATTTTTTTTTAAATATTCAAACTGTTTGGAGAAAAAAAATGAGAAATATTAAAAACCCTATTTTTTCTTTTTTTTATCTCCAAAATTTACATGCAAGCAGCATGCGTCCAAAAGTTCCGATTTTCTATCATTTTTCCACAAAAAAAAATGAAAACGAAATAATACACCGTTTTGGTCAACTACTTAAGAAGTTTTTGTACAAATGTAAGATTGACTAAAGAAGTGGTTTGTTTTTATTCGTGGTTAAGTCACTCTGTCTCTCCATATAACCGAGCGGTAAAAGGAGTGGTTAGGTTGCGGAAGGTGAAAATTTTTCTTACATTGTTTTGTAATCGTTTGTAACTTAATTCTGAAACCCAAATGTATATTAGGTTTGAATCGTTCGATATTTTTCATGCTGCTTGGGAACCAGAATGGGTAGTTGTTCACAACTTTCATGCATTATTTTCTATAATATTTCTTAGCTATAATGATAGAAGCATAGAAATTTCAATTGGAAGATTATGTCAGACAACCGGTTTCTCAGGAAACCATTCTCCCTATACGATTGTCGTGCAATTTTGGTACTATTTTTTGGCATCAATGTCACTTTCGAAACGATATACTGAGGCACCCAACCCCTTCATTATTTTTTCGATATTTTTTACAATTATACTTTTTATAAGTAGTGCTATTGGATAGATGTTTTAGATTCGGAATAAGCAATCGTACATACATTTTTGGTTGGAATATATCAAAATAATTACTGAAAAATCGGTTTCTCATAAGATAAAAAAAAAATGCCTAGAAAATCAAATAGTTTTTGAAAATTTGTACCTCACGAATGCCCAATAACTACCTAAGAAACATAAAATCTGGCGTAGCTTTTCAGAACGACTTATCTTACATTGAGAGGCTCCCTATGTTTACTTTCTCTTTAATCAACAAGTGAGCCACATAAATCTCTTTTGTTGCATTATCTGCATGTTAAAATGATTTTGAAAAAATAGTGCAAAATGAAAGCATCTGCACCAAACGCAATAATATGACAATTGTCTGGGGGAATGAATCAATTGTTAATCAACATGCTTTCCTGTCCTATTCTTATTTTACCAAGATTTTTTTGTAATGACAATTCTTGTGATTGTATCCCAATCCTCAGAAGTAGGGATAAACTATTGTAAGCGTGCTAGCTCTGTTGTTTGTTTTGCGTCTTTTCCAATGACAATTTGATGCATTTGTGTGGGGAAATCTTTTTGAACGATTTTTGAAAGCTTATTTGTTCTACATAAATGCTTTAAGTAAGCATATCTTCCTTTCTAGGGTTCAGCACTTGATTACTCGAACAATTGATTTTTTTCTAGGTACCCTGTTCCGCAGAAAATTATGGATTTTTTTATTTTGCAATTCCTCATCGTAGGAAAACAGATTCTATTTTTTGGTAATTTTGACTTTTTGAGGTTTTTTGAAAGCAGCAGATCTCATATTTGGCCTACAAATGCGTCGTACTTTTGCGCTTCTCAGTGCAAAATTTCAGACAATTTTTGGCCGAGAAAAAACCCCCATTCCAAAGTGAACCATGGAAGTGCCCAAGTTTTTTGCCGAAAACGATTGCGCTGTCACTTTTTTTTAGCTGAATGAATAAATTTATTTAGATAATTAGGAATTTCCTAAGGAAATTGTCTTTTTCAGGCATATTTCGCGGTTCTTTGATGTTTTTTTTCATCTTCAAATTACTCGGAAAAATTGCTCATAAGTGCTTGCTTTCATATTTGGCTTCAAAGGCATTGAATTCACTTCGTTGTTAGTGTTATTAGCAGTCACGGTAGTCGACACGTTTTCGTTAACATTACACAGCCTTTGCCTGCAGCATTCACAACACAAGTGATCAAATGAACGTATGAAAGAAAAATGACAATTAAATGCAGCTGGTAACGATGGTGTCACTGGAAAACGGTACGGTTTTGTTTGGTTCTATCATTTTTCGTGATAGCAGCTGTTTTAATTGTACATATGTGTGTCATATTCGACATAAGATTGAATTATTCTTGTTGTTTATGGTCGGACATTTATGAAATCAATGCAAAATTCATGATTTCAAAAATGTCATCGTGTCAAACGACATTTATTTCACAGTTTTTGTGTTTCTCTGTGTTAATTCTACTGCCGTGTTTTTGAGAGGGGGTTGTTGAGTGTAGAAAAACCATTTTACTGATGACCATAGAAGTGAACTAAAAATCACGAAAAATGTCGAATGTTTACAGCATTGGTTATGGTATTTTAAATGCAACATTTTTTACGCGGATGACATTTTTTACCTATTTATTGAAAATCGTTGGAAACCCAAGCAATAGAGTAAAGTGGGGCAAAAGTTCGAGTGGGGTAAGAGTTTCTCTTTAAGATTTCAAACTCAATTCAAGACAAAACTTATAAATGTCATGGTGATTCGAGTTAGCGAACCCAGAGAGCCGTAGCGGTAAACGCGCAGCTATTCAGCAAGACCAAGCTGAGGGTCGTGGGTTCAAATCTCACCGGTCGAGGATCTTTTCGGGTTGAAAATTTTCTCGACTTCCCAGGGCATAGAGTATTTTCGTACCTGCCACACGATATACGCATGCAAAAATGGTCATTGGCATAGTAAGCTCTCAGTTGATAACTGTAGAAGTGCTCATAAGAACACTAAGCTGAGAAGCAGGCTCAGTCCCAGTGGGGACGTAATGCCAGAAAGTTCACGTAATAACTCGTTTACTCATACGAATTACATCAAACCCGCAAAATACGGTGGATAAAATCGTCAGATTGATGAATTTCCTCGCATAACATGCTTTTTTCTGAGTTCACTTGTACATTTTGTTTCGTCCCGTACACTCGTACAAAGTTAGTCGAATCAATCCGTAGCGGCTGTCAAATCAACATTTGTTATCGTAAGTTAAGGCTAAGTAGCCAGTCATTCATTTTGGCAGCCATGTTGTCATTGCAGCTCGCATTTTCAAAGTGATAAAACTCAGTCCACATGGCTCATATTGCTGCCGTACAGAAAGTATGCTGATACTTTTTCAGTTGCGTCAGTGCAATACCAACCGATTTTCTGTAACTCCAAATTGTGACTTGATTAAGCAACAATCATCGACAAAGCATACAAATTTCAATGACGGCCTACTTCGCCTTAAGTCGCATAAGATCGCAGGTTAGTTCGGTACAAAATTTATACACTCGCATTGTTTGATATTATTCATGAAATGATGCACATACAAAGCCTCCAGGTGATTTCGCTATACGTACATTTTGGTTGTCTGGGTTGGAACGCAGTTGCACTGGTTTTCTGTTCTGTAACTCGATATCTCTCTAACTCGATGGTCTCTATAATATCGAGTTAAGGAGAGTTGACTGTAAATTCATACAAGTAGACATCAAAAGGCAAAACCTCGTTTTACGAACTAAGCTTAGTGCTTTGGGTACACGTACAATACTTATTTTCTAAATAAAAAAAAACAATATTTGCAATTTTAAATGAAATTTTTCAAAACTATCCCTAAAACTTATCAATGATACCCAGAATTGAGGTACCGTAAAACGGGGTAACAATTATCGGAGGACCATTGTCTTCTTAAACACCTCGAATCAAGATTTTTCGTTGAAATATTTTCATGCTTTAAACTTTCAGAAAATTACAGTATTTAGTCACGAGAAATGGGTGCCAGTACTTGTTCAAAAAAATATAAAACTTGCAATATTTTCAATTAAAATAAACTTTTTAAAAAATATCAAAAAAAATAATTAATTTTACCCCGCTTTACGGTACATGTTTTCTTTTTCAATGAACAGACTGATGTTTGAATCAAGTTTAACAAAGAATATTGATTTATTCTTAAGAGCGGGACTTCTACATCATATTCCATTTTCCATTAATCAAATTAAACAAAAACTCATATAACTCAAGATACATTAGGATACGGGTAATGGTAGATCTAAATAATGGACGCCGTAGTTCATCCAATCAGAAGAAAGAAAAGAAGAAAATAATAATAACAGTAATAATAATAATAAGAAGAATATAAACCGTGAATTTTTACCCGTAACGCGGGTAGATCACCTTTTCGTGGTGCGTTACGGGGTAAGATCTATCAATTTGAACCCTTGTCTCATCTTGTTTGTCGGGCTAGGGTAATATGTTTTGGTAATTCAAGGATTCGCGGTACAAAGTCCTTGTTACTGGCAACAGTTTCTGAAAATTAATCTATTTTACCTAGCAGATGGTTAAAGACTCGGAGTTGGTCAGTCCCGAGACTACACTTAAAGCCAGGATAACAATCATGAGTATTAACTCAACAAGGACTGTAAGTACTGGTAATTCAAGGACTCACGTGAATTCTGATTACTAAACAAATTTTCTAGCTTGATTCGGTTTTGCTGCTAGCATAAAGCCCCTTTTTTCTAATATTTTTCTGGGACTAAACTAAAAGCGAAACAAGGATGGGACTAGAGTTCCGTTGCATGGTCAAATATCAGTAGTACCGATTTGGTTTCTCAGACATTTAATCGATTATGTTTGCTAAGGGGCGCGCCTTCGCTGAGATGTAAACTTCTATGAAGGGTGTAAATAGCGGGACCTTTTCATCATAGTCGATTTGTATCAATATCTGAGGAATCAAAACAAGAACTGTACAGAAATCGATGCTTCATTACCTATCAATGGAAATGGAGTAATGCGACATGCACTATACACTAAGGATACGGGTAATGCTGGTCGCAGTGGCGCATCCGAACAGAGAAAAAAAAAAACCGTGAATTTATACGGATTCATCGCACAGCATCAGAAATAAACAAAATATAATAATATATGAAAAGCAGCGATACGTACTCAGCCTATTCAAAACATTCCAGAAGGAGATGGTGTGGGTGGTCTAATGGCTACAACTTCTGCTTAATATGCAGCAGTTCGTGGGTTCAATCCCAGGCCCATCCCTTTCCTCGTACTTTGTATCGTTCACTCGTTTCTATCTGCCACTCTCAATCTTTACACACTCACACTTTTCTTTCATATACTCCCGCATGAACGGGCGTAGATGCAGTCGGACTCCACAGTCTACAGTGGGCTAGTATGGACCGATGGACGACTTTTGAGCGGTGCCGTGTTATTTACATGACCATGGAATTCACTAGTTATTCGGCTCAAACGTCAAATTAGTGAACTCGTGCATTGATCCATAAGTGCAACATCATTTCATTCCCCTTCCTCATTGGTCTCCATCCTTAGGTGGCAGGCGCCATTGCACAGTGGTCCAGATAGCAAGTTTACGCGGACATGAACTTTTCGACGTCATTTTGTGGTTTTAGAGTATAGGTTGCTTCCCAGAAGTGTCTCGAAATTAGTTGTACTACAATTCGTACGAAAGGGATTTTTTCTCTGCACTAATCGCAATAGTGTCCTATACGCCAACTTGTTTATGTTAATAGATAGCAAGTTGGTATATTCAGCAAAGTTGTAGCATATTTTAATACAAAAAACTTTGTAGAACAAACTTTTTCTCTATATCTTATACTTTCTGAGATAATTGACTTTTTATATAAAAAAAATGAAGAAAATCATTTTTTTCACTCATAAGTCATTTATTTCCAAATTTAAGCAGCCTACTATGTTCTACAAAGTTTTTGGTACTATTATATTCTACAACTTTGGAAAATATACCCCAGTTGTGTTTCTTCTGGTTTTCTTATTGTAGGAGATATTAATTTTAAATCATACCGTATTACAGGCCAAATAACTCGCAAAGATGCACTTGAAAATGAACCTACCTGTCACACCGTGACTCTACACTCCTTAAAGAGTATTTGAGTGAAATTTGGTGAATATATTATGTTTATATATATTTTTAAGACTATTTTCAATGACGGGTGATTTGCAATTAAAACACATTAATTAGACATCTTTTTTATAAAACACACAAAAGTCATGGCCGCCACGATTCAGCATGAAATAATCAACACCTGTTTGATTTTGTAGAGTGTACTATATTTGTTTAAAAGCATAATTTTCAAGACTTTTTCTATAATTCTTGCGCTTCTTCGTGCAATTCCGTATGCTTCTGTGCGATTCTACGATTTGTCAGTGAGATCACTGGATCTGATGTGAGTAGCAATCGCAATTGTATTTTTTGACATGGTTACTATGACTGATTTCAATACGACTTTAACTACTGTAATAATTACTGCTATACATAAATCAAAGACTCAAAATAAATAATTTGAATGCCTCTCAACTCTTGCTACATATTACCAATTATGACTTTTAATACGGCATGATTTTAAATTAAAATCTTCTTTGGGACGTTACGTCAGGAAGAAGAAGAAGAGAATAAAAAAACGAGAAGAAATACAACTGTGGTATATTCACCAAAGTTGTAGAATATAGCAGTACCAAAAACTTTGTAGAACATAGTAGGCTGCTAAAATTTGTAAATAAATGACTTATGAGTGAAAAAATGATTTTCTTCATTTTCTTCATATAAAAAGTCAATTATCTCAGAAAGTATAAGAGATAGAGAAAAAGTTTGTTCTACAAAGTGTTTTGTATTAAAATATGCTACAACTTTGCTGAACATACCAACTTGCTATCTATTAACATAAAAAAGTTGGCGTATAGGACACTATTGCGATTAGTACAGAGAAAAAATCCCTTTCGTACGAATTGTAGCACTACTAATTTCGAGACACTTCTGGGAAGCAACCTATACTCTAAAACCACAAAATGACGTCGAAAATTTCATGTCCGCCTAAACTTGCTATCTGGACCATTGTGCATTGTTAAAAGTAGAAGATCACCAGCACTAAGGATGTCTGTTAAGGCCCAAACGCAATGAAAGTGGAACGGCAACAGAAAGCGGAACCGGTTCGCCAGCATGAACTATATGCTTGCCGACTTAGTGTTGGTCTACTTTCATTCGTTGACAGCTCAGTGGATATAGTGTTATTCATGCTGGCGAATCGCTTCCGCTTTCTGTTACCGTTCTGCTATCATTGCGTTTGGGCCTTTAGTCCCAAGCAGTCATTCGATATCTTTCTGAGAAAATAAAAAGATGATCAAAACATGGTTTCTTTTTGTGTTATAAACGGCATGGAACCGATGTGCGGTTATTTTTCATTATAGCACAATGAGCAATTCTCGCTGAAACCAGGCCGCCATCGGCACCCATCGTTAGAATTTCATTTTTATATCACTGATCGCTAGTTTTCGATAAAACTTAAGGGTGGTCCTTTCGGTTTTCTCAAATTGGTGGACCTCTCGTACGCCAGGTAGCTAAACAGTTTGCGAAAAAGCCTATTTTTTGATAAATATAGGGTAGTTCTTCACGTGATATGTCTCATATTTCGCTTGGAACACATAGCAAACTTAGTGGCATCGTATAGAGAAAGGATATAGCTTTCATTTAAAGTTAAAAAAAAAATGGTGGCCATTTTGAATTTGGACGCCATCTTGAATTTTGTTAGAAAAATCAATTTTTCACATTAGCGCACCGCTCGTTTTGAATTATGAGGTCACCATCAGAAAGCTGAGCAATGGTATTTACCCTATGAAATGAACGATTTTCAAAATCATGTTCTACGCTTTTGACGTATATGGCGAGTGCAATCAATGAAAACATTATTTCTTGTACAACAAAGAAACAAATTTTCAATCGTTGGTGTTTCATTCAAGTCGAGTGAAGAATTACAGTATTATTTTGAGTGATAAAATATAGCGGCCATCTTGGATTTGGACGCCATCTTAATTTTAAGTAGTAGAATAAATTTTTCACCTTGATAGCTTATAGCATGTCGAATTCATAGGCTACCAATAAAAACAAGGTTACGTATACTCTTCTTCTTATTGCTCTTTATTTTCCTGACGTTACGTCCCTACCGGAACCGAGCCTGATTTTCAGCTTTATTAGTTTTAAATACAGGTTATTAAATAGGAATTTTCTTTTATAATGCGATTTTTAATAACAGAATAATTCTTCGACAAATCATTTTATTTTAAACTCAGTAATAATGAATAAATAAATCTATTGAATAAAAACCGTACAAAACATTGATTGAAAAAAACATTTTTTTACCATATGCATTTTTGTCGTTGAATGAAGTTTAAAAATTGCGCGTTTGGACATGAGTAAGTTTTGTGGTAATATCTGTAGTTTTTACGTAAAACATTGCCAAAAGCGCATGAGATAAGAACAGAAATCTTAAATTTTTTAAGCAAAAAAAAATTCTTGATTTTATGAACCATAAAGTATCGTTTTACTACCGCCCAACATGCATGTTAAAAATAACGAAATTGAAATATGAGAAGAAGGCTTTGTACAGATGTGGACGTAATGCCGAAACGCAGGTATATCATCTTGAGGTTGGAAAATATGGTGGTCATCTTGAATTTAGACGCCATCTTAGTTTTTAGCCGTTGAATGTTTTCTACCATCTCAATTAATTGAATTATAAGGCCTCCGTTAAAAACACAATCAAATTATTTATTTCTTATTCTTTCTCAGCTGTTCAACTGATTGTTCATTTCTATCATAGGTTTTAGACCAAATAAATGAAAGAATTAATTCTATTTTTCAAATCGAAGATATGCAGAATAATCATTCAGATAATAAATAAGCGTTAAAAAATCCTTCTTGATAATTTGTTTTCGAAGCTAGTTAAGCTGAGGGGCTGGCTCTATTCCAGTAGGGACGTAACGTCAGAAAAAAAAAGAAGAACAAGAAGAAGAGTGAGTGTAACGGTAGCATTAAAATTCAACATGTTGAGTACTAACAAGGTGAAAACTCATTCTACTACTTAAATCCAAGATGGCGTCAAAATCCAAGATGACCGTCAATTTTTTTCACTCAAAATAATACTCTTATTCTTCACTTGACTCGAATAAAACACCAACGATTGAAAACTTGATAATAAATCTTCGAGCTGTTTAGTAGAATACCTATAAGTAGATGAAAAAAAACGAATTTAGTGCTATACCATTTAATTCCACTAGAGTTTGTATCCTTTGACAGATACGCGTATTTCGACCTCAACTGTAAGGCCGTCTTCAGTGTCGTGTACTAGACTCGACTTGATTGAAAACTTGTTTTTTGTTGTTCAAAAAATAATGTTTGCATTGATTGCACTTGCCATATATGTCAAAATACTAGAACATGATTTTGAAAATCGTTCATTTCATAGGGTAAATACCGTTGCTCACCTAATTTCTGTAGCCTATCTTACTCAATTTTTCCTCAGCTTACTGATGGTGACCTTAGAATTCAAAACGAGTGGTGTGCTAATGGTGAAAAATCGATTTTTCTAACAAAATTCAAGATGGCGGCTAAATTCAAAATGGCCGCCATTTTTTTACTTTAAATGAAAGCTTTATCCTTTCTCTATACGATGCCACTAAGTTTGCTATGTGTTTCAAGCGGAATATGAGACATATCACGTAAAGAAATACTCTATATTTATCAAAAAACGGGCTTTTCGCAAACTGTTTAGCTAGCTGGTGTACGAGGAGTCCACCAATTTGAGAAAACAGAAATGACCACCCTTAAGTTTTATCGAAAACTAGCGATCAGTGATACAAAATTGGAATTCTAACGATGGGTGTTGATGGCTTCCTGGTTTCAGCGAGAATTGCTCAATAAAAATTATATTTTTTTTTTCTTAATTGTTCCGAGCAAATCGTTTTTTATAATTATTGCAACTGACAAAGCATTGCAAGATTTGTTTGAAACTTAACTCAACTCAACTTTTGGCGAAAATGCAGAAGGGACAGACTTTTTATCCATGGTTGATGAAGTTGCTTATTTTACCTATCCTTCTTCTGCTTCGCATTAACGTCCTCACTGGGACAGAGCCTGCTTCTCAGCTTTGTGTTCTTCTGAGCACTTCTACAGTTATTAACTGAGAGCTTTCTTTGCCAGAATAATAATACAATTTGGTCATAAGTTATTCCCACAGTACTTATCAAACCATATCATTTTCTAGTTTATTAAAGTTTTCCATCAGAGTCCTTCGAGTTTAAAGTTACATCAGATAAATTTCCAAATGTGGTTTCCTACAGTTTTGTTTTTCGTTGATGTTTTTCAGTTCTATTGAGCTCCGTCTCACCATAAACACTATGATTTATGCTCTAGAATGTCCATTCGAAATAGAAGTTTAGTAAAATTTGTTTTTCCTCTGTAATCAACTGGAATCATTTTGTCCCCCCTGATCACTTCTCCACCACTTCTCCTACGGATCAAATTTTGGCCATCTCTATCCCTTTCCTAATTGTTTTACCCGTACACGGTTTTAGAAGAATTTATTCTCTCTTACCCAGAAAGATCACGGGACTATTAAATGGACGCTAGGATTTCATACCATACCAAACGTCACAACACATGTACATAGGGGGAAAGCACTAATTTTCAACCTATAAAAAATTGAGTTAATTTTCGAAATTTCATACAAAAAGCGATGTTCTATGGATATGTCAAAAACCAGTGATTTGTTGAAAATTATTGCCTTTACCCTATATATTACTAACCTGCAGTGCAGCCAATGTGCTGGTCCACAGCAGCAATGACCATATCACGATTCCGACGCAGGCAGAAAATATGATTATCGATTTGTAGCTGAAAACGAGAGGTAGAGTAAAATGAAACAAATTGAAATTGAAGACTGTGCAGTACCAGTACATTACAATTTAATTATGAGAACGAGTTCAATCTGTGTGGTTTCTGTTGAATGTGCCGGCAATAGAATGTGTTTCCCTGTTTTAAAAACATGTCTAACAAATATTTCTCTACATAACCTTTCTGTACAGACATTCCTATGACGATCCAATGTAAGCATTTTTAGAATGTACGAAGAGTTGAGAAATCGATTATTATCTCAAGCATGTATATGCGGTATTTTCTGAAAACATTTTCAGCTTGCATTCCAAACTCAGTAATGTAGGTCGACTTCAATAATCCATTTCACTCAGTTTTCGTCAGCTTCAATGATTTATCCCGCCTTCCTATAAATCATCTACCAACCTGAAGAGTAAACCAACATATATTTCTTAACCCATTTCTCTCTCATACCAGAAGAATTTTCGACGTTTCATTCAGAATGCAGGATAACCGATTGAATATGTATGGGATCCTCTCCAGACATTGGATTTGTACAGCATTTGAATTCATGAATCCAACTGCTACAAAACTGCTGGATGTAAGGCCAGATCAATGATGATTCCTTCCGGAGAGGCTGTGGGTAAATTTGACTACCGATAGACGTTGACAGTGGAGCGATGCTTGCAGCAGCTCCTCGATATCTGCATATTACATAGTAATGATTTTTCAATGGCGCGATTTACATCAAATGGGGTTGTGATGACGGAAGTGAACCCGATTCCTGTTTGAACAAAGATACGTAGGAAGTACACACTTTGCCACTGCTCTCGTGCACATGGGATGTTGAAAAAAAATAGATTTGATTATTTTTAATTGTAGTGTATTTTTGTTGCTTTAAAGTACACTGGAAACTCATCAATCCACCGACTGTAGGTTCGTAAATAGATTTGGTTCGTAAATTGCAAGAATATATAACTCTGGGCACATAGAAATTTACCTTTGGAAACAATATTTGTAACTGAAAAACAGGATTTAATTGATCTGCGGTGTAATACTGATCGGTCGGACTCTCTGAGGAAAAATTTTAAATACACATTTTTCATTCAAACCTTGACAAGCATTTTGAGTTAGTTCGCAGCACCCATATTCAAACAATTGCAATGTATGAATGAGGCTTCTCAATCGCATATTATAAAGCTCATAAAAATCAAGGTTTTTTGAATTGCGTTTAGCTAATAAGTAAATTGACCATCTCTTCCAAACCATGATTTGTAAGTTTGCTAAACACTTTATCAAAGATCCATGTCTCATGTATAAAGTGACCAGATGTGTCCCTGAAAATCAGATCTGAACCTCAATGAAGTGCTACCCATATGGAATGTATAATTTTTATTATAATCAATCGAAGACAGCTACTAAATACCAAGTTAATTGACATAAAAAGGATTGACGCTGTACTGTTTACTCACAAATCGCTCTGTTCCGGATAATCCAGGATGTCGGGTCATTTTACTCATGTCAGATCTGAACATTATACAACCAAGAAAATTACTGCCTATATGTGTTAAAAAATGAATTGCCAAATACGACTACGTTATCGAAATTTTAATAAGTAATGTTCAATGCAGAACGATGAACGAATAACTGTAGATAATGTTTAATTTGGTCAGGAAATAGTATATCTTTAAGCGTATTTCGAACTTCATAAATTAAAATAATTAAATATTCAAAAATAAATTTTTGAAGGTATTCAAAGTTAATAACTTGTAAGAATTAAGCCATCAGAGACCATGAGTTTATTTAAAGTGATTCAATTTCATACTCATACGGGATACTGTTTTCACGCCAGATTGTGAATAAAATATCAAATGATTTTGCAAATTCAAAATATTGATACCCATCATTCAACAATCATAATCTGTTTCCATTAACTTTCATGTTTGTCGTACAAATGTCAATATTCAAACATACGAGATTTAAAACAAAATTGTAATGCTTTCAGAGCTGCTCAATTAGCCTGTTAATGTAATGTTAATGGTTCCGGAAGACTTGGATAACTTAGATCTCGTGATGCTGAAAGATAAAAGTAAAACCTTCAAACCTTCCTGTGCGAGTATTTAATAAAAATTCATCAACATCTCTATATTTCGGCACCGAAATGTTTCTATCATCAATTTCAACCATTACTTCAAGTAATTAGTTAAAAAAAGCGTTTACAAAGTTTCCATCTAAAGTTTTAAGATCATAAGACGATCCAAAAACTGACCAACATCACATTGATATGATTATGTTTCTACAATTAATTACGTCCATTTGAATACAACGCCCAGTATTACATAAATAAATAACCAGCTGCTCTTTTCCAGCTACCCTTTTTTCATTCACTGAAATTTGTCCACTTTAACATCCACTGCAGCAATTGCGAGGGGAACGGCAAGCAATTGAGTTGAATTTTCCGTCGATTGGGTGAAATGTTATATGCCACCATCCCTTGAATGGACGATTGCTGTTTATCTGCGGCTGCCTGCCTGTGATGCCATCTCGTCGTCATCCAGAGTTGTGAGATAATGGTTAAATGAGATATCACCAGTGTGGTTGTGCTACTTTTCATCGAATGTCGTTTTGTTCGAAATTTTGTTCTCCGAATGTTCATTTCCTAGAAAAGTATTTGGCGCTCATAATTGTCATTACTTGATATATTTCATATTTTCTTTATTTGATTAGCGGTTTTTTCGCTTTTCACCGTCCTCGGCATTTACATGTTTTGTCGAGAATGATCGAATATTTTTCAACTGTTTATCGTTCTTTGAAGTTCACAACCCTGTAATTAAACACTATCCTTGTGCCTTTTTGAACAGCATCACTTTTCGGGAAAATGAGTCATTCTGGGAAATGGCATCCGAGGAAAACGGTCTTCCGGGAAAATGACACTCGGGAAAAAGCAGCATATTCCAGTTCAGTGTATACTGTTCATTTTTTTGCTTCTCTCCTTTTTTTTGGTGTGGTATTTAATTTCTTGTGTTGAATACAAAGTAAGCATCTCGTGGCCTTGATGCTGGATAACGATAAATGTCATTCGCAGACCGCTATCACGCGTTCCCAGGCAGAAAAAGAGCCGCATTGGACAGCTAATGGTGGAGATAAGAAAGAAAAAAAATACTCCGCCGAATCAGTATCATTGAAAGGTTTCATAATTGTGGGTAAAATTGCATAATTGAAGGGAATTGCTATCATTCAGGATTTGTCTTTCGGATTTATAATGGAAGCATAAAATACTTCCCGAAATCGACATGTGACCACAGTACCATAATTTCGGAAGAAATTGTTCATTTCTAATGATTTTGCTTGCTTAGTTTCTGTAATATGGCGGTGAACAGTTACCATAGGGTAAAGTCCCATAAAAAAGCAATGGATTGCGCCATTAGAGTATTATGCTAAAACATACGTCCACTAAAGGAACAGTGTTTCCTTTCCACAGCCCTCACTCCGGAAGCACTGATGATGATAATGACGCTTTTTACGCGCAGCTCGAACGCGAGTACGACAGCTGCCCAAGCCACGACGTCAAAATCGTCATAGGAGATCTAAACGCTCAGGTTGGCCAGGAGGAGGAGTTCAGACCGACTATTGTAAAGTTCAGCGCCCACCGGCTGACGGACAAAAACGGCTTACAACTAATAGATTTTGCCGCCTCCAAGAATATGGCCATTCGTAGCACCTATTTCCAGTACAGCCTTCCATACCGAAACGCTTGGAGGTCACCACAGCAGACAGCATCACAAATCGACCATGTTCTGATTGATGGACGGCACTTCTTCTCCGACATTATCGACGTCAGGACCTATCGTGGCGCTAACATTGACTCTTACCACTATCTGGTGATGGTAAAATTGCGCCCAAAACTCTAAAGCAACTGGATGTCGCAACTGCTTATGCGCAGCACCTCGAGGCTGCATTACCGGATGAGGATGAGCTGGATGAAGCCCCTCTTGAGGACTGCTGGAGAACAATGAAAGCAGCCATCAACGATGCAGCTGAGAGCAACGTCGGGTACGTGGGACGGAGTCGACGGAATGAGGAGAAAAATACAGCGCGGGCGGTCATGCTGCAGCAAGGGACTCGACAGAACGTGGAACACTATAGGTGGAAACGGCAACAGCAGACCCGCCTCTTTCGGGAGAAAACACGCTGCCTAGAGGAGACGGAGTACGAGGAGATGAAACAGCTGTGCCGGTCTCAATAAACACGTAAGTTCTATCAGAAGCTAAACGCATCCCGCAACAGCTTCTTGCCGCGAGCCGAGATATGCAGGGATAAGGATGGGAGCATTTTGACGGACGAGCGTGAGGTAATCGAAAGGTGGAAGCAGCACTTCGACGAACACCTGAATTGCGCTTAGACCACAAGCATCGAAGGTCAGGACAACAGAGCAAATGCCTTCGTCAGTACTGCGGGCGATGGAAACCAACCAGCCCCCACTTTGAGGGAGGTTGAGGATGCCATTCTCTACCTCAAGAACAATAAAGCTGCTGGTAATGATGGAACTCATAAAGATAGGCCCGGAGACGCTGACCATTTGTCTACACCGGCTGATAGGCACAATCTGAGAAACAGAACAGCCGTCAGAGGAGTGGAAGGAAGGAGTTATATGCTACATCTACAAGAAAGGCGACAAGTTAGATTGTGAGAACTTCCGAGCGATCACCTAGAATGCGGCCTACAAATCCTCCAAAAATGTCGTGAGTACCAGGTCCCAACGCATCATCTTTTCATTGATTTCAAGGCGGCATACGATAGTATCGACTGCGTAGGTGTGCAAGATTTTGTGAAGGTTTCAGGCGAACATTCCAGTTCGTTTGAATTCCGCCGGGGACTACGGCAAGGTGATGGACTTTCGTGCCTGTTATTCAATATTGCGTTAGTTGGTGTTATGCGGAGGTGAAACGCGAGGCAGCACTGGTAGTGAATGCATCCAATATAAAGTACATCCTCTATGTGTATGGTTAGATTGTGTGAGAGTGGCCACAAGCGTTCCACCGTTCAAAGAAAAGGTATGTTTGTTGAAACAAAAATACGTTTTTCAAATCACTGAATCGCAACGATTGAAGATCAATGTTTGAAAGAAAGAACCATAGAATCCGAACGATCCTCGGGGTAGTAATCGATGGCATGCTC
Organism: Aedes aegypti; assembly: GCF_002204515.2. Lineage (NCBI taxonomy): Eukaryota > Metazoa > Arthropoda > Insecta > Diptera > Culicidae > Aedes > Aedes aegypti. The sequence continues at coordinate 144,115,651 of NC_035108.1, forward strand.
ACTGAGCGTGCTTTACTAGCCACACCATCGAAGATGATGTCTAACAGTGTTGTGTCAAAAGTTTATTGAAATCGTCTGGTTTTGTACTGAGAACTGCTCAAGTGAGTGTTCAATGAATTCTCATCGTCTAAACCTACCAGTCAATTAAACTGCCTTCAATTCAGATGACTCGATCTGAGATGTACTGTTATGTAAACTCATGCATCAATAATCACCGGCGCAAGGTGAATCCTGGAATTTGTTTCTCAAGCCCTATCCATTATCTCGCTAACCTAAGTAACAAAAACGGTGATAAATGTTTTACCACATCATTACACACAAACCACCGCATTCTGTGAATTGAAAACCGATTCTTCCGAACGACAAACATTCATCCAGTAGGTATAGGTACAACAATACTCACCGCAAAATATCCGTCACGAGAAAGACCACCACCAGCAGGCCCAAATAGCTGTACGTGCCGATGGGGTACACATCGCGGTTCAATTGCTCCGGTTCAATGTCACGCCATTCGCCCGACAGAAACTCCGTAACGAACGGTTCCGAGGGACGCATCTCCCGAAAGAATCCAAACGTACACAGCATCAGCGAGATTTTCAGCCATTCTCGCATTGTGTTGGACGTCGCCGCTCTTGTCGTCACTGTTATTGTTGGCGGCGTCTACACTGAAACCACCGTTTACGTATTTTGTCAGGGGTACGTGAATAGATTTTCACGTGTATGGATTTTTTTTTACGTAAATAGAATTCTCTTGCATTAAATTTCGTAGATTGATATCAAAAGGGCTAAGGACAAGACTTACATGTTCTAGGTTAGCCACAAACTCCGTGAAAACAGGCCTTCAAATCTACAAGCATAACCAGTAATCTCTCGAAGTTTCGTGGACTACCTTCTGACATGTTTTGAGTTGAACGACATTTTATTTTTATCCAAAAACTTTCAGGCCTACATGCGTACGGAGTGATTTTTTGAAAGTACTATGAACACGATTGATACCCGACTAAGGGTACATAACAAAATTATATCAGCATATATGTTTTTTTCGAACATAGGTTGTTACAATCTTGATGCAGGATGTTGTTAAAATAACTAAAATTATAATAAAAAGTGTATGAATAGTAACATAAACATAACAAAATGTGTTTTAGTTCTAACAAAAACATATCAAACCAAGTTATAATGTTTGATACAAAGTATCAAAATTATAATTCTGTTCGATATACGATAATATTGTATATTATTGAAATGCATAACTATTTTGTTATAAAGTTGTCAAAAATGAACAAAAAAATATCTTAAAGGGAAATAAAACACATTATGTTATATTTCTGTTTTATTATGTTCTATGGATAACGGAGCCTAACAAAATTATATCATAATATATTATGGATAACATATTCTGATAAAATGTTTTTATATTTTTGTTACAAGCCTCTAGTCGGGTACCTATAAAGGCTTATTTTTACGCTACCATTATTTGGGTACAACAACTGTTCAAGGTTATCCAAGCACTTTTCAGAGTACAGTTCATCCGATCTACTAGCGCAACGAGTGACTCAAATCAAAATAAAAGGAGTTCAATGCGTATATGCTCATATGAGCGTAAACCTTAGTTAATTATCTTCAGAAGATTATTGGTTACAATAGTATACCCGAAGTCCTGTATTCAACAGAGCTCTTGGATAACCCTAGTCAACCAGGGTGTTCAAATGTTGATAGATTGTATTTGTTGTAATCTGCTTGAACCTTATGCATAAACCTTAGAAAGTTCTCCGGGTACGGTTGATGCTATGATGAGCTTTAGGCGTTTTTGAATAACCGCAAACAACTTTTGTACTCGAAACTTCATGTAACATATTTTATTGAGAAGTTTTGGGAGTAATCCTTATTCATAAACATAAGAAACGTTACTGGATGATCTGAAGTCCTATCTTCTACCTCTAAATAGGCGTTGTACTCAAAACTAAATAAATTACAACTGGATACATTTGCAAATATGAATACCTATACCTCATGGAGTTCGTGAGTGTAATGCAGCCTACAGACGCTAAGACCTTTTGACCAACATTGACTCCGCCCCCAGGTAGATGCTCATGTTGGTGCTATGTTCGACCGTGTGTGATGCTGCTCGACGAACCGAATTTAATTTTGCTCAAACGACCGGTTGCCGGAGCCAAATGTTTGACGAACTGATCGTGATTTCACTAACAAATACACCAACAGTTCTACCGGTGATTCCATCAAAAGTTCAATGCGGAATTCCTCCAGGGATTGTACCAGGAGTTCAAACAAGGAATCCGTCAGCAATTTATCCAGGTTCTGGGATTTCTTTTGAAGTTCTTCCAGGGATTCCATCAGGAGAGTTTCCATCAGAAGACATTGTGAGGAATACACCAAGGTTTCGTTCAGAGATTCCACCAGGAACTATATCAAAGTTTCCTTCAGGAATACCATCAGGAGTACTTTCAAAGATTCATTCATGAGTTCTACGAAGAATTATTACATCTACGAAGAATTATTACATCACGAGTTTCAAAAGGGTTTTCATTAGGAGTTCCTCTAGAGATTCCATCGGAAGTGTCACTAGGGATTTCATCATGACTTCTTCTGGGGATTTCATAAGATGTTCTTCTAGGGATTCCATCAGGAGGTCCTTCAGTGATTCTACCTGGAAATCCTCTTCATCAGGAGTTCCTCTAGCAATTCTATAAGAAGTTTTTCCAGGGATTCCACCAGGAGTTACTCCAGGAATTCTATCAGAAATTCCTCTAGGGATTTCATCAAGAGTTCCTCCAATGATTTCATCAGGAGTAATATCTTTAGGAATTCTTCCATCCCTATAGGAATTCCGTCAGGAATTCCTCCGGGGATTCCATCAGGAGTTCCTATAGGGATTCTATCAGGAGTATTTTTAGAGCTTCCGCCAGAGTCCTTCTGGGGATTTAATAAGGAATTCCATTAGAAGTTCCTTCAGAGATTATATCAGGAGTTCCTCGAGGAATTCTATCAGGATTTCTTCTAGACATCTCATAAGGAATTCCTCTATAGATTCTATCAGAAGATCCATCAAGAATCTTATCAGGGATTATATCAGGAGTTTGAATAGGGATTTCATCAGGAGTTCCTCCAACAATTCCATTTGAAGTTCCTTCAATAATATCCTTAAGAATTCCTCCAAGGATTCCATCAGGAGTTCCTCCGGGGATTCCATCAGGAGTTCCTACATGGATTCTATCAAGTGTACCTTTAGGGCTTCCATCAGAGTTCCTCCGGGGATTCCATCAGGAGTTCCTACATGGATTCTATCAAGTGTACCTTTAGGGCTTCCATCAGAGTTCTCCTGGGGATTTCATCAGGAGTTCCTCCAGGGATTCGATCAATAATTCCTGCAGAGATTCCACATGAAATTCTTCCAGAAATTGTATCAGAAGTTCCTTCAGAGGTTATATCAGGGGTTCCCTGAAAAATTCGATCAGGATTTCTTCTAGAGATAACATAAGGGTTCTATCAGGAGCTCCATCAGGAATTTCATCAGGAGTTTCCCTTTCATTAGGAGCTCTTTCAAGAATATCAACAATTACAGTAGGAATTCCATTAGAAGTTCTTTCAGAGATTCTTCCTAGAATTCCTACAGGAATTCTATCAAAAGTTTCTCTGGCGATTCCTTCAGAAATTCCTCCAGGGATCACAACAGCAGTTTTTCCAAGGATTTTATCAAAACATTCTCTAGGGACTTCTTCTGCATTCTTACAAAAGATTTCATTAGGAATTTCTACAGAGGTTCAATCAGAAGCTCTCTCGTGGATTCAGTTCGATATTCTTTTGAGATTTCATCATAAAATACTCCTGGGTTTCCATCATGAACACCTTCTAGGATTCCATCAGAGGTTTCTATCAGAGATTCTATCAAGAATTCTATCAGGAATTCTCCTAAAGGTTTGTTCAGGAATTTCTCTAGGGTTATTCTGGGTTCCATCAGGCTATTCACTATGGATTCCTCCCGGAATTTATTAAGGGTTCTACCAGAAATTTCTTCCAGAGGGTTTTTCTAAGGATTTTTTTCATGAGATTCCTCCAGGAATTCCTCAAAGGAGCTCTCCCGGAATAAATCAAGGAATTTCTCCCGAAATTCTTCAAGTAAATAATATCTCCAAGGATCCACAAAGGTTATCAGGAATGCCTGCTGGGATTGTGCCAGAAATTTCTTATACGGATTTTATCATCGGAATTACTCAAGAGATTCCTCCCGTAATTTCTCAAGACATTTCTTTCGGAATATCTTCAGGGATTATAGGGGGTTTTCTGGAATTCCTCCAGCAATTTTACCAATAATTTCTTATAAGTATTCCACAAGTAATTTGGCAATCCATCAGTATATTCTCTAGTGACTCTATGGGGAGTTCCTCCTAGGATTCAAAAAAGGAATTCCTTAAGGGAAATTTCGCTAGGATTTCCACTAAGGATTACAACTTATAATCCCCCACATAAATTCTCTAGGGATTCCACGAAGGATTCCACCAGCGGTTCCTCCATGAATTGCATCTGATATTCATCGGGAAAAACTTCACTGATTTCAGCTGAAATTCTCATAGGGATTTCTCTAGAAATTCTAGCAGAAACTCCACCAATATATTTCCTGTGATTTTAATTCAGAAAAATAAAAAAACATCATCTAAAGATTCTTTTCAAACATTCTGGCAAAAATCCTTTAAGGGTTCCGCCAAGATGATCTCCAAGGATCCCATAACGAATTTCTCATGGGATTTTTATTTCCTATCAAGATTCCAACAGTCGTTCCTACTTCACCAATATTTCCTCTAATTATTTCAACAGGAATTTTACGAGACAATTTTTTTTTTCAATGAATTTTACCAGGAGTTCGTCATTGAGAATGTCACCAGTCATTTTTTGAATTATTTACAATATTTCTTGTGGAATTCTTGAAGGATTTCTGGTGGAATCCATGGAGGAACTTTTTAATGAATCCTTGGAGAAATTCTGAGTACAATCACTGTAAGAGTTCTTGGAGTAAATCTCTGCATGTACACTCCCGTGCATAAGTTTGGGTTCACCCCCTTAAAAACATGCAAAAGTGATCAGTCTATATCTCTGTGATAACAAGACCAATTGAAACTCTCTAAGCCGCATTCGAAAGGCAAAGAGTTATTCTTACTTTGTATGTATTTTTCCAAAAATATTCTTTGAACTTTGTATACTAAATTTATACTTAAAGTTGTGACATTTTTCAAAAAACACACTGAAAAATCATATCTAATTTCCTCCGCATTGGATCGACCAAAATTTTAAATAAAAGATGTCATTAGAATCGTAATCTTATATTCTTAGAAGAGACCCCACGAAATATTGGCGGAAAAATCTGAAAAGTATTCAAAATCAATGAAACAGTCAGTCAAGTCATCGTGCAAAAGTTTGGGTTCACCCCTCAGTATGGTGTATCGTGCAAAAGTTTGGGTTCACCTGAACTTACTTAAATCTGTGAAACCGTTATTTGCGCTCAAAAAAGCTTTGAACTATTAAATTCGGTTGAAAAATGGCAGAGATATTGACAAAAATAATGCGCCTGCGGCTCAGGTGAACCCAAACTTTTGCACGATTTGCATCATACTGAGGGGTGACCCCAAACTTTTGCACGATGACCTGACTTACTATTTCATTGATTTTGAATACTTTCCAGATTTTTCCGCCTAAATTTCGTGGGGTCTCTTCAAAGAATATAAGATAACGATTCTAATGACACTTTGATTTAAAATTTTGGTCGATCCAAGGCTGAGGAAATTGGATATGATTTTTCAGTGTGTTTTTTTTTTAAATGTTACAACTTAAAGTGAAAATTTAGTATACAAAATTCAAAAAATGGTTATGGAAAAATACATACGAAGTAAGAATAACTCTTTGCTTTTCGAATGTAGCTTAAAGAGTTTCAATTGGACGTGTAATCACAGAGATATGGACAGAACACTTTTGTATGTTTTTTAGGGGGTGAACCCAAACTTTTGCACGGGAGTGTATTTCTGAAGGAAATTCTAGCAAAAATCATGTAGAATCCCTGGAAGAATATTTGATTAAATCACTGAAGGATTCGTTGCAGGTATTCTTAGGAGAATCACTAGAAGAATCACTGGGAGACTTTTGATTGGGGCAATTCCGGGTGAAATTTTTAATAGAATTCCCCTATCAATTTCTTGGGAAGGATTCATTGAGCAATCTCTTTTAGAATTTCTAGAGGCATTCCTGGTAGAAATGCAGGATAAGAATCCCTTTAGAATCTGTTTAGAAATTCCCGAAGTTTCGCTGAAGGAATTCCTAAATTAATATTTGGAGGGTTTTTTGGTGGAATTTTTAAAGGAAGCATTAGATGAATCACGGAAGAAATCCCTTGGAAAATCTATTGGAAAATTAAAAGAAAAATCCTTTTGAAATTTCTGAAGTAACTCCTGTTGGAATCTATGGAGGAATCCTAGTAAGAAGCCCTGAATAAAGTTCTGGTGAAATTCTTGGGGGAAAGAAAGTTTTGATTTTCTATTAATAAGGGGATAGAGACATTTTACATATTGATTACATTTGGTTTGAATGCCCTCTATGAGATTTTTGAAAGTTAAATTCTTATCTAGCATGAGCCCTAGATACTAAACTTCATCTGACCAATTTATTGGAACCCCTCTCATCGTGACAACATGTCTACTTGAAGGTTTCAAATAAAGAGCTTTTGGTTTATGTGGGAATATTATTAGTTGAGTTTTGGAAGCATTAGGAGGGCAGAGTCAATGTTGGTCAAACCGTCTGAACGTCAGTAAGCTGCATAAGAAGACATATCTTAGAACATCGCAGAGGATATGGACCTATGGTCTTATCCACTGTGTACTAAACTAACTCGAACCAACAATTTTGACACTAGAGTGGACCCAGATCACGTGGAGATCCTACGGAAGCGTGCCTCGCTCAAGGATCACAATTCTCCGACCAAATAAATTTAGTACACCGGTGAATTAGACTATTCACCACTGTACTAAATTCACTCGGTTCGAGAATTGCGACACTAGAGCGGGTTCAGAACATGTAGGGAGAATGCAGAAGCGTGCCCCGCTCAAATGTTCTAGAACCGAGTGAATTTAGTACACCGGTGGACTAGACCATAGTTATCCTTACGACGCACGCTTAGTTTAGCACAAGGTTGAATGTTTGGTGTTTACAAAACCTTCATAAATATGTGCTAGCTAAACGAATGCGTCGTAACCTCAAATGTATACAAAATCCATTTACGTTATTTTACGTAAATAGAATCTACGTAAACAGAATCCACGTAAACGGGGGTTTCAGTGTACCGAAAGCACGCGAACTCTATTTAATGCTCTGCCGGCGTTGTTTTTCCTTCCCAAACAGGCGATGGTTGTTTGGATTCCTTCAACCCCTGAAGCAGTTCACCTGAAAACGATTGGTACAAGTGGCACTTGGTGTTTTCACACTCTATCTCACAACGAACGGGGGCTCCAATTGCTTGATTGTGTCTGGTAGATTTTAATTAATTCCCACGGGGATTGACACCTGAGAAATTGTGAAAATTTCAGATCCAGGAAGATCTGCTCGGTGCAATCCCAAGAGGATTGAACCGTTTCCGCTATCTTAGGCTAACACTGAAACTTCTTTCACTGAGCTCTTCTATGCTATGCTATCACACTGCACTTCCTTGGCACTGGTCGTGACCCTATTCTACCGAACAATAGTGTCAAACTGATAAAAAGTCACCGTGTTTCCGATGCAGTTTTTTCACCATCTCGACCGTCTCCGTCGTTAGGCGGCGAAATGCAACGAGACACTGACGCATCTGGGGAAGCCTCGCTCCAATCGACGCCCGTACTGTAATTAAAATTAATCTCGTCAATGTAGCAACACAATCTTATCGCAGACCAGCTTTGTTCGACGACTGAAGACGACCGGGAAGGTGATATCTTTTATTCAATGGGTTTCATTGACTGACCCAGCACCACAATGGTTTTGAACTCGAAAAATATGCATTTTTTTTTGTTTTCGGAGACTAAAGGTGATTTTGGAAGGGCGATCTATCCACCCAGCAGTGCAGTGTAAGAATTTTTTTTCAATATTTGCTCAAATCGGGTGCAAAGTGGTGATGATGATAATGGGATTATTTTTTCTAACCAGATATCAACTTTGAACGAACTTTTGTTCGCGAATTACACAACATTATATAGAAAAAATCCCTTAATTTTCAATTTTAGCATAAAATTCATGCCATAAATTTTTATACACCGATTTTAGCACAAATGTTTGTTGCAGAAAGTTGGTAGTGACACATCAGAACATTACTTTTTGTCTTATGCATCAAAATACCGGTATTTACTCAATTTAGGGTTGCTGAATTCAGTGCCGTTTTCAAAAAATGTTGTTGCACGTCTTCTTATTGAGATATTTGCTGATAAAAATGCATTATTCGACGATTTAAGTCAACTTGCATGCACGTTTACCAGCAAAATCTTCACTTTTCTTTCGAAAGTTCAATGTTTTAAAGGCTTAATAACGTGGAGGAAACAGATTGCTCTCTGATGAGTTATAAATACTTCACTGAGGCCTTAACTGTCCGTAATATGAATCATAACGGTAAGTAACTATCGAAGTTACTCGCATTATCAAACAAAAAAAAAACTCTTCAGAAGGCACCTCCTTATAAAATCGTTTTTTTTTTGGGGGTTCTGAACCAGTGTGCAACGGCTTACATGTCTTTGAAAGAAAGCGTAGGGGGAGATCCCCCAGTGCCGGACAGCACCCAATACCGGACAAAGTCGAAACATTGAGAAATCGTGGTCCAATCAAGATGGTGTATTAGTAGAAAAGAAAGCTATTATGTAGACTAATGTTTGCGTAGAATAACACATCCTTGAGATATGCATGCCTTTTTAACAAAGTAGAAAGGTTTGAAAATCTATAAAAAATTGACGTATTCTCTTAATTTTGAGCCTATATTACTATTTTACTATTTTGAATACGAAAAATACTTTGGATCACGCAAGCATGATCGAACATAATCCTAATTTGATAATATGAATGTATTTTGTACCATAATTGAACTAAATATGAACAAATTACAATTTTCGTTAAGCACCTCCTGTCCCTCAGTTTCGGACAGCTTGATTTGTTATATGATATCTTTGTAATTATTGTATCAGTGTCTCAAAATACTTTCATTTTTCATGGGTTCCGTTGATCATGGTATCAAACATGCAATAAAATTAAGAAGAATGAACATTCAGAACAATATCGTAAAATGTGCTATTTCTCATCATATATGGAAGAGGTTTTTGATAGGCATCTTGCAAACTACACAGAAAAAATGTTTAATTTTCATTGTGATGTAAACTGAAGTCTACTGTAAAAATGAATCAAATTCGTGTGTTATTACAGCATCATGTAAATTTAAATGAATAAACATTCAATTTTCAACTCAAAATGGTTGAATATTGCATGATCGTGTAATTTTAAAGTGAATTCAATTGAAAAATAATGGATTGGTCGTTGAAATTTACGTTTATTTTGATGCTCCAAATATGTGCATGAAAATAAACTTAAATTTACAACATATTTTTAGCTGTGTAAGAAAGACTCAAATTATTCTTGTAAATGTTGCAAATGCATTGAATTGGTAATAATATACTATTCCTATAGTATTCACATTCAATGATGTTCAAATTTGCAGAATTCGAGGCATTTCTAGATCGTGTCCGGTATTGGGTGCCACCTTTCAAGATCGATCAATTTGGTGCTAAAATACATCATCAAAATGCATTGTCAAAATTCATATTTATATTTTCAAATTTATTTTTGTACACTATAAATATGATAATATTTATCATAAATGGGTAACACAAGCCCACAAAATCAATGGTTTTCGAATTATGAATTTAGTGGCTTAAGTGTCCGGTACTGGGGGATCTACCCCTAATTGCATTTTGGTGGATGAAATACTGTTCATTTTTATATTCTGATGCGTGATTTACTCAAACCCGGGCTGATTAGGCACACCGTCCGAGCTTATATTATCATTCACGTATCGCATAATGCTTATCGTTTTATAATCTCTCTCTCAGACTTGATTTTTCTATTGTGTTAAGCGGGTAAATCGTCGACGACGCGTCGACAAGGTGAGGTAATTTATTCGCCTAGTTATGCAGCTTTACCGCGCTGGCCATGAGTGGGGAACACTGCGATATAGAAAGAACATTGCCACAACACCACAGTGATGAATATGTTAGCACTCTCATGTTGAAGTTTAACTCATAGTGTCGATTAGCATATGTTTTAGAATTCATTTGGTTATGTTTCATGGAATCCCCAATCAATTATGTATCTTCAAAAGGAACGCGCAATTAGAATTGCTTTGGTATTTAGAATATATAAGATTAGTCTAGGCCGCACTCTATCACATACATTATTGTGGCGAATAGAGTTGTTATAGATTGAAATATAAAAAAATAAAGTAAATTGTTTTCGATTCTACTTGTATTATGCTAAGCGTGTACAAGAGATGTCAAACAACGAGCGAAAATGAACGAAAAGCAGATTAGGTGAAACGGGTGAAACGAGAACTGTGCGGGAAAGAAGCCAGTATTGAAAACAACTCGATCCAGTTTGGTGTTTTGTAGCGAACGGACGGTGTTTGCTATAGTGTGTTTATTTGTTGGTTCAGCTCAAGTTTGGCCGATCAATTAGGTTTCGATTACTACAATTATTTATTGGAAGAGGCCTAGATAGCCTTATCGGTAAACGGGCAGTTAGCCTGCAAGACCGAGCTGAGGGTCGTGGGTTCGAATCCCACAGGCCGGGTTGGAAATTTTCTTGACTTCCCATGACACGTTTCCGATTCAGCAATATAGAGTTTTCGGTTATGGGTAGCAGTGTATGGAATATAATATAATTAAGGTAAAACATCTCGGAATCCAAAGATGTCCGGCACAATGGCCAACTTGCCCCCCTACTCCCGTTTTCAAAGGCACAAAACTGGAGAAATAGTTGGCAAACGTTTCTGATCTTCTTATTTTAAGCTTTCTGCTAGCCAAAATAAAAAGTACACTGTTGTGGGATGCTTTCTTCGCGAGATTTGTGCCTTTGAAGTTTTAGTACAATCTTAGAAGTTGATTCCAGACTGTTTCACCTTAAAGGCGTAAAAAGCAGCGATACAAAATGGTAGAAAATAATGCAAAGTTTAGAACATCCGTTATTATTTTGATTAACACCTGTGTTCCCAACCCCCTTCAGAGAGTCGGAAGTGCAATTTTGACCATGCATATCGTTATAGTTTTCGAAGCGATTTTCAAAAACGGATTTTCAGCAACGGAACCGGACACCATTCGAGATTGATGTTCATCTTTGGTTGTTCGTCTACCCAATGTTCTTAGGCAAAGGGCACTTGCTAGTTTTTTGAAAATCGCTTTTTTTCACAAATTCAACAATAAAACGAAATTTAAAGCGACGATATCTAGTTTTTTCGACATTAATTTGCTTGATTGAGTGTAGTGAACATATCTGAGCAGAAGTTGAAATTTTTGATGACACACAAAATTTCTTTAACCCAAAACATTACGATAAACCCTATTTTTTCGACCCGTTTGCCTGTAACTCAAAATTTAAAGCGATCACATTTTTTTTCGAAACCAAATAGATTGTGGAAGTCAAGTGAACATGTTTTGGTAAAAAAAATAACTTCCGATAATACACAAAATTTATTTTACCCAGAAAACCACACAAAAAACGTATTTCTTGAGCTTTTTTGTCTGTAAAACAAAATTGAAGGCTATGCCATGTGTTTTTTTCGACACGAAGTTACATACAGAGGTCAAGTGAATATTCTTGAGTAGAAAAATAATTTTTGACCACACACAAAATTGTTTTTACCTACAAAACAACATGAACAACTTATTTTCCGAATTTGTTTGTCTGTAAATAAAACTCAAGGCTACAACATGTAGTTTTTTCGGCCTGAATTTACTTTTAGAAGTCAAATGAACATGCTTGAGCTTGAAATTTTTGATTACACTTAAATTTCTTTTACTGAAAATATTATGAAAACCCCTATTTTTGGACTCGTTTGATTGTAACTCAAAATTCAATGTTGTTTAATTGTTTGTAATAATCACGGCAAAAGTTCGGCCTTAGTGGTATAATCAAAGTTTCCAGAAAGACAATAGCAGCAGAAACAAAATAAATACCATATAGTGAACCTTCAACATATTGGCTATAATTTTGCTGAACAAACTTGTGTCAAAATATTTACTCCTTTTTAGTTATCACAGTTTCAAAATTGATTTTGTTAAACGAACATTTGCCCCACCAGTGGGGCTAGAGTTCAAATTAAGTGTGAGGCAAAAGTTCGCTAGCTAGAACACAAAATATCGGTACTTTTATGGCGGGCATACTCTCAACCAGCCGTAAAATCATGTTTGCAGAAAAATACACACTGAATTTTCATCAACTATTGTGCAAAATAGGGTTAACTGTAATACAGTTAAACCTCCATGAGTCGATGTTCCATAACTCGATATCGACTCATGGAACCATACTAGAAACGAAATTTCATGGTTACTATGATGGTCCCTAGAAACAGCTTTCCAAAGGATTGCTGTTCAATGACTCGATATTTCCATGAGTCGATGGTCCCTTCAATATCGACTCATGGAGGTTTCACTGTATACCCAAAAATATCAGTTTTTCGTAAAACTAAGTGGAAATGTAATATTTTGGTGGAATTTTTTGCACGATCAGTCAAATTATGCTAAGTTTGAGGAGAATATGTGGATTTAAGGAAATTTGCATTTTTTTTCGTAATTTTATACATGGGTCGAAATTTGGTACCACTGATTCGAACTTTTGCCCCACTATGGACAAAAAATGGTTTCCAAGCATTTATGCAAAAACTAATACGCTTCAAAGCATCCTTATGATAGGCCTAGAAATGCCCTTACAAAATATATTGGAAAATATTTTATCTTTTAAGTTTGATCAATAATTACACTATTCACGTCGAGAAATAACAAGTATTTATAACTTTTCCAAATCTCAATCGATATTTATGATATTTGGAGTGAAAGTTTCTTACTCTTAAAGAATGTGAAGAAATGGAACAACTGCATCGTTCACAAGAAACGTGAAAGTTCTACGAGAAGCTTAACGCATCCCTTAAGGTTTCGTGCCGCGAGCCGAAATGTGTGGGGATAAGGACGGAAGCATTTCGACGGACGTACGTGAGGTGATTGAAAGGTGGAAGCAGCACTACGATGGACACCTGAATGACACGGAGAACACAGGCGCCGAGGGTCACGACAGCGGAGGAAGTGACTACGTCAGCACGGCGGATGAAGGAAACCAACCTGCCCCCACATTGAGGGAAGTTAAGGATGCCATCAACCAGCTCAAGAATATCAAGGCCGCTGGTAAGGATGGTATTCGAGCTGAACTCAAGTGAGTTTGTGGGAAGTTATCAAGCTGGTTTCATCAATGGCCAAATGGACCAAACTTGACTGTACGGCAAATCCTCCAGAAATGCCGTGAATACCAAGTCCCAACGCATCACCTGTTCATCGATTTCAAAGCGGCTTATGATTGCATCGACCGCGAAGAACTATGGAAAATCATGGACGAGTACAGCTTTCCCTGGAAGCTCACAAGACTAATAAGAGCAACGATGGACGGTGTGCAGAATAGCGTGAAGATTTCGGGCGAACATTCCAGTTCGTTCAAATCCCGCCGGGGACTTCGACAGGGTGATGGACTTTCGTGCCTGCTGTTCAACATCAGCGCAAGAAGGTGTCATGCGGAGAGCCGAATTCAATAACCGAGGTACGATTTTCACAAGATCCAGCCAATTTGTTTGCTTCGCGGATGATATGGATATAGTCGGCAGAACATTTGGAACGGTGGCATACCTGTACACCCGCCTGAAACGTGAAGCGACATAAGTCTACCTGGTGGTGAATGCGTCAAAAACAAAGTACATGCTGATAGGCGGAACCGAGCGTGACAGAGCCCGCCTGGGAAGCAGTGTTACTATAGACAGGGATACTTTAAGGTGGTTGATGAGTTCGTCTACCTCGGATCCTTGTTAAGGTGATTATAAAACAAAGCCAAACTTGGAATTTTCAAGTGCACAAGACTGTAGAATCTAACAACAGTTCGCGTTGAAAAACCAATCAAGTTGCTTGCTTGCTGGTGGTGACCAATGGGATAGATTTTCAACGCGGAGCGCTGTTTGGTTCTTAAGTCTTGTGCTCTTGAAAATTTGAGGTGTGGCTTCGTTCTATAATCACCTTAACGGCTGATAAAAACGTTAGTCGTGAAATACGGAGACGCATCATCAGTTGAAGTCGCGCCTACTATGGGCTCCATAAGAAGCTGCGGTCGAGAAAGATTCACCCCAGCATTAAATGTACCATGTACAAAACGCTAATAAGACCGGTGGTCCTCTATAGATATGAAGTACGGACCATACTGGAAGAGGACCTGCAAGCACTTGTGTTCGAACGAAGGGTACTTAGGACGATCTTTGGCGGAGTTCATGAGAACGGTGTGTGGCGGCGGAGAATGAACCACGAGCTCGCTAGGCTCTTCGGCGAACCCAGTATCCAGAAGGTTGCGAAAGCCGGAAGGGTGCGCTGGGCAGGGCATGTTGCAAGACTACCGGACAAAAATCATGCAAAGATGGTGTTCGCGTCGAATCCGGTTGGCACAAGAAGGCGGGGAGCACAACGAGCGAGGTGGCTTGATTAGGTACAACAAGATCTGGAGAACGTGGGCCAAAATCGAAGTTGGAGAGACACAGCCATGGACCGAGTAAATTGGCGTAACATCGTTAACGAGGTTTTATCAAATTAATTGATGTAACACCAACTAAAACAAATAAATAAAACAAAATAAATTATAACACCCCATTTTACATTATACATGAAAACACAGATCTTTTTGTAACAACGGTTTTAACATTACGTTTATTCATAGAAGCATTGATTAGCTCGTCACTTCAAGTGTCAACATATTTTCATTAATGTTTTACATAACAAATTAAATTGAACATACTTTATTTATTTTTTTTTTTGTAATTATAAGAAACTTTAAATTGTTCGATACTAAGAGTGTCTATGTTTCCTTTAGATACTGATAAGGGGCTTTCTCTAAAAACTTTATTGTGTAACTCGTGAAATCACCCTACTAAAAGAAGCCTCTTCCTGTAATAACCATTTTTCACCTTACCTTACCTTATATTTTATATTTACTTTTCAGTGGCTTGCACGAACTTCATTTTTTTTTTTCAGGGAAAGGTTTTGGAGTGAAAATCAACTGGTGAAAGTTTCATTGAGATTCAAACTTGTTTAAATCTTCTGGAATTGTTTGGAAATTCTTATGGACAATGAGTGTGCAAATTTCTCAATGCCTACTTTTTACAATTGGGACTCACTTGCGATTCACGACATTAACTAAAGAATCACAATCTTTGAATCACATTTTTTTTTTAATTGAATGAATTTATTTTGGAAATATTTTATTGTTTTAGCTCTGCTGCTGTTGAGTGCTATTCCACAAACTTGTGTGTTTTACTAATTGCACAATTATGCAGCAGGGTAAAATTGCCATTAAGGTGAAGATGAATCGAAGCCAAACCTCAAATTTTCAAGAGCAGGAATCTGGAGAACCGAACACCCGTTTGAGCTGAAAAGTTAATCGATTGGTCACACCCAGCGTTGATCCGTTTCATTGTTGCCATGATCTACGTTAGAAAATTTGAAAAAAAAAATAAATATTAAAGAAATAGTTTCAAATGCATTCCGTTGTCCTTCTCAAATAGCACCGAAACTTGCACATTCCACAGCTATCACTTTCGGCATTAAACAAGCACAAACGGATCCAATATGTTATCCAATAACTTACTAATTGAATTTTAATTATATCAACACTCAATTACGCCATCAACACTCAGCCTCCCGAGCAGAAGAAAATAACTACTGAATACCAAATTGAGGTATTCCATACCAGATAATTTCCAATACTACATACCTGAATGAGGTATGAATTAGCCCTGCATAAGAGGTAAAATACCTCAAATAATATCTCAAGCATATTCTACGAACACCAAACTGATAACTAGATCAGGTATTGTAATACCTCAATAATACTTGATGGATTTTCATATAAAAATGAAATTTTTCAATTGTAGTTCAATACCTCCAGCCGACCTCAATAGCTGTTTAATACCTCAATGAAGTATTTTTAATTGTTTTAAAGATTTTTTTCAATACCATTATAATACCAAATTAAGGTATTGACAACTGAACAATACCTAATTTTGGTATGATACCAAAAAATGGTATGCATAAGTTATTGGGGAGTTATTTGTTCCTCCTCGGGCTAGCTTGCCCTAATTCTTTTATCGAAATCACGTTTCAAACATCATTAGGAACATACCAGTTTATTTGATCATCAATCGAACCGCTTGGACCTTCAGCAAAAGAGCTTCCAGTTGCGGAGAAGTTCTCCAAGTCTAATTCAATATCGAATCACTTATCGTTCATAGTCTCCAAAGCTTCTAGTGATCAATTGAATTATGACTAATATGACTCAAGACATAACATAATTCCTAAAAGTATTCGATTTCTTTGGGAAAAGATTCCAAACTTTCCGGTGAAAATCAACAGTTTTACGCTTTTTGTCTAAGTCGTAAGCTCTTCCGGAGATTTTGTTGGCAATCATGCGATTTCATACTTAGGATTAATCTCATGGGGGAGCTTGGTTGTTAATCCTCGAATGACAACTTGAACTGCTTTCCCATACTGTGGTTGTAATCTATCAATGAACATGCAGTGATTATCCCGAACAGATAAGCCGCCACACCGTGATTAGAGTTGTTCCACTGCCGCCTGAAATAGAAATGAAACACGCCTATGAAAAAACCATGCGTCACCCCAGTTAGCCAACACCAACGTATTTTGACAGCTACTAAAGGTACGCTGCATTTTTGTCTATCTTACACGAAAACACTCACACAGATAAAATAGTTATGAAAATCCGTCAGATTTGTACTAAAATCGGAATATAAATTCAATTAATTCAATTGGTTTGTTGAGAAGTATCCATTTTTTTACATATAAAGATTCTACGTAAAAAATGAACCAGAATCCAAAATTTCATAATTTTCCGTGCTCTGGAACTATTTTTAAAATAAATTTGAAGTTAGTATGGAAATCGCTTTTGACTCATTGCTCGGCAAATGTTACTACGGGACGAGCTGTTATTATGTAAATTGAAATCTCATGGAGTCTACAGATTCTTTATTAATCATTTATAACGACAAAATTATTATATTTAAGCGTTATCATTTTGTATTATACTTAGACAAATGTACTCTTCCGATATAGCTACGAAAACATTTTCAGTGCCAGTTTTCATCGGTTTGAAACTAGAAAAGCGCTTAAATTTCACCATCAAAATGTCGAATTGTCATGTTCCGACATACAGGAGCAAATTATATTCCAAGAAACCATAAAACAGAACCTACATGGTTACTTTCCATAGAGTTCCAACGATCAATGTGAAGAAAAACCGATGACTTACATTTTTGGGCTAAAACGTGAAAACAAATACCACGAATCTTTTCGTATGTTCCAAGCACTTTCGAGAATCGGATAGCAGGACTACAGCGGAAGAAAATAAAGAAAATCCTGATGTAAGTTTTGAACAACTATCGAAAGTTAAATTATACTGAACAATAAACAACAAGCAAATATACCTTGTGTTATTTATTTTGTTTTACTATCTAAATTATCGAAAGGGTCTATCGAAAATCTTCCAAAAACACTGTTGTAAAGCTTGAAACTTTTCAGTAAACATAACTCAAAACCGACTTTAATGTCAATCTCACTCCTTTGTACTTGGGCCCCTCATGTGACCAAGACGTTCGGTCAAATTTTCCAAATTATATCAGATTCAACTCCTGCATTCCGTACAATAAGGCTTTCCTATGTATATATAGTAAATATATTCTTGTATATAAAATAAAAAAAAAAAAACAACTTGCACTGCTAGTTATTTCTGAGGGAGGTAATGGGTTGTGATGCGAAACATGAAAAATACTCCTCATAAATAGAACAAATGCATTAAATGACCTCCCAATCGGATCGTAACAAATTATTCTGATAAGTTATCGATATTTTGTTATCTTAAATACCTAAATTTATTTAAATTGCATTAAAATATAACCAATGCCATACAAATCCGGAAAAAGTTCATAACTATCTACTAATACCAATGCACAGTCGTGAATAGCATACCTTCTATAGCTGTCAATATACTTAGAGCCAACACAACGTGAGCGATGAATGGGTGAATTTTCGAAGTGGTGAAAATGAGAACTGGTGAAATGATCATTTTCTGGCTGAGGTGAGATGCTGGTTATCGAAAAAGTTCCATTCAACATTGAGAAAGCGTTGAGAGTGTAGAGCTTTTGTTTTGCTGAGATGCCGCCGCAAAGCAACCATATGCTTTGTCGTTGTTGAAAGCTGTGGAGGCGAGAAACACTTGAGCTTTTATGTCGACTGAGGAGTATGAAAATACTGCTTAGCAAAAAAAAGGTAGAAAAAAAAATCTGAGAAGAATTAAATTTAGTTGTCCTTTTCAAAAAAACCGTAAACGTCATCATAAATCAGTAGTGAACGCTCTTAGCTCCTTTTTTAATGGTTGCGATGAACATATTTCGACGCATGAATACTGCCATGCAATCTTTTACGCTAATCTTCTTTATCTGTTCAGAACAATGATTTGCATGATTATGGATGATTTTACCTTGAAATCATGACTTACATGCGTTCCTTGAAGTGGAACAAGCAAATGGGATCGCAGATAAGAAATCCGTTTTCAAAATATTTTAATGGTATGCCGAATCGTTTTGTTTGTAGGTATCAAGTATTTTTTTAATATTTTAGATCCCTTAATGAAAAATCTATATAAATGAAAATGGAGTGGTGTTTGTATGTCACGAAATGGCTTGAGAACGTATGAACGGGTTGAGGTAAAATTTTTACAGTTTAACTCGACAAGGGGTGCGACGTGATAGTGCGAAGAATAAGTTTGGTAAAGTCTCTTAAATAATAGGGAAAACGCGAGAAGACTAATGTGTCATTTTCTATGGAGGATTACATGTCGTTTCACAACAGCCTTCTTGATGACAAGACGAAGTGTGCCGGGCAATACAATACATTTCATAGTTACAAAACCATTTTTTAATCAAGGTACCATAAAACAAAATGAAATTTTAACATTTCATAAAATATACATTATAATCTGTACCATGGGCCACCCTACTGTAGGGTACAACTATTGATTGGTTTTAATTATTGATCGTAACTACATTTTCCCACAGGTTTTTGTGTGTTTATGTCTTGAAATTTATACATTATTATGTATTATGTACTCAATACTAATTTATCCTTCTATCGGGCCATCCTTATATCGAACAACATATTTCCAATCACTTCAAAAAGATAAACTATAATAGATTATTTCATTATTGAGACTGGATACTCGATTTTTCCATTATTGAGGCACCCTAATGATATGCCATTTAAACATAGGTCTTCCTAGTGACACGTTGTACTAGCATTAGTCCACCGTAATGGTTTAAAGCTTCTGATCGCGCACGGGTGGAACATTTCTTCCTACGTTGTGTTTGGGTAATTAATAGAGACATTTACGTTGACCGTCCGGCCATGGCGGAGGTATAAAATCAACTGACTTTTATTGAGCAGATAGCAGATACATAACATCAGCAGATAAATGTAGTGGGGCAACACATTTGCACAAACAGCTTCATTTAAAAACTCTTAGGTTAGACACATTAATGTTAAGGTGAAGATGAATCGAAGCCAAACCTCAAATTTTCAAGAGCACAAGTCCGGAGAACCAAACATCCGTTTAAGCTGAAAGCTTAATCGATTTATCGTTAGCTGGTGGTGACCAATCGATTAAGCTTTCAGCTTAAACGGGTGTTCGGTTCTCCAGATTTGTGTTCTTGAATATTTTAAGTTTGGCGTTGATTCATCTTCACCTTAAACAGAATCAACATTGGTTACAGTCACCCCACAGTTTTGGATCAACTAAGGGGGCTCAGATAGCCGTAGCGGTAAACGCGCTGCTATTCAGCAAGACCAAGCTGAGGGTCGTGGGTTCGAATCCCACCGGTCGAGGGTCTTTTCGGGTTGGAAATTTTCTCAACTTCCCAGGGCATAGAGTATCTTCGTACCTGCCACACGATATACGCATGCAAAAATGGGCATTGGCATAGTAAGCTCTCAGTTAATAACTGTGGAAGTGCTCATAAGAACACTTAACTGAGAAGCAGGCTCTGTCCCAGTGGGGACGTAACGCCAGAAAGAAGAAGAAGAAGGGTCATTTTTCAGAACAAAATGTGATGAAAAAACATGGTGACGCTTTACAGAATAAAATTACCTCTCTGACACTGCAGAATAGACTTGTTTTTGAGATTATACCTTAAAACTCGCGGTTATTTACCAAAAAGTATCGTTTTCGATAGAAATTTCAAACGATGTCCACCCCACAGATGTGGATCAGTGGAATAGCCCTTTCGGGACGAACCAGCACAATTGTGCTGTTCGGCACCCTTGACATCGAATGACTATTTCAGCCAATAAATCATTGTTTTACTAAACTTTTTCGATTTCGATTATTGAATTATCATTGATACTTGTAATCAAGCACAACAGCTTTTGTTTACATCGTGTTTAGAAAACACCAGCTCAGGGTAAACAAAAAGTAAACAAACACCGTAAGAATTGAAAAAGTTTTATCTGTCGCAACTTTTCAACTAGTCGTTATTTCTAGGTATGCACAGATACGAATCGAGAGTGAAAGAGTCATTCTTTGAAATGGTGAAGACCAAATGAGAATTGATTCACACAGCAAATATTTCTGGAGGGACAAAGTGGGACCAGCACAATTGTGCTGGTGCCGGCACTTACCCGGTCGATGTTCGTTGTAGACTACCAATTTTCATTTTCAGTATTCTGATCGAATTAAGTGGCTGAATCTGGTTCTAATGTCCACAATAGTGCCTAATATTGCATTAAAACATGAATGAGTGATTTCATACGAGTCATAAGGATGATGTACCGTTCGAAAACTATGTAACAGAAACTCATAGCTGTGGCTTAAAAACTTTTATTTTTTATACGTCCATATTTGAAATAGATTGGGAATCACATTTAATGTTTTAAATCTCCTTTAGCAAAGTTTAAGACAAAATAAAAGTTTAGGGGAACGTTCAAAAATTACGTCATTCATTTAGGGGAGTAGAGGTGTATGAAAGTGCGACAGTGCATGTGGGCAAAAGCGTGATAGTGGACATGGGGAGGATTTAGATTGACTTTAAAACAATGGACGTAATTTTTGAATTTTTCCTTGCTTTGATAATCGATCAATACCATGTTGACGCGATAATCCATTTTGGTATTCTACAATGTATGCCGGTTCAATATCTGCCATAATATTTATGAAATTTGACAACTGAAGCTGAAAACCTTTACTTACTATTTGCTTCCGAACCACAGAGTCCTTTAAATGGCATACTATTGATGTATGCAGCCCATGCTAGTCTTCTTCTTCTTCTTGGCATTACATCCTCACTGGGACAGAGCCTGCTTCTCAGCTTAGTGTTCAATGAGCACGTCCATAGTTATTACCTGAGAGCTTCTATTGCCAATGTTGCCATTTTCACATTCGTATATTATGTGGCAAGTACGATGAAACTCTATGCCCAGGGAAGTCAAAGAAATTTCCATTACGAAAAGATCCTGGACTGACCGGGAATTGAACCCAGACACCTTCAGCATGGCTTTGCTTTTTAGTCGTGGACTCTAACCACTCGGCTAAGGAAGGCCCCTGCTGGTATTACTCGCAAATATGTTGTTTATGATGTATGAAATGCGTTTGAAATAGTCTACTTAACTATTAAACAATGTATGAAGTTATGGAGTCTAGATTATCCGCTCATATAAAAAATATCGTTTCATTCCTTTTACGTTTAAAAATATATTGTATATATCTGGAATTTTGAGACTTAGATAAGCTGAAATATGAAAAATAAAAATCTGTACTTTATTGCCGTGCGTATAGTCTAGCAGTATCGATCAAAGAAGTTTAGGTTCAATTCCCGCTGCAGTATTTTTTTCGTCAGATACGTATTACGATTGTGCCATTTGGCGTTGCATGCTAGTCCGTTGATTCGTGTGATGCTTCCTTTAAAGGCCATAATCGTACATAATGCTTTCCAGGAAACTTTCCACGGTAGGATTGACAGCTAAAAATGTACATGCAACCGAAACGAAAGGGAAAACAAAACTTACGAGTATGGTCGAGCTTTACATTTTCCTTAGTAATCTAACGGTCACACCGATTGCGAAACTTTAAAAGCTCATGGAAATTAAAAAAGTCTACTGTTTGCAGCTGTTTTCTGTATTGTCTTATTAGAATCATTGTCAGTGTCTTTATTTTCAAATCTGGAAGTTTCCAAATATATATATACATTAAAAAAATTGATTGTTCTATATAATTTTTAAATTAGCTTATAAAGTCTACCATACATTAGACTTTTTGAAAACATCTTGCCAGACATTGTTCGAAGGTTTTATCAACAGTCCGCAATGGAGATATGCACAGCTGAGTAGTCGACAAACGAATTACATACATTCTCGAGTATCAGTAAATCGTGCTTCGTTACTTGGCAACCTGGAAATTATTTGTTAAAAATGAAAAACCGAAAAACACAGCCGAGTTCACGAAAAAGAAATTTGGTATGTAGGTTCATTCATGAATTCCTCTAAAAATTTCTCTAAAGGTTAAGATGCATCTAAGCCAAACCTCGAATTTTCAAGAGCACATATCTAGAGAACCAGGTAACCGTTTGTACTGGAAATTTAACTCATTGGTCACATTTTGTTATATTCTTTCAGGTTTTTTTTAAAGTAATATCTCGAAGATTTCCTTTAAAATTTGCTCCTTATGTTTTATTGGTTTTCTGCCTCGAATAACTCTATAAGCTCTTGAAAGTATCCCTTCAAAACTAAATTTAGATGAAATTTGCTCACAGTATTCTTAATGTAGTTTGGCCTAGGACTCATCAATAGTTTCAAAAACTCCTCTTAAAACTGTCTTAGAGATTCCTTCAGAAATTCCTCTAATTTCACTTCAATTTTTTGCAAAATTGCTAAGATTATGAAGGATTCTTACTGGAATCATCTCACGAGATTTTTCATTAATTCGACCAGGAATTTCACGAAGATCTTTTTCAAGCATTTAATCATCCCATAGGTATGGAAATAATTTCAGATAAGTCGCGAATAACTTTATCGAATGTCATTTATGAATACCTCTAAGAACACAAAAAAACCCAAAATAAAGAAAGTTTCTTAAAATATTATTTTTAAATTTTCATACTGGAAACATTTTTTTTACAACAATTCCAGGTCAAATTCTTGATGAAACTTTTCAAACAATTCAATAAAAATCTTAAAAACAGTTCTGGATAAATTTAACAATGTTTTAAAATTTACTTAGAAATCTCCAGTTGAAATATTCTATGAATTATACTTAAAGGAATTGCAAGAAGAGCTTCGAGGCAATTACTGATGCCATTTTAAAAGAAATTCTGAAAAAAAACCTAAAGAAATTTTCGATTGATTTTTCTTAGGAATTGCGGTGTCCTAAGAAAAATGCTTAGATAATTCAACGGTTAGGTAGAACTAAGATTCAGATTGATGCCGGTTGTCTTACAGGCCAGAGCAAAATTGCCGATCAAAGGGATCCTTTGGCGTGAAATTTGAGAATGAAATTGTGAGGGCTGCTTTTCTTCCCCTGATAAACAAAAAAAAACCTGACTACACCCATGTCCCGCGCCCCCTTTAAAAGCTATGTAGTTCATAAGCAAATATAAACACGTTAAAATTTTGAAAAACAGAAACAAAATATATGTCCCGATTTTGTCAGGTTCCCCATTTTGTCAGCCTAAAATTCATCGGGGGGCTGACAAAATCGGGTCTCTACTGTATTAAAATGACTTAAATTCCATTTTAAGCAAATAGACTCGATGTAAAAATAAAATAAAGTAAATTTGATATTGGGAGCCAGATAGCCATAACGGTATACACGCAGATACTAAGCAAGATCATGCTGATGGTCGTAGGTTAGAGTCCAGCGGGTCGAGCATCTTTTCGTAAAGGGAATTTTCTCGACTTCCCTGAGCGTAGAGTATGATCGTACCTGTCACACGATATACACATGCAACATTGGTCGATTGACAAAGAGAGCTGTGGAAGTGCTCATGAGAAATTGAGAAGCAGGCTTCTTTAGCGTCAGAAAGAAGAAGAAGAAATTTTATGGTAATTATTTGCACTTAAAAACGTCCAAGCTGTCGGGCACATATGACGTAAATTTACATGAATTTTTAGGAAAGTTGCTTACGCAGACTGAATATTTTGACGTTTCCATTTTAGCTCTAGGAATAAAATGAATGATTCCAGTTATTTAAAATAAATTAGTTCCATGTTACCAACTTTAACAAAAACATCGTTCAAGCATTATTTGAAGGAGGGCTATGTGATTTCAAATGTGATAGTGTATATGTTAGGTAAAGTGAGTGAAAGAGGTTGGAGGGAGTCTCTAAAGAAATAATTTAATATTATTTTCAATTTTAATTTTTATTGCATAATTATTTTTGAGGAAAAATCTCACATAATTTAGGAGGATATAAACAAACATAGCAAAACAAAGACGATTTGATTGAGCCAATTAGTTTTCAAGTTATTCACACATGTATGTTTACCCATTTTTATATGACGTAGACTAGTTCTTGAATAATCTCGATAAACGTCATCGTCACGTGATGCTTTGAATCTTAGAGAGAATATGAAGTATTTTTATCTCTCGTACATTGTTCTCGTTCCATTTATAAAAAAATAATCATATTAATTAGAGTACATTATTTTTTTAAATTTCAATGTGCAAAAAAAAACATAATTATTTTTGAATTTTTGGGTTACCCTATCTCACGAAAGAGCACCCTAATGACAAAATAAAAAAATACGGGTCCAAAATTTTTTCAAAAGGCATGACTTGAACAACTTTCTAAAATAATAAAAAAAAATTTTTTTTTTTCGAACATCGACCGCCTTGGGGACGGACCAGCACAATTGTGCTGGTCTGAATTTGACCCTAAAAAGTTCATGGAGTGATAGAATAGCCAAAATAAAGAATGTTTTGTTCTACGAGATGATGAGTTTATAAGGTAAATTTTGAAATAATCACTCAAATATGGTCCGTCCCGAAAGGGATAGGAGGATCCTTATTATGGATCAAATCGACTCATATTATGGATCAAAACACTATAACAGCAATTTATCTGCGAGGTAAAGGAATGGTGTGCTAGTGAAAGCATACATTTAGGCGTTCGTTTCGGAATCGTCTTATCTTTGATTCATAACTGTGGTATGGTTTTCAATGCCCACAGTTATGAATCAACGCTTCTGGGAATACGGTTGACATTTTATTTCCTACGAACGGAAAACATATGCTTAAGCATATTATAATTGATAAGGATGTTGTACAGATTTATGGTTCACGTAGGTAAAATGCGTTCTGCGTAATTCCAACTCTATTTGATGAGATATTTGCGTTTTAATCCAACTTTGATCCATATCTGTGTGCTATCCATAACTGTGGGGTGACTGTACTTCAAAATCTGGTCTGGTACTAATGAAATTGTTCCAGTTATTGAACAACTTCAACATTTAATCATACTTATTATTCTTAAGCTAGCTCAATCAAATGTTTAATTTTGTAACATGGTCAACAACTTTCCACCAAATTTTGCATTTTCACATCTTTCGGGCAAACGGCAATACTTTTCTTTAATATGGGAGAGGTCTGGGACCCAGAAAGTCGGAGCTGTAAAATATGCTGACTATGCTGAGGGATTGAAATCCCTCCGGGTCGAAAATCTTTTCGGGTTTCCCGACTTCCCAGGGCATAAGGTATCTTCTTGCCTGCCATATGATATACGAAGGCAAAAATGGTCAATTAGCAAAGAAAGCTCTCAGTTAACAACTATGGAAGTGCTAATAAGAATACTAAGCTGAGAAGCAGACTTTGTTCCAGTTGGGACGTAACGCCAGAAAAAAGACGAAAGTCTGTACTGCCCATAAAAGCATAACTGTCCCATATAGATTTTCGAGCCAACACCTTTTTACGTCGCAATATTCATGTTTTAATAAATTATTTCATTATGCATATATAAATAAATACAGTTTGTTTGAAAATCTTGTGGAAAAATATGAAATTGATGCAGTCCCATATTGAAAAATAAAGGCATAACAGTCTCTTTATGAACTTTCAACTCAAATAATAACTGCAAGATGAAAAATGCGTTCAAGTTTATATTTTTCGCTAATCAATAGAAGCAATATAAACTATCTGAGCGGTTATGTTCAATTAATATAATACGTAGAAACGTACTAGAAAATTATGAATATTTGTATGAGAAGACAAACATCAAACTTTGAGTGCCATTTTCTCAATGCCTACTTTTTCCATATGGGACAGTTATGCCTTTATGGGCAGTGTACTGCCCATAATTGCATAACAGTCACATTCGACATTTTTGACAAATTGGAGTTAATACCATGGAGAGTAGGGCGATTCAAATTTAAAAAATGTTTAAGAATCCAATGTCCCATATGCTCCATACCATCCTTACCATAAAAATAGTGTTCTGTGAAATTTTCAGCTTTCTAGGTGGTGATTTAAAGGTGGCCCAAAGCCAATGTTTGTTTATATGGAAATTACTATGGAGAAATTTTGAGAAATGTTCCAAACACACTAGTACTGTAATGTAAGTAGATACTTATCATCCCATATTTAAAACTCATTCTTCAAACCATAATAAAGGATGTTGCTGAAGAAAGAAATCCCTTTTGAGCTAATTTTGTTTGAGATTTTTGTACATGTTTGCAGGGCTATAATCCCATATTAAGCTAAATAATAGCAATCAAACTCATGAATATCTCTTCTGCTATCCGTCAGATTGAATTTCTCTTTTCATAAAGTTTTCTTATTATGGCTTAAATAATGAATTTTTACTATGGGATAATAAGTTTGTACTTATATAATAGTACTAGCGTGTTTGGGACATATCGTAAAATTTCTCCATAGTAATTTCCATACAAACCTACATTGTCCTTGGGCCACCTTTAAATCTCCACCTAGAAAGCTGAAAATTTCACAGAACACTATTTTTATGATAAGGATGGTGAGGGACATATGGGAGATTCAAATCTCAAACATTTTTAAATTTTGAACCGCCCTAATGGAGAGCCATCAAATGATGAATACTTTCGATCAACTTAATGAAATCTGTGAGATTGTTCTAGAAAATTCGAAAAAAATACCAAGTTGTTTTGTCACATTGGTGATTATAACCGCACAACAGTCACATTAAGATTTCAAATGAGCCTCGTAATATAATTGCAATGAACAGTCCTGGTAATTTTTAGAAATCTTAGTTTCCTCCCATATTGCCATAAAATGCACACTAGGTATTCCATTTACTCAATGCCTACTTTTGTCGAATGTTACAAATATGCAGTTATGGGCAGTAGTAGGTCGGGCATAAAAACCTAATTGGTATGGTCAAAATTCATGTGGCCATATAGAGTACATTTATGTGACTAACTTTTGGCATGTAAACATTTTGAAAGAATAGGAATAAGAAATTCATTTTGTATTATGGTCTTTAAACATAAAAAAGGCTGTAGGTTGGGTTACCCAAACAAAATCGAAAACTGATAGTAAAAAATTGTTTTCTTTTTTTCATTTGTGGTAGGGTACAAAAAAGCACAAAGCACGGAGCGGGACTCACGTTAGGCGTACTTAACCACCAAAAAACTTTCCCTTCTTCATCAGGAGGGGGCTGTGCTCATGAACTTCGTCAGGCTCTGCCTCTGCTTGTGCTGCTAGTTTGCTGTTGGAGCTGAGTGTCGTCAAGAACGCTGCCTTCTACGACATTTCTACGGTGTCTCTGAGACTACTCGTTTTGCCCAATTGGCGGTTGTAAATCTCGTCGGGGCTTTGCACAGCTATCTGTGCGACGACGCATTCTAGTCTAGGGCTGGCCTCACGTCAGAGCCCTGTTCAACTTTTACTGGACGCTCATGTGCATTTCGCCACTCTACGACGACTCGTTATTTGCTACTGTTTTTCTAGCTCTCCTGGTTCACCAGTTGGATTCCGACGTCAGTACAGCGAAATCTATTTGGCTGTAATTCCGCTCAGCTGGAGTAAGCGCTCTCGATGCGTGCTGGACAACTTTAATCGATCCATCTGGAAAACGATGACTAATCGTGGCACCAAGACCTATCGATGACGCATCAGCTGCGACAATGATCTCCAAAGCAGGATTATAATGTGTCAATGGCAGGTCGGACGACAATATTTCCTTGAACTTATCAAAAGCGGCTTGACAATCGGTTGTGGTTGGTTGGTTTGACTTTATTAACGAGATTTTTAGCCCTGGGCTAGTTCATCTCGGGACCAACGGCTTTACTTCCCTTCCGAAGGAAGTCGTCACTATAACTTTTTACGTCATAAGTGACTATGTCGGGGATGGGATTCGATCCCAGGTCCTCGGCGTGAGAGGCGAGTGTTCTAACCACTACACCAGGTCCGTCCCCTTAACAATCGGCGGTCCACTCGAACTTTGTTCCCGCTTTCAACAACTGGTCCAACAGATATCGAATGGATCGCATATTTGGCACAAATTTGCCGTAGAAATTTACGGCTCCCAGAAAGGCGCGCACTCCTGTTACATCCACTGGCGCAGGCATTTGCCTAATTGCTTCGACCTTCGCTGGATCTGGTCGAACTCCATGCTGATCCGTCAAATGACCCAGGTACTTAATTTGGGCCTGACCAAACGAACATTTTTCCAAACGCACCGTGAAGCCAAACTCTTGGAGGCGCCGAAATAAAGCCACTAAATTCTGCCAATGTTCTTCTTCGTCTTTACCACCTACGATGACGTCGTCTAGGTAGCCGCAGGTGTGCTTCAGACCTGCTAACATGGCATCGACAACCTGCTGGAATGCCCCTGGTGCTGCTTTGACGCCGGGCGCAAGGCGGTTTACTTTGTAAATGCCCCGGTGTGTATTTATAGACAGCATCTTGCTAGAGGGTTCATCGACTTCCAACTGCAAATAGGATTCTGACATATCGATGATACTAAAAACTTTGCAGTTGCCGAGCTTTACAAAAATGTCCTGCGGTAGCGGAAGGGGGTACTGGTTCGGCTGCAACGCATCGTTTAGCCCAGTGGAGTAATCTCCACAGATTCGAATATTGCCGTTCGCTTTTCGGACGACCACAATCGGAGCGGCCCATTCCGAATAGTCCACTGGGGATATTATGTTCATCCGCTCGAGACGGTCCAACTCGTCATCCACCGCTTGATACACCGAGTACGCCACCGGGCGTTTAGGACGGAACACTGGTTGTTGATTCGGCTTCAACTCTAACTTGACGGTTGCTTTCGTGCACTTGCCAAGCGACGTACTGAATACTTCCGGAAACTCAGTCCTCAATCGTTCGACGAGGGTAGGAGAACCCGTGACCTTGTTACATAACGCACTGATCGGTACTGTATCCAACTGGAAAGCGTCTATCAAATCCAACCCCAAAATATGCAGGTCGCGATTCACTAAATTGTCTCCGGAGGCGGCCTTCGCTTTAACCGACGGCGAGCGTACTGATGGTTTTCCTAGTCGCTTCCAAGTGTCCACGGGAATCACACTAATGTCCGACGCCGTATCTAACTGTAATCTGACGAACACACCATTCAACACTACGGGAACGAATCTTCTTCTACCGCGAACCATATCCACCGATACTGTCACAGTCTTCGTCTCAACCGTAATGCTTTGGGACTTTCGTTTGAAATAACGACGAGGAGCTGGTTTCTTCGCACTTGCACAATAGCCCTCTTTATGGCCATACCGACTGCAGTCCGCGCACTGGTGAGTCTTGAAACTGCAATCTCGACTATAATGCATTCCACCACAGCTCCAGCATGGACCTGATGGTCTCTTTGGTGTGCTGTTTGCAAGCTGAGGCTTCAACAAACTTTCCTGTCTCGGACTAGCACGCTTCTGGAACCGCTGGTGTCGCCTGATTTGGTTCACCGAACTTCCACTTCCTTCGATCATAGCCGTGTCATGTCGACGGTTGAGCAATCGCTGACATTCGGTTGACAATTGCTCTAACGTAACGTTTGCGCGCTCCTCTATGCGAAAAAGAAGTCTCGTTCACACTTCCGCATCAGCTTCGGATTTCAATCCACACACGAACATTAAACTTTTAAGTTCTTCTTCGGACAGCTTTCCTAACTCGAATTCCACACAACATTTATTAACACGACATGCGTATGAAACATAATCTTCTGTCGCCCCCTTGCATATCTGCAGACAACGGTTACGCTTGCTAAGCACCGAACAAGCTCTTCAACTTGACTACCGCTTCGTCGAACGTAAAGTCCTTGGGCGCTTTTGGCATGATAAAACTGATGAAGCGTTCATGCTCAGTGGTTCCCAATTTCCGCATCAACAGTCTAACCTTTGCGGCGTCGTCTAACCTAGCAGCATCACGAGCAAAAAGATCGTCGTATCGAGCGAACCAAGCAGCAAATGTGCTGCCGGCCTCGACGTCATACCGGAATTTTTTTATATTGCCGGCAAGCGAATCCAGAATCGCTTCTGGCCCCGTCGGCACTTGAACTTGAAGATTCCGAAGCGCATCACCTTGATGCTGAATGAATAGCTTTTGCTGCTCCTGCGTCTCACGATGGTTGTTGAGAAGTTGGTTAGTTACGAGCTGCTGCTGCTGCAACTATTGGAGAACCTGCAGAATTAACGCATCCGTGGGGATCGGTTGTTGCTGATGCAACGCTTGCTGCTGTTGCTGGCTCATGTTCACCGGAGAAGAGGATCGATCCGGACTTTCATCCACTTCCAACCTTTTCCTTTTCCGCATGGGAGGCGTGATGTTTCCGTTCACTTATTAACCGCGCGAACGAAACAAAATCGCGAATACCGAGTCGCCACTGTTGAATACGCGTCTACAGGTGGCCGTGTAAACTATAACCCGAATAAAACGTACGTGGATTCAATAATTAAAACTAGACTACTTTATTAAAAGGTACCGGTACATAGAATGGTGTTACTCGAGTAGGCGGAAGTCGTAATGACATTTTTATATAAAACTGACATGGCATCAGTCGCATGACAGTCCAGCTGTCAGGATAGAGCCCAGTGATAAAGCGAGGAGTCATTCGGTATAAGACCGTGCTCCCAGCTCTGCTCCATTCGCCCCAACAGGATGACTTCCGGTTCACTGGCGCCCCGACGACCCAAAACTGGTGGTTCGTAACGATCGATGCTACTAGGCCTAGTCTCTGACAGTGGGGGTAACCTACTTCATGCGTTTCTTAATACTTCGGTACTGGCTGGTGAAGTGCTGAAGTCGGTCCAGGCATTTGTGGGGCTTCTTCCAGGTTGCATTGCGAAAACAGTGCTAACCTCACGTCGTCTTCTATTGTGATCTCGTCTAGATCTCTACATTCGATTACTACCTGTATAAGGCTCTCATAGTTGCATCGTTGCCCAGCGACTCGTGACGAGCTACCGGCAGGCCGAACTCTTGATCGACGGTTCTTTTCTGAGTTCAAAGAGCATGTTTCCTGGTTCTTATCTCGTTTGTACCTAGGGGTGGGACAGCTTTTGCTTTTGAGCAAGCTCTTGAGCAAAATACAGAGTAACTCTGAGCAACTCTCATTGCTTGATTGCATGCGCACATAGCAATCCGTGTAGTTATCTATCGTTAATGTCTTCCCTAAGGAGCGCTCATTATCACAGGAAATATTCCTTTGTTATTATTATTAGCTTTATTAGGGAGATTTTCAGCCCGTGGCTGGTTCATCTCCATATTCCTTTGTTAATTTATGTGGTATCACTGCGTTTGACCCGATTTTCTACCTAAATGAGTTAATGTGAAACTCGATATGGAGATGTACATATAAAAATATACTATTCCCTAAATTCAAACTTTTTCTATACATAAATGTGTCAGCTGCTGAATGCATAATCTAATGAACGTCATCAATGTGAGGTTGACATGTTTGACTAGAAATGTAAATAACATTTTGTTGCATAATATGATCTCCATGAGAGTTGAAATTCCATAGCTTAGTTTTAATTCTAGTGCAAAATTTATCGTTTTATTTTGGATATTCAATTACATTATTACGTTACATATACTTTATATTTTAGGGATATTTTAGGTTCAAAGAAGGTTTTTGCATGTTGTGTTTATACAATCCATAAGATCCAAACGTAGCGAACGGTAACACACACAAACGCCGTAGCCCCTGTTTACATGTGAGCGGGCTTCCATCAGGGCCAGGATGTTAGACAGTTCCTCACGCTTCCTCTTGAAACGGATTTGCAAACTAAAGTTACTCTTCAAGAATCTTGGAAAACGCTTATCTTGAGCAATTTTATTACTCGTTTGTTGCACGTGACATGGACAACGACCTCGCGAATCAGATTGTGCCCTCATTTTGGTTTGGATTCTGTAGGTACGAAATGAGCCGATTCTTTGAACTCATGATCTCAGTCGGTACTGCAACCGCTTCAGCATGGTTGTCTTGTGGCCTTTGTTAGGACCCACGCAGATCAATTATCAAAATTAAATATAGCTGAAAAATAACGCATGAATAAGGTTGGATCACTTTTAAAATGTATAATTAGGTGCCTGTGAGAGTCATGATGATTGTTTGCTGTTACTTACAGTGCCCGGAGTGAAAAATATTACCACGTGTTGGACATTGGATATGTAATTGACGTATTGCATGCTGGAAATTCAAACCTTCCCCGAACTTTGCTTGCTCAGTGTGCAAAGAGTTGCTCTATGCAATGCTGTCCCGCCCCTTGGTTTGTACCCAGCTCTTTCAGCTCTGGATCCTTTCTAACTTTTCTAAAAACTGTCGCGTAGTTTGCCTTGTCGCTTGCCTAAACCAGTCTTGGGAACTGTGACCACAATTCACCACAGTTCATCGATTCTGCCATTCAACCAAAACACAAAGCAGCAGCAGCATCAATACCATCAGGCGTTGCGCTGCCAACGGTTCACACACTGCTTGACTGTTTTTGTCTCTCCACTATGACCGTTTTCGGGCAGCCATTCCAAGGTGAATGATTGAAAAAAGTGTTAAATCATTCAATCGCTAATATTTCGCTAGTGTTTTCAACTAATTGAAATCTATTTGCTCTAACAGAAAGAGCACAATCATTCCGTTGCGATACATATAAACAAGTTCAATTTCATGCTACCTTTATCGAGCAAAAATGCAAAACCCCGAAAACCGCAAAAATCGTGTCACCACTGTGCTCGAGTCATTTCGCATTCGGGGTTGAAAAACGTTAGGAAGAAGAAGATTACAGTTTTGAAGAGCCGTGACATTTTTTCAGTGTTGTGAAAAACTCAATTTCTCACAACTCACGCTTGAGATTTTTCATGCGTGAGTTGTCAATCATGCAACTCAGCAGTCAAAAAATCATGGGTGAGTTGGCTCACCTTTTTGACTCATTGTCTCGTATTTCCACAGTTTACTCACACACGGCAATAATTTCTTGTTAGTCTGGTAAAATTATAGTAATCCCTTCTAACGTAAACAACAACATTCGGGTTTCACGAGTTTTTGCCGGGTTTTGCGACTGAATCATTTTTTACGGTTTGAGTTGATTGAGTTGATTTTGCATCAAAATCTCATGCGTGAGATTTGCGAAGCAGATCTCAAATGAGTTTGCTCTCACGGGAGAGCGTATTGATTGAGATTTTGAGTGTGAGTCTATCAACACTGCATTTTTTGGTTTTGAACGGTCATGGTTTGCTTTGGATTTTGATGGTCGTGTAGAAAGATGTAAATGTAGAGGCGGTAAATGTTTGCTCCAGTACTTTTCTCATCACTGGCCTAAACGACTAGAGCATCGCCCTTGAACCTCTCACGAGGTGACCGTCGCTTTTCTTTTTTCTTTGGTTCCTTTATTTTTCTCTTTCTCTCCTTACGTGCTGCATTCTTCTTCTACTGGCTTTCCACGGTTTGCCTCATTGCCGTTATTCTGCTCGCTGACGCACTCTTTGTCCCTTCTCTGCTTTTTGGGATCTTCATTTTCTCCTCGTATATCCCTTGCTCTTTTCTCCGAGCGGACGGCCGGATTCAATGTCCGATAGAACAGGCTTCTTAGAATTTGTTTACTTGTATTACACGCTATGCCCCAGCAACACACATGTTATAATTGTGTATTATCAACTGATATATGACCAAAATTAGTCATATATAAGTTGAAAATACACAATTAAAACATGTGTGTTGCTCGGGTGTCTGAACCAGGGAATTATAAAAATTGAGTATACATCGTATTTTTTCTCGTTAGGGATTAGTATTTGGTCTATGTTTTCATAATCAGAAGGATTCAAAATATTCTATCGGTGAAATTTTGATTTTTTCCACTTTTCAGCTATTTTTCATACTAAAATCTGGAAATCCGGTTTTGTGACCCAAATCCACTCATATAAAATGTATGGAAAAAATTTCACCGATAGAATATTTTAAAAACTTCCGATTATGAAAATATGGACCGAATCATGATCTTTAGCGAGAAAAAATCTGATGTACATTCGATTTTTATAATCAGCTGGTTCAGACATAGCGTGATTAGTCACACAAAACGATCAGCTGATGGTGATGACAAGCCAGTTAATACTTTTGTTTGCAGCTTCCTAAACATGACGTCTTCTTCGGCAACTTCTTGATTTTTCGGCTCGCTAAATTTTGCAACGCACAAAACTGAAGTTAACACAAATATTAGTTTGATGCTACGATCGTACCTCCCAATACCTTACATCGGGTCAGATTGCTCGTCTATCCGGGTTCTGCGGCTGTAACGATGAACTTGTGACCAGCTGCTTGATCCTGAGGTGGACATTGTTTTTGTTCTTGACGAACTCCTCTTCACTTCCGACAAATCCGATTTCTCATGCTGCTGGTCGTCTTGAAAAGTGCTACTCCCCGGCTTTGGTATGAACCCTTGACTCAGGAAGCCTGCATCCCGCTGATTTCCTGGTGGCTCACTCGGAGTGCTACATCTGCTAGTGCTGGTTGCTATCGTTTGTGGTATCACTGGCAATATCTGCTTCTTTCCACTTCTTGTAAATATTATCGCGTTTGCACTAGATTTCCCTTCCAAATCGATTAATTGCTCCATTAGATTGGGTCCTCTCTTCCAATCGCTATCTCCACTCGTTGTATGTAGTTGCCTCCCGTAATCCCATAGTTGTCTAAGCAAGCAGGGAGGCCACGTTAGGGTTGACACAATCCTTCAAGGAGGTTGTGTTCAGAAGCAGTCTCCTCATAGTCCTATTCACTGTTTCAAATTGTTGTCACCCTTCCTTACTCAGGGAACAATAGAGACAACGACTGTAAGTCGACGTTCGTAAACCGTGTCCTGTCCGTTGTTCTGCGCTGTTACCAGTATGACAAAATCAGGATTTTAATGGCATCAATATTGATGTGCCGGTTTGTAAACCAGGGGACTAAGGCACTTTGAAAGCGGTACCAGGTCGCTTGTTCAGGGCCACTTGCTGATTTGTAGTTTATTGTAGAGATTCAACATCCAACATTGCCCCATCCTAAGTAGATCATGCTTGAGCTCCTGGATAGATGGACCAGCAGCTCGGCCATCTCCCGGAGAAAGTGATAAAGGTTGTGTTGCATACGGCAGTATGGATGAGTTTGGCTTAGGAAAGGCAAGAATCACAAGCTCTCACTTGGTACCCCCTAACTCTACCTAATGTGAGAAGGACAAAAGTGCCCATGTTGCACTACCACCTAAGTACGCAACTCTCAGCTGACGGTCTTTGTCATTGTTTGACCCATGGAACCGCGAGGTAGAGGCTTGCGAGGACCAGAGCTATGTTGGATGCTCCTTCAAGGTTGTCGACTCACCATTTTGCAACCCATTGTATTTCGAAATTTTGAACTACATGTCGCCAGAATTGTGTTAACCCTCTAATACCCAACCCCGCCTTTAGACGGGGTACACTTTGGAATTTTGTGTATTTTTTTCGTAGCTCGGATATCAAAATTATTTTATTTTTGGCTTAAACCTTGACTCATTACACGCATATAAGAAAAGATTTTTATGAGTTTTGAAACTTTTTTGTATTTTTGAAAATTGTTTGAAAAATTGTATTCTTATATAACCTATAAATGCCCGGGGTTAATTTAACGTGTAATATAAAAAATCGTACCTTTTATACTTTTATATGATCGACCTATCACAAAAGAAGAGCCAGGTGGTATCAAAATAATTTCAAACCTGTTTTTCCGTTAGTTACACGGAAAATAAAATACGCTAAAAAAAAAAATAAAATAAAAATGTAATATGATTAAAAGTATCACAAAAATTTAATTTTTTATTATTGCCAAAAATCAACAACTAGAAAAGGCTTCAAGAAAAAATGAAAAAAATTAGAGATGTTCAAAAATAAAAATTATAAAAATCAAATACCAAAATTCAAAAATTCGCAAATGAAAATAAATTATTGCCCAGAACGTGTTTAGAACGATTTTAGATTACAAAAAATAATATTTAAATCGAAAATAAAAATTTGGGTATTAGAGGGTTAATTTTTATTCTTCTTCTTCTTTTTCTTCTTGACATTACTTTCGCACTGGACAGAGCCTGTTTCACAGCTTAGTGTTCAACGAGTACTTCTAAAATTATTCACTGAGAGCTTTCTTTGCCTAACTTGCCATTTTCTCAATCATATATCGTGTGGCTGATACGATAATACTCTATGTCCAGAGAAGTCAAAGAAATTTCCATTACGAAAAGTTCCTGGACCGACCGGGATTCGAACCTAGACACCTTTAGCATGTCTTTGCTTTGTAGCCGCGGAATCTATTCACTAAGGAAGTCCCTAATCGTGTTACTGGTTTTATAAATGTTTGCATTAAATGTATAGTATGATTTATTAAACCTTTTAGTGATCCAATCTACCAGTCATACAAAATAGGACTTAATTTTGATAAATATTCTTATTTATAAGTATTCTCGACTTAATGCGTATTCTTCAAAACATAAAATTTGAATCATGTGGTAAATTATGTAAATTATTCGCCATACAAGCTAGTAAACTTTCATTCGAGTTGAATGAAATCGTTAAATATTGTTTTTCAACCGCCAAAAATCAGACTACTATTTTTTAAAGCACCAATGAATTTTGTGCTTGAGACAAAACAATGTTCCGTAGTGTGATTAGTTTAGAAAAATAATACCTTATAAAAAAAAAACCTTCCTTCTCTCTTACACAGAATCTTGAATTTATTAAATCTTCGTCATTCAAACGATGAAATATTTAAACCATGACTAGAAGTCTAACTGCTGCAAATGATCTAGATAAACTGATTCCATTTTCATAAATTACCATCCAATTGTGTTGAACAAAATATTCTATAATTGGATAATTGCTGTTTAAACTACACATACAAGTTTGCATAGTTTGTACTCAGACCGTTTGATTACCATTGGAAATATACCACTGACAATTATCGAATCGACAAAGTCAACCTGACGACTAGCAGCTAGCTACCGTTTGGCCTACCAGTTGAGTGGTTCAGTCAATAAAGATTGATAAAGTCCAAGTCCACACCCAGCTCTGGTGCAGTTTGCAGAGCAATCATCGGAGCAGATCGAGCTCCTAATTTATTGCCTTCCCATCGCATCGGTCGCGTACCAATTAACATGTACCCCTATATAGCTAGTACCAATCAGATAGTGCCGATAAAACACATCCAACACGTCGCACATAGGAGAAAATTGGGTCAATCATGGCCAAAATTATTTTCTGCCTCTAATGATCTGCCAACAAGATGAACAACTCATTCTACTACTCAAAACCAAGATGGCATTACAATCCAAGATGGCCACTAGTTTTCTTTCACTCAAAAAAAAACCCTATTCTTCATTCGACTAGAAGAAAAAAAATCAACGATTGAAAACTTACTTCTCCGTATGACAAAAAAAAAGTAGTTTTCATTAGTTGCACTCGGCATAAACATCGAAATCGTCGAACATGATTTTGAAAAACGTTTATTGCATATTGTAAATATTGCTCATCTAGTTTTTGTAGCTGATCTTACATAATTATTTCTCAGCTTTTTTATTAGAATTTTAGAATCCAAAGCGACCGGTGCGCTAATGGTGAAAAAAACGGGTTTTCTAAAAAAATTCAAAATGTCGGCCAAATTAAAAAGGCCCGTCAAAATTTGATTAGCTTCGATTGAATGCTAAATCCTTCGGCCTGGTTTCAGCGAGAATTTCTCAATAGGTTTTTTGCTTCTCCTCAGCAAATGTTTGACATGTTTGAAAAGTATGTTTGTCCAATTTGAAATTATGACCATGAATTCATTGCAGTAACTCCCCTGTGCAAACGCTGCACCGGACAAAACTATCCGCGTGAACAAGCGTAACGAACGATTAATAAATCGATAATGAAATTCATCATGCAAAATCCATCACGACCAACATCCTGAGAGCAGCTTGTCAATCATGCGCGCCCAAGCTCTGAGGGTTGGTTGGCGCGAGCGTTGTATCGACAAATTGCCGGTTGTCATTCAATCTGCGCGGCCAACAAAATTCGCACTGCTCCTCCGCGCGCCGTCGATCCCTTATTGCGATGTTGATGTTGATGAAGTGGCGTCTGGTCTGACGCGATAGGCCTTCGACGACACCCCCTGTCATCCCTCCGCAATTTGTGTCTAGCCGATCCACTGTGGGCCAGAAAGCAATATTTCGGGACAAAATTGGAAGCAGTTTCGTAATTAGCAACAATCAAAAATCAACATAAAAGTAATGTAAACTCAAATATACATGGCAAATCAGTGTTTAAAGTTATTCAAATGAATTTTAAATTGAATTGGAAATAATAGATAAAATTAAGATTTTTATGACAAAAAGCTAACTGCGGTTTTGTTACTTGAGACTCAATGTTAATTTTGTATTGGTATCCCGGCATAATTTAGATTTCTCGCCCACAGTGCGTTCGTCTCGGCCACTGGGCCATCATCGAAAGTTCTGCAGAAAGGGAACCTGTTTTATCTGCGGTCAACATGACGGCATTCGACGTTGTTGAGCGGAGGTTTTTTTTTTCTCGTATCATGGCGTGTGGAATTAATTTGCGGCTACGAAATTTTGCCAAACCTTCAAGGTGGGCACCAAAAGCGTCTCGTATGAATTATGGACCCGAAGCACCTGCATGAACTCGCGCAGAGGCTCTGCCTACGAGCCATGACTGGACAATCGGCTCATAAGAGGCATCAATTTGTTAATTAAGATTCAGTAAATGGTTGGGTAATATGGATGATGATGGGGTAGAGTGTAGGAGAGCTCCAAAGTAAACAAGAATTCACGTAGTTAGAAAGCGAGCCCTCGTGTGGTTAGCAATGACGACAAAACCCAGTAATATATGGCTATTCTAAGGGGTACATTGTATGTTGACAATCTATGCGATAGTCCCCTGTGCCGCGGCTTGTTATCGCTAAAAATAGCGGATTAAAATGTGCTCACTGAAACCGTTATAAAACTAAAATTTCGACAATGGACTACGTTCAACGATGTATTTTTCATATGTTGATATCAAGAAGCCACTTAATCTTCTGGAAATTTGAGCTGTTGCTTCATAATATGTTCACTTTGAACAACACCTTAGTAAGCCACTAAAATATTGAATCAGTAATCAATATTACACCACAAACCTCAATCATTAGCGTAGCTTGAGTACAAAGATGTGGGCTTCGTGGCCGTGCGGTTAGTGTTACCAAGCATTTAGCCGCATCGAGTCAAGGGGTGTGGGTTCGATTCCCGCTTCAGTCCGGAAAACTTTTCGTCAGGATGGTTTTTCGACTGTGCCACTGGGCGTTGCATGCTAGTCCGTTGTCTAGTGTGGTGCTTCCTTCAAAGGGCAAATCGCCCACTGGAAGCATTAACGTGTCGGTGTCTTTTAAAGCTACGGGAAGGGGCTTGACTAATAAGATGGCAAAATTCCTTAGACAAAGAGTGTACCTAACTTGATAGTTTTAATTTTCTAGTTAGGGCTGAAACTTTTCTAGGTAAAGCATAGAACTTGTTAGCCTTTTAGTAACTTGACCTCAATTATGGTGAACCGGCTCACAAAAAAGATCGTTTTATTACATCTTTCATAAGTTTGATGTACGCTTCTACCGGAACAGAAGAAAATTGCTTAGAAATTCAGAGCAATATGTTGTTTTGATTGTGTTGTTATATTGTTATGCTACATTTAAGAGCTCTTCTGAGTCATCCAAGAACTTGTTGGAATATATGGAGACTTACGGTTTCGGCACCATTTGACTATTATCGGCAACCAAATTTCAAACGTCAAATACACAGTATTTCTCGATCAAAACACATCAATAAAAACTTTCAGATGATTCTTTGTTCTGACTGCTTCCCGCTTACGAGATTTCCGAGACTAAACAAACAATATCGCCATAGATGTCATCAGTTCAAATGAACACGCCTCAAAATGCGGCTGATTTGGAACTGAGGAAGAGATTCACCAGTAGCTTTTATGGAAAAGTTGCCGAAAAGAATGAGGCTGCCGAAAATAGTCACACCGTCAAGAGATGTTCGTAGCGTTGTAAAAATGTTTCTAAAAGCATTTCTACAAGTCTGTCGGTGAATCGATAGAGGATAGAGCAACGCATAAATGTAAAAAGACAAACACGGAATTGTCTGCTGATGTGCGAGAAATTACAAAAGAAGCGCGGCATCGACTTAGACTGTCGAGAATACGTAAGTTCTCCTAGGTCTTAGAATATACATATGTAATCAGGTGCAGAATGAACGATTATTGATGTAGTACGCACTCTCAGTAATTCAATAAAGTTTGTTTCATTTAATCTAAATATAATTCAATAAAAAATGTGGACAATAGAGTGATGCAAATTTTGAAATTTTAGCTCCCCTATGCTTCAACGATTTTTATTATGGTAAATAGCATCCTACCAAGGGGCCCAGATAGCTGTAACGGTAAACGCGCAGCTATTCAGCAAGACCAAGCTGAGGGTCGTGGGTTCGAATCCCACCGGTCGAAGATCTTTTCAGGCTGGAAATTTTCTCGACTTCCCAGGGCATAGAGTATCTTCGTACCTGCCACACAATATACACATGCAAAAATGGTCATTGACATAGTAAGCTCTCAGTTAATAACTGTGGAAGTGCTCATAAGAACACTAAGCTGAGAAGCAGGCTCTGTCCCAGTGGGGACGTAACGCCAGAAAGAAGAAGCATCCTACCAAAGTTTGAAGTAATTCGGAAGAAATTTGACTGTGCACACGCCATTTGAAGTTTATATGGAGATTACTATGAAGAACGCCAACCTTTTGTTTTCAGCCCTTAATCTCTTCGTCATAATATTGTATGGAAAAGTGAACAAACTCTTCTCATGTGAAATTCTTTCAACTACAACTTGGCCGAAAACCACATTTTGATTGGACATCAGGATAAATTGTTATTCATCATCATAAACTAGGTTTGCATTTTGCATGCTTAACCAACTGCTCGGCAGGTGCTCCTAGCGGGTAGAATAGATCAAAGTAATCCTGGCTACTATGTTCTACAGCAAAACAGCATTGTTGCTTTGAAAGTAATTGAATGATCATATCAGCATGATTTAAACTTTCTTATCAAAAATAACAAATTATCCTCACGTTCTATCAAAATGTGGTCTTGGGCAAAATTATAGCTGGGAAAATTTCACATATGAAGAGATTGTTCATTTTTTTTCCATAGATTTATTATGACGATCGGTTAGATGACTGAACAGAAAAGGTTTGCCTTTTAGATAGTAATATCCATATAATCTTCAAATGGCGTGTGCACAATCATTTTTTTTCAGAATCGCTTCAAATTTTGGGAGAATGATTTTCATCATAATTGACACCGATTTTACATAGAGGAGCAAAAACATCAAAATTTGCATCAATCTAGTGGGCAATCATAATAATTAATAGAGCACATCCTGAGGCTTATATTCGTTGGAGTTCCAGGAAGACCAAGAACATCCGTAAAATCAATTCAATATTCCGTTGAGTTATATGAAGGGTTAAGAACCAAAAACCATCAATATACAACAACATAGTCTTGTAGATCCTCGTGCCTGTATTCTATTGAGCCCTTGGAGCGTAGCGTTAGCGTAGTTACGGTATACTTCGTAGATTGTCCCAAAGCCATATCTAGGAAGACAAAAATGATTGCGCCAAAACCATCAATTTTAGATATATGGTGTCTTCAGCAAAATTTCTCCATATTCTTCAGACATTTTTTTCAGAGATGTGAAATTAGGGTGGCCCACATGGTTTACGAGATCAGCACATAAACTTTTTTGCTGGCCCATTTAGGACTACACAATGTTCTACAATGTTTTAGAACAACCAATTTGGAGCAACTTTGCCGAAGAACTCTAATTTCTATCTCTTATGGTTCGCGAGTTATGATTTTTTTTAACAAAAATGTTAGGGTTGTACTGAAAAATCAGTTTTTTCTTGATAACTTTTTATACGATAATTTCTCGCAAAAACTTTGTTCCGAGCACTTTTAGAACTTTTGATTGCGCAACTTTTTGCCGAAGAAACTACTGTTCTATCTCTTATGGTTACAGAGTTATCAGAAATTTTCTTTGAAAAAATGGTTGTTTTCAAAAGCCGA
Source organism: Aedes aegypti (assembly GCF_002204515.2). Taxonomy (NCBI): domain Eukaryota; kingdom Metazoa; phylum Arthropoda; class Insecta; order Diptera; family Culicidae; genus Aedes; species Aedes aegypti. The sequence continues at coordinate 144,158,619 of NC_035108.1, forward strand.
TACAGTGGGATTCCGTTTTTGGCACGCTCCGTTTTAGGCATGCTCCTTTTTTGGCACCCCCCGATTTTGGCAACAAAATGGATCCGTTTTTGTAATTTGTATTTTCTGTATATATTATTAGGTCGTTTGTTTTAGTCATTTGAAAAGCAATCCAGCTTCACGCTTACCGCATTCCAGCGTTCAATTTTCGCCGATATTTCTCAGAATGTCACCAACTTCTAGGAGCACCGTATGAGCTTATTTAATTATAGATGGCCGTATAGTCGTACCGTTTCATGAAGTCATTAATCTCTATGAGTATCTACTAGTATCAACAAGAGTTCCAACATCTTTTCTCAGGCATTCACGCTTTATGACCAGCCCACTTGAGTATGCCGGTAGACAATTGTAACTAGTAAAAGTCAGCTTTCTTCAGCTTTTCTTAACAAAGCAACATTGACATAAGAGGAACAAAAAGTCTAAAAACACACAGAGTTTTCAACTACAATTTCGTTTCGCCATTTCAGCTCACTGTTCTTTTTATTGTAGAACTACATGCATTGCTTATGTAGAACATCCATAGCAAAAGAAGCAAATCACTTTTTTAAGAAACGATCCAACATTGTAATCCAGTATTACTCATCCTAGAGTATACTACGTACCATATCAAGATTTAATTCAAGTACGCTTGCCGCATGAAATTATCAAAATGTTCCTTACGAGTGACCCCTGGCTGGGTCTAGGGGTTGTCTTATCGGATTCCGAAGAATCCTTACGTTTTTTGACTTCTATGTTTTTAATATGAGCTTCTGAGAATTTTCAGCGAATTATTAGAAATACTGAGCTAAATTTGGGAATTCCTATCGGATATTACTTAGGAGTTTCTTGCTGGAACCTGAAAATGTATATTGTGGATGCTGTGCAAAATCTGTCGATTCCTTGTAAACTCATAAGTTTTTTAAGGCAGCCTGTGAATTTTTAGAGGAATACTGCGGATTCTTAAGGTGAAGATGAATCGAAGCCAAAATTCAAATTTTCAAGAGTACGGATCTAGTGTACCGTTTGAGCTGAAAACCTAATCGAGCCAGAGACCAATCAATTAAGTTTTCAGTTTAAACTAATGTTTGGTTCTCTAGAACTCTCTCTTGAAAATTTGAAGTTTGGATTCGATTCATCTTCACCTTAATTGTATTTTGAATATTTTTGGTAAGATCTTGAGGATTTTGAATAGGTTTCCAGTGAAATGTAGGGATTGCTAGTGGCGCTTTAGAAAGTCCTTTTGAGAACTTTGATCGGAAGCTTGAGAATTTTCTGCAATATAGCAGCGGAATCTTGAAAGTTCAATTGCTATCTTCAAAATTATTAGCAAGCTCTTGGGTAGATGTGAATTCCTATCTGGCTCCTAAGTAAGATTCAAAGATTTCAGTTGTTGTTGTGTGCTCTTTGACTGTAGTCAGTCATTTGATATCAGATGCCTTACTATGCAATGGGATTAAAATAGAAACCGTTTTTTTCTTTAAGTTTATTTAACTAGAATCATTCAGTATTGTAACACCTAGAACTTTTTTTTGTAAATACGCTTCCAATGAAATTTCTGTATTCTTACACTACTTTGAGGAATTGTTCTATTCTTGAACAAAGGTCACTTATGCGATTATTGGTTTTACATGACCTAGGTATACACATAGTATACATAAAGTTTATAAAACATCATTGAAGATATTTCAGCTATGAAAAGTGTGTAGAACGCCTATCAAAATAAATATGACGGATCTTCAGATTTATAACATAGTCCTATCCTACGGAAATCTACTTCGAAATGGACCGTTCGGAAGTCTGGTCATCATTTAGTTCCATAATTATGATGGAACAACGTCAAAATGATATTTTTGAAAATAATAAAATGGGTTCCGATTTTGGCACGGTTCCGTTTTTGGCAACTGAAAATTTCGACTTTGTTGCCAAAAACGGAATCCCACTGTATATCCGAAAGGCGCAAACGGATTTTCAATCTTTTGTCGGCATTAGAAAGATTATTTCTTTCTTTGTTTATGGTGAAAAAACGTTTTTGTCTATAACTTGAAAAATATTCAAGATAGCTATTTGGTGCCTTCAGCAAAAATGTGCAAAATTGAAAATTCTGATAGTGCTTCATACAAAGTATTCATAAAAAAATATTGCTTTAAGATATATTCACCATTAACCGAATTTTGTATGGTAAAGAAAGCGAAAAAAAGAGATATTTGCTGGAACAACTGGAATAACTGTATGTAAAGTCATTTAAAATTGAAAATATATGCTATGAAATAAGATCGATCACAGTAAGCGAAATGTTTGGAGTTAGGGAAAGTTAGTTGCTGAAGCAGAGTTTTAACAGTGATCCATGGAACATTAATCCATAAACGATGTCTTGTTATTTCACGCGACATAATGTTTGTCCAGCTAACCTATGCCGTGGTTGATTATAAATTGCTACCGCTTCGGCTTACTTAGCAGAAGGTCATGCGTTCAATACCGGTTTCGTTTATTATATTATCAACCCCAAAAGATAACAAAACGTATACTTTGAAAAATTCCTTCAAATTACCAAAACCTTACTTCCCGTGATATCCTCCCATAGAAATATAGAAGTATCTGCAATTATTCTATCTGCGCATCCAACTTATCCCATTCAATGCAATAAAATCCAATAAATCTGCCACAACGAATTAGTCAGGGCAGCATTCGCCTGTTGAAGAATGCATGAATCTTGAACAAGAGCCAGATATAAATCCCAAATATCTGTCTAAGGTAACGAACCAGAAGGTGGGCCTTGATCACTTGAAAACTGCTTCAGCAAATAATTTTCCTTTTTTCAACTCCTTAGATTCCACTTACTATGATCGATATCAATACATGTGTATTCAATTTTAAATGACATACATACATTTTGATTGTTGTAGCAAGTATCTCTTTTTTCGCTTTCTTTACCATATAAAATTCGGTTTATGGTGAATATATGTGTAAGCGTTGATTTTTTATAAATACCTTGTATGAAGCACTATCAGAATTTTCAATTTTGCACATTTTTGCTCAAGGCACCAAAGAGCTATCTCGAATATTTTTCAAGTTATAGACAATTTTCGGTTAAAAACATATTATTTTCAACATTTTGTCAATCTTTTCAAACAAAAAAAAAAACACCCTCACAGTTTTTTCACCATAAACAGAGAAAGAAATAATCTTTCTAATGCCGACAAAAGATTGAAAATCCGCTTGCGCCTTTCGGAGATATCGGCATTCGAAAACAACCATTTTGTCGAAGAAAATTTCTGATAACTCTGTAACCATAAGAGATAGAACAGTAGTTTCTTCGGCAAAAAGTTGCGCAATCAAAAGTTCTAAAAGTGCTCGGAACAAAGTTTTTGCGAGAAATTATCGTATAAAAAGTTATCAAGAAAAAAACTGATTTTTCAATACCACCCTAACTTTTTTGTTAAAAAAAATCATAACTCGCGAACCATAAGAGATAGAAATTAGAGTTATTCGGCAAAGTTGCTCCAAATCGGTTGTTCTAAAAGATAGTAGAACATTGTGTAGTCCTAAATGCGTCAGCAAAAAAGTTTATGTGCTGATCTCGTAAACCATGTGGGCCACCCTGATTTCACATCTCTGAAAAAAAATGTCTGAAAAATATGGAGAAACTTTGCCGAAGACACCATATATCTAAAATTGACGGTTTAGGCGCTATCATTTTTGTCTTCCTAGATATGGCTTTGGGACCAATGTGGATTGGATACTAGCAACATTCATGTTTCTTTTCAATAATCTCATCTTGACTACTTTCAGGAACAAGGCAAGAGAGTATATCTTGTTCAAATCATAAACAAGAATGCTAAAAGCATGAATATCACTATTCCCGGCCACGCCCATCTTTACCGTAACTTGGGATAGGGGAAGGAAATGTTGATGTAGCACTTACTTAATGAGAGGCCACCGACTCAGCGACACCCTCATAAGTGCTACGGAGTTGGAAGTTGGGGAAGGTATATTGTCAGGATTCGCCTAGAAAGCTGGCGATAGACCATAAACATTTGTTGTTTAAGTGTTTTCAATTTAATCTTTTGAATGCCGGCAATCAAAAGAGAAAACAATAGTTTATTTATAGTATAAATAGTATTTCGCGAAATGCTTGTCGATTGTGCAGTAATATTTTTGCTCAATAGCCAGTAAAAAGCAAAACCGATCCCTCCAGGGTCATCCGATTGTATAAAATATCGTTACGCGTAAGAAAAAACCGCCCGTTGAAAAAAGAATACCCGGTGGTACTGTATTTTTCGATAATAGAAAAACGGAAGGAAGCGCGTTCGAACTAAACACCCTAGGATAACACAACACAGTCGGTTTTTCTGCTCAAAATTCTACGAAAAGCAGAATCGATCCCTCCAGGGTCATCGAACGGTTAAAAGGCATCCACTACCGATTGTTAGTTGCGTATTCTATTTGCATTCTATTGAGCCCTTGGAGAACCAAAAACATCGAAATATATTCATAAAATGCTCTGTTTACCTATGGTTTTAAAGATCAGGGTTTTGTGCCATATTAAAAACCTCAAAAGATTGCTTATCGCACCAGTGAATTAAAAGTATTTATTCTTCGAAGTTTTTGCATGAACTGCAACACCTGTTATATCCATTAAGTTACCAACACGTAAATCTTGACGATACAAACGGTTCTTCAAAATATAACAGGCTTCTAGGGGGTGGTCCATTAATTACGTACGGGTTTATGGGGGGAGGGGGGGGTTTAAGATTTCTTAAGCGCCATACAAATAATTTTTAGTTTTCATACAAAAAATCTTACTATGGGGGGAGGGGGGTCTAAAAACCTCCAAAATTGTCTTACATAATTAATGGACAGCCCCTAGGGTCCAGTATAGGGAGATTTTCTCCTACTTAGAAATGATCAATCGATCTCTATTTTCTCATGTAGAGTAAGGTGGGGCAAAAGTTCGACCTTAGTGTTATAATCAAATTTTCCAGGAAAACAATAGCAGTTAAAACAAAACAAATACCATACAGTGAACCTTCAACATATTGACTATAATTTTGCTGAACAAACTTGTGTTAAAATATTTACCCATTTTTAGTTATAACAGTTTCAAAATTGATTGTCTTATTCGAACTTTTGCCCCGCCGGTGGGGCAAGAGTTCGAATCTAGTGTGGGGCAAAAGTTCGCTGGTGAAAACACAAAATATCGATCCTTTTATGACAGACATACTTTACACCAGCCGTAAACTTAAGTTTGACGAAAAATACACACTAAATTTTGCCCAAAACCGAGTTAATTGTAATATACTCAAAAATAGCAGTTTTTCGCAAAACTAAGTAGAAATGTAAACATTTTGGTAGCAGTTTTCACACGATCACACAAATTTAACTGAATTTAAAAATAATATGTGGATTTTAGGCAATTTGCAAATTTTTCCGTGATTTTATACATGGGTCGAACTGTTGCCCCGCTGATTCGAACTTTTACCCCACTATGGGCCAAAAATTGTTTTCAAGCATTTATGCAAAAACAAATACACCTCAAAGCAACCTTACGATAGGCTTAGAAACACCCTTACATAAAATATTGAAAAAGATTTCATCTTCAATTGGTTCCATGCAACGAAAGTTTGACCAAAAATTACAATATTCACGTCGAAGAACTACAAATAGCCATAAATTTTTCAAATCTCAATCGATTTTTATGATATTTGGATTGAAAGTCTCTTACTTGAATAGCATTCGAACCACCATGACATTTATAAGATTTGTTTTGAATTGAGCTATAAATCTTAAAAAGAAACTCTTACCCCACTCGAACTTTTGCCCCACTTTACTCTATGTCACATGATCCAAAATCCAAGAAATTCTTAAAAGATTTTAGAGATTTTAGCTTGCGCATATTTAGCCTAATTGAGGACCAAATTAATCAAGAGTGTGCTTAGGCGTAATTTTTTTTAAATAGGACGATATCGACCCTATTGGAATCAATCGCAGGTCAGTAGAGGAGGCCTTCGTGCCTCTGAAGAGAAGGACAGCGAGGCCTCACCATTATTTCTATTGAAACGAAGGACATGTAGAGATAGAGGTAGAATTGGTTGTATAGGTGCTGAGGTAGAGTTAGATTGATACAACGACGTTTTCCGCGAATTGAAAAGACGTGTTGTGGCTGCGATTAGTGCATTTTACAGATTACTTAACCACTACTTGGGTCCCACAATTTGGAAACGAAAACAAAATTCGGCCTGTTTAAAACAATGATTCTTCCAGTGGAAACTTGAAAATGCTTTGTGGCGAAGATGCATGACCCAGACAACCAAAATGTAATTGTTACGAAATCACCTTTTGCGTTATTTGATGCTTATATGTGCAAAATATCCGTATAAGATGTTGTCAAAAGGCCTTATGCGTACAAAAGTGGAGGCAATATATGTTCATATTTTGTATGATGAAAGTTGGCATGTAATGCGAGCGTGTAGTTTTCTTTGCGACCTAATGTGTAATCTTATTCAACTTTTTTTTAATAACGAAGACGACTGATACAATATGATTAGACTTACTTTGAACGTGTATACGGATCGAAACAAAATGTATTGAAATTTCGTCACTGAAACGATTTTGTCACCGTTTTGTGCAGGTGTGATGTTGTTTGTGCAAATAGACGAGTTTTGACGATAATTTTTTTGTGATTTCTGGTTGGCTGTGGAATCACGAGTGATATCAAGTGTATAAAGGTGCGATTATTATTGAGCGTGTGAAATACGGCAGACTTCAGTGGGCTGGGTCACTTAGTGCGAATGTCGTAAGAATGAATTGCGAAAATAATATTCAGTAGGGAACCAGGCAGAGGTAGGCGATTTCGTGAATGACCCCGAAATCGCAGGCTGTACGCAGTGGAAGAGGACCTGACGAACCTAAACGGCATCGGCAACTGGAGAAGTATCGATCAAGACCGAAGAATAATGGCGTGACGCTTCGCTGTAGCCATCAAGATACAATGTAGGTAGGAAGGGATCCATGCAAAGGTGATCTTGCATGATATTTCGATCAACGCACACATCTGCGCTCTGTTTTACTGATTTCATCGACCGGAGTGCCTCAATAGAACTAGGACTATCTGAGAAGATGAAGAAGTGGACTGTAGGCATATTAAAGAATATCCCTAAAGCGAAGTTGATTGCTTCCAGCTCAGCATCCTGAACTTTACAAGGCTCGTGATGTTTTCGGAAGGCGGAAGAGTTTTCATAGTAGACAGCGATGTCAGTGGATCCATAAGGGCCGTCAACAAATTACATAACGCTCTATGGGGGGAGGGGGGTATAGGCTCAAGCATTACGACTCATACAAAAATTTGAAATTTTTCATTCAAAAAGCGTTCTGGACGGGGAGAGTGGGTCGAAAATTTCCAAGTTTAGCGTTACGCAACAAATGAACGCTGCCTTAATATGGGACCAGCCAATGAAATATATCTTGTGGGAATCGAAATTTAGGAACTTTCTGTTGAAAATACGTAGAACGGTTGTACCTACCTTACCTTGATGGCTACAGCGTAGCATCACGCCATTGCCGGGCGTATTGTAGAGCTCCATCTTCGTCGGTCTTGGGCGAAACTTCTCCAGTCGCCCCGAACGTTTAGGGTCGCCAGGTCCTCTTCCACTGCGTACAGCCAGCGTATTCGTGGTCATCCCCGAAACCGCCGACCTCTACCTGGTTCCCTGCTGAATATTATTTTCGCAATTCTTTCTTCCGACATTCGCATTAAGTGACCAGCCCACTGAAGTCTGCCGTATTTTACACGATTGATACTATTCGCATCTTTGTACACTTGATACAACTCAGCACGGTTGTACCTACACCGAAATTGATATGGGATTCCATGAATTGTTAAATTTATGGACAAAAGAACTGATATTGGTAAAGCGTACACGTCGAGGGTTAGAACATGAAATACTTTCCCGTCAACAAGAAAGTAGGGTAACTCGGTGTTATACGCCCCCCCTCCAATACTTTACGAATCATTCGTGAGACTGTCTCACTATGAAAATTTGACAGTTTAAACGCGCAGCAAAACAGAGATAATGCAAAAAGTATCGAAAGTCGAATTTCGATGTAATTTTTGACGCAGAAAAAAAAATGATCAAGTTGTCCTTTAGGTATATAGTACGATAGAAGTGACGTCACATGTTTACAATCAAACTTGATACTTACATCAGCGAATAGCCTGCCTTGTTATTTTTAATGCCGTGGTTAAAAGTATAATCATGTTCTTCTATTTGGGTCACACAAAATATTTACACAATTGTGGGTTTGCTTGGGCAGATGGAATGCGCAGGAAATGGATTTGTAAAGCCAATGACAGATCAAAATTCAATGTTTTGAAATATTAAGAGGAAAATTGCCATCATCGTTTTCGTATGAATTGAGAGGCTTTTTTCAACAATGTCCCCAGACTAATATTCATGTGAATGTATCACTATATACTTGGTAATTTGATTGAATAATTGCAGTTTAAATATAATTCGGAAAAATTTACTCAATTCTTATCGTAAAATTCACTATTCGTCTATTTTTATAGGAAATGATCGGTGTTAAAACGGATGGAAGTTTTCCTGAAAGTATTTGTAACTAAAATCTTAGATAATATATTGTTTGAACTCCGAAGCTTCATGATACTATAAAATGAACATATTGATGTAGAAAGAACCATTTTTTTCCTACCTTTAGAAATTTTAAACGAACGTTCTATTATCGATTATTTGGTAGTGCGGTAGAAGCTTACGTAAAATATTACGCAACTAGGGATGTCATGTCTATTACGGTTGGAGGACATAAGGTCGAATGGACAAAAGGTCGAATGGAAAAAACGTCGAATGGACAAAAGTCGAATGGAGAAAATGCTCTTTTGAGTTTGAAGCGTGGATTCGACACATTTTTACTTATAGCATAAGCCTAGTTTTACCGCTGAAAATATTATTGTACACTTTGTTGCCAACATTTTCATCACAAGTTTTTCCCTTCTCATCTGTGATTTTTCCTTCTTTTAAATGATAGCTGTTCTTTAGAAGTATCATTTGCTTGGATATTATTTTCCATACAAAAGATTGATTGCTTTCTATATGATACATGTTCATTAGAAATTCGTCCTTCTTTTAAACATTGGCTGTTCTTTTGAGATTTTATACAGTTGTGGACACTTGTATCGACTATTATTCTTTCTTTCAAACATCGCCTCTTCTTTATAGACCGTAATTAACATTTTGCTTGTTTTTTTTTCAATTGAAATTTTGTGTTCTTCTAAACATCGGCTGTTTTTTATGGTTTGGAGTGTTTATGGGCATTTCAATTGCATGTTTTAACAAACGATTTTCCTTCCTTTGAAGTTTTGCTGTTCTTCAGGTTTATGCATTAATATCTGACTGTTGGTTTCGACTGATTTCAATTAACATCAGGGACTAATCATCATCCTTTTTTCTGGCATTATTTTTCAACTGGGACAAGGTTTGTTTCCCTGCTATACATGCATTGACTGAGAGCTTTACCTATCATTCGATCATTTTGCATTGAATGCAATCTCCTGCATCGTGTTTCTTACAAGGACAAGATCTGCAACACGACCGGTGAGAAGAAAACTCAGGGAGTGTGAGTGTGATGTCACATCACCGACGACCTGAAATCTGCCCATGCTCTGCATTGAGGTTTACAAAGGACACATACATTACACTTGCACTTGGGCCCATTTCTCTTCTTTGAAAGAGGCAGCAGAAATAGCCTCGGCAAACTGCTTCCCCTTGCTGTCTTGAACATTGTTACAGGGGACCAGTCTCGACAAAGCTAAACCTCTACAGTCGAGTCTTGATCGGCACGCCATAGATGCTGCAATTTTAGCCTAATCTGAATAGGGCGCTTGCAGCAAACAAAAGTGTGCCCAACGGCTCCCTTTGATTTTGCTGGGTAACGGTTTGAAACGGAAAACACGTTACGAAACGTTTCCCAGCAAAATCAAAGGGGTCCGTTGGGCACACTAAACAAAGGCTGCAAGTGCCCTATGACAGCCTTAGTTACTGCATTCTAGCACACGGCATCACAACACATAGTATCTCGATTGGCCTGCATGTCGATGCTGTATTTTATATTTATCAGGAGCTCATACCGTTTTGTCTCAAATTCCGAACAGACTCATATTCCGAACACTCGGTTTTTGTATGGCGATTTGGTTGAAATGTTTCGCTGAAATATATCACCAAATAACGAGGAAATGGCAGTCAATTCCAATTCAATTTTAACGTCTCCAATATAATTTATACCGCGGGAGTAGTGATGATTCACTAGTTTAAGACCAGCAGAACAAGCTTAGATAAATTTATTTGTGAAATTATTCATTTGAAAACGATTTATTCGTGCTGTTCGGAATTTGAATCAAGGTGTTCGGAATATGAGACAGAATGAACACAGTGTTCGGCATTTGAATCAAAATGTTGTTCCATATTTTTACATATAAACAATACTAAAACTAATTAAATCAACATAATTATTAGTACACCCAACAGCCAACAGTTAGACTTGGCGAGGAAATTAAAATTTACACAAATATCATCCGATTTATGCCAATCAGATGCATTTGAAGTCACTGTTGTCCTTAAGTGCTCGGAATATGAGTCAAAACGGTAAATGTGCCTACGAATCTTCAACCAAACCATCTTTCAACGCATCAGAATCATAGTGTGCTGCGCTAGCCGGAGGCTCAAGAAAATTCTGAAAGCGAACGAAGAGGCTTGTCTCTTACACTACTCGGAACTGCGCACGCCATCGGTATCGGTATCATTCGACAGAGCGTATGTGAAGCATTCAGACACATCTCAAGAAAAATGAGAAACATCAAAATAGGTCTCAAAATGTGCACTGCACGGGCGATCCTGAAAGAAATTTGGCTCCTGCAGATAAGGCTACAGCACGTGTACAGTAACTCTGGATACACTGTGACCTGAGAAGTGTAAACTATTTTCACCACAAAAAGATCATTGAGCAGAACAGAACGGTTTTTCTGAATAGCTGCGCGTTTTTCATCTACAGAGTACAGCAAATGCTCTTCAAAGTTATTCTGTTGTAATGAATACATAATTTAACCAGTTCCGATATAAAACGTGATCCGCAAAAGAATATTGTAAGCTTCTTTAACAATTCAACGGTGTAGACATCACCTCCAACTAGGAGTTAAACAGGATCAGTAACATTGGGCAACAGGTAACACATAGTCCAGTTGGTGTTGCTTTCAATCGCTTCTTATTTAGCTTGTCTACCTAAATTTTGTCTGTTTAAGCTTGCGTTCTTCCAATAATTTTGTCCATTCGACCATTTTTGCCATTCGACCTTTTTAGCCATTCGGCCTTTTGTACATTCGAAATTTTGTTCATTCGACCTTTTGTCCATTCGACCTTTTATCCATTCGACCTTTTGTCACTCGAACTTTTGTCTATCCACCTTTTGTCATAGATTCGTCTATTACGGCTCAAACTAGCTGACGGTTTTTTGAAAATAACTGAAGGTTCTGGTGGGCTTCGATTCCACGACTCCCAATATGCTAGACTGGGCGTGTTAACAAACTACGCCACAGAACGGGTAATGATTCTGCAGCGCAATCGGCCAACCTGAAACTAAAGTCCGTCACGACCCCATATTCTCCTTTACAACCCACCATCTCCTTAGGCTCTCTTAGATGTCCAATTCGACTCTTCTAAGCGTGCCTACGAGCGACAGTGAGAGATTTTATATATAGCGTCGCACTTTTGCCTTGCTTGTACCCCACTACTCATAAGCCAACGTTGGCTCAATGAAATGGTTAGTATGGGTCCGGCTTTCGACCTGGTCGTATCTCGTCAAATCAACCCCATTTGTGATAGAGCGATCGCATATATTGCTGGTATTTGTTAAGGACATTGTCGAAAATGTATTGTACATCACTTTGAAAACTTTCTGAGGAATTCCTGATGGACTTTCAGAAATCAGGAATCATACGTTTAAGACTTCTACATTTTTTTCGAAACTCCTATAATTTACCTATTTTGAGATTCCATTAGAATCTTATTTAGAAATCCTTGAAATCTATCATTCCTTGACTCCTGTTTTTCTAGAATTTTGCCAGAAAGCCTCTAGAAACTCCGCCCTTGTATCGCACAAAAATTCAAACCAAGAATATGGATTCTGGCCATAATTGGTAAAATTATTTCTTGGGAAGATAAATACAAACTTCTTCATAAATATCTTTGTGAATCATTTCCCCCTTCTCAGTTATTTTGCTACATGTTTCTCTACAGATTACTTTACTGATGTGCTTATTTTGGGAGCAAAAGATTTTCTGTTTTTTTTTTTCTAACAAATTTCCTCGAAAGATTCGAAGGCAAGAGACATTTCAAAACAATTTTCTTTCCAGTTCATATATAACCGGGAATTTGAAGCAAAATTTCAAGAAATAAAACATAAAAAAAAATTACGCAATTTGTGATGTATTTTGGAAATGCTTTTTAAGGACTTGTGATAAACTTCACGGAAGAATTTAAAATAGAGTTTTGGTAAAACATATTTAAAGAAACTCACAGATGAATTTCTAGTAGAACTTTCAGTGAGATATCCCAGTATTAGATATGACAGAATCAATGATTTTTTGGAGGATTATCGAAGGAAAACTGAACTTTTAAATATAAAGTAGTATTTTTTAGGTGAACCCGCGAACATATTTCAGAATCAATTTGCTAGGTAAAAGTAGACATAGAAGGAATGGATGTCCACCAGGAGGAATTCGCTTTGAAAGTATGAAGAAATCCCACAATATTATTTGACTAATTTTCATGAGATTTGCAAAAAATCTTTAGCCACCCTTTAATATTTCTTGAGGAATTTGATTGTATTTAAATTCTTTCAAGAATATCGAAAAGTGCTTTAAAAAACTTTGCTACAAATCTGTTGGAAATCAATCAATAATTTATGAAATAATAGGTTTTCCTGAAAACTATAGTTTCAGTAATAAATTTATTCATGCGAAAATACTTAAAACATTGAATCAAAATCAAAGAAAGAATTTAATACTGGAATAAAACACTATGGTTGATTTTGTTACATATTTTAGCCATTCATCTGAAGAAAACTTGCCCATGCCGAAATTTCTTAAAAATTAAACCCTATTCGACAAAAATTCCCGCTATGTACTGTCTGGGAAATTCCTTTTGTAATTTTGCCTTTTTTTTTCAATTATATTTTTCGGACATATATCGATTTGAAAATAATTTATGGATTTCTTTAGTAAATTCATCATAATAGTGTTCGGTAAGGGTATCCTCTAAAAACATGAGATATTAGAATGCAGCGAATATGCTGCTTTTTGCTAAAACAACATTATTTTGGATTATTCAGAAAAAAAACGAATTTTGGTAATCAAATTTCCAGGATATTGATGTTTTTTTTTAATCACGGTATGTTTTGCAACGGAGATGTCGAAGAATTGCGCTTATCGCATACAACAAAAAACTTATTCTAACAGTAAACAATCGATCGACAGCTGGGCGGTTAAGTTTTCGAATGTTGCGCAATTCACCGAAGTCAGAACAGCCACGCTGATGCTGTGTAAGACAAGCGAGGTTTTCTCACTATAGTTGTACAATATACAATAATAGTTTGTTAGTTAGTTGAATCGATTTTTAGTTCATGACAAGATTCATGTACATTTACTCAGAAGATTCTGTTTCATGGCCAGGCCCATACTCTAGAGCACAGAAAACTGTTGTCTCATGGAGCATGATGTCTTCCGTATGTTTAAGTAATTGTTTGTAGAGATAGTATTTTTGTCATTTGTTTGACAAGTGCGTTTTGAGCCAAACTAGAACCCATGATATTTGATCGAAGAAGAAAGGAATTTGTTGGATGCCTGGAAAGTTGTTGCCGTTGGATACGTTCAGTCTTTTCATGTATGGGACGAGGTTGGGATTAAACTTATAATCCTTGCTCAGTAAGCATTAGACAACTGATTCAGCCTAGGTTCTTAATTTCAAGACTGCTTAAATAATGTAAAAAGCTTTTGTTAAATAAAAAATAGCACTAAATTGCTTTCTCTTCTTTCACATTCTTTGCAGATCGCCTCTAAAGCATAAATTAACAACAACATCGCCCATTAAAGCCATCTGGTGAACAATCTACGCTTTAATTATGAAAAAAGCCAAGCAATACCCTACCATCCCTTTGCATTAGCGCACCGTTTGCAATAGCAATAGAAAATAAGCTAACAAGTGCAGCCAACCCAGAAATATCATCCACCGTAAATCCCATAATTTGCCTTTTCTACCGGAAGTGTTTCTTAGCGTGAGAGTGTGCAACAGTGACACCAATGACCCAGTTAAACCATGTCCCGGCTTTTGCGGAAGCGCCAACATCGTAGCGAGCAACAATTGAAACAAACGGCGGCGTAACTCAACAAATACCGGTGGCACAGTGTACCAGCGCTCGTCGTGAACTATCATGGAAAATGTCTACGCAAAAGAGCTCGCTGACGAAAGCTACGAAACAAGTGCCACAACAGAGGCAGACGTTATGCCTCGGGGCATCTGCAAGTCTGTCGGAGGAATCAGGATGCCCAACAGATCTAGCAGCACTCACAGCGTCCGGATACTGTCCCCAACGCCAGTGGCCTCACCCACCCCTTCTATCAGGGGACGACATCCACCGCCGACGTCTCCTTCGCTGGCCACCCTCCCGTTGGCGGAGGTAGCAGTTTCCACAATCAGTCTCTCGATGAAGGAACCCAGCATCCAGCTTCAGCAGCAGCAACAGCAGGACGACAATCAACAGCAGCACAAAGAGCTGCCACCGACATCGAAAAAGCTACAAGGAAACAGTACAAACACCAGCACCACTATCCCCAGGAAGCCGAAGGTGGACTTTGTGCGCTTTGACTCAACCGAGATTCATTACACGGATCACGATGAGGTGCGGACGAAAATTTCGGACGAGATTAAAAGGTGAGTGAGCGAAATTTATCAATTGTTTAAGGGTAGACGGTTATGGAATCATTCAAACATAGAATGAAATACGACGGAAGTACTGTAATCCGAGGTAAAATTGATCAGTGTTTCTTTTCAATACTTTTCAAAAATTGTGGTTGGAATGTTTGAGATTTGAACTATACGTTTATTTAGCTTTCTCAGACATTGGAAAAAAAAATCAAACTGTATGTTCGGTTTTCTTCCTTTGTTTTTCTGACTTTTTTCCCTGAAATTCTTCGTTTTTTTTTGTACACGAAAACAAGTCGGAACACTTCGAAACTGACTGGTAAATTTTCACTGACAGATTATTCTTAAGCTTCCAATTAAAAATCTGAACGTTTTCCTTGAAAAATATCCCAGAAAATTTGAACGATTATTTGCAGCCAAAAATTAATTGATCGATCAAATTTTCAGCGCGATTTTCAGTTGTCGTATTTTTCTACTATTGAAAATTATAGATAAGGCTTGGTTTTTATGGGATACCCTATTATGTGAGATAATATGCTATAAAATGTATCCCTCGGTTTGATGTCAATTGACGTACATCCAACCGAGCAGGTATGCACTGTTGACACGCACACCACTGACGTATGCACGCAGCAGCCCAATTAAAATACTAGTTCAAAGCACAAACTACCAGATACTTCATATTGGTACAATTTTTCATAGCTTTCACGGAGCATCTGCTAAGGATTCGTGGAACAACGAGTACACCACGGAGCACAATATGAAAACCACTGGACTAGAACAATGGACGCTGCAATTTTTCTTCTTCTTGGCATTAACGTCCCCACTGGGACAGAGCCTGCTTCTCAGCTTAGTGTTCTTATGAGCACTTCCACAGTTATTAACTGAGAGCTTTCTATGCCAAAGTTGCCATTTTCGCATTCGTATATCGTGTGGCAGGTACGATTATACTCTATGCCCAGGGAAGTCAAGGAAATTTCCATTACGAAAAGATCCTGGACCGACCGGGAATTGAACTCAGACACCTTCAGCATGGCTTTGCTTTGTAGCCGCGGACTCTAACCACTCGGCTAAGGAAGGCCCCAAAAAACGCTGCAATTAGATTCTCTAAATGGGGCTTGAGTTTAGCTAACCATTCTCAATGTACACAAATCGAGAGTTCAAAATTTAAAAGTCAATAATGGTGCTGGCCACGTCCTAACGGTCATCAGGGAAGTAAAATAATATTACCTCTGCATCTCCACAATTTTCATGGAAACGATATTGGGTTAGAGGGATAAGGTAAGGATCTGGAGTCATTTATAGTTGGTAATGCGATCCATGCTAAGTTCACGCCTAATCGGATTTCTGATACGCTCTCCGAAAAAGTGGTCTTCGCTTGCTTCGGACCTCTTATTTCCAGTAAAAATAAAATTTTCATAGTTTTCGTTGGTTTATGAGTCACATAAAGACAAATGTGCTTCGGGGAGATCATTCATAATCAAGCAAATCATAGTTCCATAAAAATAGTGATACATTTACGCAGAAATTAAACTCAATTTCACAAAAATCTGGTGGGCTTCGTGACCGTGCGGTTTGTGTTACCAATCATTTGGCGCATCGAGTCAAGTAGTGTGGGTTCGATTCCTGCTGCAATCTGGAAAATTTTTCGTCAGGAATGTATCTCGACTGTGCCATTGGGCGTTGCATGCTAGTTCCTTTGTCAAGTGTTGTGCTTCCTTCAAAGGGTAAATTTTCCATTAGAAGCATTAACGTATGGTGTCTTTTTTTTCTTTTTAATCACAGTTTTCAAAAGTTCAATAGTTCAAAATTGAGAAATACCGTTCATTTATAGAAAGTGATGCAACGAAAAATGCTTATTCGCACCCTTCACAGGGAGGATCATCCGATCAATGTTTCCCCGTTGTTCAAAGATACCCCATTTTCCGTCAAGCATACGTATATCATCGCAGTTAGAGTATAATAATGTTTGCCAAAGTGTCAGTTATTTAAACGTTGTTTTCCAGAATATCAGAGATGCATTCCTCAGCTGATTTAACGCTAGGAAAAAAAAAAAATATCGCTGACAGCAATTTTGTGGAACTATATAAATTGAAATGGAATGGTGTCTGAATGTCACGAAATGGCTTGCTAACGAATCATCGGATTTACTTAAATCTTCTACAAATAGATTCTTGAAAAGTTCCGACGTGTATGTATTTAAAAAAAAAATCAAAGAATTTAACGGAAAGACTAAGAAAAACAGGAGAAAATTGACATTCATTTTGTTGAATTTTGTTCCACATTACCAAAAACCTACTGCGTGACAGAACAAGGTTTTTTGGGTCAACTATTCATTACATTTATTTAGTTAACATCTAAACAGACTACACTGAATCAACAATTTCACGTCATAATACTCGGTTCGGGGCAGCATCTCTTCGTCCTCGGTTCTTCCCCACGTTCGCTAAATCGATAGCATTTGATCCGTCCACCTAGCTCGCTGGGCTCCACGCCTCCTTGTAAAGGGTGTCCACGATGAAATTGTCACACAAAAAATTGATTCGCAAATTTCCAGTTTTCTTCCGATTGCTATCAAATTTTCAGGGATTGAAAAATAACTATTAAACATCATTTTACCATTTAACTCGTATTTCATTTACAGTCCATACGCAAATGCCCGCATCTTGGCCTTAACCCCGGCCATAAGATTCTGCACAACCTGGTGAATCAACCGTTTTTTGCGTGTAAACCCATACTTTCCTCAGTTCCTCGACTGTCTTCACTACCTTAGGTCGTTTAAGAAGGTGCTACTTCATAATCGCCCAGTAGGGTAAATTGGTATAATGCGCCCCAACCGGGCAATACGCCCACTTCATTTTCAAGAGATTGAGTATTAATCATTGATTACATATCTTAAATGTCCGCGAAAATATGATGTTGCGGATATAAGATCTTTGCGAAGTATGAACAACCAATAGAAATACCAAAAATATCGAAAATCTGCTTCTTGGCGTAAAATGTTGGGTCCGATAGGCAAGCCTCGTTGTGAATGAAGCCCATCCTTTAATATTGTACTTATAACAAAAAGCTTTTACCGGAAGACGACTACTAATGGACCCTTTTAAGCTTAGCAAGTGGTGGAATTCTCCTTGGAAACATTTCTACAACGCTGCGAAACTTTTTCTACGGGAGGGGCATATTGCCTGGTTTGTTTTGAAACGTCAAGATTTGGACCGTTTACAGAAAACGTCTTGTACTTTTTTTAGAAGCTACCTGGCAAGAGAAAGTTGCATGCAGAGCATGACCAAACACTTTGACACCAAAAACTATAGAAGTAGTGCATTTGCCACTGCGATAGAGCAGTTTTTCCATAGGGGGGGCATATTATACCTGTTTACTAGAGAATGAAAAGTCAGCAACCAAGCGCCTCCATGACTTTTCTCTTTGGCATGGAAACGCTCATTCATGTTCATGAGAAAAGCTTACGAGTTAGACAAAGAGGGAAATATTGTTAAATTATAATGGAAAATAATGGAAAATCTATGAGTATGTGTATTTTTTGTCGGTTTGCGAGGAAATTAAAATTACCAAAAACTTAACAATACTTATTCGAAGCTGAAATTATTCACAGTTTGCATCACATGTTGGGTAATTCGCCATGAAAAAATCTGATAGAAGTCTCATTGCTACTACACTATGAGGCCCATGTAGAATCTCAATATGACTGTTATGCGGTACATTTAGTAATGTGATAAAATAACTTGTTATGTGTTTCGCATTTTGTAAAAAAATCTCACAGATTTCAAAAAGTTGATTGAAAGTTTTCATAATTTATGGAATTTCACGGTATTAATTCGAAATCATCAAAAATGTCGAATGTGTTAAATATGCAGTTATAGGCAAGAAACGTTTCTAAGTTCCGTAAGAATATCTGCTTTTGAAGCAATAAGCACCGTCTACTGTTGCTGAATTGTCTCAGTGTTATTGATTCATAATGTGTTTTGAATTTTTTCATAAAGTTCATGTTCAAGTTTTGTGTAAAAGTGAAAAAAAAAACACTTGTGCTTAAAGGCATTAAATAACTTCATGGACTTGGAAGGAAGCAGGTCGTCCAAGCAAGGATAACATAATGGAAAAGTATTGTTACCCATTCACTGGCCTTGAATATGGAATATTGAACTAAACTCTAGATTCGATGTTTTTAACAGGACGTCATGAACAATATAATCATGGCTCAAGGAGTCAAAATTTATCATAGCTCATAGGTTAGAAACATAATATATTTTTGTAGCATAATGTTATAAGGCTCCATCCATAAATTATGTAACGCTCTCTAGGAGAAGGGGTAGGAGGCTCAAGCGTTAGGTGTCAAACAAAAAAAATATTTTTTATCATACAAAAGGCATAGTTCATATTCTTATGATTTTGATGTAGTTATATTGTTATGATTTTGATTAAACTATAACAAGGCGCCGTATCGCTTACTATAGGTGACAGACGACGGAAGATGATTTTGGGTAATACTTTGTAGGCCGCATTTAGAATGGTGATCGCTTGAAAGTTCACATAATCTAACTTGTCGCCTTTCTTGTAGATCGGGCATATAACGCCTTGCTTCCACTCCTTCGGTAGCTGTTCCGTTTCCCAGATTGTGACTATCAGCCGATGTAGACAAGCGGCCAACCTGTCCGGACCCATCTTGATGATTTCGGCTCCGATACCATCTTTGCCAGCGGCCATGTTGTTCTTGAGCTGTTGAGTGGCATTCTTTACTTCCCCCATCGTGAGAGCTGGTTGGTTTCCACTGTCCGCTGTGCTGACATAGCCATCGCCTTCGCTGTCCTGACCTTCTGTGCCTGTGTTCTCTGCGCCATTCAGGTGTTCATCGTAGTGCTGCTTCCACCTTTCTATCACCTCCTGTCCTTCCGTCAAGATACTTCCATCCTTATCTTGGCAAATTTCAGCTCGCGGCACGAAGCCTTTGCGGGATGTGTTGAGCTTCTGGGGATTTTTTTTATTATCGTACAAATTGGGCCGAAGGGTCTCAGATTTTCATGAAACTTTTTCCACAGGCAGGGCTCATGGATATAGGAATAAAAAAAAATAGAGAAAAATTTAGGGTCGCCTATTTTTCCGGAAAACTCAGGTGGAAAATTTTTGTTTTCCCTTGACACTACTTACTTTGAAAAATCATAACTCAAGAACGAAGCATCGTAGAAACAAAGTTGTTATATGAAAATTTAAGCAAATTTTCTCAGAAATCCAAAAAAAAAAATATGAACTGGAAAAAGTTTTCCACAAAATTTTCCACCGTTAGGGAAATTCATAAAGAAAAGCTGGAAAATCTATGCCCGAACTCGCGAAAAATTTTTATTAAAATATTTTTGAGAAGGAAACTTTATAAACATCAATTCTAGTAACTTTTAGGATGTACTTTTTTTTTGTTCCTGAGTTATGGTCAATTTTGTGAAAAATGACCATATTAGCCTTTTCTTTGAAAACCCATATTTCAACCGAAGCATCAGAAAAACAAGGTTTTTTTTATTAAAGCAATTGCAAATTTTCTAAAAGATCTGAAAGAAACGATATGGGATTGGTTTTAATGAAGTATAAGTCGGATTGGATTATATTTTTCATTAAACATTACACCGTTAAGCAAAGCTGAAAAAACTGTGTCTTTTCCATTCCAAGGGATTCTTTCTTTTCTATGGAACAAATAAGATTCTTTTTATATTTTTCTTTAATTTTATTTATTCAATTATTCAGTACATAACTTACATTTTATCTTAAAACTATCTATTTTTTCAACCGGGAAGATTGCCTTTGGTTGCTACCACCAGAAGATTTTCGTTTCTTTGTAGTATTAAGAACAAAGCATGCTGTATTTTCTTGGTTTTCATGTGCATCTGAGAATTCACTCGCAAAAATGCTTCGTTCGTCTTTTGGAATAAATGAATGATATTTTTTTGTTCCAGGAATTGGAACAAGGTTAGAAAATCTCTCCTGAAGTAATTTTTCAGCCTCTGAATAGTCATTTTCAGTTGCATAGATGAATTCCCAATCTTTTTTAAATTGGTCTTTCACCTTTTGCGACACAGCCCAGTCAAAAAATTGTTTGGCGTTATTAATTTCCGCTGACTTTCTAATACTAGCATCTCTAGCCATTCGCTTAATATTGCCACCGATACCATCACATGGACCTATTCCATGTGAGGTTAGGAAAAAGTGCCATTCTGCTCTAATTTTAAAATCATTTTCATGGTTGCATACATTTTTGAAATTTGATTTATTTTTGTACTGCTCTCCGCAACCATCAGAAAGATAAATGATTTTTTCAAGCTCAGGAAATTTATTTTTCAATCTTGAAATTAGTTTTGTTTGAAAAGGATAAACTGATGTCGTGTTATGCTTTTTATGTCAGCAATTACAACAAAATTTAAGACTTTGATCGAGGATTTGTCTTTGTAATAAATTACAAATGGATGTATTGTTACTTGAGGTCGTACAAAGTAATGGCTTTGAATGGAATCTTGTATCACGCACGAATAATTTTCCGCGAAATCCATCTGGCACATTATTTCTTTGTTTTCAACTAGTGATTCCTTTTTAGCTCTTATAAATTTATTTTGTTTATCTGCTTTGAATTGATGCACAAGAAACTTCTCTGTGAGATTTTTCATGTTTTCTATAAAATCATTTACATTTTCCTCTTTGTTTATAATTTCACAACGAGGAGAAATAATCCAAAAACAATACTTAACTTCTTCAACGTTGTTTTCATCTAAGCGATTGGCAACAAAATCTAATTTCTTTAATTTACAATCCTCACAGGACCTCAAGTAACAATCATCTGTAGTATCTGGACATATCATTTGACTAGTCAAAAAGGTGTCAAGTTTTTTTTCTGTATTATGAACTTCAAAGCAATTAGTTTTTTTCAGTGCATCAACCATGAATTTCATATTCTCATGTATCATGCAAACACAAACATTCATGGCCGATGAATCCTTTGTATAAACACATTGTTTTGGTTTAAGTTTCCAGAACGATGTGAATGAGACAGATTCCTGTTCACTCTTACAGGTTTCCAAATATTGTTTATATAAAGTATCCAAAGGGTCAAGCAAAAAGCGTTTTTGAACATTTTGGAGCACTCCATTGGGTAACTTAATAGATATGGTATCTTTCAAGCCAGGAAATGGCCGACTGATATCATCCCTTAGGTAAAAATTTGAAACTATGTCTTGGACATCTGATCCATGCGAGGGTCGTCCTACTTTTGAAAGTGGTTGAATCCCTAAATTGTATTTTTTTGGTTCAGTTATAACGTGTTGAGACACGTCAAAATGAGCTTTAACTTTGGCATATGACCAATTCCTAGGAAGTAATTTTAGAAGTTCAATTTGCTTGTCAGGTTCGGCTTTTGTAACAGCTGAGATCAAATTTAATAAAACGGAATTAAAATCCTCTGTAACATCGACAATATTAGGCGGAAACCAAGTCTTTATTTTACTCAAAATTTGATTGAACATTTCGTCCATAGAAGCATTGCGATAGTTACTACTAGAAGCATCAAAACGTGAAGATTTTACTTGCAAAGAAATTTCCAAGAATTTAGCAAGCTCTTGTATTTTTTGTACATTATTTATAGAACCAACTGACTCACCCGAGGAAGGAGTTTCCTATGGCGACGCCAACGAAGATAGTGGTGAAACTTGTTCCTCAAACGCCATTGCTTCTGGAAGATCCGTTACGAGAGCCTTCTGGTCACCGGTAATGGAGCACTTCACGCAAATTTTCATCTTTTCCGTAATCCACCGAACTCCATTCGAATGAAGCTTACTGATGAGGCCTTGGCTGATCGATCGTAAATTTGTCCTTACTGATTTGTGGCCGTCCAGTCCGAAGGGGTTACAGCATAAAGAATTGTATTCGTAATATTGAACTTTGTCCATTTCAACAGCTTCGGGAAAACTTTTTTCACTTTACAAAAAATAATAACGAGGAATATACAGCTGATAGACAACACTTGCACTTTCTCACTGCTCTTTGTTAGTTTTTGGTAAACTTATGATTCTCTAGCCATTTCAACGCTTTAAGCTTGAATTGGTAAATACCTATTTGTCATATTGTCTACCCATTTATTTAACTGTCAATTTTGAAGTTACCTAACAGGAAAAAATTGCCTACATTCTGATTGAAGAAAACTTTACTTCTATGTAGTTTTGTTCTTAAGAAATTTTGTTTATGAACTTATAAATTTGTTAATATATGGTTCAAACAGCTCATCCTTGCAATATTTGTTCATGTTTTAGGAACGAAAAATGAGCGTATTGAAAAATATTGTAGGATTGGATCTTATTGATCGCTCTTTTCAAATATACTTTGTTTGAAAGCTGGAATAGCTAATCGGGTTTTCATTATTTGTTTTCATAAACAGTGAAAAATGTCCTGGGAAACTGATTCCATTTCAAAAATTTTATATTTTTGAGATAATTTGAATCCGGTTCGACAAGTCATGATGAGTCTTGAGTCATGAGTTTTAAACGAAAAGGCATGTATGGCAAATCTTTGCATTTTTTACAAAATTGACCATAGATCAACTAAAGAAAAGTACATCCTAAAAGTTACCAGAATTGATGTTTATAAAGTTTCTTTCTTAAAAATATTTTATTAAAAAATTTCCGCAAGTTCGAGCATAGATTTTCCAGCTTTTCTTTATAAATTTCCCCAACGGTGGAAAATTTTGTGGAAAACTTTTTCCAGTTCATATTTTTTTTTGATTTCTGAGAAAATTTGCTTAAATTTTCATATAAAAACTTTGTTTCTACAATGTTTCGTTCTCGAGTTATGATTTTTCAAAGAAAAGTCTTATATGGCACATCTGGACATTTTTCACAAAATTGGCCATAACTCAAAAACGAAAAAATGATTAAAGCTTACAAAATTACCTTTTCGAAAATATTTTTTTGAAAATTTTCCACGAGTTCGGGCATAGTTTTCCGGCTTTTCTTTACAAATTTTCCCAACGGTGGAAAATTTTGTGGTAAACTTTTTCCAGTTCATATTTTTTTTTGGATTTTTGAGAAAATTTGCTTAAATTTTCATATAACAACTTTGTTTCTACGATGCTTCGTTCTTGAGTTATAATTTTTCAAAGTAAGTAGTGTCAAGGGAAAACAAAAAAAATCTACCTGAGTTTTCCGGAAAAATAGGCGACCCTGAATTTTTCTCAATTTTTGTTTATTCATATATCCATGAGCCCTGCCTGTTGAAAAAGTTTCACGAAAATCTGAGACCCTTCGGCCCAAACCCGTACGGTATTAAAAAAAATCCCCTTCTGATAGAAATTCCGCGTTTCTTGAGAATGGTACAGCAACTCCAAGAAGTTGGTCCAAAGAGATTCTACTGTTTCAAATAAAAGTCTATCGAATATTTACCAGAACATATTACATTTTTTATATCACCGCTAAACCTCATGGTTTACGCCTCATGCTGAAAAAAAAAATTGTACTCGGCGTTATCTAAATGGGATGGCGTTCACCTTACCTCTGGAAAAGCATAAGGGCGACGATTCATAACATCACTCCTGACGCTAATGAATGCAAACTGACCGCGTACCGAGCCGTAACGAAACATAATTATCACTGACGATACTGCGCCGTAGTTTGCACACCGTAGCTTCCAAAATCAAACCCTTCGTAAAGTTCTCAAAAAAAAGGGTAGCTTGGAAAAGGACAGTCGAAATTACGTGGATGGTGGTTCGGCACACTAACGTATGTAAATAGTTGTTATCAAGAATAGTTGTGAGGTATTTGGGAGAACCTGATTCAACAGAATGCTGGACATGTAATCAGCTTGAGTGTTTGCATATCGTTTGTAATGAGGTGTAATCAGCTATTTGGGGGAGAGCTTTGGTTTGCAGGAAAAGTTGTAGTAGTCAGCGATTTTGCCATCATGTCACAATTCCATCCTTTAAATACTCCTCCCCATGCATCCTTACCCTTTTTTCTTGCAGCCAAAAATACGTGCTTTTTTTCTTTATCTTTCGAAACTTTTACTCAATTCTTAGATATAGCACCGAAATATCGCTATTTACTAAATTGAGGCTGCTGAATCCATTGCCGTTTTCAAAAATACCATAGCAAGTCTAGTTTTTGAGATATAGACAGTTAAAAATGCAAAATTTGACTATTTCAGCCAACTTGCATACAAGTTTCCCAGCTTGTATGGTAATTTATTTGACTAATTTGCCACAGAATTGAAACTTCATGCGAATAACCATTATTATCAGCAAAACTCATAATACTTTCGTTGCTCAAAAGCTATTTTTTATGGTTTCGAAAAGTATTGTATTTTGTCATATGGGAGAAGCAAAGAATTTTGTGTGGAGACTACAAGCAAGTTGAAAAAAATCGATTTAATCTAAGTTTAATCGTTCAAGTTCAACCAAATTATATCTGAAATGAAAGCTGAAGTCATACATTGCATGCTTGATGGATTAGATCACAAAAAAGTTTAATAAATCATACTTTAAATTTCATGTGCACATCAATGAAAACAGTGGTTTATGCAACTTTAGCGAGCTGTAGCTAAAAATTGTGACGTGCTAGAACATTTCTGAGAACGGCGTCAGATTCAGCAACCCCAAATCTACTAGATACACATAATTTGATCCTTGAGACAAATATCATTTTTGTTACGCTGTGTTATAGATAAGCAGAGTTATCCTAAGGCCTCTCATATACTTATGGGTTTGTACCTCAAATCCTGCAACATTTTTTTCTCTAGGCTAATTAAGGAAATATGGTTAAAATGGTCATATATAGCGAAAATAGGTAATTGTAGTATATTACAATAATCATAAATAACATTCACTCATGGAAACAATGAAAATAACGCTTGTGTATGCTTTATTCACATTGTTATCCTGAGGTGATATATCAATAAGTGTTTGAAATTCTATAGAAATAAGCCGTTTGTCTCCTACGATTTTTATTTTTGTTGGCAAAATGTTTTCTATGAACTTTGATTGATACTAAACTTTACTAAGTACTCAGTACTGCAACACTCAGTATTGCAACGATTTCATACCTTTGGTGGATAATGCACACCGCACTAGTTATTTTCGAGGATCTACGCATAGCATGAAATCTATTTTATAAACACATCCCGCGCTATTTTTTGTTGCGATTTAGGAAATTAAGGTACAAACTTACAAGTATATTAAAGGCTTTAGAATAACTTTTAACACTTGGCAGCTAACTTAACAAGCAAGATTTTGCAGTAAACTTTACCTAGAATTGTTATTATTCCATCAATTTACAGGAATGTTAGAAAACAAAGATCGTTCTGTATATTAACGAGTAAAAGGAAGTACAGACTGGTTGACATTAGGCTTTGAAAATTGTGGTGGGTTGAAAAGCTGCAGAGAAGACCTGACTAATGCCCTTCTTGCTACTCCAGCATTCCACTGACAGTCAAAAGCCGTTATTTGCATTGTTACTCGCGCCGAGCTTCACGTTACCAACTAGTTGACCGACAAGTGAACGAACACCAGCGTCATATTTTCCGAGCTATTTTTTTGATTCCGTACAGAATACATCACAAGATGCAGAACCAGCAACATAAATAGCTACGCATGCAACGCAGATGGTAGACAATACGTGCGAAGTTCTGTGACAGCGTGCAAACAGTGACCCGAGGTGGATGGTAGCGAAGCGATTTTGTTCACAATCGGCGTCGCCGTTGCACAACAGCCGGAAACAAACAATGTTGGGTCAAAATTTGTTTTATGGCCTCAAGAAGAAATATGTAATCTTAATGTACTCATGACTCAATACGAGTAGTTTTCAAGTCAAAAAGTATCAAAATTACATAAGTGTAATATGCAATATTACTAAAACATTTACAAATTTTAATAACAGTGTTTAACCATAAACTTTATAACTTTGGAGAATTCCAAATACATATATGGATTTTGTACTCTATTTTGATATCATACTTTTCATTTGTTTTACTATAGCCAAATTGACGACCAAAATTTGAATGAAATATGTTATGTTATTACAAATTTAGTCGAGGAATAAATGAATAATTGAGACAGGTTCTAAATAATAAAATATATAAAAAGCTCCTAATCATTTTAGGTAGTTCTGGTCGCTTCTTCGCTTGGTGCCCGATCATTGTGAATTGTCCTGATTCTCCTGGACCATCTAAAGTGGCACTATGCACGAACAGCAGCTGTTTCCAATGTGCCAGTCGAGGCTACGCTTTGTGTTGTCCTAGCAGGTCCGTCCCACTCGGGCTCAGATTGGGTACCACTTCTAGTACTGCATTTGGTCCCTCGGTAGTGCAAAAGGTACCCAAGTTTGACAGATCGCAGTACACTTTGAACGGCATTCTAGATTACCTTCTGAGCCATAAAATTTTCGGCAACTGCAAGGGACATGAAAGTCTTTAATTTGTCTTTGGTCCTAGTCAGCGTAACTGGATCTATTTCTTCATCGTAATTTATCCAGATAGGAGAATCCTCTGATACGCGCGCAGGGAACTTTTTGCGTACCGGCAGGTTGCGATGCCACAGTGCAAGTAGACACGAACGGGGAAAAAGACGACGGCTGTGATGACGTCATTGGGCAAAACATTACACGGCTTGCACGAGAGTGAGCACATGTTGCCGTGGTGAAGAGAGTTAGTAGGATAGAGAATTGTGATTTGGAGACTGGAGAGTCACAACAGAGAGATTGGGAGCGTGAAACAGTTGATAACAAAAGCCGATATCAGTTGGGGGTGCTTTTGGTTTATCGAGAGCGACAGTGTTGTTGAATATGGAGGAAAACATTATTTAGAATATGGAAAATTGATTTAAATCGTCGAAAATATTGAAAATATTTTCTTTTTCGGAATACATATAGCTGTAAATATTGCACATTACGACTTTAACTTGAATGTACAGCTAGCATTGAGAGGCTGTCCAATAAGCATAAAACATGTTATGGGAGAAGAGGGGTCTTGGCAAAGACCACTGTTCATTTAAAATTTTAAATTTTGTGTGGGGAAAAGATCACAAAGGAATACTAGAAATAAAAAAACAAATGATTACGTGGTTGGGGTTGATGTTAATACATTGACAAACCATAGCGCATTTTAGGAGATTTCAGTGAAATCATGAATGCTGTAATATCTTCAATCTATTTACGAAAATTTTCGAATTATATAGACAAATTTCATTGACGTTGTATTCATTTAGAGCTACGCAGCATTCGTTCAACTCTTTTTCATTAATATTTTTATGATTCGGAACATTGAAAGTTGTGTTGACGTAGAGTAACGTCATTAAAATAGCAAGGTGACATATCTTAAATGACAATATTGCTCATGTTGATCCAAGAGAAAACCACAAATTTTCAAGAGCACAAATTAAGAATAGAAAACATCGCTCTATGCGGGTAAGCTAATCGACTAACCACCTCCAGTGAGTAATCAATCAATGAACATTCAGTCCAAGTGGTTTTGGATCTGTTTATGCATGCTCTTGAAAATTCTAAATGCGGTTTAGATTCACCTTTATCTCATTGTCAACACAAGAATAACTTGACGTTTTTATAGGCAGTTTTATTCTTCGAAGCTTAGTATTAAACCAGGTCCGTCCCACTCGGGCTCAGATTGGGTACCACTTCTAGTACTGCACTTGGTCCCTCGGTAGTGCAAAAGGTACCCAAGTTTGACAGATCGCAGTACACTTTGAAAGGAATTCTAGATTACCTTATGAGCCATAAAATTTTGGGCAACTGCAAGGGACATGGGGGTCTTTAATTTGTCTTTGATTAAACCGTATAGGCCTGAGTGAAAGCAAAAATATTGAAACCCTCACCGCTCAGCGAATTCTTAACGGATTCAAATGAGTTTTTGTCAGTTCACTGGCCCACATATCTAGTTTCTAGAAGTGGCCAAAGGATCTCGGAAATATTATTGTGGCCAGAGTTGTTCCGGCGGGTCACTGGGTCAAGTCGGGTAAAAAATGGCTATTTTTTGGGACATGCCAAGTTACCTGTATTTATTTGCAATGACAATTATTTTAATTTGCATAAATCATTAAGATCTGATATTCAACATTAAAAATGAAGAGTTTTTCACCGTTTAAAATATATCGGATTTGGCCATTCGGACGTAATGGCCAGAAGAACCGGCTGTAGATTTGTTGGGTACTAAACCGTTTCAATTCTCGAAAGGTAGAAATCAAACATAATTGTGTTCTAAAATGAGTTCCCATAATCATGGCACAGATGTTCAGATACAAATTGACCACTTTATCGTAAGTTTGAGGCCTCCCGGGACCCGAAAATGGTCATTTGTGGGATTAATCAAATGCAAAATTCATAGTTATCCAATTCAATCGTTTCTCAAAAGGTTCACGCTGATGTAATTTTCTTAAAATTCCGTCATGTAGTGGCCACATTATAGCCGATTCCGGAAATTATCTATGACTTTAAATTTGCCTACCTTCAGGCACAAATGCACAGTACCCTTCTCACCCGACCTGACCCAGTGATCCACCGAAAAAACTCCGGCCACAGGAAAATTTCCGCGTTCCTCTATCAACTTCTAGAATTTAGATATGTGTGCCAGTATACTGACAAAAAATCATTTGAATCCATAAATAATTCGCTGAGCGGTGAGGGTTTTAGATTTTTTGCTTTCACTCAGGCCTATACGGGTTAAAGTGACCATAAGGCAATAATGCATATTTTCAATTTCGGACAAACGGCATTCGGCCAAATGGCATTCGGCCAAATGGCCTGGAACATAGATTCACCAAAAAAGTCGAAACAAAGCTTCATAACATAGTGTTTAAATTCGCGGCTATAAAGCAAAGCCATTCTGAAGGTCGATTCGCATATAGTTCAGAATCTTTGCTGAATGGAATATTTCTCAACTTCCTGGGCATAGAGTATCATCGTGGAACCTGTGTAAGTTGCTCTGGAGTGGCCACATCAATGAGTACTCAGTTCATTCTTCGTTTATTGTAATTTCATTTCGAATTCATGAAGATTAAGACGTCGCACGGTATATTTTGGAATTGAAACGGAAATGTCCCTAAAGATGCCCTGGTGGATCCTGTGCTATTGAGTGGTCACATCCATTATTACAATGTTCACCCTGCATTCATTGGCATATTTATTATAATTCCTGAAGACTGGAACGTCAGACGGCAAATTTTTCTCATAAAATCAAATTGTCCCAAAAGATGCCCTGGCGGATCCTGTGTCAGGTGCTCTGGAGTTGTCACATCTATTGATACCGAGTTTCTTCGTCTATTCACGACTACGAAGCTGCTGATGTTTTCTTCGGTTTTCTGTGAGAGATAGGGTAGGTGTACCAGTTATAGACATAGTGGTTCCCTATTTCGCCATACAGGATTACTTGTTTATTTTCACATTTTGAAAGATTTTTTGTGTTGTAGTAGTAAGATTTAAGATATATCTTTATGTTTATGTATTCAAAAAGATTTAAAATTTGAAAGTTATCGAAATTTCTCGTATGGCCAAATAGGGAACCACTATGGCCATAACTGGTACACTTTCCCTATTTTTTGCCTTTTATTCGCGCACACGACGACAGTTCCTTACGAGGTTGACATCTGAAATATGCATGCTTACTTTGATCGGCAATGACTACAGACGAGTCACGTGAATTAGCTCGAATTTGCACGGCCGTGCAAAAAAAGTTTCCATACATTTTTTTCCACCAAAACCTTATTTTTGCATGAAACGTCGAGAAATGGTTTTCCTTTTTTGCACGGTTTTTGAAATTTTGAACTGAAAACTTTTTTTGCACGGTACGCATCCCCCGTGCAAAAACAGAATCGGGCTTTGTACCGATTAAAGGATCATAATACTTAGGAGTCTATTTATAGGTCGAGTCGGTCAAAAACGACTCGTCTGGAATCACTGACCACCCAAAATTTCGCTCGTCACGACTCTCTCACTCGAGATTTTCGACAGTTGTCACCCTATGTGATAGGATTACTATGGTAGTCTATGGGTGACTTCTTAAATATGCATGTCTACTATGGGGCTCTGCATTGTTTTGATTTTGTACGGGGTTTTGACTTTTACTGGCCTTGTTGTTTACAAATTTTCTAGAAGAGTGAAAAAGAGAGCATGATTTTTCCCATACTGCCCATCAAGGCATAACTGTCCTAAATGGAAAAAGTAGCCATTGAGAAAATGGCTTTCAAAGTTTGAAATTTATCTTCTCATACAAATGTTCATAATTTTCTAGCACTTTTTTGCATGGCATGTTGATTTTGTACTACCGCAAAGATTACTCATTTTGCTTCTGATGTGCAGCAAAAAATGTAAACATGAACAAAATTCGCATTTTGCTGTTGCCATTTGGATTGAAAGTACATAAAGAGGGGGGGTATATTCGACCGTGACTGCAGACCAACCAAATCGCCAAAAAAAAAAAATTCAACCAAGTCGCCATAAAAAAAAAACTGAGTGTTCGAAATATAAGCCTGTTCGAAATTTGAGGCAAAACAAAAAATTTGAGACAAGAGGGTGCTTTCGGTTTTCGCGATTTTGCTGATGATTTAACTAGTGCTAGGATTTCAATTCATACGTGAATAGTGGAAAAAACTTCGATATTGAAAAATGAATAACCCTTTCGGACGCGTTTAGTGCGATGGTTTTTGTTTGGTTCTAATTGACTTTGTTAATATTTATGCATCCGCGTGATTATTTTTCGCGACAGTGCTTGTGTTTCGGACGACGGTACTACGCCACCCGGACGGATGGTTCTGATGAATAGAAATAAAATTATGTTTTTGTGATTGTGTTATGTGATAACGTTATATTAAATGCGTGAAAGTAAGAATTAGATATGGTGGTGTTAAAACATGTACGCAATTTGGTCTAACAATGACAAATAATAATATCTGCTTCACGCGGAGAAGGAAATACCCAATCGATTGCTGATGGGATTTGATGACAACGCCGAATCGAATGGATTTTGGTGAGATTGTTCTGATCACATATGTATCGATAGCTAAATATTAAATACGCGCCAGTTTCAAAGAAAACATCTTTGAAACAGGAAGTGTGTATGTATTATCATTATCCATTTGATAACGGTTATGCATACATGCGGGGCTTGTTGTTAGTGAAAGTGACTTCTGAATGGACGTGTCTCTCCAGCCATTCTGAAATGGGTCATTGGATCTGCAATAGAGCTATCACCTTCTAACTCCCGGACTGAAGCTTTTTGCAAAAATGTAGTATCAAAGCAGTTTGCTGAAAACTTTTTTCCATAATACCACTGCCGGACAGTGGGGGTTAGATGGATCACACACACACAAAACAAAAAATTTGAGACAAGAGTAGGGAAAGAGCTCCAATATTCGACCCATCACTAATTTTCGACCTATTCATACGATTTTGGCCTACTTTGGATGTAAATCCGAAAATCGGCACCGAATTATTGTGGGTTGAAAATTAGTGCTTTTCCCCTATGTATCGAAATATGAATGTTGTGATGACAAAAGGTGTTGGTTTGAAAATTGTTATGGGACAGTTATGTTTTTATGGGCATTTCAGTAATCATGTGTTTAAATTGAAGAATAATTAAACTGTTTGCCTACCTGATTTTTTTTTTAATTACATTGAGACGATGTTCATTTGGACCTATAAAATGCAAAATACATATTGGGAACACGATATTTATCAGTCCTCTCCAAGAGAGTAAAATTTGAAGGAACGTGATTTTCTCTTGAACGGCATTGTGCGCTACACTCTCTACTATCAGTCCCTAAAATACGAAGAGCGAGTAATTATTCGTTTCTTAAAATCACCACATTCTCTCCAACTTTCGATGCAATGAAATCGCGCCTTGTAGGTATCCATCGCCTTGCGTAGAAATTCACCTCACAGAGCGCACCAAGTCATCGCCGTCGTTGTTTATCGTCGTCGTCAGAATCTTTCTCCAACCAAAGGCGAACGCGTGGGGCCTATCCGACGGCTGCTTTCGGACCCATCGCTCAGTTACGACCAAGATCTCGCATGAACCGGACGGTTGGCGCAAAAAAAGAGGGAAGACCAAGTGGTGTGCAATGAGAATTACAACAAACCATACTAACTCTATATCTATCAGCTGCTGTTACTACACCTATTGTTACCACTACCACAGTTGTTGCTAGTACTCTCTCTGTACTGTTAGTTGTTACTATTACCTGTACTACTTACTAGTTGAGCATAGTTACTCATCGTAGGAAGAACCGTTCGGAGTCACTGTTTGCCGTTGTTGTCACCGTATTCGTCCTCGTCATCGTCGTCGTTGATTAAGTAGAGTACGCGCTATCGGTTTTCTGCTAAGCTGTTCATTATTTCGGGCCCAAGAGATATTGCTGCGTTCCTCGACTTCTTGGTGGTCACAGTCAAAAATAAACAAGCGCATTGTCGCTGTCATCATTCGAATTGCATTCATTCGTTCGGCATTCGGTTCAAGAGTTTTGCGGTGCAGTGATTCAAACCTTCGGAGTGTTCTTAGCGGCGATTGACTTGTGCTACTCGTAGTTGTAAGTTATATGGTAGATCATTAGGGTGCTTTGCGGTTCACGAGATGTGTAGTGTGCGTTCCGGCCAGGCCTAGAAAAGGTGCTGACTGTACGAAGAAAGTTCTGTTTCACGGTGCGTAGCTTTTTGCATTCATTGTAGATATATGAAGGTTTATGGTAGTGCTTCGATAACTATCGCAGATTACAAGTGTAGATATGTACGTAGTCGCGTGTAGCAGAACACAGCGAATCAATATATAAGAGGCGCTTAGTGAGGGGTGTGTAATTGCTTGAGGCCGCCGCACCAGTGTGTCTACGAGAGGTGTTCTGGGCTGCCACATATGGCAGAGAAGCAATAATTAATATCAAAACAGAAAGAAGTGAGTGGTGGTGACGGGACCGCTACAGCGTGCAAAAGTGTTCGGCTGGAGAAAGGAAAATCGCACTTGTGTGCATTGAATTCGAATGCAATTGATTGTTCACTCGTCGGCGGGCGAATTAAGAAGTTAAGTAGGCTTAAGTCGCTTAGTAGAGTGGTAGTGGCGTCTGGTACCAAACTTGAGCAAAGTTTCCGTGCGGAAGATCTGCGAGATCAAAAGATTGGCGTTTCGGAAACGTCCAAGCGAAAAATACGTCCGGCTTAGCAGCAGAAGTATTCCGTCAGAAAATCCGCTCTTTTTCCCTTTCGAGAAATGAGCAGTTCAGCTGTGTTTGAAGTTGTATAAAAATAGTGCGTTTTTTCGTGTGGTTTGTGGGTCATCATGACGAGCAGCAGCTGAAGGTGGGAGGCCAAAGTAAATGCGTCAGTTGCATAAGAAGCAGCAGGAAGAAGAAGTCAAGCCAACAGCAGTGTCATCGCTCTTGTCATATGATTTTTGCGTTTTTTGTCGGCAGCATCTACGGGCCGTGACCGAGGTCGACTCAAAGCTAATCTCATCGAGCTAAGGGGGGAAAGTGCTCACAGGATGTAAATAAATACAACATCTCGATGAATATCTTACACGATTGCCCTCGAGTCTAGTGGAGGCGGAAAAACAAACATATAAAATCCAACCCGCCAAAGTGAAGTGTTTGGATGTAAGCGAAGATTTACTACACCACCTTCTCCAGGTGCACATATAAAAGTAGAGTTTAGATATCGTATCGATCAGCTGAAAGTGGTTATCGTTTTCCCCATCTAAGTAAGGTGCTTAGTTCGAAGCTCTTAATGTTTGTTTTGGCCATCCATCTTTCGGAGCGGCTTTTCCTAAAATCGGGGCATATTCGTGTAGTGCGTGGATATCCTTGGCCTAGAGAGTTCTAGCCGAACCGCGTAGAAGTAGATTCAACATAATTAGCACAAAATTGATGGCTTCCAGTTTCCCAGCCTCAGCTGCTGCCGATTTGCTGAGGTTGCTGCTTGCGGATTAAAGTGTGTAGAAAATCGACTTGCGGTCTTGGTTTGGAACCCAACTCGAGGAACCGGCACCCAGAGGAAGGCGACGTGGGAACGAGCTCTGCAATTAGCATACTAAAAGGTAAATGCTTGGTGATAGTGAGTAATTGCGGTACGGCAACCTGCTCGTTGAAATTGAACTCGTCGTCGTCGTCGTTGGCCATCAAGTGGTTCGATATCGAACGCCGTGAAGTGTTTGACTTGTTCTTTCCAAAGTGATGAAAACTGCAGCCAGCGATGCCGACGCAGAGCAGAGTGACTAATTGTACTCTGGGTGGATATTGGTTTTGAACTCAACGTTCGGCACATTCAGCCTTGAAATGATTTTTTTTTTGCGTAGTGTACAAGAAGGTGAGAAGGATATTCGGTTGACAATCTAGACATGCAAGCTGGTTCGAGTTGTTCAAGTGATAATTTACTGACTGCCTCTCTGTGTGAAGTGCAGTTTAAACGGTTTAATGTTTTCATTATGCCTACTTTAGTCTCGATTTCTTCTCTTCTTATCACTCTCGTATGGATATCAGAAGTCTACAGAAAGCGAAAAGTATGTTTCGGATTTTCAAATAGCATAAATAAAAATGGATAATTAATCTCAAATGGGTTAAGAAATATTAAAATCGAGTGGTTTACAATTTAAACATGGTTTCAAACGAATTTCTGATTAGAAGAAAGGGAAGTTATTTTACGGTTCCTCATCGCCATTTAACGACTTTGGCTTAAACAATTCCCAAGTAACCCTTCTTCTTGGCATTAACATCCTCACTGAGACAGAGCCTGCTTCTTAGCTTACTGTTATTATGAGCACTTTCACTGTTGTTAACTGAGAGCATTCTTTGCCAAAGTTGCCATTTCAGGGTGTCTACTACCTGGAAAAACCTAGAAAACATGGGATTATCAAGGAATTTAATTCGACCTGGAAAAACCTGGAATTCTCAGGGAATTTCGGCTACACCCAGGGAAATTATTTTGAAACAGTAGAGCAAGGTGGGGCAAAAGTTTGACCTTAGTGGTATTATAAGAGTTTCCAGAAAAACAAAAGCAGTTGAAACAAAATAAATACCATACAGTGATCCTTCAATATATTGGCTATAGTTTTGCTGAACAAACTTGTGTCAATATTATTACTTGTTTTTAGTTATAACAGTTTCAAAATTGCTTGTCTTAAACGGTGGGCAAGAGTTCGAATCTAGTGTGGGGCAAAAGTGCGCTTCCTAATACACAAAATATTGATACTTAATTACAGGCATACTTTATACCAGCCGTAAGCTTATGTTTGCCGAAAAATATACACTAAATTTTAATTAAAAAATTTCTCAAGACAGGGTTAATAGTAATATACTTAAAAATAGCAGTTTTTCGTAAAACTAAGTGAAAATGTAAATTTTGTTGACATTTTTAGCACGATCAGGTAAATTTCGCTAAATTTGAAGATAATATGTGGATTTTAGGTGATTTGCAAATTTTTCTACGAGTTTATACATGGGTCGAACTTTTGCCCCGCTGATTCGAACTTTTGCCCCACTATGGGCCATAAATTATTTCCAAGCCTTTATGCAACTAATACACCTCGAAGCATCTTATGATAGGCCAAGAAACGCCCTTACATAAAATTTTGAATAAGATTTTATATTCATTTGAATCCATGCAACGAAAGTTTAACCAAATATTACAATATTCACGTCCAAAAACAACAAATAGCCGTAACTTTTCCAGATCTCAATCGATTTCTATGATAGTTGTAGTGAAAGTCTCTTACTTGAATAGCACTCGAACTGCCATGACATTTAAAAGTTTTGTTTTGAAATGAGCTAGAAATCTTAAAAAGAAACTCTTGCGCCACTCGAACTTTTACCCCACTTTACTCTAATAGATGGTAGAATATGTGATTTTTGTGACAGAAAATCTCCCTAACCATATTTTATTCGGTTGCGCCGCTATCAATTCGCTAGTTGACATGTTCAGTCCTTTTAACGATTTTTTATTAATCAGCATAAAACATGTTAAGACAAGGAATCAGAACTTAAGATTGCTAAATTAGTTAAGGCAAGTAGAGTAAAATGGGGCAAAAGTTCGACCTTAGTGGTATAATCTAAGTTTCCAAGAAAACAATAGCAATTGAAACAATACAAATACCCTACAGTAAATCTTCAACATATTGGCTATATTTTTAATGAACAAACTTCTGTTAAAATATTTACCCACTTTTAGTTATGACAGTTTCAAAATTGATTGTCTTAAACGAACTTTTGCCCCATCGGTGGGGCAACAATTCGAATCTAGTGTGGGGCAAAAGTTCCCTGGCAAAAACACAAAATATTGATACTTTCATGACAGGCATACTTTATACCAGCCGTAAACTTATGTTTGCCAAAAAATACACACTAAATTTTCATAAAAAAAAATTGCCCAAAACAGGGTTAATTGTAATATACCCAAAAATAGCAGTTTTTCGCAAAACTGAGTGAAAATGTAAACTTTTTTGTAGCATTTTTTGCACAATCAGGCAAATGTCGCTAAATTTGAAGATGACATGTGGATTTTAGGCAATTTGCAAATTTTTCCGTGTTTTTATACATGGGTCGAACTTTTGCCCAGCTGATTCGAACTTTTTCCCTACTATGAGCCAAAAACTGTTTCCAAGCATTTATGCAAAAACTAATACACCTCAATGCATCCTTGTGGTAGGCCCAGAATTGCCCTTACATAAAATATTAAAAACGATTTTATCATTATGTGGTTCAATGCTACGAAAGTTTGACCAAAAATTACAATATTCAAGTGGAAAAAAATCAAATTGCCATAACTTTTCCAAATCTCAATCGATTTCAAAAAAAATTGGAATGAAAGTCTCTTACTTGGATAGCATTCGAACCACCATAAAATTTATTAGTTTTGTTTTGAATTGAGTTAGATATCTTGAAAAGAAACTCTTGCCCCACTCGAGCTTTTGCCCTACTTTACTCTACAGTTCAGGTTGTGTGTCGTTCATGAGCAGTTAATAAGTTAAAAAACAAAAACAAAATTGTGTTTTCGCCTATTATACAAAATAAATAAACTTTGTAGAAAATGAGCAAAAATAACAACAGGCAAGAAAAATAGTACATTTCTCAGTCTTGATCACTATTTCAATGTAAGTCTCTATTTTTGGTTATGGTTTCTTAAGTCTCTATTTAAAAAAAAAAATATCTCATAAGTCACTTTTTCAATATGCTTGCAGAGAATCCTGATGTAAAACTCTAGAGGCTCCAGAGAAACCTAATAAACCTTTTAGGCGACTATTCCACAAGTTCTTAATGATATTTTTCTCAAATTTCGAGGAATGCTTCAGGAATTCTAGTAATTTCTCCTTAAATACTTTCAGATTTTTTGTTTGGGGATGCTTCCTGCTATTTTTCAAAACATGCTTAGAGGAATTTGTTCAAGATTTGGTCCAAAAATCCTAGAGGACTCTAACGCTTCCACAAAAGTTTAATCCAGAGTTTTCGGGGAAAAAATCGTTCGACATTTTTCTACGAAATCCTACAATACTTCGCAAGCCTAATTTTTCATATATTCCAGGCATTTTCATAAGGATTTTTCAAATATTCATCCACGATAACTTTCAGGAATTGCTCCAAATATCCTTCGGGTATTATTCGGTGATATCGATGTTCAATCCTCGATGAATTTGATTCTAAGATTCCTCATTAATTTCATCCAGAATTTTTTTTTCGGAATGTCTCCAGCATAATATTGTTGCTGCGGTTCAAACATTTCTTTTTTTTTCTAAAAAATTGCTTAATCTCCATGGAATCTCTAAAACTTTATTCAAAGTTCAGGAATGCGGTTCGATTTTCTACAATTATTTTCTTCAAAACGTCTTGTAGGATATTATTTGAAAATTCTTATATATTTTAGGAAAATTTTCATCAAACATTTAGGAGGTCTTTCAGAGATCCTCGAAGGAGTTCAACAAGGCGTAATTAGAACTCACATAAGTTTCATTTGAGGTAACTCCAGGATTTCCTTTGAAATTCAGCGCAGATATTTTTTTTTATATTCTACAAAACAATCTAAAAAGTTTCCTTTAAATTTGAATAAATGACTAGAAAATATATTTAAAGACTTCATTAAGGAACTTTAAAAAAAATTGGAATTTCTTAAGGAATTATGAATTTTTGAAGATACTCTAAACGTAAATGCTGGAGGAAGTCCTAGAGAAATCAATTTTTCGATGGATGATTCCTGATGGTGTTACCCTTAGAAAAATTCAAGATTGAATTAAGGTGTATAAAACGAAATTTTTGGAAGAATTACTTACAAATACGTGAACAATCTCGAAACAATCTTCTGAAGAGATCTGCGGAGTAATATGTAAAAGAAATCTATAGTAAATCGAGCTGTTGAGAAATTCCAAAAGGGTAATAAAATTTTACTTAGCCAATGTCTGTTCAACATAGCAATTGACCTCTCATCTCGTGCTTCCTGTTACGTACCTCTTAGTATGCATAATACATGTATGGTCTCGTTTTTTAACTAAGAGGTCTCTAAAATTATTATTTCTAATTGTTTTTTTCTTAATATCGCATTGGCTATTTTTTATATCTAACTTTGATGACCAAAGGCTGTTTCAGATCATTTGATAACATTCTGGATTTCCGTGGCTAATAAACAAAAATCACCAATTTTTTTTTCCTAGATAAATTTGTTTACAAAGATACCTTTCATTTGAGGAGAAAGGTTTTTATTCATCTTAAATTCGCTTATTTTGAGGAAATTCTTTAAAACTTGGAAATCTCAGGGAATTTCTTTTTTTTTGAGTAGACACCCTGCATTTTCGCATTCGCATATCGTGTAACAGGTACCAGGGAAGTCAAGAAAATTTCCATTACGAAAAGATCTTGGACCGACCGGGATTCGAACCCAGACACCTTCAGCATGGCTTTGCTTTGTAGCCAAGGACTCTAACCATTCGGCTAAGGAAGGCCCCAAGTAACCATATAGCACTTCAATTCACAATGCGTGCTAATATAGTGCTATCATAGAGCAGACATGCCATATATTATCCCTTTAAGCCCAAAAAGACCAATTAGCGGTCTAGTGATTACTTGCATTTACCGTTTTGACTCATATTACGATCAGCTTCAAATTCCGAACACCCTACTTTTTATGGGACAAATTTCACACAAATAAGCTGTCCAGAATGCGAAATAAAGTGTCCAGAGTATGAGGCAAAAGTAGGGAAGCGTACGGAATAAGAAGCAGGAAAAGACCACACATTTCCATCTATTTGAAATTGTCCATGTTAGAATCAAAATCTTCATTCAAACTTAAGTGTTTTGAAGGCTCGATAACACTATGGAATCATGGAAAATGATTCATTTAATATGCTTTTTTAAAAGTTACACGTCACTAAGCTCTTAACTGTCCGTGATATGAATCAAAACGGTATATCATTAAGGTGAAGATGAATCGAAGCCAAAGTTTAAATTTTCAAGAGCACGGATCTGAAGAACCAAACATCCGTTTGAGCTGAAAACCTAATTGATTGGTCACCATCAGATAGTGACCAATCGATTAAGTTTTCAGCTTAAACGGATGTTTGGTTCTCCAGATCCGTGCTCTTGAAAATTACAAGTTTGGCTTTGATTCATCTTTACCTTAAATCAAATATGAGAAGATGAAGAAGGACGTCAGGGTTTGTCGTCTATTTTTTTGTGAAATTCACACAGATACAGTGCAATGCAATGCTCAGAAAAACAGCCTATTTCGAAAGGAAGACTGATTTTATTATGAAATGATTGCTATGATATGCGCAAAATAACGATGGAGTAAAGTCTGCTCTAGGACCTTGCTGCCCATTTAACTCGTTTTTTAGATGTCGGTCTACTGGCATTATGATCTTTCAAAAGACCTTGTTTTTTATAACAATGGTAATGGATGAATGACGGCTATTGAGAAACTATTAAACTATTGAGAACCAGAGCTACAGGTCCAAAGCCCTGATAAAGGTGGATGGTTGTGATGGCTATGACCGTGGCCATCATATAAAGAACAAACGGACAATGCTGTATCTTGTCAGCACCGAGGAGGCAGCCCCCTAGCATGATGTGAGTAGCGTAACCCTGGTTAGGTGGCTTATCGAAGACTCTTCACCAACCAAACGGATTGATTTTACAGCAACAGACCCGGCAACGAACAAAGGACAACGATTGGAAAATTGGATCTTGGAACGTGAGAATTTTGAATGAACCCGCGACAGAGCAGAACCCGAGCAAAGTCGGATAACTGGATGATATCAAAGTGATAACAACTTTTATTATCGCTTTTATCATTTTGGCATTATGTTATCAATGATAACCGAATGATAACAAAATTTGTTTTCATTGCATCCGTCACAGTCATTTTTGATAACAGGTTGATGACACATCTTTCCTTTAACATTTTTATAAAGCGTGTGTTGTTAAACAAAGTTGACTTTTCGTCATACAAAATTTTGTAAAATTATTTGCAGCGTAAGTTCAATCCAAAACACTAATTGCTCAAAATTATTCCTTGATTTATGACCATAAAATTCAAAAATACAAGATTTAGTTAATTAAGTTATCAACTTGAACTCAGTGATAACATAATTTACTTTAACTTTGTTATTTCACAAACAAATTTGAGTTTTCATTTTTGTTATGTTGGCTGTTAATTCAGCCAAGATGATAACAAAATCAGTTGTCAAATGTTGATAACCAGATAACTAGATTTATTATCATTTTGCTTTTCAACTTTGCAATTGTGTGCATGTAATTTGGTCATATTCCAGTAGATTCTAGCTCACGATCCCGACCACCTAGAATATTCGTGCCTTCGACAAAGTAGTTCAGAAGCTTGAAAGCAATTAAAAAAAAGTTGAAATGTAGCGTGACATAATTTGTGTACCATCCTTGATGATCCCGACAACTTAAAAAGCTCGAGTCTTCAGCAAAAGCTAGAAAGCAAATTAAGGCAACCCTGTTAAGTTAGCAACCCGAGCAAAGACGGATAACTGGATGATATCAAAATGATAACAACTTTTATTATCGCTGTTATCATTTTGATATTGTGTTATCAATGATAACCGAATGATAACAAAATTTGTTATCATTGTATCCGTGATAGACATTTTCGATGACAGGTTGATAACAAAATATGTTATCACTCATTCATCCCATAACAATTTTATGAAGCATGTGTTTTTAAACAAAGTTGACTTTTTGTCATACAAAATTTTGTAAAACTATTTGAATCGTAAGTTTATTCCATAACACGCATCTATCAAAATGTTTCCTTGATTTATTACCATAAAATTCAAAAATATATGATGATACAGATTTAGTTATCAACTTGAACTCAGTGATAACAGAATTTACTATAACTTCGTTATTCGACAAACACATTTGTGTTCTCATTTTTGTTATGTTGGCTGTTAATTCAGCCAAAGTGATAACAAAACCAGTTATCAAACGATGATAACCAGGTAACTAGATTTGTTATCATTGTGGTATTCAACTTTGATTTAGTGTGCATGTCATGTTTTTGGTCATGTTCTAGAAAGCTCT
The DNA here is from genome assembly GCF_002204515.2 of Aedes aegypti. Taxonomy (NCBI): domain Eukaryota; kingdom Metazoa; phylum Arthropoda; class Insecta; order Diptera; family Culicidae; genus Aedes; species Aedes aegypti. The sequence goes on from NC_035108.1 coordinate 144,201,165, forward strand.
AGCTCATGATTCTGGCCACCTAGAAAGCTCATGTCTCCAGCAAAGTTGTTTGTTAGCTTGAAAGAAATTTGAGATAGCACTGTTTTGTTAGTAATGTAACTGTTAGCACCACAGGGTGTAGAAAAATATAATTTTGAGAAAAATAACAAAATATACGAGTAGAAATATTTTTGAACCACGAATGTTTAGAAGAAAGTATGTTTCTACAAATTTGTACACTTAGGAAAAAAATAGAAACATGGTGGAGTATAATATAATACACTATGAAATGATGTATTTGTTTGTTTTCAAAATATGCAAAGCCCTGTCCCAATTTTGGTGCCAAACGCTTAAGTTAGGTCAAAAACATATTTTTACTCAATTTTTTAATGTTTTCCGATGGTTTAAGTCCAAAAACATTTTTTAAGTTTTTTTTTATTAATTTTGTCACACCCCTTGGCTTCAACTCAAATTTTGGGTGTATTTTATTTTCCATGTCTCTTCCGAAATGTCAGATAGGAACAACCTCAGTGTAAAAACTAAAACCCCTGTGTTGTTTTTGTCGACTAAGCGAACGTCAAACATGATCAAAAGTGTCAAGGTTCATTTATGGACCCAATTTTTAAATTAAAGTTTAAACATGATTTAGCCGTTATTTGAGCGGGAAAAATTGCTAAAGTAGTTGCAGTAACATGCTCTTTCGTGTTGTAAAGTAAAAACAAGATTTTATTAATAATTTTAGGACCCAATTGACAAATACCAAATATAGTGTTTCCCCAAATTGTTTTTGAACAACTTTCTAGGTCGGGATCATGAGCTAGAATCTACTGGAATATGACCAAATTACATGCACACTAGTGCCAGTTAGCGGCAAAATTGCAAACTGAACAGGGCTGCCTCAAATTGCTTTCAAGTTTCTAAACAGCTTTGCTGAAAAGAAGATCTTTCTGAGTGGTCAGGATCATGAGCTAGAGTCTATTGAAATATGAGCAAATAACATACTAGTGTATACGCCACATAGCGGCAAAATTGCTTACTAAACCAAGCCGCCTCAAATTGCTTTCAAGTTTCTGATCAACTTCGCCGAAGACACGAAATTTGTAGGTAGTCAGGATCATGATCTAGACTCTACTGAAATATGACCATATAATATGCACACTAGCACCACGTTGCGGCAAAAATGCGCATCCAAAACTTTACCTAATGAACGCCATAAGGCTGCTGAGAAACTTTGCTGAGGACCGCAACATTGCAAGAAGTAAGGATTTCGAGATACTGCATCATAAATATTATAATTTTTAGGTGATGCTAAACTTTTCGGGGTGCTGCAATATTCAACTAGGGTGTTGCAATACTGGGTGATGCGATTCCATACTTATGGCGGGTTGCTTATTATGAATAAACATCACGATACCAAAATCTAATTACACGTGTTATTTGTTTGATATTGGTGTGAAAAGAATCGCCTAATTTAGATCGGAAACCTATGTCTTAAAATGTTGGTCATAAAATTAAACATTACAGGCAAGGTTAGAATAAATGAGAAGAATTGCTTTCGATTGCTTTTGAGAATTGCTTTTGACATGTGTTATACAAATGGTCGGCGTTAGCGTTAAGTACAAAAAATGAGAAAATTTGATTATTGTTCTTTTGTTAGTGCATTAGAGTAAATGGAACATCTCAGCATTTAAAAATGTTTGGGGTTATGTTTTTTATTATACTATGTTAACACAACTTGAAATCAAATTTTTATGTAGGGATGGTGTACCGGTATTCGCCATGTTCCAGTTATTCGCCACCCGGATTATATAGCGTTTTACGGCATATATGGTTGCCAATAGATTAGTGTTCGCTAAATTGCTTCAAGATGCTCCGGAAACATTCTTGGGAACCGCAAAATTTTCTCAGAAAATAATAGAAAAAAAAACATTTCTCTTAAAACTGGTGCTCCTTTGCACCTATTTTCGCCCTCCGTCAGAATTCAACGTATGTGGCGAATTCAGGAACCGAAATTGAAATCGTGGCGAATACTGGTGCAAGTGGTCCAGTATTCGCCACCCCCATTTTTAATACAAAAACAAAGTTTCTGATTAGTTTTTATATTTTTCCTGCTGAGCTTGGATTGAAAGCTTTCGTTTAATGTATTTACAGTAAGCAAAGGTCGTTTGATTTATGTGTAAACAATATTTTTCCTTAGGGTGGCCAAAAATTGGTACACTTCCCCATTAAAATATAAAACACACTAATTGCGCGAAGGAAGCAACTTATAAAAGTGCAATTCTTATTGTAGCTTAGTGATTTGGGAAAAGCTAAAATGAAATCAAGTATTAGTTTAGTGTCTTGGAAATCGATAATAGGGACGCGGATTGTGCTACGTTTCCCTGAATGTCATTTCCCCGAATGACCCGTTTTCTTGAAAAGTGATGCGGTTCAAAAAGGATAAACGAAAATTCTTCAGTGACAGGGTGATGAACTAGTAAGAACGTAAGTAATCAAAAGAAGGAGATATTGGGTTATTATAGATTGAAAACTTATTGCCAAAAATGCTGAGGACAGTTAAACTTGAAAGAACCCCCGATAAAATAAAGAAGGCTTCCAAGAACTTTTGTCCGAAACGGGGTGTTCGGGAAACAACATTCGAGGAAAGGTTTCACAACCGGGACACGATCCGCCATTGTGATGTCCATCTTTGCATTCCGAGATATTGCACCACAATAGATCAACGCTTCACTTGGATATGGTTGATTGTGCTATTTTTCTCCGAATATTGTATCTCTGAATGTCTGTACATTAAATTCAGTGCCAGAGTTACAGAATAGAAAGATCGAAAAGCTATAAAAATAAGAAGATATTTGATCATTTTCGACTAAAGACATATTGCCAAAAATGCCGAGGTCAGTGGAACTCGAAAGAACCGCTAACCAAATAAAGAAGGGTGAAATCAGATGATCCAAAATGGGTTATTCGAGGAAAAAGGTTATTCGAGGGATTTGCATTCGGGTGATTGACGTATGCTGAAACGACATTAGGTGAACTGACAATCGGGGGAAAGAAGGACAACCAATCGTATTATTATTCTAATCATTGCTTATTTCTTAACATTTGGACACTTGGATAACAAACGGTTGAATATTCAAAGTGAAGTTACATATTTGTTGCCAAATTTAACAAGCTCAGACAAGACAAACTTCAAAGAAAACTGCTTAAAAAGAAGAGGAGATCATCTATGAAGTGCAAATATTTGGAGACATGATCAAGACTTCGAAGCTTATGTATTTCGAAGGAAGGACCTCCCCTGTCCATTATCTTTGGTGGTCAATCCAAATATTCAACATACTGACCTTAATGACGGATAAAGAGTCGTTAATAAATACAATATTTTTTTGGTAAATGTACCTTCCGGTAATTTTCCTTCCGGGTAATGGTTTTTCGGGTAATGTCGAAAAACCGGTGAGCTTGATGCTGAAAAAATGCTGAATAGATTTACAAAGTTGAAATGTATCTTCTGTCACATTTCTTTATTATTTGATACTTTTTGTTAAATCATAAGTACACTCAATTTTATCTAATTGAGAAACAAGTATGATAATTCCCGCAGAGGCCTTCTTTAGCCGAGTGCTTAGAGTTCGCGGCTACAAAGCATTGCCATGTTGAAGGTGTGTGCATTAGATTCCCGGTCGGTCCAGGATCTTTTCGTAATGGAAATTTCCTTGACTTCCCTGGGCATAGAGTATAATCGTACCTACCACAGGATATACGAATGCAAAATGCCAACTTTGGCAAAGAAAGCTCTCAGTTAATAACTGTAGCAGTTATCATTGAACACTCAGCTGACAAGCAGGCTCTGTCCCAGTGAGAATGTGATGCCAAGAAGAAGAAGATCCATTATTGCGAACAAACAACAAACTGCTCTTCCTCTTGGGCTGAAATGGGTTAAACAAATAAGTTCAACGAGAAGATCCTTAATGTTACCTGAAAACAACGGTGGAGGCTGAGTGTTTGACGAAGAAGTCAGCTATAAATAAACGCAAGAATGTAGGCATTCATAACCTTTTTTTGCAAACAATATTTTCGTCGTTGGTTTTTTTGCTGGCCAACTTTTTCAACCGCCGTGGTCTCATTTCAAGTGTGTGTGCTATTATTTCAGATGGCGAGACGAGACGGGTTGCACTTAAAATACAAAGCGCAGAACAAAAACACAACGACCATCACTCCCAACGAAACACCGGTCACGACGATAACCGATTAAATATGCATCGCCACATTCGCGACGCACAGTGGTCTACGGTGGACAAAATCCTGAAAATGAGATGGTTTTTAATAATCGGACAAAAATCCTGCTGAAACTTCCAGCTAACGTCCGATCAGCTTGCTTTCCTCCATCAGTAAACATTTTGGAAAGGCCATTTTCAACAGAATGATGGCCCACATCAACGAAAATTATTTTTCTGCCGATGAACAGTTTGAATTTCGCCATGGACATTCGACCAATCATAAACTTTTACGTGCAACAAATTTGATTCGTTCCAACAAATCTGAAGGCTATTCTACTGGTGTTGCTCTTCTAGACATAGAAAAAGCATAAGAAAGTGTATGGCATGAAGGCTTGATTGTGAAATGGAAAAACTTCAATTTTCCAACATCCATTGTATGAATAATCCAAAGTTATTTGTCAAAAGGTACACTAAAGGTCATCAGAACTCCGAGTCTTAAAGACTATCCTATAAGAGCTGGTGCTCCTCAAGGCAGCATTTAAGGGCCAATATTTTCACATCTGACTTACCTGAATCACCTCAGGGATGTCGAAAATATTTGTGTGCAGATGACTCTCTACCAAAGGACGAAGCCTGCGTGGCATCTGTAGTAGATTGCAAAAAAGTTTGTATTTTTTTTTCATGCTTGCAAAAATGGAAGATTTCTCCCAATGCATCCAAAACTTATTATATTCTCACATAAACCAAAAGCTCAAACCTTCAAGTAGACATGTTGTCACGATGAGAGGGGTTCCAATCAATTTGTCAGATGAAGTTAAGTATCTAGAGCTCATGGTAGATAAAAATTTCACTTTCAGAAATCACATATCTGCAATACCTGTGGAGGATATTGTCAAATTGAAGGTTTTGTCCAATTTATGAGCACAACCCAACCACTGTTCACCGACTGGAACAGCGGTAAGAATCTGTGCGGTGCGGGAGACGAATACCTCGCAAAATACCCGTGACAGTAGTGTATTAATTCTTTACGGCTCTGAGTTTTTACGACCCATCGGATAAAGCAGTCGGCGAGATGTCGCATCACATCTCCGATGGAGCCGTGGTGTGGTGGTTTGCATATCGGATTTCGGATCGGAACGCAAAACCGACGCGTCGCGATGAGAGAGAGGTGATGCAGCGCGTCCGCCCGGAGAATGGTGTATAAAATGTTTTATGACCGGCCAGATTGGAAAGTCATTTTAGGGGAACGATATTATTCATGTTATTATTTGAGTGGTTTCAGCTTGGTAATTTCAGTAATTGGTAGTAAATGTCGTCTGAGAAGTTTTACTAAAGAACTTTTAATTGATTTTAAAAATTCCTGGGATACCGATGGTTTAACCGCAATTATGTAGCCAATACAATTTCAACACTGCTCAATTAAAGTAAAATAGTTATTAATAAATTAAGGTTAAAAAGCAAGTTAACAGAGTCGAGCTATGAACATAGTTGAACTCAAGCACTGTTTTATATTATAGCTTAGCTTAGACTGACTACACATATCAATGGTTGCTAATCCGTGATTGACCAAAGTCTGTGAAGATGCATAAAGAATCAACTAGAAGTTCAGCTGGGATTGGCCATAATCTTCTTCAGTTTGCATAATTCAATGCCTCTATTCACACAGTGTCAATAACGGCGCCGGCCACGTCCTTGCAGTCAGGTGGGATTGGGGGAGGGAATGTTAGTGTGTTACCTTTTCTAATTGGAGATCGTGATTACCTCTGCATCTCCTCAAAGGCCACTGGGAGGGATGTTAGCTGATGGGGAGGATAGTTGGATCACAGGTTTCACTTTAATAAGCGATTAGACCATGATTAACAATTATTTGTGAAATATAATAAATATATCACTTTCAATTTATATGTAAAATTTCAAAGTGGAAGAAAATAATGTTGGCACTTGAAATGACGATGCTGTTGCTGTCCGGCATTTTTGAAACATGCCCTGCCCATCGTATCCTTCCGGCATAGACCACCTTCTGGATACTGGGTTACGTAGAGTTGGGCGAGCTCGTGGTTCGTCCTTCGCCGCCACACTCCGATTTCATGCACACCGCCAAAGATCGTCCCAAGCACCCGACGTTCGAAGACTCCAAGTGGTTGCATGTCCTCCTCGAGCATCATCCACGTTTCATGCCCGTAGAGGACTACCGGCCTTATGAGCGTTTTGTAAATGATACATTTGGTGCGGGCGTGAATATTTTTTGACCGCAGCTTCTTGTGGAGGCCATAGTAGGCCCGACTTCCACTGATGATGCATCTCCGTATTACACGGCTAACGTTATTGTCAGCCGTCAGCAAGGATCCATGGTAGACGAACTCGTCGACCACCTCGAAGGTATTCCCGTCTATCGTAGCGCTCGGCGCCACCAGCTAACATGTACTTTGTCTTGGTCGCTCTAACCATCAGTTCAACTTTTGCTACCTCGCGTTTCAGACGGGTGTATAGGTCTGCCACCTTTTCAAATATTCGGCTGACAATGTCCATATCATCCGCGAAGCAAACAAATTGACTGGATCTTGTAAAACTCGTACTCCGGCTGTTGAGCCCGGCTCTCCGCATAACACTTTCTAGCGCAATATTGAATAACAGGCACGAAAGTCCATCACCTTGTAGTCCCCGGCGGGATCCAAACGAACTGGAATGTTCGCCTGAAACTTTCACGCAATTTTGAACACCTTGACTTTCCATAGCTCTGCGCGGTCGATACTATCGTATGCCGCCTTGAAATTGATGAAGAGGTGATGCTTTGGGACCTGGTATTCACGGCAGTTTTGGAGGATTTGCCGTACAGTAAAGATCTGGTCTGTTGTCGATCGGACGTCAATGAAATCAGCTTGATAACTTCCCACGAACTCGCTTACTGCAGGGGACAGACGACGGAATATGATCTGGAATAATACTTTGTAGGCCGCATTTAGAATGGTGATCGCTCGAAAGTTCTCACAATCTAACTTGTCGTTTTTCTGGTATATGGGGCATATTACCCCTTCCTTCCACTCCTCCGGTAGCTGTTCTGTTTCCCAGATTGTGCTTTCAGCCGGTGCAGACAAATGGCCAGCCTCTCCGGGCCCATTTTTATGAGTTCAGCTCCGATACCATCCTTACCAGCAGCTTTATTGTTCTTGAGCTGGTGAATGGCATCCTTAACCTCCCTCAAAATGGGGCTGGTTGATTTCCATTTTCCGCAGTGCCGACGAAGGCATTTCCTCCATTGTCCTGTCCTTCATTGCCTATGCTCTCAGCACCATTCAGATGTTCGTCAAAGTGCTGCATCCACCTTTTGATCACCTCACGCTAGTCCGTCAAAATGCTCCCATCCTTATCCCTGCACATCTCGGCTCGCGGCACAAAGCCGTTGCGGGATGCGTTGAGCTTCTGATAGAATTTGTGTGTTTCTTGAGACCAGCCCAGCTGTTTCATCTCCTCGCACTCCGTCTCCTCCAGACGGCGTTTTTTTTTTTTCCTGAAGAGGCGGATCTGCTGTTGCCGTTTCCGTCTATAACGCTCCACGTTCTGCCGGGTCCGTTGCTGCAGCATGACCACCCGCGTTGCGTTCTTCTCCTCTAGAATCTGCCTCCATTCCTCGTCAAACCAATCGTTTCGTCGACTCCATCCCACGTACCCGACGTTGCTCTCAGCTGCATTGTTGATGGCTGTCTTCACTGTTCTCCAGCAGTCCTCAAGAGGGGCTTCATCCAACTCACCCTCTTCCGGTAATGCAGCCTCGAGGTGTGCGCGCATGCCACTGCGACATCCGGTTGCTTGAGCCGCTCTAGGTCGTACTGGGGCGGCCGTCGGTACCGTACGTTGTTAACGACGGAGAGTTTTGAGCGCAGTTTAACCATCACCAAATAGTGGTCAGAGTCGACGTTAGCGCCAAGATAGGTCCTGACGTCGATAGTGTCGGAGAAGTGCCGTCCATCAATCAAAACGTGGTCGATTTGTGATTCTGTCTGCTGTGGTGATCTCCATGTGTATTGATATGGAAGGCTGTGCTGGAAGTAGGTGCTACGAATGGCCATATTCTTGGAGGCGGCGAAATCAATTAGTCGTAAGCCGTTTTCGTTCGTCAGCCGGTGAATGCTGAACTTTCCAATAGTCGGTCTGAACTCCTCCTCCTGTCCAACCTGAGCGTTTAGATCTTCTATGATGATTTTGACGTCGTGGCTTGGCTGTAGTAAGGGTATGCGAAATACCGAATGATTCCGTCAAATACGCTTCGAAACGAAATTCCGCGGAATTCCACGGAACTCGCACAGGCAAAATTTGCATTTTGCTATTTCGTTTCGTTTCGCCAAATTGTTAAAATATTTCCGTGGAAAAGTGAAAACAAACGGAATAAAACGGAATTTCGCGAAATTCAGGTTTAATTTCGAACAAAAAAAGCAAAGCGTTCGCTTCTACTCCTAGCAGCTACAGTCAAAAATGAATCCGTATCATGGATCAAATCGACTCATATCATGGATCAGAACACTATAACAGCAAATTATCTGCGAGGCAAACGAATGGTGTGCTAGTGAAAGCATTCGTTTTGGCGTTTCTTTAGGAATCGTCTTATCTTAGATCCATAACTGTGGTATGGGTTTCAATGCCCCACAAATATGAATCAACACGTCTAGGCATATGTATGATATTTTATTTCCTACGAATGGAACAAATGTGTTCAAGCATTTAATGGTTGATTGCGATGCTGTATAGATTTATGGTTCACGTAGGTAAATCGGTTCTGCGTAATTGCTACTCTATTTGATGAGATATTCTCCGTTTAATCCAAATTTGATCCATTTCCGTGTGCTATCCATAACTGTGGGATGACTGTAGTATTGACTTATAATATGATAAACTGCACTGCCGTTGTAAAGTTTCCAAAAACGCCCATTTGCCCTAAATTCCTCGCGGCGAATAGCCCAGGAAAGGAACAACTGCGTTTGGTGTACTACCGCAATGTTATCTTCCATAAGAATGAAGAGAGCAAAACCACGGTTTCCTCCGGGGAACATCGCGTGTCCTTTTGAGCAAATCCGTTAATACATCGCAAAATTTTTTTGTACACAAATGTCAAAAAAAGCTGCGGAGCGTGAGTCCCTGATGTTCTGAATTTGCTGAAGTGGTGCAGATTATTGATGCGCGCATTTCCCGCTATGACGTCACTTTCAACTCTGCATAAGAACAGCAGGAGAATAAAAGATAAAACTAATAGCACGCATCAATGGGTAAAGGCTCTCCGCGATTTCGTTGTTGTGTCATAAAACTCTACATGTAGCAGCGGTTGTTTGTCGCTATCGCCGTAAAAATCGCGTTGATTTGGGTGATCCAAAGCCACACCTCAAATCTTCAAGAGCACACATCTAAAGAACCAGACTCCATTCAAGCTGAAAACTCTATCGATTGGTTACTCGATGGCCAATCGATCAAGTGTTCAGCTTGAACCGCTGTCGGGTTCGTTAGATTTGTGCTCTTGAAATTCTGAGGTATGCCTTCGAATTATATCCACCTTAAACAAGGAAGATGCATACATTATTTTATATCAAAAAATGAATCTAGGTTTATTCACGCTGTACCACACCACCAACTCCTCTCTCCTCTTATAACGTGACATAATTTTCTCACGACCCCCAATTAAAAAAAATGCGAATATTGATAATATATTATTACAAGTATTGGAATTTGGCCGCAAGGCAAAGGTCTTAATCTTTTCAATACCGACATCAAGTTTCAAAATTCTCTAGTTTTGCCATCGTTCGATCGATTTTGATGATTTGTTTTAGTAAAAATCACAAATCAGTTATATATTTGATTCATGCATTGCATGCATCATCATAATTGGTCCCGGATTCAGATTCAAGTTTGGTGGGGTACCTAGGCTATTTCACAATAGAAAAGCGCAATTTTTTTTTTTTCGGTTTTCGCACATTTAAATCTCGAGAAAAAAATAAGCCAAACGTAAAATTTAGCTCATTAAAATACGGATTGTCTGAACGAACATGGGCGAACTTATCAATCTTATTTGCGGTTCCTCTATGCTATGTAGTCCAGGTTCAAAACTTTTTTTTTTTAAATTTTCAAATATTTTTTAAAATACTCTCGAGGCTTAAAATTTAGTGAAAATGTGATTTTGTAGTCAGTTTTAAACAAAGAATCTGAAAATTAGATAATATAAACAATCCTTAATTCTTCCAGAAATCGTCCAGAAATTCCTTCACAGATTTTGGAATAGGATCATTTCTTCAGTATTTGCTCTACAAAATAATAGAAATACCTTCAGTATTTTCTACAAGGTTTACTTTAAAAGTTTGCATTCATCCAGATTTGATCCCTTCAAGAATTAATTCACAGTTTATATGCAAGGCTTTTCCAGAAAATTTATTAGGAACTTCTAAATTAACCCCAACAGGCAATCCTGGTTAAGTTGCTGTCGCAATATCTTATTTAGAGTTTATTACTTTTGCAGTTCTTTTAAATTTATCTTGATTGATTTCTTAGGTATGTGTTGATGGTTTTTTTTTTTAATTTAATTTAATTCAGCAAATACTTAAGCAAATATTCCAGTGATTCCTCTGTTCTACTTATTTTTCTTCTTCTTTCTGGCGTTATGTTCCATCTGGGACAGAGTCTGCTTCTCAGTTTAGTGTTTTCATGATCACTTATCGACTTGTGTCCCCAATCACATTCATTCAAGCCACAAAGCATAAAGTACAGCAAAAAAATGAATATCATTATTCCATGTTTTATAGTATATATGTATTAGCATAACATCACATCCACATGATTAAAAAAATTGTTAGGCAGTTCTAAAAATCAAATTAATTTTGGGCTCCTCTCAATATTTTTTAGATTGTTTTAAATGTTTGTAGCTGCTTTTCGATCCACTTCTTAGTTGTAACATTTAAATCAGAGGCGCGTCCACGTTTTATATCATGGGTAGGACAAACGTTAACAAATATTTTGAACACAGTGAAGAAAAGAAAAAACAATCCATGGTATCCTAGGCTGAAAATTAAAAGTTATCATGTTAAAGGGACTAAAACACAAAGGCTGCCAGTCGCTACCACCAGACTAAAAAAGTCTTTACAGGCCTGTTAGCACACCTTAAAAAATAGGAAATTAGAGTTATTTTTCCTGAATAAAGAGACCTGAAGGGAATCAAAAAGAAACCGAAAAAAGACTGAACAGGAATCAAACAAAACGAAACCTAATAGGAGCCAGGAGATAAGAGTTTGATTTTTCATACCATCAGAGCACATATTTGTCTTAGATACAAGATTCATTTTCAGAGAATTCCTCGTGACATAACGACAAGTATTACTGCTTTTATTGTGTATGTGTTTTTTTGTCATGAATTTATCTAGGAATTTCATCAGAAATTATTTCATGTATGTTCAGATAATACTCCGGAAATTTCTAAAGGAATACATTTTGTAATTATAAATTCTCCTCACTATTCCTAGAAAATTTCTACAAAAACATCGTTATCGATACCTCAAGAATTCAAACTGGATTTTACCAAGGAGTGACACAGAAAGAAGTTTCCCCTAAGTTTATATCAGAAAACTTTAGAATTCCTCCAAAAATTCTTTAAGATTTTTTTTTAAAGAAAGTCCTAACTCCACAAAGGGTTATGCAGTGATTCATAAATTGATTACCCTGGGACATCCTCCAAGATTCCTGGGCAAAATATCTTCTTAAATATAATCAGGATTTCCTATGATTTGAACTAAAGATTTGTCTGAAGATACCTTCAGCAATTGTTTAAAAATTTTATTTTTAACGAATTTCTCTAGGGAAATGTCAATACATTTTTTTTTTTCAAAAATATAAATCCATAGGGAATTTCTGAAGAAAACCTAAGCCTCTGATTAAACCTGTATAAGTTTTAAAGACATTCTTATTGAACAAGGCTCTCTGAAACAACTCCTGGACTTTCGACGAAGTTTAAATAGGAAAAACCCTTCAATCTTTCATCAAAAAAATCAATCAAATTTATACCATATCTATACCATATCTTCAGCAATCTATAGCGGGATAGCATTTCGCATGATTTTCTAAAGGAATTTCTTGAAAATGATTGGACCGAAGAAATCAAGGAATTTTGGATTTCTTGGAAGAAATATGGATGTATACTTGCAAAAAAACTATGAACAGGCGGAGGAATTATTGTCGGTTCTTGAGAAAACCCTTGAACATTTTTCCTCGGAAGAAATCTTTGGAAGATCTACTAGAGTAACAACTGGAGAACTCGGTTGAAGGAATAGTTAAAAAATATCAGGAGGAAATTGTAGGCTAGCTTTGCGAGAAAAAAAACAGATTAATACCTGAGGAAATTACTGGAGGTATTAGCATTTCATGGATTTCCTGGAGCTATTTCCTTGAAGTATTTATGGGACCATTGGTAGAGAAATCTTTGAAATAATTTCTGGATGGACCCCTCTAAAAGACCCTGAAATAATTATAAAATCACTATGATAATTCCTGAAGTCTTTTCTCGGGGAATCTAAGACGAAATTTATGAAGAGGCTGTTGAACCCGTTATAGTCTAGCATGTATAATTTTGTATCAGGATTCAATGCGAGCATAATAAGGATTAAATAATAGTATCCCAAATAGTGGGGCCCAGATAGCCGTAGCGGTAAACGCGCAGCTATTCAGCAAGACCAAGCTGAGGGTCGTAGGTTCGAATCCCACCGGTCGAGGATCTTTTCGGGTTAGAAATTTTTTCGACTTCCCAGGGCATAGAGTATCATCGTACCTGCCACACAATATACGCATGCAAAAATGGTCATTGTCATAGTAAGCTCTCAGTTAATAACTGTGGAAGTGCTCATAAGAACACTAAGCTGAGAAGCAGGCTCTATCCCAGTGGGGACGTAACGCCAGAAAGAAGAAGAAGAAGAAGGATACTCCTTTATATTTAAACCCTATCCAACCAATTTATCAAACAAATTCGACAAAAATAGACCAAACTTGCCTTTACAAGCAGTGGAAATGTTCAAATTTCCTCATCTATGTCTAGATACCAAATTGACGAACAGCAAAAAATCTGGTAATTTGTGTAACAATGCTTTGATAGATTATGTTAAGATTGATAGCACGTTTAGAACTTGCTAGCACCATCACACTCGTACTGAGTATAAAACGATGCGACTGGTCTTAGTTTAATCCATTTCTTGTTTCAAATATTCTTCAAGAATCTTCTGATAATTTTCTATGGATGTTCTAGAGACCTCACAAGAATTACTTCCAGGAGTGTTCACGGCAATGTGTTCCAGAATATATATAGGGTTGGGCGTAGATATTTTTAAGAAACCATCCATTGATTGATTCAGAAATGTCAGAGATGATTTCTCCATTTATATTTCTAACGGTTAAAGACATTTCTTGTAACAATTCTTACGGTAAGTTTCCCAAGATGTACACTAAAGATATTCTCAAACGTTCTTCACACGAGCCTGAACTTGTTGGGGGTCACGCACAAACCATGTCACGCTTTGCTGAGAATAATCTAATTTGTGTTTCAACTTGCGAATCTCGTTTTTTTTGTTTTTGTTGAATCGTGGGTAGGACAATCCATTGACTGTCCTACTCAGATGTTTTTGTGCGTAGTACATGTCCTACCTATCCTACCCACTTCCCGCGCCACTGATTTAAATTAAACCCACTCATTGCCTTGTGTGAGTGTCAGATATGTTGAAATGAAACCTTATAAAGTTATTAAGAAGATTTCAAACAAACAGAAAAGGGGCTTACCAAAACATGTAAGGATTCCGCTGAGCAACGCTAAGGTTTCCATATGGTAAAGGATTTAAAAAGACGTTTGTTATGCCTATTGTCAAATTTCCAGCTTTTGACAAGAAAAAAAACAACTTAAACGTGTATTCCGCGAAACAAATTCAAAAATTTCGTTTCGTTTCGTAAAATTCCGTGAGATATTTGATTTCGTATCGAGTTACACGAAACATTTTTAAATTTCGTTTCGTTTCGTCATTATAAGTGCAAGATATTCCGCGTATCGTTTCGTTTCGTATCGACATGGAAAAAATCCATATCGCATACCCTTAGGCTGTAGTTCTTGCGCATGATCTACGCGTTAAAAGCGTCTTTGTCATCAACAGTGCTTCCGGAGTGACGGCTGTGTACGTTTATTATGCTGAAGTTGAAGAACCGGCCTTTGAGCCCCAACTTGCACATTCTCTCGTTGATCGGCCACCACCCGATCAAGCGCCCCTGCATATCACCAATCACTATAAAAGCTGTTCCCAGCTCGTGTACGGTGCCGCAGCTCTGGTAGATGGTATGGTTACCTCTAATCGTTCGCACCATTGATGCCTTCCAACACACTTCCAGCAGCGCTACGATGCCGAATCCGCGGTCCTTTCGCACGTCGGCGAGTATGCGTGTGCTCCCGATGAATTTGAGAGATTTACAGTTCCACGTACCGAGCTTCTAATCGCTAGTCCCTTTACGTCGCTGTGGTCTTCGCTGATTGTCCCGGTTCGCGATGTTTCGTTGATTATTCGTTGCTTGATTTTTTTTACGGCTGGCTTGCAGGGCCTGACACCAACCCCCTAGATTTCGGGAGGACCATTCCCCCTAAATTTTCGGAGGACCATAGTGCGCAGTTTAGCCGAGTCCTTCTCTGGCACTCAGACGATGATCAGCCGCCCCTGACATGGGGAACAGACGCTGTTGTGAGCCGCTCCTAACAAGGAGTACAGACGCTCCAGGTTTGCAGAAGCAAAAGCAAAAGCAAACCCCCCCTTCCCTCTCAACATACCACCAAAGTTCCAAACGGAGATTGGTTACCTGATCTTCCCTAAGGTTACTTGTACCCCGATCAGTACCGCTAGGAGGTAGGGATAGGAGTTGCTGGGCAAGAGGCTAAAGACAGCGCAAAGGGGTTTATTTTATTCCTGCAGGTACGCGAGGCAATGGTAAGCTATGCCCAGCCATTTACCAAACAATAGTATACCTATAAGAATAGTAAATTTTAAAAAAACTTGTTCATGGTTCTCGCTACTTCAACGCTTGTTTCAGTGTAGAGAAAGGTGAGGATTTCTTGACCAGGTTTTGTTTTCGGGACATAACCTTCGAAAAAGTGAGCAGATTTGAAAATTTTCAAGTGGTACCGCCCATGAGTCAATCAATTTTTACAACTAGCAAAGAGATTCTGGAATCCTTATCTCCATGTTGGAAATATGGCGTTTTAAAGAAAGTGTAAAAACCGTCATTTAAAATTTTGACCAAATTCTACATATTAAACAAATTTTGAAAATTTTCTCTGGACTAATTTCATGTTGGGAAAATGTCTACTCTTTTTATGCTCTATCTTGGCAATACATACTAGACTGGCCTTTAAACAAAAAAATTGTAAATCTCAACGGGGCACCCCCTAGATATGTGCCTTAGAGTAAGAAAAAAGTTCTCTCAAAGTTTCAACTCAATTAACTGCTCCACCAGCTGGCGCATTCAATTTGAGGTTTGTATGGAGTATCCGTTTAAAATATATTGAAAATTGACCCTATATCACTATTTTGTTCCGTACACTAGTTGATCGCGTTCATTTGAGCCCAGAATGATAAATTCACTTGTTAATATCCTGATGAACACAGTTGTAGAAGGTTGTATCTGCATTTAAGCTCATTTTCATTAACATTTCAGTGGTTGAAATTTGGGCTTAGATTAGCACTCCCGTACAATCACATACATGCATGCGCCTTCTATCGCAGCTCGCACAGCGTCATAGGTGGTTATGATGTGCTTAGTGGCTACCATCAAGTTATGTTGAAGAAATTTGAAGCAGTATTGCAAATTACAAACTTTAGTTATTTTAATCGTGATATTGCGCAGTTCCCACCTTATTGGAACCCGCACTTCAGAAGTGCGGAAACGTCAAACCCTTTGTTTTCGCCGTTGGCGGGCAAGAAAAGGCATTGAATCGGTTTCGCGCCAACGAAAATTGTTTACGTTTTAGCAAAAGCATGTGTTCTCAGCAGGGTTGCTAGTTTGTTTGTTTTATTTGTTTCACGAAAACTTTGCTTGTAAAACATTTGTAACAGTATGTCAGCCACTTGAAATAGGCTTGTTCGATTATTATTAATTGTGGCAATGATGCAGTCAATTGCAAATCTGCATTTGGATAGTAAAACCAGTGTCATTTGTCGCGTAAATGTACATTTGAAGAACTTTGGGTATGGATCCATTTGCATGGAAACAGATTTGAAACCACTGCTTGGTGATCTTCGAAGTGCGATACACAACTTTCCCAATAATCCATCTATCAAAGAAAAGCACAATACAACCTTCTACAATATTCTTCGCTATGGTATCAAGTACTGTTTTTGACATTCAATTGAATGCGATCAACAATTTTCATGAACCAAACAGAAGGTGTTGTGCTGTTTCCAATGTGTTTGAGCTGAAAATCCCATATTAACTTCAATTCAATTACGCTAGCTCATGGAACGACCAAATAAGCTGAAATTTTCAGGAAGTCTTCCTCTAACCCTAAGGAATAATCCTGGGGGGTGCCTTGTGGAATTGCACAACTTTATTTTTCTCCCATACTGAGCTGGGCCAGTCTAATACATACAGTGAGAGGCAAAATAAAGTGCCCACCTTACCAGTTTTCGAATTTCTCTCATTGATTTGGTTCAAATTAAAGTTAACACACCTAAATCTTTTGTGATATTTTATTTTTGATGTTCTTTTAAAGTTGCACTTACGAAATTTTGATTAAAAAAAGAATTTTACTTAAAGAAAAAGAAAATCAATTTGTATTGAAAAAAAAGTAGTGACAAAAATAAGTGCCCACTTCCTTCTTGGCCCCAGAAAAGATGTTTTAAGAAAAATAAAAAGCAATTTAATAGTTAATGTGTCCTCCTTTGGCCTTAAGGACTTGCTGGAGGCTCTTCGGCATGCTTTTCACCAGGTTTTGTAGGTGTTGTGGATCTAGTTCTTCCCAGGCGCGCTCCAAGGCTTCAAAATAATTATTTTTGTTGGTAACACCAGTTTTTTCAACCCTAGCATCGAGAATCGCCCACAAATTCTCGATGGGGTTGAGGTCTGGGCTTTGTGGAGGCCATTCCAGCGGTTTAATCCGACAAGACCGGAAGAAAGACTTGGTCTTCTTTCCAGTATGCTTCGGGTCGTTGTTCTAGAGAAATATGAATTTCTCTTCAAGGCCCGTCTGGATCAGCGAAACCTCCAGATTTTCCAGCAAGATGTTAATGTAGGAATCTGCCGTCATTATTCCGTCGATTTTCACGACGCTTCCTACTCCACTCCATGAAAAACACCCCCAGACCATCACATTTCATCACATCACACTTCCATGCGTCACCGTTCCTTGGATGTGGCGCTCCTGAAGCTCGAGCTGTCTAACCGAGAGCGGCGGGCTCGTGTGTGATGCAGAGCACCACATCCAAGGAACGGTGAAGCATGGAGGAGGAAATGTGATGGTCTGGGGGTGTTTTTCATGGAGTGGAGTAGAAAACCTCGTGAAAATCGACGGAATAATGATGGCAGATTCCTACATTAACATCTTGCTGGAAAATCTGGAGGTTTCGCTGATCCAGACGGGCCTTGAAGAGAAATTCATATTTCTCTAGAACAACGACCCGAAGCATACTGGAAAGAAGACCAAGTCTTTCTTCCGGTCTTGTCGGATTAAACCGCTGGAATGGCCTCCACAAAGCCCAGACCTCAACCCCATCGAGAATTTGTGGGCGATTCTCGATGCTAGGGTTGAAAAAACTGGTGTTACCAACAAAAATAATTATTTTGAAGCCTTGGAGCGCGCCTGGGAAGAACTAGATCCACAACACCTACAAAACCTGGTGAAAAGCATGCCGAAGAGCCTCCAGCAAGTCCTTAAGGCCAAAGGAGGACACATTAACTATTAAATTGCTTTTTATTTTTCTTAAATCATCTTTTCTGGGGCCAAGAAGGAAGTGGGCACTTATTTTTGTCACTACTTTTTTTTCAATACAAATTGATTTTCTTTTTCTTTAAGTAAAATTCTTTTTTTAATCAAAATTTCGTAAGTGCAACTTTAAAAGAACATCAAAAATAAAATATCACAAAAGATTTAGGTGTGTTAACTTTAATTTGAACCAAATCAATGAGAGAAATTCGAAAACTGGTAAGGTGGGCACTTTATTTTGCCTCTCACTGTACTTATTGGAACGACGCCTATTTTTCAGATTATTATTCTGAATGCATCAACAACACAGTTATCAACAACCTCGTTGACAAAACATTCTGGAATGTATCAAACGCTTGTCATTCGATGTCAATTTATTCACTAATATACGTAAACAAGTGGCTTCTAGATCACGCGTTTCCATTCGTCAGGTGGCTTCTGTACCACTCCCACTTGGTAGATGATGTACCGCCACATGTCACCGAACCGTTAATCATTTGCTACCTGATGACAACTAGTTTAAACAACTAGACGCACCTTTTCGTGCAACTGACGCGAGCGCTTCTTGTTGAGGGTTTGTGCCATTCATCTGTTTGCGATATGGCGACCCACATATGATGAAGAAGCATGAAATGATAAATAGAGCTTGTCTTTCTCGGGAGTTGGATGATGAATGCTAAAAACATGCTGAGGGACATAAACTGCGCCTCCAAGAGCGAAGTTCATGTCTCAAAATGGTATAGAGCAGATGCGATTGGGGAGTTCTGCAGTTCTTTTCCTAGTAATGTATGGTACATAATCACGCAATAAACATCCATCTGGAATAGACCTTCTACAGGACCGGTGACTCTATGTGATGAAATCTTGAAACCATGATTATTTACTTCAATTGATTTGATTTTTTTTTCTATTAGTCACGACAACAGAATTATAAGTAGTAGAACGCTAGTGGCGCTGTTATCACAAAAAAGAATTATTACATTATTACTTACTGTTGAAGTTTTTGATTGCTTGTTTAGTGCCATGTTGTAGAGAATGTTTTAATTTGGTCGAAACAATTGATATGACACTTATAGACCTGATACTCAAGCTGTCAGAGCGTGGCAAACTAGATGTTGGTTACACGAACAGTCGCGACATTAGCGTTCTACGGCTAATGCTTCTACTGTCACGACAGACGTTCTGTTGAAATAATGCTTGATAAACATACTTTTAAAGCTTCCTATTGGCCTATCTATTTTTTGTTATTGGAAACTTTATAGCATTTCCTACCACATGTTTTTGTTTGATGAGTGCCTTTCAGGATATTTCCCAATTTAATCCTGATAGCCCTGATGTCTATCGTTTTCTTCAAATCCTTCTACGATTGGTTTGGTTTTAAATTACTCTTGTTTTGTGACAATTAATCTAGGAGTGAGATTACGTCAAAATATAACCTCAGTGAATATTTGAATTTTAAAACAAATCCATCCAAATTATTTATTTTGAACCAAAACCATCCGACATAAATATGCCTTGAATAAAGACGCAGAAAAAATAATACTTGGGTTACTATAATGACTCGAAAATACATCAATTTGTTTAAAATTGAGTAATATTAGAATATTATTTTTGAAATGGTCTTGATGGTTAAGGCTCAGTATGTTTTTGCCTAAACACGATTGAAACATCTTCAATTTCGCTCTATCCGACAAACATTGTTTAATATCTACGTAGCCACTTCTCTTGGATTCCAAGACTCGGAACCATAATAAATTCGCCTGTGTCCGGGAACAACCATCTTCACCCCTCCTCTTCCGACGGGAGATGAATAAATGAGAAATTTTACTAATGAATTCGCGCTACAGGCGAATTCATACCGAGAAACGGCAACCAACCTCTTCCAAACGAATACCTACCTACCTTCTCAAGAACTCCCCCCAAAAGCCATCATTTGCGGTCGCTAGATTCAATTTATGCAGCACTTTCGAGGGTCGTGCTTTTATCGAACTCGGTGGGGTACCGAGACTCAGGCGCGCGCGCGTTTTCTTTCAAGTAGGAGTACTGTAAAATGGAGTGCATTTGATTATGCGAATATGTTCAATGGTAACTTCCTAAATGAAATTATTTAGTTTTTGTTAATCAGTTAAGCAAAACGAATGGAAATATAAAAAGTTTTCATATGATATTTTGTTTTAGAGCTATCCTTTGTAGGAATCCAGAACATTTGAGCCTTTATATTCGAGTCTTGAAAATTGGTAAGAATTTAGCATTATATCAAACGCTGACAAACAATCTGTTCTTCGATCACTACTTGATGAAGTTTCGGAGAGTTCGTTTTTCTCATAGACAGTCTAGTTTTAGTAGAGTTTGAATTTGGCCTTCGCAAAACGCATTTTTACAAATTGGATCTATTCTTGTAATCAATGAAAATAATAAACGCCTAGGGGTATTCGACGCCTTATTTTCAAATATATGCAAAAACATAAGAATAAGTCAAAATCTATTCGGAAATATATTTTTATTCACAACCTTACAGACTTGTAATAGCCATGTTATTTGACCCTCCTGGGGGTTGCGACCCAATGTTTGGGAAACTATATTTTAACGAACAGCTTCATTCAAATTGGAATCACTTCTCGAGTATTAATTTCAATGCTTTCTTGTTCTAAATGTTATCTATGGGGGTTTTATTGCATTTAATGCTAACAAGCTTGAAAAAGCTAAACGGTCTTTTCAGTTAAACCATTTCAAAATAATTTGTAGATACTAATAAGTGCTTCTGTTAAAACTTATTTGCAGGCCAAATTTATTGATAGCATTTAGGAGGAGCTGTGTTGTGTCTATTAAAACCTATACTTAAATCTTTATCTTGCTTGTTTTACAAAGACATCGATAAAACTCCTGAGACTAAACTAGGGGAAGACGGGGTAAGACCGCCCGCCAATTTAATTCGCATGTTAAAATCAAGACTCAAAATCCTTTCCCAACGCCTTAGACATGATCAAAAAATATCACAGATGTTGTATTTGTAAAAAAAAAGCATTTATTTCTTGAAGCGTGAAAATGTGGTTTCTTATCACGATTATTTTTAGCGACGGGGTAAGACCGCCCACCCACGGGGTAAAAGCGACCACCACGATTTTCGTTCACAATTCAGCGAAAAACTATCTAACTAACACATTGTATCTTGTCAAACTATCTCTATCATTGATTGCTTAGATCCTACAGGTAGATGGCTGCGTGCACTCGATGGCGGAACAAAAGAATACCAGCTTCTGCAAAGGCTGCGTCGGCGAGGGTTGATGGAAGTAAACCGGAGATAGTGCGGACGTACCCGTTGAAAATTGGTGAGAGGATTTCTAGGCAGCGTCCATTTATTACGTAACGCTTAAACTGGAATCTCTTTGACCCGTTTCTACCCTCTGTAACGCTTCTTGTATGAGAAATATAAAATTTTTGTATGAGCCGTAACGCTTGAGCTTACTCTTCCCCTCCCCCTAGAGCGTTACGTAATTTGTGGACGGTGCTCTAGAAGATTTTGTTGACTCAAGCATGTGATCTCGAGTCCGTAAAGTAGCCTTCAATCTACGATAGCTTGTGCTATCCCAAAGCGCGTGGATCGTTGTGGCTTTGATATCGTTTCAATCATGTTCAGACGGGAACGACAGTTCGTTCTTACAGCATTGACATGCTCCTTAAATTGCAGGTTACGGTCAATCGAAATTCCTAACGTCCTGAAAGTTTTCCTGTTTGGAATGGGTTGCCCATCAATTATGATTCCTGGACTCACTAATTTGTGTCGCGAGTTACAAACATGGCCTCTGCCGCTTTTAGGTAAGAGGTAAAAACCATCGGAAGAAGACCGTTACTGCTTCTTACGCTTTGACTATGGTACGTCTAGGAGTATGACCAATGGCTTCCAGCAAGATGTAGTCGGCATATACAAAAATGTAAATGTCTGGTGCTATGTTTACACAAACTCCGTTCACCGCTACCTGGAACAGCGTAACCGCTATGACCGAGCCTTGCGGGACTCCAGTTTTGAGTTTTGGTTCCCTACAGCAACCCGGAAGATGCAGAAGAAAGTTTTTAAGGAAGCTGATCAGGTTCCGAATAAACTCCATTTCGTAAGATGTTTTAGTACCAAAGGCGTCCATGTTCTATTAAACGCCTTGGAAATGTCCAGCGAAACATGGTCATTTATTTAGTTAACATCTAAACAGATAACACTGAATCAACAATTTCACGCCACAATACTCGGTTTGTGGCGGCATTTCTCCGGATCCGAAGCAAACACCATCTTTGCGGGGCTGCTGTCCGGCATTCTTGAAACATACCCTGCCCATCGTATACTTCCAGCTTTGGCAACTTTATGGATACTGGGTTCGCCGTAGAGTTGGGCGAGCTTGTGGTTCATCCTTCGCCGCCACACTCCGTTTTCCTGCACACCGCCAAAGATCGTCCTAAGCACCCGACTCCAAGTGCTTGCAGGTCCTCCTCGAGCATCGTCCACGTTTCATCGTAGAGGACTGCCGGCCTTATGAGCGTTTTGTATAGGGGAAGTGGTGGTAAAATTAACGGGGGTGATAAAATGAACACCGTGCCTTTTACCGAGAAAATACTAATTTTGATGAATTTTTATCACGCACGGACGATTTAGAGCATAAATCTGAGTGTTCGAGTTCATACGTAGGTCAATTGAAGTGAAAATATCAACGAAAACTAAGATTTTAGAAAAACAAGTTTGAAAATTAGAACTGACGTTACTTTTAGCTCGGAAGACTTGAGGGTTTTCAGTGAGGTGAATATCGTTATGATATGATGTCAAATCTGAGACCTTTAGAAATATTTTTGAATGGATTACAATCATGAATGGATGTATTTTCGGTGGGGGAATGAAAATTTTCAGAAATATTTGTTTTGCTCACGTTTTTTGCATGGTGTTCATTTAACCACCAACCGCTGTTCATTTTACCCACATAGTGCAGGTAAAATGAACATTTGCATCGTTTTTTGATAGCGACGAAACTATGTGAAAATTTAGCTATTTTAATCTGAATCCATGTCGCTGCTATAGATTACATCCCTTTTTTTGATGTTGTGCGATAGAACTATACAAATTCCTCGTTTTTCTATCAAAAACTAGATGATATCTTTAAGGTGTTCATTTTACCACCCCTTCACCTATGGTACATTTGGTGCGGTTGTGAATCTTTTTTGATCGCAGATTCTTGTGGAGGCCATAGTAGGTCCGACTTCTACTTATGATGCGTCTCCTTGTTTCACGGTTTTAAAACGTGAAAACGTTATTGTCGGCCGTCAGCAAGGATCTAAGGTAAACGAACTCGTCGGCCACCTCGAACATATTCCCGTCTATCATCACACTGCTACCTAGGCGGCTGTTGCGCTCGGCCCCACCAACTAGCATGTACTTTGTCTTAGTCGTATTCACTACCAGTCCAACTTTCGCTGCCTCGCGTTTCAGGCGGGTGTACAGGTCTGCTACCTTTTCAATTGTTCGGCCGACAATGTCCATATCATCCGCGAAGCAAATAAATTGACTGGATCTGGTAAAAATCGTACCCCGGCTGCTAAGCCCGGCTCTCCGCATAACACCTTCTAGCGCAATATTGAACAACAGGCACGAAAGTCCATCACCTTGTCGTAGACCCGGCATGATCCAAACGAACTGGAATGTTCGTCTGAAACCTTCACACAATTTTACACACCTTCCATCGTCGCTCTTATCAGTCACGTGAGCTTCCCGGGAAAGCTGTTCTCGTGCATGATTCCCCATAGCTCTATGCGGTCAATACTATCGTATGCCGCCTTGAAATCGATGAAAAGGTGATGCGTTTGGACCTGGTATTTACGACATTTTTGGAGAATTTGCCGTACAGTAAAGATCTGGTCCGTTGTCGATCGGCCGTCAACGAAGCCGGCTTGATAACTCCCCACGCACTTGTTTACTACAGGTGACAGACGATATTTTTTTTTGTATGGTATTCAGTTGGAGCTGCCTGACAGCTTAACTTGTCAAGGCTGAATCCTCGGTCTGGCTTTTGCCAAGTTTCCCCTCTACCAGGACCAATACTCAAACGGACTAGGCAATGGCGCCCACATGAACACTGTTTTTTTTTATTAGTATTGTGACGTGGTAGTTTTTGAAAAGTGCCCATATTCCCTTGCTTCTGAGAAAAGGAAGCATTGTGAAAATCAGCAGCTCCATCAGAATTTGTTTGAAATAGTTGTGTAGTAGTGTCATTACTAATACTGTCTAGTCGAAATGGTTTTGAATAATTTGTCATTCAAGTGCTATTCTGATTACTCCTGTCTTTTACGTAAGATTAGAGTCTTAAATGTCAATTGTCGTCAAGTTTTAACAAAATTAGGCTGTTTAGTAGTAGTTCTAGTTAATTTTATTTTTTGTTGTTAAAAGTGTTTATTGGTCATTACGTCCATATATCCTTAAAGAAAAAAAGTCGCTTTCCTTGTCTGTTCAACAATTTTTCGAAACTAGCAAGTGTACCCTAATGATCGATCTCAGCGTCTTACTTTCCATAGTCATTTTATAGTGATTATTGAAGAGTAAAGTTACCTTAGGCTTCTATTACAGTCTCCTACATGATTCACTTTTCGGTGGCAAATGCAATGCTTCACAACGCCTACTTTCTACTTGTAAATTTTGCAAAAATGAAGCTGGAATTAGATTATTTATACCGCTGTAACAAAAGAGGTATTTCTTATTATGGCAATGTAAAAACCATATTAAAATAAGATTGTCGCCACTTATTTCTACTCAGTGAATCTACTAGTCATTTTCCTAAGAGTTCCTATGTATTCCCTACGTCGTATATGATAACGATGTATCTAACTAGCTTATAGTAAGAGTGGCTACGGATCATTCTGGTTAGCAAAAGGCAAACTGAACGTCACCAATAGTATTAATGTCCACTTCGAATAGATTAATTATTTGAAATGGGCATCAATTCTATCAATGACGCAGAATGTCCGTTGGATCACATCCGAGATATTATTGCGTCTATGCCATATGAATTATGACGCGGCTTTAAGCAAAAAGTGCCAAAATGTGATACCACCACTACAGGTTACGCCTTTGGTTTCCATCATATGGGCTAATGGATTATGCCCTCCCATCGCGGCAAGGTCGCATAACCAAGGGGAGGGTACTACAGGTGACAGACGATATTACAATAAAATAAATACAACATTCATCTAAAAGCTAATGGTTCTATACTCTTATCAAGGGTCGGGATTAAAACAATATTGAGTTGATGTTTTAGTACAGTGTAACAGGTTCAATATTTTCATTCCAACAGAGAAGGCTTTCTTTTCGTGGTGGTTTCAGACTATGGCGAGCTCGGAATCTATCATCAACGAGGACATTAGTCAAGAGCGTTCCAACTGATTGGTTATGATTGTTTTACTCTTGAGTTTTCTGTGAGTTTTTAACTTGAAGTGCCCAAAAATGCATCTTTGCTAAATCGACAGTTTCGTCGGTGGTCCTTGAGCGTGCAATATGATACTCCTGCGTAGGTATGACACGAAAAAGAGTGTAATAATTATGTTCTAGCGCCTTGGTCTTTTTGTATATTTGTTTTTGTTGTGTGATCTGACCTGATGACTTGGTTCGAGTGGATTGACCTGTACTTTAGAAGGATTGTGGCTTTTGCTTATTTATGGGGTGAAGATGTAGGGATGTACATCACACAGAGTAGCAGTCATTGGTTTTGGCACTATGTAGCTCGTAATTTCAAAGTCTTGAAACTCAATCTTCAAATCGTTGATTCAAAGTAGTCAAAAGTATCACTACATGCGCCTACATACAGAAAGTATGCCGATATTGTTTCAGCTACGCAAGTGAAAATCCAAAGGATTTCTATTAATTTGAAATCTTGAAATAAATTAGCAAAAATTATCAATTACGTGTCCAAACGTTTCATTTTATCTGCCTGATACGAGCCTCAATGATTCTTTGGCATGAAGGGTAATCCCAAGTGTTAGATTAATGATTTCTCCCCGCAATTTGTGCATATGAACTTTTTGGTATCTTCCTTCACAGGGCAGACGTCCTTAGCGTAAGAGGAACCTCTGCAAATCATGCATTTAGCATCCATGCGGCAATGTTTGGTACCATGACCCCACTATTGGCAAAACGGCATTGAGTACCCAGACAACCAGAAATCGCATGAAAGTTCACGTTACAACTCGTTTATTCATACTAATTACATCAAACTCGCTAAACACCGTGGATAAACTCGTCAGATTGATGAGTTTCCTCGCATAAAACTCTTCTTTCTGAGTCCATTTGTACATTTTGTTTCGTCCCGTACACACGTACATAGTAAGTCGGACCAATTCGTAGCAGCTGTCAAATAATCATTTGTTATCATAAGTTAAGTCGCATAATATTGCAGGTTAGTTCGGTAGAATATTTATAAACTCGCATTGTATGTTATTATTCATCACATAATATATGCACGCATATCGCCTCCACTTTTGTACGTAGAAGGGTGTTTCGCAACATCTTATAAGTGAAATTTTGCACATATAGAGCCTCCAGGTGATTTCGTTATGTGTACATTTTGGTTGTCTGGGTAGGGTTCTAGAAATTTTCTCCAGGCTTTTGAATATGTTCCCATGTCACACGGACATCGAACATAAGTCTTGCTTTTTCTAAAGCTTTAATATCATCTAGATCACGTTTGTTGAAGTGAACTAAATAATATCCTTGAGAAAGCCCTTTCGGATGAATGCCAGATTGGGTTCTCTTTTGCATAATGATTACTTGGCCTGGGGAAAATTCAAGTAAATCCCATTTTTGATCTCTTCAGGAGTCACTTGAGAGACCTTTCAAGACGACTTTGAACAAACTTTCAGTTTTGTCGTCATAAGTTAAAAATTAGTACTTCTTGTTTTAGAAGAAGTTCACGAGCTTCAAAAGTTTCTAGCAAACGCGACAGCCTCCTTTCTTGGCGATTGGGAAGGAAACCTTGAGTTCAAGATCTCCTGCTTAAGTCCTCCTAATTCGGAACAACTGACCATGCACCCTTTGTTTCCTCACTCGAATCAAAGAGCCTGGTGCTCTATTTATAAGAAAAAACTTGTGCAACGGTGAGCAATTTTACACGAATTGACGGTACAATTTCGAAATTCAAATTAGGTGTGACGCGATTCGCAGTCTCATTTTCCTATAGAGCTTTGTTTTCTATATTTTTGCGTTTTGATTATCATTTTGATTCGGTCAAAGATATGGCATAACTGAGAATCGCCAATCGATAAAGATCACCAAAGTTGTGTACACATGTACCAACGTGACACAAACGCTGCGTTGGGAATTATGAATTATTGTCATTCGATTGTGCCATTTGTGATTCGGGCGGGATCCCTGTACTCCATGGTAGCGTCGTCGGAAGGGGTAGCAGAGACAACGTGAGGACAAACACACAGACGGTATAAAATGTAACATTGTACAAAATGCTATGCTAATGTATGCTACCGACCGCGAACAGTGACACAGTCTGCTTCTTGGCGACGACTGCTTTCCCGACTTTTATCTATTAGAACGGGTGGGTTTCGCAAAACATTCGAAGTGCCGTCGTTAATATTCAATAGACTTGGCGAACGTGCTGCTGCCGCGTGAATTCAACAATTTTATCTTGCTGCTTAAATATTCAGTAGGGCTTCAATGAGGATTCGCCGGTTGTGTTTTTCTTTCGGCAACGTGAACATTACTTTCCCTATCAATTATGGGTACTTTTCGATGAGGTACTATATTTTTTATTATTTGCATGTTTTTTTGGGGCCTTCGTTAGTCGAGTAGTTAGAGTCCGCGGCTACAAAGCAAAGCCATACTGAACGTGTCTGGGTTTGGTTCCCGGTCGGTCCAGAATTTCTTCGTAATGGAAATTTCCTTGACTTCCCTGGGCATAGAGTATCATCGCACCTGTTACACGATATACAAATGCGAAAATTGTAACCTTGGAAAAGAAAGCTGTCAGTTAATAACTGTGGAAGTGCTCATTGAACTGCTTAGTAGAAAAAATAAGAGATTTTTTTTTTGAAACTGATCATCAAATTTTTGATTACCTCAAAAGAGGCAATTATCATAATTTGTTTTTCATGCAAAATATATTTTGAATTTGTCCTTAAAAGCTTATCGCAGGACCTAAACTTTAATCAACTCGTGAGAAACCCTATTCCATAATACCCAAACAGCCGTTTGAATGCAAATTCTACCAAATTGAATACCACGCTGAAGTTACGCGCAAATTGTAACCTTACATTTGCGCATTTTTTGCATCAGCATGTACACTACCCGTCATAATTACCCAGTAGAATATTGAATCACCCCCAAAACGTTTAGCATCACCTCAAAATAGGTAAATTTATACTGCTTTATCTCGAGATCCTTATGATATGCGAAAAGCCGACCTTCACCAAAGTTGTTTAGTGGATCAAGAACATCCGGAAGACAAACAGTCTGATTCGCAATTTTGCCGCTAGGTGGCGCTAGTAATTGAGCATTTTAAGCTAGTTCTATCTTGTAATCTAAATGACATAGAAAGATCGAGTCTTCGGCAAAGTTATTCAGAAGGTCAAGGACATCCGAAACGCAAGATAGAGATAGATAGATAGAGATAGATGCTCATTTTTATCTGCACACAAACGCTACCTAGCTGCTAAGTTTTAAATCAAAATACATGTTTTCCGGATGTCCTTGATGCCGGAGACTAGAATTTTCTATCTCATATGGATCACGAAGTAGAACTTGCTTATAATGATGAATTTTACATACTCACTAGTGCTACCTAGCGACAAAATTGCGAACTAAACTGTCTATCTTCCTAATGTCCTTGACCTTCTAAACAACTTTGCTGAATACTCGAACTTTCTACCTCATGTGGATCACAAGATAGAACATGATTAAAATACTCAATTTTACATGCTCACTAGCGCCACCTAGTGGCAAAATATCAAATTAAACTACTTGCTAATGTTCTTGATCTGCTGAACATTTTTGCTGAAGGCAGCCCCATTATAGATCATCAGCATCTCGAGATATAGCATCATGTATGTTCCTATTTTGAGGTGATGTTAAACTTTTCAGGGTGATTCAATATTCAGCTGAGCGTTGCAATACTTTTTCGAGTCCGTATTTACGACAGGTAGTGTATACTGTTACGCTTACTTTGACTTACCTTGATTCAGGGTTGTCAAATACCTTGTTTGCGGATGTCACAGGGCTCTCCGGGACGAAGTTCACTTGTCATCTTTAACTTTAGCAGAGTAGACATTTATTTAATTTATTTATATATATTTAAATCAGAGTGGCGTCAATGTCAAAATTGGAACTGTTATTACCAGTGTCGTAAAAATTCAGCCGAATGATACCCGATCAATGCGAAAACAAACAAAAACAAACTTCGCTAGCAAGAAACCAATCTAATGAAAAATTACAACTTTTGCAATTTGCAGATGTTTTGTCGGGTATTCTGACGGAAATGATTTTTTTCACTAGTGAAATTGAATTTGCTGCCACTGAATGTCAGTAGCACGGTGTACTATATTTAAGAAGGTGATATATTCCGAAAACTGACAGCTACTTGACGACGTCATTCCTATCCACCTCGAACAAATTTTCAAAAAAATTGATCTAGTGGTCCGGATGGTATATGGTACGATAGGAGTGACGTCACATGTTTTCAACCAAACTTGATGTTTACATCAGTGAAGAGCCTGCCTTGTTAATTTTTTATGCCGTGGTCAGTAGGTGGATGAGAATTAGTGTAGAAAAAGTAATTGAAAAACTGAATGCACGTTCTACCAGATTCGTGCATGTATTGTCAAAAAACATTCACACAAAGAAGAATTCAACGATGACGGAGCCTACTGAGGATCGGCGTTGTTGACTGTATATTCAAATATGCAGACACTGGTTATTACCGTTTTGACTCATATTCCGAACACTTAAGGTCAACAGTGACTTCAAATGCATCTGATTGGCATAAATTAGCAGATATTTAGGTAAATTTTAATTTCTTCGCAAAGCCTAACTGTTAGCTGGTGCGTGTACCGATAATAATTTTGATTCAATTAGTTTTAGTATTGTTTTAACGTAAAAGTATGAAACAACATTTTGATTCAAATGCCGAACACTGTGTTGATTCTGTCTCATATTCCGAACACCTTGATTCAAATTCCGAACAGCACGAATAAACCGTATTCAAGTGAATAATTTCACAAATAAATTTATCTGAGCTAGTTCTACTGGTCTCAAACTAGTGAATCATCACTACTCCCGCAGTATAAATTATATTGGAGACGTTTAAATTGAATTGCAATTGACTGTCATTTCCTTGTTATTTGGTGACATGTTTCAGCGAAACATTTCAACCAAATCGCCATACAAAAACCGAGTGTTCGGAATATGAGTCTGTTCGGAATTTGAGACAAAACGGTACCTTGTCCTTGTCGAAACTGGAACATGACGTCACTTTTGTTTAACCTTTAGGCTGTCGCACTGTTGTACTTTGTACAACAGTTGTGATTTATATACTATCATTTTGCAACAAAGATTTCTATCTACACCAAACCAAAATGAATTCCTCAAGAATCTTCTTGAGAACAATACTCGACAGTTTTTATTTACAGTATGGCCCATTATAATAAGGTAAAATCAACAAATGTACATGGAAGTCGCATAATAATGAACGCACTATATACGGTTCAAGGAAACCACAGTTTCAAATCGTTATATCTCAAAATCCAGATAATATAGAAACTTGGGGTCTTTAGTAAAGTTGTTCTGAAGTTGAAGCGCTATCTGATGGTACCGTAAAACGGGGTAACTTTGATAATGCGGGTAACTTTGATAGTGCGGGACCCCCAACATATTAAACGAAATAACGAAGTTTCTGTCAATCAGTTAAGAAAAACGAATGCAAAACTAAAGAGTATTAGTATGACACTTCATGACAAAGCTAATTTTGTTGGAATCAAGTGCATTTGACGATTTTTATGCGAATATTAAAAATTTACAAGATTTTAGCATCTTTGCAACGCTAAAAAACAATCTGTTCTACGACCACTATTTGATAAAGTCATAATGAGTTCGTCACTTACCCATGACAGCCTCGTTATAGTAGAACATGAATTCGGTCTCAAATCTCTTAGCGAAAACCATTTTTACAAACTGGGACCATTTTTGTAATCGAAGTCAGAAATTCCCATATAGCGTTAAACGCCTAGTGGTATGCAACGCCCTACAAATGTTCGTTATTCATTGAATCTTGTTCGATTTATACTCCATTATCAAAGTTACCCCAAAACAGAAAACCGACTTTCGATTATATGAAAAATTATATATCCATTCAGAATAAATCTTTTGGCAATCTATCAAGTGCAATCGATAGCTAGGATGTCAGTACTTGTTTTAAAAATATAAATTTCAATTCTTTGAAACAGCATGCAGAAATATTCAAGTTTTCTTCGAAAAAACTATCAAAGTTACCCCGTTTTACGGTACCTCATTTAATTCGAAATTTGACCGCTAGGTGGCACTAGAGGGCATGGAAGTTTTACTTTTGTTTTGCAGATATCTCAGGAGCCAGTCCATTTAGAAAGATGGTGTCTTCGGCAAAGTTGTTTAGTATGTTAAGGACTATCATTGTTCAAGCTAGTTCATTCAAAATGTTGCCACTAGGCGGCACTAGTGTGCATGAAACTTTTATTTTCAGATATCTCAGGAACCTGACAACTTAGAAAGATAGTGTCTTCGGCAAAGTAGTTCAGTGGCTCAAGGGCTATTATTATTTAGCTTAGCTTAGCTTAGCTTAGACTGACTACACATATCAATGGTTGCTATTCCGTGATTGACCGAAGTCAGTGAAAATGCACAAAGAATCAACTAGAAGTTCGGCTGGGATTGGCCATAATCTTCTTCAATGTGCATAATTCAGTGCCTCTATTTATACAGGGTCACTAACGGCGCCGGCCACGTCCTTGCAGTCAGGTGGGATTGGGGGAAGGAATGTTAGTGTGTAACCTTTGCTATTTGGAGACCGTGTTTGCCTCTGCATCTCCACAAAGGTTACTGGGAGGGATGTTTGTTAATGGGAAGGATCGTTGGGTCACAGGATTCACTTTGATAAGCGATTAGACCATGATAAATAATGATTTGTGAGATATATACATGCTTATTTGTAAATATAATATTTTCATTTGATATGAACAGTTTCTATGTAGTGGAAAATTATGCCGACACTTGAGGTGACGAACCATTCAAAGTTTGTTGAACAAATACCTAAATGTAACATTGCTACAGCTGTCAGGACGAAAGCATGTATTATTATATTTTACTTATTTGAAAAGAAACAAAAGACTTGATTGGTTGGAACATCATAGAACACTCTTATGCTTATGCCGACACTTACAGTGGCGAACCATCCAAAGTTTGTTGAATAAAGTGAACTTTTCGCAAGTCTACACTTGTAGTGTCGAACCATTCAAAGTTTTTTTTTTAATTACAAAAATAAAGGGGTGTTCTGAAAATAAAAATAAATGTGAAACATCAATAATTCATGAATCAGAGTTTGTGTCGACACTCACAGTGACGAACAATTCATAGTTTGTTGAAAATTCATATTTACGTCCCACAATTGTAACGATTAAATGTGCAGTCATACATATTTTATAGATTATAAATAGTAGCATGAAACGAGCTCACCAATTGATCCTTTATCCTTCACTGTGCAGCCACAATCCACTCTCAGCCTCACTCGTTTGCTCGGCTATATAAAAGCACTCAGAAAAAAAAGGCGCGCGACCCGAAAAGGAAAAAAAATAAACTTGGCTTTCTTGACGCACTGCCCAGCAGCAAGCGTCAAGGTCAAAGGATCAAAAAGAACTAACCGATCACGCCACTTTTTCACTTACTAGACCGACGCGCGACATGTTTGATCCTGCCCTCGTCGCTCGCCCCCGTAGGAGCAAGTGTTAAGGTCGAAAGATCAAACAGAACTCATGGCTCAAGGGCTATTATTATTTGAACCAAAAAATAGGATATTTTGCCACCAGGCGACGCATGAAATTTTTGTTTTACGGATACTGCAGGATCTTGACTTTTTAGACAGGCACCTTCGGCAAAGTTGTTCAGAAGCTCAGGGATTATCATTATTTTACAAAATCTCGAACTTTAAGGATTAAACAAAAAAAAGAATTTGAGCTACAGAACAACTCTGCCGAAGATGCCATCTTTTTAAATGTTTAGGCTCCTGAGATACTTGCGAAACAAATAGTTTATGCTCACTAGCGCTGTCTGGTGGCAAAATTTTGAATCAATTAGCTCAAACAATGATAGTCCTTGAGTTACCGAACAACTTTGCCGAATACGCCATCTTTCTAAGTGTTCATACTCCTGGGATATTCGCAAAACCAAGGGTGTTGTACAAAGTACAACGCGCGACTACTCGCGTTACAAATATTCGCGCGACGACCGAAAGGTTAAAGGCACTCTAATCTTTAGTAGATCCAAAAAAAAAGTTTTAATATGTTTCTTTTTACATACTTGCAAAAATGGAAGATGTCTCTTCATGTTTCCAAAATTCAATTTTTATTATTTCCACATATGCGAAAACCTTTTTACTTGAAACCTCCATGTTGCCTCGAAGAAAAAGGTTCCATAAATTGGTCCGAACAAGTAAGATACTAAGACTCATGTTAGATAAATGTTTTGATTTCAAACATCACATTAAGCTCATTCAAGTAAACTTGAAAATACCTTCAGCATAGCTTTGCTTTGTAGTTGCGGGCGATACCATTAGGCCTAGGAAGGAAAATGATACAAATGAAGAAATTAAGGAATTCGTATGAGTTCCTAAATATCCAATGGCTTGTACAACAAATTTGTTGCTTTGAAACACTTAAACATTTTCCTACATGAACCTTCCAATGAATCACCTCTATCGCCCTCAACAAATAGTTTAATAAATTTATTTTAGATAACAGTGTTAACTTCACAATAAGTGTTTCCTTTTTTTCTAATGTTTTTCCTTCTATTCTCTTTTCACAGGTACTGGGTCCATGAACGTGTTGAAGTAGGAAAGTATGGTCACAAACGTAAATATTAGGACGTAAATATTAAAATTTGCAAAATATCATAATGAGAAAAAGTCTTGAGTAACATCTTAGTTAATTTACGTTTGTCATGTGTCATAGTTTATATTTTTGTTATAATAAATAATCTGTCTGCAGAATTCACTTTCAATTGATTTTGAAGCTCGATCAAAGTTAGCGAAGAATAACATATGATCGGCAATGTATCGCAAATTGTAACAAGCCTGATAAACAGAAGAGCGATCTATGAAAAAAAAATATTTTTTTCTCGCTTATTTATCATTGGGAGTAGGAGTTTTACTTTACTGGCATCCGCGAACATCCTAAAAATAGTGTGACCCAGGTTTGGAGCTTGTTTATATGGGTTTTATCATGCACTGTTATCCCCAAGATGTAACATTGTCGTCTCAAGCATAAAAATACCACTATTAACTCAATTAGGGGTTGCTGAATCAATTGCCGTTTTCAAAAATATCATAGCACGTCTAGTTTTTAAGATATTGACTGTTAAATATGCTAAATTTGACGATTTCAGCCAAATTGCATGCAAGTTATCCAGCTTGTATGACAATTTATTTGCTAAATTTGTCACAAAATTCAAACTTCATGTGTTAAACAATACTTTTCAACAAAGTTCATAATTCTTCCGCTGGTAAAATGTTATTTTTTGATGGTTCTGAAAAGTATTGTCTTATGCCATATAAGAAAAACTAAGAATTTTATATGGAGACTGCAAGCGTGTTGAAAAAATCGATTTAAACTGAATATAATGATAAAATTTACAATAAAATTATATCTAAATTGAAAGTTCATGTCCTATTTTGCATGATTGGTTGATTGAATCACAATTTTTTTTTGATAAATTATACTTTAGATTTCATGTTAACATCAATAAAACATGTGTTTAATACAACTTTGGCGACCAGTAGCTAAAAATTGTGACGTGCTGGAACATTTCTGAGAACGGCATCAAATTCAGCGACCCAAAGTCTACTAGAGACACATAATTTGATCCTTGAGACACGCAAAAATGTCATTTTTGTTACGCTGTGTATTCAGAGCCGTAGCATTAAATGGTAAACAGACTCTCATGATGAACATCGGATCATGATTGTTACAGAGAGCGATTAGTGAGAGATTATCTTACTTTTTTTTAGAATTCAACCCCTGTTCTGTAGTATAGTTTGCATGTATTCAGATCTGTAATTTGCAAAAACGAAATTATTAATCACAACGACATAATATATGTATGCAAACGCTTATCAACCCGACAGAAGCTGGACAGCGCTTATCGCTGCCTACTTCCTTACGCTTCCAACAAAGTCAGCTGCTGTTATCAACCGGTGCCGGTTCCATACGTTCGTTCACCGCCAACGTATCCAGCTAAATCGGCTTTTCACGTGTACGACTCACCATTTGTCAAACTTATTGATAAACAAACGGCGAATATTTTTGCCATATGATGTTTATGGATTGCCGACTGTTTGGTACCCCTACACAGATTGAGCAGCCCATCTTTAAAATAGTTCGTCATTATGGATATTTGAACTGTTTGCCGAGTTGTAATTGTAAAATGTTTCAAACAGATCCCATGCCGGAAGGAAGTGCTTGATCTGTATATTAATTACGACCAAAATATCCAGACTCAACCGGTTCAATAGAGCAGTATTCATTGACTTAGCTTCGGTCACTGAAGACAATTAGTTTTCGGTTTTTATGGCGGCAATCTCATAAACATCATCAACACCGATGATGATTCATTAGCTGTCAGGAAAAAATCTCAATGGATTTTTTGTTTGCATCTTCTTCGAACTAAACCGTACAAACCCCGAAGTGAGAACAACCGAAATAGCTCTGAACTCGTAACGCATGAATGAGTTGGGGAAAACAAAACAGTCAAGCGTTTCCGAAAATAGGTATACTCGCCGGCAGTTCGTTCACGCTGACGTTGTCTTTATTGGATGTTTGTATGACAAATAATTGTATTTCAAATTTATCCATCGTAATTAAGTTTAAAAATTTTAAATAATTTCTATTGACTACAGAAAATGGTAATCAAGCCTTTAAAAATTAGAATAAGCCCATTTTCAATTAAAATGAGATTTTTATATACCATAACATACCTTACCGGATATCATAGGGCCTTCCTTTGCCGAGTGGATACAGTCCGCGGCTACAAAGCAAAGCCATGCTAAAGGTGCCTGGGTTCTATTAAGAATCTTTTCGTAATGGAAATTTCCTGACTTCCTCGGGAATATAGTATCATCGTACCTGCCACACGATAGACGAATGAAAAAAATGACAACTTTTTCAAAGAAAGCTCTCAGTTAATACCTGTGAACAGGCATTGCAGAATTCGTCCTCATTTGATTTTGAAGTACTATCAAAGCAAGCGAAGAAAAACATCCAATCTGTTGCGGTTCACGATCGGCACTGTATCGCAAGTTGTAACAAGTTGGATAAATAGAAGCAGCGAACGAGAGCCCCAAAGAGAGAGCGATGATAAAATCAATTTTTCTCGCTTGTTTACCGTTGGGGGTAGGTGTTTTACTTTACTGGTATGATAAACAATCCCCGTACTTCCGATAGCCATAGTGTCCCCCAGATTTGGAGCATGTTTAGAGGGGTTTTATCATGCACTACTGTCCCCCCGATCTAATCAAAGTTGTAGCAGCTTACGATAAATAGTCTCTCATAATGTTCTGCATATTATGATAGTTACAGAGAGCGATACGTAAGAGATTCCCTTAATTTTCTCAGGATTCAATCCCAGCCTGTGGAAGAGCTCATTAAACACTAAGCTGTGAAGCAGACTCTACCATAGTGAGGAAATAATTCCAGGAAGAAGAAGAACCATACCGGGTGCTGACTCTATGACATATCCCCGATTTCCTCTTTTCCCTAACGGTTTATTACCCCAAATTCTATTTCCCCGAATCCCATCACCCCGAATGGCCAAAATAATGTGTTTGGAATACATAGTTTGATGTTATCACGTCACGAGAGGACAAAACTCTTTTCATAACTTTCTTTCATATTTTCATAGCAGTATTTTATCATAAATCGTCTTATAAGATAAATGGAATAGAAATGCTTCAATAATGTCAACAACCGTTGCAATATCACTTTAAAAACAAGAAAATCTTCGAAAAAAATCAGATACGTTTTCCGAACAATATGTTAACAGCTTTCATGTCAAAAACATTAGTAGCATATAAGCAGGAAAAATATCTGATGAAAAGATTTATGAAGAAGATAACATCCCCAAGATAATATTGATAGCAATAAAACAATGAACATTGTAAAAAAGTTATATGGAGTAAAATGAAATGGGGAATATCTATGTTATTACAATGAGAAATAAAATAAATATTATTCTGGGGCCCAGATAGCCGTAGCGGTAAACGCGCAGCTATTCAGCATGTCCATGCTGAGGGTCGTGGGTTCGAATCCCGCTGGTCGAGGATCTTTTCGTAAAGGAAATTTTCTTGATTCCCAGGGCATAGAAAATCTTCGTACCTGCCACACCATATACACATGCAAAAATGGTCAATCGGCAAAGAAAGCTCTCAGTTAATAACTGTGGAAGTGCTCATAAGAACACTAATCTGAGAAGCAGGCTTTGTCCCAGTTGGGAAGTAACGCCAGAAAGAAGAAGATAATATAAATATTAACAGTACACACGAAGCTGACACTCGTTGTTTCCCTGTACCGTCGATGGGGTGGGTCTAAGGGGTGAGATTGGGTCGAAACGGAAAAATGTTATTTATGAAAAATTATATTATATTGCATCGCTGAAACATTAAACAAGTCTACTTGTGGATTCCATGCATTGAATAACAATGCAAAACATTTTTACAGCTTTTCGATCCAGCAACTGTTTTTCTTACTATTATCAAACGGATTTTTTTTTTTCAAAATCAATTAATTATTAGAATTTCCAACTTTTAGAAACATAGCGCGGAAATACTGATAATCGTTTTGATCTCGAAAATACCGGGATTATGACGTCAATGACTGCCAGAAATCTATTGATCGCGGAATGTCGCATCTGTGAAGATTTAAATAATCAGTGTTTTAGTACACGTTTGGGGAAACTTAATAGGCTTTATGGCAATGATGATAAAACTTTAAAGACGACTTGAAGGGAAAATCAAGAAATTTTTTATAAACTTGTCGATAAATGCTGGTTTTACATACTTTTTTGCACATAGGGTAATTTGCCCATTATTGCGGTATTCCCTATTATTGCGGTATAATAATTAAACCCTCATTATTAATCGAAAACTCTATTTTCTATGGATATTATTGATGATGATGAAAGCTTATAGTATTCCCAAGCTGTACCAGATGAATGCTTTAAAAATTAAACGATTTTGATCGTTGGAAGAACAGTTTGAAATGATGCATCAAGAAAAGCCTATATTTTTAACCAGTCTCTCTATCTATGGACGAGTTTTCATAAGTTTAAATTTTTAAGTTTAGAACCAAAACAATTATATGTGGCGGGTATATCAGTTCAGTATGGATGTAGTTACATGATAGATATTGAATTTTTAATAAAAGTTCTATATTTTTAAGAAAAAGCATATACCGCAATAATAGGACAATAAAAATAGCTTTTTACCTATTATTGCGGTATCTGTAAATCTCATTCAAAAATTCGATATTTCAACAGTCATTTTAAATGTAATTGCTGGAAACATTAATTGTATTATAAGGATACTAATTAGGGACATAATTTGGCTTATTCACATATTTATTTAGTCAAATAAAAGGTTTATGTTTTTTTACCCTGTAGTTCCTCTTATTTACAAATATTTTGCAAATAAACACAATGTTTAATCAAAAAATCACATAAACTGACTGAAAATCGGAACACATGCCAAAAATACGTTGAAAAACTAAGATATAAGATGATCGCAAAGAAGCAATCCTTTAAAAATG
Organism: Aedes aegypti; assembly: GCF_002204515.2. Taxonomy (NCBI): domain Eukaryota; kingdom Metazoa; phylum Arthropoda; class Insecta; order Diptera; family Culicidae; genus Aedes; species Aedes aegypti. Next base: position 144,240,387 of record NC_035108.1, read on the forward strand.
TGTTGCTAGTGGAAAATATTTTTAAAAGCATCAAAATTGTAGGTTATACTTAAGTCAACAAATTCATTTCTTATATAGCGACTAGTGGTCTCAGATGGAAGAACCTTGTCTATTCACTTTAACAATGTCCACCTACGACGAAAGAGGAGTCGAAACCGGCAGAAACTCATTCGATTCCGTTGATTTGTTTTCAAATCGTGACATAAAGTAATGAATTAGTTTTTCTCATAGATATGTCCAAAGTCACACAAACTGAAAGTACCGTGCAGTGTCATTAGCATAGAGGGAGCATCATTTCAATGCTCGAACACTGTGTGGTATTTAATGTATATTGAATGTAATAAAATTTATGATTTTTGGTATACCGCAATAATAGGACGGCACTACCGCAATAATAGGACAAAATACCGCAATAATAGGACAGAGGAAGAGCTTCAGATTTATGTCAAAAAAATGTAGGTATGATTCCAAAAATTACTTTTTTACTTCACTATACTCCAGATAAAGGATAGTTTTGACACTTAACATTGCAAAATAGTATAGTATGTAGGTTTTGGACACTGCAATACGATTTTAATTTCATCACCGTGCTTAAGTCCTCCATAATAGGACGGATACCCTAGTTCTTCAATTTTTTGTATAATCCTACTTTTAAGTGGGTTTATCTTATTTGTGAAACATCTTAGATGTCTTTCCGTCTTGTTCCATCAATATGATTCAGCTGAGAATAGTTTTGCAATCATATTCTCAAAAACAATTTTTTTCAATTGCAATGACCCGATGTCACCCCAGCTAAGGAGTGAGATTGGGTAATTTTTTATTCACTTGTAGTGCCATAGTGAATAATGTTTTAGACAGTTGTTAATGTATAATCGAAGAAATTTCCAAATTTGTAGTTTATTGGAGTTAAATTTTGATAGTTATTCAATAAATAGTTTGCACATATCCTTCTCTGACCCATTCTCACCCCCAACGACGGTACGTTTTTTTCAATCAGAGATGGCAATATGGTCATTCAAGGTAATGGGATTCAACGTTACGAGTCATTCGGGGAAATGGGATACGGGGAAATGGGCCATTCGAGGTAATGGAATCCTTGGTAACGGGCCATTTTGGGTGATAATTTCATTCGGGAAAATAAAAATCAGGATAATGTCCCAAAGCCGATGTTATTAAATAAAGTACCTATTTCACGTAAACTTATGGGGCATGAACGTAGTACATATGTTTTCATTTATATCGATTTGTTTATTCAAGGCCGTAGTGGTAAAAGCACAAGACCAAAACCAAGCTGAGAGTCGTGGGTTCGAATCCCGCCAGCCGAGAATCTATTCGAAATGGAAATTTTCTTGACATACCAGAGTATCTTTGTGCTAGTCACTCAACTCACGAAGGCAGAAAGAGCCAGTTGGCAAGAAAAACTAACAGTTAATAACTGTCAAAGTGCTCATAAGAATACTAGACTTTGTCTTACTTGAGAAGTAATGTAAAAATAAATAGAAGAAGTTTTCGAAAGATGTACACTTTTAGACTGGTGTTTCAATAAGGACGCCAAAAAATCTTGCATTTCTATTGTGCTTCTTCTGCGCGGCGTGTGAGGTGCGACGAGTCGAATGAAGTGACAATTGTCGACTCGCTCCCATTTGATTAACATTAGTCTTCTCATGTCACTCGAGGTGAGAGCGACTCGTCTCGACTCATACGCCACGCAGAATAAACTTGTAACAAAAATCTGGGGGTGCCCAAAAATGGTTTGGATCATAACTAACTAGATGTCCATCGTTTCACAAATATTTTGAAGGACAGTCAGCTAATCTCACCAAGAATTACCACCCGAAGAATGATTATTGAAAAAAAAGCGAATGAGTAGAACAATTATATTTGTCTGTGAAATTCGGCAATTTTTATCAGAATTGAAGATAAATGGAGGAGCGTTTTGTGAAACATCAAAATTATGGGGGTTGCAATAAAAAAGGTGTAAGTGACAAAAACCATGATTCGAGAAAATCGACCTCAAAGTTTTCTAGCAATTTTTATCAACGTTTAGCGATAATAAAATTCAATATATCTGAAAGTCGCTTCAAGCTAAATATGCTATTTTTGGCAAAGCCAGAATTGCCTGTTAGTGGTTTTTTTTATGAACCCATGATTTCTGAGTTATGGTCTACACAAGAGGTTACTTATATAATATTTTCTATATAATTTCATTTTTATTCGTTTGATTTTCTTTTAATTTTCTTCAAATATTTATTTCTTTTTCAATTCAAGTTCGTCGGAACTACAATTTGCTTGACGTTGGTTTGTTTACGTTTCGATCACCGACCCATTTTAAAAATTATGAAAACGGCTTAAGTAGATCGCTTAAAAAAAAACAAATAAAAATTGGCTTCAAGTGTTGTTTTTGACTGTTTCTTATGATTTCTCAAGATATTATTTTGGGGATTGTTTCCAAAATTTGCCAGAAGTTTGCTCCCGTGATTCCTTCATGAGTTCATTTTGTAATTTCTACAGCTTTCTTCTTGTTGTTTTTGGCAATACATCCAACCAGAGTTGCTCGTTGTCACTATCAATGCTTAAAATTTGCTGATTTGTACAGGCCGACTGCGATATAAATCGGATCATTCCATATCACATCAACATCATGCTGTCTACTCCATCACTAGTGCATTGATGGCGATAGACTATGGATATCACTGATGGGTTAAGTTTAGCTTTAAATTAAGCAGATAAAATGGCAATTTATCATTACGATATTTTCGACAGTGTTGCAGATAGATTGAAACTATGTGTTGGTCACTGAAAAACATTAATAGCATGGATAATGACCACGTGATCACTCATTCTTCAGTGATTTTTATCTAGAGTGCGATGTCGCATCACTGCTGTTGGTTGTCAAATCAAAGTGATATTGATAGCTTGCAAGTGATATTGATAGTTTTAGACCATCAGCCATCAGCTGATATGATTGATATTAAGCAACTCTGCATCCAACAAGAATAGAGACTGTATATGAAAATCTTCAATGTGTAGGATTGGGGCATTTCGGGGGGCAATTAGTCAAGCACAAACTTCCATCAAAGCTGTTTATTTGACTCGAATGATTGTGTCGTGTTTCTACCGGCGATCAAATGCTTACTGATCTCGCATCGTGTGTGTATACCTATTGCTATCAGTTCTGTATGTAGTGTTTTCTGTCCCTTATATGCGTATACAATTTTGTTGTGTTCTCTTTCAAAATGCATTCATATTTTTGTACTGAACAGAGACTAATGGGTTAATTCTACGAGTGGCGTGAGGTGAAGGTAGGAATGCATTTGGTTATCACCTGAAGTTCTTCAAGTTTTGTACAACTAAATTGTCTCAAAAATGTTAGTAATTTCCCACGAAATTCAGCAATTAATTACAGCAGAAATGCCTCTATAAATTCATCCGTAGATGTACAAAACATCCAGAAGAATCCTTTAAATTTTTTTCCCAAGAGTTTATTTTTTCGAAGATTTTTTTAAAGAATTGCCAAAAACAAGATCTAATTGTATTATAAGAGACAATTTACACCGTCTTCAGATGAAGGCTGCACAGACTGAACAATCATGAACTTTAGGCAACGGACAACACGAAACACCCAGTAGCCCAGTGATGAATTTTTCGTTCAAACTAAACAGTTTCTAGAGAAACTTTAAAGTAGATGGAGTACCGTGTACCTTTTAATTCCGCTCCTAAATGCTTATCTTTGACAGATACGCGTATTTCGACTACCACTTGCAGTCTTCTTCAGTGTCAGTTACTCGTATCCACTAGTAACTCGTACTCAAAAGTAACTGATACTGACTCGTATCCAAAAGTAACTGACACTGAAGAAGACTGCAAGTGGTAGTCGAAATACGCGTATTTGTCAAAGATAAGCATTTAGGAGCGGAATTAAGAGGTACACGGTACTCCATCTACTTTAAAGTTTCTCTATTTGAGATTCTGCTCAGAGAATTCGAACATTCATTAAAGAGTTAAAAAGTTTCTACCGATGGAGCGGGAATCGAACCCACACCTCGTGGCACAATACGCCTAAACGACTGACGTCGCTAACCGCACGGCCACGAAGCCCAGGATTATTATGGAATCTTTGGAAAAATTCCTACATTCTGCAATTGCTGTAATATTTCCTAAGGCAATCCTTGAAATTAAAATAAATGGAAGACATGGCAAATTTCCAAAAATAATTGAATCCGAATTATATATACCTTGCAAGGATATTTTTTTATGAACAATTTTTTTAGATTTTTTGAGGAATTTCTAGACAAAAGTTTAGAAGTGCCCGTAATTGAACTCTTAAAGAATGACTGAAATTCTTGGAAAACCAACGTAAGTGTTAAAAATGGTAAGTAATGGCACGCACTGTTTTCGACGGCCAAAACCTTTAGTACTCTGAATATGCATCCTAGAGGTTAGATGAATTCGACAAAGTATTGTGGTTTAATTTGTATTACATTTTGACTAACAGCCAAATCATCAATTTTGATCATTTTCCCTTGCACAAATATTTTGTTATCAAGTGTTTGAAGCTTAACAAACACCAAGTACTTGTACAACATTTGCTAGCAAAATTGTAAGTTTATTTAAACTTTTTGTGAAAACAGTCTAAAAACAGTGTTCAACAAAATCCTGGATAACTCATGAAGCTGCAGATAACGGTAGCTTTTTTTGTTGTCTACGACTAGTCAAGAACATTTGTTTTATTTGTTTCTAAGAAAGTCACGCCGGGCTTTTTGGTTCTGGTGGTATGAAGTTTCGATGAAAATATGTCAAAACACTTATAGTCGATTAGATTTTTATGTATTTCTATTCACGGTGTCTTTGTGGAGCAACTTTATTACAAAAAAATAGGTAAGTCTGAAATTTCAAACTAAAAACAATTAGACTTTGCTCTTTCATTTGAGACCAAAATCAAAAAAATCGGTCGGGGGGTCCAGAACATTTTTTTTTATTTTGTGTAAAGTATTTATGTAATGTGTTTTTGCACCGACGCACATTGCGTTGAACGTATGGAGATACGGGACAAAATGCAAGATTAAACCATTTGCATACCTTGGCATGAAAATTAAAGTTGTTCTTGGTCAAAAGGGCTGTAAAAAGCATACATGACATATGATATACGCATAATCGCAAAACTGTCTCAAGCATAATTTTAAATATTTTCTACAAAAACCCTTGAAAATCGTACTTAAATTGGTCATAATGATGTAAGAAGTTATTAGGAAATATTTCTTGTATAACTTATGATCTCGTCCTAAGGTGAAGATGCATCGAAATCAAACCTCGACTTTTCAAGAGCACAAATCTAAAGAACCTGACAACCTTGTGCGTTGAACATTTTATTGGTTGGTCGCTACCAGCGAGTGACCTGTGAGCTACCGGTTGTTTGCTTCTCTAGACTTGTGCTTTTGAAAATTCGAGGTTGGCCTTCTATGTATCTTCACTCTAAAAACCATAGGTAACCGAAGGTGTAGCTCGTTGTTATTAAGCAGATAAATGGGCCAAAATAAAAACTGTCACCGCTGGGAGACAGAGGAGGATCTTCTCTTCATTTTAGCATTGTGAAATAAAGTGTAAATCCATTCGTTTGCTTAGTAATAACAAGTTACACACTTGGTCACCTATGGCTTTTAGGACGAGATTATAAATTATGCGAGATTTCTTTTTTTTCTCGGTGATACAAAAGTGAAATACCAGAATCTTTTCAAATGTATTACATACTTGACCATAAATTACAATTCTTGATAATTTGATTTAATTTAATTTAAATAGTTGCTTTATTTTTTATTATAATAGGTGGATACTAATAGATGGATAACAGTTTTATAAAATTACCGGTCGCATTTGAAAAAAACAAAGCACTGAAATCTCGACTAATATCCATTCTCCAGTATTTCTAGTATACTTAAATATTTACTTACAGATATACATACGTACATTCATTTATATATACATTCAATCATATGTACATTAGGACGATTCAAACTTTAAAATTGTTAGAAAATCCAATCTCCCCTATGCTCCTTAGCATCCTTACCATAAAAATAGTGTTCTGTGAAATTATCAGCTTTCTAGGTGGTGATTTGAAGGTGGCCCAAAGACAATGTAGGTTTATATGGAAATTACTATGGAGAAGTTTTGAGAAATGTTCCAAATACGCTAGTACTGTTATGTGTAGAAACTTATCATCACATATTGAAAAATCATTCTTCAAACCTTAATGAAAGATGTTGCTGAAGAAACAAATCCCTTTAAGCTAATTTTTTTGTGATTTTTGTACATGTTTGCAGGGCAATAATCCAATATAAATCTAAATAATTGCAAACAAACTCATGAATATCTCTTCTGCTATCCGTCGGATTGAACTTCTCTCTTCAGCAAGTTTCTTTATTATAGTTTGAAGAATGAGTTTTTACAATGGGATAATAAGTTTGTACTTACAGTACAAGCATGTTTGTACATAACAGTACAAGCGTGTTTGGAACATATCTCAAAATTTCTTCATAGTAATTTCCACGCAAACCTACATTGTCTTTGGGCCTTTAAATCACCTTTAAATCACCTCGTAGAAAGCTGAAAATTTCACAGAACACTATTGTTATAGTAAGGATGGCAAGGAACAAATGGGAGAATGGATTCTCAAACATTTTTAAATTTTGACCCGAGATATACGCAAATACAAACATATGTGCAAGTCCCTCGAAATCAATAAAACAAAATTTACTCTAGACCCCCCGACCGATTTTTTTGGTTTTTGCTGCAAATGAACGCGAGAGACCTAGACTTAATTGTGGCGAAGTTTAAGACTTACCTATTTTTTTGTAATAAATTTGTTCTACGAAACACACCGTGCTATTACCAAAATGTACTTAAAACATATTGAAAGTACTTGTTTTTAATTATGAATCGTGGTTTACGGCTAACCAGCCGAGTGGAAGTTTAACAACTACCGAAAAGCTAAACATTACATATAGTTTGCAATTGGATTAAATGGACAAATTGATGTTAAGTTTTGCGAAAAAGTTACACGTCTTGTCAGTGAGAATCGAACTCACGACTCTCTGATCTCTAGTTAGGGCGCGTTACCCCTACGCCATGAGAGGACTCATGAACGCAGAAGTTAACCTGAATTCGATTTCAGCTCAATAATCACGTGGTCCTCTTTCGCAAAGTGCACCTCTTTCGGAAGAATTAGATGCCCATCCAAACACAACGCTTTCTATATATCAAGCGTGTGCTAGAATAAGGGCGTAAGTCGCATGATCGATTTCTCTTCAACGATCCTCTCTTCTGCCAATAAAGGTGATAAGATGTGGGTTTGTCAGCTTTTTTGACCTCAAGACGCAAGATTGCATCGCTGCCTAGCATCCTGAACAGAAAAAATGTTGACAAACCCGCATCTTATCACCTTTATTGGAAGAAGAGGGGATCGATGAAGAGAAATCGATCATGCGACTTACGCCCTTATTCTAGCACACGCTTGATATATCCAATGCCTAGCCCGAGAGCGCATTGTTTTTTAGGTAGGGTTTTGTACTATTTCGTCGTAAGCGCTATTATTCGTCGTATCAAACTTTAAATGTTCCACTACGGCGGATATTCAAACTTACCTGCAACATAGATTTATTGTCCAAGTGTAATTTTGTGAAAGCTGTTATGGTTCGTACAATTGTACACCAAAAATGAAACAAAACTACTGAATTTCGGTAAATAACTTCAGTTCAATTATCCACTTTGCACTTTACACCGAAATCACATGTACGAACAAGATTTGAAAGAAATGCTTAGCGACCGACTGAGCCACACCCCTTTCCAACAAAAGTTTCTTCCCGCCCCCGTGGGTGACTTTCTTCGCCGGGCACTTATTTTCATTATGGAAAAAAACTTATTTTCACTATGAAAAACCTTCTTCACTGAAGGTTTTCATTCCAATCACACGCCGTAAAATTTCAATAAATCAACAAATTTTACGAAATTTCCTCAACCGGCGCGTATAATTGAGAATGTAAACAAAGTTCAATCCGTCGTACTGAGAAAAAAAAAGCTTGTGCTCGACGTAAAAATACGGTTCCTTTGATTGTGTTGTTTTCGCTGTAATGTGAGCAAATGCCATAATTGTACGGTCAAAAGGAATTGTGTTCATATGTTTGGGCTGAATTTTGATGACGAACACTACTCAACAACTACGAACAATACTCTGCATGGTATTTCTATAACTAATAATTGATAATATGAATTTTATTTTACGAAATTGTAGCAACAACTTTTTAATAAAAATCATTTTTATTAAAATGTATCTATGCGGGGTGACTTGCAGCACTTTATTTCTAAGCAATTTAGAGTTTTACAAAAGTAAAAAACTATTGTGTTAGGTCTACTTTATAATCAAAACAGTAATAATTTGTCAATCAACTACAAACACTTAAAAATATTGTTCAGTTAAGATATTGGACTTTGATGATTTAACGCCTCTTTTTCCCATACAAAAATAGCTCAATTATTTTCTTACAAAAACGTATTCAAAATGCTCTTGTACTGGTTCGAATGCTTTAAATACATGAATAACAATACTTAACATGTGTGACTAATAAAAAATATCAACATTTTGTTGGCAAAAACAATATTAGCATTGAGTGTTGTAAGTCACCCCGCACAAGGACGTTTAAAATATTTCACCTTTTTGATGACTTTTGATATGACAAAATAATTCGACTCAATCTTCTGTCATCTCATTCTGTAGGCGGGCCAGCCATTAAAAGTTCTACAGGGAGTTTAGATTTTTAAATGACGTTTAGATCATGGTTTTGGTTGATTGAAGTTGAAAAGTGTTGCAAGTCACCCCGTTTGACGGTATATTCCATCATGCTGAAGGAATGGAGGGAGATTCCCGTAGATCTATATATTCTAGTAAAACATTTTATTATAGCGTTGATATGTTGTGTTTTAACCACTCAATACATCACAGTGAGCCGTAAGTTGTGAGACGAATATGGAAACTGATTGCGACGGAGTTGAAAACGATACGACGGATTGAGAATACGGTAAGATGCATTTTCTTTGCATTATTTCCAAAAAGAGATCAAGATTTATCAAAATCTTTTGTACAATGCTAAAACGTTTTGAGAAAGAATTGTTTGGCATCGGTTTGTATCAGCATAATTCACTGCAATACTGGGAAAATTACATCCCTCACTGATCAATGCTTAATACGTTGGATACTAGCACATCACCCTATTGAAATAGCACACTACACTAGCCAGCAACTGCGCTGGCTGAGGTTTCTACTGTGTGGCCTTCCGATGGGTCGCGACGTTCTCAAACGACCGGTTACGGAACATGAGTCCGTTGCTCAATAAATACTTGTTTTTAATTATGAATCTTGTTTTTTTTTTCGCAAAACTTCACATTAATTTGTCCATTCAATCTAATTGCAAAATATATGTAATGTTGAGCTTTTCGGTATATTGAAAGTATTTTCTTTAAATCATCACTAAACTGATGATGTAATTGATATCTAAACGAAATTCAAGATAATACGTTCCATGTGTGTATCTACACCCTTCGATTCTTTTAAGGAATATTGTTGTGTTTCATAAAATTATATTATACGATGCAGATAAACAAAGAACGTCTAAAGTTTTAGAAGTTCATATTGTTTTTTTTTTTCAAAATTTTAAAATTCTCAAGATCTAAAAATGGATTATACGATATATCTCCCATTTTAAATCACTTATTGAATTAATTTTTTCGTTCCTTAAATTGTCACTACACCATGTTTATGAACTGTCTTCACTATAAGTTTCATAAAATCCTTAAATTTTACTAGCAAATTATGCAAAATTACTTTGTCATGGCTTCTAAAACTTGGTGACGACTTTTTTTTTGTACGAGAAAGTGGTCGAAATCGGTTTTTTGGCTGTTATTAATAAAGTGGCATACAACACCATCCCCGTCAGTAATAGAGTGTAAAAGTCTTCGGAATAAATGTCATAAATACCGTTTTGATTCATATTACGGACACTTAAGGCCTCATTGAAGTATAACTCCTCAATAAGCATATAAAATAAACCATTCCATATGATTCCTCTGCGTTATCGAACCTTCAAAGCACTTAACTTTGGAATGGTGAGTGAAGATTTCCTATCCGTACACAGTTCGAACGAAACGTGTAAATTTCTGAGACATATAATGCACATAATTGGAGCGAGGAAAATCATAGATATTTACATGATATGTCATGTAAACTTCAATTATATGTCATGTAACCCATCAGGATTCTGTGTAGTTACATGACATATAAAACATTTTTACATGATTTCAGACTTAAATTTACATGACATCATGTTTACATCGCATAAATGAAGTCTACATGACGTGTAATCTTCATTATTGTTAACTGTGTAACGTGAAAAAATTGAAATGAATGGAAATGTGTGGACTCATCATGATTCTTATTCCGGACGCTCCCTCACTTTTGCCTCATATTCCGGGCACTATGATTCGAATTCAAGACAGGTTAAAAAAAATCATAAATAGATAAGTCAAATCATCAATTGAAATCGTCACCTAAGAGACACCTAAGGTAGTTGCACATTATAAACTTTCATAGATATCTATGGAAAATGCTTATTGAAACGAGCCTCTAAAGTGAGAACTTTTGAACGGCAAAAATTGAAACATTTCGTGTGAAATGTTTATCATACAAAGTAGGCCTACGGAATTTAAAGCTGTCCGTGATATGAATCAAAAAGGTACCTCATTAAACAATTTTGCAGGATTTTTTTGCTAGGACGATCCTTTCAAAAGATAAAACTAATCTAGATCACTTTTAACTAATCCAGATCATGTCCGAAGGAGTAAAAATGTAATACAATTTATTTCAAAATACTTTACCAAAAATATTAAATCTCTAAGAGGTTTTGGCCGCCGAAATTAGAGATCTGCCCCAGTGTGAGGGTCCTAGGATTGATCGCATGACCTTCTGCTCATGAAGCAGAAGCGGTAGCCGTTAGACCACCCCTTCTGAGCTGTCGCATGCCTAGGTTTGGTACAAATACTGAATTATCCCTCAATACGGGTGTCTCCGGTGATCTTTCCTGGGTTGTTTTGATGATCTAAAAGATCCAGAATATCCATTCATTGATCCTTTTGGCAAAAGACATCCATACATAAAAAATACTATAGATTTTGACGCCGTACATTTGTTTTTGGAGAATAAATTCGATATGTTTAATGCAATTGTCCAGATTCCGGGACTCCAGAAACCAGTTCCGTGTGAACCATACTGAACCGTGATTTTCAAAGAATGTACTTCGGTAACTTGTTCCTTATTACAGATAACACTGCGGAACACGTTTTTGTCTCAAGCACCAAAATACCGCTATTTACTCAATTAAGGATAGCTGAATCCATTGCCCTTTTCTAAAATATCATAGCACGTATAGTTTTTGAGGTATTGGCTGTTGAAAATGCAAAAATTGACTAATTTAGCCAACTTGCATGCAAGTTTGACAGCTTGTAAGGCAATTTATTTGTTTAATTTGCCACAGAATTCAAATTTTATGTGTATAACAATATTTATCGGCAAAGTTTATAATACTTCTAATGCGGAAAAGTTATTTCTTGATGGTTTAAAAAAGTATTGTATTTAGCCATATAAGAGAAACGAAGAATTTTGTATGGGAAAGCAAACATATCGAAAAAATCAGTTAAGTTCAAATTTAATCGTACAATTTCAACCAAATTTAATCCAAGATGAAAGTTTAAGTGCAAAATGCTTAGTGGATTAGATCACAAAAGAAATTGATGGATTATACTTTAAATTTCATGTCAACATCAATAAAATCAATGTTTTATACAACTTTTGCGACTTGTAGCTAAGAATTGTGACGTGCTGGAACATTTCTGAAAATGACATCAGATTCAGCAACCCCAAATCTACTCGAGACACATATTTTGATCCTTGAGACACGCAAAAATGTCATTTTTGTTAAGCTGTGTAATTTTTATGCCAAAATATCCATCAACCGAATTGCACCGATGTGAATTACACATACAAAATTACGATGTTAATATACTTTACGGATTTTCCGTGTTTCCAGAGCCGGTTAAAAATACGGACATGAGTTGACAGCTCACGTGACCATATATGGTTGGTTCAGATTACAAGTCTTGTTAGGTAACGATATTACAGGTCGTCAAAGTAAGAGGTTTCTGAAGGGACTTTTTTTTAGATGTAGCAGGTTCCCGGTTGTATAATAGTACCTGTCACACGATATACGAATGCGAAAATGGCAACAATGGCAAAGAAAGCTTTCAGTTCATAACTATGAAAGTGCTCATAAGATCAGCTGAGAGGCAGTCTCTGTCCCAGTTGGGACGTAATGCCAAGAAGAAGAAGAAATATCCCGGTGGCCACAGTGACCAAATCCGGATCTTCTATAGGGTTTCTGAAACTAGACATGTGTGCCTTTCAGTCAATACACTGATTTTTGCGACCTGTATGAGTTTTTTTATCAAGTCAAAAATGATCATAAGTCACAATTTGTAAGTTTTTTTTATGGAATGTCCCTAGGGGTCAATCAATATTTATGTTTTGGAATTTTTGGGTGTATTTATGGATTTTCAGATTCCAAGAAAAAATAACCTCCCATAAACTGCTGCCTGGACGAAGACTTGAAATCGAAGTAGGGTCCATGTACCAATAGCCGTATAACTAAGAACAAAAATTCGTATAATATCGAAAATTAACGCTAGCGTCATTATTTTTACATCATCTAAAAGCTTTTTAACTTGGTTTTGTGGGAAAAATATGAAAACTACGAAAACTCAAATGTTTGTTTTTATTATCGCGTGTGCCACTATAGAAATACATGTGCATTATTTCTAATTTCTGTTCCTATAGTAGCATCACTGTTCCTAGCATCACGGCGTTGGCGAAATACTTATCCAACCCGTATTTTTTCAAAACTTTCATATTTTTCCTACAAAGTGTGGATCAAAAGCATTTGTTTGATGTAAAAAAGTTCTTAATTCATCAATTATTACGTATAATAAAAAATAGTTTCTCTCAGTAGTGCTACTATAGGAGCAATAGGTTTACTATAGGCACAAGGGAGCTCAAATTTTAAGCAAAACTAATTATTTCGATCATTTTTTGAGCAAAATCAAAATATGTATCAATGGTACTTAGATAAATAGCTTCTGACCATCATGTCAAAAAATGTTTTGGAAAGACTTATAGCAAAACGGCCGTAAAAAGCCACTAGTGCGACTATAGGGGACTGTCCACTAAGGGAACACCGACCCTATATTAGGTGCCCAACCGTATTCCACACGAACAAAGCGTTAATTCTACTCTCATAAAACGCACTCAAATGTTCTTGAATGAAAATAAAAATTATCACTTAGTTTTACCACAAATCTTAAGCAATTCATGAATGGAATTCGACCTGCTATCGTTAGCATCTTGGGAAACGATAACGTCTTCGCGCTTTATCGCCTGGAAGCTTGCCGCGTCCATTTGAAAATGCAGCATTACGATAAATCAACTGATAACACAAATCAAACCGGATCCAATTTTAGTGTACGTCATATCTTAAGTTGGTATTAAGCTGCGTCAAGATACGTGAGAACTTATCGCAAAGTTGACTAACGCTGTCACGCCATCAACCATGTACGCAAATTTCAAAAAGCGATAATGAGATGTTAAGCTGTCATAGTGTCTACGATCGATGACGACACTACAGCTCAAGCTCAAGCAAAAGAACGGAACCGGTTTAGCTCGTTTCGATTCATCATTAAGACGTAGCCGCTACACCAAGAAGATATCACCACTATGTTTTCAGTTGGGATCGAAATCTAGAAGAGATGAGGTCCAATATTATTCTGACGCTGGTGTTCAACTTCACAGTGGCCGCCGATATTCCCAACAATGTGTCCAACTGCGGAACAACGATCCATAACATCCAGAAACCTCTTATCGTGAAAGGGACGACTGCCATAGAGCAAGGTCGATGGCCGTGGCATGCATCTATTTGGCACCGACTGTCTCGCAAAACCCACGGTTACGTATGCGGCGGAACTCTGCTCAGCGATCTGTACGTCCTGACGGCAGGCCATTGCGTGTCCAAGGATGGCAATGCCCTGAATGAACGGCTTTTCACCGTTCAGTTGGGCTCCGTTAGACAGAATCTACTGCTGAACAATTTCCCAGTTCAGAACAAGGCCGTTGCGGAGGTGTTCCTACACGAAGAATTTTCCTCGCGTGACTTCCGCGCGGATATTGGGCTGCTTGCGCTGAAAACCAGAGTGAAGCTGAATGAATACGTACGTCCTATTTGTTTGCCTATACGGGACCTGCGGAGTGATTACGGAAGTATTATCGGTCGAAATGCGGTAACTGTGGGGTTCGGAATGACGGATAGCGGTGACTATTCAGATGAACTGAGGCAGCTTCAAGTGCCGATTGTGGACTACGTGACGTGTTTGCAGAGCAATCGAGAGGTTTTCGGGAGATCATTGTCTGAGGGAATTATCTGCGCGGGAGATGTTCAGGGAGGTACTGTGTGTAATGGAGATAGCGGCGGAGGGTTATACACTGAAGAATCTGGCGGACGATGGATGATACGTGGTGTGACCAGCTTCACCGCCCAACGTGGATGGGATGACAGCAGTTGTAGTTTGAAGGATTATTCTGCGTTCGTGAATGTATCCTTTTATGAGCCGTGGATTCGTTACGTGATGGAAAATGGTCAACAGGAGGGATTTTTCCACCGGATTGGGTCGGACGACAAAATTGGCGGAACAAAGGTAGTTGTTGATGAAACTCCCGAAGTGGTTGAACAACCCAGAATCAGCGACAAAAGTACGGAAGTAGATCACGATGTAACCAAAACAACTAATCACAACTTAACTCTTCGTAGATGTCGTGAATATAAGAGAAAAGGCCTTGTGGTGACCGGCCTCCGAGGACCAGGACATGTACGGATTGGACATTACTTGGAAAACGGCATTAATTACACCGCGTTGAACATTTCAGATATACTTACAAATCAATGATAAACCTTTGGGTTTGGCGTACTATCTTAACGACCGTTATGCCATTACGACTGCAAACCTGGCCAGAAATTGTATTGACGCCACTTGTGAGACTATATTGGGCAAAAAAGTTCAACAAGTTATTGTGCATCCCAAATTTACCGGTTCCAGAGATTACAACGTTGCTTTGATTTTGATACCTCCGGCTACCGAGTACGGTCCTGAAACAGCTTACTTGTAGTATCTGACCTAAACCATCTTATCATATCTTTCAGGCCGTTTTGGTGCATTTCCCCAGAAACTTCACCAAAGATCTGTATGTTCGGATCGAGCAAGCATTATCCCTTTTAATAATTCCATATTTTCCAGACTTTGAAAGCAGACAGCTGCGATTGAACACAATCACCGAGGCATCTCCCAGTTGGGTGGAATTTGAGCTGGACTCGTTCCTGCCAACGAAGCTGGGCTCCGTAGTCTACAACGAGCGGCGGGAAATTATCGGGCTGATGCAGAATCCGGCCGGCGAACCAATAGTTATGACTAATGCAAGCGCTGTTCTTGACTGGATCGAATCCGTGGTGTGGAGCGGTGAATTGATTAGGTGAAACTTGTAAGAGCTTTGGTTTCAGAAAAAAAAAAAAAACGAGTAAAAGATTCGTCTGCAAAAATTCAGAAATTTATGTCGTGAATGGTAGAAACTCCCTGAAGTTATGATGCCAAACTTAATGAACCGCTCTCGTAATACATAATACAAGTAATGTTACTGTCCATAACTGCATATTTGTAACATTCGACAAAAGTAGGCAGTAAATGGGATACCAAGTTTGCATTTTACTGCAGTATGGGAGGAAACTAAAATTTCAAAAAATCATTGAGAATTCAAAAGAGCTTATTTGAGGCTGATATTTTGTACAACTCATATCGCATATTGGGTGAATAGTCAGAAAATAATTATGATAGAAATTTCGTTGCTACTACATTATGAGGCTCATGTATAATCTCAATGTGACTGTTATGCGGTTACAATTGCCAATGTGACAACACAACTTGGTATTAAAACAATCTCACAGATTTCAGTAAGTTGATCGAAAGTATTTCTCATTTGATGACTCTCCATGGTGTTAACTCCAATTTGCCAAAAAATGTCGAATGTGACTGTTATGCAGTTATGGGCAGTGTAGGGAACTACTGTTATACTGCTTAACCTTCCTACGGTGTTCGGGTCAACATGACCGGAAACGCACTTTCAAAGCGCCACAACTTTTGTTTGTTACCTCCTATTGTTATGAAATTTGGTTACATTAAATCTTGGACTTGGCCGCTCAGAACCGGTACCAAAGGGACCAAAGTTTGGCCATTTTTGCAAGAGCATTTGTAAGAGCAAAATGCATTTGTTGTGAATTGTGAAACATAGTATTTTGTCTAAAATGCATTGAAAATGGTATCTAATCAACTGGTTAGTTGTTCAGGGCACAAGTTGGTGCCAAGTGGCCAAGCCATTTTCGGCGGCCATTGAACGGTTCCCAGGGCATCCGGAAGTGGCCAATTCATATTTTCGGTGGAACCAAGCCGTGCGGCACATCAAAATTTGCAGAATTTTTTAACAAATTGATCCAAGACGTTGCTATCTGAGTATGGCAACATTGCCTATATGGATTCCCATGGCAGATTCTTGGGTTCCCTGGGGGGTCCTGAGAAAGTGGCCAAGCCATATCATGCGACCTATTGGCTCCCTTTGGCACCGGTTCTGAGCAGCCAAGTGCAACCAAACCAAGATTTTTAGCCAATTGGCAAAATTCGTATATCAAATCCGGGTCAATATGACCCGAACACCTTAAACGTAACTTTTTTCGAACACCTTAGGAAGGTTAACTCTGCGGTTAGTTACTTCTTGTATAGAGGGATTCCACGGAGGCATGCAAGTCGATTCTGATCGACCATTTCAAAAATATCTGAAACTTTGCACAGTTTTTCAGTTCCATCTAAATCGTCATTTTCCGATATCAAATCTTCAAGTTGAGTCACGACTAACTTTTCAAAAGGGTGTATGTGAAAATGGTTCAAAAATATTCAAAAAGCTGCACAGCAAAAACGGTTCGTTCGATTGTTAGAGAACTAAAGAAACAAAGTTAGACAACTAAATAAAGATTCAAAATAAAAAATACACACAGTAAAAAAATTTTTTTTTTTGCATTAAAAAACATCATTTTTGTCACAAAAACTCAAATATCTCAAAACCCTATCGGAATACCAACGTAATTTTTTGAGGGAAAACGGTCCATTATATTAGCTATCTACCATAAAAATTTGGTGATGGTAAGCCAATAAACAAAAAAGTTATGACATTTCAAATATTTCACAAATTTGACACTTAGTGAAAATTTTTTTTTTTTCATTGTTAATTTTTTTTAGGACCGCAGTTTGTTGCTGAATTTTTTGTTAAGGATACCACATGAGGTTAACAAGTTGTTTTCATGATATTTTATTTAATTATTCATAACTATTATAGCATCTATTAGAAAGTTAGACGCGATCCAGTGTTGTGATCTAAAGTCTTGATAGTGTCATATTTTTTATTGTACGTAACTGAAGAAAAATTCTCTCAATAGTGTTGAAACCTTTTGATAAAAGAAACCTATAAGAAATCTAATATTGAAGACAAAAGCTACAAAAAAAGTTTTCTATACAGGTATACGACTAGTTTACCTGCAAAAAGTTTACCTCGTAGAGAACAAGGCGGGTCTATACCCAGGTGATCTAGTATACGTAAAGCAGGTCGGTTTTCTCGGCGCTGGTTTTCTCCACAAAGTTAAAATCTGATTACACCTGGGTATATACCCGCCTTGGTAGAGAATAGACTTTGTTAATCATATTTGGGAGAAAGCGAGTAACTTCAACAACATCAAAAACATGATAGGTACATACCATGAACATACTCACGAAAAAGCTAAAAATATACTACCACTATGGTTATAAAAGATTTAATTGTAAAATTTTTCTTCAGTCAAGCAAACGACACCAAACTAGTCAGTAAAAACTTAAAAGTGATTTTGTTTATTAAAATCTAACGAGCAACATGAGTAGTCGCTTTCTCAACTGTTGCAGGCCGTTTGCAGAAAAAAAGTGTTCGAAAGAGCTACGAAATCTCACCGAAAGCACCATAGATAAACTGAAAGCGGCTGGTTATGCTCCAATGTCTACATTGAATACAAATTTACGCATTTGTACGTCCTGCCGTTTAAACGTTGACAAACGGGCAATCTGTACATCATCGGTGGATCAGGTTGCAGGAAGTTCGAAAACAACAACAACTGAGGAATTACTAGATGCACCGACAACAACTGAGGAGTTACCAGAAGTACCAAGTGCAGATAGTCTTGCCACGGTACCATCAGCGACATCTGTTTCAACAAATCAATCAGAAGATGAGTGCATCCAGAAGGTCAACATCGAACGCTTCAACGAAGGGATAGCTGGAATAAAAGTGACTCCGATTAAATGGACGAAGATGGGTTACGTCAATTATCCCGAGATAAAATACCGTGAAATCAACGAAGCTGTACGAAGAAACCTCTTCAAATTGGGACCTGAGGATGTGGAAAATACAGACTACGATGAGGTTATTATGAATATGAAGGAAAGGTTCTCGAATCTAGCCACGACAAGGAAAGAAAAATTATTGATTTTGTCGATGCTGCCAAGCTCGTGGTCTATTCAAGACGCCATTGATGAGTTCAACACCAATAGAAATACAGCAAAAGAGGCAAAACAATTCAAAAATAACTGTCTTGCAACCAAAAATGCTAGGTCGAGTACTTCATTAACAGATGAGACAAAATAAAAAATAATTCAATATTTTGAAGACGATGAAGTAAGTAGAGCTATGCCTGGCCAAAAAGATTATGTATCTGTAAAAAAAGATGGAAAGCGTCAAGCAATCCAAAAACGATTAATGATGACTACTTTGAAAGAAGCGTATACACGCTTCAAGGAAATTAACGAAAATATTAAGGTAGGTTTTTCCTCATTTGCAAGCCTTCGTCCAAGGCAATGCAAGCTTCTATCCAATTCAGGAACACATAATGTTTGTGTGTGCACAACACACGAAAATATTAACCTAATCTTACATAGTTTGAAAAGAATCAATTTATCAAAGGATATTAAAATGTTAACTGGTAGTCTTTTGTGTGAAAATACAACATCAAATTGCTATCTACGATCTTGTTCGGATTGTCCAGATTCTTCATCATTGGAAAATACTTTATTCGCTGAGTTTGAAGAAAATTATATTGATCAGTTATCATATGAGCAATGGGTGACCACGGATAGGTGTGACCTAGAAACTATTGTAAAACCTGTAGATGAGTTTGTGTCATTTTTTGCTTGAAATTAGAAAGTTTAATTCCTCACGACTTTATTAAAACAGAGCAATCCCGTTTTTTAAAAAATACGAAAAATACATTACAAGATGGTGAATTTTTAGTCATTTGTGATTTTTCTGAAAACTATAGCTTTGTATTGCAAGATGAAGTGCAGTCCCATCACTGGAACGTACAACAAGCTACAATTCATCCATTCGTTATTTATTTCAATGGAAGTACGCAAATTGAACATTTTAGTTTTATTGTAATTTCCGAAGATTTAAGACACGACTCAGTATCTGTAAATTTGTTCATTGCCAAAATGATTAACTTTTTACGCGTTGATAAGGATAAAGAAATCAGAAAGATATATTTCATGTCTGATGGAGCAGCATCGCAGTACAAAAACCGTAAGAATTTTTCGAGCCTATGTCAATTTAAATCAAAGTACGGAATTGATGCAGAATGGCATTTCTTTGCTACGTCACATGGCAAAGGTCCTGGTGATGCTATTGGAGGAACCATAAAGCGCATGGCCACAAGAGCAAGTTTAGCCAAAGAACGTGAGCATCCAATTAAAACTGCAAAATAACTATTTGATTGGGTGAATCGCAGAAAATTATCATTTTGTTTTACTACTACTGAAGAGTACGAATCAACGGCATCAGAGCTCAGCGAGCAATATAATAACGCGAAAACGATCCAAGGAACCCAAAAAATTTCACTGTTTCATTCCATTGTCAGAAAATAAAATTAAAGCAAAACTATACTCGAACTGTACTGATAATGATGCAAAAGTGTTCGATATTGTAAAAAAATTGAATAACAATAAATAAATAAATAAGTATTAATAAAATGTTTTCATGATCTCATAACGCATACCCAAATCCAAAACTTTTAAAGTTCATATATAACATTTAGAAACTCATCGATCATACTCTAAAAAAAAAACCTGGTAAAAAAAATTTTATTTTCGTGTAATCTGTTAATTCATTTTAATTTATACATATATACATATACATATAATATTTATACATATACATAATATTTATACATATAATATACATAATACTAATGAATACATGAAAACGACTTGTTTAATTCACGCAAGGCCCTTAACAATAAAATCAGCAACAAACTGCGGTTCCCGTAATTATTTACACCGAAAAAAAAAAAATTTTTTTTCTACTAAATGTGAAAATTGTGACATGTTTGAAATGTCATAATTTTTTTGTTTATTGGTTAACCATCACCAAATTTTTATGGTAGATAGCTAATATAATGGACCGTTTTCCCTCAAAAAATTACGTTGGTATTCCGATAGGGTTTTGAGATATTTGAGTTTTTGTGTCAAAAATTATGTTTTTTAATGCAAAAAAAATTTTTTTTTACTGTGTGTATTTTTTTTTGGAATCTTTATTTAGTTGTCTAACTTTGTTTCTTTAGTTGTCTAACAATCGAACGAACCGTGTTTGCTGTGTAGCTTTTTGAATATTTTTGAACCATTTTCACATACACCCTTTTGAAAAGTTAGTCGTGACTCAACTTGAAGATTTGATATCGGAAAATGACGATTTAGATGGAACTGGAAAACTGTGCAAAGTTTCAGCTCAATAGAAAAAAATGAATTAAAAAATTTACCAAATTTTGGTGCTGTTGCTTGGAATCACTCTATACTCAAGAACGTTAGTAGGATCTCCAGGTCAATTCATCGTTTCTGGTTGATAGATGTCTTCCGGTTCGCTGGGCCTACTCAAGGCCATGGTATTTTAAATTCTACTATGAGGAATCCTTGGTAGTAGATCTAGGCTAAACTTACGATGATAACTGGGATGGTTGTCAAACAGAATTATAAATTGAATCATAATTTTAATCAATGTCGGATTACAAGACAATGTTAGAGTCATCTTTAGATTTGGAACTATATTCAGAGATGAATAGAGGATCAAATTCAGTGCCAACTATTCAATCAGCTTTTAGATTCTTGTACAGATTGGCCTATAAATCTGTCTCTCAATCTAACTTTGAATCTGACTGTTAGTATGAATCCTTCTTTGAATCAGTCTCTGAATTTGGTTCTGAATTTATGGTCATTACCAAAGGGGGCAGGGAGTGTAGAGCGTTGCCCCCTGGCCAAAAAAAATAAAATTACCTATCTTGCCACGAAGGTTATTGAATTGTTCAATTTTTTAAGATTGCTTCTGCATATTGTTATAAATTGCATTATGATACACTTTGTAGATAACTCTTGGAGTCCTACTTAAAATCATATTCTGCTAAATATCAAAAATCATTTTGGCACTGTCTCGTCCCTCCCTGGCAGATGGAAGAAAAAAATCGCAAAGTAAAATTATTTTGTGTTTCAATTTCTCAAAAATTATCCTCAGCTTCCTTATTGGTTTTTAATGATTTTTTTCAGTGCTTTACTGTTTCATATGCTGCCAAAGATATAACCAGAAATCATTTGAAGGTTTCATCATCAGTCCGCAATAATTTTTCAGAGCAATCTTCCAAAGATCTATTGAGGAACTTGCAAGGTTAACGCCAAGGATATGCAAAGTTATCTTAAAAACCGCAAAAAATAAATGATAAAATTTTCTGTGGATGCTTTTCTTTGAAATTCACTTCTGGGTTTATGTCCAGAATTCGTTTTTCGAAATACATTGAATTTGTCCAACGAGTCATCAAGGTATTTTAATCCTGCCGTTAATTCCCTCAAAATACAAGGAGTTGCTCCATGATTTCGGTCTAGCAAAAAAACTTGCTTAGAAGTCTATAGGGATGGCGATTATTCATGAAGGATGGCACCTTTTAGCATTATCAATATATTTTGAGAAATGCGACCTTCTGGAGTTCTTCTACTTAATCCTTTCTTCATTATCTCTCGAATTCAGACAGGAATTACAACCGAAATTTCGTTTTAGGAGTTAAATATCTTAGGCAGTCGCTAGAGGAAATCTTTCCTTTGTTCCTTGCAAGATTCATTTAGTTTTTTTTCTTCTGATATCTATAATTATTCCTTGAAAAGCTGATTCTGACAACTGTTTTGGGATCAATGAATAACCTCATAAACTTTTCATAAACTTCGGAATTTTTTCACAACAAACCCAATCCTATATGATTTTTTTAAGGTTAATCCACCAGAAAAGGGAATAAAAGCGAAATATTCCTACAGGAATTAATCCAGCAGGAATTTCCTCTGAACAAATCATAAAATGATGTAATGTAAAAAGACAAATGTCAAAAATGGAACAAGCAAACTGCTTGTGAAAACCTGAATGAAGATTGAATAACGATATTGTTGACCACTTGTAATGATAAATTATTGACGTAGGGGCTCTTCAAAGTCAAATATTTTTCAGATATTATACTAGGAAATATCTTTCCAACTTTTTTAAAGAAGTTTGGAGAATACCTCTAAGATTTAGAAATTGTTAAAGGATATCTTACATTTAAAGGTATCGACCGTGATAATTATATTTTGAATTTGTTTATCGGCATATCGGTCTATTTTGCTCGAAGTAAGAGGGAGCATGGAGAAGAAAGCAATGAATACTAGATGGATGGATTGTGGCTACCCGACCAGAACCACATAACAAGATTATAACACATTCCTATCAGCAGCAGTTACAAATAACAGAAGTTGATAAAATTTTGCTATCAAGATGGCTTTGTACTCAACTTGTTATATTTTTAGTAACACATTTGTTATATTTTTGACATCGCATTTATAAGTTTGTTGCAAATAACATCCGATGTCATAAACAGAAACATAGTTTGCAATAATTTTGTTATTTTGTAACATTCTTGCAACACAGTCTGTAATAATTTTGATATAATTGTAACAGTGTTTGTTATATTTAAGTTTAATTTGGTGCAAATTTTGTTAGAATATTTGTTATTTTAACTACTAACGGTCCATGATTTATAACAGCTGGTGATATAAAAAAATAATATCAGGGGAACACATTCTGTTATAATCTTGTTTCTTCCGTCTGGTCGGGTAACGTCCCCTATGGGAACGGCTTGGATGTGTTTTTAGAATGACACTACCAAGACAGCCGAATAAAGAATATCCCCTGTTTATCTTTTAGCGTTTTTTTTCTGTGAATTACTTCAGTTAATACAAGCAAATATCCAATAATTTCTCCAGACATTTCTCTAAGATTTCTTTCAAGATTTTTCCAAAAATTCAATCTTATAAATCTTTCTAGAGTTCACCTGAAGACTTCTTAAAAAAAATATTTATAGTTCGGAAACTACCTGAAGAATAATTCAAGGAATTAATCAGAAAGAGCCGCATTTGATTTAATGCGGGAATTATATCTGGAATATATTGGATTGATTTGTCCAGGAATTAAAAGTGTGGGAAATCACTAAAAGTTAAACTAGAATTATAAAATTTCTAAATTTTTCATGAGTTTATAAAGTTTTGATTTTTTTTTTGTTTTTTTTTTCATGTTAGAAACAAAAAAAAATAAGTGTTTTATATTTGTTTTGAAAAGTTGAAATTTTAAACTTTCATTCCATAAAAAAAAAATTGGAAATCAGTGTAGCTGTTCAAAAGTTATGATTTTTATCAAAATTAAAAATCTAATGCGCTGAGACCTATGATGTGTGCCTATAAAAAATGACTGATTTTTATTAAAAAAATCTCAAAAACTAAAAACTCGCAGAAAATTTGACAGTAAACCTAAAATTTTCTGAACTTTCAAGAAAAAATTAGAACAGCAATAGCCCCTTTTGCCCCAAGGCCTTCAAAACACGAAAAAACGGAAATTTTTAATTATTTTTTCATGTACAAAAAACAATTTTTGTGAAATGTTATATTTTTCTTGAAAAGTCAAAATTTTTAGCTTTCATTTCGTCCAAGAAAATTGAAAATCCTTCAAGCGGTTCAAAAGTTATGATTTTTAAATAAATAAAAATATTGCAAGGTCGCGATTTTTCTGGTCACCCCTTTTTGGAAAGGGTCAACCTAATCAAAAAATCCAAAAACACGTGTATCCTTATTTCGGATAAGGAACATAATAGCAAATTTACACGGAATTCGGTGACCCACTATATCGGTTTTTCATGGAATGGCTGTATATATGTGTCAATATATAAATTTCATTTTGAACCTTACTGCTAATGTTGCTCTGAATCTATGTTTATATCTGACTTTGAATCTGACGCACAATCTGATGGTGAATCTGATTCAAATTTTGACTTCGAGTATTAATTTATATTTAGAATATTACTCTGAATCTGAACCTAGATTAGAATTCCGAAGCTGACTTTGAATCTGACTATGTGGCATAATGAGAGCTTTTATTGTAAATACCATGGCAAAGGTGCAATGAAACAAACATTTAAAAAGGGCCTTTATTTTGTAAATTAATTTTTCTGAGAAAGAAGCCGCTCCGTTTCAAAGTGATTTAATGAAACTAAACAATTTGTTTTCAATTACATTATAAATCAGCGTTTAATCCAGGGTGGCAAATACTGGTATTACGGCGAATACCCGTGCATCCACCCTGTACATATTCAACGACACCGTAACGTGGCATAGAGCTTCTTGGAGTTAGCCTAAAAATATACGATACCACAGAACGACAAGTTCGCCCATCTTCCCCAACATCGATTTCAACCAAGTCAGGGAATTCCCGAGATATGAGCCAATGAATGCTCTTTAAACAATTTTGTTTGCCGTTCTCAGCGTGCTTACTTCTCTTCTCGCAATCAGCAAGAGAAGCATCCAATTGTCCTGTGGTGCTCAAACTGCAGCATCTGGCGGGTCGTAAAATTAAATTGTGGTGTGAAAATGCAAACGAGCATTGACATTGGCTTGTTAAAAAAAGCCATTCCATAAAAAAACGATCTAGTGGGTCACCGAATTCCGTGAAAATTTGCTATTTTGTTCCTTATCCGACCAGAAAAATCGCGATATCGCAAAATTTTATTTAAAAAAAATCATAATTTTTGAACCGCTTGAGTGATTTTCATTTTTCTTGGACAAAATGAAAGTTTAAAATTTTGACTTTTCATGAAAAATATAAAATTTTACAAAAATAAATTTGTTACAAAAAATCATTTTTTTTTCATGAACAAATATAAAAAAATCCTAAACAACTAGAATTTTTTATATTTTTTATGTGAAAACAAAAAACTCAAAAACTGATTTTTTATTAAAAAAAATAAATAAATAAATATATATCTCTAAAACTGAGAAACATACATCGCTGAAAATTTGACACTAAACGTAAAATTTTTTGAACCTTCAAGAAAAAATAAGAACAGCAATAGCTCCTTTTCTCCTAAGGCCTTCAAAACCCAAAAATCGGAAATTTTTGATATATTTTTCATATAAAGAACCAATTTTTGTAAAATTTTATATTTCTCTTGCAAAGTCAAAATCTTTAGCTTTCATTTCGTCCAATAAAATTGAAAATCGGTCAAGCGGTTCAAAGGTTATGATTTTTTTTTAAAACAAAAATTTTGCAAATTTTTCTGGTCACCCTTTTTTGGAAATGGTCACCCTAATCAAAAAATCCAAAAAACACGTGTATTCTTACTTTGGGTAAGGAGCAAAAAAGCAAATTTTCACGGAATTCGGTGACTCACTAGACCGTTTTTTTTTATGAAATAGCTAAACAGGTGAAAAAAGGGCAAATATGATATTGTTTGACAGAATAATTATAAACTATTAATCTTGACATTATAAGAACAAAGTAGATTAACCTTGTAAAATTGGAATGTAACAAAAATAAATTATAGAAAAACATCAATCTTGATATAAGATTAGTATAGATTTTTTTTTGTGAAATGCGAATGAAAAAATAAATTTTAATTGAGTTATTGAGCATTTACAGATTAAATAACAATTAAATTATATGTGAAAACTTGTTTCCAAATGGTCACTTAATTTTACTGAAAAGATTTTCTTTTATTTTCATGTTTTTTTAACTCTTACTTAACTGGTTAAAGACTTTATTCACTTTCAAGCCAGAAATGATCATTGTTTCCCTGTATAAAAACGATCTTTGGGTAGATAACGAGTTATAGAGGGAAATTTTCCTCACACGTGACATCGACTAGTGGTAACATCGAGTTATAGAAATATCGACTTATGGAGAGAATGATGTTTGGGAATATGAAGGGACCAAAAAATCTATCGAGTTATATAATATCGAGTTGTGGAGAGTTGACTGTATTATTACTAACTGCAGATGGGTTCATAATTGTTAATTTTTATTGAAAAGGCTATTTAAGTTCTTAGGCATTGCAATAGTTGCGTATAATAGAATTAGTTATTTTCATTAAGTATACGAAAAACGTAATTATCCCAGTAATAACTTAATGCATTATATTAACTTATTTATTATTTTTCTGATTTCACCGTTTTTTCGTGGGAATATTTCAAATTATAGAAATCCTTCCATTTTGTTTGTCGTTTGCGGTACCAAAACCTGGGAATTTTTGTAAAATCTGTATGGTACATGTCATACTGGATAACTACTAATATACGCAAAAAGTTTCGTTCAATTCAAAAGAGGTAGCGTCTATGCAATTTGCGCAGAACTTATTGATTACACTCAAAATTTGTTTTGCCTTAAAAACAACAAAAAACCGAAGTTTTGAACTTATTAGCCTATAAATCAAAATTCAAAGCGATTACATATGTATTTTGGTACTATTTGCTCATATAAGTTTGGTTAACATGTTTTATGTAAAATGGAAATTTCATATTACACTCAAAACTTATATTGCTTAAAAATAGAAAAAAAACCGTCATTGTTTAAAATAATTTGCAAGTTAACCCAAACTTAAAGCAATAATATTCAACTTTTTTGACTTAAATTTAATTCTAGAAGTCTAGAAAATATGTTTGTGCATTAATATAAATAAAGGAAAACACTCAATATTTATTTTACCTAAAAACTGCTTAAAATATTTTTTTTTGACTGCTTGCTTGTTATTCAAAATGTATGATAATTACATGTATTTTCATCGAAAATGCATTCATTGTAGAAGTCTAGTTAACGTGTCAGAGCAGTAAAAAAGCAAATTTAAGACGTATTTTTTAACCTAAAGAGCTATTAAAAATTTGAGGTTTTAGCCTCAAGCAATGATATGTAAGTCATGATAACATGTCTAGTTAACATGTTCAAAAACTAGGAAACATCCAACTATTTAACCTCTTTTTACCGTAAATCAAAGCCCAATGCGATGGCATGTAATTGTTGAAAAATAAATCCAAGTATAATAAAACTTTCTATTTACAACCAGAAACTTGCAATGGAACTTTATAAGCTGCTACAAACTGCCAGTTACAAACTCAAACACAATTCATAACGAAAATACAAATATAATTTCATTATTCGCCAAGAAAGCTTCGGATTGTTTGTCGGGGAACATAGTTCAGACGAATTCCATGTCAAATCAGGCAGTCACAAAACTCGATTTGCAGTAAATTTTGCATATGTTTTTGGTATGATACATACAATTAGTGTTTTTCATAGAAAAATCGATCATATTTACTCGAGAATAACTTTTGAGAATGGCCTATGCATTTTTGCGTGCAACTTATTTGCAAAATTCTAACTCCGGAACTGTTCATTTTAGAGAAAAATGTTCTGTAATGAAGTTGTAGTGAACCATTTGACCTATTGAAAAAAAAAATAATACAAACTGAAAAAATATTTTATGTTTTTTCATAAAAATTCAAAAATCTAATTTTAAACTACACAAAAATTCCATTTTTAATATTTTTTAAAATTTCACCATATTATCTTGATAGTAAACAGATATTTGGGATAAAGTTTCATGATGGAGAAATATTTGATAAAAAAGTTTTTTCTAAGAACATATATTTCTGCACAAATATATTCAATAGACTTCAGTGGTCATGCTTCAGTCGCGAAATCTACCAGTTATTGCTTTAAATTTGCCTTTATAGGCAAACAGTGTTAAAAATTAAATTCTTCATCGTTTTTTTTTAATCATCAGATTTTTAAGTGTAATTTTAAAATTTCTACTTGTGCTCAAAAATGTTTGCTGGGCTACTACAATCAAGTTCATGTATAAACTACATGTCACACGATTGAATTTTGATTTACAGGTAAGAAGGTAAGTGTAATAGAAAGAGGGGTTTATGAGGATTTTTGGCTCAAACAAATTTTGAGTGTAATTAAAAATTTATATTTCAACCCCAACATGGTTCCGGAACCTATTTTCACCGAGGAAACCAGATTTTATCACTTTAAATATTGTTACATTGCTTAATTTGTACCACAAATCCGTACCAGATAAAGTGAAGAACAAAATTTTTTTAAAAAAAACTTTGGGTATACTATCTTTTTAAACAAATTTCAAATGGATATTGATATCAAAAAGTGGCTAATTCCATTGCTGCAAAAAAAAAAAAAAAATGAAAATCGCTTTGAAAACGACAGAGATATGCATTGTCAAATTTGGACTTCTAACTTTTTCTGGACCCTTTGTTGTAAGCGTAAGTTTTCTCCCCGTGGTAGTTAAAGAGTTGAACGTTTCCAATGGAAAATATGTTTTACAACGCTTACTATTTCTAAAGGATCAACTAGCATTAATTTTGTTTATATTAAATGCAAAATTAATTCTATAGAGCTATCAGACATCTTCGACAAACTTTTAAGATTTTTTTTGATCCTCACCATAGACTTTTTTTTTTGTTGAAATTGTGTTTATTTTATGGGAACCTCACTATTAATAATAATTGTAGAATACCTTGGGCGTTAACGTGTTAAATAATATATCTCATGATTGTCGAGGGAAAATCTTAAAAACATTTGATTTTTAAGAAAATGAAAAACCGTATTCAGTACTATACCATTTATTAAATAAAAAAAATATTAAACAGCTCCCCAGTACTAATAATGATAATAACACTAATCCTACGAACAAAATTAAAAAGACCTTTCCGTTTTTCAACATAAGAATGATAGATATATAAATCACATGCGCTTCATTACGTTACTGAAATGCGTTGCGTAATGAGTCATTACGCAATTTAAATGGAATGCGTAATGAGTAATTACCAAACACTTTTCAGTTAGGTAAAAGACTCATACGACAATGCGGGAAAGTAGGGCATTCCATGACGGGTTTGCGTGATGAAAAACAGCCTTTTATGATGAAAAATTGCAATAATGATTTTTGCAATTTCTCATCGTAATTGGCTGTTTTTCATCACGTCATTCTGTCATGAAACGGCCTACTTTACTGCACTGAAGTATGCAGTGCGGGAATAGTCATTACGCAACTGAAACCAGTGCTGTAATGATTCATTACGCAACGCTTTCTCATTACGCAACTGTTTTGAGTTGCGTAATGAATCATTACACAACAGTTTTTCAGAAATGTTGCAGAATATCGATTTTTACAGCACGAGTTTTTACAGTACGAGGCTTGCCGAGTAGGATAATCACGACGAGTGCTGTAAAAATTGAGTTCTGCAACGAGTTACGTACTAGTAGTAGAACAAGTAGTAGAACTAGTAGTAGTAGAACAAGTTGCAGAATGATGATTTATACAGCACGCGTCGTAAATTTATCCTACTAGGCTTGTTGTGTTACGATTCATTACGTAACTCAAAACTGTTGCGTATTGAGAAAGCGTTGCGTAATGAATCATTACAGCACTGGTTTCAGTTGTGTAATGATTATCCCCGTACTGCCTCCTTCAGTGCAGGAAAGTAGGCCATTTCATGACAGATTGGCGTGATGGAAAAAAGCCAAATACGATGAGAAATTGCAAAAAAAAAATATGGACCTATGTACCCAACTAACAATTCAGAGCCACAAATAAGCATGCATGTTTAATATTATTGTTTAAAAATGGTAATGACAGCTGAATAAAAATTTTGCCCTAATAGGAGCTGATAACATGCACTTTAAATACAAACTTTAGTCAATGTTCAGCGTTATGCATTGGAATGAACAAATGTAGAATCACCACTTATTAAACGTTTCCAAAGATTTTCATTCGACTTGTCAAGATAGTTTTACTAATGAGCTGAACAAGACATGTTTTGTCCTATTAAAAAGCCAATATTTCATCAAACGAATGTATATGTATGAAAGGATATTCAAAAAACGAACTAACGTTTTACTTGTTTTGCACTTCAGCTATTTCCACATGTTTAACATAAATATGATTAAGAGCTGAATAAGTAGTTTATAAAATCTTAATTCAGTTTCGATATATCAGCCTCCAAAAGAGGCCAAAATGACGAATAATAAATACATTGTTCAGCAATAAATAAGCCTTGCAAAAGAGATCACACTATAGCTAAATTTTCTAAAAATGAACAAAACATCCGAAATTTGTGTTGAGTTCCGAATGCATTTTCAAGTTAAAATTACAAATTTAAAAAATATATCAGGTACAATCATAACCGATATTTCCCTAAACTTCAGAAAATAAACATGGTCAGCCTCCAGAAGTATAGGATTATTTAGAAAAACAAATAAAATAAATATTTTAGCTAAATATTCCGAATAGGAGTGAAGTACTGACAAACAAAACGTGATATTTGCTAGATTGACATAAGAGATAAAAGATCTGAAGACAATATCAACATTTTGTTCGTGAAGCATCCTGAACAAAGGTTGGTCATGGACATTATTAAAAGGTTATTAAACATGATGCTGAATAAAACTGTCATGATGGTGTTCGTTAAATGAGTCAATGTTAGTTGGGTAGATAATGACCAAAATTTCAAAATGTTCTGGAGACCTTAGAATAAATCTAGGTTGATTATATTCAACCTTACTTTAGGTTTGTTACATTTAATTACATTTCAAAATCCCCTTATGAATCGTAAATTATTACAAATAACGAGTCTGTTCACTTTCTGTATGGAAACATTTCGTTTCCAATAGATTAATGTTTTCTATAAGGAAGTTTTTGCAAATTTTTCATCGTAATTGGCTGTTTTTCATCACGTCAATCTGTCATGCAACAGTTTACTTTCCTACACTGTATAATGCAGAGTGGTAATAGTCATTACCTAACTTAAATCAGTTGCGTTATGAGTATTACGGAACGTTTTTTCATTACGCAACTGTTTTGAGTTGCGTAATGAATCATTACCAAACTATTTTCAGAAATTGCATAATGCACTGGTGCATGCATCCAGATGTTATATCTGATACCCTCAAGTGGTGTTCTACGAAATTGCCAAAAATTTTGTACGCAGTTCGTTACAGAACTCGATTTATACAGCACTCGTTGTAATTATACAACTCGATAAGCCTCGTTGGTTAAATGTACAACTCGTGCTGTAAAAATCGTAATAGTGCAATTTGTTGCGTAAACTATTATTATGCGATTTTGACCCTACCTGACCCAGAGATGTTCTGGGATACTCCGAATCTATACTTAACCATTACTCATGAAGCTACAACTAATAGTGAAAGGATCCTTAAAATACTCAAAATTCATTCAAAAATATTGAGTTATGTTCCAATACGAGCAATTTGAATTTTGTGTGCCAGCGTCGTAGCCCACGGGTTGCCAAAAAAAACTCATGCAAGTAAAAAACGATTTAAAGTTTCAAAACTGATATTAAGTGTATCTAACAAATTCACATAAAATAAATCGAGTTTCTACAAAAATGATAAAGGTTGATTTGTCTATTAGTTTCGAAGATACAAATTGTAGAAGGCAAGCAAGATCATGCGTTTTTGTCAAATTAGCAATCACGGGGGGTGGTTCCATAGGCATAAAAATTTGGCTTTTTACATTAACATGAATGCACATCTGAACAAATGTGAGTTATAACTGGCGATGGTGTATTGAACGTTTTTTTGTGTAGATACTTGATATGA
This sequence comes from Aedes aegypti, assembly GCF_002204515.2. Classification (NCBI taxonomy): domain Eukaryota; kingdom Metazoa; phylum Arthropoda; class Insecta; order Diptera; family Culicidae; genus Aedes; species Aedes aegypti. The sequence continues at coordinate 144,272,665 of NC_035108.1, forward strand.
CCCTTCTCTATTTTCATCCTATAAACTGAAAGTACAAACGTTTCAATTTGAAATGGTAAAGGTGTTGATGCTTCGATGCAAATATTCAACGGTAAAGAATAGTGATCTCCGCAAGTCGCTGGTTTAGAACCACTGATACAATAGCAATAATATGATCACTGCGTTGTGCGAGAATAGCCAGCCGCCATCGATGACCCCTGAGTCGCGGCTCGCTTATCGCTCATGACGGGGGAATTCCCTTAGACGTGTGTTGCACCTATTAGCAGAGACGAGATTCCGTTTGCGAGATCATTTCCAGTTTAGGCTCCGGTTAGATAGAACGGTTTATTTTTCCAGTGTCGAAAAATGGCAAAAGCCACCATGCTGCATATTTTGTGGTAATTTTCCGGTAGTGAATATTTGTGATTGGAAATTGAACAGTTTACGATACTTTACAGGATTTGGTCCATCGTGGGATTGGCAAACGCAGAGGAGATGGTCAACTGTTTCGGCAATGGTCAATGCAATGATTTTCATGCGATTGTTCAAGGACCACAGGATGTTGAAGCAGTTATCCGAACTTATAGTTACTCTAAAAAAGCCGACTTCCACGGTAATCTGTTGACACGGTTTCTTCCCAATGTACAGAAACCAACAGTGCAATGGGAAAAGTTGAATATTTCCTATAACTTGTTGGAAAGTGATATTTTTGACCAGATTAATAGTCCTAAGCTGAAATATGTTGATATTACCTATAATCAGCTAACGACGGTTACAGTACCAGCTTCAGTTATTGAATTTATTGCAGAGCGAAATAAGTTAACCAGCATCACAATCAAATCAACCAGCCTAAAAAGGCTTATTTTACCAAAAAACAAATTAGACTCATTCATGGGACTCAATAACCTTCGTCTGTTACAAGAATTGGACTTATCTTGTAATCAACTCGAAACTCTCAATATAAACGAACTATCGTCAATGAGGGATCTCAAATCCTTGAGCTTAGCAAATAATCATATATCATTTATTGATGGGAGCACAAGCCAGCTTTCATCACTGAAATATCTCGATTTGTCCAACAACTTATTGACTATGGTCGATGAAGCATTCAAAAGTTTTCCAAATTTGAACAATCTGTATCTACAAAACAATAAAATAGTCATGTGGATCAAGGAAATGCCTATTTCTAGGACTCTACAAGAGGTCAATATCCAAAATAACGATTGGTACTGTAGCAATCTGGAAATGCTGAAATCAAAACTCGGCAATACAATGGTTCGAGGTCCAGAGATTGCATGTTCCCCGGTGGAGTCTCCCTATGCCAATCGAGTGATCAAGTATCGAAAAAAAAAATTCAACGCTCTCATGGAGGGGGCAGCTCAACGAGTAGGCAATATAACGTGTGATTCCTTCAAGCCTAACCCATGCGATGGAGATGACAACCGGGTTAAGGAAGTGGCCGGATCTGCAATCAGCAATGCCGGTGATCTTGCTCAAAGCAGCGTCCAGCTTCTTCAGAGTGACTTGGCAAAGCATATGAATATTTTGAGAGCTATTCAGGACCAGATTGCTGAAGCCCAGCAGATAAACGATCAGATGACGAATGAGAACAATGATTTGGCCAACTACATCAGGGAGCAATATAACGTCGCTGGGCTTAGTGGACATATCGATCCAGTTGTTCAGTTCAATAAGTTATTCGAACACTACGAGAGTAATAACGCTAAATTGAGGGCCGAAATAAGAGCTGAAGAGCAAAACAATTTGGATGTGTTGGACGAAATAAACGTTATAGATAACGAAATGGAAGATAAGAAATACGAGGAAAGTCAGTTGCTTGAGGAGTTGAATGCACGCAATAGCACCGTTATTGGCTATCAAAAAAGAATCGCCCAACTGCAAAAGCAACTTAGCCAACAGTAAAGTGAAGAGAAAGGCGACATGAATATTGAAATGTTATATCAAATCGAATTGTTACCTGCAACTTTACGCAATAAATAATGTTTCAATAGCGGTCTACTTTTATTGTACAAAAGTCTAGGAATAAATGTTAACAAGATATTTTTTTGTGGTTATTCCGATTACCAACTTCATCAGATTGCACTACTTCAATGTCCTCATTTATCAGGTCTCATCCACCCATTCTACTACCGACTTATTCCAAAACTTGTTGAACATCAGAGATTTTCCTGAAGATTTCTTGAAGAATTCTTCTTGGAGTTCTTCCTGAAGTACTCAAGGACTGTTCATTCTATAAAGTGGACACTTTGTTAATGCAATATCTTTATTATTCATACTCCAAGCTCTTTTTACGACCGGTTTTTAACGACGGTTCTTTTTGCGACCACTTTTTTACGACCGAAGTTCAGATTAACGACCGTTTTTATAAATTATCAATATCTTAAACAGTATTCAAAATAGAGGGTCATGATGTTCAGCAAAATTGTTCAGTAGATTAAGGGCTAACTTGTGGTGGTCATTGAAATGCGGGATTCTGCCACCAGGCGGTGCTAGTAAGCATCGAATCTTTGTTTTGTAGATATCTCAGGATCCTGGCCACTTAGAAAGATGGTGCCTTCGTGAAAGTTGTTCAGTAGCTCAAGCGCTATCATTATTACAGCTATGCGATTCAAAATTTTGCCATCAGGCGGCGGCAGTGAGCGTGAAACTTTTGTTTTGTGGATATGGCCACTTAGAAGGATGGCGCCTTCGGCAAAGTTTTTCTTTAGTTCAAGCCCTATCAATATTAAAGCGTTGAGATCCGAAATTTTGCCACCAGGCTGCACTAATGAGTATGGAACATTTGTTTTGCGGCTATCACATGTTCACTAGCGCCACCTAGTGGAAAAACCTTGATTCTCTTGACTAGAATAATAATAGCCCTAGAACTACTGATCAAGTTTGCTGAAGAGGCCATATTCCTAAGTGGTCAGAATCTTGAGATACCCGGAAAAAGAAATATGCTCACTAGCGCCGCCTGGTGGCGAAATCACGAATCTCTTGGCTAGAATAATGATTGTCCTTCAGCTACTGAACAACTTCGCCGAAGACGCCATACTTCTAAGGATCCTGCGATATCCGCCAAACAAAAATTTCATGTACACTAGTACTGCCTGGTGGCGCAATTTTACTTGAGCAGTGACAAAAATTTTGAACCCTACTTGAAAAACGGGATTACAGCTGAAGAGTATCGCTATGTTGCTAAGCATTCCATTTTTCTATTCCGCACAAGTTTTATGGTTTTTACCTTTTCTTTATTTTTATCAAATAGTGTTGCCAGCCACATGAACATTTGTGCTTCGGCCGACTGTATGGCACGCAACACGTCCTTCAACTTTGGTGAACATTCGGTATTGTTACCTATAAAATTTATTGGTATTTGCATATGACACCCCCATATAATTGGCTCCTTTGATCGAGCAGTGTTGCCATATATTACCAAAATATACAAGTTTTTAACGACCATTTTGGAAAGTTCTTAACCCATGCTTCAATTTTGCCGAATATCTTGGATCAGTGTTTCTACATCTTTCCACATTTTTCAAAAACATAATTATAACCCTGATTTTTTCACGACTGATTCCACCAAATCGAAGTCGTTTCTAGCCCAGGCTCCTTGATTCAATTGAGGAAGCGAAGAGTGCCGCCTATCGTGATCAGTTGTTCCGAATTTGGGGGATTTTGGCAGGAGATCTTGAACTCCATTAGGGAATCAAGGTTTCCTTCCAAACCACAAAGAAAGGAGACTGTCGCGTTTTGCCGGAAACTCTTAAAGATCGCGAACTTCTTCTTAAACATCTTGAAGAGAAGAAGCACATTTCTTTACTTATGACGACAAAACTGAACGTTTGTTCAAAGTCGTCTTGAAAGGTCTCTCAAGTGACTATAAGTCACCTGAAGAGATCAAAAATGGAATTAATGATTTACTTGAATTTTCCTCAGTCCAAGTAATCATTAAGAAAAAGAGAACCCAATCTGGCATTGTTCGGAAAGGGCTTTCTCAAGAATATTATTTAGCTCACTTTAACAAAAAAGAACTAAATAATATTAATGCTTTAGAAAAAGCTATACTTTTGTTCGATGTCCGTGTGACATGGGAACATTTTCCGAAATCTGAAGGAAATAACCAGAACCCCACTCAGTGCCGTCGGTGCCAATAGTGGGGTCATGGCACAAAAAATTGTCGCATGGATGCTAAATGCATGATTTGCGGAGGTTCTTCTCACGCCAAATACGTCTGTCCAGTGAAGGAAGATACCCATAAGTTCATATGCGCGAATTGCGGGGGCAATAATAAGTCAATCTTTTTGGGCTTGCCTTTCGTGTAGGCGAGTCGTCGAGGTTCGTGCCAGGCAGATGAACGATAATGTCCGTTACGATAACTGTCGTTTCCGGAATTTCCCTGGTAGAGTTTCGAGCAATGCTCATTTTTCAGTTAACGATCGCTTGATCAAGAATCATACCCATCAGGAAGATTATAATCGTGCTCATTCACAAACTAATTCTAATCCATCGGGTAGCCGTTTGAATATTTAATTTCGAATGTATCTACCCAAGCAAAATCCTTTGCCGATATCGTAGCAGGAAATTTGATCTCCTCCCCTTTTCATACTACGAGTACCCGTTCTAATTGTTTCAAATCAAATAGGAGAAAAAAACCCTGCTGCCACAGGAAACTTCTACTGTGCCTCATCGTCTACCGAAAATTCTAACGGAAAATCATCAGATAATGTACCCATTTAAAGTCATACGTCTCCCTCTGATTTTAATTTTCTTACTGAACAATTGAACCTAATGTTTGATGCAATGTTCAAAGCCACCATTATGACTGAAGCAGACCAAGTCAGTGTAAAATTTACTAATCAAATTGTTATTGGATAACGTTTTTAAATGGATCCAATAAATAATAATTTAAATATTTGAAATTGCAATGCTTGCTCTTCGAATGGCAAAGAGGACGCTGTTCAATTCTATAACAGCTAATAACATACATATAGAAGTAATTACTGGAACTGTTTTGAAACCTGAATCTAAACTCAAAAGAGATCAAAACTTTTTTGTTTATCGTAATGATCGACTTGATGGGGCAAGTAGCAAAGTAGCAATCATAATACACAGGCATAACAAACATCAGATTTTTTCATCATTTGAAACCAAAAATTTTGAAACTTTGGGTGTTTCTGTTGAAATACAGCTTTTGTTGAAACACGGCTCATATACTAATACTCAGATACTGCTTATTTGACTTTTTAATACACTGGTCAGCAAGTTGCTTCAAAAAACTTTCGAAAATTCACTCGTAATAAATCAAAATTGTTCGTCATTGGTAACTTTAATGCAAAACATCGGTCATGGAATAATTCGCAAAGCATTTCCAACGGCAGATTTTTTTATGTGTGCTCTTCAGGATATTTCTCAAATAAATACCCAGAAAAGCCCTATTTGTTGTTCCTCTGCTAGAAACCCTTCTACGATTGATTTGGTCTTAAACGACTCTAGTCATTTTGTAGCCAATTAGTTACTCAAGCTGATTTTGATTTTGATCATGGCCCTGTAACATTTCAAATATCCCATAAAGTGATTCTCAAACCAATCAGCTCAACTTTTAATTATTTTCGAGCAGACTGGAATATATATGAAACATATATTGACTCTAATCTTGATGTTAACATTTTTTTATAAACAAAACTTGATATTGACAAAGCTCTTGAAACTTTAAGGTGATTATAAAACGAAGCCAAACTTTGAATTTTCAAGTGCACAAGACGAGAGTATCTGACAACAGTTCGTGTTGAAAACCAATCAACTTGCTTGCTTGCTGGTGGTGATCAATGGGATAGATTTTTAACGTGGAGCGCTGTTTGGTTTTCAAGTCTTGTGCTCTTGAAAATTTGAGGTGTGGCTTCGTTTTATAATCACCTTAACAAATTCCATTGTTGAAACCAGGAGCATTGCAATTTTAAACGTGAAAATTTGAATCCGTGATTATAGACGATGATCTTTCACTCTTGATCCGTCTTAAAAACGTGAAGAGAAGGCAATTTCAACGCACTCGAAAAAATATATGGCAGGATTTGCAGAAAGAAATCAAGAAACGTTTTGCAAAATTAAGAAACAAAAATTTTGAAAATAAGATTTCTTAATTGGATCCTAGCTCTAAGCCCTTTTGGAAATTATCTAAAATTTTGAAAAAAAACCTCAGAAGTCTTGAAAGAAGAAAACAAATTATTACTAACAAATTACAAAAAAACTCAAAAACTGGCTGTGCAGTTTGAAAGCACGCATAATTTTAATTTAGGACTCACAAGTCCAATTGAAAATCAAATTACTCAGGACTTCGAAAGCATTGTCAAGCAAGAGTACATTTTCGAAAATTTCTGAGAGATTGATTTGGAAGAAGTGAGAACTATGATAAAAAAAATCAAAAATATGAAAGCTCCTGCCGATAATAAAATTTTCTTCATCATAATCAAGAAACTTCCAGAAAGTAGCTTATCATTTTTAGTTGATATATTTAACAAATGTTTTCAATTAGCATATTTTCCTGACAAATTGAAAAATGCTAAAGTTGTTCCAATTTTAAAACCAGACAATAATCCTGCAGAAGCTTCCTGCTAACGTGCGATCAGTTTGCTTTTTTGAGAAGGTCATTTTGAACATAATGTTGGTCCACATCAACGAAAATTCAATTTTTGGTAATGAACAGTTCGGATTCCGCCATGGACATTCGACCACTCATCAACTCTTTCGTGTAACAAATTTGATCCGTTCCAACAAATCTGAAGGCTATTCTACTGGTCTTGCTCTTTTAGACATAGAAAAAGCATTCGACAGTGTTTGGCATGAAGGTTTGATCGTACAATCAAAAAAAAAAAAAAACTTCAATTTTCCAACATACCTCGTTAAAATAATTCAAAGTTACAGTGATACCTCCATGAATCGATGTTCCATGACTCGATATCGACTCATGGAACCATACTAAAAACAAAATTTTATGGTTACTATGATGGTCCCTAGAAGCAGCTTTCCAAAGGATTTCCCACATAAACCAAAAGCTCTTTATTTGAAACCTTCAAGTAGACATGTTGTCACGATGAGAGGGGTTCCAATAAATTGGTCAGATGAAGTTAACCCTCTAATACCCAAATTTTTATTTTCGATTTAAGTATTATTTTTCGTTATCTAAAATCGTTCTAAACGCGTTTTGGGCATTTATTTATTTTTATTCGCAAATTTTAAAATTTTGGTTCTTGATTTTTATAATATTTATTTTTGAACATCCCTAGCTTTTTTCATTTTTTCTTGAAGCCTTTTCTAGTTGTTGATTTTTGGCAATAATAAAAATTTAAATTGTTACGGTATTTTTAAAAATATTAAATTTTTATTTTTTTTTCAGAGCGTATTTTATTTTCCGTGTAACTAACGTAAAAACAGGTTTGAAATGATTTTAATACCACCAGGCTCTTCTTTTGTGATAGGCTAATCTTAGAAAAAATATAAAAGGTACGATTTTTTATATTACACGTTAAATGAAGCTCAGGCATTTGTAGGTTATATAAGAATGCAATTTTTCAAACAATTTCTAAAAATACAAAAAAGTTTCAAAAGTTATAAAAACTTTTCTTATATGCGTGTTATGAGTCAAGGTATAAGCCAAAAATAAAATCATTTTGATTTCCGAGCTACGAAAAAATACACAAAATTCCAAAGTGTACCCCGTCTAAAGGCGGGGTTGGGTATTAGAGGGTTAAGTGTCTAGGGCTCATGCTAGATAAGAATTTAACTTTCAAAAGTCACATTGAGGGCATTCAAGCCAAATGTAACAAATATGAAAAATGTATTTATCCACTCATTAATAGAAAATCAAAATTTTCTCTTAAAAGCAAGCTTTTGATCTTCAAACATGTTTTCAGTCCAGCCAAGTTGCTGTACCAATATGGACCAGCTATTGTAATGCCAGGAATATATCAGCATTAAATTTTGAAAATTATTCTCAAGCTTCTTCCCTGGTAGTACATTAATTACATATAATATCCAATCTTGAAACATTGAAACAAATGTCGAATAAAAAAATGATTCATTTTAGATGAAAATCGTTGCGATATTCTATAGCCACGATAAATGCGTTATATATTTAGGTTAAGTTAGGTAACATTAATTGAGAGCATGGATTTGTGTCAAGAATGGGGTTGAATCAACGATGCAGAGATGTGACCATCAAGATATGACATTCGCATATCTCCATGGAAGTCTTTGTCGAAACAAAATACGCGAACACAGAAACCTTTACTCTTAGAACAACTACATTCATCGCAATGTCACTCAAAATTAAATTCCTTTTCAACCGAAATAGATCCAACCGTTTTCGGTGCAGAAGTCAAATCAAGAGAACAATGTATCCTTTAAGTCAAAATACAAGCACCCATCCCAAATGGAGACGTATAGAGACATCCTGAACCCAAGCCAACACAACATCCTCAACCAAGAGAAGTACATAGATGATGGAAACAAACCAAGCTAATATTCATACTACATTAAGCTTCCAACAGTGCACAAGAATGGTTGAGAGTTGGTTGGCTCTCGGAAGCATGGAAATACAATCTTTTGGCAGCGGTTTTCCTCACCCGTGGGTGGTGGTCGTTCCGTCTCAAATTATATAGCCTTCGAGTTTGTACAAGTAATTTACAGTTCAACTGGATGCGATACTAACTAAACGACGACCCATCGACCAACACTAGTCGGCACGGACGTAGCCAGAGGGGAAGGGCGTTTCATTCTTTCTGGAAGAATAAACGATGACATTTCCAAAAATTCTTCATGTTTTCATCCGGATAAATTTCGAATAAGAGATTTCTCATCGATTCTTCTTGGTATTCATAGGAATTGTTCTAGTGATTCTAGTTTTTTTTGCAGAAGATGTTGAGAAAGTTTTCTGAAAGTTTTAGAAAAAAAAAAAACATTTTTAACCTTTCGGTCGTCGCGCGAATTTTTGTAACGCGAGTAGTCGCGCGTTGTACTTTGTACAACACACTTGGTTTTGCGAATATCCCAGGAGCCTGACTACTTAGAAAAATGGCGTCTTCGGCAAAGTTGTTCAGTGGCTCAAGGGTAGACCTGTTCATATTTGAAAAAATGTCTGGAAATCTACCGGTCAAGCAGTATTCCGAATTATCATGCTAAGAACAATGTGTGGTTGAATTTTCAGCTCATTTGATAAAGATTTCAATATGCTTCAAGTTGAAAATGTGTTTTTGAGCTTATATCAAGGTTTGAAAAATCATAACTAGCATTTGGAAAATCAAAACCACTTGCTATTACCACTACTTGAAAGCTAATTCTATTCTGTTAAAGTTTGTCGAACACGCTAATAAGATCAAATTGAGTTTTAACATTGTTTGATCGAGATTTGTTCTCCGCAGTACCCTGAAATCACAGTTTTTTGAATATATATGGTACAAAAAACACACATTGACATTATTTTTTCAGACCATAGTCAACGGGAATAGAACATTGTAAAGCTATGAATTCATTAACCATTAACAGGTTACATGTTACCTAAGGCAATAAATTACAAAAAAAATGCCCAAAGATCGAGCACTGCATCGCAACCTGATGATAATTCAATCACGCATGACACATGTACCGACGAATGAATAAATTGAACAAGTTAGCATTGCTTTTTCTTTCCGATTGATGATTGTTTTGATCGCATTTCATTGACGATTCAGAACGATTTGAAAACAATCATCATCATCGACTGAGAAAAAGCAGTGCTAACGTGTTCATTTTTTACATTCCACAAAGCTCACGATGGTGCTCTTTGCTCCCCCACAGCGGATTCACATATGTGCTTCCTAAGTTACTATTTTTTACAATTTATTTTCGTAAGATAACTTGTAACTTTCAACGGGATTGAGTTATAGATATGTGTAGTCATCATGTTCTGGAAGATAAAAGTCCTAAATTTTCATACAGGTATGTTTTTTAGTGAGAACACTTCCTAAAAATAGTGATTTTCAAGAACCTCGAAGCACAAACCTCAACCAAACTATGTTAAAACTTGCTCCAATCGTAAAATCATGTTCGACAAAAGTTCGTAGAATTAAATTAACTACTGTGTACACAGAAAAAAATCCGTTCTCGTATCCGTGAACAGCAGACGTGAACTCGTCAACAAGCAAAAATACACCGTGAACTAGATCATGTTTATGTGATCATTTGTGGTAGTTCATGGTGTATTTTTGACAGTTCACGTTTTCCAGAACTCTTTTTTGAGCGTGTAGAGGTATTTCCAAGAATTTTTGGTGTTCCGTTCGGTAGTTATGATTTTTTATAGCTTGAAATTATCCTGAAAATACATAATTGATTTGAAGCACACCTAATTTTTCTCCAAATTGATTGAAATTTTGACCAGAAGTTCATTTTAACATGAAAAATCTAAATATTGGTTGACTGGTTGATTTCCAGAAATTCTTGAAAATATGAATAGGTCTACTCAAGGGCTATCATTGATCGAGTTAGTTGATTCTAAATTTCGCCAACAGGTGATGCCAGTGAGCATGAAACATTTGTTTCGCAGATCTCAGGATCTTGACCACTTAGAAAGATGGCATTTCCGGGAAAGTTGTTCAGTAGCTCAAATCCTTTCTTTGTTTAATCCTTGAAGTTCGAGACTATCTTAAATAATGATGGTCTTTGAGCTATGTATCAACTTTGTAGAACATACCATATTTCTTAAAGGTCGGTATCCTGAAGTATCAGCAAAACAAAAGTTTCATGCTCACTAGCGCCGCCTGGTGGCAAAATTTTGAATCAACTAGCTCGAACAATGATAGTTCTTGACTTACTGACCAACTTTGCCGAGGATGCCATCCTTCTAAATGGTCAGGATCCTGAAATATCTCCAGAACAAAAGTGAAAGTTCCATGCCCACTAGTGCCACCTAGCGGTCAAATTCTGAAATAAATTTGGTATCATCAGATAGCGCTCCACCTCCAGAACAACTTTACAGAAATCTCCATGTTCCGAAATAAGCTGGATTTTGAGATATACCGATTTAAAATTGCGGTCTACTCATTATTATGCGACTTCTATATACATTTGTTGATTTTACCGCATTATAAAGAGTCATACTGTAAACAAAAACTGTTGAGTATTGTTCTTAAGAAGATTCTTGAGGAAAACATTTTGGTTTGGTGTCGATAGATATCTTTGTTACAAAATCATAGCATATAAATCACAACTGTTGTACAAAGTACAACAGCGCGACAGCCCAAAGGTTAAGATTTATCTTCAAGTACCGTCGTTGGGGGTGACAATGGGTCAAAAAGGCATATGTACGATTTGTTTATTGAATAACTATCGCAATTTAGCTCCAATAAACTTCAAAATTGGTGTGTATGTACTTTGATGGTACATTGACAAGTGTTCAAAAAATTATTGAGAAATATTTATTCACAGTGGCACTACAAGTGAATGGAAAATGACCCAATCTCACCCCATAGAGGGGGTGACATTGGGTCACTATTATTGAAATTACTTATTTCTGAGAATATGATTGCAAAACCATTCACAGCTGAAAAATATTGATAAAATAGGATGCAAACAAGACGAAAAGATATTTAAGATGTTTCACAAGTATGATAAACCCACTTAAAAGAACGATTATACCAAAAATTTGAAGAGCTATGAGAAAATATATGAGACCCAACATTTATTGTCAAGTTTACATAAATTTTCTTGTTTTTTCCTCAAATTATCTTCAAAATCTCCTCCCCATTGCCATAAAGCCTATTCAGTTTTCCCAGAGGTGTACTGAAACAGTGATTATTTTAAACCCTTGCAAATATTTTTATTTCGGTGCGGCATTCCTCGATCAATATATTTCAGGCAGATTTTGACTTCATAGTACCGGTATTTCAGCGATCCAACTCATTTGTACTTTCATGAGATGTTTCTGTAATATGAAAACACTAATAAATAATTAAATTTATTGAAAAAAAAAAACAATTGATAACATTTTACGATGTTGCTGCGCACGAAACACAGTTGCTGGTTTGAAAAGTTGTCAAAATTCGTTGCATTATTATTCGATGCACGGAATCCTCAAGTAGACTTGTTTGATGTTTCAGAGATGCCTTATTTAGAAAGAATAAACACATCTTAATGAGGAATAAGAACACCCGGCACCGTAAAATGCTAAAAATGTGGTCTTGCAATTTAATTTATTATCGTTCTTGCTTGACCCAATCTCACCCCCATTTTCAATGTTTTAGACACCGTACCGAACAAAATAAAATCTTTGTGGAAAAATCAATTAGATTCCGGAAAATACTTGTGAAGTGTAATGAAAAGTCTTTCAACCTTCTACTAATACAACGATAGAGGTTAAAGTACATGCGTTATACTTTGCACAGGAGAAATTTTATGCTGTAAGTTTTATCTAGTTTCAACATACAAGTTTATTGATATAGTAAACAAAAATTACTAATTCTAAAAATGTATATTGTAATGAATTGTGTGTAACAATATGTTCCCCAACATATGAATAATTATTTCTAGCGATATCAGCGTTATTAGCTGATACATTACATAAATCATAATTTTCGTTTTGACCCAATCTCACCCCCTAGACCTATTGTCACCCCCAACGACGGTAACTTTAAGCTATAATTTTTCAAACAAAGGAAATTGAAAATCCTTCAAAAATTTTTTGAGAGATGCCTTAAAAACATTAAAAATTTCTAAGAGTTTTCAACGAGTGGGGTTTCGAACTACTTCGTCGCGTGCCTTAACATTTGTCGTACCAAACTTTAAATGTTCCATTACGGCGGATATACAAATTAACCAGCAATGGAATCATTCGTTCATGAAAGTTGTCATGGTTCGTCCATTTTTACACCAAAAATGCAGTGAAACTAATGCACGGAGAAAAGTCTTTTTTGATAGTTTCTTTCAAAAATTTTCTTCAAATTTCTTCAAATCGATCATCCATTTTGCATTTTTTTTACCGAAATCGCATGGAAAACCTTCGTATGTACATCTCAACTGAAGGATTTCATTGTAATCATACCGTAAAACTTTTAAAATTCGCAAAATTTTAAGAAATTTCCTCAACGACTAAATTTTATTGAGAACGTGAACATACTTTTTCATCCCTTCGGTTTAAGAAAAGAAACTTGTGCGCATCAATTTATGCATGAAAACGATTCTCTTGATTGTGATTGTTTTCGCTCCACTGCACACTGGTCCAGGAAGCTAATTTAGGCGGACATGAGGTTTTCGTAAAGATTTATTGATTTTAGAGCCATAGTGTCTTCTGAGAATATGTTCAGAATTTTCAGCACTACAAAATGTACGGATCATTTTTTTTTACAGTGACCGCAAGAGTGACGCATACGCCAACTTTTTTATTTTAACGAATCGTAAGTTGGTACGCTAGCCCTCACCTAGCAAGTGACGATGATGATAAGGACGCTTTCTACGCGCAGCTGGAACGTGAATACGACGGCTGCCCAAGCCATGATGTCAAAATCGTTATCGGAGATCTCAACGCTCAGGTTGGCCAGGAGGAGGAATTTAGACCGATTATAGGGAAGTTCAGTGCTCACCAACTTACGAATGAAAACGGCCTTAGACTGATTGATTTCGCCGCCTCCAATAAGGCTCTACCCCATTTGGCATAAAGCCATTTGGCATAATGCCGTTTGGCATAATGCCATTTGGCATAATGGCCATTTGGCATAATAGCCATTTGGCATAACGCACAGTGGCGCATGGCCGGACAAAACCTCAAAAATTCATGTTCTCAAAATCAGTCGTCAATATTTTTTATAGACTTCTGTACTATTGACCGACTATTTCTCAAAATTTGAGATTGATCTGTTCTGTTTTCGATTTTTGGCAGCATCGTAAATGTGGGAAAGTCAGCAAAATTGTACTGCTCGAAATTCATCAACTATGATTCACCTAGCAAACTTCAAACAGCTGTATCTCAACGAAATCATAACCGATTTAAGCTCAATAGGTTCCATTTGAAAGCGTAGTTATAAGCCTTAGTTTTGGCTATAGTTATAAAGATTTTAACATATCAAGTTGTTGTTTGTAACAAAAATAGTTTCAGACAATCTTTCTCCAAAATTTTGTTGAATTTTCAAAACTTCGTACGTTTTATGTGAAGTGTTTCGGGAAAATGAGTCACTCACTATGAACCAGCAAATCATCCATACTTTTAAACGTGCAATAGTTTTTCTTGCCCCTTTTTGCCCCTAGAGGTGTAAATTACATTTTCATTTTCCATTATTATTTATCGATTTCATCATTCAAATCTTTTTGATTTGTCATAATTCGTTTGAAATTTTAGTGGAATTACTAAATGGAAGTTAAATTTGTACCTCTAGTCCAGGTTTATGCACAAACTTTTGCATTACCACAACAAAAATTGTAGTAATAGCCTTTTTATACAATTAAATGAAAAAACCTGATTTGGACCAATTTCACTAGAAATTTCGAATTTTCAATTTAACTGTTATTTTCAAAGGGATGATATCAGGCATCCAAGATAATCAATAGATTACCATTATCAAGCAATTTGAGACGTATTTGAGGTTTTGTCCGAACTTTGTATGAAGGACCGCCACTGTGTAACGGCCATTTGGCATAATTGAACGAAATATTATTTTTCTCTCACATTTCAAAATGTTTATTCAGGTACTTGAACGACAAGTAAAGTTTATTGGAAGAAGGGGAAAATATTGACAATTGATTTTAAGTTTGAATTAGTAATGTGAAGTACAAGGAATACATTGAGAAATACTCGTTGTCACAAAGTGTGCATTTGAGGCTGATGACCAAAACATCAGCAATGTAAAGTCATATCTGCGATTGAGCATATCATGGAGATGGAGATCCAAGCATATGGGATAATTGATTTCAATACAGCATCATTAGAAAGGTTTCAAGTTTGAGTGTGTTGAAACACAAACACCGAACCGAATCGTTGTGTACAATTTGACCAAATGAAAGAATGGGCTTGACTCTCATAAGCTATGAAATTCCATTTGCGGCTGAGTACTCTCTTGGAATTTTTTGAATTTCACGCATACGCTATATATCTAGAGGAGAAGTTGAAGTGACAGAACCTGCAAAATAGTGCAGCCAATTGTTCCAATTTTACAGAAATGAAAATTACGTGTTGGTGCAGAGCAATTAATATAGATCAGTGAATTTCACCTTCTTCCAAACATGAGCTGTTCTTTTGAGT
Organism: Aedes aegypti; assembly: GCF_002204515.2. NCBI lineage: Eukaryota > Metazoa > Arthropoda > Insecta > Diptera > Culicidae > Aedes > Aedes aegypti. The sequence goes on from NC_035108.1 coordinate 144,287,906, forward strand.
TTGCATTTTAGCTAATCTTAACTTTTATACCGTGCTGCTTCGAATTGCTAGACGCTTTGAAAGCCGAGGCATGTTTCTCTTTTGGACCTTATTCCGACATTCTCGTAGCGGTGTCGATGGTGTAGTGGTAAGCGTGATTGTTTCTCACCCCAGTCGGTCGGGTATCAATTCTCGTCGACGCCGTCGGTCGTGTCTTCTTTCGGAAGGGAAGAAAAGTCCTTGGTCCCAGCCCATTTGCTGATGTGTTCGATATGTAGGGTCCCAGGAGTGTGTGGTTGGGTCTCTGGGCATCGGAATTTTAAGGCTTGGATTCTAGACCCAGCCAGAACAGTCTTATTAAACTAACAACTGGCCCAGATAAATAAGAAGAAGTGTTTTTTCGCCTTAACTCTCAAAATTCGAAGCGTACGGGCAATTCAAATCAACACAATCTGATGTAATAAACTTCAATCTTGGCGTGCCTATGATTCGTTACGCTGCAAACTAAAAAGAACAGTTTATGTTTGAAAGAAGGTATAATTTCTAATAGAGTAATTCGCCAATTGTTGAATGCCTAAAGGCTCGCTAATTGTAGAACACGTCATTAGGAATACATGTACTGTCAAAAAAATGGCGAGATTTTCTGCCATTCAACAAGATGTTAACTGCCCTACTGAAATATTAACTGATATCAACTGATTTTTGTAGCATTTAAGGCAAAGCTTCGCTCTTGAGATTGTCCTTCTTTAGAACATTGGTAGTTCTTTATATTTGGTTTCTACGCCCTCAGAAATAAAAAAAAAATCAATATTTCTAGAGGCTAAGCTAAATGGTTACATATAACTGCTTTTTCAGCAGCGACAAAATTGTGAAATCCAAGCCACGGTCAAAAATCGAACTACAACATAATCACAAATAAAAGAAGACAGACGTTCAGAGAGCATTATACGATTTATTAAAGCGAGATCACTCTATGGTGGCAAATTTTATACTCCTCATATTACTCCTTCATGAAGCGATACGAATAAGTACTCAAATCTACAAGTGTGACATGGAAGGCGCCGGTCGGAACTCAGAAGTGATTTAATTCTATTGTCTAGAGTCGAAGATGACACATTGAACTAATCAAGTCCAAATTTGAGATTTTTTTGTGGATATGTATTCTTCAAATTATGCCAAATGGCCGTTATGCCAAATGGCCATTATGCCAATTGGCCATTATGCCAAATGGCGTTATGCCAAACGGAATTATGCCAAATGGCATTATGCCAAATGGGGTAGAGCCCTCCAATAACATGGCCATACATAGTACCTACTTCCAGCACAGCCTCCCGTATCAGTACACCTGGAGATCACCCCAACAGACTGAATCGCAAATCGACCACGTTATGATTTGGGGCCTTCCTTAGCCGAGTGGTTAGAGTCCGCGGCTACAAAGCAAAGCCATGCTGGAGGTGTCTGGGTTCGATTCCCGGTCGGTCCAGGATCTTTTCGTAATGGAAATTTCCTTGGCTTCCCTGGGCATAGAGTATCGTCGTACCTGCCACACGATATACGAATGCGAAAATGGCAACTTTGGCAAAGAAAGCTCTCAGTTAATAACTGTGGGAATGCTCATTGAACACTAAGCTGAGAAGCAGGCTCTGTCCCAGTGAGGACGTCAATGCCAAGAAGAAGAAGAAGATGATTGATGGAAGATACTTCTCGGACATTATTCACGTCAGAACCTATCGCGGCGCAAATATCGATTCGGACCACTACCTAGTGACGGTTAAAGTGCGCCAACGACTCTCCGTTGTGAACAACATTCGTTACCGACGCCCGCCACGCTACAACCTGGAACGACTCAAGCTACCCGAAGTCGCAACTGATAACGCGCAAAGCCTTGAAGCTGCGTTGCCGGAAGAGGGAGAGCTCACCGAAACCCCTCTTAAGGACTGCTGGAGTAGTTTCAAAGCAGCCATTAACAACGCAGCGGAAGGTTTTATAGCATATCCACCGTATTGGAATTTTACCTACGGCCATGAAATTCTTAGACGAATATGTTGTACGATCCTTAGTAAATGCCTATTTAATGGAAAAAGTATTCTATGGCATAATCTGAGTTTAAATTTATGGAGAAAATCATGCAGCACATCTAAGTGCTTTTAAAGTCTAAACATTTGATTAACCCTCTGATACTCAAACCCGCCTTTAGAATTTGGAATTTCGTGTATTTTTTGTAACTCTAAAATAAAAATGATTTAATTTTTTACTTAAACCTAGGGCTATAGCAAATTTTTTTTTAGACATTTGCAGCATTTTTCATTTTAAAACATGTTTGAAACATTGGACTTTTCATAACCTGCAAGCGCTTTATTTCCATTTGATTTGTTATCTAAAAATTAGAACATATTTTATTTTTCCAAAACCAATCTATCACAGAAGTAGAGCTTGGGGGTATTGAATTCAATCAAAAACAGGTCGTACAACAAAGTCGCTCAGATTGGTATAACATGATAATAGGAGCTTCTGTAAATGTAACACCATTAACAAACAGATAGCGAAAAAAATCGCTCAAAATTCAATAACTGCTTATGAATAAAATGTGTAAATATAAGTTTTTTTCTGCTTTTGTCCCGAAATGTCAGTATGGTAAAAGCGTGCTTATACTTTCTGGGACTATGTTATTCGATTTTGTTTGAGATTGTCGTCGTTATGACGACTTATATCATACCACAACTAAAAATCCTGGCTACATCCATGTCGGTCAGTTAGTTCACGTTACTTTTCCTTAGCAGTTTTAGGATACTGAAATGCATTCTCTGTTCCCAACCAAAGACCAACTTCTCCGACCAAGTTGCCACACCCCAGATATGGAGGAATGAGGTCTTTGTTTCTGGCTATCTCCTGTATCTATCCGGTCATCGGATGTCGCCCTAGTCGTCGTCGTTCGTTTAGGCTTCAAAAGTCCCATTAGTGTAATCAGAAAGCTTATGCATTGAGAATGTGGAAGATGTGCGGTCGCACGATTCCGGTGGAGGAAACGCATCCAAGGAGAAACTTCGACATGTTGTGTGTATGTTTGCTGATAAGCTGGTTCCGAACCGAGAGAATAACTATTAAATCGAACTAGATTACAGCGCAAACAAGTTTTTGGCCAGGATATAGAGTGGTGGGACGAGGCAGCAGCTTGCACTTACAAGCGGTGCACCGAGAGCAAAACTTTGATTACGATGTGTCGAATGGTATGTAAAATGCTTTGGGGAAAACTTGTTACAGTTGTGGAACGTGCGGATAGGACTCGGTAAAACGCTACAAATTGAAAACGAGCGTGCAGAACTCAAGTGGACTGCTGAATAGTTTGTTCGGATGTATTGTGAAATGGTACGCTGGTCTCTATCGACGAACAACCTCAGTTGAAGTGCATGTCACTTGGCAAACAATTTTCCCTATTCAAACGGCATCGATCGGAAGGAAATCCTGCTCCAATTATAAATTATGACATGGCATTTCTTGTGTATGTCAATTACTTTTGATGGGCATCGTACCTCTGCGACGAACACTACAATTGGGTTGCTTCTTGCTGGTTGGTGCTTTACTTTGATTCAGAAACTGAATTCATGTATTGACCGTTCGGTGCTCATTGTATGTGATTCAGTAAAAGGTCCTCTGATTAGTGAATCGTGGATCTGTAAAAGGCTACAAACTATAGTGGAATTTAATGGTATAGTACTCATTGCTCATAGGTTATAACCGGACATAAAACATACCGTTTGCATTTTTCAAAGCTATTTTTATTTACAAAACTTTTGCTAAAATGAACTGAAGAAAATTCTGAAACAGATCTGTTTAACGGTATCCATATTAAGTTCTCTTTTTTATTCTGATTGCTTGGGCCGGAAAAATACAAGCAAATCATTTATTATAATTGATATTTTCAAGTGATTTATCGTCACTTGAGAAACCTCTCAAGATAACTTAGAACAAACGTATAGATATGCCATTTTTATGAAAGCTCTTCTTTTTTTCCTTCTGAACCCATCATCTTCAAATTCCACCATATGTAATTTACACAGTCAAATAATCATGTTAATCATTTTCTTCTTCAGTTGGATGAGAACCAGCAAGCTCCTGCCAAAATATGATACTGCTGTTAATAGTCGGTAGCCGTTTCATTGGGGCGCAAACACTAGTTCTACTTTTTTGCCATTCATTCCATTACACATCCATTATCATTTAAACACTACTTCTGACTTTATGAATTTACCTATGCACCAGGCAACTAAGTGTTCACATCTCTTTGTAGTAGGAACGTCAACACCGCCACCCAACCAACCGAAACCCGACTCTGGCAAATAATAAAATTTATTAATTCAATTCAACATGTGATTTGCACACATTATTAAGCGATTTATTTTTGCTTTTGCACTGCCAGAACATCGCCCTTCCCTCGACTCACGGGCTTTGCCGCGCCGAAAACCTTCAAGACCCAGAAACCAGAGCATTCGCGCGCGCATTCAACAGCGTCATTTACTATTGCCTTACTCTGAATATGACGCCGCATATAGGGGTGACAGGATCAATTTCATAGCCAAAATGTTCAAAGGCGTTAAAATAGGTTGTACCACTTCTCCCTCCCTGTCGATTCCCTTCTCCTCCCCATACCCTAATCCCCGGAAGGTTTTTAGCACTCATACTGCCGTTATACGCATAATTGTCCGATGTTCCAAAATATGCAATCGAGATAAACGCGTTTAAAGATTTTAACACATTTAGGCCTCGTATTGACCAGGTGTGTGGTAAATTAAATTAAAATCTTTACAATAGTATAAAGAAAAGCGTCTTGATTAGAGTCAAGAGTTTGTATTATGGAAATAAAGTAAATTTAGCTACAAAATTCAAAGTGGGACTGGTATGCCTAGAAATGCAGGGTTTTTGGTGAATTTCTACGCATAACAGTCCCACTGATAATAGTACGTATAGATTGTATCGAATGCAGAGACTTTATATCCTCAAGACAATGTAAAGGCACCTAATGACGGCTCAAGTGACATGTGCCAAACGGAGCCACGTGTGGGGAAGTGAAGAAATACGATTTTATAGTTTAGGATGGAAAGCTAAATTTTCTGTATGTGTGATAATGAGACAGTTCATGAGTTAGTGAAAAAAGAGTGGATGAGTTATTTAGAGAGTTTATAAGATGTTATGAATTCATATATCGACTCTTCCAGCTGCAGGCTAGACAGAAACTCATCTGCGAAGTCAAGGTAATTCTGCGGAGTAAATATTTAACTCAAAATTCACGACACAAATCTTCACACGATTTGACATTTCTTTGTACTGGTTTGGCAAAATCTTGATATTCGATACATCGCAAATTAAGCTTCAGAACCACCAACATATTTGCCACTTGCACCGAAGAACCAATAATCCGGAATAACCCAGTATATGGCCAGGTCATCCAAAACCTCTTAAACTATTCGTCTTTTGACTTCTTCTTGACTTTATCAAGTTTGATAAGTCGCAAGATAGGTCTCAGAACCGCCAATATAATGGTAACCTCCTCTGGAGAACAGGGTATCAAAAACAACCTGCTATCCAAGAACCTTTGAATTACCTTCTTTAGCCTGGATTTGGGAATTTATGTAGTTTAATGTTGCCAGCTATGTTTCAGAACCAACGGTTTAGAAGCCATTTCCCCCAGGGAATCGGTATTCGGAACAACCCAGCATGTGGCCAAGTCATCCAAAAACGGTCAAACTATTTTTATTTAGACTTGGTTTGCTAAATCATGAAGTTAATTAGTCGCAAGCCATTGACTCGAAATAAAAGTGGTTACATTTGCTTCAAGTGGGATTATTTCACTACTCCCCGTAATAAATCCAAAATTACGGTAATCTTTTAATCGATGACCGCGGTTCCAAACACTAGAAGAATTTTGTGATCGACCCTGAAAATTCAACTGAAATTCCTTAAAAAACGGATGGGAAATAAAATTTTGATATTGAACATTTCAATCAAATCTGACGTCAGGCTCGCATGAATGATAAATGCATCCCGATAATACAAACACATAAAACAGGTTGTGTTCCACATGGAATGTAAATGGAAGGTATGAAGGTATTCAAAACGATTTTCCCTAACACCAGCTAATTCAAAACTGCCTACTGACTATTTGGTTCTAGATCAGCGCAGCGAATTGTATAGTGTGACAGTTATGCGTAGAAATACAGTAGTGGGACAGTTATGAGTGGAAATTCAACAATGGGACAAATTGACTTGGCTTGCTTTTCATTGAGTTTCCGAACAAAGTTAATTTTCGGTGTGTGTTTTCTAAAACTATACGTAAAAATAAACTGTTTGATGACAAAAAGTCAAAATGCACAAAAAGTAACATGGGACAATTATGCGTATAACGGCAGCATAATTGTCATAAATTTCAGGATGATATGCAAACCAATCATTTGACATGTACCCTTCTTTTTTGATGGTGGTTCTTTCAAATTTCACTGTTCATTTGCATCTTTGTCAATATCTTCTTAGTCAAGAACGACCAACTATCTCCTGCTTTTAAATGTTCATTGTTCTTTCAATTTCATCAACCGGTAGCCGAAGATTATTATTGTACCATTTTGAACTGTATCACTTTTCAAGGAAATTCGGGTGTTCGAGGAAACAGGCGTTCGAGAAAACAGAATGAACAGAAGTATGGTTATTGACAGAGGCTTTAGGACATTTGGTCGAAAGACATTTGATCGAACGACGTTTCGTCGAATGGCATTTGGTCGAAAGTACATTTGGTCGAAAGGACGTTTGGTCGAATGACTATAGAACATTTAATCGAAAGATTTTTTTTAGTAACGGTTGATCGATTGGTTCAATAGATATAAAACTAAAGTAAATTTTTGTTCAATGGATGAATCTATGACATTTGGTCGAAAGACATTTGGTCGAATGACATTTAGTCGAATGACATTTGGTCGAAAGTACATTTGGTCGAACGGACATTTCGTCGAATGGACATTTGGTCGAAAATGTTTAGTTGCAACAGAAAGCATATGATATTTGGCCAAACCGACTTTTCGTGGAAAAGATAATGGTGGAATCAAAATAGTATGAAAACGAAAGTTTACGTTTAGTCTGACTATCGTCGAGAGTAGCATTTTGTCGCTAATACAAACGTGATTGAATAATTGAAAAAATATCGGTCATTTTACCAACAATCTATATGAGCAATCTATCTTTTGTCGCCTCAGTCAACTTGTCTTCCCTTTCCCGATACATAGTATTAGAACAATTCAATTTTTTTACAATTCAAAACTGTCACTGCAATCTCTGTTTTTTACCCGAGGTCATCAACACTGTCAACAAAGCCATATATTTGCGTGCGGAATATTATTAAGCTGGATGTCACAATAAGCAAATTGGCCATAAGTAGAGTTACCGACACCTAACAATCATTTCGTCATAAAGCGTTTCCTTAAAGCAAATTTTTCTTTTCGTTTTATTCATAATTTCCGCATCAAAAAATCTAACCCACGTCCGTAAGCTGCAAGACACGGAATTCAAAGAAAAATACAGAATACTCTCTTCGAATGCTTCCATCAGATGAAGATCAGTAGTTCATTACGAAGAACGATGACATATCGAAAGAATAATAAATAATAAAAACATTATGTTCGCATCGTTGAGCAATAAAATAACTTGTTTAGTTGTTTATCAAAGAATGATGAAATTTTGAAAGAAAAATAAATTCACTTGAGATAAATATTTTAGGCAATGTACAAAAAACCTTTATCTTAAAGTAAACGTCATTCGACCAAAATAAATGTTTTAAAGCAATTCGACCAAATGTCCATTCGACCAAATGTCCTTTCGACCAAATGTACTTTCGACCAAATGTCATTCGACCAAACGTCATTCGACCAAATGTCATTCGACGAAATGTCCTAAAGCCTCAATGGATGGTCTTAAGTTTATTTCAGGTGAATATATTTTTCATCGGAAGTCAGTATCGAATCTTTCTACATGATAATTATCTACGCTTTGCAACGTGGTTGGTCTATGTACTAGCGTCTGTATATGATAGATTAGCCTTGAAAATGTTGAAAATGTCAGCCATTTTGAATCACACGACGGGATGTTTTATTTTTTTGTAGAGGTTTAGAAATAATTGTGTTCTTTTTTATTACTTAATGTTGCATCATGATGTTGAATTTATTATTCTTTCAAAATATCATCATTCTTTTGTAGCAAATCCTCCTAAATATTTTCGTCGTTCAGTTACTGGAATATTGAACATTATTGAATTTATTATTCTTTCAAAATGGCATCGTCCTTTATATATAACAGCTGGTCTTTCTCAAATGACAACTTTCAGAGTCAGAGCTCAGAACCTTTTCCGCTTCAAAACAGCGGCGCTACCGCATATGGGATTTAACATTGTGACAGCATCGCTGTTATGTCAAACACACCTGGCTACGGTGACAATATCTGAGCATTTCATAGCGGCCGTTTTGGTTATTTTAATGATCCATTTTTATTCTTTGGACAAACCTCGCTTCATTTTTTCAACGCAGAGGAGTTTCTGTTAAACCTGCTGAATACCAAACTGAGGTATTCCGTATCAGAATATTTTCAAAACTTAATACCTGAATGAGATGTGGAAGAACCCTACAGAAGAGTTAAAATAACTGAATTAATATACATTATGGATTTTTATAAAACAGTGATTTTTTTAAGAGTAGTTCAATACCTCAAGCAGTCCTCAATAGCTTTTGAAATCCTCAATTAGGCGGAGTTATCCGTTCCACACAGGGGGAAACTAAAATTTAGAGTCCCTGGGTACAACCTTTTCTGCTTAACCGAATGACCTCAAGTTTGTTGCAATCTATTCTTATCCATTGGAGAACCTTCAAATCAATAATGAAAAACAATCTTCAACTACACACTTTGAGAAGATTCCATAAAGACCGACAGCCAATTTTTTTTATCTCATGTCATGTTTATGAGTTTTGAGATACAAATTTGATGTTTTGTTTTAAAAACTAATTTTTCGAGACTAATTTTTGAATAGGACCTATTGCCAAACAGCCTGGGAGTCTGGGACAACTTAGGACAAAGATATGGGATGAGTAAAGATAAAAAATCAAAATATATTTCTAGTCCTCTTATTCACCCGACCTATAGTACGAACTTCCACTTCATTTTATATTTCTAACAAGGGAAGGTCACGATAGTGTTACACGGGGTTTTCAACCGGACTATTTTTGTTAGATTCTACATATCGAAATATGAAAAACTCCAAAGCTTTTCGGGTGATGGGCCAGTGGTGTAGCCAGGAGGGGCTCAGAAAGGGTCGATTTTGTAATAATATATTGTATATGTAATATTAATTTAATTGAAAATTTGTCAGAACAGATTTTTTTCAGTATTTATTACGATAGTAATGAACAGAATTGACATTAATGTATGTTTGTAATGTATTTTAATACCATCGGCGTAACTAACATAGAATATGGACACCAAAACAAATTTGGTTTTATTGAAATAGCATTACAACAAGAAACCCATCCCGATTGCGCCTATGGCATGGAAAAAATACATTTTAAACATACATCAATGTCAATTCTGTTTCCTACCATCACAATCATTATTACTAAAGAAATATTTTTGTCAAATTTCCCATTAGCTTAATAATATAATATACGTACAAAATTGCCCCTCCTGGCTACACCATTGGTCCATCACCCGAAAGGCTTTGGGGTTTTTCATATTTCGACATGTAGAATCTTACAAAAATAGTCCGGTTGAAAACCCCGTGTAACACCATCGTGAGCTCCCCTTGTAAGATAGTGTTTGTAATGAATTCTTTCTTCTTCTTAAAAATTCTAACTTGGACATAATGCACCCATAAAACCATAGAAAATATTGCACTATGAAATGATGTACAAAAAAAATCCTATCAGAACAAGTCATTTTTTTTTTCAATTATTGGACACCTGATTGGTCATAGTGCTACAGCGCCATCTGTGATCGAAACTGTTATAGGCACCTTTTTTCTTATTACGAATTCCATGTCAAATCGGTCAGTCACAGAACTCGACCATCTTCGATTTGCACTAAATTTTGCACATGTTTTAAGTATGGTAGAATGAGTATTTTCCATAGAAAAATCGATCATTTTGACTCAAGAACAACTTTTGAAAATGGCCTACAAATTTTTACATGCAATTAGTTTGAAAAGTTCTAACTCCATAAGTGTTGATTTTAGAGAAAAATGTTGAAGAAGTTGTAGTGAACCGTTTGGACTACATGAAACAAATATACACTGGAAAAATAATAAATTTAAATAATTTAAAGATTACAAAAAATGAAACATTTTCAATAGTTTGTTTTACAGATGTTTTTAATGAAGTTTAATCATGGAGAAATGTTTAATAGAAAAGTTTTTCTAAGAACGACTTTTGGTCGATTTTTAAAATATTGGTTCATTGTCAAAATAAACACGTTTTGATGATACAATAAGAATCTTCAAATTACTCTAAGTCAAAATTATTATCTGTTAAACATCTCTAGAAGAAGCGATTTTCGATTTATATCAAGTTCAATACAAAAAATCATTATTAAAATAATAAAATAGGAAATTTTCATTAGCTATTCGCGATTCTCCATCCAGAAAAATACGTTTTCGATAGTATAGGGCATATTCCAGTAGCTTGAGCTTGATTGGCCACACGTGGTTGCTGCTCAAGTATCGCCAGATCAGCTGCACTTACACAAGGAACCAACCAGATGACTGCTTGGGATTAACAGGCACCCTAAGTGTATAAGTGCTGGTGATCTTCTATTTTTAGGCCACAATGGCGCCTGCCACGTCAGAGTGCCGACCAATGAGGGGAAGGGGAAGGAGTTGATGATGCATTCAACTGGTTCCCACGGTAGACCGTATATACCACTGCGTCTACGCCAGTTTATGCGGGAAGGGTGAAGAGGTGAGGTAATTTTTATGACAGAGAGGCTTGCTGGTTTGGTTAGCAGACTGCCTATGTATCAGGTGCAAGGAAATGCTATAGAAGTGCTCTAATGATGAAAGAATGGAAGCGTAGGAAAACGATTTATTTCTCCGTTCTCTAGCAAATGCTATGAACTGTGATAGATTAACTACTGTTATATACTAGCTTAATCGATTTATCATTAGCTGGTAGTGACCAATCGATTAAGTTATCAGCTTAAACGGGTGTTCGGTTCTCCATATTTGTGTTCTTGAAAATTTTAAGTTTGGCGTCGATTCACCTTCACCTTGCACATGACGTTTAAACATTCTATATATTTCTTACATTTGGCTTGAATGCACTTAATGTTGTTTTTGAAGATTATTTTTTTGTCTGGCCTGAGCCCTAGAAACTTAACTTTTTTTGACCAATTTATTGGAACCCCTCTCATCGTGACATGTCTACTTGAAGAGCTTTTGGTTTATGTGGGAATATTATTAGTTGAGTTTTGGAAGCATTAGGAGAAATTTTCCATTTTTGCAAGCAAGAAGAAAGCATATCCAAACATTTATGCTACTACAGATGACACGCAGACTTCGTCCTTTGGCGGAGAGGTCTGTGTCATCCGCAAAAAAAATGGCATTCCTTAGTGTAGCTAAGTAAGTCAGATGTGAAAATATTGTATAACATTCGTCCAAAATGCTGCCTTGAGGAACAACCTACTCTTACAGGAAGTGAAAGACCTGGAGTTTAGATAATTTGGATTATTCTAACAATGTATGTTGGAAAACAAAAGTAGTTCAAACTTTACAATCAAACATTCATGAAAAATACTGTCGATTTCTTTTCTATGGCAAGAAAAGCAAGACCAGTAGAATAGCCTTCAGATATGTTGAAACAAATCAAATTTGTTACACGCAAAAGTTGATGAGTTGAATGTCCATGTCGGAATCCGAACTGCTTATCGGCAAAAAATTAATTCTCGTTGAAGTGGGCCAATGACCTTTTCAAAAAAAAAAAAAAAAATACTGATGGAGGAGAGCAAGCTGTTTGGGCGACAGCTGTAAGCTTCTGAAAATTTTGCTCAGCTAGTGAATCTCAGAAAAATAAATGGCATGTAAAAATCTCTAAAAACAAATTTTTGACTTATGTCCAGAAATTTCTCCAAGTCACTCCTCTGTGCACCGCCAGTCCAATGGTCCCGATCCGGAAGGGCGGACCATGGTGCAATCCGATTTTGGCACAATTCCCGTCGCTTTTGTTGAAATGAACTTATAAATGAATGCCCCATCCTCCGGTGTCCCTTTGCTGCCCTCCGAGGTGCGTCTCGCTGAAAATAAAACTCGGTAAAATTGCCAACCTCTCGAGAGTGAACCCGCCCACCTCTCTCTTGCTGTGGGGTGGGTTGCTGCTTCCGGAGTTATGGCGGAAAGGAAATGTAGCGAAGCAGGGCGAGAGAGGGGTCATTGTGTATTGTGAATATTCACCCGCATCGGAATAATGTAATTATTCCGAGTAGAAAGCAGAGGATTGAAATTCTTGCTAGTGGACTTGAAATATTAATTTTGCCTTCCTGCGCCGCAGTTTTCTCTCGAAATAGCTGGGGAATTGTGCCCGGTCCGTCGGTTGGTTAGTGGTTGATGTTTATTATAATAAAACCTCAATGTGTGTGAGTGGATTTGTGAGGATGATAGATAGGTTTTTGCCTAGCCTTTGTTGCCCTGTGCGTATGAGCGGTGCGAACAGCACTACAAAGTTAATCGATACAAAAATTACAAATATGTTGGGGTACTCAGAGTTTGACCAGAATGATGAACATTCCTGCGTTCAAGCGCACCAGACTGCAAAGAATGTAGTTCACGGTCTGCTGAATTGTTGATGAGAGCTATTATTTCGTATGCGTATATGTATATTAAATCCTCCTCATCTTGAATAAAGCTTCATGTAAGCATTGTTTAAATTTGACTGCGTTCAAGGAAAATATTGCGACATTCCTCAGTCTCGTGTCAACGTTCGCAGCTATCCTTCTAAATCCCGTACATCAGGAACCATTTAGCTGACTCCATTGTTACATATCCCACCAATTCAGAGATTTTATTATTGTCATGTTTTATAACTTATATTTTCATCTTGTTCTTGACGTTACGTCCTCACTGGGACAGAGGCTGCTTTTCAGCTTTGTGTTCTAAGAGCACTTCCACAGTTCTTTGCCAATGTTGCCATTTTCGCATTCGTACATCGTGTGACAGGTACGATGATACTCTATGCCCAGGGAAGTCAAAGAAATTTCCAATACGAAAAGATCCTGAACCGACCGCGAATCGAACCCAGATACCATCAGCAGGGCTTTGCTTTCTTACCGCGGACTCTAACCACTCGGCTAAGGAAGGTCCCAGGTTATGCGAGAATTCTTAGATGTTATTGTTGGAATGCCTACAACAATTATACTAGTACTGTCCGTTTAAATATACCTTAATGCATACGTCAATACCCAAAAGTCAATTTTGTAAGAGTGCGACACTTACGCGGTTAATATATTCAAATTCGCTGATTTCCACAAAACAACACTTTGATCATTCCGGGATAAACGATTATTGATACAGAACGTGATTAAAACTGCTTTTTCTACCACACTGACATTTCCCTCCTTATCATACCACCTGACTTGTAAATGTCCCCGGCATAAATTGTTTTCCTATCGCAGTGAACCGATCTGACCTTCGCTGCTCAACTGCCTTTCGAATGGTGACGTTGAAAAAAGTACCATGTATTGTCCGCGGGGGTGAAAATTGAAGCATGGTTTAATTTGTGAAAAACTTTTCCAACCATCTCATCATTGACAGTGGCTGCTTGCTGTGCGGTGCCTGCAGCAGATTTCAGTAACCGGAATGAAAAATCAGCAATGCAAACAGCTGCGGTTTTACTGTCACCCGAGGGCCAAAATGTCCAAATTTTAATATCAATGAATTCTTTCTTCTTTTTCACGCGGCGGCCGTTGTCACCGTTTATGCTTGCGATAATGGCTTCGGGCGCTCTGATGGCCGGTAAACGCGCAACTATTCAGCGAGAACAAGCAGATGGTCGTGGGTTCGAATCCCACCGGTCGAGGATATTTTCGGGTTTTCTCAACCGACCATAGAGTATCTTCGTACTTTTCACATGATATACGCATGCAAAAACGGTCATTCGGCAAGGTAAGCTCTCAGTTAATAACTGTGGAAGTGCTCATAAGAACACTAAGCTGAAAAGCAGGCTCTGACCAAGTTGGGACGTAATGTCAGAGAGGAAAAAAGGAAATGGGCGATGGGCGAATGAAAGAATTTCGAGCCGAGTGTTGGCGTTTGCTTCCGACAATCGGAGTTCTGTAATGAAAGAGAGAGAGAGAGTTTTCACAAGTTGATGGCTTCTGTCGAGAGGCTCGTTAAAATTGGTTTTCAAATTTTGCTGTGACAAGAATATGAACGGAAAAACTGGGAAGCGCTGAGTAGGTCCTAAAAGAGCGATAATCGTTTGCATATAAATGAGCACTCAATGAGCTAGGGAAAGGTTACTGGAGGGAGGGGGTTACTTCTTGTCAGCGAGTAACGCAAGTACAAGTACTGAAGGCATATGTACGGCAAGCCTCTCGTTTCGAAGCTTCCCATTTTCAGTCCACACTTACAACAATTAATAGATCTTAAATCTGCTAGTAACTTAATATATTATTTTAGTCAAAATGTCCACGGAATAGTTTTTGATTCGTTGATTCAGTGTCTCCTGTGGGGAATTGAATGCGTAATTGTGTCAAAAAAAAATCTCTAGAACAACCCTCGCCCATATCCAAACTCTTTGTGTTTTCTTGTGGAAGTGCAGAGGACTCCTCCGCTTCCATAAAGCAAGTAACACGTCTAAATTTCCCTCCCATCCCAAAATTGACCTGCATTCGGACGCATCCGGCGCCGTTATTGTTTGTTATAATAATGAGAGTACCAGTACTTACACATTGAAGATGCTGCTGATCCCGAGTAGCGTCTGTTTCCTGTGTAAATACAGCTGTTCTGTTGTTAGCAATAACGGAGTAACAAGTATGGGCGGTCAATCATGCTCATGCTCATGCTCATGTTGAGAGGCGTTTTAGTGCACATTTACCTACTGATGGCAAAAGCCTGCTTTCTCATAAACAATAAAAATCATAGTTAACTCACCCCTACTTACGATAATTATAATCGAACAATATAATACTACCAAATTTAAACATCATCCTGTAATGGACTGTTACGAAAGGTCGACTATGCTCAAATGCAAAACAGCCAAAGTCGCCAGACTAATTGATGCGCCACCCAAAGAAAATCACACTCAGAACAGCTCAGATTGAACTACAACATTTATTGCTTCAAACAGCGCATCTTTGCCCAGGCTAACTAGCTAATACTGTGATTCTTTCTGGTACCGTCCGCTTGATCTTTTGGTGACGTTGAGGTGTGCCATCCGAGTTGCGTTACTGCAGCGCATGCATTGGCGTAATGCTGGTGGATTCTTCGCTGGCGATCGCTCCTGAAGCCCGATCTCTCCCAACAGAAAATCGTGAACGGGTAGCCCACGGTAGCTGGTGCTTACTATGCCAACCGTCTATCCCACTGCTCTTGAGCGTGATCCCGATCGCTATGGTCCAGTGATGTCATGCGTGTGCGGCTCTCTTAATGGGAGCTGCTGAGAATAGAGTATGGGGAAGAAAAGGCCTCCGATTGTTGGAGGCGTTTTGGTTGTGTGTTGAGAGAGTACGCAATCTCTCGCTTTGCAATAGTGGTGATGTGTACGAACGTTGTTCAGGCTTCTGCCCTTGAATCTCCTTCTTTGGTGTGAAGAGTTACAGACTCCTCGGAGTGGGCTAGTAACGTTTAGGTCGCTTTGTGGTAGCCCAACGGCCGTGGATGACATGCAATTGACCAGTGGTGCGATGTGGGTGGAAACCTTCCTGGGTACACACGTGGGTTTCTTCAATCCTCCTGCAGTTCGTCTGATGTCCCGGTGAGCGAATACTGGTCACAGTCCATATGAGTTTCCCGACGTAGTTCGGTTTGGCAGCCACGACTCACTAGAAGCGCCCAGCACAATTCAGCCATACGCACTTGATCACTGCTCACGCTCTTCTGAGCTTCTTTCCGTGCAATGTAGTCGATCTTCGTGGGAGCGTCGGAAGTGAGGGTACAAAGGCGATTGCAAGATAATTGATGCTCCCAATTTTTTATCAAGCGGACGGCCCATGTATCAAATTTTATATCTACGTCTATGTTTTATTTTGTTTTCGAGGGGTAATCTGATAATTTTAAATAATTCTTCGCTGCCTGCCAATAACTGAGTGTGAAACGTAACAGGACAAATTTCCAATTATGCTCAGCGGCATTTCTTCAATTTAAATTCCTGCAAATTAGATTACGATTTCCTAGAGCTCATTTCTCTGGAGACACTAGGCAGAAAATCTTCCATTCTTTGCTTTTCCTCGAACGAATTCTTGTGCCACGAGCCGTGTGTAAACGAATCATCGCCTTTACAATCTTGTGGCCCGCCCGAATTGATCCGTTGTCATCGTGCCCGTAATTATATCAGGTCATAGCACCACACAAGGAGATGCTCATTATGTTGTCATTATCATTATTCGAAAGCTAAGTAGATGACCGAAAACAGTTGGCAGTTGAAATTCCTAACACAACGCAGAGCATCCAAAAAAACGAATATCTGAAGAATTTAATGAAGATTTTTCCCTTCAATTATTACGTTTTTCGATTTTTCTTGGCAGTGAGAATAGCATTCGTTGGCACGTAAAAATTCTACTTCGCCTTTGTTTCCTGGAATAGCGCAGCCAGAGCTTTCCTTTTCTTTGAAGACATCATACCTTGGAAACATTGAAAACGTGCGACTCGATCCCTTCCGGGATGAGCGAGGGTTGGTCCGAGGGAGTCGAAGAGCAGGGTTTTCTGAGGGAATGAAAATCTCAAATTGCGCGAGGCATTTCCTGAAGTGACATTTGATGAAAGCTGTCCACACCAGAGTACAACATTAGCTGTATACAACCCTTCGTCATCGAGAGGGAGTGGGGAGTTTGGAGCGCGTGGACGACTGGTGGGTTGACTGGAGCCGTGTGCAAAAGCCGTGGAAAATGTTACGCACACACTAAAACCTACCGCACAGTGGAACGGAACCGAAAGTTGATGGTCAAAGCTCTTTAGGTTTAAGCATATACACTCCCGTGCATAAGTTTGGGTTCAACCCCTAAAAAACATGCAAAAGTGTTCAGTCCATACCTCTGTGATTACACGTCCAATTGAAACTCTTTAAGCCGCATTCGAAAGGCAAAGAGTTATTTTCACTTCGTATGTATTTTTCCAAAAGCATTTTTGGTTTTTTTACACTAAATTTTTACTTAATGTTGTGACATTTTTCAAAAAACACACTGAAAAATCATATCTAATATCCTCAGCAATGGGTCGACCAAAATTTTAAATCAAAGTGTCATTAGAATCGTAATCTTATATTCTTTGAAGAGACCCCACGAAATTTTGGCGGAAAAATCTGGTAAGTATTCGAAATCAATGAAACAGTGAGTCATGTCATCGTGCAAAAGTTTGGGTTCACCTGAGCCGCACGCGCATCATTTTTGTCAATATCTCAGCCATTTTTCAACTGATTTTAATAGTTTAAAGATATGGACAGAACACTTTTGTATGTTTTTGATAGGGTGAACCCAAACTTTTGCACGGGAGTGTAGGTGTTTTTGGGATATTTTTTTTAATAGCATTCCAAGTGAACAATAAAATCCAGTTTAATTGAATGGAGCATCCGAAAAAGCAATTTGATTTGCCGAAAAACTATTCTATAATTTTATTTTATTTGTTTACTCTTATTTAAAAACAGGATTTTAAGAAATCCTTGCCCTCTATTAGCAGTATAATATATAACTGTTGTTAAAAACATATTTCAACCTCGTTTTAATGATTTTTCGATATATTTTCTCGAATTCTCTAAAACTTCTATTAGATCTAGATTCTGTATCGATTTTGATTAGTGGAAATCTGGACATTTCGATCGATGCGTAGCCAAAACCCACGTAAATATCTCAAGCTACAGATTTCTTCTCATTTTCGGTTACTAACTATTGAAAACAGCACTTTGATAAGAACATGTTGTAAAAAATTAATTTATTTGGTGCACCAATTTTTGAGTTATGGACATTTATGGTTCTGCTATCACTTTGAGTATCACTTTGCATAGCGATCTAAAAACTGAAAAAAGAAAAATCAGAATTTTGTAAGTTTTCAACTTTTTGAAGAATGCTGAACCAATTTGTATAAATTTTTTTTTTGCAATTCCGTTGCAAATTAATCAGCTTTTCATTGATTTCGGGCTCTCGGGCTAGGCATTGGATATATATAGAAAGCGTTGTGTTTGGATGGGCATCTAATTCTTCCAAAAGAGGTGCACTTTGCGAAAAAGGACCACGTGATTATTGAGCTGAAATCGAATTCAGGTTAACTCCTGCGTTCATGAGTCCTCTCATGGCGTAGGGGTAACGCGCCCTAACTAGAGATCAGGGAGTCGTGAGTTAGATTCTCACTGAGGAGACGTGTAACTTTTTCGCAAATCTTCACATCAATTTGTCCATCTAATCCAATTGCAAATTATATGTAATGTTTAGCTTTTCGGTATTTGTTAAACTTCCACTCGGCTGGTTGGCCGTAAACCACGATTTATAATTAAAAACAAGTATTTATCGAGCTACGGACTCATGTTCCGTAACCGGTCGTTTGAGAACGCCGCGACCCATTGGAAGCCCACACAATAGAAACCTCAGCCAGCGCAGTCGCTGGCTAGTGTAGTGTGATATTCCTATACCTAAAAAAACAATGCGCTCTCGGGCTAGGCATTGGATATATATAGAAAGCGTTGTGTTTGGATGGGCATCTAATTCTTCCGAAAGAAGTGCACTTTGCGAAAAAGGACCACGTGATTATTGAGCTGAAATCGAATTCAGGTTAACTTCTGCGTTCATGAGTCCTCTCATGGCGTAGGGGTAACGCGCCCTAACTAGAGATCAGGGAGTCGTGAGTTCGATTCTTACTGAGAAGACGTGTAACTTTTTCGCAAATCTTCACATCAATTTGTCCATCTAATCCAATTGCAAATTATATATAATGTTTAGCTTTTCGGTAGTTGTTAAATTTCCACTCGGCTGGTTGGCCGTAAACCACGATTTATAATTAAAAACAAGTAAAACTTTTTTATTTAAAATTTCTCCATCATAAAATTTTGACCCAAACATCTGTCTTCTATCAAGATTCTTAAGTAAAAATTAAAAACATAATAAAATGGGGTTATTGGGTAATCATTGTTTGAATTTTAAATAAAAAAAATTCAGTGTATATTTTTCTCTTTTTTTCTTTTCAACAGTTCCGGAGAAGAAATTGTCAATAAATTGCATGCAAAAACTCAAGGGCCATTTCTAATAGTTATTCTTGGATCAACATTATCGATTTTTTTTATTCTACCAGACCGAAAATATGTGCAAAATTTAATCCAAATCAAAGATGGTCTAATTCTGTGACTGATCGATTTGACATGGAACTCGTCCCTAGGAAAAAGAAGAAGAAGAAAAAGAGGAAGTGAAACCTGTTTACAGCGGTTGTCTCGAAATTCAATATGTTGAGTGCTAACAAGACGAAAAACTCAAAATGACGTTAAAATCCAAATTGACTGCTAGATTTTTTCACTCAAAATAATACTTCTATTCTTCACTTGACTCGTAGAAAAAACCAACGATTGAAAACTCGTTTCTTTGTTGCACAAAATTACATTTGCATTCATTTAGAAAAATCGTAGAACATGATTTAGAAAATCGTTCAAGAGTGATTCCAAGCAACAGCACCAAAATTTGGTAAATTTTTTTATTCATTTTTTTCTATTGAGCTGAAACTTTGCATAGTTTTCCAGTTCCATCTAAATCGTCATTTTCCGATATCAAATCTTCAAGTTGAGTCACGACTAACTTTTCAAAAGGGTGTATGTGAAAGTGGTTCAAAAATATTCAAAAAGCTGCACAGCAAAAACGGTTCGTTCGATTGTTAGACAACTAAAGAAACAAAGTTAGACAACTAAATAAAGCTTCCAAAAAAAATACACACAGTAAAAAATTTTTTTTTGCATTAAAAAACATAATTTTTGACACAAAAACTCAAATATCTCAAAACCCTATCGGAATACCAACGGGAAAACGGTCCATTATATTAGCTATCTACCATAAAAATTTGGTGATGGTAAACAAATAAACAAAAAAGTTATGACATTTCAAACATGTCACAATTTTCACATTTAGTAGAAAAAATTTTTTTTTTCGGTGTAAATTATTACGGGAACCGCAGTTTGTTGCTGATTTTATTGTTAAGGGCCTTGCGTGAATTAAACAAGTCGTTTTCATGTATTCATTAGTATTACGTATATTATATGTATGTAGGTTTCTAGCAACTTTACTTAAATATTCGATTACGAAAACGAAACTCATGCTTAACTTCAACACTTTATTTGTGCCAACAGCGACCGAGCTGTTGCACCGACCAATACAAACTAATTCAATAGATTTCCCAATTCATTATGTTTGAACCCAGCTTCCCGATCTAAATTTATTTAAACTCAAATGTTCAATTTAAATTACAACAATCGGCCGTCCTGACTTCCAGCAGACCCTGATGGTGAATACGAATCCTTATAATTATCATCACCTTCATCGTAATAATATTTTTTCAACTTTCTATGCTTCCTTCTTGCAGCTATAGAGACATTTTGAATAGGCAACAAAGTTCTATTGCTGTTGTATGAGTCACTGGTGAAATCTAAAAATCGATGTTCTTTTTGTTTCGGGTACCGTACGCTGCTGGGCTTGCATCTGTTTTGTTTGAGTGATACTCGGCGCTGGATACTGCTGTTCATCAAATTTGGATCACATCTCGCTGTTTTGTTATCATCTAGTTCTGGTTTGCACTCTTCAAAATCTTCCTGTCTTCTACGTGGTCTTAGCACATCATTGATGAGAGAATATTGCTTCATATCGGCATTTTGAGGCTCACTTTTTGCGCCATTTGGCGTACTTGGCATTTGCCTCAAAGAGTCAGTGTCACTACGCTGCACATATGAAATTTCTTTCTTCAACTTGTAGTTTTCGCAACTTAAATTCCAAAGTTCTTTACTCATGCAAGTCATTTCATAAACAAGTCGTGAAATTTCTAAATTCACGTTTATTAAATGATCAAAAAGAACTTGATCAACACTCTCGTCGTATGATGCCATAATAGCGTTCATCTTCACATGCATCTCAATAATCTTATTCACTGCACTGATATAAGTATTCGAATTCGTATCCTGGATCCCGGTTGAGCCC
The DNA here is from genome assembly GCF_002204515.2 of Aedes aegypti. Classification (NCBI taxonomy): domain Eukaryota; kingdom Metazoa; phylum Arthropoda; class Insecta; order Diptera; family Culicidae; genus Aedes; species Aedes aegypti. Next base: position 144,309,266 of record NC_035108.1, read on the forward strand.
CCAATTTGTAGGTTTCTAGCAACTTTACTTAAATATTCGATTACGAAAACGAAACTCATGCTTAACTTCAACACTTTATTTGTGCCAACAGCGACCGAGCTGTTGCCCCGACCAATACAAACTAATTCAATAGATTTCCCAATTCATTATGTTTGAACCCAGCTTCCCGATCTAAATTTATTTAAACTCAAATGTTCAATTTAAATTACAACATGTATAAATATTATGTATATGTATAAATATTATATGTATATGTATATATGTATAAATTAAAATGAATTAACAGATTACACGAAAATAATTTTTTTTTACCAGGATATTTTTTTTAGAGTATGATCGATGAGTTTCTAAATGTTATATATAAACTTTAAAAGTTTTGGATTTGGGTATGCGTTATGAGATCATGAAAACATTTTATTAATACTTATTTATTTATTTATTCTTATTCAATTTTTTTTACAATATCGAACACTTTTGCATCATTATCAGTACAGTTCGAGTATAGATTTGCTTTAATTTTATTTTCTGACAATGGAATGAAACAGTGAAATTTTTGGGTTCCTTGGATCGTTTTCGCGTTATTATATTGCTCGCTGAGCTCTGATGCCGTTAATTCGTACTCTTCAGTAGTAGTAAAACAAAATAATAATTTTGTTAAATCTTCTTCTTTTCTGCGATTCGCCCAATCAAATAGTTCTTTTGCAGTTTTAATTGGATGCTCACGTTCTTTGGCTAAACTTGCTCTTGTGGCCATGCGCTTTATGGTTCCTCCAATAGCATCACAAGGACCTTTGCCATGTGACGTAGCAAAGAAATGCCATTCTGCATCAATTCCGTACTTTGATTTAAATTGACATAGGCTCGAAAAATTCTTACGGTTTTTGTACTGCGATGCTGCTCCATCAGACATGAAATATATCTTTCTGATTTCTTTATCCTTATCAACGCGTAAAAAGTTAATCATTTTGGCAATGAACAAATTTACAGATACTGAGTCGTGTCTTAAATCTTCGGAAATTACAATAAAACTAAAATGTTCAATTTGCGTACTTCCATTGAAATAAATAACGAATGGATGAATTGTAGCTTGTTGTACGTTCCAGTGATGGGACTGCACTTCATCTTGCAATACAAAGCTATAGTTTTCAGAAAAATCACAAATGACTAAAAATTCACCATCTTGTAATGTATTTTTCGTATTTTTTGAAAAGCGGGATTGCTCTGTTTTAATAAAGTCGTGAGGAATTAAACTTTCTAATTTCAAGCAAAAAAAAATGACACAAACTCATCTACAGGTTTTACAATAGTTTCTAGGTCACACCTATCCGTGGTCACCCATTGCTCAAATGATAACTGATCAATATAATTTTCTTCAAACTCAGCGAATAAAGTATTTTCCAATGATGAAGAATCTGGACAATCCGAACAAGATCGTAGATAGCAATTTGATGTTGTATTTTCACACAAAAGACTACCAGTTAACATTTTAATATCCTTTGATAAATTGGTTCTTTTCAAACTATGTAAGATTAGGTTAATATTTTCGTGTGTTGTGCACACACAAACATTATGTGTTCCTGAATTGGATAGAAGCTTGCATTGCCTTGGACGAAGGCTTGCAAATGATGATGATGATGATGATTATTTAGCCACCATCAGCGCAAGGATTACCTATGGCTGCAGAATCATACCGGGATGGTATGATCTACCTGATGGTTTGTTGTAGCAGGGCTAGTTAATATCTTTGAAGACCTTTGGAAGACAACACTAAGGCTGTTTTCTCATGACAAAAGGCTGGCGACCCCACGCACTTTCATCCAGTCAACAGTTCAATTAACTCCCTTAGGCTACCCCTCCCCAATACCCAATATATAGTAATATATAATACATAGTGTTATTAAAGTATCTTACCGTCAAATTATAAAAATAAAGAAATTAAAATTTATACTCAGCTTAATCCAAATAAACTCAAAAAAAAAAAAAAACGTCCTGGAAAGTATTTCAAGCTTGAAAGTCAACCAGTTTGAAACATGAAATGAACATCAATTGGACGAAGGCTTGCAAATGAGGAAAAACCTACCTTAATATTTTCAAAGTAGTCATCATTAATCGTTTTTGGATTGCTTGACGCTTTCCATCTATTTTTACAGATACATAATCTTTTTGGCCAGGCATAGCTCTACTTACTTCATCGTCTTCAAAATATTGAATTATTTTTTCTTTTGTCTCATCTGTTAATGAAGTACTCGACCTAGCATTTTTGGTTGCAAGACAGTTATTTTTGAATTGTTTTGCCTCTTTTGCTGTATTTCTATTGGTTTTGAACTCATCAATGGCGTCTTGAATAGACCACGAGCTTGGCAGCATCGACAAAATCAATAATTTTTCTTTCCTTGTCGTGGCTAGATTCGAGAACCTTTCCTTCATATTCATAATTACCTCATCGTAGTCTGTATTTTCCACATCCTCAGGTCCTAATTTGAAGAGGTTTCTTCGTACAGCTTCGTTGATTTCACGGTATTTTTTCTCGGGATAATTGACGTAACCCATCTTCGTCCGTTTAATCGGAGTCACTTTTATTCCAGCTATCCCTTCGATGAAGCGTTCGATGTTGACCTTCTGGATGCACTCATCTTCTGATTGATTTGTTGAAACAGATGTCGCTGATGGTACCGTGGCAAGACTATCTGCACTTGGTACTTCTGGTAACTCCTCAGTTGTTGTCGGTGCATCTAGTAATTCCTCAGTTGTTGTTGTTTTCGAACATTCTGCAACCTGATCCACCGATGATGTACAGATTGCCCGTTTGTCAACGTTTAAACGGCAGGACGTACAAATGCGTAAATTTGTATTCAATGTAGACATTGGAGCATAACCAGCTGCTTTCAGTTTATCTATGGTGCTTTCGGTGAAATTTCGTAGCTCTTTCGAACACTTTTTTTCTGCAAACGGCCTGCAACAGTTGAGAAAGCGACTACTCATGTTGCTCGTTAGATTTTAATAAACAAAATCACTTTTAAGTTTTTACTGACTAGTTTGGTGTCGTTTGCTTGACTGAAGAAAAATTTTACAATTAAATCTTTTATAACCATAGTGGTAGTATATTTTTAGCTTTTTCGTAAGTATGTTCATGGTATGTACCTATCATGTTTTTGATGTTGTTGAAGTTACTCGCTTTCCCCAAAATATGATTAACAAAGTCTATTCTCTACCAAGGCGGATCTATACCCAGGTGTAATCAGATTTTAACTTTGTGGAGAAAACCAGCGCCGAGAAAACCGACCTGCTTTACGTATACTAGATCACCTGGGTATAGACCCGCCTTGTTCTCTACGAGATAAACTTTTTGCAGGTAAACTAGTCGTATACCTGTATAGAAAACTTTTTTTGTAGCTTTTGTCTTCAATATTAGATTTCTTATAGGTTTCTTTTATCAAAAGGTTTCAACACTATTGAGAGAATTTTTCTTCAGTTACTTACAATAAAAAATATGACACTATCAAGACTTTAGATCACAACACTGAATCGCGTCTAACTTTCTAATAGATGCTATAATAGTTATGAATAATTAAATAAAATATCATGAAAACAACTTGTTAACCTCATGTGGTACCCTTAACAAAAAATTCAGCAACAAACTGCGGTCCTAAAAAAAATTAACAATGAAAAAAAAAAAATTCACTAAGTGTCAAATTTGTGAAATATTTGAAATGTCATAACTTTTTTGTTTATTGGCTTACCATCACCAAATTTTTATGGTAGATAGCTAATATAATGGACCGTTTTCCCTCAAAAAATAACGTTGGTATTCCGATAGGGTTTTGAGATATTGAGATATTCTTCTTCTTCTTGGCATTAACGTCCCCACGAGGACAGAGCCTGCTTCTCAGCTTAGTGTTCTTATGAGCACTTCCACAGTTATTAACTGAGAGCTTTCTTTGCCTAAGTTGCCATTTTCGCATTCGTATATCGTGTGGCAGGTACGATTATACTCTATGCCCAGATCCTGGACCGACCGGGAATTGAACCCAGACACCTTCAGCATGGCTTTGCTTTGTAGCCGCGGACTCTAACCACTCGGCTAAGGAAGGCCCCATATTGAGATATATTGTGACAAAAATGATGTTTTTTAATGCAAACAAAATTTTTTTTTACTGTGTGTATTTTTTTTGGAATCTTCATTTAGTTGTCTAACTTTGTTTCTTTAGTTGTCTAACAATCGAACGAACCGTTTTTGCTGTGCAGCTTTTTGAATATTTTTGAACCATTTTCACATACACCCTTTTGAAAAGTTAGTCGTGACTCAACTTGAAGATTTGATATCGGAAAATGACGATTTAGATGGAACTGAAAAACTGTGCAAAGTTTCAGATATTTTTGGAATGGTCGATCAGAATCGACTTGCATGCCTCCGTGGAATCCCTCTCAAGTCATGAGGTAAATATTATTGCTTACCTAGATTCTGTGAGACATATCACGCGTAGAAATATCTCAGATTTATTAAAAAATGGGCTTTTTTGCTAACTGTTTAACTAGCCTGTGAACGATTGGTCCCCCAATTAGAGTGATCCAAAAGGACCACCTTCTAGTTTAAGCATATGCTAGCGACATTGGCGTAGCTAGGTTTTTTTTCTGGAGGGGGCCTAGGGGGGTCTAGCAAATATTTGTTTTACAGAAGTAATTTAAGTCGCAATCATCACAATTTTCACAGCAAAAGAGATTTTTTTTTTCGCTACAAAAAGATTCATTTTTTTTGTAATCCAGTCAAAAACCCTTCAAGATTTCTAACAGAAAAAAACTCAGAAAAAATATCTTCTGTGATTCTTGCATGAACTTATCAGGTATTTAACCATGTGCTTTGAAGAGATTCCTCTGTGAATTTCTACGGAAATTTCTTCATGTATTATTTTCGTACTTTTCAGTGCTTTCTCCAAAAACTCGTTTATCAGTTTCCACCGAGTTCGTCCTGGGATTCCGAAAATTATTCCCAGACTTTCTGAATTCATCGGAAAATTTCTCAAAGAATCTCTATCGAATTGCATAAATTGAAGAATTCCGTCAGAGAACGCATTAGACATTCTTTCAATCTCTACGTACTTATTACCTGTACATTCCAATTGTTAGTTTAAAATGTCCTTCAGTTGTTAATTAACTATTTGTTTAGGATTTTCAGGAATTACTTAGGGCTTTTCTACAAAATATTACAAAAAGTTCAAGCAGTCTCACTAAAAATGTTTTCAAGATCATTACGCAAGAATTCATTCCACGAATTCTTCAACAGTTTTTCCAATTTTGTTATTGAAGTTCGTCCTACAGTTTCTCTACAGGATTATTTGAAAAAATTACAGCAAAAATAACCAAGAGTGCAAAATGCCTCTTCCAAGTGGTACTATAAGGATTCCCGTTAAATTCCACAAGAACTTCATGAGCAATTTCAAAGAATTCAATTGGGAAAATGTTATTCATTTTTTCTCAGAGAAGTTTTCCATTGGCCTATCTGTAATTTTTTTTACAGATAATTATTTTTAAGATTTTTCTAAAACCAAGGAGCAACACCAAGCATTTTTTCAAAACTCTGTCGAAAATATTGTTTTTCTTTGTTTTGAAAAAGCCTAACTAAGAAATAAAGATAGGTAAAACGGCTCATTGTAGTGAGCGGATCTGATCCGAATCACTGATTTTAGTGAACCAGATCTTTTGAACGGATCAGTGGCTTAGCGGCTCGCAAAGCAAGCGTGCTGCTAGCGGAATACGTTCAAATGTTCTTTCGAAAACTCTTGCGAGGAAATACTCAAAGATGGGAGTCATGTGTTCAGGGATTTCTAAGAAAATTATATTATTGTTTCCCTAAGATTCATCTGAAAAATTTACAAGAGACACCAGAGACTTTTTCTATAAACCACACTAATGATTCTTTTTTGGATATTTTTAAGAAGGTTTTTATCAGATTTACTTAGAATTTTCAATTCATTCTTCTCAACATTTTTTTCCAGAAGTTACATCAAATATTCTTTCAGGTTCTAGTAATTTTTTGCGAATACTTCATTTTTTGGGTCAAAACTATTCCAGGAACATCTCCATATGTTTTAGGGATTGCTTTTTACATTCCTATATGAAAACTCACAAAAAAGGTTTGAAAGAACTTTGCTGGATTTTTTTTTTTTTTTTGAATAATTGCAGCTATAATATAATTTGAAAAAAAAAAATTAATTCCTGCCGTAAAATTCAAAAATTATACCGTAGAATTAAAAAAAATGCAATTTACCTTACAGAAAAGCTTAAGTGCTCCTCGTAGGATTTACTACAAAAATTCTTGTTCTTTGCTTTTCGTCTTTTATGATGGAAAATAAAATGTGTTAAAACAGATGGAATTTTTACTGAAAGGGTTTGTAACTATGTATGATTTAAAATAATATTTTGTATGTAATCCAAACTTCTATGATACTATGGTAAACATATTGATGTAGAACTCATTTTTGCTAACTTAGAAATTTCAAGCAAACTTTTTTGAAGGGTCTACTATCAATTATTTTGTAGTACTGTATAAGTTTAACGCAAAAATATTGCCGGTATTTTCCAAGAACATTACATAAGATGTTTTGTGTGTAAAATTTGTAATGTAAGATTTTATTTAATTTTAATCTTATGGAAAATTTTGCATTACTTTAAAAAATTTGTGAAGGACTTTCGGAGATCAGGATTACGTATGTAAATTTCGTGTTTTTTTCTAAAATTCCTATAATATATCTTTTTTATTCTTTAAAATGTTGCTTTTTGCAGAGTGGAATGATTTTTGTACCAAGTTCCTCAAAGCGTCATGCGAAGGAAGGAGAAACAACAAAATGTTGAAGCAGGTAGAACAAAAGATGGGCAATTGTACAATCAAAGATAATTTATAATCTTTTCTCTAGATATACATTACAGGATTGGTAGAACTTTTGTAATGAAATAACAAATAAAACAAATTCCTCAAGAAGTTTTATCACAATCTTCTGTAGAAATTATCCTTGAGATCTATCCTTCTTGACTTCTGGTTTCCTGAATTCTGTCAGAAACCTCTAGAATTTCCGCTCCCGTATGGCAATAAAAAATCAAACCTAGAATGTGGATTCTGACAGTAATTGGTATAATTATACCTAGAGAAGTGGTTTAAGCAAGATCAGTACAAATTTCTTTATTAATATTTGCTATAACTTTCTCTATCGATTCCTTTGCCACTATCCCAATTTCGGAAGCAAAAGTTGTCCTAGGGTTTTTAACGAATTTCCTCTGATGATTCAAAGGCAAGACACATTTCAAAAAATTTCTATCCAATTCTTGAATAATCCGGAAGTTCGAAGCACAATTTCTGGAAAATAAACGTAGAAGAATTTTTGACGCAATTTGTGATGTATTTTGGAAATATCTCAGTTTTAAATTTTTTGAAGGGTGATAAATGACTGGACAATGCGTACCATTGGTACTTCGCGTACCTGCAGGTATAAAATAGATACAATTTGTGGTCCTTAGCCTCTTGTCCTGTAACTCCTATCCCTACCTCCTCGTGGTGCCGCCTGGGGTACGAGTAACCGTAGGGAAGATCGGGTAACCAACCCTGGTGGGACCTTGGTCGTATATTGACAGGGAAGGGGAGCTCCTCTCTTCTGAGGGTGTAGCTTATCAGAGCGTCTGTTCTCCATGTTAGGGGCGGCTCAAAACAGCGTCTGTTCTCCATGTTAGGAGCGGCTGATCATCGTCCTAGTGCCAGCGTGGGACTCTAAACAGTGCTGTGCACGATGATCCTCCGGCGAGACAGGGGGTTGGTGCAGGCCTTACAAGCCAGCCGTAAAAATCATCAGTACAGGAAGCATACAATGTAAATTTGGACCGGAACAATCGGCATAGACCCAGGCATCGAAAACGGACTAACGATTGGAAACTCGGATCATGGAACTGTCTCTCAATTTCTTGGGAAGTACCCGCATTCTTTCCGAATTATTGAGGGTCCGCAAGTTCGACATTGTAGCGCTGCAGGAGGTTTGCTGGAAAGGGTCGACGGTACATACGTATAGGGATGGTTATACCATCTACCAGAGCTGCGGCAACAGACATGAGCTGGGCACAGCTTTTATCGTGATGGGCGAAATGCAGAGGCGCCTGATTTTGTGGTGGCCAATCGACAACAGAATGTGCAAGTTGAGGATCAAAGGCCGTTTCTTCAATATCAGCATAATCAACGTGCACAGCCCTCTCCTAGCAAGTGACGATGACGATAAGGACGCTTTCTACGCGCAGCTGGAACGTGAATACGACGGCTGCCCAAGCCATGATGTCAAAATCGTTATCGGAGATCTCAACGCTCAGGTTGGCCAGGAGGAGGAATTTAGACCGATTATAGGTAAGTTCAGCGCTCACCAGCTTACGAACGAAAACGGCCTTAGACTAATTGATTTTGCCGCCTACAAAAACATGGCCATACGTAGTACCTACTTCCAGCACAGCCTCCCGTATCGGTACACCTGGATATAACCCCAACTGAATCGCAATTCGACCACGTTTTGATTGATGGAAGACACTTCTCGGACATTATCGACGTCAGAACCAGAGTTGCTCGCTGTCACTATCAACGCTTCAAATTTGCTGATTTGTACAGGCCGACTGCGATACAATTCGGATCAATCTATATCACATGAACATCATGCTGTCTACTCCATCACAAGTGCATTGATGGCGATAGACTATGGATATCACTGATCGGTTAAGTTCAGTCTTAAATTAAGCAGTTAAAATGGCAAGTTATCAGTACGATATTTTTGACAGTGTTGCAGATAGAATGAAACTATTTGTTGGTCACTGAAAAACAGTAATAGCATGGATAATTACCACGTGGTCACTCATTCCGCAGTGATTATGATCTAGAGTGCGATGTCGCATCACTGCTGTTGGTTGTCAAATCAAAGTGATATTGATAGCTCGCAAGTGATAGTGATAGTTTTAGACCATCAGCCATCAGCTGATATGATTGATATTAAGCAACTCTGGTCAGAACTTATCGCGGCGCAAACATCGATTCGGACCACTACCTAGTGACGGTTAAAGTGCGCCAACGACTCTCCGTTGTGAACAACATTCGGTACCGACGCCCACCTCGGTACAATCTGGAACGACGCAAGCTACCCGAAGTCGCAACTGATTACTCGCAAAGCCTTGAAGCAGCGTTGCCGGAAGAGGGAGAGCTCACCGAAGCCCCTCTTGAGGACTGCTGGAGTAGTCTCAAAGCAGCCATAAACAACGCAGCGGAAGGTGCCATTGGGTTCGTGGAAGCAAATCGACGGAACGGTTGGTTCAACGAGGAGTGTCAGATGGTTTTAGACGAGAAGAATGCAGCGCGGGCGATGATGCTGCAGCAAGGCACCCGTCAAACCGTGGAACAATACAAACAGAAGCGAAGACAGCAAACCCATCTATTCCGGGATAAAAAGCGCCGCCTGGAAGAGTTGGAGTGCGAAGAGATGGAGCAGCTGTATCGTTCTCAAGAAACACGAAAGTTCTACAAGAAACTAAATGCATCCCGCAAAGGCTTTGTGCCGCGAGCCGAAATGTGCCGGGATAAGGATGGAGGTATCTTGACGGATGAACGTGAGGTGATTGAAAGATGAACAAATGACACAGAGGAGGAAAATCAAGACAGCAGGAGGAATGGCTTCATCAGTACGGCGGATGAGGGAGACGTGCCAACTCCCACAATAGGTGAAGTTAAGGATGCTATCAAACAGCTCAAGAACAACAAAGCAGCTGGAAAGGATGGTATTGGAGCGGAACTTATTAAAATGGGCCCGGACAGGATGCTCACTTGTCTGCACCGATTGATAGCCAGCATCTGGGATACAGAACAGCTACCGGAGGAGTGGAAGGAGGGAATAATATACCCAATATACAAAAAGTGTGACAAGTTAGAATGTCAGAACTATCGAGCGATCACCATTCTTAACGCAGCCTATAAAGTGCTTTCCCACATCATCTTCCACCGTCTATCGCCACTGGCAAGCAGATTTGTGGGAAGTTATCAAGCCGGTTTTGTGGACGGGCGATCGACGACAGACCAAATCTTTATGTTGCGGCAGATCCTCCAAAAGCGTCGCGAATATCAAGTCCCTACACACCACCTATTCATCGATTTCAAAGCGGCCTGACTAGACTGATCAAAGCAACGATGGATAGTGTACAGTGCTGTGTGAAGATATCGGGTGCATTATCGGACCCGTTTGAAACACGCAAAGGACTTCGACAAGGCGATGGTCTTTCCTGCCTCCTGTTCAATATTGCGCTAGAAGGTGTTATGAAACGGGCGGGCTTCAACATGCGGGGCACGATCTTCAATAAATCCAGCCAGTTCATTTGTTTCGCTGACGTCCGGAAGAACGTTCCAGGTGGTTGCTGAACAGTATACCAGACTGAAACGTGAAGCAGATCGGGTTGGATTGATGGTAAATACGTCGAAGACGAAATATCTGCTGGCTGGAGGAACCGAGCGCGATAGAGCTCGCGTAGGCAGACGCGTGACGATCGACGGGGATGAGTTCGAGGTGGTGGACGAATTTGTCCACCTCGGATCATTGATAACGTCGGATAACAACTGCAGCAGAGAAATTCGAAGACGTATCATTGCCGGAAGTCGTGCTTACTATGGACTCCACAATACCTTGCGGTCTGGTAAACTTCACTTCCGTACTAATTGTATCATGTACAAGACGCTAATAAGACCGGTAGTCCTCTACGGGCATGAGACGTGGACAATGCTCGAAGAGGACCTGCAAGCGCTAGGAGTTTTTGAACGACGTGTGCTTAGGACGATCTTCGACGGAGTATGTGAGAACGGCGTATGGAGGAGAAAAATGAACCACGAGCTTGCGGAACTCTACGGTGAACCCAGTATCACGAAAGTCGTCAAAGCTGGAAGGATACGATGAGCGGGATACGTTGTGAGAATGCCGGACAACAATCCCGCAAAAAATGGTGTTCAACTCAAATCCGGCCGGTACAAGACGAAGGGGAGCGCAACGAGCTAGGTGGTTTGACCAAGTGGAGCAGGATCTTGGAAGTGTGGGGCGATCGAGGAATTGGAGGTTGGCAGCCATGGATCGAGTTAGTTGGCGTAACATTGTGGCGCAGGTCATGTCTTGAAGGACGTAGAGCCAGCAAAACAAACAAACAAATTTTTTGAAGAAACTGCAAAGGACGACTGAAAGATTAGGTAACATTTTTTAGGTAAATCCGGGCACATTTTCTGAAATCTATTTGCTAATAAAAAGTAGACATAGAAGGAATGGATGTCCATTAGGAGTACTTCGCGTTGAAAGTATGAACAAGTCACATAATTTTACTTGACTAATTTTCAAGAGATTTTCAAAAGTTCTGAAGCCAGCCTTCAATATTTCTTGAAGAATTTCATTTTTCTAAAATTTTGTAAAGAATATCAGTTATTGGAAAAATTTTGCTACAAATCTGCTGGAAATTAATAATAACAATTATGGATTAATAAGTTTTCTTGAAAAAATATAGCTTAAGCAATAAATCTATGCGAAAATACCGGAGACAGAACCAGCACTCTGATTCTGTGTAAGACAAGCGAGGTTTTCTCTGAAATAACTTAAATACTCAAGAGATTTTTTTCAGTAACAAGAGTCGTGTAAATTAAATCAGAATATTTTGCTTCATGTTAAATTAAGTTGTGAGTTGGTAAATATAAGTCTAAATCTCTCCATCGAGTTGCTTTGGGTTCCTTAATGATTTAGTCAACTATTTTCTGATTCTACATCCGTTAGACGATTCGCATTCGACTCAGGTGAGGGATTCTGATTGAAAATATGATCGATGCACATAGATATAATCCAATTATAGCGACAAATTTCGTAATTGCAAAACTTCATTAGGGGAAGGGGTGGTAAAATGAACACCTTAAGGAAATCATCTTGTTTCTGATAGAAAAACGAGGAATTTGTATAGTTCTATCTCACAACATCACAAACAGGGATGTTATCTATAGCAGCAACACGAATTCAGATTAAAATTGCTGAATTTTCACATATTTTTGTCGCTAGCAAAAAACGATGGAAATGTTCATTTTACCTGCACTATGTTGGTAAAATGAACAGCTGTTGGTGGTAAAATGAACATCATTCAAAAAACGCGAGCAAAACAAATATTTCTGAAAAATTTTATTGCTTCATCGAAAATATATCCATTAATGATTGTAACCCATTCAAAGTGAATTCTAAAGGTATCAGATTTGACCTCATATCATAACGATACTCACCTCACTGAAAAACCTCATGTCTTCCGAGCCAAAAGTTACGTCAGTTCTAATTTCCAAACGTGGTTTTCTTAAATCTTAGTTTTCGTTGATATTTTCACTTCAATTGACCTACGCATCAACTCGAACACTCTTATTTATGCTATAAATCGCCCGTACGTGATAAAAATATATCGAAATTTGTTTTTTCTCGATAAAAGACAAGGTGTTCATTATACCACCCCTATTCATTTTACCACCACTTCCCCTACGCATCTTGTTGCATAAATATAGTTTTTTTTCTCCCTTACTCGATATGCGCTAAAACGCCTTCAACAAGTTTTGACCGTCTGTTTTTCGATTCGTTCCACTGTGTACCGTAATGTAATGGAACCGGCGGAAATGGCTAACGTTGATTGAAAGTGATACCGATAGAGGGTGCCGGCGATGGCAGATGATGGAGGTTGCGATTGTGAACGTACCTCCAGGTTCATTTTACGGGATGTGTTTTTTTAAGTCACTGCCGCCATGACGTGGACAGAACTTTGGCAATGCTCATGCATATGTATGGACACGAATCCACGGAAAACTGAGAACAAATGAAATATTCTGGGCTTATTAAAGCATTGAGACATATCGATGAGATCTTTATCATTGCGATTCCTTCGAATCTGTATACAGAAGTCACTCCAAATATGGTACCTTTAAAATTATATCACATATCTTTTGTTTGCCGTAATTTCAGGTAAAATTGTTCATTTCAAGCGATGTTTGAGTCTGTTTAGTATAAAGTTCTTCTTTTTTCTGACGTTACGTTCTAACTGTCAAAGAGCCATCTGCCATCACCGCCAGTGGTCTTCGAGGCCTGGATCACGTTTTCTAGTGTTCCAAATGACCCGAAATTGTTACACACTCTTGAAATACTTAACTCAAAAAAGAGAAAGAAATGTTCTCGATTAATTATTAGACGGTACTGCCAATAAAAGCTTAATCAATGAAGAATGTATCTTAGTGTAGTGACATCAAACTATGTATCTGCATTACGGGAAATCCTAGCAGTTTAGAGTTGAAACATGAACATTTGATTAATTTCTGTTCTATAATACACAGAGATTTGCATTGCTCACCTGTTTTGTTTGTTTGCCTTTAGGTTAGACTTATTTCCGTCTTTTATCGATTATCAACCAATCGGACGCAATCAATTGAATTATTGATCATGCTGCTGAAATAATTAAATGCGTCAAATCAATTTATCCTTCCTTTTTTCTTTCTTCAAAGAAAGTACAATATAGACTAATTCGCAAACAGCGATTTACAGTGGCCTCGTATTACAAATCTTATTATAACCATTTCTAGACTGCAGACATTGTTGGAAATTCTCAAGAAAAAATATATATAGATGCTTGTATACACCATACACCATACCATTCAGTTGCAGGTTTGGAAAATTACATAGAAGTTACCTCCATACCTATCTAGTGCATCGCATTGATTGCACCCACCAGACCCAGAGTTGTGGTGCCAGTGATTCCCCAGTGTCAGATATCCTCCACACACAGACACGGAACGATTGGTGACGGTTGATTGCATCCATTTTTACTATTGTTGCAGGACAAAGAACACAATCGATTGTTTTGATTAATATTTGAATAGATAGTACGACCTGGAGCTGGGGTTTACGTCTACTGCTGGGTGAAGCTTGGCTGCAATACGTGTAGCAGTAGGGAAGTGTAGAATGCATGCAAAGGAAATAAATGAAAGTTTACAGTGTTTGCCGCAACAGTACCGGGAAGTCACGCTAGCAACAAGTCTGAGCTGGAAGCGTCAATGGCATTGCAGGAAAGTGTGAATTGTTTTACTTCAGGCTTTTCGAGTGGCTCATTTACACCATGAGTTGACGGCTGATGGTGTCTGAATTATCGAAATTGTACAAACATTTGTTCTCTTAGTTTGATTTCGATGTATTAAACCATGATCAACGGAATTTATTAAATGTGGAGCTGATAGGATGGAGAATCGCTTCATGGGATATTTGAAATATAACGGGGACATGATCAGAATCAAAATCAGCTTTAGTAACCAGTTGGCTTCAAAGAAGACTAGATTCAGTTGAGACCAAAACAATCGTAGAAGGTTTTATAGAAGAGGAAAAACAAGTAGGGCTTTCATGGTATTGGATCGAGAAATACCCTGAAGAGCACTTATAAAATAAAATTCTGCCGTTGGAATTACTTTGAGAATTATTCCATGAGCTATGCTTGGCATTAAAATTACCAATGACAAAATTGTTGCTTATTGCGATTCAATTTACGCAAGTCAGTTTGGAGCAAATTAACTTGTTGTCCAGAGCATTGAAAAGGCAAAAAGGCAGCTATGAAAGTACATTTACCAAGCTGTGTTTTAACAGAAATACCTAAAGTTTCAAAAACTTTAGTTTCATATGACGAATAAAGTTGATATTTTATACGCCTATGAATGATGATTGCAACTCTACCACATGCTCCATCAAGTCTATCATTATGTTAAACAAAAATTTTTGATCTCTTTTGAGTTAAAATCTAGGTTTAAAAAAAACTGAAATAACTGCTTTATGTGTGATATTAAACAGATCATCCACTTTACTATTCAAAGAGCAAGCATTCCAATTTGCAATGTTTGGTATCATGACATCCAGTATCCACCTCCTTGTCTCACGATCAAAAGCGCTTTCTAGTGATAGGGTATTGAACTTACCAAGAATGCAAGTATTCTAGTATTCTAGCTAATGTTGACCCCAAAGCACAGACATCTTAACTTTTTTGGTATGTTTAAAAAATTGTTGGCTAGCAATGCTGTAATTGGATATACGAGTTTTTTGTTGGGTGTTTGTGATGAGTTGTTAAATCTATACCAATCCACTTAAATAATTTTATTAATTTATACTAATATTCTTTTCATTACATATAAAGCATCTACTCACAAGTGATAAAAAACAAAACTTTTAGTAATAGAAAATCCTATGGAATCTAGTGGAGTTTCCGAAATTGTTATGGAATTTCCCTATAAGCATTTGATTTCCAATCGCAGAAAAAAACTTTGGAAAATGACTTCAATTCTTTTTTTCTGACTCCCTTTTATTGGACATCTATTTACAACGAGCATGTCCCTCAACGTGTGGGTGGGGGTTCGATGTAAAGCATAAGCGGCAGACAATTTTCAAGTTTTTGTACACAGTTGTACCGGTGTCTGTTTATAGGATCTTATTTTCGCTTCTTACAGTTCTTGGAAAATATGCTATCCTACTTACTGGCTGCGAAACAACAAAACGAAGGATGGTGATTTTTTGTGCAAAACCGTTTTCAATAATGCATTGGGTCAGGCCCCAAGTTGGGGACGACTCTTGGAAATTGTTTTTATTTTGTTGAGTCTAAAATCGAACGAATTTCATCGAACAGGAAGTTACTCAGAAATGTGTTTGAATTGTTTGTTTCGAACTAACTTTTAAGATATAATTCTGCATATTTCCTCCGATTGACGTTTTCATCCGAAAATTTAAGCTTTAAAATTTTTGCAGCATTTTCATTGTGTGGGTATGCAAAGACGGTAAGGAGGAATGTGTTAATTTGGATCGCGTGGCAGCAACATTATAACACATTGTAATAAAAAGTAATTGTAGAATAATCATAATCGACATCATAATCGACATCGACAAACTACAAGCGTGATAATGTCACATTTCTGTAATGACAAACAATCCTGGACTGATTCTGCACCTTTGACAAGGACTTATACTTTTTACGAAGAGATTAGAATTGAGCTGGACATGTAATATGAAAACATACACGAATAGGCTTGTAATTAGAGGTATGCACCGACAAAAATTAACAGGCAATTCGTTGCAATACTCAAATGATATGAACTTGTTCTTTTCTTGCTAGACCGCACTATTTAATTGAATGTGCAACCGGTTAAAAACCTTAGGTTGTGTTTTTGAAAAAAACAGCTGATAAAATAAGAAGATTGTTACAATTTTATTCTAAATTTGATAAAATATATCATAATTGGATATTCTGTGCGAATCATAAGTACTATATAAGGGAAGGACTTTCAGAATTATAATGTGGTATGTGGATTAATGGCTACCGTTTCTGCTTCATAAGCAGAAAGTCATGGGCTCGATTCCTGGTCCGACCTTTTTCTTGTACTTTGTATTTATATAATTTGCCTGCTTCTATATTCCACTCCCAATCTATCATACTTAACTATTCGTTCATAGCAATCGCTAGAACCAGAGATGGATAAGAAACCATTTCCCTACACTTGCATTATTCCATCATTACAGAAAGTCTTTCCTTACGCCTGGTAAATAGGTTGTCTGCTAAACAAAAGCAAACCTCTCGGCCATAATATTACCTTACCCCTATATCTTCCCGCATGAACTGGCGTAGATGCAGGGGTATATCCGATCTATTGTGGGCCAGCTTTAAATGCAACATCATCCTCCTTCTTTCCCTCATTGGTCTGCAGTCTGACGAGGCAGGCACCATAGTTGTCTAAAAATATATTCGTTGAAATATATTCGAAATAAGTTCATTTTTCACTGATCTATAAAAGTATAAGAGTTGACCCATTCTTAAATCTATGACATCTGGCCGAAAGACATTTGGTCGAATGATATTTAGTCGAATGACGTTTGTTCGAAAGTACATTTGGTCGAATGGACATTTCGTCGAATAGTTGCAACAGAAAGCATATGATATTTGGTCGAACCGACATTTCGTGGAAAGGTAAGTGGTCGAAACTTAATCGTATGGAAACAGAGTTTTACGTTTAGTCTGACTATAGTCGTGAGTAGCATTTTGTCGCTAATACAAGAGAGATTGAATAATTGAAAAAGTATCAGCCATTTTACTAACAATCTCTGAACGATTAGCAAAATTTGATTAATTTGATGGACGCCCTCTCAACATATTGATCAACCTCTTGCGTTTTTAATGTTTCATGCTGCTTTTTCGTTCAGGCATGTTCTGCAATTCGAGATAAGTTGATCTTAAATGGAAGCAAGCCATTTTTTGTTTCCTCAGTAAGCTCGTCTTCCTTTACCCGATTCATAGAATCAGCACAATTTTCATTTTTAATAATTCAAAGCTTCTACTGCAAACTACGTTATTCATCCAAGGTCATCAAAGCCATATATTTGCTTGAGGAATTTTATTAAGCTGGAAGTAACAATAAACCAATTGGCCATAAATGTTTTCCTTAAAGCAACTTTTTTCTGCCGTTTTAATTATGATTTCCGCATTCAAAAATCTTACCCACTTCCGTAAGCAGAAAGACCCGGAATTCAAAGAAAGCTCCCAAGCACTCTCTCCGAATTCTTCCATCAGATGAAGATCTGCAGTTCATTACAAAGAACGATGACATTTTAAAAGAGTAATAAATAATGCAAGCCTTCACAGCGTTAAGTAATAAAATAAAAACTTGAGCATTTTTTCAAAGAATGATGATAATTTCAAAGAATAATAAATTCACTAGAGCTAAATATTTCAGTCAATGTATAAAACAACTATTTCCGAAAATTTCATTTAATCAAAAGATGTCTGGAATTTGAGAATAAGACGACATGTAATGTCCCATTTTTTATTAGACAACAAGTAATGATTCAGATTACTTAAAATAATACATTATCTCACCAGCTTTGCAAAACTTAGAAAACAATAATTAAATTCATTGAGCGATAATAAACCATTTAAAAATAAGCTTTTAATCAAATTTCCGTTCAACTAAACGTCATTCCAGCAAAAAAAAAGTTCCAAAGCAATTCGACCAAATGTCCATTCGACCAAATGTATTTTCGAACAAATGTACTTTCGACCAAATGTCATACGACCAAACGTCATTCGACCAAATGTCATTCGTCCAAATGTCATTCGACGCAATGTCCTAAAGCCTCCATTCTCACCCCATCGAGATGGTGACATTGAGTCAAAGAAATTGAAATTCGTCCGCATTAGGAACAAAGTAGAAGAATTATCATCTAACTACTTTTCCTAGATCTCTAAAAAATGATAAGATTAAGAATCACTTCATGGAAAACTTAAAATGCAGCAGAGCCATAATCAGTTGACAGGACATTCTTGGTAGAAAGGCTTACTAGAGTCGATAAAGACTGAATCAATCGTGAAGCTTTTTCTGCGAGAGAAATTTCCTGCACACGCCAAACAAATTAAATCCTAGCCTTAAAATTGCTTTGTGAATTGTTCCAAGAACGATGTTTGTCATTCAAGTCTGCAATAGCATTGCAAAGCATTAATGGCTGTAGTCGTTTTGAGAAATCTATATGTACTTAATGTCGCAAAACGTTTGGGATGAACGTCTTTTCTACACACTCAATCTGTTCGGTAAAAATAACTGGGTTTTGGAACTACCGAAAAAGTCAGTAAACAAAAAAAAATGTCAGAAATCGAAAAACAGAGATTCTTTACTGAAATTTTGCAGAGAGTTTTCTTTTTATATCATATAGGGTAGAAGCGCCAGTTTTGGCCATACGCCAGTAGTAGCCATAGTGGATTATACACCGTTTTACAAAGTCAATCAGCATGAAACCTTTTGTGTTCAGTAGATCCCATTCATATGATAGAGCTACATTCATTTACTCATCCAAAATGATTCAAAACATAAGAAAAACAATTCATTTTCCTTATATTGTTAACTCCCATACACCCAATTTGGCCAGGGCACTCCTAATTTGGCCACTCTCATGAGAAATCAATGCAATTGGCCAATTTAGGAACCGATGTTAAATCTCTGGCCGAAATTGGTTCCGTTGGCCTATATTGACCAACGGGATTTTCAAAGCAAAAACATGGTTTTAGCTCAGTTTTGATATTTTACACACATAACATGGATTGAAAGCTTGCATTTGACATATTTGTAGTATAAATACGGCTTCCCATTTAATTTTTATTGACATTTTCTCTTAGGCTGGCCAAAACCGGTGCTTTTACTCGATAAAAAATAAAACATGGTGAAATTTGCTTTTCAATTACGCGTGGCGACAGTTTTCATTTTACTGACTTTTTTGGTAGTTCCAAAACCTAGTTAAATTTTACCGACCCCAGTAATTTAATCTAAGTGTGTACATAATAGAAATAAACAAAACAAGTATCATATTGAACATCTGGCCATGTCCTTACAGTCGCTGAGGAATGAAAGGAATTGCAGTCCAACGTCTACTTAACCCTTACTTAATATGAAGATTTGTACTAAGATTTGCAAGGACTACCGCACCCCCTTTTTTACCCTCTTTATTTTTAAAGTATCGCAAATGATGGAATATTTGATATAAATGGTTGAAATCAAAAATACCTGGAAACCCATAAGTAAAATATAAATGTAGTAATGTATATTACAAATGATCAAAAAAGTATTGACAGTGGTCTAGAGTTTTATAGTTTGGACAAAAGTGCATTACTCATCAATTGAAGTTCAAGTCCTTGGGCAGTTCAAAGTATTATTTTATGAATAATGATAATGACACAACAAGGGCTCCGTTATGCCTTACAGCACTTGAGCCTTTGAACGATTAATCAATTGTGAAAGACTTTGGCGACATGTAATTGCAATGTATCATTGAAAATATTTGAACAAGCTTAGCGGTGTTTGAATGCCTAACCGATCTATTTTAATTTAGTGTTTTCAATGACTACATCTCCAAAAGGACGTATCATTTCAATAAAAACTCCACCAAGAGGTTCCAAATAACCAAACAAACCAGCTCTAAACCAATTTTATATTTCTTTTGATAATTACGGCCAATGAAAACCCCCTTTAAATATCTCAGATTTCTTTTGAGTTAATGGACTTACACATTCAAAAGGACGTAACTTCAAAATGGGCCCTACGATTTTTTTTAAATTTTGCCCAGACATGCAGCTTAGCCATAGACAACGACTGGTGAGCACAGATTTGATGGAGATTTTTTTTCTGATAATAACGGTCAGGGGAGCACCGTGATTTCATTTCCAAAAAAATTGAAATAGAAGCATGCAACGAGCTCACCAATTGATAATTCATCGTTGAAAGTTACCAATCCCTTTAAATCTCATCACCAGCACTGTCCAGCAACACGTGAAACCGAAATTTCTAAAAGAAATTCCGTCAAAAATTAAAAAAAATATTTCCTTAGCATCCAGCAAAATTCGTATTAGGCATCCTTCGAAATATTGTTAGAAAGAAGTATAAGAAAACCGTGCCTTGGATATATGAAAATTTGAGTTTGGAATCTGTCGAGAAAGGATTACTTAAAATGTCCTATAATAATGAAAAAAATCGTCAAGAATTTCATAATGATTATTCTTAAGGATCAATCAGGAACCCGTTAAAGTTTCCGCTCCATATCATGAAAAAATTGGGAAAGAAGAACCTTAAGCAAAATAGCTGGCGGTGAAATCGTCAAAGCGTTATTGAAAATATCTAATTGCTGAACAAGGCAGATTAAGGCAGCGTTTGCAAAATCAAAAACCGGTTTTCATAAACTACGAAGGAGCTACAGCACTTGAATTTGATTATCAATTAAGAAAACTCAACTTCGCGGATCCCCTGAGAAGTCACGTCGAGTTTTAACAAATTTTCGAACATATTTCAATATCAGATTGAGACATGAGAAAAAAAGTTCGTTTAGAGATACAGTAAACACTCCGTAGCTCGATATTGAAGGGAATTTCGAGTTACTCATGAAAAATTATTTTCAATATGGTTCTCTAATTCCATATCGAGTAATGGAGAGTTGACTGAATGATTTTGAAATTTCCGCCTGCCCTGGTGAACCTAGCCATTAAATTAGGCCGAGTCAAGATTGTTGCAATCACATTACAAATAGAACTGCAGGGAAAGAAAAGTAATCAGTATTGATTGAGAGTAGCTAAAGACGAAAAAGCAAAGAATACACTGTTAGGGAACAAATTGCCGTAGCAATAAACACGCAGCTGTTCAGCAATACTCGGGTTGTGGTTCTTTTCGGGTTGGAACTTTTCTTCCCATGCTCGCTATACGATATACTCATGGAAAAACCTGGTCAAACTCCCAGGACATAGCTGTGGTAATGCTTAAGAATACCGAGAAAAAGGTTCTGTCGCTGTTAGGTCAGAATCTGTGACAAAAGGTCGAAAGACAAAATGTCGATAGACAAAAAAGAAGAGACAAAAGGTCGAAAATATATTTTCAAAGAAGAAAAATTTTCCCATCAAGCAAGTTATTTTCGACCTTTTGTTATTTCGACCTTCTCTCCTTTCGTCCTTTTGTTTTTTTTGCCTTTTGTCCATGAATCATTAGTTAGCTAGAAAAAAGAACACTGTTTTAAAAGCTTCTTCTTCTTCTTCTTGACATTAACGTCCTCGCTGGGACAGAGCATGCTTCTCAGCTCAGTGGTCTTATGAGCACTTCCACAGTTATCAACTGAGAGCTAAATAATAAAACCACACTGGTGGTGAACGATCGATTCAAACAAATCTGATGATGGCTGAAAATCAGTAAGCCGAAACGTTATAATCGTGTTTCAGTGTGTAGTAATCACCGAAAAATATCAACAATCTTCAAATATATATGAGAGCTTTTTTGCCAGCGTTGCCATTATCGCATTGGTACCATGCCCGCACAGTTACGGATCACCCACAGTGACGGATCACTTTGGCGTTCAACATCGGATAACTCGCTCAAAACATAAACGTTGACGTAAAACATGTTTTTCCCATGTTATACTATTTGTCTTCTACCATTTGTAATGTTGAGCACAACATTCAACCGCTAAATAACGGTGTATTTGACAAATGTTTAGTTGGTAGCACACAGCTAACATTATATGGTCTTTTCTTGTAAGAAGTGCCGTCAGCATTCATAAGCTCCCACAGGTGGTAAAATTCAAATGTTATAGCATGTTTTATGCTCGTTCGCTTCGATTTAGTATGAATTCATCTTTGGAAAACATTTTACTTGAATTTTTATTCTAAATACCGAATATTAGCACTTCTAACTAGTGATCCATAATATGGACCAGGAAATGATTGTTTACCACGGTTATGGATCACTTCCAAAGAATGTAGATTTCTGCTATTTTATGCACTGAATTCGACATTTTCAGATAATAGCACAAAGGATTAAACTAATAAAACATCAAGGTTTGTAAATTTCATTTTTTAGCAGACAAAAATGGGTGCAAAACTTGGTGTGGAGCGCAAACAGTTCATGTCTCAGTTACTACAATGCAGTATCACAATAAAAAGGGCATTTTACCCTTGTTTCCAGCTCTAACACTACTATTTTTGGCAGTAATATATGACACATTGTTAACATTCGCCATACCATGCAATACAGATGCATTGAGTTGAAAATCTCTTGATTTTGCGCACTGATCCGTAATATGTCACAAATTGATCCATAATATGAAAATTGATCCATAATATGGTTTTCAGGAACCGATACAATTTTTAATTTTTATGCAATCCTATGTAAATAGTGCACCCAAAACAGTTTACTAACCGAAGTTCCAATCTGAAACGATTCAATTCGTACTTTTAAATTACAATTTTACGTTTTCCATGTCGTTTTATTGAATTTTATAGGTTGGACTCCACACTATTTGATCCATAACTGTGGGGTCATCATGTATATCATGTGGCAGGTACGATTATACTCTATGCCCCTGGGAAGCCAAGGAAATTTTCATTACGAAAAGATCCTGGACCGACCGGGAACCGAACCTAGACACCTTCAGCATGGCTTTGCTTTGTAGCCGCGGACTCTAACCACTCAACTAAGGATGGACTCTTATAAGGAATTGCAATTAAGTTTTCTTTAGACCCGATTGGAAAGCTAGCTATAACAATAACAACGGCCCATCCAATAAATATGCCTGGCATCAGTAACCCTGGAAAAACTTCAACGGCACAAGCCTCTACCTTTAGTATCTTGCTCCAGCCAAAGGCAGAAATCGTCATCTTCTTGTTTGTACAACTGTCACCCTCGATGACGGGAGGGTGCAGGCGGGCAAATTATGGAAATCCCAAGCTCCAATTTCCGTCTCATCTGAATAATAATCAATAGTCGTTTAGCTCAACCGATGCACGTTCAGCGATTTACCACCTCTCGAATCTCGTCCTGTCCTATCAAGATCCTAGCTTCCTGGTGCCGAAGGATAGACGAAAACGCAGCTGTTTCTACACAGTGAACAGGTACCTACGAGGAAACACGGGCAGGAACAATAAGCTCTCTCCATCGAAGCTGTCACGACACCAAGATTATGTCGTTTTTGAAATCGATACCACACCTAGGGCTAAATTCAGAGGAATGCCACGACAAGACACCGGCGATGTCGTTAAGCATTGGGCCAAAGCTTGCACAACTCAATTTATCCGTTTCTTTGGCTCGATAGGTTGTACGTGAAGATTCGAGATTGGTACATGTGTTTGCAAGGAATCATGTTACGGAATAGTTGTCAGTTGGGGGAGGGGTCGATCTCTAGGCAATTAGCGCAAAGTTAAGTTGTCTTTGGTAAATAATTAATTAGTTGTATTTTATTCATAATAATGATTCTTGGAATTTAAAGCCTTGTGGATTCGTCCATCAACCAACGACGTCATGTTCCATTGGGTTGACTGTTTAAAATTTCTGGCACGTTGATCGAAGTTTTCTTTTTTTTTTTTTTTAAAGATCATTTATATGAGGCTCTATTGCATGCAATGTTTTGCGAAGCCAAATTTTGTTTCGTCCCTGTTTCATCAGTGTTTAAATACAAAGTGTCATGGTGCGAACCTACCGACTTTTGACTATTCGAGGTTAGATGACAATACGAGGATGGATTTAGTAAGAATTGGGTGTTAGAGTTTGCTTCTGGTCTATCGAGATATATAGCCATAACATCCATGGGGATTAGCATGAATTTTGGTTCCAGGTCATTCGGCCGAAAGGGTTATTTTGTCGCCGTTTTGCTGAAATATGACACTATAAACAGCATGTCAGAAACAAGATTTGAATCTGATGAAGTATGATATGAGCTATAGAGTAAAGTGGGGCAAAACTTCGAATGGAGCTAGAGTTTCTTTTTAAGATTTTATGCTTAATTCTTACAAAACATTTAAATGCTTTGGTGGTTCGAATTCTATTCAAGTTAGAAAAGTTCACACCAAATATCATAAAAATCGAATAAGATTTAGAAAACCTAAATTATCAATCGGAAATCTTCGGAAAATTTAATATTCGGTCGATCTTTCATTACACGGAACCAATAAATAAAATTAAATCTTATGCCATTTTCAATGCTAGGGTATTTCTAGGCAAACCATAAGCATGTTTGAGGTATATTAGTTTTTACATTAATGCTTGGAAACTATTTTTGGCCCATGCTGTGGGCGCAAAAGTTCGATTCATTATTAATTCGCGCAAAAATTTGCTCATCTTATTTAATCCAAATATACACTCAATTATTAATTTATATTTTTTTTTAAATTTTAAGAAAGTTACATGATTGTGCGAAAAAAGTCACCAAAATTTCACATACTCACTTTTTTTATTTATTTATTTCCATTCCAATACATGTAGAGTAAGATTGTACGCCGTTTGGCATAAAGTTGTTTGGCATAATGGCCGTTTGGCATAATTGTCATTTGGCATAATGGCCGTTTGGAATAATGATTGGCTTAAAATAAATATCGGATTTTTTTAGCTTTTACCGAGATCAACACCACTAAGCCCATATCAAAAAAAAAAAATTGGTAGCTATTAAACAAGCGTGATGTTCATTCAGAGATTTTCCAAGCTAAGAATTTCAGAAATTGTTGTGACATTAGATAGCATTACTCAATAAAACTCGTGATGGGTCTCTACATCTCAGAACATGGAGTATCTTTGAGCTTGTTGCAATATACAAATTTGAAAACAGTAAGTTGGATAAGAAAGATCGCAGTTATTCATCAAGGGAACGCTCATATAATATTTCGCTGCAGATCAAGCTCTGTCCCAGTTTGGACGTAACACTCAATGAAAATTACTTGATAAAATAATGGATTTTTTTTTTGCAAAATATCAAAAGCTCTAATCCAAAGATCTATTAATGCGACTTTATGCAAAAATAGCCTATATACGAGAGCAGATTATTCGTTTAAAATGTTTATGGCTCTAACGCAAAAAAAATCTTTTCACAGCATAGCTCAAACAACACACTTTTAAAAGAAAGTATTTGTGGCAAATCTGTTTCAACTGTTCAATATAAATTCTAATTTTGGAAGTGTACATCAAAAACACCGTCTATTATCGAAAGAAGGGAAAATTTGTGATTGGAATATTTTTTTTTTTTTTTCAAGAATATCTCGGATAGAGATCATGCGTTTGCCCCAAAAAAGTATATGTTGAACATTGGCAGGTTCTATGTAAAGTAAATATCATTCTAACAACGCATATAGCAAGAATTGATTAAATAGTAAAATATAAAAATGGTTAACATTTAGCCTTACTAAATAATAACATTAAAAAAAAGGTAAATATAGAAAACAACCTATTTTTAAAAGAAGGCAAAATTTATAATTAATCCAATAGAAGAATGGACGCCAAAAAATATTGCAGCATAATAAAACGAAGAGACGAAAAAAGTGCGTTCAGAATCATCGAAGTTATTGTGCTACTTTTCCCCGAATGATTGGTTTCCCCGAAAAGTGGTGACGAGAAAGAACGATAAACAGTCAAAAGAAGGAAGTATTCTGTCATTCTTGGCTATACACATGTTGGCCAAGAATGCTGAGGACGGTAAAACTCGAAAGAACCGCAAATTAAATAAAGAAGGGTGCATATTAGATGGTCAGTTCGTTCACCACCCTGAAATGTATAGGGGAAGATCCCCCAGTGCC
Source organism: Aedes aegypti (assembly GCF_002204515.2). Lineage (NCBI taxonomy): Eukaryota > Metazoa > Arthropoda > Insecta > Diptera > Culicidae > Aedes > Aedes aegypti. The sequence continues at coordinate 144,335,411 of NC_035108.1, forward strand.
GGACAGCTCCCAATACCGGACAAAGTCGAAATATTGAGAAATCGTGGTCCAATCAAGATGGTGTATTTGTAGAAAAGAAAGCTATTATGGAAACTAATGTTTGCGTAGAATAGCGAATCCTTGAAACATGCATGCCTTTTTAAATAAATAGAAAAGTTTGAAAATCTTAAAAAAAAATTGACGAATTCTCTTAATTTTGAGCCTATTTAGTAATTATTTTGAATATGAAAAAATACTTTGGATCACGCAAACATAATCGAACATGATCCTAATTTGATAGAATGAATGTATTTTGTACCATAATTGAACTAAATATGGACAAATTACAATGTTCGTTAAGCACCTCCTGTCCCTCAGTTTCGGACAGCTTCATTTGTTATATGATATCTTTGTAATTATTGCGTCAGTGTTTCAAAATACTTTCATTTTTCATGGGTTCCGTCGATCATGGTATCAAACATGCAATAAAATTAAGAAGAATGAACATTCAGAACAACATCGTAAAATGTGCTATTTTCCATCATATATGGATGAGTTTTTTGATGGGCATCTTGCAAATTAAGAAAAACTCAAATTATTCTTGTAAATGTTGCAAATGCATTGAATTGGTAATTATAAACAATTCCTATAGTGTACACATTCAATGGTGTTCAAATTTGCAGAATTCGAGGCATTTCCAGATCGTGTCCGGTATTGGGTACCACCTTTCAAGATCGATCAATTTGGTACTTAAAAACATCATCAAAATGCATTGTCAAAATTCATATTTATATTTTCAAATTTATTTTTGTACACTATAAAAATGATAATATTTATCACAAATGGGTAACACGAGCCTATAAAATCAATAGTTTTCGAATTATGAATTTAGTGGCTTAAGTGTCCGGTACTGGGGGATCTCCCCCTAAAGTTACGACAATTATGCTACCGTGAATCGCAAGTCAGTCCCATTTGCATTTTCGTCAAAATTGAGTTGCGTTCAGTTTTCAACATCTCTTTCAATACTCTTTCAGCTGCACTAATATAATAAATGATTTAGTCGGCAAAATTAGGAAAAAAATAGCAAGTCAAAGTTGTCCCATAATGATAAGTAATCTACAGACTTCAGTACCGTGAAACACAAAAATGTAACTTATTTTGATCATCTTTATATTTTTCTTGAAAAGATATCGTAGTGAAAAGCAAGTTGTGAAAGTTTCATTAATATTGAAACATGTTCCATTTTTTTAAGGACGCTCTGTGCTCGTAACTACTACTGTGCCGTAATCAGTTGATCTGTAGCTTCTTTACCGATACAGATCTATTTTCTACTATTGTCGCACCGCCACCAAACCGGATCGCGCCAGTGAGACTCGCGACGCGCCTAAACTCGCGCGATTTTGAAATCAGTTTTTTAGTGTGGCGCTGCATTCTTACGATTTTTATGAACACAGCGCACTATTCACATATTAGCTGCGACGCACGGGGCCCGAGAAAACAATAATTATAAATAAATGTTGGTCTTGATTTCTACCGGATACATAATAATCTATATTTACATCTACTTTCACTCTCTCCTACTCTTTTACTCTCACACCGAGCAGGTAGGAGAGAGCGTTACTGTTAGTCCAATCGATTTCCATAAGCCATAATCCATTGCTCTTGCGTTGGTTTATTTTTGCCGTGTTCCTTAGTTGCCGTTCGAGGCTAGCTGCCTGCGAAGAGGGTCTGCTTGTCTCAGTCATCATCTGATACTGACGGAGGATGGATGTGCTCCCCAAAGCACGGTCCTCCGTGAGGCGTCTTCTGGTGGCTGGACGGTTTTTTTGTGGAGGGGCTGGGAATCGAGCCCATGACCTTCCGCTTATGAAGTGAAAGCGTAACCTCAAGGCCCCTTTGTTCCCTTTTAAGCATAAGCATAGATGACCGTACAATTCGTAGTCGCTACTCCGTGATTGACCAGAACAATCGAAGTTGCACAGGGAATTAATGAATGGGGCTTGGGAATAGCTTACCATTTTTCAATGTGCACAAATCGAGAGCTCAAATTTAAAAATCAATAACGGCGCCGGCCACGTCCTTACGGTCATCGGGGAAGGGAAGGAATGTTAGTGTGACTACCGTTGTTACTAGAGACCGAGATCACCTCTGCATCTCCACGGTTGTCATGGAAAGGATATAGGGTTAGTGGGATAAGGTAGAGATCTGGGAGTCACCAATGTTTGGTGATGCGATTCATGATATAATCACGCCTAACCGCGAAATAATTCGATAATCGTATTGTACGCCGAACAAGTGTTCGTCACTCGCCCACGCAATAGAAAGTGACGCGATCAATAGATCAAACACTACCAACGATCTGCGGCGCTTTTTCATTTCTCTGAGCGAACGACGCGTGACAAGTTTGATCCTGCCCTCATCACCCGCCCCCGGAGGAGCAAGCGTCAAGGTCGAAGGATCAAACACTACTCTCAAGGCCCCTTTGTTCCCTTTTATGCCTATAAATATGGTTACATCATATTTAAAAAAAAATGTTTAAAAGAGTGTAAATTTGTGCTAAATTTATCAAATTCTTCAGTGCAAACATTTGAAAGAAGGGCAATTTCTGAATAAATAATAAAATATTATTGGCAATAACTTTCCTATTATGCTTAAATTTATTCAGAAGCGAAATATTGTTGAATAAATTGTCATTTTCTATCAATTGACTCCAAAACAATCCTGATGTCATCAGAGAGATTCAATTGAAACGTAAAAACGAAAAATTGAGAAATTCTTGGTTTCAGACTTATTATGCCAAACGACCATTATGCCAAACGACTTTATGTCAAATGATCATTATGCCAAACTAATTTATGCCAAACGGCTTTATGCCAAATGACCCACCACCGTACAGTAAGGTTATTGCTTTTTTTAATTATACATTCAGACAAAATATATTTATGTAACGAATTCATTTCTTAACTTACAACTATTTCAAAACCAAGTGGTGAGTTCTAGATGCAATTTAAACTACTGGATACTTGTGTTCAACCATGAGATGCACCTCCTGCGAAACTCGTTGATAGATCGTGAAATTTTTATTTGAGCCGGAATCTGGTTCCAATAAACAATGCCACTTAGTTTAGCGAAAAGCTGCTATTTTTGAATATATCATATTTCACACTGTTTTGGACAATTTTTTATGATTATTTGGTATGTATTTTCTTTTGTAAACATAGGTTATGGCTGATATAAAGTATTTCTGTCATGAAAAGTCAAATAAGCAATAAGCATCGTAATGTTAACATTTGTTTTCATATTTGATATTCTGTAGTTATTCTGATTTCAAAGTAGCTTTACTGGCTAATTTAGTATACATTAATATGAAATATTCCTGTTTACGCCACAAGTTGCAGAATAATGATTTTTTGCAGCACGCGTTACGCATTTATCCAAAGAGGTTTGTCGAGTCGGATAATTATGATGAATGCTGTTAAAATCAAACTCAGCACTATGTAAGCAAGTGAAATTCAGTAAAAAAAACACTTGAGGGTATCTTCCTTTAACAGTTTGTATTATCAAAATTTATACCAATTTGCTCATTTTGTTAAAATTATTGAATTTATGTTAGCTGTTAGGAAATTCCATTGGACATTTGATACTTTTAGGCAATTTTAATATTGATTATTTCTATAAATACTGCACTGAGAGTTTAGCCAACATAATCAGATTCAGAGTTCCCTAATCAGTTTTGTTGAGCTGTTTTTTTCAAACTAACAATTATTGCATTGACAAGGGATCAATTTCACCCAGAAATAGGTACTTCCGATTTTAAATTTTAGATAACATTTAGCACTAAAATCAGTTTCGTTGGAAAATTTCGCAATCAGTTGTTTGGCATTGACAATATTTCAGAGAACATAACTGAAAAACCATGAGAAACGATAAATTTCAACCGAAATTACGGTCATCTTCTTCTTCTTTCTGCCAAGACGATGCAACTGAGAGAGAGCCTGATCTGAGAGATCTGAGATCTTGCTGAATAGTTGCGCATTAGTCGATGCAAATTTTAGTGCTCTTATTCATGAAAGTAAATCATTCTCGTCTGACATTCACACCACAAAGAAAAACAAAATTCGCGTAAGTTTATATATGATGCATTCCGACAAGTGGCATTCCGGGAAATGGGTCATGCCGGAAAATGGATTCCGGCAAACAGAATTCCGGAAAATGTCATAGAACCTTGTTTTTCCATGCAGATATATGGTTAGTGCTTATGATTGATTATTTTAACATTAGCAATTGAAAGAAGTGCCTTTTTTTGGAAGAAGATAAAATCTCTTGTGATCACAGTTTCACTCTTGGGAAAAACTAATTGAATCATTAGAGAGAAAACTATGCAACTGAGTTCAGCAAGTGTAATGCTGAAAATTGAAAGAACGGAAACTTTGAAAAAACTGCAAACGACTTCAGGATGGTAAACTTTTCAATTGAAATGCTGGTTGCTTTAACACTAATAATTATAGGAAGTGTGTAATTTGAAATAACTGCCCTATGTTGAAAAAAAGGGAATATGTTGGATTTTTACGACCGCATTTTAAAAACTCTACATTTCAGCATGGTTGCCAATTAAATTAAATGTAAGTTCATAATTCAGCCAAATGGCATTCGGCTAAACGGCCCATTCAGACAGATTGTTTTCGGTCAAACGACATTCGGCCGAACGGCATTCAGACAAATGACCGCATATCATGAATTTAAAAGCTTTTGTTCGCTTGTTTTTTTTAATAAGACTGCCGATCCAATACACCTGACACGTTATGCGAAAGATCGCGATAATAGGTAAAAGTCGAGCGGGTTGACTCAAGTCCGCGAAGCGCCGTAATGGTCCAAATCAGAAAAAAATCAGTCACGGTGCCAACTATTTTGTTCTGCAGTGTACTCTTCAAAATTTCTTGCGCGAATTTCTTCAAGAATTCCTTTATGATATCTCTCAAGGATTTCTATGAATTCATGATGGAATTACATCTTGGGCTACATTACTTCACTCTTATTTTTTGGAAGGTGTCTAAAGGATTTCGTATAGATATTTCTACAAAAACTTTTCTAAGTATTCCGATACAGATTCCACTGACAGGTTATTTCTTAATTCCTTCATAGGGACCATGGTTGGTTTTGTTTTTTTTTTTTTTTTAATTCCGTTAAGGATTCTTCCAGGAATATCTTCAAATGTTTATGACAAATATTTCAGATGAGCTTGAGCTTGATTGGCCGCCCGTGGATGCTACTCCTGTATCTCCAGATCAGGTGCATTTACACAAGGAACCAACCGAATTACTGCTTGGGACTAACAGCCATCCTCAGTGTATAAGTGCTGGTGATCTTCTATTTCTAAGCGACAATGGTGCCTGCCACGTCAGAATGCAGACCAATGAGGGGAAGGGGAGGAAATGATGTTGCACTTATACTGGCACACTGTAGACCGGCGAGACCGGCCGCATCTACGCCAGTTCATGCAGGAGTGTATGGATTGGCGAAAGGCATGGCAGAAACGTTTGCTTTTGTGGTTAGCAGATTGCCTATGAAACAAACGTAAGAAAAGGCATGCGCGTGGAAGAATGGAAGCGTTAGGGAAACGATTTCTTGTCCGTCTCTGGTTCTAGCGTTTGCTATGAACGAATAGTTTGAGTGTGATAGATTTAGAATGGAAGATAGAAGCAAGTGAGGAAAGGTACGAGGAAATGGATGGGCCTGGGATTGAACCCATGACCTTTTGCTTATGAAGCAGAAGCGGTAGCCATTAGACCACCAATCTCGTCTCTTCAAATGTTTATGAAAAATATTACAGATGTTCTATAAAGAGGTCTCCAAGAAATCCCCAGGCTTTTTCCACTGAATCTGTAAGCGTCTTCTCCAAGAACTACTCTTTGAATTCCTTCAAAGGCTTCTGCAAGAATTCATTGTATGAACTCTGCAGATGTTATCTATCTGATTCTCCAGAAATTAAGTATTTTTCCTGAATTTTTCAAGACTATGAAGGCTACACTCTAGAAGAATTTGTCTGCATGGGCGTTATAATGCTACAGGTTTCTACTAAGCAGTTTCGAAACAATCTAATGACTTATTTGGTTTGATCCACCGTTTCCATTACTCTTCTGGCCTTTTTCAGGGGATTTATTTAATTGATTTAACCCCCGAAGAAGGCCAGAAAACTGAACTAGACACGCAAAGTTTTGCGACTTTCAACGTCTCCTTCCCCTATGTCACATGCTGTTCTTGTATGGAAACTTTGAAAAAAAAAAGAATTTGTCCCTAAGTAACGTGTTTTGAACTGTTTGATTTGGTGCAACAAGATATTTTGCGATTTATTACTAATTGAACTTTTTGGTTTAGTGAATCAAGATATTGGGAAATTTAATGATACTAGTTGACCACGTCCTAGGAATGTTCAGAAAACCTTTCGCTAAGATTCTTCGTAATGATTCGAGAAATTAACCAGCTTTTAGAACAACTTTCATTTGGTGGGTTTTTGGAAGCACCTATTTTTCGAAATATCTTATTCTTCACGCAGATATTATTGTATGATTAAGTATAATAGTACTGGACTAGTGGTGGGCTCACCAAGGGCAAAAAGCTACTATAATCAAAACGATTATAACAACAATAATAAAATTATGTACAAATTGAAGAATGTATAGGTTGTTTTTCATAGAATAATTGAAGTGTGGAAGCATGGCTTATAAAAGTGCGAAAACTTTTTGAACAAGTGTTATTCTTGTTTTTTTTTGTGAGTTATTTTGCATGGGCGAATATTCGAGAAAAAGGCCTGTGAAGAATCTCACCTCATCGATGACGTTTTAAAAGCTTCCATCACAAATATATTTCACTCGATGACCCCATGACATGGTTGGTGGCATGATGGTTTGCTTCCAATTCCTCTCTACTAAGGAGAAAGTAACAAATAAAAATCATTTCCAAAGCGAAGAACTGAGTCTGAACATATAAAATAATACAAATAATAGGTATGAGATGAACCAGCCTAGGGCTGAAAGTCTCAATAATAAAGAAAGAAAAAAAAAACAAATAATAAATATAATGTTATTTATTATTTGTATTATTAAAAAAGACGAGTCAATATTTTTAAATCTACCTATAATAATATGACGATTTTTGCATTTTTAATGGACTCTACTGTATATATTCTTTTATTAGGCCCAAAATGACTAACAATTTTCACTACAGCTCAGTAGAAATCAATCCACAGTATTTCTAACACAATCTTTAATTTTTTTTGCAAATAAAGCCACATTCAAAATATTAGTATTAAATTTGTCAAAATAGAAAATATTCGACCACAAAATAACTTATTGAGGAACTGTATAAAATTACTTTGTTCTGTTCTGCACTGTCAGGTAACGAAATCCCTATGAACTGGAGAACCATTTTTTAATCATTCTGAAGAGCCTTCCCATCTTTTATCCTTAAAAATATCCATGAAACATTTCAATTTGCGAACTAATGAACTTACGAAAATGTTTTCCATTTCCTCATTTCAGGTACGCAACTGCGACTACATTAGGTTTAACCTGCCGTTCCCGTATAATAAAACGTTGAATTCATGAAAACGCAACCCACTTCTGGTAGGTATAGAAATAATCACTCGAGCTGGAGCTTTTTCCCGTTGCGACTGATTCACATTTTCACATTTGCGGTAACCGAGCGCTCCCTCGACTTACGTGGGGGAAAACGGGGTATGACGCATTGCTTAGCCAAATGTAGTTTAATATCTACTCTCTTCTATATAAGTAGGCATGGAATGGTGTTTTTGATGTCACTGTCTGTTCCTTTGCATTATTGGTTTCAATATTCTATTGTTATACTGTTTTGCCTCATATTCCGAACACTTGAGGACAACAATTGCATCTGATAAGAATAAATTGGCTGATATTTGCAAAAAAATTAATGTCTGCACAAAGTCTAATTGGTAGCTGTTGGGTTTGCTCATAAAATTGTTTATTTAAACTTGTTTAGTGAAGTTTTTACGTAAAAGTATGGAACAACGTATGTATTCAAATGCCGTACACCGTGTTCAATCTGTCTTATATTACGAATACCTTGATTCAAATTTCGAACAGCACGAATAATATTCAGATGAGTTATTTCGCAAATAAATTAATCTGAGCTAGTTCTACTGATCTCGAACTAGAGAATCATCACTACTCTCGAGGTATAAAATATATTGGAAGACGTAAACATTGAATCGCAATTGACTACCATTTCCTGGTTATTTGATGTCATATTTCAGTGAAACATTTCAAGCAAATCTCCATACAAAAACCGAGAGTTCGGAACCTGAATCTTTTTGGAATTTGGAACAAGCGGTAATTTCTTCAGTATTTTGAAGGGAAATCGAATAAACGATTTCGGCGTTGAACGAAGTGCATTTTGGGCCAATCTCTCCTCCGATGATACCACGTGTATTCCGCACCAGGAAGGATTACTTCTGCAATGCTTTTCTGGAGTACTCCCACCCCAACAACAGCCACTGAAATATCATCAGCTAGTGGCTAGTTAGTTGTCGGCCGTACCGTGCCGACTGCGGAAACGGAATGAATTTAGAACAAAAGCCCTCGCCTCGTCTTCCCTGCGCCTTCCAGTGAGCAGAGCCTATGGCGCTTTGCCATTCCGGAGGACATTTTGAAACATCGTAACACAGTTCTGATCGGGTTCCAGAGCACGAAACATCCGGGGTGTCCGGGGTGCGAGGTAACCACAGTTTTATACCATCGCTAAGCCTACTGTTTTTTACTGTTCTTTCGGTGAAGATGCGAGTTGGATTCATGCATGAGCTCTGGATTCATAAATCCTTGAAGAGACATAATATAGATTTATTTATAGAATATAATATGAAAATTATGGTTTTTTGATTACGATAACGATATTGTAATCGAAAAACCAAACTTAAGATGTTGTGGCTCCTGTGTGTTTTCATTTGATGAAAAAGCATAACGATTTGTAACACACACGTTGTTTTACTTGAGGTTTTATCTACCTCAAAAACACTTTGACGTGTTGAAATAAAAGTAATCGAAGCAAATTAGTTTCTGTGAAGCTCATCACGTAGTTTTGTCGAGGACTATAATAAGTAAGTGTTGACGAGATGGTAAAAGTCCACCTAACAGGTGACCCCTGATTCATGTGGCTTTAAGCTTACCGTGCCTAAGAATGAATGGTTAGGGGGGTCTAAATAAAACCTAATCGCAAACGGAGCCTGTAGAGTACAAGGGCGCCCTCTACAGTATTATGCCCTTCCTGTGCTACCCGGAGCAATGGTGCAGGTGACCTTGTGTTTCTCCGAGATAATCGGCTGCCCTTCTTCAGTCTCGAGCCTGAGGCTAAATAAGGGTGGGATTATTAATACGTTGTAATTTAGTTTAAATTTTCACCTCTATGGTTTCGCATTATGCGTATTACACAGTGTAGTCTGTGCTTTTCGCCTTTGGCGACTTTTAAGAGATATCGATCTGTTTTTTTTTCGCTGCTGGTCTTTTTCGTTCTGAGATTGCGAAAAGCTTAATCCTGCCTAGTTTGGGTAGTGGCTACGGTTAGGATAGCTTAGTTAAACCAATCTTCAGCATAGAATATCAGCAACGATCAATCTTTGTAGACTCATGCAAATGGTACAGTTCAAGTGGCGCAAGTATAAAAAACTTACTTTCGTGAACTTTTTTCTAGGTAACCTTGTGGACCCAGTTTTTGCTATTTTCAAAAACATGGAATGGCAAACTCGCGTTCCATGCCTCGTGTCTGCGTGCTCGTTAATAAAGCAATCGTTGCTACACTCATTTCTGAGTTAACAACCAGAGATGTATGTGCTGTCACAATTGATATTTCTGTTGGTGATCTCAATAGGAAATACGTCTTTCGTTTTGTGGTGTATTTATCACATGATGAACCATCCCCAATGGATGATTTCAAAAGAGTTGTTGTTCACTGCCTATGAAAAGGTCGTCTGCTGATTGTGGGCAGTGATGTTGATACTCATCACATCATCTGGAGCAGCTCAAATATCAATTTGAGAAGCTCCAGTCTGATGGAATGCTTAAGTAGTTCAAATCTTGGATTACTTATTTCAGGGAATCGCCCAACCTTCATGGTATCTGCTAGAGAAGAAGTGTTAGATGCTCTGCTTGAACAGAATCAGTCACGAGTTGACGAATTGGCATGTATCAGATGATGAATCATTATCTGATCATCGCTACATCTCTATATTAACATATGAAAATAAATTCGCAGACTTTGCATTTGTTATACTCCACAAACTGGGAATTGGTTGTGACCAAATTCTATAAATTCTTTCCGTCCATTGGAAATCCTAGTGATTTGAATGTTTCCACTTCCGGTGTATTAGGACACACTTGTCCTTGCTTCAAGTGAATCCCACAATTGCTTGTCACTTTGTTCCTCACAACTCCCTTCGCGGGACGAGTTGACGTCTGGCTATTTGTAAAGGAATATGTAAGATAGTCAGGCTGCTTTTAAAGCTCTTTCTTCGGCCAACTCAAGGTCTAAGCTTGTTATCGCACGTCGAACTCAATTTGAGGAACTGAATTCAGTGAACTCTGTAAAACTTATATGGGTCCTTGCTATTCTTCCATTACTGGGAATGAATTGGCTTATGAATTAGCTCGCATTATCACCTGATATATAACTATCCAATCTTCGCGTAATTGCGATTCCAATTACTTGGTTAACACTTATTAAGTGAAACTGATTTCAGAAACCTGAATCTTCAGGACATTCTGTTATTCTTAACCCGCTGTGGTAATGAGCTATAGGCTCTCTTTACGCTTATGCGTTTTGCAGCGTCCTTTTTAGGGCGCTGTTCGAACCCATTGTGGTATGGAGCTACATGCTCTCAATTCGCTTATGCGATTTTCCCTCTTCCAGGGACCCCACTCCTATTTCCTCCCATCTTAACCTTCCCTTTCCTCTCCTATCGGGTAGATGATGAAATAGGCTCAAATATGGCGATGGCACAAATCTCCCAAATGGCGGGGAACGTGCCTCTGGAGCCGGCCTTCTGATACCTGATACCTGATAAGTAAGTGTTGACGAGATGCTTACAGAAATTCCAATAAGACCGCAGCTACAAAATGTTTGAGAACCACTGGTGTAGTATATATACTGAGATTAAGCTAATCAAATCAAAGAATGTAAGTTTCTATCAAAATCCATTGTTATAAAATAAGCCCAGACAATAATAAATCTTCGAGCTGTTTAGTAGAATACCTATAAGTAGATGGAAAAAATCGAATTTAGTACTATACTATTTAGTTCCACTAGAGTTTGTATCCTTCGACAGATACACGTATTTTGACCTCAACTGTAAGGCCGTCTTCAGTGTCGTGTACTAGAAGTCGAGTCTAGTACACGACACTGAAGAGGGCCTTACAGTTGAGGTCAAAATACGCGTATCTGTCGAAGGATACAAACTCTAGTGGAATTAAATGGTATAGTACTAAATTCGGTTTTTTTCATCTACTTAAGTCCAGACACTTAATGTATATAGTAAAAGCAGGAAAGTATACTTAAAACACTCTAACATTTAACCTTAAAATGTCCAAAATTTTAAAACCTTTCGATAGAAACACAATAAACACTACGAAGACTTGTGAAGTTTTTTTTTTAAATAGAACATTATTTAACGAAACACCCCGCTTTAGGTGAATTATTCCTTGAGGAAACAACCGAAGCCACCGTCGGAGGTAGTTTAAACTTAGCGTAAAAATAATAAAAACCACGTTTCCGGGATCGGCTATAGTCGCTATTTTTGTACCAATGACGACGACGCTTTCGGACTAAGCCAAGGAAGAAGGCTGCCGTGGTAGGCATTAGTCAGGATTTCTGCCCCATTTATATTTTGTTGCTTCCTGTGATTTGTAGCCCAACTAACGGTGACCACAGCTTAGTCGGTGTGCTTTACTTTGCTGTGGAAGAAAGAAGTTTTTTTTTTTCAACTTCTGCCCGAAGGAAAGGGTAATAATGCGAGCCTACCCGGTTTAGTAAATGGTACTTTGGCCTGCCTGGCCGTGCTTTTAATGATACCTTAAGGAGCTTGAAATCTGTTTCATTACTGTTTATAATTGGGTAGAAATAGCCACTATTATTTGATAGTTTTACGGTTTTTATGTATGCTAGCTCTTTTGTTTGAGTGCTCATTCATGAATTAAATTATTACATGAAATTGAACAGCTTTTCTATTATACACGGCAGTTATCCAAACAGATCCGAACAGGTTATAGTTATGTTATATGATGGTTTTATCTTTGCTTTGCATATTCATCTAGTTTTGTAGCAAGTATCATCAAGTGTGTACCGCTTTGTCTCAAATTCCGAACATATGAATACTTAACTTTATATAGCAATTTTTCAAAAGAAACCACACAAATTTCTTCACTTGATGATACATTCTTCTATCATTCGAGTCATCTATATTTAAAAGTTTGAAAATATCTATTCTGATGCAGTAAATTGCCACTGTTCGAAATATGCGTCATATTCGGAGTTTGAAACAAAACGGTATACATTGTATGCAGACGCGCGTTATGCAGAACGAAACTCCACAAATAAAAATGGCAACTTTGGCAACAAAAATAATCTCTCAATTATTAACTGTGGAAGTGCTTCTAGCATTTTATTAACGCTGCCGATAGCAGAATGTTGAACGGTTTAATGAGTTTTCAGCTTTTGAATTTAAAATTAAATTTGCAATAGTACTTCATGTTGCTCTCCCAGGTAAATGCACAACTGCAGCACAGCCATGTTCTAAATCAAAACATTATTCATCGCTGTTTACGCAAATATTTAGGCATGACAATCAACTAACAAAATCAACAAGTTGGAATTCAAATTTGTCAGCACAATAATGTAGCAGTCGGCTTTCCACTCAACTCCGGAATCTCCATTAGAGAATCAGGTGGCAATGAACAAGTGAGGGCTGCGTCGTCACCAAACTGCCACTGAGCGAGCGGGCTCATGGTGATCGGGGTCCCGGGGTGGGCATGGCGCCAAAAATCGAAAGTGAGAAATTGAGCGCATATGTTTGCATTCGGCTAATGAACTCGAGCGGGTTGATGTGTCGTCGCTGGGCCATTGGTCCCGTGGGAGTCCCAGCTTGATTTTGTACCGCCCCAAAGTGGTCCAAAGCTAGCTAAAAGTAGTAAAAAACGAATTTATCCACTTATTAATAGAAAATCAAAACTTTGTCTTAAGAACAACCTTTTGATCTTCAAACAAATGTTCAGGCCAGTCATTTTGTATGCTGTGCCAATATGGACTAGCTGTTGTTATACAAGGAAGAAAGCTCTGCAGAGAATTCAAAATAACATTTTGAAAATGTTTCTGAAGTTCCCTCCCTGGTCTACTACTAATGAGCTACAAAAAATATCCAATATTGAAACATTGGAACAAATCTCGAATAAAATTATTAACAATTTTAGACAAAATTCGTTGCAATCTTCTATTACCACGGTTAATGCGTTATATATCTAGGTTATGCTAGGTTGAGTTGCTAGGGCAAATTCATTGTAATATGTTGTTAACAAAATGATAAAAAATGCTTAATTTAGTTTTGGCCGACATTTGTAAGGAATGCGACCACTATGCGCCTGTTGCTGTTGATGGACTTCGGCAGGGCACGTGTTTGGGATCATATATAGTGGACCTGCTCCAAAGATGTTGATGCTGTTTCTTCTTCTTATTCTTCTTCTTCTTCTTCTTGTTCAGAATGGTATGTTACGGAGATGCAAAGCGGTAACGTCACGGCATACGATCAACCTGTGGATTGAATGCGACGTTTACATTCATATACAAACTATAAATCATTGGTGATGATTTATCTGTTGCATCGTATTAGCAATCAAGATGGTGAAGTGCAGAGTGGTAATGGGCAATGCAAAGATGACTGACTCAAAACTCTGAGAAAACCACAGAACTAGTGAATGCATCTTTGCAATGGGAAATGGAAAATCACCCTGTTCAAAATAGATAGAATAAGCATACTGTTTTCCATATTAACTCTAATTTGTCAGTGCGCATCGTACTATTGATCCTGATTAAAATCCGAGGCTTCGATTTTTCGTTGGACCCGTTAGCAAAAGCTAGCGGTGGTAATCCTTCTTGGAAAAAAAACCTCACTTCTCAAGGCCACTTCTTCTTTCGTTTATTCAGTAAACATGGTTACCACTACTAACAAAAGGAAGGGTGGATCTCTGAATTCCCAACTTCCTTCCAAAAAGTGGGATTTAAAACTGCCACTAAACGGGTCAAGAATGGAAGAAAGGACGTTTCTGCGAACTTTCTTCCAAGGGTGAAATGGATAATTTTGATAATTGCATTGAGCAATCAGTTCGATGCTAAAGACAAATTTTCAGAACACCAAATCAAAGCAGCCTCTGGCTCAGGCTGTGAGGCGATTCAAGTGAGGAAACAAAGTGTGCCGCCTATCGTGGTCAGTTGTTCCGAATTTAGAGGATCTAGGCAGGAAATCTTGAACTCCATTAGAGGAATAAAGGTTTCCTTATTACAAATATATGTCTCGTTTTGCCGGAAATTCATAAAAATCGCGAACTTCTTCTCAAATATCTTGAAGTGAAGAAGCACATTTTTTTACTTATGACGACAAAACTGAACGTTTGTTCAAAGTCGTCTTGAAAAGTAACCTGAAAAGATCAAAAATGGAATTAATAAATTACTTGGGTTTTCCCCGATCCATGTAATCATTATGAAAAAGAGAACCCAATCTGGCATTGTTCGGAAAGGGCTTTCTCAAGAATATTACTTAATTCACTTTAACAAAAGTGTTCTAAATAATATAAAAACTTCAGAAAAAGCAAGACTTATGTTCAATGTCCGTGTGACATGGGAACAATTTCCATTTCCAACTTGGAAACAAAAATTTCATAATCCTCCTCAGTGCCGTCGGTGCCAAAAGTGGAGTCATGGTACAAAATATTGCCGCATGGATGCTAAATTAATGATTTGCGGAAATTTTCCTTACATTAAGGAAGTGTGTCCTATGAAGGAAGATACCAGAACCTTTGTGTGCGCAAATTGCGGAGGCAATCATGAGTCTTACTCTTGCAATTGCCCTTCGTGCAAACGAATCGTTGAGGCTCGTACCAGGCAGATGAACGGCAACGTTTTTCGTTGGCGGGATTTCCAACAATAAATTTTCTAGTAATGAATGCTTGCCATACCTATCAGATAAATTTAAACCATACTCACTCACAAACTTATTTTCTTCCGACGAGTAACCATTCGAATCTTTTCAATTCAAATGGAAATGCTTATTCTAGTGTTGGCGCAGATAATTTCAATATCTTTTCTTCAGATTTTCTTCACATGAGTCGGTTACTTCAATTCAAATAAAAATACCCATGCTTATGTCGCCCCAAGTAATTTCAATTCCATCTCTTCATTAACGGCAAATCACAATGGAAAATGTACCTACCTCTGGTTATATGTCTCCCTATGATCATCAAACTTTCCAAAGATTTAATTATGAAACACCAGATATCAATGACAGACACACTCAAAAATTTTGTCTGCAATTAATCACAGATAATACAAGAATTCTTCCTAGATCAACTGAAGTTCAGTTAGTCCACTAAGAATCTATCCAGGAGCCTACTAAACATCATTTCAAAACACCGTTGAAAAGCTTGAAAAAAATGTCCATAATAGCATTAGAAACAAGAAGCTGAGAAAATTTATCATCAAAAATCACTGCCATAACTGTGTTGTTCTCAAGAGTACAATGAAGATTTCTTCGAGAACGATCCTCAGAGAATTGCACAAAATTCTTCTACTTCACGAACGTTTGAGGAAATCGTTGAAAACTTCATAAGGAACTGTTCAAAAATCTTGTCGGCCTCTGGGTAATGCCATTCTGTATATAAATGATTGCAAACCTAACTATACCTATACCGGATTTAAATGCTTTTTGTTGCATGCAAGAAAACAAGATGAACGTTGTTCGTAGCAGTAACATAATGAAATTCCTCAAATTTTCCACTGTAAGAATAAATTTAATTCTGGACTGGGAATTGAATGTTACCATATTTGAGAAGGTTAAACGTAAACGGGGTGTAAGTGACATTTTGGTCGGTTTTGAGCTGAGTAAATTCTTCTTTTTCTTAGCAATCTAACGAAAAATTAAGCCGATTTTTCCGCTCAACAGAAATAATAACATAGTTCCTAGAAGACCGACCTTAGTTTTGACTCCCACACAATTAGTGTAAAATGAAAAATTGCTGGATTTTCTTAAAACTTGGTTTTTGTCTCTGACCCCTTTTTGGTTCTTATGCTCTCATTTTCATGCCAGTCGTTATTCCAAGATTAAGAAAGATTTTTGTTTTCACCAAAATTTCGGCCTGGTGGCGACCGACTGCGTTTAAAATAGGAATTTGAAGACCTATTACCAGAAATAAGAGACTTGAGGACGAACAAAAAAATCGCCGAAAAGAGACCAAACAGGAGCCAAAAAAACAAAACAATACCTAATAAGAGCCAGGAGATAGGAATTTGATTCTTCATAGCATCAGAGCAGACATTTCCCTAAGATCTAAGATGGGCTGAAAATCTCGTTAATAAAGATAATAATAATAAGATCTAAGACTTTTTTTTTGAGAATTCCTCGTGATATTACAACGATTATTACTGTATGGGTTTGTTCATGATTTTTTCTAGGAATTTTATCAGAAATAATACAGGAATTTGCCCGAATATTCAGATAATTACTCCAGAATTTTCCAAGGATATTCATTCAGTGATTATTTCTCAAGGAATTTCTTCAAGAATTTTGTTTAGGGTATCTCAAAAATTCAACCTGGATTTTCCCAAAGAGAACCACAGAAACGAAATTACTCTTACGATTGATTCATAAATCATCTGAATTCCTCCAAAAATTCTTTTCAATTTTTTTTTTAAGAAAGTCCGACAAGATTTTATGCATCCATCGATTTCGCTGGGACATCCTCCAAGATTCTCGGTCAAAATGCCTTCGAAAATTCAATCACTAACTTCTCCAGAAATTTCTAGGTATTTTCTTTAAACTGTCTTTTAGGATTAATATAAGATTTCAACTAGGCATTTCTCTAAAGATGCCTCCAGCAAGTGCTCTAAAGATTGCTTCTATATAAGATTTCTACAGAATTTCTTCCAGTTATTCTTTGAGATTTTCTCAAGTTAGTCTTAATTTTTTTTAAGGAATGTGTCTATGGAAATGCCAAGTAAATTTTTCTGGAAAATAAATCCATGAGTAACCTCTGTTAAAAGTTGGATAAGATTTGAAGCCACCCTTAA
This sequence comes from Aedes aegypti, assembly GCF_002204515.2. NCBI lineage: Eukaryota > Metazoa > Arthropoda > Insecta > Diptera > Culicidae > Aedes > Aedes aegypti. The sequence goes on from NC_035108.1 coordinate 144,352,739, forward strand.
TGAACAAGGATTTCCGAAATAACTCCTGGATTCTTAAAAGGATTTCCTTGATAATTTGCTAAGATATCGGGATAGAATTCCACAGAATTTTCTAATGAGGTTTCTCGAGAAACGTTACTGTATCATAATCTGCTGTGAATATATAAATAAACTTTTAGGGGAAAGGTATCCAATGTCGGTAGATAGACATATGTTTGCCAAATTAACTGTAATTGTGAAAATATTGTGCTAAAAGATTATGTAGCGGGCGGGACTTGAACCCACAATTTCCATTCTGTACACGGACGCATTACCATTTATACTACAGTTACGCTACAGTAAACTGAAGTATTTGGCTAATGACCTTTGTAGCATCCACAAGCCACACAATCTTACTAGTTCAATACACCACACTTATCCCTCGCCATATCTCTATTATCCGGCATTGAATTGGTAATGCGCCCGTGTACAGAATGGCCGGCAACATAATCCTTTAGCACAATGTTACCACAATTACACTTAGTTTGGCAAACATATCTCTATCTGCCGATATTGGATACCTTTCCTCTAAAAGTAAAAATAGCTGACTGTCGAAATAAAAAAGAGAAGTATGTATATAAATATACGGTTGGTGATTGCCCAAGAATTTTTTTAAGAATTATTTGGTTAAACTGCAGGATTAATATTTGGATAACATGCAAAAAATCCCAATGAATAGATTTGTTCGAAGAACCCCTCATGAAATGTTGGATTTCTGGGAGGGAACTTGGTAGAATTCTTGAAGGAATCCACATGAACAGACGGAGGAATTTCAGCAGGTTTTCTCCAAGAAAACCTTAAGCTATTTTTTCAAACACACTGGAATAAATGTTTTAGGATTTCCTCGGAAGTAATTCTGTAAGAATCTTTGTGGAAGATCTTTTAGAGTACCAAGGGAACGTCCATTAATTACGTTAGGGGTTATGGGGGGACGGGCCTGCGATTTTCAGGAGGGTGGTGGGGGGTTGAAAAGCAGTTATCAAAGATTTCCTGGAGCAAATTCTAGAGAAATGCTTCTTAGCATTCTTCGAATCTCTGTAGAAGACCATGAAAGTATTCTAAACAAAATCACTACTATAATTCGAAGCTTTTCTTAGGAGAATCTGAGACGAAATTCTTGAATAATTCGAACCCATTATATTCTCTTAAGGTTTCTTTGGAGCCTGTGCAATTTTGCATCACGATTCAAGCAGAATAAGTAAAGAAGAGACTTTGAAGTTCATTTTAAAAAAAGATACTTTAGAGATCTTCCATTGAATATAGAGACATTTTAGAGACTTACTTTGAAATAGAAACCAAGTCTCTAAAAATAAATCTACTACCAGTCCTGTCCTTAGGATCATTCGTTGGATCAACTTTTGTTATCACATATATTTAAAAATTTGAATGTCCCTTATATTAATATCCTTTCCAAGTCAATTTTATTTAAAAAAAAAATTGACAGAATTAGACCGAACTGCATGCCTTTACAATAAGTGAGCTTGTTCTTAATTCCTCGTCTATTTCTAGATTACAAATAGGTGAACAGCAAAAATTCTGTGAATTTGTCTATTTTTTGCTTTGCGCCGAAGTGATCCGGCTAATCGCAAAAGTTTTCAGTAGAAACTGAAGACGGACTTGCGGAAATTGACTCGCAACGACCTTAAAATTGTTTTTCATTGGTGACTTTAATGCAAAACATCGCTCATGGAATAATTCGCAAAGTAATTCCAACGGCACGATGAGTGCTCTTCAGTATATTTCTCAATTCAATACCCTGATAGTCCTACTTGTTTTCCCTCTTCTAGAAACACTTCTACGATTGATTTGGACTTAACCGACATTTGTCACCTTTCATGTCCCTGTTACATTTCAAATAATCAATGAAACGATTCTCATTCCTATCAGCTCCACATTCAATTATTTTTAAGCCGACTGGAATACAAATGAAACAAACACGGTGAGTTATCTTGATGTTAACATTTCTTCACAAACATTGACATTGACAAGGCTCTTGAAACTTTAACAAATTCCATTGTTATAGCATGGGGCATTGCAATACCTATATGTGAAGTGAAATTCGAATTCATGATTATAGACGATGATCTTAAACTCTTGATCCGTCTGAAAAACTTTAGAAGAAGGCAATTTCAACGAACTCGCGATTCTACTATAAAAAATATATGGCAGGATCTACAAAAAGAAATAATAAAACGTTTTTCTCAATTGAGAAACAAAAATTTTGAAAATAAAAGATCTCAACTGGACCCTGGCTATTAGCCCTTTTGGAAATAATCAAAAAAATTGAAGATACCTCAGAAACCAATTCCGGCCTTGAAAGGAGAAAATATTTTTTACTAAGTAATTGCGTGTCATTTTAATTAACTGACTAGTTCAATAGAAAATCAAGTTCCTCAGAACTTCGAAAACACTCGCAATCAGGAGAAGGTTTTCTGAAATTCCTGGGAGACTGATTTGAAAGAAGTGAGAACTATTATTAAAAAAAAAATCAAAGATATGAAAGCCCAAGAAACTCCCAGAAAGTAGCTTATCATTCTTAGTTAATATATTTAACAAATGTTTTCAGTTGGCATACTTTCCAGACAAATGGAAAAATGCTAAGGTTGTTCCAATTTTAAAACCAGACAAAAATCCTGCAGAAGCTAACGTCCAATCACTTTGCTTCAGTAAACTTCAGTAAACTGAACAGTAGTTCACATGACGACATTGACATTTGACTACTTATCAACTGTTACGTGTAACAAATTTTATGCGTTCCAGCAAAACTCTCCTAGACTTATATGTGTTTATAGGAAGAATTCGAAATGTTTTGGCATCTATATTTATTTGTAATTTTAGAAATCCTACATGGACTTAATTTCTTCAATCGTTTATATCTTTTCTACATTTTGATGTACATCAAATCAAATTATTGTAGATAAGCCGTGTCTGATAGATTTATGCAATCTCAGATTGTCCTCTTTCTTTAATTTTTCACTACAAAGTGTACTTTATTGAATTCTATATCAACCTTTCATTCTTTGCAAGGATCAAAGCGCATAAACTTCCACCATTTTATCCTTCCTTTATCACCAGAGACTGCGTACTTCCCATAAGCCAGACAAACCAACATCCTTACTCCAAATGCTCTTTTCCGTCAGCCATTCGAGTTGGCCTCTATGTCTCTATGTATATTGTATTCACTCTCCTGTAAGCAAACCATTGTCAACGATATGGTTTTCCTGCTGTGCCTTGCTTGATGATATCTTCCTGCGTGCACTTGTTGCGTCTACCCGGGCAAAATGGGTGGCACCATCATGATGTATATGGTAATGGGAAAGGGCAACATGAGATTTATATTTCATTTGCAATGTTGGCACATCTTTAATCTGATCTTTGTCTGTCCAACTATGTGCTATGTTAGGCTTTCGGATTATGAGCCGGGCAGATGAATGGAGGACCTGTTGATTGCAACAATATATACATTGTTTGCTCTGAGTATGTCAGAATGTTGTGAGTCTGGTTTATCTGGGTCGAAGCTTTGGTTTGTTTCCTTAGGATAAATTCTTCTTCTTCTTCTTCTTGGCATTAACGTCCTCACTGGGACAGAGCCTGCATCTCAGCTTAGTGTTCTTATGAGCACTTCCACAGTTATCAACTGCTTTCAAAGGCTCCTTTTGCCAAAGTTGCCATTTTCGCATTCGTATATTGTGTGGCAGGTACGATGATACTCTATGCCCAGGGAAGTTAAGAAAATGTCCATTGCGAAAAGATTCTGGACCGACCGGGAATCGAACCCTGACACCTTCAGCATAGCTTTGCTTTGTAGCCGCGGACTGCTACCGCTCGGCTAAGGCAGGCCCTCGACATTAATAAAATAATTCTTCTGACTCTGAACAGAATGAACATCAGTGTGTATGATGAACAATAAACAAATTTACGCAGTATGTAGGAATTGAAGAGCTTTATCTTTTGAATGGCCTTTAGACGCTTTTAAACAATATGTTTAAGTAACATAACAATATCATCATAAAGACCAATGCTTAAACAATTTGATAGGGATAGAAATGAATAATTGCTGCAAGAAACTCGCAATATTTGACTTTCATTTACTTTTTCAATAAGGAAAAACATTTTACGAATTCTCTTGGTCTCTAGGGAAATATGCTCGACCGTGTCGCGATAGTGACCGTCTGCCCACAAAATCGTGAAAAAGTAAACGGAGAAAGCATAACGATCCGGAAAAAGAGAAAATTTATTGCCGTGGCAGGAATTTGAATATTCTGGCGTCCCATCAAATGGTCCAGTCAACCGGTCGCCTCATCGCAAAGCATTCCATCTAGGTAGGGTGGATGTACCAATTATAGCTCTAGTACCAATTATGGCACCTTCTTAGCACATTGATAAAGGATATCCGCATTTGCGTAGGAACAAGGCCATCTAGACTCCCCCTAGAATTCTGGATGATAATAAATACTAAAATAAAAAAAAAAAACAAATTACCTGATTTTAACGTGAAAAAAAAATCTTAATTATTAATTAATTACATTTACATGACTTATCAAAACCTTAACTAAAAAACTCTTCAGTACCTACTTTCATTTATATTGTAAAATAATAGTGGGGAAACCATATCTTTCGTACACAGCATTAACGTGGAGGCGACTTTGGTGAATCGCGCGACAACCAAAAGACTAATCATTCAGCTGTCACTCAAAAGATTACCGCTAGAATCAGCTTGTTGTTGTGGGCGAGAAGCTAAATTTTTCGATATTTCCGTACAAAAAAATTACATTTTTTTTCCTGGAAATCATATTTTTGGCACTTTTGATTCATTTCAGCAGTGGGTTTTTTCGAAAGCGACTGAGTTAATATTTGGCCACAATATGCATCGTATTGAAGTGCTTCTGATTGGAAAGTTTCAGACAATTCGGCTGAGAAAAACACCCCATGGCAAAGTGAATCATGGAAGTGCCCAAGTAGGGTGCAGAGCTACTATTTATTACATTATCATTTGCATTGCTTTTGGGGGGGTGTTCTGCGATAAGAATTCACTAGAGGAGCTCCATTTTTTTCCAGCTAATTTAAGAAAAGAAAGGCAAAATTACTTCAGGGCGTTGACACAGGTTTGGAAATTTCAGCTGATGTCTTATATGGCGTCAGATTGTATCTGATTTTGCAAAGCTGTGTCACTTTACCCACATTTTTTATAAATTAGTGTGAACATTGCAAATAAATCTGAGAAAAGCTACTTAGTCGTCGACTAAGCGCGGCTAAGTAGGACGACAGGGCTGAGTCCACATTTTATTTTTTTATGAATTGGCGTGAAATAAAATGGACGCCAAAGACATTTTATATGGAAAATGTCGGTCCCCCAAGTAACATCGCAATATCTTCGAAACCAGATAACCAATCAATAATATCGACACGAATTCTTCTAGTTTAAGAATTGCGACTTTTTCGGTCAAACGTAGTGAAAGTGGGAAAGTTATCTAACTCCCAACTTTTCGGCTCGTGGTTGAAGCCTTCCTCAGGGAGGTTTAGAATTGTTAATGTTCGATCATATTTGTGCAAATTTGTGTTATGTGTTTTTTACAAAAAATATTCACTATATGTGTACCGCTATTTGTTTAAAGTTTTCTTAACATGTATATTGCAGGAATTTACCCTGTTGTGAAAAAGTTCAACACAATTGACCACAGTTTTATTCCGGCAAGAAATTCTTTCTTTAATCTTGCTCCAATTGTTTTAAACAATTTCGCAATAATAAACTCATTGCTTTAACTACAAACAAAAAAAAATCTAAAACTATTTGATTTGTTTACAACAAATTTAATGCAAATTTTTTGAAGCCACTCTTCGATATTTATTCTTGAAAAATAAAATCCCTCAATGCCTACTATTTGAATGATGTGTATGGATTTTGAGCCTGTATGGATTTCGGTCACAAATTGCAAATTTTCCAATGTTTTTTTTTAATTCTCAATCAAATAGATACCCGGTTTTTGCCTTTGAATCTGTGGACAAACAATTAGCACACTATCTGTGAAGGCGTAAGACATTTATTAAGATATTCACAAAAAATATAAGGATCTTCCTCAAAACATTTCATACAGAATCCATGAGCAATGCCAAGTCGACTTTCTCATAGGTTTTCTGGAAGAATTCTTTCGTATCAATAATTATTTATCGTTTGTTGTCCATTCGTTGTTTCTACCTGTTTCAACAGTTTGATGTCCTTCCTCCCCATAACGCTTTCTTGAGGAACTTCGTACAAAAAACTTCCATTCTTCAAGAAGCAAAATTTCAACGAATATAAAGGGAGAAGGCAAATTCTAGCTACCTTGATACCTTGATGGCTACACGCTACGGCGTCACGCCATTGTCGGGCGTATTATAGAGCTCCATCTTCGTCGGTCTTGGGCGAAACTTCTCCAGTTGCCCCGAACGTTTAGGGTCGCCAGGTCCTCTTCCACTGCGTACAGCCAGCGTATTTGTGGTCTTCCCCGAAGCCGCCGACCTCTACATGTTTTCCTGCTGAATATTATTTTCGCAATTCTTTCTTCCGACATTCGCACTAAGCGACCAGCCCACTGAAGTCTGCCATTTTATACACGATTGATAATATTCGCATCTTTGTACACTTGATACAACTCGTGATTCATGCGTCTGCGCAACACACCATTTTCGAATTTCCCACCAAGTATTGTCCGCACGCGAAACATCTCTCAAAGAGATGCTTTCTAAAAATGGTTTCAAAGGTGTGTCAATGAAAGTATCTGTAACTTACGTAGTTCTAATTCCGTTGCTTATTAATATAAAATCTCATATAGTTTTATTATCGTTCCTATGAACTTGCATTTCACCCCGTGTTTGACGTTTAACTTTATCGAAACAGCGAGATTTGCTTTAAATGTTCTCTGCAAACAGCAATGAAGTCAAGTTTATCAAGATGTATTCAGTAACTTTTCAAACAAACTCTTGCAACTTCTCCCAAAATTCCGATTTAAATGTTATGTTTCAAATTACTTTCAATTAGAGCATCCGCAACTTGTTTTCATTGCTTTCAAGTTACGTTTCAATGCCCATTACTTAAGAAGATTAATTCCAGTTGCGCTGAAGTTGCACTAAACAACGTGTTTGACAGATAGAAGCTTGTTTGTTTCAATCTCGTTGCAATATAGTTGAGTTTCACATTAGAGTAAAGTGGAGCAAAAGTTCGAGTGACCACAGGGATTGACTGAGAGCAGGGTTGAGAAAAAATCTGAAATTCATTCTACAGTAGCCAAACAAAGCCAATCGCAGTCAGCGAAGCCAGTGAAACTCACGCCTATTGCTACTGTAGGCAAAGAGCCTTGAAAATCGCAAAACACCCGTTGCTAAGGGCAACCGAAAATTACTGTAGAAAAATGTTCTATTTCCCGCTGCATTTCCCGCATTTTAAGCCTTCAATGACACTAACGATTTAGAAAATGCATGCACCAAATATAGGCTACTTGATGAGATTCATTTTTTTGAACTACTGTACTGGGAAAGCCACGTGATTTTCGCGAAATTCAAGCCTACTAATATTACCATTCCCAGCACTGACTGAAAGCTTTCTTTGCCAAAGTTGGCATTTACGCATTCGTATATCGTGTGGCAGGTACGATGATAATCTATATGCCCAGGGAAGTCAAGGAAATTTCTATTACGAAAAGATCCTGGACCGACTGGGAATCGAACCCTGACGCCTTTAGCATGGCTTTGCTTTGTAGCTGCGGGCTCGAACCACACGGCTAGGAAAGGCCGTTTGCAAAAATCTTGATTCAACTGCACGGATTTAAATCTGATTCTTAAATCATGATTTACAAGTCATGCAACTCAGAAATAAGTAAGGTCATGATATCAAGATCATGAATCATAGTTTCTGGATAATCATGATTCTTCATAAGCGTAACATCCAAAGTGACAACAGTTCCGTCAAGACAAGAATTCCGTCAGGATTTTCCCAAAAGGATTTCTTCAAGGCTCATGGATTTCTTCAGGAATTTCCAAAGCGATTTCTTCAGGTACTCCCCGAAATTCCATACGAATTCACCCAGAGATTCCTTTAGGAATTGCCTCAGGAATTCCTTTAGGGATGTTCCGAGAGATTTTTCAGGAATTCTTAATTCCCAAAATCATTCCTGCTGAAATTCATTGAGAATTCTTTAAAGAATTTCCTCAAAGGTCCCTAAGGAGTTTCAACAGAGATCCCTTCAGAAATTCGTTCAAGAGTCCTTTCAAGAAATCATCCTGGGATTTCTTGAGGAATTCTCCCTACGATATCTTAAGGAATTCCTTCTTGTATTCATTCAGTAGTTCATCCAATGGTTTTTACAGAATTCCCAAAACAAGTTCTCCAGGGATTCCTTCAAGAATTTTTCCAGGGATTCCTTTTGGAATTCACCCAAGCATCTTTTCCGGAAATCCTTCGGTGATTGCTTCCAAAAATTTTCCGAGAGATCCACACAGAATATTTTTAAGGTACCTGCAGGAATTCTAATTGTACCTTTTTGATGTCACACTAGAATTGTAAACGAATACCAGCGCCACGTAGTGGATGAATTTTGAACTATGCTAGGTCTCTTGGGGAAGCTAGGCCCACTTTGAACAACTTTCTCGAAGACAGGAATTTGATATCTCATTAAGGTTCCAAGATATCCTTCAATAGCAGTAAACCGGAAGTGTTTATGTACACTAGCACCACGTAGTGGTTGAATTTGGAACTATGCTAGGTCTCTTGGGGAAGCTAGGCTCACTTTGAACAACTTTCTCGAAGACAGGAATTTTCTATCTCGTTTAGGTTCCGAGATATCCTTCAATAGCAGTAAACCGGAAGTGTTTATGTACACTAGCGCCACGTAGTGGATGAATTTGGAACTATGCTAGGTCTCTCGGGGAAGCTTGGCTCACTTTGAACAACTTTCTCGAAGACAGGAATTTTCTATCTCATTTAGGTTCCAAAATATCCTTCAATAGCAGTAAACCGGAAGTGTTTACGTACACTAGCGCCACGCAGTGGGCGAAGTTGGAACTATGCTAGGTCCCTCGGGGAAGCACGGCTCACTTTGAACAACTTTCTTGAAGACAGGAATTTTCTATCTCGTTTAGATTCCGAGATATCCTTAAAAATCAGTAAACCGAAAGTGTTTATGTACACTAGCGCCACGTAGTGGATGAATTTTGAACTTTTATGGGTCCCTCGAGGAAGCTCGGCTCACTTTGAACAACTTTCTCGAAGACAGGAATTTTCTATCTCGTTTAGGTTCCGAGATATACTTCAATAGCAGTAAACCGGAAGTGTTTACGCACACTAGCGCCACGTAGTGGATAAATTTGGAACTATGCTAGGTCTCTCGGGGAAGCTTGGCTCACTTTGAACAACTTTCTCGAAGACAGGAATTTTCTATCTCATTTAGGTTCCAAGATATCCTTCAATAGCAGTAAACCGGAAGTGTTTACGTACACAAGCGCCACGTAGTGGTGTAATTTTGTATCATTACATATACCATGAGGAAGCGAGCACTGCCCTGTACAACTCTCCCGAAGACAGAACCCTTGTAGCTGGTCAAAATTTTGAAATATTCTTCCACAAACCTAGTTCCGGAATAACCAACTTGCATGCAACGCTTGTATACAAGCAGCGGGAGGTGGGCAAAAAATGTGGACGGTCTTGATCCGGCCAATTCTCAGCCATGGTGGCATAAACTTTCAATCGGTCTTCACTAAACACATCCAGGAGAGTAAACGGTTGCAATGGTGAATAAATGATGGAAATTGATTGATTATCAGCTGAGATATCGTCGTGCAAAGTTTACCGTTCCACATTTTTTGACCCGTCGGTACTTTACATTACAAAAACCGTCGTCGGTATAAGCAGTGTTAAAAGTATGATAAAGTGTTTTATACACCGTTGGCGACCTGTAGCTAAAAATTCTGACATGCTGGAACATTTCTGAGATCGGCATCATATTTAGCAGCTCCAAATCTGCTGGAGACACATTATTTGATCATTGAGACAGGCAAAAATATAATTTTTCTGTTATTTGATAGAGCATAATGGATACACTTTTGTAGTGAATGCCCGGAACACTACTGCCAGAAATGATACAAAGGCAAAGATTTTGAAACCCACTTTGTAGAAGCTTTTAAATCAATTTTAAACTGAAATTATTCATTTTGACTTTTTTGCAAGGCTTCAAACTAATAAACAATATCAACAAGTTATGCTCAATGTATCCACATTTGATACACCTACCCTACTGCTTTTGTGGTGCGACCCACGAACGCAGAGACAGAGCCATCGATGACATGGCTTCGGGGAAATTTATAATGGCAGCGGACCGCACACACTACATCAAAGCTGCGATTGCGAGCGAAATTCGAGAATTGATTTGATGAGCATACTTTTCTCCCGCAGCGATAACGGCTGGTTGATTCTAATTACCTAATGGATGCTATCGGTTCCGTTCGAGAAAGGCATTGGACATTTTATACTCAAAGTTTCAACACAAGCGATGTTTGAATAAACTGTTTTAGATTTATTATAAAGAAACTAGAAAAATCAATGTCATGAAGAGCGAGACCAACTGAACACCCTTCTTATTTGTTGGAATGAATCAAATTTGCTATCCGTAAAAGTTGCTTAGAAGTCGTAGTCATTGTAGTGAATCAACATTCTGTTCAAAACAAAATTTTCTTAAAGCTTGTTCTGGCAAGTTTTCTGATGTGTAAATAATTAAATCATCGCCTGGTGCTTTCGTTTTTTTATTTGCAGTTCTAATTTTTTAAACCAATCCTCCAAGAAAAGTTGAAAACATTCGCTGGCTTGTGAATGCTTTCCAAATTCCAAGAAATTTAATTTTCAACTAGTGATACCTGCGTAATAGGCTGTCCCTTATTTTTCGAAAATGCGAAATGTTATAAGTTCGTAATTGTAAAGTGCTCGTTGTGGTAAGAAAAAAATCAGGTAAAAATTTGAAGTCCGTACGTGAACGCTAAGTAGTCCCCCAACGACCCTAAAGGTATTCGGTGTAGATGACCCCCGTGCGCCAAATCGAGCTCGCTGCTCTAGTTCACGCAACATGGGTATGAAAAGCCACCAGTTACAAACTGTTCTGCGCTCGTTGATAATCAGCATAGAAGTTTGTTTTCTTTGGGATGATTCAAATATTACGCGACGTAAAATATGTCAATTTTAGACCCCTTTCCTCCCCCACGTAACAGCTTTTTTACGAAAAATTCAAAATTTTTGTATGAACCGTAACACTACGGAAGACCCTCTCCCTCCCCCTGTTGCGTTACGTAATATTTGAACGATCCCTTTATAGTTATGAATTTAATGTCAGCGTACAGTGTTTTGAAGCTATCCACAGTATAAAATATTATTTTACTGAAAGTTATATGCTTAATATCAATTTGTTACTATTCGCTTTTCGTACTCCTGTTGCGTACACTAGAGCAGGGAGCTCGTTTTGGTGCACGGGGGTCATCTATACCGAATACCTTTAGGGTCGTTGGGGGACCACTTAGCGTTCTCGTACGGACTTCAAATTTTTACCTGATTTTTTTCTTACCAAAACGAGCACTTTACAATTACGAACTTATAATAATTCGCATTTTCGAAAAATAAGGGACGGCCTACTGCGTAATACAGAACGATATATTCTGATGCGGGAACAGCAAACACGCCTGTTCCAGGACAAAAAGCGCCACCTGAAAGAGGTGGAATGTCAAGAGATGGAGTTGTTGTACCGTTCTCAAGAAACGCGAAAGTTCTATCAGAAGCTCAACTCATCCCGCAAAGGCTTCATGTGGCGAGCTGAAATGTGCAGGGATAAGGATGGGAGCATCTTGATCGACGGATACGAGGTGATTAAAAGGTGGAAGCAGTACTACGACGAACTCCTAGATGGCGCAGAGAACACAGGCACAGAAGGTCAGGACAGTGAAGGCGATGCGTACGTCAGCACTGCGGACAGTGGAAACCAACCAGCTTCCACTATGGGGGAAGTTAAGGATGCCATTCAACAGCTCAAGAACAACAAGGCCGCTGACAAGCCGGTATCGGAGCCGGACTCATCAAGTTGGTCCCGGAGAGGTTGGCTGCTTGTCTGCATCGACTGATAGTCAGATTCTGGGAGACGGAACAGCTACCGGAGGAGTGGAAGCAAGGCGTTATTTGCCCCATATGCAAAAAGGGCGACAAACTGGAGTGTGAAAACGTCTTTCACCTATAGCAAACGAGTTCGTGGAAAGTTATCAAGCAGGTTTCATCGACGGTCGCTCGACAACGGACCTGATCTTTTCCGTACGGCAAATCCTTCAGAAATGCCGTGAGTACCAAGTCCCTACGCACCATCTGTTCATCGATTTCAAAGCGGCATTCAACAGTATTGACAGTATTGAGTATGGAAGATCATAGGCGAGGACAGCTTTCACGGGAAACTCATAAGATTTATTAAATCAACAAAGGGAAAAACTCCGTGAAAATTTCGGGCGAACACTCCAGTACGTTCAAATCCCGCTGAAGACTAGGACAGGGCGATGGACTTTCGTGCCTGTTGTTGAATATAGCACTTGAAGTTGTCATGCGGAGAGCCGGACTGAACAGTCGAGGCACGATTTTAACGAGATCCGGACAATTTGTCTGCTTCGCGGACGACATGGATATTATGGGGAGAAAATTTGAAACGGTGGCAGATTTGTTCACCCACCTGAAACGCAAAGCAGCAAGAGCGAACTGATGGTGAATGCGTCATTAACAAAGTACATGCTGGTAGGCGGAACTGAGCGCGACAGGGCCCGCCTAGGAAGCAGTGTCACGATAGACGAGGATACGTTCGAGGTGGCTGACGAGTTCATCTACCTCGGATCCTTGCTAACGACCAACAACAACGTTAGTCGTGAAATACAAAGGCGCATCATCTGTGGAAGTGGTGCCTACTATGAGCTCCAGAAGAAACTGCGGTCAAGAAAGATTCACCCCCGCTCTAATGCACTATGTGCAAAATGCTCATTAGACCGGTAGTCCTCTACGGGCATCAAATTTGGACGATGCTCGAGAAGGACCTGCAAGATCTTGGGGTATTTGAACGCGGAGTGCTAAGGACGATCTTCGGCGATGTTTGGCGGCGAAGGAAGAACCCCGAGCTCGCCCAGCTCTACGGCAAACCCAGTATCCAGAAGGTGGCCAAAGCTGGAAGGATACGCCGGGCAGGGCATGTTGCAAGAATGCCGAACAGCAGTTCTGCAAAAATGGTGTTAGCTACGAATCCGGTCGGAGCAATAAGGCGTGGGGCGCAGCGAGCTAGGTGGACTGACCAGGTGCACCAGGACCCGTAATCACTATCCTATTGCGATAATGTTGTGATCCAAACTGAGAAGCAAAAACATTCCTTCCATTCCTTGAGGCATAGCAGTCGAAAATAACGCGATCAATTTTTTTTTTGACATGGTGCCGAAAGAAAAACATGCATGCACCTACATCACAACATTTTCTGGCATTTTTCGTCACTCCTCCCAGCTGGCCCTAATTGATTTACCGACCAGCACATTAAATAGTGCATCCATGCATTGCTCTTGCTCAAACTGTTTATAAATTAGGCATCTTCTAGGCATGCCGCGTTCCACCAAGCGCCGTAGGCAAATTGCACCGAAATAAATTATATTTGACGCCATCCATCTCGTTGCTGTTCCTAACGGTGCAGATTGGTGTTTGGTGGCGCCACACAGAGGTCCAGTTTTGTTGGAAAGCTGACAAAAAAAAAGTTTCATAAACATGTTTTAGCAGGAAATCAAAGTCAAATTTTCATCTACAATATCAAAAAATTTCAACAAATCTGAAGGCTATTCTACAAGTCTTGCTCTTCTAGACATCAAAAAAGCATTCGACAGAGTTTGGCATGAAGGCTTTATAGTAAAATTTAAAAAAACTTCAGTTTTCCAACATACATTTTAAGAATAATCCAAAGTTATGTGTCAAATCGTACGCTTCAGGTTAATTATCAGAACCCCAAGTCTGAAAAAATTTTTGTAAGAGTTGGTGTTCCTCAAGGCAGCATTTTGGAACCAATATTATACTATATTTTTACATCTGACTTACCTGAGTTACCTCAGGGATGTTAAAAATCTTTGTTTGCGAATAACAGAGGCCTCTCCGCCTCTGCGTGTCATATGTAGTAGATTGCATACAAGTTTGGATATTTTTTGTTGATTCTTGCAAAAATGGAAGATTTCTCTTAAAGCTTCCAAAACTCAACTAATATTATTCCCACATAAACCGACAGCTCATTATTTGAAACCTTTAAGCAGACATGTTGTCACGTTGAGAGGGTTCCAATAAATTGGTCAGATGAATTTCAGTATTTTGGGCTCATGCCAGATAAAAATTTAACTTTCAAAAATCACGTTGAGGGTATTCAAGCCAAACGCAACAAATGTATAAAATGTATTTATCCACTTACGACCAGAATTTCGAAATACGAACCACCGTGCGTCCGCGGATCGGACCTGTTGCCCCGAGGGGCCAGTTGCACATTTCATCGGTTCGCTTGATTTGAAGCTCTGTTTCGAAAATAGATGCCACACGATGCAATTCAAAGTGAAAACATGTCACTACAGATGACAGTAGGTAGTTATGGCAGAATCGGAATTTCAATTAGTTCATTGATCGAGAAGGGAGGGCTCTTTGCGCGAATGAGTGGTCGGTAATCCAGCTTTCGGCGAAACTAATCATCGTCGATGATTGGCACTTGTGTTATGTGACGGTTAAACTCATCTCCTCGTGTCGTCACAACAATTTCCTAGAAGTGCTCAGTAATGACGACATAAATCGTTCCGATGCCAAGGGCCGGGTCAATGGAGGCAATGCTTGAGTTGTTTCAATTTATGGCAGTGGATCAAATGTTGCAGTAGGGCGTTTTGTGACTCGCACTTCGCTTTAATGTAACAAATAACGATGGACGTCAAAGCATTAGTTCTAATCAAAAGGCTCATGGTGCAATACGCTTCGTGTTGACCTCAGTCACAGTCGGGTCTCCTCTAGGGTCTCCTATCAGATCTAGGGGCGGAGTTTCAGCCCTCGGTACGATCTACCTTTAGGAGTTGAGGATCATCCTTTTAATTGAAAACTTGGCCGGTAGGGGCGCTTTTTCTGACTTGCACTATATGAATCTTGATGGATAAGAATGCAAACATATGATATCTCTAGATCCTGATGTTTTGGAAGGTTGGTGTCTTCGGAAGAGTTGTTCAGTAGCTCATGGGCTGACATGCAATGATCGTACGGAATTACGCCACCAGGTAGCGCTAGTGAGCGTGGAACTTTTGTTTTGCGGATTCTCAGAAACACAAAGAACGATATCATGGTTTGTTTTAATTTATAGGTCAAATGAACTATATTCATGGTTTGATTTGAAAATAACTGAATAAATTTGGGAAATATCTTGGAAAAGTCATTGAATAAATCCCAGGAACTACTTAGGAATAAATCAGTGGAGATATTCCTAAAACATTTCCTGAAGGAATGCATGGAGGAATGCTCGAACACATCACTAGAAAAATTACTGGAGAAATCAATTCCTGAACAAATCCCTGGTGGAATTACCAAAATCTCTCTTGAAAAGCTGCGCATATTTCCGCAATGTTCATTTTTTTAGAGGAATCTTTGAGGCTATTTCTCCAGGGAATCCATTAGGAATTCCTGCAGAAATTCGTCCAAAAATTCCACCACGAATTTATGCGTGAATAGTTCTGAACATTCATCAACGAACTTATCCTACAGGAATCTCCATGGGCTCTTCCAGGAACTCTACCGAAGTTTCTCCAATGTGTCTTATAGAATTTGCTCCAGAAATCCCTCCGTGGATTTCTTTCAGGAGTTTTTCCGGTGTTTCGCTGCAGGAAATAGTCCGTGAATGTCGTCCAGGAATTCCTCCGAGGATTTCCTCCAGAGATTTCTTAGGGGATTTCCTCTAGAACATCAATTGAGGATTTTCACCACTAGATTTCCTTCAGGAATTCATCCGGGAATTCCCTGTAGAAATTTCTTCATAGATTTCCACCACGAACCCCTCATGGAAGAGGCCACAAATTTCTTCGGGGACCTTCTCCAGGGATTCTTTCGGGGGTTTCCTTCAAAAAATTTTTTGGACATTTCGTATAGGAATTTCTTTGGAGATTTCAACTAGGAATTTTTCGGTTGTGCTACTTTCCTCCGAATGTCGTTTCCCCGAACGGCAGTTCCCCGAATGCCAGTTACCCGTATTCCCCGTTTCCCCGAATAGCCCACTTCCCCGAAAAAATGTTGGCACTCATATTTGTCATAACTTTATGCATTTCAGGGGGTGAACGTACTGGTCATCTGATTTACACCCTTCTCTATTTGATTGGCGGTTCTTACGATTTTTACCGCCCTCAGCATTTTTGGCAACATGTGTATAGTCGAGAATGACTTAATACCTCCTTCTTTTGATTGCTTATCGTTCTTTCTAATTCACCATCCTTCCACTAAAAACTATTATAGCACCTATTTGAACTGCTACACTTTTCGGGGAAACGGATCATTCGGGGAAACGACATTCGGAGAAAAGTAGCACAATCGATTTTTTCAGGGGATTGGCAATAATATCTCCGGAGATTTCGTCTTGAAATTACTCTGTGGGTTTCGTCCAGAAATTCATTAGGAAATTTCTTCGCGTATTTTTTCCAGGAATTCCTTCGAAGATTATCTCAGAGAAATTTTCCTGAAAATCCTCCGGTAATTTCTCTAGGGATTTGCACCAAGAATTTCTCCGAAGATTTTTTCCCAGAAATTCTTCCAGGAATTTCCTCCGGGGATTTCCTCTAGTATTTCCTCCAGGATTTCCTCCAGGGATTCCTCCGGGTACATCCCTCAAGAACACATCCGAGGATTTTCTTCAGGAATTCCTCAAGGGATTTTTAAAAGCAATCCCTGCGAGGATTTTGTCCAGAAATTGCTATGGAGGATTTACTCCAGGAAATGCTTCGGTTTATTTTCAGAGAATTTATCTAGAGATTTCCTCCAGAAGTTAAACTGGGGATTTGCACCAAGATTTTGTCCAGGGATTTCAAGGATTCCTTCGGAGATTTCCTACAGGAATTCTTCCGATAATTTCCTCCAGGGATTCTTCCGAGGATTTCAAAGGTTACTCTAGCCATATCCCCCAAGAACTGCTCTGCGGATTTTCTCCAGGAATTTCTCTGGGGATTTTAAAGAGCAATTCTTGTGGAGATAACGTTTTGAAATTCTTCCGAGGATTTACTCCGGAGATTTCATTTAAAAACTCCTCCGAGGATTTTTTTTTAGGAAATTAATCCTGAGATTTCCTTCAGAAATTAAGCTGGGGATTTACACCAGGAATTTCTCCGAAGCTTTTCCCTAGGAATTCATCCGCGGATTTCCAGGATTTCTCCGATGAACTCCGCCGAAAACTTCCTCCAGGAATTCACCAGGAGAAATTCAATACCAATATCTCCGGAGATTTCATCCGGGAATTCATTCGAAAATTTCCTCCAGAAACTCCTCTGGCGATTTGCTCCTGGAATTAATTAATGGAATTAAGAACTGCTCTGGAGATTTTTTCCAAGTATTCTTCCGGGGATATCCATCAAGAACTTCTCTTAGGGTTTTAACAAAAAATTCCTCCCGGGATTTCCTTCAGGGAATTCCAATAGCGATTGCTTAAGAAATTACCTCCAAGAGTTCCTTCGGGGATTTCCCAAAGAAGCACCTCCGAAGATTTCTCCCAGAAACTACTCTGGAGATTTAGTCTAGGCATTCCTTCAGCAATTGCGCCGGAAAATTCCTCCAGAAATACATCTTTTAAGGTTTTACAAGGAATTCCTCCGGGGATTTCCTTCAGAGTTTCTTTTAGAAATTCCTCTGTGATTTTTTACAAGCTGGGTTTTTTCAGAGTTAAACCAGGATTTGCTTCGGAGTTTCTCTAGGAATTACTTTATAGTTCCTCTTTCAGGTTTTTTGCTGAAAATTCCTTCGGAGATCCACAGGAAATTCATTCAGAGTTCCTCCGAGAAATTTACCGTAGTTAGACGGAAATTCCCCCGGATTTCGTCCATGGAATTCTTTCAAAGTTCCTCCATAAATTCCTCGGATTTCCTTCAGAAATTCCTCGGAGCTCTTCCAGGAATTTCTTTGGAGATCGTTCAGAATTTTCCCCAGAGTTCCTCCGGAATTTCCTCCATAGTTCCTTCAGGAATACCTTTGGAGTTTCTCTAAAAAATATTCAGTTCCTTCAGCAATTTCTTCTGATTTCTTGAAAAAATTCCTTTGGGGGTCGTTCGAAAAAAAAATCAGAGTTCATCATGGAATTTCTTTGGAGTTCTTAATGGAATTTCTTCGAAATTCCTTCGGGAGTTCCCTCAGATTTACGCTGGGTTTTTAGAGTTCCATCAGGAATTCTCATGGATTTCCTCTATAGTTCCTCCGGTTTTTTTTTCTTTGAACTTTCTCTAGAAAATCTTCTGCGTTTCTCTAGTACTTCAAAAAATTCCCTAGATTTCCATTGGGAACTCCTCCAGATTTCCTCAAAAAATTTGTCAAGAGCTTCTTCGGGGATTTTTCTAGACTTCTTTCGAGAATTCTTCAAGAATTTCTCGCGTAATTCTTCTGGAGCTCCTACAGATTTTTTTTTAATAACTCCTAGGGATTCTTCCGGACTTCCTTCGGAAAATTCCTCTGGGTTTCATCCAGCAATTCCTCGCAATTTCCTCCGGATTTCCACCGGGCATTCTTCCAGATCTCTTCCAAAAATTCCTCTAAAGTTCCTACATCGATTCCTTTGGATTTTATCCAGTAATTCCTGGAAGTTCATTCAAATTTTCTTAATAGTTTCTGAAAGAATTCGTTGGGAGTTCCTCCAGAAGCGCATCCAAAGTTTCTCCAGGAACGGAGTTCCTCCAGGAATTCCTATCGAGTTTCTCTAGGTTTTCATCAAGAGTTTCTCTAGGAATTCGTCCAGAAATTCCTTCGGAGTTTCTTCGGGAATTCCTTTGGAGCTTCACTGGTTACTCCTCCTGAGTTCCTCCAAAAATTTCTCTGGTTTTCTTTCAGCATATCTTCTGGATTTTTTTCAACATTTCCCACAAAGCTCCTTTATAGCTCCACCAGAAATTCCTTTGGATATTCTTCATAGATTCTTTTCCATTTTTCGTAGTTCTTTCAGGAAGCCCTCCAGAGCTCATCAAGGATTTGTTTTCCGGATAACCCCCATGAATTCCTTCGCAGTTCCTTCAGCAATTCTTCCTTAGTGTCTTCAACAAATTTCTCCGAAGTTCCTCCAGGAATTCCTTAGAAGTTCCACCAGGAATTCCATTTGATTTCCTCCAGAAATTCCTTAAGAGTTACTCCGGATATTTCTCCAAGATTTTTTTTCCAGATTTCCTCCAACAATTCCTTCGGAGTTCCTCCAGATGTCCTCCAGGAAAATCTGCAAAGCTACTCCGGGAATTCTTCCAGAGTTCCTGCTGCAATTTCTTCAGAGTTATTCCGGACATTCCTCCAAGAATTTCTTCAGAGTTCAATTCCTTGAATCGTTTCGGAGTTTCTTCAAAAATTCCTTCTGAGTTTCTACAAGAATTCATCCGGAGTTGCTCCAAGACTTCTTCAGAAGTTGCACTAGAAATTACAGTAATTTCTCGATTATATGACGGATCCAAAAATTTTTGGCGTGATATACCGAAGCGTGATTTAATGAAAATGCATTTTCTGCCATATAATTTTCTTCAAAATTTGAGCTTTCTGTTGCGGAAATAGATCGAATGAAACGAAAAGCAGGTAAGAGATGGGTCAAATGAATATATGTTGGCTGTTTGAGGTTGTTTTTCTATGTAAAATGTAAGAACTTCATACAATTATTGTGGCGTGATAAAATTGAACAGAAAACCGTGATAAAATCGAGAGTGATATATTGAAGCGATATTAAAACGAACAGTGATAAAATCGAGAAACTACTGTATCAAAAAAAAATCTGGAAATTTCTTCGTAGTTCCTTTATGGATCCTCCAGGAATTCTTTCGGAGTTCCTCCAGAAATTTCTCCGCAATTCTCCAGCAAATCATTCGGAGTTCCTCCAGTAATTCCAAAGGTCCTCCAAGAATTTCTTCGGAGTTCTTTCGGAAATTCCTTCAGATTTCCTCCGGATTTTTTTTTGAATCTACACCAGGAAATTTTGCCATAACTCCTCCAGTAATTTATCGTAGTTCTTACAGGAATTCTTCAGAGTTCCTCCAGTAATGACTAGGAAATCCTCCGCAGTTTCACTGCGAATTCTTCTGGAGTTTCCCCGAGAATTACCCTAGATTGCCCTCGGGTAATTCTACAGTGTTACTCCTGGAAATCTCCCAGATTTCCTTTGGGAATTTCTCAATTGCCTCTCCTCGAACTCCTCCGAAGCTCCTTCACAGTCCTCCTGGAATCCATCCGAAGTTCCTGCAGGAATTCCTTTCTTCCAAAAATTCTTCCGGATTTCCGTCAGCAATTCCTCTGAATTTTATCCAGCAATTCCTCGGAAGTTCTTCCAGAGTTCCATCGAGAATTGCTCCGAAATTTTATCATATTTTTTTCCGGAGTTTCTCCAGCAGTTCCGCTGGATTTGATCTAGCAAATTTCCTGTAGTTCATTTGGCGCTCCACCGGGTATTCCTTCGCATTTCCTCCATAGTTTCTCCAAAAATTTCTCCAGAGTTCCTCAAGAAATCACCGTAGAGTTCCTACAGGAACGCTTCCGGAGTTCTTCTTAAAATTGAACCGGAGTTCCTCTAGCGAATTCTCCGAAGTTACTTTAGGATTTTTTCAGATATCCTCCAGGAATTCTTTCAGAGCTCACCGGTAATTCCTTCAGATTTTCTTCGTGGGTCCTCCAGCCATATCTTGGGAGTTACTTCAAAAATCCCTTTGGAGCTCCTCCAGGAATTCCAGGATTCCTCCAGAATCCCTTCTTCTGGAAAATACTCCAGAGTTCCTCCAAGAAATGCTTTAGAATCGATCTGGGAGTTCCTCCAGGAAATGAAATTTCTTCGGAATCTCTCAATGCATTCCTTCGGAGTTCTTCCAGTTCCTTCTGAAGTTCCTCTGGAGCACCATCGAGAATTTGTCAGCAATTATTCCGGAAAAGTCTCTGGATCTCCACCGATATTTCCATAGGAGCTCCGCCGGGAATTATTTTAGAGATTCAGACAGAACCATTTTTGATAAAAATTCGCACCAAGAAATGGAAATGTTGTCCTTTTGAAGAGCATAGGACATTTATGAATTTTATGACTTGTAAATCATGATGTGGGAATCAGATTTCTATCTATGTAAGAGACCTGACTGTACGATCGTAAATTGAAGTGAGGAAATAGAATTTGTATCAAAAGAATTAATGCAAATGGAATTTTCAGTGTACAAGAGTATTGAGTGTGCTTCAACTTATCACGGCTTTATTATTACTTTATCGGCAATTGGTCCATTTGCATTCCACCTCATCCGAAATGCTATTTTTCCCATCCTCACCAAGCGAGGCAGAAAAACAGGAAACACCGAGCACAATGAGACGATTAAAAGTATTTCCGAAGGTGAGCACTTAAACAAACAGACGTAACACTGACGAAAATGCCACCGAAAACGTATACAATCGATCACTTTGAATTTATAAGGCTACATATCTCTCAACCAGAGGCGCGTTCAACGTTTTCCATTATGTTTGACGTTTCTCCCTAGCGGCATCTACAGGCCTACACACTCAATCTGT
Source organism: Aedes aegypti (assembly GCF_002204515.2). NCBI lineage: Eukaryota > Metazoa > Arthropoda > Insecta > Diptera > Culicidae > Aedes > Aedes aegypti. The sequence goes on from NC_035108.1 coordinate 144,374,532, forward strand.
TACCGAAAAAGTCAGTAAACTAAAAAAAATGTCAAAAATCTAAAAACAGAGATTTTTCACTGAAATTTTGCGGAGAGCTTTCTTTTTATATATTATTTATCGATAAAAAATAAAACATGGTGAAATTTGCTTTTCAATTATGCGTGGCGACAGTTTTCATTTTAGGGGGAGATCCCCCAGTGCCGGACAGCACCCAATACCGGACAAAGCCGAAACATTGAGAAATCATGGTCCAATCAAGATGGTGTATGAGTAGAAAAGAAAGCTATTATGTAGACTAATGATTGCGTAGAATAACTCATCCTTGAAATATGCATGCCTTTTTAAAAAAGTAGAAAAGTTTGAAAATCTTTAAAAAATTGACGTATTCACTTAATTTTGAGCCTTTTTAGTAAATATTTTGAATATGAAAAAATACTTTGGATCTCGCAAGCATGATCGAACATAATTCTAATTTGATAGTATGAACGTATTTTGTACCTTAATTGAACTACATATGGACAAATTACAATTTTGGTTAAACACCTCCTGTCCCTCAGTTTCGGACAGCTTGATTTGTTATATGATATCTTTGTAATTATTGCATCAGTGTCTCAGAATACTTTCATTTTTCATGGGTTTCGTCGATCATGGTATCAAATATGCAATAAAATTAAGAATAATGAACATTCAGAACAACATCGTAAAATGTGCGATTTTTCATCATATATGAAAGAAGTTTTTGATAGGCATCTTGCAAACTAAGAAAAACTCAAATTATTCTTGCAAATGTAGCAAATGCATTGAATTGGTAACTATTCCTATAGTGTACACATTCGATGATGTTCAAATTTACAGAATTCGAGGCATTTCCAGATCTTGTCCGGTATTGGGTGCCACCTTTCGAGATAGATCAATTTGGTACTAAAACTCATCATCAAAATGCAATATCAAAATTCATGTTCATATTTTCAAATTTATTTTTGTACACTATAAAAATGATAATATTTATCATAAATGGATAACACGAGCCCAAAAAATCAATATTTTTCGAATTATGAATTTAGTGTCTTAAGTGTCCGGTACTGGGGGATCTCCCCCTACTGACTTTTTCGGTAGTTCCAAAACCCAGTAAAATTTTACCGACCCCAGTAATTTAATCTAAGTGTGTAGTAGCACATAATCGTATTTATTGCAACATGGTCTTCAGATGCTGATTGTATGAAGTGGGTGATTGATTTTTAAGGAAATTGTTCTATGTGTCACGTGTTTTTGTCTGTGGAAAGCATATTGTCATCCAAATAACAAAATCAGCTGTTCGCAATCGAACCCCCTCAAATAGCTCTGGGAAAGCTCATTTCTTGCTTCGTTGAATGTCACTCAAGACGAAAGAGATTTTTATTTCGTTTGGTATATCGAACGCTGTGAAACGTAATGGTACGGCATCGAAAGACTCGTTACAAGGAAAATGGCATCCAACGACAACGGAATGATGCCTTTTTTCTGGTGATTTCAACTTTCACCTCGAGAGAACATCCTGCGGGCATAGGCGTTAACCAACAATCGGTTTGCGAAGGATGCGGTTGCGAGAGAATTTTTAAGCAGATTATCGCTGAAAGCATTTGCCTTTTTTTTTCTCAGTTAGATGTTCGATATGATTTTCCACATTTTCACAGTTTTATCCAATCCCCCGAAGCAATCGTCCGTCGGTCGTACGGCAGCCATCATCCATCGTCCGTCGTCGATGTCGTCAACGTTTGGAAGAAAAATCAATCTTCCGTTCATCGAGTGTACTTGATACGGTTCATTGATGGCTTCCTGGAAAGGACAATGACAGACCTTTTTTCGCCGTTAACAAGGACCTTTTTCGCCCGCGACCATTCTCTTCGTGGAGTTCAGATGCTACGATGCCGTTGAGGACACATTGTTCAACGTCCTCAATAAACGGGTAAACGATGAAAACACAAATGGTCCAACCGTGAAGGATTGTTAGAACAGAACAACTACCGGGGCACTGTGCTCTTCATGCATGAACGTTGAACACTCGAGATAAGTGGCGAAAAATAGTGTGAGGGGGGGGGGGGCAGTTGAGTGCAATTGACAGGTCCACTGTTGTCAAGCTGTATGTAGATTGTAGCACGAAGAAGTGGCGAGCTCTTTTATGCCAGATATTTCCATTAAGTGATATCGATTGGAAAAATAGGGAAATTCTAGTTTGTAAAAATGATTCAAATTTATCGGTCAAATCATACATTTCTGGTTAATTATCAGAACTTCAAGTCTGAAAGACTTCCTGTATGAGCAGATGTTCATTGTGGAACTTATATTGTACAAGTCTCTTTTCCGAAGAATGAAACCAAAAAAAATATAAATAATCTTAATTTTCAGACAAAAATTCATATCACCACCTGACCCAAAACATTTCGTATTCCATCATATCAATCAATCATCATCATAGAGAGCAAACCTTTCGTGTTGCAAACCAATGAACATGAACATACCGTCCGATCTAATAGCTTTTGACAGGCAACTGCTTCCTTGCGGTAGCCCACGACGACGACGTTTTAATCGATCGATTTGTAATTGTGGGGATTGCCCTGAACTTTCCACGGCCGACTTACCCTCAAGAGCCGTAAGTAGAGTATATAAGCCAGAAGCAGCCGTGCTCGAGCACTATCGCGTCTCGTGCTAGTTAATTAGAGGTCGCTTACTTCATCATCTTTCCATTTAACGACAGGAGACAGGTTCGAAAACACGAACATTAGTGTTAACAAACTGCCGGGTGTTCTTCGGCGGACTATGCACGGCAAAAAATAAATTGATATTGATTACATCAAATTTTCAACAATATTCCGCTATAAACGTAATCACGTAATCGACGAAAATGCTTATAAAACCAATTCAGGCTAAAACACAAAACATGTAGCAAATTAAATTCATTTGCCTCAACGTGGTGAGATTATTTTTGTAGTTTCATTTCAAACATTATATTTGTTTCGTATATCTAGGAGTAATTTTTAATAATTTCATTCGACATTTGTTTCCAAGTTTCAACATTGCATATTACATGTAACTCATTAGTATTATACCAAGAAAGGAGTTTCAGAATCATTTTCAATATTTTATTTTAAATCCTCTTCAGAGCATTCTTCCTGGTATTACAACAGCTAGTCCGTATTAGTACAGCATACAACATGGCTGACCTGAACATTTGTTTGAAGATCAAAACCATGTTCTTAAGACAAAGTTTTGATTTTCCGTTAGTAAGTGGCTCATTTTATGTCCCGTTTGGCTTAAATGCCACGAATGTGACTTCTGAAGGTATAATTTTTCATATCTTTTACAACGTTGTTGTTAACTTCTGAAATCTATTGCTAGACTCCAATTTATATTTCATGTTTAACTTTATTTTTTGCTGTGTGCCCTGTCCAAGTGTCGGCGGTCGTCATCGTTTTACGAATTGACCCAACAAAACTGGCATTAGGTGCACGCAAAATCCTAAACCAACCGAATCATGGCTTACGATTGCCGGTGGTAAATGTTGAGTTGGGTGGCGCCGCCGTAGCCAATTGGGTGGTCCATCATGTGATGTTTCCCCCCTCAGGAAAGGAAAGGTGGGAGGTGGAGCGCCCAGGTGACAACTGTTCAGCTGTTTGTTCGTTTCATGTTCCTGTCAATTTGTTATCCATGTTGTTGAGGATTTGATGTTCTTCCTAGTAGCTGTAAAATTAATACTGTTATCGATTTGTATATGTTTCGTGTTTATGAAATTGTAAATAGCTAATTACTCTCGGGTTTGTGAGGTTGTTTATCAGCGACTAGTAATCCACTACAAGTCAACGTGAGTGAAACATCTGATAACGCATAAGTTTTCATATCAAATGAGGAATAGCTCTTTTTTTTGTATTATGGCCCACTTGGGACAGCTTGTGGTTATCTCGGGATTGTTAAAATTCTTTTCGGACTCTGACGAGAGTCCAATCTTCATTCTTGAATTCTCTCAGAATTCTGACAGCATCCTCTCAAGGTTCTGACAAGAATCATCTCAGAATTCTGACAAGAATTCTCTCAGGATTTTTGTCACGAGAAACCTTTCAGGATTTTTGTCACGAGAATTTTCTCAAGATACTGACAAAAATCCTCTCTGGATTCAGACAAGAACCCTCTCAGGATACTGACAAGAGTCCTCTCAGTATTCTGACAAAAATCCTCTCAGGATTCTGACGAAAATTTTCTCAGGATTGTGACAAAAAACCTCTCAGGATTCTGACAAGAATCATTTCAGGATTCTGAGAAGAATCCTCTCAGGATTCTGACGAGGATCCTCTCAGCATACTGACAAGAACCTACTCATATTCTCAAATATACTCTCTGATGATGAGAATCCTCTCAGGATTCAGTCAAGATTCCCCCCAGTATTCTGACGAGAATCCTCTCAAGTTTCTGACGAGAATCTTCTCAGGATTCTAACGAGAATCCTTTCAGGATTCTTATGAAAATCCTCTCTCTGACAAGAATGCTATCCGGACCCTCAGGATTCTTGACGAGAATTCTCTAAAGATTCTGACGAGAATCCTCTCTGGATTCTTACAAGAATCCTCTCAAGATTCTGACGAGAATCTTCTCAAGATTCTGACGAGGATCCTCTCAGCATACTGACAAGAATCTATTCATATCTACTCTCTACTGATAAGAATCCTCTCAAGATTCGGTCGAAATTCCTCCCAGGATTTTGCTGAGAATCTTATCAGGATTCTGACGAGAATCTTCTCAGGATTCTGACATGAATCCTATCAGGATTCTGACATGAATTCTATCAGGATTCTGACGAAAATCCTCTATTCTGAAAAGAATCCTCTCAGGATTTTGACGAAAATCTTTTCAGGATCCTGACAAAAATCCTCTCAGGATTCTGACGAGAATTCTCTCAGAATTCTTACGAAAATCTTCTCAAACTTCTGACAGGAATGCTATCAGGATTCTTGACGAGATTCTGACGATAATCCTCTCAGTATTCTGACGGATTCTCAGGATTAGGAGAAGGATTCTGACGAGAATCTTCTCAAGATTCTGAAGAGGATCCTCTCAGCATACTGACTAGAATCTACTCATATGTACTCAAAGCTACTTATGAGAATCCTCTCATGATTCGGTTGCTATTCTTTCCTGGCTTCTGGCGAGAATCCTCTCAAGTTTCTGACAAGAATCTTCTCAGGATTCTAACGAGGATCCTCTCAGGATTCTGACGAAAATTCTCTCAGCATTCTGATAACAATCCCCTCATGATTCTGACGAGAATCTTGTTACGTTTAAGTTAATTTGTGTATCGTAACAAGATAAGGCCTTTAGCACCCAATTATATGTAAATACATAATTACGCCAAAGAGAAAACACCCCTGCAGTAAACCGACAGCAGGAGCTGCCAACTGACAGGATCAAAACACTGCAAACGGGCACACACACACTTGCGCGTACGGTCGTAGTGCCGAAAAACAAAAACGACAGCTCATCATTGTACGTTCGTCAGGCCACCTCACCAGAGGTAGAAAGGATCGGCTCGTTCCAGTGTTCGCGTGTAAAAACCCCCCGTTGCAAAAAGTATCTGGCTGCAGGGACGCGACCGCTGGAAAACAAGGAAATTCTCCACGAAACCAGGAGGTTCGATAAAGTCAATCAAGGTCGAGTTCGGACTGGCGGCACGTGGCATCGACCACGACACCAGAAAAAGGAAACCATCTTTCGTTCAGGGGGCGGAACCCTTCGGAAATCTCGGGCGAGGAAATCAAACATCAATCTGAAGACACACTTTGAAACCATCCGCACGTGGCTCAAATCGGGCAACCCACAAGGAAGTGAGGTTAGGAACACGTGATTCGGGCAACTCAACGGTGTCTCGGATCTGGGCGACCCAATAGGACCGTTCACCGGATTGTGAGCGTTGCGGCAGACGGGAAAAGGCCTTCCGAAGGAAGTATGTCCTCACAATGGCCACAAACCGAGCAAGAGCTAATCCGCTGGATGCCACCGGTCCTTTATTTGCAGATTTTCATCTCCGCGGAGAGAGCCTTCCAGCACACCGGAGGGCGTGGCACGCGGACACGGCAACGGAAGCGGCAAGACTCGTGGAGAAACGGCCACCGGCAAGCGCGACCAATCCGACAGAAGAAGAACGAAGATCCAGAAGATCGGAGGACGGCCGAAGGTGGCGATCAAGATCCGGTGCCGCGAGCCCAGAAGCAGGATGTGGGATGCAGAATGCAGGGTGGCGTAGCGGCCATGTCCAAGGGTGCACCCGGGTAGACAGTAAGTACTGAATCAAAGAAAGGAAGTAGATTTAAGGAAGAAAATTTGTAGGGAAGATAAGGAATGGGAAGAAGGACGAATAAGGAGACTACTCCAGGGCTTCTATTCCCACACCCCCCCCCCCCCCCCCCCCCTCTCGACAACCATTCGCAACAATCCTCTCAGGATTCTGACGAGAATCCTCTCAGTATTCTTACTAAAATAGATAAGAATCCTCTCTGGATTCTGAAAAGAATGCTCTCTGGATTTTGACAAGAATCCTATCAGGATTTTTGTCTTGAAAATGCTCTCAGGATTCTAACGAGAAACTTCTCAACATTCTGACGAGGATCCTCTCAGCATACTGACAAGAATCTACTCATATCTACTCAAATCGACTCTCTACTGATCAGAATCCTCCCAGGATTCAGTCCACATTGCTCCCAGGATTCTGAAGAGATTCCTCTCAAGTTTCTGACGAGAATCTTCTCAGGATTCTGACGAAAATCTTCTGAGCATTCTTACGAAAATCCTCTCTGAATTCTGACAAGAATGTTAACAGAATCCTTAGCATTCTTAACGAGAATTCTCTCCAGATTCTGACAAAAATCCTCTCAGGATTCTTACAAGAATCCTCTCAGGATTCTGACTGGAATCCTCTCAGGGTTTTTGTCACGAGAATCCTCTCAGGATTCTGACGAGAATCGTGTCAAGATTCTGACGAGGATCCTCTCAGCATACTGACAAGAATCTATTAATATCTACTCAAATTTACTCTCTACTAATAATAATCCTCTCAGGATTTGGTCGAAATTCCTCTCAGGATTCTGACGAGAATCCTCTCAAGTTTCTGAAGAGAATCTCCTCAAGATTTTGACGAGGATCCTCTCAGGATTCTGACGAGAATCCTCTCAGCATTCTAATGACACTCCTCTCAGTATTAAGACGAGAATCCTCTCTGGATTCTGATGAGAATCCTCTCAGGATTCTAACAAAAATAGACAAGAATCCTCTCTGGATTCTGACAAGAATCCTATCAGAATTTTTGTCTCGAGAATACTCTCAAGATTGTTGTCTTGAAAATACTCTCAGGATTCTAACGAGAGACTTCTCAACAATCTTGGGTTAATTCTACGACTGGCGTGAGGTGACAATTGTCGGTCTCGTATAGCGAGGTGACAATTTTCGACTCGAGTGAAGTGACTCGCCGTGCAAATCAAAGAATCTACTCAAATCTACTCTCTACTGATGAGAACCCTTCCAGGATTCTGAAGAGAATCTTCTCAAGTTTCTGACAAGAATCCTCTCAGGATTTTTGTCACGAGAATCCTCTCAAGATTCTTATGAAAACAGACAAGACTCCTCTCAAGATGCTGACGATAATCCGCTCAGGACTCTTACAAGAATTCTCTCAGGGTTCTGACTAGAATCCTCTCAGGATTTTTGTCCCGAGCATCCTCTCAGGATTTTGACGAGAATCTTCTCAAGATTCTGACGAGGATCCTCTCAGCATACTGACAAGAATCTACTAATATCTACTCAAATTTACTCTCTACTGATGATAATCCTCTCAGAATTTGGTCGAAAATCCTCCCAAGATTCTGACGAGCAACTTCTCAGCATTGTGACGAGGATCCTCTCAGCATACTGACAAGAATCTACTAATATATACTCAAATCTACTCTCTACTGATGAAGACCCTCCCTGGATTCAGTCAAAATTCCTCCCAGGATGCTGAATAGAATCCTCTCAAGTTTCTGATGAGAATACTCTCAGTCCTTTCATTTTTCTGGCGAGAATTATGTCAAGAATCCTCTCGAGCTACTAACGAGAATGATCTCAGGATACTGACAAGAAGCATCTCAGGATTCTGACGAGAAACCTCTCATGATTCGGATGAGAATCCTTTCAGGATTCTGATACGAATTCTCTCAAGATTCTCACGAGATTTTTCTTTGGATCCTCAGAAGATTATGTGAGGATTCTTTGAAGAATCCTTTAAGGATCCTTACGAGAATCTTCTCAGGATTTTGACAATAATCTTTCCAAGATTCTGACGAGAATCCTCTCAGGATTCTGACGAGAATCCTCTCAGAATTCTGACGAGAATCTTCTTAGCATTCTGCAAAGAATTGTCTCAGTAATCTGAAGCGAATCATTTCAGAATTATGTTGTGTATCCTCTCAAAATTCTAAGCGAATTCTCGTCAAAATCCTGAGAGGTTCCAACAGGATTCTAAAAAGGATCTTACAGGATTCTGATGAGAACCCTCCAGGACTCTGATGAGTATCGTCTTATGATTATGACGAAAATCCTCTCAGAATACCGACGAGAATCGAGTAGTGTTTGATCCGTTGAATCTGTTGCATGTACTTTTGTGGACGAGCGACAGAATGTAGATCAGTTGTGTCCGGTTCGCGTTGTTCGGATGAAAAATATTGCGGGGAAATTTAAAAATTTGGATAGCCTCGCGGAAATAACGCGCAGCGAGCTATCCCCGCACAGAACAAAAGTCACATAGTGTGCGTTGAACGTTGACTCAAAAAAAATATCAACTTTATCACTGTATGTCACACATAAGGTTGATAATGGTGCTAGTGAAAGGTTCTCAATAGATATTTCCGAAGATCATTAGATAATGATGTTCGTTCGGAACGCCATGGTTGGAACCGCATAGATTCGAGCTGCGTTCATGTATACTAGTTGTTACTCTAAGAAAGCGTGGTGGGAACCCCTGTTATGGGAAAACCTATAGGACAGGGGTTCACAACACACCTTTTCAGGGTCGTTTCAAATGGTGCTCCCGGACAATCTTCCCGTGAATATTTGGTGGCAAGGCGGACAATACAAATACAAAATGGCGGAAACAAGATTTTCTTTACACTTCAAAATAAGAAGCAAACAGTTAGGGTTTAGTGGCCATACAAATTTAATTTGAAACATTAAAAGACTGTGTTAAACTTTTGATTTACAATTTATTGATTTTGGTTTTTATGTGAGCTCACCGGTGCGGCCGTTCGTTGAGTTGGTCGACATGCTGGACGTTCAGGAACATGCGGTCAGGAACTCCATCGATGAAAATTCTTCTTCGCGTTCTTTCTTCTTCTACTCGCCCTTCACTTTTCTTCTCCCTTGGACTTTTCTTAACTGTCGTTTCACTGTCCCCACACTTGACTAGGGAACTGGGAACTAGAGTTCGTGTGTCGTATGGGCCATTATAGCGAAGGCCATTGTTCCATGCCCGGGGAGTGGTACCGATTCGCGCGCGCAACTTTTGAGTGGATTAATCAAGCGAGCTTGCACCACACTTTGAGCAGGACAGACACAGTCTTTGCACAATACCCTTTTATTCTGTCCGCTCACCACTCTTAATTTTCACTGCAGTTCTATTGTTCAAACCACCGGCTCGCTTGATTTAATTACTAACGACGGTTTTGCCAAAGTGAGATTAACGCGACTAGAATTAACGATTTCCACTATTGATTTTCTAGTCGAAGGTGGTTACTCAACAATGACCCGTATTAGCAATTTTAACGTGTTTTTAATTTAAGGTATTTTGGCTGTGATTCCCACGTTTTAACTAGGTTTAAATAGTTCGTAAGTTTTAAAGTAGCTTTAAATGACGTTTTAGCGTACTAACTCACATACTCGGAACTTCTGAGGATAGTTAAGTAACGTTCTATCCCGCGGACCGACACACTATCTTCAGTCCTCCGGACGTTAAAATTAAACAAGAGACCCCCCCCCCCCCCCCCCCCTAGTTGGAGTAGGCTATTTATAGTCCATGATGATGTTGCATAACTCACGGTCAAGGTCTAGACGATTATGACGATGACGAACGTGGGAACGAAGAAGGACGAACGATGACAGTCGGTCGGCGAAGACTTACACTCTAAAAGGAGCTTGGTTGATGTCCTATACTAAATTACACACTTACTCCGACAAAATTGGCTGCATGCTTTGCCTTAACAAAATTCAAATTCCCTGCTACTTGTTTCCGCATAATTCAATATTCAACTATATTTTGGGTTTTGAAAAGATGAATGTAAATAAATATTCTGAATTAATAAATAAATATGTTCGTGTAAATAAACAATCTGAGTAAATAAATAATCTGTGTAAATAAGTAATCTGTGTAAATAATAACGTAAATAAATAATCTAAATAATGTAAATAATCTAATAAATGACTGAATAAAATAAATAAATAAATAAATAAATAAATAAATAAATAAATAAATAAATAAATAAATAAATAAATAAATAAATAAATAAATAAATAAATAAATAAATAAATAAATAAATAAATAAATAAATAAATAAATAAATAAATAAATAAATAAATAAATAAATAAATAAATAAATAAATAAATAAATAAATAAATAAATAAATAAATAAAAAAATCTAATCTACGGTCGGAGTAAGGTTACAAACAAAATAAATAGTTTTGTGGAAGACATCAACCAAAACACTACTAATTGCGAGATAAACATTACTCAAACACTAATAAAAGTGGAGATAGATATTTATTTCACACTTAGACATTTAATTGTTTTAAAACGGCACATGACATAAATAACAATATATTGGGACTAAACCTCTAACTGGCCTTTCCAACAAATATTTTATTGTGACCTAAAAGTAAGCGGTCACATAGTATAAGAAAAGCCGGGCTTAATAATTTCAATACGGCTTCAGAAGCTGTTTCTCTTTGGGAACATGTGATAAAGACGTCTAACATAAGGGTCCTTTCTATGAAAGTTTGGCAATATATGCTTGATATTGGAAACAGCGTAACAGAGGGGGTCAGGTCTAAAAATACCGAAAAATCAAGGATACGATTTTGAAATCTTCCCTTTCCAAAGCTCAAAGGAATCTTTCGAAATAAGTTGTTCGAGCGGAAAATGATTATCCACATCGAGCTGCTTTAGTGAGATAGGCATAACATATGCTCTTTGGCCTAGTTTTGATTGTAATAAAAAAAGCTATGAATATTAGACAAAAGACCGCTTTATCGATGTCGAGAAAATTGGGAAACGTCATACCATTGCAAACAGTCAATTGTACCTAACGACGAGCATAGTTTGCTTAGATTGAAAGCCAGGAAAATTTCCTCTTCAAAGCAATCTGATTTTCCAGGAATCTAAATTTTTCTTGCAACGCGTAATAAATAGAGAAATAAAAGAGTGCGCCAGCAGTGTCCGGTTCGCTTAGTAACCGCACTATTAGTATCACTCATCCGTATGATCCAGTGCTGTGAACATTTGACACTTTATGGTGCTATGGTCAGCTGTCAAATAAATTTTCTGCACTCATCCACTACTGTCATCTCTCACACCCAGCACAAGCGGTATAATGAACATCGAGAAACACAAAAAAAAACTGTAAATTGAATGTCGTCTGAAACGATCACATATGCAAATGTTTTACATTGCAAGTTTTTCATAGAGTTCTGACATATCGGTTCATAAACATCAAGAATGGTTTGATATTGCTTGTTGTGTCAAATGTGACACACATACAGTGAAAGCAGCGCTCATTACAAAAAATGACAAAAACAAACAAAACCATAATGTTTTCCAGCAAAGCTATCGTGGTCAGAAGCATTCAAATGACATGTTCGCAGTGCGCATCGTACCTTCGTGCTGTGCGTACACAAATTCTCTCTGCTCTTGGAAGTTTTCTTAAAAACTACCTAAAGCAATAAAACAGTACTTTTCAGTGCTACACAAACAGTACTTTTCAGTGCTAAAATTAAAAACGGTACTTTTCAGTGCTACTTAAACAGTACTTTTCAGTACTATTTTTTCTACTATTGATCCCTTTACGATCCTTGTTTGGACCCGTGCCTTCGATTTTTCGTTGGACCCGTTGGCGAAAGCTAGCGGTGGTAATCCTTCTTGGACACCGTCTAGGGAAAAAACCTCTCGAAGGTCACGTCTTTCTCGTTTATTAACTAAACATGGTATCAACAACTAACAAAAGGAAGGGTGAATCTCTGAATTCACTACTTCCTTCCAAAAAAGTGGGTTTTAAAACTGTCACTACACGTGGCAAGAATGGAAGAAAGGACGCTTCCCCGGAATGCGAAGTTTCTTCCAAGGGTGAAATGAATAATTGTATTGAAATGAGCAATCAGTTCGATGCTCTAGACAAATTTTCCGAACACCAAATCGAAGCAGGCTCTTTGATTCAAGTGAGGAAGCAAAGAGTGCCGCCTATCGTGGTCAGTTGTTCCGAATTTGGGGGATTTAGGCAGGAGATCTTGAACTCCATTAGGGGAATCAAGGTTTCCTTCCAAATCGCAAAGAAAGGAGACTGTCGCGTTTTGCCGGAAACTCTTAAAGATCGCGAACTTCTTCTCAGATATCTTGAAGAGAAGAAGCACACATTTTTTACTTATGACGACAAAACTGAACGTTTGTTCAAAGTCGTCTTGAAAGGTCTCTCAAGTGACTATAAGTCACCTGAAGAGATCAAAAATGGAATAAATGATTTACTTGGATTGAAGAACCCAATCTGGCATTGTTCGGAAAGGGCTTTCTCAAGAATATTATTTAGTTCACTTTAACAAAAAAGAACTAAATAATATTAAAGCTTTAGAAAAAGCTAAACTTATGTTCGATGTCCGTGTGACGTGGGAACATTTCCAGAAACCTGGAGGAAATTACCAGAACCCCACTCAGTGCCGTCGGTGCCAAAAGTGGGGTCATGGTACAAAAAATTGTCGCATGGATGCTAAATGCATGATTTGCGGAGGTTCTTCTCACGCTAAGGACGACGGTCCTGTGAAAGAAGATACCAGAAAATTTCAATGCGCCAATTGCAAGGGCCCTCACAAAGCTAACTTTTGGGAATGCATTTCACGCAAAAGAGTCGTTGAGGCTCTTGCCAGGCAGATGAAGGATAATATCCGTTACGATAACGGTCGTTTCCGGAATTTGCCTGGTAGAGTATCGAACAATGCTCATTTTTCAGTTAACGATCGCTTGATTAGGAATCATACCCACCAGGAAGATCATAATCATGCTCATTCACAAACAAATTTTAATCCGTCGGGTAGCCGTTCGAATCTTTCAATTTCGAATGTATCTACCCACGGTAAATCCTTTGCCGATATCGTAGCAGGAAATTTGAACTCCTCCCCTGTTCGTTCCATGAGTACCCATTCCACTTGTTTCAAATCAAATGGAAAAAACCCTACCGCCACAGGTAACTCTTACTCAGCTTCTTCGTCTACCGAAAATTCTAATGGGAAATCATCAAATGGACCCACTTCCAGTGATATGTCTGCCTTAGATTTTAATTTTCTAACTGAACAATTGAATCTAATGATTGATGCAATGTTCAAAGCCACCACTATGACTGAAGCAGTCCAAGTTGGTGTAAAATTTACAAATCAAATTGTTATTGGATTACGTTTTTCTAATGGATCCAAATAATAATTTAAATATTTTAAATTGGAATGCTCGTTCTCTGAATGGTAAAGAGGACGAGCTGTTTAATTTTCTTACAGCTAATAACGTGCATATAGCAGTTATTACCGAAACTTATTTAAAACCTGGATCCAAACTTAAAAAAGATCCTAACTTTTTTGTTTATCGTAATGATCGATGGGGCATGTGGGGGAGTTGCAATCATCATTCATAGGCGTATAAAACATCAACTGTTTTCGTCATTTGAAACTAAAGTTTTTGAAACTTTAGGTGTTTCTGTTGAAACACAGTTTGGCAAATATACTTTCATAGCTGCCTATTTGCCTTTTCAATGCTCTGGACAGCTAGTTAATTTGCTCCAAACTGACTTGCGAAAATTGACTCGCAATAAGTCAAAATTTTTTGTCATTGGTGACTTTAATGCCAAACATCGGTCATGGAATAATTCTCAAAGTAATTCCAACGGCAGAATTTTATTTGATGAGTGCTCTTCAGGATATTTCTCAATTCAATACCCTGATAGCCCTACATGTTTTTCCTCTTCTAGAAATCCATCTACGATTGACTTGGTCTTAACCGACTCTAGTCATCTTTGTAGCCAATTAGTTACTCATGCTGATTTTGATTCTGATCATGTCCCTGTTACATTTCAAATATCGCATGTAGCGATTCTCAATCCTATCAGCTCCACTTTCAACTATTTACGAGCCGACTGGAATATATATGAAACGTATGTTGACTCTAATCTTGATGTTAACATTTCTTTAGAAACTAAAATTGATATTGACAATGCTCTTGAAACTTTAACAAATTCCATTGTTGAAGCCAGGAACATTGCAATTCCAAAATGTGAAGTAAAATTTGAATCCGTGATTATAGACGATGATCTTAAGCTCTTGATCCGTCTTAAAAACGTGAGGAGAAGGCAATTTCAACGCACTCGCGATCCTGCTATGAAAATTATATGGCAGGATTTGCAGAAAGAAATCAAGAAACGTTTTGCAGATTTAAGATACAAAAATTTTGAAAATAAAATTTCTCAATTGGACCCCGGCTCTAAGCCCTTTTGGAAATTATCTAAAATCTTGAAAAAACCTCAGAAGCCAATACCGGCATTGAAAGAGGAAAACAAATTATTACTAACTAATTGCGAAAAAGCTCAAAAACTTGCTATGCAGTTTGAAAGTGCGCACAATTTTAATTTAGGACTTACTAGTCCAATTGAAAATCAAGTTACTCAGGAGTTCGAAAATATTCTCAATCAAGTAGACGGGGTTGGTGGTCTGATGGCTACCGCTTCTGCTTCATATGCAGAAGGTCATGGGTTCAATCCCAAGCCCGTCCCTTTCCTCGTACTTTGTAGTTGTATATCTCTCACTTGCTTCTATCTTCCATTCTAAATATATCACACTCCAACTATTCGTTCATAGCAAACGCTAGAACCAGAGACGGACAAGAAACCGTTTCCCTAACGCTTCCTACTTCCACGCGCACGCCTTTCTTACGCCTGATACATAGGCAGTCTGCTAACCACAAAAGCAAACCTCTCTGCCATGCCTTTCCCCCAATCCATACACTCCCGCATAAACTGGCGTGGATGCAGTGGAATATTCGGTCTACGTGGGAGCCAGTTCAATGCATCATCAATTCCTCCCCCTTCCCCTCATTGGTCTGCATTCTGACGTGGCAGGTGCCATTGTTGCCTAAAAATAGAAGATCACCAGCACTTATACACTGAGGATGCCTGTTAGTCCCAAGCAGTCATTCGGTTGGTTCCTTGTGTAAGTGCAGCTGATCTGGCGATACTGGAGTGCATCCACGGGCGGCCAATCAAGCTCAAGCTCAAGCTCAAGTTCGAAAATATTCTCAATCAAGAGAACGTTTTCGAAAATGCCTGGGAGACTGATTTGGAAGAAGTGAGAACTATTATTAAAAAATTCAAAAACATGAAAGCTCCTGGCGATGATGGAATTTTCTACATCCTCATCAAGAAACTTCCAGAAAGTAGCTTATCATTTTTAGTTGATATATTTAACAAATGTTTTCAATTAGCATATTTTCCTGACAAATGGAAAAATGCTAAGGTTGTTCCAATCTTAAAACCAGACAAAAATCCTGCAGAAGCTTCTAGCTATCGTCCAATCAGTTTGCTTTCATCCATCAGTAAACTTTTTGAAAAGGTTATTTTGAACAGAATGATGGCCCACATCAACGAAAATTCAATTTTTGCCAATGAACAGTTCGGATTCCGCAATGGACATTCGACCACTCATCAACTTTTACGTGTAACAAATTTGATCCGTTCCAACAAATCTGAAGGCTATTCTACTGGTCTTGCTCTTCTAGACATAGAAAAAGCATTCGACAGTGTTTGGCATGAAGGTTTGATTGTAAAATTGAAAAACTTTAATTTTCCAACATACATTGTTAGAATAATTCAAAGTTATCTGTCAAATCGTACACTTCAGGTTAATTATCAGAACTCCAGATCTGAAAGACTTCCTGTAAGAGCTGGTGTTCCCCAAGGCAGCATTTTGGGACCAATATGATACAATATTTTCACATCTGACTTACCTGAGTTACCTCAGGAATGTCAAAAATCTTTGTTTGCGGATGACACAGGCCTCTCCGCCAAAAGACGAAGCCTGCGTGTCATCTGTAGTCGATTGCAAAAAAGTTTGGATATTTTTTCTTCATACTTGCAAAAATGGAAGATTTCTCCTAATGCTTCCAAAACTCAACTAATAATATTCCCTCATAAACCAAAAGCTCTTTATTTGAAACCTTCAAGTAGACATGTTGTCACGATGAGAGGGGTTCCAATAAATTGGTCAGATGAAGTTAAGTATCTAGGGCTCATGCTAGATAAGAATTTAACTTTCAAAAATCACATTGAGGGCATTCAAGCCAAATGTAATAAATATGTAAAATGTCTCTATCCCCTTATTAATAGAAAATCAAAACTTTGTCTTAAGAACAAGCTGTTGATATTCAAACAAATTTTCAGGCCAGCCATGTTGTATGCTGTACCAATATAGGCTAGCTGTTGTAATACCAGGAAGAAAGCTCTGCAGAGAATTCAAAATAAAATTTTGAAAATGATTCTGAGGCTTCCTCCCTGGTATAGTACCAATGAGTTACATAGAATATCCAATGTTGAAACATTGGAACAAATGTCAAATAAAATAATCAATAATTTCAGGCAAAAATCGTTACAATCTTCTATTGCCACGATTAATGCGTTATATGTTTAGGTTAAGTTAGGTTAAGTATATTCAAAGCGTTTTTTTTTTTCTCTTATAAGCAGGTGAAATCAACTCACCTGTAAAAAATCTGAACTGCTACGGCAAATGAAATGTAATATGTTGTATGTATGTATGTATGTAGGTAGCCACCAATCCTTGCTTGAGTCTTGCTCTGCATGCGGCTCCACTCAACAGTAAGGTCAAATTTTATTACCAATCTGCATTCAACATATCGCTGTATGAAGGGCCAAAAGGGGGGTGGCGGACCCGTAAGCAGAGACACTTACGCGAAACCCGCGGGAAACAGAGAATCTCCTTCCAGCCATATGATCCAACAGATTGAGTATTAGAATTTGCAATACTTGTCGAGCTTTCCACGGAAAGGTTTGTTAGAAGAAGGGCGCGTCAAATCTTTTACAACTGTTGGAGAGAAAAGTACTAGACGCGAACGACTAACACTTTTCCTCCTGACTCCGATTGGCACTCCACTTCATTGTCCAGTTGTAAATTCAATGATGCCCTGATGCTCCCTCCCTCCCCAAAACATGAGAAATTCAATTATAGTGATATGTTATATAGTAGATAAGATTATAATATAATTAATAATATGATAATAAAATATGAAAATAAAATGGTAGTAACAATAAAATATGACGCAGTGAAACAGCATGCAGTATTATATCGGACGACATATATTTTTCTTTTGAATATTTGTGCTACTGATGATATTCGGCTAGTCGAGGGAATAATGATAAAAATAAACAAAATATTTAAATAAAAATAAAAAATCAGCGATTTGTTAATAAAGTTTCCGGATACATCAAAAACAAAATTCCAGCCTCCATATGTTTAGGGAGGACAAACAAAATAATATTACATCCGACGCTTTGTTTCATTCGCTGTAGCCTACTGTAGTAAACAAAGTCATTTATAAGTAGCAGCATGTAGTGCAAGGATGTTACGGCACATTCTCCTATATTCCGGCTGACAACCTACTACATCGTCCATCTGTGACTTCTCTGATGCCCTAATGCACCCTCTCAATACCCCGCATATAATAAATGAAATAATTATAATAAAATATATAAAATGGAATTTATAGTTTTATACGATATGAATATAGATATTTCAGAATTTCCATTCTTTAATTGTGATGAATTGAACCTCGTTAGGTAGTCTCCAAAATAAGGACGAATAGAACGACATGCTGAAATATTAATAGCAGTGATTATGTTAGTATCTCCGATGACTCCATGATGCTTCTGGAAATTATGCCAATGAATTAGTATAACAAACCAATTATAAATAAGTAATTCGTGCACCTCCACTGGACAAGTAGCTATAAAGAATAAGTTTGAAATCTTGTTTCTTTGTATATATGTATGCATGTAGATAGCCACCATCCTAGCTTGAGTCTTGCTCTGCATGCGGACAACCTTCATCATCAGACTGAATTCAACATACTATTGCTTGAAGGGCCAAAAGGGGTATGGCGGACCCGTAAGTCAAAGCACTTACGCGAAACTCGCGGGAAATAGAGAATCTCCTTCCAATAACATGATCCAACAAAAAGTATAATGAAATTTGCAATATCTGCCAAGTTATCCACAGGATGGTTTGTTATAAGAAGGGCGCGTCAAATCCATTACAACTGTTGGGTTATAAGAACCCATCTACAAGGATGTTATTTCAACCCTTGACTCCGGCTGGCACTCCACTACATTGTCCAGCTGTAACTTCAATGATGCCCTGATGCACCCTGCCGATATCACCCATGTTATATGATAAAAACAAGGCATCGTTATATATTTAAAATGGGATACAATAATATTTATATATAAAAGAATATTCAATAACTTGAAGATTTGTCCTAGAAAGAAAAGATATTAACACCGTTTATGTTGCAATAGATTTTACAACGTTCCTGAAATTAAATATTTCGGCATATGTTTACAACGTCTTCCTGGAATAATATGCCTTGTTGATATATCCTGAAAAAAAAATATATATATATACTAATTATGTATGTATGTAGATAGCCACCATCCATAATTTGAGTTTTTCTCTAGATAATGGATTGCAAGGTCAATTTTCATTATCAATTAGTATTAATTATACCGTTGTATGATTGCCAAAAGGGGGTGACGGACTCGTAAGCAGAGATACTTACGCGAAAAAAAGAAAATCATTTTGAAACTTTCATTACATTTACATTTGTTAACCTCCAAATAAAAATTAATCCAAGTTCCCTGATTGAGAAGGATTTTTGAAAATATATATTTATCGATTTATGTAGGGAAATTTGCCTCTCACGAGATATCGACAAGTGGAGTTATAGAATGTCGAGTTGTGGAGAGTCGACTGTAGTAATATAAAAGTACAAATATATAATATATATAATATACAACACAATATAACTAAACAAAGTAGAACATATAATAATATAATACAATATAGTACAACATAAAGTAGTATAATACAGATACAATTAATATACAAGGAAATATAAATCAAAATATAACAATCTGCGCTCTGTGTTGTTAACGCCATCGTCCTTATACTGCAACCCTTAATTTATCGAGAATAATAATTTATGCTTTAAAATAAAACATATCTCAATGTATTTAATCTGAAGCGGAAACACCGACCTTATCTGTAAAGCAATGGGTTAAAGATAATTTCTGTCTCTGTATGAATGACCACACCAGGAAATGCGAATCAGCAGGCACCGACTGCCTATTTGCACTAACCCAATTTGATGAAGCGCAAAAGTTTCCGCGACCCCTGTCAAAACGATACTTCACAAACTGCTACGGCAAATGAAATGTAATATGTTATTAACAAAATGTTAATAAAATCTTAGATTTGTTTTACTAAATTAGGATGATAGTGTTGTATAATAACACAGAACACCTAGATATAAGAAATAATGAATGTCATGTTTGGAATGATACTAATAAAGAAATTAAAAAAAAAAAAAATGACATGTTTTTACCAACATTCGTTTGATCGCTCGTGTTGTGAATGTTTAAGGCAAGCGCTGCTGAATATCAGCGAGATCGTGTCGACTACCGTGATTGCTTACAACACTGGTATACTCACTTATTTATTTCAAATTATATTATTATCGAGAAACTTAGCAGTAGATTGGAGTACCTTGTACCTTTTAATTCCGCCCCAAATGCTTATCTTTGACAGATACGCGTATTTTGACTAGGCGAAGGGGTGGTAAAATGAACACTTTAAGAATATCATCTTGTTTCTGATAGAAAAACCGAGGAGTTTTTATAGTTCTATCGCACAACATTAAAAATAGGGATGTTATCCATAGCAACGACACGAATTCAGATTAAAATAGATAAATTTCACTTGCTTGCTGTTCTTACTTTTTCTTGAAAGTTCAGACAATTTTACGTTTACTGACATTTGGTTTAGTGGTTTACTTATTGAGATATATATATTTTTGAAAATAAAAAATCAGTCATTTTTTATCGACACACATTATAGGTCTCAGCGCATTAGAATTTTTATTTAAAAAAAAAATCATAATAAATCATTTTGAAAAGTTTAACCGATTTCCAATCTTTTTTTATGAAATGAAAGCTTAAGATGTCAATGTTTCAAAAAAAAAAATAAAGCTCTGATTTTTTTTATATGTTAAATTTTAAAAAATTCCTAAAAAACTAGAAATTTTAATATATTTTCAAGTGAAACATTTTTTTTTCAGAGTTTTATATTTTTTCTGAAATATTGAAATCTTAAGCTTTCATTTGATAAAATAAAGATTGAAAACCGGTCAAGCGATTCAAAAGTGATTTTTTAAAATAAAAAGTCACGATTTTTCTGGTCATCCTATTTCGGAAACGGTCACCCTAATAAAAAAAATCCAAAACACGAGTATCCTTAATTCGGATAAGGAACAAAATAGCGGTTTTTCATGGAATGGCTGTATAGATTTTATTGCGAATCAATGGGTAACCTTATGCGACGTAGTTTATGATAACAAAGTTGATTTGGTAGTTGTTACAGATTGATTCGACTTACTTTGAATACGTACACGACTCGAAACGAAGTAGCGTTTTATGCCAGGAAACTCAGCAATTGAACGATTTCGTACATCGTGTTGTGTGAGTACCCGAGCAGAAGAAAATAACTACTGAATACCAATTTGAGGTACTCCATACCAGATAATTTCCGATACTTACAACCTGAATGAGGTATGAATGAGCCCTGCATAAGAGGTAAAATACCTCAAATAATACCTTCTGCATATTCTACAAATACCAAGCTGATAACTAGATCAGGTATTGTAATACCTAAATAATACTTCATGGATTTTCATATAAAAATGAACTTTTTCAATACTAGTTCAATACCTCCAGCAGTCCTCAATACCTGTCGAATACCAAAATGAAGTATTTTTAATTGTTTTAAACATTCTTTTCAAATACCATTGTAATACCAAAATGAGGTATTGATAACTGAACAATACCTAATTTTGGTATGATACCAAAATATGGTATGCATAAGGTATTGGGGAGTTATTTGTTCCTGCTCGGGTATGATGTAATTCACACAACTAAACGACTTTTTTACGTAAATGTTAATGCTAGTTCTGGTTGCCTGGGTGTCCTATAGGCACTGGCTCAGTTATTAATCAAATTTTAATAGAAATTCTAATGTGGCAAACACGAATAGTATGGGTATAGATATTCTGAGGAGTCAAGAAAATTTGTAAACTCGAAACCCTTTACACTGATGATGCGGGTTTACTGCCCATAGCTCAGAGTCCGGTGCTTAATTATGACGATCCCCGTAGCACAGCCACAATGAGTGTTAATTGACCTGTTTTGCACTGTCGTTAAAAATTATCGTATAGTTAACAGAATTGTTGTAATTAATCAATTATATTCAGCACAATCTACAGATACCGTCAGCATCGTCGTCACCATATGATATAATGGCTTGCGCTTGTCGTGCCGTAGAACGATTTGCGTGTGGTGGCAATTGGTCACCATATCACACGCTTTCGGTTTTATTCGTCGGAGCTGTCTTTTCGTGTATATACTCTACACGAACACGCATAATGTATTCTAGAAAATTTTTCTTTTTTTTTCGAAACTTGCAAATACAATTTTTGGAGAAAATTTCAGTATAGTTCAGTGTGGCAAATAGTCGAGTGGTGCAAAAGTTTCTTTTCAAAATTGATCAAATGAAAGCAAATGAAGCTACCAAAATTTCAAGTTTTACCTTAACTTTGCGAAAAACTGATATTTTTTGGGTACAAGTCGATCAGTCCTGTTGTATCCTGTGTATGAACATGTTCTAACTTAAACAACTTCAATATATTTTCTCGAATAAACTTGAGTCACATTTTTTTAGTATACACCCTACACAAGGCAAACTTATTTCCAACCTCGTCAAGACCACTGACTGCCAACCTAGGGCTAGGCTACGGTTGTAAAATGGAAAATAATTACTTACATTGAAGCGCGTAAGGACGGTGCGCCGCAAGGCAAGGTCGGTAAGGTACAAGGTAGGAGTCAACCCACATCGAACACAGCTGTTGGATGCAGACGCTTTTTTTGTGTAGATCAAATATCAGAATGCCAATATGTAACTCAATGGTCGTTTATACTTCGTGGGCTGGCTTACAATCCAATATCGAGCGCCATTTCCAATCATTGATTGGATTGAATCGTTCCGGGAAAAAAGAATACCATAAAAAGCGCAAATAGTAAAACTCGCACGTTTTCCAACGCCGTTCTCGGAAAATGGGTGGCATTGAAGCCACGAAAATATCACTCGCATGTAGATGTGCATTCAACTCACAGTTATGGATCACCCAATACGTTTTGGCGTTTCATTTCAAATCGCCTTAGATCCACAACTGTGTCTTCTTCTTATGTTTCTTCTTCTTTTTTGCATTACATCCTTACTGGAACAGAGCCTGCTTCTCAGTTTAGTGTTCAATGAGCACTTCCACAATTTTAAACTGAGAGCTTTCTTTGCCAAACTTAACCATATTTGCATCCGTATATCGTTCGATGTCCAGGGAATTCAAGGAAATTTCCATGACGAAAAGATCCTGGACTAACCGGTAATCGAACCCAGACACCTTCAGTATGGCTCAGTATGGCTTAGCATTGTAGCCGCGGACTCTAACCACTCGGCCAAAGAAGGTCCACAACTGTGTATGGTTTTCAATACCAACAGCTATAAACCAACGCTTCTAGGAATATAATTGAAATTTTATCTCCCTGGAACAGAAAACTCTGCAAAGCTTTCGAGATTAGTTGTTTACGTAAGTAAAAAAAAGTGTTTAATCCGGCATTGATTCATATCTGTTGGTTATCCATAACTGTGGGGTGACTGTATTCCCGTATTTGCACCGCCAGATATCGGGATTGTAATCTAGTGCAATCCATACTGATAGGTATCACTACCGCACACATGGAAGTGGATGTCGGTACATTGTCTGTCCTCCGGAACCGAACGGAGGTCTGAAAATTGATATACCAATGGATGTTATCATGAGAGTTTCCTGGCGTATGTGTCAGTGTGTGTAAAGGTGGGTGGCTCAACTCAACTAATGCACGACTGCATTGTGTTACATTTTCATATGTATTGATTTTTCTTTTTTGTGCATGTCTCGATCTTTATGTGATGGACTTCTTCATATTCATGTTACAGGAATTCGTTGGCTTAAAATTTATTTCAACAATGTGTTTTTTAAACTCAAGGGCTACCAGAGAGAGAAGTATAAGTATTAACTGTTGTCTTTCAAACAAAGATAAAAACTAGATTAACATTTGATTTCAACGAAAGTAGATACCGATGTCATGGAAGTTCAAGAACAATTTATATAGATATACAAACACTGCAAGATAAACAGCCCAATACTGGCATGATTTGGAATCATTTCGTGATGCATATTTAGAGCGCCCATTCTTGCTCTGGGGTTCATTTTCGGACAATCAACAAAGTAAATAAATTACAACTTTGTAGAGAAAATAGACAAAACCATGATTTCAGGCTTTAACTAGCTTTTGCAAACAAATCCAAATTTCATGTTTTCTTTTTTTTATTCACAAGAGCATCAAATCATGGACGATTGGATTTAGCCATTCCAGATATTTCGAAACCGGTTCCGGTAGGATATGGTTTGGAAATTTTCAGATTAGCATAAGGTACTCGACAGTTAAAAGTTTGTCATTTTTCATACAGATTCGATTATATGCCTTGCCTTAAACCAAGCACCAATCAGGATACATCATGATTTCTAGGACTGGGGCGTTCTCTTTCAAATCAGGACAATATGGCACATATGTATTATTTGACGGATCTGAACATATAATTACAGTCAATTCTCCCTTACTCGATATGCCGTATCGCTTTTTCGAGCTAGAGAACCATAGTAAAAGTTGGTTTTCAAGGCTAACTTGATGGTTTCTTCGTTCGCAGTTGCACTGGTTTTATGTTCCCAAACTTGAGATCCCTTCAATATCGAGTTATGAAGAGTTGACTGTAGTTAACTAGAAGTAAAACACTGTAAAGTCGTCGATCAGTAGAAAGTTTCAACTACTACCAAATTCTTCGAATTTGTGCAGATAGGAATTTCAAGGAATTTCTCCAAAGATTTCAATAGGATGTTTTTTTTTAAATTCCATCTAGGGCTCATCGGGCAGTTTGTGCAGAATTTTATTAGTACTCCCATGAATTTCTTAAAAGATAACTCCACAGATTATTACACAAATAGTTCAAAGAGTAACTGTGTTTTTTTTCTCAAGATTGTTCCTTGAGAACATCAACAGGTAAGAAATTCCTGTAAATAACATTGAAAAGTTCCGGACCTCATGTTTTTCGTTTGTGTTGAAGGGATTTCTCAAGAAACTTCTACATGAATTCCTTCAGTGATTTCTCCAAGAACTTCTCCACGGAATGTGGAATCGCGGAATCTTTCCATAAAGTTTCCAGAGATTGCTGCAAAACTCATTCCAAACAATCTACCAGAATTTCCCCTAGGGATTCCTGAATGAACCCTCGGGAAATTATCGGATCAATTCTTAGAAGAATTCTGTTCTGCAGGCCAAACCGATTTGCCTGCAATTCTAATGGAAAAGCTACCATAAAACTTTTCTAATGGATCCAATAAATAATAGTTTGAATATTTTAAATTAGAATGAAATGGTAAAGAGGACGCGCTGTTTAATTTTCTTACCGCTAATTACGTGCATATAGCAGTTATTACTGAAACGTATTTGAAACCTGGATGCAAACTCAAAAGAGATCCTACCTTTTTCGTTTATCGTAACGATCGACTTGATGGGGCATGTGGGGGAGTTGCAATCATCATTCATAGGAGGAGAGCTTGGTAAATTAACTTACATAGCTGCCTATTTGCCTTTTCAATGCTCTGGACAGCAAGTTAATTTGCTCCAAACTGACTAGCAAACATTGACTCGCAATAAGTCAAAAAATTTTGTCTTTGGTGATTTTAATGCCAATCATCGGTCATGGAATAATTCTCAAAGTAATTCCAACTGCAGAATTTTATTTGATGACTGTTCTTCAGGATATTTCTCAATTAAATACCCCGATAGCCCTACATGTTTATCCTCTTCTAGAAACCCATCTACGATTGATTTGGTCTTAACCAATTCTAGTCATCTTTGTAGCCAATTAGTTACTCATACTGATTTTGATTCTGATCATGTCCCTGTTACCATTCATATATCCCATGAAGCGATTCTCAATCCTATCAGCCCCACTTTCAATTATTTTCGAGCCGACTGAAATATATATGAATCATATATTGACTCTTATCTTGATATTGACAATGCTCTTGAAACTATAACAAATTCCATTGTTGAAGCCAGGAGCATTGCAATTCCAAAATTTGAATCCTTGATTATAGACGATGATCTTAAACTCTTAATCTGTCTTAAAAACATGAGGAGAAGGCAATTTCAACGCACTCACGATCTTGCTATGAAAATAATATGTCAGGATTTGCAGAAAGAAATCAAAAAACGTTTTGCACAATTAAGTAACAATAATTTTGAAGATAAAATTTCTCAATTGGACCCTGGCTCTAAGCCCTTTTGGAAATTATCTAAAATTTTGAAAAAAACCTCAGGAGCCAATACCGGCATTGAAATAGGAAAACAAACTATTACTAACTTATTGCGAAAAAGCTCAAAAACTTGCTATGCAGTTTGAAAGCGCGCACAATTTTAACTTTAACCAATTGAAAATCAAATTACTCAGGACTTCGAAAATATTCTCAACCAAGAGAACGTTTGGCGATGATGGAATTTCTTACATCCTCATCAAGAAACTTCCAGAGAGTAGCTTATCATTCTTAGTTGATATATTTAACAAATGTTTTCAATTAGCATATTTTCCTGACAAATGGAAAAATGCTAAGGTTGTTCCAATTTTAAAACCAGACAAAAATCCTGCAAAAGCTTTTAGCTATCGTCCAATCAGTTTGCTTCCCTCAATCATTAATCTTTTTGAAAAGGTTATTTTGAACAGAATGATGGTCCACATCAACGAAAATTCAATTTTTGCCAATGAACAGTTTGGATTCCTCCATGGACATTCGACCACTCATCAATTTTAACGTGTAACAAATTTGATACGTTACATCAAATCTGATGGCTATTGTACTGGTTTTGCTCGTATTTTTTTCGTATTAAAAATTGATGGAAACTTTTAGGTGTTTCCTTCTTCTTGGTCTACCATCAATTATTTTCCAAAATAGATCTTTACTAACTTCAAGATCCCTTAACAAGCAGATTGTTCTCACCATCAAACCAAACAACGCACAGCATTTGATTTAACTTCTGGAATGTTTCGTCCCAAAATTACCATTGCATAATTTACTGCCATTGTCTTCGTCACCATTGTGCCCTCTACGACTTCCACCAGTTCACGAAGATCCTCTATGTCTTCGATAATGACGCCATAAATCCCATCTTTTGGGCCTTGCGGAGCTGTTCTGTTCTAGCTTCTAGGTGCTGATTCAAACGAAACCTCAAGACTCGAAAATGGAGCGCGCCCCCTGAAAGGACTATTTGTCAGCAGCCGGTTGTCGTCGAGTGAGTGCCCGCCAGGAAAACTGGAACACAAAGCATTCATAAATTATTTTCCAGTTCGGTCCAAAGCAACGATTGGTCGGCGAGTGATACGAATATTAGCCCCAGTGAAAACGAATAGCGATTTCATTTCCCCTGGTGAACGTTTTCCAACCTACAGTGTTCTAGAGTTAAAAGATTGATGGCGAAAATTGCGCATTCTCAATATTTTACAATTTTGACCATTTGAAGTGATATTAAACACGTGTTAAAGCTTCCATCACTTTCTTTGACATATTTGTAATATTTTGGTTATAAAAGTAGAGTGTGGTCTTTCGATTCCGGTGCATGCTCCAGTGGTGAGCGACGGAATCAAGTCCAATCGTGTTAGATCAGTGTTGTGCGAGTGAAAAGATATTCGTGTTC
This sequence comes from Aedes aegypti, assembly GCF_002204515.2. Lineage (NCBI taxonomy): Eukaryota > Metazoa > Arthropoda > Insecta > Diptera > Culicidae > Aedes > Aedes aegypti. The sequence goes on from NC_035108.1 coordinate 144,401,982, forward strand.
AGTCGTAGATGGATTGCCAACTGATGAGCTCGTTTCATACTTATAATAACACGCTAGACATCATTGCGTAATGTAATTTTCAAACAAATGTTGACGTATTTTATTTATCTCATACCAATATCAACCATTTTATTTTCATTGTGAGATACAAATTCCGAACTAGCTTTAAGTAAAAGTTGTATTTTTTCCTCTTTATCCCCGATCTTCCTTCATTGCTATTAAATATCCTGCCCGTGGTGATTGTGGAGATGCAGAGGTTTTCTCGATCCTTGGAACCAATAATCATTACACCCTTGCATTCCTTCTCCATCCCAAACTGTAAAGACTCGGACTCCGTTAGGGTAAATCAATAATATGAATTCTACTAAAATGCACGAGAATAAGTGGAAAGCCCCATTCTTTATTCATTTGGATCTAAGTGCAATTCTTACTAGTTCCGATCAATTATGGAGTAGCAACTATCGACATATACAGTTAGTCTATGCTATGTTATGAAAACCGTAAATTGAAGTTGCTTTTTTGTCAGCTATCAAAAAAACTGGACCTCTGTGGGACCGGACTGCTGGAGTGCCTGCAGGGCTTCGAATCAAAATCGCTTCTTATCGCCGGGCACATATCAAATGGATGAAAAAACAAAGACAAACAGCGCGGCACGAGCATTCGAACAGATCCCGGAGCTATCGACGGGAAACATACGAACTCGGACCTGCTGCTGCTGCTACGTGGCGTACAATTTTGATGCGATAGAGCTGATAGCATTGCAGAAAAAAAGTGATAAAAAGTAAAGTCACGCAAACAAGTTAATTTTATGAATGGACCGAATGAAATTAGAACCGAGCATAATGAAGAAAACTTCATTAGTCGCGAAACGATTGGACGCGAGATGGCTGTCTATATGTTTGATTGGTTGTATCTGGGATGCAGTATTCATGAGACTTGAATGAATATGGATGCTTATAGCGTTTGAAGAAGACATATATTAGTCTGCGTAGCATATTTTGGCTACAGTTCAGACGTACTTCAACTCTGTTATTTGTTTTATGAACAAGATTGATTGATTTGACTTTATTAACGAGATTTTTAGCCCTGGGCTAGTTCATCTCGGGACCAACGGCTTTACTTCCCTTCCGAAGGAAGTCGTCACTATAACTTTTTACGTCATAAGTGACTATGTCGGGGATGGGATTCGATCCCAGGTCCTCGGCGTGAGAGGCGAGTGTACTAACCACTACACCAGGTCCGTCCCCCTATGAACAAGATATATTTATGTATGGACAGCAAGAAATAATTATTTATCTGAATATAAACATCCAGGAAGAAAAGAAGTGAAAGCTTAAGACGGTTTTTACACATTTTTAAGAAAACAGAGTAAAAATAAGCCGAAAAATGACGTCGAGAAAATCTTTTTTCCACTATCCTAAAAATAAGAGGCGAAAACTGTAAAATACTTACTGAATTGGGTGAAGTTTTGCAATCAGCTAACCATTTATGGATGTGAAATATTTCCATATCAAATAAAACTACACAGATATAAATTAAGAATCTAATGCCTAACGAATATATAACAACTTGTTAATTACTATTACTATTTCTAAAAATTCACTCGTATCGAATATTGCATGCAATTTTCATACTAAGATCAACCTGTAATTTTCAAATCCGATGGAAAAATGTCGTGAATGTGATAGAGATCATTTTGTTACATGATACTCGATGTAACATTTTTCAACTGTGATAAGAAACATTCATATGGGGATAAGATACTCCGGGGCAAGTGAGAATCCGGTGTAAGTGGGACATTCCGTCATAGCTCGTTTATGAAAAGTTTTTCAAGGGGTATTCTTCTAGAAAGTTGAAGATACAATGATAAGGAAAGTATTTAGTACAAACATTATTTTTATTTTTAATACCATGTACTCCATCCCGAGCAGAAGAAAATAACTACTGAATACCAAATTGAGGTATTCCATACCAGATAATTTCCAATACTTACAACCTGAATGAGGTATGAATGAGCCCTGCATAAGAGGTAAAATACCTCAAATAATACCTTCTGCATATTCTACAAATACCAAGCTGATACTTAGATCAGGTATTGTAATACCTAAATAATACTTGATGGATTTTCATATAAAAGTGAAATTTTTCAATACTAGTTCAATACCTCCAGCAGTCCTCAATAGCTGTCGAATACCAAAATGAAGTATTTTTAATTGTTTTAAACATTTTTTTCAAATACCATTATAATACCAAAATGAGGTATTGATAACTGAACAATACCTAATTCTGGTATGATACCAAAATATGGTATGCATAAGTTATTGGCGAGTTATTCTTTCCTCCTCGGGATGCAACAGTTGTCAGCTCAGCACCATTTTCAACTTCCATGATAAATTGTGACACGCTTCACGTTCTGCATTGGCTCCCAAAAAATAATTGTGCTATAAACCGAATTACCGTCGGTAAGCTATAAGTTTAAGTATTGTTACAAGTTGCTTACGATAAACAGGCATTTTGTTTTCATTTCATATGAAAATTTCTACAGTCTAACTTACCCCAAAATATCCTTATATCCAGGGTAAAGGGGACCTATCGAAACAAGCACCCGAATCAAAACTTTTCCTACACGTTTCAAACATCTTCCTAGAGAGTAGCACTAAAACATTCGAACAAATGATTTTTATAAAAAAAAATCAATCTTATATTACGTAATTGTGGAAAAGGGAGAAAAAATGACTTATATTTCTAAATACTTTTTTCTATTCTTTCTGTTGAAATATGAATTTAAAATTGAACGTAGACAGAGATAAAATTTAAAATACATCATGAGAATGATAACTATATTATTTTTATTGAACTTTATGTGATATTTCTACCAAATTCAGTAGTTGCGGGAAACAGTTCCATCCCATTATATGGTTTTCCGCCATGCATAACCGTAATAACAAATAATAATAAAATATATTAAAATTCATCAATTATTGAAAAATTACTTGCTGCATTTCGATTAATAATTTATAAATGACATATTTTGAACATTTTTAATACTTTTTTACGCTTTTAGTGATAAATTTTCAGTTAAAATTCATTGCGATGTGACATAACCTTACACTTACGTTTTCTTTCTAAAACGTTACGTATTTTATGGTTGATCCATCATGCACATCAAATATGTACTCAAAATTGAAAAAATATGATTTATCAATCCTATTATTGCAATGGTGACTTACTGATGTAGTTTGACGCATGAAACTGGATGTGTCCCACTTGCCCCGTTTAGCGAGGTAACTGCTTCTAATGGCTCATTGTCCATCTTTCTTCTAAGGTTTTTACAATTTCGAAATTATTCGATCAAATTCATGCACACACCAGCAAATAGTATGTTCTCAAAATGTTACCGTGTTGTTGGATTTGCAAAATATTGACATTTTTAAATTATATTGAATAATCTGTTTGAACTACCGTTTTTTTTTATGTCCCACTTGCCCCGGGGTACCTTACTATAGTTCTGTTCAGTTGTTGTGTTCATTTCAAGTAAAGGCTTGCAGCTATCCAATTGCCTCAGTTATCCAACTAGCCAGTTGAATCAACCAGTCACGGTTTAAAATGCTATATTTAAAGCTCACTTGTATAAAATAATGGCACACTAAAAAAAATCTGAAATCGGCGCCTATTTTTTTCTGATTATCATGTAAAGTGAATTGTAACTGAAAATTCAAGGATAAATAACTCAAACTGAATTGAAAGGAATTAAAGAAAAAAAAAACACTGTTTTAAATAAGAATTGGAGACTGCCAGCCAGAATTTTTTTCAGTTGTTTCTATATTCCTTCATTGAAAAAACTATAGAAAAGATGATTTTGTTGATTCAGCCAAGAATTTCTGCCGGGACCGATAATTATTCAATTTATTAAGGCAATTTGTGTCAAATTATTATTTACGATATTTGGAAACAATATCTTGAATAATAATTGACCCTTTTTTTTATTTTCATTTTCTGACACTTCTTAGCAAAATTTCAAACAATTTTTCTCTTTCTGGATTTACGTCCCAATCAGAACAGAACCTGCATCTCAGCTGGTTGTTTTGAGTGCATCCACAACTATTAACTGCCAATTGTCCGTTTTTACATTTGTATATCGTGCGAAAGGTACGAAGATACTCTATGCCTTGTATAGTCGAGGAAATTTCCGATCTAAAAAAATCATCGATTTATGGTATGCATACCTATTTTCCTCTCTTCTTAGAAATGTGGGGATAACACCCGGACCCTGAAGGTCCAGGAGTGTGGGGTTGGGAAACGTTTACTACATGCAAAGCAGCAGACAGAACTACATCGCCGATCCACTAAACCATTCCCATTGCTGACGAAGGGGCCTCCACCTGCTTCGATCAACCAGAGGCTCGTATCCAACCCAGTAGGCCGGTGCCACGACAGCAACGCTACCAGGATGTTCTCCCCGCGGCCACTTAATCGCTGTAAGGGGTACCGGTATGACCTACGTAGCCGACTGTGAACCCTTGGACCACCTGTTGCTTAGCGTCTGCACAAACCACTCCTCGAGCCACGCACCACCTCCTTTGTAGCTCCAAGACGATGTGGGTGATAGCCGATGAAACGGAATTCCAGCCAAGCACGTCTTCACATATCCTCTGAACCAGATTGTCTGGAGTCGTGTCCCCAACGTGTTCCGCCGTTTGCTCTAAACCTGCATAAACTGGACATTTGGGAGAACCCGCATGACCGAAACAGTGTAAATACTGTCTAAAGCAACCATGGCCTGAAAGGACCTGTGTCAGGTGGAATGTTAGTTCCCCATGGCGCCTATTGACCCAGATATCTACCCTCGGAATCAACCTGTGGGTCCACCTTCCTTTGGTGGAACTGTCCCACGCATGCTGCCATTTGACCATAGAGATCAGTCTGGCAGTCCTGCGTATGCCTCTTGTGCCGCGCATTTCTAAGCACTCTATGTCTTCCATGATAAGGATACCAATAGGCACCATACCAGTAATGACGCAGAGTGCATCGTGTGACACGGTACGGTATGCGCTCGCAACCCTCAGGCATATTAGCCTATAAGTACTTTCTAGCTTACTACGGTAGCTGTTGGTACTTAATGCCGTGCCCCAAGCTGGGCCACCATATCTCAGTATGGACGAGGCGACACTGGCCAGAAGCTTACGCTTGCTGGCGTACACCGCAGAGCTATTGGACATCATCCGGGACAGTGCCACAATAGCTGTGGAGGCTCTCTTGCAGGCATTATCAACTACCGAAGGTAAGCTTATCGTCGATCATCACCCCTAAGTGTTACACTGATCACCGCTTGCTGCACCGATTTTCGGTTGTTAACAACAACCACCTCAGTTTTTTTGTTAGCCAATTCCAGTATCCTGGAGCTTATCCACTCCTCCACAATTGCGATCGAGCGAGCTGCAGTCAATTCCACTTCTTCGATCGATTCTCCGTAGACCTCTAGCGTAATATCGTGGGCAAAGCCAACGATAACCACACCCGCCGGGAATTTTAATCTCAACACCTCGTCGTACATTACATTCCACAACACCGGACCCAGGATGGAACCTTGAGGGACTGCTGAGGTTATGTGAAAGCACTTCTGACCTACCATCGTAGACTAGTACCCCGACTAGGGGTACATAAAGCCTGTCCACGTTAAATTTCGGACACCCAAATAATGGCAGCAAAAAAAAGTTACTCATAATTCAACAAAAACAATTGTTTATTTCAGAATAAAAGAGTTATATCTACAAAATAAACAGTTGACAAGGATGTTAATCCTTCTTTCTGTAAAATTCTCGAACTTTCTGTGGTACACCCGCCTTCCGTGTCCGAAATTTATCGTGGACAGGCTTTAACAAAAATATATCAGCATATGTTATTATGTTATAAGATTTTTTCAAACATAGGTTGTTACAAACTTGATGCAGGATGTTGTTAAAATAACTAAAATTATAACAAAAAGTGTATGAATAGTAACATAAACATAACAAAATGTGTTTTAATTCTATCAAAAACATATCAAACCAAGTTATAATGTTTGATACAAAGTATTAAAATTATAATACTGTTCGATATACGATAATATTGTATATTATTGAAATGCATAACTATCTATTTATTTTGTTAAAAAGTTGTTAAAAATGAACAAAAAAATATCTTAAAGGAAAATAAAACACATTTTGTTATATTTCTGTTTTATTTTGTTCTATGGATAACGGAGCCTAACAAAATTATATCATAATATGATATGCATATCATATTCTGATAAAATTTTATTATTATTTTGGGGGGTCCCGTAGCCTCGAGGTTACGCTTCCGCTTCTTAAGCGGAAGGTCATGGGTTCGATTCCCAATCCCTCCTCACAAAAAAACTCCGTCCAGTCACCAGAAGACGCCGCACGAAGGACAGTGTATTTGGGGAAACACATCCATCCTCCGTCAGTGTCGGATGGTGACTGAGACAAACTGACCCTCTTTGTAGGCTGTTGCCTCACACGAAACGGAAACATGGCAAAATGAACCACCGCATACCAATGGACTACTGCTATATGGATATGGATTGGACCAACGGCAGCTCTCTCCTCTACCTGCTCGGTACGAGAGAAATAGCAATAAGGATATAAATAGATTCTGTAAGGATATGATAATCGGCACAGTAGTAGCCTAGTGCACGGAGTGCCTAAAAAAAAAAAAAAAAATTATTAAATTTTTGTTACAAGCCTCTAGTCGGGACCCGATTCTGGAAGTAACTCCCGAGAATAAGGATGGAAATCTAGTGATCATGATAAAACAAATGATGCATCGTGGTTGTCCTTTATAGTGCGATCATAGCAACAACGATAAACCCTTAGTCATCAAGCCATCACAACAAACTTCGCTCCGCGAACAATTAATCGCTCGGCATGTGTGCTAACGATCAATTGTTCGCAAACCGAACTCATAAATTTAGGAGGATTTTCATGCGTTCACTCTGCGATATGACTTCTAGCATTCCATTTTTGATCCTAAAGTCAATCGTGCGTGGAATGTGAGAAAGTTTATCCGTGAATTTTAAATTGATTCGCATTAATCGCAACTTGTTACAATATCCGACAAACCCTTTGTCCTACGACAAACAGTTTATCGGATGCTCGATATATCTATGATTGGCGCGCGTGGTGAGGTGTTGAAGTCATGTTGCTGCAAGAGCGTTGACTCCTTGGACCGTTCAAATACAGGTCGGACTCGATTATCCGGAGTATCGATTTTTTTTTCACTCCGGATAATCGAATCTTCCGGATAATCGAATCACTAAGAAAAAAAATGAAATCTTCGATAAAAGAACTTAAATATTATCTTTTATTGTTGTTTTATTTATATGATGCAGTGGCGTAGCCAGATATTATTTCTAGAAACAGAAGGGGTCTTTACAAGAAAAAAAAATTGGCTGGCCTACATTACACAAAAAACACTTTTTTAAACCCCCCCTTGTCTGAAATACGTTCAAAACTGCAAAACTGTTCATGTTGTATATTGCAATTCCAAATTATCTCAGATTTATGCATAAAAATTGAAAACCAAGAACATCAAAAACTAAATTCCGGATAATCGAGTCTGAAATTCCGGATAATCGAATCCCGGATAATCGAGTCCCCGGATAATCGAGTCTCCGGATAATCGAGTCCGACCTGTACCGTGTTGTTTATCGTTAGAGCTGATTTTTTTCCATCCTTGCCCGAGAATTTTATACAGGTACTCGGGTATCCCCAGACGCAGGAGCGCATCAGCAATAGCCGCCCAGCATATCTGGAGATTGCTCTGTAGGAGCCATTGCACCTCTTGTCGTAGCCATAACGATCCTGTAGGCATCGCCCCACGGATTCGCATTGGCACTCTGACAGAGTCCCTCAAAGCAGGCCTTTTTGCTTGCCCTTATCTAGGACTTCAGCGCATCTTTGGCAGCAATGAATACCACCCGTCGTTCATCTCGCTCCTCCTCAGTACGTGCTCGCTGCATCCGCCTCCTGGCCCATAGGCAGGCACGGCGAGGTTCACAATCGCTTGAGTCCACCAGTACGCCGGTGGTCTCCCATTCCTAGGGTGGACTTGCCTAGGCATGGTCGCATCGCATGCACGCGAGAGCACCCCTGCCAGATCGTCCCCGCTTAAGCCGAGTAGGTTACGCTCACGGCGGAGCGCCTCTCTAAATACTTCGTCATTGAAATACGATGTCTTCCACCTACGAGGGCTTGGCCTTGACTTAGCCGCCACTTTCTCTACCCGCTGCCTGCTGTTGTTGTAGTCGATAATGTAGCAAACCGCCAGGTGGTCGCTGTGAGTGTAGACATTGTCTACCCTCCAGTTCGAACTACTTGTTAGGCCAGGACTACAAAAAGTAACGTCGATAATCGACTCCGCTCCGTTTCGGCTAAAGGTACTTTTGGTACCAACATTAGCCAGATCGACATCTAGCACGGCCAGTGCCTCTAGCAGGATCTGACCCTGCTGATTCGTGAGACGGCTTCCCCATTCCACGGCCCAGGCATTGAAGTCACCCGCTATTACCACCGGCCTTTGCCCTGTCAGCACGGTCGAAGAAGACCCCGTTTACCTTGGCGATCACGAAGCCCTCGTAAGTAGTAGACACCAACTCCTGGACGTGGTATTTACCCGTGGTCCATATCGCCGCCATTTTTCCGGATCCATCCACGACCCAGTTGCCGTTACCGGCGGGTACTCGGTATGGGTCCGATATGATGGCGATATCCGTCCCCCACTCAGCAACTGCCTGATACAGCAATTGCTGAGCTGCGTCACAGTCGTTCATGTTCAGCTGCGTTATCTGCACTGTGACTTTTCAGCTATGGCTCTTTTGAAGGTCGGGCACCTCGAGCCTCCCGTTGGATGCTTGTTGTTCACAGACTTCCCGGAACAAATCAAACACTTGAGAGGATTTTTGCAGCCTCGTGCCTTATGACCTTCCTTCCCACATCGCCTACATAACTTGGTCCTATCAGGGCCTTTACAGCCCCAGGACTCTTGTCCCGGTTCTCTACACCTGAAGCAGATCAACGGTTGCTCGTTTATGGTCAATGAGCATACTGACCAACCCACCTTAATCTTCCCTACCATAGCGGACTTATTAGCATCCGCCACAGGTAGCTGTACTAAGGCCATCTGAGTTCCTGCCGGACCATTCCGTAGCCGAACGGCTGCGGTAGGCACCTGTGCCTCGCACTGTTGCCGCAGTGCCGTCACGAGCTCTTCTGCGTCAATGATCTCGTCTAGATTCATCACATGCAGAGTCACTGCCGGTGTTAGAGCCCTCACCTCGACACCCTTGCCAAGGACCTCTTCCGCCAAACTTTTGTAAGCAGCGCCCATGCGCTCCTTGTCACGCTTGAGCTCGAGGATCATTTCACCTGTACGAGTTCGTCTAACACTGAGCACGTCGGCTCCTAGATCTACGAGCTTCGCGTTGCTGCGCATCGCCTTCAAGACTTCCGAGTACTTGGACTCTTCCGTCTTGATGATGAACGCATCACCCTTTTCGCGCTTGACACCTACCCTTCTACCTTTCTTCGGCCTGGTAACCCTACGCTCCTGCACTTCGTGATTCTTCTTTCTCTTCTTTCGCTCCACAGTTGTCCAGGGGCAGGGTTGGTAACCATCGGTTTCATCACTGACTGATGACGAAAAATTGAAAAAAATATTCAGTGCGTAATCTAAAGGTTTTTTGTTCAACTCCGGAAGCGCGCTAATTTTTTTTTTTTTGCGAGTTCCTTTTTGGTCGGCCTTTCATTTGGCACCGATTACACAGCGTAACAAAAATGACACTTTCGCGTGTCTCAAGGATCAAATTATGTGTTTCTAGTAGATTTTGGGTCGCTGAATCTGATGCCGTTCTCAGAAATGTTCCAGCACGTCATAATTTTAGCTACAGGTCGCCAAAGTTGTATAAAACACTGGTTTTATTGATGTTTACATGAAATTTAAGGTATGATTTATCAAACTTTTTTGTGATATAATCTACCAAACATGTTAAATATGACTTGAACTTTCAATTTAGATACAAATCAGTTGAAATTTTACGATAAAATTTAGGTTAAATCGATTTTTTTCAACATGTTTGCAGTCTTCATATAAAATTCTTCGTTTCTCTTATATGGCATAATACAATACTTTTCTGAAACACAAAAAAATAACATTTTACCATCGAAAATATTATGAACTTCGTTGATAATTATTGTCTTATACATAAAGTTTGAATTCTGTGACAAATTGAGCAAACAAATTGCCGTACAAGTTGGAAAACTTGCATGCAAGTTGGCTGAAACAGTCAAATTTAGCATTTTCAACAGTTAATATCTCAAAAACTAGACGTGCCATGATATTTCTGAAAACGGCAATGGACTCAGCAACCCTTAATTTAGTATATAGCGGTATTTTGGTTCTTGAGACAAAACCGTGTTCCGCAGTGTTATTTGTCTGCCTTTTTATTCAAGCTGAACATGTTCTACGAAAACACAAACAGAGAGAAACGGCAAAGATTTTTCGTCGCGACGAGTTGCTTGGTAGCTGGTAGTTGGCCGTCGTTCGTTGCGCTAAGCTGAGGTAGTGACGAAAACTTTTTATTTTTCATCACCGTCACTGATGGTCTGTCGAATCCGGTGACTAATAACAACCCTGTCCAGGGGGCATCCGTCTGAGTAGACTTCGGCACCTTCAATTCCACGAGTTCTGACGCTGCCACAGTTGCCATGGGTTTAGCATGGTTCTGCTTGGGCGCCATCATCGACTTACGAAGTCTCATCAGAGCCTGCTTGAGGTCCTTACTGATGTTGAACTTCGTGGACGCAAAGTCAATGAAGAAGTCAAGCTGCAGTGCAGTCACTTCCATCGCAGAGAGATCATCTATACTTCTATTGATGTCCCTCATCAACCACGCTCCATCCATAACCTCACCCGATAAGTTAGCCGGGGATGAAATATGGTGTCCAACACTGGAACTACGTGCGCAGCTGCCTCCTCCTGCTTCCGCTCTCCTCAACGGAGACCTAGCTAACCCAGTTTTTGCGAAGGGGTTCACTTCTCTACTGCCGCTACCTACGATACTACTGTTGTTTTGATTTATGTTTGTACTCATTTAGAATCCCACGAGTTGCACGGGAAAAAAGTCCACCACGACAGAGCCCTGCATTAACGCGGTAAGGGACAAATTACTGTGAGGGGTGCCCAGATACCCCACAGGCTCCGTAAACGATCGAGCATCTTTTTCACCCCCTCGACCACTCATTCCTTGGCACGGGTCGCTTGATACATTGAATTGGGGTTACCTTGTTTGGTGGACTCTTACCACCGGAACAGGTCATCCGTAGTTCTATTCTATGTCGGAAACTACACAGCGAGATCCATACCTTCACTACAACGATCTTCACTACTACGGATATCTTTGCTCCATTTCTTTGTTTGTTTGATTAAATCCCTTCGAAATTAAAAGATTCGAGCTGATGCAAGAAAATAAGTTTGTGAATGAGCATGATTATAAACAACCTGATGGGTATGATTCTAAAAAAAGCGATCGTTAAGTGAAAAATAAGCATTGTTGTAGATTTTGCCAGGGGAATTCTTGGACCGAAAAACGCTACCGTTCATCTGCCTATTACGTGGTTCGACTATTCGTGTACGCAAAGAATCAATCCCAAAAGTAAGACTTATGGTTGTCGCCGAAATTTGCGGATTACAAACTTTTTGGTATCTTCCTTTACATGACTGGCAATGACTTTAGAATCTCCGCAAATCATGTATTTAGCATCCATACGGCAATGTTTTGTACCATGACCCCACTTTTGTCACCGACTTCTTCTTCCAAGTCACACGGACATCAAATATAAGCCTTGCTTGTTTTGAGACTTGGAAGGAAACTTTGGTTCCCCTAATGGTGTTCAAGATCTCCTGCCTAAATCCTCCAAATTCGGAACAATTGACCAAGAGAGACGCCACCCCTTAGCTTGCTAAGTATATTTGGCCTCAAAATTTTAAAAACTTTACCATTCTGATAATGAACTCGGAGTTCATCATCGAAATAGCAACGGAAATTCTTCTCAATATTAAAATCAAGCCGAAATTTCTTGGCAATGGTTTTTGCCTTAGCTAACCGTCTTCCCGGCTGGTCGCTATTTTCGGCACCATTTGACCTTTATTAACTAACTACCAATTTATTCTATGAATTATTCATCAAAACAAAGCCAGAAATCAAACCCTATCGAAACACGCTTTGTTGCCGCGCTCACACCTACATGACAAACACACCTCTAGCACCAAACCGGTAGCATTCGAAGCCCCACCCGGTATCGTCACTCAACACCACCCGTCCAGTGTGGTCCACCCACACTACACGCTACAATAAATTGGCCAAACTGGAATGGCCACGTGGCACCACCGAAAATGAATCGGTTCAACACTTTGCAGGTTGCTTATCGACAATCCAGGAATCTATATGTATGACCCTCTCGGTCCCACTTCGCGTGCCTTTGTGAACGAAAGAGAGAGCCTTGATCGTCGACATCTTTTATTCATGACCTCATCACGGGATGGGTGGCGTTCACATCCGGTCATTGGTCGGTCGTGATCCAACAGCCTTATTGGCCGCGTAGGCATCGGGACACTGGACGTCTGGATTGAATGTGTGTTCGTTCGGCCGCTACACGGCAGGTAAGCGTCGTGAGTACCTTCCGTCCGTCTCGTCGCCTCCGTGGCTGAGTGACATGTGTAATTGTCCCTGTTGCCAGTCATGCATCATTGAAACCCCAGGATTCGTTCTCCTTGTGCGTGGGTAAGGCCTATTTGTTTTCCGAGCGTTTCGTGTCAATTTTTAGTGGTCACGCTTTACTGTGTGGTGTGAAATTTGTTGGCCTTGTTTACTGCTTAATTGTGGGAAGCGAGTGCTCCAATATGGGTGCTAGTAACAAATTTAATTTGTTTTCTGTTGATCTAGTGTATTATTTATTCTGAAGTCTTGAATGATTAAGTGAGTTAAGATGCAATGATTTGCGTATGCAGACAAGAGGACACTGAAGATACCATCAAATCATTGAAAGGTATAGCAGCCCATTTGATTTTAACTGCTCGATGCTTTCTTGCTTGACAGGTTCATAATTTGGTTCTGAAGATTTCATTTTGTAGAAAGTTCGAAGATTTCACCAACATGTCTTCCACAAATAACTCCCGAATTTCTGCAGGCATCGTTTTTTCGAAGTCCAATCCACAATGGTTCGAATCGACAATTTAGCTGGAAGAAAGTTTTTTCTCTGATCTCGTTGACTTCAGACGTATGATGTTTTCAGAGAAGTTATTCGTTATTACGTTTTGCATCTTCTAAGAACAAAGTTGAATAGGTTGGCCCTTATTTATCAAAATGTTTACACAAACTATTTTTGTTTGATAGAATTTGTGGTTGCGCTCCTCTGCAAACTTTTGGAAAATGTTGTTTTGAACTACTTTGTCGAAGAAACTTTTAATCGAACACATCATATGAGCTGAGTAAATTGGCTTTGAATATTTTTACTTTAGGTGGACCCGAAAAATCTATTCTTTTGATCTATTTTTTTCAGCTATACGTGAATGTGATTCTGGATGTAAGTTGTACAAAAATTAATGATACTCGTTTTCGTTGAACATTGCAAGTTTTGTAATACTTGTGATTTTGTAGTTATATACAAATGTATGTGAAGCACTATGAAATCTTTTGATGCTCATTACTCATAGAGTTGGTTCGATATATTTTTTCTTCAAATGTCATTCGAAAGGCAATAAATGGTCTACAATAATCTTGTGCAGTGAATTTCGAGTTTTGAAGTGTGTTTTTAAAGTGATTTTATTTAATTTACAAAATTGACGTTCTCACAGCTTTTGTAGCAAATGTTCCCCAATGTTTAGCCTTTAGAATGCCGTTCAAGAAAAAAAAAATTGAACCAACTCCATGAGATGAAGGCATCAAAAGATTGCATGGTTTTTCACTTAAATTTGCCAATAACTTCTGAATCACACGAATTAAAAACTTGAAATATTTAGCAAAAATATGTATCATTATTTCTTCACGGTCACGAAGCCCACAAGGATTTTATACAGTTATTCTTCTAGATATGTATTTTATCATATCAACTTTAAACTTTATTTGGTGCAAAGGTTCCTCCAAAAACTGCTCTAAATATTTCTTAAGAAATTGAATTAGGAGCTCTTTTTTGATACTTTCAATTTCTCAACAGATTCGCTTGATTATTTTCTCTTGAATTCCTTTAGGAATTACACTCAGAATTCATTTGAAGTTTTTTTTTCAGGGATACTGTCAATATTTGTTTCAATTAAACATTATTTCAAGATTTTCTCATAACTCTAATCGGGTTCTGGGATCTCGCCAAGAAATTTCTTTAGATATTACACCTGATATATTTTCTAGGGCTTCAGAATTCTATCAAGGATTTTTCGATCGATCTCCTTGGAGGAATTTCTTAAGAAATTGTCAAAGAAATACATATAGATTTTTTTGAATGCAATTCTTCCTGGCACATGTTTTGATATTGTTACAAAATCAACACCAAAAATTACTCCAAGAAATAAGATTACTCTTAGATCACCAAAACTCTTACAAAGGTTTATGTAAGAGCTACGTTGGGGATAACTTTTAAACTCTTAACAGTTTTAGGAGCTTATTTCAGCATTATTAAAAATATTCCTCCAGAGCTTTATCCAGAGAGCATGCACTTCCCTGGATTTTTTAGGAATTTCTTCTATAAAATACTTCAGAAAATCTCAATCTTCCAAGGATTTATCCAGGATTTGTTTTCTAAGAATATCTTTTCCAAAAATTTATGATCCTGAAAATGAATAGTGTAATAAGAATTTTCTTTGAATGAAGTCCGGAAAAAAATCACTGAACTGTTTTCTGAAGAATCTTTGGTAGAATTCCTCGTTCAACATTTAGAGGAATTCAGAGAAATAAATATTTTAGAGAAGTCACATAACTAATTCTTGGAGAAATCCATGCGAGATGTTAAGCTGTTCAAAGGGATTTTGTAGATCAAAATTGTAAGACAAATTTCTGATAGAATCCCCAAGAAGTTTCTAGATAAATTCTAACAGGAATCTTTTCAAGACTTTTTATGTCATACAAGGACTAATTCCTAGAATAATCCGAGCAAGAAGACTTAAAATAATATGCAGGAAATATTCCTAAACTAATTCTAATTACTTGAATACTTCTGAAAACTTCTTGAAGAAGTCCAATCAGCCTTTCTAGAGATGTTCCTAAGATAATCACTCAAAACTATCATAGGAACTTAACTAGGCGAATAACTGTAGAAATCCTCGAAGTCATGTCTTTAGGCATCCCAGCCCTAGGCAATGTTCGGAGATGTTTTCAGTGAAATTCCTGGTTTAGTGTAAATTCTGTTCTGGTTCCAGAAGGAACAATGGAAGTTTGGAAGAGTTTTTAAAACAGTTCTCAATTTCCCTGAACAAACTTTTTGATTCGTTGTCGTTTACTTATCACCAAGCATTTTCAGAGAAAATAAAAAAGTAGATTTGAAGGATGAATGAAAGCAAGTTTTGGGGGAGATATCATGATTAATTTATTAAAGTTTGT
Source organism: Aedes aegypti (assembly GCF_002204515.2). NCBI lineage: Eukaryota > Metazoa > Arthropoda > Insecta > Diptera > Culicidae > Aedes > Aedes aegypti. Next base: position 144,417,628 of record NC_035108.1, read on the forward strand.
TTTGAATGATCACTAAAGATACATGAAAAGAAATAAAAATTGGACGAATCGGGAACAAAAGAAAAATATTCTTGAAGTAATTTTAAAAATATATATAATCTTTAAAGCGTACAGGGTGTTCCAGAAAGTATGGGCACGATTTTACCATACTATTATTTCGAAACTAGTGCAGATAAAAATCTGATTTTCGCATATATTATTCTCGCACCTATTAAGAGCAGATTTTGAATTTTGAGTAATTTTTCCGCTACCAGTTTGTATATGGTGTAACATTTATGGAAGCTCTCCTTATCGGGTCTGCACAAATCGCGTTGTATCTGAGCAACTTGGTTGTAAAAAAATGTGCTAGGCCATAAAGTACGTACAATAAAAATCTGAAAAATTATATTCTTCATTGCTGATACGATAAATTATCAGACTATAGCCTATCCTATTGGAAATCATAAACTTAAGTATATTAAATTTGAATGGAAACTACAAATCCGATTTCTGCTGTGGTCGATTTTTAAAAGGGTCAAACCAAGTCTTTGTTCTTCTTTCTGGCGTTACGTCCCCACTGGGACAGAGCCTGCTTCTAAGCTTAGTGTTCTTAGCACTTCCACAGTTATTAACTGAGAGCTTACTATGCCAATGACCATTTTTGCATGCGTATATCGTGTGGCAGGTACGAAGATACTCTATGCCCTGGGAAGTCGAGAGAATTTCCAACCCGAAAAGATCCTCGACTTGTGGGATTCGAACCCAAGACCCTCAGTTTGTTCTTGCTGAATAGCTGCGCGTTTACCGCTACGGCTATTTGGGCCCCAAGTCCTTGTATCTAAAAATCTAAAATTTGTGTTGTCTATCCAAAAGTATAGATATTTGGCATAATTAAATATGAAATGAATTGTTTTTACTTACATTGAAAATACCTGAAAATATATGATTTCGTGAATTTCTCTTATGTGGAGAGAAAAATTAGCAATTTTTCAGAAATTTATCATTTTTTCAAGTGCTTTCTAGCAAAGCCGAATAAAATTTCAAACCAAAATTCTTGTGGAACATCTTTGATACAATATACTTGAACTCACCACATCGAAACATTTCGATAAAAACATTTTGTTTCGTCCAGGGTTGACCAGGCCCTACGTTGTGTTTCTATTTTTGGTCCCGAAGGGGCAGACGAATAACGAATAAACTACTTTCACGCTTACTGATTAATTGCCCACCACTGAGAGGCAGTGCTCCTGCTCGGTGGGGAAACGATACGGTTACAGTCACAACTTACAACTAATATCACACAGGGAATCGAGTCTCTTATATATGCCAGAGGTAGCAAAAGTGCACATCTCATGTACTGCCGTTATACGCATAAATGTCCCATGTTCCAAAATATGAAACCGAGAAAAACGCGATTAAAGATTTTCGCACATTTATGCTCCGTATTGGTGAAGGTTATGACAAATTTGAATAATTTCTTCATAACAATATGAGGCAATGGGTGTTTTTTAAAGTCAAGAATTGGTTTTTGTGAAAGAATTTGAATTTTGCTATGAAATTCAAAGTGGGACGGTTATGCCTAGAAATATCGCGTATTGGGGGAATTTCTACGCATAAGAGTCCCACTAATTGTAGCAGACCGATTTTGACCAATCACATTGCTCTTGATTATTAATCTGATGAGAGTTTAATACCGAAAATGGAAAATGTGTATTGTAAAGCCTATATTGAGGGTCCAGACGAAGGCTCGTGTGGCATGTACCAAAGTGGAGCCGTATATGGGTATGGGTATCGTTATACAGGTTGGTAAATGCTGGGCATGGCGTACCATTGGTACCATGTGTACCTGAAGGAACAAAATAGATCCCTTTGAGTGGTTCATAGCCTCCAATTGTAAATGTTCCTTGCAGAGCCGGACACAAACCCCCTGGACTTCAGGAGGACCATTCCCCCTAACGTTTGGAGGGCCATAGAGCACAGTTTAGCTTAGAGTTTTACTCTGGCACTCGGATGATGATCAGCCGCCGCCCCTGACAATGGTACGCCATGCCAGTATTTACCACCCAAACGAACCATAATGTGGCATTCAATGTTCAATTAGTTATAGTATCTTAGAAAAATCGTTAACATGAATACAACTTCACACCGCACAAAAATACAAGCAACAGAAAAAAATGTGATTAAGACATGAACTCAGAAAACCAGAAACATCAAACCAATATACATGATCAAGCAAGTGCTGAAACTAGATAAAATTTTCCGTCGAATGCTTCTGGATGCATCCAATTACATTCAATTTTCAAAAAGTTTCAAGCATTTGTATTTAGGAAAAATTTCGCCTAACTCAATTATTCAGCCTATCCCCTGTACAACAGTCTTAGAACACTATTGTGTGAAACAGGCAGTGTTCCACATGGGATGTAAAGCCAAAGAAAAAATATGATTTAAAACGATTTGACACAGCTCAATGAATCCTATAAATTAAGTATTTTATTTGCAACTGATATTGGAAAATACATAGTGGGACAGATATGCGTAGAAATTCAGTAGCGAGACAGTTATGCGTAGAAATTCAACAGTGGGACAAATTGACTTCGTATGCTTTTCATAGAGTGTTCGAACAAAGTATATGTTTTTGAATTGTTTTATAATAATATAGGTTAAAATAGACTTTTTGGCTACAAAAACTAAAAAATGACAAAAAGTAACATGGGACAATTATGCGTATAACGGCAGTGTAGCATTGTTACAATACTTTAATGCGCCGACAGCTAGCATCACGCAGCCCAACGTAAGAGCATCATAGCAATTGGACTGCTTGCTGTTCCACGAATCGAATCACTTTCTAACAGTGTTTGGATTTCGATCAGAATAAGCCGATCAAGCAATGGACCGATGCACGAGTTCATTATTTGACGTTTCAGCGGTGCCGTGTTATTTATGTGGCCATGGTAACGAGCGAATTTGGCACCGCTCAAACGTCAAATTGATGAACTCGTGCATCGATCCATATCAGTTCGTGGTACATCGCAATCGGAGAGCCCTATGAATGTAAACATTCGCTCTCTCGTTTGGTACGTGGCGCGAGAGCGTTCAAGAGCAGCAACTCTCGCAGACTATAACAGTATCGAGCCATTCGGGTGATTTATGTTTTGCATTAAGTTGGTAATAACTTTCATATTTTCTGGTAATGGAGCCTTTAACAACCTAATTATAATCTATTGTATCATTAAACACCTCTTTGGTTGTACACATAGCACAGAAAACGGAAAATATTCGGCTCTGATTGTTGATCAGAATGAGTGTGTGTCAACGAATGTTACACGTGGTGACACACAGTAATCGGCGCCAAACAGTGGGTGGTGTGTGTCTGTCTTGTTTTTGTCCAAGGCTCGCTGTCTTCCACGAACGATAAATGTCATGCGTGTTGTATGAATGCAGGCGGAAAAATGGGATGAAATTATGGCTCGTGTGTCAATGATCGTTATATTTTCCAAAGCCTGCTTACTAAATACAACAAACTCTTTGAATGGTTCGTCACTAGAAGTGTTGACATATGTTTGTACAGAAGTATAGAAAAGGAGAGAACTATGTAAATAGATAACTTTTTGAATTGATGTTACATGAATCGCATCACTTACCAAGGTGAATCCAGATTGTGTAGCTTCTGAATCCTTCCCACTAACAAAAACTCCTTTCCGTGTCAACCATGAAGATACAGGGGTATAGTCGGACATTAGTAACAATTGATGTCACATTAACATTCCTTCCCTTCCCCGATGACCGTAAGAACGTGGCCGGTGCCGTTATTGACCTAATAATATTGAGAATCCTTGAAATTATACACTGAAGACGGTAAGCTACTATCAAGCTCCATCTGTTGGTTTCTTGTGCAATTTCGATTATTCTGGTCGATCACGGAGTATTGTACGGTCATCAATGCTCATGCTCATGCTCACAAAGAATCATGTTGAATTTTAAATTTCCATTGCATCGTCGAATACCAGGGGACTTGAATTCTGAGAAAATAGAGAGTATCTCTAACTTATCGCTCTGTAACATTCATGATCCGCAACACATCATGAAAGTCTGTTTATCGTCTACTGCAATAAGATCGAGAAAAATTGGTTTTATCATCGCTCTCATTTTGGGGCTCTCTTTTGCAGCTGCTATTTATCAAGCTTTTTACAACTGGCGAATCATTACCGCTTGCTTTAATCGTGCTTAGAAATCAATTGAGAACGAATTCTGCAATGCCTGTCGAATAGTGATAAACGATGTATAGAAAATAAATAGAAAAGATAAATTATAAACAATGTGTCTATTTTATAGAGTAAACAGTCCTTAAATAAATTACCGTATCAAGTATACAGCAATAAAACATCTCATATTTTTCTTTCCAGGTACGACAAATGGACAACTTTCAACTAAAATACAATCAGGTGAAGGTAAAATTCAAATTCAATTTTTTTATCATTGCAAGTCATATGGGTTATTCCATGTCAAATTTCCAGAGCATGAGTAATGTATTACATTTTTGGCACTGTGACCAAAATGTCGTCAAAATTTGAGATGTTCGATTACATGTTGTACCTTAATATAGTTACGACGTATGAAATGGCCTATATTTCTCGTGTTTTTTTTACTATGTTTTTATACACATGTGATGGATCCAATACATGTTCATAAATGAATCTCCAAGCGCAGAAAAACCAGTTTCCGCTTCTCTTGTGTGGGTATTAGGGTGGTTCAAATATCATTTTTGCTCCACCCCGCTCATTCGGCTCTAGATCAAATTTTGAGTATCTTGCCAAATGGAATTTGGATGAAAACTAAGACTGCACAAACCTTCAAAGGTTGTATGAGAATTACTATAGGAAATCGAGCAATTTAATCAATCGGTCACAGTGTTCACCCATGTGCTCTTGAAGGGTAAAGCTATGCTGATACTGTTCGATACATTAGGCAGCTACAACTTTGTCGAAGACCGTGTTCAATTTGGACGTTTCAGTAATTAGTTATTGATTTATATCCAATCGTAAATTCTTCAACAGCGCTCATCTTTCTTCTGAACAGGCAACATTGCTGCATCTGACACGAAAGATAACACATACAAATCATATTATGCAGGCGTTCGATTTGAAAACGGTCTTCGGCAAAGTTGTAACTGACTTATGTATCTAACAGTATTCTATTTACAAAAGCACTTGGGCGAAAATAATAACCGGTTGAATTAATTGCTTGCTTTTCTCATAGTAACTCCCATTCAAACTTTGAAGGACTTGTGAAGTCTCAGTTTTCATCCAAATGAGCTATAATTTTGGGAGGATACTCAGAATTTGATCTACAATCGAACGAGCGGTGTGGAGCATAAACCACCTTAGTAAGTAAGTGACTTACCAAATCGTTCAAAATCTTTTGATTTTTTCGCGTCAACGGTACTGGAACAATTCATGATATGTTCCAAAACAGAAATAAAATAATACATTTTCAAAAATCGATAGAATTATACAATAAATGGTAAATACTTTTTAAAATGTAAACACAACAATTATTAAGTTGGTTAAAACCTGGGAGGGAGGCACCGATACTACACACGAAATATAGAGCAACGTTTGTTTGAACTGCAAGATAACTCCAGCTTGCCAACAACAATCAAGGCAGACTTGGGGAAAACCGCTAGTTTTCTTTTGTTGTGTACTTTCGATCTTTCCTGACAAACATGGAAAAAAGGCCATAGTTTTCTATGCACCAAATATTAATTTTCATTGGAAAAAGTAAAACGACGCGTTTTTCAATGCTTTATATTCAATCAGTTGAAAGGTGCTCACGTGACATTACTTGCATTATGTGCATGAATTGATTTTCATTCAATTTTTGTCACTTTTGATGAAATGCGAAAATGTGTTTTAATCAGTTACGCGCTTTTTCCATGTTAGTCCAATGTTTGAGATCTGGGCTCACAGTGACAGTTCGTGACAACGGAATCCCGGCTCACTATGACGTACAGAAATTTTGTATTGGTTTCTCCCTCCCAGGTTAAAACCTAGGAGGGAGGCACCGATACTAGACACGAAATATGACACATTTATTTTTCAAATGAAGAAAAGTCCAGCTTGCCAACGACAATCAAGGCAGACTTGATGAAAATCGCTAGTTTTCTTTTGTTGTGTACCTTCGAACTTTTCGGACAAACATGAAAAAAGGGCCGAAGTTTTCTATGCATTTTATTTTTGTTTTTATTAGAAAAAGTAAAATTATGCGTATTTGAATACTTTATATTCAATCAGAATAAAAGGTGCTATCGTGACATTACTTTTGAATAGGCATGAATAGCTTATCAATCGATTTTGTGTCACATTTGATGAAATGCAAAAATATGTTTTGATCAATTACGCGCTTTTTCCATGTTTGTCCGTTGCTTAAGATCCGGGCTCACAGTGACAGTTCGTGACAGCAGAATCTCGGCTCACTATGACGTACAGAAATTTCGTATCGGTTTCTCCCTCCCAGGTTAAAACGTCTACAATAGAAACAGATGTTTAGATCTACCATTACGCAAAATGCAAAAAAGAAATTTTCAACACTAGCGTTACTGCGCACCTGATTCTAAGCGTGTACTGCTGCACTCAACTTATTAAGTAATGATCTAGTCCGAACTTCAAGAAGAAAATCCACTCCATATCTAGTGCACAGAGTTTCCCACAAATACGACGTCAATGTAAACAAATTTTTCCGACTCAAGTCAGCCAATACACATTTTATCCTAGCCAATTAACTCACATCAGAGATGCGTGCGATATGTGTTCATTCCACTCTCTCACTGACTTCCATCGGCAACGGGTTCATTTTTCATCGTCGGGGGGGCCTTAAGAAAGCAAACCGGTAGTAAGTAATAAAAGCTAAATGATTTGTATACTCGCCGGTAAGGGACTTGCAGAGAAGCGTTTTCTGATTTGCGAGAATTAAGCATGGTTTAGTGCGCGGTAGGGAATATTGGTGGAAAATTATCGGGAGGAAAAGAAAACATCAATTGCAAACCAAATATAATGTTGAAAATGATGTTTCGATGAGAACATTGGAGATTGCTTGAAAATTTGATGTTTTGGCACAAGTTTGCCCCATTACCCTACTCTCACACGAGTACAAAGAAGCCGCCGACACGAGATGAATCTACCACCACTGCCACCGGGTAATGATGATGTCGGGTTTTGAATTTTAATTGAAGCATCAGCTTGCTAGCCGGATAATTAACATGTGTTTATGAATGTAAACTGATCTTCAGTTTGTGAAAGGAAGCAAGGAAAATATGGATGGTTTTGAAATGGTGACCCTCAAATTTTGCGATAGGAAGTTTGTGCTTTGCTCTACGACGAATAAACAAAAGAGGGAATATCAAAAAGTCGATTTGAGTATTTTTTTAGCTTATTCTTCTGTTTGGCATTACGTCCATACTGGAACAGAGCCTGCTTCTCAGCTTAACAGTTATTAACTGAGCTAACTTGCCAAAGTTGCCATTTTCGCATTCTTATATCGTGGGGCAAGTACGAAGATACTCTATGTCCAGAGAAGTCAAGGAAATTTTCATTACGAAAAGATCCTGGACCACCGTGAATCTAATCCAGACACCTTCATTATGGTTTAGTTTGTAGCTGTGGACTATAACCACTCGGCTAAGGAAGGCAAAATCAATCATAGTATCTGCAAACAGTACCAAAATTTAACTTTGTTAGAAAACTTGACCTCCGAATGGTAGCTAAGGATGTCCCAATTAAACTTTTGTGTGGAAGAAACTCTGAAATATGACGTTTAGAGGTTGTGGGCTATAATGTCACACGGTTTTTGATTTGCAGGCATCCGGAAAAAAAATCCAGGGGTTGAAACCTTTGTACATCCATGTGTTATCTCCAGTAAACTAATAACCTTTGTTACGTACTGTAAAACGTCCCATTAAAATGGATTAAAAGTCAATTGGACCCCTGACCTCTACTATTCTGCACTTAACAGAGCAAGAAAACCACCGGCTCCCAATGCTGCTGGATAAAATCCTACTTTACCGAGATTGAATTGGCAAAAAGCGCCCATAATTTACGGCCGTAATAAATATTTATTCAAGAGATCCGCTAAGCTCGCGTCGTCCCTTTTCGAAGCAACACCCACATGCATGCTAAAAACGGTGATAAATTATGCAGTGAAATTTAATTTACTGCACAGAAATCACAATCCTCGAATTCACAATTTTGTCCAGCTTCCACCGTTTCCGCTCTCAATCTCGTACCTGTTCCGATGAAAATTCAGCCGAATCGAATTGCGTCGGGTTCGGGTTTAATAGTACCCCTGCTTTTACCCGCCCGAAATTTGACCCATTAGGGCTTCTTTTAGTTGGTACCAATTTTCACCTGGGGGTTCTTGGTAACGTATATAACTTCTGTATTTCTTTCTGGCGTTACGTCCCAACTGGGACAGGGTCTGCTTCTCAGCTAAGTGATCTTATGAGCACTTCCACAGTTATCAACTGAGATATTTTTTGCCGATTGACCATTTTTGCATGTGTATCGAGAGATTTTTTTTACGAAAAGATCCTCGATCGCTGAGATTCGAACCCACGACTCTAAGCTTGGTCTTGCTGCATAGTTGCACGTTCACCGCTGCGGCTATCTGGCCGTATAGCTCCTCTTACTATCTAATTCATGTCAATAACCACCTACACGGTGGTGATTTATTTACCTGTATTTTATTTGTTTTCCCTCAAATCACCACCCGAGATTGTACGGTGACCCCACCGTAGTCCCTTTGTGTTTTCCTCTTGGAAAACGGAACGAGAGTATTTTTACGCACACGTGGCGAGTGTGAAAAAAAAGAAAAGCGCATTAACGAACACACGTATGTAAGTAGAGATGTAAGCGTGGGTTCACGGTGGAAAAACCGAGTGAATTACGACCCTCTGCAGTACAAGCTGTTTCTTTTTGGAGCTGATGCCCTTGGCTCAAAACACATGTCGGAATGGTGGGATGATGTGAAGTAAAGGTGGGTAAATTTCATTCAGTAAAGAAGGAAAAAAAAATGATTAATGGTACATAAGGCTCGATTGAGCCCTTTATTAGGCTTTAACCAGCTGGAGGAAGTTAAAAAAACCTTGTTATCTTATGAAAATAATAATTCCGCAGGCATTAACATTATTTTTTCTATAAAGTTGTCATGTTTTTAGGCATATTTTTCTTTTTGTTGGTTCCTTTACCAATATTCATACGACAAAAACATGAAAAGTCAACATGCAGCTAGAAATTCATAGCAACCTTTCGAATTCCTGACAGTCTATTTGGTACTACTTATTAGTTTCGATGTGAAGGGTAAGTGGCATCCTTAATTGATTCCACTTTGGTGCTAATTAGCCATTGATCTACATACATTGTGTCATGCCACATCACTGAGCTCCATCATGAATTAATTAGCATTGTTTAGAGCAGTCATATAAATAGAATTTGAATGAACTGGTCACCGGTATAGTACGACATAATGAATGGCACGGTGAACAATGTTGTGTAACAATGATAAGTTGAACAGGTAATGGTAATTTTTGCGTGATTTCATCTCGCCAATCTGTCATAGAACGGCTTACTTTCCTGCACTGAAGTATGCAGTGCGGGAATAGTCATTACGCAACCAAAACTAGTGCTGTAATGAATCATAACACAACAATTTTTCAAAAACTGTAAAATAATGGTGAATGTATTCCGATATAATTTCTGATACCCTCAAGTAGTCTTCAACAAAATTGCCAAAAATGTTGTACGTAACTCGTTGCAGAACTCAATTTTTACAGCACTTGTCGTAAATTTACGACTCGTGCTGTAAAAATCATCATTCTGCAACTTGTTCCGTAAACTTATATTATGCAACAAGTTGCAGAATGATCATGTTTACCCGAGTCGTTCATTTATCCAACGAGTACTTTAAAAATCGAATTCTGCAGCGAGTTGCGCACATTTTACGGATTTTCGTAGATGGCATCAGAAATCATCACAAAACATGCATTCACCATTATTTTGCAATCTTTGAATTTTTTTGTGTAATGATTAATTACGCAACTCAAAACTGTTGCGCAACCGAGAAGCATTGCGTAATACCCATCGTACAATTGATTTCAGTTGCGTAATGACTATTACTACACTGCATAATTCAGTGCAGGAAAGAAGGCCGTTCCGTGACAGTTTGGCGTGCTGTGAAACAGCCTATTACGATGAGAAATTGCAAAAAAAAAAATTGAAAATACAATAAACCAATGATTAGGGGAACTGACGTTTGGGGAAATGACATTAGATGAAATGAAACTCGGAGAAAAGTAGTACAACTTTGTAAACTTGTCTGTTGTTCTTTTTCAAAATCTACCTGCAATAAAGACGGCATCGATGGTATATTATATGTTGCCAGTTCCCTTCTGTTTTTAAGCTAGTGGTCATAGATCCTATCTCCAGTCCTTCCCTTTCTTTGTTCTTTGTTGTTCTATAGTTTATTTGTTACAATACGTTACAATGTTACAGTTATTGTGCTACTTTTCTCGAATGTCATTTCCCCGAATTATCCATTTCTTGTTCCGAAGACTCAATGACATGGTTTAGGGACAAAATGTCAAAAGACAAAACGTCGAAAGAGTCAAAACAGTCTTTTTCAAGCAAATATTGACAAGGAAAAGAATGGTTGCGATGCGAACGGTGTTGGAAACAACAAAATCTACTATGGATCAATGCACGAGTTCACTAATTTGACGTTTGAGCGGTGCCGAATTCATTAGTTGCCATGGTCACGTAAATAACACGGCACCGCTCAAACGTCAGATAGTGAACTCGTGCATCGGTCCATTTTCATCAAAGTAAGCACAGAGCTAATTTTCAGAAAAATGTCAATCTTCCATCCATTTCTGACCAGAGAAGAACCAGTCCAGCACTTCGAGAAGATTGAAAATGAAAAAGGTAAAGGTACTACAAAAATTATAGGCCTGAGGCAGAGTGGATCTAGATAAGAGTGGCGTCAATGTCAAAATTGGAACAGCGGCGAACTGTCATTTCCATACAAATCCGCGTTCCAATCGAGCAGGAGACCTGTCAAAACTGGAACATGACGTCACTCTTGTTTACAGGCACTCTAGCCTGAGGTATTAGAAAAAATGATAAAAGTATGAAAACGACGTTTTTGCAATTCCGTTGCAAATCAATCAACTTTTCATTGAGAAGTTGATCAACATAAAGGCCTACTTTTCCTACCAAAAAATCAGTGCTGAAAAGTGCTACTTTTCAGCACTCTTCTCGGTGCTGAAAAGTAGCACTTTTCAGTACTGTTTTGGTAGGCGTCAACCGAACAACCCAGTCTCTTCATTCCATTTGTGCTTATTCTGCGCGGCGTGCGAGTCGGTACGAGTCGTTCTCACCTCGGGTGACGTGAGGCAACTAATGTAAATCCAATGGGAGCAAGTCGACAATTGCCACCTCATTCGACTCGTCTCGCCTTAAACGCTGCGCAGAAAAAGCACAATTGCATCTGATTCTAAATCCGTTTTGCGATGTGGTTCCGACACAGACTGGCTGGGATCGAATCGTCCAGCATTTGTCGTCAGCTGCTGCTTGTGCTGTCTTACCTTTTCTTTCCAATAGGGAATAATGGTCCGCATAATACCAATGGGAGCGAGAAACATTGTGACATTCATGGGTAGTACTGTATCACAGCCTACGTGATTGAAAAATACTGGATTGATAGTGCCCATGTGGGTTCTCTCGAAAGATTTGTTTGTGCTTTTAGAGTTCATGCAGCTGAAACGGCATTTTTCGAAATAGCAAAAAATGTTGTATGCAACTCGTTGCAAAACTCGATTTTTTCAGCACTCGTTGTACAACTCGTGCTGAAAAAATCATCATTTTGCAACTAGTTGCATAAATAACTATTAGCTTTCTTTCGCCGCACTTCTGGACCCACATAATGGCAGAGAAAAGGAATTTCAAAAGCAGCCACAATTTTAATTTTGTTTTTTTTCTATTCTTCGTAGGCGAACAAAAGCTTGTTTCCACCAGATGCATCAGAATGTGGATACCTCAACAATTTTGTATATTTTGGAACCTTAGCATATTGTTTTCATTTTAAATAAGATGGATTTGTCTGAAGAAGATAAATGTTTTTTTTTTTAATATTTTTTGTGAACATTTTTCAGTTTTAAATTAGTTCTCAAAAATCTATGTAGCAATTGCTTAAAAGTAAGTTGGATTTACTACTGGTTAAACTATTTTTTGATAAATAGTGAATTATTTATTCTTTTAAAGCACACTCTTTCAACAAATAAGTGACATACATTTCATCAAATTTACAACTGGGTTTTTGACAATTAGTAAACTCTATATTAAAAAAAAACTCATTCTTTTATCGAACAGGAAAAATTGAATACATTTTTAATTTTGCTTTTCGGAAATAGAAACCCTTCACCAGGACATTCAGGAAGTTTTTTTAATATGCACTATTGAATAGACTTTTATTTACTTGACAGTAAATGATTGTTTTGTGTGTAGATAATATCATAATATATAAACACCAAATAGTACGGAGAATGCAATGAATAGTTTATTTTCAAAACAGCCCTCTTTCAATATTTTATTTAAATGCACTTGATGAGAGACTCCAATTATTATTTTATGATCCGAAAATAATTTATAATAGACATAAGCAATTTCGACAAGTTTTTGTTATTTTAAATTTATTTTTCCATTATCTCTTCAAGACCAGCTAAAAGTTATAATATCACGATGTAAACATTAAAAAAATATCAACACTATCGATCGGTATAAAGTACGCGATGATAATTTTTTCATACAAAATTGTTAAGTTTGGAGAAGAACCTAGAGCTCAGATTGATCTTAAATTTTCACTGCAGATTGAAAGTAATTTCGAATTAGCTAAATAAGGAGCTTGGAGCTTTTCATAAACAAACATTGAAGTTATCGCAAATTCGCAATATTGACAAAATGATATAAGGACTGTTCATTTTATATAGTGGACACTTTGTTTGTGCTATAACTTTTTTATTTATTGATAAAATCGTAATCGGTTTTCTGTGCATCGTTCAACTACTATTCTACAATGCTATGAAAATATAAGCTCTTAGAAAATGCTTTTGGTTGAAGAGCTATATTGTTTTTCCAAAAACTCCTAAGATAAGCTGTTCATCAAAGTTTAACATTATTTTTCGCAAAACAAAAATCCTATTTTTTTTGAACAAATTGTATGTTTGAATCCTTTACTATTCTACTAAAGGTATAGCTTCAAAAAAATCAATTATATTCCACAATTCTCTGACATTAGGTAACTTTAGTGATTTACCCATATATGGTCACAAACCCAGCAAAAAAGAAAAGTAAAAAGCGTTTTCAAAACTAGTTTGGATTACTAAAAAAATAATATTTGTATAAACGATAGCTAAATCGTGAGTTAAAATCACAGTCTTAAGTATAAATGTTATTGTTTATGGTAGGTTTACTAAAAAGTCTCATACTTTTAAAATCATGTACGCATATTTATCGATCTACAGCAAATTGTAAATGGTTTTCTCCGAATATTTCAATTGGTAATCTCAGAATAACATATTATGAAAATAATATGTGGAAAATAAAATCGCTGTACTTTAAAAGTCTTCTAATAATAAAGCAATTGTGTTTTTATTGTGCTTTAAATGTGACGTGGGGACTAAATAAGTAACTCTATGAAGGCGTAAGATATTTTTCATATTAATACTATCTTAGCACTTCCCCCGGGACTTAATTTTAACCAAAAAATTCTACTCATATCAATTCCCTTAAAATTTAAAATATTTTCTCCTAAATTTTAGGGGAAAAATGATTTTACTATATCTGTAAAATTGTTGCTCCAAATATAACTTGATTTTTTCCATTAGATTAACGATTGATGACGCCTTTTTGAAAATAGAAAATATAAATTGTCGAATTTTCCAGCTAATTTCTAACAATCATTGATTTTGATAACCTCCAAAAATCGACCGTTTCAATCGTTGTTCCATATTCGTGCGAAATTTAATTATATTAGAGAATTTTGATTATCACAACATTGCACAAGACTAGTCGAACGATGTGCAAAAAAACCGATTGAAATTCATTGATAAATTAAAAAGATACAGCACAAGGTGTCCACTTTATAAAATGAACAGTCCTTAGATTTGAATTAACAATTATTCTTAAATGGAAATACTAAGAGCAATATGCCCTTCTCCAAAAATATTTAATTTAATAAGGCGCACAATTTTGGAGAATTAATGCTTTCAGTTGAACATATTGTTTTAAAAATATTTCCAAAATAAATTGTTAAGTGGTTATTGTTTATTAAAAATGTTTTGATTCCGTTTTGGCATGGGATTCCGTTTATGGCATGCTCCGTTTTCGGCACCTGATTTTGGCACCAGATTTTTGGATCCGTTTTTGGCAACATTTTTTAAATCCATTAAAATTTTCATTTTTTGTAAATAAATTTTGTGTATTTTTTAAGTTATATGAAAAGCAAGCTAAATTCACGCCAACCGAATTCCAAAGCTCAATTTTCGTCGATATTTTCCTAAATCGCACTAACTGCTAGTGGTACCTATGCGTTTTTTTTTTTATTCTAGATGGTCGTATGTTACGTGCATGCAACGTTTCATGAAGTAATTGATCTCTATAAGTATCTTAACTAAAGCCCCAACATCTTTTCCCAGGCACTCACACTATATGACCAGCCCACTTGAGTATGCCAGTAGGTGATATATTTAATAAAATCATTTTTCTTCAGATTTGGAACAGCTCGTTTGAACAAAGCACAAGTATCGACACAAGTTCAACAAAAAGTCAGAAACACACAAAGTTTCTATAATGAAATTCGTCTCGCCTCTTCAGCTCACTGTGCTTTCATTATGGATTTACATGCATTTGAAAATATTTAGATGAATGAAGGACCCACCAGCTTCTTACATACTCCATTTATAGCTACACAATGACAAATTCGAATTCGAACATAGTCTAAACTACATTTTATTTCCAACAAGGTCACTTAATAATCAAAATGTATCTTACATGATCCTGGTGATCCTCAGCTGCGTATAAGAGTTTCTAACTAGATTCTGGAGAATCCTTACGGGATTTTATGTCCCTATAGTGAGCTTCTGAGAATTTTCAGCGGATTATTACCGGTAATACAGCGCGACATTTGAGTATTCCTATCGCACATTAGGGGTTCTTGTGAGATCCTGAAAATGTGCGAAAAAGTTTTTAGGGATGCTGTGCGAGCTCTGTCGTTCTATTGTAAGCTCCTAAGATGTCTAGGACGTCCTGTGAATTTCCATTTGTATTTTGAACATTCTGAATTGATTTCCAGCGGAATTTGAAGATTGCTAGCGATAGTCTGGGAAGTCCTCACGAACTTTTGAGAATTTCCATCGGAGACTTGAGAATTTTAGGCAATATCGCAACGAAATCTAAAAATTCTAAACGATGTCCTCAAAACTCATGTGTATTTAACTTTTATCTGTTAAGCAAGGTCCTGTGGATTTCTAGCGAACTACTTCAGAGTTCTAGTGAGTTCCTGTGGGTTCTTAACGGACACCAGAAAATTCTTACTGGGCTATAGCGGGATCCTGTGATTGTCTGTTGAATTCTTGGTCGACTTGGCCGTCATTTTCTTTGCCTTATTTGACTGACAGAGACACCATGACGAAACAAAGCCAACGGGCAAAATTTTCCGTCGCTCTTCGCGGTGATTCAACACAAGCTTCCAATCGTCCCCGAGCACACGATTGCAGACAAAAGAGTCTGAGCTACAAACTGCTAGCCAACAAGGAGTCTTGTATTGGCAATTGGGCAACAGCACTCTCAAATTATTAAGCTGACCGTTTCGATAGGCGCGTGTTACTAATATATCAAAGGTTTTTTGTTCAACACCGGAACCGCACTGATGTTTTTTTTTTGTGAACTTTTTTTTGATTGGCCATTCAATCCACACCGATTAGGGTCAGTGTTCCCTTAATAGACAGTCCCCTATAGTCGCACTAGTGGCTTTTTACGGCCGTTTTGCTATGAATCTTTTCAAAATATTTTTGACATGGAGGTCAGGAGCTTTTTATCTAATTACCATTGATACACAGCTTGATTTTGTTCAAAACATGATCGAAATTAGTTTTGCTTAAAATTTGAGCTCCCTTGCGCCTATGGTAAACCTATTATTCCTAAAGTAGCACTACAGAGAGAAACTATTTTTTATTCTACGAAATAATTAATGAATTCAGAACTTTTTCACATCAAACGAAAGCTTTTGATCTACACTTTGATGGAAAAATATAAAAGCTTTGTTAAAATACGGGTTTGATTAGCCAACGCCATTATGCTGGTGCTACTATAGGAACAGAAATTAGAAATAGTGCTACTATAGGAACATGTATTCCTATAGTGGCACAAGCGATAATAAATACAAACATATGACTTTTCGTAGTTTTCATATTTTTCCCACAAAACCAAGATACAAAGCTTTCAGATGATGTAAAAATAATAACGCTAGCGTTATTTTTCGTTTTTATACGAATATTTGTTTTAAGCTATGCGGCTATTGGTACAAACTCAACGTGTTCAACGAATACGCCGGTAAAAAGAAACTGCAAAGATTTTTCGTAGCGAATAGGAGTTTGGTTGACGGTAGTTGAGTGTCGTTGGTGGCGCTGAGCTGAGGTAGTGACGAAATCTTTTTATTGTTCGTCATCATCACTCATAGTCTGTCAAATCCGACGACTAATAACAACTCTGGATGCGATATCCGATTACTTTAGCCACTCTAGCTCGTACAGGGGCGGCCGTCGATATTGATAGTTTTTGGCGCAGTTCAACCATCACTAGGAAGTGATCAGAGCCACGATAGGTTCTGACGTGGATAATGTCGAGCTGCGCGTAAAAACATATTTATCATCATCAGTGCTTCCGCAGTGTATGCTGGCACGTTGTTTATGCATATGTTGAAGAATCGGTCTTTGACCCTCAAATTGCACATTCTCTCGTTGATTAGACACCATCCGATCACGCGCCTTTGCATATCGCTCATCGCTATAAAAACTGGTGCCTGCCGTAGTTCATAGTTATACATATTTCGTAAGGGTTGGAGACAAAAATACTACTAGAGATATCCACATGTAACAAATATTTTTATGGGCAAGCAAACCTCTGCCGTATGAAATCGCATAGATGCAGAGGAATAAATGATCAACATCGGGCGAGCTGAATGCAACATTCATTATACCTTTTTACTGATCTTCAGTCAAAAAGGCTAAAAGTTTTGCTAGTTGGGTAATGAACATATATATTTTGTCTTAGCAGGGAGTCTACATATGCATTTTAAGAGTAATGTTTGATCCTTTGTTCGTGTCGCTTGCTTCTGTAGGGTGGACAAAAGATACTTATTCGTCGTACAATGCGGTTATCGAATTAGTTTGCGAATCCCGTTAGGCGTGAATATACCATGGAAAGCAGTACCAACCTAGATGACTCCCAGATTCTAACCTTACCCAAAAAACTAATATCCTTTCCATGACTGCTATGGCACTGCAGAAGATTTCTTGGTCTCTAGTAACAACGGTTGTCTAACTAACATTCCTTCCCTTCATCGAGGACCGCAAGGACGTGGCGGGTGTCGTTATTGACTTTTAAAATTTGAGCTCTCGATTAGTGCACATTGAGAATGAGAAACTTATCCTACACCCCATTAATTAAATCTCTGTTTAATTTTGATTGCTCTGGTCAATCACTAAGTAGCAACTACGAATTGTACTATCGCTAATGATCATGCTCATACAGGGAGTCTACATATGTATTTAAAGTCTTCTGAGAATTGTGATTGTTGAGTAAATCTTGTCAAAATCAAATTGCGTTCTAAATATTATTCCTCTGACAAACACTTGATACAAACTCATCTAGCGCCTCATTGTTATATTTCTCGACACGCGTCTTGACTTGTAGTGTGACATAAGATTTACATTGGAATCACATGTGTGTCTACATTTCCATTAAATTCCCATTTGACTTCATTGCTGCCAACGCGCACCACCATTTCCCATAGTGCCCTGGTGTAAATAATCCCAATTCGGTGCGAAGAAGCGTGAACCCCTACAAACAGACACGCGTGAGAAACTGGCGCTGAGCAGCTATAGCGATGACGACGATGCTTGCAGCCGCTAAATGGGAATGATATCAAAAAGACTGGCAGCAGAGCCGTTAATGACGTCGCACGAGACTTCTTCCAAGCCGGAATCCAGAACATCGCGGCCGCGGATTGGCGCTCAACTCAGTTGATTCACGCTTCTCGTCGTGATTGAAACGTTTGCAGCGTGTCTATCTCGGCTGTCAAAATACCCCCGCGAGATTTACCGAGTAAGTGACGGGGTGACCGTCCTGAACCCCGAATCGGTCCGAAGTTCGACTGCGGTGCGTTGAAATTAGTCGAAATTTGAGCAGTCCCGTGGAAACCCATCAGACACCCCACGACGCGGCGGCTCATCGTTAGACAGACTCAATTAACTCTCGGAAAAACGGGTCCGGATGTGTGTTCTGTTTTGTTTTCCCGAGCTCGCGCTCAAAAAGTGTCTTTGTTTCGTCAAGTGAAAAACAACGGCCGGACCGGGAAGGTAGACCTGTGCGCCGTCGCCGTTCATTCACACCGACGCCGAATGAGGAATCAACGACGCCATATTATAAAGCCGATCAGCATCGCGCCACCACGTCGGATTGGATTTTCATTCCAAACAATAATTTACCTCGAAGCAATAGATAATATTTTTACAACAAATATAACAGCAAATGTTATCATTTGTACATTTATTTTTGAAGTAGAATGTCGTAGGCAAACTTTTTGTCGTTTTTTGATTTTTTTTTTTTTTGACGATGCGAACTTTAAAACAAGTTTAATGGTCTGATAGTCTAATCTACTATTTTTTCAAAAATATTAATCTTCAAATTTTGGTGCAAGAATGCGCAAATTAAGCCATAGTACATGAGCATGAGCATGGATTACCGCTTCGTAGTTGCATTCCGCATTGTTGCATTGACCAGAACAATCAAAGTTGCACAGAGATTTATTGAATGGGGCTTGGGATTAGCTTACAGTTCTCAATGTGCACACTTCGATAGCTCAAAATTCAAACATCAATAACGGTGCCGGCCATGTCCTTACGATCATCGGGGAATGGAAGGAATGTTAGACAACCATTATAACTAGAGACCTAATATACCTCTGCACTTCCACAGTTGTCATGGAAAGGGTATTGGGTTAGTGCGATAAGGTGGGATTGAAGAAATTCGGTATTTTACTATTTTTACTCAAACCATTAACGTAATCTTCTCGAATCTGTCATCAGGATTTTTTGGGATTCTTAACTGACATTCAATTTAGTAGTGGTAAACCTTGACAGATTTGTGCATAGTTGCTAGACTGAGAAAGTTTCGAAGTTTTTGACGATTTATTCCAACGTCTATCAGTTGGCTCTTCAGGAGCGAAATTTCTCGAAATATACAGTGCAGCATCCAGAGATGATGCTTAATAGATACCTATCATGTCAGCGAAAAATGATGGGATATTTCTCGAGAAAATCTTCATGGAATTTCTGGAAATACCAATCATTTTTCCAACTACCTGATGTGCATTGAACTTATGTACAGATGATTGATAGATTCCTAGCTAGAATCTTAGTGAATTTAATAAAATAATATCATATACGATGATTTAAGAATATTAAGAAGTGTCAAAAAACGTAGATATGAGGAAATTTCTAAGCAATTCAAACAAATGATATAGAAAAAAACGTGCCAAAATTTTTCAAATAAGTGAAAATAGTTCACCGCTGGATAAGTATATAATGGATATCGAACGGTGCAATAACTCATATAGTGTGGAATTTAAAACAATAAATGACATAAAGTGGAACAACAAGAGGTCGGAAGCCAATAATTGAAAAGGTCTGGAGAAAGTCAAGGAAAAAATCGGAAAACTTTATTTAATGATTTTTTTTTCATGAAGCACTAGTGGTCCCGGCAAATTTCGTCTTGCCATCAAGTAGGCTGTTGAAAAACGTCAAGAAGTCCCCCATACAAAATGACACCTTAGTCTTCTCCCATTTTCCCGATTATTCCGGAGACTTTCCCGATTTTTTTTCTTCACACGAACACGTCGCATCCCTTGCGGAGTGCAACTGTGAAAAGCTTGCGTTAATCCGTTGACCCGTTCTCAAGCCATTTCGTGACATACAAACACCACTCCATTTTTATTTATATAGAAGATAGAAACTAGAAGAAGATATGCTGCCCATAACTGCATAACAGTCACATTCGACATTTTGACAAATTGGAGTTAATACCATGGAGAGTCATCAAATGATAAATACTTTCGGTCAACTTACTGAAATCTGTGAGATTGTTCTAGAAAATTCGAAAAATATACCAAGTTGCTTTGTCACATTGTTAATAATAACCGCATATCAGTCACACTGAGATTATAAATGAGCCTCGTAATGTAATAGCAATGAAATTTGTATCAGAATTATTTTCTGACTATTCACCTAGTATGCGATATGAGTTGTACAAAATATCAGCCTCAAAAAGGCACTTTTGAGTTCCTGGTAATTTTTAGAAATTTTAGTTTCCTCCCAAACTGCTATAAAATGCACACTTGGTATTCCATTTACTCAATGCCTACTTTTGTCGAATGTTACAAATATGCAGTTATAGGCATTATGGTTGTCAACTTTTTTTCAACGTTTTCATTTTCAACAATATATCCCTGAAAGTATCTTTTGCATCTGTTTAGCAGTGCTCATTGCTCAACACCAGATTCAACAACTTCATTCACGTGTAGATGGATCAAACTTCTTTTGAGACTGGTTCTTCAGCAATGCACAAAAAATCATTATATATGAATCACGGTTTGGAATTCTGCATAACCGTTTTTAGTAAAACCAATCGGTCCTATTTTTGTGCAAGAGATAGAGAATTGCGATGCTCACCAAGGGGCCTATATAGCCGTAGCGGTAAACGCGCAGCTCTTCAGCATGACCAAGCTGAGGGTCGTGGGTTCGAATCCCACCGGTCGAGGATCTTTTCGGATTGGAAATTTTCTCGACTTCCCAGGGCATAGAGTATCTTCGTACTTGCCACACGATATACACATGCAAAAATGGTCATTGGCATAGTAAGCTCTCATTTAATAACTGTGGAAGTGCTCATAAGAACACTAAGCTGAGAAGCAGGCTCTGTCCCAGTGGGGACGTAACGCCAGAAAGAAAAAGAAGAATGTTCAACAAAAACACGTGTTTAAAAACAACTTTGTAGAAAACATAGAAAATTTTTAAAATATCGGCTTTAGGACATTTGATTGAACGACGTTTGGTCGAATGACATTTGGTCGAATTACTAGAACATCTCGTCGAAAGATAATTTAGTAATGGTTGATCGAAAAACCGTTCGGTTTAACATATATAAACTTAACTAGTATATTCGTATAGTGTATGGGCTAATTCTTGAAAATGTTCTCAATCTTCAGCCGTTTTTGGATTACTTAAATTTGGAGAAGTTAAAAAAAAATTGTGTCTATTTATTGCCTTATATGCGTTGAGTGATGTGTTGAGTGTATTATTCTTTTAGAGTATCATCATTCTTTGAAAAAGAACCTTCTAAATATTTTCATCGCTTAGTGATTGTAGTATTAAACACTGTAGATTTTGTTTTTCTTTCAAAATTTTATCGTTCTTTATATATAACTTTATATATAACTGATCTTTATCCAATGACAACTACCTGAGGACCTTTATTACGTATCAAGTTTAACAGCGTGACCGTGGATAAGAACCCTAGACCTGATACAGTTTGTCATAGAACAATTTGGTCACTTTGAAGTGATCAAAAGAGGGCCAATTTTGATGGCCATGGTTTTAGGAAATAATTTGACGAAGTGCATCAAAATTCTGTAAATAGAATACGTTTTCCTACTATGGGTGAATTATTCTTGTGATTGTGACTTCCAGTTAAATTACATTCTTTGGGTAAACATGTGGCTTTGATAACGGAGTCAATGACTTCGATTGAAAATAAGTTGATAGTTAATTAGATAGAAGATAATCAAACAAAGATAGAAGAGAACTGTGCGTATCGCGTGAGGTGAGACTAGTCGACTTAGGTGATAAAAGTTGACTTGCTTCCATTTGAGACCAGCTCTTCGCGATTCATCCGATTCATCCAGTTGAACTTATTGTGAAATTTGTTGAATCGCTTATAGATTTCGTGGAAGAATTTATAGAGCAATTCTCGGTAAAATATGTGGGGTAATTGCTGACGGATTGGTTCTGAAACCTACCGGAAGTATATCTGAAAAAAAAAAAAACATTCATGCGGACTTAAAACTTAGAATAGTTCTTTGATAATTTTTCTGGAACAATTCATAATAAAATACAACTAAAAAACATAAATATAAATATTTTTTAAAGAATGGTTTAAAAATTTGTAGGAGACTTTTCGTTGGACTTCCAATATTGAACCAATATTGGACTGCCGATTGATTTTCTGAAGCAAATTTGAAATAATTCTTCTTAGCATATCTTGAGAAAATATTCATATAATATCAAGACGAATTCCTGGGAAAATTGCTTTGGGAATCTTCATGACAGTTTTTGGAGGGGTCTCTGGAGAAATCTGTGTAAGTATTCCTGAAGAAAGTATTGAATGAGGAATTCCTGAATATTTTACACGAAGAATCTTTGAACCTATGGAATAGTCTCGCAGTAATCTCTGGAGTTCTAAGATTTTAGTGCAAGATTCATTGCAATGGTAATAAATGAAAAGGGACTTTAGATACTGTTTGCATAAAAAAGATACTTTTGACAGTGTTCATTTTTGCTCGCGCTTTGGTACTGTTCAAGAATGTATAAAATCTCGCATAATCTGGGATAACGCCCTAAAAGCCATTGGTAACCAAGTGTGTAGCTCGTTGTTTCTGAGCAAATTAATGAATAAGTATTCAAACCAACACCACTGGCAGGTATAGAATGATCCTTTCTTCCCCATAGCGTTGTTAAAAAACGTGTAACTTCATTCAAATGCTCAGAAACAACGAGCTACACACATGGTTACCAATGGCTCTTAGGGCGAGATCAGAAGTTATGCGAGAAATATTGTGTACATACATTTTTTGTGTTGGTTCAGGATATGGCTCATTATAAAATATTTCCAAACCTGTTGCTGGCTTCCTCAGGCTCAAGTTATAAAGGGCTCCGGGTGTTCGATGATTAAGAGAACAATTCCAAAATAAAAAAAAACGATATCCTGTTCAAAAGTTCGTTAAAATGAACGCTACCTTCATCAACATAATGGATGCTATGAGGACCCTAACGAGAAAACATTTTTTTTTTTATTATACTGGAAAATTGTGCATGGAGCTCTGTCAACATTGAAAAAATCTGAAACAATAATCAACAGTGGAAAATCATAAACATTTTTGGGGCCACCACAGGACCTTCCCTAGCCTAGGGGTGGACGGGGTTGGTGGTCTAATGGTTATCGCTTCTGCTTCATAAGCAAAAGGTCATGGGTTCAATCCCAGGCCCGTCCCTTTCCTCGTACTTTGTAGTTGTATTTTTCACTTGCTTCTATCTACCACTCTTAATATATCACAGTTCATGTATCTTTCACTGTTTCATAGCATTTGCTAGAACCCGAGACGGACATAATTAAACCGTTTCCCTACGCTTCCATTCGTTTATCATTATAGCATGACTTCCTTTACGCCTGCTACATAGGCAGTCTGCTAACCAAACCAACAAACCTCTCTGCCATAAAAATTACCGCATGAACTGGCGTTGACGCAGTGGTATATACGGTCAACCGTGGGAGCCAGTTGAATGCATCATCAATTCCTTCCCCTTCCCCTCATTGGTCTGCATTCTGACGTGGCAGGCATAATTGTTGCCTAAAACTAGAAGATCACCAGCACTTATACACTGAGGGTGCCTGTTAATCCCAAGCAGTCATCTGGTTGGTTTCTTGTGTAAGTGCAGCTGATCTGGCGATACTGGAGTAGCAACCACGGGCGGCCAATCAAGCTCAAGCTCACTACAGAACCTTTCCTAGCCTAGGGGTAAAGTCTCTCACTATCTTTATTTTTGGTAAAGAAAGCGCTCATTGAATAACTGTGGAAACGCACTCAGTACACTAATCTGACAAGCAGGCTTTGTCCCTTTTGTCGTAATGTCAATTCGTCGGCCAACAAAATTTCCTAGAATGTGACAGGCATGGATTTTCCAGGAATTAATCTAGCCTTCTATGAGAATTTCTCAAGAAATGATTTCAGGGATTCCTTCAAAAATTATTCCTGAGATTCCTTGTCTTCTTCACATTTCTCCAAACATTCTTCCAGGAATTTGTGCAGAAGAATCTAGTAGTTGCAGTTCCAAAGGGAAGAAATTAATCTGATTTTTTCCATTGTATCTTCAAAAATATAGTTCAACAGTTTTTCAAGAAAATTTTCAAGTACCGTTTTGATTCAAAATCCAGACACCTAATCTGGACACCTGGATAGCTTACATTTGTCAACGAATTTCGTGTAGGAGAATGAAATATTTATTTGAAGTATGTAAATTAGTGTCTTTTGAGAGCAAACATGCATTTGAAATAACGTATAATGGGGTATAAATCAATAAAAACATATTAAATATGTGACATGTCTTGCTTCGAAATCCGGACGCTGATTGAGCCATGCTTCGATTTCCGGCCACTTTTGCTTCGAAATCCGGACATTCTTAAATTATCATAAACTGTTCGAATTTCATGAATAGTAGTATTATTCTGACACGTTCTACTAACGGTATTAGGACATTTCGTCGATTGACATTTGGTCGAATGACATTTGGTCGAAAGTACATTTGGTCGAAAGTACATTTGGTCGAAAGGACATTTAGTCGAATGGACATTTGGTCGAATGTCTTAAGAACACTTATTTTCGTCGAATGATGTATAGTTGAACAGAAGTTTGGATGAAAGCTTATTTTGAAATGGTTTATTGGAAGATCATTTGGTAAAATTGATATTTGTTTTGCAAAGTTGATAAGATAATGTATTTTTTTTGAATAATCTGAATCATCAACTTTTGGGACATTTGCTGTAGTCTTATTTTCAAATTTGATACACCTTTTCATTTGTAATTCGAAGTTATGCCAAAATCAAAATACTGAGCTCTAGTGTATTTATTATTATTCTAAAATATCATCATTCTTTTAAAAACTGCTCAACAAGTTATTTTATTACTCAATGATGTGAACATAATATTTTCTTTATTTATTATTCTTTTGAAATTTCATCATTCTTCGTAATGAAGATCAGCTCATCTGATGGAAGCATTCGGAGAGAGAGAGAGCTCGGGATCTTTCTTTTCATTCCGGGTCTTGCAGCTCAATGGACGAGGGTAAGATTTTTGAATGCGGAAATCAGAATTAAAACTGCAGGAAAAACTTGCTTTGAAGAAAACCTTTATGGTGAAGTGAATGTTAGGTGTCGGTAACTCTACCTATGGTCAATTAGCTTATTGTGACTTCCAGCTTAATAACATTCCTCAAGCAAATATATGGTTTTGCTGACAAAGTTGAGGATCTCAAGTGAATAACAGAGTTTGCAGTAGAAGATTTGGATTATTGAAAATGAAAAAAAGTGCTGATTATTCGTACCGGGTAAGGAAAGATCAGTTGACTGAGGTGACAAAAGTTGGCTTGTTTCCATTTAAGATCAGCTTATCTTGAATCTCAGAACATACCTGGACAAGAAAGCAGCATGAAACATCAAACACGCAAGAGGTAGATTAATACGTTGGAAGAGCGTCCATCAAACTGAATATCAAAATTTTGCTAATCGCATATAGATCGTTGGTAAAATGGCTGATACTTTTTCAATTTCTTGTTTAAGCGAAAAAATGCTACTCTCGACGGTAGTCAGACTAAACGTAAAACTTTGTTTCCATAGTATTTAGATTCGAGCACAATTTTTTCCATGAAATGACAGTTCGACCAAATATCATATGCTTTCTGTTGCAACTAAACCTTTTCGACCAAATGTCCATACGACGAAATGTCCGTTCGACCAAATGTACTTTCGACCAAACGTCATTCGACTAAATGTCATAAATTTGGACTAGATGGACAGTCTACGCTGTAAGGTGAACCCACCTTTGGCTTAAGTATGCATAATAAAGTATAACTAAATTTAATCAGACAACACCATAAAAACAACATTGGATCGAAGCTCACACTGATTATAATAGAACAAGTTGCTTGTAGTAAGCATTCAAGTTTATGAAAAGGTCGCATTTGTTTCTTCCGCTTTCAATAGAATTAGTAGTATAGGAGAGTGAATCGAGTTCCAGGAGTTGAAGCTATGTTTTGTTTTCTTCCATTGGACAAAGATATATGTAATTGCTTTACAGTGTTTTTTCAAATGCATTTTCCTTACCCGTTTCTCCTCAGCATGGATCAATTTCTTTCGATATTGATAAGTGATAAGTGATATTCACATCACCATCATTAAATGTGATGCAGGACTAAACCATTAATTTGTGTTGAACGAAGCATTTACTCACTCACAGTTGATCATTTTCACAAGCTTTGTTAAGTTTTCTGCCGCTACAAATCAGCCATTAACACTTTTCTGGTTATATTAATATAATATTTTATTTTCTTCTAATAATCACTATTGCATTTCATGAATTGAATGTGTGATGCATGGTATGTTCGGTTTTCGAAGCGGTAGAATTTTATGCTTCAAAACCCGGACACCAGTTTTTTTTACGAATACTGCTTTAGTGGTTTTTAGAACATTTCACCATTCAAACACATCACTGGTTAAAAAGTTAAAAATATTCCTACATTGAGATACGGAATCAAATTGTTATGAATATTTTCCCATGTTTGTTTTATTCAATTTTAATTCCATATCCAAATGAACGAACTTTTCTTTTCACACTACTCATAAGGTCCTGTCCTTCCTCCAATTTCACTTCCTTAGGATGCTTCTGAAGTGCCTGCTTCATGATGGCCCAGTACTTTTCAATTGGTCGCAGTTCCGGTGCGCTAGGGGGTTGTGATGCTTCGGCACAAAATTGACCTCCTTAGTCTTGTACCACTCCAAAATCTCTTTCAAGTAATGACACGAGGCCAAATACGGCCAGAAAAACGTAGGATCATTGTGTGATCTCAAAAGAGGCAGTAGACGCTTTGGAGGAATTCCTTTAGGTACATCGTTCCAGTTGTCACAAATGGGGTGCTCCGCTTTCCACACGAGCAAATTGCTTGCCAAATCATATATTTAGGATTTAGGAATAAAGGATGAGCAGTGAAAAACTGTAGCCCCGGAAGCTTCCTCATATAAAAACTTTTTTTTTATATTCAACGTCCACGACGTCAATGCACGCCGCCGCCGGTGCAAAATATTATCGGCGCACAGGTCTATCCGTGGAGAAGCCGACACCGGCCATTAGCGAGGAATGCAGAACGCCAGGTCCATCAATTCCGACGCACCGAAGAATGCCCCTGGCCTGGTCGGGGGCGGCGTTTTAATAATCGACTTTATGAAATGTGCCGTCAGTACCGTTCGATAGCTAGTACCGAGTGCGAGATTGAGTGAGAAATTACACGCAGTTTTGCCTCGGTTTGGTCGCGGTCAAATTCCCCGCGGAAAGTTGCCTGTCGATTCTGGGCCCATAACGCGATCCATCGGTGGCAAGCTGATTTAGTACCTTTCTGCTCGGCGCGTGTGTAAAAAGGCCATCCTGGACGCAGGTACTCCAAACAGAGAGAAGATAAATGTAAACGCCGATGACGCAGGAATAGTCCCAGTTCGACAAGCAAGAGGCATTTCAATGGGTTAAACAACTCCGCCGCGCAACAAGTGTGGAAACGATAACCTTGATGTGTAAAGAATCGTTATTATTTTATTGGCGGTTTACAATTTATTAGCGAAGACCGGGCGAGATGGGTGAATGTGGTTATGTTCGGAAGAGTGGAAGAAGAGAGCTTCGCGATCGGGCATTTGTTTTTCTTTTCGGTGAATATATTGGCACTCCCAGAGCGCTACTGACGGGTTCAAGAGTGAGGAACAAGTGAGACAGATTTTACCCCACAAATAACATCAACATGTGGGGCAGGCTGCTCCCGGATAGTGCGAATGTCTGGTGGATCAACAGTGTTCCCATTTCTGAGAAAAGTGTTTACCTACAGTAGTGGCAACGAAGATTCCAAGTTGGTCTTCAGTTTTTGTGTGACGAAAATCCTCTGATTGCGTACTCCTTCAGATGTGTGATGTATCTACTGTAACAAGCAGCGATGTTTAGAACAAGTTTACCTACACGGAGAAATAAGAATACCCAAAAAAATAAGTTCGTTAAACTCAAATGTGGGTAAACTGCATATAGTTTTTACCCACAGAAAACAGAGAGAAAGACGCACTGACCCAGCGTTGAAGTTCAACGGAATAAGACACATTTGTGTTCTTTCGAGTTTATCTAACGATAAGATGTTTTAACCAATCACGGAGACTTCGAAAGCTAACGCTGGGTAGATTTTTTATTGCTCGAGTTGTTTTTTATGCCGTTGTTAAACGAAAATATCCAAATGATAGCCATATGTCAGTTAACCCAAAATTGAGTTATCCCACGGAAGAGCCGAATTAAGTCAAAAGAAGACAAAGTTCGGTTGATTTGTGGCTCCGTATATGACTTCAATCAACGCTAGGTTGGGCAGAACGTAAAACGATAAAACGGTACAAATTAACAATGAAAACAGGACATTTTTGAGAAACACCTCGTTTACCTTCTTTGTCATTGTGGGCTTCGTTTTCAGACAACCAAAATAAGGGTGCAACAAAATCACTTTTGCAAACATTTCGTATTGAAAGTGGTCAAAAGCCTTTATCAAGCTTTGGAAAATTTAACGATCATTAACACTCGAGCCATATATTTATCCCATTTATCCGCCTGCATTCACACAAATCGCATCATATTTATCGTTCGTGAAGATAACGAGCCACGAAATAAAACAAGACAGACACACACCACCCACTGTTGGGTGCCGATCACTGTGTATCACCACTTGTAATGCAGCCCACAGACGCTCAGACGGTTTGACCAACAGTGACTCCCCCGCCAAGTTAGTCAAACCGATTTGTGTTGCTGCAACCGCTTGACCGACTGTTAATTTTCATTTCAGTAACACTGAAAAAAAAACACTTTAATTACTTTGAATGGTCTCGGCAAGTCTAGTGAATATGTGATTGTTATTTTTTCGTATTATATGGCTCTAAGGTAGGCCGTCCCTTGTTTTTCGAAAATGCGAAAATTTGAAATCAGTACGTGGACGCTAAGTGGTCTCCCAACGATCCTAAAGGTATAAGCAAGGTGACGATAACCCCCGTGCGCCAAATCAAGCTCGCTGATCTAGTGTACGCAACATGAGTACGAAAAGCCACTAGTTAGAAGTAGATTATCAGCATAGAATTTTAAGTAAAATAATATTTTATACTTTGGATATCTTCACTTAACACTGCACGCTGACATGCATTCAGAACTACAAAAGGATTGTTCAAATATTACGTAACGTAATAGGGAGAGGGAGGGAGTCTTCCGTAGTGTTACGGTCCACACAAAAATTTTAAATTTTCCATACAAAAGCTGTTATGCGGGGAAGAGAGGGGGTCTAAAATTGGCAAATTTTGCATAACGTTATATTTGAATCATCCCAAAGAAAACAAACTTCTATGTTGATTATCAACGTGAGCAGGACAATTTGTTACTGGTGGCTTTTTGTACTCATGCTGCGTGCACTAGAGCAGCGAGCTCGATTCAGCACACGGAGTCATCTACGCCTAATACTTTCAGGGCCGTTGGGGGACCACTTAGCGTCCACGTACGGACTTCAAATTTTTATCTGATTTTTTTTTTTCTTACCAAAACGAGAAATTTACAATGACGAACTTATAACATTTCGCATTTTTGAAAAATAAGGGACGGCCTAGCATACCATCAGGTGCACAGAAAAAATCCGTTCTCGTATCCGTGAACAGCAGACGTGAACTCGTCAACAACAAAAATACACCGTGAACTAGATCATGTTTATGTGACCATTTGTGGTAGTTCATGGTGTATTTTTGACCGTTCACGTTTTCCAGAATTATTTTTTGAGCGTGTGGGATTCTTCCAGATTCCTTAAAACGTTCTCTTACTAATTATTCTAGATTTCCTCCACTGATTTCTTCAAAGTTCACTCCAAAAAAATCCTCACGTGATTTCTTCAGTATTTTTTTAGAGCTTACTCCAAGGCTGCCTCCAAGAATTCTTATAGAGATTGCTATAACAATTCTTCAAAGATTCCTTCAGGAATTCTTCTAAAGATCCATGGATTCCATCATTCAATATGCAATGTGGCATAACGAATTCTTTCAGATACTTCTCAAGAAATACATTACCAGAAATTCCCACAAGGATTTCACCAGAACTGTTTCAGGGCTTCTCCTAGGACTCCTCCTTAAATTCTACCAGAAGTTGCTTCAGAAATACTATGAGGACTTATCCAAAAACTTCCCTAGGGATTTATTCAGTGCTTCATCCAATGCTTCCTTCAAGAATTCCACCATAAAATCCTCCAAAGATTTATTTAGAAATTCCTCCAGCTAGACTTCAAGAATTTCTAAACAGATTCTATAAGGGTTCTTTTCTCACGATTCCATCAGGACTTCCTCTAGAAATTCTTATAAAGGTTGCTCAATGAATCTCTCCATGAAATTAAAACAGGAATTTCATCAAAAATTCCATTAGGAATTTCATCAATAATTCCATCG
Source organism: Aedes aegypti (assembly GCF_002204515.2). Classification (NCBI taxonomy): domain Eukaryota; kingdom Metazoa; phylum Arthropoda; class Insecta; order Diptera; family Culicidae; genus Aedes; species Aedes aegypti. Next base: position 144,448,518 of record NC_035108.1, read on the forward strand.
GGAATTTCCCTTACGCATCAACATTCTTTCCCTAAGAATACTTTCAAAAAATCCATCAGCAATTAATTTAAACATTCTTCCAGCGATTTCTACGCGATTTTCGTTGAAAACTACTTTCAAAAATTCCTACAGAAATAGATACAGAGATTTACTCCAGGAACTCTTACAGTGATTCTATCCAGAGTTTCTCCAAGGATTGCTCAAGAAATTCCTCCAGGAAGCATTCGGAGATTCAGCAACAAATACGGCAGAAGAATTCAAAAAAACTTCTTTGATGGGATTCCACCAGGAATTCCTTTAGACATTCAGAGGGTTCTTCTAGGGAATCTTCAATAAATTATTTTAATAAGTCTACCAGTGTTTCCTTCAAAGCTTTTTCCATGTACCCCTTAAGGGAACCTACGAGGCATTCGACCTGGGGTTTTTGAAGGAATTACTTCAAGAATCTACCAGAAGTTTCTCCGAGGATTCCTAAATGAATTTATTTATCAATTCCTTTCAGTATTTTTTGGAGGATTTTTTTCAAAGGAATCCACCAGGAATTGCCTTAGAGAATCCTGTAGGAACTCCTTCAGGGATTGCTTTTAGAGTTCTTCCAGAGATGTTTTAAGGAATTTCTTCAGAGATTCTATGGGAATTTCTTGAGTGATTTCTTGGGTGATTCCTCCAAGATTTTCACAATAAATTGTTTCATGATTTTTCCCAGAAATTTTCCAAAAAATCGTTCCAGGGATTTAATTTAAAGACTTTCAGATAAATACTTTGTTTAATCCTCTGAGTATATATCCAGGGATTCAAACAGGCACCCATCGGGGATTCAGCCAGAAATATTACAAAAGAATTAAATAAAAACTTCCTGAACGAAATTTTACCAGAATTTCATTAGAGATTTCGCTTGCATTTTTAAGAGGTTCTCCCAGCATCAAGGGATTCTTTTAGGGAATCTCCAATAAATTATTTTATAAATTCTTCCAGTGTTTCCTTTGATTATTATTTCTTATATCCCTTAAGGGAACCTACGAGGCAATCGACCTGGAATTTTTGAAGGAATTACTTCAATAATCTACTAGACATTTCTCCGAAGATTGCTAATGTAATTTATCTATCAACTCCTTCCCATATTTCTTGGAGAATTTTCTCTACAGAATCAACCAGGAATTCCCTCAGAGAATTCTGTAGGAACTCCTTCAGGGATTGTTTTAAAAGTTCCGCCAGAGATGTATTCAGGAATTTCTCCACTGATTTCTCTGGTGATTCCTCCAAGGATTTCACAATGAATTGTTCCATGAATTTTTCCAGAAATTTTCCAGAAAATCCTTTAAGGGATTCAACCTGAAGACACTCAAAGGAATACTTTGTTTAATCCTCTGAGGTATATCTGTTGAATCCCTGGAGGAATAAAAATAAAATCCAGATGAAATTTTTCAAGGAACCCCTGTTATAATCTCTGGAGAAACTCCTGATAGAATTTTTGGAAGAATTCCAGGTGCAATTTCAAAAGGAGCTATTGACGAAATCCCTGGAGGAACTCCTGATGAAATTCCTTAGAAGAATTCTGATGGAAACCCCAAAGATAATACTAACAGAATTCCTATAGTACCTCCTGATGGAATCCTTTGAGGATTTCCTAGAGATATTATTTAAGGAACTCCAGATGGAATTATTGGAGGAAATCCTGATAAGATTCCTGATACATTTATTGGTATTACATTGATATTACAATTCTTAATTCCTGTTGGAACTGCTGATAAAATCCATAGAGGAATTCCTTATGATTTGCCTTGAAGAAATTCTGATAGAATTCTTTGAGGGACTCCTGATATAATCTCTAGAGGAACTAATGATGGAATCTCTGGAGGAAGTCCTGGTGGAATCTCTGCAGGAACTCCTGCAGGAATACCTGGAGAAACTTCTCATAGATTTGCTAGAGGAACTCCTGGTGGAGTTCCTAGAGGAGTTCCAGGTGGAATCCCTGAAAGAACTCCTGATGAAACATCTGGAAGAATTACAGGTGGAATCCCTGGAGGAACTCCTGATGGCATCCCTAGAAGATCATCTGATGAAATCCCCAAATTATTCGGATCAAAATCCAAACACTGGCCCTTATACGCCCAGGAATGCCACCTGGAGGCAAAATTTTGACTAACACAGCACAATCAGAACATCAGTAACAGAACAACTTTGCCTAAGACGCTATTTTTCTATGCGGTAAAGATCCTGAGAAATAAGAAAACCAAAAGTTTTATGCTCAATAGCGCCGTCTGCTGGCGGAATTCCATATCCTAATGAACACCGCATTGTAGCATGTCATCTGAACAATTTTGAAGAACATCATCATCGTCTATTCGGATGACTTGTTAGAGTATTGATCATTTATTGGAACGGTCGATAATCTGAAAAAAAACCGTAGATTTATAAGAACAGTAAGCTGAAAAACAGGCTCTGTTCTGGTTGGGACGATATGCCAGAAAGAAGAAGAAAAAAAAATTTCAAGAACCAAAAACTTACCTAAAATTATTAATATTGATCGCATTTCCAAATATTGCCCATCGTTGTCCTTATAGACCATACACTTGCGAGACATACTCCCGACTGTAAATGTTACAATAATATCACAAAACGGCGAACACCAACGCACCAGAACAGCAGCATCAAAATGGAATTGATTTTTCATCCACTACTGGGGGGGGCCTTCTGTTTGGCAGCGTTGGTGGTGGCTCCTGTTACGAAGTGACCGTAAACATCCAAATCAACCAATAATCGTTTAAAGTGGTTCCGAGAGAATGTGTGTGGTCGCGACGGGATAGAGCGAAGTTTTTTTTTGTGTAAATTAAATTAATTTCAAATGAACCATTTAGAAATCTGATAATCCATAAGATTTTGAATCTAAATGAAATAATTCCCACAGATAAGTAACAAGTTTCTTGCAATGGTGGGAATTGCATTATTTTCTTCAATTCATCAAAAATTAAAACGACGAAATATTTTTAAATGAACGATATACAATGATGAAGGGCATAAAAATATTGCAAACAACATTTCGGAAAAAAAGATGGTCATAAATTAATTACCATTCAAATATCCTCAATTCATAACACCGTCATTTCAATTCCGATTCACCAATTTCCACCACATCGCTGTTCGCGCATTTGTTTGTATTCCATTCCGATAGGACTGTTCACGCGGGTGGTGCCGATCTGTAAATGTTGTGAAGTGATGCCACTAGACTTTTCTACAGACGCAGCAAGTCTATCTCTCTGTCTAGTTTACTCCACACGAACCCAAAACAAACCTCCCGAAAGCGAGAAAACATGCCAGGAATAATGTATTTTATGGGGCTATTTAAAACTCTTTTCTCTTCCTAAATTTGCCACATTGGATACAGATTTGGAGAAACGAATCCAGTTCACCGGAGCGGTATGAGCGCCGGGTAGGGTAACAACCCTGGTTTTGGAGACATTGACATTCATTTTCAATTTGAATAATTTATAAACTTACGTTTGCTGTGCGTTTAAATGGTTATGAGATCATTTAAGGTTGTACTATTTCTTGAAAACACTACTGATAAAGGCCAACCTGGGTATAACCCTAACACAGTACCCTACATCAAATTGCACCCATACGCTGCTACAGAATGGCTAGTCTGGTTCTGAATTATAAATAAACTTTGTCGAAGAACGAGAATCGTATGATGGCCATGCCGGAGGCAATTTCAGTTGGTCGAAGCTGGCGAGTATTTCCAGCACAAAACGCAATTAAAAGTGGCATATTCAGACTGACTAGCTTCAATGTAAATAAGATTTTGCGCATGCTTTCTGATATAACTCTTATCATCAAAATTTTGCTAAATCTCCCAGACTACGTTTTAAAGAGTCTATCAAAGAAAAATATTTAATTTTATTTTAAAAAAGCAAATTTTTAATATATTTGATATCAAAAACAGATTCTAAGAAAATATTTTCTTCCATATGTTTATTATATTTCTTTTTTGAATGTCGGTTTTCATACAAAATGCTCTACTTTATCATGCTCTAGTGTTGTTCCCTTTGAGGAAATCCAGCAGAATAAGGCAGCGTCCATTTATTACGTAACGCTAAAATTGAAAATTTTCGACCCCCTCCCCCCCCCGTCCGTAACGCTTTTTGTATGAAATTTTTTAAATTTTTGTATGAGCCGTAACGCTTGAGCCTACTCCCCCCCTCCCCCTAGAGCGTTACGTAATTTGTGGATGCCGCCTAAGGACTGTGACGAACTCAGTTTGGAAAATTCAAAGTCCTGTATCTTTTTTGTTAGCTTCAGTTTCACCCTTCAAATGAATGAATGTTATTTGGTCTTACTATTCAGGGGCCTTCCTTAGCTGAGTGATTAGAGTCCGCGGCTACAAAGCAAGCCATGCTGAAGTTGTCTGGGTTCAAAGCCCGGTCGATCCAGGATCTTTTCGTAAAGGAAGTTTCCTTGACTTCCCTGGGCCTAGAGTATCATCGTACCTGCCATACGATATACGAATGCGAAAATGGCAACTTTGGAAAAGAAAGCTCTCAGTTAATAACTGTGAAAGTGCTAAGCTGAGAAGCAGGCTCTGTCCCAGTTGGGACGTAATGCCAAGAACAAGAAGAAGATTCAATTTTTGAATGAACATCGTAAAAACCTCTGCCATGAGATTCTCAACATGATTTGGTGACTGGTAGAATTCAATTAGCAACAAGAATAAAAAAATCTCTCAAACCTTCACCTGCTTTACGATGAATTCACTTAGGGTAGATGTACCAATAATGGTGGTACTAAGCACGATTGAACTTCATTTAACCGCCTCAATTCAAGAAGCGCAATTAATGCACATGTTAATGTGATAACGGGAAGTAACGACCATTGACTTAATGAGAAAAAAGATTTCATCGTAGTAATCCACGGCATGTCAGTGAAAAATAATACCTCCACTATTGGTACGCGGTTCCTTTAGTTGCGGTATATTTTTAATTTGTGTTCCTATAGTTGAGGTATCCGTTGTTTTCTTATGGGATCCTCCACTATAGGAACACTTTACCGCAACTATTGGTACAAGCAAGAACAGTTTTAGCTAATTTAGTGATATTTCATCAGTTTTAAAGCAATTTGAACGTCTTTTTAACTAGTCCGTGTATCAACAAGCCAATACGTCGATTGGCAGTGTCGGTTCAGTGGCTAATGCAATAATATCTGTGAAAACGGCACTACCGCAACTATAGGAACACCCACAACTAAGGGAACACTTACCCTACCGTAATCCATGTCAATGTGCCAAAAATGTAGAATAATATTAATATGCATGTTATGAGGAAGAACTGTTTGAAAAATATTTAAAAAATATCAAGTTTTTTAACAAAAGATCAAGTCCCGATATCTGTCTATAAATAAGAAACTTTCGGTGTACCTTTGAATAAATGATGTGTTCTGTTACTTTGAGTTCTTTTTTTCTACGTGTTTCGGATTTTTAAATGATCCCTTTTGTGGTTCTGTATGTTTTTACTACATATTTCATGAACTCTAAGAGCTTAACAATTGCTAAAGGAATCTTTTTCTTCATGCTAGGACTCCAAAATGTAAAAGGATTAAATCTGTAACGCTTCCTGTTAATTAAAATAATTTTAAATTATCCGTTTAAATGAAAATAAACAACAATATTTTACAATTGTCCCATTTTCTTCTAAAAAAACTATAAGTGTGCTTCAAATTTTCTGTCAATTTGATGAAATAATTTGTTTAACGCCCATTTTTGTTTATTATCCCAGATAAACAGAGCTCTATTTACTCACTGAACATATAAATAATGGATATACCTTAAATGTAAAGATGCATTATATTCAAATTTATCATTGTTTAATTTTTAATAATAAACTTCGTCACATTCCTTATCTGTAGATTTGTGTAGCTTGATTACTTGAAATGGAACAAAACTAGAGCATGCCAAAGTTTAGTACTTTGTATGAACATCAACATAGGCTGCTACATGGGCGTAGTCAGAGGGGGATAAAAAAAAATCAAAATTAAGATTTTTTTTCCAAATTTATATTAAATTTGCACCATAATTTTTAAATTAATTTTTGGAGCCTTACTTAAGATCAAACTTCTGCCAGACATCTTTTCAGATATCATTCTAGGAATTTAAAATTGCCTCGCCTATCTCGATAAAAAACGGAATCACGACAATTGTGTATTTATAATAATTGTGTCCTGATTGATTCCTTGAATAATTTTCTGCCAAAGTCTAGTTTTATGCCAAAGATCTTGCTAGAAATCATTTGAAGATTTCAAGCAAGATCTCTGGCATGAAACTGAAAAGGTTAATGGAATGGATCTTCCATGTTATCTTAAAACAAACTCAATCAAGGTACTCTTTTAAGAAACGTCAGACTTTAATAAGAAAATAAATTCATTTAATCGTTTTCAAGAGTGTTAGCAGATAAGCTACTGGGAAGTTCATATATATATTTCTCTAAGTATTCGACCTTCTGGAATTCTTCCCCGATTTTTTTGAAATTTTGTTTTTCATGCATTCTCTCTTTTAAACTCGATAAAAAGTTACAACCGTATTTCCGCTTCAGAAGTAATGTATACTTCTGGAAATCACTTTTTTGTTTTTTTTTTTTTTTTTTTTTGTTTTTTATCAAGGGATCTAATTTTCTATTTGCTCCGATTGCGCGTTTATGTTGGGCAGTGCTTCGTGAAAGCCCAAGCAATCGTGTTTTTGTTTATTCGTTTTGTCGTAGCGTCGTGTCCGAGTCATCTTGTGTAAGTGCGAGGCGATATTCATGTTCAGTTGAGTGTGAATAACCAGCTGGTGAGCTCGTTTTATGCTTATGATAAAAATTTTTATTGTTGCACTGTTACGTTTATAACATTTTCAAACAAACTATGGATGATTCGTCACTTCAAATGTCGGAATTAACCCTTATTCTTGTTTTTACTATTTTATTACACATAGCTTTCTTTGCTCCTCATTGCTAAAAATAATATTTAAATAGTTCGATATTTCGAAAGTTGACGTATTTTCTCAATCTCCTACCGATATATTTTCACCACAAGGCAGAAATGCAAAACTAGCTTTAAGTAACAATCGTATATTTCCTCCTTCCTAGAAACTTTTCCCATCGTCACGCGGTTTGCCACCGTCAGAACCACCACGCTGATGTTGTGAACGAAAAGCGAGGTTTTTTCAACGGTGTTGTACAAAATACAACAGCACGACGACTGAAGTGTTAAATACTATCCTGAAACTTTCCCCTTGAAATAACTATTGAAAATTGTAAAGGAGTTTCCCCTGTATATTTTTTGAGTGCTCCTACATGGGTTATTCTAGTTATTATATAAAAAGGACTTTTGGCAATTTCTGCAGAGGTGGGAATTTAAGGGAAAATTGTACATCAATTTGAACTAGGAATTCTCCATTGAGTTCTCTTTGGGAATTTACCAAAAGTTTCCCAAAACTGTTTATAAATAATTTGGTAGCTTCCAAGCCTTCATATGGAAAATATTTCAAGAATTTATCCAGAACCAATTCGAGTTATACAACCTGATTTCAAACAAGAATTACGTATCGCACTGATCTATCGACGATTTGTCTAAAGATTCTTCTTACAAAGATTCAAAATTTATAATTTCAGATACAGCGAGTCTCCGTTTTTAGAATGCTCCGTTTTTATCATGCTCCATTTTTGGCAACATTTTAAAATTCCAGCAAAATTTGTATATTTCTTGTGAATACCATCGTGTCTTCTGTTTTAATAATTGGAACAGAAGGTCAGCTTCACGTCGATCGCATTCCAAGGCTCCATCTCAGTCGATATTTCATTCAATCCAATGAGATCCCGTAAGGGGTTATTTATTTCGGGAAGGTCTTGTGTTCACAACATTTCATGAAGTCATCAATATCAATAAGTATCTCAAATACAGTTCTAACATTTTTTCTCAGGCACTCATACTGCATAACCAGCCCACTTGAGTCTATCAGCAATTCACTAAGCATTATTTCACTCTTCAGATTTGGAACAACTCGTTTGAACAAATTGTATAGCAGTGGTACACAGGCTAGGACATACTTTGTGCCACATCAAGATGTTCAATTGAGTCTGGTGGTTTCCAAACAGGATTCTGATAATTTTCAGTGGATTCTTGAGGATACCGAGCGGGGATTTTTAGCGGACATTAAGGGTTTCCGTGTAATCATGAGAATGAACAATTGGTTATTGCGGATGCTTCGTAAATTCTGGCGGTTCTAAGCAAACACTTTCTAGGGAGCGAGGAGCAAGGCGTTTCTAGGGCGTTCTTTGATTTTATAGCGGGATAGCTCAAAACGTGTACCACTTTTTAAGTAATTATCACCTTTCTAAGATACGTTTTAAATAATATATACAAAAATGCTGAGAAGCAGCCATTGTTATATTTGGAACTTAACACCACATATAAGAAGAAAAATCACAAAACGCGGTTACTTTTTTATCATCATAATATCTAAATTGAGAAAAAAATAAATAATCCCAGCCAAATTGCCTTCAGAGATCATTTTCAGATTTAGATTTAATAATTTAAGAAGGCAAAAGTCCTCTCTTATACATTGAAATGCAGCCTATGATATCTAATCAGTGTTCAGAAATTGTTAAAAGTATAGTACAAACTTGGACACTTGGATAACAAAATTTGCCAACATTATAAAAATGCATACTTTATTCAAAAATTCGATATAACTTGAGAACAGCGGAATCACAAATCGACCACGTTTTGATCGATGGACGGCACTTCTCCGATATTACCGACGTCAGAACCTATCGTGGCGCTAACATTGACTCCGACCACTACCTGGTGATGGTGAAACTGCGCCAAAAACTATCCGTCATTTACAATGTACGGTATCGACGCCCGCCTCGGTATAACCTAGCGCGACTGGCCCAACCGAACGTCGCGGCCGCATACGCGCAGCATCTCGAGATAGCGTTGCCGGAAGAGGGCGAGCTTGACGAAGCCCCTCTTGAGGACTGCTGGAGCAACATAAAAGCAGCCATCAACAACGCAGCCGAGAGCATCGTCGGGTACGTGGAAAGGAGGACATGTGACGATTGGTTCGACGATGAATGCAGGCAGGTTTTGGAGGAGAAGGATGCAGCGCGGGCTGCAATGCTGCAGCAAGGAACGCGACAAAACGTGGAGCGATATTAAAAGAAAACGGAAGCAGCAAACCCGCCTATTCCGGGACAAAAAGCGCCGCCTGGAAGAAGCAGAATGTGAAGAAATGGAACAGCTGCATCGTTCACAAGAAACGCGAAAGTTCTACGAGAAGCTTAACGCATCCCGAAAAGGCTTCGTGCTACGAGCCGAAATGTGTAGGGATAAGGACGGAAGCATCTTGACGGACGGACGTGAGGTGATTGAAAGGTGGAAGCAGCACTACGATGAACACCTGAATGGCACGGAGAACACAGGCGCCGAGGGTCACGACAGCGGAGGAAGTGGCTACGTCAGCACGGCGGATGAAGGAAACCAACCTGCCCCCACATCGAGGGAAGTCAAGAATGCCATCAACCAGCTCAAGAATAACAAGGTCGGTGGTAAGGATGGTATTGGAGCTGAACTCATCAAAATGGGCCCAGAGAGGTTGGCAGCCTGTCTGCACCGGCTGATTGTCAGAATCTGGGAAACGGAACAGCTGCCGGAGGAGTGGAAGCAAGGGGTCATATGCCCCATCTACAAGAAGGGCGACAAACTGGAATGTGAAAACTATCGTGCGATCACTATCCTGAATGCCGCCTACAAAGTGCTATCCCAGATTATCTTCCGTCGTCTATCACCAATAACAAATGAGTTTGTGGGAAGTTATCAAGCTGGTTTCATCAACGGCCGCTCGACAACGGACCAAATCTTCACTGTACGGCAAATCCTCCAGAAATACCGTGAATACCAAGTCCCAACGCATCACTTGTTCATCGATTTCAAAGCGGCTTATGATAGCATCGACCGCGAAGAGCTATGGAAAATCATGGACGAGTACAGCTTTCCCGGGAAGCTCACAAGACTAATAAGAGCAACGATGGACGGTGTGCAGAATAGCGTGAAGATTTCGGGTGAATATTCCAGTTCGTTCGAATCCCGCCGGGGACTTCGACAGGGTGATGGACTTTCGTGCCTGCTGTTCAACATCGCGCTAGAAGGTGTCATGCGGAGAGCCGGGTTCAATAACCGAGGTACGATTTTCACAAGATCCAGCCAATTTGTTTGCTTCGCGGATGATATGGATATTGTCGGCAGAACATTTGGAACGTTGGCAGACCTCTACACCCGCCTGAAACGTGAAGCGACAAAAGTCGGCCTGATGGTGAATGCGTCAAAAACAAAGTACATGCTGGTTAGCGGAACCGAGCGCGACAGATCCCGCCTGGGAAGCAGTGTTACGATAGACGGGGATACTTTTGAGGTGGTTGATGAGTTCGTCTACCTCGGATCCTTGTTAACGGCTGATAACAACGTTAGTCGTGAAATACGGAGACGCATCATCAGTGGAAGTCGCGCCTACTATGGGCTCCAGAAGAAGCTGCGGTCGAGAAAGATTCACCCTCGCACCAAATGTACCATGTACAAAACGCTTATAAGACCGGTGGTCCTCTATGGACATGAAGCATGGACCATGCTGGAAGAGGACCTGCAAGCACTTGGAGTGTTCGAACGAAGGGTGCTTAGGACGATCTTTGGCGGAGTACAGGAAAACGGTGTGTGGCGGCGGAGAATGAACTACGAGCTCGCTAGGCCGGAAGGGTGCGCTGGGCAGGGCATGTTGAAAGACTACCGGACAACAATCCTGCAAAGATGGTGTTCGCGTCAAATCCGGTTGGCACAAGAAGGCGAGGAGCACAGCGAGCGAGGTGGCTTCATCAGGTGCAACAAGATCTGGAGAACGTGGGCCAAAATCGAAGCTGGAGAGACACAGCCATGGACCGAGTAAATTGGCGTAACATCGTTAACGAGGTTTTATCAAATTAACCCCTCTACCGGCAGCTTCATTTTTTACCGCAGGAAAAAAATTCAAATCGCGATAACTTTTTTGTTTCTCGGTCTTTTTGCACCATTTTTTCACAAGTTCTCAAAAAACTCTTGTGTATAGCCCATATTTTACTTTTTCGATAAGTTGACGTAAAACAAAATGGCCGCCTAAGACATTTTGTATGGAAAATGTTGGTCCCCCAAGGAACATTGGAATATCTTTAAAACCAGATCACCAATCATCAATATCGACACGGATCCTCAAACTAGAAGAGTTTTTTGAGAACTTGTGAAAAAATGGTGCAAAAATACTGAGAAACAAAAAAGTTATCGCGATTTAAATTTTTTTTCTTGCGGTAAAAAATGAAGCTGCCGGTAGAGGGGTTAATTGATGTAATACCAACTAAATAAATAAATAATTGAGAACAGCCAGAAAAGAAAAAAAATGAATAGAATTATTTGCGTAGCTCCTGTTTTTGATTTCAATTATGTCAACAAATCGCTATTTCGACCTGTTCTGCAAATCATCATATACATGAAATAAATATTTTCCCAGCATTTGGGCATCTTAGGCATCATGGCCAAACGTAGGGCTTGGCTTGATATTTCTGGATGAAAAATATTACAAAAAATCAAAGTTATGGTTTTAGAAGATCGCCATTATATAAAATCCAACGCGAATTTTCTATGATATTTTGTCTCAATGTATGTTTCAAATAGCTCTTGTTACTGAAACTTCTTCAAAGACACCGTTTATAGTTACATTTTTTTTAATCATTAGAATCCTCTTCTTTGATAGGGTTTCTTAAACGTAGTCTAGGAAATTAAGAAAATTTTTGATAAAAATGTCCTTTTGGATAGCCACAAATACACGTAAGGTACCCCGGGGCAAATGAGAAACCGGGGTAAGTGGTACCTTCCATCATAGCTCATTAGGGATTTTTTCAAGGAGGTATTCTTCTAGAAAGTTGAAGATACAATGATACGGAATGTATTTAGTACAAAAATATTTTGTTATTTTTATAATCACGTGCTCCATCTAATTGCCAATTCTGCACCATTTTCAGCCTATATGATGAACTATGACACGTTTCACGTTTTGCATAAGCTCACAAAAAAAGTGTTTGAAATCGAATTACCATCAGTAAGCTACAGTTTCAAGTATAACTACTAGCTAAGGTATTTTTTCATGACAACAAGGTAATTTTTCATTTCATATACAAATTTCTTTGATCTAACTTACCCCAAAACATTAGTAAACCAGGGCTAAGTGTGACTTACCAAAACAAACACAGAATCAAAACTTTTCCTACACGTTTCAAACATTTTCCTAGAGAGCAGCACTCAAACATTCAAACATATGGTTTTAAACAAAAAAGATCAATCGTAAATTACGTACCGTAAAACGGGGTAACTTTGATAGTTTTTTCGAAGAAAAATTGAATATTTGTGCATGCTGTTTCAAAGAATTATAGTCTATATTTTTAAAACAAGTACTGCCATCCTAGCTATCGATTACAGTTGATAGATTGCCAAAAGATATATTTTGAATGGATATATAATTTTTCATATAATCGAAAGTCAGCTTTCCAGCTTAGTGTTCCCGTGAGCACTTCCACAGTTATTAACTGAGAGCATTCTATGCCAAAGTTGCCATTTTCGCATTCGTATATCGTATGGCAGGTAAGATGATACTCTATGCCCAGGGAAATCAAGGAAATTTCCATTACGAAAAGATCCTGGACCGACCGGGAATCGAACCCAGACATTTTCAGCATGGCTTTGCTTTGTAGGATGGCCCCATTCGTATATAAAGCCTCAAATGTTCTCAATTCAAATGAAAATAGCTCTTACATGAAGTGTCATACTAATACTCTTTAGTTTTGCATTCGTTTTACCTAACCGATTAACAGAAAATATGATATTTTGTTGAGTATGTTATGGGTAACGCACTGTCAAAGTTACCCGCATTATCAAAGATACCCCGTTTTACGGTAATTGTTCAAGAGGGATAGAAAATTTCTATTTTTTTCGTATATAATTTTGTTTCATTTTAAATTTTGAAAAACGAATTCAAAACTGAACAAAAACATAGATGAAATTAGTAATGCATCATGAGAATTATTATTTTTCTACGGTTAATGAACTTTCTTGGTTATTTCTACCAATGTTTAATTTAGTAGTTTCGGAAAACCATCTAATTCAGTGGTTTTTTGCCATGCATAAAAATAATACAACAGCATATTTACAATTTTGCGAATTATTGAAAGTTCACGTGCTACTTTCAATTAATGACTTTTAAATGAAATATTTTGAACATGAGTCATTCCTATGCGAAATTTTCAGTTAATATTAAGTGCGGTGTGACATTCCACTAAATGTAGTGCTACGTATTTTATGATTGATCCCTTGTGTACATCAAATATGTACTCAAATTTTAAAATCTATGATTTATCTATACTATTATTGGATTGGTTTAGTCACCGATGAGTATTGGCTGGAAACTGGATGGGTCCCACTTGCCCCGTTTAGCGACGTAACTGCGTCTAATGGCTCATTTTACAACTTTCACAAGGTTCACAATAATAAGGTGTTTGAACAATTGTTTTTTTTTTTGGAACCCAGTTGCCCCGTACTTTACAAACGTTGCGTCTATGCGATTGGCATTTTGACCTGGAAATGCTCCGACAGAACAGAACCCTCCCGAGATTGATTCTATGTGGCCGAAACGGATCGCACATTTCTTGCTGGGTGCTGTGCTGGCGCTCAACTGATGTGGGTGTTAACGAGACACTCTGACGACGAGCTGCAAGTTTTCCATGTGCACGTTAAAAGTGAAATATACAACGCGAGTCTACTTTTCACACAGAGATCAGAATCCACGCCTGGAGAGAGCTCTGCTTCAATGAGTAGATCTCGGTTGAGATACAAAATTTATGTGTGTAAAAATCAGACTCGTTTCGAGTTCATTAATTTTAGCGTGCAAGTTCAACATACTCGCAGAAAAATGGAAGCGCCCGAAACCTTTGACGAGGCATAAGAAAATCACAGCAGTGAATCAATCACTGAGCCGGAGGATCCGGAACGGAGGGTGAGCTGGTGGAGAAGAGCTGAGAGTGGGGAAAAGTCGAAATGACATCAATTATTCACGTTTAGGAACGATTTCGGCCAAACCAAGCAAGCAGACTAAGCGAAAACAGAGGCATTAGAAGTTTCTTCCTTTCTTCAAATCTGTGTTTTGTTAGCGATGCAATATTTAACGGAACTTTTTGGGTTCATTTTTCTGGGTGAGAAGTAAACAAAATTTCTAATCTTAGAAGTGGTGATTTTGATTCGATATGGAATCTGTTAAAAATATTATTACTTGTTGTTTTGAGATACTGGTTTGAGATCCAATCATGAATATTGTATCTTTAATATGATATATCATATCAAACCTTCAAAAATATTGAATATGTGCTAGAGATGATCATACTTATATTGTACGGGAGCCTTAATTCTTATCACAAGGTGGGTCAAAAGTTCACCCATAGTGGAATAATCAATATTTCCAGAAAAACTAGTTGAAAAGAAATAAATACCTCACAGCGAATTTCCAACAAATTGGCTACAATTTTGCTGAACAAACTTGGGTCATAACATTTACCTATTTTAAGTTAAAACCGTTTCAAAATTGGTTGTCTTAAATGAACTTTTGTCCCACTGGTGGGCAAGAGCTCAAATCAAGTGTGGGAAAAAAGTTTACTGGCTGAAGACAAAATATTGATACTTTTACGACAGGCATACCAGCCATGAACCAATGTTTGCAGATAAAATACACTAAATTTTCATCAAAAAATGTCCAATACAGGATCAGGATTTTTCTCCGTGTCAAAAATTTCTACATAGCTAAAAATGCAGCAAGACGACCAAGCAAACGTTGTGAATTATGACATGCATACTTTTGAGTAGCAAGACGATATCTACCGGCAGCTGACAATGCACTTTTTCTCGAAACAACCAAAGCTTACGAAGCCATGTAATAAGATTTAAAAATAAACTGCACCACCAGACAATGGCAGTTCACATCTAAATTAGCGCCAGACACAATGCACTAGTTCGCTTGTTTCAAATCCGTTCTAAATTTACGCAACGGGCTGACGCACTGTATGGGTTCGAATTACGAGCAGCAAGTGTCAGGTCATTCGCTTGTATATGAGTTCTTAGTTCTACATCAAATTTTCGTTCCACATTTGAGAACAAAATTGAGTTTGACATATCAGAAGCGTAATTTTTAATATGATTTTGTATGTCGGGCATACATTAACGTTATCATTATGATAGTCAATGTGAAAATAAGGAAATGATTTTAATCAATAAGTTTGTTTACTCTTTTTAAAAATCTTATTGTCTTCAAATGCATGCATGTTGGAATGTTAAAAACTGTTCATTTTATAAAGTGGACACCTTGTACTTGCAATATCTTTTTAATTTATAAATGAAATCGCAATCGGTTTTCTGTACATCGTTTGACTAATATTATGCAATATTGTGGTAATAGAAAAGTTACCAGAATAATTGAATTTCACACCAATAAGGTACAACGTTCAGAAAGGTCGATTTTTTGAGGTTGTCAAAATCAAAGATAATTTGAAAATGACTGGAAAAATGAAAAATACATATTTTCTATATTCAAATAAGGCTTGTTCTTCAAAAGTATCATCAATCATAAGCCTCCTAAAAAATATGAAGTTGTTTTTGGAGTAACATTTTTCCAGGTATAATAACATTATTTTTCATCTTTTTTTTTTTGCTTAGCTTTGCTAAGCTTAGACTGACTACACATATGAATGGTTGCTATTCCGTGATTGACCGAAGTCAGTGAACATGCACAAAGAATCAACTAGAAGTTCGGCTGGGATTGGCCATAATTTTCTTCAGTGTGCATAATTCAGTGCCTCTATTTATACAGGGTCAATAACGGCGCCGGCCACGTCCTTGCAGTCAGGTGGGATTGGGGGAAGGAATGTTAGAGTGTAACCTTTGCTATTTTGAGACCGTGTTTGCCTCTGCATCTCCACAAAGGTTACTGGGAGGGATGTTTGTTAATGGGGAGGATCTTTGGGTCACAGGATTAATTTTGATCAGCCATTAAACCATGATAAATAATTATTTGTGAGATATAAACATGCTTATATGTAAATATAATATTTTCATTTGTTCAATAAATGAAGAAAATCATTGGAGGGATTTCTGGAGGAAATTCCCGGAGAAATTCCAGGATCAAATTGACTGGGAAATTCCTGAAGGAACTCCTGGTGGAAATCCTAAAGGGGTTTTTGGAGAAAATCCTAAAAGGAGTAAAACCACAAGAAATTTCTGAAAAAAATACATACCCGAAAAGATTGCTGTAGCAAATCCCCGGCGTAATTCTTGCAGAAAATCCCTGGACGATTTTCTGAAAGAAATCCCCAGATGAATTCCTGGAGGAAATCGAAGAAGTCCCTGGTGAAAATCATAGGTACATCGGAGTAACTTCGGTAGAATTCCTGGAATAGTTAATACAGATTTTTTAAGTATCTGGAGGATTGTTTTTCCGCCTTCCTCTTTAAATAACTCTTTTTCACTTCGTAGATTATCAAGCTTCCCCTCAGTTTGGCCACAGATAACAGATGTTTATGCTAGAACAAAAAAACTTTGAAAACCTGTGTAAATATTCGAATTGAAACTCCTTGCAATCACTAGCGCCGCCACAAAGCGAATTGCGTCAGTCAGTGGTGAATATCAGTATCTTCAAATATTTCATATTCACCACTGACATCGGGATGGGAACTTAGCGATGACAGCGCCACCACGATGGTGCTACTTGTGTTGCCATTAAAAATTACCGTTAATTGTCTTACGCAGTTTTACAATCGGACTTCAACATCTGTTATCTGTAGTTTGGCTGTTTCAGGGAGAAAAATCCGAACTGGTAAACAAATATGTGTTAAACCAGACTTGGAACAGCTCAAACCTTGGTCCAAATCCGACCAAAAGTGAACTGGGCAGTTACCCTGTTCCAAAAAATAGACCAGAAAACTGGTATAAAACAAAACTGGAACCTCATTAGAAACACCGGTGCAAGCTCCAATTTTTAAGATGGTCTTAAAATTTGGACAAAACCAGTGATTTGGACCACCGGTGAAATTGCCCTAAGAGAATCGAAATTTTGCGTTTTAGCAAATATATTATATTAACAATATGGTTCACTTCCTTTTATCCCATGCACAAATTCGGCGACCCATTTACCATTGCCAGCAGCACCATCTGTTGACGAAAAAGGTAACTAGAACATGCATTGATCAATTCCTTTCGATCGTGTACACTGGTTTGACGTCACCTCGGTGACTTTTCTCATTGTTTTGATTTTATATTCCAAGAGATGTTTTGATTTTATATTCCTAGAGCTTAACATTTGAAAACGTATTGTTAAAATCCCGTGCACAACCATAAACGTCATAAACGAAAATAAAAGATTGATTCAACGTATGATAACGTAAAAAGTAAGGCGCTTTATATATTTCAATTAGGACATGACCAGGGTTGGGAAAAAATCTGAAACTCACTCTACAGTAGTCAAACAAAGTCAATCACAGTCAGCGAAGCCAGTGAAACTCACGCCCATCGCTGCTGTAGGCAAAATGCCTTGAAAATTGCAAAACACCCGTTGCTAAGGGCAACCCGAAATTACTGTAGAAAAATGTTCTATTTCCCGCTGCATTTCCCGCATTTAGAGCCTTCAATGACACTCATGATTTAGAAAATTCGTGCACCCAACAGAGGCTACTTGATGAGATTCACGTTTTTGAACTACTGTACTGGGAGAGCCACGTGATTTTCGCGAAAAGTCAAGCCTACTACTATTACCATTCCCAGCACTGGACATGACTCTTGAAAAACTCCCAATAGTTTACATAATCTTAGCTGTTATTGCTTTTCTGGTAAATTCGATTGTGATAGTGATTCAAAAAAGTATCACTTCATGCGCTTATTTGCAGGAAATATACTGATACTGATATTAATTGGAAATCGAAAGATGAATTAACAGCAATCATCAACGATGCGCACAAATTTCAATGACGGCTCAATGAGCCTTTAGAGTGTAAGTAATATAATCAATTTTATATTATGGATTTCCCCTAAATGAAAAAAATGTACTTAAATTTTATTCAAACACCCATGAAATTAGCATGACGTCCTGGAACATTTCTGAGATCGGCAACGAATTCAGCAACTCTAAACTATCTAAAAACACATAATTCGATCTTTGAGACACGTTAAAAGGTTATTTTTGTTCCGGTGTGTTTCCTATGCAAATGGAAGGTGAGAAGCATATTTAATTGCATTTTTCCTACTGGACATATTAATACATCGTAAGGATTCCTGTGAAATCTCAACAGCTGAACGGTTCGGTAAAATAAATTAACGGAGTACGGTTAATTTTTCACAGTATTCGGTAAAAATTCAACGGAATCCGTTTAATTCCGACAAAATTACGGTGTTTTATTTCACCGAACTGTTCAGCTGTTGAGATTACGGTGAAATTCATCGTAATAGCTTAGTGTGAAGTATGCAAAATAGAACTTGAACTTTTATGTGAGACATAATTTGATAGAAATTTCTCGATTTAATATCGATTCAATCAGATTTTTTTATTATGATTGCAGTCTGTATCATCAATGTCTCAAATTTTCTTATAAAATGTTTTGCACTTGGGTTGTAGCTCATACAATTCAATAGCCACAACATGATGCATGAGTTGGCTCATACGTTTGACTCTTTGGCTTGTATTTCAATAGTTTTTTTTAACTTAAAACACTTATATTTTGGTTGTTCCCTAGAAAAATATCAAACCTTTCTAATGTAAACAATATTGTACGAAAAAAATATTCCAAATTAATCGATATTTAAGACGTTAAACTCCAAGGGAGAACATTTTCAATGTTTAAGGTAAACTATCGTTGAATAATTTTTTGCACTTCAAACCGAAAATCGCTCTTTGTCCGTATTGTGGACCATAACGGTCCCGTTTGCACCGTTCTCTCATTATTACAGTGGTATTGCGAAATCGAAGCAAAACGCATTAGATTCGTGTTCAGCAATGCGATTGAGTGTGAAAGAAAGATATGACGAAAACTGCTCTATGTCAACATTTGTCATCTCTCAAGTGCTAAATGTTATTTTTGATAACGTGTTGGCGAAAATGGCTTCTATTAGCACCACTCAGCAATTCATTAACACTTGCAGCTTAGTTGTCATTTCTCGCGATCTTAAAATCCACTACCAAGCAGTATATACTCAGAAGCATTGCAGTATATTTTTAACTGGTAAACTGCTATGTACTGCAAATTTAAAAACCGGTTCAATTTAGAGTGTAATAAAAAGAAAATTGTTAAGTAATTTCAGTAGTTCGCAAAATTTCTTTAAAATATTATTTTTACAACATTTTTTCTGCAGCCTTCCTCAGCCAAATGGTAAGAGTTTGAGGCTACAAAGCAAAGCCATGCTGAAGGTGTCTGGGTTTGATTCCCGGTCAGTCCAGGATCTTTTCGTAAAGAAAATTTCCTTGACTTCCCTGTGCAAAGAGTATCATCGTACCTGCCACACGATATACGAATGCGAAAATGGCAATTTTGGCAAAGAAAGTGCTCATTGAACACTAAGCTGAGAAGCAGGTTTTGTCCCAGTGAGGACCTAATGCCAGGAAGAAGAAGATAATTGCTTGATGCATGCATAGAATCTCGAAGAACATACAATAACCGTTGGTGATTTCTGAGAACATCTGGAATCCTTAATTAATTCAAGGTCAGTGTCAGTTGTTCTGACAAAAAATTGACTTCTTCAATTTATTTGTATATCTTTCAGCGCTTCAAATTTACTATCGGGTTAATCCAAGCGGTAACGACCTGGCTTTTAAATTATGAGACACATGGCTTTAGATTTGAAATAATAAAACACATATCTTCATTAATCAATAAATCACGTTTAATAATTTATTGGTCTCTAAGATAAGCAGAGTGCTTTTTCAAGCATATCAATGCAGACCATTCTTCTAGCAAAAGTCTCCATTCCACTGCATTAGACACGCAGATAACGATCATTAAAAACCCATTCAAAACCGTCTGCTTCTTAATTCGCCGCTCCCTGATTGACTCACTCCGTCAAACGTGTGTTCGCTTTTTGCTAAGTGAGCTGCCAAATTAATTGGTTCCTATTAGCACCGCTAATTTCCCACGCTGATCTCGCGAAGGGTAATACGAGCAGCAGCTTCCAAATCTAAAAATGTTAACTCACCCACATATAATGGATACGCTGAATTCAGCGAGCGAAGATAAGCACACATAGCTCCAGCTCAGCCGTGGGGCAAATGTTTCTCATCAAAAATAATAAGTCGAAGTGAGCAAAAAACGATCCACAAGACTTCAAAGCAGCTCCAAACTCTTACCCGAAGCCGATCCTTTGAACCAAAGAAGCGTTTCATGCGTTCTTCATCATATTTCTCATTACCCATCCCCACGGTCAGAGTTTGTATGGCGGCTGTTTGGATGGGTGGCATGGAGGGGATCTCTTCACTCAGCATATATCTATCATCATTGCAACTCTATTCGACGCCCATATTTCATCCTCATGTGAATATGAGCACAATATGGGTGTTTCGCGCCTTTTGTCTTACCTGATGGGAAAATACAACATCATCACCGACCGTCGATTGCCAGGGGGAGCAACGGAGTTTCCGATAATTTAGAGCGATATGTCGAAATTGTGGCGGGAAAATCGTATTTGTGGTTTGGTTACGGTTCTGATTGCTCATTAAGCATCTGTCAAATGATCTTTTTTCCTATTTCAAGCGGAGTATCGTTTAAGAAACAATTGGACAACATATTGGATAAGCTTCGACTGACGTTATGTCATTTCAGTGTGGGCTATAGCTATATGCTAAGTAGTCTTTTGGTTCGTTAGTTTTCGATTTTACCACTATGTTTCAGACCGTTTTGGATTGATTGAATTTTTGAAAAAGTTCCGAAACATACCAAAAGGTCTAGAATATATTAATTACTAGTGTTTTCAATTCCCTATAAAATGCTTAATAATTGCTTATATTACATTGATTTTGAGTTAATTTTCCTGTGATTCATTCCAAATCCTCATAACTAATGATTGGGAACATAAACAGTCGTTGCGGTGAATGTACATCGGCATTGGCGTAGACAAAGGGGGGCACGGGGGGGCACGTGCCCCCCCAAACTCCAAATCAAAAATTCGTTTATATTCAGTTTTGATCACTTCACTGCACAGAAAATACATTATTGGCGCCAGAAAAATTATAAAAATTTTAAATGAGTTCGTTTTGGTGCCAGAAGTTACACTATTGGCGCCAGAAAAATTATAAAAATAATTAAGGAGTTCGTTTTGGTACCAGAAGTTACACTATTGGCGCCAGAAAAAATTATAAAAATTTTAAATGAGTTCGTTTTGGTGCCAGAAGTTACACTATGTACGCCAAAGTACTCTTACTCAAATACACATTTTCAAAAAAACAACCAGGCTGCATTGGCGTAGACAAAGGGGGGCACGGGGGGGCACGTGCCCCCCCAAACTCCAAATCAAAAATTCGTTTATATTCAGTTTTGATCACTTCACTGCACAGAAAATACATTATTGGCGCCAGAAAAATTATAAAAATTTTAAATGAGTTCGTTTTGGTGCCAGAAGTTACACTATTGGCGCCAGAAAAATTATAAAAATCATTAACGAGTTCGTTTTGGTACCAGAAGTTACACTATTGGCGCCAGAAAAATTATAAAAATTATAAATGAGTTCGTTTTGGTACCAGAAGTTACACTATTGGCGCCAGAAAAATTATAAAAATTTTAAATGAGTTCGTTTTGGTACCAGAAGTTACACTATTGGCGCCAGAAAAATTATAAAAATCATTAATGAGTTCGTTTTGGTACCAGAAGTTACACTATTGGCGCCAGAAAAAATATAAAAATTATAAATGAGTTCGTTTTGGTGCCAGAAGTTACACTATGTACGCCAAAGTACTCTTACTCAAATACACATTTTCAAAAAAACAACCAGGCTGCATTGGCGTAGACAAAGGGGGGCACGGGGGGGCACGTGCCCCCCCAAACTCCAAATCAAAAATTCGTTTATATTCAGTTTTGATCACTTCACTGCACAGAAAATACATTATTGGCGCCAGAAAAATTATAAAAATTTTAAATGAGTTCGTTTTGGTGCCAGAAGTTACACTATTGGCGCCAGAAAAATTATAAAAATAATTAAGGAGTTCGTTTTGGTACCAGAAGTTACACTATTGGCGCCAGAAAAATTATAAAAATTTTAAATGAGTTCGTTTTGGTGCCAGAAGTTACACTATGTACGCCAAAGTACTCTTACTCAAATACACATTTTCAAAAAAACAACCAGGCTGCATTGGCGTAGACAAAGGGGGGCACGGGGGGGCACGTGCCCCCCCAAACTCCAAATCAAAAATTCGTTTATATTCAGTTTTGATCACTTCACTGCACAGAAAATACATTATTGGCGCCAGAAAAATTATAAAAATTTTAAATGAGTTCGTTTTGGTGCCAGAAGTTACACTATTGGCGCCAGAAAAATTATAAAAATCATTAACGAGTTCGTTTTGGTACCAGAAGTTACACTATTGGCGCCAGAAAAATTATAAAAATTATAAATGAGTTCGTTTTGGTACCAGAAGTTACACTATTGGCGCCAGAAAAATTATAAAAATTTTAAATGAGTTCGTTTTGGTACCAGAAGTTACACTATTGGCGCCAGAAAAATTATAAAAATCATTAATGAGTTCGTTTTGGTACCAGAAGTTACACTATTGGCGCCAGAAAAAATATAAAAATTATAAATGAGTTCGTTTTGGTGCCAGAAGTTACACTATGTACGCCAAAGTACTCTTACTCAAATACACATTTTCAAAAAAACAACCAGGCTGCATTGGCGTAGACAAAGGGGGGCACGGGGGGGCACGTGCCCCCCCAAACTCCAAATCAAAAATTCGTTTATATTCAGTTTTGATCACTTCACTGCACAGAAAATACATTATTGGCGCCAGAAAAATTATAAAAATTTTAAATGAGTTCGTTTTGGTGCCAGAAGTTACACTATTGGCGCCAGAAAAATTATAAAAATAATTAAGGAGTTCGTTTTGGTACCAGAAGTTACACTATTGGCGCCAGAAAAATTATAAAAATTTTAAATGAGTTCGTTTTGGTGCCAGAAGTTACACTATGTACGCCAAAGTACTCTTACTCAAATACACATTTTCAAAAAAACAACCAGGCTGCATTGGCGTAGACAAAGGGGGGCACGGGGGGGCACGTGCCCCCCCAAACTCCAAATCAAAAATTCGTTTATATTCAGTTTTGATCACTTCACTGCACAGAAAATACATTATTGGCGCCAGAAAAATTATAAAAATTTTAAATGAGTTCGTTTTGGTGCCAGAAGTTACACTATTGGCGCCAGAAAAATTATAAAAATCATTAACGAGTTCGTTTTGGTACCAGAAGTTACACTATTGGCGCCAGAAAAATTATAAAAATTATAAATGAGTTCGTTTTGGTACCAGAAGTTACACTATTGGCGCCAGAAAAATTATAAAAATTTTAAATGAGTTCGTTTTGGTACCAGAAGTTACACTATTGGCGCCAGAAAAATTATAAAAATCATTAATGAGTTCGTTTTGGTACCAGAAGTTACACTATTGGCGCCAGAAAAAATATAAAAATTATAAATGAGTTCGTTTTGGTGCCAGAAGTTACACTATGTACGCCAAAGTACTCTTACTCAAATACACATTTTCAAAAAAACAACCAGGCTGCATTGGCGTAGACAAAGGGGGGCACGGGGGGGCACGTGCCCCCCCAAACTCCAAATCAAAAATTCGTTTATATTCAGTTTTGATCACTTCACTGCACAGAAAATACATTATTGGCGCCAGAAAAATTATAAAAATTTTAAATGAGTTCGTTTTGGTGCCAGAAGTTACACTATTGGCGCCAGAAAAATTATAAAAATAATTAAGGAGTTCGTTTTGGTACCAGAAGTTACACTATTGGCGCCAGAAAAATTATAAAAATTTTAAATGAGTTCGTTTTGGTGCCAGAAGTTACACTATGTACGCCAAAGTACTCTTACTCAAATACACATTTTCAAAAAAACAACCAGGCTGCATTGGCGTAGACAAAGGGGGGCACGGGGGGGCACGTGCCCCCCCAAACTCCAAATCAAAAATTCGTTTATATTCAGTTTTGATCACTTCACTGCACAGAAAATACATTATTGGCGCCAGAAAAATTATAAAAATTTTAAATGAGTTCGTTTTGGTGCCAGAAGTTACACTATTGGCGCCAGAAAAATTATAAAAATCATTAACGAGTTCGTTTTGGTACCAGAAGTTACACTATTGGCGCCAGAAAAATTATAAAAATTATAAATGAGTTCGTTTTGGTACCAGAAGTTACACTATTGGCGCCAGAAAAATTATAAAAATTTTAAATGAGTTCGTTTTGGTACCAGAAGTTACACTATTGGCGCCAGAAAAATTATAAAAATCATTAATGAGTTCGTTTTGGTACCAGAAGTTACACTATTGGCGCCAGAAAAAATATAAAAATTATAAATGAGTTCGTTTTGGTGCCAGAAGTTACACTATGTACGCCAAAGTACTCTTACTCAAATACACATTTTCAAAAAAACAACCAGGCTGCATTGGCGTAGACAAAGGGGGCACGGGGGGGCACGTGCCCCCCAAACTCCAAATCAAAAATTCGTTTATATTCAGTTTTGATCACTTCACTGCACTGAACTGAACTGAACTTATGTTTAATTTTATAAATATTGATAATGATTGTTTAGGCTTTTGTTGGTCTTATTGAAATAGCGATTCATTTGTGAATTTCGATATTTTCGATTGGTACGTATTCTTCTAATAGCATTTTTTCTTTGTTAATGGTTGGAACATTACAACATACATTTTTTTGATAATACTTGCAAACATTAACAGTAGTCGACCTTTAGGCGTTTTTGATTATTGTACTGCTATGCAATCCTGATTCTTATTAGATAATTAGGTTTATGGCAAGCGATTCAAACCCGAAAACCTCACTTTAAAAGGTTATTCTGTATTTTTATTTTTGCAAATGTTTGGGGAAAGTTTACCTTCAATATCAATCATTTTTTGCAACTAAGTACTGGAATTCATGCATCTAAAGGCAGATAATGTATTTTTAAACAACCATGATTTTGGAGATTATAAATATTGTGTTGACGCCAAAGACAATTTTATTTAAAGCATGATTGAATTGCTCATCTTCAGTCTAGGGCATACATTTGTTACAAATGTTAAAATCAGAGGCATCTTGAAAAGATAAAACTTTCATTGAAATGTAACAAAATTCATATATTTTATTTCTACATATAAAGTGTTTCTTTTTGTCATGAAGATATATTCCACAACCGCGGATTTTTTTTATAAGTTATTCATAATTTCAAGATTTAAGTTAGTGAACCATAACTTTGACCAAGTGCATTGGCATACCCAGAGGTGGAGGTTGGTGGTGTTGGTTTAGGATTAACCCCCCAGTGCCGAAAATTTAGGAACGAGTTTTTGGTATGGAACGACATGATATTGAAAATTTCTCGGCTGCGCCGCCTTTATCATCAAATTAATCCCCATGAGATTTTTGTGTTTCGGCTTGTTTTCTTCTGAAAATCCTAATTGTATATGAGTGTACGATAAATGAGATTCCGATTGATTTTGCTATTGCTGAAAGGTTCATTGATTGACATTCTAGGATCAAAACTGGACAACAGTTTGGAAAGACATTTTAATTCTGCTTAAACATAAATTTAAGTTAACTTTTTCAAATTGATGTAAAACTAGTATTTCTAACAAACTGATGAAATTTGATTTTTATATAACGCATTGCGAGAAAAATGTGGATTCCAGGAATAACCAAAACATTCGTTTGAAAATTTAAGTTGCGTCTATAATTTGTAAAAAATAATTCCTTGATTTTGTTGAAGCTACTATTGTATTGAGCAATGTTTGCAGCAATGTTTGCAGCACTCCCGTGCATAAGTTTGGGTTCACCCCCTAATAAACCTTCAAAAGTGTTGAGATATGGACCTCTGGGATTACACGTCCAATTGAAACTCTTTTCGAAAGGCAAAGAGTTATTCTTACTTCGTATGTAATTTTGCAAAAACTTTTTTTGAATTTTGTGTGCAAAATTTTTACTTAAAGTTGTGACATTTTTCAAAAAATACACTGGAAAAACATAGCCAATTTCCTCAGCATTGGATCGACCAAAATTTTAAAACAATGTGTCATTAGAATCGTAAAAGCTATGTTTTTTCATTGTGTTTTTTGAAAAATGTTACAACTTTGAGTAAAAAAATAATATATAAAATTCAAAAAATGTTTTTGGAAAAATACATACGAACTAGAATAACTCTTTGCCTTTCGAATGCGGCTTAGAGAGTTTCAATTAGACGTGTAATCCCAGAGATATGGACTGAAAACTTTTGTATGTTTTTTAGGGGGTGAACCCAAACTTATGCACGGGAGTGTAGATCTTCTGGAGGATATAATCTGTGGATTGGATTATTTGAAGTTGAAAACGTAGCTACTTGCTTGACGGACATCTTTAGATTATAGCGATAAATTTCTCGATCAACTATGAATTTGACCTATAAGCAATAGACTGCTTCTCAAGCACGACACAAGTTCTAGCTGAAATATTATTTAAGAATATTGACGTAATGTTAACTAGAAATCATCAAATATTTGATCAACCCATTGTTTTAAATCTAAAAAAAAAATGAAAACTTTTTCTGAATTATGTTTGGTCGGCGTTAAGTCAGAGTGGACCAAGTGACATTTTTGATATTTTGAGAAAAATGGGTTTAAAGTCTAACACTCTATAATTTTTTAACTTGTTTAAATTTTGGTTCAATATTCCAACACGTCTTTGTGTTACTTTCAAACAATATAATGTGAAGTGATAATCATGAAAAATCATAATCCAAACCTCTAATAGAACGATTTTTTGATGAACTATGTGTACTTGGTCCACTCTGGCTGAACTAAAGAACACCGTTCAGTGAGTTGGTTCACTCTGACTGAACAATTTCTTGGAATATAACAATCATTTAATGCTTGCATGGTCAAATTGGGTGCATATCTCTAAGATGAACAGATTATCAAGACCCTTCGACACCAGTATCGTAAATTCTTAAATCATCCATATAGTAAATACCGAAATCAGTGGCATTACGATAGCTTGAAAATTAAGGTTTCGTAGGGTCAGAGCATTGAAGACCAGAAACATTCAAATATGCGTTCAGTCAGAGTGTACCAAGTGAAAATTTTGAGTACCGACCTAAATATGCTGGTCCGATAAACGGGTCTTATGACATGCCATACATACACCATAGTACTACCATAAACTTCTATCGGACTCTGACATTTAGCAAAAAAAATGCAATAATTAATCATTTTATTGCTTTTCAACACTTGGTCCGCTCTGTCTGCACAGAATTTGTTGCAATTTCTGACCACCCATCCGAATATGGTAAATGGTCAAAAATCAAAATCAAATGCATCGAATTAAGTAATATTTATGAATTTCTACTGATGGATAAGTAGAAGAATGATTCGATGTTTTTCATTTCCTCGCATTCCTCATCGCGCTGATCATTTTCGCTGTTATGGTAATAAGCACTCGGTCCACTCTGACTGCACACTTTTATCGATTTTTTTTGATCATCCAAAGTAAATTTATAACATATCTCTTGCAGTTTACAGCATTCTTCAAATCTGATCAAAGTTTAACGTAGGTAAGGTAATTTCGCATATAATGAGAGAATAATCCAATTTTTCCAAGTTTTGTACTTGGTCCCCTCTGACTTAACGGCGACCAATTTAATGAAAAACATTCAAAGTGTATTTTAATGCGGGTTAATATTGAATGAATGGATCTCTCACGAAGAACAGTGTGTTACCAATCAACTATACTTCAGATTTCGAACAAAAAAATCTCATTTTCATGATTGCTTGTATTTTAAGCATTCTATCTTTTAGAGCAAATTTAAAAAAATAGCGAAATTTGAATAACTTTCCTAGCTGACAAAATTGTGTGATGTTAATCTTAAATTCTAATTTAAGAAAGGTTGATGTTGATCTTAAATGCTATTAAGAGAGGTCCTAATTACTTGATGATTATGATTAGTTATCGTTCAAAATGAACGATCTTCTATGTTTTGAACCTATATGTTTAAATAAATATTCTAAAATAATAAAGATTTGTATATCAAGGAAAAGAAGAATTTCAATTGTATTTTAGACTCAAAATATTTGCAGTAACTATTTTTGAACTGACTATATGCTTAAGATCATAACAGAACGTTAGTTTCATTTTTACGCAACCATCACAAGTTGGTAACATTGAGTAAAATTGTGTGCCGTTTTTATACAATTGGATTGGTTCGATGCACAAGTTTAAATCATAGGAATTCGTACATTTATCATAAATTGTTAAAAAAATAAAGTTTAAATGTTTTTCTAACTTTCTATAGCTTATAATTGCTCCTTATTAGAGGAAAAATTGATCGGATTTTGATACTTAAAAACATTTTATCACCTAAAGCCAATAATGCAAGTCTAATATGTTTCAAGCAAGTGTTGTTTTACAAAAATTGGTACTACATAAAGTATTCTTTATTTTGATGGTCAAAATATATTAAAAATTTTAAGATACATTGATTTTGTACGACAAAACTGCTTTTGAAAATTCCGAAATCAATGACAAATCCTGCTTCCTTAACGTTCAAAACTAAACTATTATATTATATTAATTATTATAATTATAATTGGATGAACATGTGTTCACTGTGTTTCGGTTGGAGAATTGAATCCAGTGGACACATTTTCATATAAATTCTCATGATTTTGAACGAAAAAAACAGGTTTTTAAATTCACAAATGAATGACTCATCCTGCCTCCTTAAGATCACAAAAAAAAACACCGAAGAAGCTTGAATGGTAAGAAATTGTCTAAGTGTTTATTGATGAAAAAAAAAACAGAAACATGTGCATGACTAAACCGACTCCGGTGATTCCATTTTAAGTAAAAAAATCTACTATCTGGTTTATATTGTTCATGAAATTCTTGTGAGGTATGAAAGTGCAATCAGATTGTTATATCATTCTACCATTCAGTGTTACCTCACTTAAAGATGTTACGCCATTTTACAGTACTATGAACCACATCTAAAAAAAATTATCGTAAACGCAATCAACAAATATTTTCGGAAATTCAACTCACTTCTATATTGAATGAATACTTTGAAAAACAACTATATTTTGAAAATAAATCTTTGAGCTGTTTAGAAGAATATCTAGAAGTAGATGAAAACCCGAATTTAGTACTATACCAATTAATTCCACTACAGTTTGTATCGTTCGACAAATACGCGTATCTATCAAAAGATACAAACTCTAGTGGAATTAAATGGTATAGTGCTTAATTCGGTTTTTCATCTACCTAACTATTTTTTACTATTAAATGGAAGTGAAAACCATTTCAGTATAAAAAATATAGTACTTAAAATACTAGAACAATTTGAGTCAACACAGATTTATTAAGAAACTTGTCATGTCTTCAAAATGGCATCGAATTTTAACAGAAAAAATAGAGTTTATTTATGTTTGTTTTAAAAATAAAGTAGTAACTCAAAATAGAATATAGTTTTAGGTTGTTCAGCTGGATTCAAATTTATTGTTTTCAACTATATGGTGGTTTGGATTTGCCAACTGTCAACCCAAATTCATTTTCAAATAGTCTATATGATGAGATACGATGTAAAAATTTGTAGTTTTAGCTATAATGTCATTACATAAACAAAGCCAATAAAAAAGTAATTGATCACGTAGTAGAAACACGCAAAAATATGTTTTACACAGATTTTGTGAAGAATTATATTGGGTATTTCGTTTGGTGCTATTTTTGGCACATATCAGGTGAAGTGTTTTTTCTTTAGAAATATCAATATCTTATACTTCAATCAGCGAACTTTTATCCCCGACTTATTTGAAAATCTTCATTGGCATTCCTTTTTCAACGAGAATGTAGAAAGTAGATTAAAGATCCTAGATATACAATTAATATATGGAACAAGACTGGGGAGTGAAATTTGATCCAATCTTAAACAACAATACCAAAACGATGAACTTCGCTATTCTCGGCCACGCCTATCTTTACCGTAACTTGGTATAGTTGGACAGTGCTACGGTTTTGGGTATTGGTAGAGATATTAGGTCAGCATTTGCCTGAAAATTAAACGACGAACCCAGAGCATTTATTGTTCAAGTGTATTTAATTTAATCTTTTGTATGTCGGCAATCAAGGGCAATACTTGTTTTATTCATAGTATGAAAATATCGTGGTGCGTAAAATGAATCAAGAACCTGTAGAGTTCCTTCCATAATTCTTGCGAAGTTTCTCCAGGAATTCTTGAAGAGTTCCTGCTGGAATTTCGGTGGAGTTCTTTAAATTCATGTGGTTTACCTCCAGAAACTCCTGCAGAGTTCCCAAGAAAAAATCCTGGATACATTTTTAGGCACATCCTTGGTGTAATTTGCAAAACTTAAAACAAATTCTTAGAACCGCAGAAAAAAATTCTACAGAATTATTAAATGTATGTCTTTTATGTGTAACGCCTCACCGAGAGGACGGCATAGTATTCAAAATCAAAGGAGGTTGAAATTTCTAATAGCTTTAAATTATATACATCAACATATTGGAATAGATGATAGATTTTCCAAATTCATAGGATGAATATTAAAAAGTAAACCGAACAGTATGTTATAAATCAATCTTTATAATACAACAGTAAAATACAGAAGGTTTTTTTTTCAAAAAAAAAGTACATATTCTAAAAAAAACTTCATAGAGAGTCCCAGAATGAGATACTGAAACATTCGCTGAAGGAAATGATAGTGGAACTCATGAATAATTTACAGTAAAGTTTGTGCCCTAATGAATTCAAAAACAAAATGTTAGTAAACACAGAACTAATTTTTGTCCTTGGACGAATTGCTGAAGGAGTATCTGAAATAAGTGTTAAATAAGTTCCTATCTACGATCTATGAAAATTAAAAATAAATTGTCATAAAAAGGAAACCTGGGAAAATCTCTAAAGGATTTCTCTAGAACATTCTCTTACAAATTTGTGAAAATGTTGCTACAGAACCAGTGAAATGTAAGGAAATTCCCAAACAATTTCTTTGAAGAAACAGCAAGGAGTAGTATTCGAAGAATCTGATGAAATTTTTTCAATGAATATTAGTTTTATCAGCAGGATTGATGTTAGAATTAATTAAATTGTAGAGGAAATTTATTCGTGAGTTTTAGCAAGATTGCAACACGGATTGAGATTATTGAGCTTGATGTATACTGCAAGTTAAAAAAAAATAACAGACTGAGCCATCACGATATAAATCTTCATTCGCCAAAATAAATACATTAAAACTAATTGAATTATTGAATTGACCACTACGTTCATAATTTGACCATTAAAAAAATATTGCATTGTTAAATTGAATTGAAAAAACTCGGAAGAACACTGAACACCAGGGATGCATTTTGAACAGCACATGAGCTTGGCTTTTGAACAGGACACAATTTGCAGCGTGTTCAGAATAGAACATGAGCAGGGAACTGAAACATTTCTATATAAATGGTACCTAAGTTCAAAATCACACAATCAAGCATGCTGGATTTACACCATAAAACTGATCACGTGTTTCCATATTTTTGTGATTTCTGCAAAGCATGCTATGAACTACAATGGCCAAGAATATGAACAGGTTATTTGCAAATTCGTCTCTGCTGAAAACTTTGTACCGTTTTGATTCATATTACGGACACTTAAGGCCTCAGTGAAGTATAACCCAGCATGGACCATACAAAATAAATCATTCTGTATGATTTTTTAGCGTTATCGAGCGTCGGAAGCCCTTAACTTTCGGATGGTGGGTAAAGAATACGCGTCCGCAACTTGAATAATTTTAAATAAATCAAAACGTGTGGCCTTTTCATGATTCTTATTCCGGACGCTCCCTCACTTTTGCCTCATATTCCGGACGCTTTGATTCGAATTACGGACAGCTCATGATAATCATTAATGGAACAGTCAAATCATCAATTGAAATCGTTCAACCACTTAAGAGACGTCTAAGGTAGTTGGGCATTATAAATTTGCAATGATATTTATGGAAAAAACCTAATAAAACGAGCCTCGAAAATGAGAACTTTTGGACGGCGAAAATTGAAACATTTCGTGTGAAATGTTTCCCATACAAACGAGAGTGTCCGGAATTTGAAGCTGTCCGTAATATGAATCAAAACGGTATTCCTCTTGACGAATATAAATTAATGAATAGGAAAGAATGTGAAAAACAGTTGCGACTATTACCTGGGAAATTTGTGTGAGAATTTTACGAAATATTCTTGAAAGAAATTGAGAAAGAATATGTTTTAAAAAATCCTGTACACATTTATGTGTTTATAAAAAAGATGAACTCTTAGAGAAATTGATAATTCACCTATTTGTTTGAAAAAATCCTGAAAAAGTTGGAGGGAATCCCAAGAAATTCATTAATTAATGTTCGACAATGATTCCTGAAGAAATAAATGATTAGTCGTCAATTAAACCGTTCTGCGATTTCTAGAAGAGGACTTTTAAGGCATTTCAGGAGACATTTGTTAATCATTTAAAAAACATTAAAAGTTCCAGGATCGAGCATTGAGTTATTCTTGAAAGAATTATTGAAAAAACCTACTGAGAAAATTTTGAAGGCATGTATTTTGGAGATTATTTGAGGGATGGCCTTTTATGTGGTGGTCAAAATTCCTGGAATTTCGTTAGAAATGAAAACGATACAAATCCCCGATAATATTACAAACGAAATTACGAACAAACTCCTTATGGATGAAATTGATTGAAAAATCTGGAAAACTTTCTATTAGGAACACTCAAGGATGGCTTGGAAAATTCCAAAAGAAATTTTAAAGTTAATCGTTTTGTCATCAAGACGACCGTAAGATGTACTAAGATGTTTAACGCACAAAACTAAAAAAGTCAGCAGTGCTATTCCCTTTTTTGTAGACAATATTAGATGACCAGTTTCGTAGCTCTACAGAAGTCAGGAATTGTCAATTGTAGCAATCATATTGAGATTCTGGACGTTTAACCTTCAAGTAGAGGTTTTTGATGATATCCTGTGGAATTTATCAGAAGATTCACCTTTTTGAATCCTGTGGAAATTCACAGAGAAATCATTTATCAAAATTTATAGAAATCTCAACAGGCCTGGATGAATCAATGAAGCTCATCTTATTTACATCGAGACAAAACTTTAACAAAATGTTTTATTTATGAATCAAAAAAATGTAGTGAATAAAATTTGGCCACTTTGGAATATATTTCAGCTAAATAAGTTGTTAAGTGGCCAATGTTACTTGAAAAACTGTTGGAAAGCTTACATACCTTTTCCGAAAAAAAAAAATACGATGCACTGTTCCACTAAAAAAATAACTGTTTCGATAAAAACCAAGTTCATTTGAGAGATAACGAGCACTTTAATGTTTGCTTATCAAATTTAACGTATTTTGGTAGAATATTATTCAAAAGAATACTGTAGAGTTTTATCGTGCTTAGTCGATTGTTTAGTGTTTGAGAAATAAATAATAGAAGTCGATCAACGAGAAAACAAAGTTTAGAAAACTGTAGCTCAAATTGTCAAATCTAGACAATCTTCTGCCGCCAAAAAAATCATGCATGGTTAAGATATGTTCAATTCACTTATTCCTAGGCGCCAAATAATGTGTTATATGAACTCTCACTATGTACGCCATCGTCGAATCACATGCGCCATTTTTCTGAAGTGCCCCCCCAAACACAGGCGCCTAGCTCCGCTAGTGTACATCGGCATAGGTATACGTCCCATTCTCCATTTCTTGTCATAATTCTGCTCTGTCTATGCATAAGATGACATAAGGATTTATTTGTTTCCCAATGCCAAACAACATTGGCATGAGTTTAAAAGATCAATTTAGTTAACCTTCTAGTAATATAAACTGTTTACACCTTCCACAAAGAAACTATTCAAACACCCATTTTCAAGTGTACCTACTCGCTTTTTCACAAAAAAAAAAACTTACAAACAAAACATAAATCTTCAAAAGGGATAAACAAAACTGGATCCGTCCAGCTTACAACATATTTACGCACCGTTTCTCAAGTGCACCTGATTGCCCATGTACATACAACTCAGCAGCTCTCATCCAAAAACAAAGAGAAGCTCCTGATGCTGCAGACTGAAGGACTTGTGCGATTTGGCTACACAGAAAACCACCAAGCCTTCTTTATTATGTTACCCAGCTAACCAACAAAATCCCAAGAGATCAACATTTCATACCACCAATAAAGTTACCGGTAGCTGTGCTGGTACTTTCTTAAACCGGCAAACGCTGAGCAATCGCGTTTGGGAAATCATTTGTCTGAACTAAGCGAAACCAGAGAAGATAACGTAAGATATTTCACATTTTTCTCGTTGTGGCCACCCCTGCTCAGCTTCCAATGTTGGAAAGTATCCACCAACGAGTTTGATAAGTTGCTCAATATAAAATCGAAATCCGTAGCGAATTTGTGCTCCTCCGGTGGCACACTTATCGCCATCATGTGTCGTCAATGATGTCAAATCATCACAGAAGTACCGGATCCGGAAAGAGATAACTATGTAGTTTGGACATTCTGCTGAGTTGAGTTCTCTCTTGCGGTTGGATTTAGATAGGATTCTCAAGCAACGACAGTGCCAGCGCTTTGAAGAGGTCAGCATTTTGTCGTCACGATATTGGTTGATAGGGTATTGCTGTAGCGTATTGGATCACCTAATTTTAAATTGTCGTGGTGAAATCGTGGTCAGTGATTGTAGGAAAGAACAATCAGGAATATGGGGCAGGAGGCAAGTAGGACACCTTAACCAGGTCGATTTAGCACCATTTTAAAAGACTATGCGTGTGTAAGAGCAAGCTCACCTCTTGGTATATAAATGGCGTAATCGATAAAATTAAAAAAAAAGTACAATATTTGTTGGTTTGAAATTAAGTTATTAAATTATGAAGTTTTTCACGAGACAAGGAACAAGTGTGCCACTCGTATGGGGCAATTAGATCACCTGAGTAAAATGCAACAAATGTTATACATTATTTTTTCTCATCTTACCTGAACTTTTTAGTGTAGTACAGTACTTTATGGTAAAACGGTAATTTTACGAAAATATTTAATTTTTCATTAAATTTAGCTATAGGAATTATAGTAATACTGTTCAGAAACAAGAATGTCCTAGATGGTTTATTTTGATTTCAATTACAGTCAACACAAGTCAATATAGTTACAGTTACAGAACAGAAAACCAGTGCAATAGTGATCTAAGGGACCATCGAGTAGGCCATGAAAACCAATTTTTTTCTTTGGTTCTCTAACTCGATTTCGTGTTACGGAATATTGAGTAAGGAAGAATTGTATGTTATAATTTATGTTATAATTTATAATAATTAATTCAATACAATATTAGACAATAACCCAAACTGTATTGAACAATCATGAATTGTTCGTATAATATGGAATGTGTTTAGGATTAAATGGAAGTCAAATCTTAT
This sequence comes from Aedes aegypti, assembly GCF_002204515.2. Taxonomy (NCBI): domain Eukaryota; kingdom Metazoa; phylum Arthropoda; class Insecta; order Diptera; family Culicidae; genus Aedes; species Aedes aegypti. The sequence continues at coordinate 144,484,313 of NC_035108.1, forward strand.
TTTCCAGTCTTACATTCTTATAATTTTATGCAATTTTCGCGTTGGCGACTTAAACACACTTATTTTATTTTTCGCTGTTATTTTTGACACGCTCCAAAAACCTTTACTAAAGCATAAGTAATTCCTACCCTGGGTTAAACATCAGAAAATTGATTTTAGCTATGTGAAATGAGAGATGGCCCTCTTGCGCAGTAGCCCTTTCAAAGTTTTTTTTTCCTTCTGATTTTTTTGGGATTCGACTTTTTTGCATTCGACGTTTTGTCTCTTGAAATTTTGTCCCTACAACACACTTTAATATACTTTCCACGTTTTTTTCTGTTAATAACTGCTCTTTCAAGAGTCATTATCAAATCGTCCCCTTAAGGACATATAGGAAGGAATCCCAGTCATGGCTGGAAAAATGGCTTCCTCACACATACAAATACATTTGACGGTGGTTCACATTTATTTCTCAAATTATTTCACTTACCTATAATGAATCAATCCAAAATTGCTAAAGGAACATCAGACTACTTTTATCTTTCAATTTTCATAGTTTCGTGCTAATTTTCAACACGAGTGGCGAACGTTGCTACGTTTGTTTACGCTTATTCACCCGCGAATGGAGGACACTTTTCGCACAATTGTATCACTTTCGGTACACGTAGGACATCGTACACAGTTTACTTTCAAGACTTGTATATGGAAGAACACCTTCTAGTTGATTTATTAAGGAATCAACTTAAAACTTTGCAGAACCGTGCTTAAAACAATCACCCGATCACAATTTTTCGCTTTTTTCATTTTTCTAATTTTGGGTCGGCTGATCGCTTGCAGTGCTGTCAGGACTGTTGATGTTTAAAAACGACATCAAGCAATATTATTTAGTCGAAGTGAAAAATACTCAAACTGAGGCAGTGATAACTGGCAACAATGTCTTATTAATTATAACTTCACTATTACCAACAGTTACGAGAATATTTCTTGAGTATCACTACTTTCACACAGAAATTCACGGATTCAACGGAGTTTCACCTTAATGCTACAACTAGATAACTCGAAAATCAAAATTTTGAGATGTGCAAATTTGTAACTATGACCGTTTTACAAGGTGATGGTTATTCGCAGAGAATATGATTGGAAAATAAACTTCAAGTTATGTATATTGAATCACACGCTTATGAGCTGTAGATATTTTTCAGATCTAAGTAATTGAGAATAACACTTTGACATACCGTTTTGATTCATATTACGGACTCTTAAGGCCTCAGTGAAGTACCGTTTTGATTCATATTACGGACACTTAAGGCCTCAGTGAAGTATAACCCAGCTTGAACCATACAAAATAAATCATTCTGTACGATTTTTTAGCGTTATCGAGCGTCGGAAGCCCTTAACTTTCGGATGGTGGATAAAGAATACGCGTCCGCAACTTGAATAAATTTAAATAAATCAAAACGTGTGGCCTTTTCATGATTCTTATTCCGGACGCTCCCTCACTTTTGCCTCATATTCCGGACGTTTTGATTCGAATTACGGACAGCTCATGATAATCATTAATGGAACAGTCAAATCATTAATTGAAATCGTTCAACCACTTAAGAGACGTATAAGGTAGTTAAGCATTATAAATTTCCAATGATATTCATGGAAAAAACCTAATAAAACGAGCCTCGAAAATGAGAACTTTTGGACGGCGAAAATTGAAACATTTCGTGTGAAATGTTTCCCATACAAACGAGAGTGTCCGGAATTTGAAGCTGTCCGTAATATGAATCAAAACGGTATAACCCAGCTCAGAGCTTACAAAATAAATCATTCTGTATGATTCCTTAGCGTTATCGAGCGTCGGAAGCCCTTAACTTTCGAATGGTGGGTAAAGAATTCGCTTCTGCAACTTGAAACATTTTAAATAAATCAAAATGTGTGGTCTTTTCATGATTCTTATTCCGGACGCTTCCCCACTTTTGTCTCATATTCCGGACACTTTGATTCGAATTCCGGACAGCTCATGATAATCATTATTGGGATAGTCAAATCATTAATTGAAATCGCCAAACCACCAGAGAGACATCTAAGTTAGTTGGGCATCAAAAATTTTCAAAGATCTTTATGGAAAAAGCTCACTCGAGAACTAGCCTACCTAACGTGGCTGGCCACGTTCCATCGAAATTGGAAACCAAAAAAAATGACTTATGGCCTTTTAGAGATTGATAATGGCTAGTTCGAAGTCAAAATGACAATTTGGGCAAATAAATTTCTCTGTTAATGCTTGTCAAAAATATCTAAGGACAATAATCTGAAAAACAGAATCAGCTTCTACAGCCCAAATGTAGGTGTTATGTCAAGAAATAGAGGATAATAGTTTAAATTTATTTAACATCACCCAACATCGACACAGGCATGGTACTAATGAACCGTAAAACGGGGTAACTTTGATAGTTTATTCAAAAAAACTTAAATATTCATGTATTCTGTTTCAAAGAATTACAGCTTATATTTTTAAAACAAGTACTGACATCCTAGCTATCGATTGCACTTAATAGATTGCCAAAAGAAGATTCATGGATGTATAATTTTTCATATAATCGAAAGTCGGTTTTCTGTTTTGGGTAACTTTGATAATGGAGTATAAATCGAACAAAATTGAATGAATTACGGAATATTTATAGGGCGTTGCATACCTCTAGTCGTTTAGTACTATATGTAAATTTCTAACTTAGATTATAAAAATGGTCCCAGTTTGTAAAAATGGTTTTCGCTAAGAGATTTGAGTCCGAATTCATGTTCTATTATATCTAGGCTTTCATGGATAAGTGACGAACTCATTATGACTTTACCAAATACTGATCATAGAACACATTGTAAGCATTGCAAAAATGCTAACATTTTGTAAATTTTCAATATATATTTGCATTAAAAATCCTCAAATGCACTTGATTTCAACGAAAATAGCTTTGACATGAAGTGTCATACTAATACTCTTTACTTTTGCGTTCATTTTCCTTAACTGATTAACAGAAACTTCGTTATTTCGTTTAATATGTTGTGGGTCTCTCACTATCAAAGTTACCCCGTTTTACTGTATATTAAATTGATAACTTATAATTAGATCAGGTATTGTAATACCATAATAATATGTGATGAATTTTCATATAAAAATGAAATTTTTAATAGTTGTTCAATAACTGATAATTAGATCAGGTATTGTAATACCATAATAATATGTGATGAATTTTCATATAAAAATGAAATTTTTAATAGTTGTTCAATACCTCCAGCAGTCCTCAATAGCTATCGAATACTAAAATGAAGTACCGTTTTGATTCATATTACGGACAGCTTCAAATTCCGGACACTCTACTTTGTATGGGAAACATTTCACGCGAAATGTTTCAATTTTTGCTGTTCAAAAGTTCTCAATTTCAAGGCTCGTTTTAGTAAACTTTTTCCATAAATATCTTTGAAAATTTATAATGCTCAACTACCTTAGATGTCTCTTTGGAGGTTTAACGATTTCGATTGATGATTTGACTGTTCCATTAATGATTATCATGAGCCGTCCGGAATTCGATTCAAAGTGTCCGGAATATGAGGCAAAAGTGAGGAAGCGTCCGGAATAAGAATCATGAAAAGGCCACACATTTTGATTTATTTAAAATTATTGAAGTTGCGGAAGCGTATTCTTTACCCACCGTTCGAAAGTAAAGGGCTTCCGACGCTCGATAGCGCTAAGGAATTATACAGAATGATTTATTTTGTATGCTCTATGCTGGGTTATATTTCCCTGAGTCCTTAAGTGTCCGTAATATGAATCAAAACGGTATTTTTAATTGTTTAAACATGTTTTTCTAATACCATTATAATAACAGCATGTGGTATTGACAACTGAGCAATACCTAATTGGGTCCAAAAATGTTTAATGAAATCTTGTTTTTATTTAATGACACGAAAGAGCATGTTACTGCAACTATTTTAGCAATTTTTCCCGCTCAAATAACGACTGCATCATATTTGAACTTTAATTTAAAAATTGGGTCCATAAATGAACCTTGACACTTTTGATCATGTTTGACGTTCGCTTAATCGACAAAAACACCACAGGGCTTTTAGTTTTAACACTGGGGTTGTTCCTATCTGACATTTCGGAAAGGACACGGAAAGCAAAATACACCCAAAATTTGAGTTTAAGCCAAGGAGTGTGACAAAATCTAAAATAATGTTTTTTGGACTTGAACAAAAGAAAAACATTAAAAAATTGAGTAAACATGTGTTTTTGGTCTAAACTTAAGCGTTTGGCATTAAAATTGGGACAGGCCTTTAGGACCCTATTATGGTATGATACCAAAGTATGGTAAGGATATATATTATTGCGAGTTATTTGTTCCTCCTCGGGTAGGCTAGGAGAAGTGGATGAACAAGGATGACTCTGTCATTCAAATACTTGTCAACTTTCGAATCAAATCTACTTTTTCTCAGCGATAAGTTTATCCCTCATTCAGACTGGATGAACCACTTCCCCTAGCCTGTTCTGATCTATTCTCAAATAACTACATCCTTGAATGCTGTTGTAGTGATTCTTCCGTTGTGGAAACTTTAAAAGCTCCAGAATAATCTTCGAATTAGATATAAACAAACGTATCGAAAACTCTCGAATTCGAATATTCGAATAGCTTGTATAAAATCCCAGATTTGTCCTGGAATCCTGGAATGTTTCACGTGAAATGTTTTAAGCAGAATGAACAGTACAATAACAGTAACAGGGAATAAAACACTTCAACTGCCTGCTCAATAATGGCATATATTTAGGCGATTTTACAGTCAATAGTAAACTTAAGTCAAACAGGGGCCTTAGCCGAGCGGTTAGACTCCGCGGCTACAAAGCATGGCTTCTGAAGGTGTCTGAGTTCGATTTTCGAACCACAGAGTTTTCTTTCCGATTCTCAATTTAATTTATGATTTTTGACGTAATGCATGATAACATTGTCTTCAATGATTTTGCTTTCTTTTGTTTCTACTGGCTGAAATTACCGCCAAAGAAAGTAGATAACTGCTAAATCAAGCGTATGCTAGAGTAAGAGTGTATGTCGCATGATCGATTTCTCTTCATCGATAATCTGTTCTGTGAATAAAGGTGACAAGATGCGAGTTCGTTAGCATTTTTTCACCACTTGTCAGCGATGCAATCTTGCATGTCAAAGTTTAAATGTCAAAGTTTCATAAGTTGGAACAAAATTATGAACGAACATATATAAAAGTTTAACAAAACTTTATAGCCTTCTCACTATATTGTACATGCTATCTGCGATTAGCGGCGTTTAGGCGTTTTGGGAATGCCACGAAGCGTAAGTTCGATTCCCACTCCAGGCGGTGGTCACACGAACAATTCAACACTGAGTGTTTCATGTTGTCCGTTGCATAATATTTGCGACCATCTGGCTGAAGCCAGATCTTCTGGAATTATCTTTTTTTTTAAATATTTTTCAGTATAAGAGAAGTGAGAAAATATAGTTCTAGGAAGTTTAAATATTATTCTACCAATGGAGTGTTTAAGGTATTTCTGTATTTAGAACAAAAGGCCGAAGGACAAAACAACGAAGAGTTAAACGTTGCTCGATGTAAAATTTTTCTTTTTTTTTTTTTTTAAAACGAAATTTGGAATGTTTATCTTTTGACCTATAGCCATTGATTTGTGTTTCCTGCCCTGTGAGTACTAACGAATTCCTTCCAGAATTCATTGAAATTATTGAAAATCGTAACCGATTATCGTCGGTTTGAATTGAATTTTACACATGATATCAGTATGATAGAGAAGGTGTTTTCCATTGATAAATTAATCATTTTGAGTAAAGAATAACTTCTGAAAATGGCCTATGAGTTTTTTTTATAAGCAAGCGCTCCAGCGGAAGTACACCCATTTGACATGCAACGCGTAATCGAGGAATATGGGGAATCCGGTTAGGCGTGATTGTATTATGGATTGCATCACCATTATCCTTTCCAACTGTGAAGATGCAGAGGTATATTCAGTCTCTAGTAACAATGGTTGTCTAACGAACATTCCTTCCCTTCTTCGATGACCGCACTAGGCGTGGCTGGCGCCGTTATTGTCTTTTAATTTGTGCACTCTCGATTTGTTGCACTTTTAGGGTGGTAAGCTAATCCCAAGCCCCATTCACTAAATCTCTGTGCAACTTGGATTGTTCTGGTCAATCACGGAGTGCAACTACGAAACGGTCATCCGTGCTCATGCTCATGCAATTTATTTGAAAAAAATGCCTCGAAACTGTTGATTTAGAAAAATGTTCTATGGAGAAATAGTAGTGAACCTTTTGGGTTACAAGTGGAAAATATACATTGAAAAACAAATTTATTTTAAGCATGGATGATAAACAAATAAAACTGAAATTTTTAACTTCATAAAAACGCCATTATTAATATATTTTGAGTTTTAGATCATAGAATCTTGACCGGAAATATATGTTTGGGAGATAGTTTCATGATGGAAATTTTGTTTTTAATAAACATGTTTGCCAAAAAACAACTTTTTTTTAAATTTTGGTTTTTTGTTCAAAATAAATACGTTTTGGTGATGAAAGAAGAATCTTGAAATTATTCTGAACCATAACGATCACCACGATCGCTTCTCTAAAATAAGCAATTATTATTTTTATTGTTCAAGTTTGTTTTACAATAACATTATAAGGGGACGGACCTGGTGTAGTGGTTAGAGCACACGCCCCTCACGCCGAGGATCTGGGATCAAATCCGATCCCCGAGAAAAAATCAGTGACGACTTCCTTCGGAAAGGAAGTGAAGCCGTTGGTGATCATAATAACCATTTAGGATCAAAATATTATCAGCATTCTTATTATTATCGTCAAAACGTATATATTTCACTGTACATGTCAATGGTTGTTACTCCGTGATTGATCGGAACTGGTAAGAATCACACTTCGTTCCAAATGAATAAGGGATGAGACTTTCCGCTTACTCCCGAAGTGCACATTTAGCAGCTTTCATATTATTGTTTAATTATTGCGCTGACCAAATCTTCAAGTCAGTTGAGATGGGGAAGGAATATTAGTGTCTAGTTATTGTTGCTTCTATAGACCGAGAATACCTCTGCATCTCCGCTAGCACCACGAGAAGGGTGTTGATTAGTGAGGCAGGAAAAATATCAGGGAGTCACCTTTGGTCGGTGCTGGGATCCATGGATAGGGAAGATATATACGACTCTTACTAAAAACTAATTAAGCAGTTTTGTATCGCGGTAAAAATATATCGAAAGGGATTGAAAAATACGTCGATATCCAAAATGTCAAACTATTCGAAGGTTATTCTTAATATTGATGAAAAGAGAAGGGTATGTGCGTATTAAAGTGATACAATATAGGAATAAGAGTTCTTGACGATATTTGCTCTACAGGAGCATGCAACAGAATCAAAAGACCACACACTAACCACTGATCGGTTTTTCATGGGATGGCTGTACTTTTAGATGAAAAATGGGTATTGAAGGGTTAAAAAAGATCCCAGAATGAAAATTTGTCTCAAACATCTATTTCCTATCAAGATTCTATGATTAAAACCTTCTTCTTCTTCTTTCTGGCGTTACGTCCCAACTGGGACATAGCCTGCTTCTCAGATTAGTGGTCTTATGACCACTTCCACAGTTATTAAGCTTTCTTTGCCGATTGACCATTTTTGCATGTGTATATCCGTGTGGCAGGTACGAAGATACTTGTATGCCCTGGGAATCGAGAAAATTTCCATTACGAAAAGATCCTCGACCAGTGGGATTCGAACCCACGACCCTCAGCATGGTCATGCTGAATAGCTGCGCGTTTACCGCTACGGCTATCTGGGCCCCTGGATGATTAAAACCTACAACTACTAAAAATAGATTCTTTGTGTAATTTAAAATTAAAGATTATTTTCGGAACTATTTTTTTTTTTTTTCAAATTAATTGCATGCAAAAATTTATAGGCTTTTTCATAAGTCATATTTGAGTCAAAATCATCGATTTATTTTTGAAAAACACTTCCTCTAACATACTGATAACATGTACTGATCATTCACCAGCTCAAGAACAATAAAGCTTCTGGTAAGGATGGTATCGGAGCTGAACTCAAAAAGATGGGTCCGGAAAGGCTGGCCATTTGTCTGCACCGGCTGATAGGCACAATCTGGGAAACAGAACAGCTACCGGAGGAGTGGAAGGAAGGGGTAATCTGCCCCATCTACAAGAAAGTCGACAAGTTAGATTGTGAGAACTTTCGAGCGATCATCATTCTAAATGCGGCCTACAAAGTATTATCCCAGATCATCTTCCGTCGTTTGTCACCCGTAGTAAACGAGTTCGTGGGAAGTTATCAAGCCGGCTTCGTTGACGGCCAATCGACAACGGACCAGATCTTTACTGTACGGCAAATCCTCCAAAAATGTCGTGAATATCAGGTCCCAACGCATCACCTTTTCATCGATTTCAAGGCGGCATACGACAGTATCGACCGCGTAGAGCTATGGAAAATCATGGACGAGAACAGCTTTCCCGGGAAGCTCACGAAGCTGATAAGAGCGACGATGGAAGGTGTGCAAAATTGTGTGAAGGTTTCAGGCGAACACTCCAGTTCGTTTGGATCCCACCGGGGACTACGACAAGGTGATGGACTTTCGTGCCTGTTGTTCAATATTGCGCTAGAAGGTGTTATGCGGAGAGCCGGGCTTAACAGCCGGGGTACGATTTTTACGAGATCCAGTCAATTTGTTTGCTTCGCGGATGATATGGACATCGTCGGCCGAACATTTGAAAAGGTGGCAGACCTGTACACCCGCCTGAAACGCGAGGCAGCAAAAGTTGGACTGGTGGTGAATGCGGCCAAGACAAAGTACATGCTAGCTGGTGGGGCCGAGCGCGACAGGGCTCGCCTAAGTAGCAGTGTTACGATAGACGGGGATACGTTCGAGGTGGTCGACGAGTTCGTCTACCTTGGATCCTTGCTGACGGCTGACAATAACGTTAGCCGTGAAAGGAGGAGGCGCATCATCAGTGGAAGTCGGGCCTAAAGATTCACGCTCGCACCAAATGTATCATTTACAAAACGCTCATAAGGCCGGTAGTCCTCTTCGGGCATGAAACGTGGACGATGCTTGAGGAGGACCTGCAAGCACTTGGAGTCTTCGAACGTCGGGTGCTTAGGACGATCTTCGGCGGTGTGCAGGAGAACGGTGTGTGGCGGCGAAGGATGAACCACGAGCTCGCCCAACTCTACGGCGAACCCAGTATCCAGAAGGTGGCCAAAGCTGGAAGGATACGATGGGCAGGGCATGTTGCAAGAATGCCGGACAGCAACCCTGCAAAGATGGTATTCGCTTCAGATCCAGTTGGTACAAGAAGGCGTGGAGCGCAGCGAGCTAGGTGGGCGGATCAAGTGCGTATCGATTTGGCGAGCGTGGGGCAGAACCGAGGATGGAGAGATGCGGCCACGAACCGAGTATTGTGGCGTGAAATTGTTGATTCAGTGTTATCTGTGTAGATGTTAACTAAATAAATGAAAAAATGAACACAGTTCGAACGAAACGTGTAAATTTCTGAGACATATAATGCACATAATTGGAGCGTGGAATATCATGGATATTTACATGATATGTCATGTAAACTTCAATTATATGTCATGTAATCTAGCAGGATCCTGAGTGATTACATGACATATAACATATTTTTACATGATTTCAAACTGAAATTTACATGACATCTTGTTTACATCGCATAAATGAAGTTTACATGACGTGTAATCTTCATTATTTTTAACTGTGTAGCCTATAATTATTTTTGTACCTAATTTTAGTTATAACAGTTGAAGATAATATGAGGATTTTAGGCAATTTGCGATTTTTTTCCGCGAGATAATATATGGCTCGAACTATTGCTCCGCTGATTCGAACTATTACCACACTATGGGCAAAAAATAGCTTTCAAGCAATTATGCAAGATCCTATCCACATTAAAGTATCATGATAGCGCTAGAAACGCCCTTACATTAAAAATAAAGTTTTATTTTGTTCCATTCAATGAAATTTCGACCGAAAATTACAATTTTCACAACTAAAAATAGCCATGATTTTTCCAAAACTCTATCATTTTCTTTAAAACTAGGAGTGAATGTCTCCTACCAGAATAGCATTCCAATGAACATGACGTTTATAACAATTGTTTCGAATTCAGCTAGAAATCGTATAAAAAACACTCTTGCCCCACATTACTGCAGAAATTACTTAGTTCAATAATATATCGACTGGTTCATTCTACGCCATGTGTGATTTTTTTTTTACAACATATCAATAGTTCAGTTCCCTGCAGCACTGATCGTACTATGTGGACGACAAAAAAGTACTATAGAAATTCTGTGTTTGGATTTGTTTCCTGTCGAAATGCAAAAAAAAAACATATCGCATACCCCTATACGCAACACATAGTTTACATAAACGCAGGTCCGATGCTTATTTTATTTTTTGAACCTCTAGTTTCTACTGGCCCACATTAGAACTTGTTTGCAGTACCATATCAAATATGACGGCATCTAAACTGCGAACGACACTTATTTATAGCGCCATGATATGCAATTTCCTGGTAATAAACCCGCAAACCTCTGGCTTTTACGTCTGTCGTAGGCTGAGTGAGGTACCATAGGCAGTAGTGCTAGAACCGATAAGAAGCGTAGCATCTATGGTTGCCGCCTTGGTTGAGTGCACATTCCGGATTTTCCCCACCGCCATTAAGGATACTGTTCATTATTTCCACTTGACCCCAAACTTCTTATTACTAAGGCTGAGGTTTCCTTTTGTCTTTGTCACATCGGTGTGTAGTAAAATGGTTGACGATGGGTAATAAAGAAAAACCTTTCTGCTGGCGCTGCTTCCTCCAGTACGTACGGTAATAAGTTGTTGGAAAGGTATTATATGCGATGCTTTCTAAAACCAGGACCATTAAGTTGACTATGGTGGATGATAAGCACAGGCAATAAAAAAGGATACCATGGATTACCGCAAGAATGTGTTTAATGAAGGTAGAGTAATTTGATGGCAGTGCGTTGATTAGATGAATCAACGAGCTACAATAACATGTATGGCTATTTTTACAAAGTTCAATTATATCATGGTTTCCATATTAATTCATTTCGCCATGTTAAAAAAAATGATGATTGAATAAATCTTTAAAAATTTAAAACTGTTTGATGCGCATTGCAAGCGTTTAAAACGTCATAAAGCTTAGCGGTGATGTCAAATGCACAATGAAAAAATATTTTAAAAAGAAACCATTAAACACCACTATTGTTAACAAATTGTCCAATTGTTTCAATGCAAATTTCCTCCTCCAGCGAGAAATATGCCGTCGCTGCTGGCGTTTAAAATAAATTGAATCATAACCGCAACTCCGAGTACGGAGAAAAGCCATACAATAAATTGATAATGTCACCAGTACTGTTGAACGAATGCCCGCAGCCATTGGGTACACCAAATCGAAAAGGTGGAATAAAATAAATAAATACGAATCATATACACGATCGAAAGAGGGTGCGTGGGATTCGATGCACCCACCTAGTAGTGGGCGAAGATGGAAAATTATTTTGATTATTCGCACTAATATTTGATTGATCTTGAATCGCTTCGCTGCAGAGTTGTTGGAGTCCACCGCTACAAAGCAAAGCCATGCTGAAGATGTCTGGGTTCAATTCCCGGTCGTTCCAGGATCTTTTCGTAATGGAATTTTCTCTGACTTTTCGAGGCATAAAGTATCATTGTACCTGCAACATGATATACGGATGCGAAAATGGCAACTAAGGCAAAGAAAGCTTTCAGTTAATAATTGTGGAAGTGCTCATTGAATACTAAGCTGAGAAGCAAGCTCTGTCCCAGCTAGGGCGTAATGCCAAGAAGAAGAGGAAAATTAAATCAACGTTTAAAACATTGCAAAAGCAGATCTAAGTAAAGCAGCATTTTGTCCAGCTCTCCCCCGTATGGCTCCACACAAAGGATGTATGCAGCAGCCATTGTTGCAATGGGAAGCTCCTGAGCAAAGAGACCGCAAAATAGTGAGATTAAAACAGCATTGCTTTTCACATGGATTCACCTTGCAATTACCATACCGACGACCGACGACTGCATGAATTCATGAGCGGTGATGCTGCTGACGCAACTCGGCGCGCGGTCGGAAATAATTCAATCCTGATTGGCTTAACGGCCCAAAGAATAACTTTTGTCTCGCAAAGATGATTAAAAATTGTGGTTTTATTTTGTCAGCAGTCGGCAAACAAATTGATCTGCTGCACCTAGCTACAATGGTGTCGCTTCCGGTTCGGAGAGTGTTGATGAATTTGATTGGAACGAATGGTTTTGCGCGAAGGCTCATTGGGAAGTGGATGGCTTTTATTGGAATCGGGAGAATATGTTTCAATTAAGAATGGTAGGATTAACTCTGAGAAATTGTGGTTCATGAGTTTGTCACAGTAATTAAGAATAAAATATGATTGATTGATTTCCCATTAAGTATTTGATACAGAACATGCTAACAGAACTAAAGATTCTTAGTATTTAAAAAAAAAAACTTCTGCTCGGGTAATTTCTCTAAAAATGGTAGCTGTTGTTCATCATTCCGACGTGATCATTTTTACCACTGGCTTGAACCTCCCTGCCTGTGTCTCAACCCCATTCAGGTGTTCATTGTAGTGCTGCTTCCACCCTTCGATTACCTAGTGTCAGTCCAGTATTTCTTACTAGCTGAAATTCGTACCACGAAACCTTTACGGGATGCGTTGAGTTTCTGATAGAACCTTCACGTTTCTTGGGTGTGGCACAGCAGCCTCTCTAGGTGGCGCTTTTTGTCTTTGAGCAGACAGTTTGGCTGCTTCGGCTTTTATATATGATGTTCAATGTTCTGAATAGCATTCCTAACCGTGATGCGTTCTTCTCCTCAAGCATGGGAAAATTCAGTCACTCACCCGAACGCCACCGATAAATAAAATAGCAAAAAATCTGCTGCTACCGAACATTCAGTAGTCGTACTGGGCGAAAAGCAGCATGAAAGCGTCGAACCGATTATGTAACAGCGAGAATTGGAAGGAACACGAACAGAAGTTAATACCAATGCACTTGAATCAGCGAGGAACGAATGAACGCATTTAACATCCATTCGCCGAATGCATTGAACTGACTGAGTCATTCCGTGGTGTGGATTGCCAGTCAGTGAACGCTCATCAGCACTCAAACCCGAATGCCACTCGAACGGAATCAGAATGTAAATAATCATTCGGTATTGCATTCGGCTGCTTTCGGCTTTCAGAATCGGTAGCGACTCAATCAGTTGCCGTTTTTTGTTTAGCTTAGTGCGCGCCGAAGAATGGGCAATAGAAATTGAAACGTTCGGCTTGCTTAAAGAAACGGCTTTCTCGTTCCCGACTGAGCGTGAAAACGAGTGAGGGAAACGCAAAAACTGAGTGAGTGCTTGCTTGCTTCTCCTCCATAATTATTCTAAATGACAATGTTCTTACCTGCTTTTATTGTAGGTACTGTGCTTTTAAATGGTGGGTGAAGATCTTGATTCTTTACCCACCATTTAAACATGAGAAATTTAGGACGCTTTAGGAATTATAAATTTACATATCTATTGAAAATGTTCATTGAAACGAGCCTCGAAAGTGAGATCTTTTAATCTAAACATGAAACATTTCGAGTGAAATATTTTCCACACAAAGTTGTGTTCGGAATTCGAAGATGTCCGTAATATTAATTAAAACGGTAAACGAAAGTCGATTTTCGGTTTTAGCGAAACTTCGATAATTGGTACAAGGCTGGTAGTAGGTCTTGAATTTAGAAACTTGGTCTCTATTTCAAAAAGACTTTGAAAAGCTGCTATTCTAAAGGAAGGTACTTAAGAAGCATTTAATTACTCTTTTCCAATCAAAATGATCGATAAAGTCACTATTTTCGTTCTCCTTGCAGTGTGTCAGAAGTACCAGATAGGCATGGGAAACACTCACTCGATTGTTGCATTCCCCTTGCTCACTTCCACACGCAATCAAGAGCGAGGTTGCCGTTTTTTTCCTACCAAGCAGAGTGTTCCAGTTTAAAATGCGCTTTCTACTTTTTTGCTGAGCAACAAGTTTGACAAAAACGGCAACAGAAGAATTCACTGCTGACTCCGTGTGCCGAAAGCATCCGATTGCAGTAGCGAATGATTACATACATTCCGATTCCGCTGGAGTGGCATTTGTATTTGAGTGCTCATGAGTTCTGACTGAAAATACACCCGGCGGAATGATTCAGTGAACGCGAAATCCGTACATTCAGTTGATTGCGTCAGTGATTGAATGGTGAACGCGTTCTTCCGTGTCTCCCAGTTGAGAGCGGATTGGTTATCTCTCCGCTCTGTGAATCTTTTGATTTTCGGGTTATCTCAATAGTTTGAGATTCGTTGGGATTCCACTCACTCTAGTAGCGTTCGGTGACACACTTTGCTATTTTTTATCGGTAGCGTTCGGGTGAGTGAGTTTTCCCATGCTTGGTATAAAATCAGGAATCCACTCATTCAAGTTTTCCACAGATTTTTCCAGGAATTACTTTAGTGGATCTATCAATCCCCACATGAAATTTTCCAAAAATATCACCTTAGGTTTCGAAGAAATTCGTTTAACAATTTTCCAGGAACTCCTACAAGATATCCTTAGGGAATTTCTCTCGTCATTTATTCAGTTATTTCTCCCATTTTTTTTATATGAACCCCTTCATGAATTCATACACGGGTTTTTTAAGGAATTGCTCCAAAATTCTTGGAAATCTATTGCGAACTCTTCCAAAAACTTCCCTCATAAATTCTCCATAAAGTTCCACCAGAAATTAATCTAGAAATTACTCCAACATTTAATCGACGATTACACCTGCAGTTCATCCGAGCAATACTTAAGTAATTTTCCAAGCAAAATTTTCATGGTTTCTTCATAATTGCATTTTCTTCTGGGATGTTTTGCAAGTAATACTTCCAAAAAACATCTTCAAGAAGGACATTTAAATTCGTGAATATTCTTTGGGTAAATACTTGATTAGGTTTCAAATCGAATTCTTGTGAAAAATCTTGAAAAAAAAATCATACAGTAATACGAGCAGCGATACTTGATGTTCCCAAACAAAAATTAATAAATAAAAATATTCATAGAAAAATGTCTGGCCAGTTTTGCTGACGAAATATTATAAAAATTTTAATCTCCCAATTTTTTGTTTTATTTTTTATTCTTGTATGATCACTTACACTGCGGAACACGTTTTGGTCTCAAGCATCAAAATACCGCTTACTTAATTAAGGGTTGCTGAATCCAACGCCAGTTCCAAAAATACCATAGCACGTCTAGTTTTTGAGACATTGACTGCTAAAAATGCGAAATTCGACTATTCCAGCCAACTTGCATGCAAGTTTGCCAGCTTGTATGGCAATTTATTGGCTTGATTTGATTTCAAACAGAACAGAATTCAAACTTCATGAGTATAACAATTATTATCAACAAAATTCACAATACAATTCAATATTCAAAACTTTTTTTTTATGGTTTCGAAAAGTATTGTTATTTGCCATATAAGAGAAACGAAGAATTTTGTATGAAAACTCCAAGTTTGTTGAAAAAATCGATTTGATCTAAATTTTATCGTGAAATTTCAATCAAATTACATTCGAAATGAAAGTCAAAGACATATTTAGCATGCTTGGTAATTTAATCACAAAAAGATTTCATAAATCATACTTCAAATTTCAAGTAAACATCAATGAGAACATTTTTTTTTATACAACTTTGGCGACCTGTACCTAAACATTGTGACGTGCTGGAAAATTTCGTGGAATGGCATCAGATACTGCAACCCCAAATCTACTAGAGACACATAATTTGATTTTTGAGACACGAAAAGATGTCATTTTTGTTACGCTGTGTTACTGAAGAAATCTAAACAAGAAATTTTTGTAGGAACCCTTGGAAGCACTTTTGGTGAAATTTCTAAAGGAATCACTGCCTGAATTCCTGGAGGACCCCCTGGTGATATTTCGGAAGTAATACTTGGTGTAATTTTCAAAAGAACCGTGGAAAATTCCTTTTTGAATCCCTGGAGGAACTCCTGTGGAAACTAGGGAAGAATTTAACAAAAATCTGAGGGTATTCTTGAAGCAAAACAATACCAGGTAAAAATACTGAACTAAACCTTAGCAGAATAACTAAGAAAACTCTGACGAATTTCCTGAGAAATATCTCATGGAATCCCTGGGTGGAATTTTCAGAGGAATACCTGGTAAAATGTCTTCCACAATATCTGGTGGAACTTCTGGAGGAATCCCTGGTACAATTGACAGTGAAATCCTTCTCTAAATTGCTGTAGGAATCCTTGAGTGATTTCCTGGAAGAATACCTTGTTGGATTCCTGGAAAAGTCTCAGTGCACCTTTTTCGAAAATAATATTTCATGGTGAAATTTTTGAAGAAATGCTCTGAAGGATTAACTGCTTTCTTTGGACGAGTTTTCAAAAAAAAAAAAATATTTTCTGTGGAACTGTTTAGCTGTTTGAGCTTCTGGATTATTTCCTAAGCAAATCCTATGACAAATTCTTAAAAAAATTTGGAGAAATCCCCACAAAAATTGCAGAAAGTATTCCTGGAGAAATCTCTTGAGCAACTCTGACAGAATCCCATGGAGAATTCTTGGACGGATCTCTGAAGAAATTTCTAGAAATTAAATTCAGGTATCTGTCAAGTGAAATGTTCGAATGAATTACTAGAATGCCTTATTACTGAAAATTATTGCGTGCAATCGCAATAGGAGTTTCTGGAGGAAATCTGTGGAAGAACTCCTTTGAGAATTCCTTGAAGAAATCTTTGAAAGAATAACTAGAGGTTTCACAAGAATTTCTGGGAAAAATCTAAATTATTTCTAGGCGAAATTTCGAAGGAAATCCTTTTTTACAGTACTTTCGTAATCCCTGGAGAAGTTTTCGAAAACATCTCTAAATTATTCTCTTGGGAAATGTTACTAGAAAAATCCGATTAAAAATCTCTTAAGGAGCTCTTGAAGGAATTCCTGAGGAAATCCTTGGACAAACTCATGGAGGAATCATTTCAAGAAATTATTTAAAGCAATTGCAAAATAAAGAAATGGCAGATGGAATTCTTGGAGGAATCTTTGGAGGAACTCTGAAGAAATTCTTGGAGAAATTTCTGGAGAAGCCTCTGGATTATGTGTAGGTGAAATTTTTGAAAGAATTAGTGAAATTCTTGGAGGAAACAATCTCTGAGTTATTTCGTGGCAAAATTTCTTTAGATAAATTCTTTGAAAAATCCCTGAAGGATTTTCTTGAGCAATACTGTGGAGGTCATTTGCATCTCTGGAGACATTTGCATAATGAATTCCTGGAGGAAGCCTTAGTGAATCCCTAGAGGAATCTCCGTGGGAATTTTCGTAAGCATCCCTTAATGAATCCTTGGTAGAATTTCTGGAGTATTCTGTGGTGGCATTCCGGTGGGTTATGTTTAAATTTTTCTTTGTGAATTATTTCAAGAAATCCTTAAAGGAATTACAGGAATACCTAGAGAATTTTTCAGAAATATCTCTTATTATCTGCCAAAACTGGAAAAAATCCTCGAGATATGTTTGTAGTGAATTTTGGAGAAAATCCGGGGGAAATCACTGGAAAAATTCCAGGAGAAAATTCTGGAAGATCCTTTTTAGGAATCCGTGGACAAATTGAAGGAGTAACACTTTGAATAATCCCTGGTGAAATTATATAGGAATTCCAGAAGGGAATTCTCGAATGAATCCTTGGAGAATGTTTTGGAAAACATCTAAATCTATGACGGAATTACTGAAATGCCTGGCGCAGTTTTAGAAAAAAATCTCTGAATTATTGAGCAGTGAAATATGCCTACAGCTATTCCTTGAAAAATCGCTGAAGGAGTCTCTAGACGAATTCCTAAAGGAATTTTGTGGAGTAATCATTCGAGAAATTGCAGTACTCCCTGATGAAACCCTGCAAGAGTGCCTTTTGAGATTCTCGGAAGAATCTCTGGAGAAACCTGTGAAGGAATTCGGAAACGAGTCTCTTGAGGAATCCTTGGAGAAATTTCTGAAAAGTATTTGAATTATGTCGTTGTAAAATCATTAGAAGAATAACTGGAATCCTTGGAGGCGTTATAGAAAGAATCTATCAATTATTTGAAATCTGAAATTTCCCTAGAAAAAATCCTTGGGAAGCCTTGAATTTTTTTTAGAAAAATTGCAGAAGGAGTCCTTGTTAGAACCCTGGAAGAATCTCTGTGAGCATCCTCGGAAGGATTACTTTTTGAATCTTTGGAAAAGGCTCTGCGTGTATCTCTGCATTATTTCGTGCTGGAATTTTCTAACACAAATTGCTTGAGAAATAGCCGTGAAGTAATTCTTAAAAGAGTATCTGAAAAAACATTATGCATTCTTTGGAAAAAAAAACATCAGGAGAAATCCCTGGTGTCATCCTGGAGGAGTTCTTTTAAGAATTCTCGTAAGAATCTCTCAAGGAATACGTGGAAGAATTCTAAGAGAAGTCTCTGGAGGTGTCATTGGAAAAATTACTGAAAAAATATCTTACATATTTCTTGGTGACATTTTTTAAGAAATCATTGAAGAAGTTACTACTTTCTCTGGACCTGTTAAAAAAAAGATCTCTGAAAAAAATTGCATAACGTCGTTTCAGAAATACATCGCGGACTTCGAGAAAATAAAATCTTGGTTGATCACAAGCAGTAATCACAGACTGCCCCAAAAATGTTCTTGGTTTGTTTCTTGCACGAGAGCTGATGTTAAATTTATGACAAATTTATTTGAGTTGGAATTTATACCGAATTGCGGTGGAAGCGGAAGAAATTTGTTCTAATTTAGGTGGTTTATTTTTTTGAACTGTTATACTGCCCATAAAAGCGTAACTGTTCCGTATGGATTTTCGAGCCATCTTTTTTTAAATATTTTCAACCTCCACAGCAACTGCGAAAAGTGAACTATGTTCAAGTTTATATTTTTGGCTAATAATAAAAGCAAAATGAGTTATCTGTGCAAGATCAATAGATATGGCCAGCAGAAATATATTTAAAAAAACATGAATATATGAATGAGAAGACAAACTTCATACTTTGAATGCTTTTGTCTCAAAGCCTACTTTTTCCATATGGGACAGTTATGCCTTCATGGGCAGTATACAATTGGACCAAAAAACTACAGCAACGGTGAAAACCAGCTAAGTGGGAAATATTAGAGCCCCAACAGTAGAAGCATTAACCTAGGAATGCTAATGTCGCTGCTGTTCGTGTTACCAACATCTAGTTTGCCACGAATTGACAGCCTGAGAACCGGGCATCAAGGTGTCAAATCAATTATAAAAACATAAACAACAACAAGGCATTGAACAAACAATGAAAAACCATAATTAAAGGTAATAATAATTAAAATCAGTTTTGTGACATCAGCGCTACTAGCGTTCTACTACTAATATTTCTATTGCCCCAACCCCCATACAAACTTTGAAGGGTTTGTGCAATCTCAATTTTCATCCAAATGAACCCAATGTTAGAAGAACTCTCAAAATATGGCCAAAATCCAATGAACAATGTTAACCGAACGCTTTCCACATCACCATTTCTACTGTTTTGTAAATCCATCAGTCTCGAACGCAGTTTGCTAGCATATCCTTGGTCTGCAAATCTCTGAACCAACACCGAATCGTGACTCGATGACGCTCGATAAAGGGCTAAAACCGCGTCGAAGACCGTCGCTCTCATTGCCGGTTGTGAACGGTACAAAAAGTGAATCCTTGAATATCATCAACGCAACTGAGTCGACTCGGAATGGCAACAATGAGAATAAAGTTCCACGTATGCTAAAACCGCAACAGCAACACCATCTACCGAACAGTGCCAGCACCAATTGCAATAACAAACCTAATCAAAACAATAATTACCGTCACGCTGTCGCAAGTGGCGAAGGACAATTACCGGATGCTAACGGAACCGTAGGGATGGAGGCTGTTCCACAAATTAAAATCGTTATTGATGATACCGAGCTGGTTCGTCGACGTGGAGATAACGGCCCTATGATAGCTATAAAGGATGCCGCAGATGGAACGAATGAGGGGGTGGTGTCCTCGCCAAGTTTGCTCACTCCCAGTAGTCCACCGGCATCGTTCTGGGGCTTCGGGTTTGGCAATGGGGACACGGCTGGGAATGACGATAGTGACGATGAAATAAGTTACGCGGTCGAATACGAACTGGACGAAATGAGTGGAGTGGGAAACGATGACGATGAGTATAGTGTGCTGGATGGGGATCATCATCAGCATCGGCATCATCATGATTTGCACCGCCATCATCTTCATCATCACATGCAGGAAGATGAGCAGGACGACGATGATGAGGAGGACTACGATGTGTACAGAAGGTTTGAGTTTGATTTTTTTTTAAGTATGTTCTAACGTAATGTGTATTAGAATAACATACTAACACTGATGCTCTTGGTTCAGTCAACTAAAATAATTGTCATGGCTTTGTTTCAGGGAACTAAGAACTTCTATTGCTATAACTTTTGAACGCAGATTCCATATTTTTTGCATATATATGAACGATATTCATCGTCATTTAAAGCTTTCATTTTCTAAAAGTATTGATCCTTGATGTTTTCAACCATTTCAACCATTATTTGTTTTTTCTCTTTTTCATTTCAGGTAAGCATAAAAGAAGATGTATTTTCAAAACCAAATGTTATTATTGAGGCTGAGTGGCTGAGAGGTTGTGTTACAAGAGCTGGAAAACGGTAAGCAAACTTTTCAAATATATCTATTGATATGGTATGAAGATACATAGAAAAAAAAATCAAATTTAAATTATGTGAAAAATGGAAGCTTCTGTAAAAATAAACTTAAGGTTAAAGCTCCGGTTTTGGCCAGCCTAAGAGAAAATGTCAATAAAAATTAAATGGGCAGCCGTATTTATACTACAAATATGTTAAATGCAAGCTTTCAATTCATATTATGTGTATAAATCTCTGAACTGAGCTATAACCATTTTTTCGCTTTGAAAATCCCGTTGGTCAATATAGGCCAACGGAACCAGTTTCCACCAGAGATTTATCTTCGCTTCCTAAATTGACCAATCGCATTGATTTCTCATGAGAGTGGCCAAATATGGAGTGCCCTGGCCGAATTAGGTGTATGGGAGTTCTCATTATAAGGAAAATGAATTGTTTTTCATATGTTTTGAATCAATTTGGACAAGTAAATCATCTACAGTTAAACCTCCATGAGTCGATGTTCCATTACTCGATATCAACTCTGGAACCATATTGAAAATCAAATTTCATGGTTACTACGATGGTCCCCTCAAACGGCTTTCCATAGCATTGCTGTTCCATGACTCGATATTTCCATGAGTCGATGGTCCCTTCAATATTGACTCATGGAGGGTTGACTGTATCATGTGAATATGATCTACTGAACACAAAAGGTTTCATACTGCCGGTTGTTGCGAAAATCCTGTGCTGGAGTCTGAGTAAACTTTTCTTAGCATTTCGTAGAAACCCCAAAAAAAACTTATTTGAACACTTTATAATCTTGAGATCGAGTGATAATCATGCTGAACATTATGGGAGAATCATGACAATTTTTTTCGAGAAATTTATGATAGAATCCTGTTTAAAAGTGTGTATGTCATTATTCTGCCTAAGGATCTGCCTAACATTTGTTATAATCCATTTCAGGTATGAAATTCATACTGAGGTGTTTGTGGTAATCCTCCTTATGATTCTTAAAAAAAAAACACGGACACCGTCTTAAGCCATTTAGCTGCACAAACTGTAACTTAACACTAGACAACGGACAAGCATGCTCCAATGGTACAGCCGAGAAACATTCCTCACGAAAAGTTTCAATGGCTGCAGCGGGAATCGAACCCACACCCCATGACACGATACGCTCATTGCCTGACGACACTAACCGCACGGCCACGAAGCCCATTCTGTAAGATTGTATTCGGCGTGTCGGTCTGTTTTGCTCAAAGTTATAGGGAGCAATTAGAAGAAAGCAATGAAAACTAGATGGATAAGTACCATAATAAAACGGCGATAGAAATTTGATTTAGATGTTGAAAAAGCCTCTTGGCTGGCTTGGCAGTGTTATTCGAACAACACGCCAAGCCGTTCCCATGGGGACATTAGCCAGAAAGAAGGACGAATCGAGTAATACTGTTTCATATTGTATACTCTCTTCAACATCTAAATCCAATTTCACTCGCCGTTCCCTTATGGTACCTATCAATCTAGTTTTCATTGCTTGCTCCCTATTACTTTGAGCAAAACAGACCGATATGCCGGATAACAAATTAAATATACCTTATTGTCACGGTCGATACCTTTATATGTAAAATTAAACTTTTTATTCGAACTTGTTTATATATGTACAGTCACCCCATAGTTATGGATCAGCTAATAGTATTTTTTCAGAATAAAATTTGAATCAAAATCGTGATGACGTTGTACAAAACGAAATATCCTCTCGAGCGCTGCACAATATAGTTGTTTTCGGGAACACACCTCAAAACTAACGAGTATTTATCAAAAAGTGTCCCATCCCACAGATGTGGGCCAGTTAAAGAGGAGGATCTTTATTATTGATCAAATCGGGTCGTATTATAGATCAGACATTATAACAATAATTTATCTGCGAGGTAAACGAATGGTGCGTTAGTGAAAGCACGTTTCGGCGTTTTGGAATCGACTTATCTTGGATTCATGACTGTAGTTTGGTTTTCAGTGCCCCACAGATATGAATCGACGCTTCTCGGCATATGGTTGGCTTCAAGCTTCTAGTTTCTAGCTTCTAGCTTCTATCTTCTTGCTTCTAGCTTCTAGCTTCTAGCTTCTAGCTTCTAGCTTCTAGCTTCTTGCTTCTAGCTTCTAGCTTCTAGCTTCTAGCTTCTAGCTTCTAGCTTCTAGCTTCTAGCTTCTAGCTTCTAGCCTCTAGCTTCTAGCTTCTAGCTTCTAGCTTCTAGCTTCTAGCTTCTAGCTTCTAGCTCTAGCTCTAGCTTCTAGCTTCTAGCTTCTAGCTTCTAGCTTCTAGCTTCTAGCTTCTAGCTTCTAGCTTCTAGCTTCTAGCTTCTAGCTTCTAGCTTCTAGCTTCTAGCTTCTAGCTTCTAGCTTCTAGCTTCTAGCTTCTAGCTTCTAGCTTCTAGCTTCTAGCTTCTAGCTTCTAGCTTCTAGCTTCTAGCTTCTAGCTTCTAGCTTCTAGCTTCTAGCTTCTAGCTTCTAGCTTCTAGCTTCTAGCTTCTAGCTTCTAGCTTCTAGCTTCTAGCTTCTAGCTTCTAGCTTCTAGCTTCTAGCTTCTAGCTTCTAGCTTCTAGCTTCTAGCTTCTAGCTTCTAGCTTCTAGCTTCTAGCTTCTAGCTTCTAGCTTCTAGCTTCTAGCTTCTAGCTTCTAGCTTCTAGCTTCTAGCTTCTAGCTTCTAGCTTCTAGCTTCTAGCTTCTAGCTTCTAGCTTCTAGCTTCTAGCTTCTAGCTTCTAGCTTCTAGCTTCTAGCTTCTAGCTTCTAGCTTCTAGCTTCTAGCTTCTAGCTTCTAGCTTCTAGCTTCTAGCTTCTAGCTTCTAGCTTCTAGCTTCTAGCTTCTAGCTTCTAGCTTCTAGCTTCTAGCGGACCAATGAATTTCCATAATTCTTTCATAGTTGAAATTTTGAAGGGCTGCAACGTGTTTGCATGGAATTAATTAGGTGAAAAACTATGGACCAATGCACGAGTTCACTAATTTGACGTTTGAGCGGTGCCGTATTCACTCGCAATCATGCTTGCATATACGTTGCATACGTTTGATCAGATGTTATTGTTCAGTTCAGTGCTGATTAAAAAAATGTGCATTTGTAAGGTTCAAATTTGCACGTAACTACAGCGTGGCATTACGTTTGCTGAAATTTGAAATCAAACGGCTGTTTTAGTGTTATGAAATAGGTAGTCTTCCAATACGCTTTTTAAGGATAAATTCATCACTTTTTTCGCATGAAACACATTGTTGTTTGTTTGTTGTTTATCGACCTGCAAAAGACGCAGAAAATAACACAAAATTACAACGAAAACTGCGAAAAACATTTCATCGAGTTTTTCGCGACTTTCGCCAGGTATAAAGGTATCCCTAAATTTTACTTTGTCAAAAAACTTAGTGGCTCAACCTCCAATTGGTTGGATAAAACATTCAACTTTTTAATGGTGGGAACTCTAAGAAATGACGTTTGGAGGATGTCCCGTTGAGAGTTTAAAAAAATCCGATTTTCGTAGGTAATGTCAGCCAAGTATTTCTAGTTCAGAAAAAAATTGTAAAACACAAAGTTAATTTTTTAATTTTTCGCACATCAATTGGTGTCCAAGCTATATAGGAAAACTAATTTATCTGCATGTTTCGCACGACATTTATGCACATGGATATTTCAAATGTTCGCAATTCATGATTTCCCGACAAATTTTTTAAATCGTCAAAAGTGGGTACCAAACTTGATGCATATACTATTCTTTATTTACGGAGAGATGGGAAAAAATGTAAAGACATCATTGCCTAAGACATAATACCCTTAATTTTACGTGTTTTAGAGTTTTTCAAAGTTTACTGTGTGCAGAAATGTTTCTTTCTATATAATACAAATCTGAACAAATTTCCAACATATGTATCTAATATATTACTAGAATCTGATACCGAGTGTTTGAATATTGTCAGAACTGCTTTATTATTTATTCATATTTGGTGAACAACCATGAATTTTGAGGCATTGAAAGGTATCAGTGCATGATAGAGTAGTGTTCGATCCTTCGACCTTGACGCTTGCTCCTACGGGGGCGAGTGATGAGGGCAGGATCAAACATGTCGCGCGTCGGTAGTGAAGCAGTGAAAAATGATCGGATTGTTAGTAGTGTTTGATCCTTCGAACTTGACGCTTGCTCCTCCGGGGGCGGGTGATGAGGGCAGGATCAAACTTGTCGCGCGTCGTTCGCTCATTGAAATGAAAAAGCGCCGCGGATCGTTAGTAGTGTTTGATCTATTGATCGCGTCGCTTGCTCCTGCGTGGGCGAGTGACGAACACTTGTTCGGCGTACAATTCGATTAGGAAACTATTTCGCGAATCCGGTTAGGCGTGATTATATCATGGATCGCATCACCAAACATTGGTGACTCCCAGATCTCTACCTTATCCCACTAACCCAATATCCTTTCCATGACAACCGTGGAGATGCAGAGGTGATCTCGGTCTCTAGTAACAACGGTAGTCACATTAACATTCCTTCCCTTCCCCGATGATCGTAAGGACGTGGCCGGCGCCGTTATTGACTTTTAAATTTGAGCTCTCAATTTGTGCACATTGAAGAATGGTAAGCTAATCCCCAGCCCCATTAATTAATTCCCTGTGCAACTTCGATTGTTCTGGTCAATCACGGAGTAGCAACTGGGGATTTTTTTTTATTATCGTACAAATTGGGCCGAAGGGTCTCAGATTTTCATGAAACTTTTTCCACAGGCAGGGCTCATGGATATATGAATAAAAAAAATTGAGAAAAATTCAGGGTCGCCTATTTTTCCGGAAAACTCAGGTGGAAATTTTTTGTTTTCCCTTGACACTACTTACTTTGAAAAATCATAACTCAAGAACGAAGCATCGTAGAAACAAAGTTTTGATATGAAAATTTAAGAAAATTTTCTCAAAAATCCAAAAAAAATATGAACTGGAAAAAGTTTTCCACAAAATTTTCCACCGTTGGGAAAATTCGTAAAGAAAAGCCGGAAAAACTATGTCCGAACTCGTGCAAAATTTTCAAAAAAATATTTTCGAGAAGGTAATTTTATAAGCTTTAATCACTGAAATTTTTGGAATGCACTTTTTTTTCGTTTTTGAGTTATGGCCAATTTTGTGAAAAATGTCCAGATGTGCCATATAAGACTTTTCTTTGAAAAATCATAACTCAAGAACGAAACATTGTAGAAACAAAGTTTTTATATGGAAATTTAAGCAAATTTTCTCAGAAATCCAAAAAAAAATATGAACTGGAAAAAGTTTTCCACAAAATTTTCCACTGTTAGGGAAATTCATAAAGAAAAGCTGGAAAATCTATGCCCGAACTCGCGGAAATTTTTTATTAAAATATTTTTGAGAAGGAAACTTTATAAACTTCAATTCTAGTAACTTTTAGGATGTACTTTTTTTTGTTCCTGAGTTATGGTCAATTTTGTGAAAAATGATCATATTAGCCTTTTCTTTGAAAACAAATCTTTGCATTTTTTACAAAATTGACCATAGATCAGGAACTAAAGAAAAGTACATCCTAAAAGTTACCAGAATTGAAGTTTATAAAGTTTCCTTCTCAAAAATATTTTAATAAAAAATTTCCGCGAGTTCGGGCATAGATTTTCCAGCTTTTCTTTATGAATTTCCCTAACAGTGGAAAATTTTGTGGAAAACTTTTTCCAGTTCATATTTTTTTTTGGATTTCTGAGAAAATTTGCTTAATGCTTATGCTTATGCTTATTGAAAGGTATCAGTGCATGATATTCTGGAAGCGACCCTTTAGGGTTCCTACCGGCATCGATATCCGGTGACCATGTTCCCTAATGACCACACTAGTTTTCAAGCTGCTACAAGGGTTTATGGACAAAAGGTCGAAAGACAAAACGTTGAAAGGACAATAGGTCGGAAGACAAAAGGTCGAAAGCGATTTGCTTGGTGGAAAATTGTTCCTTCTTTGAAAAAAGATTTTCGACCTTTTGTCCCTTTTTTTGTTCTTCGAACTTTTGTCCTTTCGACCTTTTGTCTTTCAACCTTTTGTCCATTCGACCTTTTGTCTTTCGACCTTTTATCATAGATTCGCTACAAGTGATGTATTCTACCAAACAGATTAATGTTCCATCGTTTTTTTTTTTTTTGACGGAGTTTTTTGCATTTTCTGATTATTTTTCATTTTGAAACATCCGTAACAAATAAATTCGTTCCTAAATATGGAACATTGCCGAATCCTAAATTTTTGATGGATGAATCAAATGTATCTTTTATTTGAGATTTTTCATGAAAATCTTACTAAAATTGATCGAGCGATGGCGAAGACACAGAATTTTGGAACTTTGATGTCGAAGCCCAGTACTGTAAAGGTTAATGGGCTACCCTACACGCTTAATTTAGATTATAGAATGTTCAATCTCGGCGGTTAAAATTGAAAAACCGAGATTTGCACAGCCGAGCTTGTGGAAAAATCTAAGTGTGTATGATATTCGTTTGGGATGTTTTTTGTTTCGGGTTGCTCGGGAAGCACCGCTACACATTGTATTAAAAGGCACATAGTTCAGGGACGGTTCCTAATATGCATCGATTCCTAGAACGGTCTCGTCTGCCATAACATCTCCACTACCGTCTGACAATGGCTCGCCACTAGGTATCACCACAATATTCACCGAGGGACGCCCAGCAAAATCTAAATCGCTGATTCAACCACGTAGATAGAAATCGATTCACCGCAAATTGAGTTTACTTCCGGTACCAGAAGCCCAAACCTTCGCAATGCAAACAGAAACGAAGGGATTCTATGGCAAGGTCCTATACAGGGCTAATCGTAACGGGAGAAACATCAGCGGAAATTAAACCGTATAGTGCGGACACACTGTGGTTGAACTGGAAACCGCGGGCACTGCAAACCTCCTTCTGTATTCCTGGACACTGGGCAATGTGACGAGGGTCATATGTTTGCACTAATCCACATTGTAGGATATGACCGACATGCTGCATCGTTATCGTTAACTAACATTGTGCTTAATAAGTTGAACCGGTTCCTGTGGAACTCGGACTGTGGAGGAAATTGGGTGCATCTAATTTTAATTAGCGAATCAATTGGATACTCTATTTGTTTTACCGCCAGTTTTAAATGAAATTTAATCACATTGTTTGTTGAAACCAACTCCGGGTTTACCATTGGATAATCTGCAATGCAATGACT
Organism: Aedes aegypti; assembly: GCF_002204515.2. Lineage (NCBI taxonomy): Eukaryota > Metazoa > Arthropoda > Insecta > Diptera > Culicidae > Aedes > Aedes aegypti. The sequence continues at coordinate 144,512,346 of NC_035108.1, forward strand.
AGAGGGGCTAAACTGGGAACGAGATGGGCTCATATGCCTAACTATCATCGACACTCATTAAAGCGGCCTAATGGGCTTGTGGAATGACTCTCTTAATGGTCTCCGCAGAAACCATACGGCGTCCACAATCGTCGTAAGAGATCCATTTCACTCAAACCATAGCGGCTTTCATTGTTGTGAACTGCTTAGCTGGGTTCAACTAGGGTAAGAGCATCGATTTTGGTCATGCTAAGAAGAATGATTCCAAAAATATACATGAAAAGCCCTGAGTGCACACCATTTACATCATATAAAAGATTTTAACTCAAATTTTTGTGGAAAATATCGAGACTTAACAGAGTCTATTTTTCGTTCTGAGCATCGCGTTGGCCAAATGTAATAACCATAATCATCACAGTCGTATCCCCGGGAAATATGAATCACCATAACCAGTTTTGGTCAAATTCTTAATTTCGAGCGTGTTCAATTTGAGAACATCCTGATTAAAATAGTGTCAATTTAATTGAAACAGAGTTGATTGTGTTACCGTTTGGTTTTGGTTTGGTGGTTTAATCAAGGTGCTATAATATCCGTAAATATGGTTTATTTGAAACGAAGTTGATTTGCTTCGTAAAATGGTGTATAATCCACTATGGCAACAATTGGTGGTGTAACCGATGCTTCAACCTTTAATCTGTAGTATAGTAACCATGTGTTATTCTATGGAGAGGGATCAGGTTACAACTTTTTTGGTGCCAACACAGCTGTGTGAGTTTGATTGGATTGATCTTTTTTCTGAGTGAACGATTTCGACGAACAACATGAAACACGATAATGATGATTATTGTATCGGAATGAGGAAGCTGTGTATGAACGGCATGGGGTCATTCGCCATAACTTATTAGGTGAAGATTGATTTGAGTTGGGAAAGGAATAACTATGATACAAAACTAATAAGTAAATTTTCAATCATCACATTTTCAGCTGAAATGGTATGATGTAAATCCGATATAAACCGAATCAACGAATCCGAATCCGAATCCGAATCCGAATCCGAATCCGAATCCGAATCCGAATCCGAATCCGAATCCGAATCCGAATCCGAATCCGAATCCGAATCCGAATCCGAATCCGAATCCGAATCCGAATCCGAATCCGAATCCGAATCCGAATCCGAATCCGAATCCGAATCCGAATCCGAATCCGAATCCGAATCCGAATCCGAATCCGAATCCGAATCCGAATCCGAATCCGAATCCGAATCCGAATCCGAATCCGAATCCGAATCCGAATCCGAATCCGAATCCGAATCCGAATCCGAATCCGAATCCGAATCCGAATCCGAATCCGAATCCGAATCCGAATCCGAATCCGAATCCGAATCCGAATCCGAATCCGAATCCGAATCCGAATCCGAATCCGAATCCGAATCCGAATCCGAATCCGAATCCGAATCCGAATCCGAATCCGAATCCGAATCCGAATCCGAATCCGAATCCGAATCCGAATCCGAATCCGAATCCGAATCCGAATCCGAATCCGAATCCGAATCCGAATCCGAGTCCGAATCCGAATCCGAATCAGAATCAGAATTGGAATTGGAATAGGAAAAGGAATAGTAATAATTTTAGTAACATTTCGGGTTTTATAATTGTTCAAAGTGTAGGGGAAGACTGGGTAAAAGCGCCCGCCGAGGTAAGACGGACCACCCCCAGTTTGGCATGAAAATAGCGGATTTCTTGAAAGTTCACCTAGCACTTTGCATAAACACAAGATTTTTGACATTCCAAAGCATTTAGGATGATACAATAAAACCTCAATTTACGAAGTCTTATTTTACGCTACCTCAATTTCATTCACTTTTTTCACGCAGTAAACTCAATTTACGTCACATTTTTACGCAGTGCGTAAATTGAGTTTTGACAATTCTGTGAGAAATTATTGAACTCCGGTTGGGAAAAACCGTTCGAAACCCATACAATATGGGTATTTTCGGAACGGGCACGACGAGGGGATGAAGAAAATCGATATCCGACGCCATTTTGGAATCCAAGATGGTGACCTCTGGTTTGGGAAAACCCATGCAATATGGGTATTTTCGGAACGGGCACGATGGGGGGGATGACGAAAATCGATGTCCGTCGCCATTTTGGAATCCAAGATGGCGACCTCTGGTTTGGGAAAACCGTTGGAAACCCATACAATATGGGTATTTACGGAACGGGCACGACGAGGGGATTACGAAAATCGATCTCCGACGCCATTTTGGAATCCGAGATGGCAACCCCCGTTTTGAAAAAATCCTAGGAAACTCATGCATTATAGGTATTTTCAGAACGGCCACGACGAGGGGATGATGAAAATCAATGTCCGACGCCATTTTGATGGTGACCTCCGGTTGGATATAATCGTTGGAAACTCATGCAATATGGGTATTTTCGGAACGGGTACGACGAGGGGATGACGAAAATCGATATCCGACGCCATTTTGAAATCCAAGATGGCGACCTCCGGTTGGAGAATATTGTTGACGAAAATCGATGTCTGACGCCATTTTTAAATTCAATTCACCAAAATCTCTATCATCGAAGTCTGTTGTTACGCAAATTCAATTGATGTCACTTGTTGAACGAAGTAAATTCATGAACATCAGTACAGATCAGTACATTGTAATGCTTATATTAAGGCGAGTAGGCCGTCATTGAAATTTGTACTGGACATCGATGATTGTGGCCAATCCACCTCACGTACAAAAAAATCGACACAACTCAATGCAACACTTCGTTTGCTAATATGGAGAGCAAGAAGCCTTTGCAATATTGAAGAACTATCTATTGATGATTGGTAACGCTTGTATATCCTAATGCCCATATTCGATAAAGATCTTAGAGGACCAAGGATATTCGCACAAATTCATACAATATGTACACCGTTTACCCATAGGAATGGTAAGGGGCCTTTGGAGTATTTGAAAACTATCTTCTAATCACTTACTATGGCCGTAGATCCAAAGGCTTTTACTCAATGGAGTCCTTGGAGCACCAAAAACATCCGTAAAAATGAATAAAATATTCCGTTATTTTAAATGAATGGTTAAGAGACTGTGCCATATTAAAAAACTACTTATAGACCATTGATTACGTTTGCAGATTCAATAAAATTTTTTGGAGGACCTAGAATATCGGTACAAATTATAACAATACTTATTTTAATGGCTCATGTAGATAAGGGCCTATGTCATATCAAAAAAGCATCTATTAATAATTGGTGACGCTTGAAGATCCCAAGGCCTATATTCAATGGAGTCCTTAGAGGACCTGGGGCACCCGCACAAATTATTACAATACACCGTTTACTCACATGAATGGTTAGAGGCCTGTGGAGTATTTGAAAAGTAGCTTTTAATCTCTTATTACGATCGCAGATCCCAAGGCCTGTATTCAATGGAGTCCTTAGATAAGCGCCTGTGCCGTATCAAAAAAACATCAAAGGATCGCTAAATATGCCAGTACATTGCAGGTACATATTCCAGGAAGTTTTTGGATGAACTAGAACACCTGTTGTACTCACTTAATTACCAAAACTTGGATCTTACAATACAAACGCTTCTTAAAAATATAACAATCTTCTAGGGTCCAGTATTGCGAGACTTTCATCTACATAGAAATGATAAATTGATCTCCGTTAACTCATGCAGAGTCATATGCCCAAACTCCAAAGAGTTCTTGAAAGACCTTAACTTGCACACATTCTAGCCTGATTTAGATGCTGAAAGAGCATATTTTTTTCTGAATATCATAAATTAATTTCATACAAGTAGACACCAACCGGCAAAACCTCGTTTTACGAACTAAGCACCCTCGTTTTACGCACTGATTCAATTTACGCACCCCCAATCTAGTTCGTAAATTGAGGTTATAGTGTACCAACATTATTTTTTCAGTGACAAATATCAAAAACAAAGTTTTTGCTCGTAGATACTGAATTAGATCTAATTTTAACAAATGCTCACTTAAGGATTTCGGAAGGGATTTTTTTTGTCAAAACAAAACAAATTACTCATCTATGCTTTAACATAAATGTGAACTATGCTTCAATGAAGAGAAATATGAAATGTAAATGTTAAGCTTTAAAATAAGGTCCTACTTGTGAAAATTGCGCAAGCGGGGTAAAACCGATCGCTGATGATGGGGCAAGACCGCCACCCCTAATTTATACCAAATAAAATGTCTGAACCATTTTGAAAGTTGTAACTACGTTGTACATAACAATTCAAGTAAAATAAAATCAATTTTGTTAAAAATACAAACCAAATCCTCACACTTTCCCAAAATATGGGTGTCTGAAGGTAGTAGTAGTCTAAGATAAGTATATATCTGAGTTTTTTGAACTTATTAACCCTAAAAACGATTCAATTCAAAGAAATCACTTTTTCAAGCTTCAAGAAATAAATAAATTTTTACAAATACAACACCTGTGATATTTTTTTATCATGCTCAAAGCTCCAAAAAATGACATGCTGCGTCGAAAAAAGATTTATTGATTCTTGATCTTGACATGTGAATTAAATTGCTTAGGTGGGCGATCTTACCCCGTCTTCCCTTAACCATATAAATCCTTAAATCGATATTTACACTGCTATATAACCTAACTTCTCAATTTGATAAGCGCCACAGACAACAAAAGAGGAAAATAATTTGAAAATTATTTAACCAGTGTGAAATTGAAGTCAATATCAAAAGAATCAAATTACTACAACAACGGTCAACAAGACAAAAAAGATAATCCAACTCTCCCTCCCCTGGTGCTTGTTTTGTGTTCTATGTTCGCCATTGGCACAAAATCTGCAACAAAGTTTCGGTTGTAACCGTTGTTACAGTTTCTCTTTGAAAGCGGACACCTTTCCGCGGATCGCTTTGATCCTATCTGTTTCACTCAACCTTGTCCCAGTGCGACATGGATTAGATTTTTCCACCGATTCTGAAAAGTGTGATTTGGATTGACAAATTGAGGAAACGTTTTTCGGATAATTGCGATTTGCAAGAGAAGAGTAACATCTTTGATTGTACAGAAGAGGTGCTTCAACTTTTGAATCAACTTAAATTCTATCCAAACCCAATTTAAATTAAACCAAATTCTAATTATAGACCAAGCCTAATCCAAATCCAATTCAATCAAAATTCAAATCCAATCCAAATCTAATTCATATAACATTTTTCACGTAGGTACCAAATAATTCTACGTAAAAAGGGAATAACCGAAGACTTCAATATAATAGACACGACTTCCATTTTTTTTTTTCGAAGAGTCATCATGACAAGACAAATCACAGATTTTCTTCCCAAGTTCATCCGTTACCTATAGAAAGCCGCTGTGCATCCTCCCCAAAGAATCAACAAGTGTATCCCATGAACAACCACCCTTCTCCAAATTGCTTTCACAGGTTCTAGCCGAAAAACAAGTTTCCGCCACTTTGTTCGCTCTCAAACATTGGCAAGGAAAACGAAATCGACCTTTCCCACAGCCCAATCACCACAAGAGACTCCGGGATAATTCATCGGGAAAATTAGGATCCAACCTTCTCTCTTGGATGCTGCTGCTGCTGCCAGGGCAAGCTGGTGCTATAGGTGGAACGAAACGAAAAGCATCGATTCAAACGGAACGATATCCTAGTGCAGAGTAAGATTTTTCTCATTTCCTTCTTCCACTCCACAAGTTGGATATCGGTTCCCAATCTAACAGGTGGATCATGGAGCCTGTTGCTAGCCCAAATCGTATGTTTTTTTTTTGGAGTGCGAAATGGGGGAGATCTGTAGGTTGTATTTCAAAACCTTGCCGAAAGGAAAGCAGATAACGTGCAAAATGCTAATGCGACCAATAACACAGATTGGTAAGATATTGTTAGTTGAGTGGAATTACGCTGGAAGGGAAAATTGAACTATTAGCTTAATTGGGCGTGATAAGAGGATGGGAATCTGTTGAAGATAACGGAAATGAATCGCTAAGTTACAATTCCCTTACTCCTGTTAGTGGATCCTTTGAAGCGTATTGCACGGATTGTTATTACGTCACTCCATTGTCATATTTACCAGAAGGCTAATGGCAATAACGTTCATCCCAACTTCAATTAGACAGGTAGATTCTCTAACGCTATTCTTTCTTCGGTTAACTATTACTTTATTTGGAATATTACCCATTACCATGAAAATTTAAGAAATTCAAATCGGCAAAATAATTTTGTTCTAACCAGCATTTGGGGTAGACATTTTATCAATTTTCACACATGTTGCTGCTGGTACAACTTATTTCAATCCTGCCTCTCTACCAATGGAAAATCCCCAAAATGTGCCTCTTTCAGGAAAAATGTCGGCTTCTGATTTATTATATGAACAATTACAACATGTGATTGATACAATATTGCATGATCAAAACCTATGGGAGGAACAGTTCAAGATGGGGTGAAATTAACAAATAAAATAGTTATTTGACTACGTTTCGGTTATGGGTCCAAATGATTATTTGGGTATTTAAAACATAGTATGAATAATTTCTATTTGGACTCTTCAAAACTTATCAACTTTATCTTGAATGAAAAACCGTAGTGTTTGAACTCTTGAAAAGGAATCAAATCTTCGGGGAAAATATAAGAAACTAATGTATTCCATTTCTAAGGCGTCCAAGCAAAATAAAATCTACGTTCAGGCATACACTACTCGTTATAAGTACGGACTCGATTGGAAAAGTATTGAAACACTCAATTCAATATTGCGAATTTATGGCATATTCTCGCATAACGTCTTTCGAAAGTACGTTTGTTCGAAAAGCTCATAATTGAAATAGGAGTCATATCACATAATTTAAATGGAAATTTAGTCAAATTAAAATTGAGTGAATATGAATTGTGGGAAATAATTATTTGATTGGACTACATCTACCTAAAATTTGACATTTATCATCAATTTATTGAACGACCTAATTTATTTAGTGCATTTAATATGCATGCTTTAACAAGATACATGTTTTTCGGTTACACAAAAAGGCCAAAACTTATAAAAAAGGAAAAAATAAAAAGAAAATTCCTCAAAGTTAATATTTAAGGTGAAGATGAATCGAAGCCGAAATTAATATATTCAAGAGCACAAATTTGGAGAACCAAAAATCCTTTTAAGTTGAAAACATAATAGATTAAGGTGATTATAAAACGAAGCCAAACTTTGAATTTTCAAGTGCACAAGATGAGAGTATCTGACAAGAGTTTGCGTTGAAAACCAATCAACTTACTTGCCTGCTGGTAGTGACCAATGGGATAGATTTTTAACGCGGAGCGCTGTTTGGTTCTCAAGTCTAGTGCTCTTGAAAATTTGAGGTGTGGCTTCGTTCTATAATCACCTTAATCACTAGCTGGTGGTGAGCAATCGATTAAGTATACAGCTCGAACGGGTGGTCGGTTCTCCAGATCCGTGCTCTTGAAAATTTTAAGTTTGGCTTCGATTCATCTTCACCTTAAGATAATGTGAAAGTCGTATCGTATCGAACGCATAATCAGACCACAATGTAGGAAGAAAAACATAATTGAATAGAATAAGTAAGTTTGACAAGCAGTCTACATACATTAGGCTGGTCCATAATGATCATACTACATAAACAGTAAGGTTGACCCTTCAAATTTGGTTATTTGGACCATCGGAAGCAACTGTTAAAATATGAGTGGAGTCTATCAACTCTAAGAGAGGGCTAAACAAGTTTGAAGTCATGAGAAAAAAAAGTTCCAATTCGAAATTTTTAGACCATAGATGGCCCTTTTGTTGATAAATTTCTTTCATTATTGATCTTAAGATTCTTCAACAAACATAGAAGAATATAGAACTGCAACAAACCGGAAGCTCCGTCAAAGAAGACTAAGTTTCAAAAGTGCTTCGATTTTGTTCAAATTTTGTGAGTCGAATCAGTAATCAAAAATATTAGACCCGTATTTTTCTTTTTGTCATAAACCTGTCCTTGTTTCATATTTCGTTTAGAGCGGTTCCACCCAGGAAGAAAACTGGATTCCAGTTTTCCTAGGTATAATTGTTCTGTTTCTTAATGAAATGAGTCCAGGTTTGTTGCAGTTTCTTCTTCAAATTTAAAAATGTAGGAAATTCAAAAACCATAGCGCCATCTTTGATCGTAAATGTAGTTGGAATCATTTATCATTAATATTAACTTCAAGCTCGTTTAGACACCCTTAGAGTAGGGGAAGTGGTGGTAAAATGAACAGGGGTGGTAAAATGAACACCTTGCCTTTTATCGAGAAAAAACAAATTTCGATAAATTTTTATCACGTACGGGCGATTTATAGCATAAATAAGAGTGTTCGAGTTGATACGTAGGTCAATTGAAGTGAAAATATCAACGAAAACTAAGATTTAAGAAAACCACGTTTGAAAATTAGAACTGACGTAACTTTTAGCTCGGAAGACATGAGGTTTTTCAGTGAGGTGAGTATCGTTATGATATGAGGTCAAATCTGATACTTTTAGAATTCTCTTTGAATGGGTTACAATCATTAATGGATATATTTTCGGTGAAGCAATAAAAATTTTCAGAAATATTTGTTTTGCTCGCGTTTTTCGAATGATGTTCATTTGACCACCAACAGCTGTTCATTTTACCAACATAGTGCAGGTAAAATGAACATTTCCATCGTTTTTTGCTAGCGACAAAAATATGTGAAAATTCAACAATTTTAGTCTGAATTTGGGTTGTTGCTATAGATAACATCCCTGTTTTTGATGCTGTGAGATAGAACTATACAAATTCCTCGTTTTTCTATCAGAAACAAGATGATTTCCTTAAGGTGTTCATTTTACCACCCCTTCCCCTACACGGATTCCGCTCGATTTTCACAGTTGCTTCAAGGGATTGAAGTGAAAAAAATGGGGGGTGTACGGTTTAATTTTTATCATATAAAAATGGGCCTCCTTAATACATGCTATTATGTTCTTTAAATATTTGAAAAAAATCATAGAACGGTTTTTGAACTTTTTCAAATGTACCGTTTTGTCTCAAATTTCGAGTGCTTCGTAAAACCCAAGCTAGCCGGTTCGTTCTTTCATGGCGCCGGCGAAGAAGCTTAATTCGTTTTCTTTCGCGCGTTTTGCTGGGCGGTGCTTCGGTTCGCGTTGTGCGAATTGGAAAAGATATTCGTACTCAGTCGGGATAGATTTCCAACTGGTGAGCTCGTTTCTTGCTTATGATAGCATATTTTTATCGTGGCAACCTTACGTTCATGTAATTTTCCAACAAACTATGGATAGTTCATCAATAGAAGTGTCGCCATAAAACCTTGTTACTGTTTCATCTTATTTGTATACACACATATCACTCTTTACTAAAAGTAACCTTTGGATAGTTCGACATTATGAATGTTGTACCTTTTGAATTTTATTTTCAATACGTTTTTACCACGCGACAAAAATGCTAAACTAGTTTAATGTAAGAGTCGCATTTTTCCTCCTAATTCCATGGATCGCATCATTCTTTTTCCTTCCTCACTAATAAACACCCTTCCCGTGGTGATTGTGAACATGCAGAGGTATTCTCGGCTTCTACATGCAACAAACGGTGGTAGGTAACTTGGCATGAAGTCGTTTGGCATAAAGCCATTTGCCATCAAGTCGTTCGGTATAATAACTCTTAAATCAAGAATTTTTTAAGATGACATACATTTTTACGTTTTTATTGAATCCCTCTGACAATATCAGGCTTATTTTGGAGTCGATTGATATAGAAATGACACTTCTATATAAATAAAAATAGAGGACCTGGAGAGCGTGGGTCGCAGTCAAGGATGGAGAGAAGCGGCCATGAAACAAGTGAATTGGCGAAATATTATTGGCTAGGTTTTATCAAGTCAATTAATGTAAATCCAAATAAATAACAATCATAAAGTTAATCATACTAAATCACATCAATTTGAAGTGATTAAGACCTGGAAAACAAACTTCAGACATATTTCAAAATGAAATGAACCAAACCCAAATATTTTGAATATAAACTGAATCAAAGTCGCCTGAACGTTAAGTGAATTAGCTTAAAACCAATTGAATATGAATGAATTCAAATGGGACAGAATCACCACAATACGAAATGATTAAGACCTGAATGACGTGAATTTGCAGTGAAAAAAAATTAAATCGCTTCCAAATCATGCCGTTTTTGATAATGGTGCAATCGATTTAATGTCCATTGGTTCTGATTTGTACTATGCCTTTTTCTTAAGATTAAAGGTTCAACGCAAACAAAATCCGTCCAAAATTGAGAAAAAAATCAGTGGAACGATACCACACCAAATAAAATTACCTTCCGTTCTCATTAGATTAGAATTCATGAAATAGATAAATATTGATTAAATGGTTGTTCATTAACAATTTGACCCCATTTTTATAATTTATGACCACTTTCTCCTCCCATTAATAAAAAAAAATGTTATTAAATTCACGCTTTTTGATCAATTATATGAAAATTCTAACAAAACATGATATTCCGTGCAACAGACAGAAACATATATGGTAATAACCAATTTTTTTAACGATTATAATACAAAAAAATTAATAAAACTTCATATACGGTGCAATAAACATACATTTTATGTTTGGATATAAAACAAAGGAATTCAAAGTCACAACAAGTCACTTTTTAATCACTTGCAATTAGTCAATAATTAAATTAAGATAATAACATTTTGTTACCGCTTGGCTGGTTTTACAAACCCAAAAGATTTTTTTTTTCATTCTTCTCAAATAAAAAATATATATTTCGCTTGATTCAAAAACTCAAGTTGACTGTAATGCACAGATGTATATTTAATTTTATTATAAAATTGTAAAAAATATACAAAAAGAAATATATTCAAAATAAATATAACACAATATGATATAATTTTGTTTCAATATTTTCTGTGGATAACGGTCTCTAACAAAATTATATCATAATAAGATATGCATATCATATTATATCTATATATAAATCGATAAAATTTTATTATATTTTAGTTATGTACCTGTAGTCGGGAATCCTGCACTCCTACCCAATCCAGTATATCTTGAGGTTTACGAGTACCTTCTGCGCCAGTATTACATCAAAATTCTGCCCCCATAAATTGGTTTACGCTTTTTGTTGAAGGTGAGTTGAAACGAGCTCGAGTATGAGTGCGATGTGCAGGAGCACACGATATTAAGTTACCCGAAAGTTATCGTAAGAAGATGGAAACCTACTGATTCTACGACATATAGAGATGGAAAACGGAAAAGTTTTAAACAGAGCAATTTCTCAGCTAAACGAAGTAATTAATTGACTTTCAAAAGTTCCTCCAGCAAGCTCGTGAGCGTCGAGATTGGGGAATCGATTTGCAGACATGCTTCCTTAGCGAAATTTCGAGTTTGAAACATGAAATAGTGTTTGGCGTTGTGCTCGGATGAGGCGAATTCCGCAGGCAAATGTCAGCATGCGAAAAACAAACAATCCCATGGAAAATTTCCAGAAATCACAATGAAATTCAATTTAAGGCGCCCTTCAAAATATTCCACTGTTTGCTTTCCACACGGTTTCGACCTGAATAATCGAGGAATGGTACGTGTGTCAGTTTAGGGGAGTGATAGCCGTGTCGGTAACGCGCAGCTATTCAACACGATCAAGCTGAGGGTCGTGGGTTCGAATCCCGCCGAACGAGGATCTTTTCGGAAAAAAATCTCGGTTTCCCAGGACATAGAGTATCTTCGCAAAAATGGTCAATTAACAAAGAAACCTCTCAGTGTTCTCAGGAAGACTAAGATGAGAAGCAGGCTCTGTCCCGGTAGGGACGTTACACCAAGAATAAAAAGGAGACGTGTGTCAGTTTACGTTACTATCATTGTCCTCCATGGTCGAGCGTCAGCACTTATGCTGACCGTTTTTTTACTCCATGGTGCAATTTTTGAATACGTTTGTCGATCGTAAGCAAGCAAGGAAAATTGAATAAATTTGCCACTAAAAAGACAAGGGATTTGCTCCTCGTTGAAAAGGACTATCAACGTCACACGGAATTACGGTCAGAAACTGGTTGAGGATAATAAAATTTGGTAAAATACTATCTTACTGCGGGTGGTGCGAAGCTCGTTGACTACCTGTCGAAGAGCGTACAGGTTTAGGAAAAGTAATATTGTGGAAGGTGGTGCTAAAGAAGGAAGAAATAAGCTTAAAATTTGAGTGCCAATATTAAACATGCATGCATTTACATCTTTCTATGTGTCTTTTGTTTGTGAGGGTTTTGTATTCTCCTTCTTCTTGGCATTACGCCCTCACTGGAATAGAGCCTGCTTCACAGCTTAGTGTCGAATGAGGTTTTCCACAGTTATTATCTGAGAGCTTTTTTGCCTAAGTTGCCATTTTTGCATTCGTAAATTGTGTGGCAGGTACGATGATTATCTATTTCCAGGGAGGTCAAGGAAATTTCCATTACGAAAAGATCCTGGACCGACCGGGAATCGAACCCAGACACCTTCAGCCAACGACCCTCAGCGGAGGGTTTTGTATTTGTTAAACGTATTTTAAAGTGCGAGGCGTGGCTTTGATTATTCGTCATCTCATGATTTTCTTCAGAGGCTTCAGAAATTCTCTCGTACATTCCTTTAGGAATTTTTCCAAAGATTAATTTTGGAATTCACTCAGGGATTTCTGCGAAACTTTTACATTGATATGCTCAGAAATTACTCTAAAAATCTTACATATCTTACTCCAAATTTAATTATAGCAAAATCCTCTGAAGTAATTTTCAAAATTATCGAAGAAGTTTCTGAACATGAGAATGAGCAGACATGATCGTACGATTATTCATTGTCACTCCGTGGTTAACCAAAACAATCGAAGTTGCACAGAGATTCAATGAATGAGGCTTGAGATTAGCTTACCATTCTCAATGTGCACAATTGGTGAATTTTTCGGAGTAATACTAGGACGAAATTCCAGGTTAAACAATATAATATATCTCTGAAGAAATTCCTGAACAGCAAGAGTTTTTAAGGAATGCGGGGATCAACATCAAATTGAATTTAAAAGAAATCTAAAAAAAAACATTTGGATGATTTTCTGTGAAAAAAAAATTCAGATGGATCTTCGAAAAACTTATCTGAGAAATAGTGACGAACATTTTCCACATTGAATACTGTTCAATTGCTTATGTAAATCTTGTAGAGTGTTAGGTGGAATCTTTAGAGTCACACCTAGTAAAACTCTTAAATGTTTTTAGGCAATCCCTGAAGAGCGGGTTTTCGGAAGATTCATAGAAAGAAGCTGATAATAAACTTTTGGAAGAATTCAAATGGCAAAGTTGGAATGAATGTTGGTGAACTTTCTGAAAAAAATGTGATCAGAATCCTTGCTTGTTGAGCTTGACGATAGTTTCGGTGAGACTCCTAGAATTTCTTGAAGAAATACTCTGTTATTCCAGAAAACAATAAATAAATTACTAATGAACAAATGGGCGATACTTTAAACTTATAACTGGAATTTATATGATTTTCCTGTAGAAATGTGTAAAACAATTTCAAATCAAAATGGAAAAATAAAGCACTAAAAAACGGAAAATAATCATATATAAATCTCTGTAGAAACTCTCAGAGTATTTTCTTAAAAGTTTATGGTTGAATACCTGAAATTTTTCTCGTGAATTCGTTGGAAGCAATCTTGAAGGAGTTTTTTCATGGATTAGACAAATAATGAATAATTTCCTTGTGAAAATTTAAATTAACAAATATCACAGATGTGCAGGGATATGAGACAAAATCACAAACAAATAAATCCAATACAAATCTTTGCAAACCACGAAATTAGTAAAAATCGTGACCAACATTACTTCTATAAAAGAAGATTTTGTAAGGCCCCCCTATGCCCCCTCTAGAAAAAATCCTAGCTACGCCAATATATATAGGACTTCCTAGAAAAAATCTTGAAAAGTCATCTGGAAGATACTTTTGAAAATTGTTGAAAGCAGTCTGAATAAAGCTCTAGAGAATATCTTGGATAAATTATCACCATGAATGCTTAAAGGAAATATAAAGCCTCATACTTTTTTTCTTCATTGTAAAAGCTTGGAGGTTTGTCTATCGATTTATTTTAAAGCCAGTGCAGTAATTCTTATGTGAACAAAGTTTTGAAGTAAGCGTTCCTCTCGTATTCGCTGTTTCTGATGAGAGCTTTATTTCAAATATCTTATGAAAATCACAGATTTTTCAGCTATCTTTAAAATTCCGGTATGAACTAGCCTAGGGCTAAAAATCTCGTTAATAAAGGTTAAAAAAATTTAAAAAATAACATTGGAATTTTTTAGTTATTTTTCAAATATTAAACTTCATTGAAAAATCCCTAGCTTTCTTAATGTTTAAACTTTTCTTAAAATGTCTTGCCTAATTGTGAATAACTTATTCATTCATTCATGAGAATAGACAAAACAGAACGATCAAACGAGTCCTATTGAAACGCAACTCGACTAGTGGATTGCAACCAAATTGTATCAAGATTTATCACAATTAAAAAATGTTGTTTCATTTTTGTTAGAAGCACTTTGAGTTTATGGAGGATATTATAACATAATTAAAACAAAATCAGTTACAAATATGTTTCTGTTTAAACATAGGTAATTATAACACAATTTGTTGTACATTATTTTTGAGCTTAGTTTATACATGTGCGTTTCTTCTCATGATAATTAACTTCTACTCTTATTCTCTAACATCCTTAAAAAAATACCGTTTTTCTAAATACATAGTCACATTGTACAAATTTTACAGCATTACATCTCAGCGTCAAGTTCCTAACTTACGATGAATAAATCGTATTCAAGACAAGCGGTGCAAAGTCAAGCAATTTTACCTCCACGACCTTCCGTATTTCTGAATTTTATTTCCTGAGGGTCCATGATCACAGAATATACGAATGCATCTTTATCAAAGGTAGCACTCTGGATAGAAACTATGATTGATTGAATGAATAACTTGATTTTCCCTAAATAATTCCCATTAAAACTTAGAAAGTCCCGTAAACTTTGAAAGTCCCGTAAATTTTGGGAGGACACTTAGAATCTGACCTAGAATCAAATGAACGGCATGAGACATAAACAGGGCTCACAGAATCGTAGGAACACATTTCTTTTTTTTTTTAATACATATATGATCACTTCTGTAAGAAAGCAATATTATTTTTTTGGTAGTAATTTACAAACTATTATATGATTTTTTTTTCGAAATGCCCAAAAAATCACGTTATTTTTTTTTTCAACTTTTATTACAACTTTAAAGTATTTATCATCCTCCTAACAATAATTAGACCATTTTTTCCAAATAAGAAAGATTTTAAAAAGATATCGAGTAAAGAAGAGTAATTTTCCTCTCAAGTAACATCGACTAATGGAGATATTGAGTTCAAGAAATATCGACTTATGGAGAGCAGAATGTATGGAAATTTAAAGGGACCAAAAAATCCATCGTGTTATAGAGTATATCGAATTAAAGAATATCGAGTTGTGGAGAGTCGACTGTACGTAGTTGGGATGCGGAAGAAATGTTAGTGTGTAATGATTGTTGCGAGAATACCTCTGCATCTCCACAATCATCACGGGAAGGGTGTTTATTAGTCCCATTATCGTAGCAGTAAAGTCATAGCATTTAATCAAATCCGTGCTAAGCGTTCTTCTTCTTCTTTCTGGCATTACGTCCCCACTGGAACAGAGCCTGCTTCTCAGCTTAGTGTTCTTAAGAGCACTTCCAGAGTTATTAACTGAGAGCTTACTGTGCCAATGACCATTTTTGCATGCGTATATCGTGTGGCAGGTACGAAGATACTTTATGCCCTGGGAAGTCGAGAAAATTTCCAACCCGAAAAGATCCTCGACCGGTGGGATTCGAACCCACGACCCTCAGCTTGGTCTTGCTGAATAGCTGCGCGTTTACCGCTACGGCTAAATGGGCCCCGCTAAGCGTGCTAAGCGTCTTGGGTTCAAATTTCGTCGGTCGATGACATTTTGTAATGAGAATTTTCTCGATTCCCAAAAAATATAATAGCTTAGCTCTTGTCATACAATTTTACAAATACAAAAATGAACAAGTGCCAAAAAAACTCTCAGTCAGTTAATAACTGTGGAAGTGCTCATAAGAATACTAAAGTAAAAAGCTGACTTTCATAGTTAAAACGTAAGCCAAACAGAAGAAGAAAAATGGTACATAAGACCTGTTTGAGGCGTAATTGAAAAAAAAAAGAATGTAAAACAGTTCACTTGATTTCAAACTGAATATTTTGCCAAAATTCAAATTCTATTGTAAACCTTTTCCCAAAATCCATTTGAGTAAGATTTTATCATACCTCACGTAATGTCAGTCGTTGAATAAATTCGAAGTTTTTCCGTCATCTAAACTCGACATCATCGCGTCTTGAGAAACTTACCTGGGAATTGCGAAAATATTTAAACCGAGTTTGAGTACACACTTCTTGCCAGCGAAGCACGTCTCAACATCCAACACAAAAAAAAAAAGAAAGAACTTGAACCCAGCACCATAATTGTAAACTTTACTCGTAAAGATTGATAAAAGTATGCGAAGGTGGAGAGTAAACTGGGCTGCAAAACACAGTGCTTTATCTGCTTGAAGGGTTAACCGGTTGATGACGACGACAACGACGACGGAGAAAGCTAGGCAGACTTCAACTTCAACTTCAACTGTTGCTTCCTAAAAGTTAAATTAAAGTTTATTTACTCTCCACTGGAGCGATGAAAGTGTTTTTCACAAAGCAGAGCTTTGCCAGAGGTACTGTCGGAATGGATCGTTTTTATGTTGATGCCGTATTTTTTTGATGTCCGAGATGGACAAGATGTAAATATTTCCCAGAAGCAAACCTGTCGGAAAAGCAGATTCAAGGAATTAAGTACAGAGATCCTTTTTGTGGAAGGGTTTGTTGGTGCCGCATTGATGGGTACCGTGCTGATGGAGACAATTTTCGATGTTTCATATGGTAGTTCGCTGTTTGAAAATCATAAGAAATTAGACCAAATCTAGATTTGGGAATAAGTCTTGTAAGTCACGTAAGCTGAACATAGAGATGAAGTTAATTATTGATCTTTCTGTATCCTACCCCACCGATCCTTATATAAAATACATGCCGATATTATTCATGGAGACGCATGGTAGTTGATAATTTCAAATGCGGTTTCGAGCCCCTTAAGCAGCTAAAAATATTTGCTGGTCTCCGAAAACCGACCTGCATGAAAGCTTTCTGTAGTTTAATTGTATGCATTCTAAGATTCCGTCTCCGGCTGAAAATCATAGATCTTTGATTTGTAACCAAAGTCTTATCAACAAGAAAGCATCTCTTCAATACCCTTCAATCTCGACAACGAAACCGACGATCTGACCCTCTTGATAAACAGCGCTGAAAATTCCACTTGAAGGCGGGAAACTCAAATCTCGAAACGGGATGAGCAAAATTATAACACTCGCCGGAATGCCGATAAATGATGATGGCTGAAGGCTTGCCCAACGTCGAAAGACCAACAAGACAACTTTTGCTAGGGGCGGGATGCAAAAGAGTCGAAGTATCCTCTTGGATGGGCGTGAAGACGAGAAGGGTTCTCGGAGAATGTTTAATAATTGTTTTAGAAGAGGAAAACTTTTGGCATTATAGTCTTCATCGCCACATCATAAACACAATCTTTCGCTGGCTGTTGACGTTGAGTCTTTCGCTGGGGGATGGTGAATGGCTTTTCAAGTGGGTCGCATAAAGTATAACAAACAGCTCACCAGCTTGAGCCATGATAGTTGGTTGTGTCATTGGGGGGAGAAGTGCAAACAATTGTTTTTGGCAGCTTAGGACAGGAATTTCCCAATGATATTTAGAAGGTATTGTGAGTAGGTGTGGCAGAGCAAGTTTTTAAACTATTTTAAGCTGCGATGATTGACAGGAGGAGTGTCTGATATTTGCCGACAGTGAAATAATGAATTTCACAATGTATTTTTTTCGTTATTGGATTTCTTGCTAGGTCTTCAAGAATGATAGTGGGATAAGAAGCTAAATGCGCATTTGGGGCAAAATGGAATCCCGCTGATTCCTAAAGGATACGTATATTTAATTAAAGTTTTATACATGAACTCTATACTGTACATGAACTGTTAAACACACGTTCAAAAAAGCGTTCTGGAAAACGTGAACTGTCAAAAATACACCGTGAACTACCATCATTGGTCACAGATACATGATCTAGTTCACGGTGTATTTTTGCTTGTTGACGAGTTCACGCCTGCTGTTCACGGATACGAGAACGGTTATTTTTCTGTTCAGTATGGAGGTTTTTATTTTGTTTCAATAGTACTTTGATATTCGACTTTAACTTTTTCACAGCTAGAAATTGGTATATAAGCAAGGCGTTAAAAGAATCTAAATTTTGAGCAACGCAACAATCTTTTTGCTTGCGAGTGTAATTGAAGAGAAACAATTTCGCATATCAGACGAATCTTGTACTAGTGTTTATTTTGTCCAAATAACTTTCACCAGCCTTGTTTTCGACCCAATTTTTAACCTTATATCTCTGACATTTGATATGATTTTCATCATCACTGTTGAATGCAGCACGTCATACAAATAAAAATTAGAATACTAGCTGAGTGTAACTAAAATTGCCATATTATGATCTTAATAAGTATTTGATTTATACAGTCAACTCTCCATAAGTCGATATGGAAGAGACCATCGAGTTAGAAAGGTATCAAGTTATAGAACGCAAAACTAGAGCAATTGCGATCCAAGGTACCATCGGGGCAGCCAAAAAAAACAACTTTTACTATGGTTCTCTACTCGATATCGTGATACGAAATATCCCTCTAGAGTAAGGTGGGGCAAAAATTTGACCTTAGTTGAATAATTAATCAAAAAAAAACTATGAGAATTGAAGAGAAATAAATATTAAGCAGTGAACCTTTAACATATTAGCTACAATTCAGGACAAACATTTGAAAAGGTCACACTGACATTAGTAAACAATTACTCTGGCGTCGTTATGCCCACTTCAACTCGCTCACATTCACCAATACCAATATCAGGAACAACTATCTACTCATACTCATCTCACTCATCTACTTGATAATAGTGTTGATTCGTGTGGGCGGCCTAAAATGGGCTCAACAGCATCGTTTCGGAAAAAGGTTCAGGACCTCTTGAGCCCTTTCCAAATGTTTGTCCAGAATTTTACTCAACGAACGTTTGTCAAAATATTTAGTTATTTTTAGTTAAAGCAGTTTTAAAATTGATTGTCTCAAACTTATTTCGAATACTAGTGTAAGGCAAAATGTCGTTGTCAAATATACAAAATATCAATACTTTAACGACAGGCATAGTTTGTACCAGTTTGTTTGTTTGCAGAAAAATACACACCAAATTTTTATCTAAAAATTTCACAAAACTTGTAATTAACCCAAAAATTGCAGTTTTCGCAAAACTATGATGAAACGTGAAATTTCGGTTACTTCTTTGCACAATGCTTGATATTCTATAAAGGTAATTCATTAGTATTATACCAGTATTAGAGCTCCGGATTAATCTTCAATATTTAATTTTGAATCCTCTGTAGTGCCTTTTTCCTACTACAGTGCCTTCCAGATTTTAGCAACACTCGCTTCTGTCTATCCTCGATTCTAGCAACACCCTTTTTTGCAACAATTCTTCCCGAATTTAACAACACATTAAAAAAATATTTTTATTATGAACTGAAACCTAACATTTTGAGATAAAACATATTTTGTTATTTGTTATCTTTATTTACGAGATTTTTAGCCCTGGGCCAGTTCATCTCGGGACCAACGGCTTTACTTTGCTTCCTAAGGAAGTCGTCACTATGACCTTTACGTCATATGAAATGGCAGGATTCACTTTTTTAATCTCAGTAATCCTCTCATAATGATAAGGATCGTAAGTAAATACTCTACGAAATTCCAGATTGCCATTTGTACAGAAACTATACCATTCCGCGAAAAAAATCGCTCTCGACAATTCTGAGAATTCGTATTGAAAACTCTAGCTTCTTTTCAAATTTAAAAACATTCTATACAAATTATAGCAGTCTCTCCGAAATTATTGAAAACCAACCCTAAACCTTAAACTTTCAGTGCAGTCAACTGACTCCCTAGATTTTCTACTGGAATCCCAGAATCCCCATTGACATCTCAAAAAATCTTCAAGGTTCCAAGAATTTTCACTGAAATCGCAAATTACAATCGCACATTGAAAACCTAGGATTTCTCTGAATGAATGACAGGTTTCTCTTTTAAATCTTTGGATTTCCTCCAAATTACCAGGATTCTGACCAGAATCATAAAATTTCCGATAAAGTTTACAAACTATACCATAAAACTAAAATTTCCCACGATACACCAGGATTACTTTCGGAGTCCAGTGCATAGAAATCAAAGGAGGTCCCACCGGAATCTCAAACCTCTGCCATTTGAAACCTCAGAGCTCCCATTCCAAACGAATTCTTCTAAAATATTTTTTATGAATTTTTCCAGTATTACCGATAACATTCATCACCCTGAACAAATGCCAATGAAATCGTAGAATTTCTAACCGAAATCTATAAATTTCCATCGAAATACCTAAACTTCAGCAAACGAAAAATTTGTTCCAAATCCCATCATTCCTTCAAAAATTTCAAGCCTCTTTAAGGATTTTCAAGATTCAAGATTCTCTCCAATGTTCTCTCTTCGGAACTCCAGAATTCAAACAAAACACCTGAAATCTTGCCGGAATCTAAGAATTCTTCGGAACACCAGCAATCTTCCCTAAATCTTAGAATACTCTCTATAAAACTAGAACTCCTCATTTCAAAATCTCAGAGTTTTTACTGGAATCCAAGGATTCCAACTCCAAAACTCGCGCAGGAATTTCTAATCACCAATTGAAATCCAGCATTCGCACTACAAATGTCTCACACCCTCCGTAAACCCAGCACACTTTATGTAGTTTCCAATAAATTCCGAATTTCTTACTAGAAACCCAGAACTTTCATCGAAAACCTAGAATTCATATGGGAATCCTGAGAGTCCCTAAATGATTTGCAGAAATCCCTCCAGAATCCTTGCAAAATCTCAAAATTCATACCCATAGAAATCTCAGAATTGCCTTAAGGATCTATGAATTCCCACCAAAATCACCAAATTCCAATTGGAGTCCAAGAAAACCTTACACGAAATTCAAGGGGATGTGTCATTGAAATCATGTTCAACCGGAACTCAACACTGTTCTCCATAATTTCTTCCGGAATCGTAAAATGTCTTCAATACATCTTAGGGTTCATTGGAATTACAAAGTTCCCATTGGTATTTCAGTATTTCAACTGGAATCCAAGACAGGCAGCCAAGCCTTAATCTTAGAATACCAACAATAAAACCACAACTACCACCGGAATTTCAACTAAAATGTCAGAACTCAGAAGTTTCGGTAACTTAGAACTCCAATTGCAATCTCAATTCATAAGGGAACCTTAGAGCTTCCTCCAGGGTTTTTGATCACCAATTGGGATCCAACACAGAAACATTTAGAACATGCACCAGAATCTCTAACCTCCACTAACGCTAACTCCTATCTAAAGTTCAAAATTCCTTTTGATTCTAATATTCCTTATCAGAATATGATTACCAGAATTACCAGAAATATACCCTGGAATACCTACATGCATCCAAGAAGCATTCCTACTGAAATCGCAGGATTTATGATTCTAAGAAGTTACACTGATTTTAGAAATTCGTATAGAACACCTGAAAGCTTTTGCCATATTCTTGGTAATCTCTTCAAAATCTCAGGATGCGCGTTTCCAAAAGCAGACTTACTTTGCTTTTTGGATAAATGAACACAGATGACAGACGAAACTGATCCCTATCTAACGGCAGTCAACTATAGAACTGATGAGGCCTTCTTGGTATTGCTGGCTTCTGTTGAAGAGCATGGAGACTCCATTGGAGAGACAGTATACACACCAAATTTTCGATCAATCTTCCAGCGATTTCGTTTGCTGAAACCAATCCAGCAATACACTATTTTACTGATAAACAGTATTTCTGAAATTGTTTACTGGAATTCAACAATCTAACTTGCTGGATACTTGTCATCACCATCAATTTTGCTGATTTTCAGTAATTTCTATGACACATGATTGATAAAGGGCGAACACGAAATTATTGCGACACATTCGACAGGGTATAACTTTTCTACCATTAGGTAAAAATTAACCAAATTTTGCACACTTTCTCATTGATGTGTATTGTTTACATGCTGTCAAACTTGAAGTCGTTTTTTTCGATTCAACGAAAATGGAGGTGAACCAACGCGAGTCGAGAGAACAAATTCTTTCCAAACACCTGAAATTTCCTGACCTGTCGCACCGGCAGTTGAGAAAAATGTTGAACATTCACCATTCAACCGTCTCCAAAGTATTGAAGCGGTTGACGTTGGACCACGGCAAAGGAGCTGGAAGAAAACCAGAACCGGAGAACAAACAGACGGAGGGAAAGGTGAAGCGGATGATTAAAGCAAATCCCATCGTCTCAAGCCATGATTTGGCTAAAAAGATCGGTATGTCATAGAGTTACGTCCAGAATGCAAGGAAAAGAGCTGGACCACATACACACAAGGTACAGAACTTCTCAAACCGCGATGAGCGGCAAAAATCGACGGCTAACACTCGGATACGGTAGCTCTACGAGAAGATGTTGACAAAATATGGATGCTGTGTGATGGACGACTAAACGTTTATAAAAGCCGATATAAGCCAAATTCAGGGGCTGGAGTTTTTCACCGGCAAGAGCAAGTTCGATGTGGACGACAAATTTAAGAAGAAGAAAATGTCGAAGTTCGCCTCCAAATATCTTATTTGGCAGGCCATCTGCTCTTGTGGACTGAGGTGTGAGCCTTTCGTGACAAAGGGCACAGTAAATGGTGAGATCTACAAATCTGAGTGCCCCGAGAAGCGCCTTTTGCCGTGCTTGCAGCTGCACGACGAAGCTCCGCTATTTTGGCCAGATTTGGCATCACGCCACTATTCAAAAAGTGTCCTGGAGTGGTATGAGGCCAATTCTGCCCATTTTGTTCCAAAGGATATGAATCCGCCAAACTGTCCGGAGCTGCGCCTGGTGGAGCAGTACTGGGCAATAATGAAGCGGAAACTTCGGAACAGCAAGAAGACAGTCAAAGACGAGAAGGACATGTTAAGAAAATGAAAAAAAAAAAAACTGAGGAACTGGTATCGGATGACACTGTAAAGACTTTGATGGAGGGCATCAAGCGAAAATGCTTTCAATTTTACACTCAAGGCTCCATCGATTAACTTTTCTTTTGATTTTTGAATAATAAAATATATGCATAAAACTACCCTAAAGTTTTGGTTTGATTCCAAACATTATGAGAAAATTGGCATGACATTTTCGGTGTATCAATAATTTCGTGCTCGCCCTTTAACCAGCAATCCATTTGAAATTTTGCTGAAAACCAGTAAACATTAATGCTGAACACGTATCAGCATTTTTTGATTGCAAATAGCCAGCTAACAGATGTATCTGTCAACCGATAAATTTAAAAGAAGAAAAAAAATCTCACACAATTCACTCACTATATCATCATGGAGCTTAAACAATGTTTACTTAAACATTCACATTTTTCATGTATATATTTCGAAATATCGTATTTGGTAAGTACTACACATTCACTATGATATTGATGGTTTAATAAACATTGAATTGTTTATTGCTAGGTGTCAACAATGCCGTTACGGTAGACGGTGCATTGCTATTTATGTTTGCATCCATTTTTCCCCAGAGCGCAGAAAATTGTGATTATTTTTTAAATAAATTTTTATGGCATGCAACGCATTCGCATTTTCGATAGTTTTCTAGACAACTTAAGCAAATATAACCTAAAATTTTTTATCAACCGGGAGCTGGCGATCTGAAATTGCTGGAAAACAGCAAGAAATCCCACGAGAATAACAAATAACTTAGTGCTGATTAATCAGCAAATTAAAATTCGCTTTGCTGAATGGTCAGTAATCCAGCTGTCATTTTGATGAGAATTTGCATTGCTGATCAAATCAGCTAATTTTATTTTGCTGGATCGATTGCCGAATTTACAGCACAAAAAAAAATCAGCAAGAATTTGCTAATTTACAGCAATAAAAATCTGATGTGTAGAAAAGAGAATACTACACTGTCCCGTATACTGTTGATGGATACGGCAGGTTAGACGTAGGTATTGCGAAAGGCCGTGGAAAGAATTGCAAAACGAAGATGATTGTTTTATGTACTTCTTTGCGATCTGGTGCTGAGGCTGATCACCGAAATAGCTACAACGAATGCGTGGATTCATCTACAGGTGACATCTGGAACAGTAGATGTGGGTGGTTGAGCATGGTGGTCAAACTATGAATTTCTTAACGTTGTTCACCTTTGGCGTGAACAGGTAGATTTTAAGCAGCTTTCGGGACAGGGAAAAGGAAGGTGGCCGAAATTTTCAAAACCATCAAATTATCGAAATTTCCGAAATAATACCTCGTCCTGCATGCCAAATGCACGTGTGATCTAAAAGTGATCTTTTCATCACTACGGGAACCACCAATAAAAACATGTACATCTAGGATTACCTCGAAAAGCGGCTGCTACCATTCCTGAAGTAACATAATAGACCTGTGCTGTTCTGGCCAGACTTGCCGAGCTGTCACTATGAGATAAAGGCAGTCGAGTGATACGATGTGAACAACGTGGTTTTGGTACCCAAAGACCGCAACCCTCTCAACAACCTAGAACTTCACCGTGTCGAACGATATAGGACCTTGGTCAAATGGAATTTCAAAAAAAAAAAAAAATAAACTGGTAATTCCATGGAAAACGAGTAGCAGTTTAACCCATATCCGCCCAGCGTCCTAAAAATAGGACAGAAGCCCCGAACGCCCAGCGTCCTATAAATAGGACAGTACTTGTAGTGCAAATATCTTGAAAATAAAGAGGTTTAGAAGAAAACTGTCTTCTGCAAAGTTGATCACTGGACTGCTGACTTCCACTTGGCAACTATTTTAATTCAGAATTAACTCACCAGGTGGCGCATTTATAAGCAACATATGAACCAACTTTCCAGCGTACAAATATTTGCTTCGTTTATATCTCAGTCCAGCGATGAGATACAAAATTGGTGTCTTCGACATAGTTGAACAACTAAATAATACCTATTCGCATTGAACCTTATAAATTCGGAAAACACTCCCAAGATGGCGCTAGTGAGCCAAAACTTTATTTGCTTATATCTTAGCCCAGTTATGAGATACAAAAATGGTGTCTTCGACAAAGTTGAACAACTAAATAATACCTATTCGCATAGTACCTTACAAATTCGGAAAACACTCCCAAGATGGCGCTAGTGAGCCAAAACTTTATTTGCTTATATCTTAGCCCAGTTATAAGATACAAAAATGGTGCCTTCGACAAAGTTGAACAACTAAATAATACCTATTCGCATAGAACCTTACAAATTCGGAAAACACTCCCAAGATGGCGCTAGTGAGCCAAAACTTTAATTGCTTATATCTTAGCCCAGTTATGAGATACAAAATTGGTGTCTTCGACATAGTTGAACAACTAGATAATACCTATTCGCATAGAACCTTATAAATTCGGAAAACACTCCCAAGATGGCGCTAGTAAGCTAAAACTTTATTTGCTTATATCTTAGCCTGGTTATGAGATGCAAAAATGGTGTCTTCGACAAAGTTGAACAACTAAATAATACCTATTCGCATAGAACCTTACAAATTCGAAAAACACTCCCAAGATGGCGCTAGTGAGCCAAAACTTTATTTGCTTATATCTTAGTTCAGTTATGAGATACAAAATTGATGTCTTCGATAAAGTTGATTAACTAAATGAGAACCTTATTTGTTCGTAAAACATTCAAAAGATGGCGCTAATGGTCGAACATTTTGATTGTTTATATCTCAGTTCAGTGATGATATACAACGTTGTGGTCTTCGACAAATGTGTTTAACTGAATGAGTTCTAGTCACCCGAAACTTATTAGTTGGAAAAACACTCACTAGATGGCGCTAGTGAGCAGAGATTTTATTTGCTTGTATCTCAGTCCTGTTATTAAATACAAAATAGAACCTTATAAATTCGAAAAACAATCCCAAGATGGCGCTAGTGAGCCAAAACTTATTTGCTTATATCTTAGCCCAGTTATGAGATACAAAAATGGTGCCTTCGACAAAGTTGAACAACTAAATGAGAACCTTATTTGTTCGTAAAACATTCAAAAGATGGCACTAATGGTCGAACATTTTGATTGTTTATATCTCAGTTCAGTGATGATATACAACGTTGTGGTCTTCGACAAATGTGTTTAACTGAATGAGTTCTAGTCACCCGAAAACTTATTAGTTGGAAAAACACTCACTAGATGGCGCTAGTGAGCAGAGATTTTATTTGCTTGTATCTCAGTCCAGTTATTAAATACAAAATAGAACCTTATAAATTCGAAAAACAATCCCAAGATGGCGCTAGCGAGCCAAAACTTATTTGCTTATATCTTAGTTCAGTTATGAGATACAAAATTGATGTCTTCGATAAAGTTGATTAACTAAATGAGAACCTTATTTGTTCGTAAAACATTCAAAAGATGGCGCTAATGGTCGAACATTTTGATTGTTTATATCTCAGTTCAGTGATGATATACAACGTTGTGGTCTTTGACAAATGTGTTTAACTGAATGAGATCTAGTCACCCGAAAACTTATTAGTTGGAAAAACACTCACTAGATGGCGCTAGTGAGCAGAGATTTCATTTGCTTGTATCTCAGTCCAGTTATTAGATACAAAATTGATATCTTCGACAAAGTTGATCAACTAAATGAGACATATTCGCCTAAAACCTTTTTAGGTCGAAATACACTCAAAAGATGACGCTAGCGATCGAACATTTTGATTGTTTATATCTCAGTTCAGTGATGAGATACAACATTGGTGTCTTCGACAAATGTGTTCAACTGAATGAGATCTATTCGCCCGAAAACTTATTAGTTCGGAAAACATTCACTAGATTGTATTTTCTTGTATCTAAGTTCTGTTATGAGACACAAAATTGTTGTCTTCGACAATGTTGAACTACTAAATGATACTTAGTCACATAAAACCTTATAACACTCACAAGATGGCGCTAGTGGGCAAAGATTTTATTTGCTAATATCTCAGTCAAGTGATTAGATACAAAGTTTGTGTCATGGACAATGTTGAACAAATAAATGAATCCTATTCGTCTAAAACCATATTAGTTCGGAAAACACTCACAAGGTGGCGCTAGTGGTCAAATATTTTTTTTTTATATTAGTCCAGCGATGAGACTGAAAAAAATCGAACTCTCGAAATTGGTATCTTCGACAAAAGTGTTCAACTAAATGGGATCTATTCGCCCAGAAACATAGTAGTTTGGAAAATTCTCCCAAGGTGGCGCTAGTAGACAAACATATTATTTGCTTAGGAGAAGGTTTCGACCGTGATTGTTTTTAAATTATTTTTGTTCTATGGCTGTATCGGTCATGTGACTCAAAGGTAAAGGAAGTCTATAGAAGCAAATGATGGAAACGAATAGGTGCATAGGCGTCGCAAGGGAGCGACAAGATTGAAATTTAATTAGGTGGTGAACATTGAGCAAACCATTTTAAAGTCAGTAAGCATCGAAGCGTCCTGTATTTTGCCTAGCTTCTCTACTGTAAAAGGGTTGGTTCAAAGCTTTGAGCTTTGCTACCAACACAGGCAAAATGCAGGAGGCTTCAATGAGCTCTTATAGTGTTTTTGACAAAGTTGGAGAACTGAATGAGACCTATTCGCCTGGAAACTTATTACTTCGGAAATCACCTAAATGGCACTACTGGGCACACATTTTATTCGCTTATATATTAGTCCACTGATTAAATCCAAAGAAAACTATTCGCCTAAAACCTTCTCAGTTCGGAAGTCATTCTCATGATTGAAGTATAGTGATAAAAAATTTGGTATATTAGCTGAAAATAGCTATTATGTGCGAAACATCAAGGAAACAACCAATAAGAAATTGGTCTGCCTAGATCAAAACAATGGATACTTACTGTCGATTCGAGCAACAATCGCTTATTTTGGATGCAATGCTCCTTACATTTTTAGATGAACCTTAACACCATTTAGATCTTTTGATCTTTTGAAGGGAGTGAAGAACAAAAAAACCGACAAATTGACTTATCCATCCATGAACTGAACTCCAAGGGTGAAGGACGGCTGTCAAATGAGAGTAAAATTAAATAGCCGCCAACCTAAGTCCAGAACCAGTTTTATGACTTAAGGTGATTATAAAGCGAAGCCACACCTCAAATTTTCAAGAGCACTAGACTTGAGAACCAAACAGCGCTCCGCGTTTAAAATCTATCCCATTGGTCACCACCAGCAAGCAAGCAAGTTGATTGGTTTTCTACGCAATCTGTTGTCAGATACTCTCGTCTTGTGCACTTGAAAATTCAAAGTTTGGCTTCGTTTTATGATCACCTTAAACGTGGAAAAGTAAAAATTATTGTTCGCAAAATTACAGGTAATAAATGCGCTTGAATGATATTGTTTACAAGCAGTTATTTACTACGCGCTACTGCAGTGCGTTGTTGCCAATTTAATCAGAAAATTGTACTTAATTCAAAAAATGAATGTTTTCGAGAAAATTGATTACGCCTTCACCATTGTTTGGTCGTAGTTTTGTATGATTGTTTACTTTGTAGAACCAGCGACGCGTTGAGGTAGCAGTAAAGAGCCTTCCTTGCTGAACTCACTCGGACCAAGAATTGTGCCATTTGAGCGGGCACACTTCAGTATGCTCCCCAGATATTCTGGCCAGCTCTAGTGTCAAAAATCTTGGACCGAGTGGATTCGGTTCTATCGGTGAATAAGACTATATGCATCAGTGATGCAGTAACTTAAACGTTATAGCCGAATAATGTTGGCTTCAAATATTCACATCTGTAAAGCATGTAATAGTTGGAGTCCAATATTTGACTGTCATTGGACTGAAGGACTAACTTTTGATCAGCACTAACGAAATTCTGATATTGCCAAATATAAATTTCGATCACTGTCAGATCAGAGTCACATTGCATACTAATAACTTGAACCAGAAAAAATATTTTGATAGTTATGTTTCCATTATCAGCTGGCAAGTTTTATAGAATCTTTTTGAAGACTATTCTGAAACATCTGTAGGTTTTTTTATGAACAAAATATTTGACGTAAGATTTTATTTTGTTTTTGATATAAAGGGTGTAAATGTGCATAATTGTACATGTACATGCATGGAAATGTATGTATGTCTGTATCCTACTTACGTGCTAGAGCTGAAAATTGAATTGAAGTTACTAAATAATTTAGTTCTGGCATGCACCTTTCGCCTCTGAAATTTTTATTCTTTATGTTGCAATTTCTTTATCAGGGTACGTCCATAAATTACGTCACGCAAAGTTTTGCCATATTCATCCTCCTAAATTTTCCTCTGTATTACACTTTTTGTATCGATTTCAATTTTTATATGAGTAGTCACGTTTCATTGTAACCCCCTCCTTCCTTTTCTGTACGTGACGTAATTTATGAATTACCCCTCACCAGCAGTTTTTTCCAACTTGTTTACATTGTAATGGGTCGAACTGCATGAAAATATATTTGATTAATCTCGAAAATAAACTTATAGAACAGCTAGATATGGACGACACACTTTCAAGAATTTTTTTGGATCCTCACCATAGACTTGAATTTTTTTGGTGAAATAAGGTTTAATTTATGGGAATACGACTATGAGTAACAAAAACGGAGCTGAATTCCAATTGTGAGATACCTTGGGCGTTAACGGGTTAAATCAAGGCTGGTTCATTGTACTCTGTAGGAGCTCAACCCGCTTTGGTTTAAATCAAACTGGTGTTCGGCGGCGAATAAAGTCGATTATACCACTGTGCAAAAGTTATGGAAGGGGTTAACCTGAAGGCACGGCAGTTCGGATTTGGAAAACCAGAATGAACAATGATTTTTTTCCTTTAATTTTGAACTGAAACTTTGACTGAGAGGTACGATTTTTTGGTCGATCAATTTTAGCGCGTTCCAGGTATAGTACTAAATTTGGTTTTCAATTATTTAATATTCTTAAGTTTGTAATGAAAATGCTGATCCTGAAAACAAATAGTAACAGGAACAAAAATAACTTTTAATATAATTTTAATTTAATAAAGCTAATAGACTCCTTTCTTATTCGTTTCATTTCTCTCTAATTTCCAGCGCGTGCAAACTATCGGACAAAAATAGGGCCGACCGGCTTGCGCGTCCACGAATGTCACTGCTGGGGAAGCCGCTCAACTATAACCGCGGCTCACGACGTGATGCCCGTTATAGGCGGCTGCAGAGCAGAGTCTACAACTTTCTGGAACGACCGCGGGGCTTCAGAGCGATTTTCTACCATGTACTTGTGTAAGTATTTCCTTCTTGCTTAATAGTTCCTAAAAGCCAAGTTTGCGCTTCGTTTCGACATCCCACCAATCGATTGATGCAATAATGCCTGGCTCGGATTAGATAAATCCCTGGGTTCAGTTTGCGCTTGCGACCTCAGCCTTAGCAGAATTGTTGGTGATGGAAAAAGGACGACTCAAGTCACCAGAATAAACGCATCTGCAAATATTTATCCTCCCTGCGTTATACGCTACCTTCACCACCTACACCGCTTCTCGAAAAATCGGTCATAAATCAAAAAATGTTTACCCACCAGACGGCTGAGGAAAGGATATCGTATTAATGATGACAGCTGCTGTCAGCGTTCTGGTATTTTTTTCGTTTTGCTCTATAAAAGATTTAGCTCGCTAGAAACCATCAAGCGAGAGCCACTCACTTCAACCAAACGAGCAACAAATCATAAGCGATAAATAAATTACCCACACCAAACTTTTTCTGCCGTAAGCTGGTAACTACGATTAGCGAGCTCTGGGGTAGTTTACTTTACGATAAATGCAGAATTTGCGTTTACAGAAACTTTAGCATGCAACTAAATTAATTATACATCGGCCATGGTGACGAAGGGGTAATAAAGTTCTAACTGAATTTCCATCAACACTTCAAGCAAAGCCCCAGAGTAGCCATTTTCCCATTAACGGTAAGCAGTTATGCAGAAAACAAACGCTTTCCACGTTGTTTGATATTCAACCAAGCCCAACTAATGGTGTTTCCGGTTTGCTTTCCCAATCCATTGACCACCGGATCCGTGTTTGGTTTTGTTTGTCGTCGTCGGTTTTGTCAAGAATCGGTGAGCGACTGATAATTTAGGTACATTTCGGATAGGTTTTCTTTCCGCAGCGAACTGTGCTTTGATATGGTTAGAGTAAGGTGGGGCAAAAGTTCGACCTTAGTGGTATAATCTAAGTTTTCAGGAAAATAATAGCAGATGAAACAAAACAAATACCATACAGCGAACCTTCAACATATTGGCTATAACTTTGCTGAACAAACTTGTGTCAAAATATTTACCCAGTTTTAGTTATAACAGTTTCAAAATTGATTGTCTTAAACGAACTTTTGCCCCACCGGTGGGGCATAAGTTCGAATCTAGTGTGGGGCAAAGGTTCGTAGGCTAAAACACAAAATATCAATACTTTTATGCCAGGCATACTTTATACCAGCCGTAAACTTATGTTTGCCGAAAAATACACACTAAATTTTCATCAAAAAATGCCCAAAACAGGGCTAATTGTAATACACCCAAAAAATAGCAGTTTTTCGCAAAACTAAGTGAAAATGTAAAATTTTTGTGACATTTTTTGCACGATCAGGCAAATTTCGCTACATTTGAAGATAATATGTAGATTTCAAGAAATTTGAAAAATTTTCCGTGGGTTTATACATGGGTCGAACTTTTGCCCCGCAGATTCGAACTTTTGCCCCGCTATGGGCCAAAAATTGATTCCAACTATTCATGGAAAAACTAATACACGTCAAAGCATCCTTATGATAGGCCTAAAAACGCCCTTACATAAAATATTGAAAAATATTTTATCTTCATTTGCTTCCATGCATCGAAAGTTTGCCCAGTGAACCACGTATCGTATAAGAATGTGCGCCAAAAATCTCATATTCATACGTCAAAAATCAGAATTGCACAATATGTCAAATCAAAACGAATAAATGTTAACACAAATTGTATATAATTCACCACTACGAGTCATTGTCGACAAACTTTGTTAACAACAAACCATGCCGTAAATAGTATAATCTAGAATCGCATCAAGCTGTATAAACTGACAGATCATATATCAATGCAGACTAGCATCAAATGAAATCGCAATAACTTAGCAAAATTTGCCACCCGAGATGGATATCTTCTGGCGGTGGGCTTCAAAGAACAACAAAGCGCGTGTGCTGTATAGCAAACCTCCTTTCATGTTGGCAAATAATCACTCCTTAATCGTAAAGCGGTGTGTGGTGTAGTGGTATGGTACCGAGTAAGGGATTCAACGGCCCGGTGTTCGAGCCTCAATGGGAACTTTTTTTTTATTTTTATCGGAATTTTGTGGCATCGTATTGCTGACCATGGAAAGTCTGAAAAAGTCGTGGGAAGTGCGTATATGGCCTCCACTTTGGTGTGTTACGATCAATTAATGGAAAATGAATAAATATCGACTTTTTGTGTGCCAGATTGAGGTACTTATTGCAGAAGGATTATTAGGAATGAACCTGTTTTTATAAAGTAATGGTTATCATAAAATGTCTTACAACATATGTACAGAAATGCCAAAATCAAGTTTAAAAAAAATTGTAATCTACAAGTTTTCTAGGTGCAATTCGATGGCACTAGCATCTACAGTATTATTATTATTATTATTCATAAACTTGACGTTTAAACTTCATCGTTTTTTTATGTCGGAATATTTATGTTTGTGGCCCAGATAGCCGTAGCGGTAAACGCGCAGCTTTTCAGCAAGACCAAGCTGAGGGTCGTGGGTTCGAATCCCACCGGTCGAGGATCTTTTCGGGTTGGAAATTTTCTCGACTTCCCAGGGCATAGAGTATCTTCGTACCTGCCACACGATATACGCATGCAAAAATGGTCATTGGCATAGTAAGCTCTCAGTTAATAACTGTGGAAGTGCTCATAAGAACACTAAGCTGAGAAGCAGGCTCTGTCCCAGTGGGGACGTAACGTCAGAAAGAAGAAGAAGAAGATTTATGTTTGAGAATTACAATTTGGAGAAACTTTAAACCCTACCTATTAGACATTGAAAAAATTCCGTTGAAAAATGAAAGACAACCCGAAAAGTTGCCGAAACTATGCAATTTTAATTGTTGTCCATTTTTTGGTCGGATACGCGTTCAAGGAATGTTTACAACAAGAAGTTATAAAAATCCGGTACAAGATTGTATCTTTCTGAAGCTCTCCATAGAATTAAAAAAAAACTGTCACTATCGCAACAAGTTATTCTGAAAATTTGGCCTTTAACAACTTTAATATAATTTAAGCAAAGTCTTTCCCGTAAGTTTGATTGATGCGCACCAAATTAATGACCCGTCATTTTCATTATGTTTTAATCTATTGGAAATCCATCACCCTAATGACAACTGCTCGACCAAAAACTAATTATGTGCTCATGTAAATCCAATCAACTTAATTATCCCAACATGGTGGAAAATTGATTTCCCATTTCTCACCGAGCTAGACATTTTCTCTAAAAGGAAAATAAAATTGGGCCCTGGCCTTTGTTTAACCCGCGGCATAGCAGCGCGACAATGGCCCACATAGGCTTCACGAGTTCCAGTGCAATTAGGAACGAAAGTCAAAAGCTCGTAAATCATCCCATAAATCAGCAAACCGCTATCGATTGATCGCGTTCCCCACCGTCATCATCGCCGCCGTCGTCGCCTTCATCAGCGTTGTTTCAAAGGCAGTAGCAAACCATCGACCGGTGTGCAGGGTGAAGTGGTTCAAAATGCACTCATGGGCCCATTGATTAGCCGATGGTACGCAATACTGTGAAATTTCGGGAAACTTCCTGTTTCCATCGCAGACTTTCTATGTTTACCTACTGGTAACTTGCTCCATTCTACGCCCACGTGGTTCTTCTTGCCCGTTCCCTGAAGAGAACGCCACACTAACCTGGGTGTTTGATTTTCTTTTTAATTTGATTGAGTCTATGTTAGAACATCAAAATTAGGATTATTTTTAAAGGGAAATATTACGAAAGAACTTACCTACAAGCAAAAGCTTTGAAAATTTCTTCTCGTTATCAAAGCACTACAACCAGTAATAAATAACCTAAAGGAAACGATAGCAACCACTAGAGGGAAAAATCATATCAACAAATTCGCCAGTAGAGTAAAATGGGGCAAAAGTTCGAGTGGGGCAAGAGTTTCTTTTTAAGATTTCTAGCTCAAATCAAATTAAAACTTGGAAATGTCATGGTGGTTCGAATGCTATTCATGTAAGAGACTTTCACTCCAAATATCATAAAAATCGATTGAGATTTGGCAAAGTTAAGGCTATTTGTTGTTTTTCGACGTAAATATTGTAATATTTGGTCAAACTTTCGATGCATGGAACCAAATGAAGATAAAATATTTTTCAATATTTTATGTAAGGGCGTTTTTAGGCCTATCATAAGGATGCTTTGACGTGTATTAGTTTTTCCATGAATAGTTGGAATCAATTTTTGGCCCATAGCGGGGCAAAAGTTCGATCCATGTATAAACCCACGGAAAATTTTTCAAATTTCCTTAAATCTACATATTATCTTCAAATTTAGCGAAATTTGCCTGATCGTGCAAAAAATGTCACAAAAATTTTACATTTTCACTTAGTTTTGCGAAAAACTGCTATTTTTTGGGTGTATTACAATTAGCCCTGTTTTGGGCATTTTTTGATGAAAATTTAGTGTGTATTTTTCGGCAAACATAAGTTTACGGCTGGTATAAAGTATGCCTGGCATAAAAGTATTGATATTTTGTGTTTTAGCCAACGAACCTTTGCCCCACACTAGATTTGAACTTTTGCCCCACCGGTGGGGCAAAAGTTCGTTTAAGACAATCAATTTTGAAACTGTTATAACTAAAACTGGGTAAATATTTTGACACAAGTTTGTTCAGCAAAGTTATAGCCAATATGTTGAAGGTTCGCTGTGTGGTATATGTTTTGTTTCAAGAGCTATTATTTTCCTGGAAAATTCGATTATACCACTAAGGTCGAACTTTTGCCCCACCTTACTCTACAGACCTCGTTTCGCTAAATATTTCAAAGGAGTTCAATATAACATGGGCGCTTTTGGTATTAAAACAACTGACGCAATAGGGTTTCTCCGGGAACCTGTTGGATTCCTTAAAAACTTTCTTCTGCATCGATCTTTCCGGGTTGCAGAAGGTAACCACAGCTCTAGCGCCTTCGTCGAGGAAACTGGGGCCAAAAAGGCTCGGTGATCGCGGTTACGCTGTTCATTTGACTGATGCAAATTTTGAAGTTTTTGCTCCCCTATGCTTAAACGATGTCAATTATGATGAAAATGATCCTCCCAAAATTTTGAAGTGATTCGGAAGAAATTTGGTTGTGCACACGCCATTTGAAGTTTATATGGAAATTACTATGGAAAAGGCAAATCTCTTGTGTTCAGTCCTCTAACTGCTCGTCAAAATAATATATGAAAAAGTAAACACATTCATCTTATGTGAAAACTTCCCAGCTACAACTTTGCCGAAGACCACATTTCGATGGGACGTAAGGATAATTTGTTATTTTTGATAACAAAATGTAAATCATGCTGAGATGATCATTCAATTACTTTCAGAGCAACACTGCTTTTTTGCTGTAGAACATAGTAGCCTGGATTACTTTGATCTATTCTTTCCGCCAGGAGCACCACTGTTGCCTGCCGAACAGTTGGTGAAGCATGCTACATGCAAACCAACTTTATGATGATGAATAACAATTTATCCTGAGGTCCAATCAAAAAGTGGTCTTCGGCAAAGTGGTAGCTGGGAGGATTCCACATTAGAAGAATTTGTTCACTTTTCCATAAAATATCATGACGAAGAGATAGAGGGCTGAACACAAAAGATTGGCATTTTCCATAGTAATCTCCATATCAACTTCAAATGGCGTGTGCACAGTCAAATTTCTTCCGAATCACTTCAAACTTTGGGAAGATGCTATTTACTATAATTAAAATCGTTTAAGCATAGGGGAGCAAAAATTTCAAAATTTGCATCACTCTACTGTTCATGGTAGCGATGAACGGAGCGTTTGAAAGCTTGCCACCAGACTTTTACATTTTTGTATATGCTGACGACATCTTGCAAGATGTGCAGCATGTTGTTAGCCATTGGTCATACTCCTGGGCGCACTAGAGGCAAAGCGCAAGCAGCAGTAATGGCAGTACACAAATGGGCTTCTTCCGTCGGGTTTTCCCTCTTCGCAGCTTAAAGCGTCCGAGTTGACGGGCAACCCATTACAAACAGGAAAGCTGTAAGGATTGATTGACCGTAACCTACAATTTAAGGAACTTTCGTTCCCGTCTAAACATCATGAAAACGATATTCAAGCCACATAGATCCAACAATTGATCCACGCGCTTTAGGGTAGCACAAGCTATCGTAGATAACCAATTCTTCCCCCTATTCTCTTTCGTTCGTTTTTCGACTTGCTTTGCACGCAACGGCACACATGCAAACACAATTTGCTCCGCACTCTCAGCATTCACTGCCAAACAACTAATTTGCCACGCCCACTTGTATGCAGATGATAGATGGAGAGAAAAATGCCCACTGCCCAAAGCGCATTTTGCTGCTTCCTTTTGGTACGGGTAGGGGTTGCAATCGAGAGTTTCTGGGGAAGAATGTACGAAGAATGTGAGAGCGAAACACGTATACGAAAGGTATGACGTATGTCGCACTACAGGGAGTGAACCGCTTTTTTTCCGTTGACTCGGTTTAGTTCGCTCTTTCTTTGCGAGCCGTTGAGAGACTGAACCGTTCAAAAGATCCGGTTCACTAAAATG
Source organism: Aedes aegypti (assembly GCF_002204515.2). NCBI lineage: Eukaryota > Metazoa > Arthropoda > Insecta > Diptera > Culicidae > Aedes > Aedes aegypti. Next base: position 144,549,427 of record NC_035108.1, read on the forward strand.
AGTGATTCGGATCGGATACGTTCACTAAAAAGAGGCTTTCTGTCCATCTCTAGACTCAACGGTGCTTAGAACGTCCGTACTGGAACTTCTGCGGACCCGGAATACATACACCGTTATACAGACGGCTCTCTTTCTCAGCGTGGAGTAGGTATCGGCATCTCCGGCGCCGATCTGACACTCTATCAAAGCCTTCCAACTGAGTGTTCGGTTTTCTCTGCCGAAGCAGCGGCCATCTTTCCGTAAGCTTCTTATAATCCTTAAAGTCAGAACGGCCGTCCCACCCGTGGATACTGGGTATATGAGCCCATATTCCGGAGACGGTTAACTTTACCTGTGCATTACGGCATTCAAGGAAGTGTGGCTGTAGACTTGTTAGCTGGTACTGGACACCAAATGTCTCGTTTTACCCTTTTTGTTCCTCTTCCAGGCGTAAAACGCTGGGTTGCTAAATCCATCAGAGACTACTGGGCCCAAGAATGCCTTCAAAATTCTGCGGCTCAGCTTCGGAGATACTTCTAGTTGGGAAGCGCTCCCCTTGTTCCGTGACCAGAAAATAATTTCACGTTTTATGACCGGACATACCCATTTTACCTATAACTTCGATGGTAGATCCTTCGGTCAAAAGTGTGAACAATGCGGTGTACACAACTCAGCGGAACATGTAATCTGTCATAAACGATCCCGCTTCATTGGTGGCCCTAATTTTCTTCCTTAAGGAAGCCAGACTCTATTCCCGTACGTGACGACTCTATAAACTGAACCCAACTCCATCCACTACAGAGAAAACCGAGGATTGCACGACTGGTGGGTTCCCCGAAAGACTCCGATTTCGGGGGTGAGAAGACCCATCCAACAACAAAGTCATCGCTCACAACAACGCCAATGATCCTTTCCCTTATTCGTCGGCTCGTCGGTCCAGCAAAGACGCTCGTTCTATCTTTTTTTTATAATTTGCGTTGCGTCCCACGATAAAAACCCACCCCATGTTACGCTCAAAGGCTGGCCTCCCTGACCATCCTTCTTTACGCATTTTTCGTGGGATACCCATTTGGCACTGCCAGTCAGATGAAGAACTAGCCATATGTCCATCAGGGCGGTTAAGAATTTAAAAATATTTGAAAATCCAATCTCCCATATCTTCATTACCATCCTTACCACAAAAATAGTGTTCTGTAAAAATTTCAGCTTTTCTGGTGGTGATCTAAACTGCTCATACTCGCGTAACAGTCCCATTTGACTGGGATTTCCTATATAAATAGGACTGTTTTGCGAGTATGGGCAATATAGGTGGCCAAAGACAAAGTAGGTTTATATGGAAATTGCTATGAAGAAATTTTTAAAAAAGTTCCTAAAACGTTAGTATTGGATTGTAAGTACTAACTCATCATCCCATGATGAAAACTCATTCTTCAAACCATAATAAAGAAATTTGCTCAAGAGAGCAATTCAATCTAATGGATTGGAGAAGACACATTCATGAGTTTGTTTGCTATTATTTAGCTTCATATGGGATTATAGCCCTGCAAACATGTACAAAAATGCCAAACAAAATTAGTTCAAGATGGATTTGTTTATTCAGCAACATCCTTCATTAATGTTTAAAGAATGAGCTTGCACTATGAGATGATAAGTTTGTACTTACATTAGAGTACTAAACATTTTTCAAAATTTCTCCATAGTAATTTCCATATAAATTTACCTACACTTTAGGCCACCTTTAAAGCACCACCTAGAAAGCTGTAAACTCGACAGAACACTTTTTGTATGGGAAGGAAGATATGGAACAAACAATTTTAAATTTTGGATCGCCCTAATGTCCATAAAATTCACTTTAATCCCTCTACCAACAGCTTCATTTTTCATTCAAATCGTGGTAACTTTTTTGTTTCTCAATATTTTTGCACCTTTTCTTCAAAGGTTCTCTCTCTCAATAATATATTGTTCCGAAGAGTGAATATCCGAATACGATAAAAAATCTGTAGCCTGAAAAATTTACGTGAGTTATGGGTACAATATCGACACAGATCCTTAAACAAGAAGAAGAAAACTTGTGAACAATTCGTGCAAAAATATCGATAAATAAACAAGTAATCGAAATTTGATTTGCGGTCAAAAATTAAGCTGCTAGTAGAAGGGTCTATAAAGAAATTAAAAATAAATATTCCAATCTAATATCACTCCTTTATACCGATTTTGCAACTTTTCTTTAAATAACGTTAACCCGAATATTGATTTCCCGAATGACATTTCCCAGAAAGCTATCTTGCCACTCCTCTTACTACTTCTAATGATAATTAGGCGATGTGTATAATAATTTAAGAAAATATAAGGGAACAAACATTAAATTTTATGGCATTTTAGAGGGCGCATACCAGATTACAGGGAGGAACTAGTTGACAGTATACTACCCAAAACCTTTTTTTGATTAGGTTATTTTGGATTTTTTGATTAGGGTGACCATTTCATAAATAGGGTGACCAGAAAAATCGCGATTTTGCTTATTTTTTATTAAAAAAAAATCATAACTTTTGAACCGTTTGACTGATTTTCAATCTTTTTGGCCGAAATGAAAGCTAAAGATTTTAAATTTTCCTGAAAAATATAAAATTTTACAAAAATTGTTTTTTTTACTTGAAAAATAATCATTAATTTCCGTTTTTTCGAGTTTGAAAGGCCTCGGGACCAAAGGAGCTATTGCTGTTCTCATTATTTCTTGACAGTTCAGAAAATTTTACGTTTACTGTCAAATTTTCAGCGATGTATGTTTTTTAGATTTAGAGATACATTTTTTTGAAAATAAAAAATCAGTCATTTTTCATCGGCACACACTGTAGGTCTCAGCGCATAAGATAAAAAAATATCATAACTTTTAAACAGCTCAACCGATTTCTAATCTTTTTTTTATGGAATGAAAGCTAATGTTTTCAACTTTTCAGTTTAAATTAAAAAATCTGAAAAAATATGAAAAAAATTACATGAAAAAATAAAAAAATTCAAGTTTTTTTTTACAAAGTTTAATTTATTTTCATGTGAAAAAAATATTTTTCAAAGTTTTTTATTTGTTTTTCTGAAAAGTTGTAATCTGAGGCTTTTATTCCATAAAAAAAGATTAAAAATCGGTAGAGCTGTTCAAAAGGTATGATTTTTTTTAATAAAAAATCTAATGATTGTTGTGACTGATTGTTTATTTAAAAAAAAATATATCTCAAAAACTAAAAACCATATAACATTATTTGACAGTAAATGTAAAATTTTCTGAACTTTCAAGAAAAAAATAGAACAGCATAGCCCCTTTGGTCCCGAGGCTTCCATGTAAAAAAAAAACAATTTTTGTGAAATTTTCATGGAATGGCTGTATATTATACTTTTCTCGGTGAAGATTTGCAACAGCGAAAGGGTCAAATTTCCAACTAACCGATGTGTGCTATATCGGTTAGGTGGAAATTTCACCGCATGATAGCACTAACTCGAAAATATTACTATATGGAGATTATAAAGATGATACGTTTATTGAAATTACGTCCATTTGATAATTCTTTCGCATCAATATCGAAAAAATAATATAATAAGAAAATATATATTTGATTGCGCAATATAAACTATTGTAATGTAAAAGCGACTGAACTTCAGTTGGCATTTTGAACCATCTTCCCCTACATGGATGAAGGCGATGACCGCAAGGTCAACGTGTAGCAAGGTAGCTATAGCCAGTCTATCCCAACAACAAACGATGAGAGCCATTGTCCGTTAAGGGCCACTGCCACACAGGTGTTGAAAATTGTACGCTCGGATGCTGTTGAGAGAAAGTGCGAAAATGATTTATGCTGAGGCACGAACGAAGTCGAGTAAAGCACTGCCGCCTCTCTGAGCTTTTGAACTGGTCCTATGTTGGCAGACATCCAGAGAAAGACATCTTTTTCTGCGTTTATCTATGAATAGTAATTCTGTGTTTTCTACCTCACCGGTCGCTGAGAGGCGTGATGATCTATGAGAATCCATTTCGGATGATTTCCGCCTGTTGTTGAAAATTTGCTAGTCCCATTGTTGCCTCAAGATATAAACGACACCTGTAGCATGTTGGCATAATGTTTGACTCAATGAAAAGCTAACCGAATTATTATGGGAGATGTCTCAGTGTAATAAAATTTGTCGTTTACCGGTAGTGAGTAATTGCCTGGAATGATATTTCTATTCCGAATGTAATTTCCTGTAACAATTAGAGCGACTATACACGGCCACAATTTGAAAACCGATATTCGTTCATTGTTATTCCTGCTATGAATACATATGGAAGCTCAAAGCTCATCTGAATCCAACCGCTTCGCCACTTTGTAATGGGAAGGAAATATGTTTCTATTTTCAGCCATGAAAGCTAGACGAAGGTTCTTAAAGAAATGTGACAACATTGGCATTCATGGAGCAAATAGTGTGCTGACCGGTAATGCCATCACCACATCCGGTAGGCACAGAGGTCGAGTACGGTAGAAGCACTAGTTTTCGTCAGTATTAAACAAAATATTTATAAAAAATATATGGAACGCTTGCAAATACACAAATTGAATGCTTTCATTCTATTGTATGAAAGAAATATATAGGAATTGAGAAGCAGAGTTTCAGTTCACTACTAGCTTCAGTCATATTTTGAACTTCGATTCCCAAATTGATTTCTCTTATGAGTGCTCAGATAAGGAATAAGGCTAAACTATGGCCTATGGTCAATACCGATGCTTCTACCCCAATGCATATCGGGGATCGAATAAACGAAGACGAATGGTCTGCCTGGGTCACACTTGGGTGTTTCTTCGGAACGTTCTTCTTCTGTTGAAGGGTGCAAATCAAATCGGATGTCGAGTATGGATTCGGTGCCATTCTATTCGAACATCGAAGCAGCAGCAAAAGCAAAGTTTCATCGTTCGGAAATCGAACTATTTGTCCTAGTCAATGTTGATGCTTCGGCTCTACTACTGGTGTACACTTTGGAGTAATTTATGGCTTTCATCCGCTGGCTGATACCCAGGATGGTCTGATGCATTTCCAAGAAGAAACTATGCCGGAACCGTATGGAAATAGTTCGGTACAGTGTGATTAATCGTTTCAAATTTGGTGTGATCAATCGTCCGGCTGTCTGAAATTGTTTTGATCGAGAATTGTAGCAATGAAAATTGTACTTCTGAAGTGGAATATTTCTATAGAAGGGCGATAAAAATGATGAATATTTAGTTGCTATTTATCAGTTCTTATTTTGGAGGACACTTGCAATCGTTGAAGAAAACGTGAGATAAAAAGATTAAATGAATCCATGTTTGTTATTTTTGAATTTTTTTTTAATTAGAATTATTGAGAGATCTTGACCAACTTTGGGTTCAGGGAGCAATATTCATAAGCTCTAATATATGTATTGTAAATATTTGAACAAAATGTCCAACAATCACTGTTCGACAAAAAAAAAGTCGATATGAATGCACAGAGACCGGACACCCCGGGCTTGAAAGTATAAAAATAAACAAAAAAAAATGGCGTTTTCAGAATGTTCGTGTCTGCCCCAGGTCATTTTTAAAATATACTTGAACTTTTTGCATTTTTTATTTAAAAATCTAATCTAATCAATAAACCGACACAGTGTTTTATATTCAGGACAGGGGAATTCATCTGCCATATAATGTTTTCAACTTTAAATACAATATGAAGAGTTGTAATAAGATTTGCAGGGAGCCCTTCCCCCTTTTTTGTACCCTCCCCATTTTTAAAGTATCGCAAATGATGGAATATTTGATATACAGGGGGTTGTCAAAATAACTGAGACAGGCAAAAATTGGGCCAACTTTGGAATGCTGTAACTTTGACAAAAATTGACCGATTTCAATTATTTAAGAAGTAGTGGACGGGTCAACTAATCTTGTTTTGAGGTGCATCCACGGAGATGAACTATGACCACCGGATACCGGTGATAGTCCGGATTTCCGGAAGCATGTCTTATGCAGTAAAATTATGACGTGTTTTTAGCAAAGGTCTCGGCTAAAAAATCAAAATGTTACTACACATGAAGATAGAAGATCTAATTCTGAAGCGATATATAAGCGATATAGGGATATCCGGTGGTCACAAAAGTGGCCACTGTAGTCAAATATCCACTTAAGGTCTACAATAGCCCTATTTAGCACGAGACATGAAAAATGAACTGTCGCACGATATGTATTGGAGTTCAATATCAATTGTCCCTAATTACAGGTTCCCTCTGGAACATCCGGTGGTCCCGGAAGTAGTCACTGTAGTCAACTATCCATTTTGAGTCTACAGTTGCCCTATTTACGACAAGACATGAAGAATGAGCCGTCGCATGATATGCTTTGGTGTCAAAATCGAAATGTCCCCTATGCAAGGTTCCCCCGGGGCACTGGGCGGCGCCATGAGTGACCAAATCTGTACAAGACTCATTTTCAACTTATTATAGGGTATTTTATGATAAGCTAGGGAGAAAACAATATTGCGCGACATATTTTGAGTGAATAAATTGTTTGATCCCAATTCAGATCCACTACCGGCACCGATTCCGGGGAAATGGCCATATATTGGTTGTTTCTGGACCAATATTAATACTTGGCGCACCAATCGCTTCAGAATTAGATCTTCTATCTTCATGTGTAGTAAAATTTTGATTTTTTAGCCGAGACCTTTGCTAAAAACACGTCATAATTTTACTGCATAAGACATGCTTCCGGAAATCCGGAATATCACCGGTATCCGGTGGTCATAGTTCATCTCCGTGGATGCACCTCAAAACGAGATTAGTTGACCCGTCCATTACTTCTTAAATAATTTAAATCGGTCAATTTTTGTCAAAGTTACAGCATTCCAAAGTTGGCCCAATTTTTGCCTGTCCTAATTATTTTGACAACCCCCGTATATCAAATATTCCATCATTTGCGATACTTTAAAAATGGGGAGGGTACAAAAAAGGGGGAAGGGCTCCCTGCAAATCTTATTACAACTCTTCATATTGTATTTAAAGTTGAAAACATTATATGGCACATGAATTCCCCTGTCCTGAATATAAAACACTGTGTCGGTTTATTGATTAGATTAGATTTTTAAATAAAAAATGCAAAAAGTTCAAGTATATTTTAAAAATGACCTGGGGCAGACACGAACATTCTGAAAACGCCATTATTTTTGTTTATTTTTATACTTTCAAGCCCGGGGTGTCCGGTCTCTGTGCATTCATATCGACTTTTTTTGTCGAACAGTGTAATAAATAACAGTGGTTCAAGTCTTGGTACATCTAATTGGTTCTCTTGTATCTTATTTTGCCATGATGTTCCAAATTCGTCCAAATGATATCAATATAGGTGACGAATTTAGGTAGCAAAATAAAAACATAGTAAATACTGGTGCATGTAATGCAGTATTTGCCATCCCAGTTTTACCACAAAAGCAAAATGTCTGATCATTTATTATACTCTTCATGCTAAACATGGATTAAAGGCTTTTGTTTAGCATATTGACAGTTCCGTACAATGGGACAAAGCTGGTCACTTTTGAGCGGTTCTGTTCAATATGATCTGGTGGAATGCATGTATTAACTTTCTAAAACTTTTCAAACCTGTACTGGTTGGATGTTTATCGAATCAAGTATTGAAAATTTTTGATAAAATGCTAATAAAAATAATAAAAAAAAATAAATTATAAAACAAAAAGTGAAACTTTTAATGCTGGGATGGAATTGATCAAATACTGCGACAGATTCCCAAATTGAAGAAATATGCTACTCACTATATATGAGTTCAAACTGATTCAGACTCAGGTCTAAAAATCATACAACTTGTTGATAAATCATCAAATTTTATAATTCAATATATACTAATTGTAGAGAAAAAACAGTAAACGCCTGTAAATGGGCAATTCTCTTTAAAATAGACAACTTGTTCAAGAAAACAGCTTTTTTGGGAATGTTCCGTACGGAACGAGTCGTAAAAGAGTAAGACTGAAATCATTCACGCCGTTTCCAATTCGTCGCAAAACACACGCCACTTTCGATTCCCGACTCGTCGCACTTACCCGAGTGCAGCCCCCAGCACGACCCACCCTGCCGACGCTTCTGTGGTCGAGAGCTCCAATAGTGGGCGAATGAGTGCCAAGAGCACCGTGAGTAACCACGTGAGTTCTCTTCCACGAGTGAGTGACCGAGCTACGTGCATCGCGACTTTTCCACGTGATTCAACAAGAAATTACTCCGATGAAAATCCTTCAGACATACCTTCAGGTAGCATTCTTCCAGAGATGCCTTCAAAGGATTTTCTACAAATTATTCAGGATTTCCCCCGCTGATTCCTTTAAAGATCAATCCAAAAAAAAACATAAGAAATTCATCACCAGAAATTCCCCCAAGATTTTCACAAGAACTTTTTTCAGATCTTCTTCCTTGGACTCGTCTTTAAATTTCACTAGGAATTGCTTTAGAACTTCCACTAGGATTTTTTTCAGCAATTCTTTCTGGTAATTTTTCTACAGATTCCTCCAGGGATTCATACAAAAACTTCCCTAGGGATTTCTTCAGTGATTCATCCAATGCATACTGTTTACGCAAGTTCAGATGGAATCAATGAGTTCAGATTAGAATAGTCAGACTGTAGTGTAACCGTAACTAAATCTCATGGAATTGTTATTCACTCAGTCACTCAGTACTGTTACCGCCAAAACTTAGCATTATGTGCAACAAACTTCCAGTAATAGGTCACTGTATTCATCAGAATTGCTTTTAGAAATAGTTCTGTACAGCAAAATCATATAAAAGACCAAAGTTGAGTACATTACAGTTAATAACCGATCAACAGTTTATGTAGTTAGTCCGTACGCGTCCAGTTTGTAATCGTCCAGAAATACAGTGATCGTTCAAAGTCAAGTGAACAGTTTACAGAACAGAACAGTCAATCGAAATACAGTCAGAATACTAGTTGAAGCTGAGTTTGCAATAAATAGCCGCATTATTACAGAGGATTTTGTGTACCAGTTCTCCGTCAAATAAACGTTGTGTTGTAGTTCAGCAATTTCATGTGCCAATTCTGCTACAGTTCCGATTATTACCGCGACCATGAATGAAAGGTGTCCGACAAGATTCCGACTACCACACAGACGGTCTTATGTGCGCAATCACATACCGTAAAACGGGGTAACTTTGATAGTTTTTTTCGAAGAAAACTTGAATATTTATGCATGCTGTTTCAAAGAATTTTAATTCATATTTTTAAAACAAGTACTGGTTTTCTAACTATCGATTCCAGCGGTTAGATTTCCAAAAGATTTATTCTTAATGGATATATAATTTTTAATATAATCAAAAGTCGGTTTTCTGTTTTGGGGTAACTTTGATAATGGAGCATCACTCGAACAAAATTAAATGAATTACAGAACATTTGTAGGGCGTTGCATATCTTTAGGTGTTTAACGCTATATGTAAATTTCTGACTAAGATTACAAAAATGGTCCCAGTTTGTAAAAATGGTATTCGCTAAGAGTTTTGAGACCGAATTCGAGTTCTACTATAACTAGGCTGTCAAGTATAAGTGACGAATTCATTATGACTTCATCAAATAGTGATCGTAGAACAGATTGTTTGAGAGCATTTCAAAATTGCTAAAATCTTATAAATTTTCCATATTTGCATATAAATCCTCAAATGTACTCGATTTCAACGGAAATAGCTTTAACATGAAGTGTCATACTAATACTCTTTACTTTTGCATTCGTTTTGCTTAACAGATTAATAGGAACTTTGTTATTTCGTTTAGTATGTTGAGAGTCTCGCATTATCAAAGTTACCCGCATTATCAAAGTTACCCCGTTTTACGGTACTTTAAAAATTGTACGAGAAAATCCTTCATAGATTTATTAAAAAACTCATCCAGCAAAACTTCAGGAATTTCCCTAGTAATTCCTCAAAAAACTCCTTCACCGATTTTCTGCCGAAATTCCTTCAAAAATTCCTACTGAAATACATGCAAATATTTACACCAGGAACTCTTACAATGATTCTACCCAGAATTCCTCCAAGAGATCATCAAGGAGTTCCTCCAAGGGTTCCACCAAGAATTCCTTCAGGAATTCTACGAGAAATACTGCAAAATAATTCATCAACACTTCCAACACGGAGTATAACCGGGAATTCCTTTGGAGATTCCGCTTGCAATTTTTTGAGAGGTTTCCCTAGGTTATCCTCCGGTATTCTTCTAGGCTCTAGAACAGGCCTGCCCAACCTTTTTGATCCACGGGCCAAATCTCAGAAACAATATTGTTCGGCGGGCCAAACTGTTTTTAATGAAGCGATTTCCAAAATGTTGGTGTGATGAAACATATTTTTTAAATATTTCTTTGGAGAAATTTGAAAAGATATTTGCTTATGTGATAATCTTGATAATTTTGTGAGAATTGTGATATCCTGCTTTAAAAATTCCGCACAGTTCTGTGAAATCATTGTCCAGGATTTTATAAAAATCGTTCTCTGAATTCTATTAGCAATTTTCGTAAGATTCTGGCAGAATCTCATCTAGTATTATTTGAAATCCCTGATTTTATTTATATTATGAGATTGAAGCCCTGAATTTTACGATAATCCAGTGTATGATTCTGTAAAAATTGTCTTAAATATTCCGCAAAACAACACTCTAAATTTATTATTATTATTATCGTATCCTACTCAGATTTCTTTAAGAAAATCACTAAGGATAGCTTAAGACAGTTTTACATTCTAATATCAATTATTCGATGATAGTAATTTTGCCATCATTCCGTGAACTCCTACAAGGCAAAATTACTCTTTGTGAAAATCCTGCCAAAGCTGTCCGAGTTGTGAAAATCCTGCCAAACCTGCTTCTGGATCTGTCTAATATTGGTTATAATCTTTCTCACGTATAGAATTCATGCTCAAGTGTTTTTAAAAATCCACGTTGAAATTCAATAAGATAGCGTTCGGTCGTAATCTTTTTGCCGACAACATTTGTTCGAACTTGAATTCAGGTTTGTCCATATAATAGTGATCATTTTGAATCCATATCAAATTTGGTACTTTTTTAAATGGAACATTTTCAACCATTTATGAAATAAATTTGCATGGATGAAAACTTGTAGAGAATCAACACAACAAAATATCTCAAAACAAAATTCAAGAATCTAAAGTTTCAATGTTTAAATGTCTAGTTCTAGAGTTTCTAGAGCAGTGAAGGGGCCAGATATAAGAAGAATTTTGAAGCTCTTCGCGGGCCGTACGTTGGGCAGGCCTGCTCTAGAATCTAGGGAATTTACAAAAAATATCTTTTATAAATTCCCGCAGTGTTTCCTTCAATGATTCATCCTTGTATTGTAGGGTTCGAGGCATTTGTTCAGGGATTTCTGCAGGAATTACTTCAAGCATCTACCAGAAATTTCCCTGATGATTCATAAAGAAATTAATCCATGATTTTTTTTCCAGTATTTCTTGGAGTATTTTTTCCAATGAATACACCAGAAATTAGCTTAGAGAACCCTTTAGGAACTCCTTCAGGGATCCCTGAAGGAATTCCTGTTTTGAATCCCAGGAGGAATTCCTTATAGAGTTGATGAAATATTGGTGAATTCCCAAATCACAGAAACCTGTATAAGAAATTTCCGGTGAAATCCTAATAATAAATTTCTGGAAAAATCACTGGAGAAATTTCTGAAAACCCTCAAGAATCCCTGGAAATATTCCGCAAGAAATTCCTTGCAAAAATCCTGATGAATCCCTAGAGGATTCCCGCGATTGATTCCTTAAGGAATTCCGGGAGCTAATGAAATCCAGAGAAGAACTGATGAAATCCCTAGAGGAACTCCTGATGGAATCCCTGGAGGAAGTTCAGGTGGAATCTCTAAAGTAACTCCTGCTGAAATCCCTGGAGAAACTTCTGATGGAATTGATAGAGTCACTCCTGATGGAATACAGGTGTAAACCCTGAAGGAACTCTTGATGAAATCTATAGTCCATCGTATAGCTTTGAATGTGCCGGAGGAAGTAAGGTGGACAATAAGTTTAACAATTTCAAAAAAAAAAAAGAAACTTTTTTTAACCAATACATTTGAGTACCTAAGGAAAAAAAAACTTTTTTATTGTACACGATTGTAATACTCATTAAATGATTCTTACTTACACTACAGCTTAATCATATGAATAACTTCATTAGTTTTTTATCGACAGAATATGTTTCGAGGAATTCTTGAAAGACTTCTTTTAAAAATAGTGATAGTTATTCTTAACAATGTCATGATGGGATATATAAGCAGTTCTCTCTGTATAAATCTCGAGAGAAATTTTTGAAGTTAGTCCTGAATATAATTCCATTGGATTACCACATATTCGAATTAATTAAAAAAGTTTTCTGAAGAAATTTCGTTATAATACCTTTAAGCAAACTCTGTATGAAACATTAGTATTATTGATGACGATGTCTTTGTTGTAGTATTCTATGAAGTCTTAGACAAATGACCGAGATAAGTAAATTAAATCCTTGGAAAACTCATGAAGTAATTTTCGTAGTTATTGTTAAATGATACTATGCCCCTATGCAGTTGATAGATTGCCTAAAGATTTAATTTGAATGGATATATATTTTTTCCCATAATCGAATGTTAGTTTTCTGTTTTGGGATTACTTTGATAATGGAGTATAAATTGAATAAAATTGAATAAATTACGTAACATTATAGGGCATTGCATACTTCTAGGCGTTAAACGTTATATGGAAATTTCTGACTTAGATTACAAAAATGGTCCCAGTTTGTTATATTATAATATTTCGTTTAGTATGTGGTGGGTAACGCACTATCATAGCTACCCGAATTATAGAAGAAAACCCCGTTTTGCGGTACTCTGCGGAACATGTTTTATCTTCCGCACCAAAATACCGCTATTTATTGAAAAAAAAACCACTTGTTTCTAAAATATTGACTGTTGAAAATGCAAAATTTGACTATTTCAATCATTTGGCATGCAAAATTTAAATTAAATTGATTTTTCCAACATGCTTGAAGTCTCTATACAAAATTTTGTGTTTCTCTTATATGGCAAAATACAATACTTTTCAAAACCATTAAAAAAACAACTTTTGAGTATCGACAATACTATGAGCTTTGATGATAATGATTGTTAACCCACATGAGGTTTGAATTCTGTGGCAAATAAAGCGAATAAATTGCCACCCAAGATGGCAAACTTGCAAGCAAATTGGATGCAATAGTAGAAAATTGCATTTTCAACACTCAATATTTCAACCCTTAATTTAGTAAATAACGGTATTTTTGTGCTTGAGAAAAAAACGTGTCCCGCATTATGATTATCAATAAAATTTAAAATACTTTCGATGCTCAAAAGTTATTTTTTGATGGCTTTGAAAAGTGTTGTATCGTGCCTAGAGGCGGGTCTACGTTCGAAACCATGGGTAGGACAAACGTTGGAAAATATTTTGTGCACAGTGAAGCTAAGAAAATTTTTAACTCTTGACTGGAAATTTAAAGTTCCTACACCTATTTCAGAGTCATTGCGTTTGGGCAGTTTCGAATTGAGTTGAGGAAATTTTACTGCTTCCAAGCGTTCTAAAAGAGATCTAAAAAATTTTGTTGAGAATTCCTCGTGATATTATTACAATAATGAATTTCATCACAAATTTATTAAGGTATTCACTCAAATAATCGGATGTTTCTCCGGAATTCTTTAAAAGTGTTCATTTGATTATTTTTCAATGAATTTCGCCACGAATTTGTTTTAAGATACCTCAAGAATTCAGCCAGGATTTTCCCAAGGAGAACCAGAGAAATGAATTTCCTCAGCGATTATTTCAGAAATTATCTGAAATCCTCCAAAAATTCTATGAATATTTTCCAAGAAAGTCCTAATTCCTCCAAGATTTTATCCAGTGATTTATCCATCGTTTTCCCTGGGACATCTTCCAAGATTCCCGGTGAAAACGCTTTCTAAAATTCAATCAACAACTTTTCCAACAATTTATATGAATTTTCTTTGAAATTGTCCTTCAGGATTTATATAAGATTTCAGCTAGGGATTTCCTTAAAGATACCTTCAGCAATTGCTCCAGAGATTCGTTCTATAATTCACACAGAAGTTCATCCCGTAATTCTTTGAGATTTTCTCAATTATATATTGAAATTGTTTTTCATAATTTTGTCTAATGAGAAATGCTAAGACACTTTTTCTGAAAAATAATCCTGTGGGTATTTTTAAAGAAAATCCTAGAGTAAACTTGTGTATGTTGCTAAGTCACCCTTACTTATCAAGGATCTCTGAAATAACTCGTGGACTCTTGAAAAAAGTTTAAGAAGGTTTCCTAGATAATTTGCTTAGATAATCGAAAAAAAAAATCGAATCTAGAGATTTGCAAAAACATTTTTTTGAAGAACTTTGGACTGAATTTCTATATGAGTTTGCTTACGAATGATCGAAGGAATTACTTAATAAATTGCTGAAGTGTGAATTGGTGTGAAAACTTAAATAAACTTTTGAAGATTGCATGAGAGTTTTTTTTAGAAACCTTTCAAAACATGTTTGGTAAAACTGCAGGAGTAATAAATAGAGGAAATGCTATAAAAAATTAGATTTGTTTGAAGAACCCTCAAGGAGTTGTGCATTTCTGAGAGGAAATGTGGATGAATTATTGAAGAAATATACATGAACAGGTGGAGGAATTCTTTCAAGGTTTCTGGAACAAACCATTAGGCTTTTTTTTTTTTCAAAAACTTTGGAATTAATCTTTGTGAACTTTCTCGAAAGAAATTCTCTAGAAATCTTTGGAAGAACTCCAAGAGTAGCAACTACCGAATTTGGTTGAAGGATTAGTAAAAAATATCTAGAGGAGATTCTAGAAAAGTTTAAGAAAAAAAATCAAAATAATATCTGAAGAAGTAGCTGGAGGATCCCGGAGGAGACCCTGAAGGTATTCTAAATAAAATAACTATGTTAAATCCTGATACCTCTGGAAATCTCAGACGAAATTCTTGAAGAACCATCAATGAACACAGTGTTATACAACTTCGACGACCTGTAGCTGAAAAATGTGACGTGCTGGAACATTTCTGAGAACAGCATCAGATTCAGCAATCCAAAATCTACTAAAGGAACATAATTTGATCCTTGGAATACGCAAAACTGTCATTTTTATTACACTGTGTTATTAGTAAAATAATTTTGTTTGAGGCATGACAGTATTTACTCACTGAAAAACTGAATATTAGTTCCAAAGTGGTCAAATAGGTCTCAAAAATTGCATCTAACTCTTCTTGTTCTTCTTCCTTTTCTTCTTCTTCTTCTTCTTCTTGCCATTACGTCCTCACTGGGATAAAGCCTGCTTCTTAGCTTAGTGTTCTTATGAGCACTTCCACAGTTATTTACTGAGAGCATTCTTTACCAAAGTTGCCATTTTCGCATTCGAAAACCGTGTGGCAGGTACGATGATACTCTATACCCAGGGAAATCAATGAAATTTTCATGACGAAGTGATCCTGAACCAACCGGGAATCGAACCCACACACCTTCAGCGAGTAATATCGCGAATCCGGTTAGGCGCATTCATTTCAGATTATATATTTATCGTTTACCAAAACGAATCCCTACCCCATATCCAAACTCCCAGTGTTAACTTGTGGAAGTGCAGAGGACTCCTCGGCTTCCATAAAGCAAGTAACACGTCAACATTTCCCTACCATCCCTAAATTGACCTGCATTCGGACGCAGCCGGCGCCGTTATTGTTTGTTATAATAATGAGAGCACCAGTTCTTACACATTGAGGATGCTACTGATCCCGAGTAGTGTCTGTTGGTTCCCTGTAGCAACTGCGGGCGGCCAATCATGCTCATGCTCATTTTACCGTATAGTCAAACCAGCTTCTAGGGAAAAAAAAATGTTATGTAATCTGATTTCAGAAATTTCATTTGGAATCTCTTTACATCCAAGCACAATCCAATCAACTTCATATTCACAGCAAAAAGAAGCAATGTTCTGCAACAAAAATCCACAACAGCACTATTTTCTTTGCCAATACAAACAATCTCGAACAATGACCAGCTAACGGACGGTGTTCAAGAATAAACCAACTTCTAATCACTCCCAACATGGCCTCCATTATATACCCTTAAATTGCTTTCGGTCAAGGTTGCCTACTCATCAATCCGCTCCTTGCCAGTGCCCGAGCTCACGATATATTTCTCGCCACATTCAAGAACTGAAACAAGCAAACTTGGCAGACAGTAAAAAGGAAGGATATCCTCCACAAATTTCCTGTATTACATCTATGTGTATCAGCAGGTCACTAACTCTCTTTTCCCATTTCAATTCTATTCAACAGATTCTTCATGGTGTTCACATGTTTGGCCTTAAGTGTCTTCTCAACTATTCAGGAATACGAGGAACAAGCAATCGCCATCTTATTCGTCATGGAAATTATCGTAGTTATATGGTTTTCGATCGAGTTCTTCCTACGGTGAGTATTGGTCGTTGTTTGTGTTAGGATATGGGAACATTAACACATATACCCACTGCAACTTTATGGATCACGGGACGAGCACAAATAGAAACGTATGTCAACCGGGGTGAGGACAGGGTTGTTACATATCAGTGTAATTGAGCTGGTAAATTGCAGTCATTGATTGGTTCGGTTTGCTGCTGGCCCTGCCCTGTGGCTAAGGGAACATATATATGAAAGAAGAAGGGAGGGCCATAAATCATAAATTGCCGTACAGCTAATCAATAACTGATATTAGACAAAGCGACGCAATTATCGGCAGGTACTTTTCATGTGTTCACAGAGACAAGTTGATTATGATGTTTTGTTTGCTTATGACAGAACTGTTTGATTGTGGGCAAACAGCATTTTTCAGATGAAATCTGGAAAGTTATGAGGATTGTTATCAACCTACCTGTGAGAATATCCATTGTCCAAATTAGTGTGTTGATTTTGAAAAGCTTACAACCTGCTTTTAAATGGGGATAGTATTTTTTATTTCCTACAGATAGTTTTGTAGGATGACAAGGTCCCAAAGAGGGTCAAAATTTATTGCAGGGTATATACAGTTTTCCTTTGACAAAAACCATATTGATGCATAACACGATGATATTTTGTTCGTCAAGATATTCCTATTTATTATCATTGTAAACGAGTGCAAAAAATGGCAAGTTATGACAAGTTAAAAATTGTGGAAGTGCTCATTGAACACTAAACTGAGAAAAAGGCTTTGTCCCAGTGAGGACTTAAAATTTGATACAACAAGAGGTATAAATATGGCAGTTATTGTGGTCCGTTTCACTTCATCAGATAGATTACATGTCACAGCAAACATTAGATTTTTTCATTGATTCTATTATTATACTCATTGTGGTCGCTATTCTTAAAATACACGGAAAAATAAATACTCCGAAGAGTAATTAGAATCATTGTTCTAGGTCAGTTAAATGTAACTCTATCGAGATGCATTGCAGAATAGTTTACTTTTTGATCGAAAACACCTCACTGAGTCCATAATTGCCAGGAAAGATGAATGGGCTCAATTCAAGCGACTAAACCCATTCAACTGGATCTGTCCATCACAAATCATCAATGGAAAACTCCTGACAAAATTCATCTTTCACTTCTCGCGTGATCTCTCCTGGTGCAATAAACTCAAAGCGATGAACAACAACAAGGACAACGAGTGAAAGAGAGAGAGTCAACATATCAAGTTGATTGATTGGTGATTGGCAAATTGTGCGAAATGGATTGTTCTCTGTTGTCAACGTTAGTCGTCGTGCTGGTCGATGCCTACCGGGAGGCGTAAAACATTCTTGTTCAGTTACCCGGCTTTCCCTTGAGGTAAACACCGTCGTCAGGTTTACCGGTATGTAGTATAGTACCATAGAGAAGAACGGAGAATGGTCATACTTGGAAAGCTACGACATGACATGCCTACATACATATCGTTGCTTTCGGCATCCGACCGTTAGGAATTTGGACTCCTTTCACATCGTGAAATGCATAGCTTTTTGGAGTTGAATGTCAACTTTCGGTTCGGAAAACGCATAAAACTATGCCAGAAAATCCAATTCTGACCAATATTCTGGTCTATAACCGGACAGTTATACAATCGTTGTCCAACGTTGCGCTTCTTATCATTACGTCCCCACTGATACAAAGCCTGCTTCCCAGCTTAATGTTCAACGTGCACCTCCTCAGCTATAAACTGAGAGTTTTTTTTTTTTTTTTTTTGACAAAGTAGCCATTTTCGCATTTGTGTATCGTGTGGCAAGCAGGATGATACTATATGCCCAAGAAAATCAAGGAAACTTCCATTACGAAAAGTTCCCGGACCGACCAGGAAACGAACCCAGACAACTCCAGCATGGCTTTGCTCTGTAGCCACAGATGTTACTACTAGGATTCATCGCTTTATAGCGCATCTCGAAGAGCATAGCTGTCAACTATTTCCTGTTAAATTTCAAGTTGTTTTGACAGTTAAAAAAAATGTGGGTGGAGAATTTGAATGAAATCTTTTTGAAGAAGCTATTGGACATTTTTCAATGTTTCTCAAAAGATGTTTCATTAGAAATTATTTTTAGTATTTTTCGAAAATATTTTGATTCAAATTCAGTTTTTTGAGAGCGTTTAGGAAAATCGAAAAAGTCGAAAGAAAAAATCTTCGACAGTTGTTTACCATTTCACCAAGAATTCGTGGTGTTCCTTTTCAAGGTGTGACACTTTACGGAATAAATCATTTAAATCCCTTCGATGAATGACTTTTCACGGATTGTACTATTTCACGGAATCAATTAAATTGTTGTTTTTGAGAGCTGCCTGAATACTGAGTATGAATTATATATACAGAATTATAATTGGCTTTATATATAGAAAAAATCTCCCATATTATTATCGATTTATGCTGTAATATTAAATAAACAATCAGTGACAAAATTGAGTAACAAAATGCTGTTTTCCACACAAATTGCTCAAGATTGTCAGGAGTCTTTATCTAAGCTTCTAATGGTCCGAATTAGCTAAAATTCGATTGACGACCTACCTGCATTCTGGACCGACCGTGAACCCAGGCAATTTCAGCATGGCTTTGTTTCATAGCTGCGGATTTTTCCACTTAACTAAGGAAGGATCTTGGCGAACTCTGCGAAGAATTCATTTAGTTACTTATCATCAAAGCTCTAGTATGTGTAGCATGAACTTGCAAACACTTGGTGCAATACTTCAAGAAAAATTTTGGAAGTTTAATTAGATCGGAATATTGAGACCATTTTCCGGAATTATAACAAATATTTTTTTAAAGTTTTTCTAAATGGTACATTTTACCCAAAAAATTGTTATTATTTTCTCGCATGTTCGCTAAAAACATAAAAAATTATTTCAATTGTCCTGATACCTATATAAATATCCTCTGAGAAGTGTGATCTTGAGATTCTCCTTTAACTTTTTTTTCAATTCTACCAGAACATAGTAACATGGATTCCGCCCGGAACATCATGACACCTTAGTTACACCAAACCAGCGTGGTTGCAAGGTTTTAAAACAATTCCACATAGACCCTAAAATATTTTAGGGGAACAAGGTTTAATTCGAACCAAGTAACAGTTTTTTGGTCATATATTTCCAGCACGATGAACAGCATGAAAAGTTGTATGTTTTCTTGAAAGCCTGATTTAGCGCGTCCACTCTTCTTGTGATATCAAGACATGTTTGAACAAAATTCTTCAGAAGATCCGAATTGGGCCAACCTTGTTCAAATTTGGACCCCAACGTTCTAATTATCGTTTTTTTTTTTGCTATGATATTTATACAATACAACTCCGATTTGCTGGTATCCAGCCCTGTCGTCCTGCTCAGTCGCGCTTAGTCGACGACTAAGAAGCTTTTCTCAGATATTTTAACGCCCTTTGGGAAATTCAAGCTGTATCATCGACCTGAATTAATTTAACTTTGTTGCATGTAGATCAGGTGCAACTAAACGCCCTGTTTAACATCAATCGAAATTGTCAAGCTGTATCAACGCCATAGGGTAATTTGACCTTGTATTAATTGGATCAGTTGCATTTAACGCCCTGTAGGATATCAGTAAATTATTACAAGCTATATTAACGCCCTGGAGTAGTTTGACTTTATTCTATGTAGATCGAGTGTGTATTAATGGTCTAAAGACATCAATTCCTAGTTGTATCAACGCCCTGGAGTATTGTGACTTTGCTCTATGTAGATCAGGTGCAACTCAACGCCCTGTATGACATCAATAGATCAAGCTGTATCAACGCCCTAGAATAGTTTGACGTTATTCCACACAGATCTTTGCGAGATCGGGAGCATCTCTATGCCCTGTAGAAAATCAATCAAATTGTCTTATCTGTATCAAGTAGTTATTTGACCTTATTATGTGTATTCGGCGCATCTTGACGCTCTGTAAGACATCAATCGAAATTTTCAAATTGTTTCAACACCCTAGACAAATTTGACTACATTCCACACGTATCTTTGCGAGATCTGGAGCATCTTTACGCCTTGTAGAAAATCCATCAACATTCCCGAGCTGTATAAACGCCCTGGAGTGTTTTGACTTTGCCCAATGTAGATCAGGTTCATCTCAATGCTCTGTAGGACATCAATTGAAAATTCTAAGTTTTATCAACGCTATGCAGTAATTTGATATTGTTTCACGTAGATCAGATGCATCTTAACTCCCTGTATGACATAAATCGATCCATCTGTGTCGACGCTCTGGAATGGCTTGACTTTATTCCATATAGATCTTTGTGAGATCTGGAACATCTCAACGCCCTGAGTCAATAGAAATTTTCATGCTCTATTAACTAGAGTAATAAGACTTTATTCCATGTAGATCAGGTGCATTTTGACGCTCTGTAGGACATCAATTAAAACTTCCTAGCTCTGACAACGCCCTGGAAAAATGGCTTTATTCCACACAGACCTTTGCGAGATCTAGAGCATCTGAACGCTCTGTAGAAAATCAATCAAAACCTACGTGTTCCAGGGCGTTGATACACCTTGGAGTAATTTGAGCATATTCCATGGATATCAGATACAACTTAACGCCCTGTAGGACATTAATTGTATACTCTGAGCTGGATCAACGCCCTGGAATAAGTTGTCCTTTTTCCATGTAGATCAGGTGCATGTGACCGCCCTTTAGGACTTAATTTGATAATTCCAAGCTGTATCAACGCCCTGGAGTAAGAGTCCACAAAGATCTTGGCGAGATCTGAAGCATCTTTACGCCCTATAGCAAATCAATCGATTTTTTCTTGCTGTATCAAACCCCTACGGTCATTTGACGTTATCCTATGTAGATCATGCGCACCTCATAGCCCCTATCAATCGAGATTGCCAAGCTGCAACAACGCTCTGGAGTAATTTGATTTTTCCTCAAATAGATGAGCTGTATCTTAGCGCCCTGTAGGAAATCATTTAATAAATTCATTGCTGTTTCAACGCCTTGGAGTAATTTGTTCTTATCCTTTGCCGATTAGGTGCATCTTAACGCCCTGTAGAACGTCTATTGTAAATTACAGGATGTATCAACACCCAGGAGGAATTTGACAGTATTCCAAATAGATCAGGTGTCTTCGAACGTCCTGTTTCAGATTAAAATTGGTCCTATATCAATTATAATTAGTTAGCTATATCAACGCTCTGGAGTAATTTGACTTTTTTTCACCTGTATCTTCGCAAGATCAATCGAAATTTCCAAGCTGCTTCAACGCACTGAAATTATTTGACCTTGTATTATGTGGATCAGCTGCATCTTAATTCCCTGATTAATATCAATTGCAAATTCTAAGCGTTACTTGCGAAAAAAAATGAGCTTATTCTATGAAGATAAAGTGCGCCTTAATGCCCTAAATGAATTAAAAATTCCAAGTTGTATCGACGCCCTGGAGTAATTTGACCTTATTTCAAGAAGACAAAGTGCATCTTAACGCCCTGAAGGATATCAATTGTAAAATACAAGCTTCTTATACGCTCATGCATTTTTGAATGATCTGACATTGTCTTATGTAGATCATTTGCATCTTAACACTCTGTATCATTTGAAAATTTCAAGCTGTATCAAGGCCCTGGAGTAATGTGACCTTATCGTACATAGTTCAGCTGCATATTAACGCCCTTTGTGGCATCAATCAAAATGATTAAGCTTCATTCACGTCATGGAGTTTGACCATGTTTCATTTAGGTCAGACCTGTAGGACAAAAGCTGAAAATTCCAACCAGTATCAACGTTCTGGAGTGTTTTGACTCTATTATATGTAAATCGGCTGCATCTCATAGTCCTGTAGGGCATCAATAAAAAATTTCAAGCTTTATCAACGCTCTGAAGTATATTGAACTAATTCCACGTAGATCATATGCATATCAACGCCCTGTATGGTTTTAAAGGAAATTGTTTAGCTGTAATTTGATTAATTTGATATTGTCTCAGATAGCTCATCTTAATTCTCTGTAGAAAAATTATTTAAAATTCAAAACTTTATCAACGCCCTGGAGAAATAAGACCTTAATTCACATAGTTCAGGTACATTTCTACGCTCTGTAGGACACCAATCGAAATTGTCAAGCTGTATAAACACCCTGGAGTAATCAGGAGCAAATTAACGCCCTGTAGAGAATCAATTGAAATTTCCGAGCTATGCAACCCCTTTGTCACCACTGATTTCTGAAATTCTGATATTTCTTTGGTATATAAATCACTTTTTCGTGTGAAAAGAAAAATTATGTTGAAATTGCTACATAACTTCAGCATGAAATAATATCGATCGAATCATCTCAAGTTGCTCCTGAAGTTTTATGAGATTACATGAAATTTTGAAGCAGAAAAAAATCATTTCATATCTAAAAACAATCAGTTCGTATTCTTGTTCATTTTGGGCCAATAGTATTCAAGTGATAGAGACGAAAATTCATTATCAAGTACGCAGGGCCGGATTTACAAATGTGGGGGCCCTTTACTAAGAAACACATTTTGTTCGATTAGAATAGATTAGTTAATTTTAATATTATTTGTAAGGATTTCATTATAAGACAAGTTTATATGTTTACAGGCTAAATTCAATATTTTTAGGGCTTACTCGTCAACAATAAATTTTTTTTCTTGTTGGTATCTTATTTCAAATTTTGCTCATTCTATTCCTGTTTTAATGTTCATGTTGTTGAACATAAAGTTTTTTTTTAACAGTTTTGAGTTGAAGAAATTGATATAGGGCTGGTAGCAGATCGTTTTCTAGAAAATTATTATTCTTCTTTAAATGCAAGTCTCTAAAAATCTCTATTCTCAATGGAATTCCAAGTGGTTGTCCATTAATCACGCGACACCCCCTACCCCCCTTGTGGTTTTTTGTTCATACAAAAAATTGTTTGGACCATCGTCTTTGGCCAGACCCCCCTTCCCCCCATAAATGATCACGTGAGTAATGGACGACACCTAACAAGGGAAGGTCACGATGGTGTTACACGGGGTTTTCAACCGGACCATTTTTGTTAGATTCTACATGCCGAAATAAGAAAAACCCCAAAGCCTTTCGGGTGATGGACCAGTGGTGTAGCCAGGAGGGGCTCTGAAAGGGGCAATTTTATACGTATATTATATTATTAAGCTAATTGGAAATTTGACAAAAATATTTTTTTAGTATCTATTGTGATGGCAGAGAACAGAATTGACATTAATGTATGTTTGAAATGTATTTTCCATGCCATAGGCGCAATCGGGATGGGTTTAGTATTTGTATACTATTCTAATAAAACCAATTTTTTTTGTGTCTATAGTCCATGTTAGTTACGCCAATGGCATGGAAAATTCATTGTCCATAGTCCATGTTAGTTACGCCAATGGCATGGAAAATACATTTTAAACATACATTAATGTCAATTCTGTTCTCTGCCATCACAATAGATACTAAAAAAATATTTTTGTGAAATTGCCAATTAGCTTAATAATATAATATACGTACAAAATTGCCCCTTTCAGAGCCCCTCCTGGCTACACCACTGGTCCATCACCCGAAAGGCTTTGGGGTTTTTCATATTTTGACATGTAGAATCTAGCAAAAGTAGTCCGGTTGAAAACCCCGTGTAACACCATCGTGACCTTCCCTTGTAAGATCTCTAATTTAATCAAAATGGTATCTAAAATTTCTTTTTTACTTGTTCTGGTTAAAGTGATGCAAAATTCTGCAGGCTCAAGAGAAAAATTGCGGCTTACTCGAAGAAAAATTTCAAGAAATCTTCTAGTGGTTTGTCCAAAGATTTCATCTGGATTATTTTTAGGGACTAATTCAGGGATCTTTCCAGAGATTCCTTTACCGATTCTCCCAGAAAATCTTCCAGCGATTTTTCAAAGGATGCTTAGATTTCCTCTAGAATTTTCTCTAGGAAATCCTTGAGCACTCTAACGATATTACCTTCAGTAATTTCCTCAGAGACACCCTGATTTTTTTTTCCAAAGCTATACAAGGTATCAGGTATCAGGTATCAGAAGGCCGGCTCCAAAGGCACGTTCCCCACCAGTTGGGAGATTTGTGCCATCGCCATATTTGAGCCTATTTCATCATCTACCCGATGGGAGAGGAAAGGGAAGGGAAAGATGGGAGGAAATAGGAGTGGGGTCCCTTGAAGAGGGAAAATCGCATAAGCGAAATGAGAGCATGTAGCTCCATACCACAATGGGTTCGAACAGCGCCCTAAAAAGGGCACTGAGCAATTCTCGCTGAAACCAGGCCGCCATCGGCACCCATTGTTAGAATTCCAATTTATGTCTCTGATCGCTAGCTTTCGATAAAACTTAAGGGTGGTCCTTTTTGTTTTCTCAAATTGGTGGACCCCTCGTACGCCAGCTAGCTAAACAGTTTGCAAAAAAGCCCATTTTTTGATAAATCTTGGGTATTTCTTCACGTGATATGTCTCATATTTCCCTTGGAACACATACCAAACTTAATGGCATCGTATAGAGAAAGGATATAGCTTTCATTTGAAGTTAAAAAAAATCCGGCGGCCATTTTGAATTTGGCCGCCATCTTTAATTTTGTTAGAAAAATCGTTTTTTCACCATTAGCGCACCGCTCGTTTTGAATTCTGAGATCACCATCAGAAAGCTGAGGAAAAATTGCGTAAGATAGGCTACAGAAACTAGGTGTGCAATGGTATTTACCCTATGAAATGAACGATTTTCTAAAACATGTTCCACGATTTTGACGTATATGGCGAGTGCAATCAATGCAAACATCATTTTTGGTACAACAAAGATACAAGTTTTCAATAGTTGGTGTATTTGTCGAGTCAGATGAAGAATAGGAGTATTATTTTGAGTGAAAAAATCTGGCGGCCATCTTGGATTTTGACGCCATCTTGGTTTTAAGTAGTAAAATGAGTTTTCACCTTAATAACACTCAACATGTTGAATTTTAATGCCACCGTTACACTTACTATTCTTCTTGTTCTTCTTTTTCCTGACGTTACGTCCCTACTGGAATAGAGCCAGCCTCTAAGCTTCAAAAATAAATCAACAAGTAGAATTTTTTGACGCTTATTTGCCACCTGAATGATTGTTCTGCATATCTGCGAGTTGAAAAATAGCATTAATTCTTTCATTTATTTGGTCTGAAACCATTGATAGAAATGAACAATCTGTTGAACAGCTAAAATAAGATAAGAAATAAAGAATCTGTTTGTTTTTTAACGGAGATCTTTAATTAATTAAACATGAAGAGCGCTGAGATGGTAAAAAATCATTCTACTGCTAAAAACTAAGATGGCGTCGAAATCCAAGATGGCCACCAGATTTTCCAAACTCAAAATGATTCACCTGAGTTTCGGCATTACGTCTACATTAGAACAAAGCCTGCTTCTCACCTTTCAATTTCGCTATTTTTCACATGCATGTTGGGTGTTAGTAAAAACAATACTTTATGATTCAGAAAATCAAGGATTTTTTTTGCTTAAAAAATTAATATTTCCATAGCGTTAGCGTTAGCGTTAGCGTTAGCGTTAGCGTAGTTACGGTATACTTCGTAGATTGGATACTAGCAACATTCATGTTTCTTTTTAATAATCTCATCCTGACTACTTTCAAGAACAAGGCAGGGGAGTATACCTTGTTCAAATCATAAACAAGAATACTAAAAGCATGAATATCGCTATTCCCGGCCACGCCCATCTTTACCGTAACTTGGGATAGGGGAAGGAAATGTTGATGTAGCACTTACTTAATGAGAGGCCACCGACTCAGCGACACCCTCATAAGTGCTACGGAGTTGGAGGTTGGGGAAGGTATATTGTCAGGATTCGCCTAGAAAGCTGGCGATAGACCATAAATATTTGTTGTTTAAGCGTTTTCAAATTAATCTTTTGAATGCCGGCAATCAAAAGAGAAAACAATAGCTTATTTATAGTATAAATAGTATTTCGCGAAATGCTTGTCGATTGTGCAGTAATATTTTTGCTCAACAACCAGTAAAAAGCAAAACCGATCCCTCCAGGGTCATCGGATTGTGTAACGATACGCGTAAAAAAAAAAAAAAAAAAATCACGCCTATTGAAAAACTGTACTGTGCTCATTGAAAAACTGTACTGGGTGGTACTGTATTTTTAGATAATCGAAAAACGAAAGGAAGCGCGTTCGAACTAAACACCCTAGGACACAGTCGGTTTTTCTGCTCAAAATTATACGAAAAGCAGGATCGATCCCTCCAGGGTCATCGAACAGTTAAAAAGCATCCACAACCGATTGTTAGTTGCGTTACACCCGCCCGGACAGAATGCGCAATCTGAACATAATTATCAAACTCCGAAAATAACATTTTCCGTTCAAGAAACGATCAGAAGTTCCACGACGCGAACAAAAACGATCCGGAAGGCTCACAAAAGAAAAAGTATCATACTGGAACAAACTCACCGGATTGATTCTCTAAATTTATGTGCTGCATGTCACTTCCGGATGGTTCGGTGAACTTCGGGCGGCCAAAAACCAACAGTACTGAGGACACAAATCAAACAAATCACTTTTTCATTTTTCACTTTTCACTATTCCATTTCTGAATGTAAAAACGGTCCTGCTTGGGCTTCACGAAGCACTACCCAGCAAGACGCTCCAAAACAGAAGAAAAAAAAAAATCTCCGGCGACGAAAACATGCGCGAAACTGTGAGCTAAATCTATTGGACGACGCAAAACCGAACTGTCCTGCTTGGGCTTCACGAAGCACTACCCAGCAAGACGCTCCAAAACAGGAAAAAACAAAATCTCCGGCGACTAAAACATGCGCGAAACTGTGAGCTAAATCTATCGGACGACGCAAAACCGAACTGTCCTGCTTGGGCTTCACGAAGCACTACCCAGCAAGACGCTCCAAAACAGGAAAAAACAAAATCTCCGGCGACGAAAACATGCGCGAAACTGTGAGCTAAATCTATCGGACGACGCAAAACCGAACTGTCCTGCTTGGGCTTCACGAAACACTACCCAGCAAGACGCTCCAAAACAGAAGAAAAAAAAATCTCCGGCGACGAAAACATGCGCGAAACTGTGAGCTAAATCTATCGGACGACGCAAAACCGAACTGTCCTGCTTGGGCTTCACGAAGCACTACCCAGCAAGACGCTCCAAAACAGGAAAAAACAAAATCTCCGGCGACGAAAACATGCGCGAAACTGTGAGCTAAATCTATCGGACGACGCAAAACCGAACTGTCCTGCTTAAAAAATTAATATTTCCATTCTAAATAAATGCACTTTTGGAAATGTTTTACGTTAAAACTACAGATATTACCACAAAACTTACTAATGTCCCAACGCACAATTTATAAACTTCATTCGATGACAAAACAAGCATATGATAAAAAAAAATTGTTTATTTCAATCAATGTTTTTGGACGGTTTTTATTCATTAAATTTATTTATTCATAATAACTGAATTCAAAGATATGTCGAAGAAATATTCTGTTATTAAAAATCGTATTATAAAAGAAAATTCCTATTTAATAACCTGTATTTATAACTAATAAAGCTGAGTATCAGGCTCGGTTCCACTAGGGACGTAACGTCAGGAAAATGAAGAATAATAAGAAGAAGAGTATACGTAACCTTGTTTTTATTGGTAACCTCTAAATTCGACATGCTGAGTGCTATCAAGGTGAAAAATTCATTCTACTAGTCAAAATCAAGATGGCGTCAAAATCCAAGATGGCCGCCAGATTTTATCACTCTAAATAATACTCCTATTCTTCATCTGACTCGAAAAATACACCAACTATTGAAAACTTGTATCTTTGTTGTACAAAAAATGATGTTTGCATTGATTGCACTCGCCATATACGTCAAAATCGTGGAACATGTTTTAGAAAATCGTTCATTTCATAGGGTAAATACCATTGCACACCTAGTTTCTGTAGCCTATCTTACGCAATTTTTCCTCAGCTTTCTGATGGTGATCTCAGAATTCAAAACGAGCGGTGCGCTAATGGTGAAAAAACGATTTTTCTAACAAAATTCAAGATGGCGGCCAAATTCAAAATGGCCGCCGGATTATTTTTAACTTCAAATGAAAGCTATATCCTTTCTCTATACGATGCCATTAAGTTTGGTATGTGTTCCAAGGGAAATATGAGACATATCACGTGAAGAAATACCCAAGATTTATCAAAAAATGGGCTTTTTTGCAAACTGTTTAGCTAGCTGGCGTACGAGGGGTCCACCAATTTGAGAAAACAAAAAGGACCACCCTTAAGTTTTATCGAAAGCTAGCGATCAGTGACATAAAATTGGAATTCTAACGATGGGTGCCGATGGCGGCCTGGTTTCAGCGAGAATTGCTCACTGCAAAACGCATGAGCGTAGAGAGCCTATAGCTCATTACCACAGCGGGTTAAGAATAACAGAATATCCTGAAGATTCAGGCTTCTGAATTCAGTTTCACTCAATAAGTGTTTACCAAGTAATTGGAATCGCATTTGCGAAAAAACTGGACAGTTACATATCAGGTGATACGAAGTTCCATAATCGGAGTCACAACTATCACACACAAATGAGTCAGCACGCTGAATATTTGCCATGTGATAGTTGAGTCGGCAGTGGCCTGTCAACGCTCTGACCAAGAGACTGCAATTCTGCTTTGACAGATTTGCTAAATACTTTGCCACCCTTGGAGATGGCTCAGTAATGTACAATTTTGTTTGACGACATGACTCCAAACTATTCCAATATTGCTTGTGCTGAGTTGCCGCCCAAGAGTTTATCTGAAGCTTCACCCAGCACTTCGAAATTGGAATAGCCGGCTTAGGGCCAATGAAGTCATGCGATGCTCCATCGCGAGCTAGCTCATCAGCCAATTCATTTCCAGCGATGGAAGAATGGCCTGGTACCCATACAAGGTTTACAGAGTTGACTGAATTCAGTTCCTCAATTTGAGTTCGACATGCGATAACAAGCTTCGACCTTGAGTTGGCCGAAGCGAGAGCTTTTATAGCAGCTTGACTATCTGAACAGAAGTATATGACTTTACCCATTACGCGCTGTTGAAGTGCTGATTGCACTCCACACATAAGAGCAAATATTTCCGCCTGAAAAACGGTGCAGTTTCTACCAAGTGAGTAAAACTGATTCAGTCTTAGCTCACGAGAATATACTCCTGCACCAGCTCTACCTTCAAGAAGGGAGCCATCAGTGTAACATACTATATTGTTTGATATACTTCTTTCCAAATAGCCAGACGTCCACTCTTCCCGTGAAGGGAATTGTGTGGTAAATGTCCTGTAAGGAAAGTGACAAGCAATTGTGAGATCACTTGGAGCAAGGACAATTTTGTCCCAATTCACCAAAAGTGGAAACAACGAAGTGTGTGTAGATCTACGATTCACTGGATTTTTCTCCAGTAGATCCAATACCCATAAACGGTAAGAGCAAGAAAGTGCTTCTTGTTTAAGATATATGTGTAGTGGCGCAACGTTGAAAATAGCCTCAAGCGCTGCTGTGGGAGTTGTAGAGAACGCACCAGACATCGCCATCAAGCACATCCTCTGGAGATGGCCCAATTTTGATTGGATTGTTCTCACTTCGCCCTTTTGCCACCACACAAGACATCCATATGCCAATATTGGTCGAACAACTGTTGTGTAAATCCATTTGATATATTTGGGTTTGAGGCCCCAAGTTTTACCAAAGGTTCGCCGGCATTGACCGAAGGGCATGCAAGCTTTTTTGACTCTGAAATCAATGTGAGCTGTCCATGAAAGTTTAGAATCTAGAATGACTCCGACATACTTTACTTGATCAGTCACATTAATCTCAGTGCCAAAAAGACGTAAAGGTCGAATTCCATCGCGGTTTCGTCTTTCCGTAAAAAGAACAATAGATGTTTTATTCGGGTTAACCGAAAGGCCATATTGGCGACACCAACTCTCGACTACCTGAAGAGCACTTTGCATCAGGTCGAATAGGGTGCTTATGCACATACCAACTATCAGAGCTAGATAGTCGTCGGCAAATCCATAAGTTGGAAAACCGCTATTATTGAGTTGCCTCAATAGCGTATCTGCTACGAGATTCCACAAAAGTGGTGACAAGACTCCCCCTTGGGGGCATCCGCAAACACTCAATTTTCGAATCGCTGCTTGACGCAATGTCGAGAAGAGATGTCGGTTTTTGAGCATTTGATGAATCCAATTGGTAATCATTGTAGGTAGCCCATGGTTTCGTGCGGCTTCCAATATGGCATCGAAAGACACGTTATCAAAGGCACCCTCAATATCCAAGAAAACACCCAAGCAGGATTGCTTCTGAGCGAATGCTTTCTCGATATCGTATACAACTTTGTGTAAAAGAGTCACTGTGGACTTTCCAGATTGGTAAGCATGTTGATTCACATGAAGAGGCATGTTTGCCAAATAAACATCACGGATGTGATGATCGATAATGCGTTCCAGACATTTCAGAAGAAAAGAGGTCAGACTGATTGGTCTAAAACTCTTCGCTTCCTCATACGACGCACGTCCTCCTTTTGGGATAAACTTTACAGTAATATCACGCCAGGATTTGGGAATGTACCCGGTAATAAAACTGCTTACAAGTAGCTTTTTCAATACATGTTTGATAAACTCAAATCCCTTTTGGAGCAGAACAGGATAAATCCCATCCGCTCCTGGAGATTTGAAAGGAGCAAAACTATTAAGTGCCCATTGAATCGATTCAGTAGTTACGATACTGCGAGCCGAGGCCAGAGACTCGTAACTACATGAAAAGACATTTGGTTCATCCGTAGATGCTATGTCCACACATCCGGGGAAGTGTGTATTGAATAAACATTCTAAAACTTCTTCATCGGAAGAAGTAAAGTCACCATTAGGTAAGCGAATTTCGTTCACTTGGAAATCCTTAGACTTTGCAAGGATTTTGTTCAGCCGACTAACTTCACTCAAACTGGAAACATTTGTACAAAGGTTTTTCCAGCCGGATCGTTCAGCAGAACGAAGAGCCGTCTTGTAAGCCTTGCGAGCCGACTTGAACGACTCTGATCCAGCTGAATGGCGTCTGTTCCAACTCCTTCTACATTGTTTCCTGAGTCTAGTCAGATCGGAATTCCACCATGGGGTCCCTCTTGTAGTCTTTACAGACCGCAGAGGACATGCTTCTTCAAAAGCTTCCATAATGTAGGATGTTGTAGTATCAACGGCATCATCCAGATCACTTGGATTTTCAATGGACGGAGAATATCCATGAAATTTGGTCGCAACCAATTCAATATAGAGTTCCCAGTTTGTTGACCGGGGATTCCTAAAACGCAAAGTCTGCGCAGTTACATTTGAATGTTCAAAGAAGATGTAGCGATGATCCGATAATGATTCCTCATCGGATACATGCCAATTCGTCAACTCGTGACTGATTCTATTCGAGCAGAGCGTTATGTCTAACACTTCTTCTCTATTAGAAACCATGAAGGTTGGGCGATTGCCTATGTTAAGTAATCCAAGGTCTGTACTACTTAAGTATTCCATCAGACTGGAGCCTCTCAAATTGATATCCGAGCTGCCCCAGATGATGTGATGAGCATTGGCATCACTGCCCACAATCAGCGGAAGGCCTTTTGTTACGCAGTGTACGACAACTCGTTTGAAGTCATCCGTTGGGGATGGTTCATCATGTGGTAAATATACCGAACAATAGACGTATTTCCTGTTAAGGTCACCAACAGAAACATCGATTGTGACAGCACATACATCTCTGGTAGTTGACTCAGATATGAGTGTAGCAACGATTGCTTTATTAACGAGCACGCATGCGCGGGGCATGGAGCGCGAGTTTGCCATTTCAAGTTTGCTGAAAGTAGCAAAAACTGGGCCCACAAGGTTACCTAGATAGAAGTTTCCTCTACGAAAGTAGGGTTCTTGAACTAGCGCCACTTGGGCTGCACCATTTTGCATGAGTCTGCAAAGATTGATAGTTGCTGTTCTTTTATGCTGAAGATTGATCTGAGCTAACCTAACCGTAGCCACTACCCAAACTAGGCAGGATTAAGCTTTTTGCAATCTCAGCACGAAAAAGACCAGCAACGAAAAAACCAGATCGGTATCTATTTAAAGTCGCCAAAGGCGAAAGAGCACAGAAAACACTGTGTAAAACGCATAATGCGAATCCATATAGGTGATAATTTAAATTAAATGTCAACATATTCATAATCCCACCCTTATTAAGCCTCAGGATAGAGACTGAAGAAGGGCAGCCGATTATCTCGGAGAAACACAAGGTCACCTGCACCATTGCTCCGGGTAGCACAGGAAGGACTCAATACTGTGAAGGGCGCCCTGGTACCCCACAGGCTCCGTTAGCGGTTAGGTTTTATTTAGACCCCCCTAACCATTCATTCCTAGGCACGGTACGCATCACACCATAAATTAGGGGTCACCTGTGAGGTGGACTTTTACCACCGGAACAGGCAGTCCGTAGTGTTAATTCTTAGCCAGTTGAAACAACCGCTACCGACACTACGCGGCTATCTAGGCTGCCCGGGAAAAGGAGGTTAATATTGATGATTAACTCCTGACGTGCCCAAGCAGCCTGTTCTAAACGTAAGTCTTGGAGGACATACTGAAGAAATCGATGGAACAATCGCTGGAAAATTCTTGACTTTCTTGACTTGGACTTTCTTGAAAAATATCAAACAGAATGTTTATACAAATTCCAGATAGAATTTCTATGTAATTTCTATGATTATCCTTGGAAAAAAGGTTATATTCTTGAGATATCCGAAACAACATTATTGGTGGAATTATTGCAATTTTAGGGAAAACTTTCCGTTTTACGGTTCAACGAAAAGCTACCGCAGCTGTCACATCACTGATTTGCACTGGTAAATCATCAGTAGGCTTCAATGATACCTTGGATACCGTCTTGATGATCGTTGTTTGTTGGTATTTTTCATCTTGCAAGCATACTATGATTTAATTGTTTGCTTCAATGATGGAATGATTTCAAAGCCTGCGGTAGAACTCTGCGGCTTCCGCAAACCGGAAAATTTTCTTAACAACCGTAATACATAGGTAATAATCACTTAATGAACTTCTGGAGAAATTTTTGGAATAATCTCTGAATCTTTGACAAAACACCTAAATTCTAACAAAATCATGAAAATATACAAACAGCAATACGAGCAGTAATACTATTGTAATGTCACGAGAAATTACAAAAAAAGAGATATGTCTGACCTGATTCTATGAACAAACTCGTATCTTTCGATTCCTATCGGGTTACGTTTAGTTTTCCTGTTTCCTGTTTGGTGAATTTTAGGTCTCTTTTTGTCTCCTGTCTGGTCTCTTCTAGGTCTCTTTCTGCAAGCTAGATGTCTCTAAAGTTCCTATATTCAAGGCACTTAAACAATATCAGCCCTGCAGTGTGATCGATAGATTCATTGCCAAATTTATATTTAAATAATTAAGTTTTGTTACTTGATCTGCAGTTCTTTAAATTACATTCGAACCCTTTCTCAAACTTCTTTGAGAAAGCTTCCTTAACAGTTGTAAAAGTCACGTTAGAAAATCGTTTGGAATTTAAACAAAAAGAGTTGCACTCTACTTGTTTATCGAAATAGTTTTTTAATCTACTTGTTTCTCATGAAGTCGAGATTTGTGGGGGCTCGGGGGCCATGGCCCCTCCGGCCCCCCTGTAAATGCGGCCCTGCAAGTACGCATCAAAAACGGTATTTGCTGAAATGAGTTTGAAAACCTGCTGTAATGAATAATCAACAATTCTCAAATCTACTAACAGATCCACTACTATAATAAACAATAGCGTAATATCGTCAATTTTTTTGCACTTTGATATCACTTTAAAGCGACATTTTATTTTAAAATTAAGTGATGTATTTGGCTGAAGTTCGAACCTCTTGTTTAAGCCAAAAATAAAGTTCAAACTTTCTAGACTTCCTGCTTTAAGAAACCTTGAGCATTTGTTCGTGAATCTGTTCGGCAATTCCACATAAGCCGCATTTTGAGGCATGTTTGTTTCAATCAATGGCATCTCTGGCGAAATTGTTTGTTCGGGAATCTCGACAGGGGGAAGCAAGCATATTAGTGGATCCCTCTAACGCTATCTACCAGTTTAAAGAGAAGCTCATATTTTGATACATTTCAGGTATTTCTTCACGTATCTTTCTTATCCTGAAACACAGATCGAACTGAGAAAGTATGTAGCTTTCATATGCAATTAATTTGGCCATTTTAAATTTGGCCATCTTGAATTTTATCAGAAAAATCTTGAATTTCACCATTAGTGCACCATTCGTTATAAATTTTGTGGTAAGCATGACAGAGGGGGGGGAGGGTTGGAGGTCTAGAAATCCGGATATATAATGGACGTCATATTTGAAACTTCCCTAAGAAAAAACTGAGTCAGAACAGCTGCAAAAACTAGGTGAGCAATAGTATTAGCCGTTTGAAATGAACGATTTTCTAAATTTATGAAAACAACATATTTCGTACAACAAAGTAATAAGTGTTCAATTGCAGGTTCTGTCCTTGAGTAAACTGTAAAGTGGGATTAAATTTTGGGTAAAAAATTGGGTGTCCATATTGTATTATGACGCCATCCTGATTTTAAGCAAAAGTATTAGTTATTTAGTATAATGATACTTATCATGTTGAAATGAAATAAACATTGAGTTTAAGCAAATACTTTCCATTTTGAGAATCTGTGTGAATTTTGATCGTTTGTCCCTGGTTCTGAAGATATTCCGATGTATCAAGAGGGCTCGACATTATCCATATATTTTTTCAAATTTATAGGTGTTTCTCCGTTTCACATTTTAATTTGAATGAACATTGAACATAAACTTAACACGTGCAAATGCATATTAGTTCTCATGAATTTGGAATATATATAAATTTGATACAATTTTCT
The DNA here is from genome assembly GCF_002204515.2 of Aedes aegypti. Classification (NCBI taxonomy): domain Eukaryota; kingdom Metazoa; phylum Arthropoda; class Insecta; order Diptera; family Culicidae; genus Aedes; species Aedes aegypti. Next base: position 144,584,851 of record NC_035108.1, read on the forward strand.
TGTGAGACTCCCTAATTAACGCCTGGGAGTACAACCGCCTATAGTAACGCTATAGTAACGCCCTTATCAAAAGGGGATGACTAAGAAGCTTATATTTTACGACGACAGGGCTGCTGGTATCAAAGCTTATTGAACTTCAAGCTGGAGAAGTATCGACATACATTTTAGGGTCAAAGTATGCTTCATTTGAGTGAATATAAAACGAAGTCAAACTTCAAATTTTTAAGTTCAAAACACATTATATCGGGTAAGGTAAAGTTGACTATATTGTTCTCAGCACTTGTAAACGTTTTCTGTATCGTATTGTCCAGCTATTTTGAAAAGCTGTATCCAAATTAGACTGTATTGTTGATGGAGATGCTTTTTAAGTAGCTGGATTATTGACGTCTCTACTTTTAAGTGGTCTACCGTCTTTCTTAGATTTTTTCGAAGATTTTTTCATGTCCGCAACAGAAATTAAAACACCATCGATCAATATTAAAACTTATTTGATTCTGCCAAGTCGAGAAGACTTTCACGAGGTGGAACCAGTATTGAGAAATGCATGATGGTCCGAATTAAATCAAGGTCCGAATTGGACACTTCCCCTACAATATAGTTGCATCTGAGAAGACTCGTGAAGAGGAAAAATATCAACGTCATATGTAGCCCAGATTTCACTGTTACGAAACATTAAATACAGCCAGTCGATTTTATGGCTGTAAAATTTTCTCAGTTTCTTCAAAACCTTTCCTTAGAAAAATATCACGAATAACATTACCAGGAGCGAGAATAGAAATTTGTTCAAGATACAATTATCTTCAGTTGGTTAGCGATTCGTTTCTGATTTGTGACATCTGGTTATTAAACATCTGACATCTGGTCATTTCACCAGAAACAGGAAATTAATTTTTGGAAATCGTGCAGATTTTTTAACAGTTTAGGCGCTTAAACTTCGTTTTTAAATAAATTCATTCCTGAATACCATCATTATTTGAGCAAAAATTTCACCAAAAAACATTGCTAGTTCCTACGCCAGTTTTTTTCGGTTACTGTAACACCTCTATATTGAAATTCTCTAAAAATCTCTAACATTCTCCCTTCAGAAATTCTTCCAACATCTCTCTCCAGAAATTCAGTATTCCAACTTTCCAATGTCCTCAAAGCATTCCAAATGGCACGTCTGTCAATCCGATCGATCGAAATTCCTGTTCGAAATCATTAAAAATGTCATCAGAAACTTGGACGAATTCCTTGCGATTTACCTGAAGGCAAACCAAGTTCCTGGAATTATTCATGAAGAGATTTCTCTTGAATTTTTAGAAAATATGTATGAAGTGATTGCCAGAGTAATTTCTAGAAGAAATCATATTCGAATTTCCGAACAAACATCTGCAGTAGTATTTGAAAGATATGCTGGATTAATAACTAGATTAAGTAAGTTATTAAGGATTTTATGAATATTTGAATGCTCATTCTTTGAATGGTAAAGAGGACGAGCTGTTTAATTTTCTGACAGCTAATAAAGTACATATAGCAGTTATTACTGAAACCTTTTTGAAACCTGGATCAAAACTCAAAAGAGATCCTTACTTTTTATGTTCGACTTGATAAGGCATGTGGGGGAGTTGCAATCATCATTCATAGGCGTATAAAACATCAACTGTTTTCGTCATTTGAAACTAAAGTTTTTGAAACTTTAGGTGTTTCTGTTGAAACACAGTTTGGCAAATATACTTTCATAGCTGCCTATTTGCCTTTTCAATGCTCTGGACAGCAAGTTAATTTGCTCCAAACTGACTTGCAAAAATTGACTCGCTATAGGTCAATTTTGTTTGTCATTGGTGACTTTAATGCCAAACATCGGCCATGGAATAATTCTCAAAGTAATTCCAACGGCAGAATTTTATTTGATGAGTGCTCTTCAGGATATTCCTCAATTCAATACCCTGATAGCCCTACGTGTTTTTCCGTTTCTAGAAATCCATCTACGATTGATTTGGTTTTAAACGACTCTACTTATCTTTGTAGCCAACCGATTACTCATGATGATTTTGATTCTGATCATGTCCCTGTTACATTTCAAATATCCCATGAAGTAATTTTCAATCCTATCAGCTCCACTTTCAATTATTTTCGAGCTTACTGGAATATATATGAAACATGTTTTGACTCTAATCTTGATGGTAACATTTTTCTACAAACAAAACTTGATATTGCCAATGCTCTTGAAATTCTAACAAATTCCCATTGAGAATGGCAATTCCAAAATATGAATCCGTGATTAACGACGGTGATCTTAAACTCGCGATCCTCTTTTGAAAATTATATGGCAAGATTTGCAGAAAGAAATTAAAAAACGATTTTCACAATTAAGAAACAAAAATTTTGAAAATGAAATTTCTTAATTGGACCCTGGCTCTAAGCCCTTTAGGAAATTATCTAAAATTTTGAAAAAACCTCAGAAGCCAATACCGACATTGAAAGAGGAAAACAAATTATTACTAACTAATTGCAAAAACTTGCTCTGCAGTTTCAAAGCGCGCACAATTTCAATTTAGGACTTACTAGTCCAATTGAAAATCAAGTTACTCTGGACTTCGACAATATTCTCAATCAAGAGAACGTTTTTGAAAATTCTGGGAGCCTGATTTGGAAGAAGTAAGAATTATTATTCAAAAATTCAAAAATATGGAATCTGCTGGCGATGATGGAATATTCTACAACCTAATCAAGAAATTTCCAGAAAGTAGCTTATCATTTTTAGTTGATATATTTAACAAATGTTTTTAGTTGGCATATTTTCCTGACAAATGGAAATATGCTAAGGTTGTTCCAATTTTAAAACCAGACCAAATTTCTGCAGAAGTTCTAGCTATCGTCCAATCAGTTTGCTTTCCTCCATCAGTAAACTTTTTGAAAAGGTCATTTTGAACAGAATGATGGTCCACATCAACGAAAATTCAATTTTTGCCAATGAACAGTTCGGATTCCGACCACTCATCAACTTTTACGTGTAACAAATTTGATCCGATCCAACAAATCTGAAGGCTATTCTACTGGTCTTGCTGTTCTAGACATAGAAAAAGCATTCGGCAGTGTTTGGCATGTAGGCTTGATCGTAAAATTAAAAAAAAACTTTTATTTTGCAACATACATTGTTAGAATAATTCAAAGTTATCTGTCAAATCGTACACTTCAGGTTAATTATCAGAACTCCAGGTCTGAAAGACTTCCTGTAAGAGCTGGTGTTCCTCAAGGCAGCATTTTGGGACCAACATTTCACAATATTTTCACATCTGACTTACCTGAGTAGTCGATTGCAAAAAAAGTTTGGATATTTTTTCTTCATACTTGCAAAAATGGAAGATTTCTCCTTATGCTTCCACAACTCAACTAATAATATTCCCACATAAACCAAAAGTTCTTTATTTAAAACCTTCAAGTAGAAATGTTTTCACGATGAGAGGGGTTTCAATAAATTGGTCAGATAAAGTTAAGTATTTGGACTCATGCTAGATAAGAATTTAAAAATCACATTGAGGGCATTCAAGCCAATTGTAACAAATATGTAAAATATCTCTATCCCCTTATTAATAGAAAATCATAACTTTGTCTTAAGAACAAGCTTTTGATATTCAGAAAAGTTTGGTACAGTTGTCCCCATTTCTTCCTTCTTAGAATTGAAATTTTTTGTCTATCAGTTTATTCATGCGTGAATAACCTAATCGTCATGAGTTTTTCAATCTTCTTCAATCCCAAAGTCTGCACAGTGGACCTGGCCATTTTAATATTACTATCATATCGTTGATATTCTGCAAATATTAATACTGACAAGAAAAGACAAGAAAAACCCTGAATCAATATACAACAGTATCACTTGTTATATTATTACTATTTTTGACGTGATTTTTTTTTTTATTTTGCTGTTGTAATATGCTATGGGGAATGTATTGATGTGCCTTGGTGCTTGGAAAAGATAAATTGTGTTGCATTTATTCCTAGGACCGTGATTGTTTACTCTGTGTTAATAAATTTCTCTACGGACACAGAGAGTAAACACAAGTTCAATAGTTAATGAAGCGACTTGACAGATGAATAATCATAATAGATTGCAGCGGATGTATGCGCCTAAGTGACTTCTGTTTGCATTATGAAATATACAATCGATTTCTTTTACCACCAGTCGGATCATTTTACTTATGGCTAACTGATTCAACTACATTGTTGATGGGACATTTTTTCTACCAATTTCAATTGTCATGGAATAAAAATAGTTTTGAACTCATATAAAACATCTCATATTAGTGCTTCCATCAATATTTCCACATAAAATGTTTATTTTTTTCATGGATCAAACTGTGTATACTCTTAAATTAAACTTTATCACAAACTTTTCTTCATTTCCTTACAGACTATGGTCATCAGGATGCCGGTCACGATATCAAGGAGCCGTCGGAAGGCTGAAATTTTTGAAACGGCCTTTTTGTATCATAGGTAAGTTAGCAAGCAAAATGCTGAGGGCACATGTTGTGCAACTAACTAAGCCGGAACCAATTAAACTGAAAACGCAACTCTGTTTTTCTCCCTTCGGCATCAGACATAGTTACGATAATAGCATCGATAGTGGTACTCGTGATGGGAACATCCGGCCAGGTCTTTGCTACGAGTGCATTGCGTGGCCTACGGTTCTTCCAGATCCTGCGCATGGTGCGGATGGACCGACGTGGAGGAACGTGGAAACTGCTAGGGAGCGTCGTTTATGCTCATAGACAAGTAAGTAAACCAGGGTTCAGTCAATCAGTTGAATACCGATGCAATGGGTAGGGGGATCGGGGGTAAAATGAACTCACAGAGCGTAATAACGACATTTTTTCGAGTGCATTATCCTTTGAATTGAAGGGTTTTAGTGGCTAGCCCTTTTAATTGGTCTTTGGATTAAACAGCAACTGCTCAACATTATCTTGTTGAGATACATATTTATATATTCCCCAATGAAATAGACATATTCTTTACTTGGTGTAAAAAGGTCTTTCAAAACTTAATCTCAATAATGCATGTTGTTCGAATAAAAAACTAAAAATGTATTAACATTTTAAAATCTTAAAATAAACTTTCTCGCAAAGTATCCATCATGTCCTTGATCCCCCTACGCGAGCAAATGAACGACCCCCGTTCGTTTTCTTCTGCTGGCATTCTTCTAATGATGACCAACAACGGGATCTATACATATGTTCTCGATATCGATTTCTGGTCCGGTTGGTCTTCACATAAACTAGAAAGTTCCATTGCACGCTCCGTCTGCTATCAGCATTTATTGCCGGAGTTTTGCTGAAGGCAGCAGTACGTGTCCCAATAATGGCGCTAAGATATCATTATGTCATCGAGAATGGAACGGAATGTGAAAAATGGAAGAGTACAAAGCGAAATGTACCTTCTATTTATATAGCCAGACTGTGTGGTACTTTTTCCGAAAGCTCTCTGGTCTAATGTCGACAAACATTCACATGTTGATCTCCGACGTTCTGCTGCGAACATCATTGGCAAACTGATTCCAAGTGGAAAATCGAAAAAGTCATCACATTACTCGCCTGTCGTTTTTTTTCTTGACGACTAAAGTACGCGACAAGTGAATGGCGTTCAAATAATGTTGTCTGGAAGCTCAGAGAGGTTCCATCGTGTGTTGTTGCCAAATAGCAAGAGAAAAATGTCTTATTTCCTTTTGCATAGGTGTTGTTCATGAAGATGAAGAAGGAAGTAAAGGCAAGATCAGTAGATTTAATATATCCAATAAATTATAATATAACGTCACGAAACTACAGTACAATATTCAATGCAAGTTTTACATTGAGGAATGATAAACTTCCTTAAATAGTGATAAAATTTCACGCAACTCAGTCTCAGGTAATTTTTGTTAGATTCATTGGAGGATAACTTTTAAAAAAATTGTTTGAAGGTTGCTTTGATAATTCGGGAGTTTTTCTTGGGAGTAATGCACGTAGCATCTACATATCACAAAAATGTCTTAGATGAAGCATGGAAAACACATTGGGTCGAAAGTCTCTTTACTAAAGACATATAAAACTTGAATACATCATTAGTCATAAGTCATAATAAGAAATTATTATTATTATACTATGGAATCAACTTCCTAATGAAATTAAAGTTACGCGTTCAGCAACAAGTTTCCGTCGTGAATGTTTAAGCTGGCTCAATGGGGGAAATTAGAGTGAACGATGCAGCAAGTCAACGAAAAAGAGAAAAGTTAATGTTTGTATTGTTTGAATTTATTGAATTTGTCGAGAATGGAAGTGGTAAATTTGGAGAACAAAAATAATACCGATTGTAGTTAATTTATAAGGGAAATACCCTTACGCTGCAAGTATTTTCATTAATAAAAAAAAATAAAAAATAAATTAAAACGAACGTTAACTAGCTTTAAATTAGAAAAACGATTAAAGTCGGAAACTATAAAATCTGTAAAGTCATCGTTTATTTGTTCAAGTGCCGAGGTCTACGTCAAATCGCTTTTATTAAGCCTCATCTCCTTTTTAACGATCCCATCCGAAGAGGAAATGCAAATGAAAAACAACTTCATCCGATAACCAACTGAACTAGACAATGAAAACGCCCCAACCTAGACCGCAACCATTTTCCCCAATCCAGCAACGACTAGCTCAACCTTTCCCACTCTCTCTATCGTACACAAGAACTGACGAACGTTCCATCGGCGCTGACTGCAAGCCGAGCAAACTTTATTCATTTCATACGATCATAACAATTAACATCTCATCTAACCGGGGGTTTGTCCATCCAGGAAAACCCACAGACCAGCTTTCGCTATACTCTTTCACTGGGCGGTCTATTTAGAACCACCAAAGTCCACCGCATCGACCGGTACTAGATTGTAGTCATCATCATAACCATTGCCATAGTCATCGTCCCCTTTCCTGTGTAGCTTGATGGCATCTGTTAGGCCCATTATGATAGTCAGGATAATAATTCACTCGCTTTCTGCCTCAATATAAAAGCCCATGTTGGGCGCTTCCGCCTTCTGTTCTATTCTGTTCTGTTCGGCCCAAGAGGATGTGGTTGGAAAGTTTTTACACTCTTGTATCCGACGCTTTACAAAATACGCCTAGTCCTAACAGTGATGGAGGCGGAATTGTGCCTTGTTGTAACTCGCTAACCTGCTTCAAGAGGAAACCGATGGAAGATTATTACTTACTGGGAATCTGCTTTTTATTTTGGATAAGAAAGTTAAAAGGGAGTAAGGGGCAGTTCTCGACTTTATGAATGATTAAATGGAATTAAATAAATTCTTCATTTATCTGCTAGATACGTCCATCTAGCTCGCCTTTTTGTACCAACCAGATCTGAAGCATTGCAGAGCTGCTGTCCGACATTCTTGCGACTTGTCCTGTCCATCGCATCCTACCAACTTTGTCCGCCTTCTAGATACTGGGTTCGCAGTAGAGTTTGGTAAGTTCGTAGTTCATCTTTTGCCGACACACACCTAGATCACATACACTGATGATATTGTCTGCACGTCTCTAAAGATCACCTAGGCAACCGGCATTCCGAAACCCCAAGATCTTGCAGATCTTCCTCGAGCATAGATCACTTTTCATGCCCGTAAGAACTACTGGCATTATAAGCGTTTTGTATATGGTGCGATTGATGTTAGGACGAATATTTCTTGACCGTAGCTTTTTTGGAGCCCATAGTAGGTACGATTTCCACTGATTATTTGAAAGCAAGGATCCAAGGTAGAACTCACCGACAACCTCGATCGTATCCCAATCTATCGTAATACTGCTTCCTAGGATCCTGTCGTGGTCGAATTAACTTTTTAGAATGTACTTTGTCGCTGACGCATTTACAACTAGTTCAGCACTTGCCGCCTCTCATTTCAGGCGGCTGTACAGGTCTGCTACCTTTTCAAATGATCAGTCAACAATGTCCATATCATCCGCGAAGTAAACAAATTGACTGGATCTGTTGAAAATCGTATCCCGGCTAATAAACCCGACTCTCAACATAACAGTGCCATATTGAAAACAGGCATGTCGTAGTCTCTGGTAGGGTTCAAATGAACTTTAATGTTAGCATGAAATCTTCACACAACTCTGCACACCTTCTAGGTCTGTGTATCTGAACTTCTATTACGCTTTTGACGTTTTCCCGCAGTGTGCTCCTGCACTTTGCGCAGTCTGCCAGTGGTTTGCTCGTGAATGTTAAGCAGACTCCCTTTTCTTCTTCATCCGATTCTCTGTCTCCTACCGTCGTTCAACTTATTCTACCCTTCTTGCTTCCTTCTACCCCTGACTTCCCATTATTGCTGCAACTTGACCAGCGAGCCGATCCTCGCCGATTCCCTCACCTGCCTAGTGCCTCTCCGTCGATAGCACTCAATGCCTTCTCCCAGGGTAATGTAAATCGGAATCTATGACGATATTGTTCTGTATGCGCTTGCTACTCTCATGGCCATGAGCCGCTTGGTTTGCAGTGCTACACCCTAGGCCGAAACTCCGTGTCTCAGTATGGACGATGATATGCTAGCCAGAAGACGCCTCCTATTGCTCCTAGGACCGTGAGCGTTCGGCATGATCCTTGTAAGTGCGTTGATCGCCTTTGTCGCCTTCTCACATGCATAGTCAACGTGGCTGTTGAAGTTTAGCCGATCGTCTATCATCACGCCCAGGTGTCTCAACGACCGCTGTGGTGCTATGACGTGTCCCCGACGGTAATCTCTGCGTGTTGAACCGCTTTACGATTTCTAACTAGTAGCACCTCCGTTTTGTGGTGGACTATCTTCAGCATGACCGTGCCCATTGCCTCTGTAAAAAGCACTTCCACTTCCTCCAGCGTTTCGCCTATTACTGTTAGGACGACGTCATCAGCAAAGCCGACGATCTCGACGCCCATGGGTAACTCCAGTGATAAGACACCGTCGTATATCCCATTCCACAGTGTCGCACTCACTATGCGAAACTCTCGCCGTGACTCTTAACTCCTTTCGGCCAGCGTCGGTTGCATACCCCAACACCCAATTCTCGAACTAGCTCAGAAGAATCCGGCACAGAAACTCAGGAACCCGCATTCTATGCAGCGCTGTGGCGATGGCCTCCCAACTGGCGCTATTGAACGCGTTCTTAACACTTCAATCGTCGCACTGTTGTATTTTGTACAACACCTCTGAAAAAACCTCGCTTTTCGTTCACAACAGCGGTGCGGTGGTTCTGACGGTGGCAATCCGCGCGACGACTGGAAGGTTAACGTCTATCGTAACAACGGCGCAGCAACGATTTCCTCTTCGTTTGTGCTTCGATGGATTCTAGTCCCTCTCCAGGATCGTCCGAATTGCGTATACCGTCGACTTTCCCTTCCGGCATTGCCTTTCTGATAATCCGTGCTCATTCTCCGAACATTTAGTCACCCTGTTTAGGATGGCCCGTTCCAAGAGTTTGCCCAGTGTATCCAGCAAGTGTATAGGCCTCCTGGCTTTGGTAGCAATACCAACTTCTGGATCTTCCATATATCTGGGAAGTGAACATCGTCCCAGCATTTCTGTATCACCTTCCGCCGGATCATATCCGAGTACGCTAGGATCGCCGCTTTAAGAGCTACATTCCATCCGATCCGAAGGCCTTTTTCAACTTCAATGCTTTCGCTGCTGCTCCAAGCTCGTCATTTAAAACCTGACGATCTTCAGCGTTTACTTCTTCCTCGTGGACATACAGTGTGGATGACCACGGTGTCAGATCATGCTTTGAGAAGAGACCCTCGACAATAACCCTCAGCTTTTCAGCACACGTTTCCACTGGCATTGATGGACCCTTGACTTTTCGTCATGTCCATGACTCGATAAGTGTCCCTCACGGGTTGGCGTCAGCTGCTTGGCACAGCTCTTAGCAGCACTTGCTCAGCGTTATCTCGCGTTTGAAAGTAGCTCTGGCTGCTTGGAAAACGACCTTTCGCATCTCTTTGACCTCTACGTTACTAGCTCTCTGGTAAGGCCTTCTGGCTTTAAGGCAAGCAGCGTGGAGGACGTTGAGCGCCTCGTTCCACCAGTACGCGGGATGTCAATCGTTTAGGGGCTCCCGTTTTCGTGGCATTGTTGTATCACATGCTCTTGCCATCGCTGTTGTATCGCATCCAAGTTCAGGACATAGTAGTGTTTGGTCCGTTGAATCTGTTGCATGCTCCTGTAGAGCGAGTAACGGAATCGTCATCGTTTCTGGTTCGTGTAGTAGCCGTACTATCGGTATCGGTCATTCGTGTATATGCTCCTGTATTCATTTAAAAAAAAATAACTTTATCGTTTACCAAAACAAATCCTTTTCCATATCCAAAATATCAAAGTTTACTTGTGGAAGTGCAGAGGACTCCTCGGCTCCCATAATGCAAGTAACACGTCAACATTCCACACCCATCCCCAAATTCAACTGCATTTGGATGCAGCCGGCGCCGTTATTGGTGGTTATAATAATGAGAGCACCAGTTTTTACCCATTAAAGAAGCTATTGATCCTGAGTAGCGTATGTTGGTTCCCTGTGTAAGTACAGCAGTTCTTGCAATGACGGAGTAGCAACTGCGGGTGGTCATTCATGATCATGATCATGAAGCAATGAGAGAATCATTTCGATGTTTTGGACGCGTGTCTGGAGCCGTTCTCAACGAAAATAAAACAACAGCAATCGACGTTGGGCTTACCGATGTCCCTTTGACTGTTCGATGGTTGCAAACGGTGAACAGCATCAAAATTCTAGGAATAGTTTACACAAACTCAGTGCGAGAAATGATAACATTGAACTGGGACAAAATTGTGGCAAACTTTTCCCATCAAGTGTGGCTTCATTCACAACGTTCTTTAACATTACACCAAAAAGTGATTTTGTTCAACACGTTTTTGTCTTCAAAAATGTGGTACATGGCTGTGCTGACTCCGTTGGCGGTGCATGTGGCAAAACTTACGGCGACCATGCGAAGGTCATTGCACTATGGTCCAGGAATCAGTTTTACGCGGAAAGATGCATTTTGAGCATTAGAATAAAACATTAGACAAAAACGGTCTTCTACAAAGTTGTTTGTATTAGTTAAGCCCTTTGTTTGGTTTTATTGAAAATTAGGGTGGACCACATTTTCATAGAAATTGTGTAACTAACTTTCTTATTTGTAGAAATTATATTATACATGCTTCAGCAAAGTTGTAGACCATTCAATTTCAAGCAACTTTGCCAAAAAAAGTTTTTTTGTATCTCTTAAATTGACCGATTTAGAGCTTTTTTCCTACGGTGACATAGGGTGGTCCGAACAAAACTGGTTTTCTGGCTCTAGAGTTTTCAATTGAAGTTTCTCATCAAAGTAGTCTATGAAACACTTTTAGAGCTTTGAAAAATGCGTAATTAGGTGAGTGAAGAAACTCGCTATCTCCTTCCGTTTAGGAGTTGTTGTTGTTTTTCTCTCAAAAACATGCCTACTTTGATTGTGAATTTCTCTAATTGGGGCAAACATAAAAAATATCTTTTGACGGTAATCAAAAGACAAAATAAAATTGTATATTATATCAAAAAATTAAAGATGTGTTATTTTTGTAACTCTAATAAAACGTCTTGAAAATCAAATATTTTTTATCACAAAAACTTCAATAACTTTTGAACTAAAATAGATATCATCAATATTTTTGCATGAAAATTTGCGTTTTGTTAAGTTCTAAAAGTTGTTTATAGACAACTTTGACGAGAAATTAATATTAAAAAAACTAGAGTTAAAAAACTTATTTTTGATGGACCACCCTGCGATGATTAGGAAAAAATGCTCTAGATTGGTCAAATTTTGAGCTACAGAAAAACTTTTTTGGCAAAGTTGATCAAAATTTCAAGTTCTACCGCTTTACCCAAGAGCATATACCAGTATTTTTGCAAATAAAATACGATATGTGTGATATTGTGGACCACCCTAGTTTTAAATGACACAGTATGAAAGCTTACATTTTTAGAAACAATTTTGTCTAAAATTTCATTTTCATTTTCAAAATGCAAAATAATAAAGAAATACATACTATGAAAATCTTCAAAATAGTTTTAGAGCCCTATCTTTCTTATTTCAGATTTCTCGTCAAAGCGGTCTATGCACGACTTTAAGAACTTAACAAAACTCAAATTTTCATGCAAAAATATTGATGATATCTATTTTAGTTCAAAAGTTATTAAAGTTTTTCTGCTTAAAATCCTTTGTTTTTTAAGGCATTTTACTAGAGTTACAAAAATAACACATCTGTAATTTTTTGATATAATATACAATTTTATTTTGTCTTTTGATTACCGTCAAAAGATATTTTTTGTTTGCCCCAAACAGAGATATTCACAATCAAAGTAGGCATGTTTTTGAGAGAAAAACAACAATAACTCATAAACGGAAGGAGATAGCGAGTTTCTTCACTCACCAAATAACGCATTTTTTAAAGCTCTAAAAGTGTTTCATAGACTACTTTGATGAGAAATTTGAATTGAAAACTCTAGAGCCAGAAAACCAGTTTTGTTCGGACCACCCTATGTCACTGCAGGAAAAAAGCTCTAAATCGGCCAATTTAAGAGATACAAAAAACTTTTTTTGGCAAAGTTGCTTGAAATTGAATGGTCTACAACTTTGCTGAAGCATGTATAATATAATTTCTACAAATAAGAAAGTTAGTTACACAATTTCTATGAAAATGTGGTCCACCCTAATTTTCAATAACACCAAACGAAGGGCTTAACTAATACAAACAACTTTGTAGAAGACCGTTTTTGTCTAATGTTTCATTGTAAAGCTCAAAATGCATCTTTCCGCGTAAAACTGATTCCTGGACCACTGTGCATTGTTCCGTGGATCACCTGCGACTATACCAATGAGACAACTGGCACGCAGAAAGCAGGATGGCGGTTTAAATCTGCATCTTCCAAGTTTGAAATGCCCATCACTGCTTATTAACCGGCACCTGTTAGAGATCGATTTCCTTCCTTTTTACCAATCCTATATAAACCAAGTAAATCCTCTCCCAGCAAATTCCATCTCAGACCTTCCTTGCCTAAGGCTAATCATAAGCAATCTCCCAAACTTACCCTACCAAATCCGTCACCTCACCTCCGCCGATCTCATCCACCGTTTCTTCGTGGATCGAACGGACAAACCGAAAGTGGAAATCGACTATCCAAATTGCAACTGGCCTCGTATATGGAAAACTATAGCGACGCGTGGACTCTTGTCGTCACAAAAATCAGCGCTTTATGTGTGGACAAATCAGAAAGTGCCGCACCGGCGGCTGCTGTTTAGAATGCGACGAACAGATGGAGAACAATGCCTTCACTGTGCTGGACCTAGTGAGACGATTGAACACAAATTTTTCTCTTGTGCGAGAGTGCAAGATGCGTGGAGGCTACTACAACGAAGGCTGATGGCAATAACTGGTCGCCGGCGCTCTTTTGTTTGCAGTGAACTTCTACGCCCTTCTCTTGAATGGATGTCGACGATAGATAAAACAATGATCATGAAAACATTAGCCAATTACATTACCTTCATTGAGAATTCAAATGGCAGGATAGATGTAGATGCATTGAGTTTCTTTTTAGAAATCGAAGTTTAAACAATTATGTAAATAACTATTTCTAAGCAAATCGACCAAATAAATACACTTTTTACATTAAAAAAAAATCATGATCGATACCATCCTAAGCAGCAGGTTTATCGTTCTAGAGCTGATGAATAGCATCGTTAACCTCCTGATTGGTATCCATCTTCCGCAGTTCTGACGAAGGCATTTCCTCCGTTGTATCGGCCTTTATAGTGCCATTCAGGTGTTCGTCGAAATGCTGATTTCACCTTTTGATCACTTCAAGCTCGTGCGTCACGATGCTCCCATCCTTATCCCAGCACTTCTCAGCTCGCAGGTCGAAGCCGTTGCGGGATGCGCTGGGCTTCTGATAGAACTTACGTGTTTCTTGAGACCGACACAGCTGTTTCATCTCCTCGCTCTCCGTCTCCTCAAGGCGGCGTTTTTGCTTCCGAAGAGATGGGTCTGCTGTTGCCGTTTTCGTCTATCGTTCCACGTTCTCCAGCAGTCCTCAAGAGAGGCTCACCCTCTTCCGGTAATGCAGCCTCGAGGTGCTGTGCAACTGCATATGCGACATCTAGTTGCTTAAGGCGAAGGTGAATTGGAGCCAAACTTGAAATTTTCAAGAGCACAAATGTGGAGAACCAAACACCCATTTGAGCTGAAAACTTAATCGCTTGTTCACCACCAGCTAGTAACCAATCGATAAAGTTTTCAGCTTAAACAGATGTTTGGTTCTCCAGATTTGTGCTCTTGAAAATTTAAGGTTTGGCTTCGATTCATCTTCACCTTAAGCCATTCTAGGCCAGACCGGGTCGGCCGTCGGTGCCGTACGTTATTAACGACGGAGAGTTTCGGGCGCAGTTTAACCGTCACCAGATAGTGGTCAGAGTCGATGTTAGCGTCATGATAGGTCTTGACGTTGAAAAGTACGAAGAAGCGCCGTCCACCAATCAAAACGTTGTCGATTTGTGATTCTGTCTGACCCCCACACGACCCACGCGCCTCACTTACAGTGGAAATAATTGCGTGTTGGGTGTGAAGTGTCTGAACAAGTTTTTCACCAGCTATAAATAATCTTGGTTGCTAAGGTCTGACTGAATCGTAGGTTACTTCAATAGCACACTACGCCTCAATATTCCTCCTTAACATACATACTACGATACATATCACCGTCCGGAACTCCACATGTTTCAGTTTCGCATTTGTAAATCCATCCGCTGATTATTCTTTGGTAGAAATGTAACCAAGCTCGATGTCATCATCACTGTGTAACTAAGTTTAATGTCATCTTTCACGAAATGGTAATGGATATAGACATGTTTGGTCCATTATTTTAGGCGATACACGCTGTTGTCACGCTGTACTGGTACCACCTGATTGCCATCCTTTTGTTCCAGTAGCTTTCGCCACCAGAGGACCACTTGAATTGTTGGCGATATCGCCATGAGCTCCGTTGCCACAGTTGCTGCCCGTTTAACGCTCCTAGAAACAGCCCATATTTATGAAGATATTGTCATTTGTCGATTATAGTATCCACATCTTTTCCCCAATCCGCATCAGTATGGCCGATTAGTTACGAGTTTCCGTCCACCGAATATTTCAATCGAGTTTCAATAGTTTCTCGAAGACACCTCAGAATTAGTGCCACGGCTTCCCAAGTGTGTTGAAAATCAAGTAAAACCTTGACAGTGTCCTTATCTTTGGCAGACGAATATTCCTCCCAACCACGTCTGCCTCTACTACTTGATCCACACAGTTAAAAATAATGAAGATTACACGTCATGTAAACTTCGTTTATGCGATGTAAACATGACGTCATGTAAATTTAAGTCTGAAATCATGTAAAAATGTGTTATATGTCATGTAACCACTTAGGATCCTGCTATATTACATGATATATAATTGAAGTTTACATGACATATCATGTAATTATCCATGATATTCCACGCTCCAATTATGTGCATTATATATCTCAGAAATTTACACGTTTCGTTCGAACTGTGCAAGTTCTGGACAGCTCCATCGAATCCTTCCACTAATCGTTGTAGCTCATCTACAGATTCCTTTGCAAGAGAAGGTAGTTGCCTTTTTCTCAAAAGTTTGCTATGATTGTATCGTTCAAGCAACGTATCCCATGCGATTTGGTAATTGGCCGCTGTGATCTTTAGAGGATCTAGTAGTGCCTTTGCCTCTCCTCCAAGACAACGCAAAAGGTATTGAAATTTCACAACAGGTAGTAAATCTGCCTTGGTGTGCATCAGGGAAGTATAAATGCCCTGAAGCTCAGCCACTCATCAATGTTCCCATCAAAACACTGTAGTCTTATTTGCAGATGACGAACATGGTCCACCGCTTTATGTAGAAAACTTTTATCTCCTCGATTGGTTTGAATTTGAGGGTTAACATCACTTAACTTAACACTTTTTTCAACAAGTACGATTTCACATCGTAAAAACTGGCACCGAAGTCTGATTGCTCCTTTAGGAAACTAAGTATCACTCTCCTCAAATTCCCAACAAGTCTCGTTCATTGACTAGCACAACTAAGCGAGACGTTAAATTCGAACATTGATCTAACTAACTGTTAGTTAATCTCGCCTTCAAGGTTTTTAAATCCTTGGATGCCATCTTGGAATCTCGCCGAAGTTAAATTCCAAAAAGCAAAAAGATACGTGGATGTATTTTCAAGAAATTTTACTGCTTCGGCTGAACATATACTGTTCACCTCACCTATGAGAGAAAGCAGTATCATTCCCGAAGCCGATCATGTTCAATATTGAAATCAGCGATAGCCTTCCACGAGTATGCGTAATGTATTAACGCCAGACTCCAAATCAATCCAGTGACAACAAAAAAGGATGTAGTATAAAAAAAATGTCAACTTCGGCTGTAAAGCTCATCTAGAGAATTACAGTTTACGCCAACAACCAAATTCGCGTTCGATCACAACAGCATAATTTGAATTCGTCTCGAACAAGTAATTCAGTGCATCAGAGGAGAAAAGACCAATGAAGTATCGAAAGGGGGGCCTGTCACGGCAGGACATATTCTCTTAGTCTCACCTGGAGAACTAAAGATGGCGCCAAAGGTACTTCAAAGCTTCGGCCTGTGAAACATTTGAGTATAGGGCTTGCGTCCGTAAGAAATTTGAGCCAAATTCCACCAAAAAGGGTAGCAAATTCTGAGGAAATATCTAAATGTAAGTTGACGTGTCAGACAGGACTATGCAGCGTTGCCCAAGCTCGATTGGTGTCATCGATGTCCCTTAGCACTCTTCATTGAGTATTTAATCTCGTTTAGCGGCCGTTCACCAGATCTTGGCGATCAGTTCGCTCGCACATCGATTAGCACACCGGCCTGAGAGTGGGCTTCGGCCAGACATATACGTGTTTGGCGGCATCCACAAATTACATAACGCTCTAGGGGGAGGGGGGACTAGGCTCAAGCGTTCCGACTCATACTAAAATTTGAAATATTCCATACAAAAAGCGTTACGAAGGGTGGGGGGAGGTGGACAAAAATTTCCAATTTTAGCGTTACGTAATAAATGGACGCTACCTCTTATCCTACCTGACCGGTGGCTAGTAGAACAGCACTAAGGCCATCTACGTAGTCCTGGAGATCCTCGCATTGTTGAAAGGCATCCGAATATCGTCGTTGGATTCGACGTAGGTTTCTTAGGCACAGCAACACCACCTCTCTTTAGACGTATTCCTTTGGGGTCATGCACAAATTACGTCACGCTTGAAGGGGGGAGGGTGTCAAGCCAAGTGTGGCAAGTCGTTCAAAATTTTCGAAGGACTTTCGAAGGAGGGGGTCGAAAAAGCGGAAATTTAGCGTGACATAATTTGTGTACCATCCTTTTATACAATTGCTCTCTTTGTATTCCTAAAAAAATGCTAAATATGCTGCCATCGACATAGCCCCGCCCAAAATTTCTTCGGAAGTCGTTAGTCGGTTAACATCGATTTTGTTTTTCAACGCGAGTTTCGCGGCTCTGTTTTGATCCGGCTTATACGAACTCGATGTCTGGTGAAGAACTCCATCATGCTTCAAACTTCTCATTCTCGAATTGACGAAATCTGTTCCGCTGTCGATCCGCAGAATTTTCAGTTATATTGACGGTCCGCCCTTGATTTGAAAACGCTTCGAACACTCGACATTTCGCTTCTAAGGAACACAAGAATATCTTTCTACTTGCATCATCCGTAAAAGTAAGAAAATTACGGCTTCCTCCCTTCTGCAAGCTCGAGTTTCGAAAAGTTTTCTCAGCTTCACGTCATATGCGAACTTGCTGCAGAATCAAAAATCCATGCGTCTTCTTTTTCACTCTCCACGGTAAGCATTGCCACACTTTTTTGAACTAAGAAGCATCCGACCTCTGGGGACAGTTCGCAGCTAAATGTCCGAATTGCTTGCACGTTAGGCTCGCTCCAGTCTTCTTTTCTGTCTTGGTTTGCCATGGTTTTTACTTCGTGAACAACCCCGCTTTACTTGACGACCACATAATGTGTTGCAATATCTTCGCTTGCATGACGTCTGTTCGATTCTGAATGCTTGGAATCCCATTATCATTGGATTGTAATATTCCAGGAGTCCTTTTATCAGCAACGATGCCCGCCATGGTCATTAACTTCGAATCCAATCTCGCTCAAGTTGCTCGTTGTGCTGACTAGCTCATCCACCAGGACAAATCTTAGCAGAAGACAGTTGTCCTGAAATGCTTTTTGATGCGCATTCCATGCCTCTTTTACAGTTTTTGCAAGTTGTACTAAGCTGTAGTTATGGTTCTCTATACTTAAGCATATCGTTGCCAACGGCCGTCCAAATCCGGGTCGACCACCTGGTTTTGATCCGTCTTTACCTCCCGCCAAGAGCTTTCTCGTATCAACGTCACCTTCATCGCAAACGCCCATGATGCGCAATCTTTCAATGGCCGGTAGGTTCACTGTGCTTCCATAGGCACGCCCATTTGCACCAGATCGCCCGCTGCCACATGCAACTGCTCCTGGACACCTGGACACAGCAGTCGTCCTTGTACTTCCGCTACCGTCACCTTATCCACTTGAGTTGCGTTCCTCGTCTTTTGAGAGAACCATTTTCTGACATTACTTCTCGTTAACTTCAGATCTTCTGATTTTTAGCTGCCAGCACGTCTTCTTCTTCTTCTTCTTGGCATTAACGTCCTCACTGGGACATAGCCGGCTTCTCAGCTTAGTGTTCTTATAAGCACTTCCACAGCTATTAAGCTTTCTTTGCCTAAGTTGTCATTTTCCCATTCCTATATCGTCGGGCAGGTACGATGATACTCTATGTCCAGGGAAGTCAAGGAAATTTCCATTACGAAAAGATCCTGGACCGACCGGGAATCGAATCCAGACACTTTCAGCATGGTTTTGCTTTGTAGCCGCGGACTCTAACCAAAGGCTAAGGAAGGCCCCTGCCAGCACTCCTGGGTTCATAGCCACTTGCAGAGTAAACAAATGCGTGTTTATTGTACAGTGTCTGACCAATTAATAAATTTATTTTTATTACCAATCTTGGTTGACTTAATTGTAGGTTACCTGTAGGTTGCTGCATCGAATTTCCGGACGCTTCGAAAGCCGGTCGTTGGCATTTTCACGGTGTTGTTGGTCCCGGTCCCGATTTCTTCTCACCTAGAATTCATAATTATGATGTCTTCTACATTCTCCAAGTATAAAAGCAGACAAAAAAAATTTTGGGTGATTCAAGGCCGGTGTCCGGAATTCGAAGCATCCGGACACTTTGAATCAACACGGTACTACATTTACACGCTACGCCTCAATAGCTTCTGAATGTCGTCAATCGCTTTAAAAGCGATTTCCTGCTTGTTTGTGTTGTCACAGCTCTGATTAGAAAGCGATTTTTTTGTCGAAAACGAAACAATACTGTTCAGGGTTTCTTAAGGCATCTCTCAATAACTATATGGTCAAACCCTTTTCTTGTTGTTACTCATAAATCAATTGACACACGGATGGCGGCGCCATTATATCAATTGGACAAAAGTGTTAACCGCCGCCTCAACCAATCTACGATTTACGATAGCATCTCTCAATTTCTTCAATAAATATATTGCTCGGACAGCCTAAGAACTACGTGTCAGAAGAATTTCCCAAACAAGCCATAAATTTCTATGAGTAGGACTCGTGTCAGAGCAGCGGTTTGGGTCAGCATTTCGCACAGAGGTACCCGCTCGAACAGTTCATTATCTAAATTGCCATCGGACGCCCGCCGCCTCGTCGTTTTTCTGTGACAGAAATTATAGTTCTTTTAATTTGCGATATCATGATCATGGCAGTCGGAGAAAAGCGAGTCTCCACATGAGTTGGCACTTTGTTCCTGGGGTCAAGCATTCCAGTGCCCTCGTTGCAAGCAGTAGTGGATATGGAGGGCGGTTCCGTTTGTGTTGAAATGGGTGAAATGATTAATTGTTCTCTGTAAAGACGCTCCGATAGTGGTTTTGGTAGTGGGTGAGCCACACGTTGATGTGTATGTGAACGTGTAAGTAGGTATGTAATCCAACCTTGATGGCAGCTCCTGGGAGTGATGGCCACTAATTATCGCATTATTTGTGCTCGTTTTACTTCGGAACAATGACGGCGACCAAAAGGACAAGGGAGAGACGTTATGAGATGCAAGAGAAAAGAAGAATTCATTAATATCAACGAAAAAGACTGTTTTGATAACGTAGCTTTCCTGTAATTATTCTGTATGAAAACGATATAGGGTGTCCGAAAAAGTATGGATTATTCTCCATCATACTGTTATCCTAAGTCTAGAGCAGATAAAGAGCTAATTTTGACTTTTTTTTATTCTTGCACCAATCAAGACTAAATTTAATGTTTTTGTGCGATTTATATCACTGTGAATAAAAATGTAACATTTCTTAGACAGGTGTCGAACCACATTTGCACAAATCTCGTTAATATTGAGAGACTTAGTTGGACGGAATTGGTTTAAGGCTAGAAGGTGCATTCAATAAAAATCTTCAAGAACATATATTAGTGCTAATACGATTATTGATCAAAAATTATGGTCGCTGTACCCGTAGTATTCCTTAGCCGAGTGGTTAGAGTCCGCGGCTACAAAGCAAAGCCATGCTGAAGGTGTCTGGGTTCGAATCCCGGTCGGTCCAGGATCTTTTCGTAATGGAAATTTCCTTGACTTCCCTGGGCATAGAGTATCATCGTACCTGCCACACGAGATACGAATGCGAAAATGGCAACTTTGGCAAAGAAAGCTCTCAGTTAACAACTGTGGAAGTGCTCATAAGAACACTATGCTGAGTAGCAGGCTCTGTCCCAGTGAGGACATAATACCAAGAAGAAGAAGAAGACCCGTAGTATTTCTCGACATGATGACATGACAGTCAGGAGCTATTCATCTAAGTACCTACTATTGATTTACTGCTCGATAATGTTAAAAAAATGTGCTCCCTTGCACCAATAGTAGTCTTATTTTATCTACAGTTACACTACTATGCGAACATATTTTTATTAAACACAATAGAGGAAGAATTAAAAACTTTTTAACATCAATTAAAAACTTTGAATTTATACTTGCAAGGAAAAATATCAAAGTTTTGAAAAAATACGATTTTGATTTGTGTATGCCTACGCCTTGAAGGTGCTACTACAGGTGCAAACATTAGAAACAGTGCTACACCACGAAAATGGAGAAAGAAGAAGAAACGAACGCTATTCGGCCACCGAACTTGCAATGAAATAAAGATCATGATTGGAAACTCGATACCTGGAATGTCAGAACCTTAAATGAATCTAAACTTGTGAACATTTTGATTCGTGAATACGACAAGTTGTCATTTGTGTGGCTGTTATTCAGGAAGAGCGCTGGCCAAGATCTAGAGAACGTGTATTCAGGACGGTGGACCCGTTACTAACATTGCTTTCAAATATAACATCTACCACAGTGGTGGCGATAAAAATGAACGCGGAGTCGGCTTCATAGTGATCGAGAAGATCGATCGATCAACGAACGAATCTACGTATGGAGGATTCGGAGCAAGTTCTTCATCTACAGCCTGATCAACATCTATGCATCGACAAACGACAAACTCGATGATGTAAAGGTTGCGTTCACGAATGTCTCGGCAAGAGAATGCCCAAAACACGAGATGAAAATTGTCATCGGCGACGCTAATGCGTAGGTCAGAAGAGAGAACTGCTTCCTATCATAACTATCATTGGTACGGAGAGCCTTGACTCCGTTACTAACTTTGCTGCCACCAGGGAGATGGCCATGAGTTGCACATATGGTGTTGCACACCCAAATGGCGAACTTTGCAACCAAATTGATCATGTGCTGGTGGACGACCGACATTTTCCCGACGTCATAGATGTTAGAACTTTCAGGGCTCCTAACCAATGTTGCTGAACAGCGATCGGAAACATGAGGTACGATGAATTTTCCTAGCCATCAAAACAGAATCTGCGAATGAACCCATACATTCGTTCGTGTTTCTTTTTCGGATCGCTGTTTCTCTCGACTTCATCACTTGGTAATGTGAGCGGTGCGATCCACGCTGCCTGCTCTTCACGAAGAACAGGAAAATATTCACTACGATCATCTTCATGCAGGCTTGCAACACGCAGGTGCGCCATGAAAGACGTGGTTGTCATGCGGGTCATTGATTGATTTATTAATTTGAAAAAGAAAATTTATTTGCATTTACCTACTGTAGTTTATTTCAATGGTAGAAATCCTCCAGACCTCTCATGTTTTTTAACAACATTTAGGTAGATCAAATTTAATTCAACAACATAATAACAAAAGCAATTGTTGTGATTAAAGTGCGATTTTTAAATTTCACTAACAATAAGTGTTGAAATCGGTACATTTTGCGATTCGAATACATGCCATCTATATTATTTTGCAATTGTACCTAAGCATTGCCAGAAAATTGTTGCGCAATTAGCTCAAGAGCGGTCGCGTTCCAAGCCATAGTCAGCAGCACCCAGTCACGCTCGTGCTGTGTACTTTAAGCGTGCTTTTGTTGGACTGCGTGGACTCAGTACATGATGCGACCAGCAGAGTGTTTGCTTGACTTTGCGAGAAGAAGCAACCTCGCAATGAATCGCAGGAATGAACAGCGCGTGGATAAATGAATCCTACGAATGGAAGGGCTTCGCAAGCAACTTATCGGTGTGTTCATTTTGCTTCTTCGGCGTTACATCCATTCGCTTTTTGCTATGCTCTTCGAGACG
Organism: Aedes aegypti; assembly: GCF_002204515.2. Classification (NCBI taxonomy): domain Eukaryota; kingdom Metazoa; phylum Arthropoda; class Insecta; order Diptera; family Culicidae; genus Aedes; species Aedes aegypti. The sequence continues at coordinate 144,607,671 of NC_035108.1, forward strand.
CAAAAACTGAAAACTGAATTTTCCCGACGTCATAGAAGTTAGAACTTTCAGGGCTCCTAACATCAACTCAGACCTCTATCTCGTTGTAAGCAAAATTGTAACTGTTTCGTGTTCTAGAAGTCATCAATCATTGCGTTTCAATATTCAACGCCTGTCAACAGATGATGTAGTAGCGGACTACCAGCTCAACGAGCAAATAAGCGAAATCAACTGACCCATCAAACTCGGAGATCTGTGGGAGTCAGTTTACGGAGCGGTGAGCACAGTAACGCGAGAAGTGACTGCTCAACGAAAACTAAGCAACGGTTGAAATGACGAAGAGTGCCAGAGACTGACGGACGAGAAGAACATGGCTAGAAGCCAGAAGGCTAGAAGCTAGAAGGATGTTGGAGTCTGGTACCCGTCAGAGCAGAGAGCGGTACAAGGAAACAAGGGCAGCCGAAAAACGGATTTATCGCTGAAATAAAAAGGAGCATGAAGAGGCAACCGTTCTATGAATCCGTCAATGGTGTGCGGAGAAAAATAGCGTCTTCTCTCGCCATGTGCAACGACCGCGAAGAAAACTTGCTGACGGATAAAACAATTATGGCCGCCAGGTGGAAAGAATACTTCGAGTCATTGTTAAACGGAGATTACAGAAGTGGATCTGGTAGCAGAATTCAAATCGATGACGATGGAAATGCTGTGGATCCTCAAACGCTAGATGAAGTAAAGAAAACTAAGTATCAATGGGCTGAAGAACAACAAGGCTGCTGGGAAGGAAGAGCTCCCGGCCGAACTTCTCAAACACGGAAGTGAGCGGCTGCACGAACTCCTTCACCGTATCATTTCGAGTATATGGGAGGAAGAACAAATGTCTTGCTGAATAGCTGCGTGTTTACCGCTACGGCTTTCTGGGCCCTCAATTTTTTTTTAATTTTTTTTTTCGCATGGCTGCAAATGAAAACAACTTCTACCCCATCAACTCCAAATTAAGGTAACGCACCAACAACCCGATTTAAGTATAATGAACAAAGTTTTGAGTACTTTATTTTCTCCATGTAGGAGTTTGCTTTTTAATATTGAGTTGTTCCTAGCTGACGTTTGGAAAGATACACGAAAAACTCAATTCTTCGAAAATCGAAGTAAAATCTAGGGATGTGACATGAGTTAGCCATTGGTAACCAAGTGTGTAATTTGTCACTACTGAACAAACGAACGTATTTTCACGTTATTCACCAATGATTCGTTTTAGAAAAGATCTTCCTATATCTCCCAATGGTGAAAGTTTTTTTTTTTACTGATCCATTCCTTTGGTTTAAAACGAGCTATATACTCGGTTACCAATAGCTCTCAATTATGCGAGAATTATTTATTCAAATCATTAAAATTTCTGGGACACCCTATACTAGGTACCAGAACTACAGCTGTCAAGATCGTTTGGTTGCATTAATTTTCCGAAATTGTTACGGGCAGCGCAAACCCAAGAAGGATATTAATTGGATTTGAAATTTGTGTCTGGAAATGAGGTTGGTCGAAATTTCAGGCAACCAACATGCCGAGTCCATGGCGTGTGAAACTATTATTTCCATAACGGATTATTTTGCGAATGAAACATTTACTCCATTCCCTAACCAAAGCCTAAGCCCTCATGTCAGAATGGGTGTTACGTTTGTTTGCGTTTTGTAAATGGGATTATGTAATTGTATTGCTGTGGCTTTGATTATGGTTTCCACGTTCAAAAAGCTTCGAACAATTATATGGGGATTGCGAAGAACTGATTTCAACTTTTGTTTTTACCAAATTGAAGTAAGACACCGACACGTTAATGCTTCCAGTGGACGATTATGTCCTTTGAAGGAAGCACCACACTAGACAACGGACTAGCATGCAACGCCCAGTGGCACAGTCGAAATACATTCCTGACGAAAAGTTTTCCGGACTGAAGCGGGAATCGAACCCACACTCCTTAGCACGATGCGGCTAAATGCCTTGGTGACACTAACCGCACGGCCACGAAGCCGTGGATATTTATTAGAGGAGCGGCCTTTCTAAGCGTTGCGATATGAAGCCAGAGTTATATGAGTTCGATTTGTTTTACATCTGAAAAGATTTCAAAAGCTCATAGATCACGCTTTTAGATCTAGATATTACATTCCAGAGTATTTCAAAATTTATGGCACGTATTACTAATAATATATTATGATAGTGCACAGATTAAACACGTCTGAATTAAGTTGCAGAGCATAAATTGAAAACAAATCAGATTATTCCTGCGTCACTCATCATTCGAATACATAATTTCCCATTAACTAAATTTACCTGTGTTTTGTTATATGCCTACAACTAAGAATATTATCAAAACAATAATTACTCGAATTTCTTTCATTTCAGGAACTAATAACAACATTGTACATAGGATTCCTGGGCCTTATTTTTGCCTCGTTTTTAGTATATTTAATGGAGAAGGATGTGAAGGAAACAAAATTCAATAACTTTGCTCAAGCCTTGTGGTGGGGTGTGGTAAGTATCGTTATCGTCAAACTGCACGAACGCTTTTTTGCTTTCGCGTCTTGGAATGTGAAATTTGTGCTGGACCCTAATGCTTTGTATTTTCAAGCATACTACTTTATCGTAGCCAAAAACATAATTGAATAATTCGTCACAGCCGGAAAGTTGGAATATCGCTAATCGAAGCGAAAAATGCAAACGCCGCGTGATAAGCGCCAGGAAACAGGTGGCAAAATCGATTCAACGCGAATTTCACTTTCCCGGCGTTTGAAAGCTGAAAGCACAACATAAGCTGACTAGAATTTCAATAACATTCGATCGAGTCTAATCGTATAAATTTTCTATTTCATCTCACTTCTTCATGCTGGGCTGCTGCCGTCAAAATTACCGCATAATAACGAAACCCGCTGGTTTGAATATTTACGGGGAACCAACGCTGCTCTGTGGCCTGATCGACAATCTACGCAAAAACCACGCCACCTGGATGTCGCACTCTCGCAACTCGCATAGATAACGCTGTGCACCGTCGGATACGGCGATATGGTACCGGAAACGTGGCAAGGGAAAATCATTGCCTCGTTTTGCGCCTTACTCGGAATCTCGTTCTTTGCCCTGCCAGCGGTAAGTATGGGGTGGAAAATCAACACAGAATGGCCATCAAAACGGTTGTGAAATAATTATTGATTCATATTTTACACAAAATCTGGACAAAAACATGAAATGGCTTAGATGGGCAAGTAGATGTGACTTAAGGGTCTTAAAGGATGATTCCAACATTGGGAATCTTCGTCTGAGGTTTTAAAATTGATTCCATTTGATACCTTTTTCAATCTGTGCCAAATGTCTAAAATGTTCATAATCAATGACTATGATAATATATTTTCTTTGAAAACCAATATCATAGAGTAACAAAAAGAAAAAGCACTTTTACTCGACCCGTAAAGTGCACTTTTATTCAACCCGTAAAGTGGTACTGGCAATCATTCGAATCTCATTTTTAAACCTTCCTTGGCTGTAACTTAGTAGAGAAAAGAGATAGAAATCAGAAATTTTCTGATTTTTCTAGCATCTGAAATTGAACATTTTCGCGCTAAAAGAAGCTGTCAGTGACCTCTAGGAGCGGCGCTACAAAAAAAGTGACACATTATGCATTATAGGGTCAAAAATGAACAACGAACTTGAAACGCTTTCAAAAATACATTTTTTAATCGATTTTCATTTTTAGCTTTATATGAAAGGTATAAAAACCTGGAATTCCAGACATTTTTTGTTAATATGGCCATTCTGGGCACAAGGACCCAAGGGCACCCAGAACCTGTTTCAGAAGGAACTGGCGTATATCGTACTCAAAAGTTCATACGCTTGTTTTGTACGACGGTTCCAATTTCATGGTTTTTCATTTCGATTTACAAGAGCATCAAGAGTACCAACAATTAGATTTGGCCGGTTTCGGTCGAACCGGTTCCGGTAGGGTGTGATGTGGACATTTTCAGACCATCATATAGTTCCATCATGCGACACCTTAAAAGTCATGTTTTTCATCCATTTTTCCTCTTGTTTCTGCCGTTACGTCCGAAGCGGAGGTTTCATTCCACTTTTCAGCATAGTGTTCTTATGAGAACTTCTATAGTTAATTGCTGAGAGCTTCCTTTGCTGATTGATTTTTTGCATGTGTATATATTGTGGCAAATTAGAAAAAAAACATCAAAGACAGTTTTAAGACCAGCTCAAATGAAACTCCAGTAAATCCTCTAGAGATTCTACAGTCAACTCTTCCTTACTCGATATTGAAGGGACCATCGAGTTAGGGAGGTATCGAGTTACACAACACAAAACCAATGAAACTGCGATCCAAGGAACCATCGAGTAAGCCATGAAAAGCAACTTTTACTATGGTCCTCTAACTCGATATCGAGATATGGAATATCGAGTAAGGGAGAGCTAACTGTATAAAGAAATACTCTTGAAATATCTCCAGAGGTTTTACAGATATTCTTTCGAAGATTCTTCCAGGGATTGTACCAGAAATTCCTCCAAGATAATCACTACAGTAATCCCTACAAGGATTCCACTAGTGGATTTGCCAGAGATTCCTCCAGAAAGATGTTTTGTTTGCTACTAGATTTTTTACAAAGGTTCTAGAGCAATCCTTAGAGAAATTTCTGTAAGAATCCCTGGAGAAATTCTTGCTGGATTCTATGGAGGGATTCCCGAGGAAAACTGACAATCATTCGAATCTCAAGGAATTCTTGAATAAATCCCTGGAACATCAAATATGCTTTTCGGCTACGTAGTCTTTATTTTTTCCAACGAATATTTTGTGAGTATTTTTACAAAGAATAAAAAGTGCATAGACAAAAAACGTATTTCAATAACATATAGAGTCAAATCTCTACCAGCTGAAGAAATCTCTGAAAAAAAACTAAACTAATTAATGAAAAACTACTGGAGGCATCTCTGGATTGTTCCCAGATAAATCCTTCGATTTGTCCCAGGAAGAATCGCTGTAGTAATTTCCTGGTGAAATCCCTACAGACTGGAAAACAAAACCTTTTTCTGGAGAAATCCCTGGAATAGTCCTTGGAGGAATTTCTGGAGAAATCCCAGAAAAAATCTCAGGAAGGGTCCACGAAGAGTTTTTCCAAAAGCAATTTACGTAGAGTTTTTACTGAAGGAACTTCTGTAGAGATTTTTCTAATGTAATCCTTGATTAAATTCTTGGATAAATATTCGATGAAATTCCTGCAGGAGTTAATGGGAAAATCTTTCGAGGAATTTCAAAAGGAACTCTTGGAGGAATCACTTATTTTTACTTTTGATGGCGCGACGTCCTTCAAGGCATGACCTGCGCCACAACGTTACGCAACTAACTCTGCTTTGACACTACTTCAGTAGTCCTCACCAAAGGAATATTTGTAAACCCATAAAGAATCCCTGGAGAAATTCCTGATGAATCCCTGAAGCAACATCTGGACAAATCCTTGGAATAAGTCATGTAACGATTTTCCTGGTGGAAATTCTGGAAGAATCCCTGGAGGAAATTTTTGTGGAATCTCTTGAGGAATTCGTTAGTTGTAGAAGATCTGGAGATATAGATAGAATCCTTGGAAGGAAACCTTCGGAATAATTTATGGACGAATCTCAAAAGGACTACATGGGTATATATTTGTATGGATTCTACCCCATTACCCCGAATTCCAATATCATGTGGAAGTGTCATCAATGTCATCATGCCAAGAGATTTTCTTTTAGAAAACACCCTGGAGGAATCTCCGAAAGAATTCCTGGAGAAATCTCTAGAAGATTCTCTAGAGATATTTCGAGATGAATTCTTGATGGAGCTCCGTTTGAACTGGTCTGAAATTTGAGGTAGGTGTCAAAAGTTTTAATCGTTTTACTTACAGATAAAAAAAACATATCCCATATTCCAGAATTCCTTCAAAAATCTTCTTTGAAAGCATGTAGAAATTTCAGGGTTCCGGTTCTTAGATTCCTGTAAAGAATATTGTAATCAGAAGGAATTTTGAGTTTCCGATGGAAATTATTATTGGATTTATGGTTTACGCTTAATTTTGGATAAGAATTTTAGCGTTTAAAGCTGGACGTTTAAGAGCTTATTTATAAGTCCGTTTAAATAACTACTGCTAATAAATCCAATATCAAGGTTGTCAGATTATAATTGCAAGTTTAAGAGCTACAATCTAAACTTCTGCTTACAAGCATCCCGAAAAACTTCTGCCCGTTTGTGTGTATGTCGATTAGCAGACCGTAATGCTGTCCACGGAACAATAAAACGAAACATCTTGTTGCTTCCTGTGTGTTGTGGAAAGCTACATAAAATCCACCGTATGGATTAAACTCTTCATCCAACTTGTCTGCAGTTCAAGTGTTTTTGGACTTTCCTACACTTTACAGCCGCCGACGTTGTTCCTGTTATCAAAGAAAAAGGCGGCCACCATACCGTTTGGAGAACCTGGAAGATTACTCCTGTTCACAAACCCTCGCCTTAGTGAAGTTGTTCCTGCGTCGTCGGATAAAATTCGTTGCACTCCGAACAGATTATACACTTGGGATAAGGTACTTAAAGTTCACTTCTTCTCCGGGAGCTGCCTGGCAGTCGGTGTGTGTAACTCTTCAGCTTCAGGAGAGGTCGTAAAACTTGAGCATATACTTTTTTTCCTTGTACGTTTTCTGGCACTGGCAATCTGCTGGCACAAGAATGAACGTGTTGCATGGTGCTCCCCAGATCGTTATTACCAGAAAAATCTCCACTACATCTGAGCTTTGCAGCATTTTTTTAAGGCGGATTTTTTTTTCCTGGAACAAAATAAAAAAAAGCATAGGACTAGTTTGAAGTTACTTCCTTTTTGAGGTATAAGTTCAAACACTCAAACTCCACCCAGTGGTTCAAAATCACTAAATAAACCTTCGTTGACCCCAGTTTCTAAATGCGTAACTTTAAGACGTGTCCCACGATTTTTGAAAAATATTCAGAGATAAGCTTCTTCTTCTTGGCATTACGTCCTCTCTGGGACAGAGCCTGCTTCTCAGCGTAGTGTTCTTTTGAACTTTTCCACGGTTATTAACTAAGTGCTTTCTTTGCCAAAGTTGCCATTTTCGCATTTGTATATCGTGTGGCAAGTACGATGATACTCTATGCCCAGGGAAGTCAAGGAAATTTCCATTACGAAAAGATCCTGGACCGACCGGGAATCGAACCCAGACACCTTCAGCATGGCTTTGCTTTGTAGCCGCGGACTCTAACCACTCGGCTAAGAAAGTCCCGTCAGAGATAAGATGCTAATCGTTAAAAAAATATTGGTGAGCTCAGATTTAACGGAAGGTTTTTTTCTGATAATTACGGTCTAGGGAGCACCGTGTGTTGTCGACGACGCCACTGCCAAGGGATACCGCTGCACAAAGGCACAGGCCTCTAGGAGGAGCGATGGAAAAAGTTTTTCGCGAAGGCACGTTCGAATCATAAAATTATTCTTATAAAGAGCTTTTCATGAGTTTCATTATGGTTCGTTGTATTGCGCGATGAGTGCACTTGTAGATTCTGGCCTCATTTCTGGGCAGACGACGACTGCTTTATTGATATTCCAGGGTGGGTGGGATCATGGTTATAGCTGTAAGCCCAGATTCAAGTATTTCATTACGGAGCGTAGGTTTTACAAACTCTTCTTTATTGGGACAAAGACAGTCCACGCAAACATACTGTCGCAAAGTTGCAGGGTCCCTTGTCAAACTTTTATTTGGGTACATTTTGCACATTTCACCTTATCTGATGAGTATGGAATTAGCTGTTATCAACGCAATCATTGTAAGAAATACTTTTTACTGTTTAGTCAAGGCGCCCATTAGCAAGAGGTGTATAATATTTTGGTCGATGTTAAGCTCAATGTAGTACAACATTTTACTATTTTCAAGGTTTCGAACAGAAGTTTTATGCGATTTTTTCATACAACAGGCCAAGAACCTCAAAGCAGTTTTTCTAAAAGCTGCTAAGAACCTCAAAGCAGTTTTTCTAAAAGCTGTTTTTTTTTTGTCACTCTACCCCTTTGTTTCTGAACCCTTCAAACGTTGTTGATTGTTTATTTCTTTAGTTATTTACACCGTCTTACAAACAGCGTACAGACGAGATTTCAAGTTGAGGTAAATTTACGCCTGCTTTTTTATACTTTTTAGGTATTTTTTGTATAGTTTGTAAAGTATCCATTCCATCTTTTCTAAACATTAAAATTATCTATTCTGAGAGATATTTTAAGAGTTTTTTGATAATGATGATAATGATAAACTGTGTAAAAAATGGTCGTGAACAAAACGATCGTAATAAGGATGTTGAAATGCAATGTCTATTTATTTGATAATTAGGAATTCTTATCAACAAGAGCTGATTATGTATCGTAAAATCTTGTAAAGTTATTAAAGTTCAATTCATACAAGTCGATCACTTCATACACCACTGTCAACCGCATCGCGTACTTCAATGTTCTACTTTCCTATCTCTTCACCAGGGCATCCTCGGTAGCGGTTTCGCCTTGAAAGTACAACAACAGCAACGGCAGAAGCACATGATTCGCCGCCGTCAGCCAGCTGCCACGTTGATCCAATCGCTCTGGAGATGCTACGCAGCAGACGAACACTCGCTTTCGGAAGCGACGTGGAAAATTCACCAAGTACCTCTTCCAAGTCCGCCGCCATCGTAAGTAGTGCGCTTCCCAGTTCCGCATGCCCCTGTTTTTTTTCTCGTCGTTGTTTCAACTTTGAACTTTTTTCTTTCCTTTTATCTTCTGTTGTCTTGTTTTCTCTCTAACCGCTGTATAATCTATAACATACCAACCACCGAGCTGGATACACCCGATACCTTTATTACAGTCTCGTTTACCCGTTCAGCCTGTTACATGTTATGTCACTATTTTCGTTGTACACTGATTCTATTTTCGTTACCGTTGAACAAAGGAAACTTGCCCTTTACATGTACTCTTTCTGAACCGTGATGGCACATCTCAAGTTGAAAAAAAAAAGAAAACAGCAAATACTTTACACTTATTGATAGACCCGAAAGGAAAGCGGCACACATTTACTTTTATTTTTCTTTTCAACAAGCACACACACCCAAAATTACATTTCTTCATGTACCACTTCACCCTCTTCAACTTTTATCACACATACAGAATGATAAAACACTTGATTAACAACACTAACCACATGTACGAGGTGGGAAAATGGATCGTAGATGAATAACTCAGAGTAGATTCTTATCCTTCAACGAGAGTTCTCCTTGAAACCCAACGTATTTTTGAAAATTTCAACTGGGAACCCAAATTTAACACCAAATTTACTAAATTATCACCTCTAATAGGAGAAATGATTTGTGGTTATGGTGCTGGTGCTAGTCCTGGTGACCTTGTCAACGTTTTCCGAAACTTTTCTTGTCATATTTTTTTGAGCTTTTTGAAGGAATTTATGGCTCGTTTGTACATTTGTTTTAGATAGTTTTTAATGGATTGTTATGATGATCGATTGCTCCGAATTCTTCCATGAAAGTTATAGATATACCATGTAACCATGGTAACCATGAAATTTTGTTTCTAGTACGGTTCCATGAGTCGATATCGAGTCATGGAACATCGACTCATGGAAGTTTAACTGTACTCACAAGATAATTAGAAAATTTATGGTGATCCTGAAGGTTTTTTTATGAATTTTGAAGAAAATTTCGATAGATGTCAGTTCAGATTGAATCTTGGTATTTTTTTTTAACTGTAGTAGACTCTTGAAAAGATCCTGAGCAGATTTCAGATAAATTACTATTTCATTCAAAGTTAACCCAAAATAGATAACCTAATAAAGAATAAACGGATACAGTCATCCTTCCATTTGGGACGCGAGTCGGCACAACGTAGGACTAATAGAAGGTCTTTATAATTGCAGCCATTCCATGAAAACCCGATCTAGAGGGTCACCGAATTCCGTGAAAATTTGCTATTTTGTTCCATGTCTGAAATAAGGACATACGTGTTTTTGGATTTTTTTATGAGGGTGACCATTTCCAGATCAGAAAAATCACGATTTTGCTAAATTTTTATTTTTTAAACATCATAACGCTTGACCGATTTTAAATTTTCTTGGACAAAATGAAAGCTAAAGATTTTGACTTTTCAAATAAAATATAAAATTTTACAGTAATTGTTTTTTACATAAAAAAATCAATAATTTCCGTTTTTTCGTGTCTTGAAGGCCCGAGACCAAAAGGGCTATAGCTGTTCTCATTTTTTCTTGAAAGTTCAGTAAATTTTACGTTTACCGTCAAATTTTCAGCGACGGTTGTTTTTTTATATATTTTTTTTTTTATATTTTTTTTGAAAATAAAATATCAGTCATTTTGCATCGGCACACACTGAATGTCTCAGCGGAATAGATTTTTTTATTTAAAAAAATCATAACTTTTGAGCAGCTCAACCGATTTCCAATCTTATTTTTATCTTATTTTTTATTATAAAATATAAAAATTTCCTAAAAAACTAGAATTTTTATAATTTTCATGTAAAATATTTTTTCTGTGTTATATTTTTTTCTGATAATTTGAAATCCTGAGCTTCCATTCCATAAGAAAAGATTGGAAATCGGTTGAGCTGTTCAAAAGTTATGATTTTTATTTTTTTTTTTACAAAAAATCTATTCCGCTGAGACCAGTGTGTGCCGATGAAAAATGACTGATATATTATTTTCAAAAAAAAATATATCTCAAAAAATGAAACACATACATTACTGAAAAATTGACAGTGAACGTAAAATTACTGAACTTTCAGTATTAAATGAGAACAGCAATAGCCTGTTTGGTCCCAAGGCCTTCAAAACACGAAATAAACGGAAATTATTAATTTTTTCGACCATTTTTTTCAGTCAAAACCTTTAGCCATCATTGCGTCCAAAAAAATTGAAAATCGGTCGAGCGGTTCAAAAGTTATATATTTTTAAAATAAAAATTTTGCAAAATCGCGATTTTTCTGGTCACCGTATTTCGGAAATGGTGACCATAATAAAAAAAATCCACAAATACATGTATCCTTATTTCGGATAAGGAACAACATATCAAATTTTCACGGAATTCGGTAACCCACTAGATCAGCTTTTCATGGAATGGCTGATTGAAGATATTGTTTACGTAATTTATATTAGAAAGCGTCTCATACTTGTTTAAGAGTTTTTTTAGGATTTGCTCAATATATCTTTATGCATCGTGAATTTTTGGAGTTATTAAAATAGGAGATATTTTAAAAGTAAGCTCTGCTGTAAACCCAAGAGACTCCAGAAATACCAAAGCAAACCCTCAAATGGTTCTTCAAAAATTCCTTCACCGATTCTCGGAAGCGTAACTTCAGAAATTTTCCAAATGGTTCCTTAAGAGATGCCTCTCTTCTCCACAATTTCCTGCAGCAGTTTTTCCAAAGATTCGTTCGGAAATTCCTCATGAAATGCTAAAAGGAATTCATTCAAAACTTCAGCAGTCAAACGCTAACGCCTGTAGTAGTTTCCATAAAAATAGCTCTAGAAATTCCGGTAAGGCTTTTTAAAGTATTTTTTACACATTTCTCTAGGAAATTCAATCAGAAATAATTTTTGGTGGTTGTTCAACTTTTGGCTAAAGTTAAATTACAGGTTATATTCCAAAGAATTCTTTGAGATTCATCCAGAACAACTTTAGTTAAGTGAAGAATTTTTTCAAGAGACTCGCCGACGTGTTCATGTTTTCAGTGGACGATTTACCCTGAGGAATAAGGAAGACTTAAGGGATGTGCTAAATACTCGAATACATGTAACCGGTTTTCAAATGTTTGCAACAAATTGACATCTTTGTTGTCTCCTCTGTATGTAGTTTGTTCACTTCGCTGTCAGGTCGCAAAGACAATTTGCAAAAAAGAGGCACAGTGGTTTACACAGTTTCCCAATTCCTATCATCTATAAACCACGTGCTTAAAATCAAACATGATTTTTTAAAATAATGTTCATATATTCGGCTCCGTTATGCCTAATGGCGTTTGAGCCTCATATTAAACGATTAAGTGCAAAAAAAGGTATGAAAAATACGTTTTGAGATTTCACTAGGAAACCCTACAAGAAAATTTCCATAAATTGTTTGCGGTTATAATTGGCATCGAATGAACTAAATTTTCGGAGTTTTCCGACCAGAATCAAATTACAATATTTTAACACATTTCTATCAATAGCATGGCTACGTAAGATGACTTTATTATGAACTTGTTACATGTTTTGTAACAGATTCATCAGTTGAGAACAGTGACAAAATTTGCAAAAACAAAAATGTTATTTTCTAAAATTTTGGAATAATTGGGTTGTAATTATAATGGGATTTGATATATAGTTGTTTGATCTAGTGAAAACATTGATAGAAATTTTAAAAATTTAAACTACTTATGGATACAGCATTTACAACAACTGATGATATAAAAAAATCATATCAGAGAAAATAACTTCTGAGTATTATAAACTATGTTGTTGAGTATTGTTTAAAATTGTTGACATAGCTAGATCTTTTTTCTGGAAGCTTGGACTACCGAAGTAATGTCGGTCGCAATAATCACGATTTTCACAAATTTCTGATTGATGCATATCAATGATACTTTTGAATTTCACTTCGGACAATATTCATTCTTTGTCTAATCGAATAAAAACATCCTTTCAGTATTATTTTAAAGAACTCACAAGGAATATCCCTTTATAATTCTTCCACGAATTTTTCAGGTATCAAGGATTTCCTCATGAATTATTCCCATACTTTTCCAGTGCATTCTCCAAGATATCATTTACCAGTTTGCATTGAGTTCCTTATGGGATTCCCACGGAAAATCACTAGTTATTATTCAACACAGTTTTTTCCCGATGTTTCTTTAGGCTTTCTGAACTTCCAAGAAAATTTCTCGAAAAGTGTGAATCAAATTGCTTAAATGAATTTCTTGAAAAATCCTGAATTGTAAGCATTTCTCCTTGAAGGTCCTCTACGCACTTATTACACATAAATTCTAATTGTTAGCTTACAATATCATCCAGTGCATTAATAATTTCAAAATCGCCAAAATCGTCTTCAAGATCAAACACCACCAACAGTTTTTTCCAACTTTGCCTTTGATAATCTTTCTAAAATTCAAATTCTTCCAACAAATCTTTTACGAAATTTGTCAAAAACTTTTGCTATTGGATTGCTTGGATAATTTACAGCAAAAATAATCCTTCCAAAAACAAAAATTATTCTTCCAGTTTACTCTAAGGTTTCCTCCTAATATTCCACAAGATTTTCATAAACAATGAAACAAGATTCAATTTGAAGAATGTTCTTAATGATTTTTCTGAGAAGTTCTCCACAGATCAATCAGCATTTTTTTCACAGAAAATTCTCCAAGTGCTAAGGTTTATCTCCGCATTCCTTTAAAATTTTTCCTCGAAAACAATATTTTATGAGGAGAAATTTAAACAAATTTATTTATTATTAAACAAATTTATTAACATATACTGGAAAATTGATAAGCAAATTTTAGGAAAACCAATGGAGTATTGACTATATTGATACCCTTGAAAATTATTAAGAACTGCCTTGAAAAGTTTGTTGAAGGATCTCGGGATGAATTGCTGAAGAAATCCGAAAAGGAAACGTTTTTGTAATTTCTTCCAGAATTCCTAGTAAACTTTTTGCAATATATTTGTTCATAAATCTTTATGCCTGATCAAAAATCCTAAACGAAAACAGGTGAACCTATGAAAAATTTCCTGGAGGACTGAGCGAAGCGCTTGAGAAATTTAATATAGAATTTTCGGGTAAATAGCTGGAATAATTTCTGAAAATCTCCAATTAACCCCTCCAGCAGCAGCTTCAAGTTTTTACAATGAAGAAACAAATTAAAACGCTATAACTTTTTTGATTTTAAAATATTTTTGAATTTTTTCAATAGTTCTCAAACACTCTCTAATTTTGAGAATCTACCTCGATATTGCTTACACAGCGTAATAAAAATGACATTTTTGCGTGTCTTCTTCTTCTTCTTTTCTGGCGTTACGTCCCCACTGGGACAGAGCCTGCTTCTCAGCTTAGTGTTCTTATGAGCACTGCCACAGTTATTAACTGAGAGCTTACTATGCCAATGACCATTTTTGCATGCGTATATCGTGTGGCAGGTACGAAGATACTTTATGCCCTGGGAAGTCGAGGAAATTTCCAACCCGAAAAGATCCTCGACCGGTGGGATTCGAACCCACGACCCTCAGCTTAGTCTTGCTGAATAGCTGCGCGTTTACCGCTACGGCTATCTGGGCCCCTATTTTTGCGTGTCTCAAGGATCAAATTATGTGTCTCGAGAAGATTTGAGGTTGCTGAATCTGATTCCATTTTCTGAAATGTTCCAGCACGTCACAATTAGCTACAGGTCGCCAAAGCTGTATAAAAGACTGGTTTTATTGATGTTTACATAAAATTTAAAGTATAATTTATCAAACTTTTTTGTGATCTAATCCACTAAACATGATTTTTTGCACTTAAACATTTATTTTGGATTAAATTTGATTGAAATTTCACGATTAAATTTGGATTAAACCGATTTTTTCGACATGCTTGCTGTCTCCATACAAAATTCGTCGTTTCTCTTTAAATTAAGCAAATAAATTAATTTACAAGCTGGCAAATTTGCATGCAAGTTGGCTAAAATAGTCATTTTTTGCATTTTTAACAGACAATATCTCAAAAACTAGACGTGCTATGATATTTCTGAAAACGGCAATGGATTCAGCAACTCTTAATTGAGTGAATAGCGGTATTTTGGTGCTTGAGACAAAAACATGTTCCGCTGTGTTATTGGTCATCTGATGAGTTTTAGAAGTTCCTTGGCGACATTCCTCATATAAAATTTCTCTGACTGCCATTTTTTTTTTCTAGTCAGTTTAACAAAAAAGTACAATATAGGCTATACAATGTTGGGTAATAAGGAGCTTCTCTAAAAAAAATCATTCGAATCGAATTCGCAAAATTTTTATTATTTTAAAAATTATAACTTTTGAACCGCTTGACCGATTTTTAATTTTCTTGGACGGAATGAAAGCTAAAGATTTTGACTTTTCAAGAAAAATATAAAATTTCACAAAAATTGTTTTCCACATGAAAAAAAAATCAATAATTTCCGTTTTTTTCGTGTTTTGAAGGCCTCAGGACAAAAGAGGCTAATGTTGTTCTCATTTCTTCTTGAAAGTTCAGAAAGCTTTACGTTTCTGTCAAATATTTAGCGATGTATGTTTTTAGTTTTTGAGATATATTTAAAAAAACAGTCATTTTTCATCGGCACACACTGTAGGTCTCAGCGCATTAGATTTTTATTTTTAAAAGAATCATAACTTTTAAGCAGCTCAACCGATTTCCAATCTTTTTTTATGGAATGAAAGCTTAAGATTTCAACTTAAAAAAATAAAACTCTGACGTGCTAGAAAGGTTGGGAATTCCAATGTTCCCGAAAAAAAAGCGTACGTCTAGTAGCTTACTTTTAACCATATGAAACCAACCAATTAAAATTAGGTTAGCTGATGATCTCCGTCTACGAGGGTTACCATGAACATAGAAACATTATGTGTAATTAAGCTTTAATTTGTGTCTCTCGAAAGATATCTTATCACAAATTGAACAGCTTCTCGCATACAAAGCAATCCGGTTTTAAACACTTTACAACTAATCTGACTAAAACCGAACCACCTTATTTTAGACAACCTTCCACACCGTAATTCATCTAGTGGGCTCAATCGTTAAGGTTACTTCTTACATATCAGCTTCACTTACTCGTTACATAAAAGCTTCAGTTATCGTTGAAAGCTAGTCAACAAATGAGACTTGATCATTCACTAATGAAGCATTCACTTTACCATACGTCAAATGAGCTTTTATCGACAGCTTGAAAAGTTGGAGAGCTTTTGTACTTTCATCCTGAAATCCACTGTCCAGTTATTGTGCGTAACAGTCGCCTGACCATTTCTTAAATGATCGCTTCTTGACTCCGAAACTAGTAAGTTTTATTCTATTCTTGTTTTCATTAATTTCATTTCTATAAACTATTATGTTTTCCAGAAACGATTACTGGGATCTACTGCTCGAGAGTCTCAATATCCATAGGTGGTAATATTGTCTTTGTTGGGTTTCTTTACTGATATCCGTTTTCTTTTTGCTTCAACTCTCATCTCCTTTCCACACGAAAATAAAACAAACCACTCCCACAGACGGAAAACGACCACATTCGTTTGTCGTTCATCCATCGTTGACTGTGTGTGCATTGCCCCGGTTTGATTTCGATTTGTGGTCTAACACATTTCATCACCCTCAAGGAGGTTGCTTCAATCTAACTTGGTCGATTAGGGACGAATCTGCCCTTTTTTCTCTTCTTGGAAGTCAAACTCAAAGAACACAATCTTCCCTTTCATCTGCTGCGAATCGAAATGGTTTTATGTTTGTTTTGAGTTTTTATGTTGGATTCTGTTTTTTTTATGCTCCATTTGGGGCGTCCGTTCACCCTCACAAATTCCAATAATTCTTGGATCATTTTGTGTGACTAATAGAAACAAAAGATGACAAAGAAAAAGGGTTAGTTACGAAATCCTCCTCGAGGAAGATTTAATTCCAAGAATTCCAGAACAACAAACCATAGCCATGAAGGTATCATGAAAGAAGAACTTCATCACAAGGATGAAGACGTTTTTAATTTGTTAATCATCGTTAAATAAGGTTTGATGAACTTCTGTCTGGTAACTAACCAGAATTTCTTTTAAATAATAAAGCTTTTCATTTACATAAATCATTTTTCAACATGTTCAACATGGCATTGATGTACAATGTTTTAAATATACATCACAAATTTTGCTAAGGAAACAACACACAACTGAGCGTATTTTGACATCAAAAGGTTCCACCTTAAAATAACTTAATAAAATATCTCATTCAGGCAAAAACCCTTCTTATCATATCCAATCATCACTATCGTTTGATCTTTGCCCGCTTCAAGCCAGTCAATTCCAACTAACTTCTAATCAACAATCTTCTTCCTGCTGCTGCCAATTAACCTAATCAGTCTAATTCGATCGATCAGTTCAAACAAATCGTCCTCGAGCAAAATGAACCGATTCTCCGGGGACCATTTTGATTTGATTAAGAATAATCCACCGCCCTTTCCATCCCTTTTGTGCGCGACAACGGAACAAAACTTCCATCCATAGGAGAAATTGAAGGAAGATTAATGTTGCTCACAAAAGAGCTTGAAAACAAGCTTGTTGTACAAATTGTACAAATAAAGTGGGAAACATTTCGGCTATTTTGTTTTGGAATGTGATTTAATCCCATTCTGAACTGATAGCACCTATGAACACTGCACCTATTTCCATGAAACTTTGAAAAATTGTTAAAAATAAGCAATTTTGTATCTCAAACTTCTGCTATTATATTTTTATTCATTATACTTTTGTGTGCTGTGTTGGACAATACTCTAATCCTTATTAGGTAAAACTAAATTGAATAATTATTAACATTCAGATAAAGCATCTTACATTTAATTTGTCACAACAGTTCAGATATTTAACAGGTGAACTGAAACCACCTGCTCGTAAGAAAAAAATAATTTACTAAATGCTTTGTTCATTGCTTTGCAATAGAATACTAGGTCAGTTTTAAAAGGTAATCTTCTGTATACCAAATTTTGAAAGAGTTGAGACATTTTAGATTTTTGCAAGTATGAAGAACACTATCTGAACTGTCTTACAAATTACTCGCAGGCTTCGCTATTTGGTGGAGGAGATCTGAAACATTGCAGATAAGTTGATTGGGCGATTGTAAACAACTTAAATAGGCAAGGTTTAGTCCAGGTTCGAAATTGATACAACCTTTGTATTTTTCAATTTATCTGCAAAATATGCCGACTAAAAAAATTTGTTACATAAATCAACCGAGAATGGTTGCTGCATATTTGATTTTTTTTCAATAAAAGTTCTCATTCCTTCCAAATCAGTTGTTTGAGAAATTTTAATAACCTTTTCTTCATTGAAAATGATCCTGAGCTCCTGAACTATGTGATTTTTCATTTGGACTAGTAAGTCCTAGGCCCAGCAAACGTTACCTCAAAGTTATAGGTAAATTGCCAGAAGATATGTGTCGTTTCTGCAAATAAGAAAGCGAAAGCACTGAACATTTGTTGTGCAAGTGTGTTGTACTATACCACAAGCGTTGTAGATATTTAGATAAAGGCTTGCTAGAGCCTAATGAAATTCAGTACTATCATCCAAAACAGGTACTACATTTTATCCGAAACGTAGTACCTGATTGGGATGCACACCAATAGCTGTGGAGATAGTTACCCATTCTCTCTATAATATTGTCGGGAGACGTGTCCCCTCCCCATATAGCGAGCATGCGACCTCTCACAACAATGAAACGGGGGCAATCGAACACGACATGCTCCGCTGTTTCCTCCACATCAGCACAGTTGGGGCACGCAGGAGATTCTGAGTGCCCGAAGCTATGCAGGTACTGCCAATAGCAACCATGTCCTGACAAAAACTACGTCAGGTGGAAGTTCACTTCCCCATGGTTTCTTCCATCCAATCTGACACATTTGATATTAGCCGATCTACCCTTAGTGGAGTTATCCCATTCCTGCTGCTAACTTCTAAGCGTTTCCTCTTTACACGTGTCGCGGAATTCTCTGATACCTCTTTGATTGAAGCATTGAACATCTTCATTGATGATGAGCCTGATGGGCGTCTATGATGCACACAGCCTCTTTAGATACCGTCCGGTATGCACTTGCTGCTATTAAGCACATTATCCTGAACGTGCTTTCCAACCGCTTTAGGTTTCTGCTCATTCTAAACGCTTATGACCAGATTGGTCATCCTTACCTTAGTATGGATAGCGCCAAGCTTGCCAGTAGATGCCCTTTTACAGGCATATTCAACGTGGCTAGCGAAGCTGAGCTTGTCATCGATCATTACCCCGAGATGCCTAAGGGATCTCTTGGACTCTATGAAGCAGTCACCTACCGAGATAAACGCCCGTTGCTCGGACTTGCGGTTGTTGACCAACCTTAGTCTTGTGACGGGCCAGTCCTAGTTTCTTAGACTTCATCCATTCCTCAACTAAGGAAATAAAGTGCGCTGCTGTCAACTCTACTTCCTCCATCGATTCGCCATAGACAACAAGGGTGATGTCGTCAGCGAAACCAACAATCTTAACACGTCGAAAGGGGCAGCCTCAGTACGTCATCGTACATCGCATTCTATAACAGCGGGCCCAGGATTGATACCTCAATTCCCGCGGTAATCCGATCACTTTTCTGCCCTCTGTGTCATACAGTAGAAACCTACCATCAAAATAGCTTTCTAGAAGCTTACAAAACTGCACCGGTATTTTAAGTGTGCGGGCTATCGCTGTCCAGGTTGCGCTGTTGAACGCATTCTTCCCATCCAGATTGACAACCGCGCAGTAACGGATGCCGTTCCTATATGCTCGATTACCACCTCAGCTGTCTGAACCTCCGACTGGATAGCGTCCAGAGTAGATTTGCCGTTGTTGGTTGTTGGACAGGCCGTTTGCACTCTTCATACACGGTACTAGCCAGTTGAGAATCAACCTCTCCAACAACTTGCCCGTCGTATCTAGTAAACAGATAGGTCTATACGCCGACGGGTCACCTGGTGGTTTCCCCGCTTTTGATAGTAGCACCAATTTCTGTCGCTTCCATACATCCGTGAAGATTCCTTGATCAATGTAGCGTTGCATCGTTGTTCTGATCATGTTCGGATCCACATTTACTGCCGCTTTCAAGGCAACATTCGGGATACCATCGGGTCCCGGTACCTTCTGCCAGCTCTTCGTTCGTCACCCTCGCCACTTCTTCTCCTTTATCTGCCGCATACGGCGCTGGTGGCCATGGGCTTGTGGGATGATGCGGAAAGAGTACATCGATTATCGATCGCAGCAACTCGGGCGACTTCTCTTGGGACGCTGTGGCACCTTTGGTCTTAACCATTACCACTCAGTTTCCGTTGTTGGCTGGTATGCGGTATGAGTCTGATTGCAACACCACGTCGGTCTTCGTCTTCGGGACTGACTGCCAAAGCAACTGCTGGGCTGCACCACAGTGGTTTAAATTTAACTGTGTTACTTCCGTTTTGGCTGCTTTGATACTCCGCTTATATCCGGACATTTGGGTCCGCCCGTTAAGTGTCCATTGTCTGCTCTGTTAACACATATTACGCACTTAGCGAACTACTATTGCGTTGCGACCGTGGTTCTTGTGCATGCACTGCCTGGTTTGGACTATCCCGTATCTTTTTTTTCTTGGCTTTCTTGGCCTTAGGCATGGTGTTGGCCTCTCCACTGTTGCTATGTCCTCTTGATCACGGAGCTTGGCTCGTGCTAGCTTTTCCGCTCTGGAGGACGGCCGAGCAGGTCACTTAGCAACCATACGTCTATTCGGAGGGTACCTTCTTTCGCATCAAATAATATCATCAGATATATTCGCGTTGCCTGTGAAGGAAAACACTTCAGTCTGACACGACTAAGTGTCGTAGTCCTGCTAAGCAGCTAAGACTGATTGTCGCAATTCCAGTAGACTTGTTTTCAAGTCTTTTCTTATATTGCTTTTGCTCTCAACAAACTCGATGATGACATAGAGTTGCTCAGCAGCTACCTGCATTTTTGGGAGGTACTTTCTATTACGATCCATGGCCTCGATTAGTCCCGGGCAGTGACGATTAGTCAGCCAACACGCAGCAGCAAATAAATTGTCCTCTCCTATTCTTGTTGCAACAATTTGAGTCTGCAACAACAGTTTATCACCATTTGAACATAATATAACACTAATCGTTCACCACGTGCTCAGTGATTTTTAAGGCTTTGCATTGCAATTTTCGAGAATTTTTTTAGTGTTGATTGAAATTTCCGCATTGTCGAACAGCATCCATAAAACAAATCCGATTTTGTGATTAAAAAAAAATGATGACTCGCGAATTGAGGAGGTTGCAACAATGTTGCCTCCTGTTACTGTCATGACAATTTTTCTTTTGAGTGCATACCAATCCGCATAAGTTAGGACAAACGGTTATGAGTGCGCTTGCTTTGTTGTTTGTTTTTGTCTGTTTTTATTACAATTTGATTCACTGGTCACGGGTCATCAATCATCTCACATGTTGCACTGGAGTGGCCAGCATCACAGTGTCTATTATTTTGCCAACACTGTTCTCACTTAAGTTGATCTTGATCATGAGTCCAGAAGCTAGAGTTTTGTTTTAATGGATCATCTCTTATGGATCCCCCTAAGAGCCACTATCGCCACTCCGCTAGAATAGTCGCCTATGAGATCCCATGATTATCTATGCAAGCATGGAGTCCTTGCTAGGGTTGACATAGTCCTTCATGGGCTACTATGTTCAGAGCCGGATCGGCGCAAGTCAGGTAATGACATCTGAGTTACGTTTCGGGCCAGCGATTGGGCCCGTGTCATTGGAGCCTACTAAGGGAGTAGAAAGTCGCCGCTGTCAGCCTCAAAGCTTACTATCCAGTACATACCCGACCAGTGAATTACAACTAAATTGCAGCACAATAATACCAAGATTTGTTACAAATAACACATTTTGTTTCATTTTAGTTAGAATCACTTTGAGTTGATGGAGAAAATTTTAACATAATTAAAACAAAACCAATTGTAATATCAAAAGCTGTTTTAAATTTGTTTTGATTTGAAACATAATTATAACACAATTTGTTATAAAAAATTAAGAGCAATTGCTTATAACAAATCTGAGGCAACTCTGTTGTAATCCAAAGGTCGGGATTGGTCCCAATGTGCTCGAAGCACTCCTTTTCGTAGTTCCATGCCTTGTCCGTTTGTATCGCGACCAGTATGCCATAATCCGGATCTTATTGGCATAAATCCTGATGTGCTGTTTGGCACTCCTGTTAGTTTGCGCTAGGGTGCTTTGGCACTTTAAGCGGCACCGGTCGCTTTGACAGAGTTGCATTCGGATTTGTGTGTTTTTATGAAGGTTTATCTGAGTCCACTGGGATCTCCACCACAGCCTGGGCAACACTTCAATTCGCACAAGACCTGGGGGGTCTGTAAAGCCCCTGGACTTTCGTCCATACGGCCTCGGTAGATCTTACCTCGTAATGCATAACGTAAAGGTTATCTACCTACGTTACGGGTCAAAATCAAATGGACTGTGTCTTCTGCAAACCTCAATGTAGCAATGGATGGGCAGGTTTTAGTGAGTTTAGTGCGATAGCTCCACACTCCCTGACTTATCTTCTCAGAAGTCGGGTAGGAAGAATATCTTTTAACTTCTATACAATACAACTTAAAACAAGAGTCTATTTCTATAGAAAGACAAATGCTTATTAAATCATTAAGGGGCAGCATTAATCAGCGGTCTTAGATTTTTCAAAAGCAGTATTTTCGTTCAAAATCAGGAAATTTAACATGAAAATGTTTTTTACTGCATTCTTAATCAGTTTCGATGCTTCGAGGCTTAACTGCCCCAATGTACAGCCTTTAAACATTGGAAGGAAAAATCGCTGATGAAAATGTATCAAATAGAAAGCTAATAACCACTCCAGAACACAACTCAAAATAATAACAATCAAGTTCAGAAAATGGAGTTTTCATTAAGATATTAACAGCTTAAATACCAATAACATCAACAGAAGGAAAAATCACAAATGAGGAAGGAAATATTTGTGATGAAAATATTAGCAACAGAGTATACAAAAATCTTTTCATCTGTACAGTTTGAAAGAACGGCTTTTGTTTGAAGTATGCCGAATCCACACTTCATATTTCAAAAAAGAATAAATATAGGGAACCAAACAATACAATCTTCTCCAGCGTGTCGTGGGTAGAAACAATGTTAGTTTGATGATAAGTATGAATAAAATTGATCCGGCGATAGAACACAGACATCTAGAATGTATGTTTAGAATGTATACGAATAACTTTTTACGTAATGCGATGATTGTATATGCAAAATTTCACGCATAAGATGGTATGGAACGGCCTTTTAAGTGTATCGATTTTATTGTGGAGTAATCTGTACCCTTATGCGACTTAATTTATGATAACACAGTAGATTTGACAGTTCTTACGGACTGATTAGAATTACACTGAACTTGTATACGGGACGAAACGAAATGAGTGATTAAAGTCAGAAAATGTAATTTTATGGCGAAAACTTGACAATTAAGATACAGTGGGGGAAGTGTATCAGTGGGGTAAGTGGATCATTTTTCCATATTGAGCAAAGATAGTTGAATATTTTGAATGTTTTCGCACCATTGCTTCGTATTAGGCTACTTTCTTACGTCCACACTGATACTAATGCAAAACTGGTACTACACGTATACTAACACAAGCAAACTTGTTGGCTGCAGAAGCAATTTATTTCAAAATTGTTTTCTGTCAATCAAAACTACATTGTATTTCTGCCTTAAATCAAATTTTACTAGTTTTTTCAACGCATGGTTAACATTTCAGTTGTAATTGAATGAAGCACAATGAAAAATATTTGATTTTTATAAATGAATACAGATATATTGGATGTGGTACACTTACCCTCACTATAATGGGGTGGGGTAAGTGGATCAGGTATTCTCACCAATTATTGGCAGACTGCTTACAATAATTTGAATAAGTTTGAATACTCGCAAATATTGTTTTGTTTTTAATTTTTCTTATTACTAATTTGTCCAATTGACTATAGAAAATTTGAATTAATCCACCTAAAACTTATTTTAATCTTTCTGGTATAAAAAAATATACAAGAATGAATATTGCAAAATTCAAACAAAACTTTTCGTGTTTTATTAAAGCTAAGTTGCAAAAGAGCCAAATATACAAGTTTTTCAAAACATGTTATCGTACCTTATTTGATCATATAAATCACAGATGATACAAATACATGCATAAATAGAATAAGCAGATTTCATAGTTTTGGGAACTTGAAATCAGAAGACACAGTGTGTTTGTTTGACAAATTGAGACATGAATTTGCGAAAAAATACGCGTTCTAGTGAGACTCGAACTCACGACTCCGTGTACGCTAGACCGGCGCTTTAACCAACTAAGCTACAGAACACCTTATGATTCTGCGGAATAGAAAGCCAAACTGAATCCGAGTACTAACTATGAACACATCTCTTTTCGCAAATCCATGTCTCTTTCGGACTTAGATGCCAAACCCCCACCACGCTCACGTTTGTATCTCCCGATCGCAAGTGAGAGCGAATTGTTTATGGATGCTGAGTTCTTACGCTCTACAGCCGCATACCTATAAGCCGAACACTTTCGGCACGAAATTCAGTATGCGTTGAGCTCTCAGTGCGGTCGCACGCTCTACGACCAACTGCGCCAGGAGGACGCAACTCGGGATACATTAATGAATGTTTGCCCTTTACTGGCATATACTAGATTTGCTAGTATGTCCGAAACATAGTTTTGGGAACTTGAAATCAGAAGACACAGTGTGTTTGTTTGACAAATTGAGACATGAATTTGCGAAAAAATACGCGTTCTAGTGAGACTCGAACTCACGACTCCGTGTACGCTAGACCGGCGCTTTAACCAACTAAGCTACAGAACACCTTATGATTCTGCGGAATAGAAAGCCAAACTGAATCCGAGTACTAACTATGAACACATCTCTTTTCGCAAATCCATGTCTCTTTCGGACTTAGATGCCAAACCCCCACCACGCTCACGTTTGTATCTCCCGATCGCAAGTGAGAGCGAATTGTTTATGGATGCTGAGTTCTTACGCTCTACAGCCGCATACCTATAAGCCGAACACTTTCGGCACGAAATTCAGTATGCGTTGAGCTCTCAGTGCGGTCGCACGCTCTACGACCAACTGCGCCAGGAGGACGCAACTCGGGATACATTAATGAATGTTTGCCCTTTACTGGCATATACCAGATTTGCTAGTATGTCCGAAACATAGTTTTGGGAACTTGAAATCAGAAGACACAGTGTGTTTGTTTGACAAATTGAGACATGAATTTGCGAAAAAATACGCGTTCTAGTGAGACTCGAACTCACGACTCCGTGTACGCTAGACCGGCGCTTTAACCAACTAAGCTACAGAACACCTTATGATTCTGCGGAATAGAAAGCCAAACTGAATCCGAGTACTAACTATGAACACATCTCTTTTCGCAAATCCATGTCTCTTTCGATCACTTGCGATCGGGAGATACAAACGTGAGCGTGGTGGGGGTTTGGCATCTAAGTCCGAAAGAGACATGGATTTGCGAAAAGAGATGTGATGTTAGTACTCGGATTCAGTTTGGCTTTCTATTCCGCAGAATCATAAGGTGTTCTGTAGCTTAGTTGGTTAAAGCGCCGGTCTAGCGTACACGGAGTCGTGAGTTTGAGTCTCACTAGAACGCGTATTTTTTCGCAAATTCATGTCTCAATTTGTCAAACAAACACGCTGTGTCTTCTGATTTCAAGTTCCCAAAACTATGTTTCGGACATACTAGCAAATCTGGTATATGCCAGTAAAGGGCAAACATTCATTAATGTATCCCGAGTTGCGTCCTCCTGGCGCAGTTGGTCGTAGAGCGTGCGACCGCACTGAGAGCTCAACGCATACTGAATTTCGTGCCGAAAGTGTTCGGCTTATAGGTATGCGGCTGTAGAGCGTAAGAACTCAGCATCCATAAACAATTCGCTCTCACTTGCGATCGGGAGATACAAACGTGAGCGTGGTGGGGGTTTGGCATCTAAGTCCGAAAGAGACATGGATTTGCGAAAAGAGATGTGTTCATAGTTAGTACTCGGATTCAGTTTGGCTTTCTATTCCGCAGAATCATAAGGTGTTCTGTAGCTTAGTTGGTTAAAGCGCCGGTCTAGCGTACACGGAGTCGTGAGTTCGAGTCTCACTAGAACGCGTTTTTTCGCAAATTCATGTCTCAATTTGTCAAACAAACACACTGTGTCTTCTGATTTCAAGTTCCCAAAACTATGTTTCGGACATACTAGCAAATCTGGTATATGCCAGTAAAGGGCAAACATTCATTAATGTAAGCAGATTTCAGTTTATTAAACAACAATAAATGTAACTAATATTTTTAAACTACGAGTGTTTTTCGAAAACATCGTAAGGAACAATCCTATGATACTTCAATTTAACTTTTGTGATTATATAAAAGAACTTTCTCCAAATAATTGTAGCTACAATGTTTTTTTTTGTTCGAATTAGTGTGAACTTATGTATAAATATTTTTAATAATATTTTGATAAAATAAAGACACTTTTTAATTTTTAAAGTATCAAAATATAACATAACTAGCACTAATAACAAGAACGAAAGCAATATCATTCTAAGTATACATAATTGAACCACCATGGTGGGGCAAGTGGATCATGTGGCGCAAATTTTCAAGTTCCCATACTCAATACATAAAAATCAGAAAAATCTAAATAAATGAAGATTTGAAGTATATTAGTCCCTCATATGTTCTCCACAGAAAAAAGTTTGAATTGCATTATTCACGTAAGCTGTACATAATAATGAAGTTGACTATTGATTTTTCTGTATCCACTTACCCCACGGTAGCTTATACGTTTTTATTAACAGTACACTGCGGGTGTGATGAAATTTATAAAAATAAACGACTTTTAATTTGAATTCTTGTGTGACTTCATGTTGCTGGGAAATAATTATTAGGTAATCAAGCGATCTTCAATCTAAGATAAAAAAAATGTTGAAATTTTCTTAATAACGGGTTCTATAAATGTTCCCACTAATCTGTTTGGTATGAGACTCCACAATTCGTTTGCGTAAAAAGCAATCTAAAAAGTTGGACTTATGGTTTCAGCCATAGTTTTCACAACACTCTTTTTGGCATCATCTTTCACAAGACAGAAGTGCTTTTGCGTAAGAAAAACGAATATTTGGTACCGTTAAATAAACTCCAGGTTTCTGGATATGTTTCCATGTCACATGGATTGAAAATATAGGTTGCTTTTTTCATTTTTTCAAAGCTTTTAGATAGTTAAAAGTGTTTGTGAAACACTTTTCGATGATTGCCTTCTTTTCATTTTGTTTATTTGAACTACGGAAATTCTTTTCCCTTCCAAATCATTCATTTTTTCAGCGTTAAGTGAAAATGTATGCCTCTTGTTTAAAAAGTAGTTCGCAATCTCTAAGGGTTTCCAGCAGAACGCAATAGTCTCCCTTATTTGCGATATGGAAGCAGTAAGTTGTAGCTATAAGATGGAGATGTACGAAATTCGAAAATACTGGGCACGATTGGCGACACCCTTTGCTTTTGCACTTGAATCGAATAGCCTGGGCTAAGGGCTGCTTTAATTTGTTGCTAGGAAAATTTATCCTATGAATTGAATTAATTGCGATGTAATTCTCAATATCCGTATCCATTTCAGCCCTATGTTTAGTTATCGATAATCTAATATCTATTGCACACTTCAACGAATAAGAATGGATCTGAATATTTAGGTAAAACCTACTTCCTAAAATGATATATAATCTCATCAGTAATAATCCTCTAGCAAGCCTATTACATTCCACTTTCGCTGCGGTCCTCAAAAAATTCAATCCAAACGCGACAGCACTTACCATTTCTTGTTTCGTCAGTTCTGTTCAAACTGTCCTGATTCCCAACGTGCTAAAAAAAGGTTCCCGATTACTCAAACTGTGTCCCTTTCATCCTTGATGTGAGAATAATGGGAAAAACTAGCTCTGTCATCGTAATACCGCTCCGTGCGGTATCCGGGGGGTATCCGTTGTCCTCGAAGGAAAAGGCTTCCAAATCTCTCTTGAAGACGTGGAAAGTCTCGTCCGCGAAATACTTCCCGTCGGCACTACTGTACCTTCGTCCAAGCAAAACAGTAATGGAATTTGCTTGTAATGCTGACTGAAAAGTATGTCGGAGGTGAATCATCGACTCCCCGTTCATAAGGTGGTAGGCCAACGAAAGGCGTTCGCCTGGAAGAATTTTGCGCTCCATGTCCCAAATTGAGTTACCTGCTGCCATCGGTGACCTGAATTATGACCTTCCTGGAAGAAGGCCAAAAATCAGCCCTCTCCGACAAACTTGAACGAGGGAACCCTCCTACGGAGAGACCCGGGAATCACGCTTCCGGATACAATTCAATCAGATTTGACATAAATTACCGGATTGGACGGAACCCGACCGGATGGAAGAGACAAGATTATAAAAATATGTGTTATTTTACGCGTTTTCCATTATTACTAGTTTTTTCAAAACATGTACCATTAGTAGTTAAAATGCCAAACATTCCATCACATTTGTAGATTTCCTTTGACGACATTTTATACAGAATCTTTGTATAAGCAAAAGGTGATTTCATTATACGTACATTCTGGTTGTCTGGAATTCTTATTATGTGCTTCTGGTCGGGAAGCATTCTCGGTGGCTTTAAGGGTGGCTTGGGGTTGCTGCTTTTTAATTTCCAACGGTTTGTTTCAGTTTCTACACCTCAGCATATTTTTTTTTCGGTTGCGTCTTGCTTTTCAACGGCATCACTGTTCGTGCCACGCTAAATTATTATTCAGACCCACTAGCATAACAGTGGTCGTTTCCTTTATGGGGTAGCAGTTTCCATCCGTTTTCACTTTTTTTCTTGCAACAGGAGACCCTTTACTCCCTCGTCATCTATCACAGCTTTTGGCTCCCCCTTCGGTCGACGCTATTGTTCGCATCGGATAAATAACGAAGACGGCAACGGCGATGGCTTCCGACGGGATTCTTTTTTTTCCCAACGTCTCTTTCCATCTGTTGCAATTTTTGGTTTCTTTTTCTGACATGGTGATCTGAGAAGCGGAAGAAAGTTGGGAAAATGCAACAAAATTTGTCCTGAGCTTAAATGTAACTGTGAAATCTAATGATGTTGAACATGGCTTAAGTTGAAAGTTACTACTGGGTAACTTTCATAAAGTAGTAATTTTTTTTTTTCATGTTTTTAAATGTGTAGAATTGTACGCAGACCAGCACTTTCAATGTTATTGACTGATATTTGACTATACGATGATTTACAAGAAAACTAAAATTAGAATTTACCACACTGTCTTCCGATGATGTTACCTATATATAACACCGTTCGACAAAAAAGTCGATCTGAATGTGCAGAGATGTGTCACCTTGGGCTTGGAAGTATAAAAAAATGAAAAAATAGTGGTTTCAAAATGTTTGAACATTAAGAAATTTTTGAAGAATATGTTTAATTTAATCAATTATAAAAAAATACAAAAACAAATTTGACAAAAAAATATTTCCAAGGAGCCAGATTATATTTTATACTTGAATTTCATTGTTACGAGTTGTACTTAGATTTATATGGACATCTATCCCTTACAAAATGACTTATTTTGATAAAAATTGTTAAATCGATTGGTTTTAATGATACTTCAATCAACTAGCTGTCATCTTCAGAATATGAAACAAAAAATAGAATATTCTACAGCACAATGATCCTTTATAAATCACATGGTTATATTTTTGAGATTTTCTATCACCCTACCCTCTTGTGGTCGACTTTTTTGCTAAGCCCCTTTTCTTATCAATGATGTGAAATCTACGTTTTGTCATACGAAAGAGGAATGGTTTCACGTGAACGTCATATTTCGCTCACACTTATTTTTCCTAGAATTACGATGAAGGATAAACGAAAATCATTCCACTCACCTTGGGGATTTGTTTTTCACTCCATCATATTTTCGCTCACCAGCTTCTCCC
This sequence comes from Aedes aegypti, assembly GCF_002204515.2. Taxonomy (NCBI): domain Eukaryota; kingdom Metazoa; phylum Arthropoda; class Insecta; order Diptera; family Culicidae; genus Aedes; species Aedes aegypti. Next base: position 144,637,471 of record NC_035108.1, read on the forward strand.
GATAATTATCACTATATGGATAAACAAAAACTAGTGCCGGCGATGCGATTTGAATCTAGAACATTACTAAAAATAACCGCGATGCGTGCACGCTAACCTGCTACCACATCAACTTGGCGAAAGCAATGGTTAAATTGGTGCATGAAAGCAAATACTGATCATGGTGATGGATAAAAGTAAAGTTTTCATGGATAGGAGAACAGCCATTCCATGAAAAACCGATCTAGTGGGTCACCAAATACCGTGGAAATTTTCTTTTTTTTCCTTATCCGAAATAAGACCATTTCCAAAATAGAGTGACCACAAAAAATGCAATTTTGCAAAATTTTTATATTAATAAAATTATAACTTTTGGACGGCTTGTCCGATTTTCAAATTTCTTGGACAGAATGAAAGCAAAAAATTTTGACTTTTCAAGAAAAATATAAAATTTTACAAAAATTGTTTGACACCAATGGTGTCTTCGGCAAAGTTGTAGATAATTACACTACATGAAAATTACTGAACACAGCTCTATCTATTGTATTTTAAGATATATGAGTCGTTTTTTGTGAACGACCCCTTAACACTCTGTTTTTTGGTAGCTCTACAGTGGGCCAGTATAAGTGCAACATCATTTCCTTCCCCTTCTCCACATTGGTCTGCATTCTGACGTGGCAGGCGCCATTGTTGCCTAAAAATAGAAAATCACCAGCACTTATACACTGAGGGTGTCTGTTAGTCCCAAGCAGTCATTCGGTTGGTTTCTTGTGTAAGTGCAGCTGATCTGGCGGTAGCATTCACGGGTGACCAATCAAGTTCAAGCTCAAGCTCAATTGATAGAGCTATAGTGTGTTCACCAAATTTTCATGTAGTGCAATTATCTACAACTTTTCCCAAAACAGTCTTCCCTTTCGTAAATATCACTGTTGCCTTTTTTTGGTGACCGTTCATAAATTCATAAATCCCTGCAAAACTCTGTGACTGTTTAAAAATATTTCTCAACCCCCCTGAGGGGATCCATTAAAATCCCTCTTCAAAAGTCCTAGAAAAAATCTGAAGGAATATTTTGGAAACACGTAAACAGATTTATGAGAAAAAATCTTGAAGTAATTTTGTATCTCAAATTTTGAAAGGATCGCAAAAGTAAGGGTTGAAAAAAATCAGGTTCAAAATTCAGATCTTACCAATTTAAGATATCTTGTAGATATATGAAGAAATTCCTAAAGGATTTTTTATCAAAATATCCGGAAGACTTTCATAATACATTTCATGACGTCAGTGCGTACATACAACATCTCAGTCTATTAATCCATTTTGAATTGCCAACAAGCTTTTACTATTCTCACTTACCGTTCCACATAAACAATAACTGTTTCAACTTACAGGAGCATAAAACTGATTGTGACACTCGAATTTAAAAAGTCAGCGAACGAAAGATATAAAAAAATACCAGCCACGTCTCTTCCCATTACAAACGTTCTCACATTTCACTTCATCTTTTCCCTGCTCACGACACCGTCGCTTTCCATTGTCGTCCACAGCAGAGGTGCTGCTGTTGTGACATTTTCCGGGATTGCTCCGCCAACCGTGTACGGAAACAGCCAACGATCCCCATAAACTTGACTGGCATCATCTTCCTTTCGGTCGGTCCTTCCACGGCTGCTCTGTCACGAAACCTTCATCGCATTGATGTCATTCTCCACCTCCCTGTTGTCAGCGCATATCTATACACCACCAGAGTAAACTGGGGCCAACGTTTTTTTCTTGACTTTCTAGCTCAATTCAAATCAAATGTTTTAAGTTTTACAATGGCTCAATGCTATTCAAGGAAGGAAACATACAATTCTTAATTTATGGAAATCGATTGAGATTTGCAAAAGCTATTTGTTGTTTTTGACTTAAAAATTGTAACGTTCGATCAAACTTCCGTTGCATTGAACAAAATAAAGAGTAAAGCGAGACAAAAGTTTCTGTTCAAAATTTTTAGCTCAACTCAACAAATGTTACAAATGTTATGGTAGTTTAAATGTTGTGCAAGTGAGAGACTTTCACTTCAAGTATTATAAAATTCGATTTATGTTTGGAAAATTATAGTGAGTTGTTGGTTTCAGACATGAAAATTGGGTTGAACCACCAGTATATAAATAAATTTCCAGTACCGTAATCCGGGGTATCATTGATCAGCGGGGTAACATTGATCGGAATGACTTATCTCATCAAAAGTTAGTATTATCATTTATTGATAAAATATTTCCAAACCATGAATGGTGCTTCTCTTTCTTATATTCATGAGCTAATAAAAGATAATATTTTTGCGAAAATTGCGTTTACCTTATGCGTAAATTTGTCAACTTTTCGAAATAATGATTTTACTTGGTAAGGATGACACTACCGAATATTCATGTCTCACATGAGTTCCGCAAACGATATAAGCAAGGAAAATGTAGTTCTTACTAAAAATGGCATCGCCGAAAACGATTCCGTTGTCAAAACCTTTAGAAGTATGCTCAATTAATCAACATTACAGAATTACTGTTAAGAATATAGAATTTTCTTAGGAAATTGGCTACCTTTAGGCGTATTCCGTGGTTCGAGGTGTTTTTAATTTTAAAATAACTTAAAAAGTAAATGACTTGTAAGCGTTTGGCCTTCATATTCGGCTTCGGAAGCCATGATTTAAGTAAGTATCGACATTTTCAATATTACCGAACATTGTTTACATAGGTGATCAATGTTACCCCATATCAGCTAAATCAAAAAATCGCCTAAAACATTTTTTTAAATATGCTTAAATCTTTCAAAAAACAAAATACAGTACATAGTCACGAGCTATAGGTGGCAGTACTAGTTTTAAAAATAAAAAATTTGCGACATTTGCAGTTTCGAACGAAATATTTAAGAAATATTCAAAAAAATGATCAATGTTACCCCAGATTACGGTATTGATAAAACAAATTCTATTTCGATTTTTTTTTTCTAAGGGCGTTACTGAAATCCCAAAAACATAATTAGTATAGTTTTTTCCGGATATATTGAGTATTCTACAAACGTCGAACTTTTAACCCACCATACCCTATAGGTGGAATCAAGAGTCTGCGAAACTCATATTGACAATATTTTCGCTTCAATGTCCCATTGTTGTGCCTTTTCGGTCGAGATTTTCCGTTTTCTGGTTGAGCTGTTATTGTTATCTTGTGTAGCTAAGAAGCACACAACATCTACGATCTCTAAGCAACAAATACAGAACACATGCACCATGAAACCCTCTACAACATCTCTTATTCTTTGCACACTGTTTGCTGCTTCCCATACAACAGAGCATAAAAATATCCTCCCAGCACATCTTGGTTCAATTTCTACACGAATGCAACCAGCGGTCACCCACCACCACCCGCCAAAACACAATAATAGGAGGAAGTGTTACTTGTAAACTCTCTATCTCTACACTTGTTCCTAACCACTATCTCTCAATGACCGACAATTCATGCCAACAATCGTATCTTTGTCGTTGTGAAAGCTTTCGTGGTCAAAAAATTTACCTCCTGGCCAAACGGTGCCCTAGTGCCACGGAAAGGTTGGTGTTGCATCATCATAAATACGTATCTCTTACTCCTTCTCGCTCTCTTTCTCGTTCATTCTATTACTACTATTTGACAAACCAAGTAAACCCGTAAAAAACAGCAACCCAATTGTGATATTTTTTTTTCTTTCTGTTACATTTTTATGTGATGCCCAAGACGGACCATTTCAACAAGCTCGTTTCTGTATTGTGCTCTTGTCTGTAACTGCATCACTGTCTCTGCGCGTATCCACTGATATTGTTGTGCTACTATTCTTTCCTTGCTCTTTTCCTGGCATCAATTTCAAACGATTATTTTTGACTTTTTGTTTGGGTTTTCTCTTTCATTTTTCTTGCATAAGATCCCTTACTTTTTCTGTACATTTTGGAAGCTTTTGTGCTTCTTTTGAACTGCATCTTGGGTCAATCGTTTGGGCAGTGAATAATAGACTGAAGTGAATCTATGCTTCGTTTAGTATCTTACTTTGCTACGTTCCATTTATATCTCTTGGTGTTATAAGTGACTTTTGGTATTCTCTTTTGACCTTGGAATGCATTGGATATAAGCGCCACTTGTAGTTTATAAGACATGAAAATTTGGATCCACGTGCTAAATAAAGCCAATTAGTTTACTGTTGGACTTAAACTGTACAGTAGCATCAAACCATTATGAATGTCTACTCAAATTAAATGTCGGCAATGGTTAACCTATGCCCATTGAATATACATTCATCGTCATCAAATACTTCCATAAAAGCATGTTTGATTGAAGATGCATCATTGATTGAATATGAACAAACATCTAAGAAGGGTGAATAAAAATTCACAAATATATTAGTTGATCACCACTGATATAATTTCAACTATATATGAAACCTTTCATCATTAATAAAAAGATCTATCTTTACCCAATAGTAAGATGAATCTGCATGAATAATCTTTTTTTCTCTTATGTTCCGCTCATTTCCAATGTAACTTCTATACTTCTAAGTTCAAGAATATCCCAAAACGTTTAAAAGTTGCACGAATAAACCTACAGTCGAAGCTCGTTATAACGACAACTTTTATAACGACAAAAGCTCTCTATAGCGACATTTTTCGGTCCCTTGAAAAATATTTAGATGTTATAACTATTCTCTATAGTGACAATTCCCTATTACGACGGTCCCTTGCGATGTCGTTATAACAAGCTTCGACTGTACTCTAAAAACCGTTGAGGATTGCATTCAAATATATCCATAATATTATATAAATTTTTGTTCTTAATCGAACACGAAAAGATTCTGGTAATTAAAATACATTATAATCACAGCATGATTTTACCAAGTTTCCTCGATAACTATTTTCCGGAATTCCAAATGTCAGAATTTTACAATAACTTAGCAATTATGTATATAAAATCAGCATTAAAAACATTTTGCAAACAGTTTTACAAATGACGGTATATGTAAATTCGTGTAAAATATTGGAAGGGCATATCGAGAATGTATAATTGGGTTAAAACAGTAAAACAGTTGTATTGCAAATATAACATAGGTATTGTTGTTTATGGTGTGTTCTTCATTAAATTCGCAAGAATGTGACAACATATAACCATATATGGTCAGCGTGAACCAGTTTAGGCCTGATTGAAATCAAACATACTAAAACTCTCGCTGCTTAGAGAACACTTAACGGATTCCAATTTTTTGCAAGTATACTTGTACATATATCTAATTTCTAGAAGTGGTCAGCGAAATTCGGCCCAGTGATCCACCAGTATAACGCCGGCCACAGGAACATCCCCCAGTTCAGAAACTAGACATGTGTATGAGTATACTGACAATTGGAGTCCGTTGGGTATTTGTAGAGTGGTGGTAGTTTTTTTTTTTTTTTTTTAATTCTAGACCTGACGTGAAAATTTTTGAATCATTGGATATTTTTATTCAATATTTTCCCATATCTTTGTTTTATTTCAAACAATATAATTAAAAGTAGTAAAAGTAGGAATCTTTCCTTTTTTATTAGATACAAGTTTGTGTTACATATCTAATAAATACAAACTTCTTACCACAGACAAACAGACGTCACACTCTTATCGATGTCCGTCGACCACCTTTTTAACGGTCGATTTGAATAAATGATAGGTGGCCAATTCACCACCCGCAGCGCTCGCGTCGTTTTTGTTCGTGTTTGACGTTTACACACTACCGCCACCTGTTGGCCGATCGGCCAAACACACCGATTTTTGCATTGGGCGTATATGTTCTCGCGACTATGATTTTCATCGAAATTTGTTCTAAGTGTTGCATCTGTTTGTCTGTGTTCTTACATTACTAATTGAGGCATCGATTTTCCTGCGTTAAGGGCTATCAACAAATATTTAAATAATTTCCAAATTCCGTTTCAAAACCATTTCGATTATTCCATCGTATCTCTTGTATTACTCTTGGTGGACTATGAATGAACTAAAGAACACCATTCTGAGATTGAGTTCACTCTAACTGAATAATTTCAAGGAAAATGACAAATCGATGATGATTGTATAATCAAACTGGTTTAAAAAATTTCAGATAAACTGATTTCGACACCATTGACATACAATTCTTCGAGAATTCATGTTTTCAATCCCAAAATCAATGTCACGTGATACATATTTTCATTTTGGCTATGGGAGTAAAACACTTGATAGTGTTTTGACTCATATTCTGAACGCTTAAGGCCAACTATGACTTAAAATGCATCTGTTACGTTTGAACTAGCTGACACTTAATTATTTATTTCAATTATTCCGCATTCATATTCCACACACCACCAATAAATCGTATTAAAATAAATAATTTCGCGAACGAATTTTTCTGAGCTTGTTTTATTGACCTCGAGGAGCATCATTATAACTACCAAGGAATAAAATAGATCAGTGTTGAAGTTTAGGCAGTGTTCGAAATATGAGTCTGTTTAGAGTTAGAGACAAACATTCAAAAATGTATTCGTTCAGAGCAAAGTAAACATAATTCTTAAGATCCAATAGGATATTCTATTCAGAAAACATATAGCAATCACAAACTACTTATTCAAATACTACAAATATTCAATAATCAAAAAACTTCTTCTTCTTTCTGGCATAACGTCCCAACTGGGACAGAGCCTGCTTCTCAGCTTAGTGTTCTTATGAGCACTTCCACAGTTATTAACTGAGAGCTTTCTGTGCCAAATGACCATATTTGCATGTGTATATCGTGTGGCAAATATTATACATAGGTAGAAATTAAAATCAAATGCATCACATTTAAGTTAATGGGTAATTTACCAATTTCTATTGACTGAACGCATATTTGAATATTTCTGGTCTTCAATACCCTGACCCTGCAAAACTTTTAATTTTAAAGCTATCGTAATGCCACTGATTTTGTGCTTTACGATATGGATTTTTGAATAATTTACGATACTGATGTCGAAGTATGTTGATAATCTGTTTATCTTAGAGATATTTACCCAGTTTGCCCATGCAAGCATTAAATAATTGTTGAATGAATTTTCTTTATTAATGAGACTTTCAGCCCTTGGCAAATAATTGTTATTTTCATAGAAATTATTCAGTCAGAGTGAACCAAATCACTGTTCAGTCAGAGTGAACCAAGTACGCATAGTCCATCAAAGAATCGTTTGGATTATTCGAGTTTTTGATTATCCGCAATATTGGGGGCAAAACAAATACATAAATAGTTGAGAAACATCACTTCAATGTGCGTAATACCTAATAAACTTTTTGGAATAGTTCAGTCCAGGCATGTTAAAATAACTATCGCACAGTGGTCAAGATTTAAATAACCATGGCAGAAATTATGCATTCTCTATATATTACTATTTTTAGTAATTAAAATTGGTTTGGAACATGATTAAGGGTTGAATACTCTTTTTTGGGCATAGACACAGGTTTTTGATTCCCAAAGAGCAAAATTCTAACAAAAATGCTGTTTTCATACATAATTTTGCTCTCAACTTTTTCAAAATACTATCGTTTAGGCAAACTTAGGCAAGACAAAACATATTCAATCGATTCCTTAGTCTTAAAAGCGCATTTGGGCAAGATACAGGGGATAGACAAAATGATTGAGATACGCAAAATTTTGCCCAAATTCAAATGCTTATAACTTTATGAAAAATGGATGAAATTGGATGCATCTGGAAGCAGTCGACGGCAAATTTGGTCCAGTTTTAGGAACTTTCTTGGCCATGCATATTAGCCACTGGACACCGGAGATATTCCGGATTTTCTGAGGTCATGTCCAAATGTCATTTTTTCTGTCGCTTCTATTTTTGTGCGGTGTAAAGTTCGATAGAACACTTTTTTGTAGGTCTTACCGTTTTCGAGTTATACGGGTTTATAAAAAAAAAGTAAAAAACAACTTTGGGACTTGAACAATTCGATGTTAGAAAAACTTGATTCCCTAAAATATGCCCAATTTGCAATGTATGGACGATTTTTAGTAAATTTAATTACGAAACTTTTTGCTTAAGGATGATCAAAATCTCAAATGGCCGTTTTTTTAAATCGACTTTAAAGTTTTGAATCATTTTGTTTTTCAGTGTAGAAAATGTGTATTTAATTTTTCAATATTTTTTTCTAAAACTTCAGGAAATTTCACGACAGTCCCCCATACAACACTTTTTTGTAGGTCTTACCGTTTTCGAGTTATACGGGTCTATAAAAAAAGTAAAAAAAAAAATACATTGGGACTTTAAAAAATCGATGTTAGAAAAACTTCTTTCTCTAAAATATGCCCAATTTGCAATGTATGGACGACTTTTAGTAAATTTAATTACCAAACTTTTTGCTTAAGGATGATCAAAATTTGAAGGGGCCGTTTTTTCTTAAATCGACTTTAAAGTTTTGAATATTTTTTTTTCAGTGTAGAAAATATGTTTTTATTTTTTCAATATTTTTTTTAAAAACTTCAGGAAATTTCACGACAGTCCCCCATACAACACTTTTTTGTAGTTCTTACCGTTTTCGAGTTATACGGGTTTATAAAAATAAGTAAAAAAAACTTTGACTCTTTCCAAATGTTAGTCTAGATCGATTTTGAAAAAACAAAATATGCAAAGTATCTTAGTTTTACATACTTTTGACATCCAGAAAGTTTCATTGAATTCTGAAGGGGTGCTGCCAATCGCGTGTCGAGTTGGCGTGAAATCCGTCCAAAGAGGAATATTTTATACCATTCCCTGCGGAGATACAGGGGATAGGCAAAATGATTGAGATAGGCAAAATTTTGCCCAAATTCAAATGCTTATAACTTTATGAAAAATGGATGAAATTGGATGCATCTGGAAGCAGTCGACGGCAAATTTGGTCCAGTTTTAGGAACTTTCTGGGCCATGCATATTTGCCACTGGACACCGGAGATGTTCCGGATTTTCTGAGGTCATGTCCAAATGTCATTTTTTCTGTCGCTTGTATTTTTGTGCGGTGTAAAGTTAGATAGATGTTTGCAATTTTCCTAGAAACTAGAACTAATAGGAAGTTGAATGCCACCGGACGCATTAAGATTGGTTGGAAATCTTCATAAATATGACCATTTCCGTAAAACTGGTTCTTGAAAGCATGGTCAGTCATGTTTGTATTTCCAATCATGTTAATATTATACGGAGCTACATCCAAGCGGACACTAACCTTAAAAATGATGATTCCTGTAGCATATTCAGAACCATTAGATGCACAGACTACACTATAGAAGGTTCCAAGTACCCTGGAGGAAGTGGTCAATTAGGAACATATCCGGAACCATATCAATATGGGCATCAAACTTCATGATTTTCAAAGGTTATGCTTTCCGAAACATTTCCAGCATCACCGGCTGCCATGACCACTTTATAGTAGGTTCCAGGTGCCCCGGGGAATGTGGCCGATTCGGAACATGTCCGTTCATCTGTTTAGAATCACATTCTACCATAAACAGTAAGATCCATGGGACTTGTAAAATGGCGATCGTTTTCAGAACCACATGATGTAATAACCACTCTATAGTAGATTCCAGGGGCTCCTAGAGATGTGGCCAATTCGAAACATGACCTCATCCCCCAGGGCCCATGGAACCTACTATACAGTGGTCGTATAAATAAGTTGCGCTGTAAATACTTCTATTAGCATCACCTTCAAAAATCTTGATGCTGATACCCATATTGATGAGTTTTTATTCAAAACTTTAAAGCCGATTTAAGATCAATTAAATTTAATTAAAAAAAACTGTATAATTCCGTTTTATTTCTTTTCACTATTCCCAATAAAACAGATATAATCTATTTTGTGATTAAAACTCATTTATCACTTGAAAATATGATCATACTAGACTATTTAAAGCGAAATAAAAATAAAATAGAAAAATCGTTTTGGACTTAAAAAATTCGAAGTTAGAAAAACTTTTTTCCCTAAAATATGCCCAATTTGCAATGTATGTACGACTTTTAGTAAATTTAATTACGAAACTTTTTCTTAAGGATGATCAAAACCTGAAGTGGCCGTTTTTTTTTAAATCGACTTTAAAGTTTTGAATAATTGTTTTTTTCAGTGTAGAAAATGTGTTTTTTCTAATACTTCAGGAAATTTCACGACAGTCCCCCATACAACACTTTTTTGTAGGTCTTACCGTTTTCGAGTTATACGGGTTTATCGAAAAACATGAAAATAAACTTTGACCCTTTCCAAATGTTAGTCTAGATCGATTTTGAAAAAAACAAAGTTTGTAAAGTATCTTAGTTTCACATACTCTTCACACCCAGAAAGTTTCATTGAATTCTGAAGGGGTGCTGCCAATCCTTTTGTCGAGTTGGCGTGAAATCCGTCTTTGATTGCTTGAAATACTTAAAACAATAAGTAATAATTTCATAAGATTCTACAGTGTGTGCCGATGAAAAATGACTGATTTTTTATTTCCAAAAAAAATATATCTCAAAAACTAAAAAAACAAACATCGCTGAAAATTTGACAGTATACGTAAAATTTTCTGAACTTTCAAGAAAAAATGAGAACAGCAATAGCCCCTTTGGTCCCGAGGCCTTCAAAACACGAAAAAAACGGAATCTATTGAGTTTTTTCATGTAAAAACACAATTTTTGTGAAATTTTATATTTTTCCCGAAAAGTCAAAATCTTTAGCCTTCATTTCGTCCAAAAAGATTGAAAATCGGTCAAACGGTTCAAAAGTTATAATTTTTTTAAAAATAAAAATTTTGCAAAATCACGATTTTTCCTGGTCACCCTATTTCGGAAATGGTCACCCTAATCAAAAAATCCAAAAATACGTGTATCCTTATTTCGGATAAGGAACAAAATAGCAAATTTTCACGGAATTCGGAGACCCACTAGATCGGTTTTTCATGGAATGGCTGAATTATAAAATATACACTCAACTTTCTCTATCTCGATTTCATTTTACTATTAGTTTAATCATAATATTCAAATTCATGAAAACTTATTTACATGTGGAGAATTTTATGAAAATATCGAGTAAGAGAGGTGAACATGCATAGAAAACTGAAACAGATTGCATTTAGTTAGGGAACATCAGGTATTTATTTTGGGGAGAGAGGTGTCGACTTACAGAGGCATCAAAGTATGCTACATTGAAAGAATCACGCATGCAATCGTGTTAGGGGAGTTACTGAGATACAGAATATCGAGTAAGGGAGAGTTGGCTGTACTTTAAAAATGAGTTTTTAGTGTAAAATCATCAACTGATCTGAAAACATTGTGCTTCATTTACCATTATTATCGATATAAAACAGCCATCACTATTACAGTTATGTCCAAATTTTGACAGCCTCATGCTGCATTAAGGGTTGATAAAATCGGGAAAGAGCTAAGATTGGGAAAAAACATTTTCGACTGGGTTCAAGTTTTATTTTAACTGATTATGATTTTGTTATTAACACATTTTTTTCTACTTCAATTTTCTTTGTACCGTAAACCAAGATAACATTGATTATTATAATAAATTTCAAATTTCAGTATTTCTATCATTAGATGATTGTATAAAAGTTGCCAATGTCATAATTGACTTTATGCACCCAATATTTCCAGTACAAACGCCTTTAGTCTAAAAAAGACAAAATCGGGTTAATATTGTAATGCCAGATGATTCAAAAACCTTCTCTACTCCTCTGGACAATTTCAAAAAAAAATTAGACGAAATTTTGAGTTGCTCTTTGAAAGACGTAAGTGTCGAGAACGTTGATTTTTAATTCATTAACGATGTATTTGAATACCGGAAGCCGGTTTGAATCATTTTTAGTTACATGAATCATTAAATTTTATTTAAAAAAAATCATCCATACTTAACTGATTATGTGCAGGCTCAAGTGCTATAAGGCATTACGGAGCAGATTTAATTTTGTTATTACTTACAAACTCCAGTTTTCAACATAAAATTCTTAATGAATTAAATTGTTCAAAATCTTTTTTTTTTTTCTCTTTACTTACTAAGTGTAAGTTATATTACAATGGGTGTGTTTGTTCCCAAGCATCCTTAAGAGACTACAGGTTACGTAGGGTGAACAGCTTCTTGGAAAAATCCATAACCCATTTAACTTGGTTAATTATTTTTGATTAGTCCATTTTTTGAAAACTCCAAAAACATTTACAGTCAGAAGAAGTCGAGTCTAGTACACGACACTGAAGACGGCCTTACAGTTGAGGTCGAAATAAGCGTATCTGTCAAAGGATACAAAATGGTATAGTAGCGTAAAATAATTTTTAATGCTTTTATTGTATTATATTGTTGCCCTTTATTGGCTTTCACGTTTTGAACGAAAATTCTAAATCATTGGTTAGTTGACAATTTAAAATTTGAATTTTCAGTACCTATGCTACTAGAATTCAACGATAACGTGTATGTTAGACCTGCCTATCAACCAAGAACAGTTAAGATTAATCCATTGGAAGCATTAACGTGTTTTAATAAAATCTGCCGACATACGCATAGTTCATCTTTTACCCTCCTAATATATAAACAATGCCGTTATCTGTCAAATTCGAAAAACATTGAATAGTTGTTTACTCATTTGCTAATCGAAGCGATTCCCTTATGACGTAATCGTGCAATGCACTATGTTTGTTCTTATTATACACCCTATATAATGCAAATTGGTATCGAAAAATGGTTTGACTTCCAAACATCATAAAGTGTATTCAATATAATATATTTATATAATTTGACTCATGACGTTTGCGTTTTATTTATATTCATAAGTTATCCTGTAGGAAAAAAGGATTTTATGAATTGATGAGAAATTATGGATTCATGTACATTGTCTTATGAGTTCTGTGAGCTACAATTTAAACTTTGTTGTATGACTACGTCTGTTATGCAATATGCACTCAGTAAGTACATACAGGAATAATATTTTAAAATCCAACATAATTTTCTTCTTTTTATTTTTGCGCTACGTCCTAACTAAGACTGAGCCAAATTTTTTCATTCTAGTATATTTGTTTGCTAAATAACCAGTTTTGCATTCGTATGTCATGTAGCAAACATGAACATACTATAAGCCCTTGAAAGTCGAGAAAAATTCCATTACTAAAAGATTCTTGACCGGCGGGAATCGAACCCACGATCCTTAGCATGCTCTTGCCGGGTGCTCAGCATCTTGGTGTTTTGGAACCCAGAACTAAGAATCATCAAACTATTGAGGATGCTATGTTTATAAATGACGTTTGTAAGTATTAACAAAATCAAATGGCTACGTAATACCTTATAGCACTCGAGCCTGCATATAATCAGTTAATTATGGTAGGTTCTTATAAAATTGAATGACATTATACACACTTAATTTAGAATGCCGAAACTCGGCTAATTTTAACCGAGATCCGCACAGCCGAGTAGTCGGCAAACAAATTTGCTGGAATCTCGGGAAATAAAAGCCGAGTATCAGTAAATTGTGCTTCGTTGCTAAGCAACCGGATAATTTCTTAGCTGAGTCTCGGTTAAAATCGGGAAACCGAGATTCGCACAGCCGAGCTCGTGAAAAAAATCTAAGTGTGTATAATTGAAAATATTCCAAATTGGCTTCCGATATTGAAATACATTGTTAATTAATTAAAAATCAACGTTTATGATAGTTACACTTTAAAAGGGCTTAACTCAAAATTTCGTCTAATGATTTTTAATAATCTGCCCAGAGGTGTAAAATAGGTATCTAAAAATCTGGCGTTTTATGTTTTGATGGCTTTTTTGCTTAATAATAACGGTAAATGAAGCAGCGTGTAAAAATGATGTGAACTGCTGTATTTCTCACGAAGTATTTACTCGCACGAACAAAGAGTACAATATTGTGGAAACAGAAAATTTCTGGTATTCGGTAGGCGTGAATAAAAACATATACAGCGGGAATTCGCTGGTTGGAACACGACTGCCTTCCATCTAGCAAATCCGACCCGTTAGTTGGAATGACTGACGGCTGGTGAAAATGCTCCAGACTTAAGGGTATGCGAAATACCGAATGATTCCGTCAAATACGCTTCGAAACGAAATTCCGCGAAATTTCACGGAACTCATACAGGCGAAATTTGTGTTTTGCTATTTCGTTTCGTTTCGCCAAATTGTTCAAATATTTCCACGGAAAATTGAAAACAAACGGAATAAAACGGAATTTCGCGAAATTCGAGTTTAATTTCGAACAAAAAAGGCAAAGCGCTCGCTTCTAGTTTTAGCTGCAGTCAAAAATGGGTCCGTATTATGGATCAAATCGACTCATATCATGGATCAGAACACTATAACAGCAATTAATCTGCGAGGCAAACGAATGGTGTGCTAGTGAAAGCATACGTTTTTGGCGTTTCTTTAGGAATCGTCTTATCTTAGATTCATAACTGTGGTATGGGTTTCAATGCCCCACAGATATGAATCAACGCTTCTAGGCATATGTAGGGGGACTGGGGGTAGTTTGCCCATGTTAAGGAAAACAGCGATTTTATATGTAGGGGAACTGGGTGTAAAATGCGCCGTTGGGGTAAAACGCGCCACCCTTGTTTTGAACGAACAACGTGCTTTGGGACGCTGTTTTACACCTGAGATAATGGAAAATGTATTAATATGCTTCTCTTAATATATTTTTAAGTGTTTTTCTGGTAAAAATCGTGAAAAACCCAAAAAAACGTTTTTCGCTGTTTTCGTTGTAATTTTGTGTTATTTTCTAGGCCATTTTTCAGGCCGATAAACAATAAAACTTTTGAAACTATCACCGAGAATCGACTTGTGCACTCCCATAGTTTGTATTCCATGCGAAAAAAGTGTTGAATTTATCCTCTAAAAGCGTATTGAAGGACTTAAACTTTAATCAACTCGTGGGGCAAAATGGCCACCCCTATTTCATAACACTAAAACAGCCGTTTGAATTCAAATTCCAGCTAACGTAATGCCAAGCTGTAGTTACGTGCTAATTTGAACCTTACAAATGTACTTTTTTCGAAACAGCATGTATACTATGATCGAACAATAACATCTGATCAAACGCCCTTATGTATGCAACGTATTTGCAAGCATGATTGCGCATGCGTGCGAGCGAACGACTAACGCCGAGATCAGGTGGCGCGTTTTACCCCGCAAAAAAATAAAATGCAGATAAGCAAGCATTTTAAAAAAATTGATTTATTAACTCGCGAAAAAAGAAAATGGATGGCTGTTTCTACTATTTGCTAGAAAACATGTTTGTCTATGAGATAATGAATAAAACAAGGCTTATAATAATGGTCTTCATAGCTAAAAACGCTTCCTTCCTTAGAGGGCGCGTTTTACCCCCAGTTACCCTAAAAACATTATATTATGCTCTTTTTTTAATGATGATCGGATAAACATACATTTTTTCTATCAAATAGTAGAAACAGCTATCCATTTTAGCTTTTCTGGGTTTTATAAATCATTTTTTTTAAAATGCTTACTTAACTGCATATGTATTGTTTTGCGGGGTAAAACGACCCGCTTCAGTTCGGCGTTAGCCATGCTGTAAACGTACGCACACAATCATGCTTGTTTATAGGTTGCATACATCCAGGCGTTTGTTCAGATGTTATTGTTCAATAATAGTATACATGCTGATGCGAAAAATGTACATTTGTAAGTTTCCAAATTACGCGTAACTTCAATATGGCATTACGTTTGGTAGAATTTGAATTCAAACGGCTGTTATGGTGTTATGAAATAGGGGTGGGCGTTTTGCCCCCAGAGTTTATTAAAGTTTAGGTCCTTCAATAAGCTTTTTAAGGACAAATTCAACATATTTATTGCATGTTATGCAAACTATGACAGTGTACAAGTTGGCTCCCGGCGAAAGTTTCATAAATTTGGTTATTTATCGACCTAAATTTGACCTTGAAGATCGCACAAAATTGCAACGAAAATATCAAAAAACGTTTTTATGCGTTTTTTACGATTTTCTTGAGAAAAACACATAAAAATATATTAAGAGAAGCGTTTCTATCTATTTTCTTTAACCTAGGATGAAAAAAAGTATTCTGAACCACACCGTTCGTCCAAATCGAGGGTGGCGCGTTTTGCCCCCTATGGGCGTGTTACCCCCAGTTCCCCTATGACATTTTATTTCCTACGAACGGAACAAATGTGTTTAAGCATGTTATTGTTGATTACGATGCTGTTATGCGTTATGGGTTATGCGTAATTGCAACTCTATTTGATGAGATATTCTCCGTTTAATCCAACTTTGATCCATATCTGTGTGCAATCCATAACTGTAGGGTGACTGTAGTATTGACTGGTCCGCAGGATATGATAAACTGCACTGCCGTTGTAAGGTTTCCAAAAACGCCCATTTGCCCTATTTTCCTTGCGGCGAATAGCCCATGAAAGGAACAACTGCGTTTGATGAACTACCGCAATGTTATCTTCCATAAGAATGAAGAAAGCAAAACCACGGTTGTTCGTTTCCTCCGGGGATCTTTATCTCAAAAATTGTTTATACACAAATGTCAAACAAGCTGCGGAGTGTGAGTCCCTGATGTTCTGGATTTGCTTAGGTGGTGCAGATTATTGAGGCGCGCATTAGTTCTCTCTCACTCTTGCTTTTCCGCTGTGACGTGACTTTTAACTTTGCATAAGAACAGCGGGAGAATGGAAGAGAAAACTAATAGCACGCATCAATTATTCGCGCCACATAAGTAAAGGCGCCACATAAGTGGGGCCCAGATAGCCGTAGCGGTAAACGCGCAGCTATTCAGCATGACCATGCTGAGGGTCGTGGGTTCGAATCCCGCTGGTCGAGGATCTTTTCGTAAAGGAAATTTTCTCGATTCCCAGGGCATAGAGTATCTTCGTACCTGCCACACGATATACACATGCAAAAATGGTCAATCGGCATAGAAAGCTCTCAGTTAATAACTGTGGAAGTGCTCGTAAGAACACTAATCTGAGAAGCAGGCTTTATTCCAGTGGGGACGTAATGCCAGAAAGAAGAAGAAGTAAAGGCTCCCCCAGATCTAAGCGACTTTTTACGGCGACAGCGACAAACATTCACCGCGATTTCGCTGATATTTCGCTGCAAGCACTGTTTGATGAGCGCGCCACAGCGACGCGATTTCGCAGCGATTCGCGTCGTGTCAGTCAAGATAGTTCGATAGAAGAGTGCTTGCAGCGACACAACCACGAAATCGCGACAATTTCTTGTCGCTGTCGCCGTAAAAAGTCGCGTAGATTTGGGGGAGCCTTACAGGCTTTCTTTCTGGCGTTATGTTCCAACTGGGACAGAGTCTACTTCTCAGTTTAGTGTTTTCATGATCACTTATCGACTTGTGTCCCCAATCATATTCATTCAAGCCACAAAGCATACAGTACAGCAAAAAAAAATGAAAATCATTGTTCCATGTTTTATGGTATATATTGGCATAACATCACATCCACATGATTAAAAAAATTGCAAGGCATTTCTAAAAATAAATTATTTTTGGGCTCAACTCAATATTTTTGAGATTGTTTTAAATGTTTGTAACTCCTTTTAGGGGCCCAGATAGCCGTAGCGGTAAACGCGCAGCTATTCAACAAGACCAAGCTGAGGGTCGTGGGTTCGAATCCCACCGGTCGAGGATCTTTTCGGGTTGGAAATGTTCTCGACATCGTAGGGCATTAAGCTCTCAGTTAATAACTGTGGAAGTACTCATAAGAATACCAAGCTGAGAAGCAGGCTCTGTCCCAGTGGGGACGTAACGCCAGAAAGAAGAAGAACTACTTTTCGATCCACTTCTTAGTTGTAACATTTAACCCACTCATTCCCTTGTGTGAATGTCATATATGTTGAAATGAAACCTTATAAAGTAATTAAGAAGATTTCAAACAAACAAGAGTCTTACCAAAACATCTAAGGATTCCGCTGAGCAAAAATACGTTTTTTAAGCCTTTTGTCAAATATCCAGCTTTTGACAAGAAAAAAAAATTAAAAGTGTATTCCGCGAAACAAACTCAAAAATTTCGTTTCGTTTCGAAAAATTCCGTGAGATATTTGATTTCGTATCGAGTTACACGAAACATTTTTTAATTTCGTTTCGTCATTATCAGCGCAAGATATTCCGCGTATCGTTTCGTTTCGTATCGACATGGAAAAAATCCATATCGCATACCCTTATCCAGACTAACGCATCTAGAGAGCAAAACGTCACGAAACGCACATATACATACACATTTGTTCTATATATGGAGACTTCAATGCGACGGTACTCAGACGTCAAAGTCAGTTTGACATATTATCTTGACATTCGAGTGCTTTTTAGTTGGAATATTTTCCAACCAGCGAACATCCAACCATCGAGTAATTCCATGTAGCGGACCCCCAACGAGCGAATCCCCACTGTATACATAGTTGTTATAGCTCCAATTTTCATTGCCGCGCTGTGTTGAGCAAAACATCTAATTCTGATTTTGAGATTGCATATAATATGCAAAAAATACCTCACAAATCAGTAAATTAACAGCTGTGGTTGCTTTCCCTTGAACCGTAATACAAATAGAGTTCTCAAAACGAAAAAGAAACAAATGAGAAACAATTGAATTGTAAATTGTACTCATTTATAAAAGCTGTTCTAATGTGAGGCCGTTTTCAAATCAAAAGTCTGATTTTAAATATAGAGCATTGAAGAGAAGAAAAATTCTAGGAACGGATAAAATAAAAGTTCATCACTGAGCAGAAAAATCTTCACCATCTTATTTAAGAGCCAAAAACCTTGCACCGATTGAAATTTTAGACTGAGTTTGAAAAACAATGCTGGCCGTCACCACGCGTACTTCACTCCTCCACAATGGTCAGAAACAAAAGTTTGGCCAAAACTAGTTTTATCGCCTTAACTGAAGAAATATATAATCCGAATATGTTATCTGATGTTTTTATTGTTTCATAAGGAACTACTCACATAATACGTAACTTTTTCAACCGTTTTGAGACATTGATTTGAAAACGGTCTTTGACAAAATTGTAACGGAAAGATCAATCTATCAGCATAGCAGCATAGTTTTAACCCTCAAAGGCACATTGAAATAAACTATACCTAATTGAATGAAGTATTTGATTTTCCTATAGTAATTCCCAAGTACACTTTGAAGGGTTACACTGCGGAACACGTTTTTGTCTCAAGCATCAAAATACCACTATTTACTTAACTAAGGATTGCTGAATCCATTGCCGTTTTCAGAAATATCATAGCACGTCTAGTTTTTTGAGATATTCCCGGTTGAAAATGCAAAATTTGGCCATATCAGCCAACTTGCATGCAAGTTTGTCAGCTTGTATGGCAATTGATTTGCTTTATTTGCCACAGAAATCAAACTTTATGTGTTAAACAACCCTTATCATAAGAGTTCATAATATTGTCTGTGCTCAAAAGTTATTTTTTGATGGTTTAGAAAAGTATTGTATTTTGCCATATAAGAGAAACGAAGAATTTTGTATGGAGACTGCAAGCATGTTGAAAAAAAAAACGATTGAACCTAAATTTTATCGGTCAATTTTAACCAAATTATATTTGAAATGGAAGTTCAAGCCCTATTATGCATGCTTGGTGGATAAGATTTCAAAAAAGTTTGATAAATCATACTATAAATTTTATGTAAACATCAATAAAACCAGTGTTTTATACAACTTTATCGACCTGTAACTAAAAATTGTGACGTGCTAGAGCATTTCTGAGAACGGCATCAGATTCAACAACCCCAAATCTACCAGAGACACATAATTTGGTGCTTGAGACACGCAAAAATGTAATTTTTGTTACGCTGTGTTATAGACAAGAATGCCACAGTAATGGTAAAGTGTCGCAAATAAATGATAATAATAATAAAACTTTGAAGAGCTTGTGCAATCTAAGCTTTCATCCAATTGAGCTCAAATTTTGAGACGCCACTCAGAATTTGACTTCGAATCGAATGAGCGGTGTGAAGCACAAACGAACCAGCCATGAATCAAGTCATGAATCAAAAATTGTTTTTGTTAAAAGTTTTGCTTTCAGATAGTGTATAGCGCTAGGGAATCATTTATTTGGGTTCAGCCCATTGGACGGCATACAAGTATAATAAATTCAAATTTTAGTACCAGTTCAATCAAGAATCATAATAATACAATACAATAAAATCCTAGAATCAGTTAGTTTTGGCCGCCTTTCAGTATGAAGTCCGACCATTGTGGCACTCCCCACAACAGCGGCCACATATGGTAAGTCGTGATAAGCTCCTGATCCTGTACCAAACCGAGTGGTCCATCAAATCCATCAGTGAGCCGCGGCCAACGATATCCTCCGAATCGATGTTGCTGAAGTGCTGCAACCGCGGCTGAGTGCACACACTCGTCCGAAAAGTATAGGTACCAACATACCGGGCTGGATGATGTCCGCACAAACATCACGTGCAGCACGTCCACTCTTATCCAGCGGCCATCATCATCATCATAGACAGCTGGCTACCAAACAAGCGTTCGCCTAGCTCATAGATAATTCCTACAACCGAAGTCTATATCCGATAGCTGTCAGTTGTTTGGCACTGACTCGGATACGTTATTGATATTGGGCTTCAAACTGATGAGAAGGTGCTTCTTATCCTGTTACGCATCATTTATGAAGTTTAAAAGGCATGCTTTCGGGTACATTAGGATAGCATGCAATGATTTTCTGATAATTTTACAGTAATTAGGCATGGAAATATAGCAATAAAACAATACTTCTCAGTGCTACAACAACAGTACTTCTCAGTACTATTTTTCAACTATTGATCCCTTTCCGATCCTTCTTAGGAACCGTGATTCGATTTTTCGGTGGATCCGTTAGTGAAAGCTAGCGATGGCAAAAAACCTCTCGAAGCTCACGTCTTCTTCCCTTTATTCACTGAACATGGTTGCAACTGCAAACAACAGGAAGGGTGAATCTCTGAGTTCACAACTTTCTCCAAAAAAAGCGGGATTTAAAACTGTCATTAAACGTGGCAACAATGGGAAGAAAGGACGTTTCTCCGGAACGCGTGGTTTCTTCCAAGGGTGAAATGGTTAATGTTATTAATTGCATCGAAATGAGCAATCAGATAGATGCTTTAGACAAATTTTCCGAACACCAAATCGAAGCAGCCTCTAGCCCAGGCTTTTTGATTCAAGTGAGGAAGCAAAGAAGCAAATCCACCTATCGTGGTCAGTTGTTCCGAATTTGGGGGTTTTAGACAGGAGATCTTGAACTTCTTTAGGGGAATCAAGGTTTCCTGTCAAATCGCAAAGAAAGGAGACTGTCGCGTTTTGCCGGAAACTCTTAGAGATCGTGAACTTCTTCTCAAACATCTTGAAGATAAGAAGCACATTTTTTTACTTATGACGACAAAACTGGACGTTTGTTCAAAGTCATCTTGAAAAGTCTCTCAAGTGACTATAAGTCACCTGAAGAAATCAAAAATGGAATAAATGATTCACTTGGATTTTCCCCAGTCCGAGTAATAATTATGAAAAAGAGAACCCAATCTGGCATTCTACGGAAAAGGCTTTCCCAAGAATATTATTTAGTTAACATTAACGAAAGTGATCTAAAAAATATTAAAGCATAAGAAAAATCTAGACTTTAACGAAAGTGATCTAAAAAATATTAAAGCTTAAGAAAAATATAGACTTATGTTCGATGTCCGTGTGACATGGGAGCATTTCCAGAAACCTGGAGGAAATTTCCAAAACCCCACTCAGTGCCGTCGGTGCCAAAAGTGGGGTCATGGTACAAAACATTGTCGCATGGATGCTAAATGCATGATTTGGGAAGGTTCTTCTCACGATAAGGACGTCTGTCTTGTGAAGGATGAAACCACTAAGTTTGAATGCGAAAATTGCGGGGGTAATCATAAGTCTAAATATTAGGCGTACCCTTCGCATAGGAAAGTTGTCCAGGCTCGTGCCAGGTAGATGAACAGTGATATCCGTTACGATATTGTGCGTTTCCGGAATTTGCCTGGTAGAGTATCGAACAATGCTCATTTTTCAGTTAACGATCACTTGATCAAGAATCATACCCATCAGGAAAATCATAATCATGCTCATTCACAAACTAATTTTAATCCTTCGGGTAGCCGTTCAAATCTTTTAATTTCGAATGTATCTACCCAAGGAAAATCCTATGCCGATATTGTAGCAGGTAATTTGAACTCCTCCCCTATTCGTACTATGAGTACCCATTCTACTTGTTTCAAATCCAATGGAAAAAAAACCCTGCCGCCACAGGTAATCTGCCGCCATAGAAAATCAAGTTACTCAGGATCAAGTTACTCAGTTTCGTAATACTAAACAATTCGTAATACGAACAACACGATAACGCACATCTACGAATTGTATATCGTGCATCTTACAATTATTTCTCGAAATTCTGTCAAGTACAAATAATTCGTACAATGAGTGAAAATAGCGTTATATGTACAAAATCATGTTTTTCGTAATGGGTTTTGGATAAAATACGAATAGATGTTTTCAGTGCATGGACATTCGACCACTCATCAACTTTTACTTTTTACAAATTTGATCCGTTCCAACAAATTTGAAAGCTATTCTACTGGTCTTGTTCTTTTAAACATAGAAAAAACATTCGACAGTAAGTGGCATGAAGATTTGACCGTAAAATTAAAGAACTTTAATTTCCCAACATACACTCCCGTGCAAAAGTTTGGGTTCACCCCCTCAAAAACATACAAAAGTGTTTTGTCTATATCTCTGTGATTACACGTCTAATTGAAACTCTCTAAGCCGCATTAGAAAGGCAAAGAGTTATGCTTACTTCGTATGTATTTTTCCAATAACAGTTTTTGAATTTTGTATACTAAATTTTAACTTAAAGTTGTGACATTTTTCAAAAAACACACTGAAAAAACATTTGTGATTTCCTCAGCATTGGATCGACCAAAATTTTAAAACAAGGTGTCATTAGAATCGTAATCTTATATTCTTTGAAGAGCACTCACGAATTTTTGGCGGAAAAATCTGAAAACTATTCAAAATAATTGAAACAGTCATTCAAGTCATCGTGCAGAAGTTTGGGTTCACTCCTCAATATGATGCAAATCGTGCAAAAGTTTGGGTTCACCTGAACCGCACGCAAATATTTTTTGTCAATATCTCAGCCATTTTTAAACCGATTTCAATAATTCATAGCTTTTTCAAACGCAAATAATGGCACGTAAATGATAGGTTTGATATTTCACATATTTTTCGTGTTTTAAGTAAGTTCAGGTGTACCCAAACTTTTGCACGATATACCATACTGAGGGGAGAACCCAAACTTTTGCACGATGACTTGAATGACTGTTTCATTGATTTTGAATAGTTTTCAGATTTTTTCGCAAAAAAAAATCGTGAGCGCTCTTCAGAGAATATAAGAAGACGATTCTAAAGACACCTTGTTTAAAAATTTTGGTCGATCCAATGCTGAGGAAATTACAAATGTTTTTTTCAGTGTGTTTTTTGAAAAATGTCGCAACTTTAAGTTAAAATTTAGTATACAAAATTCAAAAACTGTTTTTGGAAAAATGCATACGAAGTAAGAATAACTCTTTGCCTTTCGAATGCGGCTTAGAGAGTTTCAATTGGACGTGTAATCGTAGAAATATGGACTGAACACTTTTATATGTTTTTTAGGGGGTGAACCCAAACTTATGCACGGGAGTGTACATTGTTAGAATAATTCAAAGTTATCTGTCAAATCGCACACTTCAGGTTAATTATCAAAATTCCAGATCTGAAAGACTTCCTGTAAGAACTGGTGTTCCTCAAGGCCGCATTTTGGGACCAATATTAACAATATTTTCACATCTGACTAACCTGAGTTACCTCAGGGATGTCAAAAATCCTTGTTTGCTGATGACACAGGCCTCTCCGCCAAAGGACGAAGTCTGCATGACATCTGTATTCGATTGCAAACAAGTTTGGATATTTTTTCTTCATACTTGCAAAAAGTGCAAGATTTCTCCTAATGTTTCCAAACTCAACTAATAATATTCCCAAAAGCTCTTTATTTGAATCCTTCAAGTAGACATGTTGTCACGATGAGAAGGGTTCCAATAAAATGGTCAGATGAAGGTAAGTATCTTGGGCTCATGCTAGATAAGAATTTAACTTTCAAAAATCGCATTGAGGGCATTGAAGCTAAATGTAACAAATATATAAAATTTCTCTATGCCCTTATTAGAAGAAAATCAAAACTTTATCTTAGGAACAAGCTTTTGATATTCAAACAAATTTTTAGGCCAGCCATGTTGTATGTTGTAACAATATGGACTAGCTGTTGTAATACCAGGAAGAAAACCCAAAATAAAATTTTGGAAGTGATTCTGAAGCTCGTCCTGGTATAGTACCAATGAGTTACGTAAAATATCCAATGTTGAAACATTGGAACAAATGTCGAATAAAATAACTAATAATTTTAGACAAAAATCGTTGAAATCTTCTATTGCTACGATATATGCGTTATATGTCTAGGTTAAGTTCTTCTTCTTTCTGGCGTAACGTCCCCACTGGGACAAAGCCTGCTTCTCAGCTTAGTGTTCTTATGAGCACTTCCACAGTTATTAACTGAGAGCTTACTATGCCAATGACCATTTTTGCATGTGTATATCGTGTGGCAGGTACGAAGATACTCTATGCCCTGGGAAGTCGAGAAAATTTCCAACCCGAAAAGATCCTCGACCGGTGGGATTCGAACCCACGACCCTCAGCTTGGTCTTGCTGAATAGCTGCGCGTTTACCGCTACGGCTATCTGGGCCCCTAGGTTAAGTTAGGTTAAGTTAATTGAAAGCATTTTTTTCTTATAAGCAAGTGAAATCAACTCAACTGTAAAAATTCCGAACTGATAGGGCAAATTAAATGAAATATGTTATTAAAGAAGGTAAATAAATGCTTATTTTGTTCAACCAAATTAAGATGATAGTGCTCTCTAACACAGAACATCTAGGTAAAGAAATGGATTTAATGTTTGGAATGATACTAATGAACAATAAAAAAATGGTGGTCTAACTCGTTATCGAAATACCGAATTTTGAGTAAGGGAAGTTGAATGTCATTCTTCCAATTACTGGGAAATAATGTTTTTTTTTTCTTTTTTCAATATTTTAGTTCGTTCTCATTAATGGAAGCGAGCATTCACCTAGATCCATACAGCATTCGGTTCCGCTACGGTATTTCTCCCCAAGTACCGACACATTGAACGGAAATCGTGACCAGCATCCTGCCGGGCAAATTTCCTCCATTCTCTCACTCCTAATGGAATGCACCCCCGGTACGTGGGCATTATCTTATGGGGTCAATGTACGGGGTTTCCCAGCAGAGTGACCACGGCACGGCATTGACGACGATGATCAGCCAGCAATTTAGTTGGGAAATGTGCAATTAGTGTGGAATTATTTCCTATTTCACTTTCGCCGCAAAGCCTGCTAAAACCCGTTACGCTTCCGGAGAATGACCTATAGAGAGTGACCAGTCGGTTCAGTGGTGGTATGCTTGTAATGGCAAACGCATCCTGAATTGTTGTGCCTGTTTGGTTGGGAAAAGGTATTTGTTATGAACGGGAGAAATGAATCATTTGCCCAGGTATCTGGATCAGGTGAAATACGCCTTCAATTGGATTAGAAGAATTTTCAATCCAGGACATTCACACATTAAAAATATAAAGTGTCTTATTTTTCAACTCAAGCTTATGGAAAAACTTAAAAATGAGAGAAGATGTATTCACTACAATTCTCATTTGAATAAGTTATTCCAATTTGTTACTTTGCGAAAACCTCATACAAACCATGCAAAAATATCAATATTTAATCTCTTAGATTTCATGTTGCATAGTAATTTACAAGTGCACCATGTGAAGACATTCATTTTTTATCATAATTAACCAAGTAACAACTAAATGGAAGCTAATGTGCAAATAAACCATTATTTTAATATTTCCCGAGTACCTGATCAGACACATATGTAAAGAAGCATCATGTATTGCAAATTTTCCCTCTATTTAACATAGAGAAAAAAACATGAACAAACGAGGTGAATTCATCGATTCGTGCAAATGCAGTAAGTGCTGTTCGAACATGATCTGGCCGGAGGTATTTGCAACCCGAACCACCACTATACGGAAGAGAAATAACACTGCCTGGTGCAACGGAAGCTATAAAAATAGCAGCAGATGTTCTTGCTGAAATTTATTTCGCAATAGTGCCTAGGTAGTTTTGTGCAGCTTGGAACGGAGCTTCCGGCAATTTTACCTCCCCCATCATAGGTGCTGCCCGTGGGAAGCGGCCGGTATTATGGGCCATATCGGAAGAAAAGTGCTTCCGAAGGGAGGACTTTTACGAGCTTTAAAAATACTTTGAACATATTGTAAATCAAACAGAGCGTTCCGCTGACGTTAATGCGTTCGTTTGAATGATTGGTAGGAATTTAAATTTGACATTTCAATGAACATTCTTTGCCCAATGGACGTTCTTGGTATCGAATAAATGAAGTACCCTTAGTGTATGACATTTTGATCAAATGTTTTCAACCGATCCTACAGGACGCTTAAATCAAGGTTCACCCATATATGAAATAGATGTAGAAAACATGGTTGTTCACATTTAACCCTTCTAGGGCTAGGTAAGAAAAAGTTCAAGATTTCTTTTTCGGATGTACTAGATTGTTCAAGCTGCCTTGGATTTGTATTCATTCAATCTTCTGGCAGATCAGCAGACATTTTAGGATTCTTTGAGATTATTTAGGCACCCGAATTGTTCCTGGAGCTCAATACGTAAAATATTCAGTCGTTACAGTATTTTTCGCATTAAAAAGTTACATTTAAAATCAAGTTGATTCAGTCTTTTGTAATGAATGAACATTGGACAAAGCTGCGACGGAAATTGGTATCGCTTAAATGGAGTATCCGAAGCATTTGGAATTGCGATCAAATCTCGAAAACTTATTCAAATAGCCTCAAGTCAGAAAAGTGAACAAACTTACTTTATCGATCCTATGTATTTCACAGACAAAATTCCACATGTTCCGCTCTTATCTAACTAGATTTTTCACTTTTAGAACGTTTAATTCCGAAATCACAAAACGGCGTAAGTAAAAATTTCAACTTTCGCAACCCAACCGCCACACAGTGACCCATGGCCGGACAAAACCTCAAAAATTCATGTTCTCAAAATCACTCGTCAATATTTTTTATAGACTTCTATACTATTGAGCGACAATTTCTCAAAATTTGAGATTGATCTGTTCTGTTTTCGATTTTTGGCAGCATCGTAAATTTGGGAAAGTCAGCAAAATTGGACTGCTCGAAATTCATCAACTATGATTCACCTAGCAAACTTCAAATAGACGAATTTCAACGAAATCATAACCGATTAAAGCTCAATAGGCTCCATTTGAAAGCGTAGTTATATGCCTTAGTTTTGGCTATAATTATATAATTTTTAACATATCAAGTTGTTATTTGTAGCAAAAAAAAGTTTTAAACAATCTTTCTCCAAAATTTTGGTAAATTTGAAACTTTAGTGGAATTTCTAAAAGGAAGTTAAATTTGTGCCTCTAGATCAGGTTTATGCACAAATTTCTGCATTACAACAAAAAAAATTGTAGTAGGTAATAGCCTTTTTATACGATTGGATGAAAAAACTTAATTTGGACCAATTTCACTAGAAAATCGAATTTTCAATTTGACTGTTATTTCCAACGGGATGATATCAGGTATACAATATAATCAAAAGATTACCATTATCAAGCAATTTGAGACGTATTTGAGGTTTTATCCTACCTTTGTATGAGGGACCGCCACTGTGCGCCACTTTCACTGCTCCGTTATATGGAGAGACAAAGTGGCTTAACCACGAATCAAAACAAAACACTACTTGAGCCGATTTTATACTGGTAGAAAAACGTCGAAAGTAACTGAAACGGCTTATCATTTTGTTATAATGATTTTTATGGGAAATAATAGAAACTATCTAGTTCTTGAACGCGAGCTGATTGTATGCAAAATTTAAGCAATGTACACGGCGAAAAAATGATAAAAAGGTGATTCATTTTAAAACAGTTTTAGAGGACAGGTTGTGATTCTTCTTAATTATTGCTGTGTGCGTTTGAAATGCAAATATCAAATGCGGGAATACTAAAGCGGTAAGATTTTTCAACAAGAAAGGCGAAGTCAAAGATCGTTTTTCTTTGCTAGGTTGGCGGTGATATGGATTATGGTTGCTAAGTATCCTTTGGTGAGTTTGGAACGCATTCGAACAAGATTTGCACGACAAACACAAAATGCAATAATTTTCTCAAATTCGTATGAAAGTTACTTACGTCGATTTGAAAATGTAATCGAGAAATGGTTTCAACCGATCCTACAAGATACCTAGCATCAATCACCATGCGTTCACTTCAAGGTACACTCAAATTAAAATGAAGTAGATGTAGAGCACATGTTTGTTCACATTTGACCCTTCTAGGGCAATATAGAAAGAAATTAAAAATTTGACTTTCGGATATGCTAGATGCTCAAATGCCTTGAAGTTGTACTAAATCATGTTCATTCAATCTTCTAAAAGATCAACAAATATTTTGAGATTGTTTGAAATCTGATGCACTTCCTGGAGTTCAAAACTTAAAATATACTGTCACAACAGTCTATTGCATCAAAAAGCTACGTAAAGTTTCCAATCAAGTTGATTCAATCTACTGGAAGTTCAACAGAATCTAGATAGATAACAAGATAATTTCCATGCTAGGAAGAGTTTTGATGATGACTCAGGGAGTGCGGCTTAAGTATCTCCGCCAGCCCACTAATACCAGCACTATTCGCTGTATTAAGTTCTACATGGCTATGATACTGGGCCTCAGACTCTTCCTCCCTCGAATCACCAGGAGTTCCTTGCTGCAGAACATTCTTGATGAAATTCGTTCCCTATACCTTAACGTCATGTCCGCCGGAAGCCTGCGTATGCTGACAATCACAGCAGGACTGTTAACATCATCCTTGATAGCATCGTAATAGCCGCACACTCCTTTGTAACTAGTGAAGCTGAACTTGATATCGATAATTACCTTGAGATGCCTAAGAAATTGCCTTGCGCTGTTAAACAAATTCTTTACATCCGCGCAGTAATGGATGACCCATCTCTTAAGCTTGAATTGCCGTTCGATTGTCTGGATGATAGACTGGTTTAGATCCAGACTAGATTTACCTTTGCTGTACCCAAAATGGTTGATAGACCAGCCGCTCTTACCTTCCGTATACGGTACAGGTCTTTTGAGGGATAAACTAGAGGTTAGGATATAAGAGTTTAATTCTTCATAGCATCAGAGCAGGCATTTCCTTAAGATCTAGTACTTTTTTTGAGAATTTCTCATGGCATTATAACAAGTCATACCATACGGTACATACGTGTTTTTCATGATTTTCTATAGGAATTTCATCACAAATTTATTCAGGTATTTGCCCAAATGTTCAGATATTTCTCCGGAAATTTTCAAAGAGGTTCATTTACTGAATGGATTTTTCCACGAATTTTCCTAAGATTTGTTCCAAAATTTTGTTAAGAATGCCTCAAGAATTCAGCCAGGATTTTCCCAAGCAGAACCACAGAAATGAATGTCTCTATAGATTATTTCAGAAACCTTCTAAAATGCAATCAATAGGTTGCAGAGCAACTTGGGCACTTCCATGATTCACTTTGGCATAGGGGATTTTTCTCGGTCAAATTGGCTGAAATTTTGCAGTAAGAAGCAAATCAATACGACGCATATTGTGGCCGAACATTAATGAATTCAGTAGCTTTCAAAAAACCCCACTGCCCAAATGAGCCAAAAATGCCAAGAATAGAATCCGGCTTCCTAACTTCTTCAGAAATTTCTAAGAATTTAAGAAATGTTTGGTAAAACTGCAGGAGTAATAGGAGAAGGATTTTTGTACAGAAAATCTGTAGAAATCTCAATAGCCAAATTCGGTTGAAGCATTAGTGAGAAAATATCTGGAGGACTAGAATTTTTTTCAGATACTAGTTTTAGGACAAAACAATCAAAGTAATACCTGAGGAAGTAGCTTTAGAGTTCTCAAGGATTTCCTGGAGCATAATTTGGGGAAATCAAAATTTCCTTTAAAAATTTCTAGAATAATTTTTGGGAGAATTGGTTGATGAATCTCTAGAAGAAATTCTAGAGAGATCCCTGTATTAGACCTTGAAGGTATTCAAAATAAAATAACTATTGTCCTCTGAGAATCTGAGGCCTTCGGGCTAGACGAAAATTGCAACGCGCACGTAAAGAAGCACAAAGAGAAGGCGTAAAGAAGCACAAAGGCGGGGAAACCACCAGGTGACCGGTCGGCGTATAGACCTATCTGTCTACTAGATACGACGGGCAAGTTATTGGAGAGGTTGATCCTCAACAGGCTAGTACCGTATACGGAAGGTGCGGACGGCCTTTCCAACAACCAGTTTGGATTCAGAAAAGGTGAATCTGGACGCTATCCAGTTGGCCATTCAGATAGCTGAAGTGGCAATCGAGCATCTGTTACCGCACAGTTGTCACTCTGGACGTGAAGAATACATTCAACAGCGCAAGCTGGGAAGCGAGAGCCCACGCACTTCACCACCTTAAGGCAGTGATGCATTTGAACGCGTTCAGTTCGCGTTCCAGTTCATTTTGTTGAACGCAGCGATCAAGTAGGCTTGAACATTGAGCAGTTCAAAAATATGAACCCGTGTGAGCCGAAAAATGAACGCAAGCAGTTTTGACTGATTTACGACAAAATCCAGGTAAAAGTTATGTTTTTGATGTGCATGAATCAAGGGCTATATGATTTCTACATTCATGATTCATTACGACGATTAATACATTCATTTCTCAAGTGGGAGCTTCAATCATTATGGACCTATGCACGTGTTCACTAATTTGACGTTTGAGCGGTGCCGAATTCACTGGTTGCCATGGTCACATAAATAACACGGCACCGCTAAAATGTCAAATAGTGAACCCGTGCAGAGGTCCATTGAAAACTGAACGGGCCGTTCTTGAGCAACGGCAAGCTCTTGCTCGTAAGTTTATTGACTACTACGTTCAAGTGCAAATTTGGCTTGGGCTCGGTTCACTTTTGGCTCGCGTTCAGTTCAAAATGCACCACTGCCTCAAGGTACCTGTGCAGTTGTGTAAGTTTCTAGAAAGCTATTTTAATGGTAGGATGCTACTGTATGACACAGGAGAGGAGCAAAAAAGCCTTCAAATTACCACGAGAGTACCTCAAGGTTCAATTCTGGGCTCGATGTTATGGAATACGATGTACGATGACGTACTGAGGCTGCCCCTTTTGACGGGTGTTAAGATTGTTGGCTTCGTCGACGATATCACCCTGGTCTATAGAGAATCGATGTAGGAAGTAGAGTTGACAGCAGCGCACTCTATTTCCATAGTTGAGGTCATCCATTCCAAGGAAACTAGGACTGGCCCATAACAAGACTGAGATGGTGATTGCACCATAGAGTCCAAGCGATCCCTTAGGCACCTTAGGTCAACACTACCATGTTATTCTTGAGCAAGAAGATGGCATCCTTAACTTCCCTCAATATGGGAGCCAATCAACCTTTTCTTCTTCCGCTGTTTCATCCATTCCTCCAAAATCTTCCCGTATTCCTTATCGAACCACCGTTATCTGTCTTCCTATCCACTTACAAGACGGCTACGTCGTAGATGGTAAGGTGTTCTACAGAAATCTTCTTCCAGTGACGCTGCTTAAAAATACTACGTTTATGCAGTGACGACATATTGTTGGGCGGGCGTCGGTACCGTATATTGTTGATGACGGATAGTTATGGGCGCCTTTCTACCATCACAGGATAGTGGCCAGAGTCAATAGTTGTGCCACAATAAATTTTGACTAAGATTGTATCAGAGAAGTGCCTTCCATCAATCGAAACGTGGTCATTCTGTGATACCGTCTGATGCAATGATCTTCAAATAAAGCCACGAGCCTGAATCAATGTTGGACAGCCTTACTTCAGATATTCCAAATATTGAAAACTCTGTGCGTCATACTCCCACAAAACCAGTACAAAATACTGCACAATCCAGCTCACTCAGAATTTGTTCTGTAATTTTCCTTTCTTATATCACCTCAATGTGAGTAACCGCACAAACCACAAAATCTTCTTTCCCACCAAGGCGCAAGAAAGTACCAGATTCCAACATCATAATTAATTTCCACAACTGATTGCACAGTATGCTTATCCCTCCGCAACGACAATTCCCCGGTATACCAAAGTGGGGGATTGCTGCACTTTTTAGCCGTAAATTTCCCAAAGTGATTCATTAGGAGACAGCATCACTTCGTTACTGCTCACCCTCCACTGATGCTCCGATTCCGACCAACAATTTTCTGCGGGAGACTGTAAGTAATTGCATCATAATGAGATGCACTCAGGCGCGCTTCAACAACGAGCGATGGCGTACGACAGAAGACGGTTCTGGAAACGACGTCTTTTTAAGGAATTTCAATTCCGGGTGTCCCTTCTCATTTCTTTCGGTCGGCTGACGTGGTCCAGGCTCCGATCATTAGAGTGTAACAAGATTTTAACAGCCCTAGATGTTTATTTCGAACCTTTTTAAAACAGAATATGTTATGGTAAAAAAATTAGCTGATAAGACGTTAACATAACAAAATTCATTCCACTGGTTCATAATTATTACAAATTTGGATATCTTTATAAAACTTTTTAACACAATGGGATACAATCAGCTGAGAAACACATAAAAATTATAACAAAATTTGTTTTGAGCTAGATATAAAATCACTAATAAGCAAATTTGTATAACCAAATTATATTATAATTTGGATATAAAATAACTTTTTTGATACGACGTTTCCAGAGCATTAAAAATCAAAATATCGAATTAAATCAAGGTTGGCAGAAATAGCAATTATTGTTATAATTGTATCATGCATTTTTGATCGGGCTACGATGCGGTGGTAAAGCTATGGTGGAAAGACCACAGTAGCAGCCTCCGCAGCAATGGAAAATATTGACAGACGAGTAGACGACGACTTGTCTTCGCTGTGAAGTGGAACAAATAAAAAGCCACTTCCCTCATTATGTCCCGAGGAAGGAAACTTTTGCTGTAGCGCGATATAACCGCCTGCTCCTCCTAACAACTAACGGGCGCGAAAATTGAGTTCAGCAAATGACGAATTGCGATTATTTGATGAAGATGGCGCGCGGGCGATGATTGCGCTTGATGCGCCCCATTGTACGGAAAGTAGGTTTGGTTGGGAAATTTGAACTGGGTTCCTTTATTTGGAAAGAGCATCCGGTGGTAATGCAATTATCACCTTTATGTTGACTTAATTAAATCAATACGGAAGTTCAGTTTGATATAAGAATGATAAGATTTAATTTCATTTCGCCTTACCCTAACTTATGCGTTTATAGAAAAATGCACGTTACGCACTTATGTCAAAAATGATCCATGATTTTGAAACGCTCTCAAAAATCATCAGAACGAAATTTTTGAACCTTTAAAATGTAATCCTGAGCATTTTCCGTAAATCTGACCATTCTGGACACAAGAACACCCGGAACCATTTTCAGAGTCAGTTTCCTCACATTAAGATTTTTAAGCTTGTATGATGACTCAAACATCATGAATTCTTATTCAAATTCACAAGAGCATCGAGTCGTGGAAGATTAGATTTGGTCATTCCGCAATATTTCACAACTGGTACCAGTAACTAGACGAACCAGCGAAGGATGGAAAGCTCTTTTCTGTCTTTATCAATGAGATTTTAGGCCCTGGGGGACCAACGGACTTCCGAGGAAAGTCACTACAACCTTTACGTCTTAAATGACTATTTCGGAATTGGAATACGATCATAGGTCCTCGGAGTGAGGGGCGTGAGCGCTAACCACTACACCAGTCCCGTCCCCCGATGAGAGTTTCGTTAACCCTAGAGTGTCCACCCCGAGACATCCCGGAACAAAAAATCCCAGGATTGGAGGAATTTAGGGATTTCCCGTTTCCCGGGATAACAGATATGACGTCCCGGGAATCTCTGGTTTTGCCGAAATGAACATAAATGTTAAAAAACAACCGCTTTTTTTGCAAACCAATATTTTTTTAAAAAACGGCCGAGAAATGGACACTCAAGTTAACCCTTTTACTAGCAGCATCATTTTTTCGCCACAAAGAAATATTCTAATCGCAAAAATTTTATTATTTTTAAATATTTGTACATAATTTCTTCACACGTTCTCAAAAAACTCTTCTAAACCCAGTGATATTTTGAAATTTCTTAGGGACCGACGCGTAGCCATAACCAACATGTTTTTTCCCATGCTCAGCTGTTCGCTTTTCGAAACAATACTTTGATGAGAGTCTGTTGTGAAAAAATTAAGCAAACTGGTGTAACCGTTTTTAAGTAATCAGCGTTTAAGTTTCTCCGGCCGAAAAAGAGCTAGAAAACTTTAAAAAGACAATGTCAAGCAGCGTCCATTTATTACGTAACGCTAAAATTGGAAATTTTAACTGATAGTCAATACCGACACATATTCAAAAAATAAAGGAGTTATTCGAAAGCTTGTGGAAAAAATGGTACAAAAATATTGAGAAACGAAAAAGTTATTGCAATTTGATATTTTTAGAGGTGATAAAATTAAATAGCTGGGAGAGGAACTAAAAAGGGCAATAATAATAATAAATATTCATCTTCGGCAGGGACTGATATAGACATTTCCAGAATATCATATAATACCATGATCCAACAACACAAGCTTTATGAATTTTCATATAAACCAAATGGATGGCAAGCCATAGCCCGAAACATAACAATCCACGACCAATTCTGACTGTTCCAGAGCAAAACAATTTGATAAAATAACGTATTCGACGAAATGATATTCAGCTCTTTTTATAACAAGAATTAACAAGACCGAAAATCATTGACTGTTGACCGCTACAGAATACTTACAACTGGTTTGGATTGGGCTCCAAAAATTTCTCAACGGGTTCTCAGAAAAATTTCTACAGGGATTCCAACAAGGATTTCACTAGGAGTTTTACTAGGGATTATTCCAGGGTTTCCACCAAAGATTCATCCAGGAATTTCAATCGGGTTTCTTCCCAAATTTTAACAGGGATTGCTGGAAATAGTCTACTAAACATTCCTTAAGAAATTCCTCCAGCCAGGAATTTCTCTAGAAACTTTACCAGGGATGCCTCCAAAAATTTCAGCAGATATTTCACCAAGGGATTACTTCAAGAAGTTTCCAGAAATCCTAGAATACCATCACTGAATTTCAACAAAAAAATTCCAATAATTTCTTAAGGGATTCATCCAGAAGTTCCTGCCAGAGATTCTCCTGTTACACTTACAAAGTTTTCTGCAGAGATTAATGCTGAATTTTGTGAGAAATTGCTCAAAAGTATTTTTTCAAAGATTTCCACTGAGATTATCAACAAATTCCGGCAGGGATTCTTGCAGGAATTCCTACATAGACCACACTCAAAATTCCTAAAAAAAAATCCTTCAGAAATTCTTATGAGAATGCCTACTAAGGTTCTTCCAGTAATTTTCTAGAGATTTCTTCAATATCTCTTCCTGAGGTACCTCAACGCTTCAATTATTATTATTATTATTTATCTTTATTAGGGAGATTTTCAGCCCTTGGCTGGTTCATCTCCGTACTTCAATTATTTCGTCTAAGTTTTTTTTCATAATTTTCCCCGACCAGTGGATTACAACAGAGTTGCAATAGATTTTGTTATTCAGTTAGCGCGTTTTTTTTCTAACAAAATATGTTATAATTTTAGCTGGTTAGTAGTTAAAACAACAAAAAATATAACACAATTTTTCTACACTAAACAAAACTGAAACAAAATATATTACAATTTAAACAAAAATGTTACTCATTATGTTTCAATTCAAACAAAAATATAATTCATTTTGTTTATTTTTATAACTAAATTATAACAAAATTTGTTATAAGCAACTGTTTTCAATTTTTTATAACAAATTGTGTTGTATTTATGTTTCAAATTGAAACAAATTTTAAATAGCATTTGGTATTATAACTGATTTTGTTTTAATTATGTTACAATTTCCTCCATCAACTCAATGTGCTTCTAAGAAAAATTGTTATTTTCAACAAATGTTGAAATAATTGTGCTACAATTTAGTTGTAATTCACTGGTCGGGTCTCCAGTCATTTTTTCAACAATTTCTTCAGAAATTCTTGCAGGAACTGCTACAAAAAATTTTCCTGGTATTCCTCCAGAGATTACATAGGAAATTTGCGATGGACTCCTACAGAAACTCTCCGAGGAATTTCTATAGGGACTGTTTCTGGAATCCTTTCAAGAATTCCTCAAGAGATTTTTCAGGTTATTGACTCTGAGATTCAGGAACTCTTCCAGTTATTTTTTCTAGGATTCATTCAAGCATTCATCCAAGTATGCATGCAGCATCTTTTAAAGATTGTTTTCTGTGATTAATCGTTAAATAATTCACTGAATTCCTTCAGATATTCATCCAGAGACTTTCAGGAGTTACTCAGAAACCATCAAGGAATTTAAAAGGTTTTTTTAAACCATTCTTTCAGTGATACCTTTGGAAGATTTATATAGATTCATCTAGAAATTCCTGCAGGGATTCTTAAAAAATCAAAAATTCCACTCAAACATCCTGGCACAACATCCCTTCAGTAATTTCTCTTGATTTTTTTTCTCTAGGATTTGTTAACGATTATCAAGCTTTTCAGGGACATCTTCCAAGAAATCCACTTTCTAATATTCTTCAGGAATTCTCCCAGCATGGAATTTCTTCAGGCATTTATCTAAATGTTAATTCAGCATCTCCTCCAAGATTTTTTTTGGGTTTTATCTGGAAACAATTTACGAAACTTCTTTAGAGATTCATCCTTTTACAGGACTTAGACTACGACTTTTACAGGGATGACTTAGGTGATTCATCAAGGATTTCTTTTTTTAAATCATTCTTCCAAATATTCGACTAAGAATTTTCCGTTTTTTTTTTTTTCATTTTTCAATAGATTCTTCCGAACATTTCTTTCGGAATTGACAATTCATTACTCATGTTTTGAGACCAGTACAAATATAGCTCCAGGAAATCCACTCTTCCAGAGATTTCTCTAGGAATTCAGTAATAGATTCCTCCAGGGATTGTTTCAGAATTTCCTCCAAGATAATCTTTACAGTAATCCTTACAGCGGTTCCTCCAGGAATTTCACTAAAGATTTCGTCAGAGATTGCTTAGAAAATTCCTCCAAGGAGAACTTTTCATCGTCACTAGATTGTTTAGACTGTAGGAACCAGGACTCCAGGTTTTTTTTTTTCCTGTTTTGGAGCGTCCTTGCTGGGTAATGCTTCGTGAAGCCCAAGCCGGACGGTTCGGTTTTGCGTCGTCGGATAGATTTTGCTCACGGTTTCGCGCGTGGTTTAATTGATACAATAACTATTTATATTTGGATTTCGGCTTTCAGTCACGAATTAAGCGTTGATTATTTTAAATGATTTAAAATAATCAACGCTTAATTCGTGACTGAAAGCCGAAATCCAATTATCATCATTAAAGTCCAGTCAAACTTTGTTAACATTACTATTTATATTAATCTTAAAAGAAATTCCAACCAATCATATAAACATTAGGAATCTTTCTGAGAATCTATAAAAAATATTTTTTATGGAATTCCATGTGATATCCCTAGACAAAATAGTGGAAGAACTTCTGAAGAAATTAGTAAAGGAAACCCAAAAGTAATTTTTTGGCCAATTCCGGGCGGGATCCATGATGTAATAATTTATTTCCCAGTCATAATTACTGAAAGAAGTTATGGGATCTTTTATACTGGAACTCTCGAAAAATCCCTGAGTGTTAATTATTTGAAGAATTTCTGGGTGATTTCTCATAAAAAATCTTGGATCAACTGCTGGAAATGAATCATTGTAGCTATTTTTTTAATTAAAAAAAAATCATAATCATGAGCATAATCGTTGGAAGGTTGTTCGAAAAATTCCACTTGCCTGAACTGTAGGTAATTCATTGAGTGATTCCTACTGAAATAACTTTCTGAAAAAAAAATCCGCAATGTTTTCTGGAATTATTCTTGGATTGATCTGTGGCGGAATTATTGATTAAATCCACATAGGTACTTACCGAGACATTTCTGGATAAATTAAAAAGAAAATCACTAGAGGACGTCGAACAAAGTTACAGCTTTTTTACTGTGTCGATCGACCAAAATTAACCTCAACACACAAGGAAGGTTTCACCTTACTGCGTGTGTTTGATTCAATCTTCCATGACCTTTTCATGAATGTTTTGAACCAACCAGCTCCGTTCATTGGATCGCCAGCTGTCATTCATTGGACATCAAAAAGATCGTTCGAATCCTGTTTACCGTAGTAATCGTACTGCCTATACACCTTCTTCAGTCATTCGTTAAGGCGATCGTCTAATGGGTTTGAGCGATTTGAAATTTGTATGGGAGCGAAGGCGTTATGCTGACTTTAGACCATTGGGCTGCTTAAACCTGGCCGAATTGGGTCATATAAAACCTTTCACGCTACGAGGGATCATGTTTCCTTCAAATTGTGGAAAAAACTTTTCCAGAATTTTCCCTCGTTTTTCCAGCTTACTTCGGCGAAACAAGCAAAGTCGGGAAATTTTTTCCACCAATTAGGTATTTACGTGATTTTCAGGAAATTTAAAGCGGTGACATATACTTTTTTTTACTCAGAAAGGTTTAAATGATCTCAAACATTGTCACTGAGGTATTTTCCGGAAAATCAGTTCTCGATTTTCCCGGAAAATTTGATACTTTAGTACCGTGGAAATGTGCCTAAATATGGAACGACTGGGCTGGATATAAATTTACAAAATATTTTCAATTACTAAATAAAGGGTAACTAACTGGATTCAGGTGATAAATTGAAAATATGAACGTTTTTCCCAAGGGTTTTCCCCAATTTTCCACGAACTGGTTCAAAAAATTGATCGCGTAACGCGTGCGTATACGGATCAGTGTATTGAAATGAATGATTTTTTCACCCTCTCATTCAAAGCTCATAAACCAAAAATATACCCATATTTTTGTATATCCTGCACCCTCATATTCCCCTGCAGGTCATAGGCATAATCGGGGGCCCTAATTTGAGCATTTTTGCACCAAATTTTTGAAAAATTTGGCGTGACCCCACTTAGCAGCGACATATTTTTCCAGCCAGCTGCCGTGCGGATAGAGAAACGTCATTTGAGAAGTAACGCTGCCACACACGCCTGAAATAGGCAGGGCCGAATCATGTAGAATGCAGGATGCTATCGTCAGATCGTCACCAAACCAGATGGCGCACAACCAAATCACGACGCGGCTCGATTCGTAGCAATATAGAATCATGTTTGAAACATTACGCATCTATAAGATAATCTTTGAATATGCAACGCGCTGTTATTAGTAGATTAGTCGCAGTACAAGGGACTGGAAATAATATATTTTCATTTGAAATGCCTTTTAGGATCTGATGATCGCTCATTTTATGAATGAAAATTCGATAAGAAGCAGTCGCGTATCGCGAGAAAGTAACAGCAATATCAGCAATGTTGAAGTTTTGCCAAATGGATTATCAATCATTGATTTAGATGCTGGATTTAAACTTTGTTCAATACAATAATGTTTTCTTTGCTTGTATGATGTTGAGTAAACATAAAAAATCATAGTTATTCCAAGAGGAATATGCAGCTACGTGTCGATAAATATCAGAGAACCACGTTTATTTATCAATTTATTCAAATATGGTCTGCGAAAACAGCAACAAATTATTCCCTATATCTTTCATCAGATGTTTTTTTTTTGACAAAAAATATGTTATAAAAATTTGTATTCCTAAATGAAGAATATTTATAAGAAAGATTTAAGGAATTAATTATTTATAAGAAAGATATTTGAAAAGAAAGATCTGTGAAACAAGTACAACATATTCCGAAATTCGTTCGCTAGATTTATTTTTTGACCAAGAGAAAATATTTAAAAAAATTCGGGTCGAATAAGGAGGTCATGGGCTAAGAAAATAGAAACGTATTTTTCCGATATTCGATCTTAGGCGTCTGAGCCTGTTTCAATATTGAAAAATTAAATAATATTTTAGAATTGCATATTTGCAAAATTTATATTTTCAAACCCTCAATATTTTAATGTAAAAATTCTTCCCAGGGCTTATGAGATTTCATCAATTTGAGGTGTAGCGCAGTATTATCTTCAACGAAGTTTCAGCACTCAGTACGATTTACATTGAGGGGATGAGGATCATCTTTTAGTTGAGAACTAACTAGTCCAGCAGAGGCGCTTTTTCCTATTTGGCCTATATGAACCAGGTGGCGCTAGTGAGCACTGAATTTTTGTTTTACGGATAGCTCAGTACGCATATAGCCTCCACTTTGGTAGGTATATAGCCTTTTCATGCATTCTATACGATTGAATTGGTTTGTATAGAATGATGTATAACAAAAGTTATACCAACCAAAATGTTGACTGGGCATCTTTCTAAGTGGCCAGGCCACTGAGCTAACCGCAAAACAAAAATTCAATGTTCACTAGCGCCACCAGGTGAGAAAATATTGAATCTCTTGGTTCAAATAATGATAGCCCTTGTACTACTGAACAACTTTGCCGAAGACACCATCTTTCTAAGTGGTCAGGCCATTGAGCTATCCGCAAAACAAAAATTCAGTGCTCACTATTGCCACCTGGTGAGAAAATATCGAATCTCTTGACTCAAATTATGATATCCCTTGTGCTACTGAACAACTTTGACGAAGACGCCATCTTTCTAAGAGGTCAGGCTACTGGGCTATCCGCAAAACAAAAATTGAATGTTCGCTAGCGGCACTTGGTGAGAAAATATTGAATCTCTTGGCTCAAATAATGATATCCTTTGTGCTACTGAACAACTTTGCCGAAGAATCCATATTTCTAAATGGTCAGCTTCGGCAAAGTTGTTCAGTAGCACAAAGGATATCATTATTTGAGCCAAGAGATTCAATATTTTCTCACCAAGTGCCGCTAGCGAACATTCAATTTTTGTTTTGCGGATAGCCCAGTAGCCTGACCTCTTAGAAAGATGGCGTCTTCGTCAAAGTTGTTCAGTAGCACAAGGGATATCATAATTTGAGTCAAGAGATTCGATATTTTCTCACCAGGTGGCAATAGTGAGCACTGAATTTTTGTTTTGCGGATAGCTCAATGGCCTGACCACTTAGAAAGATGGTGTCTTCGGCAAAGTTGTTCAGTAGTACAAGGGCTATCATTATTTGAACCAAGAGATTCAATATTTTCTCACCTGGTGGCGCTAGTGAACATTGAATTTTTGTTTTGCGGTTAGCTCAGTGGCCTGGCCACTTAGAAAGATGCCCAGTCAACATTTTGGTTGGTATAACTTTTGTTATACATCATTCTATACAAACCAATTCAATCGTATAGAATGCATGAAAAGGCTATATACCTACCAAAGTGGAGGCTATATGCGTACTTGGTACGACTTCTTCAGACTTTCTGCGATCAGATATGCGATGCCACAAAATTTTGATGAAAATAAAAAAAAAGTTTCCAGCGCGTCTCGAACACGGGACCTCTGGATCAAGAATCGTACACCATACCACTGTCCCACTACGGGTTACACATTATGGGTGATTATTTGCCAATATTAATACATGTGCGACATATACTTTGTTGTTCTTTGAGGCCCATCGTCGGCAAATACAAAGTTTGGGTGGCAATTTTTGCTAAGTTATTGCGATTTCATACGATGCTTTCTGGATTGATATATGATCAGTCAGTTTATATAACATAACGTGATTCTATGTTGCACTATTTACGACATGTTTTGTTGTCAACACAGATTGTCGTTTATGAATCGTATTACGGATTTATATACAACTTGTATTAACATTCATAACGCCTTATTTGGCATCTTGCGCGATTCTGATTTTGGATGCATGAATATGTGATTTTGGATGCACATTCTTATACGATACGTGGTTCACTGGGTGGCGTCTTCAACAAAGTTGTTCAGTAGTACAAGGGCTATCATTATTTGAGCAAAGAGAATCGATATTTCCACACCAGGTGGCGCTAGTGAGCACTGAATTTTTGTTTTACGGATAGCACAGTGGCCTGACCACTCAGAAAGATGGCGTCTTCGGCAAAGTTGTTCAGTAGTTCAAGGGCTAACATTGCTTGAGTCAAGAGATTCGATATTTTCTCACCAGGTGGCGCTAGTGAACATTGAATTTTTGTTTTGCGGATAGCTCAGTGGCCTGACCATTTAGAAATATGGATTCTTCGGCAAATTTGTTCAGTAGCACAAGGGCTATCATTATTTGAGCCAAGAGATTCGATATTTTCTCACCAGGTGGCACTAGTGGGCATTGAATTTTGTTTTGCGAATAGCTCAGTGGCCTGACTTCTTAGAAAGCTGGCGTCTTCATCAAAGTTGTTCAGTAGTACAAGGGCTATCATTATTTGAGCCAAGAGATTCTATATTTTCTCACCAGGTGGCACTAGTGGGCATTGAATTTTGTTTTGCGAATAGCTCAGTGGCCTGACTTCTTAGAAAGATGGCGTCTTCATCAAAGTTGTTCAGTAGTACAAGGGCTATCATTATTTGAGTCAAAAGATTCGATATTTTTTCACCAGGTGGCACTGGTGGGCATTGAATTTTTTGTTTTGCGAATATCTCAGTTGCTTGACTTCTTAGAAAGATGGCGTCTTCAACAAAGTTGTTCAGTAGTACAAGGGCAATCATTATTTGAGTCAAAAGATTCGATATTTTCTCACCAGGTGGCGCTAGTGAGTACTGAATTTTTGTTTTGCAGATGGCTCAATGGCCTGACCACTTAGAAAGATGGCGTCTTCGGCAAAGTTGTTCAGTAGTACAAGGGCTATCATTTGAGCCAAGAGATTCAATATTTTCTCACCAGGTGGCACTAGTGGGCATTGAATTTTTGTTTTGCGAATAGCTCAATGGCCTGACCACTTAGAAAGATGGCGTCTTCGGCAAAGTTGTTCAGTAGTACAAGGGCTAACATTATTTGAGCTAAGAGATTCAATATTTTCTCACCAGGTGGCGTTAGTGAGCACTGAATTTTTGTTTTGCAGATGGCTCAATGGCCTGACCACTTAGAAAGATGGCGTCTTCGGCAAAGTTGTTCAGTAGTACAAGGGCTAACATCATTTGAGCCAAGAGCTTCAATATTTTCTCACCAGGTGCCACTAGTGGGCATTGAATTTTTGTTTTGCGAATAGCTCAATGGCCTGACCACTTGGAAAGATGGTTTCTTCGGCAAAGTTGTTCAGTAGTACAAAAGCTAACATTATTTGGGCCAAGAGATTTAATATATTCTCACCAGGTGGCGCTAGTGAGCACTGAATTTTTGTTTTGCGGATAGCCCAGTAGCCTGACCTCTAAGAAAGATTGCGTCTTCGGCAAAGTTGTTCAGTAGTACAAGGGCTAACATCATTTGAGCCAAGAGATTCTATATTTTCTCACCAGGTGCCACTAGTGGGCATTGAATTTTTGTTTTGCGACTAGCTCAATGGCCTGACCACTTGGAAAGATGGTTTCTTAGGCAAAGTTGTTCAGTAGTACAAGGGCTATCATTATTTGAGCTATGAGATTCGATATTTTCTCACCAGGTGGCCCTAGTGAGCACTGAATTTTTGTTTTGCAGATGGCTCAATGGCCTGATCACTTAGAAAGATGGCATCTTCGGCAAAGTTGCACAGTAGTACAAGGGCCAACATTACTTGAGTCAAGAGATTCGATATTTTCTCACCAAGTGCCACTAGTGAACATTGAATTTTTGTTTTGCGAATAGCTCAGTGGCCTGACCACTTAGAAAGATGGCGTCTTCGGCAAAGTTGTTCAGTAGTACAAGGGCTAACATCATTTGAGCCAAGAGATTCTATATTTTCTCACCAGGTGCCACTAGTGGGCATTGAATTTTTGTTTTGCAGATAGCTCAGTGGCCTGACCACTTAGCAAGATGGCGTCTTCGGCAAAGTTGTTCAGTAGAACAAGGGCTAACATCATTTGAGTCAAGAGATTAAATATTTTCTCACCAGGTGGCATTAGTGGGCACTGAATTTTTGTTTTGCGAATAGCTCAGTGGTTGACCACTTAGGAAGATTTTGTCTTCGGCAAAGTTGTTCAGTAGTATAAAGGCTAACATTATTTGAGTTAAGAGATTCGATATTTTCTCACCAGGTGGTATTAGTGGGCATTGAATTTTTGTTCTGCGGTTAGCCCAGATTTAGATAGATGGCTCCTTCAACAAAATTGTTCAGTAGCACAAAGGCTATCATTATTTGAGCCAAAAGTTTCGAAATTTTGCCAAGAGATTTGATGTTTTGTCACCACGTGGTGCTAGTGAGCATGAATTTTTTTTTTGCGGATATCTCAGTAGTCAGGCTTCTTCGGCAAAGTTGTTTAGTAGTACAAGGGCTATCAAGTTTTGATTCAAGAAATTCGATTTTTCTCACCAGGTGGCGCTACCCAGTGAACCACGTATCGTATAAGAATGTGCGCCCAAAATCACATGTTCTTACGTCAAAAATCAGAAT
Organism: Aedes aegypti; assembly: GCF_002204515.2. NCBI lineage: Eukaryota > Metazoa > Arthropoda > Insecta > Diptera > Culicidae > Aedes > Aedes aegypti. Next base: position 144,682,123 of record NC_035108.1, read on the forward strand.
CGCACAATATTCCAAATTAAAATGAATAATTATTAGCACAAATTGTATATCATTCTCCTCTACGTACTGTATTCGAGACAAGAAGATTTTTTTTTTATTTTTGGCCAAATTTTGTACCATATTATTTCTGGTCGCAGAAAATATAAAAAATAGTGCGAAGTTGGTATTTGGAATCTACTTTGGTATGTATATAGCCTCTTCATGCATGTTATTCAAGTAGATTGATTCTCATAGAATGATGTATTGCAAAAATTATACCAACCAAAATGTTGGCTGGGTAGCGAGCATTGAATTTTTGTTTTGCGGATAACAAAGTAGCCTGCCCACTTAGAAATATGGTGTTTTCGGCAAAGTTGTTCAGTAGTACAAGGGCTAACATTATTTTAGCCAAAATTTTCAAGACTTTGCCACCAGGCGGCGCTAGTGAGCATGTCATTTATATAGTGGTACAAATATTGAGATGTTCGGTAGTCTTATCCGAATGGTTATTAAATTAATTAACTCATCACGCGTTGCAAAGAAGAATAAAGTATGGGTGAAATTATGAGAAAATTCCACGTTCTTTGCTGGGATTTGAACAGAGAGTCCTGGGTTTTTTAGACAAGCGCTCTACCACCTAAGCTACCAAGCCATTTTGTGACCCAATAACTTAAAAGGTTACATGTTTCGAATTCAAATCCCCACAGATCACGCAGACCCTTTTCATAACCCATATTCATCCATCTCATGTATACTACACACGCACGCAGAGCAAGAGCAATTTATTTGGTGTTGAAACTGTTTGCCTATCATACCTACATCGCTTTCACAACAACTGTACGTGTTGTTCGCATTCAAGTGACGACATGACTACACTCTAGAAGTCGTCAGATTTAAATCATTATCAAAAATATATAGATTTTTTCCATATTGCTTTACACTAAACATTCATATTAATATTATAAAGAGCGCTCAATATTTGTATCCGATAACTTATATCCGAATTATATATGGAAATGAGAATCAATTTAAATCGCGTTCATCTACCAATTCATATACTTTTTTATTTTATGCGCATATTGAACGTATTGGATTCTCTTACAATATTCATATCATAGTTATATAGTATAATGTTATTCACAATGTTTTTTTTATGGCTTCATTCAAATGCAATAGACACAAAGTTATAATATTTTTTCTGTTTTAATTGCCTTATATTATCTGGGTACATTTATGCACATTATCAACTGTCGCTTCGGCCATGAAGTATATGTCCTCTGGGCGTTTGGCATTTACTTCGACGAACAGATCACTTCTTTGTAAAGTGTTCTGCTACAATCTAAAATGAGAACATAAAGTTTACATCACTATTATGTTTTGAAATGAACGAGAAATTACCCCACATTCCGGATAAGTGCAATACAGGCGTCACGAAATGAGATGATTGTTGTTCAGACGATATGCACTTCATTGACTTGATTATCATCGATATTTTTTTTCATATTAGACAATCATATAGCGTCTATCTGATTTTGTAATGCCTGATGAAAACGCAGTCAGATGAAAATTGATAACTGATGCATACAATGTTCGTTTGAATTTTATTTACGATGCATTAGGAAATCGTATAGCCATTATTGGATGTTTATAAAGTTAATCATATTTCAATCGTGGAATGTCAATGTGATTTTCCAGATAAATTGAATCGGATCAATTGGTTCAGTCTGCTACAGAGTTGTAGTACATATATATTGACGCAAACAGTCGACGACTCGATATTCTATATATGGATATACTCTAAAAATTGATGGATTTTCTAATCCCCTAAAATTTTCAAACATTACTTTTTATAGGTCGATATCTCTACTAGTCGATATCACGTGAGAGTTAAATTTCTTTCCAATACTCGATATTTATTCTGAAATTCTTCGTATTCGGGGAAACTTGGACCAATTCTTATTTGGAGGGACTAAATACTTGCATGTTGTTTTAAAAGTTGAAAAACATTAAAAACAAAAAAAAATGTTGGTAGAACTAACGTTATTCGTCAAGCATTACGCAAAAGTTTTCATATATATTTTTTTAAATACTATCAACAAAATAATATTACTTTCTTACAGAGGTGATCATATATGTATTGGAAGTACAGAATTTGTTTGTTCCTTCGATTTTAGAATTTTTGGTGTCGGTATATTCTATAACTCCATTATTCTATAAGTCGATTATCCCTTGAAAATCGGGCTATGCAGAGTCGACTGTATATTGAGATGTTCGGTAATCCGGGGACTTGAATTCGTAACTTGCAATTATCTGAGTTATTGAGTCACCACGTGTCTAGGTAGCATAGTTGGTAAAGCACTCGTCTAGCATACAAGAGTCCTGGGTTCGAATTCCAGACGAGGACGTGATTTTTCTCATGATTTCACCTATAATTTATTCATCTTTACCACGCGTAATGAGTTTAGTGCAGTGGCAGAATCTCGAATCTCTTGGCTCAAATAATATTAGCCCGTGTGCCATTTAACAACATTGCCGAAGACGCCATTTTCCGAGGCTGTCGAGCTACTGAGTTATCTGCTAAACAAAAATTTCACGCTAACTAACACCAACATTTTGAATCTTTTGGCTCAAATCTCGCATAATCTGAGATAACGCCCTAAAAGCCATTGGTAACCACGTATGTAGCTCATTTTTTCTGAGCAAATGAACGAACCAACATCTAAACCAACACAACTGGCAGATAGAGAATGATTCTTTCTTCACCATAGCGTTGTTAAATAACACGTAACTCCATTCAAATGCTTAGAAACAACGAACTGCACACATGGTTACCGATGGCTTTTAGGGCGAGATCATAAATTATGCGAGAAATAATTTTAGCCCTTGTGCTACCGAATAACTTTGACGACGACGCCATCTTTCCAAGTGGTCAGGCCACTGAGCTATTCGCAAAACAAAAATTCAATGCCCACTAGAAAATATTGAATTTCATGTCTCAAATGATGTTAGCCCTTATACTACTGAACAATTTTGCCGAAGACGCCAGCTTTCTAAGTGGTCAGGCCATTGAGCTATCTGCAAAACAAAAATTCAGTGCTCACTAGCGCTACCTGGTGAGAAAATGTCAAATCTCTTGACTCAAATAATGATAGCCCTTGTGCTACTGAACAACTTTGTTGAAGACGCCATTTTTCCAAGTGGTCAGGCCATTGAGCTATTCGCAAAACAAAACTTCAATGCTCACTAGTGCCAACTGGTGAGAAAATATCGAATCTCTTGGCTCAAATGATGTTAGCCCTTGTAGTACTGAACAACTTTGCCGAATAAACCATATTTCTAAGTGGTCAGGCCACTGAGCTATTCGCAAAACAAAAATTAAATGTTCACTGGCGCCACCTGGTGAGAAAATATCGAATCTCTTGGCTCAAATAATGTTAGCCCTTGTACTACTGAATCACCTTGCCGAAGACGCAATCTTTCTAAGAGGTCAGGCTACTGGGCTATCCGCAAAACAAAAATCCAATAACTTTGACGACGACGCCATCTTTCCAAGTGGTCAGGCCACTGAGCTATTCGCAAAACAAAAATTCAATGCCCACTAGAAAATATTGAACTTCATGTCTCAAATGATGTTAGCCCTTATACTACTGAACAACTTTGCCGAAGACGCCAGCTTTCTAAGTGGTCAGGCCATTGAGCTATTCGCAAAACAAAAATTCAGTGCTCACTAGCGCCACCTGGTGAGCAAATGTCGAATCTCTTGACTCAAATAATGATAGCCCTTGTGCTACTGCACAACTTTGCCGAAGACGCCAGCTTTCTAAGTGGTCAGGCCATTGAGCTATCTGCAAAACAAATATTCAGTGCTCGCTAGCGCTACCTGGTGAGAAAATGTCGATTCTCTTGACTCAAATAATGATAGCCCTTGTGCTACTGAACAACTTTGTTAAAGACGCCATTTTTCTAAGTGATCAGACCATTGAGTTATTCGCAAAACAAAAATTCAATGCTCACTAGTGCCAACTGGTGAGAAAATATCGAATCTCTTGGCTCAAATGATGTTAGCCCTTGTAGTACTGAACAACTTTGCCGAATAAACCATATTTCTAAGTGGTCAGGCCACTGAGCTATTCGCAAAACAAAAATTAAATGTTCACTGGCGCCACCTGGTGAGAAAATATCGAATCTCTTGGCTCAAATAATGTTAGCCCTTGTACTACTGAATCACCTTGCCGAAGACGCAATCTTTCTAAGAGGTCAGGCTACTGGGCTATCCGCAAAACAAAAATCCAATACTTGTTTTTAATTATGAATCGTGGTTTGCGGCTAACCAGCCGAGTGGAAGTTTAACAACTACCGAAAAGATAAACATTACATATAATTTGCAATTGGATTAGATGGACAAATTGATGTGAAGATTTGCGAAAAAGTTACACGTCTTCTCAGTGAGAATCGAACTCACGACTCCCCGATCTCTAGTTGGGGCGCGTTACCACTACGCCATGAGAGGACTCATAAACGCAGAAGTTAACCTGAATTCGATTTCAGCTCAATAATCACGTGGTCCTTTTTCGCAAAGTGCACCTCTTTCGGAAGAATTAGATGCCCATCCAAATACAACGCTTTCTATATATATCCAATGCCCAGCTCGAGAGCGCATTGTTTTTTAGGTATAGGAATAGCACACTACACTAGCCAGCAACTGCGCTGGCTGAGGTTTCTATCGTGTGGGCTTCCAATGGGTCGCGACGTTCTCAAACGACCGGTTACGGAACATGAGTCCGTTGCTCGATAAATGTTCCGTAACCGGTCGTTTGAGAACGTCGCGGCCCATTGGAAGCCCACACAATAGAAACTTCAGCCAGCGCAGTTACTGGCTAGTGTAGTGTGCTATTCCTATACCTAAAAAACAATGCGCTCTCGGGCTAGGCATTGGATATATATAGAAAGCGTTGTGTTTGGATGGGCATCTAATTCTTCCAAAAGAGGTGCACTTTGCGAAAAAGGACCACGTGATTATTGAGTTGAAATCGAATTCAGGTTAACTTCTGCGTTCATGAGTCCTCTCATGGCGTAGTGGTAACGCGCCCCAACTAGAGATCGGGGAGTCGTGAGTTCGATTCTCACTGAGAAGACATCCATCTAATCCAATTGCAAATTATATGTAATGTTTAGCTTTTCGGTAGTTGTTAAAAATTCAATGTTCACTAGCGCCACCTGGTGAGAAAATATCGAATCACTTGACTCAAATAATGATAGCCCTTGTTCTACTGAACAACTTTGTTGAAGACGCCATCTTCCTATGTGGTCAGGCCACTGAGCTATTCGCAAAACAAAAATTCAATGCCCATCAATGCCACCTGGTGAGAAAATATAGAATCTCTTGGCTCAAATAATGTTAGCCCTTGTACTACAAAACCACCTTGCCGAAGACGCAATCTTTCATAGAGGTCAGGCTACTGGGCTATCCGCAAAACAAAAATTCAATGTTCACTAGTGCCACCTGGTGAGAAAATATCGAATCTCTTGACTCAAATAATGTTAGCCCTTGTTCTACTGAACAACTTTTTTGAAGACGCCATCTTCCTAAGTGGTCAGGCCTCTGAGCTATTCGCAAAACAAAAATTCAATGTCCACTAGCGCCACCTGGTGAGCAAATTTCGAATCTCTTGACTCAAATAATGATAGCCTTTGTGCTACTGAACAATTTTGCCGAAGACGCCAGCTTTCTAAGTGGCCAGGCCATTGAGCCATCTGCAAAACAAAAATTCAGTGCTCACTAGCGCTACCTGGTGAGAAAATGTCGAATCTCTTGACTCAAATAATGATAGCCCTTGTGCTACTGAACATCTTTGTTGAAGACGCTATTTTTCTAAGTGATCAGGCCACTGAGCTATTCGCAAAACAAAAATTTCATGCCCATTAATGCCACCTGGTGAGAAAATATTGAATCTCTTGGCTCAAATAATGTTAGCCCTTGTACTACTGAACCACCTTGCCGAAGACGCAATCTTTCTAAGAGGTCAGGCTACTGGGCTATCCGCAAAACAAAAATTAAATGTTCACTAGCGCTACCTGGTGAGAAAATATCGAATCTCTTGACTCAAATAATGATAGCCCTTGTTCTACTGAACAACTTTGCCGAAGACGCCAGCTTTCTAAGTGGTCAGGCCATTGAGCTTTTCGCAAAACAAAAATTCAATGCCCACTAGTGCCACCTGGTGAGAAAATATGAAATCTCTTGGCTCAAATAATGTTAGCCCTTATACTACTGAACAACTTTGCCGAAGACGCCAGCTTTCTAAGTGGTCAGGCCATTGAGCTATTCACAAAACAAAAATTAAGTGCTCACTAGCGCCACCTGGTGAGCAAATGTCGAATCTCTTGGCTCAAATAATGATAGCCCTTGTGCTACTGAACAACTTTGTTGAAGACGCTATTTTTCTAAGTGATCAGGCCATTGAGCTATTCGCAAAACAAAAATTAAATGTTCACTAGCGCTACCTGGTGAGAAAATATCGAATCTCTTGACTCAAATAATGATAGCCCTTGTTCTACTGAACAACTATTTTGAAGACGCCAGCTTTCTAAGTGGTCAGGCCATTGAGCTATTCACAAAACAAAAATTAAGTGCTCACTAGCGCCACCTGGTGAGCAAATGTCGAATCTCTTGGCTCAAATAATGATAGCCCTTGTGCTACTGAACAACTTTGTTGAAGACGCTATTTTTCTAAGTGATCAGGCCATTGAGCTATTCGCAAAACAAAAATTAAATGTTCACTAGTGCCACCTGGTGAGAAAATATCAAATCTCTTGGCTCAAATAATGTTAGCCCTTATACTACTGAACAACTTTGCCGAAGACGCCAGCTTTCTAAGTGGTCAGGCCATTGAGCTATTCACAAAACAAAAATTAAGTGCTCACTAGCGCCACCTGGTGAGAAAATTTCGAATCTCTTGACTCAAATAATGATAGCCCTTGTGCTGTTGAACAACTTTGTTGAAGACGCCATTTTCCTAAGTGGTCAGGCCACTGAACTATTCGCAAAACAAAAATTCAATGCTCAGTAGTGCCACCTGGTGAGAAAATATCTAATCTCTTGACTCAAATAATGATAGCCCTTGTGCTACTGAACAACTTTGCCGAAGACGCCATCTATCTTAGTGGTTAGGCTATTGAGCTTTCCTCAAAACAAAAGTTTAATGCTCACTAGTGCCACCCGGTGAACAAATCTTGATGCTTTTGGCTCGACTAATGTTAGCACTGAACAACTTTGTCGAAGACGCTATCTTATACTTATGACACACTTGTGGTATACGTACCATGGTACAATTATCTTGAAATGGATTCCATACTGATAATTGTCTTCATTCAAGATAGCCTTGGAATAATTTTCTTGACAACTTGTACCATGGTATAGGTATCAGATGTCTGTCCAAGGTATTGTTTAGTGGTCAGGCTACTGGGCTATCCCATAAAACAAAAATTAAATGCTCACTAGCGCCGCCTGGTGGCGTAATTCCGTATCAGAATGACCACCACGTGTCAGCCAGAACAAATGAACAACTCTTCCGAAGACACCAACCTTCTAAAACATCAGGATCTTGAGATATCATAGTTTGCATTCTTATTCCTCAAGGTTCATATAGGGCAAGTCAGAAAAAGCGCCCCTACTGGACAAGTTAGTTCTCAAATAAAAGGATGATCCTCAACTCCTACATGTAAATCGTACTGAATGCTGAAACTTCGCGGGAGATAATACTGTGCTGCACCCCAAATTGATGGAATCTCATATGCCCTGGGAAGAATTTTTGCTTTAAAATATTAAGGGTTTGAAAATATGAATTTTGCAAATAATTCTAAAATAATATTCGATTTTCAAATATCGAAATAGGCTATGATGCCTAAGATCGAATATTGGAATAATATGTTTCTATTTACTTATCTCACGACCTTCTAAGCCACTTTGGTGCTTCTCCTAAAATTTGAATGATGTCGGATTTTTTCAAATATTTTTCCTGGTCACAAAATATATCTAGCGAACGAATTTTGGGATAATGTGTACTAACTTCTCAGATCATTCTTCTTAAATATTTAAGAATCTTTTTTCTAAAATATTTAAGGATTTGAAATCCGAATTTTTATAACATTTTCTTGTCAAAAAAAAAAACATCTGACGAAATAATTGAATGAAATAACGAAATAATGAACAAAACTATAAATAAACGTGGTTCTCTGATATTTATCGACACGTAGCTGCATATTCCTCTTGGAATAACTGTGATTTTTTATGTTTACTCAACATCATACAAGCAAAGAAAACATTATTGTATTGAACAAAGTTTATATCAAGCATCTAAATCAATGATTGATAATCCATTTGGCAAAACTTCAACATTGCTGATATTGCTGTTACTTTCTCGCGATACGCGACTGCTTCTTATCGAATTTTCATTCATAAAATGAGCGATCATCAGATCCTAAAAGGCATTTCAAATGAAAATATATTATTTCCAGTCCCTTGTACTGCGACTAATCTACTAATAACAGCGCGTTGCATATTCAAAGATTATCTTATAGATGCGTAATGTTTCAAACATGATTCTATATTGCTACGAATCGAGCCGCGTCGCGATTTGGTTGTGCGCCATCTGGTTTGGTGACGATCTGACGATAGCATCCTGCATTCTACATGATTCGGCCCTGCCTATTTCAGGCGTGTGTGGCAGCGTTACTTCTCAAATGACGTTTCTCTATCCGCACGGCAGCTGGCTGGAAAAATATGTCGCTGCTAAGTGGGGTCACGCCAAATTTTTCAAAAATTTGGTGCAAAAATGCTCAAATTAGGGCCCCCGACTATGCCTATGACCTGCAGGGGAATATGAGGGTGCAGGATATACAAAAATATGGGTATATTTTTGGTTTATGAGCTTTGAATGAGAGGGTGAAAAAATCATTCATTTCAATACACTGATCCGTATACGCACGCGTTACGCGATCAATTTTTTGAACCAGTTCGTGGAAAATTGGGGAAAACCCTTGGGAAAAACGTTCATATTTTCAATTTATCACCTGAATCCAGTTAGTTACCCTTTATTTAGTAATTGAAAATATTTTGTAAATTTATATCCAGCTCAGTCGTTCCATATTTAGGCACATTTCCACGGTACTAAAGTATCAAATTTTCCGGGAAAATCGAGAATTGATTTTCCGGAAAATACCTCAGTGACAATGTTTGAGATCATTTAAACCTTTCTGAGTAAAAAAAAGTATATGTCACCGCTTTAAATTTCCTGAAAATCACGTAAATACCTAATTGGTGGAAAAAATTTTCCGACTTTGCTTGTTTCGCCGAAGTAAGCTGGAAAAACGAGGGAAAATTCTGGAAAAGTTTTTTCCACAATTTGAAGGAAACATGATCCCTCGTAGCGTGAAAGGTTTTATATGACCCAATTCGGCTAGGTTTAAGCAGCCCAATGGTCTAAAGTCAGCATAACGCCTTCGCTCCCATACAAATTTCAAATCGCTCAAACCCATTAGACGATCGCCTTAAGCGGTACGCACTCCAGCTGTCGTTCAGAATCGACAGTTGTCTGAATTTCGCCAGGGTTGTGATACAGTCACCGCTCATAATTTATGAAACAGCAGGATTTAAGATGAAACTGAATCGAAGCCATACCTTCAATTCAAGAGCACAAATCTAGAGAACCAGACGGCCGTTCAAGCTAAAAACTTATTGTAAAACAATTGATAACAATCAATTGTTTCAAAATTGTGTATATATTGAACAATATTTGTGGACAAGTTTTACTGCGGTTTCATGAAATACGATTTTACACAATGTTTAAATAAGCAAACATATGTATATCACGAACTTCACAATTTCGTACTGAATGCATGTGTATTTCCATTTTTAAATGCAAAAATTTTCAAACTTGCGCAAAACTTAAAACGATTCATAATTGTGGGGCTAGCGTTCGAGAGCGAAGGACTTTTCTTGAGTTCGCGTTCCGGATCGACACGCGAAATGTGAACCCCCTTCGATGCCAGTGAGCGCCGGGGATGGTTTGATTAGCCAGAAAACGTGGTACGGCACTCAGGAAAATGATTGAGTTTCGCATAGCGGCTGACACGGTATCAAACCATCCGCAGCCCAGTCCAATCGGGAAATGGATTCCAACTTCTTCTTATCGATTCTAACGAGTATTTGGAATGAAGACGGGGAGGGGGAGCGGGCACCCGGGTGGTCGGATCAAATTGGATCCAAAAGTGGGTATTTTTGGAGCAAAGGGCTTGGATAACAATAATACCCACTCGTCATAATCGGAGCACAGCAACACAAGGTGTATAGAACAGCCAAAACGATTGGGATTTGACGAGAAATCGAACCTGAATTTCTAACGAAAAAAAAAATCATATTTATTTTCCTCTGGTTTGGGCAGGTAAACGTGGGTGGTGAGAGGAAGGTATGATTAAGTGATGATTTCATCAATGTTTGCTTTCCGGGAGTTAGTTGTTTGTGAAAAATGATTCTTTCCTCAGGTAAGGAGAATCATTTTTCAAACGTGAAATCAAGTTTGTGTGGAGCACATCAGCGCAGCAGGATGTTATCTACATCGTTTTTCAGTTCTTTTTGCTCTTCTTCTTCTTTTTGGCATTACGTCCCCACTAGGACAGAGCCTGCTTCTCAGCTTGATGTTCAATGAGCACTTCCACAGTTATTAACTGAGAGATTTATTTGCCTTAGTTGCCACTTTTGCATTCGTATCTCGTGTGGCAGGTACGATGATACTTTTATGTCCAGGGAAGTCAAGGAAATTTCCATTATGAAAAGATCCTGGACCGACCGGGAATCGTACCCAGACACCTTTACCATGGCTTTGCTTTGTAGCCGCGGACACTAACCACTCGACTAAGGAAGGCCCCTGAGTCTCTCTCTTCTTTAGAGCGTGATGTAATTTATGGACGACCCCTTATGTTCAATATTAGGTTAAGCTTTGATTTAGATTAATACTATTGAACACCTCCAATATAGTTCAAAATGGAGCTACATATGAAAAATGTATAGTTTGCTCTACAAATCACAATGACTTGACAACGATTAGAGATACAGTTAACTCTCCCTTATTCGATACTTCGTATATCGATATCGAGTTATAGAACCATAGTAAAAGTTTATTTTCATGGCTACCTTGATGGTCCCTTGGATCGCATTTGCACTGATTTTGTAATCTGTAACTAGCTCGATGGTCGCTTCTTTTTCTTGGTATTACATTCTTACTGGGACAGAGCCTGCTTCTCAGCGTAGTGTTTTTATGAGCACTTCCACAGAAACCATATGAGTTATTCTATAGGGTTTAAGTCACCGTCGATTGTTATATTTGAAGATTGTTGATATTTTTCGGTGATTACTACACACTGAAACACGATTATAACGTTTCGGCTTACTGATTTTCAGCCATCATCAGATTTGTTCAAATCGATCGTGTGGTGGTGAACGATCGATTTGAACAAATCTGATGATTGATTTGTTCAAATCGATCGTTCACCACCAGTGTGGTTTTATTACTAGTAATAAAACCACACTGGTGGTGAACGATCGATTTGAACAAATCTGATGATGGCTGAAAATCAGTAAGCCGAAACGTTATAATCGTGTTTCAGTGTAATCACCGAAAAATATCAACAATCTTCATATATATACCATATGAGTTATGATAACAAAACATGTATTAATAGAAAGCATAGCTATAACATAATCTGTTAGAAAGAATCAAAGAGCAATTACTTTTTCATGGGTAGCTCTAGACGGTGTGAAAATTTTTAAAAATGTTATAGTAAATAACACATTAATGCATATTTTTGTTATCATTTAACCATATTTTGTTTAACCTGCGATAAGAACTTCACAAAATTTCAATCGGTTTAAAATTTTTCTGCTGTTTTGAAAAGAAAGTTCAATTGAGTTTTATTATAAAAATATTAGAAAATTCAACAGAGGACGGGACGGTTCATGACGGGATAAGATTATTGTGGGCAAAGATTAAAAAACGTGAAATTTGGAAACTTTGGAAACTACCTCTTAAACAGTCAAACATAAAACAATACTTTTATCGGTAAAGAATTGCAATAGGAGAAGGGCTACTGTTTTGCATAATGCTTAGTTACAGTTGCACTGCGTGATAGTGCTATTTCAGAACATTATTTTCTAATCCCCTGAATTTTAGAAAACTATTTCTCAAGATTTTTGAAAAAAATCCATTTGCCAAACAAACTATTCATGGAAACGCACTAAGGTGTGAATTAAAAATTAACACATCGCTAAAAAAAAAGTTAGAGTCCAATCTCTTCAAGGATTACTTATGATGTTTATCTAGTGATTTCTCCGAAATTTCCTCCGAGAATTCATTAGGAGTTCCTCCAGGTGCTCACAACTCTCACATAACTAAATAATTTCATCCAAGAATTCTACCAGAGTTACCACCAGGAAAATCGCTCCATGGCCTACTCCAAGTATCTCTTCAGATAATCCTACAAGGTTTCTCAAGATATTAATTCGGTGCCTCTGTTATCGCACATTCAATTGTATCAGGGGCTGGTCAGGACAAGTTAGATACACGATACTAGGGAATGTCTTTACGGGAGAACTGACGGAAAACTAGGTCCATACACAATACACGAAACATTCATTTTATTGTTAAAGGTATGTAACAATAACTTTATATAATATGAACAGCAATTGGCAAACTATTAAATACATTTTGAAAACTTGTTGGGCCTTCATAGTCTGCAGAGTAATGTTATTTTAAGGGGAATATTCGAGTTTTACCCGAAGTTCTTTAAAAATTACTATAAATCATCATATATTTTTACCTAATCTTATTAGAATATATTTTTCTAGTAGACTGCTTGTAAAGTCGGTTGCTCTTTCAAATTAGACTGATCTCATGACTGGCATCATGAGACTCCAAAAAATCATCCAGGGATTCTTTCAATAGTTCCTTTTGGAACTCTTCCAGAGATTCTCCCATGAATTGCTGTCATAATTTCATCAGAAATTATCCTAACAATTTCTCTAGAGATTACATTAGTAAAATGTTTTCAAAAATTCCTCCAGTAAAATCTCTACATAAATCGCTGTTGGAAAATCTCTTCAAGGATTCCTTCAAAGATTTCATCTGGGAATTTTACAGATATGTCGCCATAGATTCCTCCAAGGATGATTCTAGGGGTTTCTTCAGAAAAATCTTTACAGGAGATATTCTCAGGATTTCTCTAGAGATTCCACCAACAAAATCTCTACAGTGATTCTTCCTGGGATATCTCCAAGGACTCTCCGAGGATTCTTTCAGAGTCCTTCAGTAATTAACAAGAGTTTCTCTCTTTGTTGTAAAAAAGCCATTGAAAATGTAGACTGGGTAGCCGAAAAGCATGTTTTATGTTTATTCAAGAATTGTTTCAAATATTTCCTCGGGAATCCCTCCAAAGACTCCTGAAAGAATTTGTCCAGGAATTTCACCGGGGATTACTCTAGATTTTTTCTAGAGTTTTCTCCAGACATTGCGAATCCCTCCAGGAACTTATAAAAATAACTTCTTCAGAAAAGTAGTTCCTTGAGGAATCTCTAAAAAAAATCACGGTGGAAACCCTGGAGTACTTCTAATTGTTTTTGATGAAATCTCTGGAGGAGTTTATGGATGAATTTCTGTAGAAATTTGTAAAAATTCTTAGAGGACTCCCCAGAGGATTTTTTAAGAGAACCAGAACAAATCTTTGGAGAAATTTCAAAGGGAATCCCTGAAGGATTACCTGCGATTTTCCTGGGAGAATTCCTGAAGGAATCTCTTGAGGAGCCTCTATTTATGAAGTTATTCCTTGTAGAATCCCTTGATGAATTTCCGGAAGAATTCCTTGAGATCCCCAAAAAAAAACTCTCAGGAATAATTCGTAGAGGAATCTCTTGAGGACCACCTGGAGAATTTCTGGAGATACAAATTATGTATTCCTTTAAAAAATTGCCGTAGTGTGACCAGGATAAACCCTTGATGACATCTCAGCAAAAATCCCTATAGAGATTATCAAAGAGAAGATGTTTCTGGATTTATTGAAGGAATATCAGGAGAAATCGCTTGAAGGAGTACTGGAAGTAATCTCATGGAAACGTTTGGAAAAATTCCTGGAGAAATCTCAGTAAATATTTCACGGGAAGAATCTTAGATGTAATTGCTGGAGACGTTTCGGCAGATCTTCCTGGTGGAATCGCTATAAAAATATCCCTGCAAAAATGACTGGAATAATACATTGGAGGAATCCCAGGAGGAACTTCTGGCAAAATTCCAGAATGAATTGTTGAAGGCATTTCTGCAGCCCTATCTGAACAGATCGAGAAAATCTGGTAGCAAACAAAAATTTTTCCGTGAAGTATTGTAGAAAACGTTGTACAAATTACGATTGAGATTATTTTGGGAGAATTTCTGGTGAAATCCCTGGAGTAATCTTTCAAAAAGTACCTGGAGAAATCTTTGGAAGTGCCTTTGTAAATATTCCGAGAAATTTTTTTGAGGAAATCTCTTGAAGTTTTCTTTGAAGATTTACTGAAGCCCTATTTGAACCCAAAACTTCGATTTATTTTAAAAGTTGTAATTCTTCAGTGATAAAATGTCGTTTTACTTGTTGATTTAAACATGAACAAGAAGAATTTTAAACCTGGATGAAAACTGTGATGAACTGTATTTTGAGTTGTGGTATGATGGAACTATATGCAGCCATTCAATGAAAAACCGATCTAAATAATCAAAAAAATACAAAAACACGTATGTCCTCATTTCGGATAAGGAACAAAATAGCAAATTTTCACGGAATTCGGTGACCCACTAGATCGGTTTTTCATTAAATGTCTGTATGATGATCTAAAAATGTCCAAATTACACCAAAAAAACAAAACGGTGCCCAGAATGGCCATGCTCACGAAAAATGTCCAGGGTTCTAATCAAGAGTTCCATGTGTTTAATGCAAAGCTAAAGGAACGAAAATCGGTTCAAAAATTGATTTTTGAGAGCGTTTCAATGTCATGGATCACTTTCGACCCTTAATGCATAATGTGTCATTTTTTTTTATAGCGCCGTTCCTAGAGGTCACTGAAAGCTTCTTTTAGCACGAAAATGTTCGTTTTCAAAAGTTAGGAATAGTCAGAAGTTAATATTTTTATCTCTTTTGAAAGTTACAGCTCCTTTACTCTGCCGATTGGCCAAAAATTACCCCAATGTACAACGAAGGTTAAAGTGCTGTGGGTCAAATTGACCCAAGGAAACAGATAAAGGGTTGATGTAGAAGAAGTCGTGTATACTTTTTGTCGTTTTAACTAGTTATGATAAAAAAATATATTTTTGTTAGAAAAAATATGTGATCAATCTGTAGGGGGAGATCCCCCAGTACCGGACAGCACCCAATACCGGACAAAGTCGAAACATTGAGAAATCATGGTCCAATCAAAACGGTGTATAAGAAGAAAAGAAAGCTATAATGGAGGCTAATATTTGCGTAAAATAACATATCCTTGAAATATGTATGCCTTTTTTAAAAAGTAGAAAAGTTTGAAAATCTTAAAAAAATTGAGGTATCGCCTTAATTTTGAGCCTATTTAGTAACCATTTTGAATATAAAAAAATACTATGGATCACGCAAGCATGATCGAACATAAACCTAATTTGATAGAATGAATGTATTTTGTACCATAAATGAACAAAATATGGACAAATTACAATTTTTGTTAAGCACCTTCTGTCCCCCAGTTTCGGACAGCTTGATTTGCTATATGATATCTTTGTAATTATTGCACCAGTGTTTCTAAATACATTAATTTTTCATGGTTTTCGTCGATCATGGCATCAAACATGCGATAAAATTAAGAAGAATGAACAATCAGAACAACATCGTAAAATGTGCTATTTTTCATCATATATGAAAGAAGTTTTTGATGGACATCTTGCAAATTAAGAAAAACTCAATTTGTTCTTGTGAATGTTGCAAATGCATTGAATTGGCAATTATATAATATTCCTATAGTAAAAACATTCAATGATGCTCAAATTTGCAGAATTCGAGGCATTTCCATATCGTGTCCGGTATTGGGTGCCACCTTTCAAGATCGATCATTTTGGTACTAAAATACATCATCAAAATCCAATGTCAAAATTCATATTTATATTTTCGAATTTATTTTTGTACACTATAAAAATGATAATATTTATCATAAATGGGTAACACGAGCACATAAAAGCAATATTTTTCGAATTATGAATTTAGTGGCTTAAGTGTCCGGTACTGGGGGATCTCCCCCTAATTCACAAAAATTAAAAAAAATCTGCTATATTCTACCAAATTTTAAGTAATCCATTTCTTTACGAAATAATGACTATATGAACAGAAAATGTGCATTTTTGGAACAATCCATTTGATATAAATAAAAGAACTATTAACCGTTATTGGATATGATTTTTCAATACATGAAAAAGGCCATATTCCTTTTGTCTTGACAATTATCTAATGTATTTGAAATATGTAAACAAGGATAAGCACCGGCGTTCTTGTAAAAAGAGGTATGAACCGTGTTGATTCGAAGTGTCCGTAAATCACCCAAAACTTCTATTTTCGGCAACTTTATGCATGGAGAATGCGGAAGACATATTAATTATGGCACGGCAATTTGAAGCAGCACGGTCCCATAAAAATCTTTCAAAAATAAATAAATTGTTCTAATTTGAACGTTTTTTATTCAAGGAAGTATGTTATAAAGTTTTATAATTGCTTTAAATTAAAAGTAATGGACATCATCAAGAAATTGTGTTCAAAATAACAGCTCGTATCAAATTTAGAACTTTTAAACAGGACATAATCAACGATTCCATAACCTACCACAAACTAATAATTATTGTTTTTATCTCCTCTTTTTATGTTTTCTATCACCACCAACAACCAATCAATCAACAACCCAACCAATCAATCAATCAACCAATCGCCCAACCCATTTGACCCGCAAAACCAACGTATCCACCCCACGCGAATTATACGCCTCCAATGTTTGCCCAAATATGCGTGGCATCACCTACCTACTGCTAAACCGTGGCTGCCACTTCGATGTGATTTGATGTGCCTCTGGGTGTGCTTCTTTCCATCTATCCATCCACCGAACATTGTTCCATCGACCGTCAACGAAACCCAACACCCTAGATCCAAACTGGAAGCAGCGGAAAAGTTGGCAGCAGCTTCTGCCGCCGCGTAAGTGTCCACACGTTCCAAGTTTTGTCAGATTTCTCCTAGAGAATCCAAAACTCATGCTTTGAAAATATGCCTTCAATTTTCTACTAGCGGCGCAGAAAAAAAATTAACAAACAAGTTTTTACTAGTTTGCTGTTGACTGAAAAGTTACATCTTTAGTATAGATTTTCTAGTTTCGCAATAGTTTTGTTTTGTTCCTAGTTGACTGCCTCCCAGAGAGGGATCCAGTGATAGTTTAAAGAAAAAAAAAACAAAAAATTCCATTTGGCTGTGTTTTGCTCTCTGTCTTTGGCAAATTTGCGTCTACGGATCGGAAAACTTTTCCGGCGTTACACACCCGGAGACTTTTTCCCATCTGATTTTCCTAACACTTATTCTCTCTAGTTAGTCCTTCTCGTAGTCGTCCTCAGCTGAGCTGGTGGTATCGGTTTCTTTGCGTTTCATGTAAAGTTTGTCTTCTAGCGAAAGAAAATCAACAACTGTTGCGGCGTCGTTCTCGCATTCCTAGATTTACTACGTGTCTGTCTCATCGAGTTTTTCTGATAGTTTATAGTTTTCTGCTTTGACCTTTGCTAACTCAAATAAAAACGCGTAGAACTGTCGCTTTGTCTATGTTTTACCATCAAACTTGTTTAGAACTTAGTGGTTTATCATTATTATAGGTATGTTGATATCATCAAGACGCTGTAAATCTTGTGAAAGCTTATTAGTAACAAATAATAAAATAAGCACATAGAACACGTTCAACGGTGTATAGAAGTGTTTTTTTTTTTAACAGCTTTCCTAGTGCAAAATTGACAAGGAAATTATTCAAACCGATTATAGTTATTTTCCAATAGATGTATCACAAATTATATAGAATCAAATTACTTCCGAGAAATACATGTTATTCCAAGTATAATTCAGGTAACAATTCAGATTTTGCCATAATCCAATAGACAAGATAAAATTAAAAGTGAATCTTTAAATCCGTAATGACACCAAAACTGTTATTAGAGCTTATCGGTGACAACTCAGTTGCTCTGCTGATTGCCAACCAATAATACCGCACTATTAGGATCTGTAATTTAACTCTACTGGCCTCTTCTACAAATAATACAAAATTTCTTCAAGCTTCAAAACAAGAATCCATAAATCAGACAAATAAAACATTGTGCGTATGTAAAGATGGGTAAATTATAGATGGGCTTTAAAAAAAATCCACAAGCTCATAGAGCAAATGACGACTCTTATATGGTAGACGAGCGCTTTACCAATTACTGAGCCACTAATGACCCGAGTGCTAAAGTATAATGTTTCGAATTCAAATCTAAACGGCGTACAATGGAAGATTTCGTCATTTTAGCGCTCATTATTAAAAGCGTCCTGATTATGCTTCCAAGCGTTTTGGATTTTTTTAGAAAGTTTTTCAGTGTGTAAAGGCGCTAGTTACTTGTGATGTATTCAATATTCTGATCTATCCCCCTATAAGTGAGATTGCAAAAAACTATGTTACCACTTAATGTACAAAGAAACAATGAAGTTGATGTCTACATTGATTGTTTTAATTATTGTTAGAAATAATCACTTAAGGCAGCTTGTTATTAAAAAAATATATTAAATTTCTTGGAGAAACCACAACGAAAAGTAACGTCAATACAATAAAAAGGTATTTCTGCACCAAACAAATCTTAGTGGCAAAGTCATTCATAACGACAAGCCACTTTAATAGAGATTATTACAATAATTTCCTACTCTTTTACACAACAGTTCACTTATGGAAACCTTAGATAATTTAGGTTATTTTCGTATACAATATTTAAGAAAGTAATTTTGTTTTGCATTTAGAAGTTCACAACTATTTGAACTGTGGCTTCTCAAACTGATCATTCTGTTACCCAGGTCATATTTGTACTTTGTTCTGAAATGGATTTTCACGAATTAAATATCATATTTTGCTCAATAAATAGACTGTTGTTTTCCGAAAAAAAATATACAGCCATTCCATAAAAAACCGATCTAGTGGGTCTCCGAATTCCGTGAAAATTTGCTATTTTGTTCCTTATCCGAAATAAGGATACACCTGAGACGAGACTCGCGAAGACGGTCTTCTTTTTCTGTGATTGCTGAGTTTTTTCTTATTCCACTTTGTGTTTATACCAATTATGCGCTAGCCGTTCAAATCCTCACATGAACCTCTCAGCAAAAAAAGATTGAGTTTGCATCACATCGAATCATAAATAGCCGTTTGAGTAAAATTTCATGCCAGCAAACGTAGCATACAGCTCAGCTTAGCTTAGACTGACTACACATATCAATGGTTGCTATTCCGTGATTGACCGAAGTCAGTGAAAATGCACAAAGAATCAACTAGAAGTTTGGCTGGGATTGGCCATAATCTTCTTCAATATGCATAATTCAGTGCCTCTATTTATACAGGGTCAATAAAGGCGCCGGCCACGTCCTTGCAGTCAGGTGGGATTAGGGGAAGGAATATTAGTGTGTAACCTTTGCTATTTGGAGACCGTGTTTGCCTCTGCATCTCCACAAAGGTTACTGGGAGGGATGTTTGTTAATGGGAAGGATCGTTGGGTCACAGGATTCACTTTGATAAGCGATTAGGCCATGATAAATAATGATTTGTGAGATATATACATGCTTATTTGTAAATATAATATTTTCATTTCATATGAACAATTTCTATGTAGTTGAAAATTATGCCGACACTTGATGTGACGAACCATTCAAAGTTTGTTGAACAAATACCTAAATGTAACATTCCTACAGCTGTCAGGACGAAAGCATGTGTTATTATATTTTACTTATTTGAAAAGAAACAAAAAACTTGATTGGTTGGAACATCATAGAACACTCTTATTCTTATGCCGACACTTACAGTGGCGAACCATCCAAAGTTTGTTGAATAGAGTGAACTTTTCGCAAGTCTACACTTGTAGTGTCGAACCATTCAAAGTTGTTTTTTATAATTACAAAAATAAAGGTAAAAAGGGGTGTTCTGAAAATAACACTCACAGTGACGAACAATTCATAGTTTGTTGAAAATTCATATTTACGTCCCACCATTGTAATGATTAAATGTGCAGTCATACATATTTTATAGATTAGAAATAGTAGCATGAAACGAGCTCACCAATTGATCCTTTATCCTTCACTGTGCAGCCACAATCCACTCTCAGCCTCACTCGTTTGCTCGGCTATATAAAAGCACTCAGAAAAAAAAGGCGCGCGATCCGAAAAGGAAAAAAAACTTGCCTTTCTTGACGCACTGCCCAGCAGCAAGCGTCAAGGTCGAAAGATCAAACAGAACTAACCGATCACGGCACTTTTCACTTACTCTAACCGAACTAACCGATCACGCCACTTTTTCACTTACTAGACCGACGCGCGACATGTTTGATCCTGCCTCCGTCGCTCGCCCCCGTAGAAGCAAGCGTCAAGGTCGATAGATCAAACAGAACTAACCGATCGCGACACTTTTCACTTACTCTAAACGAACTAACCGGTCACGTCACTTTTTCACTTACTAGACCGACGCGCGACATGTTTGATCTTCTTCATGCCAGCAAACGTAGCATACATTAGAAATAATTAATCTTCTGCTTAGATTTATCAGCAACTTTGAAAAAAACTGCTCCGCTGACTGAGATTTTCAATAACAATTTACTTTGAACACAATACTTTTCACTTTTTCAGCCATAAAAACGGTGGGCTGCATTTGACGTTTCGTGAGAGGGGAAACTAGGCTGCATATGACGTTGATATTTTTCCTCTTCGCGAGTCTCTCTCAGGGATACACGTATTTTTGGATTTTTTGATTAGGGTGACCATTTCCGAAATAGGGTGACCAGAAAAATCGCGATTTTGCAAAAAAAATATTTTTAAAAAAATTATAACTTTTGAACCGTTTGGCCGATTTTCAATCTTTTTGGACGAAATGAAGGCTAAAGATTTTGACTTTTCGGAAAATATAAAATTTCACAAAAATTGTGTTTTTTACATGAAAAAACTCAATAGTTTCCGTTTTTTCGTGTTTTGAAGGCCTCGGGACCAAAGGGGCTATTGCTGCTCTCATTTTTTCTTAAAAGTTCAGAAAATTTTACGTTAACTGTCAAATTTTCAGCGATGTATGTTTTTTTAGTTTTTGAGATATATTTTTTTGAAAATAAAAAATCAGTAATTTTTCATCGGCACACACTGTAGATCTCAGCGCATTAGATTTGTAATGTTTTAAAAAAAACATAACTTTTGAACAGCTCAACCGATTTCCAATCTTTTTTTATGGAATGAAAGCTTAAGATCTCAACTTTAAAAAAAAATAGAAAAAAATAGAAAACTTTGAAAAAATAAATTTTTATATTAAAATATATAAAAATTTCAAAAAAAAAGGAATTTTTATATTTTTTCACGTTTAAACATATTTTTATCAGATTTTTCATTTTTTTCTGAATAGTTGAAATTTAAGCTTTCATTCCATACGAAAAGATTGGAAATCGGTTAAGCTGTAAGGCCAAAGATTTTGACTTTTCGGGAAAAATATAAAATTTCACAAAAATTGTGTTTTTTACATAAAAAAACTCAATAGTTTCCGTTTTTTCGTGTTTTGAAGGCATCGGGACCAGCGGGGCTATTGCATGCCCTCATTTTTTTCTAAATTTTACGTAAACTGTCAAATTTTCAGCGATGTATGCTTTTTAGTTTTTGAGATATATTTTTTTGAAAATAAAAAATCAGTCATTTTTCATCGGCACACACTGTAGATCTCAGCGCATTAGATTTGTAATGTTTAAAAAAATCAATACTTTTGAACAGCTTAAGGTCTCAACTTTTAAAAAAAAATAGAAAACTTTGAAAAAAAAAATTTTTCACGTTTAAACATATTTTTATCAGATTTTTCAATTTTGTCTGAATAGTTGAAATTTTAAGCTTTCATTCCATACAAAAAGATTGGAAATCGGTTAAGCTGTTCAAAAGTTATAATTTTCTTTAAACATTACAAATCTAATTCGCTGAAACCTACAGTGTGTGCCGATAAAAAATGACTAATTTTTTATTTTCAAAAAAATATATCTCAAAAACTAAAAAACATACATCGCTGAAAATTAGACAGTATACGTAAAATTTTCTGAACTTCCAAGAAAACATAAGAACAGCGATAGCCCCTTTGTGCCCGAGGCCTTCAAAACACGAAAAACCGAAACTATTGAGTTTTTTCATGTAAAAAACACAATTTTTGTGAAATTTTATATTTTTCCTGAAAAGTCAAAATCTTAAGCCTTCATTTCGTCCAAAAAGACTAAAAATCGGTCGAACGGTTCAAAAGTTATAATTTTTTTAAAAATAAAAATTTTGCAAAATCGTGATTTTTCTGGTCACCCTATTTTGGAATGGTCACCCTAATAAAAAAAATCCTAAAATACGTGTATCCTTATTTCGGATAAGGAACAAAATAGCAAGTTTTCACGGAATTCGGAGACCCACTAGATCGGTTTTTCATAGAATGGCTGTAATATTGACTTTTTGAACAAGTTTTGAAGACTTAAAAAACGGTGTGTAGTTTGTTGAGAAATTTGTCGTAATTTAAACCACTAAAATTCAAATAGACATCATGAAAAAGGTTGCTATTGACTGAATATGCTCAGCGAGATAACGAAAATTTAAATTTTACTAACGGTTAGTGAAAACTAGCCAATTTTAACATTGAGTTTAAGGATTAGACACACCTTCAGTCTTTTTCAAAACTCATTAATAGTTAGAGATTTTGACGAAATATAATCACAAAACTAATGTGATTGAATTTCAATATTAGAAAACTTGTAAATAGGAGAACATTTTCAGCTCAAAGGAAGACATACACTCCCGTGCAAAAGTTTGAGTTCACCCCCATAAAAACATCAAAAAGTGTTCTGTCTTCAAAGAATATAAAATTACGATTCTAATGACACCTTGTTTTAAAATTTTGGTCGATCCAATGCTGAGGAAATTAGTTATATTTTTTAGTGCGTTTTTTGAAAAATTTCACAACTTTAAGTAAAAATTTAGTAAAATTCAAAAAATCTTATTGGAAAAATACATATGAATAAAGAATAACTCTTCGCCTTTCGAATGCGGCTTAGATAGTTTCAATTGGACGTGTAATCACAGATATATGGACAGAATACTTTTGAATGTTTTTGAGGGGGTGAACCCAAACTTTCGCACGAGAATATATGATCAAAAGGGAAGACATGTGCTCCCAAAGGACACCATCTGGTAAGCCAACGCCAGAGGTATGAAAAACTGAATTTCTAACATGTCACTCAAATTAATTTTAGTTTAGTTTTTTTTTCAATCCTACCATGGCAAAAAGATAAGTTCCAAAATTTAAAAAAAATTACATAAAAAGCAACGTGGAAAACACATAATTTTGTGAATAGAATTGATAAATTAGTGTTTTACATTTAGGCGTTTTCGTTATTTAACTTTACTACATATTATATGGTTACATTACATTCTCTTACGGTTTAATAATTTTAACGCTATCTTATAGTCAAAAACTTGTCTTTCATATGTGCATAATTTAATCTGCACACTTAATTCAGAATGCCGAGTCTCGGTTAATTTTAACCGAGATCCGCACAGCCGAGTAGTCGGCAAACAAATTTCCTGCGATCTGAGCAAATAATAGCCGAGTAAATCGTACTTCGTTGCTAAGCAACCAGACAGGGAGATTTTTTTTTTCTTCCTGTTTTGGAGCGTCTTGCTGGGTAGTGCTTCGTGAAGCCCAAGCAGGACAGTTCGGTTTTGCGTCGTCCGATTGATTTTGCTGACGGATTCGCGCGTGTTTTCGTTGCCGGAAATTTTTTTTTCTTCCTGTTTTGGAGCGTCTTGCTGGGTAGTGCTTCGTAAAGCCCAAGCAGGACAGTTCGGTTTTGCGTCGTCCGATAGATTTTGCTCACGGTTTCGCGCGTGTTTTCGTCGCCGAAGATTTTTTTTTCACCTGTTTTGGAGCGTCTAGCTGGGTATAGTGGCTCATGAAGCCCAAGCAGGACATTTCGGTTTTGCGTCGTCCGATTGAATTTGCTCACGGTTTCGCGCGTGTTTTCGTCGCCGGAGATTTTTTTCTGTTTTGGAGCGTCTTGCTGGGTAGGTATTCGGAAGGCCCAAGCAAGACGGTTTGTTTTCGGGGCGCCAAGAAGTTTTGCTGTCAGTGTCAGTTTTGTGTTCAGTCGAGAATGGATTACCAACTGGTGAGTTCGTTTCATGCTTATGATAACACATTTTTTCTTGAAAGCGTATTTTTTATGTAATATTAAAACGAACATTGTATGGTTCGTCACTATAAGTGTCGGCATTGTGCTTTTTTCTTATACAATTTCAATATACATATATTTTTCTCTTTTTGACATTATTAAAAATTATCTTTTGAATTGTTCGACATTGTGAATGTTGACGTATTTTCTAAAACTTCTACCATATCGAGACAAAATGCACAGTAATACTCATATGTAATTTTCAAACAAACTATGTTTGGTTCGTCACTACAAGTGTCGGCATTATTCCTGTTTCATATAAGTTAAAATATATACATGTAATTTTCAGTTTTCGTCATTAATAAAAACGTCTTTTGAATTGTTCGACATTATAGATGTTGACGTATTTTTTCCAAAAACTTCTCGAGACAAAAATACAAAACTAGCTTTAAATATAAGTCGTATATTTCCCCCTTGTCCATGGATCGCATCACCGACCAGAGGTGACTCCCAGATCTTTTCCTCCCTCACTAATAAACACCCTTCCCGTGGTGATTGTGGAGATGCAGAGGTATTCTCGGTCTCTAGAAGCAACAATCATTACACCCTAACATTCCTTCCCCATCTCAACTGACTATAAGGACTTGGCCGGCGCCGTTATTGATCAATAATATTAGATCTGCTAAAATTGCACTTCGAGAATAAGCGGAAACTCCCATCCCTTATTCATTTGGATCGTAGTGCAATTCTTACCAGTTCCGATCAATCACGGAGTAGCAACCATTGACATGTACAGTCAGTCTATGCTATACTATGCTATGCTATGCTTCGTTGCTAAGCAACCAGACAATTTGTTAGCTGAGTCTCGGTTAAAATCGGGAAATCGAGATTCGCACAGTCGAGCTCGTGAAAAATTTAAGTGTGTGCATCTATTTTTCCTCCTGTTCAGTTATAAGTATGTGAAATATGCCCAAAAATACTACATATAGGGTAGGTGTATCAGTTATGGCCATAGTGGTTCCCTATTTCGCCATACGTGATAACTTGAATGTCTCAATATTTTGAAAAGTTTTTTTGTGTTCTAGCAGTAAGATATAGGATATATCTTGATGTTGAAACATTCGAAAAGATTAAAAATTTGAATGTTATCCGAATTTTGCATATGGCCAAATAGGGAACCACTATGGCCATAACTGGTACACTTTTCCTACTGTCATAACTTCTTTGTTTTAAAACTAAGCGAGATGCCGTATTCAGCAAAGATGTTTTCTTAGCACATTCTAAAACTGAAAAATCAAAAATGCAAAAGTTGTGTCGAAAATTATACTTTTAAGGGGTTTTTATCGAAAATAAATTATGTCTTGAAAAGCGATGAAACTATCAACTTTGTGATATAGGAAAAGTTGTTTAAGTTGACATTATTTTCTACAATTTTTGTGATGACACCTTGTACATTGAAAATGTGGAAAAAATATTTTTTTAGCTTTTAGGGGGATAAATCAAAATGCTGAATGCATCAAAAGAAGCGCATTTACCTACTGAATAACTTTCTTGAAGACGCCAAAATGCTAGGAAGCATAATTAGGACGCTAAAATAACGAAATCTCCTACAGTGCGGCGTTGTAATCTTCTGATCTATTGAGTTACCGTTTTGATTCATATTACGGACACTTAAGGCCTCAGTGAAGTATAACCCAGCTTGGACCATACAAAATAAATCTTTCTGTACGATTTTTTAGCGTTATCGAGCGTCGGAAGCCCTTAACTTTCGGATGGTGCGTAAAGAATACGCGTCCGCAACTTGAATCATTTTAAATAAATCAAAACGTGTGGCCTTTTCATGATTCTTATTCCGGACGCTCCCTCACTTTTGCCTCATATTCCGGACGCTTTGATTCGAATTACGGACAGCTCATGATAATCATTAATGGAACAGTCAAATCATCAATTGAAATCGTTCAACCACTTAAGAGACGTCTAAGGTAGTTGGGCATTATAAATTTGAAATGATATTTATGGAAAAAACCTAATAAAACGAACCTCGAAAATGAGAACTTTTGGACGGCGAAAATTGAAACATTTCGCGTGAAATGTTTCCCATACAAACGAGAGTGTCCGGAATTTGAAGCTGTCCGTAATATGAATCAAAACGGTACTAAGTGACAACTTTCGATGGATTACCTTCGTTTCGAATCATCGGGCAAAACTGAACCTGGCATCCCTTTTTGGTAAATATTTACCAAACTTATCGATAGGAATCTGACCAATTTCTTTTTCGCTTGCTTGTTTATCAATGAATAGACAGCGGAACACGTTTTTATATTAAGCACCAAAATATCGTCACTAAATCTATTGCCGTTTTCAAAAATGTCACAGCATGCCTGGTTTTTGAGATGTTAATTGTTAAAAATGCGTTATTTATCGATTTTAGTCAACTTGCAGACAAGATATCCAGCTTGAATGCAGATTTATGTGCTCAATTTGCAACAGAAATTTTCAATATCAGATTTCAATGAAACTTTCTGGACCTTGACTAATTAAGCCACCTTTCATTCCGCCATTGTCTTCAAAATAATTCATACGAAAAATGACAAGTGTTACATAGATGACTTGCAAATAATTTTCTAGCCTTAAAAATAAATTCTAACACAAATTTTATATTTAACCTACTCAAAAAAAATGATTTTCAAAAATGGTATTTTTTATTGTAATGAATTTTGTCTCAAGAAAGATTATCACACTAGCAATCGCAACATCGCACTTTTAAGGAAAAAAGTCTTTCTAACAAAGAAAAATGTATTGCCTTATATATTTTTTGCGTGCCTTTTCCAAACAAAATTAACAATTGATAGTCGCAATTATTTCAAATTTGTATTAAATTCAATAAGGGAGTCATTTTTAGTCTAATCAGTTTACTTTAAATTATCGAGAATTCCATATAAAATTTGTCCTGAACTGATTTTCAAAATGTGACGCAAAAAAAATCCATTTTTTACGTGGATGATTTTTTTCCCCACAAAAAATTGTGTTTCCTACCAACCATCCACACATTGCTAGATGATCACTTTTAAGAAAAAAGGTTAGTATAACACAAACTTTTCTTGTTTTATATACAAATTTTTAGCGTGTTTTTTTTTCTCTTACATATTAACACTTTTTCCTCGGTACTAGACAAAAGAAAGATGGAATAATATTTTCGATAAGGTCTCA
Organism: Aedes aegypti; assembly: GCF_002204515.2. Classification (NCBI taxonomy): domain Eukaryota; kingdom Metazoa; phylum Arthropoda; class Insecta; order Diptera; family Culicidae; genus Aedes; species Aedes aegypti. Next base: position 144,709,818 of record NC_035108.1, read on the forward strand.
TATCCAGTTTTTTTGTATTCTAAGAGAATGCTATCAACTCCTAAAATAATATGGCGAGAAACTCGTCGTGGGCCCTTTTTATAAGAAATTCTTGATAATTTTAGGTAGGGTGCAGACCCACTTGGGCACGTCCATGATTAACTTTGGCATAGGGGTTTTTCTCGGCCGAATTTTTTTTAACTTTGCAATAAGGAGCGAATTACTACGACACATATTGTGGCCATATATGAGCTTTGTAGCTTTCAAAAAACTCCACAACCGAAGTGAATCATAAGTGCTAAGAATAGGATCCGGCTCCCTACACTGTTAAAAAATATTACTAGCTCATTGAGGTTCATTGAATTCTGAGATGATTGTTTGGTTTTGTTTGAAAATGGCACACTAAAAAAATATTTAAGTCTAGAAAAAGTGTTTTCTTTGAAAGTGCGCATCTAGCAATATATTGACGGCTGGTAGCAAACACAATTACCTATCTTAAAATAAAATTAACGTAAAATTTTGATTTTTTTTTATCTGCTCTGTTTCTGTTTGGGATGAACCAGTTTTCTTTGATCTTTAGTGGTATATACGTGTCCTTTGTTTAGTGCATATTGTTCTACTCCATTACTATTGAGAACTAATGAAGTAGTCGTTTTTTATACCATTTTCATTCTTTTCCAATTTTCAAAGAGCCTCTTTTGAAAGAGATACCCCTATTTGTATCTCTTGGATAAAACAGTTTGTCACCATTAAACTCTCAAAAGCGCACCCCTCATTCAGGTACAGCCACTAAGCTGGTTGAATGATACTGATTTTGACCATGCATCGTAACTCTAGTGTATCAAATTATTGGTTCTACTTATAAGGTTCAAAGTCGTTTTTTGTAACTGCGAACAGGTTTCATCGCATAAGACATTTAGATCCTTGGAACAAGAAGCTTAATTTAGAATGTAGAGGTCTGCTACTCCACTGATTCAGAATCGTTTACCTCATATCCAAAGATAAGCACTTGAACTCGGAAAGAACTTGTCTCATGAATTGAAACCAGCCTCTGATGCGGATTGAGTCATTTTTCCACTTCAACCTCCTCCTCATCTAGGACAAATAGGAGGGTCTTGGAGGCTTGTTACTCTCTTATACTCTTCCTACCATAACTTTATAAGTATTAACAAGGACAGATACAACAGGAGTACAATATGGTAGATCTTACCACGTAACGCACCTCGACAAGGTGATCTACCCGCGTTACGGGAAAAAAAATTCTTTTAAGTGAAGTGTAGCCTGAGATGATGTGAATTTATATATAAAATTCATCGATAATTTAAAGTAAACTGATAAGACCAAACTGACTTGCTTATTGAGCTTCATTGAATTCTGAGATAATTGTGTTTTACACATGTTTTGTTTTATGTTAAAAGACAAGAAAAAGTTTTCGTGAGAAAACCTTTTTTTCCTTAGAAGTGCCTATCTCGCAATGTAGTAGTTAACATAATTACCTATCTTGAGACAAAATTTTATTCATATAAAATATGACGATTTATTTTTTTTAAACAGCTCTAAGTTTTGAAAATATTTTCTTTCAGTCTAGGTAACATATAAGGTTTTTATTTTAAAATTTGGACAAATATCTACAAATCATCCATACAACACTTTTTTTGTAGAAGTTGTCGTTTTTCGGTAATATTATTTTGGAACTATCGGGTTAAAAACTTTAAAAAGTAATAATCCAGATAAATTTTGTAAAAGCTGAATATGCAAAGTGGCTTAATTAGTCAAAGTCTACACATTCACAAAACTTTGTTGAAATCTGAAAGGGTGCTGCCAGCTCGGGATACGATTAGGTGCGAAATGGGATACTTTGATGAATTGGAAAAGAATAATATTTGGCTATATAAATCTGAGGACGAATTTGTATGTCTAAAACAATCATTGAACCGATTTTAAATTCTTAAATCTTAATCAAACTATGTATGATACAAACGTATAAGACCTATTTTGTATCCTCGGCAGATTGAATAACGAAAAATAAAAATAGTATATATTTCATTTCAACGTCATCAAACTAGTATTTTTTGCAACTTTGGCGACTTGTAGCTCAAAATTGTGACGTGCAGGAACATTTATGATGGTGACAATGGATTTGGCTACTCCAAATTTACTGGAGACATAGAACTTGACCCTTGAGACACGAGAAAAGGTTAGGGGTCGTCCATTAATTAGGTAAGGGTTTATGGGGGGAGGGGGGGTTTGAGATTTCTTACGCGCCATACAAATTATTTTTAATTTTCATGCAATAAATCTTACTATGGGGGGAGGGGGGGTCTAAAAACCGCCAAAATTGTCTTACGTAATTAATGGATCACCCCTTATTTGTCCGCTGTGATAGAGCTTCAACCTATTTCTACTTGAAAAATTGGAAATTTCATTAGAACCTAGATTGCATTAGGGTGGTTCGAAGACAAACAATTTCTATGTAGAAATCTAACACGGATTTGTTTGAGCACTTCACCACATATTCTGCCATAGGTTCCTCCTGATATTTCCTTTGAAATTCTTCGGAAAACTCAATATGAATTCTGCCATGCTTTCCTGCAACAAAATACTTAAAGAGAAATGGGTTTCCATTTGGAAGAGTCCATTTCCAGATATTTTTCCAGGGATACTGTAGCAATTGTTCTAAGCATAAGCATACAAGGCTTTCGAAGATGTCTAAGTTCAATCACAAAGCTTAACAAAATAAATCGTTTTGCGTGTTTTAAGGATCAACTTATATGTCTCTCTCAAACTTGAGGTTCTTATTTTTAAATTATGATTGATCGTTTACGGCTAACCAGCTGAGCGGAAGTTTGAACATCTACCTAAAACATAACAATTGGATTAAATGGACAAATTGAAGAAAAATTTGCGAAAAATTACACGTCTTCTCGGTGAGAATCGAACTGACGACTGTCCACTATATAGGGTGCGTTACCCCAACACAACGATAGAACTCATGGGCGCAGTAGTAAACCTGAATTCGATTTCAACTCAGTAATCACGTGATCCTCTTTCGCAATTTTCGAGCTACACACTCATGTTCCGTAACAGGTCGTTTGAGGACGTCGCGACCCATGGGGGGTCACACACAAAAGAAATATCGTCCAGCACATCGTTAGCGAGAAGAGTGAGGTCTTCCAATACCTACTAAATGATGCGCTCTCCGATAGGCTCATATAAAGTTTATGTAAGGTTTAATTTTACGGTAGTTGTTGAAATTTGAGGTGCCTGAATGCAATGATGTTCTGAAAAATGTTCCAGCACATCACAATTTTGAGCTACTAGTCGCTGAAATTGTGTAAAATACTGATTTAAAGTGAAGATGTATCTAACTCCAAATTTTCCAAATACACATCTCAAAAAGCAAACATTGTTTAACTTGATTTTTTTACGTTACTTTTTAAACGGGACAAAACCTGTTTATTGGTATAGTGTTCTTTTGGATATTTCCACAGTTAATAACTAAGATCATTCGTTTACAGTTAACGATATTTCCATTCGCAAATCCTGTACTAAACTCGTTTATACGTTGTGGTTAGGAAAATCCAGGAAAATTCAATTGTGGTCTTGCTGATCAGCTATGTGTTTACTGACTAAGCTGAAGAACTTAAGTCTTATGCCTGATATGGATAAATAGAGTGATATAATATAAATGCAAGTTTAGCGTACTTGGAAAATTGATTGTGAGCTAGCATATATCTGTTGAACATAAATTTTCGATGATAATAGAGAGGGTAAGAAGCAAAGGGGTGTAAGTCACAAAAACCTAGTTCAAAGACTATCGTCCTTCTATCAATTTTTTATTCCATGCAAATTTCCAATATAATTCGTAAAAGATGTTTTTTAAGCTCTCATACCAAAAGTCAAGCCAACCTTCTACGAATTATGTTATTTTTTCCTGATGAACTGAAAAAATCACCTAAAACTACCTTTCTTAAGCCTAAAAACAGTAGATATTTTTGGTAACCTTAACTCAAAACCGATCAAAATGTCAATTACAACCATTTTGGCTTCTATATGTTTTACGGTTTCGATGATTTTATTGTACACATCCGCTTATTACGATGAAAATATGGAGAATCTTAGATTTAGTACTTTTTCTTTTAAGAAGAGTGAAGCATACGGTTTATAAAACAATAATTTCATTGAAAAGATTGTTGAAATGGAACAAATAATAAAAATGAGAAAAAATATATTTTCAATCTGCAATGGTTTTCCTGTCGATATATTGATCAGCTTTTGTCAATCAAAGCAAGAACACAATGGAATAGTTTAATGTCGTTGAAATATGTTAATGATAATCTAATCATGCTTTTGATTATTGATAGCCATTTTGATGTTGGATCAGTAGAATCAACGCGCAATCCAAATGACACAGCTTTAACAAATTGAATAAAATCATAGCTTTAATGCCAATTATGCCTTGATCTCATAAGTCACAATTTTAATGATATTATCATCACTCTACCAGCATCAGAATCGCACAGCATCCAGGGTAAACTCATTCCACTGTAAGATGGTTTGCTATATCTGCTCACGATCTAACGCTAGCACTCACTCACTGCAATGGCACCACCATCAGAATGCAACTGCAAGCAATCACATTTGCATAAAGTATGCAATTGAATTAACCAACTTGACAAAAACTTACCACCGAGGCATCCTCCACACTTCGGGCATGCTTCATTGCCACGAGTCATACTGATAGATGGCAAGGCATCCTTCCGACAAAGAAAATTTCAGTAGCGTTACCATCATTCTGCATACTATTGATCCCAGTGCTCCTCACTTTGCACAGCTGCACTTCTCTAGAGTTTGTGTTTAGGGTGTGAATTATTTTTCAAATTTGTCAAAACCAAAAGTTGGAAAGATTGATTGCATTCAAATGACGTGAAAAGAGAAAACCTCAAACTTTGAATCAAGTATAGTAAGATTTGAGGAGTGGCACAAGCAATTAAAGGTGAATTTTCAATGTCAAAAAAATTCAATTGAATTTGAAACCGTTATTTAACATTCACGTTTTTAAATCATTTTTAATTCACAATGTTTGAAAACAATCAGATGGTCTTCAAAGACATGCAAAACATTGGAATCGAAAGAGTATTCATGAAGTTATGGTCAAAACAGTTCAATTTTTCGTTAATGAACGGTATTGAGAACTTTCGAAAAATAACCCGCACCCTACTGATTATGCAAATAAGTAGTTTAGCTTTGGCGTGGCATTGCAGAAAAAAAGCTCACGAAAATGATACGCCAATCGTGCTCACCACCAAGCGTCGGTTAGACCCCCCGACTGTCTCTCTCTGAAGGAGGGCAAGCAAAACTATCAAACATAGTTGATCCCACTTTATGGCACTTCGTTAGCCAGACACCAGTGCACGTATGTCAGCGGGAAAAGTTTGCTCCGGGTGGTATGAAAGTTTTCTGCTTCTGAGACCAAAAACCAGACTCGATAAGCTAGGTATAGGTATGTAATGCAAAATGGAACTTCAACACTGGGCCACTGAACATGGAGCATTTATAAGGGTCATTAACGGGATAAGTAGCAAAGCCCGTGACAACGATATGATCATTGGTTGCGCCCGTTTGAGCACCTGTTTGGTGTTATGTGAAGGTTTAAAGTCTGACAGCAACCATGGGACTCCATCAGTATTACACAATGGGTGCACGCAACTACACCCGATTCTGTTTTTGCACGGGGGCAGTGAGGACGGCTGTACTGTAATGTACTACTAAAATACATGGTTATAACTGCAATGAAATAGCTATGATAACTTTGTTGATTCACGTTGTGTCTGCAATTGTTATTACAAAAAAATATGTGCAAAAATTAGGCCCCCACTATTTGAAATTCATAATATTTGAGCATCATCTCCATGAATTTGACAATATTTTTACAAGGCAATCGAAAGCAATTGTTTGTTTTATAACAATTTGTCACAAGCTTTGGATTACTTATATAATTATAAAGTAATTGTAATTTGAACGTTTTGTGCGAATGTTGCCTAACAGCGCAGTTTGTGGACCAACCAAGTAACCATCAGGTTTGCATCAAGCGTTCATAATATGTAATATCCAAGCAATCTGTAAATTTTAACTAATTTCGTCGAGAAAATCAGAGTTTTACCGTGAATAGACCAATGCACGAGTTTATCATTTGACGTTTGAGCGGTGCCGTGTTATTTATGTGACCATGGCAACAAGTGAATTCGGCACCGCTCAAACGTCAAATTGGTGAACTCGTGCATCGGTCCATTGTAAATGTTAAACGTATAATTAAGTTCTCATTTAAATGCCTTTGTAAAGTAACGGGAATTATTACAATAAAAATGTCCATAGAATTGACATTCAAAATTTTAAAGATGTAGAATCTAAGCATCTTGAATTTGGGCATAATATATTAAAAGACAACTAAGGTTTTATGAAATTTTAGACATATTTCAAAGCTTTTTAAAGCTTAAATTTGCACGTTCAGTGTTTTCACCATCACTAAATGCAAAACAGTCTTATCAATATTTTTATACATATGATTCAAGAGCATGATTGGCCGCTCGCAGTTGCTACTCCAAAACAAATACGAAAAGCTGTATGAAAACAACGTCAATATCAACATTGCTATCATTTCGCAAAATGATCTATTGTCGTGAGCACACTACCAAAACTTGAATGTTTGCGTATGCGTCAGATGTTGAAATTCCCTTCCTCCTTAATTACAAGAGTCCTAGACGATATCTAGAAATAGCACATCGTTTTCACTGCTAACAAACCATTATTAAGTCAATAACGACGCACAGTGGCGCACGGCCGGATAAAACCTTGAAATCATTTGATGATATTTTTATACACTTCTATACTAGCATCTATAGCATCTTAAGTATGGAAAAATCAGCGAAATTGGACTGCTTTGAATTCATCAACGGGTTCACTTACCAAACTTCAAACAGATATCGGCAGATAGAGATATGTTTGCCAAATTAAGTGTAATTGTGGTAACATTGTGCTAAAAGATTATGTAGCCGGCGGGACTTGAACCCACAATTTCAATTCTGTACACGGACGCATTACCAATTATACTACAGCTACGCCACGGTAAATTGAAGTATTTGGCTATTGACCTTTGTAGCATCCCCAAGCCCCACAATATTACTAGTCCAATATACCACACTTATCCCTCACCATATCTCTATCTGCCGGCATTGAATACAGTCGGTGTGAGAAAACGCAACACTATTGTACCTACATCCCCATATGATCGCACGGGTTGTCGATTCGGCTGAGGAATAGGTGCGTGGCTGCTGCCGTACACACTGACCAACGACGGCTATGATACATCCGTATCAAAGGGGTTTACTCTTCTCTTTTTTTATTTTCGACTTTTGCAGTCAGCTATTTTTACTTTTAGGGGAAAGGTATTTAATATCGGCAGATAGAGATATGTTTGCCAAATTAAGTGTAATTGTGGTAACATTGTACTAAAAGATTATGTTATTATGCATTCTGTTTCAAAACTATCACTATGAGAAAGTTGAGTTTGAATGTCCAGTTAAGGTTTATGTACAAATCTTTGCATTACATACAAAATTTATGTGAAATAGACTTTTTATATGATAGAATAGAAAACTTACATTTAACAAATTTCACTAAAAATATAAAAATGAAATGAAAATCCACCATATTTATCCGTGTGTAACTTTTTTGTCCGTAGGTAAAAAATGATGAAAATCTAAGTATAACTAGATTGGTTGGAGTTGATGTTTACCTGAGCAAAGTTTCAAAACAATCGGTTCAGTGATTATAGTCCATTTTACGAAACGACAACACTGATGATATTGCTGTTACTTTCACACGTTACGACACCGCATCCTGTCAAAATTTAATTCATAAAACGCGCGATCGACGTTGGATTGGTACAGAGACAATAACGTTGTTTTTGTGCCAAAGACCACCAGCCCCCCCAAATTCACCGGAAATTCGTCCGGTGGAAACATTTTGGGCTATAATGAAGGCCAAAGTTCGAAAATCGTCCAAGGTGTTTAAAAACGAGCTGGAATAGAAGAAATGGATCAAGGTGACCAAAAAGGTTGGCTCCACCATTGCACAAAATGTAATGAGGGGTCTAAGGGAAAGGTGCGGGATTTCAGTGAAGGAATGGACATTGAATGAAGTAGTTATGCCGAAACATAATCCATTCCCTGAAAGTTTCAAGGAAATCCGACTTAAAATAATTTTTTGGCGAACACTTTTGTCTGGTACATTTTTTTTTTTTTTTTTTTTGAGTACAGGCCTTAGATTACAATTTTCAACCGATTTGGGATGCATTTGAGGTTTTTTCCGATCATTATATGGAGGCACGCCTCTGTGCGAACACCTCATTTCGAAAAGTTATGCATCCATCTGCACAAAATTAGACTAAGCACACAATATGACACTCATGGTGCTAAAAAAATCAAAATCAATTGAAAAGTAATCTACCAATCCCTTGAAGAAAAGTTGATACTTCTAATATCGAAGCATTCAAAGATCTTGTATAATTATAAAAAGGTAGTTCTTGGCATTATTACTTGCTGCATTTGAATAGCACGCAAAAATGTTAACATGGTTTATTTGAACTAATAGACTTTTCACTGTTTATTGAACAGAAACATAAACGTATTCTCTTCGCTGTCAGGAATAAAATGTGAACCATCATTTTTAACTCATTTAGAACAGAAGCATGAAACGAGCTCACCAGTTTAAACCTCCGAGTGATCCTGATTTGGGCGCTATGGCCACCGGAATGCTGATACATTTCGAAAAAAAAAACATTTGAAAGATCTTTTTTTTGCTTCGGAGAGGGGCTATTGCACATCGCATCCTCCAGGTTAGCTGCGTAGCCATGCAGCAACGAACATCGATGACACGCTTATGGGGGTCCACCAAGGTAGCATGCTGGCGCATTGCCAGCTTCCCGGGTGGTCCTCACCTCCCGTTGTCCGCTGAAGGCGGGCAGGGTCGACCACTAAGCCCGCGCCCAGCTGCACCGCAGGTATCAAGAACTGATACTGCGGGCTTCGCAATTTGACCTACTGAAGGCTCAGGCCCTATCAGCTAGCATCAGCTGGGATTGCTGACGAAGGGGCCTCCACCTGCCCCGAACAACCAGAGGCTCGTATCCACCCAGTAGGCCGGCGCCACGACAGCAGCGCTACCAGGATGTTCTCCCGCGGCCACTTAATCGCTGTAAGGGTCGATCTCGACCGTAGGGCACCGGTATGACCTACGTAGCCGACTGCGAACCCTTGGACCACCTGTTGATTAGCGTCTGCACTAGTCACTCCTCGAGTCCACACGCCACCTCCTTTGGAGTTCCGAGACGATGTGGGTGATAGCCGATGAAACGGCATTCCAGCCAAACTCGTCTGCACACATCCTCTGGACCAAATTGTCCGGAGTCGTGTCCCGACCGCATGTGGCAAACATGCGGTCACGCATTGTGCGGAAACGCGGGCACACGAACAAAACGTGTTCCGCCGTTTCCTCTAAACCTGCACAAACTGGACATTCGGGAGAACCCGCATGACCGAAACGGTGTAGATATTGTCTAAAGCATCCATGACCCGAAAGGACCTGTGTTAGGTGGAATGTTAGTTCCCCATGGCGCCTATTGACCCAGATATCTAACCTTGGAATCAACCTGTGAGTCCACACTCCCTTGGTGGAACTGTCCCACGCACGCTGCCATTTGACCATGGAGGCCAGTCTGGCAGTCCTGCGTATGCCTCTTGTGCCGCGCATTTCGAAGCACTCTATGTCTTCCATGATAAGGATACCAATAGGCATCATACCGGTGATGACACAAAGTGCATCGTGTGACACGGTACGGTACGCGCTCGCAACCCTCAGGCACATTAGCCTATAAGTACTCTCTAGCTTGCTACGGTAGCTATCGGTACTCAAAGCCGTGCCCCAAGCCGGGCCACCATACCTCAGTATGGACGAGGCGACACTGGCCAGAAGCTTACGCTTGCTGGCGTACACCGCAGAGCTATTGGACATCATCCGGGACAGTGCCACAATAGCTGTGGAGGCTCTCTTGCAGGCATAATCGACATGGCTACCGAAGGTAAGCTTGTCGTCGATCATCACCCCCAAGTGTTTGACGGAGCGCTTCGAAGTGATTGTGCAGTCGCCTACACTGATCACCGCTTGCTGCACCGACTTTCGGTTGTTGACAACAACAGCCTCAGTTTTGTGGTGAGCCAATTCCAGTTTCCTGGAGCTCATCCACTCCTCCACAATTGCGATCGAGTGGGCTGCAGTCAATTCCACTTCTTCGATCGATTCACCGTAGACCTCCAGCGTGATATCGTCGGCAAAGCCAACGATGACCACACCCGCCGGGAATTTTAATCTCAACACCTCGTCGTACATGACATTCCATAACACCGGACCCAGGATGGAACCTTGCGGGACTCCTGAGGTTATGTGAAAGCACTTCCGACCCACCTCTGTGTCATAGACTAATACCCGATTCTGGAAGTAACTTCCGAGAATCTTGTACAGGTACTCGGGTATCCCCAGACGCAGGAGCGCATCAGCAATAGCCGCCCAACTGGCACTATTAAATGCATTCCTTACATCCAGAGTCACTACTGCGCAGTAGCGAATACCCCTCCTCTTACGCTGGAGTGCTATCTCAGCGGTTTTCTTAACCGTCAGAATAGCGTCTACAGTGGACCTCCCTTTCCGGAAGCCAAACTGGTTGCCTGAGAGACCATTTACACCCTCGGTGTATCTCGACAGTCTGTTGAGGATGATCTTCTCGAGCACTTTACCCACCGTGTCAATCAAGCATATTGGTCTATACGCCGACGGGTCACCGGGTGGTTTCCCCGCCTTTGGCAATAGTACCAGGCTCTGCCTCTTCCACGCATCTGGAAATACTCCCTCGTCCAGGCATATCTGCATAGCAGATCTGAACATACCGGGAGCCTCCAAGATTGCGACTTTGAGGGCCAGGTTTGGAACTCCGTCCGGACCTGGTGCCTTCCCCATGCTTAGGGATTTTGCAATCCCTACAAGTTCCTCATCAGTTACTCCATCCTCATCGCCAGCCCCAATCCCCGGCTGTCCTACAAAAGGAGGCCATGGGCTAGGGTTGTGGCGCGGGAAGAGCCCCTCGATGATCCCCTCCAGCATCTGTGGAGATTGCTCCGTAGGAGCAATTGCACCTCTTGTCTTCGCCATTACGATCCTGTAGGCATCACCCCACGGGTTCGCGTTGGCACTCTGACAGAGTCCCTCGAAGCAGGCCTTCTTGCTTGCCCTTATTTCGGACTTTAGCGCGACTTTGGCAGCGGTGAACACCGCCCGTCGTTCTTCACGCTCCTGCTCGGTACGTGCTCGCTGCATCCGTCTCCTGGCCCGTAGGCAGGCACGGCGCAGGTTCGCAATAGCTTGAGTCCACCAGTATGTCGGTGGTCTCCCATTCCTAGGGTGGACTTTTCTAGGCATGGTCGCATCGCATGCACGCGTAAGCACCGCTACCAGTTCGTCCCCGCTTAGGCCGAGTAGGTTACGCTCACGGCGGAGCGCCTCCCTAAGTACTTCATCATTGAAGTACGATGTCTTCCACCTACGAGGGCTTGGCCTTGACCTAGCCGCTTCCTCAACCCGCTGCCTGCTGTTGTTGTAGTCGATACTGTAGCGAACCGCCAGGTGGTCGCTGTGAGTGTAGGCATCGTCTACCCTCCAGTTCGAACTACTCGTTAGGCCAGGACTACAAAAAGTAACGTCGATAATCGACTCCGCTCCGTTACGGCTGAAGGTACTTTTGGCACCAACATTAGCCAGATCGACATCTAGCACGGCCAGTGCCTCTAGCAGGATTTGACCTCGCTGGTTCGTGTTACGGCTTCCCCATTCCACGGCCCAGGCATTGAAGTCACCCGCTATTACAACTGGCCTTCGCCCTGTCAGCGCGGTCGTCATACAGTCCAGCATCTGCGTGAACCGCTCGGTCGACCAACTCGGAGGCGCATAGCAGCTACAGAAGAGGACCCCGTTTACTTTGGCGATCACGAAGCCCTCGTAGGTAGTAGACACCAACTGCTGGACAGGGTATTTACCCGTTGTCCATATCGCCGCCATTTTTCCGGATCCATCCACGACCCAGTTGCCGTTGCCGGCGGGTACTCGGTATGGGTCCGATATGATGGCGATGTCCGTCCCCCACTCAGCAACTGACTGGTACAGCAGTTGCTGAGCTGCGTCACAGTGGTTCAGGTTCTGCTGCGTTACCTGCACTGTGATTTTTCGTTGATGGCTCGTTTGAAGGTCGGGCACCTTGAGCCTCCCGTTGGGTGATTGTTGTTCACGGACTTGCCGGAACAAATCAAGCACTTGGGAGGGTTCTTGCAGCCTAGTGCCTTATGACCTTCCTCACCACAACGCCTGCACAACTTCGTCCTATCAGGGCCTTTACAGCCCCAGGACTTGTGTCCAGGTTCCCTGCACCTAAAGCAGATCACTGGTTGCTCATGTATGTTCAGTGAACATACTGACCAACCAACCTTGATCTTACCTACCTTAGCGGACTTATTTGCGTCTGCCACAGGTAGGTGTACTAAGGCCACCTGAGTACCTGCCGGACCTTTCCGTAGCTGAACGGCGGTGGTGGGCACCTGCACTTCGCACTGTTGCCGCAGTGCCGTGACGAGCTCTTCTGCGTTAGTGATCTCGTCAAGGTTCATCACCTTCAGAGTCACTGACTGCGTCAGAGCCCTCACTTCAACACCAGCGCCAAGGACCTCTTCCGCCAAACTTTTGTAGGCGGCGCCCTTGCGCTCCTTGTCGCGCTTAAGCTCGAGGATCATTTCACCTGTACGAGTGCGTCTGACACTGCGTACGTCGGCTCCTAGATCCGCAAGCTTCGCGTCACTGCGCATCGCCTTCAGGACTTCCGAGTACTTGGACTCTTCCGTCTTGATGATGATCGCATCACCCTTTTCGCGCTTGGCACCTACCCTCCTACCTTTCTTAGGTCTGGTATCCCTGCGCTCCTGTTTCTCCTGTTTCTTCTTCTTCTTCTTCCTCACTACGGTTGTCCAGGGGGCGTCCCCCCCCTGCTCCGCCCTGACCTGTGGTGATGGAGGACCTCTCAAAGGTCGCAACCCCCTGTTCCCATCACTCCGTGAGGGGCCAGCCTTTTCGGGCCCACCCTTCTCGGCTTTCCGGGACGCCTGGCTGGGGTCCGATTTTCCGGCACTTCTGCCGATTTTCGGGGTCAGTATCCGCCTGGCCTTACGAGCGCCGCCGGGTAGCTCCTCCCCTGACGGCTGTCTCGCGCGCTTCTGCGATTGCTTGCTGTAAGCATTCGCTTCCACGCTTTTGGGGCTGCCCGCGAAAACGAAGGGTTCCGTCTGGGTAGACTTCGGCACCTTCAGTTCCACGGGTTCTGCCGCAGCCACAGTCACCATGGGTTCAGCATGGTTCTGCTTGGCCGCCAACATTGACTTACGAAGTCTAAGCAAGGCCTGCTTGAGGTCCTTGCTGATGTTAGACTTCGAGGACGCAAAGTCAATTATGGAGTCGAGCTGCTGTGCAGCCACTTCCATCGCAGAGAGCCCATCTCTACTTTTATTGATGGCCCTCATCAACCACGCTCCATCCATAACTTCACCCGATGCGTTAGCCGGGGATGAAATATGGGTTCCAGCACTGGCACTACGTGCACTGCTGCCTCCTCCTGCTTCTACTCTCCTCAACGGAGATCTAGCTAGCCCACTTCTTGCGAAGGGGTTCGCTTCCCTACTACTGCTACTACCTGCACTACCACTACTAATCTGATTGTTGTTTGAATTTGTACTCATTTTGGATCCCACGAGTAGCACGGGAAAAGAGGTCAACCACGCCAGAGCCCTGCATTAACGCGGTAAGGGACAAATACTGTGAGGGGTGCCCAGGTGCCCCACAGGCTCCGTTAATGGCCGAACATCTTTTTCACCCCTTCGACCATTCATTCCTCAGCACGGTTTTTCGCATCACACCTTGAATTGGGGTTACCCCGTTTGGTGGACTCTTACCACCGGAACGGGTTGTCCGTAGTTCTATTCTGGACGCCGGAACTACACGGCCAGAAAGATCTAACCTTGACGAACTGTAATTTCGTAATCATTTGAATAACCTGAACCGTCCTTAAATAGTTGTGAAGGTATCCACGTGGGCTGTGAATAAGGTTCTGATATTTGACCGTATTAATATCTGGTTCTGGAAACCCGCAACGTTCGGGAAGTAACTTCCTACTAAAGTATCATGTTTACACATGTAATTCACATCGATACTATTCAAATAAATAAAGTTTTCTCATAAAGTTTCTAAAATAGGCAACATGTTGCTGAAATTCGTTCTCATAGCATATCGGTGAAGTTTGCACCATGCGGGTTTATCTGGACAATTTGATGAAATTCTTCGGATATGTGCTCGAAAACCAAATTAAAGGAATTAATGTAATATGAATTTTTATAATGTCCGATGTCTAAGTTTTTTTAAATAGGATGTGTTTCTATTTGGTCACAGGATTAACCCTCTTAAACCCGAAAGATGAGACCAGCCCAGTAAATCAAATGTCACCCAACACGCAGCATAAAAAACATTGTCATCTTCTACTCTTGTTGTAACAATTTTATTCCGCAACATCGGTTTGTCATCACTTGAACAGGATATGACAATGATCGATCACCACGTGCGCAGCGATTTTCTGGGCTTCGAATTGCCATTTTACAGAACTTTGTTGGTAAACATTGCCACATTATCGAACAGCATCCAAAAAACAAATCAGGTTTTGTGTTTCAAATAACTGATAAATCGCGAGTTAAAAAGGTTGCAACAATGATGCGCCCTGTGATTGTCATGACAATTTTGCATTTGATTGTATCCTAATCCATTTAAGTTGGGAAGAACGGTTATGAGCGAGCTTGCTTTGTTGTTTTTCGTCTTTTTTGATTTCAATTTGTTTCACTGGTTTTAATTACACCAAACCTAGCCATACCTAGAGTTATGAAGAGTACAAATTAAGAGGACAAAAAATCTACTGCGCTGGAAGTTTGATCGATTAGTTGTGACCAACCGTTCGAATTTCCATTTAAGGCCCAAGTAAAAATGGTGCAAAATTCAAAATTGACAAAGCAGTTTTCTCTTTTTAAATAGACAAAAAAAATAAAAACACACAGCTCTTTTATTTGCAAAATAAAACAGCTAAGTATTTTTATTTTCTTCGAACTTTGATATAAAAGGAGAGAACTGCTTTTTTAGTTTTGACTTTTGTACCATTTTTACTTGGGGGTTAAGATCACTATTTTGATCTCTAGATTTGAGCTCTTGAAAATCTAGAGGTGGTTTTAATTCATCCTCACCTTATGATATTTTTGATGTTATGGTGGATGACATAGCACAGTTTATACGAGTTTTTAACACACGGTGTCTAATCTTGATCATTATTGAATATTCACCTCGGATATTTTTACGAAAACGTTCAACATTCATGCCTAGATTCTGTTTTTGTAGGGTTTGAAAAAATTCTGTTGATGAATATTTCTTATCTTGTCAAAGATAAGCAATAAGGAATTAAAAAGTACAATGTACTCCAATCTACTTTCTAGTTTCTCCGATGAATTCCCATACATGTAAAATTAAATAACAGTATTCAGCTGCAAAATGGTGTTTTCTTGAATTTAATATGGAAAACAAATCTTAGAACTGAATAAATCCTATTATTCCCGGAAGAATAGTTTTAAACTTTCTGGTTGTGAATGTTTTGTTGGGATACTTATTCTTGTCGAAAAGAAAAACTGAGGAACGTGTACATGAATAACTACCTTATAGCCCTTGAAATACCATACTATTCTTCCGAAGACACTAACCTTCCAAATTATAATGATCTAGGGATATCATAAGTTACAGTTTGCATTCTTCTCCCTCAAGGTTCATATAGTACAAGTGATTGTACGACGTTCCCCTGAATATCATTCTCCAGAATGACATTCCTTAGAAAAAAAAACAACAGATTTTGGGGGTGTTAACATCTAGGTAAATGGTAATGCATCTAACTGGGAAATTTGAGGAAAACCAAATTATAGTTTCCACAGGTAAAACATGTTCTTATTGTTTTATTTTTAATAACTTGACTTTCAGTTTGTTACAGTCTTTCAATTATTAAATCGAGAATCTTTAAATCAAAAATTCTAGAAATTAATCAAACATAGCGCCACTTGTGGTCGGAAATGTAATTCAAACCGTTTGGAGGATTTTTATATACCTTGACGATTTTCTCCTTACAAACTTCAAGCTCGTTTAGCCCCCCTTAGAGTTGATGGATTCCGTTCAGTATTTTATTGTAGTTTTATTAATATCGGCCCACGAAGTGCACACATACTACGATGTTTTTTAGCTATTAAGTTTTGCTATTAATGGAAATTATGAAAGACAAGAGAAATTTTCTACTGTAATTGTGTTCCATTAATCTACAAAACTACGAAGACCTAGGAACCTAGGAACCTAGAACCTAGGAAGAACAGCACACGGTGTGCTGGAACACACATATTATCGAACTTGCATGAACCTCCGATCTTTTTTCACTAAAAGTTAGCCTTTATAGTCAAGAAAAGCTTGCGGAATATTAAACAATCTTTCATCGGCAAAAAATTGAAAAAAATCGATTTTTGTATTTTTAGCCTTCTCCCATATATGAGTTCATAGGAGAATATTAGAGTTACACTAATTTTGATGCATTGCAATAGCTCAAAGACTTATTTGATATACCTTGATCACGAATCGATTACAAGACGTTTCAAATTTAGCATAATTTCTACCTACATTCACACAAGGTGACCAGCCCATGGTCGTATGCCGTTTATTAACGACATCGCATTTTTACATAAATTTATTAAGGTAAACATACTACAACTTATCAAGTTTCAATCAATGTTTCCTATTCTTCAGAATAATTGAAATCATTGGAGTTCGTTATTGAACATGAAGTTTTTTTAAGATAACAGACAATTGTATAAGTACATGCAACCATTAAAATAAACCGCCATACAATTATATAGGGCAATGTACTGTTTAAATTTTGTATGGTGTGTTCACATCTAGCTGGTCTTGTTATTCACATTTGTTTTGATTGAAAGATGGAGGAAGATTCTACGTAAACCTGTATACGGTATGTCTACATCCAAAACAAGAACGCATACAAATATTGTAAAATATCGTTACATATACAGGGTTTATACAGAAAATGTAAGATGTGAAAATTAAAAAAAAAACTATGATAGTCTTATATTTCTTGTATGAGTAACAATATTATATAATACTTGTAAAGTTGTCATGCAGATTTAAATGGAAATCTTGCAGCCGCTGGTTGGGTGCGTTTGCTAAAACCTCACATCATTAACGTATCCCTAGTTACATTCATATACTTAAAACTAAATACATACCATCAAACGGGGTAACTTTGATAGTTTTTTAGAGAAAATCTAAATATTTTATTTTTTATTTGTAAAACAAGCACTGGTTTGTTAGTTATCGATTGCACATGAAAGATTGCATAACGGTTCGATCTTAATGAATCTATAGTTTTAATCGAATATAATCGAAAGTCAGTTTTTGGTAATGGGGTAACATTGATAATGAGTAGATAAGCACATGAAAATCCAAAACAAACTATTGTTTGACATCATCTCAGTTTGAATTGGATTGGAGAATGTTAACCTTCCAGTCGTCGCGCGGTTTGCCACCGTCAGAACCACCACGCTGCTGTTGGGAACGAAGAGCGAGGTTTTTCCACCAGTGTTGTACAGAATACAACAGCGCGACGACTGAAGTGTTAATAGAGAAAATGGATTAGATTTTATCAATTAAAGTAGAGAATTTATTGAACAAGAAACATCTTTAAAACGGTTTTCAGTCAAAACAAACATGATAAACACCATCATAAATTGATAATAATGGGTATAAAAGTATATCTCTGAAAAGATATCTATCGATAATCATGTTTCGACATTGAATAAAGCCTCAAATACTCTCGATTGGCACGAAAACAGCTCAGAGGTGAAGTGTCACACTGATACCCCTTAGTTTCGTATTCGTTTTGCTTAACTGAATAACATATTTTTTGTTATTTTGTTTAGTACGTTGCGGATCCCGCACTATTAAAGTTAGCCGCATTATCAAAGATACCTCGTTTTACGATACTAAAATGTATGTGTCCATGTTGGATATTGAAATTGTTGTGTCTATTTCGCAAAATTTGCCCCCTCCATAAGTGCGAAGTCTTAAATAAAAGTGCTGAACTACGTTGGATTGATTTGTCATCGTCGCCACATTTATTATTCATCCTATGACAAATAATTGGAGTGATGACATAATGTCGATCCGAAGTAATCCAGCCCTTTTACTCAAAATCAGGCACTTCAAACCCCAAATATAATGTGCGCATTGCATTTGAGTAGATTAGTGACAGCACAAAACTTGTATCACGATGAGCTTGAGACCACATTAAGGCTATATAAGCCGTTTACTGTTAATCATGTTATAGTGAACCCTCTCTCAAGACTTTTGCGCGTATAAGCACATGAATACAGCCTATACTGCCATGTGTATCCATTTCTGGGAATTCCTATTCTGATTAGAAAGCTTTACCGTATACGTAAAATATTACTTATTTGATTCAGAAAGAAGAATACAAAGCGTTCGTATGAGCTTTTCTGAAGTGAAAATTCCATTATATAAAATACGGCATACCACCATGGGCTGGTCATATTGTGTGAGTGTATGTAGGAAATGATGCTTAATTTAAAACATCTAAGAATTCATTCATGTTAAAGATATGTCAAATTGATCATTAAGCCGTTAAAAGTCATCATATTAGTGTATCTCTAATATTCTCCTATGAACTCATATATGGGAGAAGGGTAAAACTACAAAAATCGTCTTTTTCCAATTTTTTGCCGATGAAAGATTTTTTAATATTCTGCAAGCTTCTTTTGACTATCAAGGCTAACTTTTAGTGAAAAAAGATCGGAGGTTCATGCAAGTTCGATAATATGTGTGTTCCAGCACACCGTGCAGCATGTGTTAAAAAGAAGGGAGAATATGCTATGAAAGCAGAAAAACAAATTCCATCAATTTATTTTGTACACATAAGGATTGTTACACTATACAAATCACCCTTATAAAATACAATTAGGAAGAACAGTATTTAAAAAAAAGGATGAATAGCTATGAAAGCAAAAAAAATCCAATAGGTTGGGCCAAGTTTGATCATAAAACATAGTATGGCATATGTAAGAGCAGCTTATTTTAAACGGTTGAGCTATTTTTCCTCGAAATTTTCGGGAATTTTCAACCACCCCTCATAAACCCTTACGTAATTAATCGACGGCCCCTATGCACCCTTCTTCACTTGATTTGCGGTTTTTTCGAGTCTCACCATCATTGGCATTTTTGGATAGATTAGCGTTGGGCAAATTTGTGCAAAACATCGATGTTACTGAATCGATTCACATTTGAACTGCTGAATCGATTCACCGATTTAATCGAATCCTTTGAATCGATGTTTTTGGATCGATTCGAATCGGATAAAAATTGACATTTATAAAGCTTGAAATGAGACAAAACACATTTACATTCGATTTTATTTTGAGATCCATTAAAATGATTTAGACAAAATAATATTTTGGGTGAATTGACGTCTGTGTCTGGAATTTGAAGCTTCTAGGAATTCGAATCAATTCAGTAGGTACATGTTTTAACGGCAAAAAAAAAACTAAATAACCAAATTTATTTTTTCCATTCTGGGGAATGGGTTTCTGCGAAATGTAATTCTGGGGAATGTCGTTCTGGGGTTAGGATTTCTGGGAAATGTCCTACAACCGTGCAAGTTAGAACAAGAGCTTTCAACGGCCAAGTTCTCAACTAATAATTTCTTCGACTCCTAAAGGTAGATCGTGTAGTGTCCCTCGCCTTACTATAAGTAAATGAGATACCAACCGTTAAGTACCAAATAAGATTTTTATGGCTAAAGGCTACTTCCTTCCACGTTGAGTGAGAACGGTCTCTTTTACCATCCGGCGGTTGGACCGATCAGTCGTGCCTAATTAGTTTTCTCAACCCTTGTATTGCTTCTTAAAGTAGTAAAGTAGTTTAAAAAAAGTGTGTCCGCGTGCAGTTATTGTCTGATATAATAGATCGTACTGAGTACTGAAACTTTGCCGAAGACAGTATTTACTGTGCTATTTCTTAACGCATACGAGATATTCAACAACACCCTCAAAATGATGAAATCCCAGAGCCCTGGATCTCCTATAACGTGGATTTTTATAACGCCCCCCGACCATGTGTCTTATAGGAGACCTGACTGACTGTATATTTGAGTTTACAAACGAAGTCCTGTAGAAACAATATTTTACTTTCGTAACGTAACAGGTTACTGATATGCTATTATCTTTGACGTTTGCTATTTAGCCTTTCATTACTAACTCATAAACTAAGAAATGTTGTTATGCGTTTTAATTTAATACCACAATCTACCTTTTCTTTGCTCAGATTGTAATACAAGAATTTACTTCCTTTTCCATTTACCTGCCTTGACTATTTCATGATATGAACTTCCCGAATAGTTTGGGCGAAGCCTAACGCTTCACGCACCCTTTTCTTCCTTTCGTAACATTACATAATTTGTAAATGATGAATTATTTTGTTTGAGGTTTGGGTGCAATTTAAATTCCTAGTATGTAACTGAGATCAAGCAAAAGGTTTTTTCTATCGATTTGAAAATTGAATGATATTACAACGTTCGTTAAATTATCCGGTGTTAAAGTGACTGCTTCAACTCAGCCAAATATTCAATAAAATTGAATCATCCATCCAGTAAACAAAATATTTGGCCGAGATAAATAAATATTTTCCATCAACAAACCGTACACCGTAATTTGTTTGCATGATTTCCATAATTCATTTCCCATTCCATGAGTGTTGTAACCTCCTCCTCCTCCTCCACCAGAGCGCACATTCCCCATCAATTTCCTTTCGGGTTAAGTTTGTGCCGTACATTTCCATTTATGTTCATTCCCGCTCACTTTCGGTTTTTCCTTTCTGTCTTTTTATTATTTTTACTTTCATGTCGCTCTTCTGGCAATCATCATCGCACCTTTCTCTATCAATCCAACACGCTGACTGCTGATGCTGCTGCTGGCTGTTATTGCTGCTTGTCCTATCACCATGCGTCTCCATGTAAATATATTTCCGCACGCCAACTGACGCTGGCTTATCATTACTGCCATTGCTGCTGCTATCCAACAAATGTACTTAAATTTGTATGTAAATGCTTACGCGCCACTGTTGCCTCTCTGTGCCTACGTGTTCATCGAATATCACACCGAAATCATGGCATCTGGTTGGGATTCCAAAATCCTCCCAAACGCACGTATTCCGAAATTGTACGGGGAAAAAAAACGATGATCACCGCAATATCATCGAAACCATCACTCGATGGATACATGTGTCACGAATCGTGCTCCGTTAAATCACGCCGAAAACAAACCCAACTATTCTGTAAATATTGGCTATGATCTCCCTATCTCGCGCAACCCTCATGGCCAACAATATGTACATACGACATCATATATGGTTAAATTGTTGTGATACTGCTTGCCAATGTGGGTTGAATCAAACTTGCTTTCGATGTTCTTTCTCTCCTTACGGTTATTGCTATTTGTCTTGTTCTTATTGCTATCTGCCGTGTACATATAAACGATTTCTTATTCTACTCGCGTTCTTGCTTCAAAACTGTCGTACTTTCACACACGTACTCCAAAAAAAAAAACACTACACTCAATTTTCCTGAAAATCAAAAAATCATACCATATAAATATTTTGTGAGAAGAAATGGACTGAGTCAGATTTCGCTTATTAGGCGGGCGTCTTCGAGCTTCAAGCACAACGCTTCGTTTGTGGCCCGGCTTCCAACAATTCGGCGACACAAGAGCCAATCGCTGCACTCCCCAGGCAATGCGAAACCCCCGGGAGGCAGTGGAGGAACCAGCGGAGGGGGCAGCGCCAGAGCCGGAAGGTGCCCACGGGTGACGGACATCAACGCTTCCTCGGAAAACCTGGGTGAGTACCACCTTTGTACCTTTGTGGCTGAGCAGTACGGAAAGGAATGGTGCTTTTCATATTGATTTTTCATACCTTTTTCTCTGGTGGTAGTTACTTTTGAACAAAAAAAAATCGATCTCGGGTTTGCCAGCTCGTCAGCATTTGATATTCCTTTTTTTTCTAGAGTTTGATAAGCTTTTACTAACACACCAGCAATGGTGAACTGCAGCAGAGCGCGTTCATAATCTCTTTGCTTTGTATTGTTTGGGCTTTATGAGATCACTTCTTTGACGTGTCGATTCAGTGGTAGATGCAATCAATGATGCGGTATGGTTCTGGCGATGTAAGCTTTTCCACTTGATATAGGATTCTAAAAATAGACAAACACAGATAAAGTAATACTGACAAAAGTTCGCAATCAACTATTTTAAAGAGGTAACTTTTGAATTAAGGCTAAGTAGCCCGTCATTCGTTTTAGCAGCAATCATGACTTTGCTGCATGCAATTTCAAAGTGATAAAACTCAGTCTTGATAGTTTATATTGGCTTGAAAAAGTATCACTGTACGCGCTAACATGCATAAAGTACCGTTTTGACTCATATTCCGAACACTTGAGGCCAACACTGACTTTAAATGCATCTGATTGGCATAAATTGGCTGATATTTGTGGAAATTTTAATTTCTTCGCAAAGTCTAACTGTTAGCTGTTGGGTGTACCGATAATAATGTTGATTTTATTAGTTTTAGTATTGTTTTTACGTAAAAGTATGGAACAACATTTTGATTCAAATGCCGAACACTGTGTTAATTCTGTCTCATATTCCGAACACCTTGATTCAAATTCCGAACAGCACGAATAAACCGTATTCAAATGAATAATTTCGCAAATAAATTTATCTGAGCTTTTTCTACTGGCCTCAAACTAGATAATCATCACTACTCCCGCGGAATAAATTATATTGGAGACGTTAAAATTGAATTGCAATCGACTACCATTTCCTTGTTATTTGGTGACATATTTCAGCGAAACATTTCAACCAAATCGCCATACAAAAACCGAGTGTTCGGAATATGAGACAAAACGGTATGCTGATACTTTTCTGCTGTGTCAGTGCAAAACTAACTGATTTTCTTGGATTCGAAATCGTGAGATGAATAAGCAACCAGTGTTGATAGACTCACACTCAAAATCTCAATCAATACGCTCTCCCGTGAGAGCAAACTCATTAGAGATCTGATTCGCAAATCTCACGCATGAGATTTTGATGCAAAATCAACTCAATCAACCCAAACCGTAAAAAATGATTCAGTCGCAAAACCCGACAAAAACTCGTGAAACCCGAATGTTGTTGTTTACGTTAGAAAGGATTAACATAATTTTACCAGACTAACAATAAATTATTGCCGTGTGTGAGTAAACTGTGGAAATACGAGACAATGAGTTAAAAAGGTGAGCCAACTCATCCATGATTTTTTGACTGCTGAGTTGCATGATTGACAACTCACACATGATAAATCTCAAGCGTGAGTTGTGAGAAATTGAGTTTTTCACAACACTGTAAGCAACAATCATCAACGACGCGTACAAATTGCAATGACGGCCTACTTCGCTTTAAGAGCATTCAAGTTTTGCATCACATTATGGACCGATGCACGAGTTCACTATTTGACTTTTGAGCGGTGCCGTGTTATTTACGTGACCATAGCAACGAGTGAATTCGGCACCGCTCAAACGTCGAATTCCTGAAAACGTGCATTGGTCCATAGGGCAAGTTATACAGGGTGCTTCCTAGACCGTTATAATCTGGAAAAATCTCCAAATAATCTATGCTCACCAGTTAAAAAGAACTATAGGGCCCGATTTAAAGCAACGCCTTTTTGATTGTATAAGTCTATAAATTTATAAGAAATCAGTGATATTCGTATCCTCTGGGTGGAGTTTTGGATCAAAAAATCGACAAGTTACAACCTTTAATAGATTGAAGATGCATTGTAACATCGTTTAACATGTACAAAAGCTGTCAATGATAAATCTCATATACATTTCAAAAATCTTTTCAAATCAACAGACTTCATGGACTCAATTGTTATTCATCAAATTATTTTAAAGCACAAAAATATGGATGGAAAAGGGAACTTGAGCATTCACATTTAGTTTTTGTTTAGTTCCCGTTGCTTCAAAGAATACTTTAGAAACTTTAGCTCACGATTACATGCTACCCGCCCATTGGCGTAGAAATAGCCCCTATCCCCCAGAATTTTAAATGAGAATAAAAATAAATTTAAAAGGTCGAGTCTAGTACACGACACTGAAGACGGCCTTACAGTTGAATTTGAAATACGCGTATCTGTCAAAGGATACAAACTCTAGTGGAATTAAATGGTATAGTACTAAATTCGGGGTTTCATCTACTTAATTTTAAAAACCTAATTGATACTGACGAGAACAAAAAAAGCGTGGCGGTTCTAACCTCGGTGATTCGCGCGACAACCGGAAGATTAACCATCCGGTTGTTGCTCGATTCAATACCGCTAGAACCAGCTTGTTGTTGTGTGCTATAAGCGCAATTTTAGGACGTCCATGTAAAAAAATACCATGGTAAAGTCATTAGCCTGGATATTCGGATCCCGCAATTCATATTTTCTGAACAATGCAAACTATGATGTTTTAAATGTTTAAGCACAAAGCAGCATATTCACTCTATTATGATTTCTCATGTTTTGGGAGGATGCCCTGCTCGAGGTGTCCGGTGATGATTTCCCTTATAAGAACTAGAGAAATCCATACGTTAACTACAACCCGTAAAATGCCCGACAAAATTGATTGAATAAAATAGGCAAAATGTTAAACGAATTTCTTAGACAATATAGCGTAAATTTTTAGTGAAATATAAAACTTTATTCATAACAGATCTTTTCAAGGAATTCCAACCTGGCTCTTCAAATGGACGGTAGAAATGGAAACTGGTGTGATAAAGTGCAGAAAAAATCGACCACAGAACTATATTCCAGCAAGGAATTATTTCTTGATTTTGTTTCAAATTTTAAACGTATTCTATTATGTTTTAATTTTTATGAAATTCCAACAATAATTTGACTATATTTTTTTCTTGAGAAATTTTAATATGCAGTTTTTTACGCTAGCTTGCCATAAATTGTGAATCACCCCCTTTTGACAATTCATGCCGACACTATAATTTTTTATAGCTAAATCGTAGCAAGCTAAATGACAAAAAATATTGTTGTAAATCCTCAACAGACGTTATAATTTTAACTAGTGTTTTCAGCATACCAAATTGGATATAACATTTTCTATTTTTAAACACATTTTTGCTTGTCTTTTTAGGTCGATGAGAGGTGGAAGCTCTTAGTAACTAAGGGTTATGAATTGAAGAACTAATTTCACTCGGAATTTTTCAGTGAATCATATAATTCCTGTTGTTGATGTCACTGGGAGACATACCTTTGCCATTCGATAAACTATTTTTTTAGAGAGGATGTGGAGGAAATAGAAATAGAAATACCTGAACAAATAGCTCAGGTAGTTTCTCAGTATTTTCGCGGAAAAGTTTGAACAGTTGAAACAGTTGAACGTATTCCGTAGGTTATCAATTTTGAAGAAATTTTTAATAATATTACGCAGAGTGTTTTGGAAGAGTGCGGGAAACAATATCAAACTGATTTTTATAGAAATCTAAAGGAACAGTTTCAGATAGATTTGCGGAGAATTTCTTTGAGACATCACTGAGAACCTTTTCTCAAAAGAATCCTTTTTAATTGCTAGTGAATATTTTGTGGCATATTAGGAGGATTCCTGAAAGAAACACCAGCGAACTTTTTGAGAAACCCTAATAAATTGTGAACGAACAACATGGGCCTTCTTGGAGAAATGTTTCAAAAAATTTCCAAAACATTTTCAAGCGGAATTCTTTAAGAGATTTTTTAAGCAGTTCGATAGGAATTCTTCAAAAATTTTCCTCATAAAATCAGAAAACCAATGAAACATCAGTAAAAATCTATTCAACAATAACTACTGAACCCGGGAATGATTTTCCGTGGGAATTAAGTGAAAACTGGTTAAAAAGTTCTTTAAAAAATCACTGTAAATGCAAATGATTCATGTGTAATTAACAAAAGAACCTCTTAAAAGCACATGGTTGAATACCTAAAACCTTTGTGGAAGAATCACAAAGAATATTCCTCGTGAGCTCTTTGTCAGAATTGCTGAATGTATTTTTACGGGATTACATAAAATATGAAAACTGAAATTTACAAATATCACCGATGCGCAGCAATCAGACAAAATCATAAACAAATAAATGCAAACTATGCAAACTATGGAATTAGTGAAAATCACGATAATTGCGACCGACATTACTTCTATAAAACAAGAATTTACTAGGCTCCAGAAAGAAATCCTCGCTACGCGCATGCCAATATCTGTTGCATGCCAATATCTGTTTGATTGAGTCTAACACTGTTGAACAGTCAAATCTTAATCAATGTATCAGTGCAAGGTGAATAAAAGTTGAATGAAGAGAGGGTTGCAATATTTGAAAGGTGTTTGTTTAAAGTAAGGAATATTCAATATAATTTTGCTTTATTATTTGCTTCGATTAAGAATCGAAGAACTTAGATGGCATGATTTTTTACATCTATCTTACAAATCAAAATTTTATTAGCTTAACTCACACAAGACGTTTTAAGTTTAACATAAATCATAGATGGAAGACGGAATGTTCGAGCTAAATAGCTGAAATATGGTAAAATCAATATGATTATGGATTATTTACGACTTTCAGAATTGGTTTTCAAAAAATCGTAAATTAATCTGTGGCTATACATTTTTTCCGAACTGTTTTACCTTGAACATTCTACAACAATGTTTGATGGATAGCTGTCAACAGTCAAACATTTATTCTGGTAATATTTTTTGCGGTTACTTGATCAAATTGGCTCGGCAATGCTTTAAAGCTAAAAATGAAAAATTTATTTTTTTTAATATTTATGTGACGTGTAATTACCGTTTATCATTGAACGAAATTCACGATTTAAGAATGCTTCTTTAGACTATTCAAAAATAGGCCTGCTGATGGTTACGTCTCCGAA
Source organism: Aedes aegypti (assembly GCF_002204515.2). NCBI lineage: Eukaryota > Metazoa > Arthropoda > Insecta > Diptera > Culicidae > Aedes > Aedes aegypti. Next base: position 144,737,073 of record NC_035108.1, read on the forward strand.
AAAACGTAATTCTAAATTTTGTCAAACTTTTGGTTTGAAACTTGGGTTACCACAGGGCCCAGACGTTTAAAATAAGTAGACCAACCAACCTCCATTTGCTGATATATATTTTCTGATAATTACAATATATGATAAGCCATTTGAATATCACTATTTTTTTAAATTATAGACTTATGCCAACAAAAGAACGTAAGTCAAAATGGGCTCTACGATTTTTAAAATTTTGCTCTGACCTGCAGCTTATCACGATTTTTCAATATTAAATCATGACGGCTAAAAACATACTTAATTGTTTATATTTATGTCTGTGTCCATGCAGTTTTGCTGGGGTTTCTGCCTCGTGTACTTGGAAATTTGCTAGTTTTTATCCCTTATAAATTTTGACCAGAATTACCCTACTTCTAAAGCATTTATGGTTTTTGAAACAACAGTTACTACCAACACAAAGTGTCTACTTGCTTGTAATAATTCCAATTGGCGGTAATTGTGCAGTAGCCATGCTGAAAAATCAATATTTATTATTAACCTATTTCATTATGAGCGATTTAGAAAGTCTGATTTATGCAAATAAAAAAGAAAAACAAGAAAAAACAGGTATTTATTTACCAAAATTATTAAAAAATCAATGAAAAACTATTCAAAAACTCTTATGTTGTCCATGCATAAGTTATTCTATATGACAATACTGATTTAAACAGTCTTATAACTAGTTGAAATTCATTTACGTCATAAACAACATCATAGGTTACAACTTACGAAAAACATTTACGTTTTGAGGTAAGATTTCTAGCAAGTTGACACTTAATTTCAGCTATGACTGTATTTTGCATTTCTATTTCCATTTTTTAATAATTTGACGTGAAAATTCTTTGAAAAACTGCAAATCTGTTTACGTTGAATCTCATTTCCTATGTCTTACTTGAAGTAACTTGTCAAATAAAATTTTAGTTTACGCAAAATGATGCAGAATTATGCTTTTAATAGCCCGAGTCGCCAATTTATACGAAAAGGCTTGTCAAGCTAAACATTTACGAAGAGTGTTGTAACGAATTGCAATTTCTGAAATGATGAAAATTTAATCGGTTTCAAATTTTTAAACGTTCTTATGTTTAAATAGTACGCCATATTTCATATTTTTCTATAAAAACATTCAAAACGATTAAAAAATTAAAAGTTTTCGAAATTTTACATATGACTAAAAAGGGAACCACCACGGCCATAACTGGTACAGTTTTCATACGTAACTTGTTGCGGTACCGTCGGACGGGGCTACTTTTGATTCCAGGGGCTACTTTGGACACTCACCTTTTGTATTTATTAGCAGCGTAAATATTAATCTGAGCTATTTTGTGTCTTCAGCACTTTTATTAACCAATATATGCTCTACCACTAGGCATGATTTTTTCTTGGAACAACATCAACAATAACAGGATAAACAAGAAAACATTTAAAAAAAAAACCGAATAAATATTCACAAGGTATAAAACATTGGCTATACAAACATTGTTTGAATTTTACCCATGTCTTGGAAACTTATTGGGAGCATCACAAAACTATCGAATCGTCATGTTTCATGAAAATCTTGTGATTTGTTTTGCTTAAAATTGTTGTTTTATTAAAATAATTGATCAAAGGTCTTATTTTTGCGACTTTAATTTTATTATAATGTTTTGGTTTATGTATTTTACAACTTAAAAATAAAAATAAAATAAATGTTTGTAAAAGTGAACAGACATAATACGCATATATTTCAATACGAACCAATGCCAAATTCACAACATCTCTAAAAAACAATTTTTCGTCATAATTTACATGAATTTGTAGTACAGAACAGTTGCATCCTTCAAATGCCTAAATTAAACTACTCTAAACTGCTAAGAATCTAAAAGCATATTACAGGAACAAACTTACTTCTGCACGATCTTGCTAAAATTTACTTCATAGATTGCGTTTTTAATGAAAATTACTTACTGGTATTAAATAAGTTACCGGTATTAATGAGATTCTTCAACATATAGTTCATATAACAGTGAGAATAGAAAAAAAGAGTTTTTGTACATAACTCATTTATCATCGCAGTACCTAGTAGTTACGTCGTTCGTTTATGTCAACTTGAAAATCGAGTATTCGTAACTGATAGTTCCATTTAAGAGGAAGTTGAAAATTTAAGTTTCATACTGCAAACTGAGAATAGTGAATGGCATGTTTCGTTGAAATTTGTTATATGTGTATAATTGATTCTAGCTTTGCAAATTTTCTACATTAAGTTTATCAATGAAAAACTTTCCATAACATCACAGTGGACGACAATTTATTGAATCAGTTTGAAAGTTATGAAAAAAAATCATTTCATTAGCAAATTGTGAAAATGTCCAAAGTAGCCCCTTTTTTGCCTTGAAGGACACGCTTTTTTCGCTATTCAAGCATTTTTGTTATTTCTTGATGGATGTGCCTCATATTTTGCACATTTGTTACGTACATATACAACTTAAATATAGGCAAAAATTATCAACATCTATCCATAATTCTAAGAGTTACAAATCCTCATAGTTAAAGAATGTGGAAATAATGTCAAAAGAAGCCCCGTTTGACGGTACTCAGTTTTTACAGCACTTGTCGTAATTATTCAACTCGGCAAGCCTCGACTCGTGCTGTAAAAACCATCATTCCGCAACTTGTTGCGTGTACTACTATTTGGTTATAATTATAAACATAATTTGGGGAAAACCTAGAGGCTGTTGAGATCAAATTCGTTGAGATACTGCTGTTCTAAATAAGCAAATTCCATAGCCTCATACGTTTCAAGAAGCTGGATGAACCGGTAATCTTTTATGCAATCTTATATACATTTTCTTTGATTGGCAGTTATGTTCACGTTACGAAAATTCTGAAAACAGGTTCGAAATCAACGAGACAAAATCTAGTTAACCTAATCTGTATATGATTGAAGTGTGTAAAAAATATTTAAATATTGTTGACTAGCGTTATTTGTCATTGAACCTGGTTTTATGAATTCGTTAATTTTCATATATTAATTTTCCATAAAAGTAAATTTGTTTTGACCAAGTTTACTAGATAAACCTGAGAGCTTTGCATAAAGTGCTACATCATGATTATTTTCTAACAGTACAATTTACTATGAAATCTAAAGAATTTGCTGACAAGTACATGGTGTTCAGTACTTGCTCAACGTCAACAGAATTTAGAACGCATTGAAAAGTAAAAGCTTACATCATCAACAAACCACCATCGTATAAAAAGCATCATGTGTATTACCTGTATTGCAAGACTATCACTGATTCGTACAACTGCTGGATTTTACCATGAATCACTATGAAGCTTAACGCTAGACACTTCTCTGCAACGAAATCATCTACAAATGTTTTTTTTTTTTTAATTTCCTTTTTTGGCATTTCGAACACGGCCCTGCTTGAGAACATTTATAATCGTTAAGTTTGATCCTTACACCTTTTGCTATGTGGAATAAAAATGTGTAAACTGTCCCAACATCGTTCAGAAACATAATTGTTCTTATGAAAAATACCTTTAACGTTACAATAATCAAGTATCAAAAACACAGTAGATCAGTAAACGCCCACATCTGAGTAACGTTATCATAACAAACATTCTAACATAATATTTATACGGAAACATATATGCTAGCCTGTAGTGAAAACTTCTTACGTAGATCAGTATCTTCCTAAAAATGGTTATTTTTTCGTCTTTTTTCTTTCTCTTTCTATTCAAAACTCGAACCTTGAAATCAAATATATGTACAAAACAATATATATTCAACCATCCGCCACCAACAACCATCTCTACTGACCGGTTTGAAACTGTATCCGCTAATTTCACATCGCCTGCGTTTCATTGTGTGCTAATGATCAAACGAAACCAATTCTCACTATTCAACATACAACAACTACCACTACAACCAAAATACCATTACCCTATCAAAAAAAAAAACCAACAAAAGAAGTAACCAACAACGGTAGACCCATGAACCCCAGTCTCAGCGAAGACTCGGTTGCGGAAACAGCACTGTCCAAGAAAAATTCCGATGGTGAGTTTGCAAACGATAGAATACCAGACACTCCAGCTCCACTCATTCAGATACTGACAATAATCAAACGAGGAACAAAAATAAAATCTAGAAATTACAAACATGATTGGTTAATAACATACTGCATTCTCGAATAATCATACTAGATAAATAATCGGTTCAATTTCTGTCGTCTTATGATTTCTGTTCTCGATGTGTTTGAGCGAAGTTCTGTTTTCGATGTGTTCCAATACTCCCCAATGCAGTCACTTTTAGTTTTTAAAGTTTCAGTAAATGTCTTGAACATTTTTGTTTGTCATGTGCTGTTTCACTTTTCCTGTGTCTATCTTTATCGAACTTTCTCCTATAACTTAACGATCGATGTTAGGAATTTTAGACAATTCCGTGGACAACTTTTTTTTTGCTTGGGGACAAAAAAACATGACCGTTTCTAATTATGTGATGTATGTTTGGTTGTCAGTGTTGCACGTTTCTCAGGTATATGTTTTGGGTTTTTGGAATTTATTATTTTTGTTTTCAATGGATATCTAATAGAGCACTTATATATAGTTTGCAATATGTTCAGCTTTGTTATAATAAATACCACTTAAGCAATATTCTAAAATAAACAGATCAAAATCCTACAAATACAGTGAATCTATTATTATACAATAAGCAACAACGAAGACATTGTCTTCTTCTGTGCTTGGTGTGACAATCATACTCCACGACTACAGATTGTCACTATTTACACAAAACATAACAATTATCGAACGTAAAGATATTTTAATTTCTGCATTGCGAATTTTACCAAAACATTGCTACTATATAAAAAAAAACATAGCGGGTTTACGATTTTGTTTTTATCCTGTCAGATTATACACAAGTTGAAGAGTTCGAAACAAAGTTACCTACTGTATGGGTCAGGAAAATTTTCTTGAGATCATGTCCGTATTTGCCGAAGTAGGATTTTATGTGCTTTTTTGTTTGTGTTTTGAACATGCGAATAACTAATATCGTTTAGATGTCACTGTGGTGTTTTAAAGAATGACAACAATTTTTGCAGAACTTAAAAAAATCAAGGAGTATCTGAGTGACAAGACTATGCGCCAATGTTCATGGACAAACTAACAAAAAGTTTACAACTTCATAGAAATTGACATCCCTCTAAAATAAATAAAGAGACACTATTAGTTTGAGCCATAGTGACTTCCTATTTTATCACCCGAGCAGATGTGAATCATTGAAGAACTGAACTTGTTATTGAATTGATTCGATTAAAAGTTTTAATATCAGAAAATGAAAATTGGAATTTATAACTGCCTTCAACTAAGACAATAACAAGTCAGTAATCAGCAATATAATTTGCAATCACTAAGCAAATCATTTCCGCTCGGACATACCTGAAATATTGGAATTTTTAATTCTTTCAATCATTCTGAATATTTAACTATCGAGATAAATACTACTGAAACTTACAAAATCATACTGAAATCCAAAGCAATAAGAATGTCACGAATGACAAAACAAGAAATCAATATGTATATAACTGGTACACCTACCCTAATTTGGTATCGCACAAGCTTCAAATCTAAGTTAATTTTCTTCTAAAGATTGTGATCAATTCCAACCAATCTACATTTTTTTTGCCTAGACTATACCATTCCTTGAACACGCTTCTTTCTGTCCCAACGTATAGTCCAAAGGCTTCGATTTTGAGTTCTGAACCGTATCTAACCGAACAAAATTCAACAGCTGCAATCTAATAAGCTATCCATTCCTCAATTTCTTCTGCTCCACACTGCGTAACAACACGGCACACGAATTGTCTGTAATGTTCCCCGTCACGTTTCTACAACGCTTAAACGTACAACATCTACTAAAAATCATCACTTATACCACAAAACCACGAATTACAACCTCTTCAATTAACAACCAACTCAGCCGGTCTGGAGATGACGTCTATGTCGTCGATCCCCGGTACGACTGCTGTCAACGATCTGGTCCCTGGGCGGGGCTTCCTATCCACGGTGAGCCTCTGTCAGTCTACGTCACGTCGGAGCAGCTTCGTCTGTGGAATATTCTCGTCGAGTGGTGGCCAACAGCGTCGGGGAAGTGCCAACGAAAACAGCACCCTTATCGGTCACGGATCGGGAGTTCCTAACAGTAACGTGTTTTGCTCAGATGATAATTATAGTAAAGAGGGCGTTGATCCCAACGTTCCGACTATGCTAAGATTTGGCGGGGCCTCTGCGCTTCCGATACTGCTCTGTGGCCAATTGCGCCCAGATCTGCTCGCCCAACAGGAATCAAACAGACAATTAGCATTTTTCACACGACCAAGTTCTGACTCTCTGAATTATCGGCTCGTTAGCACTCGCAGTGCGTAATTATCCGATCGTTTTTATTTACCAAATACTTCTCTAGTGAATCACACGTTTACACACATGTGGAATGATAGATGACACCACCACAAAACACTGATTATGCGAAAAAAATTGTATTCGTGTTAATTAGTGAATTCTGCAATCAGATATTAGTTTTAATTTAGTTTCACACCCAGTCACTATTCATCACCCACGAACACAGGACTAAAGCTTAACAAGCCTTGAGTCAATCTAAAAGTTATGTAAGGTGTCATGGAGGCTAATTAAAATTTTGTACAGACGTTTGAAAAAAAAAACGGGAAATATCTTACACAACTAATGGATTGTCTTCAATAGTTTACGTAATCTTTATTGACTGAACGATCATCTACCACAACCCGCACCTAGAGCTCACTCTGACCAAGTTCACACTTAGCATTGTGAAAATGAGCACGGATGCACAAAACCATCACTAGCTACGAGATCGAATTGCTTCTGCTTCCATGCATCTTATCACGACCGTAGGTTGTGAGGCTTCCACTCACGCTAATTCTGTCAGCATCAATCTGGATGTAAATTTACGACAACGCAGCGTTTATATCTTTACCTCTGTAAATACACAAATAAAGTCAAACTTATGATTCATATCTTAGCAAATGCTCAAATATCTATTTGGGAATAGATAAATTGCATATGAACATTTTCAAATTCTTATAAAGCAATACCAATATCAAATCGTCATTCTAATATCTATCAATTTTTATTACAATTCTATAACTCTTATGCAGAAACTGCATAAGAACATAACTTACAGCACAAACTTTTACACAATAACTTTAATAAATATTTTATTAATTTTAAACAGTTTTCACATTTGTTCGTCAAAATTTTGTAAGGGCTCTTAAAAGAATATAAGATTAGGGTTCTAATGCAGCAATGGTTTGATATTCCTTTGATAGACTGGTTTCCATTCATCCGAAAAGTTACAAGTTCTTCTCATGTTCAAGTGCTTCAAGAAGTCAGTGATTTCACCTTCCAACATAAGCTTTATATTCCTGGAATAAGGAAGCAAACCAAATTTCGATGTATTATCATTCAATCAGTTAAGATATCAAACATGGATAAGGGGCGCCCATTTGAGAGTGAATTGGAGACGAACCGTTTTCTTCAAAAGGTATATATATAGAGGATTGTTTTTCTGAAGAGTCCATTTTCAAAATGGTGAACTATTCTATAGTTGTATCAAAAACGACTACGTCATTCTACCTCAATTGTAATCGACTAGAACGAAATGTACAAAGGACACGATTATACCACAAAATACAAAAAAAAAACTGATCGCAGTGGTTCATTCCGAGCAGAAACACGAACACAAACAAATTCATGGATGAACTCTCACAGAAGTCTCCTGCGGATATTTCTGAAGAAATCCGTGGAAAAAATATTGGACCAGAAGCATGCCCTGCAAAAGTCCATAGGGTAGTTTCTATATAAATTCTCAAAGAACTCGTTGAAGGGTTTTCAAGAAGAATACATGCCAGAATATGTGAGAGATCGTAAATGAATGTCCAAATAAAGTCCCAATGAAAGCATTGCAGAGACATTTCTGGAAAATTTCAAGAGGAGTAACAAAATAGATTTCCAAAAAAAAATCTTGTAGGAATCTTCAAAATATCCTAAAAGAGTCACATATAAAAGATTCTCGAATGTTTTTCCAGCTTTCAGAGGAAGATCGTTAGCAAGAATATCTTGAACGAATTGAGAGTAACATTTCTTCAACTAACCTTTGCAGGAAACCTACTGGAGTATTGCTTGAAAGAATAGTTTGCAGATATCTCAAAATTGCTGAATAAATCTCTCAACATATTTTTGGGGCATCTGTAGGGATGTGGTCAGCTAAGTTCCTGAAAAATCCTAAAAGATGTTTAAAGTTGAATTTCTTGTGGAATATTCGAAGGAATTTTTCAAAGAACCAAGAGCAATTCTACAAGAATTACATAAAAAATCAACAGGGAAATTCGAATTCTTGAAATATTCTCAGAGGAATATTTGGAATCAAACCTTTAGTGAGATCTTTGAAAGAAACCAAATGGGATCCCTTCATAAATTCAGGAATTGATCCCGCTATGTGGGATAATCATTGATACCGCGTATATGGAAACCCCAGCAGTGATAGGAAGTGGCGAACATGTCTGCTGAACTGAAACAAAACCGAAACCAAATGTTTGCCAGAATCATAGTGCTGATTTACTCGCATATGTCGTGCTCGCGAAAAAACAGGCTGAAATTATTCGTGAACGCGTCTGTCTGCTGTTCAGAGTCAATTGCACTTTCGAAAAAACTTAGACTACAAACTTGGAGTTTCCGATTGATTTGATGGATGTACAAATGATTTGTCTGTCTCAATCATAGTAAATACCACCTTGTTCGGTTACTCGCGAGTTTTTTTTTTCCTCTCAAAATTCTTCTGGTATGTTCTCCCGAGCAAGCGGGTGTGAACTTACTCACATCAAGCATATTCGCGAGTCTGTCATGTTTGTTTTGTGTCGGTTTACACTCATGAAATGCTTTATAATGAGAACAATTCCACCACTATTAGCCAGAGGGGGCAGGTGAGGCCCCCTGCCTGACGAAAAAAAAACTAAAACCAGCAAACTTTACAAAACTAAATGTATTGCTCGAATTTTCCAAAAAATAGTTTTCAAAATTCATATTTCTGAAAAATTGCGTCGCTTTTGAATTATTGTCAGAGTCCTACTTAAAATCAGACTTCTGTCAAAGATCTTTCCACAAATCACTCAGATATTTTGGCAATGTCTCGCCCTCCCTAGAAGATAGAAAAAAATTCGGAAATTAATCTTCCCGACCAGTGGTTTACAACAAAATTGTATCAACATTTGCTAACAAATAACAAATTTTGTTTCTTTTTTGTGAGAACCACTTTGAGATGGTGGAGGAAATTTTAACGTTTTAATTTTAATGTTTTCGTGTAGAACATAATTATAACAATCTGTTAGAAAAAATCTGAGAACAATTGCTTATACATGTGCAATTTTATTCATGTAAAGAAAATAATTCATAGTTCAGTTATGGAAAATAACAAAATTTGTTATATATTTGTTTGATTTAAAACAAAATGAGTAACATTTTTTTTTTTTCAAATAAGGCTGATACAAATATTAATTTTCTTTTATGTCACCCCCCCCCCCCTTCAAAAATCCGAAAATTTTGAAGGAGAGAAAAAAAAAGATTCATAATTTTTTTTTACATCAGTTAGGTTTTTTCAATTTTTAAAGTAAAAAACAAGTTAAGTAATGATCCAGACGACGATTAAAAAAGTTTGACAACCATCATTAAAAATAAAAATTCGAAAAAATTACTTTTTTTTTCATTTTTATTTGTTTGTTCCTTATTTATTTTTATCCCCCCCCCCCCCCCCTCGTACCTTCCAAGTGGTCTCGGACATAAAAGAAATTTAATATTTGTATCAGCCTTATAATAAATGGCATTTTAATTTTGTTTAGTGTAGTGGAAACTGTGTTATAATTTTTGTTAATTTAGCAACTAACAGTTAAAATCATAATTTATTTTGTTCGACAAAACACACTAACAAATTAACAAAATCTACAACTCTGATGTAATCCACTGTTCGGGTAATGTATGAATTTCTCGAAAATTGTCTTCAGCCTTCGTATTGTAAAATAGTTGCGTTTTAATTAATTTCTTTTTGAATTCTTAGACTTCCGCTTACAATTAGGCTTCTGAACAAAATCATACCAGAAATCTTTCTAAGATTTTATCAACAGTTCGTATATCTTGAGAATAATCCATCAAAAAGTTATTATAGAGCTTAAAGCAAGGATCTGCCAAGTTATCTTAAAGAGATTTCATACTGAAATTCTTCAAAGAGTACGCCAATAAATTAGATAAAGACAGTTCCACATATTCCCCAAGAATTCATTTTGGAATTTCTCTAAATGTTTTACTTTTAATTCTACTAGGATTCCATCAATAATTACTCCATGGTTTGCTCCAGAAATCGTTCCTCGTAGTACTTTGTATTTCTCCAATAAGTCATCAGCAATATCTCAAGGTACTTCTTGAAAGTGCATCTTAGTAATCGAACCTAAACTTTCTTCAAATCACAACGAATAACACCACGAGTTTTTTAAATAGTTCTAATCCCAGGTTCTAACAAAGAACCTACCGAGACGTTTATAAGAATTCTTTCTATTATTCGTCTAACAAGGCACCTTCAGGAGCTCTTCTGTATATTATTCGGATTTTTTTTCATGCATTTGAACTTGGCTAGGAGATAAAAACAGAGTTCCATGTTGGGAATTATTTAATTCTAGGAATCAGTTTAGGAGTTTTTCTTTTAGTCCTTCTAAAGTTCTAAAAAAGTTTTTTTTCCCTATATATCATTAGGAATTGCACCTGATAACTCTCTAGATACTCGTGAATGATTTAGTAGTTTACACCAAGATACTCGTGAATGATTTAGTAGTTTATACCAATATTTATTCTCTATTATTATTATTCTGAAAAATGTTCACATAAACTGCTAATAATATCGAAGGATAGGAAGGAATACAGGAATTATTTCAGGATTTTTTAAAGGATTCAACCAAGAAATTCATTAAAAATATACCAAGCATTGCATTGTTATAGGAAGGATTCAGCCATAAATTGTTTAAAAGTTTATCCAAAGTAATTTGCCTTTCATAGTTTTTGGATACCTTTGTAGGATTTTCCCCTGAAAAAAATACTTTTGAGCTCCTTCAAAGAAATTACCAAACGCCATTCCCGGATTATTCTAGGAATTATTCCAAGTATTACATACAAAGAATCTATAACGATTCTGCAGAAAATTTCTTCAGAAAATTCTTTGGAACTCCGACAGATTTTTTTCCAAAAAGAAGTTTTCGTTAATATCTCTTAAAAGTTCCCCGAAAATTATTATACAGATTTCAAAAACTATCAAGTGTTCAAATCGATCAAAATAATTCAAAAATTCAACCAAAAGTCCTTAATCCTCTGATTTTCTAAGAAAACATTCTAGTGTTTTTTTCAAGATTGTTAAAAATATTCAAACAAGAATTCTTCCAAACATAGATAATCAATTACATCAGAGATTTTTTTTGCACTTTATCTGATGCTCCTTTGTCTCTCTATCTCTCAGAACATTAAATAATCATCTGCGGAACTCGAAAGAAATTTATAAAAATATTGCTTCTAGTATTCCATAAGAATTTCCTGTGTTTATTTTTAAAGCATTATTGAGAAAATTTGTGTAGAAATCTTTGAGTGAAATTCTGAAGATTCATTTTAAGTTTTACACAACGAATTTATTAAAACAATTCCTGAGAAATTGATAGAAAATTTTTTGATTGAATTCACGGCAGAGTCTAAGAAAGGCTACCAGTAGTACTATCCAAAGAAATATTTTGAGGATATCACAAGAAAAATAATAGACGCTATTGAAAAGGATTCATAAAAAAATGAATTTATTCCTGGAAATACATTAACAACATCCTTCAATTAATCCTTAGAGCAATTTCAAGTGTAATTCCTGAAAGAATTTGAAAAGTATTATTTGAAGGCATCTGTTGAGAGAAATTGAATTTTCGTTAGTAGAACTCATAGAAAAAGATTTAGTGATGTCCAGAAAAAAAACAAACAGAATTAATTGGAGTAGTTTACGGAGGAATCTCGGTAATAAATGTTAGTATTAAGCTCATAAACTCATACCATGTGTCTTAATAGCAATCAATTCAATAGAATACCCTTAGGAATATCTGGAAAAACTCCTTGCAGAATGAAAATTATTAAAATCAAAAAAGAAAAATCCTGCAGGAATCTCTAGACTAATTGCTGGGGGAATTGAGGAATAATTCATTTGAGCAATACTCTTGGAGGAAATAAAGGTGGAAAACTTTCAAATAACTAGCTAGGGTGCCGCTGAATAGGAACTTTACAAGACGAATCTTCAGACCTTTTCCGATCCGGAGTTTTACAAGACTGTGCAACGTAGTCATCATATTTAACAATGATGTGTTTTAGATTCCACTTTGCTCACAGTAAATGATAAAGGATGTGCATTAGGGTGTGGCTTACTTTTTGGAAGTTCTCAAAACCAAAAATTCGTGTACTTTCCTTAATTCAAATTATATGAAAAGAGAAACTTCTAATTTTGAGCCGCAAGCGACTTGAAGATGATTTTTTTAAGGTATACAATATGACGTTCAGTGAAGTCTTCATAACTTTGTTATTTCCTAACCAAGCTCTCAGCATCATTCTCTTAAGCATTAAATTTATGTAAAGTTTGTAGAATATCAAATTATTAAATTTGTCTTAAATCAAAACTAATCTTAGTTAAAAGTAGTTTTCTTCAATTTTTTTTCTTTTTACTATAATAAATCATCTTTGCTTGACAATAACTTCAGGAATACCTTACCGATTCCAAATAATTCTTCATGCTTTTGAAGCAAATTTAGTAGTTTTTAAACTTAACAAAAATTGCCAAAACAAGAACAAAACAAAACAACAATTTTCAACGGAAAATGCAATATATTTCGTGTTTTTTTTTTCAGTGAAACAGTTTTTTTTTGTAATCTGTCAAACGTTCAAAAAGGTTTTTTTTAAGTCAATTTTCCAAAAAAATATAACAACAATATTTTTTAAATAAAAAAAATGCGCTATTTAACTTATTAGTGCTCTATTAACTTCAGTTCAACAGTAAAATTGTAATTTCCGGCGAAAAAACTTCAACAATTCGAAGAAATTTATGTTTGGAGTAGGAAATAATATATTAGGAGTAGTTTTTGTCAAATAACTAAGTCAAAACATTTTTTCATTGAATTTGTTGTATGCACAGTTTGAAAACCACTAAACTCACTTCAAAGGCATGAAATCTGGAATCGGATGAGTTTTCATGAAGTTCTGGTCAAACAAAGATGATTTTTTAGTGGAAAATGGAAAAAGTAAGAGAAAACTACTTTAAATCAAAACTAGTTTTGATTTTAGACAAATGTGATACTCTACAAACTTTTCATTAACTTAAGTTTTTAGAGAATGATGCTAAAAGTTTCAAAATTGTTTAGAAGTTATGAAGACTGAAGGTCGTATTTCATTACTTGAAAATTAACTTTCAAATGCTTGCGCCACCTCTATTTTTGGGTCGAAATTTGAGTTTTCCCTTTTTAAGTGATTTGAATTCAGAAGAGTATATGAAAATTTGGTTTTGAGAACTTTTGAATAATAAACTGCACCCTAATGTGCATGACCTTCATAGTTTAACGTGCCAAAAGGGCGCAGAAGTTGTGTATAATGATCTGGTTTTCTGATCCTAGTTTATTCAATTCTAATTTGTCTTCCGAGTAGTCCACGCTATGTTTAAACCAGAAGATTAAGAAGATCGAATGTACCTTGGATTCCGTTAGAGATCAGTATTTGGTCTATAAATTCATAATCGAAAGGTTTTAAAGTATTCCATGGGTGATTTTTTTTTCTATACATATGGTATGATTTTTTTTCTCTATACATATGGTATGGGCAGAAATGCGTGATTTTCATGGGCTGTATATGAAAAAATAGCTAAAAAATTACAAAAATCAAAATTTTACTGATGGAATATGTTACAACCTTTCGGTTATGAAAATATTACCCAAATACTGAACTCTAGCGGAAATAAATCCGAGGTACATGCAATTTTCATAATCTGCTGGTTTGGACATAGCGTGTAATCTCAAACCACCAAAAACCGTGATGAGCAGAAAGTAATTCACGTATTTGTTACGACCAATCCTATTGTTAATACTAATTTATGGGCCATACAATAAAAAAGCGCAATCTAGAAAATGTCACAACTCGATATAGAAATTATCGTGGCATTCGGCTTGCAACTCTTAACCCTCGAAACTGACACTGACATCATGGATTGTCAGTTATCCCATTCATGCGACAGAAGCGCACTGAAATTCAAAAATATTAGACACATACTCTCCATATCGCCATTCATGTTGATCAAAACGCAAAACTTCAGTTTTGTACATTCTTGCATTGTCTTAGGTTTGCACTTCATTGATTGGAAGACTTGTTTCTATTTCAATAAACTGATGCGATGCTAACAGCAATGATGGATGAAAGGTGATATATGCGACATACATCCTGCCATACCATCACATATCGTTTGTTTCAAATTTCAAACTTGACTTCTATTTCGAACAATCCGCTTTAAGTGTTTTTTTCAAGTGAATCACTCAAATGTTCGGACTTGGATTTTTTGAATTTATGTTTGAAATAAGAGATAGATAGTGCTTAGTAGGATAAGCTACTAAGATTCAAATCGAACTCTAGTCTATATTTGTTTGGCATCCAATTTTCGTTTTTATGTAAACTTAAGATTACATTATATGAAATAGGAGCGGTCCATAAACCGGGTGGTCAAATAGGAGAAGAAGGGGATTAGTCTAGTCAAATACCACGATCTGCACGAATTTTAAAATATTTGTAAGGACAAAAAACTCAGGTTGTATGAATATCCGGAAAATTACCACTTGGTTCATGGACAGCTCGATATAGGAAAGGTTTCAAACAGTTTTACAACACGAAATTTTGTAAGGTACGCCGGGGCAAGTTAAAATGAGTGGGGCATGATGAGTTGCAATGTTTTGAATACGATTTTGATAGATTTTCCTTTCTTAAATGTTTATTCTATCTGTTAACTCATTTTTTCTGTTATTAAATTTCTTATCATAATGAAATTTCCCAGTCGTTTTAACTTGCCCGGTGTACCTTATTTGGATTTCAAAACATTGTAACATTGAACAACTTGGCAACAGAAAAGAAATAATTTCAATATAATTGGCATTACACAACACAAACAGAAAAAAAAAATATTTAGAACCTGAGCTCATATATTTTAGCAAAGCTTTTTGATGGAAGGAAGATGCTTCAAAATGATAAATAGGAACAGATCAAATTCGACAAATTACTGAATATATGCTCATGTCTTAATCACACATAGTCATTCAGTGTCAAACTAGTTCGATATTTTTAACTATTATCTGTGGAATGGTTTCATGGACAGTTTCATTCGTACAATCTTAGCCCTTCCAGTTTGACTATTTGTTTTTAATTTATCAGAATAGAATTGTAAAAAAACATTTCTTCTTTTTTTCAAATAATGTATTATTTACATATTAAGGGTGCATCATAAACTATTTGTGATAAACGAAGATATCAGCAAAACTCCAGCAATGCGTTTCGCACCATCTTCCTCAAACGAATGAAACATGCTGTCTTTTTTCCCTGGGCCTAGATGCAAGGACATGTGACTGACTGACGGTGGCGGTGGGAATGCTTTTTGGACGGTTTGCTTGCTCCTCGACGAGGGATTTATGGCATGTTAATAACAACATTTCTTCGAATTCGGCAATATCATGCGGGGATTTCCGTTAAGTACCAGCTACTTTGTGGGTTGATAAATTGCTTGCCAGTCAGCGACATCGTCCCATGACGGTTTCATGCATGGTGCTTTTGGGTGTAACGATACGTGGTGGCCGGATAGCGCAAATCTCTAACTGGTAAATGGATACAACATTCTTACGGAACCGGAAACCGATATGGAGAATGATTTTCGCTTTCGTTTCATTCCTTCTCGCGAAACCAACCAAATCACACCGTGTCGCTCGGTGACGTTCCGTTCGGGGATGGATCCAAAAAAACGACATCGGCAAAATTATTCTACTCAACTGCCCCGTAACCATCGACGATGACAACGACTCACGCCATTCAGCTGTCAATATCGAAACGACAGATTCCAATGATCGGCGCTATCGGATTGTTCGGTTCAAAATTCCTTTCGAGTCGATATTCAAGCAGATAGCAGTGACATCGCCTAATGCACAAGGTAGGATCTGTACATTTTCCTTGCTTCTGGTGATGGAATAATTTCGGTAATGGCTTCCTTCTATGTGTAGTGATGGGGATGTACGTTACATGACTTGGGTTTTAAATAGAAGCAAATGGATTCGTACTTTGAAAAAATTACGAACGAGTCGTATGGACAAATAGGTCATCCTTTAACATGTCGTAAAACAGTTCGTAAAAATGAACTTTTTCTAAATTGATTAACTTTGCCCAACATCGCAGAGCTTTGTATGTATAGAGGTTTGTAGGAAAAAAGGAAACATATCATGTGATTTAGAGTTCTCTCCTTATAGGTTTTTTATATGATTCTATCTTTATTAACGCAATTTTTAGACCATCTCAAGACTACCTGCTTCACTTCTCTTCCGAAGGAAGTTGTCACTATAACATTTACGTCATAAGTGACTATCTCGGGAATGGCATTCGCGTGAGAGGCCTATATTCTGAGCACTACACCAGTGCCGTCCCCACATGTGACAAGTTGTTGTTTTTAATTTCTTCCCTACCTACCACCTACAATTGGCCTAGATTTTGAGCTTGTCGCATATTTGTGTACAGATGTTACCAAAATTAAGTGAACTCATTAAACATACAATTTAACCTCTTGTTCAACATTCTTTATATTCACTGAATCAAAACAGCACTCCGACAAAAACGAACAGGAAATCACAAATTGCAAACTTTACTGAAATTGAAGCACGTCGTCAGCATCTGCCACATAGGGAACGTAAAGCGCGTGCCATTGAACCCCATTGAAAAGCACTCCCTGTGGGCCAATTAAAGTCTCCGTAGCCAAGTAAAAATCGCCCAATAAAATGTTCTTCCCAAGTACATGGTCTCGGCCATTGAAACACACAAACGCGTGACTGGAATGGAAGCCAGAATCCTGTCGGAACTTATCGTACTTACGTATTGGGCTGTAATGTTTTCCAGCATAAGGGAAGCAGGGTAATATGTGCCTCTAAGAAAATTAATTGCTCGCAATTAATAAAAGAAGAATAAATTCAAAATAAATAAAATCAAATTCAATCATTTTCAAAAGAGCATGATATAATGCGCTATCCTAATTCCAGATGGATTTTTGTGGTGAAATCCATCTATTTTTCAGATTCTTGTTTATACAGCAGATACTCAGTTCTATGTTTGAATTGTTGCGGCTTATTTTAAATTTCACCGATGGTTTCTGAGCCACCTTTCAGTCTTGGACCTATTTTTACAATCAAATTTTCGTGATCTTTTGGCTCTAATTTCAATAATTTTCGGCCGATTTGAAAATAAAAATGGCAAAACACCACAACACTAATCAAGTTTCGTGACCTGTACTGAAAACCCCAGTCTGATTATAGGTTCCGGAATCATACGGATGTTCCGTTGGTCTATCCGAAGGACATTTGAGACATGTCCTCAATTATGTTGCACGGATCACACAAAACTACAGTGTTTGTACCATCAAGTTTTTTCACTGGGAGTGTAATATGTAATATATGTAGTTCTGGGGCCGATCCCGGGACCCCGGAAGAGGACATCAATCCGATAATTGCAAAACTTTTCATGGGACACATCAATCTTTAATCTTTTTTTCCCCCAGAGTATAATATGATGTAGATTGAGTAATTTCTAGCAACAAATAGTCGCTTACGAATGCTTCTAGGATGTTCTGAACTTGAGAAGGGCATTATTCCGATGTTTTAAAAGGAATCCTACAAAGAACTCGAGGATAGGTTTTTTTCAGATTTTCTTGAAGAAAATCTAGATATCCTATTAATCCCTTAACATTAATACTGCCCATAACTGCATAACAGTCACATTCGACATTTTTGACAAATTGAAGTTAATACCATGGAGAGTCATCAAATGATAAATACTTTCGATCAACTTACTGAAATCTGTGAGATTGTTCTAGAAAATTCGAAAAAAAATACCAAGTTGTTTTGTCACATTGGTAATTATAACCGCACAACAGTCACATTGAGATAACAAATGAGCCTCGTAATATAATAGCAATCAAATTTCTATGAGAATTATTTTCTGACTATTTGCCTAGCATGTGATATGGGTTGTACAAAATATCGACCTCAAATAAGCACTTTTGAGTTCCTGGTAATTTTTACAAATTATAAAATGCACACTTGGTACTCCATATACTCAATGCCTACTTTTGTCGAATGTTACAAATATGCAGTTATGGGCAGAATATTTGTTAACAAAAAAAATAAATCTCGAAACTTTTATGTGTCCATTTCATTTTTTTGAATTATTTTTTCATAAGTTCTCAGAAATATCTTCTGTTTCCATAATCTGTGATTTGAATTTACTGACATTGTTCATTGGATAAATGTTTTCAAAGATATTCCGATGCTCCGTAGGGAATATAGAATATCTTCAACCTCATTTTGTTTAGTCCATTTATCAAAATAAAAATTTGCGAATTATTAAAGTGCACTTGTTAACCATTTGCCTTGATAAAATACTTCAAGAAATTTCTGAAATGATGCCCAAACGATTCCCAAGAGAACCAACATGAATTCCTAGATACATCTCGGGAATACACCTGTGATAATTATGTTCTGTTATGGCTTTCAGTCTATAATGCTCAAAAACGGATTTTATATTTTCATCCGACATTTCGGACACATTCATTGTGCCTTCCTCAAGGAATTAACTGTGTTCCGGAGCAGTGAAGACCATAACCTAGTACATTTCAAGATACATCTTAAAGAAATTCCTTTACGACTTCTAGAAAAAACTTTCAGGCGTGCCTGAGGAAGGGGGAACCCAGGAATCATTTTTTAAAGAAGAAATTCTTCAGATGGTTAATTTTTTTTCTAAAATTTGCCAAAATTGTCTTATGTACAGCCTGTACATAAGACAATTTTGGCGAATTTTAGAAAAAAAATATTGAGAAGGTAGTTATTAAGAGGTAGTTTAGTTCATACGGAAAATATCGACAACGATAGAAATTCACACTAGCTAATATTAGTGTCGAAAAAATTGAGCTTTTGACATATCATCATAAAATTTTATCAATAGTAATGAAAGTTCAGCACAATTGAATTTTGACAAATTTTTACCTGGCTAAACCCTCGTGTGAGAAAACAAGATACTATTTTTATTTAGAAATAATAATTTTATCCGTTTTTTTAATAACAAAGATAATTGTTTGTATGTAAGAACGAAGAAGTATGAGATGGAACCTTTTCAAGAAATTGATTGATGACTAAAGTTGCTGTTTAATTCAATGCTTTTATTTGAATGAAGCTGCAAGAGAAATTCTAAATAAATCTCCGTAAAAATCCTTATTTGATGGTTAACAAATCCAGTAGTTTATGTGAATTTATCCCTGGCAATATGAACATAAATTCTCATAACAATGTATTTGTAACATCTTTAAAGAAGACTCCAGGATATGAGATAGTTCTTCTTTAAAAGAAATTATGTTTTTACCTTCTTGCAGAAGTCTTATCAATATTTCATTGTATCCTAATTGTAAGTTAGGATTGAGTACTTGAGCACTGACATGACACCTTTTGCAGCTATCCCTTCTGCTCATTACTTCTTTAAATCATATAAAAATACAAATGGTTGTTGATGTGCCACTAGCTTATAAATTTGGTTAAAACGGGTATTCCCGTTGATACGATATGTGTTTCAAACTGTTGACAAGACGCGATACCCAGTCAAAAACTGAACAAAGTTAGCTAGTTAAAACTGAACAGCTTTACTTTAAACTCTATGAAAGCAAGAAAAGGATAGATAGCCTTCATGGCGTCATTTTTATGCAAAAATTATAGATAATCTGGGTGCTGTTTTAACGTGAAGTTTGTGCTTGGGAGAATTTGGAATGTGAGTATTTATCACATGTTTTATCACAATTCTGAAAGAAACAGCATCGCTGGTTGTAGTCGAACAACACAAAAGAATGTAGATTCCATTTTGTCTCAAATTTCGACTCATATACCGAACAGTGGTTATTTCAAAGGTAAGATTAATATTTACCCAACTTTTAAATACAGAGGGTTTGAGTCGTAAAAGATTTTATCTTCCTGTGGAGAAAATAAAATGTTTGAAAGTTGAATGTTTGGAATATGATTGATGTTCAGAATTTAAGACAAAACCATAATATTTTTATTGTATCTGTTTCATTTATTGATCAGAATAAAAAACAATTCTATATGAAAGGAGGGTATCTAAGTAATTCTCACGATGATAAAATATAGTACACTTGAAGCTGTCAATATAGAGAATTGGTTCACTTAAAGCTTCTGCCACCACCACCACATAACAGCATCCATAAAAAACGCCACACACTTTCAAAGGCTCCCTCAATTCTCCGTTAGTGAATCTTTCCAATGTTCCCCCATCACCTTGTACAACACCAAGTGCATGTATGTGCTGCTCTAAAATCGCCCAAAGTACCTGCTTCTTTTTTTCGAATTGAACCACTGCGCTGCCATATTTAGTAATAAATTTTTCAGCTTTCCTTCCCCGCTCACTGCGGAACATTGCATGGAAACATCGAAAAGAGCAAAAATCCCGTGAGATCACAACAGCGAAAAAATGTGTACAGAAAATACCGACGATATAAACGTTGGAAAGAAAACACCTTTTCAAGCCGCTGCTGCCGTCGCTCAAGAGTAATCGACGAAAGCACTCCAGTGAAATCACAAATGCTTTCACACCTCCCCACCTACACACATACTTACACCTAACCAACAAAACGCTCATTCTGGATCCCCTATGCTTGCTCCTGCATAACTTTTAACGTAGATGTTAGATGTAAGACACCGTATTGATGCAAACTGCTGACAGTTTCAAACGAGTGGGAGTTTAATTATTTCCAAAATTTGTCAAATTGTTTTTGAATTTTATAGCTCAACGTTTTCTGATTACAATAATATTTTCTTCCGAATATATCTCTCCTTAAATCGCAAGGAATAAAAATCACAAAAAATAACATTTGGCTCATAAAACGGATAACATAATGACAGCTCGCATTTTACCACATCTTTGAGTGGCTTCCGTTAAACGTGTACACCTTATTTACAAATTGCACAGGAAGCCATGCAATGTACTTTTTAGTCTAATTTGCAGCACAAACAAACATACGTAACACTAACGAAATTTCCATCCACCATGCTTTGAAAGATCATTTCAAATTTCCTAGGTTTCATATCTCGCAACCAGAGGCGCGCGCATCGTTTTCCTTCGTGTGTGACGTCAGTTTGCTCAATGCAAAATTGCACAAAATATTCAAAGTTATTAATGCCCTGGGAGGTTTTTTCGAACGTGTTTGAATTTAGTATGAGAATCACTTTTGTATCGCTCCTAGACAAATTCTACAACGGGAAGTACTGTCATTATGTGAAATGCCATTAAGTTTACAAATTAAAACATTTTTCTCAACATTTATATTATCTTTAATAAGATTTAAGGTGTTATAAATTTATATTATACTAAGTTTTGATCGTTTCGCTACAAAAAACTGTAAATTGCCCATCGCTCAACAACCCAACTTACAACTATTTGAAAGGTTATTACTCAAAATTCATGTTCATAAAATAAATTGGAGTTTCAGAATGTCTATATTTTTGTAATGTATATATTTTTTCAAATATGCATCGCTCGTACGTATTTCAATCCTTCACGGTAGTTTGCTAGCATAAAAGCTTTGCACAAAATGCATGATGCTGCATGTCTTTTAGTGTTTTACAGGTATGGAATGTGTAGTTTCCCTTGTCTATAGTAATACACGGTTGTTGCTGTTGTCGTTGTATAGTCTTCACTCACCAAATCATGCAAAAAAAGAAAACTACAAAATTGTCATGAATGGAAAACTGTTAGCGAGTGCTAGAAATCACGTACTGACACGATTGAACATTAAAAAAACGATACAACACGAGGGAAACCATTTTCCCAATCACACTTTTCTTATAGACTCTATACTCTAAAGTGCATTTTGTGCTGTGTGTATACAGCTCAGATCTCTGTTAGGCAAACGGATTCCTAGAGGCAATAAAACACAACAAAACAACCCAGTACCTAACGAACAAATTAGTCAGATAAGCATTGCGCGCAGAAGGAGGAAATTCTTCGGTTGAAACAGTGGGTTGTGGGTTTTTTTTTTCAGGTGGTGGCGACGACGATGATGGCGACACGGTTGCATTGGATTAAACTTTCTCTAACTTGCTGTAACGGAAACCGTCTTTGAGATTCGAGTTAACTGATAAAACAAAGTTAATCAAAGGAAAAAGATAATCCAAACAGGGCACAGGTAAGACTGATCATGTAAATTAAGTTGGATGAAACAAGTATTCCAAAGTCTGTCGTGATGAACAGAGGTCGCAATGCTACAGTTTTTTTTTTTTTGCAGAATAAACTTCACCGGCCACTAGTTAAAATAAAAAAAAATCTTCATTCTTCGTAAAATTTTCTGAACTTTCAAGAAAATCAGAACAGCAATAGCCCCTTTTGTCCCGTGGCCTTCAAACACGGAAATTTGATTTTTTTTTCATGTAAAAAAAAACAATTTTTGTGAAATTTTATATTTTTATTAAAAAGTCAATCTTTAGCTTTCATTTCGTCCAAGAAAATTGAAAATCGGTCAAGTGGTTCAAAAGTTATAATTTTTAAAAAAATCAAAATTTTGCAAAATCGTGATTTTTTGGTCATTCTATTTCGGATATGGTCACCCTAATAAAAAAAATCCAAAAACACGTGTATCCTTATTTCGGATAAGGAACAAAATAGCAAATTTTCACGGAATTCAGTGACCCACTAGATCGGTTTTACATGGAATGGCTGTATAATGTAAAACTCACAGCAAAAACATTAAAAATCACCGGGCTAACTTGACAATCAATTCCTAGAATATAATTTGGTCCTTAAATGTTGATAATCTTTATTTACGAGACATGGAATTCTCGATAATTTAAAGTAAACTGAATAACCCAAATTGATTCGCTTATTGAGCTTCATTGAGTTCTGAGACAAATGTGATTCTCAATTGATAAGAAGAACAAGAAGAAGTGTTTGTTTGAAAAACTTTCTCTCCTAAAAAGTTTCCATCATATGGACGGTTGGTAGAAAATTGAATAACTAATCTTGAGACAAAATTTCATTAAAATAAAAAAATGGATATATCTTTGAATTGATTTTAAATTCTGATTTTTTTTTTCAGTGTAGGCCACAAATAAGTTTTTTTTTTTAGTATTTTTAATCAAAAATTTTGAAAATACAACCCTTTTTTTAAGGAGTTGCCATTTTTCGATTACATTTTTTTGAAAACAAAAAATGGATGAAAAAGTTTGGCCCTTTCCAAAAGATAGTCCATATACATTTTGGAAAAAAAAGCTAAGTATGCAAAGTAAGTAACTTAGTCAAGGTCTACATGTCCACAAAATTTCATTAAAATCTGAGAGGGTGCTGCTTTAAAACCACCTCAGGGGTTTTACTTTTTAACACTGGGGTTGTTTCTACAGTCAGGTCTCCTATAAGACACTGCCACCCACTTTACGCCCACCGCAATTTCTCAGCTGTCGATTCAGGTGAAATTATGCAGGTGATGAGTTTATAGTATGCCTCATCTTTGAACAAAAAATCAGCTTCATCTCATTGAAAACCGCTGAGAAATTGTTGAGGGAGGAAAGTGGATGGCAGTGTCTAATAGAATACCTGACTGTATCTGATATCTCGAAATGAACACGGAAACAAAAAATACTCAAAATTTGAGTTTAAAACAAATGGAAAAACTAAAAAAAATCGGACTAAAACAAGCGAAACACATTACAGAATTGAGGGAACATGTGTTTCCAATCTAAACGTTTGGTACTAAAATTGGACAGGGCTTTAGAACCCTATTAGCAAAGCATAGACTGACTGTACATGTCACTATGGACCAAGAGCGCAGTCTAGCGGGACAAAATTAATAACTCGATGACGAAGCGTTGCCGGCATCTAGTGTCTTCGGCAAAGTTTTTTGTACCAACGAGGACCTTCTACTGACATAAACGGATAGTACGTAAATCGTCCACATCGTAAATGGCGCCATAATCTAACTTTTTACTGTCATGTTTTAGAAACTTGACATGTACGGCAAAGTTGTTCATTTTGATAAAATAAACAAATCTCTCGAAGAAGTCAAAATTCCACAGTCTACTGTTTTCGAGTTTTTGGCAAAATGATACCAAATTAGAAAGAAGAAAGAACGTTAATTTTTTCACCGATTTTGACATTTTTCTTTAAAACCATATCATACATAGGAAATCTGGGAAATGCTCTTTTAGACTATTGAATACACAAGGGACTTTACGCTTATTATCGAAGTGCACATATTACCAGCTCTCATATTATTGATCATTACCGGCGCCTGCCAAGTCCTGACAGTTAGTTGGGATGAAAAAGGAAAGTCAGCGTCTAAAGATTTTTGCTTCTAGAGTCCGAGAATACCTCTGCATCTCCACAATCACCGAGGGAAGGGTGCTGATTATTGAGGGAGGAAAAAGATCTGGGAGTCACCATTGATCGGTGATGCGATCCATGGATACGGAGCAGAAGTACGGGTCTTACTTCAAACCAGTATTGTATTTTCATTTCGTTGTGAAAAGATATTGATAAAGATTTGTAGAAGTTTTAAAAATTACGTCGACATTCTTAATATCGAACTATTCAAAGGTAATTTTTAGTAATAACGAGGAAAGAAAGTTATGTGTAGTTTAAAATTATATGAAACAGAAATAAGGGTATTGTACAGTTGAAGTGATGAATCGTCTAAAGTTTGTTTGAAATCTACATAAACGTAACGTTGCCCAATAAAAATATTTTATCATGAGCATGGAACAAGCTAACCAGTTGGCAATCCATCCTCGATTGGATACTGTTTTTTTTCACATATGAACAATACAAACCGAACACGATTGACCTTGATTCCTTTGCTCACCCCACGGGAGTATGCAACAGACAGAGCTTTAGGACTCTATTCATACTACATCGTTCCACTTGAATAGTGTTATCAACCTCAGAATTAAGTTTATATGGCTATTCAACGTTTCAACTTCAGCATTGCTGAATATTCGACTTAGTTTTATTGATTTTACACGAACAGTGCTGTCAGCTATCATAAAACTGTAAAAATTGAATGCAATTTTATTTTTCCTGTTTTTTAAATATTACGTTTTGTTAATTTGGGACATCAGGAAGTGCTTCGGAAGCCCAAGCAAGAGTGCTCGATTTCGGGACGCCGAGAGTTTGTTTTTGTTTTTCGTTTCGCGCGTTTCGCTGGGCAATGCTTTGGAGAGCCCAAGCAAGAAAGATTGTTTTCAGGACGCCGAGAAATTTTGCAATTCGCGTTGTGTAAGTGCGAAAAGTTATTCGTGTTCAGTCGAGGATGGATTACCAACTGGTGAGCTCGTTTCATACTTATGATATCATATTTTTTCATGACAGCGTTACTTTTATGTAAACAAACTTTGTATGGTTCGTCACTACAAGTGTCGGCCTTATGCCTGTTTTATACTGTTTCAATATACATATATTTTTCTCATCTTGAAATAACTAAAAACATCTTTCGAACGATTTGACATTATGAATGTTGGCCTATATTTTTGAACTTCTATCAAAAACTTAATCTCGAGACAGAAATGCTCAGCATTACTCTTATGTAATTTTAAAACAAACTATGCATGGTTCGTCACTACAACTGTTGGCATTACTCCTGTTTCATAAAATTTTAAGCATGTACATATATTTTTGAGGACGTATTTTTTTAATCTTCTTTTAAAAACTTCTCGAGACAAAATGCAAAACTAGCTTTAAGTATAAGTCGTATTTTTCCTCCTTATCCATGGATCGCATCTTCAACCAAAGGTGACTCCCAGATCTTTTCCTCCCTCACTAATAAACACCCTTCCCGTGGTGATTGTGGAGATGCAGAAGTATTCTTGGCCTCTAGAAACAACAAACATCACTCCCTAACATTCCTTCCCCATTCCAACTGACTGTAAGGATTTGGCCGGCACCGTTATTGATCAATAATTTTAGATCTGCTAAATTGCACTTCTAGAGTAAGCGGAAACTCCCATCCCTTATTCATTTGGATCGCAACTCTTACCAGTTCCGATCAAACACAGTACTGTAATTTCGGGTGAAATTGATCACGGATTTTCTTGTCTGTTTTCTATAATGTTTACAATGGCAAACAACTGAATGCAGAAAAACAAATACATTGGTTCATGTACCGAAATTTTCTAACAATATCTGTAAAATAAAAAATCGGGGGATTTTATTTCGGGGTGAAATTGATCACTTGTCACAATCGCAATTGATGTTACTTTTCAAAACAACTTTACATAATAAATTTGAGTACCCTGAATCCGAATATGCTTGCTAAATTCTTGACAATACAAAATTTATAGAAATAATAAATAGTTTAATTTCAAGAGTTACGCAAAAACGCCTGAATGAATGAAATTTCCTAAGGAATTTCCTGATATCCAACAGAAGTTCAATTATTTCAACCAAATGAGCAAATTGGTACGAGTTTTGGTGATGAAAACTGGTTTGAGAATATATTTTAAGCGTCTTCACAAACTTTCAGGCTTATACCATGTTCAAATCCGTGTTTAGAAGTAGATGTTTGTCAATACTGTACCGTATATGATTTTGGGATCTTACAATATATTTATAGAAATAAACATTCTTTAACGCAAAAAAACTTCACAACACATAATTCGACAATAGTTACGACAAACAACGTTCATTCACTGCAGGTTACATTGATATTTGTGCTTCATTGAAATAAATAAAATCGTGTTACACGTTGATCATTTCATTTATTTAGTTAACATCTACACAGATAACACTGAATCAACAATTTCACGCCACAATACTCGGTTCGTGGCCGCATCTCTCCATCCTCGGTTCTGCCCCACGCTCGCCAAATCGATACGCAATTGATCCGACCACCTAGCTCGCTGCGCTCCACGCCTTCTTGTACCAACCGGATCCGAAGCGAATACCATCTTTGCAGGGTTGCTGTCCGGCATTCTTGCAACATGCCCTGCCCATCGTATCCTTCCAGCTTTGGCCACCTTCTGAATACTGGGTTCGCCGTAGAGTTGGGCGAGCTCGTGGTTCATCCTTCGCCGCCACACACCGTTCTCCTGCATACCGCCGAAGATCGTCCTAAGCACCCGACGTTCGAAGACTCCAAGTGCTTGCAGGTCCTCCTCGAGCATCGTCCACGTTTCATGCCCGTAGAGGACTACCGGCCTTATGAGCGTTTTGTACATGGTACATTTGGTGCGGGCGTGAATCTTTTTTGACCGCAGCTTCTTCTGGAGGCCATAGTAGGCCCGACTTCCACTGATGATGCGCCTCCGTATTTCACGGCTAACATTATTGTCAGTGGTTAGCAAGGATCCAAGGTAGACGAACTCGTAGACCACCTCGAACGTATCCCCGTCTATCGTAACACTGCTCCCTTCGCGAGCCCTGTCGCGCTCGGCCCCACCAGCTAGCATGTACAAGGATGGAAAAAAATCGTCTCTAGCGACAAACAACAAGGTATTCGAACGGTCTAAGAGGGCCGTCGCTCTTGCAGCATTATGATTTGAAAACCTCACCACGCGTGCATTGCACCGACATAAGGAGCATCCGATGCAATGTTTGTCGTGGGACAAAGAGTTTATCGGATAATGTTACAAGTAGCGATCAACTTGAATCATGGCGTATTCGCGCTATTATTTTTCGTTAAAACCATGCCCGAATGATTTTAGAATCGCAAACAATATATCCGAAGGGAAATTAACAGATAAGATCCTCAGAATGATAAAACTATGTCTCGCGAACACTTAATCGCTAGCCCACACGCAGAACGATGCATTAATCGCGGAGCGTAGTTTGTTGTGATATCTTAACGACAAAAGGTTAATCGTTGTTGCTATGATCGCACGATAAAGAACAACCGCGATGCATCGTGGATTTTGTCATGATCACTAGATTTCCATCCTTGAGCATGTACTTTGTCTTGGCCGCATTCACCACCAGTCCAACTTTTGCTGCCTCGCGTTTCAGGCGGGTGTACAGGTCTGCCACCTTTTCAAATGTTCTGCCGACGATGTCCATATCATCCGCGAAGCAAACAAATTGACTGGATCTCGTAAAAATCGTACCCCGGCTGTTAAGCCCGGCTCCCCGCATAACACCTTCTAGCGCAATATTGAACAACAGGCACGAAAATCCATCACCTTGTGTCCCACCGGGGAATCCAAACGAACTGGAATATTTGCCTGAAACCTTCACACAATTTTGCACACCTTCCATTGTCGCTCTTATCAGTCTCGTGAGCTTCCCGGGAAAGCTGTTCTCGTCCATGATTTTCCATAGCTCTACGCGGTCGATACTGTCGTATGCCGCCTTGAAATCGATGAAAAGGTGATGCGTTGGGACCTGGTATTCACGACATTTTTGGAGGATTTGCCGTACAGTAAAGATCTGGTCCGTTGTCGATCGGCCGTCCACGAAACCGGCTTGATAACTTCCCACGAACTCGTTTACTACGGGTGACAGACGACGGAAGATGATCTGGGATAATACTTTGTAGGCCACATTTAGAATGGTGATCGCTCGAAAGTTCTCACAATCTAACTTGTCGCCTTTCTTGTAGATGGGTCAGATTACCCCTTCCTTCCACTCCTCCGGTAGCTGTTCTGTTTCCCAGATTGTGCCTATCAGCCGGTGCAGACAAATGGCCAGCCTTTCCGGACCCACCTTTATGAGTTCAGCTCCGATACCATCCTTACCAGCAGCTTTATTGTTCTTGAGCTGGTGAATGGCATCCTTAACCTCCCTCAAAGTGGGGGCTGATTGAATTCCATCTTCCGCAGTACTGACGAAGGCATTTCCTCCGTTGTCCCGTCCTTCATCGCCTATGCTCTGAGCACCATTCAGGTGCTCGTCGAAGTGCTGCTTCCACCTTTCGATCACCTCACGCTCGTCCGTCAGAATGCTCCCATCCTTATCCCTGCACATCGCGGCTCGCGGCACGCAGCCGTTGCGGGATGCGTTGAGCTTCTGATAGAACCTACGCGATTCCTGAGACCAGCACAGCTGTTCCATCTCCTCGCACTCCGTCTCCTCCAGGCGGCGTTTTTTCTCCCGAAAGAGGCGGGTCTGCTGTTGCCGTTTCCGTTTATAGCGTTCCACATTCTGCCGTGTCCCTTGCTGCAGCATGACCGCCCGCGCTGCATTCTTCTCCTTCAAAACCTCCTGGCACTCCTCGTCGAACCAATCGTTCCGTCGACTCCGTCCCACGTACCCGACGTTGCTCTCAGCTGCATCGTTGATGGCTGCTTTTACTGTTCTCCAGCAGTCCTCAAGAGGGGCTTCGTCCAGCTCACCCTCTTTCGGTAATGCAGCCTCGAGTTGCTGCGCGTATGCCGCTGCGACATCCGGCTCTAGGTCATACCGGGGCGGCCGTCGGTACCGTACGTCGTTAACGACGGAGAGTTTTGGGCGCAGTTTGACCATCACCAGATAGTGGTCAGAGTCGATGTTAGCGCCACGATAGGTCCTGACGTCGATAATGTCGGAGAAGTGCCGACCATCAATCAGAACGTGGTCGATTTGCGATTCTGTCTGCTGTGGTGATCTCCAGGTGTATCGGTACGGAAGGCTGTGCTGGAAGTAGGTGCTACGAATGTCCATATTCTTGGAGGCGGCAAAATCAATCAGTCGTAGGCCGTTTTCGTTCGTCAGCCGGTGGGCGCTGAACTTTCCAATCGTCGGTCTGAATTCCCCCTCCTGGCCAACCTGAGCGTTTAGATCTCCTATGATGATTTTGACGTCGTGGCTTGGGCAACTGTCGTACTCGCGTTCGAGCTGCGCGTAAAAAACGTCTTTATCATCATCCGTGCTTCCGGAGTGAGGGCTGTGCACGTTTATTATGCTGAAGTTGAAGAATCGGCCTTTGATCCTCAACTTGCACATTCTCTCATTGATCGGCCACCACCCGATCACGCGCCTCTGCATATCACCCATCACTATAAAAGCTGTTCCCAGCTCATGTGTATTGCCGCAGCTCTGGTAGATGGTATGGTTACCTTTAAACGTTCGCACCATTGATCCCTTCCAACACACTTCCTGCAACGCTACGATGCCGAATCCACGGTCCTTCAGCACGTCGGCGAGTATGCGTGTGCTCCCGATGAAGTTGAGAGATTTACAGTTCCACGTACCGAGCTTCCAATCGCTAGTCCCTTTACGTCGCTGTGGTCTTCGCCGATTGTCCTGGTTCGTATTCTCTCGTTGATTATTCGTTGCTTGATTTTTTTACGGCTGGCTTGCAGGGCCTGACACCAACCCCCTAGATTTCCGGAGGACCATTCCCCCTAAATGTTCGGAGGACCATAGTGCGCAGTTTAGCTTAGAGTCCTTCTCTGGCACTCGGACGATGATCAGCCGCCCCTGACATGGGGAACAGACGCAGTTGTGAGCCGCTCCTAACATGGAGTACAGACGCTCAAGGTTTGCAGAAGCAAAAGCAAAAGCAAACCCCCCCTTCCCTGTCAGCATACGACCAAAGTTCCCACTGGGGGTTGGTTACCCAATCTTCCCTAAGGTTACTCGTACCCCGGCCAGTACCGCGAGGAGGTAGGGATAGGAGTTGCTGGGCAAGAGGCTAAGGACCGCACAAAGGGGTCTATTTTATTCCTTCAGGTACGCGAGGTACCAATGGTACGCCATGCCCAGCCATTTACCAACCGACACGTTGATCAATTTCACCCGAATTTACGGTAGCAACCATTGACATGTACAGTCAGTCTATGCTATGCTATGCTATGCTATAACGTTACGCTAATTTGGGACATCAGGCTTCTCCTCAATCTTCCAAAGCAATAGCGGCCAGCTACTCGAACATTTCTGCAGCAGTTGATTTATTTTATAATGTCACAGCACACTGTTCAAGAGTTTTCTTGTATGTAAGATGCTCACATTCAAATTTATGAAAAAAAAGCGGACTTACCGCAGCGCTGTGGATTTTGATAAGTTGAGCTGAAATTTGTTTGTGAATGATTTTTTTTTTAGGGATTAAGCCACTGCGTCCATTGGATATAACTTTTGTGGCATGTCACTCTCGTTTTTTTCTCAGAGAGGCATACTAGGGTCAATAAATCCCACAACCTTACTGGCGTTTCTAGACCAAATTTTACTTGGTCATAAACAAACCCCATTTGAAAATATGGATCTGCGCTTGTATAAGCACAAATGCAGAACAGATGTTCCGAGTTTTCACGTTCCATATTACAAAAACGACAGATATCATTTAGCACCTGACCAAAATTCTTTAAGCGATATCTGCGACAGTGTCCAGTTAATAGGCCAGTGTGTTCATGAAAAACTCTCTTATTGAGCTCTAAGAGTCTCTTCGTGATAGTTACATTTGGAACTAAAAATCATTTAGAGTGGCTTCGGGCCAATGAACTGTTTGTTTGAACCTTGTTTAGCAAGCTCGTCTGCCTTTGCATTTCCTTCGATGCCATTGTGTCCCGGAACCCAATACAAACATACCGAGTTCTCTTGGCACACCTTTCGAAATGAAAGAATGCATTGCCAGACAAGTGTTGATAAGCATTTTTTGCGCCTAACGCCTACAATGCAACTTGGCTTTCGGAAAAAAAATACAGCTATTTGCATGTCTGTTTTCCCTCTTAAGACAAGTATTACCGCATTCTACTATAGCGTAGTCCAATAATTTAGACAGTTGATCTCCAAGGAGCGA
Organism: Aedes aegypti; assembly: GCF_002204515.2. Classification (NCBI taxonomy): domain Eukaryota; kingdom Metazoa; phylum Arthropoda; class Insecta; order Diptera; family Culicidae; genus Aedes; species Aedes aegypti. The sequence goes on from NC_035108.1 coordinate 144,769,189, forward strand.
AATGTCACTTCTACTTGCGAAATAATTGAGCGGAACATGATTCTCTTATCTCCATTACAGCTCCATTCCTGCAATGCAAAGGCGTTCCCGACGTTACGAAATCACATCTAGTCGTCAGTTACAGACTGCTCTAGGAATTTCAATAGCGGAATCATTTCTCAACCGTTTCTTGTCCTATCCTTTTGCACAGTACTTTTCTGCTATGGAGTACGCTTTTGGCAAAAATCTCCGCTTGGAATACTATTAAGTAGCTTCCCATCACCACTGAAACGTTTGTCCCAGGCCCGTATATTACTGCTCCTGTTTGTGCTCCAATTTCCAAGCCATCTGTGGAGAATTGTATGGAACCTTGATGAACATTGGGACCTCCGACATCCCAATTGTAAAGGATATCAGAGCTGTCTAAAGTTTTCATCCAGCCTTCATGCAAAGTCATCACTGACCCATGTGAAATGCTCAAATGTACAGAAAATGTTAGATTCAATTCAAATAATGTAAGATAATCTTACTTGTATATGTTGTGGTTTTATACAACGTTTGTAACATTTTTTATAGAATTGTATTGAAATCTTGCAGCGACTGGTTAAGTGTACATTAAACTCCAGCATGAAAGTTTATGAATTTGAGTTAGTTTAGATTTTGCAATTTCATTGTTGTGGATTATGGAGTTTTTTGGCAGCATAAAATGATATTTCCTTCAGATACTTGAAAATTTCATGCAGATTTTTATTAGCAAACTCAAAACAAAAGAATTTTTGATTTTTTTGTTGCAAACCATGCCTTTGAACTTTCCAGCTAGATACAACATCCCCATGAGCTTAACACTATCAGACATCCGCAAGATTCCTCATTAAAATTACATAAAACGGAGCACGGCGTACCACCAACAACAGCATTACCGTAATCCGGGGGCAAATTGATCACTATTTCGCAACTTTTTGTCATGTTTTTCTTTGGAATTCAAATATTGTCAAATTTATTTCGGTAAAACCAGTACTTCATTGATCTCTTTCAGATTATGTAGTCGTTTTATGATGAAATAAATGTTACCATTTCATAAAATTAGTTTTAATATCAATAATTGAAAATGACACATTGGGGCGAAATTGATCACTGTATAACTAAGCATATTTTAGAAAGTAAAATTTCCCTATCTACTAAATTTGAGTCTCCTGAATCTAAAAATGATGTCAAAATTCTTACAACTTATGTATATCATCATTTTATTGCAAAATTAAACTTTGTAAATGTGCATAATACACCTAAATGTATGCAATTTCCCTTGAAATAAGCACGTTCTTGAACAATAAACGCTTTTATAAGCAAACAACTGTCCTTGTAATGCTGTACGATTTCAAAAATGAGTTCAGCAGTTCATACTGAAGCTTACACAACATTTTTAGCACTCAAAGTTCGTATGCAAGCTTAACACCAGCGGATTGTTTAGTACCGACATTTTCAACAGTATTGCTGACACCTTAAAAAAAATGTGAATATTTCTATGCAAAACTGATAATAATAAAAATGAAATAGTTTGAAATTATCATTAGACTTCTATAAACTAGAAAATATGGAATGTTTGTTATGCCAACGAAGTATTAAGCATCCTTGAAAGGAAATGCTATTTGGCACCGACCTGATCAAATTCACCCCAGTGATCAATTTGCCCCCGGATTACGGTACTTGATAAAAGTGGATTCTTTGCGCTTAAAACTCGAAGCACAATTTTATTGGGTTACACTTTCCACAACTACTGTCCAAACCATGAAAGTTTAATTGTGCCTCTTCTTGCTGTTCGGGCTGGCACTTTTATTTGAGTTTAACGACTACTTTCGGTACCACGCTAAAATCCAGTAGAAAATAAAGAAAAATAAAATACTCGGCCAGCAAAAACACATCAACTATTTTTTGGCGCGCCCGCCCGCGTGCTTCTGTGCATTAAGAATTCAATTAAAAACAAGACAATCTTGTTTCAGGCATGCTGCAGCAGTGGTTTGCGTTGAGTAAGCGGGGATAAAGTTTTATCCTACGGTAAAAGGTTTCAGTTCCCACAGCCGTGTAATCCAGTGCTAGTAATGAAGCTATATGTATGGAAAATGAAGAGAAAAAAAAAGATGATCGCATTAGTTTGATCGTCTGATTTTATTACGATAAGTTTAATTTAATTTTTAGAGATAATTTTGAGAAAATGAACCATTGCACAATGGTCGGAAAAAATTGAAGTTTGGCCAAAACTATTTTTATCGCCTTAATCGATGAAATATGTAATCTGGATATGTTATTAGGCGTTTTTGTTGTTTCAGAAGGGGTTATTTACAAATTACGTAACCTAAAAAATGAATATTTTTTTAAATTCAAATTGTTATCAAACTCGGCTGAAATCACAAATTTTGTTTATATTTGATCGAGTTTGATCAAAATGTGTATGAATAGTGGTAAAATATATTTTAAATAAGTTTTGTTTGAAAAATATCGTCAAAATATATGTAAAATATTGAATTATTCAAATAGCTCTAACTTGCAAATCAGCAAATTTCTGCAAAAATTTTAAAGGTTTTTTGTAAGATCTAAGGATGCTTTTTGATGTGCAATATTCGAAATGGCGGCGACATGACGCGACAAGAGTTGTTTTTCATGTTCAATATCATCAAAATTACTAAAGTGTAATATTGAATAGTATTAAAACTTCAACCAAATATTTTTTCCATCCTCATGCTCGATAAAAGCGTTGAACCATAAGCTTTCAGATAGTGGGTAACTTTGGGGAAATATTGCATTCCTAAATTATAAATGTTGTGCTTTATTTTAATGTAACATTTTTCAATTTTTTGACTTCAGCCGGTTTGCCATCATAAAAGTCATAGAAATTTAAATATTAGTTCAGTTTCAATTACGGATCATAATAATATAACACATGAGGTATACCTTAAAATTTAAAAAATCATAAAAATCTCAAAAAAGTTTTTGGTAGTTTTGGCCGCCCCTTTATATGGAGCCCGACCATTGTGCATTGTGGTTCTTAATGCATACATTTGATTTTGGTGTTGAAGTTTTCTGCAACGGTTACAAGGGCATCCCTTTCCTTCGACAATACGCTGAATCCGAATACATTTAGAAGACCTACAACGCTGAAAATGCTACTTGTTACTTGCATATTCATAGCAAACGTAACTTTTCAAACCTAATACAGGCACAATACAAATCGCTTGATTTGTGCTCGAGAAAACACGTGGAAAACATGTCTAATAGTATCCGCACAATACAAGTCTCCAGAAATCACAACCAATTGAGTTAATTAAAATTAATCTGTCCAATCAAAATCAAATAGCATACACTCAGAACCGGACACCTACAATATATTAGATACAGATCTCCAAACTTGGGCATTTTGTATGGAAAACAGCATTTTGTTACTATCTTTTGTCACTGTATTTTTAGGGTAAATAAAGCTTTGCGAAGAACATTAAATAATGACAACATTTTTTATCGAATCATTGACGTCATATTTGAGGATATGATTAAACTAATCAAAGTCAATTCAAAGCATTAGATTTTTGTGAATTGAAACCCCTTTTATCTCCAAAACTATATGGGTTACGAAATTCTAGGAACAGATTTTAAATCATCGGATCAAAATCTAGTGAATTTGTTACAAATGAATAAAGGGCCTGAAAAGTTTTAGTTTTGTCGACAAGTGTCTTTAATATACTCACGGATTAGTGACATGAGAACTTTTAACGTCCAAACCCGCACGGACAGACAAAGTCCACCAATGCGAACTAAATCCATTGATACATACATCAACATTAAAATCTGTATCTGTAGAGCTTGCTTCTTGATTTCCAGTCTCCGTTTCATTTTCAAACCGCAAAGCGCGGTCAGTACCTACACCGTCGTCTTCCAATGATCACGATTAATTTCAACGGATTAAGGTATATCCCAAGGTGGTCTACCAGTACACTGCGTCCAATGCGAATCCTGCTGAAACCACATTGTCTGTGTCCGAAACATTGCGGTTTCGTTATACCAACGAACACAGTCAATCGCATTCCAACGAGTGGTTAAGCCTTAAAATCGTCAACCTCAGTCGCCATCATCGTACGTGACCTGTAGCTAAATACTGGGAACTCGGGTGTACAGAAGGACACTGTGAAGTACCGAAGAGTTTCGTCCCGATGCCGCTCTCCTGTAAAGCAATAAATTAGGTTAAATCTAGATATACGTTGTCGTACTCAATTCGATATATTTTTCGTAATTTAATTTCTAATTTATGTTTTCTCTCTGTTTCTCTTTGGTTTCGGTCGATAACGACCAAACCACTTACTACCATCGAACGACACCTGCATCGATGATTACGATGACTATGACGGTGGATGTCACGATCCCTGTGGTTCTGGAAACTCCTAATCGAATCGGGAAACCGCAACCACTGTGTCAACCAACTGTGAAACTGACGAAAATCACGGAAAACTCATCCTCCCATGCCCACCGCTGCCTCCGGAAACAGATGAAGACGAGGAACCGAGGTGTGTACAGCTGACAAATCAGCACAAGGGGGCCATCCGATTCATCCGAAAGGTAAGTCCACATACGTTCCCTAGAGCGTTCTTGTCTCTGGTGTCCTGCAATGCGTTCCTCCTGCCAGGAGCCAGGAAAAACTCGACTCGTGTGACGCACGACAACATACACACACACACGCGCACATAGAATTACGATAGGGTGCAACTCAGCTGAGTACTTGAAATTCTGATTGAATTATGAATAGGCAGAACTATGAACATGAACAATTCTAATAGGAATCGAAATTTTTGTAATCGAATGTATCATTCTAAAATGAAATCCATAAAAAGTTTGGTGTTGGATTTCTCGTCAAGCGAATACTTGGTTAGGTATGTCTTTTAAAAGTGATACAAACCCAAATGATTTATTTTGTAATGTTTATTCGAAAAAAAAAACAATAAAACATTTCAGTTCTTATGCAACCAAGTCAAACAGATACACTGGTCCCACAGTTATGAATCATTTAAGGCTCTACTTAAATTTGAAAAATTATATAGAGCAAACTAAACAATATTTTTTTATGAAATCAATGCCGAATGGTAAAGTGGGGTATGTACTTGTAGTTAATGCACAATGTTATCATTAAAGTTAATAAAAACATTTCAAATTTTCACTTATTTGAACATTGTCTAAAACCACAATTTATGAATCGGCAAAAAAGTTGTCCACAAACATGAATCAATGTGAACACGATTTATGAATCAGTTGTTTACTTTCAATTATTTTGCAATTAAATGCTATATAGTTCATATGTTTATTAGAACACTGTCTCGGACAACGTTAATTATATCCGGGGGTGAACCGGAACCAAGTATTTCAAGAAGCTGCGCGACATTGCTTGATTTTTAATTTTGGTACTGAGCGGGCCTAGTGAACATTGAATTTGTGGATTTGTATGCTTCTGGAGCATGTTTATTTGGAAGATGATAGCAGGTAGTGTAATCAGACAATCGTTAGATCTAGATGGCAGAACTCGTAAATGCTTGACTCTTCGACTGCCTTTACTGCACTGATAAAAATCCACACGTTCGATCTGTGTGCTTAAAATTATGAATCGATTCATGAACGTCCATACCGATTTGCAGTGATTTTCTGGCAGAATTCGTGTGTTACACATTAAATTCCTTTGTTTTGCTACATGGATTGATAACAGAGATTCCATATTTTTTCCACATAAGTTCCTGAAGCTTTCCCTTCAGATTCGTATGCGTCAACCTATGGACGCATAGATCATCACCCAACACGGATTCAGTGTGTTTTGTTTATGGTTAGCTTGTATCATGATCATCATGCTCCAGATGGTCAAATATTCGATTTGCGCAATGCGTTTGTTTTGATGAAATCGTCGAGTTTTGCTATCGCTTTCCATGTTCAAAACTTCTAAATTATTTGTTATCAACCCATATTGAACTGAACTGCGGTTGGACCTCGTGTCGAACGACAGTCATCATCATGCTTCCAATGATAAGAAGCAAATTTTGAAGATGGAAATGTTAGATGACAATTTGTGAATTTTTCTTTCACTTGAGAAGTTGTCCGATATAAGAGGATTTTACCTTTTTTATAAAAACATGGAATGTAATGTATGGTTTAGACGAAAAATCGGATTCCACTAACAGATTTTCCTGGTTTTTGAAAAAAAAAATGGAATATGCTAATCCTGGGCTTCCCAAATTATACATTTGCGGCGCCCCGCTTATTGCTGACTCACTTGTACGAAAAAAAACGATCAAGTGAGCTTGCGACAAGCAGAGGAGCCTTGAATCCATATTCTGGGGAGCAAGAGTTTTTCACCATATTTCTTATTTCGGTTTCATGTTCTGTCACATATGGCTATCTAAAGCCACTACATTTCGAATCCAATAACCAAATCAGTAGGTTTTCATGATTTAATAATTAACCATTCATGTTTGCTTCACATGACAACTTAATTTTGATACACATGTTATTATACCGTGAAGTCAATGACGAAACCCATATAGCTACCCAACAAGTATTGTGGTTTTCCTCATTGCGCAAATCTATAAGTTAAACACACGACCTTAACGTGTACATTTTTCTTAGTGTGAGGATTCCAATATTATATAGCTATTATATGGTGGCACTTCTACATGTGTCTGACAGAAGAGCCAACAGTTTAGACTGGAAGTTAATCTAAAAAAAATACGTTTTATAGCAAAATTAGGAACAACCTATCGGGTGTAACTGAAAAAATCTTTACATTTTTTACATCTAAACTGTTTCTTTTTGTTCCTCACAAATTTAGCATTTTTTATTTATACCTAATTTATTCAACATAATAATCTTTGAGGCCTTACATAAACAACGCCCACAATTTGTATGGCCATATAAGACTATAATGCACCTAAAATTTAATAATTTAATAATGTTCTGATTCCTTTTCCACAAAACAAACAAATTTTCGTAGTTTGCGAACGGTCCCAAACCACTTTTCCCGTAACAAAATTTTACATTGGAAATTATTTGAAACTAAGAATCATTTTTAAAAATACTAAGTACTCATAGTTTGAACGCTGATTCATAAATTGTGACTGGTGTGTGTATTTCCCACAATTTATTGATCAAGTATTTTATTCAAAAATCTCAGCCAAATCCGAATCAATACGCATTTATCTCTCATAGCTATGTTAATTGAATCTGTAAATGTTATCTGGGGCTCAATCTGTCACAACAAATCTTTGAAACAATCTTTAAAACGTCGTTTCTAGTTAGGCGTCAATAGGGACACGGCTTACAAAGTTGGCAAAAAAATTCAACCCAAATAGCTACAAAAAAAAATCAGTAATATTGTTGGTTCATACCGTGATCAAGAGCTATTTTACTGAGATAAAAAGCCTTGAAATGATTGAACACTATGTGTTACTTATCAGTAAAAATGATTCTGTGATGTTTTGTGATAAGTTTGATAAAAATTTTGTCTTTTGAAATCAGCTGATTCATAAATTGTGGGTGATTCAACTGCGTGGGGTGACTGTAAATAAATGATTCTTCCATCGTAGATTTTTTGAAACTTATATGTTTATATTCTTTTTAAACTTCTTTCTATTCCATTTAGTCAATCGCCGTTGTGACCACACCAGAAAGGCGCCTGATTTTTTTTTCTAAAGCATTGTTCAGCACAACAAGTTTGGACGCGAAATTTAAAACAGCTTGTAATGTTTCGAATGTCTAGTTTCAGTAAACTACTATATAGACTGCTATATCTAAAAAAACTCCTTTGGAGACCTTAACTTTGACAACCTAACCTGTGAATTCGTAATCAATTAAGTTTTCTGAGCCATCCATATATGGTTGAATAAGTATTCACGTGAACTATACATGATAATAATCCATATGTGTACAAGTCGGTACCTATCTAACATTTTGCAAAAAAACATTTCTGTAACTCGTTATCCCAAACTTTAAGTATTTGAAACAGGCATCAGAAAATTAATAATGTGAAATAACACTCATTTAGTTCTATGTAAATTGTGGAAATCGAAACGACATATCAGAGCGCAAATATAAACATGAATCCAAGAACAAGCCTATGTTTTGACCACCATAATCATTTGAGAGAATTGTTCATTAAGCATCAACAGAGTATTTCAGCATCAAAGATGCACCCTAATCGTTCAACCATTCAATACGATGTGTGTAAGTGTTGTCGTGCGTTCGTTGGATTAAGGAATAGCAAGTCTTTCATCACTAAATCCCAATCCCCTCGCCTAAATATTCTACCTCATCCATCCACCACAACTACCGACCGCCGCAAGGTGGAACATCCAAAATAATCAACAAAAAATAAACCTCCCACACGTGACCCACATCTTCCAGGAAGCATTTCTATTCCAAGCTGCCAGGGAACGGATGGATCCCTTCAGAATGGTTTAGTTGGCTACAAAAAAACGGTTGTTATATATTTTTCAAGAGCAAAGATAATCTACTGACCGACTTAGGACCAACTCGATTAAAAAATCAACTTTCGGTCTGTTTAGGGATGCAAATAGATTGGACTGGAGGAAGGTGCTTTACCGAGTTGGTCTATGTGCGTTTCATGAATTCATTAGCCTTCTTTTGACGGAATGAAAGGGATGGGAGCATTAATGGGGCGAAACTATAATAACAATTAAGATTAGGTGTCCATAAAGTAAATTTGCCATGGAAGAGCTTGGTAAACTATCAGTTTCATTCATATGCTTTGCTTTAAAGAATATAATATGTAATTGAAACCGTTAGTAGAATAGCTAATCTATCATTATGCAAATACAATATTTACAATGCTAAATTGCAAAACCCTTCCCGTAAATCCCTGGCATCTTGGAATGCTCGAATTCGCAAATCACCCACTCATAAAATAGAAGGTACTCACAATATTAAAATCTATTAAATTAAAAAATAAAATTACTTACAAATATATTTCCCCTTTATCAAATCGAATAAACGGTGAACCCATCCACGGAATGACTCTACATCGTATAAATTGGATTTCACGAATTATTTGGAACCCCTAAATCTTCTCGCGATACTATCCCAAACAACACTTTTCATTCCACATACACAAAACTTTAACGAAACCAAAATCAATCACTTCGGCCTCCACAGATGAAGTACTTTGTCGCGCGACGAAAGTTTAAAGAGGCCTTAAAACCGTACGACGTGAAAGACGTCATGGAACAGTACGCAGCCGGACACGTCGATCTGCTCGGCCGAGTGAAGAATGTTCAAACTAGGTACAGACTCCACGGGCAACATGCCCCCATTTATTTTTGTGTTCTGTAGCAATAATAAAAAAAACAAACTCACACATCCTACAGTACACTACTAGTGATTGCTGTATGGTACTAACTACTAAACTAACTAAACACCTAACTAAAACGTATCTCTATACTGCCACTAACTAAACGCATCAATGTGTGTAAAGCAAACAGTTGCAACTCTTTCAAAGTTTCTCCTAGCAAGTCTGTTTCAACGTCTGTGTCATATACTTCAATACCGTCTTTTATTCTAATGTCAACTAGGTTTAACAATACCCAATTTTATGTTCCGTTAACCCTCCATCCTTCCTCGTAATCCTGCGGCATACGACCTTGGTCGCTACGTTTTGTTTCCAGTTTTACGTTCGTTTGGATACTTTTGTTGGGGTTTTATGTTTCCTGTCTTGTATTCAAATGCTCCGGCCACGTCTATTTATCACATCTTTCAATTCAACCCACCACGCAAATGGGGCTGCAACAACAGGCTAAACCAAGCAGATACGACGCTCTGTTTCCTGCAAGTTTTAATTTCCGGTTTCGGTTTTCATTGAATCCTCACCATTCTGCGTCATCGAATGGATATGTGTCTTCCCGAATCACCAGCATCGAATCTATCCAGTCCTGAAATGGTTTTGGTTTCCGTTTGCGCTGCACTTGCTTTTGTACTCGACGTGAAGGGATGTACATCTTGCTATTACATTTGACTCATCATATGCTGTATCCGGCTGAGGTTTGAGCTTATAATATTCCTCCAACCAAGTCAATCAAAATTGTGATGTACCATGGTTAATACTACTGCTGCTGCTGTTGCTGATGATGGTGCTCTTAATACGTATCCGTTTCATTCCATCACTTTTTGTATATTTGTAGTGAGATTTGATGCGAGCCTCTACATGGTAGTAATGAAATGAGTAGAGTATATGTGGTTTACTGTGCCATATTGTCTGTGGTCTATTTGCAGAAAATGAATGATTATCAAAGGCATAAATGAATCGTCATGATAATAAGGAGCATATCCTCATTGCAGTTATTCAGTTTTAGAGGAGAATGTCCCAAAATGAACCAAAGGGTCCAAAAGCTACGATTCCCTGTCAGAAGCAAGCCTAGAACAATATTTTTTAGAGTGATCTATACTGCCCATAAAGGCATTACTGTCCCATATAGAATTAGTAGGCATTGAGAAAATAGCACTCGAAGTTTGAAGTTTGCATTCTCATACAAATGTTTATAATTTTCTAGTTATTTTTTGAATGCCATATTAATTTAGCACCACCCCACAGAATGCTCATATTGCTTAAACTGATCAGTAAAAAATATAAAGCTGAACAGAATTCCAGTTTTGCAGTTGCTATTGGGGTTCAAAGATCATATAGAGACTGTTATGCCTTTATTTTTCAATATGGAACTGCACCAACTTCATATTTTTCCACAAAATTTTCAAACAAAGTGTATAAATTTTCATATGCAAAGTGAAGCGTATATTAAAACATGAATGTTGCGATGAAAAAAGATGTTGGTGCGAAAATCAATATGGGACAGTTATGCTTTTATGGGCAGTACGGGGGTGCCTCATTTCGTATAAAGACGTTTTGCATAAGGACATTTCGCATACAAACGTCCGTAATGGACGGCATAATGGACGTTTCGCATAAATCAGTTTCATATAAGAACAGGTAGCATTTTAAAGAAGGCATATAATTATCTTGATGCCAAACGTCCATTATGCGAAACGTCCACCCATAACATTATGCGAATCGTCCTTATGCGAAACGTCTTTATGCGAAACGCCACTACCCCGAATGGGTCACCATCCAGAAAGCCATTACCCCGAAAGCCATTTCCCCGAATTCCATCACCCCGAATGCTATTTCCCAGAATTTGCCATTATCTTGACATGATGTCATTGATGATACTTCCCCATGATGATCGTACGGAGATTTGAAATTCAGGGTAATGGGGTAGAATCGCAATATACAGTACTGTTCTGAATGATACCGTTAGTTCGAGCTATTTTTTTCTATTATATTCTATTCTATTCTAAGTGCTTGCACAACCAATATTGAAAAGAATCCTGGAAAAGCCGGATTTTTTTCCAGTATTTTCTTGTAAGTATTAATATTTGCAGCATATCGTTTATATGTCACAAATATTAAAATAGCCAGGCCCACTGTGCAGACTTTGGTTTGAAGATAATTCAAAAAATTGCAGCGATCTGTTTCGACTTCCGGTCTTTGTTAAAAAAAAAACACACACATATATAAAGAGTGTATCGGAACGAACACACCAATTTGATGATTTTGCTATCCAACGAATACAATGGTGACTTCCTTTTTATCACTTGCCATTGCCATATGTCATTTGAACGGCAATTATTTTTTTGTTATATTTTGAACAATAAAAGGAACTATATAACTTTTCTCCGCTTTTTCAAGAATTATGATTTTACTAATGTTCACAATCAGCACAATTTTATTCTAAGTGCAAGTACAAATTTGGATTTTCACTTCCACTAGTCATAATGATATTTCACCTTTTTAGTTTTTCACAAAGCGCACAATATTACAATACATTTCTAAAAGGATGGAACTACAATTTAATTGTTATTGTATAAATGTCCATTTTATTAAAAATTTGGTTTTAGCCGTCTTACAATTTTTCCAGCCGAATTAAAATAATAAGCGGAATCGGGAAAAATCATGACATCTGGTTTGAAACACGTCTACTCGCACGCGTGGCTTGCTGCATTCCAATCTTCAAGTATACCAGCTGATTTTTTTCCACGAAACTACAAATATGTTCAATTTCAAGCTTTTGTTAGCCTTTACGGGAAAGTTAGTTGCTCCGTGATTTTTTCCGAAAAATTGCAGTTTCCCATTTTTAAATTGTTCTACCACAAGTATTTTGAAATTTTTGGTTTCGTTGTATGTTTGTTAATTAGGTTAAAGTTGTTAAAATAGTAAATGTTATAAAGTTTAAGAATTTAATAGCAAGCGAAAACTCCGATTTTAAAACTGCTATTATTTCGAACAATTTTTCCTAGTATTTCACTTTCAGGCAGTGGCTCAGAAAGTTTGAAATGTTGTGGTATCAAAATCGAACATATTTGAAGATCTATTGTCGATCTGTGGAGACAATTTTTAGCTCGATTGCTTGAAAGAGAACAAAACTAGTTGAGCATTTTGTATGAAAATCGACATACGCTGCTATTATTGAGAACAACACTGTAGCTTAGGAATTCATTCGAGGCATGCGTTATTTAGTTTATTTTTTATTTGATAATTTCGGCCAAACTGCTTTCGGCAAAATTACTCTTTCGGCGAAATGGCGTTCGGTCAAACGGCATTCGTCCAAATGGCCTGGCTCCAATAGCGTAAATTGAAACATATGTGTACATGATGTTTACATCAATAAGCTGGAGATTTCTGTGCAGTTTCTTGACATATTTCTCGTGTCAACTACATTTCAAAGATAGGAATGATAGAACGAGTTATTCAGTTTTCAATAAAAATGTTGAAAACTTCTTGCCTACTTCAGAGTGAAACGTCGTTTGTTGGTGTTTGACCTACAGTATAACTTTGTGCAAGGCACCATCTTCTTATTAGTATGGATCTTGAGATATCATCGAAATACAAATTGTGCGCTAGCTAGTAACTGGAGGCAAAACTAAAAAAAAATGCGTTTCTCAGATATTTCGAGACTCCCAACTTATTAAAAAATAAACTAATAATTAGACAAACTTAGGCAGAGGAATCTTTTCTAATTGATTTCTTAGACTTGGATGCGTGTTTGAACAAGATATCTTCGCGGGGAGTAATTTATATGGCATAAAGCTACTATCCTTTAAATTTTTAATATACTCACAACAATTACTGTTAATTCATAAAGGATTCCAATTCTTTGCAAAAATGACTTATCGAGCATGAATAATAATATGCTCAAACCCAAAGTTTCACGGGTTTCGATGAAAATGAAATATTCGATTTTTGAAGTTCAACTTGAGTTTTTACACATGTGCACGGGTAGAAATTAGAATCCAAATCCAAGATAAGGACTCATAGTATCATGATTCCAGTATGTTTTCAGTTCATGAAAATACATCATGATTTGTATTCATGATAGCATGAGACTGATTGCCGTAACACTGATTCGATGCAAAATTCGAACGAACAACCTACAGATTGAAAGCCACGTACTCCACCACACAACCACACCTCTGTGCATCCTTGGAACTGCCCTACAGTCTCTAAATAGTTAGGTATTTGATCCACCCGCCTAGCTCACTGCGCTCCACGCCTTCTTGTACCGACTGATTCCGAAGCAAACATAATCTTTGCAAGGTTGCTGTCCCGCATTCTCATGCACGCCGCTGATCATCCTAAGTACCCTGCGCTCGTAAATCCCAAGAGCTTGAAGGTCATTCTCGAGCAAATTTCACGATTCATGCCTGTATTGGAATGACGTCTTATAAGCGTTTGGTACAGTCAGTGACAAAAGTTAGTAACCAAAGGCTGTTTTTCCATACAAAATACCCAAGTTTAGAGATCTGTATCTCAGTTTCTGTTAGTCCGAATGTGGTGAAATTTGGTTGACGAACTACAAATAACCTGAAGTTTTGTGCATGCTCATTGAATTTCAGTCATTTTCTAAAGAGTTTCAGAGGGTCATTTAAAGTAAAAGTAAGTAACCAAGAGATTTTTCGATTTAATTCAAAAACGGTAAGTAACTTACCAACTGTTGTTCTTGGTTGGTTTGTTCGACCAAGTTATTCACTTTCAAAAGTTTCACAAACTTGCACATCAACCACCACAACTTACCGTTTTGAATTAAATCGAAAAATATTTTGGTTACTTATTTTTATCTTTGAACAACCATCTGAAATTCTTTGGAAAATGACAGGAATTAAATTAAAATTAAATTTATATATTCAAATTGACTTTTGTTTTGATTTGTTTGAAATCGTACCTCAGCCTGACCAACCAGTCTTTATAATTCTTTATAGATCTTTGACCAACGATGGCGATCGCTAACGGTTCAAAACGAATCTATATCGATCGCTATCGAAAATCACTGACTGGTTGACCGGGAGGTTATAAAACACCGTCTAGCGCAATATTCAACAACAGGTACGAAAGTCCATCACTTTGTCGTAGTCCTCGGCAGGATTCAAACCAGCTAAAATGTTCGCCCAAAGGCTTCACAAAAATTTGCACACCTTCCATCGTTGCTCTTTTCAGTCTTGTAAATTTCCCAGGAAAACTGTTCTCATCCTTAATTTCACATAGCTAGTGTAGTGATATTATAATGCCTGTAGGCATTATTGATGATTTTAAATTAATTAACTCATTACACGTGGTAAAGATGGACAAATTATGGGTGAAATTATGAAAAAAGATCCACGTGCTCGGCTGGGATTTGAACCCAGGACTCTTGTATATATTAGAGTGTTTATAACTCATAAGTGTTCATAAGAACATTAAGCAAACTCTGTCCCAGTGAGGACGTAATGCCAATCATAAGTAAGGACCTATACTAGGTTAAAATTTGTCTATACTTCCATGAATATCCACAGAGTATTTTATCGCTCAAGATAAATAGTATCGAAAAATTCGTAGCTAACAAATGAAGGAAATCCAATAGAACTCTTAACTGAGAAACAGGCTCAGTCCCATCTGAGATTTAATGCATCAAAGAATAGAGAAAATATCCCATAACGAACTCTACGATACCATCACAATCGACGATGAATGTGTCTAGTCGAACGAAATTGCTATCAGAAGATACCCAGTACCCGGATTAGTGATTTCCTTTTCGGTCATTGTGGTGCTGACAAATCGCATTTTCCATCTGTTTCCACCACATGTTCTCAAAAATCTCCTCCCGCCAATTTCGGCTTGTCACTATCTGGCAGATTGGCAAATCACCAGCAAAAGTGCGGCTTCTTTCCGTCGCGCGGTGCCGTATAAAGAAAAAGACTGACAACGATCTACGACACCACCGAAGACGCCGCTCTGCTGGTGGCGGCACAATAATAATAAAGACGATTTGTTTTATGGTCTCACTAAAAGTGTTTGTAATTTGCCAAAATTGCAAATTTTACGAGCATGGAGAGCTGTTTCCAGCTCGTTCCATTGCGCCACTGTGATTGAGAGGGAGAGCAGTAGTAGGGCCACTGGGCTTGGGGACCATGTGCGAGCGTTAGATGTTGGCGTGCCGGATCGGATTTTCATCACAGTTCATTGGAGTTTGCCGTTTTGCTCTATGACAACGAACGAATACTTTTTCTGGTTTGAATTCGCTAACTTTTGTACTAATATTAAGCATATGCCACACGGTGTGCTGGAACGAACTAAATATCGAAATTGCATGAACCTCAGATATTTCGTTCCCTAAAATCTAGCATTGATAAAGTTTTGAGTCGATTGATATTGACAATACATATCAAGTTTTGTTCGCAAAAGATATGTTAACACCAAGAATAAGATCGATATTTGTTTCATATCAAATCCAGTCAGCTCGTAAATAGTTGAAATCTGATAGTATTGAGATTCGCTTCATGGCGCATTTGAAATGTAACAGGGACATGATCAGAATCAAAATCAGTGTGTTTATTTAGCTATAAAAAAAAATAAAATAAAAAAGCTACATAATGCTGTTTTTCACTACCAAGGGTAACATTGAGTAAAAAACATCATAGGTTTATGCAAGTTCAATTATAAATGTATTTCAGCATATCGTGTCCCAATGTAACGAAAAATCGTTTCGAATGAAGCAATGGGTAAAAAGAAAAGTGACTATTTGCCACAATCTCAGCTAACTGGTAAACCAACGGATTGTTAACAAACAGCATCTGGAAAAGCCAAACAGTTTGGGTTGCGTTTTTATGTTTCCATCACTCGTAAAACTTAACCGTCACAACGCACTGTTCTGCTCCATTATACGCGTAACAAGGCAAATGAGCTTGTCCTAAGTCATAACTTTATTGGCACTTATATAGCATCTTATGAAGTCTTTTCGATGGATTTGCAATTCATCGATAGTGACCGATGAGCGGAAGAAATAAAACGTATATCAACCGCAAAACCCGGTCACAACTGACTGGTCAGTTGGTTTGGTGACGACGACACATGATGGTGTGCTCGAATTCACGCTGAGCTAGTTTATTGACCTTAGCTCAGCAATGATTTAGCCATAGATTGTTGACCTGATGCTTGTTTTCCGGCGAATGAGTTACGATTTCCCATAAAATTTACTGCTGATTGTAAACATTACACTTTGATTCGAAGATCCCAAAAGGCGTGCGGATACGTCAAGTCAATTCAAGTGGGTAGGAGATATACATCATATCGCGTGTCCCATTGATAGAACGTATCAATAAATAAACATTTGCCAATTCGATTAGTTGCTACCGTGGAGCTCGTTTACCGGTTATGGATGGCAATTACAATAAATATATGTAAGAAGAACCAGTACCGGCGGGAGGGCACACTTCTGTGTTTCTCGAGGGATATCCATGATTTGATTGAAATATGACAGTTTGCCATTTGTGGTATGCCGCGATAGATAAGCTGTCAGTGTCAGGTTTTTTTTGCGAGATTAGATTGAATGCATGGCGCTTTCTATAGGAATATTTCAAATAACCAATGGAAGCCTAAGTAAAGAGTGATAATTTGACTCTAAAATTGTGAGTGACTGCTTCATGGCTATCGCTTCAAATCGATTCCATATATCTAATACATATAACTCCTGCCTACTCTGCCCATTAGAGTGATGCACATTTTGAAATGTTTGCTCCCCTATGCTTAAACTATTTCTATCATAGTAAAAAGCATCCTCCCAAATTTTGAAGGGATTCGTAAGAAATTTGACTGTGCACACGACCTTAGAAGTGTATATGGAAATTACTATGGAAAACGCCAACCTTTTGTATTCAGCCCTCCAACTCTTCGTCATAATATTTAATGAAAAAAAAAAACAAACTCTTCTCGTGTCCTGCCAGCTACAACTTTGCGGAAGACCACATTTTGATTGGACATCAGGATAAATTGCTATAAATAATCTAGGACAGGACGTGACCAGTGCTGTAAACATTCGACATTTTGCGCGACGTTCGTTTCGTTGCCATGGTCAGAAGTCACAGCACGAGCTTTAGAATGAACGTCGACAAACACAAAAAAGTGTGAATTGAAAGTTGTCCGACACAAAGAAATTTGCATAAATCATAAGTTTTGAATATAATTCAGACATCGGATCACAAACAACATGAATAGTTTGATCTTGCCTGTTATGTCGAATATGTGTGTCATACAGTGAAAATAGAACAGAAACAAACAAAACCGTAACATTTCCTAGCGAAGCTATCGTGGTCAGCGGCATTCAATTTTTCTTTTCGACATTCGTTTGATCGCTCGTGTTGGGAATGTTTAAGGGAAGCGCTGCCGAATATCAGCGAAAACGTGTCGACTACCGTGATTGCTTACAACACTGGACGTGACAGCTCAACTAAGACTGCCCCGTTGTTTTTCAGTCGATAACCTTGACGATATAAAAGCCAGTGCTACCAGTATCCTTTTTAAATAAATCTTGTGAACATATTCAAATATCAAGATTAATAATGTTGTTGTTTACTGCACGCTTCATTCACACAGTGCAATAGAGGATGTTAGCTTATTTAAAAATCAGGTTTATATTCAAAACCGGCGAGATTTTTAGAGCAAGTTGACACAATTTCCATTATTTTGCTTTCATTAATGCATGTTTTAATTATTTTTGCATTGTAAAATCACATGCGGTAAACTTAACATCGAATATAAATGGGTTGAAACAAGAAGATTTCATGAAAAATTTCCTAACTTTTAATAAAAACTCTAACTTATGAACTAGCAACATGGCCAGGCTAGCAACAAAGTGCCCTGTTGTAATCCAACTCAACGATGTGAAAGTAGGCCTTTGCCAAATCGACCAATGAGAAGTGGTCTTTTTTGACAGGCAATTGGTTTCATTTTTGTACTTCGACCTGACACGTCTTGTCTTAGTTAATAATCAGGCAGGCAACAGTGGTGCTCCTGGTGGGAAGAACAGATCAATGTAATCCAGGCTACTATGTTTTACAGCAAAAAAGCAGTAATTGAATGATCATCTCAGCATGGTTTAGACTTTGGAATAAGGAATAACAAATCATCCTTACGTTCCATCAAAACGTGGTCTTGGACAAAGTTGTAGCTGGGAAGATTTCTCATGAGAAGGGTTTGTTCACTTTTCCATAGATTATTATGACGAGCAGTTAGAGGACTGAATACAAAAGGTTTGCCTTTTCCATAGTAATTTCCATATAAACTTCAAATGGCGTGTGCACAAATTTTGGGAGAATGATTTTCATCATAATTGGCACCGTTTAAGCATAGGGGAGCAAAAACTTCTTAATTTGCATCAGTCTACTGCCCATGTTCGCACGGTTGACGTAAGCGCCACTGCAGTTCCCGACATATTTTCATTTTCTGAATGACAGATTACAAATACTTTGAGATTTTTTCACGCAGGCTTCTAAATGAAATGTTGAAGAGAAAGCAATTTGCAACCAGTCGCTGAATAATGTAGTCAAAATTTTGATTTGATTTGTTTGACTGAGACATGGTTGACTAACGATATTTCTGACGATACTATCGCTGTAGAAGGTTTCAAATTGATTAGAAATGATCACAACTATGGCAGAGGGGGAGGTGTTTGTCTTTATTTTAGAAGCAATCTAAACTGCAAAAAAGTTTCTGCTTCAGATTTATTTGTGGGGCTGGGTGATGCCTGTAATACTGAATTTTTGTTCGTCGAAGTATCAACAGGGGCTGACAAGTTTTTGCTTGGAATTTTCTACAATCCTCCACGTGTCGACTGCTGTGAACTTATTTTTCAACAGTTGAGTGATCATATCTTAAAGTACAAAAATATTGTTTTAATAGGCGATTTCAACATGAACGTTAAGAAGGATTCTCCAATAGTCAATCGTTTTTGTAGTGTGTTTGATCATTTCGGGTTTACATGCGTTGGAAATGAGCCAACTCATTATTATTCTGGCGGAAGTTCTCAAATAGATTTGATGTTCACAAACGATCCTGAATTTATTCTCAATTTCAACCAAGTGTCCGGACCTGGATTCTCGGCTCATGATATAATATTTTCTTCCTTAAACGTAGCTCGATCATGTTTCAGTAGCGCAGTATTTTTTCGCGATTACAAACACATAAATTTTGAATCTCTAAATCACACTTTAACTACAATTGATTGGTCAGCTCTTTACTCTATCAATGATTCTAATTTAGCTTTAGACTATTTCAATCAAGTAGTTTTATCACTTTTTGATCATTTCGTACCTCTTCGTTCTAGTAAGCTTGTCAGACATAATAAATGGTTCAACAATGACATTTCTAGAGCAATGGTAGAGCGAGATTTAGCGTATCGTGTTTGGAAGCGGACTAAAGGTCAACAAGAAAGAGACCAATACAAACGCTTACGAAATAGAGTAACAATGCTAATCAATCAAGCTAAATCTGTTTATATTTCTCGTTCATCTGAATTATCTCGTTCAAATAATGACTAGTGGAGAAGACTGAAAGAGATAAATGTTAAAAAAATCTGGCGCTGGTATGCTTTTCAACAACTCTTGTGATGAGATCAACAACTATTTTGCGTCTAACTTCACCGTCGATAATTATTTTCCTCGATAATCACCACCGAACGAAAATGGTTTCAGATTTGTTACTACTAATGAATACGAAATCGATAAAATGATCAATAGTATTACCTCGGATGCTGTTGGATTAGATGGTGTACCTCTTAAATTCATTAAATTGATCTTACCGTTTGTGATTACACCAATTACTCATGTCTTCAATACAATCATTTTGACTTGTAACTACCCACGAGCATGGAAAACAGCTAAAATTTTGCCAATTCGTAAAAAATCTAGAGGCTGCGATTTAAAAAATCTAAGACCTATAAGCATTTTAAGCGCGCTTTCAAAGGCTTTTGAAAAAATACTGAAAAATCAAATGCTTGAACTTTTGAATAATTTTAATCTTTTAACGGATGTTCAGTCAGGCTTTCGTGCGGGGCACAATACAACATCTGCTCTTTTAAAAGTCCATGATGATATTCATCGTACAATTGATAGGAAAGGAATCGCTTTTTTGCTTTTAATTGATTTTTCTAAAGCGTTTGACCGAGTCTCCCACTATCAACTGCTTCGCTAACTTTCGGATCAATTCAACTTTTCTGCTCCCGCCGTGAATCTTCTGCAGTCCCATCTAACGGATCGCTCACAACAGGTTTCAATTGATGCAAACCTTTCTGAAATAGCTCATATTGTCTCAGGGGTCCCACAAGGATCAGTTTTAGGCCCTTTACTGTTTACCCTTTTTATAAATGACCTACCGTCTGTATTGAAATATTGTTCCATACACATGTTCGCTGACGATGTTCAAATTTATTTTCACTCCTGCAACCTTTCTTCGTCAGAAATGGCTCACCTTATCAATGAAGATTTATCAAACATCTACGATTGGTCATGTCGCAATACTCTACCTATTAATGCTTCTAAAACTAAAATAATGCATATTTCAAGGGCTCGTCAGTCCCAGTCACTACCGGTCATTTCCTTAGGAGGTGAAACTCTTTCTTATGTAAATCATGTTTCAAACCTAGGGGTGATATTTCAACATGATCTAGAATGGGATTCCCACATTAATATTCAATGTGGAAAAATCTATGGGGGTTTAAAACACCTTAAGCTCACGGCTAATATGGTTTCTGTTGAAATTAAGCTTAGATTGTTTAAATCACTTATTCTTCCGCATTTTTTGTATGGTATAGAGCTATTACAAAATGCTTCAGCTCGAGCCTTGGACAGATTAAGAGTTGCCTTGAACTGCTGTGTTAGATGGGTCTATAATTTAACAAGATTTTCTAGTGTTTCACGACTACAGCACAATTTATTAGGCTGTAATTTTTATGATTTTTTTAAACTACGTTCTTGCATAACACTCTTTAAGATAATCAAAACAACTACACCGCATTATCTATTCACTAAACTGCAACCATTCCGTAGCATGCGTACTTGTAATTTTGTTTTACCGCAGTAAGCTACATCTCATTATGGTGGTACCTTCTTCGTTCGTGGCGTTGTGTTTTGGAACCAACTACCTCTAGAAATTGATTGATTGGATAGGTTCCGAACAGAGTGCAGAGAGTTTTTCAACAGAAGGAATTAGTATTAGAAATATGAAAATAGCAACGTATAAGTGAACAGAATTCAGAAACTGTTATGTTTAGTTTTAAGTGTTTTTGTAACTAAATGAATTCGGAATGCAATAATTGAAAAAGGTGTAGCCTTACATTGCAAATTAATAAATATAAATAAATAAATAAATGCTGAAATTTCTCATGACAATTAGGTCGACTATGCGGACATGGGCAAAGATTTTCTCTTTCAGAAGTTACGTCAATTTGCAGAGCAAATGAACCACCCACAAATATTTTTTTTTCGGTCACTTACCTTCGTCTTTGAATATTTAACAAGCATCTGAAACTGTTTGAAAAACTACTCCAATGTTATGATATTGTTTTTGTAATCTACACAATTACTGATAAAATGCTAACAGCGCAATTTTACTAATAGAAGATTCTAAGCTTTTTGCATAACAGCGAATTTGAATGATGTTTTTTCAGTGCATGTTTAAAAATAATGCTATTCCTATTAGAAATTCCGGGCATATTTTCGCCTAATTTTAAGCAAATTTCACCAATTTCCTGATGAGAAGCTCAAAAAATTGTTTAGAAGTTTTTTTTTTACTAAAGACATTTAAAACTCCTCGCAGTTTTCACTGAAATCATTGTCGATCCTAACAGGACTTTTAGTAACACTTTTAACTTAGGTCCACAATTGTATAACATGTGATACATGATGGATTTCTGCGAAAATTATTGACAGCTGTCTGACGAGGTTTTGAAAGGAAATTAGAAAAATTCGGAACATATTTTTTTCCACCGCCGTAAGTTGACTCCAAAGAAACCTATTATCAGCTTGGTGCTTGGTGGATATCTTACCTATCTCTGATTTTTTTTTTGTGAGAACTCCGCGGTTTTTCGTGGCACCGTTGCGTTTGGGATCCGAAGAAATTGTTCAGAGCTATCTTCACGTGAGGGTTCATTTATTTCATTTATTTAGTTAACATCTACACAGATAACACTGAATCAACAATTTCACGCCACAATACTCGGTTCGTGGCCGCATCTCTCCATCCTCGGTTCTGCCCCACGCTCGCCAAATCGATACGCACTTGATCCGCCCACCTAGCTCGCTGCGCTCCACGCCTTCTTGTACCAACCGGATCCGAAGCGAATACCATCTTTGCAGGGTTGCTGTCCGGCATTCTTGTAACATGCCCTGCCCATCGTATCCTTCCAGCTTTGGCCACCTTCTGGATACTGGGTTCGCCGTAGAGTTGGGCGAGCTCGTGGTTCATCCTTCGCCGCCACACACCGTTCTCCTGCACACCGCCGAAGATCGTCCTAAGCACCCGGTCACGTCGTCCTAAGCATCGTCACGTGAGGGTATGTTTGACAAATTGCCTGCTTGAATTTTTGTTGGACTATTTTTAACTACACTGGTCACACCAGTAGCGTACTCAAAAAATCGCCCAAGTGGGGTGGGTGGGAGATGTTTAGATTTTTTGTTCCGAGTGAATTCATGTTACTGTGATGTGAAGTAACATCGATAAGTGTGGTAATTCTTCTTCTTGTTATTGGCATTACGTTTTCACTGGGACAGAGCCTGCTTATCAGCTTAGTGTACTTCTGAGCACTTCCACAGTTAAACGGGAAAAAATCTGATTCCCAAATCATGATTAACAAGTCGCGTTCCCAAATCATGATTTACGGATGCTCGTCTCATGATTTTATGAATGTGATTCATGATTTCGAGCGATCTGCAACAAAACATAACGCGGGTGTTGCGTTACGGCAATTTTACTCATGATATCATGAGTCCAAATCATGGTGTATTTTCATAAGCTGAAAACACTCTGAAATCATGATATCATGAGTCATAATCTTGTTTTTGGATTCTGATTTCTACCCGGGTATTAACTGAGAGCTTTCTTTGCTAATATTGCCATGCCCAGGGAAGTCAAGGAAATTTCAATTACGAAAAGATCCTGGACCGACCGGGAATCGAACCGAGACACCTTCAGCATGGCTTTACTTTGTAGCCGCGGACTCTAACCATAGTTTTATTTTTATTTATTTTTTTAGGCACTCCGTGCTCGTGGCCACTACTGTGCCGGACTCAGTTGATCTGTAGCTGCTTTATCGATACAGAGCTATTTTCAACTTATCTATATCTACATCTATATTTACATTTCACTCTCTCCTACTCTTTTACTCTCACACCGAGCAGGTAGGAGAGAGCTCTGCTATTAGTGAGGCTAGCTGCCTGCGAAGAGGGTCAGTTTGTCTCAGTCACCATCTGATACTGACGGAGGATGGATGTGCTCCGTGAGGCGTCTTCTGGTGGCTGGACGTGTTTTTTTTTGTGGAGGGGCTGGGAATCGAACCCATGACCTTCCGCTTATGAAGCGGAAGCGTAACCTCAAGGCTGCAGACCCCCCTAACCATAGTTTTACATTATTAAAGCTAAAAAAAACGTGTCGTGTAAGTCTAAGACATTCTGATGTGTGATTGAACTTACCAAAAATACATATCTCACACGAGTTCCGGCAATGATATAAACAAGGAAACTGTTATTTTGAATAAAGTTGAAAACAATTGCGTTGTCAAAATTTACATAAATTTGTTCGATTTACAAAAACAAGAAAACTGCTGTAAAGATTCCAGATACACATTAGGATATTGCCTATCATTATGATGATCTGGTAGAGAATCGACTGTATGGCTGAATGAAATGTGCTTTTCGGCTACGCAGTCTCGATTTTTACAATGACTTTTTTTATTTTAATTAACTTAAATAGTAAACGTGTATTTTTCATATTCGGCTCTAGAGGCTATGGATTCAGTCAGTTACGGTATGTAAAAAACTACCGAACATTCT
This sequence comes from Aedes aegypti, assembly GCF_002204515.2. NCBI lineage: Eukaryota > Metazoa > Arthropoda > Insecta > Diptera > Culicidae > Aedes > Aedes aegypti. The sequence continues at coordinate 144,793,600 of NC_035108.1, forward strand.
TTACATGGATGATCCAGAAACCAAAAAAATGAACATTTATTTAAACCAGCGTCTGCATATTTCAATATACAGTAAACAACGCGGACCCTCAGTAGGATCCGTCTTCGCTGAATTCTTCTTTGTGTGAATGTTTTTTCGACAATACATGCACGAATCTGGTAGAACGTGCATTCAGTTTTTCAATTACTGATTCTACACTGATTCTCATCCACCTACTGACATTCGGTGGCAGTAAATTCAATTTCGCTTGTGAAAAAATTCATTTCCTTCAAAATACCCCACAAAAACATCCGCAAATTGCAAAAGTTGTATTTCTTCATTAAAAGACAATCACGATTCATCAACTGGAGGCATCATATTGCCGTTTTCTTACACCAGTAATATAAAATTCATTTGTATTTTTTTATATTCAATTTTCAATTTCAGTGCCTCTAGGTGAAATTGAATTTTGAAATGACACCAACAGTCGGTGAAACTGAATGTGTGCGTGTGATGCACCCACTCTCTTTCTCGTCGCATTCGCTCTCATAGTCAGATTGGCCTCATGCTAGCGGAGTTTGTTTTTGTTCGTTTTCGCAATGATCGGGTATCATTCGGCTGAATTTTTACGACACTGATTTGAACATACTTCGAATTTTCAGATAACAAAGTAAAATTTATAGTCACTAGTTTTTGGTGGTACTTGTATAAAAATTTGCAAAATTTGCTTCCTTGAGCGATATTTTAGGAATATATAAAAACAACTGATCAATGTTACCCCGGATTACGGTTATTATTAAAAGAAGCTGCAATAATAACAATTGAATAACCATGAATTGCAATTGAATAACCATGAATTTGTTTTTTTTTTTTTTAGTATCCAGGCATTGCAGAATTCGTTCTCAATTGCTTTCGAAGCACGATCAAAGCAAACGAAGGAAAAATTGCAACTGTATCGATTCATCATCGGTAGTGTTTCGCAAGTTGTAACAAGCCTGATAAATAGCAGCACGGAAGGAGAGCCCCAAAGAGAGAGCAGTGTTAAAGCCTATTTTTTCGCCAATTTTCCAATGAGGGTAGGTGTTTTATTTTACCGGCATGATAAACAATCCCCAATAGTGTCCCCCATGATTGGAACTTGTTTAGACGGGTTTTATCTTACACTGATAGCCTCCCGATATAATCAGAACTGTAGGAGCTACCGATAAACAGACTCTCACGATGTGTATCGGTTCTTAATTGTTACAGAGAGAGTGAGAGATTCTTTAAACTTTCTCAATATTAAACCCCCGCAAGTATCACTTTCTTGGGGAGTATCACAAATGATTCTTGATCTGAACACGCAGAGAAAACAATTTTAATCTCAAATATATTCTATATCATTACAACAATATATTTGTATTATTTGCCTGCTTATAATTGCCTTTCATTGTTTCAATAACAGAAGAATTTGATTCAAAAATATTTATTGTTTAATTTGATAGCAAAAAAATAAATGTTTGGTTCAACATTTTTTCTTTTGAAACAACATTTTTTGCATTGAAATAATACCTTTCGTTTTTGAAACAAAAAAAACTGTTTTTTGAAGTGATAAAGTGTTTGTTTGAAATAAAACTCATGTTTGTTTATCCTAGTCACCCTTAATCTTTGTTTTTTTTTTCTTTATATTGAATAAACAACAATATTCGTTTTGAAAAGCCTACTTCATTTTCGTTTTACGTAAGTGGAAGTATGTGAAACAAGCTCCATAATCCATTCAACTGGAGGATAAACTTAATCCGCTCCGTGACAATGCGAAATGATGAAACCATCAGCTCGTGTAGGAATTTACTGCAATAATTGAAAATGTTTAATGCTTACAAAAAATTAGAAAGAATGGCTAAATCTTACCAAAGTAACGTCAATTATGGTATTGCGGATACTCCGCTACTGAAAATTCGATGACCTGAAACATATGTTTCCTGCACGTCTTTTACTTTAATTTTAGATCAATGCACCAAAAATATTCACGTTCTCGCCGTTTCAAAACAAAATTAAAATGGTGGGATAGTTTTTATGCCAAGCGCATGATTAGTTGAATCAAAAAGGAAGGAAATTCAAACAAATAAAACTTCCATTTGTTTTAAAATTTCTCTTTTGATGTTTCAACAAATGTCTTGTTAGGATTGCAAATTCGCGCAAATTTGCATTTTCGCCTTTCCATCACATCGAGTATCTTTGTATTTGCAACATGATAGACGATCATGATAAGCTATGAAGCAGGCTATGTCTCAGTCGGGATGTAACGCCTGAACGAAGCGCTCACTAAAGCAATTCGAAATCTATTAGAACGATCTCTGGAACAATCGCTGGACTATGTTTTGGGAGAATAATCTTGTTGTGCGAATACTTCCGACGAGATTCCATGCTCAATCCTCCAAAGAGTTCTTCCTAAATGCCCCAGAAAACAAAGAAGAATTCTTCATAAAGAGACCTCAAGTAGATAACTACAAATAAGTCTTCAAAATAGACTTCTAGAAGACAATCAGTAGTTCTGCTGGAAAAACATCCTTGGTAGAAATCTATTGAGTTTCATGTTTGGCAGAAAATTCTAAAGGTAAGTGGATCAAGGCTGAGAGGGGTTATCGTGGGAAAAATAAAAAACGTGAAATTTGAAAACTTTGAACGCTTATATCTCAGAAACAGTTATAGTCAGGGCTGCTATGCTGAACAGTGGTTTGTTGGGATTTCCACCGCATGATGGCGCTATGTCAGGTAGGATGGCTCTATGTCAGAAAACATTATTTACTGATCCTCTAAGTTCTGAAATTCTAGAAAAACATTTTCCAAGATATTTGGAAAAAATACATGTGCGAAACAAACAACTCGTGACAACGCACCAAAACCTGAAAAAAATCACAAGTCGATTCATTAACAAAAACAATTCAGTGCTTCGAAATGCTCTAGGGTTATATTGACCTCAAAAACAGATAAAGGTATAAATGAACAAATGCTTCTGGTAAAGGGGTCAAAGATAAAATTATATGGTACCTTTTACTCGAGTCAACTCTACCATTAAAGCATTTTTAATCAGGATTCTAATATACGTAAATGAATTCAAAATATTGTAACCTAAAACATTGTGATGTCAACGTTTTATAATTGATAAACTAATCTTTGGTTTACATTCAAAGCCCAACAGGGCACTAGAAACTGAGATCTTTGTCGTTAAACTATCATTTTTTATATAACAAATGGCGAAATTATGCTTTATTCTTACACTAAGCTCATTTTACTGGAATCTGTGAATTTCTTCGGAATCTCAACAGCTGAACAATTCGGTAAAATTTCACACCGTAACTTTGTCAATATTTCACAAATTCCAGTGGATTTTAACTGAAAACTTTAAAATAATACCGTACCCCGTTATTTTTATTTTACTGAACTGTTCAATTGTAGATATTTCACAGGAATCCGTAAAAAAAAAATCTGTGCTGTCCAGTAGGGTGATTCAAATTTAAAAAGGTTTGAAAATTCAATTTCCCATATCTGCTCACTATGAAAATAGTGTTCTGTGAAATTTTTAGCTTTTTCGGTAGTGATTAAAAGATGGCCCAAGGACAGTTTAGGTTTATATGGAAATTACTATGGAGAAATTATGATATAAGTCGCAAACACGATAGTACTGTAATGTAAATACAAACTTATATACCAATAGGGAAATAGTAGTTTACGGAACAAGTTGCAGAATGATGATTTTTACAGCACGAGTCGTAAATTTCGGATAATTACGACGAATGCTGTAAAAATCGAGTTCTGCAACGACTTACGTACAACATTTTTTGCAATTTCGTAGAAAACCACTTGAGGGTATCAGAAATTATATCGTAATGCATTCACCATTATTATACAATTTCTGAAAAATTGTTGTATAATGATTCGCGTAATGAGAAAGCGTTGCGTAATGAATCATTACAGCACTGGTTTCAGTTGCGTAATGACTATTCCCGCACTGCATATTTCAGTGCAGGAAAGTAGGCTGTTTCATGACAGATTGGCGTGATGAAATACAGCCTATTACGATGAGAAATTGCAAAAACTCATTTTTCAAACCCTGATGAAAGATGTTGCTGAAGAAACAAATCCCTTTTGACCTAATTTTGTTTTACATTTATGCATATGTTTTCAAGGCTATAATCCCATATGGAGCTAAATAATAGCAAACAAACTCATGAATATCTCTTCTTCTATCCGTCAGACTGAAATACTATCTTCAGCAAATTTCTTTATTATGGTATGAAGAATGCGATGATTAGTGTGTACTTACATTACTGTGCTAACGTGGTTGGAATATTTTTCAAAATTTCTTCATAGTAATTTCCATATAAACCTACATCGTCTTTTGGCCACCTTCCTTCTATCTGGCGTTACGTCCCCACTGGGACAAAGCCTGCTTCTCAGATTAGTGTTCTTATGAGCACTTCCACAGTTATTAACTGAGAGCTTTCTTTGCCAATTGACCATTTTTGCATGTGTATATCGTGTGGCAGGTACGAAGATACTCTATGCCCTGGGAATCGAGAAAATTTCCTTTACGAAAAGATCCTCGATCAGCGGGATTCGAACCCACGACCCTCAGCTTGGTCATGCTGAATAGCTGCGCGTTTACCGCTACGGCTATCTGGGCCCCTTCTTTTGGCCACCTAGAAAGTTTAAAATTGCACAGAACACTATTTTTATAGTAAGGATGCTAAGAAAGATATGGGAGATTGGACTTTCAAACATTTTTTAATTTTAAACCGCCCTACTGTCCAGTTCTGTAACTTAAATTTGATGCAAATTTAAAGCTAAAACTAATATCAGAAGACAAAAATATACTACTAATTCCGAGTTAACTCAGTTGGGAGTACACAACGTAAATTGTGTAAACATAAAATGATTGTCGTAAGAATTAGCCAAAAAAAAAGTCACATTGAAGCACTAGGCAATCATCATGGGAGTGGAATGTTAATTCATCAAAAATATCAACTTTTAAATGGTAAAGCACTTTTAATTTGTTACGTCAGTCAGCTTACTATTTTGTCCATACACGATCGCCGATATAATAAACATAACCATTCGGAACCATTTCAACCACCCCAGACATGGTAGACTCCCGCCAGGTGGATCCTTTTTTTCGGAGGACATAAACAACGCCTCCCACTTCGAAATCTAACCAACCCAGCTCAAGTGCGACATTACGAACCGACTGTTGAATGTGGAAATGCTATACAGAAACGTGCTGTGGAAGCTTGGCACACACCTAAAAAGTTTTTTTTGTTAGGCGTGACATCACCGAGGTGGAAGCTCCTGCTACTGCTGTAGGGTACCCTGCTGTGAAAGCCCATAAGTTGGTGCCAACGAGGAGGATTGTTATGGCGGGCGAAAAGCATAGTAATCGCAACATAACGACGTGACATGGGGCATCAACAAAAACGTACAATGGAAATACACACAGAGTGGAAATACAAATTTCTCACATCTAAATAATTATCAAACTTAGAGTGTCCCTAGAGGATTGAGAGTATAGGAAACGAAATATTAAACAAGTAGAACCGAACAACTACACAGCGTAACAAAAATGACATTTTTGCGTGTCTCAAGGATCAAATTATGTGTCTCTAGTAGATTTGGGGTTGCTGAATCTGGTGCCATTTTCAGAAATGTTCCAGCACGTCACAATTTTTAGCTACAGGTCGCCAAAGTTGTATAAAATACTGGTTTTATTCATGTTTACATGAAATTTAAAGTACAATTTATCATTTTTGACGTTAACTACGTCTTACGGCAATATACTGGGTGTCAATTGAAAATCTAAAATTTTGCGACCGTCACGAAATTATGAAAGATTTTGAACGCTAATAACTCAGTCATTTATCGATAGATTTTCAATATTTTCCCACCAATCGGTCGGAAATGTATACAACAATTTCCTCGAATGGAGAAAACTATTGATTATTGACAATAAACTATTGAAAATTTGGAAAATGTCGACCCCTTTCTTACGCAACCAATCACGTGCAAGCAGTTTTCCACGCTTCTTTTGCGTTCCGCTTCGCACTATAAAAGCCGACCGATTCCTGCTTCTTCGCTCATTCTTCTTTTTGCCGTCAGACTGTGAACATGGCCGGCGAGCAAGTCTCGAGTGCCTTTCGCATTCTCAGCTCAGTTTTCAATGGAATGCGAATGGAACAACAACACGCCGCCGCGACTGAAGCTGCTTGTTGAAGCGCCCATCGTCATCGTCACCGCAAACCTCATCGGGCGAGGAGGATTTCTACTAGTGCGCCGTCAGCTCCTCGCTTCCAGAGGCACAAAGCGATCAAGCGGCGGAAAATCCAGCGTCTGGATTGTGAAATCGCTCAAGATTGCATAATGGACTCGCGTTTCCAAAATTGGTGCTGCAGGAATCGGGGCGCAAAGGTAAGTTTGTACGAGGTGGCTGAAGAAAATCGACCAAAGCCGCTTGTTGAAGCGAGAGCGAGGAGGATTGCAACCAGTGCGCCGTCAAAATGTGTCCGTGTTACGCAAATTCAACAATTCAATCGGCCCTTTACAGAGCCAACAAATGTGTTTTAAAGAGTTATTTGTGTAATATTCCCTAATGTGTTTACGACATACTTGCTATAATCTCTTAATTCGTCTCATAGCATCATACAATAATTGATTTATTACGAATAATTGACAATACGGCAATTTGAGGATGTTTCCGAGGACGCTGCTGCAGTGCCGTCGGGATGCAATAACAGCATAATGCTAATCTTGTACATCCCATACCGAGACATCAGTTTCATATAGCCTATTTCCCAGATAAGAAAACGAAGAATTTGAAAGGAGGAGCATCACCTGCTATTCTAAGGGTATAAAGCATCCCTCCTTCGTTGAATTCGGTTTCATTCTGTTTTCGCTTTCGAGCTGGTAAGAGCTCCTCCAAACCTGCTCAGCTCCTCGCTACCAGAGGCAAGCTGTTGATCACCAAGCGGCGGCAAGTTTGTACGAGATGGCTGAAGAAAATCGACCAAAGCCGCTTGTTGAAGCGCACATCGTCATCATCACCGCAAATCTCACCGGGCGAGGAGGATTGCAACCAGCGCGCCGTCAAAATGTGTCCGTGTTACGCAAATTCAATAATTCAATTGGCCCTTTTCAGAGCCAACAAATGTGTTTTAAAGGGTTGATTGTGTAATATTCTTTAATTTGTTCGAGATGGCTGAAGAAAATCGACCAAAGTCGCCAAAATGGGCCGTTCAGACCATTATGGTGATATCTGCGCTGTAGAGATAACTATAATGGGCCAGCAACGATTCTGTTTTGCGTGTTTATTGAGCCGAATACCACAACGAAGCAAAAGAAGTTCTTCATGACGCGGAATTTATTCGAGTATCAGAAGGAGAACAGACCAATGATCGTGACAGGAAATTTAAACATCGATTTTACCAACCAGGAAAATATCGAGTTTGTGGATTTCATGGAGAAGTATCTGAAACTCAAACTAGCTTCGGATCCCTCTAAGCCAACCAATCTCAGCGGTTCTTGTGTCGACATGACCTTCGCGCGCAACATTCGGGTGGAATACAAGAGTTATTATTCTTGTTTCTTCTTTCATCGACCGATTCTTTCGGTGCAACAGTGTTAATCAAACAAACGGCCCTTTTCAGGGCCACCGAATTTTTCAAAAAGAGTTATTAAGCATTGATAAATTGCTTTAAACAAAGAAACAAAACTACAAACATATATCTTTTCTAAATTCACAAACCATTACATTCTGGATTATAACTAAAGTAAGGTTGCAAATATGACATTTGACTATAATACAAATGCAGCAAATTACATGGCGTAGTTAACGTTATGCGGTCGTGTCTTGTACACAACCCCCACTCAGTTTTTTTTGTAATCTAATCCATCAAACATGCAAAATAAAACTTGAACTTTCATGTCAGACATAATTTGATTGAAATTGCGCGATTATATTTAGATTAAACCGATTTTTTTAACATGCTTGCAGTCTCCATACAAAATTCTTCGTTTCTTCTATATGGCAAAATACAGAAATTCTCTAAACCATTAAACAATAACATTTCCGCATCAAAAGTATTACAAATTTTGATGATAAGTATTGTTATACACATAAAGTTTGAGTTCTGTGGCAAATTAAGCCAATATATTACCTTACAAGCTGGCAAACTTGCATGCAAGTTGGCTGAAATAGTCATTTTTTGCATTTTCAACAGTCAATATCTCAAAAACTAGACGTGCTACGATATTTCTGAAAACGGCAATGGATTCAGCAACCCTTAATTAAGTGAATAGCGGTATTTTGATGCTGGAGACAAAAACGTGTTCCGCAGTGCTATTTAAACTCTGTTTGAATTTTAGCTACCTATCTGTATTTCCAAAATTAATTGTTTGTCAATTCTTACCTTCACCAAATTAACAGTATTTGTTTGTCGTGCTTCCATCTTAATGCAGTTTATTTTCATTACTATCCTCCGTACTAGGCTGATCTATTTTAAGAACAAGTGACCATTTTTGATCCAGTTGTGAAAATCCGTTTTTAGTTCCAAGAGAATCTTACTAGAATTCTCATCAGAATCTTCTCAGGATTCATATCCGAATCCCTCCAGGTCTATAATCTGAATCTTTCTAATATAGTCGTCAGAATATTCCCAGCATTCTCGTTAGAATCCTCTCTCAGGATTCTCATTAGTATCCTGCTAAGACGCTCATCTAAATTCTTCAAGGATTATTTTCAAAATCCTTACAGCATTCTCATAAAAATCAGCTTCTCATCAGGACCACACCAGAATTCTCATCAGAATTTTTCATCAATGCCATTTATTTGATGATTGGATTTCATGTTAATTTAAGGATACTCATCAGAATCGTTTCAAAATTATGGTCAGAATTCTTCGAGGGTTCTCATCAAAGTCCTTCTGGGACTCACATGAACCTCCTTCTTTAATCCACATCAGCATCCTTTCTTGATTTTCATCAGAATTCTACCACAACTCTCACCAGAATCTTTCCGTTATTGTCATCAGGATCCTTCCAGGGTTCTTATCAAAATCCTTCTAAGATTCTCATCAGAGTTCTTCCAAGATTCGCATAAGAATTCTTCGAGGATTCTCGTCAAAATACTTCCGGCATTCACATCCTTTCAAAATTCAACAACATATCACTAATTATGAAAGCATAAGTTTGTGTAAACAGAAAATTATTAAAGCAAGAATCACATAAACTCATGGAACTCTTTCGTGTTTCAATATGATTCAAGTCGGATCCTCCCATAAGCATCACATCTGCCAACCTACCGCTACTGTATCACCTGTTTTAGGCATCATTGAAAACTTTTTCCATTAACGCCTTCTTGGTTTGGCTTTTCAACGCATCAGGTCTTTCGGCTGCTGATAAACTAGAGGGCGTTGGGAATTTCGTGCATTCCTCTCGTTAGGTGTTGTTGTGACGAGATGTCAACCGTTGCGCTGCGAAGAATGCTGCGGAATGCCAACCGGGTGTTGGATGTGAATGCCAAAAGTGTTTCATAGAGCACATATTCGTAAAAGCCCACACGTCGCAAGCTTTTATGAGCTACAGTATTGGACAGTACATTTGGAACTTTTTTTTTCCGAGTTATCATACAAAATGGTCAGTTTTTGAGGATTTGATCTGAGTTTAGGGACCGATTTGAATTAAATTTTCACAGCTTTCAAGCAATAATGGTTGAAAGTTGAGGGCAATTTTAGATAAATTTCAATAATAGATATAGGGGAAGAGCACCAATTTTCGACTCATTCATACGTTTTACGCCTACTTTGTATGAAAATCCAAAAATTGGCACAAATTTCATGTGGGTGGAAAATAACTGCTTTTCCCCTAACTCACAAAATGAACAAATAGCTCAAGAGTATCTGCAGCAAAGTTGTACTTTTAGATGAAATAAATAAGTATACTGAAGACACTTCTTGTGTTCGTTATATTTTTTTATGTGAGTCTACTCGTTATTGCTTTTGATCTCGGGAACAGGAAAATTACCCAAACTTATTTTTATTTTCAACATTCAATATCCGATAGGCTGCGAAAATATCATTCAAATCGGTTTATAAATATCGGAGATCTAACCCACCAAAGTTGACCATTTTGTATGGAGTATTAAAAAAGTTGTAAATGTATTGCCCAATACTGTAAGTATGCTTGGTTCATATTTTGACGATGCCCTCGACACATTTAGTCAAACCATTAGGGCACTTTTCGCGTTTTATGCTCCCGGCAGCACAAGCTATTCTCCTTGCATTCAGTTCAGTGGTTTCCAACCTTTTTGAAGCTGCACCCCTTTCAAAGCTCATCAAACATCTCGCGATACTCAAAATGTCCTCGAAAGAATGATTCATGGAAGCCTCACAAAGCAGACCTGTGCGCCGAAATAATTTCAATCGACGGCGGCGTCGGGGTGTTTTTGCACCGGCGGCGGCGTCACGCCGTTGACAATTTTCGACGGCGGCGACGGCGGCGTACATAGGCGATTTTGTTGGGATAATTGAACTGAAAGATGCTCAAAAATATAAATGATGAAACTTCGTACGTACATATGGTTCAAATGCCATAATCCGGGGTAACATTGATCATGTTTTTTTTAATATTTCCTAAAAAAAATTCATTTTAAAACGAATTTGTTGCAAGTTTTATATTTTAAATCAAGTCAGTACTTGACCCACTGATAGTGTGTACATACTGTATTTTGTTTTTTGATAGTTTAAAGCATTTTAAAAATATGTTTTATGCGATTTTTTGATTGGGTCAATATGAGGTAACATCGATCACCCATGAAAACAACGTTCGGTAATATTAAAAATATCATTACTTACTAAAATCATGGTCCCTGAAGCGAAATGAAGACCAAACTCTTACAAATCTTTTACTTTTTGAGTTAATTCAATCAAATTTGAAAACACCTTGAATTGTGGAATACGCCCAAAGGTAGGCAATTTACAAAGAAAATTTCGCATTCTTTATAGACATTTGTGAGTTGTGCTTAAATGAACATATTCATGAAAGTTTTGACAACGGAATTGTTTTCGGCGATGTCATTTTTAGTAAAAACCGCTTTTCTCTTGCTCATATCGTTTTAGAACTTATGTGAGACATGATTCTTTGATCGTATTACCCATAATCATCAAAATCATTGTTTCAAACGTTGAAAAATTTACGCATGTATACAACTAAATTTTCGCAAAAACCTTAATGTTTATTAGAAGGAAGAGATTCACCATTTGTGCTTTGAAAATACTTTTCTTCGATAAATGTTGATTCGAACTTTTTACGAGGAGGGTCGTTGCGATCAATGTTACCCCGGATTACGGTAACGGAAATGTTGCATAATCTCATTTCATATATCTTTCTTACAATCTTTATGGTTCATCTATCGGCAGAATCGTTTTTATGACATAATAAAAAAATGTTTTGACTTTTTTGTGCTCGATTATTTTGCAATGTTTATTTACTAATTCTTAAAAGCTCTTTTTCTCATGTCTGTTCATTTGTTTGTCAAAACGATACTTTGATAAGTGTTTTATGAAAAAATGAAACAAATTGGTGCAATCAGTTTTAAATCAATAAGCATTTATATTTCTGGTACAACTCAGGCCGAATAAAGATGTTTTTATTTATTTAATATATTTTGCCTTCCTTCCTTCCTTAGGAGCCTTCCTTAGCCGAGTGGTTAAAGTCCGCGGCTACAAAGAAATGCCATGCTGAAAGTGTTTGGGTTCGATTCCTGGAGTATAATCGTACCTGCCTCACGATATACGAATGCGACTCTGGCAAAAAAAAGCTCTCAGTTAATAACTGTGGAAGTTCTCAAAAGAACACTATAGCATATAGCTTATAGACTGAGAAGCAGGCTCTGTCCCAGTGAGACGTCCTGCCAAGAAGAAGAAAAAAAAATATTGTCAGGGGTTTACCTATAAATAACATCTAAAAATGATCCTGCCAAAATCCAACAAAAAATAAAGTAGTTGAGATACCAAAACAAAATTCAAGAAGAAACTCCCATCATGAGTACGATGAACATATATTCGATAATCATCCTGAAAGATTTTCGTGAAATTTGAACGATTTCTTCAAATATCTCCTAGTATTTCAACAACTTTGTGGATAGTTAGTGTCAAGATGATATGTTAGGCATCTTCCAATCGTTTGCAAGCTGCTTTGAATATTTTAGGAAACGTTTTGCCCTATTTGTTGTTACGAGATAGAACATTTTAGCATTCTTCATTTTGTCCCTTAGCTGACAAATTCACATTACAAGAATGTTATCAGTTAATGTGTAAATACAATCAATATACTTCAATTTTTTTACATTTTTGAAGATTAACAAAAATCTGAACCCCACTAATGATGCTTTATAAAACAAGCAAAGTAAGAAATTTCTCACATTTATTACCCCTATTATTGGCAGCTTAATTTTTTAATGAAACAGTATTTTCTTTGTATCGATTTTCATAAATCGTCACCTAGTTTTGTAGATAATCCGATGTTTCATGAGCGACCGACCATTGAAAATTTTGTTCAAGTCAATTCATCAAAAAAAAGAGCTATACAATGTCAGGTATCAATGAACTACTTATAAAATGCTTTACTTGAAAAATTTTAAAAACGACCAGAGGGGTTCTGGAAATTAAAGTTTTTCAGTATTTTGAAATATTTGTAATCAGTATTCAAAAACGGTTCCACCAATTTGCTTCGTTTCTGTATAACAGACTCTCACCAAAGTATTGTTAAAAGCAAAAAACCGTCCCTAACTGGTTTGCTCTCCCGCGTGAGCTGCCAAATCGCACAGCTAAAAATATGTTGTAAATTTAGGTTTATTTTCATGCACATATTTGGAGCATCAAAATAAACCTAAATTTCAACGACCAACCCATTATTTTTCAATTGAATTCACTTCAAATTTACACAATCATGTAAAATTCAACCATTTTTAGTTGAAAATTGAATGCATATTCATTTAAATTTACATGATGCTGTAACAACACACGAATTTGATTTATTTTTACAGTAGACTTCAGTTTACATCACACTGAAAATTAAATACTTTTTTCTGTGCGGTTTAGAAAATTTCATGCTTGAGTTTTTCATGCAAAATTGCTCAAACATTCTCAAGCCGTAAAAAATGATTCTATCAAAAACCCCACCAAAAACTCGTGAAAACTTATTGTTGTTGCTTAAACGTTAGAAAGGATTACTATAATTTTAGCAAACTAACAAGAAATCACTGCCTTTTGTGAGTTAACTGTAGAAATACGAGATATTAGGTCAAACAGATGAACCAACTCATCCATGATTTTTCGACCGCTGAGTTGCGTAATTGACAGCTTAAGCATAAATTTCACTCGTGAGTTATGTGAATTTGAGTTTCCCACAACACTGTTTACAACTACAGCCAAACCAAACACCGTTAACTAGGGTAGCGTAAAAGCATTGGAGTGTAAAAGGAGGGAGCGTAAGTGGAAATTCGGAGCGTAAAAAAGGGAGAGTAAGTAGGAATTTGGAGCGTAAAAAGAAGAAGCGTAAAAAGCTTTTCATTTTTTTTTTCTCAATGTGTTTTGCGAAGAGGTTCTTCTATTATGCGAGATTCTTCTTAAGGGTATCAACAATGGTAACGGAAACCATAGTCTGAAATACCTTTTCAAATATGTTTACTAATTTACGGTTTATCTGTCGAATGGAAGTTTGAACAACTACCAAAAAAATAAACATTACATATACTTCGTAATTGGGTTAAATGGACAAATTTATGTGAAATTTGCGAAAAAGTTAAACCTTCTCGGTGAGAATCGAACTCAAGACTCCCTGTTCACTAGATAGGGCGCGTTACCCCTACACCACGAGAAGACACATGGACGCAGAATAGTCTAACGCCATTTTGGAAACCAAGATGACGATTTCCGGTTTATGGAAATCACTTGACATGCAAAATGAGGATATTTTGGAACGGGACAGATGTGAAGGTTATGGAAATCGATGTCTGACGCCTTGAAATCCAAGATGACGACTTCCGGTTTATAAAAAAAACAATAAAAAACCAATGCAATATGGGTATTTTTGGAACAGGATTGATTAGCAGAAAGCCAAAGTCTATGTCTGACGCCACTTTGGAATCCAAGATGGAGACTTCCGCACGCTATGTTTAAACTAGCATATTATAAAGATCGAATGCACCTCGGATTTTTTTCCGCTAGATATCAGTATTTGATCTATAATTTCATAATCGAAAAATTTCAAAATATTTCATCGGTGAAATTTTTCCATACATTTGGTTGGGCTGAAATGTGTGGGAAAACGTGATTATCATTGATTTTTAAAGTCTGTAAATGAAAAACCAACTAAAAAGTGGAACAAATGAAAATTTCACCGATCGAATATTTTAAAACCTTCCGATTTTGATAATATAACCCAATTACAGAACTCTAGCGGAACAAAAATACGAGGTTCATTTGATTTGCATAATCTGGAGGTTTAGATATAGCGTGTTCCGGTTTGTGAAAATCACTTGAAACAATTGCAATATGCGAGTCAATGTCTAACGCCATTTTGGAATTCAAGGTGGACATCGATTTACGGCATCTTCTCATTGGTCTCGTTTCGTAAATACCATATGGCATGGGTTTCAAGTGATTTTAACACACCGAAAATCGTCATCTTGGATTTCAAAATGGAGTCAGACATCGATTTCTGTCATCTACTCATCGATCTCGTCTCGTGAATACCCATATTGCGTGGGTTTCAAGAGATTTTACAAACCGAAAGTCATGTAATCCAAAATTGCATGGGTTTCAAATGAATTTTTCAAACCAGAAGTCACCAAATTTAAATCCAAGATGGCGTTAGACATAGATATCCGGCATCTCCTCATCGGTCCCGTTCTTGAAATACGCATATTACATTGATTCTAGTGGGTCGTCAGGGAACGTAAGTTGGAATTTCAATTGTAAAAAGGGGGCGTATGAAGAGGGAGCATGACAAGAGGTTTGGCTGTTTTTTTAATTCAGATTTCTTTGCTCCTCCCTAGCATGTCTACTTAAGACGATCGTGCGCTGATGGGTGAACGACCGATTAGTTCATATACGATACATTTGGTCTGATACCGAAATGATTTATCCACCAGATATTGGGTCCGAGTCGAGTTAACGGTTCCCGATGTCGTATAAATGTCAGGTTGTTATCGGGTTAAAATCGGATCAATGATCAAAATGTGGTGTTATGTCGAGTCAAAGTTGGGTTAAATCCATCCTATGTCGACTTTAGCGGTAAATCACAGGAGTCCCACTGTTTATTGTATTGGAAATAAATTTTGGCTTGTTTTGTTATTGTTATCTTATTATGATGAAATATTTACAGACACAAATTTCTGATTACAAGAAATCTTAATATCAATATCAACAGTTCATATAATTCTCGCGTTTAGTGGCATATGTGCAGTGCAAGAGGCTAATGAACCCTTCTGGTTTAAAACTTCTCTAATAAATGTAAAAAAAATATCTGCAGTGATAAATTTCTCTTCGTCGACTTCGCTTTGGACACAAAATTCAAACGACTTCCGAAACATTTGATAATGCTTAAGCAGAATGAAGATTTTTTCTGAATCAAAAAATAACGGTCGAAAAAATTCACTTGGCCAAGTAATTAAATAAAGAGAAAATCAATGAAGAGAAATCGATCAATGCAGTATCGCGCATATGACCCTAAACGCGGAAATTGTGTTTTTTTTTTAATTTCTTTATTAGTATCATTCCAAACATTACATTCATTTCTTATATCTAGGTGTTCTGTGTTATTTGACAACACTATCATCCTAATTTGGTAAAACAAATTTAAGATTGAATTAACATTTTGTTAACAACATATTACATTTCATTTGCCGTAGCAGTTCAGTTTTTTTCACAGGTGAGTTGATTTCACCTGCTTATAAGAGAAAAAAAAACGTTTTTAATATACTTAACCTAACTTAACCTAAACATATAACGCATTAATCGTGGCAATAGAAGATTGTAACGATTTTTGCCTGAAATTATTAATGATTGTATTTGACATTTGTTCCAATGTTTCAACATTGGATATTCTATGTAACTCATTGGTACTATACCAGGGAGGAAGCCTCAGAATCATTTTCAAAATTTTATTTTGAATTCTCTGCAGAGCTTTCTTCCTGGTATTACAACAGCTAGTCCATATTGGTACAGCATACAACATGGCTGGCCTGAAAATTTGTTTGAATATCAACAGCTTGTTCTTAAGACAAAGTTTTGATTTTCTATTAATAAGGGGATAGAGACATTTTACATATTTATTACATTTGGCTTGAATGCCCTCAATGTGATTTTTGAAAGTTAAATTCTTATCTAGCATGAGCCCTAGATACTTAACTTCATCTGACCAATTTATTGGAACCCCTCTCATCGTGACAACATGTCTACTTGAAGGTTTCAAATAAAGAACTTTTGGTTTATGTGGGAATATTATTAGTTGAGTTTTGGAAGCATTAGGAGAAATCTTCCATTTTTGCAAGTATGAAGAAAAAATATCCAAACTTTTTTTCAATCGACTACAGATGACACGCAGGCTTCGTCCTTTGGCGGAGAGGCCTGTGTCATCCGCAAACAAAGATTTTTGACATCCCTGAGGTAGCTCAGGTAAGTCAGATGTGAAAATATTGTATAATATTGGTCCCAAAATGCTGCCTTGAGGAACACCAGCTCTTACAGGAAGTCTTTCAGATCTGGAGTTCTGATAATTAACCTGAAGTGTACGATTTGACAGATAACTTTGAATTATTCTAACAATGTATGTTGGAAAATTAAAGTTTTTCAATTTTACAATCAAACCTTCATGCCAAACACTGTCGAATGCTTTTTCTATGTCTAGAAGAGCAAGACCAGTAGAATAGCCTTCAGATTTGTTGGAACGGATCAAATTTGTTACACGTAAAAGTTGATGAGTGGTCGAATGTCCATGGCGGAATCCGAACTGTTCATTGGCAAAAATTGAATTTTCGTTGATGTGGGCCATCATTCTGTTCAAAATAACCTTTTCAAAAAGTTTACTAATAGAGGAAAGCAAACTGATTGGACGATAACTAGAAGCTTCTGCTGGATTTTTGTCTGGTTTTAAAATTGGAACAACCTTAGCATTTTTCCATTTGTCAGAAAATATGCTAATTGAAAACATTTGTTAAATATATTAACTAAAAATGATAAGCTACTTTCTGGAAGTTTCTTGATGAGGATGTAGAAAATTCCATCATCGCCAGGAGCTTTCATGTTTTTGAATTTTTTAATAATAGTTCTCACTTCTTCCAAATCAGTCTCCCAGGCATTTTCGAAAACGTTCTCTTGATTGAGAATATTTTCGAACTCCTGAGTAACTTCATTTTCAATTGGACTAGTAAGTCCTAAATTAAAATTGTGCGCACTTTCAAACTGCATAGCAAGTTTTTGAGCTTTTTCGAAATTAGTTAGTAATAATTTGTTGTCCTCTTTCAATGCCGGTATTGGCTTCTGAGGTTTTTTCAAGATTTTCGATAATTTCCAAAAGGGCTTAGAGCCAGGATCCAATTGAGAAATTTTATTTTCAAAATTTTTGTTTCTTAATTGAGCAAAACGTTTCTTGATTTCTTTCTGCAAATCCTGCCATATAATTTTCATAGCAGGATCGCGAGTGCGTTGAAATTGCCTTCTCCTCACGTTTTTAAGACGGATCAAGAGTTTAAGATCATCGTCTATAATCACGGATTCAAATTTTACTTCACATTTTGGAATTGCAATGCTCCGGGCTTCAACAATGGAATTTGTTAAAGTTTCAAGAGCATTGTCAATATCAAGTTTAGTTTCTAAAGAAATGTTAACATCAAGATTGGAGTCAACATACGTTTTATATATATTCCAGTCGGCTCGTAAATAATTGAAAGTGGAGCTGATAGGATTGAGAATCGCTTCTTGGGATATTTGAAATGTAACAGGGACATGATCAGAATCAAAATCAGCATGAGTAATCAGTTGGCTACAAAGATGACTAGAGTCGGCAGTGCGCATCGTACCTTCGTGCTGTGCGTACACGAATTCTCTCTGCTCTTGGAAGTTTTCTTAAAAACTACCTAAAGCAATAAAACAGTACTTTTCAGTGCTACAAAAACAGTACTTTTCAGTGCTAAAATTAAAAACGGTACTTTTCAGTGCTACTAAAACAGTACTTTTCAGTACTATTTTTTCTACTATTGATCCCTTTACGATCCTTGTTTGGACCCGTGCCTTCGATTTTTCGTTGGACCCGTTGGCGAAAGCTAGCGGTGGTAATCCTTCTTGGACACCGTCTTGGGAAAAAACCTTTCGAAGGTCACGTCTTCTTTCGTTTATTAATTAAACATGGTATCAACAACAAACAAAAGGAAGGGTGAATCTCTGAATTCACTACTTCCTTCCAAAAAAGTGGGTTTTAAAACTGTCACTACACGTGGCAAGAATGGAAGAAAGGACGCTTCCCCGGAATGCGAAGTTTTTTCCAAGGGTGAAATGAATAATTGTATCGAAATGAGCAATCAGTTCGATGCTCTAGACAAATTTTCCGAACACCAAATCGAAGCAGCCTCTAGCCCAGGCTCTTTGATTCAAGTGAGGAAGCAAAGAGTGCCGCCTATCGTGGTCAGTTGTTCCGAATTTGGGGGATTTAGGCAGGAGATCTTGAACTCCATTAGGGGAATCAAGGTTTCCTTCCAAATCGCAAAGAAAGGAGACTGTCGCATTTTGCCGGAAACTCTTAAAGATCGTGAGCTTCTTCTCAAACATCTTGAAGAGAAGAAGCACACATTTTTTACTTATGACGACAAAACTGAACGTTTGTTCAAAGTTGTCTTGAAAGGTCTCTCAAGTGACTATAAATCACCTGAAGAGATCAAAAATGGAATAAATGATTTACTTGGATTTTCCCCAGTCCAAGTAATCATTATGAAAAAGAGAACCCAATCTGGCATTGTTCGGAAAGGGCTTTCTCAAGAATTTTATTTAGTTCACTTTAATAAAAAAGAACTAAATAATATTAAAGCTTTAGAAAAAGCAAAACTTTTGTTTGATGTCCGTGTGACATGGGAACATTTCCAGAAACCTGGAGGAAATTACCAGAACCCCACTCAGTGCCGTCGGTGCCAAAAGTGGGGTCATGGTACAAAAAATTGTCGCATGGATGCTAAATGCATGATTTGCGGAGGTTCTTCTCACGCCAAAGACGTCTGTCCAGTGAAGGAAGATACCACCAAATTCATATGTTGTAATTGCGGGGCTAACCATAAGTCCAATTTTTGGAATTGTCCTTCACGCAAAAAGGTCATTGAGGCTCGTGCCAGGCAGATGAAAGATAATATCCGTTACGATAACGGTCGTTTCCGGAATTTGCCTGGTAGAGTATCGAACAATGCTCATTTTTCAGTTAACGATCGCTTGATCATGAATCATACCCATCGGGAAGATCATAATCATGCTCATTCTCAAACTAATTTCAATCCGTCGGGTAGCCGTTCGAATCTTTCTATTTCAAATGTATCTACCCACGGTAAATCCTTTGCCGATATCGTAGCAGGAAATTCGAACTCCTCCCCTGTTCGATCCATGGGTACCCATTCTACTTGTTTCAAATCAAATGGAAAAAACCCTACCGCCACAGGTAACTCCGCTTCTTCGTCTACCGGAAATTCCAATGGGAAATCACATGACATGTCTGCCTCTGATTTTAATTTTCTAACTGAACAATTGAATCTAATGATTGATGCAATGTTCAAAGCCACCACTATGACTGAAGCAGTCCAAGTAGGTGTAAAATTTACAAATCAAATTGTTATTGGATTACGTTTTTCTAATGGATCCAAATAATAATTTAAATATTTTAAATTGGAATGCTCGTTCTCTGAATGTTAAAGAGGACGAGCTGTTTAATTTTCTTACGGTTAATAACGTGCATATAGCAGTTATTACCGAAACGTATTTAAAACCTGGATCTAAACTCAAAAGAGATCCTAACTTTTTTGATCGACTTGATGGGGCATGTGGGGGAGTTGCAATCATCATTCATAGGCGTATAAAACATCAACTGTTTTCATCATTTGAAACTAAAGTTTTTGAAACTTTAGGTGTTTCTGTTGAAACACAGTTTGGTAAATATACTTTCATAGCTGCCTATATGCCTTTTCAATGCTCTGGGCAGCAAGTTAATTTGCTCCAAACTGACTTGCGTAAATTGACTCGCAATAAGTCAAAATTTTTTGTCATTGGTGACTTTAATGCCAAACATCGGTCATGGAATAATTCTCAAAGTAATTCCAACGGCAGAATTTTATTTGATGAGTGCTCTTCAGGATATTTCTCAATTCAATACCCTGATAGCCCCACATGTTTTTCCTCTTCTAGAAATCCATCTACGATTGATTTGGTCTTAACCGACTCTAGTCATCTTTGTAGCCAACTGATTACTCATGCTGATTTTGATTCTGATCATGTCCCTGTTACATTTCAAATATCCCAAGAAGCGATTCTCAATCCTATCAGCTCCACTTTCAATTATTTACGAGCCGACTGGAATATATATAAAACGTATGTTGACTCCAATCTTGATGTTAACATTTCTTTAGAAACTAAACTTGATATTGACAATGCTCTTGAAACTTTAACAAATTCCATTGTTGAAGCCCGGAGCATTGCAATTCCAAAATGTGAAGTAAAATTTGAATCCGTGATTATAGACGATGATCTTAAACTCTTGATCCGTCCTAAAAACGTGAGGAGAAGGCAATTTCAACGCACTCGCGATCCTGCTATGAAAATTATATGGCAGGATTTGCAGAAAGAAATCAAGAAACGTTTTGCTCAATTAAGAAACAAAAATTTTGAAAATAAAGTTTCTCAATTGGACCCTGGCTCTAAGCCCTTTTGGAAATTATCGAAAATCTTGAAAAAACCTCAGAAGCCAATACCGGCATTGAAAGAGGAAAACAAATTATTACTAACTAATTGCGAAAAAGCTCAAAAACTTGCTATGCAGTTTGAAAGTGCGCACAATTATAATTTAGGACTTACTAGTCCAATTGAAAATGAAGTTACTCAGGAGTTCGAAAATATTCTCAATCAAGAGAACGTTTTCGAAAATGCCTGGGAGACTGATTTGGAAGAAGTGAGAACTATTATTAAAAAATTCAAAAACATGAAAGCTCCTGGCGATGATGGAATTTTCTACATCCTCATCAAGAAACTTCCAGAAAGTAGCTTATCATTTTTAGTTGATATATTTAACAAATGTTTTCAATTAGCATATTTTCCTGACAAATGGAAAAATGCTAAGGTTGTTCCAATTTTAAAACCAGACAAAAATCCTGCAGAAGCTTCTAGCTATCGTCCAATCAGTTTGCTTTCCTCCATCAGTAAACTTTTTGAAAAGGTTATTTTGAACAGAATGATGGCCCACATCAACGAAAATTCAATTTTTGCCAATGAACAGTTCGGATTCCGCCATGGACATTCGACCACTCATCAACTTTTACGTGTAACAAATTTGATCCGTTCCAACAAATCTGAAGGCTATTCTACTGGTCTTGCTCTTCTAGACATAGAAAAAGCATTCGACAGTGTTTGGCATGAAGGTTTGATTGTAAAATTAAAAGACTTTAATTTTCCAACATACATTTTTAGAATAATTCAAAGTTATCTGTCAAATCGTACACTTCAGGTTAATTATCAGAACTCCAGATCTGAAAGACTTCCTGTAAGAGCTGGTGTTCCTCAAGGCAGCATTTTGGGACCAATATTATACAATATTTTCACATCTGACTTACCTGAGCTACCTCAGGGATGTCAAAAATCTTTGTTTGCGGATGACACAGGCCTCTCCGCCAAAGGACGAAGCCTGCGTGTCATCTGTAGTCGATTGCAAAAAAGTTTGGATATTTCACTTGCAAAAATGGAAGATTTCTCCTAATGCTTCCAAAACTCAACTAATAATATTCCCACATAAACCAAAAGCTCTTTATTTGAAACCTTCAAGTAGACATGTTGTCACGATGAGAGGAGTTCCAATAAATTGGTCAGATGAAGTTAAGTATCTAGGGCTCATGCTAGATAAGAATTTAACTTTCAAAAATCACATTGAGGGCATTCAAGCCAAATGTAACAAATATGTAAAATGTCTCTATCCCCTTATTAATAGAAAATCAAAACTTTGTCTTAAGAACAAGCTGTTGATATTCAAACAAATTTTCAGGCCAGCCATGTTGTATGCTGTACCAATATGGACTAGCTGTTGTAATACCAGGAAGAAAGCTCTGCAGAGAATTCAAAATAAAATTTTGAAAATGATTCTGAGGCTTCCTCCCTGGTATAGTACCAATGAGTTACATAGAATATCCAATGTTGAAACATTGGAACAAATGTCAAATACAATCATTAATAATTTCAGGCAAAAATCGTTACAATCTTCTATTGCCACGATTAATGCGTTATATGTTTAGGTTAAGTTAGGTTAAGTATATTAAAAACGTTTTTTTTTTCTCTTATAAGCAGGTGAAATCAACTCACCTGTAAAAAAACTGAACTGCTACGGCAAATGAAATGTAATATGTTGTTAACAAAATGTTAATTAAATCTTAAATTTGTTTTACCAAATTAGGATGATAGTGTTGTCAAATAACACAGAACACCTAGATATAAGAAATGAATGTAATGTTTGGAATGATACTAATAAAGAAATTAAAAAAAAAAAAAATGACTAGAGTCGGTTAAGACCAAATCAATCGTAGATGGATTTCTAGAAGAGGAAAAACATGTGGGGCTATCAGGGTATTGAATTGAGAAATATCCTGAAGAGCACTCATCAAATAAAATTCTGCCGTTGGAATTACTTTGAGAATTATTCCATGACCGATGTTTGGCATTAAAGTCACCAATGACAAAAAATTTTGACTTATTGCGAGTCAATTTACGCAAGTCAGTTTGGAGCAAATTAACTTGCTGCCCAGAGCATTGAAAAGGCAAATAGGCAGCTATGAAAGTATATTTACCAAACTGTGTTTCAACAGAAACACCTAAAGTTTCAAAAACTTTAGTTTCAAATGATGAAAACAGTTGATGTTTTATACGCCTATGAATGATGATTGCAACTCCCCCACATGCCCCATCAAGTCGATCATTACGATAAACAAAAAAGTTAGGATCTCTTTTGAGTTTAGATCCAGGTTTTAAATACGTTTCGGTAATAACTGCTATATGCACGTTATTAACCGTAAGAAAATTAAACAGCTCGTCCTCTTTACCATTCAGAGAACGAGCATTCCAATTTAAAATATTTAAATTATTATTTGGATCCATTAGAAAAACGTAATCCAATAACAATTTGATTTGTAAATTTTACACCTACTTGGACTGCTTCAGTCATAGTGGTGGCTTTGAACATTGCATCAATCATTAGATTCAATTGTTCAGTTAGAAAATTAAAATCAGAGGCAGACATGTCATGTGATTTCCCATTGGAATTTCCGGTAGACGAAGAAGCGGAGTTACCTGTGGCGGTAGGGTTTTTTCCATTTGATTTGAAACAAGTAGAATGGGTACCCATGGATCGAACAGGGGAGGAGTTCGAATTTCCTGCTACGATATCGGCAAAGGATTTACCGTGGGTAGATACATTCGAAATAGAAAGATTCGAACGGCTACCCGACGGATTAAAATTAGTTTGTGAATGAGCATGATTATGATCTTCCTGATGGGTATGATTCATTATCAAGCGATCGTTAACTGAAAAATGAGCATTGTTCGATACTCTACCAGGCAAATTCCGGAAACGACCGTTATCGTAACGGATATTATCTTTCATCTGCCTGGCACGAGCCTCAATGACCTTTTTGCGTGAAGGACAATTCCAAAAATTGGACTTATGGTTAGCCCCACAATTACAACATATGAATTTGGTGGTATCTTCCTTCACTGGACAGACGTCTTTGGCGTGAGAAGAACCTCCGCAAATCATGCATTTAGCATCCATGCGACAATTTTTTGTACCATGACCCCACTTTTGGCACCGACGGCACTGAGTGGGGTTCTGGTAATTTCCTCCAGGTTTCTGGAAATGTTCCCATGTCACACGGACATCAAACAAAAGTTTTGCTTTTTCTAAAGCTTTAATATTATTTAGTTCTTTTTTGTTAAAGTGAACTAAATAAAATTCTTGAGAAAGCCCTTTCCGAACAATGCCAGATTGGGTTCTCTTTTTCATAATGATTACTTGGACTGGGGAAAATCCAAGTAAATCATTTATTCCATTTTTGATCTCTTCAGGTGATTTATAGTCATTTGAGAGACCTTTCAAGACAACTTTGAACAAACGTTCAGTTTTGTCGTCATAAGTGAAAAATTTGTGCTTCTTCTCTTCAAGATGTTTGAGAAGAAGCTCACGATCTTTAAGAGTTTCCGGCAAAACGCGACAGTCTCCTTTCTTTGCGATTTGGAAGGAAACCTTGATTCCCCTAATGGAGTTCAAGATCTCCTGCCTAAATCCCCCAAATTCGGAACAACTGACCACGATAGGCGGCACTCTTTGCTTCCTCACTTGAATCAAAGAGCCTGGGCTAGAGGCTGCTTCGATTTGGTGTTCGGAAAATTTGTCTAGAGCATCGAACTGATTGCTCATTTCGATACAATTATTCATTTCACCCTTGGAAGAAAGTTTGCATTCCGGGGAAGCGTCCTTTCTTCCATTCTTGCCACGTGTAGTGACAGTTTTAAAACCCACTTTTTTGGAAGGAAGTAGTGAATTCAGAGATTCACCCTTCCTTTTGTTTGTTGTTGATACCATGTTTAATTAATAAACGAAAGAAGACGTGACCTTCGAAAGGTTTTTTCCCAAGACGGTGTCCAAGAAGGACCAGCTTTCGCCAACGGGTCCAACGAAAAATCGAAGGCACGGGTCCAAACAAGGATCGTAAAGGGATCAATAGTAGAAAAAGTAGTACTGAAAAGTACTGTTTTAGTAGCACTGAAAAGTACCGTTTTTAATTTTAGCACTGAAATAGTAGTTTACAGAACAAGTTGCAGAATGATGATTTTAACAGCACGAGTCGTAAATTTATCCTACGAGGCTTGCCGAGTTGGATAATTACGACGAGTGCTGTAAAAATCGAGTTCTGCAACGAGTTACGTACAACATTTTTTGCAATTTCGTAGAAGACCACTTGAGGGTATCAGAAATAATATCGGAATGCATTCACCATCATTTTACAATTTCTGAAAAATGATTTTGTAATGATTCATTACGCAACTCAAAACAGTTGCGTAATGAGAAAGCGTTGCGTAATGAATCATTACAGCACTGGTTTCAGTTGCGTAATGACTATTCCCGCACTGCATACTTCAGTGCAGGAAAGTAGGCCGTTTCATGACAGATTGGCGTGATGAAAATCAGCCTATTACGATGAGAAATTGCAAAAAGTACTGTTTTGTAGCACTGAAAAGTACTGTTTTATTGCTTTAGGTAGTTTTTAAGAAAACTTCCAAGAGCAGAGAGAATTCGTGTACGCACAGCACGAAGGTACGATGCGCACTCGCGGAAATTGTGTTTTAATTTTGTTACACCTTCCTGGTCGGGTAGTGGGATTAATCGGTCATGCAAAATGTCACATAATTACAATGGCTTCTCGTACCCCATGAGAGTGCGTCAAGGCTCACTGAGAGTCTATCAAGCACCTCCGGTTGAAAAACCCTGGTTTTATGGTTTACATGGTAATATCCAATTGATGCCTATTTTGGAAGACGAACTGCTCAGACCAACTTTTGATTTATGAATCAAAGCTGGATTGAATGTGATATTTTTTAAAACACTGCCAGTGGGAATTGGGAATGGGGTTGGCCTTTCAAGATTATGGGGCTAAGAGGATTTTTACATTTTTTGCGAGTATTATCCGGGGACGTTCTCCATGAACGCGTACTCAATTTTGGTTGATAACGTGAACATTTTAAGCTGCCATTGCATTCCCATTCGACGACGACGACGACGACTGTATGTACTTTGTAACGAACAGCCGCTGTGGGCTTTTGTCAATCAATCACTACCCACAGTCAGGAAGGCGCATCCGGTATCTCAACCCAATTAGGTTAATTCAATAATCATTACACTCTCGGACAAAGTGGAAGCAGAGTGTTTACTCGAATGGTGACCAATTCAATTAAGTATCTCTGCCAGTCCAGTGGATTTCCGGTGGAGTGGCGTTCACATTGAGACCGACAGCTGAAGTAGCCGGTCGCCGGCTATCGATCTTCGTCAGTCAATTCGATGGATTTGTTGCGGGTGACGCTGATATAGTCCTGGCAGTTTCACGTTTACCTCCGGGCATAACACGGTATTCAATCTCTCTCTCGTATATCCAGATGATACGGCAGTACAGCTAATAGAAAACCCAAACCGCATAGAAGGAAGCTTTGTGGGCTTTCTTTGGCCCTGTAAGAGACGATTCGATACGCTGTGGAAATGCCATAGTGGTTCATAAATCATGGTTATAAAAATAAGTAGATACAGCATGTCTGCTCTTTTGGCTCTTCTGAACAGAAGACAGTCTGCGTCTTTTGTAAGGATGAGCGTGGTATTTGCCTACAAAGCTGTTGTCTTTTGTCATGTGTGACGACCGTAAGTGAAGTTTTTCGGAAAACCAATGTAATCTGTCGCGTATAAGAATATTACATTTGTTTCAATTATAATCTGAATGACTGATAATAATTAATACTTCAGGACATCAACGAAAATTCAACATTTCCAATGAAGAGGTTGGAATCCAATGTGAACATTCGACCACTCATCAACTTTTTGGGGTCGTCCATTGATTACTAAAGGACTTATAGGGAGAGGGAGGTTGAGGTTTCGTTATTTTAAATTTTCATACAAAAAATCTGACTATGCAGACATGACATGATAGGGAGCCGGATCCTATTCTTGGCACTTTTGTTTTACCTCGGCAGTGGCTTATTGAAAGCTCTTGAGCTCATAGTTGGTCACAAAATGCGTCGTATTGAAGTACAGAAATCGTGATCGCGGTCTTCTTTGGAGTAGGTGGTGTACCCTTCTTGGAAGAAATCTTTAATGAGCTTGCAGATATCGGAAAAGTTTTCACCTACATTTTCGTCAAAATTCATTCACGAATGGAAATTGCTACGTTTCAAATTAGTGTTTACATAATTAAAAAAGTTTTTAGGTCTCAGTTAGGATAGGACTCGGATAAATCTTAATCATACTTTTGAAAAGATCTTCGACATATCGCTGGCGGTAGTTTTTGTTGGAAGCTTCACAACTACCTAATTTTTGTTATATTTTTGCAAGATTTTCTTGAGAAGTTCCTCATCGGACACATCAAAAGATGTTGAGTAGACTCTAGGAAATATTCATAGTGAGCTCCAGATTATATTGATAGAATTCTTCCATACTGTTGTGAATTACAAACGAGACCTTTAGATGAGCTTGTCAAGGATAGCGTGTTTCAAAAATGTTGGGACACTGCTCAAACGAATGCTTTAAAACAGTTCGATAGCATGTTGTTATTCAATTATTAACCTATGCTCAGTAATGCAAATTTTCACATCATTTACTGAATAATAAACCATATTGGAGAAGTCTCGTATGGAGGGTTAGGCAATCTTCACCCATGAACATAAATTGCGTCAATATTATTTATTTTGATTCGTGTCTGCTGTGTTGTGATGCAAGACATTCAATTCTGTACCGCAAAGCAATGCCGCATCAATTCCCAAACTCAACTTGTCGCAGTATGAAACAAAAGCACAATCAATCCAGTGCACCACCATTTACTTCACTGCAATTCATCATCCTTGGGTATAAATAAAACAAATGGTGCAAAATGCTAAATTGACTATCGTGTCGTAGCGTAACCTCAACCAGTAAATTCACAGCTTACTCACCACAAACGCCAATCGTGGTAAAATGCCATAGTGCCATCGTATACATTCCACAAATTCTCAACTCGTGACTTTTCGCCCCATCCCATATAATAGATGGAAACCTCACAAGTAACCCATTCGCTATTGGTTTTTCTTCGAATCATCCTTTCACACGAGCCCTATGCCAGTAATAAGCAAGCAAGCTCATGGCTCACATTTCATTTGGTCGGTGTCGTCCTTTCTCGGCGCTTTTCCCATCATTAGTATTTTCTCCACGTTGTTGACTGGTTTCAAGACCTTGTGTCCTGTCCATCCCTGAGACATAGACAAAGAGATGTTATACTGACGTAATTTCCATCGGCCACGCTTTGAATGATCATTTCAATTCTCTTCAAGCGCCTTCTACAGGCCTTGTTGCACATAATCGCATTTCGTGCAACATGACCACATGCCATGAAGAACGAAGGAATATGTTATGATTGTTTCGTCTGTTTGTCTTTGCCTGAGGTATGATGCAACATTTCTGATGTGTTGATGTGGCTTCTGTGGACGATGTAATGCGATCCTGTACAGTTTTCCGTGCCCTCTGTGTACGAGCTTGAAGTCAGTGCCAGTGCATTGGAGAAGCGCTTTTGAAAATCAACCTATCATCAATGAATCTGCACTGTACAGTAATGTCTCCTACAGTGCGGAATCCTTGAAACGCGGCCTCCTATTATACGAATTTCTACAAACTCAGGAGAGAAATGTGGGGCAAAACCACATTTGTGTCACATTCAGCATTTTTTACAATTTCGAGTTAATACCGTGGATAGTCATCAAATGATAAACACTTTCGATAAACTTACTGAAATCTGTGAGTTTGTTCCAGAAAATTCGAAAAAAAATACAAAGTTGTTTTGTCACATTGGCAACTGTAATCGCATAACAGTCACATTGAGACTATACATGAGCCTCATATTGTAGTGGCAATGAAATTTCTATCAGAATTATTTTATGACTATTCACCCGATTTTAACCCCTCAACCAGCAGCTTCGTTTTTACCGCAAAAAAATACATTGAAATCGCGATAACTTTTTTTGTTTGTCGACGTGTAGCGATCACCCACGTAAATTTCTCAGTCTACATAATTTTAATCGTATTCGAATATTCGCTTTTCGGGACAATACATAAATTGGAGTATGTTGTGAAAAAAATAAATCAATTTGGTGCAACCGGCTTTAAGTGATGAGCATTTCGGTTTCTGGTACCACGCTAACCAAATAAAGATCTAGAAAACATCAAAAATCTGCGGTAATTTTCAATTTTTTTTAAGAATACTTTACCGATTTGTATGATTTTTTTCAAAGCAGTTCCTTATTACCTGTCTTTGTATTTTGTTTTATAAATTGATGTAAAACAAAATGGCCACCAAAGACATTATATATTGAGAATGTCGATCCCCCAAAACCTCCAAAACCAGATGGCCAATGATCAATAACGACACGGACTGTAAAACTAGAAGAGTATTTTAAAACTTATGAGAAATGGTGCAAAAATATGAAGAAGCAAAAAAGTTATTGCTATTTCAATATTATTGTGGTAAAACAAATAAGCTGCTGTTGGAAGGGTCCTTCGTTTTAGCATCTATGTTGACTAGTGGCTCGCAATTCCAAAGTGATCAATCTAAGTCCTCTAAAAACATATTGATCCGGAAAAGTATCACTATATGCGAATACATGCAGAAAGTATGCTGATACTTTTTCAGATGCTTCAGTGCAATTCGAACTGATTTTCTTTAATTCGAAACTGTAACATGATTCAGTAACAATCATCAACCACACGTACAAATTTCAATAACGGCCTACTTCGCCTTATTATCTCATTTTCGGAAGTATTTTGTAACGCAATAAATTCACTTTTCTTCGGATTACAAATATTTTCCATTCCTCAAAAAAGCATTTATTCTTGAAATATGTGTTATTCCAGGCAAACATTTCTCTTTGCAATAGGGGAGGTGTACCAGTTTTGGCCACCCTAAGGAAAACTATTGTCTATACCTAAATCAAAAGACCTTTGATTACTGCCAATACGTTAAACGAAAGCTTTCAATCCATGCTCAGCAGGAAAAACATAAAAACTAATAAGAAATTTTGTTTTCGTTATAAAAATTGGGTGGCAAATACTGGACCACTTGCACCAGTATTCGCCACGTTTTTAAATTTTGGTTCCTAAATTCGTTACCTACGGTGATTTCTTATGCAGGGTTGCGAATCAGGAACACCATGGTGAAACAAGGTGCAAAGGAGCACAAATTTTAAGGAAAATGTTTTTTCTATTGTTTTTTAGACCAATTCTGAGGTTTCTAAAAATGTTTCCGTATCAACTTAAAGCAATTTAGCGAATACTAAACAATTGGCAAACATATATGTCGTAAAACGGTTGGGTGACAAAACGTCGAAAGACAAAATGTCGAATGCCAAAATGTCGAATGCCAAAACGTCGGAAGGACAAACGACGAATGCCAAAATGTCGAATGCGAAAATGTCGAATGCCAAAGCGTTTAATACCAAAACGTCGAAAGGATAACACGTAGAAGGGGCGAAATACCGAAAAAAAAATAATGCGAGAGTTTGACAATTCGTCGATCTAGTCTTTCTAATAGAAGAAAATAAGTAAACATATAACATAAAATGTAAATACCAAACAATGTTTTGAACAATTAAGGCAGTGAAAAATATATTTTTTTAAATGTTATTTACTTTTATTTTATTTTTTTGTCCGGCGATTTATTTTTTTTGTAAAAGTGAAGTGTTAAAGTTCAATTAGTAGTTTTTTTCTCTTAAACATACTCTAAAAATCCGTCCCCTAAATTTAATAAAAAGAAGTGTAGTGAAATAAACCAATGTTTAGAACTCAATTCGATAGTACCTATTTTAAAACTTGCTGGAGATTTTGAGTTCTATATACCGTTTTGATTCATATTACGGACACTTAAGGCCTTAGGGAAGTATAACACAGCATAGAGCATACATAATAAATCATTCTGTATGATTCCTCAGCGTTATCGAGCGCCGGAAACCCTTAACTTTCGAATGGTGGGTAAAGAATACGCTTCCACAACTTGAATAATTCAAAATAAATCTAAATGTAAGGCCTTTTGATGATTCCTATTCCGGACACTTCCTCACTTTAACCTCATTTTCCGGACACTTTGTTTCGAATTCCGGACATCTCATGAAAATCATTAAAAATAAAGTCAAATCATCAATTGAAATCGTTAAACCACTAAAGAGACGTCTAAGGCAGTTGGGCATTATAAATTTGCATAGATATTTATGGAAATAGCTAATTAAAACAAGCCTCGAAATAGTGAACTTTTGGCAAAAATTGAAATATTTCGTGTGAAATGTTTCTCATACAACGTAGAGTATCCGGAATTAGAAGCTATGAATCAAAACGGTATGTGATCCTGAATATCTGTTTCAGAATGAGTAAGTTTTTCAAGAGTAAAGAATTCATTAATTGTCAAATGTTAGTTGTGAGCAATTAGTTAACATCACATTGAATTAGTTAAATAAGCAAATTAATTTAAGTCATTCTAATTATATCCAATCGGAAGGCATGCAATAAAAACGTCACGTTGTTCATTAAAATAAAACGTCTTAATTGAACGTGACCGGTGAGTGCGGAAGAGAAGGACTAGGGTTGCAGGAAGTTTTTGTCTGGATAAGGAGTGTTTGTAAAAAAAGAGTTAAAACAGGTTTGGAGTTATTGGGATACAAAATAAACACGATTTTTCCTAGCAGAATCTGCGGAACCTATATCCTCCAACTTGACCATGATCAACTGGTTTATTCACTTCTGCATACCTAATGCTCCAATTTCAAATTGCTTCAAAAGCTGCTACTTTACTCGTCAGAAATGGTTGTAAGAGTGACGTTTTTCTAAAAAAAATGTCCATGATTATTTTCATCGTGCTGTTTCCAACGTCGTCCGCATCGCAACCATTTTTTTTCCTTAGTGACGGAAACCAACACTAGAAAAATACTGCTTTCAACGTTTTGTCTCTTCGACGTTTTGTCATTTTCGACGTTTTAGGATTCGACGTTTTGGCATTCGACATTTTGGGTTTCGCCGTTTTGTCTTTCGACATTTTGTCCCTAAACCTCGTAAAACGGTTTATCATCCAGGGTGGCGAATAACTGGTACATGGCGAATACCGGCACATTTCTACCAATACGGCATCTTGATTGGAACATATTTTCTCAATTTTCCAATGATGTCCGGTATTGGATGATGTCTGGTACTGGAGAATCTCCCCCTCGATAAATGACAAGGTTATTACGTGGAAATAGTTTGATTCTTTTACTTTCCCTGTCCAAGGAACCTCTAGAAGAAATTCTTAGCATTACGATCCACTACTGGCTATTTTCAACTTGTATTACTCATAGTAGTGCTTTGTTTAACAAACTTATCA
The DNA here is from genome assembly GCF_002204515.2 of Aedes aegypti. NCBI lineage: Eukaryota > Metazoa > Arthropoda > Insecta > Diptera > Culicidae > Aedes > Aedes aegypti. The sequence goes on from NC_035108.1 coordinate 144,826,019, forward strand.
GTCTTATATTCGTATACTGTCACGGTGTACTATATTGAAAAGGTGATATATTCCGAAAACTGACAGCTACCTACTTGACGACGTAATTCCTATCCATCTCGAACAAATTGATGAAAAAAATGATCTAGTGGTCTGGATGGTATATGGTACGATAGGTTTACAACCATATCCGATGTTTACACCAGTAAAAAGCCTGCATTGTTAATTTTTATGCCGTGGTATACTGTGCTACAGCCAAAAACTATAACAAAAATAAGACGCCATAATAAAATAAATAAGAGAAGAGGGAGTTCAGCATACTAGCCTAAGTATCACGAATAGCTTCACAGTGCGATAAAAATAGAGTTTTCCTTGAAATATTACTCTCTCACTTGGCAAGGTTATCCAGAATAACAGATCCTTCTATCAAAATTCAGTTGAAATCCTTCGTCATAATATTTTAAAATATATTGTATATTAAATAACTTGTGTAACATTGATCGGAATGGCCCATCTCGCAATAAGTCCGAATCAATATTCATTGATGGAAAAATTTCAATGCATGAATGAATGCATGAAAAATTTCAAATGCATAAATCCTTATCGTTTAAATGATGCATGAACATGAGTTCATATTATACTTCAAACGAAAAATAAATAAAGTATTATATTTTTCTTTAGTTATTCTTTTTCTGAATGTGTTGTGGGACCCAGCTAGTCGTAGTAGCAAACGCGCAGCTATTCAGCGGGACCAAGCTGTGGGGCGGGGGTTCAAATCTCACCATTCGAGGATCTTTTCGTAAAGTAAATTTTCTTGATTTCTCTGTTCATATGTTATTTTTGTACTTGACAGATAGAGGGTTAAGTAGGGTGTCTAAAAAAAGCTACAAAAGAGTGCTTTAGAGGTGCAGGTCAACTATATAAACAAATTGGCGTTTGATGTTTTGATGGCTATTTTTTCTTGATAATAACGGCAAATGAAGCACCGCGCAAATGAAAGCTTTCAATCCAAATTATTTATGAAAAATATAGAAACTGGCTGAAAACTTTTTTCGTATTGCAAATTTTGTTTGTCAATATTGAATACCTGAACAAGTTTCCGCCAGATATTTTAAATCGATTCTTAAAATGGCAAATTATATCGATTTCTTATGAATATGGCCAAATCAGGGGTACACTGACTAGATTAGGTGTATGGGAGTTAAAATTATATGGAATATGAATTACTTCTCTATTTTTTTTAAATCAATTCGGACAAGTAAATGAATGTAACTATCTACTAAATACGAAGTATTTCATGTTGATTTGCTACATAATTACTTGTGTTACTTGTTACTGTGTTCTACCCTATTTCTGTCATTATTGGTGAAACAATGAAATCTCCATGAGTCTATGTTCTATGACTCGATATCGACTCATTGAACCCTGGGAGGGAGGCACCGATACTACACACGAAATATGACACAAAAATATTTCAAACTCCAAGAAAACTCCAGCATGCCAAAGACAATCAAGGCAGACTTGATGAAAATCGCTAGTTTTCTTTTGTTGTGTACCTTCGATCGTTCTGGACAAACATGGAAAAAGGGCCAAAGCTTTCTTTGCACTTTATTTTCGTTTCTATATGAAAAAGTGTAATTATGCGTATTTGAATACATTATGTTCAATCAGAACAAAATGTGCTATCGTGACATTAATTTTGAATAAGCTTGAATAGCTTTTCAATCGATATTTTGTCACATTTGATAAAATGCAAAAACAAGTTTTGATCAATTACGCGCTTTTATCATGTTTGTCCATTGTTTAAGATCTGGGCTCACAGTGACAGTTCGTGACAGCAGAATCTCGGCTCACTATGACGTACATAAATTTCGTATCGGTTTCTCCCTCCCAGATTGAACCATACTAAGAACAAATGTTCATGGTTACTGTGATGGTCCCCTCAATTAGCTTTCCAAGACATTTGTTTCCACAACTCCATATTTCCATGAGTGGATGGTCCCTTCAGATATCGACTCATAGAGGTTTGACTGTAGTATCGAAAATGAGTTCTGCAAACGATATGAGCAAGAAAAATGCGCATTTCCATAGGGAATGTCCTTACTCATTTTAAAATGACACAAAAAGAAAAAAAAACTTGTTGTACTTTGTACAACACCCTTGGTTTTGCAAATATTCCAGGAGTCTGACTACTTAGAAAGATGACGTCTTCGGCGAAATTATTCAGTAGCTCAAGGGCTATCATAATTTTATCCAAGAAATTCGGTATTTTGCTACTAGGCGGCGCTAGTGAGCTTGAAACTTTTTTCGCAGATATTAGGGTCCTGACCACTTAGAAAGATGGCGTCTTCGGCAGAGTTGTTCAGTAGCTCAAGTTATTTCTTTGTTTAATCCTTCAAGTTCGAGATTTTGTAAAATAATGATAGTCCCTGAGCTTCTGAACAACATTGCCGAAGGTGCCTTTCTAAAAAATCAAGATCCTGCTGCATCCGCAAAACAAAAATTTCATGCTCACTAGCGCCGCCTGATGGCAAAATATCCTATTTCTTGGCTCAAATAATGATAGTCCTTGAGCTACTGAACTGTTTTGCCGAAGATACTATCTTTCTAAGTGATCAGGCTCCATATATATCTGCAAACAAAAGTTTCATGCTAACTAGCGCCGCCTAGAGGCAACATTTTGAGTCAACTAGCTCGAACAATGATTAGTCCTTAACTTACTAAACAACTTTTCCGAAGACTCCATCCAAAATTGTCAGAATCCAGATATATTTGAAAAACAAAAGGAAAACTTTCATGCCCACTAGTGCCACCTAGCGGTCAAATTCCAAATTAAATGAGGTACCATCAGACAGCGTTTTACCACCAGAACAACTTTACTAAAGACCCCAAGTTTCTATATCATCTGGTTTTTGAGATATACCGATTTCAAACTGTGGTATACTCGAACCGTATATAGTGCGTTCATTATTATGCGACTTTCATGTACATTTGTTCATACTGTAAACAAAAACTGTCGAGTATGGTTCTTAAGAAGATTATTGAGCAATACAATTTGGTATGACATCGATAGATATCTTTGTTGCAAAATTAAAGCATATATTGTTCGTTTTGTTGACGAATAGATTGTTGTGCAAATTTTCAACGTGGGGAAATAAATATTCACACCTTGGATTATATGGCAGTTCAGCAGATACACACATCTTACATTCAATGCACAATCCAAATGTGTGTGTTACATGTGCGTTACATGATGGTTTTTTTAGCTACGACGCCATCCAATATATTGCAAACATGGTGTGAAAATATTTTGGTGGGATAATATTTCTCAGGTATTAGTGTATTGGAGGGCACAATTCGCAATAAATCGCAACTTTTGTACAAAGTACAACAGCGCGACAGCCCGAAGGTTTATCATAAAATAATCCTGTGCAGAAATTTGACTGTTTTCTGTAAAAATTGCAATGAAAAAACCTTTTGGAATATGGATCATGTTCGATATTTGAGACAAAACAGTACTTAGGAACGAAGACTGTCATATTTAGTAGAGATGATCGGGTCTCGGGTTGGCAAATTTGAAATTTTTCAGGTTCGGGTCAAATTTAAATGGCTGCAAAACTATCGGGTACGGGTCGGGTTCAGGTCTGGAAAAAGTCGGGTTTTTTTCGGATTTGGTGAGCATTGCGAACATAACAACAAACTGAAAGCCTTTTTATTCATCAGAAACGAATAATTCAGCATTTTTACAATATAATTGGTAATAAATTATTTTTTCGGGTTCAATTCGGGTCCGGGTTTGAGAAAACAAAACAAATCGAGAACCGATCGGGTTCGGGTATGTAAAATTTTAAACCTGACCGTCTTTAATATTTAGATTCTTACGATCTTGTCCAACCTTTATTAGAATCCCAAGGCACACACTTAAATTTATGAAATCGACTTCGGTAGACGGTAGACTTCGTAGACAATCCAACAGCGGACATCTCGGTAGTTATTTGCCGAAACTTTTACCTAGATCTCGGTTTACTGAGGTCTCGGTAAATATTTTGGATTGCTGAAATATCGGCAAGTACCGAGAAGTGGCATTGAAAATAGCCAAATTCTCAGCTGTTGGGTACTTAACGATTCGCTTTGCTTATGTCGATGAAATAATTTAAAGACCGTCCATTAATGACGTAGCTTTTTAGGGGGGAGGGGGAGTCTAGGATTTTGCTACGAGCTATGTATTAGGTATGGGAAAATAGGCTACGATGGGGGGGGGGGGGGGGGGGGGGGTAAAAGATAAGGGAACGTTTAAAAATAAAGTTCAACATATGAGGAAGGGGGGTGGATCTACGGAAGTGTAACAGTCTATGTATTACATAAATGAATAAACTTAACAGAAGGGGGAGTTAGTTGGCTATCAAAATCATGGACGTCATATTTCAAGCTTTCCGTGCAAATTTGCCGCACTTCATACAAATACTGGGCAAGATTACAAACATTGGTTAAATGGTTCAAGAATCCTAGTCCTAATTAGTTATTTTCGAAAGAAATGGCCGGTCAAAATAAAACCCGATATTTCGGGTACATTTGTAAGAAATTGAATACATCAGGCTGCTTATAAATAGCACAATTTTGTCAATTTGCTCAGTAAAACCGTATTTACAACATATTTTTTCAATGTAATTATTTGCGTACCAATTTAAAGAAGATTATCGTTGGCAAACTTCAAAAACGCTCAAATTGAATTGTAAAATTGAATATTTATAAACATTGAGGAGTTATTTATCATTTAAGAGCGTTTCCTGAATATTTTGCACAAGCTCTGAAAAATTACCAAATTTAGCCGAAATTTTACGTTATACATTTTTTGATTTTCTCAAAACGATTTTACTTATATATTATATTTTACCCGACTATGGATGCATAACAAAATTATATCACATTATGTTATTATGATATAAATATTTTATCGAACAAATTTTGTAACAATTTTGATGCAGGATGTCGTTAAAATAACTAAAATTATAACAAAAATGTATATGAATAGTATCATAAATATAACAAAATGTGTTTCAAATCTATCAAAAATGTTTCAAACCTAGTTATAATTTTTGATACAATGTATCAAAATTATAATACTGTGTTATATACGTTTTTTGATCAATTATATAAAAATGCTAATAAGACATGGTATTCCGCGCAATAGCCAGAAAAATATATATGTTTTGCATTCAATTTAAAATTGGGGTTGTGTAGTAACAAGTCAATTTTAAATCACTTGCAATTAGTCTGAAACAAATATAAAATATTATGTTATACTTTTGTTTTAATATTTTCTGTGGATAACAGTGTCTAACAAAATTATATCATACTAAGATATGTATATCATATTCTGATAAAATTTTATTATATTTTTATTTTATGTCTTTGGTTGCGTAAACATGTTAAATATGATAAGACAAAACCTTTAAATTGTAAAATTAAGTATCTTCGAATAAGACCAGTTAAATCGATTTGGTAGAGAAAATGCTATTTCAGAACAATATCTATGGAATTTGAATGGTTCATATTATGTGAAAAATCGCAATATGCTCCAATCGATCTCAAAATATGGGGAACCAAACACTAAAGAAAGCAAGAAAATATATCAGCTTTGGGGCACTGTGCACTACTTGTTCAGATACTACTGCCACAATGATTTTCATCTATTCATAATTGTTCACTACAATAATTTCTCTAGCATCATCATCATCAGCAGCAGCAGCAGTACAACGTTTCTATGCTAGTATTAGAGACCATCACGTTTTTGAGCTTGAAATTGTCGACGAATGAATTCTCTAGAGCATAGACGGAGCAACGATTTTTTTTTCATGTAACAAGTGATGTTAAATTTACCTTTTTACGTTTCTTATGTTTCGCCCCACCCCTCCGGTACAGTCCTTTACCAGAATTTTTATTTCTCAATCTCATCGCACGAACCGTTTGAAGAAAATGGAAACAGAACCTCGATTGCGCCCATCTTCCGCCCTCAGCTCCGATAATGAACTTGACCCTTCGTTGCCTCACGAAACGAAAAATTCTACCATTGCAACAGTCTGGTTTTCTGTCACTTGGTTTCTGTCGTTACACTTTTGTTCATTGCCAGTCCCACCTTCAGTTCTCCACTTTCTCAACCCGACTTGTTTTTGTTGACCCCGCTATCAATGTTGTAGATGTTGTAATGAGCATAAGTATGTACCCTCCCAACTACAGTATGTACTCTTCTCCACGGGTCGTGTCGGAGATATTTTTCCTCGTTCTTGCTATGCTGCTAGATACGGAATGCAAAGTTAACAGTAAAACAGACTTTCTGAAGAAAAAAAACCTAACTAATACTGTCCCACATTACTCACTCATTCTTCTTCTCGCCCACTTAGCACTCAAGCGTAATTTGGAATGCTCACACTGTGCGACGCTAAATCACACAAACGTACACACCTTAATATTACAGTTAAGAAAAATCTGAACCGATATCAATAGACATCACGTTATTGACTTGTTTAGTTCGATTTGCAGCTCCAGAAAACCTTTTCAGTTAATTTTCCTTACATATATCTATGGCTGTCTTTTACTATAACAGTGATTATTTTTACCAGTTATTATTCGTTCTGATATATTTTTGTTTTAACACTTGACAAATACTTTAAAATTGTAAAATAGTACATAAACAGATTTGAAATCAACTTATCACATCAAATACCACAATTATTGTAAAATTATGTAACTCCTTAAAACTATTCAAGATGTTTAGACACAAATTTGAAAAAAAAAAATAACCATATGCACAGCCATATTTTTTGCTGTGTTTTGAGTTCAGTTAAAATCAAGTAGGGTGAATCATAGACATTTTTTGCTAGAAAATAGAAGGCATTTATTTGCTAGGAATAGAATTTCCTTACGAAAGACCCTTATAATGGTATATTTTTGACTAACCATTTTCAAAAATGAAGAAAACAGAGTGCTTTTACTTCCGACGATTTTTTGTGGCTTTATGCATTCTTTACCAAGTATGGAACGTTTTGTAGTTGAACGTTTCTACAAAACTTAAACTACCAAGACCAAAAATACCCCCAGAGATCACATTGGTTCAATTTTTAACTCAGTATCATACTTTAAACTACGGTGAAGTGGATTAAATGTGCTAGGAATATGAAACATATTACACACAAAAATAACTTAATTAGTAGGGGGACTAGGAACATAAGTAACATATGGGGTGAAATGCACACCCTCTTATTCTCGGAGAATTTGCATATATCTAAAAAACAAATATACACTGTATGAAATTTGTATTGTAAGTTAGAGAAGTTTTATTTAACTAGTGTAATTGAGACCTTTTTAGATATCAGAATGATTCATATTTATTATCCTTTACGTCCCGGCCCCTGACCAGGCATTTTGAAATAGCTGCCAGTTCGTCAATTTTCGTTTATTTGGAAACCACCCTCAGCAGTCTTCAAAAAGGTACAATTTATTTGCTATATATGGACAATGCTGAATTCGGAACCATGTTGGAGATTTTCCGGGTTGTACTGGGGTCACAGGAGCGCCAATTTTGATACATGTGTTTATTTTTTATTTATTGCAGTTACATCACCGAAGTTTTTATGTAAACGTAGGACCTTCCGGATACCGTTGCCGGTTCCGTCATAAAACGGAAATGTCCCAAAGAAGCCCTGACGGAATCTGAGCCAAGTGCTCTGGAGTGACCACATCAATTTGTATCTGTCCGATCACAGATAGTGGATAACGAGGGTAATCCTTTTGGTTGAAGGATCCCTGCTTCGGTGGCCAATTCCTCTTCGGAATGCCAGGGATGATTGGACAATTCTTTCTCCTGAAGGAATGTTTGGGGTGTCGATAGCTCAGACTGTGAATACGGTTTCTAATTAACAGTCATGAAAAGGACTACTGGTTGGGCAGCTTCGGTGAGAGAAACACTTTGGACATCGATTTTCGAACTACGACGGTTTATTGCGCGTGCCATACAACGGCTAAAGGCAGAATGACTAGAGTACTTGGCTTGAAATACATTTTAGTTACGATTATTTGATTTTACAAAGTTTTTACATTTTAAGTAGTTTAACCCTTGGGTACTTCATCTTTGAACAATGTTTTTATGTTATATTTGTTATAACAAATTGATATAAGACCAAATTTTCAAGTTGGGTCTTCAGAGAACTGGTATTTTTAAATTTGTCAATTTTTAAATCCTACCTAATAACATGAACTAAAATGTTATATCCTAGGGGTTGGGGAATAAGTCCCTGATGGCCGGCTGGCCAGATGAACGGCAGGAAGCTCTAAACCTATCGATGGACTCACCAAAGCGATCGCTTAATGTTTGGACTTCAGCCAGCCGGTGGACCTTAGATGTTCGAGTTTTTAATGGACTGTTCGAGATTATACAAGGAACTCGTTAAGTGTTTGCTGAAGCTTGAGATGGTGCGATTTTGCGCACCTCTCTCAGACTGGCTTGCCATACTCAATTACTGGACGGATTATTTGCTTGTAGACAGCCAGCTTGTTCTGCAAGGACAAAGTTCATTTCCTGTATATCAGGGGGTACAAACATCGAAGTCTAGTGTCAAGCCAAGATATTCGGCCTCATCAGACCATTCCGCTACTGACCCATTGAGGATGATTTTACAGTCCTCAACCGGAACAATTCTGGGGGAATTTGGATATGGGAATAGAATGACCAGGGTCTTCACTGTGTTTACACAGATCTTCCAGCCGATGAGGTAGTTAGTAAGGACATTCACGCCTCGTTCGAGTTTGGATGTCAACGTTCGGGTAGCCCTGCCACTATAGACAATTGACGTATCGTCGGCGAACAGCGACAAGGTTCCGTCTTCTGGTAGTGCAGGGATATCGGAGGTAAATTGGACAGCTGTGGTCCAAGAATGCTTCCCTGTGGAACACCAGCAAGGATTATTCTGGATTATTTACACCAGGAAGCTGGGAGGATTGTATTGGTGCAGCTTGATACCAGGCCATCATGCCAGACGTTGTCGAATGCTTTTTCAACATCGAGCAACGCCAGACTGATGGGGCTATAACTTTTTGGAGAGGAAGTTTCCCAGGTTTCCGGATGGGTATAACTTCAGTTGACTTCCACAAGGAAGGGAAGTAGCTAAGTCGGCAATGTTAGTAAAACTGTCAACTCGAGTTCTTGAGTTCCAGGTTAAGGATGCTGTCGAAACCTGGGGCCTTCATGTTCTTAGCGGTTTTGACATAGGTCGACAATTCATCAGCTATGATCTCCAATTCCTCCGAGAAGTCATTATTGGAGATCAGATGAAGGTTGTTAGCATGCTGAGCAACAGCAGCTTCGTGTGGACTTACAACATTGAGTTCAATATTGTGAGAACTGATGAAGTGCCGACCTATCTCTACTGTCTTTTCATCAGGGGTTATCAAACGATCTACATTGCTGTCGTTGTCAAGTGGAATCAGCGACAGAATAGGTCTTGGCTTGGTTTTTAGTATTTTGGTTAGTTTTCAGAACGGCTTAGCAGTCTGGAAGAGATCGGATCTTGTTGGAAAACTCGTTATTTCCAAGGTCCAAAAATCTGGACTGGATGATTTTAGTCATTTGGTAACAGTTACATACTGTAAGCCTCGTAGCCATGCGGTTAGTGTCGTCTGGCATTTAATCGCATCGTGTCATGGGGTGTGGTTCGATTCCCGTTTCAGCCATTGAAACTTTTCGTCAGGAATGTTTGTAGGTTGTGCCACTGGAGCATGCTTGTCCGTTGTCTAGTGTTAAGTTACAGTCTGTGCAGCTAAATGGCTGAAGACGGTGTCCGTGTCTTTTTTTATCGCAAGCAGACCAATTCGCGTAGTATTTCGAAGCAGGTTATAAAGTCTTTAAAGACTCTTTAGCAGCACTTTGACCATTGATGGGCAAATTATCTACGTGCTGCTTACCTGTCTCGCTGTTGGAACATACCGCTCCCTAGTCTGAGTAATTGCCTCTTCCACGGATCGTAGCTGCTGGTCGATGTCATCAGTAGACTCGGGACGTACCTGGTAGTTCATTATGTCATCAACGTCTCCGTGATGAACGCTACGTCAATCCTCCTTTCCTCGAGTAAGCTGCGCAGCTCGATTGTTTTGTTCGGTAATGAACAAGCATTCCAGTTGACCAGTTTTACCCCAGTAGCCATTTTCAGTGACAAAGATGTCAAGAGTGCAGATCTGGTCAAACCGGCATTTGCAGCTTTGTAGGCAAGCCACAAGGTCGCTGAATATTGGAGCAGATTGCTCCGATGAGTAGAGGGGGCAGCATTCTCAGGGAGAGAGGTGCATTATCCTGACGACGAAAACCAAAGGGAGGTTGTTGCCATTGGTTGACGAGAGGAGCCTTGTAGCACTGGGCCTTGCTAGGAACGGATGCTGCACTCACGACCAGTCGTTGTGGTGGTTGTCTCGGTGGAAGCACCGGGTTTATTCGTTTCGGCTTAAGAATTTGAGGGTTAAGCGGTGAAGGAGCCACTGTTTTCTTTGGTTGGTTTTTGGTGGAAGCCACAATTTCCAGGAATTCCGCTCGCTTCGGGCAGTTCTAGTCGGTTGCCTGGTGCTTCTCGCCACAATTCGCACACTTGGGTTGTGATTCTTCCATCTGGTTGGAGGCGTCGTTCTGATGGTTCCCAACACACGTCGAGCAACGGGAGGCCATAGAGCAATTTCTGGTACCGTGGCCGAAGCACAAGCAGTTCATGCGTTGCGTTACCTCACGGTGAACTAGTTTGTACCTCTGCCATTGGGCCATATTATCGAAGATCTTTATTGCTCGCATGTCCTTGAGTGTGGTGGAGCCGTGCTCCAGGTGGACCAGATAGATCTGGTTACGGTATTTGCGGGTCTTGTCGTGACATGCAATCTTGTCCACCTTTACCGGCTTCAGGTCGTAGAATTCCAGCTCCTCGACGAGATCACCCACCGCCATGTCGTCGAGTCCACGAAGCAGTACCTTCAAGGGTTTGCTACTAGGCATATTGAGGATGAAGAACTCCCATTTACGCTTGGTGAGGAAGTACTTAGCATTGTCAAAAGACTCCTTCACTGCACAAGCGAAACGAGCCACGAAATTACCCGTTCTTGATGAAGTCGCAAAGTGAGGCATGCAGGTTCGGTGGATCTCCCTTCAAGAAAATTGGTGGGCACTTACACTTCCGCTCCAGTTCTTTTGCAACGCACTGCTGCTTCGGTTTCCTCTTCTTAACGGCCGCCGGGAAATTACCGGCATCGCCGTCCGTCGACACTGAATAAATGGTATTCGCGAACTTTTTCGAAGCCTCTGTGTCACTCGTGTTACCGCTCGCAGGACGCTACTCGCTACCCTTACAGCGCATCTCACCGACTTGAACTTCCAGCTGCAGCTATGAAAAAAATCTCCAACTCTTCTCACTTCACTCGCTTCGCTATTCGTACACGCATCCGTACTTGTCCGCTGTCGGTTGCTGAATGATGAATGACTAGAGGACATGATAAGAGCCCTATTCATAGTAGATTCTTATTATTTCTGCTGGCTGAATGATGATTGGAAAAGGGCGCCAACGAATCAGCGCATGGCAATTGGCGATGAATCGGGTGGTGTGATATTGAGAGTTCAGGCTGGTCGGTCGGGTTGCGTGAAGTAGTGTGTGTTATTTGCAGGTAGGGCATAAAACGGAAATGTCCCCAAAAAGGCCCAGTAACGGAACGGTGTTCTGGAATGGACAACTATTTCAAATGATGTTTGAATGATGGCAATCGATTATTATCCCACGTTTTTTCTTAAAGCTTCCGTGTTGTAACTGCAATAAATAAAAAAAAATCATATTTCTCAAATTTGGCACTCCCGCGACTCTAGTAAAACCTGGAATATCTCCGGCATCGTTCCAAATTAGGCATTTTCCATTTATAACAAATAATCGTTACCTTTTTAAAGTCAACTGAGGGTGGTTTCAAAAACAAATCGAATGTATATTGACAAAATAGCAGCTATTGTCAAATGTCTTATCGGGGACATTGAAGGTATTGAAATAAGCATTCGCTTAATGTGTCTATTATGCTCTTGGTCCCCTTAGATTTTGGAACACACTATTTTGATAAATAATACACTAATGAATCACTTTGTTTAGAGGAATTTTTCATTGATAAATTATATCCTTGGATCTGACGAGCAAACCACGCGACAGCTGGAACAAAAACGATGAATTTCGTTTCCAAGCGCATCGAATCTTCCAAGAAGATGATGCATCTTGTTATGAACATTTTTCCTGTATTTTATTTTCTGGAGCTTCATTATTTTCTTACTGTTTTGTATACTTTGTTTAATAATAAAAATTCTATCAGCATACCTTTTCTATCACTCGCAATAGTTGATCATATATTATGATTCACTCCACCTAAACGAAAGTACGCTACCCTCACTGAGAAATCTTATCATGTCAGGATTATCCAACTGCAGACCCCCAATCTAATCACCTTGATGGCGAAGCATTTTCACGTTCTAGCGAATATACCAGGAGTTGTATAAATTTATATTATACACTCAACGTAATTAAGGACTTTGGTCTCAACGTCTGTATCACCTTAGAAGCTATTCAACCTAACTCCCACATAAACACATCCACTGAAACCTGATTAGATTACCTCGAACTTACAAGCTTGAAGCATTTTCCCCCTCCCCTATACCGAATGGCTACACTGCAGTACAGATACTCAAAAATAATTAATTTAAGGTTCACCAGAGAGTGTGCACGGCAAAAAATAAATCGTGGCATCACTTCGAATTCGATTCACATCACTCGGTCATGATAATTGCGCAAAATTACTCTTGAATCATTGTAATAAAAAAAGATGAAATGACTTAATCAACCAAAACAAGTAATTTCAATGTAATTTTAAGTAATATTTGCTACGCAAGTGATGTGCACCAAAATCGCCGCAATATTACTTTTTTTTTTGCTGTGTACGTCATTCTGAATGCACCCGAATTCGAAACCCCCTAACAAACCGTTCCTTCAAGGCCCTTTGCTATGAAAATGTTCCTCTAAAATGATTCGACTCGTCCCAGTGCACTTCACTAAAAACGGTGCATTTTAAATATCCTTGATAAACGTAGGCGAAAATAAATAAATTCACCCGGGTAAACTGTAACAAAAGTAATTATTATTTCATTTCTGCTTGCACACCACCATCAAGCTGCAACTGATTGAAAATTCCAGTCACACTTCTGTATGCCATCGCACCATCCGTATAGTTATTAATTACCCCGGGAAAAAATCAACTGCGCAACAGTGCATGCATCTTTTTTTCTCTCTCTGTCATCAAGAGATTTGAGCACAGGTCCCACAGAAATTAATCTTCTCCATTTGAGTGACAATTTTAATTCAATTTGAGCTTGATGCACAGCCCTTGTGCACTAGCGACAGTTGGCTCACAGGTCAACAAAGTATGGTGGTGGAAATCGTGATGGGCTCCTGAAAGCCATTCTATACTTTGTCACTCATACATGGTTGGTATATTTATTAAACTTTTATTCATCTCGTGGCATAGACGAGCAGCTTAGAAAGAAGTCAGTAGGATGTTCTGAGAATTTTTTCGTATCCATTAAGTGTTGAGTTTCCAAATTTTAGATCACATACACCTTATTTGGTCAGAACTGAATTGACGACTGTTATGTAATCAATGATTAAAAACAGTTTGGAAAACATAAATTAAAAACATACAATGATTCTAATAATGGGTAACTGAATTCTAGACAATTGTACTTTAACTTTTAAGAACATTCGATGTCTTACTTACTTATTTGGCTTTACATCAATTATCTTGATAAAGCCTCGCCAACAATATTTCGCCAATTCCCTCGGTTCATGGCCGCTTCTCTCCATCCTCGACTGTGACCCACGCTCTCCAGGTCCTGGTGTACCTGATCAATCCACCTAGCTCGCTGCGCCCCACGCCTTCTTGTTCCGACCGGATTCGTGGCGAACACCATCTTTACAGGGTTGTTGTCCGGCATTCTTGCAACATGCCCTGCCCAGCGTATCCTTCCAGCTTTAGCTACCTTCACGATACTGGGTTCGCCGTAGAGTTGAGCGAGCTCGTGGTTCATCCTTCGCCGCCACACGCCGTTCTCCTGCACGCCGCCGAAGATCGTCCTTAGCACTCGGCGTTCGAAAACCCCAAGAGCTTGCAAGTCCTCCTCGAGCATAGTCCACGCCTCATGCCCATAGAGGACTACCGGTCTTATGAGCGTTTTGTACATCGTGCATTTGGTGCGGGGGTGAATCTTTCTTGACCGCAGTTTCTTCTGGAGCCCATAGTAGGCACGACTTCCGCTGATGATGCGCCTTCGTATTTCCCGACTAACATTGTTGTCAGCCGTCAACAAGGATCCGAGGTAGACGAACTCGTCCACCACCTCGAAGGTATCCCCGTCTATCGTAACACTGCTTCCTAGGCGGGTCCTGTCGCGCTCAGTTCCGCCAACCAGCATGTACTTTGTTTTCGACGCATTCACCATTAGCCCGACTCTTGTTGCTTCGCGTTTCAGGCGGGTGAACAAATCTGCCACCGTTTCAAATTTTCTCCCAATAATATCCATGTCGTCCGCGAAGCAAACAAATTGTCCGGATCTCGTGAAAATCGTGCCTCGACTGTTAAGTCCGGCTCTCCGCATGACACCTTCAAGCGCAATATTGAACAACAGGCACGAAAGTCCATCGCCCTGTCGTAGTCCCCGCCGAGACTCGAACGAACTGGAGTGTTCGCCCGAGATCTTCACGCAGTTTTGCACACCGTCCATCGTTGCTCTGATCAATCTTGTGAGCTTCCCGGGAAAGCTGTTCTCGTCCATGATTTTCCATAGCTCTATGCGGTCGATACTATCGTATGCCGCCTTGAAATCGATGAACAAATGGTGCGTAGGGACCTGGTACTCACGGCATTTCTGGAGGATTTGCCGCACGGAAAAGATCTGGTCCGTTGTCGAGCGGCCGTCGATGAAACCTGCTTGATAACTTCCCACGAACTCGTTTGCTATAGGTGATAGACGACGGAAGAGAATCTGGGATAGCACTTTATAGGCGGCGTTTAGGATGGTGATTGCACGATAATTTTCACACTCCAGTTTGTCGCCCTTTTTGTAGATAGGGCATATAACGCCTTGCTTCCACTCCTCCGGTAGCTGTTCCGTTTCCCAGATTCTGACTATCAGCCGATGCAGACAAGCGGCCAACCTGTCCGGGCCCATCTTGATGAGTTCGGCTCCGATACCATCCTTGCCAGCGGCTTTGTTGTTCTTGAGCTGTTGAATGGCATCCTTAACTTCCCCCATCGTGGGAGCTGGTTGATTTCCGCTATCCGCTGTGCTGACGTAGCCATCGCCTTCGCTGTCCTGACCTTCTGTGCCTGTGTTCTCTGCGCCATTCAGGTGTTCATCGTAGTGCTGCTTCCACCTTTCGATCACCTCGCGTCCGTCCGTCAAGATGCTCCCATCCTTATCCCGGCACATCTCAGCTCGCGGCACGAAGCCTTTGCGGGATGTGTTGAGCTTCTGATAGAACTTCCGCGTTTCTTGAGAACGGTACAGCAACTCCATCTCTTGGCATTCCACCTCTTCCAGGCGGCGCTTTTTGTCCCGGAATAGGCGGGTTTGCTGTTTCCGCTTCAGTCTGTATCGTTCCACGTTATGCCGCGTACCATGCTGCAGCATTGCAGCCCGCGCTGCATTCTTCTCCTCTAAAACCTCTTGGCACTCCTCGTCGAACCAATCGTTTCTTGAGCTCCGTTCCACATATCCGACAACGCTTTCGGCAGCGTCGTTAATGGCTGCTTTGACTGTCCTCCAGCAGTCCTCAAGAGGGGCCCTATCGAGCTCGCCCTCATCCGGCAACGCTGCCTCAAGATGCTGCGCGTACGCATTGGCGACATCCGGTTGTTTCAGCCGCTCGAGATTGTACCGGGGCGGGCGTCGGTACCGTACATTGTTGATGACGGATAGTTTTGGGCGCAGTTTCACCATCACCAGGTAGTGGTCGGAGTCAATGTTGGCGCCACGATAGGTTCTGACGTCGGTTATGTCGGAGAAGTGCCGTCCATCGATCAAAACGTGGTCGATTTGCGATTCTGTCTGCTGAGGTGATCTCCAGGTGTACCGATACGGGAGGCTGTGCTGGAAATAGGTGCTACGAATGGCCATGTTCTTGGAGGCGGCAAAATCTATCAGTCGTAGGCCGTTCTCGTTCGTCAGCCGGTGGGCGCTGAACTTTCCAATCGTCGGTCTGAACTCCTCCTCCTGGCCAACCTGAGCATTCAAATCTCCTATGATGATCTTGACGTCGTGGCATCTTGACATTCGATGTCGTGATCTGCAAAATTTAATTTTATCTGAAGGAAACACCCATATATAATGGTCTTTGTTGATAACAATACAGAAGTGTTGCCGTCTTAAGCCAGAATTTGAAAGCATAAATAGCCATTTTGAATAGTTCTGCTTATGTGTAATATGGTACCGATTCAATGATTTTGTATCAGTATGCAGTGAATCCTTAGTTCTGATATATGCACGAAAGATATAAGTTCTTGATACCATGTCATCCGCTTATGCAGGTACACCAAAAAGATTTACGAATAACCAAGAAGCAACACGAACAGGTTGAAGCTTAACTTAGTTCAACCATAACGATACAAACAAAGCCCCAGGGAGTACACCCTAACGATGACGACGACGACGACGACAACGATACTACGATACTTCCCGGGTCGGATTCTCCGTGTAGTTCCAAAGGCGAATGTCAAACATCTTCCATATGCTCTCCGTCGGCCCACCCTTGCCCTATTTTACTAGAAGCTGTTCATAATATTTGCTTTAAACTGAAAACATGTTTGCTTTGCAAAGGAACGGCACTGGTTATTCGGTTGAACTTTTCCATTATCATAAAGTAAAAGTACAAATATTGAATGGTTTGCATTTGAACGTCTGTTCAAAAGGCTATCATGCTGAGATGTGCAAACAAGATGTTCGGCTTCCCAAGTCAGAATTCTAATTATTCAAATCGGTATATAAATGAAATTCAAACATCACAACCTTCCCACAAATTATCATTTCATTCAAATTGGTATCCCCAATACCTCAAGTCGACAAACATAAAATTTATTGGATCAAATTTCCTCGTAATGAAAGCTATCCTCCAGCGAACGAATACTTCCTTAACACAAACCAAACTCAACCCTCACAACTTGCTCACATAATCTCCCCTGTTATTATTGTTCTCTTCTATTTTGGACTGCGACCGACCTTGGCGGAAAATCGCGCGAATTTAATTCCAATTTATAAACGCATCACACCGATTATCGACACAACCCCTGTCTACTGCAAACAATCCCAAAAATGAATCAAATCATTCAAAACGAACGACGTGCTTCCGCAATTATTTCCCCATAAATCCCCTCGGATGCAACCCTAATCATAAACTAATTTAAACCGAAAACGGAACAACCATCGAACAAAATGAAAAATAATCGAAACAACAGCTGAAGTATTTCGTGGCACGCAAAAAGTTTCGGGAAGCCCAAAAGCCGTACGACGTCAAAGACGTCATGGAGCAGTACACCTCAGGACACGCGGATCTGCTGAATCGTGTCCGGAATCTTCAGTTTAGGTGAGCGCACGCACGAATCAACCAAACTCTTTAAATCCCTCTCATAAACCCACCCAAAATCGCGGGAACAAGGCTTGACGGATTGATTTACTGTCTCTATATTCTATTTAAAAATAAACTACATTGCAACTGCATCGTCACTTTATTCCAAAAGTATATTTATTCAAACTTGGCTTTTTTACTATTCGCTACATACATACCAATCGGAGTCAATACGTATGCTTTCCGATAAACTACACCGATATACTTTTGCCTGGTTACAAACCTATGTATGCTCACTGCAGTAGATTAACAACTAGTTTATAGATCCAAACCAAAGTATGAACCAGTTACTTAAAAACACGCTACATTGCTCTAGGTAGGCTTTACTTTTACATTGCTTCCATTTTTAATCGGGTTCATCGGTTGTAGGTAACTGAAAACAGATATTTTCGAGTACGGACACAAAATGTTGCTTGGAGATATGCTAATCACTTGCCCGTCCATCGAATCACTGAAAAATGTCGTCAAATATAGTAATCCATAGTAGGTTGAAGAAACAATATCAATAATGGACATTAACTCACTTCAGTCAGTTTTTTTTTTGACGCCTTCTTAGATATTAGATTGTTTCAGAAAAATCATTGTTCAAATGTCATCATATATTTAAAAAAATAACTGTTTAATTGTAAAAATACTGTCAAATAAAGATTTAGAATACAGGAATATTTTCCTTAATTCTATGGATGTATCGGTAAATTAAACAAACAACCAATTTTAATTTAAAAATGGATTAATATTAGATAAAATCTCGCGTTGAGTAACATGCAATGATCGATCTCTGCTCATAGACATTTTCTTTAGGTTCGTATACAAAATTCAATCAATTTTCGGAACAATTTACGATGCAGGATACAGAAGGCCAGCAGGCAACTGTGTTTTCAGTTCTGCGACCCGGATCGTTTTCGGATTTCTACTCCCGTATAGTACCCGAAAGGGGAATTCGTTTTGTGCTGTGGACAAATGTTGCCTATGCTGTGGGCAAACGATAAAACGGAACACAGCTAATCCTTGAAAAAGGCACAATACATGTGTCCGAAACGTCGGATGTAAGCAAAAATCCGTTTTTGAGTTGTATTTAACCCGTATAGGCCTGAGTGAAAGCAAAAATACTAAAAACCTTACCACCTAGCGAATACTTAACGGATTTAAATATTTTTTGTCACTATACTGGCCCACATATCTAGTTTCTAGAAGTGGCCAGAGGAACTCGGGATACTCCTGTAGCCGGAGTTATTGCGGTGGGTTACTGGGTCAAGTCGGGTAGAAAAAGGCGATGCCAAGTGATCTTTATTTATTTCCAATGGCAATCATTTTAATTTGCATAAATCATTAATATCTGATATTCAACAATATAAATAAATAGTTTTTCACCATTTAGAGTGTACCAGATGTGGCCTCTCGGAATTAATGCCCTAAAGAACCGTCTCTAAATTTGTTAGGTGCTAAACCGTTCAAATCTCTAAAAGTATAGATCGAACATAATAGTTCACTAAAATGCGTTACCATAAGCTTGACACAGATGTTTAGATACAAATTGTGCACTTAGTCATAATTGAAGCATCCCGGGGGCCCAAAAATGGTCATTTGTAGAATCAATCAAATGCAGTTGACATAATTATTCAATTTTATCGATTGTCAGAAGGTTTATGCTGATGCGTTTTTCTTAAAACTCCTTGATGTAGCGGCCACATTATAGCCGATTCTGGAAATTATCTGTGACTTGAAATTTGCCTACCTCCAGGGGCACAGAAGCACAGAACCCTTGTAACCCGACCTGACCCAGTGATCCACCGCAATAACTCCGGCCACAATGAACAATCCCGAGATTCTCTGACCACTTTTAGAAACTAGATATGTGTACGAGTATACTGACAAAAATAATTGAAATCCGTTAAGCAGCGAATACTTAACGAGCGGTGAGAATTATAGTTATTTTTGTTTCACTCAGGCCTATACGGGTTAAGATTGAAAGCCATAACCTCAAAACATCAAAATATTAGTCAAAAACATTCACCCGACCAAGTAATTACCTTAAGAGAAATCGATCACTGCAATTATCCCGACCCAGATGGAACAAACAAGATTATAACAGAATGTGTTCCTCTGATATGATTTTTTTATATTACCAGTTGTTATAAAAAATGTACCGTTAGTAGTTAAAATAACAGAAATCTAACAAAATTTGCACCAAATCAAACTAAAATATAACAAATCCTGTTATAATTCTCGCATAATCTGAGATAACGCCCTAAAAGCCATTGGTAACCACGTGTGTAGCTTCGTTGTTTTGAGCAAATGAATGAATAATAATCCAAATAAACGCCACTGGCAGGTAGAGAATGATCCTTTCTTCACCAAAGACTTGTTAAATAACGTGTAAATCCATAAAAAATGCTCAGAAACAACGAGCTACACACATGGTTACCAATGGGCTTTTAGGGCGAGATCATAAGTTATGCGAGAATTATATCAAAATTATTACAGAATGTGTAGCAAAGATGTTACAAAATAACAAACTATTGCAAACTATGTTACTGTTTATGACATCGGATGTTATTTGCAACCAAACTTATGGATGCGATGTCAAACATATTACAAATTTTGTTATAAATGTGTTACGTTACTTAATATATAACAAGTTGAGAACAAAGCCATCTTGATAACAAAATTGTATCAACTTCGGCTATTTTTAACTGCTGCAGATAGGAATGTGTTAAATCTTGTTATGTTATTCTGATCGGTATGTCTCCATGAGAAGAGCGATGCAGTATGGATCAGCTGTGTCCGGTTCGCGCAATGCGAAGAAAAAGTGGCGTGATCGTATCCGTAGTGTTTGGTCCATCAATTGTATTGCGACTCCAAACTATTCCAATATTGCTTGTGCTGAGTTGTCACCCAGTAATTTATCACCCAGCACTTCGGAAATAGCTGGCTCAGGGTCAATGAAATCATGCGATGCTTCATTGCAAGCTAGCTCATCAGCCAATTAATTTCCAGAGATAGCAGAATGGCCAGGTACCCATACAAGGTTTACAGCATTTGCTGAATTCAGCTGCTCTATTTGAAATCGACATGCGATAACAAACTTCGATCTGAGTTGGTCAAAGCAAGAGCTTTATACATCTAAAGTATCTGATTAGAACTCTATGACTTTACCCATTACGCGCCTGTTGAAGTGCTGATTGCACTCCACACATAAGAGCAAATATTTCCGCATGAAAAACGGTACAAATGTTCTACCAAGTGAGTAAAATTGATTAAGCTTAGCTGACGAGGATATACATCTGCACCAGCTCTACCTTCAAGAAGGGAGCCGTCAGTGGAACATACTATATTGTTTGATGTACTTATTTCCAAACAGCCAGACGTCCACCCTTCCGTGAAGGAAATTGTGTGGTAAATGTCTTGTAAGGAAAGTGACAAGCAATTGTGAGATCACTTGGAGCAAGGACAATTTTATCCCAACTCACCAAAAGTGGAAACAACAAAGTATGTTTGGTCCACGATTTTCTAAATTTTTTCTCCCGTAGATCCAATACCCATAAACGGTAAGAACAAGAAGTGCTTCTTGTTTAAGATTTATGTGTGTTGGCAACAACGACAAAAAGAGGCCTCGAGCGTTGCTGTCGAAGTCGTAGAGAATGCCAGTAGACATCGCCATCGAAACATCATTTGGAGATGACCCAATTTTGATTGGATTGTTCTCATTTGCCCTTTTGCCACCACACAAGACATCCATATGCCAATATTGCACAGTGATTTTTTTTGCCGATTTTGTGATCGAAATAGAATAGCGTCTAAACCGTTGGTTTTAGCGAAAAAGTTTGTTCAGGGAAGTTTCTTGATTTGTAAAAACGCTTCTTTTGATACTAGCGCCAGGTGATTAAATCACCTAAAAGTGAGATAAAAAATATTGGTTTCATCTGTTGAAGATAGACGGTCGGTGTCTTCAGCAAAGTTGTAGCACATGTTAATTCAAGACACTTTGTCGAAGACACCAAATTTCTATCTCTTATACATTACAAGATAGTTGCTTGACAAACAAACGACATCGTTCACAAATTACGTAACGCTCTATGGAGAGTAAAAAGTTGAGTCAAACGTTATGACCAAAATAAAAATAAAAAAAAAAAACATTTCCATGCTAAATGAAATCTGGTAGGTGAGGGAATAAATTAAAAATAATGAAATGACCATAACGTACCAAATGCAGCATGTGTCATATGAAATAACGCAATGAAAATGAGGAAAAAGTCGTGAAACTGCAATTAAATGCATTTTTATGGTTTAACTAATATACAAAACAATCAATAGACCGCTTCTGGCCAAAAGTTCTTAGTGTCATTATAGTCATAAAATAGCCCTTTTAAATCACAATCTCTAAGTGCGTCAATTTGCGTCCAACTATGCTATTAGTCCAAAAAAGCCCATAAAAATCGATTATTTAAAAATAACTATTTTACCATAAGAGATAGTAAGTTGCAATGTTCAGCAAAACATGTAGTTTTGATAGTTGAACAACTTTGTAGAAGGCACAAAAATGTCAAAAATGTTAGAAAAAAGTTATACTAAAATTTTTGATTTTCAAGGGTCATTTTAAGAAAAAAATGACATATCTTGTAATGTATAAGAGATAGAAATTTGGTGTCTTCGACAAAGTGTCTTGAATTAACATGTGGTTACAACTTTGCTGAAGACACCGACCGCCTATCTTCAACAGATAAAAAAAAATATTTTTTTATCTCACTTTTAGGTGATTTAATCACCTGGCGGATAGTATCAAAAGAAGCGCTTTACAAATCAAGAAACTTCCCTGAACAAACTATTCGCTAAAACCAACGGTTTAGACGCTATTCTATTTCGATCACAAAATCGGCAAAAAAAATCACTGTGCAACGCATGCGTCGGTATAATTTAGCGGAACTGAGACAACCAGATGTTGCCAATGCGTACTCGCAGCATCTTGAGGTAGCGTTGCCGGATGAGGACGAGCTCGATTGGGCCCTTCCTAAGGACTGTCGGAGACAGAAGCATTGTCGGATACGAGGAATGAAGTTCAAGAAATGATTGGTTTGACGAGAAGTGTCAGGAGGTTTTGGAGAAGAAGAATGCATCACGGCGGGAACTTTGGCAGTATGGTACGCGGCAGGACGTCGAACGTTACAGACTGAAGTGGGAACAGCAGACCCGCTTATTCCGGGACAAAAGCGCCGGCTGGGAAAAGGTGAATACCAAAAGATGGAGTTGCTGTACCGTTCTCAAGAAACGCGGAAGTTCTATCATAAGCTCAATGTACCTCGCAAAGGCTTATGTCGCGAGTTCGAATCTGCATAGATAAGGATGAAAGCATCTTGACGGACGTACGCAGGTAATCAAAGGTGGAAGCAGCACTACGATGAACACATGAATGGGCGCAGAGGGACACAGGCGTGCAAGGTCAGGACAGCGAAGGTGATGGCTACGTCAGCACCCCATGATTGGGGAAGTTAAGGATGCCATTCTACAGTACACGAACAACAAGGCTGTTGCCCGGAGAGATTGGCCGCTTGCCTGCATCGCCTGATAGTCAGAATCGGAGGAGTGGAAGCAAGGCGTTATACACCCCATCTAACAAAAAGGGCGATAAATTGGGAGTGTGGAAACTATCGTGTAATTATTATCCTAAACGCTGCCTTCAAAGAGCTATCCCAGATTATCTTCCGTTGTCTATCATCTATATCAAACGAGTTCGTGGGAAGTTACAAATCAGGTTTCATCGACGACCACTCGGCAACAGACCAGATCTTTTCGTGCGGCAAATCCTCCTAAAATGCCGTAATTGCCAATTTTTTATGGAATGAAAGCTTAAGATTTCAACTTTTCAAAAATAAAATTAGTAAATTTTATATGTTTATATGTTTTTTTATATTATTTCAAATAATATTTTTTTTCAAAGTTTTAATTTTTTTTCTGAAAAGTTGAAAAGATTGGAAATCGGTTGAGCTGTTCAAAGTTATGATTTTTTTTAAATAAAAAATCTAATGCGCTGACACCTACAGTATGTGCCAATAAAAATGACTGATTTTTTTTATTTTTTTCATATGTCAAAAACTAATAACATACATCACTGAAAATTTGAAAGTAAACGTAACATTTTCTGAACTTTCAAGAATAAATGAGAACTGTCCCGAGGACTTCAAAACCACGAAAAAATGGAAATTTTGATATATTGTTCATGAAAAAAAAAATGTGAAATTTTATAGTTTTGTTTTGAAAAGCCAAAATCATCAGCTTTAGCTTTCGTAAAAAAATGAAAATCGGTCAAGCGGTTCAAAAGTCATGATTTATTAAAAAAAATTTTTTTTGGAAAGTCGCCTTTTTTCTGGTCACCCTATTTGGAGATGGTCACCTAATCAAAAAAAAAAAAAAAAACAAAAACACGTGTATATTTATTTCGGATAAGGAACAAAACAGCAAATTTTCAAGGGAATTCGGTGACTCACTAGATCGGTTTTTCATAGAATTGGCTCCATTATGGAAGCTTTTGAAAAAGCATGTCTCTGGGTCTTTGAAGACTACAAGAGGGTCCTCATGGTGGGAATTCCGATCTGACTAGACTCAGGAAACAATGTAAAAGGTGTTGCAACAGACGCCGTTCAGCTGGATCAGAGTCGTTCAAGTCGGCTCGCAAGGCTTAAAAGAAGGCTCTTCGTTAAGTTGAACGATCTAGCTGGAAACATCTTTGTACAAATGTTTCCATTTTGAGTGAAGCCAGTCAGCTGAACAAAATCCTTGCAAATCTAAGGATTTCCAATAGAACAAAATTTGCTTATTTATCTAATGGTGACTTTTGCTGCTTCTGATGAAGAAGTTTTAGAATGTTTATTCACTACACACTTCCCCGGTTGTGTGGAAATAGCATCCACGGATGAGCCAATATCTTTTCATGTAGTTACGAGTCTCTGGCTTCGGCTCGCAGTATCGTAACTACTGAATCGATTCAATGGGCATTAATAGTTTTGCTCATATCAAATCTCCAGGAGCAGATGGGATTTATCCCTGTTCTGATCCAGAAGAGATTTGAGTTTATCAACATGTTTGGAAAAAGCTACTCGTAAAAAGTTTAACTACCGGCTATACTCCTAGATCCTGGCGTGATATTACTGTGAAGTTATCCCAAAAAGAGGACCTGCGTCGTATGAGAAGCAAAGCGTTTTGGACCAATCGGTTTAACCCCGTTTCTTCTAAAACGTCTAGAACGCACTATCCATCATCAAACCGTGATGTTTATTTGGCAAACATGTATCTTCATGTGAATCAACATGCTTACCTATCTGGAAAGTCCACAGTGACTCTTTTACACAAAGTTCTAAACGATATCGGGAATGCTTTCGCTCTGAAGCAATCCTTCTTGGATGTTTTCATGGATATTGAGGGTACCTTTGATAACGTCTCTTTCGATGTCATATTGGAAGCTGCACGGAACCATGGGCTACGTACAATGTTTACCAATAGGATTCATCAAATGCTCAGAAATTTACATCTCTTCTCTTTTGTGGAATCTCGTAGCAGATACGCTATTGAGGCAACTCAATGATAGCGGTTTTCCAACTTATTGATTTGCCGACGATGTGCATAAACACCCTATTCGACCTGATGCAAAGTGCTCTTCAGGTAGTCAGGTGTTGGTGTCGCCAATATGACCTTTCGGTTAACCCGAATAAAACATCCATTGTTCACAATACGGAAAGACGAAGCCGCGATGGAATTCGACCTTTACGTCTTTTTGGCACTGATTTTAATGTGTACATACGTCGAAGTCATTCTAGATTTCTTCTGGGGCCTGAAACCCAAGTATATCAAATGGATTAAACACAACAGTTGTTCGACAATACACAGTGATTTTTTTTGCCGATTTTGTGATCGAAATAGAATAGCGTCTAAACCGTTGGTTTTAGCGAATAAGTTTGTTCAGGGAAGTTTCTTGATTTGTAAAAGCGCTTCTTTTGATACTATCCGCCAGGTGATTAAATCACCTAAAAGTGAGATAAAAAAATATTTTTTTTTATCTGTTGAAGATAGGCGGTCGGTGTCTTCAGCAAAGTTGTAACACATGTTAATTCAATTTTCTATCTCTTATACATTACAAGATATGTCATTTTTTCTTAAAATGACCCTTGAAAATCAAAATTTAGTATAACTTTTTTCTAACATTTTTGACATTTTTTGTGCCTTCTACAAAGTTGTTCAACTATCAAAACTACATGTTTTTGCTGAACATTGCAACTTACTATCTCTTATGGTAAAATAGTTATTTTTAAATAATCGATTTTTATGGGGCTTTTTTGGACTAATAGCATTAGTTTGGACGCAAATTGACGCACTTAGAGATTTGTGATTTAAAAAGGGCTATTTTATGACTTTCAAATGACACTAAGAACTTTTGGCCAGAAGCGGTCTATTGATTGTTTTGTTATATCTAGTTAAACCATAAAAATGCATTTAATTGCAGTTTCACGACTTTTTCCTCATTTTCATTGCGTTATTTCATATGACACATGCTGCATTTGGTACGTTATGGTCATTTTCATTATTTTTAATTTATTCCCTCACCTACAGATTTCATTTAGCATGGAAATGTTTTTTTTTTTTTTTTTATTTTGGTCATAACGTTTGACTCAACTTTTTACTCTCCATAGAGCGTTACGTAATTTGTGAACGATGTCGTTTGTTTGTCAAGCAACTATCTTGTAATGTATAAGAGATAGAAATTTGGTGTCTTCGACAAAGTGTCTTGTAATTAACATGTGCTACAACTTTGCTGAAGACACCGACCGTCTATCTTCAACAGATGAAAACAATATTTTTTTATCTCACTTTTAGGTGATTTAATCACCTGGCCGCTAGTATCAAAAGAAGCGTTTTTACAAATCAAGAAACTTCCCTGAACAAACTTTTTCGCTAAAACCAACGGTTTAGACGCTATTCTATTTCGATCACAAAATCGGCAAAAAAATCACTGTGCGTTGGTACCATACATCGTTGATGACGGATAGTTTTTGGCGCAGTTTCACTATCACCAGGTAGTGGGGGTCGGAGTCAATGTTAGCGCCACGATAGGTTTCTGACGTCGGTTATATCGGTGAAGTGCCGTCCATCGATCTAAACGTGGTTGATTTGCGATTATGTCTGCTGAGGTGATCTCCAGGTTTACCGATACGGGAGGCTGTGCTGGAAATAGGTGCTACGAATGGCTTGGAAACGGCGAAATCTATCAGTCGAAGGCCGTTCTCGTTCGTCAGATGATGAGCGTTTAATTTTCCAATCCTGGTCAACCTGAGCCTTCAAATCTCCTATGATGACCTTGACGTCGTGGCTTGGGCTGCAACTCGCGTTCTAGCTGCGCGTAAAATGCATCCTTGTCATCATCAGTGCTTCCGCTGAAGTTGAATAGTCGGGCTTTCATTCACAAGGTTGCACATTCTTTCGATGATATAAAAGCTGATCCCAGCTCACGTGTGTAGCCGCAGCTCTGGTAGATGGTATGGTTACCTCTAAACGTTCGCACCATTGCTTCTGTCCAGCACACCTCCTACAAAGCTACGATTCTGAAACCGCATACCTACATCGAAGAATATGCGTGTACTTCCGATAAAATGGAGAGATTTTGCAGTTATATTTTTTGCAATTTCTCATCGTAATAGGCTGATTTTTCTCACGCCAATCTGTCATGAAACGACCTACTTTCCTGCATCGTAGTATGCAGTGTGGGAATGACCATTACGCAACTGAAACCAGTGCTGTAATGATTCACTGCGCAACGCTTTTTCATAACGCAACTGTTTTGAGTTGTGTAATGAATCATTATACAACCATTTTTTCAGAAATTATTAAATGATGGTGAATGCATTCTGATTTATTTGTTATACCCTCTAATGGTCTTCTACGAAATTGCAAAAAATGTTGTACGTAACTCGTTGCAGAATTCCGATTTTTACAGCACTCGTTGTAGTTATCCTACTCGACAAGCTTCGTAGGGTAATTCTACGATCGTGCTGTAAAAACTATCATTCCGCAACTTGTTCCGTAAATTACTACAATTTTCAATGTAGCGTAAACAGAAGAGAGTGTAGAACTAGCCCTCGTGCGGTTAAAATCACTCAAATAAAGGTTTAAAAAAAAAAAAAAAAAAAAAAAGTAAACAGAAGAGTATAGTAAAAGTAAATCAAATTAATTTATTTTTACAGCATCACGTTTAGTTTTCAACCAAAGATGCTTGAATGTTCCATGATCGTGTAAATTCAAGTTCATTCGATTGAAAAATAAGCGATTTGTCGTTGACATTTCAGTTTATTTTGATGCTCCAAATATGTGCATGTAACACAACATATTTTTAGCTGCGCTGTTTCCAATCGCGTTCATTTCCATCACTGTGGTCTTTGCCGATTGTTCTGATCCGTATTCTCATGTTGAAGTTCCTGTGCTCATGTATTTTTACGGTTGGCTTGCATAGCCTGACACCAGCCCCTTAGATTTCTGGAGGACAATTTCCCCTAAATGTTAGGAGGGCCATGTCCTTTTCTGGTACTCAGACGATGATCAGCCGCCCTTACATGGAGAACGGACGCTGTTGGGAACCGCTCCTTACATGGAGTACAAACGCTCCAGGCTTACAGATGCAAACCCCCTCTTCCCTGTCAGCATACTACCAAAGCTCCCACCGGGGTTGGTTACCCGATCTTTATTTCTTCAGATACGTGAAGTACCAAAGATACGTCATTCCCAGAATTTACCAACCAAATTGCTCAATATTCGTCATATTATACTCCCGTTGAAAAATCTTGAAGATTGATGTGTCGCATAACATGGTTTGCAACCATCGGATCGATGCCTTTTCCAGGGTCTTGGAATCGGCTCTAGTATATTCCGGAAGTTCTTTTTGTTTGATCCGTACAAAATAATTATGGAAATGTCTCAAATGACCATTGTACAGACTCCAAGGAACATCAGTATGAATCCAGAACCGACTGTCCAACTAGGGTTCCCAGTGCAGGTCACAAAACATGACTGTGTTGTGGTCAAAATTTTATTGGTTGGTTGGTTTGACTTTATTAACGAGATTTTTAGCCCTGGGCTAGTTCATCTCGGGACCAACGGCTTTACTTCCCTTCCGAAGGAAGTCGTCACTATAACTTTTTACGTCATAAGTGACTATGTCGGGGATGGGATTCGATCCCAGGTCCTCGGCGTAAGAGGCGAGTGTTCTAACCACTACACCAGGTCCGTCCCCGAAAATTTTTTTTATTGAAATCGACCTAAAAATGGAAATTTGAGCCAAAAGATCACGACAATTTGGTTAAAAAATAGGTCAAGTATGCAAAGGTTAACATTTTAGAAAACATAAGAGATACACGAGCAGACAAAATAAACGCGTTTTAGAAAATTTTGATATGAAACACTACAAGTGATATTAACTTTATAGGGTTGAGTGAAAAAGATGTAGAATTCCAAAACATTGAAGGCCAAAACGTCAAAAGGAGAGAATTGGTAGGGAATGAACTTTTTAAAGGAATGTTTCTCTTTGAATGCATAAATTATTCATTATGCACCAAACATTATTCATAGCATATTTAGTCGAATGTGAATGTGGTAAACAATTCCTAATCCCTGTTGAAATTCATTACTTTCGATTGTTTTGGCTTTCGACTTATTGTCCCTAAACCATTTGTTAAGTGATAGAAGATCTGAATAAGATAAGTTCCAGAAATAAAATTTTGATATTATCTTTAAATCTTTCATCTCTCGGGTAGCATTTGAATGTCTTCTAAAAATTGAAATTTAAAAGTTGACTAGGGAATATTTTTTGATTAATTTCTTACTTTTGTCAACTGCAAACGCATACGTCATTTTATCCGATCAATCAGTAAGTTATAAAACGATTATATTGCTGTGTGCATTTGAAACGCAAATATCATATGCGGGAACAACAAACGTATTAAAACTTTTCACAAAGATGGGCGTAATCAAAGTTTGAATTTCTTTGTTTGAGCTGGCGGTGGTATGGGTCGTAGTTGCTAAGTATCTTTGATGGCTTTGTTTTACCGCATTTGAAGCCCAGTTAGCTAAGGGTTTGCACGTCAAACGCAAACTGCAATATGTATGAATTGACGTAAACACCAGGTTCACGGGTCTTGGGCAACCTGGTTTATACGCTAAACCTATCCGAATAAACACTCTGCGTACAGGGTGTTTCCTCGGCTAAGTTGGTGTATGTACTCACATCAATACGTTTTTATGTCCAACCAGGTAAAGATTGCATATCAATGAAAATATGCGTTTTGGTCATAATGGCGCTTACGTCGACTATGCAAAAAATGGGCAGTAGTTTAGGAAACAAAAGTCACATTACAAATGAAAAGTGGAATAATCTTTTCTTTTCTTTTCTTTTTCATATTTTTGACAATATCAAATATGTGGCACAAATCTCTAGTTCTTCTTGTAAATTTGATAGTCACCAAGCACTGCTATGAACATATATGAAAAGCGCTCAATGCTAATATTTGGTAGTGACCACATGCCCACTCGTGGCGCTAGTATCGCTTTTGTACGAGTATAACGTTTGCGCACTACGTCATGTAGCTTGCATAAGGCGAAAATAAGTATTTTCAGCATTGGACGTTAATATTCGTGAAACTATGTTTCAAATTGATAATTGTTCTGTCTGTTTGTATGTGGCTGCATCTTAATATCCTTGTCTCAGAATGCCAAATACTTTTCATCCTAAAATCAAAAACCACCATGCGTCTCCATTGTTTATTGAATTCGTTAATTACACTACGGGACACGGTTGTCTCAAGCACCAAAACATCGCTATTTACTTAATTCAGGGTTACTGAATCCATTGCCATTTTCTGAAATATCACAGCACGTCTAGTTTTAGATATATTGGCTGTTGAAAATTCTAAATTTGACTACTTCGGCCAACTTGCATGCAAGTTTGTGAGGTTACATGGCAATTTATCTGCTTAATTTGCCCCAGAACTCAAACTTCATGTGTATAACAATACTTATCAACAAACTTCATAATATTTCCGATGCCCGTAAGTTATTATTGTTGCTTTAGAAAAGTATTGTATTTTGCCATATAAAAGAAACGAAGAATTTTGTATGGAAACTGCAAGCATGTTGGAAAAATCGATTGAATCTAAATTTAACCGTGCAATTTCAACCAAATAGTATCTGAAATGGAAGTTAAGGTCCTATTGCTTGGTGGAATATATCATTGAAAAATTTGATAAATCATTGTTTAAATTCTATATAAACAACAATGAAACCAGTGTTTTATGCAACTTTGGCGACCTGTAGCTAAAAATTGTGACGTGCTGGAACATTTCTGAGAACGGCATCAGATTCAGCAGCCTCAAATTCACTAGAGACACATAATTTTATCCTTGAGACACGCAAAAATGTCATTTTTGTTACGCTGTGTTATAAGAGAAAAAGATTGTTTATCCCAAGTAACCAAATAATTCACTGTGCTTCCATTTGTAAACCTATAAGTCCAATCGGGTGAATTAGCTATGTCCAATAGGGCGAATAAATGCTATGAACAACATGTTCTAATTTCTCAATTGTGAAACTTTTGAAATATTCTTCAATTCTTGTGCAATTTCATTTTCCGTCAAGGATAGGTAACCTAAGGCAAAATCAAAAAGGATCATAAAATAGAACAGTAACACGACGACCGCATCAACTAACTCCGTCAACCCATCGATGCACGGCAAATCGAATTAGCATGTCTCATCAAAAAGTAACTATATTAATTGTCGTCACGTATGGCTTCCAATATTCCTGGTACCGTAGTCGCGCTATCGACTGAAAAAGACAACAGTAAACTTTTACAGGTCCGACAAGCCCTCTATCTAAAAAACACCCTCCTTAACATGATTCAATTGCTCCCTTTGCCCCTCCGCACTCCGCCCAAAATTTTCACTTATCCTGCAAAAAAACGGCAAACAACAGATTGAACGACAACGTTTCACCCACACCAACGCAGAACCGTCTCCTCTTGGAAGCGAAAAAAACTCACTGCCAAAGCCTATCGTTGCCTGCTTTTAATCATTTTATCATAAAGCAAAATACAAGTACCACACAAGCAAAAAACAAACATCTTGTTTGTTCAGATTACCGAGAAATTTGATTGGACTTAATGCCCGAGAGTAACACCAATAGAAATTAAAAAACAACTTGTACGATCGTGGATAGTTGATTAATTAAAAAGTTACTTCAGCAGCTTCACGACATTACAAATTTGTCTACATTTGTTTGGTACTGTTCCTATGCAAGCATCGCTGCGTTGTTCGTGCTCCCCATCTGTATACTATTTTCGATTTAATTTTTATTTCACTTTCCCTATTTAGTACTTATTTGTGGTGTTTTTTTTCGCTTCCCACGGGGCTCCCCGAAGACTTACGCTCTTAATTGATGGTGCCAAAATAACAAACAAAACAAAAACACGATACCGTTTAACAAAAGCAGAAATTGTAATCCCCGTTTCTTGTTGCTATTGATCGGTTTGCATTTCTATTTTTTCGTATTGATAAATTTGATGTATTCGTATGTATTGAAAAGTATTTACTATAATCGCTCAGTTATTTTTTCTCACTGTGTATTGCTTTGATAAATATTTAATTATTTCGAAATATACACCTGTAATTTCATTCCATTTGAACGAATCAAAAAGAGTTTCATTGTGGTTAGAATAGAATTATTATATACTCGTAAACAAACTAGCATATAAACCAGTATAGATTTACTTCATACCCACTATCGTTTTCCAAAAATAATTCATCTAAGTTGTGGTGTTTTCGCCGTTTTCATTGCAAATGATATATATTTTGCCTTCGGTTTCAGTTCCAAACAGTAAACTAAATTTACTCCTAGAATAGCTTTTTCCCCTTTTCCCATGGTAACTATACACGTATACAATATATTCATTATAATTAAAATCAAATATGATTCTAAATAAAAGGTTCGGTCAGACAAACTAAATGTTTTCCATAATCTAGGATGTAAAATCCAAAACTACTTAAGACTATGCATTATACTATTTTGACAGACAATGATTATTACCACGGTTAATGGTAAGTTGAATGTATTGGACATTTCATTTTACACAACCTCTAAAAATCTCTAGCAAATGCAGTTTTATTGAGAAATGCGTACCAGTGTGCCCAGTATTCCGGCGTAAAATATTTCGTTGACAAAAACTACTATGACAATATGAAGATGCATTTTTCTTTCTTAGTGTTTATCCTAATTGGAAGTTTTCAACAACTACCGAAAAACTAAACACTACATATAATTTTGCAATTAGGGTGGCGGTGCCAATGGTTGTAATGTACCAGTAGATTGACTATGGAATAAAACATACATTTTTTCGATAAAAACAACATGTGCTATTTTTGGTAGATAGATCGCCTCTAGTTTAGTCGATTTGCCAAATTTCAGCTTTTTATTTTATCAAAAAGTCATATAAATAATTAAGTTTACGCAAATAATTTGCTCCCTTGCACCAATAGTTGCCGTCGTGTTCCAATAGTGGATCAACGGATGGAATCAGTTTTCAAAATGGATGTATAAAAATGAAGAAAAGTCCCAGAGATGATCTTTATGCTTCATTCGAAAGATATTAGTTTGCTGTTCCGAGGGAAAAATGTTAAACCTATGCAAAAATTTACCATTTTGTTTGAAATGCTTTGCATCATTCACGAACGTCTACTACTGGAGCACTAGCGCAACTACTGGAACACGTGTACCAATAGTGGCTCAAGCGATTTTATGTTTAAAAAATAGTTTTATTACTCTTTTTATATTTTTCCCATATAGTAGAGGTTAAAATCTTTCTGTTGACGCCATAAGATCTTTGATAAGGCTTTTCGTTATTTTGCTATGATTTTTTATAGCTTAGGTAGTCCACTAATGGCACCGGCACCCTAGATTGAATGGACAAATTGATATGAAGTTTGCGGAAAAGTTACACGACTTCCTGTTCTCTAGATACAGTGTCCCAATTTCATATTCGTACAGGATACTGTTTCCACATCAAGTTAGTAAAAAACTATTAAATGAAGTATTGAGCTACAAATATTTTATCCACATTGAAGGTAATAGGTGTCATCTATGTTTGCCAATCACAACATGTTTCCATTTACATTCATCTTTGGATTAATAGAAAAGTATTGAATTGATGTCTAAAATTCACCCAATTCCATATTCGTACACCTACCGAAATTCAACGCACAACGTTCAAAACTAAATTTAGAAGCTCTATTTGATTACTGAAGTGCTTTATTATGATGTTCAGATGTAGTGAAATACATTTGGACAATTTATTAGTGGACATAAATGAAATTTAGGTAAAATTATGAGAAATGCCAGTTTTCCAATGATTTTTGCTAAAAAATCCAATAATTCGAACAATAACGTTTATTTTTTGCCATTGGATCCAATCTATAGATTATACTCGTAAGCTCTGATAGAAATTAAGTTGAAATATATACAGTTTACAGAAATCATAAACAGTTTTTATCCCTTTGGAGTTCAGAAAATTGTTGTTCTATAAGTTCAAGACTCTTCTAAAATTATATTTTTAATTAATGTAAACCAAATTTTCATTCTAAAACAACAGGTAAACGTTTGCTTCGAGCTGGCCTTGAGAGCACACGGTTTTTAATTGCGTCTGTTTTTATCGTTTTTATTACCCGTTCGTCTCTTCTGTGATCAGTGTTATTACCTGCATTTTAGCAAAGAACACGGTTTCTCCCCCAAGTCTTGGGGTGCTGGGGCCGAAATAGACCCTTGAGAAGGTTTTGTAAAACCAGTAGAACCTTTAATTAGTGCGCGATTTATAATTATCCCTACGTATTGGGAAAAAGTTTTCTGTAGTGCGCGAGTGCAAAGTTGTTCAACCGCTGCTTCCTGTTTTGGTGTTTCTGGGCGCTATCTGCATCAAGGCCGTAATTCAGGTGAGTTGGTGGTGGTGGGTGTCTTTAGAGTAAGGGGCCGCCATGGCGGCTAGTTCGTCCGGACCTCCCCCAACTCCTTGGTGGGACGGTCCCGAAAACGATTTCGGAGGAAATAGGGTTGATGGCACGTTTTCTGGTCCTACGCTTCCACCGTTTATGGACCCGGAAGGCTTCCATGGAGAGTTACACCTAATGAGGATGTCGGGGGTACATGGACCTCTCCCCAATCGACCATTCGTAATCCGACGGTCGGTGGAAAAATTTATCGGTGGAAAAATCGAAGGGGCTTTTCCTGAAGGAAGGACCTCTTCTTACGCGCTGAAAGTTAGGAGTCCAGAAACAATACAGTAAGCTGTTAACAATGAGCCAGCTTACTGACGGTACAGCAATTTGCGTTACCGAGCACCCTACCCTCAACTCTGTCCGTTGTGTGGTAAGCTGCCGGAACGTTATCGAACGGTCAGAGGATGAACTATTAGAGGAACTTAAGGAGCAGGGTGTCAAAGAAGTCCGCAGGATCACACGACGAAATGGTCAAACGAGGGAAAATACTCCGGCCTTGGTCCTCACCTGCCGTGGGACTATTCGGCCTGATGCTATTGACTTCGGCTATATTCGCTGCAGGACTCGACCTTACTATCCGAGTCCAATGCAGTGTTTCAACTGTTGGCTTTTCGGTCACACTAAATTGAGGTGCCAGGCCCAAGAAACGCTACCTGTGGGACCTGTTCAGGGGATCACCCGATCGCCGAGAACAGAGAGTGTAGCCACGAAAGCTTTTGCAAATCATGCAACGCCAAAGATCACAAAATTTCAAGCCGAGACTGCCCTCTATGGCAGTTCGAAAACGCGGTCCAAAGGATCAAGATCGATCAGGGCCTTTCCTACCCTTCCGCCCGCAGAATAGTGGGAGCAGAAACCGAAGTGGTAGATCTTTCGCCTCGGTGACTGGTCCCGCTACCACTGCTATTGTTCAGCAAACTAACGTGAGATCAGAAGAGCAGGCAACAATTCTGGCAGCAAAAGACGCCGAAATTGCTGAACTTCGAGCGGCACTTGCCGCCCGTTCAGCCCCTCCGGCCGCCGCTAACCAAGAAGTTGAACAGCTAAAAGCCTTAGTTGCAGAGCAGGCTAAGCAAATTGAGGCACTCACAGTGCAAATCTCGGTCTTCCTGAAGGCTGTGATGCCAGCCACTAACTTGTCATGTCCATCAGAACCCACTGCGACCAGCATCCCGTCAGCTACTTCCACAGTCGTATTACCCGTTTCTAGCAAAATAAACACCCACTACCTCGATGCTATCGACCACCTCGGGACGGTTCGATCAACACTCCATCAAAAAATCACCATACAAACGATAGAATCACGGGCACTGAAACTGACTTGGGCCAAAATGTACTCTCAGATTCCGACTCAGCCTCCTCTGACCGCAGCGTTAATGCTGAATTTTATTCACCCCAATCCGATGAAAACCCATGGTTTCACCGAAAACACCAAAACCGACACGTACCAGAACCTCTCTCCCGAGTGAAAGTGAAATAACCAACGACCAAGTCACACCTTCAGTGAAACGTCCAATCAGTGCCGTCTCCCGAACGGAATCGTTATTCCAACTACAGAAAAAGACGAAAAAGGAGGCCTCCGAAGGTCTTGGGACCATTCCCAAGAAGCGGTAAGTCCATCAACCTTTTTCTCTATTTTCTCACCGCCACCCCAACCCCTCAAACCTGACACCCCCGAAAGAGCCTTCCTCAATGGTACCGTAAATAGCAGCATACAGCCCAACACCGATTTCATGGCTTCTGATCGTCGAGCGCCGGCGAACTGGAAGTCTTGCCCCAACCAGCATCGCCGGATCGACTCCGGCATCATGCCCAACGTATCAGTCCTCTCACCTCTCTTGACAGTCGGGGCGCCAATGTACCGGACGCTCTACCCCAACCGGAATCGTTGGGTCGACCTCGGCGTCTTGAAGGAGAAATGGACGAAGAGCTCCTGCTTCTTTCTGTTCGTTGCCCAGCTAAACTCCCGGTAGCCAGAGCCCCGTCGGTGCGGTCGTTTCCCACTCCGGAACTGGCGGACAACCTCTGGCGTTGGGAGAAGATCTGGAAGAGGGAAATCAAGCCTCTGAGCCATTTTTCCTGGACGACGTGGGAGGTGAAGGTTTTGAAGTAATCGGGACGCGTCGGGCTCTACCCGCTACCCCAATGGACAACGTGGGAAGTCAAGCCCTCTGTCTTCAAAACGAATGCCAAATCAACCAAGACCAGCAATTTTGAAGCCTTATTTACCCTCCAGTATCCCTGCCGGCTCTTTCGCGATGCAGCCTGGCACCCCGGGCACCCCAACCCGGGTGGTAAGTCCCACCCTGTCAATAGCTTTTCCGGTACTCTCAGCTCGCCCAACTCCATGGTACCTGGAGTGCCTGTTAGACATCACATGCAAACGCTACCCAAATCCCGTCGAAACTTCACCGTCACCGAATGCTCCTTCAATACCATCGTCAGGGTTTCCGAAACATCCCTCTCGGACAACCGGTCCCAGCGGATAGACTCCCCCTCTGGGCTCCACGGGCACTTCAACCCGTGTGATAAGTCCCCCTCCGTCATTAGCGGTTTGACAACCAGGCCTTCCGAAACTGCCAGCTTGACCACCAATGTTGCAGCGGCAGCTCATTCTCAGCACATCAACCTGGGCGGCAGATCCTTTCTACGGCAAACTTCTCAGAACTCCAGCGGAACCTCATCGATTTCCCGAACTTCTTTTCCCACGCCAACTCTGCCAAAACCAATTACCTTTCTCCTTCAATGGAACATGATTGGTTTCTATAATAACCTCGCAAACCTCGAACTTCTAGTTCATGACACTGCACCGTGGTGCTTAGCTCTGCAGGAAGTGAACA
Organism: Aedes aegypti; assembly: GCF_002204515.2. Classification (NCBI taxonomy): domain Eukaryota; kingdom Metazoa; phylum Arthropoda; class Insecta; order Diptera; family Culicidae; genus Aedes; species Aedes aegypti. The sequence continues at coordinate 144,863,633 of NC_035108.1, forward strand.
GGGTATCGGTTGAGCAGCTCAACCGCTCGCTTCGTGGCCAATATCGTTGGACTATGCTCCGTGGCAGTAACTTGAGACACTCAGTCGCCCTGGGTGTATTAACGTCGATCCCTTTTGAGGTCCTCAGGCTCGACTCAGACCTACCCGTTGTCGGAATACGCCTTAACGGGCCTATCAGGGTTTCCGTTTTAAACGTCTATCTCCCCTGCGGAACCTTACCCAACCTGCGTGAGCGGATTGATCGAATCCTTGAGGTGATACCCGGACCCCACCCTTTTCGTTGGCGACATGAACGCTCATCACCCTATTTGGGGTGGGCACCGCTCTGATGCCAGAGGAATCGCCCTACAAAATATTTTCGAGGAACATGACCTTATTGTCCTTAACAACGGTGCAAATACCTTTTTTAACGGGCATACCTCCTCAGCCATCGACGTAGCTGCAGTAAGTCGCTCCTTCGCTAACCGTTTTCAGTGGAGTGTGGACTCCGATATGTACGGTAGCGATCACCATCCTATTCGAATAGGCTCATGTGCCTCCCCGCCGGCTTTGGCCCGTCGGCCTAGATGGATGTACGAGAAGGCAGACTGGAACGAATACACTCAAAGCTTTCGCTATCTTTCCCGAAATCATGCACCCACCAACTTAACCGATTTGGCCAAAGTGATCCACAATGCCGCGGAATCATCTATACCTCGTACTAGCAATCGACGGGGCAGGAAGGCTCTACACTGGTGGACGGATGACACCAGAAAAGCAGTCAAATCTAGGAGGAAAGCACTACGCACGGTCAAGCGTATTCCCATTGGCCACCCTAACAAGGAGAATGCAATTAACCTATATCGGCGGCGACACATGGAATGCAAAAGGATAATCGCGGACGCCAAGCGTGCCAGCTGGGAAAATTTCTTGGACAGCATCAATCCAACACAAACTTCCTTTGACCTCTGGAGCAAGATAAATGCTCTCAGTGGAAAGCGTAAAGCAACACCACTTACACTTCAAATTCAAGGCTCTGATGTTTCGGAACCTCCAGCAGTAGCAATGGCTCTAGGCGAATATTTCGCAAAGCTGGCAGCCATCGATAGCTACAGCGATTTCTTTAAACGCCGTATTCAACCAACTCTCAGTTCTGTGGCTGATTTTTCCGTTCCTGATGATCATGATAACGCGCCAATCAACAATCCATTCACTCTCAGTGAACTAATATTCGCAATCAAATGTAGTACCGGTAAATCTGCTGGCCCAGATGGTATCGGTTATCCTCTCATAAAAAATCTTCCTCCTTCCGGCAAACTACAACTCCTGGATCTCATCAACAAAACATGGCTCACGGACAGTTTTCCGTCAGAATGGAGCGAAAGCCTTATCATCCCCATACCGAAGACTAACAGTGACTCTCGTGGCCCATCCAAATTCCGGCCAGTTGCACTCACGTGCTGTATGTCAAAGGTGATGGAGCGGATGGTGAACCGTCCGACTGAAACAGTTCCTGGAATCTCATGACCTCTTGGACCATAGACAACATGCCTTTAGAGCAGGGCACGGGACTTCAACCTATTTTTCCCAACTCGGTGATGTCCTACATACGGCTTACTCCAGTGGCTTGCATACCAAGATCGTTTCCCTAGATCTATCGAAGGCGTTCAACCGGACATGGGGTCCATTAGTTCTCCGTCAACTAGTTGAATGGAATCTATCAGGGCACATCATGCGTTTCGTGCAGAATTTTTTACAACAGCGTTCCTTCCGAGTCCTTGTTGGTGACTTCCTATCCGACTCATATCGGGAAGAGACCGGCGTTCCACAGGGATCCGTGATAGCAGTCACCTTATTTCTGGTGGCAATGAACGGAGTGTTTAGCTACCTTCCCAGTGGCATATATGTATTTGTATACGCTGACGATATCCTTCTCGTCGTTAGCGGTAAAACACCAGTTCGTGTCAGAATTAAAACCCAAGCAGCTGTCAACGCGGTATATAAGTGGGCCTCTGCAGTCGGCTTCGAGCTGTCCGCATCGAAAAGCGTTAGATGTCATGTGTGTCCATCTAATCATCGTAACCCCGTCCCAATTATGGTCAATGGGGCAGTTATTCCTAACAAAAAAACCGTCAAGGTGCTTGGGGTCACTGTGGACCATGGGCTCACCTTCCGGCATCACTTTGACTCGGTGAAGCAGAGTTGTCAAACCCGCCTAAATATAATCCGGACGATCTCACGCCCCCACCGAACGAACAATCGGGCAGTGCGCTTCCGGGTTGCGCAAGCCATAATCGATAGCAGGCTAACATACGGGTTAGAACTCACTTGTATAGCGTTAGACCGACTCGTTAGCACTCTCGCTCCCGTATACCACGGGTATATACGCATAATATCAGGGTTGCTTCCTTCAACTCCGGCGGACTCAAGCTGCGTCGAAGCAGGTCTTCTCCCCTTCCGTTTTTTCATTTACACGGCTGTCTGCAGAAAAGCTGCCGCTATTACCGAAAAAACATCCGGAGACGACAGGATTTTTATCCTATCTGAAGCGTGCAGAATCCTCCAGTCGACCGCCAACGTGGACCTCCCCCCAGTGGCCAAGGTTCACTGGTACGGAGATATTTGTTGGCACTCATCGAAACCAAACATAGACAACGCAATTGCAAATCAGTTTCGCGCAGGTGACAATTCATCGTTTCTTAGAGCTACCGTCCTCGATTGGCTACATAACAAGTATCCCTGTCACGAAAAACGCTACACCGATGGGTCACTCTCGAACCTTGGCGTCGGTTTGGGAGTTTCGGCCTCCGACATTTCACTAAGCCTTAGTCTTCCTCCTACATGCTCCGTTTTTTTCCGCGGAAGCCGCTGCTATTTTCATAGCAGCCACCATACCATCCGACCGACCAGTATTAATCCTTACAGATTCAGCAAGCGTGGTTTCTGCCTTGCAATCTGAAAGGCCCACACATCCATGGATTCAGGGGACGCTAGAGAATGCTCTGCCGAACACAACCTACGCATGGATTCCCGGACATTGTGGGATACCCGGAAATGTAGCTGCCGATATCCTCGCCGGGACTGGCCATTCTTCTCCTCGTTTCGAAGAAACGGTTCCTTTCGATGACGTCAAAAGATGGATTTCGAAAACTTTCAAGGACGTATGGGGTACTGAATGGGCTCAGTCTTACTCTCCGCACCTGCGAAAAATCAAACTCTCAACCGAAAACTGGGTTGATTGTCCTCTTCTCCACGATCAACGAGTCATCTCCCGCTTAAGAACCGGGCATACGCGGGTTTCTCATAACATGGATGGACGTGGTCCTTTCAGACGGATGTGCTCAATCTGCGGCGTTCAGAACTCCGTCGAGCACTTTATATGTACATGTCCGCAATACGAATCAGCCCGGAGATCCTTCGGAATTTCGGGAAGTATCCGCAGCTCCCTAGGAAACGACGCGGCCACCGTGTCAACTTTAATAGAGTTCCTAAAAGCTATTAACCTGTACGGACAAATATGACCCAACTCTACAAGCCAGCTTAGTCCGGCTAAGCAGATGTCTACCGCCAAAGTCGGCGGCTATACGCAATTAGGTTATCAAATTTTTCAAAAAACAAGGAAGTTTCGCATTATGCGGTGCGCATTCACAATTAGGATATTTCAATTCAAGACTGTCGGTGGGTGTTACATGTAAAACAACGACAGGTCGACTGTCCAGTGAGTCAGCTAAAATAGCGTTACTCTGTGTTTGTCGAGACCCCTTGGTTGGGCTCGAAAGAGGCACCCCTTAAGGGTCCTTCTTTTTTGAGGCACCATTTCGGTGACCTCTTCTGACGAGTGTTGAACTAGCTTTATGTTAAAAAACACTATAATAAAGAAAAAAAAAAAAAAAAGGTAAACGTTAATTTTGAATTTGTCTGTAAAAATAATTTGAACTACGAACTTCGTTTTACAATAAAGTACCCTAAACTACGCTGTACATACCTCCACATAATTGATGTCATCGTAATATTCAATTATCTTTGAAATAATATTCAAATTTTATTCAAAACAGCACCCTATTTGGCAATTTATTGATTTTATAAGAAAAATACAAAATAACTTGAATGAGCAGAGAGCATTGATATACTATTTAATAAATGTTGTTTTCATCATTTTAACAAACGTTTGTGTTGCGGTTATGGCAATAATATTTATTCTATAAATCTCTATAACCATGTTTGGTAGTAAAATGCAAATTAAAAATGATAATTATGCAATGTTTTGATAGGAACATTAACTATGGATTATGTATATACATTTAGGAGCCAAACATAAAGAAATTGACTAAAATTTTTGGTTTTGGATTTGTTATAAATGTTATATTACCTAAGATTCAAAAGTATAAGTTGTCGATATCCACTCCTAGCTACTCTAAAACTGATTATAATTTTTTGAAACTGGTGCAATATTCGCAGTTATCATTCTTAAGGAAGTGATGTTAAAAAAAATGCAATTTAATGTTCGACTTACCGAATATTTTAGCAAAGAACATGGGAAAACTGGTATTTTTCTTAAATTTACTTAAGTTTCAAATATGTCCGCTTATAAATTTTCCAAATGTATTCTACTGCATCTGAACAACACAACGAAGAGCTTAAGTAATCATCTAGTCCATTAAAAATTAGTTTCGAATGCTGTATATTTCTTTTTTGTTAGGTGTACGAATATGGAATTGGGTCAATTATAGACACAATCTCAATACTTTTCCATTATTCCAAAGATTTAATCAAATGAATACAGTTTTTCATTGCCAAACAATAGATGACACCCATAACCTTCATTATTGATAAAGTATATCGAAGTCCATGCACCATTTAATAGTTTTATACCAACTTGATATGAAAACAGTGCCCCGTACGAAAATGAAATTGAGTCACTGTAGGGCGCTTTACCCATACGCCACGAGAGGATTCATGGACGCAGAAGTTAACCTGAATTCGATTTTAGCTAAATAATCACGTGGTCCTCTTTCGCAAAGCGCACCTCTTTCGGAAGAATTAGATGTCCTTCCAAACACAACGCTTTCTATTTATATCCAATGCCTAGCCCGAGAGCGCATTATTTATTAGGTATTGAAATATGACACACCCCTCGCCAAAAACTTGCTGGCTGAGATTTCTCTAGTACGGGCTTCCAATGGGTCGTGACGTTCTCGAACAACCGGTTACGGAGCATGAGTCCGTTGCTCGATAAATACTTGTATTAATTATGATATATGAAGTTTAACAGCTTCCAATCGGCTTAGCAGTAAACCACGAATCATAATTAAAACAAGTATGAAAATGTTTGTTGAGAATATGTAATTATAGACACAAGTCAGCCATATTGAAATTTAGATATAGTTAGCGATTCTGAAAAATAATCTCTTTGAGCGACAGCCTCAATATAATGATATTGCACCATAGCTGATTTATTATGACACAAAATGGTCAACATCCGAAATATACCCGACCAGTGGATAACAACAGAGTTGTAACAGATTTGTTACTCAGTTAGCGCGTTTTTTCCTAACAAAATGTGTTATAATTTTGGCTGGTTAGATATAATATGGTTAACATAACATAACGATATGGTTAAAATAACAAAAATTATAACACAATTCCTTCTACAGAATTGAAACAAAATATGTTATAATTTAAACAAAAATGTAACTCATTATGTTTGGAATCGAATATAAACATAACTAATTTTGTTATTTTCCATAACTGAAGTATAACAAAATTTGTTATAAGCAATTGCTCACAAACATTTCATAACAAATTGTGTTATAATTATGTTTTAAATTTAAACAAATTTGATGCAGTACCTGTTATTATGACTGATTTTGTTTTAATTATGTTATAAATTCTTTCATCAACTATAATTGCTTCTGGTGTCTGTCGGTTTTGTGACTGTGGAATAGAGATCTCACAACATTTGCTCTGTGCGTTATATGTACGTAGAAGACAATATTTCAAAAAGGGCATTTTAAGCCCTTTTGAAATTTGGTTAGAAAATCCCAATCTGGTTATTGGTTTCATTCCAAGAATCATACCGGATTGGAGTACTTCGCATCATCAGTCAACGGAATTTACCCCAAATGAAAATTCGTCGTCCTGAAAGAATGCAAATTAAACAGGGGTGTACCACAACAGATCAAATTCAAAGACATAATCTTAACATTGCATTTGATGATATTTCGTCATTTTTTATTTGATTTTCAGAAATTATAGAATAAAATTGTGCAGAATATTTTCTATCAAATATTTGTGACTGTAGAAACCAAATACTTATATCTATATCAAACAAAATAAAAACTCTTTCCAACCTGTGAGATGTTAATCAAACAATAAAAGCAGTCGAAGTGCGTGTGTTGCCATTTTTGACGTTATGAAATATGTGAACCCAAATGACATGAAAGTAAATTTTCACCGCACAAATTCAAAGCAGGGCAATACAGGTTATTGCAAACAAATCAAAATCTTTAGCCAGATAACGAAACTACCTTGCTCATGGCCGTAGGTACTAATCTCAGCAGTTGAGGACCTTTCCGAGTTATAAACTTCCTCCAAAAATGCATGCATGCAAATGCAAAAATGGTCAATTAGCAAAAAAGCTCTCAATTTATTACAGTGTAAATGGTTACCAGTACACTAAGGTGAGAAACAGGCTCTGTTCCAATTTGAACGTAACGCTAAAAAGAAGCAGTTCAGACGTATTTGTAATGAAAAACGCTTATAATGCAGAAATGATCAATTAGCATAAAAAACTATCAATTAATAACAGTGGAAATGCTCATAAAAACAGAGCCTTCCAGTTGGGAGGTAACATAAAAAAGAAGACGTTCACTGCATCTATGATAAAAAGTGCTTCCTCCGTCCTTGTTCAAACTGCATAGGAAACTAAGCAGGTAATTATTTTGTTTCAATAGATGCACATGTGTTCAAAAATTCTGGTTATTTATCACAAGACCATCATCCACAAAATCGAAGATAGCAATCGCAAATTCAAATTGGAGCAACTGGATTCATTATCAGTGTTTAAAAGGCATCCTACATAAGAACTTCTGCAAAAATCAGAAAGGTGTTTTGAGTTGATTTTGTTGTTTTAGCTATTTAAAGTAAGCTAGTTATTTTGTTATATGTGAGAAAGAAATTATATGGGAGCTTTAGATCGCACAAAATTCCTGTATAAAAAAAAAATCACAATTATTTACAGTGTTATGTATATAACTTGTTTAGTTTGGATGCTTATCATTTCGATACATTAGAAAACATCATAGAACAACATAAATCGCTACAAAAGATTATTTGTAATTAGCACAAATTTACAGAATCCACGCCATTCAATCAAACTGTTCATCAACTTGGGTTGGCTTGGTCTAATAAATAATCGATTTCAAGATGTTTCGCTACTCATTTAATACATATCAAATATATGTAAACAAAGTGGCATACTTGGTTTGGTGAAATAAAATAGTTGATTTTTTCACTTTTGTCTAAGTGACGCAGCACTGTGCGACGTGACATTTGAGCATCTTCCCTGTAAAATCACTAGAAACCATCTTTCATAGTACTATGGTTCAGAAAGCAGTTTTACGCGGAATGATGCATTTCGAGCTCTAGAATGAAACATTAGACGAAAACGGTCTTCTACAAGTTATTTGTATTAGTTAGGCCCTTTGTTTAATGTTATTGAAAATTAGGGTAGTCCACACTCTCATAAAAATGCTGTGACTAACTTTTTCGTTATTATAAATTATGGTGTACATGTTTCAGCAAAGTTGCAGAGCATTTAATTTCATGCAACTTTGCCAGAATTTGTTTTTGTATCTTAATTCACCACCATTAACTAGTAACTAGAGTTTTTCTTGGACCACCCTACGTTATTTACGAAAAAAATCTCTCAATCGGTCAAATATTGAGCTCTTTTCGGCAATGTTTTTTTTTAAATTTGACGTTCTACAATTTTGCCTAAGAGTATATACCATTGTTTTTGCAAATAAAAAAGTTGATTACATTGTTCATGTGATATTATTTACCAGCCTAGTTTCAGATAACACTAACAAAATTATCTATATAAATAAAAATGGAATGGTGTTTGTATGTCACGAAATGGCTCACGAACGGGGCAACGGGTTTGAATAATTCTTCCCCCATTTTGTTCGTCAAGGGTTCCGACGTGTTTGTGTGTATGAAAGTTTCAGGAGGTTCACCGGGAAAGTAGGAGAAACGGGACTGAACCGAACTGTCATTTTGTATGGGACGATTCATAGCGGTTTTCAACAGCCTACTTGATGGCAAGACGAAGTTTGCCGGGACCACTAGTTATATTATAAAAATCAATTTTGTAGCAAACTGTATTTGTCTTAAATTTAGTTTGCATGCTCTAAATACAAAATAATAAAAAAAAGATACATGCACAGAAATATCTCCAAAATAGTTTCATTACTATATCAGTTTTAGTCCTGAACGACTTTCAGAGCCAAAAATAAAATCATGTGGATCTCCGAGCTTTGCAAAAATACACAAAATTCCAAAGTATACCCCGTCTAAAGGCGAAGTTGGGTATTAAAGTGTTAACCTAAAGTTCATAAACCCATCTGCGTTATAAGCACAATAGTTTTCAATTCGTCAAAGTTTGGTGCCCGGAACACAAAACAAAATCTAAACCACCTCTCAATATATATGAAAATATTTATGGAAGAATAAATAGTAATATCGCCTTCTGATTGCGAAGTTAAAATCTTAATCTTCAAAAAAATCTCTGTCTAAAATACAGAAAAGCTCATGAATCTTGCTTGGAAAACCTATTCAATATGATACAGTATTGGACAAAACATTTGCAACTTTTACGATTTTCTACACAAAATGGTCAATTTTAAAGGGTTAGATCTGAGTCATTTATGAACCGATTTGAATGAACTTTTTACAGTACTTCAGAAATAACCTAAATATATGTGATTTTTCCAACCACGAGATTAAAAGCAATACGGTTAAACTAAAGTGAATGTTTTGACGATATTTTTTATAATTCACATAACTAATCAATTTGAAGGAATAGTTTTATGGTAACTTGAGCAAAGTTGTAAGTTTTGGCGAAATGAACAAGTTTGCTGAAAACAGTTTTTGTGTAGGACTATTGATTTTGTATTTTTCGTCGAAAATTACGCTTTAGCAAAATCGTTATTACTTTTGAACTCGTGATTGCAAAATTTATTATGGTGAAAATCAAGTTATATTTTATGTTTTGTAAAAATTTTATTCATATCGGACCATAAATAACTGAGAATTAGCATACCAAAGTTGATCATTTTCTTTTGTAAAATCGAAAAAGTTGCTGATGTTTTGTCCAATACTATATATCATCAGAACATTTTATAAACTTCTGTGCATATGTTGCCATTTATTTTATTTTAAAATAAATAAAATTAGATATAATATGTTTTGAAGAGTTCTTCTTCTTCTTCTTCTTCTTCTTCTTCTTCTTTTTCTTCTTCTTCCTGGCATTATGTCCCCACTGGGACAGCGCCTGCTTCTCTGCTTGTTCTGTTGTTCTTATGAGCACTTCCACAGTTATTAACTGAGAGCTTACTGTTAACTGAGAATTAGCATACCAAAGTTGATCATTTTCTTTTGTAAAATCGAAAAAGTTGCTGATGTTTTGTCCAATACTATATATCATCAGAACATTTTATAAACTTCTGTGCATATGTTGCCATTTATTTTATTTTAAAATAAATAAAATTAGATATAATATGTTTTGAAGAGTTCTTCTTCTTCTTCTTCTTCTTCTTTTTCTTCTTCTTCCTGGCATTATGTCCCCACTGGGACAGCGCCTGCTTCTCTGCTTGTTCTGTTGTTCTTATGAGCACTTCCACAGTTATTAACTGAGAGCTTACTGTGCCAATGACCATTTTTGCATGCGTATATCGTGTGGCAGGTACGAAGATACTCTATGCCCTGGGAAGTCGAGAAAATTTCCAACCCGAAAAGATCCTCGACCGGTGGGATTTGAACCCACGACCCTCAGCTTGGTCTTGCTGAATAGCTGCGCGTTTACCGCTACGGCTATTTGGGCACCCTTCTCTCTTGAAGCGTTCTTAGTTTCCTCCAATGTTTCATGTAATGTGGTATTAGCATAGATGTTGAACATAACATGATTTTAAATAATAAAATCATAAAAGGGTTTCAGTTTCGAAAAAGTGAAACGTTATTTTTGCTTCTGAGTTTAATTCTCACATTTCAAAATTTACATACATCAAGGATTTGTTGCCACAAATGTATATGCCAATATATAAAATATGGGCTTTTTAATTTAAGTCAACATGTGCAAACATCTGTACTTTTTATATATCTTAACCGGATGTTCCCATTTACACTGAAATACTCTTCGAAGTGCTTCAAAATGCATTGTTAACAATGCTTTCATTTCATTTAGTAGTCGCCAATGGTCTTCGGACTATCGAAGATTGAAGAAAAATCAAAGCAAAAGCTGCATAACCAAAAGAAGGTGATTGTTAAAAACAGTCAAAATTATAAAGTATAAATCTGACGCATATTTTAAGCACTGTTTTTGAATCTTGAATAAAATATTCTTCAAAGTAGAACTAAAAAATGAAACCTCGTTGAATTTTCTTCTTTTTGATAAAATATTGTCAAATTGTTTAGTAAGGTGCTTAAATTCTATATCATTTGGAATCCTGGTGAAAATATTAAAGACATTTAATTCTCGCTGATAAAATCCTTAGGTTTAACACATGCGTATAAATAAAAGCCCTGAAACAAAACAAATGGAAATTATGATAAATATGCAAACTACTGTAACTTGTAATTTCCCAAGCGAAATTCCTTCAAATTCACGTGGAAGTTCGATATCACATCTTTTGAATGCTTAATGTAAACCTGATAGGCATTCGATTAGTTTCTAAATGCTGGATGATGCAGCAAGATGCAATACGATATTTTTTTGTAACATAATATACATTGTAAATAACTTAAAATCTTGAAATCACTATATTAGGGGGAGATCCCCCAGTACCGGACACTTAAGCCACTAAATTCATAGTTCGAAAAATATTGATTTTATGGGCTCGTGTTACCCATTTATGATAAATATTATCATTTTTATAGTGTACAAAAATAAATTTGAAAATATAAATATGAATTTTGACATTACATTTTGATGATGTATTTTAGTACCAAATTGATCGATCTTGAAAGGTGGCACCCAATACCGGACACGATCTAGAAATGCCTCGAAATCTGAAAATTTGAACATCATTGAATGTGTACACTATAGGAATAGTTTATAATTACCAATTCAATGCATTTGCATCATTTACAAGAATAATTTGAGTTTTTCTTAGTTTGCAAGATGCCTATCAAAAAACATCTTCCATATATGATGAAAAATAGCACATTTTACGATGTTGTTCTGAATGTTAATTCTTACTAATTTTATTGCATGTTTGATACCATGATAGACGGAACCCAAGAAAAATGAAAGTATTTTGAGACACTGACGCAATAATTACAAAGATATCATATAACAAATCAAGCTGTCCGAAACTGGGGGACAGGAGGTGCTTAACGAAAATTTCAATTTGTCCATATTTAGTTCGATTGTGGTACAAAATACATTCATACTATCAAATTAGGATTATGTTCGATCATGCTTGCGTGATCCAACGTTTTTTTTCTTATTCAAAATATTTACTAAATAGGCTCAAAATTAAGGGGATACGTCAATTTTTTAAAGATTTTCAAACTTTTCTACTTTTTTAAAAAGGCATGCATATTTCAAGGATGTGTTATTCTACGCAAACATTAGTCTCCATAATAGCTTTCTTTTCTACTGATACACCTTCTTGATTGGACCATGATTTCTCAATGTTTCGACTTTGTCCGGTATTGGGTGCTGTCCGGCACTGGGGGATCTCCCCCTACGTTCATTTCCCTCAATGAAATATTTTCAAATTCGCTTAGAGGATGGGTAAAATCCTCATACAAAATCGAGTATTCTGTTCTAAATTTGAATGAAAACGACAATTTAAGAAGTTGTTTTAAAACTAGGCACGTTAACCATTTCTTTCGCATTTCGACGAACTGGAAACAATCTGGATAAACTAAATATTATGTAATAGTCACTGGACTATGATCCTATTTGGCAGATAGATCCAAAAGTCAACGGGGTTGTTCATTAGCCACGCGATCCTTTTTTTTCCAAATCACCATATACTGCCCTCTGTTTGTCTTTTGTCTACAAAAAAAATCAAATTTGTTAGGTCCGTGGTCGTTAGCCAGACTTCTCCCCCCTTCTTCTATAGATGGCAACGTGGTTTTCGGATGACCTCTTAATTGTTTCAATAGTAATACCAGTAACCCGTAACAATAAATTAACAGTTAAAAAAAATTATTTAAACTAATATCGAAATATTTAGCCCATTTCCAACAATGTTTGTTTTAAACAAACGCTCTTTAGTAAAGAAATATTCGTTCAATGTAGTGGGAACAAAAGTAACATGAAATACCACGCGTCTCCATTTCAATCAACGCATATATAAGAGTGCATCGCTTATATAATTCATCAAAATTTCCTTTCAATACATACGAATTGCATCGCAAAATTATTCAGCAATCATGTTAGACTCTGTAAACATCACTCAAACGCAAAAACACACAACTCCACTAAATCGAAGCGGGAAAATACCACTAGGAATGGAATTCCACACCCAACCCGGACTCAGACGAAAAAGAGCTTATCGAAAATAGTATTTCACGCTACGGTTACTCCAAACAACCAACGACCACCACCACCGGCAAAATGTGCTGCACTACATTGCTTCAACTATTTTGCACACATTAAATATATAAATCTCCCCGGTGTAGCATAAACCATTGAGCGTGTGGCTCTCAGAAGCAAACAATTTGCATAAAACATATTCATTCCTGTGTACATAATAACAAGTGCATAAAGACGGAAAATAGTACGTGTAGCGATTCGCAGTCCGAAACATGATACAGTAATACGCCGTTTTGGTGGGTTGAAACGGGAAACGCCTCGACTACCGGCAGTGTGACTGCTTCGAGCAGTAGTTACCTTCTGCTGTATTCGATTTACAGATCCACTACTGTAGGTTATTTGCAACCCTAGAGCAGCAGTTAGCGCAAGCAATCGTAGACGCAATATTTGCTCCTTGTACATACGCATAAATACTAGGGCTTGTTATGGATAGTCGCAAATAGTTCCAATAGTCAATTAACATCCAATTCGTTGGAACAGAAATCAGAGCTTATCAAAAGCTTTTATTCAAATAGGCTGTAAAGAGTAACAAGTTGGTAGTCAAACATTAAATCGTCAAACCCACGTGGATATACTGTAATTAAAGCAATCACACCAATTATCGAAAACATCGGTCTTCATCTATCAAGTACAGCCCGTAACCATTGAAGATGGATTTCATTAGGCCAAATTGAATTGAAAATTATCTAGCCTTGAGCGGCTTTATCCAAAAAACGAATATAGGATAATTCGTTGATAGAATTATTCGCAGACCATTATCAATGTCGAACCATTGTCCAGCCTACAAGACCATCGTGATGTCATTTTCACCGGAGCTCAAATCAACAACCGTGTGGGTGGTACTTGCCTAAGATGGATTTTTTTCGAATAAATGTGATGCGAATCACCGTTTCGGTCACGATTATCGTCAGGATATAGCCACCTTTTCCATTACACACAGAGACACACAAAATGTAAACAAGCTTCTTACTACAGTTCTTCACAAACTAGCAAAACCCTATTTGGGTTTTGAAAGTTTAGTTTGAAATTCACTTTTTTCAATTTTTAGCTATTTGTTTTTCTTTAGTACGCCTGTATCTCATAAACTGTCGGAAATTCCTCTGGAAATCTTATTCACATCCAAAGGCACATCTTTCGTGAACATATCGTAGCGGTTTTCTCAGTTTTTTCGTTGTGTGTTAGTTCTGAACTCCGGAAAAATGGTAATTTTTATATATTTTGGTCATAATTTATAAATCGTTAATATTTTAGCATGACTGTCTTCCACAAAAACATGCTGTCCTAACCAACACAGGCAACTTTTCTGAACATGTTGATCAAATGATGCTTTTTCAAAAATGATACAAATGATCCTTTTTCTTGTTCTGATTATATTAACACTTCAGTGTACGTGCTCTTGTATTTGGTACACAAAAAGATACACAACCCTCGCTCTTCGTGCATTGTCTTCAAAAAATATTTGACTATTTCCAACAGATTTGTTATCTTGAAGAATTTTTATATTTATAATCAAATTCCTCGAGCAATATCGAAGGGTGGCTGCAGAAAATGTTACTACAAATTTCTTTGAAATTAGTCAAATAATATTGTGAGATTTAGCCATACTTTCAACGTGAATTTCTCCTAGAGAAAAATCGATTGTAGCTTATCAACATGTTCAACAAAGTTGCTTGTGTTTCGTCCGATGCATTGAGAAATTCCAATCGTTTGTGTTGTGTTCGAATCCGTATTAAGGATAATCAAATAAAAAAATGAAAAGGGCGTAACTCCAAATTTAGAACTAATCTTTCAAAACCCAAATAAAGTTTTGCTTATATGGATGTGTACTTTCTTGAATTTTGTGTACATGACGTTAATTTCAAAAATGGTGCACTGTGTTAGTAATGATATTGAATAAGTTTTTTTTGATGACAAAATTTTAAATTACATGGATAAATTAAGCATTGCGATGGAAAGTGTAGGTTTTTAAGATGAAGATCGAACGCAAACCTTAAATTTCCAAGTACACAAATCTTGAGAACAAGAAAACCGTTCAAGTTGAAAGATCGATTGGTCACCCACTGCCTTCAGCTTAAACGTATATCTGGTTTTCTAGATATGTGCTCTTAAAAATTTAAGTTTTGGCTTGAATTCAACTTCATTTTAATATGTTAGCTATGATTATTTATAATGTGTTTCAACACATTATCATTAAACATTCAAATTACTCCCTATTCCATGTTTAAATTCCGATACCTCCCTAACTTGATGGTTCTTTCAATATGGAATGAGGGGAGTTGACTGTATTAAGGCCTGTACTCGAAAAAAAAATCACCAGACACAAGTGTTCGTCAAAAATTTATTTAAAGTTGCATTTTCTTGAAACTTTCAGGGAATGAAACATATGGATTATGTTTCGGTATAATTACTTTATTCAATGTCCTTTGCTTCGCTGAAAGCCCGCACCTTTCCCTTAAGACCCCCCCATTATATTTTGTGCAATGGTGGATCCAACCTTTTTGGTCACTTTCATCCATGCTTTCTTCCACCGAACGAATTTCTGTTGAATTAGGGGGTTGCCGGTTTTCGGTATAAAAAACAACGTTATTGTCTCTGGACCAATCCAACGTCGATCGCGCGTAATGGCATGATGCCAGATCCGGCCAAAATAATGTCTCGCCTCCGTGAGACCGCGGGAAGGGCAACAGACGCTTCTGAAGGCACTCGGTGCTGTAAATTTCGCAGTTGATAGTACCCGTTATAATGTACGGTTTACTCAGTTTACCGCATTGGCATATGGCCTGCCAGAGCAAGTATTTATTTGACGCATTTGTCCATTTTTTTCCTTATGTCTTCTGGACCATCGCGAACCGAAAGGTTCGGATTACGATTGAAATGATTCAACACCTTCCGGGCCTTCACAGGGTCAGCTGTCTTCGATTTTCTTCCACTTTCAGCCCGCCGCTCGATCTGAGACTCCTTAAAAGATTTTACCACCCGAGAGACAGTTGAATGGGTTCTAGTTATCCCCAGATTTTCATCAATTTTCATCCACGGACAAAAAAGTTACACACGAATAAAAATGGTGCTTTTTTCCCGAGTGCAGACCTTAGTTTGACTCTTATACTATCGGACATTATAGTCAATCGAGAGGTAAACCAAGGGGTGGGACAGCCTACTGATCTTGAGCTAGATCACGAGTTGCTTTTGAGTAACTCTCAGTAGGGAAAGTGTACCAGTTATGGCCATAGTGGTTCCCTATTTGGCCATGTGTGAAATTTTTATAAGTTTCAGATTTTAAATCTTGTTGAATGTTTTAACATCAAGATCTATCTTAAATCAAACTACTACAACACACAAACATTTTCTAAATTTGAAGACCTGAAAGTAATCACGTATGGCGAAATAGGGAACCATTATGTCCATAACTGGTACACCTACCCTAACTCAATTTGCTCGGCTTCATGTTTACATAGCAACCATAAGCGTTTGGTTATTTGTTTCCTGGAGAAAAAAAGCCTACCGTGTTATATGCGTAAGGCATTCCTTATCGTCTTTTTTCTGAATTGAATAATAGAATTAAACACTCTCTTCGAGTTTTGCGTGTTAAAGCAAAATCAGATACTATGGTGAAGGTGATGAGTGCTCTAAAAACTTATAAATACTCGTAGATCTATTCATCGCCATTAAGTCTTCCTTGAATTCAAACGAAATTCGCTAAGATTACATTGAAGTATCGGGTAGCCTCCCCAGTTATTGACTGCAATCAACTGCACATGTATGCCCTTTGAAATAAAAATACTTTTTGATTTGATGCTGGGCATTCTTGCACCATCGCGTTAAAGCAAAAGTAAGTACTAGAAGAAACATATGGTTGGCGTTAAGTCAGAGTGGACCAAGTGACATTTTTCATATTTTGAGAAAAATGGGTTTAAAGTCTAAAGCTCTGTAATTTTTGAACTCGTTTAAATTTTGGTTCAATATTTCTACACATCTTTGTGTTACTTTCAAACAATGTAATGTGAAGTAATAATCATGAAAAATCATAATCCAAACCTCTGATAGAACGATTTTTTGATGGACTACGTGTACTTAGTCCACACTGACTGAACTAAAGACCACCATTCAGTGAGTTGGTTCACTCTGACTTAACAATTTCTAGGAAAATAACAAACCTTTCAATGTTTCAATGGTCAAACCTGGTGCATATCTCATAAGCAGATTATCAAGACCCTTTGACACCAGTATAGTAAATTCTTCAATAATCTATATCGCCAATACCGAAATCAGTGGCATTACGATAGCTTGAAAATTAAGGTATTGCAGGGTAATTGCTTTGAAGATCAGAAATATTCAAATATGTGTTCAGTCAGAGTGGACCAAGTGAAAATCTTGAATACCGACCAAAATACACTTGTCCAATAAGCGGGTTCTAGCACATTCCATACATACACCATAGAACTACCATAAACTTCTGTCGGACTCTGAAATTGACTCAAGAAATGCTACAATTAATCATTTTAGTGCTTTTCAACACTTCAATTTTTGGCCCATTCATACGATTTTGGCCTACTTTGTATGAAAATCCGAAAATTGGCACAGAATTCTTGTAGGTCGAAAATTAGTGCTTTTCCCCTACTTAACGATCAAGTTTTCAGCCAGAACAGCTGTCTAATTCAATTCAAATGTGCTCTTGAAATGTTGTGGTATGGATTCGATTCATATTCACCTTGAATTAAAGAAAAACGTTTTTAGCACTAATATATTCCCTCTATCGAACCTTTGAACAATATGATAGTGCTTTCTTCGTAACATTCTGTACATAAACATTTGAGAAAAAAATCTTTCCTGTCTTACATTTGTTAAACCCAGATGCACGATCGAAGCAAATCAGTCATCGGACTGAATTAATTGCTTTCTGAGCAAATGTGAGTAACTCAAAGAATCGCTCGATGTGCATAGCTTGCTCAGATCAAAGCTGTCCTTCCCTTGGAGCAAACAATAAACAATAAGCAAATGAATTGAAATTCGGTTTGATAATTACATTACGAGATTCGGTCCGATAATTACAAAGAAGGGGAGATAGAACGTCAAAACCATAAACATAATACATTTCATTTGCTGAAGTTATTCATGGTTGGCCAAAGCATAAAACTTTTCGTACAACATGGTTCCGATATTCTGTTAATAAATGCAACAAATATTTTGTTTTTGGAACTCCTCTCATTGCTCAATGGTCCGAATGGAACCAGGAAAAAAGTGTTCTCTCTGTTCTCGTCTATTTTAGACGAATGCTATCTTCAGAGATTCGTAATTGAGTTTTGATCTTCTAAGCAAAAAAAGTTGAGTACGGCGGCCCTTATTTAAGTTTAAATTCAGACTCAAACTTTTTTGTTTTGGAATTTAAGGCTGCATTCTTCTGCAAACTTTAAGACAATATTAATCTGAACAATTTTGTCTTGATCTATCTCTTGATTTGAGCTAAGTAAATAGATTATGGAAGTGTTAGCTTAGTGCGACCCGAAAAAACAGGTTTTGGGTCAAACTTTTTTATTCTCAATTTCTCCATTAAGTTACATATAGAAAAGTTGTAGATCTTGTGTAAACCTCCAACTTTGCTGAAGACAGCACCCAGTAAACTTTAAAATCTTTTGAGTTACAAGCGAATTTCGAGTTTTTCAAGTGTATTTTTGAAGGTTAATTTTCTCAATTAACAAAAATGACATTCTAACAGTCTTTGCAGCAAAAGCTGCCTTATGTATGGTCTTTCAAAAGCCGCTTAAAGAAAAATAATATCAAACCTTCTCTATGAGTTACGAGCATAGAAACATTCAATAGTATTTCTCTTAATTTGCTCATAACTTCAGAATCACAAGAATTTCAAACTTGCAATGTTCAGCAAAAATGTAAATCTTAACTTCCTCTTCAACTCATCTGAAGACCACATTCACATAAAACTAGAAAAGAACATGTTAGACCAAAATAACTGATTTTAGGGTCCACCCTAAGCTTCGACAAAGTTGTTCAAAATAACAGGTGAGCGCAGGCTCAAATTCAATCAAACAAAAAAGTTTGCGCAAAAATTGAAACTTAAATAAGGGTCACCACATTCAACTTTTTCCTTAGAAGATACAAAACTCGATTACGAATAACTTCTCTGAAGACATCACACGTCTAAAACCGACGGGAACAGAGAAAACACTTTTTTTCATGCTAAATTGTCGACTCGGACCATTGTGCATTGTAACAACATGTCTATATGTTTGTTCCACATAAAAACAATGTTTATGTGAGAATATTATAAGGTGAATTTCAAAAGCAAAAGCAAAGTTTTTTCAACGCTTCAAGTATAAAGAGATATATATCCATATATATATAGCCATTCCATGAAAAACCGATCTAGTGGGTCTCCGAATTCCGTGAAAATTTGCTATTTTGTTCTTCATTTGAAATAAGGATATTTTTGGATTTTTTGATTAGGGTGACCATTTCCGCAATAGAGTGACCAGAAAAATCGCGATTTCGCAAAAATTTTATTTTAAAAAAAATTACAACTTTTGAACCGTTCGACCGATTTTCAATCTTTTTGGACGAAATGAAGGCTAAAGATTTTGACTTTTAGGAAAAAATATAAAATTTCACAAAAATTGTGTTTTTTACATGAAAAAACTCAATAGTTTCCGTTTTTTCGTGTTTTGAAGGCCTCGGGACCAAAGAGGCTATCGCTGTTCTCATTTTTTCTTGAAAGTTCAGAAAATTTTACGTATACTGTCAAATTTTCAGCGATTTATGTTTTTTAGTTTTTGAGATATATTTTTTTGAAAATAAAAAATCAGTCATTTTTTATCGGCACACACTGTAGGTCTCAGCGCATTAGATTTGTAATGTTTGAAAAAAATTATAACTTTTGAACAATCTTTTTTCTGCACTGAACAAAATGAAAATCGTTCAAACAAAACTTTCATAATCAATTAATTTAGCGCAGATGAAGAGTTAGATCCGCAAACATAGATTCTTACATAAATCTATGAGGTAGCTGAGGGAATATTAATGGTTAACTGACTAGGCTTTGATTCGGCCGTAGCTCAATAACATACAATTCATAGGTTTTCCACTAGGTGAAGAACAAAAAACAATTTCCAACAATTTTGAAAGCAATAGCACATTCTAAAACAAAATTTCTCGTAAATATGAAAATTTTTGGTTCGAGTAAAGTATCAAACTATCTATTTAGTTCAATAAAAAATAGTTTTTTTTTTGTGTTGATACTATAGGTACAATAGAACTACTTAAAGAGCAAGGGAGCTTCAATTTAATCCAAACTAATTATTTCAATATTTTATTGGAGAAAATCGAGCAGCAAAATCAATGGTACTTAGATAACTAGCTTCAGTGCGTCATAGCTGAAAAATGGTTTAGAACAAAAAGCCGTAAATAGTCACTAGTTGAACTCTAGGGGACTGTCTACTAAAGGTACACCTACCCTAATTGTCAAACACGCCATAAGGAATACGATTGTGCTACTGTTCCCCGAAGGTCATTTCCCCGAATGACCCGTTTCCCCCAAAAGTGATGTAGTTTGGAAAAGGGCAAGAATAGTCTTCAGTGACCACGTGATGTACTAGAAACCAGTTCGTTTACCACCATGAAATGTATGAAGTTACCACATTTCTGAGTACCAAACACTTTTCGGGGAATTGGGCTATTTGGGGAAACGAGGTATTCGGGAACTGGCATTCTGGGAAAAGTAGTACATTCAAGGAATACACGGAGTGTTCAATAACATGCGAGATTTTTGCTCAGCCGTTCAACAATATGTGAATTATCCTATAATTTTTTGCATGGCGTAACCATTTATATGTTCGCATTTCTGGAAAAGTGAAAATATTCGGAATAAAATTTTCATTTTACTTATTAGCCTAGTCGAAACCATCAGGGTAAGTGCCACTATTTCAAAGGAAATTCTCCCCAGTGTCGCACACCGTACGACTCCATCCCGCAATCGAAGGCGAAACTAAATTACTTTTCAACCCGTCTGCACAAATTCAACCTAATTTTCCCATTTTCCGTTTGATCTCGCCGAAGGTTGACTTCGTTTTCCAATTAAAATTTATGCTTCTTATTTATGAATCGTTTTCCGTGAAAGTCTGCTTCGTCCTAATCACATCCAGGCAATCCTGGAAGCCATAAGTGATACGTCAATTTCCTTCTACTCCTACTGCAACTAGCTTTGAGTATCGACTCAAAATGTGAACATCCTTGACTTTCCGTGCCTGCCTTAAGAATACAACTGTCCCATATGAATAGTAAAGATAATTTCGTGAAACAAAATTCTTCGGCTCATAAAACTCGTAAGAGTGGAAAATTTACTGTTTACAGTTTTACAATTTCCCCTTATCGATAGGACTTTTATGCAGTCAGAAAAATTTCCCTCACTGCGTCGTTATTCGGCAGCTGCCAATCTTTGATCGGACGAAGTTTCCTACATTCATCAAAAACACACTCACACAAAACGAGTACATCGCATCGACTACCTATAGGTTGTACACACAAGAATATCATTGGAAATACTTTCAAGCTAGTCAAACAATACCCGAGTGGGAGGAAAAAACAAGAATGTGCCCAATTTTGAATTAGGTTGCAGAATGAACCATTTTGTCAGCAGAAGACTGGGTGACAAAACGTCAAATTCCAAAACTTCAAAAGGAGAGAATTGGAAGAATGATTCTTTTCCAAACGAATAAATTTTGTCTTTCACCATGTTTATTATTATTATTATTATTATTATTATTATTATCTTTATTATCGAGACTTTCAGCCGGAGGCTGGTTCGTCTCCAATTTCACCATGTTGTCCTCAAACCCTGAGAAAAACGATTATCAACATTTCTTTAATATCATTGTATAAAATCTCCTACTCGGGTACCACAAACTCTCCAAACTACTTCACTCTAGTGAAAAAGGAATCGATTGTGCATCATCGATGTATAGCATCCCAGTTCGCATAGGTTGTACAGAAAACTGCCCTATAGTATAGCTTTCTAGCGTGTAGTGCATTATGTGCATCGCATGGTAGTGTATTTAGTATAGCACGTTATCTGCTAGAGCCTGATGTTAGGATGTTCGTATAGGTAACTCATCTTCTCCTGGTATGCCTGTGACAGCAATAACCTGAATGAGCTGCATGCAAATATGATAGCTACATGAGGGTGGTTTGAAATACAAAAAAAAAAGTTTGAAGATCCAATCTCCCGAATCTTCCTTCTAATCATTGCGATAAACATAGAGTTCTGTGTAATTTAAGCGACGTTGTAGGGTTCTATGGATATTATTGTAGCGAAATAGAAAAAAAACATAAGTAGTGTAAAGAAGTCATAGGAGATTGGATTTTTAAACTTACTGTAATTTAAACCACCCTAAACTACATCGACATGGGACAAAAGGTGTGTAGATCCTGCTTTTGCTGCATTTCGCATAAACAATTTCTCCTGCTGCAGATACCTACTGAACTCCCTGTCTGTCAGAGGACAAGGATACTGAGACAGAGGGTACGGGTCCCGATTCTCTCGGGATAGGTTCATTGAAAAGTCAGCTGCGTGCTCAAAATGAGACGACGTCGTCGGTAGTCGTGCGTGATGAAAAATGTGTTTTAATTATAATGGTAAATTAAATGACTTCGGTGAATGTGGGTTCGGTCGAATAATAACTGGCTTGGACAAGCTAAGAGCAACACCTGTTTGAGTTGCGTGTATCACAATAAGCTTACCTGAAATAAAAAGGGTGTTAACTTCATCCAATTAATCAAGGAATGGTGCTAGAAATAATACAAAACATATTTGTGATAAGGCAAGGCCAATTAGTTTAAAACTATGGTTTTGCACGCCAAAAGATACGGTAAAAAATAATAATTGTTTCAATGACAGACTAAATCCCCTTGAAGCATTTCTTGAGACCCACAATGTGTAATGGTATGGTATGTATAAATTGTATACACAAAGTATGCAATACTTAATAGTGGGGCAGTTTGACCAGCTTAAGGAAAAGTTGACAAAAATGCAGAAAATATTATGGAATCTTCAGATTTCTGTATGATAAGTCAATAGTATCTATACAGCCATTCCATGAAAAACCGATTTACTATTTTGTTCGCTATCCGAAATAAAGATACACGTGTTTTTGGATTTTTTGATTAGGATGACCATTTCCAAAACAGGGTGACCAGAAAAATCGTGACTTTGCCAAATTTTTTATTTTATAGAACTGCTTGACCGATTTTAAATTTTCTTGGACGAAATATTATAAATTTTGACCCACTTGACCGATTTCTAATTTTCTTGGACGAAATGAAAGGTAAAGATTTTGACTTTTCAAAATAAATATAAAAATTTCACAAAAATTGTTTTATTTTTACATAAAAAAAAACATCAAAATTTTCCGTTTTTTTCGTGTTTTGAAGGACTTGGGACAAAAGGGACTATTGCCGTTCTAATTTTTTCTTGAAAGTTCAGAATTTTACCTTAACTGTCAAATTTTCAGCGATATATGTTGTTTAGTTTTTGAGATATATTTCATAATGATAATAATTCATTTTTTATCGGCACACACTGTAGGTCTCAGTGCATTAGATTTTTAGTTTTTAAAAAATCATAAATTTTGAACAGCTCAACCGATTTTCAATCTATTTTCATTAAATAGAAGCTTAAGATTACAACTTTTCAGAAAAAAACAACATTGCAACATGCCCTGCCTATCGTATCCTTCCAGCTTTGGCCACCTTCTGGATACTGGGTTCGCCGTAGAGTTGGGCGAGCTCGTGGTTCATCCTTCGCCATAACACACAGTTTTCTTGCACACCGCCAAAGATCGTCCTAAGCACCTGACGTTCGAAGACTCCAAGTGCTTGCAAGTCCTCCTCGAGCAGCGTCCACGTTTCATGCCCGTAGAGGACTACCGGCCTTATGAGCGTTTTGTACATGGTACATTTGTTGCGGGTGTGAATCTTTTTTGACCGCAGCTTCTTGTGGAGGCCATAGTAGGCCCGACTTCCACTGATGATGCGCCTCCGTATTTCATGGCTAACATTATTGTCAGCGGTTAGCAAGGATCCGAGGTATACGAACTCGTCGACCACCTCGAACGTATCCCTGTCTATCGTAACACTGTTACCTAGGCGAGCCCTGTCGCGCTCGGCCCCACTAGCTAGCATGTACTTTCCCGAGGAGGAACAAATAACTCCTCAATAACTTATGCATACCATATTTTGGTATCATACCAAAATTAGGTATTGTTCAGTTGTCAATACTTCAATTTGGTATTATAATGGTATTGAAAAAAATCTTTGAAACAATTAGAAATACTTTATTGAGGTATTGAACAGCTATTGAGGTCTGCCGCAGGTAATGAACTACTATTGAAAAATTTCACTTTTATATGAAAATCCATCAAGTATTATTGAGGTATTACAATACCTAATCTAATTATCAGTTTGGTGCTCGTAGAATATGCTTGAGATATTATTTGAGGTATTTTACCTCTTATGCAGGGCTCATTCATACCTCATTCAGGTTGTACACCGTGCCCGAGTAGCACACATGTTATAATAGATGCAGAATAACTCTTATATGACCAGATCTGGTCATATAAGAGTTATTCTGCCTCAATTATAACATGTGTGTTACTAGGGTGGTCAATATATTCTCATACACTTTTTCATTTCTTTTGTATAATTTTACTGAATGTAGGATAATCCAATGTTTTAGTATTTCATTGTAATGTGGTAGTATTATACTAACGTAAAATAGCTTGTTTGATAAATTATAAAAATGAATTGCTATGATATGTGATGAAATGTCCATTGAAGTCGTGTTTTGCACTGAAAATGAATTTTTGATAATATTGGTCTGGTTTACAAAGTAAAAATCAGAGCATTCACAAAAACGTTTCAGAAACTTTAAGTTAATTATATTACTTTTTGAATAGAAAAATATTGATAAAATTTGATAAATAAATGTGCGATAACTGCAGATTGAAATTAGGCTCTGCCTATGAGCGTGCCGCTGGAAATGTTTTTCGTAAAGTCTTGAGTTGATGAAATAAGTTGAAGAACCGGCCTTTGAGCTCAACTTGCACATTCTCTCATTGATCGGCCACCACCCGATCACGCGCCTGTGCATATCACCCATCACTATAAAAGCTGTTCCCAGCTCGTGTGTGTTGCCGCAGCTCTGGTAGATGGTATGGTTACCTCTGAACGTTCGCACCATTGATCCCTTCCAACACACTTCCTTCAACGCTACGATGCCGAATCCACGGTCCTTCAGCGCGTCGGCGAGTGCTCCCGACGAAATTGAGAGAATTGCAGTTCCACGTACCGAGCTTCCAATCGCTAGTCCCTTTACGTCGCTGTGGTCTTCGCTGATTGTCCCGGTTAGTATTCTCTCGTTGATTATTCGTTGCTTGTTTTTTTTTACGGCTGGCCAACCCCCTAGATTTCCGGAGGACCATTCCCCCTAAATGTTCGGAGGACCATAGTGCACAGTTTAGCTTAGAGTCCTTCTCTGTCACTTGGACGATGATCAGCCGGCCCTGGCATGGGGAACAGACGCTGTTGTAAGCCGCCCCTAACATGGAGTATAGACGCGCCAGGTTTGCAGATGCAAAAGCAAACGCAAACCACCCCTTCCCTGTCAGCATACGACCAAAGTTCCCACCTGGGTTTGGTTAACCGATCTTCCCTAAGGTTACTCGTACCCCGGCCAGTACCGCGAGGAGGTAGGGTTAGGAGTTGCTGGACAGGAGGCTAAAGACCGCACAGAGGGGTCTATTTTATCCCTTTAGGTACGCGAGGTACCAATGGTACGCCATGCCCAGCAATTTACCAACCCGGTTCAAAAGTTATGATTTTTTTTAAAATAAAAAATCTATTGCGCTGAGGCCTACAGTGTGTACCGATAAAAATTACTGATTTTTATTTTCAAACAAATATATCACAAAAACTAAAAAAACATACATCGTTGAAAATTTGACAGTAAACATACAATTGAACTTTCAAGAAAAAATGAGAACAGTCCCTTTGGACCCAAGGCCTTCAAAACAAGAAAAAAGGATTTTTTTTTTTATTATTTTTTCATGTTAAAACAATTTTTGTGAAATTTTATATTTTTCTTTCTTTAGTTTTCATTTCGTCCAAGAAAATTTAAAATCGGTCAAGCGGTTCAAAAGTTATAATTTGTTTAAAAATAAAAATTTTGCAAGATCGCGATTTTTCTGGTCACCTGATTCTGGAAATGGTCACCCTAATGAAAAAATTCCAAAAACACGTGTATCCAGTGTATTCTCATTTCGGATAAGGAACAAAATAGCAAATTTTCACGGAATTCGGTGACCCACTAGATCGGTTTTTCATGGAATGGCTGTATAATTGTGATACAATTTTGTTGCAATCCACTGATCGGTAAGGCCCATATATTAGTTTATAGAATTATTCAGTTGGAGCACAACTATTCTACAAGACGGGCTGAAGGAGACAAATTAAATTGCCGGACCAGTCTAGAATCTCTTCGGATTGAAAAGTTCGTCAACTCCACAACAGTGTTTGCCATTTATTACCTTCTTATCTCTTGCGTTACGTTTTCCTGTTTGTGTTCACATGATCATAGCATTTTCACAGCTTTTAATTGAGAGATTTTGTCTCAATTGTTAATTTTTTGTATGTGTGTTTTGTATTACATGCATGAGGATACTAAGAGGCCTTCCTTAGCCGACTGGTAAAAGTCCGCGGCTACAAAGCAAAGCCTTGCTGAAGGTGTCTGGGTTTGATTCCCGGTCGGTCCAGGATCTTTTCGTAATGGAAATTTCCTGGGCATAGACTAGCGTATTATCGTACCAGCCACACGATATACGAATGTGAAACTGGCAACATTGGCAAAGAAGGCTCTCAGTTAATTACTGTGAAAAAGCTAATTGAACTCTAAGCTGAGAAGCAGGCTCTGTCCTAGTGGGGACGTAATGTCAAGAAGAAGAAGAAGCATGAGGATACTCTACTCTAAGACGAGAAAATTTCAAAAATAATTTGATTGACAAAGAAAAGTTAAAGGTAATAACTATGCACATAGAAACAGAAAACTACGCTGAGCAGCAGTCAGGACGATACACGTTGGTTAAATTTATATTCCAGAAAACTGATTAAATCCAACCAATTAACAGTAAGAAGCGAAATAATTGTTTTACTATACCGTGCCCTGGGCTATGCCAATTACTTCGCCGCAGCACTCGTCATTTAAATTGAATTTCGCTTCCCCGTGACAATCTCCCCAACCCAAATATTGACCATACCGGTTCACATGACAGCAAATTATTAACATCACAATGCAGCAACAGACAAAACGTAATTATGTGCTATTTGAATTGTGCTACATCACGCTGCAATACCCAACCGTCACCCGTCCTACGAACGAAACAAACAAGAACGGATAATCGTTCACCTCGTACCACCTACCGAATGTCATCCCTCTACCAGCAAAATTGTATCTATTAATCCGAAAATATGGAGAAACAATTTTCGCCTACCGGCACCGAGCGATCCCATTCTCACGACGGTCTGACTTTTCAATGAGCTGGAAAACTAGGAAAATTGTTAACTGCAAAGTTCACAATCGCCGTAATTGGAACCGTTTTCCGATTTCTTACGCTAAAATTGCAACTACTGAAATCGCTTCTAGCTTTGGCTTTCGTCACGACACTTTCGTTTCTGCTGCATGAACAACATCTAATTTTCTTGAAGGTTTTTTCTTTCTCGCATGTCGAATTGTTTCCCGCGTGTTTTACTGCCTGTACCGTTTTTTTTATTTCGCTTGTGACTATTGCATGCTACTTTTTTATTACGGTTATCGCACTTCAAACAGACTATATTTACTAACCTCTGCGGGTTTATGAACTGACAAAAAAAACAGTAAAGTAACCATCCCCAGTGCCTGAGCAACGAACGGGAACGAATGAGATGAACCTGCAAAACGGAACCGTCACGGAAAGCTTCAAACAGAGAATGTACTTTCGCCTTTTCCCTTTGGTATATAATCTCCGCCAATAGAGTTAGGAAAAAGCTTCGGATACGGATACCACATCCAACAGGACTGCTGGGTTCACGTTGTGCACTCTAAATGGCATCAGGTGAAAAATGTAATAAGGGATTTGAAATACAGTTTAATAGAAAAATCCTAAGCACACAAATTTAGCATTGAAACACATAAACAATCCAAATAAAAATTTTGATAAGATAACGACATATTTGTTAATTTCTACGTCCAATCATACTAAAGTGAAATAGGACATTGCGTTTTTTGTTCGGGTGCACAGGAGAAAGCATGCTCGAAAACAATTCCATTCAGTTTTTTTTTTGCAATTCCAATCCTTCGGTATTGGTCCTGGTGAATGATTGTTGTTTTCCCCAACTGAGGACTTGCAGCTGGCAAAGGTTCTCAACTTTTTGACAACATCATTACACAAGTTTCCGATGCAGTTATCTAACGATTGATTGCTTCACGTCACATTTTGCTGTACGGTTGAGTATAATCCGTAGTGAGAAGCAATGACGTAGTTAGAAACTTTTATGGAACGTGAGCTTTCATGAAGATAGTAACTGCAGCGGTATCACCAAACTTACTGAAGTTTTCTCATCGAATGACATATTGTGATATTAATTTTATCAAAACTTGATATTTTTGATTTGTTTTGCTCCGAGGTTAAAGTCTTTTGGAGTGAAGTTTCTTTTAAACCTCACCCAGACAACCAGAATGTACATATAACGAAATCACCTTTTGCGTTATGTGATGCTTAAATGCGCAAAGTTTCACATATAAGATGTTGCGAAAAAGCCTTATGCGTACAAAAGTGGAGGCGATATACGTGCATATTTTATATGATTAAAACTAACATGTAATGCGAGTGTGTAAATTTTATTGCGAACTAGTTTGTACTCTTATGCGACTTAATTTATGATAACAAAATTGATTTGACAGCTGCTACGGATTGATCCGACTTACTTTGTACGAGTATACGGGACGAAACGAAATGTACGTATGAACTCATAAAATAGCGTTTTATGCGAGGAAACTCATCGATCAAACGATATCATCCACCATGTTGTGCGGGTGTGATGAAATTTGTGTAAATAAACGACTTTGTTCGTAAACTGTTATGCGACTTCTGGTTGTCTGGGCATCTCCTAAAGGCATAAAAACTTATCTCAAATCATTCAAACCAAATGCGATTGTTAAAAGTTAAATAAAAATATATCGGAACTTCCAAGCATGCAAAACGTTCATGGCTGGTAAAGTTTCTGGAAGCTCTAATTGAAATTTTAAAATCTCTGTTTAGGGGTAGGATAAGAGTGCTAATTTAGCCAATTATGACAATAGTGGGAACCATATGAGATTTTTTATTGTCCCAATGAAACATGACGGCTAATATTTACAAGAATGACAAAATTATTTGTTTTTGATGATAACTAGATCTTGATGATGATCGATACACTTCCAAAAATGAAGATTTTAAAATCTTGTTTCACGCATATGTCACCTTCTTAGGGCAACTTCACCGGCGGTCCAAATTTTTAGACCTTGTAAGAGCTTGCACCAATTTTATTTCATACTAGTATTTTATTCTATAGTCTATTTTTTGGAACAGGCTAACTGCCGGATCCATTTTTTGGCGGATTCGGACCAAAATTTGAGCTGTTCCAAATGTTTGGATTTTTCTCCCTGAAACAGATGAAGGTGCAAAAGTTGAGAGTGATTTAGGCAGGGACGAGGGAAAGCAAAGGATGCCGAAAGAAAGCTAACGATTTCGGAAACATTCGGGAAACGAAGGAAAGCAGTTTGGAATTTCAAAGGAATGAGAAGAATTTTCAAAACATGCTGCAGGAATTTCTCCGGCGATTTCCTCTTTAAATTCCTTAGAGGATTTTCTTCCAGGAATTCCTTAGGGGATTTCCAACAGGAATTCCTTCGGGGATTTTTTCAGTGAATTTATCCGAGAATGGACTCTAAGATTTCACTGGGGATTTGCACCAGAGATTTTTTCCAAGAATTCCTTCGGGGATTTCTCCCAAAAACTCCTCCGATTATATTCTACAGGAATTCCTCAGGGGATTTGCAATATTACTTATTACGGGGATTTCGTCTAGGAGTTCTTGAGGTTTCATTCAGAAATCATTAAGAAAATCCTCCGGAGATTTTCTCATGAAATTCTTTCGAAGGAATTTATCCAGAGGTAACCTCCAGGATTTTTTCTTGTGATTTAAACCAGGAATTTATCAGGGAATTTTCTCCAGGAATTTCTCCGAGAATTTCTCCAGGAATTCCACCGGGGGTTCCTCCGGAGATTTCAAGAATTCTTCCGGCGATATCCATCAAGAACTCCTCCGGGGATTTTCTCCAGGAATTCCTCCGGCAAATTTGCTCCACGAATTCCTCCGGGGATTTCCTCCACGAGCATCTCAGGGGATTTCCAACAGCAGTTCCACTGAAGATTTCTTCCAGAAATTCTTCCGTAGATTACCTTCAGAAATTCCAGTGAATCATACGGGGATTTCTTTCAGAAATTTCTCCTCAGATTTCCTCCAAGAACTCCTCCGAGAATTTGCTTCAAGAATTAATGCGGGGATTTCCGCCAGGGATTCCTCCGGCGATTTTTTCCATATTTTTTTTTATTCGGGGATTTCTTACAACATTTCTTTCTCCATAAATTCATTCGAGCTAGAAATCCTCTGATAATTTGCTCCAGGAATTCATCCTGGGATTTTCCCCCAAAATTGCAACGGGTAATTCCTCCGGGAATTCCTCTGGGGATATGCTCCAGGCATTCATCCGTGGATTTCATCCAGAAATTGCTCTGGGGATTCCTTCCAGAATTTCCTCCAGGAATTTTCTCCACCAATTAAAACGGGGATTTCTCCCAAGAACTTCTTTTAAGGTTTTTACAAGGATTTCCTCCGGGGCCGAAGATTACCTTCAGGAAAATCCTCCTGACATGCATCCAGATAAATTCCTCCCTTTTCCCAAAAATTCCTCCGGGAATTCTTTTGGAGCTCCACTAGGAATTCCTTCGCATTTCTTCCTTTGTTCCATGTCTCAAGAGATCCTCCGGGGAATCCTACAGAGTTGCACGTGAAATTCTTCCGGAGTTCCTCCAGGATTTTTTTAAGTCCTTCCAGAAATTCTTCCGGATTTCTTCCGGCAATTCCTCTGGATTTCAAACAGATCTCGGAACTTCCTCCGGATTTTCAACGGAAATTCTTCCAGAGCTTTTTCAGAAAATCCTGTTCAGTTTCTATAACGATTCCTCTGAATTTCATCCAGTAACTCCTGGAATGTTCCTCCGGAGCTTCTTCGGAGATTCCTTTGAATTTCCTTTTTAGTTTCTCCAGGAATTTCTCCGAAATTCATCAAGCAATTATCCCAAAGTTCATCTGGAAACGCCTTCGCAGTTCCTCCAGAAACACATCCGGAGTTTCTCAAGGAACGCCTAATTCCTTAACTCAAGGATTACCTCGCAAGAAATTACTACAGGAATTCCATTAAAAATTCTACCAGGAATTCCTCCCATCAAAAGTCTCCCAGTGATTTCCCTGAGAATTCTTCCACAAATTCCTCCAAAAAATCCTTCAGCTACTAATTCAAACATTCTTCCAGGAATTGCTTCAGACATTCCTACACGATTTTCTCAAGCAAATTCCTTCAAAGATTGCTACAGAAATACATGAAATTCACCAAAGCTTCCTCCACGGAATTCCACCAGGAATTTCTTTAGAGGTTCCCCCAGGTTATCTTCCGGGGATTCTTCTAGGAAATCATTCACAAATTCTTCCAGTGTTTTTTTTTTTAAAGTATCCCTAAAAGGTTCCTACGAGGCATTCGTCCTGGAATTTCTTCAGGAATGACTTCAAGAATCTACCAGAAATTCCTCCGAGGATTCCTAAAGGAATTTATCCATCAATTCCTTCCAGTATTTCTTGAAGAATTTTTTCCAAAGAATGCACCAAGAATTACTTTAGAGAATCCTGTTGAAACTCCTTTTGGGATTGTGTTAAAAGTTCTTCCAGAGATAATTTTTGGAAATTTCCAAATAATTCACCAAAGCTTTCTCCATAAATTTCTTTAGAAATTCCGCTTGAAAATCATCCGGAGATTCTTCTAGGGAATCTTCAATAAATTCTGTCACCAATTCTTCCAGTGTTTTCTTCAAAGATTCTTCCTGGTATCCCTACGAGGCATTCGTCCTGGGATTTCTTCAGGAATTACTTCAAGAATCTACCAGAGATTCTTGCGATGATTCCTAAGCGAATTCATCCATCAATTCCTTCCAGTATTTCTTGAAGGAATTTTTCCAAAGAATCCACCAAGAATAATTTTAGAGAATCCTAATGAAACTCTGTCTGGGATTGCGTTAAAAGTTCGGAATTTCTTTAGTGATTTCTTTGATGATTCCACCAAGGATTTCTCAAGAAATTCCTAAATGTAATTTTTCAGAAATTTGCCAAAAAAAAACTCTTCAAGGATACTTCAGGGATTCAACCTGGAGGCTCTCAGAGAAATGCTTCGTTTAACCCTCTGAGTAAATATAATTAGAATCTCTGATGGAATACATAGAGTATAGAAAGGAAGAATTTCTAATTCAATCCTTCCCGGAATTCCTGGTAGATTCTCTCGCGGAAATAAAGATGTTTTTTTAGAAAAAAAAATCTGGTGAATTCTTTGAAATTTGTTTGTTTAATTCCCTGGAGAAATTTCTGATAACCCTAAATAAATTTTAAGAAATTTCAGTAAAATTTTTGAATTACAGTCGACTCTCCATAACTCGATATTCAAGGGACCATCGACTTATAGAATTATCGAGTTATAGAATATACCGACGCAAAATATCCCAAAATAGAAGGAACAAATTTCTGTGTTTCCAATACATATATGATTTCTTGTGTAAGAAAGCAATAATATACTGTTGATATTATTTTACAAACTATTATTTGAAAACTTTTTTCGAAACGCTCAAAAAATTTCATTATTTTTACTGACAATATATTTTTTTTTATTTTAATGTTTTTCAACATTCATTACAATTTGCAAGTATTTATTCACTTCCAAACAAGAATTAGTTCAAGTTGCAACTGAAATCCATGGAGAATTTCCTAATGAAAATCCTGAAGAATTACCTGTGCGAATTCTAAATAAAAGTCATGGAATAACCTCTGGTGGAATCCTTAGAGAATTCCCTGGATGATTTATGTAGGGGGTTGGAACCCTAAGAGAAAATCCTAGCGGAATTGTTGAAGGAATTCCTGGTAGAAATACTGAAGAAATTCTTGGAGGAATCCCTGAAGGAATTCCTTTTTTAAATTGCAGGAGGAACTCTTGAAAGAGTCATTGGAAATCTTCATAAGAAAATTCTGGTAAAATCGCTGCATGAATTCCTGATAATTCCCAAGAGTCCTTAGAGATACTACGCGATAAATTCCGGGAGGAATCCCTAGAGGAGCTCCTGTTCGAACCCCTGGAGGAATTCGAGTTGTAATCTCAGACAAAACTCCCGATGGAATTATTAGAGGAACTCCTAATAAATCCTCTGGAGGAATTCCGGGTGGAATCTCCGAAGAAACCTTGGAAATCTAGCTGGAATTCCTAAAGGAACTTCTGATGGAATCCCTAGAAGAACTTCTGATTAAATCCCCAGAATAATTCTTGATGGAATCCCTAGAGGAACTTCCGATGGAATCCCTAGAGGAGTTCGTGATGGAAACCTTGAAGGAATTCCTGATGGAATCCTACGTGGAATTCATGATAGAATCTTTCTCCTGATGGAATTCCTGGGCGAACTCATGTTTAAATCCCTAGAGGAACTATTGCTGACATCCCTGTAAAAACTTTTGATGGAATTCCTGGAGGAAATTTTGATGGAGTTCCTGGTGGAATCTCTGAATGAAATCCTTACAATAACTTTTGATGGAAACTGGAGCTGACTCTCTGGAAGAACTTTTAAGGGAATCCCTAAAGGAATTCCTTATGGAATCCCATGAGGAACACCTGATGGAATCTCATCAGGAATTCCAGGTGAACTTTCGGGAAGAATTTCTAAAGGAATCCTTACAGGAATTCATACTTAGATCACTGAACAACATCTTGATTAAATTTCTGGAGGAACCCTGGTCGAATCATGTAAGTATTACCGATGAAATCCGTGGAGGAATAAAGGTAGAATTCCTAAAGAAATTTCTGCATCATTACCTGGAGGCATGCCTGGTAAAATTCTTGATGGAATTCTTGAAAAAATTCCTGGTACAATCCCTGGAGGAATTTCTTGTTGAACACAGGTAGAACTGCTGGTAGATTTGCTAAAGGAACAGAGTAAAAAAAATGTTTGAAATCGGTAGTAAAAAATATAGAAACAAATCATGAGCGCTCATTTGCTAGGACACCAATTTCAATTTTACATGCTGACGGCGATGTTCGTGCAACATCCCTACAGACAGTACGATCAGTTTGTCAAAAATAATTTGGCTCCGCCCACCTGTGGTTTGAGCTAAATCAATTATGACTGACCGATTTGCCATGTCAGTTTCACAAACTGTCGGTTTTATTGTCAAATTGGTTCGTCAAGCAGCATCATTCACGGCCAAACATAGCACCAACATGAACACCAACGGACGGAGTCAATGTTGGTCAAGCAGTCTGAGTCATCTGTGGGCTGCAGTACGAAATTCATATTTACAACCAGTAAAATTCAAATTGAACAAATTTAGCTGTTGAGCAATCAAGTTTATCGTTTTTAGTTGGAAATGGTGCAAAAACATGTCCTTGAATTGAACGATGAACATTAAACAAAAAATGTAATTTTACATGTTAAAGGACACGAAAACGATGGACGATCGACATTTCCAGGATCAGACACTAACGTATTTAACATTCGACACAAATTTACGTCATTCGGCTCACTTCTTTTATATGCATCTCAAAATACGTAAATAACATGATTTTTGGGAGTATGTGGAAAACCTTCAAAAATCAACCTGGCAGCCTTTAAACGTAATTTCATAGAATTCCCCTAAATAAAAGCATGTTTGTAACTTAGCTATCGTATGAGGATTGAGTTCCCAAGTTTTCTGACAACAAAGTCAAATTTTTGGACACTCTGTTGGATCCTCAGAACAGAACCTGTTTGAATAAAATGTCTTTATTGTGTTTGGCCCAAATTTGAAAACCAACATATCATTTCAGAAACTCTCACAACTCAAAAGAAACCCCTCGACCATCCAACCAAACGAAACAGGTGAACAGTTTGACAAGTTTATGTGATCCCTCATTCTCGCCACAAAGTAGGTATCTTCTCCGACTCAAATCCAATCTCGCTGGCTAAAACCCCTTTTTGCCGAGAGCTTTGTTATGTCTGCTGGTGGCGATTGCTACCATACGTACACCGACCTCTTTTTTTTCTGTGGCACAAACAAGGATCCGAGCGTGAAGGCGAAAGTAATCTGTTTGAAGTTTTTCAATTATGTTTATTGCTGCTTAGCTTCGAAGGAAAATTTTTGCACAATCTCTGTCGCTCCCGTTGCCCGCCAAGTCTCGAAAATTGAATTAAATCTAACACAATAACAATCTTGTGTGCAAAGAAAAAAAAACCAAACGGCGACTGAATAATAATGACGACCCATTTGATGGTTCGCTTTTCTTTTCTTCTCTCGACGGGATTCGATCCCTTCCAATTCCCACCTTGCAGGTTAGACCAAATTCTTGGCAAACAAGGATCAAAATCAAAAGATGTGTATGCATCGAAAATTAGCTTAGCTTCTCGTGTAGTGAAAATTGAAAGACAAGTAAGTTTGTTCCTCCGCCATACACAAAGCGTTTATTTCGCACAGAAATCCAATCACGATCCATTTCCATCATTCTACTCGTACAGGTTGACGATATAGAGACAAAGGTAGATACGTTTATAGAGTTATACATGCAGGATCGGAAGCGCCTTTTATCACTTCCACTCCATCCTGACACATCACATTCCAACAATCCAAACCTTCCATCGTTGCCACCGAAAGGGGGCGGAGCAGCGGCTGTAATCACGTCTGTGACAAGTAGTTCTAGTGGTTCGTTAAAAGTGAGTACTAGTTTGTTAATTCAATTGCAAATTGAGCTTGTTGTTATTGTTGTATGAAAACACATTACTAACATTCAGTTCTTTACTTTAAATCTGTTTATTTACAACGCCAGCCAAAACCTATTTTAATAGATAAACAATTTTCGGAGCCGAATTCACCGATCGCGAAAACATTCGAAGAGCCAATACAGCAGAAACGTCCACCAATGCAACGCGGATACTCCGACCTGGGACATAGGATTAAGAAGCGGGTAACTTTAAGGTAAGCTACGAATTTGTCAATAGTTCAGTATATTTATTTTCGATCATATTTAAATGATTTTACACAAAAACCTGTTCTTACGAAGTCTTAGTAATATGACGATGAGTTAGTTTTGGGTCAGATGAATCAAATTCTAAAAACCCAACATAGTGAGGATATGGATCCTTCTTCTTCTTTATCTCCTTCAGCTGTGCCTCCAGTACACTCGGGTACTCCATTGTTAGAAGATGTTACGGTTAATCCATCTGTTCATGACTCACCGCATTCTTTTCAAAAGCAAAAGGTTACTAATTCTGGTCTGCTTGGCAGTTTTAGCCAATCCCATGTGTTTCCCCCCTCTTGTTCCTCTTCGAACACGGCGGCCCCCGTCATAAAGCTTACCTACCCGGATCTATGAGTAAATTTCTGGTTTTCAACTCCAAATTGGAAGGGATCTTGCAAAATCGTTTCGAGGTATCCTTGAGGTAGATTCACCCAGCCGTGATAAGTTACGTGCATAGTCAGTGATCGCGACCAGGCGAACAAAATTGCATGGTAGTGATCACGGGGCCTTCCTTAGCCGAATGGTTGGAGTATTTTACATGTTAACAAGTTCGCCATCCGTGAACTTCACTGGAATTCGAAAATAAAGACTCCTATAAACTACAGAGATAGTCTTCTGATTAGAAAGATTCCCTGAAGTTAGATTATGAAGCAAAGAAAAGTGTCGATTTTACCCCAAATGAAAGTGTCGATCTTACCCCGAGTGGACATTTATTTTTCAATAGCGTTTTCAGCTGTCGAAAAACGAAAAATTAAATTCTCATTAATGTTGTATGAACGTAATAATAGTAAATGATGATGTAGACGCAGAACAAAGAATGACATTTTAAAAATTTCACATGCGAAATAGTTAAAGAATAACAGCGAAATATTGCAACTGCTATTGCTTCTATGTTATCCAACATGATTTTGTTGTTTATTTTGGAGGTTTATTGGTAGCGTCAGTTGTAATGTCATTCGAAACACAACATTTCACAAGTTAAGATACAGCGTGGTGGAAACTGCATGAAAATCTGCTCAAAACATGAAAAATCAAAGGGTGTCGAGCTTACCCACAGTGTCGGTTTTACCCTGATTTCCCCTATCAAATCTACTTTATAAATAAGAGCTTTTCTTGATTTTATGGAATGCGCAGTTTTGCCAAATTTCATAGATATAAAATTTACAATGCCCTAGCTACAATAATCAAATCTCTCCATTACAGCTCCATACCACCGCAGTACGTGGGAAACAGCAGCGGTCAATCTAAAGATCGAGGTGATGTCGTAATCGTAGTTCCTAATATCGATTCCGACCAGCTGGAGCCGGTTGGCATCGAAGATTTAGCATCCGTCTGCATCGATACCGAGATCGAAATCGAGCCCGGCAGTCCAAAAACCATTACGGAAAGTTCGAGTAAGTACCGATCCTATTTCTTTATTTCTAATTTTTGCGACAAAACTCACTCAGTGGTTCGTGATTGCAAAATACGAAATGCAAACTTTCTGTTTATCACAGCCAGAGTTATGACATGACAAATGTATATCCTGTAGCACTTGTACATACAATTCACCAGGAAAAACAATTATAATCATACTCTTACACAATCAGTAACATTTACACTTCAAGTGCCTTGATAAATTTTACCGACTACCCAATGAAATGGTTTGACAATGAAAAACTTCATCCATTCATGACGATCCTTTTCCCTCTTCCCAACGCCTTCCTCGCCATCGTCTAACCGAAGAATCTCATATTCTGGAAAGTTACCTTTCTCCACCTTTTCCAATTAAAGTCACCTGTACATTGTACACATAAATAAACTTACTGGAACAGTTCATAAATCATATGGGAAAGTTTCGATGCAATGTTCGTAGAAAACAAGTCAATTTCTTTCAACAAATTTTAAACCAAAACCCAGACGTAGATCGACTCGCATGTCTGGCACTTTTGCAAATTAACTGACATTACATATTTATTCACAATTAACTGACGAAAATGGAAGCGCTGTCCGGTACCTACCATCACTCGGTTGGTAGCATCTCAAAAGTGAGCAGGAGTGTCGACCATATCATGCCATCAAAGGTACGAAACGAAGTGACATGTGTGAAAAGCTCCGGGACAGAAAAAGCTACTGTTGGTGTAGCAAATTGCTTGTCGTCATTTGCTAATTAATTATTTTCGCAAACAGCTTGTAGCAAGAGCGAATCTGCAGAGACAACATGTTGCCATACGAGAAGTCGGAGTCAGTTTTTTGCTGTAAAAATAAACACCGACGATACCAGCTCAAGTGATGGATTGAGTAAAATTAGGTTATCTAACTAGTTAAGGGGGATAATGAATAGCCCAATCTTATGGCTAGTCATTAGTATCAGAAAATTTTACTCGTTGACGAGCTCTGATTCAGGTGTGGTACCACATATACAACATTGGTTCCGATGGAGAACTCGTTGGAGAGTAAATTAAGAAGTTCATTCTCTATTTTAAACAATCTGGTTTCATAATATTATTGAAGAACATAGATTATAGTAGTTGCTATGTATACCCACTTGTAAAAAATAACATAGCTTTTGGTCCATTTCTATAATTTTTAACGCAAAAATGCATTTTTACTAAGATACCTCATTTTCAAATGAATAAAAATCGAAATGCAAAAATCTCAAGTTATACACCTCGAATTTGCTCATTTAGATGCCCAGAAGCAAATGTGAAAGTTAAGGGCAAAGTAGGCCGTCATTGCAATTTATACACGTCGTTGATGATTGTTGCTGAATCAGGTTACATTTCACAATGAAAGAAAATCAGTTAGAATTGCACTGCCCATAACTGCATGTTAGTAACATTCGACAAAAGTAGGCATTGAGTAAATGGGATACCAAGTTTGCATTCTATTGCATTTCAAAAGTGCTTATTTGAGGCTGATATTTCACACATTTCACATATTGGGTGAATAGTCAGAAAATTATTCTGATAGAAATTTCGTTGTCACTGCACTACGAGGTTCATGTATAATCTCTATGTGACTGTTATGCGGTTACAATTGCCAATGTGACAAAACAACTTGGTATTTTTTTTCGAATTTTCTAGAACAATCTCATAGATTTCAGTAAGTTGATCGAAAGTATTTGTCATTTTACGACTTTCCCCGGTGTTAACTCGAAATTGTCAAAAATGTCGAATGTGACAAATATGCAGTTATGGGCAGTGCAGTGATGTAGCTGATAAAGTATCAGCATACTTTCTGCTATAAGCACTTATAGTGATATTTTCGTTTCCATATTAACTAGGAGGACTGAGTTCTATCACTTTGAAATTGCGAGCTGCAATATCAACATGGCTGCCAACACGAATGATGGGCTACTTAGCCTAAAGTAGTATCCATCAAGTCTAGGGGGAACCTTGTATGGAGAAAATAGACCAAGTTCCTACAACAAACTTGAACAGGATTTTCGCAACAGTTCAGACACAACTGGTTAAAAGAACGGAAGACTGGGCGATCTTGATTATCTGATGATGCCCTATAAGTTTTTGCATTCAATTTATTTGAAAAATACAGGGTGATTACTATATCCTGTCAGTAAAATAAGTAATCATACAAAAAAGATGGTTGTATGAATTTTGATTACCAGTGCGTATCCAGTTTTGGACATCTATAACATTTGTCTTCGCTACACCCCCACTTTCAACCAACTTTTCTACACGATTTAAACCCGTAAAAAACTCAAATTTGGGAAATGTTTTCATGATAGTAGCTAACAAATATTGTAATGTTACTGTTAGGACTTTGAATGGCGTTAAAATGTGGATCTCATTAGGAGAAAACGACACAAATCCTTAAAGTGACATTTTGAACCATTTGACCCTAATATTTAAGCATTGCAATCATGCGCTGCTGATTAGAACTCCTCTGCAATCCGCCGCTCTTCTAGCCGTAACTTAGCACTACCCATCAAAATGTTCGCACCGCGCGAAAAATCCACAAAAAAACTGCAGTTGACAATCTATTCCCTACTGAGTATCCACAAACCACATTCAATTTTTCCACCAACACGTATAAAAAAGGGTTGGGTGACAAAACGTCGAAAGACAAAATGTCGAATGCCAAAACGTCGAATGCCAAAACGTTGAAAGGACAAAACGTCGAAAGGACAAAACGTCGAATACCAAAATGTCGAATGCCAAAACGTCGAAAAGACAAAACGTCGAAGGGACAAAACGTCGAAAAGAAAATTGTGAATATGTGGTAAAACTTCAATTTATTCGATTTTAATCGAGGAAATATGAAGAAAATCGATAAAAAAATTAACGTGAAATACTAAACAAAAAAGTTTGAAAAGTTCAGACAGTGAAAAATACATTTTTTTATATTTTGTTTAAAATATTTGTTTTTAATTGTCAGGTTACAAAACATTTTCATCAAAGTGCAGCTTATTTTAGTCAAACACATGTTTTAAACTGAAACTATCAATTACTTCTAGTTGGAATTAAATGGAATCCTACTTAACTCGGTTACCATCTACTCGACGATCCCTGTATCGTTTTTACTATTTAGTACTTTTTTCTATCGTATAAATGATCAAACTATATAAATTCTCTACACATAAAATAAATCGATGTTTAGTACTCCATTCTATAGTACATATTGGAAACTTGCTAGAGATCCTGATTTCTATATATGTGCTTTTGAATATCTGGTTCTGAAAAGAAAATTAATCATTCGATTTAAATGAACTTATTCAAGGAAAGAACGAGTAAGTTGTTAAAGAATAAATAATTCACTGATTGTCAAAAATCACGTCTAAGTTTTCAGTAATTAGTTCACATCACATTAAATTAGTTATACATGTAAACGATATTAAGGAATTGCAATGATCAAGTTCAGTAATACATGCCACTCTGTACAAACTGTTAGCGTTTGTTAAGTTAAATAACATAATCTACAAACACTGTTGTAACAATCGTACAATACCGTGGTGAATCAAAATCCGGACGGCACCAATAACACTGCGGAACACGTTTTTTTCTCCAGCACCAAAATACTGCTATTCACTTAATTAAGGCTTGCTGAATCCATTGCCGTTTTCAGAAATATCATAGCACATCTAGTTTTTGAGATATTGACTTATGAAAATGCAAAAAATGACAATTTCAGGCAACTTGCATGCAAGTTTGCCAGCTTGTACGGCAATTCATTTGCTTAACCTTCCTAATGCATTAAGAAAAAGTTACACATTATGCATTAAGGGTCAAAAATGACCCATGACTTTAAAACGCTCTCAAAAATCCATTTTTGAACCGATTTTGGTTCTTTTAGCTTTATATGAAAGATATGGAACCCTGGAAATTGTTTGTCAGTATGGCCATTCTGGCCACAAGGGCACAAGGGAACCTGGAACCTGTTTCAGAAGGAACTGGCGTATATCATATTCAGCAGTTTATACACATGTATATAACGACGGTTCGAATTTCATGGTTTTTCATTCCGATTTACAAGAGCACCAAGAGGACCAACATTTAGATTTGGCCGGTATTTCGGAGAGTTCCGGAACCGGTTCCGCTAGGGTGTGATGTGGACATTTTCAGACCATCATATAGTACCATCATGCGACGGCTCAAAATACATGATTTTTCATCCAGATGTAAATGGACACCATGCCATATACCTGGCGTTACGCACCTAGTGGAACAGAGCCTGCTTCTCAGCATTTATAAACGGAGAGGTTTGCCATCTGACTATTTTTGCCTATGTATATATGCCAAGGCATGATGATATAGTATACCTGGGAAGTCGAAAAAATGTCTAACCCGAAAGGATCCTCGACCGATGGGAATCGAACCCATGCCCATTAGTTTTATCTTACTGAAAAGCTGCGCGTTTACCGCTGAGGCTATATGGGTCTCTTAAGCATAAAGTTATCATACTTGAATTTTATTTCCGTTATTACCAAATTAGTTAAAAAAAGTAACATAAGGAATCGAAATCATTCGACATAATTCTAACTAATAACTATTATAACTTTTGACATCAATCGCAATTTTGAGACCTGCTCAAATAGGGCACCAGACATCCTTTTAGGAAAACCTTCAGATATTCCTTCAAGAATCACTCTCTAAATATCTCCAGAGGTTCTTCCAGAGAATTCTCCAGGAATTATTTCGAAAATTCCTTCACGAATAATCTCTACCGTAATTCTTACAGCAATTTCTTCACTAGGGCTTTTGTCAGAGATTGCTCCAGGAAAAATATTGTTTTCCATGATACATTTTAGACCAGTTTTGATAGGGCTCTTGATAGGCTGAATATCTTAGCAATTCCTCCTGGAGTTTCTCCAGGGATTCGATAAGCAATTCTTCCTAGGATTCCTGAGTCGGCGGAGCAGTTTTTTCCAATGTTGCTGATAAATCTAAGCAGAAGATTAATTATTTCTAATGGCTGCTACGTTTGCTGGCATGAAATTTCACTCAAACGGCTATCTATGATTCGATGTGATGCAAACTCAATCATTTTTTGCTGAGAAGTTCATGTGAGGATTTGAACAGCATGCGCATAATTGATATAAACACAAAGTGGAATAAGAAAAAAACTCAGCAATCACAGAAAAAGAAGACCGTCTTCGCGAGTCTCGTCTCAGGTGATTACTAAAGTTATTTTTTTACAGGGATTCTTCCAGGAGTTTCTCTCAGAAATCCTCCAAGATCTGCTCCAGGAATTCTTTCAGGAAAGCTGCGGAATTTCTCTAAATAATTTTTAAGCGACTTTTTCTGGTACTCTTTCAGAGGTTCCTCTATAAAATCAAGGATTCTTGCAGAGAATCTTCAAGGCAACACTTTTTTTATGAAGGGATTGTTAGAGTATGTTAATGTTCATATCTTCAAGGTTTCCCCCAGGAATTTCTCTAAGAGTTACACTAGGACATTTTGTTTCAATGGTTACTCAAGATATTTATCTAGTGATTTCTTCAGAATTTTCTCTGATGAATCCTCCACGGAAACATACAAAGATATCTCCAAGTAGTCCTCTCAAGATGCTTCCAGGAATTATTCCGAAAATTTCTTCTTGGATTCCTCCCGAAATTACTCCAGGAATTTTTACAGGTGTTTCTCAACTTACAAATTCCTCAAGAATTTCTTGGAGGAATTCTCCCAGAGTAGAGGATCTAAAAAATCCCGAATGCCGGGATATTTTCGAAAATCCCGGGATTTTCCGAAATGGCATGTTGAACTAGAAAATACTGTTGTATTGTTTTCGAATAATGGTATAAAACAAACTGCATGTTTTTCCTGTGACTGTTGATATAAGAATATATTTTAGTTATTGCATTTAGCTTACTCAATAAGCGTTTTTTATTGAGGTTTAAGACCACTTATGCGTGAATTTGTTTTTTTGCTGGTACGTTAGTTACGTAATGTTCAATAAACTATAGCAATCTACTCTACGGTTTGTTCCATTTGTCAATAAACTCTTCGGTGCTTGAATTATTCATCGTATTAAAATTTCATTTATGCCTTTCTATCTTTCAGTGCCCGTTTTAGTTCGCCCTGTGTACCTTGCAATTTTCCAGGACGAATATGCCTGTGTTTGTCTTGCCAACAATTTAAAAGCACGAACATTCCATTTGACACAACAATGTAAATAAGTTGCATAATCTTGAGTGTAGATTTTAAACGATATGATAAAATTTGAATGTTATTGGTATCACCTATACTATACCTTATGCATCACGATTGATTTTCGTTTAAAATAACTATAATAAATGAATGAAATCTAAGACAGCATAGTTTTTGTCTATTATAATTTAACTTAACCTTCGAAAACAGGTTCGGGTATTGTGAAACTACTCTATAAGACTAAACAAAGCATCAATACGCGCTCTGGTCGTTCTATATTCGTTTTGGAAGCATTTAATTTTTGTCCCGGGATGCCGGGAAATCCCGGGATTTTTTCGAGTCTGGGAAACAAGACCCTCTATTCCAGAGTTACCACAAGGAAAATCGCGACATGAATTATTTTAATAATTTCTCCAGACTGACTGGGACTCGTTCTGAACCACCAACAGGGATTCCTCTAAGAGTTCTTCTTGAAATTCCTTCAGTGATTCTCCTATGAATTCCTGCAGGAATTAAGTGATACATTATGCTAAGAACTACTTCAGAGATTATTTTACGAAAATCTCTACAAATACCTCCAGTAAATGCTTTACATTGATTTTTTTGTTAAATCTCTTCATGGAATCATGGATTTCTCTAGTAAAACCTCTACAGCGATTCCTGCAGGGATTTCTTCAGCTTTTTCATCAGAAATATCACGAAGGATTGCTTTAAAAAA
Source organism: Aedes aegypti (assembly GCF_002204515.2). Lineage (NCBI taxonomy): Eukaryota > Metazoa > Arthropoda > Insecta > Diptera > Culicidae > Aedes > Aedes aegypti. Next base: position 144,908,170 of record NC_035108.1, read on the forward strand.
AATTCTTAATGATTTCCTCTAGAAATTGTCCAAGGATGGGCTGGTAGACAATCAATTGCACATTTTAATGAAATATGCTTTTCGTCTACGCAGTCTTTATTATAAAAAAGCCGGTAAAAAAAATAAACAGCGGAGCCAAAAAGCATATTTTATGTTCCAGGGATTTTTTCATGGATTCCTCTAGAGAATTCTTCTAAAAATCCCTCGATTGGCTCTTGCAAGAATTACTTCAGACATTTTTCCAGAAATTCAACCGGGGATTCTTCAAGGGATTACTCTATTTTTTTTCTAGAACTACAACGCATTTATCCGCATCGACCAAGGAGTGTGGGTTCGATTCCCGCTTCAGTTAGGAATACTTTTCGTCAGGAACGTGTTTCGATTGTGAAATTGGGCATTGCATGCTAGTCCGTGGTCTGGTATGGTGCTTCTTTCAAAAGACAAAAGGTCCACTGGAAGCATTTACGTGAAGGTGTTTTTTTAAGGTTTTTCCAGAGTCTCTAAAGAAATTTGAATGGGAATTCCTGGAAGATTACCTGAAAAAATCCTTAGAAGAATTCATGTAGCGATTTCCTGGATGTATGCCTGAGGGAATTCCTAAAGTAAACTTTTGAGGAATCCCTAAAGGAATTCAAGAAGTTATTTATAGTAGAATCCCTAGATGAATTTCTCCAGGAGAATTTCGGGAACGATCCCGGAGGAAGTCTCAGGAATAATTCGTAGAAGAACCTCGAGAAGACTACCCGAGAATATTCTGGAGAAATATCTAGAGTAATGCTTGAAGAAATCGTTGTATTGTAACTTGGAGGAAGCCTTAAAGACATCACTGCATAAATCCTTGTAGAAATATTCCTGGAAGCAGAAGAGTCCCCGACCAGATAGAAGAAACAATATTATAACAGTTTTGCTCTTATATGATTTTATTATAAGACCAGTTGTTATAAAACATATACCGTTAGTAGTTGGAATGGTGTGGAGCATCTTAGAATATGCCTCTGCTGTCTGGTGTCCATCTCAGGTTACGCAGATACTTTCAATAGAACGAGTGCTGAAAAAATTCCTGAGGTTTGCGTTGAGTAGGCTACCGTGGAACGATGCAAGGAATTTTCCGAGCTACCATGAACGATGCCAGCTGATAAGATTGGAATCTTTGTCAGCCAGACGTACCAATCAGCAACGTTTGTTCATATTCGACCTGATCAAAGGGGGAATAGATTGCCCTGCACTACTGGAGCTGCTGAGTTTCAATGCTCCTTCTAGAAGATTACGGAACGCTGTTCTTCTGTATATACCAAATCATCGGACTAACTATGGTTATAACAGCTCCTTGAGTTCTTGCTTGCGAGCATTCAACGATGTTGGAGACAAATTTGATTTTGACGCGACGAAGAACATATTTTTAAATAGAATAAGAAATTGATTTTACTTCTTTTATATACTAAATTCAGTCTGTACGATATATCGAAGACGGTGTAAATAAATAAATAAATAAATAACAAATTTATCGCCAAATAAATATAGAATATAACAAATGCTATTAAAATTATACCAATATGATTACAAAACGTGTTACCGACCTGTCACAACAAAACAACATTATTGCAAATTTTGTTATTGTTCATAACTTTAGATGTTATTTACAACCAACTTACACATGCAATGTAAAAAATATAACAAATGTCATATAATTAATCTGATACAAAAAATGTGACAAGTTGAGAACAAAGCCATCTTGACAAAGTTATATGATCTTCTGTTAATTCAACAGTTTTTGTTACAATATGTCATAATCTTGTTATGTGATTCTAAACGGGTGTCTAAGAAGCCTGAGTGGCCCAGAAGTAATATCTGAAAAATTTCCTGAGAAATCGTTCAAGAAATTCCTGGAGAAATTCTAGTTAAAATTTTACTGGAGGAATCTATGGAGGAATCTCTGGAGGAACTTCTGGCAATATTCCTGATGGAATTGCTGGTATTTCTGGAGTTCTATCGGAAACGGTCTGGTAGCGAACAAAATTTGTTTCTTGGAGAAATCTCAGGGTAACCGCTTGTGGAACCCATGGAAAAATCGATGTAAGGATTACAGTAGAGATTATCTTGGATCTTATGGCTCCTGCACATAAGGCTGCAGCACGTGCACAGAATGCAATCAGTGGATTAAAACAAAATTGTATCACAATTATATCAAGATTTGTTACAAATATCAAATTTCATTTCATTTTTGTTCCTGCACGTTGAGTTGTAACAATGTCCTTACATAATTAAAACAAAATAAGTTATAATAACAAAGGCTATTTCAAATTTGTTTAAATTTATAACATAATTATGAAACAAATCGTGATAAAAAATCGGAGGGAAGTTACTTATACATGTGCGCTTTTATTCATGTAAAAAACATAACAAATTTTGTTATAATTAAGTTATGAATAATGACAAACTGAGTAATATTTTTGTTTGATTTGAAACATAATAAGTTACATTTTTGTTTAATTTATATTATATTTTGTTTCAATTTCGTTTAGTATAGAGGAAAATGTATTGAATTTTTTGTTATTTTATCTACTACCAACCACTGGATTACAACAATATTGTAGCACGATTATATCAAGATTTATTACAAATAACAAATTTTGTTTCATTTTTGCTAGAAGTACTTTGAATTCATGAAAGAAATTTATACATAATTGAAACAAAACCATATGAACAAAAGCTGCTTCAAATTTATTACTAGTTAGAACATAATTATAACACATTTTTCATAACATTTGTGAGAGCAATTGCTTATAACAAATTGTACAAATAAGTAGTGGAAAATAACGAAATGAGTTATATTTGGGTTTGATTCGAAACATAATGAGTTACACTTTTGTTTGAATTATATCATATTTTGTTTCAGTTTAGTTTAGTGTAGAGTAAATTGAGCGATACACATAGGCAAAAATAGTAAGATGGCAAATCTCTCCGTTAATAAATGCTGAGAAGCAGGCTCTGTTCCACTAGGTGCGTAACGCCAGGTATATGGCATGGTGTCCATTTACATCTGGATGAAAAATCATGTATTTTGAGCCGTCGCATGATGGTACTATATGATGGTCTAAAAATGTCCACATCACACCCTAGCGGAACCGGTTCAGGAACTCTCCGAAATACCGGCCAAATCTAAATGTTGGTGAACCATGAACCATGAAATTCGAACCGTCGTTATATACATGTGTATGAACTGCTGAATATGATATACGCCAGTTCCTTCTGAAACAGGTTTCAGGTTCCCTTGTGCCCTTGTGGCCAGAATGGCCATACTGACAAACAATTTCCAGGGTTCCATTCTTGAGTTCCATATCTTTCATATAAAGCTAAAAGAACGAAAATCGGTTAAGAAATGGATTTTTGAGAGCGTTTTTAAGCCATGGGTCATTTTTGACCCTTAATGCATAATGTGTCACTTTTTTTGCAGCGCCGCTCCTAGAGGTCGCTGAAAGTTTCTTTTAGCACGAAAATGTTCGTTTTCAAAAGTTAGGAAAAGTCAGAAAATTTCAGATTTATATCTCTTTTCTCTACAAAGTTACAGCTTATTTACCGTGCCGATTGGCCAAAAATGACCCCAATGCACAAGGAAGGTTAATTTGCCACAGAATTTAAAATTTATGTGTTAAACAATACTTTTCATCAAAGTTTATTATGCTTTCGATGCGGAAAAGTTATTTTTTGATGGTTTAGAAAATTATTGTATACCCAGACAACCAGAAATCGCATGAAAGTTCACGTTACAACTCGTTTATTCATACTAATTACATCAAACCCGCAAAACACCGTGTTTGATGAGTTTCCTTGCATAAAACACAGTTTGATGAGTTTCCTTGCATAAAACACTTCTTTTCTGAGTTCATTCATACATTTTGTTTCATCTCGTACACTCGTACAAAGTAAGTCGCATCAATCCGTAGCAGCTGTCAAATCAACATTTGTTATCATAAGTTAAGTCGCATAAGATCACAGGTTGGTTCGGTAGAATATTTATACACTCACATTGTATATTATAATTCATCACATAATATATGCACGCATATCGCCTCCACTTTTGTACGTAGATGGCCTTTTTGCGACATCTTATAAGTGAAATTTTGCACATATAAAGCCTCCAGGTGATTTCGTTATACGTACATTTTGGTTGTCTGGGTATTGCCATATAAGAGAAACAAAGAATTTTCTATAGAGACTGCAAGCATGTTAAAAAATCGGTTTAATCGTGCAATTTCAATCAAATTATGTCTGAAATGAAAGTTTAAGTTCTATTTTGCATGTTTGGTGGATTTGATTTCAAAAAAGTTAGATAAACTGTACTTTAAATTCCATGTAAACATCAATAAAATCAGTGTTTTATACAACTTTGGCGACCTGTAGCTAAAAAATTGTGACGTGCTGGAACATTTCTGAGACTGGCATAAGATTCAGCAACTCCAAATCTACTAGAGACACATAATTTGATTCTTGAAATACGCAAAAATGTCATTTTTGTTACGCTGTGTAACCCGTATAGGCCTGAGTGAAAGCAAAAATACTGAAAACCTCACCGCTAAGCGAATTTTTAACGGATTCAAATGATTTTTTGTCAGTTCACTGGCCCACATATCTAGTTTCTGGAAGTGGCCAGAGGAACTCAGAAATATTCCTGTGGCCGGAGTTATTCCGGTGGGTCACTGGGTCAAGTCGGGTAAAAAAGGGCTATTTTTTGGGACATGCCAAATAATCTTTATTTATTTGCAATGACAATCATTTTAATTTGCATAAATCAATAAGATCTGATATTCAAGATTATAAATTAAGAGTTTTGCAACGTTTAAAATATACCTGATGTGGCCATTCGGATGTAATGCTCGAAAGAACCAACTGTAGATTTGTTGGATACTAAACCGTTTCAACTCTCGAAAAGTAGAAATGAAACATAATTGTGCACTAAAATGCGTTCCCATAAGCTTGGCGCAGATGTTCAGATACAAATTGGCCACTTTATCATAAGTTTGAGGCGTCCCGGGACCCGAAAATGGTCATTTGTAGGATTAATCAAATGGAAAATTCATAATTTTCCAATTCAATCGTTTCTCAAAAGGTTTACACTGATGCAATTTTCTTGAAACTCCGTCATGTAGTGGCCACATTATAGCCGATTCCGGAAATTATCTGTGACTTGAAATTTGTTAACCTTCAGGCGCACAAACGCACAGTACCCTTCTTACCTGACCTGACCCAGTGATCCATCGGAATAACTCCGGCCACAAGAATATTTCCGAGCTCCTCTGTCCACTTCTAGAAACTAGATATGTGTGCCAGTATACTGACAAAAAATCATTTGAATCCATTAAGAATTCGCTGAGCGGTGAGGGTTTTAGAATTTTTGCTTTCACTCAGGCCTATACGGGGTAACCGGACACTCCAATGAAATTCACTAATTAAGATGTGAATTTGAGCAATAATTTGATTTTAATATCTTCTTCGGATCTTTTTTTTTAATTTCTTTATTAGTATCATTCCAAACATTACATTCATTTCTTATATCTAGGTGTTCTGTGTTATTAGACAACACTATCATCCTAATTTGGTAAAACAAATTTAAGATTTTATTAACTTTTTGTTAACAACATATAACATTGCATTTGCCGTAGCAGTTCAGATTTTTACAGGTGAGTTGATTTCACCTGCTTATAAGAGAAAGAAAAAAAATGCTTTGAATATACTTAACCTAACTTAACCTAAACATATAACGCATTAATCGTGGCAATAGAAGATTGTAACGATTTTTGCCTGAAATTATTTATTATTTTATTTGACATTTGTTCCAATGTTTCAACATTGGATATTCTATGTAACTCATTGGTACTATACCAGGGAGGAAGCCTCAGAATCATTTTCAAAATTTGAATTTTGAATTCTCTGCAGAGCTTTCTTCCTGGTATTACAACAGCTAGTCCATATTGGTACAGCATACAACATGGCTGGCCTGAAAATTTGTTTGAATATCAAAAGCTTGTTCTTAAGACAAAGTTTTGATTTTCTATTAATAAGGGGATAAAGACATTTTACATATTTATTACATTTGGCTTGAATGCCCTCAATGTGATTATTGAAAGTTAAATTCTTATCAAGCATGAGCCCTAGATACTTAACTTCATCTGACCAATTTATTGGAATCCCTCTCATCGTGACAACATGTCTACTTGAAGGTTTCAATACGATTCGGATCAATGTATATCACATCAACATCATGCTGTCTACTCCATCATTGATGGCGATAGACTATGGATATCACTGATGGGTTAAGTTTAGTCTAAAACTAAGCAAGTATAATGGCAATCTATCAGTACGATACTTTTGACAGTGCTGCAGATAGTTTGAAACTATGTGTTAGTCACTGAAAAACTTAAAAAGCTTGGATAATCACCACGTACCACGTGATCACTCATTTTGTAGTGATTATGATCTAGAGTGCGATGTCGCATCACTGCTGTTGGTTGTCAAATTAAAGTGATATTGATAGCTCGCATGTGATATTGATAGTTTTAGAGCATAAGCCATCAGCTGATACGATTGATATTAAGCAACTCTGGTTTTGAAACATCACAAATCTTCACTAAGATTTTTAATCTAGTAATCATTGGCAGAAAATTAATAAAAATAAAAACATAATTGTAACCCCAGTCTGACACTGTTTTCCATAGTGCAAGTTTTGTGGTTCAAGCTCGCCTGAAAACAAAGAGCAATGTTGAGTTAACGATAATTCAGTGAAAAGTACATTGTTTGTGAATTGTGGTTATTACTAGTGTGTGAAAAACTAGTAATGAACATTTGAAACATATTATAGCGGCGAAAAGTAGTGTTAAAGAATATTTTTCGAGTGATTAATAGGTGTCTGGTTTGGTGAACCGTGGTTTTAAAATCCGGACGCTACGAGTTCAAGTAATATTTTGCTTGAGAAAAAAATATATTCGGAAAGAAAAATGTGGTGAAAACTTGAAGGATAGATGGAAAAAGTGTATGATTGTTTGAAAAATAAGATAATTGCTAGGGGACGGACCTGGTGTAGTGGTTAGAACACACGCTTCTCACGCCGAGGACCTGGGATCGAATCCCAACCCCAAGATAGTCACTTCAAATTTCAGTGACAACTTCCTTCGGAAGGGAAGTAAAGCGGTTGGTCCCGAGATGAACTAGCCCAGGGCTAAAAATCTCGTTAATAAAGATAGAAAAAAAAAGATAACTGCTAAAAAATTGCTCTAACAATAATGATTATTACGAGTAATCCTGCGTCCAACTACAGCCAAAGAAAGTAGGTAAACAAAACTTGAAGTGCTCTTAACGGGTCGTGGTAGAAGTCATTGTAATGTATTTCCGTGTTATGAACTTCAGAAAAAGTTTGGGTGTCCGGAATTTGATTCAAAAGTGCCCGGCTTTTTGATTCATATGTCCGGATTTAAAAACAAGACTAGTTCAACAGATTTCGTTATTCTTGAAATAAATTCAACATTCTAACATGAACATTTTCCATTTTCATGAAGATTAATTTCGAAAAGATGTGTGAAATTGTGGTACGTTCAAAAATTCAAACGGAAATTAATTGAAATAAGTGTCTGTACATGTGGCACTGCTTAAGCGTCCGGGTATTGATTCATCACGGTAACACATTCTCGGAACACGTAGAGAGACGAATCCGATCAGTTTGTACAACACTAAGGCAGCGTCCATTTATTACGTAACGCTTATATTGGAAATTTTTGACAAATTGCGAATTTTGCTGTTTCTGTTCGCATCGCAACCATTTTTTCCTTAGCAACACTTTTTTTCCAAATACCTTCGATAGAAAAATGGGTTTAGGGACAAAATGTCGAAAGACAAAACGTCGAAACCCAAAACGTCGAATGCCAAAATGTCGAACCCCAAAACGTCGAAAAGGACAAAACGTCGGAAGCAGTCATTTTTCAAGCGACTATAACGTTGCCAATCACGGTGTACTAAATTAAGAAGGTGATATATTCCGAAAACTGACAGCTACTTGACGACGTCATTCCTATCCACCTCGAACAAATTTACGAAAAAAAATGATCTAGTGGTCCGGAAGATATATGGTACGATAGAAGTGACGTCACATGTTTACAATGAAACTTGATATTTACATCAGTAAAGAGCCTGCCTTGTTAATTTTTATGCCGTGGTTGCCAATGGTTGTGATACGAACGGCGTTGGATACTGCAAAATTTGCAATGTTCATCAAAGTAAGCATGAAACAAATTTTCACAAAAGTGTCAATCTACATATTTGCATTTTTTTTTACATTGAAAAAGTATAATGTAGTTCATAATAAACAAAAACAACACTTTCCCACATGATTTATATGAACTTTAACCATCAGTAGCATTCATTATAACACATTTTAACATAAACTGATAATGAAACCCCATAAAAACCACTGGCAAATTATCGCTATCCTTTCACTGTGTCATCTGTTTACATTTTCCACTATGACTTCAATCTATTGATCTATCTATCCTGTTGTTAGAAACGCTTCAACTCTATCTATCTTTGAATGTGCGCTCCTGAATGCAAATACCTACATATGTTCCCCGATATCCCCAGCTATCGTTCCTTCGTTCTCGTCTATATCTTCCAGTCGAGTGGAAATTCTTGCATCGGGAAGCATTTTCAATTATTGGAGGAATTGCATCCCTTTGCATCCTTCTTCAGCTGGTTTTGATGTACATATATCTTTTGTGTGTGACTTTTTTATTTGTATTACTTTTTACCTTTTAGTTAGATTACATATGTATGTTAGAGCAAAGATCATAAATGATATATTAGTATAAATATAGCGGAACATCAGTCTGTAGGGAAAACCACGCTTCAACAAGCACGCGCATCGATGTTCGTCACTTATTCGACATCTGCATCTGAGCAAACCCAACAGAATCGGAGGATGTACCGCAAAAATCTAAAGCTTGGTTTGCCTCAAATTCCAGAAACTTATATACACTCTAGTGCAAAAGTTTAAAGTCATCCTCTAAAACATACACACGTAAGTGTTTTGATTGTATCTTCGTGAATACACGTTCAATTGAAACTCTCTATGGCTCATTCGAAAGCCAATGAGTCAATCTCACCTCGTATATATTGTAACAAATATACCTTTTTATATTATTTACTAAATTTTTACTTGAAGTTGTGGCATATTCCAAAAATTACACTAGAAAAACAGCCAATTTATTCAGTATTGGATCGCCTACAGTTTAAAAAAATTGTGATTAGAACCGTAATCTAATATTCTGCAAAGAGCTTATTGAAAAACTAATGGAAGTCAATAAATTAAAAAAGTATTTTTGTTAAAATACCTACGTTAATCTTACCTAAAGCCTGTCCAGGAAAAATTTCGGACACGGATGGCGGGTGTACCACAGAAAGTTCGAGAATTTTATAGAAAGAAGGATTAACATCCTTGTCAACTGTTTATTTTGTAGATATAACTCTTTTATTCTGAAATAAACAATTGTTTTTGTTGAATTATGAGTAACTTTTTTTTGCTGCCATTATTTGGGTGTCCGAAATTTAACGTGGACAGGCTTTAGTTCATCTTACTACTCATCATCATTAGAATGAGCCGTAGAGAGTGTCAATTAGACGAGTAATTCCAGAGGCATGGACAAAACACTTTTGTATATTTTTAGGGGGATCCGAAACTTTTGCACGAAAGTGTACATACACACCGTAAAACAGTTGCTCATCACAAACAGCTGTTTGCAGTTGCATACATTACTGGATGGATTCAAAGCTATGTAGATATACTTCACTTCAGAAAACGCACTGTTATGCTGCCGACACATGATAATGATGATGTTTAGCGAAATTTATGTTTCAAAATTCTTTCCCCCTGTGCCCTCCTCAAAACGGTGATACGGAACCCAAACCAATGAAAACCATAAACGATCGGCAATACCGTCAGGTGTAGACCCGGAGGAGGTATGCTTTTTCGTTGATTCGACCCCGCGAGTAGGATCACGGATACAAACCTGCGTCTAGAGTAGAGAAAGGCACAAGACCCACCATGACATACCATGTAGAGAGCGGATTGTTTACCGTCATGAGCCAACAACTGCTAGTTAGCTTCACAACACGCTGCTGCCACTGCCAACTATCCAATAAATTGATTTTGCTTGATCGCGAAGCATTTCAAAACAGTGAGCAATAATACATAGTTCTTATTTTTGGGTATTGAATGAAATTAGTGTAAATAGCATCGTACAATAGGATGTCCCAGAAAGCATGGGTACGACTTTGATAATAATAGCCATAGTATGTTTTCAATCAAGGAACATATTTTTCTTCCTTTAGGGTATTTCAAATGCTATCTGTGATAATTTCATTTGAGCAAATATTTGTTTCTACTGAAAATGTTAATTTCAGAAAATCAACCAGCAAAACATGTTTTACCAAAATCTTTCGCCGTGGTAACTTCAAGTACATTGTATTTGAGGTGTTTCATATTTCAGATTTACTTATGTCAAATCTTTATACGTTTTGTTAGGCAACATACATTTTTGTCTTCATACATCTTTCAACGTTAATAAAAGAGCTTGCTTTTGACCATTTTCAAAACATTCACAGCTGAAACTGCATTATTTATTTTATTCAAATTTCATATCCTTAAATTAATAATTTCCTGCAAAATAAATGATAGCCTGATCAATAATCCTATCGGCACTGATAAATATATTTTTTCAGAATTTTATAGTACATACGATCTGACCTTGCACAAATTTCGCACGACAAAGCTGATCAAAAATATCGCAATTTGTGCAAAAATGATAAGCGGTGCTTCTAAGAAATGCAACAACATCAACATTGCCAAGCAAGTGGTAAAAAAAGCTCAAAATTCAAAATCTTCTTCTTATTTCTGGCGTTACGTCCCAACTGGGACAAAGCCTGCTTCTCAGATTAGTGTTCTTATGAGCACTTCCACAGTTTTTACCTGAGAGCTTTCTTTACCGATTGACCATTTTTGCATGTGTATATCGTGTGGCAGGTACGAAGATACTCTATGCCCTGGGAATCGAGAAAATTTCTCTTACGAAAAGATCCTCGACCAGCGGGATTCGAACCCACGACCCTCAGCATGGTCATGCTGAATAGCTGTGCGTTTACCGCTACGGCTGTCTGGGCCCCAAAATTCAAAATCTTCCCATGATAGTTGTAAGAATCAAAGTGTGAAAATCAGATTTTTAATACACTAGTCTTGAAATGGCAGTATGGCGAAGTCATGTCTATACCCTCTGGATCCAGAACGTATTTTTATATCGACAACCCAAGCATAAACAGCACGTTCCATTCAATGCTTAGGACGCTATCATTACCCTAAAGACACACAATCTATTTCATTTGATGTTAGCGATATGATTATGTAACGCAAACATGTATTGATGTTAGCTCTCATTTCATGATCATCAGTCACAGCATAACAGTGTAAGAATAAACATCAATCAATACACACATTGCACATGCATTGAAGTATCATACAAATGTTTGTATTTCATAATGGTGGTAGGTCATTTGGCATAAAGTCATTTGGGATAAATCCGTTTGGCATAAAGTCGTTGGGCATAAAGGTCGTTTAGCATAATAGCCGATGGCCCTTTTTTGTAATTCTTCATTACGACAGTGTTACTGCTTGTATTACTTATGTATTTTTTCATGATTTTTTTCTAGGAATTTCATGGGAACTCAGGTATTTTCCCAAAGATTCAGAGATAATTCCGAAGATTAAGTTATTTTTTACTGTGGAATTTCTTCAATAATTGTTCTATGGAATTCCTACAAAAAAATTGTTTCGGATATCTCAAGAATATAACCTGGCTTTAGACAAGGATAAATATAGAAATTATCTAGGAATGTCTCCAAAGATTCTCTTAGATATTTTCAAAGGGCTAAGTCCTCCATAATTGTATCAGGTGATTCTTCCATCGATTTCCTTAACAACAACTGTAGAATTCGTTTGAAGGATTAGTCAAAAAATTGGAGGAACTCCTTTCTTTGGAAAAAAAAAACTCGGGGTAATCCCTGAAGAAATAATTGGAAGTAAATCGTTGGAGTGCCTAGCTTTTCTTAGAGAAAGTCTTCTAAGCATCCTTTGCAGAATTCCTGAAAGAACTTCTGAGAGTATTGATAGAGGAATATCTAGAAAAAAAATCTAGAGAGATCCCAGTAGGAGTCCCTGAAAATATTTCAGATGAAATCTCTGGAAAAATCACTAGCAGATTTCTTGAAGTTTTTCTATAAGACATGTGAGAGGAAATTCTTAAAGAACCTGCTGAAAAGTCTTTGTTGTTTTTTTCTCTGGTGCCCGTAAAATTTTGCATCAGGATCCACTGCAATCCTAATGAGGGATAAAGAGACTCTAGACAGCATTTTGATTAAAATTAAGACCTTAGAGATCTTCTATCAAAAATAGAGACTATTCAGAGACTCAAAAAACATTAGTAGCCGAATAACAGTTTATTCAGCTGAAATATGTTTGTTGGAAAGTCTCTAGAAAAAGACCCGCTACCAGCCCTACAGCAATTTCGTCAACTCAAAACTGTTAAATAAATCTGTTTGTTCAACAACTTGAATAATCAACATGAATATAATAAGCATAATTTGAATTAAGGTATCTATAAAAAGAGATTCATCAAACAAATTTTGTTGTTGACGAATAATTTGGGGCTTATTATATTATTGAACATTGAATTTATTGAATTTATTTTATTGAATTTGCAGGCTTAGTAGCCGTGCGGTTAGAGGCGTCAGCCGTTTAGGCGTATCGTGTGTAGGTTCGGTTCCCGACCCAGTCAGAGGGAACTTTTCGTCAAACGAAAAATTCTTCACTGGTCCAATGGATTTAGTTTATTTTATTGAATGAGAAATTGTTTCTTGACACTCAATATCTATTGTAATGACTTTTTTATTTGATTGAATGAGACTGGTCATTCCGTGTGACCGTTGTCTAATGTTACTCTGTACAGCCTATGGCTGGAGATGATGTAAATTGTCTTTCTTTTAACCTGTAAACATATAAAATCTACTAAGATATATATATACGTTCATAGGGGATTTGAAGTATTTTTTTACTTTATAAAATAGTTTGACTCTGGCAATGAAAGCCTTAAAAAAACATTACAAATATCTAGTCTATGCTAAAGTATCCAAATGTTTTTTTTTTTTTTCTGGGAAAACGGCCCCCAAAATTGCAAACTCGGCCCTGAACTCATCATACGATTTATAACTCTGTTGAAAATTAGGGTGTACCGTAAAACGGGTATCCTCGATAATGCGAGTAACTTTGATAGTGGGAAACTCCCAACACATTGAACGAAATAACATAATTTCTGTTAGTCAGTTAAGTAAACCAAATTCAAAAGTGAAGAGTATTAGTATGACACTTCGTGTCTGATCTATTTTAATTAGAATCGAGTATAAATAGAACTTTATACTCAAATATTAAAAATCAATGGGATTTTAGCAACCCTTGCAAACAATCGGTTCTACGAACATTATTTGATGAAATTTTAAAGAGTTCGTCGTCCGAAAAAAACCGAAAAAATGAACACGTGATTCATGGACAGCCCCTTAAGGCCCCTTAGTAATTACTAACATTGAACGTCGTAAGGTCAGCTTCCAAACAAACTAACCAAATTTACTACAAAAGACTCTCAGATTCAGGTTAAAAATTAAGCAAACAAAAGCATTTGGAAATTATGAAGAAATGGAGAATTATTTGGAAATGCAATCAAAGTTACAAATTACTTAGTTCCAAACGTCGACATTTCACAGAAAAAAACACTGGGTGTAGAGTAGCAGCTTTGGCACTAGAGACCATTATTAGCCGAAGTCCTATAACTCTATGGTTCTTATATAAACCGTGCTATGAAATTTTAGGCAATACTAAAGATTTTTTTAATAAAAAATCCAAAGAATCCTTACCTACAGTGACATCTCGCTTTCACGATATTCCCTTATTGAAAATTTTGCCAAAGGTTATTCGATGTAAATTTTGGCTAAGCTGATCAATTGCTGTATTCTTAATTTTTAATTTTGCAATTTGTTTTTTTTTTTAACATTATCGAGACTTTCAGTCAATGGCTGGTTCGTCTTCAGTTTCCTAGTTGTATAAATTCACTCATCACATTCATATCTCGTATTAAGGTGTTCTGTGTTGGACAACACTTCATCCTAATTTGTTAAAACTAATTTTATTAGCTATTTATATGTTAGCTATTTTTAACATATTGTTAATTTATTGCATTTCATGTGTTGCAGCAGTTCAGATTTTTACAGCCAAATTGAGTTCACCATATCAGTTGAATCATATAAGCATTTACAAGGAGGATTGTACATAAACTTCAGCTACAGTTAACTCTCCCTTACTCGATGTTCCGTATCTCGATATCGAGTTAGAGAACCATAGTAAAAGTTGGTTTTCATGGCTAACTCGATGGTCCCTTGGATCGCAGTTGCACTGATTTTGTGTTCTGTAACTCGATACCTCCCTAACTCGATGGTCCCTTCAATATCGAGTAAGGGAGAGATGACTGTATATACAAAGCGTTTATAGCAGTAGTAGAAGATTGCAGAGATTTTTGACTAGAATAATTGACAGGTTGCTTCGACATTTCCTCCAATGTTTTAACATTGGATGTTATGTGTAATAATTGGAAACCCAAGTAATTCACTCAGTCGGTTAGAGGGTTTAGTACAATGATAATACCGTTAGATACATTTATCAGCTACAACTTTGTTAAAGACAGTTTTCAAATTGGACGTCTCAATTATTAATTATTGATTTATATATAATCGCAGTGCTCATTTCTTTTCTGAACAGGCAACATTACTGCATCTAGCGCGAAAGATAGACACACCTATCAGGGCTACTAACTTTCACCGCTTATATCCAGTGATGTCCGCAGAACAATCAAATTATCATAGCATTATCAATCCAAATAAAAATCAGATTGTGCTACTTTTCCCCGAATGACCCGTTTCCCCGAAAAGTGATGCAGTTCAAAAAGATGCAGAATATTCTGCTGAACTAGGAAGAACGATAAGTAATCCAAAGAAGGAGAAATTTGATCATTCTCGACTAAACACATTGCCAAAATGCTAAGGACGGTAAAACTCGAAAGAACCGCCGATCAAATAAGGAAGGGTGTATATCCGATGACCGTTCGCCACCTTGAAATGCAAAAAATTATGACAATTATGAGTGCAAAAACTTTTCGGGGAAACGAGGTATTCGGGGAACTGTCATTCGGGGATCTGAAGTTCGGGGAAACGACATTTGGGGAAAAGCTGCATAACCTAATAATCAATAGTTTAAAAACGGTGTTCGACAAAGTTATAGCTGAAAAATGTATCCACTGGTAAAAGCATTCAAGAGCACATGGACAAACACAATAATCGATTGAGCATTCATTCTACTCATATGAGCTCAAATTTTTAAAAGACACTTCGAATTGACGCTAGAATCAAATAAACGATATGGTGCAATACTATATTTTGAACCACCCTAATATTATATGTTTGCTCAGATTACTATTGGGTTATGTTATTTTTTATCAAGCATGAGTCCTAGTTTCTGGTTTTTGTGGGAATATTATGAATAAGGCATTGGAGATATCAGAAAAATCTTCAACATCAGCTAATTGGGTAAACGCTAGAAGCTAATAATAATAGCTTATGGTTTACGTGGGATTATAAGTTGCGTTTTGGAGATATTTGATGATTCTTCAACATCAGCTAAGTGGGCAATAGCTTGAAGCTTTGGCAGGATGTTTGTTCCGTTTGAAAATTGGTATAACCTTGGCATTTGTATTTGTATACACTATGTATTCCAATCAGATCTTTAATAATTGGAAGTGGAACTGATAAGATTGAGAATCGCTTATTGGAACATTTGAAGATAACAGGTACATCATCAGAATCTAAGTCGGCGTGAGTTACCTGCTAGCTACAAAGCTGACTAAAATATTTTGAACAGCACTCTTCAAACAAATCCCTAAATCATAAGTGCTATTGAAATTGATTAATATTGAGTATTAGATTCACATATAGAAATACCAGCCACAAAAGACTCAGCTACCCATATAAAAAGACTCAGTTAAAAATATATCAATTAGTTTAGCAACACATTTGAAATGCTAATGCTAGTTTAAAAGATTAATTCAAGGATATTTACTTGCTATCAGATTCAGTCCAATACCTAAATTTAACTCAAATAATCACGAATACTTCAATGAATGCGTAGTACCGAATTTTCCATTTAAAACCTTTACATCTTTCATTTGCTTCTGGTGTTTAACTAATTTCTACTGTTTTCTTGATTTTTTGTTACTGACTAGTACAGCATGCCATCAACTTTTTCTCATTCTTGAATGCTTTGTTTTAAAAGACAAAAAAATTAAACCTCTGAATGTTAAAACTCGTAAAATAAATAGATTGAACACGGTACTTAAAAACCAAACAAAGGATCATTCCACGAAATTACACTTTTCCATAAAAATCCTCTTCATCACTGACCATAACAAGCAGAGTGTCACCATAACATTTTTAATCGACTTTCCCTTTGGTTTTCTTCTCTTCCACTGGCAAACATAACCAACATCAAAAACACTCGCCGGAAAATAAATACTTCTCACAAATCCATCTTCATTCCTTCTCCGTGCGTGTATTTAACCATTCCTCAACTCTGTGCGTCGTGAACTTCCTCGTAACCACTTGCGGGTGGGTCAACATCCACTAGGCACCTCTTACGACGACTACTCCTCATCGACATCGCTTTAACAGTGGTGCACGGAGCCACTTAATCTATTCCTACTTCGCTCGATGGTAGTGATGGTGGTGGCCTAAATAGATATCCAAATGGACACCATACAGTTGAAACCGAAAACGAACTTGATGGAGATACGAAAGAGAGGCTGGTCATCCAGGTTTAATCTTTTTTATAACCAAATTAAAGACATGACGCCTGAGCCAGACCATTAAGCAATTCAAAGTCCTGAATCATAGCCACCACCACAAACGAACCCACGACAGTAGCCCAGAAAAGTGGTAAATTTGCATAATCGGATAATAGGGAGTGGAAATGTTTGCGAGCAAATAAAGAAACCCCAGCCTCCGGAATGGTCGTAGGAGACGAAAGTGTTCCCGAATAAAAGTTAATCGTTGCGACCTTCCTAGCGCATGAATATTCGGAACAGTTACAGTAAAAAAAGCGATTGACCGGAAAAAAATCCTTTTATTTTCCACTTTTCTCGTCGTTAGTAGTGAGGAAATTCCTGATTTGAAAGTTAGTTCAAACGATTGGCAAGACGTGACTCTCCCATTAATGTTTCCAAACGGTCAAATTAGTATGACAATTGACATGCATGATTCACTGCCATCAATATACAGACACCAATGAAATTCTTTCACCTACTTACACAAATCCAATCAATCATAAATAAACGTAAAAATGGAGGTACATATAAGACAAGTCTCGAAAGGAAAAGAAGTGTGATGTGCTTCAGCAAATTCTTTGAGGAGCTGATAAAGAACGTTAAGTTTTCGCACAAACCAGTATTAGTGAGTTCAATTTGAAATAAAAGAAAATCAAGCATAATGTTTTTGTACCGTTGTCTACCTCCTTCAGGTCTGTTAAATTCTTTGAACTATCACTCTCTCTCTATCAACAATCTTTTCATTCTCTCATTAAACTCGTCACCGAAGTTCTTGCAGTCATTGTGCTAACTTGCTGGACAGCTTTAGATAAAAATAAAGATAAATAGTAAGTAACACTTCAGAAACACAAGGCAACGAGCTAATCTTACTTCTCAAATATTTTAAACAAAACAATTTTTGAAATTTGTTTTCTAGATTTTTACTTGCGACATTTTTCAAAAATTACACTGAAGAACATGGCTTATTTTATCAGAATTGGATTAAACGTAAGGGCCGTAATCTTATATTATTTAAAGTAAACTTGCAAATTTTTGGCAAATATGTCTGAATACCATTCAAAATAATTCAAGTCATCGTGCAAAATTGAGGGATGACCTACTGGTATATTTTTATCAAAACTTCGCTCTGAATATTTTTTTCTTAACTTAAGCTGTCCAACTTTTTACGCACTTTTCACACTGAGAACTATTGACCCTGACTCTATTCCATGATTCACTAGATTTCCCTTACTGTCTCTTCTATATTATCAGCTTTTCTTCCTCAATATTGAATGCAACTGAAATTTGTAGCTCTACTTCTCTGTTTGACTTTGTTCCCTTTGCTCCATCTATGAATCTACGAGCATTCAGTTTGTTTCCTAACGTTGTTTCTTATGGGCAATGATACTTGTAAAATTATCCATGTGATGTAAATGTTTGCACTCAAAATGTTTTCGTTTCCTCTTTATTCCCTCAGTAGTCGATTTGCGCTTCCTCTGATAGAAAATTTACTTCCAACGTTGTGAACATCCCCATTGTAGTTCATATGAGAAATTGAGTTTCAAGCTCTTATAGAAGTTTATTTTCTAGTTCATCCAAAAATGGCCTTATTCCCATATTCGTGTCAGATTACCAATGTCTTTCGATCCTGGAATCGATTTCACCCCAATCCTAAAATTCAATCAAAAACAAGTTGATTGAAAAAAAAGTTAAGCTTTGATGCCATGCGCAAAACATTTTATATTTCATTTTCCCTCACCAGAACATCTTTCACATTGATGCATCAACGAACAAAAACACACAAGGGCACATTCGTGTTCTGAACCAGAATAAAATACAAAGTTATGCAGGTGTACGACAAACGAAACTTATTCTTTACAGCAAATTTGTATCAAATACCACTTTGATTCCACACTGCACAGCTGGTTTCGATTATCGAATTCGATAAAATTTTACTGGGTTTTTGGACTACGGTTTTCCTAGTAATTTTCTCGATAACAGAAAACTCAGTAAATTAAAAAAATAAACTACGGTAACTTTAACTGTCTTTCTCAGTTTATGTTTGCTTACTTCAAATTACCAAGTTTTTGAGTTTCCCAGGTGATTTAATTTGATCATTGATTTCAAGGTACTCTTCTTAAACAATCTAATTCAATCCATACCCCAAATGATATTTATGATCAATTAGGGGTACTAGAAAAGCCTCTGTAATCAACAATAATTACTTTGTCCCAGAGTCTATGAATGGGGAGTTGCACAAAGAAGAAAACTAGCAGCAAGTTGCTCAATCACAGAACATTTAATTATTCTGGCAACCTATTTTACTGCATGCGCTTTTCAGTTATTTCACTCAAATGCACTCTCAGCCCGAATGTTTTTTTTTTTTTGCAAAGTCGCGAAGAAGAGCCAAATTTAAATTGATTTCTGGTTTTTTAATTAAAAAGTAATCACAATGAAGTGGTTAGTGAATAATTGTAGCTACATATATGACGAACAGCTTGTACTCAAAAACTTGAGCTTTTTACAGTTTCCGCGCGATGAGCAACTTAAAAAAACAGTGATTTTTTTTTCGTTTGCCACCCGACTGAGCATTAATCGAAACCAGCTGCATCTGTGGCGTAAGTCTGGGTATGATAACTTGTATATAGTTTTCAAACTAATTGTGTATGGTCTATTGAGTTTCAGTAACCTTTCAACTATGAAACGGATTTATATATTACCATCGATGGAGGGAGATTACTTACATTATCCTTACATTACATGTAACAAGAAGGGAGTTCATTTATAAATCATAGGTCCTAAAGAGCTATTACTTCGTTACATCATCGTGTTACACCGCAACTCAAACCATAGCGTTTTTTTTTAAATTCCGTCACGATAACAATACTCCCTCCGCCCCAAAACGTGTTTATTTATTTAGCTCGATAGGTGGACGATTTGACAGTTCAATAGGTAGACTTGGTCTCAGTCGTCGCGCAACTCGCCATTCATATACTCTGCTTTGTCCATTTGAAGACACAAATACTCAGTACATCGATTTTCGAATCATTATCGAGAATTCATTACTGTATTTAGTTATGCCTTTTGGGCAAAGATGGTCGAACATTACATTTGAATTGTTATTCAAACTACAATGTTCATAGCAAAATGTCATTCTCATAGTTGTTAAAGGGGTGAAGTTGATCAATTACTGTGATATGTATCCTATAATAAAGAGATATGCTATTTACTAAATTTGGGGTCATTGATCCCGAATCAAGTCTCAAAAATCTTACATTGTTGATAAACCTGTCAATTTTCGATTTGAATGTTGTAAATTGCAGAATACATCACATTAAACGCCAAAAGGTATGCAATTTTCTTTGAAATTAGCAACTCATTCACGAAAAGGACACTTTTTCTCTGAAAATGAATTTTTAACCTCAATGCCACTTCAAAACTGGGTTCACAGAACATATCTGGAATTTATGAAACGCTTCATTTGAATGGTTTCATTATAAAGCCTTGGCTATAGTCGAATGTTTGGAGTAGAATCTTTCAACAGTTCATCCAACATTTGATAAAAAATCTGTTTATCCATGACATAATTATCTTGAATAACTAACCGAAAAGCAGCTATCAGGAAATGCAATATCACATACATTGTGATAATTGAAAACAGATCATAGCTCTCTTTGTTGTTTATACATGTGGGTACGGGAATGATCAACTTCTCACCACCGATCAACTACACTCCGAATTACGGTACAAATTTTTTACTTGAAATCGTGTCATTTTTCGAAAGTTACACGAAAAAAATATGGCTAAAACATTTGTTTTCTCCCCTTCAACATTTTCAGATTTTTTTTAAAACGTGGTAACATGGAAGAAAAATTATATTCGTATCAGCCTTTTATCAAAATCAGTTCTTTAGAGATAACTACGGGTATTTTTTTTTTTTTTTTGAGTTTGTGTTATTAAGTATACCAATGATTTCTTGAAATTGTTTTAGGAAGTATTTTGATGATTACTCAACGGGTTTCACTGAACAATCCCCAATGATTCCTCCATGAAATTTATTGTAAATTAAAATTTATTGTAAATCGAAATTTCTTCAGGTATTTTTTTAAGTTATCTGAAAAAAGCCTACCAAAATCATCGAAATTAACTATCGGGTGACCCCAAACAATTCAGGATAGTTAAAAATTTCTCCTTATAATGGCATGGATTTCACCAACATTTTTATCATTAAACTTATCCAGAAATTTCTCACACATTTTGTTAAAAAAAAAACGCAAAAATACTTTCAGGAATTCGCTTAGAAATTCTATAAGGATTTTTTGCGAAAGTTCTCATTTTTCAGAATCAACATTAGCAACATTTTTTTTTCAGCGATTTGCACAATACTAGAATTTTTGAAACTTGTCTCACCAGAATTGTTCCAAGATTTTTTCACGAGTCTTTAAACAGTTCTAGGAATAACCGTAAGCATACTACTAAATACCGTGCAACATACAGAAAGTTATCCTAGAAAACCTTTAAAGATTCTTTTAAACAAAAACATATAAAACTATCTCCTGGTGGAAATCCTGGCTATGGATGAATTTTAATCTTTTAATCACGATGTTTTTCTTCCAAAGTTCAACATTTTTCAAAAAAAAAAATAATAAAAGGCATATTTTGAAAAACCTCATACATACCATACATAGAAACATCAAATCTAAAGTAATACATAAATTCTTATGTTTTAAGCAATATTGATACATACAAGAAACATTTATCCTCGATTGACCAACCCGGTATAAAAATGGCAATCTGTAGTATTAGTACTTACATAACGATCCCTCATCGCAAGCCATAAAGCGTAATGGCCTCACACAAGATTATACAAACGGGACCATAATCCGTAACCACGTTTTGACGGAATCACTTAACCCTTATCATTACCACATTAATTATTATTGATGCTTGTCCGGCCGGGCTACTCAGGCTGGGCAACGTCTGCGATTTACCCATCAAGCCGGGCACGGAACAGAAACCTCACACTAACGCTTCCATTTTGCCACCAGTTCGATCCCGTCTGAGCACGTTTTCCTAGCATACCAGCTTCAGCATCGTTGAATGAGTTCAAAGGGGAATCTTTCACGTCATGCCTTCTCCGTCTCAATCATGGAAACTGAAAGGATTATCGGTACTTAAGTGGATTGGAATGTCGTTGAATGTCAACATATAAAATCCTCCCTTTTTGGAATGCATCCTTCCCATCCATTGAGCCTCTTTTTTTTTGCTTCATCTGCCGTCGTAGCCAATCGTTTGGAAATGGGGACCAAACTGATCGTTAACAATTTCTGGTCACATTTCAAACCATTGTTGTCACCCAATTTGTAGGTGACATTTGAAAAGTTTGTGCCCCCGAATGATAGTCGTCTTTCCTGATAAAAACCATCCCTTATGCGAGTGATTCGCAACCTAACTCGATCCTCACAGCACGACATTAAAACCAAACAGTTTAAAACACATTCAAACTATATTACTGTCATTAAAGTTGATTTGATTGGTTTCATTTGTAATCGTTGTCACTGTGGAAATACAAAGCACTGAATAAATTATAATTACAGAACGCTGTCTTCTGTGAAGATGATGTATCCACGATAATTGTATGTTTTATCCCACATGTTAACGCTAAATCAGCGAAATTCGTGTATCGTTGTTGTACCTTTGGATGGTTACTTTTATGGGTTTCATCACGTTGAATGTATATTTGTTAATTGGAGGAAATGTTGAGTGTTGTACTGACTTTGCCAAATGCTAAGCGATACTAAAATTTGTCTCATTCCATTCCTGTAGTAATCATGATGGACGAGGAAGATGACGAGGACGACGAAGAAGAGGACATCGAAGAGGAAGAACTGGACATTGGGGGTGAAATTGATTCACCGCCTTGGGATATGTACGGCGAGCTGGATGTCGAGGACCAGGACGAAACTACGGAGAACACCGCGCTGCTGCGAGCGGCTGCCAAAACCGAGATCATCGTAACGCCCATCAGTCCGGTGAGTTGTTCGCATTGAAGTGCACTGATGTGCAACATATTTTATTTAATCCTCGAGCTGTTTAGTTAAATACCTATAAGTAAATGAACACCAAATTAAGTGCTATTACTTTTAATTTCACTACAGCGTGTATCCTTTGACAGATACGAATTTCGAGCTCAACTGTAATGCTGTCTTCAGTGTCGTGTACTAGAAGTCGAGTCTAGCACACGACACTGAAAACGGCCTTACAGTTGAGGTCGAAATACGCATACCTATCTGTCAATAGATACAAACTCTAGTGGAATTCAATGAAATTATGCTAAATTCGATTTTCATTTTTATAGCTATTCCACTAAACAACTTAAAGATTAATTTCATCAGGAAATAAAATGTTACAGTTCAATTAGTTTTTTTTTTATATACGTACTGTAATAATTCCTCCAAAATGAAGTGAAAGTGTGGACTCCAACACCCTTTAAATTGATTTACATAAATGTTTTTCGTTTGGAAGGCCAATCCTAGCACAACTATCCTATGTGTTCTGTGCTAGGCAACACAATCATCATAATTTGAATGGAACTGAATTAAACTATTATAAACATTTTGTTTACAACATACTAGTAGGCCGTCTTTGAAATTTGTACGCGTCGTTGATGATTGTTGCTTATTCATCTCACGATTTCGAATCAAAGAAAATCAGTTAGTGACCAGCTAGTGATCAATCGATTAAGTTTTTAGCTTTAACGGATGTTTGGGTTTCGAAATTTGTGCTCTTGAAAATTTGAGGTTTGGCTTCGATTCATCTTCACCTTGAAAGGATGTTTGATTCTCCAGATTTGTGCTCTTGAAGAATTGAGGTTAGGCTTCGATCAATCTTCACCTTAACCTAAATATATGAAAAATCTATCGTGCTAATGACAGATTTTTGTCCAAAATTATTGATAACTTCATTCGAAAATGCTTCAACACAGAATATTTTATGTAATTCATCAGTACTTCAACACAGTTCGACAAAAAAGTCGATCTGAATGCACACAAAAATAATGGCGTTTTCAGAATGTTCCACGTAATTGTATTATTGAGTATTTTTTTTTGTCCATATCAGCCAATAGTCCTTCAGCTGAACTAACGAGGCAATACGATTTGCTTGGTATAATATGAAAAAATAAAAATGATTGTTTCACAAAAAAATAATTTTCTGGATTTCGTAATATTTAGGTAATCCCGCGAAATGACGCGAATCAAGGTTAACCCCTTTACCGGCAGCTTCATTTTTTACCGCTTTAAAAGCATTCAAATCGCGATAACTTTTTTGTTGCTCGATATTTTTGCATCATTTTTTCACAATCTCTCAAAAAACACAAAAAAAATCCTTGGGGGACCGACGCGTAGCCATAGCCCACGTAAATATAGAGTATAGTGCACTATTATTTTTTATTTTTTTTTTTTTTTTTGATAAATTGAATGGGACAAAGCCTGCTTCTCAGATTAGTGTTTTTATGAGCACTTCCACAGTTATTAACTGAGAGCTTTCTTTGCCGATCGACCATTTTTGCATGTGTATATCGCAGGGCTGCCCAACGTACGGCCCGCGGGCCGCATCCGGCCCGCGACCTCATTTTGTGCGGCCCGCGAAAGGATTGAAGATTCTGCTCATATTTGACCCGTTGACTATTCTACCTACCCAAACTTACAGCATACTATTTAATTTTCAATTGAGTTTCAACCTTAATATTTTAGCTACGTAATTATTTAAATTGTTTTGTTTGTTGTTTTTTTTAATCTTCTTATACATTTAGTTTTATGCATAATTAAAATTCTAAATCTCAAGTTCTGGGTGTTTCAACAAAATTTTTACCATAATTTTCTTTGACATAATAAATATGTAGCCTGAACAAAACTTATGGGTAAAACGCTAAATTTGCATGCATAATTTCACTGAATCATAGGCTAATATTCTCACAGAATCCTGTAAATACCTGGGCGTAGTCCACGCAGAGTCCTTGACAGTATCGTAAACAATACGGGCTTTTTACTAAACTTTGAATAGGATTTTAATAAGAATTCATGACACGACTTTGAAGGAAAACATTGGCGAGATTCTCACAGAATTGTCAATCAGGATTCCAAGGACTTCTAGCCGAATTTTAATCGGATTAAATTCCTCATTTTCTTAAATTCTGGGCTAGATTACAATATAACGCTATGTAACTTTTTACCAAAACTTAAGCGAATTTATAATACAATTTTGAGCAGGTTTTTTTTGAATTACTTTTTACCATTCTTAAACATTTAAAGTTTTCGAAATGATTATTGAGTAAGATTCTGAAGGAATCGTAGATTTTTGCTATAGCTTGATCAAGATTCAAGCATATTCTAGGTCATGCTTATAAGGTCTAGGTCGGATTCTGATAGGATGCGAAGTATGATTTTTTTTAATGCTGGGTATTTCCCCACAAGATCCAAAATTCCAGATTCTTCAAAATATTCTGATATGGATTATTATTTGATTTTCGAAGAAACTCTCGCAATTCTTAGCATCAATTATCTGTTTTACGATTGATGAAAATGAAATTTACTTTATTCATAGATTTTTGTCAGATTTTACGAATTTCATTTGCTTTTATCAGACTTCATGTGAATATTTGTGCGTTTAAAACTGTGGCCCGCGACATAAAATTGTTTCCGTTATTTGGCCCGCGGTTCAAAAAGGTTGGGCAGGCCTGGTATATCGTGTACGATACTCCATGCCCTGGGAATCGCGAAAATTTCCTTTACGAAAAGATCCTCGACCAGCGGGATTCGAACCCACAACCCTCAGCATGGTCATGCTGAATAGCTGCGCGTTTACCGCTACGGCTATTTGGGCCTTGTTTGAAGGAATACCTTCAGCAATTCCTCCAGTAGTTATTCCAAGGATTCGACAAGATATTCTTTCAAGAATTCCGGAAGAAAATATCTACAGAGATTCCTTTCCAGATATCGCGAGGAATTCCTGCAAAAATGTTTTCAATGATTTCTTCATTAATTCATCCAGTAAAATCTTTACTTGGATTCTTCCAGGTATTTCTCCAAGGATTCTTCCAGGGTCTGTTTCACGAATAATCCGATTTTTTCCAGGGATTTTTCAAGCGATTTCTTCTGGTATTCCTTCAGAGATTCTAGATTCTAGAAAATCTTCCACAGACTTAAGGACTGTTCATTTTATAAAGTGGACACCTTGTGCATGCTGTATCATTCTTATTAATCAATGAAATTTCAATCGGTTTTTTGCACATCGTTCGACTAGTATTGTACAATGTTGTGATAATAAAAATTCTCCAAAATAATTAAATTTCACACGAATATGGAACAACGATTAGATCGGTCGATTTTTTTAGGTTATCAAAATCAATGATTGTAAGAAATTGGCTGGAAAATTCGATAATTTATATTTTCTATTTTCAAAAAAGGCTTGTTCTTCGAAAGCATCATCAATCAGAAGCCTGATGGAAAAAATCAAGTTATTTTTGGAGCAACAATTTTACAGATATAATAAAATCAATTTTCCCGTATATTTTTAAAGAATTTAAAGAGTTACTTAGTAAGTCCCCACGTCACATTCAAAGCACAACAGAAACACAATTGTTTTATTCTTAGAAGACCTATCAAAGTACATTGACAATCATCAAAATTGGCAACACTGCTGTAATAAAATCGATTTTATTTTCCACATATTATTTTCATAATATGTTATTCTGAGATTACCAATTGAAAAATTCGGAGAAAACTGTTTACAATTTGCTGTAGATCGATAAATATGCGTACATGATTTTAAAAGTATGAGACTTTTTAGTAAAACTACCATAAACAGTAAAATTTATACTTAAGACTGTAGTTTAATCTCACGATTTAGCTTTCGTTTATACTAATATAGTTTCTTTAGTAATCCAAACTAGTTTTGAACACGCTTTTTACTTTTCTCTTTTGCTGGGAGTGAAAGGATTGTGTATCAGCAAATTTGGCCATAAATGGGTAAATCACTAAAGTTACCTAATGTCATAGAATGATGGAATATAATTGATATTTTTAAAGCTTTACCTTTATTAGAATAGTAAAGGATACAAACATACAATTTGTTCATAAAAATAAGGATTTTTGTTTTGCGAAAAATAATGTTAAACTTTGACGGACAGCTTTTTTTTAAGAGTTTTTGGAAAAACTATTTAGCTCTTCAACCAAAAGCATTTTCAAAGAGTTTATATTTTCATAGCATTTTAGAATAATAGGTCAACGATACACAGAAAACCGATTACGATTTTATCAATAAATAAAAAAGATATAGCATAAACAAAGTGTCCACTTTATAAAATGAACAGTCCTTATGTAAGGATTCTTCCTGGTGAATCTCTGCAAGGATTCTTGCATATCTTCTGTGCTTTATCCAGGAATTCCTCCAGGAATTACCCTATCTTCAAGGATCTCTTCAATCTCTTCAAGGATTACTCAAAATATCGAATGATTTCTCCAGAATTTCCTCCGAGAATTCCTCCACCGATGCATACAAAGATATCCGCAAGTGGTTCTCTCGAATTCCGTCCAGGAATTATTTCGGAGATTTCTTCCAGGTTTCCTCCACGGATCAATCCAAGGGTTCTACCAAGAAATCCTACAGGGATTCTATCAGGAATTTCTCTATGTGTTCTACAACTCACGAATTCCTCAATAATTTCGTCAAGGTATTCTCCCAGAGTTACCACCAGGAAAATCACTTCATGACTTACTCCAAGAATTTATTCAGACAATCCCACAGGGATTCCCCAGGAATTTCTCCAGGAATTTGTTCTGGACCAAAAAATTCTCCGAGGATTCCTCAAAGAGTTCTTCTTTAAATTCCTTCGGAGATTCTACTATTAATTCCTGCAGAAATTTCATCAGAAATTATCCTACAAATTTCTCAAGGAATACATTAGAAAAATCTCTACAAAAATTCCTCCAATTTAATATCTACATAAATTTCTTTTGGAAAACTTCTTCATGGATTGATTCAGAGATTTCTCCAGAAATTTATCAATTGATACCTCCCAAAATTATTCCAGGGATTTCACCTTCTAAAAACCCCCAGGGATTTCTCTAGGGATTCCACTACCAAAATCTCTACAGTGATTCTTCCTGGGATACCACCAAGGATTCTCCATGGATTCCTCCAGATATGCCTCCAGAAATCCTTCAGTAATTAACTAAGATAATTCTTCAGAGATTCCTACGGGAGTTTCTTTACAGAGATTTTCATTTTTGGTGTTCTAGTGATTTCTTCATGAATTCCTTCAGAGATTTCCCCGGGGATTCCTCCAAAGACTCATGCAAGGATTTCTTCAAAGGTTCTTCCAGGATTATACCCAGGGATTCTTATAGGGATCACTTTTTCTTTTTTTTTTTTTTTTTGTAGAGCTTTCTCCAGGAATTGCTCCAGGAACTCATCCAGAGATTTCTCAAAAAACTTCCTTAGGAAAGGAGTTTCTGCAGGAATCACTGGATAAAAATTCGCAAAGGAAATCCTGAAGAAATTATACCTGAAAAAATCCTTAGAATAATCCATGTAGGGATTTTCCTGGAGGTGTCACTAGAAGAATTTCTGCAGGAAACTTTTGACTTCTCTAAAGGTGTTCATGAAAATATTTATGGTAGAATGCCTGGATGAATTTCTGGTGAAATCTCCGGAATAATTCCTGATAGAGTTCCTGGAGCGATCTCAAGAAGACTACCTGAGGAATTTCTGGAGAAGTATCTGAAGCAATCCTTGAAGAAATTTACGTAGTGTATGTAACCTACAGAGAGCCTTGGAGAAATCTCTTCAAAAATCCCTGTACATATTTTCCCGAGAAAATCGTTAGAGGAATCTCTGAACGGATTTCTGGAGGAATATCAGAAGAGAATCGCTTGAAGAATCTTCGGAGGAATCTCTGGAGGAGTCCTTGAAGTAATCTCTGCAATAATTCTTGGAAAAGTTCCCCGAGGAATCCTTGGATAAATTTCCGGAGAAATCACTATAAAGATCTTACTGGAGGAATCACTGAATAAATTCCGGTAGAAACTCCTTCTCAAAGTCATGGGTCTTTTTCGACTCTTGAATGCATAACATGTCACTTTTTTAGCATCGCTCCTAGAGATCGCTGAAAGCTTTTTATAGCACGAACATGTTCGTTTCAGAAGTAAGGAAAAGTAAAAAAACGGATTTCTATTTCTTCTCTCTATAAAGTTACTGCTCCGTTACCGCGGCACTTCTAAAAACTATCTGCAGGTTTCTGGAAATGTTCCCAAGTTCGTGGACAGAGTAGAATCAGTATTCTCGAGAAAGACCATTCCGATAATTTCCGAAATGATGAAATGAAATTCATTTGTTTCACCAATGCCAATGATCATTGGTCATTTAATAGACCTTTTGAGGTAAAGTAGGCCGTCGTTAAAATTTGTACACGTGTTTCATCATTATTGCTGAATCATGTCACAATTTCGAGTTAAAGACAATCAGTTGGTATTGCGGTGATGTAGCTGAAAAAGTACCTATCAGCATATTTTCTGCATGTAAGCTCACTAGATTCTTTTCCGTATCAATATTACCTATAAGGATAAAGTTTTATTACTTTGAAATTGCATGCTGCAATATTTACATGGCTGCCAAAAAGAATAACGGGCTACTTAGCATTACAGCAAAGTAGGCCGTCGTACAGACACTTTATTTGCAGTCTGGCGAATAGAAAATCCCAAAAACTGGCAACGTGGAAATCTCACTAATATCGCTGGCAACTTAAGAAAATGCTCAAGCCTTACAGTGACCTTATTATTTCAATAATGACAAATTATATTTTTTCTCGATCAACCAACGGGTTTCACCGAAGTCAAATTTCGCCGTATCTGTTTGAATTGCATTTTGTTATAATATCAATTAAAATATTGTTAATTTTTCCTGTGCTACGAATATTTTTTATTGTTTTTCTTGTTGATTTTTATATTTCTACAGTCACAATACTGCCCACCGATTCAAGCACAGCATACAAGCACTGACATAGTTGAAAAAGTACCATCATTCTTTCTGGATGCCAGCACATATAGTCAAACTTTTTCGAATCAACTTAAACGATAGGTGCTGATACTTTTTGAAATCAATATAAACGATAAGTGCTGAGTTTCATTATTTTGAAATTACTAGCTGGATGGTCAACATGGCTGTTAAAAAATAGTGACGTGTTACTTAGTCTTAAGACGACCTTGAACAAACGTTCAGGTTGTCGTGAGATAAAAAATTGTTCCTCTTCTCCTCAAGATGAAGTAGTTAAACATCTTGAAAGTTTCCGACAAAACCCGGCAGTGTCCTTTTATGCGATTTGGAAGGAAACCAGTTTTCCTCTAATGGATTTCAAGATCTCCTGCCTAAATTCATCGAATTCGGAAATATTGACAACGATTGGTGGAACCCTTTGCTTTCTAATTTGAATCTAGAGGCTATAGGCTATTTTGATTTGTTGATCATAAAGCATCAAACTGATTGCTCATTTCAACGTTGTCCATTTTACACTTGGAAGAAAGCGCGCATTTCGGAGGAACGTTATTGCTTCCATGTTTCCCACGATTTGTAACAGTTTTATATATCTTTAGAAGTAAACTGTGAATTCAGAGATTATATTATCAAAAATCAAAAGAGTGATCCTCTATGGGACGGTGTCCAAGGAAGTTTACCAGAACTAACGAAATGTTACTTCCGTTAACGAAAAATAGAAGGCAAGGATCTAACAAAGATCGAAAAGTGTCAGTAGCTATAAGAGTTACACTGAAAAGAACTGTTTTGTAGCACTGAAAAGTACTCTTTATTGTTCTAAATTGTTTCAAAACTTTCGTCAACAGAGATAATTCGGGTACACACAGCACGACAGTACGATGCCCACCGATCTAATATCTATATTTTCCTTCAACAGGTCAGTTCTGCGTATGAGCTCAACCGAATGGATAGCGACGACTACAAACGATCGCGCCTGGGTGTCGCGATGGGATCCGGTAGCACTGCCAACACCAACGGCCAAGCCACAACCCCAAACAACAACGGCAGTGGTGACCGCCAACAACTCTCTGCAGGAACGTCATCCGGAAGCGGCACCACTACGATGGATTCACTAAAACCGGAAATGACCCCCCAGCAGCAGCAGCACCGAAGTCTCGCCTCCGAAGACATATGAGAATGGCTGAAACTGTCCCCAATGGTCCCATTTTGTTTAGGCGGTCACAGCTGCTGCTGCTGCTACTGCTTCAACCGATATCACTTCCCATTCCATTTCCTGTTCTGTTACGTTTTCCGAGATGTTTCAAGACTGGTGCTAGTACTGCAGATGATTTCCGTCTGCTGGACGCCAACACTGACCGCCGTAATCGTAGCGATACGCCCACAAATCTTAGCCGTTGACGAGTGCACGTGGATCGCGATTCCGACAAATAGACATCAGCAGCAAGATTAGCCTCAGCTTCGTAGATACTGGTACTAGACGGCACTAGAGTACGATCATAGTTTTAGTCAAATTAGTGTGGTAGGATTTTTTGATATTTAAGGTGAAGATGAACCGAAGCCAAAGTTCAAATTTTCAAGAGCACGGATCAGGAGAACCAAACATCCGTTTGAGCTGAAAACTTAATCGATTGGTCACTAGCTGGTGGTGACCAATCGATTAAGTTTTCAGCTCGAACGGATGTTTGGTTCTCCTGATCCGTGCTCTTGAAAATTTGAACTTTGGCTTCGATTCATATTCACCTTAATTTCCTCCGACGTGAGAGTAGCTCGAAAGAAATTCACGAAGACGATAGTTGCGTAGTAGACTGTAAGATTTGACCGTTGCTTCTTAGTTGAACATTTAATGAATTGCACACAATTTTGATCTTCAACGAAAGTGAAATACCATCTATTCGAATTATTGCTTGTGATTTTTGGATGTCCCATCCGAATAGATTTAAACACTCTTCAAAACATTAGCAATGTGATCGAGATCTTCAATTTGATAACTTAGAGATAATGATGACAAAATGTCGGTAAAAATGCTTCAATGGTATGGTTTGTTGAGCGGAGAAAATGTGATTGTCGTTGGAATAGATTCCAATCAGAGGTTAGGGATTCATTTTGAGATATCAGAGTTCAAAATAATGACAAGGGATTCAGAAAGTTATAAATTGGTCAGGCCGACAAAATCACAACTTTTTAGTGCTTTTATCACACTCATTTTCAAACTGGTCTCGAATATTTGTAGCACGTAGAATTTTTGTGAAATTGAAGTTTTTATTCACAAAATTCTATATGTTCATAGAAATTCAACTTTCTTGTTCCTCAACTACGTATCTGACATATCAAAAAGTATCGATAAAACTTTCTTTTAGGAGCATCCGCAAACACTCAATTTTCTAATCGTTGTTTGACGCAGTCGAGAAAAAACGGTTTTTCGGAATTTGATAAATCCAATTGATAAACATTGTGAATAGTGCTAGATTTGGTGCAGCTTCTAAAGTGGCAACGAATTACGGGTTCCCAAAAGCACTTTCGAATTCCAAGAAAGTGCGAAGAATACCTACAACCTAGTATAAAACTCTGTGTAAAAAAGTCACAGATCGGTAAACATGTTCAACGATTTCAGTCAACTTGGATGCAAGCTTACCACCTTACGAAAGTAGGAAAATAAAAATACGAAAGTATGTTTTGATGCTATAGGCAAGTATTGTATTTTGCCATATACAAGATTTTTTTTTATGGAGACATGTTAAAAAAATCGATTTAGACTACATTTAATTTAAGCCAAACTATATCCTACACGAAAGTTTAAGTCATATGCAGCATGCTTGTTGAATTAAATAACTAAAACGTTCGATAAGGCACAGGTTAAATTTCATGTGAACATTTTTAAAACCAGTATTTCATACAGCTTTGGCGAACTGTACCACAAAATTGTGACGTGCTGTAACATTTCTGAGAGTGATTCAACAATACCAAATGTACTAAAGATACATGATTTGATCTTTGAGACATGCAAAAATGTTATTTTTATTCCGTTGTTTTATTTTAATATTTTCTGAATGAATCTTTTTGAGCATTACTAGTGCAATTGTTGGTGAAATTCCTAAAGGTATTATTGAAGGTTTTTGTAGAAAAGAACCCATAGTGAGAGTGGCAAAGCAGTTTTTGTAGAATTGGAAGCCTTGAATAACTCTCTGATGGAATTCCTAATGATTTTCATGTTAAGCTGTTGGTATCCCTGTTGGATCTCCTGAAAGTATTTCAGATGAAGTTCTTGGATAAATGCTCAGGGAACCTTTAGGGTAGCAATTCTTAGACTCTTAGAGGGAGTTTTGAAAAATTCTAAAACAATAACTGCATCAAAGAAGAAATCTCTGTAGGACGTATTGCGGAAGTACAAAATAAACTGCTGGTGGAATATCTGAAAGAACCTGAATGAATTTCTAAAAGAATTCGTGAAGTAATTTTCAGAGGGAAATTTAGAAGAATTTCTGAATAAAAACGATTTGATAGAATTCCTGAACACATCTGAAGGAATCATTCTTCCATATTTATTTTTGTAGAAATACTTAGAAATAATTTAAAGGGATACGTGGGTAAAACCCAGAGTACAGGAAAACATCTCAAGAAAAGTTTGGATGAGATTCTGAATGAATCTCTGTGAGTATTCATGGAGAAATTCATTGTGTGATATTCGGAGGATTTCCCAGAGGTATGTGAGGAGTTATCCCAATGTGATATAAAAGAGGTGACCGACTTTCTCGGTATGTGATTGTGTTAGTGCAGTACAGAATCAAAGTAAATTAGGGGCAAAATGGGTGACGTCATACAGTTTTAATGAAATACTGTAGCGCAGGAGGATACAAAACACTTCATATCGTGGAACAAGGCAAGATCACATAGGAAAAGACATGCAGCTAAAGACGTAAAAGTCGTATAAGTAGATTACAGGAATAAAGTTTCGCGGATGAAACTATTTTTCTCACTTTTCCCTCGACACTCATGGACAAATCAATCCACACGAAATATTTGTAAAATTCATGCATATCCATAAACAATCACTATTTCACGGCTCAGTGTTTCACGGTTTACGGTTCTATCTTCAGCGTTGTAGATTCCATCCTAAAATAAAACAAAAGTTACTAGAACTAAATACATGAATCCAGTGCCATATTTCCGTGATGATCTTTTTCATGTGTATGTTTGAGTAACAATTTCAATAGCGAAGGAGTGCCAAACAACGAAGCACCAGAAGCATTCGATAACAAACTGTATGACGTCACACATAGTCAGAATAAGCCTTTTAATATGACAGTTCTGTGTATGTATTTGTATACATCTGCTGAAGAGCGGTGCTTACACGGGAATGTCATTTCCAAAGAAGAACTATCAAACAGCTTCTGAATCAGCTGATTTGAAACATCTTGTGAAAAGGCCAATGCAATAGGTTGCTGTGGGAAACATAAGCGGTACACTAATACATACAAACAGTTCAAGCGTGTGCTAGAATAAGGGCGTAAGTCGCATGATCGATTTCTCTTCATCGATCCTCTCTTCTGTCAATAAAGGTGACAAGATGCGAGTTTGTTAGCACTTTTTCACTTCAGTACGCTAGGCGGCGATGCAATCTTGCGTCCTGAGGTCAAAAAATGGTAACAAACTTGTGTCTTGTCACTATTATTAACGGAAGAGAGGATCGATGAAAAGAAATCGATGATGCGACTTATGCCCTTATTCTAGCACACGCTTGAGTTGTGTATTATACAGCATCATCTCCTCACCTCTATCCTCTATATATCCAGCTTTCTACAAGCGTTAATGGCCGCCACAATCAGGCTCGCTTTCTGGTAGGGGTCAATCGATTTGAAATTTGGATTGGGTCGTTTGACAGCTAATCGATAAGTTTTTGATCGATCTTATCGATTTGCTATCAAACGACCCAAGGCAAATGTCAGATCGCCTAGTCCCTACCAGAAAGCGAGCTTCTTTGTGGCGGCCATTAGCGCTTGTAAAAAGCTGGATGGACCAATGCACGAGTTCACGAATTTGACGTTTGAGAGGTGCCGTATTCAGTTGTTGCCATTGTTACTTAAATAACACAGCACCACTAAAACGTCAACGAGCGAATTTGTGCATTGGTCCATTGAAGCACATTGGAGTTATCCCAGAATGAATTGTCAGAAATATTTCCAGAGCAATATATAAAAAAATGGTAACCTTAACTTGGAACTTGAAGATGTTTCCAAAAAAACTTCGAAAATTTCTCAAATGAATTCCATAGAGCGCAAACAATTTCTATCATTACTGTTTCACTTGCTTACATCAGTTAAATTTCAAATTGAAAAATGACTGGTGAAGTTCGGTGGCTGATATAAATTGTATTTTAGTTTGCTAAATTTTGTCAAGAAGGCCTCCAA
Organism: Aedes aegypti; assembly: GCF_002204515.2. NCBI lineage: Eukaryota > Metazoa > Arthropoda > Insecta > Diptera > Culicidae > Aedes > Aedes aegypti. The sequence continues at coordinate 144,943,610 of NC_035108.1, forward strand.
AAACTACTCAGGAATTCCTCTCGATTTTCCTTCAAAATTCTAGCATATTTTTTCGAATTGATCTTTCAAGAATTTTTTTAGACATTTTTTTAGAGATTCGTCTAGGAACTCCTTCATTTTTTTTTCAGGTATTTCACCTGAGGTTGCAAAATAATTCCTCCAGATTCCACAAACTTATACAGGGATTTCTTCAGCAATTCTGTTCTATTTCTCCTCAACATCATCAGAGTTCCGTGACATACTCTAGCCTCTTTACGAGGGATCGAAAAAATGCTAAGCAAAGAGGCAACGAAAATTGAGCGAGGAAGATGCAGCACAAATCACACCAGAATAAAATTCCATCATAAAAGAATGCTCTCACAACTCCCCGAGGACTGCCTTGTTCGGGCGAGACGTTCAAGAGTTTTTTTGAAGCGTGAGTAGAGGTGAGCATTGCAACAAGAGAGGGAAAGAGAGTACCAGGAAAAATCCTCGCATTTTTTTTTTTTGCACTCTCTCTCTCTCTCTCGAACTGTGTTGAAAATTTTGAGTTCAATTTTTTCTTCTAAAAACAAACGGTAAAATCTCCTCTTAGCATCGCAGAGGAGTTTCTATCAAGCCTGGTGGCAGGTACGAAGATACTCTATGTCCAGGAGAGTCAAGAAAATTTACAAAAACATTCTCGACCGACGAGAATCTAACTCAGCTTGTTCTTACTTGCTTGACTTGGTTACAATCAATGCAATCAATAATTTGGAAAATAATCTAAAAATACTTTCTATGAGGGACCAAAATTCGATCGTTACCTTACTTCCAAGGAAACTCTAGGGTGATGATTTTATTCAACAATTATTTCTCCAATAATGCTTCCATGACTTGTTACAAGAGATTTTTTATCTCCGAAAATTTTCTCCAGAAAATTCTTCACAAATTTCTCCAAGCACACACTCAATATATTATTGTAGAAAGTCATCTCATTATTTCTTTTTATTCTTGAAACTAATATTTTTGTATGATTTATCCAGCAACACTTCAACGAAGTATTTTACAAAGTTTTACAAGAATTTCTCTGAGGTTTGTTCTGTAACAAATCTTTAGCATTGAACTTTCGCAAGCCTGGTTCAATTATTTCGTTTATTAATACTTTTCCATGAGAACCAGGTCCCTGCCAGTTGAAATAGTGTTCAATGATTCATAATATCTTAAAAATTCATGGGCCGCACGCCTGGCTCCATTACTGACGACGACAAGACGTGACATCTGTTTGTCTGTCCATATATCCTACAAGTGATTCCCTTGCAATGTAACATTGCCCAACTAAACGGATAGCTCTTTAATTCGGTACACATACTTGCATACCCGAGCAGAAGAAAATAACTACTGAATACCAAATTGAGGTATTCCATACCAGATAATTTCCAATACTACATACCTGAATGAGGTATGAATTAGCCCTGCATAAGAGGTAAAATACCTCAAATAATATCTCAAGCATATTCTACGAACACCAAACTGATAACTAGATCAGGTATTGTAATACCTCAATAATACTTGATGGATTTTCATATAAAAATAAAATTTTTCAATTGTAGTTCAATACCTCCAGCAGACCTCAATAGCTGTTTAATACCTCAATGAAGTATTTTTAATTGTTTTAAAGATTTTTTTCAATACCATTATAATACCAAATTGAGGTATTGACAACTGAACAATACCTAATTTTGGTATGATACCAAAAAATGGTATGCATAAGTTATTGGGGAGTTATTTGTTCCTCCTCGGGTAGTACTGTTATAGGGCTGGCATTCTCCATTTAGACCGTATAATAGCCCTATTAGCCCAAAATGCGAATTGATGATCGAATGGTTACTTGAGTGTCATAAGTCGGTCCATCTTATTTTAATTTAGAAAATGACGTTTTACATATTATCTAAGCTAACTTCCCTTTCTAATGATGCTGCATGCTTGGTAATGTTTTGATGTCAGATTCTCACAAATCTCAACCGATTTTCAAACATTTTGCAAACATGAGATCGTAACACAATGTTTATATGCCCATCCTTCCGTTTTCGAAGTTTTAATGTGAAACAAAACAATTGCAATGGTCAGAAAAGCTCGAAAAATAAACTATTCACAAATATTCAAAATGTCACTCTACTTCCTCTTTGTTGAGGTCGAAAAAATCAAAACGCAGAGACGAGTCACATATTACTCGTGATACAAATATTGTAGTTTTGATAAGTTGTTTGAAGCCTCGAATGGAACTCAATACTTTGAACAATCACGATGACCCACCCAAGTCTACTTTCTAGTGATGTTAAGATGCTTTGATCTGGAATAAAGATACTTCTAATCGTCTGCTCCAACATAAATTTAGTTATTAGGAATGATTTTAGTAATTATCTACAGAAATGGCAAACACATTTTCTCCTACCAACAAATACCAGAACAAACTCAACTGTGAAACGGTTTAAGTAAAAAAAACATAATTTTAGTCACAAAAATGATTAACCATTGATATTCCACCCAGCACAAATTATATACTCAAATCGTTAGATACAGCACGATATTACAATACAGCTTTTTTCTCATTATTTGCTACTGTAAGGACAATTTGAGTCATTGAAATAAAAAGCACAAAAATGACAGATATGTGATTTCAGTTACAAATACGATTATCTTCATGACATATTGATAAATCAGAAAGCCTCGATTGCCGGCTCCAATCAGTTTTAGAGCCAAGGAAACAAATACTCTAGTTTTAAATCGATTTCATTTTAAGTATAATCCTAGACATAAGAACGACTAGCTATAGTTTAGTATAAAATATTTAATTTCAACCTACACACTAGACTAGATAATTGCTATTCTCCCCCATGGGAGTGTTGAACCAATGCAGTTCCTTTTATGGGAAACCTATGCAAATACAGAATAAATTCACACAAAGGCCAAAACGGATTTCGACTTCAGAAGTTAGCTACAAAAGGAACTAAAAATCATCAAATCAATAACAGAAAATAAACAAATTGAAGGCATAATGAAATGTCCGCAAAGCGATTGCTAGTGAATCGCAAACACGCGAAACAAATTGAAATTGGATGCAAAAATGTCAATTATTAATTATAAAGCTCAGACACAAGATAACAGACGAAGGAAGTAGGAGACAAAGATCAAAAAGTATTATTATAGGTCAGATTAAAAATCGTAGCGCCGTTCGCCGGTTTCAGGGTGTTCATCCCTATTCGCGAATACACCCCACAAGAGTGACGCACAGTGATTAAAAAACCATTGTCCAATAAAAGGAAAGCGCATCCTTATTATGCTAAGATAACCCATTCGGTTTCCCGCTGGAGTCGGATTGCAAGAGAACCACACATTTTCGGATCCAGGAAGAAGAGTTTGACGAAAAATGAACGCCCAATAGGTTCGAAGAAAATTGATTTTTCCTCCAATTCTTTAGAGCCCTTCTGGATGCGGAAGACAGAAAAGACATTCACACATAAATTCACATTCTTCTACCAGCTTGGCTTATCCGTGGAAACCGAACAAATTATTCAGTACTAAAAACATCTTCCAGGACTACACTTTAGACGGCTATAATAGATTAGAAGGGATCGAATAATCTCTCAGCCGGTTATAGGGCAGTGTGTTGATCGACAAGACAATAAAATAAATAAAAAAGGTGAAAATGAATCTTCAAACCCAAGGTTGAAATATCGGTGCAGAGATTAGTGGAGACATTAAACACAAGAGCACTCTAACAATTTAAAAACAAAACGAAATCAATCCGCTACCGAAGAGCGGAGTCAAACACTGACGATAGAAATTCGAATAAATAGAGAATTTAGCGTAGAATAGAAAATTTTATATTAAAGGGAGAAATAATAGAGCAACTCTATACATATACTTCGAGAAATGAAAGAAAACGTTTTAGGGTTTTATATTCGTTACGTTTTCATATCCTTTATGAGGTAAAAAAATATTCTAGAAATATTGTTAGTGCGATACGCATCTAGAAAAAAAGCTTATTTAGGAAGGACATATTATTCTTATTAAAAATAAGAATGTTTTGTTAAGCTGATTTCATGAGCATCTAATATTATGTTTTATTTTATGATTTAATTATAATCCTCTTTCTTTAGTAGAATAAACAATTGGACCATTTTTATGTTGTTTTATTTTTATCATATAAGTTCCATTTGAAAAAAAAAACATTTAGGGGTTCTAAGTTTAATTATTTCTTTGATTTTTGTACTGTTTCTCAAATCTATAATTTGTATAATTTCAATAATGATACGACTCAACCCTCTTGCAAACTCACAGATTCTTCTCGTTTTCAATAATCTCAAAGCAATTACATGGACATGTACCCCCATTCCTTATTTTTGTTGCTAACTCAATTCAACTGAACTTGAAATGAAAGGGAGTTGATATGTTAATATTCAGCGTGACATGATAGTAGTTTACGCAATGCACTAGTCGTATATTTATCCAAAGAGGCTGGCCGAGTTGAATAATTACGACAAGTGCTGTATAAATCGAGTTTTACAACGAGTTGCGTACAACATTTTTAGTAATTTCGTAGAAGACCACTTGAGGGTATCAGAAATCATATCGAAATGCATTCACCATCATTTTGAAATTTCTGGAAAAAAATTGAATTTTGTTGTCTGTTGCGTAATTAGAAAGCGTTACGTAATGAATTATTACAGAACTGGTTTCATTTGCGTAATGTCTATTACCGCACTACTTAATTCAGTGCAGGAAAGTAGGCCGTTTCATGACAGATTGGCGTGATGAAAAACAGCCTATTACGATTAGAAATTGCAAAATTATCATACAAAGTACTTATCGTTGCATTATATCAAATTCGTTATGCATAAAAGTTGATGAGAGGTTGAATGCGCATGTTGGAATCCAATCTGTTTATTGGCAACAACTGAATTGCTTCTCAACTTAGTGATCTTATGAGCACTTCTACAGTTATTAACTGAGAGTTTTGTTTGTCGATTGACCATTTTTGCATTCGTATATCGTGTGGAAAGCACAAAGGTACTCTATGCTTTAGGAAATCGAGAAAATTTCCTTTACGAAAAGATCTTCAACCTGCGGAATTCGAAACCACGACCCTCAGCTTGGTCTTGCAAAACAGCTGCGAGTTTACCGCTACGGCTATCGGGCCATCAATTTGAAACAGTTGCGTATTGAAAGCATTCGGTAATAGTCACTACGCAACTGAAATCAGTTGCCTAATAATTGTTATGCAACATGAGTTACATCCTCACAAACATTTTCATAAATTGCAGAATAATGGTGAATGCATCCCGACAGAGCTATTGATACCCCTAAGTGGTCTTCTACGAAATTGCAAAAAAAAATGTTGTACGCAACTCGTTTCAGAACTCGATTTTAAAAGCCCTCGTCGTAATAGGGTCCTAAAGCCCTGTCTCAATTTTAGTGCCAGACGCTTAAGTTTAGGCCAAAAACACATGTTTGCAAAATTTCTAAATGTTTTTTTATGTTTTTTTTTTTAGATTATGTCACACCCCTTGGCTTAAACTCAAATTTTGGGTGTCTTTTGTTCTTCGTGTTCCTTCCGAAGTGTCAGATAGGAACAACCCCAGTGTTAAAACTAAAAGCCATGTGGTGTTTTTGTCGACTAAACGAACGTCAAACATGATCAAAAGTGTCAAGGTTCATTTATGGACCCAATTTTTGAATTAAAGTTTAAATATGATATAGCCGTTACTTGAACGGGAAAAATTGCAAAACTAGTTGCATTAACATGCTTTTTCGTGATGTTAAATAAAAACAAGATTTCATTAAACATTTTAGGACCCTATTATCCAACTCGACAGGCCGTTTGACTCGTACTGTAAAAATCTCATCATTCTGCAACCTGTTGCGTAAACTAATCAGCAATAGACCATTTCCGTGAAAATTAATATTGACTTATAAGCTTTCTGTCAATATACTGAACAAACTTTCCTAAGGAACTCATATGGTTTGCAGCCTCTAAGTATCAGAAAATAATAACACTTAAAGTCGTTTCTAATGGAAACCAAAGGAAATTTCGAACTAAATTCAAAGCTTCAAAAGAAATTCCCAATTAAAATATAGATGCGTCTTTGAAAATTGAACTATTGCCATATTTCCAAGAACCATGTATCGCCAAGGGTCCAAGAGTCGTATATCGCATAAATTATTACAATTTTATTTGTATCATTGTTTTGGGAGTAATTTTAGTTACTAGGATTTAAGGCAAAATTGCCACTCTGTACATACATAGGCAAAAACAGAAACGGAAGAAACGTTGTAAATTTCACACATCTAAACAATGGGGCAAAGTTTTAAGCACAGTGGTAGCACCACAATCCAATCCGTGAAAATCCTGTACATAGCGTATCATTCAACATACAAATCTAGCCAAAAAAACGTTTGAAAATTTTATGACTTTGTTGAAGTGAATGCACAAGAAGATTGATATTTTGAATATCATTTGTGAGATACTGAATCCGAAATTTAGATGTATTCAACTGTTGAGTATGACTGAAAGCTCCTATTTGACTAAGTAGAACAGACCGTCCTTATTTTATTAAACAACTGTTCATTCCAAACAATGAATTTTCATTCTCATGCTTTTCACTATTTTTCTACCCTTTATTGATATGTAATGAAATTTAATTTCAAGCGAAAAATATCTAAGATAACAATAAATACTACAGATCGAAAGCATAGGACGCGTTCAACGTGATAACATTAGTTGATAGTGAAAATCCTCATAACCATTTAGCGGAAAACCTAGGTCCAAGTAGAGAAATTTACGAAGCGACCAATCTATCAATTTTAAATGTTGCCAATTTTAGTTCCAAAGGTTTTATGTGAATCCTGAAAGTAGGTAGCGAATTTAGATTAACAGAGCAAATAAAATGAAAATGGAATTGAAGCCTCTTTGATTGCTTTACTGATCTGCGTTTATTATCATTCAAATTTAATCAACTTTCCATTTTGCAATCAAGTAATAATCAAAATTATCATGATAGTTTCTGATTTCCTGATTTGACCAAATCAACTTGAATATACATGATAACTTTACCTTACAAATAAAGGGATCACAGAAAATGGTACAAGAGCTTTACATAAAAAATAAGTTAGGAAAAGTGGTAAACATCAAGAAATTTATCAACTTTCATCGCTTACTATCCGAAAATTAACGATAGGAAAATCCAGTCGAACATAAATAGCACACGAATATTTAATCCAAGTCATTATCCTCATCTTCAAATATTCATTATGAAGTCGTACCAAATCTGTTGAATTAATAAATTAATTCTAACAAATATTCATTGCGAGAAAATCGCTATTTTAGTTAGTTATCCATACTCAGTAAAGGGTTTAAGATTTCATCTAATCGTCTCCATTTTCCGCAAACGGGAGAAATTCTTGTACATATGGGGAAAGCCAATAACATAGTGCTGCTAATATTGCAGCAAATTGAATATGTAGACAAATTGTAAATATTTTTTTATAATTCGATAAACTATTCATTTTGCTTCCATTCGAATTTAAGTAAGAGGTAATAACGCGCATTTAAAATTCAGCCAGGCTTAGGCGAAAACAGAACGAAACAGAAACAACTATATTTATAACTATATATAACGACCGAAGGAAAATTTTTATTCTTTTAAGATTAAGAAATGTGATATCGCAGATGGAGACAGAAGATATTAGAACTAAATCTAAAAACATAGAATATAAATTCAAATGAAGAGTATATAATATCGTTAGGCAAAACCACGCATTTAGAAGATACTACTAGCCCGTACTAGGAGAAACAAAACAGTAGGATCATGTATGATAGTGTGAAAAAGTAATTGTAAAAAAAAGATCTATAAGCCCTAGAAACAAATCAGATCGGAACAACAAACTACAAACTGCGTCTGATAAATCGTGCTCCAAACGAAACGGGATGCCAGCGATAATGAGGACAAAAAAATAATAAATACATTCATAAAAGATACTGTAGTAACATATTTCCATCTTGTAATGATTCATAATCCGAAATTCAAATGTTGAAGGGTTCAATATGCCACCAACAATGCCGAGCAAAAGTTTTGGGTCACCCACTAAAAACATACAAAAGTGTTTTATCCTTATCTCCGTTACACGTCTGCTTGAAAAACTCTATTGCTCATTCGAAATGCAATGAGTTATTTCAGGATTTCGACCATATTTTTTTTTTAATTTTGTTTACTTAACTTTTACATAATGTTAAGAAAATAAATCTGAAAAAAACATGGCTAATTTTCGCAGCATTGGAACGATCAAAATTTTGAATCAGCATTAGAACCACAAATCTTTATTCTGTTAAGAACCTATCGTGCAAAAGTTTGGGTTCAGACAAGCAGACGTTACACATAGAACAGTTTTCCAGGTCTGTCCATTAATTACGTAAGGGTTTATGGGGGGAGGAGGGGTCTGAGATCTCTTACGCGCCATACAATTTATTTTTAATTTTCATACAAAAAAAATTACCATGGAGGAAGGGGGGTTGAAAAACCCCGAAAATTGTCTAACGTAAATCACTCCTCTACTGGCAGCTTCATTTTTTACCGCTAAAAATATTCAAATCGCGATAACTTTTTTGTTTCTCGATATTTTTGCACCAGTTTTTCACAAGAACTCAAAAAACTCTTCTAGTTTAAGAATCCGTATCGATATTAATCATTGATAAACTAGTTTTGAAGATATTCCGATGTTCCTTGGGGGACCGACATTCCCCTTATAAAATGTCTTTGGCGGCCATTTTGTTTTTGGTCAATTATCAAAAAAATGTGTACTATACAATGACAGGTAATAAGGAGCTTCTCTGAAAAAAAATCATACAAATCGGTTTAGTATTCTTGGAGAAATCTGAAGATTACGATAGTGGGTTTTTTTAGAGTTTTCGAGATCTTTATTTGTCCAGCGTGGTACCAGAAACATAAATGCTCATTACTCAAAGACGGCTGCACCAAATTGCTTCATTTTTTCACAACATACTCACATTAATGTATCATTCCGAGGAGTGAATATCCGAATACGATAAAAATGCTGTAGCCTGAGATATTTAGATAGATTGGGTTATGGCTACGCGTGGGTCCCCCAAGGAATTTTGGAATATCTCCGGATTTAGATGACCAATTATCAATATCGACACAAACTCTAAAACAAGAAGAGTTTTTTGACTGTTCGTGAAAAAATGGTGAAAAAATATCAAGAAACAAAAAAGTTATCGCGATTTTAATATTTGTTGGTAAAAAATGAAGCTGCCGGTAGAGCGGTTAATGGACCATCATTTCACACAATCCACATCTGGTAGCCATGTTGCACTAAATACGGTTAAGGCCATAATAATTAAATGTGGAATTACCGCTCAAATCGCGGTGGATTTAAATTTCACAACTGTTACGTCTGTTTGCCTGTGATAAAGGGCCCCCCGTTCAATATGGTGTTTCATGCAACATAACTGATACTATTTTTTCACGAAATTGAAATCCTTTTTTTTTATAGCAAATCAAATTAGGTAAGAAATAAAATGTTTCTTTTTTATTTAAAAACTACCTATTTAATTAAAGATTGTTAAGTGTACAACAGTAAAGACTCTACCAAAGTGATGATAATATCCAATGTCCAAGAAAGCACTCTAACAAGATTGTTTCTGAGCGAATGTTTTCAAGATATCTTATACAACTCTGTGTCATAATTGGCTTTAGTCAGATCGGAATTCCACCATGAGGTCGCTCTAGTAGTCTTCACAGATTGCAGAGGACAACCTTCTTCAAAAGCCTCCGTAATGTAGGACGTTGTAGTATCTATCATCCAAATCTCTTGGGCTTTCAATGGACGGAGAGTACCCATGAAATTTGGTCGCAATTCAATACAGAGTTCTCAGTTTGCTGGCCATGGGCTCCTAAAACTCAAAGTCTGCGAAGTTACATACGTAATTAATTCAAATCATTATCTATAAATAGGCTGACCAAGACCATACGTACAGTATTTAACCCGTATAGGCCTGAGTGAAAGCAAACATGTCCAAATCATTCCAGCTCAGCGATTACTTGGCGGATTCAAGTATTGTTTTGTCAGTATACTGGCCCACATATCTTGTTTCTAGAAGTGGCCGGAGGAACTCGGGAATACTCCTGTAGCCGGAGTTATTGCGGTGGGTCACTGGGTCAAGTAGGGTAAAAAAAATGCAATTTTTTGGGACATGCCAAGTTATCTTTATTTATTTCCAATGGCATTCATTTTATTTTGCATAAATCATTCAGATCTGATATTCAACATTATAAATGAATAGTTTTCTTAAAACTCCTTGATATAGTGGCCACATTCATTTATTTAGTTAACATCTATACAGATAACACTGAATCAACAATTTCACGCAACAATACTTGGTTCGTGGCCGCATCTCTCTATCCTCGGTTCTGCCCCACGCTCGCCAAATCGATACGCACTTGATCCGCCCACCTAGATCGCTGCGATCCACGCCTTCTTGTACCAACCGGATCCGAAGCAAACACCATCTTTGCAGGGTTGCTGTCCGGCATTCTTGCAACATGCACTGCCCATCGTATCCTTCCAGCTTAAACCACCTTCTGGATACTGAGTTCGCCGTAGAGTTCGGCAAGCTCGTAATTCATCCTTCGCCGCCACACACCCTTTTTCCTGCACACCGCCAAAGATCGTCCTAAGCACCCGACGTTCGAAGACTCCAAGTGCTTGCAAGTCCTCCTCGAGCATCGTCCTCGTTTCATGCCCGTAGAGGACTACCGGCCTTATGAGCGTTTTGTACATGGTACATTTGATGCGGGTGTGAACCTTTTTTGACCGCAGCTTCTTGTGGAGGCCATAGTAGGCCCGACTTCCACTGATGATGCGCCTCCTTATTTTACGGCTAACGTTATTGTCAGCCGTCAGCAAGGATCCAAGGTAGACGAACTCGTCGACCACCTCGAACGTATCCCCGTCTATCGTAACACTGCTACCTAGGCGAGCCCTGTCGCGCTCGGCCCCACCAGCTAGCATGTACTTTGTCTTGGTCGCATTCACCACCAGTCCAACTTTTGCTGCCTCGCGTTTCAGGCGGATGTACACGTCTGCCACCTTCTCAAATGTTCGGCCGACGATGACCATATCATCCGCGAAGCAAACAAATTGATTGCATCTCGTAAAAATCGTACTCCGGCTGTTAAGCCCGGCTCTCCGCATAACACCTTCTAGCGCAATATTGAACAACAGGCACGAAAGTCCATCACCTTGTCGTAGTCCCCGGCGGGATCCAAACGAACAGAAATGTTCGCCTGAAACCATCACACAATTTTGCACACCCTCCATCGTCGCTCTTATCAGTCTCGTGGGCTTCCCGGGAAAGCTGTTCTCGTTCATGATTTTCCATAGCTCTACGCGGTCAATACTATCATATGCCGCCTTCAAATCGTTGAATATAAAAATAGTATAAGTAAGTTTAAAACATTCAGGTTCAATAGAAATATTTTTGGAATATTGTGAAAATTTCACATGAAGTAGCAACATTTTCCAAAGTCTAGCCTGAAATTGAGGATGAGAAGACCAATTATTATTTAAATTGTTTTGGAAATGAGTTCAGCAATCGAACCTATTTTCAATCTTCTTACAGCTTTTCTTTTACAGCACTTATTTTTGAAGCCAAAAAGATTTTCTTAAAACGGCTAAATCAAAAAAATAACTTAAATCGACAAAAACTTTAGTTCAATCTCAAGACCAACGGGTGTACTTCTCTTCCAAAGGAAGTCGTCAGTATAACTTCATAAGGGACTTACCCAAAACCGGTTTTGCTTCTTTTAACGCTTTGTCAACACGTCTTACCATTCCTGGAAGAGGATCAGTTCTTTGAATACGTTCGTATTTAGATTTATCAAAAATTACAGTAGAATTACCTTTATCTGCTCTTAAATAGAAAACCGGTATTGTGTTGAGTTGTTTGATTATGTTGTGTTCCTTGTTTTGGGGTGTAGTGTTCGTGTTGCGGATGATGTTGGCGGATGATGTGTTCTGATTTGTAAAGTCTGTAGATTATTAGTGTTGATTGCTGTTTCAATGTCTATGACTGTTTGTGTCGTGTCAGGTTTTGCTGGTATAGCGTAGGTCAGTCCTTTGTTGAGTAGGGTCAATTGTTCATCTGTGAATTGTTCAGATGAACGATTAACCACTATTCCATCTATGTTATGTATGTTAGGTTTTTGAGAAGGACGTGAAAACTTTGGATTTTGAGATTTAACCAATTTAATAAGGCTCACAAAAACATTGAATTTACTTACGAAGTGGAACAGGATAACTAATTGCCTTTCTTGGACTTACTTATTGTAAAGGAACACTCATCACTTACATTTGAAATCTACAGAAAACCAACTAGGGTAGAAGCACCGGTTTTGGCCATGCGCCAGTTGTAGCCATAGTGGATTATACACCGTTTTACATAGCCAATCAGTATGAAACCTTTTGTGTGCAGTAGATCAAATTCATATAATAGAGCTACATTCATTTACTTGTCCAAATTTATTCAAAACATAAGAAAATCAATTAATTTTCCTTATAATTTTAACTCCCATACACCTTATTTGGCCAGGGCACTCCTAATTTGGCCACTCTCATGAGAAATCAATGCAATTGGCCAATTTAGGAACCGAAGTTAAATCTCTGGCCAAAACTGGTTCCGTTGGCCTATATTGACCAACGGGATTTTCAAAGCGAAAAAATGGTTTTGGCTCAGTTTTGATATTTAACACATACAATATGGATTGAAAGCTTGCATTTGACATATTTGTTGTATAAATACGGCTTCCCATTCAGTTTTTATTGACATTTTCTCTTAAGATGGCCAAAACCGGTGCTTTTACCCTAACACTCAACGTATTATTCCAAACACATCAAATCACTCACACCAACACAAAATGTCTTCCTTCAATCACATGATACATAGAATGCTAACAATCCCCCTCAGTGAAACTGGTAGAAGAAAGGAACCAACTACATTTTTGAAACAGGACAATTAAACGGTTACACAAGACAAACAATACAACAACTCATTGACAAAAGAACACGAGAACAATACAAACGTTCACTTACTACTCTGACACAAGAACAACCAACACTCAAACGTATAGCCGTCAATTCCAACGATGAAACAAAAAAGCTACGCCCAATCCTACGAAAGTTTAGTTTCGAGTTAGTTTTTACCAGTAGAAACAACCAACTCCAAACTCTCCTAGGTTCAACAAAAGACCCAATTGACAGTTTATATAAATCAGGCGTTTACCAAATTACATGCGACCACTGCAATAAAATTTACATAGGACAAACAAAACGGACTCTCAATACACGTTTTAAAGAACACGTAGCAGAAGTTACTAAAGCACACAAAGACACAGAAAAAGGACATGTACACCATTTCAAATCAAAAGTTGCAGAACATATTTACAATGAACAACATTTCCTTAACACAAAAAATATCAAACTCTTACGACACATTTCAAATCCTTGGAAACTTGACGTAGCGGAAAGCATAGAAATTTTCAAGCAAAACAACAATAAGTTACTAAACAAAGATCAAGGAAATGGGTACTCTTGGCTGTTTAAACTTATACCTAACCTTCACACACACAATACATAAACACATTAATTGACCACCTGCCAAACAAGCAGGAATTTCTAAGGCCCCAAGCACAATGTGAACGGCAACGTGGTACAACGGCAAAACGGCATGCCCATTTTGATCTAAACGCCATCTTGATCTCTCTCTCTGCGTTCCCATAAAGCACAGATGTTCAGATACAAATTGGCCACTTTATCATAAGTTTGAGGCGTCTTGGGACTCGAAAATGATCATTTATAGGATTGATCAAATGCAAAACTTATATGCAAATGGATAATTTAATCGTTTCTCAAAAAGTTTACACTGATGCAATTTTCTTAAAATTCCGTCATGTAGTGGCCACATTAAAGCCGATTCCGGAAATTATCTGTGACTTGAAATTTGCATAAACGCACTGTTCCGACCTGACCCAGTGATCCACCGGAATAACTCCGGCCACAAGAATATTTCCGCGTTCCTTTGTCCACTTCTAGAAACTAGATATGTGTGCCAGTATACTGACAAAAAATAATTTGAATCCATTAAGAATTCGCTGAGCGGTGAGGGGTTTAGAATTTTTGCTTTCACTCAGGCCTATACGGGTTAACTAAGAAGTTCAAGCTCAAATCCCGACCGTTTTCGTAAAAACGCGACGTGTACCTCGTTGGAAGTTCGATAATAATCAAGATTTTGGCACCGTGAGTCGACATGCGTATATGCAAACGTTCAGAACTAAACGATTGCAAAATTTTTGGTTTCTCTGGATTCGTTAACTGGCCGACCGCAAAATTCCGAAGTTCTTGCCATGGGATCGTGCCTAACAAAGGTCGTCGATGTTCTTTTTCTACTGGTATCTTCTTAAAAATTGTTTCTAACTCTAAAGTTTGAAAAGTTGGAAAATATGCCATTTAACACATTTCTTCATGTGAGCATAAAGAGCAGGCTCGTAAGAGAAAGTTATTTACACAAAAAATATTGTATTACTAAGATTTTTAACGTGAATCCATCCGAGATTTTAAGGTAAAACCATGTTTGAATAATCCATGATTGACCTCAAAATATTATAAATTGCATATGAATTCTACTTGTATAAGTCATTGATGATAATAAAAAATGATCAAAATTCTATATTATGACATCAAGAAGCGTTTCAATGAATAATTATTAAGTTCAAAGTCTAAATGCGTACATGGTTTGAACGACTCTATGACACTACCCCGAACGCCACTACCCCGAATGCCACTACCCCGAACGCCATTACCCCGAAAGCCATTACCCCGAATGGGTCATTACCCTGAACGCCACTACCCCGAATGGATCACTACCCCGAACGCCATTACCCCGAATGCATAACACTTTGAGACTTATTCTAGTTATAGAGTGGGGAGATAATTGTACGATTCCTTATGAGTATTTAACAAGTTTGGCTCAATAATGTGTTTTTCAAATATTAGAAGATAAAAAAGCAGCTAGTTTTTCAGCAAATAAGTTTTACATATTAAGTTTTGTTTGGATGTGTCCTTTAATTTAGGTGAGATTCACACAGTCACATTGAAATGCTCTGAAGAACAGCCTATTTCGAAAAGAAGGGTGAATTTATTATGAAAAGGATAACTATGATATGCACAAAACTAGGATGTAGTAAAGTCTCTTATTGAACGTCGGTACCCACTCCCTTTGCTCATTTTTGTAGGTGTCGGGCTACTAGCTTTAAGATCTTCTTAAATATTTTGTTTCATAAACGTTGGTAATGGAAGGTCACCTTGAGATTGTCACGGCAAGTGTTGTTCTATGGAACCCGCTTAAAGACCAACCTGATAGACAACCGTTCCGTTGTGCACTTGTAAATGTTAGAAAAACGGCGGCCTCTGATTGCCGCTACAGTAAAAACTTTTGTTGGTTTGTGCTATCATTAATTTAAATTTCGGTGAGATAACCACGAAAGATTTTTTTTATTCAAGACAATGAAGAAATGATGATGATGGAATAGTGAAAAAAATGACCACGAAAGATTTTTTTTATTCAAGACAATGAAGAAATGATGATGATAGAAAAGTGATAAGTAAATCCATAAGAGACCTGTCTATTTTAATCAAAGAAGATAAAAGGAAGGGAAATTTTTTATTAGAATTATAGCAGGATTCACTTTAGTGAATGCCTTCAGGATATATTCCTTTAAAATAAGCTGTCCTATATGGAAATATTAGTGACCAGCATATCCAACGAAAACTTAAAAGAACAGCCTATTTAAGAAAGAAGGGCAAATTTTTGGTGAAATGTTTGCAGCTATGATCACTGTAAGCTATGTTTGCAGTGAATGATCTCTGTAACAACGTGGCACTATGGCACAACCTATATTCATAAGAATGGAAAATATTTGCTTAAAAACTAAATTGAAATGTGAACACCACAAAGAAGTCCAAATACCGGTGATCACGTAGCTGTTCAGCAAGACCATATTGAGGGCTATGGGTTTGAATTCCTGCGGTGGCGGATCTTATGCATTGAACATTTCCGTGACGTCCTTGGGCATAGAGGCGCATGTACAAGAATGGTAAATTGACAAGGAAAACTCACAGTCAACAAAAGGCTTATTTTATTAAAAGCCCATTCACAAATCTCGTAACGCTGAATGGGGTAAAACATATTGTAGGTGGTTGTCCTCAAAATGTTACAGTCCATACAAAATATGTATAATTTCCATACAAAAAATGGTACGAAGGGGAGGTTAGGTATCAAAATTGGCTATTTCTGGCGTTATTAAATTTGTGAATGAACCCCTGAACTGCGAAAGTACCCACTGAGCTGATAAACATGCACTGTCTCAGGAAGAATGCAGAAGATAGTTGCCTACAAGATGTTTCGAAAAAATAGCTGACATAAAAGAAGGGAAAATGTATGATGAACATTCTACCGACGAATTTTACGCGTCATTAATTACCTGTTTTCATTAGAGACGCATTTTGCCCACAAAACAAGATACTGCACTGTATCTTATACTATTCGGGGTAATGGCTTATTCGGGGTAGTGACGTTCGGGGTAATGACCCATTCGGGGTAATGGCTTTCGGGGTAGTGGCGTTCGGGGTAATGGCGTTCGGGGTAATGGCGTTCGGGGTAATGGGATGGAGCCGGTTTGAACGTTTGGAGAATTGCCACAGGTATAAATTAATTAATGGAGTGGTTTAACAATAATTTTAACTGTATTTTTCTATGTACCATAGGGATTTCCACAGATTGACTTTCTACCGCATCACCGGTGGTAAGAGAAAATCATACCGAAGCCATCACTCACGAACGGTGCACTGCAAATTACTGGCTGACCACGTAATTAAAAAGGCCGAGCTATTTTGCCAAAAGCAAAATTGTTCAACCAGAGCTTATGAGATGAACTTATTAATTTTGCAAAAATCAGTTGCTTCCATTATCATACAAACAGACGATTTAAAAGTACAATTTATGCATTGAAAGTTTCAAACGGGTTTCGATGTATGCCGAGTAAAACAATCCTTTACGAATGTGTAATCGGCGTAATCACTCGGTACGCATATGTTTCTGCACTCTCTCTTCCAAGAAGTCTAAAAATATTATTACAACGAGGGAATAGCTTTCTTGCGGAAGTCGGTGTTGTGCCACGCACTGATCGATTAGTTTGGTGTTATAACCCTACCGTTCAGATTTATTACCAAAATAACCTTTGCGACTTCAACCTGCATGAATCTCGTACGATTGCGCAGAATGGAGCATGCTAAAATGCTTTGTTCAAAAAAGTATATATGTATTGTAGGGTGCGACATGTTTTCCGAAAATTGTCAAAACAAAAAAATCGTGTGCTCTTGTGAATACAAACTAGGGAAAGTGTATCAGTTATGGCTATAGTGGTTTCCTATTTGGCCATATGTGTTTAGAACTTTCACATTTTGAATATTTTTGAATGTTTCAACATCAAGATTAATTGTATATCAAACTACTGAAACACAAAGAATAATTAAAAATTTTAAAACAATCAAATTATCACGTATTGCGAAATAGGCAATCGTTATGTCCATAAATGGTACACCTATCCTACATTAAAAGAAAAACTCAAAGTTTTAACCAAAATATTCACCCCTATTTTTGTTTACGGTTCGAATGCCCTTTCGATCGAAAACCATTTTGCATTCCTTTATTCGTCATCAAACGTCAACATCCCACCGCAAAATCGCTAGTGTTTGGAGGGGATTTTAACCTCCAAATTGCCAAATAACCTCCAAATCATCACCTCCAAGTTAGTTCTAATACACTCCGTTATATGAAATATGGTGGCGCGTCGATCGTCGCAAGTTTATCGTTGAACAGTCAATACGCCAGCAAAATCAAATCGGCCGTGGATTCCAATAGGATTTGATCGAAATATTTAACTGATGTAGGGTAAAAGCACCGGTTTTGGCCAGCCTAGGCCAAATCGAGAAAATCTAAAAAAAATAAATGGGAAGCCGTATTTATACTACAAATAGTCAAATGCAAGCTTTCAATCCATATTATGTGTGTAAAATATCAAAACTGAGCTAAAACCATTTTTTGCTTTGAAAATCCCGTTGGTCAATATAGGCCAACGGAACCAGTTTCAGCCAGAGATTTAACTTCGGTTCCTAAATTGGCCAATTGCATTGATTTCTCATGAGAGTGGCCAAATTAGGTGTATGGGAGTTAATATTATAAGAAAAATGAAATATTTTTCTTATGTTTTGAAACAATTTGGACGAGTAAAGAAGTGTAGCTCTATCATATGAATATAATCTACTAAAAACAAAAAGTTGCATGCTGATTGGCTTTGTAAAACGGTGTATAATCCAATATGGCTACAACTGGCGTATGGCCAACACCGGTGCTGCTACCCTAGTTTTTTTTCTTGTGTGAAACCACAAATGAAATTTTGAAGAATCCATGGAGGTTCAACGTGAACAAAAATACTCGAGTTTGATATGTCTAGATATTTTTGAGGTAGGTATAATTATGAATCCCTAGTTAAATTTAATGAGAAATCGAAGAGCTCCTAATAGATTTCCTGAAAGAATTTTGAAGCAATTCCTAAGATTAAGCATTGATGAATTCACGAAGGAATTCATATCAAATTCATAACCAAAATATCTCAAAAACTACGATGAACGATGATTCTTATGAATTATATGTTCTTTAGGTAAATTCTTCAGGTAAATCATTTTTGTTCAATCTAATCGAAAAATTGATATTTACAACACCTTCAATGTTACTTCATACATCATGGAACAGCAATTACGTTTCAGTTTGTACAACTTCTACAGCTCTATTTTTCTTGTTTTTTAGAAAATCGGAAGTAGGAAGTAGCTAGGACGTGTCATTTCATGTTTCGCCTTATTATGGTCAACAACTCCCTACTTTATACATTTACAAAATAGACGCTTGGCTGACGCTATTATACTTTTCATTCCTAAATGTTATTGAGAGGGTCAGCAACACCCCACCATCATCTACAATTTATGCATTAATAAGTTTTAAACGAATTTCAAAACATTTCAATTTAAACCAAGGAAAAATTACCTACCTATACAAATGCGTAATCACAGTCTCGCACTCGGCCCGCATATATTTCGGCACTCTCTTCCATGACGTCTAAAAATATTAACCCAACCAGGGAATATCTTTCTTTCGGAAGACAAAAAACACTACGCACTCTTATCGATTAGTTGGTAGGTATAAACCTACCGTTCAGATTTATTACCAAAATAACGTTCGCGACCTCAAGCTGTGTGAATCTCGTAAGATTGCGCATACCTAATGGAACATGCTAAAATGCTTTGTTCTAAAATAAATATATGTATAGTCAAAGTAGAAGAAAATTAACTCGTATAGTGTACAACTTTCCCCGACGATCGGGAATTAGCCTTCTGCAATACTATTTTCGAATGCCAGCAGCAATACGTCGTTAGAAACTCCTGATCTGGTCAGATTCAATAGTTGATTTATAGCATTATAAACTTAATAGTGGTTCTTTCGAATGCATATATCTCGGTCAACATAAGCCTCAGATTCCCAATTTTAAGATGTGGTGGTTAGAGCAACGTTTAGAAAATCTTCAAATCCAATTGTGATCACTCCCTTCTGCTCGGTGTCCCTAGCACGGAACGCTTCGGTGAAACGTTGAATCTGGACGCAAGTGACTATGAATTGATCAACGGAGATATCCTTCCGATGGACCGGGTCATTTTTCACGATCAAGAACTGGATAAACTGTGGTGAGAATCGGAATCCCATTTGGGTCAGTGCTGAAAGAAACAAGAGTGTTTAGGAGTTTCGCGAAATTTTATCGACATTAAGAGTGGCCACTTCTATTAAATAAAGAGATTCTCGAGTTTTCCCAGCTTTTTTCCCGATAAATTTGGAAATTTTCCCATTCCTCAAAATCGGTAGTTCCAAACTCGGACGATTTTTTCTCTGGTTTCCAAAAATCCAAAAGACCTGCTACAAGCATTGGATGGCCACCCTGTGACATTGCTAAGCAATTACCTTGCGATAGTTCCGCTTCCTCAATGTGGCCGGAAGCATCCCGGTCGTAAGTTTTAAAAATCTGCAGCCATTGGTTGATATAGTTGTACAGCTTCTCAAACTCGTAAATGTCAATCGTTCCGCTGCGGTCCCGATCAAACATGCCGATCATCATGTTGCACGCCGTATCGGAGAAATGGTCACCCCGACCGTTGATTAAGGCAGCTTGCAGTTCCAGGCTATTGATCTTCCCGGAATTATCCTTATCGACGTTACGGAAAATGTTCTGAATTTCGGGACTGACCGCTGCCTGTTGAGGCGGAGGGGCGTAGCCTCCAAATTGTCCCGGATAGCCACCCGGCTGCTGTTGGCCATAGCCTCCGTACTGCTGCCCTGGATATCCGCCCTGTTGAGGAACAAGAAAAATAAAACGCCACGGAATGAATCACACAACTAGAGCGTCACTTTCTTATCGATACAACTTGTGAAACACTTTTGATGATTATAGTTAATTATGCGATAATTAAAACGATTAGAACCTCACCTGATAAGCCATTAGGTCTGCGAAGGTTGTTGATATAGAATGAAGCTTGTTTTCTTATCGAAATGGTTTTAACACACTCGTGTGAGATGCTAATTTGTTCTCGTAAACCTTCAGAGACGTGAATTTGTAAACTACTGAATATTCTCATCAATGAAGACGATGAATGAAAAGTCAAATTACGCCAGATGCAGTTAGTGCTACCAATATTGAACCAGGGTCGAACTCTTGGCTGATTCTGTGAACGATGTTTGAATCATTGAACAACAGAACGGAGCCCAATGGGTCAATGCACGAGTTCACTAATTTGACGTTTGAGCGGTGCCGAATTCACTGGTTGCTATGGTCACATACATAACACGGCACCGCTAAAACGTCAAATAGTGAACTCGTGCATTGGTCCATATGTGCACAAAGCTCATTAAGGGTGAAGATAAATCAAAATCATATTATGTATCCGGTAGAAATCAAGACCTACACTTATTTGAAATTATTATTTTCTCGGGCCCGAGCGTCGCAGCTATTATGTGAATAGTACGCTGTGTTTATAAAAATCGTAAGAATGCAGCGCCACACTTAAAAACTGATTTCAAAATACGGCGAGTTGAGGCGCGTCGCGAGTCTCACTTGCGCGATCCGGTTTGGTGGCGGTGCGAAAATACCTTATGAAATCGACACTGTTCTTCATAAAGCTAAGTATGATGTTTCACACAAGAAAAGTAAATAAATGCCTTGACTTAATGGGTCAAGAAATTTCCTACAGAGAGCCCCATTTCAAATGACATTTCTTCTAAACTACGTACTACGATCAAATAAATGTGACACAAGAGTTGGATTGCTTCGTGGTCTTCGGCCGTCTGCGTTCAATTTTTTTATAGATGTTATACACAATTTTAATGGCTCGCGCTAAATTATAGTTTACCCGATCGTTATAATTTTACACAGTTATAGAACTCAAATGAGACCTGAAAAGTGGGCTGGATCAAAAATCTGAATTTTGTTCACACTAATGAATCATTCAAAATATTCGTAAGGCTTTTGGGGGGAGTTTCTTACAAGGGAGAACATGAAATAGAGAATAAAAAATAAACACATTTTTATTTTTTGCTCAATTTTGAGATTGAAATTTAAAAGTTGTGCGGTGATAGATTTTTACATACCTCGCTTCATATTTGAATAAAAAATAATCCGAACAGCAGCCACAAACTTGTAAAGCAGAAAATAAATATACAGGTCGGACTCGATTATCTGGAGACTCGATTATCCGGTGACTCTTTTATCGCAGATTTTAATTTTTCTTTTAGTAGGGGAACTTACGTATTCTCGGCAGTCTAAGCCAATGTCGCGCTTCTTTTGTAATTTTCTCGGACATCAGCAGCCAAATTACGTGTTTGTTTGTTTACATTCATGCGCTGCTCAATCATCTATCGATGCACACCGACAGACTTGTTAAAATCTCTCTGGAAACGCTTTTACAACGCTGCGAACATCTCTTGTCAGTATGACTATTGTCGGCAGCTTCATTCTCTTCGGCAACTTTGCCATAAGCGCTGCAGGTGAATCTGTTCGGCAGCTCCAAATCAGTCGCATTTTGAAGCTTGTTCATTTGAATTGAGGACATCTTTAGTAACATTGTTTATTCCGTCTCGGAAATCTCGTCAGCGGGAAGGTGACAGAGCAAATTAACATCTGAATATTTTCATTGGTGTGTTTTGATAGAAAAATACTGTGTATTTGGCGTTTGAAATTTGATTGCCGATAATAGTCGAATGGTGCCAAAGCCGTAAGTCTCCCTAATTCGATTATCCGGAGTGAAAAAAAATCGAAACTCCGGATAATCCAGTCCGACCTGTTGTTGATTCTCCCTTACTCGTTAGTCGGTACCTCGATATCGTGTTAGAGAACCATAGTAAAAGTTTAATGAAACCTCCAAGAGACCATTCTTGGATCACACACCCAAACAAATTTTGTTGTATAATCTACCGAATCCATGGTAGAACTACACGGGAAAAAAATTCTGTAGTAAAAATAACTATTTTAGCTGACTACGCCCATTCCTAAAACTACCATGGAAATTCAGACCAATTTACTATGTTTATGGTACACCTCACCGCATTACTGGTACATTTGACAGAAATAATTTACAACAATATGATTCCAACTACAGACATGGTAAAATCAAGCGCATTTCTGGTCTGCTGAAAATTGCCGGTGCGAGCGCTTAAGTTAACCCCCTAAAATGGTAGTTTTTACCGCACAATTTTTTTGCGTGTAAGAACTGCACCAACGATTTTCAACCGACTACAAAAATCTGTTAAGTTTACTATAATCTGGTGAAAATCACTGAGCAGTGCTGTAAATTTGACTATGTCCATAGTACCATCCACTACAAAGCATTGTATTTCAATCCGTGACACCCACAGTACAACACAGTGTGGTCAAAAGTATGATGCTAAACTTCTCAAATCGAGAATGTTTCTAGTCAAAAATACTACAACTCTGGTTAAATCAACAGAAGAAATTTTCTTGTGTAGTGATGTTGACTATGTTTTGGTAGAGTTAACAGATTAATGTAGTCGGTTGAAAATCGTTGGTGCACTTCTTAATTTTACTATGGATTCAGTAGTTTCTACAATAAAATTCATTTCAGTGAATTTTCACTCGTTTTGTGTTCTGTAACTCGATACCTCCCTAATTCGATGGTCTCAATATCGAATTATGAACAGTTGACAGCAAGAATTAGAAACTCACCTTCAAGTAACATTTTTGATGATATTATGAATGCGGTAAAAATAAGGACAAACGCATTTTCAAATGTTTTTTTTCTCGTCCGAGCGTCACAACTAATATGTGAAAAGTGCGCTATGTTCAGAAAAATCATAAGAATGCGCCGAGTTGAGGCGCGACGCAAGTGAGTTATACGCTATCCAGTTTGGTGGCGGTGCGACAGTATTTTGTGTTAACCATAGTCTTCCCAAACGAACATCAAACACGTTGGGGCTTGTTCATATATTTCATAACGCTCAAATTGGCCATTTTGGACACCCACCCACTTCCACGTGACGCTTTTTGTATTGATACTCTACAATTTTTGTATGAGCGAGAGTTAATGCACCTGAAACGTAAAGCGCTCAAGTAAAATTTCTCTTTTTTACCAAGTAATGTTGTTAGCCGATCCAGTATGAGCTAAGTGTTACACGCTTAAATAAATCAATACTAAAAGGCTTAAATATCATACTAAAACCATATTCAGTCTATTCACCCCATGCAATGAATATTGTTTAATTATACCCCCCATAGTATAAACGTTTTTTTTTTTTTTTTTAAATCTTTATTTGAGTGTATTTTAACACACGAGGGCTAGTTCTACACTTATAGTATAAACGGTTTTTATCAATCATAATGCTTAATAGTGCGATATTATTTAGCGGCCGTTGTTTTTTGTTTACATCCAAACCACATGGCCAGAAATATGCAAATTAGATAGAGAAAATCAAGAATAAATTGACAAAAATATTACATTTATTCAAAAACAAGCTTCATTAACGCATTTTTAACTGAACGACGATGCAGTGCTCCGATCATTTTAGAAATTAAACACAGCTGCTTTACCCAGGTATGATCGGAATTCTCGGAGTCCTTTCGACGTCTTGCAAAGTTCCGGATATGTCTGCCATCGCAACCTCCTAAATGCCAACTCGCTCTGCCACCAGTACCGTCCGGTCACATTCCGCAGATTGCCGTCGTTACTCTATCCGAAAACACACGCAACCGGTTGAGGAAGATGTCGAACTATGTCTTCCAGGCGGCCCACCCGGTCAGATAGAATTTTCACCGGTATCCGCCGTTTCTGCAACAGAAGGAACACTACAATCCTATGCATTGGCCTTGTTTACCATCCTCGGGGTATCTGATTTTTTTAACACGAGTCAGCTTCACGCCGGGTAGCTGAAATTTTACAGATGTTTGTTAATCGTACTCAATTTGTTAAGTATAGTCTTTAATACTAACTTTGGGACACTATGAGTCCGAAAAATTATTGATTTATAAATCTGAATGCTGACAAATTCAGGAAAAAAAACTCACGAACACGTTTATAGAAGCGAATGGTTGCAGCTGAAATTGATAACAAAAGTCACCAAGTCCCAAGTATAGCTCGCAATAGTCAAAATCCATTGAAGGTAATAATTTTCAAAAATGCATGGTAAAGTATAAAACATATGTTGATGATGCATATTTCATACGCTGGACAATGCTTAAAATTTTAAGATGCCACAGTTGTATTAAATAATACCCTAAATAGTATTTCCAAAGTTCTCCGTGTACTTTTACTTGCGGAATAATAGGGTCCTAAAGCCCTGTCCCAATTGGGTTGTTTAGTGAAGACAGTTTGTTACAGCTAGATCGAAAGAGCACATTTTTCTAGATATAACACGATTTTATTGCACTTCAATATTTTAATGTTTATATTATAAATGATTAAAAAACATTTCAATCCGTCGACTCAACGACATTTCAATTTACATAATGACAGTTCGTCCCGAAGTAAAGTTTGCCGAGGGGTGATACAAAAGTGATTTCCATACTAATTTCAAACCTGTTTTAAAAATAGTTCCAGGTAACGGAAAATTGTGAAACTTTAGATTCTTGTTTCATTTTTAACGTAGATTCAGAATATGTAGGATAATGGATACCCCTAAACAAGCCAATTTTAGTGCCAAACGCTTAAGTTTAGGCCACAAACACATGTTTACTCAATTTTTTAATGTTTTCTGTTTGTTTAAATTCACAAAACATTTTGATATTTTTTATTAGATTTTGTTACACCCTTTGGCTTAAACTCAAATTTTGGGTGTATTTTGTTTTCCGTGTCCCTTCCGAAATGTCATATAGGAACAACCCCAGTGAAAAAACTATAACCCCTGTGGTGTTTTTGTCGACTAAGAGAACGTCAAACATGATCAAAAGTGTCAAGGTTCATTTATGGACCCAATTTTTAAATTAAAATTTAAATATTATGTATCCGGTAGAAATCAAGACCAACATTTATTTATAATAATTGTTTTCTCGGGCCCCGTGCGTCGCAGCTAATATGTGAATAGTGCGCTGTGTTCATAAAAATCTTAAGAATGCAGCGCCACACTAAAAAACTGATTTCAAAATGCGGCGAGTTGAGGCGCGTCGCGAGTCTCGCTGGCGCGATCCGGTTTGGTGGCGGTGCGACAATATGATATAGCCATTATTTGAGCGGGAAAACTTCCTGAAGTAGTTACATTAACATGCTCTTTCGTGTTATTAAATAAAAACAAGATTTCATTCAACATTTTAGGACCCTATTGAGGTCTCCAAGCAAAGTGCCACAAATACTAAGGCACGATCAATCTTACACTAGTCGATTTCCTCAGAATGAAAACGTATCGATGTTTGTTTGACGTTTTTGAGCTTTCGATCAACGTCAGTCCAACAAGGAAGTGAATTCTCGGCAGCAATTCTGTTTATGTTTGCTTTCTCACAGCAAACAAAAGCAATGTTGAGACAGTTCTCACAGCAAACAAAGAAAATTTTGTCAACATTGCACTCCTACGCAAGCAATTAGATTGGTCTATATCTGGACAAACATTTCAAAAGGGCACATCGACATTGGTAAACATTGGCTTTGCAAGCCGCTGTTGTGCCCAATTCGATCACGCTTACCAATACCACTATCAGGAAGAGCTAACACCAATCTTTCTGATAGTGGTGTTAGTTTGCGTGGGCGGGCTTAAAAGGGCTCAACAGCAACGT
Organism: Aedes aegypti; assembly: GCF_002204515.2. Classification (NCBI taxonomy): domain Eukaryota; kingdom Metazoa; phylum Arthropoda; class Insecta; order Diptera; family Culicidae; genus Aedes; species Aedes aegypti. Next base: position 144,970,072 of record NC_035108.1, read on the forward strand.
TTTTAGAAAAAGGCTCAAGACCTTGTCACACGGGGATTGCATCCCACTGGCATGAGACAAAAAATTGAAAAAATACTAGTTAGAGAACACATGGAGAAATGCTGGTCTACAGAAAGACAGCTTGAACAGGTTCGCGGCTCAGCATAAAAGTCACTTTTCGAATCTAGTCCACGGAATCACCAGAGATAAAAAGAATATTGAAGTTTTACATGCAAAATCCCATTTATTTTCCCCCCAAATCAACTTAATTCTAAGGTTTGTACTTATCTGCTAGTGTTGTAAATATGTTTGTATATACGTGTATCCAATCGGCGACGTCATCGGCCATCCGGATGGCAAACCTTAGCCGCAGCCTGGCTCTACAGCGGGGCGAACATGCAGTGAATTGGCTGTTGACGACACTGCACCTCCCGCGAAGACACAATCGTTGGTATTTACTAATAGGCCTAGGATGGGATCAAGGTTGGTTTTAGGCACAGATAAATGGTACCAATAATTCTTCTCCTCACCGATCTCACTTTAAGCACTTCACGCCTACTCCATGCTCCACATGCTAAGTTCTGATTAACAAATTACACAACCCAAATAGGATCAAACTTTTTAAACGCACTTGCTTTTAGCCATGCACTTGTTCTTGTGTGCAGAACGGATTAGTCAGAACTGATTGGAGTTCTTGTGGGCATTTGGGTAAGAGCTTAGCTCTCATTCCGATCTATATTCACCAATTCACGATCGTAGGCTTATTCGGCAAGTGAGTGGTATTCAGGTACCCAATGAGTACTTTAGTACACCCGATCATCGCAACTGGTACTGGTGAGTTGAATCTGAATTGGTCAGATTTGTGAGACCGGCCTAATGGTCATTTGAATGTGATCCCACCACTTGGGCAATGCATTGGTGTGCTCGTGCACTCGTGCGGCACACGATCGGTTGCTAATGCTCGACAACCGACCCTGAAGATGGGTTCTGTGGTTCTGCTATTGAGTGTAATGATATACATTCAAATTTGAGAGCCCCAATATACTTTTTAATCTGGTGGGATAATACCCATTCCAAGGCAAACGTCTACATGTCTGTCGCATGCTATCTTGTAGCAGGTGACAACCTCTTGAGCCCTTTTCACATGTTTGTCCAGTATTGAGCCTACAAGTCCTATCTTTTTGCACAGTACTTATGATCAGCGTACCGGCCATTATGCGAGAAATTTATCATAAACTGCTGGACAAACATTTCAAAAGGGCACATCGACATTGGTAAACAATGGCTTTGCAAGACGCTGTGGGGCTCAATTCCACTCGATCATACTCACCAATACCACTATCAGGAAGAGCTAACACTAATCTTCTTGATAGTTGTGTTAGTTTGCGTGGGCGGGCAAAAATGGGCTCAACAGCAACGTTTCCGAAAAAAGGCTCAAGACCTCTTGAGCCCTTCACTGAACAAAATCTCCCGCCTGAAATTGAATGATTTGTGCCTCATCCGAGCCCCATGCTTATTTTCAGACACTTCTAAGATGATTTTCATCTTTGCCAAAATCATCTGTTTACAAACAACACCGAATGAAAATCATCTAGTCTGAGAATGATTTTACTCCTTGCAAAATACGTATGAAATTGAATGATTATCATTCGTACATGTAAACAACCCACATTGCATTCTTGTTATTAATTAAAAATATTTCAAATCGAATGTAAATAATTACTAATCGTTGAGGCTTCTATATGCATAACTGTTTATTTGTTCCATTGAAGGATATATTCATCACACTTTAGTATGTCGGAAGCGAAACAGCTTGAAGCGAATACGTAGAGTGCTGTAATGTAACCCCATCCTGGATGCATGGGAACCAAACTATGTGCGTTGAGGTTACTTTTGGTTTTGGTGCCTTCAATTTGTGTCGTCAACTTCGAACAGGGGCTACAAAAAAGATTTATTTGGATTATTCAACCATAGGATGCAATTACCTGAAATCTACGAGTAAATACCGAGCCCGTCACGCAGATGCCGCCATATTTATGTAAAGATTCGCAAGGATGATTTTATATTTAGCATCATTAGTCTGTCGTATGATATTTCAGACAATGATTGGATGATTTTCGGTTTGGGACATGGATGTAAATAAAATCATTCATTAGAGCCATGATATTCATGCTTGTTGTCACAATTTAACTGTCTGTTTATTTTCATACTGATGTATACTGCAAATCATCACAGAATTGGATGATTTTTGTTCAATAGATGGTGTATGCATCATACTCTTTCATCTTCATTCAAAATAAGGAATATGATGATTTCCAGCCTTGTGAATTGCAAATCATTCAGTATAAGTATGAAGCTCTCGTTCAGTGTTTTCAAATGTTTGTCCAGAACTGTGCCTTCGGGCACGTTCTCAGATATCCCACTGTACATGGGTGCACGTTCTCAGATTTGCTACCCAGCTCACTCTTTTTCGCTACCAAACATTAAACGTCAAAACAAAAGCAAAATCCAAAACCTTTCTTCCGATGCAGTGAAATTGGCGGAGCAAAACGTTTCCAGAATAATTCTCTTTTCCTGGTGTTTAATTCACGAATTTGTACTAGATTCTATTCACGATGGCAGACGATCTCCAAAACTACAAATTGCAACTACAACAGGTAAGTTTGAACGAGGAATGAAGACGCCATAAAAAGTTATGTTTACCTACTCCTTTCGATTTGTTTATCTTCCCCCCTTTTATGACGATTCCATCATCTAGGTTGAAGCAGCTCTTCTGACGGATCCGCAAAATGGTGAACTGCTAAAGCTGAAGCAGGACCTGGAAGAGGTCATCGATCTGACGAAGGATTTGATCCGAGCCCAACAGGAAGCCGAGCAGAAAAAAAGCGCCTATGTGGAACCGGCCAGCACCAGATACTTCGAGGGTGGCCCTTCAGCGGCCGAGAAGAAACAAACGAAACCGACCGTAATCTGGAAGGTCGGCGACAAGTGCTCCGCCAAATGGATCGAAGATGGACAGTGAGTTTACTCATTTTTTTTTATAATTCCTTCACAGCTCAATAATCTGGATTACACCGTTACAGGTACTACGATGCCACAATTGAATCGATTACAGACGGTGGTGAAGTCAGTGTCGTTTTCGATGCATATCAGAATCGAAGCACTACGACACTATCGGAGCTAAAGGAACAGAAGATTCGGAACGAAGTATTTCCTTCAAATAGTAACAAGTAAGTGCATTATGTTGATTATGAATAATGTATGTACTATACAAGGCTGGTAGCTGGTCTCTTTCTAGAGGCTTGGTCACTATGTCAATGCAAGTCTATAGAAAGCCTTTTTTCAATGGAAAGTATCTTTTTAACCAAAATATTCAAGGACGTAGAACGCGTGTCGCCTTCGTATCCCATGGCCAACGAAAAAAGAAATCAAAATCATCCTACACATTTTTTAAAGAATCCCTGATGTCTGATGTTTTTCAAGAACCTTCAGAAAATTATCCAGAGTTTTGATTGATTCCTTTTTTTTTTTCAATCATCCTAACAATTTAACTAGAAACCCTTCTAAAATTTGCTTTATAATCACCTCATATCTTTTTTTTTACATTTTTTAAAATACCTGAAAAAAACATTCACATTTCTATTCAGGTGAAAATGAATCGAAGCCAATCTTCAAATTTTCAAGAGCACGGATCTGTAGAACCAAACATCCGTTTAAGCTGAAAACCTAATCGATTGGTCACTAGCTGGTGGTGACCAATCGAAGAAGTTTTCAACTCAAACGGATGTTTGGTTCTCCAGATCCGTGCTCTTGAATATTTGAGCTTTGACTTCGATTCATCGTCACCTTAAGAAATGCATGGAGAAAATCCTGGAAACATACTTGGACAAATCTTTAAAGACTTCCTTGCGCAGTCATAAAAAAATACTGTAGGAATTCCTAAAGAAATCTCTGCGTAATTCCTGGAGATATTCTAGAGAAATTCTTATGTAAAATCCTAAAGAAATGCTGAAGGATAATTTTTAAGAAATTCCTGGAGGCATCTTTGAAGATACTTCTGGTTGAATTTTTGAAGAAGTTTCAACCGGGAATCTTGGTGGATGTCGTAGGAAAATCGATGGAAAAATCACCGGATAAAATCTTGGAGGGCTTAGGGCAGGCCTGCTGAAGTTTTTTGCACCGCGTGCCAAATCTCATTCTTTTCAAGAATGTATCAAGGATACCCCTTAGAATCTTCGTTATAAAGTTATAGTACTGGAATCTGTGAATACAGTATTCGGTCAGAAATCCACCCAGAAATATTTGAAAATTTGATTTTGACGATTCTTAGAAATCCTGCTAATGGTTTTATAAGAATTTTGTCCAAGTTTTTCGTAAAATTAATGTACAGAATTCTGTAAGAATCAAGCCTTTGCAGTGATATTCTGTTCACTTCACTCGAGACGAGAATTGTCACCTCGGTATACGAGACCGCGGTATAGTTTATTAAGTCATCAAAATCAATTACCTCTTGCCCACAGTTGATCAGCAGGAGTTTTCCCATTTTATTTTGTATGAAGAAAGGCATCTAACTTTAAATATTTTGTTAATGGGAGATTTAATCGAAAAAATATTTGGTAGGCGTGATAGCCATCATTATTACGCGCAACCGGTATTAAATATTTGTTCGAAAATAGTTCCAAATTTTGAGAAATAATTCGTTAGATGCATTTCGCCATACAAATATTGTTACCCTCCCCTTGGTTATGCCACCTTGCCGCGATGGGAGGGCATAATCCATTAGCCCATATGATGGAAATCAAAGGCGTAGTAAACTGTAGTGGTGATATCACATTTTGGCATTTTTTGCTTGAAGCCGCGTCATAATTCATATGGCATAGACGCAATAATATCTCGGATGTGATCCAACGATCTTCGTCATTGATAGAATTAATGCCCATTTCAAATAATTAATCTATTCAAAGTGGACATTAATACTATTGGTGTCGATCAGTTTGCCTTTTGCTAACCTGAATGATCCGTAGCCATTCTTACTATTAGCTAGCTAGATACATCGTTATCATGTACGACGTAGGGAATATTACTCTGAGGAAAATGACTATTAGATTCACTGAGTACAAAAAAGTGGCGACAATCTTATTTTAATATGGTTTTTACATTGCCATAAAAAGAAATAACTCTTTTGTAACAACGGTTATAAATAATCTAATTCCAGCTTCATTTTCGCAAAATTTACAAGTAGAAAGTAGGCGTTGTGAAGCATTGCATTTGCCGGGTCTACCCCGTTTGGCATAATGCCATATGGCATAATGCCGTTTGGCATACAGTCGTTTGGCATAATAGCTGTTTGGCATAACGGTCGTTTGGCATAATCGCCATTTGGCATAATTGTAAATAGCATTGCATTTAATCAAATTCGTTCCATTAGGCAAAGGAGGTTTTGATAAACTGCTCGTGATCGCACATTCTGCTGTCAGTTATTAAAAGGACATACATAAAATCTTCATTTTTAAAAGGAAACCAACATATAATGATGCTCTTTTATAATTGCATCATACATGACTTCCGGGGCCATTATGTACGAGATATTATAGCGCATTTTTTTAACAAATTGTGTCCAACGCCTGAGTTATGTCATGTTATTTGAAAAAAGAAGGAACATAATGTTTTATGACGCATCTTATGGTCCTGGATATTACTATACCATTGCAGAATTTTCTTTTTCAAATTATGCCAAACGACCATTATGCCAAACGACTATTATGCCAAACAACTGTTATGCCAAACGACTATTATGCCAAACGGCTTTATGCCAAACGACTGTATGCCAAACGGCATTATGCCAAATGGCATTATGCCATACGGGGTAGACCCGCATTTGCCACCGAAAAGTAAATCTTGTAGGAGACTGTTATAGAAGCCTAAGGTAACTTTACTCTTAAATCTTCACAATAAAAATGACTATGGAAAGTAAAACGCTGAGATCGATCTTTAGGGTACACTTGCTAGTTTCGAGAAATTGAACAGATAAGGAAAGTGACTTTTTTTCTTTAAGGATATATGAACGTAATGACCAATAAATACTTTTAACAACAAAAAACGAAATAACCTAGAACTACTACTAAACAGTCTAATTTTGTTAAGACTTGACGACAATTGACTTTAAGGCCCTGATCTTACGTAAAAGACAGGAGTAATCAGAATAGCACTTAAATGGCAAATTATTAAAAACCATTTCGACTTGACAGTATAAGTAATGAAACTACTATACTACTATTTCAAACAAATTCTGATGGAGCTGCTGATTTTCATAATCCTTTTCTCAGAAGCAAGGGAATATGGGTATTTTTCAAAAACTACCACGTCACAATACGAATTAAAAACATTGTTCATATGGGCACCATAGCTTAGTCCGTCTGAGTATTGGTCCTGGTAGAGGGGAAACTTGGCAAAAACCAGACCGAGAGTTCAGCCTTGACAAGTGAAGCTGTCAGGCAGCTCCAACTGAATACCATACAAAAAAAAATGAGAAATAATTCGTTAGATGCATATCACAATACAAATATTGTCCACGTTACCTTTTAGCGATTTTTCGTCCATAGACACTAGCGCATGTGCGTTACTATGTGGTGAGTAGCGAATCAGGCCATGCATGTGAGTTCAAAAGGAGAGTATCCAAACGAAGATGTTGAAATATGATTCCCGTGAATTTGTTGGTATTTTCCCTGAATTCCTAAAGTTAAATGAATTTGTGTTGCCCCATTTATCAAACTTGTGGTTCTGCTTCGCGTGTGTCATGTGGTTTCTTCAAAATCTAGAGTGAATTTGTGATAAAAGTGCGAATTAAACTGTTTGTGCAGTGTGAAGGCAACAATGGCCGCCCAATCATCATGCAACGCAAGGGAGTATTTTTCTTATTGCTTACATAGAATTTTCGTACACGGTTGTGGTATTTGTTTTTATGTGGATGTGTATGTCGAACCAGCGAGCGTGTTGGATGTGTAAGTCAAACATGTGTTGATTCACGCGACCACACACGTCTAAAGATTGTCAACTTTGGAATTTCGATGACTATTCCCCTTCCCCGTCAGTGTGGGTATTATAGGAAAGCATATTCGTTATAGGTACTTGTGTGAGTGAGTAGGTAGTTACCGTAGCCATAGTTACGCATTGATAGCTGATACATGTGTAGCTTGCAATGAGATATCACGCGTCACGTGGACTGTTCTATGTATTGTGTTGTTGCACTGTATTTGAAATGGTGCAAGATTTCGCGGGGTTGGCGTTTGAGCGGGGCATTGTTCACTCTATGGACCGATGCGCGGGTTCACTAATTTGACGTTTGAGCGGTGCCGAATTCACTCGTTTTCATGGTCACGTAAATAACACGGCACCGCTCAAGCTTGAATCGGAAAACTTGTTGAGCTACAGTCTTCTTGTATGCCAATGTTTTGGTAATGCGTGATGATAAATGTATGATAAAGAATTAGGATAGGCGCGATACAGCATTATTATTTTAGTGTTTTTGATCGAGTTCAATATTTGTTTTAGATTGCAGCCATGTATATCTGAGCCATGATAACCAAAACAATCGAGTTCGATTTTCTCGCAACGCCGGTGATTTTATCTCAATTTTCGCGCGTTTGTTTCGCGTCTCGGGTGTAGTAGATGAATAGGTAGTAGAATGGAAACCCTAAAGATTATGTTTTAATTTTTTAATTTTCTTCTCGTATCAGAAGGAAAAGGAAAAATTTGAAAAGTCTTATCACTTTTTTTATAGAGTGGATTCAGACTGAGCTTTCTAAATTAATCATTATTTTGACCATATACAAAAACCGATGGTAATTTTCGTTTCACCTACAGGTAAAATTAATAGTTGAAGATGGTATAATGAACTTCCTACAAAATACGTGATCAAAACGAAAACATTTTGAAAATTTAGCTCGCGGTGAATTGTAATCCTTTCAAAAAAGAATAAAGTTCAAAAGGACTCATAATTCATTTTTATTATTTATGCCATTACACAGCATTTATATTTTAAATAAAAAAATCAAAATTCAATTAAATAAATTTTAATAATTTATGGTGAAAATAACTAAAATTTTACATAATAACTTATTCTAAAATTGATTCAGGAGAACTAGAGTACATGTTCCATTTTATTACCACGGGCTTCCGTACAGAAATCAGTCCCTTAATTTTAATTTTAATGTTTAATTTATATTTTTATTGCACCTGCCTGAAGTCGATAGATCTCAAGACCTTCAAGCTAAAGCAAATCTTGTTGGCAAACATTGTTTTCTAAATATAGTTCTTTGTTCTGATGTTTTCAGCATCATGAGCATTGTAATTTATACTCTAAAAGTCCCAGAAAAAAATGCATGAAAAAAAAATGTGCTTTATAATCAGTTTGATATTCGTTTTCCACCAATCCATCTTAGTCTCTTTTTTGTATCAATCTCGTATCATGCTTTTGTGTCGAATATGTAAAATATTATAGAACACATTTTCATCGTACCAAGAATAGGAATGCTGCGTTTATATATTTATTTTGCAAACTATAAGAGGTTCGACACTATAAGTGTCGGCATAAACACTTGTTCATGTTTTGCATAATTTTAAAAATCACTTTGAATGGTTCGACACTGAAAGTCTCGACTTAGGCGTAATCTTCAGAGATTGATAAATAACTTTTTGAACTGAGGTTGCATGAATCGCATCACTAACCAAGGTGAATCCAGATCATGTAGCTTTTCATCCCTCCCCACTCCTAAAACTCCTTCCCGTGGCAGCCATGGAGATGCAGAGGTGATCTCGGTCTCTAGTAACAATGGATGTCACACCAACATTCCTTTCCTTCCCCGATGACCGTAAGGACGTGGCCGGCGCCGTTATTGACTTCATCATGTTTAGAGTCCTCGAAAATGTACATTGATGATGACTGGCTACTCCCAAGCCACATCTGTTGGTTCCTTGTGCAATTTCGATCATTCTGGTCAATCGCGGAGTAGCAACTACGAATTGTACGGTCATCTATGCTTATGCTTATGCTTAGTAGCGAATCAGGCCATGCATGTAACCCATTTTTAACACGCTTTTTATTTTATTTTTTTTTTTTTTTGCTGGGAGTAAAATGATGGTGTGTCAGAAAATTCGGCCATAAAGCATAAATCACGAGAGTGACCTAGCGTCAGAAAATGGCGAAATATTATTGATTTTTCTTAGCTCTACCTTTATTAGAATAGTGAAGGATACCAACATGCAATTTGTTCATAGACATGAGGATTTTTGTTATGCGAAAAAATAATGCTTAACTTTGACAAACAGTTTTTCTAAAAAGTCTTTGGAAAAACTATTTAGTTTTTCAACCAAAACCATATTGTAAGATTTTATATTTTCGTTACTTTGTAGAATAATATTTGAACGATGCTCAGAAAACCAGTTATGATTTTATCAATAAATAAAAAAGATATAGCATGAACAAGATGTCCACTTTATAAAATGTACAGTCCTTAAAATAGCACCAAGACAACGAACTAGCACGCAACGCCCAGTGGCACAGTCGAAACCGTTTCTGACGAAAAGATTTCCGGATAGCAGTGGGAATCAAACCCACACTCCTTGGATCGGTGCGATTAATGCTTGATAGCACTAACTGCACGGCCTCGAAGCCCCTCTTTGAAAATTACTTGAAGAATCCCAGGAGGAATTCCTGATAATAGTTCTGAAGAAACTACTGTGATTATCCTTAGATTTCCTGAAGACATCTAAAATGTAAAAATCACTAAGTGAACTCCTCTTTTTACAAGCAAGAAATCTCGTAAAGTTCCTATTTTTGCTACCAGCCCTAGGGCAAGTCGCCTAATGTTGAACGGCTACAAACGTCGCCTATTGTTGAACAGCCCATGTATTCCTTATGGCGTGTTCAACAATTAGCGAGCATTTTGACCGTTCAACAATAGGCGATTTACCCTACATTGTAGAAAATTCATTTCATAAATTATTTGTACTTTAAAGGGTAGCTTAAAAAAGGGTGCTGACAAAATCAACTTATCTGTGTATTCAGAATTTATTACAAAGCCAACTCTTACTTATTTCAGACGCATGCGACCCAATCAGAAGGAATACCTCAAAAAGAAGAAACAAAAGAAGCTCCAGCGCTTCAAGGAGCTGGAAGAGGAACGGGAAACGGAGAAGAACAAGTGGCTTCAATTTTCCGCCAAAAGCACCAAGAAGGCGGGAGTCAAGTGCAAGAGTATATTTGCTTCACCGGAGAATGTGAACGGTCGCGTTGGCATCGGGACTTGCGGAGTATCCGGTAAACCGATGACCGAGTTTACCCACGGGGAAAAGTACCGAAAGGGCGTGTAAGATATCGAATGGCGGGGTCATTTCTATGGTAAGCACTATTACATATAAATATATCTCTCCCAACTGGATGCTCTCTGGTGGCATTCGGGGAGTCTTGATGAACGGCACTCATATTTCTCAATACAAATAAACTGATTCAAAACTATGCCTCGACTGAAAAATCGTTAGCTAGATCTTCGAAATGTCCTAAATGTCATTTGATTAGATACATATTTGAATAAGGAAGATAACTGATACTACAATATGCTCTTTAAGCTTTTGTACGATGACTAGAATGACTGTTTTACTGATTTTGTATATTTTTTCAGAATCTATCCGGTAAAATTTTGCAATTAACTTTTCAAAAATATTAGATAACAATTCTAATGCCACATTGATTTCAAATGTTAACTCATTGCCTTTCAAATGAGCCGTAAAAAGTTTCAATTAGATATGTAACCACAGGTATATGGACAAAGAAAAAATTCTCAAACTTTTGCACGGTAGTGACATTATTTATGGACGATTTTTCTCAAATTAATAATCACTCAACATATTTACAAGAATTATTATTTATTGCTAGTTGTTTGCAAAAAATGGGAATGACTTTCGCCGCAATTAACAAAAAATGTTCTGAACCGAGATATTAAAAACGCAAAAAAAATATTTAAGAAGCCAAAACGATCGCGAAGTTCCAACAACATAACGGTCATTTTGCACATGTAAAATGCATGATAAATTGAGGCGTGTTATATGTATCGCTTAATCTAAGTGTTACATGACACGATAGAGTGTTGTCAGAACGGATATATGCTGCTAATCAGTTTAGGCTCGGTTAAAATTTATTTTTTACCTAAGTCAGCTGCGAATCTCAACGTAAGTTACTTTCATTTACACTGGTAGTGGACAGGTTATAAATAATAGTCATCTTGATAAATAGGCTAGTATAAACTAAAATTAATCAGCAGCAGTGCTAGCGGAGACATAGTTATTTACAATTTAAGGAATTTTATCAATAGACGAAATATGTTCATTTTCACACTTATTGCTCAAGTATTGCGCGTATCTAAACCAATTATAAACACTTTTTCTCTTCTTTTTGTTTTGATTATACAAAATACTATTTGACCGCGTTCCTCAGACTATATCAGTTCGCTTTGGTGGTCTTCCGGTGAAATGTTGGTTTGTATATAAATTTACAAATATTATCCTAATCAGCGATTCTAACTACCACAATTAGAAGTATTGTTCAGTGTTGTTTTGTTTGTGTGTGGTTGTTTCCAATCCTCAGAGGTTAAATAAGTTTTAGCTTGTTGCCTTAATTGGTCCTGGCTGGGCTCACACTTCGTCCACATAATGTCCCTGCACGACGGCTGACTGATGATATCTTCGTCGCGAAGCAAAGTCTTCGTTCTCTTCATTCAATTGTGCGGCAGACAACGGAACATTTGGACAGGAAGGTGTCACTACTACCTGCTCGTAATCGTGAACTCGTTTTCTGGAAATTTGTGGAAACATTTGTTTTAGTTGGATTGAAAACATTAAACGTATCGTTATTGAATACCCAAAGCATCTGAAAACGGCATTTTTGAGCCACACGAAGAAACGGAACTCATGTGCTAATCCAGGCTTGACGGCAGGATTTGCTGTACCGACGTAGAACCATAGTACGAATACAGTTCCCATGCAAATCAGGGCGAAGACCCAGTTTACTAGGAACATCACAAATACCTTAATACCGGCCTGAAAAGAGCAAAATAATTGAATTAATCTCCGTTGTAATCAACAGATGATATATTTAGAAAGCTTGAAAGCTCAACTTACAAATGGTATATAAAGAGATAATGATGTTATAAACGAACTTTTGTAACTAGTTAAGTCTGGTACTTAAACGACGTTTAGAAGTTGTTTAAAAGTTAGTTGAGATTTAAAAAACAGTCCAATTTTTTTTAACTAATACAAAATTTTGCGATACTCATTATTTTTTACGGATCCATTGCATAGCATAGACTGACTGTACATGTCGATGATTACTACTTCGTGATTGATCGGAACTGGTGAAAATTGCACTTCGACCCAAATGAATAAGGGAAGGGATTTTCCGCTTTACTATCGAAGCTTTACTATCGTACATTTTAGCAACTCTCATATGATTTATCAATAACGGCGCCGGCAATGACTCGTCCTTATAATCAGATAAGATTGGGAAAAATGCTAGTGTGTGATTATTGCTTCTAGACACCGAAGATACCTCTGCATCTCCACAATCACTACGGGTGAGATGTTGATAAGTGAGGGAGGAACACGATATGGGAGTCACCTTTGATCGGTGAGGTTCATGGATAAGGAGGAAAAATACTACTCTTACTTAAAACTATTTTTTCACACTATTTTGGTACACTCTCATACTTACGCCCATCAACGAAGCCCATCGATTGCAGAACCCGGAATACCAATTTTTCGTTTTCGAGTGAATCGGTGGCCTTATCGGAGCGATCGGCTCATCATCCGCCTCGGACAAGGAATTAGTTCCAGCTGTGCTGCCATTGCCGGTTCCATCACGGAATATCACTTCACTGTTCATCGATGTACTGTTGGACAGTCCTCCGTTCGGGTAGCCACTGCCGCTGGTTCCCCCGTTTGCCACCGAACGGGCGTTCCTGTTGGACGTTGCACTGGAAGGCACGTGGTGCGGTGAATTGGTTGGACTCTGCAAAGACACAAATAAGTTCGATAATTTTATTTTAGACAAATAATGTAAGGACGTTCCGATATATCGAATTATTTCTACAATTTTTGCTGTTCGCGACTTTCCAATTCCAATTTTGATTGACTAATTCTTTACGAAAAAAACATTTTTATAAAAAGTGCTTGAACAAACAACTGAACATTTGTCAAAACTCCATTATGTTGCAGTTGAATGTTATTATTAATATTGCAAAGGATAGAAGACATGATTATGATTAGGAAAAAATATATCTTATGTCAACGTATGGTTCTCGCGAGAAAATAATTTTTAATGCCAAACTGTTCCATATTTATGTGTGCTTGGTAGCTTGTGAAAATGATTCGATATATCAGAACGTCCCTTAAATAATTATGATTCTTACGGAAAGATTTTTGTGTCGCGTTCGCTCTGGGAACAGCTGATCGAGATCATTATTTTCTTGGTAGTCGCCTGTCGTTCCATAGTTTCTAGTTTCGTACAACGGGCTCTGTGCTTGTATCCGGAAGCGCTCTTCGCGGATGTTTTGGATGTCGAACGTTTGTGCCAAGGCAAAGTATGAATAATCGATGCACGCATAGGTGAGGAGGAATGGCATAGTTACAATTGGAGCCAACGTGTTGATGTCTCCAACTATGATGAAGGTAGTGGTTACTGTGGCCACTACAGCCATGGCATAAAGTGGCACCTTGTTTGGACCACGACCCATACCGAGTTTACCGATTCCGGGAATGACATTTTCATTTGCAATACTTTGCAATACACGTGGAGTGCCATACATCGCCCCCAGACAGGATGACATGCTTGATACGTAGATGCCAGCAAGTAGAAGGAATGGCACTGCCGATACTTTCACAGCAATCATGAAGTCAGTCAGCAAGGTGTATCTCTGGCAAGTTGCTCCCAGGAACAAAATGAACACCATATACAGGAATGTCGAAGTACTCAATGCAGCTAATGTACCGTTTGGAATGTCAGTCGAGGGGGCTCGAAGATCACCACTCATGTTAATTCCGGAGAGAATACCGGTGATCGTTGGGAAGAACACTCCGAAAACTGTAAACCACGTCGTGCCTTCGCTATATTTGGGCCAAAGATTCAATGCCATATTGCCTTGACCCCATCCATCGAATCCATGCTCAGGATCTTCACCGGTGAAACTACCCACCATGAAGTTCAATGCTGACACCAGTAGAATAATCAGCAAAGCAAACTGTAACTTTACGACCCACTTAACTCCGGCCACATTGATGACTCCCAGAAGCAATACCGCAGCTATTGCGAACAATCGGATGGCCCATTTGTTGCCTTCCAAACCAACCAATCCAGCCATAGATTCTCCGAAACCTAACACGTTCAGAGCGCATCCTACTGCCTGTCCAAAGCAGTACAACATCCCGAGCGATCCTCCAAATCTGGAACCCAACGTGTGGGCTATCAAGAAATAAACTCCTCCACTTTCCACTCGACAACGTTCGCAGATTCCTACGGCCGACAGGACCGATACCAGAGCAATTGCAACAGCGCAGAAAATTATCAGCACAGCATGCATGATACCCGCTTCCGCCACAATCCATCCAGAACGCAAGAATACAATAACTCCGAAGATGTTGATCAGACAGGACGTGAACACTCCGTCCCAGGTCCCAAATAGCACCGGTTGTGATATGAAAAAGTTGCTCCTCCACCAGGGCTTATCGCCTTGATCCTCCGCGAAGATCTCATCCCGTCCGGACGCATGGTGGCCACCTGCACCGTAGTCATATTCGTTACCCAAATCTACAAATCCCCCGACGTTCCCCCGGGTACGGGCCCTATCGGTGGGGGATGAATCATCGTTGCCTAATCCGTATCTGGAAGTACATGATTCCCATTAAAAAATTATTCCATAAGAGGCACATTGCCCGCCAGACCGTTGAAAAAAAAATGTCCATCAAACCTGAATATTCTTTTTCTTTCTGGCGTTACGTCCCAACTTGGACATAGCCTGCTTCTCAGATTAGTGTTCTTATGACCACTTCCACAGTTATTAACTGAGAGCTTTCTTTGCCGATTGACCATTTTTGCATGTGTATATCGGATTCTATAACATTCCCCAGAAAACCATTGCCCAGAATTCCGTTCCACAGAACGAATCATTCCCAGAATGTAAGATTCCCCAGAATGTAAGATTCCCCAGAATGCACCATTCCCCAGAAAGCTGAATATCCATTTTTTTCTTTTTTAATTTTTGTTTTGCGTGAGTCACTTACA
Organism: Aedes aegypti; assembly: GCF_002204515.2. Classification (NCBI taxonomy): domain Eukaryota; kingdom Metazoa; phylum Arthropoda; class Insecta; order Diptera; family Culicidae; genus Aedes; species Aedes aegypti. Next base: position 144,985,379 of record NC_035108.1, read on the forward strand.
GTATTGGATAAAACATTTGCAAGTTTTTCGATTTTTCATACAAAATGGTCAAATTTGGAGGCTCATATCTCAGTTATTTGTGGACTGATTTAGATGACATTTTCACAGCACGTCAGATATAGCTTAAATTTTAACATACATTTTTGAGAGATTTTTACAATCACGAGTTTAAAAGTAATAACGGTTTGACTAAAGCGAAATTTTTGAATAAAAATTATAAATGAATGATAAAATTCTACTATATTTTTTTCAAATTCAAATTGGTTTATTATAAAAGCGGTGGGAGAATTTAATTTTAGAGCAAAGTAACTAACCTAGAGAAGTTTCTTCTTGCTAATGTTATAGGGGGAAGTACTCTTACATATCAGTACGTTTTGACACCCATTAATAATTAAGTTTTCATTAAATTCCACGAAAGTGTTTATTTTACCCGGATACCTTTTTATCAGTCGTGTTTTGGACCCAATTGTCTATCTCGTTTTTCTGACATTTGATAAGATTTTTTCTTACCATGAATGGATGCAGCACGTCATACTAATTACGAACTTGGACACTAGCCGAGAGTAACTAAAACATATTTCCATTCTATGTAAAAGAAGCATTTGTCTAATGTGTTCATTATGCCTCTAATCCCCCTATTCATGATTATTTTGCATATTATAATAATACACCCTTCTTTCAGTAAATTCCCATAAAATATACAAGTTATATTTTTGCCTATATAGTGATGCACCCTTCTTTCAGTATCATCTCATTAATGATATATAGGCAAAATATATCGATGGAGAGCTCATATAACATAAGGTCATTTGGCATAAAATTATTCGGTATAAAGCCATTTGCCATCCATCCATACCTATGCTCCTTCTTTAAAAAAAATACCATTATGTCAAATGATCCTTGATCATTTAATCAATCATGCCAAATGCCTTCTTGCCATTTGGTATCCTTACGGAACATTTTCTCTATATCGTCAACAGGATAAGGCTGAAAGAAGGGTGTATCACTATTTTGTGCAAAATTAAACAAGTCATTTGTTGGTGGTAGTTGGTCCCTAGTGATTTATCCTACCTCCGTTCTGGTCACGATCTTCAGATTATCGTGATTCGTCAACATTCGTATTGATAAAGTGGAGGGACATGGTTGAAATGGAGTTTAAAAGAAACGAATGTCAGAACAGGTATCCACCGGCGACGCCAAACGGACCAACGTAATGTGGTGTAATTTGGGATTTGTGGATTGAATATTGATATTTTTTGCCAAGCATCAATATGGGTGACTTTCGAGGATAGCGAAACGTAAGAGGGGTTAGGACAAGGTTGTGGATTTACTGGGTAAATCCATCACATTGGGGTTATGACTCTGTGTCTTGTCAGGAATAGGGTCTGATTGGTATGGTAGTATGCAATAGAGTTCGGAATTGATAGACATACTTTGAGGAAAGAAGTTTTGAACGTAAGGCAGCAGCACCTTGGATCTTGGAGGGCGCAGGTCTGGAGAGTTGGGCAGCTGTTCATACTAGGTTACATTACGTAGAAAGTGGAATCTGTTTTGCCGTGCACAAATTATGGGAAGTATTTGAAAATGTTTTCTTGTTCAGATTGGGTAACGCAAGAGAGGATTTTTAGCTCTGCGTTATATTAGGAGGATATTATAGTGCATGGTCTACTGATGACTGTGTATTTTAAGGGTGATCGAATGAAAGCTTTGTTGAGTAAAGTTACCGTTGAATTTTTGCAGTTCGTAATTGTTTTGAAATGTTTGTCGGACAATAAGAAAATTTTCTCGGGTATTTGTTTGGATGCTAATGCATTATATTGATAAATCTAATTGTTCGTATCACACGCGAAGCATAGCATAACCCAATGTATAATGAAATTAGGTTCGAAGAAAGGATTAATATTTGATCACTTAAACTTTACGCTGCAAGATATTCTTAATCCGTTTTCTTTTCTTCTGATGTACAGGAATAACTGGTATATTTAGCTAAAACAATGAACAATCATACGCATAGAGCCTACGGGTCATGCAGTTAGGATTGAAATTAAAATAATATTGCGCATTTCTTTCACACCACAAGTTTATCGCAGAAGCTTTTACATGTGCGGAGGCGTTGATAGAGGTGCGCGATTGCGTTGAGTCGGGTCGGTGTTTTCAGCGGACTCATTTTTCGCAAATCGAAGAATGAGTGCTCTGAGGGCATCGACATGATTCGATGAGGTCCCACACTTTTATTTGCGCTTTTGCACTTGTAAATGTCTTACTAAATAGGAATACTTTGTGTTAGGGAAAGTGCAGGAGAATAAAATATAATTCATTAGAATTTTCTGATAGAGGCAGAGTTCACATGTTACTTAGGTATTTAAAAGCAAATGAGAACCACATTAAATAATAGATAAACACTAATGGTCATATTTTTATATTTTCATTTCATCGCGGTCCTCATTGCTCGAGCGGAGACGACAAAACTCGAGGTGGATAGAATCGACGCAACTACGACACGGAAAAGAAACAGATGAGAAACTATCGATACATTTATTCAACTATAAAAACCACGTTTTAACGTAATGACCAAACCATCTCTACTATCTTTTCATTTCCTCTTCGTTACATTTATAGTCCCTCTGGCACTGAATCGAATGACGCATTCCGCTTTTTATTAGCGATGTCTTTGCTGTACGTTGAGCATGGTGTCGGAGGTGATGTGCTGTGTAGAACATCGGATGTTCTACACGGCACGCTACTTCCGGCATTTTGTTTGGCGTGCTTGATAGGCAGTGCTAGTGATGATATGAAGGCCGCTATTCGGTTTAGTGCCAGAGGGACTATATCTATTTAATGTATCTGAAGCTTGTGGGACCGCTTTAATTCCGGCGCCTGTTTGTGGAAGATCCCGGTGTGCTAAACGGTATAGGACATGTTAACGGGGGAGGCTTGGTAGGTCCTCACCCAGCCCGTGTCTAGATGGGCGGATAATTGTCTGCCAGGGTGTGGATTGAGCAATTACAATTACAATTACAATTAAACAAGTCATTTGTTATTTAGACTAACCGTAAAGAAGGGCGTATCATTTTAATGTGCAGAATAGTACGTTTTTATTTTGCCGAATTTACGTAATAATTATATCGGAAACGTATAATATGAATCTACGAACGTCTGTATACCCTTCGGGGTAGCCCCAAAAGGTAAGCTATGATGCACCTTCTTAAAACCTTGATGAAAAGCTGAATACATCACTATATTTGATAAAAATTGGACATACATGTGAAAGTATACATCTGGAAACTACTACACCGAAAGAAGGGTGTAGCTCTATTTTGTGCAAAATAGTGATGAGTTGTATATTCTTTTCAATAATTCAATAAATATTGGATATTGTGTTTCCCCTAGACTGATCCATAAGTCTTCATAAGTGCCAATAAAAGTGAAACTACTGTGATAGTTCATTTGCAAATGAAATTTGAATTATGCGTAAAGTGTTCATAATTAGCAGCACCAATGCTAATCTTCTCATGTACTTGTAAACAACATTGTATGAAGTTTCATTTTCAAGTATTTTAATCTAGATTATTTCAAAACTTTAAAGTAGGTATATAATTTTCTGGGGAATGGTCCATTCTGGGGATTGGTTTTCTGGGAACTGGTTCATTCTGGGGATTGAAATTCTGGGGAATGGTACATTCTGGGGAATGAGATTCTGGAGAATGGGTTTCGGGGGAATAGTTTTCTGGAGAATGTTATAGAATCCTTTTTATCAATGAGAAAGGCATGTCCGTGTTACAATATTATTCTCGATGCCGAGCAAACTCAGCACTGGCTGGTTTGTTACCAAATTATTCAATTTGACTTCCACTTATCTCTCATATAAAGGATAACTATTCGAAAGCTCCTGCATTCGGTTAGTCAAATTGATGGACCTCTCGGTAGTTATAATTGGAACAGTTTTACTTACTCGACAGGAGCTTTGAACATTTTGAAGGATCACCTGTGAATAGTGGGCCGGTTAAAGCCTGAATTACTCTTATGAGTAAAAAGATATGTCTAGGCAAACATTTGAAAAGGGCTCAAGATCCTGCACTTTTTTTCGGAAACGTTGCTGTTGAGACCATTTTAGCCCGCCCACGCAAACTAACATCACTTTCAGGAAGATCAATGTTAGCTTTTCCTGATGAGCGAGAAACACCTAAGAGTCCATCTAGGGAAATTCCTATAGGGATTTTTGCAGAAATGTCAAGACTTTCTCCAGGTTACGACAATTTCTTAAAAGATTAGTTCATATATTTTTCCAGAAATTTTTCAGGTAGTCCTATCGATATTCTTCTAGTAATTATTCCTGAGAGATCGCTCCAGAATTTTTGTTCGAAGATACCACTTAAAATTCATCTAGGGATTCTACAAGAATTAACTTCATAATTCCTTTAGACATTCCTCAATAGTTCCCTTCAGGATTCCCTACATGAATTATTCTGAAAAAATACAAGTAGTCCTTCAGGGATTTTCTTTCAGCTTTCCTTTTCCTCTGGAAAAACTCCTGTTGGAAAGAATATCTATGTTATTTTCTGAAAGAATGCTGAAGGCATCTCTGGAGGAATCCCTAGACAATCTTGGAGGTATCCCAGGAAGAATCATTGTAGATATTTAGCTAGTGGAATCCCTGGAGAAAGCACTGTAGAATTTTTTCTGGAAAAATCCCTAACTTGGAGGAATCCATGATAAAATTGCTGAAGGAATCCATGAAGAGAGTTTTCAAAAGGAATTTATGTAAATAATTAAAAAGGAAGGAATGTTTGTCAAAATTTTCCTAATGTAATCCCTGGAGACCATCTTCTTCTTTGCATTACGTCTTCACTGAGACAGAGCATGCTTCTCAGCTTAGTGTTCAATAAACACTTCCACAGTTATTAACTGAGAGCTTTCTTTGCCAATATTACCATTTTCGCATTTGTATCTCGTGTGGCAGGTACGATTCTATGCCTAGGGAAGTCAAGGAAATTTCCATTACGAAAAGGTCCTGGACCGACCGGGAATCGAACCCAGACACCTTCAGCATGGCTTTGCTTTGTAGCCGCGGACTCTATCCTATCGGCTAAGGTCCCTTAGAATACAAGGCATTCTTAGGATAATTTCTGATACAATTTATGCAGGAATTCATGGCAGAATTTGAAGAACTCTTGGAGGAATCTCCGGAGGGTTTTTTTGGAGACCCATAACGATTCCCTGGAGATATTCCTGGAAAATCCCTAAAGAATTATCTGGATAAAGCTTTGGAATAAATCATGTAGCGATTTTACTGATGATAACTCTGGAAGAATTCCTGGAGGATTCATTTTAGGAATCCCTTGATGAATTCGTGAGTTGCAGGAGGAAATCTTAATGGAATCCCAAGAGGATTAGAACACCTGGTAGTTAAATCCCTGGAGCGATCCATGGAGGAATCCCGAAAGAAATCTACGGAGTAATTCCTGGACGAATCGCAAGAGGGCTACTTGGAAATATCTTTGAATGCGGAGGATTTCTTTGAAGAAAATATGAAGAAATCACAATAGAAATATCTTGGATAATTCTTGAAAGAATAGTCTTAGTAAAACTTCTGAAGGAATTCCTAGAGAAAGCATTGAAGATATCTCTTCAACAATCCCAAAGTCATGGGACCATTAATGCATAACGTGTAACTTTTTCTCAATGCATTAGGAAGGTTAAAGCAAATTTTGGGCAATCGTTTATGTTTTTACTGGAACATGAGCGGGTGCTGATGCAATGACTGTAAACTTTATATTCTGAGAAGTGTTATCGTTTTCAAGCAACCTAGCTGATTTATGTGTTGTTTTTTTTAAGAATCTGTCTAAAAAAATATTAGGACTAAAATCGATTTTTAGAGAAAATATTAGTTCTGAAAATTGACGTAGTGTAGAAGCACCGGTTTTCTCCATACGCCAGTTGTAGTTATAGTGGACTATAGAGCTTAGTGACATTTGAACACACGTAGACTAGCATACGCTCGTCATACACAGTTTGTTTTTGTTTTCCTCAAAGAAACTTGCACACGCTTTCCAGACTCATCAAAATGCATATGGAAATTTTACTCAATTTGAAAACTTTATACCCGGATTTTGGGTGTTTTTCGAGCCAGAGTGCATATTGTTTTCCTCTAAGGTTCACAGCTACATCTACACTAGGGCACCCATACCATTGGGCGTGATAACCACTATACTCCGTTTCACATAGCCAATCAGCATGAAACTTTTTGTGTTCAGTAGATCACAATCATATAATAGATATACAGCTAGTGGAAAATAAGTCAAAAGTTCTTTAGATTCTAATTTTTCCGATGCTATTTTTATACAGATGTTTCATCAAATAGATGAGTTCCATTATTACAGCAAATAATACAAATAATTTGCTATTCGGAATGCTTGGAGTAGGTTTTTCAGAAATTGTTGGTCCAGTCTGTCTGAACACCGACCATATGTTCTTGCACAATATAATGATACAGCATTCTTTCAGTCATTGAGTCAGAGATGAACCAAACTGTAGCTGAAAATCTCTTCAATAACGATAAAACAAATAAAAAATTATTCAGTCAAATCTCTCTCGAGATTTGTACAGATGATATGTTTAATTTTGCACAATATAGTGATGTTCTTTTATTGGTATCTTATTGATGTTTGAGACAATTTTTTTAAGGAAAGCTCATGTGGCATAAAGTGGTTTAGCATAAGACCATTTGGCATGATTATATTAAACATTAGGTGACTAGCATAGTGATGTATCAAACATGAGCTGAACAAGAATCTTGAACAAATCAGAGGCGGGTTCAGAATCCTTTATGTTCCTATATCGAATGTTATTCGAATAGCAAACAGCTTCTGCAGAAAAAAAGTATCTGAGATTATTGTCGGCTTTATCAAGTCGGAAAAGATTTCATTACTAGAAAAAAAAATCGTATATATGCGATGCTTATTATTCTTCTTGGCATTACGTCCTCACTGGGACAGAGCCTGCTTCTCAGCTTAGTGTTCTTACGAGCAGTTCCACAGTTATTAACTGAGAGCTTTCTTTACCAAATTTGCCATTTTTCGCATTCGCATATCGTGTGGCAAGTACGATAATACTCTATGCCCAGGGAAGTCAAGGAAATTTCCATTACGAAAGGATCCTAGACCGACCGGGAATTGAACCCAGACACCTTCGGCATGGCTTTGCTATGTAGCCACACACTCTAACCACTCGGCTAAGGAATGCCCTGACCTTATATTAATATTTGCGGTGCATCAATATTCTGTATCCCAACTGTTTATCAATAATAATTCAAGAATTTTTAGTTTTCTGGATAATGGTGCACTCGGGGGATTGTTATTCTGGATATTAGAATTCCGGGAAATTATTATTATTTATTATAAAGGTTTAAACCTGTTTTAACTAGTGCCACTCGCCTCTGATTCCGGGGAAATAGTTTGATGGGGAATGTTTTCTAGAGATTAGTCTAAGAATTCTAAGGGTTTTTATTTAATTGAACAGAGGTGTAGAATGACCTCAGAAATCGATTCCTGTACTCCGATTTTAATGGACTTTTTTTATTAAGAGCCTAGCGGGGACACCGTGAGAGGAGTATTTTCACACGAACCGAGACCAATCTACGTTGTTCCTTTCCGGCATATTGATACTTAAAACTTTTAATCTTCCACTTCCACGTCACAATAACACTTTTCACTCTTTTCGCCAAATCAATAGCTTAGAAAGACCGTCCGCTTGGCGCATCAAAAACGTAAACAGAATCCCCACAATCCTCGAGGATTAGCTATTTCTTGGCTATTCTTCCACCCTACCGCCCCACGCGCGTATCTATCAACCAATAAGCCTTTGATGCATCGTCAGTATCATCGATCTTCGTTCAGCTGCAATTTCGAAACGGAATGTGATGTCATGTTCTTTCTGCTATCCTTTGACTGAGAAACTTTCTTCCGCTAAGAGAAACACTTTTCTTCTGGGTGCTACTTTTCGCTTTCTAATCCAATCGCGACGATAACTTAAAGGGCGATTAGAGCGCTAGAAGGGCCCTGCTAGATTTAAACTGCGCTTGTTCTTAGTTCAGCATAAAAGCAAAGAAATTCCCCGAAAACGACACCCGCGACAACGGACTTCAATTTTTACGTTTTTGATGAATGAAAAGTGAGAATGCGATCAATGATTGGAACATCATCAGTCATCACTCGGTTCGGAGACAACACAACAGGGGGAATCCCGAGCAAAACATTTGATTGCGGGTTTGACGTTTATCGGAAGTCTGATGCGGTGTAATTTGATCTACACCGCGTGTGAAGTGCACGGAACCGAAAACCGGCCTAAAACTTTATATCTCGATTACTTTTTCAAATCGACGTAAGTAACTTTTATACGGTTTTGAGAAAATTAATTAGGAAAAATCACAATCAATCTTCCAAAACTGTTTTAAAATGAATCACCTTTTTAACATTTTTTTGCCGTGTACTTCGCTCAAATTTTGCATACACTCAGCTCACGTTCAAAAACTAGGTAGTTTCTATTATTTCCCTCAAAAATAATTATAAGAAAATGATAAGCCGTTTCATTCAGTTACTTTCGACGTTTTTCTACCAGTGTAAAATCGGCTCAAGTAGTGTTTTGTTTTGATTCGTGGTTAAGTCACTTTGTCTCTCCATACAGCGGGGCGGCGAAAGTAGTGGTTAGGTTGCGAAAGTTGAAAATCTTACTTTCGTCGTTTTGTAAATCCGGAAATTAAACATTCTAAAAGTGAAAAGTTGAGTTGGTACAGAGCGGTACGTGTAGAATTCCGCCTGCTTAACACGTAGGATCGATAAAGTAAGTTTGTTTACTTTTTTGACTTGAGTCTGTATGAATAAGTTTTCGAGATATAATATTTAATTTACGCACATTATCTTTGATATTCTGATGTTAATTTTGGCAATTCTTATAATGCTTAAGATTTTTCTTTGATTTTCAATACCGTTGAGATTTCAGAGGAAATTTTTCATTCTAGTATAAACTTTTTGAATGTTGGTAAATATCCTTTACAAGAGAGATTCGCGGACACTGAAATTTCTGTCAAAGTGTGAGCCAATCGAGCAATGGAATCTGTCAAAGCGTGCCCGGATAAAAACGTATTAATGTACAATATAACGTATTGGATGCAATACAGCGTATTGTAATTGAATGTCGAAACAACATTATTCTAGTTTGAATATACAATTGGGTCCTAAAGCCCTGTCCCAATTTTAGTGCCAAACGCTTCAGTTTAGGCCAAAAACACATGTTTACTCAATTTTCTAATGTTTTCCGTTGGTTTAAGCCCAAAACATTTTTTATTAGATTTTGTCACATCCTTTGGCTTAAACTCAAATTTTGGGTGTATTTTGTTTTCCGTGTCCCTTACGAAATGTCAGATAGGAACAACCCTAGTGGTCGAACTAAAACCCCTGTGGTGTTTTTGTTGACTAAGCGAACGTCAAACATGATCAAAAGTGTCAAGGTACATTTATGGACCAAATTTTTAAATTAAAGTTTAAACATGATATAGCCATTATTTGAGCGGGAAAAATTGCTAAAGTAATTACAGTAACATGCTTTTTCGTGTTATTAAATAAAAACAAAATTTCATTACAAATTTTAGGACCCAATTCAAAAACAATATAATATATTGTAACAGAACACTGTATTGTTTTTAATTGGTTTTATACCTTACAATTTTGGTCAAATTCCTATTTTCACGTAAAACAACTGTTGCTTTTTTCTTTGTAGCTTTGCTGAAAGAAGTAAGCAAAACAAGTTCAGAAAGCCAGAAATGTTGGGTGAAAAATATTCAAAATGTAAAAATAAGTAGTTTTTTAGTAGTTTTTTTTTCGTTTTCACTATAACAATGTTGGAGACTAACATAGTAGTCAACGACCAAGTCGAAGAATCGTAGTAGTCAACTACCAAGCCAGTGTTGTTTGGGTAACCACTCGAACTTGCCTTAGCAACCATTAGCAACCTGACCATTTTAAAGGCGAACAATATTGCTACTCCGTCATTCTGTACTTACTAAAGAAACTATAGGCAAAGAAGCGAAATGTTCCAATTGGAATTCCAAGTTTACTGTCAATGTCATTCCAATCGAGCAGGAGACTTGTCAAACACTTTTTCACACAAGCTGAAAACGACTCACACAAAAATGTTACCGCCCACAAAAATTTTGCTTCTTCTGAAGTAGCATATTTTCTGAATACTTGAGTGTCGGTTGCAATTTTCATGCTTTGCATAAAGAATGCTCTACTCATTACATTGGTTTTCCACACATTCAGTCAATTTTTCATTCGTTACCCAAACCTGTGAAAACTCAACACATAAAACCTGTGACTCACTTTTGGCGTGGAATTCAACATTGGCAGTGCTGCGTAATAGATTTGGCATAGTTGCTAGCTGATTTATTTTGAATATGATCAGATTTCGTCTGTTTATAATTTAGACTCTTTAGTACTTACCATTCGAACAATAAACATCTAGTTTAAAAGTACAACAAACAACACAAACAGTGTTAGACACATAGCACAACTAAACAACAAAGATGAATGCCGTTTTTCCGAGTCGAGCCAGAGGAGGATACATTAGCCCTTACGGTAGAACAATGTTTACTTACGGTTCTACTGTTACTGAACTTTATTCAATATTGCCACCTTAATTCCTATTGTTTTGGTATAATATAAATGTTATTCATGGAATAAACGATAAATATATCTTTAACGGGTAACAATATAATGTACGTTCGTGTTATGTTTGCGACTATTTTGACTACGGTAAATTTCTATGCGGGTTCGTGCCTCTGAAGAGGGAGACAGCAAGAATAGGACTGACCATTAATTCTACGAAAACGAAGTATATGGTTGCAGTTATAGATAGAGTCAGGCATGGTGGTGTAGGTGCTGAGGTAGTGTTTGATGGGGATGTGTTTGAAGTTGTTGAAGAATTTGTTTACCTTGGAACACTTGTGACATGTGACAACGACGTTTCCCGAGAAGCGAAAAGACGTGTTGCGGCTGCGAATAGGGCCTTTGGGCCTATTCACAAATTTCATAACTCTTTTACGGACTACGCAACCAGCTTAGATCCCGCAGCTTGCAAACGGAGACAAAATTCGCCCTGTATAAAACATTGATTCTTCCAGTGGCTCTCTACGAACACGAAGCGTGGACGTTGAAAGAGTCAGACCGGAAAGCTCTCGGTGTTTTCGAGCGTAAAGTGCAGCGGACAATACTCGATGGGAAGCTCAAAAATGGTGTGTGGCGCAGACGCATGAATCACGAGTTGTATCAAGTGTACAAAGATGCGAATATTATTAAGCGTATAAAATACGGCAGACTTCAGTGGGCTGGTTGAAAAGAATTGGGTTTTTTAGTGATGAAAAATTCGCAGTTTTTTGTAGCTTGATCGAAAGAGCACAGTTTTCCAAGTGAAACACGATTTTATTGCACTTTAATATCTTAATTTTGATATAGTAAATGATTAAAATAGATTTAATTCCGTCGAATCAATGACATTTCCATTTACATAATGACAGCTCGTCCCGGAGTAAAATTTGCCGAGGGGTGATTCAAACGCGATTTCCATACGAAATTCAAACGTGTTTCAAAAATAGTTCCAGGGCACGGAAAATTATGAAACTTTGGATTCTGGCTCAGTTTTTAACGTTGAATCAGAATATGTAAAAAACAGGATACCCCTAAACAAGCCAATTGCGATAATTATATAAACCAGGTGGTCGGGGGCTTCGGGGAAGACCACGAATACGCTGGCTGTAAGCAGTGGAAGAGGACCTGGCGACTCTAAGGTGTCGACCAGGGTAGACGCGTCACGCGAAAATCCTTTGGAGTTTGACATTTCATTATTATTAATTGTTATTCCTTCCCGTGCAATTTTCGCTTCGCTTCGCAATTCGCGTCTACCCTGGCCGCGCCCTAAACGTTCGGGCAACTGAAGAAGTTTCGCCCAAGACCGACGAAGATGGAGGCCTACTATACGCCCGGCAATGGCGTGATGCTACGCTGTAGCCATCAAGGAATCAAGAGGTACAGTGGGGATTCACTGGTTGGAAGTTATTTGTGCGTAAGTAAAAGTAATTGACAGGATTGTAATCTTAACATACAGAAATTCTTCTGCGTGTATACATGAGAAATACGACACTCTGGTTGGAACACCATTGCCTTCCAGCTAGCGAATCTGACCCGTTCGTTGGAACGAATAACAGCTGGTGAAAATGATCAAAACCACGCATCTGGAGAGCTAAGGGCCTATTCACAAATTTCATAACGCTGAAGGGGGTGGGGTGGTGTCTTACAAGTGTTACAGCTCATACAAAATTTGTAAATTATTTATGCAAAAAGCGTTACGAGGGGGTGGGTGGGTGTCAAAAAAGACAATTTTTGGCGTTATGAAATTTGTGAATAAACCCTAATCGCCACGAAACGCACATTACATGCACATGATCTATATATGGAGACTTCAATGCGACAGTTTTTGGGCGTCAAAGTCAGTTGACATCTTCTCTTGACATCCGAGTGCTTTTTAGGTTGATTTTTTTCCAACCATCGAACATCCAACCATCGAGTCATTCCATCTAGCGGAGCTTCAACGAGCGAATCCCCACTGTGCCCGTGTTTCTAAGTTTAATGGTTTGAAAAAAAAAAAACAGATTGGTTCCGTGCACATTAAACTTAGCGGTGTAACGAACAGACAGAACCTGACAGAACCCCCTGCTGTGGTTTTGTCAAAGCATCTGTCAGTCGCACGCGAAGCGAGCGCTTTTGGCGAGGAAAAAAATCATGGCAGAAGAAAAAGTTACCACGACGATACTTTCCCTCTTTGTGTGTGCAGCGAATAATCCTTGAAAATCTTCATCAATTTGCGAAACAAAATCGCCTATTTTGTGCTTAAACGGTCGAGGAAGCGATCGTGAATACAATGGAGGAAGATTGGGGTAAGTGTAGTAGGAATTGCATGGGAAAATATGCTTTCAAGTGTGAATCAGACTAAGGGGATTTGGAAATAGTTGGTTCACGCAAGTGTGGTGCAATGTGCTGCGTGTCCTCAGAATGCGATGGAAGCAGCTGATAGAGTGGGAGCGATTACTAACCGAAATGACTGCTTACAGAGCAACTCAGCGAGCAGGAAAAGGTGCCCATTCCTGCCAAGAAACCGGACGTCAACAAATGGGATGGCGAGGATGAGGAGGAAGAAGTGAAGGTAAGTTCCATGCGTTCCGTCCGAATTTCCTTCTGGTATTTTCTGAATGTTTTTTTTGTGCTGTTTGTTAGTATGGGGAAGTGTTGCCAGACTCGTCGATTGTCTGCAGGTGGTAAAAGTTTGACAAAAGATTGAATCATACTTATTGTTTTCTTCAACAGGACAGTTGGGAAGATGAGGACGAGCTTGAGGAGAAAAAGGATGAGGAAAAAGTGGAAACTCCCAAAGCTAAGCCGAAGAAAACCTTGCAACAGAAAATTGCCGATAAAGAGGTAAGTCATTCAATACTTATGTATATGTACACTAGTGTGGGACAAAACTTAGATTCTCGCTCCAGTTCACTTTTTGGATTGCATTTAGGTCCCATAACAACTGTGCAAAATTTCAGCTCGATCGGTAAAACTATATTTTAGCGCCAGCCGTTCAAAGTTTGTATGGGATTTACTATGGGAAAACTTACTTTTGTAAAGAAAAATCGCCAGAAGCCGCCCATTGACCTCTATAAAAATTCTGAACACAGACCTCGATAGGTATTTTTACGATGAAGAATATTGCCGAAGACCGGAAAACAATCCGACACTTGTGAAAAAAGTTATTCAATGAAAACCTATTGACAAGGCGCAGGGTGGCCACCGAACCGGGAAAAACGGGAAAAGCGGGAAAAAGACGGGAATTCGAATCCATCGGGAAAAAGACGGGAAAAACCGGGAATTTGAGATGATCACCGGGAAAACCATTTTGAACGAACATTTTCAAGCTCTAAATTTACAAACTCCCAAAAATATGTTGTAAAAAGTACCATATCATGATGATATTGCCATTAAGCATCTGTAATCTTGGGAAGAAAAACATTTAAGCATAAATGATTTAATATTTGTATGAATAGTTTACTTTGCTACACTAAACTTGGATATGTTTAAAATTGGTTGGCAATGTTTCAAAATATTTTATGATTTTCTTCTCTAACTACCAGGGCTTGATTTTTTCACCAACTTATCTGACTCTAAATTTTGAATCAGAGTTTTAAAACTTCTTACAGAGCAAGCACTCAAACATATTGGATTGATAATTTTCTTTAGTTTGTTGGGCTTTGTTTCATCCGCACCTTAAACTTATTTGCTTTAGTGGACTCTTCATTTTTATTTTATGAAGAACAAAATCGAAAGATTATAAATTATAAATTAAACTTTAAATAGAATAATAGGATGTAAAAAATGGGCATGCCTGTATTTATAAATGAAAATGAATTGGTGTTCGTATGTCACGATTTGGCTGTAGAATCGAACGACCGATTTGAACAATTCTTTCACTTTTCTTTTCTTCAAGGGCTCCGACGTGTTAAGTGGAACAATATTTTTGAAAATCGTCCAAGAAAGTTGAGAAAACGTAAAATGTAAATTTGAAATAAACTACGGGATTTGTTTGCGGGAATGCTATTTGTTGAAGTGCATTAAGGCTGGTTTACTGCTGACAAGAAAATTAATCGCCTATCTTGATGCGTTGGAAATTACTTGCCTGAAATGGTCAAGAAAATCAATTTTCTTCGATCGCAGTACCATATTATTTGTACGGGAGTCAAAAAAACAAACCAATCTTCTACGAATATTATTATTTTTCTTATTCGACAAAAAAAAATCACTGAAAATACCGTTGAAAAGCTTGAAGTGGAATGTTTAGTATATTTAATAAAAAACCGACCAAAGGGTCATATTTTGGCCCCTCAATTCAAACCGGGAAAATTTTGAAAATTATAACGGGAAAACCGGGAAAAAAGCGGGAATTTCAAAATGGATATTTGGTGGC
Source organism: Aedes aegypti (assembly GCF_002204515.2). Classification (NCBI taxonomy): domain Eukaryota; kingdom Metazoa; phylum Arthropoda; class Insecta; order Diptera; family Culicidae; genus Aedes; species Aedes aegypti. The sequence continues at coordinate 145,000,433 of NC_035108.1, forward strand.
CACCCTGAAGGCGTCGTTGATTAACACGTAAAGGAATAACAATAATAACAAAATCGAGCAAAATTTCCGAATGGTCTGTGCTCAATAACTTTTTTTACAATCATCGGATTGCTTTGCGGTCTTCGGCAATGTTGTTCACCGTAAAAATACCTATCGAGATTTATAGAATTTTTATAGAGGACAATGGGCGACCTCTGGCGATTTTTCTTTTCAAAAGTAAGTTTTCCCATAGTAAACCCCATACAAACTTTGAACGGCTGGCGCTAAAATATAGTTTCACCGATCGAGCTGAAATTTTGCACAGTTGTTATGGGACCTAAATGCAATCCAAAAAGTGGACTGGAGCGAGAATCTATTTTTCTCATATAATCGTGTCCCAGGCTAAGGTTGGTGGGGATTGCTCATCAAACCTTCCGGTCCGCCTCATAGTTACGTACTATTTGGTGCTGGGTGTAGTTCTTGTTTTTCCAGCTGTATTGAAAAGCATGAGCCATAGTCTTTGGCATACAATCGGATCTATCTTTAGCAGAAAAGAACCGAAATGTCTATCGACGACCGGTGATTGCTAGCAGATATAGTGGAGAGCTTGTCTTGAAACGTTCATCGCTTCAAGCTAGTTGAAAAACTGAATACACTGATTGCCTGTCGATCAGAGCCGAACTAGGCATAGATCGTATACATACATCTGAATCTACATGTCTCCGATGTATTGCATCGTTCCAGGTGGGAGTTATCTGATATGTGAATATGGTACCATAACAGAATTTTCCATCTGAACGAAGTGATAAATCATAATATTCCGCAAACTGTATCACACATCTACAGAATGTATTGCGTGAAGTTAAGACACAGCAGAGTATTGGGTACATAGGACCAAGTCCCTGCCGGGTGGCGCGAAACTGATGAGCGATAGACAATAGAATCAACAACACTGCCATAAGGGATAGTAAGCATGTGACTATTGTCGAAACTATGATTAGGAGGCAAATCAACATCTCAAGATCAAATTTTTGTTACAACCCAATGTAGGTATTAATAAATTAGGCTGTAGAAAATGATAAATATCTGATCACTTAAGAACCTTGCAACAGGTAATAAATGCTCGTAGTCTGTTTTCTTCGAATACACATGTATAAATTGTTAAAATTGCCGAATCATACGCGAAATTTATTAAACGGATCATGAAATTAGGACTGAAATCATAATGATGATAGATTATCAACTTTCCTTTCGTCTTTCTATTTGTTACCGTTAGAATCACCAAACTGATTGGTTTCCCACTACTTACACCAATACAACAGCACGAAAACTGAAGTATTACAATCGCGCGTTGGAACTTTCAATAACCATATATTACATCAATAGTGAATTCTTGTATGTAGCCAGTATAAATAACAGAATCATCAACTTCTTGAACATTCTTTAACTGAAAACAGGATGCTTGTTTTATCAAACATGCTCAATCTGCACCTAAAATCTCGGATCCAAATAGTTTTCTAAATAAAATTGTGTCTAAATAAAACGTGTAGGCCAACAAAACATAATTGAGTAGGAGTTTACAAGTTACTTAGCACATGAAAAGCAGTTTAAATTAATCTATTACTAGATCAACACTAATGCTCACATTTTTATATTCTCATTTCATCATGGTCCTCATTGCTCGAGCGGAGACGAACACCCTGGAGATGGAAAAAATCGACAGCGCTACGATAAGGAAACGTAACAGATGAGAAACTATCGATACATTTATCAATTATAAAACCCCGTTTTAATGTTAACACTTTGTTTCTGTTTTTTCTGTTTTTTTCGTTTCAGCAATCAAATAACCGAACCAACTCTACTATCTTTTCATTTCTTCTTCGTTATACTTATAGTCCTTCTGGCACTGAACCGAGTGGTGCGCCTTCCGCTTTCTTACTGATGCTGTTTTTCCTGTACATTTGGCATAGTGTCGGAGGTGGTGTACTGTATTTGCTATACAACGCGCTACTTTCGATATTGTGCTTGGCGTGTGGGGAAGCAGTACTAGTGGTGAAGCGGAGGGCGCCATTCGGTTTAGTGCTAGAGGGACTATATCTATTTAATGTATCTGAAGCTTGTGGGACCGCTTTAATTCCGGCGCCTGCTTGTGGAAGATCCCGGTGTGCTAAACGGTATAGGACATGTTAACGGGGGAGGCTTGGTAGGTCCTCACCCAGCCCGTGTCTAGATGGGCGGATAATTGTCTGCCAGGGTGTGGATTGAGCAATTACAATTACAATAATCGTGTCCCAGGCTAAGGTTGTATGGGGAAAATAGACCAAATGTATGAGAAAAACCGGTTTAACTACATTTTTGGCTTTCGAGCTCCAGATACTTGGACATTGCTAATGGACCCTTTTAAGCTTAGAAAGTGGTGAAAATTCTCTTTGGATACATTTCTTCGACGTTGTGGATTTTTTTCTACGGATGGAACATATTGCCCGGTTTATTTTGAGACGTCAAGATTTGGACAGATTTCAAAAAACATCTTGTATCCTCTTTAGAAGCTACATGGCAATGTAGCAGATCATGACAAACTGAGTGAACAACCCATTGACATAAAAATCTATGCAAGTAATGCGTTTGTTGTTGCCGTTGTTGCGCTAGAGCAGTCTTCTTAAACTTTTTACTTTAACTTAAGATTTTAACAGTTTGGATTTTTATACAGACATGGTCTTCCTTACAATACGTATAACATTATTATTGCATAACTTTTAGAAATTAAAGCAAGAAGAAGCTGAGCGACGAAGGTTAGAAAAGGAAGAAGAGGACATGACTCCCGAGCAGAAATTGGCTGAAAAGCTCCGACTTCAGAAATTACAAGAGGAATCTGATCTGAAGAATGCCCTGGACACATTTGGAGTGACGTCCATTGTTGGCGGAATCGATGGTATGCATCCCACCAACAAGGAGGAATTTATCGAACTTTCCGATGCCATCTGCAAGAAGCTTTCAAATTACAAAAACGATACCGAGTATTGTGCGTTTTTGGAGGATCTTGTCACCAAGTTGTTCGCCAGTTGTAAGTATTCTTTGAGATTTATTTTATTTGAGTTTTTGAAAACATATTTCGGTTTTCGTTTGCAGTGCCATCGGCCAATATTAGGAAAGTCAAAGGTATTCTGGACAATCTTTATCTAGAAAAGCAGAAGTTAGAAAAGGGTGATAAGCCCAAGAAAAAGGCGGGCGGAAAGATTAAGGCCAGGCTACGAATGGATGGCGAAAATGTAAGAATTTCTTTCGGTGCTTAAGATCTGTTTTGTAACTCTATTTCCTTTTCAGCAAAACTTTGACGAATACGCTCCTAAGTACGACGATTTCGATGAGTACGATGATTTTATGTAACATTCGCTATAAATAGACAAAATGTTACAAGTTCGCTCGGACGTGGCAAAGAGTGCACGTGATTGACTAACGTTCCGAAGTGGAAAACAAATCGAACGCTCATCTAGCAGAGATACAACCCCTCAAACAGGAATTAAAGTAATTTTCTTGCATAACTAATCAAAACATGAAAATGAGACTTTTTTTTTGTTATCTAATTGAACTATGTGCGATATTTTTGTCTGTCGCTTTTGTTCACAACCCCTTTATTTTACGTTGCTAGCCGAATGGCCGACCACAGTGTTGTCCATCGTAAGATAGAGTTCCATCCCTCATTGCAAATTAGAATAATCAATTGTCTCCGTTTGTTTCTGTTTAGCCCTTTCTACAAGTAGCTATTAAATAAAAGTTGGCTGGAACAAACAACTGTGCTGGATAAGAGGAAGATAAGAATTAGGATTTTCAATTTAGACCGTTGTAACGAACCATGCCGAAAACAAAACTAGGACGAAAAGAGAGCGCACGCTACAATGGCCAAACTTACAGAAAACGATATCATGTCAAAGCTACAAAGTATGATTTTAGCGATCGAACTGTATAGAGTTGTGGTCAAAAGGCAGGATAAATACTGGTAGGCTGCATAGAGTTTCTGAGAATGTGTAAATAGGAGATAAAAAAAACATTGAATAAAAGTTTCGACGCAGAAAAAGCAGTGCTATCTACTAATTTGCATAAAACATTCCGATATACAGGTACTAGCTTAATGGTTTTCAGAAGCTTACACGCAATAACAATCGCGTTGTCTCTATCTCATGTCTGGTTAAAGTCGATTTATCTTTATTTATATTTATCTCTTGTCGTTTCGTTTCAATATCCAGCACTTACAAGGTGTAGCAGTTGAGTAACGCCGAAGGCTTAATGAGAGGAAAAATAAACCAACGTTGACGATAACTAATTCTCCCAAAATTTTAAGTGATATGGAAAACATTTACTATGCGAAAGGTAAACTTTTTGTGTTCAGTCCTCCTACTGCTCGTCATAATAAACTTTTGAAAAGTGAACAAACTCTTATGTGAAAATTTCCCAGCTACTTTACCAAAGACCACATTTTGACGAGACGTAAGTATAATTTATTATTATTAAAAAAAGACACGGACACCGTCTTCAGCCATTTAGCCGCACAAATTGTAACTTAACACTAGACAACGGACAAGCATGCTCCAATGGTACAGCCGAGAAACATTCCTGTCGAAAAGTTTCAATGACTACAGCGGGAAAAGAAACCTACACCCCATGACACGATGCGCTCAACTGCCTGACGACACTAACCACACGGCCACGAAGCCCACACTTGATAACAAAGTCTAAATCATGAAACACTGTGTAAGATTGATTTCAAGGTAAATATGCTTTGAATACCGAAGAATCCCTGCATTACTTCATATTTTATACCTGATTTTTAACCTCTATCAATTATAGCACGCGAAGGCTACAACAAGACAGACCAAACTCACAAAATTGGGGAAACAGGATTCAAAATGCTCAGATTGACAATAAAAATTTGCACAATCTTTAAGTTTGTTTACATTTTCCAATAAGGCGATATTCAAAACTGAAAAGGCAATAGATGGCTCTTTTTCAATAGTAGTAAAAACGAAATCCTGAAGCAAAGAAAGCACCACGGAAGATGAACTAAACACAACAAGTTATGTATTCACTTTACACTTGATTTCTAATCACTATTTTTTTGATCCAGTTTCCTTATTGCAAGCAATTTACGATTTTCATTATTTTTCATACACTCAAAATAATCCAAACGTCATTGCTACGTGAAAAATCACGTAAACGATTACAAATGAATTTTTCCCATGCTCTACCTGTTGGAGGTAACAACTACCGGGTTATACGTGATAGTCAGATGGGGATACAGTGAATTTCACTTTGGTTGGCCCTTAGAGCTTACGTGAAATTCAAGTACGCACTTGTGTTCATTTTGACAACTGAAAATAGCGTTCATTCTGTGATGTATTGAAAAAAGAAAATGGTGATCGCTGGCGATTTCAAAAACAAATCAATCATACGAGTATAGTTTAGCAAGTAATATTTGATCAGATAACCGTGAAACCAGAACAATTAAATATTTTGTGTTTTATCAATGGTTTGCTATATAGTACTGCTGTTGGAACTAACTAAATTAACATGCTCTTTGCGAATCGTAAGTATGCAATCACAATTTCGTTGGTATGTGAATATTACAATTCTGTTTGTTTCCCTTTCGGGTGATTTCACAGAAATGATGTCCAAATATCTCTGGAGCATAGATACTGCTGAACCACCAGATTGATCCGCTGTTATCATACTTAAATCTACTCAGGCCAACCCACAAAGACACCCGACGAAGAGCAAGTGACTGGGAGTTATCTGTTGCAAACCACTTAGTCTTTCAAACCAGTTGTTTCTGAATCCATATTGCGCTTGAAAAATAAATGCATTTCAATTGTATCTCATTAATATTGCCAAATTGGAAAACTGTGTGTTTTTAATTCCTTGCAAAATAACGGGATTTATTAAAATTATTACGTGATTCTAATAGTAGCTTCAGCTGGTAACCGCTAAAAATCTTCGTAAAAGGTACGGGAAATTCCACGTAGCTATGACGTGAAGCTCCGGTGAAATGGGAGGGAATTAGGTGTTCATGTGTTCATTTTGTGTTACCTACGATTAATGTAAGTGCTACGTGAAAAGTGAGATGGAAAAAAACTACGTATGTAATACGTACGGGTTTTATACTATCAAACAATTATATCACCAGAGAGGGTTTACACGCGGTAAGACTTCTAAACTATTAAAAATCGGTTGAAGAGACTTTCGGAGCTTGCACGGGAAAACGTCCTTATCGTTCGGTGTCTACAATCCAAGAGACCCGACAGATATCGGGTGATTTATTTCGAAGGCATTTACTATAAAGGTTTTTATAGTAAATGCACTCTTATTCGATTGTACGAAATTCATGTACAAATTAATCATGTTTACTTTATAGCAAATGCACTCTAGAAATACTTGAAACATTTTCGAGGACATATCAGTCCTTCCCTTTTTATAGATATTCGTTAATCTCGAAGTTAAAAAAAATCATTTATGAACCCACAAATTAATTAAACGTATCAATCAAAAATATTCAAAATCATTTCGGAAATTATTTCTTCGCGTTCTCTTCGAACGCCGTGGCTGACAATCGAGGGCGAAACCTGTCTCAATCTTTCTCTTTCGATTCGGCTTGACCGCTGATAAACTGGCTCCTTCCAATTCGCACTCCTGGAAACCAGCGAAAGGCTGCTCATCGTCACTCGTTCTTCTTGGTGGTAATGGATCGGGATTATCGACAATAGGATCGACATGTACCACCATCCTCCGACACTCCCGTCTGCTGGTGTCATTAGCGATTTTGATTTGACTTCTGTGAGCTGTTGTTGTTATTCCGTTTCCAATCGTGATCTGTAAAATATTTTTACACATACGTTTTAGAAAATGCGCTTTTAACCATTTAGCCTGGTGGTGGGGATCATGATTTTTGTACCACAGTACATCTCCCGCCATCAGACTATCCAAAGGGTCTTTGTAAACCTCTTTGGTACGATCATCCATTGATCTATTATTTATATCAACATTACGATTATTATTATTATTAGTTTGTATACCGTGATCGTTAGTATGTCGCTTTGGATTAATCAAATCGATTAACACTTTTGGAGTATACGATAAAACTTTTTCGGAAGGGAAGAAACCCTCCATTGTCAGACTGTTGTTTCTAAAGTTTATCAAAAACATGTTTATCAGGTCTTCCAACTCCAAACTCATGTATTCGGGGTCAAGAAGCAACTTTTTCAAAACATCTTTAACCGTACGAACAAGTCTCTCAGCCTGGCCATTACTAGCAGGATTGTATGGAGGACTGTTTAGGACTCTTATTCCTTGCCTTTCAAGAAAGTTCTTAAAATCATGAGAGTTGAATGGAGGACCATTGTCTGATACTAAAATATCTGGAAACCCAAATCTAGCAAAATATGCTATTAACTTTTTAATAACCTTTGGACAAGATGTACCGTTTTTCATCCACTCAACTTCTATCCATTTAGAAAAACTATCTACGATCAATAAAAAAACATGGTGTTTGAAGTAGAAAAAGTCAATGTGTACCCTACCAAATGGTCTAGTGGAAGGTGTCCATTTTGAATGAATCAATTTTCTGCTTTGGATGCACTGCCAAACTAGCACAAGTTTCACATTCACTGACAAAATTTTCAATATCAGCATTGATTCCGTACCAATACACTGAACGTCTTGCCAAATGCCAGTGGCGTCTCGTCCTAAGGTGCACTTGGTGCACTGCACAGTCAAAGATTTCTAACTAACAAATTAAATATATATTATAATTCTCAATACTTCTAACATTCATAATGTGTAGTTGTTTGAAAATGTTGTTTGATTTCTTCACCTTCAATTGGTGCATCGCCCTCAGTGAACAAACCGTTTGATTCTCCCCCCCATGGTCTTGCTCAACCAGCAAGCGAAAACAGCCAAGCAAACAAGACAAACTGCCATGCGTCTCCATCGTATTGCAGAGAATGTTCATTTCTGCCGTGCACTCTTTCTTGTGCACGAAAATAGCGTGTATGGACACAGCAGGAATGTGCATTTGTATTGGCATTTCTAGAGCAACAGTGGCGTTGTATAGGTAAAATCTGGTTCACTCCAATTTGTGCACCCGAGAGAGAAATTGCCCACGACGCTCGCATTGGTTTGCAAGAATTGAGAGAGCGCGCGCAACTGGCGTCACGACGTCTGCTGTTGGAAAAGAAAGTGTCAACGCCATACATGCTTTGTGTGTATGTATGTTGCATGGAGCTTCCAGGTGTCGCGCGATAGTAGGCGCAATATTGATTGGAATCGAAACTAGATGTTATAAACATATTGGCGAAATTGATTATGTTTTATCTTATTAAATACACATAATTTATGTGGCTTTGAATTGATTTATAAACTATGTGTGAATATAGTTTTTCTTGCTCAATAGACCGACCTACAACTGATAAATTGCGGTGGGCGTGTGGGTTTCAGCGTTCAACAGTCAGTCATCATTTCAATTAAAAGCTTTGATGTATCAACAAAAGTATACAAAGAGATGTACCAGCGCTGGACATCGTCGAAAAGCTAAGATATCGTGATACAATTGACAAGCTGTAAATAATGATAATTATTATATAGAATAACAACGTTAGGAATTATGGAGATTCGGAATTTCGCGAAAGCCACGAAATCCACGGAATTTATCCTTCATCGCGAAACTTCGAAAATAACGCGTAAATAGTTGAATTCTTAAGGTTTATATGATAATCTCAGAAAAGCTCAGATTTTTGCTCATAAGTATGGTTTATTTATTTGTAAGCTGAGTTTCATATAAAAAAATGTGCTAATCGTTTAGTTTCAAGTTAAACGTCTTTCTTCTTGCTTTAAATTTTGTATTGATAATATGATATTAAACTTATTATCTCAGTTCGCAAAATACGAAAAATGCTTGAAATTTACGCATATGAAGGTCATTTTACTGTAAATATACATTTTTATGTCAAATATTATCAAACTATGGGACCGCGATTAATACGCAAATTTTTTCTTCCATCGCCTTGATATCAGCGAAATTTGAGAATTTTTCTTGTCCCTAAACATCATATATTGTAATCATCCAAAATTCTTAACACTTACAACTAGTGATTGAAACAAAGAAAACAAACAAAAAATACGTCCAATGAGCAACAAATATAAATGCTTCCAGACACTTCAAGATTGCATACAGTATTGGAAATTACATTTTAAGGTATTAATAATAAGAAATTACATTTTAATCTGAAATACATTTGAAAAACTCAATTGAAAAATTCGTATTCATAATTCAAAATAAACGGTTTGTGCGAGTCAGTGCACAGGTAATCAAATTCCTCACGGGACGCCTCTGCCAAATGCTTCATCTTCACCATACCAACATGATTGGCATGCAACAGTTTTAAAATCTCAATTTGCAAACTCTGCGGCACGATTACTCTATCCTGGTATAACAAACATCCTTCAAATATTTCTAAGTCATGTTGGTTTGCAAAAACATCCTTGAATTTGTTTTCTATCTTTTTAGGCCAACCGTGGCGCATGAAACTTATAATACGCTGTAAAAAGGAATCAACTTTCGTGTTTTTGGCAATATTTGTAAAGTCAATTGGACAATCACTGCTAAAATTAATGTGTTTGATACAATCTAAATCTAGATCTTTAGGTACTGACTGCTCCAAAGGAAAACGCGAACAAAAATCAGCATTACCCATTTTTGAAGAAGGCCTGTACTGGATGTCAAACTCGTAAATTGACAATTCCAGAATATAACGCTGCAATCTTGTCACAAAAATAGCATTTTTACCCTATTTTCCGAAAATTCCTACAAGTGGTTTATGATCGGTAAAAACAGTGAACTTCTGTCCATAAAGATACTTATGAAACTTCTTGATTGTGCATACTAGTGCAAGCGCCTCCAAATGTAGAATAGGATATTTCTTTTGAGCAGAATTGAGTGAAAATGAAGTGAAACAAATGGGTTTCTCTACACCGTCTATAGAATGTGCAATAACTCCACCAAGTCCATAGCCGGAAGCATCAGAGACTACTATGATTGGTTTTCTGGAATCATAAAATTCAAGAAAATTTGTTTCAAGAAGTAAATTCTTTGAGCTTGCAAAAGCTTTGTCGCACTCATCATTCCAAATAAACTTGACATCGTTCTTCAATAAATTATACAAACTGTGTAACTTGGAAGACAGCCCTGGAATGAATCTGTTATAGTAATTGATTAGTCCCAAAAATGATTTGAGCTCAGTTACGTTTGTTGGTATTTTTGCATTTTTAATTGTGGCGATTTTACTTGCACATGGCGACAAACCTTTTTCGCTAATTATGTGTCCCAGGTATTCCAAACTAGTCACAAAGAATTTACATTTATCCCAATTCACTTTAATATTTGCTTCGGACAATCTATCCAAAACAATATGAAGCTTCCTTCTGCAATCCTCTAAATTTTTTCCAGCTATGAGAACATCATCCAAATAAACATAAACATTCTCAATTCCTCGCAAAATTTGATTCATTACCTGCTGGAAAATGGACGCACTAGAGGAAGCACCCTGTGGCAATCTATTGTAAGTGAAAAGACCTTTAATAGTGTTTATTACCATAAATTTTCTAGACCGTTTAGTTAAAGACAACTGGGTATAAGCGCCCTCTAAGTCAAGTGCGCAGAAAACTTTACACCCTGCCAATCCAGCAAAAAGATCTTGAGCTACAGGTAAAGGATATGTATTAGGAACAATGAGTTTATTTATTGAAACTTTGCAGTCAATTACTAACCGAATGTCACCATTGTTTTTTATCACAACAATAACAGGAGATGCCCATTCACTTGTTTGTATCGCAGTTATAACATTCTCCTTCTCCAATTTATCTAAATAATTCAAAACTTTGTCCCTTAGCCTGTAGGGAACGTCATAAGCTTTCCTAAAAATAGGTGTGTCTGTTTTTAAAACCAATTCGGCTTCATATTCTCTAATAGGAGACGAAAAGTCTTTAATGAAAACATTGGAAAATGTATCCTTGATGTCATTTGTCAAGTCATCAACCTTATGATCAATCACATTATTTACTGGTAGTAATTTGTCGAAAAAAATTGCGCCAGTTGGGAAAGAAAACATCCAACCAAGTTCTGCCTAATAGAGGAATAAAGTCATGATCACAATCTAACACCAAAAGTTTCAAATTTTTCCTTACATCTCGAAATTCAACCGAAACAATAGCCTCCCCAGCTACTTTCAAACTGGAACCGTTTACCACTATCAAATTTTTCGAGCTTTCTTTAAAAGAAAGTCTAACATCAAATAGCTTTTTCCCAATTACAGAAACAGAAGCTCCACTGTCAACTTCCATCTGCAATTTTTTTCCTGCAACGGTTAGTTCTAGTAAACATGGAGTGCTTAAATGGTTAATGGATGAAATATGCATACATTCTAAATCACCTTGGTCTGAATCATCGGTTGAGTCGTCCCACGTCATCTGGTTCATCATATTCGACAAGGTATTCTCCGTACTAGAACCAGGTTTTCCTAGGTTGATGTTATTAATGGGGTCTTTCTTGTATTGTTTTAGCTGAAAACACTTCCTTCTAACGTGTCCCGGCACTCCGCAATAACTGCATACTCGTTGGTCGATCACTATTTGCTGTTTTGTCTCCATTTCTGCAGGGTATAGCGGTGCATCCTCGTACCGACGATGCGAATCCTCGAAGCGTACGTGTCTGGGCTGCCTGTATCGTGACGGACTGCGATGAGCGCGATCGTTGAACCTATTGTACGGCCTTGTGCTGCGGTCCACACTCCTTGCTGGCGATTTATACTGTGGCCTGTAACCTAAATGGCTTTTCACGGGAGCTCGACTTCGGCCCTGCGCCAAATCCGCTATACGTTGCAAAACCGCCCCCCGTCCACCGGTGAGGCTGCCTATGGATGCGATTTGTGCAGAAACATCGTCCTTTGTTAAAGCTTTGGCGTTAGAAGCCGCCATTTCCCAGGTAGTGATTGTTTTCTCTGCTTGGGCTAAGTTAAAATTTTCCCCGTCTTCAGTGAGGAGTTTTTGTCTCAAGGTGTCATCAGACAGACCAATGAGAACACGATCAAGAATGCGACTATTTTTGTCGTCTTTGAAATTGCAATATTCGGCTTGCAGTTTAAGCGAAAATAGGAAATCACTGGCTGTTTCGCCTGCTTGTTGTACCCGAGACCCAAATTTATAACGCTGGATCAAAGCTGAATCAGTCTTGTCAAGCTTTTGTTTAAGTTTTTCAACTAATTCCTCAAGTGGGGCTGCGTCAAGTAATTGCTCACTGAGGTACAAATTTTGGGCAACTTCAAACAGGTATTCGCCCCCCAAAAGGAACATTTGATCCTTCTTGTTCTCATCCGCCACCTTATTGACGCGAAAATGGTACCCGAGTCGCTTAAACCACGATGCAAATGACTGCCCTTTGCGATAGGGGTCAATATTCGGAGCTACGTACGACATTTTATCAATTACACCTCCCAAGTGCCGACAATATGATCAGAAATACAAATTACACCGTTAATTCCAAATAAAAAAAATAAACCCGTCGGATTTACTGTCGTTCAGCTGCCACAAAACACTCACGGCTAATTAAAAACAAAGGAAAAAGACACTTATGAAATCTACGCTATAAAAATTTATCACAATTGTTCACTGTCTTTTGTCTGCGTGTTATCTATTCTTATTATTCACAGAACAAAGGAGCCACACGGCGTCACTTTCATGCCTCAAAATGGCGTTTAATGAGCATAAAAGAAATTCTCGTGCTGGGTAGAAAACCCTTTATTTCTTACCTCTACCAAATCTCCAGAAAGTCCACTCCGTTCCGTTGCGTTTACCCCAGCTGCACCTATGAAGATGACTCCGCCGCTGCTGCTCGGATGGTGGAAGCAAAAACCCAGAGAACTTGTCTGCTAACGCCGGAAATCAATCACTGTCCGGGTGATGCACTGCACTGATTGCTGCCGTTTTTTCTCGTCGCCAGATAATACGTACGGGTTTTATACTATCGAACAATTATATCACCAGAGAGGGTTTACACGCGGTAAGACTTCTAAACTATTAAAAATCGGTTGAAGAGACTTTCGGAGCTTGCACGGGAAAACGTCCTTATCGTTCGGTGTCTACAATCCAAGAGACCCGACAGATATCGGGTGATTTATTTCGAAGGCATTTACTATAAAGGTTTTTATAGTAAATGCTCTCTTATTCGATTATACGAAATTCATGTACAAATTAATCATGTTTACTTTATAGCAAATGCACTCTAGAAATACTTGAAACATTTTCGAAGACATATCAGTATGTTTTCACGTAGCCTTGACGTGTGGATTATTTTGATTGTACGTTTTGACAGTTCTCCGACTACCATTCTTCCATGCGCTTGTGTTGAACGTTTGAGAAATTCGAGAAATTTGAGAATCCAGCGTAGCGCGATCAGTGGGTGACATACAAACAACAGTGTCGTCGCTCGGCGGCCGGTAAGAGAAACTGAATGTTCGAAAGGTTGTTGTCTGTAATTTTTGCTGCTGGCGCCAACTGTTAGCGTTTGAGAACAAAATAAACAGTCATTACCCTATTGGGAAGTAGTTTTCTTCCAAAGCCTATTAGAAATAAGATTGGTCTTTATTACAGTTAAATTTAATGCAAAACCATCTAGGTCCTACTGAAACGCTTCGTATACGATATTTTATAAAGGCCACCGGAAAATCCACGTAGCTCTTAAGCTTGCGACGGTGGAATGGACGAACTTCCAAAGTTCATGCGTTCATTCTGGGCTACCTATGATTAACGTAAAAGCTACGTGAAAAGTGCGATGGAAAAAAAAAATCACGTATGTTATCACGTAACAATGACGTTTGGACTATTTTGAGTGATAGAACCTAAAACCACAGACAAACAGACGTAACACTGACGAAATTTCCATCGACCACTCATTTAACAATCATTTCAAATTCGCTATGTTACAAATCTCACACCCAGAGGCGCGCGCATCGTTTTTCTTCGCGTTTGACGTTTCACGCTACCGCCATCTGCCGGTCTTGTTGCACGAAACACCTTTTCGTGTAACATGCTCACCAGATGATGATGGTGTAAACTGGGCGATGGAATTTGAAGAAATGTGTTCTAACTGTTACGTATGTTTGTCTGTGCTAAAACTATAGAACCATATTAAAAACCAAAATTTCACGATTACTATAACCATGACGGCCACCGCAAACAGCTTTCCGAGGCGTTTGTTTCGAATACTCGTTATTTCCATGAGTTGATGGTCCCTTCAGAAATCGACTCATGGTAGTTTAAATGTACTACGCGTAATACGGCTTACGGTAAAGTGCCTTAGTTCAGCACATTGCCTAACTCCGCGCGTTTGGTCCAAAATCTTTCGAAATGAAAAGAAAAATGACATTTGCCCATACCGATTTTGGTATTTACACCACGCTAAACAAGACCATGGCGTTATACGCATAATTGCCATATGATACTTTTCGTCATTTTTGAGTTTTTGTGGTCAAATAGTCTATTTTAACATATATTATTAGAAAACAATTTAAAAAAATACTTTGTTCGAAGACTCTATAAAAAAACATACTCGAATAAAGTGCTAAATTTATAGGCTTTATTAGGCTGTGTAAAATTGTTTTCATATCATCTTTTTACTATGGTTTTACATCCTTTGTACAATATTACCTGTTCCACACCATAAAGAACACTGGTACTGTTCAGGGGATTGGAAAAAAAATGATTGAGATAGGCGAAATTCTGGCAAAATTCAAATGATAACTTTTTTTAAATTAATGATTGATGTATTCAAAAGTATTTAATGGCAAATTTGATATAGTTTTAGTAGCTTACTCGGGCATATTGGCCACCGGACACTTTGGATGCTCCGGGTTTTCCACAGAGTTCATGCCTCAATCATATTTCTGCTGTCACGTGTGATTTTGTGCGGTGTGAAGTATTGATGTTAAAGATTTCTCTAGAAACTAGAACCAATTGGAAATTAAATGTCGGCGGACGCATTAAGGTTCGTTCGAAATCTTCCGAAATAAAGCCATTTCTATAAAACTGATTCCGGAAAATATGATCAGTCATGTTTGTATTTCCAAATTAAATCATGTATATATTATCCAGAACCTTATTCAACGGCATCATACTTTAAGAAGATGCTTCCAGGAGAACCAATAGATGCACTTCATTCTATAGTAGGTTCCAGGTGCGCTGGCTGGGAATGCCGTACGACTGACGACACACTAAAACTAGCCCATGCACTGTAAGTGGTGTACATTACCCTTGCCATCAGACCCTTCAATTGCGTGAATTTGGCACCGCTAAAATTTATTGAATTCAGTCAATCCCTATTCGCACTTTTTCTCCTTTTTACACACGACTTTTCCACAACTTTGCATTCATGCGACTTTTAAATTACATGCATATACATACCCTCATACGGCTCCACTTTGCTAAATGCCACATGAGCCTTCGTACGGACCCTCAACATAGGCTTTACAATACACATCTTCCACTTTCGGTATAAAATTCACGTCAAATCTACCATGATGAGCAGTGTACTTGGTCAAAATCGGTCTGCTACAGTTAGTAAGACTCTTATGCTTAGAAATTCCCCCAAAACTCGGTATTTCTAGACATGTTCGTCCCACTTTTAATTTCATAGTAAAATTTATACTTTTTTCGTTAAAACTCTTGACTCTAAAGAACTGCCATTTCCTCATATTATTGTGGAGAATTTTTTCAAATTCATCATACGGAGCATAAAGGTGCCAAAATTTTTAATCTCGTTTTTCTTGGCTTCATATTTTAGAACATGGGACAATTATGCGTATAATGGCAGAATGATCTCACACCTCACTCCACTCTAGGATTAGTCTAAATTGATTTCCTCGAAAAATTATACCAGTTTGTCAATAATTTGTTACTTTTTAATTATGATTCTGGTTTACGACAAACCAGCCGAATGTATGTTTAACAACTATACCAAAAAACTAAACATTGCATATAAGGTACCGTGGGGCAAGTGGGTAATGGAATTCGCATAGTTGAGATTTTTCAAATTCTAGAGACTTTAAATTGAAACAAAGGAGGTCGTGTATATTTTTTAGCTTGACTCCCATCAAATATAAGCAGCATGCTGAAATTGTTTTTTATGAAAAATTGAAGAAAAAAATACAGAAAAAGTTTTTGAAAAATGTCTCCTTACTTTTCACTTGCCTCAAAAGTGGGGCAAGTGAAAATTTTACCGTTTTGAACAATAAATTCAAAAACAAACAGTTATATTCACGATTTCTATTAGCTTTAACATTTGTTAAGGCTTCCCAATGAACAATAACATAAGGAACATGTAAACAAAAAAATGCTATTCTTTTCACTTGAATTTTCTTCTGCTCAGTTATGTTAGTTGAAATGATTCGACAGCATTATAACTGCAACATTTCCAATGTTAGTTCTTACATTATATGACATTAATTGCATTTCTGCTCTGTAGAATTTCCACCGCTCGTTATTTGTTTTTGAGAAAGTCGGATATGACGTCGGATAGCTCTTCGGGAGAAATCAAACGGAATCCTTCGATAACGTATTTAGAATCTTTTTTATGTGGATAGACCTATACCCCATTTTTATGTTTTGAACTAGCTTTACATAGACATTCCACGAGATTTACGTGTGTTCTCTAATATTGCAACTTTTCAGCCAACGTCTTCCTTTTAATTGGCTGCCCGAAGTAAACATATTAATATTGTAATGTTTGGCAACATCTTTTAGAGAAGTTCCATGATTTCTAATAGCTTTTAACGCTTGAGTATAGTGTTTCTTGAATTATCAGCACGTTGTTTTTCTATGATAATTGCGAACCATGTTTACTTAGGCGGCATCCACAAATTACGTAACGCTTCAGGGGGAGGGGGGGGAGTAGGCTCAAGCGTTACGGCTCATACAAAAATTTGAAATTTTTCATACGAAAAGCGTTACGGAGGGGGGGAGGGGGTCAAAAATTTCCAATTTTAGCGTTACGTAATAAATGGATGCTGCCTTATGGCTACTTAAAGAGAAAACACAAATCCAATCTCTAATGATAAACTTTTCACTTGCCCCACCTGATAAGAAAATTGACGGTGTTTAAATTTAGTTATTTTTAGGTCTATGTTGAATTAATTCTTAAATTTTTTTTATTGCAGTTTGAAACTGTCACAGAGGACAACTAAGAAGTTGTACAGGAAATTATTTCCCGCAACTTTTTTCCACTGAAAATATTAAAATAAGATTGTACGCCGCCAACTTGATACGGAGTAACAGTTGACAGGTTAACAATTTTTCGCTCTATTATGCAATAATGGCTGAAAAATCTCAGTAATCTCTTACCTATCGTAATGTTCTCAATGGCCTCAAAGGTTTACGCATGAGTTTAAAACGTTAATTCACATATTTAGTAAAATATATCAATTGTTTTCACTTACCCCATTTACCCACTTGCCCCGCGGTACCTTATTGTGTATTTCTTTCACTACTGGACTGCGAAGTACGGCTTCATAAGTGCGAAAACGTGAATAAAATTGCGCGATTGCATTGAATCATGTTGAGGTCTTCACTGCCCATAAATGCATGTCAGTCCCATGTCTGCTGGATTTCCTATTCCCATGGGACAACTATGCGTTTATGGGCAGTTCAGTGCACTATTCTAGACTGAGAGTAGAAATCCTTTATAAGAGAGATTCGCGGAAGCTGACATTTCTGTCAAAGTGTGAGCCAATCGAGCAGCGAGAGCTGTCAAAGTGTGAGCCAAACGAACATGCGTTATGTTTGTTTTAAACCTTTCTTGAGGAGTAATGTAATCCGCTTGAAATCATTTCGGTAAAAGTGAAGCAAAAAAATGAAATGTTTTTCTTTTTTGAATGTTTGTCAATGCGATTTTAAGTTTTTGATTTTTTCGGCTGTTTATTAGTTTTGATATGTAGCTCAAAGATCTATAACGAAACAAAATACACTTTATAGCAATGAGGAAGTCATGTCCGTGTTACAATATTATTCTCGACGTCGAGCAAAATCAGCACTGCTGGTCTGTTGCCAAATCATTCCATTTTACTTCCGCTTATCTCTTTATAAAGGATCACTAACTGAGAGGAATAACCCCGCTGAAGACATCAAATCGATTTAATGCAATCGCGCACTTTTATTAGCATTCCTGCACTTGTAAAAACTTCTGCGATAGTCCAACGGTAAAAGAAATGCGCAATACCTACTTTGCAATTGTATTGGACAAAATTAAGTGAAATTTACGAAAAAGTTACACGCCTTCTCGATGAAAATCGAACTCACGACTCCCTGTCTGCCGTGAATCGCAAGTCAGTCCCATCTGTAAAAAGTAGGCATTGAGAAAATGGACTGTGAAGTTTTCAAACTCGTTTTCCATACGAATATTCAAAAAATTCCAGAGGATTGGAAGATGTTCCAATCTTAATGAAACTTTCACAACTTGCTCTTCATTACGATATCTTTCCGAGAAAAATATAGAGATGATCAAAACAAGTTACATTTTTGTGTTCCACGGTGCGAAAGTCTGTAGTGGGACTGATATGCCGTTACTTTTCATTATGGGACAATTTGACTTGCTGTTTTTTCCTAATGTTTCCGAATAAACTATATTATTTTATTAGTGTAGCTGAGAGAGCGTTAAAAGAGATGTTGAAAACTGAACTCAATTCAATTTTGACGAAAATGCAGATGGGACTGACTTGCGATTCACGGCAGCTGTTCACTAGATAGTCCATTTTACGAGACGTTTTTGAACAGCTGATCACTTATTTTATGAATGAAATTTTGACAGGAGGCGGTGTCGTAGCGTGTGAATGTTCCGTAAAATGGATTATAGGGCGCGTTACCCCTACACCACGAGAGGACTCATGGTCGCAGAAGTTAACCTGAATTCGATTTCCGGTCAATAATCACGTGGTTTAATTCTTCCAAAAGAGGTGCGCTTTGCGAAAGAGGACCACGTGATTATTGAGCTGAAACCGAATTCAGGTTAACTTCTGCGTCCGTGAGTCCTCATGTGGTGTAAGGGTAACGCGCCCTATTTAGTGAACAGGGAGTTGTGAGTTTGATTTTCATCGAGAAGACGTGTAACGCGTCGTGTCTTGCTGTTATGTATGTACCTAGATTTGGCTACAATTTTATTCAAGAATTCCTCCAACAACTCCAAGAATTCCACTGCAATAAAATATATATTTACTAACATTTGGTTCGCAGCGCAAAATTTATTCTAAAGCAGTTCCTCGGAAATATTGCTTCTAGGATTCAAAGGTGCTGCTTCGTGAGAAATTCCTTCAGCAAGTACTGCAAAGATTCTTTCCGAAATTGTGAAAGAATCGTTCATCCGTAAAAAATCTCTCAATCTAATGTTATTTCCGGATTATTTTCCGAGGAGAAAAAAAAACAATAAAAACTCGAAAGGAATACATGGAAGTTTCGAAGAAATTAAAAAAAAAAATTTATGGAATTTCCCGGAGATACTCCTGAAAATTATTTGGATAATTCATGTAGAAATCACTGGAACAAGTTCGGAATCCTGGATGTACGCTTGAACGAATTCCAAGAGGAGTTCCTGAAGAACTTTTTGTTAGAAGTAGGTATTTGGAAGAGTTAAATCCTGAAGAGAATTTCAGAAAAATATAGGCGATCTGGGCGAAATTGTAAGAACATTAGGCGATTTTTTTTTTCAAGAACATTTGGCGATACCTGAAAAAAATCTGGAGAGATCTTTACAGAAATTCCAAGTTAAATTTCTTGGAGATGTTTAATTCATATCATAGGATATGATAAAACGTTCCATAAAAAGTATAAGGAGTTCACTCCAATGTGTTCCTATAATGATGATAGTAAAAATGAATCCTATTTATTTTATTTCCTCACGACTTCACCACCGGAATTTGCAAGTTAGGGCTGTGATACATTTCTAACATCGTTGGTACATCGCACTAACTCCCTTAAGCCAACACATAAACATAATTTGTAAATCTGTAATATCTATTTAAATTTCCAACAACTATACATAATCAATAGCAAATTTATAACGCAAACACCGTCCACTTTTCGCCCTCCTTCTTAACGCTGTCGTTTTCCGGTCCCAAAACGCTCTTTCCGACCACCTCGACGGCTCCCGGTTTCAAATACCTTTCATTGACCTGTGTTAGCTGAGCCTTGCTGACTGCCAGCACCGCATCTCGATGCTTATTGAAACGCTCGTCACTGATACCTTGCCGGAAAAGATCCATTCCTCGATCGATGGGTGCAATCGGGACGTCCAGCTGCTGCAGCACTCCCAACTTCGCTTCGAACAGCGTCTGATCGTCCAGCTTGGCTAGATTGTCAACGGTCCACTGGTAGGCCTGATCGAAAACGTCCAACGTTCCCCTGGAGTTTGGATCTCTGTAACTGAAGAAGTTGAACAGTCCGTCGGTGGTGATTTTTGCTCCTGCTCCGTAAGCACCATTCTGTTCTCGCACGACCGGCAGCAAATATTTCGACGAAAGAAACTTGGCAAGGACTTTGAGGGGCGCATAGTCCGGATGAGAGTACGGCACGGTGACTATCGATTTGGCGCAGTAGTTGACCGGGATGTTCATAACCGTTTGGCGACATGATGCATCCAGGTTCTTGGAAATGTTCCACGTAGTTTCCGAGGCTCGTGGAGGAATGCTCCCAATAAATTTCTCATACTGCGAAAGTGTCTTGGCTTCGCTTTTTGTATCGTAGTTCAATGCGCATCGTAGGCTAGACTTTTTGAACAAAGTTTCGGCTACGAAGCGTAACTTCTCGAGAATCTGCTCGGGAGAATTGTTCTTCGTCAGATTCTTCATAAATGCGATGTGTTCAATACCCATGAGTTGCTCCTTCAGCTTGCCCGATTCAGTAACCAATCCGTTGGCATTTTGCATGGCATACATATGGCCCGATTGTGCGATTCCAACCGATAAATCTGACATGTAATTTTCAAGCAGCATTTCGAATCGACCCACATCTGAGAGGTCAATTTCGTTGAAGATGTCACTCAGTATTTCGAACATATCCGGAACGTTTTTCTCAAGTGCATACGATCCGACCAAAACTCCAAACTCATAACGACCATTATCGTCGATGCTCTCGGTCAGATGAGTGCTAAAACTAATTCCAGCCGTTTTTGAGCTAATCACTTGATCCAAATCACGATAGTTCATTTTTTTAGTACCGAACTGGTTGATCACAGCATTGAACAAGGGAAGCAAAAGTTTCTGTTCCTCTGTGAGTTCTTTGGCATCCAGAATACCTCGGAAGTAAGTCACACCATTCGTATCGACTCGTACTGTTTGTCTCGGAACATTAAGAATCAATTTAGATGAGATATCGTCCTTTTCTGATGAATTTCGAATTTCTTCCAGTTTTAAGCAAGGCAGCACATCCGTGTTTGGGACCGATTTTTGTTCCTCGGATAACTGAACTCCTTCTTTGAAAATCCTCTCTCGATCGTCCTTCGATAATTTCTCGGTTTTTCCAACCAAATTCAGCCTTTCACTCTCATTGAACTTCCTATCGTATTGCTCATCTGGCGACATGGTCATGGTTAATCGATGGGTGTTGTGCCGGAAATAGTACTCAACCTTCTTTTGCAGGTACTTCGGGTCTCGTGCTAGGTTGCCTCTCAATTGTTGAACCAGTTCGCTCACATTCATCGATTTGATCAGGTCTCCATTGTGGTTCCACAAAGGTGTCAAATTAAACAACAATCCTAAGCCGAACTTTGTCGACTGATGCTTCATCTGTAGCTCAATATGGTGCAACACACTTTCAAGGTGGTTTTGCTCAAATCCTTTCTCAATGACTTCGTCGATTGTTTGCTCAAAAATCTTCTGAACCTTCCCAAAGTCTTCCGCGGGAAGATCTTGCAGTCCCACGACAAACATCGTATCACGAATGTGAGGATCGTACCCGGTTAGCTGGTTGTATCCACCGGAGAGATTTGGTTCTATCAAGCTCTTGTAAAAGTACGAATTCGGGCCCTTGACTAACAGCTCCGTCAAAATGTACATCAGGAAAGATTCGTATACGTCGGTAATATCCGCTGTTAGATATCCTATCGCGATTTGGTTTTGCCGTTCCAGTGGTGCTCCCATGTTATCGAAACGGCTCTGGATGTGGCTTTGCACGGGCTTAGTCCATCGCTTCTGTTGAGGTATAACACTATAACTGAAATGGTAGATAAAATTAGAAAAATACTTTTACAATTCAAGGGCTGGTAGCAAAAAAGGAACTTTAGGGACCGAACTGAAATCAGATTAAAGTTGTCACAAGAATTTTTATACAAAAAAAAAGCCAATACAGAAGTGAAGATGGATGAAAATGTGATTTATTTCGAGTTGTAGACAACAGATTACCCCCGGATCTTATGGAAAAAATGAGGCTGTCGGCAATAATCGCACTGACATGAGAAGTTCGTAGCGTTGTAAAAACGTTTATGTCCGATAACATTACAAGAGAAATGCGCTAACGGCTTAGATTAATACGAAATACGAAACATCTCTTATTGATCAGAATTACATCAGAAACTAATACAGACATTTGCTCAAAGAATTCATTATGAACGGCCTTTTTAAAGAATTTCGCACTGAATTCGAATTACATTTGAGAATTCAACCTGTTTTTTAAGGATAACCACAGAAATTACTCCAGAGACTTCACCACGAATTACTTCGAGAATTCCCTCAGTTTTTTTTTACGGATAGAGATGTGAGGATGTAATGAAGTGGAAATATATTATCTATCCAATTAGCTTTGCACTATAAGCAGGTTTAGAGAAATATACCTAAGCGTGGAAAATAAGAAACAAACAATGTCAGTTTCTGATAGGAATAGTCAGAAATCAGTGGGAGAAAGGTCTCTGGTGAACAAATGCAGAGAACCTAAAACAAGATTCTGACGGAAATGGGCAGTACCGCAAAGTACCCTAATTCAGCGCATCGCCTAATTTGTCGAAATTTAAAAAAAAATTGGTCTTTTCCCATATCGCTATCTGTATATGATTGTAATTATACACTACAATAGCACTTGAAATTATCATTACCAATCATTTCCAATTTATTGGAAATATTCCAAATTGCGCAGAGTTAAGGTCTTAAGTGCGCTGAATTACGACACTTTACGATAATCGTCGAATAAAACTGGTCTCTGATTATACATTTGGACGAATGGAAAAGAGATGTATCAGAATAGATTGAAATGGCAAACTTTAAGCAAGATGATTTATTAAGTTTTTAAGACAATTCCATGTTATATAATAAAGCAAAATTTTGTTTTGTTTGACTAATAGCTCAATAAACTACTGCAATATGCATACAATTCCTTGTTCAACATGAAAATTCCGGAAATATTGATGAAGATATATTGCTGTGTGCGTTTCAAATGCAAATATCAAATGCGGGAACACCAAATGCGGAAAGATTTTTCACAAGAAATGCGGTGTCAAAGATAGATATTTCTTGCTAGGACGGCGATGATTTTTATAATCGTTGCTACTTGTCCTTTGATTGTTTTGTGTTACCGCATTTGGAGGACGATTAGTCAAGGTTTGCATCTCAAATGCAAACAGCAATAAAAGTGTCGTGCAAGGTCGATTAAATTGTAGGGTCTCTAATTACAGGTGAGCCAACTCATCCATGATTTTTTGACTGCTGAGTTGCGTTATTGACAACTCACGCATGAAAAATCTCAGGCGTGAGTTATGAGAAATTGAGTTTTTCACAATACTGGTTTTTTCAATAGTTTGACCCTTAGGTCATTTATTTCGATGATTGATGAGACAAATGAGCGCATCAATTTATTCCAATAATTAATGAGCTAATCGTACCTACTAATTCGGTTTAGCTGTTCGTCGAAAATCGGTGCTACCATGGGAAAGAGAGGTTTAACATTAACCATCTCATATCATGTTAGCTGAGATCAACATTCAATTGCTTTTAATCGTGGAATATGCTTACAATAACGATATATGATGCAATGTAAATCTTGTCGTGGGCCCGGAGGAAAATCTTGTAATAACTTAGTTTAGTATTCAATTTTAAACCTTCACTGTATTTATTTATTTATTTAGGTTTACATCAACAGACTATGTATGGTCCCAATGATATTAAAAAAAATACTTTCAAATAATATAAAAAAAACTTTAAATTGTTTGACTCCGACTTACAGGACGGCTCAACATCGAATGATCTCAAAATTTTATTATCAGATGAGAGAAGCTTAAATGTGGTGAGTATAAACTACACTTATTTAAATTTCATTACTGAATCCGAATAATTTGAACGTAGACTTGAGTTTTATCAATCATAACACAACTCAAAAATATACATGATGATTTGTACTTTAAACCTTGTAGCGTAGATTACTAGGCGTTCCAATACTCAAAGATAAAAAATGTTTGATTTGAATAAAATGATCATATTCTCCGTGACCGCTTCTAGGGGTCAAAATTAACGTGAGAAGCAGACAAGTACGTCAGAAAGTATAAAGCATGCCTACTTAATTAATAATATTATCTTTTCTTAAGAGATTTTCAGCCGAAGGCTGACTCATCTCAGCCTCATGCCTAATTTGATCACGTTTTAAAACCCACCATTAACTCAGTCGAGGAGTTCTTCAAATCGATAATGATGCCACACATTTTGCTTTGAGTTGAATATAGGCCTTTTCATGTGACAGGTCCGTCTATGCATTTGTTTACATCGGTGGATGACCGGTGCTAACACGGGCCTGTCATTTTCATAGAAGAGCTGTCAAAGAGCTTCCGGATCAGCTGATTTGAAACGTCATGTGAAAAGGCCTATTTATTTGAGTTGCGGCTACGGCACCATAATTAGTCATTCAAAGTTATAATGACCCTCTATTAGACCAAATGATAAGTTGGCTAAATCATCGGAATAAACAAAAAAAGTTGCGTTATCTGAATCAGTCAGTAATACATATTGCTAAGAATTAAGGATGCATTGACCCAATTATGTCCAGGATGAGCCTATTGCGTACATCAATTATGTATAATAAGAGTAGTAAAAGGGAGTAATGTGAGGAAGTAATGAAGTCTAAAAATATTATCTATTCAAACAACATTGCACTATAAGCAGGCTTAAAGAAATATCAGTATGGGTCACTGCACAAAAATCTTCCTCACTCTTTCACTCTTACATAAAATTTGTAAACAATAAAGCCAGTAAACGTGAAAATCCCATACTAAATCAAAACAGTGCAGAGCCCTGTGGGAACCAAGAAACGAACATTGTCAGTTAATGGTCTAATCCACGGTTGACAAAGGTGTACAATATTGATAAGGTTATATATTCCGGAAACTGACAGCTACTTGAAGACGTCATTCCTATCCATCTCGAATAGATTTGTTTAAAAAAATGGTCTAGTGATCAGATCGTATATTATACAATAGAAGTGACGTCACATATTTACAATCAAATCTGGTGCTTATACAAGTAAAGAGACTGCCTTGGCTAGTGTATGCCGTGGGTCTAATCTAGGCTCGCAAAGACGTCTCACAAGTTGGATTAAGCGCATAATGGACACATTAACCAAATACTTATTTTAAAACCATAAAAATGACAATCCCTTTCAGTTACCGTCATTTAGTTTTCAAGTTTCATATAAGTACAACGCATTCAGGTATTGAAAATCATATCCAATGCCCGAAAACCAATGTATCGAAAACCAAGAAGGCATCGTGGAAAAATCAAAATTTGCTAGGAATTTACTGCTGTGAATCGCAAGTCAGTCGTATCTGCATTTTTGTTAAAATAAAGTAAATACAGTCGCCTCTCCACATCTCGATATCGAAGGGACCATCGAGATAGGGAGAGATCGAGACATAGAACAAATTTTTAACGAATACTAGATTGAAAATCACTCATTTACCAGGAAAATTAAAAACAAACAGATGTCATTTCGTCTTTGTAACTTGTTTTGATTCTCTAAAATCTAGTCTAGTAACCTTTGATAATGGGCATATCGACACACGGAGAAAAAAATGGGAACGAAAATCACATCGAGATAGGGAGATATCGAGATATGGAGAGTGAAAATGTATGCAGAATGAAGGGACCGGAAAAATCATCGACATAGGGAGAGATATCGAGATGTGGAGAGTCTACTGTATCAGTTTTCGACATATCATCCAATCATCATTCAACCGCACTGACGAGACAACTGTTCTGTAAATGAGGAAAAAATACCAAGTCGAGTTGTCCACAACCAGTAACACCAAGTCAGTCCCACTACGAAATTCCTGTGCCTTGTAACTTAAAAATTAGCCATGTTTTGGCATTATGTGTTATTTATTTTTTTCTGAAAAATATATGAGTGAAGAGCAAATTGCGAAAGTTCCATTCAAATTGAAGCATCGTGTAATCATGTGGAAATTTTCAAATACTTTTGTATGTAAATCAAATTTATAAACTTGTCAGTCTATTTTCTCTATGCTAACTTTTTACAGGTGGGACTGATATACAATTCATGACAGTTTAGTGAACACAATATTATTAATGAGTGTTAATCGTTCTGATATGTAAACTGCCGTGAATCGCAAGTCAAACCCACCTGTAAAAAGTAGGCATTGAGAAAATGGGCTGCAAAGTTTCCAAACTCCTTATCCATATGAATATTAACCTTCCAGTCGTCGCGCGGTTCGCCACCGTCAGAACCACCACGCTGCTGTTGTGAACAAAAAGCGAGCTTTTTTCACTAGTGTTGTACAAAATACAACAGCGCGACGACTGAAGTGTTAAAAAAATCCAGAGTTACAATTAAGTTCGTTACTTTGCCCAAAAAATAGATACTTATACCGCCTTGCTTTTATACTAATTTGAAGCTAAGAAGAGTTTTAAATCCAATTTCGCAGGGCAATTAAGACAAAATATAATCTTTCATACGGTCGAGTCTGAGTCATTTGACATAAAAGACATTTGGCAAAACATTTTTTCAGCCATCTTTAATAGAAGGGTTATATGCCAAATAATCGTTATACTAAATGGCGTTATGCCATATGACCCGCTCCAAATACAGTCAAACAGTTTATAAACAATACAGATTTCATAGCGTATAAATTGACGGGGTTGGTGGTCTAATGGCTACCGCTTCTGCTTCATAAGCAGAAGGTCCTGGGCTCAATCCTAGGCCCGTCCCTTTCCTCGTACTTTGTAGTTGTATCTTTCACCTGCTTCTATCTACCACTCTTAATATATCCCAGTTGAACTACAGTGGGATTCCGTTTTTGGCATGCTCCGTTTTTGGCATGTTCCGATTTTGGCACCCCCCGATTTTGGCAACAAAATGGATCCGTTTTTGGCAACATTTTTCAATACCATTAAAATTTGTCAATTTTTGTAAATATTATCGTGTCTGTTGCTTTAGTCACTTGAATAGCATGTCAACTCCACACCGATTACATTCCATATCTCCATTTTCTTCGATGTTTACCCAAATCTCACCAACTACTAAGGACTCGTGTACGCGCTTATTTAATTCAAAATGGTCATTGGTCATACATAGGCAACGTTTCATGAGACCAATAATCTCCACCAGTATCTCATCTTAAGACCATTCTTTTTTCATAGGCATTCATATTGAGTGACCAGCCAGTAGATGATACAATAAAAAAAACACTGTTCTTCAGATTTGGAACAGCTTGTTCGAACAAAGCACCAGCACCGACATAAGAGCAACGAAAAATCTATGACTCACACAGAGTTACAATCATAAATTTTGTCTCGCTGTCTTTATTATTATGGATTTATATAAATTGCATATGTAAAAACACACCGCAATAATAGATACAAATATGTACAGCAAAATGTCGTGTATCATAATTTTTTTTAAATTTCATTGAATAACATGACAAATGCGAATACAGTCCAAACTACAATTTATTTTCAATAATACCATTGAAGAGTGCGATAAATACGACTGAGAGTGTTTTTACTTTTTGTCTGTGGTATTGGTGTGTATATTGATCTTTCTGCGTCAACTATTTAAAGCTACGTTCTCTCTTTTCTTGAGCTTGAAGATTTTGAAAAGGTTCCCAGAGGAATTTGAAGTGTGTGTGTTGTTTTCATCGGAAACTTGAGAATTTACGGCAACATCGCAGCGGGATTCCAAGATGTTAACTCATAGCAAAATCCTTAGCATGATCCTGAGAACTCTATGCGAGATCCCAAGGATGCTTGGCAAGATGCTTCAGAGCTCAAGCGTGTTTCCTGTAGGTTTCTTATGAGAACCTGAAGATTCCTATAAAGTTCTTGAGGTTTCATAACAGGATCCTGTAAATTTCAGTTGATTTCATAAGGCAGGTGTAAAACATATATCAAGCTGAATTAAAAATTATTTCAAGTAAAAAATAAATTCTACACAATTACAAGCCATTTATGTATCTTCTCATGTTCATGTTTGCCCTTTTGATACAGTCAACCATTCATTATAAAATGCTTTACTTTATCGAAAAACATAAATTGAAGGAGCAATTCTAAACTTACCGAATTTTTCAGATTTTATGCTAAAGTCCAAAAGTTAAACTGATTTTAAATGTTCATTTAATTAGAAAAAAAGGTCATGTCGTTTTGCAATACCCAGCGCTTTTGATTCGCAAATACGTCATTAAAAGAAAACATTTTTGTTTTCGTTTTCTCTCATAGTTTTAAGAAAATGTCCAGTTCTTCAATAAAAGTCACTTATGCGATTATTGGTTTTACAAGGCCCTCTTATACAAACATTATGCATAAAGCTTCTAAAATATAATTGAAGACGTTGAGGCGTAAAAACGCGACCAGAAAATCGTTTGCCAGATTTAATATTACGGAGCTATAGATACATAGCATAGTATAACCCTTCGGGAAAATGGTTCGAAGTGAACCTTTTCGAAGTCTCAACGCCTTATGATTCCATAAAAATGATGTATTAACATTGTAATGATGCTTTCAAAACCAATAGTTGAAAAATAAAATTTGAAATATGGGTTCCGATTTTGGCACGGTTCCGTTTTTGGCAACTGAAAATTTCAACTTTGTTGCCAAAAACGGAATCCCACTGTATCATAGTTCATAGCATTTGCTAGAACTCGAGACGGGTAGAAATAAACCGTTTCACTACGCTTCCATTATTTCATCATTATAGCCTTTCCTTATGCCTGATACATAGGCAGTCGGCTAACCAAACCAGCAAGCCTCTCTGCCATAAAAATTAACAGAATTTACTGCAAGCAGAAGGCAAACAGTTGGTTTAGAGACCATTTGGATTCAAAAAGAGACTGTCAATCAAAAATAGAGACTTGCATCGAAATAATAGACTGTTTTTAAAAAGTTGCCTGCTACCAGCTCTGTCGTGGCTTATTTTATAAACAATTACCTCGAATCGATCCTCTCAAAATCGCTCAAATATTTCTGGTCCACATAGTCCATCGTCTTGTCAAGGTCGAAATTTCCATAGCTATAGATCCTGGCATTACTCGGGTGGTAATATTTGCGATGGAAATTGACCAAATCATCATGGGTTAACTTCGGAATCTCCAGCGGATCTCCGCCGGAAACATACCCATACGTGTGATCCGGTAGGATCTTGTTGAAGAATTTTTGCCCAAAGACGGCCGAATTCTCCGAAAATGCTCCCTTCATTTCGTTGTACACCACTCCCTTGAACACCAGGTCCGAGTTCTTGTTTTGCAGCTCGGAATGCTCCAATCTCCATCCCTCCTGCAGGAAGTCCAAGTACTTCAAGTTCGGCCTGAATACTGCATCCAAATAGATTGATTGTAGATTTCTGTAATCCACTTCATTGGTTGAAGAGAACGGATACAGAGTGTAGTCGGGTCCGGTCATCGCATTCATAAACGTGGCCAAGCTCCGGTTCAGCATTTTGAAAAACGGATCCCTCACAGGGAAACGTTGCGATCCACACAGGACACTGTGCTCCAGAATATGTGGCAAACCAGTCGAATCGAAAGGCGTAGTCCGGAAATTAATCGAAAAAACATTGTTCGAGTCCTTGCGATCGATATGCAGATACTCCAGGCCGGTTTTTTCGTGCGAAAACATGTAAGCGGTCATGTTGAAGTCGGGAATAAACTGCGTTCTCGTGCACACGAAGCCATTGTATCGATCGCCTGGTCGGTAGCGATCCGCCGCTTTGGTGTTGGACAATATCGCCGGGTTTACTTTGGGAGCAGTAGCAAATGCTCGTCGCAGAGCCGGAAATCGGCTGCAGGAAAATTGCCCTAGCATTGCAGTCTGAAAGTTGGTTTGATAGATACCGGCGAGGGTTATGTAATATTAGTTCAAATGTTATATGGCATAAATAGGTGAATAATATACCTACCTATTCACTGAAAACCACAATTAATAGTAAACTTGTAAAGTTATAAATTATTTCAAATACAAATTGCACAATTTTTCACTAGTTTTCATAAAGTGCACTCGCACACAAAATGTTGTGGCCGTTTTTTGACAGTTCCTTCTAATTTGCGCTGCTGTTTAGCTGGGGCATGAGCCTCTGCATGCTATAAAACGTTTGACTTTTATTGTGCGCTCTGTTTTCAAGTTGCCCGTGGGAGAGAGCGAGACAGCACCAACACACGGCGCACAGTAAAAGTCATGAGAACAATAGTAGTTTACGTAACAAGTTGCAGAATGACGATTTTTACAGCACGAGTCGTACATTTGTCCAACGAGGCTTGCCGAGTTGGATAACTACGACGAGTGCTGAAAAAATCGAGTTCTGCAACGAGTTGCGTACAACATTTTTTGCAATTTCGTAGAACACCACTGAAGGGTATCAGAAATAACATCTAGATGCTTGCACCATCATTTTGCAATTTCTGAAAACAGTTGCGTAATGAGAAAGCGTTGCGTAATGAACCATTACAGCACTGGTTTCAGTTAGGTAATGACTATTCCCGCACTGCATACTTCAGTGTAGGAAAGTAGGCCGTTTCATGACAGATTGGCGTGATGAAAAACAGCCTATTACGATGAGAAATTGCAAAAAAGAATTTATGGCACGTACAAAGGCTCATTAAAGTTTGTTTGTGCTATAAAAGCGCACTTTGCACGGTAGGGAAATTGAATACAAAATGAGCCTATGCACTCATGTGAAATCCTTTCAGCGCACAACTTTGCCGAAGACCAAATTTTGATTGGACGTCACGATAAACTCCCGCGTGAAAATTTATCGTACCTGATATATTCACAAATATAACGGGAACATATTCACTATTGTTACCCCGTTACCCGTTTACTATATGTTCACTTTACATTCCAAGCCAAATGGTAAAACAACAGCCCTGTATTAGAAACTGAACCCGCATAAACAAAAACTATATCAGTACAATTTCCCGAAAGGTCCACAACCATTTGCAACAATATCTGAATGATTTTGGTTACAATGAAAAATAACAATATATCCACCATACCAAAAACGTTTTTAACAATTCGACAAACGGTAA
The DNA here is from genome assembly GCF_002204515.2 of Aedes aegypti. Classification (NCBI taxonomy): domain Eukaryota; kingdom Metazoa; phylum Arthropoda; class Insecta; order Diptera; family Culicidae; genus Aedes; species Aedes aegypti. The sequence goes on from NC_035108.1 coordinate 145,031,994, forward strand.
AAAGGAAAATCACAATGTGGGGAATAGGTGGTTAAGTTATGTAACAATTTGAAAACGTCGATTTTCTCGAACAAAATTTCTCACTGTTGTTTCCAAAAGGTAGATATACTGTCCATTTTTCGGCAAAATCAATGTAAGCCTAACAGTGTTGATACATTTGAACCATATGTTTCTAAGGGAAATAAATAACTTATGCATAATTATTGGATTACGGTGCTTTATTGTATTTTTACCCTATCCTATTCTGTTATGTAATATAATGCAAGCACTAGGATAATTCTTCTCGAGGAATTTGAGAAGAAATTCTTGAAGAATCAGATGAATAGTCACGTAATTAACCTCTTCATTTTGAACTTTTTAAAGACTCGAATTAAAATAGAAAACCAGACCCGCTACCAGCCCGGCGATGATTCAATTAAAGTTAAATATCACCTCAAGTATATCTTTCATTCTTTCTGAAACTCACGAAATATCGCCTTCCAATGCATCCATGTATTGATCGATTCCCTTAAAAGAACGCATCCAGCAACAGGAAGCAGCGCTGCAATCACTCGCAATCTTCTACTTGTCGCCCTGGGCTGTAACCGTGAATGTCTTCTGGAAGGGTTTGGTAGAATTGTCCTGATAGATGACCGTTCCCGAAACCTTGATGATGATCGTCAGCTGCGAGGACACACCGTCGCCAATGATCGGCTGAGCGACCAGGGTACACGTGTTCATAATGTGTTCGAAGCGGGACAGTTCCTGGAATTACTTCTGGATGTTGTCCTTCCCGTTGGCATCATTTCCGTTCCACACCAGCAAACCGTTGTCCATGTAGAGCCGGGTCATCTGATGCCGCTTCTTGGCTAATTTTTCGTTGTGCAGTTTGGTAAATTCCTCCTTCATCTGGCAAGCGGTATCGATTTTGGTGCGCAGATCCTACGGGGATTAGGTTTGAAACATCCAACAGATTGGCGAAAGATATGTACTTACTGGGTCGATCGAAGTTGTCATTTTTCTCATGTGAATTGCTGTTTTGTAAACTTAATTTCAGTCTAACTCAACTTTTATAAATTAACTGCAAGCTTTGAACAGTTTTAATAGTAGAACACGAAGTAAACAATACAGCTTGACAGTTTTCCTTCGACGGCAATCCGACAGCGATTTTTTTCTACACTCAACGCAAGATTAAATGTCGCCTACAAATACCAACAAAATGTAACTATTTGTCGAACTGTTGAAATGTAGTTCAATGTTGTCAAATGCAAATGTGTGAGTGTGTTGCACAAATTTGAACAAAAACAATTTGCCGAATGGTGGCGGTATATTTCCACCATATCTTGCTTGAATCCATTCCCATATAATTTAACAATATCAGAGCAATATCATATATTGTTACTGATAGGTATGGGTTGATCTTAATGTTTGAAATGGTGAACAGCTTTGAAGTCCATATGGTTATACATAAAAGCAACTATTTCTGAAACATTGACAGTAACCGTTACAAGATGTTTATTATTCTTAAAGTAAGACAAACTGTATTTTGCTATGCGGGAAGTTACTGCATCAATTATGGTATAATAATGGTTGAAAAGTTTCTCGCTTGAGCTACCATACTTGAACTTAGTCTAACCATATTAGCTATTATACTCTGCTTTGGTCGGAATAAATACCCAACACTTCAAAAGAGCTAAAATATGAAATGTTGAAAATTTGCTATTACATATTAGTGATTCGCGGGGGGCATAAAGTCATTTGGCATAAAGCCGTTTGGCATAAAATAGTTTAGCTAACGGTCGTTTTGGCATAATAGTCATTTGGCATAATGGACATTTGGCATGATCATTGAAAAACGAGTTGCTATGTTTTTGGCGTTACCATTGCTAACATTCTCATATGTGATTTTCCCTTCTTTTGGTCATAGGCTGTTCTTTTTCATTACGTCTTTAAACTAGTGGTTTGCATTGTAACTACTAACATTTTCATTGACGATTTTGCCTTCTTTCCTACGTTGGCATTATAACTACTTATATTTTCATTCACGGTTTTCCCTTCTTTTGATCACCAGTAGCACTATTTAAATTTTTAATTTTTTTCTTTTATGCCAAACGTCCATTATGCCAAATGACCATTATGCGAAATGACCATTATTCCAAACGACTTTATGCCAAATGACTTTATGCCAAACAGGGTAGCCCCGTGATTCGCAACTTTTAATGTATATTTCAAACATGTTGATGTTTTATCATATCGTACTATAGAAATACTTAACTCAAATATGATACAATATACTAAGCAAAATACTCGACTACCCGCATAGAAATTTACCATAATCAAAACAGTTCCAACAGTAATGCGAACATTCGGGGTACGGTAACCGTAATCAATACGGTGCTTAAACGATTGATCAGTTATGGTAAAACAATAACCTAAGGGGCCGTCCATAAATGACGTAGCATTTTTTCACTGATTTTTTACACCCCCCTCCCCCCTCGTAGCATTTCGTCACAAATGCTTATACCCCCCCTTGGAAAATACGTAGCATATCAAGCAATCCCCCCCCCTTATATTTATTTTTATTTGTTTTCCTTAGCAATTGGGTTAAAACAAATAAAAGTGGAATTCAGAAGTTCAATAAAAATTTTGATATTAACTACTGACTGAAACGTAAGGATAATATAACGAATAAAAGTTTGATTTTTAGTAGTGCTCAAAAGTAATTTGGAAAACAGTTTTAAATAAAGTTTCCCCTGTTTAAGTTGTTGGCTACATTGTATTAATTTTGCTGTTGTTACAATAAAAACAAGTTTACAGCTGAAAATATAGAAAAATGAATAAATCTTTGATTGGATTGATGAAGCTAACAGTAACGAGATAGGGTACAATAGATTTTATAATACACACTTAGATTTTTTTACGGATTCCTGTGAAATTTCACCGAAATCTCAACAGCTGAACATTCGGTGAAAATTCACCGAACAATCTGTGAAATCGTTGGACAAAATCATAAAGAAAAACATGAAAATGGTCCGATCAAGAATTGAACTCTCGATCTACCGATCAGAAAGCAGGCTTGTTTCCACTACACCAGCTTTCACTGCTGCTAAGTGGTGTGCTAAAAGTTTAACAAAAGGAGCTCATGCCTGCCAGAGCGGCTGTTAAATGATTTCACAGAAGTTCGGTGAAAATAGTGCTTTCACCGAACTGTTCGTTGCTATTTTACAGAATTACGGTACATTTGTTTGTTTTCACGGATTTCGGTGGTAAAATAGTAGATTTCACAGATTTTGTCGGTAAAATACTAGATTTCACAGGAAAAACTTTATTTTTGTTGTTTACAGTTCATATTCGGTGATTTATTTCACAGTATACTGCGATTTATTCTAAGTGTGTAAGTTTAAAAAAATATTTCGTTTTATTAGAGAATTGTTTTTTGAATATTCGTTTTTAGGAAATAGATTTCAATGAAAATAATCAACAATATAGCTTAATTTGAAATGGATATTCGTCATTATTATCCAAATTGAAATCCATTTAGCAATTAGGTGCCAGATGTAGAAAAGATTACAGGTTCAGAAAATCTTAGCGATTATTATACAAATTATTTATCTTTATTAATATTTCAGCTTTACTTCATTATCGTCCCCATACTGAAATTGAATACTAAAAATAATCTTTCTTCATATTGAATGATAGAACATTTTCGATAACACTCGAATCTGTTGTCCAGGCTTTTCCACCAAGTTGTATTCAGGCTATTCCATCAAGAACATTGTTATTTAAAAACAAATCGATGAGTTGATTGGGTGGAAATCTTCTGCAACATTGAGAGCATAATTCACGGAATAAATATCTTGTTTAGTGTAATATTTGCCAAACCAAACAAATTGTTTTTTTTATTAAGAAATAAGCTCTTACAGAAAATATGAATAAAGCTAAAACAATCCAAGTTGTTAAAGCATTGGTTTTTAATTAATTTATTCATCTTTTAATTTGTTTATTTATAAATTAATTTATTAAGACATGCATATACTGTTCACATAATTATTTAAAGCATTAAAAATATCTGTTTGATTGTACCAGGTCCGTCCCACTCGGGTTCAGATTGGGTACCACTTCTAGTACTGCATTTCGTCCCTCGGTAGTACAAAAGGTACCCAAGTTTGACAGACCGCAGTACACTTTTCACGGCATTCTAGATTACCTTATGAGCCATAAAATTTTGGGCAACTGCAAGGGACACGGGGGTCTTTAATTTGTCTTTGATTGTACTACAGAAATTCAAAATTTTCTTAGATTTTTTTCAATCTTGTTATATGAATGTTTTGAAGCTGAATTATCATTTTATAACCCAACTTTATAAGTCAAACAAAGAAAAAAGGAGTTTGATAAAAATAATTGTATATTATTTTTTTAGCGCCTCCTATTTTACCGACGTGATTCAAAATGCTACGTCCTCTAGCTAGGACCCCTCCCTCCTCCTCGTCACACATCGTCACAAATTCGTGAAGCCCCCCCTCCCCCCTAAAAAGCTACGTCATTTATGGAGGACCCCTAATCTTACAAAATTACGTAATCATATTATTCACATGAAATTTCTTATGGTGCCCATATTTGCAAACCATAAGCAAATATATACCAACCATAATTATTACTGTTTCCGCGTGGAAGACCAAAACGACTGTCATTCGTCTTCTCTTTTCGTGACTGCTGTTGATTTTTTTTTCCTGAAGTGTTTTCATCCAGCAGCAGCGGCTGCAAATCACATTAATGTTTTCATAAACGTAAATACTGCGTAAATGGATGCTGTAAGGAAAACCCTTTGGCTGCAGCAGTATATCGAGGTAAGTTTGGGTTTATTCACAAATTTCATAACGCCGAAAATGGTAATTTTTGATACCCACCCACCCCCTCGTAACGCTTTTGTATGAATATTCTATGAATTTTGTATGAGCTGTAACATTTTGGGGACACCCACCCACCCCATTCAGCGTTATGAAATTTGTGAATAAGCCCTTTGTGCGTGAACTCCTATGATGATTGGTTTATTTCAAACAAGTTTCCCATGCCCTTTCATTGCAGCATAACTTGAAGCAGCAACCTTCATTCCAAAATTTATGTTTATTATATCGATTCGTTAGAGGAGCCGTCGAATGGAAATCTGTGGGTTAAATTTACCCATGCCAGTGTAAAAAATAAAAGAAGCCTAGTTGTGAACGTAAATTATGCAATACAAAATGCGATATGTATTGTTCCGCAATCTACGGACGCGCCTCCGTTACCAACGAACCCCCGTGAGAACTAGGCGCTACTGGCACAGATTGATGAGATCGAGAGAAATGTCAAAGGTAATAATTAATAATTAATTAATAATAATAATTATTTGGCTTTACATCAATTATCTTGATAAAGCCTCGCCAACAATATTTCGCCAATTCCCTCGGTTCATGGCCGCTTCTCTCCATCCTCGACTGTGACCCACGCTCTCCAGGTCCTGGTGTACCTGGTCAATCCACCTAGCTCGCTGCGCCCCACGCCTTCTTGTTGACCGGATTCGTGGCGAACACCATCTTTACAGGGTTGTTGTCCGGCATTCTTGCAACATGCCCTGCCCAGCGTATCCTTCCAGCTTTAGCTACCTTCACGATACTGGGTTCGCCGTAGAGTTGAGCGAGCTCGTGGTTCATCCTTCGCCGCCACACGCCGTTGTCCTGCACGCCGCCGAAGATCGTCCTTAGCACTCGACGTTCGAAAACCCCAAGAGCTTGCAAGTCCTCCTCGAGCATAGTCCACGCCTCATGCCCATAGAGGACTACCGGTCTTATGAGCGTTTTGTACATCGTGCATTTGGTGCGGGGGTGAATCTTTCTTGACCGTAGTTTCTTCTGGAGCCCATAGTAGGCACGACTTCCGCTGATGATGCGCCTCCGTATTTCCCGACTAACATTGTTGTCAGCCGTCAACAAGGATCCGAGATAGACGAACTCGTCCACCACCTCGAAGGTATCCCCGTCTATCGTAACACTGCTTCCTAGGCGGGTCCTGTCGCGCTCAGTTCCGCCAACCAGCATGTACTTTGTTTTCGACGCATTCACCATTAGCCCGACTCTTGTTGCTTCGCGTTTCAGGCGGGTGAACAAATCTGTCACCGTTTCAAATTTTCTCCCAATAATATCCATGTCGTCCGCGAAGCAAACAAATTGTCCGGATCTCGTGAAAATCGTGCCTCGACTGTTAAGTCCGGCTCTCCGCATGACACCTTCAAGCGCAATATTGAACAACAGGCACGAGAGTCCGTCGCCCTGTCGTAGTCCCCGCCGAGACGAACTGGAGTGTTCGCCCGAGATCTTCACGCAGTTTTGCACACCGTCCATCGTTGCTCTGATCAATCTTGTGAGCTTCCCGGGAAAGCTGTTCTCGTCCATGATTTTCCATAGCTCTATGCGGTCGATACTATCGTATGCCGCCTTGAAATCGATGAACAGATGGTGTGTAGGGACCTGGTACTCACGGCATTTCTGGAGGATTTGCCGCACGGAAAAGATCTGGTCCGTTGTCGAGCGGCCGTCGATGAAACCTGCTTGATAACTTCCCACGAACTCGTTTGCTATAGGTGATAGACGAACTCGTCCACCACCTCGAAGGTATCCCCGTCTATCGTAACACTGCTTCCTAGGCGGGTCCTGTCGCGCTCAGTTCCGCCAACCAGCATGTACTTTGTTTTCGACGCATTCACCATTAGCCCGACTCTTGTTGCTTCGCGTTTCAGGCGGGTGAACAAATCTGTCACCGTTTCAAATTTTCTCCCAATAATATCCATGTCGTCCGCGAAGCAAACAAATTGTCCGGATCTCGTGAAAATCGTGCCTCGACTGTTAAGTCCGGCTCTCCGCATGACACCTTCAAGCGCAATATTGAACAACAGGCACGAGAGTCCGTCGCCCTGTCGTAGTCCCCGCCGAGACGAACTGGAGTGTTCGCCCGAGATCTTCACGCAGTTTTGCACACCGTCCATCGTTGCTCTGATCAATCTTGTGAGCTTCCCGGGAAAGCTGTTCTCGTCCATGATTTTCCATAGCTCTATGCGGTCGATACTATCGTATGCCGCCTTGAAATCGATGAACAGATGGTGTGTAGGGACCTGGTACTCACGGCATTTCTGGAGGATTTGCCGCACGGAAAAGATCTGGTCCGTTGTCGAGCGGCCGTCGATGAAACCTGCTTGATAACTTCCCACGAACTCGTTTGCTATAGGTGATAGACGACGGAAGAGAATCTGGGATAGCACTTTATAGGCGGCGTTTAGGATGGTGATTGCACGATAATTTTCACACTCCAGTTTGTCGCCCTTTTTGTAGATAGGGCATATAACGCCTTGCTTCCACTCCTCCGGTAGCTGTTCCGTTTCCCAGATTCTGACTATCAGCCGATGCAGACAAGCGGCCAACCTGTCCGGGCCCATCTTGATGAGTTCGGCTCCGATACCATCCTTGCCAGCGGCTTTGTTGTTCTTGAGCTGTTGAATGGCATCCTTAACTTCCCCCATCGTGGGAGCTGGTTGATTTCCGCTGTCCGCTGTGCTGACGTAGCCATCGCCTTCGCTGTCCTGACCTTCTGTGCCTGTGTTCTCTGCGCCATTCAGGTGTTCATCGTAGTGCTGCTTCCACCTTTCGATCACCTCGCGTCCGTCCGTCAAGATGCTCCCATCCTTATCCCGGCACATTTCAGCTCGCGGCACGAAGCCTTTGCGGGATGTGTTGAGCTTCTGATAGAACTTCCGCGTTTCTTGAGAACGGTACAGCAACTCCATCTCTTGGCATTCCACCTCTTCCAGGCGGCGCTTTTTGTCCCGGAATAGGCGGGTTTGCTGTTTCCGCTTCAGTCTGTATCGTTCCACGTTTTGCCGCGTACCATGCTGCAGCATTGCAGCCCGCGCTGCATTCTTCTCCTCTAGAACCTCCTGGCACTCCTCGTCGAACCAATCGTTTCTTGAGCTCCGTTCCACATATCCGACAACGCTTTCGGCAGCGTCGTTAATGGCTGCTTTGACTGTCCTCCAGCAGTCCTCAAGAGGGGCCCTATCGAGCTCGCCCTCATCCGGCAACGCTGCCTCAAGATGCTGCGCGTACGCATTGGCGACATCCGGTTGTTTCAGCCGCTCGAGATTGTACCGGGGCGGGTGTCGGTACCGTACATTGTTGATGACGGATAGTTTTGGGCGCAGTTTCACCATCACCAGGTAGTGGTCGGAGTCAATGTTGGCGCCACGATAGGTTCTGACGTCGGTTATGTCGGAGAAGTGCCGTCCATCGATCAAAACGTGGTCGATTTGCGATTCTGTCTGCTGAGGAGGCTGTGCTGGAAATAGGTGCTACGAATGGCCATGTTCTTGGAGGCGGCAAAATCTATCAGTCGTAGGCCGTTCTCGTTCGTCAGCCGGTGGGCGCTGAACTTTCCAATCGTCGGTCTGAACTCCTCCTCCTGGCCAACCTGAGCGTTTAAGTCTCCTATGATGATCTTGACGTCGTGGCTTGGGCAGCGGTCGTACTCGCGTTCGAGCTGCGCGTAAAATGCGTCCTTGTCATCATCAGTGCTTCCGGAGTGTGGGCTATGCACGTTGATTATGCTGAAGTTAAAGAATCGTCCTTTGATTCTTAACTTGCACATTCGTTCATTGATCGGCCACCACCCGATCACGCGCCTTTGCATATCACCCATCACTATAAAAGCTGTTCCCAGCTCGCGTGTGTTGCCGCAGCTCTGGTAGATGGTATGATTACCTCTAAACGTTCGCACCAATGCTCCTGTCCAGCACACCTCCTGCAGCGCTACGATGTCGAAACCGCGGGTCTTCAGTACATCGGAGAGTATGCGAGTACTTCCAATGAAGTTGAGAGATTTGCAGTTCCACGTACCGAGTTTCCAATCGCTAGTCCATTTTCGTCGCTGTGGTCTGTCAAAGGTATGGTAGGTAGATCAATGGTAGCATGCAAAAAGAGTGAAGAAAAGACGTAAACAGATCAGCAGAGTTGGATAGTATTTTCTGAAGAATCATTTTGATATCTACTTGCAAATTTATGAATTCGAACATTAAAAAGTGAATTAGTTTTGTGTATACTATAAAGTAACACATATAGAAGTACAGAGCACTGGAGATAAAACGATATAAGAGGTAAAAGGAACTTAAAAAGATAAATATTATTACTATATTCTAACCTAAACCACAGACAAACAGACGTCACACTCTCATCATTGTCAATCGACCAACTTATTAACGATCGATTCAAATATTGGGTAGGTGGTCAATCGACCACCCACAACGCTCGCGTCGTTTTTGTTCGTGTTTGACGTTTACACACTACCGCCACCTGTTGGTCCATCGGCCAACTACAGTGTTTTTAGCATTGGGCGTACATGATTTCGCGACTATGATTTTGATCGAGATTTGTTCTAAGTGTTACGTCTGTTTCTCTGTGCCTAAACTATTATCACAGAATTGTATCACTGAATTGAATTGCACAACCGTCGATCTTCCAAGCAATTAGAAACTCCAAATTTTGTAAGCTTTACTCAACACTAAGGTAAGACAGCATAAATTTGATTTGTGGAGACTGAAGAATACTCAAATGTGTCTCAACTTATGACATAGGCAGGCAGGACCCAAAACTGTACCGTACGCAACCACATTCCAGACGTAACGGAAATTTAGCAAGGCACTAACGTGAGTACTAAAATGAAAATGTTATTGTAAAAATTACAAATAAGTGACCAAACAATCAATTACAATGTATGCATTCTTCAGGGAAAAATTTAACAATACAAACCGTAAATACACTTGGTGAGTTTGTTCAAGTTACCGAAAGTAAACCGAGTATTGTTGCTGATTTCGGGAACATGTATTGAATAAAATGAAAATTTTATCAAATTTTGATTGATTAAAATCTATTCCCTTCAAATATATTGCGAGCATATCGAATACAACTTGCGGTGCCAGTGAAACAATATTCAAACCATACGTGATATGCTTCAGTCAAAAAATGTGAACCATACGTATTATGTTTTCGATAATGTAAACTGACCGAAAATGTATGAGAAATATCGCATTTCAGAACGGTAAACATTCTTAACAACCCGTTACTGGTATGGTACAATGTTGAAAAACTTCAATCACTACACTCAGGCAAAAATTCTATCGATATTCATTGTTTTGACTTATGTTTATTTGTCACAAGAAATCGGTAAGCATTTCATTATTTCGCCTTATGAATTTTTCTGAGTTATGCCCAAGCGTTAGCTCGCTTATTTCATAGAATAGCATTATGAAAATTGATATAAAATTTTAAGAATCCAATTCATCAGCAGTATAAAGTACATTATTATTAATGGCGGAAATCATTGTTTACAGTTCGTTTTTCATTTATATTAAACTATACATTGCATTCAGGATATTATTAAATTTTTTAATGTATTCATCAGCTACAGGTGAGAATTTAATTAGCCAACTAACGAAAATAGAATTTGCACGAACTTCGCCCAGTCTCGGTTTAGCAAAGTGGATGAAAATTCTATATTCATCTAGATTTTCATTTTTTGGACGTTTCATATTCTAATACAAAACAGGCGTTAAAAACTAAAAAAGAATTATGAGCTATAGTTAATTTAGTAATGTGTAAGCTCAACCATGCCTAAACATATAGAGCGATTTTTAATTTATAAAGAGAGAGAATTTGCGTGTGACAATGTTGGCTTCCCATAAATGGACATCTTAAATGTTTATGGTTTGAACGAGGGCGATTGTTTAATGGTGCTCTCTGGTATTCTTTCCGTCTAGGCAGCTTTTCTCGGGGTTTGTTCCGCAACCTCAGAGGCATTCTGGCGAGGCCCGTTTAGTGTTATTTTTAGGGAAAGCCCGTTGTCATGTTAGCTAGCCGTACTGAAAGTAATAAGGAATACGAATTACATTAGTGTGTGCTACGACAACTATCTTTTTCTGAATAAAATATTACTGAACGATTTCACACCTATGTCTGCATTAGACAAAGAATTTAGATTACCCCAGTACTATCAGTTAAAAATGTCGACGTGACGATTCAACTATTGCAACTGTAAATAAAGACAGAATCAGTGCTCGTTATGTTTTCATAATAACAACCTTATAACTTTTTCACAGTAATGACATCAATGAGAATCATAAGGCGCGCAATGAAATTTGTATACTTTCACTAAGTTTAGCTTACTTCTTAATTATGATTGTCATTTCAATGTTATGAAATCAATTACAGCCTTATGAAATCAGGTTTTATGTTTTTTAATGTTGAAAATCTTAAGGCGCACAATGGAATTTATATACATAATTTAAGCTTATTTTCTTTCTGGATTATGATTGTCATTTCAATCATATAAAATCAATAAAAGCCTTATGAAATCAAGTTTTGAGTATTTTTTTATGCTTCATAAGGGGGATTTGATGAAATTCGATATTTAATTTGCCTGAGTGATAAGGTCGAAACATTATCCCATTACTGTACGATTATGGTTGGTCAAACCATTTTAATTATAATTCCTAATGGAATGGAAAACACACCGTTTCTAGTGTGGTTGAGCTGTAGTTCGCATATATGCGGGTAAATGACGGTAAAAAATAGCTGTCAATACTTTCTGTCCACGCATGGTTAACATTTTGAGCTTTGGACCTTGTCAGTAGTTAGTTTATTTTTGTGTGATAGTCAAACCATAACAGTCGGGAACGTCGTGTTGGTTTTTTGCATTTATCTGGGTTTCTACCCTTTGGTACTGGAACTTTTAATACTGGAATTCCTTTTAAAAAAATATTTTTAAACCGGATTCCATTGCGCTTTATGTATCGTTTTAGCATCACTCCACATCAAGGCGTCGATAGACGCGTGGTGTACGCTCGGGCCTATCGATCGCAAGGTTCTTGGTTCGATTCCAGGTTGCCACGAAAAAGTTTTTTGTTTTCAAATTCTGGTTTCATAAGACAAATTTATGAATTTCAATCCGATTTCTTGTGGCGAATTTTCATAAGGGGATCCTATGTTTATCGATAATCCATTTGCCTGAGTGTAGAACTTGACGCGTTTTCCACGGAAGGGATGAGAAAGGGTTTATTCACAAATTTCATAACGCCGAAAATGACCATTTTTGATACCCACCCACCCCCTCGTAACGCTTTTTTTATGAATATTCTACGAATTTTGTATGAGCTGTAACATTTTGGGGACACCCACCCACCCCATTCAGCGTTATGAAATTTGTGAATAAGCCCAAAGCGACCGAAATTCACAAAATTCTCGAGAAGCTCAATAAGTAAAAATTTCATTGTCCTTCCTTTTTATAGCTAACCGAAATGACCAAATCGTTTCCGATGTCGATGCCCAGCGCAAAAGCGAAGTAAACATGAAAAGAAAATCCAAAAAACATCGAAGCCGAAGAAAGTTTTGTTCGTCTGACGTCCCACACTTTATTAAATTTTACATTCAGACCGCCGACTCTCATCAATCGTCACAAGCTGTGATGTTAAAGTCACCAAAATAGCTTTGGTGAGCGAATTTGACGGATAGCGCCGACAATTTTTGTCGCATAGGATTCATCGAATGTAGCGCGGTTGTTGCACCATGGCCAGATTCATTTCCCGAGCGCGTGCACGGAAAGAAATAACAATTGTGATTTAAAAAAAACAGTAGCGGAAAATCAGCTGATGATCATTGTCGTTCTACTATTATCAAACATTTTAATAAAAATAAAATGCTTTTAGAAGTGCGCAGCAATGCTAAATCGGTCTGATGTATTCTGCGCAGTTCATATGTATTTTCCACACGTTCTCCTATAATTGTTTTTAATCCACTTCGATACCGTCAATCCGCCCTCAAACTGGATGGCGTACACTCAGCTTAAGGTGATTATAAAACGAAGCCAAACAAGGGCACAAGATTGGAGAATCTGACAACAGTTTGCGTTGAAAACCAATCAATCTGCTTGCTTGCTGGTGGTGACTAATGGGATAAATTTTCAACGGTGAGAGCTGTTTGGTTCTCAAGTCTTTTGCTTTTGAAAATTTTAGGTCTGGCTTTGTTCTATAATCACCTTAACGCAATTTATAATTAAGTATTGAGTTGTAAATATTAGTATATATTAGTTGTGTTGCTAGAGGACATCTTGAAAATTCACTGAGATTCTTTCAGAAACCCTTCTGAAATTATTATATGTAGTTATTTCTTTGATCGCTCTGATTTTTCCAATAACCTCCTTGGGACTTCCTATTGGACTATCCCAGAAACCCATCTTGGGTTATTATGGAAATCCTTTCTGCTGTAAAATTCTGGAATTCTGCCGTAAAATTCTGGAATTCTGCCGAAAATGATTTAATGATTGCTTTCCAGTGTAATGGAATCTATTTTAAAAATCTGGGTTCGGGGATTCTCACAAAATTTCTCGGGATTTCTTCTGGAAATCCAATCGAAATTATTATTTAAATTCTGATATTTTCCTCGTAATTATTCAGTATTTCTTCCGTGAAACTCTTTGAAAGTTCTTCAAAATCCCTTTGAGATTCTTTCCGAAAAATGTCTTAGATTATACCTATTATTCTAGAATACTCTCGGAAAGACGCCTGAGACTATAATCAAAAAAATCTATTATTTCACTTCACTTTCTTCCGTGCAAATTCTTGGGATTCTTTCGGAAATTCCTCTGGAATTCTTTTGTAAATCCCAATGGAATTCTCCCAGAAATCCCTGTGGAATACTTCCGAAAATCCTGCTAAGAATCTTCCAGATGACGGGGAGTTTTTTAAATCTTTATTTATGGAAATCATCCGAAAATTCCTCTGTAATTGTTTGTAAATCCTCCTTATATTCTTACAGAAATCCTTCTTATATTCTTACAGATTTATTGCTATTGATTTTATTGTTTCTGCCTGAGATAATTTTGTATATCCAGAATTATTCCGAAAATTCCTTCGTGATTCTTTAGAATTTTTTTCTAAGATTTTTTGAGAAAAAAAAACTCTGTGATTCTTATGGAAATTCATAAGGAAGTGTTTTTGATTATTTTCGTGATTTATCATTGATTTTCCTTGAAAATTTTCTTCAATCCTTGGCAGAATTTTCTGAAAATCCCTCTTGACTTCAAATAGAAATCCTCCAAGAAAACTACCGGACAGTCACTGGGACTTTAAAAAAATACCTATGAGATTCTTTGATTACTGATTTCTTTTTCTGAGCATCTTTTGAAAGTGACTTTTAAATGTTTCTGGAAAATCCATTTGAAATTATTCCGTAAATCTTTCTGGAGCTCTTCTGGACATCGTAATTATTCTGGAAAATATTCATGAAATCGTCTGGATGTCTGTGACTTTTCATTGAATCTTCAGGGGTTCTTGCGAAATAACTTCTGGGATTCTTTTGGATATCACTGTAAAAAAACATTCAAAATCCATTCGAAATTCTCCAGAGATTGTTTCAGGAATTTACGAAAATCCTTAAAATAATTCCTTTAGAAATCTCCCTAATAATATTTTAGTGATTTCTCTGTGGTTCTTCTGTAAATCGACCTGGGATTCTTCCGGAAATCCTCCTTTAATTCCAAAGCAATTTCCAGAAGAATTTTCAGAAGGATATTTTTAAGAATCCTGTATATTTTTCCCTAAGAATCTCAATGTATTTAAACAAAATACCAGGACAATTTACGGTTGAATCCCACAAAAACTTCCGGTGGAATTCTTGAATGCTTATCATTCAAGCAGAATTCCAGTCGTATTTCCGGATGAATTTCGGCAGGTTTTACGGAAGAATCCCAGCAGAAATTCCAGTAAAATTTCTGGAAGAATCTTTGAAAGATGTTTTGAAGTCCTCCAGCAGGATAACAGAAAGAAATCTGGGGGTATTGTAGAAGAATTTCCGAAAGAATCCTAGAGAGATAGTCGAAATAATAACAGTTTTCTTGAAAAATTCAGGAAACTCCCAGAGTCTAGAGGTAATTCGGGAAGAATTTCTGCAAGAATCCTTAACAGAAGGATTTGAAGGATCCTCAGAAAGATTTTCGAAAGTATTTCAGAAGGCATCCCGAAAGAATGCTAGAAAGATATCTGGAAGATTTCCAACAGGATTTTTTGAAGAGTCCCAGACAAATTTCAAGAATATGGACGTAAAAATCTCAGTGGCATTTCTAGAATAATTTCAGAAAGATTTTCGGAAGCATCCTCGAAAGTATTCTAAAAGGATTCCGAAAGCATCTCAGGTGATTTCCGGAAGAATACCAGAGGTATTCTCATAATAATCCCAGAAGTATTTCCGGAAAAAGGCCAGAGTTATTTTCGGAGGAATTCTCGACGGGGGGAGGGACGTTTCGCATAAAGACGTTTCGCATAAGGACGTTTCGCATAATTTTATGGGTGGACGTTTCGCATAATGGACGTTTGGCATAAAGAGAATTATATGCCTTCTTTAAAATGCTACCTGTTCTTATATGAAACTGCTTTATGCGAAACGTCCATTATGCCAAACGTCCGTATGCGAAACGTCCTTATGCGAAACGTCTTTATGCGAAATGGGTCACCCCCTTCTCGACGAATTTGTAGTAGAGTCGTAGTACATTTTTTGGCAAAATCCTCTAAAAATATCCAGAAGAATTGCATCAGGATTTTTGTTAGAATCTTCCATTGAATTTCCGAAAGAATCTTCGAGAATTTCGATTCGAATTTGATTTCCAGGATTTCAAAAGTAATCCTTAAGGAGATAAACGCAAACTCACATACAGATTTATGCAAATATTCCAATAAGATGTCCAGAAGAATCACAAAGGATATCCGAAAGAATCTCAGATATAGTACCGGAATGCTAACGATGTTTTTTAGATGAGTTCAAAAGCGATATCTGTAAGTATTCTGTGATTTCCAGAAGAACTTAGAGAAAAATCAGAAATAATCTTTAGATTTCCAGAACAATCCCAGAGAGGTTTTGAAGGATTCATAAGTGATTTAAGGAAGAATCCCAGGAGGGAAATTCCATAGAATTCTGGAGTAATTTCTGGACCAATGTCTTTTTATATGCTGTATCAATATTTACAAGTAATTATAATAAACAAGTATTTATGGAACAATAACAATTTTAATTTATCGCCATAATTGAACGACAATTTTAATTAGAATGTGCATCCACCACATCATCCCTCTCAGAAGGATTGTGATTCTAAATATTTTTTTTTTGCGGTGATTCAGAATTGTAATCACATACTAGTTTAATTGTATGTGGTGTCATTCAATATTTAAAATAAGATTCGTTAAGCCGAACATGTTGATCCTTCGACATGAACCAACGAGCATTGCTTGAAATAATGAGATTTTTTCGATTACGTTGATTACTGATTTCTTTTTCTGAGGATCTTCTAAAAGTTACTTTCAAATGATTCCGAAAATCCCGTTTGAAATTATTCCATGAATCTTTCTGCACTTCATCTGGACATCGGAATTATTCTGGAAAATATTCATGAAATCTTCTGGATGTCTGTGAATATCCTTTAAATCTTTCAGGGATTCTGGCGAAATAACTTCTATAATCCTAAAACAATTCTCAGAAAATTTTTCAGAAGGATATTTTTAAGAATCTCAATGGAATTTCTGAAAAATACCAGAACGATTTACGGTTGAATCTCACGAAAACTTCCGGTGGAATTCTTGAATGATATCCGGAAGAATGACAGTCGTATTTTTGGATGAATCTTAGCAGGTTTTACAGCACAATCCCAGCAAAATTTATTGAAAAATTTAGAATAGAAAGATATCCGAAAAAAAAAACTCTAACAGGATTTTTGTAAGAGTCCCAGGAGTATTTCAAAGATATTGGCGTAAAAATCTCAGTGGAATTTCTTGAAGAATTTCAGAAAGATTTCCGAAAGCATCTCAAGTCATTTTTGGAAGAATACCAGAGGCATTCTCATAAGAATACCAGAAGTATTTCCGGATAAAAATCTAGTAGAGTCGTACATTTTTTGATAAAATCCTCTCTAAATATCCAAATGGATTGCATCAGGATTTATGGTAAAATCTTCCATAGTATTTCGAAAACAATTTTCAAGAATTTCAAAGAATTTAATTTCCTGGATTTCAAAAGTAATCCTTAAGGAGATACACGCAAAATCACATACAGAGTTCTGCAAAAAAATCCAAAATGATGTCCAGAATAATCGCAATGGGATATCCGAAAGAATCTCAGAAGTAATACCGGAATGGTAACGTTTTTTTTGGATGAATCCCAAAGCGATATCTGGAAGAAAATTCAGAAATAATCTCAAGATTTTCAGCAGAACAATCCCAGAGAGGATTTAAAGGATTCATGAATGATTTAGGGAAGAATCCCGGGAGACGCTCCCAAAGAATTCTAGAGTACTTTCTGGAACATTTTTTTTTCATATGATTTATATATAAAAATACTTTGATTCAAATATATTTTTTGTGTAGCATTAAGTTTAACTACAGACATAGCTCGTAACATCAATAATAAATTAAATTTATGAATCTTTTAAACACATCCAAATTAAATAACAGTTCAAAGAGTAAAATACCATTCTCATGAGTTTTTGAGAATCATATGGTCGATGTTTAGACAGACCAGACTAGATGAATTTTGGAGCTCTAAGGATACGTAAAGAACTCCATCAATTTTAAATCTTCCATGTTATTTTGATACAAATGTATTATCAAATAGATAAGTTCCATTATTACAGTAAATATCTATAATATTTTGTGTTTCACATGTTTGGGGTACATTTTTCTTACTCGATTAAAAAAAAAACACCTGGTTCAGTCTGTCTGAACACCGACCATAGTCTGTCTGAACACCGACCATACCATATAATAAATAAGTATGTATAGAACAATAACAATTTTAATTTATCCCCATAATTGAACGACAATATTAATTAGAATGAGCCTCCCCCACATCATCCCTCTCAGGAGAATTTTGTTTCCCAATATTTTTTTTTGCGGTGGTTCAGAATTGAAAATATCAAAAGTCTATTGTAATCACATCCTTTTTGTTCAATTGCATGTGGTGTTATTCGATATTTAAAATAAGATTCGTTAAGCCGAACATGTTGATCCTTCCACAAGAACCAACAACAAGCATTGCTTATGTTAAGAGATTTTATCGTAATGCACAACCAGCCTAAACGTTCTTCCCCTTTTGTATATGTACTAATTATAATTTCAAATTATTTTAATTAAATTAGTTGTGTTGTCTACTATTGTACACGGCAATATGTTTCAAAATAAGTGGAGCTGCTTTTAAAACAAACATCGATCAACCAAACCATAGAATATCCAATAGCGAAAAAATAATAATAATAACCGATCATTGCAAATCGAGCCGAACTGGCGCTCTTTCCGCGCGCACGCGCTCTGTCCGTGCGCACGCGCTTTCTGCAGAGCTGTCAAACAGACTTTTGTGCCTTCCTTCTTTCGCTCTCCTTCAACTTAACAACTCAGCACGATCCACCTCGCGGTGGATTGGTGAGCTGTCTGGTTGTTGCAGATGAACACTTATCGTGTAGCGTGACATCATCATTGACAGTAAGCGTGCAACTCACCAGACAAACGATAGGTGTAATTAACAACTGAGGGCCGTTGTTAATTGTACCACGATTTTCTGGTGAGTTGCAAGCTTAGTGTCAATGATGATGTCGCGCTACACGATGATTGTTCATCTGCAACAACCAGACAGCTCACCAATCCACCAGGAGGTGGATCGTGCTGAGTTGTTGAGTTGAAGGAGAGCGAAAGAAGGAAGGCACAAAAGTCTGTTTGACAGCTTGCAGAAAGCGCGTGCGCACGGAAAGAGCGCCAGTTTGGCTCGATTTGCAATGATCGGTTATTATTATTATTTTTCCGCTATTGGATATTCTATGGTTTGGTTGATCGATGTTAAAGTTTGTTTTTAAAGCAGCTTCACTTATTTTGAAACATGTTGCCGTGTACAATAGTAGACAACACAACTAATTTAATTAAAATAATTTGAAATTATAATTAGTCATAAACAAACGGGGAAGAACGTTTAGACTACGATAAAATCTCTTAACATAAGCAATGCTCGTTGTTGGTTCTTGTGGAAGGATCAACATGTTCGGCTTAACGAAACTTATTTTAAATATCGAATAACACCACATGCAATTGAACAAAAAGGATGAGATTACAATAGACTTTTGATATTTTTAATTCTGAACCACCGCAAAAAAATATTGGGAATCAAAATTCTCCTGAGAGGGATGATGTGGTGGAGGCTCATTCTAATTAATATTGTCGTTCAATTAAAGGGCTAAATTAAAATTGTTATTGTTCTATACATACTTATTTATTATAATTACCTGTAAATATTGATACAGCACAATCCAAGTATTTAAATATCAAATAGCAAACATAGATATGGTCGATGTTGACAGACTGAACCAAGTGTTTTTTTTAATCGAGTAAGAAAAATGTACCCCAAACATGTGAAACATCAAAATAGTATAGATATTTACTGTAATAATGTAACTTATCTATTTGATAATACATTTGTATCGAAATAACATGGAAGATTTATAATTGGTGGAGTTCTTTACGTATCCTTAGAGCTCCAAAATTCATCTAGTCTGGTCTGTCTAAACACCGACCATATGATCCTCAAAAACTCATGAGAATGGTATTTTACTTTTTGAACTGTTATTTAATTTGGATGTGCTTAAAAGATTTATAAATTAAATTTATTATTGATGTTACGACACAGCTGCAGTGAAACTTAATGCTACACAAGAAATATATTTGAATCAAAGTATTTTTATATATAAATCATACGAAAAAAAATTTTTTACAGAAATTACTCTAGAATTCTTTGGGAGCGTCTCCCGGGATTCTTCCTTAAATCATTCATGAATCCTTCAAATCCTCTCTGGGATTGTTCTGAAAATCTTGAGATTATTTCTGAATTTTCTTCCAGATATCGCTTTGGGATTCATCAAAAAAAAAAAAACGTTACCATTCCGGTATTACTTCTGAGATTATTTCGGATATCCCATTGCGATTCTTCTGGACATCTTTTTGGATTTTTTTTTGCAGAACTCTGTATGTGATTTTGCGTGTATCTCCTTAAGGATAACTTTTGATATCCTGGAAATTAAATTCTTTGAAATTCTTGAAAATTGTTTTCGAAATACTATGGAAGATTTTACCAAAAATCCTGATACAATTCATTTGGATATTTAAAGAGGATTTTATCAAAAAATGTACGACTCTACTAGAAATTCTTCGAGAATTCCTCTGAAAATAACTCTAGATTTTTTCCGGAAATACTTCTGGTATTCTTATGAGAATGCCTCTGGTATTCTTCCGGAAATGACCTGAGATGCTTTCGGAAATCTTTCTGAAATTCTTCAAGAAATTCCACTGACATTTTTACACCAATATCTTTGAAATACTTCTGGGACTCTTCCAAAAATCCTGTTGGAGATTTTTTTCGGATATCTTTCTATTCTAATTTTTTCAATAAATTTTGCTAGGATTGTGCTGTAAAACCTGCTAAGATTCATCCAAAAATACGACTGTCATTCTTCCGGATATCATTCAAGAATTCTACCGGAAGTTTTTGTGAGATTCAACCGTAAATCGTTCTGGTATTTTTCAGAAATTCCATTGAGATTCTTAAAAATTTTCTTTCTGAATTTTTTTTCTGATAATTGCTTTGGGATTATAGAAGGATTTGCAGAAGAATTCCAAGGCGATTTACATAAGCATCACTTCTGTATGAAGGATTTTCGTTAATATCTGAAATAATCCCATGAGAATTCTAAAAACAAATTACAGTGATATTCAAAAGAATCCCAGAAGTTATTTCGCCAAAATCCCTGAAAGATTTAAAGGAAATTCACAGATATCCAGAAGATTTCATTAATATTTTCCAGAATAATTCCGATGTCCCGATGAACTGCAGAAAGATTCACGGAATAATTTCAAACGGAATTTTCGGAAACATTTGAAAGTAACTTTCAGAAGATTCTCAGAAAAAGAAATCACTAATCAAAGTAATCGAAAAAATCTCATTATTTCAAGCAATGCTCGTTGATTCATGTCGAAGGATCAACATGTTCGGCTTAACGAATCTTATTTTGAATATTGAATGACACCACATACAATTAAACTAGTATGTGATTACAATTCTGAATCAACGCAAAAAAAATATTGAGAATCACAATCCTTCTGAGAGGGATGATGTGGTGGAAGCACATTCTAATTAAAATTGTCGTTCAATTATGGCGATAAATTAAAATTGTTACTGTTCCATAAATACTTATTTATTATAATTACTTTTATATATTGATACAGCATATAAAAAAGACATTGGTCCAGAAATTACTCCAGAATTCTTCGGAATTTCCCTCCTGAGATTCTTCCTTAAATCACTTATGAATCCTTTATAACCTGTCTGGTATTGTTCTGGAAATCTTGAGATTATTTCGGATTTTTCTCTAAGTTTTTCTGGAAATCACAGAATACTTCCAGATATCGCTTTTGGACTCATCTAAAAAAAATCGTTAACATTCCGGTACTATATCTGATATTCTTTCGGATATCCTTTGTGATTCTTCTGGACATCTTATTGGAATGTTTGCATAAATCTGTATGTGAGTTTGCGTTTATCTCCTTCAGGATTACTTTTGAAATCCTGGAAATTAAATTCGAATCGAAATTCTCGAAGATTCTTTCGGAAATTCAATGGAAGATTCTAACAAAAATCCTGATGCAATTCTTCTGGATATTTTTAGAGGATTTTGCTAAAAAATGTACTACGACTCTACTACAAATTCGTCGAGAATTCCTCCGAAAATAACTCTTGCCTTTTTTCCGGAAACACTTCTGGGATTATTATGAGAATACCTCTGGTTTTCTTCCGGAAATCACCTGAGATGCTTTCGGAATCCCTTTAGAATACTTTCGAGGATGCTTCCGAAAATCTTTCTGAAATTATTCTAGAAATGCCACTGAGATTTTTACGTCCATATTAGACTGGCCCAGCTCAGTATGGGAGAAAAATAAAGTTGTATGATTCCACGGGGCACCCCCCAGGATTATTTCTTGGGGTTAGAGGAAGCCTTTCTGAAAAATTCAGCTCATTTGGTCGTTCCATGAGCTGGCGCATTTGAATTGAAGTTAATATGGGATTTTCAGCTCAAACATATGAGCAACAGCACATCATCTACTGTTTGGTTCAGGAAAATTGATGATCGCGTTCAATTGGACCCAGAATGTCAAAAACACTACTTGATATAATAGCGAAGAATATTGTAGAAGATTATACCACGATCAAAATTAATAAAGTTGGTGTTTTAACCATCATGCAATACTGCTTGTATTTCTTCAACATAGCTTGGAGGTAACCACTAAGCGCATCATAGCCACCTATGATGTTGGGCGAGCTGAGGCACATGTCGCATGCATATAAGTGACTGTACGGGAGTGCTAATCTAAGCCTAACTTTCAACAACTGAAAAAGTAATGAAAATGAGATTAAATCCAGATACAACCTTCTGCAATTATGTTCATTAGGGTATCAACTAGTGTATTTGTCATTCTGGGCTTATTTGAACGCGAACAATTAGTATACGGAACGAAACAGTGACACAGGGTCAATTTTCAATATATTTGAGACGAATATCCCATACAAACTTCATAACGATTGCGCCAGCTGGTGGAGCAACTAATTGAGTTGAAATTTTGAGAGAGCGTTTTTCTTACCCTAAGGCTCATATCTAGGGGGTGCCCCGTTAAGTTTTACAACTTTTTTGTTTAAGGGCCAGTCTAGTCCATATGCTTGAAATTTGTCTGGGACTCTTCCAAAAATCCTGTAGGAAATCTTCCAGATATCTTTCTAGCATTCTTTCGGGAAGCCTTCTGGGATTCTTTCGAAAATCTTTCTGAGGATCCTTCAAATCCTTCTGTTAAGGATTCTTGCAGAAATTCTTCCCGAATTACCTCTAGAATCTGGGAGTATCCTGAATTTTTAAAGAAAACTGTTATTCGTTCGACTATCTCTCTAGGATTCTTTCGGAAATTCTTCTAAAATACCCCCAGATTTCTTTCTGTTATCCTGCTGGAGGACTTCGAAACATCTTTCAAAGATTCTTCCAGAAATTTTACTGGAATTTTTCAAGAAATTCTGCTGGGATTCTTCCGTAAAACCTATCGAAATTCATCCGCAAATACGACTGGAATTCTGCTTGAATGATAAGCATTCAAGAATTTCACCGGAAGTTTTTGTGGAATTCAACCGTAAATTGTTCTGGTATTTTGTTTAATTACATTGAGATTGTTTAATTCCATTGAGATGGTATTTTGTTTAATTACATTGAGAAAATATACAGGATTCTTAAAAATATCCTTCTGAAAATTCTTCTGGAAATTCTTCTGGAAATTGCTTTGGAATTAAAGGAGGATTTCCGGAAGAATCCCAGGTCGATTTACAGAAGAACCACAGACAAACAGCCGTTACACTTAGAACAAATCTCGATTAAAATCATAGTCACAAGGACGTGTACGCCCAATGCTAAAAGTAGTGTGTTTGGCCGATAGGCCAACAGATGGTGGTAGTGTGTATTCGTCCAAATTGATTCGAAACAAAAGAAAAACAATTCATTTTCCATATAATTTTAACTCCCATACACCTAAATTGGCCAGAGCACTCCTAATTTGGCCACTCTCATGAGAAATCAATGCGATTGGCCAATTTAGGAACCGAAGATAAATCTCTGGCCGAAACTGTTTCCGTTGGCCTATATTGACCAACAGGATTTTCAAAGCGAAAAAATGGAAATATCTCAGCTTTGATATTTTGCACACATAATGTGGATTGAGCTTGCAGTTGACATATTTGTTATATAAATACGGCATTCCATATAATTTTTATTTACGTTTTCTCTTAGGCTGGCCAAAACCGGTGCTTTTACCCTAATCAAAATATCTCATAGGTATTTTTTTTTAAGTCTCAGTGGCTGTCCGGTAGTTTTCTTGAAGGATTTCCATTTGAACTCAAGAGGGATTTTCAGAAAATTCTGCCAAGGATTTAAGAAAATTTCCAAGGAAAAATCACGAAAAAAATCAAAAACGCTTCCATATGAATTTCCAGGAGAATCACAGAGTTTTTTTTTCTCAAAAAATCTTAGAAAAAAATTCTAAAGAATCACGAAGGAATTTTAGGAAAAATTCTGGTTATACAAAATTATCTCAGGCAGAAACAATAAAATCAATAGCTATAAATCTGTAAGAATATAAGATGAATTTCTGTAAGAATAGGAGGATTTCCAAACAATTACAGAGGAATTTTCGGATGATTTCCATAAATAAAGATTTAAAAAAATCCCCGTCATCTGAAAGCTTCTTAGCAGGATTTTCGGAAGTATTCCACAGGGATTTCTGGGAGAATTCCATTGGGATTTACAAAAGAATTCCAGAGGAATTTCCGAAAGAATCCCAAGAATTTGCACGGAAGAAAGTAAAGTGAAATAATAGATTTTTTTTTAATTATAGTCTCAGGCGTCTTTCCGAGAGGGACCGTTCAAATATTACGTAACGCAACAGGGGGAGGGAGGGGGTCTGGCTTGTGTTACGGTTCATACAAAAAATTAAAATTTCCCATACAAAAGCTGTTACGTGGGGGTGGGAGGGGGTCTAAAATTGACCAATTTTGCGTTACGTAATATTTGAATGAACCCAGAGTATTCCATAATAATAGGTATAATCTAAGACAGTTTTCGGAAAGAATCTCAAAGGGATTTTTGAAGAACTTTCAAAGAGTTTCACAGAAGAAATACTGAAGGAAAACGAGGAAAATATCATAATTTAAATAATAATTTCGATTGGATTTCCAGAAAAAAAACCCGAGGAATTTTGTGGGAATCCCCGAACCCAGATTTTTAAAATAGATTCCATTACACTGGAAAGCAATCATTAAATCATTTTCGGCAGAATTCCAGAATTTTACGGCAGAGTTCCAGAATTTTACAGTAGAATCTTGAAAGGATTTCCATAATAACCCAAGATGGGTTTCTAGGATAGTCCAATAGGAAGTCCCAAGGAAGTTATTGGAAAAATCAGAGCGATCAAAGAAATAACTACATATAATAATTTCAGAAGGGTATCTGAAAGAATCTCAGTGGATTTTCAAGATGTCCTCTAGCACCACAACTAATATATACTAATATATACAACTCAATACTTAATTATAAATTGCGTTAAGCTGAGTGTACGCCATCCAGTTTGGGGGCGGATTGACGGTATCGAAGTGGATTAAAAACAATTATAGGAGGACGTGTGGAAAATACATATGAACTGCGCAGAATACATCAGACCGATTTACCATTGCTGCGCACTTCTAAAAGCATTTTATTTTTAATAGAACGTTTGATAATAGTAGAACGACAATGATCATCAGTTGATTTTCCGCTACTGTTTTATTTTTTAAATCACAATTGTTATTTCTTTCCGTGCACGCGCTCGGGAAATGAATCTGGCCATGGTGCAACAACCGCGCTACATTCGATGAATCCTATGCGACAAAAATTGTCGGCGCTATCCGTCAAAATCACTCACCAAAGCGATTTTGGTGAATTTACCATCACAGCTCTGGACTACAGTGAAACTTGGTGTTTGTCAGAGAAAATTTCAAATCGAACAAGACATCGATTCGTTACTTTCACTCAACACAAGTGCTCACCTAATTTGGTTATAAAGTTGCATCCAGTTGATTCAGGTTACATTTGCCATTCAGGTAAAATAAGGGTTGATGAGTCAGATTCACCAATATTCAATAACATTTGGCTGACCGCCCCCGCAAAAACATTTACATGTACCTACTGTTTCATCCTACAGGTGAGCAAAATCTTGCGTTTGGTAGCTTCATCTAGCTTGTGTATCAAACATGGCCAAAGTGATTACCCAGGAGACTTTCGACGATGTGGTCAAGGAGAACATTGTCGAGTTCTCGATGTCCGTCGAGGAATCCCGCGACGAAACGGTGAAACAGTTCGAAGCCCAGGGCATAAATCTGTCCAACATTATCAAAGATTTGAACCTCAATGCAGACAGTGGAGTTCCTTTGTTGAATGAGGCGCTGGAATGGCTGAAAAGCCGACAAGCCAATCTGGGCGGCGAAAACCCGGAGGATGTTTGCAAACAGCTGGAAGCGCTTTCGTCGGAATGTAAATTGGTAAGACCGTGGGGGACATGTAGGTTGAATGCGGGACGTTTGAGGTGTGGGCGCTCGCTAACTCTAGCGGAGTGTTTCCCTAGCGGTGGTCCGCGGACCCCTTGGGCCGTAACGACTTCTCACGAGGGCAGGAATGTTAGTCATTTTTCAATGACTTGGTAACTGTTCTGACAAAATCTCGAAAACGCCAGAGCACGCTCACGGTGCCCCGACAGACCGTTATTATGTAAAAAAATTGTCCATGAAATCTGAGCACAGGGCTCGATTCCTGAGGTAATTCTGCACCTCTGGGCCAATTTTTAAAAAAATCCCTAGGAGGAATCTCGAGAAATCGTGATTTGAAGTTTTTTACTCAAAAATTCAATATAATCCATATTAAAATTTCGCAATAGCACTGAAAAAACCTACAAAAACGCTCAAAAAGTTGGCCAAACTGTTCTCAACAAGTAACAATTTTTACCGTTGTTACAATTAGAAATATTTACAACTGGCTTAACTTAATCCACTCCTTAAGGTGAATATGAATGATAAAATAAGTTAAATCGAAGCCAAACTTCAAATTTTCAAGAGCACAAATCTGGAGAACCGAACACCCGTTTGAGCTGAAGATTTAATCGATTGGTCACCACCAGCTAGAGACCAGTCGATTAGGTTTTCAGCTTAAACGGATGTTTAATTTTCCAGATTCGTGATCTTAAAAAAATGATGCTTGGCTTCGATTTAACTTTTTTAACATAGTTTACTGGTATAAATTTCATTGATTGTTGTTTTCCATGTTAAACCGATTGAAAAGTAAACCAAATAAATTAATAATTCACAATGTTGTTATTAAAAAAAGGATCTGGGAATAAATGTTACAAATAAATAAATGTAATAAATAAATAATGCAATAAATGTTAAACAATAACAGTTAGCAGATAAGTCATGTGAATACTTTTATAGTCAATTAGAGCTAGTATTACCGGTTCTTTCAAATTTTGAATGATTTAGTTACTCTGGTACGCTCAAGTCAATAACAGAATGATCATACGCCGATGTCATCCACGGGGTCGCATAGCTTCACCTGATTGATGTAACTTTTTTTCCGGGATTCGCACTAAATGACCAGCTCATTGAAGTTTGCCTATTTTATTCGCTCAATAGTTTTCGCTCCTGTTCTCAAATAAATGTGCTAAGGGAGCCAAGAATAAGCGTTTTATAAATGGCAAATTAACAGTGATGTTTCTTTTAGGCATGCTTGCATTCATCGTTGCTCTCTTTGCATTATTATTGAAATCTGATTTGGTTTTCGAAACACTTTTCAGTGTTGTACAATAAAGGATCGCGAGGTGTTTTGGCGAAGTTGTTAATGAAATAATGGATCTATGAAGTTCTATAAGCTTTTATCAAGCAACAGGGTAGTCGGGGTCTGTCGGGGCACCGTGACGCTATGTCTGAACCAGACGATTATAAAAATCGAATGTACATCGGATTTTTTCTCGCTAGAGTTTAGTATTTGGGTTATATTTTAATAATCGGAAAGTTTTAAAATATTCCATCGGTGAAATTTTGATTTTTTCCACTTTATAGCCATTTTTCATACTGAATCCCTTGAAAATCTCGTTTTCGACGCATTTCAGCCCATACAAAATGTATGGAAAAAATTTCACCGATAGAATATTTTAAGACCTTCCGACAATGAAAATATAGACCAAATACTGATCTCCAGCGAGAAAAAATCCGATGTACATTCGATTTTTATAATCGTCTGGTTCAGACATAGCGTGCAGAGAGGAACTTTACCAGAAACTCATAGGAAGCCTTATTCAATTTTTAAATATTTACTTACCATTCAGATACTGAATAGAAATATTAGTAGTAGAATCGTTATTCTCACAAAATTGAGTTTAATAATTATTACCTTTCTGGCTGCTTGGTCGTTCATAGAAGTTAATATTCAATGTTATCTTCTTTTCCAAGCAGCCTAGATAGCCGTGTAGTGTCGGTAGTGGTTGTCTCAACTGGCTAAGAATAACACTACGGATTGCCTGATCCTGTAGTAAAAATCTACTAATCAGGTAACCCCAATCCCAAGGTGTGATGCGACCCGTGCTGATGGATGAATGGTTGAGGGGGTTTAAAATATGCTCAATCGCTAACGGAGCCTGGAGAGCACCAGGGCGAACTCTCCAGTATGTAGCTCTTACTGCATTAGGGCGGGGCAATGATGCAGCGGACCGTCTTTCCCCAGCGACTCGTGGGACCAAAAATGAGTGCAAATAAGCAAACCAAAATAAAAGGTGTCGACTGCCTCCCTCAGTTCGAAAAAGGCCTCTCCCAGTCGGACGAAACGGAAACAGAGAATGCTTTTGGTAAGCTTGGACTGACCGAAGATGAGCTTCTCAGTAGTTCGCATGAAAACATGAAAACCGACCTCCCTCTGACACTCCCGAACGACCCAGGACTCCATCCTTCGGTTGAACCAATGGACGACGAAGAGGATGGAATTACAGTCACAATAAACTTGACAGGATCGCAGCCATCAATCACAGGATCGAACGTCACCTCGGGTCCTATTGATGGGAAGACCGATCAACATCCAACAGATGACGCGAACAAACAAAAACCTACTGGCACCAAAAAGATCACTCGGAGCCAAAGGAAGCAGCTAAAAGCACTCCGACAAAGTGGCTTAAGCCGCCCTGAGGCCCTATCCAGAATCACGGGGGGTGAGGCTATGGTGTCAACTCCTTCGAAACGCACTCGGCAGGACCTTGACAAGTCTACAAATGCTGAAGAAGAACATAAGCAGAAACGGATGAAACAACACCTGAATCCGAGAAAGCGCGTTGGGCAACAGGAAACCAACAGCTCAACAGCCTCGACGAACAAACCCCCACCAGAAGATAAAAAACAGACTAGTCTAAGCTACGGTGGAATTACCAGTCGCAGGAGAGTCGGAATAATCCCAAAAGACTTCCCCACGACCCAACTTTCAACGACTCAGCTGGACGTTCTCCAGGAGGCACTGCTGCTTCGGATTGAACAACAACGGAACGCGACAATGAAGCCCAAGTTCTCTAACCTTATCTACAAGTCTGGCCATATGGTTCTTATTTGTAAGGATCAGGAGACTGCGGAATGGGTAAAGGAGATAACACCTGCATTAAATCCCCTGGAAGGCGTTGAGTTGGTTGCAATGGATGAGGATAAGATTCAACGTCCAGAACTGATTCGAGCCTTCTTCCCTCAAAGCGCACAATACACCGATGATCGTATCAAAGCTCTCATCGAGAGTCAGAACGATCTGATTACCAACAACTGGCGTGTCATGCAACGGCTCACTCCTAACAACAAGCATGTGGTGTGGGTCTTTAATGTAGATGGACCGTCCATGGAAAAACTCATTCAATCCAAGTTCATCCTCAACTACCGCTTTGGAGAAATACAGTTGAGGAAAGTAAAGAGCACAACCCCAAACTCCAATGACAATCCAACTGGACAGCCGACCCAAGAGAAATCTGAGGAGGCCTCTAGTAGCATCCCACAACCAACTCCCACCATACAGGCTAGCTTGTCTTCCTCTGATGGAAAAGATGCATGTTTGATCTCACTTCCTGGCCCAAGCGGTGTCACATCAATGGCTCCCAATAAGGGCAGTGGAAATGTCAAAAGTGTAAAATTGACCACAGGGGATAAGCCAGCAGGCCTAGGTAAGGGAAAGGACATAAACCAAAATCTAAGACATCCCCCAAAATCAAAAGTTGATGATCCGCAACATCCAAAGAAGGACGGCAAACGTCCGGAAAATGCGGAATGCCTCAGCAATGATTAAAATCCTCCAAGTGAATCTCCATCATGTTCAGTGCGCAACAGATGTGCTTTGCAGGAGATTCACAAAAGAACACCTTTCCGTGGCACTGATTCAAGAGCCATGGGTCAACAAAACTCGAATACAAGGTATTCAACTAAACTCGTATAGGTTGGTATATGATGACAGCCAGCTCTCTCCCAGAGCAGCTATTCTAATACGCAATGATACTAAATGTTTTCCAATTACAGAATTCATCAAAAGGGACATCGTGGCGGTCAGGATGGAGGTTTCTACTGCTAGGGGCAGTACTGAGATCATTATGGTTTCAGCGTATTTCCCTGGCGACGCAGAAGACATTCCTCCTCCAGAGATGGCTGCTCTTGTCTCTTACAGTCAAAAACACAACATCCCCTTCGTCATCGGTTGTGACGCCAATGCTCATCACCTTGTATGGGGAAGTACAAACTCAAATATCAG
Source organism: Aedes aegypti (assembly GCF_002204515.2). Classification (NCBI taxonomy): domain Eukaryota; kingdom Metazoa; phylum Arthropoda; class Insecta; order Diptera; family Culicidae; genus Aedes; species Aedes aegypti. The sequence continues at coordinate 145,062,492 of NC_035108.1, forward strand.
AGGTGAGCATCTTTTGCAGTTTCTTTCCTCCAAAAATATTGACATATGCAATGTCGGTGATAAGCCTACATTTGAAAACATTTTACGACAAGAAGTCCTTGATCTGACTTTATGCAGTCAATCCATCTCGGATAAAATAAAAAACTGGCATGTTTCTAATGAAATATCTATGTCAGACCATAAACATATAGTCTTCGAGTGGGAAGGGGGTCTAATGATTCAAAAGTCGTTTAAAGATCCCAAGAAAACTGATTGGGAAACCTACTCAGCTATTCTCCGTTCTGAAGACTATATAATAGAGCCGAATATTCAGACTATTATACAGTTAGAAGCAGCTTCGGATTCTATTAAAAACAAAATTCTAAATGCTTATCAAGAGAGCTGTCCGATCAAAACAGTAAGTTCGAACAGAGATGTTCCATGGTGGAATTTCAACCTTGATAAACTCAGAAAAACTGCTCGGAAGGAATTCAACCGAGCCAAACGCACTTCTGATTGGAGTCTATACCGAAAGGCTCTGACAGAGTATAACAAAGAAATGAGACGAGCAAAACGGAAATCATGGGTTCTCATGTGTGAAAGCATTGAGAAAACTCCCGTAGCTGCTCGACTTCATAAAACTCTTTCGAAGGATCACTCCAATGGTTTGGGAAGTCTTCAAAGGACTGACGGTTCACTCACTGTGGAACCTCGTGAAACACTGAGTGAAATGCTAAGAGTTCACTTTCCTGATTCAATCCCACAAACGAGTCTAAATGCTGAAGGTGCCAGACTTGACGTCTCAGTTCCACACGGGTTCCTATCAGGGGACTCAGGAGCAAAAAGGGACGCAATAAAGGTTGCCAAAGAAGCTTTTACTCGCGATAGGGTTGTTAGGGCAGTGAGATCTTTCGAGCCATTCAAATCTGCTGGCATGGATGGAATCTTCCCAGCGCTTATCCAAAAAGAGGAAGAGACACTGATTCCACACATGGTAGAGATTTTTAAGGCAAGTTTAGTTCTGGGACACATTCCAAATGATTGGCGTCAAGTTCGAGTTGTCTTTATTCCAAAATCAGGAAAAAAGGACAAAACCAACCCTAAAGCATTCCGACCGATAAGCCTATCCTCGGTAATGCTTAAAATCATGGAGAAGGTATTATGCGAGTATATAGATTCTAAATTTATGAAAACTATGCCTCTTTCTAAATCCCAATTTGCTTATCAAAGCGGAAAATCAACGGTCTCAGCACTGCACACGCTAGTGAACAAGATCGAGAAAACCTTTAATGCAAAAGAAATCGCTCTTATAGCATTTCTTGATATTGAGGGCGCGTTCGATAACGCTTCTTATTCGTCTATAGGTTCGGCAATGTTGAGGAGAAACTTCGACCCATGCATTGCAACCTGGGTACATGCTATGCTAGCAAATCGACAGATCTCATCTGAGCTGAGTGATTCGCGCATTACTGTAATGGCTACAAGGGGATGCCCTCAAGGGGGAGTACTCTCTCCCTTATTGTGGTCATTAGTAGTGGACGAACTGCTAGATAGCTTAGAAAGAAGGGGTTTTGAAGTTGTTGGATACGCAGATGACGTAGTCATTATTGTACGAGGCAAATTTGACAGCGTTATTTCATCAAGGATGCAAATTGCTCTCAATCACACACTCTCCTGGTGTCAAAAAGAGAAACTAGGAATAAACCCTTCAAAAACAACAATTGTACCGTTCACAAAAAGACGAAAGGTACAACTCCACCCTCTTTTCTTGAACCAAATACAATTAGTTTACTCAAATGAGGTCAAGTATCTTGGCATCACACTTGACGCAAAACTAAATTGGAACACCCATCTTCAAACAATCACAAATAAAGGTCTCAATTCACTCTGGGTTTGCTCAAAGACCTGTGGTAAAACATGGGGTCTAAAACCCAGTATGATCATGTGGATCTATAAAACAATCGTTCGGCCTAGAATATCCTATGCGTCCCTTGTTTGGTGGCCTAAGACAAAGGAAGCTACGGCTAGAGCTAAGCTGAACAAAATTCAACGTACTGCCTGTATTGCCATAACCGGTGCAGTTCGTAGTACCCCCTCGTTTGCCCTAGATGCTATACTCAATCTGCCCCGGCTGGATCAATTCATAAAGCTGGATGCTGAGAAAAGTGCTCTTCGGCTAAAACGATCAACAGTCTTACTGTCAGGGGACTTAACAGGTCACCTCAGTATATTAAACGAATTTTCGATAAATCCTATTGTTGAAAAATGTAGTGACTGGATGGAAAAAGTGGTAAACTATGACTCGCCATTCACGGTGGTCTTTCCTTCTCGTGAGGAATGGGAAGGAGGTGGACCCACCATTTCACCGGGATCTATTAAATTCTACACAGATGGTTCAAAAATGAATAATTTGACAGGGTCTGGAGTATACGGACCGAAAACCAAAATCTCTGTCTCTCTTGGACAGTGGCCTACAGTATTTCAAGCAGAAGTCTATGCAATCAAGGAATGTGCGCAGCTGTGTCTGAAAAGAAATTACAGACATGCCACCATCTGTATTTTCTCTGATAGTCAAGCAGCGCTTCAATCTTTGAAGGCTTTCACTTGTAACTCAAAACTTGTGTGGGAATGCATTCTTGCACTGAAATCCCTAGCTGAACGCAATCGAGTTAAACTATATTGGATCCCAGGACATACGGGTCTAGAGGGTAACGAAATTGCCGATCAGCTAGCAAGGAATGGATCAACCAATATGTTCATTGGTCCAGAGCCATTCCTTGGCATTTCAAACTCTGCACTAAACACGGAATTGAACAACTGGTTGTTCGGTCAAATTCAATCAAATTGGAATACAGTTTCCAATGCGAATCAGTCCAAAAGGTTCGTAACAATAAACACGACACAAACACAAAAACTTATAGGTCTCAACAAAAGGGATCTCAGAACATACATCGGTCTAATAACTGGTCACTGCCCAAGCAGATACCACTTATACAAGATCGGTGTCGTCCAAAACACAAATTGCCGTTTCTGTGACGAGACGGACGAAACCTCACAACACCTTCTCTGCTCTTGCAGTGCACACATCCATCGTAGGTTCAAAATATTTGGCAAGCACTACTTACAGCCAGCTGATATTTGGAACGCATCCCCCAGGGAGGTGGTTAGCTTTATTAGGCTGATCACGCCAGATTGGGGGAACTACAACACTGCAACCTAGGACTTCTGCCCATCAATGGCAGATGGTTCAAAGTTCAGTCAAATGCGCAAAGTATTCCGGAGGCACATTTGCTACTGGAAAACATTGTGTACATAGAGTAATAGGGTATATCACAATAGTCCTAAAAAATGGACGCAGTGATCCCACACCCGACAGAAGAAGAAGAAGAAGATTATTACCTTAAATTATGGGTTTTCATTGTTTGTTCAATACCATGTTGTTGTTTTGGTTTTGAAAATTAATCTGACACTTTGAGGACCGGTACTCACGCTGTCAGTTCGTGGCAAACTAGATGTTGGTAACACGAACAGCAGCGACATTAGCATTCTTAGGTTAATGCTTCTACTAGATACTGTGTCGTTTGTCGGTAGAATCTATTTTTTCTATCGAAAAATGCCATGGGAACGGTCGTTTTCGATACTTATTTTGAGCTGTATTAAGGCGAAGTAGGCCGTCATTGAAATTTGTACGCGTCGCTGATGATTGTTGCCATCAACGACGCATACAAATTTCAATAACGACTTACTTCACCTTAAGTCCATTTGACTCAACGGATGGACAAATTACAACCTTCATTTTTAGGGATTTGCGGAATGATTATTGAACTGTAGAAGGGGTCGCGACTACGAAAAGGTTGAGAACCACTGCTCTAGAGTTTTTTTTAATAGTATAGCCTAATTAAATGCATATATTTTTTTTGTAGAGTGTCCCGCATCGCGTACTGGCAGCTAAGTTGGGTGCCTATGAAATGGTCGTAGATATTCTGGATGAGGAAAAACAACTGCCCAAGGGAATCCTTGCAAAGCTCGTAGCAGCGGCTAATTCAATAATCAATAAACAACCCGACATCTTCAGCTTCAAATCATTGGATGTTGTTTCAAGGTAAAACCGGTGAATTATTTCGTAGCTTTTAAATATTGATATACCGTAATCTTTTGTAGGCATTTGAGAAACGAAACCGATAAAGCAATTATTTGCGACCTTCTGCGGTGGCTTCAAAAAGCTTGTATCCTTCACGAAATGAATCGTCAGATGATTATGGAGGACACTCCAATGCTGAAGCATCTAAAGACGCTTGTCGGGCACAATGAAGCAGAAGTAGTGAAGAATGTTTGCGCTTTATTCAGGTTCCTTATCCTGGATGATGATATTCGTGTAGAGTTTGGAAAGGCTCACGAACATGCCAGAACGTTGGCCGTTGAAACCTTGCCAGATATCACCAAACTGCTGTTCAGTTAGTATTTCGTATTCATGCATTAGTGTATTTTTTTAAAGCAATGTTTTTATTTTCAGAATTCAAATCCGATCAGGATCTGGTGTGTGATTTGCTATTAACGGTTGCGTCATTGACCGTGCGAAATGAATTTTGTCAAGTAGTTGAAGATGCCGGTGGCCTCAAGTTCATTATGGATGCTATGGTAGAGTTTCCCGATTCCATAAAAATTCTCAGGGAATCGTGTAAGCTGTTAAAGGCTCTTGCTGGCAACGATTCCGTGAAATCGCACATTATTCAAAACGGTGCTGCACCACTTATTGAATCAGCTCTCAACCGACACAAAGACAATGAAACCTTCGCTCGTCATGCCTTGGTATGTGTGGCCACGTTGGCTCTTAGAGAAAAGGATAATAGTAAAGCTCTGTTCGAAACTGGAATTTCCGAAACGATTATTCAAACTATGAAGATTCATCCCACCAGTAAGATTGTGCAACGAAATGGCGCCTGGTCCATAAGGAACATGGTGTCACGATCACGGGACCAGTGCGACACGTTCATCAGTCAAGGGGCAGAAGATGTGTTGAATCAGGCACTCGCTGACCACCCAACTATTACCCACGATGTCAAATCTGCGCTGCGAGATTTAGGTTGTAAGGTACATCTGAATGAAGAATGGAAGGCCCAATCCGACATTCAGATTAAGAACGATGAATAATTTTGTGTGGCTAGGTAGAACACAAGACTTCCTTTTTTGCTATGTTAATCTATCAGATAATTTGCAACTGCTTTTACAAACGTACTCACACTGCCTTTAATAATATTTATGCTATGCGGCAGATTCTTATTTATAATATGTTTACACGATTGAATATAATTAACCTGCACCCTATTGAATAATATGTCTTTTAATTTAGTTTTAGACATTCTATTACCAATGGAATCATCTATTTCAAGTTAATTCCAAGAAAAAGAAAAATTGAACTTGATAATTATTTAACTGGGCAATTGATATGAGCAACGATCATCTCTATCGTAATCGATCGATCAAGATCCGATCGTAGCGTTGGGTCACGATGCCGATGTCTAAAAATAACATCTCTCTCGCTTTGATGTATACATGTAAGGCAAGATTATGAAATTATGTTTTATAGAAAATATTTGTTGTCAGGCATTGCAGAATTCTTTCTCATCTGATCTTGAAGAAAGAAAAACATCCCATCTATATCAGTGAGCATCGAACGACAGCCCCATAGAGAGAACGATTATCCAGTCCAGAGGCACGTCCACATTCGAAACGTTGGGTGGGACAAACGTTGCAAAATATTTTGTGCCCTTCACTGTGCAAGAAAAATGTTAACCCTATGGCTGGAAATTTAAAGTGACTATATCTGAGGGGCCCAAACGCAAAGAGGTGTAATGTGACATTTTGGTCGATTTTTAGTAGAGAATATTAAAAAAATCTACTGTTTCCAAGCTTTTCAACAATATTTTCAGGTGATTTTTCCGAGCAACAAAAAAAAAGTTGAAAACACTCAAAGTAGATTTTTTTCAAAATTAGGTTTTTGTCCCTGACACTAGCAAAGGTCTAACCCCCCAATTTTCATGCCAGTCACTAATACAAGACTAAGAAAGCTATTTTAGGGTGTGTACTCATTTACAGAATTGAAATTCCCTGATATTGCCAGTTGATATTTCAGGTTGATTACAGATATAAACCTAACAGGAACCACGACGTAAGAGTTTGACTCCTCAAACTCAAACAGAAATTATTACAGAGATTTTATAAGAAATCCATCCAAATATCGTTTAAGATAATTTCCAAGGAAGTCCCAAGTTCTCCAAAAAATGGCCCAATCGTTTTCTTAGGTTTTCCTCAAATATTTCAAGAAATCAAAATTCCTTCAATAATTTTTCTAAATTTGTTTAAAAATTTCCCAAGGGTGTCTTCGTAAAATTGTTACTGTAATTTATACAGGGAAGCTTCAAAGAAATTTTTGAAAATAAAAAATCGCTGTGGAATTTCAAATGGGAATCCTGAGTAACCTCTGCTATGAGTGCTACTCCTGGACCCTTGATGAAATTCTTCCTACGATTTATTCGATAAATTGCTAAGAATATGCCGATACAAATATGATTTTGACTTTTTGTAACATCAGGCCCAATATTGTGTTTTGAGGGGGCAGTTGAAAAATATTTATCAAAATCTGAACGTTTCCACAAAATTTCTTAACAAACCCGATGAGTTTTGATGTTTTTTTTCAAGTTTATTGCTTTTTTTATTATCGGGGGGATCGTCCAAATGTCGATGAGTCAAAAAGTCAATAAAATATTTGTATCGGCCTTACTGGAAGCAACAACTTTTGATATTGAAGCAATTTCTTGAAGAAAATCGGAATTGCTTCAAATTTGAGCAAAAAAAACTGGGTTCGAAAATTTGTAAAACAATGATGGTTATTTTCCTCTTAGCCCTCTCTTTCTCATGGTAATCCACCGATTTTCAACGTGCGTGGGCTAAAACGAATTGGTACGAGTAGCTCAGTAAATTTATACCCTCAATTGTCTTATCAAACATCGCAATAAATGACCTAAGGGTCAAACAGTTGAAAAACAATCAACTAACTATTGGAAATCAATCAAATTTGTTTATTGTGGTTTTAAATAATATAGCTTATTTGAAACAACTTTTGTTCACGCACTTTTTTTAGAAACTCCATTTTGATAGTAAAATTTTCGAACAAAGCTGTGGGAAAGAAAGGGTCAAATCATTCCAATACCGCGCACTGTGTATTATTTTCTCGATTTCATGCGCTTTTTGAATAGCGCCCAAACCGTTGATTTTAGCGATATAGTTTGTTCGGAGAAGTTTCTTGGTATATTAAAGCGCAACTTTTGACGAAAAAAGTTTTGTGATCAATCCACCTAGCAGTGAGATAGAAAAACTATTTTTTTAAAACATTTAGATAGACATATGGTATCTTCGGCAAAGTTGTAGAATTGGCAATTTGAAACAACTTTGTCGAAGACACGATTTTTCTATCTCCTATACTTTTTGAGATATATGCCGTTGTATGTGAATGGCCCCTAAAAATCATACTTTTTATCATAACATTTTTCCATAATTTTTAACATTTTTTGTGTTTTCTACAAAGTTGTTTGTCATGAAAAAACCCGTGTTTTTGCTGAACATATCATCACTCTATCTTTTGAAGTAACTAAGTTATTCATGAATTACTCTTTTTTCAAGGGGTAGTTAGGCTTCTATAACTGGCTTCGGCGCAAAATGGCACAGACAACACTTACAAATCATGAAAGTACCATATCTCCCCTTTCGGCATTTGATAAAAACTTTTGTCTATAAGCGTCTTTGCATGGGTTTTTACTATCAAACAAATAAGCTTTATTAAAACGAATTCGACTGATAAATCTTTTATTTTAAGAGATAGAGAGGTGCGATGTTCAGCAAAAACACGAGTTTTAAGATGTTGAACAACTTTGTAGCAGACATGGAAAATGTTAAAAATTTAAGAAAAAAGTTATGAGAAAAAATGATTTTAAACAAGTTTTTTCATACAAATTTGTGTACTTTGTGTTAAAAAATTCGTAACTCTTTTACAAGATTTTTAATATTTTTCTTGTTTTCTACAAAGTTGTTCAACATCTTAAAACGCGTGTTTTTGCTGAACATCGCACCTCTCTATCTCTTAAAGTAAAAGAATTATCAGTCGAATTCGTTTTAATAAAGCTTATTTGTTTGATAGTAAAAACCCATGCAAAGACGCTTATAGACAAAAGTTTTTATCAAATGCCGAAAGGGGAGATATGGTACTTTCATGATTTGTAAGTGTTGTCTGCGCCATTTTGCGCCGAAGCCAGTTATAGAAGCCTAAACTACCCCTTGAAAAAAGAGTAATTCATGAATAACTTAGTTACTTCAAAAGATAGAGTGATGATATGTTCAGCAAAAACACGGGTTTTTTCATAACGAACAACTTTGTAGAAAACACAAAAAGTGATAAAAATTATGGAAAAATGTTATGATAAAAAGTATGATTTTTAGGGGCCATTCACATACAACGGCATATATCTCAAAAAGTATAAGAGATAGAAAAATAGTGTCTTCGACAAAGTTGTTTCAAATTGCCAATTCTACAACTTTGCCGAAGACACCATATGTCTATCTAAATGTTTTAAAAAAATAGTTCTGTGCACTTTTTTCAAAAGGGCGAAACTAACAAAAATACACAAATCGCTTTTATATCATAATAACATTCGTTATAAGGAATAATACTATACGCTATTGAAAATTTAAATTAAATTTGATTTTTTTCTGTTTTTAAAACAGGTAATGCAAAAGGGCTAAATTGAAAACATAGTCAAAATTTTTTAGAGTGCAATTTCGCCCGTTTGCATCATAGCAAACAAACGGGTGCAGAAGGGCTTATTTGGCACTGACGTTTACTTTTTGTCACTTTTTGTTTTCATCATATATTTCACTTTACAAGTTGATAAATTGATTGGAAAATTGAAAATAGATTTATTTTAACCCATTCCAGGTATGTATGATTTGGTTTGATCTAAAATATCATAATTAAATAACTTTTTCCATTCGCAGCCATCTGATCCACTCGCTATCAGAATGGAATCATCTGGTAATCGGTTCTCCTCGCAACTTCAGCTGGATTCTCTCGACAATAACATGTCGATGGACGGTGATTTCCTACTAATCCATACGAGTTCTACACTTTCCCAGCCTCTTTGTGATCCACTTGCCATCACGACGTCCTCGAACAGATTCGGTTCATCGCAAGATTCGGCAAATGCGTCAACATCACCGCTTCTTTGGTCCCAGCCTACGTCCGATCCTCTGGCTTTTACCATTCCGGTAAACGGATCTTATTTATCAAGGGGTATGGTTAAAAGCTTCAAGTCGACGCTGTCGCAACCTACGTCTGATCCACTCGCCTTGGAACCACTTGATTTGAGTGTTCACTCCAATGCAATCATGCCGAGGGATGGATTTGTATTGCCTCTTGACCTTCGCATTTCATCACCACATACACCCAACCCGCAAACCTTGGAAGCCACTGATAAGTGTAATTCCCCCGTAGCCCAAAGATACAGGTAATAAAAATATAGTCGTCATTGATTATTCAAATTTATAAAGTGCAACATTTCAGATCATCGCAGGAAAATAATATTCATACTACTGATGGTAGTAACAACAAACATATTGATAGCAATCAGGAACCGTCATCTCGCAATTTGGACAAAACTGCACAAGAAAACACCATTGCTCCATTCTTCGAAAACACGCATGGGGATGAGGCTAGCATGCACCGAAGTGGGACGTTTGACGATAATGTTAAACACTGTACGGTTACTCATAGCCGTGATGAACTTGGTTTTGGAGAAGATATGAACGGAACTGATATTAGTTCACTTTCATTTCGGCTCGTTTCTACCTCCACTCCCAAAAAGCCACGTTTGGCGTATGATGGCATTGCAAAACCAAAACATATCGTTGAACCTACCAGCAAACAAGCAATGAACAGGTAATGCATAATGTTTTATTTCAGGGTGGTACATAAATTATGTCATGCTAAATTTCAACTTTATTGACAACCCACCACCCCCCCCCTTGTTTGTATGAGTCCTCTGACGAATTTGCAAGGCTAGTCACGTTTGACTTGACCGTCTCCTCCCCATCTGCAGCGTGACATAATTTGTGCCCCTTACCACTTGGGCACTTTTATGATTCACTTTGGTATGAGGGTGTATTGACTTTTCCTTTTCTACTGACGATTTTTTTCTAAATTGTCTGAAAGTTTGCAATAAGATGCGCTTCAGTACAACACATATGACCAAATTTGAACTATGGTGCATTCAAAAAATTCCACTTCCGAAGTGAATCAATAGTGCCATGGATTGGATTCGGCTATTTTTAATCTTTTTTTTTTCATTTAGTCCGCTATTGAACCTGAATTCGAATAGAGCTACGCTGCACCGTAATGTTATGCGTGTTGATTTTGCTGATACACCGGTGAAAATTCAGGTGAAGGAAGTGAAGGCATGTCTAGAACAGGGTGCGCAGGAGCTTACTGTTGCTTCGTTTGAGGATATCATGCATTCGGCTCTGCACTATAGTGGCATTCATGACAACTCTGCTGATCACAGTAATGGATCTCAACGGCAGGTTCCGCGAAGGTTTGATCATTGCTCCAATCTCCAGAAACACCCAGGCTCTTCAGTTTCGGAGATTACACGTACGGCCACCGAGTGTCTCAGCGAATGTAATGTAACTAGCGAAGTTACAAACGCAACTGTTACCAGTGCAATTTTTGACCATGAGGTTCTAACAAGCTATTTGCATAAAAATCCACGATCGGAGCATGATAACTTCAATATACCGTTACAGTCGGTAAAACGAGTTCCGTTCAGGTAACATTTACCATTAAATAACATTCACGCACAGACAAGCAGAAATAACAGCTTGAACAATTATCAATTCAACACTTTGTGGTAGGTAATGCGAAAACGTCAAAGTCGAGCAAAAGCGATACGATTGGCACGAGTGAGCCGTAAGCCAACTATCAATTACAATTGAGCTCTATTTTGCTGTAAGATGGAAATTGTTCAAGTGTTACATCTGTTTGTCTGTGATTCACGTATAATCGAATTCATAAGCCTTTTCCAAGGGATTAGATAAATATCTATGGCATATAACATTATTTGATTTCTTCGCTATTACCTAGGGCATTGAACGTGACTGCCGAAAAATCAATTCTGGGATACAAAACGCCATTCACCGAAAGCAAGAGAAAACCATTCAAAGATAATATTGTGCGAATTGATAAAACAATTCCTAATAATTCACAACGATTTCGGTAAGGAAAACATTATATTCGTTGACCGCTGATATCTAACAACTTTTTTTTCTTTTCCCGATTTGCTTATATCTTTTTGTGTTTGCAGATCGTCGTTCAAAGCAAATTGTCATATACATGCCAAGAAGAATGGAAAACTGCATAGGAGTTCCGTTAACCCTGGTGACCAAATCTCGTTATGTAAACCAGCTCACTTTTCCAGGCACAAGACCGAAGAGAAGTATTGCGATTCTACATACATTGCTGGTAAATCTCTGCTAAACGATCATGATTACTTTTCCAGCCGCCACATCGAGAAACAACAAGGCAGTTCCACTAACCATACTAGTCGATCTTCGCTGAATAATCGCCATCACATCACACGCCAAACCGGAGAACAGCAATACTTTTCGGCTGAACATGTTGGTAAAACTCCGTTGCGTTATTCAGATCTACTTTCAAGGCGAAAGACCGCAAAACAGTATATCGGTTACTCTGACCTTGTTGGCGGAGCTCTACTGAGTGATCAAGGTCATTTTTCCGCCCGATACACCGAAAAACAGCATAGCAGATCCGTTGACCTTATTGGGCGAACTTCGATGACTAATCGCCAGCAAGACATCACGTATCAAACCGAAGAACAGCAAAATTTTTCTACTGACATTCTTAGTGAAACTTCTAAGTGTCAGACCGATCATTATCATTCTTCAGTATCGTCATACAGGTAACACAAACTTTTATAAATGCCTAAAACATATCATATTCATTATTTTTTATTGTCATCTAGTGCCTTACTGAAGGAGAATGTGGCTACCACAAACCGCAGAGATCACCATGACGAATCCACTGTAAATCGAAAACTGCGTTGCAAGCACGCAACCGGAGAACATCTAAACGCTTCCGCTGACCTTGTTGGTAGAACTCTGCTGCGTGATCCGGACTTCATTTCTAGCGACAAGAACGTAAAACCGCATGGCAGTTCCGCCAATCTTGTTGGCCAAACCTCGTTGGGTAAAACAGCTCATTTTTCAAGGCGCAAGATCGATGAACAGTATAGCGGTTCTACAGACATTGTTGGTAAATCTCTGCTTAACGATCATGGTCATTTCTCCAACTACCACATCGAGAATCAACAAGCCAGTTCCACTAACCTTACTGGTCGAACTCCGCTGAATAATCGCCAGCACGAAATTACGCGTCAAACCGGAGAACAGCACAGTTTTTCGGCTAACCAGGTTGGTGAAACTCCGTTGCGTAATCCAGATCTACTTCCAAGGCGAAAGACCGCAAAACAGCATAGCGGTTACTCAGACATTGTTGGCGAAACTCTACTGAGTGATCAACGCCATTTTTCCGCCCGATACACCGAAAAACAGCATTGCAGATCCGATGACCTTATTGGGCGAACTTCGATGACTAATCGCCAGCAAGACATCACGCATCAAACCGAAGAACAGCAAAATTTTTCTACTGACATTCTTAGTGAAACTTCTAGGTGTCAGACCAATCATTATCATTCTTCAGTATCGTCATACAGGTAACACAAAATTTTATAAATGCCTAAAACATATCATATTCATTATTTTTTATTGTCATCTAGTGCCTTACTGAAGGAGAATGTGGCTACCACAAACCGCAGAGATCACAATGACGAATCCACTGTAAATCGAAAACTGCGTTGCAAGCACGCAACCGGAGAACATCTAAACGCTTCCGCTGACCTTGTTGGTAGAACTCAGCTGCGTAATCCGGACTTCATTTCTAGTGACAAGAACGTAAAACTGCATGGCAGTTCGGCCAATCTTGTTGGCCAAACCTCGTTGGGTAAAGCAGCTCATTTTTCAAGGCGCACGATCGATGAACAGTGTAGCGGTTCTACAGACATTGTTGGTAAATCTCTGCTTAACGATCATGGCCATTTCTCCAACCGCTACATCGAGAATCAACAAGCCAGTTCCACTAACCTTACTGGCCGAACTCCGCTGAATAATCGCCAGCACGATAATACGCGCCAAACCGGAGAACAGCACAGTGTTTCGGCTGACATTCATAGCGATTGTATTGATCTTCGTCTTCGAACTTCAAAGAGTGATCCTGAGCAATATAACATGCTTAAAAATAGAGAACGATGTAGTGATTCTATTGGCCTTGTTGATCGAACATCACAGGTAGATCCTGATTTTTGTTGTGTGCCATACACCGTAGAATGCCAAGCCGGCTCTACCGATCAGCATTCCACGCATCGCACCGGAAAACATTTTATCGGTTGTACTACTGATCCAACACCAGTCAACTCCATACCACATCTTCATTCCGAGGAAAATGAGAAATCAAATGATTCTGATAATGAAGAAGATTTGGAAGATCTAGATGAATTTGGCAATGTTATTCCTATTGGCGATGATACGTGCATAAATGATTTCACTATTCAGGAGTACTACGAAAAATTCAAAAACTCTACAATATTCAGTGACTTTGAACCTGAAGAAACAGAACACCCAAGAAGTAATTCCAGTGAAGGTAAGAAAATTTATACAACAAATATTCTCCTATTTTTTACGCTATCAGTGCTGGTAACGACTGAGTGCCTTCAAAATAGGAACTTTAGATGATGTGAAATCTATGTTTTTTTTTTTAATTTCCTCTTGACATTACAAGTATAGTAAATATGGCCCATAAAATAATGCTAAAATTGTTAGATCGTGAATTAACAGTCCACTAGTCTATTCTGACATGATTTCGCTATACAGAACGATTTTTGGCATATTTTTTCACTAACCTAAGTAAAGTTACATTACTACATACAGTATGTACTACAGCAAACAAAGTTGCAAATTTGTTGTCTAAAAGTTAGAAAAAGCGTTTGATCGTCGAACACTTTCCATCACACTTATTTGTTCAAAATATTTTTTTTTTCATATAGGAGGGTAGAAGAGGTCTCAGAGAAAGTGTTTTTCATGGTCAAAATAAAATACATTACCAAGGTCATGGTTTAGGGAGCATTTCAGTCTTATGGGTTTAATGTGCCTTTATTTTTTTTGTTAAAGTTCAATACAAAATAAATACATAGGTCTACTAAAGTTTTTTGAAAAAGAAATTCGTTCCTTTGATTAGAGGCCACATATATAGATAGATACTACCTCAGAGGTTTTAGCAAAACAGAGTCGCTTATCACACTTATATGAAGGTTCAAAAACAGCTCTACAGAATTAGCCACTTGTTCTGAAATATGTTTAAGTCTTTAAGTCTTCAGCAGGGTTGGGAAAAATCTGAAATTCACTCTACAGTAGTCAAACAAAGCCAATCACAGTCAGCGAAGCCAGTGAAACTCACTCCCATCGCTGCTGTAGGCAAATAGCCTTGAAAATTGCAAAACACCCGTTGCTAAGGGCAACCCAAAATAACTGTAGAAAAATGTTCTATTTCCCGCTGCATTTCCCGCATTTAGAGCCTTCAATGACACTACAGATTTAGAGAAAATCATGTACCCAATATAGGCTACTTGATGAGATTCACGATTTTAAACTACTGTAGTGATACAGCCACGTGATTTTCGCGAAATTCAAGTTTACTACTATTACCATGAATAAATCTATTAATAAAGTCATAGTTCTGGTTGTTCTGGGGATGGCCTTACTTTTTCTTTCGAGGATGTAATTGCGGAGTCATAACTTATCGGATTTTTTTCTCAACACAGTTGAAAAAAGTAAATCGCAGGTCGAATTAATGGAAGTTATCCTGGAAAAGTTCTTAACAGATTTTTGGATGAATTCTTGAAAGTATATACTTGAACAGATAGAAACATTACTTCAAAATTAGATACTTTTTTGAAAGAAATAATGTAGAAGTTTTTGGAAGATCTCCTTGAGTAACTTGAGAATCCGTTTGAGGGATTAGTGGAAAACCTTAGGATAGTGTTAGGAAAAAAATCGAGGTACCTGAGGAAAATATTGGAGGTAGTAGTGTTGAAGTGCTTAAGATTTCCTGGAGAAAAACATGGAGCGTGCTGCACTGTGAAAAAATATAGGAAAAATTGGTAGCAGATTTCAAGAGAGATTCCTTTAGAAGTCTGAAAATATGTCAGATGAAATAACTAGGACATTTCTTGCTGCTTTTTATCGAGAAATTTGAGACGAAATTCTTGAAGGACCTGTTGAATAGTCGCTTTGTAGTATCTGTAGGTTTCTCTGGAACTTGTAGATAAAAAAAAGATTCACTGCAAGCGGGAGTAGGAAAAAAAACTTTATAAATTATTTTGGTTAGAAAAGATACTTTTTAGCGGCTTAAGCATTACAAAAGAGACGTAATATGTGCAGTAATTTTCAATAAAAGAAAATATATTCTGGTTTACATTCAATCCATGCGTCGAATCAGATGTTCTTAAAAACTTTTGATTTTCAGAAATTTTCCCATTAAGTGTTATAAATTTGAATATTCAGTAAATAAGAACTACTTACCATAAACTTTTCGTTTTCTTTTTTACAGGTCTTGCAGAAGGAGATCTCGGATTTGATGAGCTGGTTCAAGAATCTCCAAAACGTAGAAAAATGAACAATAGAAAGATAAATTATATTGCAAAAATGAGAGGTGAAAGATACGTGCGGGCTGATGGTACTGTTGTTTCATCAAGGAACATAAAACCTGCTTGTAATTGTGTCAAACGCAAATGCTATGAAAAATATAGCAACCACACTCGATCTCAACTCCTTCATAACCTCCTACAACTGTCCACTTCAGGCCAAAATCAGTTTTTAAGTAACCACATGGCGCTTAAAACTACATCACGCCCAACGGTGAGGATAACTTTATTTATTTTCATAATTATGTTTTAAAAATTATTTTTATTGTCATTTCAGGTTTTTAATTCTAGGAGAACCTACTCTCGGTCCTACTATCTACCAGCCATGAACGGAAAAGTTGAAGTTTGTAAGTCGATGTTTATGGCAACATTCGACATCAAAGACAAGAAACTGCGAGTGCTGGCTGGTAAACAACTACAAGGTCAAGGAATCGCTGCTGATGATTTGAGGGCTAAGAACAGGAACCCTAGAAAAATATCAGAGGAGCATCGGAGTTATATGCTAGCCCATATGCATTCCTTTCCAGCATACACGTCACACTACAGCAGAGAAAAAACGTCTCGGAAGTTTCTCAGTAGTGATCTTAACGTGCTGAAAATGTACAGGTTGTATACGGTGAAATGTGAAAAAGATGGATTTGAACCTGTCCATTTGAGCAGTTATCGTTTGTTATTCCGTACATTGAATTTATCGTTCAGAAAACCAAAATTGGATACGTGTTGTACGTGTGACAAATTATCGACTCGATTGAAGACGTCCAAAACCGAAGAAGAGAAAATGGAAATCATCCACCAACGAGATGAACACCATGCACGTGCGCAATATGTATATACAATTAAAAAAGCAGATGTACAAAATGCTAAAACAGATGCAAGCATTAGAACTGCATCATTCGACCTGCAAAAGTGCTTACCAACACCATATCTACATTGTGGAACTGCTTTTTATAAAAGGCAGTTATACACGCTGGACCTAACAGTGTTCAGTACACAGCAAAGCGGAAATGCAGTCACATGCTACATGTGGGACGAATCGATTGCAAGGAGAGGATCACAGGAAATAAGCTCTTGCATCCTTCACGACCTAAATAATATGGACCCAGCTGTGAAATTGGTGAATTATTATTCTGATCGCTGTGCTGGCCAGAACCACAACATCATAGTGTGCATCATGTTCACTTACCATATGATGCAATGCAATGCAAAAAATCGCGATCTGACCGTGCGTCATAAATTCATGGTGTCTGGACACAGCCACATGGAGGTGGATTCAGTCCATGCCTGTATTGAAAAAGCAAAAAAACGTGCGTCGGTCGATATAGAAACGCCAAGGGATTGGGCTGTTTTCATTTCGGCGATTGAGAGGAAAGTACCGTTCAGAGTTTGTGAAATGAAGCAAGCTGACTTTTTGGCCTTCAAAGAACTGGAAAGCTGCTTTAAAAAGCCTAAAACTAACACAGCAGGAGATGTGATTCGATTCAAGGATATATCTTGTTTCGAGTATCGCTCCAGTGAGCCTGGAATGGTTTACTATAAGTACGATTTACGGGACGAGCAATTTTTGAGTTTTAATGTTAATAAAACATTACTAGAGGGACTCCCTGATCTACCTCCGATAACTGAGGAACCCATTCCACTTTCTAAGGAAAAACTTGAGGATCTGAGGCAACTGCTGGACTATGTGACTAACAAACAGTACTATGCGACATTGTTATCTCAACTAGCTCCAAAAAAGAGAGGCCGGAAAGGAAAAAACGACGTTGAGAACCATTTTGAAGCAGATTTAGATAATGAGGAGGAAGAAGATACGGAAAAAAATTGACAAAAACGTTGAATTGAAATTTGTTGAATTTAAATAAACACACGTTTTCGTTTCATTATTCAGGAAACCGTAAAGTGACGTAATTCAGCGCAGCTAAAACCGTTAATCCCGTTATTTATGAAATTGGAATTTGTCGTTAACGATACATTATTGTGCAACCTTCATATACAGATAATGGTATGTGCTGAATTGTGACATTTTACGGTACTCATCTTATTAACAGAAAGGATTTTTTCCAAATTTTAAACTTTTTTGCCGCAACTCAACTTTATGCTTTAATTTCCTCACACAATCTGCAGGTGTGCATATCAATAGGCTATGATATAAGATAATTTAATACGCATATTCAATATCACATAGCGGTTACCGCACAGCTGTCCAGCAAGACAATGCTGGTCGTGGGTTCAAATCCCGCCAGTCAAGGATCTTTTGGCTTTGAAAACTTTCTTGACTTCCAATTAGTCAATTGGTAACGAAAGCTTTACTAGTCTGTGGACGCGTTAAGCTGAGAGCAGGGCTGGTAGCGAGGTGTCTTGAAAATAGAAACTTTAGAAACATCTTAACTGATTAAAAGAGCAAACAGAAACCGAAAATAGATCAAAAAGGAACTAAATAAGTACTAATGAAACAAAAGAAATATTAGAAACTAGGATATAATAATATGTTCAATCTTCAAAGGATTTCAGCTGACATATCTCGCGAAATATCTTAGGATTTTCTTTTGGGAATTCCTTATGATATTACGACAAGCATTACTGTTTGTATTTCTGTATTTAAGTTTTCATTATTTTATTCAGTCATAGATTTATGTATTTGTCCAAAAATTCCTTCAGATATTACTCCAAAATTCGAATGAGTTAATTCAGTAATTTTTACGGACTTCCAAAGAAATTCCTCGAACAGTTTCGTTTAAGATATCTTCAGAATTTTTTTCCAGAGATAAGCACAGAAATTACTTCTCAAATTCCAGCAGCAATTCATACAAAGATCCTATCATATTTTTTTGGAGAGTCCTAAAGACTTCCAGATAGCCGTAGCGGTAAACGCGCAGCTATTCAGTATGACCATGCTGAGGGTCGTGGGCTCGAATCCCGCTGGTTGAGGATCTTTTCGTAAAGGAAATTTTCTCGATTCCCAGGGCATAGAGTATCTTCGTACCTGCCACACGATATACACATGCAAAAAATGGTCAATCGGCAAAGAAAGCTCTCAGTTAATAACTGTGGAAATGCTCATAAGAACACTAATCTGAGAAGCAGGCTTTGTCCCAGTTGGGACGTAACGCCAGAAAGAAGAAGAAAGACTTCTAATTTATGTTATCCAATGATTCTGCTATCGTTTTCTTCTGGACTTCCTCCAAGATTCTCATTTAGAACATCTTGTATTCAAACAGTATTCTGTCCAGGAGTTCTAGGGTTGCACTCAAAATTGCCGTTCAAGATTTCTTTAACTAATCAGAAAATTGTACTGATGAATCACTCCAAAGAATCCTTCACAAATTTTTCGAGAAAATTATCCATAAATTTCCCAAGGAACTCTTCAAATAATTTGTTCTCCAGGCTTCTAAATAGAGACCTTCTTTCAACACTGTGAGAAACATGCCTTGTCTTAGTTGGGTCGTATGGTTTTAATCATACCGCCGTGTGAGGTGACATTGGGCCTAAGGGGTTACTTTGACCGCCTTTTGCGTGGCAAGTATGAGTATCGAAAAACTTACCTACTGATTCCAAGGCTACTATTTATAAAGCTTCTTGAAGTTTTCCACATCCTTTTCATTATTCTGTAGCTACCCGGTCAACCAGTCAGTGATTTTCGATAGCGATCGATATAGATTCGTTTTGAACCGTTAGCGATCGTCATCGTTGGTTGAAGATCTATAAAGAATTATGAAGACTGGTTGGTCGGGTAGATTGTTGCCACCTTATGGCCCAATGTCGCCCGCACGACGGTACGATGATTTTTGTGCATAATTTTCAATCGGAGTGATTTAACTAGTTAAACTGCTAATACAAACATGCGGCTGTTTTAAAGATACGGTAATGTTGATTTTAAAATAGCACTATTCGTCATTAATGCATTGGAATATAATCATCATCACTAATCTAAAACATGGAAAGATTGCAAACAAAATGCTATGCACCGTGGAAACTCGGAAAGAAACATAGATGTGTTACTGATAACAGCCTTATTTTATTTTTATCCGTTGGATAGAACTGCATCGCTCACGACTGATTGCACCACCACTGCAAATCTTACGCGTTCAGGATCAATCTTAAATTTTTACCTGCAAAAGAACCACATAGCATTACTCAACATTATACCTAGTCATGATACTATAAAACAATATATTCACCTGGGTTTTCCTAGTAATTTACGAATTACTAAACAAAATGCAGAAGGGCGCATTTGTTTTCTCGATTGGTAAACAGGCTCAGCAACAGGGCGACATTAAACATCCAAAACACAAAAAGGCTATGTAAACAGGCGAAATTAATTTTTGTTTTGTCAAATGGCGATATATGTAAAGGGCGCAACCAATATGCCAAAACTTAAAGGGCGTGAGCATATTTTTGTCAGTTTTGAGTGGGTAAATCAATCTCAATAATCATACCAAATTATACCATGGTAAACCATTAGACACTGAAGACGGTGGAGCGGTTTTTGGAATATTAGAGCTTTTAATTTGAAATATTTAATTTATTTTCTGAATGAAAACTTCACACCTCGATTTCTCAATTTCATGTCAATGCTAGATACGCCTATTTGAAAAAAGTGCACAGAGTTTTTCTATCTCACTGCTAGGTGGATTGATCACAAAACTTTTTTCGTCAAAAGTTGTGCTTTAATATACCAAGAAACTTCTCCGAACAAACTATATCGCTAAAATCAACGGTTTGGGCGCTATTCAAAAAGCGCATGAAATCGAGAAAATAATACACAGTGCCGCGTAGCCGTGACTTCCACTATTAAACTATACAGCCGATTGCTCCACAAAATCTTCAGGAATCATCTGATAATTATCTATGGATGTTCCAGAAATTTCTCTAAAATTACTTCCAGGAATACTCACGGCAATATGTACCAGAACATATACAGGTTTGGTCGTAGATTTTTTAAGAAACCATACCTACCGTGAGTTATTTTTCTAAACGGTTAAAGAAGTTTCTTGTAACAATTCTTACAATTAGCTCACCAGGATTTTCATCATTGATCATGATTGTTACAGAGAGCGATAAGTGAGAGATACTTTCAATTTTCTCAGAATTCATTCCACTTTGATATAATAGATTTTGATATGCTGATACCTTTTTGTAACTTTAGTGGCGAAAATGTGTACAGTTTCCAAAAAGTAATTCAATGAGCAATGAATGATGGAAGATACGCTTTCGAAATTATTGATCAGTATTGCGCTTGGAAGCTTGATTGGGAGATTTGATGAGCAGAGAAATGGCACCTTATTTGAAAACATCGTCCTTGGGAATTGAAGACAGCGAGCGTAGGCTTAATTACTAGACGTAGTACATGGTTGCAGGTAGACATAGAGGGACATCTCGTGGGTTTGGTAGTACTACTTGTTTTAATTAATTATGATTCGTGGTTTACGTGGAAGTTTAACAACTACCGAAAAACTAAACATTCCATATACTTTGCAATTTGATTAAATGGACAAATTGATGTGAAGTTTCCGAAAAAGTTATGCGTCTTCTCAGTGAGAATCGAACTCACAACTCCCTGTTCTCTACATAGGGCGCGTTACTCCTACGCCACGTGAGGACTCATGGACGCAGAAGTTAACCTGAATTCGATTTTAGCTCAATAATCACGTGGTCCTCTTTCGCAAAGCGCACCTCTTTTGGGAAGAATAAGATGTTCATCCAATGAGTGAAGTGAAAATACGCCAAAATGACGTTACGCCAAATGACCCAAACTCGAAGATAGAAAGATACCTAAAAAGACAAACTGCGAAGACTTCAGAGTTTGCGAAAAAAACATAATCTAATAAACTACCCAAGAGGCTGCAATAAAAATGATGTTTTCTCTATGAGTACAAGTAGTCCACAAGGATACACACATTTTTTATTATACATTTGGATTTATTTAATTAAAAAAAACCTTGGAAAATCTATACATGCATCACAAGTTTACATGACGTGATATTACGTACTACACCTGCACTGTGGAATGACATATGACGACCCAAGCCAAGAATTCGACTACCACTGACATAAAAAGGCATTCTATAGGAAATTAAAGTAAATATCTAACATCGCCATAATTTTTGTTATCCCATTCGAGTAAAAAATAAAACGAACTGTGCGGCAGGTCGCATTACTTGTCGCGCATGATAGGATTGCATAGATGACAGCGAAAGTATAAATTATGTAAAAATGCTATTGTAAAGATTTACATAGTAGAACAACTTTTTTCTCTTTCTGTTCAGAGCTGTCTTTTTATATTAATTAAGGATGATTTTTCCACCGTGTTCGTTATGATAGGTCAGCAGTGTTTGATTGCCTAGCTGAAAGATTAACCTACACTTATCGGTGACGAAGTACATGATAATGTGATGATGGAACACTGTTACCAATTACCGACGCAATGATTTCGCTAAAAAATATCCTCGCTACGATCCGCTATTGAATGCAATTGCTATGTCCTTAGTTTTGAAATTTCGACGTCACGGTTCCGATGGTCCTGGTATTTTCTAAAAGTACCTATTGTTGTAGCGATAGATTGCCACGCCAGCGACGCCAATCAAAATGGATCCCATGAGGTAGCCCCATAGCTTGAACTGAAAGAAAGAGCAGAGCTAGGTCACATCCCACAGAACACGTGCGTAGAAATCGCCCCCATAATTACGATTTGGTTGGCATGAAAGACAAGAGGGAAAAGAAAGAAAAGAAGAACACAATTATTTGAATTCTAGATAAAAATAGTTCTAACCTTGGGGCTCGTTTCAAGGAGTCTTCAAAATACGACATCTAGGGTATTTCACAATAGATCACCGAACTACAAAACACTAAACATCTATCTTATAGAGAACTTGTCTTTACCTTGGAAGTTTCTCGATTTTGAGTAGCCGGGGTAGTTTTTGATTTCTGCTCCAACTTCTGAGCTTGCCCCAGCATCTTCTGGTACAGATCTTTCTCGTTGCGTGCCTCGCGTTTTGACTTCAAAATGAGTTTGGAAAGTTCCTGCCATAATTTAAAAAAAAATCATTATAAGTGTTGAATATCAAGGAATTCATGATTACTTACAGACTGAATCAGTTTGTCGTCCTCATCAATCGTTGCAGCTTTTTGCAGGAATGATATAGCTCCTTCGGTATCACCTTTAGCATCGAGAATCTGAGAAAAACAAATTGTTAGTAATTTTCCTGTATTTAGTTTTTTAGAGCATACTTTTCCTTTCCTGAACAGAGCCTTTGCATTGTTTGGCTGACACTGCAAAACGTGATCGACTGACTTCAGGGCAGCATCGTACGCTGCAATCTTCAATTGAGCTAAAGCTAAATTGTTGTAAACCTTCATGCGATCTTCCAACAGTTCTTGTAGTTCTGCGTTCGTTGGCTGTTAAGGTACAAGAAGAAACCAAAAGTTAATCCCGCAACTCTGAAAATTTCATTCAACTGCTGGTAGCCTCAGCAGCACGATCGTCCCAGTGCTAGTTGGAACGTTAGACAGAGCTGGCACGATGGCGCTCCTTCGAGACAGGAGTGCTGGCGTAGGCCCAATAAGCCACATGTAAAAACTTTATTGCGATTAGCATAGGAGATAATACGGCCCATAACAATCTTAAAAGACCCACCTCACTTTGTTGGACTGGACAGAAGGTGTGGAAAATTGGGCATCGAGTGTCCACTTTCTACCAAACCTTTGCCAAACCACAAATGAGCTAATAACTGGCTTCATAGTGTTGATCAAGATTCGGCAACGTGTTAACGGTTTGGTAGCTGGTCAAGGGAAGGATGTGCAAGATTTGGATAAAAGGTCGTTTCTTCAACTACATCATTAACAATGTACACTGTCCACATGAAGGGAGACCCGACTACGAGGAGACGTTTCAAGCGCAGCTGGAGCAGATATATGACAGATGCTCACTGCGTAACGTGAAAATCGTTGTTGGGGGCATGAACGCACAGGTAGAACGAGAGACAGACAGGTTATCGGGCGGAATAGCCTCCACGCCATATCGAGCGATAACGGCCAACGATGCGTCAACTTTGCAGCGTCTCGTGGTATGGTAGTCCAAAGCACCTTTTTCCCTAGCAAAAATCTCCCTAAAGCCACCAGGAGATCACCCGATAATCAAACCGAAAACCTAATCGACGGAATTCTCCGACATCACCAATGTTCGCGCATATCACAGTGCCAATATAGATTCTACTGATCACTACCTAGTTGCTGTATGTATGCGTTTAGAACTTGAAGCCGAACGCCACGGCCCAACATCGAGTGGCAATGAGACACAGAAGTAGCCCAAGTTTACGCGCAGCAGTTGTAAATGGACCTACCAAAGGAAGAGCAACTTGGCGCCGCCAAATCAAACAAACGACTGGTACGACGGCGAATGCGAGCATTTGAATGATAAGAATAATGCAGCATGGACGAGAATGCTGCAACACCGCAAAGTTATTTCCAAGGTTTGGGAGGAGGAAATATTACCGGAAGAATTTGATGGAAGTTGTCGTGTGTCCCATCTACAAAAAGGGCGACAAGTTGGTTTCGCCAATTATCGTGCGACCACGTGCAAGATACTCTCCCAAATTGTATGCCGCCGACTATCACCAATAGCCAGAGAATACGTTGGGCGACATCAGGCACGAATTATGGGCAAAAGACCTACAACGGACCAGATATTCGTCATCTGTCAGGTGTTGCAGCAATTTGTTCATCGATTTCAAATCGGCATATGATACAATGGACCAATGCACCTTTTCACGAATTTGACGTTTGGGCGGTGCCGAATTCACTCGTTGCCATGGTCACGTAAATAACACGGCACCGCTCAAACGTCAACGAGTGAACGCGTGCATTGGTCCATAGATCAAGATCAGCTATGACAGATTATGCACGAATATGGTTTCCCAGACAAACTGATAAGACAGATCAAGGCGACGATGGAGCGAGTGACGTGCGTAGTCCGAGTATCAGGCACAGGCTTCCCCAATGTACCGCCTCACGACAGTATTTCGAAGGCTGTCATCAACTGCTTTACACGACAGCCTTTTGAATGAATTATCCATGACAGCCTACCATGAGGTAGTCATGCGACATGTAACGATGCCGTCTTGTTCAGCACATGGCAGTTTGATCACATTGCATGTAGTTTATTCGTTAGCCGATGACAAGCTCGGTTGTTCATTCATAACAAGTCCCGTACACCCAAGCGTCGTACAGGCAAAATGAATAAGCAGTCGGGGCCTCTCGTGTTCTGTATTTGGCGCAATGTGATACGTCTCACTTAAATTTTTTCACAAGTTTTTTTTTTTGATTCTTCAAAATGTTTGCTCTGCATTCACTAGACTATGCACCCACAAGACGAGCATAGTTTTGAACATAATCATATTATCAATGATTTTTAAACCATGTTGCTCAAATTACGTTACGCCCGTTTGGCTCGCTATGGCATGATCACGAATGCTGTCAGCTGAGTTCTTTAGACAGCGACTGTTCCAATAGTGGTTATCACGCCCGATGGTATGGGTGCCCTAGTGTAAATGTAGTTGTGAACCTTAGAGGAAAACAATATGCACTCTGTCTCGAAAAACACCCAGAATTCGAGTATAAATTTTTCAAATTGGGTAATATTTCCATATGCATTTTAATGAGTCTGGAAAGCGTGTGCAAGTTTCTTTGAGGAAAACAAAAACAAACTGTGTACGACGAGCGTATGCTACTCTACGTGTGTTCAAATGTCACTAATGTCGTTTTCGATTATTCCCGACGGTGCACCGCGCGAGTGTAACAATTGACACCGGAAAATAGAACGGTTTCGGTGCAATATTTTGATAGCGTATGATGGTGTTAGTAAAGGCGTTGATCAAAACAAAATGTCATTTTTTCAAACAGATAGATCAGCTGTTTCTGTTATTCATTATGTGCTGTAAGAAATTCGGAAACATTAGACTCCTTTTTCTTTTGGATAGTTTGTTAATAGTGCTTATTAACACTGGCTGAAAACAATAATATGCCGTGGACGAAATAAATGTTTGGTATATGAAACTAAATCAATTTTTCCTAAGAACTGATTCAATGATATATATTTCATAATTCAATAAAATATATTCAAAATTCAGAATTTTCTTATTTCAATACTGTAAGGACTTATTTCTAGCTCACGATGAAAAAGGTGAATCAGTTTTTTTTTGTAATAATGCGAAGAGAGCAATGAAAATCAATCTTTGCATTCGAACCAAAATGAAAAAAATAATGTCGATTTCTCGTCAATCGACTTTTTTTTAAAATATAACCAGAGATTTTGTAATCCGAGTTTAAAATATGTGAACATACAGCTCCTGTCGCTGCTGTTTCTTTTTTGTTTGCACCCTTAAGCAAATTTCGGAGATATTTTCAGTTAAATTTGTGGTACTTACTGATATACATTTATTCCAAACATCTGAATGAAGAATTCCATTTTCTAACATAATCCGTAAAAGTTTCTACTGATACTTATTATTGTTTAATATGTATTTATTGTAGTTTTTGCTGCATTTATAAATGTCAAGCATATTTCTCTGAATAAATGAATAAAAAGACGAATAAATCCATTTTATCTTCGCAGTCGAAAATGAACTTCGTTACTGAAAACAACAAAACCTTCCAAAACGACCAAAACAAGAACGCCAATGACAGCTAAGAACCATACATGTATTGGTAAAAAGAGTGCATTACCTGCTACACCCAGCTCGATTAGGGTGTAGGATTTTCTGCACCGGTGGCGATCGAGTTAAAAACGGTGTGCTACCTGCGGAATAAAAGAACGGTTTGGGTGCAACTTTTACTACACCGGTGGGAAAACGGTGCAGGCGGTGCAAATAAAGAAAAACGACATAAGCTCTATACTGCCAACATTCATGCGTATGTGTCTGGTTGCTATTACGTCCCATGTGTGGTGCGAAACGTACAGCAGCAAGAAGCAGTGAAATGAAAACACACAGCGCCTGTCGGTTCGGTGTTTTCGGCTGCTGTCGTGTCGATGCTGTACATTAGGAAAGCCTGATCAGGCACACTTGCGAGTTCCTACGAATCTCGCAGAGGATTATGGCAAGGTGATGGGCTTTCGTGTTTACTGTTCAACATTGCGTTAGAGCAGTGGTTCTCAACCTTTTTGGTACTGCGACCCCCTTTGAAGCTTTACAAACGTCTCACGGACCCCTAAAGATGGATGTTCTTAAAATCAATGTTTATGGAAATACCGAATCTCTCCAATAATTTTCCCTTCCGGTCGCCACGCAGTTTACCAATGCCAGAAGCACCAAGCTGGACTGTGATCGAAAAGCGAGGTTTTCTCAACTATGTTGTACAATATACATAATGCGATTATTGAAGTGTTATCTAATGTACTGGACAGGCACTTCTACAAATAATGTCTGTAATCCACAACAAATCCTAATGGAGAAATCGTCAATACAAGAATCCTGCTGTAATCTTTTGGAGGAGTCCACTATGAATTGAGTCAGGAATTTACCTTGTATTTTCCAATAATACAACAAGGAACTTCCATAAGGCATCTTGGAAAAATTCAACAATTCATGCAGAATGATAAACCACTGTGAGGTTTTCCACAATCCAATTGTCTGAAACAAAACACTAAGCTGCATTTATGCTCGGTTCAGAATTAACTAAAAAACTTTGGCACTTCCAGGATCCACTTTGACAGGGGGAATTTTCTCGGCTGAATTGTCTGGAACATGGTACCGTTTTGACTCATATTCCGAACACTTAAGGCTAACAGTGACTTCAAATGCATCTGATTGGCATAAATTAGTTGATATTTGTGTAAATTTTAATTTCTTCGTAAAGTCTAACTGTTAGCTGTTGGGTGTACCAATAATAATGTTGATTTAATTAGTTTTAGTATTGTTTTTACGTAAAAGTATGGAACAACATTTTGATTCAAATGCCGAACACTGTGTTTATTCTGTCTCATATTCCGAACACCTTGATTCAAATTCCGAACAGCACGAATAAACCGTATTCAAATGAATAATTTCGCTAATAAATTTATCTGAGCTGATTCTACTGGTTTCAAACTAGAGAATCATCACTACACCCGCGGTATAAATTATATTGGAGACGTTAAAATTGAATTGCAATCGACTGCCGTTTCCTTGTTATTTGGTGACATATTTCAGCGAAACATTTCAACCAAATCGCCATACAAAAACCGAGTGTTCGGAATATGAGTCTGTTCGGAATTTGAGACAAAACGGTAATAAGAAGCGCTTGGAAACAATGCATATTGTGTTCAGTACAGTTTTGTCTCAAATTCCGAACAGACTCATATTCCGAACACTCGGTTTTTGTATGGGTATGAAGTTGAAATGTTTCATTGAAATATCTCATAAAACTATCAGCAAATGGCAGTCAATTACAATTCAATTTAATCATCTTCCAATCTTATTTGAAAATGGCTGTTTTGAAAATCAAAGGACCTATCCTTGGGCCACGGCACACTAACAAAACTCATAAATAGGCCAATATCTGTTTGAAAATAAAAAATGGGTAAAACATTTTATTTCATATTGTTTTCCACATTTTTGGCAGTTTTCATAATGATATCTATTATTAACGTTTTGAAATAGTAAAATGCAATCAACGAGCAAGATATCATATGAATATAGAGAAATAGCAATTGAAAATGTAGTGATCAATATTCTCTGATTCAATGATCTAAGGATCGGCCCTTTTGAATTTTTACGCGAGACTTATTCATCAGTTAGGAGAAACGAAACTTGTTCTCAATGGCGGACCCCCTGGGAACTCTTCACGGCCCCCTAGGGGTCCGCGGACCACCGGTTGAGAAACCCTGCGTTAGAGGGTGTGATAGGAAGAGCTGGGATAGACACGAGTGGCATACAGAAAGCCCATGATATTGTAACAGGGAACTTTGAAACGATGGCAGATACGAACATCCGACTAAGGGCTGAAGCTAGGCGAATTGAACTGAACATCAATGTGTCGAAGACGAAGTAGATGATAGCGAGGGCCCACCAGAGGACACACGGCATTTTCCTCACCTCGAGTTTATATTGACAGTGATTAAATCGAGGTGGTCGAAGAATTCGTGTACCGTAATCCGGGGTATCATTGATCAGCGGGGTAACATTGATCGGAATGACTCATCTCATAAAAAGTTCGTATCATCATGAATTGCGGTTCTACTTCTTATAATCATAAGCCAATGGAAATTAAGATGCTTGCGAAAATTGCATTTCTCCATGCGTAAATTTAACAACTTTTTGAAACAATGATTTCATTGGTTGAGGATGACACTACCGAAGATTCATGTCTCACATAAGTTGTACAAGCGATATGAGCAAGGGAAATGTGATTCTTGCTAAAAATGGCATCGCCAAAAACGCCAAAACTTTCAAAAGAATGTTTAATTTGGCAGGAAATTGCCTACCTTTAGGCGAATTCCGCGGTTCGTGGTGTTTTTAATTTTAAAATAACTAAATAAAAGTAAATGACTTGTAAGAGTTTGACCATCATATTCTGCTTCAGAAGTTATGATTTAAGTAAGTACCGACATTTTCAATATTACCGAACGTTGTTTACATAAGTGATCAATGTTCCCCATATCAGCTAAACAAAACAATCGCCTAAAACATTATAATAAATATGCTTAAATCTTTCAAGAAACAAACTACAGTATGTGGTCACGAGCTATTGGTGACAGTATTTGTTTTAAAAATATAAAACTCGCAATATTTGCATTTTCAAATGAAATATTTGAGAAATATCCTAAAAACTGATCAATGTTATCCCGTATTACGGTACTTAGGTTCACTAGTGACCGCTTGCAATGACACCAGTAGAGAAACCCAGAGACGCATCGTGGCTGAAAATCGTGCCTATTTTGGACTCCGCAAAACTCTCCGATCGAGCGAAGATCGCCTTCGCACGAACTTAAGGGGGCATGATCCGTCATTGATTTTATAATTTTCAAAAGCAGTTTTTTCGTTCAAAATCAAGAAAATTTACGGGAAAATGTGTTCACTGTATTCTTTTCTCCAACCGAAACACAGTGAACACATTTTTATCGAATAATTTTTAGTTTTGAACAGAAAAACTGCTTTTGAAGTTTCGTTGATGACGATGATTACGATGACGGAGCGTTGATCGTTAACTATCTAGAAGACACTGATTGGAACGGCACTCCTCTATGGGCACGAAACATGGACACTACCTACAGAGGATCAACGCGCTCTTGGTGTTTTCGAACGGAAGGTGTTGATGGAAGTCGGAACGTGGAGAAGGCGGATGAAGGCCAACCATCGTCCACTTCGCAAAAATGGGCGGTTGCGGTGGGCCGGGCATATCACCAGAATTTCGAATTACAATCCGATGAAAATGGTTCTCGAAAGCAATCCGACCGGCACAAGACGACGTGGTGCGCAGCGAGCATGATGGATCGAACAAATTGAAGACGGGCAGCCATGGATTGAGTCGAATGGGGACGTCTCATACGTACAGCAGAGACCACCCAGGCCTTAGCCTGGGAAAAAAGT
Source organism: Aedes aegypti (assembly GCF_002204515.2). Taxonomy (NCBI): domain Eukaryota; kingdom Metazoa; phylum Arthropoda; class Insecta; order Diptera; family Culicidae; genus Aedes; species Aedes aegypti. The sequence continues at coordinate 145,092,907 of NC_035108.1, forward strand.
GTAAAGCATTTGTAACGTGTATCAAAATTTATTATGTTATGCTATTAGATTTATTATTCATCAGAGCAAAAATATGTGAAATTTGTACAAATTCTGAGAAGTATGATTATAACATTTCTCAATTAAGTGCGATCATTATTAAAAAAAAAAAGTTCGAAATTATTGGTAGGGGGAAATGATACTTTGCCCCTCTGTAAAATTATTGAGGGGGCAAAAAGTGCTTCACCCCCTCCAAAGTGGGCGCCTATGCATCCAGTGATTTTTAATCGATTTTGCTAGGATTTCCGTCCGCTAGATTTTCGTTCAGAACATTTTTAAGATCTCAAGCAATGATGAACCCTAACGACGCTCTCTGATAAACTCCCTAACTTCTAAGGAACTCTTGATAAATTTGTAAAATCATGTTCGAAAAACAAAATACCCTAAACAAAATCCAATAGGATTTTTTGAAGGCATTCCTTGAAAATAATAAAACGAAATTCTTAAACAAGTTTGTGTAAAAATTATCGGAATAATTGCTGTAGTGTTTGATGATATGAAACTTGAAACTAAATACAGTCGTCTCTCCCTTACTCGATATTTCGTATCTCGATATCGAGTTAGAGAACCATAGTAAAAGTAGGTTTTCATGGCTAACTCGATGGTTACTTCGATCGCAGTTGCACTGGATTTGTGTTCTGTAACTCGATACCTCCCTAACTCGATGGTCCCTTCAATATCCAGTTATGGAGAGTTGACTGTATTGAAAATTCATGAAGATTGGAAAATTGCTCAAGAAGTTTTTGGAAGTACTGTAAGAGTAATTCGTGGATCAAAAGCTGGACAAAATTTATGGATGAGCTTAATAATGATAGTTCTTTCCTGAAAATCTGGAATAATTTTGGAGCAATTCTTGAGATACACTGTAGATGAATTCACGAAGGAATTCTAGTTGTCTTATCCATGCCAAAGTGAATCATGAAAGTGCCCAAGTAGCTCTGCACCCTAATACAGCGATTAAATAGATAAAATCATCGTTCCCTTCAAAATACCATTCCAAGCTCAAGGATATCGCAAAGCATTCCAGTGCAACTAAAACATACCTCCATGTTTCCACTTTCCGTCGGATTCGTGATGCCGCCTTCGCTTTCGTCCAGGTATTCCAGCGCCCTTCGGTAGCTCTGGATTGCCAGATTGTACTCTTGCCGTTTCATCCAGAAGTTGCCCCTCAGACGTTTCTTGTTACCGATCTCCTTCCGGGCCGTGTATGTTTTGCTCTCCAGATCGGTTTCTTCCTTGGTCGATACCAGCTCTACTGTGTAGGTAATTTTCTCATTCGGAGGCACCGTTCGTTCCGGATGGTCTTCGTTCTTCAAGCCTTGCTCTCCGTAAGCGAACCTCGAGCTCACAATCACTTCCGCTTGCTCGCCAACATTCATCAGCTTCAATGCCATATCCAGTCCTTGGACAACTTCTACATCGTCGATCTGAACCACACAATTCTGCTCTTCTTCCACGACGGTTCCATCATCCAAACGTCCGGTGAAGTTAACAATGGCAATGTCTCTGCTCTCGGGTCGTTCTCCTTGGCCTTCTTTCAGCACCTTCTTCAGGAGTGTCCCATTCCCCAAGATGTCCATATACTCTTCCTTTTGGTTTTTGGTGCCTGCTTCCTGTTGTTGTTGCTGGCCTGTGGATGAATTCATTTCGGCCCGCTCTTGCTCATTGATGTTGGAAAGATCTTCAAACGAGCTGCTACTCGATTTTTCCGCGTCCATGTTGATTGCTCTGATGAAGAATAACAAAAACCATCCGTTATCAATTAAATATTGACCAATTTTCTCAGACAATATTAGCTAACCCAACGAAAAACAATACTGTTTAGCTACAAAGGTCAATGAAAGTTTCCCAGGAATTAAAACTTGACAATGACGTCGTCAAATTTCATCAAAAGCGACAGAATCTGATATTGAAAGGTCTAGAAGGAAACAACACTTCCCCTGATTCAACACTTACCGTCTGCTTCTCAAAAGTTGCTGCGAACTTTGATTTGAGAGAGTTATGTTAAAAGGTTTGACTCATTTGCAAAACTATTCAAACTTTCTAAAAGTACAAAAAAATCAGCGCAAAAATAATATTAAATATTATTTTTCCTTTTCGCTACGACGTCGAATCTTCAAAACACGCACACCTTTGGATCGGGAGGCAGATAAAGAGAGAGCGAAAAAGATAGCAAGTGTTATTTCTGGAGGTTGTCAGTTGACAAGTATGATACATCGAATGACATCTGAACTTGCGATGATTTTTATGGAAGAAATTCGCCACTGAGGCTCGTCTAAAATGTTGAGTGGAGTGAACACGCTAAAAGTTTTCCACTCAATAAGTTTTATCTGTACACGGAACCAAAAGTTGGAGCAGAATAAGGTAATAAAATTCTCGCATAACTTTGGTAACCATGTGTGTAGCTCGCTGTTTCTGAGCATTTCAATGGATTTATACGATATTTAACAACTCTATGGTGAAGAAAGGATCATTCTCTACTTGCCAGTGGTGTTGGTTTGGATGCTTATACATTCATTTGCCCTAAGACAAAGAGCTACACACGTGGTTACCAATGGCTTTTAGGGCGTTATCCCAGATTATGCGAGAATTATTAATAAAGTGCTTTAAGAAAAATAACCCTTATTTGAATACCATCCATTATTTTGACAAATTCACTGTTAGACAAACAGTTCAAATACAGTTAAACCATTATAACAGTATTGTCTCTGCAAGAAGCTAGTTGTCGTTTCACCGCGCTCCGTTTTTTTAAGTTGGATTCAATTTGTTTGCGAACGTTGAAAATAGTAAATTGCGTCGTAGTATCCTTTTAACTCTACCAGGAGTCAATATCTATCACAGTTGTTGTCAACGGTATCATTTGTGCTGGAAAGCAGTAATTTTTATGATAAAACTCGACGTTTGAGAACTCAAAACTCCATCGCTGTGAAGATGCTTTGTAAAAAGTGCACTCATTCTATTGACATGAAGACGGAATGCTTCACTGTGTGCGAAGGAAACTGTAGCGGAGCTTATCATGCTCATTGTGTTGGACTCTCTGAAGCTGCTGTGAGTGTGATAAAAAAGAACATAATATGGCTTTGCGATATCTGTTTAGAATCGTTTCATGCCGAACGCTTCCAAGAGCTGATCGAATGTAAACAAGACGCAGAGCACAGTGGTCCAAAAGTGGAAATAATAAAAGAAATTAATGAATTAAAGATTCAAATTTCCAACATCACTACAATTTTGTCAGGATACTCGCGACGTTCAACATTAGAGGAATCATTACCATTGCATCAAGTTTCAACACCGTTATCATCTCCGGACGCTCTGAACGAAGTATTGCGAGAAAGTTCTGCTAATCATACGAATGAAGGAATAGCATGCACCAGCACGGAACGACAACATTATTTTTCGCTGCTTTTATCGAATGTGGATAGTTGTGTGACGGAACAAGATATCGATTCGTTGGTATCGAAATCGCTTGGAATCACGGATATAGACAACAGGACCGTTATTAAGCTCGTGCCGAAATGGAAACCATGTGAAGAATTGGACTACAGTGGTTCTCGATGAGAAATGGAAAACAGCCGCATTGAGATCGTCTACTTGGCCACCGACTATAAAATTCAGGGAATTTATCAATCGCCAAAGATGTACTTGGTATCCGTCTAGTTGATCAAGTCTCACTGAAATTATATGCTCGTTGTTAGTGTTTTGTGTTTGAAGTTGTTAGTTTTAAAATGCTTAAATTCGAAATTTACTGGTTTGTTTTATTTGTATGTTTAAAAAAATTTTGTTGCCGTATTATTACTGTCTTATTGCCGTCTTTATTACTGTGATATTGTCAAAATGCTTATTGTTTACCCTAGTTTTAAGAACACATCATTGGGGCAGAATCAAGCCTGTTGATGAACAAATAAATAAATAAATAAATAAATAAAGAAATAACGAATAATGCATGTGTAATTATCAGCTTTTGGTGCTTTATGGTATTTTAACCGTATATCGAACCGTTCCGTTGTATTTATACAATAAAAGAAAATGCAATGAAATGTTCCATTATAAGTAATGAAACAAGAACACTCGTGTTTAAATTTTTATTATGTATCAATTTAATCTTAATTACTTTACACACTTTCGCTTGAATTGGATTCATCATATCATGTCAAAATATACACATACGGACACATTTTTCCATCCGGCAGCTTGGCCACGTCTTCGTACCTGTGAAGCTGGGGTTAGTCATGCAGGCGATAGCCGAATGAGACGAGTGTATCAAGTTCCGGACATCCTCTCCAGGTCCACAGCTTACCTGACTCCCTTCACTATCAGGCAGCAGCCACCGAAGCTATGAGAACGGGTTCAGTTTGCCTCGTTTGCCTGCTTGTTTATTTCGGGTTGTGTCCGGTGTTCTCAACGTTTCCGTGGCTTGGTGGAAGCGACTAGAACTACAATTTCAAATGCCTCACATCACAAGCTGAAAAAAATAGAAGCACATTACATGCCGCTGGACGGGATGAGTTCAGAAAATGATTACTTACCATCGATTTTGAATCCGGTGGTCGATTAGATGTGTATTTTAATAAAAATGAACCAGCAGCAGCAGAAAATGCTTTCGTTGGTTTGTTTGTTTTTTTTTTTTTAAGACAATGCGCGATCAAAAACACGCCAAAACTATTCTACACAGTGAAAATGAATGTACCAAACATATTGAACATATTTTGTTTTTTTTTTGCTAACCTCTTCGATTAAAAATATAGAAATCACCAAAACATTGTTCAGATTGTTATCAAATTGTCTGGAAACGAAAAAATAATTTAATATTTATGGGGAACATAAAGCTAAAGCTATAGCAGTGTAATTTTTTTAGGGTGATGAAATTGAAAATAGCTCACAAACATATCAGTCCAATGAACTGTTTGCCAAACTGTAAAGTAATTGTTATATATTGTAAAATGTTTATGTATAGGTGGGTTGCACAAATTGAAACAAACACCGCAAAATCATCATTCATACACTGCAAAAATTGTAATAATTTTCTACATGTGTATCGACACATCAATATTAGAACCTATCTCACACATTGAATTCATATAAATGAGATTGAATGAACCTTGTTACTGTGAATAAAAAATATGTGTGAATCCACATAGCAAAAATCTATATAGTTTCACACATAACGCTTATATGGAAAATGAACTAGTGAACATCAACAACAAGAACGAGGAAAACAGATCGAGTGCAGATCAACCATTTTGTAAAACGAAAACCTTTTTCGTTAAACAAGTAATTTGGTAAGTTTGTCGAATATTTATTGAAAACTTGAGTACATAACTAATTGAATTATTCATTTTCGCAGTTTGAGGGTGAGAAGACGGAACCAAAGGAAGGCAGCCAGCGAAACCACCCTGTAAGCATCACAATAGTCATCATTCCTTCGCTTATACGAACAATCCCACATCACCAGAAATTCTCCCGGTTTCTTTATTGCTGGGTCATTGTGACAAAAATAATTCTTAAGAAGAAATTATAATAATTATTGTGATTGAAATGAGAACAAACAATCATTTTTATTACTATATATGATTGAGAATTTGCAACTATATTCTAAACTAAAATCCGAGCTAAGATCAATAATATTATTCATAAATTATCTTCATAAAACTCATGGTTTTCAATAATAATTATCATGTGAACTGACACATAGCTTCAATATATTTTGAATGAACTCCAGTTATTTGTTTCACACATAGTCAACATGTGTCGACACAAATTGCAAAATACTATGTGTGGAACAAATACTAACGATATGAGGAATTTTTCTAGTGTAAGAGTTTTCGATCCAAATTGTTCAACCATTTTTGAATCCTTTAATAGATTATCACTATTTCGTATGAAGAACTCTCGATTACTTTTTCAAATCGACGTAAGTAACTTTCATACGATTTTGAGAAAACTAATTGAGAAGAATCACAACCTGTCTTCTAAAACTGTTTTAAAATGAATCACATTTTTAACATTTTTTCGCCGTGTATACCAATAGAAGTATTAGATTTAGAACGCTAGGGGCGCTGTTAGTCCCATACAAGGGTTGTGATAGGGACAATTCAACCACAGTAGCCTTGATTTTTGTTGGCGCCAACCATCGGTACTCAAAGTGTCAACGATTGTTTTGGTTTTATTTAGTCATTTCGTTGTGCATGAGAAGTGAACCGAGTAAAAGCGAAAGAAAATGTTGTTGAAATGTAAGGAAGAATGGCTAGAACAGTTGGAACTGAATGAAACATCATTTACTTACTTCTTCCACATGATAAGAACGGATCCGATTGTGTTGAAAATATATGTATTGATCAATCTTTATCATTCGCGTTCGTGATCGTCGGAAGGATAAGCAGTTGGATTTTTGTATTGTAGAGTAGATACTCCATCTCTTGTTTTTCCCCTCCATCGTATAGCCATTGAAGAATAATGTGATTTTTTTAAAGGATATAATTGAACAAGAAGTGATTAATAAAACATATACCACTCCCAATGTTGAACGCATTTCTATTTTGTGGTTTTTATATACTTGTGTCTTTAAATGACTTGTACGCTCTCGAACCGTTTACATGGAACCATTTAGTCTAAAGGACTTAAGATAAAATAATTCACATTGAAAAGTCGGTTACATATTTGAACTCGCTCACTGAATTGTTCATAATTTCACTGAAATTAAAGCTGTTATTTAAAGTAAAATAGCAGTCATATTGTATATTCCACCTCATGCAGTCTTTGTTACATTCCTGTAAATCGTTATCAAGTACTTCCTGTATCGGGCCCGCTTGTGGTTCATCACTGATTTGCTGGTTGTTATCAGAAAAGTCCATGGTGCATTTTTGTTCCGGTTCATTAAAAATTGTGGGTACCGCCGCAGCTGTAAGGAATCGTCTCCCTCCGACAGTCTTGAAGCAGCAGTTCGAAAAGTGTCGGAAACAAATAGCTGTTTCTCTATTTTGTTTCAATTCTTGATAATTCTGCTTTAAACTTGCCATCCATTGCGCGGCCATCACAGTATCTGTAGGGAATCTGAAATAAAAAGTGGTTTTATCATGTAATTTTGTGATTTATTAGCGTTCGTCACCTGTGGAACGACACGCCCAGACGGGACTTTCGACTGTACGTTGAATCACAACTCTTGAGAGCACACGAAAAACCCATTTTGGTAACAAAACACTTCACTCGCGTACAATGGACCGATGCACGAGTTCACTTTTTGACTTTTGGGCGGTGCCGTGTTATCTACGTGACCATAGTAACTGGTGAATATGGCACCGCTCAAACGTCAAATTAGTGAACTCGTGCAAAGGTCCATGGTAAGAACGTTGATTGAATGTATATTTTGGTTTCGAATGCATGATTTGCTATGATTGAGTTGATGAAAATTTGACACTTTGAGTACCATCACAAAAATAGGCATACTAGATGCTGGTCACAAGATTTGCAGCGACATTAGCGGTCTAATTTATTATGTCTATTTGTATATTGCTCAAATTTTGCATACAATCAGATCGCGTTCAAAAACTACGTAGTTTCTAATATTTTCAACAAAAATAATTATAACAAAATTATAAGCCGTTTCATACAGTTACTTTCGACGTTTTTCTACCAGTGTAAAATCAGCTCAAGTAGTGTTTTGTTTTGATTCGTGGATAAGTCACTTTGTCTCTCCATACAGCGGAGCGACGAAAGTAGTGGTTAGGTAGCGAAAGTTGAAAATCTTACTTTCGTCGTTTTGTAAATCCAGAAAGTAAACGCTCTAAAAGTGAAAAATCGAGTTGGTTTAGAGCGAAATGAGTAGAATTCCGTCTGCGAAACACGTAGAATCGATAAAGTAAGTTTGTATACTTTTTTGACTTGAGTCGGTTTGAATAAGTTTTCGAGAACTCATAACATATTTTACTGTCCAAAGCTTTCGATTTCATTTTGTTCTACATAAAAGAGATTGTTTGTGAAACATTAACCGTAACTGAAACAGGAAACTTGCTGTTTGAAATGTATGGCCAATTGTATTTTTATATGCGGGCACACAAAAATCGTGGTAGTGAAAAGGCAATCTCACGTACGTGTTGCACCAACGGCGATGGTATATAAAAATTGTCGAAGTGTCAATCGATTTCGAATACATCTCTCTCTTTCATCGACCGACGATTTGGACGGCGATTTGAGGAACGGCGGTTTAGACCCGCCGTGTCCAATCGTGAAATCTCCGTACAATAGTAATTTTTACTGTCGAAATGGTTTGTTTGTTTGTGTATTTATGACACTTTACACCAGAAGGGTGCATTCGTGTCGGACTTTTAAATTCAATTTAACAATTTACATTACAATTTTTTGAAATTGAATGCACAAAATATTTGATATAAATGCAAATTTAGTCTGCGCAAATCAAGTGGCTTTGTGTATTTAATTTAACCCTCTAATATAGTAATTTCAACTGCAACGCTGTTCTCAGTGTAGAGAGTAATCACTGTGCAGCGTGCTGCTGAGTCGAAGCCAAATGAGAGCAGCCGTAACGGTGCGCGACTAAACTAATGTCGTTTTTCTTTATTTGCACCGCCTGCACCGTTTTCCCACCGGTGTAGCAAAAGTTGCACCCAAACCGTTCTTTTATTCCGCAGGTAGCACACCGTTTTTACACTCGATTGCCACCGGTGCAGAAAATCCTACACCCTGATCGAGCTGGGTGTAGCAGGTAATGCACTCTTTTTACCAATACATGTATGGTTCTAAACTGTCAGTGGTGTTCTTGTTTTGGTCGTTTTGGTAGATTTTGTTGTTTTCGGTAACGAACAAGCAAGATCTTCATTTGCGCTCATTTTCGACTACGCAGATAAAATGTATTTATTTCGAAATTGAATATTCTTAGAATTTACTAATGCTACAATAAATACAGGTTTTATAAGAATAATAAGATATACTGAGTATGTTTCATCAGTAGAAGCTTTTACGGCTTATATTAAAAAAAGGAAGGCTTCTCTCAGATGTTTGGATTGCATGTAACCAGTACTACAGTAATACATTAAAAACACTTTAGTTCGGTCAAATTTTCCGAAATTTGCTCATGGATGCCAACAAAATAGAATAAGCAGCGGCTGGAGTTGTATGTTCCCGTATCTTAAGCACGGAATTCAAAATCTCTGGTTCTATGTTTTTCAAAACTATTGACGAGTAATCGACATTGATTTTCCAATAGAATTAAATTCTAATGATGATTGATTTCCGTTGCTCTCTTAGCCTTATTACAAAAAAAATCACCTTTTGCATCGTGAGCTAGAAACATTGCGGAAGTATGAGTTTTGGCGAAATTATTAGCCAGAGAGAGGATCGATGAAATTAAATAAGTCCTTACAGTATTGAAATATGAAAATTCTGATTTTTTTTAGCATATATGCATGGTATCAATTCTCAGGAAAAATAAATTAATGTTCATATGCCAAACATTTATTTAAACATTTTACATTCAGCCATGGTTGTAAACATCATTAACAAACTATCCAAAACCCGAACGAATCTAATGTTTCCGAATCCCTTACAGCAAATCATGAATAACAGAAACAGCTGTTCTATCTGTTTGAAGAATGACATTTTGTTTTGATTGACGCCTTCACTAATACTATCATACGCTGTCAAAATATTGCACCGAAACCGTTCTATTTTCCGGTGTCAATTGTTACACTCGCACGGTGCACCGTCGGGAATAATCGAAAACGACATAAATTACATGGCGCAGTATCATTACGCTGATCCGTACCGGGCGCTGCTAACCGGGGTAGCAAAATAACAGCGCTGCCTTCGGAAAGCATCGGGTGAGCAAATTTAGCAGCGCGATAGTTGCGCTGCTATTCGATTTGAATTCAAGCATACGGTGTGGGATATGAAATTCTGGTTGAAGTTTTGGAAATCTGATGCATGATGCGCATGAAGTAGAAATTTCAAAATTTTGGGAATTCGGGTAAACCTTCAAGATTTTGATAAGAATACTACACGCAAAAAAATTGTGCGGTAAAAACTACCATTTTAGGGGGTTAACTTAAGCGTTCGCACCGGCAATTTTCAGCAGACCAGAAATGCGCTTGATTTTACCATGTCTGTAGTCGAAATCAGATTGTTGTAAATTATTTCTGTCAAACGTACCAGTAATGTGGTGGGGTGTACCGTAAACATAGTAAATTGGTCTGAAATTCCATGGTAGTTTCAAGAATGGGCGTAGTCAGCTAAAATAGTAATTTTAACCGCGGAATTTTTTTCCGTGTAGGAATCTGATGCAGTTATTGGAAATCCGATAGAAGTTTATGAAATATTCGAAAATCCTCGTAAGAATTTATCGATTTCGGAGTATTATGGGATTTTGGGATTCCGACTGGAATCCTTAGAATTCCGACTGGAATCCACGGGATTCCGCCTGGAATCCTCGGGATTTCGACTGGAATCCTCGGGATTTCGGCTGGAATCCTCGGGATTCTGACTGGAATTTTTGGGATTCCGACTAGAATCCTTGGGATTCCGACTGGAATCCTCCGAATTCCGACTGGAATCCTTGGAAGTCCGACTGGAATCCTCGGGATTCTGGCTGGAATCCTTGGGATATCGTCTGGAATCCTTGGGATTTCGGCTGGAATCCTCGGGATTCTGACTGGAATTGGAAAGAGATTTTGATAAGAATACCGTCTGGAATCCTCCGAATTTCGACTGGAATCCTCCGAATTCCGACTGGAATCCTTGGGAATCCGACTGGAATCCTTGGAAGTCCGACTGGAATCCTTGGAAGTCCGACTGGAATCCTCGGGATTCCGGCTGGAATCCTTGGGATATCGTCTGGAATCCTCGGGATTTCGGCTGGAATCTTAGGGATTCCGGCTGGAATCCTCGGGATTCAGATTAGAGTCCTCGGGATTCTGACTGGAATTCCAGTCGGAATCCCAAGGATTCCAGTCAGATTCATAATAATTACGGTCAAATTTGCAATATTTCTTGTAGGATTTACAAGGATTCCGGAAGAATTGGCAAGGGTTCCAATCAAATTAGCATCCAGTTGGATTCATAAACAATCTCAAAAATTTCCGATGGAATTCTAATAATTCCGCACCAGAATATAATAGATATTCCAGCAGAGTTACAAAAATTCCCAACTTGAATTGATCACCATTATTTTCACAACTCATATGTTAACCCAAAAAGCAACGACCGGTACGGTAACGAGTTACTAAATATGGTAGCCACCGGTGTGAGAATGAGTGACTAAACTAAAATGACAACTCTGGGGGTGATCATTTTAATCAACCAAATAGTCGCCCCCGTTAAAGATGCTCTGAGTGAATCGTTTTTGGCGTGCGCTTCTTTGTTCCGATGAGTGTGAAATCCACCATCGAGCACGCATCGCCGCCTTCTTCACACTGGTCGAATCGGTCATCTCGTCTAATGGATTAGAGAGCTTGCAGCGCACTCTAGCCGACTTCGCTCTCTTTGATCGAAATTTGTCAGAATTTTCACATGTGCGTTTCCATTTGGTCGATCGTAAAAGTGTAAAAATTGTGCTGATAAAGGCTCTTTTTCTTGGTTCCATTGTAGTGAAAATCATCTCCCAGCGACCATGAACGCGGAAAAGCTGAAGAAACTGCAGGCTGAGGTGCGTATCGGCGGCAAGGGCATGCCCCGTCGCAAGAAGAAGATTGTGCACACAAATTCCGCTGTGGATGACAAAAAGCTGCAGCTGTCGCTGAAGAAGCTCGGCGTGAACACCATCCCCGGAATTGAGGAGGTTAACATGATCAAAAATGACGGAACCGTGATTCATTTCAACAACCCGAAGACACAGGCTTCTCTTGCAACCAACACATTCGCCATCACTGGTCACAGTGAATCGAAGCAGATTACGGACATGCTTCCGAGTATCATTACCCAGCTGGGACCGGAAGGACTTAACCAGCTGAAGAAATTGGCCACGGCAGCGGTAGCTGAGGACGATGACGATGTGCCGGAGTTGACGGAAAACTTTGAGGAAGCCTCCAAGCAAGAGGTGGAAAATATTACGCAGAAGGTGCAGGAGATTCCAGTTTCATAAATTGACTCCCCCACCCTCGCCTTGCTACTGCGCGCCTCTTCGCTCCGCTTTTCAACAATATTATAGTCGCTCCCATCCCCTCACAACAAAAATGGTAAGGATGTGTTTCTTTTTCTTTGTGCGTGCTGGTTCAGCGCTGAAAAAAAAATTCTGCTCCACAAAAGTACACATCTTCACACAAGTCAGCCGACAGGAATAGCAGGTAGCATTTCATCAGAACAAGAAGCACCCCATTTCTCGAGTGCCATTTGCCAAGTAGCAGCCAGCAGAGGCGAGAACCTTCCCCCCTTTTAGGAGCTTTTTGGGCGCCGGTCAGTGCGGGGTCGAAATCTCGCCGGCCAGTCGGAAATGGGACAAATCAATTGCAACATCTAAATCTGCGCGAACACTCTGTGACTTGTACATAACTAAGAGAGTAAAATTGAAGATCAAAGCTCTAACAGCAAAACTGCAGAAGAAAATTTCGTTATGAACACATTTTAATAAACAAAAAAAAAACTGAATAAAGAGTAGATTTAAGGAAACATAAGGTATCCAAAACAGATTTCGCGTTTGTTTGTCGTCAGCTTTGTGTCCTTCGAACACGTCCATTTTCTAATTGGAATCGCATTACGTTTGATTATAATTGTTTGCTGCAGTATGACGTGCATCGTACTCTAGGGGGGTTCAGATCGTGCTCCCCGGAGCACTTGGTGCTTCGTGACTTGGAAAATTTGCAACAAATCTCAAAAATATCAACTCTTCCATAACGCTAAAGTTAGCCAGCTTCAAAATGTTACAGCTCATACCAAATTCGAAGAACATTCATACAAGGGGGTTGGTGGGTGAATGACCCCTTAACTAGTATTTTCGGCAGCTTTTTCTTTTCGTCTTGGGTGGTTTTCGAAAACATTTGACTCAAAATTTGCATCAATACTTTTAGCATAAAAGCGCATCTTATTACGAACTTCAGAAGATTTGGTTTAAAAAAAAACTTATGGTGAAGAGAACAAAACGGTCGTTTTGTTTAGTTTTAAAGAGCACAAATCTAGAGAATAATTTAACAATTTAGGCTGAAAATTTGGTTGATTGGTATCTTATTACATGTAGATAATTGATCAAATTTTTAACCTGTTAGTTTTTGAGGTTTGTGCTCATGAAAATTGTGACTTAAACTCATCTTAGGATTTTATGGACAATATGCATAATAAAATACTGTTTTGCGCAAAGTTTTATACAAAATAAAGAATATTTCACTACAACACTAACATACTTGTTCAGTTATACGAACCTTGTCCAAAATAAAAACAAAGTCCTAAAATTTCTTAGAAATGCTATCTTTTCTGTCGATAGCAATTATCTTGTTTTAAAACATTTGGCTGAAAATCAAAAATAATTCCACTTCAATGAATGATAACTACAGTTAACTCTCCCTTACTCGATATTCCGTATCTCGATATCGAGTTAGAGAACCATAGTAAAAGTTGGTTTTCATGGCTAACTCGATGGTCCCTTGGAACGCAATTGCACTGCTTCTGTGTTCTGTAACTCGATACCTCCCTAACTCGATGGTCCTTTCAATATCGAGTAAGGGAGAGATAACTGTATTAAGCCCTTAATAAAATAGCTTTCGAAATCGAAGATATTTTAAATTTGCAGATCAGAATCGATTGATTTTGAAACAGAATCGAAATTAATAAAAACACGAATCTTACTTCATGATTTGCTCTAGAATTATAAGGTCGATTTATGCAATGCAACAATTTCGGATTTCAAACGCAATCGCGGTAAAGAGTAGGCGCCCTGCAAAAAAAAAATAATCAAAAAGTGCTCCGTGAATCACACGTCTGAAACCCCCTGCTCCTAGAGTCATTGTATACTTCTTCTTGGCATTAACGTCCTCACTGGGACAGAGCCTGCTTCTCAGCTTAGTGTTCATATGAGCACCACAGTTATTAACTGAGAGCTTTCTTTGTCATTGTTGCCATTTTTGCATTCGTGTAGCAAGTACGATGATACTCTATGCCCAGGGAAGTCAAGGAAATTTCCATCACGAAAGGATCCTGGACCGACTGGGAATTGAACCCAGACACCTTCAGCATGGCTTTGCTTTGTAACTGCGGACTCTAACCACTCAGCTAAGGAAGGTCCTGTATGTCCAGGAAGAGTCATTGTATGTCCAGTTTGATTAGGTTTGGATCTTCTTGAGGTCGCGTACATTCATAAACCAATACATCGATACTTGTAGGGTGAAGAGCTGCTTGGACACCAGCATGTTTTGCTTTGGCATGGTGGGTTATTATAGATCGGAATATCATACTGAGTTGGAAGCGAGCAGGGCTGTGCATTTTCGAAAGCATTTTATGTAACACGAAGGTTTGATTGCGTCGTCTCGATGGTGACGAACAACTGCGTCGCTTCGTTCTTCTTTCACCACTCATTCGTTTCGTTACCTGATTCAAAGCAGCGAACAAGAAAGGTGAAATGAAAGAGTAAGAACGTCGTTTCATTTGATTTCATTGAAATCTATCAAAATGTTTCAAATTGGATTTTACTTAGTTTTTGCAATAGTAATGTATATGACTTGTTAGGTAATAAATTAAGATAGAGAAAGTATGCGGGCCACCACGTTGTTCATTTGAATTAATCTGCTCCTAAAGCTAGAGACTACCGATTGAAAGACCAGCACGCTGCGGTGAGACTCTGATATATGACGCGCTACGCACAGGCAGCACGAAAGAAATGAAAAAAAATTATTTTGTATTTTGTAATTTTTTTTTATTTATTACAATAATGACACTACTTTTTCAAGCTAATTCGGGATGGCTTATTTTCACAATGTTCCGTTTTCAAAAAAGCAAGGGAATATGAGTAAAAAAAACTTTGGGCGTAAAACAAATCATTTCAGATTGAATAATTAGTTACACAGGTGGTTTACTTGACTTTGTTTGTAGAAATTTGAAAACAAGGTGGATTCTAATTACTGAAACGACAAATCAGAAGAAAGGTTTAATTCGACAGACAATACTTAAATTGGAAATATCATACAAATGACATGTCAAAACAAAAACTTGTTACAGCAACGACGTTGAACAAATCTTAAATACACGCAGTTAGGATGAATAGTTACAAAATAACAGACGACTTGCTTTACTGCTTGTTTAGCTACATAAGTAGATCGTTTTCATGACAGCGTAATAGCCGAGAAAACGATGAGTATAACGTTTCTTTCCCAAATGCTTAGGCAAAACACTTCACTACCGCTATATGTATGACTGATTCTATGTTCTTTTCACCTTGCATCATTCATACGTGTAGTAGAAGTCTAGAGTAGAAGCGAAACTTAAAGAGCCTTCTGGTCAAAGATGTTTAGCGTTGCCAACTTCCCAAACTCCAAAGTCCCCGGTGAATTATGGAAGGTGTGAGTTTTTCAACTTATGCTGGAGACTTGGCCCCTGACCCCCTTGTACATCAATAAAATACGGTCCGAATTAGAATATGGGGGATCCAAAAGGGTTGGTCCAATCCAGACTATCTGAAGAATTTTGTTAGTCATGCCCCCTGGTAAAAGATAGTACCAAACTCTCTACGAGAAAAGTGTGAGCGCTGAACACATAAAACATTTCATATAGTGCATCGTACTTAAAAGATAAGGCCTAAAAACTGTTACTAGGTCCGATTTGGGCCATGTTCCCCTCCATATTCTGAATATTTTCATTGAAAAGTTCGAAAGTAATAACAAATTCATAAAAGTGAATTTTTCGACAACAAATATACACGATTTATCGCAAAGTATGAAAGTTCTACACAAAAAGTGTTTTCGCTAAATTAACAATTTTGCTGAAGGTACTATGAAGCTATTTCTTAAATTTGTTTAAGTTATTCCAATTATAGAATTCCGAGATTTTTTCTTATACGAGTTTAGAAGCTACAGGATCAATTAAGTGATTTTTTTAAATTCTATGTCAAAACACACATTACTAAACCGTTATTGCCTCTAAACTCGTGTGAGAAAAAATGTTGATATTCAAATTTGTTCTAAAGAACTTGGAAAATTTTATTCAAATCGGTCTATAATAATTCAAACCCAAGGAACACACATGTTATAATTGATGCATATTAACTCTTATATGACTAGATTTTGTCATATAAGAGTTAATATGCATCAATTATAACATGTGTGTTACTCGGGAATCTGATCCTTCAAAGTTGATCATTTAGTGCAAAAAATGTATTACTTAAGTTGGAATCTCATAACATTTACACAAATCCCCGAAAATAAAGTGAAACCAGAAAATTGCCAGAAATTGGATACCTCACCCTATATGGGCTGATAGCGAGTTGTAAGCGGCGTTTGGCTGTTTGCTGCAAACTACGTCGTCATTCTGCCTGGCTCTTCTATGCATTAACACTGCATGCATATGGCGAGGAGACGCGTATAGAGGTGGGAAACGCAAACGGCGATGTGAAGAGCCAACGCTGAAGGTTGAAGGCCACAAACTGTAACTGCTATGGAGATTTTTTTTGTCTTCAACATGGATGTGCGGTTTGGCAAGGGAAACCATTCATTTGGGACTTGAAACAAATTTAACTTTGATATGATTGTTTAGATCGTTTGCATTGATATCATTATTATGATTGTGTTCAAAACTTTTGCATTCCTATTATAATGAATGGTACCACTTACATCTGAGCGCACGAGGTAGAATGGTTCAGTTACGAAGCGGAACTTTTTTTTAGGTCAGTTATATGTATTTTCTTTTCAAAATTCCTTCAAAGCTTCTCCACATTCGCTAGTAAAAGGGAAAACTTCATTGTGTGAATGAAACTATTTCTGATTATCTGCGTAATTAGATAATTAGGTAAAGTGACCAGACGTCCCGGATTGTGCGGGACAGTCTCGGATTTGAGCAACCTGTCCCGCATCACCAAGCATCCCGGAAAACGTCCCGGATTGTGGAGATAACCAAAAAACTTTGTACTTGAAACATCGAAAATGAAAAGTTTTTAAATTAATTAATTTATTACGCGTGGTAAAGATGGACAAATTATGGGTGAAATTATGACAAAATCCACGTACTCGGCTGGGATTTAAAATTATTACCCCAAGGAACAATTGGTAGCTTTTAAGATATTTACGTGATTAATAAAAGCTGCATAGAAGCAACCATTGCTGAACAAGTTTTTAGTTGAATCATTAATTGAATAAAATTACCCAAGTAACCATGGAGCGTTATATCATTGCATATATAATGCAGCTGCATTGCCGTAAGCCTACCATTAAAGTAGTTGAAAAGTGGAAAAGGGCCCTTTTAAAGTTGCACTAATGCAAACACGACGATAAAGCAATAAGGCAATTTATAAAGTAACATTAGTGCAGCAGTGCAATTTATAAAGTGATATTAGTGTATTGATACATTTCTAATGTAGAGTTAATGCTTTGTTGCTTGACAGCTCTTGAAATATGTCGAATAAAAGCAATGTTACATCAATGTTGTTGATATGCAGTAGAATACGTGCAATGTTATAATGCTTGTGGTTACTTGGGTAATTTCCGCTTATAAAAAAGCTGTTGTTCCACTTGAAGTTTGTGTTTTGAATAAGAGCTGAATAAACCTCAGAAAATGCAAATATAGTAGCATTTGTTCTACAACACATAGGAAGTTTAACAATTGACTGATTAAAAGCTTCTATAGGTTGTAGCCATAAAATATTGAACATCTGATTAACAACAAATCGTTCAAAAGTTTCAGAGTCTTATAATTAAAATGTTGACCAGCATGATTAGTAAAACTTAATAACAATGCGAATAACAGTATATGAGTATGCTTTTATTCAAGTAAAACATATCATGTCTTTTTATGTCATTTTCAAATGTTTCAAATGTTTTTCAAATCAAAAGACATGTAGGCGACTATGGATCAACGAGGGTAAAGTTCTAATTGGATTAAAAACAATTAACATCATAATTTAAATTTTCCAAATATAGTGATCAGAATCTGCGACGTTATTGATATCGGAAAAAGTTACTAACCATAACATTTTTAATGATAATCGAAGTATACATAATAATTTAACAATAATTACATGAAAGTTGTTACCAAACTTACAGTCCAGAGTCACAAATAAACATAAATATTTATTAATTGTTGAATATTGGCGACAGCAGAAAAAATGCCCTACAAAGAGCTGAAAAGATGCTGTTTAGATCCAAATTTAAGACAATGTTCAACATTTGTCATTGGAATGAATAATAGTAGTATCAACACTTATTAAACTTCTCCAAAGAATCTTTGCCGACTTGTCAAGATTGTTTTACTAATGAGTTGAACAAGTCATTTTTCCTTCTATTAAAGAGCCAATATTCCACCAAACAAATATAATTGTGTGAACAGGTGTACAGGAGACGAACTAACGTTTTGGTTGCTTCGCACTTCAGCTATTTTCATGCTTAACATGAACATGATTTAAAGCTGAATAGATATTTTATAAAATCTTAACACAACATAGATACATATATCATCCGTGCAGTGAATCCAAAGAAGGCTAAAATAACGATTAATAAACGCATTTTTCAGCAACAAATAAGCCTTGCAAAAGAGGTCACACCATAGCCAAATTTTCGAAAAATGGACAAAATATTTAAAAATTGCGTTGTATTCCTATTATAATGTATTACAATATTCAACTTACTAAATATTATTATCATTTATCTCTATTTAAGTGGCTTTTCGCCCTTGGCGAATTTGTCACTAACTAACTAATATATAAAAACATATTGAATACAATAATAACTGATGCTTTCTCAATTCAATTATTCAATTATGTTTAGAAAATATTTTGAATCTATTTTCTGATATAAGATTATTTTGAAAAAACAGAAAAGAGCACATCTATATAAATAAAAATGGAGTGGTGTTTGTATGTCACGAAATGGCTTCAGAACGGGACAACCGATTTTCAAAATTCTTTCACTGTTGTTTTCTTGAAGGGTTCCGACGTGTTCGTGCGACGAAAAAGTTTAGAGAAGTTTTCGGGAAATTTGGTAAAACGGGAGAGTACTAATATGCCATTTTGTATGGGAGGTATCATTGACATCTTCCAACAGCCTACTTGATGGCAAGACGAAGTTTGCCGGGACCACTAGTTTAACATACAAATGGTTGAAATATACTTTATGTTTCTATAATGCTTAATATATGGAAAAGTACGACAAATACTTTAAATATTAATCTAATAAAAATATTATATATGAAATAAATGAATTTTAGTATAGTTAGATGAACAATTAAATTAAAGTTTTAACAAGTTAAAACTTATTATGAAATTCGAATAATCATTTCAGACTGTTTTTACTTTGTGAATAAACTTTATTTTTGACTAGCATTGACATAAATTTTCTCACTGTGCGCTATAAATAGCCGACTGAATTCAGCTCGCATCAGTACTGAACAGCAGCAGAAGTAATGCGCTTGTTCAGTTGTTGATCAGCATAGCACGTGTTGATTAGACATTGTTGAACAGAAGCTGAAGCATGATCAATGTTCAACTACAAGAGGTTTATATTGGGCACTGGAAGGCTGATATATGAATTCAAGGATGACGCAGATGGCAAGGTATACCGCTGACGATGGGAAGGTCTCGAGGTTGAATCCAGTATCCAGGTAATTATTGAGGTTTTTTAATTCATGGTAAAAGTGTACGCTGCATTTGATATATACGGTGTTAGCGATTTTTAGGCATTTATTTGTTTTCAATTAATTTTGTGGCAGCTGAATAAAAGCTGAGATAAATGCTTATGAAACGATGTTGAAGTTGTAGAATAAAGTCAATATACAATGACACGCTTTATAACTTCTCCAAATTTGTGTGAACAACGCCTGAACAAAGGTTTCACATGGAAATAATAAAAATGTTGTTAAACATGATGCTGAATTAGACTGCAATAATATTGTTTGTTAAATTAGCGTTGTTAAATCATCAATCCTTATTAGGCTAAGTGAAACCTGAACAAACATCATTTCAATATATTATTACAGTCACTAAATGATAGGAAGCCTAATAATTTCGCCAGATTTGCTTGAACAATGTGTGCGTAGCAGCTGCAAAGTAATACAATAAAGCAACTATTCAGTATGTAGTTGTAAAAGATTGCTTAATAAATGATTATAAAATAGGCAAATGTTTCTTGGGATTTTCAGCTCATGATGTGGTTCTGAATTTTCCCATGACACTGTTAAGAAACCTTTTAAGATTTTGTTCAGAATCTACTTTTGATTTCAAATTGTTCTCAATTTGGTTTTTCTATTCCCGTAAAGATTTTGATCGTAATAAAGTCTGAATTCACCGTTTCTAACCCATATTTTTTTAGATTATTTCTTGGGTTATATTCAGTCTAAAGTTCTAACAAGAATTTAGTTCGAAACACCATACATTTTTGCTACAATTTCTCTTAAACAGGTATGTGAGGCTTACAAAATTCTGATTGCAACTCATTGAAAATTCTGGTTCGAAAATATCACGTGATCCAGATCTAAATTTAACCTTATTTTGTCATTTTTCATTTATTAAATATTCCATATAAACTCTTCCGAAACAAATTATGGAAATGCAACTGAATATTGGAAAACACATGTAAAATTTTGAGCAAAAGTGCAAATCAGAAAATGACTGTTAAATGAAAACTTCATATATAAATAGCTTTAAAATCTTATAATTTCCCTCCAAATTTTATTATTGGATTACTTCAAAAAAACAAAAAAAAAGAATGTGTAAACAGTGCTCGTTTGATTTTGGCACTATTAATCTCAATGTTTCTGTAAGTCCTTTTGAGACATACCTTGTTCAAAATAGGTAAACTCAATTCGTGGTTATTATTATGGTGATGAAAGTTTTAATAAAATCAATCGTTGTTCTATTTTGGCACGTTTCAATTTAGGGAATACGAAAATTTTTGTCATTTTGGTAAAATTGAACCGGCAGTGTACTTTTTAGTATTTCTTACAATATTTTTCAAAAGTTTACCATTTTTGTCCCGCATTTGAAGCCAATCACATCTGGTCACTTTAATTAGGACAATAATTTTCATTTCAATCGCCCTAGGTGAAGATGAATCGGAACCACTCATGGAAACATTTCCATCTTTAGAATCAAACCGCTGATCACACTGAAGGTTAGATCGGGAATCACCATAACCCTAGTACTCAATCAATCAATATTGTTAGTGTGATCGGATGTATGGTTCCCCTGCTCTTGAAAATTCAAGGTTCGGCTTTGATCCATCTTCACATTAGGGTGATTATAAAACAAAGCCAAACTTTGAATTTTCAAGTGCACAAGTCTGGAGAATCTTATAATCGTTCGTGTTGAAAATCGATCAAATTGCTTGCTTGCTAATGATGACCTGCACCTGTGTGCACAGCTTGCAAGCTTTGGCACGTCGATAAATTTCTATTCAGTACATGCGTTAGTCTCTCAGATTTATATTCACCCTGAAGCTTTATTTTAGCGTGTACGCTTCCACACAACCCGACTAAAAATATACCATCAGTCAAATTAATCAACAACAACAAACATCATAACAAAGTCTCCGCGAGCATACATCTCACATTGCATTACTTTATCACATTGCGCCGCAAGGACAATACAACTATTCAAAATTTTATTCCTAATTGATCCGTCATGAGTGAAAGTACGTGTAATTCGTCGTTTTTTCTGGATCCGAAACCGCTTCTGAGGTAAGTTTTCCAACCTGAACTTGGTGCACCCAACCTTAACTATATTATGCTTTCCAGCGGTCGGGATATGTTGCAACATCATGTCGGGAATTATGATTTCAACACACGAATTCGCCTCGTCAAAGCGGAAGAGGAATCCGAGCAGCAAGAGGATATTTCCCGAATAAAAAGTAAGTAGGGTAGGGTAACTTGTTGTATTTTCGGCAGCTTTGTTCTCTTCGTCATGGGTGGTTTTGTAAGGGCTACCGAGGAGTATCAGGGTAATATGAACTACCTGAAAAAAAGTCATGATTCTTTGCTTTCATGATATGTCGATAATTTATGGTATTATTTAAGTTCTTGTAGATTACTTTAGGGGCGGTTCATTAATTACGTAAGACAAATTTCGGGGTTTTTCAACCCCCCCTCCCCCCATGGTAAGATTTTTTGTATGAAAATTAAAAATAAATTGTATGGCGCGTAAGAATTCTCAGACATCCCCTCCCCCCATAACCCCTTACGTAATTTATGGACGGCCCGTTATAAATGTATCTTGGTTGTGCAATCTGTCTATCGATGTCTTCAACTCTTCAATATGTCATTAATTTTACGCTCATTCGTAATGTTCTAGGAATCGCTAGAATCAAAAACGAACATCATACCGTTTCCCTCTCCGCATGATCATTCTGATCTTTGGGTTCATTCAAATATAACGTAACGCAAAATTTGCTAATTTTAGACCCCCTCCCTCCCACCACGTAACAGCTTTTGTATGGAAAATTTTATTTTTTTGTATGGACCGTAACACTATGTAAGACCCCCTCCCTCCCTTGACTTTTCAAAAGCGTTCGACACTGTTCCGCATGCGTATGCAGTAGAAAAGCTGAAGCACATAGGACTACCGGATTGGATCATGGACTGGATTTTTTCATACATGGAGCGAAAAGCGCTCCGTTGAATTCGAAATACCGTCTGGAGTACCACAAGGCAGTGTGTTAGGTCCTCTCATCTTCGTAATGTTCGTAAACGATCTCTGTCCTCGAATTTCCTCTGGAAAGTTACTTTTTGCTAATGATCTAAAAATATTCAGAGTGATCGCGTCGGCTCTTGATTGGCTTGATTGCAACGTTATCCAGCACGACATCGATGAGCTTTTGCGGTGGAGCAATGAGAATGGCATGCATATCAACATTAAAAAATGCAAATCGATCTCGATGCAGAAATCCTATTGACCATAACTACCGTATCAACTCCGTCCAGCTAGAACGAGTTGAATCTATAGTGGACCTCTGTGTGACTATAGATAACAAACTCCGCTTTAATGAGAATGTTGCCACAATGACTGCCAAGGCTTTTTCCGTACTCGGCTTCGTCCAACGTAATGCTGCACAACTAACAGATATATATCAGGGTTGTTAACGCTAATTAACGTTTAACGCCGTTTCGTTGAATCGTTGAGGTTAACTTTAACGATTAACGAAACTTCCGTTTATTTTTCGGAGCAGTTAATTAACGTTAACGTTAGCGCTCAGCGTTAAATTAACGTTAACGACTTCGTTGTTTTTCACGTTAATTGATTTATCCACCTAAATTCACTCGTTCCAAGAATTTTTACACTAGAAAGGGACCAGAACACGTCAGGAGCATACGTTAGGAGAATGTCACGCTCAAGTGTTACAATTCTTGTACCGGGTGAATTCAGTTCACCTTTGGATAAGTCAATAATGGAGCCTTGATTATATCTACCTTCAACCGATTCCATAGTTATTTTGAACGTACTTATAAATTGCAACTGGACAAAAAAGAAAATACAGAAAATAGAATAGTTTACGCAACATAATTAGCTACTTTATTATCAATAAAACACAGTACAAATAGAGGTCAGATTATTAAGATATATTTCGTTTTAAAAAAGGGTGTTGTGTATCAGGATATGGAACGTGTCCCCAGCGACCATATTTGCTGATCAACCAGGCCACACAAAGCGATTCGTACTTGGGCACTCCATATGTTAGGGTATGTTTCTGGGGGTGATATCCGTTTTATTGATGATTCCTTATTTACACTCTTTTCTTCAATTGTTTTTGCCCATTCTTGGTAGACACTTTTGGCGCACAAATAGTACACTACGGCTTAGGGTCGTTATTAATCCGGGTTTCGCATCTTCAGGGGATTGCTCCCAGCGGCGTAGTACTGAAGACGGGTTTTCTGCAAGATGATAGCTCACCGTCCTATACTCGATGCTGGCGTGCTTCACAGCTACAGGATAGCTTATTTGGCCCTTGTCTTGGATTGGGATTAGTTTGAAAAAAGCGCACGAACTGGATGATCGCTAGATGCAAAATGTCTTTCACCTAAACTGCCCATAACTGCAAAACAGTCACATTCGACATTTTTGACAAAATGGAGTTAATACCATGGAGAGTCATCAAATTAAATACTTTCGGTCAACTTACTGAAAGCTATGAGATTGTTCTAGAAAATTCGAAAAAAATACCAAGTTGTTTTGTCACATTGGTAATTATAACCGCATAACAGTCACATTGAGATTATGAATGGGCCTCGTAATGTGATAGCAATCAAATTTCTATCAGAATTATTTTCTGACAATTCACCCAGTATGCGATATGAGCTGTACAAAATATTAGCCTCTAATAAGCACTTTTGAGTTCCTGGTAATTTTTAGAAATTTTAGTTTCCTCCCATACTGCCATTAAATGCACACTTGGTGTTCCATTTACTCAATGCCTACTTTTGTCGAATGTTACAAATATGCAGATATGGGCAGTAAAGCATTGTCATATTTCTTTTCCAACGTCCTTGGATACGACGTTTGCATAGAAACCCTTTATTTATAGAGGTAACAACTGTTCAAAGCTCTTGGGAGAATCAACGCAGTAGTTAGCGGCAGAGGTGCCAGATGATTTGATAGAAAATCTGTATCCACGAGGTTAAAAAACCTGTGTCCCATACAAAAATATCTGTGTCCATACAAAAAAATGTTGATGGAAAATCTGTGTTCCATACAAATTGAATCTGTGTCAGCATAAACATATCTGTGTAATACAGAGAAATCTGCACATCTGGCAGCCATGGTTAGCGGTATACGTTGACGTAATAGAAGTATAAGCAGTAGAACGCTAGTGGCGCTGTTATCACAAAATAGAATTATTTTATTAATACTTACTATTGAAGTTTTTGGTTGTTTGTTTAGCGCTATGTTGTAGACAATGTTTTATTATGGTCGAAAAATTTGATTTGACACTTATAGACCCGGTACTCAGACTGTCAGAGCGTGGCAAACTAGATGTTTGTCACACGAACAGTCACGACATTGGCCTTCTACGGCTAATGCTTCTACTGTTGACGTTGATTCAACGCAACCCGTTGACGTTGACGCTAACAACCACGAAAATTAACGCAACGGCGTTACCGTTGATCTGTAACAAATTTAACGTTAACGGCGTTAATCGTTGGTTAACGTTAACAACCCTGATATATATATGCACCAAAATCACTGTATTGTGCCCTGGTGCGAAGCATCCTGGAGTACGCATCCCCGGTTTGGTCGCCATATCACGCATCGGAGGTTATTCGCATAGAAGTGTACAAAGTGTATTCCGCACACGGTTATTTGTTTACAAACATTGAGCTGTCAGTGGGAACCACTTCCCAGTGGGAACCATAGATGTTTGCTCGTTATTTTTCAATGGGGTTGTATGGGCGGTGTCAGGAGGCTGACAAAAACAGTTATTCGCCTTGCGCTTAGAAATCTTGCTTGGAATGATCCTTTGCATCTTCCACATTACAAAGCACGCTGTCGCCTTATAAATTTAGATATACTCTCGGAAAGAAGGAAGAAGTTGCTATAGTTGACAATATTCGACATCCTATGCCAAAACATTGACCGGGCTGAATTATTGCAGCAGATTTCATTCAATGTACCGCAGCGGCCGTTAAGAAATCGCGCATTTATTATATTTCCTTAGTTCATGCAATACTGTAAGTGAGAACTTTTACTTTAATTGACAAAGTAGTTCTTTAAAGCTAGGTTAAGATGTCAGATTAGGTTGGTCTTTACGATTTTATCGAAGACCATCTATCTATATAAATAAAAATAGAATGGTGTTTGTATGTCACGAAATGGCTTACGAACGGGTCAACGGATTTGAATGATTCTTTCTCAGTTTTGTTCGTCAGGGGTTCCGACGTGTTCGTGTGTATAAAAATCCCAGGATATTCACCGGGGAAGTTAAAAAAAACGAGTGCGAACAAAACTGTCATTTTATATGGGACGATCAAAAGCGTTTTTCAACAGCCTACTTGATGGCAAGACGAGGTTTGCCGGGACCACTACTGCCCATAACTGCATAACAGTCACATTCGACATTTTTGACAAATTGGAGTTAATACCATGGAGAGTCATCAAATGATAAAAACTTTCGATCAACTTACTGAAATCTGTGAGATTGTTCTACAAAATTTGAAAAAAAAAATACCAAGTTGTTTTGTCACATTGGCAATTGTAACCGCATAACAGTCACATTGAGATTATTAATGAGTTTCGTAATGTAATAGAAATGAAATTTCTATCAGAATTATTTTTTAACTATTCATTTAGTATCCGATATGAGTTGCACAAAATATCAGCCTCAAATAAGCACTTTTGAGTTCCTGGTATTTTTTAGAAATTTCAGTTTTCTCCCATACTACCATAAAATGCACACTTTGCATTCAATTTACTCAATGCCTACTTTTGTCGAATGTTACAAATATGCAGTTATGGGCAGACTAGTATACAATAAATAAAAATAAATAAATAAATAAACACTGCTCTAGAAGGTCATTGCATTTCAGAAGATTTGGCTTATAAAACCCCCCCAGAACGAAGAGAACCAAAGGGTCGAACATTCGTAAGTTCCCGTACTAAATTCATAGTTGTCCTTAAGTAAATATCTACATCGAAGCTCGGTGATCCGTTTTAGATGAATTCCGGACAGTTCTTGCACAACAGCGGGTAGGCAAAGCAGAAATGTATTCCGAGGGGGAATGGGATAATAAGCGGAAACGAATACGAATCCGTAAAGCTGTCGGAAAATGGCACATTTATGGTTATCTAGAAAACAAGGTACAATACGTCGATGGCTACGAAGCTCTTCATTTATTGGAAATGGTAAACGGCTTGTAGGAATAATGTAACAATCACTCATGTTATTTTGACGATATTTGTTATTTTCAGAACCGACTAATTGTGTTCTGGGATACGGTTTTGATATCCTTGGAACAGGCGTACACTCTATTCCTTGGTTATCCTGAATCTTTGAGCTTGGAACACTATAAGGTTTACAGCACTATGATGAGAGCTGGTTTCTGTCTGTTGAAATTCGATTTGAACCGAAAGTACCAAATCGATACTGAAACCACGGAACAGAACTTGGACGAAGAACGGGCTTGCGTTTGGAGGAATCTCTACAAAATCCTGAGACAACACAATCCAATTTCTCAACAAGAACAAGACACTGATCAGGCTTTGGCGCAACAAGTTGAACGATCCATGCAAAATTTCAACTCCATGATCGCATCGCAGATTGAGTCTAGTAATGAAATAAAATCGTCTGACGATAATACCCAAGACGATGACCAAGAAATTCCATTTAAGAGACAACGGATTGATAGCTCCGCAATAGAAACTAAAACCGCTAACCAATCTAAACTCGATGCCTTTGCTGATCTTTTCGAGAGTTTTGAAATAGTTCATAGCACATTGGAAACCGACCTTGACCCTGACGAGAAATCTTCAAACGTTCAACTCCATTTCGATATGTTTTGCAATAGTGATGGCTCCACTTTCCGGAAAAGCCAACCGTCTGTTCCAGAATACCGGATTATCATACGCTTGTGAGTGTTCGACTGTTTACATACTGTATTCAACCAATCAATATTCTATATCAAATTTATCTTTAACAGATCTTCCGAGCCTCCTTTAACGGCTAACGACATTGCCGCGTTATACTCTCGTCAACCGAAGCCAGATGTTCCCATCCTACTGATGCTGGTAGCAGAAACATTGTCGATTAATTGTTTTTTGTACAGCTTTTATCGTTTACCGAAGAATTTGGTAGTCATCCCTCCAAGGCGAATAATGGATCGAAACTCTACCGACGATGATGACCTTGCGATTGATGATAACTCAAGCGATGACGACTAGTTAGTTATACAATGCAATGGAAACGTACTGTGCATCTAAGAGGAAAAATGATAATTTTCTAAAAGAATAAAATAAAAAAAAACTAAAAAAACTTGTTTATTATAGAAATATGTATGAGAGCAGTCCACAAAAAGTTGAGGACATAACGGAATTAAATACACATGGTATTGTGGAGTAATATGCTATTTCCGGTTATGAAATTATTAAAGACCCGGAGTCCCCACATTTCATTGCTCCCACAAATCATTGCGTATAATATTAAAGAAAAAATAACTGAGCAAAACACTGAAACAACATAAACAAATGAAACATTAAAAAAGATTCAAAAATTGGTGTATGTGGATTTGTGGAAATTACACCAAACAAATCTCTCCGAAAAATGTAGAAAAGGATACAATCTTCTAAAATGAACTTTCTTAGAACCGTAATACGGGGTAATATTGATCAGCACGGTAACATTGATCGGAATGATTCATCTCGTAAAGGTTCGAATCATCATTTATTGACGGAACATTTTCAAAGTATGAGTGGTGCTTCTCATTCATGAGTTAATAAAGAAAGGTTTTTGCGAAAATTAAGTTTAGTTCGTGCATAAATACCTATGTCAAGTTTTCGAAACAATGATTCCTATCATTTTGGATGACGCTACCAAAGAATTATATATCGTATGAGTTCTGCAAACGAAATCACCAAGGAAAATGTGCTTGATCCTAACAATGACATCGCCAAAAACGATTCCGTTGTCAAAACTTAACAGATGTTAAATTTCGCAACAGTTGCGAATTACTATTAAAACGTATAATTCTCTTATGAAATTGCCTACTTTTAGGCGTATTGCTCGGTTCAGGGTGTTTTTTATTTCCAAATAACTCAAAAAGTAAACGACTTGTAATTGTTTGGCCTTCAATGTTACCCCATATCAGCCAAATCAAAAAAAAAATCACCTAACATATTTTCTTAAACATGCTGAAATCTTCCAAAAAAGCAAAACAAAGTATATAATTACGAGTGATGGGTGCCTATACTTGTTTTAGAAATATAAAACTTGCTACATTTGCGCTTTCAAATGAACCATTTATGAGGCCTATTATAGGGGTGTGAAGTTTCCAAACTCGTTTTCCATACGAATATTCAAAAAAATCCAGAGGATTGTAACATGTTCCAATCTCAATGAAACTTTCACAATTTGCTTTTCACTAAGATATCTTTCTGAGAAAAATATAAAGTTGATCAAACCACGGTTCATTTTTGTATTACACTGTGTTAAAATCTGTAGTGGAACTGATATGCGATTACTTTTCATTATGGGACAATTTGACTTGCTGTTTTTTCCTACTTTTTCCGCACAAATCTCATTATCTCATTAGGGCAGCTGAAAGAGCATTGAAATGTATGTTGAAAACTGAACTCAACTCAATTTTGACAAAAATGCAGATGAGACTGACTTGCGATTCACGGCAGTATATTGCCACCAACAATGGACCAATGCACGAGTTCACTATTTGACTTTTTTGCGGTGCCGTGTTATTTACGTGACCATGGCTACGAATGAATTCGGCACCGCTCAAACGTAAAATAGTGAACTCGTGCATTGGTCCATGGACCAATGCACGAGTTCACTAATTTGACGTTTGAGCGGTGCCGAATTCACTAGTTGCCATGGTCACATAAGTAACACGGCACCGCTCAAACGTCAAATAGTGAACTCATGCATCGATCCATTGATATGTTTTTCTTTTAACTGTACAAATTTTAACAACATTTTTCAACAGTTTATCACTTCTTATTCTAATAATCCAATATCAACGTAATTTCCCCTCGGATATGTAATCTTGACACGATGGTTGGGCTTACCCCATTAGCTCTTATATGGGATCCAAAAACACGAAGGAAAAACGAAAAAATCATCAAAATAATAAAACTTTGACCCGCGAACGATTAATCGCTAGTGCACATTCAGAACGATGCATTATTCGGCGAGCGCAGTTTGTTGTGATTACTCAACGACAAAAGGTTAATCGTTGTTGCTATGGTCGCACGATAAAGTACAACCGCGATGCATCATGGAATGTCATTATCACTAGATTTCCATCCTTGACAAAGACACATGGAATGGTTCATAAAAAATTAAGCCGAGATTCATCTTTGAGTTATTTTTTTTCGTTGCCCATATTGAACCGTTTTTTTACCAAAGTTAAATTTCTGATGGGTTTCGAGCCGAAATTTATCCTGAACATATACAAAATCTGGGAAATTACCTTTTAGTTCCTACCAATAGTAGTACCATTCGGGGTGTCGAATCCATTAATTGATTTCAGAGTTTTCAAAGGCATTTTTTTCGTTGAAAATCAAGAAAGTATACATAAAAAAGTGTTCACTGTATTTCATTCTTCAATCGAAACACAGTGAATATTTTTTAATCGAATTAATTTCACTTTTGCTTAGCTTAGCTTAGCTTAGACTGACTACACTGCCGTGAATCGCAAGTCAGTCCCATCTGCATTTTCGTCAAAATTGAGTTGAGTTCAGTTTTCAACATATCTTCCGATGCTCTATCAGCTGCCTCAATGAGATAATAAGATTTGTTCGGAAAAAATAAGAAAAAACAGCAAGTCAAATTGTCCCATAATGAAAAGTAACCGCATATCAGTCCCATTACAGATTTCAGCACCGTGTAACACAAAAATGAACCGTGTTTTGATCATCTTCATATTTTTCTCGGAAAGATATCGTAGTAAAAAGCATATTGTGAAAGCTTCATTAAGATTTGAACAACTTTCAATCACTACTCATTTTCAACTTTCAATCCTCTGGAATTTTTTGAATATTCGTATGGAAAACGAGTTTGGAAACTTCACACCCCATTTTCTCAATGCATACTTTTTATAGATGGGACTGACTTGCGATTCACGGCAGTACACATATCAATGGTTGCTATTCCGTGATTGACCGAAGTCAGTGAAAATGCACAAAGAATCAACTAGAAGTTCGGTTGGGATTGGCCATAATCTTCATGAGTGTGCATAGTTCAGTGCCTCTATTTATACAGGGTCAATAACGGCGCCGGCCACGTCCTTGCAATCAGGTGGGATTGGGGGAATGAATGTTAGTGTGCAACCTTTGCTATTTGGAGACCGTGTTTTCCTCTGCCTCTCCACAAAGGCTACTGGGAGGGATGTTTGTTAATGGGGAGGATCGTTGGGTCACAGGATTCACTTTAATAAGCAATTTGACCAAGATAAATAATTATTTGTGAGATATAAACATGCTTATATGTAAATATAATATTTTAATTTGATATTAACAATTTCTGTGCAGAGGAAAATTATGCCGACACTTGAGGTGACGAACCATTCAAAGTTTGTTGAACTGAATGTAACATTCCTACAGGTGTCAGGACGAAAGCATGTGTTATTATATTTTACTTATTTGAAAAGAAACAAAAAACTCGATTCGCTGGAACATCATAGAACACTCTTATTCTTATGCCGACACTTACAGTGGCGAACCATCACAAGTTTGTTAAATAAAGTGAACCTCTTGCAAGTCTACACTTGTAGTATCGAACCATTTGAAGTGTTTTTAATTACAAAAATAAAGGTAAAAAGAAAGGGGTGTTGAAAAAAGGTAAAACATAATAATTTATGAATCAGAGTTTATGTCGACACTCACAGTGATGAACCATTCATAGTTTGTTAAAAAAACATATTTACGTCCCACCGTTGTAACGATTAAATGTGCAGTCATACATATAGTAGTAGCATGAAACGAGCTCACCAATTGATCCGTCACCCTTGACTGAGCAGCAACAATCCACTTTCAGCTTCACTCGTTTGCTCGGCTATATAAAAGCACTCAGAGAAAATAGGCGCGCGGCCCGAGAAGGAAAACAACTGACGACTACGACTGCTCGGACTTTCTTGACGCACTGCCCAGGAGCAATCGTTAAAGTCAAAGGATCAAAAACAAACTAATCCATCGCAGCACTTTTTCACTTTACTCGTCCGACGCGCGACATGTTGAATCTTGCCCTCATCGCCCGCCCCCGCTAGAGCAAGCGTCAAGGTCGAAAGATCAAACACTACTCCGAGCACGACGGAATGTTCGGAAAAGAAGACAAACACGTCTTCGGCAATCAATCCATTACTTGACTTCTAAACGTTTCTATGTTCACTGAATTATAGCACCTGGAGTACTGCCAATGTCCCGGGTGATGGCGAAAAGAAAAAAAAAAACACATGTTCTGCTATCAACTATGTTCCACTATTTTCACTCCACTACACTTTGAGGTACTGCCGGGTGGCATAGAACCATCAGCCAAATTCTTCATCGAATTAATTTCAATTTTGAACAGAAAAACTGCTTTTAAAGTTTCGATGCTTGCGATGACGGAATCTTGAACGTTAGAGTACTAAATTCAATTGAGTTGGGTTTTCGAAACTGAACACAAAATGAGTTTTCGGATACAAACAGATTCGAACTAATAATTGTTTTTCCATACATATATTTCTGATTAAAATTAGTTACATTCATTACTGTCAATTGATAAACCATTATACATCCAGAAACAGGATTGTATGTAGAACAAAAAAAAAATCATATGAATCAATTTTTGAATGTTTATTGTTGAGTGCGCTATTCTTTAAAATGACACATTTCTTGTAGTTATAAATAACGAAAATATATGAATATTTATTGAGAATGAAGTCTCACGCACTAGTGTGCTCATGTATATGTGTATGTTTGATTTGATTTCTGTTATAAATATCTAAATGTGTAACTTACGATTGCAGATAAACCTACTAATGGTTAAAATAATATATTTTACTCCATTTCATCGCTCGCTCAATCGCCAAGCAATCACATTTGTTAGATCCAGTTGAAATACCTGATTCTCTGTGTATTTA
This sequence comes from Aedes aegypti, assembly GCF_002204515.2. Taxonomy (NCBI): domain Eukaryota; kingdom Metazoa; phylum Arthropoda; class Insecta; order Diptera; family Culicidae; genus Aedes; species Aedes aegypti. The sequence continues at coordinate 145,125,841 of NC_035108.1, forward strand.
GTCAACTTATAAAGCGTAGCATGGCGTGCTGTTCTGAATCGTTTATCTCATTTGAAACAGGTACGATAAAATATTCACAAAAGTAATAAAAGGCATACATCTTCGCAGTACTACTTGCAAACCTTATTTAACTATTCTTATTTTAGTCCTACATGATCACATTTTTTTCAGTAAAATTTTAAAAACTTTCGTTTGACTTAACGGACGAATTGCATGTGGAGAATTGGATACTTTTTGCTGTTATTCGAGATTTTGTGCCTATTTCTTCATCAGCGACTTCACTTTTTTGACATACTTATTGATGAACGGTGTATTGGATTTTTTATTCACCGAAGTTGTGTCGCTTGTCGAAGCAAACGAATTCAACGAAGAGTTCGTCGATAGTACGTCATCTTCAGGTGGAGCTTTGTCTGCGATGTCATGCTTGCTACGTGGAGTGCTATCTACAGTGATAGTTTCGTTTTCACAGGGTTGTTCGCCGCATGATTCAGGAGATGCTGTGTCCATTCGAGGATCTGGAGTTTCTGCAGGCTCCGCGACGGTTTCAACAAATCGAGGGTTGAAGCAAATGTTTCCCATAACTTTTAATGGAGATTGTGGTTCAATGGAGTTGTCTTCAGATGCAAGGTTTTCCATGCTTTGGGTGTTGTCGAGAAAATCCGTAAGATTTCGATCGTCGTCAAATAAATCATCCATGCTGCGAGATCTACGATTTTTGGTTTTTATGGATTCCTCGGTTGATTTGACCGGTTCAGCCGCAGAATCCGTCGAAGTGGTATCCGGAATTTTTGCATCCGTATGATCTTGTCCTTCAGAAGGTTTTCTGTCCTCTCGTAGCAGTCCCTCATAGCTATGGCAGCGGTTTTCAATTTTAGGCGGAAGAGGAGGGCGCTGTGCAGTAGCATTCAATCCAGCCGCAGAACTCCTCCGCATTTCCGAAGCACGGATATTCCTCGCCATGCCACCTCCTAGAGATGATATCTTAGAGCTTGGGAAGCGTGAAGTTCGCCCAGTCGTTGCGTAGCTTCCTGTGCCACTCAGTAACTGACGAGCTGGACTTGAAGACTTACGATAACGATTTGCCAAGCTGGAGTAATAGCGCGGTTGGTTCAGTGAGGAATTCGATCCACTACTCGGTTGTTGGGACTGCGAGTGGCCAGTAGAACCCACTGAAGGAGTATCTAGTCATTCGTAGTTACGGTTTTCCTTATCACTGCTTTTACCAGAATCGTTGCTGTGCATTCGCTGATAAATAGTTGGTGTTGTTGGCGTTGAATCGCCGCCTGGTCGGTTCAGCAGGTTACGGAAGTGATCCGTTGAACTGCAACGAGTGTTGGTTTCGGCACGCATGAACCTGTGATAAATGAATTAATATATTAAAAAAGTGTTTCCAAATAAATCATAAGAAATTGTGGTTCGATTTATTAACTCAATTAATGAACAAAAAATGACAATGGACCATATGCATGATGAAAATACGCGATTACAGATGATTTGTATACAATGCATTACAATTGAAAACGAATACCTAGTTCAGAGTACAAATCAAATGTACATAATATAAATTATTTTCATAATGCGAGTATGTCTTTTACATTAATTTTTAAAGATTTCGACCTTGAATCTAGGCTATAGGAAACCAGCGTAAGTAGAATAAGAACGAAAATATCGTTGAGTAATATTTTCCTGATGACACATTTGTGGTTTGTATACCATGATTGTTGGGGATAAGTTCTATATATTAACTTTTCAAAAAATTGCTTGAAATGACATTCTGTGCCCCATGGTATTCATATCACGCATGTGTGCAACATATCAGACTAGATGAGTCGTAATTGGTAATCAAAGAACACTCGCCTCTCACGGATGTCAGGCGCCACCCATAGTGGTACTCATCACGCTTACTGCTGGGCTCATCGTTGATCCAACGGTGGGTGTCCCACTATTTTAGTTTTTTTTTCACACAACATACCAACAACCGGAATACAGTCTTCCCGAAATGTGATACTCTGAACACAAACACATGGAGATGAGATCAGCTAAATAGTTTTTTTTTTTTTTTTGCGAGAGCTGACGGCAGTACTAGTGATGAGTGGTTGGTTAGCGCTAGTGTGAACTGGTAGTGATAGCGAGATTTGGTAGTATAAAACACACACACACAGTGGACAGTTCTAACGCTTGTCTTGGTCATCGTGAGATCATGCTCTCTTGACTATAGTTTTTAGGTCGTGGAAAACCGGTTATGGAAATTTTTTTAATAGCTCGATCTTTGCGACGATGCGCTAGAGCGACCATTACGGCTAAGAGTATTCCGTATGTACCTGCGGGCGAGGAAGAGAAATGCGAAGAAACGGTTCAGAACTTTTGGTGTTCTTAGAGGAGTAGGAAGAAGGAAACAACACTCAAAAAATAATGTTTACCTACTTATAATCATAGAATTGAAATAAGGTGGAACAATAAACTCAAAAGGTAAGTCTATGAAAAGTGCTCTTTAGTAGCGTGTGCTATACGGAAATAATATTGTCTCATGCGTTGAAAAAAGAAGAAATTCCGAAGAAGAAACCCAATGAAACAAAAAACTGCTCTCTCCTTAAATCGAAAACATGTGAATAACGATTATTGAATTATTCCTATCAATGATACCTTACCTTTCCAGTTTGTCCACGCATGCATCCTGGTAGTCATGAATCCATCTAACGCCATTGAAGTGGCACACCCCACGCATATCCTCTGGTAAGCGTTCTGGCTCCGGCCACTGGAAATTGTCGATGATTGGGATGATGTTGCAGTCGGAATTGAGTGCTGCTACGATTTCCTGTGGAAAAGGGATTACATAGGTTATTGAGAGGTATTCGAATTTTGGCATGATCTGAGTAAACTGATTCTGAATTCAAATTACAGCTGATGAGCGACAATTCTCAGATATCGTAGATACTAAAACACGGGCGCGGATGCTAGACGAGCAGTTGGGAAGAATAAACGTTTCTGGAGACGTCAAGGGCTGTCAACAAAACGGCGCTGTGATTGCACTGGACAACGGCGAAGACAAAACGACTGGTTCGATGAAGAGTACCAGAGAGTGACATACGTGAAGAACCGCGGCACAGTGCAGCGAGAGTTGAAGAAAAGCGAATCCGCCGCAGAAGAAAGTGTGGTAGCTGAAGCTCAAGATAGCATATTAGGGCCTGTTCATAAATTTCATAACGCTGAAGGGGGTGGGTGGGTGTCCTTAAAATGTTTCAACCCTTACAAAATTTGTAAAATATTCATACAAAAAACGTTACGAGAGGGTGAGTGGGTATCAAAAATTGTCATTTCTGGCGTTATGAAATTTGTGAATGAACCCAATATCGGAACGAGATGCGGAGATTTTATGCAACGGTAAACGGCGCGCGGCACAATATAGTACTAGTGCCCGCCATGTGCAAGAAGGGAATTTGCTGGCCGATATAACAGTAATGCCTGCAAGCTGGAAGGCACACTTTCAGTAGTTGTTGAACGGTGAAAATGGTAATGTAGCGAGACACAGGATTAACATTGATGATGACGGTTGAGCTATGGATCCACTGACCATAGTAGAAGTCAGAAAGGCTATCAGCGAGCTGAAGAGCTGTAAGGCTACTAGGAACTTCGAGATACCGGTCTCAAGCATGGAACTGAGCAGCTTTACCAATCCACAGAGCAGCTGCACCAATCTTAAGTGAGAAGCTTTAGCAATGTATCCACCGAGGACGAAAAAATGTCTATCGGTGGCATCATCCTCCCAATCTACAAGAACGGGCACATACTGGAGTGCGAGAATGACAGAGTAATTACCCTGTTGAACAAATTCAAAATCCTGTCGCGCATCCTGTTTAACAGACTGATACCGCTCGAGGAGTTCTCCATCGGCGAATACCAGGTTGGTTTTCGTAAGAGCGTACGATTCAGTGAAAAGAAATAAGCTATGGACTATTCACAGGCACTAACATCACAGGGTCGCACATGCTCTTTGGCTTTGCGGGCGATATTAACCTTATTAGAATCGATCGCAGGTCAGCGGAAGCTCTCGTGCCTCTGCAAAGGGAGACATCGAAGATAGGCCAGCCCATTAATTCTACCGAAACAAAGCACATGGTTGCAGGTAGACATAGAGTTGAGCCTAGTTGTATTGGTGATGAGGATGTATTTGAAGTTGTTAAAGAGTTTCTTCATCGTATTTGTGATATGTGACGATGACGTTTGGGCACGGAGCGTTGACTTTGGATGAAGCATTTCGGAAAGCCTTCGATGTTTTCAAGCGTAAAGTGCTGCAGACTATACTCGGTTGGAAACTAAAACATGGTGTTTGACGAAGACGCATGAATAACGAGTTACATCAAGCGTATAAAGAAACCAATATTATTAACCTATAAAATACAGCAGACTTCAGTGGGCTGGTGACTTGTCGGTGCAAACGGAAGAAATAATTGCGTAAAGAATATTCAACAGAGGTAGGCGACATAGTGGAAGGCCACGAATACGTTAACTGTACGCAGTGGAAGAAGACCTGGGAACGTTAAACGAGGCTACTGGAAAATGTATTGTCCAAGACAAACGAAGCTCTACAATATGCCCGGGAATGGCGGGATGCTGTGCTATCAAGCTAGGAAGCGTGTTCTAAAACGTGTGTAGGAGCATAAGTCGGCCATTATGACGGCCAAATTTATAATCTGCCATGTTTGATCTTAAGGTGAAGATAAATCGCAGCCAAAGTTCAAATTTTCAAGAGCACTGATCTGGAGAACCAAACATCCATTTGAGCTGAAAACCTAATCAATTGGTACCACCAGCTAGTGACCAATCGATTAAGTTTTCAGCTCATTTGGTTGTTCATTGGTTCTCCAGATCCGTGCTCTTGAAAATTTGAACTTTGGCTTCGATTCATCTTCACCTTAATGAAGTGCAACTTACCCTGTGCACCCAATCTTTTCCATCGGTATCATCCACGCACCGTTCTAGGGCATCTTGCGTCAGTACCAACAGGAAGTGTTTTGCGTGGCGAATACTTTGTAGCAGATTGTTATCGAACTTTCCAGCTTCGAGCCGTTCTACGTCGATGAACACCGAGAAACCCCTCAGTTCCAGATGGACCTTCAGCAAACTAGCCAGCTGAGAGCCGTTACTGCGTCGATAGCTGACGAACACGTCCAAATTCTTTTCGGCGCTCTTTTCCATCGACAACGTTGAGATCTCGCTGTTTTTGATGGCGTTCAAAATTCGTGATCTGTGAATGGAGTTGGTGATTCCGCAGGCACATAACAGCAAGTCGTCATCCAAAATTTTAATGGATTCAATGTCAACGCCTGCATTCAGCATGGAATATGTGTAGATTGTATACTCGGGCGCAATTTTGTACAAAAATGAATGTAGATTATCAGAATCTCTTGAGCTGTAGTCTGCCATTCTCTTAAGATTTTGCAGCTCGCGTTCGAACCGTTTGCGCCTGATTCCATTGGTCATGCCTATGTCTTCTCGAAGATTGTCCTCTGTTAATTGCAATAAGAGATCTCCATCGACCTTGGAGTCGAAAAAGTTGTGTTCGTACTCGTTGAACCCGATTTGTTTAACCCATTCTCGTACGTCCTCAGTGGACCACAGAGGCACCTGTTGGGACAGTTTGTGTGGCACTTCTTCGCCGATTAGCCGCAGCGCTTGCGCGGCAAACTTTGAAGCAATTGCGTTCGGTGAGCTTGCAACTCGTATAAGCGGCTCAATCGCACCGATTTCTTTGAAAATATTTGTGTTGCCTTGCTCCTTTTTGATTCCGGCCTCCATGCAGAAATGGAATGCTGCTAGGTTTCGGGCTTCTTCGCGCTTTGAACTAAGCACAGGAACCAACTTCTGTAACCAGTGCTTGCTTTGGCCGTGTGCGTGGGCCAAATTAGACTTGGCAAACTCCGACGGGTTGTGAGACGTAACAAATGGTTCCACAAGGTTCAAGGTGCCAGATTTGATAACTTCAGCTTCAATTTCTTTATTTGCTACTAGTACCACAATAGCGAGACAAGCGTAGTATTTAATATTTTCGTCGTGATGGAAAGCCAGTGGGAATAACCAAGAGGGTACTTTCCTGTTGATCATAGCCTCTTGGTTCTCTGCTCCACCATAGAGTGATAGATTGGCTAAGGCTCCCGCGCAGTGTCTTAAGGTTTCCACGTCGTTTTTCCTACATTCAAACAGGACAGCATCGAGACCTCCCAATCGAATCACATTAGAGCACGTGTCTTCACTGTGCTTGAATAGATGCTGCAGGATTCCGGTTCCAACCCGTGAATGGTCTGTCCCACTGTTCTTAGTACAAAAGCATGCCACATTTACCACCTTCTCGAGACCGTTTTTAACCACGTGTGAACGATTTTCTGTGGTAAGACACTGCTCCAAAAGTTTGGCCGATGAAAATTGGACAGCGCTGTCATTATTTATGCAGTTCTTCATGAGCAAATCCAACCCTCCGGTGTTTCGTAATGTATCGCACAGGCTTGCTCCCAGCTCATGGCCATGAGTTGGAACAGCCCAGGCTCGTTGTATGATTTCATTCATTTCGTTCAATAGGCTTGGCGCCATCGGCATCTTTTCTTGCTGCTGCAGGTTCTTAACATAATCCGTCAAATGATTCGAATACTTGTTGATTACACTTTCAATGTTCATCGGGTTGTTGGCGAGACATTCGAGATCTTCAAAGTTGGGAAAGTCTCCGTTGATAGTTCCGTTCATGGTCGACGAATGGGAGGTCATCTGTGAGGTAGAAGTGACCGTACTGCGCGACGAGTAGTTGGATTGCGTAGCCGCAGATACGTGTTTTTCCTGGTTGAACAGTCCAGACGATGTAACCGTCTGTCTTTGTTGTGCCTGAGCGATTGCTTTTTTTTCGGAGCTGCGAGTAAAAAAAATGTAAAGAAACCGATTAAAATCTGTGATAGTGTCTATGCTTTGATAAACTACCAACCTGAAATGATTGCCCGACACTTTGACACTGTGCGCCGCAATATTATTCGCTTCGGCTTGCTGAAAATCGCCCATCTTCAGGGACCGTGCTTCCTAGAAAGATAAGCACATGGCAAATATTAGTTTTGTCGCGCTACTTACGCCGCACGATTTCGTGGCGGGTTCTAACCAGGGGGAGTAGTATTACAAGTAATGGCGAAATTGTACTATCCACATTGTCGTGTGCTGCACATCGAATAGTTTGTGCACGATTAGATTGAAAGTCGCGATGTAGTATTTGTCAAGTTGGTAGCGTAGTAAATAAGGTACCTAAGTGCTAATGTGGTGCTCTATTTAGTGTGAACGACGACGGTTATCAATAAACATGAACTTGGCTGGGTTGCAGCAGACGAGCGAAAGTTGTGCCGACTCATCAGTTTATTTCACTTCCAAGGTCAGGGGCCGTCCAAGAACCACGTGGCCATTTTAACATACAACATTTCGGTCATATAAAAATTTTCAAATTTGTTAGGATCATGGTCTTTGGTCAGACCTTCCCTCCCTCTCCCATTAATGACCACGTGGTTTATAGACGGCCCCTCAGTTGGTTTGCGCGAAAGGTAATAGTTTAGCTTTCAAGAATCACTGGGTTAATTTGAATTGGAAGAGCTATCAACATTCATTGACATGGGAACGCATGGTATTTAATAACGTCCATTGACTTTTTTGTACACAGGAAAATGTACATATGTCTAAACGATGTGTTTTTTTTAATAGAATGAATGTCACAAAAAAGATAAACAATTTTACAATCTGTAGCAATTCAAAATATTTATAATGTTGACCCTAAACGCATTTAGATTTACTTCTATCGAGATAGGCACCATACACACAAATGTAGACAGTCATCTATGTTATAGTAGGTCACGGGCCATGACATATTTTTACTTAAGAGTTGACCTTGATCTAGTGTTTAAGCATATAAAGCTTAGGCGAATAGACAGAGACGGACTTTATAAGAGTTCATCCATGCAAAAATCCCAGAGCTAGACGAATTACCTACTATTTGAAAATTGTTCATCGAAACACAAGTTTGAATTTATAACAGTTTTTTTTTCTATTATAGATTCAAAAGGTCGGCTCAAGAGGCATATTCCCCGCCAATTGGGAGATTTGTGCCATCATATTTCAAATTCGTCATGAACTTATGCTACGTGAACAAGGATGGTTTGTAATTAAGATAATAGTTAGTAACATTCCTTGGGGCCTTCCTTAGCCGAGTGGTTAGAGTCCGCGGCTACAAGGATCTTTTCGTAATAGAAATTTCCTTGATTTTCCTGGGCATAGAATATCATCGTATCTGCCACACGATGTACGAATGCGAAAATGGCAATTCTGGCAAAGATTGCTCTCAGTTAATAACTGTGGAAGTGCTCATAAGAACACTAATCTGAGAAGCAGGCACTGTCCCAGTGAGGATGATGCCAAAAAGAAGAAGAAGAGTTCCATTCCTTAGGTGATTCCGTCTCACATTATATATACTATTAGGGTTCCAAGTACCGACCCCTTTTGATGAGTTCCGGTACTACGGTACTGAAACACACAGTACCGGTACTGGAAGATTTTTTGTTGTAAATATAAAACAAAGAGTATTGAGCAAAAACAATTTTTTTTTTTGATTCATCAGAATACACAAGTTTGCTGAAGATATTATCAAACTCATTTTGCATTTTTATGAGAAATATCAATTTAAAAATTTGGTCTAAAATAATAATGCGTAAACCGTTTTAACTTTTGCACTCATGAACGAAAAAACATATACCGTAATCCGGGATAACATTGATCGGTATGACCCTTCTCGTAATTAGTTCGAATTATCATTTATTGATGGGACATTTTCAAAGCATAAATGTTGACTCTCTTTCTTACATTCATGAACTAATAAAAATTTAGGTTTTTGCGAAAATTGTGTTTAGTTCATGCGTAAATTTGTCAACTTTTTGAATCAATGATTTTTATCATTATCATTATTACTACCGGAAATTCATGTCTCACATGAGTACTGCTTATGGTATGAGCGAGGAAAATGCGATTGTTACTAAAATTGGCATCGTCGAAAAGGATTCCGTTGTCAAATCATTTATAAGTTCATTCAATTAAGGAACATTAACGAACCACTATTAAAAATACATAATTACCTTATCTTTATTGTATATCTTTGGTAGTCACAGGTCCTGCTACCTTTCTGTAGCAACAACTTCACCCTCAGTTTTTTTTTCAATTTTCTAAAACTAAACTTCTTACTGCAAACAATGCAAATTAAAACACACAGTAGTCTGGCTCAGGATGGGTACCACTACTAGTGCTACATTCAGTACCCAATCTTGATATTTTTTCAAAGCATTTTAGAGGCTGCTCTATTACCTCATATGCCATAAAATTTCGGACAACTGCAAGCTACATGAAGGTCTTCATTCAAACTTGGGTCTATAAACCAGCCATGGTGCTGAAAATATCATATTTATAATAAGCCTTTGTGTAATACGTCTTTTGATCGCTGTCAACAAACTTAACCAAAATTACGAACAGTTTATTCAAAAGAAGTTTATTGGTTCAAACGATTGTTTGATTTTTCATCAGTACCGAAAATACCGGTACTCAATGCCTTCCAGTACCGGTATTTCGGTACCTAAAATTGGTCGGTATTGTCGGTAGTTTCCACTGAATTCCACGGTCCATACAATTCCATATGGAAAAATACCACGAGAAGGGAGGCGGATTGGTGGCCCGAAAATCATAGAAAAATATAGCGTGGTTTAAGGACAGTCCTGTACATAAATTTGTATTCTTTCACAGACACGCGTATTCCGAGCTCAACTGTTAGGCCGTCTTCAGTGTCGTGTAGTAGACGTGTAAGGTTGAAGTCGAAATACGCGTATAATACTAAATTCGGTTTTCATTTACTTAATCCTGAGAAGAAATCTTATGTAAAGAGTATCGGCCCCACAAGGAACAACGGAATATATTCAAAACCAGGTGACCAATAGATCGAAATCGAGAATTGAGAATTGAGCAATTTGAATAATTGTTTGTGGTAAACATGATGCTGTTGGTAAAGGATCTCAAACATTTTAATCCAACCTGAAGATTAATTGCCTTGAAATTCGTTTTCAAATACTTTTAGGGATGTCAGCTTCTATTTACGGTTACCAGTACCAGTGTAAAATCGACTAAAGTGTTTTTTTTTTTTAATTTTTATTCGTGCTTACGTCACTTTATCTCTCTATCAGTGTATAAAATTGTCATCAAAACAGATGAAAAACGAACAACAAAGCAAGCGCACTTACAACCGTTTGCCCCAACCTTTGCGGATTGCGATACAATCAAAAGAAAAAAAAAATGTCATGACAATCACAGGAGCCAACATTGTTGCAACCTTTTCAACCCGTGATTAAGGCTAAGTAGTCCGTCATTCTTTTTGGCATCAATGATGACTTTTCAGCTTGCATTTCAAAGTGATAACACTCAGTCTTGATAGTTTGAATTGACTTGAAAATGTATCACTGTACGCGCTAACATGCATAAAGTATGCTGATACTTTTTCAGCTGTGTCAGTGCAAAACCAACTGATTTTCTTAGATTCGAAATCGTGAGATGAATTAGCAACAATCATCGACGATGCGTACAAATTTCAATGACAGCCTACTTCGCCTTAATCAGTTATTTTAAACACAAAATCGAATTAGCTTTATGGATGCTGCTCAATAATGTGGCAATGTTTACCAACACGGAGAAAGTTCTCGAAAATTGCAATGCAACGCCTAGAAATCACTAGGCACCTGGTGTTCAAGTGGTGACAAACTGCTGTTTCAGAATAGGACTGTTGCAACAAAATTAGGGGAGGACAAAGTCTTTGTTGCTGGGTGCTTGTTGACAATTGATTCACTGCTCTCTATATAACGAAGCGGTGTAAATATAGGTTAGGTTTTGAAAGTTGAAAAATTGACTGAAGTCGTTTTGTGAATCCAGAAATAAAACATTTTAGAAGTGAAAGTCGAGTAGGTTCAGACTCTCCATAACTTGATGTTCAAGGGACCATCGACTTATAGAATAATTGAGTTATAGAATATACCGACCCAAAATATCCCAAAATCGAAGGAACAAATTCCGGTATTTCCAATACATATATGGTCACTTCTCTGCCCATTGCTGCATAACAGTCACAATCGAAATTTTTGATAAATTGGAGTTAATACCATGGAGAGTCATCGAATGATAAATACTTTCGATCAACTTACTGAAATCTGTGAGATTGTTCTAGAAAATTCGGAAAATATACCAAGTAGTTTTGTCAATTTTTTGATAATTATAACCGCATAACAGCCACCTTGAGATTATAAATGAGCCTCGTAATGTAATAGCTATGAAATTTCTATCAGAATTATTTTCTGACTATTTACCTGGTATGCGATATGGATTGTACAAAATATCAGCCTCAAATAAGCCCTTATGAGTTCCTGGTAATTTTTAGAAATTTTAGTTTTATTCCATACTGCCATAAAATGCACACTTGGTATTCCATTTACTCAATGCCTACTTTTGATTAATGTTACAAATATGCAGTTATGGGCAGTTCTGTAAGAAATCAATTTTATATTGTTGATAGTATTTGCCAAGATATCGAGTTATAGTTATAGAAATATCGACTTATGGAGAGCACGATGTATGCAAATTTGAAGGGACCGAAAAAATCATCGAGCTATAGAACATCGAGTAGTGGAGAGTCGACTGTACTTTCAAAAAAAAAAAAAAAAATGCTCTACGTACATGTCAAATTCGTAGGTATCGGCCTGTGGAAGGCTTTTGATTATAAACAATGTTCACAAGGAATATATTTTTGAATTTTGAGTAGATGCAAGTGTAGAAGTATGTTTACATGATGGTCTATAATATTGCATCAATATTACCTGAAATGCTAGGTCTTTTAAAAGCAACTGAATGGCACACTGGTAGCGTGTTCTACAAGGATCTTTTTGTTAGATATTTGTCTTACAACTTAATTTTTTTATTATTAATTGCATTTATAAAAAAATAGGTCTCATAACTACACCACACTATAATTCAAAATATATGAAAAGTATAGAAAAACAATGTACAATTTTGCTTTTCGTTGTGTACCATGACACTGAAACTTTTGTGTTTCATCTAGTTTATTGAACTCTCGGTGCAAAACATGAGAATATTTCCATGAACCTTATTAATTATTATTATTTAAAATAATATCTTTCTTTTTTAGACAATTTTACATTATTTAGTAGAGCTTTGCGAATCAGACATCGCAAAGTTCATATACAAACATTATTGCTGATTTTTTTAAAGACCATTAGATCAAGAGAACCATTTTGAGAAATAAAATGTAAGATACGTCGCTTTGATTGAAATCAGTATAAAAACCAATTGTTCAAAGCATGACTCAAAAAATCAACTGTATATTCATAAGCAGGGCCGGATTTACAAATGTGGCCTTTTCCCAGAACAAAAATTGGTAATTTCCCTTATAATTTTCATGCTTAATGATCTGGATAACATTTTAATTACCAGATGTTAGGTTTGAACTGCACTAAAACCCTCAGAAGCGCAAGTTAGGATCAATGGATGTAAGTGACAAAAACTTACTTTCCACAAAAACGGTTTTAATGTTTTTCAGCATTTTTACTTGGTACAAATTGTATGAGACCTATAAAAAAATCAGTCAATCTTCTACGATTTATAACACAATTTGTGATGGAAATGCGTCCCAAAAATACTGTTGAAAAGCTTAAAAACAGTACAATATTTCAGTACACCTAACTTAAAATCTATCAACATGCAACTTTCACTTACATTGAACCCCTCAATTGTAATTCAATGTTGGATTTCCTTACTTTTCGACGTATCATGTACCCCCGCTAATTTGAACGATACCTCATGCAAATCATCGAGATTAATTTTTAATTTGAACTGTTAGTGACCCTACGAACAATATAAAAATGTGTTTCTGGTTATCTTTAAGCCTGTTTTGTTTTGATTCTGAATTTTGTTTCACAACGTTTCATTATGTTTTACTCCGTTCCACGAGCTGAATAACGTTTGTATCATTTGTAATTAGCACGATATGCAGATTAGCGGGGTACAAATTAGAAAATGTTCAAATTAGAAGTGGCCAAATCAACGTGGCCCCCGCGGGGGTACTCTGTGTCTCTTCTTTACCATTCAAGAAATATGTTCACCGCACTAATCCAACATTATTTTTTGATTTTCATTCAATTTAAAAAATTCAAGTAAAAAATGAAATAAATAAATAAAACTAAATAAAACTATTAGAAACAAACAAAAACTGAAACTCAGGTCCAAAACAATAGTGCAAATATACTGTACACTACAGACAAGCCCAAAAATCATTTAGATTGCAAGCCAAAGGATTATACTCTAATTTAAAATAAGAAACTTTACATTTTCAAATCTTTCGATGTCATTCAAAATATTGGAACCATTCATCGCTTTCTATAATGAAACTCATAAGAAACTGAATGTAAACTTTTCAACCGGTTTCTACTAGCCGTCAAACGCCAAGATGATGTCAAGATAGATTGATTGATTTTCGATGATTATCAGAGTGTCTACTCATTTATAGAAATGAAATTCCCTGATATTTACAGGGATTTTCAAAAACTTACCGAACATTTCAGGTTTTAAAAAATACTTTAAAATACATAAATGATCATTAAATAGTTAGTTTTGAATGACTAAAAAATTATTTCTTAAGGTATCATGAAATATTTGCTACTTTGCACCTACAATGGTGTATCAGTACTCATGGTGGAGGATCCCATAAGAAATCAATTGATTGCGTTATTAAATGAATCATTGAAAATATTGTAACTGCTGGAACAGCGTTCCTATTAGTGGTGTAATGATTTTTGGGGAGAATTATGAGAATCGTGATTTTTGTACATTTTAATGATGAAAGAGATGAAATCTATCGACTGCTATGAGAAAATCACAAATTTCATGATTTATCTGCACATTATTGCTGCTCTTCCTTAGTTCAGGGTGGCCAGTGAAAAGTTAATTTCAAATTACCTGTTTGCTCTCGATGTTTCAAAAATATTGTAACTAATGGGGCGATCCGTGCCCAGCACATATGAGGCTCCCCTCTCTTCAATTGCCTCAGGGTCGGCGTACGCGCTTGACTATCGCGACCAAGAATACACATATAATATAGGCATTTATAAAAATAATTACCATCGTGCAAATTTTACAACTCCATGACAAAATATTGCCACATGTTTATGGCAACAGATATTGTACGTATATCAAACACTTTTTAGAATGTAATTTTATAATACATATTCTCAGGCATTGCAGAACTCGCTCTCAATTGATTTCGAAGCATGATCAAAGCAAGCGAAGAAAAACAACGCATCTGTATCGGTCCATGATCAATGTTTCGCAAGTTGTATCAAGATTGATAAATACCAGCTGCGAAAGAGAGCCCTAAAGAGAGGTAGTGATGATAAAACCCATTTTTCTCGCTTATTTTCCATTTAAACACCTACCACTTTACTAGCATGGTAGACCACTCCGAACATCATATAGCAATAGTGCCCCCAGTTTATTCAGTTGGTTTTTATGGTTTTATCATGCACTGTCATGTTATAAACAGACTCTCAATTTTCTCAGAATTCAACCCCTGCATATTTGTACGTGCCATAAGCATCAACTAAAATATTATAAACATCAACGACGAATTAAATTTAAATTAAACAAGCTAAACTTTAATGAAAAAGCCAATCAAAAATATTTTGTTTTCCTAATTTTGTGCAACAAATTCATTGAACCGTCTATGTTACGTATGACGGAGGTTATTCACAACACCTATCAATCAATCAATCAAACGCTTCAAAAACGTATTCTCACGCTACCGATATTTTTACTCCGCTTCAGTCTTTTTATAAAGGAAACATTTATGTGGTTTACCAAGTATTATTTGTAGTATCCGGAGATTAACAAAAATATACCTGATTATCGGATCAACCACTTATCCACCAATATTGAGCACACGCAAACAAAACATAACTGTGCTTTGGAAAACGTCTCGATCTAATGTCGCAAGACTCACTTTTCTGCTTGACCGCATCACTGTGTAATTAATAAATCATTACGAAATCATCCCAACTAACGTGTGGCTTTTGTGATGTATACCAAAGAATATTTATGCGAACACAATAAACAAATTATTTTTAAGCTACATTTCTGTGAACGACCAAAAATAGCATCCGTTGAAGGAGGCGACAAACGCAAAAGCAGGAGCAGCGATTTGGGGGTACAGCACCAGTGGCGCGGTCAAGGTCCCTTACCTTAACCCTTTCGATCGGTATTTCGAATGTGGTCCGCACATTAACTGGCGAAGCCAACGGAGTTTCCACAAGGGTTACACGTGGACTGGTGGTGGGACTGCTGACGCTTAACGTTATTCCATTTTTATGCTGCGTGGGACTGCTCGCCGTGGGAGTCTGTGGGGGTGGGGGCGAAAGTGGGAACTCCACGATCGGACTCGGCGTTCTGGTGGGAACAAAATCGGATTGTCCCGTCGACCGGAAAATGCCCTTCCGGACCGGCCACGGAGCTTGACTGCACATGATTCTGTCACACTGGGGTTGTGTAATTACGGTTACGTCTCTTCGTTACAGTTCTCTCAGCCGTATTCAGCAGATTGTTTGCGTATTCCACTCGCGCCCGACAGTTTCGCACTTAATTATTGCGCTTTTGGCCCGGTGTAAACAATCATTTTTATTATGCACATGGTAATTGCCATTCATTTGCTAATGTTACTTAATATGGGAAGCTCCACGCGAATGCACTGCGTCACTTTGAACAAACACACGCTGTTTCTATATGACGAGTAGGTACAATCGTGATCGCGGCTATAGTGTGTTGCGTGGCGGATATTCTCGGAAGCGCGCAGAAATAATACAAACTACAGCGTGATTGAAATTCTGGGCTATTGCCAATGGGGAACTCCGCAGAACTACCGGCGATCGCACTCGGTTGCAAATTTGAACTGCGAACGGCGACGTGCGTGTCGTCAAATGGCCGCTGCCGCCGAATGTGTCTTCGTATGTGAACGACCATCACGATATTTAGCTGCCCGACCCGAGTAGCCAAATACGCGGTGTGAGTTTCACGAGTGATCGTGAGAAATTTCACTTCGTGTTCCACTATTACTGGGTGAGCCTATATTGCGCGGGTGTTGAGCGGTGCAGGCAGATGGCAAATTGGGGTATTTATTTAGATTGGAGGTTTTCATGTTTCCCATCTGACGGACGAAGATGTTCAAGATTTGTTTACGTATCTATAAAAAGTGCAATACAAGAGATATTCTTGGAAACACTTTGACGACTTGTTGTCTTTTTGCATTTCATTAAATTGATTATCCTAAAGGTATAGACATTGGAAGATTGAAGTTTATTAGAAACATCGTTCCAAACATACGGTATTCTCAATAAATTGATAGATTTAGAATGGCTAATGTAGTTATGATCACAGGGTAATACAAATATTTCAAAGGGCAATATTTCTTTCTGTTATTTTTTATTATACGAATTGATTCGTGTAACTTAAAGTGAAATCTCTTGATTATGTATAATTGCCATTGACGTAGTTAGTTTTTTTTTCTGGAGGGGGCCTACTTAGCGTGCTTTGGTTTCCGGGGAGTTATATATGTGAAATTAGTTTCGGTTTTATCGAATTTCCCATGAATTAGTAGTGTTTGTACGTTATCTTAATCCGATGTACACCATCAGTTTGTCCTGGAATTATTTTACAGCGGGGATTCGCTGGTTGGACCACGACTGCCTTCCAACTAGCGAATCCGACCGGTTAGCTGGAACGACTGACAGCTGGTGAAAATTCTGCAGACTCACGCATCTGGAGAGCACATCATCACGAAACGCACATATACATGCACATTTGTTCTGTATATGGTATTTGCTATGTATATGTATATTGTATATGCTGTGTATGGAGACGTCATAGTCAGGTTGATATCTACTCTTGACATTCGAGTGGTTTTTGGTTGAAATTTCATGTAATCATTCCATGTAGCAAAGCCCCAACGAGCGAATCCTCACTGTAGTACTTCGAACACTCTAAAAACATATTACAGGCATTTTCAGGTATGGCTATCAGTGATTCTATCAAGATAAATTTTCAGGTAAGTTTCCACGAAGGTTTTTAAAACATATTTGAGGCAATTTCAGGTATGAATGTACCAGAATGAAAAGTGATTATTTCTAAATTGTTTTCAGAAACACCTCCAATATATCCTCCATTACATAACCCTCCAGAAATCTATGAACTTCATCAATTTTACAGACTCTAGAAAATGCTCCATTTACTCTTTCGTTGGTTTCATCTTCAGTTCCTCCACATACTTCACAAGAAATTTCTTCAGCGTTCTCTTCGAAACTCAGAAGTTTTCTAGAGATTTCTGCAAGTTCCTTATTAGATTCCTTCAGAAATTACTTAGGAGGCCCATATAACCGTAGCGGTAAACGCGCTAGCTGCGCAAAATCAGAAAGAAGAAGAATATTTTAACTTTTTGCTTGAAAATACACTATTAATTATGTCAAAAAACATTTACTAAAAAAAAAACCATCTTTGAATTTCCAGCAAATTTAGAGAACGATACGACCGTTCACGCTATGAAATTGCTCGATTGGTTACTCGTTTGTTGTGACAAATCCATCACATCTTTAGCTCTCCAGATTTGTTTGATGCTCTAGATTTGTGCCCTTCAGAAATTGGGTCCTAAAGCCCTGTCTCAATTTAAGAACCAAACGCTTAAATTTAGACCAGAAAAACATATTTACTAAATTTCTAAATTTTTCTTTTGTTTAAGTCCAAAAACAAATGTTTCCGTAAATAAATTAAGACCAAATTTAGAATTATACCATTTAATTCCACTAGAGTTTGTACCCTTTGACAGATACGCGTATTTTGACATCAACTGTAAGGCCGTCTGCAGTGTCGTGTACTTGATTCGTTTGTTTCCGGTTTTTCAGATTTTGTCACACCGCTTGGTTTAAACTCAAATTAAGGGTGTATTTTGTTTACCGTGTACCTTCCGAAATGTCAGATAAGAACAACCCCAGTGTTAACAAGTTGAACCTCAGTGGTGTTTTTGTCCACTAAGTGAACGTCAGACATGATCAAAAGTGTAAATGTTCAACTTCATTATTATTCATTATTTGATTTGACGTTTGAGCGGAGCCTTGTTATTTATGTGACTATGTCAACGAGTGAATACGGCACTTTTCAAACGTCAAATTATTGAACTCGTGAATTGGATTATGAACCAATGCACGAGTTCACTAATTTGACGTTTGAGCGGTGCCGAATTCACTGATTTCCATGGTTACATGAATAACACGGCACCGCTAAAACGTCAAATAATGAACCCGTGCATAGGTCCATTGTAAATTAACGAAATTTACTGATTTATTTTATTTCAGGAATGCAAGAATGATGAATGACTAAAATCATCTCCAGGTAAGTACAGTGTAACTAGTTTAGTGGCTTTAAGTGTTTGTGGGCGGAGCATGAGGTATACTGCATTCAGTGGTGCAATGCTTGAATGAAGCACTCCGAAGGCTTGCTACTGGCCTGAACATGCTTTTTTTAAATTAATATTTTAGGTATATTCTAAACATTAATATCAGACAATTTACACCAAAGAAGAATAAGAAGAAGAAAAAGTCGTTTTTTTGAAAAGATTCTTCATAAATTTCTGCAAATATTTAGATGCCTCCATACATTTCATCAGAAATACCACCAGCAAAATGTACAAAAAATATCATCCTGAAATATGCTTCCACGAATACATACGTAAAGAACTCTTCATTTTTCCACTAAATTCTATTTTTTACAGGGTTTTTGAATAAAATGTGTACTTGATTATTTCAAAAGGGATAACAGATATGGCTGGTGTTCAGACAGACTGAACCAAATGTTTTTGATGGTTTCAGGAAAACGTACCCCAGGCATTCCAAATGACAACATATTTGCATTATTTTCTGCAAGAATGGAACTTACATATATTTTGATACATCTGTGTCAAAATAGCATCAGAAAAATCAGAATCAATGCAGTTCCTAACGTATCTTTAGAACGTCAAAATATCATCTAGTCCGGTCTGTCTGAACACCGACCATATGTTTTTTAAAGGCATAAGATTGTCTGGCACTGCAAATAATTAATCGAATTTCTGAGAAGTTTTTGTGATTTTAAGAGAATTTTCCAGCGTAATACTATTACTTGAAGTACCTGAAGAAATTTGTAATAACATTTCTAATGTAGCATAGTTTTTGGGAAAACTTCTATAGGAATTTCTTAGAGGTTTCGGGGGGAAAATAAGTGACCCTTGGTTCCCTGTTCCTACGCAAATGGTGATGGTTTAAACAACTGTGTCCATTTTATACGTGGAGTATTGCATAATTTAAATATATAATTTTCCTATGATTCTTTCGGGTATTTCTAACCTGCGACCACGTTAGTAGACCTCGTTTAACAACTAACCCATCTTCAAAAAAGTAGACCATCACTAAATTTGTAAAACATTTCTAATTGCTGTTCAAATCCGGAACATTCTTTCATTATACCAATCCATGTAGATGCATGTATCCTCGTTCTCGTACATTTGCGGCTATACAATTCAAAAATCCACTCGTACCATTTACGTCAGAATGTTCTGTTCGTGCGCAATTTTTATCAACCATCACAAAGCAGCTGGTCAGGCGGTAAAACCCGGCAGCGGCGAAAATGATTTACTTTCCTTCCGATAACTAATTTCCATAGTGTCCTATATACGTGTAGTTATAACTTCTCTCGGAGGCAAGGCGTTTTATTCTCCTCCACATCTCCATAGCGAGGGTGACGTGTCGTATTTTCGGCAGCTTAGTTCTCTTCGGTATGGGTGAAGAAATATTGGTCTTGTTTCATTACTTTTAGCATATAAATGCACTTTACAGTCGAATTTCAGAAGATTTGGACAACCCCCCCCCCAGACTAAGAGAACAAAACGACCGAAAATACGTACGATCCCCTATGTAATTGGCGATTCAGATTTTGCTTCACGAGCCGCGTGTAAACATGCACGTCCTAGTTCGTGAAAATTGTTTCTCGTGAAAATCGGACGTCGTTCGTTACCTGCTGAACCTGAGCGTGTGCACAGCAAAACCAAAACGCAAAGAAACCCAGGTGCGATGCGAGCCACACCGTTTGGATGTCCGATTTCTGGGGTTCAAGACGACAGTCGGTTTGTTTTACTTGATTGAATCTGACTGTTTACCTAGCCGAAGTTGACACTGAAATGTATTGTATCATCATCATTATTTTTTACCAACCACCCCAAATCAAACGGACAGGGGGATGCTATTTTTGTGACTCGAGGTTTGCCTTCGCGTGATTTGTTTTTAGTGATTGCACCCGATGCGCATTGAGTTGATTCTTTCGGAAGGCCTTGAGCTATCAACCTAGACTGGCACATAATTTGGTTGGATTTACGATGTTATTGTTGAGAAAACGAGTGAAATCTTTGCTGTATTTTTCGAACTTGATGTACGGGTCCTGATAAATCACCTCGTTCCATGAAGATTCTAAGAGTTTTAGAATGTATTCAGTAAGCTGCGTTTAAAAAGATCATCAAGGTGACCATGAAAACCAGCTTTTACTATAGTTCACTAACTCGATGTCAAGATAGCGAATAACAAGATAGGGAGAGTTGACTGTATTATCGATTCTGTTACACGATATGCACGAGGATTGTATCTCCCCAAATAGTTTGAAATCATCGGAGATAATGAGGTGCTTTTGGAGTGACTGTAAACTTTGTGGGGGTTGTTGCAATATTCCAACGATATCATTCTCATAAAGTTTGAACTGACTTGGACTTGAATGTGCACACGCCATTTATAGTTTATAAGGAAATTGCTATTGAAAAGGTCTACTTCTTCTGTTCAGCACTGTAACTATTTGTTATAATATTCTATGGACATGTATACAAATCTTGAAATTTTCCAGCAACAACATTGTTGAAGAACACATTTTTGTTGGACAAATTGTTATATGTCTTCTTCTTTGTGGCGTTACGTCCCAACTGGGACAAAGCCTGCTTCTCAGATTAGTGTTCTTATGAGCACTTCCACAGTTATTAACTGAGAGCTTTCTTTGCCGATTGACCATTTTTGCATGTGTATATCGTGTGGCAGGTACGAAGATACTCTATGCCCTGGGAATCGAGAAAATTTCCTTTACGAAAAGATCCTCGACCAGCGGGATTCGAACCCACGACCCTCAGCATGGTCATGCTGAATAGCTGCGCGTTTACCGCTACGGCTATCTGGGCCCCTGTTATATGTATATTCTCTGGATCAGATTGATATTGCTGTGTGCGTTTGAAATGCAAATATCAAATGCGGGAAAACCAAACGCGGTAGGGTTTTGAAGCAAATCGATGTCAAAGATAGCTTTTCATTGCTAGGTTGGCGGTGATATGAGTAATCGTTGGTAGGTGTGATTTGATTGTTTTGTCTTACCGCATTTTGAGCTCATTTAGTTGAGATTTGCACCTCAAATACAAACAGCAATACCTACTATAGTCCATTTTACGAAACGACAACACTGATGATATTGCTGTTACTTTCACAAGTTACGACACCGCCTACTGTCAAAATTTAATTCATAAAATAAGCGATCAGCTGTTCAAAAACGTCTCCTAAAATGGACTAGGGTAGATGTACCAATAGTAGAGGTACTAAGCACGATTGAACTTCATTTAACTGCCTAAATTCAAGAAGCGCAATTAAAGTACATGTTATTGTTGTAACGGGAAGTAACGACCATTGACTTAATGAGAAAAATGATTTCATCGCAGTAATCCACGGCATGTCAGTGAAAAATACTACCTCCACTATTGGTACACTGTTCCTTTAGTTGCGGTATATTTTTAATTTGTGTTCCTATAGTTGCGGTATCCGTTGTTTTCTTATGGGATCCTCCACTATAGGAACACTTTACCGCAACTATTGGTACAAGTAAGAGAAGTTTTAGCAAATTTAGTGATATTTCATCAGTTTTAAAGCAATTTGAACGCTCTTTTCAGCTATTCCATATATCAACAAGCCAATCCGTCGATTGGCAGTGTCGGTGCTGTAGCTAAAGTGATAAAATCAGTGAAAACGGCACTACCGCAACTATAGGAACACCCACAACTAAGGGAACACTTACCCTATAAATGACCATGGGGGTTCGTTTGCTTTGATCGTGCTTCGAAATACATTGAGAACCAATTCTGCAATGTCTGTCCAAAACTTGAATGCTACATCTTAAGTATTTGAGCGAATGAAAATGATTTTTATTGCAAAGCTGTAGTACAAATCTGACAATCGGCTTGGAACGTGTCATTGGAGCCGGCCTTGTGATACAGGAGTTTTGGGTACGAGTTTCATTTGGGCACGTTGATTTTTTAACCAATTTTTCCAATTAATTCAATAACTATATGAATTGTTTAACCACACATCGACATATGTATGTGGCAATATTGAAAATCCTTTCAATGAAATTTCGTTATGTCATTAAGAACCAATACAGAGTTTCTGGATGAGTTGGTTTACAAATTTGTGTTGGTAACTTATGATGGAATGTATGAAGCAATCGAAGGAAAATTACAATGCGGAACACGTTTTTGTCTCAAGCACCAAAATACCGCTATTCACTCAATTAAGGGTTGCTGAATCCATTGGCGTTTTCAAAAATATCACAGCACGTCTAGTTTTTGAGATATTGGCTATTGAAAATGCAAAAATTGACTATTTTAGCCAACTTGCATGCAAGTTTACCAGCTTGTAAGGCAATTTGCTTAATTTGCCACAGAATTCAAACTTTATGTGTATAACAATACTTATTATCGAAATTAATAATACTTTCGACGCGGAAAATTTATGTTTTGATCGTTTAGAGAATTATTGTGTTTTGCCATATAAGAGTAACGAAGAATTTTGTATGGATACTGCGAGCATGTTGAAAAAATCGGATTAATAAAAATTTTATCGTGCAATTTCAATCATATTATATCTGAAATGAAAGTTTAAGTTCTATTTTGCATGCTTGGTGGATTAGATTACAAAAAAGATTGAAGAATTGTACTTCAAATTTCATTTAAACATAAATAAAATCAGTGTTTTATACAGCTTTGGCGACCTGTAGCTAAAATTTGTGACGTGCTGGAACATTTCTAAGAATGGCATCAGATTCAGCAAACCCAATCCTACGAGAGACACATAATTTGATCCTTGAGACACGCAAAAATGTTATTTTTGCTACGCTGTGTACCCTAATGGGAAATTATTTTGAAATATATAACCCCAATCAATTTTCAAATAACACCAATTTATATCAGGCCAGAAGCATGTGAAGATTTGTGACAGAATGCTTAGCAAGATTTGAATAAATATCTGGATATCTTTCTTACGAAGAACCTTACATTTTTAAATCATCAAATTTAACCCTTTCGTTTGGCAACATTGTAGCGAAAAAATATTATGGAATATAGAATACAGAATCACTGAACTATCTGATTTGTCTAGACAATTAATTTTACATTGTAGATTACCATTTTTGTCGAATAAACACCTTTGAAACATTGCATGTATGGTCCGAAACGACAATTTAGCAGGAAAAAAGTGTTTTCCTTGGTCAGACCAAATGTTTTTAATTTGTTCCGTAAAACGCACTATAAGTATTTATAATCGAATTATTTGCAGTAATATTGACATTTATCACTTTGATGCAAAGTGGCATTGAAAATAACAGAGCTGATGGAATCTTTCACTTATCTTCACGAGGTCAACGTATAATCCGATCTGACTTATCTACTACCATATGAATTGTCTGGCATTTGTAACAATAAAAAATAAAGATTGATTCTTGTACTAGTATTTTTAGTTGGGATAATAGGGTAACGAATCATATTCTTTGCACTTTTGATACACTTCAGCAGATTGTTTATGGAAAGCTGTTTAGCCCATGTTTTGCAAAAATATGTTCTACACACAAGTGCATCCCAGTGCCAAGATTCAGAGAGTTGGACAGTATAAAAAGTCGGTGCCAAAATTATTCATAGAGGTGCCCCAGTAGTTCTATGCCTTATAACCGCTATGCTATTTTAATTTGTCCATAGTTTTATCATAACATCACAATATATAAATGTTCTGTTTGTAACATTGATATTTACTTTCTTTGTCGTCGAACACCTCACACATATTTTTCCCTTCTACAATTGGCTTGGGTCCATGGAGAAAAGTTTACCTAACACATGAAATTTTAGTTTTTTCCATGGCATAAACTGCAAAACAAAGAAAATGATCTCTAACAAATACAAAACGATATAAAGTAGAGATACGAACGTGACGATTGTATTCAATTTTATTATCTGCATTTTTATACCGGAATGCTCAAAGCGGACAGTAATAGAGAGAAACGAAGCTAATCAATAGCAGAACGATAGTTACTCTAAAAGAACGACTTATGAATTCAAATTAGATGGAGCAGTAAGAAGCATGCGATATGAAACGGTATGTTGAAACTTCTTCGTCGTTGACAAGTAGCACGACATTTTCCAATTATTCACAAAAAAAAAACATACAATATGGAAAAGTGGAAAACTGGAATCAATACATACGGAATAGATATAAATGAAGTCAATATAGGTCACACGAGTTTACTTTTTCCATGGTTGATACACACTCTCAAACCAGATTCAAATATCAGTACGAATTGGATAAATAGGTACAAATTTCAATAATTAATTGCATGTTTTTTCTCCATCTGTCCGAACAAGGCAATCAGTACTCTCGAATTGGGCATACGTACCAAAACACTTGGACCGATGGGTGTAAGAATTGATTTTACTCGTCGTTTTTCCACAGAAGAAATGGGTTGGGGTTTTCTTAGAGAGTAAAAGTTTCGCCAAATACCGCACACTGCACTGTCATTACTTTTGGAAATCACTGCTACTCGTATTACATAACGTCTGAGGATCATAATGACTTGGCCTTAACGGTACTCACAGGCCACTTTATTTGAACTTAATAATCCATGGGATTTTACTATCAGTTATAGTTCATTAACTGAACATTCTTCGAACTTTCTCTTCGTTGTAGACATAAATTAGGATTTTTTCATATAACTGTTAGTGTTATACAACACTAACTTCAAGTAGACCCCTATTTAAATTTTAAGGATAGTTGATAACCGCTCGGAAGTTCAATTCTAACTGAAGGACATTCCAGCAGAACTATAGTGAAACAATATTATG
This sequence comes from Aedes aegypti, assembly GCF_002204515.2. Taxonomy (NCBI): domain Eukaryota; kingdom Metazoa; phylum Arthropoda; class Insecta; order Diptera; family Culicidae; genus Aedes; species Aedes aegypti. The sequence goes on from NC_035108.1 coordinate 145,151,201, forward strand.
ATCCTTTCTGCGCAGAATCAGGACGAGTCATCAACCTCGGCTGTGTCGCAAACCAGGCGCGACTGCCATCAACCTGTTCCGTCTTATTTGCCAATGGAATGGTTGCAGGTTTTTGTTGTCTGCCGTTTTATAGACAGTGCAAAGCTTTCCCACCAAAATCCGTACGCGAAACGCGAAAGTAAGGATGGTAAACAATGATGAGTCATTCATCGGCGAACTCGTACGATACGGGCTTGACCTTGGCGGTTCCTCCTCGACATGCGTTCGTAGGTATGAAATTCCAGCAGCATAGCTCTAGCATAACAGTTATGCTGCGGAATGGAAGTGAGTCATACTCGTGTCAATGATGTTTCGGAAAAAACTGGGGCACTTGTTGGAATGTAGCATACATGAGGATGAGTCATGTCAGAAGTTGGGAGGACTTCAAAATGCTATGATTATTAATTTGGATAATGTTGAAGATGTATAGTATTTATCACGATGGTTCACTGTGGGTGATCAAGTGGACTATTATCGAAAAAATGACTTGTTGTTATAGACTAACTATAATAAATAACAATTCAGAAACGAGATGTGAAGCTCATATCTCGTCTAGGATTATACGACTTCTCGCGTTTAGTATCATACAGGCGTATCTGCAGTGATCGATTTCTCTTCGTCCATTTTCTCTTTGGATTAGTACACATAGTTTAACCGATTTTGATAACATTTAACGATGCAACGTGATGTAGGACGACAAGTTCTTTCTACTAAACCGAAAATAGTAGCCGAAAACAGTCACCTGGCCATGCAATAAGCTAAAAAGAAAATCGATGAAGAGAAATCGATCATTGCAGTTACGCCCTTATGATACTGAACGCGAGACTTATACGTTATGAATGGAGCCGTGTAGAATTCGACTGTGAGTCTTCTAGGAGTATGACGTTCCTGCCTAAGCTAACAGACCACTCTGTGCAAAGTGTATAGTATCTATGGATCATTCTAACAATATCAATTGGAAAAATATTGTATTGTTTGAAGAAGGTAAAATCTCTTATGAAAAGAAAAGAATACATAATGCCAACAATCCTGTCACAATTTAACTCGTGAGAAATGCTTATGATTAAAAGAAGGACAAACATCTAACTGAGTACCAGCAAATCCAATGCCAATAATTATGAGAACAACATGACTTTAAGAACAGACCTTCATTACAAGAAGTAATGAAAATTAAAGCAGCTATATTGGAAATCACACAATGTAACAAAAATGACATTTTTGCGTGTCTCATTGATCAAATTATGTGGCTCTTGCACGTCACAATTTTGTGAAGTACACGATTAATTTGACAATGCTACAGTGAAGAGATACTCCTATGTCTCCCAATTATGATAGTTTTTATCTTGTTTTTTTTTCATGTGATTAAAAATAATGAGTTACACACTCGGTTACCCATTTTAGGGCGAGATCATAAGTTATGCGAGATATGAACCATTCGAATAATATACCTAGCATACTGATGAAAAAAAGTTATGATTCATCTACATACCTTCAACATGGCGGCTTTCTCCTCGTGTTTCAGTCCATCAACCTCCACCTGGTTGCTCATTGCAGCCAAGGCTGCCTCTTCCTGGTACTGGACGTCCCCAGCGTGCAGTTTTTTCATCTGTGCCGAATTCAACGTTGCCTGCTCGCTGCTGAACCCGTCCTTCACCACCTTCGTTTTCGATTCGGAAGTGGTTTTCTTCTGCTCGAACTTTACCGTGTCTACCGTCCCATTCATGGCCAGGTGCCCGTTTTGCATCGTACCATCGGGCTTCTTCACTATCATGTTGTTCAATTCCCCATCGGAGTCCGGATGGGTCACGTGATACTCTGTCATGGGCTCGTCCAAACTATCCATCGACGCTCGTAATCTACATAAATGATAACAAAGAGTGATTAGTCATAATTTACGATTATCTATATATTAACCTCCAGAACCTACCTCTTTTGGTGTTCCAACAAGTTGGATGAACTATTGCCCATGGAAAGCTTTTTCATGTAGCTCGATGATGAAGATTCGGACGATGTCATTTTGGAAGACGTTGACGTCGATGATGAAGATGTGGTGATCTGGGATGAGCCCCTGGTATTGGCCAACACGTTTCCAAGCTCTGCCATAGAATTCTTCATGTCGCCGAGATCATGCTTGATTGCTTCTGTGGAAGAGGTTGTCGCCGAGAGAGAGGCGGACTTTGAAGAGGAGGACGTCGATCGCTGTGTGGCAGAAGTTTCACAAGCCATTCTGCTGGACGATTTGGTTGTACTGTTGCTCGTCGACGAAGACGTCTTGGAACTCTTGATGCTGCTGGTAGCGTTCAGGAGCTGAAAGTATGGATGGAGAAGTAGAGTTGATTATTAAATGAAGGTTTGCGACTCTCAATTATGTCTTTGATTATGTTTCATTACTTTTCAAATTTCCCGTTCTCAATCCTATCAGTTCTACTTTCAATTATCACAGATCTTATTGGAATACATATAAAACATACATTGTTTTTTTTTTTTAAATGAAGTTTTTTTTTTTTTAAGGCACTCCGTGCTTGTGGCCACTACTGTGCCGGAATCAGTTTATCTGTATCTTCCTTACCGATACAGTTCTATTTTTAGCTAATCTATATTTACATCTGCTTTCACTCTCTTCTGCTCTTTTGCTCTCACACCGAGCAGGTAGGAGAGTGCTCTGCTGTTGGTCCAATCGATTTCCATAAGCCATAGTCAATTGCTCTTGCGGTGGTTCGTTTTGCCGTGTTCCTGAGTCGTTTGAGGCTAGCTGCCTGCGAAGTGGGTCAGTTTGTCTCAGTCACCATCTGATACTGACGGAGGATGGATGTGTTCCCCTAAGCACGGTCCTCCGTGCGGCGTCTTCTGGTGGCTGGACAGGTTATTTTTTTGGAGGGGCTGGGAATTGAATCCATGACCTTCCGCTTATGAAGCGAAAGCGTTACCTCAAGGCTACGGACCCCCCTAACATACATTGATAGTAATATTGACTTTAACATTTCTTTGTGTACAACATTTGATATTGACTATGCTCTATCAAATTCTACTGAGAGCACAATTCTAATATATATCTCATTAGTCTACCTGAAAATCAAGTTGCGAGGTAGTATTTTTATATGAACAAATCAAACTGTAATACATTTCCAGAAGCTACTGTAGAAGTTTGAATGGAATACGTATGGAAAAAAAGGGCCGATTTCTTCACCTTCGCTTAATTCATAAACCACGTTTATCCATATAGTTAAACTAGGTTTAAGGCTTAAGGTGAAGATGAACCGAAGCCAAACCTCAAATTTTCAAGAGCACGAATCTGGAGAGCCAAACATCCTTCTAAGCTGAAAACTGAATCGATTGCTCACAAGCTGGTGGTGATCAATCGATTAAGTTTTCAGCTCAAAAGAATGTTTGGTTCTCCAGATTCGTGCTCTTGAAAATTTGAGGTTTGCCTTCGCTTCATCTTCACCTTAAGCGGTGGTGAAGAAACCGCTTAAAAGAGGGGGAAATACAGGGTTAGAGTTTGGGTGGAGAAATTCAGCCACTTTGTGTTTTCTACGCCTTCAGTCCACATTATTAAAAAACAGTGGTTTCATTTGGTTTGATTGGAGAATCTTCAAAGTGCATTAAATCAGTGATCACCAAACTTAGGCCCAAGTTAAGGGTTGTATGGTTCCCGCAAGCACATTTTTAATATGAGTATACTGCCGTGACTCGCAAGTCAGTCCCATCTGTTAAAAGTAGACATTGAGAAAATGGGGCGTGAAGTTTCCAAACTCGAATCCAAACTACGAATATCCAAAAAATTCCAGAAGACTGGAACATTTTCAAATCCTCATGAAACTTTCACAATTTGCTTTTCACTACGATATCTTTCTGAGAAAAATATAAAGATGATCAAAATACAGTTCATTTTTGTGTTACACGGTGCGAAAATCTGTAGTGGGACTGACGAGCGGTTACTTTCCATTATGGGATAATTAGACTTGCTGTTTTTCCCTACTTTTTCTGAACAAATTTTTTTTATCTCATTGAGGAAGCTGAAAGAGCATTGGAAGATATGTTGAAAACTCAAATTTGACGAAAATGCAGATGGGACTGACTTGCGTTTCACGGCAGTATAGTTCCTGTATTGTACTAAGTGGTTCGAATTACTTTTGGTCAGCGAATCAAATTGTCATTGAAGCAGTCAGAAAATAAACAAAGAAGCAAGCGCGCTCATAATCCATTATCCCAAGTTTTACGATTTGGGATACAATCTCAAGAAAAATTATGAATCATGAAAACACAGAGGGCTTCATTGTTGGGTTTTTTTTTTCAGCTCCGGAATAATCAGCTATTGAAACTCATAATCAAATTTGATTTACGATTTAATAATAGCTTAGCTTAGCTTAGCTTAGACTGACTACACATATCAATGGTTGCTATTCCGTGATTGACCAAAGTCAGTGAAAATGCACAAAGAATCAACTAGAAGTTCGGCTGGGATTTGCCATAATCTTCTTCAGTGTGCATAATTCAGTGCCTCTATTCATACATGGTCAATAACGGCGCCGGCCACGTCCTTGCAGTCAGGTGGGGTTGAGGGAAGGAATGTTAGTGTGTAACCTTTGCTATTTGGAGACCGTGTTTACCTCTGCATCTCCACAAAGGTTACTGGGAGGGATGGTTGTTAATGCGGAGGATCGTTGGGTCACAGGATTCACTTTGATAAGCGATTAGACCATGATGAACGATTATTTGTTAACATGCTTAGGAATAAAATATATTCAATTGACATGGAAAATTTCCAAATAGGAGTAAATAATGTCGTTACTTGAAGTGACGAACCATTCAAAGTTTGTTGAACAAATAGGTAAAAGCAACATTCCTACAGCTGTTATGACGAAAGCATGTGTAACAATATTTTACTCAAATTGAAAAATATAAATCGATTGGCTGGATCATCACATAATATTCTTATGCCGACACTTACAGTGGCGAACCATTCAAAGTGTTTTGAATAAAATTAACGTTTTGCAAGTCTATACTTCTAGCACAGATAAACAGACCGAACCATTCAAAGCCTTTTTTTTATAAAAATAAAGGTAAAAGGAAGGATTTTATATATAAAAATATGAATTAGAGTTTATGCCGACACTTACAGTGATGAACCATTCATAGTTTGTTGAATATTCATATTTATGTCCCACCGTTAAAACGATTAAATGTGCGGTCATACATATGTTATAGATTAAAAAAAGCATGAAACGAGCTCACCAATTGATCCTTCATCCTTGATTGAGCAGCCACAATTTTCAGCTTTATTTAAAGCATACATACTAACTGAGAAACGCGAATATTTTTTCGCACTCGCGCCACGCGGACCGAAAACAATTGGTCTTGATTCCGTCGCTCGCCCTGCAGGAGCTTGCCATGGAATCGGAAGACCACACACTACTAACGCGAATCTCTTTTCGCACTCGCGCCACGCGGACCGAAAACGATTGGTCTTGATTCCGTCGCTCGCCCTGCAAGAGCATACCATGGAATCGGAAGATCACACACTACTAACGTAAACCTCTTTTCGCACTCGCGCCACGTGGACTGCAAACGATTGGTCTTGATTCCATTGCTCACCCTGCAAGAGCATGCCATGGAATCGGAAGATCACACACTACTAACGCGAATCTCTTTTCGCACTCGCGCCACACGGACCGAAAACGATTGGTCTTGATTCCGTCGCTCGCCCTGCAAGAGCATACCATGGAATCGGAAGATCACACACTACTAACGAAAACCTCTTTTCGCACTCGCGCCACGTGGACTGCAAACGATTGGTCTTGATTCCATTGCTCACCCTGCAAGAGCATGCCATGGAATCGGAAGACCACACACTACTCCATAATCAAATTTGATTTACGATTTAATAATATTTACAAACACGAAGAAAGTTCTCGAAAACAGCAACGCGAAGCGTAAAAAAACGCTACGAATGCGGTGAGCGATCATTGTCATATTCCGTTCAATTTCTGATAAGGCAGCGTCCATTTATTACGAAACGCTAAAATTGAAAATTTTTGACCCCCTCCCACCCTTTGTAACGCTTTTTGTATGAAAAATTTCAAATTTTTGTGTGAGCTGTAACGCTTGAACCTACTCCTCCCTCCCCCTAGAGGGTTACGTAATTTGTGGACGGACCCTAAACTGTTGTTGTAACAAGAATAGAATAGGACAATGTTTTTGTTCTTACGTGTTGCTTGAAAATCAATTTGTTTTGTTACCGCATTCTTCAGTAGCAGCTAATTTGAATCGTAGCAAGCAGGGTTACGATAAATTATCGTCTGATAACTCAACGTTAACTTAAGAGGAAAATAACCATCATCGTATTACAAATTTTCAAAACCAGTATTTTTGCTCAAAATTCAAGCAATGTTCAAGAAAAATCTATCATTGTATTACACTTGCTATATGGGTTGCGAAGATAGATTTTTATGAGGATTTCATTGAATTTGAACGAAAAAACTGGTTTTTCATTTTTAATGATTGCTGATGATTGAATGATGGATTCTTGCCTTAAGACATTAACTTTGACGGCGATAACATGTTAACGCCTTACACAATTTTTCTTTGAAAACTCAAGATGTCGTCACTAGGGTAACTAGATTATCGCAGCAATATTAAAGGCATGTTGATGTTCTATTTGACTTATCGCTTGATTATCGTCAACGAAAGGTTGTTGAGAAACGTTAAGACTTTATAGTTAACGACGATAATGATAAACATACCTATTTTTTTTTTCGAGGATAACAATAATATATCGATTAAAACCCTGGTAGTAAGATTATTTGCGTTCCAGCATTATGAGTACAGTTAAACGGGGTGACTTGCGACACTTTTCTCAACTTTGATCAACCAATTATTTTTATTATTATTATCTTTATTTACGAGATTTGCAGCCCAAGGCTGGCACATCTCGGTTTAATCAACCAAAAGCATGATCTAAACATCTTTTATAAATATATATTCTTTTCAAATTTTTGATGGTCAGCCCGCTTACAAAATAAGATGACAGAAGATTGTGATTGTGTGAATTATTTTATCATATAAAAATCATAAAAAGGTGACATTTTTTTAATGTTTAGTCATACTTTTCAAGTATTGTTGTTTATATATTCAAAGTATTCGGAACAGTACAAGAGAGATGGAATTGGTGGTCCAATGCCTACCGCTTCTGCTTCATAAGCAGAAGCTCATAGGTTCAATCCCATGCCCGTCCCTCTCTTCGTACTTTGTAGTTGTATCTTTCACTTGCTTCTATCTTCAACTCTCAATGCATTACAGTTGATCTATAACTACTTTTCCTTACACTTCCATTCTTCCATCATTATAACACGCCTTACCTTACGCCTGATAGGGTGCAGAGCCACTTGGGAACTTCCATGATTCACTTTGGCATGGGGGGTTTTTCTCGGCCAAATTTTTTGAAACTTTGCAAAAAGAAGCGCTTCAATACGTGCATATTGTGGCCAAATATGCGCTGAAGTGAATCAAACAGGCTTTGGAAAATTTAACGATCATCGACACACAAGCCATAATTCCATCCCATTTATACGACTGCATTCATACAACACGCATGACATTTATTGTTTGTGGACGAGACCCACTGTTTGGAGCCGATTACTGTGTGTCAACACTTGTAACATTCGCTGACCCACTCTCATTCTGATCAAGAAACAGAGGCGAATATTTTTTTTATTTTCTGTGCTATGTTCGCAACCAAAGAGGTTCAATGGTCCAGTAGATAATAATTAGGTTGTTAAAGGCTGCACTACCAAAAAATATGAAAGTTACTAACAATTTTATGCAAAACATAAATCACCCGAATGGCTCGATACTGTTGCAGTCTGTGAGAGTTGCTGCTCTTGAACGCTCTCGTGCCACGTACCAAACGAGAGAGTGAATGTTTATATTCATAGGGCTTTCTGAATGCGATGTGCCACGAACTGTTATGGTTCGCGAACTGTTACTCTCTCCGAATATGGTTCGATCGGCTTATTCAGATCAAAATCCAAAAACTGGTATCAAAAGTGCCAAGAATAGGATCCGGCATGCCAAGAATAGGATCTACATAGGCACACTACAAAACTATTCTAATTTTATAGAACTCTAAGTTGCTTGAAAATTTCGTAAAATAAAATGCGAAGTATTATTACTTATTAGTTATGCAAACATCATGTAGAGTATTACTCTGGTAAAATAAATTAACCTCATCAGCTTTCACGACATTTAGAAGAGTTCTGTTTTATCTGTAATATTATTTACAATAACAGCTTTAATTGTGGTCACTACTTGAATTGAGAGTTGCACGTAATGTAGGACCAAATTATAACAAATTTTGTTTTAGTATTTGACGAAAGTTGAATAAAAATGATGAATTGAAGAATAATCTACTGAATTTTCATTGTTTAGCCTAGGTGGAAACTTTACAAATTAGTGAAGAACAAAGGATTCTTCAAGTTCCTGAGGTGATCAATAGCACAGAATGTATTGATTGGAGTTACGGTTATGAATGTTTGATGGACCTCGCGTTTCATGGAGTTTTCTGTGTCTTGAAATAGAGTCAAAAGCTCAGAGCTAACATTGAAGATTTTCTATAGTCAAGAATTTCCGTTGTTGGAATATTAACATAAATATATTTTTTTTTTTGAGTTAAAAAAGAGTGAAAAACGCAGTAAGAACTGTAGAAAGCTTGTCCAGATTCAGTTTTTGATTAAATTTATAAAAAAATGTGAGCTCAAAACGGTTTTAATTTAGAAATTGTTTTGAACAAACAGATATAAACGATTTGTTGAAGCTCTATGTATCTAAATTCAGACTATATTTACACAAAAGTTCCATAGCAAACTAATTTCACTCTAAGAATGTCTTCAAAATTATGCGTAGGACATGGTCTATGACTGCTTCCTTGACTTATTCTTGATATGACGAAACTCTTGTTGAATCCAAGCAGAACACAGAAACGAAATCTTTCCATATACATGTTATCGTTCTCCTTTGAAGCTGGAATTAGTTTTTTTTCATAAATAAAAACAATATCTTCCAAGCACTCCTTCAAAGTATTTGCCAAGAATCACGTCAAGAATTTAACGGCAATCTGTCCAAGAATTATTAATTAAGTATTCGCTGTAAATCTGCAGAAACCCATACGAAATATCGTCAGGGGCCTTATAAGAACTTTGCCATATATCAAGGACTATCCAGACAATCAAAATGTACGTATAACGAAATCATCTTTTAAGTCATACAGTGCTTATATTTTCAAATTTCTGCGTATAAGATGTCGTGAAAAAGCCTTATACGTACAAAAGTGGAGGCGATATACTTGCATATTTTATATGATGCGTAATGGCATACAATGCGAGTGTATACATTTTCTAGCAAACTAAACTGTTATCTTATGCGACTTAACAAATGATAACAAATGTTGATTTGACAGCTGCTAAATGGACGAAACGGAATGTATAAATGAACTTTTAAAGTTGCGTTTTATGCGAGGAAATTCATCAATCATTCGATTTCATCCACCGTGTTTTGCGGGTGTGATGTTATTTGTATGAATAAACGAGTTTTTATGTGAAATATTATGTGAATTCTGTTTGCCAGGGAAACCAAACTAGTAATCCAGACAAGGACTCACCAAGAATCAGTATCATCAGTAATTAAAACAATTTTAAATTAAAATTAATCCTGGGGTTCAGAAGATTTGCCTTAATTTTTGCCTCAGCTGTTCGCCAACCTCTACGAATCCACAAAAAATTAATAAAAAAAAAACAGCCAATGATATTTTGAAAATCCCAAAAATCCATATTATCTATTGATTACCTTTTCAGTGATCTTTCAAAGAACTTTCAAGAAACTGATCAACTACGTCTCGTTTCTTGTTGGTAATCTGCAAAGATCTCATAAAACAATTTGCTTTAGACCTAAATGTTAATCTATCAAGCATCTCATCAAGAATCTTACCAGGAATCTCTAATTTCCCTTCTAGAAATGTTTCAAAGATGTTAATAATGTTCTATTGCCAGTTGCCAGACAACTTTAATTCCGATGAAAATGTTAGAAAAATTGTTGTTTTCCGAATCTTTGCAAAGTTTACGTAGTTTAGGCGATAGGAAGTCAGAATTAGCTTATTAAATTTCTAAATTTACCAAAACATAACCCAACTTTTATTCGACAAAAAGATTAAATCTTGTTGTCAAATAAAAGTTGGGTTATGAAAAAAATGTATATTAAGTTTGTTTAATATATTGTCACAAGGAATCTAAAATGAATCGCACGAGAAATCGGGAAAAATGGTCGCTTAAAATCTACCGAACAACTTCCCAGGAAACCAACGATTTTACATGATTTGGAATAGAAATCGTTAACTATCTCTTTAGAAACTCCCTAAAGTTAGTCGTGCACCTCCTACCAAAATTTTCTAGTTTTGCCCATAGTAATTTTAATTTAAGGTGAAGATGCATCGAAGCCAAACCTCAAATTTTCAAGAGCGTAAATCTAGAGAACCAGACAGCGGTTTTAGCTGAAAACTTAATCGATTGGTCACACACTGGTGGTAACCAAACGATGAAGTTTTCAGCTTGAACGGCTGTTCAGTTCTCTAGATTTGTGCTTTTGAAAATTTGAGGTTTGGTTTCGATGCATCTTACCCTTAAACGAAACGATATACTTATGTTTGAAATAGATATTTTCCCGGCATGTCCTTTGAATTTCCGGGTACTTTTCATATTTTTTCCCGGTCATTTGTAATTCTTGAGTTTTTCTCGCTTTTCTTGGACACTAGTGTGGGACAAAATTCAGATTCTCGTTGTATTCAAGTTTGTATGGGATATATTATGGGAAAAACTATTTTTTACAAAGAAAAATCGTCAGAGGTCGCCATTGACTTCTATAAAAACACTAACACTTGTGAAAAAAGTTATTCAATGAAAACCTATTGACAAGGTGATATTGATTAACACGTAAAGGAATAGTAATGATAACAAAATTGGGCAAAATTTCCGAATAGTCTATGTCCAATAACTTTCTTTACAAGCATCGGATTGTTTTGCGGTTTTCGTCAAAATTGTGTATTGTAAAAATATCTATCGAGATCTGTATTTAGTGCAATCCATGTTTTGAAACCGCCATTTTGGGTAATAAACATAGACCCTTTTCCGGTGAGAGGTACATTTCGATAAACGGTTTTCCGGTAAATATTATAATAGCCTTGAACGCATTTTCGTATTTAGAAGACCACTTCAAGCCAAATAACGAAAGTTGTTTAACTAAAAATCAATCAGGGCATACGCATTAATGGGCCATATTTTATCTCATATTATAAAATCGTGAGTCAAATCAGAATTATATAACAATTGCAATGACACAATATTGCACGAAAAACCATTGGCGCCCAAAATTTTCTCATAAATATCAGTAACAACAAAACCGATTGACACTTCATTAGTTTAGCTGCGCTTCAACAACTGTGTCGACAGCCAGACTGTGAGGTTGGTAACTCTCCGTTGATGGCAGCTCCTGTGACTGAGTTTAGCTTAATTAATCATCGTTTTATCCGCGGGACTTGATGTATGTATACGGAAACATTTTTAGAAAAACCCGTTTGCAGCGCAGTTCACACTTGGCGACATCTCAATTACCGGCAGTAACGTTAGTGGGGCCTTACTTAGCCTAGTTGTAGCGTTCGCGGCTACAAAGCAAGCTGTATGGGTGCAATTTCCGTTAGGTCCAGGATCTTTTCGTATTGGAAATGTCCTTGACTACCCTGGCCATAGAGTATCATCGAACCTACCACACAACATACGAATGCAAACAACTTTGGCAAAGTAAACTCTCAGTTAATAACTGTGGATGGAGTCTGAGAACACTTAGCTAAGAAGCAGGCTCTGTCCCAGTTGCGACGTATGCCAAGAAGAACAAGAATAACGTTAATGGATTGGGTGATGGAGCTACTAGGTATACAGGCCTACATCACAAATACCCCAAAAGGAAAAAAAAATGTGCCGGGCCTTTGATATTGTAGGTCCAGTATGAACTGTCCAAGCTTCGCGAACAAAAGTAATCAAATTGTGCGCACGCTGTTTCGTTCGCGCCTCAGCCAGCAGGTGACAGCTTATTAGTAATGGATCGTTTGTTTGTGGGCGGTATCGCTATTTCTCATGGCATGGCGCACCGCACCGCTTCTCACACAGAGCTCACATGCAGTTATTATTTTTAAACTTTTATATGCTATTACATGTGAAAACTAGCAACGGGCAAATTCTAGAAGCAGACCACACACCCGTCTTGTATTTACCTTTATTTTGTACCAATATACCAATATTTTATCGTCAATTTACTCGGATATTTATATCAACGGGTACTTAAGAACACAGCACTTGGCACTTAAGTTTTGGCACTTGAATGCACAAATCAGTTCTAATAATCACTCGATATCGCGTTTTGTAACTTTCCCCGGTAGTTATAGAAAAATCGAGACCGAAAATTTTGTCGTTTAATTCAATCGTTTAGTTTCGCGGGTTGTGTTGTTCGTTCGATCGTTGTACAAGTACTGATGATTTCGGCTTAAGCGTTCGGGAATGTGTCGCGATCCGCTCCCACATGTCCAACGTGTTTGTCACCACGTACTGTGGATGTGGCATCATCATAGTTGTGGTGAGCGTCACCTATTCCGTTGGTAGGCAAATATCTAAATAGCTATTAGCTCTTTCTCTTACTCGAAAATTTCGAGGATATGGGTATTAAGAGCAGCATACTAGATGGAGCAATTCAATAAGAATGTATCAATACGAAAAAATCTACTTGTTTCTCAAAGGATGCGTAACTGTATTTTTTGTTGATCATTTCATACATATTTTTGCGTGTTTACAACTACTAAGCTCTGTTGTCTCTACAGCCAAAATCTAACAAAAATGAACCTATGAAAATTAACAAATATCTTGAAGAAGCAATACTTATCACTTATTGTATAAGCTTTACTTGCTTCACACTAAATAGCGGCCCAAATCTTGTCAAGAGCATTTCAAAATTTAATTAGACTCGTGAATAAGCACCGACCGACCACTACGTCGATGATGAAGCACACAGGAATAATTTGAATAAATCATGGCCAAAATTATATTCTGCCTTTATTGATCTTGTTATGGCCTAATGAGCTTGAGCTTGAACTTGATTGGCCGCCCGTGGATGCTATTCTAGTATCGCCAGATCAGCTGCACTTACACGAGGAACTAACCAGATGACTCTTTGGGACTAACAAACACCCTCAGTGTATGAGTGCTGGTGATCTTCTATTTTTAGGCAACAACGGCGCCTGCCACGTCAGAATGCAGACCAATGTGGGGAAGGGGGACGAATTGATGTTACACTTATACTGGCCCACTGTAGACCGTTGAGTCCGACTGTATCTACGCCAGTTCATGCTGAATTGTATGTATTGCGGGAAAGGCATGGCAAAGAGGTTTGCTGTTTCAGTTTGGAGATAATTGCACACAAATGCGAAAAATGGACAATTTTTTGTTTGAAGTATTGATAATAAAAAAAAACTGAAAAGAACGCATATTGCTATCTATTTACATGTTTAAACGTGTCCTGAAGCTGTGTTTAAAACTGTGACGGGGTCAAACATTTCAATTTTGCAAATTTAAAATTATGGCCACCACTTTATGCCAGTTACTCCTCTGTGCCAACAACAACGACGTCGATAATTTTCGCTTCTCGACGCCGGCTGATTTGCATTCAAACGAGAGTGTCACAGATTTTCCGCGAAAATCTCAAAATGGGAACACCTTTCCGAGAAGCATGCCAAAAAATAAACATCTCGCGGGAAATTCCCTCGCCCTGCTTTTCTCGAAATGGACGGATTTCCACTTATTCAAGCGTCACACTAGACGTTCGCTGAAAGGTTTGCGGCGTTCTCGACTAATGGTAGACATGGGTCGTTCCCAGTGATCATCTAACGTACGATCTGTGGTAATTACATAATCAGATCGCCGCGTTATAATCCTTCACTGATGTAGTTCCTGTCGCGCACGCTGATTGACGCCACCTTGACATTGTTAGTCATCGCAATTCGCAGCTAGAGCTTTCGCATTCTGTCGGTGTGAGGAAGTTGGTTGACCGTACTGCTTCAGTTCGAGTAGATGAGTAATACGTGGTAAATTCGATTTATATAGCTTTTCTCAGTTTAGCTTAGCGTTTCCCAACCGGGAATTTGCGGACCCCTAGGAAGGCGCGAGAGCATCTCAAGGGGTCTACGAAGATATTACAACAAAAAGTTGTTAATTTTGTTAATTGACACACTCAACTTCTCTCAATGCTATCAAAGCAATTTTCGATTAAGATCTGGTAATAAGAAGGGGTTCACCGGATTTATTTTGTCGTGAGGTTTGGGACGTAGCGAATTTGAAATGATCGTTGAATGAGTGGTCGATGCCAATTTCATCAGTTACGTCTGTTTGTTTGTGCTAATATTTTAGGGACCATTGAATGTTTGTAGGACCTTAATGGGCGTCACAACTTTGAAAAGGTTGGAAACCACTGGTTTAGCTGTTGCTTCACTGGGCAATATTTATAGACAATTTGAATGTATCATCCTTAATAATTAGAACAAGGATCAGAAGTGAGTGGAAAAAGGTTCACGGTTCCACTTCAATTAACGATATTTACCTCCTGTGACGAACTGATGCTTGCATTGGAGAGCATTGTGCCTGTGGTCGTCGTCGATCCTGCCCCCGCTCCGGAAGACGATGCATTGGAGCTGAAGAAACCCTGACCGATGCGTCGCGCCGTCGCTGTCGGGATCGTGGGCGTCCCATTGGCTGTGTTCGTGTTACTGCCATCTGTGTCAGCCAAGTCAGACATCTATAAGGTTTAAGAGGATTGGAAAGAGAATGATACGGGTCATTATTATTCGGGTTTGTTGCTGCAGTGTGTTGTAATGAGAAGTGTTAGGAAACATCGTTTAATGAAACTCCATCACACACTGTATTCAAATTTCGATTGATTCGACGATGGTTAAAATTTTGTTGAAGTTATGAAAACCTAAGAATATTCAAGGTGAAGATCAATCGAAATTATGCTTTAAATCTTAAAAAGCACAATCTAGAGAACCAGAAAACCCTTCAAGCTGAAAACTTGTTCAATTGGTCATTCGTGTCTGGTGACCAATCATTTTTCAGCTCGAATTAATGCTGACTCTTCAAATTTTCCATGTTTTTGGTATTTTTATACTAAATATAAGACTAAGGCTGAAAAATCGGGTATTATTAAACCTTTAAATTATTTTTTTAGCTAGTTCGTTTATTTTAGGCTCAAATGCGTTGAACGCTTTACGGAGCCGAAATTAATTTTTTGTATTCTTATTACATACAATTAATTGGCTTTAAACCTTCGAATTATAAAAATGTTGCCCAAATGCAGATCGATTTACATACATACACTTGTTAAAACAATCGAGATTTGAGCACAGCGTCGCGATGCAGTGGAATAACTTATCAGGATAACGTGTAGACAAGCCATGAGAATGAAGGTGTTACTAGGTGTAACACAAAAACGAATCGATGGATGTTTTAATGCAGTTTTGACCTATTGACTGAAATCAAACTGGTGTAGGTGTTTTTTTTATGGAAATTTGACTGATATTTTTTTTTTTTGACATGTCATATATTTATGAAGAGTAACACAGCGTAACAAAAATTACATTTTTGCGTGTCTCAAGGATCAAATTATGTGTTTCTGGTAAATTTGGGGTTGCTGAATCTGATGCCATTCTCAGAAATGTTCCAGCACGTCACAATTTTTAGCTACAGGTCGCAAAATTTGTATAAAACACTGGTTTTATTGATGTTTGTCTAAAATTTAAAATGATTTTTATCAAACTTTTTTGTGATCTAATCCACCATCCACCATAATGTAACTTAAATTTTTCATTTAAAATATAATTTGGTGGAAATTGCCTGATTGAATTTAGATTAAACCGATTTTCTTAATATGCTTACTATCTCCAAACAAAATTCTTCGCTTTCTCTTTTATGACAAAATACAATACTTTTTTAAACAACCAAAAAATAAATTCTTCGCATAGAAAGTATTATAAACTTTGTTGATAAGTATTGTTATACACATAAAGTTTCAATTCTGTGACAAATTAAGCAAAGAAATTGCCATACAAGCTGATAAACTTGCATGCAAGTTGGCTAAAGTAGTCAATTTATGCATTTTCAACAGCCTATATCTCAAAATCTAGACATGCTATGATATTTTTGAAAACGGAAATGGATTCAGCAACCCTTAATTGAGTGAATAGTGGTATTTTGGTTCTTAAGACAAAAATGTGTTCCGCAGTGTAATTCATAACATAGATTTTTGAATATAGGGGGCCTAGCTTAGCCGAGTGGTTAGAGTCCGCGGCTACAAAGCAAACCCATGCTGAAGGTGTCTGGGTTCAATTCCTGATCGGTCCAGGATCTTTTTGCAATAGAAATTTCCTTGACTTTACTGGGAATAGAGTATCAGGCTCTGTCCCAGTGAGGATGTAATGCCAATCAGAAGAAGAAGACAGTTTCCGTGTGTGTATTCATAGTTTATCGTCACTAGCAAAAGGTAAAAGTTTTGAAGTTCTTTTTTTAAACATATTTCTAATTCTGCGCATGAGAATTCGTTGATGTACCCAACCAGAACCACATAACAAGATCATAACACATTCCTATCAGCAACAGTTGAAAATAACAGAATTTGATATAATTTTGTTATTAAGATGGTTTGTTCTCAACTTGTTATATTTTTGGTTACGCATTTATACATACATTTGTTGTCATGAACAATAACATAATTTGCAATAATTTTGTTATTTTGTAACACCCTCGCAACACATTCTGTAATAATTTTGTTATAATTATAATAGGATTCGGTTTTGTTTGGTGCAAATTTTGTTAGAATTTTTGTTATTTTAACTACTAACATGTACCGTTAGCAACTGGTGATATAAAAAAAATCATATCAGGGAACACATTCTGTTAAAATCTTGTTTCTTCCATCTGGTCGGGTATTCGTGACGAAAAAACAACAAGATAAGCACAAAATTATACGTCGTAATGTAAAAGTCAGTTGTTGTGACATTTACGTCTTGGCGTGTAATTTTATTTTTTGTTTTTTTTTATTACATGAAAATTTAATTAATCAACATGATTTAAGAACAGATGTAAATTTATGTCAAATTGTTCGCTTCTTTTATGTGCATCAAAAGAGACGTATATATCCTGTGCGAATTGATAAATTATTTTTGGCTGTAGCACATTTCCCAGAAAGTCAAACCCAAGAACGACATTCCCCAGAATGACGTTCTCCAGAATTATATTCCTCAGAATGGGACATTCCCCAGAAATCCATTCCACAGAATAGTTTTTATTGATTTTCAAGGTACGCAAAAATAAAATGAATTTGGGTTTCTTCAGTATTTTTTTTTTAATTTTCGGTAAAAATGATTTACTAGACGCTTCGAATTCCGGCCTCAATTCAACCAACAAAGATTGTCAGTTCATTATTATGGATCCCAAGCAAAAAAATCGGATTTGAGTCCAAAAATACTGTTTAAAAGTAGAGTGTTGGAATAATGTTCTTGACAGCTTTTACCGTGGAAAATATACTAGATGTCTGTCCAAGGTATTACACAATATTCAGCCTGCCTGCAAATATCTTATACAGATTGTTCTTCTTCTAGAAATGATTTGAGAATCGCATTTGTATTATATATCTGTCTTTGAAAAAACAAGCAGAATTTATTGTGGAAGCCTTATATGGAATTTATGGAACGAGACAAATCATATAAGTGTTATGTATGTACCCACTTTGAGAGAGGCAGGGAGATCTAGTCAAAGACCACTACCCATACAAATTTAAAAATGTTTGTAAGGACAAAAAACCACTAGGGGGATAGAGTGGGGTGTCTTGAAAATCCAAATCCAATACCACATCGGCAGTCCCTAATGTACTTTGAATCTGACGCACTAACCAAACTATTTGGCTGAAAACGCTTTCTTACATACGTTATACCATGTTTTATTATTAACTTTGGCCCTAGCTGTTGGAAAAATTAAGTATTTTATTGTTTCCATAGATTATTCTGCCTTCTTTCAAATTGTATTCTCAATTGGCTGTTCTTTCTGATTGTATTCTCAAAAAATGTAATTTGTAATTTGTAATTTGTTTTGATGCTTTCAAAGCATATTCTCTCTTCTTTTGAACATTGACTGTTCTTCCTAGTTTTTTTCTACGTCTTATTAAGAATAATGAAACCGAATTACACAATAGAAGTCCGCTTCTCTTTTATAACGTTCCTTAGAAGAGAAAAAAAACTTTCAATAGAACTTTAACACTTCACTTTTGCAAAAATAAAATACTAAAATCACTAGTAAGACGAGCAAATACCTTTAAACTCTAATATATTGCTTAAAGGGTGTCCACGATGAAATTGCCAGTTCATACGCAAATGCCCGCACCTTGGCCTTAGCCCTTAGCACAACAGTTTTTTGCATGTAAACCCATACTTTCTTCAGTTCCTCGACTGTCTTCACTACCTTAAGTCGTTTAAGAAGGTGCTGCTTCATAATTGCCCAGTACTTCTCGATGGGGCGGAGCTCCGGAGTGTTGGGAGGGTTGAACATTTTCGGCACTAAATTGACCTTATTGTCCGCATACCACTTCAGCACGTACTTGGAGTGGTGGCATGAGGCCAAATCCGGCCAGAAGATTGTTGGGAGAGGAAGCAGCCGCTTCTGAAGGCACTCTTTCATGTACACCTGTCCGTTCATCGTGTCCTCCCAGTCAACATTTTGGTTGGTATAACTTTTGTTATACATCATTCTATATGAAGCAATTCCATCGTATAGAATGCATGAAAAGGCTATATACCTACCAAATTGGAGGCTATATACGCACTTGGCATGACTTTTTCAGACTTTCTGCGATCAGATATACGATGCCACAAAATTGGGATGAAAATAAAAAAAAGGTTCCAGCAAGCCTCGAACGCGGGACCTCTGGAACATAAACCAGGCAACTTTACACTGCACCACCAAAGGTTTCATGACAGAGTTCAGATTATTTGCCATTATTAATGCATGTTTCATGTACAACGACACTTTCTTTGTTGTTCTTTCAGGCCCATCGTGAGCAGGTACCAAGTTTGGGTGACAATTTTTGCTAAGTTATTGCGACTTCATATGATGTTTTCTGGATTGATATATGATCTTTCAATTTTTACAACTTGACGCAATTCTATGTTGCACTATTTATGACATGTTTTGTTGTCAACACAGATTGTCGTTTATGAATCGTAGTGGGGATTTAAATACAACTTGTGTTGACATTGATAACGCCTTATTTGGCATATTGTGCGATTCCGATTTTTGACGTACGAATATGTGATTTTGGATGCACATTCTTATACGATACGTGGTTTACTGGGCTTGGTCACGAAAGGTGTACTCCGCTTCCCGCATGTGCAGATGGCTTGCCAAACCAGGAATTTCTTCGCAAATTTGGACATCTTCTGAGTGCGGACATGCTCCAGAGCGCTGAACTTATCCTTGGCCGTGAAAAACAGGTTGCCGACTGTTTCGTCGTCCATGATGCAGCATTCAACTTTCGTCAGCATGTTGAGGTAAAACTTCCTGGCACGGGTTTTGGCGGACTTGTTCTGCTTCTCGTCGGGATTAGGGGCCTTTTGTACCTTGAACGTTCGAAGCCTAGCGTTAGTTTTGGCCCTCTGGACAAAACTTCGGCTTAGTTGCAAGTTCTTAGCCACATCCCGAACGGAGGCGTTCGGGTTTCGGTTGAAGGCCCGAACTACGCGGTTGTGATTTTTGATGTTGTACGGAATACTTTTTCCTTCACTTCTGGGCTTCCGATCGGTGGTCAATCGTTCCTCGAACCGCTTAATCACTTGCGGCACCGTGGAATTCGCGATTCCCAACGTTTTAGCGATGGAACGATTCAAGAGATCCTTGTTCTTGTGATGAATGCGCAAGAATTTATCACGCACGAGGTGTTCTTTCGACTCCATTTCCGCGAATTTTGATCGCAGGACTTTAACTTACAGGATGTAAATAATGCACTATGAACAAAATCCATCCAAATTTTCATTAAATTCTACCCAACGGTTAAAAAGTTAGAGAAATTTCATAGTGTGGCAATTTCATCGTTGACACCCTTTATCCTGACAGATAGGCCTTTTTCTTCTACGACTTACAAACTTCTTCAGTGTCGAGTGCTCATCTTTAGAAGATGTGCTACAAAACGTAAAGCCTACAAAATATCAAAGCCTGTGTTGTGCACTAGACTAGGGTGGTTGACTGCAAAAATTTTAAGCTACATCTTCCAAATTTGATTAGCTTTTGGAGGTCCTAGAAGCTACTGTGAAAATTTGAGCAGAATCCATCAACTCAAAGGAGGGGCTAAACGAGTTTGAGTTGACAGATTACACAATTATTTTCAGAGTAGCTAGGATCCAAATGAACCAATTTGGGGTGCAACTAACTTGAGATTTTTTTTAAGTTGATTTTTTCCATACAGGAATGGACCATTCTAATAAGAACATTATTATCGTCTTTTTGTTATAGGGGAAAAGTTCTAGTTTTAGACCTAAAAGAATGGTACTATTTTTTCGGATTTGTATACAAAGTAGGGCAAAATCGTCTGGATGGGTCGGAAAATAATGCAAGGTCAAAAATTGGTGCTCTTCCCCTATATTATAGGTGTCCATTTACCTGGATTTTAGCAGTCCTAGAATATTTTTTTTCTGGGAAATGTCCCATTCTGGGAAATAGCTTTATGGGGAACGTCCTATTCTGGGGAATGCCCCATTCTGGGGAATGGCGTTCTGGGGAATAAGTTTCTGGGAAATGTCGTAAAACCAATTATTCACATAAAAATCATTCTAACAGAATCAACAAATTCGTTTATCTTCTAAGGGCGGAATCTGCTTCGGGAATCTAGTGTAAAGAACTTGCAAAAATAATAAGAGAAGTTTGTCATGGATGATGGTCCGATCGAACATTGATTTTTGTTAAAGTTTTTCGCTTGAAATCTACTAATATACCGTTTTGACTCATATCCCGAACACTTAAGGCCAACAGTGACTTCAAATGTATCTGATAGGCATAAATAAGCCGATATTTGTGAAAAATTTTATATCTTCGCAAAATCTAACTGTGACCTGTTGGGTGTGTCAATATTTGATTTGATTGACATATTTCAGCGAAAAATTTCAACCAAATCGCCATACAAAAACCGAGTGTTCGAAATATGAGTCTGTTCGGAATTTGAGACAAAACGGTACAATGACAATTTTTAATTTAAATTGTTTCTAAAATCGATTGATCTCTTCAGGTCACAAATGATAAATACTATGCTGAACAAACTAAACTTAAAAAACAATAAAATCAAGCACATTTCTAGTTCAACGTTGCAATTTGTGTCTAAATCTTCAACGATGATTTAGAATGATTACCTTTCAAATTTTATCATTTGGTATCAATAAACTGATTGCTTTTGTTTGAAGCTCTTCGGCTCTTCTATCACACACTGGCATGATACAAACGCAACAATTTATTGATTTGCATTGCTTATTGAGCAAAAACATTCCCATGAGTTTTGTATCATGTTCGAATAATTAATCACGCACGGTGTTTGATTTTCAACTGTGGCGTGATAAAAGTTCGTCGTGATTATGATTTCGAAGGATAGAGATGTATGCTTTCGGTACAGGCACGTTTTCGTTTGCCATCATTGCATTGGTATTTGAAATCGTATTTATTTTCATTAATACGCTCATCGCTCAACTCGTTAGCGATTGCGAATGTGTAGGAGTAAAAATATTGTCCGTTTGCGAGAGTGACATACACAGCAGCAACAGTAATTAACAGGCTTGAAAAAGATGCAGCATGTTTACACTTTTCTAAGCTTATTATCTCGTCTCGACGAAGAATGTCGCGATGTCAATTATTACACATTCCTTTGAGGTGAATGTAAGGTTTAGGCACAGACAAACAGACGTCACACTGAAGAAATTTCCATCGTGCACTTAGTTAGCGATCTTTCCAAATTTGCTATGTTCCAAAACTCATACCCAGAGGCGCACTCATCGTTTTTCTTCATGTTTGACGTTTCACACTATCGTTATCTGCAGGTCTTGTTGCACAAAACAGTGTTTCGTGCAGCATGCACACCAGATGATGATGGTTTAAATGGATTTGAATGGAATCTGTTCTAATTGTTACGACTGTTTGTCTATTATTTAGACCCGGGTTTCCTCTCTAACCAGAGATTTATTTTTAAATCGTTTTAATGTTACCCGTTTTAATTTTTGTTTTAATTATGATGTTCACACATAAAGCAATGTCGATCGACATCATAATTATAACTATACAATACCTAAATAAGAAGGGTCTTTTTTTATTCATTTCGACAAAGGCCCATATCTTGCAACGATACCTACCTTGCAACGATATGTTCCGTAATAAATGCATCTTATACCCGATTTTCAGACAATTTGGAGGAAAACGATGTAAATGTGAATCATGGAATTACCATCTCTTCTTCTTCTTGGCATTAACGTTCCCACTGGGACAGAGCCGGCTACTCAGCGTAGTGTTCTAAGAGCACTTCCACAGTTATTAACTGAGAGCTTGCTTTGTCAAAGTTGCCATTTTCGCATTCGTATATCGTGTGCTAGGTACGATTATACTCTATGCCTAGGGAAGTCAAGGAAATTTCCATTACGAAAAAATCCTGGACTGATCGGCAATCGAACCTAGACACCTTCAGCATAGCTTTGCTTTATAGCCGCGGACTCTAACCACTCGGCTAAGGAACGTCCCCCTCTCTTTTTCTACGACGGTTTAATTGAACTTTTAACATTTTTTTCTGAGTAGTTTTCAGTTGAATCCGGCACATAGGAAAACCCTATCATATGGCAAATATGGCAAACGACCCAGCTCTCAAGTGATAACGAACAGGATAGAAATTGTAGGATGGAGACCGGTATTGTGAACTGGACGGCGAACCGCGTTGGGAGCTTCTAATCGTCAAGTACTTAGAGCAAACACAAGTAAACATCATTGACAATCTATTGTAGTTTGCCGCCGTTTTTTGCATCGTTATGAACTCTTCACTTGACAGATTTTTGTTTGATAATGTCAAGTACGGAGATTAAGGTGAAAATGCATCGAAGCCAAACCTCAAATTTTCAAGAGCACAAATGTAACAAACCAGACAGCCGTTCGAGCTGAAAACTTAATCGATTGGTCAAGCTCAAGCTCAAGGTATTATACCACTCTGAATGAATGCATCACGTCGTTGTTAAACATTGTAAGCTAAACAAGGGTAACTGGAAGGTATTGCCATTTTATGGTCTTAAAATAAGTACAGTGGGATTCCGTTTTTGGCAACAAAGTTGAAATTTTCAGTTGCCAAAAACGGAACCGTGCCAAAATCGGAACCCATATTTCAAATTTTATTTTTCGACTATTGATTTTGAAAGCATCATTACAATGTTAATACATCATTTTTATGGAATCATAAGGCGTTGAGACTTCGAAAAGGTTCACTTCGAAGCATTTTCCCGGAGGGTTATACTATGCTATGAATCTATAGCTCCGTAATATTAAATCTGGCAAACGATTTTCTGGTCGCGTTTTTACGCCTCAACGTCTTCAATTATTTTTTAAAAGCTTTATGCATAATTTTTGTATAAGAGGGCCTTGTAAAACCAATAATCGCATAAGTGACTTTTATTGAAGAACTGGACATTTTCTTAAAACTATGAGAGAAAACGAAAACAAAAATGTTTTCTTTTAAAGACGTATTTGCGAATCAAAAGCGCTGGGTATTGCAAAACGGCATGGCCTTTTTTTTTCTAATTAACTGAACATTTAAAATCAGTTTAACTTTTGGACTTTAGCATAAAATCTGAAAAATTCGGTAAGTTTAGAATTGCTCCTTCAATTTATGTTTCTGATAAAGTAAGAATTTTATAATGAATGGTTGACTGTATCAAAAGGGCAAACATAAACATGAGAAGATGCATAAATGCCTTGTAATTGTGTAGAATTTAATTTTTAATTCAGCTTGATATATGTTTACACCTGCCTTATTAAATCAACTGAAATTTACAGGATCCTGTTATGAAACCTCAAGAATCTTATAGGAATCTTCAGGTTCTCATAAGAAATCGACAGAAAAAACGCTTGAGCTCTGAAGCATCTTGCCAAGCATACGTAGGATCTCGCATAGAGTTCTTGCTAAGGATTTTGCTATGAGTTAACATCTTGGAATTCCACTGCGATGTTGCCGTAAATTCTCAAGTCTCCGATGAAAAAAAATAAAAGTTTATTATTATTAGGCTACCACTAGCATACCTCAAATTCCTCTGGGAACCTTTTCAAAATCCTCAAGCTTTCGCCGAAAGTATTAAAAAAAAACTACTAGAAATTCACATTATCCCGCTTAAAATTTACAAGACGCCCTAGAGTTTATTAGGAATCACCAGATTTTGGACATAATCC
The DNA here is from genome assembly GCF_002204515.2 of Aedes aegypti. Lineage (NCBI taxonomy): Eukaryota > Metazoa > Arthropoda > Insecta > Diptera > Culicidae > Aedes > Aedes aegypti. The sequence goes on from NC_035108.1 coordinate 145,175,821, forward strand.
TCGATAACCAGTTATACACTCTAACGATCCCTCAAGAAGCTGTCAATGTCCACTTGTAATCTGCAGATATCCTCATGATTTCGTTAAAATTTCTGAAAAGTCCCACAAGAACAAAGAATCCCTTAAGGATTCTCCAGGGTACAGTTAGGAAACTCATAGACTCAGCTCGTAAGGAACATTTTGATGATATTGAGACCCGTATCCTTGATTAACAATCTTGTACAGAATTCTGGATCGTCTCTTAACAAATCTAACGCCTTATAGAGTCTATAGAAAAGACAGAACGTAGCTTTAAATAGTTGAAACAGAAAGATCAATATACACACCAATACCACAGACAAAAAGTAAAAACACTCTCAGTCGTATTTATCGCACGCTCCAATGGTATTATTGAAAATAAATTGTAGTTTGGACTGTATTCGCATTTGTCATGTTATTCAATGAAATTTAAAAAAGTTATGATACACGACACTTTGCTGTACATATTTGTATCTTTTATTGCAGTGTGTTTTTACATACGCAATGTATATAAATCCATAAGGGACCGTCCATAAATGACGTAGCAATTTAGGGGGGAGGGGGGAGTCTATGATTTTGCTACGAACCATGGATAAGGTATGGGAAAATAGGCTACAATGGGGGAGGGGGTTGTCAAAAATTGGCCAAAAAATGCTACGTCATTTATGGACGCTGCCTAATAATAAAGACAGCGAGACAAAATGTATGATTGTAACTCTGTGTGAGTCATAGATTTTTCGTTGCTCTTATGTCGGTGCTGGTGCTTTGTTCGAACAAGCTGTTTCAAATCTGAAGAACAGTGTTTTTTTTTATTGTATCACCTACTGGCAAACTCAAGTGGGCTGGTCACTCAATATGAAGTCCTTTGAAAAAAGAATGGTCTTAAGTTAAGATACTGGTGAAGATTATTGGTCTCATGAAACGTTGCCTATGTATGACCAATGACCATTCTGAAGTAAATAAGCGCGTACGTGAGTCCTTAGTAGTTGGTGAGATTTGGGGAAACATCGACGAAAATGGAGATCTGGAATGTAATCGGTGTGGAGTTGACATGCTATTCAAGTGACTAAAGCAAGAGACACGATAATATTTACAAAAATTTACAAATTTTAATGGTATTGAAAAATGTTGCCAAAAACGGATCCATTTTGTTGCCAAAATCGGGGGGTGCCAAAATCGGAGCATGCCAAAAACGGAGCATGCCAAAAACGGAATCCCACTGTATTTGCTTAATGTGTCCATTACGCCCTTGATTCCCCTACTTAATGCTACAAAGGAGACTTCCTCACATTTGGAAATCATTCCAATCATGCGCGTTGCAAATACTTTAAACCATATCAATGATTCAATCTATCATCAATGTTTGTCCGCATGCAAAAAGTATATTAGTCTATAGACAATTAGTTAGTCACCCAGGTATTCTTGGAAGCTCACCGTTTATACTAAGCTGATAGCAGCGAAGTATCTTGATGTGTTCAGTTAAGATAAGATTCATTGGAGTAAAGGCAGGTTGTCATAATAGGTAATTTAGCTCGGTTATTCAGAGACTAACGGTATACGGCAATGTTTTTCTGTCTGAGTACGTCGTTTCCAAACCAAACGTGAAGCCAAAAGAAACATAAGAATAAATGTTGTTTATATGTAACTTTTTATCCACTTCTATTAAAATTTGTGACATCGAGTTGCCACGAGTACCCCGGTTCCATCCCTTTCTAATTTTGGTGCTGAAACAGTCAAATCAAGGCTCTCCAATAATATTATAAAATTTTAAAATGGTTCCGAAACTGTCTCCTTGGCTTATCACTTCAATCTCTTGAAGGGTCCCAAAATGCCATATTATTTCATAAATGAATTAATCATTAGTAAACATATACTTAAAATTGATAACAAAACAACAAATTAATGCCAAATAATTTACAAAAAGCTTTGCTAAAAAAGGTTACAATGGGCAAACTATTTCGTTGGAATTTACACAATTTCGAATGTTTTGCACCCGTGCTCAAATAATTGCATTAAATTTGTGATTGTTTCACAAATGTGGTGTAAATGAGTGAGTGAAACTCTACCTTCGGTTTGACATGATTTTTTTTAACCTTTATTACATTATGGTACAATTTCGACAATACCTTCCTGGCACAACTTCGGTATTCTGTAATAAATAAGTATAATTTTGTAACATCGAATTTAGGAATAAATATTTGAATACTTGGGAAAAAGTAAGAATAAACAATAACTCGAACCTATGTAGATGTGACTTAAATTATCTTATGAAGAAAGGATTTCTTTAAAAAATAAACAAGTATAATATGTGCAATGGATCTCGGCGCAGTACACTGTTAGTTTGAAGCAATCTCACAGCTCAGATAATGTTCAATTAATTAGCTGTCATGAAGTGAAAACAGCTCGAATGATTGTAAACTTTCCAGAACAGAAATCGAATGCAGGTTAATACGTCACAGTTCGGCTTACATGCATACCACTCACAACAACTCATAAATTATTTCTCCCATGGAAAACAATATTAAACCACATTTTTTCGTATAACATTATCATCGCATTGATAACGTCTTATTCGCAATTGGTGGGTCATTGAAGTCAATTATTCATTACATTTGGATTAAAGAATGAAAGTTAAGGTTAAAGCCAGCTATTAATTTGTCAGTAATCATTCTGAGCGGTTTGTGTCACACTTTGTTCCCTTTACGTTCGTCACTATTGGAATTTCAATCAACGTCTGAATCATACTGAATGTGAAAATTTGTACGATCCCATTACACGTTGTTCAGGAGTGTCAGGAGACGCTACTTGATTCTTGATCTGCATATTTGAATTTGAATACCGAATATTTATAACACTCCCACGTTCTGGATTGGTGCAGTCACCACAATATGGATGACACAAGTGCTGGACGATATTATATCACTGAATCACGCTGGTCGAATTTATTCCGCGAATCATTCTGCTGCTAATGACTTCAAGTTGAAAATATTATAAGATCTTATTGGGAAATCCTCGGTTCACCTTTCGCGCTACCAGTTTTAATTCGACACTTTTCGACGTGGGAAGCTGATACTGCACTTTGTTGTTTTGGCATGTTAGATTCTTGATGCATCATACTCAGTAGCGCAACCAGGAATTTGTTCTGGAGGGGGTTTTGTAAAATTTGAAGGCACTGATTTTAAGAAGGTAGTTTTCAATTAAAAAAATAAGTCGAGGAATTCAAGGCCGAACACGTATAATTAAAACGAATTCTTGATTTCTTGAATATGTTTTGAAGTTTTTCAACATTAAGAATAATATTCAAACGCAGCAATTTGCAATAGAAATAATTGCCACAAATGTTGCAGTCGGACGGCAGTTAATCAGCATTGAAAAAGCATAACTGCGAGTATAGCAAATTCGTCCTATTTTACAGAATTGGTAAAACAGAAAATCGAGCCTTAGGTTTAAAAACGGGTAAATTCTTCTTCTTTCTGGCATTACGTCGCCACTGGGATAAAGCCTGCTTCTCAGCTTAGTGTTCTTATGAGCACTTCCACAGTTATTAACTGAGAGCTTACTTTGCCAATGACCATTTTTTCATGTGTATATCGTGTGGCAGGTACGAAGATACTCTATGCCCAGGGAAGTCGAGAAAATTTCCAATCCGAAAAGATCCTCGACCGGTGGGATTCGAACCCACGACCCTCAGCTTGATATTGCTGAAAAGATGCGCGTTTAGCGCTACGGCTATCTGGGCCCCCAACCATTTAATTAAATTAAAACATTCAATTCACATATCAAGGGGGCGATTTCAGATAACTATTGGTCTCAAGGGGGCGAAAGTTGAAAAAGTTTGGGAAGCACTGCTTTTCATGTTAATCAACGTTGCCTTGCCAATAGGTTTTCATTGAATAACTTTTTTCACAAGTGTCGGATTGTTTCGCGATCTTCGGCAATATTCTTCATCGTAGAAATACCTAGCGAAGTCTGTATTCAGCATTTTTATAGAGATCAATGGGCGCCCTCTAGCGATTTTTCTTTGGAAAAGCATGTTTTACCATAGTAAATCCCATACAAACTTTGATCGGCTGGCGCGTAAATATAGTTTCACCGATCTAGCTGAAATTTTGCACAGTTGTTATGAGACCTAAATGCAATCCAAAGAGTGGACTGGAGCGGGAATCTAAATTTTGTCCCACACTACTGATCATCCTACGTATTTATATTGTTTTACTCTTCAATAAACTTAAGACTTGTAATAACTTTGTGTGAATAACTTAATGCTAATAAAAAGCTATCATTTATCCATATATTAGTGTACGATGTATCGAAAGGAAATATCGATATACCAGATATATTGAATAGAAAATATCGATACCAATATATCGAATATCGGAAGCAAAATATCGATATTCCGATGTATCGGAAGTATGGAAACGTCCCTAATTTCAACGAGTTTTTAATTTTGATAGGATAAGTGGCCATTTCACCCTGTAAATAAAGCAATACAATAACGGCACATTTGCATGCAACACTCAGTGGCATGGTCGGAAAAAATCCTAACGAAAAGTTTCCCGGTATGGAGCGGAAACATTATATACACTTTAATCTTTATAGCACACTGCGCTTAATTTCCGGCAACACTAAACATATGGACACGAAATCTCAAAATTTTGTCAAAAAGTGCCCAGAAATGATAATCTTCCGAACGAATCAGGCATTTCTTATGATTGATATATCGACTTTCGACGTTTCTGTGATTTGTCAAACTTGATAAAGAAGTTCAATCCCTTAAAACACCGCTTGTCCTTAACATCCCATATTACGGTATTTTTTTTTTACTTTTGTCCCATCGGCCTCCGGGGGAAATTAGCTCATCAGTTGATATTCCATCCTCGACTGTCCAACAAGAAGCTCCCCACCGAGACGCGAAAATAAAAAAAAGCTTTCGCTTCGGCAAATATTTCAAGTGAAACGGTTCCTGTACAAAGAAGAGGGTTGGGCTACGTTTCCCCGAATGCCAGTTTCCCCAATAGTCCAATTCATTGCGTTTCGCCGTTCTCAGCATCTTTGGCAATATGTTTTTGGTAAAGAGCGATCAAATATCTCCTTCTTTTGATTGTTTATCGTGTTTCCTAGTTCACCACCCTGCAATTATACACATGTTTGAACTGCATCCCTTTTCGAGGAAACGGGTCGTTCGGGGATAAGTAGCACAATTAAAGAAGAGAGTACGGAATTCAAGTTACAGCGATATTCCGTTCTCAATTTCTCAAACAATTACATACAGAACTCTGGGAAAAAAATCAAGAAATCACTTCGATATATTTTTTTAGATTTTTGCCCGGAGTTAATCCAATTGTGTTTTCCTGGCCCATTCATAACTTTTCATATTGAAGAGTCAAATGAAAAGTTATGGCCTATTGAATTCAGACCTACATTGGGCTTATCAAAGAAAAGGATTAAAATGTACATTGATCAAGAGCAATTATTTGTTTAGTTGTCATTTGTTATTTTCCATCTTACATGACGGGTTTTACTGGTATGATAGTGTAATAGATATATGTTAGTATAACTGAACATGAAAGCACAATATGTATCACATCATAAAATTTTACATCGCTAACTTTACCGTTTAGAACCCACTTTGTAACATTCATCAATGAGGAGCAAACAAGAAAATATATGAATGATCTTCAACACAACAGCGAACAAAACATTAAATTTATCCATACTAAATAAGCTTGAAAGCATATACATATTAGCCCCCGTGGACATGCGAAATGACGAGCAATGCAAAAAATGTAAACTTTCACAAACCGATTTGAAAAAATCCTTCCGCGCACTTTTCAGCGATTTCCTGTTCATCATTTGATAGGCTACAACAACGCCCTTCTCAGAGTGATCGATGACAGAGTAGTAAATGAAACTCGTACGTTTGGTTATCCGTGTCCGACTACGTTTTCGTTTGTATTAGTTGGGTGCTTTTAATTATCTTTGCTTGTTACAATTTGAAAATATCACAAACCTTTGAGCGTCTTGTTACGATTATTTCATAGATTTCAATTTTCTATGTTCGAATACACTGAGTTAACAGTTGTTATTTATTTTCAATCGCGATCACGGGTATTTTCAGCACACTGCTACGCATATTAGAAATACACCTTTTAAATGAAAAATGTAGAAATGTGCACTTTTCCAACATAAAGTTGTTTAGTTATTGGTTCAATTTACAATTTAAACGTTACAAACACTGTTGTCACATGCAATTCACAATGATGCACTCTATTGGCTTTCGAAATAAGTACGCTCGTTAACACCGAATTTCTGCAAATACACCGACGGTACGAAGGAACACAACATAACTGACTGCATGCATACAAGTTATACGCAAGAATTTAATCAATTTTGTACAAAAAATAAAACAGTCTGACTAAGAAAAGTGTGGCTATCTTATCTGTTGTATGGGGAAGAACGGAATAGGAATTTGGTACCGCACAACAGTTACGTGGGCAAGAGTTAGAGGCAGCTGAAGCATTGACGGATGATTTTTTTTTGTTTGTTTGTAGACACTGGCATTGGCTGACATAAATTATCGTGATTGTCGTCGTTACAAATTAGCATCAAAACCGGTGACACACGTTTTCAGTGCAATTGTGTGTTGACAATTGCTATCGGTGGCATGGACGGGTAATTGCTATTTTTACCGGATTCGGCAATATCGAGCTACCGCGAAATCGCCAGTTCGCTACTCCTGAATAGAGCGATCTTCGGCGCAGGTGTTCTTTTGAAGGGATAAATATGCCCCATAACAAAGTGAGTGATGTAAAAATAAAGTTTACAATATATTTTAGTTGAAAGAATTTTTATTACTGGCTTTTGGGTTATGCCAAACATAAAAGTGCTGCAATACTCTGTATTGCAACGATTCCATACTTTTGGTGGGTAGTGTAAATTAGGCAAAGGGAAATCTTAAAAAATCTGACAAAAAACAATTTTTTTTGTAAATGAAATTTTACTCATGGCCGAGGTTTGTACGATGTTTATTCAAAAATGAGATTATTAGCGCGAGTAACTAAGAATAATTCTACAATAATTCTGTAGCATATTCTCAAACTGCAATTCCATTTGAAAGATGGACATTAGCCTATTGAAATATTTACCGGACATTGATTTTTTAAATTTTGTTCATAACAGCTTTTAGATTAGATATTAATTTGTATTATTTGAGTTCTCATTCTCCGCTGAATTATTATCCCTTTATAGCATATACGTACACATCCTTACTTTCGATTAACAAAACATTGCCATGTTTCTGACGAGGAACCGAAGAATTGTTCAGCTTTAGCGGTACAATTGGTAAATTTTCCAATTTGTCATGGTGCTTGTTAGTAATTCAATTTAGTTTAACCCTATTGTATTTCAAATTCAATTATTTGATTTGCAGCTCTCATTCTTATACATACAATCGAGAGAAAATGGTGGACTTATGTCTCCGAAAGGGTTTCCGGCATTATGGAAATAAATGTATGTTTCTTTATAGAATAATTTATTTCCAAATCAACTCAATTGCATTTCGGCCTGCATAGTCCAAACGGAAACTTTATTATCACATTCAGTAATTCAGTTATTTCACTGAGTACTTTCAATAAGACACCGACATTGGCAATTCTAATGCAAAGATACATTGTCAAATTCAGCCAATGCAAATTATGCAATTGTCACATTATGTACTTCAGAGGCGATGTTTGCCTGATTACTTGATTCGTTGGGGCTCTAATAAAAAGAGTTGGGGTCAAATCATCCTGTTAAGGAATAATTTTTCAATAGCCTAATAATAGTATCAAATGAAATTGAGCATAATAATATTTTTTTTTCCTTAGCCGAGTGGTTAGAGTCCGTGGCTACAAAGCAAAGCCATGCTGAAGGTGTCTGGGTTCGATTCCCGGTCGGTCCAGGATCTTTTCGTAATGGAAATTTCCTTGACTTCCCTGGGCATCAAGTATCATCGTACCTGCCACACGATATACGAATCCGAAAATGGCAACTTAGGCAAAGAAAGCTCTCAGTTAATAACTGTGGAAGTGCTCTTAGTACACTAAGCTAAGTAGCCGGCTCTGTCCCAGTGAGGACGTTAATGCCAAGAAGAAGAAGAAGAAGAAGAAGAAGAAGAAGAATAGTATAATAACAACATTTTAAAATCAAGTCGAGTCAAGTACACGACATTGAAGACGACCTTCTAGCTGAGCTCGAAATACGTGTATCTGACGAATTAAAACAAAAAAGGCCAAAGAGGTAACCAGAAACATGGTCTAGAGGTGACTAGAAATCCAAATTAAAAATGAATCCCGAAGGTTTGCATTAGGTATTGCTCAAATGACCGGGGGTTCACGGTATTAGTGGCTGACTTATAATAATATGCAGAACTCTGCATTAAAGTTGTAAGTTTCGCATAGTAAATCCCATATAAACTAAACATATAAACAGCTGACGCTAAAATATAGTTTCAACGATCCAGCTGAAATTTTGCACAGTAGTTCTAATTTATTCAAAATCTAAACTTTTCATATGACCTTGGACATGCTTGTCCGTTGTCTAGTGTTAAGTTACAGTCTGTGCAGCTAAAATGCTAGAGACGCATCTTTTTTATAACTCGATATCAAAATGTGATCTTGCTTGAAGAGCAATTTTTTTATAGTGAAATTATGTTTATTGTTTATTCAACATCTGAGGAGCAATATCGACGTGGCACAGTGGCGCATGGCCGGACAAAACCTCAAAAAATCATGTTCTCAAAATCACTTGTTATTATTTTTAATTGACATCAATACCGATGAGTGACGACTTGCCAAAATTTGAGATTGATATGTTTTGTTTTCGATTTTTGACAGCATCGTAAGTGCGGGAAAGTCAGCTAAATTGGACTGGTCGAAATTCATCAACTATGGTTCACCTAACAAACTTCAAACAGCTGTATCTCAACGAAGTTATAATCGATTTAAGCTCAATAGGCTTCATTTGGAAGCGTAAACCTAAGGCTTTGATTTGAGCTATAATTACATATTTTTTAACATGTTAAGTTGTTATTTGTAGCAAAACATGTTTTTTACAGTCTTTCTTCAAAATCGTGATAAATTTTCAAAATATCGTACGTTTTATGTGAAGTGTTTCGTGAATATTAGTTACTCACTATGAAGCAGCATATCATCCATACTTTCAAACATAAAATAGTTTTTCTTGCCGCTCTTTGCACCAAGACGTGAAAAGTCCATTTTCATTTCCCATTATAATTTATCTACTTCATCATTCAAATGTGCATCATGTGTCATAATTAGATTACAACTTTACTTAAATTAGTAAATGGAAGTTAAATTTTTATCTGTCGTTCAGGTTTATGTACAAATTCCTGCATCACAACCAGTTTTTTTTTCGTGAAAATAGCCTTCTTATTCGATTGGATGAAAACCTTAATTTGGATAAATTTCACCAGAAAATAATATTTTCAATTTGACAGTTATTTCCAACGGGATGATATCAGGTATCCAAAATAGTTAATAGATTACCATTATCAACCAATTTAGGACGTATTTGAGGTTTTGTCCGTCCTTTGTATGAAGACCCGCCACTGTGCGTGGTGTTTAAATACAACTTCCGCTCGATAACTAGAATGAGCTGTTTACGCCGAGGGAAATTTTGAAGTTTTGTTTTGGTGGTCGATTTTCATACAGAGTAAACAATTACTCAGCGACACATTCCTCTCATGAGATGTCAAACGGATTGAACTTTTTTTTTGCTGGACTATGGTTCAGTTATCAGGAAGTCCAGTTAAAGAGCGCCTAGTTATCGAGCGGAAACTGTATTTTGATATTCGAAGTGTCACTTTAAGTAATTTTTTTACCAGTCGTAGGGGATGTAAGGAAAGTGGACAGTGGTGGTCGAAAAAGTTGAAATTTGACGTGACATAGTTTGTGTTGTCTTCTTCTTCTTCTACTACTTCTTTTGCAAAGTACGTCCTTGGAACTAGAGTTTACGTTTTGTGTTCGTTTCAAAGACAATTTGATTTACAGCTTTTAAAATAAACTTGAAAATTTTACCAATTCTCGATACGCTTATGGTATAACAATGATCAAAATTTCAGCTTAGTGTAATGTTGAATACAAATATTAAGAATTAAATACCAGGGGGCGATTTCTTAAAATAGGTAGCCTTAAGGGAAGGGAAGTCAAAAAAGTTTGGGACACTGATCTGGTCTGTCAAGATTCCTTGACGAATCCATCGTCAATCATTATTGAATATATTCATTTATATTCATATATTCATATCAACCTCTTAAGAAATTAATATGGGCAATCTCTTAAGAAATGAATTGAAATTTAAAATGTGGCCTAGATTACTAACGCACTTTTTGTTACGTAGAAATATATCTGATCAGCTTTGATTTTAAACATCAGCTTTGAAAATTGTTAATAACATATTTTTCGTTATAAACCAATAGAGTTCAACAGAAGGTTGCTGAGTAGTAATAGACCACCTGGTCTCCATCCCCTAGCTATGCTCGTTAAAGCGGTTCAAAATTAAAAATAATATGAGAATTGAAACTCCCATATCTTCCTTCTTACGATAAAAATAGTATTCCATGAAAGTTTCAGGCCTTTCGGTGGTGATTTGAAGGTGGTCCTGTTACAAAGTGGGTTTACATGGAAATTACAATTAAGATATTTTTAAAAATGTCCCAACCCAGTTATTATTATAATGTGAATACAAACTCATCATCTCATTGTGCAAACTTATCCTTTAAACCTTTAAAGCCACTTTGAGCAAATTTTGTTTAAGATTTTTGCAGATGTATTCAGGGCTAAAATCCCATATGGTACTAAATAACAGCAAACATAACATCATGAACATATGTTCTCCTATCTGTCAGATTGAATTGCTCTCATCAGCAACTTCCTTTATTAAGGTTTGAAGAATGAGTTTTCACTATGAGATGATAATGAGATGATAAGTTTCTTCAAGGCAGTAAAAAAGACATGGGAGATTGAATTTTCAAATTATTCTGAGTTTTGAACCACCTCAGTCCATAGCTAAAAACTTGCCTCATAATTTGGATAGTGCAAAAACAATCAATACGTTGAATGATCAAACATTTCTCAACGTAAATTTATGTGTGTTAGTGGCACACGGTCTAATTCAGACCTAGTAATCTATATTTGTTATGGCAGTAATAAAATATAACTCCGATTTGTTTGCTAACTAGTTTATCGACCTGTTTTTGTAAAGACTAAATATTTAAACTTAATTGGTAACAAATTGCGATTGATTTGATGTCAGAAACTAGCTCAAGTAAAATGTGAATGTCATTAAAAAACGTAAGTGAAATCCGAATCTGTTTCAAAATTGAGTATAGTATATTGGCTCTTACTGACTCGATTTTGATGGACTATTGAGTAAGGGAATTATCAATATAAAGATTTTTTTTGTTATATTGATACGTTACATCTTATTAGAGTGAGTTATCAAATAATGCTATATTGAAAATCGAGTAAGGGATCACTGTACTGCTATACGCACTTAAAATAGTTTATTGGATCGTATCGTGCACCCCCTCTAATTTGAACATTTTCAATTTAAAGTTGTAGTCACCTTACAACCGTGTTTCTGTTTACCTCTTGGGCAGGTTTATTTTGTTTCTGCATTTCATTTCACGGCGTTCCATTTAATTTTACTCCCTTCCAAGAGGTGAATGACGTTTGAAGATTTTTTATTTTAAAGTCAGGGCTGCCCAACGTACGGCCCCCGCAACTTCATCATCCGCGGCCCGCGGAGGGTTTAAAGCTTCTTCTTATATTTGGCCCGTTGACTATTATATTTTAGCTCGGTAATTATCAAAAAAAAATTCGATTGATCATGATTTTTTTTTTCAAAATTTCAACTGTAAAAATGTTTTACATATAATTTTGATTTCAGGAGGATTATAAAAATCCTGACTTTGGCATGATAAAAAAAAACAGACAGGCTTTTAATGAAATCTTGAATCGGATTCTCAAAGAATTCTGGACACGACATTCAAGCATAATAAGGGCAGTAATCTCACAGAAACTTCTACGGGATTCCATAGAGTTTTTCTCAGGATTTTAATCAAATTCAATACGTAAATCTCTAGAATACTAGGAAAGGCTACAATATAACCCAAGATAATCTTGACAAATCTTGACAGAATCTTAGGCAAATTTATAGTAGTATTATGAGCAGATTTCTTTTGGAATTCTGGAAAGTAGTCTCAATGGTTTGGAAACACGATTTTGAATTGAAAATTACTTGAGATTTTAAAAGAATTCTTGGTCCAATTTTTTATGTTCTGGAAAAATTTCTCATTTGTTTCTGACAAAGATTTTTTCAGAAGCTTGATCAGGATTTTCACAGGCAAATCTTCTGTGCATGATCCTCATAAAATTCTGGACATTATTCTATCAGTGTCAAAAAATATCTGATAGGTTCGTCAAAAAATGCTGGGCAAGATTATTGCATGAATTCAAAAGATGGTTGATGAACGAAAGGACGAAATACAAAAAGTCAAAAGGACAAAAGATCGAAAGACAAAAGGTCGAAATGACGAAAGATCGAAAATTATTTGCTAGGTGGGAAATTCTCCTTTCTTTGAAAAAAGGCTTTCGACCTTTTGTCCCTTATTTTTTGTTCTTCGACCTTTTGTCATTTCGACCTTTTGTCTTTCGATCTTCTGTCCTTTCGACCTTTTGTCATATATTCCATTTAAAAACACGGTCCGCCACATGAAATTGTTTCTGCAATTTGGCCGCTGCTTAGAAAGGTTGGGCGCTCCTGGTTAAAACGATTTGCAGATAAGCAAACTATTTTGGGAACTGCTTGGCTATGGAATCAACGGAGATATTGATTGTACTATATTTTTGGCGTGAACGTAGACTGTAGACTATTTCTCGATTACAACAGAAATAAGGCCATCATTGATCCACTTTGTAACTTCTCTGGAGCTCTTGATATAGATCAAGTACTCGTCAAAAATTAGAAGGTCCGGATAAAACCAACACACAAAGTTCGAACGAAACGTGTAAATTTCTGAGACATATAATGCACATAATTGGAGCGTGGAATATCATGAATATTTACATGATATGTCATGTAAACTTCAATTATACAGTTGTGTTCAGAATAATAGTAGTGAAAGGCGATTTCCATACAAAATGCTCAACTTTGGCAAGCTGTAACTTTGTTTCCATATGAGCAATCGGCATGAAATTTTGACAGTGAACTACAAATATACTCGATTTTATTATCACAAAACTTGAAAATTTTCACACTACCGGCTAAAAAGTTAAGCACCAGGTGAAATCGCTCAAAATAATAGTAGTTTTAATAATTTAAATATCTGCAGTATTTTGAGTTTTTCAATTTTTATTTACTCATCATTTCAACCATTTCCACCCAAGCTATAAATGTATAAACCACCCAAGTTTTTACAAAATTGTTGCTGAACTAAAATTTACAAAAGAAAAACTACTATTATTTTGAGCGATTTCACCTGGTGCTTATCTTTTTAGCCGGTAGTGTGAAAATTTTCAAATTTTGTTATAATAAAATCGAGTATATTTGTAGTTCACTGTCAAAATTTCATGCCGATTGCTCATATGGAAACAAAGTTACAGCTTGCCAAAGTTGAGCATTTTGTATGGAAATCGCCTTTCACTACTATTATTCTGAACACAACTGTATGTCATGTAATCTAGCAGGATCCTGAGTGCTTACATGACATATAACACATTTTTACATGATTTCAAACTGAAATTTACATGACGTCATGTTTACATCGCATAAATGAAGTTTACATGACGTGTAATCTTCATTATTTTTAACTGTACACATTTAGTGACTTTCGAACTAAAGCTTGTTCTCCTTAGTATTTGGCCATTTCTTTTTAACCACTGTTGCGCCTCTATTTGTTGTAGCGAGAATCTTATTGCAGCCTTTTAATCCAGAAGAATTGTTTATCCAGTGGTAAACAATTCATGAAGATTCATACATATTAGCAAAGGTTATTGAAGTTTGAAAGCGAAAGACGTGAAAGAAATTTGAACAATTACGTTGAAAACCCAAAATAGTTAAAAGAAATGATCACGAAAATTCTTAAATTTTCAAATAACGTACCAATAATTTCATTGTGTAGAACGTAAATTGGTATACCGGGTAAGTTCAAATAAGTTTTTGCAGATAAATTCACTTGCAAGTTGATGATCTGTCAAGCTGGCTGCGATTATGTAAGAAAAAAAAATCACTGATTTTTATCACTGGAACAATAAAATGAACAAGTTTAAAAAGAAAACAGTTTTAAGAATAGATTTTTTTCATTATTTCAATCAAACAAAGGCTGCCATCGTCATAGAACGATATGGTATGGTATGTCTATCGTATTACCTCAATAATGTTCTGTTGCGGGAGATTTGGACAAACGTCATCTGACCGACTCTTTTTAGGCAGGCCAATTCTCTGTTAAGCCAGCTAAAAGGCCAAAATATCAAATTTATTAAAATAAAGAATAGAAACACGTATGTTCTATCACAAGCTCAACGCATCCCGCAACGGCTTCGTACCGCGAGCCGAGTTGTGCAGGGATGAGGATGGGAGCATTTTGACGGACGAGCGTGAAGTAATCGAAAGGTGGAAGCAGCACTTCAACAAACACCTGAATGGCGCTGAGAGCACAGGAAATTAAGGACGGGACAGCGGAGACATGCCTTCGTCAGTACTGCGGGCGATGGAAACCAACCAGACTTTGAGGGAGGTTAAGGATGCCATTCACCAGCTCAAGAACAATAAAGCTGCTGGTAAGGATGGTATCGGAGCTGAACTCATGAAAATGAGCCCGGAGAGGCTGGTCATTTGTCTGCACCGGCCGATAGGCACAATCAGGGAAACAGAATAGCTACCGGAGGAGTGCAAGGAAGGGGTAATATGCCCCATCTACAAGAAAGGCGACAAGTTAGATTGTGAGAACTATCGAGCGATCACCTTTCTAAATGCGGCCTACAAAGTATTATCCCAGATCATCTTCCGTCGTCTGTCACCTGTAGTAAACGAGTTCGTGGAAAGTTATCAAGCTGGTTTCGTTGACGGCCGATCGACAACGGACCAGATCTTTACTGTACGGTAAATCCACGATAGTATCGACCGCGTAGAGCTATGGAAAATCATGAACGAGAACAGCTTTCCCGAGGAGCCTCACGAGACTGATAAGAGCGACGATGGAAGGTGAGCAAAATTGTGTGAAGGTTTCAGGCAAACATTCCAGTTCGTTTGGATCCCGCCGGGGACTACGACAAGGTGATGGACTTTCGTACCTGTTGTTCAATATTGCGCTAGAAGGTGTTATGCGGAGAGCCAGTCAATTTGTTTGCTTCGCGGATGATATGGACATTGTTGGCTGAACATTTGAAAAGGTGGCAGACCTGTACACCCGCCTGAAATGCGAGGCAGCAAAAGTTGGACTGGTTGTGAATGCGGCCAAGTCAAAGCACATGCTAGCTGGTGGGGCCCAGCGCGACAGGTCTCGCCTAGGTAGCAGTGTTACGATAAACGATACGTTCGAGGTGCTCGACAAGTTCGTCTACCTTGGATCCTTGCTGATGGCTGACAATAACGTTAGCCGTGAAATATGGAAGCGCATCATCAGTGGAAGTCGGGCCTACTATGGCCTCCACAAAGCTGCGGTTAAAAAAGATTCACATCCGCACAAAATGTACCATGTACAAAACGCTCATAAGGCCGGTAGTCCTCTACGGGCATGAAACGTGGACGATGCTCGAGGAGGACTTGCAAGCACTTGGAGTCTTCGAACGTCGGGTGCTTAGGACGATCTTTGGCGGTGTGCAGGAAAATGGTGTGTGGCGGCGAAGAATGATTTACGAGCTCGCCCAACTCTACTGCGAACCCAGTATCCAGTAGCTGGCCAAAGCTGGAAGGATACGATAGGCAGGGTATGTTGCAAGAATGCCGGACAGCAACCATGCAAAGATGATGTTTACTTCGGATCCAGTTGGTACAAGAAGGCGTGGAGCGCAGCGAGCTAGGTGGGCGGATCAAGTGCGTATCGATTTGGCGAGCGTGGGGCAGAACCGAGGATGGAGAGATGCGGCCACGAACCGAGTATTGTGGCGTGAAATGGTTGAGTCTGTGTTATCTGTTTAGATGTTAACTAAATAAATGAATGTTTCCCTCACAGCTTGATAAAAACGCTAAAATTTTAAAAATGTGCTAAGATTTGTTGAAAATATACAAAATCTTAGAAAAATCACTCATTTCGTGCGGCCAAATTCTAAGTGGAACAGACTTCAGTTGAGCTTAAATAGTGCATAGTCATATTGAAATCATGAAAGTTTCAAAGGTTTTCATAAAACTAATTTTCTATATCTAAACCATATATCTATATCAATTTGATGAATAGTTGCCGAGAGTCGAAAAGCTTCTCAACAAATTGCTTTTCGTATGAAAATGATAGCCAACTTCTACACCAGGCCTGTCCAACCTTTTTGGCTCTTTTTCGACATAAATGTTTGGTGCGTTAGTTATAGTCCGATTTTTTATCTCAAATGAAAGCTTAGTGTTATATCGGATTAATCCACGTATATTCATTTAAATTTATATCAAAGTCTTTGTTAGCGATGTAGGCGAAGGCAAAAATCAATCCGCCAATTTTTTGACTTAACTTAGAATTTGATATAAAGTCGAATTATTAAGCATGGATTAACGGTATATTGCAAAGCTTTCATTTAAGGTAAACATTTCTCATGACAGACAATGATTGCAAACGCCCCAACCATTTTTATCGAAAAAAAGCCTAAAAGTTTGTCAGGCCTGTTCTACACCCGTCAATGCTTCATGCTGCCCTCCATCCACACTCATTATGGTAATCATCGGTTAGTCTCTACTACAGCTACTGCAAGACATAGCAACGCCGTGCCGAAAACACTACGTGTGCATGACGACGTTTTTCCAATACACCACCTTCTTCTCACTGTTGGACGGCGGATTCCGTCCGGCCCCAAAGATACACTTTTTCACCGATCACTGACTAGGCGAACTTATTTTTGAGCACAAATCACTTTTCCTGTTATTCTTCAATCGATATGCTACCATAAACACGAACAACTGGTTCAGAGCAAACGCAAACTCACTACCGTAGACGTGCCGTTTAGGTTCAATCTCGAGTCTGTTTCCTCTGCGCGTAGACGCCACCCAGTATTGCGATTATGAAATTGATACACCACTAGGGAATGATTTTAGCATCTTTGCATGCCGTCCATGTACTATATAGGCACCACCGGCAGATACTGGATTTTCTGGATTCCTCTGTGCTCTCGAGAAACTGTATTAGGTATGTCCACAAGTGTTGAACTCTGTGTGTACAAATATCTCGACAATCACGTCGTTTCACGTCACGCTTAGGTTAGACACGTTGTGACTAGATTTCTACCGGTAGACGCGAGGATGCTGTTGCGCAAAAAAAAAACAAAATTTCGATCGAAACGCTATCGCGAGGCTAAACCTTGTCTTCGACTATCGCACGCCATCGAAGTCGCGAACGTTGAAGGGGAGGATGCTACCTGTTGGCCGTTTCAAACAATACTGAAAAAGAGTCGGTATTGTGGCTGTCGCGTTTCGCGGTCGCGGACTAACTTCAGTGCTCAGAACAGCAGCTGTCTACAGATCGGTACACACGCGTCATACCATGATAATTCGAATATAGCATGGGAGGAGAGACGCGGTTTTTTATTTCATCGGCAATCCGCACTTGCATGTGCGATAGTGGTGGTGAATACTACAATGGGGTGTATTATGACGACTACGACGTAGTCGTCGTCGTCGTCGTCGTCGCGTCACTTTGGGAATGTATTGCGTCTGCCACCCATCAGGGGCGGTATATATTAGGCGCTATAGGGTGAAATGGGGTGGTGAACCTCGCTTATCGTGCACAGCATCGCAGTGATTCTAGGGCGGAAAATAGTCGAATAACTAACTTGCTCTACTCATTCCTAAGGGTGCGGCCAGAGTAGGCGTGAAACGCGTAACGAAGCAAAAATTACATTGGAAGAAACAACATCTATATACAGCCATTCCATGAAAAACCGATCTAGTGAGTCTCCGATTTCCGTGCAAATTTGCTATTTTGTTCCTTATCCGAAAAAAGGATACACGTATTTTTGGATTTTTTGATAAGGGTGCCCATTTCCGAAAAAGGGTAACCAGAAAAATCGCGATTTTGCAAAATTTTTATTTTAAAAAAAATTATAGCTTTTCAATCGTTTGACCGATTTTCAATCTTTTTGGACAAAATGAAGGTTAAAAAATTTGACTTTTCGGGAAAAATACAAAATTTCACAAAAATTGTGTTTTTTTACATGAAAAAACTCAATAGTTTACGTTTTTTCGTGTTTTGAAGGCCTCGGGACCAAAGGGGCTATTGCTGCTCTCATTTTTTCTTAAAAGTTCAGAAAATTTACGTAAACTGTCAAATTTTCAGCAATGTATGTTTTTTAGTTTTTGAGATATATATTTTTGAAAATAAAAAATCTGTCATTTTTCATCGGCACACACTGTAGATCTCAGCGCATTAGATTTGTAATGTTTAAAAAAATCATAACTTTTGAACAGCTCAACCGATTTCCAATCTTTTTTATGGAATGAAAGCTTAAGGTCTATACTGCCATGAAACTGCAAAGAGATGCAAATATATTCATTTTTATCTGATTCATATGTTCACGTAAACTCAAAATCATATAGAGAGAATCGTCAAAATTATTTCAATTGCTTTGAAATGAAAGACGGGCAACAACCGGTATGCAGTGGATTATGTGAAGTTCAGTGTAATACACTTAAATTGCTTTTTATCATTGGTACATTGGTGTTCTTATTTCTATAGCAAAAGCAAGAAAAAAAAAACGTAACTTTTCATACGTCCATTTTTTACGATCCTCTAGAATGACAGGAAAGGGTATGCCGGTGGCCTATACGACTGACACGTTCATACCCAACATCATTCCTTCTCTCTTTTTCGTTCCACTAACGATGGATCAAACCAAAAGAAAAAAAAACCTTCTCATGTGAACACCTATTTCATTAAATCGCCCAAACTGCAAATGTTTGTAAAGCAGGAATAAAATCCTGTAGAAGCAAAGTTTAAGTATTGCAAAAATTCTACGCGCATCATAACTTCATCTTGTAGCGCACCATCAATCTCTTCTCAAAAATCTTACAGTTGTAGGTTCAAATCCCAGTAGATTGACAAAAAATAAGTATCAACATGAGTACCAGCATCAACAAAGCATATTAAAATAGACTTTGGAAACAGCAGCGATGTGAAACCGAGGGCAACACAGTATTAAGAAAAGACAGAGAGATACGAAAGATGGAACGGAGTGGTAAAGAGAGGAGAGCAAGATAATTTTTGTTTTTTTTTTTTTGCTCCACGTGAGCGTTACGATCTATACGTAATCATTTTAGACAGCCGAATAAGAAATTCCAGAAGGCCTAGCATTTAAGTAGCCGTATATCGGGCCAAAACCTGCATTTTGGTAGCATTTAAGGCGCATATACGGCTTGCTAGCATTAAATGACATGCAGTTAAGGCGCATATACAGCTAAATAAATGCTTTTTTAAGTGCTTATTGATTATCTGGGTTGTCTTACACAGTTTTACAATCGGACTTAAACGTCTGTTATCTGTGCTATAACCTTCTGATGTACCTAGTAGTAAAAACGTTCGCACGTTTTTGAAACAAACTATGTTGGCCTAGATGACCAGAAAATACGGAAAATTATATTTTTTTCATTTCAGTTCATGTTTAAAAAAATGGTATTCTTATTTGTCCCAAAGGAAACAGTAATATTATGATCTAAAGTTAACCTTTACAGAACCTGGTGCCGTCGTCAAAGTTTCAGAATACTCTAATTTCTGATTCAACTTCTCTAAATACTCTAATTTTGGTCCAATTTTCAGAAACATAAATAAATAAGTAGTTGATTTGTCTGGTTATATTGTTCAAGGGCATTTTTCGGCTATACAATTAAGAAAACCTTTGCGTTGAATATTTGAAAAAAAAACCTTCGCCATCGTTTCGGTCCTTGTTGGGACCTTCTTTAGGGCTCGATTTAAAACAAGTTAAAAAAACTTGTTTAACTTGTTGTTTTATATCGAGCCCTGGAAGAAGGTTCCAACAAAAGGTTTTTTAGACTGTATAGCCGAAAAATGCCCTTAAGGTGAAGATAAATCGAAGCCAAACCTCAAATTTTCAAGAGCACGGATCTGAAGAATTAAACTTCCGTTTAAGCTGAAAACTTAGTCGATTGGTCACTAGCTGGTGGTGACCAATCGATTAGGTTTTCAGCTCAAACGGATGTTTGGTTCTCCAGATCCGTGCTCTTGAAAATTTGAACTTTGGCTTCGATTCATCTTCACCTTAAAATAAATAAGTTATAACACAGTGTTCACAAGACGAAAAAATTACCAATTGATTTCTTACGTTTTTTTTTTAAATGGAACTGGTAACGTTTTGGGTTTGTTTGGGTCCGTTTTTCCTCACTGTGGCATCGCTTGCATTGTGAGACCGAATCGAATCTGCCGCGGCACTAACCGCACACCGACCGGATACTATAAAATTAATTGTGTACGTTTAAGGTGAATCGCTTAGTGTTACTGGTGGTGGCACCGACCGACCGATTGACGACGACGATGGCGAAAACGACGACATTATGTCGTTGGTGATATGGTGTGGGTAGACCGAGTGTGGGTAGATGAGAAGGTGCAGTAGCGAAATGACGAGTTGTGCCGAGCACTACGGCTGTTGCACGATGAGTGCAAGCTAATCTGAATTAGACATTTATCGGATGAAGCACAAATTTTACGAAGATCACTGCAACTTGTATGAAAATGCAATACAGATAATAACGGGTAATGGTTAATTATAGAAAAGGTACACAAAAAAAAAATAATAGGTAAATATGTAGATTTGCAAACGTTGTGAATATTTTTTTGCTTCCTTGTCGGTCAACCCATTATCCCGAATGTCATAACCGTGGAAATACCATTGCCCACACGGAGAATTTGTTTTACCTAAATTTTGAGTTTATTTTACCCAAAGTTAAGTGTATCGATTATACTTTTAACCCAAAATTACTCGGTATTCTCTTTCTTCTAAATTAATGTTGTCAAGAGAGAGAGAGAGAGCTGCATCTACCCAATGAGGGTACTTCGGCCCAATTAGCTAAATTTGGGTAAATGCAACGATTTATTAATTTTGTCCCGCTATCAAATTGAAGATATCTTCGGGAAAAAACATCATCCAGCATGTTTTTTTAATAATTAAATTAAAACTTGAAGATCTTCAATGGTACATGTAAGAACTTTATAATTTTCCAGGAATTGTAACAAATGTGCTGCATAAGCTACTTCAACGTTTTTTTCAGGAATTTTGATTTAAGAAAATATTTGTCTACGATTTTTTTCTCATGGCCTCCTTCAGGAATAAGTCTACAGATATCTTCAAATATTTCTTATTAAACTTCTTCATGAATAGTGTCTAGAAAAAAAAATCCATGTGTCAGGATTTTTTTTTTCTAAACATTATTTCAAAGACATTTGCTTTTATGGGCCCCGATAGCCGTAGCGGCAAACGCGTACCCATTCAGCAAGACCAAGCTGAGGATCATGGGTGTGAAACTCACCGCTCGAGGATCTTTTAGTGAAAGAAATTTTCTCGACTTCACAGGGCATAACATATATTCATACCTGTCACACGATGTATACATGTGAAAATGGTCAATTGGCAAAGAAGCCTTTCAGTTAATAACTTTGGAAGTTCTCATAAGTATACCAAGATGAGAAGCAGACTCTTTCCCGGGTGGGACGTTACGCAAGAAAGAAGAAGAAGACTTCATAGTTTCATACTTAAATTTGCTTATAAATTTTAAATGACAAGACAAAAAATGCATAGTTGTGTATCGTTATGTCCACTTTGAATCTATAAAAATAAATATACAATAATGAAAATAAGTAAAATAACTGATTTTTTGTAAGCACCCCAAGTTTAAGTTTAAAATTCAATTTACTATACTCAAATGAGAAATTATCACATGTGCTACAAGACTCATATCCATTAACCCAACCATGAACCACATTATGAACTAGCTTTGTATAAAATAATAGTTTCATAATATTGTTTGTTTAACAATACATATTTAGATGTGTTATGTTTTTTAATATGTTCAAAAAGCATCCAAAGTTTCTACATTATATATATTTTTTTAAGGTTTTGGTGGCCCACGAAGGTACGATGCTGTCATCTGGGAAAAGTTTACTCGACGAGTAAAGCTTCGAACATTTTCCTGTCAAAACATTTAAATGCATGTACCAAATATACTACAATAGTTACCTAATTAAAATCTGTTCAGTAAATGTCGATCAACTTTTCTAACTCCCATACTTTTTATGAAAATCTCTCTCTCACACAATTTTTGTTTGTTCTAGTGGAACAAGATTCATAAAAAATGTGTAAACATTGGTCCACCACAAAAACAAGTTAACAAACTCTGGACAGAGATGGTCATAAAGAATGCGTTATTTTAACAGTTTAACTGTTCGACTCCAACATAACCTTGATGTGTTTTTTTTTCAGAATGTTGATACGTGATTTGAGTTTAATATGCCTAAATTTATAACAAGGTAGAATCCGTTTTTCATTTTTGAAAAATTAAGACCAGTTTTATAGTTCAAAATAAAGAAAGTTCATGAGAAAATGAAAGCACATTATTCTTTTTTGTAATTTCTCATCGTAATAGGCTGTTTTCCATCACGTCAATCTGTCATGAAACGGCCTACTTTTCTGTACTGTAGTATGCAGTGCGGGAATAGTCATTACGCAACTGAAACCAGTGTTGTAATGATTTATTACGCAACGCTTTTTCATTACGCAACTGTTTTGAGTTGCGTAATGAATCATACCACAACAATTTTTCAGAAATTGTAAAATAATTGTGAATGCTTTCCGATACAATATCTGATACCCTCAAGTGGTCTTCTACGAAATCGCAAAAAAAGTTGTACTTAGCTCGTTGCAGAACTCAATTTTTACAGCACTCGTCGTAATTATCCTACTCGACAAGTCTCGTAGGATAAATTTACGACTTGTGCTGTAAAAATCATTATTCTGCAACTTGTTCCGTAAACTACTATTTTGCAATTTCTCATCGTACTAGGCTGTTTTTCATCACGCCAATCTGTCATGAAACGGCCTACTTTCCTGCACTGAAGTATGCAGTGCGGGAATAGTCATTACTCAACTGAAACCAGTGCTGTAATGATTCATTACGCTACTGTTTTGAGTTGCGTAATGAATATAATTTCTGATACCCTCAAGTGGTCTTCTACGAAATTGCAAAACAAGTTGTACGTAACTCGTTGCAGAACTCGAGTTTCACAGCACTCGTCGTAATTATCCTACTCGACAAGCCTCGTAGGATAAATTTACGACTCGTGCTGTAAAAATCATCATTCTGCATCTTTTTCCGTAAACTACTATTCCCTAACCGAAATACATTAAACGTATTTTCATTGAATTAATTTCGGTATTGAAAAGAAAACTGCTTCTGAAGTTTGTAGCTGATGACGATGATGGATTTTTGAACATTAACATGATTATTAATTACGATTCAGCCGAAAATCTCTCATCATTTAACGATTTGTCAAACAAATCAAATTTCACACCTTTCAAATCCGTCTCGCTCGAAATGAGAATTTCATTCACCATTCATCATCAGACCACCTCGTGTGAATGTCGTTTGTCGTGAAAAAGTTATGAATGAAAAAAACACGATTCCCGAAATCCAAGGCCAAAGTAATTTTATTCAGCTCAAACTAAAAACTTGTTTCTATCCATGTTTCCAGAAACCTCTTTCCCAACTTAAAGAACATCTTACGCACAGCGACCGGAGCTGCTGTCGTGTGTATCTTTCAGTCAGTGGACTGGACAATGTTCTGCTCCCGTGAGACTCTCTGTTAGCTCCGCGCAAATATTCATGTGTACCAAACCAACTTGTCTGTAATGAGGCACGTGAGTTGCGGGGGCATACATGTAGGTATATAAGAGACGGTCGTACGTAAGACAAATTTCGGGATTTTTCAACCCCCCCTCCCCCCATGATAAGATTTTTAGTATGAAAATCCAAAATAAATTGTATGGCGCGTAAGAAATCTCAAACCCCCCTCCCCCCATAATCCCTTACGTAATTAATGGACAGCCCCTAACAAGCTGGAAGAACTTGTTTTGCGTTCGTGTAATGTTTTGAGTTTTTATTTGGATACGATCGGCCCCGGCTACTGAATGAAACTTGTAATCTTCTGAAGCCCTGTCATAAAAAAATCTCACTGCAAGTATTCACTTGCATCGGCAATGTGCGTAGGTGTCGCTGTCAATCTGCTAACCTAAATCGGTGTTAACGGCCACGGTCACGAAACACGAATGTTAGTCTACGGGACCGAATCTAATTTACATGTTCAAGAATTTTCATGGCGTTTATTTTGTTTGCATCCGTCTCGTCGTGGTTGAGTTCAATCACAGTCGACGTCGTCTGACGACGGGTCGTGTTTTTTGCTTCTTGCTTCATTCCATGTTTGTTTTGATTTTGCATTTACGGGGTTGGAAAAGTGTGTGTGATATTTCGATGTTGAAAACATGTGCTCGTGAGAAGGTTAGGGCTCTCTTTTATGTGATCACACATATACTCGGGTAGTCGATGGTCAATGCGACAGTGTGAGTTTATAGCAAGATTGAGTTACTTACACTCAAAATGCAAAAAGAAAATCACCAGGTAAATTTCCATCTGCAAAGCTATATACATATAATTGGATACTTAAAAACGAAGTTTTCATGAACTCCAAATGATTTGTATTTTACTGTTATTGATGAATCACATAATATTCACCGCACTCCCACATATTGTTTTTGTTGTTACTTTCTTTAAAGCTCGGCGTAGTTGAACCCACATAATTTATGTGATTTTTTTCAACATATATTGGAAGTGCACGTGGAAAATATCTGAAAACTTTTTTTAGTGTAAAGTTCCACGAAGAAAAAAATGTTTCAAAGAACATGACTTGTGCACAGTTGAAATATGGAATCGTGTTGATATTTTATTGCTCCTGTTCAAATTCTTGATATAATAAACGCCTCACAAACGCACGATTTTATAGCAAGTCGATAAAGAAGGATTGGCTATTCTATATTTTTAGCTGGGCGTGTGTGAGTGAGAAATAGGTTGTGGTGTGGGCAGCAAAAAGCAAACGCGAATGTCAATGTTCCTTTGCATAGACGCTACATCAGTCTCAGTATAACATTTTTGCGTTAATCATCGAGGAAGATCACCCCTCACGCGTGATTTGAGAATCATCATCGTAGTCGTCTTCAATTGCAAAGTTATCTCTGAATTCGTTAATGATTTTTTCTGTATGACAGAAAACTTCGGGAATCGAACTCACGATCGACTGATCATGAAAGTCGTTTCTTACTAATGTATCCACAGTCGCACTAGTTACTTCTACCAACCATGAAGGTACCAAAAGAAACTACTGTCAGATCGGAGCAAATCATGGAACCACTCACTCGGTGGTAGTGGAACACCTTCAGTATAATTGTTAGAGATTGTGTTGTTTCATCACTCAGTAGCAATAATTCTGCGCGTATCGCCATCAGCAACTAGGCTCGAACATGTGACATTAGGATTAACAATGTCATGCCCGAACCAACATGGCCCTGCGCGAATCTCACTACGGGAAAGAAAATCTTCTGATAACTTACCTCGCGTCGTGGAAACAGGAACTGCGTTCTAAGCTTTGCTATTGACGGTCTTGGCTGATTGATTACCATCTTTGAGTGTAGCACTTTTTTCGGTTTCGAACACAATACACAATTTCACTCTACTAAGAGAACGTCTAGAAGCCCGTTGTTTGTTTTCGTCACCTGTGGGGTTTCGAACGCATGCAGAATATTAAATCATTGAGAGCTAACTGATCGAATGATTTTACAGGCCGATTCTTGGGCCGTGCCTTTTTCTACTCGCTTCCAAGGGGTTTTCCCGGACGACGACGGATGAATGTATTAGAAAACGGTCGATGTCAACGTACCTTCGAGTATAATTATAGAACGTACGGCAAACGTAGTTTTATATGTCGTGTTGCATTCAATACCTACTTAGCGCATGGAACGATTGAATGCAAACGAGAACGATTCCGGTGGATGTAGGAAAGGATGTTTTGCGTCACTATATTTTTCAAAATGCATGGGACGGTTCTACAGTGTGCATAAGAGATAAGAATATAGAGAATACAGGTGAAAGGAACGGTTGAATGTGCGTCAATTTGTCCAAGCTTTAGGCTGGATCACCATAAGTAACAGGTACCTAATAAAATTTGCAAGAAGAAAATCCCAGGGTTGGTCTTTGTGGTCAGGAAATGCTACGACGTTTATGTTTCTGAAGTAAACTAAGGCGAAGCAGCTCTATCACGCCAGCCTATTTTTTTGTGCAATAACTTTTCCACTTCCTTTGAAATTCGCTCCGCAGTTGCTGGTTTCTCTCAAACAGTGGTTCCCAAAGTGAGTGATTTTCAGGTCCAGAAGGATCAACATTTGAAAAGTTCAAGAAATGACATGCGAAGCTTTCAGTTTGTTTCAGTTATTAATTTAGGCGTTCTCGGGATACTATGCACTATCAGGGCTATGTGCACTTAGTCAGTTTTTCATAAATAAACAAGTTTTGAGTTAAAACCACTATTCAGATTGATGAATTGTTGCAAATTGTAAACACCAATAGGTGTTGATACATTTTGAATAACTAAACAGGGAGAGAGAATAATAAATTAAAAAAGCACGGTTTCGATGTAATTTTTCCGATAATTTGCTTGTAATTTTGAAAGTGATGTATTGGTATGTTTTATAACCATTAACCAGAGTGAAGAACTAGCCAATCTGAGTTAAAATTTACATCAATAAAGATAAAAGTACTTTTGAACAGATGGCTAGAGACTGCGTTAGTTGTTGATGAGTAGATTTGGCGAAATGACGCAAAATGAGGTCTATATTCCATAAGATTTTCTGTTAAGTCTTCGATTGGGAAAACATGCACTACATTGATCGGGGCAGAATGATCCATTCCAAAATAAACTACAATCATGGAAGTAAGATTATTTGAAGTTTTATCAAAAACATTATGCACATTGTATCATCTTGTAAAAGAAAATATTCCTTAACTGGTGCACTATTTTTTTTTATCCCAGTTCCTCTTAATATTTCGGTAATTCAATTTTTCATCATTATAAAAAATACTATGGATTCCTGCCATTTCATCTTACTCTAGCCGTTTCAACTTACTCAGCTAACTTCAGAAACTTTACATTCTTGCCAAATGGAAATCACTTCCGAAACATAAAACAATCCTGCCGAAGCTTCATCATATCGTCCAATCAGCTTGCTTATTCTATCAGTAAACTTTGAACAAGTTACTGTTTTGATTCATATTACGGACACTTAAGACCTCAGTGAAGTATAACTCAACGAAACAATGTAAAATAAATCATTCTGTATAATTATCAAGCCTTCAAAACATTTAACTTTCGAATGGTGGGTAAAGATTTTGATTCCACTACATGAATAAATTTAAATAAATAGAAATATGCGGACTTTTCATGATTCTTATTCCGGACGCATCCTTACCTTTACCTCATATTCCGGACACTTTGATTCTAATTCCGGACAGCTCATGAAAATCATAACTAGAAAAGTCAAATCATCAATCAAAATCGTCAAACCACTCAAGAGACTGCATTTGAAGGATGGAAATCAATTCGTCGATGGACCAATAGCCGATCAGCTAAGAACAGATATTTGTTTAACCTCTAAAAGACGTGGACGACTTTGTTGCATTCTTTTACTCATATATTTGACTCAATAGACCAATTCCCAAAAGTGGATTAGTTGCATCTCCAAATACATTCACAAATATCTGGATACCGTTGGCAAATACGGACACAGGGCAGGAAATGTAGAGTACACCTCCTAATGCACCTGTTTTGGTAAAAATTTCAATTTATTTCGAATATTTTTATAATGACGTATATGAAGGTAGTATGTAGGAAGTCTTGCGATCTTTTGTGGAACATTTTCGAACCATATAAATAACTTGACCTTTTGACATGTTCAACTTTCTCTTCTTATTTGAAAACCAATGCTTCATTTCTCATCAAAATCCTCTAAAGATTCTCATGAAAGCCCTCTCAAAACTATCATTAGTTTCTCATCAAAATCATCACTAGATTCTTATCAGAATTTCCTCAGCAATCTCATCTAGATATTATGCAATTTCCCATCAGAATCTCCTCAGGTTTCTCATCAGAATCCTCTCAGAATTCTTGTCAAAGTATACTTCCTAGAATTCTCATCCGAATCTTCCCAGAGTTCTCATCAGAATCCTTTCAGACTCGCATCAGAATCTGTGGAGTTTGGATAATCACCTGGAAAGGAACGATGCTTATACAATTTACCCAGGCAAGTGTCGGTTCGCAAGTGAGGCAGCATGAATGCATCTTGTGGGCAACTGACAGTAATGAACATTCAGAGACCGGCTTGCTGTGATCAATTATATTGCCATTCTCCAACGTAGTGGTTTCTATATCTCACAGAATCTTCTCATGGTTATTATCAGAATCATTTTCGTATTCTCATCTGAACCCTATACAGATTCTTAGTCAAATTTCCTCCGGATTTCCACCATGATCTTTCCAAGATTCTCATCATAATCATCCAAGGATTATTATGAAATCCTTTCAGATTTCTCATATGAATACTTCTAGGATTGTCATCAGAATACTTCTACGATTGTCATCAGAACCTTTTCAGGATTCTCATCACAATCTTTTCAGGATTCTCATCAGCAGTCTTCCAGAAAATTTCTCATCAACAAGAATTCTCTTCCAACAGTCTCATCAGAATACTCATAGATTCCCATCGAAATCCTTTCAGGATTCTCATCAAAATCCTTTCGGGATTCTCATCAAAATCCTTTCGGGATTCTTAAAGAAACTCTTCCAGGATTCTCATCAGAAACCAGAATTTTCATCATAATGATTTCTGGTCTCTCATCATAATCGCTTATTAAAATATTTCAAGATTTTCATCGCGTCTACCAAGATTATCATTATAATATATTCAGGATTTTCTTGAGAATCACTCCAGGATATTCTTCAGAATCCTTTTGGGTTTCTCATCGGATACCTTCTAGTTTTGTTGCTAGAAACCGTCCAGAATTTTTATCAGAATCCTCCAAGCATTCTCGTCAGAAACTTATCAGAGATCTCATCAGAACATTTTAGGATTAGCAACATAAACTGTAAATTTCGAGAATTGGTCTTTTGAGTCAAGCTTTTTAAGCGTTAAGATCGAATAATAAAGCCAAGCGGTATCACTTTTATGTCATCTTGGTTTTGTAGCAAAATATATGGAAAGTACGAAAAAGCAATATCGTAGTTTGACAAAAGTATCATATTTTTCTTTTGAGGAATAGATCAAAAGCTTGCGATTGAAGTTCTTAATTGTTACTTTATTGAGTTTGATAGAACCATGTGTATTGGTGTGGTTTGTCTTAGTAGTGCTACTATAGGTACAATAGTTCTACTATAGATGCAATGGAGCTTAACTTTTAACCAAACTTATTTATTTCCATTTACTTAGATAAATAGCACCTCACCCACATGGCAACAATATTTTGCAATGATTTAAAGCAAGAGAGCCGTACAACTAGTGCGGTTATAGAGGACTGTCTACTAAGGGAACACCCACTCTATTCAAAAATAAACAGGACAAAGGGAAATTCACGGTTACGCCGTCTAAGAATGATTAAAACGAGTTTTATTTTAACTAACAGTTTTGACACGGGGATTGTGTTTCCTTCAGGGGAACTGTAATTTGTTTAATTGTTAATGCTGTT
Source organism: Aedes aegypti (assembly GCF_002204515.2). Lineage (NCBI taxonomy): Eukaryota > Metazoa > Arthropoda > Insecta > Diptera > Culicidae > Aedes > Aedes aegypti. The sequence continues at coordinate 145,205,878 of NC_035108.1, forward strand.
TTACAAATTGGTGTTATTCATCTTACATTAATTTATTGTTTTTAGTCTAGTGTTTGGTATTATTCTAACTCTCCTATATCTGGATTTTTGTTGGTACATGCTGTGAAATTGGATATTGTTCGTTATGATGTTGTTTTGTCTGTGAAAAAAGACGAAATCAGTAATGTAATCTACAAAATGTCCTGTATATAACTACAATAGCTGCTACATAGGTATGACTAGAAATAATTTACGCCGAAGATTAGCAGGACATAAATCAAATGTAAATAAATTGCACAGATGTAGAACATGTATACAAATAATACTATATTACTAGATCAGTAACAGACATACTTGAAGAAACGACAACAGTATTAATTGAACATTGCATTGAATACAATCACATGTTTAATCTAAAATAAACAAAACTTATGGATCACAGCTTCAAACAATCTACACTTTTATCTCTTGAAATGTGCAACATTACAAACATTAACAACACAGTCAAACGAACAGACGTAGATAACCTAAGTACATCATATGCAGGAGTACCTTATAGCATAAAGAACACTAATGGAGGAATTTAGTTCACTAGCTGGTGGTGACCAATCGATTAGGTTTTCAGCTCAAACGGATATTTGGTTCTCCAGATCCGTGCTCTTGAAAATTTGAAGTTTGGCTTCGATTCATCTTCACCTTAAGTGAAAGTACAGTCGCCTCTCCACATCTCGATATCGTAGGGACCATCGAGATAGGGAGAGATCGAGACAAAGAACATCAATTTAATGAACACTAGATCGAAAATCACTCCGTTACTAGGAAAATAATAAACAAATAAACTTCATTTCGAGTTTCCAAATTGTTCTGAATCGCTAAAATCTGGTCTAGTAACCTTAGATAATGTTCATATCGACATATGGAGAGAAAATTGAGAACAACAAATCAACAGGAACATATCGAGATATGGAGATATCGAGATACGGAGGATATCGAGGTATGGAGAGAGAAATCGTATGCATAATGAAGGGACCGAAGCAATCATCGACATAGGGAGAGATATCGAGATGTAGAACATCGAGATGTGGAGAGTCGACTGTAGTTCCATTTGGTGAAAACACTTTTTTCTCATAAGTTGATTTTTTTGGACAATGGACCGATGCACGAGTTCACTATCTGACGTTTGAGCGGTGCCGTGTTATTTATGTGACCATGGCAATGAGTGAATTCGGCACCGCTCAAACGTCAACTTATTGAACCGATGGACCGATGCACGAGTTCACTAATCTGACGTTTGAGCGGTGCCAAATTCACTCGTTGTCATGGTCACGTAAATAACACGGCACCGCTAAAACGTCAAAAAGTGAACCCGTGCATAGGTCCATACAATAACAAACAATTTCATTTTACAGCATGTACCAACAAAAATTCAGATATAGGATAGTAAAAGTTAGACCAAACATCATACAACAACGACAAATTAATGTAAGTCAAAACTCAAATTTTAAAAACACTTTTAACAATTAAACACATTACAGATCCCCTGAAGAAGACGTTATACTCGTATTGAATTTATCTTAATCATTCTAATACTACATAGTCCTGAATTTCACTATTGAACGATACAGATGATTTCTCCACAGGACTTTGAATTTTGCATATTTAGCTTATCACAGTTCTTATCTGTAAATCGTACATTTTAGATTAATCATCAGGTGATAAACTTCCTTCAAGAGATGGTGTTCCTCAAAGCAGCATTCTGGGACCAATATGGTGCAATATATACACATCTGTTTTATCTGAGTCACCTCAGGGATAACATTTTTTTGAGGATTACACAGGCCTTTCTGATGACAAAGCCTGCGTGTCATCCGTACTAGATTGCAAAAAAGTTTGCATTTTTTTCATACTCAAGGGGACGAAAGTCAAAATAGCTCGAGAAACACTGCACTCAACCATTCCACCGAACGGCGCGCAGTCAATATTTGCACGTGTTCGATATATTTTTATAGGTTCTGCCATTAAAAATTGTTCGTGCGTCAATGCGTGTTGTATTGATTTAAAAACACCCTAGCTTCCCGGAGTTCATGTCTCCACTTTCCATGTTAGATCTCGATTTCATAAGTTGTGGCGGCGCTAGTTTGATGCGCTGCAGAGTAGATTTGCTTAAGTTTGGAGATCTTGCTGTCGGCTACCGGATGAGTCCGGTTAGATCGGTAGGTATCAGCCGGACAGCAGGAGCTCCACCTCATTTCGCTCAAGTCGGCGTTCGTTGTTTGCTGCTGCTTTTGGGTGAACTGAGATGGTGTGTTTGGTAAATAACGCACGTATTGACCCGCAATCTGGCGATGCGAAAATGAGAATAACACTCGAATAAACAACAAACTCGAGTTGATGATTCTGGGAAAAATCACAAAAGTCGTTATTTATTGATGTCCGGGATTTTAAATTGGATCCATTAGAGCGTATTGGGTGTGCGTTCGATTTTGAACACAAACAAAATTGATGACGGTGGTATTCACCTTCTTCTTTTCTTATTTTTTGTTCTTATCTTCATTACTCAATGCAAGAACTTGGTCTGGTGCTTAAGTATTATTTTTTTACTGGAATAGTTCCTTATTAGGTTGTTGCATATCATTGGCCGTTTTGGTAGAATAATCTTTTTAACGATTCTCCACATTCCTATCGAAGTTTCGCTCTGCCTATCTAACTGAATCCTGCAGGTATTAACTGAAAGGCTTTGATGACCACTATTGAACGACCTGAATCCTGCCTAAAAAACGATGGAATTGCAATTTTTGAAATTAAAATATAGGATATCGATCGATTGGAAATTTTTGAATGGAAAAGTTAGTTCGTTTGGCAACACAGTATCTAAAAATATATTCAAGATTACTCGAATGATATCCTTGGAAAAGCTGAAGATCTTTTCTGAAGAAACATTACCTAAGAAACAAATAAACAAAGGAAGTGGCCATCATCCAAATATTTCTCTGAAAGTTCTACTGGAAATTCTTCTGTGATTTTCTTTAAGTAGCTTTCCTAAACATTGTACTACAAATTCTTTCGCAAAGTTTATCAAAAGTCCTTAAGAAATGTTTCCAAAATAGATTAAAATACATCATAAATTACGTCAACAAATCTTCTATGTTTTTTCCTAGGAATTTTTATTCTAATCTCTGGATTATTCAAGAATTGGAAAGATAATTGTTTTTGAAAAGTTCCTTCGAATCTTCAGAGGAAATTTTAAAACCCCAGGAAAACTTTTGCTTCCGAAACTGCTATGCTAGGAATCTGTAGAGAAACATGTAGCAAAATAACTGGGAAATCTTTCAATACATCAAAAAGTAACATTTTAAAGAATCTAAAAAAGTTTACTGATGGGAGTTTTAAAAAATAACAGAATTCTTACACTATGGTTCCTTATTTCTGAAAGTCCAACAGAAATTCCCCAACAAAATTCCAACGTTATTCAAATGATTCTCCTAGACCCTTCAAAAAAGTACTTGAAATTGAATGGTTTTCAATTTTGCTGAAGCATGTATAGGGTGCAGAGCTACTTGGGCACTTACATGATTCACTTTGGCATGGTGGGGTTTTCTCGACCGAATCATCTGAAACTTTGTAATAAGAAGCACTACAGTACGGCGCATATTGTGGTCAAATATGAGCTTAGTAGCTTTTAAAAAAACCCCACTGCCGAAGTGAATCAAAAGTGCCAAGAATAGGATCCGGCTCCCTACTATAATCTCTACAAATAATAATGTTAGTTATATTCAATAACACCAAACAAAGGGCCTAACTAATACAAACAACTTTGTAGAAGAGCGTTTGCGTCTAATGTTTCATTCTAAAGCTCAAAATGCATCTTTCCGCGTAAAACTGCTACTGGACAGTAGTGTATTGGTTTTAAAATTTGTGAACTTGAAAATTTCGAGGTGGATTTAATTTATCTTAACTTTATGACATTTTTGACGTCATGGTGACAGTTTTTACGAGTTTTTATACACACATCACAGTTTTTATTATTATTTTACGGTTCAATTGTTTGCAGAATTGATTGAAATTTGATGCAAATCTGTTCCGCGAATTGACCCGCACGTAAAATACAATCAAAACGACTCTATTTTGACTGTATTGTTCTTATTTAGATACAGTTATAAGGTGACAATATTTATAGAAAACAAATGGTTGAAGACACACAGTTGCTTGACATAATTAAATATTTGACTTTATTTGAGTTAGATTTTAGGAAAACAATATAAACATATTAAAACTTTAGAGTGTATTATTATGCATTTATGTGATGTTCTAATTGCATTAGAATGTGCATTCGTCACGATGCCTAAAACCACAGCTCAATAACATACGTCACATTTCGTCAAACAACTGAAAGTTCGGTTTTACCCAGGCGCGTAGAAATATCACAATCATAAAAAAAATCCAATGTGTAGTTATGCAGATCTTATGAGAGAAACGGATTCGAAAACCGGTTTCTCAGTCCCATGGCAAAGTAGGAACCAATTCGAGTGGCACTCGGGAGAGCAAAAGCATGTTCAGATTGTAAGAAAAGCTGATAAAGAAATTCCTATCCTTTCTCGTACTTTACTGTTTACGCTAATGCACCTGTATTGTATGGCAATAAATAATGCAGCTCGTACGGTAGCTTGGTGAAACTCCAGGAAGACACCCCGTCGTCGCCGAGGGAAAAACAGCCATTATATTAGGGATTGCTCTCTGTTTTCACAGAGGATAATTATTGCATCTTGCATCTGAACTTAATCTGAAGCGAGTAGAAAAAAAAGACACTGTCGGAGGTCCGGATTACCAAGATTAGATACACACTGTTGTTAAGTCTATCACAGGATTTGTGACACTAAGCCCAATTCACTACAATGGCTTCTTGCTGCTGATTCGATAATTGAGCCAAGCACTCGTAGGGTATCTCGGTATCTGAACCGAAATCGTCACTGTAATTGCGCATTCATAAGCACCACATCAAATTGAATTTCCGCGCATTCATTCACTTTCATTTGCGTTATATTTTTTCCAAGTAGCACATATTCTGTACACACTGCCTCTTCTAACTAGCGCTTCAATGTGCTCTTCTTTAGGATTATTTATTTTAATCTCACAACTGAATCTTTTACTCTTTACGTTTAGGCTCGCACCATTCACATTCGGCACCAGATTGCTCAACACTGCGCATAAATCATGTGCAACCGACTCGCCTGAACGGAGACGCGTATAATCGCTCGTTTGAACACTCGAATGTCACACAATTTTCCTGACTGCAAAAATTATGGCTTCGTTTAATTATCGGGCAAGTAATGTATTTCTATACTGTCGTCTGTTTCAAATTTCACATGCTCTATATCGGTTCGTAGTCGACTCGCGGGATGCTTCCTCTGCGCTCGGCGTTCGTTGAGTGACTGCCCGGTTCGGTAGACTGGGTTAAGTCCCTTTAGTGCCCCTCAGCCGGTTATCACTTCAACGTCATTCACACAGAGCCGGGACTGCGAATGTTGGTATTTGAATCAGTCTCAAAGCCGCTCAGCCACACTCGACATACCACACTAACCGAGCAGAGAGTCAGGAGAAAAAATTTTTTGAGATGCTCGCGTCGCTCGGTGAGTCACTCACTTATAGCTGGGATAGTTTGTTTAACGTTGGTTCGGACATTCAGGTGAGGGAAGGGTTGTAAGTTGGACTAGCTTGTGTTGAATTCTAAAATTTTGAGTTGTAATAAATTACTAGACTGTTTTGACTTATATTCCGAACATCTAAGGCCAACAGTGACTTCAAATGCATCTGATTGGCTTAAGGTGAACATGAATCAAAGCCAAACTTCAAATTTTCGAAAGCACCGATCTGGAGAACCAAACATCCGTTTGAGCTGAAAACTTAATCGATTGGTAACCACCAGCTAGTGACCAATCGATTAAGTTTTCAGCTTAAACGGATGTCTGGTTCTCCAGATCCGTGCTTTTAAAAATTTGAAGTTTGGCTTCGATTCATATTCACCTTAAATTAGCCGATATTTCTGTACATTTTTATTTCTTCGCAGAGTCCAACTGTTAGTTGTTGCGTGTACCAATAATAATGTTGATTTAATTAGTTTTAGTATTGTTTCTACGTTGAAGTATGGAACAACATTTTGATTCAAATGCCAAACACTGTGTTAATTCTGTCTCATATTCCGAACACCTTGATTCAAATTCCGAACAGCACGAATAAATCGTATTCAAATGAATAATTTCGCAAATAAATTTATCTGAGCTTGTTGTACTGGTCTCAAACTAAAGAATCATCACTACTCCCTGGGTATAAATTATATTGGAGACGTTAAAATCTAATGGCAATTGACTGCAATTTCCTTGTAATTTGGTGACATATTTCAGCGAAACATTTCAACCAAATCTCCATACAAAAACAGTGTGTTCGGAATATTAGTCTGTTCGGAATTTGAGACAAAAAGGTAATTACAATCAGCAATACAGTACAAGTACAATAATGAAATATCGTAGAGTATATGGAAAATTTTAAGTTTCTAAATAAATAGGTAGAAATTTGACTGATTTGATCTCCTGAAGTATATTCAGGAGATTCAGACTCAATTATATTCAAAATAGATTCGACTCATTCATATTCAAAATAGTATCAGAAGTTGACATTGCACTTTAGTACAGAAAGCATTTTAGTTTTCGTGACCGATAGTTCCATTGTGACACACTGAACCTTTACAGTACTGAGTGCCGACATCAACATTTCAAAATTCTGGAACTTCTCAATGGTTCAATCGATTTTGATAAAATTTTTAGGAAAAAAAAAATCATATATGAGTTATATTTTTGATTCATAGCATTGGAAATTTCGATTTCGGTTTTGGACTTAGGTCCCATTTGTTGGGGTTTAACCAAATTGCTGTTGTTCATACATTTTGAGGCACTCATCTTTTTAGAAAAGCTAACGTTTGGGAATCTTCTTGAAGCGAATTCTTAGTCTTGAAAGCACATTTGTATAAGTTATCTACGCAGGGAAGAGGAGGGAGCGGTTTGTACGATATGAAGAAGCTGTCCTTTAATTATTTGACATACCTTCAACAATAAGTTTCAATTAACGACATAATAATGATTTATCGATCTGAAAAAATATGGTGAAACAAATTTCACGAGTTTCAGTTAAAATAAATGACAGTAGAGTAAGGTGGGGCAAAAGTTCGACCTTAGTGGTATAAGCAAAGTTTCCAGAAAAACAAGAGCAGTTGAAACAAAACAAATACTATACAGTGAACCTATTGGCTATAATATAATCCAACATATTGGCGAAAAATGTCACCAAAATTTTACATTTTCACTTAGTTTTGCGAAAAACTGCTGTTTTTGGGTATAATAAAATTAACGCTGTTTTGGGCAATTTTTTTGATGAAAATTTAGTGTGTATTTTCCAGCAAACATAAGTTTACGGCTGGTATAAAGTATACCTATCATAAAAGTATTAATATTTAGCGTTTTAGCCAGCGAACTTTTGCCCCACACCAGATTCGAACTCTTGCCCCACCGGTGGGGCAAAAGTTTGTTTAAGACAATCAATTTTGAAACTGTTATAACTAAAAATGGGTAAATATTTTGACGCAAGTATGTTCAGCAAAAAAAAAGCCAATATGTTGAAGGTTCACCGTATGGTATTTATTTTGTTTCAACTGCTATTGTTTTTCTGGAAACTTTGATTATATGACTAAGGTTGAACTTTTGCCCCACCTTACTCTACCCATTTTTAGTTATAACAGTTTCAAAATTGATTGTCTTAAACGAAGGGCAAGAGTTCGAATCAAGTGTGGGGCAAAAGTTCGCTGGCTAAAACAAAAAATATCGTTACTTTGATTACAAGCATACTTTATATCAGCCGTAAACTTAAGTTTTCCAAAAAATAAACACTAAATTTTCATCAAAAAATTTCCCAAAACAAGGTTAATTGTGATATACTGAAAAATAGCAGTTTTTCGCAAAACTAAGTGTAAATGTAAAATTTTGCTGACACATTTTTGCACAATCAGGCAAATTTGGCTATATTTGAAGATATTATGTGGATTTTAGGAAATTTGAAAATTTTTCCGTGAGTTTATACATGGGTAAAACTTTTGCTCCGCTAGTTCGAACTTTTGCCCCACTATGGGCCAAAAATAGCTTCCAAGCATTTATGCAAAAACTAATACACCTCAAAGCTTCCTTATGATAGGCCTAGAAACGCCCTTACATAAAATATTGAAAAAGATTTTATCTTTATTTGGTTCCACGCAACGAAAGTTTGACTTAAAATTACAACATTCCCGTCGAAAAACAAAAATAGCCATAACTTTTCCAAATCTCAATCAATTTTTTATGATATTTGGAGTGAAAGTCTCTTACTTGAATAGAATTCGAACCACCATGACATTTATAAGTTTTGTTTTGAATTCAACTAGAAATCTTATAAAGGAGCTCTTACCCCACTCGAACTTTTGCCCCACTTTACTCTATACTCTCGATAACTCGATATTGAAGGGACCTTCGTACCAATGTACACACAAAATTTTTATTGCTGGTAACCAGCAAAACATTGCTGATTTTTTTTTGTGCTGTAATTTCAGCATTCCATGCAGCAAAATAAAATTTGCTGATCGTTCAGCATACTGGATTGTCCGAAAAAAGACAGCTCCAATGCTGATCGTTCAGCAATGCGCGAATACTTTTGCTGATTAATTAGTAATTGGATTATTCCCAGTAATCCGTGAATTCAGTTAAGCAAAAGAAATGTTTTAAGAACTCATGATAAAGTAAAAACTTTATTGCAGCTCACGTTTTAACTATAAATAGTGTTTCATTTTATCACTTTCGATATTCTTTTTGTCAATAAGTTTCAACATTCCAAAGTAACACCAGGATACCCCTCGAATCTGGTATCATCCATTTCCAACGAGTTCTAGCGGAACTGGGGAAGACTGCAGCATATTTTGTAATTTTGATCAAAAAGAATCATCCTTCGGATTTTTATAACAATTAATACGAAAATAAATTTCTTTAAATGAATCCGGATTTTATACTTTAAAGGATTTTGGATACTTGTCTAGTGAAACAACCATTTATTTAGCGAGACGAAAAAAAAAACTTGTTTTTGACAGATGTCTTGTTATAGTTTCAGTAAACTTCCAGTTTGCTGAGTACGCAGCAATCAATATTTACTTTACTGGAATTACAAGTAAAATATGAATTGCTGAACTTCTTCCAGCATTTCATTTTGATGGAACGAAAACTCAAAATTTGGTGTGTAAATGCGATAAAAGGGATCATCGAGGTAGCCATGAAAACCAACTTTACTCGAGTAAAGGAAAGTTGACTGTAGTCGAGTTTTGAAGCAAAAATTTAAATTTTTGATCTCGTTCAGCTATTAATCGTCTGAATATGCTTGAAAGCTTTTTTTTTTGCGGATGTTCTGCCTCATGCCACTTGAATTTTGTTACTGATGCCAAAGGTTTTCTTCTACCTTTTCATGTCCATATGTTAAATTTGTTTAACATATGTTATTTTTTTAATCAGGCGACGATGGTGTTGAATTCGTAAAACGCAAACAGCAATAAAACAAATTGTACCACTGTGCATTAAGGAGACATCGCGAGGCTAGTAAGGGATCATTCAAATTGTATGTAACGCACGAATTGATAAATGTAGAATCCCCCCCTTTCCCGAGTAACAGTCTTTGTATGGAATGTTTTAAATTTTTGTTTGGACCGCAACGTTATAGAGCACCTCATCCCACTCCTGTTGCGTTATATAATGTTTGAATAATCTTTATAATTTCATACTATATACTGCACACCTAAGTTATTTTACAACAACAACAACAACAGCTGAACATTTCAATAACCTACGGTAAATTTTTACAAAATTTACGGATTTACGATTATTTACAATATACTAGACTACCGAATAGTTCAGCTTTTGATATATCGGCAAAACTTACCAGAATCCGTAAAACAATAAATAAATTAAAAACAAAATTTAGTTCTATACCTTTTAATTCATACAAAAGATTGTATCCTTTGGCAGATACGCGTATTTCGACCTCAACTGTAAGGCCGTCTTCATGGTCGTGCACTAGACTCGACAGTGGTTTCTAACGTCCGTCTTCTGGATACAATTCAGGATCCCTTAGGTCATCTGCTTCGTATCCTTGGCTTGCCTATTATTTTTGTACACTAGGGCACGGAGGGAGCCAAAACAATCCTCAATGGGACGGCACTGGGGCAAGTTGGTCGGGTTCCTTTCTTTCGGCACCGATGTGGGGTATTGGACAACAGAGCGCCTATATTGGCATTGGGTTGCCTCTGTTTTCGACATTTATTTTAATGTTACATCAATATTTCCCCTCCATATCCAAGGTTACGGTGAAGATGGGCGTGATAGGGAATAGCGATGTTCATGATTTCGGTATTCTCATTTGGGATTGGATCAAGGTTCACTTCACAGCCTTGGTCCCGAAAGCAGTCCAAATGAAATTATTTAACCCTTTGGGGCCTGATTTTTTCCAAGAACTATTATACAGTTTTTTGAACGCCTTTCAATAGTTTTGGTGCTCAAAATGCTAAACATAACAAGAAATGATGACAAATATTTTTTTTGGGAGGTGCTAGGTCTTCCAAACTGCTCTTGAGTTCATTACATGAAGTCTATGCTTGTAATAACAACCTTGTTCATCATACAAGGTGATGAACTGTAATCTACCGTATATTCTGAACCTTCTGAGTGTTCAGCAAATATTATCAGATCATTTCGAATGTTCTAGATTATCTAACTTGTCGGGATGTTCAGTACATAAGATCTACAACGCGATGAGAGTCAGGATTTAGTGGTAATAAATTGATAACCACGAAACGAAGCACTTCCGAAACATGGTGTATTCGACAAAGTTTCCAATCATAATTAGCGACATCTATTGGGAAGCATCCATAAATTATGTCAGGTAAAAATATACTATTTTCAACCCCCCTGCTTTTCACCTTTTGTTTGAGAACAATTTTTGAAAACGTCAGTAGAGTCTAAATGCGTAAACGAGTAGAAACACGTTTTGAATATATGTGTTTGTCGACGAATCTTCTTCTTTTTTCTTGGCATATCGTTCCCACTGGGAGGAAGCTGGCTTCTCAGCTTAGTGTTAGTTTAGCACTTCCACATTTATTACCTGAGATCTTTCTGAGATGGATATTTCGTGTGGCAGGCATGCGCCCATACTCTGTGCCCAAGGAAGTCAAGGCTCTTTCCTTTACGAAAAGATCCGGTAATCGTCATGTAAATCTCGAGCTCTACTTCTTTTTTGCAATCGTGCAACACGACTATCCGTGTAGAGGCGTCACTACTGTACTGTCACAGACAAACAGACATAACACTCTTGAGAAGCTCATGGTACATCCGACCGGTAATCGAACCCGGAACCCTCAGCATGGTCATGATAAATACCCGCGTCTTTACAGCTTCGGCTATGGGGGCCCTATATAACCTGGTAGATTATATAACTGAACTCTATTTAGCGAAAAAAAACACTGCCACAAGGGCAGATTTGAAGTTCTGAGCTCCAGGATAGTTTGGAAAAGCTTTTGAGATTCTCAGAGGTCAATAGATTCCGTTTGAGTTGAAAATATTATTATTTGCAGCTTTGCCAGATCTACGGAAAATTCCGTAGATCTACGGAATTGAGCACTTTCTACGGATCCGTAAGATAATTCTACGGAAAATGTATATTTTCTACAGAAAGCTACGGAAATTCTCATTATTCTACGGTAATTTACGAATTTTTCCAACGGAAATCTACGGAATTGCAATGCCGGGGATCTCTCCCCCGCTTATCACTTTTCGTCTATGGAATGATTTCCAAAGAAATCTGGCATTGCTGATTATTTCTAGCGCAAGCAACTACTGCTGTAAATTTCGAGAATTGAGCTTCGGGATAGTCTGAACGTCGTAGGACATGAAAAGGCATGTGAAGCAGCGTTTTTCTTGACATAATAGGTATGTATTACCAAGTACGAACATCAATTGTATTTACAAAAGGCAATTTTAAGCTACTTGTATACTAATTATTCTATTTGTCAGACTTCTGCATGTTCAGGATGTTCTAGGTTGCCAAGTAGGACATTAAGGCATACACCTAAATTTTTTCCCTGACAGGGAAGTATATTTGAAAGGACTTTTCCGAAGACAGTAAATTTTATTCATTGGTTCTTTTATACAGCCATTTTCCAACTGCGGTCATAAATGACCGCGCCGGCTCCGAAGGGAAAACTTTGATCATTTTAGCGAGAAAAGTTACTGGAACAAGGCTAGACCTGAAGTTCTGAACTCCAGGGTAAATTGGAGGGCCTGGAATATCACCAACGTTCCTTGAAATAGCCAATTGGTCTGTGAGAAGGTTCAGTGAACATGGTAGATTATATAACTTCACTCAGTTTAGAAGGAAATATTACTGGAAAAATAGTAGACCTGAAGTTTTGAAGTCCTGGGGAAATTTTGAAAGATCTGCAATACCTCAATCGTTCCTTGAAACAGCATATTGATCCATGAGAAGGTTCAGTAACATAGTAGATTATATAACTTCACTCAGTTTAGAAAGAAAAATTACTGGATCAAGGGAAGACCTGTAGTTCTGAACTCCAGGGTAATTTGGAGGGCCTGGAATACTCCAAACGTTCCTTGAAATATCTTTTTGATTCGTGAGAAAGCTCAGTGAACATTAAATAACTTCTTCGTTTAGTAAGAAAAATAACTAGAACAATTGTAGATCTGAATTTCTGAACTCCGGGGTAATCTGGGTGGCTCGGAATACCCCAAACGTTCCTTGAAACAGCTAATTGATCCGTGAGAAAATTCAGTGAACATGTTAGATTTTATAACTTTACTCAGTTTAGCGAGATAAATTACTTGAACAAGTGCAGACCTGAAGTTCTGAACTCCAGGGTAATTTGGAGGACCTGGAATATCCCAAACGTTCCTTGAAAGAGCTTATTGATCCATGAGATGGTTTAGTGAGCATGTTAGATTATATAACTTCACTCAGTTTAGTGAGATAAATTACTGAAACAAATGTAAACCTGAAGTTACGAATACTAGGGTAATTTGGAGGGCCTAGAATACCCCAAACGTTCCTTGAATTGGCTTATTGATCCGTGACAAGGTTCAGTAAACTTGGTAAGTTATATATCTTTACTCAGTTTAGCAAGAACAAATACTGGAATAAGTGTAGACCTGAAGTTCTGAACTCCAGGGTAATTTGGAGCACCTATAATATCCCAAACGTTCCTTGAAACAGCCTATTGATGCATGAGAAGGTTAAGTGAACAGGAAAGATTTTATAAATTCACTCAGTTTAGCGAGATAAATTTCTGGAATGAGTGTAGCCCTGAAGTTCTGAACTCCAGTGTAATTTAGAGGGCCCGGAATACTCCAAACGTTCTTTAAAACATCCTATTGATACGTGCGAAAGTTCAGTAAACATGGTAGATTATATAACGTCACCCAGTGTAGCAAGAAATACTACTGGAATAAATGTAGACATGAAATTCAGATTTCCAGGGTAATTTGGAGGGCCTGGAATACCTCAAACGTTTCTTGAAGTAGCCTTTTGATCCGTGACAAGGTTCAGTAAACATTGTAGATTATATAACTTCACTCAGTTTAGCGAGAATAACTACTGGAACAAGTGTAGATCTGAAGTTCTGAACTCCAGGGTAATTTGGAGGGCCTGGAATACTCCAAACGTTCCTTGAAATAGCTCTTGAGATTCTCAGAGGTTGGTAGATTCTATTTGAATTTGTAATGTTATTGTTTTTAACCCAAACAATTACTGTTACGGTTGTAGATTTCAAAGAGTGTGCTTCAGGACAGTTTGGACGTCCTAGAACATCCCAGGACATAGCAAAGCAAGTGGAATAGTGTTTTCGTTAAAAGAGTAATTCTGTATTATCTAGCTTGAACATCATTTATGTTCAAAAACAGCATTTCACGCTTCGTATGTACTTATAGTTCAATTTTCCAAACTTCAGGATGTTCAGGATGTTCTAGGTAGTCAATTAGGTCATAAAGGCATATACTTCATATTTTTCTCTGATAAAAGAGTATATTTGGGACAACTTTTCCGAAGACAGTATATACAATTGTTCATTGGTTCTTTTTTTACAGCCTTTTTTGTACTGCGGTCATATATGACCGCGCCGGCCCCAAACGGTTAAAGAAAAGCTACTTATGGGGATTTTTTTTATTATCGGACTATTTGGGCCGGACCTTCTCCGATTTGTATGAAATTTTCACCAGAGGTAGAGCTCGTGGATACATGACCAAAAGTGAAATTCAAAAAAATATAGTGGTCTATTTTCCCGGAAAACTTAGATGAATTTTCACGATTTCCCTTTATACATCAAACTTTAAAAATTCATATCTCCTGAACTATGCATCGTTGAACAAAAGTTTTTTAGTGAAATCGAAAGGAAATTTCCTCAGCAACTCATTAAAAATATAAAAAGAAAAACATTTCCCGGAAAATTTTTCACTGTGGAGAAAATTGTCGAAAAAATAGGGGAAAAACTATCGTCTGTATTACAATTCTAATGCGTGTAAATTATTGCCACCGTTAGCGCACGGTTATGAGGCCCACAATGGAACACATTTTCCTATGGGAAGCGTGCGGGTGGTCATCGATTTTTCAGTTCTGTCGCCTAAACGGTAAAAGATACCACTTTGGCGTCTATGGACGAATGTTAGAGTATGAATTGATGAAACAAAACATATTTTTTTGAAAATATTCCATGATACAGACGATAGTTTTTTCCCTATTTTTCGACAATTTTCTCCACGGTGAAAAATTTACCTTGAAATGTTTTTCTTTTTATATTTTTAATGAATTGCTGAGGAAATTTCCTTTCGATTTCACTAAAAAACTTTTGTTTTACGATGCATAGTTCAGGAGATATGATTTTTTAAAGTTTAAGGTATATAAGGAAATCGTGAAAATTCATCTAGAGTTTTCCGGGAAAATAGGCCACTATATTTTTTTTGAATTTCACTTTTGGTCCTGTATCCACGAGCTCTACCTCTGGTGAATATTTCATACAAATCGGAGAACCTTCGGCCCAAACCTGTCCGATAATTTAAAAAAATGCCCTTTTCAGAAATGTTACTCAGATCTCCCAAGTAAGCAGGGATGCATGGATAAAATCCGTGTTCACGGTTAAAATCCCAAAATAAAAAAAAACTGGGATCTACTTGATTTAAATTTGTAATTTTAAGACTGGCAGGGGAACTTACGTATTCTCGGCAGTCTAAGCCGATGTCGCGCTTCTTTTGTAATTTTCTCGGACATCAGCAGCCAAATTACGTGTTTGTGTGTTTACATTTATGCGTTGCTCAATCCTCTATCGATTCACACCGACTTACTTTACTTTTACTTTTGCTGGCACTACGTCCTTCAAGACATGACCTGCGCCACAATGTTACGCCAACTAACTCGGTCCATGGCTGCTCACCTCCAATTCTTCGATCGCCCCACACTTCCAAGATCCTGCTCCACTTGGTCAAACCACCTAGCTCGTTGCGCTCCCCTTCGTCTTGTACCGGTCGGATTTGAGTTGAACACCATTTTTGCGGGATTGTTGTCCGGCATTCTCACAACGTGTCCCGCCCATCGTACCCTTCCAGCTTTGGCGACTTTCGTGATACTGGATTCACACCGACAGACTTGTTAAAATTTTTCTGGGGACGTTTTTACAACGCTGCGAACAGCTCTTGTCAATGTTACTATTGTCGGCAGCTTCAATCTCTTCGGCAACTTTCCCATAAGCGCTGCAGGCGAATCTGTTCAGCAGCTCCAAATCAGTCGCATTTTGAGGCGTGTTCATTTGAATTGATGACATCTCTGGCAAAATTGTTTGTTTCGTCTCACAAATCTCGTCAGCGGGAAGCTGGCAGAGCAAAGAATCATTTGAATATTTTCATTGATGTGATTTGACAGAAAAATACTGTGTATTTGGCGTTTGAAATTTGGTTGCCGATAATAGTCGAATGGTGCCGAAGCCGTAAGTCTCCCTATTAGTTATTTACATTTTCATCAAATAAATCCTTTTGAGACTATTTTGCCCAAAACCCGTAATCATCGTAAAAACTGTAGAATGATATTTGCTGGAATGAAATTTGCTGGAATATTTCATGAATCTTCACTTGATATGAATCCAATGTACATACACTTAAGTGGATATCAAAATGGCCTTTATATACTTTCAGTTTTGTATAGGGGAAGACAGGGTAAGAGCGCCTATCGTGGTAAGAGGGACGACCTCCAGTTTAGCATGAAAAAGGTGGTTTTTGACAGTTCACCAAGCACTTAACTTAATCACAAGATTTTTGTCATTCTGAAGCATTTTGGATGATATTTGCATCAAACTTTTCATTGACAAAATATAGAAAACAAAGCTTTTGTTCACCAATATTGAATTTGATCTAAATTAATCAGACACTCGCTTAAGGACACTGAAAGGATTTTTTTTTGTAAAAATCCAACAAATTACCCGTTTATACATTAACAGAAATGTGAAATATGCCTTAGTGAAGTGAAATATGAATTGTAAATATTTAGCTATACAATTGTGTAATTGTGTAAATTTCGCAAGTGGAGTAAAACCGACCCCTAATTTATTACAAATAAAATGTATAAACCGTTTTCAAAGTTCTAATTATGTTTTACATATGAACATATGAATTCAATTGAAATGCAGTCAATTTTACTTAAAATGCAAGCCAAATTCAGATATTTGTAATTTGGATGATAATAGGTAAACATCAAGTTTTAAGAATTATATTAGACTCATAACGCGGCTAGATCACCTTTTCGTGGTGCGTTATGGGGTAAAGATCTACCAGTGAATCCTAGTCCTGACTGCTTCAAACGAAGAGAACAGGATGTTATAGTAATCAAAGGAACACTTTTAGTCCTTGTTACATTTTAAACCTTGTTGAAAGTGACAAGTCTCGGTTTTCGCAGTTGCCAAGAATGATCTTGAGACAAGGAAAAAAATGAGTCGAATTCAACAATTTGTTTTCTAATCTTTTATTCATTTCGTTCTCTAGTTTAAAGAAGTAAGGACTAGGATTCTGATGCATGGACAATATAGGTGTAATTTCTTGGCTTTATCGAGGGATCCGATTTTGCCTGATAAAAGGGCGCGCCTGTGGAGAGTGCATGCACCACACTCTTCGAAGGGTAAGAACCTTTCAGTTAAAATCCTTTCCTGTGATCAAGTTAGGAATTACAACTGTAAGAAAACCGAATGCTTTATCACTTCTCTATAGTGACAAAGTAAAACGACATGCACTACACAAAGGACACGGGATATACTACAATAGATCAAATATTGGTCGCAGTGGTTTATGTTCCGAACTGAAAAAAAAGAACTATATTACCGAAAAAATGATTCAATACTCAGGTTAAACAATATAGAATTTATAAAACATCATATATATTAGAATCCCAGTGATTTTACGTATATTTTCGCAAAATTTTGTACGAAAATCGTGTTAATCGCTTTTACCCCGTCGCTAAAAATAATCGTAATATTTAATCACAGTTATATTTGATATTTGACTTGTGATAACTTTCAATCATACCAAAGGCGTTTAAAGGCGACAGGATTTATTTATTCTTGATTTTGACTCATTGATAAAATTGCAAAGCCGGGCGGTCTTACCACTTTTCCCATATCACCAGCGGATAAGTAGAAACAATCTATTTATTGCTAAAACCAGGCAATTCTGTTAAAAAAAACTGCTATGAGTAGCATATTTATGAAGTAACATTTGCGCCTAATTTAGATTCATACAATTTTTGTTAAAAAAAAAAATAATCTGGCAACTCCACCGCTCAATTTCACCGTGAGATCTCTATCAGCATCCCATTGAGCAGAATCCTGTTGAAGTTTTTTTTTTCTTGAGAGTGAGAATCAAACTGAACGATCGCACCGAAAACAGAAAGCAGAAATACACGTTTCAAGAGATCTTCGTGTCGAGACATACTCCATGCTTATGATATTCATGCTGTGTAGGTATATGTATGTATGCTCGCCGCTCTGAAGGTTAAGGTGTGGTTGCACTTCAAAATTTGAACTATTCCAGCTATCGTGATCTTGGTAGTATCTGACCAGTTCTTATGATTTTCACGTAGGCCGGAATCCGCCCACGATTTTTGAGGGTAGTATGGCAATCATCTTCGATGCTATGCTTCTTGCTAGCATGAAGTATAATGTTTATTTAAAGCACGAATTTAATGGTTCATCGACACTTTCTATTGTGGAATGTTTTGTAGCGTTTTGAATTGTACAGGTAGATTTGAAGAGCCTTCCACTTGAGAGGATTGTTGTTGTTTGCTGTTGAGAGCTGAGATCGCTAGATGCCTATATTGAATCATCGACATGAAGGTGCTCACCACTTTGGTTGCTTGCCATCAATTCCTGGAAAAGAGCGGTTAGTCATGAAGCCCGTTGGATTTTTTTTATACTTTACAATCGTCTCGACCTTATCTGTGCTTGAATGAAAATGAGAGTCGCGCGACACTTATTTGGATCAAACTTTTATTATGTGGAGCTTATGCAATAAAACAAGACCGTTGATTTCCAATACCATTCTAAGGTTTATCTATATTGTTGTTTATATTTGCACGTTTTAATTAATCGAATCCATTTCTCTAATATAGAGTAATGTTGCAAGAATAGTTTGTCATTTCGCCTTTTTAAATGACTGATATATATTTGAATACACGTTTAACTTAACCAATCTCGTAGTACACCATGAATCCATGAATGGAAAACGACAATTACTGGTGGCATATTATTCATTAATATTATTCATTTAAAAAATCGAAATATGGAAAGGAATTTTAATCTTCAAAACTGAACACTGTACGATAGAGAAGGAAAAAGTTAATCCATGTCACCGCTGATTGATATTGTTTGAGATGAATTATAATTACTTTTTTATTTGTCGCTGTATTTGGATGGGATTCCAAAAATGGAAAAACAAGTTTGCGTGGTGTGGGACTGTCTTTCGCTGAAATTGGATGTGCAAAGCGCGGGAATGAAGTGAGTTTCAGATGAATATAAAGTGAAAGGACTGTGCTGCCCATAACTGCATATTTGTAACATTCGACAAAAGTAGGCATTGAGTAAATGGGATACCAAGTTTGCATTTTATTGCAGTATGGGAGGGAACTGATATTTCAAAAAATCACTAAGAATTCAAAAGTGCTTATTTGAGGCTGAAATTTTGTACAACTCATATCGCTTATTGGGTGAATAGTCGGAAAAAAATTCTGAAAGAAATTTCGTTGCCACTGCATTATGAGGCTCATGTATAATCTCAATGTGACTGTTATGCGGTTACAATTGCCAATGTGACAAAACAACTTGGAATTTTTTTCGAATTTTCTAGAACAATCTCACAAATTTTAGTAAGTGGATCGAAAGTATTTGTTATTTGATGACTCTCCCCGGTATTAACTCGAAATTCTCAAAAATGTCGAATGTGACTGTTATGCAGTTATGGGCAGTGTGTGTTCGACTAAATCTGCGGAGTATGCGATTTACGTTAAATTCACCATATTGTGAAATGCGTCTTTTACACATTTCTCTTGATTATGAGTATAGTACACACCTTCTTCTTTTCTTCTTCTTATTCTTCTTCTTCATCTTTTTCTTCTTCTAGGCATTACGTCCTCACTGGAACAGAACCTGCATCTCAGCTTAGTGTTCAATGAGCACTTCCACAATTACTAACAGAGAGTTTTTTTTTTCCAAAGTTGCAATTTTCGAATTCGTATAACATATAGGGTGCAGAACCACTTGGGCACTTCCATGATTCACTTTGGCATGGGGGGTTTTTCTCGTCCGAATTGTCTGAAACTTTGGAACAAGTACTATGCATACTGTAGCCAAACATGAGATCTGTAGCTTTCAAAAAACCCCACTGCCAAAGTGAATCAAAAGTGCCAAGAATAGGATCCGGCTCCCTAACAGGTACGATTCCTAGGAAAGTCAAGGAAATTTCCATTACAAACTCAGCTATGGAAGGCCCCATGAGTACACATATCTGCCTAAGTATTGCTAGATGGATTTATCGATATCTTGTAAATTTAAGCTTTCTAAAAAAATGTATTTTGGATTGAAATGGTTTAATTTAGCAATCTTACATTGGAAAATTTCATTTCAAATTATGTAGACTAAAAGTGCAAACATTTTAAAAACACTGTGCGCACAATGTATTGCATGAGATTGGAATCATGCTTAAATTGTGTTTGCTTCAGATTTCCTGCAAATTTGTGTGACTTCTTAAATTGAACAACTTTGTGGAACAGACCAACTTACCACGACTTACCGTTTTAGAATAAAATTACAAAGTCTCTCGGTTACTTACTTTTGTCTTTGAACAACCCTTTGAAACTCTATGTAAAATGACTGCAATGTAATAATTTCCTTACGGGCAAAACTTCAAGTTATTTGTAGTTCGTCATCCAAATTTCAGCCAATTCGGCCTACCAGAAGCTGAGACACAGCACCCCAAACAAAAAAACAGCATTTGATTACTAACTTATGTACTTATGACTGTAGGAAATGTGGTAGGAATCATTAATCATTTTATAGATTCTTTTAAAAATTCTCCAGGTTTCTCGTAGGAATCTTAGAATTTATACGATTCCAATGGATATTCAAGGATTCCACTGGGAACTTTAGAGATTTTGAGAAATTCCGAGATGGAACTGAGCATTCTGCAAATCTGACGAGAGTCATTAAATCTTTCTGACATTTAAATATTGTTAAGATTTTGATGAGAATTATAGAGGCCACTACGATAATTGTTAGAATTCAGTGACGATCAGGCCAGTAACCCCATCAAACTTTACAGATGTTTGTCGATATCTCAAAGATTGCTATAGAAAATCAGCAGGTTACTTTTATATTCAAAAAGTTTTCGGCGTAAGCTTAAAGATTCCTTCCGGAATCTCAATGGTACAGCATACCATCGCAATTCTGAAGATTTTTACAATAATTCAAAAGACTCGCACGATAATTTACAAGATTGCTGTCGAAATCTTATAAATACCTAAAGAAATATCAAATATCAATAGGAGTCGTCAAGATTCCCACAAAATTCCAAAAGATTTATAATCAGATTCAATTTTCTATCTAGCTTTTATAACATTTGATATGATTTTTATGACTGAATAAATGTAACACGTCATACTTATATAAAACTTGAAAACTTTCCAAGGGTAACTAAAAAGTATTGTTATTTCAAGTAGTTGTTTATTATATCCATTGCGTCCTAAATCTTCCACCGGAATTCCAGTATTCCAACGAAATCACAAAACAGAAATGATAGAATTTCTACGAAAAATCGAAAATTATACAGATATCTCAATATTTATACCAGAATCTCAGAGTACTCTGCGTAATTTTATAATTCTGGTCTCAAATTCATATCATTTATCTATTATTTGTATTCAAATATACACTATTCCAATCGATTTGGCAATCTCAAGGTCAACCTCTGAAGATAATTGACAGTAGTTTTGAAGTAAATACTTTGCAGTAAAGTGGCACAAACATGTTCCAAACGTTTTCAACATTTAACATTCACTACCTACCCAAGTAACATTTTTAGTTTTTTTTTTTTCATTTACTACAAGCTGTTGTTACCATCACATCGTTAAAACTCATTTTAGAACTTATTAGTCATAACAACCTTAATAAACCTTTGATAAAACTCAATTAAACCAGAAGAGGCCCACACTACAGGAGGTTGTTTGGACTATACCTTGAAACCGTTTCTAAACTTCTTAGTTTTGCATCGTATGCATACATCTACCCATGTAGTGTACTATAAAATATTGAGCTCAACTAGCAGTATTAGATCTTTTGCGATATCCTAAACATGGAATAGAACCAACGTTAAGAGCTTATCATTGAACAAACATCAGCCGACAAGTTGTTTATAAATCATAAGCTTTTTATAATATTGAAATCATCATGATGTCTGCCGAATCATAATAATAAATTAAAATCATCATTTTCTGCGTACCAGTAAATTTTATTTCCATCCCGTGAAATTCATGCCATTGTCTGGGATGGTTTAAGAGCAATTGGTGATTATTCCGTACAATATAATCATTCATGAGAGCTTTTGATGGGGCTCAGATAGCCGTAGCGGTAAACGCGCAGCTATTCAGCATGACAATGCTGAGGGTCGTGGGTTCGAATCCCGCTGGTCGAGGATCTTTTCGTAAAGAAAATTTTCTCGATTCTCAGGGCATAGAGTATCTGCGTACCTGCTACACGATATACTTAGGCTTTGTCCCAGTTGGGACGAAACGCCAGAAAGAAGAAGAAGAAGCTTTTGATCTTATGAATCCTTTCCCAAAACCCTTCACTGGCTAAAATATTCTTAAATCAGATTATTTGTTCTGAACTAAGACAAACAGGGTTTTTGGGGTCCTTGGCTTAAACTTAATGCGCTCAGGAAAGCTAGCGCTGTCAAAAAGGTAAACAAATTGGAATATTTTATTTTGTAATCTAATTTAATGAACTAATATTTTTTGGTAAGTATCTAATTGTGTTTTTACTTGAATGGATTGTTGTGATAAGGTCCGTGGTTCATCGGTTTTAGTCAAAGGCGCGTCTACGTTCGAAACCATGGGTAGGACAAACGTTGGCAAATATTTTGTGCACAGTGAAGCTAAGAAAATTTTTAACTCTGGACTGGAAATTCAAAGTTCTTATACCTATTTGAGAGTCACCGCGTTTGAGCAGTTTTGAGTTGCAGGTCGGTTTCGAGTTGACTAAATTTCACTGTCACCAAGCGTTCTAACGATATTATCAGCTAATTTTTCCGCTCATCTAAAAAATAGAATAGTTGTCAAAAGACTGGCTAAGTATATTTTTTATGTAAAGATATAAGAGTTTGATTCTAGCGGTAGTATCCCGCAGGATTTGCAATAGATTTTTTTCTAAAAACTTTGGAATGAATCTCTATCGAAATTCGTTAAGGAATGATCGGAGGAATTACTGGAAAATTTGCAGTAGTAGGGGTTCCTGGGGTAATATGCACTGCTGGGGCAAAACGCACCTTGTCAATTTCTCTGAAATAAATTAGTTTTGAGTGAAAAAAATTATGCAGATTGATGAAACGTTGCAAATTGTTGACACCCTGAGAATTTGATTCATTTTGAAAAACTTAACAGTGAAATAGAACAATTTATTCCAAAAGTACGATTCTGATGTAACTTTCTCGATCATTTCACTTGTTGTTTTGAATGTGATGAAATTAGATTTTTACAACCTTCAACCATAAAACAGATGATTAGAGACTAGGTTGATTGTTGATGAGATGATTTGGCGAAATAATACAACCATTTCTATTTTCCATAACATTTTCTGTTAACCTCACAGCTGGGGCAGCATGCACTCCATTGATCGGGGCAGAACGATCCACTCCAAAATAAACTAAAATCATTAATTTTAGGTTATTTGAAGCCTTTACCAACGTGTTTATGCACAATTGTATCATCTTCTAGGCGAAAATCATCAAAAACTCCTTGTTTTTCGATAAATAAAAGTTCGTTTAAAACACGAAGGTGCATCTTGCCTCATTGTTGTGGTGCATCATGCCCCTTTGTTTGGGTGCGTCTTGCCTCAATGTTGTGGTGCGTCTTGCCCCAAAAAGCGGTGCATTATGCCCCGCATCAATCATAATTCACGCAAAAATAGTGTTTGGAAAAAGTTAAATTTTAAAGCAATCTAATGTAATTATGATGAAGATTCGCTCAACACCATGTAAAGTGAACCCAAACCAACTAGATTCGTGTATTAAAACACTACATACATGATGTTTAGTGTTCATTTCGGCACATTTTCCTTAAGTGGTGCATATTACCCCAGGAACCCCTATGACTAGGTGTGAAAACTTGAATAAACGTTTGAAGATTGCATTGGAGTTTTTTGAGAAACCTTTCAAGACATGTTTGGTAAATGCTGGAAAAAATCCTAGAAAACAAAATTTTTTTGAAGGATGCCTCAAGGAATTTTGAATTTCTGAGAGGAAATGTGGATAAATTATTAAAGAAATCCACATGAATGGTTTCTTGAAAAACCCCTTAAGCTTTTTTTCAAACACTTTGGAATTAATTTTTGTGGATTTCCTCGAAAGAAATTCTGTATAAATCTTTGGAAGAACTCCGAGAGTAACAACTACCGAATTCGGTTGAATTATTATTAATAAAAAAAATATCTGGAGGAAATTCTAGGATAATTTTTGAAAAGAAATCAAAATAATACCTAAGGAAGTAGCTTGAGGGTCCTCGTAGGAGATCCTGAAAGTGTTCTTAATAAAATAACTATGTTAAATCCTGAAGTTTTCCCCCTGAAAATCTCAGACGAAATTCTTGAACAGCCTGTTGAACCCGTTATGGTCTCGGAAAGGAGCCTGTACTCATGCATTCTAGTCTCTAAAAAAAAACTTATACCAGTCCTGTCTTTAGGATATCCTTTTAAACCATTTTTATTAAACAAATTTGACAAAAATAGACCAAACTCCTTGCTTTTACTACCAGTTAAGATGTTCTCATTTCCTTATCTATTTCAAGATAACAAATGTATGAATCGTGGGTAGGACAATCCTTCGACTGTCCTACCTAGATGTTTTTGTGTGTAGTAGGGAGTCGGACCCAATTCTTGGCACATTTGATTCACTTCGGCAGTGGGTTTTTTTTGAAAGCTGCTGACAGTGTTGGGAATGGTTAGAGTAGTAGGCTTGAAATTTGCGAAAATCACGTGCCTTTCCCAGTACAGTAGTTCAAAAACGTGAATTTCATCGAGTAGCCTATGTTGGGTGCATGAATTTTCTAAATCGTGAGTGTCATTGAAGGCTCCAAATGCGGGAAAGAGAACTTTTTTTTCTACAGTAATTTTGGGTTGCCCTTAGCAACGGTTTTTTTTTGCAATTTTCAAGGCTCTTTGCCTACAGTAGCGATAGGCGTGAGTTTCACTGGCATCGTTGACTGCGATTGGCTTTGTTTGGCTACTGTAGAATGAATTTCAGATTTATTCCCAACTCTGGCTGCTGAGCTCATATTTGGCCACAATATGCGTCGTAAAAATAAAATAAAAGTTTGTTCTGTTGTGTGTGGTATAGTTGTCTCACTAGAACGGGAAGTTCAGGCAAGCATGGGAAAAATATGCATACGGTAGTCAGATAATTGTACGAAATTAATATTTGCCATTTCTATTTTTGCGATCTGATTAATTCAATTTTTCAATATTTCCTTTTAACCGTTTTACGGTCATTAAGGTCAGTATTTTGACTTGAAATATTTAAAATGATCACCAACGATAATGGACAGGGGATGTTCTTACTTAAAAATACATAAGGTTCGAAGAGGAGTCTAAGATATCTTCATACTTGCAGAATCCACATCGATTCTATACCATTACCCGGAATGCAATTTACCGGAATACCACTTACCGGAATGTACCATTACCCGGAAAAACCATTTTCCGGAATGTACCATTACCCGGAAAGCCAAATTTTCCATTTTCGACGACCTTTTTCAATACATTTGTGTACAATATTTATTCTTTTTCATTGATGCTCAGCACAAATTATGTCACGCTAACCATGGACATAATTGACTTGGTTTCCATAAACACTTTTTCAAAAGACATCTTCAAATAGCTATGGACCAAATATGTTGTTTTATATGCCGGCGTTACGACTCAACTGGAACAAAGCTATTCTAGTAGCATTTCTACAGTTAATAACTGAGAGCCTATGTCAATCGACCACTTTTACATTCGTTCATATTTTGACAAGTATGTAAGTACTCCAGCTCTGAAACGTCGTCAAGTTTTCCAACCAGAAATAATTTTGAATCGGCGATATTTAATTCTACCAACCTCAGCTTGATCTTTCTGAATAGCTTCACTTTGCCGCAACGAACATTACGATACCAAAATTAAATTGCACATGTCATTTATTTACGATTTATTTAGAAAAGAATCGCCTGATATGATGCAGAGCTACTTGGGCACTTCCATGATTCACTTTGGCATTGGAGGGAGGTTTTTCTCGACCGAATTATCTGAAATTTTGCAAAAAGAGGCAATACAGTACGATACACATTGTGGCCAAATGTGAACTAAGTAGCTTTCGAAAAATCCCACTGCCGAAGTGAATCAAAAGTGTCAAGAAAAGGATCCGGCTCCCTATAGATCGAAAAACTATGTCTTCAAATTTAGAGTATAAAACTTAACATTGCTGGCAATGAAAAGATTTTTTTGTGTTATATATATTTGATGTCAAATATTAACGAGGTCAAATCGAAAAAATCGCCTATCAACTAAGGTAGGGTGGATTGGAGTAAATGAAACATCCCAGCATTTGAAAATGTTTGGATTTATGATAGTTTTCTTATCCCCTTCAATTAAAACAGTTGAGAATCCGATTTAAACATTGTATCAAAAAATAAAAAAAAAACATTATTTTTGCGAGGGAAGTAACAAACAACAGTGCAATTCTCATTTTAGCTTTAAAGCTCCCCCTAATCAACACGACTTTTTAAGCGTTGTTGAGTCGTTTCAAGCACTATTATATGGAACCATCTAGACCGATACGACGAAAATCGCTGCGAAATTGCGTCATTGTGGGTTGGATACGCTCATCAAACTGTGCATGCAGCGCATGTCGCTGTCGCCGTAAAAAAAATGCCTTGATTTAGGGGAGTCATTAGGTTTGAGGAAATCTAAAAAACCAAGACGAAACTAGGAGTGCCTTGGTGATCGAGAGTAGGGACACTATACGCCATTGTGACGTCCATCTCTGGATTCCGAAATATTGAACCTCAATTGATCTACTTTTCCTTTGAATTTCCTTTATTGTGCTATTTTTCTACGAATGTCATAACTCTGAATGTCTGTACCCCGAATCCAGGATAATATACTAGAAAGAATAGTAAGCAATCATAAGAAGAATATATTTGGTCATTTTCGACTAAACACATTTTGCCAAAAATGCCGAGATCGGTGGAACTCGAAAGAACCGCCAACCAAATAAAGAAGGGTGAATACCAGATGACCCGAAAAGGGTGATTCTAGAAAAAGGGATATACGGTGGATTTGCATTCGGTTGATTGACGTTTACAGAAACGACATTCGGTGAATTGACACTCGGCGAAAAGTAGCACAACCAATCATGTTAAAAATTCTAACCATTGCTTATTTATTAACATTTGGACACTTGGAGAACCGACGGTCGAATGTCGAAAGTAAAGTTACATAATTGTAGCCAAATTTAGCCAGTTCAGTAAAGACAATCTGAAAGATAAGCTGAAAGAACAGCTTTTTTTTAAAGAAGTGTGAATCATCTATGAAATGCAAATATATGAAGATGGTGCACATTGACATGATCAAGTACGAAGATATCTTAGACTCCTCTTCGATGCTTACGTATTTTGAAGGAAGATCATCCCCTGTTCATAATCGTTGGTGATCATTTTAAATATTTTATGGACTTGAAGGACCATAAAACGGTTAAAAGGACGTTAATGAAAAAGGCGAGAAATAGAGAAATAATTTTCCGGTAAATGGTCCTTCCGGGTAATGGTTTTCCGGTAAATGGTTCATTCCGAAAAATGGTTTTCCGGTTAATGGTCTTCCGGTAAATTGCATTCCGGGTAATGGTTTTCCGGGTATTGTCGGGGAACCTACACATCCTGAAAATTGTGTTAATTTCTGCTTTTATTTCTTATACTTCACAACGCGCAGAGATGCTCAGTATTGCAGAGTTTTTTATGTTCCATATGATTCTACCCCATTACTCCGAATGTCTTTTCCCCAAATGACATCACCCCGAATGACATCATGCCGAATGTCATTACCCCAAATGTACCATTAGCCCGAATTCCATCACCCCGAATGCTATTTGCTCAAATTTACAATTATCTTGACATGATGACATTGATGATATTTCCGCATGATATTGGAATTTGGGGTAATGTCATTCGGGGTTATGGGTCGTTCAGGTATCTAAAATTCTGGGGAATGGCATTCGAGGTAATGGTACTCGGGTAATGGGGTATATACTTTGCAAAACACAAGAAAAAAATATCCCAGGAGCAGATATTTCAACATGTCTTTAAATTACACACCTGATGTGTTGGTCCAGAAGAGCTCGATTTTGTGCAAATCATACTCAAATTTGTGGAACTTCGTTTAAGCGTGCAACTTATAACGTTCTGGCCAGCCTAGATAAACATTTTCATGGATTGAATCCTGAGAAAATTGATCTCTCACTTATCGTGCTCTGTAACAATCATGATCTGGAACACATCAACAGATAACAGTACATGATAAAACCCATCTATACAAGCTCCAAATCTGGGGAGCACTATTATAGGATATTCGGCGATTGTTTATCATGTCAGTAAAATAAAACACCTACCAATGGTAAATGAGCGAGAAAAACGAGTTTTATCACCGCTCTTTCTTTGGGGCTTTGGTTCTCTGCTGTTATTTATCAAGCTTGTTGCAACTTGTGAAACATTGTTTATCATGGACCTAATCAGAAGGGACGTCTTTCTTCGACTGTTTTAACGTGCTTTAAACCACAAAATATTGTTTTTATCACAATAAAGAAATTTTGATATTTTTGCACCATAAGTTTTCCAAAAACGGCTCTATTGTTAGAATATCGATTTTGCGCATTGATCACCTGGTTGTGGAGATATTCCAATGTTTCATGGGGGAACTCAACTCTCCATTCAAAATTTATTTCAGCGTCTATCAATTTGTCTTATTTATTTACCGTTGGTTTGAGCCAATTTATCTTATCTATTTTACCGTATATTGATCTTAAACAATAATATTACTTTAGCCTAAGAATAAACCTGCACTCTTAAAAATAATGAAAATTACTCTGGACGTATTTCTGGTTACGATTGAATGACACGTGATGTAAGTGATGGAACGACATAAAAACGTGTCCTTGAATATGTATTGAACAAAAAATGTAATTTTACATGGTAAAGGACACGAAAACGATGGAACTATGATCGACAATGACAGAATCAGACACTAACGTAATTGAAATTGGACACAAAATTACGTCATTTGGCTTGCTTCTTTTATGTGCATCCTAAAAGACGTAAATCACATTATTTTTTGCTACTGTGTGTAGATTACTCAAATAACATATTTGGGCATTCACGCATGAATTCATGAAAAAAGTAAATAAATTACGTTATTATTATAGTTAACCTAATTTGGAATGCACTTGTCGTAGTTCCATTGTTGTAGGGTCTATGTACCAATAGCCGCATAGCTAAGAACAAAAATTCGTATAAAATCGAAAAATAATGCTAGCGTCATTATTTTTACATCATCTGATAGCTTTTTATCTTGGTTTTGTGGGAAAAATATAAACTTACGAAAACTCAAATGTTTGTATTTATTATCGCGTGTGCCACTATAGGAATACATGTGCCTATAGTAGCATTATTTCTAATTTCTGTTCCTATAGTAGCACTAGCATCACGGCGTCGGCTAAATACTTATCAAAACCCTATTTTTACAAAACTTTTATATTTTTCCTACAAAGTGTGGATCTTAAGCTTTCGTTTGATGTAAAAAAGTTATTAATTCATCAATTATTTCGTATAATAAAAAATAGTTTCTCTCAGTAGTGCTACTATAGGAACAATAGGTTTACTATAGGCGCAAAGGAGCTCAAATTTTAAGCAAAAATATTTTTTTCGATCATTTTTTGAGCAAAATCAAGATGTAAATCAATGGTACTTAGATAAATAGGTCCTGACCTTCATGTCAAAAAATGTTTTGAAAAGATTTATAGCAAAACGGCCGTGAAAAGTCACTAGTGCGACTATAGGGGACTGTCCACTAAGGGAACACCGACCCTAGTGTAAAGAAATGATATCTGATTTTGTTTAGTTATCCTCTCCACTGAAAGCTAAGCGGTGCGCTTCTAAAGGGAAAAACTATCGGATCAAGAATAGTAACAACTTTATTGAAGCAAACGCAAACGTACGACATCCACGCTGTGTGCAGCGTGGAGAGAAATGTAAATAAACTGGACGGGGAATACCAGATAGGGTATGCTGGTACAAATTACTCGTCGATGTTTCATTTGTTTTGTATTATAAATCTACTTATTGCAATTCTTAACCATAAAAATAGGTCGAAAAAATTACTGCAGAAACAGTTATATAAAGCTATACTTTCATTGGTGAAGATTTGCACTATAGTATGCAGTGGTTTGTTGGGAATTTTTCCGCTAGCTTAGAAAATGTTATTATATCGAGCTCACATATTTGTTATGACGTTCTATATCTTAAGATACTAAGTATTTGGAAGAATGATTACTTCAACAAAGTTGTTAATGGAATCAAGGGCTATACGCTGCATGTCGGGTTAACTCAACAAACTGACAATAGGAAGCCCTAATGAGCTTCAAACATTATGTTAGAATACTAATATCTTCAAAAAAATTAAAAGGCTACAAATGGCTAACCCAAGAGCAATGATTAGCATACCTGATTATTACGGAATAGTGTCACTAGGTGACACTAATGGGCATCATATATTTCAAACCCACATGCCTCAAAATTCTTAACACAACCTGGAATACTGGTGCTTGCGGAAAAGTTGCCCTTTTGTTCGTCTCCATCGAATTAAATCGTGTTCATATGTGGTTCCTCCATAATCTGGCATTACGAAAATATGGTAAACGAATACCGTAAATTCGGGTGAAATTGATCACTGTGGCACACGATTTTATTTCTTCCTAATGGAGCACAAATATCAATGTAACCTGCAATGAATGAACGTTGTTTGTCGTACCTATTGGCGATTTGCGTGCTGCGAAGTTTTTGCGTTGAAAAATGTTCATTTCTATGAAAATAATGTAAAATTTCAAAATCATGTACGGTGCATTATTGACTAACATCCAAAAACTTCTAGTTCTAGTTTGTGAGGATGCTTAAGCTATATCCCTAAACCAGATTTCATCACCAAAACTCGTACCAATTCGCTCATTCGGTTGAAATATTTGATTTTATTTTGCATATCAGAAAATTCCTTATGAAATTGCATACATTTAGGCGTTTTCAGCGTACTTAATTCTTGAAATTTTACAATACAATATTTCTAAAAATAAATGTATTGTTAAAAATTAAGCAAGCATATTCGGATTCAGGGAGCTCAAATTAATTATGTAGAGTTGTTTTGAAAACTAACAATAATCGTAATGACAAGTGATCAATTTCACCCCGAAATGAGATTTTCGCAGAATTATCGTGATTTAAATTTGGGGTCAATGTGACCCCAAAACACAGACAACGTCATTTTTTTTGCACACACAGAAGATTAAGGGCAGCCGAAAGCCTAAAAATACCATACATTGTTGCTTAATACCAGCACACATTTTTCTTAAATTATTGTTAAATATTACTGATTATCTGCAGAAAAGGCGTTAAAACTAATAAATTTATTATGTTGATAAATGTTTTTTATGCGTTTAGTAAACATTTAATTATTAAATTAAAAAAAGAGGAATAATTTATTTTATTTTGTTCACCATCATAAGCGATAGTATTTCATGAATGTCTCATGTTCACATTATACTTCGTTTTTGGGCAAGTCAACTGGTGCCTTCTGAACCACCTTCCCCTAACACTTGCGAAGTGATGTGGAGCGAGAATCCCGCCATGAAAATGGTAAATTATGGTAGTTTTATTTTTTCATATTTACAGGTTTATCCTTTGGCCGTAGATCGGAAAACTAAGCCATTGAGTAAAAACATCCGTAATATTTGGTTTTCTGCTACAAGATAATATGATAGAAACATACTTTTTTTCAACATTTTGAGAAAAACTATAACAGTTGAAAGGAAATAAAAACCAAACAGTGGACCTAAATATTGACTGCAGCTTTGGAAAACAAACTTACGTTAGGATACCTTTTATAGCACTGGGTGACGACGAGTTTTTTGAGAATTTGTAAAAATTGTACAAAATATTGAAAAAAAAAAAATCTCGCGATGTGAATATTATATTGTTGTAAAAAAAATTATGATAGTAATAGAGGGGTTACTCTATCAGGTGGTTATTACTTAAAATGGATGAATATCCTTTACAGTACTGGGTTCCAACGTTGAAGTTTCAAAATTTTGTAACTTCGAAATCGAGTTCGAACTAAGTAACTAACTAAGTAAGTTTTCGAGTAACTTCGAAAAAATGAGTTGATTCATGCATTGGAAATTTGTAATTCATCAGAGCCGCTTCATAATTAATGACACGGCATTTATAAACTTCTGATAAAAAAATCATGAATTTTGAACCGTCGTAAGGTATCAGTGCATAATATTTTGGAAATGTCCCTTTAGGGTTTCTACCGAAACTGATATCCGGTGAACATATTCTCGAAACGATTGTAATTGAAACAAGTAATACATTATGTCAAGTAAATCAATTTTACGTTATTTTTTTAAATTTTCGACAAGGTTTCTTGCATTTTTGGACCTAAGTCCAAAGCGATCACCGAATTTGAAATGTTTGAAGCCTGAAAGGCCTTCCATAGCCGAGTGGTTAGAATCCGTGGCTACAAAGTCATGCTGATGGTGTCTGGGTTCGACTCCCGGTTGGTCCAGGATCTTTTCGTAATGGAAATTACCTTGATTTCCCTGGGCATAGAGTATAATCGTACCTGCCGCACCATATACAAATGCGAAAATGGCAACTAAGGCAAAGAATGCTCTCAGTTAATAACTATGGAAGTGCTCTTAGAACACTACGCTGAGTAGTCTGCTCTGTCCCAGTGGAGACGTTAATGCCAAGAAGAAGAAAGCCTGAATCAAAAATATAACTTATTTGAGATTTTCTCTGAAAATTTCATCAAAAGCAATCGAACGTTTACGAAGTTACAGAATTTTGAAACTTCGATGTTGGCACCCAGTACTGTAAAGAATATTTTTAGTAACAATCGCCTTATAATATCCTATTAATACAATTTTCAATTGATCCTTTCAATAATATTCCATGCAAACATTTTATTTTTCTCAGAAAAGTAAAAGGGTATTAACATTTTTAGAAAATATTTATAACTTGTTTTCAAATATTTGTTTTTCCGATAGTTTATTTTTTATTAGTGAAAATTAATCCTTTTTAATCCATAATTTTCGTCAAATAGTTGTCAGTTAGCCTAAACATTCTGTTCGGGATTCTGAAGATAAATCTATCAGGGTCCTATGGGAGTTTTATCTAGGATTCCATCAGAGTATCGAGTAAGATTCTTTGAAAATTTTGTCCAGAAAAAAAAATTGAGAATGACGACCGGAATTTCCAAAAACTTCCGTTCATAGTTCCATCAGAAGATTTCTGGCTACTATTCTTCCCATTTAGTATGCTGTCAGAAAGGCATCAATGATGTAAACGCTGTTCCCCAAAAGCTCACAAACATTTTTTTTGTCATGATTTACCGTGTCTTCGCGAGAATGATTTCACAATTTAATAACTTCACAATGTCATAATTTATTGCGAATGCTATGTTTATATCAAGCACATCACCTTTATTCCGGTGATAAGACACAAAATCAGAAAAAGGAAACGCCATAAGCGTTCGACGAATTCAGAGCGTTCATCAACTATCGCAACACGTGCTTTTGGGAGCTCCCTCCGTCTGAAATAGTCCTCCGATTTCATTTATGAATGTGCCTCCAAGGTAGACTATTAAATCATAGCTAAACGTTGACACAATATAGTCATCTACCTTCCTAGATAACAGTCGCTATCACGCAGTCTGACGAAGGAATGAAAACTTCCTTTTGCTGTTGTGTCATCCATGAGGCAAGCTTGACATTGTTTTCACTAGAATTGGCGAATCATTCCCGCCCCTCGGTTGATAGAAGTGCTAAATGACCACTGTCAATGGGACAGTTTTCACCCACGTGAGTAATCTATATTACTATGGTAGATCGTGTGGCTGACTTGACTCAAAGTGGTCGTTATATTTATTCGTTTAATGACCGCGTGTCAGACGTTCGGCTGGACTGTCGTTGTGATACAGGATTAGCTCGCGTGAGTGAACTAAGCGTTTGTTGGTGCAACATGTATTGATATAAGGTACCCCGGGCGAGTGAGAATGAGGGTAAATGGGACCTTCTATTAAAGCTCATTTAGTAAAAGTTTAGTCAAGTTAAGTCAAGTAGGTATTCTTCTAGAAAGTTGAAGAAACAATAATACGGAATGTATTTAGTACAAAAAATATTGTTATTATAATTATTATGTGCTTGTAACAGTTGTCAATTCGGCGCCATTATCAACTTGCATGATGAATTGTGACACTTTCCACGTCTAGAAAAAAAATGTGCTATGAATCGAATTACCATCAGAGAGCTACAGTTTTTTTCTTAATTTCTTTTTTAGTATCATTTCAAATATTACATTAATTTCTTATATCTAGGTGTTCTGTGTTAGACAACACTATCACCTTAATTTGGTGTTAACAACATATATTATATTTGGTTTGAGACGCATTGTCAGTTGTGCGTGATAATGTTTGCATAGTATTTCGTGATTTTAAAGTGTTTCCGTGAGTTTTATATCGCGTATGTTATAGCTGTGTAAAGCGTGGGAAGCTGTTTTCCAACATCTATTGTTCGTTTTGTTGAGGAATAGATTTTCATGCACATTTTGAACGTGGAAAAATAAATACTCACACGTCAGTTTCTATGGCACTTTCATAGAAGCACGCAACTTGCATTCAATGTACAATCCAACATAATGCGTTACATATGCGTTACGTGTTAGTTTTGTTAGCTACGACGCCATCCAATATATGGCAAACATGGTGGGAGAATATTTTGGTGAGAGAAAATTATTTCGGTGTGAGTCTATTAGAGGGCAAAATCCTCAATACTGTCGAAAAGATTTTCGGTTGAGCATACGACGAATATACGGCATATCTTTTTTTGAAGAATTGAGATCTACCACCAGCAACAAAACATCAGTTTGGTGGTGCGGGGCTTCGCGAGGGGCTTCATGGCTCTACAATGACGTCGGTGATTTGTAGTGCATGTACCCAGAGTATAGGCTCTGAGAGCGACAGAGTATATTGTTTCGGCGGTTGTGATCAAATTCTCCACACACGATGCTCAGAGCTTAGCTCGTCGGCTATGGCTGCTGCTAGAGGGAATGTCGCACTGAAATATTTCTGCTTCGGTTGCAGAAAGCAACAAAC
Organism: Aedes aegypti; assembly: GCF_002204515.2. NCBI lineage: Eukaryota > Metazoa > Arthropoda > Insecta > Diptera > Culicidae > Aedes > Aedes aegypti. The sequence goes on from NC_035108.1 coordinate 145,241,216, forward strand.
ATGTATCAACGACATCAACAAATAGTGTACTGATTTGTTGAATCGAGTGAACGTAATAAGTGATCTTGTATCAAAACATGACACTGCTTTCGAAAATTTCGATAAACAGCTCTGCCAGAAGGTTGAAGCAATGCTACTGCCGCGTTTGCGCTCTGCGATCCATGCAACAAAATCGTCTGCTTCTGATTGCAACACTTGCGTTGTAGCATCGAATGATTCATACGCTGCCGTTGTAAGTGCATTGCCTACAGTAAATGTACCAAACACCGCTAACACCAACAAGCAGATCGCAATGAATAATTCTAATTGCACACCGGTTATCTCTGATCTCCTGAGGCCTGCTTAGGTCTGGAAAACGCCGAAATCTTGACCCATCAAGAAAAGAGAGAGCAACTATGAGCACTGAGTCAGCAACACCGTGTACCCCTCGAAAGTCTGCCACTGTCGCCAGAATAGAACAGACAGTCCTGCTTAGACCGAAGCGCAAACAAACATCAGAAATCACACAGAAAGATGTTCATCGTAAGTTAGACCCAGCAGAATTCTTAGTCAAATCAGCGTTTTTTAAAGAAGATGGCGAAGCTGTGATTAGATGTGAAACCAGCGAAAATGCTCTCAAGTTTGTTAATGCTGCTACCAAGATGCTGTCCGAAAAATACGATATATCCGTACAGAAACCTCTCAAGCCTCGCATCAGAATTTTTGGAATATCTGAAGATTTTACTGCTGAAGAAATACTCACCAAGCTTCGTAAACAGAACAACCTTCCCGAATCCTCCGATGTTAAGATAGTTAAACTGCAGAAAGCCAAATCCAGAAAATCAAATCCTGTCGATGCCGTTTTGGAGGTTGATGCGAAATCGTTTGATTACCTGATTAAATTGGAGCGGGTCAACATTGGATGGAACCGCTGTCGAGCCATGGAGATGGTTAATGTTCTTCGGTGTTATAATTGTTCAGCTTACGGCCACAAGGCGTCTTCATGCAGTAATAGTGTATGCTGTCCTAGATGTTCAGGTGACCATAATGCTGATGAATGTGAAGCAGAATACGAAAAATGTGCTAACTGTGAGCGGTTAAACAAGGATCGAAAATCAAAAAATGATGAACTCCTCGATACTAACCATTCGGCATGGGGAACTGACTGTCCAATCTACCAAAGGCGCTATAAGTTGGCCAAAGAACGAATCAATTATTCCTAGCAATTAATGGATAGATCAATGAAACGACAGGAGCAACATAATGCTTGTTCAGGTAATTTAGCTGACAGTATATGTCTTGCCGAAGTTACCGTAGACACTGCACCCAAATCAAACGATGGTCACCGTTTTCAGAAGCCTTCGACAATACGGATCTATCACGATCTACCATTAGACGACCAGCAAGGGCCATCCCAACGTGTAAAAATCATCGACCAATGGAATCAGCAAACTGTTTATCCAGGTAATTTAGCCGGCAGTATATGTCTTGCCGAAGTTACCGTGGATACTGCACCCCATTCAAATTGTGGCGACCGGTTTCAGATTAACTCAACGCGGCCCTACCAATGTACGACCATAATTGACGAGCAAGAGCGACATCATTCCGTCGCCCACCAAGTGAATAACTACGATGAGCAACACTCTGCTCGTGCAGGTAAATCTATGCTTAGTATATGTCGCGCCGAAGCGTGGCAAGATACTACACACAGCTCAAGAGACTTCCATGGCTTTCAGGATACAAATCAATAAGCAAGAACCGACGAAATCAACAACTGTGAAACCAACACACCTGACGTTTCACCTGCTGCCGCTCATGCATCGTCTTCATCGCCATCTGATCATTCGATAACTTTCTATTATCAGAACGTCAGAGGGTTGCGTACGATCATCGAAGACTTTTACCTGACCGTAATGGACGCCGAGTATGATATTGTCGTACTGACAGAAACATGGTTGAACTCGGAAATTCAATCCCCACTATTATTTGGACAGCTGTATACTGTCTACCGACAGGATCGCGATTCATCGCGCTGTGGAAAGTCTAGAGGTGGTGGCGTTCTTATTGCCGTCAACAACAGGCTTGCTTCTTCACGTATCGATATCGCTCGCATTGATACAATTGAGCATCTATGGATCAAAATTGAAGTTTCTGCTAGTACAACTTATGTCGGAGTCGTCTATATACCACCAGATGTTGCATCTGATTCAGGTACTATTAGCACTTTGGTCAACTCTCTCGAAACAATTGTTAATGCATCTGGTTTCACATCCGCCGTTTTTAGTCGTCTATCATTGTCAATCTGTTACACAATTCAGATATATCGTTGAGCTTGCTGCGTACGATTTTAACCGAACCGATTTTGAAGAGCTTAATCAAGCATTTCAAATAACTGATTGGACTTCTTTGTATGCGGCAGAAAACGTTAACGCTGCGTTGGATTACTTTGTCAGTACACTGACTGAACTGTTTAGACTCCATGTTCCACTACGCCGATCACCTCGTAAGCCGGTGTGGTCAAATGGAACTCTTAGAAGATTGAAACGTCAGAGGGTGGCAGCTTTACGAAAGTATTCAAGACACCGGAACCCATTTACGAGAAGATCATTTATTGTTGCGAGCACCAAGTATAAATGTTACAACCGCACATTATACGAAAGACACGCTAGACGTACGCAAACGAACCTTAGGCAGAACCCAAAACGATTTTGGTCATTCGTGAATGAGAAACGTAAGGAATGTGGATTGCCAACCTCCATGTTTTACGAAAACGATTCTTCAGACTCTCTTGATGGTATCTGCAATTTATTTGCTAAACACTTTTCAAGTGTTTTTGACGACACCACTGCTACTACTGAACAACTTGATGACGCAATCAGATATGTACCTGAAAATATACTTGATTTCCACACTTGCGATTTTTCAGCTAACGATATTTTATCAGCATTGCGCAAAATAAAGTCCTCAACTGCGGTCGGTCCAGACGGAATTCCGACGATTGTGCTGAAAAAATGTTCAAATGCACTATGCGAACCACTACGCTACATTTGCAACAGCTCTATCCGGCAATCTACGTTTCCCAACCGGTGGAAGGATTCTGTGATGTTTCCTATGTTTAAAAAGGGCGATAAGAGGGACGTGGCGAACTATAGAGGAATAACTTCACTCTGTGCTGGATCTAAGTTGTTGGAAACTCTAGTAAGCCAAGACCTTCTGCGCGCATCAAAAGCTTATATTTCGCCGGACCAGCATATTTTCTATCCTAGAAGATCTATTTCAACGAATCTAGTACAATTTACTTCTTTCTGTATCACCAATATGGGAGAAGGTGCTCAAATTGATACGGTTTATACGGATCTGAAAGCTGCATTTGATCGAGTCAACCATCAGCTACTGCTCCGAAAAATACATCGACTGGGATCACCGACGGATTTTGTGCAATGGTTGAAATCGTACCTCGTGAATCGACAGTTGTGTGTGAAGCTGGGCAATTGTCAGTCAGTTGCGTTCACTAACCATTCAGGCGTTCCTCAAGGAAGCAACCTTGGACCGTTACTCTTCTCATTGTATTTCAATGATGTGTGCCTTGTTATACCTGCTGGATGCCGATTAGTATATGCGGATGATTTGAAAATATTTCTTATCGTTAAATCTGCAGACGACTGTAGGCAACTACAGAGACTCTTAGATTTGTTTTCCCAGTGGTGCGAGGCCAACTTTATGTGCATAAGCGTTGGAAAATGTGCTGTGATATCATTCTCACGATGTAGGAATCCTTTGATATGGCCTTACACAATCAGAGGAAATGCGATTGAAAGAGTTGCAAGCTTTAGAGACCTCGGGGTGATTATTGATAGTCAGCTTACATTCAGAGAACACTACTCGTACATTATTGCTAAAGCCAACAGGAGCTTAGGATTTATCTTTCGTCTGTCTAAGGAGTTCACCGATCCACATTGTTTAAAGGCTCTGTGGAGCTCTGTTCTTTGGTACGTTCAACACTTGAAACCGCTTCAACTGTGTGGAGTCCGTACCACGACGTCTGGATAAAGCAAATCGAGTCAATACAGGCTAAATTTATCCGGTACGCATTGCGATTTCTTCCATGGAGCAACCCTGATGAGCTTCCTCCATATAAGAACCGATGCCGCTTGTTGGAACTGGACACACTTGAAAAACGGAGAAAGATGATGATAGCCGTTTTCGCTGGAAAAATCATTACCGCGAACATTGATGCTCCTTTTATTCTATCCAGAATCAATTTGAATGTAGTACCCAGACCCCTACGTACTTGAAATTTCCTTAGGCTGGATTTCCAACGAACTGACTACGCTTAGCATGAGCCAATTCGAAGAATGTGCGAAGTTTTTAACTGTGTGTATGACCTGTTTGATTTTAATATGAGTATTGATGTCTTCCGTAATCGTTTATATTCTAGAAATTTGTGATGTTTAATGTTAAAATTAAGAATATTCATGTAGACATTTTTGTTCGATGAATTATGAAATAAATAAATAAAAAAATAAAATAAATAAATAAATATTACATTTCATTTGCCGTAGTAGTTAGGATTTTTTACAGGTGAGTTGATTTCACCTGTTTCTAAGAGAAATTTTTTTTTTTCAATTAGCCGTAAACCACGATTCATAATTAAAAAGAAGTATATCCAAACTTTTTGCAATCTACTACAGATGACACACAGGCTTCGTCCTTTGGCGGAGAGGCCTGTGTCATCCGCAAACAAAGATTTTTGACATCCCTGTGGTAACTCAGATAAGTCAGATGTGAAAATATTGTATAATATTGGTCCCAAAATGCTGCCTTGAGGAACACCAGCTCTTACAGGAATTGTTTCAAACTTGGAGTTCTGATAATTACCCTGATGTGTACGATTTAACAGATAACTTTGAATTATTCTAACAATGTATGTTGGAGAATTAAAGTTTTTAATTTTACAATCAAGCCTCCATGCCAAACACTGTCGAATGCTTTTTCTATGTCTAGAAGAGCAAGACCAGTAGAGTAGCCTTCAGATGTGTTGGAGCGGATTAAATTTGTTACACGCCAAAGTTGGTGAGTGGTCGAATGTCCATGTCGGAATCTGAACTGTTCATTGTCAAAAATTAAAATTTCATTGAATCATCATTCAGTTCAAAATGACTTTTTCAAAAAGTTTAATGAAGGAGGAAAGCAAACTGATTGGACGGTAGCTAGAAAAATATGCCCAACATTTGTTGAATATATCAACCAAAAATGATAAGCTTCCTTCTGAAAATTTCTTGATAAGGATGTTTAAAATTCCATCGTCGCCAGGGACTTTTGTATTTTTTTTTATTTTTTTTTTTCAAAATAATAGTTCTCACTTCTCACTTCGTCTGCCCCTCCGGGATCAAAAAGTAAAACACAACGTAGGGCCTGGTCAACCCTGGACGAAACAGTTCTCTTGGTTGAGAATATTTTCGAAGTCCTGAGTAACTTGATTTTCTATTGGACTAGTAAGTCTTAAATTAAAATCGTGCACGCTTTCAAATTAGCAAATTTTTTTTAGCTTTTTCGCTATTGATTAGTAATAATTTGTTTTCCTCTTTCAATAAATGAATTGACTTCGGAGAGAAAAATAGTGGCACTGAAGAAGACTTCAAGTGGTAGACGAAATACGCGTATCTGTCGAAGATAAGCGTGTGGGGCGGAATTGAAAGGTACAAGGTACTCCAATCTACTTTTTAGTTTCTCTATTTAGATTTTGCTCAGAGGTTTCGAATACATTAAAAAGAGTTGCCTTCTGAGATTGTTTTCAATTTTGTTGATAATTTCCAAAAGGGCTTGCTATTGATAAGTTTCATTTTTAAAATTTTCGTTTCCTTATTGAGAAAATCGTTTTTTTTATTTCTTTCTGCCAATCCTGCCATATATTTTTTATAGTAGAATCGCGATTGCGTTGAAATTACCTTCTCCTCATGATTTGAAGACTCATCAAGAGTTTAAGATCATCATTTATAATCACGGATTCGAATTTTACTTGACATTTAAATAGGGAAGGTGTACCGGTATTCGCCATGTACCAGTTATTCGCCACCCCGAATTATATACCATTTTACGACATATATGGTTGTCAATTGTATAGTGTTTGCTAAATTGCTTTAAGATGATACGGAAACATTCTTGTTAACCGCAAAATTTTCTCATAAAATAATAGAAAAAAATAATTTTCCTTAAAATTTTTGCTCCTTTGCACCTATTTTTCGCCATGGTGTTCCTGATTCGCCACCCTTCATAAGAAATCAACGTAGGTGGCGAATTCAGGAACCGAAATTAAAATCGTGGCGAATACTGGTACAAGTGGTGCAGTATTCGCCACCCCCATTTTTAATACAAAGACAAAGTTTTTGATTAGTTTTTATATTTTCACTATCATGTATGTATGTTTCATATATATTCCAATAGGCTCATAAATAATTGAATTTGGAGTTGAAAATCGCTTCATGGAATATTTGGACTGTAACAGGAACATACTCAGAATGAAAATCAACATAAGTAACCAGTTGGATACAAAGGTGACTAGAGTCGGTTAAGACCATATCAATGGTAGAAGGGTTTCTAGAAGAGTAAAAATAAGTAGGGCTATCAGGGTATTGAATTGAGAAATATCCTGAAGAGCACTCGTCAAATAAAATTCAACCATTGGAATTACTTTGCGTATTATTCGATGTTTGGCATTGAAGTCACCAATGACAAACAATTTTGACTTATTGCGAGTCAATTTCCGCAAGTCATTTTGAAGCAAATTAACATGCTGCTCAGTGTATTGAAAATGCAAATGGGAGCTATTACCAAGTGGTTTTTCAACAGAAACTCCCAAAGTTTCTAAAACCTTGGTTTCAAATAACGAACAATGTTGATGTTTTATACGCCTATGAATGATGATTGCTACGCCCCCACATGCACCATCAAGTCGATCATTACGATAGACAAAAAAGTTTGGATCTCTTTTGAGTTAAGATCCAGGTTTCAAACAAGTTTCAGTTATAACTGCTATATGTATCATATTAGCTGCTTGAAAATGAAACAGCTCGTCCTCTTTACCATCCAAAAAATGAGCATTCCAAATTGAAATATTAAAAACAAATTTTGGATCCATGAAAACATCCGATAACAATTTTGTTCGTAAATTTTACACCAAACTGTACTACTTCAGTCATTGTGGTGATTTTGAACATTACATCAATCATTTGATTCAATTGTTCAGTTAAAAAATCAAAACCAGAGGCAAACATTTCCCTAGAAGAAGGTGCATATTCTGATGATTTTTTAATACGTGATTAATGAAGAGACGATATAAGAAATTTCCTGCTGCGGTAGGAAGTTTTCCATATGATTTGAAACAATTAGAACGGTTATCCGTAGGTAGACAATTGGAAGGGAAGGAGTTGCAACTGCATGTTACAATATCGGCATACGAGTTTGCTTGGGATTCAAAATTCAAAGATTCGAACGGCTACTCGACGGAAGAAAATTAGTTTGTGAATGAGCATGAGCAGCACTTTTCCTAATTTTTTAAAACGAACATTTTTGTGGTACTAAAAGCAGCGTTCAAGTATTTTATTGTTTGTACCACCACTGCACCAAACATACAAGCAGCGTACTCTACTGTACTGATCATTGCAATTATAACATAACAACTGTGACATAGCTTACCATTCGTGGCAGTCTTCTTAATTCTCGATTTGCTCCTTCAGATGATCTCCTCCACTTATGTCGGGTGGGAGCTATCTGCACATATCCATCCATTTTGAAGTGTAATAAGTCGTTCCTATTCAAAACTGCGTAATTAGCTTTTAACACACACTGCCCACACTGTATCATAGCATATTCGTCATCAAGACATTCTACAGTGTAAGGAACATTCCATCACAGTTTATAATAACATTGCATTTGATCCGACACCCTGACAATTCAACCGCTTGTGACAGTTGTAAACATAACGATCAAGGCTCGAAACTTCGATTAAGAAACTCAAAGCTTGGATTGTTCGCTGGTACCCGAGGAGGAAAGAATAACTCGACAATAACTTATGCATACCATATTTTGGTATCATACCACAATTAGGTATTGTTCAGTTATTAATACCTTATTTTAGTATTATAATGGTATTTGAAAAAAGGTTAAAAATACTTCATTTTGGTATTCGTTAGCTATTGAGGACTGCTGGAGGTATTGAACAATTATTGAAAAATTTCACTTTTATATGAAAATCCATCAAGTATTATTTAGGTATTACAATACCTCATCTAATTATCAGCTTGGTATTTGTAGAACATGCAGAAGGTATTATTTGAGGTATTTTACCTCTTATGCAGGGCTCATTCATACCTCATTCAGGTTGTAAGTATTGGGTATGGAATACCTCAATTTGGTATTCAGTAGTTATTTTCTTCTGCTCGGGTATCGATCGAAACAAAAGTTGGTACTCTCATTTTCCCCCAACCACTACACTCAGTTTCGAATTACAGCATAATACGATTCACAAGGAGACAAAGAAATTGTTTCACTGAAATCGGATGTTTACGTCGACACAACCAGCAACGATTAGATTGGCTGTCGTTCAAATAAATCCAGAGCGAGGGAATGCATTTTTTCTCTACATGACACACTCAGCAATATTAAAACTGTAACACTTGACATTTGATTTATGGGTAATAATTTTTCTTCAACATGATCACTGTTTTACGGCCCGATTCGGTCGTGTTTTCTGTTTGATTGAGTTGTCTTCCTGACGACGTTCCACTAACAAAGACAGTTGAATCTTGGAGTCACCTACTCTCCAAGACGTATGTTAATCAACGAGGTAACGCGCGAAACAACTCTTTCAAGTGCAGGTCAGTTGGGGACTGACTTAACGGTAGCCTGCCGCCAACTATTGCCAACTTTCCGCCAGACGTGTAGCGATCCCGTAAAACATCTTACGTTCTCTTGAAGATTTTTGTGTTTATTTCGGAAGACTATTATATACACCAGTCTCGTAATAATGGACCAGCCGAGATTCGATCCAAGTTTGAGCGTAAGTACGCGTGGGTCTTGTTACACAAAGGTAAATCAGTCGACACTAATGGGGGGAAGCCGCACTGTGCAGCTGTTAAAAGGGATGTGAGAGAAACACGTTCATGTGGTTCCTTTTGGTACTTCTGTTGGGGGAGTAAATCACTGTCGACTGTAGAGGAACAGAAGATCAAATCAAGTATATTGCGCATTGGGTTTTATTTTTGTGAATTGTAATAATTTACATGTTATGTATATTAGATGGAGCTTGAAACAATAATCCAACTTTGTAGCATCGGAATACAGATTTTGTCGAAGAAGATTCTAAATTGCTGCGAAGCAATTCATGCAATGAGTATTGACTGTTTAAAGAGAAACTTGTGACGCTCAACGCACCACCATAAGTCATATAACGGTGGGTAGGGGGACATGGGGCAAGAAGGACACCCGGGACAAGAGTGCCACCTCTAATTTTACGTAGTTCAAATCAATTTTTTGATGTTTAACGCAGGATAAGTATAAATTGAGTACTAATTGAGGGTTGTGTAAATATTACAGTTAAAAATGTTTAGTACAAAAAATTAGAAAAATGTCTTTAACTCACCAACGCAAAATATGCGAAATATTATAAGAATGTAAGTCTGGAAAACAAGGTTTGACTCCCAATAAATACAAATCATATTGATTTTTCCGCACAGTATTGATGATTTTCAATTGTTTAATATAGCTGTGAGGATTTTTTTTTCGAAAAAGTCCTTTTGACATTAAATTTTACATATATAATAACAGTATGTCTTATGGGGCAAGAGGGACACCGCAATTTTCTCATATAAAATCAAATAAACTTTTATTTTTCTCGTTTAATATTGCATTCAATCAATGTTTCCTACTAAATAAAATCAAAATAAACCATCTTGGACATTCAAAATGGTTTCTGAAAATTTTTACTATTATTGTTACAGTCAAATAAGATGAAAACTAAATTAATTTCGTAAAATTACTGTTTAACTATAAGTCAATTTTTATCCCTCAGTTTTTATCTTTACTTACTCTACAATTTATCCTTTAGGCGGGGAAATAATAATATACAAAACTTTTGGCATTTTGCTCTGGTGGTCTTCTTGCCCCATACGAGTGGCACTCTTGCCCCGTGCCTCGTTTAAAAACATCATAAGAAGGGACATTTTCAAAAATCTCAAATCATCATGTGTTTCTTATATTTTTGCAATCTATCGATAACAGCATTTAGAACAAGAGCTGAGCTTGCCCCTACACTGGAATAATCTTCTAAAATTGTGCTAATCAACCATGATTTGAACCTATATATATCTTAAGGTGTCCTTCTTGCCCCCAGCCCCCCTATTAGAACTAAGTTGGAGGTGATGATTTCTCATTTTGGACGTAAACATCACCTCCAAACACTAGCGATTTTGCGGTGGGATGTTGATGTTTGATCACGAATATGATCCGTTACATCGCAACGCAATGGCTGATATTACAATGACAATTCATGTGTAGATAATAAAGGTTAAAGTTGATGCTTTTTCATAAAGTGCCTGAGTGCAAAACATTGAGTATCCTAAAACGGGGTGAAGTTGACTACTTTTTAGAGGTTCTTATAATTTATTGTGGGATGAATGTATCATAATCCAAATATTTATGAAACCTTTACTGATTGGATGTTTATCGAATTAACAAAAAGGAAATTTTGACAAAATATAATCATAACAAAAAAAATCAATAAGTGTAATTCTTGACGCCTTCCTTAGCCGAGTGGTTAGTCCGCGGCTGCAAAGTAAAGCCATGCTGAAGGTGTCTGGGTTCGATTCCTGGTCGATTCAGGATCTTTTCGTAATTAAAATATCCTTGAATCCCCTGGACATAGACTATCATCGTACCTGCCACACCATATACTAATGCGAAAATGGCAACTTTGGCAAAGAAAGCTCTCAGTTAATAACTGTGGAAGTGCTTATAACAGCACTAAGCTGAGTAGCAGGCTCTGTCCCATGTCTTATCGATTCATCGATTTTATCGAATCATTTGAATCGATTCGATTTTCATGTTCATATGATATTTTACAAAACATTCTCTCAAAATGAGACCAGATGCAATTGCATTTGATTTTTAAATTCCTTCAATAGAATAGCGTTTGAAATTAAAAATTATGTATTAGGCAGATTCGAACCTAGGTTTATGATTCATCAGCTTACTACAAAATTGTAAGTAATTTAATCATTTTCAATCGAAACAAATAATCGAATGAGGAAAATCGATTGACTCGATTTTGAGTGCTCCAAACATCGATTTTAAAAATCGATTAGTCGGAATCAAAAAATCGATTTTTGGAACATCGATTAAAAATCGCCCATCGCTAGTCCCAGTGAGGACTTTATTCCAAGGAGATGTGAAGTTTTTGATTCCGGGTGAAGTTGATCAAATACTGTGATGATATTCTAAAAAAATAAATAAATAAGCTACTCACTAAAATTGTATTCGGCAAATCTAAATCAATTCTCAAAAAGCTAACAACTAGTTTAAAAATCTATCAATTTTGGAATTGAATTTAGTGAATTATAGAATAAACCACATTCAACGCCTAAAAGTATGCACTTTTCTTTGATATTGGCATCCAATTCACGAAAAGAACTTTTTTCTTTGTAAATGAATTTTAATCTTCAAATCAAATTCAAAACTGGGTTCAGGAACAAATCTGGAATGTATAGAACAATTTATTCCAATGTTATCTTAAATGGCCTTGACAATAATCGTTTCCCAAGTAACCAAACAGCATTTAATTTACCCTGCATGCCATTGTAGTGCTATTATAAAGCTGGCATACCCTATATAGGCCGTTTAATAGAACTATAAACCAAAAATGCTAATTAACGGGCTAGTGGTTGCTTGGGTTGTTTGAAAAATATAACTCTCAATATTCTGGAAATTAGGCTCCAAAAGTTCGTATTTTCTGAATAATGAAAACATTGCTGTTTTAGAATTTTTAGCATAAATCAGTATAATAATTGCGTATGATATCCCATTTTTTATAAGATGCTCTACTCGGTCCGGTGAAGATGGTTTCCCTTATAAGAATTTATTAAAAAAATCATATATCGATTACAACTCGACTTATGTCCGAAAAAAATAATTTAAAAATAGGCAAAATTACTGAAGGCATTTCTAAGACAATATATAGATCTTTTCATGAAATTTCAACTTGACAAGGTTTTCTTCAGGGAGCGACGTGGCGTAGTTAGCTACGCGTTCGCTTCATAAGCGCGGATGGTCATGCGTTCGATTAACATTCGTAAAATGAGCAATCAGCTGATCCAAAACGGCTCGTAAAATGGACTATATAATCCCCACGTAATCTGGACCCGCTCGAGTGTCCAAATTCTTCAATCGAGTTAGTTTAGTACACCAGTGGACAAGATAAAGTAGAATAGCTTCACAAACTCTGTACTAAACATGAACAGCTGTTAAATTTGAAATCGCTCTAGTGATGCTCAAGGTTGCGGATAAGAGCTCAATAGGTTAAAAAAGAGGATCTTCAGATGGATGGCAGAAATTCACCCTAGTGTAAATAAGTTCAACAAAATCGATCATAGTTAATTTTTCCAGCAAAAAATTCTTTCTTTTATTGCGTATTTTTTCACTACTGGACTGCGAAGTGCGAAAATGCGAATAAAAGTGCAGGATTGCATCGAATCATGTTGTAAAACCTTCTGCAATAAGTAGTCAACTGGTGAAAGAAATGCGCAATATTTTACTTAATTTTTGTTTAAGTGATTTCACATGAAAAAACCTTATTGGTTAAAATCCAAAGTACATTTTTCCAAGAAAATTTGCTGTTATATTTTTTTTACGAAACTCCAAAAAATAGTTGAACAATTTCCAACAGATTTGTAACTAAATTTTCGAAGCTATCGTTGGATATTTCTTGATGAATTAAAGTATAATCAAATTCATCAAGGAATATCAAACTTTTGTTTCAAATCTCTTGGAAATTAGGCAAATAAAATTGTGTTCATACTTTCAAAGTTATATTTCTTGGAGGATAACCATTTCTTCTATGCCTACTTTTTATCCCCAAATTGATTCCGGAATATATTCCCGGATTCAACTAGGAACATTTACTTAACCTTTTAAAAGTTCAAAGTTTTGCCTCGCAATTCCTTAAAAAAATATCGATCCTGTCTAATCTAATGTTGAGATATTTTGCTGAAAGTTCTTCTAGAAATTCATCAAAGAATTTCTCCAACAGTTTTCCAAAAAAATATCTTTTCAGACTTAAAAAAGCAACACTTTACAGACTCTAAATAAAGGAATAATTCTAGAGGTTTTAAAATTGCAGAGTTGTTACACGTTTTGTTTCTGATTTCTGAAAGTCCAAGAGTCCATGAAGAATTCATCAGAAAATTTAAAACTATTGCAAAATATTCATCCAAGATTTAATCCAACATAATATTACATTATGAATTTAATCGTAAGACATTTTCGGAAATGTTCACAAAAAATTACGACAATACTTTTTCATTAAACTTTGACAGTTGTACCACAATAATTAAGAATAGTCTCTCCAAAAAAGTTTGTTTGAAATTTATGAGAGTAGGGAAAAAAGATTTTCAAATCAATCTGTTTGCCCAATTTACTAAGATGTTGAGTACAAATACCTCCTGTAAACATTTTATCCGTTTCAACGCTTATGTTATAAAAGACGTCGAAAACGGTCAAGAATTTTTGTAATGAATCCTACAAACTTTTCTGTGAGGTGACTATATACCTTTCAGGAATTTGTTTTTTTTTCGATTCAATAAAATATTATCCAATCCAATAAAATATGGAGTGATTCGCAGAGTAATTTGTAAAGAAATCCCTAAAAACTATTTAGGTATTCCTAGAGTAGTTTTTGAACCAAAAGTGGACAGAGAATAGCTTTCTAGAAGTTATTTACGGCAGAATCCAGCGATTAACATTCGGAAAAACTGTTGCTGAACTCTCTGAAGAATACGTGGAAAGAATACATGCTTGGTGATCTTTAAGACAACTTCGATGATACTCCTGAAATGTAATGTACAATTTCTTGGAAAAATCTAAATCCTAAATAAATGATCAATAAACAACTGGATGATATTTAAAACTAACAATTGGAATTTATGTGTAATAAGTAAATAAAGGACCTTAATATCGCCTTTCAGATTATTCCAGTGCTATAGGCAGATGCCTTGCTACAATAGATGGTAGAACCAAATCATCATCATCATCATCATCATCAATAAGTAAATAAAGGACCTTAATGAAGAAACGTTTAAAATAATTAATGAAGCATTCTCTCGGAATTCTTTAAGATATTTTTGTATGCAAATTGATAGAGATTCTTCGAGAAATTTACTGGTAAGAGAAAGCAGCCTATGGAAATTTCAGCAAAATCTTTAGATTAATAATTACTATTATTATTATTATTATTATTATCTTTATTAAGGAGATTTTCAGCCCTATGGCTGGTTCATCTCCGATCCCGGGAATAATTTGAGAATTTCTGAATAAACTTTGCGAAAACTGGTAAAAGAGTTCTTGGAGAAAGCATTAAAAAAAGAACGAAAATAATTCATGGAAATATCTCCATGGGAATTCGTTGAGGAATCTCTTAGAAGCACAAACAGAAAAAAATATTTAATTTTCAATGTAATGTAAACTGAAGTCTACTGTAAAAATAAATCAAATTCGTGTGTTGTTATAGCATCATGTAAATTTAAATGAATAGTTTTCAACTAGATATGGTTGAATATTACATGATCGTGTAAATTTAAAGTGAATTAAATTGAAAAATAATGCGTTGGTCGTTGAAATTTAGGTTTATTTTGATGCTCCAAATATGTGCATGAAAATAAACTTAAATTTACAACATATTTTTAGCTGTGCATGGTTGAATACCTGGAAATTTCGTTAAAGGCGTACTCGTAACAGAGGAGTACGCCTTTGTTAAAGACGTACTTCTCTGTGTCTTTCGGAAGAATTCTTGAACGATTTTGTTTACTGGATTAGAAAAAGAATAAATACTTTCCGTAGTGAAAATTGTAACAGTGTTACAAATAACACTGATGTGTGGCGATGTGACACAAAATCACAAGCAAATAAAATCAATACCTATAGGTGATAGATTGTGATTAAAATAATAATTGAGCTTAATCTAGGACTGTCAAACACCGTTCGTTTGCTTTTATAAAACTATGGTTGAAATTCACGCGTCATGAACAATGTACAACTTTCCTATTTTGTTTTTTAGTAAGAATAAAAATAAAGTGAATAATTACAGCTCATAGTCAAATTATATTTTAGTCAAACGACTTTCGCTTTCCTCGCAAGAACAGTATAATCTTACAGAGCAGACGCACTGTTTATCTCAAAGTTCATCGCCAGCTGTTGTATAGTAACCTCTTGATTTGAATTTGCAAATCCTGTTCGATATTTACACTTCTCGCTGAGCTTATATCCATTAAAAGTATCTGTTTACTGGTTTTCATCATTCATATACAACTCATCGAAAGTGGTTTTCACCAGTCGGTGGTTCAGTCAGGAATCCGAAAACGTAGATGTAGAAACTTTTTGTACATAAGATTAATTGATTGTGTTTTTTTTTTGTGTTTGTTTTTAATTGACTACAAATTTGTTTCATGGGATTTCAACTGATCCGTCAAAGGCGTGTAAATATGTCAATGTAAGTATTCGTTTCCATTCATATTTCCTGTGGGCGATTCTTGTTTGCAATGAGGTTCGCAAATTTGATTGACATTCTGACATTTTCTTGTTTTTTTTTTTTTTTATTTTTTTGGCAGGCAATAAGCAATTTCAGCCTTTGATCGCGTGTTGAACGTTACCTTTTTTAATTGAGCTCTCGCCGAGCGGTGTCACGAACACATGCGTAAATTTGCTGGTTGAAAATACTGCCATCAGATTTTGCTGGGAACAGCTGATCTTTGTTTATATTTTCCACCAGCAATTTTTAAGTAGTGTTGGTGACATGTACCGTGTATGTACACGAGCGCAGAAACCACTATTATGTCCCCACTGGGACAGATCGTACTGCTCAGCTTAGTGTTCAATGAGCACATAAATTAACAAGGAGCTAAATCATGTGACAGTCACAATCATACTTTTTATAAAGGAAAGTTCCGAATTTTTACAACATGCCCTGCTCAGCCTCCTTCATGGTATTGAGTTCGCCGTAGAATAGAGCCCGAAGTTCATTCTTCACCACATTAAACCGTTCAGTACAACTTTCAAAACAAAAATGGTGCCGATATACCTCTTCAAACGTCAAGGCCACTGGAAGTAGCAGTGTTTTATATACACCCCCCTCGGCCCATGGGACCACCTCCCGTGATTATAAATTTGACAAAAACCCATAAGATTGCTACATTCTTCAATTTATATCTTCGAAACTATCAAACATAGAAAAAAAAAGACGTACAGCACTTTGGATGGAAAAAGTTTAAGGAGTGTTGTCATATATACTTTTTATGGGTGGTCCGATAAGCATAAACATTTGGCCTTTTGCATGTTTCAAGTTAATAAATATTGGGCCAAAATAAGGATGCAATCGGTGATGGTTCAACACGTTCTTCGAACACTTGGTATGGAATGACCCATTTGTACAATCATCATCTCAAGGAGTCGTAGTGTTCTACTTCTCAATACATTATGTACTAGTTTGTTCCTTAGGTCTAGCCGATAACTGTCCTACAACGTTTGTCAATCACACCGACGATCGTGTCTAATCATCTCAAAGTGCTCCAGGGAAGGTTCATTCATTACAAACGACATCAAGGGCAAAATCGAACACTATTGGCAGTAAATCAAACGATTTACTTTGTAGGAATCGACACGCCCCCTTGGCCATGGTCGCGTGTAACATTTTCTCCTTTGAACGCATTAGACATTCATCAAACTGAGTTGAGAGGAGACATATCACAGACATGGGTTCTCAAACTATGGAATAATAATGTTACGTAGAACAACGTAACAAAAATATTTTTTTTAACTGTCTCAAAGATTAAATCATATGTCTCTAATTAGTTTCAGATAGTTGAATCTTATGCCGTTCTCAGAAATGTGCACGTCACAATTTTGAGCTACAGCTCATCAAAATTGTTCAAAACACTGGCTCTATCAATATGTACATGAAATTTGCATTTTTACATTTATCTTAATCAGATTTAGACCACCCAACATGCGAAATTAGACTTGAACTTTCATGTAGAATAATTCTATTTGCTTTGAATTGCACAATTAAATTTTAACTAATCGATTTTTCAACATGCAAACAATCATTTTTCAACATGCCAACAATCATTTTGTATGGAGACTGGTACAAAATGATTCGTTTCTTTTATATGGCAAGATATCATACTTCTCGTATGCATAAAAATATCTATTGAGCATCGGAAATTCTTTGAGAAGTATTCTTTAAAAATGTTTCACAGTGTAATCAGTTTGATATACCGTCATCATATGTGAGAATGGGTCAAAATAGCTTATGTCCTAGTTGCAAGCTTGAAATGTTTGATACTCATGCTCTTTGGCATGAGATTGGCTAGTAGATAATATTCGCATAACTCACTAACCATAAACCGAATATATGTGATGGTATTAAATGCGAAAAACCATTTGTAATGAATTGAAGCACCCAAGATATAACTCATTTTAAATATTCATAAGTTTAAGTTGATTTTAATGATCGAGATGGACCCACCCAGCTTCGTGTGCGGCGGTTTAACGTTGTGAAGTCGTGTGTGCAACTAGCTGCACATGTAAGCAGGAGTATAGCCTAGCATCAAAAGCTAGTATTTATGGCGTAAGATCTCGTTTTTGACAGATTGGCGAAGTAGGTACAGATTGGATGATAAGATAATGATGGATGTAAACTGTTTATCAATTAGAATTCATTCGTCTGCTGGTTATGATGTAGTTTAACGTGTTTATAGAACATACTGAGCGATTTCATTCAATTCAAAACTCCCCTTTTGATGTGGTCTTCTGACTGATTTTGTTTCTTCCTTTATCAAAATACTTGACATGATTAACTAATTAACGTTAAATATTTTATTTCTTACTAATAGAGTGTCCGTTCGATTTTAGCAGCACGTCCAAAAATTTCATTCATTCATTCATCACTTTGCAACTTGTTGCATAAATAACTATTAAAGAATGCTTTCAGTTGGAAAAATATCCTTCTAATGATTATGGCACGACAAAAATATTTGTATCTTTAATTTTACTATCAAAAATTTCATATTTTCCTTCTAAATGCAACAGATATGATACAATCAATTCAATTATTAGCAAGGTCTTCGTCACATTTAACATGCGCCTGCCCTCCGAGGTAAAGCGATAGGTTTTCGAGCGTGGGCGTTCATTTTTCTCCCCAAGCTTTGTGTATTATAAATGCCGCCACCGTAAAGTAGATTGTTCCGTAGCCACCGCAGATGTTGCTTTGCTTGCTCTGAAGTGTCGCGTGAATGTGACTTATCATATGCTCCTCTGGTTGTCTCAACAGTGCAGCTAGGAACAGAACCTTGACACAGAAATTTCCACCTATAATCATCCTCTCTGCTCCCTTCAACAACCCTTAGTATATTAAGTGATTGGCAGTACGATCAGCTCCTTCCATAAGCCCGGCAAGAGGCGGGCGGAATAGATTTCTGAAGGTAGTGGCTCATATATTGGACCCTTCAAAACATGGCTTGCAATGTTTATCACTTATGTTTCCTGGACACTCACTATTAATTATACAAAATAAAGAAAAAAATGGTAGCTTTTCTGTACACGAGCTATTACCTTATCTGTTCCAAATGTGTTCAACATGGTGTTAAACTATCATTCAGAAAAACCAACAACTGATGCATTTTAATTAATTTACCTCCAGCAAAGTGTACTGGTGGTTCTCCCTGGCTTTTTCTGTTATAATAATTCATTCACCTAGAGCTCGTGTTGTGTGGTGTAGGTTAGATTGGGGAGATTAATACTACATATAAAAACATATCATTTATCTAAATAAATCTACCCTGATACAAAATAATGAGTGAAATGATTTTAGAATACATTAGGATGTACGACAATTCAATGCATATAACATGTTCAGTAGGGTGGCCCATAATGATCAAACTACAAAAATCTCAGGTTTGCCTGCTCATTTGAACTGCCAGAATTAAAAAAAAATGGCGAGGCTAATCGAACTTGAACTTTGTATGGATAACACCGATAAAAAATATAAAAAACGGGTCCCATTACATTTTTAACCGTGAATGGCGCAGTAGTTGATGAATTTTATTCATGGTTCACATGATGAATCTTCATTCTAAATAGAAGAGACTCCAATAAACCGATAGCCTTTCCGTTTAGAAATAAAAATGATTTGCCCAGACGGACTTTGCATCCCAAAAATGTATGTACTGCCGTTCTACACATATTTCTCCAGCGGTCCACAAGATTTACATACAACATACGACAAGTAGACAATGAAATCGTTATGCCATCGCAGATTCATATGCATTTCAATGTTTTAATACGTCATGTTTGCTCTATTTTATTTCAACACACATCAGATTGAAACACAATTATTTTTCAGTCAATTTTAAAATAACATTAATTTTCACATATTATTAACATACAGCACTGACCCGATATTGTCAGCCCCTGTTTATTATCTTTTGATTCTCTACTAAACTACCCATAAAAGCATCACTGTCGCATATGAGGAAAGTAGGCATTGAGAAAATAGCGCTTAAAGTTTGAAGTTCATCTTCTCATACAAATGTTCATAATTTTCTAGTACATTTCTGCATACAATGTTCATTTATCACCAGCACACAGATAACTAATTTCGCTTCTATTGATCAGCAAAAAACACAAGCTTGATCACAAGTTACGTTTTGTAGTTGCAATTTTGCTTCAAAGTTTTGTCTTTATTTTCCAATATGGGACTACACCAAATTCATATCTTTTCAACATATTCGAACAAAGTGTTTTAATATTTATATGCGTGGTAGGGCAAATATTAAAATATATATGCCATGCCATGAAATGGCAGGTAATAGTTCAAAAATCTATATGGAACTATTTAGCGATTTTTTATCAAGCCTGTAACGGGGTGAAACCGCCCTACGGGGCAAAAGCGACCAACACAATTTTTGTACACAATTTTGCGAATAAATACATCAAATCATGATATTTAATGATTTTTACATTGTTTAAACTGGATGTATCCAAGGTTTTAAAAGCGCTAATGGCTGCTGCAAACGGACTCACTTTCTGGTAGGGATCAAACTATCTGACGATTGGCTTGTGTCGTTTTATATTGAGCGGATCCAAGCCAAATGTCATCTATAGTCGAAAATGTAATTTGGAACCGTTTTTCCCATTGATCGATTTTCCCCATACAAACTTCAAGCTCGTTCAACCCTCTATGACGGATTCTACACAAACTTTCACTGCAACTTTTGTTTAACTTCAAGCTTTCATTTACCCCAAACTACCTTATGTCATCGGCGACACACAAGATTTGATTGAAGACAATTTACATGGTCGGTTACGTTCTACTTGTACACACAAACCATGTTCCATATTCTAAGACAGTGCGATGATCAATTTGCTCAACTGTATTTTATATTACTAAGAGTACACGCGAGATCATGTAATTATAGTCGCTCTAGAGGAGCTTTAATTGAATAATTATGTAAATAGTAATTAAATTTAAATAAGCATCAGTTTGCTCCTGCTGTTGCACGACATACATCGAGGCGAGCCTCTAAATCGTTCTCAGGGTGGATAAATACTGTCCAAAAGCAAAGCGAGGGTAATTTAGAGCGAAATATAGATTTAACTAATTTTCAGTTATTATGATCTTATTCTAATGGTGGACACTTACCTCGTCGTTCGCTTGCTGCTGATAGTTGCCATGCAGTTGAGCTGGGCTGAGACGCATGAGTCGCGTTATTGAGGACGTACTTCCGGTGCCTTGACTGGATGTGGTCCCAGGCGAGTTCGCCTCCATTAGGTGCATTATCAGCGGAGAATGCTCTGTGGGAAGGATCGGCAATATAAGATTTAATTATAAAAGTGATTTGTATGCTATTCAAGGATCGTGTAGCTTACAGGTTTCGTAGGAGAGCGGTTCATTTTTCGTGGGAAAACAAGTTATGAGATGACTTAAGGCTGAAATGAGATTCGAGCACTTTTACTTTTTTCTGACCAGAAAATTGTTACCGTTTAACAAGTAATGACGAAACAATAATTTCCATGTAGTAAATAAAATACTACATTCACATTTACTTCCTGCCTTTCTTCCTCAAGCTACAATCGAGATAGATCTTGCAAAGAATCGCAATAGAGTAGAAGTACCAATTATGACCATAATACCAATTATGACAATAGTGGAAACCAGTGAATCAAATGTTCATCAAAGGAGACAAAACCAAACAACAAATAAAGCTCGCTCACAACCCATTCATCGATACTTTTGCGGATTGGGATATAATCAAAAGCAAAATTGTCATGACAATAATAGGGTATAACATTGTTGCAACGTTTTCAACTTGCGAATAATAAGTAATTTTATACACAAAACCAAATTTGTTGTATGCATGCTGCTCGATATTGTGCCAATGTTTACCAGCACAGAGAAAGTTCTCGAAAATTGCAATGCGAAGCCCAGAAAATCGCTGCGCACGTGATGATCGATCTTTGTCATATATATATTATGTTCAAGTTGTGATAAACTAATGTTGCGGAAAAAAATGCTGCAACAAGAATAGGAGATGATAATGTCTTTGTTTCTCCGTGTTAGGTGACAATTTATTCACTGGTGGGAACAAAAATAGATTTTTCTCATTGTTCCACTAGGCTAATGTTTACAGGAATGAAAAGTCTACTTGTTTTTGATGATAACTAGACAATGATTAGAACATTCGTGCAATCTATTTCGAAATATTAACATCTGAATACCTTGCCTCACACATACACTCCCGTGCATAAGAACCCCCCTCCCTAAAATCATACAAAAGTGTTTTGTCCATTTCTCTGTGATAACACGTCTAATTGAAGCCATAGATGGCGCATTCGAAAGTCAATAAGTTATTCTTACTTCGTACGTAGATTTACGAAAACATTTTTTTTAATTTTGTATACTTAATTTTTACTTAAAGTTGTGACATTTAAAAAAAAACACACTGAAAAAATATGGCTAATTTTTTTAGCATTGACCGACCAAAATTTTAAATCAATGTGCCATTAGAATTGTAATTTTATATTCTTTAAAGAGCGCTCATGAAATTTTGGCGAAAAAAAAATCTGAAAACTATTTAAAATCAATGAAATAGTCATTCAAATCATCGTACAAAAGTTTGGGTTCACCCCTTAGTAACGAAACAGTTCGTTAAGTCATTATCAAATTTTGTGCTCAATTACTAGGATTTATCAATCATACAGTTGTGTTCAGAATAATAGTAGTGAAAGCCGATTTCCATTCAAAATGCTCAACTTTGGCATGCTATAACTTTGTTTCCATTTGAACAATCGGCATGAAATTACAAATATAGTCAATTTCATAATGACAAAATTTGAAAATTTTCACACTACCGGCCAAAAAGTTAAGCACCAGGTGAAATCGCTCAAAATAATAGTAGTTTTTCTTTTGTAAATTTTTGTTCAGCAACAATTTTGTAAAAAAATGGCTTGTTTATACATTTATAGCATGGGTGTAAATGATTGAAACGATGTATAAAGAAAAAAAAAACTCAAAGTACAGCGGACATTTGAATTATTAAAACTACTATTATTTTGATCGATTTCACCTGGTGCTTAACTTTTTAGCCGGTAGTGTGAAAATTTTCAAATCTTGTAATTATGTAATTGACTATATTTGTAGTTCACTGCCAAAATTTCAAGCCGATTGGTCATATGAAAACAAAGTTACAGCATGCCAAAGTTGAGCATTTTGTATGAAAATCAGCTTTTACTACTATTATTCTGAACACAACTGTACGTTCGAAAACATTAACAAGCGACAGCTGCTAATTTTATGTTAGAGAAGGCTATTTTAGCAATGCTCAATTTCTGAATTTTCGTTGTTTTTTTTTCTCCAAAATCTTGTACCGAAGAGGCAATATGAGTTCATTAATGTTTTTTCCTTTTTATTAATGACGGATTTCACGCCAACTCGACACGCGATTGGCAGTACCCCTTCAGAATTTAATGAAACCTTCTGGATGTCAAAAGTATGTGAAGCTTATATACTTTGCATATTTTGTTTTTTCAAAATCGATCTAGACCAACATTTGGAGAGGGTAAAAGTTATTTTTACTTTTTTTTTATAAACCCGTGTAATTCGAAAACGGTAAGACTTACAAAAAAGTGTTGTATGGGGGACTGTCGTCAATTTAAAAAAAACGGCCATTTCAGATTTTGATCATCCTTAAGCAAAAAGTTTCGTAATTAAATTTACTAAAGGTCGTCCATACATTGCAAATTGGGCATATTTTAGGGAAAAAAAATTCTAACATCGTTCTTTT
Organism: Aedes aegypti; assembly: GCF_002204515.2. Classification (NCBI taxonomy): domain Eukaryota; kingdom Metazoa; phylum Arthropoda; class Insecta; order Diptera; family Culicidae; genus Aedes; species Aedes aegypti. The sequence goes on from NC_035108.1 coordinate 145,264,798, forward strand.
TAAGTCCAAAATGAATTTTTTATTTTTTTTATTCGCTTTGAATAGTCTAGTATGATCATATTTTCAAATGATAAATGAGTTTTAATTACAAAATAGATTATATTTGTTTTATTGGGAGTAGTTGAAAGAAATAAAACGGAGTTATACAGAGTTTTTTTTAATTAAATACAATTGATCTCGCACCTAACCGCTTATGAGAAAATCAACTCCGTCTAACAATCCGATGGGTTTTTTATGGTTGGAAAGATATCACAATAATTTTTCATTTCTTATTTGGTGAAAGCCAATCCTAACAGGTGCCTAGAAAGGGCCAATATTACTCCTTAAAACAAGGTGAAATACTGGTAATTAGCGGCTCTTCTGAAAATTATAGTTTTATAACACAAAACGCTGCTCAAGGATATCACTGAAATAATTCCCAAGCAACGATACACCCATTCGAGATTTACCATAAAAACGATTATACATTGGAAAACGTTAGTTTTATTATAATATCAGAAGTGTTGACCCATGACACAGTAGCAGTTCAGCTATTTATTTCAAAATTGATAAATTTTGTTAAACAAAAAATAAATTTCTAAAAAGTTATTTCTATGTCAGATAGAGCTGCAGCTCATTATAAAAATAATAAAAAAAATCCAGCTTATGTAATTTCAAAAAAAAAAAAATACATGGATTGGAAGCAGAGTGGCACTTTTTTGTCACATCCCACGGCAAAGGCCCCTGTGATGCTATTGGTGGCACTCTCAAGCGAATGGCAAAAAGAGCAAGTCTTGCAAAAGACTATGGAAACACAGTCGCAACTCCGCGAGAACTATTCGACTGGGCAGTGAAACAAACTGATACATGTATCACACAAATTGAATTTTTGTTATATAACAATATCTTAAAATTTCTGAGGAATTGGTGGAATTGTTTGATAAGGTTAAAACTGTACTGTGTAAAATATTATTGTTTTATGCCTATTAGTGATACATATATTGCAGCCAAACGGTATACCAATTCAGATGCTGAACCAAAAATATTCAATTCATTCAGTAAAGCCCAAAAATAATGTAAATATTCATGTATCTGCACATGACGTTTTAGGATATATAGCAATAATGAAAATAATAATGCATGATAAAAACAAACCATGACTTTTTTTCATAAGCATAATATTGACCCTTTCCAGACACCTGTTAGGATTGGCTTTGACCAAATAAGAAATGAAATATTATTGTGATATTTTTCCAACCATAAAAAATCCCATCCGATTGTTAGACGAAGTTGATTTTCTCATAAGTGGTTTGGTGGGAGAACAAATGTATTTAATTAAAAAAAAACTCTGTATAACTCCGTTTTATTTCTTTTAACTACTCCCAATAAAACAAATATAATCTATTTTGTGATTAAAACTCATTTATCTTTTGAAAATATGATCTGTTTGTATTTTTTTTATTTCCACAACATTTCAACTTTTCCGTGAAGCCATTGCAATGAACTCAATTAATATCAGGTTAACACAATATTTCTGGAAAATTTTACAAGCGATCGTAACTTATTAGCGTTACCTTATCAATCGTTCTGGATGGCATTTGAGTTCATTTCGTACAAATAATCGGTAGCTCATGCCGGAAACATTTATGGTGAATGCTTGCATTGCTACCTTATTCATATTTTCTATGATCATCATCATAAGTACCCACTCTAAGAAGTATATCGTAACTTCGCTAACACTAATTCAGATTCCAACTTTTTTCAAAACCGAAAGTAACAACTAGATCAACAAATCTAGAAAAATAAAAATGTACGACGATCCTTTATTTCATCGGTGCATTTACGTCGCGATTAGACAGGTAGCAATGATAGTTGAAAATCGTTTATTCAGCCTCAAAAAGCTGTACAAACCGATTTTATGCAGCTTTTATTCAGCTATCAATGTTACTTGGGTGTTGCAGGTCAAGTTTCGTTTACTACAACTTAAGGGTTTAACGCGTCGATTACTGAGTACATATTTTGTTTTAAGTAGTGTATTAGTATTAATGCACAAGTCATGAAAAGTACCGTAATCTAGGTTCAATTAGATAATTGGGATGAGTTGATCAGTACAGAAATTTAAAGTAAGGTACCGCGGGGCAAGTGGGAACGAAAAAAAACGATAGTTCAAACAAATTGTTCAATCAAATTTTCAAATGTCAATATTTTTCAAATCCAACAACACAATCACGTTTTGGCAACATATTTGCTGGTGTGTGCATGAAACTAATCGAATAATTTCGAAATTGTGAAAACCTTGGAAGAAAGTTTTAGAATGAGCCAATGGTCCCACTTGCCTCGCTAAGCGGGGCAAGTGGGACACATCCAGTTTCATGCGTCAATCCACATCAGTAAGTAAACCATTACAATAATAGGATTGATAAGTCATAGATTTTTAATTTTAAGTACATATTTGATGTACATAAGGGATCAACCATAAAATACGTTACGTTTTAGGAAGAAACCCTTTATTTAATAGTATGTCACCTCACATTTAATATTAACTGAAAATTCCTCAATAAAAGCGTAAAGAGGTATTAAACATGTTCATAATATATCATTCATAAGTTGTTAATTAAAATGTAGAACATAAACAATCAATAATTGACGAAATTATAAATATGTTTTGTTATTATTTATATGCATGGCAGAAAACCACCTTATGGGGTGGAATTGTTTTCCATCTCTACTTAATTTGGTAGAAATAACAAATAAAGTTCAAATAAAATAGAAAAGTAATCGTTCTCATGATGCACTTCAAATTTCAGCTGTGTGTTTGTTCAATTTTGAAATCGTATTTCAAAAATAAAAAATAAATTTAAAAATAAAGAATAATAACACTTTTCTTCTCTCTCCTATGCAATTACGTAATTTGAGGTTGATCTTTTTTGATAAAAATCATTTGTTTGAATATTTTAGTGCTACTCTCTAGGAGAATGTATGAAACGTGTACGAAAAGTTTTGATTCTGGTTTATGTTTTGATAGGTCCCACTTACCCCAGGTACAAATATATTCTGGGGTAAGATAGACCATCGAAAATTTCATATGAAATGAAAACAAAATACTGGTTTATCGTTAGCAGCTTGTAATAATACTCAAAATTATAGCATACTGATGGAAATTCGATTTAAAACACATTTATTTTTTGCGAGTCAATGCAAGACGTGGAACGTGTCACAATTTGTCATGCAAGTTGAAAATGGCGCTGAACTGACAACTGTTACTTGAACCACATGGTAATTAAAATAACAATATGTTTAGTACTAAATACATTCCTTGTCATTGTATCTTCAACTTTCTAGAAGAATACCCCCATGAAAAACTTTTCCTAGTTGAGCTATGACGAAACGCCCCACTTACCCCGTATTCTCACTTGCCCCGCGTTACCTTATTTTAAATGTGATCTGTTATTGGCGTTGCAGTCAATGTAAATCAAAAGCTGATTCGTTTCAATTATCTGACGTTTCGATGTTTTTAACACCTTTTTCAAGGATTAGAAACAATAGCTTTTTCGACGCGTATAACAGAGCGTATAACGCCAATAACAGATCACTGCCAGTTCCCTTAGTCGATAGCATTCCTCCGAAGTATTTTAAATGTTGTGTAAAGTGCTTATTTTGTTTAAATTTATAACTAGGGAAAATGGAAATTCGCGGCAAAATTTTGGAAATTTCACGTCTGACCAAGGCGATGAATTAAAAATTTCGCGGCTTTGTCGCGGTCCCATACTTTTGGACGTATTTTACTCAAATACATCTTTATTTTGGAGAAAATAGCCTTTATATATGCAAATTTCTTAGAATTTCATTAAATACAGTCTTTATTTTACAAATAATGATGAAAAGTTTGATATGAGAGTCATAATACAAAATTTCAAACAAAGGTAGCCAATCAGAAAGACATCCAAGTAAGAACTAAAAATTTGATGGAACTTCGATTTTAAGATAAATAAATCATTTTTATTAGCAAAAAATGGAATTCACTGTGATTTTCATAAAAATTCTCCAAATTTGACTAATTTCGTGGCATTTCACGGAATTTCTCAAATTTCTCGGCAAAGGCTCAATTTCGCGGAATTCGTGGCTTCCGCGAAATCGCGAATATCCATTGTCCCTATTTATAACATAGCAAAAGATTGGGTTCACCCTTCAGTATGGTGTATCGTGCAAAAGTTTGGGTTCGCCTGAACTTACTTAAATCTGTGAAATCTCAAACCAATCATGTACGCGCCATTATTTGCGCTTAAGAAAGCTTTAAACTATTAAAATCGGTTGAAAAATGTCAGAGATATTGACAAAAATGATGTGCGTGTGGCTCAGGTGAACCCAAACTTTTGCACGATGACTTGACTGACTGTTTCATTGATTTTGAATACTTTCCAGATTTTTCCGCCAAAATTTCGTGGGGTCTCTTCAAAGAATATAAGATTACGATTCTAATGACACTTTGATTTAAAATTTTGGTCAACCCAATGCTGAGGAAATTAGATATGATTTTTCAGTGTGTTTTTTGAAAAATGTCACAATTTCAAGTATAAATTGAATATACAAATTTGAAAAATTGTTTTTCCATACATACGAAGTAAGAATAACTCTTTGCTTTTTGAATGCGGCTTATAGAGTTTCAATTGGACGTGTAATCACAGAGATATGGACAGAACACTTTTGCATATTTTTGAGGGGGTGAACCCAAACTTTTGCACGGGAGTGTATATTTTATACATGGGCATTTTTTTAAATTATCGGACAATTTGGGCCGGAGGTTCTCCGATTTGCATGAAATTTTCACCAGAGGTAGAGCTCGTGGATACATGACCAAAAGTGAAATTCAAAAAAATTATAGTGGCCTATTTTCCCGGAAAACTCTCTAGATGAATTTTCACGATTTTTCTACATACCTCAAACTTTGAAAATTAATATCTCCTGAACTATGCATCGTAGAACAAAAGTTTTTTGTGAAATCGAAAGGAAATTTTCTCAGCAATCTATTAAAAATATAAAAAGTAAAACATTTCTCGGAAAATTTCTCACTATGGAGAAAATTGTCGGAAAAATAGCAAAAAAACTATCGTCTGTATCATGAAAAATTTTCAAAAAAATATTTTTTGTTTCATCAATCCATACTCTAACTTTCGTCCATAGACGCCAAAGTGGTATCTTTTACCGTTTAGGCGACAGAACTGAAAAGCCGATGACCACCCGCACGCTTCCCATAGAAAAATGTGTTCTATTCTGGGCCTTATAACCGTGCGCTAACGGCGGCAGTGCATTGTAAGTGTAATGCAGTAAACCATCCTTTCCTTTCCAGTCAGAAGAAGCTTTTCGTCAATCGGAGCACTCTCCTTTGGTCTGTTGGGTGTTTTGTATGTCCGTTACTCGTTACCTTTACTATTGAGACCAACAGTCTTTAATTGAAAACGAACCTAACATTTAATAATATAGGTAATAGGAACTGACCCTCAGCAAGCGTGGGAAAATTCACTCACTCACTCACCGATGAAAAATAGCAAAAAATTTGCTGCTATCGAACATTCAGTGATAGCTGAATCGTCCTAGCATGAAAGCGTCGAAACCAATTGTGTAAAAGCGACAATCGGAAGGAACGCGAAGAAAAGTGAATAGGTACCAATACACTTGTATCTGCGAGGCACGAGCCGAATGCATTGAACTGACTGAGGGGATTCCTACTCACTGAATCATTCCGTTGTGTGGACTGCCAGTCAGTGAACGCTCATTAGCACTCAAACCCGAATGCCATTCGAACGGAATCAGAATGTAAATAATCATCCTGGACAAACATTTCAAAAGGGCACATCGACATTGGTAAACATTGGCTTTGCAAGCCGCTGTTGAATCCAATTCAACTCGATCACGCTCACCTATAACACTATCAGGAAGAGCTAACACCAATCTTTCTGATAGTGGGGTAAGTTTGCCTGGGCGGGCTAAAAAGGGCTCAACAGCAACGTTTCTGAAAAAAAAGCTCAAGACCTCTTAGGCCCTTTTCAAATGTTTGTCCTTTGTCCGAATTTTGGTATTGCATTCGACTGATCAGATGCCGTTTTTTGTTTCGCTTAGTGCTCGCCGAAGAAACAGAATGGGCACTGGAAATTGAAACGTTCGGCTTGGTTAAAAAACGGCTTTCTCGTTCCCAACTGTGCGTGGAAGCGAGTGAGGGAAACACAATAACTGAGTAGGTGTTTCCCATGCTTGACCCTCAGTATCATATAGTTGCCAAGCAAAAAGGATATTTATGCAAACATAAAGTGCTATTTTTAATTTTCTTGCTTTTTCAAATTTTGTTCAATTTATCAAATGATTAGATACACCCGATTCTGTTTTTGCACGGATTTTTTTTACACGGTCGTGCAAAAAAGTTTTCATACATTTTTTTTCGCCAATTTTTTTTTGACACGTCGAGAAATGGTGTTACTTTTTTTGCACGGTTTTTGAAATTTTGAACTGAAAACTTTTTTTGGACGGTACGCATCCCCCGTGCAAAAACAGAATCGGGTGTAATTAACTAAGAGTGCGCGAATAAATTTTCAGTTTTGTTTTCTATACAAAGTGATATATTTGATGTAAATTCTGATTGTTCCTTGAAAGAATATAGTATAGTATTTGCATGTATATAATATCAATCAACTGTATAACACTCAGGGACGCTATCTATTGTTCCATTGATGGCTGCTGTGGAATATTCCACTGCCAGTCAGCATGCAGTCTCTACAGTTGGCGCCAACCCAACAGCGCGCCAAACTGTATTGAGAAGCGTACGCGCGTAATGAATAATTATTGTATGTTTTGTCTGGCTGTATCGTGCGCCTATATAAGGCGCACCCATTGAATTTGTAAGAATGTAGTTTCTTTCGTTTCTCCACCGAGTAGGCATGCTGCCTCTCAGTGGTAATAAATCTGTTAAAGTGAAGCCGTTCGCTTGATTTGCCGTCCGTTGTATCGTAAAAGACACAACGTAGGAAAGACGTCCTGGCCGAAACAACATATTAACAATATATTCATAAGTTTTCAAAGAAAGTGGGTCTTGAGATTGGATCCTTCAAACGTTACCATAATGATTGATTGTAACAAGAACTTCCCGTGCGGGTTTCATAGAGGCTGTTAGCTTTAATACTAAATAACGTTGCTGATGAAGGGCACACAAAACATCCAACTGATTAATGGAGAGTGGTCCGATTGACGAAAAGCTTCTTCTGACTGGAAAGGAAAGGATGGTTTACTGTGTTACACTTACAATGCGTGTAAATTACTGCCGCCGTTAGCGCACGGTTATAAGGCCCACAATAGAACACATTTTCCTATGGGAAGCGTGCGGGTGGTCATCGGTTTTTCAGTTCTGTCGCATAAACGGTAAAAGATACCACTTTGGCGTCTATGGACAAAAGTTAGAGCATGGATTGATGAAACAAAAAATATTTTTTTGAAAAATTTTCATGATACAGACGATAGTTTTTTTTGCTATTTTTCCGACAATTTTCTCCATGGTGAAAAATTTTCTGAGAAATATTTTTCTTTTTATATTTTTAATAGATTACTGAGAAAATTTCCTTTCGATTTCACAAAAAACTTTTGTTCTACGATGCATAGTTCAGGAGATATGAATTTTCAAAGTTTGAGGTATATAGAGAAATCGTGAAAATTCATCTAGAGTTTTCCGGGAAAATAGACCACTATATTTTTTTTTGAATTTCACTTTTGGTCATGTATCCACTAGCTCTACCTCTGGTGAAAATTTCATGCAAATCGGAGAACCTCCGGCCCAAACCTGTCCGATAATTTAAAAAAATGCTCACATTTGATATCAGGCCGAATATTCGATGCATACACTAATAACAACATGAAGCGCTGCAATATCGAACAATAAATGAAGTAGCTGCATAGTACCGCCAGCGGCTAGTTGAGTGGTTGGAAAGATTCGTTTCTAGAGATTTCAACAGTATCCAAAAAGCTGGAACCAAAACGACATAGGACGTGATGGTATTGGAGAACTGTGAAAACGAAACTATATGAAACGGTTTGATAAGGAGTGCCAGAGAATGCTGGACATGAAGATTGCCGATAAGAGCATTATGCTAGTGGCCGATACTCGACTTAACAGAGAGTGAATCAGTATAGTGAGAGCTAAAAAAAACGAACTCGCTGCAGAAAAAAAAGGAGGCAAAAATATAAATTATAAAATTCAGTCTGTATGATATTTCGAAGACGCTGTAAATAAATAAATAAATAAATAAATAAATAAGAGTGTAGACTAACTCACAAGAAAATCTACACACTTGCATTGCATGTTATGTTTCATCATGTAAAGTATGTACGTATATCGCCTCCACTTTGGTATCTTAAGGCATGTTCGCTACATCTTATACGTGAAACTTTGCTCAAATAAGCGTCGCATAGCGCAAAAGGTGATTTGGTTATACGTGCACTCTCGTTGTCTGGGAAATATCTTACTATTTTTTTTATTTTACGTGGGTTATATTGCAAAATGTCTACAATTCGGGAAAACATTCAAATCACATACTGTTTACTATCATGAACATTTTTCACACATACATTGAAGTTTTATAATCTTACGTATGCTTACGTAGCACTTGTGTGCGTTTTGTTAAATTAGCAAAATTTCTTCACAAGTCAAACTACCATATTTGTTTTCATTTTTGCGTAACGATTGTCGGTACATGTTTGGTAATAAATTTTCTCTTTGATGAGTAGCAAACAACGTACTTAATTTGATTTCTGTGTGTTTTCAGGGCTGAAAAAAAGATTGCTTACTTTTTTAGCCTTCAGCCTGCTGATCCAACATATCTGACCGGATGTTGCAAACGCATACGCGCAGCACCTCGAGGCTGCATTACCGGAAGGGGGTGAGCTGGATGAAGCCCCTCTTGAGGACTGCTGGAGGACAGTGAAAGCAGTCATCTACGATGCAGCTGAGAGCAACGTCGGAAACGTGGGACGGAGTCGACGGTACGATTGGTTCAACGAGGAATGTAGGCAGATTCTGGAGGAGAAGATTGCAGCGCGGGCGGTCCTGCTGCAGTGAGGGACCCGGCAGAACGTGGAACGTTGTGGACGAAAACGGCAACAGCAGGGAGAAGCAAAACGTCGTCACGGAGTACGAGGAGATGGAATAGTTATGCCGGTCTCAAGAAACAGGTAGGTTCTATCAGAAGCTCAACGCATCTCGCAACTGCTTCGTGTCGTGAGCCGAGAAGTGCAGGGATAAGGATAAGAGCATCTTGGCGTATGAGCGTGAGGTGATCAAAAGGTGGAAGCAGTAATTAACGAACACCTGAATAGTGCTGAGCACAGACAATGAAGATAGAGACAACGGAGGAAATGCCTTTGTCGGTACTGCGGACAATGGAAACCAACCAACTTTAAGGGAGGTTACGGATGCCATTCACCAGCTCAAGAACAATAAAGCTGCTGGTAAGGATGGTATTGGAGCTGAACTCATAAAGATGGGCTCGGAGAGCCTGGCCATTTATCTACACCGGGGAAACAGAACAGCTATCGGAGGAGTGGAATGGAGGAGTAATAAACCCCATCTACAAGAACTTCGACAAGTTAGTTTGTAAGAACTTTGGAGTGATCATCATTCTAAATGTGGCCTACAATGTATTATCCAAGATCATCTTCCGTCGTCTGTCACCTTTATTAAACGAGTTCGTGGGAAGTTATCAGGCCGGCTTCGTTGACAGCCGATCAACAACGGACCAGATCACTGTACAGCAACCCTCAAAAGATGGTGTTCGTGTTGGATCCGGTTGGTACAAGAAGGCGTGGAGCGCAGCGAGCTAGGTGGGAGCATCAAGCGCGCATCGACTTGGCGAGCGTGGGGCAGAACCGAGAATGGAGAGATGCAGCGACGAACCCAGTATTGTGGCGTAAAATTGTTGATTCAGTGTTATCTGTTTAGATGTTAACTAAATAAATGAATGAATTTCTAGGGAAATGTTTTTAGGAAGATCATTGCAAATATTCATATAAATGTCTAATTAAATCCCCTTCCAGTTAGTTTCCTAAATGTTTCTGAAGGACTTTTGATGAGCATCACGAAAGAATTTATAATAAAATTTTTGGGAAAAACTATTTGAAGGAATTCACAGGAATAGAGCTTTCAGAGCAATATCTCAGAATAAAATTTGACAAAATCAATGAATTTTTGAAGAAATTGCGAGAGAAAATATCAAGCTTTTGAATGGCTTAAGTATTTTTTTTATGAATAGACTCCGGGAACATATTTAATTTGTGGATAAAAGGTAGATATAAAAGAATTAGTTGTCCTCTAGGAGGAGTTCACGTCACGTCACTTTCAGATTTCACGCGATTAATCGAGGTCTTCACACTATTATTGAAAAAAAAAATAAAAGAACGTAGCAACTGAAGAGTGTTTTGTAAATCATAAGTTATGAAAATTGACTCATAAGATTTTTCTTCACATTACGATCGTGTAATGTTTATTTTATTTTTATGTTTATTATCATTCAAAATTCTCGGGGAGGGTGGTGCTAGTTGTATGGGAGACTGTACCAATATGGTTCATGATTATACGGGTATGTTTCTACTGCTTTCCATACTTGAATTTTATATTGCTATAAGCAAAGTATGAAATAACCCGTCAAGGTTTGCTCACCTTTGATGAATTTCGGAATTCTAAGAAGTAATTTTAAGCAATATAACTGAAAACAAAATCTTAACTGTTAATATTATTGTATTGATAAACTTTTGTTAAAATGTGTGAAAATATTTATGAAAACTGTGGAAATTCTTGTAGATACCCCCAGTTGCTATAAATCGTGTTGTCTTCTTCGCTCTAGTTTTGAAGTATCTATAAAATAGTCGCGCATAAGTCATCAATCCTATTTTAAGTAACTACGGGCATCTACAATCGTTTTCAAGTTGTTTTGCGGGAATTTTCATTACAACGTATAATAAAAAAATGTTTATGGATAAACAATTGAAGTTAGTATAGAACATTTTTCAAAAAAGCGTTGTAAATATAAATAACGACCCCGTGTTTTCTATTGCAAAAATAAAAATATGCCATTCACAATTACTTTAAATTAAATTACGTGTTACGTTTTGTTTTATTTTAAATTTTCGTTTTGTTTTATGGAAAATATGGTATTATTAAAATAAAATCTATTGTATTTTGATAATATTTTCGTTCATGGAAGTCACCTTTAAACATAACGCTTAATATTTCAAATCTTGGAAAGCTTCTAAAATACATATATTCAAAATATCAATTTGATGCACTTATTAATATTTAGTGAAATAGAAATTGATTAATAAATGCAGAAATTAATAAACCGAGTTTTCCCCCTACTAAAATCAAGCCACCCCAACCAAAATGAATCGATTATATTTACCTGGACTCGCCGTTACGCTGTTGATCTGCAGCGATCCATTACTGTCGAAACCGGAGATCAAAGGCGAGGCCAACATGAAGCCGTCATCCATCTCATCGAATTCGCCCAATCTTTGCGACAGCGTTCCGGCGAATCGACTACCATGGGAGGACAGTGGGCTGCCAGTCACAAATTCCGGCGTATGGTTGAACTTGGTTCCGTTGAATGGTCTGGACATTGAGTGAACCGGTGCCGTACTGGGATGATCGCGCATTTCGGTAAACTGATATTTCGCACTCGGGATCGACAGCTTCAGAGGCATACGTTTGGTGGCGGGCGATGCACTCAAACCGTTCCTCTGCGGACTTCCTGCAGATCCCAATGGCGAAACGTTTTCGTTATGATTGAGGGGCATTTTTCCGCTCGGCGCGGGATTAATGCGTCTGCTGTTACTGTCGGTCATATCTTCTTTCGCACGCGTGGTTCGGATTGACTGCGTTCACTGTTTACTCAATATTTTATCACTTTTTTTTTGCGCTCCGAAGCCTATTCGTTCGTACACATGGGTGTTGTTTTTGTGTACATTCGTGGAATTTCGCTCGCGTATTTTTCAAGCCAGATCGACGATGTTTCGAATGAATTGTTTACTTTATTTGCATATAATTTTGGTTTTACATCGCCCACGTGAATGTCGATTTTTATTACACTGTCGCGGTCAATATCACACTGCTGAGCAAAAAAAGATGAAGTATTGATAGCAAAAGTATCGTTCTCAAAGTGTTTGGAATTATTTTTTATTTAAATCAAATGATAACCAACATATACCATGAGGAAAGGAATAATGGTGTAATAAATTTTGAGTTAGCTAGTATTGTTAATGCCACCACACTACATTTCTAGGGGAGACAATAACACCCTTGTATTTATTATGGTTTACAAGCGTCATAATAATGCAAACCATATTATGCAATTCATTCCACATTCATGAGTTTAGCCGGTTTTATTGTTTCCCAAACAACCACAAATTATACAAAACGTTTGTTGCCATTGCTTCTTGATCTGCGTAAATGTTTTAAATTTAAATTCTTCCGGTTTGTTGTACTGCGTAACCCGTGTTATTGAGAATTATGTTTATTATACATTGTTTTTTTTGTCTGCGCATTTCAGAGCCATAGATGTTTTGAACCATGTTTTGTACCTCGAGTACGGTACTGTTTGAGGTCCAAATAATCGAAAAAATATTTTCCCTTTACCGATCAGTTTTTGTTGGAATTTTCCACCTTTTTAGATCCTCGCTCATGATTGCGAATAATCATGTATAATTTATAAATTTATATATGACACAAATTAAAACATTTTTTATAAGCATGATATCATAATCTCTAGAAAACTATAAAACATGTATTATATAGAGCTTATTAGTGAAGCTCATTTCTTCCTTGATTAATATAGACAAAATTGGATATTTCTAAGCTTCTCTGTTTTTTTTTGTATTTTTTTCTCAAATTTCTGTTTTTATATTCTTTTTATTTTTTATTTTTTGTTCTACAATGTTTTAGAATAATTGATTTGAAGCAACTTTGCCGAAGCACCCAAATTTTTATCTCTTATGGTTCGCAAGTTATGATTTTTTTTAACATTTTTTTTTTTTTGGAATTTATATACGATATTTTTTTGCAAAAACTTTTTCCACTTTTAGAACTAGTTATTGTGCAACTTTATGTGGAATAAACTATTGTTGTATCGCTTATGCTTGCAGAGTTATCAGAGATTTTCTTCGGAAAAATTGTTATTTTCAAATGTCAATGTCTCTGAAAGGCGCAAACAGTTTCTAAATCTTTAGCGCCATTGTAAAGATGATCTTTTTCTCTAGATAGGCGTTATGAAAAACAGCCTATTACGATGAGAAATTGCAAAATCTACTATTCTTACTCCCAACTCCTTAGACTCCACTTACTGTGATCCATCTAATATCAATACATGTATATTAAATTTTTATTGACTTTACATACAGTTATTTCGGTTGTTCTAGCAAATATCTCATTTTCGCTTTCTGTGGCATATACATTTGGGTTTGTGGTGAATATATCCTAAAGCGTTGATATTTTAAGGATACTTTGTATCGAACACGTTCAGAACTATCAATTTTACATACTTTTGCTGAAGCCACCAAAGTGTTAACTCACTTATTTTCAAAATTCTAAAAAGTTGTTCGTTTAAAAACATATTATTTTTAAAATTTTGTTAATCTCTGCAAACAAAAAACGTCCTCACAATTTTTTCACCATAATTAGAGAAAAATATCAACTTTACAATTGCGACAAAAGATTGAGAATCCGTTTGCGCCTTTCAGAGATATTGACTTTTGAAACAAACAATTTTTCCAAAGAAAATTTCCATAGATAGAACAATAGAGAGAAAAATAGTTCATTTAGCAAAAAGATGTGCAAGTACATTGTCCTATTATTGCGATATACGTTCTTTCTAGAAAAAACGCCATTTTCTTCAAAATTCAACGTCAATTATGTAACTACATTCTTAATGAACTGAAATACCAGCTGCATGTAATTGTCTTGGTTCTAAATTTGGAAATTCATGCTTATGAAATTCGTTCTGTAGATATAGGAACCGGTTAAAAGTATAGGCTATTTTGATGAATCGTTTAAAACTGTTCTTCCAAGGGTCAAAATCGTTTAATTTTAAAAATATAAATTCAGTTCAGCTTAAGAATAATATGAACTTTTATCATCATCAATAATATCTATAGAAAATAGAGTTTTCAATTAATAATGGGGATTTAACTCTTATACCGCTATAACATGGAATATCGCAATAATGAGCAAATTACCCAAGGTTATTATTTTTCAACATTACTGGAGACAGTTTACCTTACAGCATAGTTTCCCAAACTGTGGGTCGCGACCCCCTTGGGGGTCGTGAGGTGATCTTTGGTGGGTCGTGAGAAATTATCAAATTTCATATGTCCTCCAGCTTTTTGATTGTCTCTTCAATTTTCAACAATAGATTTTTACAAGTTCTTTACTACTCTCTCATTTATTAAATTTATCAAATTGATTTATCTATTGATTAGGCACTAGGTATGTTGCCACTAACAGCCACTCTACCGTTCAACGGAATTAAAAGCTGAAACATCGATTGAAAGACGATTTCCAGGAAATTTGAGAAAAGCTGATCGTCATCATTTGAATCACTAGCTGTATTATATATTATTTTGCTGAATTTCATTGAGATGAATCTTTTAGAACTTCACTCGATGACTGGACTAAATTTCTGCCATGCTTATGCTTTAATAAGCATACAATTTACTGAATTTCTCAGTTCGTCAAAATGTAGAAACATATTCCCGAAACTAGTGATTATTTAAATAGTTTTCAGGGTAAAGAGCTGCTTTTTTGCCAGGTAAAAAAAGATGAATATGTGAACTTTTACCGTGATTAATTACACAGCGTAACAAAAATGACATTTTTGCGTGTCTCAAGGATCCAATTATGTGTCTCAAGTAGATTTGGGGTTGCTGCATCTGATGTCATTTTCAGAAACGTTCTAGCACGTCACAATTTTTTGCTACAGATCGCCAAAGATGTATAAAACACTGTTTTTATTGATGTTTACATATAATTTGAGGTACAATTTATCAAACTTTTTTGTAATCTAATCCACCAAACATGCTATTTTGCACTTAAACTTTCATTTTGGATATAATTTGGATGAAATTGCGCGATTAAATTTAGGTTAAACCGATTTTTTCAAAATGCTTGCTGTCGCCATACAAAATTCTTCGTTTCTCTCATATGGGAAAATACAATACTTTTTTAAACCATCAAAATATAACTTTTCCACATCGAAAGTATTATAAACTTTGTTAAAAAGTATTGTTATACATATAAAGTTTGAACTCTATGGCAAATAAATCGAATAAATTGCCTTACAAGCTGGCAAACTTGCATGCAAGTTGGCTAAAATAGTCAATTTTTGCATTTTCAACAGCCAATTTCTCAAAAACTAGACGTGCTATGTTATTTCTGCAAACGGCAATGGATTCAGCAATCCTTAATTGAATGAATAGCGGTATTTTGGTGCTTGAGACAAAAACGTGTTCCGCAGTGTTATTTGTCCAGTAATACTAGCTGCTCTTATGCTTCTTTATTTTTTTCTCTTTTTAAATAAATGACCGGTCATCTGATTGAGGCATCATGATATATTGTTTGACTTTCAAATTTGAAAACGTCACCCCGTTCAGAAAACTTAGAATAGAGAAAAAAAAAACAATTATTTCAGTGAGAACATCCAGAATTCAGCATATTAACTGTAGCTTTGTTTTTATGTTTTTTTAATAATCACTTAATTTGTAAAATACTGTCGAACAGCACGGTGACAGCACCAATCTTTACCAATTACCAATCTTTTGTTCAACATTTTGAATGGCTCTGGCATGCTCCTTTTACCAACATTTTTTTTTTTTTCAAACCACCATCATGGATTGGAAGCTGGCTCTAGGGTAACATACCTGCTTTTTGATCGAAATGACGAGAGTTCATTCCCTGGTGTTACCATTTTCTAGTTTTCTTTTTAATTTTGTTCAACAGTTTTACAGATAATTCGATGTTTTCTTACAATATGATCAACTACTGCGATTACGGTCCAATTTTACACAAAATCTGAGAAAAAATGACCCAAGTAACCACTTGCCTGCTAGTTCGTCTTTTTGAGCTTATATGGCTTTTAAATTTTCTAATGTAGGTACTGTAATCTCTATAATAGCAAATTGAAGCACTAGTTAGTTACTTGGGTGATAACCTACAAAATTCATTATTGATTTCCTCCTTCCTTAGCCGAGTGGTTAGCGTCGCGGCTACAAAGCAAAGCCATGCTGAAGGTTTCTGGGTCCGAATCCCGGTCAGTCCAGGATCTTTTCGTAATAGAAATTTCCTTTACTTCCCTGGGAATAGAGGATCATTGTACCTGACACATGATATACGAATCATAACAACACTAAGTTGAGAAGCAGGAACTGTCCTAGTGAGGACATAGCCAAGAAGAAGAAGAAGATTTACTCTTAGTGGGTCGCGAGGAAGACGCTTAACGTCAAGGTGGGTCGCGCACTCGAAAAGTTTGGGAATCTATGCCTTACAGTTTGACCATTTTGATGTTGCCTCAAAGTCAAGAACTTGTACTTTCATATACACATAATTTGATCTGCATCTTGTAGCATCTTGTTTAGTTACAAATACCTATGTGAAATGTACTCAAAAATACCAAAATAACTGCAATAGCTTGTTTGCTTCAAAACTTAGCAAGATGATATAAGGTACCCCGGGGCAAGTAGGACATAAAAAAACGATAGTTCAAACAAAGTATTCAATAAAATTTTCAAATGTCAATATTTCTCAAATCCCACAACACCATCACATTTTGGCAACATATTTGTGGGTGTGTGCATTAATTTGATCGAATAATTTCGAAATTGTGAAAAAAAAATAGAAGAAAGTTTTAGAATGAGCCATTAGACGCAGTTACCTCGCTAAACGGGGTAAGTGGGACACATCCGGTTTCATGCGTCAATCCACATCAGTAAGTCAACCATTACAATAATAGGATTGATAAATCATAGATTTATAATTTTGAGTACATTTTTGATGTACATAAGGGATAAATCATAAAATACGTAACGCTTTAGGAAGAAAACGTTTATATAATAGTATGTCACGTCACACTTGATATTAACTGAAAATTCCCTGATAAAAGTGTAAAAAGAAATGAAACTTGTTCAAAATATATCATTTATAAGTTATTAATTAAAAAGTAGCACATAAACTTTCAATAATTTACGAAATTGTAATATGTTCTGTTATTATTTATATGCATGGCAGAAAACCACTCAATGGGGTGGAATTGCTTTCCGTAACTACTAAATTTGGTAGAAATAACAAATAAAATTCAATTATAACAAAAAAGTAATCGTTCTCATGATGCATTTCAAATTTCATCCCAGTCTTTGTTCAATTTTGAATTCGTATTTAAAAAATTAATAAATAAAGAAAAAAATATAGAAGTATTACACATTTCTTCTCCCTCTTATGCAATTACCTAATTTGAGATTGATCTTTTTTGATAAAAATGCTTTGTTTGAATGTTTTAATGCTACTCTATGCGAAAATGTTTGAAACATGTAGGGAAACTTTTGATTATGGTGCTTGTTTTGATAGGTCCCACTTACCCCAGGTATGAACATATTTTAGGGTAAGTTAGACCATGAAACATTTTATATGAAATGAAAACAAAATACCGGTTTATCGTTAGCAGCTTGTAATATTACTTAAATTTGTAGCTTACTGATGGATATTCGATTTATAACACATTTATTTTTTGCGAGCCAATGCAAAACGTGAAACGTGTCTCAATTTATCATGCAAGTTGAAAATGGCGCTGAATTGACAACTGTTGCATGAACCACATTGTAATAAAAATATCAGTATTTTTTGTACTTAATACATACCTTGTCATTATATCTTCAACTTTCTAGACGAATACCCCCATGAAAAACTTTGTCTAAGTAAGTTATTACGGAACGTCCCACTTACCCCGGGTTCTCACTTGCCCCGCGGTACCTTATTCAGGAAAGTTGTTAATTTTAACAATATATAAAAGTTCCTAGAACATTTTAAAACTGTAAAATGAAAAATGCAAAAGTTTTGTAAAAAATACTTTTTATGGGTTTTTATTAGAAATTTATTATATCTTGAAAACTCATGAAGTTATGAACTTGGTGTTTTACACAAAGTTGCGCAAAACAGCATTTGTTACAAATTTTGTGAATACACCAACCTTGAACATTGCGATATCACGAAATGAATTTCTATCTCATTTTTAGGGGGATATATAAAAATGCTGAATACATCAGAAATAGTGCATTTACTTATTGAGAAACTTTCTAGAAGACACAAAAAACGCTTGGAAGCATAAATAAGGCACTTTTTATTAAAAGCGCTAAAATGACAAAATCTCTCACTGTGCAATACATTAAACTAAGTTAAAACAAAATGTGCTATTAATTAAACTAAAAAATAATTCTTTTTTCTTTATTCGGCAGACAATCATCTATCAATTTTAAGTTGATTCGGCTAGCTTTTCTACTTCAGGCTTAAAATATTACAATTAGGCATCTAATTGAAACTTTATTTGGTTTTTCGTCAAATATTTCTGAACTCGTGGCTTGAAATCGGAAAATGTACAGCTTGTGGTGAGGATTTTTCTGAGGTTTTTAGATTCTGCACTGAAATATTTATTTTTTAACCTTTTATTAATGTGTTTGAATGTGTTAACATCTCATAAAACACGTAAAATGTTTCAAATTTTGTATCGCGGTGTCAAAGTTTCGATGTTTATAGAAGTTGAAAGTCCCTCATATTATTTGCGACGAAGATAAGTTTCCGATATAACTTTCATATCCTGATAGTATAAATATCCCGACGGAGAGAAGAGGATTTCTACAACTTCGTTGAAAAAAAAACAATTTTGCAGAAAAAACTAAGGCTTACAAAATATTTTCGATATAATATTTCCAATTACAAAATTACATTTCCATGATTAACTTTTGCATGGGGTATTTTCTCGGCCAAATTGCAATAAGGATCAATTCTATATTACGCATATTGTGACTAACCTTTAGATCAGTAACTTTCAAAAAACCCTGCCAAAGTAAATCAAAAGTGCCAACAATAAGATGCGTCTTCCTATGGCTCTATTTGGTATAATTGAATTTTTATTTAAAGCAAAAAGTTGAAGTATTTCTTAGCATTGGTACAAACTGTCGCGAAGCACCTGCCAAGGCTTTGCAGATCACGGTCTGTAAACCGCTGCTTCCCTTATCAGTTGATATTATCCACAATATATGAGTTTTTCTCAAAATTTGATGTGTTACAGGAAAGGGGCGGACACCACTCTATTCCTCGTAGTTTTTTGCTTAAGATAGTATATTTTCCATAAACCATTGGATTGCCCGCTAAATTGTATCCCTGTTTTCTCTCAAAATAATGCACTTGCAACAGGTGACCAAATCCATCCCGAAAAAAGGTTTTTTTTCACATTGAAAATAATTTTCAGCACTAGATATAACATTTGTAAAGATAAGCTTAAGGAGTTCTCTGTCGCACTTTTCTTTTATTTTATTTCTATACGTTGCTTCTTTTAGAAATGAAATAATCTTTCAAACACATATTTCAAAAGGTTCGTTTGAAACCGTAATGAATCCAAACGATATCATAGAGGAATAGATCAAATAAAAAACACGGGCCCTCCAAGCTTGTCAACCACATATTGATGCACCGTGGCCAACATGATTAATGACATTTTTGGGAATCTGACACTTTTGGGAAATCTGACAATTTTGGATTGCACACGTTAGCTTATAAGTACTCATTAACGTGGGTTTAAGCTGGGTAAGGCGCATAATGATGGAATTGATTTTAGTGTGTTATTGCTTAAACATTACACGATTCCTAGAAATACGCAAGTAAATGAGTAAACAATTGTGTAAGCCACTAAATAAAAGGAGAAACTATCTTCAACGTGTTTTTGTTGTAAGCTACGGAGAAATCGTCTTTGGATGCCCCCTTGATAAAAAACGATATGTTTGCACAATCTTCCATCACATTGTATCGAATGCATTCCTCCACTGTCACTCTATCTTTGTTTTCAAAACATGTCATTGAAATCCTATATGCTTCCGCCGAGAATTGAAAATATAGGTCACTATTCCGGTGATTCTTCGTCGCACATGCACTTCCATTGCTATAAATACTGATCCACATCTCGACATAAACGGAAACCCTTTCGCCTGTAACCGGATTCTCTGTACACAAGCACGCACAATGTGATCCAACATTCGGATTCGCAATGTCGAGAACAATTTGCACTTGCATTCCTTCGAGCAGTTTTTCGCATTTCAGATATTCACACGTATAGCACGTGACTTGACACCATTCTCATTTGCTGCAATGCGAAGTTCACTGCTCTTTTGCAATGCGTCTGATGGAGGTTTCGTTCGATACTGCCACTGGTTGTTCTGGGCGGATGTAAATACTAAACTCATGCAGAAACCGCTACAATCAAAGATCAAAAATTTTCCAAAGTCCGGATGTACCAATGGGCAACGGTCTTATTTCACTGTTGTATTACGATGCAAATCAAAACAGGAAGCGACTTTGAGTTTCGGGTTCGGTTCGACAGTGATAAATAACTCCGATTGCAGTCACTTGGTGCGAAACCGGCACAGAAGATCTTGCGTTGCGTTGCGTTCAAGGGTTGATCACAACTTTCGCGTGTCAAGTTTTTCGCGAACCGCATTCATGTCGCGCTCGAGCAGAACTGGTGCCATGTCCAGCCCATCATCACCGACGATGACGACGACGATCAACGGTTGCGACGGAGGCAAATGGTGGTGTTGCGATCGTGCTGCTCAACCCGGCCGTCGACGATGCTGATGTTGGATGCCGACTCTGACGCGATGGTGGAAACGCGTGTGGAGTACCGTGAATTCGAGTAAAATTGATCAGTGCACTGGGGCGAAATTGATCAGGTCGGTATTTACAAACATCCCATGTTTTTGTAGATTATAGGTGCCTGATGATTATTCATAAACTATTTTATTTTTGATAAGCTTATTTTTGCATAACCTTATGTTTTGCATAAGTTTAGTTTTGCATAGATATAGTTTATTTTGTGTAAGCAATACTGTTGAAGAAGTCAGTAGGGGAAGATCCCACAGTATTGGACACCTTAGCAGCAAAATACAAAATTCCGAAATTATTGATTTTATGAACACCCGATTCTGTTTTTGCACGGATTTTTTTTTTACACAGCCGTGCAAAAAAGTTTCCATACATTTTTTTCCACCAAAACCTTATTTTTGCATGAAACGTCGAGAAATGGTGTTACTATTTTTGCACGGTTTTTTTAATTTTGAACTGAAAACTTTTTTGGCACGGTACGCATCCCCCGTGCAAAAACAGAATCGGGTGTAGTCTTTCTACTCATTTATGATAAATATCATCGAATAGATTTATTCAAAAATAAATTTGAAACTTTAAAAGCGAATTTTATTATTGAATTTTGATGTATGTAGTACCAGACACAAACTGTTTCGAAATTGTTAAATTTAAACCAAATTGTAATTGGTTACTTCAGAAGTGGGTAATTTGTTGCCAATTCAAAGTACAGGCAACTCTCCATAAATCGATACTGAAGGGACCAACGAGTTAGAGAGGTATCGAGTTATGGAACACAAAATCAGTGCAACTGCGTTTTGAAGGTCCATCGACACATGACATGAGAAGTTTGAATTGAAAATAGGCTACCACTTCACTCACACGTTCAGTCACTCTTTTATATGAAAATCTGCCAAATATCTAACAATATAGCTTTTCTGCTCAGTTAGCAATAATTCTTCACACAGTTTTGATATGTTTTGAAGTAATCAATTTATTCCTCATTTGATAATGATACATTTTGCAATTATCATTATTGCACCAAGCCAAAATTTTGGTTAACATGTCTAAGACTACAACTCAATAATAACGGTAATAACGGCTGCAAGTATGCATGTATGTGACATTCCAATGTGTTTCATCAGATGGCCAAATTATATCAGCTGAACAAAAACCATAATCTATTTTGGACATCATCTGATCTGCCCATACTCGCATTACAGTCCCATTTGATTTTTTGCCACTTTTGAGTTAGCTCCATGAATAGTATTAATTTTCAGTGTACTTTCTAAAATCATACTCCAAATTGTTACTTTGTATGGAAGAAATATGATAAAAATACCAAACCGTGTGCGTCCCATTTTGAAAGTACCCGCATATCAGTCCCATTCAATGATTATGAAGGAATTGAAGTAAACCTATTGCTATGATCATTTCTGAAAGCTTGCATAGGGATTTTTATTTCCTTATATAAACAATTAAACAAATCAGGATAGTACAAACAATTTATAATCAAGAAAAACTCTAATTTTTGTTTAAAAAAGGTTTTACCACAACGACTTTTTCTGTTTTTCGATCAATAGTAACACCACATCAGGCTAGCTGCCTGTAAACTAAAGTAAAGTAAAAAAGTTTTCCTGAGACTATTTTACTGCTCCATTCACAATCGTCCTGCGGCAAATCATAATCAGAATCTCCAGCAGGCTGAAGTCCAACAGCGAGGAGTGAGAAGCTTGTTTGGCCGTCGCAAGATTACGCACATCGTCGCTAGCATCATCGACAGTGTTCACATGGTCAAGTATCTGCAACATCATATGCACGCATCAGAATTATCTATATCTTGAGAACCGCCATTTACCTTCATCAAGTTGCGCAAAGCATGTTCGACTCATGTTTCTTCGATATTTTTCAAATCCTCCACTCGTCATGTGCTGCGATTCAGCAAACCTTCCATAGGGCCGACCGCAACAGTTAATTTGAACTCAGGAAAATCTTCACCATTTCCTTACACATTATCACCACTGTTCAACTTAAGAACTTCAACATTGTTACTATTGAAAAATAGTTGATAACTGAAAGCTGCAAAAAGAAAAGTATATTGTAATCGATAGTAAACTTCAACAACAATGTGTCAAGGTGCACGATAACAAAGTAAGCGAATCCCAAGTTTTTGGGACTCGTTAAAAGCGTTTTTCTCGACATCATGATTTTTCTAATGGGACTGTATTGCGAGTATGGGTAGTGATGTATGCCTTCTTTACTAATGTTAAGATTTCAGATGAACTTATCTTAAATTTTAGACATATTTTATCATATTGCCACTTTTAATTTTTTTTTTACCTGTTTCTGTTCGGGATGAACAGCTGCGACCAGTTTTCTTTGATCTTTTGTGGTATCCCCGTGTACTTTGTTTAGTGCATGTCGTTCTACTCCATTACTATTGAGAAATAATGAAGTACCGTAATCCGGGGTAACATTGATCAGCGGGGTAACATTGATCGGGATGACTCATCTTGTTAAACGTTCAAATAAAGATTTATTGATGAAACATTTTCGAACCATGAATGATGCCTCTCTTTCGTATATTCATAAGCTAATGATAATTAAGGTTTTTGACAAAATTGCGTTTAGTTCATGCGCAAATTTGTCAATTTTTTGAAACAATGATTTCTATCATTTTCACTGACACTACCGAACATTCATGTCTCACATGAGTTCTGCGGACGATGTGATCAAGGAAAATGCGGGTGTTACTAAAAATGGCATAGCGATTCCGTTGCCAAATCTTTCATAAGTTTATTCAATTAGGCAACATTAACTAATTACTATTACGAATGTAGAATTTCCTGAGGAAATTGCCTACTTTTAGGCGTATTACGCGGTTCAAGGTGTTTTTAATTTTGAAATAACTCAAAAAGTAAATGACTTGTAAGAGTTTGGTCTTCATATTCGGCTTCAGGGGCCCTGATTTTAGTAAGTAACGACATTTCCAATATTAGCAACGTTGTATACTTGGGTGATCAATGTTACCCCATATCAGCTGAATCAAAAAATCACTTAAAACATTTATTTAAACATAATTAAATCTTTCGAAAAACAAAATAAAGTACATAGTTAGGACCCGAGTAACACACATGTTATAATTGATGCATATTAACTCTTATATGACAAAATCTAGCCATATAAGAGTTAATATGCATCAATTATAACATGTGTGTTCCTTGGGGAGCGGTGGATGCCAGTACTTGTTTTAAAAATATGAAACTTGTAACATTTGTATTGTGAAATGAAAAATTTAAGAAAAACTAAAAAAAATGATCAATGTTACCCCGGATTACGGTACTCGTTTTTTATACAAATATCATTCTTCACCATTTTGCATAAAGGCTCTTTAGAAAAAGATACCGCTATTTATACCTTTTGGAGAAAACAGTTTGTCACCATTAAACTCTGATTTTGACCATGCACGGGTATTCTAGCATATCAAATTATTGCTTCTACTTATAAGGTTCAAAGTCGTTTTTTGAAACTGTTAACAGGTTTCATCCCATGAAACAATTAGATTCCTTGAAACAAAAAGCTTATTTTAGAAGTTAAGAGGTCTGCTACTCCACTGATTCGGAATCGTTTCCCTCCTAGATATCGAAAGATAAACTCTTGAACTCGGAAAAAAATTGTCTCATGAGTTGAAACCAACCTCAGATGCTGATTGAGCCATTTTTTCACTTCGACCTCCTCATTATCTAGGACAAATAGGTGGGTCTTAGTGACTTGTTACTCTCTTATATTCTTCCGACCCTAACTTATAAGTATTCACAAGAACAGATACAACAAGAGTACAATATGGTAGATCTTACCCCGTAACGCACCTTTTAAAAGTTATATACTTTTAAACTTTCTATGAATGCCAATTATGAACGCTATCATTGCATTTAATGTATGTTCTAGAAATGTACATCCTCTTGCATTCGTAGGTTTCACATCTGTGAATACAATTTACAATTTTGATAGTTTTTAAGCCAATTTGTAATTGTTATGAAAATGGTCATCATTATTAAGTAGCATAGTGTATTAATAATGCAATACATAATTTCCCGCCCATATATTTTTTACCATCTCATTGGAAATTAGCATAGAACGACTAGCCTGTCCAAATTATATGCATGTCCAAGTTATATACGTCACCCTACAATCAATCGAACAATAGCGGAGTTTTGGGCAAGCGTTTCATAGTGTCAAGTAGGTCACCTCTACGTTTTACAACAGCGAGTAAATGTTTTTGCTTTTTGATTCTACTAGAATATTCTCTTAAAATTCTGAGTACAGTGTGCAAAATATAGAAATTTTCCTCTCGTATTTTTATCGATTTTGTATGAACAACCAAATATTAGTGAATTTTTATTATATTCGTAAATAGCATGGTATAAGGTGTATAATTAAAAGATTTTTTAATGTACGGTGCCTTGTGCAACTATTCAAATATGTAAGTTGATGTGGAATTCAAATGCAATGTTTGAAACATGTACTTTTTGTGGCTAGTGAGCCACCTATTTGGAAATAAAAAAAGTTATAAAAAAGTAAACTTCAGAAACAGAACTATAATAGTAAACTAGCATAGGGGTATCGATAGCGGTTATTGCCGTGAAGAAGGGGATTACAAGACTTTCATGGTATCACCGGCTTTTTTTTCAATATTTTCTGTTAACATGTTTTGGTGCTTTCAGTAGTCTTTGTCAAAGAATTTCTTATACGTTTCAACCACCCTCGCGCCCCTTCCCTTGCTTACTATCGTTTTACTACCCCATTACCCCGAATGCCATTATCCCGAATGTCACTACCCCGAATTTCATATCCCCGAATGACCCTTAACCCCGAATAACATTATCCCGAATTCCAACATCACGGGACAATGTCATTTAAGGTGTTTGGACATACGGGGGAACAGCATTCGGAGTTATGGAATTCGGGGTAATGCTCTCCGTTGGTATAACCACATTTAATCTGAACATTTTTTAATTTGTGCTCCGCTAATTTGCACATCGTTCAGATCAAAAATGGTTCAAATCAAACGTCATTGAGCTCATGGAACGGAGTAGAGTGAAATGGAACGCTGTGGAATGGAACGCAGAATCCAAACAAAACAGCCAAATGGGTAACCAAAAGTACGAATTTCTGTTTTTTGAGGGTGACTAAAAATTCAAATTAAAAATAAACCCCGATGATTTGCATGAGCTACCGTTCAAATTTGCTGGGTGCACGGTCCTCAGAATAAGCACTCGTAATCAATATGGATGCATCATTAAGATTTTGAGAAACTGTAATTTGATTGATCGTAATCGAATTAACTTTTCAAGAATGGATAATGAAATTCCTGTCATATTTTTTGTTTAGTTATTGATGAATTGACAAGTAGTTAGTTCAGCATAAAATAAATCAGCCCCTCGTAACGGTCAACTCTAATAAATATCATACATTGTTACTAAGACTCTGCTTAAGTGATAGCAATAGAAAATAAATAAATGTTTGTTTCACGTATAGTTTCATTTAATATTCATAAGGTGGTCGTGCTGCCCCACCTTGGTAGCAAAAGTCTTATGCATTTACAATCTCTTTTCTTTTTTTAAATGACACAGTGCTAATGGAAGATGTAATACTAACATTTTGATGCTAATTTGGTGTGTTTGATGAGTTTTTGACAAAGTTAGAGAACAAAATGTTGAAGGTGGCACACTTGTCTCAAATTCCGCTATCCATGAAATAAAATTGTAAAACTTTTTAAAGCAATTATGTTGCTTGAAGCTTCTTTGCACCTATAGTGGTGTATCAGTACACATAAAGGACAGTCTCAAAAGAATTCAATGAATTGCATTAAAGGAACCATACTATAATCTCCACTAAAGGGACAGTGTTCTCAGTGCTCCTTTTACTGGTGCAATTTTTTTGCAAAGAAATTGAAAATGAATCGTTATTGTCATACACTTGAATGATAGAAGGATTTAGAATCTATCAACTTATACGTTAAATTTTTTTTTTCATAATTTTTTCAGCATAATTTAGCTATTTTCCGTAGGTGCCTCACTAATGGTTTTTTCCCCTATTCATACCATGATCGTCGAAATCAATGAAAAAATAGGGTTCTCAATACTGGCGCTACTGTAAAAATCATATGTACCGTTTTTCTATCCACCATCTGACTTGGTTCTACAGTGATACCTCCATGAGTCGATGTTCCATGACTCGATATCGACTCATGGAACCATACTAAAAACAAAATTTCATGGTTACTATGATGGTCCCTAGAAACAGCTTTCCAAATGATTGCTGTTCCATGACTCGATATTTCCATGAGTCGATGGTCCCTTCGATATCGACTCATGGAGGTTTCACTGTAACATAATAAATTTGACGTCTTTAGGTTATTTTGTTTTGGTTTCATGCAGTGCCGTAGCGTGCGGTTGGCCAGGTTGGCACCCGCCAAGGGCGCCAGCCTAAAGGGGGCGCCAAAATGTGTGAATCACTCGGTAAAATTCTCAAAGGTGCATATTAGATAAGGGCTTATTATTAGTAACAATTCCAAAAAAATAGGACATAATAAAGAAACATATAAAACAGGTTTTGAAAGGCTTTAACAAAATATACAATAAGTATTTCAAAAGATATTGTTCATTCCTATATATATTTTTTAAGTTTGAAGTTCAAATAAATACACATACCGTCGTTAAGGGTGACAATGGGTCAAAAAGGGATATGTGCGATTTATTTTTTGAATAACTATCGCAATTTAACTCCAATAAACTTCAAATTTGGTGTGTATGTACTTTGATGGTACATTAACAACTGTTCAAAAAATTAAAGACAAATATTTATTCACAGCGGCACCACAAGTGAATGAAAAATGATCCAATCTCACCCCATAGAGGGGGTGACATTGGGTCACTGTAATTAAAATAACTTGTTTTTGAGAATATGATTGCAACCATTCACAACTGAAAAATATTGATAAAAAACGATGCAAACAAGACAAAAAAATATCCAAGATGTTTCACAAGTATGATAAACCCACTTAAAAGAAAAATTATACAGAAAATTGAAGAGCTATGAGAAAAAATATGTAAACCCAACATTTATTGTCAAGTTTACATAAATTTTCTTGGTTTTCCCTCAAATTGTCTTCAAAGTCTCATCCCCATTGCTATAAAGCCCATTCAGTTTCCCCAAAGGTGTACTGAAACAGTGATTATTTTAAACCTTCGTAAAAAGTTAAATTTCGGTGCAAAATTCCACGATCAATAAATTTCAGGCAGAAGTTGAGTTCCGTGAGATGTTTCTATAATATGAAAACACTGATATATAATCAAATTTAGAAAAAAACACCCTTTTGATAAAAAAAATTACGATGTTGCTGCGCACGAAACACAATTGCTGGTTTGAGAAGTTGTCAAAATTCGTTGTATTGTTATCCAATGCACGGAATACTCAAGTAGACTAGTTTGATGCTTCAGAGATGCTGTATTTAGAAAAAATAAACACAACTTAATGAAAAAAGAGAACACCCGGCACCGTAAAATGTCAAAAAAGTGGACTTGGAATTTCATTTACTATCGTTCTTGCTTGACCCAATCTCACCCCCATTTTCAATGTTTTAGGCATCGTACCGAAAAAAATGATTTTTTTGTGGGAAAATCAAACAGATTCCGGAAAATACCTGTGATGTGTAATGAAAAGACTTTCAACATTCTACTAATACAACGATAGAGGCTGGAGTACATGCGTGATACTTTATACAGTAGAAATTTAATGTTGTAAATTTTATCTAGTTTCAACATGCAAGTTTGTTGATGTAGTAAACATAAACGACTATTTCTAAAAATGTATATTGTTATGAATTATGTGTAATAATATGTTCCCTAACATAGGATTTATTAATTTTAGTAATATCAGCGTTATTAACTGAAATATTTCACAAAACATATTTTTCCGTTTTGACCCAATCTCACCCCCTAGACCCATTGTCACCCCCATCGTAAATTAAATTTGTAAATGATAAGATGTAAATGATAAGAAACAAAGATTTGTATCATTCAGATTTGTATGTATGCTAAAAGTTAGACTGTATGTTTCGATCACTCGTTTTTTTTAGTAAAATTACAAGAAATATTTTCACAGAATACTGAACATGAATCTAAGATTATCCTGAGTGGGATCCACGAAACTATGGGCAGATTTTCAACATAAAATTGGGCAAGATTCTCACAGAATCAATTACAAGATTCTAAGCAGCAGGCTCTTGCTTTATCTTGATCGGTCTTTCACATAATTCTAGGCGTCATTCTGATATAATGTTGCGTAATTTTTTCATAACTCTAATTATTTTGTAAACTGCTCTATACCTAGACGAAAATTCTCACACCAGACATAATTTTATAATTTGTAATATATTTTTAACTAGTGTTCCCAGCAAACTTCGTCTTGCCATTAAGTAGTCTGTTGAAAAACGCTATGGATCGTCCCATACAAAATGACAGTTCCGTGCAACGTTCCCGGTGAATATCCTGGGATTTTTATACACATAAACTCGTTGGAACCCTTGACGAACAAAACGGAGAAAAAATCATTCAAATCCATTGACCCGTTCGTAAACCATTTCGCGACATACAAACACCATTTCTTTGTTATTTATATAGATAGATAACCGTAAACATGTTCCACACTAGCTGAAACTCGTTTGGTTTAAAAAAATGCGGTGGAAAAGTTGAATGTAACTATTTAGACTTCTTAATTAACATTATTGTTAATATTTGATCACCTTTCAAAAAGTTTGCATGATTGACTTTTTCCATGTTCACCTTCTCTTCCACCGTAAAGGTTCTTGGAAAAAACTTTAGATTTTTTGTTAATATTTCCACTTTTCGATATCTCACTGTGAAGAATGCTTTCAATTTGAATGGTAATAGCAATTCCTTAAAAGTAAATTGAAAACTCTTCGATATATTTCAAATATTTTTTATTGATTAACAAACAGCAGTTTTGCAATCAAGCTTGTAAATAATGTCTTGACTAAATCTACGCAAAATTTCAAATAAAAATATTTCCTTTTAAATCCTAGATTTTCTTTGCTTTCTCTATGAATTTCCTGAAAAATGATATTTCTATAAATATCCAAAGAATCTAAACCATCCTATCATATCTCAGAAAATATAACAATTTTTCCTTTACGATTACTATTATGAGGTTGGTCTTTGTTTAGGAATCATAATTTTGTAAAAGATTGCTATGGCTTTCGAGTTGTATTTCTGGCATAAGCTCTAAAATTCTTTCCAGTTATTCAGAGCGAAAAGTTTTAAAACTCTGCTTGAAAGCAAATGGTCCGACATGTAAAGGAGAATTTCTTTAGAAATTTGCGTTTCACCAAAATTTACAAATGTTGTTTGAAACATCTAGTAGAAACTGTACATTTATTCTTAGCTATATAAACTCTATTTTTCTTCGGAATTTGTCAATGCATCTTTCAGATATTATTCAAAAGTACTCAGAAAATTTTCATTAAAAAATAAAAGAATACTCATTTTTTCTTGCAGGAGATTTAGTCAATAATTTAATATGTTCTGATCTCAAGGAAATAATATAACCTTTTATGACACTTTTGACGATTTTCATAAAAATTATCGTAGAAATCGCTCAGAATTATTTTTTTTCTGCTGAGCTTTGATTAAGGGGCGCTGAAATGGAGGTTCGCCAAGGGCGCCATGAAGCCACGCTACGGCTCTGGTTTCATGGCAATTTGTTGTTTTAAAGTTCTCTAGTGTACTTATGGTTAGCACTATTCATTGTTCTAAAAATACCTATCTTGATACCTTGATGGCTACAGCGTAGCGTCACGCCATTGCCGGGTGTATTATAGAGCTCCATCTTCGTCGGTCTTGGGCGAAACTTCTCCAGTTGCCCCGAACGTTTAGGGTCGCCAGGTCCTCTTCCACTGCGTACAGCCAGCGTATTCATGGTCTTCCCCGAAGCCGCCGACCTCTACCTGGTTCCCTGCTGAATATTATTTTCGCAATTCTTTCTTCCGACATTCGCACTAAGTGGGACCAACCCACTGAAGTCTTCCGTATTTTACACGCTTGATAATATTCGCATCTTTGTACACTTGATACAACTCGTAATTCATGCGTCTGCGCCACACACCATTTTCGAGTTTCCCACCGAGTATTGTCCGCAGCACTTTACGCTCGAAAACACCGAGAGCTTTCCGGTCTGACTCTTTCAACGTCCATGCTTCGTGCCCGTAGAGAGCCACCGGAAGAATCAATGTTTTATACAGGGCGAATTTTGTTTCCGTTTGCAAGCTGCGGGACCTAAGCTGGTAACGTAGTCCGTAAAATGTCCTATTTGCAGCCGTAACACATCTTTTCACTTCGCGGGAAACGTCGTTGTCACATGTCACAAGTGTTCCAAGCTAAACAAATTCTTCAACAACTTCAAACACATCCCCATCGAACACTACCTCAGCACCTACACCACCATGCCTGACTCTATCTCTACCTGCAACCATGTACTTCGTTTTGGTAGAATTAATGGTCAGGTCTATCCTCGCTGTCCCCTCTTCCACCTGCGATCGATTCCAATTATATCTATATCGTCCGCAAAGCCAAGGAGCATGTGCGACCTTGTGATAATAGTGCTATTTCTCTGCACGCCAGATCTCCTAATAGCACCCTCGAGTGCAATGTTGAACAGTAAATTCGAAAGTGCGTCTCCCTGCTTCAATCCGTCTAACGTCACGAACGAGGTTGACAACTCGTCTGCGATCCGAACACTTGATTTCGAACCATCCAGCGTAGCACGTATCAGCCAAATTAGTTTCGCCGGAAAACCATTTTCAGACATTATCTGCCAAAGCTCATTTCTTTTCACTGAGTCGTACGCCGCCTTGAAATCAATAAACAGATAGTGAGTCTGCAAGTTATACTCCCGGAATTTGTCTAGGATCATTCGCAAGCTAAACATCTGGTCCGTTGTCGAACGGCCCTCACGAAAACCAGCTTGGTATTCGCCGACGAAGGACTCTTCGAGCGGTCTCAGTCTGTTAAACAGGATGCGCGACAGAATATTGTACGCCGAATTCAGCAGGGTAATTCCTCTGTAATTGGCACACTTCAGTCTGTGCCCTTTCTTGTAAATAGGGCGGATGAGGCCATCCAACCAGCCGGTGGGCAATTGTGTGCTAAAAATATATGACCAAAAAACTGTTAGTAGGTCTGAATTGGATCATGTTCCCCTAATGTGTTTTCAAACATTGGTGTGGAAATAACAATAAAATTCGGCAGCAAATCAGTTTGTCCAAAACTGTGGGAAAAGACATGTAAGACCCAAATCATGTTTACCCCACAGTAATTTTATAATTATGGTAAAGAATGAAGTTTTACTAAGATTCAGTAAATGATAACCGAGATTTCAGCTCTTGGATTCTCGGCAACCCGTTTACTTACTTGATACTTGATGGTCTACAATCCGCTACGCCGAATGGTTTGTCCTCCACTGGACTCGGTCCTGAGCCCATCGATTCCAGTCGCCCTAAACCTTGAGAGCTCTTAGGTCCTCCTCAACTGCAAAAAGCCATCGTGTGCGCGGCCTACCACGAAATCGACGGCCTCGTCCGGGTTCTCTACTGCATATTACTTTTGCTTGTCGTTCTTCCGGCATTCGTACCACGTGACCCACCCAATTCAGTCTACCGTGTTTTATGAACTTAATAATATCCACTTCTTTATATACCTGGTACAAATCATGATTCATGCGGCGCCGCCAGATGCCATTTTCTTGTTTACCGCAGAGTATTGTTCGCAGCATCTTACGCTCAAAAACCCCGAACGCTTTCCGGTCGACTTCTTTTAACGTTCATGATTAATGGCCGTATAGAGCAACCGGGGGGAGCAGTGTCTTATATAGCGTGAATTTTGTCTGCGTCTGCAGGTTACGGGACCTCAGCTGGCTACGGAGCCCGTAAAAAGCCCTATTCGCAGCTGCAATACGCCTTTTCACCTCGTGGGTAACATCATTGTCGCACGTCACTAGTGTACCAAAGTAAATAAATTGTTCCACAACTTCAAATCGTTCACCACCCAGCAACATTTCACTACCAACATCACAATTGGAACCACGCTGTCTACCAGCGATCATGTACTTTGTTTTGCTGGTATTGACGGTAAGTCCAATCCTCGCTGTCTCCCTTTTAAAAGGCACGAATTCCTCTTCCACGGCACGACGAACGATTCCTATTATGTCGATATCCTCCGCAAAACCTAGGAGCATATGTGACCGCGTGACGATGGTACCGCTTTTTTGGAATGTTGCTTCGAGGGCAATGTTGGGAAACTATGTTCTAACATAAAGTGACCAGATATATTTTGCTCTAATCCGGGACAAATATTATAATACTTAGAATGTACCCTGAAATATCACATAGAAGGTGTTAAGTTTCTATCTCTTCATAGTATCGCCAAAAAGTGGGTCTTCATTTATTGATGTTTTGAGAAGGAATTTATAAGATTTTTTTAATTTAAATTATGTGTAACCATTTCGTCTATTCTATTGGTGCCTTTCACCGGGGCGCATATGGATCACTTTTTGTAAGCTTATTATGAATTAAGCTATTGTCAGCTATTTAATTAGATATAATGTAACTTTTAAGAAACATTTAACAAATTATAAATAACTTTGAAAGAAACAAAAATTTAAAATGTGACTCTGAGGTGGAACTATTACCATATTGAAACTTATTTTAAGATATAAAATCAGTCCTATTCACTTAATGTGGGTCCCCTGAAACTAAAAAAATAACTCCTTCTTAGAACTATAAAATAAGGGTGTCTGGCCATTTGGTTGTTTGGCCGAATGCCGTTTGGCCGAATCAAGAACAAAAAAAAATGATTTAATTTTTTCAACGCTGATGTGTGGGATTTATAAGTACGGCTCTGATCTACCAGTTAACTTATCGATCTATATGATGTGGTGGGTTGCTATATAAGTGCTCCAAGAGAATACATAAAACTATCCGTTCATTCAAGACGAGTTTGGGAACTCACGTCAAGACAAGTTTATGGTTGGTCGTCTCTGGGCTACCAACGGTGTGCTCGGGTTTGCATAGTTTTTGATAATTTCATAAGAATTATTTCCTTGTTTAAACATAGGCTATTCTTTCAACTTTTACCGGTTTCCTTACTATTGGCAATAATTTAGCTTATATTTTAAATGGGAATTTTATCTTCTTTGAATCAACGGCAGTTCTTTTTAGTAATACTGATATAATAATTGTTTGCATTACACTAGCTTAATTTTTATAAAAGATTTTTACTTCTTTTGATCGTAGGCTGTTCTTTCATATTTTAATATTTTGCATAGTTAATAGAACTAAGGCTTATGATACGTTTATAGAGTATTATTTAAAAAATTGAACCGAACGACTCACTGAACACTTAGGGTCAAGAAGCTAACTGTTTCTCTGTTTGTTGTGAAAAGAAGAAGCTAGACTTGTGATTGCTAGAAATTATTTAGTTTACTAATTACTATCAGAAGGATTGAGGCAAATCGATGCTACAGAAAGACGAATAAGTCGTAAACCGTTTTAGTAACTGTCGAAAGCTGACTACAAACGCAATGCGAAAACCTATGCTGGCAGCTATTACTGCTAGTAGAGAAGTGAATAATTGCTTACATTTATAAATTCGTTCAGCATTGACTGTTTCTTAAACTAACACTAAAGAGCTGTTTATCAATGATGATTTAAGCTTCTTTCAGAATAAACTGTTCTACTGTGAAATTCAGCTTTGAAATCCATTACAAATGTATGTTAACTGTAGTTCACTATTGTTCTCAATTTCGGCCAAATGACATGAAATAAGATCATTTAATTGCAAAAGTAAATTTTAGCATTTCGCATCATTTGTCCGGATGTAGGCAATTTTTTGTTTGAATGAGCAAGATTTTCGTAAATTGAAGATATTTCTGTCAAAGAATATATTTTCAGGACTGATATTTTTAAGCATGTTGGTTAAACGTTAAATTACTGAATAGCTAGAATAACTGAATAGTAAAACAGAACAGATGATCATCCTTTTGAAATGAAAAAATCTATAAAATATTTGGACTATTAGTCTGCTATAGATTCTCATAACTTTCTTCGTTTCTTAAATTCCAATTCTAGAAACCTGAAATTCGTTAATTTTTTGTTGAAATTGTGTGCAGATTTTCAAGAACTGAAATAATTGACTCTCATTTCAAATTTAAGTACGAGTTAACATTTACTTTGGAAGCTTTATGTTTTGTATATCTGTCTCAATATTCATAAGAAATTGTCACATATTGTATGTTCTATTGTATATTATATAATAAATTATATCAAACATTTGAAAGTGTATTTTGAAATTATAATACAAGTTCGCTGTCATACAGATGATAAAATGACAACAAGTGGTCAACTGATCAAATCCGGGACGTTTTCCGGGACGCTTCGTAATGCGGGACAGGATGCTTAAATCCGGGACTGTCCCGCACAATCCGGGACGTCTGGTCACTTTATTCTAACATTATTTACCATAACTCATTTCTCTTCACGTACGCCGCCTTGAAATCAATAAACAGATGATGAGTCTGCAAGTTGTATTCCCGGAACTTATCAAGGATTTGTCGCAAGGTAAACGTTTGATCCGTTGTTGATCGGCCCTCACGAAAACCAGCTTGGTATTCGCCGACGAAGGACTCCTCAAGCGGCCTCAATCTGTTGAACAGAATACAGAATAATTATTTTGTACGCCGAATTGAGAAGCGTTATTCCGTGTCCCGTCTTATACAGAGGGCAGATGAGACCCTTCAGCCAGCTAGCAGGCAGTTTTTCTTCCTCACATATCCTTAACAGAGTACGGTGCAGTATTTCGTAGAGCTGCTCACTACCATACTTGAAAAGCTCGGCCGGGAGCTCGTCTTTTCCAGCAGCCTTACTGTTCTTCAACTCTTACCGACCCGTTTACCGAGATCAATTTCCAAATTTGCTCAAAGCGTCTATCAAAAATGGCTTAATATATGATGACAATGTAATTCTGAATTTATACCGAAACCATCATTTTGAAACTATGGCAC
The DNA here is from genome assembly GCF_002204515.2 of Aedes aegypti. NCBI lineage: Eukaryota > Metazoa > Arthropoda > Insecta > Diptera > Culicidae > Aedes > Aedes aegypti. Next base: position 145,300,829 of record NC_035108.1, read on the forward strand.
AGGAGATGCAAGACTTAAATTGATCTTTTTCATAGTTTATTTCAATATTCTTCAGAATTAGTTAAATACATTCGAAACCTGCTAGTTTTCTATCATTCTTATGTATTTATGACAAAACAAAACATTATGAACTATTCGGGTACGTATCGTGTAAATGTCTTTCAAATAAGTGATTCCCGAATATTTGTTATAGAATCGTCACCATGTGTTAATCCAGGATCAGAACTCAATGTTTGTGAATATCTTTCACTAGCATAGCATAGCATAGCATTAGCGACTGTACAAATCGTGGGTGGCTGTACAATGCTCAGCTCTATTGGTTTTGAGAAATCTACATGTAGTGTCGCAAAAAACCGTCTGGGATGAACGCCTTTTTCTACATAATAAAAATAAACAAAAACAAGCATCACATTGTACACCTGGCTACGTCCTTACAATCGCTGGGGGAAGGGAAGGAATGTTAGTTCAACGTCTATTTAAGAAGATACAGGGAACCCAAACTATCTTCATAGACGTCACGGGATAGGGAGATTGTGTTAGAAGGGTAGGGTGTATAGGAGGATGAGCTCAATTCGACAATTTAGTGCATTATAAATCAGATATGATAATAAGTACATAAATGACAATTTTTAATTTGCCTGATATATCCAAACCATTACTGAAAGGAAAGTTTCGATTAGCTAGATATAAAAATATAAAATTTCACTACACTACGCCAACAATGCACTATTAGTATTCAACAGCACTACGCGAACGACACAACTTACACGATTAATCCTGACCACTTCACCCGCCCCCGCAGGAGCAAGCGTTACAGCAAAGGATCATACACTACTTATGTTTATGAATATCTTTCACTTCCATGTTAAACACTCATTTTGAAAAAAAAGTGCATTTAAGCGTCCTAGCGTTCATATACCAACTCGTGAATCGATAAAAGGTAAGACAAACTACGTTCATAGTGATCAATTTAACCCGATTTTACGGTAGGTATATATATGTTCATGAAAATGGTTCCCTAGGCGGAATGCAGTCCGAATGCGAACTAAATCAAAAAATGACAATAAACAAACTTGATCGAGGCAGAATGGTTGTACAACCCTAGATGTGGAATTAGCGTTGGTTGCTGTTGCGATGCTATGGTCCCTGGTACCAGCCACCAGCCCATAGTGTTCTTGCCAACATACGGGACCGGCTTCGGTAGCTGAGCAGTAAAACATGTTTCTTATGGCTGTCTAGCCAAAGGGTGCTGATCTGTTACTGTTCTATCGTGTTTATCACGTGGGCTGCCAACACAAAGGCATCTCAGTGAGATTTGGAATATTCGTTGTTTTGTGGTTGAATCTATAGATTTTGAGTGGGCTTAAGCGGAAATGTTTGAAGCCATTGTATACATTGGAATATTATTTAAATTCTATAATTTGCCTTTTTTGTGCGGCGATGAAAATTAATCATGATCGTCATCACTCAATTAGCTGGAGTGTATTTCCGGTTTGGAATTCCGTTCAGAATTTCTCATAATGTAGGGTGGATTTTGCTTACTATGAACTCAGCGTTGCTCCTCCAGCCCTCCGCCACAGTTCGTAGTTGATTGTACCAACAATTAATTATACTTCCACGGGATTAGTGTTTCTGGGACCGACCCCTATTACTCAGAGGGGTTGAAACAAAACAAAACAATGGAATTCACAAGGAGTAATAGCATCTTAAATTTAGGAATAAGAAAGTTTTTTATTTCAGCGTTGTTCATACTGGTGGGCCGCGCATCCCAATACAACTGTTAAGAACGCCACGATATAAAGAAGTTTGGGAACCTCTGATCTTAATAACAGCTAGCGATTTTTCTTTCCAAATCAAATTTTCCTATAGTAAATCCCATACATACTTCAAATGGTTGGTGCTAAATTATTGTTTCACCGACCGAGTTGAAATTTTGCACAGTTGTTATGGAACTCAAATGCAATTACAAAAGTGAACTGGAAGTATGAGAAAACAAATTTACGAAACCGATTGAAATTGAACCAGTTAATATTATGTAATACATTCAGCCCAGCCAATTGCTTAAAAGTGGCTACATCTGGTAGTAACCCGTATAGGGAACAAATCTACGATGCATCCAATGAATTCGACAATACGCACAACTCGCAGTAGCTGTAGCAACCAAAGATACAAATATGGCTTCTAATCAACCGATGAACACATGTTAACTGACGCCCTCGCGATGCACAATAAATAAGTAATTTATCTTACGTTTACTAGATACTTTACTTATGCAGGAGCGCCAAACATCAAAGCATATGTCGGAGACGGAGTCTAGGCACATTCAAAGAAACGGCCATGTGTATCAGTTTTGTGCACGCCTTCGAAGCGATTCTCTCTCGCGCCGTCGTCAATTGATGTTTGAAACATTATTGCACTTTGTGACTCAAATTAGCATTTAAATTGCTATTCCCTGCGTTAATCGTCGATCCTATAGCAGTAAATAAATCAATGACATTTGTAGAGCGAGTACTTTTTTTTTCACTTTGCCAAATAAAGCCGTTGGATTGGCTCGATTTGTCCAAGAAGTGTAACAAAAAAAAAAGTCACCCACTTGCCTACGGTTAACCTTGACCATAGCAGCTCTGAAACAAACCATAGACAGCAGACAGGTATAGCGATTTGTTACTTAATCGCGTAAGTGAAAACAGATATCGCTGTCCAAATAAATGCCTATAAATCGGAAACGACTGATATAGATCAATTCATCTAGTGATGGTGGAGTCTTGTTTTGTACACTCGGTGTGCGATTTACAGTGCGAACCATTTTTTTCTCAAGCACCACACTGCATACTCGATGGAAAATATCATTTAAAAGTTTTATGAATAATAGTTCAAGTTCTATGTGAACATTAATAACACAGCGTAACAAAAATGACATTTTTGCGTGTCTCAAGGATCAAATTATGTGTCTCTAATAGATTTTGGGTCACTGAATCTTATGGCGTTCTCAGAAATGTTCCAGCACGTCACAATTTTTAGCTACAGGTCGCCAAAGTTGTATAAAACAATGGTTTTATTGATGTTTACATGAAATTGGAATTATGATTTCTCAAACTTGTTTGTGATATAATCTACCAAACATGCTCAATAGGACTTGAATTTCAATTTAGATACAATTTAGTTGAACTTTCACGATAAAATTTAGTTTAAATCGATTTTTTTCAACATGCTTTTGCAGTCTTCATATAAAATTCTTCGTTTCTCTTATATGTCTTAATACAACAGTTTTCTAAACCACCAAAAAATAACATTTTACCATCAAAAGTATTTTAAACTTTGTTGATAGTTATTGTTTTATACATGAAGTTTAAATTCTGTAACTAATTAAGCGAATAAATTGCCGTACAAGCTGTCAAACTTGCATGCAAGTTGACTGAAACAGTCAAATTTTGCATTTTCAACAGTCCATATTTCAAAAACTAGACGTGCTATGATACTTCTGAAAGCGGCAATAGACTCAGCAACCCTTAATTTAGTAAATAGGGATATTTTGGTGCTTTAGACGAAAACGTGTTCCGCAGTGTAATAGCATTTTATACAACTTTGACGATCTGTAGCTCAAAGATGTCCCGTGATGAGACATTTCTTATTGAGGCGTCGGAGACACATGATTTGATTCTTGAGACACGCACAAATGTTATTTTTGTTGCGCTGTGTCATGATATTGATTTTGCACATAAGTGGCCGTTTGTAAGCCACGTTACTCTTTTTAAGGATAGGGGTAAGTCTAGATTGTATACAAATTTTCAAAACGTGGTAGAACGACCTTTAATTGGTGCATTCATATCATAAAAAAATACAAAAACTTTTGTAGCACGTTCTATTTTTGAAAGAAATGTTTTTGTCTTATTGACAAAAAAACATCTGCTTATCGAAATCAAAACTTCGAAAGGCTATAAGACGATTTTTTACCCGTTTTGTTTCATATTACGAAAAGCTTTAAATTTCTGAGACTCTGCTTTGTATGGGAAACATTTCACATGAAATATTTCAATTTATGCTGTTCAAAAGTTTTCATTTTCGAGGCTCATTTCATTAAGCATAGTAGCCTATATAGACTTATAATGCCCAATTGTCCGGAAATTATCCAGAAGTCTCATTAGTGGTTTGATGGTTTAACTTTTTAAATTAAGATTTTCTTAAGTTGTCCGGAATTCGAATCAAAGTGCCCGGAATATGACCCCAGTACTTATTTTACCGGGTGTTCAGCAAACCTAATTTTTTACCGAGATCTCGGCGAACGTTACTGAAATTTTACCAAGATTCGTCAAACAATTACCGAGAAACATCGAATTTGTTTACCGTGGTCGATTTCCGAATTTGAGTGTGTTATTGAACGTTGATAATATATCACACTTCCAGTTATTCACAGTATATTCACAAAGTACCATATCTCATTGAAATTACTTGGTTACTCTGAGATGATGAACTTTAGAATTCCTTCTAATATATTTGCATGGATTTTTTAAGGTATCTACATAGTTTTTCTTAATTAAGTTTTCTTATTTTGTTTTTAACCTACGATTACAATACAACTGAGATTTTTATTCATTAAATCTTATATTTGCATAGAAATTCAAATTTCTTCTTCTCAAACTATTTGTTTTATTGTATTTACATTGCTTAGTTAAATTTTGAGGAAAATGTCATTTCACGTTAATTTACGTGAAATAAAAAATGGATGATGAAAATTTTGAAGTTTTGGCTCTCCTACTCTTGAACGAGTAAATATTTCAATTATAAATGGTAAATATTATTATCCCCCTAAAAGCTCAAAATGATTTGGAAGCACGGTGTGCCAGAAACCGTTATTAACAGAAAAAAATGTCCATGAATTCGGCACCTACCATTCGAAAGATATAGTATTCAAGCATCTTCTCCGTGAATTTGAAAATATTCTAACGAGGGAATCGAAAGTTATAGTGATTTGAAAGTTTTGAGCTATTTTGGAAGGGAAATTCACATGCTTATAAATATTTCCCAACGGTGCATCATTATTATCTTGTAAACCAGCCAAGTCATCACCAGCTTTGCATTAAGCATTCAAAACATGTGATATCCAAGCAGCTTTTCTATAAATTTGAAATCATTTCGTCAAGGAAATCTGAAGTTACAGTGATTTGTATTTTATGATTATTTCTGTGAAGTTTAAATTAGGGCTGATTTATATGCCTTTGTTATGAAAGTGTACGTAATTTGCAAATTAAAATGTCTATAGGACTGACCATCGGCATTCAAAAAATATAGTAGTCAATTATCTTCGAAGTTAGTTTGAGATTATTTTATCAAAAAACAACATAACTAGAGTACTTTGAAGTTTTGGAGTCATTGAGATTTTTTTTTTTCAATCGTCTAAAATAGTGTTCGCAACACGCATTTAATAATTTTGACACATATTATCTTAACAGATTTGCATTCAACTTATATCTTACATTGAAGAAATGCAGTGTTTCGTTAAATCATAAGCAAATGGGTTCGTTTTTGTGAATTTTGTTTCATTTCTGCGCGTTTTGCGGGGCAGTGTTTCGTTATGGCCCAAATAAGCATATTGGCGAACCTAAACAATTTGAAAGTGGCACCATGTTGCTCAGTCGAGGTTGGATTATCAACTAGTGAGATCATGCTAGTGTTTTAAATAAGTTAAATATGATGGTTCACATCTTGTTCATGACAGCGAAGGGGATACGTTTATATATGTGTTTGTTCAATTAATAGTTAGTAGGAGTTTATTGTAGAAATTACCTTTGTTTCATGTTTTGCCAATTATGTAAAAGCAACAAGCCTTATATTTTGTTAAGTTCCTAGAATTATTGGATACTATAAGCGTCGACTTTTCCTTTAGATACTGATAGATTACTTTTTGGATTGATGCTGCATGATTTGCATCATGCGAAATCTTTGAATGGTTCGTCATCAAAGGTATCGCTTATACATTGATTCAGTCATGTTTTGTGCATATAAAAGAATTACTATTTATATTATTTTATTAATTATGTTGATGACTTCATTATGTTTTAAGAGAGGTATAACAGGATATAACCAGTGAAAATGATGTGATGATCTCTAGGACTATTGTAATTAAGCGTTTTGTTTACCAAGACGAATCTGTAATATAACCACTTCCAATTTTCCAAACTCCCATTTACTTCTCGTGGAAGTGCAGAGGATTCCAACGGCTTCCTCAAAGATAGTATCACGTAAATACTTATTCCATAACCCCAATTGACATGTATTCGGACGCAGCAGGACGCGGTATTGCTTAGTACAAGGAATGATAATTCCATTACTTACACACTGAGAGTGCTGCGACTAATCCTAAGTAACATCCGTTGGTTCCTTGTGCATGTATAGTTGCTCTTGTAATAACGGAGAAGCAACAATAGGCGGTCAATCACGCTATTAAATCACATTGATCAACATATTGATAAGATTTTGTTGCAATTAGTAGTGGTAAAAACATTGAACGTGGTAATTCAATACTCAAAATTTACTTTATTATAGGTCCAAAACTTCAATGTACTTTAGTAGTGTTGTCTCTAGATAAAGTATTCTCAGACTTGCTGCGAAGAGGCTTGAATAATCATCTTTTCAATGCCGAGTGTCAGTCATGTAGACAGTTTTATTTGTAAATTCTGTGCACTAATATAAAAAAGCCATAAAAAAGCTCTAATTTAGACTTCATAGAAATAATGGTAAATATACATATCACTGTAACTTCAGATTTTCTCGACATTATGATTGCAAATTTACACGGAAGATGCTTGGATATTACATGTTTTGAATGCTTAACGCAAAGTTGATGGTTACTTGGCTTGTTTACAAGTTAATAATGATGCACCTTTGAGGAATATTTATAAGCATGTGAATATCCCATGCAAAATAGCTTAAAACCTTCAAATCACTATAACTTTCGATTCCCTCGTTAGAATATTTTCAGATTCACGGAGAAGATGCTTGAATACTGTATCTTTCGAATGGTAGGTTCCGAATTCATGGACATTTTTTTCTGTTAATAACGGTTTCTGGCACACCGTGGGAAGAAATTTGGCTGTGCACACGCCATTCGAAGTTCAAAAGGCAATTCCTATGGAAATGTTTCTTCTGCGTTCAGCATTCCAACTCTTCGTTTTTTGTATAATCTTTTACCATGCATTACAAAGCTATTAAAATATCCGCGATTTCTTTAAGAGATTGTCATCAGCATATTAATGAGACCCCAAAGATAATAAAATTCTAATATTATGACATAAAAATGCTAGTTGGCTTAGATTCGGTACGAACAAAATCTTCGAACAATTATAATGAACGAATGGTCGAAAAGGGAGTTTCAATAAGTGTACGCTATCTTGAAAGCGCTTCCATCCCTAATTCCTTTGCCTAATGCTCATAATTCAGTGTTGTAAGCAATCACGGTAGTCGACACGTTTTCGCTGATATTCGGCTGCGCTTCCGTTAAACACGCATATCACGAGCGATCAAACGAATGTCGAAAAGAAAAATGTCAATTGAATGCCACTGACCACGATAGCTTTGCTAGGAAACATCACGGTTTTGTTTGTTTCTGTTCTGCTTTCACTGTATGTGTGTCACATTTGACATAACAGGGAATATCAAACTATTCATACTTGTTTTAATTATGAATCGTGGTTTACGGCCAACCAGCCGAGTGGAAGTTTAACAACTACCGAAAAGCTAAACATTACATATAATTTGCAATTGGATTAGATGGACAAATTGATGTGAAGATTTGCGAAAAAGTTACACGTCTTCTCAGTGAGAATCGAACTCACGACTCCCCGATCTCTAGTTGGGGCGCGTTAACCACTACGCCATGAGAGGACTCATGAACGCAGAAGTTAACCTGAATTCGATTTCAGCTCAATAATCACGTGGTCCTCTTTCGCAAAGTGCACCTCTTTCGGAAGAATTAGATGCCCATCCAAACACAACGCTTTCTATATATATCCAATGCCTAGCCCGAGAGCGCATTGTTTTTTAGATATAGGAATAGCACACTACACTAGCCAGCAACTGCGCTGGCTGAGGTTTCTATTGTGTGGGCTTCCAATGGGTCGCGACGTTCTCAAACGACCGGTTACGGAACATGAGTCCGTTGCTCGATAAATACTTGTTTTAATTATGAATCGTGGTTTACGGCCAACCAGCCGAGTGGAAGTTTAACAACTACCGAAAAGCTAAACATTACATATAATTTGCAATTGGATTAGATGGACAAATTGATGTGAAGATTTGCGAAAAAGTTACACGTCTTCTCAGTGAGAATCGAACTCACGACTCCCCGATCTCTAGTTGGGGCGCGTTAACCACTACGCCATGAGAGGACTCATGAACGCAGAAGTTAACCTGAATTCGATTTCAGCTCAATAATCACGTGGTCCTCTTTCGCAAAGTGCACCTCTTTCGGAAGAATTAGATGCCCATCCAAACACAACGCTTTCTATATATATCCAATGCCTAGCCCGAGAGCGCATTGTTTTTTAGATATAGGAATAGCACACTACACTAGCCAGCAACTGCGCTGGCTGAGGTTTCTATTGTGTGGGCTTCCAATGGGTCGCGACGTTCTCAAACGACCGGTTACGGAACATGAGTCCGTTGCTCGATAAATACTTGTTTTAATTATGAATCGTGGTTTACGGCCAACCAGCCGAGTGGAAGTTTAACAACTACCGAAAAGCTAAACATTACATATAATTTGCAATTGGATTAGATGGACAAATTGATGTGAAGATTTGCGAAAAAGTTACACGTCTTCTCAGTGAGAATCGAACTCACGACTCCCCGATCTCTAGTTGGGGCGCGTTAACCACTACGCCATGAGAGGACTCATGAACGCAGAAGTTAACCTGAATTCGATTTCAGCTCAATAATCACGTGGTCCTCTTTCGCAAAGTGCACCTCTTTCGGAAGAATTAGATGCCCATCCAAACACAACGCTTTCTATATATATCCAATGCCTAGCCCGAGAGCGCATTGTTTTTTAGATATAGGAATAGCACACTACACTAGCCAGCAACTGCGCTGGCTGAGGTTTCTATTGTGTGGGCTTCCAATGGGTCGCGACGTTCTCAAACGACCGGTTACGGAACATGAGTCCGTTGCTCGATAAATACTTGTTTTAATTATGAATCGTGGTTTACGGCCAACCAGCCGAGTGGAAGTTTAACAACTACCGAAAAGCTAAACATTACATATAATTTGCAATTGGATTAGATGGACAAATTGATGTGAAGATTTGCGAAAAAGTTACACGTCTTCTCAGTGAGAATCGAACTCACGACTCCCCGATCTCTAGTTGGGGCGCGTTAACCACTACGCCATGAGAGGACTCATGAACGCAGAAGTTAACCTGAATTCGATTTCAGCTCAATAATCACGTGGTCCTCTTTCGCAAAGTGCACCTCTTTCGGAAGAATTAGATGCCCATCCAAACACAACGCTTTCTATATATATCCAATGCCTAGCCCGAGAGCGCATTGTTTTTTAGATATAGGAATAGCACACTACACTAGCCAGCAACTGCGCTGGCTGAGGTTTCTATTGTGTGGGCTTCCAATGGGTCGCGACGTTCTCAAACGACCGGTTACGGAACATGAGTCCGTTGCTCGATAAATACTTGTTTTAATTATGAATCGTGGTTTACGGCCAACCAGCCGAGTGGAAGTTTAACAACTACCGAAAAGCTAAACATTACATATAATTTGCAATTGGATTAGATGGACAAATTGATGTGAAGATTTGCGAAAAAGTTACACGTCTTCTCAGTGAGAATCGAACTCACGACTCCCCGATCTCTAGTTGGGGCGCGTTAACCACTACGCCATGAGAGGACTCATGAACGCAGAAGTTAACCTGAATTCGATTTCAGCTCAATAATCACGTGGTCCTCTTTCGCAAAGTGCACCTCTTTCGGAAGAATTAGATGCCCATCCAAACACAACGCTTTCTATATATATCCAATGCCGCGACCCATTGGAAGCCCACACAATAGAAACCTCAGCCAGCGCAGTTGCTGGCTAGTGTAGTGTGCTATTCCTATATCTAAAAAACAATGCGCTCTCGGGCTAGGCATTGGATATATATAGAAAGCGTTGTGTTTGGATGGGCATCTAATTCTTCCGAAAGAGGTGCACTTTGCGAAAGAGGACCACGTGATTATTGAGCTGAAATCGAATTCAGGTTAACTTCTGCGTTCATGAGTCCTCTCATGGCGTAGTGGTTAACGCGCCCCAACTAGAGATCGGGGAGTCGTGAGTTCGATTCTCACTGAGAAGACGTGTAACTTTTTCGCAAATCTTCACATCAATTTGTCCATCTAATCCAATTGCAAATTATATGTAATGTTTAGCTTTTCGGTAGTTGTTAAACTTCCACTCGGCTGGTTGGCCGTAAACCACGATTCATAATTAAAACAAGTATTTATCGAGCAACGGACTCATGTTCCGTAACCGGTCGTTTGAGAACGTCGCGACCCATTGGAAGCCCACACAATAGAAACCTCAGCCAGCGCAGTTGCTGGCTAGTGTAGTGTGCTATTCCTATATCTAAAAAACAATGCGCTCTCGGGCTAGGCATTGGATATATATAGAAAGCGTTGTGTTTGGATGGGCATCTAATTCTTCCGAAAGAGGTGCACTTTGCGAAAGAGGACCACGTGATTATTGAGCTGAAATCGAATTCAGGTTAACTTCTGCGTTCATGAGTCCTCTCATGGCGTAGTGGTTAACGCGCCCCAACTAGAGATCGGGGAGTCGTGAGTTCGATTCTCACTGAGAAGACGTGTAACTTTTTCGCAAATCTTCACATCAATTTGTCCATCTAATCCAATTGCAAATTATATGTAATGTTTAGCTTTTCGGTAGTTGTTAAACTTCCACTCGGCTGGTTGGCCGTAAACCACGATTCATAATTAAAACAAGTATTTATCGAGCAACGGACTCATGTTCCGTAACCGGTCGTTTGAGAACGTCGCGACCCATTGGAAGCCCACACAATAGAAACCTCAGCCAGCGCAGTTGCTGGCTAGTGTAGTGTGCTATTCCTATATCTAAAAAACAATGCGCTCTCGGGCTAGGCATTGGATATATATAGAAAGCGTTGTGTTTGGATGGGCATCTAATTCTTCCGAAAGAGGTGCACTTTGCGAAAGAGGACCACGTGATTATTGAGCTGAAATCGAATTCAGGTTAACTTCTGCGTTCATGAGTCCTCTCATGGCGTAGTGGTTAACGCGCCCCAACTAGAGATCGGGGAGTCGTGAGTTCGATTCTCACTGAGAAGACGTGTAACTTTTTCGCAAATCTTCACATCAATTTGTCCATCTAATCCAATTGCAAATTATATGTAATGTTTAGCTTTTCGGTAGTTGTTAAACTATTCATGTTGTTTATGATTCGATGTCTGAATTCTATGCAAAATTTATGATTTATGCAAATGCCTTCGTATGAGACGACATTCAATTGACAATAGTGGTAAAATGAACAGGGGTGGTAAAATGAACACCGTGCCTTTTACCGAGAAAAATCGAATTTCAATGAATTTTTATCATGCACGGACGATTTAGAACATAAATCGGTGTGTTCGGGTTGATACGGAGGCCAAATCAAGTAAAAATATCAACGAAAACTAAGAATTTAGAAAATTACGTTTGAAAATTGGAACTGACTTAACTTTCCGCTCGAAGGACTTAAGGTTTTTCAGTGAGGTGAATACCGTTATGATATGATGTCAATTCTGATATTTCTTTTTGAATGGGTTACAATCCTTATAAGCGGTTTCTTCACCACCGCTTAGGCCTTAAACCTGGTTCAATCGTATGGGTAAACGTGGTTTACGGCGTAAGCGGAGGTGAAGAAATCGGCCCTTAGTGGATATATTTTCGGATATGCAATAAAATTTTTCGAGAATATTTGTTTTGTAGTTGTAGATGGTCTTACATTGTTCACAATTATTCAATATGCATTGTATTACAATTCTGTTGTTGGATTTTGATTATTGATGTGTCGCATGATGTGGTTTGTGCAGATCAAATTTTGATCCCCAACTGATTACCCAGGACTGATTCCTGGAAATCTGGGACTGGCCAGAATGGTTCCGAATGTGTTGAGAGAGTTGAAATATACTAATGGTTTATGATTCAGCTACAAACACTGTAGTTTTATTTGATCCGTGCCAAATAACGACGATAATGTCTCAAATGATCTTCGGACAGACCCCACGAAACAGCGGATAGGAAAAGGCAGACTATGGAGATTGTAAGTCTGTTTTAACCTTCCAGTCTTCGCGCGGTTTGCCATCGTCAGAACCACCACGCTGCTGTCGTGAATGAAAAGCGAGGTTTTTACAACAGTGTTGTACAAAATACAACAGCGCGACGACTGAGGTGTTAAGTCTCACTCTTTAAAACATTGCAACAAAAAGTTCGTCGTCAACGGCGGAAAACGTTTGACTATTTTGGATAAAGTTTTTGTTCCAATGCAGGTAGGAGTCATCAACAAAGACCTTTTCATGGTTTTTCGGTGCGACAACGTGTTTGACGGACTGGTACACAGTGATGCCACATACACAGATGTATCTGTAATAACACAGATTTTTTTCCTGTTTTTGCCTACAGATATCTGTGATCACAGATCACAGATTTTGTAGATAAAAAAAGGTTTTTAAGGTTTTAGGATATTTTACGAGTTTAGGACATGGTTTTGGAAGATATAAATCAGAAATGTCTTTACTCTGTTTAGTGTTTCTCAAAAACTTATGTATTTTAACATTTTAGAAACTATTGTGTACCTTTAACTGACTTTTGGAAAAATAAGCTCAAATTTAAAATTGTTGAAAAAAAAACAGTCATAATAAGTTTACAAAAATTCTTTTTGATTTTAAAAATAAAAATTTTGAGTATTTTTGCGGCACAGATTGTTTGGGTATTTTTGCGACACAGATTGTTACGAAGATTTTTGGAGGTTCACTTAAGATAAAAAATATTTTTTCAGTCGAAAACACAGATGAGAATCGGAAAAAATGTGGCAACACTGGGTTAGACTTTTTCTTTCAAGGAAGGAGAAATACTTTCGCTAGACCATCGGCAGCTACAGGGGCTATAAATGCTTTGATGGAAGACGAGAGGATGAATGATGTTAAACAATTCCTTCGGTGGTGGAATTGTATGGGCGCACAAGCGTTAATTGAAAGTGCAGTCTGAATCACAGTTGAGAATGGATCGAAAGGTAGTATTTCGAAGAGAGAGCGTGATTAATGCAACAGATCCGCCACAAGCAGATTGTTTATCACAACAAGACATCGTTGAAGAAGAAGAAAATTTAGTAGTAGTCAATAACTGGAAAAGAAGAAGAAATGAAGATGATCTATCTGCTTCAAGTTCATCAGATTACGGTTATCCTGTCTACTCGTTTATATTTCAAGAAAATGATTTTAATCAATAACGTACTCCAACCATTCGAAATAATCATATACCGTCAACGTACCAGTACCCGCTCATGTTCCAGTAGCCCGCTCTCGAGTTTAAAAAGTAAGATAATTTGAGTAAATAAACAAAAAAATGTCCACAGTATGATTCAATTTGTCGATTCGAACCGTATAGCGGCTATAGTTTTCAAATTTACATTGTGTAAACTTATCTTTTTTCAGTGTGAGCGGGCTACTGGAACATGAGCGGACACTGGTGCACTGATGGTATTTGCATTATTTGTTGTAAAATAATACTTATTCATTTCATGAATCATCTGCAGCAAAACAGCATCAAAAATAAGAGTTGATGAAGTCGTTCACTTATCTTCACAAAGCCAAAATATCATATAGTCCGATCTGTCTGAACACCGACCAATTGTTGTTAAACAAATCATTTGAATTACCATGAAAATATGAAAATCTGGTGATTAGCTCTACCAACACCATCACTAAAAATTATTAAAATAAAATAACTTATATTATTTCTCGCACCTTTTCCATAAGACCGACGCGTAGCCTAGCGCGTAGCCATAGCTTACGTAAACATTTCAGGCTACAGAATTTTTGTCATGTTAGGCTATTCGCTTTTCAAAACAATACTTTGATGAGGGTCTGTTGTGAAAAAATGATACAAATTGGTGCAACCGTGTTTGAGTAATGAACATTTATGTTTCTGGTACCACTCCGGTCGAAAAAGATCTCAAAAATTTCATTAAACATCATAATGTAATTTTTAGATATCTTGAAGACTTGTATGAAGATTTTCAGCTATAGCCCACATTTATTTTTTTATATTAATTGACTAAAGGCAAAATGGTTTTTAAAAAACTCGTATGGTAATTACCATTACTTAAGTGTCGGTCCCCCAAGGAATATCGGAATATCTACAAAACTATATGACTGATGGTCAATATTACAGAAAAAAGTATTTTTTACGAATTTTTGAAAAAATATACACAAATATTGAGAAAAAGTTATTACGATTTGAATATTTTATGTGGGGAAAAAATGAAGTTGCCGGTAGAAGAGTTACAGGAAAGGTTTTTCTAGTCTGTTTTCTATAATGTTAAGAATGCCAAACAACTAAATGCAGGAAAACAAGTACGAAGGTGAGCCTCATCGACTTATGTACTGAAATTTTCTAACAAATGTCATTTTAGTGTTAACAAATACCTCTAAAATAAAAAATCAGAGGACCTCATTTCGGGGTGAAATTGATCACTTGTCAATGCCATTATTGTTAGTTTCCAAAACAACTCTACATGATCAATTTGAGCTCCCTGAATCCGAATATGCTTGTAAAATTCTTAACAATGCAATATTTGTATAAATAATATAAATGGGGTTCATAGAAGTTCATAGGTGTTTGATTTTGAAATTTTACGTTATTTTCATAGTAATAAACATTCTTTAACGCGAAAAACTTCACAACACACAATTCGACAATAGTTACGATAATCAACGTTCATTTTCTGCAGCTTACATTGATATTTGTGCTCCATTACAAATAAATAAAATCGTGTGATACGATGATCAATTTCACCCTTCTGATCAATTACACCCGATTTACGGTACTTGTAGCAATAATTTACATGACTCTTCAAATCTACAAGTCTCAATGTTCAATAAAAAAAAAGAACATTTCGTGTAATCATAATAACACTCAATTGACAGTGATACTAGACTAAAATGAAATACTTTTAAAGTAAAATTATAACCTTTCAATGTGCCCATATAAAAGCACAATAAAAACGCAACAGTCGAGAAGTCAGACTCGGTAGCCGCCTTGTGTCTTGACCAACGAAAAACGCTGTGTGGTTCAACTGTTTACTTTAACGGTGTTCCAAATTTCGGCCGCCAACTATACTATAACTGTCGACGACGGGTTGGTTTATTTTTCCGGATTCGAAGTCAATGTTACGTTGGTAAATATGTAGTGGAAATGAGAAGCTCATACTCGTTGGCATTTCCTTGTTGATATTTTTGCTAAGAACGTTCATGCCAAGTTGGTGAATGGCCGGAAATGCGATTGTATTATTTTCCATGTAGTACCTATTAGAAATACATACTTATAAACTTATCGTTTTATAAGTTCAAGTGGAAAGTATCAACACAGATAAAAGTATTTAAATTTTAATGTAGTGTAAACTGAAGACAATAGTAAACATAAACCAAATTAATCTATTGTTACAGCATCTCGTTGAATGTTCAACAAACAATGCTTGAATGTTACATGATCGTGCAAATTTGAAGTGCATTCAATTGAAAATTCGATGACTTTTAAGTTTATTTTGATGCTCTTAATATGTGCATGAAAAAAAAAACTTAAATTTACAACATTTTTTTAGCTATGTATGTATTTTGTCTGAGAAAAACGACTCAGAACACTAGTAAATGTACAAAATTTTGGATTACCATTCATACTTAAAAAAAAAAAAATGTATCGTAAAACGAGGTAACTTTCATAGTTTCAGAAAGAAAATTGGAATCTTTCTGCATTCTGTCTCAAACATATTGATTATTGAGCATGTAAGCTCATGAAAATCCTCAACCAAACTGCGGTTTGACACCATTGCAAAACTTATAGAATTTAAAATCACATACGAAAATGTTTTAAGTTGAAACACGCAAGTTGTCCAGTGTGAGTGCTGGTTATCTCAATACTTACACTACTGCCGTTATACGCATAATTGTCCCATGTTCCAAAATATGCAATCGAGAAAAACGCGTTTAAAGATTTTAACACATTTAGGCCTCGTATTGACCAGGTGTGTGATAAATTAAATTAAAATCTTTACAATAGTGTAAAAAATAGCGTGTTTGTTAGAGTCAAGAGTTTGCATTATGGGAATAAAGTAAATTTAGCTACGAAATTCAAAATGGGACTGTTATGCCTAGAAATACGGGGTTTTTGGTGAATTTCTACGCATAACAGTCCCACTGATAGTAGTGACCAATTATGTGCTAAGCATACTGTTGAAGATGACCGTTCTCACGTATAGATTGTACCGAATGCAGAGGACATATATCCTCAAGACTATGTTAAAGCACCATATGAAGGCTCAAGTGACATGTGCCAAACGGAGCCACGTGTGGGGAAGTGAAAAATACGATTTTATAGTTTGGGATGGAAAGCAAAGTTTCTGTATGTGTGATAATGAGAAAATGTATGAGTAAGTGAAAGAAAGAGTGGATGAGTAAGTGAGAGAGTTTATAAGATGTAATAAATTCCTTTATCGACTCTTCCAGCTGCAGGCTTGACAGAAACTCGTCTGCAAATTTAGCTCATAATTCACGACACAAATCTTTACACAATTTGGCATTTCTTTGGGCTTTGTTTGCAAAATCATGGTATTTGATACTTCGCAAATTAAGTTTTAGAACCACCAACATATTTGCCACTTGCACCGAAAAGCCAATTAAGCGGAATAACCCAGTATGTGGCCAGGTCAACCAAAACCTGTTAAACCATTCTTCTTTTGACTTGACTTTGACTTCTTCTTGACTTCATCAAGTTTGATATGTCGCAAGATAGGTCTCAGGACCGCCAATATAATGGCCACTTCTTCTGGGGAACAGGGTATCCAAAACAACATGGCACGTTATCAAGTCATTCAAGAACCGTTGAATTACTCTTCTTTAGCCTTGATTTGGGTATCAAACTTCATAAGTTGCCAGCTAGGTTTCAGAACCGACAGTTTAGAAGCCATTTCCCCCAGGGAACCGGGAATTTGGAACAATCCGGCATGTGGTCAAGTCATTCAAACACATTGTGGTTCAAATTTTGACTCGATTTGCAAATTCACGAAAATTGATATGTCGCATGAATGATGAATGCATCCCGATACTACAAACACATAAAACAGGTTGTGTTCCACATGGGATGTGAAGCCAACGTGAGAAGATGTTCAAAACGAATTTCCCAAACACCATCCAAATTCAAAACTGACAACTGAATATATTGTTCGAGATCAGCACAGCGAATTGTATAGTGTGACAGTTATGCGTAGAAATACAGTAGTGGGACAGTTATGCGTGGAAATTCAACAATGGGACAAATTGACCTGACTTGTTTTTCATTGAGTTTCCGAACAAAGTTAATTTTTGGTAAGTGTTTTCTAAAACTATACGATAAAATAAACGGTTTGATGACAAAAAGTCAAAATACACAAAAAGTAACATGGGACAATTATGCGTATAACGGCAGACTATTCCTCGCATGTTAAAAAGAAGTACAGTCGCCTTTCCACATCTCGATATCGAAGGGACCATCGAGATAGGGAGAGATCGAGACAAAGAACAAATTTTTGATGAATACTAGATTGAAAAACACTCCGTTGCCAAGAAAGTAATACACAAACAAACGTCATCTCGCGCTCCTAATTTGTTTTGAATCCCAAAACTTTGGTCTAGTAACATTCGATATTGGTCATATCGACATACGGAGAGAAAATTGAGAACGAAAAATGAACAGACACACATCGAGATATGGAGATATCGAGATAAGGAGGATATCGAAATCGTATGCAGACTGAAGGGACTTATGAAATCATCGACATAGGGAGAGATATCGAGATGTAGATCATCGAGATCTGGAGAGTCGACTGTAGATTTGTGTGCATAACTTGAACCCAAAGATATGTTAATGTTCTTCTTCATTTTATTCTTGGCATTAACGTCCTCACTGGGACCGGCTACTCAGCGTAGTGTTCTTATGAGCACTTCCACAGTTATTAACTGAGAGCTTTCTTTGCCAAAGTTGCCATTTTCGCATTCGTATATCGTGTGGCAGGTACGATGATACTCTATGCCCAGGGAAGTCAAGGAAATTTCCATCACGAAAAGATTCTGGACCGAACGGGAATCGAACCCAGACACCTTCAGCATGACTTTGCTTTGTAGCCGCGGACTCTAACCACTCGGCTAAGGAAGACCCCAATGTTTTAATGTTCTCGGATCTTAGTAAATATCAAACTTGATATTGAAATGAGTACAAGATTTGGTTGGTAAATGCTGGGCATGGCGTACCATTGGTACTTCGCGTACCTTAAGGAATACAATAGAACCCTTTGTGTGGTCCTTATCCTCCTGCCCAGCAACTCCTATCCATACCTCCTCGTGGTACTGACCGAGGTACGAGCAACCTTAGGGAAGATCGGGTAACCAACTTTGGTGGGAACTTTGGTCGTATGGGACAAAAGGAGGGTTTTGCTTCTGAAAACCTGGAGCGTCTGTACTCCATGTTAGGAGCAGCTGATCATCGTCCGAG
This sequence comes from Aedes aegypti, assembly GCF_002204515.2. NCBI lineage: Eukaryota > Metazoa > Arthropoda > Insecta > Diptera > Culicidae > Aedes > Aedes aegypti. The sequence continues at coordinate 145,319,625 of NC_035108.1, forward strand.
CGCCAGAGAAAGACTTTAAGCTGAACTATGCACTATGGCCCTCCCAACATTTAGGAGGAATGCTCCTCCGAACAATCAACGAGAGAATACGAACCGGGACAATCGGCGAAGACCACAGCGACGTAAAGGGACTAGCGATTGGAAGCTCGGTACGTGGTACTCTAAATCTCTCAATTTCATCGGGAGCACACGCATACTCGCCGACGTGCTGAAGGACCGCGGATTCAGCATCGTAGCGTTACAGGAATTGTGTTGGAACGGATCAATGGTGCGAACTTTTAGAGGTGGCCAATCAATTGAGAGAATGTGCAAGTTGAGGCTCAAAGGCCGGTTCTTCAACTGCAGCATAATAAACGTGCACAGCTCTCACTCCGGAAGCACTGATGATGATAAAGACGCTTTTTACGCGCATCTCGAACGCGAGTGCGACCGCTGCCCAAGCCACGACGTCAAGATCATCATAGGAGATTTGAACGCTCAGGTTGGCCAGGAGGAGGAATTCAAACCGATGATTGGAAAGTTCAGCGCCCACCGGCTGACGAACGAAAACGGCTTACGACTAATTTGTCGCGACCGCCGTCTGATGAGTCCATTTTGTGCCTTGTTGCTGATACTGATGTTGTTGTTGTCACGATCCGTTCCTTTCCGAGTCCGCCAACTGAATGACCCGACTTCGGATTGGGGCCACTATTTATAGGAGACAGCTGCAGCGAGTCAACTCTTTAAACCTCGCTACAGTCTGTCTGCTACTAGCCACTCGCCTTGCTGCTGCTGCTGATGTTGTTGTTGTCACGATCTGTTCCGTTTCGAGTCCACCAATTGAATGACATTGCTGTGGCTTAGAGGGTCGTATTTATTGCATTTTGTCTTGCGTTCGTTTCGCAATTTCCCTCCACTTCTGGTCTGAAACTAGAGAATCATCACTACTCCCGCGGTATAAATTATAATGGAGACGTTAAAATTGAATTGCAATTGACTGCCATTTCCTTGTTATTTGGTGACATATTTCAGCGAAACATTTCAACCAAATCGCCATACAAAAACCGAGTGTTCGGAATATGAGTCTGTTCGGAATTTGAGACAAAACGGTATATTGTGAGATAACGAGTTTATGGGAAGTTATCAAACCGGCTTCGTTGACGGCCGATAGACAACGGATCAGATCTTTACTGTAAGGCAAGAGGGTAGTAGGCTCAAGCGTTACGGATCATACAAAAATTTGAAATATTTCATACAAAAAGCGTTACAATTTTTGCGTTACGTAATAAATGGACGCTGCCTTACTGAATTATTTATGGCTATTTTACGTTAGTCTGTAATTTTTCAAGTGATATTTTGATAAAAAATGGATCTCACGATAGGTAATCTACTCTTAATGAGCACGTAGCAAAATATTTAGGAATCGCAAATCAATCGTGTGCTGGAATAAGGGCGTAAAATGCATGATCGATTTCTCTTCATCGATCTTCTCTTCTATGAATAAAGGTGACAAGCTCTAAAGAACAATTTGGTTCTACTTGTACGATCCGTACAATACCCTCGTTCCGAAGCAAGCTACTCCTCCTTATTTAATTCCACTGTGTTGCCTCTACCTACGACAGCACGTCCGGCCGCTAGCTTGGTTACTATTCAATTGACTCGACTCGTGCTAGCCAATTCCCGCGCTGCGAGTGTGGAGGGAGATGTTTGCAGTACGGCGTTTCTGCAAACTCTCCACTTACACGGTAAAGTTTGTTTACCCAACTATGTGTTGTAATTTGAGCATTATAAAACTATTATTATCAGAACTCTACACTACTCAAAATGGCAATTTCATTACCCTTTTCTAAAATAAATAATATTGGCAATTCGCCACCCCAAAAATAAAACGAATATCTCCACCACGCGTTTCCATGATCCTCGTCGCCACTTTTATATCCTGCAAATAATGAATAAAATAATATGTTAATCAGTCCACAGTTCGGGAAGTCTCTCTCTTCTGCGCCTACGGCAGCCAGTATTTATAGCCCGGAAATCATTTAGGTACGAACAAGTAAATGGTACCAGAATCATAAAGTAGAATAAAAAAAAACCGCTCGAATTAGGTTGACATTACAGCATCTTGTCATTTTTATTCACAGAACAGAGGATCGATGAAAAGAAATCGATTATGCGACTTACGCCCTTATTCTAACACACGCCCTTATTCTGTTTAAAGAAAAGTGGAAAAGATGAAACTACGCCAAGTACCACCGAGTCAGGTAACCTAACCTAATGAAGCGGCCTAGCAGAACCCTAAGAGCTCTACACCCCTACGCCAAACCCATTAAAACCCATTAAAGTTTTGGATTGGTTTCCGGAGGTCACATTCCGTGGCTATATACCAGCAAGCACGTGGATACGCCAATTGGACCCACGTAACTGAATCTGTGACTTGAAATTTGCCTACCTCCACTGGACCCTTCTCACCCGACCTGACCCAGTGATCCACCGGAATAACTCCGACCACATGAATATTTCCGCGTCCCTCTGTCCACTTCTAGAAACTAGATATATGTACCAGTATACTGAATCCGTGAGGGTTTCAGTATTTTTGCTTTCACTCAGGCCTATACGGGTTAAAAGAAAAGTGCTAGTTGTTGAACTTTCGATCAGTGCTAAGAGCCGACCCTGAAAGAAGAGTTTAGGAACCCCTGGTGGCTAGGCCGGCAAGGTCTCATCCCCAGCGAGCGTCTCGGGTTTAACCCAGTTAGAGTACAGTCAACTCTCTTAACTTACTCGATGTTCGGTATCACGAAATCGAGTTAGAGAACCATTGTAAAATTTGGATTTCATGGCTACCTCGATAGTCCCTTGGATCGCATCTGCACTGGTTTTGTGCTCTATAGGGGACTGCACTGAATAAAGGGAGAAACTATCTTCAACGTGTTTTTGTTGTTAGTGCAGGTAAAATGAACATTTGCATCGCTTTTTGATAGCGATGAAAATATGTGAAAATTTAGCTATTTTAACCTGAATCCATGTCGCTGCTATAGATTACATCCCTGTTTTCGATGTTGTGCGATAGAACTATACAAATTTCTCGTTTTTTTCTATCAGAAACAAGATGATTTCCTTAAGGTGTTCATTTTACCGCCCTTCCCCTAACTCGATACCTCTCTAACTCGATGGACCCTTCAAAAGAGTTGGCTGTATAACATGTATGGTGCGCATCCTCACATACTTGTTTAATATTCCAAATTCATATATAAAATTGATGCCAATATTCTTTTGAAATGGTGCACGTTTTCCTAAAGTCATCCAGTGTTAAAAAATGTTGATTTGACAAATTCAATGATTGAATAATTGAATTTAATTAGATATTGATATTTTGCTGATAATATTTTCAAACTTTGTCAAAAAATAATCCGAGGGTGCTGCAAATTATTTGAAAACAACCTCTTTCTACACATTTCTTGCACTTCAAGACCCATATCCCTTTCGGGACGAACCAGCACAATTGTTCGGCACCCTTGACATCGAATGACTATTTCAGCCAATAAATCATTGTTTTATTAAACTTTTTCGATTTCGATTATTGAATTATCATTAATACTTGTAATCAAGCACAACAGCTTTTGTTTACATCGTGTTTAGAAAACACCAGCTCAGGATAAACAAAAAGCAAACAAACACCGTAAGAATTGAAAAAGTTTTATCTTTCGCAACTTTTCAACTACTCGTTATTTCTAGGTATGCACACATACGAATCGAGAGTGAAAGAGTCATTCTTTGAAATGGTGAAGACCAAATGAGAATTGATTCACACAGCAAATATTTCTGGAGGGACAAAGTGGGACCAGCACAATTGTGCTGGTGCCGGCACTTACCCGGTCGATGTTCGTTGTAGACTACCAATTTTCATTTTCAGTATTTTGATCGAATTAAGTGGCTGAATCTGGTTCTAATGTCCACAATAGTGCATAATATTGCATTAAAACATGAATGAGTGATTTCATACGAATCATAAGGATGATGTACCGTTCGAAAGCTATGTAACAGAAACTCATAGCTTTGGTTTGAAAACTTTTATTTTTTATACGTCCATATTTGAAATAGATTGGGAATCACATTTAATGTTTTAAATCTCCTTTAGCAAAGTTTAAGACAAAGTAAAAGTTTAGGGGAACGTTCAAAAATTACGTCATTCATTCAGGGGAGTAGAGGTGTATGAAAGTGCGACAGTGCATGTGGGCAAAAGCGTAATAGTGGACATGGGGAGGATTTAGATTGACTTAAAAACAATGGACGTAATTTTTGAATATCCCCTTGCTTTGATAATCGATCAATACCATGTTGACGCGATAATCTATTTTGGTGTTCTACAATGTATGCCGGTTCAATTTCTGCCATAATATTTATGAAATTTGACAACTGAAGCTGAAAACCTATACTAACTATTTGCTTCCAAACCACAGAGTCCTTTGAATGGCATACTATTGATGTATGCAGCCCATGCTAGTCTTCTTCTTCTTCTTCTTCTTGGCATTACATCCTAACTGGGACAGAGCCTGCTTCTCAGCTTAGTGTTCAATGAGCACTTCCATAGTTATTACCTGAGAGCTTCCATTGCCAAAGTTGCCATTTTCACATTCGTATATTATGTGGCAAGTACGATGAAACTCTATGCCCAGGGAAGTCAAAAAAAATTCCATTACGAAAAGATCCTGGACTGACCGGGAATCGAACCCAGATACCTTCAGCATGGCTTTGCTTTTTAGTCGTGGACTCTAATCACTCGGCTAAGGAAGGCCCCTGCTGGTATTACTCGCAAATATGTTGTTTATGATGTATGAAATGCGTTTGAAATAGTCTACTTAACTATTAAACAATGTATGAAGTTATGGAGTCTAGATTATCCGCTCATATAAAAAATATCGTTTCATTCCTTTTACGTTTAAAAATATATTGTCTAAATCTGGAATTTTGAGACTTAAATAAGCTGATATATTAAAAATAAAAATCTGTACTTTATTGCCGTGCGTATAGTGTTGCAAAGTAACTAGAAAGTATCGATCGATCGAAGTTTAGGTTCAATTCCCGCTGCAGTATTTTTTTTGTCAGATACGTATTACGATTGTGCCATTTGGCGTTGCATGCTAGTCCGTTGATTCGTGTGATGCTTCCTTTAAAGGCCATAATCGTACATAATGCTTTCCAGGAAACTTTCCACGGTAGGATTGACAGCTAAAAATGTACATGCAACCGAAACGAAAGGAAAAACAAAACTGACGAGTATGGTCGAGCTTTACATTTTCCTTAGTAATCTAACGGTCACACCGATTGCGACACTTAAAAATCTCATGGAAAATCAAAAAGTCTACTGTTTGCAGCTGTCTAGCTGTAAGAAAAATGCTTAGATAATTCAACGGTTAGGTAGAACTAAGATTCAGATTGATGCCGGTTGTATTACAGGCCAGAGCAAAATTGCCGATAAAAGGGATCCTTTGGCGTGAAATTTGAGAATGAAATTGTGAGTTTCTCCCCTGATAAACAAAAAAAAACCTGACTACGCCCATGTCCCTCGCCCTCTTTAAAAGCTATGTAGGTCATAAACGTAGTTCATAAGCAAATATTAACATGTTAAAATTTGAAAAAAACAGAAACAAAATATATGTCCCGATTTTGTCAGGTTCCCCATTTTGTCAGCCTAAAATTCATCGGGGGGCTGACAAAATCGGGTCTCTACTGTATTACAATGACTTAAGTTCCATTTTAAGCAAATAGACTCGATGTAAAAAATAAAATAAAATAAATTTGATATTGGGAGCCAGATAGCCATACGGTATACACGCAGATACTAAGTAAGATCATGCTGAGGGTCGTAGGTTAGAGTCCAGCCAGTCGAGCATCTTTTCGTAAAGGGAATTTTCTCGATTTCCCTGAGCGTAGAGTATGATCGTACCTGTCACACGATATACACATGCAACATCGGTCGATTGACAAAGATAGCTGTTAGTTAATATCTGTAGAAGTGCTCATGAGAAATTGAGAAGCAGGCTTCTTTAGCGTCAGAAAGAAGAAGAAGAAATTTTATGGTAATTATTTGCACTTAAAAACGTCCAAGCTGTCGGGCACATATGACGTAAATTTACATTAATTTTTAGGAAAGCTGCTTACGCAGACTGAATATTTTGACGTTTCCTTTTTAGCTCTAGGAATAAAATGAATGATTCCAGTTATTTAAAATAAATTAGTTCCATGTTACCAACCTTAACAAAAACATCTATGCTATGTGATTTCAAAAGTGATAGTGTATATGTTAGGTAAAGTGAGTGAAAGAGGTTGGAGGGAGTCTCTAAAAAAATAATTTAATTTTCGAGTCTAGTACACGACAACGGCCTTATAGTGGAGGTCAAATTATGCGTAACTGTCAAAGGATACAAACTGTAGTGGAATAAAATTATATAGTTCTCAATTCATTTATTTATTTATAGGTATTCCACTAAACAATTCGAAGGTTTATTATTATTTTCAATTTTAATTTTTATTGCATAATTATTTTTGAGGAAAAATTACACATAATTTAGGAGGATTTAAACAAACATAGCAAAACAAAGACGATTTGATTGAGCCAATTAGTTTTCAAGTTATTCACACATGTATTTTTACCCATTTTTATATGACGTAGACTAGTTCTTGAATAATCTCGACAAACGTCATCGTCATATTTGACGTTTACTTCGTCGACAAAAACCCACTGGGTTTTCAATTTTCAACACAGGGATTGTTCCTATTTGACATTTTGGAAGGACAATTGTCCCAAAATCTGAGTTATAAAAGGCAAAAGCTCATGAATTTGGTACAAAAAATTGACATAAGTCTTCAGGACTCTATTGAGCATGAGCATGAGCATTGATGACTGTACAATTCGTAGTTGCTACTCCGTGTTTGACAAGAATCATCGAAATTGTACAGGGAACCAACAGATGTAGCTTGGGAGTAGCATACCATTTTCAATGTACATTTTCGAGGACTCTCGGCCACGACCTTACGGTCATCGGGAAGGAAAGGAATGTTAGTGGGACATCCATTGTTACTAAAGACCGAGTATACCTCTGCATTTTCATGGCTGCCACGGGAAGGAGTTTTGTTAGTGGGAGGGCTTCAAAGCTACATGATCAGGATTCACCTTGGTAAGTGATGCGATTCATGTATCCTCTGTTTAAAAAATTATCTATCAATGACTCGACATCTTAAACATCGAACTATTCAAAGGTTTGAATCTCGAAATTTTATAAAACATAAATAAGCCCTTATGTCAACACTTAAAGTGACGAACTATTCATAGTTTGTTCAACAAATTCATAATAAAATACATGTTATGATACATATGTGTTATTACAAGCATGAAACGAGCTCACCAATTAGTAATCCATCCTCGACTGAATAGTTACAATCGCAGCGTCAACACGTATAAGCAGGAATGTAAAATAAATCCGATGGCGAGCGAATGAAGTGCTAACTAAAAAACAAAAACACTTCGAGCGCGCAAAAAATGAATCGAACAGCTTGGGTCTTCGCAAAGCACTGGGCAAACGAACGAAGCCACCCAAAACACACTCCGAGCGCGCGAAAATGAATCGGACTGCTTGGGTCTTCGTAAAGCACTCCATAAGTCTTCAGGACTCTATTATGCATTAAATCTTTATGTTGAGGAGTTCACACATGTTTATGTTAGGGTAATGGTAGGGAAAAATCTCTCTATTTCTGCCAACAAAAGAAAGACGGTTACAATTTATACAATGACCTTTATTTGTGTTGTCATTTTCTGTCCACAATCACTACAAATGTACAAATATTTACACTTCTTTTGTGTCCATATCTTAGTCAATGTTAATAACGGTGCATTTCCAAATGTGGGTGCTAAGTCCACCTGTTAGTACCTGAATTCTACAATATCAGTTTGCACATTGCTGCACCGCGGTTGTTTCAATATAGATAGTCTTTTTCGAATGTTTGTCACATTGTCGTTTAAATTTACACAATCTGCATCACAAACTACTGCTAGCGCAACTGGCAATAAGTTCACATCCACCTAGAACTTGCACAATGGAAAACGCTTCATATTTGTCATGTTCAAAGAACACTCTTGCATCTCGCAATGTGTTTTTCTAATTTCAAACGTTTAATTTGCAAACGATAATTTGTCTTTGCTCTAATGTTTTCACATGGGACTCATGTTCATTCAATAACATATTTTGTTTTTTTTTTTTGTGTTTGTTATCGATTACAACATTACTATCAAACATATTAAATTTCATTTCTCTTTTTTTCTCAAAGGCTTATCATGGTGCTGCTATGTACATTCTACTAAATATATTTGTTCTTGCAATTTTAATGTGTTCCGAAGCGTTTCAGCTTGATGCAAATTTTGTTTGTTGTAAAACTGAACACTAGGAATAGTGAAATTAACACAAAATCGCACAACAGAATCGACTTCCCGAAGCAACGGAATTTACACATATATTGTTTCTATTTGGATGAATCAAAAATTCAAAAAAACATTGTAGCTATTTCATCTGTCTTAAGTTGAATGTGTGCTTAACTTATGGTTTTGTTGCTGGTTCTGTATCGATTTTTGGCTGATTTTTTGCATTCCTTTTTGTTGAAACCGTGCGTTCAGAGGATTTCACTTTTTCATCTATTAACAACTATTGAACATTTTATTCACTAACATTGTTTCGGCTGCTCCTGAAAAATTCGTGGTCGTGTCTGTTTCGGTTAGTTGGCATACAAATAAACCATGATAGAACAGTCGGAAGTATTTAGGATACTGTTTGAAGTAAGTGAACAATAAGACCGAGATAAATACTTTGTGGTTTGACTCATTTGCAAAAAGTGCACACAGTCTGACGTTATAGTTGTTACAATAAATTGTTAGATTTACATCAGATAGTTTGTTTCTATTTAATTTACCTTTTATTCAGGTTATCACATTCAAAAGCTATGGTACTGTTTGAATACTATAGAGTTTTTTCTTTGTTACACTTCACTATATATTTTTTATAATTTCAATTTCTCTGTCCTTTCAAACATCTGATTTTGTTAATTTTGATTTTTTATTGAAACTTTTTTTTCTCAATAATGCTTGTGTTATATTTTATGTTTTCATCAAATTTGTCAAAACTGATTTGTTTCTTCTTCGTCAATCATAGTATTTTGTTTTCGTTCTTCGAGTAGAACAACACTCTAAATCAGGTTATGTTACAAAAATATAAAGTTTGCCTTGATCAATTTCAATCTCTGAGGGTTATATGTATGGATCACACGCAATTCATTCATCTTATGGATTAGGGGATCTTACAGTTTAATTATTGTTTGATGGTTGCAATGTATCAACTTTTGCGTCACTAAACACTAGGTTCTAAATGCATGTTTCTGGTATTCGGCGAATGGTTCCTCTCATCTGCTTCCTCGATTATATGTACATAACTTTCTGCAACTTCCGTTTTCTTCAAATAAAATATGAAATGAATCTGTATATGCTGCTTCTTTTGTCCATTTATTGCTAAAGTGCAATGGATTTCTTGTGCTGTTTGCTTGGGTTTCGTGTGTTCCTTTGAGGTTGATTAAAAGTATCAGTCATGCTGTTGGTTTGTCGACTAGAATCACATTCACACCGGGGGCCTATCAACATCGATTACAAAGATGCTCATTTGTTGTAATATGGCTTATTGCGGTTATGTTAATGTGCCTGTTTGTTTCAATTTGCAACACTTCGAAGATATTTTTTGTAACATTAATTGCATTGTTGGTTGATTCATACTGTACAGCTGCGTTAACGACCTGCATTAACTTTGTCTCACATGAACCTACTTGTTAATAGTTTGTTTGTTTTCATAATACAATGATTACTGATTAAACATCATTTGAACGATAATATTTTGTTCCTTGATCCTTAGTGCGGCATACATTGCGTACAAAGTTAGTGAAGTTTTGATGATTGATTTCGTTGTTATATTTGTTCCAACGAAAATTGATGGTCATGAATTCACAATATCCTATTTATTCCTCTTTGAGTGATTTGAAAATAAATTGAACTGAAACTATTGTACAAAAAAGCCTTAATTTATTGTATGAATTCTGATTTGAAATCATTCAAATAATAATTTCTTCAAAAGCAATGGATTGTGCAAGACATTATTTTCTTCTGACTTATCTGCTTTAGTTAGTTAATAAGCAAAGTTTTCAATATGCTTATGCTATACAAATTATATAAAGCATTTTGAAAAACTAAAAAAATAAAACTAATAATATTTGTGGTAGAAAAACTTACAAAATTTTGGCATTTTTATTCTCATCGTCAGGATGAATTTTTATAGGTCATTGGAGTTCAAGCAAAGAATATTCCTGCAAATTTCGAGCCCATTATGTTTAAGAAAATATCCCATGATGAAGGGAATAAAGCTATCTCAAGTTTCATCTTAGCATCGGAACATCTAGAGATTATCGCAGCAGACTGAATTAAAAAAAACGATGGACTCTACTTCTTCGATAGTACCGACGTCTATCGTGGCGTTGAATTTGATACGGATCACTACCACAATACCGACGCCTGCCTAAATATAAGCTCTCGCAACTGAAACTTCATACACGCAATAGGTAGGGAAAGTGTAGCAGTTATGGCCAGAGTTGTTCCCTATTTGGCCATATGTGAAATTTCAATAATATTAACATTTTAAATCTTTTTGAATGTTTTAACATCAAGATTGATCTTAAATCCTACTATTACAACACACAAAACATTTCAAAAAGTGGAGACAGTTAAGTAATCAGGTATGGCGAAATAGGGAACCATTATGTCCATAACTGGTACACCTACCCTAGTTATCCTAGTTTAAACTATTTTTTACACAAAAGGGCAGAGTTCAATAGCCGACCAACCCATCGGAATGCCTTCGGAATTATGCGTTAGACATAGCCCATGGTTGGTTCCTGGAGAAATTCTTGATCTAGTGAAATTCATGTTGAATCCAAGGAGATTAGGATTAGGAGGTGTCTTTTTAATTATGGCTCGTGGTTTACTTAACCAACCGAGTGGAAATTTTAACAATTACCGAACAACTTAACATTTTGTATGCTTTGGAATTGGATAAAATGGACAAATTGATGTGAAATTTGCGAAAATTTACACGTCTTCTCAGTGAGAATCAAACTCACGACTTCCTGTTCACTAGATAGGGCGCGTTACCTCTACACCACGATAGGACTTATGGACACAGAAGTTAACCTGAATTCGATTTCAGCTCAATAATCACGTGATTTATTGTTCTCCTACGGGTAACCTTAGGGAAGATCGGGTAACCAACCCCGGTGGGAACTTTGATCGTATGCTGACAGGGAAGGGGGGTTTGCTCCTGCATACCTGGAGCGTCTGTACTCCATGTTAGGAGCAGCTCACAACAGCGTCTGTTCCCCATGTCAGGGGCGGCTGATAATCGTCCGAGTGCCAGAGAAGGACTCTAGGCTAAACTGCACATTATAGTCCTCCGAACATTCAGGGTAATGGTCCTCCGGAAATCTAGGGGGTTGGTGTCAGGCCCGTAAAAAAGGCTGTAAAAAACAAGCAACTCACTTCGGAAGCACTGATGATGACAAAGACGCTTTTCACGCGCAGCTCGAATGTGAGTACGACAGCTGCCCAAGCCACGACGTCAAAATCATCATAGGAGATCTAAACGCTCAGGTGGGCCAGGAGGAGGAGTTCAGACCGACTATTGGAAAGTTCAGCGCCCACCGGCTGACGAACGAAAACGGCTTACGACTAATCGATTTCGCCGCCTCCAAGAGTAGGCCAAGGCCATTCGTAGCACCTACTTCCAGCACAGCCTTCCATATAGATACACCTGGAGATCACCACAGCATACCAAATCACAAATCGACCACGTTCTGATTGATGAACGGCACGTCTCCGACATTATCGACGTCAGGACCTATCGTGGCGCTAACATCGACTCTGACCACTATCTAGTGATGGTTAAACTGCGCCCAAAACTCTCCGTCGTCAACAGCGTACGGTACTGACGGCCGCCAGGTATGACCTAGAGCGGCTTAAGCAACTGGATGTCGCAACTGCGTACGCGCAGCACCTCGAGGCTGCATTACCGGAAGAGAGTGAGCTGGATGAAGCCCCTCTTGAGGACTGCTGGAGAACAGCTGCAGCTGAGAGCAACGTTGGGTACGTGGGACGGAGTCGACGGAACGTTTGGTTCGACGAGGAATGCAGCGCGAGCGGTCCTGCTGCAGCAAGGGACTCGGCAGAACGTATAACGTTATAGACGGAAACGGCAACAGCAGACCCACCTCTTTTGGGAGAAAAGACGCCGCCTGGAGGATAGTAGTGCGAGGAGATGGAACAGCGGTCTCAAGAAACACGTAAGTTCTATCAGAAGCTCAACGCACCCTGCAAGCCGAGATGTGCAGGGATGAAGATGGGAGCATCTTGACGGACGAGCGTGAGGTGATCGAAAGGTGGAAGCAGCACTTCGACGAACACCTAAATGGCGCTGAGAGTACAGGCACGGGACAGGACGGGACAACGGAGGAAATGCCTTCGTCAGTACTGCGGACGATGGAAACCAACCAGCCCCCACTTTGAAGGAGGTTAAGGATGTCATTCACCAGCTGGTAAGGATGATATCGGAGCTGATCTCTTTAACATGGGCCCGGAGAGGCTGGCCATTTGTCTGCATCGGCTGATAGGCACAATCTGGAAAACAGAACAGCTACCGGAGGAGTGGCAGGAAGGGATAATATGCCCCATCTACAAGAAAGGTACAAGTTAGATTGTGAATACTTTCGAGCGATCACTATTCTAAATGCGGCCTACAAAGTACTATCCCAGATCATCTTCCGTCGTCTGTTACATGTAGTAAACGAGTTCGTGGGAAGTTATCAAGCCGGCTTCGTTGACGGCCGATCGACAGCGGACCAGATCTTTACAGTACGGCAAATCCTCCAAAAATGTTGTGAATACCAGGTCCCAACGCCTCACCTTTTCATCGATTTGAAGGTGGCATACGATAGTATCGACCGCGTAGAGCTATGGAAAATCATGGACGAGAACAGCTTTCCCGGGAAGAGAGAGACTGATAAGAGCAACGATAGAAGGTGTGCAAAATTGTGTAAAGGTTTTAGGCGAACATTCCAATTCGTTTGGATCCCGCCGGGGACTACGACAAGGTGCTGGACTTTCGTGCCTGTTGTTCAATGTTGCGCTAGAAAGTGTTATGCGGAGAGCCGGGTTTAACAGCCGGGGTACGATTTTTACGTGATCCAGTCAATTTGTTTGCTTTGCGGATGATATGGACATTGTCAGTCGAACATTTGAAAAGGTGGTAGATCTGTACACTCGCCTGGAACACGAGGCAGTGAAGGTTGGACTGGTGGTGAATGCGGCCAAGTCAAAGTACATACTAGCTGGTGGGACCGAGCGCGACAGGGCTCATCTAAGTAGCAGTGTTACGATAGACGGGGATACGTTCGAGGTGGTCGACAAGTTCGTCTACCTTGGATCCTTGCTGACGGCTGACAATAACGTTAGCTGTGATATACGGAGGCGCATCATCACTGGAAATGGGGCCTACTACCCAACAAACATTTTAATGGAAGAAGAGTTAAACAAACCACTCTATATATTATTTCAGCTGAGTAAACTGTTGTTCAGCTATAAATGTTACTTGGGTGTGGCCTCCACAAGAAGGTGCCGTTAAAAAAAGATTCACACCCGCACCAAATGTACCATGTACAAAACGCATATGAGGCCGGTAGTCCTCTACGGGCATGAAACATGGAGGACCTGCAAGCACTTGGAGTCTTCGAACGTCGTGACGTCGCGACGCGTCGGGTGCTTAGGACGATCTTTGGCGGTGTGCAAGAAAACGGTATGTGGCGGTGAAGTATGAACCACAAGCTCGTCCAACTCTACGGCGAACCCAGTATCCTGAAGGTGGCCAAAACTGGAATGATACGATGGGCAGGGCATGTTGCACGAATGCCGGACCACAACCCTGCAAAGATGGTGTTCGCTTCGGATCCGGTTGGTACAAGAAGGCGTGGAGCGCAGCGAGCTAGGTGGGCGGATTAAGTGCGTACCGATTTGGCGGTCGTGGGGCAGAACCGAGGATGGAGAGATGCGGCCACGAACCGAGTATTGTGGCGTGAAATTGCTGATTCAGTGTTTTCTGTTTAGATGTAAAAAAATCATGATAATCTCAATAATCTTACAAGAAATTGTTGTTTCAAATTATTCAAAGAATTCGCTGTCAATCTGCAGAAGTTTGTAAGAAATCCCGTCAGGAATTTTATAATTTATGAAATCCTGGAAGAACTATGGCCTAGATCAAGTACTGGTACTAGTAATTCAGCCAAGACTTTACAAACTAGTAACTTTCAATTCTTAAAAAGAAATTCAGGATTTCAGTAGATCTTCCAATCAACCTTATTGGCAACCTACTAAGGCCGGAAGAAGTATGAAATTTTACTTGAAATAGCAATAAAAATAGTTTCTTTTTAACATAAACCAGTGTTCATTAGTGGCAAACTCGTCAAGGGTGAAAACTCACTAAAATATACAAAAACTAAAAACTAGCTGAAAAAGCATTTAAATACATGTTCCTAGTGTACACTAGCTCGGATCGGGATGTATGAATTTCAAAGTGTACTGTTAGTAATTGAGTTGTTTTTTTCCTCCCAGAAATCTAAAATTCCATGAAGGGTTCTGAATATTCCCAGTATTTCATACTTGGATTACTCCTGCAGTTTTACCAAACATTTCTTAAAAAAGATTGTCAAACCATTCCCAGACAAGCTTCAAAAGTTCATTTAAGCTTCCACACCAGTTTATACTACAGCATTTTTTTCAATAGTTCCATCGAACATTCCTACACAAATTTCTATAGCGATTCTGCGAAATACCATCCTGAAGAAAATCCTGCGGAATACCATCCCGAGATTCAAATGCTTTTTGGTTTCGATTATCAAATTATCAAGGAAATCTTCTAAAGCTTCCTCAAGACTCCTGGAGTTATTTCAGACATCCTTGTTAATTGAGGCTGACTTTAAAACTTACTCAAGTTTTGTCATAGGTTACTGTAGAATTTTGTTTGGAAATACCTAACGATTTTTTTGTCAGAAAAATTTCCTTTGCATTTCCCTGCCAAATTTCCTTTGGAATTCTTGGAACATTTCATGAAAAAAGCATTCTGGACTTACTTGAGAAAATTTCAAAGAATTACTGGAAGAACTTCAGTAGAAATCTTAGAAGAATATTTGGAGCAATTGGATGTATCTTTAGAGAAATCCCTAGTTAAAATCTTATATAAATTCTGAAAGGAATTTCTGGAGAAATTATTTATGGGATTTTAGAAAACGTTTTGACCGGGAATCTTGTAGGATGTCCCAGGGAAATCGATGGTGTATAAAATCTTTCGAGTAAGGAGTGAGGACTTTGGTGGAATTCAAATAACTTTTTAAATAATCTTTAGATCAATTCCATTTCTGTGGTTCCTTTTAAGTAGATGCAGGTTAAATTCTTGAGGTATCCTAAACAAAATTCTTGGAGAACTTTCCTAGGAAAAATCGTAGAAAAATTCTTTGGAAAATAATAACTAAATGAACACTTTTAGACATTTTTGGAGTAATATATGAACATTTGAGTAAATAGCTGACAAAATCCCTAGAGAAAATCATGAAAATAAAAACACACACATTAATAAGTACTTGTCGTAATGTTACGAGGAATTCTCAAAAAAGTTATTAGATCTTAGAAAAATGTCTGCTCTGATGCTATGAAGAATCAAATTCTCATCTCCTGGCTCTAATTAGGATTCGTTTTGTTTTCTTGGTTACTGTTCGATCTCTTTTCGGCCTCTTTGTGGTCTGTTTTTTTCTCTGACAAGAGAAATTATTTTTTTTTATTCTTAAGATACTCTACCAGCCCTTTAAAGACGCAAAGCTTTCTTAGTCTTGAGGTAACGACTAAGACAAAACCTAGTTTTAAAACAAATTGTATGGGAGCTAAAAGAAGCAAGCCAATCTTCTAAGAATAATTTTATTTTTTTCTGTTGAGCGGGAAAATCACCTGAAAAAATCGTTAGAATGCTTGGAAACAACATTTCCTCGAAGAATTCATCTCGAAAACTACCAAATTGTCACTTAAAACCCGTTTGCGACCGAGCCCTCAAATATTTTAACTTTCAATTTACAGTCCAGGGTTATTTTTTTCTTAGCTTCACTGTGAACAAAATATTTGCTAACATTTGTCCTACCCTTGGTTACGAACGGGGATGCACATCTGCATCTGATTCGGTGTGGCATGAATGGTGCCTCTTCTTCTTACATTGATAAACTAATAAAAATTAAGTTTTTTGCGAAAATCGCGTTTTGTTCATGCGTAAATTTGTCATCTTTTGAATCAATGATTTTTATCATTATGAATGACACTACACCGAAGATTCATGTCTTACATGAATTTTGCAAATGGTATGAGCTTGGAAAATGCGGTTGTTACTAAAAATAGCATCGCAAAAAACGATTCCGTTGTCAAATCTTTCATAAATTTATTCAATTAAGCACCATTAACGAACTTCTATGAAGAATGCAAAATTTCCTTAATTGCCTACCTTTAGGCGTATTCTGAGGTTCAAAGTAATTTTTTTGTTAAACAACTCAAAAAGTAAATGACTTGTAAGAGTTTGGTCTTTATATTTGGCTTCAGGGGCCATGATTTAAGTCCATTATACCAAATGACCTTTATGCCAAACGAATTTATGCCAAATGACTTTATGCCAAACGGGGTAGCCCCCAACTACCCATATAGTCGACCACAGTAATTAAAAATATTTGCTAAATTCTAAGTGGAACAGCCTGTAGTAAGCGCGACGCTGCGAAGAGAAAATTGAGGAAGAAATACCTAACAGGACCTAGATAGCAAAGAGGCAAAGATGCCATACTTTTGGGCAAAACAACACAAAATAGAAACGAAATAAGGACAACAACTGGGAACATAGATTAACAATTATCACAATCTAACAGCAAACGAGGCAAAAAGGAAACACAAGACAAACCAAGGGATCGGAAATAAAAAGCATGCGAATGTTTCGTCTGTTTTAAGTGCATTTTGATTTTCTATTTTTTTACAGTTTTTTTTTTACAATTTTAATTACACGGTTTTTTTTTCTTTAATACACACGTTGTAGTATTTTTTTGCGGTTGCATTTTCCTGCTCAGTTTTTCTTAGATGCTAGTTCTTCTCTCATTGTTTGCTGATTTTTCTTAATTTTCGGTAGTCATCGTTTCTGCTTCTGAACTCAACTCCATCTAAGATTTGACTCATTGGTTGCAAAAGAAAAAAAATGAACTTAAGCTCCAAACCTAAGCAAAAGTTGCCAAGTCCTTCATGCGCGCAGTGATGGTTTCAAAATAATCATAGAAAGAATGACATAGTATTTTGTTATTCTACCGGGGGGATGTTTGCAGCTAAGTGGACAAAGTACAGTAAAAATCACATTTTACAGTGAGTTCCATTCCTTTTTGTATGGATCTCGTTCAAAAAAAAGAATCACGCATTTCCATCCGAAGCGATTGTAGCGCCACAATGGTCAAAGCGGATAGACTGTATGGTGTTTGTGGTTTGTGTCACGACTGACTACGTACGCAGCCACTTTGTTTCACGCTCAAAACTTACGCACATGTTCATTTTTCGAACGATCTTCACAAAGACCTTAAAGCTGCACGTTTTTCTTTAGTTCATACCACGATTATATTAATTATGGTTTTATTCATTTAAAATCAATCCATTTTTTTTTCTTTTTAATTTGCTGCACTTTGATTATGATACATCATTTTATTTGTCAGTAGGAATAAGCTTCAATCAAGGAGACGCATGGTTGTTTCAAACGCATTTTCCAGTCGTTTGGTCGACTAAAAAGGAAGTCGTTCCGATTGCATTTTTTACTCTAGATACAGAAGAAAAATTAATGAGATCTTTGTGATTGGTATTACTTATCACTAATCATATTTGTTGTTAGACTTCTTTGCTTTCGAAAGGATAGATTTGTGTTTTGTTTTTCTCTTGGGAATTAACCGGTTGCACTTTGGAGAACACAAGTTTAGGATAATCTTGTTGGTTCGGTTGGTAAAATGCGATGTATTAAATTAGAATTCGATGATGCTATTGAAGAAAAGGCGTTTCTGCTGCGAAACCTTGGAAAGTTGCAACTCAAGAACGTAAAAAGATTACAAAAATATATGAAATCAGTGCTGGGCAATGAAATTATTTACACCGGGAAAGGATGGGATGTCGGATTGGTTCTCTTCTCTTTCTTAACGCTATTGATGTATTTGTCGTTCTTTTTTATGTGAGTTACGAACTAGGCTTACATAAACTTAAAAGAAAAGTAATATACACATTGCTACTAACATTAATATCCTCCCCTGCTTGGGTTGCAGTCGATGGACGTAAATCAGTTCTGTTTTTTTTTTTCAATTAATTCATTCTAGTTGATTTTTCTTTTGTTTGGAATATCTTGATGGAACTTCGACGAATTCCGAAATATTTTGTGATTGGAACTTTTTGTCCTCAGTATCGTCACGATGCAACAATTAGATAATCGTCATCTTCTTCTTTTTCTTGGCATTATGTCTTCACTGCAGGATAGTAGCGAAGTAGTGTTAGAAATAGGAGCTTTAGAGATCACATATCAAAAAGAGACCAACCAGGAATAAATAATTGAATATGAGAACGGGCCGTTTGGCTCAGTTGCGAAATTTGTCATTCGGTATAACGTTAACTGGGGATAATGGTCCTTTTACAAAACCAGAATTACCAATATCCAATCTTTCAAAAGTTTCTGGTTCTTGATGGCATGTCAAATGTCCTTGAACCCATAATTTTCCATATATTGGTTCATCAGATAATCCACTAATACATTTCTTTGATGGCACTTCATTATGAGCGATCCATTCATGGCAATGCAATTCTTTAAAAAATATCAAACATTTCTGCGGAAATCCGTGAAAAATTTCATGGTTTTCGATCACGATTTCTTCAACATCAGGATTTTTCTAATGATATCTACAGAAAATACACTCGAGATTGCTTTAAAGAGCCTTCCAATAATTTCTCACAGAAGTCCTCATCCTAACCGTAGCATAGCACTTCAGCAAAACCAAACTGACGGTCGTGAATACGAATTCCGCCGGTCGTGGTTTTTTTCGTAATGGAAATTTTGTACTTCCCAGAGCATGAGAATTTTCATACCTGCCATACGATATATGATTACAAAAATGGTAAATTGGCAAAGGAAGGTATCAGTTAATAACTGTGCTCTTTGAACACTAAGCTGACGACCAGGCGCTGTCCCAAAGAGGACGTAATGCTAAGGAGAAGAAATTCTCAATCCTCCAGAAGTTTATCTAATGATTTCCCTGAAATTTTCTTACAAAGCTACTTCGTGAATTCAACCATTTATTTTTCTATGGATATCAGTATCAATTACAAACTTCAATAATTTTTTCAGCAATTTATCCAGTATTCCATAGGACTTGTTTCGGGGCTTCCTGCAGAGATACTGCAGGAAATTTTCAAAGAAAGTGCTCAAGAAATCCATTCGAGAATTCATCCAGAGAATCCTGCAAACACTTTTGAGTTAAAATTGACGATCAGTCACAAAACTTGACAATCTTTGTTTTGCAATGAATTTTATACATGTTTTCGGTATGGTAGAATAAGTGTTTTCTATAAATAATATTTTACCATTTATCATGAGTAATTATTGCTGTTTTGAAATTATAGTGTCATGAGCGGGGATTGGCGTTATCCTTAAGGAATCTGCAAAGTAATAACTTTCGTTTAAGTTCCTGACGGAGTTTCAAGAGGATTTCCCCAAAAAAGCCATAAAGGTGTTGCTAGAGCAATTTCCGAGAGAAACTGTGGGGAAAATACTAAAGAAACTCCTCTATAAATGGTTTGAAAGATTACTGAAAAAACAGTACAAAATCCTAAATTTATGAACATTTTTCCAAATCCTGAATCATGCACATTGCCCAAAATCCTGAGAAGGATTTGCTTAAAATCCTAACAACAGGGCAGGCAGCGGTCAGACAACAAAATAATAGTAACTTTAGTGATTAAAATTATCAAAATAGTAGCCAAATAGTGACCAATAACTATTAATATTAATCCAAAATATATGTTTCAAAACGAAAACATGGTCCCTACATCTATAATCATAAAACAATAACAAACCTTCCGAGGGAAAAAATCTAATAAAATTTAACCTTTTCTTTCCTAGCTAGCGCCGAAGCTTTATTTATTTTTGATGAAACAAAAAAAAAATCAATCAGTGTTTGATCTCGCATCAGCATCTCCCTGGCTGTGTAGATCACACCTAGCGTGTGATCCCATTCAATTGATCCCCTTTGCGCCCAGCATCAGTAGCAGCCTAATTTTATTATCTCTGCGAAATTAGGCATCGTGGTGACACACCGCAAGCGTAGCATTGCTTTGTGCCATTGCAATGCTTTGTACGCACGATAGCATTCAACCGTACTACCTCTACAGTATATATAAGCCACACTTGACACAGCATCATCACTTGTAAATTTGTATCCCTCTTGCTTTATCGTTCGTTCCCCACCGAGCGGGCACGCTGCCCCTCGGTGGTAATAAATTAGTAATCGAAAGTGCGTTTGAGTCGTTGTTCGTATACCAAAAATTATCACAACGTAGGGAAAGACATCCTGGCCGCAACATTGGTGCCGTGACATTCTTAATCTGGCCTCTGGGGGCGAGGAAGCTGCAGGCACAACACAGCTTGCGCGCGATCTGG
Organism: Aedes aegypti; assembly: GCF_002204515.2. NCBI lineage: Eukaryota > Metazoa > Arthropoda > Insecta > Diptera > Culicidae > Aedes > Aedes aegypti. Next base: position 145,340,477 of record NC_035108.1, read on the forward strand.
CAGAAGCCCTAGCTGACAATTCTTAAATCGCTGGTAACGAATGCTGTGCTGGATTGTCAGTGCTACCATGGTAGCTATAGGGGGACAGAGACAGTACAGTTTATCATACTATATAAATCTATATCAACACTACAAAATCTGAAGTATATAACTCATCAAATGTAACATACCTAAAAAAAGTCAAGTCTGAGTGATCAAAATCAATCTGTTTACATCATACACTACAAGTAATTTAGCTGTTAATTGTTCCCCTTCTATTGCCTTCTGATAGGGGTTGATATAGTTGAATGCATCCTGACACCCCCACTGTTAATCCTACCGGTTTTTTCATAAACCCAGCTAGAGTGGGCACATTGACATCTTCTGCCCCTGATACAACCTCTAGTATTTCTGCACTGAGAGAAGTCCCATTTGAACAATTGCGGAAAGGTTTCCCCCGCAACCCGTTATTCAACATACAACAAGCTAGAGACAAACTACCAAGCAGACTGGCGCAGAGATTAGCATCACTGCCTGCCAAAGGTAATCCCATTAGTACGAGTAGAATTGTAAACACTGCCCACTTTACTTCCTGTAATCCTATAGAGTTGATTGGAGAGGACTTTGAAATGGACACTGCAACAGGAGCCTCCGGGACACATGATATTGAAATATCACCTGATCAAATTGGAATCGAAGGTGTATCTATAGCGACTGTATTAGGTGTGGAGAACTCAGAGATGAGCATTGAGTCTCTGAAGGGCATGGTCGACAGTACACAACTTTCAGAAGCTGAGGTAGTCAATGCATGCATGCAGGCTACAATAGATCCCGCTCTCAAAGGTGTGCTGCAGGATCTCCCGGGCTCAGACGGCTTGGATCAGCTGGCTGAAGCAATGGATCGAATGGCACACGCTAGCCGGCTGACCACTATGGCTGTTGATCAAGTACTAGCTGAGCCAATTGATTCTGTTGCAAAAGGCCCGGATTATCAGTCATCCCCTCACCCAGCACAGTCTAAACCTCGATCTGCCGCAACACTGCCCGACCAGATCAAGCTGCCGGCACAGCACACCGGTGCCATACCGAAATCACGAGGTCCGACTCCGTTATCACCGATTGATGATCACATGTTAGCCCCGCATCCTGTCACTCCCTCCAGACATTCCGAGGAAGACGAACTTGAGTGGATCCGGACAAATCAGGCAATCGTCGACCGGTATACTACCAATGACCTGACTCCTGTGGAGGTGATCACCAAGTTGCGGGATGCTTCGGCAACTGTTTATAAGTTGGCTGATGCAGGTATGCCTGAGGTGACTGATCACATCACCGCCATTAAAGTGTTGGAGCGCATAGAAGCGACTCGTAATGAAATGAACAATAAAGTTATCAAAGATATCAGGGAGCTGAAGCGGACACAAAATTACCCAGCTGGACTGTCACATAAGCTCCTCTGCGGGCTATCTCAGTTCCTGGTAACCTACGGCAATTACAGCACCAAGATCGATTACATACCATTAACACCGTCCGGCACGATGATGCACACCCTTCTATTGTTCAAGTGGGGATCCGACATCCACCGGCAAGATCATGGCGAACTAAAGAAATATCTGAATATCTTACATGATGAAGTGTCAGGGAAAGCAGGTGGATTTGTGGATAGCCTAAAGACATGTTTCCAGGATCTGCAAGAGCAGTTAGATCATGATCATGCCCAGAGACTTGACTTGAACGACAAAATGATCCAAATAACAACCCAGCTAGAAACCTTGACATCATCCGTGAGCGCCCTGACTACACAAGTGCACAACTTGTCGACTATTGTTGCCCAGTCTGGGTTTGCTAAACAGCAGGATGCTATCCAGACCGATACACGCATACCTCGCACTACCATTGTCCCTCCTACAACATCTATACTAACACCTGATGCTCCATCAGCTGAACAGCAGCTGGGTCAATTAAAACAGGCGCTGGCCAAAGATCTCTCTGCCTATTCGTCTGGAAATGCAGCAAATACAGAGTCGTCGATAATGACTCTGTTGAACACCAAGCCCCAATACTTGGAATATTACCAAGCATTGGAGATGGAGTGTAAAGGCTTATTTTCTATAGCATACCTTTTTGGCATCAATATGGCTGTTTGATTGGAGATGGAGCCCTACGTTGTGTGGTGAGGATGACGGGGACGACGACGAAGAACAACTCGATTTCAAACTTTACTAATTGGAACTTTATTGCCACCGAGAGGCAGCGTGCCTACTCGGTGGGGAGAGAAAGAAACTATATACAGAGCATACAAAAATACTGTCGCCTTTTATAGGTGACACAGTACGGAGACGAACAATTTAAACCGTGCGCACAGCAGTGCACTGGATGCTGCCTATCGTTGCGTTGGGCTGACGATGCGATGAAGCAAAAGAACCAAACAATGGGCAAAAATTGAATGGTTCAATTTGCGCTTGGCTTGGGTGCTGCTATGATGATGCCGTTGTCGGTGTGAGATCGAACAATGGCTTTAAATCAGGAGCAAAAGAGTAAGTTCTCTCGCACCCGCAGCATTCTAGAACCCTATATAGACACCATGCCCCCAGCTACCAAGAGCCCTATCAGGTATATATTGACTCAGTTCATGACGCCCATGAAGACCCCTGTTTCTCAAGGTGCTGGCCCAGCCCCATCAGCGGCTGTCACCTTAAAACCACATGGTACTACAACATCAGTTTTGACTCCGCAGCCTAGCGTAATAGGCATGAGTGCCTTAGAGCGCCGCCTGCGCGCAGCACGTCAGTGAGGGACCATCACTGATCATCGATTTACCTAAACCATTTCAGAAGTTGTTGCCAACTCAACCTAAGTGCCTGTATAACACATTATTTTAGCAGCCGAGACAGAGACATATATATAGAAAACCTAAGAGCATAATCCAACTAGCTGACAGCAGCAGAATTACGTAAAATGAACACATGATAAACTGAAGCTAGCTAAGTAACATAAAATAAATATAAAATACATTTATATCACATATTTATTTATAATTAAAAACCGATCACAAATCAGACGTCTAACTTATTCTACGTTGTGGTGTAGTATGCGCTATTGTTGTAGCAGACAGTAGAGCTCTGCGCCGGTCATATATTTGGGAGACGGCGGCGGTTTGTCCAAACAATCAGATTATAATTGTTCCACAGTAACCAGACAATGATTCATATACAGTATTGGACAAAACATTTGCAACTTTTTCGATTTTCCATACAAAATGACCAACTTTGGTAAGCTATGTCTCAGCTATTTATGGACCGATTTGAATGAAATTTTGGCAGAATATAAGACATAACTTGAATAAACATATATTTTTGAGTCATTTTTCCAATCACAAGGTCAATAGCAGTAACGGTTTGACCAAAGTGAATTTTTTGATGATTTTTTATAAATGACATAACTAAACATTTTGAAGGAATAGCTGTATGGTGTCTTCAGCAAAGTTGTAGCTGTTAATGAGATGAACAAGTTTGCTGAATACAATTTTTGTGTGGAGCTATCAGATTTTGAGATAAATTGTTTTGAATTTTTCGTCGAAATTTACACTTTAGTTAAACCGTTATAGTTTATAAACTCATTATTGGAAAAATTATACAAAAATATATGTTAAAATTCAAGTTATGTTCTGTGAAAATTTCATTCAAATCGGTCCATAAATAACTGAGATCTTGCTTTCCAAAATTAATCATTTTGTATAGAAAATCGAAAATGTTGCAAATGTTTTGTCCAATACTGTACATATGTACAATAATCCTGATATCATTCAGAGTAATTTAGTGGGAGAGCGATGCAATAAGCTAAAGATCAATCGTGTCCGGTTTGCGCAATGCAAAGAAAAAGTGACAGATCGTATCAGTAGTGTTTGGTCGATCAATTGTGTCGCTTGCTCCAGCAGGAGCAAACCGGAAACACACTCGTTTGGCATGCAATACATAATCGAGTAATATCGCGTATGCGTTTAGGCGGGATTTTATCATGGATCCCACCTTATCCTACTAACCCAATATAATTTCCATGACAACTGTGGAGATGCAGAGGTATATTCGGTCTCTAGTAACAATGGTTGTCTAACCAACATTCCTTTCCTTCCCCGATGACCAAATTGGGCGTGGCCGGCGCCATTATTGACTTTTAAAATTTGAATTCTCGACTTGTGCGCATTGAGAATAGTTACCTAATCCCAAGCTCTATTCATTCAATCTCTGTGCAACTTCGATTGTTCTGGTCAATCACGGAGTGCAACTACGAAGCGGCCATCCATGCTAACGTTCATTACAATAATCTAGAAATCTTTTAGTACCCGAAGTATCCAAAATAATCATATCACTTAGGACTATCAAGTAAGGGGTCATGCACAAATTACGTCACGCTCCGAGGGGGGGAGGGGGTCAAGCCAAGCGTGACAAGTCTTACAAAAATTTTTACCAGTCTCAATGTGCACAAATCGAGAGCTCAAATTTAAAAAAAAGTCAATAACGGCGCCTGCCACGTCCTTACGGTCATCGGGGAAGGGAAGGAATGTTAGTTAGACAACCGTTGTTACTAGATACCGAGTATACCTCTGCATCTCCACAGTTGTCATCAGGCTTTGGAAAATTTAACGGTCATTGACACACTAGCCATAATTTCATCCCATTTATCCGCCTGCACTCATACACGCAGCGAAACTGGACTATCGAATTTCATACATTTTGCCTTATGAAAGGTGGAACGATTATTGCAATACAAACGCTTTATGTATCGTTTCAGCATCACTCCACATCAAGGCGTCGATAGGCGCGTGGTGTACGCTCGGGCCTATCGATCACAAGGTTCTTGGTTCGATTCCAGGTTGCCGCATGAACGTTTTTTGTTTTCAAATTCTGGTTTCATAAGGTAAATTTATAAATTTCAACCCGATTTCTTGTGGCGAATTTTCATAAGGGGTTCCTATGTTTATCGATAGTCCATTTGCCTGAGTGTACAACACGCACAACATCAGAGTATCATCAGGAACATCAGGAAAATGATAACGACTTTAGTGATTCCAAATCCATAAATTCTGTAAAATATCTTGTGTTGAAATTTCTGGAAATTTGTTTTAGTTTTGACGAATTTTCTGGCTAAAATTAATTGAAATTGTTTCAAATATTGTAAAGAAGGAAAACGAATTGTTTGGAGCATTTTGAACCATATTTATGAATGAGATCTAGGGAAATTTTAAATGCTGACGGTAGACAAAAATTAGCCAAGTTCTAGTCATATTTACATATTTTCACAGAAAGATATCAGAGTAAAAGCAATTTCTGAAAGTTTCATTGAGATTGGAACATGTTCAAATTTCCTGGAATTTTTTGATTTTTGTATGGAAAACGAGTTTGTGAACTTCAAATCCCATTTTCTCAATGCCTACTTTTTACAGATGGGACTGACTTTCGATTCACGGTAGTAATTCTATTCTTCAACTGAAACACAGTAAACACATTTTCGTCGAATACATTTCAGTTTTGAACAGAAGTTTCGACGAAGGCGATGATTACGATTACAGACCCTTCAATATTGAACAATCATTTTAGATGGATCTGGAGCAATTCCTGGCGGAATGAAAAAAAAAAAGAATCTCTTTGGAAGTTTGTAGCAGAATTCCTATAAAATTCAATCATTTTCTTCTTCATGACAGCTGCAGGGCGCAGTTGATTCTGAGCCAACTCGATACAAACCGAATAAGGAGTTTGCATTAGTAGTCGATAAACAGTCCTCTGCGTATTCTCGCCAACAAATGAAATATACCTCAGCCAAAAAGTTCAGCCATGAATTTACCCGAAATTTCTCCAAAATCCTTAACTCAGATTTCCCTACAGAAATGTCTGAGGAATATTCACCATTCGCAGAAACTTGCCATGAAACAGACAAAAATCTCACCTTTTTAGAAATTCTAAATCAACAAAATGGATGTTTCTAAATATTAAAATTCTGTGAATATTGTTGTTTGAGTTTGAGAAGCTAACCTAGCCTAAAATTTCTCTACCATCAAATTACGAAAAGTAACTATTTTTTAGCGACTATTTGTCTGGAAAAAGTCACTTTTAGTTGTAAATAATGACTTTTAGGGACCAGGTCGTAAAAGTGATTCGCTACAAACCCTGGATCTTGAACAAAATTAATGAAAAGTATCTAACGTCTTCTCTCAACCACATTGATCTCTTGAGCCATTATTTCCTTTTATCTTGATGTGTGAATCTTGATACAAAACTCTAATTTCGATGAGTCGATGCCACTTTCGTAACAAGAAACAACTCATCTATATCGTGAAATATTTCCTCGTCGCGATAGTTCAATCAGGATATTCCCGAGCAAAGTGCTACCCTTTAATACAGTACATTTATTTTATCCACTTGCGAACACAATCATTAAACGAAAAAGCTTCGAAATGTCACACTATCACGCATACAGAAAACATGCTTCTTTTTTTCTTTCTGGTAGCAATTGTACCTAGTCATATACTACACACTATAAATCGTTATCTTACTGGTACGGTAGTAGTATATCTGCCCCTAGGTAGTAGCCGATACTTGCGCAACCTTTTTTTTCTAAATGTATTCCTTCCTTAACAAATAAACACAGCTTTTTCGCCCACGATGATCATACATAGTGGACTTACGGAACCTAAATAGAACTAAAAAATTGTCTACTAATGCTTAAATCATACCATCATGGTCATCATCATTACCTGCAGCAGTTTCTTTTATTTCGTTTCGTCCTAATTTTACTCGACTTCGTTCTTCAATCTGCAACTAGCAGACTTCCCTTTTTACAAATTACTACTCTTATTTATGCTGGGCAGTTGCAGCATCATCAGGGAAAAGCAAATGAATTACAGTTTTCTTGATTACATATTGATGTCTCGCATCTCTTTTCGACGTTTTTTTTTCTGCGTTTACGATTAACGATTCCCATTACAAATGTGTCCCCGTGAATGACGGCTGCACATCTCCCACATGGTTTGGTAGTTTGTCTATGCGAAAAATTGCTGTTGATTCATAGTGATTCCTACCGCTTGCCAGTTAATTGAATGATGGCCCTCGCTGATCAGTCCGAAAAAAAAATGCTGGTGGTCTAAAAGAGGTTGTTCCGCTACCTTACCTTCGAAGGTAGTCAGTCCCCGTACCACCAGCGATAGATCCGCAACACTTTCGCGATGTAGTTCTCCATGTGTTGCACGATTTGTGATGCACTCATCCCACGCTTGTGGCATGCATCGACTAGCTTCTATTACTCCTTCTTCCGGGGGATTGATGTATCCCGAAGGGGGAAAAAATTGTCTCGTCCTCCGAAATTGGTTGAGGTTGTTGGTTGCCGTGTCCTAGCCTAAGGATTCACTCTTTCCGTCTCTGGTCCGGTCTCTCGTACGTGTAGTAGCATCCTCCTGAGATTCTCTAAGCCCTGTTGAGTGGCGCTCAGAGGATGCCGATTTGGCAGCATTGTATTGTTCATGTTCACTAATCTTGATAGTTGTATGTAGTGTCTACTTTACTAGTGTGTTGTTTCATGTTGGTTTTATACGAATATATACGATACTATAATACACTCTGCTACTTGTTTCGTCCTAAATGAGTTTTGTTCGGCTGTCATCCGAATTATGTGATTTTCCGTTGAGGTGCACTCATTTTTGTAGTGCTGGTGAGTAATTTACAAATTTCAGGCAGCCATCGCTTCATTGTGTCATTCCCATTGGTGCGGCGAGGGAGGCAGTTCTGAAGGATGAGCCACGGTAGAGCTGAAATGGAAGTCGACGGACAGAAAGAACGTTAGTGTACTAAACTTTGAAAAATTGCATTTGGTAGATGAACTAGAGATTATTATAAGGGCTATGAGTGGTTAGATAAATAAGGGAAGAAACAGTTCATTCATGCATACGGCACTGGAAGGTTTATATTGCACGGAGGAATCACATTTCGGTGTATTATTCCGGAAACAAAAACATTAGTATCGATTATAGAAAAGCATAAGCAATCGAAAAAGGTAAACTAATATGTTTTTTCCAAAGACAGTTAGACAGAAATAACAGACAGAGTTCATAATCGTTGCAGAAAAATTAAAAGAAAAAACGAATCAGTCAAGTAATCGAAAACTAGATAGTACGTAATAAACGGCACGGTAAATTTCGGATAGGGTATTGTGCTAATACAAGATACAATCGAAGGGTCTGCACCTAGGTGGTCCGATTTCGGTCTATCTTATATTACTATTGAAATGATGGTGAATTAGGGAAAAACGTAACATAGAAACGATTATATCAGGCGGTTACGGTTGGTTTGAAAAGGTGAAATAGTTTCCAACAAAGACAAATACGATAAAAGAGATGAATGGTTTATTATACAATTGCAAATGACATCGTCTAGCGCTAGGTTATATATCATGAACATCCAAAAACCAGTCTGCCCTGGTAGGATATACGGATTTCATCGAAACGTGCAAGATTATAAGATAAAAGGTGATCCACTGCTTTTGTAGTGATGTAACAGAAATTTTGAAAACGAAATATTGATATTAAGAAAAGAACAATATAATCATACAATTAACACGAATTAAACAAACGAAACATTGAAAATTAAACTTAATTTTTTTTTGTTTCAATTTTGATTCGATTCCGATTTGATTTCGATTCGATTTCGATTCGATTTCGTTTCAATTTCGATTCAATTTCGATTTGATTTTGATTCGGTTTCGATTTCATTTCGATTCGATTTTGATTCGATTTCGATTCCATTCGATTTCGATACGATTTCGATTCGATTTCGATTCGATTTCGATTCGATTTCGATTCGATTTCGATTCGATTTCGATTCGATTTCGATTCGATTTCGATTCGATTTCGATTCGATTTCGATTCGATTTCGATTCGATTTCGATTCGATTCGATTCGATTTCGATTCGATTTCGATTCGATTTCGATTCGATTTCGATTCGATTTCGATTCGATTTCGATTCGATTTCGATTCGATTTCGATTCGATTTCGATTCGATTTCGATTCGATTTCGATTCGATTTCGATTCGATTTCGATTCGATTTCGATTCGATTCGATTTCGATTCGATTTCGATTCGATTTCGATTCGATTTCGATTCGATTTCGATTCGATTTCGATTCGATTTCGATTCGATTTCGATTCGATTTCGATTCGATTTCGATTCGATTTCGATTCGATTTCGATTCGATTTCGATTCGATTTCGATTCGATTTCGATTCGATTTCGATTCGATTTCGATTCGATTTCGATTCGATTTCGATTCGATTTCGATTCGATTTCGATTCGATTTCGATTCGATTTCGATTCGATTTCGATTCGATTTCGATTCGATTTCGATTCGATTTCGATTCGATTCGATTTCGATTCGATTTCGATTCGATTTCGATTCGATTTCGATTCGATTTCGATTCGATTTCGATTCGATTTCGATTCGATTTCGATTCGATTTCGATTCGATTTCGATTCGATTTCGATTCGATTTCGATTCGATTTCGATTCGATTTCGATTCGATTTCGATTCGATTTCGATTCGATTTCGATTCGATTTCGATTCGATTTCGATTCGATTTCGATTCGATTTCGATTCGATTTCGATTCGATTTCGATTCGATTTCGATTCGATTTCGATTCGATTTCGATTCGATTTCGATTCGATTTCGATTCGATTTCGATTCGATTTCGATTCGATTTCGATTCGATTTCGATTCGATTTCGATTCGATTTCGATTCGATTTCGATTCGATTTCGATTCGATTTCGATTCGATTTCGATTCGATTTTGATTCATTTTCGATGTTTACTAGAATATCAACATTATTACATAAATAATGTAAAAGGTACAAGTTCAAAAATTTACCTTTTCATATAAAGTTTAGTCATTGCAAAGTGATATTTTTGGCCGTAAAAATATATAGAACATTCTTCTGCAGACAATCTAAAACAGAACTTTTATCTGATTCGAAAATTATTTCAAATGCTTTAATTTAAGTTTAAATTTTGGCAATTTTTTGTATGAGAAAATTTGTGGTTACGTTCTTCAGCAAAGTTGTAGAAAACGTTTTTATGAACAACTTTGTCGAAGAAACTTTGAACTTTTGCTACAAAAAGTGTGAGTATTTTTTTTATTTTTGTGAATTGAGAAAATTCACTAAAACACTCGACAATCGTCTGTATCTCACAAAATTTAAAAGTAGACGGCGTGTTAGATTCAGCAAAGTTGTAGGTTTTAACTAGATCTACAAATTTCCCATATGCAACTTTATGGAGAAATATTAATTATTTGCCTAAAGCATACCCAAGTAACCATGGAGCATTATATCATTGCATATATAATGTAGCTGCATTGCCGTAAGCCTACCATTAAAGTAGTTTAAAAGTGGAAAAGGGCCCTTTTACAGTTGCACTAATGCAAAAACGACGATAAAGCAATGAAGCAATTTATAAAGTAACATTAGTGCAGCAGTGCAATTAATAAAGTGATATTAGTGCATTGATACTTTTGTAATGTAGAGTTAATGCTATATTGCTTGACAGCTCTTGAAATATGTCGAATAAAGGCAATGTTACATCAATGTTGTTGAAATGCAGTTGAATATGTGCAATGTTATACTGCTTGTGGTTACTTGGGTAGCCTTTTAAATGCCACTAAAACAAATGAAACTCCCTGTTTTTGCTAATTATTTAAAAACCAAAGAATTACAAACTTACAATGTTCAGAAAAAATATGTGTGCCATTGCTTATTTTATAACTCTTCTGAAGGTCATATTCACGTAAAACATAAAACAAAAAAGTAAGACCAAAACCCATATTTTTCGGGTCTATTCTGTGTTAAATCTTTCGTAATCAACTTAGCACAAATGAAAAATTAGATTAAAAGTGTCTTCGACAAAGTTGTTCATAAAAACGTTTTCCAAAAGTTTGCAGCATAGCGTAATCAAAAAAGTTTTAGTCGCAATTAAATTTTAAATAAGGGCCACCCTTTTGATTTTTGTTTTCTAAGAAGAAGCAGAAGCACTAATTTTCGACCCACAAGAATTCTGTGCCATTTTTTGGATTTCCGAACAAAGTAGGCCGAAATTGTATGGATGAGTCGAAAATTAGTGTTGGGTCGAAAATTGGTGCTTTTCCCCCACGAGCAACTTCTGAAGACATAAAGGGTGTACGGAATCAAATTACACCGCTTTTAAATGGCTGTAATTTTTTATAAATTGACGCTTATATTGAGCTGTTCGGTAATCCAATCCGCATGGTTATTAAATTAATTAACTCATTACGCGTGGTGAAGATGGACAAATTATGGGTGAAATTATGAAAAAAATCCACGTGCTCGGCTGGGATTTGAACCCAGGACTCTTGTATGCTAGACGAGCGCTTTACCAACTAAGCTACCGAGCCACTTGGTGACCCAATAACTGAGTTGGTTACAAGTTTAGAATTCAAATCCCTACAGAGTGTTACTGCCTCTCTGTAGTAGTCATGTCGTCACTTGAGTGAGAACGACACGTTGATAGCCTTCCCACATCTTTATTCTTCCACAATACAGTTGTTATGGAAGCGATGTAGGTACGATAGGCAAACAGTTTCAACACTAAATAAATCGCACTCGCTCTTCTCGCGTGTGTGGTTAACATGAGATGGATGGATATGGGTTATGAAAGGGGTCCGCGTGGTCTGTAGGGATTTGAATTCTAAACTTGTAACCAACTCAGTTATTGGGTCACCAAGTGGCTCGGTAGCTTAGTTGGTAAAGCGCTCGTTTAGCATACAAGAGTCCTGGGTTCGAATCCCAGCCGAGCACGTGGATTTTTTTTTTATAATTTCACCCATAATATGTCCATCTTCACCACGCGTAATGAGTTAATTAATGTAATTTTTTACCCGTTGGGTATTTTCTATTGAAATTGTGGGTGTAATTTGTTTGTATTTGTTTACGCTGTGTAAGTTTGCTAGCAGGCGCACGTACCTCGAAAATCCGGATCTATCCTATCGTGCCACCAGCAACAAGATGGGAATGGTACATTCTACGGTGTCTCGTGTTTCAAACCAGTACCACGAACGATTGACCATCGATCGGAAAGAAAAAGTGGCAAAATGGATTTCCGTATAGTGTTAAGGATCACAAAAGGGTAGTTCAAGCTTTCAAGAGGAATCCCAACAGTTCAGTACAAGATTTGGTGAAGGAACTGAATCTATCCAAAACTTTCGTGCAAGGTGCGAAAAAAAAAACATGAAGCACTACAAACGTACAAAGTCCAAAAGCCGCCTATTCGCGATGAATGGCAGAATACGGTAGGTAAAACACGTGCACGGAAGCTCTACACCCATATGTTGACGAAACCACATTGCCTCGTTATGGATGATGAGACATATGTAAAAGCAGACTTCCGGCAGCTTCCTGGGCTACAGTTTTTCGCTGCTCATCATAAATTCGATGTCCCTGAGGACGTTAGATAGCAGAATATGTCAAAGTTAACCAAAAAACTATGATTTGACAAGCAATTTGCTCGTGTGGAAAGTGGAGCAACCCATTCGTGACAATTGGAACGGTCAATGGGCAGTTGTACCCGTCTACTTCCTCTTCATAGGTAACACGATGATCCTAAGATTTTCTGGCCGGATTTGGCCTCGTGCCATTAGCCTTCGTCCACAAATTACGTGACGCTCTAGGGGGAGGGGAGGAGTACCCTGAAACGTTACGGTCCATATACAAATTTTAAATTTTTCATACAAAAAGTGTTACCAATGAGGGGCAGGGGGTTGAAAATTGTCAATTTTAGCGTTAGGTAATAAATGGACGCTGTCTTACTCGAAAGAGGTTTTGGAGTGGTACAAGGTGAATTTCGTACCGAAGCATCTCGACCCACCGAACGCACCGGAACTGCGGCCAATTGAAAAGTACTGGGCCATCATGCAGCAGGCACTTCGGAAGCATCATATGGAAGTGAAATCGGAAGAAGATATGAAGAAAAAATTGACTGCCCCGCAAAAAAGTTGGTCCAAGTGTTTTTTTTTTTTTTTTTTTGTTGGGAAGGTTAAGCCACGGTCTATTGGATTGAACTTTTGTGGCAAGTGTCCAAGTGTTGTACAGGACCTTATGAGTAGTGTGAAAAGAAAAGTTCGTGCATTTGGATAAAAACATGGGAAACATAGGGTATCAATGCTAGTAATGGACCCCTTAGTAGCTGAAATTCATTCTAGACGCTTTTCCGCAATGATATCTCAGACGCATATACGTTTTGTGGAGTCTAACAACAAATTCAATGTCTTTACTTCATAGTACGTCTACGAAACATACAAAATCAATCGATATTTTCAGCGAAATATGCATTTGAAAAACTGTTGTCCGAATGCCTATTATGGACCCCTCCCGGGGTCCATAATAGGATTGTTTACAAATTTGACGTTGCGTATTATGGACCCTCCATTTGATTCCCATGTAATCCGGCTCGCTGCCGACGAGCCTATTATGGACCCACCTGAAAATGCGTATTATGGACCCTCTTATGTGGTTTCATTTACAAAACTGTTCAAATATCTGTATTTATGCGTCTCAAACCAAATATTTTGCCTGAAACTGCTGACTAACAATGTAATCGAAGTTCCCCCGGTGGATTTTCATAGGAATAAAGTTGCTTTGAGTGTTAATTTTATGTTTTTCTGTGGGGGTCCATAATACGCAAAGGGTCCATAACCGGCATCGACTCCCTACATAACATGTTTTATTTTATACCCTGAAAGTTTGTACATTATTGGTTGAACGTGCGAATTTTGCCATATATTTGCGTGTGTCGCAATTTGACACCCTTTACGTCTAAAATCGACGATAACAAGGAATAAAGTTGAAATTTTATTGTTTGATGGCTAAATTTTGGAAAGGTTGCAAAAGTATAATTCTTAAAAAAAACAGTTCAAAGCCGAATTTAGTACTAGACCATTTAATTCCACTAGAGTTTGTATCCTTTGACAGATACGCGTATTTCGACCTCAACTGTAAGGCCGTCTTCAGTGTCGTGTACTAGACTCGACTGAAGTCTAGTACACGACACTGAAGACGGCCTTACAGTTGAGGACGTAATACGCGTATCTGTCAAAGGATACAAACTCTAGTGGAATTAAATGGTATAGTACTGAATTCGGTTTTTTCATCTACTTATAGGTATTCTACTAAGCAGCTCGAAGATTTATTAACAGTTTAAAGCTATTTTGGAGTCACCGTTGTCTACGGCTACTTTTCCTCAAGATAGCGTAAAGGTTGTATCAGCGTAACCGTTAATGAGGCCTAACAATTTGAAGCAATTTGGACGAACACAAACAAAAATATTTCATGCATCTAATTACCCGGATTGTTAAAAAAACAATTCTTCACAATTTCGAAGAAATTCCACGGTTTCTTACTCTTGTTCGAAGTGTCTCCTGTCATCCCGTTTGTCCGTTTGTCAGTCTAGTTGTGTCGTGGTCAAATAGTGATTGTAGTAAAAAGCGTCTTCTTCGTTTCAACAACAACAGCAGCATCAACTAGAACAAACTCTGACAAAAAACTGATGGAATAGCTAAATTATTCATCATCTCGTTTTTGGAGCTGCTGTTGCTTCTGAAGTTCCTTAAGCTTCTTAAGTTGCTGAAGCTTCTGCAGCTGCTGAAGCTTGTGTAGTCGTTCTTTTTGACGCTGCGCTTTTTCTTTTACGTGTTGTTGCAGAACTTGTCGTGTGAAGCTGCAATGAAAAGTCGTGATTAGCTGATGGGTTTCTCGGTGCTTGGTAGTACACGCGTTCAATGTGAGCCAAGGTATTATCGCACATTTTAAGTAAGTAAAAGTAAGTAGAAAGCGTTCGAGCGGGAAAAAAGGGGCAAGGGTTGAGATGGTTAGACATGCCCCTCTCACATTAGGCAACATCATTTGCAGTGCTCATAGGAAAGAATACACATGTGAAGAACAATGTTTGTAGTAAATATGGATTAAACAGGTAAATACATGAATAAGGTGAGAAATTATGAACGAAAATAATTTACAAAATGAAACACTAGTACACTTATGAGACGCGGTTCAAAACTCGAGGGGGGCTTTGGACGGGGAGAGAATGTGTAAGACTAGGGAGTATAACAAAATCGGACACACCTAGGGCGCAAACTGTCCGCAGCGCACGTCTTCTCAAGGGGCTTAACACTTGGAACCTCTGGTGGGACCCTGATGGAAGAGTCTTTGCCCCTAGCAGGAATGAATATCGAAGGTTCGATGGCCGGCAGTACTGTTCTTAATATCCTGTCTCTGTACACTATTGTTATCACACTCTTTGTCGCGCCTAGCCACTTTCACTCTGTTCCACTACTTAGAGCTACTACTGCTGATGATAGGTGGATGATGGTGACGTCGGATGATTGTTATTGCTGTTGTTGACGATACTAATATGTGGGGAAATTTCAGTCAAATTCAGTCAAATACGACAAGGGCGGAGCATGTTGAGTATGCGGGAGAATTAGGATTGCTAAAAGCTACATATGGGTTTGGGGGATCTCCAGAAAAATATCAAATTTGCTAAAGAATTGAGATCAGGATAACAAATATTTTTTTCTAATTTGAATGAATTAAAGTAAAATATTTTTTTTGAAAATGCTACCTTAGTTGACCTTTTGGTTTGGTTGATGCCAAATATTTTCTATTTGCACCTATTGTTTCTTCGGTTTTGCCCAAGACAGCTTAAGGTGAAGATGGACCGAAGCCAAACATCAAATTTTCAATAGTGCAAATCTGGAGAACCAGACATCTGTTATAGCTAATAACTTGATCGATTTGTCACTTGCTGGTTTGGCTTCGATTCATCTTCACCTTAATTAGAACTGCTACAATAGTCGATGTCATAGTATTTATAGAAGCATTTGACGGCCAATTTGGCCTAGTTTTAGTAACTTACATGACCTTGCATATTGGTTACCGAACACTGGACATGTCCCGGTTTTTAAAAAAAAAAAAAGACCGGAGTATAAGGTCAGTCATGTTTGCATTTCCAGTCCATAAATGGAACATGTCCGAAACCATATTAACACGGGTATTAAACTTTAAAGTTTATAAGGTTATCGTTTCGAAAGCATTTACCATTAGATGTCATGACCATTCTATAGGGGAAAGTGGCCAATATGGAACATGTTCAAAACAATATAGTAAGATATTTCTGGATGCATCAAATTTCCTCAATATTTGAAAACGTTATAAGCATTTGAATTTGAAATTTGGCCTATCTCCTGTAGAAGCGGTCATGCAATCAGGCATTGCCAGCAATATCTCGTTTGAGATGTGTATGGTTAGCGAAATTCCAAGATGCCTGTACTCAGTACATGCATGCGACTAGTCTTGCGTTGAAGATTCTGCCACTGTTTGGAGATCAAATTAAACACTACATTTTGTAGTATGTATTCTTATCTTGTATTGCTAATATTTTAGGAAAATCACGAAGAAATCCCATATTGCGCTATTTACTCTAATTATTCTGAAAAGATCTCATATTTCGCATTGATTTCTTGTTTATTGCTTGGTTTTGACAGTAAAAATGCCGTTTTCATATGTTTTGACCACATCTTAAAATCTGATGCCGATACTTTAAACCAATTCAAGTGACTTAAGAAGCTTCATTTTGCGGTATATAGAATTATTCCCATTCGTTTCAAAGCAGTTGAAATTTGATAGTTTCGCATAGTTTAATTTGCAAACTATTTCTCACTACAAATATTCAGTTATTATGTATTTAACAGATAATGGTTATGCTGCAATATTTAAAAAACTGCCACTGTTTTACTTCATCAATTTTAAACTTATTGAAACAAAATCAACACCAATAGATTTATTAAAGGTTTTCATTTCAAGAAGGCATACAGTCGATGCTCGTTATGCCGACATCTCAAGAGACTGTCGTTATATGGGGATGTAGCTATAAAAATGTCGTTATTTTGATGTCGTTACAGAGAGTAAAGATTCCAATATTATTGACAACTTTCATCTTAGTTTGGTAAGAATTAGGATAAACTGCTAATTATTGAACGCTATTATTTCCGCCAAAATTTTGAAAAACCCATGCTTTTTTATGAGACGTTCAACATTCTTAAAAAATCTGATAATGCCTACAAAACGGAGTAAAAATCAATAAAATCACAGCGAGATAAGCCGCATTGCATTGCATTTAAAGCTTAAGAATCACACATGTTTTAAATCAATGAAGATTTTTTCACTAACACTCGTACGTTTATCCATCTTGACTTGTCATATTGGACAGTAATTAGGAGTGGTATAGCAATCGAGTGGGCTGCAAAACGGTGAGTCTACAATCAGGAAGGAGCGACCAACACAGCTCTGGTCCTCACAAGCTGCTACCTGACGCTTCCACGGGTCAAATGATGACAGAAGACCGCCAGCTAAGGGTTGGGTACTTAGATGGTAGTGCAGCCTAGGCACTGTTGTCCTCCTGACATTAGCTAGAATGAGGAGGTACGTTCCGAGCGTCTGTACACCAGGAGGTGTGGCTCAAACAGCGCCTGTTCTGGCATGAGTATGAAATGCTGTATCACATCAGCTACACCCAATATGATGGGGCAACGTGATGTAGGTAGCGCGACCCCGGTAAGGTAACATACCGAATTCAGTGACTACCACGAATAATGGAGAAAAAAGAAGATATGAAAATTGTCATCGGCGACGCAAATGCGCAGGTCGGAAAAGAGGACTTTTTCCGCCCTATCATTGGTACAGATAGCCTTCACTCTGTTACCAACAACAACGGCCTACGTTTAGTGGACTTTGCTGCCACCAGGGGGATGGCCATCAGTAGCACCTCCTTTGCAACCAAATCGACCATGTTCTGGTAGAAGGCCGACATTTTTCCGACGTCGCCGATGTTAGAACTTTCAGGGATCCTAGTAACGATTCAGACCACCATCTCGTTGTAAGCAAAATTCGAGCGCGGATATCAACCGTTTCGAATTCTAGAAATCGGCAATCTTCTTCTTCTTCTTGGCATTAACGTTCCTCACTGGGACAAAGCCTGCTTCTCAGCGTAGTGTTCTTTATGAGCACTTCCACAGTTATTAATTGAGAGCTTTCTTTGCCAAAGTTGCCATTTTCGCATTCGTATATCGTGTGGCAGGTACGATTATACTCTATGCCCAGGGAAGTCAAGGAAATTTCATTTACGAAAAGATCCTGGACCGACCGGGAATTGAACCCAGACACCTTCAGCATGGCTTTGCTTTGTAGCCGCGGACTCTAACCGCTCGGCTAAGGAAGGCAATCGTTGCGTTTCAATATCCAACGCCTGTCAGCAGATGGTGTAGCAGTGGACTACCAGCAAAAGCTCTACGTACGGGTTAGCGAAATCAACCAGAGCATCAACCTTAGTGATCTGTGGCGAGAAGTGGTAGGTACTGCTCAACGGAGACCAAGGAACGGTTGGTTCGACGAGGAGTGCCAGAGAATGACGGACGAGAAAAACGTGGTTAGAAGTCGGATGTTGGTGTCTGGCTCGACAGAGCAGAAAACGGTATAAGGAAACAAGGGCAGCCGAAAAATAGATCCATCGCAGGAAGAAAAATGAGCATTAAATGAGGCAGTCCCTGATCAGATGCAAGAAGCTATGGAACAGAACAACATGCGACGGTTCTACGAATCTGTCAACGGTGTGCGGAGAAAAACAGCGCCGTCTCCCGCCGTGTGTAACGACCGTGAAGGAAACTTGCTGACGGATAAAACAATGGTGGCCGCCAGGTGGAAAGAATACCGTTTTGATTCATATTACGGACAGCTTCAAATTCCGGACACTCTTGTTTGTATGGGAAACATTTCACACGAAATGTTTCAATTTTCGCCGTCCAAAAGTTCTCATTTTCGAGGCTCGTTTTATTAGGTTTTTTCCGTAAATATCATTGCAAATTTATAATGCCCAACTACCTTAGACGTCTCTTAAGTGTTCGAACGATTTCAATTAATGCTTTGACTGTTCCATCAATGATTATCATGAGCTGTCCGTAATTCGAATCAAAGCGTCCGGAATATGAGGCAAAAGTGAGGGAGCGTCCGGAATAAGAATCATGAAAAGGCCACACGTTTTGATTTATTTAAAATTATTCAAGTTGCGGACGCGTATTCTTTACCCACCATCCGAAAGTTAAGGGCTACCGACGCCCGGTAACGTTAAAAAATCATACAGAATGATTTATTTTGTATGGTTCAAGCTGGGTTATACTTCACTGAGGCCTTAAGTGTCCGTAATATGAATCAAAACGGTACTTCGAGTCATTGTTGAACGGAGATAAGTGGATCTAGTAGCAGAATCCAAATCGATGACGATGGGCAGGCTGTGGAACCTCCAACTCTAGATGAGATAAAGAAAGCTATTAATAGGCTGAAGAATAACAAGGCTGCTGGGAAGGACGTACTTCACAAGTAAGTAGCTGCACGAACTCTTTCATCGTATCATTTCGAGGATATGGGAGGAAGAACAAATGCCTACTAGTTGGTTGGATATTCTTATTTGCCCTTTGTACCAGAAAGGGCATAGACTGAAGTGCGCCAATTACCGAGGGATAACTCTCCTTAATTAGGCGTTCAAAACCATGTCTGGAATTCTGTTCAACAGATTGAGACCGTATGAGGAGTTCTTTGTCGGCGAATACCAAGCTGGTTTTTGAGAGGGTCGATCAACGACGGATCAAATGTTTACCCTGCGTCAAATCCTAGATTAATGCCTGGAATACAACTTGCAGACTCATCACCTGTTTGTAGATCTCAAAGCAGCATACGATTCAGTGAAGAGAAACGAGTTGTAGCATATTATGTCCGAAAACGGCTTTCTAGCGAAGCTAATTAGACTGATTGGTGCAACGCTTGAAGGATCGAAATCATGTGTACGGGTGGTGGACGAGATTTCGTCAACGTTCGTAACCTTAGATGGATTGAAACATGGTAACTTTCTTTCTAGCTTGTAGTTTAACGCTTGGAGGTGCTATCAGGAGAGCCGGTATGCAGAGAAGCGGTACCATTATCACACGTTCTCATATACTCCTTGGCTCCGCAAAGCCGATATCGACATCATCGGGATTGATCGTTGGGCAGTTGAAGAGGCGTTCGTGGGTTTCAAGAGGAAGACCGCGAGTATCGGACTTACGATGAACACCACAAGAAAAAAATACATGATAGCTGGTGGTCTACGTGGGTCTTGACGTGTAAGTGGTAGCGAAATGGTGCTGGGTGGTGACAAGTTTGACGTGATGGAAGAATTTGTCTATCTTGGGACACTAGCGACATGCGATAATGATGTCACCCGCGAGGTAAAAAGACGTATTGCAGCTGCGAGTCGGGCTTTTTACGGGCTCCGTAACCAGCTGAAGTCCCGTAGCTTCGACCGGAGAGCTTTCGGGATATTTGAAGGTAAAGTGCTGCGAACAATACTCGGCGGTAAATTAAAAAACGACATCTGGCGGCGTCCCATGAATCACGCGTTGTACCAAGTGTATAAAGAGGTGGATATTGTCAAGCGCATAAAACACGGTAGGCTGCGTTGGGCTGGTCACGTTACCAGTATGCCGAAACATCGACAAGCAAAGATAATATTCAATAGAGAACCCGGACGAGGCCTCCGACTTCGGCCGTACACACGATGGCTTTTTGAAGTTGAAGAGGACCTAAGGGCACTAAACGTTCAAAGCGACTGGAAGCGATTGGCCCAGGACCGAGCCCTGTAGAGGAGACTCATCCCTTCGGCGCAGATTCATCGTAGCGAATTGTAGCCCAGCAAGTATCAAGTAAGTTTTAGAAAAAAAAACAAAGTTTTTTTATTTCATTTTTTCCTTTGACATTTTGTCTGACTGCACGTCAGATTCATAGAAATTCAGACCTGAAAGCAAGCACCGGATCAATGAAACGGATAGATTCAACAATACTTAAATTTTTATATTTTTTTTTCTATCGCTATGTCAATAAGTGAGAGATTCTTCTTATCGGCATGTGTAGCTTTTAGCAATCCAGTAGAAAACAACCAAACTATATAATTATCTTAAATGGAAATAAGGCACATTATTTAAAACTTAAAATTAATTCTGAAATAATTAACGTATGGCGCCTGACCTCCTGTTTTCTCTAGCATATTTTTAGCTCTACTATTGTCCTCGAATGCTGATTACAGACTACTTAATTACCGATTCAGCCTTTGCTTCGCAATTTACTCGCGTTCTAGTTGAAACTTTATTTTTAGTTTATGCTTTTTTTCTCCTAGCTAAGGCGCTTATCTAGGGGATAATTCGCGAGCCGGAGCCGGAAATTGTATATGTGTATAAAAAAGAAAGAGGAAAAGCAAGAGTACAAAAAACCCAAAACAAAGAGGACACAATTAAGGGGAAAGATATGGCCAGGCCAGCGACCAAATCGCACGGTGCGGCACTGGGATCTCTTACCTGGCGAAGCTCTTAAATGCGGCGCTCTGAGGATTTATACATAGTGGCACGCGATTCGTTTGCAGCTGTTCGGCTATGAATTTGTGCATTTCCTCTGTTGGGGATGAAAAAAAAAAGCCGAAACCGATAATTAGTATGAATCCTGCGATAGCGTAGTTTTGCATGATTACGTACCTTTGACTTGCTGCACCGAAGTCAGCTTCCGTTCCCAGAGGTCATCGAACGGTTGTGGCGCAGAGGGTTCGAATTCGGCCGCATACTGGCGCATTCCGGCAGACGGGGTGTAGCAGCACTTGCACATACAGGAATGGTAACGAAGGCGACCCTCGTCGACGTACGGATGGGCCAGGGCATCAATCACCGATATTCTCTTGTCCTGTGTCCATGCAGAGCAAGTGCAAAGTAAAAGATAATGAGAATGAATTAGACCGCCATGACTTAAGGTGAAGATGCATCGCAGCCGTACCTCGAAGTTTCAAGAGCACAAATCTAGAGAACTAGACGATGCCTAGAGCTCAAAACTTTCAGCTTGAACAACTCCAGATTTGTGCTGTTGACGATTTGAAGTGTGGCATCATTTCTTTTTCACTTTAATTATGGACAAAGGAGAGAGAGGTGACTTACCGGATCGAAGACCAACATCTGGCAGAGGAGGTGCACTGCTTCGTGGGTGGCATGTGTGCTCAGGGTGTAGAGTGCGGACAGGGACGGAGGCTTCGGAGCTCTTCGCAGCATGTGGGTTCTGGCTCCCTCGCAGGCGTGCCGCATGTCCTCTAGCGTAGGTGTGCCCAGCAGTTCTGTTATCAGTTCCAGCTGTGAGTGGGGAGCGAAAGGGTGGAATAATGAAAATTAATTAACTGGACTGTTTTAGAAGAACAGAGTGCTAAAAATAATATTGCTGTGGGATAAGCTAGAACAACCCTATAGGGCGGATTAGTCCGGTACGTATACCCACCTGCTGCACTGGACTCTGTGCCTGAAATAGAATTCGCCTGCCTAGTAGTTCTCCGAATATGCATCCAACCGACCACACATCTACGGCCGCCGAATAGTGTCGTGCTCCCATCAGAATCTCTGGCGCGCGATAGTACTGCGTTACCACTTCCTGTGTCATGTGCTTCGACTGGTCCGGTTCTTCCACGCGTGCCAATCCAAAATCACAAATCTGAAAAACATAATTTATTATAAAGAAGAATCTCAACTTCACATTCAACTGAACTTTACCTTAAGAACACAATTGCTGTTCACCAGCAGGTTGCCTGGTTTGATATCCCGGTGCAGAATTCGTGCTGAGTGTAGATATTTGAGACCCCGCAGGATCTGGTACAGGAACACTTTGATATGGTCCGCCGATAGGTGCTGTGGTGATACGATGATTTTGTGCAGATCCGACTGTAGCAGCTCTGTGATGACGTAACTGGTTGGTGCGAAATTGATTCGTCGAGTGAAGGAAAATCTTCTTTTTGCGGTGTTTTAATCGAATGAATTGATTATATTTAGCAATATGTTATGGAATATTTGAACAGAAGATGACAATAATGATAAAATTTACAGCCAAGGGCATACCATGTCGTCCATCGGAAAAAGCCGAGTGTCCGCCAAAACTCTTTAAATCATGGTGGTTCGTGTTTTGAATTACGTTAACCTTCCAGTCGTCGCGCGGTTTGCCACCGTCAGAACCACTACGCTGCTGTTGTGAACAAAGAGCGAGGTTTTTTCAACAGTGTTGTACAAAATACAACAACGCGACGACTGAAGTGTTAAGGATTCAATCCCTTTAATCGACCGTGCTAATTTTTTTACCGTGTTTATTTCATAAGTGACTATCTCGGAGATGGGATTCGATCATACGGTCTCGGCGTAAAAGGCGTCATTTTTTTCCACCTACGAGTGGGTGCTCTGACATCTCCGCATCCGGAAATTTACCAATTTACCAAATTGTCTCAATTAAGAACGTTTGACCAAAAAACCTCTTTAGTCATTGGGCATTTAAAATTGTCACAAAGACGCCAAGCTTTTCGGCGCAACCCCTTTATGTATTCGAAGGTTTTCTTTGTCTGCCCGGTAGGAAGAAACATGACACCGAGTCTGTGTCGATTCAGTCTCGCTCGCCCATTCCAGTAGTTATCGCTGGAAGTTACTCCGACCTTGTCTTTGTCTAGCCAGCATAAACTCACCCCAATTCATTTTCATTGTCGACGGAAAGTTCAACCATGACCCCAACCGCCGCCCGTCAGTATTACTACTTGCCGTATGTCCTTGCTGTCGACGTTCCCTATAATAGACGCGCCATAAAGCAAGCGGATATATAAGACGCGCTGCTGGCTGGACGTTTTAACAAAGCATCCACAAGGAAAATCAAACATAATTAACGATTACTTCTTATTTTGCTCACGCCAAGCCATCGTAATCACGGTCGATGAGCTTTGTCATCGTTGTTGAAGTCGACCTCCTCGATATAGGTGCAGCATTGGTTTACGGAAGAAAGCACTTTGGACGCTTTCTCATTTCCGGTGGGATACGGGAGAATGCGAGCATATGCGGCTTGGTAAGCTTCAGTTCCGCAAAAGGGCGTGAATGACTTAGCTTTGTTCCGGTCCTGGCGGGGCAAGGGGTACGGTTTCATGGGTTTTGTCCTGTACGAAAGGAGTTGTTGAAAGCAAGAATGGTGCAATGTACTTACAAAGCTTGTAGTACAGTATGTCTCGGTTTTATTTATTAGTAAACAAGGTAACCGTTCCAGGAATGCATCATTATCATGCTTTCTCATCAACCCTAGTAGAACAAAGGATTTGAGATCGCGCTTCGTACTCTATTGCTTTGCATACTTAGAAATACAGAAATTTCATGCTACCGTCGTCGGGGATGCCATTAGGCCAAAGCATAATCTGAAATATCTCAGCAAGTATTGGAAACATATAATGTAGCAATCCTTGCAGTTATCTATAGCTTCCATCGAAAAATTAGATTCTTGGAGCTAGTAGTTAGTTCAGAAGACACACGTTGAAAATTCAGCTCAGATGGTCGCGTTGAAAATTTGATCAATTGGTTGCATACTGGTGATGATCAAACGATCAAATTTTCAGCTCAGCTAGTGCTCTTGAAACATATAGTTTTGGCTTCATTTTATAATCATTCTAAATCAAAAGATCAACTCAATTCGCAAATCATTTGGAAAGATAGGACTGTCACACTTGCATCAACCGTTTGTACGAAGAAAATATCTTGATTTTGACTAAAATTAATTTAATTCAATCAGTTTTTCCATACAACCATTACAACAAGTTTCAAGCAGAAAATGATGCTGTCAGAAATTCGTCAAATGTAAACAAAACGAACTCCTTCACCGTATAATTTCGAAGATATGGGAGGTAGAACAAATGACTACTGGTTGGTTGGATAGTATCACTTGCCCTTTGTACAAGAAAGGGCATCGACTGGAGTGCGCCAGTTACCGAGGTATAACACTCCATAATTCGGCTTACAAAATCATGTCTGGAATTCTGTTCAACAGATTGAGACCGTATGAGGCGTCCTTTGTCAGTGAATACCATGCTGGTTTTCGAGAGGGCCGATCAACGACCAATCAAATGTTTACCCTACCCGGGAGTACAACTTGCAGACTCATCATTTGTAGATTTCAAAGCAGCGTACGATTCAGTGAAGAGAACCGAGTTGTGGCAAATTACCTATGTCCGAACAATGCTTTCCGGCAAAGCTGATTAGACTGATTCGTGCAACGCTTGATGGATCGAAATTATATGTGCTGGAGGTGGACGAGATTTCGTCATAGTTCGTATCCTTAGATGGATTGAAACAGAGTATCGCTCTTTCTAACTTGCTGTTTAACATAGCTCTTGAAGGTGCTATCAGGAGAGCCGGTGTGCAGAGAAGCGGTACCATTATCACACGTTCTCATATGCTCCTTGGCTTTGCGGACGATATCGACATCATCGGGATTGGCCGTTGGGCAGTGGAAGAGGCGTTCGTGCCTTTCAAGAGGGAGACCACGATCAACACCAGAAAAGCGAAGTACATAATAGCTGGTGGTCTACGTGGGTCCGGACGTGTTAGTGGTAGCGAAATGGTGCTAGGTGGTGAAAAGTTTGAAGTGATGGAAGAATTTGTGTATTTCGGAACACTACTGACATGCGATAATGATATTACCCGCGAGGTGAACAGACGTATTGCAGCTGCGAGTCGGGCTTTCTGCGGGCTCCGTGACAGGATGAAGTACCGTAGCCTGCAAACGAAAACAAAACTCGCGTTATCCAAGACACTGATCCTTCCGGTTAGGACGGCCATATAGGACACGGTAAACTAGAAAACGGCATCTGGCGGCGTCGCATGAATCAAGAGTTGTACCAAGTGTATAAAGAAGTAGATATTGTCAAGCGCATAAACACGGCAGGCTGCGTTGGGCTGGTTACGTTGCCCGTATGCCGGAAGAACAACAAGCAAAGATAATATTCAACAGAGAACACGGACGAGGCCGCCGACTTCGTGGTAGACCGCGCACACGATGGATTTTTGCACTTAACGTTCAAGGCGACTGGTAGCGATTGGCCCAGGACCGAGCCCAGTGAAGAAGACTCATCCATTCGGCGCAGATTCATCATAGCGAATTATTAATTATGTAAGTAAACAAAACCAATTTCCAAATTTCTGTACTAAAAAGCGAAAATTATTTCCATTTTCCATTGTTAATCGATAGATCAAACTATGCTCGAGCATATTAAACCAGCAGTTCTTAGACATACCTAGTCTCCAAACAAAAGAAAACGCAGAAAATATAGTTTGAAGGTCCTAAATGTATTGGGGTTTCCAAAATATTAAAATAACAGTGCTTTATGATTTAACTATCTTCGACGTATTTTGAACTATATATGACCGTGTGAGCATTTTTTATTTCACAGAACAAGCTCTTCTCTACATTTTGGCATACTTATTGACGCTTGTACGCTGGTTACGCTGTGTAAATAATTTATTGGTAAAAACCCAAAATCACTTGCTAGAGGGTTCAAAATACGACTGTTACCTTATATGGCTCGAGCTTTGAACTATGGAGCAAAAATAGTTTCCAAGCATTTTAACAAAAACTGTTGGATGAATAATCCTCATGATAGGCCTAGAGAAGCCTTTACATAAAACATCGAATAAGATTTTATTTTTATGTTGTTCCAATGAAATTGCGACCGAAAATTACAATTTTTACGGCGAAAAAAAAAAAGACAAAACTTTTCCTTAATCTTAATCGATTTCTGTAAATTTTGGAGTGAAAGTTTCTTACTTAATTAGAATTTGAACCGTGACAGGGGCCCAGATAGCCGTAGCGGTAAACGCGCAGCTATTCAGCAAGACCAAGCTGAGGGTCGTGGGTTCGAATCCCACCGGTCGAGGATCTTTTCGGGTTGGAAATTTTCTCGACTTCCCAGGGCATAGAGTATCTTCGTACCTGCCACACGATATACGCATGCAAAAATGGTCATTGGCACAATAAGCTCTCAGTTAATAACTGTGGAAGTGCTCATAAGAACACTAAGCTGAGAAGCAGGCTCTGTCCCAGTAGGGACGTAGCGCCAGAAAAGAAGAAGAAGAACCGTGACATTTATTAGACTGGTTTTGTTGTTTTGAATCCAACTAGAAATCTTAAAAAGAAATTCTTACCCCACTCGAATTTCTGCCCCACTTTACTCTACGGCGACAAAACTGAACGTTCGTTTAACCCGTAGGCTACGGGACTGACATGCAAAATTCAAATTGCTCGTATTTGAGCATATCTCAATATTTTTTCATTAAATTTTGAGGATTGCTACACTATTAGTTATAGTTCCATGAGTAATAGGAAAGTATACATTCGGAGTATTGTTGACAAAGTTATTCCAGAACATCTCTGGGTCAAGTATGATAAACATCACATTAACTTCCTTTTAGAACTCATTTATCATTTGGAAACGAAATGTTTTCACATAAAAAGTGTACAGACTAGTTATTTGTAATAAGTAACGATGCACCAAGGGATTTAGACATGTTTAATTAACCTAGAACAATGCACAGGCCTCCAGAACATTCTTAAGTTTGTCCGTAATCTACACAGGTTCATACATTATTTTAAGCGAGTGATGTCTACATTTAGGGCCGATTTCTTCACTCCCGCTTAGGTCCTAAACCTAGTTTAATCATATGGGTAAACGTGGTTTACGGTGGTTTGGATGACTTCAAATATCCAATATCTTGTCAAAATTTGTGGACATGTCTGTGAAGGCATGATGAGTGCTGTAAAGCACTAAACGTAGACATCACACGCTTAAAATAATTTAAGTACCAGTGTAGATAATGGCCAAAGTCTCAGAATGTTCTGGAGGCCTTAGCATTGTTCTGAGTTAATTATACATTTCTAAATCCCTTGCAAAAAAAATGGTCTGTACACTTTTTGTATGAAAACATTTAGTTTCCAAATAATAAATGAGTTCTAAAAGGCAGTTTATGTGGTTTTTACCCAGAGATGTTCTGGAATAATTTTGTCAACAATACTCCAAATGTGTACTTTCTCATTACACATGAAACTACAACTAATAGTGTAGCAATCTTCAAAATTTCATGAAAAAATATTGAGTTATGCTCAAATACGAGCAATTTAAATTTAGTTTGTCAGCCCCGTAGCCTACGGGTTAATATTTTAGCTCCTTTATCGTTCCGCATACGGAAATATTCTAACACAACTCATAAGGCTGATACAAATATTAAATTTCTTTTATGTCCGAGACCACTTGGAAGGTACGAGGGGGGGATAAAAATAAATAAGGAACAAAAAAATAAAAATGAAAAAAAAAGTTATTTTTCGAATTTTTATTTTTAATGGTAGTTGTTAAACTGTTTTTAATCGTCCTCTGGATCATTATTTTACTTGTTTTTTACTTTGTAAATTGAAAAAACCTAACTTATGTCAAAAAATGTTGAATCTTTTTTTTCTCCCCTTCAAAATTTTCGGATTTTCGAAAGGGGAGGGTGACATAAAAGAAAATTAATATTTGTATCAGCCTAATGAAACAATGAAAAAAAAAACAAAAAGGCCATTTCGCTGAATAACCGAGTGATTTGGCTAACTAAACTTGATTAAGAACTGAACTTGAATTAAGATAACTTGATATCCTCATTGTTATCCAGGCTGTTCCATCAAGAGCATTGATATATCAAAACAAGTTGATTGAGTGGAGATCTCCTCCATCTAACATTGAACGCATAATTCACTGAATTCATATGTACTACACTGCCCATAACTGCATAACAGTCACATTCGACATTTTTGACATATTAACTCCAATTTATACCATGGAGAGTCATCAAATGATAAATACTTTGCACATTGGTTAGTCGGGGATTCCAGCGTATGATGGAGCTACCGCAGAAAACATAATTTTATGAACCCCTGAATTCTATAATTTTTCAAAACTATTTGTTTTTTAATTCGTGGGCAAAACAAATCATAGAGTAAGTTGGGGAAAAAGTTCGACCTTAGTGGTATAATCAAAGTTTCCAGGAAAATAATAGCAGATGAAACAAAACAAATACCATACAGCGAACCTTCAACATATTGGCTATAACTTTGCTGAACAAACTTGTGTCAAAATATTTACCCATTTCTAGTTATAACAGTTTCAAAATTGATTGTCTTAAACGAACTTTTGCCCCACCGGTGGGGCAAAAGTTCTAATCTAGTGTGGGGCAAAAGTTCGTTGGCTAAAACACAAAATATCAATACTTTTATGCCAGGCATACTTTATACCAGCCGTAAACTTATGTTTACCGAAAAATACACACTAAATTTTCATCAAAAAATGCCCAAAACAGGGTTAATTGTAATACACCCAAAAAATAGCAGTTTTTCGCAAAAGTAAGTGAAAATGTAAAATTTTTGTGACATTTTTCGCACGATCAGGCAAATTTCTCTAAGTTTGAAGATAATACAGTGCCTTACCGATTTTGGCAACACGGTGTAATTTTTATGTTGCCAAAATCGGGAAATTTGAAATGCTTATGTTTTTTATCATTTCAATCTCTAAAAGTATCAGAAAATGCATGGCAACAATGTCTGGGAGCCTTCTCTAGTTCAGCTTTTGATCCAAAAGCATATCCCTCATCCACTGATTAAATGAACCATCTGAAAAGCACACTTGTTGTACACAGTACAAGCGTGGTATTACTTTCAGTTGCCAGTTACGACTGTTCTAAAGTGATGTGCAACTTTTAATCAAGACAATATTGAAAATAGCAGATTTCGAATACAGGACCCATTTGAGTGGATAAATTTTTGGAATTTTCCTGAACAAAGAATGCAATATTGGTTATCACACGTCTTTTGTGGAGAACAAGGTTCTAAGTTTAAAAAAGGGAAAGTTTGTATAAATTACTATGCTGAAAATTAAGGTTTTCACAGTTGGAATGTTATGTCAGGAATTAATAGAAAAAGAGAGGATAAATGATATTCATCAAATATTTACAGTAAAATCCGTGAAAAAAACCACACGCCTTTTTTGTATCATTCTATTTTTTCAATGCTTTTATCGAGACCGCCATTACCCCAGAAATAGAGTTAATGGCGAGATCTCATCAAGCATTATATTCGTTTGCTGAGATTCTGTAAACATTTTGCTGAGAGTAGCAAAATGAATAATCAGAAGATTGGGAGGAATTTCTGAAAAAAATATCATGATTAAGAAGTAATTTGTACTGGAATCGTTGAAGCAACATAAAGAGTAATTTTGGAATTCAATATGAGTGGAAATTGTTGAAATTTGCTGTTGTTTCAAATTTCATTTGATTCACAAGAATTTCTTTTCGATATTCACAAGAATTCATTTCGATATTCACAAGAATATTGTTAATTTTTTTAACTTATTCTTGAAGAAACTTTTAATTCTTTGGCACATATGACTTTTCTCAAGATTTCCACCAATGGATACTTCTGGTGAAAATACAATCGATACAATAGGGATACTATTTTCGATTTAATTTCTGTGGGATTTTCTGTGATATGGCAGGAAGAATGTAGCTTACATTTTGTGAAATTAGTAGAAAAAATGTATAATCATTACTTTTTTCTTCTTCTTGCATAATAATGTGTGTAATACAACGTTTATAAAAAAAATGAATTCTTTTTAATGATTTTTTTTAATTATAGAGGCGTTTGCAAATGCTTATAATAAGCATCAAAATCTCGATTAATTCATGATGCCGCCCTAAACGCCATCAGTAGTCAAATGTATAGCTTGATGTTACTGAACAAACGAATGTATGTACAAGTTATTTAATAATGCTACAATGAAGAGAAGATCCTCTTCCTTCTCCCAGTGATTATAGTTTTTATCCTGGTTATTTCATTTACTTGAAAACAACGAGCTACACACTCGGTTACCAATGGCTTTTAGGGCGAGATCATAAGTTATGCGAGAAATATTCTACTATACCATCTTCCAGCTGTTGCGAGGATGTGGTCAGAAAAACTTTTTACTGTTGAAGATGTGAACAAGCGTCAATCTGGTCTAGATTGTTTAAGATAATTTCCATATTCCATGCAAGTTCTACTCATAAGTACGTTCCACATTACGTTCCTTACCTAGCAATGGTCACCACCATTTCCGTTTTGACTTATTTTCCCTTTGTTTTGACTCAAAATGTTAGGTTTCAGTAGTTAATAACACTGCGGAACACGTTTTTGTCTCAAGCACCAAAATACCGCTATACACTGAATTAAAGGTTGCTGAACCCATTGCCGTTTTCAAAAATATCATAGCACGTCTAGTTTTTGAGATATTGGCTGTTGAAAATGCAAAAAATGACTATTTTAGCCAACTTGCATGCAAGTTTGCCAGCTTGTAAAGCAATTTTATTTGCTTAATTTGTCACATAAGACAGCATAAGACAGCAAGCATGTTAAAAAATCGGTTGAATCAAAATTTAATCGAGGAATTTCAACCAAATTACATCTAAAATGAAAGTTTGAGTCCTACTATGCATGCTTGGTGGATTGGATCACAAAAAAGTTTGATAGATTATACCTTAAATTTAATATAAACATCAATAAAACCAGTGTTTTATGCAACTTTGGCGACCTGTAGCTAAAAATTGTGACGTGCTGGAACATTTCTGAGAAAGGCATCAGATTCAGCAACCCCGAATCTACTAGAGACATATAATTTGATCCTTGAGACACGCAAACATGTCATTTTTGTTACGCTGTGTAATCAATTGAAAATATTTTCCATGTGTTGCCAAAATCGGGAAGAAAATGTTGCCAAAAACGGGTGTTGCTAAAATCGGGGGTAGACAAAAACGGGTGTTGCCAAAATCGGGAAGACACTATATGTAGATTTCAGGAAATTTGAAAAAATTTCCGTGGGTTTATACATGGGTCGAACTTTTGCCCCGCAGATTCGAACTTTTGCCCCACTATGGGCAAAAAATTCATTCCAACTATTTATGGAAAAACTAATACACCTCAAAGCATCCTTTTGATAGGCCTAGAAACGCCCTTACATAAAATATTGAGAAATATTTTATCTTCATTTGGTTCCATGCATCGAAAGTTTGACCAAATATTACAATATTTACGTCGAAAAACAACAAATAGCCATAACTTTTCCAAATCTCAATCGATTTTTATGATATTTGGAGTGAAAGTCTCTTACTTGAATAGCATTCGAACCACCATAACATTTCTGAGTTTTGATTTGATTTGGGCTAGAAATCTTAAAAAGAAACTCTTGCCCCAATCGAACTTTTGCCCCACTTTACTCTAAATAGATTCACTAACAAAAACCTCACAGTCCTTTAACGCTCAACGCACCGTCATCGTAGGGTAAGTGTTCCCTTAGTTGCGGGTGTTCCTATAGTTGCGGTAGTACCGTTTTCACTGATTTTATCACATTAGCCACAGAACCGACACTGCCAATCGACGTATTGGCTTGTTAATACACGGAATAGTTAAAAAGAGCGTTCAAATTGCTTTGAAACTGATGAAATCTCACTAAAATTGCTAAAACTTTTCTTACTTGTACCAATAGTTGCGGTAAAGTGTTCCTATAGTGGAGGATCCCATAAGAAAACAACGGATACCGCAACTATAGGAACACAAATTAAAAGTATACCGCAACTAAAGAAACAGTGTACCAATAGTGGAGGTATTATTTTTCACTGACATGCCGTGGATTTCTGCGATGAAATATTTTTTCTCATTAAATCAATCGTCGTTACTTCCCGTTGCAAAATTAACATGTACATTAATTGCGCTTCTTGAATTTAGGCGGTTAAATGAAGTTCAATAGTGCTTAGTACCTCCACTATTGGTACATCTACCCTAATCATCGTCATCATCGAAACTTCAAAAGCAGTTTTTCTGTCCAAATCTAAAAATTATTCGATGAAAATGTGTTCACTAAGTTTCGGTTGGAGAATAGAATACAGTAAACACATTTTCATGTAAATTTTTTTTTTATTTTGAACGAAAAAACTGCTTTTTAAAATTTTGAAATCAATGACGGATCCTGCCCCTTTAAAGTTCTCTGGGATCATATTGACCTCAGAAAACAGACAAAAGGACATTTATGACCTTTGTGTGTACCAAATACAGGAGGGTTGTCTTAAAATTGGCTTAAACCATCAGAACAACACAGTCCTTAAGGTGAAACATCTCGGAATTCAAAGATGGCCACCACAATGGCCGACTTGTGCCCCTACTCACGTTTTCAAAGACACTAATCTGGAGAAATAGTTGACAAACGTTTCTGATTTTCTTATTTTAAGCGTAGAAAGCCAAAATAAAAAGTGCACTGTTGTTGGATGATTTTTTCGCGATTTTGTGCCTTTGATTGAAGTTTCAGTGCAATCTTAGAAATTTATCCCAAACTGTCTCACCTTAATTAATCTTGATATTGAAAGATTGACATATGATATTTCATAGAATTCAGGTTTGGCTAGGCATCAGTTCGGCATCATTAGATTTAATATTGCATAAATATTTGATTGATCGTGTTGAAAATCGTATAATTGGAAAAACCATCAAAATTAAGCTCATTTTGAAGTATTATTTTAATAAGTTTCTTGAGCTTAACTACGTCAATCACAAATCATGCTTCACATGAAGGGAGGGATCGTTACGGATCATACAAATATTATAAAATTGCCTATACTTAGTTGTTAATTTTAGCGTTATGTATTAAATAAACGCTGTAAATCTACAAAAAAGCGATATTTTGTATTGAAATGCATCAATTGGATGCAAAATTCGTTAACCCTCAAGCATCACGCTGATGCTGTACACGAAGAGCGTGGTATTCCTACCGGGTTTGGTATAAAATACAACAATACGAACACTGAAAGTTTGTAGACTACCAATATGTTCAGCTTGCTTGTGTTGATAAAGAGCATATGTTTGTCGAACATCGTCATGCTAAAATATAAACGATTTATGAATTATGACAACTTGGACAACTTTCAGAGACAATTTTTTGAGGAACCGCGGAGCGTTTGCAAAAAGGTCTATCCCTTTGCACAAGGCAAAAGTAATGTTCTATGTCCATGTGCCATGGAAACATTTCCAGAAGCTTGGACATGACTTTCACAACTCAGTTCCTCAGGTGCCAACAGTAAGACCATGTTACCAAACATTATAATTGTGCAGGCACTATTCTCCACTCTTCGATTAACATTTTTTGTTCCATCACCGAGTGTAGTATAATCATGTTAATCAAAAAACCAAATTTGATCTTATCAATCCTAGGGAAAGTTATTGTTCGAATTTTGTCAATTCGAATAAAGCTCTCTATACCAATTCTGTTGCGAGTGCTAGATATCCTATAAGAATGTTTATTTCAAATTGCACGTATAAGATACATATTTGTGTGTATATTTCTTCAAGGCGCATTCACAGTCGATAGCAACCACTAGATGATGCTGTCTAATATAAATTGAATATAGAATATAGAAATCAAATTAATATTTGAAATGATAATAATAACGAAGGGGCCTTCCTTAGCCGAGCGGTTAGAGTCCGCAGCTACAAAGCAAAGCCATGCTGAAGGTGTCTGGGTTCGATTCCCGGTTGGTCCAGGATCTTTTCGTAATGGAAATTTCTTTGACTTCCCTGGGCATAGAGTATAATCTTACCTGCCACACGATATACGTATGCAAAAATGGCCACTTTGACAAAGAAAGCTCTCGGTTAATAACTGTGGAAGTGCTCATAAGAACACTAAGCTGAGAAGCAGGCTCTGTCCCAGTGAGGACGCTAATGCCAAGAAGAAGAATAATAACGAAGTTAATGAAAGGTTTTGTTGTAATTCATATAATCGTTTGAGTCTTGCATTTTATAAATATCTACATGGCACATATACCACTTTGCAATTCAACCTCGCCATGAAAAAGCAAATTTACTGTACATCTCAAGCTACATACTGCTCTCTTGAAAAGAGCTATATTATAGAACCAGTGTTGGAGAAATATATGAGCAACCGTGAAGTACATGCTTTCAACAGTTGGGGATCGTTACGAAACGAGGATACGTATAATATACTATTTGAAATGCCACACTGAGAGTCGTGGCGGGGCAGTCATCTAAGAAAAGGGCTAACATACTCCATCCGTAAAAAGTGCGTTTACAATATGTGTGTGTTGTTATATTGCTACGTTTGAGAGCGGACGTGTTAAGAGTTTTGTCGCTTTTCGTTCACAGCGTCCGTTCCGTTGGGATAAGGAGAACCGTTTTTCAATAAAATTATGGATAGATCTATAAATTATGTTTATAGTCCACCTTTTGGAATACTAGGTTGTTCGTAGAACATGAAGCTCAAACTATATTTTTAACCCTCTAATGCCCAAATTTTTATTTTCGATCTAAATATCATTTTTAGTTATCTAAAATCGTTCTAAACACGTTTTGGGCAATGATTTATTTTTATTCGCAAATTTATGAATTTTGGTTTTTGATTTTTATAATTTTTATTTTTGAACATCCCTACCCGTTCTCATTTTTTCTTGAAGCTTCTTCAAGTTACTGATTTTTGGCAATAAGAAAAATTCAAGTTAAAAAATAAAAAATATTAAATTTTTATTTTTTTTCTGGATTTATTTTTATTTTCCGTGTAATTAACGGAAAAACAGATTTGAAATTATTTTAATACCACCAAGCTCTTCTTCTGTGATAGGTTGATCGTAGAAAAATACAAAAGGCACGATTTTTTATATAACACGTTAAATGAACCGCAGGCATTTGTAGGTTATATAAGAATACAATTTTTCAAACAATTTTCAAAAATACAAAAAAGTTTCAAAAGTCATAAAAAACTTTTCTTATGTGCGTATCATGAGTCAAGGTTTAAACCAAAAATAATATAATTTTGATTTCCGAGTTACGAAAAAATACACAAAATTCCAAAGTGTACCCCGTCTGAAGGCGGGGTTGGGTATTAGAGGGTTAAATTACCTAGGTTCAAAAATCTTATTTGACCGATTTTCTATTCCTAATTTGAAATATTCATCTATTGAATTGAGGTAGATGGGCAATTAATTTATAATATCAGAGACGTCAGATTATAGATGTACAATTCTTCTTCTTAGCATAACGTCCCCACTGGGACAGAGCATTTCTACAGTTATTAACTGAGAGGATAAAGTCTGCGTGTCATATGTGGTAGATTCCAAACATATTTTTTATACTTGTAAAAATGGAGAATTTCTCCTAATGCTTCCCACACTCAACATATTATATTCCCACATAAACCAAAAGCTCGTTATTCGCATCCTTCAAGTTGTCATGGTGAGAGGAGTTCCCATAAAATTGACAGATTAAGTTGAACATCTAGGGCTCATAACTTTCAAATATAACATAACATTGAGGGCATTCAAGCCATATGTAACAGACATATAAAATGTCTGTATTCAATTATTAACACAAAATCAAAACTTTGTCTTAAGAACGAGCTTCTGTTCTGGAATAATGAAAATGTTAAGAAAAAAAAGGTTAACAAATTCATAGTAGTGCCAGGTGAAGTGAAACCTGGAAAACAAAACTTCAAATCCATGCTAAACGCTACATACACAAGAAATCAACCAGTGCTTTCAAACTGCCGGAAAACTTAATAGCCTGCCGCACACTTACATCGTGTTCATTTTTAGTTTTCGTATAGTATTTCTGTTTGCCTGTTTCCAAATACTTGACTCAACTTAGCTACAGCGTTACACCCTGCTTCACCATGCTCACCGACCTGTGTCGGTATGTTGATTCGCGCCACTCAATGGCGGTCGGGTCGGGATAAGTTTTCCACTTACCTACTGCTCCATTTTGTGTCAATTTTCCATCCGCTTTTGCTGCTCTCCTTGGAAAGACTTGCTCGATGAGGACCATCCATGCTGCGAAAGGATTTGCGTTGCTGTTGCATCATCGCCCAACACTAGGGCGATTCGAAGAGCAAAGATTTTTGAAATCAAATCTTCCATGTGTTCCTTACAATCTTTACAATAAAAACATGTACAACTGTAAAAAACAATAAACGGAGATTTGCAATTTTCATAACTTTCAGTGTAGTTATAAAAAATTTCAAGCAATGGAGAAATTTTGAAAAATGATCCAAACAAGTTAGTACAAATGTATCATATCACTATGAAAACTCATTCTTAAAATCTAATAAATCAAGTTGGTCTCTGCAACACTGTTTAACGCAACTGAATCCGAGAGATGGAAGAAGAGTTATCCATCAAGTTGGATTATAGTCTAGTAAACTTCTGCTGAACCCGGTACAAAATTAGCTTGAAATGATTTTTTTTGTTTCTTCAGTAACTTTATCCTTTAACCTAAGTTGCGCTAAGTGAGGTTCGAAAATTTATACTAGCATCAACATGGTTATAATAGTTTTACCGATGTTAGAAGCATTATTTTTGTTTCTTCGTATAAATGTTCATATAAGCATTCAACGTCTCTGAGCTACCTTTAAATCCTCACCAAAACCGCTGAAAATTTCGCACCAATTTTCATCATAAGTATTGTAAGGAAGAGGAGAAAATAGGAGATAGGAGATGAAACTTTTTTGCAATTTGTTGAATCACCCTAAACCCAACACTAGCTGTGGAATGTATTCATGGGAATTTTGCGCATCGTAATCGATGTAATCAAGGGTGCAAGGGTGGCATCGGAAAAATCCCCCCCGAGCGAGGTACAGCCATGAGTCAACATGCTTTGGTACTTCGACTGCAAACATGGGACGCATCTTAGGTAAGTTTGTTGCAAACATCCAACAAAACAAAGCTGAAGGTGGCTTCCTTCTGTAGTGAAGTCTCTCTCTCTCTCTAGATGGCATACATTCCCGAGCAGAAGGAAATTGCATCGCAATACCAAATTACGGTATTCAATATCGGATAACTTTCAATACTCACTGCCTGAATAAGGTAAGAAAGAGTCCTGCATAAGAGGTAAAATAACTCAAATAATATCTTATGCATATTCCACGAACACCAAACTGATAAATAGATCAGGTATTGCAGTATATAAATAATACATGGAGTATCATGGGGGCCTTCCTTAGCCGAGTGGTTAGAGTCCGCGGCTACAAAGAAAAGCCATGCTGAAGGTGTCTGGGTTCGATTCCCGTTAGGTCCTAGATCTTTTCGCAATGGAAATTTTCTTGACTTCCCTGGGCATGGGGTAGCATTGTACCTGCCACACGATATACGAATGCGAAAATGGCAACTTTGGCAAAGAAAGCTTTCCAATTATTAACTGTGGAATTGCTCATTGAACACTAAGCTGAGAAGCTGGCTCTGTCCCAGTGAGGATGTAATGCCAAGAAGAAGAAGAAGAAGAAGAAGAAGAAGAAGAAGAAGAAGAAGAAGAAGAAGAAGAAGAAGAAGAAGATATAGAGTTTCATATAAAAATGAATTTTTTTTTAAGTAGTTCAATACCTCCAGTAGTCTTCAATAGTTTACCGATTACTCACCAAGATATTATTGATTGTTTTAAACAATTATTTTTATACCAAAATGATACAAAATTGGGGTGCTACCACTATCTGGATTACTGAATAGGTGCGAGTTATTTATTCCTGCTCGGGACTGACTCGGGGCCATGAATGGTAAGGATGTGGAAAAGCTTCTTCACCATCCGTGTGTGCTACAAAGCAAGCGTTAGCTGTTAAAAGCTTGTTAACTCAATCACGTTCCGCCACCTTCTGGAGGCGGATGAGTTGTACCTTCTTCGGAAGTAACTGTGCGGTGGCGGTAAAACAGTATCAACCAGAAGAAAGTTGGAAGTTTTGCGTGTAATTTCAGAAATACTTCTGTGAGCTGTGGTTGTTGCTTGCTCGATTGAGAGTAGATTTATTGTTGGGAGAAAATAGTGTCGCTGATTGTCATCCTAAGGGTGTTACATAGTTTGATTTTTGAATTGAATAAGAAGTGTTGTGTAAGAAAGTAGATTCCAAGCATCTAAATAAATTCAAAGGAAAAACATTTGAAATGCACGAAAATTTTATGAGTTGACAAGTTGAAGAATTAAACATAAAAATTAACCTTTTAGAAATCTATTAAGGTTTTACTTTAACAATTTCTGACAAAAGCGAAGAGCTTTGGGCACAATCAGTGGAACAATTTTGTAAGAGAAGAATCTTAGCGAGAAATTAAAAAAAAACAGGCCTTGAAGAATTTAGATATTTGCACATAACAGAAACATATTCTGGATGTCTGAAAAAAGTCCAAATTTATATTACACTGCCCACACTATTATAGGTCACAACTACAAGTAATCATCCACAAAATCCTCATGAAATCCCCCTAGAAATTCCATTGGGATTCTTGTCAAATAGAGAAATAAGTATTACAGAAAATATTCTACCTCAAATATGATAAGTTTGGTAATGGCGATTTTGGCTGGATCTTGAATGTTACTGTCGGATGGCTTTCTCAGTCTGGAAGTCGAAAAACGATGATTTTTCATTCCCAACGTTTCGGCCGATTGGTTTTTGCCTTTTTTGTCTATCGTCTCCCGTTATAAAAAGGTTGTTGAGTTCTGTTTGATCTTTCGACCTTGACGCTTGCTTTTGACGGAGCGAGCGACGAGGGCAGGATCAAACATGTCGCGCGTCGGTCTAGTAAGTGAAAAAGTGGCGTGATCGGGGAGTTCGGTTGGAGTAAGTTAAAAAGTGCCGCGATCGGTTCGTTCTTTTTGATCTTGCGACGACCTTGACGCTTGCTCCTGGGCAGTGCGTCAAGAAAGCCCGAGCTGTCGTCCGTGTTTTTTTTTTCGGGTCACGCGCCAATTTTTTTTTTTTTTTTTCTGAGTGCTAGCCGAGCAAACGAGTGAAGCTGAAAGTGGATTGTGGCTGCTCAGTCAAGGATAACGGATCAATTGGTGAGCTCGTTTCATGCTACTATTTCTAATCTATAAAATATGCATGACTGCACATTTAATCGTTACAATGGTGGGATGTAAATATGATGTTTCAACAAACTATGGATGGTTCGTCACTGTGAGTGTCGACACAAACTCTGATTCATGATTTATTTATGTTTAACATTTTTTTTTAGAACACCCCTTATATACCTTTATTTTTGTAATTAAAAAAACTTTGAATGGTTCGACACTACAAGTGTAGACTTACGAAAGGTTCACTTTATTCAACAAACTTTGGATGGTTCGCCACTGTAAGTGTCGGCATAAGAATAAGAGTGTTCTATGATGTCCCAACCAATTGAGTCTTTTGTTTCTTTTCAAATGAGTAAAATATAATAACACATGCTTTCGTACTGACAGCTGTAGGAATGTTACATTTAGGTATTTGTTCAACAAACTTTGAATGGTTCGTCACCTCAAGTGTCGGCATAATTTTCCTCTACATAGAAATTATATGAACAATTATATTTACGTATAAGCATGTATATATCTCACAAATCATTGTTTATCATGGTCTAATCGCTTATCAAAGTGAATCCTTTGACCCAACGATCCTCCCCATTAACAAACATCCCTCCCAGTAACCTTTGTGGAGATGCAGAGGCAAACACGGTCTCCAAATAGCAAAGGTTACACACTAACATTCCTTCCCCCAATCCCACCTGACTGCAAGGACGTGGCCGGCGCCGTTATTGACCTTGTATAAATAGAGGCACTGAATTATGCACACTGAAGAAGATTATGGCCAATCCCAGCTGAACTTCTAGTTGATTCTTTGTGCATTTTCACTGACTTCGGTCAATCACGGAATATGTGTAGTTGATATGTGTAGTCAGTCTAAGCCAAGCTAAGCTAAGCTATCGTCTCCCGTTATAAAAAGGTTGTCATCGGATTGGCGATGAAGAGCGTTTTTTCATGCATGCGTTTTAATTTTTAAGGGCTCAACAAAAAAAAATGGAAAAGGCCGAAACTTATCGGCCGAAACGTCGGGAATGGTAAAACATCGTTTATTGGATTTCATACTGAGTAAGACATCCACAGTCATTTTCTCTCTACTCGTTGCAAAGTTATAACCGATTAATCTAGACGATCTTCTAGAATAGAAATCTATAAGAAAACCAGTAGAAAAATTCTAGCAACCATCTCCAAATGTTCTACGAGTTCGGCAATAGATTTCTAACATAATCTATGAGAAATGTGCAAAATTTATCTGAACTTGCGAATTTCAGATAAAATCTGCACATTTCTCATAGATCGATTAAAAAATCAGTTTTATTGTATTAGAAATAAATTAATAGTTAACAATAATGAGATTGATGGCAAAAATCTGTCTAATGCGCAAATATTCTCGGACAATTTGTTTTCTAGAAGTTGAGAAAATAATGAGGAAAAATATCTTTAGGGAAATGTTCGGGAAAATAACAGTTCCTTATTTTATTTAACGCAGAATATGTAAAAAGTTTTAGTGGGTCTTGGAGAATGTTTCACTTCATATATTTTTAGGATTTTTTTAAGATAATATAAAATACAAAAGAAATCAAATATCAGGACTGGTATAGTGACTTAGTTCTAAAACAAAGGATCTGTAGAGACCTTGAGCCTGGAAAAGAGACCAGACAGGAAAGAATATAAAAAGGTATTAACCCTCAAAAGCCCAAGACGAACCTCGAATTTTTAAATGACCGCAATTCGGAGGCCAGTAGATCAATCAATTTGAAATAAATTTTGAAGTTAATGCGAATCGTTGGTCTTACAATCCTTGGAAGAGACATCTCTCCTAACCCCTTTTCTAGAAAACGGAAAAAGCGTTGACACGAGGAGTCCAAAGTTGGCATCAAACGGATAATTCAACATCCAAATGAGCTAGAATGTTGGTGTCTTCGGCAAAGCTGTTCAGCAGCTGAGAATTCATCCGCTAGGTGGCGATAGTGTCTTCAATCGATGTACTGAATCATCAAGGGCTATCTGCTGATAAAAATCTTATTCAGAATTCATCCGTTGGGTGGTGATAGTGTCAATTTTTTCTCAATCGTCTGTATCTTAAAATCCTTATCAGCTAGAAGACAGCTTAGGTTGGTGTCTTCAGCAGCTGAGAATTCATCCGCTAGGTGGCGCTAATAACACATTTTCTTTAAATGTCTGTTTCT
This sequence comes from Aedes aegypti, assembly GCF_002204515.2. Lineage (NCBI taxonomy): Eukaryota > Metazoa > Arthropoda > Insecta > Diptera > Culicidae > Aedes > Aedes aegypti. The sequence goes on from NC_035108.1 coordinate 145,382,520, forward strand.
CAAGATCCTTATCAGCTAGAATGGTGGAGTCTTCGACAAAGATATCCAGCAGGTTGAGGGCTATCTGGAGGTAGAAAATATTGGTGCCAATGTATGGCCGACCTAAAAATATTACGTTTCTCAAACAGTTATGAAGTGTGCCACATACATAATAAAACACAAAAACAATGCAACTCCGCTTCAAGAGACTATAGGTTAAGCCATGAAAACCAACTTTGAATATGGTTCTATAACTCAATATAAAAGATTATGAATATAAAGTTATGAAGAGATGACTGTAGCGCCATTCTTCGGATTATTTCTCAAATCAAGCGTGTGTTAGAATAAGGGCGTAAGTAATATGATTGATTGCTCTTCATCGATTCTCTCTTCTACGAATAAGGGTAACAAGATGAAAGATTCCTAGCATTTTTTTCTCTACATGACGCTAGTCAGTGAAGCAATTTTGCATATTGAGGTTGAAACATGCCAACAAACTTGTATCTTGTCACCTTTATTCAATAAAGAGAGGATCGATGAAGAGAAATCGATCAACATCCACCCTAATACTAACACACGCTTCAATCAGGTTTCATCGTTAGACACCAACCTTTATTTTTCCGGTTTATTGAGATTGAAAAAAAAATGTTACTAGTGTTACCTAGGGGTTGAATTCTTAACTCAGATAGCCCTTGATCAGCTTTTAAGGATATTTAGATACAAAAAAATGAAGAAAATTTGTTACTAGCACCACCTAGTGGATGTGTTTCTAATCAGATTTTACATCACAAGATAAGCTTTAATCTGTTGAACGGCTTCGCCGAAGACACAATCCTTCTAAGTGACAAAGATCTTGAGATAAAGATGATTGAATATTTATAGCTCTTGATCTGCTGAACAGCTTTGCCGAAAACACCAACCTTCTAGCTGATAAGCATCTTGAGATACAGACGATTGAAGAAAATTTGACACTAGCGCCACCTAGCGGATAAATTATCAATCAGATTTTTCATCGCCAGATACCCCTCAATCTGCTGAATATCTTTGCCGATTAATGATTTATTTTTACTAGCGCCACCTAGCAGGTGAATTTCCAATCACATTCTTCACCCCCAGATAGCCCTTTATCTTCTGAACAGCTTTGCCGAAAACTCCAACCTTCTGGCTGATAAGAATCTTGAGATACAGATGATTAGATAGAATTTGTCAATAGCGCCACCTAGCGAATCCGATTTTTCTTCGCTAGGTAGCCCTTGATCTACTGAATAACTTTGCCGAAGACACCAACCTTCTAGCTGATGAGGATCTTAAGATACAGACGATAGAAGAAAATATGAAACTGGTGCCACCAAGTGGCACCAATTCGTTTTTTCTTCGCCAGATAGCCCTTGATCTGCTGAATAACCTTGCCGAAGACACCAACCTTCTACGCACCAAAAAAATCTTAAATGTACACTTAACGTAATTTTAGCCTCAATCATGCAAAGCCATTCCTCATGTATTATTCAATGATAAAACCTATAAACACATCTATTATATACAGCATTGTTACCAAAATCATTGAAATTGAACGCGAAACGTCTTCTCTCGAAGAATGTTGCATGCAAAACGGCTCGGTTTACATGATTTTCACACTGAAAATTCAATCATAAATAATGCACATGACATGACAAGCCGTCGATCCATCCATGTGCATTATTTTTGACAGAATATTCAGCGTAGAATCATGGAAACCGAGCATTCTTGTTTGCAATTTCACTTTCAAGATGAAAGAAAGCATGCAATATGTTGCGAATGTTGGATGTAAGATCATGAAATGTTTCAGTTTCACTCAAGATTACAAGCATTTTCGAATGCAATGAGACAGTTTACATTAATTATAGTTCAATGTTCAGTTGCAACTCCTTTTACATGATTATCATAAAAAATTACGTGCCATGTAAATTTGAGAATTTTTTGCTGTGTAGCTCATTTGGATGTTGAGATATCCGTTTAAGGCCAATTTTGGACCCCTCGTGTCAACGCCTTTTCCATTACCTAGAAAAGGGGAGGAGTTAGGGGGGATGTCTCACCAAAGGATTGTAAGACCAACTAATCGCATTTACTTTAAAATTTATTTCAAACTGATTGATCTACTGGTCTCCGAATTGTGGCCGTTTAAAAATTCGAGGTTCGTCTCGGGCTTTTAAGGGTTAAACAGGGATCAGGAAATTCGTTGATATTTTATAGGGTTTCCTCAAAATATATTTTCTTACGGCATATCTTAAGAAACTACTCGTGAAATTGCGGTAGATATTACTCTAGGTATTTTTTTTTATTTTAGTGCATGTCGTTCTACTCCACTACTATTAAGAAATAAAGATGTAATCGTTTTTTTATATAATTATCATTCTCTACCATTTTGCATAGAGCCTTCTTAGAAAAAGATACTGCTATATACCTTTTGGAGAAAACAGTTTAGCATAATTCAACTCTCAAAAGCGTGCCCCTCATTCAGGTTCGGCCACTAAGCTGGTTGAATGACACTGATTTTGACCATGCATCGGTACTTTAGCGTATCAAATTATTGCTTCTACTTATAAGGTTCAAAGTAGTTTTTCGTAACTGTTGACAGGTTTCTTCGCATTAGACATTTAGATTCCTTGATACAAGAAGCTTCATACAAGTCCTTCATCACCACACAGTTTGAATTTTGGACTTTTTACAAGCTTAAACCGACCTTATAATTTCTACGAGAATCATGAAATAAGATTTATGTTGGCCAATCTTTCACAAATTTGGAGATGATTTGAAGCCAAACCTGAATGTATCAAGAACACAAGTCTTGAGAACCACAAATTCTGATTATGAAAACGTGATCCTTGGCTCACTTGCTGTTGGTGACTTATCGGTTCCTTAGATTTGTACTCGGGAAAATTTAAAGTTTGCTGCGATCCATCTTAATTTTGATTTATTTTTACCTTTTAATCGAGATAGGCAATTACCTTTCTGTTGAAGTGTATACTTCCCATAAAAAGGTTTGTTTTATTGGGCTGAGAAAGTTTTTTTTTTTTTTTGACTTCAGGCTTAAACTGTGATAATGGGATCCTGAAAATTTTGATAAAATGTTGTTTTTAATTAATAACACGATAGAGGCTGTTCTTGCTACCACTTTGGCAAATTGTCCCGGTAAATTAACATCACAAATATCGTGAATATTCTTTGAACTTAAACGATAGCAAAACATTAAAAAATAGAGAAACGTGATTTTTTGGACTAAACCACACTAAACTTAAGCGTTCGGTACTAAAATTGGGACAGGGTTTCATGACCTTATTAGGCATCTAAATGATAATTGTTTTTTCATCAAAGATTACAAAACTCGTGGTTTGATAATAACAGAGACATTTCGAGCTTTAGTTATTGTTTCAAACAACTGAGCGAGTTTCTGGAGCGAAAGGTTTCTTTTTTTATTTGATATTAATTATGAGGAAAATCAGCCCAATGCTGGTTCATCCCTGCTAAGGTTTCTTATTTAAGATTATATTAATGTGTTTGAATGATTCAACCACAAGTTCAGTACTCACTAAAACATTAATCATTTTGATAAAACACGTAAAATATGCTTAATTTTGTTTCACAGCATCAAAATTTCATCTATTATTGAAGTTGCATGTTCTTCCAATATTATTTCGACAAGGATAAGTATCCTGACAAAGCCTCAACCCCCACTAAATTTCAAAACATCGTGCCGGGTGACTTGATATTCGTTGACTCTTAAATTGCTTTCCATATAAAATTTACGAAAACTTAATTTCGCAGCTAAATCTTACCCATATTTAATGTATGGGAAAATTTTCACAAACGGAAAATTCTTAACCAACCTATTAAAAAATTTTGGCCCAAATGTTGAACTTTTTCGTAAAAATATCCAAAGTACATCAAGATTTTAAACACGTTAACAATAAGATGTGTATATGAATTATAACTTCTAAATTTTCGAAAGCACAAATCTAGAGAAGAAAACAATGGTCTTAAATGAAAACTCAATCGTTTGGTTGCAACTAACGAGTTACTAATCAATCAAATTTTAAGCGCGATCGATTGTTTGAACTTTTGAAAATTATAGATATAGCTTAGGTGTGTACACCTAAGTTAGTTGAGTATAGTTGAGATATTTCAAGGCATTGGAGTAAATTTTAAAACTGTCGCAGAGCACCTGCACAGGCCTCGCGGAGCACCAAGTGCTCCGCGGAGCACGATATGAAAACCGCTGAATTGGGTTAAATAGGTGGGTCATAGTGGCTGTCTTTTAGTTAGACGATGCTTCAAACATTTCTTCAGGAAAATTTGAAGTGGTTCTTCCATGAATTATCCTTTGAAGTTCAATAATTTATTTCATAATTTCCATAAAATTCCGGCCAGTAATTGTTATTAGCATATCTTCCAGAATCACTACAGAAATTTCACAAAAAAATTTATAGAAAAAATGGCTATTTCGTCATTAATATATCATCCACGAATATCCATAGAAATCCTTAAAAATTTTCGTTCAGGATTTTTTTTTCAGATTTTAACCAGGAATTGTTCCATTGATCCCTTCAAAGAAGTTTTTTTTTCAAGGACTCCTCGGATTCTTTCATAGGATTTGAACAAGCATTTTTCCATAATATTATCTACGGAAATGTCAAGTATGTATTTAAAAAATATGAAATTCATTCCTAAAAAGAAAATTGAGGGGTGTTTTAAGAAGAGTTCATATAACAGAAAAGCGAGAATGAATAATCTGAAAACCCCTAAAGAATCCATGGAGAATTTAGTTGAGAAATCTTTAGAAGCGACAACAGGAGCAATTCCTTGAAAAAATGGCAAAATAACAGTTCTGTAGGATTTTTTTTATAAAATATCCTGGATAAAACCCTGTAGTAATTCCTCAGGAAAAATAATTATTCCTCATCAAATTCAAGCTAAAATTTTCCCTGGAGTTCCATGAGAAGTGTTTCTAACTATTATAATTTTTTATTTGTAAATACTACAATAGGAATTGGAAATCACTCTAGCAACTCTTCAAAAAACAGCTTAACGGCACAAAACTAAAATTCCTTGAATTTGAAATTAAGTGGAGGATACTCTGAAATATATTTCTCAGATAACGCTTTAGGAAAATGTTTGGAATTAAATGAAGAATTTATATAAATATTCTGTTACATAAATGCAAACAAAACTCATTGGAGACGGGCCTGGTGTAGTGGTTAGAACACACGCCTCTTACGCCGAGAACCTGGGATCAAATCCCACCTCCGAGATAGTCATTGAAAAAAATCAATGACGACTTCCTTCGGAAGGAAAGTAAAGCTGTTGGTCCCGAGATGAACTAGCCCAGGGCTAAAAATCTCGTTAATAAAGATAGAAAAAAACCTCCTAGGCCTCTTCCAGAACAAATCTAACAACGCCATTTCTTCTGAGAAAATGGTTATAAAATACATGCATCTTTGGAATGTAACATACGAAAATAAATTTGATTGAAAACAACGCCTACAGAAACACACAAAGTGACTTTCTTCAAAGATTTAACTGGAAGTTCCATTACGAAGCACCATTAAAGCTGACTTCGATACGAAGAGATTTTGTCAAAACATGCACTTGATTTATCTTGTCCAAAATTCTAACAATACCAACAAATGGTAGTCCTTTTAGATCGATAGAATAGTTTCACTGCGGACACTGTGCGGCAGTTGCTCTTTGTGCCAAACAAGATTTCATACGATGATAATTTGCGAGTAGCAAACAGTACGGTTGGCGTAAGTTCTGGCTATGTGGATTTAACAAGATCAAAATAAATGTACATTGGATAAATAGCTAGATATAGATTTGCATAAATTGCTTTTGTAAAGGATACATTTCCTGAAAGAAGTCCAAGTGCGGTGGCTGCAAGATGTCTAGGGCCGATAGTACCTGAAAATAGAAACAAAAATACAACCAATTAGAAAACCAGTGAATCATGACCGAGAAACCTTGAATTAAACGCTAGATATTTCTCATTCACGACGACAGCTCATCTAGGTTGTTCAACACTCGTGTAAGTATACTATACGACAAAGTCAGTCAGACAGACAAAGCGGACGGTGCCGTACTCTAGGTCTAGCATCGCTTTCTTGGCACCTTTCCAATCTGTTCCAACACATTTTAGCCTCAGCCCTTGCACTTTCTGTTACACTGCTTGCCGCGACGCAGGAAAATTACAGATTTTCACAAAGGAGCGGGTGTACCAAATTTTCATTCATCACGTCATTAATCAACCGCCGCGCCAGCAGCGCGGTTACCACACAGCAAAAAATAAATTAATAACGCTCGATGTAATTTTTGGTTATGTATTAATAATTGGACGTAAGTGAATTTGATCACATTCATTTTACAACAATAATCCGCTCAAAACGTAATGGGATTCAATCGACGAATTTGACCTTGAGGTATCGGACGCGGCTCTCATTCGCTTGAGACCATGGTTCGAGACCATCTCGGTCAAATTTATGCATTTTTTTTGTTAATTATCAAACCGGTTCTATCGATTTCCAGACCCCAATTTCAGCAGTCGTCGGCTGGTTTTATACATGTAGAAGATGTAATTGTTTGCCATATTTGCGACGGGACTGATGTGCAGCTAAAAAACGTCGTGAGATTACTATTTTTTTTTCTGTGCATAGTCGGTACGTGCAACACGAACGGTTACCCTTTTTCCTGAAGGAAACCACAATGAAGTCAGTCAAGACAGCAACTGATCGTCGTTGCTGGTTTCATAAATTTGCAAATTATGAGGTATAGTTAGTATATCATTGTGACGTAATAGCGTCAAATTGTCTTGTAAGCCTTAGGATCAGACATTTAAAATAAAGGATTTATGAGGTCAAGGAGGTCTCTCTTATTACCTGTACAATAATGGCAAGTTTACCACAGAAAACTCCCAGATTATTACTATGGAAGTGTCCATAGAACACTAATCTGCAATGCATATTTGTCCAAAAGTCATATGTGGTAATCCAAAGATGATTTAACAATTAAATGAATGTAGCGTTGCCACGATAAAAATGTGTGTTATCATAAGCATGGAACGAGCTCACCAGATGGTAATCCATTCTCGACTAAAAAGTCACAATCTCGGCATCAATACGCAAAAGCTGGGATATAAAATCACTCCGATGGCGTGCCAAATCACAAACCCAACAGCTTGGATTCTCGTAAAGCCATGCAAAAAGAAACACATGAGGTCAAAAAAGTGGATTGAAATGTTTGACCAGAGGTAACCATGCATAATTGCAAGTGTAACCGCTTTCTTTTTACCATTGGTCATCGCTCGCAGACCTCACTAATATACCGTAAATTCGTGACTTTGCATTTATCTGACTAATGATAACGAGTATCCGATTAGTGCATTTCCACATTTCACATAGCCAGCAGTATTTAGCTGCGGCATTGGGCCTTGTGAGCTGCGGACGTACCAAAACCAAACGTTCACACTAGCTGCAGCTCCGAAAACCCTCGGACACGATTTGCGCCCAGCATGCACCACATAATTAGTTGCCACTGCACGATCTCCATTTATCAGTTGTTTGCTCAATTACGTTAGGGTTAAATTATTAAAAATTAAACATCCTCTCATCGCCCAGTTCTCGCTTCGGATTTCTTTTAGTTTTTGCCGACAGATCAACTGCTACTATGATGATTCTTTGAATCTGAAGTGCCTGATAATGGACAAAAACCTCGTTTATTCACCACCATCTCTTTCCTGCTCTGCCAACAACTGTGCAAGAGTTGACACTCACGCCCCGCTATTGGGATGCTCGCTCACGACTCTAACCTAAATCCGAGTGCGATGCAAACCCGTCAACCAATCATTCCAATGATTTTTGTGTGCTCTCCTGTGTACAGTGCTGGACAATACATTAGGAACTTTTTTTTTTAATTTCTCATACCAAATGGTCAACTTTGTAGGCTAGATCTCAGTTATTTATGGACCAATTTGAATGAAGTTTCTACAACACATTAGGCATAACATGAATATCAACATATATTATTTTTAGTAGTTTTTCCATTCACGAGTTCAAAAGTGAATACGGCTTGACTGAAGTGAAATTTGTGGATGACAAATTATGAACGATTTATCTCAACGATTTAGTCAATCCTAAAAAAATAATGAAAGTATGTTGAAATTAAAGTTATGTATGAAGCTCAGTGAAAATTTTATTAAAACCGACCTTTGAATTACTCAGACCTCTCCCTTCAAATTTGACCATTGTGTACGTAAAATCAAAAAAGGGGCAAATGTATCGTCCAACACTATAGCTCCGTTAGCCCGGTAACTTTGCCCGCTGTAATCCCCTCGGATGTTCGTGGGCTCGGTGATTAATTGACCCACTTTTCATCCGAGTTGGGAAATTGACTTAACAACTCTGGGCGTGATTGCGTGTGAGGTAGCCTTTTTCCCACCGGAACGGCCTTATTCTATACCCGTCGTCATTCGTCAACACTTCTCAGATGGGGATATCTATCACCGATGGACTCAATTTGGATGCAAATGGTAATGGCATCATTAGCGAAAATGTTGGGGGCGGATTGGGATAAATAGGACAATGTAATGGAAAACCAATATAGTCGTGAACGGTATCGAAATAATAGACATGTCTAACGAACAAAAAACTTCCAAAAAATTTCAAGAAGGTTTGAATTTTTCAAAACACAGATTTCAAATCTATATAATAGCATGTGAAAAGGATAAAACAACCTTTGCAAACCGAAGCTTCTCCGGTCCACTCAAGGTGGATTGCCTTATTCTCAAAAACGTCTTCTTCTTCCTCCTCTTGACATAACGTGCTCACCGGGACAGAGCCTGCTTTTCAGTTTAGTGTTCAATGAGCACTTCCACAGTTATTAACTAAGAGCTATTTTGCCAATGTTGCCATTTTCGCATTCGTATATAGTCTAGGAAAGTCAAGGAAGTTTCCATTACGAAAAGATCCTGGACTGACTGGGAATCGAACCCAGACACCTAGAAGACATGGGAGATTGGACTTCTATTTTTTTTAAATTTTGAACCTCTCTCAATTGAACAATCTAATATCGACTCTTAAAAGTTTGACTGTACCATGATATTCCAAGTGAAAATCCATGTAAATTTCGATCTGGGTCAGAAATAAATCAACGCACCAAAATAAGCCACACAGAAGGTTGTACCCGTGTGCTTCCAAATACAGCGATTTACAAGTTTCTCAACAGGGTAAGTTGAGAACGAAATTTACTGCCCATGAATAAATCAAATGCGCTTTTTGGATGCAAAATAATACAAACTGAGCGGCAACAGCACTTTGAGCATGCGCCGCTCGCTCGAGTGTTTTCGAACTTTTTTGGAGTCATTTGTTGCACTCTTAGTTTAGACAGGTTTAGACTAGGTAACAAATGACACAGCATAGAACAAATACAACCAAAAGGTTGAGCATAAATCAGATCACTAGTCGAACGACAGACAGTGTTCTGCGCCCTAAAGTCGTTGCAGTATAAAAAAGCTTCCAAAATGCCGCATTGTTTTTGCATAATTTCATACGTTTATGGATTTCACAGCTCGATTAGCGACCCAGCGCCGCCAGCAGTAAAAAATACTCATCGTTGCACAATATTAGCCAGTCGGTTAGCAGTTTTGCCACATCACTGCTGGTTCACTGCTAGCATTAACATTGGAATTATCAGAAGCTGCATATCAACACAGCTCGTTGAAATATGGACCCGAAGTTGGTTTAAAGTCGAGTGCCAACGTTTGCCTCTGTAAAGGCCGGCCGTATATTGTGCTCTCAGCTGTTGGCGAATACGTGTTGCGATTTTGACACGTGTGTACCGACAGTTCTGAGCTCGGAGCAATTGTCAATGACTAACGGTCACCAGCAGGACGGAACTGTGCTTTGGTGGACACTATCCATGTTGGGCATTCAACATTAAAAATTCTACTCATTTATTGATATCAATATGTCAGATTGGGCACCGGAGATGAAGTATGGAGTCTTTTTGCGAACATAGAAGAATGGAAAAGTGGTCTCAGTGGGGTTAATCAATAGAGGCATTAGTCTCTGTCCCACTTAAGTGAGTAATAAAATACGAGCAATTTATTAAATTCCTAAAAACATTACGAAGTCGACCATGAATGGTTGTAACATAATATTGCATTCATATGCATAGCATAGCCTAGCATAGACTGGCTGTACATGTCAATGGTTGCTACTACGTGATTGATCGGAACTGGTAAGAATTGCACTTCGATCCAAATGAATAAGGGATGGGACATTCCGATTCCTATCGGAGTGCACATTTTAGCCCGTGCTGTTAAATGTCAAACTTTTAGAAAATTCAAAATGCTCTTAGCACTCTCCCATGCGAAATAAAGCATCGGCAAATATTGCCAACCAGAGGCGACTCGTAACCTCACTTTTTACCTGTTCTACGAATCTAAAAATGGATAATTCGGCAAATTTAGTTTATGAAACACAAAGTAAATGGTTGTAAACTTCCTTTCTAACAAAGCTCTATTTGTTAGATGCTAATTTGTTGCTGAAAATCCAGAATTTGTAATTGTGGAACAGGTAGATTTGAGGTTAGGGAATCGCCACTGTTGCCAACTAATAGTAATTCAAAAAAAGTCACCAGGAAAACCATTTCCCGATGAGTTTTTCCAGCAATATTCAATTGTAAAAGTCACGTGATATTCATGACATTTAACAGCTCTCATGTTATTGGTCAATAACGGCGCCGGCTAAATCTTTACTGTCAGTTCGGATGGGGAAGGAATGTTAGTGTGTAATGATTGTTGGTTATGGAGACCGCGAATACCTCTGCCTCTCCACAATTAACACGGAAAGGGTGTTGATTAGTGAGGGAGGAAAAGATCTGGGAGTCACCTCTGGTCGGTGATGTGATCCATAAATAATGAGGAAAAATACGACGCGTTTGTAATTTTTATCCAGCGATGAAAATATAATGGTAGATATTGATAGAAGATCAAAAAAGTACGTTAACATTTATAATGATGAACTATTCATAGGTTATTTTTAGTAATGAAGAAAACAGAAAGGTATGTGTATATTGAAACTATTTGAAGCAGGAAAAAGGGTTTATGTCGACACTTGTAGTGACGAACCAACCATAGTTTGTTTTATTGCATAAAAGTAACGTTGTCAAATATGTTATCTAAGCATGAAACGAGCTCACCAGTTGACAATCAATCCTCGACTGGACACGAATTTTGTTTCACACTCGCACAACACGAACCGAACACGATTGGTCTTGATTCCGTCGCTCATTCCACAATTCCTTTAAAAAAGATCTTTTGTTTTTCAAACTTTCACCGATTATGTAGATAAATCGCTAGGAAATTCTCCAAGAAAATCTCTAAGAATTTTTACACCGTTAACTCAAGAAACCCTACAATAAATCCTCCAAAGATTTCAACTTCAAAGAGTTCAATAACTCAACGAAGCATTTCCTCAGTTATTTAACAGAGATTTTTTCAGGGATCCCATCACTAATTGATCAAATAATTCTTCTACGAAACTGTATCTCACCAGAAAATATTCCAGGAATTCTATAAAAAAAATTGGTAGTTTTTCTCAAAATTTATTCTATTATCTCTACAGGATACCTGCTGATACTCCATTAGTATTTTAAATATTTCTTCCAACATGAAATCCCCCCATGGACTTTTTTCAGCAATTCTTCCAGAAGATCCAATAAACGGGCTTTTGGAAATATTTTTAAAAGATTCGAGAAGTTGTTCTAAAAATCATTCCTAGGAATCTACTATTCCCTGATAGATTCCTCCAGTAGTTCATACAAGAATACCAGTAAGAATTCCTCAAATGTTTCCTCCCATCATTCTAATTGAGTTCCTTGAAGAAATTTCTCAAGGTTCCATGAACTTCTGATGTATGTAGAAGTAAGTAATTTTATTTCAAATATTCAAAAACGTCGCCATGGTTTTCTCTAAGAATTCTTTAACGAATTCCACCATATGCACCTCCAGTATTTTACTCAAGCATCTCTCCAAAGATTCCTCTTTCCAGCATTTTTTCAAGTAATTACTCAACATATTCCTTCAGAGCTTCTTCTCAGATATTGCTTCAGGGTTCCCTTCACTTATTTCTCCAAAAATTCGTCCACGAGTTCATCTTCACTAGCAATTATTTTATAAATTCCATAAAAGATAGTAGTCTTGTAGGCTTCTTTGAAATTTCTTCTGTGATCTCTACAGGATTCCTGCTAATATTCAATAACAGTGAAACCTCCATGAGTCGATATCGACTCATCGAAATCGAACTACCGTTTTGATTCATATTACGGACACTTAAGGCCTCAGTGAAGTATAACCCAGCATAGAGCATACAAAATGATTCATTCTGTATGATTCCTTAGCGTTATCGAGCGTCGGAAACCCTTAACTTTCGAACGGTGGGTAAAGAATACGCTTCCGCAAATTGAACAATTTTAAATCAATCAAATTGTGTGGCCTTTTCATGATTCTTATTCCGGACGCTTGCTTACTTTTGCCTTATATTCCGGACACTTTGATTTGAATTCCGGACAGCTCATGATAATCATTAATGGAACAGTCAAATCATCGATTGAAATCGTCAAACCACTAAAGAGACATCTAAGGTAGTTATGTATTATAAATTTTCAAAAATATTTATGGAAAAAGCTTACTGAAACGAGCTATGAAATTGAGAACTTTTGAACGGCGAAAATTGAAACATTTCGTGTGAAATGTTTCCCATACGAAGTAAAGTGTCCGGAATTTGAAGCTGTCCGTAAAATGAATCAAAACGGTATACTGAAAACGAAATTTGATGGTCATTCTGATGGCCCCCTCAAACAGTTTTTCAAAGCATTTTTTTTGTGTCTCATGAATGCATGACTCGACGGTCCCTTCAGACAGAATTTTCTGTTAATTTGACCTTCTAAATAACATTCCTGATGTATTATTAAGTGATATTACTTATGATAGGGATGAATCGAAAACCAGACGGCTGTTTACGTTGAAAATTTGATTAATTGGTCACCATCAACGAGTGATCAATCAAGCAGATTCAGGTTCTCCAGATTTGTTATTAAAAAAATGGAAAGGTTCATTAAAAATCCATAATGGAAATTCTGGATAAATATCGGAGGTATTTATTGAGGAGTTTCCATTTTTTCACCTTCCTTTGGAAACTTTTTGAAGACATCTAATATACATTTTGGACTGATCTTTTTTAAATTACTTGAAAAATGTCTTAAAGAATTGTTATCAGAATCCTTGGAGATTTTTTTAGAATATTGCTTGGAAAATGTTCTTGAAGATTTTCTTGCAACTATTAAGGAAAAATTCTAACAAAAACCTAGCAAAAATGGAGATACTTCTGAATGAATATTTTCTTACATAAAGCAAGTAGCGATTCCCTAACCTCAAATCTACCTGTTCAACGAACAGAAGTTCTTGAAATTCAGCAGCAAATTTGCATCTATTGAGAAGAGATCTGTAGAAAAGACGATTTCAATAATTTACTATTTGCTTTACAATCTAATTCTGCCGAATTAACCATTTTTAGATTCGTAGAACAGGTAAAAAGTGAGGTTACGAGACGCCTCTGTTTTTTGAAACATTCCTGCAAGAAACTTTAAAATAATTCTTGATTTTCGAAGAACTTCTCGAAGGAATTCATGACAGAATCCTTAGAGAAATTTCTAGACGAATATCTGTATAAATCACTGAAAAACTTCTGGGAAATCTATTTAAAGAATACCTACATCCCTGGATGAAGTTTAAGAGGAATTTTTGAACAGATCCTTTGAGGGATTTTTTAAAAATCTGAAGAGGAATTGTTCTAGAAATCTCTGGAATTGCTGAAAGAGTCCCCGGTGAAATTACTAGATGGAACTCTATAGCAATTGTGGAGAACATTTGGTATAACTTTCTGACGAGTTGACAGAAGGAATAACTTGAAGAATAGTTTGAGGAAAACTCAGTTGAATAACTGGAGAAATTTCTGTAAAAATCCTTATGAAACATCTTGTAGAAATTTTGAGAAAGTTTCTGAATTAAATAAAGGTCAAAACCGGTGCTTCTATCTTACAGGTGCTAAAAATCATTTCAGTAAAACTATCGTATTTAGATTACTTGATGATTTTTTCGTCAAATAATATGGTTTCAAACTCTCAATCAGCCACATGGATTAGTTGCCGTTTAGGGTCGCTTTATTTCCACTGTGCGCTAGTTGATGCCGAGCTTCTTAATAGACTTTCTGAACTTCTGCTCTATTCCAACATGAACGTCAAAACCTCCTATAGATTTTCGATTTTATCTCGATTCAACGGCACAAATTTATGGTTGTTGCAAAATTAATAACGAACACTCATAAGTGGCAATATTTATTCAATCAGTTACTGTTACTAATGAGCTACAATCTTTTTTATCACAACAAACCGACCAAACTGTAACAAAAACAGATATAATCTATGGATACTGAACTGAAATGGAGAGAAAGATCGAAAAAAAAATCAGCCACCGGTTGTCAGTCAATAATTCACACCTCTTTGCACTGCTAGCTGCAGCAAGCCGCACACCGATTATCGTGTGCAATTGCTCCAGTGGGCAGAGCGATATCATCGTTTCAAATAAATGAAAATTGAAAAACATTGTTAAAGTTTATCCACACGTGAGGGAATGCCAATGGCGATGATGGTTCGGATTTTCCTGTTCCCAGAACAAAACATAATCGCATGGCCTTCAATAGGACTAATTTCATTTAACGTGTTTTTCCATATGGTTTTTCCAATGTAGCAACAGTAACATTGTTACTAATTGCACATGGTAACAATGAAGCTTTTGAACCTGTTTGACAAAGAGGTTAAAATAATATTCTATTAATGATTATTATCCTTTGCTTTCAATTTCTAGTTCCGTTGAATTGATTCACCGAGACAATGATACCGTTATCTTTAAAAAAAGTGTTTATTCGGGAGAGTTGGATCAATTTAAATTAATTATCATAAATCAATCGAGATATTTTTGTGTCTACTTGGTAATACGTAACGCAAACGAATCATCTGCTTGCGCTCAGTGACAAAGTTTGGCAACTACGCTTTCCTCAAGTTCTGAGCAAAGTTCTGGGAGAAAGTTTTATTTCGTGACCTATTGCGTGACGTCGTCGTTGGAATGACGTTGAAATGGACGCCCACCTCACCTGCCATTTCGTGAGTTTTTGCCATTGTCGTTGGCGTTCGGTAAGTAGGTATAGGCGTACATAACCCAGACCTTTGCCGGCTATAATGGAACGTCATTGTACATGCGGGGGCAAGGATTCTAAAAATACCAATCCAATTGAAGGGTAGCAGTTGTTCCGTTAGCTAATGCATTATGAAATTCGTTCGGGGACATTGAATGGTATTTTGATTTAATTTACAACTTAACTACAGAAATGTGATTTCTGCAAGCATTTCCGATAAATATTGAGCAACTAGTATTTAAGTAAACATAAACAAGGTTAATGAAGGTTCTTCAGGAATTCTTTCAGTGATTCCTCTAACAATTTCACCTGGTATTTCTTCAGGAATTCTTCCGAAAGGGGTGCTTCTAGAGATTCCTTCAAATATTCTGCCAAGAATTTCAGCAGAGGTTTCTCTAGACGATTTTCCAGAATGTCTTTGAGACATTCGAAACTTTCTTATGAGTGTAATCAAGGATTACTCTAGAAATTTTTACAGAAACTGTTGCAGAATGACTTCCAGCGATTCCTCCTGAAATCCCTTTCATAAATTCTTAGAGAGATTTCTCCAGGTAAATCTTCCAGAGATTCCTCAAGTAATTCATCCAAAAAATCCTATTAAAATTCCTTTAAAAAGTCGTCCAGAGGTTCTACCAGAAATTCGTCCAGTAATTACTATTTAAATAGATCCAGGAATTCATCAAGGGATTCTCACAGTTTTCTCTTCAGGGATTTCTTCAGAAGTTATTCCAGAAACTTCTACAGGCGTTCTTTCGGGATTTCTTCCAGAAGATTCCAGGGATTCTGTCAGAGGTTATGTCATAAATGTATCCAGCTATTTCTCTCAAGATCCTATAGAATTTCCTTTTTGGATTTCTTTACGAATTCCATTAGGGATTCCTCCAGAAATTCCACGAAATTCTATGATTTTTTCCAGGGGTTCCTTTACTTATAGGGTTTTTCTTTCTTAAATTACTATGAGAAGATACCAAGCTGAGGTATTCCGTTCCAGATAATTTTCAATACTTACTACCTGGAAAAGGTATGAATGAGCCCTGCATAAGATGTAAAATAACTCAAAAAATAACTCGTGCATATTCAACAAACATCAAACTGATAATTGGATCAGGTATTGCATTACCTTAATGGTATATAATGATATTTATTTAACTCAGAAACTTTCTCAAAATCTCTACAAGATATTACTTTAAAGATTTTTCACAAATTGATTCAGTAATTCTATCACGAACTTCCCAGGGATTTCCACCAAGATTTTTTTTTTCAGATTATCTTCATGAATTCGACATGGAATTTTTCCAATGACACCTGCAGAAACTACTACAAAGATTCCTCCAGAGATTTTTGTAGAGTTGCGTTCAAGAATTCTACTAGAGATTTTTAATGAAAATTCTAAAGTAGAAGTATTCAGCCCTCCTTAAATTTACGCTACGATTTTGTCCAAAATTTTAGTTTAGGACTTCTTTGAGAATTTAATCAATAATTTCTCTAAGTTTTTTTTAAATATTTCTTCAAAGATTCCTCCGGAGATTTCTTAGGACTTGAATTTCGTTTGAAATTCCTTCAAGATTGTAATTAGAACTTTCTATAAATATAGAGATCCCTTCTTAAAATTTCCCAGAAATTTCTCCAAGGATTTTTCGAGGAATTTCTCTGAAGTTTTTATCAAGGAAGTGCTCAGTCTTGCAATATTTTATTCAGTGCAGAATGGGACGAATGCTCAAAATTGTGAATCTTTCTCAGTAGCGTGTCAAAACGCGTTTTAATCGATATGGTGTCTTCGGATGAAAATTTTCAACATATATTATAGCGCATCGGGTGACTAGCTCGGAATCCCGCCACAGGTGGTGCTGTAAATTTCAACTTTCTTATTTAACGGCCTTCTTTAGCCAAAAGGTTAAAGTGCACGGCTAAAAGGAAAGCCATGCTAGTGGTGTCTGGGTTCGATTCCCGGTCGACTTTTCTGGGCATAGAGTATCATCGTACCTGCCACACGAGATACTAATGCGAAAATGGCAATTTGATTGTAACAATGTTCAACAAAATAATGTAAATAATTGAAATACGAAACTTAGCGGAAGTAAATAGAGATCTAAAATGCATCAGTTGTATATTCTAAAGATCTCATTTGTGTCCATGAGTATTCAAACGAGGAAGTTTGAATAATTGCGAGCTTAAATATCATGAGTTTGATGAGGTGAACAATTGCGCTGATTGATTTGTGGGTGTAGGCACTAAACATAAAAAGCTACTCTGTGTTTTATAAACTTTTCCAAATACGTCAGACCCCACAGATCAATATGTTGTTATTGAGTAATTTTTTTCTGGCAATCTCTGAAAATAACAAAGATAATAGCAGGATTGCCAATCTTTTGATTTAACAAACATAATTTACGAGTAAAACATTAAAGTTGGAACACGAAATACTTTCACTGGCTCGTAAAACCATTATTTTTATTTCTTCTTCTTCTTTCTGGCGTTACGTCCCAACTGGGACAAAGCCTGCTTCTCAGAATAGTGTTCTTATGAGCACTTCCACAGTTATTAACTGAGAGCTTTCTATGCCTATTGATCATTTTTGCAGGTGTATATCGTGTGGCAGGTACGAAGATACTTCTATGCCCTGGGAATCGAGAAAATTTCCTTTACGAAAAGATACTCGACCAGTGGGATTCGAACCCACGACCCTCAGCATGGTCATTATTTTTATTTGTTTATTTATTTTTTGATTTTGATGTGTATAACGTTGTATAGAATGATGTGAATTATTGAAAAAAACAACACTTTCTTAAACATAATGTGATTCTAGAGTTTCTAGAAAAATTTATGCGATATCTTTTTTAGCTTAAAATAGTGGTTCATGATATTCAAGTTTCTACTCATGGATGCAGGTTAAATCATTAAAATATGCCACTGATTACAATGTAGTTTGAACCCAAGGAGGGTTTAACTGTATTCGTTTCCCTCCCTGATAAAAACAAATGCATGAAAAATGGCAATTTTTTATTCAAAATCGACAATATTTTTTTTGCTTGCGTTTCAGAGCCCTATTCACTTCTACAAAGTTGTGAATTTTAATTAGGGAAAGTGTACCAGTTAGGGCCATAGTGGTTCCCTATTTGGCCATGTGTAAAATTTCGACAACTTTCACATTTTTATTCTTTTTGAATGTTTTGACATCAAGATACATCCTATATCTCACAACTAAACCATACAAAAACTATCGAAATGTGCAAATATTAAAATTATCACGTATGGCGAAATAGAGAAACCACTATGGCCATAACTTGTACATCTACCCTGTTCACATCATTTTTTAGAATCTTGCAATGCTTTGTCACCTTAAAAAATGAAAATAAATAATATTCGAATAGAACGATATTTTAAGTCCATTCATAAAATATCTTTGTACAGTAGAATTCCGATTTTGGCATCAAAGCCGAAATCTTCAGTTGTCAAAAACGGAATGGTGCCAAAATCGGAACCCATTTTTTCTATTTTATTTTTCAATGATTGTTTTTTAGAATCTCATTAAAATGAATTACATCATCCTTATGGAACCATATGATGGCCAGACTTCGGAGCGGTCCACCTCGAAGCTTATTTTCGTAGGGTAGAACTATGCCATGAATCTTTAGACCCGAATGTTAATTATGATAGACGTTCTGCATACTTTTTATCACTAAAACGTCTTCAATGATTTTTCTACGATTTATGTGCACAATTTGTATGGGCGATGCAGGAATAATAATCTCATAAGTGACCTTTGTTCAAGAATTGGACATTCCCTTAAAAGTGTGTAAAATACAGAAATACAATAAAACGTATTTATGTATTCTTACAAAGAAATATTCATGAAAATAAAATGTGCTGAATCTGGCTATCGCAAAACTGAATGATTTTTATAATAATTTAATAAACATTAAAAATCAGTTTATATTTCAAGACCTAGCTCAAATGCAACCAAATTAAGTTGAGAATGCCTCCTTTGAACTATGTGTTGCAATTGCTGTACACAAAAATAATGATATTTTCAAAAACAGAGTATCGACGATGCGTTCAATAGGATTTTTCACATTAATATGTATGTGAAATTCATAAAAAAATGATTTCGAAATGGTGTAGAACAGTGGTGCTTAACCTGCGACCCACATGATGTCCTCAGGATCCATAAATGCGAACCGCAATTTCGTAGCAAAAACACATAAGCTTTGTATCATTTTAATTTTAAATGAGTTTCGAATGTTTTTTATAAGATGAACTAAACACGTATATGTCATAAACCTACCATTTAAAATATCACAGGATTTTACTATGAAACCCGAACAGCTAGATATGAATCTTCAGGTGCTCGTAAGACATCCACAGGAATGCGCTAAGACTCTGAAGCATTTCGTTAAGAAACCACAGGATCCCACCTACAAACTCGCTTAGGATTCTGATATTCCCAAGTGCTCACTAGGAATGTTGAGGCTATCGCTTAGATTCTTGAGATTCCGCTACGATATTGCTGAAAATTCTAAAGTCTCAAAATTTTGCTGGAAACCTGTTAAGAACCCAGATAGCCGTAGCGGTAAACGCGCAGCTATTCAGCATGACCATGCTGAGGGTCGGGGGTTCGAATCCCACTGGTCGAGGATCTTTTCGTAAAGGAAATTTTCTCGATTCCCAGGGCATAGAAGTATCTTCGTAAATGCCACACGATATACACATGCAAAAATGGTCAATCGGCAAAGAAAGCTCTCAGTTAATAACTGTGGAAGTGCTCATAACAGGGTGGCCACCAAATTTCGATTTTGAAATTCCCGCTTTTTTCCCGGTTTTCCCGGTATATTTCACATAAATTTCCCGGTTTTTAATCCATTCTTTCCAACGACTTTAATTGACTTTTTTGTATATCAAAAATCAAGCACTGTAACCATTTTGTTTGAAATCGGTTTCAAATGTTTTAGTTGTTTGATTGTTTATCAATAGTTTGGAACAATAAGTTGACTGTTAGATTGTTCTAATCTTTATATGTAGAATCTTATTCTGAAAACTATGGCATGGTATAGTATTCATCTGAATCGATTTGTCTCGCGTTCGTCGAAAATCAATGGAGCTCTGAAGCTTTCTATCATGCGAAAGAGATGTTTAAATTGTGCTTATAAAACAGACCCCACTCTTGACACGACAGGGGTTTAATTTGAATGATATTTGAACTATATTTACCAACAATATGTACTTTAAGTCAAACTTCGAATATTCAAGTTTCAAGATATAGAGAACCTGACAGCCGTTGAAAATTTGATGGATTGGTTGCATTCTGGTGATGATAAAACAATCAAAATTTCAGCTCAGAGCACTACATTGTTTGGTTCTCTAGACTTGTGCTCTTGAAATTTCTAGATTTGGCTATGGTTTATAATAATCTTACATGTATCTTAATACTGAATTTCAGATAATTTGGCCGACAAAAGCCCCAGGTTCCTAAGTAAATCATCAAGATGCTCAAGAGTGATTCCAAGCAACAGCACCAAAATTTGGTAAATTTTTTAATTCATTTTTTTCTATTGAGCTGAAACTTTGCACAGTTTTCCAGTTCCATCTAAATCGTCATTTTCCGATATCAAATTTTCAAGTTGAGTCACGACTAACTTTTCAAAAGGGTGTATGTGAAAATGGTTCAAAAATATTCAAAAAGCTGCACAGCAAAAACGGTTCGTTCGATTGTTAGACAACTAAAGAAACAAAGTTAGACAACTAAATAAAGATTCCAAAAAAAATACACACAGGAAAAATTTTTTTTTTTTTTGCATTAAGAAAAATAATTTTTGACACAAAGACTCAAATATCTCAAAACCCTATCGGAATACCAACGTAATTTTTTGAGGGAAAACGGTCCATTATATTAGCTATCTACCATAAAAATTTGGTGATGGTAAACCAATAAACAAAAAAGTTATGACATTTCAAACATGTCACAATTTTCACATTTAGTAGAAAAAAATTTTTTTCGGTGTAAATTATTACGGGAACCGTAACAATATATGTAAATCAGCAACAATTTTATTGTTAAGGGCCTTGCGTGAATTAAAAAAGTCGTTTTCATGTATTCATTAGTATTATGTATATTATATGTATAAATATTATGTATATGTATAAATATTATATGTATATGTATATATGTATAAATTAAAATGAATTAACAGATTACACGAAAATATTTTTGTTTTTACCAGGATATTTTTTTAGAGTATGATCGATGAGTTTCTAAATGTTATATATAAACTTTAAAAGTTTGGATTTGGGTATGCGTTATGAGATCATGAAAACATTTTATTAATACTTATTTATATATTTATTTATTGATTGTTATTCAATTTTTTTACAATATCGAACACTTTTGCATCATTATCAGTACAGTTCGAGTATAGTTTTGCTTTAATTTTATTTTCTGACAATGGAATGAAACAGTGAAATTTTTGGGTTCCTTGGATCGTTTTCGCGTTATTATATTGCTCGCTGAGCTCTGATGCCGTTAATTCGTACTCTTCAGTAGTAGTAAAACAAAATGATAATTTTGTTAAATCTTCTTCTTTTCTGCGATTCGCCCAATCAAATAGTTCTTTTGCAGTTTTAATTGGATGCTCACGTTTTTTGGCTAAACTTGCTCTTGTGGCCATGCACTTTATGGTTCCTCCAATAGCATCACAAGGACCTTTGCCATGTGACGTAGCAAAGAAATGCCATTCTGCATCAATTCCGTACTTTGATTTAAATTGACTTAGGCTCGAAAAATTCTTACGGTTTTTGTACTGCGATGCTGCTCCATCAGACATGAAATATATCTTTCTGATTTCTTTATCCTTATCAACGCGTAAAAAGTTAATCATTTTGGCAATGAACAAATTTACAGATACTGAGTCGTGTCTTAAATCTTCGGAAATTACAATAAAACTAAAATGTTCAATTTGCGTACTTCCATTGAAATAAATAACGAATGGATGAATTGTAGCTTGTTGTACGTTCCAGTGATGGGACTGCACTTCATCTTGCAATACAAAGCTATAGTTTTCAGAAAAATCACAAATGACTAAAAATTCACCATCTTGTAATGTATTTTTCGTATTTTTTAAAAAGCGGGATTGCTCTGTTTTAATAAAGTCGTGTGGAATTAAATTTTCTAATTTCAAGCAAAAATATGACACAAACTCATCTACAGGTTTTACAATAGTTTCTAGGTCACACCTATCCGTGGTCACCCATTGCTCAAATGATAACTGATCAATATAATTTTCTTCAAACTCAGCGAATAAAGTATTTTCCAATGATGAAGAATCTGGACAATCCGAACAAGATCGTGTATACGCTTCTTTCAAAGTAGTCATCATTAATCGTTTTTGGATTGCTTGACGCTTTCCATCTTTTTTTTACAGATACATAATCTTTTTGGCCAAGCATAGCTCTACTTACTTCATCGTCTTCAAAATATTGAATTATTTTTTCTTTTGTCTCATCTGTTAATGAAGTACTCGACCTAGCATTTTTGGATGCAAGACAGTTATTTTTGAATTGTTTTGCCTCTTTTGCTGTATTTCTATTGGTTTTGAACTCATCAATGGCGTCTTGAATAGACCACGAGCTTGGCAGCATCGACAAAATCAATAATTTTTCTTTCCTTGTCGTGGCTAGATTCGAGAACCTTTCCTTCATATTCATAATTACCTCATCGTAGTCTGTATTTTCCACATCCTCAGGTCCTAATTTGAAGAGGTTTCTTCGTACAGCTTCGTTGATTTCACGGTATTTTTTCTCGGGATAATTGACGTAACCCATCTTCGTCCATTTAATCGGAGTCACTTTCATTCCAGCTATCCCTTCGTTGAAGCGTTCGATGTTGACCTTCTGGATGCACTCATCTTCTGATTGATTTGTTGAAACAGATGTCGCTGATGGTACCGTGGCAAGACTATCTGCACTTGGTACTTCTGGTAACTCCTCAGTTGTTGTCGGTGCATCTAGTAATTCCTCAGTTGTTGTTGTTTTCGAACTTCCTGCAACCTGATCCACCGATGATGTACAGATTGCCCGTTTGTCAACGTTTAAACGGCAGGACGTACAAATGCGTAAATTTGTATTCAATGTAGACATTGGAGCATAACCAGCCGCTTTCAGTTTATCTATGGTGCTTTCGGTGAGATTTCGTAGCTCTTTCGAACACTTTTTTTCTGCAAACGGCCTGCAACAGTTGAGAAAGTGACTACTCATGTTGCTCGTTAGATTTTAATAAACAAAATCACTTTTAAGTTTTTACTGACTAGTTTGGTGTCGTTTGCTTGACTGAAGAAAAATTTTACAATTAAATCTTTTATAACCATAGTGGTAGTATATTTTTAGCTTTTTCGTGAGTATGTTCATGGTATGTACCTATCATGTTTTTGATGTTGAAGTTACTCGCTTTCTCCCAAATATGATTAACAAAGTCTATTCTCTACCAAGGCAGGTCTATACCCAAGTGTAATCAGATTTTAACTTTGTGGAGAAAACCAGCGCCGAGAAAACCGACCTGCTTTACGTATACTAGATCACCTGGGTATAGACCCGCCTTGTTCTCTACGAGGTAAACTTTTTGCAGGTAAACTAGTCGTATACCTGTATAGAAAACTTTTTTTGTAGCTTTTGTCTTCAATATTAGATTTCTTATAGGTTTCTTTTATCAAAAGGTTTCAACACTATTGAGAGAATTTTTCTTCAGTTACGTACAATAAAAAATATGACACTATCGAGACTTTAGATCACAACACTGGATCCCGTCTAACTTTCTAATAGATGCTATAATAGTTATGAATAATTAAATAAAATATCATGAAAACAACTTGTTAACCTCATGTGAACCTCACAAAAAATTCGGCAACAAACTGCGATCCTAAAAAAAAAATAAACAATGAAAAAAAAAAAATTGTCAACCTCACAAAAAATTCAGCAACAAACTGCGGTCCTAAAAAAAATTAACAATGAAAAAAAAAAAAAAATTTCACTAAGTGTCAAATTTGTGAAATATTTGAAATGTCATAACTTTTTTGTTTATTGGCTTACCATCACCAAATTTTTATGGTAGATAGCTAATATAATGGACCGTTTTCCCTCAAAAAATTACGTTGGTATTCCGATAGGGTTTTGAGTTTTTGTGACAAAAATGATGTTTTTTAATGCAAAAAAAATTTATTTTCACTGTGTGTATTTTTTTTGGAATCTTTATTTAGTTGTCTAACTTTGTTTCTTTAGTTGTCTAACAATCGAACGAACCGTTTTTGCTGTGCAGCTTTTTGAATATTTTTGAACCATTTTCACATACACCCTTTTGAAAAGTTAGTCGTGACTCAACTTGAAGATTTGATATCGGAAAATGACGATTTAGATGGAACTGAAAAACTGTGCAAAGTTTCAGATATTTTTGAAATGGTCGATCAGAATCGACTTGCATGCCTCCGTGGAATCCCTCTCAAGTACTTTCTTACCGTAATTGATTTTTTTTCAATTCTTAATTTTCTTCTCTAAAGCAAATAAGTTCAAAATATGGATGAAACAAGGCCACACATGTAGAAGCACTTACTTAGGGCTCACTTACAATTTTAATAACACCGAAAAGTATCATTTTTGCCATACACTCATTCTCCCGTTATGCAATTTATATGGACACTCTACACATATTATATGAGCTGTAACAGCTTGATCGTTATCAAAATCGCAAATGAGGCCTTATTCAAAACATTGACGATTAGATAATTATTGACATATTAAAAGCTTTTATAACTAAACGCTTGTTTTGAAGATTGGTTGTGATATTCACCAATTACAGAAGAGTGCCAAACCAATCTGCAATAAGCTTGAGCTTGAGCTTGAGCTTGAGCTTGAGCTTGATTGGCCGCCCGTGGATGCACTCCAGTATCGCCAGATCAGCTGCACTTACACAAGGAATCAACCGAATGACTGCTTGGGACTAACAGGCATCCTCAGTGTATAAGTGCTGGTGATCTTCTATTTTTAGGCAACAATGGCACCTGCCACGTCAGAATGCAGACCAATGAGGGGAAGGGGGAGGAATTGATGATGCATTGAACTGACTCCCACGTAGACCGTATATTCCACTGCATCCACGTCAGTTCATGCGGGAGTGTATGGATTGGGGGAAAGGCATGGCAGAGAGGTTTGCTTTTGTGGTTAGCAGACTGCCTATGTATCAGGCGTAAGAAAGGCGTGCGCGTGGAAGTAGTAAGCGTTAGGGAAACGGTTTCTTGTCCGTCTCAGGTTCTAGCGTTTGCTATGAACGAATAGTTTGAGAGTGATATATTTAGAATGGAAGATAGGAGCAAGTGAGAGATATACAACTACAAAGTACGAGGAAAGGGACGGGCCTGGGATTGAACCCATGACCTTCTGCATATGAAGCAGAAGCGGTAGCCATCAGACCACCAACCCCGTCAGTGCCAAACCAATCTGCAATAAGTAATTAAACTTTGATTCAAAACTTAGAGTAAAAAAAGTTAGAAAAAAGTTCAAAAAATATTACCCTTGATAGTGCGAGAACAAAAATTAGAAAAACTACTTCGAAACATTACTAAAAAAAGAGTGACACATTTTTAAGAAATATGGTGTACCATAGTAGACATAAAATCATTAATGTTTGAAACATATTTGTTCAAAATTGTGGATGCCTCATGGCAATATCATTACACATAACAACTTTCTAAAACTTATTTTGAAAGTTGGTTTGTAGATTACAGCTTGAAGATGTTCGTTCAAAACGATTTTTCCGGTGATCTTCTCAAATTCCCGTCTTTTTCCCGCTTTTCCCGTTTTTCCCGGTTCGGTGGCCACCCTGTCATAAGAACACTTATCTGAGAAGCAGGCTTTGTCCCAGTTGGGACGTAACGCCAGAAAGAAGAAGAACTGTTAAGAACCCTGAAGATTTTGCCATAGATACTTTAGATATAACTAGGAATCAACAGTATCCCACTAGGAATTTACAGAACGTCCTTTACATATATTAAGAGTTTACTTGGAATCACTAGGTTTTACGCATCTACCCAGTATCCAATTGTACATTCCAAGAATCACGCAAGAAACCCATAAAGTACGCTAGAAATCGCCAGATTTCACTTAGTCTTAAATAATTAGCTAATTAACTAAGTCTCGGAAGCCCACTAAAAAAACCTAGGATCCCAAAAGGAATCTCCAGGATGCAGTTAGGAATCTCCTAGACCCAGCTAGGGATCCCAAGAATCTCGTAAGAAACATTTTGATTATATTGTGTGGCTCGTATCCTTGATGAGAATTCTTGATATGGTACGTAGTATACTCCAGCCAGAACACCACTAGTATACAACGTTAAAAAATCGAATGTCATAGCAATGTCTTTAGAAAATAGTGGGCGTTGCTCTAAATAATCAACACAGATGGAACAATATACACACTCATAACACAGACAAACAGTAAAACTTAATTAGGTAACGGATACATTTTGTTTCACTGGCTCCTATTTTGACCTATCGTATTATTTCACTTATTTCAAAATATTGATTGATTTTACTCACGTTTTAAAGAATTCCAAGTGAAAAAATAAGCGACATAGCATGTAAGCCCCAAAAAATGGTGGGTTGTTTATCTAGCTTCTGCCAAAGTTATGGATTTTATGTTGACACTTCTGAAACTTCAACACTTCAATAACGCAATTTATTTCATGAAATTCCATAAAAGTTAAGAGACACGACATTTTCTTCATATGTTTATACTATTGTGGCACACTTTTAAATATGCAATGAATGTAAATCCACAATGATAAGAACTGTGGGCTAAAAAGTTAAGGCTGAATACGTGGTTTGTGGCGAGACAAGGTTTGTGCGTGTTGTTTCAAATCTGAAGAAAAGTGGTTTTCATCAAGAGTAGCTCCTGGCAAACTCAAGTGGGCTGGTCAAACAGTATGGATGCATGAGAAAAGATGTTGGAAATCTATTTAAGATATTTGTATACAATAATGACGCCACGAAAAGTTATGAAATCATGACCATCCCGAAGTAAATAATTTCGTACGGGAGCCCTGAAAGAGATTTTGGGGAATATCGATGAAGATGGTGCTGTGGAATGGTAAATGTGAAATTAACCTGTGTTTAAAATGTCTGAAGCAAAAGACACAATGATATTTTTAAAAAATACTTATTTTAATGGTATTCAAAAATGTTGCCAAAAACGGATCCATTTTGTTGCTAAATTTGGTTAGTGCCAAAAATGGAATATGCTAGAACGGAGCATACCAAAAACCGAATCCCACTGTATTTCGATAGGGTTACCAGATAGAGAGTTGGTGAATTTTTCAAACTTGTTTTCATTTTTTCAATTTACAACTTTGTCTAATACACCATACTTGAAAATCCAAAAAAAAAAAAAAGTAGAAATTTACAACGCCACCTATGGTGCGATTTCGAATTACATGTTCTAATCATATCGATAAATACACGTTTTAACATGCTACTGAAAAAGTCGATTTTGAGCATTCGACCCACTATGCTGTGCTTCTTCCATGATTTTTTTCTGGGATTTCATTCAAGCTTTCGTTCAAGACTACTCAAATATGCAACTAACGATACATCTTGCAATCACCTACCATTGCCAGGAATTCTTCAAGATTCTTTTAACGATTCATGCGAGGATATCTCCGTAAATTACTCCATTTTTCCAATACGATACGATTCCTGCCCATAACTGCATATTTGTAACATTCGACAAAAGTAGGCATTGAGTAAATGGAATACCAAGTGTGAATTTTATGGCAGTATTGGAGGAAACTAAAATTTCTAAAAATTACCAGGAACTCAAAAGTGCTTATTTGAGACTGAAATTGTGTACAACTCATATCATGCAGTAGGTAAAAACTGCATTACAAGTCTCATTTGTAATCTCAATGTGACTGTTATGCGGTTATAATTACCAATGTGACAAAACAACTTGGTATTTGTTTCGAATTTTCTATAACAATCTCACATATTTCAGTAAGTTGATCCAAAGTATTTATCATTTGATGACACTCCACGGTATTAACTCCAATTGGTCAAAAATGTCGAATGTGACTGTTATGCAGTTATGAATTCAAGATTCATGATCAACAGTTTCAAAACCTCAAATTGTTGAAAAACCATATGGGAAAGTTATGTTTCCATCAACAGTGCAGGAGAAAACTCCTGCAAAGATCTCTGAAGGATCTTCTGGATCTGGATCCTTGAAAAAGTTTCGGAGGATTCTTTAGATAAACTGGGATAAATTCATTGGAAATATTACCAAATAAATCTGGTAGAATACCAAATATATCTGGTAGAATCTTTGATGGAACTCGATCAGAATCGCTGGAAAAATGGTATAAGAATAATCGGAGGTAATTCTTGAAGAAACTTCATGAGGAATTCATGAACAAATTCATTGAGGAATGCTGGAGATTTTATTGTGGAAATCCCTGAAATTCTTACTCAAGGAATCGGAAGAGTTTGCAGAAGATTTTCTGGAAGAATTCCTGAATAAACTTCTGAAGAAATGGCTGTAGTAATGGCTGGCGAACATGTCTGCTGAACCGGAACAGAAACAAAGCAAAATGATCGCGGGCATCAGAGTGCTGATTTACTCGCATCTGTTGCGCTCACGAGTAAACGAAGCTAAAAAAATCGTAAACGTATTCGGAGCTGTTCAGAGTTAATTGCACTTTCGGAAAAAAAGCTGTTTCTACTCCGAGATTTCTGATTTTCAAGGGTTTCCGACTACAAACGGGCAGTTTACTGTCGATTTGATGGATATAAAATTGATTTGTCTGTGAAAAACATAATAAATCACACCTTGTTTGGTTACTCGCGAGTAAATGTTCGGAAGCTTTTCGCTATTTCATTTTATATGATCTCCCGAGAACGCGGGTGCGAACTTACTCACATCAAGCCTGTTCGCGAGTCTGTCATGTTTGTTTTGCATTAGGTTCTTCGTGATGAGAACATTTCCACTACCGCTTCTGGAGGGAAAATGTCCGAACGAATTTCTTTGAAAACACGTTTGTGCATTTTCTTGAAATATAAATCTTAGAAAGATCGCTTGAAAAATAAACTAAATAAATCGATGGAATATTCACTAGAATACATTTAGAGGAAATCTTGTTAAAATCGTTGAGGAATCTTATTAGCAATCTCTGTGAAAAACCGGAGTTTTCAGCATTAGATTGCTTAAGGATTTCTTGGAGAGAAAATATTAGGGAAACTGAAAGCAGTTCCTTAGAAGCTAGAAGAATTTCTGGACGAATCTTTGGGAAAATTGTAGAAGGAATCTCTGGGAGAATTACAAGCCTTTTTAATAATCAGATCAAAACTACTGATCTGTGATCTTCTGTTTGTTTATTATACAAGACAGAAGAAGACGTATTCAGCATGCATTTAAATTTTTCCAAACATTTCTAGGACATTCAACAGTACTTAATTAGCCTACTAGATGCAATTCTATCGAAAAATAGAAAAAAAAGCTCCAGAGATCACGGGTGAAAATTCTGAGAAAATTTAGAGTATCTCTCACTTATCGTTTTACAATCACTGTTTATCATCTACTACTACAGCTCTGATTATATCGGGGGATGATGAAACCCATCTAAACAAGCTCCAAACCAGGGTCGCACTATTGCTATAAGATGTTCGGGGATTATTTATCATGCCAGTAAAGTAAAATACGTACGCCTAATGGTAAATATGCCAGAAAAATGGGTTTTATTCTCGTTCTCTTTTTTGGGCTCCACTATTTATCAAGCTTATTACAACTTGCGAAACATTGCCGACCACGGACCGATACAGATGCGATGTTTTTTTCGCTTGCTTTGATCATGCTTCGAAATCAATTGAGATCGAATTCTACAATGCCTGTCAGAGATTCTTAAAAAAGGCAAACATTTCATTAAACATAGAGATTTTATAGAGGCTTGCATCAAAAAAGTGTTTGTTTTTGTATTTGGGACGCAAAATCAGTTTAAAATAATTAACATTTTAAATGTTAAATAATTGAATTGCATTTTTGTATCACGCTTTTCCGTATAACTAATACCATTTTGAGCAGTAAATCCTCTGTTCTGAACAGATACGCAAAGCTGAAACAAACATTAGCAAAAATGGAGCAAAATTTGTTCGCACGATTTGCATAATTGACTTTGCAACTCATTCAAGCCTTTGCCAAAGTTCACCTACAATTCGTTTATGCGATATGGAGCTTTCGCACCTCTCCCACTAAATCATTGTGTGCCACGAAAAACAGCCTCCACTGTTGAAAGCATCAGTCCTACCACACGACGCGTGGTATTTGCAATTTTGCTGCTCAATTTAAACTTTTCAGCACGTTAATCAACGTTGGGATTTATTTGATGCTGATGCAGTTGCGAGATTATCGCAGTTGAAATTGATTTTTGTTTTGCAAAAATAGCTACTATGATTTCCTGCCTTCCGATACAAACTGGATACATAATTTAAGCCACTGGATACAATGAACGCTGTTCGTTCATTGTGCGTTTAATTAAATTAGAATTATGAACGATAATTATGCTAGGTTTATATATGCACCGCCGTACATTTAACTATGCTGAATAGTGGAGTATATCCTACGTTTCTAGATCACAGGCAATATGCAAGCCAGCAGATTGTAGAAACCTGCGGTAAAGCAGCTATCGGAAGCGTTCTCGTCGTATCCCGTTTGCTACCACAACTTTATCGATTCAATTGAATTCAATTAACGATTACCTTATGCACTCGAATAGAAACTTCATGAAACTAGCTGCCAGAAAAAGTGCACTTGGCCCATAAGTTGCACAGCAAAAAATAATGGATCTTAAACTATAAAAATCATTAAATTTCATCCAACATAAAAATACTTACACGAAAATGTTCGTTCATCTCTTTCAGTATAACAGTAGAAATACTTACGTTATCGTGCTTGAAGAAACACAGCATCTTGAGCTCTCGGAAAACACGTTTCGATGACACTAACGACTGGAACACGTTTGGCAGTTTCTTCAGTGCGACTCGTCGTCCATCGCGGGGATCTGTGACGGCCCTGTGAAGGGAGAAAAGAATGGGAAAAGCACAAGATTAGTTTTCATCACTTCGTTGTGTGGGATCTGCTCGGTATGTACACCGCCCGTCAAAAGTACGGACCCACTTGAAAAATTATGTCTCGCTCAGGGGTTGAATTCTGAGAAAATTGAGAATATCTCTCACTTATCGCTCTCTGTAATAATAATCATCCGCAACACATCATGAGAGTCTGTTTATCGTCTACTGCTACAGCTCTTATTATAATCGAAGGGATAACAATGCATGATAAAACCCATTTAAACAAGCTCCAAACATGGGAGGCACTATCGCTATAGGACGTTCGGGAATTGCTTATCATACCAGTAAAATAAAACACCTGCCTCCAATGGTAAATGAGCGAAAGAAATAGGTTTTATCATCGCTATTTATCAAGCTTACAATGTTACAACTTGCGAAACATCACGGATCATGGACTGATACGGATGCGATATGTTTCTTCGCTTTTTCTACTTGTATCGTCCATAGGTATACTACATTGTGAATGTGTCTTTGTTGTGAAATCTGCATATATCGGTTCTTTTACTTAGTCTACCAGATGGATATCTCTGTAGTAACTATGAAGAATTGCACGACATGCTCTGCATTGGTAGTGGTAACATTTAGACAACTTGTTGGCGAAACGTCGTACGACAGAAAAGGATGTACTTAGAAAGCTGACTACCAAAAATTCGTTTAATAATCGTGTTAAACTTTTTGGGAAATTATTCAATATTCAACAGAAAGTTGCAATACATTGTTAAACGAGTCTGTACTTATGACGGGTAGTGTATATCAAGCAGAATTCATTTCGATCGAATGCGGCAATGCCAGTGACAGCGTAGGACTAGATCCAGGAACTTCCACCACCGTCGATGAACTGCGCGCTTCATGTGCCGCAGAAGAAGGAAGCCGCTGATAATTTGATTGGAAAACGTGAGACGTGATGTCACAATTTGCACTGCCTGGGCGTTATAATTAATAAATCCAACCCAACCAACCAAACGAGAGCAGACGGGTCTGAAGCGACGAAGTCAGTGCAGCAACTTGGAATGCAAATTGGACTCGATAATCCATTAGAGATGAACGTGCGGGAAAAGTTCCAACAAAAAGTGACAAGATGCTGCTCGCTTCGCAGATGGCGAGTTTCACCAGTAGAACCGAAGGTTACTGCATTCCTTCAAGTGCTGGGACGACCCTTTGAACATGTCCAAAACCTGAGGTCGAAAACGGCAAGCGGTGAGAGGAGTTGAAATTAATTCAAATGTCTTTCAACTATTTGAATAGCTTGGTAGTAAAACGTGAATGGTATTTGAATTCAACTGTTCTGTCACTTCTAGTGTTAGAAATTGATTATTTTTCCAAGAATGTAGTCAAGTGTCCACATGTTGGGAGGTAAAGTATTTGGAATCTATTGAATGAGTGAGCATACATAGTCACGAATTGCCAGAAGTGAACATTGTCAAGTCGAGTGCACTGTAGGGTAAGTGTTACCTTAGTTGTGGGTGTTCCTATAGTTGCGGTAGTGCTGTTTTCACTGATTTTATTACATTAGTCACAGAACCGACACTGCCAATCGACGTCGTGGCTTGTTGATACACGGAATAATTGAAAAGAGCGTTCAAATTACTTTAAAACTGATGAAATATCACTAAAATGACTAAAACTGTTCTTGCTTGTACCAATAGTTGCGGTAAAGTGTTCCTATAGTGGAGGATCCCATAAGAAAACCACGGAAACAGCAACTATAGGAACATAAATTAAAAATATACCGCAACTAAAGGAACTGTGTACCAATAGTGGAGGTATTATTTTTCACTGACATGCCGTGGATTACTGCGATTAAATCATTTTTCTCATTGAGTCAATGGCCGTTACTTCCTGTTACAACATTAACATGTACATTGATTGCGCTTCTTGAATTTAGGCGGTTAAATGAATTTCAATGATGCTTAGTACCTCCACTATTGGTACATCTACCCTATATGCAGTAGCTTTATAGTTTGACGTAGAATACCTGGAGAGAATTAAAACACAAAATGGGTCCAATATTATTATTAATGAAAATTAATAAATTTCATGAAATAACCAATATTTACTTGGTCTTTGTGAATAAAATGTTTCAAGTTGCATTACTTGCCTGGGCCATTAGGTTTCGAGCTTATAAATTATTGATCCGAACTTCGCAATATCAATTTATTGGAATCAATGCGTGTAGGTTTATAATCGAAACCATCAATACACAGCAGGCATTGCAGAATTCATTCTCACTCATTCGATTTTGTAACACGATCAAAGCAAGCGAACATAAACATCCTATCTGTATCGCTCCATGGTCGACATTGTTTCGCAAGTTACATAACAAGCATGATAAATAACATTAGCGAACGAGAGTCCCAAAACGAGAGTGATGATAACACCCATTTTTCTCGCTTAATAATTATTCTCGTTGGGGTTGGTATTTTATTTCACAAGCATGATAGACAATTCCTAAACATCCGGTGACAATATCAAAGTAACATTGGTAGCTGAATAATAGCTTATTCAACTGAAATTATGTTTATACAGCCTTTTTTCAACTAAGTAAGCTGTTATTCAGATTCCGATGATACCTGGGTATTGTCCCCCAGATTTGCAGCTTGTTTAGTTGGATTGTGTCAGGCTCTGTTATCCCCCGATCTAATCAGAGCTGTAACAAAAGATGATAACCAAAGCGATAAGTAAGAGATACTCTCAATTTTCTCAAAATTCAATACATGATACGCAGCTAAAACAATAATTTGATTATCAATTTATTTTCGTGCACATATTTCTCCAATCAAATTTGCTTCCAATTAACACGGCCATGTAAAACTATAGCCTTTACAATCTATTTATGTATAAGTGTACAGACTTAGAATAAGTAGCAGTATCCTGTGAAATAAATCACCGAATTTTAACTGGAAACAATAAACATGTTTTCCTCTGAAATCCACAATTTTAGCAACAAAATTCGTGGAATCTACTATTTTATCGACAAAATCCGTGAAAACAAACAAATTTGCAGTGACCCTGTAAAATACTATCGAACAGTTTGTTGACAGCGCTATTTTCACCAAACTTCTGTGAAATCATTTGACAGCCGCCCTGGCATGCATGAGCTCTTTTTGTTTTTGCATATTAACAGCATGCAGTGGGAGCCGGCCTAGTGGCAATAAGCCTGCTTCCTGATCGCTAGGTCGGGAGTTCAACTCTAAGTCGGACCATATTCGAGTTTTTTTTTAATTAAATCCAGTTTTTCTTTAAACTTAACAGATTTTCTGATGATTTTTTACCGTAATGTCAACTGTTGATATTACGACGAAAATTCACCGTAGTCCTTATTTTGGTACATTTATTAAAATTTATTTATTTAAATTTACATGAACATGTAAAAACGAATGTAATTAGTTTATTTTTACAGGAACCCTCATTTTACACTTCTTTAAAATTCAAACATTTATTCTGTGTATGATTAGTTTATCATGTTTTACAAGATTCACACAGTTTCAGACGCCATGTAAATCTGTATTTTTAGTTCCTCGCAATTCATTACTTCATACAATCCATAAAAGTAAACTATTCTTACTTCTTAGGACTTTTGATTTACTTCGACAGGGCTTCTTTAACCTTTGCATCCCTGACCTTTTCACAACCAAATTCTCGTCATCTTTCGGCAGTTATTTCCACAATTTTCAGCCGATTTCAATAAAAGTTTGACACAATATTGAGTAACTGTAAGCAACATAGGGCCGTCTATAAGTACTTCAGGAATATCCTAGAGCCGACTCCGGGACCCTAGAAAAAGACGTCGATCCGATTATTGCAATTCAGAGCATGCGACACATCAATCTTCATTTTTTTTCGCCGGGAGTATGATATGACGCATATTGAGTAATTTCTTGCAACATAGGGTCAATTACAAGTACTTGCGGGATGTACTGGAGCCAATACCGGACCCTGGAGAAAGACATCAATCCGATGATTGCAATCCATATCATGCGACACATCAGGGACCATGGATACCTTGCCCTTTACCTTTACCTTGCCACAGGATGTTAGAATGCATTTTCATGGAAATTCAAATTTACGTGCAAAGTTCATGCAGCCATGTTCAAGGCGTCAATGAAAGTTAGGGTTGGTACTAGAGTGTCCATCCCGGGACATTCCGGGATAGGATTTGACAAATTTCAAGATTTCCCGTTTCCCGGGATATTAGTTCTGACATCCCGAGAATTTTGGGTTTCCCGAAATGTACGTAGAATTTGATGAAAGCCACTAAATTCCAATGAAAAACAATGACATTTTTCCTTACTATCAAGCATTATTTGATAAAATAGAAAATCATTAAGGAAACAGTATAAACGAGTCATTGTTTTCATGAAAAGACCAATTTACCAAGTAAGAAAACACATATTTTTATTTGTCTAGTTGCAAAGATTTGATGCTTTGCTCATCAACGTTAGCCGTCTTTATAAGCCTAGACTGCGAAAGAAAATTTGAGAGTACACCTAAATTACAGTCTATCATTTTCAGTAATTTACTTTTAGCATGATATTGTACAATACCTTCAATGATCTTCAATTGTTCCTTTTATTCTGAAGTTTTGATGATTTTTCCATTGTTTGCTTTAATATTATGACCTAATGTTTTATCATACTTCCATTTATAAGTGTTATAGAGAATTTTAAAATCCCTAGCGAACCCGTAATTAGTCAAGCTAAATTTTTATTTTTGTTATTTTACCACAGTCATTATAAAATATTATTTGGGTTCTATCCCGTTAGGCCGAAATGGCCGATAGTTTTAATGAACCGTCAAGTCAAATGGGTAATTAACAGGATAAGTCAGGAAAACTTACATCACCTAGAAGCCGCCGGATGAATTTTCAGGTCAAATGAATTGTTGGTTGTTAGATCAGGATAATTTGCATTACCTAGAAGCTCACAAACTGCTGTGAAATATAACTAGACAGAACAGCCTTTGATTAA
Organism: Aedes aegypti; assembly: GCF_002204515.2. NCBI lineage: Eukaryota > Metazoa > Arthropoda > Insecta > Diptera > Culicidae > Aedes > Aedes aegypti. The sequence continues at coordinate 145,418,895 of NC_035108.1, forward strand.
AAGAAGGAAAAAATACTGATGAGTGTGTTGGCCATTTGAAATAGTAGTAAATGATCAAATGTTATTTCGGCCTAACGGCATTCAGCCTAATGGCCTTCGGCCTAACAACCTGCACCTCCGTCATACGACAACGGCAGAAGATCCAAAATTAATCATTTGTAGCCCTACCGGAACTTGTCACTGGGTGTCCAAAAATGGTCAGAACCACTTTCAAATTCATGACGATCCTTACCGGAACCGATATCCGGTGACCATATTCCTGAAATGACTACCATAGCGTCCAAACTGAAGCAGGTGATATATAATTTCAAATAAATTGATGTTTCATTAATTTTTGAAAGATATTGATAAGCTATCCTGCATTTTCCCCATCATTTCCATATCAAAATAGGTATCCCAAAAAATTTGGACCTTAATTCAGAACTATCACCGGACTCAACATTTTCAATACAATAATTAAAAAATATATCTTATTTGTGATTTTACGATTCTATACCATTAGCCGGAATGCAATTTACCGGAAGACCACTTACCGGAATGTACCATAACCCGGAAAAACCATTTACCGGAATGCACCATTGCCCGGAAAACCAAATCTTCCATTTTCGACGACCTTTATCAGTACATTTATATACAATTTTTATTCTCTTTCATTGATGTTCAACACAAATTATGTTACGCTAACCATGGACATACTCGACTCCTTTGGTTTCCATAAACACTTTTTCGAAAGATATCTCCAAATTGCTATGGACCAAATATGTTGTACTTATTGCCTGCGATACGACTCAACTGGGACGAAGCCTGCTTCTCAGATGTTCTAGGAGCATTTCTACAGTTATTAGTTGAGAGCCAATGTCAAAAGACATTTTTTGTATTCGTTTAAAGTTTTTCCAGTATGTAAGCACTCTAGCTCTGAAAAGACGTCAAATTTTTTTTTGAATCGGCGGTGTTCAATTCTACCAACCTCAGCTTGATTTTTCTGAATAGCTTTACTTTGCCGCAACGTAGGGCCGAAGCTATGAGCTATGAATACTACGATACCAAAATTTGATTGAACATGTAATTTATTTGTGATTTAATTAGAAAATAATCACCTGATTTCGTTATAGATATTTGATGCCAAATAATAACGAAATCAATATAAATCGAACCAATCGCCTATCAATAAAAGGTAGAGTGCATTTGTGTAGAAAAAAGATCTCAGCATTTAAAATTTCATGGAGTTGGCTTTCTTATTCCTTTAAGTCAAAATAGTTTAGAATCTTATTTTAATATTATATAAAAATATTAAAAAAAAACAGATCTTGCGAGGAAAGTGACATGCAACAGGGGAATTCTCATTTTAGCTTTATGATTTGAAAAAAAATCCCACCAAGTAGATAATTTTCGATCTTTTGTCCTTTCGACCCTTTGTCTTTCGACCTTTTGTCATTTCGACCTTTTGTCCATAAACCCATTGCTTATTTATTAACATTTGGACACTTGAAGAACCGACGGTCGAATGTTAAAAGTAAAGTTACATAGTTGAAGCCATATTAGGCCAGTTCAGCCAAGATAAGCTGCAGAGATAAGTTGGAAGAACTGCTTGTTTTTGAAAGAAGGGGTAATCATCTATGAAATGCATATTGACATGATCAAGTTTGAAGATATCTTAGACTCCTCTTCGATGCTTATGTATTTTGAAGGAAGAACCTCCCCTGTTCATTAACTTAGGTGGTCACTTCAAATATTTTAAAGTCAATATGCGGACCTGAAGAAAAAGATAATGAAAAACGTCGACATTGTCGAGAAATAGTAGAGTAAGGTGGGGCAAAAGTTCGACCTTAGTGATATAATCAAAGTTTCCAGGAAAACAATAGCAGTTAAAACAAAACAAATACCATACAGTGAACCTTCAACATATTGGCTATAATTTTGCTGAACTAACTTGTGTCAAAATATTTACCCATTTTTAGTTATAACAGTTTCAAAATTGATTGTCTTAAACGAACTTTTGCCCCACCGGTGGGGCAAGAGTTCAAATCTAGTATGGGGCAAAAGTTCGCTGGCTAAAACACAAAATATCGATCCTTTTGTGACAGGCATACTTTACACCAGCCGTAAACTTAAGTTTGCCGAAAAATACACACTCATCAAAAAATTGCACAGAACCGGGTTAATTGTAATATACTCAAAAATAACAGTTTTTCGCAAAACTAAGTGGAAATGTAAAATTTTGGTGACAGTTTTCACATGATCAGACAAATTTAACTAAATTTGAAGATAATATGTGGATTTTAGGTAATTTGCAACTTTTTCCGTGATTTTATACATGGGTCGAACTTTTGCCCGCTGATTCGAACTTTTGCCCCACTATGGGCCAAAAATTGTTTTCAAGCATCTATGCAAAAACTAATACACTTCAAAGCAACCTTATGAAAGGCCTAGAAACGCCCTTGCATAAAATATTAAAAAAGATTGTATCTTCAATTGGTTTCATGCAACGAAAGTTTGACCAAAAATTACAATTATCACGTCGAAAAACAGCAAATAGCCATAACTTTTCCAAATCTCAATCGATTTTTATGATATTTGGAGTGAAAGTCTCTTACTTGAATAGCATTCGAACCACCATGACATTTATAAGATGTGTTTTGAATTGAGTTAGAAATCTTAAAAAGAAACTCTTACCCCACTCGAACTTTTGCCCCACTTTACTCTATTACGGCAAATGGTCCTTCCGGATAATGGTTTTCCGGTAAATGGTCTTCCGGTAAATTGAATTCCGGGTAATGGTTTTCCGTAATGGTAATGGTTGGGACTGCACCAACTTAATATTTTTCCACAACATTACCAACTAAAGCGAGTTAATTTTTATATGTACAGTAAAATACATATTAAAACATGGATGTTGCGATGAAAAAAAGTGATGGTTCGAAAATCTATATGGGACAGTTATGCTTTTATGGTCAGTTTAGGTTATTCGGTGTACCAGAAGTTATCGGACATGGTAAAACTTGAGATATAGCTCTCTCCGTCGTTTCTCGACTGATTCTTCAAATTTTTCTGTGACGAACTACAAATTACCTCAATTTATGATAACTATTGAAAAAGTGGTGGGGAAATTATTGATTAGAAAGTTACAGATAGGTTGAATTTTGACAATGAAAAATGCACCAAGACAAATGATGTCTTTGGTTTTTATCACTCAATGCGCAAATGCACCGAAGACACTCACATGATTCGATACGTAGTTTTTCTGTTATATTGCTTTGCTTTGCTACATTCAACCTATTTGTAACTTATTAGTCTATAGTTTTTACACAACTTTTTTAATAGTTATCAAAAATTAAGATAATTTGTAGTTCGTCACAGAAAAAAATGAAAAGAATCGGTAGAGAAACGACGGAGATATGGCTCTCTGAAGTTGAACATTTTGTTTGGGAAAACAGTTTTTTTTGCATTTTAAATATCCGATACTGTATGTTTCATACTACATCAGTAATGCAATCGTAATTCATTCCAAATTTGATTCCCTAAATAGCCTACGTTGAATTTTGTCAATGTTTCATAATTTTGGGTAAACTACCCCCCTCAATGCTGTTCAATTATTTATCAAAAATTCAGCAATTTCATTTCAATACACTCAACACTTGCATCCCCAGGCTCACAACCTGGAAACTCAACCTTTTCACCTATGTCCAAAACGCGCCCGTTGAACCAGCGTTCATGTTTCATTTCCGAAAAACGGTGGCGTCGACGTTAGTTTTGCCAGAGTGCAACCTGGTGGTGGTTCCATCGCATCGGTAAGCCAGTTTATTGGTGGGACCAAACAACGATGCAACAGCGCGGGAGGTGAGCCGTTTATTCCGAATTGCAATTCCGATAAATCAAAATTTTCGCGTAATTTCAGTTGGTGGCTTTTTCGGTATGACCAATTTAAATTGATCCCCTTTGAAGTGAGTGCGGATCAGGGATTGAAGCGCGAGGTATGAGGACTCGCAGGACAAGTGACATAGGCACCGATAGGTCGTTGAAGGTAGGAGGTTTGTGTCCAAACGATTTGAGCTGTACAGTGACAGATGGGAATTAACCATGTCGATGGGAAAAATTTACTGCTTCTACGTTGCTTGTCGGTTCGGTGCACGTGTAGGAGTACTCTCGACCCCATTTGCGATGGTGGCCTGGAAGGTGGGTTGAAAAGCTTTTTAAGGCTTGAGTGAGTTCTAGTTAAACATACCTTTGTACGTACGTACATATATTATGACGGTGATAATTCATGCGTGCTCACCATGTTTTTAGCGGACGGTGCACGTGCAGAACTGGGTGAGTATTTCTCTAATTGCATTCGGGCACAAAGCAAAGTCATGCTGAAGGCAGGGTGTCCATTCAAAAGCAGCTTTTGATTCTGGATTTTTCCGGGTGCTCAAAAAATTATGTAGATACTTTTCGATTTTATTTCCTTCATCTTAACAAAGAGTTATTGACCTGAAGTAGTGTTAAGTACCGTAAGTCCAGTGCTATTTTTTAGCGAATTTTTCGGAAAAATTTTAACTTGACAATGAATCGTAACAGATAGAAATGTAGAATCATTGTCTTAATTGTGTAGGTTCAATTTCCATTTCAGTCTGGAAAACTTTACGTTAGTAACATTTTCCGACTATGCCATTCTATACCAGTTCATTGTCTGAAGCTGCTTCCTTCAAATAACAATTCGTTCACTGGAAGCAGTCGTCTTTTGAATTGTCAAGGCCCATTGATTCCATCTCAAAGTTGTACTTCTGATGTAAGGAAACAATAGAGCAAGAAACTGATTTAACAAGGGATATGCTGAAAAATAGTCTAAACAAATAATCTTTCCGAAATTCGAACCCAGCCTTCTTTTCCAGCATCACAACGAGTGGACCCCTTTATGAAACCATAAATTCGAATCGGTAGCAACCGCCAGGTAATTAAAGATTATCATTCGATTAAAACCCCCGCCATGAATGCCATTCTTACTGTGTCAAACAGCCAATTGAAACCGGTTAATTGCAAGCGCTGGTTGTCGGCGAACGGCGCGGCGTTAATTTGAGCAACAATAGTTTCTTTCGGCTCGTGATCGTTTGAAATGAACAACATCAACATAAAAAATACAGCACTAACATCTCTTAGTCTTGAATGGGTACCCGACCGGACGGAAGAAACTAGATTGTAACAGAATCAATATAATCAATAATAATCATATAAGAACTTAAGAATGAATCTACCTTGAAAACAAAGTTATATCAACTTCTGTTACTTTCAACCGCTGTTGATATAAATGTGTTTTAATTGTGTTATGTGATTCTGATCGGGTGCCCTCGCTCTGGCAGGTAGACAGGTAGGTGTAGAAACCGCGAAATTCGAGGTCAATCGCTCTCCATAAAAAGCCTTCGTCTGGGAATTTCGTCTGGACGATGATGACGGCCGCAAGTCGCGGAACCATCACATTGTCGCGCTTGCAATTTTTGCGCCTTCACGTCTTCTGTTCCATCCGTTTTGGCATTAGTTTCAGCTATGTACTTCTAGCTGAGCATAGCTGAGCCATAACCTGCAGCAGTCTGTGAGATTCGAAAGATAATTACCCTTTTTAGTTCGAGTCCCGAACAGACTCATATTCTGAACATTCGATTTTATGAGGAAGCTTTCTTATGTCATTTAACTTGAACGAAAAATGGTCTAACAATTAAATTTTAATGTCGGAAATCCTTCAAAAAACTGCGTTATCGTTCAAATCGACAATTTAGCAGGAAAAAAGCATGTTTCTGTATTCTCGTTGATTTTGAACGTATGCCGGATTGAGAAAAGTCGTTCGTAATTGAGTTTTGCATTTTGATAGAAAAATATTGGATGGTCTTTATTTAAGTTACATTTTGAATCATTTTTTGACTGTATGAGGTAATTTGTGGGTGCACTCTTCAACAAACTTTGAGATTTTTCTTATGAAAAACTTGGCTAGAGAAACTATGGTGAAACTCTTCATTTCAGCTTAAAGTCAACGAATGCTTTTATAGAACTTATGAAGCATTTCTTGCAGAAAGTTTTGGGTACTCCACTAGAAGAATTGCAACTCATGAGCTTCTAAAGAAAAGTCAACCCGAAAAACAAAAGCCATTAAAAAGAATCACTGTATCAACTTCTGAAACTTGCATGTTTTTGGGGGACTCAGAACGAATACATAGAGAAATCTTCCAAGGGATTCTTGGAAGAATTGTCGAAAGGATTTCTGGATGGATCATTGGGTGAATCATGGAAAAATCCACGTGCTCTGCTCGGATTCGAACACATGACTCTTGTATGCTAGGCATAATGGATGATATGCATAAAATACGTTAGGCATAATGGACGTTTGGCATAAAATAACTTGCGTGTGTATCATTTGGAACTCGTCTCATGTCGAAAAATTTTTGGGCGCATTTAGAACTTTCATTATGCGGATGTGGGTGAGTGTAATTAACATGTAACAGCTCAAAAATATGTGCAAAATTAATACTAAAAGTGTTACGAAGAAGTAGGTTGAATGGTTGATCATAAAAGACTTTTTTCAGTGTTGTGCATTTTAAAAATGAACTCATTATCGCAAGATGTGGAATAACATTGTTGTCACGGTCATTGTTATCATTCTGAAGTCCTGCATTTGTAAGTTTCCATTAATATTTGCGATGTGCAATGAAAGTATTATTTATTTATAGTGATGTTTATTTTAGTGGTGATATGACATATTTTGTTATATTTCTTTTATATAACTGCGTTAATTCTGAAGAAAGGAAATATTCCATATAAATATTAGTACCTATAAGACAATCAAAAGTCAGGTCAAGAATTTATGTAATGATAGGTGACAATATCTTTAAAAATAATGTACTGGTAGTGTTACATCATCTTCTTGGCGTTACATTCCCACTCCGAGTCTGCTCTGCTCAGCACTTTAATAAATTGAGAACAGTGTTCCTTCTTCTGCAAACAATTTTCATTGGTTTTCAATCAATTTTGATCAGCCGCATATGTAAGTTTTACCGAAAGCACTTTGAAAATATTTCAAATTCGTCGTGTTTGAAAAGTAAAATTTGATAAAGTATTTATTTTAGACGCATAAGCCAAGTTCAAATTTAACTAAGTAGGGGGAGATCCCCCAGTACCGGACACTTAAGTCATTAAATTCATAATTCGAAAAATATTGATTTGATGTGTTCCTGTTACTCATCTATCTATATAAATACAAATGGAGTGGTGTTTGTATGTCACGAAATGGCTTGAGGACGGGCCAATGGATTGACGCAAATTTTTCACTGCTGCACTCCACAAGGGATGTGACGTGTTCATGCGATGAAAAAATTCGGGAAAGTCTCCGGAATAATCGGGTAAACATGGGAAGACTAGGCTGTCATTTAGTATGGGGGATTTCTTGACGTTTTCCAACAGCCTACTTGATGGCAAGACGAAGTTTGCCGGGACCACTAGTTTATGATAAATATATCATTTTTATAGTGTACAAAAATAAATTTGAAAATATCAATATGAATTTTGACATTGCATTTTGATGATGTATTTTAGAGCCAAATTGAACGATCTTGAAAGGTGGCACCCAGTACCGGACACAATCTGGAAATGCCTCGAATTCTGTAAATTTGAACATCATTGAATGTTTTTACTATAGGAATAGTATTTCATTGCCAATTCAATGCATTTGCAATATTTACGAGAACAAATTGAGTTTTTCTTATTATGTAAGATGTCAATAAAAAACCTCTTTCATATATGATGAAAAACAGCACATTTTACGATGTTGTTCTGAATGTTCATTCTTCTTAATTTTATTGCATGTTTGATACCATGATCGACACAATCCATGAAAAATGAATGAATTTTGAGACACTGGTGCAATAATTACAAAGATCATAAAACAAATCAAGCTGTCCGAAATTGGGGGACAGAAGGTGCTTAACCAAAATTTTTAGTTATTTTACATTTAGTTACATTTAGTTCAATTGTAGTACAAATTACATTCATACTATTAAATTAGGATTACATTCGATCATGCTTGCGTAATCCAAAGTATTTTGTCATATTCAAAATAATTACTAAAAATGATGATTACTGATGAAAAATTTGTCAGTTATATGTGTACAATAGGGTGCGGCTTATATTTCAAAAATTCTCAAAACCAAAAATTCGTGTGCTTTACTGAATCCAAAACACATTAAAAGAGAAACCTCAAAATCTGAGCCAAAAATATTAACCTTTAAAGGTGGCGCAAGCGTCTTGAAGGTGAATTTTCAAGTTACAACAAATTACCTTCAGTGAAGTAAACATAACTTTGTTATTTTTCAACCGATTTTGAAACTTTTAGCACCATTATCTTCCAAATTAAATTTATGAAAACATTGTAGAACATAAAATTTGTCTAAAATCAAAACTTGTCTTAGTTAAAAATACTTTTATCCAATTTTTTTCCTCATTTTACTAAAAAAATCATTTTTGTTTGACCATGACTACATAAATACTCAATCGATTCCGAATTGTTTTACATGTTTATGAATCAATTTAAGTTGTTTTCAAACTGTCCATAATACACATTTTTCTTAAAAATGATTTTGACTTAGTTATTCAACAAAAACAACCCAAAAACATGATTTTTTAATGAAGTTTTATCGCAGGAAATAGCCTTTTTTCTATTTAACTTAATTTTATAAAGCATCTTGCCTTAATTACGAGTTGAAAAATGCATACATTTTTTAACATATGCAAACATATTTTAGTTTCAAAATTATTTAAAAATTGTTGCAAAGTCCTTCCCAAAGGTTTAACAAATGAGAAAAACCAGTTTAAGCTTTAGAGATAATATTTAACTAGGAAAACTTAGAAAAAACTGGCATTTTTGGTTGAAAAAAAAAATCACGTTTTTGTGCAGTTTTAGCTGAATAACTTAGTCAAGACATTTTTTTAGTGAAATGTGATGTATGAAAGGTTTGAAAACAATCAAATCAGCTTCAAAAGCATATAAAAAGATTTGCAATCGATTGAGTAACCATGAAGTTATAGTTAAACAAAGTTGAAATTTTTAGTAAAATGAAGGAAAATTTGGAGTAAATTACTTTTAACTAAAACTTGTTTTGATTTTAGACAAATTTGGTGTTCAACAAAGTTTTAATAAATGAAATTTTGAATATATTGATGCTAAAAGTTCTAAAACCAGTTGAAAAATAGCAAAGTTATGTGTACTTCACTGAAGGTAATTTTTTATAACCTGAAAATTCACCTTCAAGACGCTTGCGCCACCTCTAAATGTTAATATTTTTGGCTCAGATTTTGAGGTTTCTCTTTTAATGTGATTTAAATTTAGTAGAGTACACGATTTTTTGGTTTTGAGAACTTTTGAAAAATAAGCCGCACCCTAGTGTACAACCAAACTCAAAAGATGAGCAGCAAGTCATGTACAGCGTCGTTTTTATTGTTGGCATTGCGCACTAGGAGCACTTCCACAGTTATTAACCAATAGTTTTCTTGGCCAAAGTAGTTATTTTGCATTATACAAGAGCACGATTATACTTTATGGCCAAGGAAGTGAAGAATACAAAAAGATCCAACTACGAAACGAACTAAGATACATTCAGCATGGCTAATGAAGGCACTTTACACCATTGTTATGCTTTTGTTCTAAAAATTTACAAATTCAAAGGATTTACAACTATGGGACGACTGAAGGCAACCGCATTTAAATTATCAAAAAAGTCAGCTCACTTTTGACATGGACGATTTTTTCAATTTTCATTTGAAAAATTATGCCTATCATTCTTTATGCCAAACGTACTTATGCCTAACGTCCTTATGCCTAATGTATTTATGCCTAACGTCTTGCACCCGAAAATTCTAGAATCCACACTGGCCTCCCAGATTTGACCTAGGACACCAAGGTCCCATGTTCCAATCCCAGGTTCCACACTTAAATTCCAAGATCCACACTGAAATCTTTACAAGAATCTAAAAATCCTCACTGGAATTTTACGACCCACGTTACAATCCCAGGATTTACACTGGAATCCCAATATTCACACTGGAATCCTAAGATCCACACTAGAACCCAAATTTCACACTGGAATCCCAGGATCCACACTGTAACTCTAGGATTTAGACTGACACACCTGAATCCATATTACAATTCAAGGAACCACACTGGATTCCCAGCATTCAAACTGTAATTCCAGAACCCATACCAGACTCGCAGAATCCATACTGGATCCGGGATCTATAGTGCAATCCCCCCAATGGAATCAGGATCTACAGCGGAGTCCCATGATGGATTTCAAGTATTCACACTGGAATCCCAGTACCCACACTGCAATCTCAGGATCCACACTGGGAACCCAGGATCCATACTGGAATCCAAAGATCCATACTGGAATCCGAGAGTCACCACTGGAAACTCTAAATCTCCATTAGTATCCCAATATTTACATTGAAATCCTAGAATCCACACTGAAATTTCAACATTCACTTTGGACACCAAGGACCTATGCTCCAATCCCAGGATCCACACTAAAATCGCAATATTCACACTGTAATCCCAATCCCCAGCCCCAGGATCTACACTGGAGTTCCAGATACACACTGGAAACCCAGGATCCATATTGGAATTCATGGATCCACAGTGAAATCTCAGGATCCACAATTGAATTCTAGGATCAACACAACAATCTTAAGTTCTAAGCTACAAGCTTAAAATCCACAACGGAACCCCAGAATCCGCACTAGAATGCCTAGATCCACACTGAAATCTTTTGTTTTTTTTGGGAAGGTTAAGCCACTGCGTCCATTGGATTGAACTTTTGTGGCATGTCCCTTTTTACTATTCGCATCATTGAAGGAACTAAAACTGTCCACCATGAATCAAGTGAACAGCTTAAGCACTTTGACGCGTCTTTTCCCAGTCAGGCAAAATAGAGTTAATAAAACCCACAACCTTACTGGGATTTCCAGTCCAAATTTCACTTGGTGGTAAATAACCCCCGTTTAGAAATTTGGATCTGCGCTTGTATAATGCACTACAACTGCAGAGCAGGTGTTCCGAGGTTTCGCGTTCCATATTACAGAAACGACAGATATCATTCTGAACCTGACCAATATTCTTTAAATGATATCTACTCGGACAGTGTCCAGTTAATAGGCCAGTGTATATACAAAGAACTCTCTTGTTGAGCTCTAAGAGTCTTTTCGTGATCGTTTCATTTGGAACTAAAAATCTTTTAGATTGAGTACACCTTGTGGTGACCATCCAATTGGTCATCACCCTTTGTCGTTCCCAGCTTTTTAGTTCCATATTTAGTGCACAGTACGATATGCCACAGAATGGCTCCGGTCCAATGAACTGTGTATTTGAACCCTGTTTAGCAAGCTCGTCTGCCTTTTCATTTCCTACAATGCCATTGTGTCCCGGAACCCAATACAAACATACAGAGTTTTCTTGGCACACCTTTCGCAATGAGAGAATGCATTCCCAGACAAGTCTTGATGAGCATTTATATGCGCCCAATGCCTTCAACGCAGCTTGACTATCAGAAAAAATACAGATATTTGCATGTCTATATTTTCTCTTAAGACAAATATTAGCGCATTCTAGTATGGCAAAAATCTCCGCTTGGAATTCTTTTTTTTTTTTTAATTTCTTTATTAGTATCATTCCAAACATTACATTCATTTCTTATATCTAGGTGTTCTGTGTTATTTGACAACACTATCATCCTAATTCGGTAAAACAAATTTAAGATTTAATTAACATTTTGTTAACAACATATTACATTTCATTTGCCGTAGCAGTTCAGTTTTTTTACAGGTGAGTTGATTTCACCTGCTTATAAGAGAAAAAAAAACGTTTTTAATATACTTAACCTAACTTAACCTAAACATATAACGCATTAATCGTGGCAATAGAAGATTGTAACGATTTTTGCCTGAAATTATTAATGATTGTATTTGACATTTGTTCCAATGTTTCAACATTGGATATTCTATGTAACTCATTGGTACTATACCAGGGAGGAAGCCTCAGAATCATTTTCAAAATTTTATTTTGAATTCTCTGCAGAGCTTTCTTCCTGGTATTACAACAGCTAGTCCATATTGGTACAGCATACAACATGGCTGGCCTGAAAATTTGTTTGAATATCAACAGCTTGTTCTTAAGACAAAGTTTTGATTTTCTATTAATAAGGGGATAGAGACATTTTACATATTTATTACATTTAGCTTGAATGCCCTCAATGTGATTTTTGAAAGTTAAATTCTTATCTAGCATGAGCCCTAGATACTTAACTTCATCTGACCAATTTATTGGAACCCCCCTCATCGTGACAACATGTCTACTTGAAGGTTTCAAATAAAGAGCTTTTGGTTTATGTGGGAATATTATTAGTTGAGTTTTGGAAGCATTAGGAGAAATCTTCCATTTTTGCAAGTATGAAGAAAAAATATCCAAACTTTTTTGCAATCGACTACAGATGACACGCAGGCTTCGTCCTTTGGCGGAGAGGCCTGTGTCATCCGCAAATAAAGATTTTTGACATCCCTGAGGTAACTCAGGTAAGTCAGATGTGAAAATATTGTATAATATTGGTCCCAAAATGCTGCCTTGAGGAACACCAGCTCTTACAGGAAGTCTTTCAGATCTGGAGTTCTGATAATTAACCTGAAGTGTACGATTTGACAGATAACTTTGAATTATTCTAACAATGTATGTTGGAAAATTAAAGTTTTTTAATTTTACAATCAAACCTTCATGCCAAACACTGTCGAATGCTTTTTCTATGTCTAGAAGAGCAAGACCAGTAGAATAGCCTTCAGATTTGTTGGAACGGATCAAATTTGTTACACGTAAAAGTTGATGAGTGGTCGAATGTCCATGGCGGAATCCGAACTGTTCATTGGCAAAAATTGAATTTTCGTTGATGTGGGCCATCATTCTGTTCAAAATAACCTTTTCAAAAAGTTTACTGATGGAGGAAAGCAAACTGATTGGACGATAGCTAGAAGCTTCTGCAGGATTTTTGTCTGGTTTTAAAATTGGAACAACCTTAGCATTTTTCCATTTGTCAGGAAAATATGCTAATTGAAAACATTTGTTAAATATATCAACTAAAAATGATAAGCTACTTTCTGGAAGTTTCTTGATGAGGATGTAGAAAATTCCATCATCGCCAGGAGCTTTCATGTTTTTGATTTTTTTAATAATAGTTCTCACTTCTTCCAAATCAGTCTCCCAGGCATTTTCGAAAACGTTCTCTTGATTGAGAATATTTTCAAACTCCTGAGTAACTTCATTTTCAATTGGACTAGTAAGTCCTAAATTAAAATTGTGCGCACTTTCAAACTGCATAGCAAGTTTTTGAGCTTTTTCGCAATTAGTTAGTAATAATTTGTTTTCCTCTTTCAATGCCGGTATTGGCTTCTGAGGTTTTTTCAAGATTTTAGATAATTTCCAAAAGGGCTTAGAGCCAGGGTCCAATTGAGAAATTTTATTTTCAAAATTTTTGTTTCTTAATTGAGCAAAACTTGATTTCTTTCTGCAAATCCTGCCATATAATTTTCATAGCAGGATCGCGAGTGCGTTGAAATTGCCTTCTCCTCACGTTTTTAAGACGGATCAAGAGTTTAAGATCATCGTCTATAATCATGGATTCAAATTTTACTTCACATTTTGGAATTGCAATGCTCCGGGCTTCAACAATGGAATTTGTTAAAGTTTCAAGAGCATTGTCAATATCAAGTTTAGTTTCTAAAGAAATGTTAACATCAAGATTGGAGTCAACATACGTTTTATATATATTCCAGTCGGCTCGTAAATAATTGAAAGTGGAGCTGATAGGATTGAGAATCGCTTCTTGGGATATTTGAAATGTAACAGGGACATGATCAGAATCAAAATCAGCATGAGTAATCATTTGGCTACAAAGATGACTAGAGTCGGTTAAGACCAAATCAATCGTAGATGGATTTCTAGAAGAGGAAAAACATGTGGGGCTATCAGGGTATTGAATTGAGAAATATCCTGAAGAGCACTCATCAAATAAAATTCTGCCGTTGGAATTACTTTGAGAATTATTCCATGACCGATGTTTGGCATTAAAGTCACCAATGACAAAAATTTTTGACTTATTGCGAGTCAATTTACGCAAGTCAGTTTGGAGCAAATTAACTTGCTGCCCAGAGCATTGGAAAGGCAAATAGGCAGCTATGAAAGTATATTTACCAAACTGTGTTTCAACAGAAACACCTAAAGTTTCAAAAACTTTAGTTTCAAATGATGAAAACAGTTGATGTTTTATACGCCTGTGAATGATGATTGCAACTCCCCCACATGCCCCATCAAGTCGATCATTACGATAAACAAAAAAGTTAGGATCTCTTTTGAGTTTAGATCCAGGTTTTAAATACGTTTCGGTAATAACTGCTATATGCACGTTATTAGCTGTAAGAAAATTAAACAGCTCGTCCTCTTTACCATTCAGAGAACGAGCATTCCAATTTAAAATATTTAAGTTATTATTTGGATCCATTAGAAAAACGTAATCCAATAACAATTTGATTTGTAAATTTTACACCAACTTGGACTGCTTCAGTCATAGTGGTGGCTTTGAACATTGCATCAATCATTAGATTCAATTGTTCAGTTAGAAAATTAAAATCAGAGGCAGACATGTCATGTGATTTCCCATTGGAATTTCCGGTAGACGAAGAAGCGGAGTTACCTGTGGCGGTAGGGTTTTTTCCATTTGATTTGAAACAAGTAGAATGGGTACCCATGGATCGAACAGGGGAGGAGTTCGAATTTCCTGCTACGATATCGGCAAAGGATTTACCGTGGGTAGATACATTCGAAATAGAAAGATTCGAACGGCTACCCGACGGAACAAAATTAGTTTGTGAATGAGCATGATTATGATCTTCCTGATGGGTATGATTCATGATCAAGCGATCGTTAACTGAAAAATGAGCATTGTTCGATACTCTACCAGGCAAATTCCGGAAACGACCGTTATCGTAACGGATATTATCTTTCATCTGCCTGGCACGAGCCTCAATGACCTTTTTGCGTGAAGGACAATTCCAAAAATTGGACTTATGGTTGCCCCGCAATTACAGCATATGAATTTGGTGGTATCTTCCTTCACTGGACAGACGTCTTTGTCGTGAGAAGAACCTCCGCAAATCATGCATTTAGCATCCATGCGACAATTTTTTGTACCATGACCCCACTTTTGGCACCGACGGCACTGAGTGGGGTTCTGGTAATTTCCTCCAGGTTTCTGGAAATGTTCCCATGTCACACGGACATCAAACAAAAGTTTTGCTTTTTCTAAAGCTTTAATATTATTTAGTTCTTTTTTGTTAAAGTGAACTAAATAAAATTCTTGAGAAAGCCCTTTCCGACCAATGCCAGATTGGGTTCTCTTTGTCATAATGATTACTTGGACTGGGGAAAATCCAAGTAAATCATTTATTCCATTTTTGATCTCTTCAGGTCATTTATAGTCACTTGAGAGACCTTTCAAGACAACTTTGAACAAACGTTCAGTTTTGTCGTCATAAGTAAAAAATTTGTGCTTCTTCTCTTCAAGATGTTTGAGAAGAAGCTCACGATCTTTAAGAGTTTCCGGCAAAACGCGACAGTCTCCTTTCTTTGCGATTTGGAAGGAAACCTTGATTCCCCTAATGGAGTTCAAGATCTCCTGCCTAAATCCCCCAAATTCGGAACAACTGACCACGATAGGCGGCACTCTTTGCTTCCTCACTTGAATCAAAGAGCCTGGGTTAGAGACTCCTTCGATTTGGTGTTCGGAAAATTTGTCTAGAGCATTGAACTGATTGCTCATTTCGATACAATTATTCATTTCACCCTTGGAAGAAAGTTCGCATTCCGGGGAAACGTCCTTTCTTCCATTCTTGCCACGTGTAGTGACAGTTTTAAAACCCACTTTTTTGGAAGGAAGTAGTGAATTCAGAGATTCACCCTTCCTTTTGTTAGTTGTTGATACCATGTTTAATTAATAAACGAAAGAAGACGTGACCTTCGAAAGGTTTTTTCCCAAGACGGTGTCCAAGAAGGATTACCACCGCTAGCTTTCGCCAACGGGTCCAACGAAAAATCGAAGGCACGGGTCCAAACAAGGATCGTAAAGGGATCAATAGTAGAAAAAATAGTACTGAAAAGTACTGTTTTAGTAGCACTGAAAAGTACCGTTTTTAATTTTAGCACTGAAAAGTACTGTTTTGTAGCACTGAAAAGTACTGTTTTATTGCTTTAGGTAGTTTTTAAGAAAACTTCCAAGAGCAGAGAGAATTCGTGTACGCACAGCACGAAGGTACGATGCGCACTTCCGCTTGGAATACTGTTGGATAGCTTCCCATCGCCACGGAGACGTTTGTCCCAGGGCCGTAGATTCCTGCTCCAGTTTGTGTCCCAATTTTTGAGCCATCTGTGAAGAATTTTATGGAGCCTTGACGAACATTGGGACCTCCGACATCCCAATCCGTACGCGTCGTATCGCAAACATTATAAGGGATATCAGAATTGTCCACAGTTTTCATCCAGTCCTCATGCATAGTCATCACTGGCCCACAATGGATGTGTTGTGAAATATTCAAGTGCCCAACAAGATCACCTGATTTGAACTTATTTAATCTATTAAGCCTTAGAAAACTCTTCTCCGCTTCTAATTGTACAAATTCGTACAACGGTAGCAGATGAAGAATAGCATCTAATGCTTTTGATGGAGTGCTTTGCATCGCTCCCGTTATAGCGATGGACACAAGACGTTGTACTTTTGATAGTTTTGCTTGTGTTGTGGCCTCTTTTGTTTTTGGCCACCACACTAGCGAAGCATATGTTACTTTTGGACGAATTATGGCCAAATAAATCCACATTATCATTTTTGGTTTCAAGCCTCATCTTCTGCCAAAAATTTTGGAGCATGCCCAAAATGAACTTGTAGCTTTATTAGTCACATATTCAATATGAGCATTCCAATTCAGTTTAGAATCCAAAATTACTCCTAAGTATTTGACTTGTTCACTAAGGTGCATTTGTACTCCTCCAAGCTTCAAAGCTTTTAGGATGAACTTCCTTTTCTTAGTAAAAGGGACAATTACTACTTTTGAAGGATTTATGTTAAGGCCCTCCATAATACACCAAGAATTGGTTAAGTTTAGGGCCAGTTGCATTCGTTCTGAAATGATATTGTCAAACTTTCCTCTCACAATAATGACTATATCATCTGCAAATCCTACAACTTCGAAACCTTTTTCTTCCAAGCTTTTAAGAAGATCGTCAACTACTAAAGACCACAATAGAGGCGAGAGGACTCCTCCTTGTGGACAACCTTTTGTAGCCCTTACTGTTATAGACGAACTTCCCAGCTCGGAAGTGATTTCTCTTTTTGCAAGCATATTATTGATCCAGTTAATGATATTCTTGTTGAAATTCCTTTTCTTCATTGCACGAGCCATTGAAGAATAGGAAGCGTTGTCGAAGGCTCCTTCAATGTCCAAGAATGAGCAAAGTGCTATTTCTTTCACTGAAAGAGTTTTTTCCACTTTTGTTACCAATGTATGAAGTGCCGTAACTGTTGACCTACCAGATTGATAAGCAAACTGCGAGTCAGATAATGGACACTTGAGCATGTATGTTGAATTTATGTAATCATATAACACTTTTTCCATAGTCTTTAACAAAATTGATGAGAGACTAATAGGTCTATATGACTTTGGATGCATTTTATCTCGTTTTCCTATTTTAGGAATAAAGATAACCTTCACTGCTCTCCAATCAGATGGAACATAGTTTAATCTTAAGCTCGCCTTAAACATCTCAATTAGAGGCGAAATCAGCACTGCTTCTCCGTTTTGAATCAGTGCTGGGAATATTCCGTCCACTCCTGCAGATTTGAAAGGTTGAAAAGATCTTATAGCGTGTTTCACTCTTGCATTTGTAAATATTTCGTCTGCAAGATCTGGTTCAGAGATTACTGTTCTATCAGATGGCAAAGCTTCGACAGAACAGCTTTCATACTCGATTGGCTCAGAGCTGTTTGAATCCACACATGAAATTGACCCAGGAAAATGAGTTTCCATAATTAAATTTAAGGTTTCATCCGGAGTTTTCGTAGAAACTCCGTCCTCTCGTTTCAACGACCCTAGCTTGAACGTGTGATCTTTGGCCAGCGCTTTCTGTAGTCTTGCGACTACAGGAGTAGCACTTATATTTTCACATGTTTGAATCCAAGATCTTCTCTTAGATTTTCTTATTTCCCTGTTGTATTCAGTCAAAGCTCTCCTGTATTGAGCCCAGTCTGAAGTTTGTTTCGCTTTATTAAAAAGTTTACGAGAAAGTTTTCGTAACCTTTCAAGTTTAGTGTTCCACCAAGGCACGTCTCTACTAGAAGAAGATTGCTTCATAGGACAATTAGTATGGAACGAATGAATAATTTTCCCCTTTACTTCATGAGAAAACGACTCTAGTTTTTGAATAGAATCAATGTTTTCATCCTTTGTAAATGAGTTGGAATTCAAGCACTGCGCATATTGTTCCCAGTTGGTTTTCCTGGGATTTCGAAAAGCAATACGCGGATAATCACCTCCGCTCCACTCAAACATAATGTGCTTATGATCGGACAGGGAAGTTTCTTCTGACACGTGCCAGTTTGAAATTTTATCATAAATTGCAGCATTACACAATGTCAAATCCAAAACCTCCTGTCTGATTGCATTTGAAAAGGTAGGTTCATTACCCTTATTACATATATCTATGTTACTAGAACACAGGTAGTCCAGAAGACATTCACCACGGCTATTAATATCCGTACTACCCCATACGGTATGATGTGCATTAGCATCACAGCCAATAATGAACGACTTATTGATTTTTCTGCAATGATTGACGAATGAAACGATCTCAGGAGGAGGAACCTCTAAAGTGTCACCAGGGAAATAAGCTGAGGCTATTACAACCTCTGTAATTCCTCTAGTGGTTGGTACCTCAACCATGACCGCAACAATGTCACGTTGTATAAATTCAGTTAAAGGGTAGCATTTCAAAGTGTTATTAATGAGTACAGCAGTTCTGGGTGAACTCTGATTATCATCATAAAATAAATTACACTTATTGGTTTCAATTCCAAGTATTTTTCCTTTATTATACCATGGCTCTTGTATTAGTGCCACGTCCAATCCCTCCTTTCTGAACCTACGACTCAAAACAGAAGATGCACCTTTTGCATGATGGAGGTTCACCTGCAGGAATTTGATGAACTTCATATTTGTGATTATTTATGTCACATAAAATGTTTAGGCAACCTTTATGACGTAATACTCTTGAAGAATTATGACCAACCATGTCACCTGTGATACAACTTTTAAAACTAATCAAGACGTTTATCATCCACAAAAAAATAAATAAATAAGAATTAAAAAAAAAAATGTCAATAAGTTAAAAAAAAAAAACAATAATGATAATGAATAATGAGTTTAATATATTTTATAGTTTACTGTTATTTAAAATTTTTTTTTTTACTTTTATTTTAAGCTTATAATTTTCCAGCGAAACTTGCAGCACTGATTTGATGCAAGTTTCACAGATGTCATATCATCCAAGTTTTGACAAAATGTTGCATGCAACTTACCATCCAAGCATATAATAGCATGCTATGCAAGAAAATTCTTGCTGTCACTATCATCATGCATGATGGCCGTGCTCTTTAATCGTTTTATATCTTTTATTTACCTTCACACCAGATTTTTGTATGAGGAAAAGTCGTTTATTTTCACTGTTTCTCACTCTTACACACGCGAAAATCTTCAAAGCGGTATCTAATGCACCTTTTGCACTGCCACTAACGATTTTTATACCGGTAATTAAACATAGAAAGTCAATTTCTATGTGAGCCGGAAAAACACTTGTGCACTTGAGAACAGTGGGCCACGGGGGTTCTGAAATCTTAGGATCCACACTGGACTACCAGTATCCGCACAGGAATACCAGTATCCACATAGGAATCCCAGGTTCCACACTGGAGTTCCAAGATACACATTGGAGCCCCAGGATCTACATTGGAGTCCCAGGGTGCATGACGAATTTCCAGAATTCACTATGGAATCCCAGAATCCACATTGGCTTCATCGGATCCATATTGAAATTCTAGAATTAAAATTGGAATCCTAGGATTCACATTGGAATCCCAAGTTCCACACTTATCTGCGATTCACATTACAATCCCTGGATCCACACTGAAATCCTACGATCTGCATACTAAAATATTAAAATACCAGTATCCACACTGGAGACCCAGGATCCAAACTGAAATGCGAGAATCCACACTTGATTTCAGAGTTCATTCTACAATCGTTCAGGAATTCCTAGAGGTAACTGATCTCAAAACAAATTAATATGCGTTATTGGGTTAAGCAGCGCAACTGCAGTATTATTTCACTCGTTTACGTGGTCACATAAATAACACGGCACTGCACAAACTTCAACAAGTGAACTCGTACAATCATCCATAGCGAAATCATTGGATGTGACGTGCCTAAAAAAGGCTAACGTCACTCCATTGGTGCTGAGCTCTCTTGGATGAGACAGAAGTATTTCCATCTTTTGTCTGGGTTGATAAGCCTAGGCTCAAGCGACATTGATCGCGTCTCGAAAACTTTTCAAGGAGTTCCTGAAGAAATAACTCCAAAAATGCTTTAATAATTTATTGGTAAAAAATCTCGAAAGAATCCCCACAACATGTACCTTCTTAAATTTTGAGAATCCTTTTGAAAAAATCGTGCAGAGGCTTTTGTCGAAATTCCAGTGGAAATCATTAGTGGAATCTTCTAGAAGTTCATAGTTGAATGTACAAAGAAATTGTTAAAAGAATTCAAGGTACAGTATTGGAACAACCATTGTAGAAATTTAAAGATTCCATTTCTCCATGTAGTCCTGTATTATCAGCTGATACACATTTTAAATCTTCTATAATACCAGATAATACTGTGTCATCCTTACGACATGATATACGATTGCAAAAAGCTACTTTGACAAAGATAGCTCTCAGATAATAACGGATGAATTTATCATATTAATATTGATACGATGCTGTACCGTTACGACTATTTTCATCAAGATCACATGAGAGCATTCATTGCGAAAAATTAACTTATGTTTTCAAATTTGTCTAATATTTTAAATTTGAAGCTAGTCATAACTAAATTTCACTTATTTGTTGTGTCAAAACAGTGCGTCCTCAAGAAAAAGACTGAGAGTTCTTATTGAGATATCCAGCTCTAGCCTATTTACATGGCGCAAACTAAATCAGGACAAGTTTCATAATGTGAACGGTTCTTGCCCCTTCTAATCTCAAGTGTTCGAAATGAGCTCTCGGTGCGGTGCGATATCGAATAAAGCCACGCCACGGAGATGAACACATAATAATACCGAGCGCCCGGCTCTCGAAATAAATTTCATCTGTCCGTCCGACCAACAGCCATGAATAATGAGAGATGTGAGCCTTGCCTGCCTATGGAACAATAGGGTGAGGTGGGGCATAAGTTTGACCTTAGTGGAATAATCAACATTTCCAAGAAAGTTATAACAGTTGAAAAGAAATAAATACTACATCTTTGGTATATTGGCTTGAATTTTGCAGAAAATAAAAACTTATATCAGAATATTGATCCATTTTTAGTTATAACAGTTAAACGAACTTTTCACCAACCGTTGGAAAAACGACAACAGTCCGCTTAAAAAAAATTATGACAGGAATATCTTATATGATAGATTCAGTGATGTTTGCATAAAATACACACTAAATTTTGATCGGTAATTTGTCCAAAGTAAGGTTTTAATTGTAAAACACTCAAAAAACAGCAATTTCAGGCAAGGTGAAACATGAAATTTTGATGACTTTTTTTCGCGTGATCAAACATATTCCGCTAAATTTAATGACAACATGTACATTTAAAACACTTTCCAACTTTATTTTGAGTTATATATGACGCGAACTGTTGACCCACTATGGACCAATAACGGTTACCATGCAAAAACTAATATACCTCAACAGATTCTTACAATAGGAAATGTAAATAAGGTAGTATGAAATCGAATAAGCTTTTATTTTTATACCTTTAAGATGAAAATAAGATCGTAAATAATTATTTTTACATCAAGAAGCAATAAGTAGCTAAAAATCTCAATCGATTTCTTTAATTTTTTAGATTGAATATCTTATACCAATACCGTTATCCGCAGCAATGAGAAACGCCAACAAACAGACGCCGTTTACATAGACTTTTCCAAAGCTTTTGACAAAGTACCACACGCTATCGCTATAGCAAAACTGAGCCGCCTCGGGCTTCCGGCATGGGTTGTTAGCTGGATAAAATCATATTTATCGTCAAGGAAAGCATTCATCAAGATTCGCGGCGCTAAGTCCGACGTGTTTGCCATTCCTTCGGGTGTCCCGCAAGGTAGTATCCTGGGACCTCTAATTTTCGTACTTTTCATCAACGATATTTGTGATCAGCTACACTGCTGTAAATTACTGTATGCCGACGATCTGAAAATTTACCGTGTGATCAAATCGATTCTTGATTGTTGTGCACTCCAGGAGGATATTAATCGATTAACTTCATGGTGTCGAATCAATGGGATGTTAGCCAATGCTGCCAAGTGTAAGGTTATCACTTTCGCACGTGTGAATAGCCCAATCAAATTCGATTATACGATCGACCATGCCCCGCTTGAAAGAGTTGATGCCATCAAGGTTCTCGGGTGTTCTCGGGCTCATCTTGGACGACAAATTGCGATTCAACAAGCACATATCTATGGTCATCGCGAAGGCAAACTCAATGATCGGCTTTTTGCGTCGCAACACTATGGAATTCACTGACGTGCACGCTTTGAAGTCTCTCTATTGCTCCTTGATTCGAAGCGTTCTTGAATATGGAGTACAAGTCTGGGCTCCGTATCATGCAGTACACGTGACGCGAATCGAAAGGATCCAAAAAAAAGTTTGTTAGATTTGCTCTCCGACGACTTCCGTGGACTGATCCCGATAATCTACCTGCATATGAGCATAGATGCGCGCTAATAGGACTACACTCCTTGTCAAGTCGTCGCACTTTTCTGCAAAGGCTATTTATTTTTTACATTGTCAGCAATCACATTGACTGTAGCAGTGTTCTTCAATGCGTTAATTTTCATGCGCCCACTCGACAACTTCGCAACTTCAACTTGCTGTGGACCCCCGGACATCGTACTGCATACGAATTTCACAACCCGGTTGACAGATGTTGCAGATTATTCAATGATGTGTATGACGCCTTTGATTTTAACATTAGTAAACTAGTTTTTAAAAATAGGATTAAGAATCTTTAAGCAGTCTGTGTGACCTTTTTTTGTCAAAGATGTAGAATAACAAATAACAAATAAATTTCCCTTATACTTGAATAGCATACGAACAACCGTGACACTTATAACATTTGTTTTAATTTGAGCTAGACATCCGAAAATGAAACTTTCGCCCCACCTTACTTTATTGGGCCAACCGTCCAATAACGGAACTGAAGCTAGGGCTGGTTGGAGTGCGCAGAATAAAACACCACGAAGACCAACTTTTGCACAATAATCCAGATTTTCAACAGGCAGCATCCGATGGCAATCGGCTAGCACTTTACGCTCATTAAGATAACCGCGTAGCAATTGGCAGCTCGGCAGAACTCTACCGTGGGCGGTCAGATGGCCAAAATCGATAAATATGACTTTTTCTGATGAATTTTTGTTCTTGTTTATCATTCCATAGATAAGACTTCCATTAAGATATTCCTGGAAAATAAGTGCAACATTTTTTGTAGTTTTTTATTTTTTGATTCAGTATGCCAAAGTTAAAGTTTTTAATATCAATAGAGTTCAATTCAAACACAAGGTATTTGTTAAATTCAATTTACTGTAATATTCATACACATTTTTTAAAATGTTCGAAAGATTACTCAAAAAGTTATACGAGAAAAATAAATTTGATTTGAATATCGTATTTTATGTAGTGTAATATAAATGTGATTTTTATCGAAACCTATACTTTTTTGTCCAAATTTAGTAATGAAAACTTCTTTTTCAACTAAAAACATCAAATTTGTAAAAAACACTCGTCCATATGACTTAAGCCAGAAATCATATTTTTGGCCGCCAGACCGTATGGAAATGGCCCATAGTGCACTCTGCAACCATAGACGGATGTGGGGTCACGCAGGGAAAAAAGGGTTAAGCTGCGATCGCTTATTATGATTTACAAGTGCTCCCCCTAGTGCGGTTCTGTTTCTGTTGGTAAGTGAATTCGCGAAAATTACGTCTGTGGCAAAAACGTGCACTTTTGAAAATAAATAGTGTGCGAGGCAATAATAATTCCAGTGATTTCGGTTGGAGCATGGCAACCGGCGAATCGATTTGCGCGGCTTTATACGCAATTAGGTCTCCGCAGATAAATTGATCATCGATTTTGTGGGATATTTGATTAGGCCGCATTGCGCTACGAATACTCGATATCAAACGAATTACGAGATACCAGAAGTTTTTTTTTAATAAATTGGAAGTAATAGTAATTTAATTAACACAATAAATATTTAATTTATAGTAATAAAAAATCAACATTGTATATTTTTATATGCATACCAAAACACATCGATCATGCTAGTATTCAACAAGTGTAACCCCCGCAGTTGTTTCGCGTAGTTTTCATCGTTAGGAAAACTGGATAAAAAGAAATGAACTCGTAATCGGGAGCCTCACCACCAATCGTCTTCTTACAGTATACTTGACTAGATAATCGTTTTAGGGGCATACCCGAGGAATGAGCAGGAATGCTTAGAGTCTTCTTACTTTGATGTTTAGGTACGTAGCTAGAAATGAGACAGCTCATTGCATTTCGCCAGGAATGGAAAACTATTTTAATCGCATATTTCTAAGCTCTATGTTGGCACAATAATTATGACCTTTAAGGAACTGCGAAGTAAATTAATTTGTGTTTCTTCCGATGGAAAGAGATGTTCGATTAAACACTGAATTCACAACTTCCTTCCAAGAAAGTGGAAGGAAAGGCGTTTCTTGGAAATATGCGATTCTTTCTATCAAAATTAGCAATCGATGCTTTAGACAAATTTACCGAGCAACAAATTGAAGCAGCCCATTCGATTCTACTGAAGAAGCTACGGGTGCCGCCAATCGTGATCATTATTCCAAATTTTATAGATTCAGGCAGGAGATTCCAGTAGAGCAAACAAGGTTTCCTTCCAAACTGCAAAAAAAGAGTTAACCGCGTTGTGCTGGAAACCAGTAAGGATCGCGAATTATTTCTCAGAACAGTTTGAAGTGAAAGGCTTTTCACCGAAACAGTTTTCAGTCCGACTGAAAAATCAAAACGCTACGTTTCTTTAAAATCCTACGTTTCGATGTTTGCAATTGGCCTTCTTCAGGTCTCTACAAATTTATTGAACGATTGTATCGATCGTAAATTATCCTATTACGCATTTTTGGCTGGCTCACTGTTGCATTTCAACATTTTTTGTATAAATTTTACCTTCCATTGTACAAATTTGGACACTAATTTGATGGATGTAGGTTTCCTCACAACTGTTTTATCTTACCTGTAAATAAAAAGAATAAATATACATGAGTTATTACATTTTACTTTTAATATAGGATGGTATATTGTATGTAACCTTTTTGTGTATCGTTTTGGATCATATAACGGAAACTTAAGGCTTCAACAAAGAATACCAAATCAAAACCTATATAAATTTTATAATTCTGTATAAATAAATGGTTATTTGATATTTTTTTTATGATGTACGATGCGAAAATGAAACAAGCAATCGAATAATATCCACGAAATTCAATCGTTTAATATTTAAAACAATTATTTTGCTTACATTTTTTGCTCCTTTGTATATATAGTGCTACATTAGTACCTGTAGTGGAGGGTTATATAGGAAAACAATGGATTGTGCCATTAAAGGAACCATGCTTAAAACATACCTTCAGTAAAGGAACAGTGTTCCTATTATTAGTGCAACGGATTTCGCAGGGTAATTTAAAAAAAAATGTGATTGTCATACATTTTCACGATAGAATGATTTGAGATCTATCGACTGATAAATTAAAATCACTCATTCTATGATTTTATCAACATGTTTTAGCTGTTTTCCGTTAGGTGCGCCACTAATGATACATTTGCCTTATTCTTAGAATCAGTACATCTTAAAACAAGTAAAATTACGTGTATTTGAAGAACAAATAACGTTATTTTTCATCAACTTGAACTTCATTTTGTTCAGAGTACAAAGTTCTTCCGTTAAATCAGATTTTTTTTATGCTAAAGCTAAATGAATTTGAGAGAAAATACCATCGAATTTACGAAGTTCCATTGCTACATTGAGTTTTTTTTTACTTTTTTACGTATTGACGAATCGGTAAGTCTCTGAACTTGACCACCTTCGAATTGAAGTAGATTTTGTACATGTGTTCGTTATGGTTACATAAGTGTTTTTCATATATATATCGACTCTGACGCAATTCATTTGAAGAATTTTAGCTTCAAAGCTGTTAATTTGGACCATAGAATCTTGATAGAAATGATATATTTATGACAAAACTTTATGATAAAGGTTTGTTTATAAAAAATTTCTTCTAGAACAACTTTTCATCAATTTTCAATATTTTGTTTTATTTATTGTCAAAACAAATACGTTCTGACGATTAAGCCTTCATAATTTTTTCACCATAAAAAATTTTCAAATCGCAATTTTTTTTTGCTTTTCGATATTTCTGTATCATTTTTTTACAATTCTCAAAAAAACAAACTTCTACGTTGAGAATCAATGTCGATTTTGATCACGGAATGCTATCGACTGAGGTTCAAGATCACTGGGGAATTTCTAGGCTATGAAGTCTCCAAAGCAATTATACGATTATTATTCTTCTTGCTTCCAACGTTTCGGTGTTTATTACACCTTCTTCAGGGAATTAGAACTTGCAATCAGTGTTTTAAATCACGGTAGTCGACACGTTTTCGCTGATATTCGACAGCGCTGCCTTTAAACATTCACAACACTAGCGATCAAACGAATGTCGAAAAGAAAAATGTCAATTGAATGCCACTGACCACGCAAGGAAACGTTACGGTTTTGTTTGTTTCTTTTCCGCTTTCTCTGTATGTGTGTCACATTCGACATAACAAACAAGATCATACTATTCATTTTGTTTATGATCCGATGTCTGAATTATATGCAAAACTTATGATTTATGCAAATGTCATCGTGTCCGACGACATACAATTGACACTTTTTTGTGTTTTTCGATGTTCATTCTAACGCTCGTACTGTGACTGCTGACCATGGCAACGAAACGAACGTCGCGCAAAGTGTCGAATGTTTACAGCACTGCTTGCAATCAACTAAATTGACCGTTGATTAAGTAGGGAAAGTGCAATACGAATTCAGATACAGTTTTTTCGATGTTTTGCGTTCAGAAAGTTTTGTGCCAACACTTTTTCAAATTCAGACGGATGTTGCTAAAAAAAGGCCTTCAGAAAGAGAACGATTATAAGTTATAATTCCCTGAAGAAGGTGTAATAAACATCGAAACGTTAGAAGCAAGAAAAATAATAATCGTTTGATTGCTTTGGTAACTGCGAAGCCGAGAAATTCCTCAGTGATGTCGATTTTAATCATTGGTCATCAGAATCCCACAATATTCCGAAATTTCTTGCGTTCTTCCTTGCGAAATGCGTAGCCATAACCCACGTAAATATCTCAGGGTACAGAATAATTCTCATTTTCAGCTGTTCGCTTTTCGAAATAATACTTTGATTCTACTGTGAAAAAATGAAGCAAATTGGTGGAACCGTTTTTAAATAACGAGTATTACTGTTTCTGGTACCTAGATCGTAATTTTCAGAGAAGCTCCTTGACGAATTCCATCCAGAATGAGTACAGGGCTGGTAGCAGTCAGACAGTAAAATAATAGTGACTTTAGTGACCAAAATGACCAAAAAAGTGACTAAATAGTGACCAAAAAGTGACCTAGAAGTGACTTGAAAACTACAAGTATAAGTCACAAAAATGACTTGAAATGGAAATACGTTCTATGTGTAAATTAACCTTCTCTCTGTGCGAAAAAAGCTACGTTGTTTGGGTTTTGGGATCCCCAGAATGTTCAACAAAGCAAACATAAAGTGTATAGCCTTTAGACTAATGAGCAACTTTGCCAAAGACATCAATATTACAAATCATCAGAATTTAGAACCATCGTATGATCTATAGAACGTCATAGTCGCTTAGGGGAATCAGAAAACCATGTTTTTTAGCTAGCGCTATCATGTGGTGAAATTCCCAACTGACCAATACATAATATAATAGCCCACTCCCTATTGCAAATCTTCACCGAAGAATGTATAATTTTATATAGAACTTCTTCTGAGATGTTAGCGTCCAAAGTTTCAAAAATTCGTTGTTTTTAAACAATTTTTCACAATAACCCCTCCCTGCAATGAACCAGCCCCCTTTTGAATTTTCTTAATTTTTTTTTTTTAAATTCAATTAAATTTGCTTTCCAAAACACAGACAACATACTATTTTCATGAAAATTTTCGATGAACTATTTTTCAAGATAATTGATAAAAAATCCTATCACGGAAATTCACCAACGTATGTAAAAATTTCACAAATCGGTTCATTCACAAAAAAGTTACAGCCCCGTCAATAATTCTTAAAAGATGACGCATTTGAGATTTCACTTGACTTATCATTTTTTACGACACGAACATTAGTTTAATATTGGTGAAAAAAAAAAATACATAAACTCTGGTATAATTTTAGCAAACTTCATGTTCATAAGGAACTTACTGGCAAAAAATAATTGAAGATTTTGAAGTAGCGATGCAAAACGAATTACTTGAAGCATTTCTCAACAAATCTGGTGAATAAATCGAGGGAAAATTTTTGGTTGTTGACGAAACTGCTAATCTGTGGCAGAATTTCTGTTAAATTAAACCATTTCTTGCAAATAAACAATAACTCCAGAACACAATTGATTATTGACGAATACGAGACAAACCGAATAAGATGACTGTTATTGAAAATAATCATATTACTCAGTGGCGACTCGCAACTTCACGTTTTATCTACGACCTTGAAATGACTAATTTTGCTTACTTAGATTATATAGCAAACAGTAAACGATAGAAATCACTGAAATTTATAAACAGGTAGATTTGACGTTAGGGTATAGTCACTGATATCACTATTAATAATTAACTATCGTCAAACAATGTACAAACACTCATTGAAGAAACGTGTTTTTTCTACATAAATAGTTGATGAAAGTCTTGTGATAAAACACGTTCAAGGGTTAATCAATTGTTTATTTGTTGGAATTTCTAATGTAATTTCTGAAATGAT
Source organism: Aedes aegypti (assembly GCF_002204515.2). NCBI lineage: Eukaryota > Metazoa > Arthropoda > Insecta > Diptera > Culicidae > Aedes > Aedes aegypti. The sequence continues at coordinate 145,448,379 of NC_035108.1, forward strand.
TTCCAGTAAAATTAGTACTCGCTTTTGACGTCCTGGACGAGTTTCTGACCAATTCTTTGATTTTTTTTTATTCCTAGCCGTCTTTGGCTTTTTTTCCGGAGGAGTTTTGATTATGTTATTTGAGAAAGCGGGTTCAAGATTTCTTCTATATATGGTGTCCGCAACTGTGACTCGTGGCCGTGGCCGTGTGTGGTGACTCGTCGGCCAAATACAATAATTTTAGCATTGGGCGCACATGTCCTCGTGACTATGATTTTGATCGAGATTTGTTCTAAGTGTTACGTCTGTTTGTCTGTGCTTTCATAATACATCTATGCGCTTACACAACATACAACTTTAAATAATTTTGAATTGATTGCTTGTTACTGAGATAATCAAATTTAATTTTTTCGGAGACGTTTTCCTGAGCGCCGCTAGTCATACTGGAGATGTGTTATCCCTAAAATCTAAAAGCGATAAATCCAAATGTCCAATTATTATTTGAAGTAACCTACAGTTTAGTGGCTTCAAGTTAGACTGGAAATAGAAAACACAGCGGAACAAAAATAACATTTTTGCGTGCCTCAAGGATCAAATCATGTGTCTCTAGTAGATTTGGGGCTGCTGAATCTGATGCCGTTCTCAGAAATGTTCCAGCACGTCACAATTTTTAGCTACAGGTCGCCAAAGTTGCATAAAACATTGGTTTCATTGATGTTCACATAAAATTTAAACAATTTTATCATGCAAAATAAGACCATAACTTTCATTTCATATTTAATTTGGTTGAAATTACACGGTTAAAGTTAGATTAAATCGATTTTTTCAACATGCTTATAGTCTCCATACAAAGTTCTTCGTTTCTCTTATATGGAAAAATACAATACTTTTCTAAACCAACAAAAATGACTTTTGAGCATCGGAATTCTGATGAACTTTGTAGATATGTCAAGCGTGTGCTAGAATAAGGGCGTAAGTCGCATGATCGATTTCTCTTCATCGATCATCTCTTCTGGGAATAAAGGTGACAAGATACAAGTTTCTCAGCATTTTTTCACCTCAGGACGCAAGATTGCATCACTGCCAATCGGTCTGAAGTGAAAAAATCCAACAAACCCGCATCTTGTCACCTTTATTCACAGAAGAGAGGATCGATGAAGAGAAATCGATCATGCGACTTACGCCCTTATTCTAGCACACGCTTGAAGTATTGTTATACACATAATAATTGGGTTCGGAGGCAAATTAAGTAAATAAATTGCCATACAAGCTGGCAAGCTTGCATGCAAGTTGGCTGAAATAGTCAAATATAGCATTTTCAACTGCCAACATCTCAAAAACTAGACGTGCTAGGATATTTCTGAAAATGGTAATCGATTCAGCAACCCTTAATTAAGTAAATAGCGGTATTTTGGTGCTTGAGACAAAACCGTGTTCCGCAGTGAAATTATACGGTTCAAATCCAGTGAGTTCTACGGACATTTCTCTTCCGTCATGAAGCTCGAAAAACAGCTCCGTTTGAGATACCTCAACATATTTGGCTCGGTTTTACATATATTTGAAATCGGAAATGTGTCAAACCTACTTCTTAATATATAATAAGCCAATGGTTAAAACCATGCAAGAATATTGAATTTAATATGCTTGGTTGTATAGAGCCATGTCTTCAAAGTTTGTACGGATAATTTGCGGACACCCTGTAGCTGTAGATTACTCAAAACAGATATTGGTCCTGGTTTTTGCCAAAATTTAATAAAATATTTCTGACAAAAAAATCATGCTTTCTAAGTTTTGCCAGAATCTTCTCTAAAAATTATTATAGGAAATGTTGACATTTTTCATAGGAAATGTCTACAGAATATTTACTTGAATTCTTCCAGAAACTTAGTCGGGAGTCTTTATTTTTCTTGTATCAATAATCTTCTTTCTGTTTGATTTTGAAAAGCTATTAACTTGTCATTGGCATCAGATCAAGAAAAAAGTGACTTTAGTGACCATTTTCCTGAAAAAAGTGACTTTAGTGACTTTTTGATGGAAATAGTGACTTTTTAGTGACCAGGTCGAAAAAAGTGACCAAGTCACTAAAAAGTGACTTGCTACCAGCCCTGTGAGTAGAAAAAAAAATTGTGCTCGATTGTCTTCGATTTGGATTATATTTTGTACATGTTTTTGCTATGGTAGAATAAGTGTTTTCCATAGAAAAATTGATTTCTAATTCATTCTGACTCGAGAATACCTTTGAGAATGGCCTATAAATTGTTGCATGCAACTTATTTGAAAAGTTGTAACTCCAAAACTGTTGATTATAGAGAAAAATGTTCTTTGAAGAAGATGTAGTGAACCGTTTGGGCAATAAGAAGAAAATATACACTGAAAAAATATTTTATTTATGTTCATAAGGCATGTAAAAATAAAACTTAAATTTTAAATTACAGACAAACCCCATCGCGAATAATCAATGAAAATGGTCTATTTTAATATTTAAATAATATTGTTTGTATTAAAATCGATATAATTCGAAAATGGCTACTTCTAGAGAAATTATCGTTATATTCATTATGATTTAGAATCATTTCTAGATTCGTATTGTATCATCAGGACGTATTTATTTTGACAAAAAAAAAAACTCGGCCAAAAGTTGGTCTTAGAAAAACTTTTTTATTTAAAAATTTCTCCATCATGAAACTTTGTCCCACACATATGTTTACTACCAAGATTTTAGGGTGAAAATTTAAAAATATTAAAAAATGAGTTTTGTGTAATTTAAAAATTAATTTTTATTTTTAAACTTTTCATGAAAAAACATAAAATATTTTTTAGTGTGTATTTTTTCTTGTAGGCCAAACGTTCACTGCAAATTCAGAACACTTTTGGATGAATTTCAAATTTTTTTAGGAAAATTTATATAGCAATCTCCAGTTGAAACAATCCATGAATAATATTCAAAGGAATTTCTAGAAGACCTTCGAGGTAATAACTGGTGCCACTTTGAAGAAATTTGTAGAAAAAAAAACTTAAAGGAATTATCGGTGTCCTAAGAAAAATTCTAAGATAATTCAATGGTCATGTAGAACTCAGATTGATTCCGGTTGTCTTAATGGTCAGAGCAAAATTACCGAAGAAAGGGATCACTACGAATCGAATCTTCAATTTTTTTGCAATAAGTACACGGAAAAAAAATCTGATTCCCAAATCATGATTTACAAGTCATGAAATTCATAATTTGGTTAGATCATGATATCAGGACCACAAATCATGGTTCCTGGAGTCATAATTATGATTCCTCATAAGCGTAACATTCAGACTGACACGACTGAACGGGGTGCATTGCATCATTTTATTTGTTTCGATCAAGTTGCATTCAACATGCCAAAGTGGTAGTGTGGTATGATACGAGACTCTCAATCAGAAGGTTGCTGGTTCGAATGCCATTCTAGCTTATTATTTTTTTAATGTTGTCGATAAAAAACGGGAGCGCGATTCATGGTTTCAGGCATATGATTCATGATTCCAAGCAATCCGCAAAAAAAAAACATAACGCGTTTATTGCGTTACGGCAATCTGACTCATGATATCATGAGTCCAAATCATGGTGTATTTTCATAAGCTGAAAACACTCTGAAATCATGATATCATGAACCATAATCTTGTTTTTGGATTCTGATTTCTACCCGTGTGATTCTCCAAGACGTTAACTGGACCCGTTACTCAAGACGCGATTAAAACCTTTCTTCGATAACTGTGTAAACGTAGAGTGGATAACCTGTTTTTTTATCATAAGCAAAATAAAAACCTCCATGTCCCTTGCAGTTGCCCAAAATTGTATGGCACATAAGGTAATAAAGCAAAGTCTAGAATGTCGTGCCGTACTGCGATCTGTCAAACTTAGGTACCAAGGGACCAAATGCAGTACTAGAAATGGTACCCAATCTGAGCCCGACAGACTTGGTTTTATGGTTCATGCAAAAAAGGTGCATAGGCAGTGTATAAAGATCGTCTCGGCACGAATTATAAGAATGAAATTGTGAGGGCCGCTTTTCTCCCCCCTGATAAACAAAAAACCTGGCTACGCCCATGTCCCTCGCCCCCTTAGACTTTGTAGGTTGTAAACGTGGCTCATAAGCAAATATTAACACGTCAAAATTTGAAAAACAGAAACAAAAATATGACCCGATTTTGTCAGCTGACGAAATCGGGTCCCTACTGTATCTCTCTTCAAAACCAGATGACTGATACTCAATATTGACACAGATTCTGGAAATAGAAAAGTTTTCTTTTAAACAGGTGAAAAATGGTGCATAAATATTGAGAAACAAAAAAATATATTTCAAATTTGATACGAAAAATTATTATTTAAAAAATAAATAGGCCTTTTTCATAAGTTATTCGTGATTCTCCATCTAATGTGGTTTTCGAGATTTTCGAGAGTTTATGTCATGTTTCCTTACACTACATTGCAGCCCTTGTCGAGTGCAAAAGTCAATCCATTCATCCGTTCTCAAACCATTTTTATTGATATAAGATAGAAGATTGTTATAAGATAGACGAAGAACAATCAGTGTATATTTTTTTATTGTAGCCCAGTCGATTCATTAATCATCTTACTACAGTTTTCCTCTAAAATCAACAGTTTCCGAATTAGATTTTTTTTAAATTGCATGCAGTCCATTTTTTAAAGATATTCTTGAGTCAAAATAATCGATTCATTTATGTTAAACACATATTCTATCATGCTGTAAACATGTGAAAAGTTTTATCCAAATCGAAGATAATCGCTACGATTTATAATAATTTCGTCTAATTTTGGATGGAATTCATCTATTATTGAGCTTTCGCAGCTAAATCTGAAGAGAACGAAAAGTAGATTTGACTGTTTAGTACCTTTTAACTTTGCTTTTATTACTAATTTTTTGACAGATACGATTTTCAAAATAGAGGTAATAGAAGATTGCAAATTAAATATTTATTACAATAATGTAAAATACACTGGAATGTAAAACATGTCATAAACGAAGCAAATTTTAGTTTTCCTATGAAAATAGCCAACTATATCTGTTTTGAGTTTTCCGAGCTTTCCAGTAGGCGTCTAGCCAATCAATTGAGCAACTTTTCATCGCCCAGGCAAACAAACACGCACAAAAAAAAACGAACTCTTCCCTACTACTCAGTATTTCACCATGAATAAATGATATCCAAAGACACCCCAATCACATTAGCATCAACAGAAATACCCAGAAGTAATTCAATTTTCTGCAAACCAACCTCATCCACACACACACACATATGGCGTGTGTGTGCCCGTGCATAATTCAACAGCTGCTGCTGCTGCAACCCCCCTAGGGAGCTCTTATACACTACCTTTCGACAGTTAATAAATTTCCCGAAGAAAACTGGAGCTACTTGTTTTAAAAGTGCTCTGGAATGGGAGGAGGAAATAAAATGGAAACAATGTCTTATCAATGGAGTAAATTAGATTTGGAAATCAGTGATATCAAATGTTGAATTAAATGTCGCTCTCTAAAAGCATTGAGTATTGATTTCAAATTAATACAATTCAATAAAAAAGTGCCTTTGTCTTCATATAGAAATGTCTCCGAATCATTCGTCAATGGAGTATCGAACAAATGTCAATTATCGCATATTTCGGTATTAACCGTGTTCATTGAGCCAATAATTTAACTGATTGTCCATAGCATTCAGGTTCCGCTAGGTTCGTGAACAATCCCATATTAGATATTGCCGCACAGCTGTTGCCTTCGAGTGACCAATTTGTCAACGATTGCGTGCTACATGTCCCATAAAAAACGACTCTCCACATCCAAAAACTATCGTCGGGCGGCGGTGTCTTTAAATCATTTTCAGGGCTGGTAGCAAATTGAGGTCTTAAGACCAGGAGATAAGAGTGTTCAATTTCCAGAAAATCACGCCAAACATTTCTCAATGAATACTTTCTCGTTTTTTTTCAATCCGAGATATTACGACAAATATTACTGTCACGCTTTCAAGATTTTATACAGGAATTTCATTAGAAACTTTTTAGGGTATTTGTGCAATTTTTCCTTCAGGTATTAATCCGATGTTTTTTTCAGGAATTCATTTATCGACATATAAACAGACTTTTTAAGGAACTCTAATATACGTTTCGTGCAAGATTTGAACCTGTTATTCTTTAAGAATATCCCCAGAAACTACTACAGAGGCTCCACCATGAATATCTACAGAATTTTCGACAAATATCTTCCACAAATTTCTCAGGAAAATCCTAAGACCAACAGAAGTACATCAAGTGCTCATACCATCCATGAGTTCGTCCAAGATTTCCATTTAGGGAATCTTTAAAAATTCAAGTAGTAATTTCTCCAAGCATGTCTCCATTGATTTCTTAGGTTTTCCTCCAAAATTGTCGTTCATGATTTATTTAAGATATCATCAAGAAATTTCTCTAGGGATGCCTGCAGAAATTAACTCAGAGATTTCTCATGAAATTCTTTCGAAAACTTAAAAATAAAATGCTGAAGTAAATCACAAGTGTCCAGAATATGCTCCGGCTCCTTATAAAGAGCTATCTTCAGACTTTTAAGACAATTGCATACAAATAGTAACCAAATAAAGACCTGCTACCAGTCCTGCATTCTGCATTCTTCTGACATAGCTACTAAACGTACAACGACAACGGGCTAACAAGTTCGATACACATAGCTATTTAACAACACTCCAAACTAGGTTTGAAAATTAGTGTTATCGCGTCGCGTTATTTTTGCCGTAGATGTTTGTCTACTTGAACGTATGTACAAACGATGGTTTTTGTACTCTACCGAACTTCGGTAATGGAGTGAGTGAAAATAATCCGAGTTGGAATATCCCCGGCTGAATAAAACACAAATCCCACCATCGCATCGCGCATTTCAGGATTAGGGGTTTGGATTTTCTGTTTGGAGTTTGGCTTATAAAAAGACGGGGAACGGCGTTCTCTCGAGAGTATGTAAACGACATGTTGCTATAATAACAGTTGCACGGATGCGGAAAATGCCACATTGAAACGTTGGGTGTTGCTTCCGCGGCAAACAGACGGTTTGCAAGGCAAGCAGACGTAGATTGGTAAAGGAAAGAGGAATGGATCTGGAGCAAGCACTGAAATAGAACTAAGAATAATTGAATTTGCTAATTTTATACAAACCAGAGTTGCTGATGAAGGTTTGCACAAGCACGAGATTTCAGATTTGGTTGGATTTACTTCGTTCGAACAATATTATTGAGAAAGTCATATTTCACTCGATACTGAAATTTCAAGATTCTCCTTTTCGTAACCTAGATTTAAGTAATTTATAGGACGATCAATAAACTGAAGACAAGCAACTGTGTCCAATATTTAACAGAAAAAAAAAATACAATAAGCGTTGTGGAGGAGAGGGAGAGGTTCACAATTGTCCATTTTCGCGTTCCTTTATCAATAAATGCTTCCTAGTTCCAACTGTTTGTGTCCAAATGGCAAAGAAATGTTGATGTTAAAAAGTTTCTTGGAGGCACGACTGTTATGTTGATGTTTGAGGTTATGGCTTTCAGTATTCAATAGAACTCACAAATGGATTTTTGCTCAAATCCGACGTTTCGGACACATGTGTTGTGTCTTTTTCAAGGAACGTTTGTTCAAAACGTGGGATTTAAGAAAAAATCCATTTTCGAGTTTTTTTGGAGACTGAAAGCCATAACCTCAAACACGATGTTTAAAACTATTACATATATTGCGACTTTACAGCAAATTGCCGCAGATCTGATCAACAAACTTTCTCATCTGCCAACAAAAACTCTAAAGCACAAACGAATTCATCTTTCTGCCTTAAACCACTGGATTGCATTCTAAGTTTAACCTTGAGGCATTCAGTGTGCACCGTCTTCATCACCATCGCTATCAAAGTTAGTTATAGTAGATAGCATCGTACACTTCGTTAGTCGGTGTCCGCCTTCACGGTACGGCCAAGGAATGTTATGCTTGTCAGTCATCCTTTGAAGGAGCGATTCTGACGTAAGTGAACCTGACATTTAATGGGAAAAGCGTTGTCCTGACGGCAAATACGATAAATTACTAAAAACACGTCTATAGAGCTTTATTTACCACAAGAAATGGTATTTGCACGTCATCCAGAGGAAAAAAAATATCCACTTATTCTGGTCGTGAAATGAGTTGTAGGTACCCATTACACGAACATCATTCACATCCTTTTTCTTCTGCTTCCTGTTTGGTTTGATAATGTAGCAACAGAGAACGCAACAACTAAAAGCAGCCGTCAGTCGGGACAACATTGTGTAATGAGCGTTAAATGAAAAGTTGTAAAAAAGCTTCTACATTCTACTGGAAGCACAGCAAAACTGCAAACTATAAAGATGGGAAGCTCAATGTGGGAGTGCTGTGGCTGAAAAATGAGCCAGCCCTCCGAAGGGAGGAAAGTGTTTATGATCCACTCCCGCTTTCCCCTAGCCGACCATCCAAGGCGTGGTTCCGGAAGGAGGAAAATTGAAGGAAAAATAATCTATCAACAAAACTAGGTCATGCCTTGAAGTGGTACCATTACATCCAACGGCGTCGACCAACCGCATTTCAATCCGCTAATCCTTTCCGGTAAAAAAATGTTTGCGGGAACGAACTTTCCGGGAAATGAGTGCAGATGATGTATTTTTTAACCTTCCCACAACAAGGTTTGAAATTAATTTCGCTTGATGCAGAGAAAAAGATGTCCAGTTCAGATTCGAAGAAGTAGTTTCCTCGGTGCTTGTGTTCGTTTAGTAATTGATTGTTTCGAAAGCTTCTTGTGATGCATTTACAGAATATTATTGCTTCACGTAAAAATAAAATGCAGAATGATAAGTCGTTCAAAGCGAATGTCAAATGATTATTTGATATTTGATTAGACGACATGGAAGCGGCCTTACTGATGAGATCGAAACGCGCTTATCGGTCAAAGGATACAAATTTCTTTCTCCACGACACCTACAGAGATTTCCACTAGAATCCTTCCAAAAATTTTCAAAGAATCTTACAAAAACTCCCCCGCAATTTTTTTTTTGCCGATAATTGACTCAGTAATTATTTCAAAAATAATTGGAGAATTTGTAGTAGAATTCGTCCAAAAACTATGGATCCTATAGAAATTTCTCCAGAGAAGCCCAAAGAATTTCTCCATATATTCACCCATGGATTTCTCCAGTGATTCTGACAGATTTTTTAGGAATACATTTAAAGATTTGTTCTTATTTACTTTAGTAATACTTGATTAGTACAATAAAAAAATTCATGCAGGCAATTCTGCAAAAAAATAAATGTTTAGGAATCTCTCCAGTTTCTTTTCAAAATTTAAAATGCAAGTTTTTCAGGAGCTTTTACACAATATCACCCAGGAAATCCACCAGTTATTCTATCATAGTTTCGTTCAAAATTTCTAAACGCCGAATGCATGGTAAAATTAGGAACTGTAACCAAGATTTTCTACCGACAGCACATAGATACAACTTCTTATACTCCTCCAGGTGGCTAAAGAAGATTCGATGCCCGAAAAGCCACAGAGTGACATTTGACTTGAAGGCGTACGAAAAACATGACACACATTAAACATTTGGAAGATTGAGCTATCAGATACCGAGTTTCAGTACAAAAGCTTAAACAATACGTCTTTAAATTTTGCTGATCATGGTAGGTATATAACTTTCATGGCAGAATCACGAGTGCACTGGGACCAGGCCCCCACCAGAATCATCAAGCCACCCCCCAGAATTAAGGATGGATGACAATAAATGAACAAAAAAAATCATGATACTTTCGTGCAACAACTAAAATTAATATAATAGTTCACAAAATTAATTGTAATGGAGAAAAATTATTAAAGAAAATTCTTAGACAACAGTTAGCGAGGATTTCAGGTGAAAAATATGTCTTTATGCATAACAAATATTTTCTTGAGCTTGGCCGCCCGTGGTTGCTACTCCAGTATCGCCAGATCAGCTACACTTACACAAGGAACCAACCGAATGACTGCTTGGGACTAACAGACACCCTCAGTGTATAAGTACTGGTGATCTTCTGATGTTAGGCAACAATGGCGCCTGCCACATCAGAATGCAGACCAATGAGGGGAAGGGAGAGGAATTGGTGATGCATTCAACTGGTTCCCGTAGTAGATCGTATATACCACTGCGTCTACGCCAGTTCATGCGGGAGTGTATGGGCTGAGGGGAAGGCATGGCAGAGAAGTTTGCTCTCTGGTTAGCAGTCTGCCTATTTATCAGACGTAAGGAAAGGCCCTGATTCAACTAAAAAAACTACTTGGCCTTTCAAAGTTTTCCCTTGCATCTTCTTCAGAAAATCATTGATTCTATCAAATCTTATGCTGAGATATTTCGCTGAGAAAAAACGTCCTTTTTCACCCGACTTGACCCAGTGACCCACCAGAATAACTCTGGCCACTTCTAGAAACTAGATATGTGTACCAATATACTCACAAAAAATATTTGAATCCGTTAAGTATTCACTGAGCGGTGGGGGCTATATCATGCTATGGCTATGGCTGCTTTCACTCAGGCCTATACGGGTTAACGAAGAGGCTTGATTTCCTTTATGGAGTTAAAGGTCTCGTTGCTTGTACCAGCAAATTCGAAAATACCTATCACGAATCACGGTGCCGACCCTTTGCTTCCCCAAAAGCATTCAAATTATTGCTCGAAAAAATTGTCTAAACCATTGACGTAATTGTTCATTCCGATGATTTCAACATTGTTTTTTCTTCCTTGGAATGAATAATCCATTGCGAAGAACCACCCTTATTTCCATTTTCGACACGCATAGCGACAATGTTAAATCCTACTTTTCTGCAACATCACAACATTCAAATAAATTTACGCTATAATTCGCTCATTTTTCGGGCAGCCACTTGGTGATACCCAAATTCAGCTCCAAAATAGACGCGCACGAATACACGCATATCCAAAGAAGCTGAACCATGCCATCATCCACATATAGGATTTTTTTTTGTTGCAGCGTCTACGATACTGAATATTTTATACCCACCCACTACTTTGTCGGATCGTTCGTTCACACAAAAAAAAATACGAGTCGAAAATATCCTGTGACCTCGAGCAAGATGTAATTCGTTCCGTATTCCAAAGTCATCCTTTGTCGTCGGCGGTATCAACGTAGAGTAGCAGGGTTGTACTTTCCGGGACAGGATTTCCATCGCAAGTTCCCTTCAACAGTTCAATCCACTCAAAGCATGTTACGTTACACATATCAAGATCTATTAGCACCGACGTGCAATGCCCTTGCACTTTCCATCCAAATTCAGTGGCTGCTCCGGGACGTGATATGGTGGAATCATCATCATCGTTTCGCTCCAGAGCAGGATATTTACTGATGCAAACATTACCTTCGATAGCATTAGCGACTTTTCCCCCATTTCGACATGCCCGCCACGTACATGCACTGCCGTGCAAAAGATGTTAACATTATGAATTTTAATCTTTTCATGAGATTTTACCTTCGTTTAAAAATAGCCTATTCCTTAAATTTACGTTATAATAAGCATAGGTAGTATTCATTTTTTTGCATCATCCTAGACAAGATATCAGTTTCACATCCTCTTTCTGACATGCTGTTTATAGTTTCCCATTAGACTTATTTTTCTGCCAAATGAGCCTTCCGGCCAAATGGTGTTTGGCCAAACGATATTCGGCCAAATGACTCGGAACCATCAAAGAGATAAGGACAAAAAACTTTGGTATGTTTTTTGGAGGTGATCCCAAACGTTTGCCCGAGACTGTAGATGTACGTGTGTACCTTCCTTTCGGGAGGTTCCTGATGGAAAAGTTGATTCTCCGGTCGCCCGCATTGCGAACCATTCGTCTGCAGTAGATATCTGGGAGCGCGCAGTCAACCGAGTGTAGTGGTTGTTGAAGGCCAATGACGGAGATGACGACGGAAGTAGCAGCACGTGACTACGGAAGCTATTCCGAGCTCTAGCCCCATCCGTCGTCGTTCAGCCACGTTGTTACCACCGAATTCTTGTTAGGATTGTTGATTAGAAAACCAACGTTAAATATTTAATAGCTGTTTGGGGGGAGCAAAAGTTTGCCGGGCTAGAGACAGAGCGACCAAGATGCGATGAAGATTAGAGATGGATTTATGGCGAGGTGACAACGCCAGAAATGTACCATTCGACCCTGGAGGATGATTATTCGTCGGGAAACAAGATGGAATAGTGATTATGCATTCAATAGCGGTAGCGAGGCTTGAAATTCACACTTAATCGTTTTCATCGAATCCAGCAAAATTAGGCTGTTTTTTTTTCGTGCTGAATATTTTAGCAAAACAACAGACCTGCAGCGTTTTACTAAAATACAGCAATTTTCTACAGAATTACATAACTTATTTTAGTTTTGAGAAGTTGATTAGCATATTTCTACAAGGAAAACTATTATTTGTTGTTGAAAGTAAGATTAACCTACAAAAAAAAACAAAGGAAAATCAAATGCAATCTCTGCATTACATTTTTATTATTACATCTGTATTACAAACAGACAATGCAATGTTCTAATACAAATACTGTTTAAGAACTTTCCATTTGTTACATTTAATATTTTTTACCCTTCTTACAACCATATTTTTTTTATTAATACCTAGCAGCCAACATTATTGGGCAAATAAGTTCATGTGTTTTTCCTGTACGAAGTACGAGGTATGTATAAAAAATAGGTAATGTCTAGTAAATCTGAGAAATGTTATACGGTTGAATTGAAAAACTTCCCACCATATACGTATCATTTCTGTGGCAGCGTCAACAAATTTTCGCTTGTAACAACTTCGAGTTTAGAATGTTTACTTTCTTTGTTTGCTTCCCTCTTTTAACCGTTTGGTTTCCGCAGATTACGTTCCTATTCCATATTATCACCATCTAACGAACGCCCTCGACTGTTTACTTTGTAGCACAAAAACGCTCAACAAAAGCAATTTTTCAGACAACAAAGCCTAAAAGCTCAATTTTTTTTTAAGAAAAGGAAGAAAAACATCGCTGCTCTCATTCAACCGCGACATTCTCGCGTCTCGTTTAGTCAATGTGTTGGTGCAGCCAGCAAGTGGCGGTCGGAAAAAGATTAAATTTTCCCTATCAAGAAACCCTAATATCGGGAAGGAATACAAAACTGGCGGTTACCATACTCGCTGCCTTACACGGTGTGCTGTCGCGTTTCACAAGCTCCTTTTCGTGCTGAAATACTTTCAATGGGGATTCATGGTAGCGCATAGACAAGCAGGCGCTTTTCAGGGACTGTCAATTAATTACGTCACGAAAAAATTTGACCAACTTTGAATCGGCAAAAGTGTTGTACCTATCTTTCTTTAGGATTTTCTTAGCATTTGCATCTAAAAGCGTGACGTAATTTATAAAGCTGACATCGGAGAAATGGAACAAATCGAGTAAAGATAGGGGGAAGTGACTAAAACCACATTGATTTTACAACTTTGAATCTCAAAGCAAAATTTTAAATATAATTGCGCTAGCGTTAGAAATTATTTATTTTTGAATTTGTCAAGGAAATATGACTCAAATTATGTATTCCGTATTCCGTAAATCCGTAAGATTGAACTATTGAATTAGGTCTTAAACAGACAGAATAATAAAAAAATATCATAAGCTACCCTCTTTTCATTTCTCCTAAAACATATAAGCCAATAAAACATAGTAGGGTAAGCGTACCAGTTATGGACATAGTGGTTCCCTATTTCGTCATACGTGATTACTTCAATGTCTTAAAATTTTGAAAATTTGTGTGTGCTGTAGTAGTTAGATTTAAGATATATTCTTATTTCTGGCATTACGTCCCCACAGGGACAGAGCCTGCTTCTCAGCTTAGTGTTCTTATGAGCACTTCCACAGTTATTAACTGAGAGCTTACTATGCCAATGACCATTTTTGCATGCGTATATCGTGTGGCAGGTACGAAGATACTCTATGCCCTAGGAAGTCGAGAAAATTTCCAACCCGAAAAGATCCTCGACCGGTGGGATTCGAACCCACGACCCTCAGCTTGGTCTTGCTGAATAGCTGCGCGTTTACCGCTACGGCTATCTGGGCCTATCTGATCTGGATATATCTTGATGTTAAAACATTCAAAAATATTTAAAATGTGGAAAATCAAAATTTTCCATATGGCCAAATAGGGAAGCACTATGGCCATAACTGGTACACTTTCCCTACTTACGTATGAGATTATGACTTTCAGTCTATAACAGCTCAAAACTGAACATTAAAGTTTCAAAATTCTGTGACTTCACCATCGAATTTGATGAAATTTCCAAAGAAAAATAAATGAGTTATATTTTTGATGCATGCATTTTGAATTTTAAATTCGGTGATGGCTCCCGATTTAGGTCCGAATTCGTTTGTGTACCTAGAGAATTTCGAATAGGAAATTATGGATAAATACAAGAAACCTTATTGGGAAGTCTATGTCAAATGTATATACCTGAAAGAAAGTATCACCTATTTCAGTTTGGATACTAATGCACACAAATTTAAAAAAAATGCACAGCAAAAAATAAATTGTAATATCACGTCATTTTAGCTGCACATCAGTCCCGTCGCAAATATGATGTACGATGTAATTGTTAAACGTATAAAACCAACAAACTCACCACGCAGAAGGATGTGAGTTAATCTTGAAACTAGTTTTGTGCTTTTACTCAAAATAGGTTTCTTGGCATCTTTGTCGATCGAATCCGATTACGTTTTAAGCGGAATATTGTTGTAAAATGGATGTAATTCAATCACGATTCGTTCGATTCTTGATACATAGCCAAAAATTACGTCGGCCATTATCAACTATTTTTTTTAATGTTTGGTAATTGTGCAAAGAAAGCTCTTAGATGAAAGTGCTTATCAAACATCAAGTTGAAAATCAGCCTCTGTTCCGTTTAAGACATTATGCTAGAAAGAAGAGATAGGATATGAGAGGAGTTGCATTCACTTCTGTGTGAAAAAAAATGAAATTCAAAGCGTCGTGCCGTTAAGAGGTTCTCAAATTAGTTACTTGGAACCCTATCGGAACCTTTCACCAAGTGTCTAAAAATGGTTGCAATGGCAGGAATCAAAAAGAGACCACGTAAAGATCGAACAAAAACATGAAAAAAAAAAGAAAACCAAACAAGAATCATGAGATAAGAGATTTCATAATAATTTCTCAGAGAATCCGATATTTATTTAAGGATATTTCTGAAGAATGAAAATCAAATACACCAAAAAATTAATACTTCCAGTGGACCACATTGCCCATTGAAGGAAGCACCACACTAGACAACAGACTAGCATGCACCTCACGAAGAGTTTTCCGGACTGAAGCGTGAGTCGATCCCGCACTCCTTGGCTGACAACACTAACCCCGCTTGACCTGGCTTCAGGTATTACTCTGAATATCTATTCAAGAATTCATTGAGTGATTCTGATACAGACGAATTCCTTAGAAAGTCATGGATATCGCCTAAGATACCTTCGAGAATTTAACTTAGTTTTTTTTTCTAATAACAACCCCAAAAAATACTCCAGAAGTTCCACCAAGATTTTTTTCTGGTTTACTCTTTCAGAAATTTCTCAATGAAATCCTCAAGAAATTATCTAATGATTCCTCCATCGATTTTCCTAGGATTTACCTAGTAGAAGATTCATGTATACGACATCTTCAAGAATTTAACCAGTTAATTCTTCACGACACCTCCACTGATTTCACGGGATTGTTTTCCCAAAACTGATATTTTTTTCTTCAGGAACAGATTCCTTTAGAAACTTTACCTAAAATTCTTTGATGAATTATCCTAGGAAGTCTTCAAAGGAATCTATGCTGAAAAAGTACCAAGGATGTCTCCAAAGAATTGTAAGGATTTTTTTTTTAATTTTTCAAACAATGTCTGAAACAACCGGGAGACATCTCTGAAAAAAAATATCCTATTATAACCTCTATAAAACTTCTGAATAAATATCTCAAAAACTCCTGCTCTCTGGAACAACTTCTGGACACTTGAAGAAATCTTACAGAATTTAATAAATAAAATAGTTAGATAATTATTGAAAAAATATTCAACATCAATCGAATACCTGAATAATACATACAGGATTTTCTGAAGGAATTCTTTTAACACCATCGTATAAGAATGATTGGAATAATTATTGGATGTGTTGTGAAAGCTTGAACGAAATTTTGAAAAATTCATGGTGATATCACTTAGGAAATCACTCGAGAAATGTCTTGAAATTGAAGAACAGGAATAGTATTCTATAGATGAAATTCTTACATAAGTTTTAGAAAGGAATTGGAATTGGAATCTCTATTTTTGAGTATTGAGGAATTTCAGGAAATTTTAATTTCTTGGAATAATCACTGGAGAATTCCTTCAGTAAGGCCATTCCTGGGAAAACCCGTGGATAAATTCTTAAGGAAATTCATATGAAAACTAGTACAAGGTCTACTGAAAAAATCGGCTTAGAAACAACTCCTGGAAGAATTCTTGTAAGTTTTTCTATAATTATCTCAGAGCGGATTTCAAAAAAAAAAAACTCCGAAATAAACAAGAGCAATTTCTAGAGTGGTACCTAGAGGAGTATATTTTAGTAGAAGTCGTTGAGCAAATCACTAGAAGAATTGTTACAGCTTTTCCTCGAAACATAAGAAAATGATTTTTTTGAAAATCTGTCAAATAGTCACGTTAGAGTATCTCAAGATTTTTCTAGAGTTTCAATAATGTTGTACCGGGATTGAATAAGAAAAAAAAGTGAGTGTAGAGGCCATTTTGGCTGAAAAAGAAACTTTAAAGCCTTCAAATAAAAATAGAGAATTTTTAGAGACTGGCTGTAAAATGGTTATCAAATCTGTAATCAAATAACTTACTACTAGCTTTGCATTACGAAAAACCCCAACAAATTTAGAACTTAATCCGGAATTATAACAGAAATCAAAATGTTTATTACATGAATCAAAAATATAACTCAAAATGTTATCAATATCAATGAAACTAGCAAAGTTACAGAATTTAATCAGGATAATCCGACGTAACTAAAGTGACTCTGAATGATTTTTACGATAAAATTTTCTCGACTATGATAGCTTACCGCGCAAACTTCATTGACAAGGGAAGTCGGAGGACCTAGTCACGATAAAGTAGAAAATAAATGTAGCTTCCATGTTACTAAATGTTATTGAAAATAGGGCTAAAGCAAAAATCATAAAATATTCGAACACATCTCAAAAATGTTTTAAAAAAAGCGTCCCACAACCAGGTGGTTATCCATAAGGGGATGATGGGGTTGTCTGACCAAAGATCATGGCCAGACGTGGTTGATGGACAGACAGCCCTTTACGATTCTAAGGATGGACTTTTCACCGGAGCGTTTTATCTCAGGTTTCTCTCGCGCATTTCTCTGCCCTTGGTTCGGTGAGGCACAACGGCAAAAGAAATCCAATATTCCGCACTCTGTGAGCGAGACGAACGGCAATGAAGCAAAAGGAAATGTTATTCGCGCAACCTTGAACCAACCTCGTACTATGGGCTCTATCTTAGAAGTCTATTGGCCAAAATTGTTTCTGACGTTTTATGTTCCAGTTGTAGTTATAATCTAGGGGTGAGACAGCTTTTGCTTTTGAGCGAACTCTTGAGCGAGATACAGAGTAGCTTTGAGTAACTCTTGTTGCTCGGATTAAAGCGCTCGACTTTATGTGCATAATTCAGACTTTTCTGTCAATGTGGGCATAAAATTGTTTGTCAAAATGAGTAAATTCAATCCATCTTAGTCTAAAAAAACATAAAGTTTAAACAAAAAGATTCTCGGCTGTTCCAATTGCTACTTCGTTGCAAAGCGTGATCTTCTTAACACATCAGTCGTCGCGCTGTTGTATTTTGTACAACACTGTTGGAAAAACTTCGCTTTTCGTTCACAACAGCAGCGTGGTGGCTCTGACGGTGTCAAACCACGCGACGACTGGAAGGTTAAAGGGTGAAAGTAATCCAATTCTTAAAATTTGTTCTTAATTATCGGTTTATTAAAACTCTTTAAATGTATTATTTATGTTTTAGAAGTAGTTTATATTCAAACAAGGTTTTTGATTGTTATAATCCTTAAAGTGTAAACGGAGAGTATATAGTCAACTCTCCCTAACTCGATATTGAAGGGACCATCGAGTTAGGGAGGTATCGAGTTACAGAACACAAAACCAGTGCAACTGCGATCCAAGGGACCATCGAGTTGGCCATGGGAACCAACTTTTACTATGGTTCTCAAACTCGATATCGAGCTACAGAATATCGAGTAAGGGAGAGTTAATTGTTAGTTAGCATCCTAATAGACAAGATCGGACACGAACGGTGTAGGTATTTCCCATTGGATTTCGATTACATTGGTACGAAACTGATTCTGTTAACCTTTGTGGTCCTGTGGTCTTTGTTAAGACAGACACAGATTACTCATCATTTTAAATGGCAGCTGAAAAATAGTCACCGATGAGCTTTGATCAGTTTTAATTTTGGTTATTTCCTCCGAGACTTCACATAACTTTTCGATTTGACTTACATTGACTAGGATGAAACATAATACCACCACGAGATAAATATTATGCGATTAACGTGTTGGATTGTTGCTTAAAATATGGTCAGTTCAACTGGGACACCTGAATTAGGACCTACGCCGCACATCGTTTCAAGTTCAAACTTTTGAGTAGGATCTATACTGGCCATCTTTGCATAGTCGACGTAAGCGCCAATATGACCAAAATGCATTTTTTCATTGATATCAATTCTTCATCAAATAATACACTGGTTGGACATGCGAACAGCACTTATTTGCTCAGACATATTTGAACTGTAAGAGGAAAACAGATTAACTTGAGCACATATATCAACTTATCCCCGTGGTCACCAAAGTGCGGCCCGCGGGCCGCACGTTATGTGTGTATCTCTTAAATCTGATAAGTTTCGCATTTTTTTTTTCGGGAAGCAGTTCTACTCCAAAAGTTATCGAGAACATCAAACTAGATTATTACAAAAACTAACCACTATCATAAATAAAATTGGTTGAAAAAACAGGGCTGAGTATCACTATCCGAAGAAACATCCGGTTTGCCGAGTGTAATTTTGGCGTATCAAAAAAAAGCAAAAGATCTTGCTCTTCTAGTAAAACCTAAATAGAAATGTTCACTATGAAATAATCAAAATAAATTTCGATTTTGTCCAGCTGATCGCCCACAGTGCGACGGATAGCATGTAAGCGAATCGAACACTGGTGGAAATCGAATTCACCATGAAGCTATGAAGCTGCTATCTACGACCGAGCTATTTCTCGGAATGGAGCTTATCTCGGCCGACGGGCCGAATGGCAGATGAGCTTTGCGATCGCTTCAAGGGCTGAACGATAAAGACGAAAATGGGACTAATGTGCACAGCGTCTCTCCGTGTGGCGGATTGCCTTTCAGCTTTTCCATGGAGATTGTGATTAGATGGACGAAGCTCAAGTCAGTGTGATTTTTCCGGGGAATGGATCAGTCGTAATCTAAAATATTTGTTGAATTTGCCTTCAGGGCTGGTAGCGTCTGAGTGTCTAAAAAGTAGGAACTGTGGAGACCACATGCTTGACAAAACAGACCACTTAGGAATCAAATAAAAAATATTTAACTCGGGAATCAAATAACACTAGACCAGTAAGGAATCTGGGATTATAATGATTTTTGTTTTAAAGATTCATCAGGAATCCAACCAGTTATTACTCTTGACTGCCCGAAAGTTCTTCAGATTTCTTCAAAAATTCGTTCAGTTAATATTTCAAGAATTTCCTTCAAAATTATCGTTTGAGTGCAACCCTGATTTTTCTAATATCTTTTAAGATTTTTTTAATATCTCTAAAAACTACTTCAGATTCCTGCAAAGATTAGTATTTAAATTCCATGGAATTGCCTATTATAAACCGGGATTCTCTTTAAGAATATCTCTAGAAATTCTGAAATTTCGCATGGCAATGAATTTCTACAATAATTTATCCAGTGATTCTTTTAATGAGCACATTTGGGTTGTTTCAATCTATGAATTTTGGAAGTTAAAAGACACCAACATGCATTAAGGTGAAGATGAATCGGAGGCAAAGTTCAAATTTTCAAGAGCACGGATCTGGAGAACCAAACATTCGTTTGAGCTGAAAACTTAAATGATTGGTCACCACCAGCTAGTGACCCATCGATTAAGTTTTCAGCTTAAACGGATGTTTGATTCTCCAGATCCGTGCTCTTGAAAATTTGAACTTTGGCTTCGATTCATCTTCATCTTAATAAAAAGATAATATTGTCTATCACAATTTATTCATGATTGTAGCCATCTCACCCAGAAATATTCGTGTCATCAAGGCTTCTTAAAGGTCCTCTATGGATCGAAACTTACCATGAAGGCCATACAAAAACGCTGCTCTTGTTTCTCTGTACAATCTGCAAAAAAAAAGCCGGAGGAGACAGATCCGGTCTCAACTGAAATTGAATTAGCTAAAATTGTCAGCACATGGCCCCATCGAAGTGGATACGGCTCGTAAGATGCAAGACAAAGCATCGTCATATATTTTCTAAATATCCTGGCACTATGGGGAAGGAAACAGCAAAGCACAAGTTGCCCTGGAAAGTTGGAAAAGCCCAATGAGCGCAAATGGCCATAACATAAACTGTTCTTTTTTGTCGAGCAAAGAATGACTGCTGGGCATAATTTCGGCCAATAGAGACCCAACCAACGTGGCGTGTTGTTTTTTTCGTTTGTTTGTTACGTAATGATCTACTTTGATTTGAAATGAACGTGTGAACACAGTTGACAAAACACTCAAGATTTTTTGCAAGCTAACACCCACAGAAAACTAACATCCAGATTAAATTTCAATTATTTAGGCAAATGGACATTAACACTGATGTTACCACCCAAAAGGGACAAAGGGTTGGTAAATGGCTGGGCATGGCGTACCATTGGTACCTCGCGTACCTGAAGGAATAAAATAGACCCCTTTGTGCGGTCCTTAGCCTCTTGCCCAGCAACTCCTATCCCTACCTCCTCGCGGTACTGGCCGGGGTACGAGTAACCTTAGGGAAGATCGGGTAACCAACCCCCGGTGGGAACTTTGGTCGTATGCTGACAGGGAAGGGGGGGTTTGCTTTTGCTTTTGCTTCTGCAAACCTTGAGCGTCTGTACTCCATGTTAGGAGCGGCTCACAACAGCGTCTGTTCCCCATGTCAGGGGCGGCTGATCATCGTCCGAGTGCCAGAGAAGGACTCTAAGCTAAACTGCGCACTATGGTCCTCCGAACATTTAGGGGGAATGGTCCTCCGGAAATCTAGGGGGTTGGTGTCAGGCCCTGCAAGCCAGCCGTAAAAAAATCAAGCAACGAATAATCAACGAGAGAATACGAACCGGGCCAATCGGCGAAGACCACAGCGACGTAAAGGGACTAGCGATTGGAAGCTCGGTACGTGGAACTGTAAATCTCTCAACTTCATCGGGAGCACACGCATACTCGCCGACGTGCTGAAGGACCGTGGATTCGGCATCGTAGCGTTGCAGGAAGTGTGTTGGAAGGGATCAATGGTGCGAACGTTTAGAGGTAACCATACCATCTACCAGAGCTGCGGCAATACACATGAGCTGGGAACAGCTTTTATAGTGATGGGTGATATGCAGAGGCGCGTGATCGGGTGGTGGCCGATCAATGAGAGAATGTGCAAGTTGAGGATCAAAGGCCGGTTCTTCAACTTCAGCATAATAAACGTGCACAGCCCTCACTCCGGAAGCACTGATGATGATAAAGACGCTTTTTACGGGCAGCTTGAACGCGAGTACGACAGTTGCCCAAGCCACGACGTCAAAATCATCATAGGAGATCTAAACGCTCAGGTTGGCCAGGAGGAGGAATTCAGACCGACGATTGGAAAGTTCAGCGCCCCGCTGACGAACGAAAACGGCCTACGACTAATTGATTTTGCCGCCTCCAAGAATATGGCCATTTGTAGCACCTACTTCCAGCACAGCGTTCCGTACCGATACACCTGGAGATCACCACAGCAGACAGAATCGCAAATCGACCACGTTCTGATTGATGGTCGGCACTTCTCCGACATAATCGACGTCAGGACCTATCGTGGCGCTAACATCGACTCTGACCACTATCTGGTGATGGTCAAACTGCGCCCAAAACTCTCCGTCGTTAACAACGTACGGTACCGACGGCCGCCCCGGTATGACCTAGAGCGGCTCAAGCAACCGGATGTCGCAGCGGCATACGCGCAGCAACTCGAGGCTGCATTACCGGATGAGGGTGAGCTGGACGAAGCCCCTCTTGAGGACTGCTGGAGAACAGTAAAAGCAGCCATCAACGATGCAGCTGAGAGCAACGTCGGGTACGTGGGACGGAGTCGACGGAACGATTGGTTCGACGAGGAGTGCCAGGAGGTTTTGAAGGAGAAGAATGCAGCGCGGGCGGTCATGCTGCAGCAAGGGACCCGGCAGAACGTGGAACGCTATAAACAGAAACGGCAACAGCAGACCCGCCTCTTTCGGGAGAAAAAACGCCGCCTGGAGGAGACGGAGTGCGAGGAGATGGAACAGCTGTGCCGGTCTCAGGAAACGCGTAGGTTCTATCAGAAGCTCAACGCATCCCGCAACGGCTTCGTGCCGCGAGCCAAGATGTGCAGGGATAAGGATGGGAGCATTCTGACGGACGAGCGTGAGGTGATCGAAAGGTGGAAGCAGCACTTTGACGAGCACCTGAATGGTGCTGAGAGCACAGGCAATGAAGGACGGGACAACGGAGGAAATGCCTTCGTCAGTACTGCGGAAGATGGAAACCAACCAGCCCCCACTTTGAGGGAGGTTAAGGATGCCATTCACCAGCTCAAGAACAATAAAGCTGCTGGTAAGGATGGTATCGGAGCTGAACTCATAAAGATGGGTCCGGAAAGGCTGGCCATTTGTCTGCACCGGCTGATAGGCACAATCTGGGAAACAGAACAGCTACCGGAGGAGTGGAAGGAAGGGGTAATCTGCCCCATCTACAAGAAAGGCGACAAGTTAGACTGTGAGAACTTTCGAGCGATCACCATTCTAAATGCGGCCTACAAAGTATTATCCCAGATCATCTTCCGTCGTTTGTCACCCGTAGTAAACGAGTTCGTGGGAAGTTATCAAGCCGGCTTCGTTGACGGCCGATCGACAACGGACCAGATCTTCACTGTACGGCAAATCCTCCAAAAATGTCGTGAATACCAGGTCCCAACGCATCACCTTTTCATCGATTTCAAGGCGGCATACGACAGTATCGACCGCGTAGAGCTATGGAAAATCATGGACGAGAACAGCTTTCCCGGGAAGCTCACGAGACTGATAAGAGCGACGATGGAAGGTGTGCAAAATTGTGTGAAGGTTTCAGGCGAACACTCCAGTTCGTCAAGGTGATGGACTTTCGTGCCTGTTGTTCAATATTGCGCTAGAAGGTGTTATGCGGAGAGCCGGGCTTAACAGCCGGGGTACGATTTTTACGAGATCCAGTCAATTTGTTTGCTTCGCGGATGATATGGACATCGTCGGCCGAACATTTGAAAAGGTGGCAGACCTGTACACCCGCCTGAAACGCGAGGCAGCAAAAGTTTGACTGGTGGTGAATGCGGCCAAGACAAAGTACATGCTAGCTGGTGGGGCCGAGCGCGACAGGGCTCGCCTAGGTAGCAGTGTTACGATAGACGGGGATGCGTTCGAGGTGGTCGACGAGTTCGTCTACCTTGGATCCTTGATGACGGCTGACAATAACGTTAGCCGTGAAATACGGAGGCGCATCATCAGTGGAAGTCGGGCCTACTATGGCCTCCAGAAGAAGCTGCGGTCAAAAAAGATTCACGCCCGCACCAAATGTACCATGTACAAAACGCTCATAAGGCCGGTAGTCCTCTACGGGCATGAAACGTGGACGATGCTCGAGGAGGACCTGCAAGCACTTGGAGTCTTCGAACGTCGGGTGCTTAGGACGATCTTCGGCGGTGTGCAGGAGAACGGTGTGTGGCGGCGAAGGATGAACCACGAGCTCGCCCAACTCTACGGCGAACCCAGTATCCAGAAGGTGGCCAAAGCTGGAAGGATACGATGGGCAGGGCATGTTGCAAGAATGCCGGACAGCAACCCTGCAAAGATGGTGTTCGCTTCGGATCCGGTTGGTACAAGAAGGCGTGGAGCGCAGCGAGCTAGGTGGGCGGATCAAGTGCGTATCGATTTGGCGAGCGTGGGGCAGAACCGAGGATGGAGAGATGCGGCCACGAACCGAGTATTGTGGCGTGAAATTGTTGATTCAGTGTTATCTGTGTAGATGTTAACTAAATAAATGAAATGGACATAAAACTGAATTAAATTTAACTTTTTAATGAAACAGGTAAATGCAAAAACACGGTTGCTCTGGTCTGGTGACTAGAAACAAAAGCATCCGGTACTAACAAGGATGGAAAAATCGCGTTGATGGGAGCATGTGGAGCAGGTGGGAGCAAATAAATAGCAAAAGGAGCAAGTAAAACTTCACGAATTGAACTGTGTGAGGTTTAGAGATACTGAGGAGAATATTTCAGAGTTTTCATTTTTACAGACGAATTTTATTCACTTTTTTATAAAACCACGTTTGAAGATCATAATCAATGAGACAGAATAGAAATTGCCTGCGGCGTGCAGGGGGTTTTTCCATATGATTTGAAACAATTAGAACGGTTATCCATAGGAAGACTATTTGAAGGGGAGAAGCCTACTTATTAATATAATTTACCTGATGGGCATGATTCTTAACCCCTCTACCGGCAGCTTCATTTTTTACCGCAAAATTCAAATTCAAATCGTTGTAACTTTTTTGTTTTTCAATATTTTTGCACCATTTTTTCACAAGTTCTCAAAAAACTCTTCTAGTTTCGAAATCCGTGTCGATATTAATTATTGGTCATCTGGTTTTAAAGATATTCGGATGTTCCTTGGGGGATCGATGTCTCTGGCGGCCATTTTGTTTTTGATCAATTTATCAATAAAATAAAATGTGGGCTATATAATTCCAGGTAATAAGGAGCTTCTCTGAAAAAATCATACAAATCGGTTCAGTATTCTTGGAGATATCTGAAAATTACGATATGATGTTTTTTGAAGTTTTTAAGATCTTTATTTGGCCAGCGTGGTTCCAGAAACCTAAATGGCCATTACTTAAAGACGGCTGCACCAAATTGCTTCATTTTTTCACAACATACTCTCATTAATGTATTGTTCCGAAGAGTGAATATCCGAATACGATTAAAATTCTGTAGCCTGAGAAATTAACGGGGGGTTCTAGTTACGGGTCGGTCCCCCAAGGAATTTTGGAATATCTACAAAACCAGATGACCAATGATCAATATCGACACAGATCCTAAAACTAGAAGAGTTTTTTGAGAGCTTGTGAAAAAATGGTGCAAAAATATTGAAAAACAAAAAAGTTATAACGATTTGAGTTTGAATTTTGCGGTAAAAAATGAAGCTACCGGTAGAGGGGTTAAGCATGCGATCTTTCATTGAAAAATGAGCATTGTTGGAGATTCTGCCTGGGGAATTCCGGGAATGAAAAACGTTACCGTTCATCTGCCTCGATGATTCGTTTACGCGAAGGGTAATCCTAATAGTTAGACTTATGGTTGCCCTCGCAATTTGCTTGAACTTGAACTTGATTGGCCGCCCGTGTATGCTACTTCAGTATCGCCAGATCAGTTGCACTTACACAAGGAACCAACCGAATGACTGCTTGGGACTAACAGGCACCCTCAGTGTATAAGTGCTGGTGATCTTCTATTTTTAGGCAACAATGGTGCCTGCCACGTCAGAATGCAGACCAATGTGGGGAAGGGGGAGGAATTGATGATGTATTATATTGGCTCCCACGTAGACTGTATATACCACTGCATCTAAGCCAGTTCATGTGAGAGTGTATGGATTGGGGGAAAGGCATGGCAGAGAGGTTTGCTTTTGTGGTTAGCAGACTGCCTATGTATCAGGCGTAAGGAATGGCATGCACGTGGAAGCGTTAGGGAAACGGTTTCTTGTCCGTCTCTGGTTCTAGCGTTTGCTATGAACGAATAGTTTGAGTGTGATAGATTTAGAATAGAAGATAAAAGCAAGTGAGAGATATACAACTACAAAGTACGAGGAAAGGGACGGGCCTGGGATTGAACCCATGACCTTCTGCTTGTGAAGCAGAAGCGGTAGCCATCAGACCACCGACCCCGTCCCATTATGGTTGCCCTCGCAATTTGCGTATACAAACTTTTAGGTATCTTCCTTCACAGGACAAACATCTTTAGCGTGAGAACAACCTCCGCAACTCACACATTTAACCACGGTTGGCTGCACGCTTTATCAACTTAAATGAATCTAAGAACCTGGGCTAGAGGCTGTACAGGAATTGGGCTCAATGTATGACTCTCAAAAGTTTCAATTTTACACCAGATGATGATTTTTACCCAATACTAAATCATTGCAATATTTGGAAAATTATACAAGTTCAGCATCATTTCATTTTCAGAGCACTCAAGTGTGATCAAGTAGTTTCAAATAGCTTAAAACTCACTTCCAATCATATTTCCTCCATCGTTGCACATTTAATCCATGTTCAAAACGTGAAAATGCGCCACACTTACCTGGAAAGAGAAAGAAAAAACGAAAAGTCATTAGCAACATTAAAAGCCACACATAAAAACATCAATAAAATTAACAACAAGCAGATCCTTCCTGTCCCCATCAAAGGTCGAAAAAATCAATTTTCCAGCGAACCTGCCCAACAGATTTACCAGGAACCTCTTATTGGCGGGGCAATAAAATGTTACCACGCAGTTATCGGTCGTCCATCTGTTCCATTATTGATAAATATGTATTCCGGAGCCCGGAGTCTCACCTTTCGGTCTCCATCCACCAAAAGTGATCCAAGTTTTGCACAACACAAAATGCTACAACCTGCTGCTGTCGGTTGCACCATCGCACATTGTGCTTGCAGCAGCCCAAACATAAACAGAGACGACCAACCGGCAACCCGACCAGACGGAAGAAACAATATTAACAACAACACAATTTGTTACCCTGATATGACTTTTTATATCACTAGTTTTTATAAAACATGTACCACCAGTATTTAAAATAATAGAAAAATCTAATAAAATTTTAATCAAAGATAACAACATATAACAAATCCTATTATAATTATATCAAAGATGTTAGAAATTGGGGCCTTCCTTAGCCGAGTGGTTAGAGTTCGCGGCTACAAAGCAAAGCCATGCTGAAGGTGTCTGAGTTCGATTCCCGGTCGGTCCAGGATCTTTTTGTAATGGAAATTTCCTTGACTTTCCTGGGCATAGAGTATCATCGTACCTGCCACACGATATACGAATGCGAAAATGGCAACTTTGACTCTTCTTAGTTAATAACTGTGGAAGTGCTCATAAGAACTCTAAGCTGAAAAGCAGATTCTGTCCCAGTAAGGACATAATGTCAAGAAGAAGAAGATGTTAGAAAATATGCAAATTATGTTACTGTTCCTTACTTCGGATGATATTTATAACAAATTTACAAATGCATAACAAGTTAAAACATAACAATCTTCATAAAAAAAATATATCAACTTCTGTTTCTTTTAACTGCTTTTGAAAGAATTGTGTCACAATGTTGATAATAAATCTTCGATCTTCGATACCATTTGAATCTACTAGAGTTTGTATCATTTGAAAGATACCTACGCGTATCTCGACCTCAACTGTAAGACCGTCTTCAGATTTGTGTACTAGACTCGACTTGGTCTAGTACACGACACTGATACGGCCTTAAAGTTGAGGAAAATACGTGTATCTGTCAAAGGATACAAACTCTAGTGGAATTAAATGATATAGTACTAAATTCGGTTTTTCGTTTATGAGTTATAATCTTGTTATTTGATTCAGGACGGGTAAAGAAGCGGCAGCTGCCCGACAAGAATTGTTCGTTTTGGCAAATATGGTCAATACAGGGACCGCTTAACACCGGCCAGCCAGCGATAGCATTTCGGTGCCTCGATTGGTGATTCTGGTGGTAATTATGAGACGTTAAGCTCGATGAAGTCAAAACACATTCGACAGGACAGGTGAAAGGTTTCTTGGGCACGCGTGTGCCCATTTCGGACGATGCACCGCGCGCTGGTTTGCGACCGGTTTAGGTACTTTTTTTTGGTCGGAAGGAAATGACGCAGATGGAGGTTATCTGAACTTTTGACGGAAGATTGAAGCTTTGTTTTGTGTAAATAAGAACCGTGCTTTCTTCAAAAGTAACAAAAACCTTTCGAAAATGTTTATATCTATTAGGATGTCCCAAAATTTCCCTTAGACCGGAAGCATGGAGAACCTCCAATCGATAGCAGGTAGTCCCAAACAAACTTTTGTATGAGGAATCTCTAGAAATAATGTTCATAGTTTACCTCCTTGAAAATTTAGAAAAAGGATTGATTTTTGTCACAAATATAAAAACAAAGTATTCATGCAAAATTTTAGCACCGATTGATTTTATTTGAATCCTTTTTTGTAAAAGTGGGTATTGAACTGAACTTAACGAGCCCTCCCCTTGGTTATGCGACCTTGCCGCGATGGGAGGGCATAATCCATTAGCCCATATGATGGAAACCAAAGGCGTAACCTGTAGTGGTGGTATCACATTTTGGCATTTTTTGCTTAAAGCCGCGTCATAATTCATATGGCATAGACGCAATAATATCTCGGATGTGATCCAACGGACATTCTGCGTCATTGATAGAATTGATGCCCATTTCAAATAATTGATCTATTCGAAGTGGACATTAATACTATTGGTGACGTTCAGTTTGCCTTTTGCTAACCAGAATGATCCGTAGCCACTCTTACTATTAGCTAGCTAGATACATCGTTATCATAAACGACGTAGGGAATACTTAGGAACTCTTAGGAAAATGACTAGTAGATTCACTGAGTAGAAATAAGTGGCGACAATCTTATTTTAATATGGTTTTTACATGGCCATAATAAGAAATACCTCTTTTGTTACAGCGGTATAAATCTAATTCCAGCTTCATTTTCGCAAAATTTACAAGTAGAAAGTAGGCGTTGTGAAGCATTGCATTTGCCACCGAAAAGTGAATCTTGTAGGAGACTGTAATAGAAGCCTAAGGTAACTTTACTCTTCAATATTCACTATAAAAATGACTATGGAAAGTAAGACGCTGAGATCGATCATTAGGGTACACTTGCTAGTTTCGAAAAATTGTTGAACAGACAAGGAAAGCGACTTTTTTCCTTAAGGATATATGAACGTAATGACCAATAAATACTTTTAACAACAAAAAATGAAATTAACTAGAACTACTACTAAACAGCCTAATTTTGTTAAGACTTGACGACACTTGACAATTAAGACTCTAATCTTACGTAAAAGACAATAGTAATCAAAATAGCACTTGAATGACAAATTACACAGCGTAACAAAAATGACATTTTTGCGTGTCTCAAGGATCAAATTATGTGTCTCTAGTAGTTTTGGGGTTGCTGAATCTGGTGCCATTCTCAGAAATGTTCCAGCACGTCACAATTTTTAGCTACAGGTCGCCAAAGTTGTATAAAACACTGGTTTCATTAATGTTTACATGAAATTTAAAGTACAATTTATCATACTTTTTTGTAATCTAATCCACCAAACATGCAAAATAGAACTTGAACTTTCATTTCAGACATAATTTGATTGAAATTGCGCGATTGAATTTCGATTAAACCGATTTTTTCAACATGCTTGCAATCTCCATACAAAATTCTTCGTTTCTTCTATATGGCAAAATACAACAATTCTCTAAACCATCAAAAAATAACTTTTCCGTATCGAAAGTAATACAAACTTTGATGGTAAGTATTGTTATACACATGAAGTTTGAATTCTGTGGCAAATTAAGCCAATATATTACCTTACAAGCTGGCAAACTTGCATGCAAGTTGACTGAAATAGTCATTTTTGCATTTTCAACAGTCAATATCTCAAAAACTAGACGTGCTATGATATTTCTGAGAACGGCGATGGATTCAGCAACCCTTAATTAAGTGAATAGCGGTATTTTGGTGCTGGAGACAAAAACGTGTTTCGCAGTGTTATTCAAAACCATTTCGACTAGACAGTATTAGTAATGCACTACTATTTCAAACAAATTCTAATGGAGCTGCTGATTTTCATAATGCTTCCTTTTCTCAGAAGCAAGGGAATATGGGTACTTTTCAAAAACTACCACGTCACAATACTAATAAAAAACAGTGTTCATGTGGGCGCCATTGCCTAGTCCGTCTGAGTATTGGTCCTGGTAGAGGGGAAACTTGGCAAAAGCCAGACCGAGGGTTCAGCCTTGACAAGTTAAGCTGTCAGGCAGCTCCAACTGAATACCATACAAAAAAAAAAAAAAGTATATATATATATATATATATATATATATATATATATATATAAAAACAAAGTACCGTTTTGCTTCGAAATCCGGACACTTAAGCACCTTGTAACATTCAACGCTGGATTTTTTATTAGTTTGAAGTCTAATGAATATTTATTCCAGCTTATTATCGAAACAAATATATTCTTCGTCTGTTAGTTGGGTAAAAGAAGCTTTAAATTTGGAATTAATCACTAAAAATATTAAAAATGAAAGATGCACGTTGCTTCGAAATCCGGACACTCTATGGAGAGTGTTTCGAAATCCGGACACTTTTGCTTCGAATTCCGGACACTTGGATATTATCATTAAAAATCGTTGTGAACAAAGTATTTGTAAAAAAATAACATGAAAATTAAGCATCCAAATGTTAGTTTTATTCGGAAGTACTATTTCTATTTGTTTCGCTTCATTAAAAATATCTAAAAAAATATGTTCGAAATATTTTGTAAGTTAATCAATATTAAGCAGAAGGTTGATCAGTTTATCTTTCTAAACTAAACTCCTATGTTTGTTATTTTTAATTGTAATAGCTAGTGTTTTTTATCTATTGGAAATCATGATATTCAAAATTGTGTTGAAGTTACCAATTTTAACAATGTTGTGTGATAAATTAATATTCCGGTTGTTATTGGAAATTTATCATATGCATCAGCAGTCTATTTTTCGGTGTTTAATCTCCAAATGAAATCGAAACTCTTTGGAGAATATGAAAGCGTGCAATTGAAAAAAATAAACTAAAAATGGCAGGTTTCAAGAGTTCCATCAACTGGTACTTGTAATGTTGATATCTATGTATAACTCTAATGATTGATGCTAAAATAATCGATTATTGCAGTTCACAGCAGATAAAAAACCAGTTGAATATTTGAGTAAGCTGCCGTGAATCGCAAGTCAGTCCGATCTGTAAAAAGTAGGCATTGAGAAAATGAGCTGTGAAGTTTCCAAACTCGTTTTCCATACGAATATTCAAAAAATTCCAGAGGATTTGGTAATGTTCAAATCTCAATGAAACTTTCACAATTTGCTTTTCGCTACGATATCTCTCCGAGAAAAATATAAAGATGAACAAAACACGGTTCATTTTTCTGTTATACGGTGCGGGAATCTGTAGTGGGACTGATATGCGGTTATTTTTCGTTATGGGACAATTTGACTTGGTGTTTTTTTTCTATTTTTTCCGAACAAATCTTATTATCTCGTTAGTGCAGCTGAAAGAGCATTGGAAGATATGTTGAAAACTGAACTCAACTCAATTTTGACGAAAATGCAGATAGGACTGACTTGCGATTCACGGCAGTAAGGTAATCCGTTACCATATACAATTTTAATAATCAATGAGTGATTGTGGCTTGACATCTGAGTAATTAACTTAAAATTGTATGTAGTTTACTTATTTGAAAATGATGCCTTTGTGTGGTACACACAATGGACTTATTATGAGCGAAGGCAGTGGGGCACATATATGTATATCGTACTGAACAATTTGATTTTTCTATCCAATTGGGTTCGAAAATTTGAGTATCACTTTGTAGTTCAACACGTTTCAAATATAAATATTTGGTTCACAAATTCTAAGTTTATTTTTCTCCATTAAAACGAGCAAGACTTGAATTGGTTCGATTGTAGAACAACTATATTTAGAACAAAGGTGTCTCTTCTCTCACCTGGTTGAATTCTATACAATAGGTACCTTTTTATTCTTATATATTGTTAAAACACGTTATCATCATATAAATGCGCCTTGTTCACCGTTCATCTTCACGTGGAAATTGATTTTGAGAACGAAAACTATCTCCATCCGTAATTATGTATAAAGGTTCAATGACGTTATCTTTTGTTAGCTTCTCTTCAAGATTAAACACTTTCACGTCGTTTGAAACCTCCCGGCAATAGGAAATTTAACATGTTTGTATAATAAATATATTATTAGTTAACGGTAGTATTAAAATCTTGTTTATTTTTACTTACCAGAAGTTTTAAGCATAAGCGTCCGGCATTTGAAGCATTAAATAATTTTGCCTCGAAATCCGGACACCTGCAATTTATGTTAAAAATACGTATTTTTTTCAATTTTCAAACAATTTCCACATAACATCAACCGTTTTAAACATAAAACAATGTGTGAAAACTTTTTTACTTTGAATAATAATGATGAACGATTTCAACTGGATTTTAGACAATTGGCTAAGCAGTGCTAAAACAAGTACCTACGATGACAAGTGATTTTGTTTTTCATGTTTTTCTTTTAATTTGCACCACCTACTACAATGCTAATACGTTTAAAATGATTAATTTTAATGTATTATTTGATAGGTATAATATTATATACATTTAATTTAACTTTTAACACCCAAAAACGCTGAAATTGTTCAGAGTGTCCGGCTTTCGAAGCGTCCGGGAATTCGATGCAAAACGGTATTCATGCAAAATTTTAGCACCGATTGATTTTATTTGAATCCTTTTTTGTAAAAGTGGGTATTGAACTGAACTTAGTATTCTTAAAATATGGAATACACAGCTAAAAATATGTTGTAAAATTATGTTTATTTTCATGCACATATTTGGAGCATCAAAATAAACCTAAATTTCAACGACCAATCCATTATTTTTCAATCGAATTCACTTTAAATTTACACGATCATGTAATATTCAAGCATTTTTAGTTGAAAATTGAATGTATACTAATTTAAGTTTACATGATGCTGTAACAACACACGAATTTGATTTATTTTTACAGTAGACTTCAGTTTACACTACATTGAAGTTTAAATATTTTTTTCTGTGTAGGGTACGGCTCATTTTCCGAAATTTCTCGAAACCACAAATTCGTGTCCTCTTCTAAATTAAAATCACATAAAAACAGAAACATCAAAATTTGAGCCAAAATAATTAAGATTTAGAGGTGGCACACGTGGCTTGAAGTAAAGTCTTCATAACTTCTAACCATTTTCTAACCAATTTTGATGCTTTTGATACTATTTTCTACAAAATTAAATTAATGATAAGTCTAGACATCAAATTTGTCTCAAATAAAAACAAGTCTTAGATAAAAGTAGTTTACTCCAAATTTGTTTTCATTTTACTTAAAAATAATATTTGTTTGATCAGGACTTCATGATTACTCTTTTTACAAGATTTTGTAGCCAATTTACTTGTTTTTGAACTGTGTGTAAGACTCATTTAATTAAAATAAATTGTTTGGCTTGGTTAATCAACAAAAACTACCCAAAAACATGACTTTTTCATGACAAATAGAAAAAAATCGAATTTTTCAATCTTTTCGCCGGAAATTACAATTTTAATATTTAACTGAAGTTTACTATTCTGTTGTTGGGCAGTTTTTGGTAAATAACAAAACAAATTTTTAATTGTATGTAATGTATACACTGTTTAAAAACAACTAAATTTGTTCTGTTTTGTAGCTAACAAGACCATGCAGAAAGATTCGGAATCGGTTGAGTACTCATGAAGTTATGGTAAATCAAAGAAAATTTGAAAAAAGCTACTCTTAACTAACATTAGTTTTGATTTTAGACAATTTTGACGTTTGATAAACTTTTCATTAGTTTAATTTTTAAGAAAAGGATGCAAAAAGAATTGGTTGTGTAATAACCAAGTTTTGAAGACTTCACTAAAAGCCATATACATATGACAAAACGGGGTGAGTGACAAAACGTCGAATTCCAAAACGTCGAACACCAAAACGCCGAAAGAGCAAAACGTCAAAAAAAAAAAAAATTGGATGCAAACGAAAAATTTTTAGAACAATTATTTATTCCAGAAGAATAAATAATTCACTATGTACCAAACGTACATTGCCACAATTCGAAAAAATAAATTTGGAAAATAATTCTAAATCGCTGTTGAAATTTTACAACTTTCGACGTTTTGGGTTTCGACGTTTTGGCATCCGACGTTTTGTCTTTTGACATTCTGGAATCTATGACAAAAGGTCGAAATGACAGAAAATCGAAAGACAAAAGGTCGAAAGGACAAAAAGGTTGAAGAACAAAAGAGAAGGGACAAAAGGTCGGAAATCTTGGTTGGGTAACAAAACGTCGAAAGACAAAATCTCGAATGCCAAAACGTCGAATACCAAAACGTCGAAAGGAGAAAACGTCTAAAGGGCAAAACGTCGAAAGGACAAAACGTTGAAAGTCAAATGTCGAATGCCAAACTTCGAATGCCAAAACGTCGAAATAATAAAGCATCGAACAAGACAATACGTCGAACACAAAAAAAAATGAGAGAATATGACAAAATGTCGATCAGTTCGATAAATGAGGAACGCAAAAAAAAATTATTAAAGTGTAACGTTTATTCGATAAAAGAATGAGTAAATTTTCAAAGAATAAATAATTCACTAATTGTCTAAATTTGATGCAATTGATCTCACTAGTTCGTTGAAAAAATGAATGTGTTTTATGAGAATAAAGAAAACATAATTTTTCAACAGATAGCATTACCACTAGTGAAATCAATGCACCTTCAAACAATTTCTGCATCGATTTTTGAGAATTTATTCAAATGTTATATATCCGATAATTTACTAAGAAACTTTTTAATTGATTGAGGTGAATAGATCTTACCGAAATAAAAATAAATTCAGCTATCACAAAACGTTCACGCTCCATATATACACAATTCTTGAGATTCACATTACTTCGGTGGAAAAAGGATTTGGTTCACCCACGATTAATAGGAAAAAGGAAAATTGTGAACTGCTAATGATATTCCTTTCATCTGCTGTTATGTGAATCCAGCAATGCACATTGCTTCTTGAAGTGCTGTACTGTATCTCTCTCGTCAGATTCTAAAAAGCATAATGTTTTATGCATTTTACATTGATTAGCGTTGATATTGGATCATTTTAAGGGTTAATTAGTTCAAAAAACTTAGATATATACTTATCATAAGACACCCATATTTTGGAAACATATGTGGATTTGGCTTGAATTTTTAACAAAATTTGGCATAAATTAGGGATGGCGGTCTTACCCCATCAACAGTGGTCCTAATAATAGAAAGTTTCTATTAGAAACCTAAGCTAGAAAAATCAATTGACGTTTTGGGATTCGACGCTTTGGCATTCGAAGTTTTGTCTTTCGACATTTTGTCCCTAAACCGAAAATCTTTTTTTCAAAGAAGGAGAACTTCCCACGAGGGAAATCATTTTCGACCTTTTGTCTTTTCGACGACAATCGTTTGTCCATAAACCATGGACGGATAGAACAATTAAAAAAAAACAATCCTAGACACCTTATACCTAACCTACCCTAAAATTTATGCATTCCAGAGTTATTTAAGTTTTATTGAAGAGTGGATGCTTCCACGGATTACTATAGATTTTCATTTTGACATTCTTTTTAAAATTTATCCAGAAATTTATTCAGGCATTCTCCAAGGATTTTTCTAGATATTTCTCGATGTTTTTTACTGGAAATTCTACGAGGATTTTCTCTTGCGATCCTTTCAGATTTGAATTATCTCTTGAATTCCCTCAACAAGTCTTCCGGAAAATATTCTGGAAATTTTCTTTGAGTTTCCTTCTTCAAGGTATATTTCCAGAGATTTATACAAAAAAATCTCCAGTAATACTTCAAGTGATTCCTTCTAAAATCTCTCCAGGGATGCTTTTCTGAATTTCCCAACATATTTCTTAAGGTGATCCTCCAGAACTTCCGACAGTGATTCCTCCAGGAATTGCAGAAAGTATTTCTTCAGGAATACCCCAAAGAAGTCTTTCGGTTATTCCTTCTGGGATTTGCTTCCAGAGATTTCTCAAAGTACTCCTCAAGACTTTTTTCTAAGTATTCTTTTGAGAATGCTTCAAGCTACTTCTCCTCTGATTTTCTAGAGTTTTATCCTTTGATTTCTTTAAGAATTCCTCTTGAGAATCCTGCTAAAATTCCTGCAGTGATTGCTCCAAAATACTTCTTGAGATTTTTCTTAGGCTTCTAACTAAAATTAAAACTTCCCCCCATATAGGGTTGGATTTTTTCTAAATACTCGTCCAGGGATTATCCTCGAGATTCTTGGGCAGCGTCCATTTATTACGTAACGCAAAAATTGAATATTTTCGACCCCCTCCCCCCGACCGTGACGCTTTTTGTATGAAAAATTTCAAATTGTTGTATGAGCCGTAACGCTTGAGCCTAAGCAGAGATTTTTTCATGTATTCATTCAAGATTTCTTTCAGAAGATTTTTTCAAGATTGCTTCAAGCTGCTTCTTTAGGATATTTTGTTGGGATTCATGTAAAAATTCCGTCGAACATTCCTGTAGTGATTCCTTTTCTCTAAAAATACTTCTTGAGATTTCTCTTGGGCTTCTAACTAAAATTCTTCCAGGCTGCAGGTTTTCTTGTTGAGACATCCCCCACAGATTCCGCTAAGATTCTTTTAGATATTTCTCCAAAAATTTCTTCAGCGACTTTTTCTAAGAATCATTTTAAAAATACCTCCTAAGGTTCCTTTAGGAGTTCTTCCAGCGACTCTACCGGAAAATCTCACAAGAATTTGACCAGATTTTCCTGCCAGAAATGTTTTGAGCTTTCCTCCTTTTTTTTGCTCCTGATATTTCTTTGGAAATTCTTCCAATTTTTTTTGCTTTAGAAATTTGTCTAGAGTTAAATTTTATTTTGTTCTCCTGGAATATCCTCAGGAATTTCTTCACAAAATTCCTTCAAAGATTTTTCAATAGATTCCTTCAATAATTTCTCCAGGGATTTTTTGAAGATCTCCTCAAAAGTTTTTCAGAGATTCCTCCAGCTATTACTTTAGGATTTTCAGTTTCTTCTCTTCTAAATCCTTCCAAATTTCCTCCCAGCATTTCTTCTTCGGTTCTTCTAAGATTTCGTACAAGGATTCTTCTTGGATTTTTCTTAGATATTTTATCAAGGGATGCATTCAGAAATTCTTCAGGTGTCTCTCTAGTCATAATTAAAAGATTGTTCAAGGAATTACTTCTGATTTTTTTTTCAAGGATGTCTATAGGTATTCTTCCAGAAATTACCCTAGTAATTATTTCAGAGATACGTTATAGATTCCATTATATATCACTCTAGAAATGCTGCTAGAAATTCTTTCAAAAATTCTTGAAGGATTCTTCCGTAAATTGCGTAAAAGTATTTTTAGGGATACGCCTTGGAATTCCTTATCCTTCCAGTTGTTTTTCCTAAAATTCCGTCAGGAATTCCTGTACGAATTCTTGCTGCGAATACCTACATGTAGGTTTTTTTCATAGAAGAATCATAGCAAAGGGTTTTATAAATCTATGGAGATCTTTTCGAAGGATTTTTTGGAATGAAGAAATTAATGGAAAATATTTAAAGAATTCATCCACGAGAAAAACATTGCGGAATCCCTAGATGATTTCTGGATGGAACAACACAAAAGTTCTAGACAGAAATTATGTGGACAATTCCACATATGAATACATAAGAATTAGAAATATTTCTAGGAGCAATTCGAAGTAAATTGCTTAGAATAAGGTTTGCTGCAATTTCTAGAAACTTACAGGAGGTTATTTCTAGAGGAATCTCTAAGAGAATACATATGGGAACAACGAATCTATGAAAAAAGATCGAAAAACTAAACTTTGAAAGGGTCGTCGAAGAACAAAAAAAATCGGACGAAAGGTTGGAAATTCTTTTTAAAAAAAGGAAAAAAACATCCCACCAAGCAAATCATGTTCGACCTTTTGTCCTTTGTATCTTTTGTCCCTAAAACAGGAGCATCGTGTTGGAGTAATATCTAGTGAAATTGGATCTAACCAGTTTATAAACATACAGCAACATATCTAGATGATTTAATTGAAGCATGACCTGTTTTTCATCAAATATGAAATGTAATTTCCCTATGCAAAGCTCACAAAACTAATTCCCGTGTCACGTGTCCCAACACATCCAAACTACACATTCCGCTGGGTTCACTACTCGCTCCCAAATGAAAGCAATCTCCTACACGTT
Source organism: Aedes aegypti (assembly GCF_002204515.2). Lineage (NCBI taxonomy): Eukaryota > Metazoa > Arthropoda > Insecta > Diptera > Culicidae > Aedes > Aedes aegypti. The sequence goes on from NC_035108.1 coordinate 145,486,862, forward strand.
CTGCGTTTGATGTGATTATAAACTTTAAATTGGTTGCGAAACAATCATCAGTATGTTTTGCATATTGATTGGATCATCCGAGCACGGGCATGCTATGATGTCAGTCGATCAATAAGCTAAGCCATAGTGGTGTTCCCAGGGTTGGTAGTGAATGAGTGTCCTCAAAATAGAAACTTAGAGACTTCATGTCTGAAAAAAAATGTGATCAAAAAATTAATTTATACAGAGATACCTCCACTAATTTCTTAGAATTTCTTCCAAAATAGCGGGATTTGGGGCAAGTGTGTCACCTTAAGCAAATTGTTCTCTAACTTTGTCTAAAGCTTAAAAAACCCGCCAATTCAGCCTCACGAAACTAACTTTCACATCTTTTCATAAGCATTGTGCCATTTAAAAAGAAAATAATTTCAAAAAGTATTAGTTTTGGAGCTCTTCAAATATCATCCAAAATACCCTGATTTTCAACACTATGGGGCAAGTGTGCCGAATGAACATTCATGTAATTCTACTTGTAATGAAATTTTTATTATTTCTTGTTAATATTGCTAACAAAGCAGAGCCTAATTGACAATTTTAAAAATATTTTTAGGTTTACCGTCATGAGGGGATGCTTTATAACAAGGTTCATCACATGTGGAACTCTCTACTAGTCAATTCGAATAACTAAAATCGTTTTTTTTTTTGTCTCCATTCAATGCGATATATGAATTACTCTTTCATTATGGAGGATCTGTATAATACTACACTAGATCAGCACTAAATAAAGGTAAAATATTGATGAAAATAAGTAAAATAGTTCTTAAAACGCCTAAAACCATGTTATTATCGAATATTTGGAGAAAAAAAATCATTGCGGGAGCAAAAATGTTCGCTATTCCTTTTCTACACTTCAAAAACCACTACTGGTGCCTCATTTTGGTTCATTATCATGATTTTGTTGATGATGTTTACATTTTTATGAATTTCACCCCAACCATTTTTGTTTACCAAATATGGTTGGGGCACACTTGCTCCAAAAAGGTTGGGGCACGCTTGCCCCAAAAAGTATAGATTTCAACCAAAATGGATTTTGTATGTAAAACTTAATATTTTTTTCGTTCAAATGCCACAATTACTTACACATTTGTATAGCTTCACAATGTACAGTACGTTTGAAAAATTCGTTATTAATTTACCTCTTACCATGCTATTTAGAAACAACGAAATCTTATAAAAAATCACTGAAATTTTATGGTTTTTACAAAAGTAGATGTAAATACGTGAAAAATAGAGCAATTTGCGTCATATTTTGACCATTGTATAATGGACTATAAGGGAACATATTGTTAAGCTCATATAAAAAATATAGTTTGTAGTTTTTACAAACATCAGGGGTGGCACACTTGCCCCAAATTCCGCTACTGGAGATTTTTCCTAAGATTGGTTCTGGATCATACATCTAAAAAGAACCTCCTACCAGCCCTGCGTTCCGAACAATCCGGGCACGTTTGGGCGTCCTATCATCGCATCCTCCACTTTAGAATCGAAAGAAGCATCGGTAAGGCGTCGATGACGACGATAATCTAAATTTCGACAGACTAACCGTAACGAAAATAAACAGCACGCAAATCGCCGAAACGTTCGAGACGAAAACCAGAGTCAAGAACCTGCTTTCCGGTCATTGCTCCAGAAAGGCGGCAGCAAAATAAAATTTCGCTCGAGCATCACAATGTATACACGTCTTGGATGCGAATTTGATTCCCTTTTTTTTTTGCAAATGCACGTATACAAATATACGAATGTGTGCACGGTCCAAGCAATAGTATTTTCTTTGTCCGAAACCGAGTACCAGCTGCCAGGACTGTTGCTTCAAAGTTTGGACTCGCCCCAATTACGAGTCCGAAGACTCAACATTTGTGTCTTTCCCAGCTTGGGCTGAGATGGATGGATGGAAGTGGTAAACCGATGAATCTCGGAAAGAAAAGACGAAGCAAATCGTTAGTCGGCCTGTCATTGACGTTGTCCGCCGAACAGATCCATTCTGGAAGATTTGCGAAAGCACTGTTATTACGATTTGTTACCCCGAAGACCGGCCAAGATATAATCCTTTTGCTGGAGCAAAGTTCGAATATGGTCCTTTATGGTGGGCTTTCGACATCAACATTTTCCATAACCATATCGTAATCATTATCGCCATTGTTTGTAAGTTGGAATGAAGGTAATTATGATTGAACGCTGATAGAAACATCCTTTCCCTATTTATGTGAAAGTAGGTATATGAATTTAGTATGCATCAAGTCTTGAAGTTTCATATGGAACATTTTTGGACAATAATAATCACTTGACTATCTCAATCTGATGTCGTAGCAATAATCTTGCGCAACATATATGAATTGAGGAAATTCATCATGTGAAGCAACTATGGTTCAGATACAAAGTATCCCTTTTGATTTCGGGGGATCGATTCTTAGTTTTTGAAATTAGATGAGAATCCTGAGGAAGGAACCCTAAGAGGAATCTGACCAGAATTCTGAAAGGATTCTGGCTATCCTGAGAGTAAATATTCTGATCGGAACCCTGACAGGATTCTGAAGATTTCTGAGAGTGTTCTGAAGAGGATCCTGAGAAGATTCTGACAAGAATTCAGAGAGAATTCTGGCGATAGTCCTGAGAGTATTCCGATCAGAATCCTGACAGTATTCTTCAGAGAATTCCGACGAGAATCCCGAGAGGATTCTATTAATATTCCTGAGAGGATTCTGACAGGAATCTTGAGAATTTTGAAACGAACCCTGAGAAAATTCTGAAGAGAATCTTGAGAGTATGCTGACGAGAATCCTGAGATTTCTGACAAGAATCCTAAGAAATTTCTGTCGAGGATCTTGAGAAAATCCTGAGAGGATTCTGACAAGAATCCTGAAAGAGGATTCTGACGAGAATCCTGAGAGGATTCTGACAAAAAATATGAGATCTGATCAGAATCCTGACAGGATTTTGTAGAGAATTATGAAGAAAATTCTGACGAGAATCCTAAGAGGATTCTGACAAGAATGCTAAGAGGATGCTGTCGAGGATCCTGAAAGGATTTTATTGAGAATCCTGAGAGGATTATGACGTAAGTCCTGAGAGGATTCTGACGAGATGATTCTGATGATTCTGATGAGAATCCTGAGAGGATTCTTACGATTATCCTGACAGGATTCTGACGAGAATCTAGAGGATTATGACGAGAATCCTAAGAGGATTCTGACGAGAATCCTGAGAGGATTCTGACGAGAATTCTGAGAGAGGATTCTGGCGAGAATCCTGAGAGGATTCCGACGAAAAACATGAGATCTGATCAGAATCCTGACCGGATTCTCTAGATAATTCTGAGAAGGTTCTGACGAGAATCCTGAGAGGATTCTGACCACAATCCTGAGAGGATCAACGAGAATCTAGAGAGGATTCTGATCAGAATCCTGAGAGAATTCTGACGAGAATTCTGAGAGGATACTGGCGAGAATCCTGAGAGAATTCTGATGAGATTCCTGAGAGACATTCAATGAGAATCCTGAGAAGAATCTGACGAGTTCTCAAAGGATTCTGACGATAAACCTGATAGAGTTCTGACGAGAATCCTGAGTGGATTCTGACAAGAATCCTAAGAGGGTGCTATCGAGGATCCTGAGAGGATTTTGATTAGAATCCTGAGAGGATTCTGACGTAAGTCCTGAGAGGATTCTGACGAGAATCTAGAGAGGATTCTGACGAGAATTCTGGGAAGATTCTGGCCACAATTTCGACCATAATTCTGAGAGGATTCTGACCAAAATTCTGAGAGGATTCTGACGAAAATCCTGGGAGGATTCTGACGAAAGTCCTGAGAGGATTCTGACGAAAGTCCTGAGAAGATTCTATTCTAATCTAGAGAATTATTACGAGAATCCAAAGAGGTTCTGACGAGAATCCTGGAAGGATTCTGACGAGAATCCTGAGAGGATTCTAACGAGAATCCTGAGAGGATTCTGACGAAAATCCTGAGAGGATTTTGACGAAAATTCTGAGAGAGGATTCTTAAAGACACGGACACCGTCTTCAGCCATTTAGCTGCACAGACTGTAACTTAACACTAGACAACGGACAAGCATGCTCCAATGGTACAGCCGAGAAACATTCCTGACGAAAAGTTTCAATGGCTGCAGCGGGAATTCTGACGAGAATCCTGAGAGGATTCCGACGAATAACATGAGATCTGATCAGAATTCTGACAGGATTCTGTAGAGAATTCTGAGAGTGTTCTGACGAGAATCCTGAGAGGATTCTGACGAGAATTCTGAGACAATTCTGACGAGAATCCTGAGAAGATTCTGACGAGAATCCTGAGAGAATTCTGACGAGAATCCTGAGAGGATTCTGACGAGAATCCTGAGAGGATTCTGACGAGAATCCTGAGAGGATTCTGACGAGAATCCTGAGAGATTATTAATGAGAACCCTGAGAAGAATCTGACGAGTTCTCAAAGGATTCTGGCGATAATCCTGATAAAACTCTGATAAGAATTCAGAATTCTGACAAGAATCCTTAGAGGGTTTTGTCGTGAATCCTGAGAGGATTCTGACAAAAATCCAAAGAGCATTCTGACTAGGACCCTGAGAGGATTCTGAAGAGAGTCCTGAGAGGATTTTGATGAGAATCCGAGAAGATTTTGACCGTAATTCTGAGAGGATTTCGACAAAAGTCCTGAAAGTATTCTGACGAAAGTTCTGAGAGGATTCTGACGAGAATTTAGAGGATTATGACGAGAATCCTAAGAGGCTTCTGACAGAGAATCCTGGGAGGATTCTGACGACAATCCTGAGAGGGTTCTGACGAGAATCGTGAGAAGAATCTGACGAGAATTCTGAGAGGATTCTGACGAGAATTCTGAGAGAGGATTCTGACGAGAATCCCGAGAGAGAATTCTGACGAGAATCCTGAGAAGATTCTGATCAGAATCCTGACAGGACTCTGAATAGAATTCTGAGAATGTTCTGACCAGAATCCTGAAAGGATTCTGAGGAGAATACTGAGAGGATTCTGACAAGAATCCTGAGATCGGGGACGGACCTGGCGTAGTGCACTATAGTGGTTAGAACACACGCCTCTCACGCGGAGCACCTTGGATCGAATCCCATCCCCGAGATAGTCACTAAAAATATTTCAGTGACGACTTCCTTCGGAAGGGAAGTAAAGCCGTTGGTCCCGAGATGAACTAGCCCAGGGCTAAAAATCTCGTTAATAAAGATAGAAAAAAAAATCCTGAGAGGATTCTGACGAGAATCATGATAGGATTCTGACGAGAATCCTGAGAGGATTCTGACCAGAATTCTGATAAGAATCCTGAGAAGATTCTGACGAGAATCCTAAGAGAGTTCTGTCGTGGATCCTGAGAGGATTTTCATGAGAGTCCCGAGAGGATTCTGACCAAAAATCCTGAGAGGATTCTGATGACAATCCTGAGAGAATTCTGATGAGAATCCTGAGAGAATTCTGACGAGAATCCTGAAAGGATTCTGAACAGAATTCTGGGAGGATTCTGAACAGAATTCTGGGAGGATTCTGACCAAAATCCTGAGAGTATTGTGATCAGAATCCTGACAGGATTCTGAAGAAAATTCTGAGAGTGTTCTGACGAGAATCCCGAGAGGATTCTGACGAGAATCTAGAGAGGATTTTGACGAGAATCATGAGAGGAATCAACGAGAATCTAGAGAGGATTCTCATCCTGACATGATTCTGATCAGAGTTCTGAGAGTGTCCTGACGAGAATCCTGAGAGAATTCTGACGAGAATCCTGAGAGAATTCTAACGAGAATCCTGAGAGGATTCTGACCAGAATTCTGAAAGGATTATGATGAGAAATCCGAGAAGATTCTGACGAGAATCCTGAGAGAGTTCTGACGAGAATCCTACGAGAGTTATGTCGTGGATCCTAAGAGGATTTTGATGAAAATCCCGAGAGGATTCAGACCAAAAATCCTGAGAGGATTCTGATGAGAATCCTGAAAGAATTCTGATGAGAATCCTGAAAGGATTCTGACCAGAATTCTGAGAGGATTCTGACCAGAATTCTGACCAAAATCTTTAGAGTATTGTGATCAGAATCCTGACAGGATTCTGAAGAAAATTCTGGGAGTATTCTGACGAGAATCCTGAGAAGATACTCACTAGAATTTTCACAACATTTTGACTCGTCAATTTTTTTTTTTGCATACATGAACCCATTGCTATGTTTTTGGATATTCGGCTTTCAGTCTCTAGGGATCATAAACGGATTTCCGTTCTACACCTGACGTTTCGGTCACATTTATTGTGCCTTTTTCGAAGGATAGACAATGATCACTCCGTTCACTCGTTCCATGTATGTCTTAAACATAATTGTACGTCGGATCATAAGTGTTTCAAGTTCCCTTCTTCTACGCTCGTTTTAAATCTACCGGTTGAAATTTGGTGTACCTCCTACGATAATTCACTACCGTCACTCGTCACTCCTTCGAAAAAGGCACAATAAATGTGACCGAAACGTCAGGTGTAGAACGGAAATCCGTTTATGATCCCTAGGGACTGAAAGCCGAAAACCCAAAAACATAACCTCCATCACAGTCGATTCCTGTACATTGAACCCATTGCGATAAATCGATTTACAGTTGCCTCTCCACATCTCGATATCGAAGGGACCATCGAGATAGGGAGAGATCGAGACAAAGAACAAATTTTTGATGAATACTAGATTGAAAAACACTCCGTTGCCAAGAAAGTAATACCGTTTTGATTCATATTACGGACAGCTTCAAGTTCCGGACACTCTACTTTGTATGGGAAACATTTCACACGAAATGTTTCAATTTTTGCCGTTTAAAAGTTCTCGATTTCAAGGCTTGTTTTAGTAAGCATTTTCCATAAATATCTTTGAAAATTTATAATGCCCAACTACTTTAGATGTCTCTTTAGTGGTTTGACGATTTCAATTGATGATTTGACTGTTCCATTAATGATTATCATGAGCTGTCCGGAATTCAATTCAAAGTGTCCGGAATATGAGGCAAAAGTGAGGAAGCGTCCGGAATAAGAATCATGAAAAGGCCACACATTTTGATTTATTAAAAAATATTCAAGTTGCGGAAGCGAATTCTTTACCCACCATTCGAAAGTTAAGGGCTTCCAACGCTTGATAACGCTAAAGAATCATACAGAATAATTTATTTTGTATGCTCTCTGCTGGGTTATACCTGACTGAGGCCTTAAGTGTCCGTAATATGAATCAAAACGGTACACGAACAAACGTCATTTTGCGCTCTCGATTTGTTTTGAATCCCAAAATGTTGGTCTAGTAACCTTCGATATTGATCATATCGACATATGGAGAGAAAATTGAGAACGAAAAATCAACAGAAACACATCGAGACATGGAGATATCGAGATAAGGAGGACATCAAGATATGGAGAGTGAAAATGTATGCAGACTGAAGGGGCTTATGAAATCATCGACATAGGGAGAGATATCGAGATCGAGATGTGGAGAGTCGACTGTAATATTAATTTAACCCAACATTTCTAAAAAAAAATCTAAGCAATCATTTCATTACTTATTAGCGTTGCAAACAACGTGTTTTGAAACCAATTTTATGAAATTTCAGGTCAATTTAGTGCTGAAATCTAACCTGTTTCGCAAGGCTTCAAACTAGTAATTAACATCAACAAATCATGCCTACGTTAAATTAACGCGTTCAAAATCGGATTTTTATCTATTCTATTGACTTATTGCATCCATAAAATGGTACACCTAACCTATATAAACTGGGCAGATACCTTGTTTTTTTGCATTTCTTTGAATGTTGGCACATCATTTAGAAATGGTTTGATGAACACTTATCGCTTTATGTCTATTCGCATCGTAGAAAAGTTATATAATCTGGGGTGGCAAATAATTCTGGGGCAATATTTTTGCATCTACCATAAGTGTTTTAAAAGGGACTGCCCTACACAAGCTTTGAAATTTGTGTGGATCAAGGATATTATCGAGAATGCAAGAAAATAGATTCCCCTTGTAACGGCAGATATCTCACAGAATGTTACGAATCATGCCAGAAACATATTTGCCCTCAGTACTAGTGGGCGCTATGATAAAGCCAAAAGAGCAAAACAGTTTTCCACTGGATGTTTCCCGCAGGAACGATTGGGGTTGGGATCGACCAAGTCAAGCCTTACAGTTGAAGCTGTTCGCAAATAATGATGAGCTTCGACTGAGAACTTTTGCCCGAAAGCTTATCTTGGGAGTACGGTTAGCTTTGGTAAAACGATAGCCGCGCCGACGACGACGCAAATTTCAGTTTGAAGGGAAAGTTGGGTGAGCATCGGATGCCAGGATAGTTTTTCTGGAATGCAACCCCTACAAAGGATGCTCGAAAATCTTCGACAAGCAATATGGTGGTAGGCAAGTTTGCTCGCTCATGGTTGGAATTTCCGTTGCACTGTAGGACACCAGACTGCTTCAGACAATTGCGCAATATGCCGGCAAACACTCTGGAATGTGCTTGCAGGGAATTACTATTCATGGTTGCTCTATTGTTGTTTCAGAGAAGTGAACTTATTCAATATTAACGGAATATTGTAATGCGTACCGAATGTTTCTATGCATTAGAAATATTAGCAAAAATAATTCTTTTTAATTAAGATTTATCGTTTACGGCTAATCAGCCAAGTGGAAATTTTAACAACTACCGAAAAACTTAACATTACATATACTTTGCAATTGGATTAAATGGATAAATTGATGTGAAATTTGCGAAAAAGTTATACGTCTTCTCGGTGAGAATCGAACTCACGACTCCGTGTTCACTAGACAGGGCCGTTACCCGTACACCACGAGAGGACCCATGGACGCAGAAGTTAACCTGAATGCGATTTCAACTCAATAATCATACCCTTTTGAAGCTCGTTTTTGTAATAACAGAAATGAGCTTATTTGTGGTTTAGTTCCGTCATTTCATACCAATTAATCTTAGAAATACTTCGCATCATGTCATAGTTGAGCATTTGGTATGAAAAATGGCTTTCACTACTATTATTCTAAACACAACTGTATATGAACTTTTATCGGTACGTTATCGAAAACAACCCAAAGTATCCGTATTAAAAGAATCAATCTTATGGCTAAATAATGAACTTCAACTAACTTACAAAAAATCTGGTAACTGATACATACTTCTCGTTATAAATGATTAAACCAGTCTATCTACCATAAAAACGGTCTTCATTGTGCTGTAATTGAATCTAGGATTACCAACCAGCAACTTTTCGGGTTCAATTTTAGCTTTCATTTTCTATATTGCCCATATTTGCATAACAGTCCCATGTTCAATGGGATTTCCTATAATCACGGGCCTGTTATGTGAATATGGGCAAAAGAGTTCTTTGGTATACTTCGAAAAAGTTGCCTTAAAACACTTTCGGTATAGATCCCTGTCTCCATCGAAAATCTGCTATTTCCTTGGTGTTGTAACATCTGAAATGATACCCTGTACTAAAGTGGTAACCATCCATTCCACTTCAATAGGTTGTCTAATTTCCAATCGATCAGTGCCTCTTGTAGGTACAGGCGTACAGGTGTATCATTCAATGTCACAGTAGTTCCACTGGCGGCGGCAGTGAACCGCTAAGCCATTCGTCGAAACAGATCTTTAACGATCCGTGCCTAATTAATATGCTTTTTGCACACTCACGACCCGATTGCAACCTACGACGACGACGGTAAAGTCAACGAGCGGGAGTCTTAATGACTTCATTACAATTTCGCTTTCGCATTCATCAATATTAAAGGTAGGTGCGAACATTAATCCCCCGTCAGGTGGAGTAATTCAGGTAGGATATGCATTTTTTTATGTAGACAAACAAAAGCAAACTACTTTTTTGAAATCTTAAGAGACATTTCAGTGAGATAACTAGTTGGTAGAGAAGAAGTTTATTGTACGATTAATATTGTTAGAATATATAGTAGTATATAGAACATTAAGTTCCTAATAAACATAAAATTGGTCAAGAAACTTTGGAATCACGGGAACCCCTAAATTATTTCCAGGGAATCGGGAATCCTTATTTTTTTTTGTGTAATCCTTCCCGGGATTGAAAACTCTACTGAAGAAGAGTCCCTCATTTCTTACAAACTCAGCTTCCAAGCTGTTAATGCCAACACCCGGACCATGCGTCGGTGTCGCTGCTACTTCTGAGCAGAGCACTTGAACGAAAATTGCAAAGTGTTTCCATATTTTTCCAACAATTCATCAAACAAATGTCGTCATTATGTTGATACTTTTCGCTGCCCTCCCAGCCACTGACGAGCAACCTCGAGCAACAGCTGCGCTATGCAATACAATGCACAGATGAGAACCTTGAAAGCGTTCTGCTGCTGCTGTGCTGCTACATATCTACAAGCAGGGCGATTCAAATTATATAAAAAAAAGTTAATAGTATCTATCTACATTATCTTTCTTGAGGATTGTTATGATAAAAATAGAGATCTGTCAAATTTTCAGCCGTTTGACGATATGAAAATTCATATGAAGAAACTAAAATTATAATTATAACACTTACAGAAGTATTATATTCATATTGCTGATGATGTTACTATGAATTATCTAATCTCATAATTTAAACTTCTATGAAGCAAGTTGCTGAAGAAACAAAACTTTTTTGAGCTTTTTTGTTAGCGATTTTTTCAGAAGATGAAAGTGCTATAATCCCACATGAATCTAAATGTATGGTTTAAAAAATGAGTTTTCTCTTTGAGATGAAAAGTTTGCACTTTCATTACAGAACTTCAACTACAGATTTTTCAAAAATTTTCTATGGTAGTTTCATACAAACCTAGTATGTAGGGAAAGTGTTATGGCCATAGTGGTTCCCTATTTCGCCATATGCAAAATATGGATAACTTTTACATTTTTAATCTTTCTGAATGTTTAACATCAAGATTTATCCTTTATCTTACTGCTAAAACACAAAAGATTTTTCAAAATGTGAAGGCATTCAAGATATCACGTATGGCGAAATAGGGAACCACTATGGCCATAACTGGTACACCTACCCTACACCACAAAAAAAAAAACAACTCTATTTTTATTACAAGGATTGTAAGGAAGATACAGGAAATTGGATTTTTTTTGTAATTTGAACCGCCCTAATCTACAGAGGCTTGAGTAAAGGTTGGCGGGATTGCATCGCTTCGCCACCCTTCACCGTCTGGTCGTCTGGGCTTCCACCACCACCAGGTTGCTCTTGCATTGATCCACTATTCATCAAGAACGTCGGTTGCATAAAAATTTCCCTTCCCTTGCCCGAGAATTCAGACAAAAGCTAAAGCTAAAGAAGAGCGGAACAAAACCGAAATAGAGCTTTGTGTTCCGTCATTAGCTTCGCCATCATTTGTTCGTGTGGTTCGTTGCTTGCAGAGCCATAGCCTTAATTTTTCGGGATTCGCTTTGTTTTTCCGCGACGCAAGTCAAAGTTGAACAGCTTTCGACAAATGCCTGTTGGGGTCTTGAGAGAAGGCGCGACGGCGAATACAACGGGAACGAAATTGAAAGGACTCAAATCTATTAGGACGTGGTGTAGGGAAATATTGTTCTATTCAAAGGGAATGAATCATGCAACGATTGTAATTCAAGTTGCTTTCCAATAACGCTTGAGATAGATTTCCCTATAAGGCAATCTGACGTTTAATCAGCTTGCTTGTTTCCTGCACACGCACGCATATGGATTGTTTTCATACGGAAATCGTTTTCGTGTGAAAACAACAAACAAAAAATCGCATTTGATCTTGTTGCTGGAGAGAGAAGAGTGCGAGAGCCTTATAAGTTAGATAAAGTTTAGTGCTGGTAGCGACTGAGTGTATAACAAATAGGAAATTCATACACCTCATGCCTGAAAAAAAGAGCAAATGAGACTGAAAAGAATTTAAAAAGTTATTAAATACGAACTAGGAATGTATTTTAATGAAAATTACCCAAAGAAACCGACTAGACATCTCTCAAAGGCTATTTCTAAGAGTTTCTTCGAGGATACCTCGTGACCAAGTAAAGAACTACTTGGGCACTTCTATAATTCATTTTGCCATGGGAGGTTTTTCTCGGCCAAATCGTCTGAAACTTTGCAAAAAAAGCACTTCAATACGATGCATAATGTAGGAAAATATGAGTCCGGCAGCTTTCAAAAACCCCTCTGCTGAAGTGAATTGTAAGCGCCAAGAATATGAATAGGTATTTTTCATGATTATTTTCTTCAGAAATTTCATCAGCATGTAATTTGTGTATATGCTAAAATCTTTCGTCATGTATTACTAAAAATACCTGAATTGATCCTGTGATTCTTTCACGGACATCCTAAGTGATTCGTCAAATACTTCATTCAGAACATATTCAAGAATTGAACCAGAATTTCTTCCAAGGATACCTTCCGAAATTACCGCAGAGATTTCTCCAGAAATTATTATAAATTTTAATCCAGGAATTTCAAAATGAGGACCCTAGCTCTCTCAAAATTCATATAATTATTTCCTACAAGGGTTTTGTTTAGCATTATCTCTAATTCTTTTCCTTTCTGAACTAAAGAATTTGTTTAATATTTCAACCAGGAATTTCTATTCAGGAAATACTGCAGACATTCTTCCCGAGAATTGCCACATATTTATCTCTGATTTTCAAAAGATTCCCTCGAGGGAATTATCCAGGAATTCTTCCCGGGATGTCTATACGGAATTGCCAACAAAAATGTTCAGAAATTATTGTAATAAAGAATGTTTTTTCTAAAGGAAATCCTGAAGTATTTACATGTAAAACCCGTGATTTCACCACATGATAAAATATTGCAGCAGAGAACCCCGGCAATGATTCCTAAAAATATTGCTAATCTATTTACAGTTCTGATCCAATTTTATAAGCCCTTTTTGCGAAGACCTTTTTCAAATCACTATTTTATAATTTAATTTTCTTTAATATTTTTCAATTATGATTATGAACAACTGAGGAAAAGTAAAACATTTAAAAAATGTTTACATTTTGAGGAAGTCTATGAAACGTTTGTGAAAAAGGAATAACTTAAACGAGCCATCTACAGTATTAGAAAATACCCACTTTTTCGAACTTCCATACAAAATTAATTAATTTAAAAGGCTAGATCTCAGTTGTTTATGAGCCGATTGAGTTTGGTTTGCATTTTCGTGTCTTCTACCAAGTTGTTCAGTAAGTAAATGTGCTTCTTTTGATGTATTCAGCATTTTGATCTATCCCCCTGGAGGTGAGATAGAATTTTTTTTTAACTTTTTAATATACAAGGTTGGCATCTTGACAAAGGTAGTAGAAAATGCTGTTATGAATAAGTTTGCCGGAGATTCCAAGTTCAATACTTCAAATCTCCCACAGTTACGTTAATGAGGAATACCAGGTCGAATTTGTAAAGGAATTCTTGTAAAAGTTTATAATAGATTTCATCGAATAATGCCTGAAGGAGTTTTGGACAATTCCTTAGAATAATCGTAAATGAATTTCGAAAATAATCCTTATGAAAATACCTGTCATAAATGAAGAAACTGGCGATGGAATTATTGTAGAGTTTCTCGGAAAAATGTCTAAACGATTTTTTTTTTTCAAAAACTCTGGAATTAACCTTTGAGGAAGTAGACTAATTCCGTCCAGAATGTCGTAGAAAAAAAAAGAATAATCGATCATTTTGACTCAAGAAAAACTTTTGGAATCGGCCTATAAGTTTTTGCACGCAAATTATTTGAAAAATTCTAACTCCGTAACTGTTAGTTTCAGTGAGAAATGTTCTATGAAGAGGTTGTAGCGAACCATTTCGACTATAAGAAAAAATATACACTGACAAAATGTTTAATTTCTTTCATGAAAAAATCAAAAATAAAACTTAAATTTTAGATTACACAAAAAGTATTTTTGATTTTTTTTAGTTTTTTATCATACAATCAAAACAAATTTTTGGGACAAAGTTTCATGATGGAGAAATTTTGAATAAAAAAGTTTTTCTATGAACAAATTCTGCCCGATTTTTTTTTTAATTTTGTTTTGTCGAAATAAATACGTTTTGATGATACAATATGAATCTTGAAATCATTCTAAACCATAATGATTAACATGATCTCTTTTCTAGAATAAGCAATTTTCGGATTACATCAAGTTTAGAGTAAGGTTGGGCAAAAGTTCGCTCTTAGTGGTGTAATCAAAGTTTCCATGACTACTCTTAGAGAAGTAATCATGATAATCATTATGGTTTAGAATGATTTCATTCTTTAAAAGAAAAGAAAAAGAATTTCTTTTGTATCACCAAAACGTATTTCAAATTCAAAATTTAAAAAATCGACAAGAGTTGTTCCTAGAAAAACTATTATATAACACATTCCTCCATCATGAAACTTTGTCCCAAACATCTGTTCCCTGTCAAGATACTATGGTAACAATTTGAAAAAATATCAAAAGTGGGGTTTTTGTGTAATTTTAAATTTACGTTTTATTATAGATTTTTTTTCATGAAAAAAATATGTTTTCATTGTATATTTTTTTCTTGTAGTTCAAATGGTTCGCTACAATTTCTTCATAGAGCATTATTCTCTAAAATAAACAGTTTCGGATTTAGATTTCTTCAAATAAATTGCATGCAAAAATTTGTATGCCATTTTTTTCTCTTTGTAAACCACTTATTCTACCAAACCGAAAGCATGTACTGAATTTACTGCAAATCGAAGATGGTCTAGTTCGGTGACTGACCTATTTGTCATGGAATTCGTCAGAACTCCTACAGGATCCATGGGGAATCTCCTAGAAGTAACAATTGAGAATTCGGTAAAAGAACCGATGAAAAAACGTGTGGAGAAAAACATGAGATTTTCAGAGTAATCTTTGTGAAAATTACTTGAGGTAGTAGCGTTTGAGTGCTCTAGGATTTTATGGACCGATCCTTAAAGAAATTCATCAAACCATCTCTTAAGAAATCGCTGTTAGCAGCAGCGTTGCTAACCTTCCAGATTTGTCTGGAACATTCCAGATTTTTGAGGCCCCATTTTACAAAAAACAGATGAAATTTTGAAATGAATATTTGTAAATAATTTGTAAGCTCCTAAATATACGACATAGAAAATCCAGATAAATTTTCAGTCTTCTAGACTTAAAAAAAAATACTTGGCATCCCTGGTTAGCAGGAACCTGAGTAGAAAAAGAACCTGAAAGTATTCCAAAAATTACTAGAATTCTTGAACCGTTCCTCGCAGTGAATCAAATTATCATCAAAATAAACGAAAAACAAACAACAAAGCAAGATCGCTCACAACCGTTTGTCGCAACTGTTGCGGATAAGGACACAATCCAAAGCAAAATTGTCATGACAATCACAGAGCGCAACATTGTTGCAACCTTTTCAACTCGCGATTAATCAGTTATTTTAAACAAAAAACTAAATTTGTTTTATGGATGCTGTTGATAATGTGTCAATGTTTACCAATACGGAGAAAGTTCTCGAAAATTGCAATGCGAAGCGAATAAAATCGATGCGCACGTGGTGATCAATCTTTGTCATATTCTGTTCAAGTGATGATAAACTCATGTTGCGGAATAAAATTGTTGCAACAAGAATTGGAGGTGATAATGTCTTTGTTGCTGCGCATTGGATGACAATTGATTCACTGATTCCTCGGCATCTGATCGAAATATCATTAAGAACTTGAGGAACAATCGCGTTATAATTTCTAAAGGTTTCTCTGGACCATCTAGACTTTTGTATCATAATTCATTGCAAGTAGATTAAGACAAAAAAGTGACTTTAGAGACCATTTTGATTAAACTAAAGACTTTGGAGACCTTACATAAAAAAAAAACTTTTTAATGAGACCTGCTGTTTTTTTTTTTGTTTGGTTGGCTTCTTTCGCTTGGTTAGTGCTTTGCCAAGGCCCAAGCTGTTCGATTTTAGGAATGGCAATTTTAGGAAGATATTGTAAGGAATATAGCAAGCATGAACTTTGGCGGCTTCTGTGAATATTTCAAGACACTTTCTTATGGGTTTCATAGCCCATTGTATACCGTGGGATGAATTTCACCTGGAACTGTCAGAA
This sequence comes from Aedes aegypti, assembly GCF_002204515.2. Lineage (NCBI taxonomy): Eukaryota > Metazoa > Arthropoda > Insecta > Diptera > Culicidae > Aedes > Aedes aegypti. The sequence goes on from NC_035108.1 coordinate 145,502,973, forward strand.
AAGATAGTCAGATAACCTTCAAGAATCTTCCCAAGAAGTACTGCTGCAGGAACATGTTAAAATCTCACAAGGAATCAAATAGAAATCCAGTTAACTGTATGCGAGTTGCGCCAAGGATTTGGGTACAATAAGTAAAAATCAACCGAGGAAAATCAAAAATATGTCGTAATTTTCTGCGCATTCTTCAAGAAAACATCTTAGTGTCTTAGTGTCAAATCGTATAAATTCGTTTGTTTTTTTTTTCTTAAATTCACAATTGATTAATATTATTTTTCTCAGGAAACTGCTATTTAAAAAATATGTATCAACATTTATGCTCTTTACTATGTGGTTTGTGATTGAAATTTTGAGTAAAAAGAGCTCCTGTGAGAAAAACATTGAACGGATAATATTATAATATATATTTTTATCCAAATGTCAGAGGGACATTAACTTCTAAGAATTTAAAGCAAAATCAGCCAAGGACCTTTTCTAGAATCTACTGAAAATCTTATTAGCAATCTACTAATAACCATTTCAGTGATCTCTCAGAAAGAATTTTTAAATACTGGTCGGCATATGAACATGATTTCAAATGAAAATTGAACCAGCATCTCGCCAAGAATATTGTCAGAAATCTTTAAGTACCCCTCTAGAAATGTTTCAAAGATCATAATCGTTAAGTATCTCTCTATCAACTGACCAAAAAAATAATCATAATGCGAAGTACGAAACACAGACAGTGGCGCACCCCTTGTTAAAAATTCTAATTTTACTCCATAGTACTTAAAATTTAAATAAACCGGTAGTCTTATGTTTTTTGTTTTCCTGGGGTGTTCACCAAATTCCCGGGTATTTCCCGCTCATTTGTAATTCCCGGGTTTTTCCCGGATTTCCCGGATGGATGGACACCCTGTATTTATCTCAAAATCTGATTGCCTTACACAAAAACTGTCTTCAGCAAACTTGTTCATCTCGTTAAAATCTACAACTTTGCAGAAGATACCATAAAGCTATTCCTTCAATATTTTTAGTTAAGTCATTTATAAAAAACCGTCAAAAAATTCACTTTAGTCAAACCGTTACTCCTTTTTAATCATTCAAAAATATATGTTAAAATTCAAGTTATTTCTGATGTTCTCCCAAAATTTCATTCAAATCGGTCCATAAATAACAGAGATATAGTTTACCAAAGTTTATCATTTTGTATGGAATATCGAAAAAGTTGCAAATGTTTTGTCGCTCAAAAGTGATCAAATTCACCCCATTTTACGGCAATGTCATTCTTGCACATTTTTTTAAATCTAATAATCACGTTCATTGTTCAATTTGATAGTGTCAACAAAGAATTATGTCAGTATTTTTTTTCTATGATAATGTTGCAAAGCAACGCTTTTTACTCATTAATATAAACTTTCACTTCTTAGTTTTCGAATGACCATATTTTGAAAATGATTCATATCAATGACTCCTATTATTCTCAGAATAATTAACAACACGCGAAAGATTCGAAACATGGATGACGAGGACGACACTGCCGCAAAAGTTGATTGAATTGACGATTGGCACGTTTCATCAACAAAACAAACCATGGATCCGCAGAGATTATGCCCGTCCCTGGGGGGAGGCACACGGATTGAACACGTTGCTGGTGGGTATGTGGACCTATTTTGATTGCACATCTGGAGCTGCACGATTCTGCTTACCTGTGGAAGAGAGGGAGAGATTTCATCGGAATTAGTTTTTATGCTTTACACATTGAGTGGGGATTTTGATGACTTTGATTACGGAAGGACGATAATTGAGGGGTTCGAAGCAAAGAGGTGTCAGTGACTAAAACCTGATTTTGAGAAAAAAAACGGTTTAAATTTTTTCAGCAATTTTTCTATTATCACTGCTATTGAACGAAACAATCTTCCAATATAGCGTTAAAAAGCTTGAAAACAGTAGATTGTTCAATACATGGCAGAGCAATCCGGAAATAATTCTCAAACACCAAAAGAGGATAAATCTCCACCCAAATACTTACACTAATGACATCGATAAATATTTATCTAGAATAATATTGACCGAAAACAGCGTAAGTGAGCGCTCATTGATTTTGGATGACGCGAAAGTGTCAATAACATACACGCGAACCTTGTTGAACCAGAAGAAAGAAGCTGTTCGCCACACATCTTGGACGTCAAACAGTCGAAAATCCGGTGCATACAAGCCGTTAGTTGAAAAAGTCGATTTTTCAATTAGGTATTGGTTGGCGGGTGTGCGGTCGAAACCAGCTGTGAGCGGATGAAATATGGCAGGAATATAAACAACGCGCTAGCGATATTTCATCTATTTGTATGTTGTGGCATCAGAATGGTTATGATCATCGTTTGTAGGAAAATAGCAGAGATGTTTTATTAAGCGAAATATGTTACAGTTTACAATATGTATTTTTTTTTTCTTCGTATTAGACACCATCAAGAAGAAATAAAAATTTACTTGTAATCTGATTTGACGTCAAATTCCACAATTATTAATCATCCCTTAAACTCCCCAAAATTTGCTTCGAAAGAAGATGGTAGATTATTCTTTCTACTAGCTCCACAAACACATCATAAAACCCTTTGTGCCTTCATCGCACCACTGCATACAACCGAGCAACATTGAACTCGTTCAAGGCTAGCCGGATAGCCCTCGTCTGCTGTTATAAGCCGATTGCAGCACGGGCACTTCACAACTGGCTCCTCCTGAACTGATGAAACAGGGAACGCATCTCAATCGTAAACCACATCGAGCGAAGCTCCAAGCTTATGGAGTTGCAACCGGATCGACTCGAGCTTCGAATAAAGGGTAATCTTCGGTGTTTTTGGTGTCGTTAAAAGGTCTTACAATCTTCTCGATAGCACGTCGCTCATGACCCCGTCAAGTATACCACACCACCACCATAACAATTAGAGCTGTTGTCCTCCCGTCCGTCACCGGACTGAAAATTCAAAAGTTCATCAACACTGTCCGGCTGCATGCCTGCAGGGGTGGTAGCGACTGAGGGGCTTTAAAATAGGAACAGCAGAAAAAGAAAAACTCTGGAAGTCCTCCAAGAATTCAAGAATTTACAAAGAACATCTCAAGTCGTGCAAGAATTCATCTGGCGATTTTTTCCATCGATTTATCTATGGGACTTCGAAATTCCCGTTTAGAACGTCTACAAGCAGTGTCATTACATGCCACGATTATTCGCTTCCATGGTCGGCAGCCAAATGATTTTGCTAAACTCATCCGCTACCGGCATCTCATAGAATGCCACAGTGGGAAAAAAGGTAGCAAGCCGGCGAAAAATTATGTATCTTGTGAACGCAACGCGTAATTCTTCAGAAAACACTTGTATCTTATGTAAATTTGTCTAAGGAATTGAAAAACGTATGCATGAGTTATTGAAATTTCGTTTATTAGACGATAGAAATGCAGGGGTTAGACCTAACCGCACGGATAGTTATCATGCCCATTTCACCAAAATTCCCAATTTTATCAGATTTTTCATATGATTTATCATATTCTATGAAGGGAAACCGCTTATTAGCTACTAAAAAACGTTTTCTAAACGATAATAATCTAAAAAAGGAAGTGCATGAAATAAAACTGATCGCACGGATAGGTATCAAGCTCATTTTACCAAAATTTCTCAATTTATCAGATTTTTTATTATTTTTTATTATTTGCAGGGAAACTGTTTATGATAGGAATATATATATAAAGATGTGAATGCATGAGTTGGTCATGATCGCACGCATCGCCACCATGCTCAATTCACCCAAATTTCCCAGAGCTCTACAAGAAAAACGGCCACGAATACTAACGCACGATAAATCTTTTTTTTAACCTACTTATTTATTTATTTTATTAAGCTGAATTCGCCGTTAGGCATCACGCCAGCTGAGTACAGTTTGATATCTGAACACTATAACAGTATCTGAATACACACTACTACTACTATGACGGTCTATTTTTGGATCTGACCGTGACGTTGTTTCTTTTCCTCAGGCTTGATAGAAACTCCTCTGCGAGGCAAAAAGGAGGCAATTTTGCCGTTTTATGGGGAGAAAAAAACTGAACTCAAAATTTTCAACACAGATTCTCAAGCGATTCGAGTGAGAGTGCAAAAAAGTTTTTAAGTGCTATAATTAGTAAAAAATATTATGAGCTATTGAAATAACGATTTCTAAGTAACAAATGCGTTTAAAAATAGAAACTGATCGCAAGGTTTGTTAGTATATCAGAACCACTTTTATTCAATTCCTCAGAAAAATTAACATGAGATACAGGTATTTTCTCAAGTATTATGCGTTACGTTCACAAGATACAGAATTCTTCGTCGGTTTGCTACCATTTTTCTCACTGTGCAATGATAGGACGAACATCGAGAAATACAAAAACTGTGGAATGAATGTCGTCTGACATGATGACATTTTCATAAATCAAAAAATCTGCATGAATTTCAGAAGTGTCCAATCATAAACGAAAATAATGGTTTAAACTTGCATGTTATGACGAATGCGATACACATACAGTGAGAGCAGTTCTTTTTACGAGAAAAGATAGAAATTAAAAACCGTACTGTTTTCACTTTCAATTGACATTTTTATTTCGTACGTTTGTTTGGCCGCTCGTGTTGCGGATGCTGAAGACAAAGACTGTCTTGTGTAAACGAAAACGTGTCGATTATAGTGATTGCTTACAATACTATCTATAAAAATTCAACCAGTAATTTCTCCAGAGATTTCTTTTTGATTCCCTCTAAAATTATCGTGCAGGATGTCTTCGAGTTTTAAACCTGGACTTGTCCCGGGAGTGCTTGCAGTCTCTCAAAATTGCGTTAATTAATCATTTCTCATCGTCAACGTTTCGATCCAGCTATTAGTCCATCTTCAGGGCGCGATACGGGAATCTGCAAACCGAAACTCCCGAAATAGGTGCATAGATTTTTCAGTCGAAACATATTATCTTAAACCAAGACTTTCTCTAAGGATAGATTCCGGAATTACACTTTACACAGTTCGAACGAAACGTGTAAATTTCTGAGACATATAATGCACATAATTGGAGCGTGGTATATAATGGATATTTACATGACATGTCATGTAAACATCAATTATATGTCATGTAATCCAGCAGGATTCTGTGTGATTACATGACATATAACACAAATTTACATGATTCCTGACTTAAATTTACATTTTCGGAATTTTCTAGGAATTAGGAACTTTTGTCCGGAATTCAGGAAAAAAATATCAAAACAATTATTAGAACAATTGCTGTTGTATTAATTAGTGTGAAACCTCAAATGATTTTTCGACATTTAAATTTTTTTTATTTTGAAGAATTCTCGCATAACTTATCATCTCGCCATAAAAGCCTTTGGTAGCAAATTGAGTACCTGGTTGTTTTTAAGCAAAGGAATGGACAAATATAAAAAAATATCACCACTAGCGTTGGGTGATTTTGAATCGATGTTCCGAAAATCGATGTTTGCTTACCGATTAATCGATTTTTTGAATCGATGTTTGGAGCATTTAAAATCGAGTGAATCGATTCTCTTCATTCGATTCTTTGATTCGATTAATTTTGTTTAAATCGTTAAATATTTCTTAATGAGTTTGTGGTAAAGAAACCATATTTTGAGCTAATCTTGAAGTTGTAAATCTGTTCAATTAATTTTCGAAACTGATCTGATTGAAAGATGTTGAAATCGAATGCAAATGCATTTGGTCACATTTCAAACTTCATAAATGTCAGTTTTCATCCGATTCGAATCGATTCGAAAACATCGATTCAAAGGATTCGATTAAATAGGTGAATCGATTCGGCAGTTCAAATGTGAATCGATTCAGTAACATCGTTGTTCTGGACAAATTTGCCCAACGCTAATCACCACTGCAAGATAGATAAAAAATTTCTCTCCGTCGTAGCATTGTTGAATAACGTTTGCTCAGTGATAACAAGCTACACACTCGGTTACTAGCCGTAGGGGCGTTTAGGGTGAGATCATAAGTTAAGTGAGAATTACTCGAAAAAGATTTGCAAGAACTGCAGGAGTAATCCTTGGATGAAAAGCTGGAGAAGTTCCTAGAGAAATTTATGGAGGAACTTCATTAGCTATTCTAAGTCGAATTCATTAAGCAATTCTGAGAGACCAGGTTTCTGCGAGAATTTAGGGAATTTATAGGGGAAGGTTGTTTTATTGAAACAATCTTTGAATCTTGGAAGAATTCCTGTATGAATCATTGGAAGATCTCATAAAGCAGGACAGCCCGACGTGTTTATGCAGAGTTTGAAAACTCTTCTCATATCGGGCCTGATGAATATGCTGCCAACTTGAAATTAGTTTCAATTTGACTTTTAGCAAAACTGTTTTTTTTTTTAATTATTCTAAATTAGAGTCTAGATCAATCAATATTTCATTTTAAAAATATTCAAAATATTTGTCGGTTTAATTCTAAATCTATCTTGAGATTATCGATTTGAGGTTTATAATGAGATAAAAAAAAAATAATAAGAATAATATTGTTAGAATTGCAAGAGCTATTTCTTTCCCATGACATCTTTTACCATTTGAAAGACAAAATTGACTATTTATTAGGCTTAATTTTCAAACAAAATCGCACTGAAAGATACGATAATATCCCCTCAGTACCCTGGATATGAATTATGAATAATTTAGGGAGAGATATACATAGAATCCCGATCAAAATTTTCTCAAAAATCAAGTAGACTTCTCGAAAAATCTTAGACATCTTGGAAGCGCGAAAATTTGGGACAAGACGTCCAATGAGTCTTTGGCAGAATTCCACAGACTTCTAGTCAGGAATCGCATCGCATCGCGACGTAATTTTGTTAAAACCTGAAAATAATTTTATTTGATCCTCATAGAATCTCACACGCATTTCTAGTTTAGATTTGAGCATAACTCCCCCAAAACCCTGGACAGCATTTTCAAAAATTTCAAGGTAGAATTAGATGAGATTCAGAAGAAATCCTAGGCACAACTCTTGCAGTTCTTTTTAAGGATTCTCACTTTATCCTAGCCAGCTGAATTCTCACATAATGTTATTAATTTCTGGTCATCATCCTCACAGAGTCCATTGCGAGAATTTTCGAATAATATTGTACTGGATAAGATAACCTCAGGTATGTTTTTCATAACAATAGAGTCTAGTAGTAGAGTTGGAGTGCTCAAAGTTTACCTGGAGCAAATTTTGGAGACATTTCTTTAAGTATCCCTTGAAAAAGTACTCGAATAATTTTTGGGAGAATGTGTGGAGGAATCTCTGGAGATTTTTTAGAGGGATCTCTGAAGAAATACACCTAGACAAATCACTAGGAGAATTTTTGAAGCTTTTTCTCGGTGATTTTCAGAAGAAACTGTGAAAGAGTCGCATAAGACATTCTAAAATTTTGCACCAGGTTCCACTGCACTGCACTGCACACCACTGCAACAAGAATGAGCTTGGGCTTGATTGGCCGCACGTGGTTGCTTACTTCAAAAGGAACCAACCAGATGACTGCTTGGGACTAACAGACACCCTCAGTGTATAAGTGCTGATGGTCTTCTATTTTTAGGCAACAATGGTGCCTGCTACGTCAAAATACAGAGCAATGAAGGGAAGAGGGAGGAATTTATTTTGAGTTAAATCTTGTCCATTGTAGATCGGATATACCTCTGCGTCTACGCCAGTTCATGCGGGAAGGTATAGGGGTAAGGTAATTTTATGGTAGAGAGGTTTGCTTTAGGTTAGCAGACTGCCTATGTATCATGAGTAAGGAAAGGCGTGATATAACGATGGAAGAATGGAAGTGCAGAGAAACGGTTTCTTTGACCACCTCTGGTTCTAGCAAATACTATGAACGATTAGATCAAGTGTGATAGATTAGGAGTGGAAGATAGAAGCAAGTGACTACAAAGAACGAGACCAATGACCCATGATTGAACCCATGACCTCCTGCTTATGAAGCGGAAGCGGTAGTCATTATACCGCCAACTCCGTCGGATTTCACGGCAAGCAGAATGGGAAAAAAAGTGACTAAGACCTGTTTTGTTAAAAATAAAAACTTTAGAGACCTTTCGTTGAGAAATAGAAACTTTTTTTTAGAGACTTTCATTAAAACAGTGAAATCTCTAAAAAGAAACCCGCTACCAGCCCTGCAAGAGGAGAACGCACAACGAAAGGAGAAATAAACAAAAAAAAAGATACTCAGGTAGGTATACAAACTCCACACATGGCTGCCACCAAAACTGGAATAAGGTATGATGGGATATGCGCCGGGACCTGTGCTTCGAGCGTGAGTTCTCGCGGTCGAACAGAACCGAACCGGACTCCGGACGGTCAGTAGTGTGCTTATTGAAACATGACGAAAGTTGCTTCTTCCTGCGCACAACAGGAGGGAAGCTCTGATGTCTCGATCAGTGGATTGCAACAAAATTATATCACAGTTATATTTAAATTTGTTTCAAAAGACAAGGTTTGTTTAATGTTTGTTAGAAGCATTTCGAATTGGTGGAGCTGCTTCTCAGCTTAGTGTTTTTATGAGCACTTCCACAGTTATTAACTGAGAGCTATCTTTGTCAATTGACTACATTTACATGTGCACATCGTGCAATACTCTATATTGGGAATCGAGAAACAATCCATTAAAGAAGATCCTCGACCGATGGGATTCGAACCCGCGACCTTCAGTTTGGTCTTGCTGAATAGCTGCGCGTTTATCGCTACGGCTATCTGGTTCCCTTTGCAAAATCTGTTACAATTCTGTCGTAATCCACCAGTCGGGATACCTACTTGGCCGGGCGCAACTGGTTTTCCCGGTTCGATGGGGAGGGAATCTTGCTCTAGAACAGCACCTTCGGCGTCGGCGGCAGCAACGGCAATCCGCAAGTCTGGGCCATTTTTGCGGTGATGCGGGTGATGACTTTTGCGCATTTTTTCGCGAACCGCGAGATCAATGCTCGCCACGAAATTGGCACAAAGAAACTTTCGGGCGATGTGGACGATGAACTTGGGTCATAAATCATGTCGTCGCCGGTTTTCGCAGTGAGAAAGAAAATGGGCTACATTTGATCTAGGATTCCGATTGTTGGGCAGGAAATGTTAATTGTTAGGGCATATGTGAATTGAGCTTTTAAAATAATAAATGCAATCAGTATGCTTCATTAACTGTTACGTGTAGCACGATGATTTGATTCGTTCCAACAAATCTGAAGGCTATTCTACCGGTCTTACTCTTGTAGCATAGAAATGGCTTTCGACAGTGTTTGGTATGCAGGCTCGAATGTGAAATCAGAAAACTTTGATTTTCCAACATGCATTGTTAGAATAATACAATTATCAGAACTGCAGGTCTGTCAGACTTCCTATAAAAGCTGGTGTTCTTCAAGGCAGCATTTTAAGATCAATATTATACAATATTTTCATATCAGACTTATCTGAGCTACCTCAGGGATATCAGAAATCTTTACTTGCGGATGACATAAGCCTCTCCGTTAAAGGACGAGCTTTGGATATTTTTCTTCATACTTGCAGAAATGAAAGATTTCCCCTAGTGCTTCCAAAACTCAACTTATAATAATACCACATAAACCAACAGCTATTTATATGAAACCTTCAAGAAGATATGTTGTGACGATGAGGGGAGCCCCAATAAATTGGTCAGATGAAGTTAAGTATCTAGGGCTAGGTAAAAAAAAAAGTTTTAAAGGCACATTGAGGGTATTTATGCCAAATGTAACAAATACATTAAATGTTCTTATCCACTGTCTTAATAACAAGCTTTTGATCTTCAAACAAATTTTCAGGCCAGCCATGTTGTATGCTGTACCAATATGGACTAGCTGTTGTAATACCAGGAAGAAAGCTCTACAGCGGATTCAATACAATTTTGAAAATGATTCTGAAGCTCCCTCCCTGGTATAGTATAAATGAGTTACATAGAATATCCAATGTTGAAACATTTGAACAAATGTCATATAAAAAATGGGCAATAATTTTTGACAGTCTTTCATTTATTTCACAAGTCCACAAAGATTAACAAATCAAATTTAACATCACAAACATATTGAATGTGTGCACAGCAAAAAAATCTTAAATTTACGTGACACGTATACTTTAAAAAAATGTAAAACGAGTTATAACTGAATATTCAACGATAAATATTGTAAACTATTTCATTGCATTCGAAAATGCTTGCAATCTTTAGTGAAACTGAATCATTTCATGATCTTCTATCCAACATTCGCCAATATTGTATGCATCTAGAAAGTGAAATTGCAAACAAGAATGCTCGGTTTACATGATTCTATGCTGAATATTCTGTCATATATAATGCACATGGATGAATCGACGGCCTGTCATTTGATGTGCATTATTTATGATTGAATTTTCAGCGTGAAAATCATGTAAACCGAGCTGTTTTGCATGCAACATTCTTTAATTGAAGACGTTTCGTGTTCAATATTAAAGTTTTTGCTAGAAATGTTGGATATAATAGATGTGTTTGTAGATTTTATCATTGAATAATACATGAGAAATGGCTTTGCATGATTGAAGTTAAAATTACGTTACGTGTAAATCTAAGATGTTTTTGATGTGTAGCATAATTTCCTTTTGTCAAAACTGTTAACAGTGATGTAGTAGCTTATCTGTGGTTCAAAAACTAAAGATGATACATGACAACTGCTTGTTGTTTGGTTTAGTATCATACTGCTTCATCTGCTGTTCTGTTCGCCGTGAGAGACAATCTTATGCGGGTATACTTTGCGGTTCTTTGGCTCTGCATCGGAGTCTGCAGCTTCATACCAGTCGGTTCTAGCCTCAAGCGTGAGTACAGGATACATGAAAAGCGTCAGAGGGGTCAACGCAGGTTAATTTGAACAGATGGTCGGTTCTCCCTTACAAACATGAAGTATCTTCGAATGAAGCGGGACTACGAACTGCTTGCTTCCAACGGGTTTTGGTTCTACTTTCTTTAGTCGTTACTTTTCATGGATAGCGAATAACCCCTTCATAAGCGAAATATAACGTTTACAATGAAAAGGTTTGACTTTTGAATTATGGAAGTTTTGTAAAGTAAGAATTTTGTTGCGAAACACGGGATTTTTTTTTGTCTCGGGATGTCCTTGGATGGACACTCTACCTGGAATTCTTAGGAAATTCAGAGTAAACACACGTCATTTTGATTCCTCATTTGAACGAACATTGCTCAAAGAATGATTTTCGGATTGATTTTTAGAGTCTCTTGACATCACGGCAAATATTACTGCTTGTTTAACTATGGATTTATCTCACATCTTACTCCAACGATCTCTGCAGGAGTTTGTTTTGTGATTTTTCAAGAACTTTCTAGGAAATTCTTTTAAGAATTTAGTTTGAGATATCTTCAAGAACTCAATGAATTTGTTGAACAAACTATGGATGGTTCATCACTTTAATTGTTGACATAAGCGCTTATTCATGTTTTTATAAAATTTCGAATTCATTTAAAACCTTTGGAATACTTCGATGTTTAAGATGTCGACGCATTGATAGATAACTTTTTAAACAGAGGTTACATGAATCGCATCACTTACCAAGGTGAATCCTGATCATGTAGCTTTGAAGCCCTCCCACTAACAAAACTCCTTCCCGTGGCAACCATGAAGATGTAGAGGTATACTCCTCGGTCGTTAGTAATAATGGATGTCACACTAACATTTCATCGCTTCCCCGATGACCGCAAGGACGTGGCCGGCGCCGTTATTGACATTACTAATTACAGAGCCCTCGAAAATGTACATTGAAGATGATATGCTACTCATAAGCTACATCTGTTGGTTACCTGTACAATTTCGATGATTCTTGTTGTACGGTTTCTTGAAGCTATAATAACCTTTGTGGAAGAACTTCTTTAGGATATGTGGTAAATCTCATAGAAGTAACAACTAGAAACATCGGTGAATGAATCAGTGGAAAAACATCTGAAGGAAATCCTGGAATAATCACCGTCATGTTTCATCATGTTTCACCCTAGTAATCCATCAAAGATTTTGCCAAGAATGTCGTGAAGAATATACAGCCATTCCATGGAAAACCGATCGAGTGGGTCGCCGAACTCCGTGAAAATTTGCTATTTTGTTCCTTATCCGAAATAAGGATACACGTGTTTTTGGACTTTTTGATTAGGGTGACCATTTCCAAAATAGGGTGGAAAAATCGCGACCTTGCAAAATTTTTATTTAAAAAAAAATATAACTTTGGAACCGCTTGACCGATTTTTTATTTCTTGGACGAAATGGAAGCTAAAGATTTTGAATTTTCAAGACAAATATAAAAATTTCATAAAAATTGTTTTAAATCCGTTTTTTCGTGTTTTGAAGGCCTTGAGGCCAAAGGAGCTATTGATGTTCACATTTTTCTTGGAAGTTCAGAAGTTAGGTTTACTGTCAAATTTTCAGCGATGAGTGTTTTTTAGTTTTCGAGATATATTGTTTTGTAAAAACTGTCATTTTTTATCGGCACGCACTGTAGGTCTCTGCGCATTAGATTTTTTATTTTTGAAAAAATCATAACTTCATAACAAGCTCAACCGATTTTCAATCTTTTTTTTTGGAATAAAAGCTTAAGATTTCAATATTTCAGAAAAAAAAATGTTTACACGAGAATATATGAAAAGAAAATCCAGTTTTTTATGAATTTTTTATATTTCTTCATGTAAAACTCTTTTCTTTCAGGTTTTTTTTTTCTGAAAAGTTGAAATCTTAAGGTTTCATTCCATAAAAAAAGATTGTAAATCGGTTTGAGCTGTTCAACAGTTATGATTTTTTTTAATAAAAATCTAATGCGCTTAGACCTACAGTGAGTGCCGATAAAAAATGACTAAATTTTTATTTTCAAAAATACATATCTCAAAAACTATAAACCATACATCAATGAAAATTTGACAGTAAACGTAAAATTTTCTAAACTTTGAAGAAAAATGAGAACAGCAATAGCCTCTCTGGCCCCGAGTCCTTCAAAACACAAATTTTTGAGAATTTTTATTTTTTTTTCTTGAAAAGTCAAAATTTTTAGCTTTCATTTCGTCCAACAAAATTGAAAATCCGTCAAGCGGTTCAAAAGTTATAATTTTTTTTCTGATCACTCTATTTCGGAAATGGTCACACTAATCAAAAAATCCAAAAACACGTGTATCTTTATTTCGGATAAGGAACAAAATAGCAAATTTTCACGGAATTCAGTGACCCACTAAATCGGTTTTTCATGGTATGGCTGTATGACAATGTTATCACCCTTTGAACTCCCGTAGTAGTTTAATGTATGTAAAGATAGATTTCTCTTCGACAACAAAATCCTAATAATGACTCAAAGTTATGTAGCCATTCTCACCGCCCCTGAGAACGGTCTGCCAATAATGCGTTTGCAAATAAACCCACCCACCATCACTCGCTCTTCGGATGCAACCTGATTTGTATGCAATCGCGATCTTCAAGAGACCACTTTCACGATCGCGATCCGTTACGGTTTCACGGTTTCGATAATGAAAATCGTCTTTTTCCCCCCGTCTCAACTCAACTCTAGTAGCCATACTAGAGGTATTAACCACCTACTACATAGTACAGCACAGTACCAAGACGTTTGTCGTCTCTTCGGTGATCATCGCCATTCATTGAACGATCAGCCAGCGGCAAACTACAGTGTTGGACAATTCGTTTGGGACTTTTTTGATTTTTTTATACAAAGTGGTCAACTTTGGGGGAATAGATCTCAGTTATTTATGGGTAATTTGCATCAAATTTTCATAGCCGTTTAGAATTAAGTTACATTACCTTATATTATTGAGTATTTTTTCCATTCAAGAGTTCGCAAGTTGTAACAATTTGACTTAATTGATTTTTTATACAAAAAATTAAAGACTTTATCTTAAAATATGAAATATTCATACATAAAGTGCTGAAACAAACTTGTTCATTTCGTCTAAATGTACAATTTTGCTTAAGATACTATGAAGCTTTTCTTCATTTTGTTCAAAATAAGTCAATTTTTAAAATTCATCAAAAAATTAACTTTAACTCACCGCTATTGCTTTTAAACCCGTGCAAGAAAAACAATGTGAAAAATATATAAATATATAAATTTTGTATTGTATCTCAAGTACTGTGTAAATCTCTGTATGTCCGCAAACAACTTACATCTAACCTTTCCATGTTGCCAATTTGATGGTAAACCGAAATAGTTTATAATGTTCGTCCAACACTGTATGTATGTACTGCCAGTGGCTTCTAGCAGGTATGATGTTGCGTTACCTCACTTTGCACCGCGTTCACCCGCTTAGCATATTATCAATCTTTCGTTCGTTAGCATTCCAGCTTGATACATGTTTTTCCGCTCCACTATATTAAAGCTTACTCATACTCCACATACTTCACCCATTCAGAGAGCCACCAGCAGCCCCGAAGATGTGCTATGTAAGCCAGATAGTAAAGCAGCAACGCGTGTGCTTTAGTTTATTTTCTAAAAATATACACACATTAAACTCTTCATTTGAAGAAAAAAAAAACGGTATCGAACCTATCATACGCATAGGGCTTGTCATTTTTAGCTGCTTAGATAACGACTGAACGAACGCGGTAGTAACGTTCCCGTGTCGAATTATCATTTTGTCAAATTGTGTACACACAGGTGCCGCGCCAAACCGAGTTGCGAGGCAGCTTACTTAGAACGCAATCGGTCACCGTTATCGGTATATGGATATTTTGGAGTTTTACCGTCTAGGGGAGTGGCCCGTCGTTCGTTTCGAAGCCAATCCGGTTCAAGGGCCTCGCTATGCTGTCGGTTCTAAGAAATCACGTTCAGAGTTGGATTATGGACATGGGTTTTAAGGATTTATCCTATTTGCTCCGCTTAATGCAAGCTTTCGCGATAACGGATTTTGTATCATGTCTAACAAGATTTCATAACGAATGAGTTCGAGGATTACAGTGAAGTCGTAACATACACTGTTATTGTGATCAGGAAGACGCATTCTATTTTTCATTTCAAATATCTTTGGAACTTTTAATTGGTAATAAAAACACTTCATAGGAACTCATATCTAATTACTAATCTTCTTTTTCTTCTTCTTGGCATTACGTCCGCACTGGGATAAAACCTGCTTCTCACCTTAGTGTTCAATTAGCTCTACCACAGTTATCAAGTCAGGGCTTTCTTTACCAAAATTGCCATTTGCGCATTCGTATATCGTGTGGCAGGTACGATGATGATGTCCAATGAAGTCAAGGAAATTTCCATTACGAACCGACCGGGAATCGAACCCAGAACACCTTCAGCATGGCTTTGCTTTGTAGCCGCGGAATCTAACCACTCGGCTAAGGATGGCCCCCATCCAATGACTTATGTCAACCTAATTTCAATTGCTGATTTATGAAAGATGCTGCAGGCGAGAAACGATTGTTTCGACGACCCAAGTAACCAAATGGCTCTGTGCGTACTAATATAAAGCTACCATAAAGCTGCTATGCTCTTCATTGGTCCTGGAAAAGAAATGAGCTTTGGCAGATAATGTCTGAACATGGTTTTCTGACGAAGCAAATTAGGCTGATACGTGCTACGCTGGTTGGTTCGAAATTAAGTGTTCGGATCGCAGACGAGGTGTCAACCTCGTTCGTGTCGTTAGACGGGTTAAAGCAGGGAGACGCACTTTCGAATTTACTGTTCAACATTGCACTCGAGGGTGCTACTAGGAGATCTGGCGTGCATAGAAATGGCACTATTATCACAAGATCGCACATGCTCCTTGGCTTTGCGGACGATATAGACCTAATTGGAATCGTTCGCAGATCAGTGGAAGAGGGCTTCGTGCCTCTGAAGAGGGAGACAGCGATGATAGGCCTAACCATTATTTCTACCAAAACGAAGTACATGATTGCAGGTGGAGATAGAGTCAGGCATGGTGATGTAGGTGCTGACATAATGTTTGATGGGGATGTGTTTAAAGTTGTTGAAGAATTTGTTTACCTTGGAACACTTGTGACATGTGACAAAGACGTTTCCCGGGAAGTGAAAAGACGTGTTGCAGCTGCAAATAGGGCCTTTTACGGACTACGTAACCATCTTAGGTTCCGCAGCTTGCAAACGGAAACAAAATTCGCACAAACATTGATTCATCCGGTGCCTCTCTACAGGCACGTAGCGTGGACGTTGAAAGAGTCAGACCGGAAAGCTCTCGGCGTTTTCGAGCGTAAAGTGCTGGGTACAATACTCAGTGGGAAACTCGAAAATGGTGTGTGGCGCAGACGCATGAATCAAGAGTTGTATCAAGACGTGAATATTATTAAGCGTGTAAAATACGACAGACTTCAGTGGGCTGGTCACTTAGTGCGAATGTCAGAGGAAAGAATTGCGAAAATAATATTCAGCAGGGAACCAGGTAGAGGTCGACGGCTTCGGGGAAAACCACGAATACGCTGGCTGTACGCAGTGGCAGAGGACCTGGCGACCCTAAACGTTCGGGGCAACTGGAGAAGTTTCGCCCAAGACCGACGAAGATGGAGCTCTACAATACCGAAAATGGCGTGACGCTACGCTGTAGCCTTCAAGGTAAGGTAAGGCCTTTTTTCCAAAAGGCGCGGTCGAATGCAGAGATCTGGTCGAGATCACAGTAGAACACTTGAGGGGTACATGAATGCAATCTAGAAATATCTCCGATTTTATTTCGGCTAAGAAAAGCATACAGGCAAAGATGATTAAAAGGAAAAAGATGAACGACTCTTTATTTTGCCATATATTTTACCGGCGACACGCTATTCAAGTAACACTGCTGCTGTTGAGTGAAAAGCGCGTAAACATTATTTTCGACTACAATCAAAACATCGAGCAACACATGGTTAGTGTTAGCGTAGTTACGGTCAATTTTGGGCCGTCGACCATGGTGAACCGAACGGCATCCTTCAACCGCGATCGCTAAAACGATCTCGGCATCAGGGTTGCCACATTGAAATCTGTATTTTTTGCATGAATTATCTGTATATCTGTATCCTGTAGCAAAATATCTGTATTTTAAATCTGTATCACTAAAACTTGGGATAGTCATGAGAATAACACAAGAAATTCGCGGAAATACCAATCCTTTGCAACTACAATGCTGAGTTATCACATCTCAGCTTGAATTTAAAGGCTCTCAAAAGTATGTATTTTCATTGTTGTACACAAATCTGTATAAATCTGTATAATTTTGACAGAATTCTGTATACAGAATCTGTATATCTGTATTTTTCCAAAATATCTGTAATCTGTATATACAGAATCTTGGTCATAAAATATTCTAAAAAATCTGTAAAATACAGATAAATCTGTATATGTGGCAACCCTGCTCGGCATTCCAAATGGTTAACCTGGACAGTTAGAGAATCGGTTAATTGGCAGCAACTTGGCATAGAGTGACGAAACTTGATCAACAAATACAGAAACAACTTTTGAAGTTGTGCAGGGCTTCTGCATGATGCTAGTCTGAAACTTCGAAAGCGTTGTCGCACCAGAAGCTGTGAAAAATCCCGACGAAACCATTGATCCCGCTTTCTTAATTGCCCTCAAAAAGGTCTTAAGGTCTTAAGCTATGGTGATATCAATTAGCGAATACTCAATGCTAAGCTAATTTCATTCAGAAAGTACGCTGAGTATTTTATCGGATTTATCGACCGTACATCATTTAGATAATTTAAACTTTCAGTAAATTTAAAAAAAACACGTCACAATGCAGATCTATGAGTGGACGAAGGTGGAATTGATGTTGCATTATACCCATTGTATACCGTAGAGTTTGACAGAACCTACTACTACGCCAGTTTTAACGGGAGAGTGTGGGTTGAAATAGTGTAATTTTATGGCAATGAAGCTTGCTTTTGATTACCCGACTGCCTATGTTTCAGGTGTAAGGAAAGGCGTGCTATAATTATTTATGGAAGAATGGAAGCGTAGAGAAACGTTTCTTGTTCGTCTCTGGTTCTAGCGATTCCTATGAACGAATAGTTTATGTACGATAGATTGAGTGGAAATGAAAGATACAACTACAAAGCACGAGGACAAGCCTGAGATTGAAGCCATAGCCTTCTGTTTATGAAGAAGAAGCAGTAGCCATTAGACCACAAACCTCGTCTGAAACTTCGAGCATTAATTACTTTCAATAATCTGTCAATAAACCTCGTATCGAATCTGAATTCGATCTTGCCATCTCTAGATTGAAAATCTAAAAACCGAATTTAGTATTATACAATTTTAATTCACTAGAGATTGTATCCTTTGACATATACGTGATTTTCGACCTTATCTGAGAGACTGTCTTCAGTGTCGCGTACTAGACATGCCGAGTCTAGTACACGACACTTAAAACGGCATTACAGTTGAGGTCGAAATACGCGTATCTGACAAAGAATACAAACTCTAGTGGAATTAAATGGTATAGTACTAAATTAGATTTCCATTTACTTATCGTAACTGGAGACGCTATTGCTACGTCACACTCCACAGATCATCGCAAATTGTCCGTGCAGTCATGTAATCATATAATTTCGACAGCTCCAGTCGGCTCCAGTCGGAAAACTCCCCCAATCAAAACGAAAGTTGTCAATCATATTTCTTTGATTGTACCTTACACCGACTATTTACATCGACCGCTGCCAGGCAATTTACGGTGCATCGACATCTTATGTTGTTTTCGATTTTCATTGCTCACTGACTACGAAAAAGCAAGTGAATTGTGTGGAGAAAAATATGGAAAACAACAAGCAGTAGCAGCTGCAGAGCAAAAAAAGATCTGCAAATTTATCAAAGCTCATTAACAAGCTGCATATATGTATACCATATCCTACGAACGCGTCCGTTGTTGTACATTTAAACCGAAAGCTGGTAGCGGATGCATTTGTTGGGTGCAGCTGAATGTCGGTGCAGCGACTTAGCAAAATATATGGAGCTGTTCCTGAAAATATGACGCGCAGAGATGATAAACCTCGCAACTATCCTCCTACAGATGGTATGATCGTTGCATAGCATCACATATCTGAGGACAACAAACATCCAAAATGACTAATGATAAAGTTTTGACTGGGATAATTTGGTTTTTGATTTTGGAGCACGATCAAAGCAAACGAAGAAAAACATCACATCTGTATCGGTCCATGATCGGCAATGTTTAGCAAGTTGTAACAAGCTTGATAAATAAGAACAGCAAGCGATAGCCTCATAGAGAGAGAGAGAGTGATGATATTACCCAGTTTTCTCGCTTATTTTCCATTGGATTTCAGTGTTTTATTTTATTGACAAGAGAACAATTCCCGAACACCCTATAGCAATACTGTCCTCCAAGTTTGGAGGTTGTTTAAATGGATTTTATCTTGCACTGTCATCCTCCAGATCTAATCAGAGCTGTAGCAGAAAATGATAAACAGACTCTTATAAGGCGGCATCCACAAATTACGTAACGCTCTAGGGGGAGGGGGGGAGTAGGCCCAAGCGTTACGGCTCATACAAAAATTTAAAATTTCTCATACAAAAAGCGTTACGGAGGGGGGGGGGAGGGGGTCAAAAATTTCCAATTTTAGCGTTACGTAATAAATGGACGCTGCCTAATGTATTGCGGGTCATTATTGTTACAGAGAGCGATAAGTGAGAGATATTATCAATTCGCTCCGAAAACAATCCCTGAATATTATCAATTCAGTTATTATATTAGCTTTTCACCCTATGCTAGTTCGCCACTGTTTTAAGAGATTTAGATGTAGCAATCAATTACTTGTATGAAGATTATTTGTAGGGAAGGTGTACCGGTATTCGCCATGTACCAGTTATTCGCCACCCCAGATTTTATACCGTTTTACTTCATATATGGTTGCCAATTGTTTAGTGTTTGCTAAATTGCTTTGAGATGATACGGAAACATTCTTGGAAACCGCAAAATTTTCTCAGAAAATAATAGAAAAAAATCATTTTCCTTAAACTTTTTGCTCCTTTGCACCTATTTTTCGCCACCTGTTCCTGAATTCGCCACCCTCCATAAGAAATCAACGTAAGTGGCGAATTCAGGAACCGAAATTAAAATCGTGGCGAATACTGGTGCAAGTGGTCCAGTATTCGCCACCACCATTTTTAATACAAAAACAAAGTTTCTGATTAGTTTTTATATTTTCCCTGCTGAGCATGGATTGAAAGCTTTCGTTTAATGTCCAGACAGTAACCAAAGGTCTTTTGATTTATAAATAAACAATATTTTTCCTTAGGGTGGCCAAAACTGGTACACTTACCCTATGAAGATACCAAACGATACGAAAAGATTAAGTAGATGAAAAAACCGAATTTAGTACTATACCAATTAATTCCACTAGAGTTTGTATCCTTTGACAGATACGCGTATTTCGACCTCAACTGTAAGGCCGTCTTCAGTGTCGTGTACTAGACTCGACTAGTACACGACACTGAAGACGGCCTTACAGTTGAGGTCGAAATACGCGTATCTGTCAAAGGATACAAACTCTAGTGGAATTAAATGGTATAGTACTAAATTCGGTTTTTTCATCTGCTTATAGGTTTAGTAGAAACAGCTCGAAGATTTATTATCACGAAAAGATTATTTAGTAAGACTTAGTAAGTTTAACCTGATAATTAGCTATTCGGACCTTTATATATTTCAATAGGCTGTATCAGTCTTGGCACTTCAGAAAGCTCATATTTCCTAATGATATTCTAACCTTTCTGTCCAGTTTGTATGATAAGAAACACCAAAACACTGATAAACTTACTTACTGGGAAGCCAAATCCCTAAGTTGCGTGTCTTCTTAAACGAGAGCGAAATAAATGACTCTCTCCCCGTATGCGTTTTTAGCTGCGGCGAAGCTGGATTGCAGCGACCGTGAAATATGTGCAACATACATAAAAATCACTCGCAAATGATAGGTACCGATCGAAGGTACGGATGAAGATTTTACAGTTGAACAAATGTAAGAATTTTCATTTCGAGCTCACGCACTTACGACGCTCGGGAGAAATCGTTGTCCCATTCGAGCTCTTTTACGATATGTTTGAATTAATAGATTTGTTTGCAGATGGATGATTCTTTCGGTTTATGTCTTCCACTTACGGGCAACTGGTGCATACTTGCGCATCCGTTCATTTGCGGGCGGTTTTTTGTTAGCTGTTATGTTTCCAGGGCTTGTTTGACTTGTATAAAATAGATTGTTTTTGTATGTAACTGTTTGTAGCTTTTACGAAATTTATGGATGATTTTGATTGATTGTAATATATCTACGGTATCATGTGAAATCTTGATGTAACATCTGGAGATTCCTGGCAAAATGGAGGTATCCAGAAACTTCGCCATTTTTTTCCATAGTACAGTCGACTCTCCACATCTTAATATCGAAGGGATCATCGAGATAGGGAGAGATCGAGACATAGAATTTTTTTAATGGACACTAGATTGAAAATCACTCCATTACCATATGTAGAATACCGAGATGTGGAGAGTCCACTGTATTAGATAAAAAAAATCAGAATCTGTAATTTCCGTATGTTTGATTGGCGAACTAATGTTGCTGAGCTTTAGGTAAATTCTAGTGTGTAATCCGTAAAACAAGCTTAGTATTTTTTTTCACATTCAACAGCACTGATCCAGGTATAATTAGGAGTATAATTCGCATAATGGACACATTTAGGGAATGCGTATTTCAAGATAATTGCATACCAATAGTTTTCAATTCTGAAGGTTTCTATGATTTATGAAAGTATAACATGTTTCATTGCGAGACGGACCAACCAAGGGCTGAAAGCCTCGTTGAGAAAACGATAATAAAGTGTTTCATTCATTAGTGATAATCAAAATATATCAAATTTTAGAAATTCGAGGCAGAAACTTAGGATGAAAATAAGTATAATAAAAAGATACCAGGGTAAAATTTAGTAGTGGAATTGATTATTTAATTATAAACAAAAAAAATGCAATTGGTTGGGATTGACCAATATGCCTTTGATCAATTTCAGATGAAATCATGATAATTGTTGGATTAGAAACTCGTTCAACATGGTTTCAAGAAGAATTTTGTGTTATAACTGAAAGTGTTCATCGATCGAAATGTATGAACCTTGATGTCAGAAACACTGTGACAAAAGTGTAAAGAATAGGATTCGGCTTGGTAGGAGATATGAAACCATTTGAAGGAAATAATAGAAGATATCGCCTACTTACCGGAAACTATTTTTAACCTGTTATAACTACAACAAAAACTTAGTTTATTTCAATACGACTGTTGTGTAACTTTCGAAAAAATAACAAACGGAATTCATTCAACTTAACTTTTACACTATCACTATCAATCACATGCCGTGGCAAGGTTATCGGCTTCGACTAAGACGCAAAACAGTAGTAGCAGCAACAACATTTGAAAAAAAGGCTACCAACCGCAAACTGTACTGCCCATGTCTGTTCGCTACTAATTTGCCAACATTTTTCACCAAACCAATCGGAAGCAACAAGCAGACCAGCAACCAATCACCGACACACACAGTGGTGCTAGATTTGAACTTTTCCAGACAAACCAAAAAGATAGTCGAAGGGGCATGAGAGCGTTTAAAAAGTTTAAAAAAGCGTTCAAAAAGCTATCAAGTAGGATGTTGAAAGACGCTACTAAACTCCCATACAAAATGACAGATTCAAAACTTTTCCTTTACACAAACACGTAGTAACACTTGAAGAATGCAACAGTGAAAGAATCATGTAAGTACATTTCCCCCCGTTCTTATGCCATTTCGTGACATACAAACACCATTCCATTTTTGTTTATATAGATAGATAGATAGATAGATAGATAGATAGGAAGCCGGATCCTACACTTGGCATTTTCGATCCACTTCAGCAGTGAGGTTTTTTAAAAGCTACTGGGCTCATTTGGCCATTTGGCCACAATATGGGTCGTGTCGTAGTGTTTTTTTTTTTTTTTTTTAATTTTTATTTACAAGATTTTTAGGCCTGGGCTAGTTCATCTCAGAACCAACAGCTTTACGATTTCACACAATCACACAACAGCATGTCCGGAGTTAAATCAATAAGTAAAAGTGAAAAATTCTCAAAATAATAGAACTTTGATTCGCGAACAATTAATCGCTAGCACACATGCAACACGATGAATTATTCGGGGAGCGTAGTTTGGTGTGATCACTTGACGACAAAAGGTTAATGTTGTTGTTTTGATCGCAGGATAAAGAACAACCACGATGCATAAATTATTTTGTCATGATCACTAGATTCCATCCATCCTTGCCCTAGATAGATTTACAGTTGTTGAATTATCTAAAACGTCGTCCAGCTCCTAGAGTTCATAGGAAGTTCAAAGAAGTTTAGAAATTATATGAACAAATATCGGCTTTGTGAATCTAAATTTAGATCATATTTAAACGAAAGGCCAAAGTTCAATAGCCAATTCAGCAACTTCTAAGAATGCCTTCGAAATTATGCGTTAGACATGGTCCATGGCTGATTCCCGGAAAAAATTGAGCTGGTGAAACTTATGTTGTAGCCAAGAAGTGGTCTTTTTAACAGAAACGAAATTCCTCCAAAAAACATTATATTGTCTTCTAAGACGCTTGCTAATTTTTTTTATATAAACAAAGCATCTTCCAAGCAATTTTCAAAGATTTGGTCGAGATTCTTGTTAAGAATGTAACAGTTGCAGTCTGCACCTCGCTATTTATTTATCCATCAAAGAACTTGCCATGAATTCACTTATAATTTTACAAGAAATGTGTTGATATTTTCAAATTGGGAATGATTGGCATAATTTACTGTAAATCTGCAGATATTCTAAAAATCCCTATCATGGACCTCATAAGAACTTTGCCATAGATTTAGAACTAGTCAAACCAGAAAGCCTGACAAAGCTTTATCATGAATCCTCATTAGTAACTCTAGAAATCCTGTCAAATGTAATTTTCAATGAATTTCTACATAATTTCTTAACCTCTACAAATCTACTAAGAGTTTCAAGAAAAATCAGCAAAAGGTCTTTTCTAGAATCAGCTATAAACCCTATAAGCAATATCCTTATTACGTTTACAGTTATCTCTCAAAGAAATTGGCCAATTATCACCGTGATTCCCCTTAGGATTCCTGTAAAGATCTCATTAAAAATTTGGCATAAATCTAAATGGAAATCTTTCAAGCATTTCACCAAGGATCTTGACTGGAATCCCTATGTACCCTTCTAGAAATGTTTTAATGATCTTATTGGTATTCCATGAAATCTCCTTCGAATTTGTTTAACATTTTGCCACCAAAAATCTACAAAACATTACACAAGAAACCGGTAAGAATTGTTAGGAAATGTACCCAACAACTCCCCAGTAAAACAACGATTATTTTAAAGAATTTTGATTAAAAAAATCTTGAAATCGTTAACTATTTCTCTACCAAATCAGTCCAAATAGTCATGATGCAATATAATTACGAAGTGATTGATGTATAGCGAAAACGACTTATTATTTCAATTTATTTACTGCTGTGTGATTTATTATATTCAAAGTACTTTAGGGCTCATAGCGAAAGAGTGTCTAAAAAATAGGTGCTTTAGGGACCTCTTGCCTGCAAAAAGTGGAAAAAAAGCGACTACACAGATACCAAAAACAAACTTAATAGCCGAAAAGCAAGAGACCAAAAGCAACCTGGACATACTATAAGAGTTTCAATGAGTATGCATGCAATTCTGTGTTGATAAAACTCTGCGTTATTGATCATGATTTGTTTCACTATGAAGTTAATCAGAAACTTATTTCGGACATTTCACGTATTTCCCAAGGAATTCCTACGAAATTTTCATTCCGGATCCTTCAGGATCGTAACCATTAATATTTTAAAAACAACACCAGGAATAACTCCACACCAACAACTTCAGCAACTTTCTCCATATATTCTTTCGGAAATATATCAGGTTTTTTTTTATTTATTTTTTGTCAATTCTCCTTCCTACTAAGAATTCAGTAAGAATTTCACTCAGTATTCTATAATGATCTTGTGAAGGAGTTGTTTTCAAGATTATGTCAGAATTTCAGGAATCCTTGATAATCCTTAACTAAATTTTATATCAGAATCGTGTTAAGGTGAAGATGAATCGAAGCCAAACCACAAATTTCAAAGAGCACAAATCTGGAGAACCAAACATCCATTTGAGCTGAAAACTTAATCGATTAGTTACTAGCTGGTGGTGACCAATCGATTAAGTTTTAAGCTCAAACGGGTGTTCGGTTCTCCAGATTTGTGCTCTTGAAAATTTGAAGTTTGGCTTCGATTCATCTGAAAACCTTAAAGATGTAATAAAAATCCTTTTCAGAATTTTGTCCCAATTTCACCCATCATTATTTAAGTATCATTCCTAGGGATGTGTAAGTATCCTATCTGACATTTGGCAGAAATCCGATCTGACAGTTATTCTGCGGATATCTATTCGAAAATCCTGTTTTAGAATCTGCGAGATATTTGTCCAGGATTATATATGAATCCTGTTAAGAAATTGGTCACAAATCCACACCAGATTAAAAAAAAAAAATGGTTCAGAAATTTCATAAAAATTATGCTAATGATTTGGTGAAAATTCTGCCTAAATTTTCTGTAAAATGAATTAGCAAGAATCGTAAGAATCAAGCCTTTGCGGTGATATTCTGTTCGACTAATTTAGCCTTTTCTCATCATATTTTATTAGAGATTGATTGAAGTTCAGTCTTCTTCTTCTTCTGATAGGCATTACGTCCTCACTGGGACAGAGCCTGCTTTATAGATTAGTGTTCTTATGAGCACTTCCACAGTAATTAATTGAGAGCTTTCTTTGCCAAAGTTGCAATTTTCTCATTCGTATGTCGTGCGGCAAGTACGATTATACTTAATGCCCAGGGAAGTCAAGGAAATTTCCATTACGAAAAGATCCTGAACCGACCGGGATTCGAACCCAGACACCTTCAGCATGGCCTCAGTCTCTGCTATCAAATATTGAAAGTCATAGCATAGCAACACTAGCACAAATATTAATTATATTATTGGAATTATTAAAAAGCATGATTTCTCATTATAAACCTCGAGTGATTCTCGCCACCTTTATTTTTGCGTAGAATAATTTTAACGCTTATCAAATTCAAATAACAATGCTACTAAATTTTCTATGATTAACAATAGCTAATTAATCACGAGTTGAAAAAGTTGCAAAAATGTTGCCCTTTGTGTTTGTCATGACAATTTTTCTGTATCCCAATCCGTAAAAGTTGGGACACACAATTGTGAGCTGCTTGTTTTGCGTTTGTTTCGACCACAAATTGATTCACTGAGTATTAGCAAAATATGACAATACATCATTCGATTCATTAATGATATAGAGTAAATTTAAAATTTTGAAAACTAATTGAACCATCATACTAGCGCGAAATTCAATCGAAATTTTCAATGATGATCCTTGGTCTGTTCTAATTTCAAGTAGTCTACGGGCAGATATAAGAAGAGTTCATAAACTCTTTGCAGGCCACATAAAATTACGCGGCCCGCGGGCCGTACGTTGGGCTACCCTGCTCTAAATCAACGTTTAGACTTTTTAGAAAGTCTGGAAAGATTCTCTAGATAAATTTCTAAAATCATTATTGAAAGAGAATATGAAACCATCGTAAACAACTTGCAAGATTTTTTGGAGGAATACATAAAAATTTTTAGTCATAATCCTTTAAGAGTTATTAGTGTAGGAATATTCAGAGAAACTACTAGCATAATTAGATAATTGTGTTGCCTTTCTGTTTAAACCATTGAAGAATCTATGGAGAATTTCTGAATATTATTTTGTGGAAATCCTAAAAAAAATTCACGAAACAATTACGTTTGAAACTTTGTAAGGAATTAATGAACGAATTTATTGGAGAATCCTGAAATAATCCCAGCCAAAAAGGAATGTTTTGAGCGATGTCTTAGAGAATTCGTTTAGAACTGCCGTGACAACTTTCCAAGCGAACCGCGAAGCCATTTTTATATAAGTTTCTAATTAATGATTTGTGAACAAATGTAATGAATCTCTTACTTCGCTTGTTCTTCAAGAAAGTATTAGTGACAATGTTCAAATTGTTGATAAAGCAGATATTTCAAAAATGTAACTTATTTTGTTCTTGTTCTTGACTTACACAAATAAAATATTGATGAAATATTTGCATTAACTTTCTGTCAAAAAAAATTGCAAGCCTTATTTTACTTCGCTAGCTTTGTCTGAAAATTTCCCAAAGCAAATTTGTAGATAAAGTAAATATTGTTTCTAGAGCTATCGTTAGGAAATTCCTGGCATATTTTGACAGATTTCACCAGCATCCTTTGAAAATCCTTAGAAGTTATTGAAGAACTATTGATAAGATTGAAGAAATTCGAAAGTCCTCACTGCTTCCACTAATGGCGGAGCTTTTTTGAACCTATCAGTAGATTTATTTTCAATGATAATCGGTTTTTTGTTGTTATTGTTATTCATGACATTTTTTTTCCTAAAATGTATGATGAATATCTGACAAGATTTCCAAGAGCTCAAGTTCTTCATGTATTCAAAGCAGTTTCCAGAGGTGAGGATTGGAAGACACCTAATATGTCTGAAGAAATTTTCTTGGCAAGAATTTTACTGAATCTGGTGGATATACCTGAAAAAATACCTGAAAAAATCATTCAAATTCTGTGATGATTTTTGAGGAAACCCTCATTTTGTTGGATTTTGGTAAGATCCTCTTTTGAACATTTGGAGAGATGTTTTAGTGAACTTATGGGGCTCCATAGGGTTACAGCAGTATTTTTATATTTTCTATGGTGGACTACATATGTGAATTTTGGGTACCGGCCAAGTATATCTGTTGGTTCATAATAAGATCTTTCCATAAGCTTTGATTTCGGGAATAAGGGGTCCGCAGGATATTTGTGGAACTCTAAAGAGGGTCGCAACGTCAAAAAGGTTGCAAACCACTGTTCTAAGAAAAGCGACGAAAAAACTCATTTTAGAATTCATGTATGATATTCTGGAAAACAACTGAAGAAATCTTTGGAGGAAAACCAAGCTGAATTTTCAGAGCCAATTCTGCGTATCAACGTTGAACTGCTGAAAGAATTCCTGGAGAAAATTGGAATTCTTGGAGAACTTATTTATACATACCATGAGTATTCGCTGTAGGTATTTTTGGACGAGTTTCTGTAAGAATTTACAGAATTTTTTTTTATTTTTATTAGTGGAGGAGACAGGTAGCTATCCTTTCAGCCTCAATGAGTTACTTCAGAGTTCACTGCAAATATTTTTACACGATTTTTTGCAAAATGCCCAGAATGTCGCACTTCTTCTTATGATGTTTTAGGAACATTTCTAAAAAAGTAAGGGATGCTCTTGCTATAAGATATTATATAATTATTTAGCAAAAAACAATCCTCGTATAACTTTTCAAAAGAACCTATCTTGCAATGAGATATTCTCTCCTCTCTCTTTCGATTATAACAATGCAATATAAGCTTTCGGGAAATTCTTCAATATAGATCGAAAGACAATACCCTTGGCTAGCGTTGCATACAAAAAACACAAAAGAAGAGATTGGCTCAGTTATTGATTGAAGAGGAAGTAAACAAAAAGAGCCTCTCATTGTAAGATAGGTCCTCTTGGAAAGCTACGAAATGATTCATGCTTTACGTGAAATTTGTAAAAAATGCATATTGATTTGTTTTGCTTACCGAATGACAGAAGTCAATTCTATTGCAAAATTAAAAAAGGGACCATTTAGCATATCAAAGAGATTTAAAACACCAAACATAAAAAGACACTATTCAGAGACTTGCATTAAAATAAAGATCAAGTCTTCAAGGCCTACTAATAGCCTTGTTCTGTGCAACAAATGAACAATTAACGGTATGTTTAGGTGATTTCTCCGTCCAACAGAAAAAAATACATATTTCACTGAAAATTGGTTTGGTTTTTTGGTATCCATACTATTTGTCTGGAATGGAAAATCGTGGAAAATACTCAAAATCAATTTTCTCAAAACCAAGCTTTGTTACTCACCCCTTCAAAAGTTATGGATGTCAAGACAATCATTTATTAGTATTTCTCAATCGTACCAAACAAGTTTTTTGGCTGTTTTTAAGTCAAGCGTGTGCTAGAATAAGGGCGTATGTCGCATGGTCGATATCTCTTCTTCGATCCTCTCTTCTGTAAATAAAGGTGACAAGATACGGATTCGTGAGCATTTTATCACTTCTAGACGCTAGGCAACGATGCAATCTTGCGTCCTAAGGTGAAAAATGCTGATAAACTGTCGCCTTTATTCATAGAAGAGAGGATCGATGAAGAGAAATCGATCATGTAACTTTTTTTGTCACTGATGTTATCAACATTTCAAAAATCAATATAAGCAATATAAGCTGATGATACTAATAGAGAAGTATAATAATTTATATAAACACACAATACAAAATATGTTTTAGCACATCTCAAAATTAAAATTTCACTCTTTAGCCATATTTATAAGTAAAAACCAGAAATGTTAGCTTGATACAACAAATGTTTTAGTACAACTCTAATATGACTCCCGGAATCACACTCTCACTTAAACTAAATTATTTAAACATTTGCATGAAATGATGTTGTTCTCAGACAAAATATAAAAATATAATCGAAAAAAGGAATTAATTTAGTTGCGTCGTTCAGATGGAAGGGACCACTGTTGACGGGAACTGAACGCAAACCGCTAGACAACGACGACGTACGAGCACCGTGTAGCGTGGGTGGGTGGATGGTCGACAAGTGCCCGCAAGAGAGGAAAACCTATCGGAAAATTGCATGCCCAGGCGGCAACGCACGCCGCCCAAGTGAAATGAAAAAAAGGGAAAAGAAAAGAAAATTGCGCGTCGATCGCGTCGAAAATGAAAAATGTGAAAATATGTTGTACCCGCCGCGGCTCTGTGCAACATAAGCCCGAAGAAGCATATGCCACACGGTAAAAGCACATGGGGGAGTCATTGAGCCCACCAACCAAGCCCAAGATTAAACAGAGCATTCAGTGTACTTTAAAAGGAGATGCATATCAATTGTTGAAGTCAGTATCAGTACGGATTGCAATCGATTAAGTGCAGTAGCAACAGCAGCACAACAGTTTTAAGGAACAGTGCGCCAGGGGAAGTGTTTTACTATCGAAACGAGGTGCAGGTGTGTGACCGACCAAAAAGGACTCTCTGGAAGATATAAGTTCGAAAGTTTCGCAGAGAAGAGACAAGTGTGTTCGCAGCCAGCCAAAATGTCCCGCAAAAGTACCACCGTGTTAGAATATCTATTGCTTGCCTCATTCATCACCTCCGCACTGTGCGCCACAACCCGCGGCCAGATTCGCGTCGTCGGCCAGAAGAACGAGAACAGCTGGTTCACTGGAGAGCTGAGCGTGCTGCAGAAGGTCTACGATGACTGCCAGGATAAGCAAGATTTCACCGGTTGCCTCAAGGGCAAGGCCCTGACCGCCATTTCACGGGCTGTTGATATGGTGAGTGGGATGTGAAGATATGAATTTCGTGAAGTGAAATGAGCCAGATTTGGAACCAATTGATGTGATTCGATTGATTGCAGTTGAAATATTGAGATGAGATGTGATTTTGTAAAAGAGCACCACTAACTGTGGAACAAAACGACACGAAAACGGTGAAAAATAGAACATTTTCAGTATTTAGGGGGCAAATCCGTAGAAACCTTGTAAACATCGTGTCCACACAAAAATCAATTTAAACAAGGATGACATCACAATCCTTCGACATGATATTTTCTAGGGTTTTGATTTGAGTTCCAAAATATTTGGTTTCAAATTGATGAGATTTTTGTTTCACTGTTCAAGACCATTTTACTGTTTAATAACATAAGAAGACCATTTCATTTTTATCGACATAGATTGGCGAGTATTGGAAAATATTACCAATATTAAATAGAGTAAATAATTGAACAGGTATTTGAATCTACTCACTAGCTTTTCAAAAGGTTTTGTAAATTCCCCAGCTACTTGCTCTTGGTTGCTAAAAATTTAGTACTGACGCATTTCTCGCCAACTCGAACAAATGTTGACAGAACCCTCTTAAATTTCAATTAAATCTTCTGGATGTGTAGAACTTGACTAAAAAAGCCACTTTGCATACTTATTTATTCCAAAATTTATCTGGACTATCATTTGAAAACGGCCAAACTTTTTTAATTGATTTTTTTTATGATAATGTAAACGAAAAATGAGAACCCCCACTAAAAAGGTTGTTAAGATAATTTATAGAAAATCGTCTAAATTTTGGAATAAAAACACTGAAGAAAATTTCATCTGCGACCTACACTGAAAAAAAAATCAAAGCTTAAGTCGATTTAAAAAAAATGTCCATTTTTTAATGTAATGAAATTTTGTCTCAATATACGTAAAGATGTTTACTACATTGCGACATGGACACTTTTAAGGAAAAAAAGTTTTTCAGCCAAAGACATTTTCCAGTCTTGAATATTTTTTGGCGTGGCATTTTAAAATTTGTAAAACTAAACAAGTGAAACTCACAACTATCTCAGAATGAAGCGCAAAGCGAGCCTATTTGGTCTAATCAATTTACTTAATTATCAATTCTCGATAATTAGGTAAATATATACAAATGGTCTTATTTATGGCGCACACAAAAATAATTAATGATTTTCAAAATCCAATTCAAAATTTTCAAAGTATTTTTTTAAAAAATGTGCCTTTTAAATTTAGATGAAATTTTGTCTCAAGATGGGTAATTATGTTTACTACTAAATGCTCATCGCGAGATGGATACTTTTAAGGAAAAAAGTTTTTCTATAAACAACTTTTTCTTGTCCTAAATTAATATTTTAGACGTGTCATTTTCAGACAAAACTTAACAAGTGAAAGTCGCAATCATCTTTGAATTCAATGAAGCTCAATAATCGAATCAATTTTGTCTAATCAGCTTGCTTCAAATT
The DNA here is from genome assembly GCF_002204515.2 of Aedes aegypti. NCBI lineage: Eukaryota > Metazoa > Arthropoda > Insecta > Diptera > Culicidae > Aedes > Aedes aegypti. The sequence continues at coordinate 145,534,963 of NC_035108.1, forward strand.
ATCGAGAATTCCATATAAAAAGGGCTCATGACGCGTTTCTTGTCACATTATATTCGAAGTTGGCTCTCTTAAAATACAAAAAAAAAAAGAATATGAAATCTTATCGAAAATATTATTCCCCTATTTTGTTTTCATGACAACTCTTGATAATTTATAGAAAACTTTGTTGAATTCTGAGATGATTGCGATGTTCACTTGTTTGGATTTGCTTGAAAATGACATGCTAAAAAATAATTTAACACAAGAAATTTGTTAGAAAAATTCATTTTTCCATTAGAAGTGCCCATCTCGCGATGTATGTACGGTTGATAGCAAACACAATTCTTGAGAAAAAAATCATTCAAATAAAAATTGAACATTTTATTAAATCGACTTCAAAATTTAAAAATCATTTTTTTTTTCAGTGTGGACAAATGTTTATATAGGATTCTCAATAATTTAAAGTAAATTGAATGTAAGAAATTGACTTGCCTACTGAGCTTTTTAGAATTCTGAGATGATTGTGACTTTCCCTTGTTTATTTTGTTTGAACATGAACATTTATTTAAGACAAGAAAAAAAATAATTAGGCTTTTTTTTTTCTTAAAAGTGCCATTTTTTTCCGATGCATGGACGCACAGTGGGACGAAACTGAAAATTGACGGTCAAAACCTTGTAGAAGCGTTTAGCCCACAGACATTGTTTTAAACTAGCATCCCGAGTAATAAAACAAAATATTTTTTTTAAATTATACTGAATAGGGCACCCGAGAAAAAAAAACAATTTTTTGATTTTTGTTTGAAGCAATCATTACTTCAGCAAAGTTTTAGATCTTTTTATTTTCAACAACTTTGCTAAACATACTTGATATTTTTGACTTCGTTTTAACGGTTAAATTTTAGAATTTAACCTATTTTACCATAAATATCAGTTTTTGACCATTTCTATGCTCAATGTGCAATTTATGAAGTCAATAATATCAAGTTTGTTCAGCAAAGTTGTTGTAAATAAGAAGATCTAAAACTTTGCTAAAGTAATGATCTTCCTAAAAAAATATTTTGAAAAAAATTTTTTTTTTCGGGTGTCCTATTCAGTATAATTGAGAAAAAAATATTTTTTTGCATTTTTCCTATTTAGAATTTTTGTATTTTTCATTGATGCATATTTCACTGATGCTGAAGCCATAAAATGCTCATTTGTTTGTTTTTATTACAACGACGCATAATTATTCAGAATATGAATAAATTCTTTGTTCTCTAACCACCGATTTCTTTGCGTAAAAAATGTTTTCATACAAAAATATAACACTTGAGAAAAAAAGTTTTTGAAATTCTTCAAAAAAAAAAGTTGTTTTTAATAGTATGTTAATTGATCATGAAATTATTTTCTAGTAACTTTCGCATGGTATTCATTTGATTCGTTATGTTTCGAGTTCGCCAAAAATCAATGGAGCTCTGAACAAAGCTGAAGATGTGGGCTTCGTGGCCGTGCGGTTAGCGGCGCCAGTCGTTTATGCGTATTGTGCCATGAGGTATGGGTTCGATTCCCGCTCCAGTCGGTGAAAACTTTCCGTCAAAAACGAAAAATTCATCACTGGACTACTAGGTGTTTCGTGTTGTCTTTGCAGCCTTTGGCTGAAGACGGTGTAAATTGTCTTTTAAGTCAAGCTGAACAAAGATTTAAGTTTGAACTCCACTTATGCCAAACACAATACCTTCCCCCAGGAATCGGTCCCACTGATGGACGGAGTGGCACTGGTCAAGCAGAAGACTGCCGAAAACGTGAGCATCCCGCTGCTGTCCGACGCCCGCGCCCTCAGCGGTTTCGGTCTTGGAGAGCTCGACCTTTCGATTCTGTCCAAGTTGAACAAGTTCTTCCAGACCCACTCGCTGCGTGTTGATATGCAACAGCCGTCCGGAGCTGCCGCCCGTGGAAACAAGGGCAACAAGCACCACCGTTACATCATCGCTGCCGTCCTGACTGCCATGGGTATTGCAGGACCCATCGGTCTCAAGGTGCTGGCTGCTGTCGCCGGTAAGGCCCTGGTCATCTCCAAGGTTGCCCTCACCATCGCTGGTATCTTGGCCCTGAAGAAAATCTTCGCCCACGATCGCCATGAGGAAACCAGCTTCCAGGTGCACGCTGGACATGATAACAGGTAAGGTTTCCAGTATACGACTACCCATGAATCTCAAATTTAACTCCATGTTAACCCCGTAGACGAACTGCCTACGTAGTCCGCAACCCAGCCAAGATGGCCGCCAGCGTCGACCCCTACCGGTACTACTACGAACAGCAACAGCAGCAGCAGCAGCAGCCACAGCCTTACGGTACCATGTAAATTCGATCAACGCGATCCGCTGAATCCGGGAAAAAAATCGCCGAAACGCCGAAAAGCAAACGAGTCCATTTGTAAATTAATATTTATTTTTAACTTATTACCACCAGCGTTGTTAACTTATTGCTAAGTGCCTATCGACCATTACATGTTAACGTAACGAAAACGACCAAAATACCCACAAAGTGGCCACAGTTAGCAATCTCGGTTCCAGACCTTAGATGACGCGATTGATTATCATTTCAGCGATGGTCACACGCCATCAGTCAGGTCGCGGAACGAGCTGGCATTGTAAATTAACTAAACGAAACCATTAACTACAGCATTGAAACCAAAAATTAGAAACTGAAATTCAGACAGTAGTAGACACAGACACCCACAGCAGACATATTACATACACACACATACGAACACTGAACCCCTAGGTAAGATTTCAAGTGTTAGCAAGGTAAGCGAATTGATAAGTCGATTTATTTTGTAACGAAACTACAATTTGTGCGAGCGCGTGAGATTTTAACTGGCAGTCATGGTGTACTGAATTTGTTATTTTGTAAGCGAAGACACACACTCTTCGGAGCAACGGTGAGTGCGATCTTGAACCGATACGCCGATCAATAAACGAAAAATGATGTAAGCAGAACCAAGAATTTGATTTTGAATTTTGTGATCCGAAAATTAAATAACTTTTATGCGGATGATGTTTATAGTCGTTTGAGTTATTTAATACAAACGATAACATAAACATTTTTAACTGGAATAGAATCTGATGAAAAGAAAGAAATTGCAAAGGAACAGGAATGAAACAGATAAAATTCATAAAATCAAACTAAACTAACTGAACTACACGAAACAGACCATAAAATAAAGACACGTATCAAGAACAAAACAAATAATAAAATAGGCATACGTTAAACAAGGAAAACTTAAAATACCAACATAAGAAAACAATAAAAAAAAAACTCGAAAAAATCCAATTTATTAAATATGAAACTTATATAACATGTTATTGACATAACTGAACCAGCAAGTTGAAATAAGGATAAATTAACAATTCAAAATAGAAGATAAAAGTTCAAAAGTTTACAAACTGAAATCAAGAAATTAGTTAGCAATTCGAAATCTATATAAATAAAAATGGAGTGGTGTTTGTATGTCACGTAATGACTTGAGAACGGGTCAACGGATTGACGCAAGTTTTTCACCGTTACACTCCACAAGGGATGCGATGAGTTAGAACGAGGAAAAAGTTTGGGAAAGTCTCCGGAATAATTGGGAAAACGGAAAAAGACTAAGGTTTATTTTGTATGGGGGAATTCTTGACGTTTTCCAACAGCTTACTTGATGGCAAGACGAAGATTGCCGGGATCACTAGTAGGAGATAAAAGTAAAAACATGTTTTCTCAATGATATCTTTTTTCTAATTGATAAAAAACAGACAATTTGAATACCAAAAAAAATAGACATGTAGACGATTCTAAGAGTATCAGTCTAAACTAGAAGAATAAAATACGAGCTAAATCTTTTTATTATAGACTTCCACATGCTTTGGAGCCCAAATACTCGTTTCTACGACTTAACAGGACATATAATATCTTACCGTACTATGTATATACAAATGATAAACTGGACAACTAACGAAGAAAACTTTCAGTTAATGATGGTGAATGTGTTCATAGAATTTCCGAGAAGCAGTGTCTGTCCCGATTAGGACGTAACGCCGAAAAGAACAATAATTAAAAGAAGTTTGAGCTCTACTGGCAGCCCTTGATTGCTAGTACAGTATTGCCAGGACATCAGTAACCAGATCATTGCTTAAGACTGACAAAAAACCCTGAGTTTATAAGTGCTGATATTCTTATTCTTCTAGGAAACAATGGCATCTGCCACGTAAGTATGCTGGGCACGTGAGAGAAATTGATATTACAATCTTATCGTCTATTGAAGACGTTATTATATGGTGTTGCTTGTATGCGAGTTTACATAGGTATCGGCAGTATCAGTTTGCGAAACAAGTTTGCTTTGAAAATCAGGTTGCCTATCTATCAGGCGTTAGGCGAATTATAATTATGAAATATTGAATTGAAGTACACGTACAAGTTTCTTGATCGTGTCTACTTTCAGCGATTGGTTTTAACAGTTAGGTGACAAAACGTCGAAACACAAAACGACGAATGCCAAAACGCCGAAAGGACAAAACGTAGAAAGGTTGAAAAAACAAGACGTCGAAAGAAGAGAATTGGAATCGAACGAACATTCTGTTCCAAAAGAATTATTAACTCGACGTTATGTTCTTTTGACGTTTTTTTCCTTTCAAAGGTTTGGAATTCGATGTTTTTTCGACGTTTTGTCCCTAAACTGATTTTAGCATATGAAAAAATTAGATTGAAAGAAGGAAGCTAGATATAGCTAGATATTAGGGCGGATATGGGATTTAAGGATAAAATGTCGAAAGACAAAACGTCGAGATCCAAAACGTTGAAAGAGATAAAACGTCGATTTTTTTATTCTTTTGGAAAATAATAATTTTTCAAATTATTGTTGCCGGCCAATTCCTCCTAATCGACCTTTTGTCCTTTCGACGTTTTGTCACCCAACCCCCTCGTTTTAAACGAATTCCTATGTTTCTTGGGGTATCTTAATTCCCGACAATATTTTTTTGTTACCGCCATTTTTTCAGGCAATATATTGAAAAACTAAAATATGGGATATACACTGTCAAATATTGAGGAGCGTTTTGAAAAAGTATACAAATTGATTGAGTTATTTCCGAAAAATCTAAAAATATAAAAATTATGCACCAAATTAAACACCTCAATGTATGTTCTTTACACAGCCAAAGTGGTATCAGGAACATAAACGCTCATTACTTAAAAACGGTTGCACAAATTTAAAGTATGAAAGTATTGTTTTGAAAAGAGAATAACCGAACATGAAAAGAGCTCTACGACCTGATATATTGATGTGGGTTATGGCTAGGCATCGGTCTCCCAAGGAATTTTGGAATATTTCTGGAATTACTGATGAACAATGATTAACATGGATACAAATTCTAAAAATAGATTTTTTTTTGAGGAGTTGTGGAAAATGGTGTAACATTGTAGAAAACCAAGAGCTATCACAATTTTGTGATGATTTTTTTTTTTATGATTAAAAATTTCTTTATCTATCAGAATTGAAAAAAAAATCCATTAAGACTCTCTACCATAAAGAGCATCTCATAAAAAGAAAAAACGAAAAGAACCAGTCCTACGTTAGAGCACTAATTCCTACAAATTTTCCAATCAAAATGTATTTTTTATATCTTATCTACAGTAGGTACCGTAATCTGGGGTAACATTGATCAATTTCTGGGATATTTCTTAAATTTTTCATTTGAAAATGCAAATGTCGCAAGTTTTATATTTTTAAAACAAGTACTGGCATCCACCACTCGAGACTCTATACCGTATTTTGGTTTTCAAAAGATTCAAGTATGTTTAAATTAATGTTTAAAGTGATTTTTTGATATAGCTGATATGGGGTAACATTGATCATCCATGTAAACAACGTTCGGTAATGTTGAAAATGTCATTACTTACTTAAACCATGGCGACTGAAGCCGAATATGAAGACCAAACTCTTACAAATCATTTACTATTTGAGTTATTGCAAAAATAAAAACACCTTGAATAGTGGAATACGCCTAAAGGTAGGCAATGTCCTAAGGAGTTTCTGCATTCTTTATTGTAATTTGTGAATTATGCTCAACTGAACATATTTATAAAAATTTTGACAACGGAATCGTTTTCGGCGATGTTATTTTTAATAACAACCGCATTTCTTCTGCTCATAACGTTCTCATAACTCATGTGAGACACGATTCTTTAATCATGTCATCCATAATCCTGAAAATCAATGTTTAAAAAAAAAATAAAAATTTACTCATTAGCACAACTCATTTTTCGCCAAAACCTCAAAATTAACAATGAGCTCATGTATAGAAGGGAGAGAAGCGCCATTCATGCATTGAAAATATTTCATCAATAAATGTTGATTCGAACTTTTCACAAGGAGGGTCATGGCGATCAATGTTACCCCGGATTACGGTACACAAAGGCCAATTTTCATACAAAATGGTCCAGTTTGGAGACCACTATTCTGCTTCTAGAAAACCTGAAATTTGAACTGCATAATGAAAATAACTTCAAATTAAATTTTGTGAAGAAATCAAAGATGTATATAAAATTTTAAAGTTGTTCAAAACAGTACATTTGACAAAAATGTCAAAAATTTTATTCTTGGATATTTTGCAATCAAACAATTTAGGATTTATATATTATGTTCTATAAAGATTCCAGTGAACAAATTTGATGAAGCATGCCTTTATTTAAAGATCCAAATTTTAAAAGTATTTTGATTATTTGATTCGATAATAATATAATTATTTGATATTGGATATTTTCATGAAATGTTACTTTTTATTAAATTTTCACAGAGTAAAATTCAAGTTATTTTTGATATACAGTTTGAATTTCAGGTCTATCGGTTTTCTAGAAACAGTGATCCAGATCTCCAAACTTGACCATTTTGTATGAAAATCGGCTTTTGTGTACATCACTCCTGTCAGTACGGTATCTGTAAGAATGAAAACGAAATGGTGTTTGAATGTTACGAGTTTGCTTGAGAACGGGTCAACGGATTTGCATAATTCTTTCACTGTTGCATTTGTCCAGGACACTGAAGTGTTCATACGTGAAAAATCAACTGACATTGGGAAATTGAGAAAATCCAACATGTTACAAAGTACGGTATAAATTGCCGTATTCACAGTGATCTGGATTGCGATGTTGTAGCAAAGAGGGCGTTACTCAGCAATTGACGTTTGACTTTGAAGGCAGAGCAATGTTTGCCGAGACAGCTAGTAAAGAATGAAAAATATATTCCCCACTTACCGCAGTAATATTAGATAGAAATCTACATATTTTTTGAAACCAGAGCGACTGTAGAAACGTTACGTACCTGAAAATAAATAAAAGAAATCATAATCAATCAGTCCCAATCCATCAAAAATTTTAATATTTTATATAAATGCGGTTATAAATGTAGCAATTGATTTGGTTAAGGTGGCGGTTGAACTTCGCCTTGAACAAATAACAAAACAAAGATAACGTATTATCCAAGAAATCCACCTCGCATCGTGCAAACATAAACAAAGTTGGACACACATTCAAATACACAAGTCTACAATCAATTCAATTTTCTGGACAACCCCGAAACTGAAACCCCGAATGTGCCTTTCTCCCAAGGTTCCACCTCTGAGTTGGCGTACATTGACCGCGTGTTATTATGTGTGTATGTGTGTGTGCACAGAAGGCTCACTTTAATGACGTCGTGGAAATAATTAATAAGAATAGACGTATAATTTTATACGGCTCTATGTTCTATAAAATTCCATTCAACGAATGAAGGCTGCGAGGCGTATCGTGCGTCTTCCATCGGGCATGCATCATCGAGGAACGCGCTTTGGGGGAGATGGGGCCGTTAAAACGAAAACAGGCGGAGAAAAGTGTTTCATTGAATGATGATGATGATCAGCTTAGCATAGAACAGCTCGCCTAGATGCCTTTCGATGCTTTTCCCATCGTTACACTGGTTTAGTGATACACACCTTAATGCGTGACAATAAGCGATTAGTTAGGCGATGTTAATTGGATTTCTTGAATGCCGCGAAGTAAGTATCTCGGGCAGTAGCTCATCTTTTCACCGGGAAACAAATATGTAATTGATACCTTAGTAGAAAATATTTTTTATTATAATAATTATTATCTGTTCATTACCAATGGCCTGTGGTTGCTACTCCAGTAATACCAGATCAGCTGTACTTACACAAGGAGTTAACTAGATGACTGCATCGGACTAACAGACACCCACAGTACGTAAGTATTGGTGATCTTCGATTTTTAGGCGACAATGGCACTTGCCACGTCCAAATACAGACAAGGGAGGAATTGATTATGCATTACGTTTCGCCCACTGCAGATCGTGAAGTCCTCTGCATCTGTGCAAAGTAATGCGAATTGCATAGGTATCGGGAAGGCTTGGTTATGGCACAGATTTACTTTTTGGTTTAGCGAATTGCCAATGTATAAGGCGAAAGGAAATATAATATAGAAATGATGAAAGATCGAAAGTGACTGAAACTGTTGTTAGTCCGTTTTTGGATCTAGCAATTGAACATATATGAGATATTTGATTAGAGAAAGAAGTAAGCGATAGATATATACAACTACATAGTACGCTGAAAGAGACCGGTCTGGGATTGAACCTATGGCCCTCGACATACAAAACAAAAGTGATAGCCATGTTATTACCAACTCCGTCTGTTAATGATTAATCTAGTTTTAACGCAAAAAAATGTTAGTTGGTTAACCTATATGCCTTCATTTATCCTGTTCGCACCAATGAAAAAGTGAATGTTGACCATATTGGTGCTTACGTCTAATGTATCTGCAACGACGGCCAGTGCAGTGTAGCAACCAAAGAATTTCTTAACCAAAAAAAGCGGCACGACATCCCGGCTTTTCCGAAAAGAAGACATTTTTATTGGTGTTCAGGTGCCGCGCTCCGCATCAAAAAGGAACCAGTAAGAAATTGATGACACCTTATTCACACGGCCGTCCGTCGCCATCATACTGTCTTCCGGGAATTGCACTGATGTTGATGTGAGCATATTTTACTGCTTGTGAGATATGGTGCCACTGAAGTATCGCAGCATTGATGTAATAATATTTCATAGGCGTCTAGGTCTTCAGCGCGGGTATCTAGTAATGTAGCTTGCTCTGGTTACTCGTAATGAAACGCTTATGATCGGAACCATAAAAATTGTTACGATGCTTTAAGATCAGATAAAGCAGGCAAAGAACATTGGGTTGAATGCTTGTTCGTAATTTTGGTGTTCACATATCTTCACGAAAGATTCAGTTTGTTATGTGTTGTTCTACGCATCGTATTATGATACCAGCATTTTATTAATACATGTTAGACATCTCTATGGGACAACATAAAAATGATAATATGCTATGATAATAGACTTTCATACATACCAGAGGGCTATGAAAATTCGACCATTGCAACTGTTTGGCTAGAACCATAGTTTTTTTAACTAGCTTTCGTGAAACATTGCGTAATGAAATCATTGATCAATAAACTTAAAACAATAAACTTGAAAACTTTTTTGAGATGGTCCTTCAAAATTTTATTCTATGACTAGAAATGACATCAAGGTCCGGTTCCAAGAATTCAAAACACTAGGAAAAGTCCGCCTCTGAGCGATACAATCTTTGTTATTGAATGAGCTTTGAAGCGTTTCAGCCTTGTATAGCCTCGTAGTACGATAAGAAGGATTCAAGATATGAATAAACTACTATTCCTCGGGAAATTTGAACAGCTGTCGTCCTGGTAGCGTTTTTGGTTTTATTTGAGTACTGCTAGCGACTGAGTGTCTCAAAAATAGAAACTGCAGTCACATTTCTGACAAAAAAGCAAACAAAAAAGATCAGAAGGAAATTAAAATACGGAACCGAACCCTTTTCTTGGACCTTTTGATTCACTTCGGCAGTAGGTTTTTTGAAAGCTACAAAGCTCATATTTGGCCACAATATGCGTCGTACTAAAGCGCTTCTTATTGCAAAGTTTTAGACAATTCGACCAAGAAAAACCCCCCATGCCAATATGAATCATGGAAGTGCCCAAGTGATTATCACAGGAAGAGGCTTCTTTTAGTAGAGAGGAATCTCAAGTTGCATCATTTAGTTTTAATATATAGTTCTTCAGCAGTATCTAAAAACAACATCAACACTCTTAGTATCAAAACTTTCATGTTTTTTTTTTATAACTTATAAATTTGTTATACGTTTATACATGAATTATAATATATGTTATATGTTTTATACATGAATTATAATATATCGATACTTGTAGTGACGAACTAATCAATGTTTTTTATCAAATGCAAAACCGTAACATTGAAACCATTATCACAAAACAATCTGTGTTTACATGTATAACTTGTTTGAAAAAGAAGCATGAAACGAGCTCACCAATTGATAATCCATCGTCGATACAGCAGTTGCTAATCACTTTCAATTCCGTCACTAGTAGTGCCCAGTAAAACGCGAAAACCGAAAAAAAATCCGGTGAAAGAAAGAAACCGCTTGCTTGGACTTCAGAAGCGCACGCCTTACATGCAAAATGACTGAAATAGATAAATCTCGCGTAACAATACTCAGATCGTTGATTCTCCTATTTTTCAGTATTCAAATCAATTAATGTAATTTTTTGCTCGTTGAGAGACGATTAACTATTACTACACGATAATAATCGATTTTATTAAGAAAACTTAAAAAAAGGGGCAAAATTAAGATTTTACATGCTTGGCTCATTTTGAATTTTCAACTAAGCATTGGCTTTTTTTAAACGCCAACTTGAATTTTGCTAGCGTGGCTTGACCCAAGGCTAAGCCCTTTTGGTTTTCAACGAATGAGCATGTGAAAGTCATGGGCTCACACCATGGTTTTCATTGAATGAGAGAGAGAGTCATCGACCTCTTACTCATACTAAGGACAATGGCAGTTTGCGATATTTTCCGAATGATGAAAAGAGATCCGAACATTGGCCGTTTTGAGCAGGGGTCAATGAATGATTCGAAAAAGAGGATTAATGGTCGTTTTGAAAGTCGGGATTATAACGGTAAGTTCTATCTATGATTATGTTGACAATGTTGCATAGTTTGCGGTTATAAGGAGATGCTATCAAATGGCATAAAAACCCGTTTTTTATAATTTAATCATTGGGCCCTTTATAATTTACGCGAAAAATAATATATTTTTAACAATCAATATGTAAAAAACCAGACGTGATATAACATTTTAGAAAACGACAGTAGATTCAGCAACCCCAATTTAAAAACAAAAGGGTTTTTAGAGCTTTCAGGACTGGTAGCGGTCAGACAGCAAAATAATAGTGACATTAGTGACCAAAATGATCAAAATAGTGACCAAGAAGTTACCTAAAAGTGACTTCAAAACTACTAGAATGTTCTATGTGTATATCAACCAATCTACGTAGGGGATCTAGAGAACAATAGTAGTTTGAAATATTTCTTAACAATTATCAGTCAGGATAACACTTGATTGTCAAAAATGGTCGAAAAGTTGACGCATTATTGATTTTATTTTAAATTTTTTCACGAGACGAATATTAACTTTGTACAGGTTACTATTTTATATTTCTGATTTCAGTAGGAAAAAACTCGTAGTTTATCGAACACATGAATTCCGAAAAACAAACTCGTGATAGAAATTTTAGCGAAATTCCTGTTTATGAAGAACGTACTACTTACTGAATTCAAAATTCAAAAACAAGCAAAATATAGAAACTCAGGCTAAATTTGTGGCAGAATATCTGTAAAATTAAACCCTCTCTTCCTAATAAATAGTTACTCCAGAACACAATTGATTATTCACGAATTAGAGACAAACCGAATAAGATGAACATTGCATATTTCTAACGATGAATGTTGTTATTCCTAAAATTCTCTGGCATATCTTCTGGAGAAGTTTTGATGAGGTACTTTCAGTAGGCAGCTTTAAGATATGCAATTAGAAAATGATTCCATGCGTTTCAACTGAACGTTCCAATAAATGAAATATTGAAAACTATCATATCACTCAGTGGCGATATGATAGTTTTCAATTCACCTCATGTTATATATGATCTACGACCCTGAAAAAGACTAGTTTTGTATACCGTACTTAGTTTTCTTAGGTATTTAGGTTATAAAGTCAACAGTAAACAATTGGAAACGCATATTGTTGATCACATTCATGAGCATAGAGATTTAACGGTGTCTTTAGTTACAATTTTTCTGAAAAAAAGACTTTAGTGACTGTTCCCGTGGATTCGATCCGGTAGGGAATAATTACTAAGAGAGAGATACGTTCTAGTTCACGATTTATTTCAGACTGATTTGGTACATTACATGGTGTTGTATTTATAGTCCTCTACCCTATTGTACTTGCATAGCATATTCTCGATGTGCATTGTTGTATACAATAATGTGTTGTGTCTAAACGGTTATACTATTGACGGACTGAATATTCTGGAACTGTCAGACAATAGAGAGAATGAAAATGTAAATAAACAATCGTTAGATTGTGTTCGGTCTGGAAAGATCGAAAGGTAAGTTGATTGTTTATGATGAAACCCTAATGTTTAACTAATGTTTTGTTGTTTTGTTTCAGGTATGCTGAATGAATGATAAGAAACAGGTAAGCAAAGTGTTTAGCAGAATAGTGCGGATGTGAAGAGTACGATTTGGGGCCTCAGCATGAGGCATGTTCGTCTGCCGGCGCGGTGTAATGAAAACACCCCGGCAGCTTGCTGATGGCCTCAACAGTGACTTTTTGTTGGAAATAGTGACTTTTTAGTGCCCAGGTCGAAAAAAGTGACCAAGTCACTAAAAAGTGACTTGCTACCAGCCCTGCAACTTTAGACAACAAACACCAAAGCGTTTTTTTGTTTTTCAAAAATCTTCCAATAATTTTCTCACAGATTTCACTAGGAATTAATTCAAGACTTTTGAGAATGAATGAGTATTTATGAAGACAATCCATTCTCCAAAGAAGTTGTCAAAAATTAGTTCAGATATATCTCCAATGTTTTTCCTGAAAGTCCTCAGTTCACCAGGAATACGCCCTCAGAATTTCCTAGAAAACTCTCAAGTAAATCCTTAAGCATTTTTTTAGAGAGTTCCTTACGATTTCTTCCAAAATTTTCGTTCATGATTTCAAGATTTCGATCAGAAATGGTCCCACAGATTCTTCCTGAGCTTCTTTCTAAGATTTCTTTAGATATGAAAACCTGAAGACCAAATAAAAAGACCAAAGTTGCATCACAAATTAGGTGAATTAAATATAGTTGTTGATCAATGAAGGAACTTTGTTTGGAAGACGATTCTCTTCTCTTGTTTTTGAGCATGAACATGAGCATGAGCATTGATGACCGTACAATTCGTAATTGCTACTCCGTGACTGACCATAATAATCGAAATTGTACAGGGAACCACCAGATGTAGCTTGGGAGTAGCATACCTTCAATGTACATTTTCGAGGACTCTGAAATTAGTAATGTCAATAACGGCGCCGGCCACGTCCTTACGGTAATCGGGGAAGGGAAGGAATGTTAGTGTGACATCCATTGTTCCTAAAGACCGAGTATACCTCTGCATCTTCATGGTTTTCACGGGAAGGAGCTTTGTTAGTGGGAGGGCTTAAAAGCTGCATGATCAGGATTTTCCTTGGTAAGTGATGCGATTCATGTAACTTCTGTTATCTATCAATGCGTCGATATCTTAAACATCGAACTATTGAAAGTTTTAACTCTTGATTTTTTTTAAACATTGATAAGCGCTTATGTCTACAAATACATAAAAAAATGCATGGCATGGTACAAATTGGTTATTACAAGCATGAAACGAGCTCACCAGTTGGTAATCCATCCTCGACTGAACAGTTACAATCCCAGCGTCAATAAGCTTAGATAGGGATACAACATCACTCTGATGGCGCGCGAGTGAAGTGCTGAGAAAAAAATCGCAAGCGAACGGAGCCAACCGAAAAAACACGCCGAGCGCGCGAAAAACGAATCGAACGACATGGGCCTTCGCAAAGCACTCTCGATACTCTTGTATTGTTTTTGTTGCGAAACAATTTTACTTCCTTTGACCCAATTTCATCCCTCAAAGTGGAGACAATGGGCTTTATGTATTTCTTATTCAATGTAAAAAATAATCTATATAAATAATAATGGAGTGATGTTTGTATGTCACGAAATGACTTGAGAACGGGTCAACGGATTGACGTAAGTTTTTCACTGTTACACTCCACAAGGGATGCGACGTGTTCGTGTGAGGAGAAAGTTCAGGAAAGTGTCCGAAATAATTGGGAAAACGGGAGAAGACTAAGGTGTAATTTTGTATGTGGGGATTCTTGACGTTTTCAAACAGCCTACTTGATGGCAAGACGAAGTTTGCCGGGACCACTAGTTTAAAATATTAGTGAAATTGTAGTTATTGAGAATATATAATTTCAAAACACTATTCTACTGACATTTGGAGCACCTGGAACACGTGTTAATGTTGAAGATTTATTAAGTACGATGCGTGTTATATCTATAATAATCTACATTTTCATTCAGCTAGTGGGACTTCTTCTTATTATTATTATTCTTCTTGACATAACGTCCTCACTGGGACAAATCCTGCTTCTCAGCTTAGTGTTCAATGAGCACTTCCACGGTTATTAACTGAGAGCTTTCTTTGCCAAAGTTGCCATTTTCGCATTCGTTTACGTGTGGCAGGTACGATGATACTCTATGCCCAGGGAAGTCAAGGAAATTTCCATTACGAAAAGATCCTGAACCAACCGGGAATTGAACTTGTAGGACTTTTATAAATTAGATCTCTAGAAACACAATCAAAAGAATATATCAAAAATTGTTGTTCAAGTAAGCTTGCTCATATTTAAACAAAACTCGCATGTTTGTTAGGTTTCCTATTCAAATGAAAATCATTGTTTTATGTTTTTTTGTTCGTTAAATTGAATGAAACTTATAAGAAAAACAATTATCAACAAGACCAACTCAATTGCATGCTGCATCGAAAATTAAATCCCACATATGAAAGCATCCTTCCGTCTATGAACGCAACAAACCCTACATTAGGGCGATTCAAATTTTAAGAATGTTTGAAAAACTCAATCTCCCATATTTTTCTTACCATCCTTTCCATAAAAATAGTGTTTTTGTGAAATTTTAAGCTTTCTAGGTGGTGATTTAAAGGTGGCAAAAACACAAAGAAGGTTTATATGGAAATTACAATGAAAATTTTTTTAACACGTGAACACTGTAATGTAAGTACAAACTAATCATCCCATAGTGAAAACTCAATCTTCTAATCTTAATGAAGGAAGTTGTTTAAGAAACAAATGCCTTTTGAGCTAATTTTGTTTGGGATTTTTATAGATGTTTGCAGGGCTATAATCCCATACGAAGGTAAATAATTGCAAACAAACTCATAAATACCTCTTCTCCTATCCGTCGGATTGAATTGCTCTCCTCAGAAAATGTCTTTATTATGATTTGAAGAATTAGTTTCTATTATGGGATGATAAATGTGTACTTACATTCCAATACTAACTTGTTTGGAACATTTTTAAAAAAAATTTCCATAGTAATTTCCATGCAAACCTACTTTCCCGGGTAGAGGTGAATAACAAAACAATGGTAAAATAAGAACAAATTTTGCAATCATATCTGGTTTAACCATTATTATGTTATTAATATATGACATAAATATCTTATCAATAGCAAAACATACAATCATAGCAAAATTTGTCATTGGTATGTTATCCTTGAGAGTCATGTAATAACTAATCAATAACAAAATATACTATCATGGTAAAATTTGTTATTTGTGCAAACATACTAAAAAATATTAAATATCTACATAATAACAAACATCGCCATCACAGTAAAATATGTCATTATTTTGATATTTGAAATCTTTATTTATATAATTCATGAGAACAAACCAACATCACATTTTGCAATAATAGCTCATTTTACAATTCGTATGATATTCATTGAAGATTTAAAAAGCAAATGTTTTTTGCAGGAAAGCAAAAAGTTTATTTTTCAAACATGCTAAATTTAGATATTAAAGTCAAAGAACTTAAATTACCATTATTTCGATCTATTCGTGAATAGCTTATTTAGTTATTATTTTGTTATCAATATCTAAATAATAACATATTTTGTTATTTGCGGTTGCCTATATTTTTGCTATTATTTTGTTATTACAATGGCAAAATATGATATTATTTAGTTTTTATGCCATATAAACTTAGTTATTATTTTTGTTATTTTATCTCTTATTTCAAACAAACAAAGAACAAATTTTGCTATTCAAACATTCTATTTTAATAGTAAATTTTGTTATTCTTTTACTATTCTCCTCTACCCGGGTTACCTACTTACCTATAAATCATCCGAAAGTTGAAAATTCCACAGAACGCTATTTTCATGGTACGGAAGATATGGAAGATTAAATTTTCAAACTTTTTTTTTTTAATTTAGGCAGCCCTACCCTACACCTGAACAATGTCCACGAGGTTGGGGCTATGTTAATATTCTGACGTTGAACAAGGTAAAACATAAATCGGGCAGTTATTTTTAAACAGGCACATGAGATGCGAGAAGAATAAGGCTATCCGTAGGATAGCAGGAAGCTTTCAAAAAGAGAAAAGTAGAGCAAATTTCCAGCATCATCGTGAAAGCTGAGGAACGCACAGAGAGAAACTGTTCGTATTTAAGCTATTGAACGTTACAAGTTGGGCATCACAAAAACGTTACTATTTATAACTTTTCCCCGGTTCCTTTTCAGTTATGAATATAAAGTTACTTGTGTGGAACATCCCCTCCATTACGCCGAGCCCGACTGTTTCAGGAGGGGGAAAGATTGTCACGCTTGAAAGTCAACGTCGAAGGACGGCGATGATACCTCGGAGCATAGCATATGTTACTGCCGCTACGGCCGTTGTTTAGCTGACTCGTCAACGCAAACGTATTAACGTCACGGCACATCTTCTCTGTTTCAAGCTATGCTCTGCACCACAACAACACCCAGTTTTGCCTACTGTTGATGACGATGTTAATATTTACACAGCTCACTCGGTGGCAGCAGCGCTCAGGCAGAAGACAGAAGCAGCTGTTATCGTCACTCTGCAGCGAGGAACAGTGCCCAACCACCAAGCATCGCATCATAAGCGCCACACAGTAGTGATCCGTACGTCGGATCACGGTTCTTTATTTACTGTTATTATCAAAGAAAAAAGTCATCAAAATTAACACCAGATGGTCTATATATCCATTCGCATCTCTGGGATATTTTTTGAAAAAAAAAAACGTTCAAAAAATACAAGGACTTTTAAATTTGTTGATTTTTTATACATTGGTTATGTATTTCAATGTCGAAATGTTTTTTTAATACTTACAAAATAAAAACAACTCCGCAA
This sequence comes from Aedes aegypti, assembly GCF_002204515.2. Classification (NCBI taxonomy): domain Eukaryota; kingdom Metazoa; phylum Arthropoda; class Insecta; order Diptera; family Culicidae; genus Aedes; species Aedes aegypti. The sequence continues at coordinate 145,552,390 of NC_035108.1, forward strand.
TGCTTCAAAGCGCTTCAACCTGCATATAACTAGTTAATTATGATAAGTTTTTATAAGCTAATTTTTATTTTATGTTCTATAGAAACGGTAAATGAAGCACCGTGTACGTGGTTGTCATCTTGTGGTAAACGAGCATGATGGTGGATACGCGAGAATATCCGGAACGCTTCTCTGCTGTAGCTGTCTTTCATGTCACACCCGGCAAAAAGGGATTTGGGAAGTGGCAATGCAAGTGCACTCGCTGGACGAGATTAGCGCACACTCTGAGAAGCGTGAAGTATGTTGTGATCAAGTCCCCCGTACAAAAAGAGATCCACGCGTGTGTGGGCATGAAAACCTATTTTATCGCTGAAGAATCAACGATGTGAGGAATGGTTGTCTCGGCTGACAAAATGCGTGAACGATAATTAGCACCTACCGTATTCGGACAACGACATTCCAGAACCATTTAAGTCCCGTGTTGTGGTTGAATGGACGACACCAGTGGTTCTCAGCCTTTTTGAGGCTTGTAAATAGTATGGGAGATAAAATTCGAGTGGGATAACAGTTTCTTTTAAAGACTTCTAGCTCAATTCAATCGACTGGAATTTGGAAAAGTTATGGCTATTTGTGCTGTGACGTGAAAATTGTAACTTTCGGTTGATTGAAATTCATAATAAAATAGAGAAATCTTCACTCATTTGAAATAACTTCGCGGTCCCCTGAGCTTCCAAGGGAACCGCGGACCACCGATTGGAAAACCCTGGTCTACACTATACTAACAAACCGCAATGAATGCATTCGTACCCCCAGCGCACTCGTTCTCCGGAGCTGAATCGTCATCAACGTTCCAGGAATTGATTGATGGGCTTTTAAAACCGTGCGCTATAGCGATGCGCCTTGGTAAGAGAGGATTTTAACCACCGACACCGGTCTAACTTTAGCCGAGTACGCTGAAGTTGAATGCCCTCCGAACTCATTCTCACGTCCTTTGTGCTGTAGTGTGTGGCATACCAACAATTTCAGTCGTTTCCTTCAATCAAGCCTCGATAGATGATCAGAAACTATTTGAATAGAAAATTTTATAACGATTCGATCTTGTTTCGATTTATGAATTCAATTTAAATTTAGAACACATTCTTTCTGTTGATTTCTTTTAGAACGGAGTTTCCCACAGTAATCAATCGACAGGTGAGTAGCAGTATTTAATGACCGCTGTGGAATCATAAGAGAAGTCGAGAAAATCGAATATAAAGATAAGTGATAATGTTCGTTTGTGTGTGACCCACTCATACCAAACTGGAAAACTGATATTGATTCACTTGAATGAGTATTGAGGTTCTAGAGATGATGGATTTACGAAGTATCCCGTACTGATAATGCCATGAAGCGTTGTATTTATTTAGACTTACACTACCCAAGTATGGAATCGCATCATCCAGTATTGCAACACCCCACTTCAATATTACAGCATTCCCCGAAGAGTTTAGCATCGCCCGTAAACTAAAAATCTATGATGCAATATTTCAAAATCATTACTTCCTACAAAATTACGGTTTTCAGCAAATTTGTTCAGAAGCTTTATGGTGTTCATTAGGTGACATTTTAAATGAGCAATTTTGCCGCTACGTTGCGCTAGTATGCATGTAATTTGGTCATATTCTGGCAGGCTCTAGCTCATGATTTTGACCACCTAGAAAGTACGTGTCTTGAGCAAAGTTGTTCAGAAGCTTGAAAGCAATTGGAAGCAGCACTGTTTGGTTAGCAATTTTTCCGGCACGGTGGCACTACAGTGCATGTAAATTTGGTCATATTTTAGCAGGCTTCAGCTTATGATTCTGACCACCTAGAAAGTTCGTGTCTTAAGCAAAGCCTACCAGAATATTACCAAATTCACATGGACACTAACGCTACCTAGCGACAAAATTGCTGACTAGACAATAACTAGAGAATACACGGAAAAATCCGTTGCCGGAATCATGAAATCATAAAATTGTATGTTTCATAATATCATGACTACAAGTCATGAAACCATGGCTATTAATCAAGAATTTGTGGATTTATGTAACGCCTGTCACTTTTTTCATTTAAGTCAACGCGTCTTTTGCGATTGGTAGTGTTTTTTAAGTGAAATTATACATAAGTTTTGTTTACGTAAGAAGTTAATTTGAATACCATGCTCGTCGGAACTTTGCCATCATATCGATGACATTCCCGATGACCCAATTAAACTGCTGGTGCTATAAGATGTGCGAAAATGTACTTGCCAGCTTTCACACGGATTATTCCGTACCGGGCAATGATTGGCGAAGTTTTTTTTAAGATATCCAAATGTTCCTTAGGAGACCGTCATTCTCCATTTGGACCCCATTTTGTTTTTGGTCATTTTATCAAAAAAACTAAAATGGGGGCCATACAATGTCAGATTATAAGGAGCTTCTCTGAAAAAATCATACAAATCGGTTGAGTTGCCTTTAACAAATCTGAAAATAACAAAATTATGTTTTGTGAAGTTTTCAAGATCTTCATACGGCCAGATTGGTACCAGAAACAAACATAACAGACTCTCATTTAAGTATTGTTTCGAACAGTGAATGCCGAACATGAGAAAAATTCTGTATTCACAAATATTTATGTGGGCTATAACCCGCGTCTGCCCCCAGAAATTTCTAAATATTTCCGGATCCAAATGAACAATGATCAATATCGACAAAGATTCTTAAAATAGAAGAGCCCTCAAGCTTGTGAGAATATTATGCAAAAACATCGAAAAACAAAAAAAAGTTATCACTGTTTGAATATTTTTTTGTGGTAAAAATATGAAGTCGGTAGATGGGTTACATTGCTTATGAGGTTGCTGAAGACACGAACTTTCTAGGTGGTCAGGATCATGAGCTAGAACCTGCTAAAATTTGACTTAATTTATATGCACACTAGCACCACGTAGGAGTAAAATTGCTAACCAAACAGTGCTGCCTCAAATTGATTTCAAGCTTCAAAACAATTTTGCTGAAGACACCTACTTTCCAATTTAACATGCACATTACCGCCACGTAGCGGTAAATCTGCTAATCAGACAGTGCTGATTCAAATTGCTTCCAAGCTTCTGAACAACTTTGCTGAAGACACGAACTTTTTAGGTGGTCAGGATCATGAGCAAGAGCCTACTAGAATATGACCAAATTACATGAACACTAGAGTCACGTAGCGGCAAAATTGGGCGTTATAAACGTGAACTAAAGAAAGCAATAAGACGGCAACCTTGTAGAATGTAAGGATTGCAAGATATTGCAGAAAAATACTATAGTTTACAGGTGATGCTAAACTTTTTGGGGTGCTGCAATACTTGGGTAGTGTATATAAAGAACATGTTCGATGTGCAACTTGAGTGTGAAGAAATTTCCGTCTCTTCAAAAAACCTCGAAGGATTCTCTTGACAAATTGAATTAATTATAAAGACAATCACCAAACGATACCTTGGATGATATTCTGGAAGAATCACTGAAAAATCCAAGGTAAAGTCTTTGAAAAAAGTGTGCAGACATAATTGGATATATTGATGGAGTTATAACTGTAACATTTCTTGGTGGAAACCTTTTATTAACTTTTTGAACAATCTTTTGAATAGTCTACTGCAGAAACTGTGTATGAAATAGTGAAAATCCCTGTAAGAAATTTCTGGATGAAGTTCATGGAATGGACAAAATAATTGTTAAAATAGTTTTTGAATTATTTCTAATTTATAAGAGAAGGGGGGGAGTAGGTAAATTTCGGAAGGAACACCTGCGTTGCAAGTTTTAAATCCTGGATCCTCGAATGATTTATCGAAAGTTTTTTGAAAATAATTCCTGTAGGAATCAAATGTTGAAATCGGTAAAAGAACTACCGGTAGAACCCCTGGAGGAAATCCTGATGGATTTTTTGCAAAAATACATGTTGAAATTACAAGAGGTATCAGCGTTGGACTGCCGAAGGATTTCCTGGATGAAATTCTAGAAGATTTTCACTAAAAGTTCTTTGAGATATCTCTTGGAGGACTTTCTGTATGAGTCATTATTGATGATTTTTTATTGTATCCATTCCACACAGGAGTCATTCGTGAAATTATCGTTGGAATATGTGGAATAATCTCTGAAGGAATTGCCGGAGAAATCATTGAATAAATTGTTAAACATATCAGAAAAGTAATCTTCGAAAACATCTAATTACAGGTAAAATCTCAGAAGAAATTTCTGTAACAATTCCTGGAACAAGAAACGGAGAAAATCCTAGAAAAATATAAATGGAACCCCGAGTAAAATATATGTATTCCTTGAGACATCCCTGGAGGAATTACAGTTGAAATCTCTGAGGTATGAAAGAATTAACAAAAATCCTAGCAAGAATAGTTTAAGAGGAGGAATCTCTGCAAGAATTATGTAAGGAGTCTATATTGGTGAGATCGTATTCCACAATAAATCACCAGAAAACAATTGACAAATTACAGTACGAATTTCGATAGCAATCCTGGTGAGAATTCTACCAGGATTGATTACATAAATATTTTGAAGAATCATTTGAGAAACGCATTTAGTAAAACAGTAGTTTCTCGATTACATCACTGCTCGTTTTAATACCGCTTCATTATATCACTCTCGATTTGAGCACGGTTTTCTGTTTGATTTTGTCACGCCACAATAATTGTATGAATTTCTATTCAACCTACTCTAAAATCTATTCAACCCATCACATCACTCTTGGCGAATTCACCACCAAAAAAATCAATAATACAACAACAAATTCTTGAAATAGATGACAAGGCAACTGTATTACTTAACATCTGTTAAAGATTTCCGAAACCCATTTGTAAAGGTACCCTTGAAGGAAGTTCGTCAGAAACTGTCCTGGACAAATTATTATCTTTATTAACGAGATTTGCAGCCCGAGGCTGGCTCATCTCGGTCTACCTGGACAAATACCTGGTCGAATTTCTGGAAAAATCTCTCGCTGAATTCCTGTAGAAATTGCTGGAAGAATTACTGGTCATTTTTTTAGAGGAATCCATGAAATAATTGTGGGAGGAGTCCATAAGAAAATTCTTGGAAAATTTTCTACACATTTTTTAAAGATTTTTTTTATAAATTTCTGAAGGAGATACAGTGAAATCTGAGGAGAATTTAAAAAAAATAATAATTTCATTTCCTTAGTTATTTTTTTTAGTAATTCCAGTAAAATTTCAGAAGGAATTCATGGTGAAATTTATGGAGAGATCTTTGGAAAATTACAGGATATTTTTTTTGGGAAACTTCATTTAGAATTATTGAATACTATGAATTTATAATTGTGTATTCATTTTCTAAGGCTAATCATTAGTTTTTATACGAGCATATCTACATTATCCTGTCATCGAGCATTGTGAACTTTAAAATACTCGATGAGCAAGTTTCGAAATTAAAACTCCATCATCTCCTAGTGCACAGCAACTCCCATCTCAATTCTCAACCAAGTCAAATTTTCGTCGGTGAAAGCAACCATAAACTCGATTCTCAATATTCCTGCCAGCCTCGAGGAGAGAACCTATAAACCGCGCCGCAATAGAGTAACTCCCAGCTTCGGAACCAGCAGAACAAAGGGGAAAACCGAAAAAAATATTAGGGGTCTAGGTTTTTATTCCCTCGCTCTCTAAACACCGAACAACACCAACCAACTGTGTGTACTCATCATCATATTGCCAGCCAGCGCCCTTCCCTTCCTGCACGGGCTAGAACATTATCAACGGCCGGGTTTTCCCTTTGCAGGGCTGGTAGCACATAAGTGTTTAAAAAAAAAGAACCTTAGAGACCATGTATTTGAAAAAAAGTATAATAAGTTAAGCTACTTGTTTTGAAAATTCCTCATGAATCAAACAAGACACTTCTCAGAGGAAAATTCTAAGATATTTTAGGGTTGAAGTTGAATGATTCAACAAAGATTTTTTTAGGATGTCTCCACAAAGTACTTCAGATTTTAACAAAGGTTTGAAATTCAAATTTCTCAAGAAAATCCTCAGATACCCAGGAATGTATTCAATGATTCTTCCATGAAACTTCCTGGACTGACCGGGAATCGAACCCAGACACCTTCAGCCTGGCTCTGCTTGGTAGTTGCGGACTTTACCCACTAGGTTAAGGAATTCACCATTCCCATACATTCGAAAGGTATTTCTATAGAAATCCTACAGTAATCACTGAGAAAAACCCTGATGAATAAATCTGATGAACTCCTGCAGAAGAGAACTCGTACAGGGATCTGCAATGAAATTTGAACCTTTTAGAAAGTTTTGAAGGGTTATCCAGGAAATAGCTTTACGATTTACTTGAAAAATTGGCGGGATATCTTCTAGAAGAGCTCTTGTAAGATTATCTGGAAGAATTCATGTATGAATCTTTGGGAATATGAGGAAATCAATTGTTTCTGAGAGAACTTTCTCAGCAATAGCTGTGGAATTTACTGGATGTATCAGCGTTGAAATTTATAAAAATATATTTTAACTATCAAACACCAGAGAACAATTACATCGAGAATTGAAAAAAAAATGACTCAAGAGATCATTTTGACTAAAAAAAGAGTTTTCAAAACTGAGGAGCTTCCAATAAAAATAGACACTTTTAACATTTCAGTCGTCGCGCTGTTGTATTTTGTATTGCGGCGCTCATTTTAAATCCACATCCAGCGGCGGCGGTAACGCGCAGAAGATATGCGCGCAATTCAAACGCAACGTCAAAATTCAAGTAGGCTTGGATTTTTTCGTTCTTCAAGGACGCAAATGTTTCAAATTTGCTAAATCTGAAACATTTTGTGATTTTCATTATCACTACGACGGTATATCGACATTTTCAGATAATCGCATTACGTGGATTTATCTTGCAGAGCACAATACAACACTGCTGAAAAAATCTCGATGTTCGTTCACAATAGCAGCGCGTTGGTTCTGACGGTGGGAAACCGCGCGACGACTGGATGGTTAAGATACTTGCATTACAACAGAGACCAAGTCCCTAAAATGAGACCTGCTACCAGCCCTGCGTTTGCCACCTCGGATGGAAACGGCTCGCTCCCCCGTGTCTCATCCAGCGTGCGCAGTGAACCACTGCACACTCGACAAACGAAAATCTCGGGTTCAATAGACTCTATCCTCTGGTTCTGCTGGAAGTCGTGGCGTGTCTGTGTGTATGTGTGTGCACGTGTACGGGGCCACGTTCCGGTGTGAGTGTCCGTTCAATCATCATCAGGCAGCAAGTACCATCGCAAGTGAAGAGCGCAAAGCACTCGTTCTGGACAGGGCCTATGTTTTGATCTAGCCGGCAGGCAGTGTTAAGTCCATCCGTTCCAACCCACCAGTCAAGCCCCAATAGAAAGCCCTATGTGAGGAAAGAACAGGACAGACCATGCTGACAGCGACTGTGGAAAAGTTTGTCTTCCGGAAGGACGTTTTACTTGTGGAGGCGAGTGGTAAACTAGGGTGTTAATTGTTAACCGTTTTTAAATGACTTCATGACGATCGATTTCATTGAAAGTTGAATATTGGTATGAGACAATCCATTAATTCTGTAAAGGTATAAGTGGGTAAGCGTGCACGTTTTCGATCGAATGTTGATCAAAAATGACAGATTTGACTTTTTAGTCGCAGTTTTGCTTGCTTTTATTAAATTCATAACTTCAACACTATTAGGCATAGGAAAAAAAAAGACTTCCGGAATCCTAAAGAGATAGCTTTTTTTTTGGTACAGTGTCGCCAAAGAAACTTATTTTCAATTTTAAAAATTTTAATCTATATATTGGCGATTTTTCATTATCAGAATATTTTGATTCCAACGTGTTTGCCAGACATTTTACTGTTAAAACACTCAACTCCCCAAAAGGTTTTTGACCAATCCCGAAAATAGCGTTTGAAGTGAAAAAAGTCTGAATGTTCTTAATGTTGTAAATGTATATAAAATCACATGCAACAAACGTTCTTGAAGTAGATGAAAAAACCGAATTTAGTACTATACCATTTAATTCCACTAGAGTTTGTATCCTTTGACAGATACGCGTATTTCGACCTCAACTGTAAGGCCGTCTTCAGTGTCGTGTACTAGACTCGACGTCGAGTCTAGTACACGACACTGAAGACGGCCTTACAGTTGAGGTCGAAATACGCGTATCTGTCAAAGGATACAAACTCTAGTGGAATTAAATGGTATAGTACTAAATTCGGTTTTTTCATCTACTTATAGGTATTCTACTAAACAGCTCGAAGATTTATTATCAAACGTTCTTGGTTGAATCATCTTATGTAATTCGAGAAGGAATCCTCAAATGTTTTACCCTGATTCTCTCGATATGTTTATGGAAGAATCAAAGAAAAATTTATGATAAAATTCTATGGGGAATTTTTAAGGATTCATTTATGCATCAAATCTCTGAAGATTTAAACCTACGAATAGTCAGCGAAATGTCCGAATAAATAAACACAGAAGTCCTTAAACGCCTTTTTTGATATACCCTAGGATAATCTTTGATCACTTTTAGAGACGCCAAGAAAAAAAAACTGTGAAATAATTCCATAGAGAAAATTCTGAAACAATCCCTAGCATGTGAAATAGTCGTTATAGAAATTCTTAGCGTAATTCCTAAGAATTTTAGGCGGGCGAAGCCTTGATACTTTTTGAGGAAAACTTGGAAGGATTCCAGTTTCAATTCCTACGGGAGTCCATGAAGAGGTACTAGAAATTAATTTTGGATTGTTTCAAAAAAGGGCGTCAAAAGGAATCCATGGTAACATACCAGCAGTAATTTAATAAAGGAGCTCTGGTAAAACTATAAAGAAATTCTTAGAGGAATTTTTGGATGAATTTATAGTTGAATCCTTACAGAACCCTTGAGAAATTTTTCACGAACATACCCGAAATAAACAAAGCCCGTGATGCGACGCATCAAATCGCTTTTTTTAAAACATGATGAACGGTGAACCTTTCTTCGTAAGACTACATTTCCTTATAGTTTCCAAATATGAAAATTAACATAATATGAACTAAAAAATAACCGATAACCAATTCAATGTATATTAGAGGAAAGGACCAAATGGTCGATGTTCAGATAGACTGGGCCAATTCTTTTCAATGGTTTCAGGACAATATCAACATATTTGTTTTGTTTGCTGTAACAATGAAACATATCTATTTGATGTTGCGTATGTATCAAAATAGCATAGAAAAAATGATTATTGAAAGAGTCCTCAACATATCTTAACCTTTCGGTTATCTCGCGAATTTTTGTAACGCGAGTAGTTGCGCATCGTACTTAGTACAAAACCCTTGGTTATACGAATATCTCTGATCACTTAGAAAGATGGCTTCTTCGGCAGAGTTGTTCAGTAGCTCATCCTGAGAGGATTCTGATCAGAATTCTGAGAGAAATCTGATGAGAAACTTTCGAGAATTTTGACGAGGAGAGGAGAGAGGATTCTGACGAGAATCCTGAGAGAATTCTGAGAGGATTCCAACGAGAATCCTGAAAGAGTTTTGACTAGAATTCTAAGAGGATTCTGACCAAAACCCTGAGAGTATTCTGATCAGAATCCTAACTGGATTCTGAAGAGAATTTTGAGAATCCTTAGAAGATTCATTCTGACGAAAATCCTGGAAGGATTTTGACGACAATCCAAAGACGACGAGAATCCTGAGAGGTTTCTGACTAGGACCCTGAGAGGTTTCTGAGGAGAATCGTGAGAGGATTCTGATTAAAATACTGAGAATTTTGATACGAATTCTGAGGATATTCTGACAAGAATCTAGAGAGGATTCTGATCAGAATTCTGATTAAAATCCTGACAGTATTTTGATTAGAATTCTGAGAGTGTTCTGATCCTCTGATAAAATCCTCTCAGGATTCTGCCGAGAGTCCTGAGAGGATTCTGACTGGAATCCTGAGAGAACTCTTATGTGAATTCTGAAAGGATTCTGTCGAGGATCCTGAGAGGATTCTGATGAGAATCCTGAGAGAATTCTTATACAAACCCTGAGGGAATTCAGCAAGAAACCTGAGAGGATTCTGACCAAAATCTTGAGACTATTCTGATGAGAATCCTAACAGGATTCTGAGAGTGTTCTGATGAGGATCCTGAAAGAATTCTGACGGTAATACTGTGAGGATTCTGAAGATAATCTAAAGATGAATCTGATGAGAATCCTGAGAGAAACCTGACCAGAATTCGGATAGGTTTCTTACCAAAATCCTGAGAATATTGTGATCAGAATTCTGAAGAGAACAGGATTCTGAAGAGAATTCTGAGTGTTCTGAGAGGATTCTGACCAGAATTCTGAGAGGATTCTGACCGGAATTCTGAAAGTATTCTGATGAGAATCTTGAAAGAATTTTGGTATGAACCCTGATGGAATTCTGATGAGAATCCTGAGAGGATTTTGACAGGAACCCTGAGAGGTTTCTGTCGAGGATTCTGACCAAAATCTTGAGAGGATTCTGACGAGATTTCTTAAAGGGTTCTGACCAGAATTCTAAGAGAATTTTTACCAAAATCCTGAGAGTGTACTGATCAGAACCCTAACAGGATTCTGAAGAGAATTTTGAGTGTTCTGATGAGAATCCTAAGAAAATTCTAACGAGGATTCTGACGAGAATCCAAAGAGGATTCTGACGAGAATCCAAAGAGGATTCTGACGAGAATCCTGAAAGGTTTCTGACTGGGACCCTAAGATGATTCTGAAGAGATTTCTAAGAGGATAATGACGAAAATGCTAAGAGGTTTCTGATGAGAATCCTGAGAGAAGTCTGACGAGAATCCTGACCAAAATTTTGAGAGGATTCTGACCAAAATCCTGAGAGTATTCTGATCAGAATTCTTACAGGAAAAATTCATAAGCAATCATTTCATTACCTATTTTCGTTGCACCATCAATCGCTCTGGATGGCATTTAATTTGATTTCGTACAAATAATGGATAGTCCTTAATTGGAACACTTTAATGGCGATTGTTAGAAACACAATTGTGATAATTGGTAGATAAACAACGTTCTTTGAAACCAGTTTTTAGAAACTTTAAGTCATTTTATTGCTCAACTGTTTAATTCATCTGCTTCGCAAGGCTTCAAACTAATAATTGACATCAACAAGTAATGCTTACGTTTAAGTAACGCGTATGAAATCTTTTTTCAACCCATATTGTTGACTTATTGCATCCATAATTGGTACACCTAACGCTTTCTATGTTTAATCCATGAAGATCGAAATTTGACAAAATAATTACGGCTCCTGAGCTTTTGAACAACTTTGCCGAAGATGTCTTTTTTCTAAAAAGTCAGGATCCTGAAGTATCCGCAAAACAAAAGTTCCACGTTCACTAGCGCCGCCTAGTGGCAATATCTTCTATTTTTTGGCTCAAATAATGATAGCCCTTGAGCAACTGAACTACTTTGTCAAAGACGCTATCTGTCTAAGTGGTCTGGATTTGAGATTTGCAAAACAAAAGTTTCATGCTCACTATCGACGCATAGTGGCAAAAATTGGAAGCCCGAACATTTCTAACTGTGGTTTATTCGAGCCGTATATATTCATTATTAAGCGACTTCTACCTACATTTGTAGAATTTAACGCATTATAAAGGGCCATATTGTAAACAAAAACTGTCGAGTATTGTTCTTGAAAAAGCTTTTAAAAAAAGCTTTAAAAAAGCTCCAACATATTTTTTTATCTAGTTTTTCATATGACTATAACTTGCCTAGGTAGATTGATTTAGGGATTTTACAACCATTATACTTACTCAACTGACAAGAATCTTCAAAAAAGTGTCTTACCTGAAAGAAAGAGGAAAGAGAATATTGATTATTTCATTAGAAACATTAAATTTAAGTATTTAGCTTAGCTTAGCTTAGCTTAGCTTAGCTAAGCTTAGACTGACTACGCATATCAATGGTTGCTATTCCGTGATTGACCGAAGTCAGTGAAAATGCACAAAGAATCAACTAGAAGTTCGGCTGGGATTGGCCATAATCTTCTTCAGTGTGCATAATTCAGTGCTTCTATTTATACAGGGTCAATAACGGCGCCGGCCACGTCCTTGCAGTCAGGTGGGATTGGGGGAAGGAAGGTTAGTATGTAACCTTTGCTATTTGGAGACCGTGTTTGCCTCTGCATCTCCACAAAGGTTACTGGGAAGGATGTTTGTTAATGGGGAGGATCGTTGGGTCAAAGGATTCACTTTGATAAGTGATTAGACCATGATAAATAGTTTTTTGTCAAATATAAATATGCTTTTATGAAAATATAATATTTTCATTTGATATGAACAATTTCTATGTAAAGGAAAATTATGCCGACACTTGAGGTGACGAACCATTCAAAGTTTGTTGAACAAATATCTAAATGTAACATTACTACAGCTGTCAGGACGAAAGCATGTGTTATTATATTTTACTTTAACATCATAGAACACTCTTATTCTTATGCCGACACTTACAGTGGCGAACCATCCAAAGTTTGTTGAATAAAGTGAACCTTTCGCAAGTCTACACTTGTAGTGTCGAACCATTCAAAGTTTTTTTATAATTACAAAAATAAAGATAAAAAGAAAGGGGTGTTTTGAAAAGAAAAAAATGTTAAACATAAATAATTCATGAATAAGAGTTTATGTCGACACTCACAGTGACGGAACATTCATAGTTTGTTGAAAAATCATATTTACGTCCTACCGTTGTATCGATTAAATGTGCTGTCATACATATTTTATAGATTAGAAATAGTAGCATGGAACGAGCTCACCAATTGATCCGTCATCCTTGACTGAGCAGCAACAATCCACATTCAGCTTAACTCGTTTGCTCGGCTATATAAAAGCACTCAGAGAAAATAGGCGAACGACCCGAGAGGGAAAACAACTGACGACTGCTCGGGCTTTCTTGACGCACTGCCAAGGAGCAATCGTCAAGGTGGAAGATCAAACAGAACTAACCAATCGCGGCACTTTTTCACTTTACTCGACCGACGCGCGACATGTTTGATCCTGCCCTCGTCACCAGCTCCCGCAGAAGCAAGCGTCAAGGTCGGAAGATCAAACATAACTAACCGATCGCGGAACTTTTTCACTTCACTCGAAAGACGCGCGACATGTTTGATCCTGCTCTCGTCACCCGCTCCCGCAGAAGCAAGCGTCAAGGTCGGAAGATCAAACAGAACTCTAGAAACATTCAATTTAAGTATTGCATGCAAAATAATATAATGAACCTTTTAACGCCCACTGATCTATTTTATAATCAGTTAATTTCGCGAATTCAGTTCAATTTTACGATCAAGCATCGAGTAAATGCCTTTGGCAAAATTGTTTAGGAAGGAGCTAATACAGACGAAAAGCGTGTTTACAATTTTTGAATTATTCTGCAAGGAGGCCTAGGAATATTCTCTAGTAGAACTCTAGAGCTGTCACATAAGCATTTCTCACCATGCTGTGTACAGCAAAAGTGGTTTTTAAATAACCTGTCTAGTCAATACTCACGTACGACCGCTCCTAATTAAGTGTCATGTTTACAACAAAGTTGATCAGAAGACGAAACTACTGAATACACGCTACTGCTACTGATACACGTGATGGCGTTAATGTAAGAAAATCAAACATTTTCCGTTTTAAATGTTTCACAAATTACTCCAAAAATTTCGGCATTTAAAATTTTTGTAAAAATTCATATTGAAATGTTAAGGAAAACAATAATGCCGTAATAGAGCTAGGTGGGTCACAAGATACCACAATTAGGGAAGAAAAAAAAACTGAAAGAACAAATTAGACTCACAGAACTGTTACTAATCAGTGTGTTAGTAGAATGTTTAGCGATGTATGAAAGGCTATTTTTTTCCACTTTGAACCTGGTCACGGCACCAAATTATGTTTGCACACCAAGTTGGACCCTTATAATACGTTGTGTGATAGTACGGATATTATTAAAACAATGGTGCCATGGCGGAGGTTTACGACCTAATATTTATTTTTCTTCAATTAATCTTACAGTCATTTGTGAGGTATATGTGGTAGTTTAACTGAATTGAGTGATGGTAGATGTTCATGATGTTTTGCACAAACAAGAGGTTATGGAGAATAATCGTTGTCTAGTGACAACCTTAAATGAATTCTTTGAAAACTCTATGCAAAATTCACACCAGCTTTTTATATCTTTTGGAGTAATTACTGTATAAAATATTAGTAAAATCTACAAATGAAATCTCTATAGAAAATTAGTAGAGGAATCTCACGTGGAATCCCTGTTTTTTTAGATGTCCAACTAAAAGATTTGTGAATAGGTTAGCAATTGTTAGGTATCTGTATCTCAAGATCCTCTTTAGATAGCAGAATTGTGATGTCGGAAAAGTTGATCGCGAGAAGATATGTCACATAGTGAAGCATGTAAACATGTCTCTCTGTTATATGCTAATATCAAGATTCAGCGTTTTAATGTATTTATAATTTTCGGAACAGTTTCTGAGCAATATTGGCCAAATCCAGAAAACCAACAACCACCAACCAAACTCATTTCATGTATCTTCAGCTATTCGATATACTCATTAGAGCCATGCCACTTCGAATCCAACCGTCGTCAGCCAGTGACAATATTCAATCTGCATCCTGTCTGTCACACAACCAGGAATCCTCTTTCTCTCGCGGCGCGCGGAGGAGTAGTTAGGACATTAGAAATGGAAATGACGATTTCCGGTTCTGTCGAGATGTTAGTCGTCGTAACACAACGTGTTACACGTGCACACTGCACAGCACAGCAGCACAGAGATAGCAGAGCAGCGAAGCGGCATGCTGATAGATGGGATACAGTGAAATTCAATTATTTCCTGCTCGCTTCGCTTCGTATTAATATCTGGTGTGTTGGCGGATGTGATGAAACTGCGGTCCGACGGAAATGTGAACGATAGTTTTCAAGAAGCGGCTGTCAACGGCATTGGCTCAGGTTGGAGGGGGTGCAGACTTTTTTTAATTTAAAGTTCTATAATTAATCGACTTTTCTAGCTGTACTTGTTTTTGAGCATCAAGTATTCTACGACCTCCACAGAAAAATATTCGTAAATAACAACACATTTTCCAGATTTCTTACTATTATACAATAATGTCAAAGTAATATTTTCAAAAATAGAATCGAACTCTACCAATGAATTAAAATCAGTGCAGCATAACAGATAAAAATAACGTAATCTAAAAAACAAACCCTTTTGTCATATCAAGACTAACAATTCAAAAGGCCTCATCTCCAAAAAGTAAACAATGAGAAAAATGCAATCTCGTTTTGTCAAACAATAAATCAAATTTATATTATGAATTTAAGCTTTTTATGTTATTTTATCGTCCAGAAAGTCGATGGATAAACTGATTTATAGCTATGAATATTCATTACTATCATTTTAGCAAAAAATCCTGCTAAAAAAACGAGTCAAAGGAAATGAGGCTTTTATTTCACCAAAAGCTGTGCAGCCCTTTTCATTTGTGCCCATAGACGCCGGCCGACGCTGATGAGGCCTGTGAGTTGACGCCTTTGTTTACTCAAAAATGTGTTGAGGCCTTCTAGTTGTGGCTTGTTTTTTCATCATCTTCAGATGTGGCCTTTTGAAAATCATTCAAAATTGATGATAAAATACGATAATTGAAGTGTAGAAGAGTTTAGGTACGTGGTAAAGCAAGGTACATGGGATCTCTGCATCGTGCGGTCGATTAAATATGTGATTTATTCAATCATCGTCATCGATAAACATAATGGATGTGCTAAGCGAGAGTGTCGTCGAGCAATTATATGGAAATATTTGTTCAATTGAAGTAATATTTCAATTGAACGTTATGTTTCATGCAATTGTAACGAAATCGTGTTGTTATTAATAAGTCGTGAAGTACAGACATGCTGACACAGGTATTATTAGGTAGTATGATACAAAATACATCACTTTACAGGAACCCGACAGAAAATTTGATTATGTTCGCTGTTGAAACTATCGCTGTGTAAAATAATACAGGGAGCGGAGCGGCTGAAGTATAACTTGTATCTGCTAAGTAAATTTGAAACATTTTTTCGTAATTTTAGTTGCAATTTTGATGTTTGTTTAATAGGCCTCAACTCGGTTTCAAGTAAATATAGAAATGGGGCCTTTTTGGGAAAAGGCCGCATTTACGATTAATATTCTAATTATCGGGAAATGAGATGGGGCCTTTTAGAAAAATGATATTTTTTCAACTTTCAAGCATATTTTTGCATGACTATTGTATGTTACAGTAAGAATAGGCTCTTATACACTTAAATCAGCAGAAACCCGATTTGTTTACATTTTGGACTTGAGGCCTTTTCAATTGTTGGTCTTGATATAACATCGAGGGCTAGTGTACGTCTATGGCTACCGAATAGAGATGGGTGCATTAATAAGAAGTAATGTAATCAGCGTAATGAATATTATCGCTACAACGAAGGAAATCTCATTACATACGTAATGAGTAAATCATTTCCCCATAAACTAATTCAGCTTGATGTGTTTTCAATTGATATTTCTTAACAAATGTAGACATGTTAACAGCTACCTTGTGAATATCGAATAAAACAATATTACATATCATAAAAAATTGACATCATCAAATCTTTTCTACTTGATACTTGATGGGTAACAATCAAGGGATTGCTAAGAAGCTCGTTTTCTGTTGCCTCTTATAAAACGATAGCGGAGTTCACCCATACGAATGTGCACATCAACAAAGTAGCTGGTGCGAATGTGGAGAAATGAACCACGGCACATAAATCTAACGCATTACTTGCGTTTTATTCTAACGAAATTGATTCACACTTCCTTTTTTTTTGTCTGTTATCTATGGTTTGATTATCCGAAGAAACATTTGCTTTTCTGCAGCTCATTACCACCATCAGCTTTAGCTGATTTCGTTGCGCTTCATGCATTTTGTACTGTTTTCTCTCGTAGGAAAAGGTAAACATCCGAAAAATATAGGTGTGTGAGTGGAATTTGACTCTGGAGTATAAATTATGCTCCCGATAAGGGGCACAGCTCAAGTTGTCAAATTCCATAGTGAAAAAATAGGACGCCATCCCTCTGGTAACAATTGTTTGCTGTTGTGTTGAATGAGTCTACGCCATATTAAGAAGCCGGTTTTATCCCGTTAGTCCGAATGTCGTTAGGCCGAAAGGATCATTATGCCGAAAATGGCCGATAGTTTTAATGAATCGTAAGGTCGATTGGGTAACTAACATAGGTAGGTCAGTATAATAGATAGAAGCCTACAATACAGTATTGGACAAAACATTTGCAACTTTTTAGATTTTCCATACAAAATGACCAACTTTGGTAAGCTAGATCTCAGTTATTTATGGACCGATTCGAATGAAATTTTCACAAAACATCAGATGTAACTTGAATTTTAACATATATTTTTGAATAATTTTTCCAATCACGAGTTTATAAGTTATAACGGTTTAACTAAAGTGTAATTTTCGACGAAAAATTCAAAACTATTTATCTTAAAATCTGATAGCCCTACACAAAAACTGTCTTCAGCAAACTTGTTCATCTTGTTAAAATCTACAACTTTGCAAAAGATACCATGAAGCTATTTCTTCAACGTGTTTAGTTATGTCATTTATAAAAAATCGTCAAAAAATTCACTTTAGTCAAACCGTTACTGCTCTTAAACTTGTGATTGGAAAAATCACCCAAAAATATATGTTAAAATTCAAGTAATAGCTGATCTTCTACCAAAATTTCATTCAAATCGGTGAATAAATAACCGAGATATAGCTTACCAAAGTTGGTCATTTTGTATGGAAAATCGAAAAAGTTGCAAATGTTTTGTCCAATACTGTATACGCTGTAAAAGATAACTACAAAGAACAGCCTTTGATTAGAAGAAGGAAAAACACACTGATGAATGTGTTAGCCATTTGAAAAAAAAAATACTGAATAGCCAAATGTCATTTTGACCTAACAACTCTTTTGACATGAAACAGAAATACCAGTAAAATTATCATGATGACTTCCGAAAAGAGAAAGATTTGGCGATGCCTCTTTTTTGTAGTAAATCTTTGCCGCACACACCATGGATAAACAATAGATATTTGCGAAACACTCAAGCAATTAGACCTCTATTTCATCAAGCTCGTAACAGCCCGGAGCATTCGTATAATAAAACCACCCCTTTACTAAAGATCCCATTTGTCCAAACCACTACTTGAGCCACGAAAAACCGTAAATTCCACAAAAATACTACTATAAAACATCACCAAACTTTCAACACAACACAATGGCCATCATCTGGCAGCTGGGCAGGCAGGAACGACAACATCAACATCAGACCTTGGCATCCATTTTTCTTTCGCTCCCTTCGGGCAGGTATCGTTCTTTCGGATA
Organism: Aedes aegypti; assembly: GCF_002204515.2. Lineage (NCBI taxonomy): Eukaryota > Metazoa > Arthropoda > Insecta > Diptera > Culicidae > Aedes > Aedes aegypti. The sequence continues at coordinate 145,570,768 of NC_035108.1, forward strand.
TACAATCCGGAAAATTGCTTCGCCCCAAACCTAGCGAGGCAGCGGAAGGTTTTTAATATTTCATTTCAAAGTTGAAGTTTATGGCAAGTCCGACCCGAGCTCTTCTCGCAGGTGGTGAAGCACCGAAAAAAAATAAACCGAGAGCAGGAGTTCTCATTTTGCCCTATCTTTACATCGCCCAAAGTGCCGACCGGACAAATGGAAATTTATCGTTGCTTCCTTCTTGGTGTTGCTATTTATATCTTTAGCCTCTGATTGGAGGGGGTTTCTCGGATTGTTATTGTTACATTTTAGCTCATTCGCTAGATTCCGGGTCCTGATTTCATCAGCTGAAAAGTGTCTCAATTTAAACGCTTCGACACTATCCCGTTATGCCGTCTCGGGGATAGTTTTATTATTACGATATACGAATTTAGATACACTTTCTGCTGGACTGTTAACTGCCAAGCGCAAGAATAATTCTAGTATATTGATTAAAATATTAAAAGCAGTGATTAAATAAATAAATAAATTTAAGGCCGCATGGGAAGTCAATGTAATCATCATTTATTAAACTATAATTTGAAAAAGTAAAAATCACAAGTTCCACTTGCTTTTAATTCTGAGAGACTTTAGAATATCTCTCACTTATGGAGGTAGTAGCGTTGGATCCCACAAGAATTTCTTGGAGCAAATCCTAAATAATGCCATATGTAAGTGTCCCTTCAAAAATCGCTGAAAGAATGTTTCAAACTCCAGGGATTATAGAGGAATCTCTACAGGAAAGTCGTTGGAAGCATCCGAATCACTCGTAAGAAATCATATGCTTTTCCTCTAGAAATGTAAGAAGTAATTCCGGGAAACCAAGTCGAATAGAAGCGTAAGAGTCTCTGAAGATTTTCTGTAGCATCTAGAATATTATATCAGGATTCATTGCAAGCGGAAAAGGAAAAAAGTGGCTCTGGAAACCATTTTGATCATCCATTAAAAGTAAATTTTTGAAAGTTTTGTGAAAAAAATAGTGATTAAGTCTTTATGACGAGACCTTATATCAGCCCCAGGCAATGTTACGGTCTATGATCGACAATGTTTCATTAGTTGTGACAAGCTTGCTAAATACCAGCAGCGAACGAGAGTCCCAAAGAGAGAGCGAAAACCCCATTTCTCTTTCTCATTTCACACCCCTCTGGAAATGTCGATCATGGTATTACCATCTTTTATGTGTCTTTTAACATGTAAAATTACTTTTTTTGGCTCAATACATCTTTGAGAACACATTTTTGTGTCGTTCAAGCACTTACATCATGTGCCATTCAGTCATAACTTGAATTACGTCCACAGTAATTCTCATTATTTGTAAGAGTGTACTATTGGGATAGTGTTTTATTTTACAGGCTTGATAAACAATCCCCGAACATTCGATAACAATAGTGTCCCGCCGGTTTGGAGTTTTTCAAGATGGGTTTTATCTAGAGTTGCTAGATATCAATCATATTAGCTGAAGGCTGAAACTCTAAATCTATCAATATCACTTGCAAGCTATCAATATCACTTTGGTTTGACAATCAACAGCAGTGATGCGACATCGCACTCTAGATCATAATCACTGCACTAAGTATATCTTACTATAAAATATATGTATAATCTTTTTTAAATCAGGTTTGAAATTCAAGCGCATAGATAACACTATACAAGACATTGAACTTCAAAGAAGTGAAGAAGTATTTACAGAATTCATGCAAGGTTGATGATTGAGGTGGCAACGGAGAAAGCATTCTAAAATAAATTTTCATCAAAAACCTTCTTGGCTAAAACACTGTTTTAAATTTACCTATTTAATCCACTCAACCATGCCAAGAAATTCATCGTTCGTCGAGCAGCGCCAGAGACAGGGTGTCTTTCCACGAAAAATGTTCATGTTCAATCACCTCAACAGCATCCAACCCCTTCACGGTATTTACCAAACCCCTACTCGACCGTCATCTTCGGAGCCGAAAATTGCCAGACTATTTTTGCCATCAACGATTCGGAAGAAACACTTACCCAGCAATGGTCGTATCGCATCGTATCTCGACACCGACCACCACCCCCTCCAATCCAAGTCGAACGTCAACTTGTCGTTTTCGGTCTTGGAAAGCAATTTCCTAAATAACATTGCGCTTCCCAAATGTTCCACACCATTCCGAAATGTCCCCAACACGTTCCGGACGGAGCGTTTCGATAAATTCCTGGCTGGTTCGACATACCGAGAAACGGGACTCTGTTTGCCGTGCATAGTCATCATCATCATTCATCGAACAACCTCCGGTTTCCGGCATTCCGAATGTATGAATTAGCCAACATCGCCCCCATCTCAGAGGACGACGACGTTCCACAGAAATTCTGCCCATGCGGTTGACAACGGGCGTTCAACTCGAGCATGTATAACCGACCGGAGGAAAGCGCTTGAAAATTTCAGAAGCATGTTGTAAATACAGTGCGTTAGAAATACAACGCACAACTATCATCCGTTGGCATGGCAAATTCCGCAAAGGTTCCGGTGGCTCTTAAATGTGGCAATGTGTCATTGAAAATACATCGAATTTGTGAAAACCTATCGTTGCAAGCGGGTTTGGGAAGAGAACTCTTAGTAAGTACTCTTGTTTGCCAAGGATTTTGCTCAATAACTATTCTCTACTTTATTTTTGGTGAGGACGGTCCTAAAAGCAGAAAAATCAGGTGCATGGGAGTTAGGCTTATCAGAAGATTATTTTAGGTAGGAGGATATTTTCCTTAACTGGTTTTGAAAAAGGAGGACATTTAAAAACTATTCCATGCCAGAACAAAACCCGATTTTTTTTCTTTTTAAACCAGTTCTTAATAATTGAATCATTTGTTCTAAAAAGAACATAAATCTATAAAACAGTTTCAAGCAAGCAAAAAATAAAGGTGTTTATGCACCAAGTGGCGGACTCAAATTTTGATAAATAATGGTCTTATTTTTCATTCGAGCATTAAAATTCATTTGTTAAATTACAAATGTTTTTACCAACTCTCTGAAACTGTTTAAAGATGACTTAAATGTAGTGAATTTACTACAAACAAAACTTCATGTTATTTGTAGTCTGTCATTCAAATTTCAGACCAGAAGCTGAGATGCAGATTCCCAAACTGATCGTAATCCATGTATGCTCATTAGATGTTCATTTAGCGAATATTGATTATTCCTCTATGGCTTCTCGTCAGTTCCGACAGATGTAGAGTGTCTACTCAAAGAAAGCGACTTTTGGTAGACTGAAACCATCACTGTTCAATGCTTGCTTGCTTGTCCTTGCCCATACTGTCATTCAGATGTTCGTCGTATTGCTTCTTTCATCTTTCAAACAACTCATGTTCGTTCGATGAAATCTCTCTCTCATTCTGATACCTGTGCAATGTACATTTCGGCAAATGACACAAATCCGTTACAGTTTTTGAAATATCGGGTTGGTTTAGAGCAGACCATGTAGAATTTCGTCTGCGAAACACGTAGGATCGATAAAGTAAGTTTTTTTACTTTTCTTACTTGAGACTGTTTGAATAAGTTTTCCAGAAATGTTATACTCAAATCATTAATCATAATTGTGTATATTGAATTGAAAGCAAGCATTGGAAACGTTTTGGCCAATGATCCATATTCAGATTAAATCAAGAATAATAATTAATAATCGTTTATCATTGCTCCAAGATCTGATCAATGATTAAAAAGAACAATCATTCAATTTCTGAAAAGAACAAGCATCAGTCAATTGAAGGTTTCAACCCCATGCGATTTCCATTTTGTGACATAAGTTCACCGTCGGCGCCACGATCAGCTGATTATCGCACTATTTGCTGTTAAAATCAATGTTTGCGCATCTTTTAGTAGATAACACACAGCATTACAAAACAGCGGTTAATCGACACCTTCACAACTATTCAGATACAGTTGAGGCAGGTGGCTACGCACACTCGATGAAAGCATAAAAATATATCGACACGAGATGCCTGCCCAACCAAATGAGTACAGTACCGAGCAAAAATGTATCAAATCATGATTTGTTACTGTGAAATCACATAAAATTTATGAAAGCGTTCACATGGGGCCTTCCTTAGCCAAGTGGTTCAAATCCGCGGATACAAAGCAAAGCTATGCTGAAGGTGTCTGGGTTCGATTCCCGTTGGTCCAGGATCTTTTCATAAAGGAAATTTACCTGACTTCACTGGGCATAGAGTATCATTGCACCTGTTTAGATACTTGCCTACCGTTAGGTGTTATAAACAAAATTATTGAATAGTTCCATAAATATCGAACTGCCAAGAATTGGCAAACATATTCAGCAGAAAAAAGGTATAGTTTATGTGCATTTTTGAATTTGGAGCAAACTTCGATGTGATACACATTCTCGTCCGCTACTGTACTACCCCACGAACCAATAAAATTAAGATAGACAGCAATTTGCCGCTTGCTATCCATTACTCTTCCTACACTACCGCAAGCAAAAAGTTCACACCAAGCGTAAAAACCTAGTAGCCAAGTGACACTCCGCTGCCAAGTTGTATTTCTCAATAAGGAAGCTCAATTTCAATGGCACAATCAAGTGCCACTTTTTCTCTGCTGGCTGGTTGGCTGGCTGAAAATAGCTGACTACCACCAGCCGCTGCCGCATCGCACCGGCTGGAACTGACTCATTTCGCACTCTCGTAGGTACTTCGTTTGCGAACCTGGCTAGTGGAATGTAACACTATTCTATCAAAATTATATGAAAATTCGGTATAAACTACAAATTGTGTTTTATTTTTGTTAGAAGCGAGTTGAAAGAGTGATTTGAGAAATTATAACACAGATGAAACAAAATCTTTTATAATTGCAAAAGATGTTTCAAAATTGTTTTGATTGGAAGCAAAACTATAACACAATTTGCTATAAATCCTGGATCCATCCCGTACTAAAGTTAATACTTCTACTTTTTCTTATTATTCTTCTTCCTCTTGGCCTTACGTACTCACTGAGACAGAGCCTGCTTTTCAGATTAGTGTTCTTATGAGCACTTCCACGGTTATTAACTGAGAGCTTTCTTTACGAAAATTGCCATTCTCGCATTCGTATATCGTGTGGCAGGTACGATGATACTCTATGCCCAGGGAAGTCAAGGAAATTTCCGACCGACCGAGAACTGAACCCAGACACCTTGAATGTTGCAAAAAAATGTATTTCGGCTCCGTAAAGCGTCTAACGCAATTGAGCCTTATATACATGGGTAGTTCTATTTTGGGGCCTTCCTTAGCCGAGTGGTTAAAGTCCGCGGCTACAAAGCAAAGCCATGCTGAAGGTGTCTGGGTTCGATTCCCGGTCGGTCCAGGATCTTTTCGTAATGGAAATTTCCTTGGCTACCCTGGGCATAGAGTACCATCGTACCTGCCACACGATATACGAATGCGAAAAAGGCAAATTAGGCAAAGAAAGCTCTCAGTTAATAACTGTGGAAGTGCTCATAAGAACACTAAGATGAGAAGCAGGCTCTGTCCCAGTGAGAACGTTAATGCCAAGAAGTTCTATTTTGTCTTAAGAAAATGACAAATTTTATCATAATTCGTCCATTAAAAATAGGAAAAAGAGTTATATTTTGTTATAAGTAATCGTTTCAAAAACTAATTAATCAAAATTATAACACATTTGTTATAAATAAGTATCTACTGATTGAACAAAATCTGTTACAATCCTGTTGTAATCCAGAAGTCGGGAAGCTACCCTATCTATCGCGGCGCGGCGTTACCGTTGCCGTTTATTTTTTTCTGTTCGGCACCGGTTTTGCATCGATTGGACCTACCTAGCAGAAAAAAAAACATATGTTCCATTTACTAGGCAGCGTCTTCGTGAACCCCCAAGATCGAACGAAGATGCACAGCCTCGCTATTTTTAGAGACGAACGATGCCGAACTGACCTGCGCAGCGCCCTGAGATTGGAACAGGTAGGAAGGTTTCCAAATTGAAGTGAGCGATATGGAATGTCTCGGCGTTTTCGAACAAAGCGGATAGGAAAAGAAAAATGGTCCTTTTCAAGAAACTATCTTTGAGGCCTTGCAAATCAATGTTTAGACTTTAAAGACATGCTAGAAGATAATTTGGAACCCAACGTAGTGTAAGAAAAAAAAAACGAGATAAAACATACAACCATCATGTCAATACTGTGATTACATCATTCGGTATGGTGAGCTCATGTCACGTTATATTTTAATTAATGAGAATCGGAAATAAACAATTCTCTAGAATTGCGCCCAAGCATCGTGTTGTCAGCTTTTGAGTGATTGATTCTGTACAAAATGCCTTCCAGATTCTTTTAGACATTATAAACCTGAAATTAACAAAAGGCGACCAATATCAGTACTTTCGAATTCGTGCACATTTTCGCTTCTTCGGCTTTACATCCTTCCGCATCCTCAACCGGATCGGGATTCGAACCACCATCCTCAGCATTACAGAGCTTGTTTTTTTTTTTTTTTTTTTTTTTTTTTTTTTTTTTTTTTTTTTTTTTTTTTTTTTTTTTTTTTTAATTTCTTTATTAGTATCATTCCAAACATTACATTCATTATTTCCTAAAGCTAGGTGGATTTTATTACAATTTGGTTAACAACATATTATATTTCATTTGCCGTAGCAGTTCAGATTTTTTACAGGTGAGTTGATTTCACCTGATTATAAGAGAAAAAAAAAAAAGTTTTTAATATACTTAACCTAACTTAACCTAAACATATAACGCATTAATCGTGGAAATAGAAGATTGTAACGATTTTTGCCTGAAATTATTGATTATTTTATTTGACATTTGTTCCAATGTTTCAACATTGGATATCCTATGTAACTCATTGGTACTATACCAGGGAGGAAGCCTCAGAATCATTTTCAAAATTTTATTTTGAATTCTCTGCAGAGCTTTCTTCCTGGTATTACAACAGCTAGTCCATATTGGTACAGCATACAACATGGCTGGCCTGAAAATTTGTTTGAATATCAAAAGCTTGTTCTTAAGACAAAGTTTTGATTTTCTATTAATAAGGGGATAGAGACATTTTACATATTTGTTACATTTGGCTTGAATGCCCTCAATGTGATTTTTGAAAGTTAAATTCTTATCTAGCATGAGTCCTAGATACTTAACTTCATCTGACCAATTTATTGGAACCCCTCTCATCGTGACAACATGTCTACTTGAAGGTTTCAAATAAAGAGCTTTTGGTTTATGTGGGAATATTATTAGTTGAGTTTTGGAAGCATTAGGAGAAATCTTCCATTTTTGCAAGTATGAAGAAAAAATATCCAAACTTTTTTGCAATCGACTACAGATGACACGCAGGCTTCGTCCTTTGGCGGAGAGGCCTGTGTCATCCGCAAACAAAGATTTTTGACATCCCTGAGGTAACTCAGGTAAGTCAGATGTGAAAATATTGTATAATACTGGTCCCAAAATGCTGCCTTGAGGAACACCAGCTCTTACAGGAAGTCTTTCAGATCTGGAGTACTGATAATTAACCTGAAGTGTACGAATTGACAGATAACTTTGAATTATTCTAACAATGTATGTTGGAAAATTAAAGTTTTTCAATTTTACAATCAAACCTTCATGCCAAACACTGTCGAATGCTTTTTCTATGTCTAGAAGAGCAAGACCAGTAGAATAGCCTTCAGATTTGTTGGAACGGATCAAATTTGTTACACGTAAAAGTTGATGAGTGGTCGAATGTCCATGGCGGAATCCGAACTGTTCATTGGCAAAAATTGAATTCTCGTTGATGTGGGCCATCATTCTGTTCAAAATAACCTTTTCAAAAAGTTTACTGATGGAGGAAAGCAAACTGATTGGACGATAGCTAGAAGCTTCTGCAGGATTTTTGTCTGGTTTTAAAATTGGAACAACCTTAGCATTTTTCCATTTGCCAGGAAAATATGCTAATTGAAAACATTTGTTAAATATATCAACTAAAAATGATAAGCTACTTTCTGGAAGTTTCTTGATGAGGATGTAGAAAATTCCATCATCGCCAGGAGCTTTCATATTTTTGAATTTTTTAATAATAGTTCTCACTTCTTCCAAATCAGTCTCCCAGGCATTTTCGAAAACGTTTTCTTGATTGAGAATATTTTCGAACCCCTGAGTAACTTCATTTTCAATTGGACTAGTAAGTCCTAAATTAAAATTGTGCGCACTTTCAAACTGCATAGCAAGTTTTTGAGCTTTTTCGCAATTAGTTAGTAATAATTTGTTTTCCTCTTTCAATGCCGGTATAGGCTTCTGAGGTTTTTTCAAGATTTTAGATAATTTCCAAAAGGGCTTAGAGCCGGGGTCCAATTGAGAAATTTTATTTTCAAAATTTTTGTTTCTTAAATCTGCAAAACGTTTCTTGATTTCTTTCTGCAAATCCTGCCATATAATTTTCATAGCAGGATCACGAGTGCGTTGAAATTGCCTTCTCCTCACGTTTTTAAGACGGATCAAGAGTTTAAGATCATCGTCTATAATCACGGATTCAAATTTTACTTCACATTTTGGAATTGCAATGTTTCTGGCTTCAACAATGGAATTTGTTAAAGTTTCAAGAGCATTGTCAATATCAATTTTAGTTTCTAAAGAAATGTTAACATCAAGATTAGAGTCAACATACGTTTCATATATATTCCAGTCGGCTCGTAAATAATTGAAAGTGGAGCTGATAGGATTGAGAATCGTAACAGGGACATGATCAGAATCAAAATCAGCATGAGTAACTAATTGGCTACAAAGATGACTAGAGTCGGTTAAGACCAAGTCAATCGTAGATGGATTTCTAGAAGAGGAAAAACATGTGGGGCTATCAGGGTATTGAATTGAGAAATATCCTGAAGAGCACTCATCAAATAAAATTCTGCCGTTGGAATTACTTTGAGAATTATTCCATGACCGATGTTTGGCATTAAAGTCACCAATGACAAAAAATTTTGACTTATTGCGAGTCAATTTACGCAAGTCAGTTTGGAGCAAATTAACTTGCTGCCCAGAGCATTGAAAAGGCAAATAGGCAGCTATGAAAGTATATTTACCAAACTGTGTTTCAACAGAAACACCTAAAGTTTCAAAAACTTTAGTTTCAAATGACGAAAACAGTTGATGTTTTATACGCCTATGAATGATGATTGCAACTCCCCCACATGCCCCATCAAGTCGATCATTACGATAAACAAAAAAGTTAGGATCTTTTTTAAATTTGGATCCAGGTTTTAAATAAGTTTCGGTAATAACTGCTATATGCACGTTATTAGCTGTAAGAAAATTAAACAGCTCGTCCTCTTTACCATTCAGAGAACGAGCATTCCAATTTAAAATATTTAAATTATTATTTGGATCCATTAGAAAAACGTAATCCAATAACAATTTTATTTGTAAATTTTACACCTACTTGGACTGCTTCAGTCATAGTGGTGGCTTTGAACATTGCATCAATAATTAGATTCAATTGTTCAGTTAGAAAATTAAAATCAGAGGCAGACATATCATCTGATGATTTCCCATTGGAATTTTCGGTAGACGAAGAAGCGGGGTAGGAGTTACCTGTGGCGGTAGGGTTTTTTTCCATTTGATTTGAAACAAGTAGAATGGGTACTCATGGATCGAACAGGGGAGGTGTTTGAATTTCCTGCTACGATATCGGCAAAGGATTTACCGTGGGTAGATACATTCGAAATTGAAAGATTCGAACGGCTACCCGACGGATTAAAATTTGTTTGTGAATGAGCATGATTATGATCTTCCTGGTGGGTATGATTCCTAATCAAGCGATCGTTAACTGAAAAATGAGCATTGTTCGATACTCTACCAGGCAAATTCCGGAAACGACCGTTATCGTAACGGATATTATCCTTCATCTGCTTGACACGAGCCTCAACGACTCTTTTGCGTGAAATGCATTCCCAAAAGTTAGCTTTGTGAGGGCCCTTGCAATTGGCGCATTGAAATTTTCTGGTATCTTCTTTCACAGGACAGTCGTCCTTAGCGTGAGAAGAACCTCCGCAAATCATGCATTTAGCATCCATGCGACAATTTTTTGTACCATGACCCCACTTTTGGCACCGACGGCACTGAGTGGGGTTCTGGTAATTTCCTCCAGGTTTCTGGAAATGTTCCCACGTCACACGGACATCGAACATAAGTTTAGCTTTTTCTAAAGCTTTAATATTATTTAGTTCTTTTTTGTTAAAGTGAACTAAATAATATTCTTGAGAAAGCCCTTTCCGAACAATGCCAGATTGGGTTCTCTTTTTCATAATGATTACTTGGACTGGGGAAAATCCAAGTAAATCATTTATTCCATTTTTGATCTCTTCAGGTGACTTATAGTCACTTGAGAGACCTTTCAAGACGACTTTGAACAAACGTTCAGTTTTGTCGTCATAAGTAAAAAATTTGTGCTTCTTCTCTTCAAGATATCTGAGAAGAAGTTCGCGATCTTTAAGAGTTTCCGGCAAAACGCGACAGTCTCCTTTCTTTGCGATTTGGAAGGAAACCTTGATTCCCCTAATGGAGTTCAAGATCTCCTGCCTAAATCCCCCAAATTCGGAACAACTGACCACGATAGGCGGCACTCTTTGCTTCCTCACTTGAATCAAAGAGCCTGGGCTAGAGGCTGCTTCGATTTGGTGTTCGGAAAATTTGTCTAGAGCATCGAACTGATTGCTCATTTCAATACAATTATTCATTTCACCCTTGGAAGAAACTTCGCATTCCGGGGAAGCGTCCTTTCTTCCATTCTTGCCACGTGTAGTGACAGTTTTAAAACCCACTTTTTTGGAAGGAAGTAGTGAATTCAGAGATTCACCCTTCCTTTTGTTAGTTGTTGATACCATGTTTAGTTAATAAACGAGAAAGACGTGACCTTCGAGAGGTTTTTTTCCCTAGACGGTGTCCAAGAAGGATTACCACCGCTAGCTTTCGCCAACGGGTCCAACGAAAAATCGAAGGCACGGGTCCAAACAAGGATCGTAAAGGGATCAATAGTAGAAAAAATAGTACTGAAAAGTACTGTTTAAGTAGTACTGAAAAGTACCGTTTTTAATTTTAGCACTGAAAAGTACTGTTTGTGTAGCACTGAAAAGTACTGTTTTATTGCTTTAGGTAGTTTTTAAGAAAACTTCCAAGAGCAGAGAGAATTCGTGTACGCACAGCACGAAGGTACGATGCGCACTGACAGAGCTTGCTTATTAGCCGAGTGTTCTAAGAGCGCTTAAGTTGCTATGTTGTGTTCGTACATTGTGTAGCATATACGATAATACACTATTCCCAAGAAAGTTAAGGAAAATTCGTTTACGAAAAGTTCTTAGACTGTCCGGGAATCGAACTCACACATCTTTACTGCTCATTAAAGCATAACTGCCCCATATATTTTTTTATTTATTTTTTTTCATCCCCAGCTTTTCAGTGTGGTGTAGACTGAGGGGTGAACCTAAATTTTTGCACGATGGCTCGAATGACTGTTCCTTTTAATGATGGTCTGATGGCTACCGCTTCTGCTTCATAAGCAGAAGGTCATGGGTTCAATCCCAGGCCCGTCCCTTTCCTCGTACTTTGTAGTTGTATATCTCTCACTTGCTTCTATCTTCCATTCTAAATATATCACACTCAATCTATTCGTTCATAGCAAACCAGAGACTAGAACCAGAGACGGACAAGAAACCGTTTCCCTAACGCTTCCTACTTCCACGCGAACGCCTGATACATAGGCAGTCTGCTAACCACAAAAGCAAACCTCTCTGCCATGCCTTTCCCCCAATCCATACACTCTCACATGAACTGGCGTGGATGCAGTGGAATATACGGTCTACGTGGGAGCCAGTTCAATGCATCATCAATTCCTCCCCCTTCCCCTCATTGGTCTGCATTCTGACGTGGCAGGTGCCATTGTTGCCTAAAAATAGAAGATCACCAGCAGCGGAATTTGGGGCAAGTGTGCCACCTTAAGCAAATTGTTCTCTAACTTTGCCTAAAGCTTATAAAATCCACCAATTTAGCCTCAAGATATTAGTTTTACATCTTTTCATAACCACTGTGCCATTTAAAAAGAAAATAATTTCAAAAAGTATTAGTTTTGGAGCTTCTCAAATATCATCCAAAATAACCTATTTTTCGACACTATGGGGCAAGTGTGCCACCCATATGGGGCAAGACGGCCACCGAATGAACATCGCATGTAATTCTACTTGTAATGTTTTTTTTATTTCCTTTTAATATTACTTACAAAGCAGACGCTAATCGATAATTTCAAAAATAATTTTAAGTTTACCGTAATAAGGGGATGCTTTATAACAAGGTTCAAAACATGCGTATCTCCCTATTACTGAATTTGAATAACTAAAATGGTTGTTTTTGTCTCCATTCAATACAATATATGTTTTAACCTTATATTACGGCGAATATGTATAATATTAAACTAAATCAGCACTAAATAATGGTAAAATATTGATGCAGATATGTAAAACGGTATTTAATAAGCCAAAAAACATGTTATCATTGAATATTTTGAGAAAAAATCACTTTGGGGGCAAACATGTCAGTTATTCTCCTACTATACTTCAGAAACTACTACTGGTGCCTCATTTTGGTTCATTATTATGATTTTATTGATGATGTTTACATTTTTATAAATTTCACTTCAACAATTTTTGTTTACCAAATAGGTGGCACAATTGCCCCTATAAGTATACATTTCAACGAAACTGGATTACGTATGTAAAACGGAATACTTTTTTCGTTCAAATGCCACAATAACTTACACATTTGAATAGTTTCACGATGTGCAATACGTTAGATAAATCTGTTAATTATTTACCTTTCACCATGCTATTTAGAAACAACGAAATCTTATAAAAATTCACTTATATTTGGTTATCCTTGCACAAGTCGATGTAAATACGTGAAAAATAGAGCAATTTTCATTATATTTTGATCATTGTATTGTAAACTATAAGGGAACATATTGTTAAGCTCAAAGAGAAAATATATATTGTAATTTTTATAAAAAGCAGGGGTGGCACACTTGCCCCTATGGCACACTTGCCCCAAAGTCCGCCACTTATACACTGAGGATGCCTGTTAGTCCCAAGCAGTCATTCGGTTGGTTCCTTGTGTAAGTGCAGCTGATCTGGCGATACTGGAGTGCATCCATGGGCGGCCAATCAAGCTCAAGCTCAAGCTCAAGATGGCTCGAATGACTGTTCCTTTGATTTTGAATAGATTTCAGATTTTTCCGTCGAAATTTCGTAAGTGCTCTTCAGAAAATATAAGATTACGATTCTAATGACACATTGGTTTAAAATTTTAGTCGATCCAATGCTGAGGATTTAGCAATGTTTTTTCGATGCGTTTTTTGAAAAATGTTTCAACTTAGAGTAAAACTTTTGTATACAAAATTCAAAAATTGGAAAAATGCCTACGAAGTAAGAATAACTCATTGCCTTTCAAATGCGCCATAGAGAGCTTCAATGGGACGTGTAATCACAGATATATGGAAAAACACTTAGGTGAACCCAAACTTTTGCACGGGAGTGTATGTTCTAATATATACTTGACTACACATATAAAAATTAGCAGACTTTGTTCGAAAATGACGTGGAAAAATATGAAATCTGTGCGGCCCCATATTGAAAAATTAATGTATAACAGTCTCTATATGAACAATCAACACAACTACAATATGAAAAACGTTGATTGTGCTCAAGTTTATACAGGGGCGTCTTGTAACCTCACTCTTCACCTGTTAAACGATACAAGAAATAGATGTTTTAAAAATTTTACAACATAATACCCATACTATACCCTACTCAGTAAACGCACATTTGTTGTTTAAATTTGTGAATTTCTTATCTTTGAATAATAATATAAATCTACCTATATGTTTGCTGTTTTTTTTTGCTGATCAATATAAGCTAACGGCGTAACTGCAATAATCGATTTCTCTTTATCAATTTTCTCTGCAGCTAAAAACTTGACTAAGTGAATGTTTTCGACTGTTACCCTTGTTTCAGTAAACAGTTCTAATCATATTTAGATTCATATTTAACAGGTTTGTGTTATGATCGTATGGATACAATTAAACAATTAACATTGAGTTGATGATTGTTATCCATTTAAAAAAAACTACAATATATTCACAAAATTGCGTAGAATACTGAAGAAGTACTTATTCTACTATAACTTGAAATTTATCGTGATGACCCATGCATTTTATGATTTTAAAATATACTCATATTCAATGTTGACAAGATTTTAGAACACCAATGGCCATTTTCAGTTGAAGGAACTACAATATTTTCGTGTGAATAATTCAGGAAAAGTATACTTTTTTACTGTATTTTTAGATTTATCGCAATGACACAACAATTCTTTTAATTTAAACATTTTTATGTGAAAAAAAATGCTGAACATTGTTAGTGATTGTTTTTTCAAGGAACTACAATATTTTCACAAAATCATGTATAATACAGATGCATATGATATTTCTGCAGTAATTTAATGTTTGTCTCATGGACCTATCAATTTTATGATTTGAAGTTTTCTAATATGAATCAATATGAATTAACAGAACATTTTCGATATTTTTTTAAAGAACTATAATATTTTCAAAAAATGACAAATTTATTATTTATGCACCATAACAAGAATTCAAAAAATATACTATTTCTACTAAGGTAAATAATATAGGATGCTTCATCTATATACATTTCTCCTAGAGCATTTTATATTTTCATGAGAAACAAGTTTGCTCAATATTATTGGTAGCTTAGTTCCAAAAACTACAAAATTTTCACCAAATCATGTATAATACAGAAAAATCTAGGATTTCTGCTGTAAATTTGGAATTATTTCATTGGCCAATCAATGTATAATACACAGTTATGGTGCTACAGTTTAAAGTTTTCTCGTATTACGCACATTTACAGAACATTTAAATAATATTTTCAAAAAATACAGTCGACGCTTGCTTACTCGATATTCGGTATCTCGATACTGAGTTCGAGTCTCATAGTACAAGATTGGATCGCATTTGCACTGCTATTGATACCTCCCTAACTCGACGGTCCCTTAATAAATAAGTAGAGAGTTGACTATGTACATATAAATACGTTCTTTTTAAAGACATTCATTCACACTAAACACACTACGGTGAATTTCACCGTAATCTCAACACCTGAACAGTTCGGTGAAATAAAACACCGTATTTCGTCGGAATTTAACGGATTACGGTGATTTTTTACCGAATACTGTAAAAATTTACCGTACTCCGTGAATTTATTTCACCGAACTGTTCAGCTGTTGAGATTTCACAGGAATCCGTAAAATAATTTAAGTGTGTTGGAAAAACTTGAATTAAAACCTGTTGAAATTTAAAAAATTATCCTTGGAAGAATTCCTATTTTTTCCTGCCTACGGAATTATTTCCTCGTTAATTTGGAAGTGTTCTTAGAGAAAGAAAGTTTTATGCAATCCCTCGATGATCAAGACGAATGAAGGTCTCTAAAAGAATTTTTTTCAGATGTAGCAGGTATCCGGTGGCCACAGTGACCAAATCTGGATCTCCGGCAGGGTGTCTAAAATTAAACATGCGTGCTTTTCATTTAACCCCAACAGAACTAAATTCGATCGACACATTGATTTTTGTTAGAGACTAAGGAAGGTTAAAGAAAAATTCGGTGAGATATACTTATTTTTGACTCATTCTCACCCCTTGAGACAGTATACAAATCTGTGCGAGTTATTGAATGTCATGGATTCAAATGCCATCTGTACATTTGGCTACGCCAGATAGAGCGCAATTTTATTAAATTAGTATTCCTAACGTAAAAACCATGGAGCGACGTATCGAATCAAATCCTCATCCTTCCAAATATGATAGATCCCGCTGATGTCAAAGTGCAACCGATGGATGATTCTCGCTCGAATCGCTTTTGTCTGCGAAATTTTGAACCTAAACTCAGACAAAGCATGTCCTCCTTCCTTCTCACATCTCCTTCTGTAAGCGATGTTTTTTGCGTAATCCCATGTTTTCCGATCACCTCCAGTTCCAGACACATGACGACACTATACGAGAGACCGGGAACATTTAACAGCAATTCTGGTTCTGATGGTTCCGAACCCGGTAACGCATTAGTGTGTGGGTCAAAAATGGAGAAGTCTTGCGCGCCTTGCCCGATCCCCCGCGAACGAATCCTGCCCGGCATCCCGAATAAAACTATCCATATCATTAGCTTTTAGATGGTTCAGAACATTAGAGAAATATGTTATAAATTTTTCTGTTTTGGTCTGAATTGACAACGGATCTTTTCTCAAAATTCTAGTCTTAAGATACAAAACCACCTCCAATTTAATTGTTAAAATCCCTCTTTGAAATTTTGTGGTACAAAACAGTAGAACAGATGGTAAGTGAATTCTATACATTACTTATCGTGTTACGGTGGAAGATATGTTATTGTTACACTTAAACCTATTGTATTATAACAATATTTTTATCAGGGATGGCCACAAACTCCACGACTAGGATGGGATGCAAGAAGAAAGGGTTCTTTATTGGCATTTTGTACGTCGAGGGTCTTTTTTGTTCGACGGTTCTTTCGTTCTATCGTCGACAGAGCATCAACTCTCTTTGTGTCTCCGTTCGGCCGTCGTCAGCGCTGCCCGTATGGTACCACTATCATCATCACCACCAACCAACCATCGTCAGGATAGCAAACTTCGGAAAACCGGTCCCGGACACAAAGAACACCAGCCAGCGCTTCACGTCGTCAGTGCGGTCGACGACGGAACGCACCACAGGCTGACGATGCTGGCTTTTGGACCAGTCGAAAGCAGGGGGGTTCGTCCAGGTTGTGTTTAGGGAAGTGCCTGACACGAACAGGGTTGGAGTTAGTGGCAGTGATAATCCGTTCGATGTCTTCAAAAATTACATGATCAACATGATACCCTCTTAAAGAGGAAAACCTTTGTAAGGATCTTTGAAGGAACTTCTTCCTTTGAGGAAGTCTTGGAATGTTTTTTCCAGAGAAAAAATCTAAATTAGACTGATATAAATTTATTTTTTTTCTTTCAATTTTTTGTTCAACCAAAATTTATTAAACTAAAATTTGAGGGTTTATTAACAAATCCGAAGAATTCTTATATGTTATAATTTAATTGCTTATTTTTTTATTATTCTCCCACTCGACCACCCGAAGGTTAGAAAAGTGTGTATATCGACTCTAAACATAGAAAAAACGGAAACAAAAACCTGGATATTATTCGCAGGGTTTTCTATAGGAGAATGAAAAGCCTTGGGTAGAATCCTTGAAGAAATTTATGTAAGAAACAATCCGCGGTATAATAGCAATAATCTCCGGATGATATACTGAAGATATCCCTACATACATTTCTGGAGGAAATTTGAAGATAAAAAACAATCCATAGTCGAATTTGTTGGAGAACTCACGAAAGCGTTTCTAATAAATGTCGTAGAACAATCTCTAAAGAAATTCATGGAAGAATGCATCGAGGAATTCTTGAAGGAACTTATATAAAACTGGCCTCAGCAATTACTGAAAATCGCCGTAAGAACTCCTGAAGAAATTCTAAGATTTGTTGAGACCTAATTAAAATAGTGACCAAATTTCAAAAAGAAACCTGCTACCAGCCCTGTTATACAGCTTACAAGAAAGCATAGAAGACAAATGTGCATTTTCATGCATCACCTATGCGACCGGGCAGGTGATGCTCTTACAATCCAGCTGCTGCGTCTGACATTGAACCGTAGCGATGCGCCGCCGTTGCGTTGGGCTGCTATTGTGTCCATCAAGTTAGTGATGTTCGAACCTGATTAGATTATGCATCAAGTGCGTTCAGTCAGTAGTGCTACCCACGCGCGCGTGCGAAAAGTACCACTACACACGGTTCTATCACATTTCCCCAAAAACTATTTGCCCGAATTCCAATCAACTGAATAACAAATGCCCGAAAGTCATTCGTCCAAATGTAACAAACACCCGAAACTTATAATACCTCATAAAATAACATTTTATTTGACTTATATTTAAATCAAGAATCTGCCCTTTTTCATCAAATAAGCATAGTATCTTTTGAAGAATACTGTTTCAGGGATTTGATATTCCAATACTCTTATCATAGTAATTTCAGAAATCATGATTTGTATCCTATAACTTTTCGGGGAAATGGACTTTTCAGACGAATGGAATTCGGGCAAATGGTTTTCGGAGAAATGTCATAGAATCCTACACATACCGGTCGAGGGTTCTCTGTGAAGTGAGCAAACCTGACGGATGATGGCGATAGCGACGACCACGATGAGGAGGACACGGCCGGCGGCGCTTGGTTCATAGATTTTCCTTGTCCTTCACGCACAGCGATTGCTTCCAGTAAATAATTAATGATTGCATTCATTATGGTCTGAAAGCCTCATTAGGGCGCAGCACTGCACGCTTTTGCCACATTTTTGTTTGTTCTCGATAGCGTTTCAAAGTAGACGTAGAAATTTATATTGTGATTTTGTTTCATATTTGTGAAGGGCAATGTGTTTTCATATGATTGAAATTGTTCTATGAATGAACTATCAATCTCAGAATAATCGCTTTTTTGGAGTAACTTTCAACTGAAAGCTACGAATATTACGCAAATAACTGTATGCGATTCTGATAGTACTTGTTTTTGAGCTTAAAAGCACTCACCTTTGTCTCCAAGAGATATACGTATTAATTGTTATACAGAAACTCAGCAAAGCTATAGTAAAAATATATTTTGAAAAAAAAACGTTCAAATATATGACATAGTTCAGCATAAATATGTATTTCTGTTAGGCAAACAACGTTCTTATTCTTCTTCTTGACATTACGTCCCCACTTGTACAGAGCCTGCTTCTCAGCTCAGTGCAGTGTTCTTATGAGCACTTTCACATTTATTAACTGGGAGCTTTCTTTGCCAATGTTGCCATCTTCACATTTGTATATCGTGAGGAAGGCACGTTGATACTCTATGCTCAGGGAAGTCAAGGAAATTTCCATTACGAAAAGATCCTAGACCGACCGGAAATCGAACCCAGACACCTTCAGCATGGCTTTGTTTCTCTTGCGCGGGCTCTAGCCACTTGGCTAAGGAAAGCCCCGAAAACAAAAACTGCCCACCTTATCCTATAAATTTTACAAGAAAAATACAGCTTGTTACTGAATAGGTGTTCTCTAACCATGACTTTCCAGAAAACGCAACTCATATCGCTGAATCATCACAGATCACTTTCAGAGGAACAGACATTGGAATTCACCTCACAATTATCACATATTTTGCGCCAGCCATTTCGCACTGAGGCGAGTGCGCCCCATTTCACCAACAACAAAGAAACAGCAAATGGCACTTCCTCAAACAAACATATTACATATGATGGATGGATGTTGGTCGGTCACCGGTTTCGACACGAAATACACACATCGTAACCAGCTCGTGCTCTGTATAGCGACTTACAGAAGAACAGCGCTTAACGCGAGACGGAAAAGCGGCGTCATCAGCAATAAAAGCACCAATTTCTCACGATCTCGGGTACTTATCAACTACCTACCTAGTACCGAGGAGGCAAACATATTACGGTCTCGGTTTAAAAAAAAAATCCACAACAAACAAACAATAACAGCAACAGAATCGCGATACTACACGAGTCAGTGCCGTTCGTCAACCCAACCCATGTGCGCGATTTCAGAAATTCTGATGGCTTCCTCCAACAGGGGAAATGTTTTAATTATATTGGCGACCAGATTTGAGAAAACAGTTGAATAAGAAAGACTTGAAATTCAAAACATAATCAGTTCAATTTCTGTTCATGGAGAACAAATAAATTACAACGATGAGAACATTTTGAGTGATCTGCTGTAGGTTTTAGGCCAAGTTGAGTACTATTTCATAACTATGGAAATCTTTCATGAAAAACTTAATAATTTATAACCAAATTTCAATATTTTCAAAGTTTTAGAAAGAGGAGAACTATTCAAGTTGATAAGAGTTCAAAAGTTAGTATAGAACAATAATAAGCATTTGAAATTCAATCAGGAATATAATGTCCTAGAAGAAAAAAAAAACTACTTAAAGTAAAGCTTAGAATATTCTTTTGAGTAATTCTCGCTGAGACCGGCCCATTATTACACTTTGTCTTTCATAATGTACAAATTTATGCTCATTCGAAAGCTCCTGTCGAGTAAGTATAGAAACTGCATTCGGTTGGTCGAGTTGATAGACCTCTCGGTAGTTATACACAGAAAAAAATCCGTTCTCGTATCCGTGAACAGCAGACGTGAACTCGTCAACAAGCAAAAAATATACCGTGAACAATATCATGTTTATGCGTAAACATGATGGTAGTTCATGGTGTATTTTTGACAGTTCACGTTTTCCAGAACTCTTTTTTGAGCGTGTGATTAACAGTTTTTGAGGACCCCACGATTTTTGACAATTCTTGGCTCACTCAAACTGCCATAACTAGCGTTGGGCAAATTTGACCCGAACATCGATGTTACTGAATCGATTCAAATTCAATATGTCGAATCGATTCACCGATTTAATCGAATCATTTGAATCGATGTTTTTGAATCGATTCGATCTGCAAGAGGATATGAAAATTTACAAAAACATGGTCTCAAACTAAGATCAAAAGCAATTTTATATGTTTTTTAAATTCCTTCAATTGAATTACGTTGGAGATTAAAAATTATATATTAAACAATTCAAGTCTGATTCAAAATTAAGTGTTAATTTCATCAACTCATTAAAAAATTCTAATCAATTTCATTCTTTTGAATCGAAACAAAAAATCGATTCACTCGATTTTGAGTGCTCCTAACATCGATTCAAAAAATCGATTAATCAGAACGAAAAAATCGCTTTTCGGAACATTGATTCAAAATCGCCCATCGCTAGCCATAACTCTTAAATTAATTTCTAAAACAGCCACTTCACAATAACATGGTTTTAAAAAGAGAAAACATAGGAGCTTCATTTGCAAAAATAAAATTACGTAACACTCTAGGGGGAGGGGGGAGTAGGCTCAAGCGTTACGTCTCATATACAAAAATTTAATTTTCCATACAAAAAGCATTACGGAGGGGGGGGGGGGTGTCAAAATTTTTAAATTTTAGCGTTACGTAATAAATGGATGCTGCCTTATTGAGTTTTATCAAAAAATTGAATTTTCATGGTGTTCGCAACTCACGATTTTAATTTTAACACAAAATATGAAAACCAAAAAACGAGGTGCATGTTTTTTTTAATCAAAAGCAATGTGTGCGACTTTGTAAAACATTTCTTATCGCGCTGATGCAATTTGCGGTCAAATAATGGTGCTATTGCAATTTACGCTTGTTGTGATGTATTTGAATTGTAAAAATTATATCTACGATGTTTTTCATGAGATATTATGAACATTGGCGCTAGAAAGGAGGGGTACAAAGTGAGGAAGGGTGTCAATATAGGACTCAACCCCCCCCATAAATTTGAACATTTTGAAATACCAAGTGTAAATAGTGGGCCGGTCTCAACGAGATTTACTCCTTAGCACAAACGCTGCTATTGAAATGGGCCAGAATGTTGTAAAACGAATACTTGACCATTATATAACATTTACAATTCATAATGAAGATGAAAAATTGAAAACTCCTCAAATTCAGGGATAAAGAGCTTATGACTGCAAAAGATACCGAACAGGAATCAAGAAAACAAAACCAATTGGGCATCAAGAGATAAGAGTTATTATTAGTATTACTTATGTCTATTTGAGTAGTTTTTTGCTTTTGACGAAAAAATACCTCAGAGAACACTGAACATTTTCTGAGATGCTATATCTAAAAGTTTGTTTTGGAAATTCTTCGTAGCATTACGACTAGTATTGTTGCTCGAATTACTGTATCTTTTGTTTCACAATTTTCTCCAGAAAATTTATTATACATTAATTCAAGTATTTATTCAAAGTTCTCTTCAGGTATTACTGCGAAGATTTGTTCAGGAGTTCATATAGGATTTTTTTATGAGTTTTCTAAGGAATTCGTCTAAGAATTTTATTTAAAATTTGACTTACAGTTTCCCTAAGGAAAACTCCCGAAATTACTTCAGAGATTCCACCAAAAAAATGTTGTGTCCTAAGGCTATCGACATGGATGGAAACAACATCTTCTATGGCAACAAAACGGGCACGATCGGCTTAGGCGGCATCCATTTATTATGTAACGCTAAAATTTGAAATTTTCGACCCCCTTCCCCCCCCCCCCACCGTAACGCTTTTTGTATGGAAATTTTTAAAATTTTGTATGAGTCGTAACGCTTGAGCCTACCCCCTCCCCCCCTTCGAGCGTTACGTAATTTGTGGATGCCGCCTTATCAGATTTCTTGGGTCCGAGACATCCAGTCAACTATCAATCATTGCAGTTGAGTTACGGCATGTCGATAGTCTAGCAATTTATGGTTCTTCATCGGGCTTCCGAAGGATTCCGTACAAAATTTCCGTTTAAGAATTCTCCGCGAATTCAAACAGTAATTTCTTCAGAGATCCCTTTACTGACTGTTTCAAAATTTTTGTTTAGGTTTTTACGATATTTCAACTAGGAATTTTGCTTCAGTAATAACTCCAAATATTTTTCGAAAAAAGGCAGTAGGCGTTGACCGCGAACGGTCGTGTTTTGTTTTGCTCCATGCTTTTTTTCGTGCTCTTGTTTCCGCGACGTTGCCGGTGAATTGGCTGGTGCTACGCCATCCGGATTATAATTCAGAAGTGAAAATTGGAAGAACTTCGATATTAAATAATGTATGAACTTTTCAGACGCGTTTAGTGTAATATTCTTTGGCTGGTTCTAATTGGTTTTGATGAGATTCGTGCGCCCACGTGATTTTTTTTTCGCTTGAGGCTGCGCTTGTTTTCCGGCCGACGCTACTACGACACCCGGACGAAAAGTTCCGAGAGTATAAGGCAAATGTGTTAGTGAATATGCTAAGTGGTTACGTTACATAAAAAATTTTAAAGTAAGAATTAGAAATAATAGTGATAAAACATGCACGCAATGTGGTCAAGCAATGACAAATGGCACAAATGGTATGCGTCACATGGAGAAGCAATTGGATGCCACCCAAATGAGAAGAATAAGAAGAAGGGAATTGATTGCTGATTGGAAGTGACAACAACGCCGCCTTGGATGGATTTTGGTGAGATTGTTCTGATTACATATTTATTTGAACCTAAACATTAAATACGCGCCAGTTTCAAAGTAAAAATCTTTGAAACAGGAAGTTTGTTTGTATTATCATTATCCATTTGATAACGGTAATGCATACATGCGGGGCTTGTTGCTAGTGAAAGTGACTTCTGAATGGACGTGTCTCTCCAGCCATTCTGAAATGGGTCACCGGATCTGCAATAGTGCTATCACCTTCTAACTCCCGGACTAAAGCTTTTTGCAAAAAATAACTACATTTTTGCAGAAAACTTTTTTCCATAATACCACTGCCGGACAGTGGGGGTTAGATGGATCACACACACACACACAGTAATAACTCCAAATATTTTTCTTAAGATCATTTCAGGAATACCTTTAGATATTGTTTGTGAATTTTCCCAAATGAGTCATCGAAAAAATATACCGAAAAATTGGGTGCTAAGGACATGTGGGGTTTTAAGGGATTGAATTTCTCTATTAAAGTCGAAAGTCGATACATCAATCATCTGAAATGCTTAATTTGTTCGGAGGATCGTGAGCTGCATTACATGATTAATTAATATATTAATATAAAGTATTCTTGATTCTAGATGTTGATAGCGTTGCAAATTTTTTTCGTAGGAATTTTCAGGGCTTATATCTACAGAACTATGTAACAATATTAAGAAAAATATGTGAGTAATTGAATCCTTTATCCAAACCTTTCCCTTATCCAAACTCCCAGTGTCTACTTGTGGAAGTGCAGAGGACTCCTCGGCTTCCGTAAAGCAAGTAACACGTCAACATTTCCCTACAATCCCTAAATTGACCTGCATTCGGACGCAGCCGGCGCCGGTATTGTTTATTATAATAATGAGTGCACCAGTACTTACACATTGAGGATGCTACTGATCCCGAGTAGTGTCTGTTGGTTCCCTGTGTAAGTACAGCTGTTCTTGCAATAACGGAGTAGCATCTGCGGGCGGTCAATCATGCTCATGCAAATGTTTGCGTCAAATACTGGAGTAGAAGTGAAATTCTGACAATCAAAACGTGATATTGAATGGATTGATAAAAAAGATAGAAGATCTAAACATAAAATCAAAATTTTGTTACTAGAACTTCTTAACAATAGCAAAATTTGAAGTTTGGAGATCTTACGAAAGCTAAATATGATATGCTAATGTTAATCTAGTGGTATATGTTAGACAACAGATCTGAATGATATCTAAAGATTACTCCTGGAATACCATTAGCATATCACATTTGGCTTCTGTAAGATCTGTAACTTCCTTAGCTCAGTGGTTAAAGTCCGCGGCTACTAAGAAAAGCCATGCGGAAGGTGTCTGGGTTCGAGTCCCGGTCGGTCCAGGATCTTTTTGTTAGGAAAATTTTTTTGACTTCCCTGGGCAATGCCATCGTACTTTGCCACACGATATACGAATGCGAAAATGACAATTTTGCCAAAGAAAGCTCTCAGTTAATAACCATGGAAATGCTCATTGAGCTTGAGCTTGATTGGCCGTCCGTGGTTGCTACTCCAGTATCGCCAGATCAGCTGCACTTACACAAGGAACCAACCAGATGACTGCTTGGGATTAACAGGCACCCTCAGTGTATAAGTGCTGGTGTTCTTCTATTTTTAGGCAACAATGGTGCCTGCCACGTCAGAAGGCAGACCAATGAGGGGAAGGGGAAGGAATTGATGATGCATTCAACTGGCTCCCACGGTTGACCGTATATACCACTGTGTCAATGCCAGTTCATGCGGGAAGGGTGAAAGGGTGGGGTAATTTTTATGGCAGAGAGGCTTGCTGGTTTGGTGAACAGACTGCCTATGTATCAGGCGTAAAGGAAGGCATGCTATAATGATGAACGAATGGAAGCGCAGGGAAACGGTTTATTTCTGTCCGTCTCGGGTTCTAGCAAATGCTATGAACTGTGATAGATAGAGTAAGGTGGGGCAAAAGTTCGACCTTAGTGGTATAAGCAAAGTTTCCAGGAAAATAAAAGCAGATGAAACAAAACAAATACCATATGTAGATTTCAGTAAATTTGAAAAATTTTCCGTGGGTTTATACATGGGTTGAACTTTTGCCCCGCTATGGGCCAAAAAATGATTCTAACTATTTATGAAAAAACTAATACACGTCAAAGCATCCTTATGATACGCCCTTACATAAAATATTGAGCAATATTTTATTTTCATTTGGTTCTATGCATCGAAAGTTTGACCAAATATTACAATATTTACGTCGAAAAACAACAAATAGCCATAACTTTTCCAAATCTCAATCGATTTTTATAATATTTGGAGTGAAAGTCTCTTATTTTTTTTTTTTTTTTTTTTTTTTTAAATTTCTTTATTAGTATCATTCCAATCATTACATTCATTTCTTATAATCTAGGTGTTCTGTGTTATTAGACAACACTATCATCCTAATTTGGTAAAACAAATTTAAGATTTAATTAACATTTTGTTAACAACATATTACATTTCATTTGCCGTAGCAGTTCAGTTTTTTTTTACAGGTGAGTTGATTTCACCTGGTTATAAGAGAAAAAAAAAACGTTTTTAATATACTTAACCTAACTTAACCTAAACGTATAACGCATTAATCGTGGCAATAGAAGATTGTAACGATTTTTGCCTGAAATTATTAATGATTGTATTTGACATTTGTTCCAATGTTTCAACATTGGATATCCTATGTAACTCATTGGTACTATACCAAGGAGGAAGCCTCAGAATCATTTTCAAAATTTTATTTTGAATTCTCTGCAGAGTTTTCTTCCTGGTATTACAACAGCTAGTCCATATTGGTACAGCATACAACATGGCTGGCCTGAAAATTTGTTTGAATATCAAAAGCTTGTTCTTAAGACAAAGTTTTGATTTTCTATTAATAAGGGGATAGAGACATTTTACATATTTGTTACATTTGGCTTGAATGCCCTCAATGTGATTTTTGAAAGTTAAATTCTTATCTAGCATGAGCCCTAGATACTTAACTTCATCTGACCAATTTATTGGAACCCCTCTCATCGTGACAACATGTCTACTTGAAGGTTTCAAATAAAGAGCTTTTGGTTTATGTGGGAATATTATTAGTTGAGTTTTGGAAGCATTAGGAGAAATCTTCCATTTTTGCAAGTATGAAGAAAAAATATCCAAACTTTTTTGCAATCGACTACAGATGACACGCAGGCTTCGACCTTTGGCGGAGAGGCCTGTGTCATCCGCAAACAAAGATTTTTGACATCCCTGAGGTAACTCAGGTAAGTCAGATGTGAAAATATTGTATAATATTGGTCCCAAAATGCTGCCTTGGGGAACACCAGCTCTTACAGGAAGTCTTTCAGATCTGGAGTTCTGACAATTAACCTGAAGTGTACGATTTGATAGATAACTTTGAATTATTCTAACAATGTATGTTGGAAAATTAAAGTTTTTCAATTTTACAATCAAACCTTCATGCCAAACACTGTCGAATGCTTTTTCTATGTCTAGAAGAGCAAGACCAGTAGAGTAGCCTTCAGATTTGTTGGAACGGATCAAATTTGTTACACGTAAAAGTTGATGAGTGGTCGAATGTCCATGGCGGAATCCGAACTGTTCATTGGCAAAAATTGAATTTTCGTTGATGTGGGCCATCATTCTGTTCAAAATAACCTTTTCAAAAAGTTTACTGATGGAGGAAAGCAAACTGATTGGACGATAGCTAGAAGCTTCTGCAGGATTTTTGTCTGGTTTTAAAATTGGAACAACCTTAGCATTTTTCCATTTGTCAGGAAAATATGCTAATTGAAAACATTTGTTAAATATATCAACTAAAAATGATAAGCTACTTTCTGGAAGTTTCTTGATGAGGATGTAGAAAATTCCATCATCGCCAGGAGCTTTCATGTTTTTGAATATTTTAATAATAGTTCTCACTTCTTCCAAATCAGTCTCCCAGGCAATTTCGAAAACGTTCTCTTGATTGAGAATATTTTCGAACTCCTGAGTAACTTCATTTTCAATTGGACTAGTAAGTCCTAAATTAAAATTGTGCGCACTTTCGAACTGCATAGCAAGTTTTTGAGCTTTTTCGCAATTAGTTAGTAATAATTTGTTTTCCTCTTTCAATGCCGGTATTGGCTTCTGAGGTTTTTTCAAGATTTTAGATAATTTCAAAAAGGGCTTAGAGCCAGGGTCCAATTGAGAAATTTTGTTTTCAAAATTTTTGTTTCTTAATTGAGCAAAACGTTTCTTGATTTCTTTCTGCAAATCCTGCCATATAATTTTCATAGCAGGATCGCGAGTGCGTTGAAATTGCCTTCTCCTCACGTTTTTAAGACGGATCAAGAGTTTAAGATCATCGTCTATAATCACGGATTCAAATTTTACTTCACATTTTGGAATTGCAATGCTCCGGGCTTCAACAATGGAATTTGTTAAAGTTTCAAGAGCATTGTCAATATCAAGTTTAGTTTCTAAAGAAATGTTAACATCAAGATTAGAGTCAACATACGTTTTATATATATTCCAGTCGGCTCGTAAATAATTGAAAGTGGAGCTGATAGGATTGAGAATCGCTTCTTGGGATATTTGAAATGTAACAGGGACATGATCAGAATCAAAATCAGCATGAGTAACTAATTGGCTACAAAGATGACTAGAGTCGGTTAAGACCAAATCAATCGTAGATGGATTTCTAGAAGAGGAAAAACATGTGGGGCTATCAGGGTATTGAATTGAGAAATATCCTGAAGAGCACTCATCAAATAAAATTCTGCCGTTGGAATTACTTTGAGAATTATTCCATGACCGATGTTTGGCATTAAAGTCACCAATTGTAATTGTAATTGCTCAATCCACACCCTGGCAGACAATTATCCGCCCATCTAGACACGGGCTGGGTGAGGACCTACCTAGCCTCCCCCGTTAACATGTCCTATACCGTTTAGGACACCGGGATCTTCCACAAGCAGGCGCCGGAATTAAAGCGGTCCCACAAGCTTCAGATACATTAAATAGATTTAGTCCCTCTGGCACTAAACCGAATGGCGCCCTCCGCTTCACCACTAGTACTGCTTCCCCACACGCCAAGCACAATATCGAAAGTAGTGCGTTGTATAGCAAATACAGTACACCACCTCCGACACTATGCCAAATGTACAGGAAAAACAGCACCAGTAAGAAAGCGGAAGGCGCACCACTCGGTTCAGTGCCAGAAGGACTATAAGTATAACGAAGAAGAAACGAAAAGATAGTAGAGTTGGTTCGGTTATTTGATTGCTGAAACGAAAAAAAACAGAAAAAACAGAAACAAAGTGTTAACATTAAAACGGGGTTTTATAATTGATAAATGTATCGATAGTTTCTCATCTGTTACGTTTCCTTATCGTAGCGCTGTCGATTTTTCCATCTCCAGGGTGTTCGTCTCCGCTCGAGCAATGAGGACCATGATGAAATGAGAATATAAAAATGTGAGCATTAGTGTTGATCTAGTAATAGATTAATTTAAACTGCTTTTCATGTGCTAAGTAACTTGTAAACTCCTACTCAATTATGTTTTGTTGGCCTACACGTTTTATTTAGATACAATTTTTATTTAGAAAACTATTTGGATCCGAGATTTTAGGTGCAGATTGAGCATGTTTGATAAAACAAGCATCCTGTTTTCAGTTGAAGAATGTTCAAGAAGTTGATGATTCTGTTATTTATACTGGCTACATACAAGAATTCACTATTGATGTAATATATGGATATTGAAAGTTCCAACGCGCGATTATAATACTTCAGTTTTCGTGCTGTTGTATTGGTGTAAGTAGTGGGAAACCAATCAGTTTGGTGATTCTAACGGTAACAAATAGCAAGACGAAAGGAAAGTTGATAATCTATCATCATTATGATTTCAGTCCTAATTTCATGATCCGTTTAATAAATTCCGCGTATGATTCGGCAATTTTAACAATTTATACATGTGTATTCGAATAAAACAGACTACGGGCATTTATTACCTGTTGCAAGGTTCCTAAGTGATCAGATATTTATCATTTTCTACAGCCTAATTTAATAATACCTACATTGGGTTGTAACAAAAATTTGATCTTGGGATGTTGATTTGCCTCCTAATCATAGTTTCGACAATAGTCACATGCTTACTATCCCTTATGGCAGTGTTGTTGATTCTATTGTCTATCGCTCATCAGTTTCGCGCCACCCGGCAGGGACTTGGTCCTATGTACCCAATACTCTGCTGTGTCTTAACTTCACGCAATACATTCTGTAGATGTGTGATACAGTTTGCGGAATATTATGATTTATCACTTCGTTCAGATGGAAAATTCTGTTATGGTACCATATTCACATATCAGATAACTCCCACCTGGAACGATGTAATACATCGGAGACATGTAGATTCAGATGTATGTAGACGATCTATGCCTAGTTCGGCTCTGATCGACAGGCAATCAGTGTATTCAGTTTTTCAACTAGCTTGAAGCGATGAACGTATCAAGACAAGCTCTCCACTATATCTGCTAGCAATCACCGGTCGTCGATAGACATTTCGGTTCTTTTCTGCTAAAGAAAGACCCGATTGTATGCCAAAGACTATGGCTCATGCTTTTCAATACAGCTGGAAAAACAAGAACTACACCCAGCACCAAATAGTACGTAACTATGAGGCGGACCGGAAGGTTTGATAAGCAATCCCCACCAATTATTCCATGACCGATGTTTGGCATTAAAGTCACCAATGACAAAAAATTTTGACTTATTGCGAGTCAATTTACGCAAGTCAGTTTGGAGCAAATTAACTTGCTGCCCAGAGCATTGAAAAGGCAAATAGGCAGCTATGAAAGTATATTTACCAAACTGTGTTTCAACAGAAACACCTAAAGTTTCAAAAACTTTAGTTTCAAATGATGAAAACAGTTGATGTTTTATACGCCTATGAATGATGATTGCAACTCCCCCACATGCCCCATCAAGTCGATCATTACGATAAACAAAAAAGTTAGGATCTCTTTTGAGTTTAGATCCAGGTTTTAAATACGTTTCGGTAATAACTGCTATATGCACGTTATTAACCGTTAGAAAATTAAACAGCTCGTCCTCTTTACCATTCAGAGAACGAGCATTCCAATTTAAAATATTTAAATTATTATTTGGATCCATTAGAAAAACGTAATCCAATAACAATTTGATTAGTAAATTTTACACCAACCTGGACTGCTTCAGTCATAGTGGTGGCTTTGAACATTGCATCAATCATGAGATTCAATTGTTCAGTTAGAAAATTAAAATCAGAGGCAGACATATCATCTGACGATTTCCTATTGGAATTTTCGGTAGACGAAGAAGCGGGGTAGGAGTTACCTGTGGCGGTAGGGTTTTTTCCATTTGATTTGAAACAAGTAGAACGGGTACTCATGGAACGAATAGGGGAAGAGTTCAAATTACCTGCTACGATATCGGCAAAGGATTTACCGTGGGTAGATACATTCGAAATTGAAAGATTCGAACGGCTACCCGACGGATTAAAATTAGTTTGTGAATGAGCATGATTATGATCTTCCTGATGGGTATGATTCATGATCAAGCGATCGTTAACTGAAAAATGAGCATTGTTCGATACTCTACCAGGCAAATTCCGGAAACGACCGTTATCGTAACGGATATTATCTTTCATCTGCCTGGCACGAGCCTCAATGACCCTTTTGCGTGAAGGACAATTCCAAAAATTGGACTTATGGTTAGCTCCACAATTACAGCATATGAATTTGGTGGTATCTTCCTTCACTGGACAAACGTCTTTGGCGTGAGAAGAACCTCCGCAAATCATGCATTTAGCATCCATGCGACAATTTTTTGTACCATGACCCCACTTTTGGCACCGACGGCACTGAGTGGGGTTCTGGTAATTTCCTCCAGGTTTCTGGAAATGTTCCCATGTCACACGGACATCAAACAAAAGTTTTGCTTTTTCTAAAGCTTTAATATTATTTAGTTCTTTTTTGTTAAAGTGAACTAAATAAAATTCTTGAGAAAGCCCTTTCCGAACAATGCCAGATTGGGTTCTCTTTTTCATAATGATTACTTGGACTGGGGAAAATCCAAGTAAATCATTTATTCCATTTTTGATCTCTTCAGGTGACTTATAGTCACGTGAGAGACCTTTCAAGACAACTTTGAACAAACGTTCAGTTTTGTCGTCATAAGTAAAAAATTTGTGCTTCTTCTCTTCAAGATGTCTGAGAAGAAGTTCACGATCTTTAAGAGTTTCCGGCAAAACGCGACAGTCTCCTTTCTTTGCGATTTGGAAGGAAACCTTGATTCCCCTAATGGAGTTCAAGATCTCCTGCCTAAATCCCCCAAATTCGGAACAACTGACCACGATAGGCGGCACTCTTTGCTTCCTCACTTGAATCAAAGAGCCTGGGCTAGAGGCTGCTTCGATTTGGTGCTCGGAAAATTTGTCTAGAGCATCGAACTGATTGCTCATTTCGATACAATTATTCATTTCGCCCTTGGAAGAAAGTTCGCATTCCGGGGAAGCGTCCTTTCTTCCATTCTTGCCACGTGTAGTGACAGTTTTAAAACCCACTTTTTTGGAAGGAAGTAGTGAATTCAGAGATTCACCCTTCCTTTTGTTAGTTGTTGATACCATGTTTAGTTAATAAACGAGAAAGACGTGACCTTCGAGAGGTTTTTTCCCTAGACGGTGTCCAAGAAGGATTACCACCGCTAGCTTTCGCCAACGGGTCCAACGAAAAATCGAAGGCACGGGTCCAAACAAGGATCGTAAAGGGATCAATATTAGAAAAAATAGTACTGAAAAGTACTGTTTTAGTAGCACTGAAAAGTACCGTTTTTAATTTTAGCACTGAAAAGTACTGTTTTTGTAGCACTGAAAAGTACTGTTTTATTGCTTTAGGTAGTTTTTAAGAAAACTTCCAAGAGCAGAGAGAATTCGTGTACGCACAGCACGAAGGTACGATGCGCACTGTGAAAGTCTCTTACTTGATAGCATTCGAACCACCATGACATTTCTAAGTTTTGATTTGATTTGAGCTAGAAATCTTAAAAATAAACTCTTGCCCCACTCGAACTTTTGCCCCACTTTACTCTACATCAACTGTGATATATTAAGAGTGGTAGATAGAAGCAAGTGAAAGATACAACTACAAAGTACGAGGAAAGGGACGGGCCTGGGATTGAACCCATGACCTTCTGCTTATGAAGCAGAAGCGGTAGCCATTAGACCACCAACCCCGTCATTAATAACTATGGAAGTGCTCATTGAACACTAAGCTGAGAAGCAGGCTCTGTCCCAGTGAGGACGTAATGCCAAGAAAAGGAACAGCGATCTATGCGTTACATCTGCAAACGATCAATTTTGCTATGAATCAGAAGTTCCAGGAATAACATTTTGATATTATCTTTAGATCTTGTATCTCTTATGTCAATCAATCCAATATCACGTTTTGATGGTCCGTATTTCGCTGCTGCTGGGGTTACTGCTCGAAAGCTTATTACTATTACTATTATTAGATACTTTATAGTTACTGGCATAAAAAAGTGACCAAATTACTAAAAAGTGACTCGCTACCAGCCCTGCTCTCCACCGCTTCTCGCCCATCTGTTTCCCCGATCGGTAAGAACGTAGGTATATGAATGATGTCGTCATTGCCTTTTGCGAGCAAATCTTCGGTGACCGTTTCCCAGATGCGGAGATGTGTGCGCAGAGAGCAGCGGTAAACAAAGGATTGTGACCCGTCAGTGCGCATCGTACCTTCGTGCTGTGCGTACACGAATTCTCTCTGCTCTTGGAAGTTTTCTTAAAAACTACCTAAAGCAATAAAACAGTACTTTTCAGTGCTACAAAAACAGTACTTTTCAGTGCTAAAATTAAAAACGGTACTTTTCAGTGCTACTAAAACAGTACTTTTCAGTACTATTTTTTCTACTATTGATCCCTTTACGATCCTTGTTTGGACCCGTGCCTTCGATTTTTCGTTGGACCCGTTGGCGAAAGCTAGCGGTGGTAATCCTTCTTGGACACCGTCTTGGGAAAAAACCTTTCGAAGGTCACGTCTTCTTTCGTTTATTAATTAAACATGGTATCAACAACAAACAAAAGGAAGGGTGAATCTCTGAATTCACTACTTCCTTCCAAAAAAGTGGGTTTTAAAACTGTCACTACACGTGGCAAGAATGGAAGAAAGGACGCTTCCCCGGAATGCGAAGTTTCTTCCAAGGGTGAAATGAATAATTGTATCGAAATGAGCAATCAGTTCGATGCTCTAGACAAATTTTCCGAACACCAAATCGAAGCAGCCTCTAGCCCAGGCTCTTTGATTCAAGTGAGGAAGCAAAGAGTGCCGCCTATCGTGGTCAGTTGTTCCGAATTTGGGGGATTTAGGCAGGAGATCTTGAACTCCATTAGGGGAATCAAGGTTTCCTTCCAAATCGCAAAGAAAGGAGACTGTCGCGTTTTGCCGGAAACTCTTAAAGATCGTGAGCTTCTTCTCAAACATCTTGAAGAGAAGAAGCACAAATTTTTTACTTATGACGACAAAACTGAACGTTTGTTCAAAGTTGTCTTGAAAGGTCTCTCAAGTGACTATAAATCACCTGAAGAGATCAAAAATGGAATAAATGATTTGCTTGGATTTTCCCCAGTCCAAGTAATCATTATGAAAAAGAGAACCCAATCTGGCATTGTTCGGAAAGGGCTTTCTCAAGAATTTTATTTAGTTCACTTTAACAAAAAAGAACTAAATAATATTAAAGCTTTAGAAAAAGCAAAACTTTTGTTTGATGTCCGTGTGACATGGGAACATTTTCAGAAACCTGGAGGAAATTACCAGAACCCCACTCAGTGCCGTCGGTGCCAAAAGTGGGGTCATGGTACAAAAAATTGTCGCATGGATGCTAAATGCATGATTTGCGGAGGTTCTTCTCACGCCAAAGACGTCTGTCCAGTGAAGGAAGATACCACCAAATTCATATGTTGTAATTGCGGGGCTAATCATAAGTCCAATTTTTGGAATTGTCCTTCACGAAAAAAGGTCATTGAGGCTCGTGCCAGGCAGATGAAAGATAATATCCGTTACGATAACGGTCGTTTCCGGAATTTGCCTGGTAGAGTATCGAACAATGCTCTTTTTTCAGTTAACGATCGCTTGATAAGGAATCATACCCATCAGGAAGATCATAATCATGCTCAGTCACAAACTAATTTTAATCCGTCGGGTAGCCGTTCGAATCTTTCTATTTCGAATGTATCTACCCACGGTAAATCCTTTGCCGATATCGTAGCAGGAAATTCGAACTCCTCCCCTGCTCGATCCATGGGTACCCATTCTACTAGTTTCAAATCAAATGGAAAAAACCCTACCGCCACAGGTAACTCCGCTTCTTCGTCTACCGAAAATTCCAATGGGAAATCACATGACATGTCTGCCTCTGATTTTAATTTTCTAACTGAACAATTGAATCTAATGATTGATGCAATGTTCAAAGCCACCACTATGACTGAAGCAGTCCAAGTAGGTGTAAAATTTACAAATCAAATTGTTATTGGATTACGTTTTTCTAATGGATCCAAATAATAATTTAAATATTTTAAATTGGAATGCTCGTTCTCTGAATGGTAAAGAGGACGAGCTGTTTAATTTTCTTACGGTTAATAACGTGCATATAGCAGTTATTACCGAAACGTATTTAAAACCTGGATCTAAACTCAAAAGAGATCCTAATTTTTTTGTTTATCGTAATGATCGACTTGATGGGGCATGTGGGGGAGTTGCAATCATCATTCATAGGCGTATAAAACATCAACTGTTTTCATCATTTGAAACTAAAGTTTTTGAAACTTTAGGTGTTTCTGTTGAAACACAGTTTGGTAAATATACTTTCATAGCTGCCTATTTGCCTTTTCAATGCTCTGGGCAGCAAGTTAATTTGCTCCAAACTGACTTGCGTAAATTGACTCGCAATAAGTCAAAATTTTTTGTCATTGGTGACTTTAATGCCAAACATCGGTCATGGAATAATTCTCAAAGTAATTCCAACGGCAGAATTTTATTTGATGAGTGCTCTTCAGGATATTTCTCAATTCAATACCCTGATAGCCCCACATGTTTTTCCTCTTCTAGAAATCCATCTACGATTGATTTGGTCTTAACCGACTCTAGTCATCTTTGTAGCCAACTGATTACTCATGCTGATTTTGATTCTGATCATGTCCCTGTTACATTTCAAATATCCCAAGAAGCGATTCTCAATCCTATCAGCTCCACTTTCAATTATTTACGAGCCGACTGGAATATATATAAAACGTATGTTGACTCCAATCTTGATGTTAACATTTCTTTAGAAACTAAACTTGATATTGACAATGCTCTTGAAACTTTAACAAGTTCCATTGTTGAAGCCCGGAGCATTGCAATTCCAAAATGTGAAGTAAAATTTGAATCCGTGATTATAGACGATGATCTTAAACTCTTGATCCGTCTTAAAAACGTGAGGAGAAGGCAATTTCAACGCACTCGCGATCCTGCTATGAAAATTATATGGCAGGATTTGCAGAAAGAAATCAAGAAACGTTTTGCTCAATTAAGAAACAAAAATTTTGAAAATAAAATTTCTCAATTGGACCCTGGCTCTAAGCCCTTTTGGAAATTATCGAAAATCTTGAAAAAACCTCAGAAGCCAATACCGGCATTGAAAGAGGAAAACAAATTATTACTAAGTAATTGCGAAAAAGCTCAAAAACTTGCTATGCAGTTTGAAAGTGCGCACAATTTTAATTTAGGACTTACTAGTCCAATTGAAAATGAAGTTACTCAGGAGTTCGAAAATATTCTCAATCAAGAGAACGTTTTCGAAAATGCCTGGGAGACTGATTTGGAAGAAGTGAGAACTATTATTAAAAAATTCAAAAACATGAAAGCTCCTGGCGATGATGGAATTTTCTACATCCTCATCAAGAAACTTCCAGAAAGTAGCTTATCATTTTTAGTTGATATATTTAACAAATGTTTTCAATTAGCATATTTTCCTGACAAATGGAAAAATGCTAAGGTTGTTCCAATTTTAAAATCAGACAAAAATCCTGAAGAAGCTTCTAGCTATCGTCCAATCAGTTTGCTTTCCTCCATCAGTAAACTATTTGAAAAGGTTATTTTGAACAGAATGATGGCCCACATCAACGAAAATTCAATTTTTGCCAATGAACAGTTCGGATTCCGCCATGGACATTCGACCACTCATCAACTTTTACGTGTAACAAATTTGATCCGTTCCAACAAATCTGAAGGCTATTCTACTGGTCTTGCTCTTCTAGACATAGAAAAAGCATTCGACAGTGTTTGGCATGAAGGTTTGATTGTAAAATTGAAAAACTTTAATTTTCCAACATACATTGTTAGAATAATTCAAAGTTATCTGTCAAATCGTACACTTCAGGTTAATTATCAGAACTCCAAATCTGAAAGACTTCCTGTAAGAGCTGGTGTTCCCCAAGGCAGCATTTTGGGACCAATATTATACAATATTTTCACATCTGACTTACCGGAGCTACCTCAGGGATGTCAAAAATCTTTGTTTGCGGATGACACAGGCCTCTCCGCCAAAGGACGAAGCCTGCGTGTCATCTGTAGTCGATTGCAAAAAAGTTTGGATATTTTTTCTTCATACTTGCAAAAATGGAAGATTTCTCCTAATGCTTCCAAAACTCAACTAATAATATTCCCACATAAACCAAAAGCTCATTATTTGAAACCTTCAAGTAGACATGTTGTCACGATGAGAGGGGTTCCAATAAATTGGTCAGATGAAGTTAAGTATCTAGGGCTCATGCTAGATAAGAATTTAACTTTCAAAAATCACATTGAGGGCATTCAAGCCAAATGTAATAAATATGTAAAATGTCTCTATCCCCTTATTAATAGAAAATCAAAACTTTGTCTTAAGAACAAGCTGTTGATATTCAAACAAATTTTCAGGCCAGCCATGTTGTATGCTGTACCAATATGGACTAGCTGTTGTAATACCAGGAAGAAAGCTCTGCAGAGAATTCAAAATAAAATTTTGAAAATGATTCTGAGGCTTCCTCCCTGGTATAGTACCAATGAGTTACATAGAATATCCAATGTTGAAACATTAGAACAAATGTCAAATACAATCATTAATAATTTCAGGCAAAAATCGTTACAATCTTCTATTGCCACGATTAATGCGTTATATGTTTAGGTTAAGTTAGGTTAAGTATATTAAAAACATTTTTTTTTTCTCTTATAAGCAGGTGAAATCAACTCACCTGTAATAAATCTTAACTGCTACGGCAAATGAAATGTAATATGTTGTTAACAAAATGTTAATTAAATCTTAAATTTGTTTTACCAAATTAGGATGATAGTGTTGTCAAATAACACAGAACACCTAGATATAAGAAATGAATGTAATGTTTGGGATGATACTAATAAAGAAATTAAAAAAAAAAAAAAAAAAAAAAAAAAAAAAAAAAAAAAAAAAAAAAAAAAAAAAAAAAAAAAAAAAAAAAAAAAAAAAGGATTGTGACCCATATTTTAGTGTACGACGTCAAATTGAGCACGCTCCCAATTACGGGTGGTGGACGTAGGTTGTGTCGAATTCGTCTGGAACAAGAACAAAGACATCCCAATCCAATCGCATCGCAAACAAGACGACCGCGTGCACTGTTGTTTTGATTGTGTTGCACATCTCATCAACACGTGTATTCCTTCCCTGCGGTTGGTTATCAGTCGGAACGGGTGGGAAGCTAAATCTACATTCTATCTCGCATGAGTGTACATGAGCTATAGCTATTATCATGGTACCGAACACTGCCGCATGGATGCTAAATGCATGATTTGTGGAGGTTCTTCCTAATAACGTCTGTCCAATGAAAGAAGATGCTAAAAATATCTAATGTAACAATTAGAGAGAGATTATCTCCTCTCCTTCAAAAATTTCAAAAATCCTAGGATAGTTTCGGAAAAAAATCAAAGTAATTCATGAGGAAATTACTGGAGGTACCGTTGGAGTGCTTAAGAATTCACTGGAACAAATTCTAAAAAAAAACTATAAGCATTCTAAAAAAAATCTGAAGGCATTTTTAGAAAACTGTACAGGATTCGATTCCGCAAAAAAATTTAAGAGTTCGCTGTATGAATTTCTGGAAGTATTCTTAATGATATTTCTGAAAAAAATCACTACAATAATTCCTTAAGCATTTCCTCGATGAAGCTGAGTAGAAATTCTTGCATATTCAATTGCATAGTTGCGCAATAGTATCTGCAGGGGTCTCTGGAATCTAATTCTAAAAATACCATCGTGTAGAGAAATGAATTCTCTAAACATTGCTGAACATCATAATCATGATGACACCAGCACACTCCAGCGGTCGAATTGAAGTTTTGGGGTCGAATTAGCTTCATTTAGTTTTACCAAATAAGAATAATAGTGTTGCCAAACACAGAACATCCAGATGTATTAAATGAATGTAATATTTGAAATGATACTTAGTAGAAATTTAAAAAACCTATTGCGATTACTCACCATACGACTCCGAAGGCTCCGTACCCGATTGGACGATCCGGCTGCACGTCCTGTGGGACGGCCGGAGGTTGATAGTAGGGTGCGGCCGCCGCCAGGATCGCTCCCTGTGGTCCGGCCGCACCAGCTGCTCCACCCTGTACCAGCGACATAGAGACACTCATGGAAACACCACGCGCTTGCCTGGTCGGTCCACCGACTGCCGCCATTCACGAACGCACACTAGCCCGGCTAACTCGTATATCTTCCTAGTTGCTTGACATGAGCCGCGCCCGAAGAACTCGATTAAATTCACGCACGCACAAAAATTATAACGAACAATTCACAATGATGGAACAAACAGAAAATGCACTTGAACAGACTTGTAATACACACTTTACGCCTCAATGGGCTTCTTTCTTCTTGAGCAAAACTGTGCGTCACTTCGAAGGACAGGAACAACAATGAGCTACTCACAAACCGCGATAGAGATGCACG
Source organism: Aedes aegypti (assembly GCF_002204515.2). Lineage (NCBI taxonomy): Eukaryota > Metazoa > Arthropoda > Insecta > Diptera > Culicidae > Aedes > Aedes aegypti. Next base: position 145,610,019 of record NC_035108.1, read on the forward strand.
TTATACAATTGGTTACAATTAAATAATTACAAGGGAGTCGGTGAGACGTCTAACTAGGTGTCGTCTAGTCGGTCACGGCTGGGATTTGGGGTCGAGAGGGCGATTCGGAGGTCAGATCATGCATGCACGCACACGCACTCAAGCTCTAAATTGCTGCAGCTCACGGTTAGCTCATCACTTGCACGATGCACTTTTTCAGCAGCGTAAGGTAGGTAAGGGTAAGAAACAGTGTTTCCTTGATTCCACTAAACTTTTTCTTCGACGGTTGTTTTCCGGCTCTTTACAGCTTGGCGTGACGAAGGTTCATATACAGACGGGTGTACTCTCGGGGATGTTTTGAGTACTTTGCCAGCAGATGGTTGATTTCTTCACGGTTACAGATAATACCGTAGAAGTCGTATCGAATAGAATGGGGGCGAATCAAGTTGGCAGATGTGCAGCTTTTGTCGGGAGTTGGCCGGGATCGATTGTCCGTGGAGAGGGAGGATTCTGGAAAGATATAATAAAATTTTGGATGATTAGACAAGTGAATAAAGTGCTAGAATAAGCCAATTAATTCCTTAATATAATTGCTTTCTAGCTTCAATACAGGACGAATGAGTGTCATAAAAATAGGAACTTCTAAGACCTGATTCCAGGAAAAAGTATGATTCGTTTGACATACGATCATTTGGTATATGTTCGTTTCGTATTAAAATGCTCATCCTGTGATTCCTCCAATAATTTCGCTCGGGTTTCGTCCAAGATTTCCGTTTAGGGCATCATCAGGAGCTCAAGCATTTCTCCAGAGATTTTTCCACTGGTTTCTCAGGACTTCCTTCAAAACAATTTCTTCAGAAATTTTCTTTAAGATAGCTCTAATACACAACCCCGCCTTTAGACGGGGCACACTTTGGGATTTTGTGTATTTTTTCGTAGCTCGGAAATTAAAATGATTTTATTTTTGGCTTAAACGTTGACTTATAACGCACATATAAGAAAAACATTTTATGACTTTTGAAACTTTTTTGTATGTTTAAAATTTGATAGAAAAATTGTATTCTTATATGGTAGGCGTTAAGTCAGAGTAAACCAAGTGACATTTTTCATATTTAGAGAAAAATTGGTTCAAAGTCTAACGCTCTGTAATTTTTGAACTCGTTTAAATTTTGGTACAATATTTCTACACATCTTTGCGTTACTTTCAAACAATATAATGTGAAGTGATAATCATGAAAAATCATAATTCAAACCTCCGATAGAACGATTTTTGGATGGACTATGGGCACTTGGTCCACTCTGACTGAACTAAAGACCACCGTTTAGTGAGTTGGTTCACTCTGACTGAACAATTTCTAGGAAAATAATAATCATTTAATGCTTGCATGGTCAAACTGGATGCATATCTCTAAGATAAACAGATTATCAAGGCCCTTCGATACCAGTATCGTAAATTCTTCAATAATCCATATCAGCAGTACCGAAATCAGTTTCATTACGAAAGCTTGAAAATTAAAGTTTTGCAGAGTCAGGGCATTGAAGACCAGAAATATTCAAATATGCGTTCAGTCAGAGTGGACCAAGTGAAAATCTTGATTACCGACCAAAAAATACTGTTCCAATAAGCGGGTTCTAGGGCATTCCATTTATACACCATAGAATTACCATAAACTTCTATCAGACTCTGAAATTGACTAAAAAAAGTGCAATAATTAATCAAATTATTGCTTACCAACACTTGGTCCGCTCTGTCTGCACAGAAATTGTTGCAATTTCTGACCACCGAACCAAATATGTTAATTGATCGAAAATCAAAATCAAATTAAGTAATATTTATAAATTTCTATTGATGGACAAGTAGAAGAATCAATCGATGTCGAAAAATCTGACAAATCTCTTAAAATGTTTTCAGCGCATTCTCCAGCGCGCTGATCATTTTTGCTGTTACGGTAATATGCACTTGGTCCACTCTGACTGCACACTTTTATCGATTAATATTGATCATCCAAAGTAAATCTATTACATATCTCTCGCAGTTTACAGCATTCATCAAATTCGATTAAAGTGAAACGGAGGTAAAGTAATTTCGCATATAACATACAAATGTCTGGAATTCATTTAACGTGTACTATACAAATTTGTACGTTTTATATTTTTCTACTATCAACCTATTAGCTTGATGGTATTAAAATAATATCAAACCTGTTTTTCCGTTAATTACACGGAAAACAAAAATATTTCCAGAAAGATATTAAAAATGTAATGTTATCAAAAGTACCGTAAAAACTTGATTTTTTATTTTTGCCAAAAATCAGTAACCAGGAGAGGTTTCAAGAAAAAAAGAAAAATAATAGGGATGTTCAAAAATAAAAATTATAAAAATCAAAAACCAAAATTCATAGATTTGCGAGTAAAAATAAATCATTGCCCAAAACGTGTTTAGAATGATTTAAGATAACTAAAAATGATATTTAGACCGGAAATAAAAATTTCGGTATTAGAGGGTTAATTACTCCACAGATTCATCCAGGGAGTTCTCCAAAAAAATTTCAAAAGTTTTTTTTAGAAACTATTTTGATAATATATAGTAAATCTAATAATGACCAGTGATGAAACTTCAGTAAAACTTTTTTCTAGGCATTACGTCCTCACTGGGAGAGAGCCTGCTTCTCAGCTTAGTGTTCTTAAGAGCACTTCCACAAATATTAACTGAGAGCTTTCTTTGCCAAACTTGCCATTTTCACATTTGTATATCGTGTGGCAGGTACGATTATACTCTATGCCCAGGGAAGTCAAGGAATTTTCCGTTACAAAAAGATTCCTGGACCAACCGGGAATCAAACCCAGACACCTTCAGCATGGCTTTGCTTGGTAGCCGCGGACTCTAACCACTTGGCTAAGGAAGGCCCCTTATCTTCATGCATTGTAGTACTGAGAAAAATGACTGGACGAATAACTGGAAAACAATCGGCCTATGAATGACGGATTTTTGTAGTATTTCCTGAACAATCCCTCAAAGAATTTATTCAAAAAATTCTGGAGAAAAAATACTTTGCAGATTTTCTTTCAAGAACTCCTGTAGGTATTTTGGAACATCTGATAAAATCAATAAAAGTGCATTTGATTTCCTTCAACAAATTCTGGAGGAATTCCAACGTAGAATAGCTGAACAGAGTTTTCAAGAAGGATTCTTTCTTTCTCAACTTTGCGTAACATAAAATGGGAAATTTGCATAGTCTTTTTTTTTTGTATGTTATTCAGTTGGAGCTGCCTAACAGCTTAACTTGTCAAGGCTGGACCCTCGGTCTGGCTTTTGCCAAGTTTCCCCTGTACCAGGACCAATACTCAGATGGACTAGGCTATGGTGCCCACATGAACACTGTTTTTCATTCGTATTGTGACGTGGTAGTTTTTGAAAAATGCCCATATTCCCTTGCTTCTGAGAAAGCATTGTGAAAATCAGCAGCTCCATCAGAATTTGTATGAAATAGTAGTGTAGTAGTGTCATTACTTATACTGTCAAGTCGAAATAATTTTGAATAATTTGTCATTTAAGTGCTATTCTGATTACTCCTGTCTTTCACGTAAGATTACACGGCAACACGGAACTACTCAAATCTGAGTTGTTTCAACGCAAAACAGTAGTTGATCCCAATAGCCCAAATTTGGCTAAATTTCAAAGACCTCCGTTAGGTACTTTGAAGCCATAAGAAAACAAAAATACTTAAATTTGGTTTGATTCAACGCAAAATTGAGTTCATTCAACCCAAGCTTGAGAATAATGCATTTATCCACATTTGGCTTATAGGGCCGAACTACCCCCATTGGGTAGGTGCAGCTCTCTCTGTTTATGGCAACTTTGGTAGGGAAGAGAGAGAATACCGAGAGATTTTGGGTTGAGAGAATAATCGATATACTTAATTTTGAGTAAAGTCATCTCAAAAATTAGGTAAACTGTTTTTTCCGTGTAGAGTCTTAAATGTCAGTTGTCGTCAAGTCTTAACAAAATAAGGCTGTTTAGTAGTAGTTCTAGTTAATTTCATTTTTGTTGTTAAAAGCATTTATTGGTCATTACGTACACATATCCTTAAAGAAAAAAGTCACTTTGCTTGTCTGTTCAATTTCTCGAAACTAGCAAGTGTACCCTAATGATCGATCTCAGCGTCTTACTTTCCATAGTCATTTTTATAGTGGATATTTAAGGGTAAAGTTACCTTAGGCTCCTATTACAGTCTCCTACAAGATTCACTTTTCCGTGGCAAATGCAATGCTTCACAACGCCTACTTTCTACTTGTAAATTTTGCGAAAATGAAGCTGGAATTAGATTTTTTATACCATAGTTACAAAAGAGGTATTTCTCATTATGGCAATGTAAAAACCATATTAAAATAAGATTGTCGCCACATATTTCTACTCAGTGAATCTACTAGTCATTTTCCTTAGAGTAATATTCCCTTCCTACGTCGTACATGATAACGATGTGTCTAGCTAGCTAATAGTAAGAGTGGCTACGGATCATTCTGGTTAGCAAAAGGCAAACTGATCGTCACCAATAGTATTAATGTCCACTTCGAATAGATCAATGACGCAGAATGTCCGTTGAATCACATCCGAGATATTAGTGCGTCTATGCCATATGAATTATGACGCGGCTTTAAGCAAAAAAAATGCCAAAATGTGATACCACCACTACAGGTTACGCCTTTGGTTTCCATCATATGGGCTAGTGGATTATGCCCTCTTATCGCGGCAAGGTCGCATAACCAAGGGGAGGGGATAATTATGAACTGAATTCTGAACTGAAAAAGTGGTAGAATTAAATCTATGTTGAAACACTAGCACTTTTCCAATCACATGGGGCAAGTGGAAATATTTTCACTCGAGATTGAATTGGTGTTCGCTCTTTAAGCAGCTATAAGTAAATCAGTTTCACAATTATTTTCATTTTTCATTTTCATTTTGCAGCGTTTGGTGGGGCAATGAGAGCGCAAGTCAGTCCAAAGCCGGGGGCAGGGATAGGTAATGGCCGTAATAGTCTATGCGGACCACTTGAACACCATCGGAAATGATAGGAAGGGTTGGGGTAGGGTATGGGAAATTGGAGAAGACTTGACACAGTAACGCGATTAATGCTGCAAAATGTAAATGTGCTGAGAGCAATTTAATTTAAGTTTTGAAGTTTGGTTTGTTTGATTAAAATTTCAAACAATTGTACAAGTAAGAAAGAATGAGCTGATGGCTTTATATAAATTTAATAAACAACAAAGTAATAACAATATGAGAGTGATGCTAAGAACTGCTGATGGCACGATGCGACGCTTTAGGAGCTTTTGATAATGATTGAACATTACTATAAAGAACGCAATTCAATCGATGGTGACAACTTTACAAAATTTATCTGTTTTTATCATGTACAGATATAAAATTACAATTCAGTTCACTGATTGGCGGTGCTGATTTATATAAAAAAATTTGATATTATTAAAATGAACTTACTCATATTACTCATTACTTAAATGTTACTTACTCATGATGGTCATACTTCCCTGACCAGAATTATTCTGTTTTGAGCATCCTTTTCGAAGCTATTCTATCCAGTTATCCATTGACTGCTTACAATCCTGAAATTATTCTTATTGTGCATGCTCATGCATTATATTAGTAATGATCATAATCATGCAACAGATAAGAAGGTGAGAAAGAGAGAATTAGGAACAGTGATTAGTAATGAATAATTATGTAGTTTTGTTAGAATAATAAACAATTAAACAGCACTAATGAATAGCTTAAAAAATGACATTACAGCATAGCTGAGCCTTTCGGATCATAAGACCGATGTATAAAAATAATTTGTTTCGAAATTGTCCGCGTGGTCTTCTAGTGCCCCTATTAGATCAGAATCAGTCATAGACATACATACCGAATGCTCGCCATGACCCTATGACCAACATTTGTATATGTATAGACTTAGCTGATGTGGCTTTTCTAATAGGTAGTTCTTTCACTCATTGATTGTCTTCAAAACCTTGTCAAGTATAGAAAATTGATTTTATTTCATTTATTACTACATTGAAACTACATTGTACTTATTGAGTATTAGGTATTATTTTATGTTTAGCACTATTGATATTATCAAGGCCAGAATTCCCAGTGAGTGAAGAATTTTATAGTACTAGAACACCATAGAAGATCGCTAAACATTACCTAATCATGGAACGGCTTTTTGCTCTATTATTTTAAGCAGATGCTATTGATCTCCCTTTGCTCCTATCCGCAACCCGGTGCACGCGCCCTGTTGGTTTTCGAAAACCTCGTAGAAGATTACAAACCGTCAATGGCATTCCCAATTACAACCCCACATTGCACATTCAAGGGTCTGACTGTGCTCCTAACCCACCCTCAGTTTGTAATCTTCTCGCCAGATTGAAATTATATTTTCCCGAAGTGAAAGTAATTTTGATGAGTGATAGCCGTACTATGCAGTAGCTTAACCAGGATCTTTAGGTCAGAAGACAAAATCTAAATTTTGTAATAAAAAGGTTGCCATTGCTTTGAAATTCACCCAACATCTAATCAAAGCTACTAACAACAGCGATCAATTGTCAAAACTCATCGCTCCCTGGAAAATATAATCCCAAGCCCAGGGGAGTAAATCAGTTTCACAATTATCATAGAAAAACAGAACGTGTTGATAATTAAAAAAAAAACACTACTCAAAGCGTTAAAAGCTATTTGAAATCATGCAACTTCTCAAAAAGAGGTTGCCAAGAAATATTACAATATTAATGTGTCTACTTCGGATCGCCGATTGGAAGCAAGACCTTGATTGAAAAGTTCCAATATAAGAAAACGCAAGGAAATCCCGAGGAATATCGATGTAAAGCTAGTTTTAAACATAAAAATGGAGTTTAGGAGAAGATTGTTGCCCCTTATTTCTACTCAGTGAATCTACAAATCATTTTCTTAAGAGTAATATTCCCTATGTCGAATATGATAATAATCTATCTAGTTGGCTAATAGTAAGAGTTGCCACGGATCCTTCTGGTTAGCAAAATGCGAACTGATCGCCGCCAATAGAAATGGACATCAATGCTATCCACAACGCCGAATGTCCGTTGGATCACATCCGAGAGATTATTGCGTCTAAGCCTAATCCATATACATTATGACGTAGCTTTGAATGCATTGAGTGGAATGATCCCTGGAGGAAATCGTGGGATAGTCTCTGGGCAAAATTTTTCAGAGCAAATCATCTAATCATTCATTGGAAACTCTGAAGGAACATTTGGACGAGTTTATGAGACAATCTCTGGTGGAAAGTTTCTGGAGTGATTTGTTTGAGAAAAGTTGCGCAATACTTTGCAAGAGAAATCTCTGAAGAAATCACTTTTTAATTTCTGAAGCTTTTCATCGAGGAATCTTAAAAGAAGTTTCTGACGAACCAGTACAATGATCGCGTGAAAATCTCTGAATGCTGCTCTGCTGCTTGTAGATTATGGCACAAGGATTAACTGCAAGGAGAAAGCGGAAAAAGTGTGTTCTGAGACCATTTTGGTTAAGGAGGCTTTAAAGACATTCCATTGAAAATAGACTTCATAGAAATTTGCATTAAAATAGTGACGTATTGTCTAAAATAAAACCTGCAACCAGTCGTGTATAGAAGAGAACGTAGTGATTGATTATTCCAGTTCGCATTACTTAGACGTACCGACATGTTAGGCCAAATATCTATTTTGGAATATTTCACATTGTAGTAACTTGAGAGGCGTCTATGCGTGCCAAGATTAGACCAATAACAGTTACTGACAGAATGTTTGATACTTGGTTTCCATACGAATATTTCTCTAGGCTTGCTGAAAGTGCAATGTTGATCGAATAGATACACTGCGACTACTTTCTATAGCCGCACACTCATTTTCGGCGTAACTCATGAACTGGATATAAAATGAAACATCATACTGTAGCATGTTTAGAAATAAATGTATTCAACAAAAAAAATCATAACAAAATTCAAATTATGTCATTATAGTACCACTTATGGCAAAAAAATATTAAACTTAGAGGCTATTTCCTATAGCCGCACCTGTTTCTTATATGGATACAGGTTAAAATCGGAATGTTTCCAGCACTTCAATAGTCGGTTGGCCCTCCAGCACGCTCGATAACCTGGAAAATCCTGTTGGGCATACTTCCGACCAAGTTCTTTATAATTCCCATTTCAAAATTCTCCCACGCCTCCGAAACTGCCACTTTGAGCTCTGCAACGCTATTGTACTGCTTCCCGTCTGCATAGATCCGTCGAACCAGGATTCCCCAGATATTTTCAACTGGATTAAGGTCCGGGCTACGAGCTGGCCACCACAATAATTCGATTTTCCGGCTGTCAAACCAGGCTTTTGTAGCCGAACTAGTGTGAATACTAGCATTATCTTGCTGAAACACGAACTTTTTGCGACGGTACTTTGCCTTGAACGGGAGCAAACAGCTGTTCAGTACTTCCATGTAATCGGCCGAGTTCATCTTACAAGATGTGAATGCTAAATTCAATTTTCCGGTAGCACAAAAGCCGAGCCAAACCATCAGAGATCCTCCTCCAAAATTACGTCTGGAAAAGTACTGTGGTTCCTTCCGCAAATCTCGCCAATAACCAGTAAATCCATCGGGACCATCCAAGTTGAACTTCTTTTCATCAGAAAAGATCACCTACAGTTGAAAAACAAATTACAAAATGATTATCAGTTGATCAAAATATAATTACATCAATCTGTTCAAGAAATAAAAAATTCAAATGTTTTTACCGTGTCCCATTGCCGTGCCATGTTGAGTTTGGCAAACTCCAGACGTTTTTCCTTGTGCATTGGTGTTAGATTTGGTGCCTTACTCATTTTTGCCCGAATTATATCGGGACTGGTATGCAAAACTTTACGAACTGTTTCCTTGCAAACAGGAAGATTCAAGGTAGATTTAATTTTAGACAGTGATATGGTGGAATTAGACGCCAGTTTCACAATACTTCGTCTATCCCTAGACGTCAGCTTCGACTTTTTCGGCTTACGTTTAGTTGTTGCGTATTTTTCCGGATCCTTCAAATAATTTCGCACCACTTTATCTGATCTTCCGAGTCTCCTTCCAATTTCACGATATGAAACACCTTCCCGATTGAAAGCTTCAATCATTCCCTTTTCTTTCTCACTCAAAACACTTCCTTTCGGCATTTTTGAACAATCGGATCGAGTTTGTTTAGAAAAAATCTAACTGAACGAAGAAAACTCCACGCGCGGCTATAGAATATAGACGGCCAAATTATTGAAAACACTAGTATTCAACGTATACATCGAGCACATGATCAACACAACATATGGAAAACAAATGTTTCACTCACACTAGTAGACACACGCCGTTAAGGACTTTGATTACACCATAGGCATCGCAAGGGGTACGAAAAAAAGGTGCGGCTATAGAAATTAGCCGCAGTGTACAATAGTTACAATTCATTATTTTCTCACCCAATTAGCCAAAATACCCAATTATTAGCTTATTTTTGACCTATCGGGTTCTATGCATTAAAAGTTTCATTGGTTCAATGTATTACTAATTCTTAGCTATATTTATTTAGAAATCGAAACTTTTTTCGAATTTGGACAGTTTATTCAACTCACTAATAAAGTATTTGGTCTAATAAAGGACCATTATCACTTTAAATAATTATATAATGTCCCTGTTACTCAAATCTACAACTAAAAGCAATATGTATGGCATCATTATTGATTTGGAGGACTGCTCATATGCTATTGTTCGACTTGTTAGAGGAATTTATGGGTTTTAAGGATATAATAGTAGGCCTGCTCCATGCTTTCACACGTACTCGTCTGTTCCTGACGATAACTTTGACCCTTAGAAGCGTTTACGGAGATTATGATCAACATAATGGGTTACCATACGGGCTTGATAAGTAGATTACAAAGTTTTATACCGATGCATTTTACGAAGTACATTTTTTCTATCTTTTTGGAACGCCTAGAAGATAGTAAGGTACAAAACATCCTGTTTCGCCATGTCTTCGTCTATTTCAGTATTGATAGTAATGCGATCCAAGGCATCATCGAGGTAGCCATGAAAACAAACTATGAATATGTTTCTCTAACTCGATATCGAGATACGAAATTTCGAGTAATGGAGAGTTGACTGTACTCTGTTTAATCAGAGACCAGTTTTAATTTCAAAAATTACCTCCCATTTCCGTCAGAATCTAGTTTAAGGTTCTCTGCCTTTGTTTATCAGAGACCTTTCTCTCACTGATTTATGCCTATTCCCATCAGAAATCAGAAATTTTCATCTCCGCCCATTTCCATCGAAGACTACTATTTGAATCATTCAATCAGGCTTCCTTTTTATCAAAAGTCTTATCAGTTATCCATTATTTTCTAAATAAATCACCTTTAATCTACCAACTACGCCATTGTAGTAGCTTGAGAGGCGTCTATGCGTACCAAGATTAGACCAATAACTTAAAGAATGTTTGATTCTTGATTACCATACGAATGTTTCTCTAGATCTACACAAAGTGCAATGTTGATCGAATAGATACTATTCCTACACTTCATTACTTCGTTGCCTTTCCGTCAATAGATCACGCAGAGGTTCCAATTTTTAGAATATTTGACATTCTTTGTAGAAGTCACAGAAGTCCAGGCTTACGAACAATGAGAATCTGTTATGGATAAAACATGATTAAGAGAGCAATATTCACAGAATCGAAAACAGTCTACGATATTAGGGGATCACATATCTAATTCAAGCATGATTTTTCAAATCGGCGTATCTAACACTCGGATGGTTTCGAGAAAAATGCGATGCAAAATATTGTAAAGCATTTTAAATCCTGTTTAAAATGTTTTGCATTTTTTCTATTGCGATGTCTACTATAAGTTGAAAAAAGAACACTGTTTCTAACCACTATTAAACAAATCCGATTTGTTTTGAATTTAATTGAAAAACAGGTAAAATAAGAGAATAAACCCTTTTGCTTTGTGCTGCTCACATACACCATGGATGATTCGTCGATACCATACCTTGATTGATACATACACCTTGCTTGATGCGTCGGTTTGACAGTTCGTTTTGCACATCCGTCACGTCATATACACCAGTATTGTTTTGAAGTTGCACATACACCGGTTTGCAAATTCCCATAAAACTTATTAAACTTAGTCAATTCGTCAGTTTCAACTTTCAACGACAACGAATATTAGTTTCCGAATGTTTCCAATTTCAACTTGACTAAGAGGAGCACCGGACGGAGCCGTAAATAACAAAAGCAGGAGGAGAACAGTTCTTGTGCGAAATTTGGTGAGAAATATTGTCTTAAACCGAATACTGATGATGTTCCACATCAGTTTGCCGACCCGTCAGCTCGCTCAACTGTGGAAATCCAATTCTCTCGATTTCCAACATGTTTAGTGATTTGGAAACAGTATGACGTATCTGGTATTCGAAATTTTATGTTTTGATTCTACATATAGGTCGCTTTACTATGAGCATATATACGGTGTATGTGCTAGCATGAAAAATGTTGACAGTTGAGTCGCTTTGCAAACGAAGGGTGTATGTAGCCAAATTAAAAACACTGAGTAAAGTGCACATTGGGCATAATTTTAATTTATTTCTAAAAATCAAAAAATGGATGTAGGAATACTTTTATAGACACAATAGGTAGATTATGCGTTTGTCAAGCCCATGCAAAGCAAATCTCGATTTGTTTATTTTTGCAGATACGTCGGATTGAAAAGTTTGGCTTGAATTACTAGTAATAGTGAATTCACATCAAATTTTATTGTTTGGCTTCTGACATTCTCCGCACGTCAGTGGTCGTGTAATGGAAGCTAGAACAATACACAGCATTGTTTGTACCTTTGCAGCCCTTAAAAAGTATGGCGCTAATAACTGGATTCCTAAATCTTGTCACATTATTTTGCGTAGAATTGAAGGGCAAGCTTATCTCTGATCGATGCTACGTGATTACGATTTGTCACAAACAAAGATACACATTTAGGCCACAGCTAGCAGTCGAACAACAGCATCGATTCCAAGACGTAATAGTTTTGAACTTCAACTTCCCGAGCCCTCACGGATTAATATCCCGTCGAAAAACGAGATAAAAATAGCAGAAAACTTACCGAAAACTAGCAGCTATTCCGATTGCCCCGAAGTCAAAACTTTTCCGTCCCCAGCTTCATGCAACTGCAGCTACCGATCGGGGGGGCTTGCAAAACTTCAGCCTTGCAAATCAGACACCTTGGAACAAAAACGGAATCCAACTTTGCGAGCAGTCCTGCAGCGGCCACGAAAAACCTCCACCGGAACACTGTGTGCCACCAAACGCTTCGCCAAAATCCACACCCAGTGGTCCCGGAATCCACGCACTAAACCCGGAAAACCCGACCTCAAACTCACAAACAGAAATCAAACACTTCCACCAAACCTTGTGGCACACAATTCGCGTTCTTCCTTCTTACAAAAAAAAAGACAGCACTTGCTCTTCTTTCTTGGGGGGCACTTCGCGACACACACAAAGCTGGGCAGCAGCTCTTTTTGACAGCTCCCTTGTTGTTTACAACACCCCGTTTATGTTTGGCACTCGAGATCTCACTCACACCAATGCACCTCACGACGAGCTTGCTTCTTCCCCAGCCAACGAGGGAATAATCGCATTAACGGCTCAAGTGATCACCTTGCAAAGCAGCTGCTGGTCACACACACCCACACTAACACAGGGAACTCGCCGAGAACACTGATGAAACGGAAAATGAAAAAAGACGGCGGCAGCAAAGGAAAATGGAAGTCAAACACTTCTTGATATTTTTTCGGCTATTTCCTCACACGATGCACTGTTGAATTTTCTTACAAAATTCTTTACAGAAACATTACTCCTTTACGGTTTTCCTCAGAGACACAAACCAGCTAGTTAATGCTGAATAATTCTTGTTCGCTTTGTTTGACAGTTTCTATTCAAACTGTTTCCACGATAAGATTCTTCTGATTTCGTTTGTTCCAAGCACAAAAAGGATGTTTTAGTCGATGGATACAAAAGGGAGTCAAACGATACACAAAACAGGAGCAGCACTAAAGTACACTGATTCTGTGACTTCTTGACACAACGGGCAAAAAGCCGAACCGCACACGAGACGCGTCCAAACTCAACCAAATTTACTCGGAGACTGATCTGCAAAACGAAAAGTCAAGTCGGCTTGTCTAGAACTCTTCTTTCGCAAACGAACGAAATGAGTGACCGAATGACGATTCCGAAACGAAACGACCCTTCTTGAGCATCTACGAAACACAAACACACGCGGAAGCAGCATAACAATTTATGCATGCCAAGGGGAAAAAGTTCTATGCTCAGCTCAGCGCGAGAGTGCCGTTGCTTATGCTTCTTCCTTTGTAGTGTGCGTAGGAGTGTAGAAACTGTAGCGGTAGTTTTGTCATTCTAAACTGACACGCACACATGGGCGAGGCTAGTGAAGGGTGGCGTCCTTATATTTTACGTTGGGCTGTGTACGGTGGTCGTGATAGACAATAAAGACGAAAATAATTATTTTCGTCACACTTGATTTTTTTCATGCTGCTTTTATTTACAAACAGATACTGAGATTTCTTATGTTGGATTCGTTTTTGAACCTAGGTTGGAACTGAAGAAACCCGTTCTGAATCACAGTTTCAAGCCCAACCCGAGGTAAACCTAGGCACTAAAATTGAAAATTGAATACAACAGTGGTGGCAGCAAGGACAGCGTCGAGACTTGTGGATGCAGGGATCGTGAGTTCGAACCCAAGCAGTGACGGGTATTCTAATTGTGTGATGTTAATTTCAGATACTTATGAATTGAGTTCCGGAAGCTGTGAAACAGCTTGAAAATAATATTTAGTCGATAATACAGTGAAACTGTATAAAAATTATTGAACAGTTGCGAAATGGTTGAAAAAGCGCCTTTCGAAGATATTAACCCTCTAATACCCAACCCCGCCTTTAGACGGGGTACACTTTAAAATTTTGTGTATTTTTTCGTAGCTCGGAAATTAAAATGATTTTATTTTTGGCTTAAACCTTGACTCATAACACGCATATAAGAAAAGTTTTTTATGATTTTTGAAACTTTTTTGTATTATTGAAAATTGTTTGAAAAATTGCATTCTTATATAACCTACAAATGCCTGGGATTCATTTAACGTGTATTATAAAAAATCGTACCTTTTATATTTTTCTACGATCAACCTATCACAGAAGAAGAGCCTGATGGTATTGAAATGATTTCAAATCTGTTTTTCCGTTAATTACACGGAAAATAAAAAATGTTCCAGAAAAAAATTAAAAAAATCATATTTTCAAAAGTATAGTAAAAATTCAAATTTTCATTATTGTCAAAAATCAGTAACCAGAAGAGGCTTCAAGAAAAAATTGAAAAGGATAGGGATGTTCAAAAATAAAAATAATAAAAATCAAAAACCAAAATTCATAAATTTGCGAAGAAAAATAAATCATTGCCCAAACCGTGTTTAGAATGATTTTAGATAACGAAAAATAATATTTAGATCGAAAACAAAAATTTGGGTATTAGAGGGTTAACAGCTACTTGTCCTATAACAGTTGAGACAAAAGTTATTATCGGTATGCATATGAGCTGCCAACACAGCTTAAAAATAGCTGAGTAGATTCTCCAGATTTGCTGGTAAAGGGATCGCATAAAAGCTTTCGTTTGTATGTATAGCGCATTTACTCAGCATAAAGCCGTATAAGCAAAGTTTCGAGAATGTTTACATCTGCACTAAATGTTAGTTGGGTAAAAGAGCGTTTGAAGTGAAAACTTAATCGACAACCAGCAATTGACCTATCGATCCAATGGCTTTGATTTATCTTCACCGTAATGAAAGATTGATCAACATAAGTCTCACTTCACGAGGAACAGGCTCGTAGATAAATTCAGATTTCGAATGGAGTGGTGATGAACAACAGGTGCTCCGCGAAGCAAAAAGGGCTGAAAACCCCTGGTGTAATGCAACACAATTATCACTTTTCAACAGTGAGAACTTATATAAATAAGTAAAATTTGAGAATTCGATATAATTTTGATACAATTTTTGTACTAATGATGATTTTTTTCAGTTGAATTTATTATCATTCATCAGTTTTATAAATTATTTATTAAAAAATCTTCGACTGTAATAATTTCATTGTATATACTAAAATCTTAGTTATAACAATTAGGGTGGGTAATGTCTATTACATCAGAGTCTATGTACAGAGTTGCGCGAAGAGATTTCTTTGAATGATTATTCTTCTTCGTCTTCGAAAATATCCCTTATCTGTTTTGCTCAGAGCTGCCAGATGATTTGATAGAAAATCTGTATCCAAGAGGTTAGAAAATCTGTGTCACATACAAAAAAATCTGTGTCCATACAAAAATTGTTGAAATAAAATCTGTGTAATACAGATAAATCTGTACATGTGGCAGCCCTGGTTTTGCTGGTCCGCTTGATAGGTAGATGGTTTGACAGTTCGATAGGTAGATACTCTCCGCGCAACTCTTCATTCATAGACTCTGTGTTACATTACCGCGGGGTTGACGTAGGACTACTAAAGACACAACTTTGATCAATTCTGGGTCAGACTCTAACAACAGTGCGGTAGCTTTTTGCAGATGATAGGATGTTTGATGATAGATGATAGGAGCTGTGATTTTGAGTACCGTAATCCGGGGTAACATTGATATTTTTTTTAGTTTTTCTTAAATTTTTTATTTCACAATACAAATGTTACAAGTTTCATATTTTTAAAACAAGTATTGGCACCCACCGCTCTTAACTATGTACTTTATTTTGTTTTTCGAAAGATTTAAACATGTTTAAATAAATGTTTTAAGTGATTTTTTGATTCAGCTGATATGGGGTAACATTGATCACCCAAGTAAACAACGTTCGCTAATATTGGAAATGTCGTTACTTACTAAAATCAGGGCCCCTAAAGCCGAATATGAAGACCAAACTCTTACAAGTCATTTACTTTTTCAGTTATTTCAAAATTAAAAACACCTTGAACCGCGGAATACGCCTAAAAGTAGGCAATTTCCTCAGGAAATTCTACATTCGTAATAATAATTAGTTAATAATGCCTAATTGAATAAACTTATGAAAGATTTGACAACGGAATCGTTTTCGGTGATGCCATTTTTAGTAAGAACCGCATTTTCCTTGATCACATCGTCTGCAGAACTCATGTGAGGGATTCCACGGAGGCATGCAAGTCGATTCTGATCGACCATTTCAAAAATATCTGAAACTGCACAGTTTTTCAGTTCCATCTAAATCGTCATTTTCCGATATCAAATCTTCAAGTTGAGTCACGACTAACTTTTCAAAAGGGTGTATGTGAAAATGGTTCAAAAATATTCAAAAAGCTGCACAGCAAAAACGGTTCGTTCGATTGTTAGACAACTAAAGAAACAAAGTTAGACAACTAAATAAAGATTCCAAAAAAAAATACACACAGTAAAAAAAAATTTTTTTTTGCATTAAAAAACATCATTTTTGTCACAAAAACTCAAATATCTCAAAACCCTATCGGAACACCAACGTAATTTTTTGAGGGAAAACGGTCCATTATATTAGCTATCTACCATAAAAATTTGGTGATGGTAAGCCAATAAACAAAAAAGTTATGACATTTCAAATATTTCACAAATTTGACACTTAGTGAAATTTTTTTTTTCATTGTTAATTTTTTTTAGGACCGTAGTTTGTTGCTGAATTTTTTGTTAAGGTTACCACATGAGGTTAACAAGTTGTTTTCATGATATTTTATTTAATTATTCATAACTATTATAGCATCTATTAGAAAGTTAGACGTGATCTAAAGTCTTGATAGTGTCATATTTTTTATTGTACGTAACTGAAGAAAAATTCTCTCAATAGTGTTGAAACCTTTTGATAAAAGAAACCTATAAGAAATCTAATATTGAAGACAAAAGCTACAAAAAAAGTTTTCTATACAGGTATACGAATAGTTTACCTGCAAAAAGTTTACCTCGTAGAGAACAAGGCGGGTCTATACCCAGGTGATCTAGTATACGTAAAGCAGGTCGGTTTTCTCGGCGCTGGTTTTCTCCACAAAGTTAAAATCTGATTACACCTGGGTATAGACCCGCCTTGGTAGAGAATAGACTTTGTTAATCATATTTGGGAGAAAGCGAGTAACTTCAACAACATCAAAAACATGATAGGTACATACCATGAACAAACTCACGAAAAATCTAAAAATGTACTACCACTATGGTTATAAAAGATTTAATTGTAAAATTTTTCTTAAGTCAAGCAAACGACACCAAACTAGTCAGTAAAAACTTAAAAGGGATTTTGTTTATTAAAATCTAACGAGCAACATGAGTAGTCGCTTTCTCAACTGTTGCAGGCCGTTTGCAGAAAAAAAGTGTTCGAAAGAGCTACGAAATCTCACCGAAAGCACCATAGATAAACTGAAAACGGCTGGTTATGCTCCAATGTCTACATTGAATACAAATTTACGCATTTGTACGTCCTGCCGTTTAAACGTTGACAAACGGGCAATCTGTACATCATCGGTGGATCAGGTTTCAGGATGTTCGAAAACAACAACAACTGAGGAATTACTAGATGCACCGACAACAACTGAGGAGTTACCAGAAGTACCAAGTGCAGATAGTCTTGCCACGGTACCATCAGCGACATCTGTTTCAACAAATCAATCAGAAGATGAGTGCATCCAGAAGGTCAACATCGAACGCTTCAACGAAGGGATAGCTGGAATAAAAGTGACTCCGATTAAATGGACGAAGATGGCTTACGTCAATTATCCCTAGAAAAAATACCGTGAAATCAACGAAGCTGTACGAAGAAACCTCTTCAAATTAGGACCTGAGGATGTGAAAAATACAGACTACGATGAGGTAATTATGAATATGAAGGAAAGGTTCTCGAATCTAGCCACGACAAGGAAAGAAAAATTATTGATTTTGTCGATGCTGCCAAGCTCGTGGTCTATTCAAGACGCCATTGATGAGTTCAAAATCAATAGAAATACAGCAAAAGAGGCAAAACAATTCAAAAATAACTGTCTTGCAACCAAAAATGCTAGGTCGAGTACTTCATTAACAGATGAGACAAAAGAAAAAATAATTCAATATTTTGAAGACGATGAAGTAAGTAGAGTTATGCCTGGCCAAAAAGATTATGTATCTGCAAAAAAAGATGGAAAGCGTCAAGCAATCCAAAAACGATTAATGATGACTACTTTGAAAGAAGCGTATACACGCTTCAAGGAAATTAACGAAAATATTAAGGTAGGTTTTTCCTCATTTGCAAGCCTTCGTCCAAGGCAATGCAAGCTTCTATCCAATTCAGGAACACATAATGTTTGTGTGTGCACAACACACGAAAATATTAACCTAATCTTACATAGTTTGAAAAGAATCAATTTATCAAAGGATATTAAAATGTTAACTGGTAGTCTTTTGTGTGAAAATACAACATCAAATTGCTATCTACGATCTTGTTCGGATTGTCCAGATTCTTCTTCATTGGAAAATACTTTATTCGCTGAGTTTGAAGAAAATTATTTTGATCAGTTATCATTTGAGCAATGGGTGACCACGGATAGGTGTGACCTAGAAACTATTGTAAAACCTGTAGATGAGTTTGTGTCATTTTTTTGCTTGAAATTAGAAAGTTTAATTCCTCACGACTTTATTAAAACAGAGCAATCCCGCTTTTTAAAAAATACGAAAAATACATTACAAGATGGTGAATTTTTAGTCATTTGTGATTTTTCTGAAAACTATAGCTTTGTATTGCAAGATGAAGTGCAGTCCCATCACTGGAACGTACAACAAGCTACAATTCATCCATTCGTTATTTATTTCAATGGAAGTACGCAAATTGAACATTTTAGTTTTATTGTAATTTCCGAAGATTTAAGACACGACTCAGTATCTGTAAATTTGTTCATTGCCAAAATGATTAACTTTTTACGCGTTGATAAGGATAAAGAAATCAGAAAGATATATTTCATGTCTGATGGAGCAGCATCGCAGTACAAAAACCGTAAGAATTTTTCGAGCCTATGTCAATTTAAATCAAAGTACGGAATTGATGCAGAATGGCATTTCTTTGCTACGTCACATGGCAAAGGTCCTTGTGATGCTATTGGAGGAACCATAAAGCGCATGGCCACAAGAGCAAGTTTAGCCAAAGAACGTGAGCATCCAATTAAAACTGCAAAAGAACTATTTGATTGGGCGAATCGCAGAAAAGAAGAAGATTTAACAAAATTATCATTTTGTTTTACTACTACTGAAGAGTACGAATTAACGGCATCAGAGCTCAGCGAGCAATATAATAACGCGAAAACGATCCAAGGAACCCAAAAATTTCACTGTTTCATTCCATTGTCAGAAAATAATATTAAAGCAAAACTATACTCGAACTGTACTGATAATGATGCAAAAGTGTTCGATATTGTAAAAAAATTGAATAACAATAAATAAATAAATAAGTATTAATAAAATGTTTGCATGATCTCATAACGCATACCCAAATCCAAAACTTTTAAAGTTTATATATAACATTTAGAAACTCATCGATCATACTCTAAAAAAAAATATCCTGGTAAAAAAAAAAAAATTATTTTCGTGTAATCTGTTAATTCATTTTAATTTATACATATATACATATACATATAATATTTATACATATACATAATATTTATACATATAATATACATAATACTAATGAATACATGAAAACGACTTGTTTAATTCACGCAAGGCCCTTAACAATAAAATCAGCAACAAACTGCGGTTCCCGTAATAATTTACACCGAAAAAAAATTTTTTTTTTCTACTAAATGTGAAAATTGTGACATGTTTGAAATGTTTATGGTAGATAGCTAATATAATGGACCGTTTTCCCTCAAAAAATTACGTTGGTATTCCGATAGGGTTTTGAGATATTTGAGTTTTTGTGTCAAAAATTATGTTTTTTAATGCAAAAAAAAAATTTTTTCTACTGTGTGTATTTTTTTTGGAATCTTTATTTAGTTGTCTAACTTTGTTTTTTTAGTTGTCTAACAATCGAACGAACCGTTTTTGCTGTGCAGCTTTTTGAACATTTTTTAACCATTTTCACATACACCCTTTTGAAAAGTTAGTCGTGACTCAACTTGAAGATTTGATATCGGAAAATGACGATTTAGATGGAACTGGAAAACTGTGCAAAGTTTCAGCTCAATAGAAAAAAATGAATTAAAAAAAATACCAAATTTTGGTGCTGTTGCTTGGAATCACTCATAAGAAATAGACAAAAATCATCAAACTTGAGTAATTATATGCCTGTTGTTGATTTTAGTTTAGATTATATGGAACCCTGTGTTTGTTTGGCGTTTTATACCCTTCTTCTTCTTCTTCTTGGCATTACATCCCCCCACTGGGACAGAGCCTGCTTCTCAGTATAGTGTTTCTATGAGCACTTCCACAGTTCTAGAGGAATTCGCGATTAGGGCCTATCTGACAAATCAATAACAATGAGAAAATAATCAATGAAATTCTCATGTGCAATTTTAAATCCCAATTGGAGAAAATATACTCAAACTTTAACCTTTTCACTTTAAAACATATTTCATAAACCAGAGGCGTCGCGTGGCCTTATTATCAACCTGTGCACTTCTAATTTATGTTGAATTCGTTTTTTAACCTAGGTTGGAACTGACGCAACCTGTTCTGAACCACAGTTTCAACCCCAACCCGATTCAAGTTCGGCCGAACTACAATTTGCTTGACGTTGGATTATTTATGTGCTGATAACCGACCCAGTTCCTAAAAACGAAAACAACATAAGTGTCATTTTATATATGTAATTATTGGGTACACCGTGGATTCAAACCATTTTTTTCTAAGGTAATAAAGTGTATAATCAATCTTTACTAACCTTCGTTTTCAAATATATTTGTTTTTAGTCTTTCAGTTGATTAAAAACATACATGACTGCAGATGCTAATCGGGTTGTTTGGTTTTATTTACTCACTTTTTCATTTCTAACGATTAGTCATCATTATGGGGAAATTGTAAAATTACATATGAAAATAATTCAAATTATGCGGGTCATCAGTTTCGATTTATAAAGCACTGGATCCTAACTAATATTGCAATATAGAGTTAGTGATCATAACCCACATATTTTTACATAGAATTAATACAAGATCGTTCGCTTCGTGTACTTGGTGCACGCATCAAGAAAATTGCTTGCTTTTAAACCACACCACTAGCGTTATACTGACGATGACGGTACGGAGGGCACGACCGCTTTTGAATTCATTTTCTGATTGTCTTCCGATTGACCATCACAAGTACCACCGCGCTAATACTGTATGCTGGAAGCGAGGTTCTTAACCAGTATTGTACAAAAATACGCGCGGGCCCTGGGTCTCAAACTTACAGAAACTTCTTACCGTCAGCCGTCTAAAAAATCACGCCAGTACTCCACACCACAAGCGTGGTGATGTTGAAAGAGCGAAGGAAAAAAGAGAGCAAGCAAAATGGATCTCTCTCGTGGATTGATTTGTCTCTTGTCTTCCCACCGCACGCTCGCACAGATTGATGTGGCAAGACTGTGCACCGGCCAGAGTCAACGCTTTGGCTACTTACACACTGGCATTTGTAGTGCAAAAAACATTCTACCACATATACAGAATTGTGTGTACGACGAAAGGCAACGCGTCTCCCGATGAGAGTGCACACGTTGGGTTTCATCGTCACAGCAGCAACGTGTAGCGTGGAACAAAGTGTTGCGTAGCATGCATCGCACTGAGCGCGTAGGGAAAATTAGGGCACAGATCTCGCGCCGCACCAAACAGCTTTTGCATTTAATTCGAATACCAAAAATATAACAACAAATATTTTGAAAGGTGTAAATTGCGATGATCAATGATAAAGATAATTGAAATAGGCTAAATTTTATTGAGAGAATTGAAGAACCGTACTTCAATAATAGTAGAAATTGTAGGTTGTTATGATGAACGATTTGCCACCTGTGCAGTGCACATGTTGCACATGTGGACGCGACGCCTCTGTCATAAACCTAGTATTAAAATCCTCATCAATACCACACACATCTCCTTCCTACAATTCCCCTAGCTATTTCGTACTCAAAAAATTTTTAAAGGTTTCGCCTAAAACGTACTCGAGAATGCCAGTATCGCTCAATGTTATGAGCCTGTAATCGATATTATTTTCAGTGTCGCCAATTACTTTTGCGCCGTGTTTACATTCTGGTTTCAATTAAGCCCGCCATGTACGCCTTGTTTATTTTTTGTTTGCAGTGTCGCCGTTTACTCTCGCCGTTTTTTGATTTCGATTTCAGATGCGCCCATCACTTTGATAAACAAAAACACAGGCGTAATCAATAAAGTGTGTGGTTTTGCATGAGGTGAAGTTTCGTCTTCTACAAATTAGCGTTTTTCAAATAGTTAAATTATCGATAGGGGAAAAGTTCAAGTGCAGTGATTGTATATTCTAGCTACAATTTCAACGCTATATTTTCTTAAATTGTGTACATTTTGTCAGTTTCGCCTAGTTCGCGAATCTTTCTAGAGTTATTGACTGAGAGCTTTCTATGCCAATGTTGCCATTTTTGTATTCGTATATCATGTGGATGGTACGATTATACTCTCGGTAGACCGGGAATCGAACCCAGACACCTTCAGCATGGCTTTGCTTTGTAGCCGCGGACTCTAATCACTCGACTAAAGACCCCACTTCCCATAAAAGAAAAAAAAAAGAATGCTTCTTACATACCTTGTTGATTAATTTCACAATCTTTGAATAAAATTGGTCCACAAAATTATAATACTTTTACATTTTATTAACTTTTGCTGTAGTCACTGACAATTACTACGCCGTTTGCGTTGAACAATTTACACTTTTCTACGGGATTATAAGTATGCTCACTACACAACATTGACACAGAACTATAAAGTCACGATCGATAGATGTAATGTACATGCGCACCTAAAAGATCAACCTCGATCAGCTATTGCCACTCAAAACTACGACCAAACTTTTTATTAAGCTCTTCCAGACCCGATTTGGGCGCAACCTTGATTTGATCGACTATATTTGTAAAATTTGAACGGGTTAAAACGAAATACAAAATATTGTACACGTGGATTGACACTAAACATCGAAAAGCATCGATTCCGCAAACCGATGCAGGCGTATGAGGAAGGTGTACGCGTACAAGCTAATTGCTACGCAAATAATGTAACGCTCCCGGGACTGTAATGTGCTTGTGATCTGTATCAACAACCTTAAACAAACTTGAGGGCTTTGTGTGAATCAGCTTGGAAGAATTGGTAGTCGGTTTTGCATCTTTTCAATCGTAGTCTGTCTATCGCTTATACTACTAGTTTTACTATCACAGTTATTACATCATCCTTTTATCTTCTGGGTTGTTCCAGAGTGGATCTAGATAAGAGTGGCGTCAATGTCAAAATTGGAACAGCGGCGAACTGTCATTTCCATACAAATCCGCGTTCCAATCGAGCAGGAGACCTGTCAAAACTGGAACATGACGTCACTCTTGTTTACAGGCACTCTAGGTTGTTCCACTTGAATAGCGAAGGTCCTCTGCTCTTCTACGTAATGTTACATTGTACCACAGAATAGAAAAAATATGCTTTTCAAGATTATACGTTTGAAGAACATCGATCGCACTACTCAGAAGGACTTCCATACGGGGTATTATCTATTTGCTTTTTGTACAAATGTATAGAAAAATAACATCTTCACTTTTAAAAAATATATACCTACTTTTATCGACATAAATTCCAAAACGAGTACGGTTTAATTTGCATTTTTACTCCACCTCTACTAAACATCCCGTCGAAGCAGACTTACGACAGTTCGAAGCCCGTATTGCTGGAGATAGCGTAGCGTAATTTGTCCCGAAGCATGCTTTTCTTCTGATAGTTGGGTAGCTTCAGCAGGTTGAAACAGGTCGACGAGGTCGGCAGCCGATTGAGGGGATCTTTTTTGCGGATGGTAAAAAATCCACGAATTACCGAACCCACGGTGTCGCCTATGTCCTCGTCGTCACCCACCTCAACGCAACGGATGGAAAAGGGCGGTTCGAGATGCGCAAAGCCCAACAGGGGAGGCTTGGAACAGCTGGTCACAAACTGTAAGAGAATGAGAAGAGTTGTGGAATACATTTCAATAAAATAATATTAATAATAATAATTTTGTAAAGATTGGGTTGAGCGAAAAAAAAAACTAGTTCGGTATCTGTTGAAAAACGCCAAAGACGAAAAAGCACAGAATACACTGTATAAGACGCACGCATAATGTGAAACTGTACAGATGATAGTTTTAGTTGAATACCAACATACCCATACTCCCACCCCTATTCAGTCTCAGGCTTGAGACTGAAGAAGAGCAGTCTTTCAAATCCGAAACACACGTAAAACGATCGCAAGGAAAAAAGCTGCAATTGATAATCCGAATTTAAGTAAAACGCTACTCACCTTAAGGAACAGTTTCTTCTCCTCTTCGCTAAAATCTTTGGCAAGAATATCCCACAGCCACCCGACGACGCGATGGCCATCGTGGAATCCCCCATAATACTGGGTGTGCTTCCGCAGGTCCTTAAGATCTAGTGGTGCCGTGTCGCCGGAAATCAGTCGTTGTAGCTGGAAAGACAATCACTCAAGATAAGGAAGAATTGGACGAAATTAAAGGGAACAATCACTTACCTCCGGAGTGGAAAACAGAGCCAACCAATCGGGATTGACTATGCTGCGGAAGCCCCGTATGAAGGCAGCCGTTTGGTCACGTATCTGCGTATGCATGCGGAAGTACGCCATGTAGTGGATGTAGTTGATCCTGTCGGGATGTTTTGCACATCGTGAATCATCGTCTTCAGATTAACTTTTACAAGGCGTGAACGACTTAGTTGCACTCGTTGGATCATATATTTGGAACCTCAAGATTTTCAACAGAATCCTTTCATTATTCACATCAGAAACCTCTCAGGATTCTCATCCGATCTTCTTGGGATTCTCTCAAAAATCTCATTATACCAAAAAAAGCTACTGAACTAAAACCTTAAATAGTTCCTATGCGTCCAAAATTCGATTTTAACATTAATATTGTTTAAAAAACTATATGCGTAAAAGACTGCAACAAAATCGTCCACGCCATTCAAAGGTTAAAACAAATGTTGATAAACTCACTTGTTATCGTTGTTCACAGCTCTTGCTTTCCCCCCGGGATACAGCTCATGCGTCACAATCTTCCCCATCACATCTTCGTCCACGCTGAACGTGAGATCCAAATCGGCCACATCCCCATGGTAGTGCTTGATGAAGGTTAAACTCCGATACAGTTCCTTATCCAGCGACGGCAACTCGTCCATGCAGCTGTACAGCGCCTGATTCGTTTGACCGAGAACTTGCGACAAAAAGAACGAAGCAAACGGGACATCCACCACAATTCCTTCGTAGACCGCTTTGCCGAGCATCCTCCCGACAAACTCGAACAGCTGCAGGTGATTTTCTTGCATGTGCGACGTTGGCGACGGGTACAGTCTTTGCTCTGTGGTCGTCTTGAACAGATTCAACGATGGATCGAACACTCGCTTGATCGTCTCCTCGAGGAATTCTTTGAACACTCCATCCTGATCGATACCGGCTTCGTCCAGACCTTGCTGGTTCACGAACCTTACCCGGATTACACCTTTTAGAGCGTGAGGAGGAAGAGCCGCTAGTTGCCGATAGCCATCTTCCACTATCCGATCGCGATGAACCGTGACCAGCGCGGAACTAGGCGAAGCACACGCCGACTCCGTTAATCCGAGCACTGCCTTTTCGTTCTGGACAAACTTTCGAAACAGCTGAACACGATCTTCATGCGGTATGATGTGTGGCATCTTCTGCAGCAGGATTTGGGTGTGCTTCTTGCCTTTTTCCAGATCGGTTAGGAAATGTGACGGTCGGATGTCGCGAATGAGCCAATGGTTCTGGGGGGCGAACGATCTCCGGCAATCACGTCGGTACAGACACAGCAGCAGCGTGTGCGTGGACACGAACAGCGGGGCACTGGTTACGGTTTTGATGTCGAAAATCTGATCCTGAATCGTTCGATAGAGGAATGTGTTGAGAAAGTGCGACAGGGCAATGTAATCGTTGATGGTGAAGGGATTCTGCTGTTCGTACATCTCCAGATCGTCCAGAATTCTGGGATAGGGGAAGGCAATTTAATATTTTGCGTACCGTAATATTATTCGTAACTTACGTGACGTAATGGGTCATGCAGTCGCAGAACAAAGACAGCAGCAGCAAAGGCGGCTCGTAGTTTGGTTGGTTGATTTGCAAGAGTTCGATGAACCCTTTCAGGCCACAAGTGGGACCTAGTGATCCGAGTAATAGCCACAGATCGTGGAGTACGGTGTCGTTGTAACACAGGCCTAAAAAGAGAAAATTTACCATAAGATTAGTGCGCATAGTACTCTGTATCTGCTGATGGAAGCTTAGATACTATTGATACATTTTTGTTCCATGATGTGACCCGTGCTTTTAATTTTCCGTTGTTGGGAATAAACCTTTGTTGGCGGTGGTAATTTTTTTTGGACACTGTTTAAAAAAAACCTTTAAGGAGAAGGCCTCTTTTTAACTGTAATCATACATGGAAACAAAAATCAGAAGTTTAATCTATGAACTCACATTTTCATCCAAAAAAGTGCGTTCTAAACTTAAGTAAAATCACAGGTAAACTGGAAAGAAAGATGTTTCTTCGGAATGTGCGCTTTCTTCCAAGGGTGAAATGGTTAATGTTGATAATTGCATCGAAATGAACAGTCAATTCGATGCTTTTGATAAATTTTCTGGACATCAAATAGAAGCAGCTTCACCCCAGACTCTTCGGTTCAAGTGAAGAAGCAAAGAGTGCCGCCTATCGTGGTTAGTTGTTCCGAAATTGGGGGATTTAGGCAGGAGATCTTGGACTCCATTAGGGGAATTTAGGTTTCCTTTAAAATCGTAATGAAAGAAGAATGTCGCGTTTTGCCGAAAACTCTCAAAGATCGCGAACTTCTTCTCAAACACCTTGAAGAGAAGAAGCAATTTTTTTAATTCATGACGAAAAAACTGAACGTTTGTTCAAGGTCGTCTTAAAAGGTATCTCAAATGACTATAATCCTCCTGAAGAGATGAAAAATGGAATATCGTAATTCAGCGCAGTTAAGAAATAAAACGATTCAAATGGTTAATTAAAAATTGGTATTGCATCAACAAAAAAGCTTTATGAGTGGATCGTTAGCAAATCTATTCAAGATTATGGGAAAATATAAACTAGACTGTATTCATAATTTACAATTGTGATTTTTTTGAAATAGTTCATTCGTTGAAATTGCCTGATTCCGCGCATTTTTTAAACGCTTTTCCATATTCCGCGCAGAAGAATGTCTAATTCCGCGCACTCATGAAACATTCAAATTAACATTAATTTTGATAAGGGGCTGCATCCATTCGTTACGTAACACTTAAAATTGAAATTTTCAACCCCCTCCCCTTCTGTAACACTTTTTGTATGAGAAAACGTAGAGTTTTGTATGAACCGTAACTTTTTAGTCTACGTTCAGTTTTTTTATTAACTTTTTGTCTATCACATGAAATACAGATAACCAATACCGTGGCATTGGTACGTGTGAATTCCGTCTAAAGGAAAGTGGGGCAATTTGGCCATCTTAAGGCGAAGTAGGCCGTCATTGAAATTTGTACGCGTCGTTGATGATTGTTGCTAATTCATCTCACGATTTAGAATCAAAGAAAATCAGTTGGTTTTGCACTGACAGAGCTGAAAAAGTATCAGCATACTTTATGCATGTTAGCGCGTACAGTAATATTTTTTCAAGTCAATATAAACTATCAAGACTGAGTTTTATCACTTTGAAATGCATAGCATAGCATAGACTGACTGTACATGTCAATGCTTGCTACTCCGTGATTGATCGGAACTGGTAATAATTGCACTGCGATCCAAATGAATAAGGGATGGGAGTTTCCGCTTACTCTCGGAGTGCAATTTTAGCAGATCTAATATTATTGATCAATAACGACGCCGGCCAAGTCCTTACAGTCAGTTGGGATGGGGAAGGAATGTTAGAGTGTAATGATTGTTGCTTCTAGAGACCGAGAATACCTCTGCATCTCCACTATCATCACGGGAAGGGTGTTTATTAATGGAACAGGAAAAGATCTGGGAGTCACCTTTGGTCGGTGGCGCGATCCATGGATAAGGAGGAAAATACGACTTATACTTAAAGCTAGTTTTTATTTTTGTCTCGAAAAGTTTTTGGTAAAAGATTTAAAATAAACGTCAACATCTATAATGTCAAACCATTCAAAAAAAAGTTTTTATTAATGGCGAAAAGAGAAAAATATATGCATACATTATAAATTATATGAAACAGGAATAATGCCGTCACTTGTAGTGACGAACCATACATAAAAAATACGTCAACACCCATAATGTCGAACAGTTCAAAAAAGTATCTTAAGTAATATCAAAAATTTTATATGTATATTAGAATTGTATAAAACAAGCATAATGCCGACACTTGTAGTGACGAACCATACAAAGTTTGATTGAATATTACATAAAACTAACGCTTTCATGAAAAAATGTGTTATCATAAGCATGAAACGAGCTCACCAGTTGGTAATCCATCCTTGATTGAACACGAATATTTTTCGCACTCACACAGCACGAGCAGGAAAACTTCTCGGTGCCCCGAAAACGAACCGTCTTGCTTGGACTTTCCGAAGCACTGCCCAGCACAACACGCGAAACGAAACCAAACTCCCGGCGTCCCGAAAACGAAGCGTCTTGCTTGGGCCTTCCGAAGCACTCCTGAGTTTTATCACTTTGAAATGCAAGCTGAAAAGTCATCATTGATGCCAAAACGAATGACGGGCTACTTAGCCTTAAGAAAAGTCGTTAGAATTACAATTTTTAGATCAATACACTAGATACGCATGATTTCCGTTGTCTTAAAAAAATAACGAATGAATTTTTTGTCGATGGGGTGATATTAGCACCCTGTTTTATGTTGTGAAATTATCTCATATTTGGCTTAAATATGCTTCTTATTGCATAGTTTTAGACAATTTGGACGAGAAAAAACCCCATCTTCTGCTTCTTGGCATTAAGGGTCCTCACTGGGACAGAGCCTGCTTCTCAGCTTAGTGTTCTTATGAGCACTTCCACAGTTATTAACTGAAGCTTTCATTACCAAAGTTGCCATTTTTGCATTCGTATATCGTGTGGCAGGCACGATGATACTTTATGTCCAGGAAAGTCAAGAAAATTTCATTACGAAAAGATCCTGGACCGACCGGGAATCGAACCCGGACACCTTCAGCATGGCTTTGCTTTGTAGCCGCGGACTCTAACCACTCGGTTAAGAAAGGCCCCTGTATAGTTTACTATCTTAGGTTCCAATATGAAATATCTAATTCGATTCATGCTCTTATTTAAATAAATATGTTTTCTAGAGTTTGGTTTATTGAATTTAATAGGTTGGAATCCACATTTATTGGTCCATAACTGTGGGGCAGTCTTCAAAATATCCTTCGCATTGCGTTGCTTTGATCCACAAATTAAGGAGTAGGGGAATGCACACTCCTTATTTCTCAATCCAACATTGCTTTGATTTGCTCCTATCCTTTCATGAAAATACTGCATCAATGATCTAGAAAATATCGACTCATTCTGTTGGACGAACATGGGTAGTAGGCATAGCAACCGTGCGATCATTGTTTTATTGTGGCTCGAAAAATGTCAGACTGCAGCACCCAGCGATTGAAAATTATCACTGTTGGTACATGTCTGATACTAAGGCTGTCTAATAAACTTGCTGGAGTAGCTATTTATCAAAGAATCTAATGCATTTTTTTTATTTACTGATTTTTACTTTACTGATTTTTTTTGCTTGTAGGAAACACGCAATGGATGGCAAAATGTTGTGAAGGTCGACCAAACAGTTTTTCAGAAAGGTCTGCACTGGATGTAATCTTACTTGCCCCTCCAAGAACGTTACTAGCATTACAAATTAAAGACCCCGATGTCCCTTGCAGTTGCCCAAAATTTTATAGCTCATAAGGTAATCTGCAATGCCGTGAAAAGTGTACTGCGATCTGTCAAACTTGGGTACCTTTTGTACTACCGAGGGACCAAATGCAGTACTAGAAGTGGTACACAGGGCCCTATTTTATAAGTCGAGTCGATCAAAATGACTCGACTGGAGTCACTGTCGACCAAAAATTTCACTCGACACGGCCCTGTCACTCGAGTTTTTCGACAGTTGTCACTTTATGTGACTGGATTACTATGGGAGTCGACGGGTGACATCTGAAATATGCATGCTTACTTTGATCGACAGTGGCCACAGATGAGTCACATGAATCTGCTCGATTTACAAAATAAACCCCACAATCTGAGCCCGAGTGTGACGG
Organism: Aedes aegypti; assembly: GCF_002204515.2. NCBI lineage: Eukaryota > Metazoa > Arthropoda > Insecta > Diptera > Culicidae > Aedes > Aedes aegypti. The sequence continues at coordinate 145,640,587 of NC_035108.1, forward strand.
ACCTGTTACTAGTGCTTTGTACATTTAGTCTCGATCAAATAAACTTAAAGGCACCGCCGGCAAGATCTGCCCCAGGTTATGTAATATAAAAGCCAGCGTAATAAATAACACATCTGGCTTCGTCCGGATGGGTCCGGAAAGGCTGGCCATTTGTCTGCACCGGCTGATAGGCACAATCTGGGAAACAGAACAGCTACCGGAGGAGTGGAAGGAAGGGGTAATCTGCCCCATCTACAAGAAAGGCGACAAGTTAGATTGTGAGAACTTTCGAGCGATCACCATTCTAAATGCGGCCTACAAAGTATTATCCCAGATCATCTTCCGTCGTCTGTCACCCGTAGTAAACGAGTTCGTGGGAAGTTATCAAGCCGGCTTCGTTGACGGCCGATCGACAACGGACCAGATCTTTACTGTACGGCAAATCCTCCAAAAATGTCGTGAATACCAGGTCCCAACGCATCACCTTTTCATCGATTTCAAGGCGGCATACGACAGTATCGACCGCGTAGAGCTATGGAAAATCATGGACAAGAACAGCTTTCCCGGGAAGCTCACGAGACTGATAAGAGCGACGAAGGAAGGTGTGCAAAATTGTGTGAAGGTTTCAGGCGAACACTCCAGTTCGTTTGGATCCCACCGGGGACTACGACAAGGTGATGGACTTTCGTGCCTGTTGTTCAATATTGCGCTAGAAGGTGTTATGCGGAGAGCCGGGCTTAACAGCCGGGGTACGATTTTTACGAGATCCAGTCAATTTGTTTGCTTCGCGGATGATATGGACATCGTCGGCCGAACATTTGAAAAGGTGGCAGACCTGTACACCCGCCTGAAACGCGAGGCAGCAAAAATTGGACTGGTGGTGAATGCGGCCAAGACAAAGTACATGATAGCTGGTGGGGCCGAGCGCGACAGGGCTCGCCTAGGTAGCAGTGTTACGATAGACGGGGATACGTTCGAGGTGGTCGACGAGTTCGTCTACCTTGGATCCTTGCTGACGGTTGACAATAACGTTAGCCGTGAAATACGAAGGCGCATCATCAGTGGAAGTCGAGCCTACTATGGCCTCCAGAAGAAGCTGCGGTCAAAAAAGATTCACGCCCGCACCAAATGTACCATGTACAAAACGCTCATAAGGCCGGTAGTCCTCTACGGGCATGAAACGTGGACGATGCTCGAGGAGGACCTGCAAGCACTTGGAATCTTCGAACGTCGGGTGCTTAGGACGATCTTCGGCGGTGTGCAGGAGAACGGTGTGTGGCGGCGAAGGATGAACCACGAGCTCGCTCAACTCTACGGCGAACCCAGTATCCAGAAGGTGGCCATAGCTGGAAGGATACGATGGGCAGGGCATGTTGCAAGAATGCCGGACAGCAACCCTGCAAAGATGGTGTTCGCTTCGGATCCGGTAGGTACAAGAAGGCGTGGAGCGCAGCGCACAGTGGCGGTTCTTCATACAAAGGTCGGACAAAACCCCAAATACGTCTCAAATTGCTTGATAATGGTAACCTATTGATTATCTTGGATGCCTGATATCATCTCTTTGGAAATAACAGTCAAATTGAAAATTCGATTTTCTAGTGAAATTGGTCCAAATTAAGTTTTTTTTATTTAATCGTATAAAAAGGCTATTACTACAATTTTTGTTGTGGTAATGCAGAAGTTTGCGCATAAACCTGAACTAGAGGTACAAATTTAACTTCCATTTAGTAATTCCACTAAAATTTCAAACGAATTATGACAAATCATAGAGATTTGAATGATGAAATCGATAAATAATAATGAAAAATGAAAATGGAATTTACACCTCTAGGGGCAAAAAGGGGCAAGAAAAACTATTGCACGTTTAAAAGTATGGAAGATTTGCTGGTTCATAGTGAGTGACTCATTTTCCCGAAACACTTCACATAAAACGTACGAAGTTTTGAAAATTCAACAAAATTTTAGAGAAAGATTGTTTGAAACTATTTTTGTTACAAACAACAACTTGATATGTTAAAATCTATATAACTATAGCCAAAACTAAGGCTTATAACTACGCTTTCAAATGGAACCTATTGAGCTTAAATCGGTTATGATTTCGTTGAGATACAGCTGTTTGAAGTTTGCTAGGTCAATCATAGTTGATGAATTTCGAGCAGTCCAATTTTGCTGACTTTCCACATTTACGATGCTGCCAAAAATCGAAAACAGAACAGATCAATCTCAAATTTTGAGAAATTGTCGCTCAATAGTACAGAAGTCTATAAAAAATATTGACGACTGATTTTGAGAACATAAATTTTTGAGGTTTTGTCCGGCCATGCGCCACTGTGCAGCGAGCTAGGTGGGCGGATCAAGTGCGTATCGATTTGGCGAGCGTGGGGCAGAACCGAGGATGGAGAGATGCGGCCACGAACCAAGTATTGTGGCGTGAAATTGTTGATTCAGTGTTATCTGTGTAGATGTTAACTAAATAAATATATAATCTGGCTTCGTAGAAGTGCATTTGAAAACCCAAAAATCAATTCATTACAACCTTAGACTTAGTAAAAATGCTCATAATCAGCTAGGACTAGGTTCAAACCAGGAGTTTTTTTTTACTAAACATCATTATCTGCATGCTATTGCAAAAGTAGTAAATTTTCCATATCTCATGGCCTATAACTCAATGAGTCTATGCTGTGCACTCTGCAGTACAGAGAATTCGTACATAAATTCATAACGCTGACAATGATCATTTTTGGCACGTACCCTCGTCTCACGTTTTTGCTCGAATACTTTACTGATAACGTGGTGAACTCGACTTACAAAGGGAAGCACCTCTTTGAGCCTCTTCTTTTAAATCGTCATTGTTAAAGGTTTCCTTTCAAGCCAGCTTCCTACGGATAACTACGCTGTATACTTCCGAGAGATCAGATTATGTTGAAAAAAGCTATTTCCATATAGAGAATTCTTTTACGGACATCAGCAAAATTTCTTCATCATTCGTTTACTGAATAGATTATTTTAATGTATTCGACGCAATATTCCAATTTTAAAAATATTCGGATCAAGAATTCTAAGTGGGTCACACCTTAAGTTAAAGAACTCAACCGTAGTATGTGTGTTGTTTCGAAACTTCCTCCTCATCCTTTAAACCTTTAGAGGACAAAAGTTAGATTCAGATTTTGCTACCACGGTCTTGGGCACCATTTTGTTTGGCCCAATCCAGTTTATTGGAAGATCGCGAGGTGAACTCGACTAGATGCTTCCCTTTTGAGTTCCTATCAAATTCTTTTGAACGAGTAAATGAAAAACAGAATTTAGACCTATAGAGTTTGTATCCTTTGACAGATACGCGTATTTAGACTTCAACTCAAAACGCGTATTTAGACTTCAACGCAAAAGTATTAGAACTATGGAAGCCCCGTATTCCCCCAACACAGTCCCGTTTTTCCTGCCTACGCTCATCAGTCGTCCTGTTCCTGTGTTTGGGTGCGAAGAAGGGGTCTTCCAAACCGTCTCAATTGGCAAGTACACATGCGATGTGAACAAAACTCTTCCGGTACAGTCAACCAATTCTAGCAACACGTCACCAAACTACATCTGTTCGAGATCACGCCATCAAAAACATGTTACAATCATGAATAATCAAACATCATCGTCCATCGAGCTTTCAACACACACCGAGTCACCGGGATGCACGCCTGCCAGTCTCAAGGGAGCCCCTAATCCTCTCGTCACAGTCGAGCCACTCCTGCCAGCGATCAGCAGCCATCCCGGTCCTGTGTACGAGTTTGGAGAGGGGGTCTTCCGACCTGGAATTGCAGGCAAGTATACGTGCAATAAGAATTTCAACCTCCCGGTAAATTCCGTCGATTCTAGCAACGCAATGTCCATCGCAAGCCTACCAACGTCATCATCTTCATCAACAATCCTAACCTGTTCATCACACGCCGAGTCACCGGGATGCACGCCTGCAAGTCTAATGGAAGCCCCTAATCCCCTCGTCACAGTCGAGCCACTCCTGCCAGCGTTCTACAGCCATCCCGGTCCTGTGTACGAGAATGGAGAGGGGGTCTTCCAACCCGCTCAAGCAGGCAAGTACTCTCAAGCCCCGACATATGCTCTACCTGATGCGACTGAACATTCCAGCACTTTAGGCCGTCAGGAAGACATTATGCTACCTCCACACGCCGTTCAATCACCTAACGCAGATGCTATTGAAATCATTGAAAATTCAAACGTTATGGTAGGGAACGGTACTGATCGCCTTCTCTCCATCTACTATCAGAATGTTAGAGGCTTACGAACTAAAATAGTTCAACTGCGCTTGCTGCTCAGTAGCTGTGACTATGATGTTTTAATATTCACAGAGACATGGTTGCGTGCGGATATCGAAAGCAGTGAAATTTCAGAAAAGCACGGAAACGCTTCTTTCAATCAAGGGACGATTGCGACAGAAGTCATCTTCAAGAAATTGAGATACGGTATAAAACGCTACTTTTATCCACCTACGAGAGCTACATTTCTACAGTACAGTCAAGTCTCAAGCAAAACCCGTCTCGATTTTGGGAATTCGTGAAAAATCTTCAATCTAGTAATCGCATTCCTCCGAGCGTAACATATAACGGAATTGAAGCTCACAACACTTCGGAAGCCGCTGATCTATTTGCAGAGTTCTTTGAAAGTGTATTCAGCAAAGTATCGCCTGTGCAGCGTTCGAATATTTTTGCACACTTACAAGAGCATGATTTTTCATTTACTGATTTACAATTTTCACCGGATGAAGTCCTAGAAGCTCTACGTGATCTGGATATAAAAAAAGGGCCCGGAACCGATGGTATTCCTCCCCTGGTAATAAGGAATTGCGCTGCTGCATTGTGTATTCCAATAACATGCATTTTCAATTGTTCCCTTCGCGAAAGGACATTTCCGGCTGCATGGAAAATGGCCTACATTGTTCCGGTTTACAAATCCGGGAGCCGTAATCATATTTCTAATTATCGGGGTATATCCATACTATGCTGTCTTTCGAAAATTCTGGAGAAGTTGATTCACAAAACTCTGAGCAACACACTGACATCGATCATCTCCGAAAGTCAACATGGATTCATGAAAAATCGCTCAACGACAACGAACCTAATGAGCTATGTATCGACGTTGTTTCGGGAAGTGGAAGCAAGGCAACAGGTTGACTCTATTTACGTAGACTTTGCCAAAGCATTCGACACGGTGCCGCATATTGTGGTGATCGAGAAGTTCAAGCGCTTGGGCTTTCCACGATGGCTCACCGAGTGGCTCTACTCATATCTAACGAACCGATACGCCTTTGTGATGGTCAACTCAACGCGTTCTCGTACGTTCAACATTACGTCCGGAGTTCCACAAGGAAGTGTTTTGGGGCTACTTATATTCAACGTCTTCATAAACGACTTGTATTCGTTGCTCTCTTCATGCAATCTGTCGTTCGCGGATGATCTGAAATTCTACCGCACCATATCATCTCCTCAGGACTGCATCGCCCTCCAGGAGGACATTGACATCATGCTCATCTGGTGCGACAACAACGGCATGCGCGTGAATAGCGGGAAATGTAAAATAATTTCGTTTACTCGCTGTAACACCTCTTACCAGCATCGGTACTTCATCGGGGCGGAGGAGCTAGTCCGCGTTAATTCAATTTGCGACCTTGGTGTTACGATAGATTTCAAGGTGAGATTTAACGAGCACATCGGGCTGACTGTCGCCAAAGCATTCTCCGTTCTAGGAATGATTCGAAGGCACACCAACTCTTTCACAGATGTTTACGCCTTAAAAACGCTGTACTGTTCTTTGGTGCGGAGCATCTTAGAATATGCCTCTCCTGTCTGCAGAGGCGTCGCGTCCACATGTGCAACATGTGCACTGCACAGGTGGCAAATCGTTCATCATAACAACCTACAATTTCTACTATTATTGAAGTACGGTTCTTCAATTCTCTCAATAAAATTTAGCCTATTTCAATTATCTTTATCATTGATCATCGCAATTTACACCTTTCAAAATATTTGTTGTTATATTTTTGGTATTCGAATTAAATGCAAAAGCTGTTTGGTGCGGCGCGAGATCTGTGCCCTAATTTTCCCTACGCGCTCAGTGCGATGCATGCTACGCAACACTTTGTTCCACGCTACACGTTGCTGCTGTGACGATGAAACCCAACGTGTGCACTCTCATCGGGAGACGCGTTGCCTTTCGTCGTACACACAATTCTGTATATGTGGTAGAATGTTTTTTGCACTACAAATGCCAGTGTGTAAGTAGCCAAAGCGTTGACTCTGGCCGGTGCACAGTCTTGCCACATCAATCTGTGCGAGCGTGCGGTGGGAAGACAAGAGACAAATCAATCCACGAGAGAGATCCATTTTGCTTGCTCTCTTTTTTCCTTCGCTCTTTCAACATCACCACGCTTGTGGTGTGGAGTACTGGCGTGATTTTTTAGACGGCTGACGGTAAGAAGTTTCTGTAAGTTTGAGACCCAGGGCCCGCGCGTATTTTTGTACAATACTGGTTAAGAACCTCGCTTCCAGCATACAGTATTAGCGCGGTGGTACTTGTGATGGTCAATCGGAAGACAATCAGAAAATGAATTCAAAAGCGGTCGTGCCCTCCGTACCGTCATCGTCAGTATAACGCTAGTGGTGTGGTTTAAAAGCAAGCAATTTTCTTGATGCGTGCACCAAGTACACGAAGCGAACGATCTTGTATTAATTCTATGTAAAAATATGTGGGTTATGATCACTAACTCTATATTGCAATATTAGTTAGGATCCAGTGCTTTATAAATCGAAACTGATGACCCGCATAATTTGAATTATTTTCATATGTAATTTTACAATTTCCCCATAATGATGACTAATCGTTAGAAATGAAAAAGTGAGTAAATAAAACCAAACAACCCGATTAGCATCTGCAGTCATGTATGTTTTTAATCAACTGAAAGACTAAAAACAAATATATTTGAAAACGAAGGTTAGTAAAGATTGATTATACACTTTATTACCTTAGAAAAAAATGGTTTGAATCCACGGTGTACCCAATAATTACATATATAAAATGACACTTATGTTGTTTTCGTTTTTAGGAACTGGGTCGGTTATCAGCACATAAATAATCCAACGTCAAGCAAATTGTAGTTCGGCCGAACTTGAATCGGGTTGGGGTTGAAACTGTGGTTCAGAACAGGTTGCGTCAGTTCCAACCTAGGTTAAAAAACGAATTCAACATAAATTAGAAGTGCACAGGTTGATAATAAGGCCACGCGACGCCTCTGCCTGTCTGGTGTCCATCTCAGGTTACGCAAATACTTTCATTAGAACGAGTGCAGAAAAAATTCCTGAGGTTTGCGCTGAGTAGGCTACCGTGGAACGATGCAAGGAATTTGCCGAGCTACCATGAACGATGCCAGCTGATAAGATTGGAATCTTTGTCAGCCAGACGTACCAATCAGCAACGTTTGTTCATATTCGACCTGATCAAAGGGGGAATAGATTGCCCTGCACTACTGGAGCTGCTGAGTTTCAATGCTCCTTCTAGAAGATTTCGGAACGCTGTTCTTCTGTATATACCAAATCATCGGACTAACTATGGTTATAACAGTTGCTTGAGTTCTTGCTTGCGAGCATTCAACGATGTTGGAGACAAATTTGATTTTGACGTGACGAAGAACATATTTTTAAATAGAATAAGAAATTGATTTTACTTTTTTTATATACTAAATTCAGTCTGTACGGTACATCGAAGACGGTGTAAATAAATAAATAAATAAATAAATAACTGTAAGGCCGTCTCCAGTGTCGTGTACTAGATGGCATTCTAGTACTAGAATGGCTATTCAAGAAATTTTACATTCTAGGCACCTTTCTAAAGATAACTAGATACATTATACTCTTCTGGAATATCGAATTCTGTTGAAAAAATCGTTAATTCATTATGTGGGATTGATATACGGACATCAGTATATTTCAATGACATTCAGTTCCTGAATTGATCACATTAAATTATTTATTGCGATATCCCAACGTTTGAAACATTCGAATCCAAAGCAGCTGAAATGATTTGCATCAATGATGCAATATTTTAGATCAAGTAATTACAGGAGCAATGAAATGCGAGGATTCAAATTCATCATTACAAAATGAAATTTTTCAAGGCATGCATTTGAAATCTCTCTTGTGAAATGATGATTTCGGAAGACTGCTGTGGGGTCCTGCATAAATGGAAGATTTCTCCTAATGCTTCCAAAACTCAACTAATAACACAGCGTAACAAAAATAACATTTTTGCGTGTCTCAACGATCAAATTATGTGTCTCTAGTAGATTTGGGGTTGCTGAATCTGGTGACATTTTCAGAAATGTTCCAGCACGTCACAATTTTTAGCTACAGGTCGCCAAAGTTGTATAAAACACTGGTTTTATTCATGTTTACATGAAATTTAAAGTACAATTTATCAATTTTTTTTGTAATCTAATCCACCAAATATGCAAAATAGAAATTGAACTTTCATTTCAGACATAATTTGATTGAAATTGCGCGATTAAATTTCGATTAAACCGATTTTTTCAACATGCTTGCAGTCTCCATACAAAGTTCTTCGTTTCTTCTATATGGTTAAATACACAAATTATCTAAAACATTAAACAATAACATTTCCGCATCGAAAGTATTACAAACTTTGATGATAAGTATTGTTATACACATAAAGTTTGAGTTCTGTGGCAAATTAAGCCAGTATATTACCTTACAAGCTGGCAAACTTGCATGCAAGTTGGCTGAAATAGTCATTTTTTGCATTTTCAACAGTCAATATCTCAAAAACTAGACGTGCTATGATATTTCTGAAAACGGCAATGGATTCAGCAACCCTTAATTAAGTGAATAGCGGTATTTTGGTGCTGGAGACAAAAACGTGTTCCGCAGTGTAATGTTCCCTCTTGAATCAGAAGCTCTTTATTTGAAACTGTTAAGTACAAACGTTGTCACGATGAGAGGGATTCCAATAAATTGAACGGAAGAAGTTAAGTATCTAGCACTCATGCTAGATAAATATTTAAAATTAGGATACAACAGTGGGGCCTTCCTTAGCCGAGTGGTTAGAGTCCGCGGCTACAAAGCAAAGCCATGCTGAAGGTGTCTGGATTCGATTCCCGATCGGTCCAGGATCTTTTTGTAATGGACATTTCCTGGACTTCCCTGGGCATAGAGTTTCATCCTTCCTGCCACACGAGATACGAACGAAAAAATGGCAACTTTGGCAAAGAAAGCTCTCAGTTCATAACTGTGGAAGTGCTCATTGAACACTAAGCTGAGAAGCAGGCTCTGTCCCAGTGAGGACGTTAATGCTAAGAGGAAGAAGAAGAAGAAGAAGAAGAAGAAGAAGAAGAAGAAGAAGGATACAACAAATTTACCAGACAAAATATCCAACCTCAGCTGCGAGAGTGCATTCAGCGCCGCATGGTACAACGCACAAGTCAGAGCCACACGGGACATTTCAGCCGAACCGATCTTGCGGAACGACTTGCTAGTCTTCTTCTCTCCTGGACCCGTCTTGATAGAGTTCCTTTCGAAAGTCAGCGCTCGTTTCAACAAATTTCCGGTGCTATTTCCGCTCGGGATGTTGTACTCGATCGTTTCGTATCCCACGGCCAGCTCTTTGAGGTTTTCCCCGAGGAGGAGCTTCACGATCCGATGGTTCCACAGCAGGTGGATCTGTTTCTTGATCAGTGGAAGGTTTTCGTTCTGGAGGCGCTCCTTGCCGGGAGTAAACCAACCGAGAAGTTCGTGCCACTGCGTGAAGGTTCCGGCCGATTGCCCAACGCTTTGCAGGATCCCGCTGAGGAGCTGCGTCACGACGAACGTGAAGGTGGGGTACGCTAGCTTCGAGGCATTTTCTGGGGGTTCAAGGTAGTACAGGTGCACGATATTGGATAGTAAGGAGAGGAGGTACGAGTTCTGAAGCGTGTTGATTACGTACTTCATCGTGGATTCGGTGCTGAGGAGATCTAAAGACTTTTCGAGGATATGATGCGATTGTAGATTGGTAAGACACTCTTGGGAAAACTGTTCCAGCTGGAAGGTGATTCCAGGAACGGAGAGAATCTGAACTAGGAACTGGGACATCAGATTTTCACTGAAGTTACTGGATATTAGTGGTCGAATAGCCAAGGTCATTATGGCCGTCAAGGATATTGGTTTCAGCGTGATGACCGTTCGACAGGTTCCTTTAACCAGCACACTTCTCAGGTTCAGGTAGAAACCTTTTTGTACTAAATCACCCATAATGTTACTGCAGAGTTGAAGCATGCCTGGCTTCAGTCCAGCTAGTGATTTGTTCCTCAGTAAAACCCAACTGTTCGTCGAGGTAAACGCTACTAAAGTGTGCAGATATAAGGCTAATGATATGCTATCGCTGTGCGCTTCCGGTCGTAGTTTATCCATGGCCATACAGCAGCGATACAGAAGCTTCTTGATGTGTCTTATCCAGGCGAGACTGTAATCTTTGTTCAGCGCTACGCCGATGTAACTAGTTTTGGGCGAATCAGATTCTAGACTAGCAGTCAGGTACCGACAGAGACGCTCCAACCGCTCATAATTGGTTGAGTCCTCCGGGGAATCAGTCTTCCACTGCAGAATGAAATGTGAGGCCGCATGATACACTTGCAGGCAGGGTTTCAATTCGATGTCTTTTGTAGGATTCGCAACAGGCGGCATGAGCGTGTCGAATTCTTCCCTAAAAGAAAGCAAACAAGGTTACAAGTTAGAACTATCATAAATTCTATGACTGAGTGTCTTAAAATAGGAACTTTAGAGACCGAATAGGAACCAAAAGCGGCAGTAAGGGGTCATGCACAAATTACGTCGTGCTTCAAGGGGGGGAGGGGGTCGAGCCAAGCGTGACAAGCCTTACAAAAATTTCGGAGGACTCATACAAAAAGTGTGACAAAGGGCCCCCCTCTCAAAAAAGTTGAAATTTAGCGTGACATAATTTTTGTACCACCCCTAACCAAAACAGACCATATAGGAACCTATATCACAAATAAAATCCAAATAGGAATTAGGAGACAGGATTTTTTGTGAGAACCCCGCCAGATATGTATTCGTGGATATTTAAAAAAAATGGGATTCCCCACAAGAATTGCTGATTTTATTACTGTATGTATTTTTCAAGAAAAATAGTGACTTTAGAGAACGTTCATTAAAAATTAATACACTTTTTAGAGACTTGCATTGACAGTGACCTGCTACCAGCCCTGTCCAAAACTAGACTTACAAAATCAACCTCCGGAACTGTGTCCTCGCCAGCCAGCCGCGAATGTTCCTTTGCAGCAATACGATCGATTTGTCCCGTTTCTCCTCCAAAGCCCGCTCGTTGGCCCGTTCCTCCCGGGCGGCTTTCGTTTGCTCCAGGAAGCTATCTTTCTTGGTTTCCGTTCGACCAAACATTCTGCTTCCGCTCTGTGTGTGAAATCGATTTCTAACCAAAAGCTATTTTCGTTGGAAACAGTCGCAGAGTAGTTCTTTGCGAGGTCCGGCCTCCGCGCCGAGACCTAATTGAAACAAATTGAATCCAATTGAAGAAAAGTGCTGTTATGCGACCGCGCACGCGAGAGCGTCTAACAACAAAATTAGCGTAGCATCGCGATTAAATTCGCCGACGAATCGAAAAAAATAAACACATCCTCGTCGGCTCAGCTCCGAAAAAGTCTGTTTTTGTTTTGATTCGGATGTCGGCCACCCACTGAAGAACAAGAAGAAGAAAGACTCCCCCTTTCCACCCGCTTAACAAAAGCACAGACACGACAGACACGAAAATGAAAATTCCACCAGCTTTTCGACGGCGACGCACCCCTTCCGATTTTTGCGTTTTTCGCTACGATTTTCAATTTTTGGGGGCAGCTAACTGTTGCACTGGATGCCTCGGCGGAAGAGCTAGCTTTTGCACTACTTTTGATACAGTTTGACGCGGTATTGCAGGGATTAATTTTATTTTTTCTCGGATGCCGATAAGTTTTTCACTGCACTTTTTTACTTTTGTCTGACGTTTTTTTTTATCGCAGCTGATTGTTTTTTCTGCGAATCGAAAGGAAACTGTCAACATGGAGATGAATTCTGCATGCTCAGAATGTTGTAAGCAAGTTTACTTGTGCGCAAGTTAGCCAACACATGAATCTAAGCTTTGGTATAAGCTGTGATAGAATTTTACTCAGAGCCTGTGAGCAATTTTATTATCGGAAATGATTGTTCTTTTATTGTTGTTTGAAAATAAACTTATTTTATTTATTTCACTGTTAATATGTTGATAATAGTGACAAATACAGCATAAAACTAAAACAACAAAATACAAAGTACATCGATATCTGAGTGAATTCAACTTTAGAGTAGAAATGTTTTACAGTGAAGGTAATTAAAAATCAGGTCCTACCGTTTTGTCTCGAATTCCTAACATGACACATATTTCAGCTAATGACGTCCTTACTTAGTAATCCTTTATAGAGAGATAAGCGGAAGTAAAATGGAATGATTTGGCAACAGACCAGCAGTGCTGATTTTGCTCGGCGTCGAGTATAATATTGTAACACGGACATGACTTCCTCATTGCTAAAAAGTGTATTATGTTTCGTTATAGATCTTTGAGCTACATATCCAAACTAATAAACAGTCGAAAAAATCAACAACTAAAAATCGCATTTACAAAAATTAAAAAACAAAAATATTTCATTTTTTTGCTTCATGCAAAGTTACTTTTATCGAAATAATTTTAAGCTAATTATTGAGCATTTTGCACCTTATTAGATTACTGTGCAGAAAATTTTTGCACAGTGAACATTTGCACGCCTCACACATTAGTTTGGCAGCATGCTACTAACTTTTTTCATCTTTGTTTTGATTTAGGTGGTGGTGATTGGATTTTCAGCCAATAATATCACGAATGGATGTATAGGCACAGACTGACCTAATGTTTGGAATTTATCAAGAATTTCTTTCTAGTCAAAACATAATTATCGTAAAATGCTTCAATTCAGCGCATTTCATACAAAATTATTTATTCGTGGAAATACACATTAATATTGCAGCAAAGATGCTACTTTGCAGATTTATGCATTTTTAAGCTATTTTAAGTCATTTGGGCCATTTGCTGTTTTGAGCCATAGCTATTTTAAGCCGCTTAAGCCGTTTCAAGCCAGTTTAAGCAGTTTTAAGCCGTTTTAAACAATTTTAAGCTGTTTTAAGCCGTCTTAAGCCGTTTTAAGGTGATTATAAAACGAAGCTAAACTTTGAATTTTCAATTGCACAAGACGAGAGAATCTGACAACAGTTCGCGTTGAAAACCAATCAAATTGCTTGCTTGCTGGTGGTGACCAATGGGATAGATTTTCAACGCGGAGCGCTGTTTGGTTCTTAAGTCTTGTGCTCTTGAAAATTTGAGGTGTGGCTTTGTTCTTAAGCCATTTCAAGCCGTTTCATTCTGCTTTAAGCCGTTTCAAACCATATAAGCCGTTCCCTGTCGTTTTAAGCTGTTTTAAGCCGTTTCAAGCAGTCAGGAAGAACAATAAATAGTAACTACCGAAAAGCTAAACATTACATATAATTTGCAATTGGATTAGATGGACAAATTGATGTGAAGATTTGCGAAAAAGTTACACGTCTTCTCAGTGAGAATCGAACTCACGACTCCCCGATCTCTAGTTGGGGCGCACTACGCCACAGACAAACAGACGTCACACTCTCATCATTGTCCATCGACCACCTTTTTAACGGTCGATTCAAAAATATGGTAGGTGGCCAATCCGCCACCCGCAGCGCTCGCATCGTTTTTGTTCGCGTTTGACGTTTACACACTACCGCCATCTGTTGGCCCGTCGGCCAAATACACTAATTTTAGCATTGGGCGTACATGTCCTCGTGACTTTGATTTGGATCGAGATTTGTTTTCAGTGTTACGTCTGTTTGTCTGTGACTACGCCATGAGAGGACTCATGAACGCAGAAGTTAACCTGAATTCGATTTCAGCTCAATAATCACGTGGTTCTTTTTCGCAAAGTGCACCTCTTTCGGAAGAATTAGATGTCCATCCAAACACAACGCTTTCTATACATATATCCAATGCCTATATAGCCGAGATCAAGCTTCTCGACTACCGATCTAGAGGATCGGAGTTCAATTATGATTCTTTTTTCGAGTGAAACCAATGTTTATTTATGTAGCATAGAAAAAGGACTAAAGGCACAAATGAGCATTTCTCTTCATTCACTTAGGAGTGGGAGATTTTTGTGAGTCCTATTGATTAAGCCTCAGACACAAGATGCACTTTCGAACAATGAATTGTGATGAAATGTTTTGGACTCAAGTCATTTGGTCCATGGCAAAAAACAACACTCTAAATGAACTCCCGTAAACAAACTCTGATCACAGACAAACAGACGTCACACTCTCATCATTGTCCATCGACCACCTTTTAAACGGTCGATTCAAAAATATGGTAGGTGGCCAATCCGCCATCCGCAGCGCTCGCATCGTTTTTGTTCGCGTTTGACGTTTACACACTACCGCCATCTGTTGGCCCGTCGGCCAAATACACTAATTTTAGCATTGGGCGTACATGTCCTCGTGACTATGATTTGGATGGAGATTTGTTCTAAGTGTTACGTCTGTTTGTCTGTGCTCTGATCCTCTAGATCAGTAGTCGAGAAGCTTGACCTCGGGGCTATATCACATATGTAATTGGTTGGCGTCAAATGCGAATGTTGTTTGAAACACAGACAAACAGACGTAACACTTAGAACAAATCTCCATCCAAATCATAGTCACGAGGACATGTACGCCCAATGCTAAAATAAGTGTATTTGGCCGACGGGCCAACAGATGGCGGTAGTGTGTAAACGTCAAACGCGAACAAAAACGATGCGAGCGCTGCGGATGGCGGATTGGCCACCTACCATATTTTTGAATCGACCGTTTAAAAGGTGGTCGATGGACAATGATGAGAGTGTGACGTCTGTTTGTCTGTGGTGTAACTGTCAACTTCCTATTGCCAACATTTCGTGGAAAAAGGGCGGGCTCTTCTTCACATCTATTGGGTCTTTCTGACAAGCAAGGGCTTGATTGTACGACTGTTCGTGTGAACTTACTTTTGGAAGGAGATTCTTTTCCCTTGCGGGTTTCGCGTAAGTGTCTCTGCTTACGGGTCCGCCATTCGTTTTTGGCCCTTCAGTCAGGAGTATGATTAAATACAAATAGTCATACAATCTTGAACAAATTGTTTTGTTAGAACAGGCCATTGCTACCGGTGGATACCTTGCTACAATATATGGCAGCTTATATCATCATCATCATCATCATCATCATCATCATCACAAAAAAAACCCTTCGTTGAAGGGAAACTATGTTTTTAGTTCTAATTGCTTACACAATGTAATCTACTACTCCGTAGATGCTATCGGAATTCTGAAACTCACAATTTCCAATTATTAGGCACCGAAGAGATTTCAAAACTTTAATGATCACTGACTTAACTTTTTTCAAGGAACGTGTTGACTGCTTGGCTTCACTAAAAAGATTGTCGCTTTCAACAGTGCGCATCGTACCTTCGTGCTGTGCGTACACGAATTCTCTCTGCTCTTGGAAGTTTTCTTAAAAACTACCTAAAGCAATAAAACAGTACTTTTCAGTGCTACACAAACAGTACTTTTCAGTGCTAAAATTAAAAACGGTACTTTTCAGTGCTACTTAAACAGTACTTTTCAGTACTATTTTTTCTACTATTGATCCCTTTACGATCCTTGTTTGGACCCGTGCCTTCGATTTTTCGTTGGACCCGTTGGCGAAAGCTAGCGGTGGTAATCCTTCTTGGACACCGTCTAGGGAAAAAACCTCTCGAAGGTCACGTCTTTCTCGTTTATTAACTAAACATGGTATCAACAACTAACAAAAGGAAGGGTGAATCTCTGAATTCACTACTTCCTTCCAAAAAAGTGGGTTTTAAAACTGTCACTACACGTGGCAAGAATGGAAGAAAGGACGTTTCCCCGGAATGCGAAGTTTCTTCCAAGGGTGAAATGAATAATTGTATCGAAATGAGCAATCAGTTCGATGCCCTAGACAAATTTTCCGAACACCAAATCGAAGCAGCCTCTAGCCCAGGCTCTTTGATTCAAGTGAGGAAGCAAAGAGTGCCGCCTATCGTGGTCAGTTGTTCCGAATTTGGGGGATTTAGGCAGGAGATCTTGAACTCCATTAGGGGAATCAAGGTTTCCTTCCAAATCGCAAAGAAAGGAGACTGTCGCGTTTTGCCGGAAACTCTTAAAGATCGCGAACTTCTTCTCAGATATCTTGAAGAGAAGAAGCACAAATTTTTCACTTATGACGACAAAACTGAACGTTTGTTCAAAGTCGTCTTGAAAGGTCTCTCAAGTGACTATAAGTCACCTGAAGAGATCAAAAATGGAATAAATGATTTACTTGGATTTTCCCCAGTCCAAGTAATCATTATGAAAAAGAGAACCCAATCTGGCATTGTTCGGAAAGGGCTTTCTCAAGAATATTATTTAGTTCACTTTAACAAAAAAGAACTAAATAATATTAAAGCTTTAGAAAAAGCAAAACTTATGTTCGATGTCCGTGTGACATGGGAACATTTCCAGAAACCTGGAGAAAATTACCAGAACCCCACTCAGTGCCGTCGATGCCAAAAGTGGGGTCATGGTACAAAAAATTGTCGCATGGATGCTAAATGCATGATTTGCGGAGGTTCTTCTCACGCTAAGGACGACTGTCCTATGAAAGAAGATACCAGAAAGTTTGAATGCGCCAATTGCAAGGGTCCTCACAAAGCTAACTTTTGGGAATGCATTTCACGCAAAAGAGTCGTTGAGGCTCGTGCCAGGCAGATGAAGGATAATATCCGTTACGATAACGGTCGTTTCCGGAATTTGCCTGGTAGAGTATCGAACAATGCTCATTTTTCAGTTAACGATCGCTTGATTAGGAATCATACCCACCAGGAAGATCATAATCATGCTCATTCACAAACAAATTTTAATCCGTCGGGTAGCCGTTCGAATCTTCCAATTTCGAATGTATCTACCCACGGTAAATCCTTTGCCGATGTCGTAGCAGGTAATTTGAACTCTTCCCCTGTTCGTTCCATGAGTACCCATTCTACTTGTTTCAAATCAAATGGAAAAAACCCTACCGCCACAGGTAACTCCGCTTTTTCGTCTACCGAAAATTCCAATGGGAAATCATCAGATGATATGTCTGCCTCTGATTTTAATTTTCTAACTGAACAATTGAATCTAATGATTGATGCAATGTTCAAAGCCACCACTATGACTGAAGCAGTCCAAGTAGGTGTAAAATTTACAAATCAAATTGTAATTGGATTACGTTTTTCTAATGGATCCAAATAATAATTTAAATATTTTAAATTGGAATGCTCGTTCTCTGAATGGAAAAGAGGACGAGCTGTTTAATTTTCTTACAGCTAATAACGTGCATATAGCAGTTATTACCGAAACTTATTTAAAACCTGGATCCAAACTAAAAAAAGATCCTAACTTTTTTGTTTATCGTAATGATCGACTTGATGGGGCATGTGGGGGAGTTGCAATCATCATTCATAGGCGTATAAAACATCAACTGTTTTCGTCATTTGAAACTAAAGTTTTTGAAACTTTAGGTGTTTCTGTTGAAACACAGTTTGGTAAATATACTTTCATAGCTGCCTATTTGCCATTTCAATGCTCTGGACAGCAAGTTAATTTGCTCCAAACTGACTTGCGAAAATTGACTCGCAATAAGTTAAAAAAATTTGTCATTGGTGACTTTAATGCCAAACATCGGTCATGGAATAATTCTCAAAGTAATTCCAACGGCCGAATTTTATTTGATGAGTGCTCTTCAGGATATTTCTCAATTCAATACCCTGATAGCCCTACATGTTTTTCCTCTTCTAGAAATCCATCTACGATTGACTTGGTCTTAACCGACTCTAGTCATCTTTGTAGCCAATTAGTTACTCATGCTGATTTTGATTCTGATCATGTCCCTGTTACATTTCAAATATCGCATGAAGCGACTCTCAATCCTATCAGCTCCACTTTCAAATATTTACGAGCCGACTGGAATATATATGAAACGTATGTTGACTCTAATCTTGATGTTAACATTTCTTTAGAAACTAAAATTGATATTGACAATGCTCTTGAAACTTTAACAAATTCCATTGTTGAAGCCAGGAACATTGCAATTCCAAAATGTGAAGTAAAATTTGAATCCGTGATTATAGACGATGATCTTAAACTCTTGATCCGTCTTAAAAACGTGAGAAGAAGGCAATTTCAACGCACTCGTGATCCTGCTATGAAAATTATATGGCAGGATTTGCAGAAAGAAATCAGGAAACGTTTTGCAGATTTAAGAAACAAAAATTTTGAAAATAAAATTTCTCAATTGGACCCCGGCTCTAAGCCCTTTTGGAAATTATCTAAAATCTTGAAAAAACCTCAGAAGCCAATACCGGCATTGAAAGAGGAAAACAAATTATTACTAACTAATTGCGAAAAAGCTCAAAAACTTGCTATGCAGTTTGAAAGTGCGCACAATTTTAATTTAGGACTCACTAGTCCAATTGAAAATCAAGTTACTCAGGAGTTCGAAAATATTCTCAATCAAGAGAACGTTTTCGAAAATGCCTGGGAGACTGATTTGGAAGAAGTGAGAACTATTATTAAAAAATTCAAAAACATGAAAGCTCTTGGCGATGATGGAATTTTCTACATCCTCATCAAGAAACTTCCAGAAAGTAGCTTATCATTTTTAGTTGATATATTTAACAAATGTTTTCAATTAGCATATTTTCCTGACAAATGGAAAAATGCTAAGGTTGTTCCAATTTTAAAACCAGACAAAAATCCTGCAGAAGCTTCTAGCTATCGTCCAATCAGTTTGCTTTCCTCCATCAGTAAACTTTTTGAAAAGTTTATTTTGAACAGAATGATGGCCCACATCAACGAAAATTCAATTTTTGCCAATGAACAGTTCGGATTCCGCCATGGACATTCGACCACTCATCAACTTTTACGTGTAACAAATTTGATCCTTTCCAACAAATCTGAAGGCTACTCTACTGGTCTTGCTCTTCTAGACATAGAAAAAGCATTCGACAGTGTTTGGCATGAAGGTTTGATCGTAAAATTAAAAAACTTTAATTTTCCAACATACATTGTTAGAATAATTCAAAGTTATCTGTCAAATCGTACACTTCAGGTTAATTATCAGAACTCCAGATCTGAAAGACTTCCTGTAAGAGCTGGTGTTCCCCAAGGCAGCATTTTGGGACCAATATTATACAATATTTTCACATCTGACTTACCTGAGTTACCTCAGGGATGTCAAAAATCTTTGTTTGCGGATGACACAGGCCTCTCCGCCAAAGGACGAAGCCTGCGTGTCATCTGTAGTCGATTGCAAAAAAGTTTGGATATTTTTTCTTCATACTTGCAAAAATGGAAGATTTCTCCTAATGCTTCCAAAACTCAACTAATATTCCCACATAAACCAAAAGCCCTTTATTTGAAACCTTCAAGTAGACATGTTGTCACGATGAGAGGGGTTCCAATAAATTGGTCAGATGAAGTTAAGTATCTAGGGCTCATGCTAGATAAGAATTTAACTTTCAAAAATCACATTGAGGGCATTCAAGCCAAATGTAACAAATATGTAAAATGTCTCTATCCCCTTATTAATAGAAAATCAAAACTTTGTCTTAAGAACAAGCTTTTGATATTCAAACAAATTTTCAGGCCAGCCATGTTGTATGCTGTACCAATTTGGACTAGCTGTTGTAATACCAGGAAGAAAGCTCTGCAGAGAATTCAAAATAAAATTTTGAAAATGATTCTGAGGCTTCCTCCCTGGTATAGTACCAATGAGTTACATAGAATATCCAATGTTGAAACATTGGAACAAATGTCAAATAAAATAATCAATAATTTCAGGCAAAAATCGTTACAATCTTCTATTGCCACGATTAATGCGTTATATATTTAGGTTAAGTTAGGTTAAGTATATTTAAAGCGTTTTTTTTTTCTCTTATAAGCAGGTGAAATCAAGTCTCCTGTAAAAAAATCTGAACTGCTACGGCAAATGAAATGTAATATGTTGTTAACAAAATGTTAATAAAACTCTTATTTTTGTTTTACCAAAATAGGATGATAGTGTTGTCTAATAACACAGAACACCTAGATATAAGAAATAATGAATGTAATGTTTGGAATGATACTAATAAAAAAAAAAAAAAAAAAAAAAATTGTCGCTTTCAAATATTGTTTGCCTCATCTAGGCCTAGCAAAACGAATTGGAGGTTTTTGGTAAACACCTATTGTTCGTATTTAGGTAGCAGTATCTGCAATGCAGATAAAAACTGACCAATCATCAGATGCCGCGTAACCCGATCCATGGATGCTCTTTTACGCATTTCCTTTTGGCTTAAGCCGTGAACCCAATCGTGATCCATATCACTCGGGAGTGAGCCATCTCACTTGACTTGACTCATGCTCTTGATCTGTTTCGCAACCTGATTTGGAGTTCCAACAGTTTGACAGTGATGGAAAGTAGCGAACACTTGTTCTGAACTGGAACAAAAAAAAAAAAAAAAACAAACGCTCCCGAACGTCAGAGCGCTGGTTTACTCGCATTTGTCGGCTCCCGAGTAACTGAAGCTAAAAGTGATTCGCGATCGTGTTCGGAGCTGCTCAGAGTCATATTGTGCTTTTGGGAAAAAAAAAACTGTTTCCCTCCGAGATTTATGGTTTTCAAGGGCTTTTGACTACAAACAAGTAGTTTACTGTCGATATGATGGTAATACATTTGTCTGTCAAAACCATAATAAATCACACCTTCCACGGTTACTCGCGAGTAAACGCTCCCGAGCTTGTTGCTACTTCTTTTGACATGTTCTCCCGAGCAGACGGGTGCGGACTTACTCACACCTAGCCAGTTCCCGAGTCTGTGATGTTTGTTATGCGTTGGTATACACTCGTGAGCTGCATCGTGATGCGAACTTTTCCAGCATTGACTGTTGAAGAACTTTGAGTGGTGCCAAGCTTTTAGTAACGCGAGTGTAGAAGTTCTCCCTTTTTCTTGAAAGATGGCAACGCCACATACTGTCAGTTGCATTTTACGTGGAATTCCTAAGGAATTTCATGTACATTGAACAAAAGTCGTTACACCATTACTGGAACATGTTCCAGTAATAGTGATATTTGCTAACTTATGTTCCTATAATAGTGGTTTACATTGATTTCCCATTGAGACTCACTATTATAGGAACTTTCGCTTCGTAAGCGGAAGGTCATGGATTCAATTCCCAGCCCCTCCAAAAAATAAACCGTCCAGCCACCAGAAGACGCCTCACGGAGGACCGTGCATAGTGGAGCACATCCATCCTCCGTCAGTATCAGATGGTGACTGAGACAAATTGACCCACTTCGCAGGCAGCTAGCCTCAAACGACTCAGGAAAACGGCAAAACGAACCACCGCAAAAGAGCAACGGACTATGGCTTATGGAAATCGATTGGACCAACAGCAGAGCACTCTCCTACCTGCTCGGTGTGAGAGCAAAAAGAGCAGAAGAGAGTGAAAGCAAATGTAAATATAGATTAGTTAAAAATAGAACTGTATCGGTAAGGAAGATACAGATAAAACTGATTCCGGCACAGTAGTGGCCACGAGCACGGAGTGCCTTAAAAAAAAAAAAAAACTTTCGATCAACTTACTGATTGATTGATTGATTGACTGATTTATTGATGATTAAGTTGATCGAAAGTATTTGTCATTTGATGACTCTCCATGGTATTAACTCCAATTTGTCAAAAATGTCGAATGTGACTGGTTTGCAGTTATGGGCAGTGGTGCAAAGGAACAAAAAAGTTAATATTTTTAATTGTTTTCTACTATCTCCTTACTGATATCCAAGATATACACACTCAAATTATTTTAACAAGGGCCATGCTAGAAAAATACACATAAAAATATAAATTGCCTATAACACGCTTAAAACCGTACTACCACTATTATTGGGACA
Organism: Aedes aegypti; assembly: GCF_002204515.2. Classification (NCBI taxonomy): domain Eukaryota; kingdom Metazoa; phylum Arthropoda; class Insecta; order Diptera; family Culicidae; genus Aedes; species Aedes aegypti. The sequence continues at coordinate 145,662,674 of NC_035108.1, forward strand.
CACACTACCACTGCACTATGGTCTAGGAATCAGTTTTACGCGGAAATATGCATTTTGAGCTTTAGAATGAAACATTAGACGAAAACGGTCTTCTACAAAGCTGTTTGTATTAGTAAGGTCCTTTGTTTGGTGTTATTGAAAATTAGGGTGGACCACATTTTCAAAGAAATTGTGTAACTAACTTTCTTATTCGTAGAAATTATATTATACATGCTTCAGCAAAGTTGTAGACTATTAAATTTCAAGCAACTTTGGCAAAACAAAATTTGTTGTATCTCTTAAATTGACCGATTTAGAGCTTTTTTTCTACGGTAACATAGGGTGGTCCCAACAAAACTGGTTTTCTGGCTCTAGAGTTTTCAATTCAAATTTCTCATCAAAGTAGTCTATGAAACACTACTAGAGCTTTGAAAAATGCGTAGTTTGGTGAGTGTAGAAACTCGCTATCTCCTTCCGTTTAGGAGTTATTGTTGTTTTTCTCTCAAAAACATGCCTACTTTGATAGTGAATATCTCTGAATGGGGCAAACATAAAAAATATCTTTTTTCGGCATTCAAAAGACAAACTAAAATTGTATATTATATCAAAAAATTACAGATGTGTTATTTTTGTAACTCTAATAAAATGCTCTGAAAAACAAAGGATTTTAAGCAGAAAAACTTTAATAACTTTTGAACTAAAATCAGGAACTGGATCAGCCACCCTAATCATGTTTATGTTAAACATGTGGAAATAGCCAAAGTGCGTTTTTTTCGCATTGATATATGGAGTGGTTCTTGAGATTTGCTTCTTCAAATGGATAGGGTGATTATGATAACGTCCCGTGCGGTTTTAAAGAACATCTTCTCAACTCCTTATAGAGCAAACTTTTTATTCAGCTGTCATTACCATTATAAAACAATAATTAAGAGGAAAATAATCATCATCGTTTTACAAATTTTTAAAACCAGTTTTTCGCTCAGTATCGAAGCAATATTCATAAAAATCTATCATTGCATTGCACTTACTATCAGTAGTGCGATGATTGATTTCTAAGTCGAATTTGAACGAAAAAACTTTTTTTAAGGCCGCACCGGACGTCATCATAATCCCCCTATCCATTTGAAGAAGCAAATCCCAAGAACCACTCCATATATCGATGCGAAAAATGTATCACTATGATTCTATAAATGTAGTGCACAACCCAATACATTTTCAGCTTCATCGATTCACTAGAACTCGAGATTTGCTTTCACAAAGTTTTGATGATAATTGTTAGAGTGAGACAAAAGATAGGGAAAATATCACGGTCTCCGGTGTCGCCTTAATTTTTGATGAATGCTGATGATTGAATGATGGATTCTTGAGCCTTGAACATGCATGCTTATTTGGGTTGTTAGTTGGTGTATGCCAACCAATATTTTCAAAGAATCTCGCTCAGAATTATATAACGAATTTTTCTACTTTTCTGTCAGAATGACACCAAAGATTATGTGAATGTTATGTCTACGATTGTATGTGCCTCTTACTGTATGAGAAGTCTGTTAATGATTTGTGAAATCCCGCTTAAGGCGAAGTAGGCCGTCATTGAAATTTGTACGGATCGTTGATGATTGTTGCTAATTCATCTCACGATTTCGACTCAAAGAAAATCAGTTGGTTTTGCACGGACACAGATGAAAAAGTATCAGCTTACTTTATGCTTGTTAGCGCGTACTCTGATACTTTTTTAAGTCAATATAAACTATCAAGACTGAGTTTTATCACTTTGAAATGCAAGCTGAAAAGTCATCATTTTCGCCAAAACGAATGACGGGCTACTTAGCCTTAAGACCCTGTATCAATCGTAGCGCCCTTGGATGGATCCATTCTAGCCAACCGTACGCTACGGCACTGCATATTTATTGGATAATTTACGTCTCATAAGAATGAAGCTTGTTCTGCCTATAACGGTTCATTATCACGTGTCCCATAGCTATGACGAGCATCACGCCCCAAACCAAATCTTGGCCCATCATTTGTCGATATCACGCTTACTGTTGGCTCTTCGTGGAGCCCGAATTGACTAACTCTGTTCCGGAGTCAACAGTGTAATGAGGCTCATCTTTACTGTTTCCCCATTATGTAGGAAGGCGCTTTCGCAGATGACCGATTGAAAACGAAGATGACGGGATTGATGGTTTGGCCGAGGCGACTGAATCGCTAGAGGCCCTAAAGTGGCGTCCGTCGCCGGCCAATTCGTTCTCCACCCAAACGCACTCATCTCCACTTGAATGGATGGGGGGGCTGCTGTAAAGCAAAGAGCCAATGTGGCCATATGATGATGGACCCGCCTTTCCGGAATGCCCTTCTTGCAGCCGACGATGATGATGATGATGACACTGCGTTCCTTTCGCACGACAGCAGCGCCAGCATCATCGCCTTCATACAGTAATGGACAACGTTTTCGATTTTACATAAAAAAGGGTTATTTTTTGAGATCTGAATTGCTTTTTGGAGGCCCAAGCAAACGAGTTAGGTTTTCGTGTCGCCGGACTGATTCTTGTATGTGTGCATTAACATAAAGTAGCTCGTGACTGCTCAAGTAAGGATGGATAATCAGTTTGGTGAGCTCGTTTCTTGCCCTTATTTTAAATGTTTTTTTATATAACGAATACATTTTTATCATGACAACGATAGGAGATTCACTTTTATATATTTATTAAACAAAATAATAAAGCAAGTAAAATTACGTATGTAAATTTAACTGAGATTCAGCTCACCAAAACTGATAATTTTGTATGAAAAACTTAACAGTTGCAAATGTATTGTACAATACTGTATATGGCCACAGTCCCCCACTGGAAGAAAGGTATGGGAGGACTGCGCACGAAATGCGTGTGTCTGTGGTCTCCGTACCCCACCAGGGGGTCAGTACCAGTGTAAAATGGAAGACCACACCGAAGTTGAATTATACGAATGTGTTAACAAGTCATTTGGTGGTTTATAAATTACGAAAAAATAAAACCAATCTTCTCCGTTCACGAGGTCTGCTCTTGCCGACCGGGATGCGGGTCCCAAAGAGGCTGGCGGTGGGAGGGTCTCGCTCATCGTTTAACAAGACGCGATATGATCGCGATCTTTCCCTTTCTTGGGCCTTTGGGGGACTTGCCTTCGAGGCTGGCTGGCTCCGCCGTTGATTATGTGCGGACCTTATGGATGAGGCGAGGCATTCCCCCTGATGGGTGACTGCACTTCTTTTATGAGGATGTTTCGTTTCTTTTAACAGCTTTTAATAGCCGAGGGAACCTTGAGGCGGGGATCCCATTACCGCGAGGGACGATCGCCATTCATAAAGTCAAGTGGATCGAAATGGGAGGCAGTGCATTGTCAGGTTCCGTTTTTATGACCTGAAATCCTTTTGCAGGCAAAGTCCCATAGTCCTTTTCCCTGACAGCTTCGACGACATAGCGCAAGTCTCTAAAAGAGACCTACTACCAGCCCTGCAAAGGTATCCCTAGGGACGGATTATACTCCATGGGGGAGTATCTGAGTTACTAGTTGGCGTCAACGTACAAAATGAACTCATAGATGGATGACCGCGACGAATTGCGATCAAGTGGCCGTGCCGTGAAGCCATCTTGGTGCTGTGACTACCGTCATTTGTTGGTCTGTCGATGGCTGTGATTGGGAGAAAGGTAAATTCTCGTCGGCTAATGAGTGGCTAATGGCCAGTGCACAGTGGGACGGATAGGAGTTTTAGGAGGAAAGATGGAACTCACGCCTTCAATTGCGATTTTACGTAAAAATGATGTTCTACAAAGTTGTTTCTAATATAAAAACAATTTTTTTGGTCGGAACGAAAATTAGGGTGGCCCTATGTAAAAAAAGATAACCATTAAAACTTTTTTATTTTAAGGAATATTGACATAGCTTGTTCTACAAAGTTGAAGATCGGAGAATTTTAAGCTGATTTGACAAAAATGATGGGCCACCCTACATCAAAAGCGAAAAATGCTCTAAAACGGTCAATTTTTGAGCTAGGAAAAAACTTTTTTCATCAAATCAGCTTGAAATTTTTCTATCTTCAACTTTGTAGAACAAACAATATCAATATTCCGTAAATTAAAAAAGTTTTGATGGTTACCTTTTTTAACATAGGGCCACCCTAATTTTCGTTCCGACCAAAAAAATTGTTTTTATATTAGAAACAACTTTGTAGAACATTATTTTTACGTAAAATCACAATTGAAGGCGTGAGTTCCATCTTTCCTCCTAAAACCTCAATCCGTCACACTGTGCAGTGCGCGGTAAATCGTCAGAGAAACCCAATGGACGGAGGATGATGATTACGTAATTGTAGGCCTCCCTGGTGCGGCGGATGCCTCCTAAACACATCATCTTGTAAAATTTACCGACCAGCAGACCGCACACCGATCGATCGTGCTCATCAATGTTGTAGAGGCCATAAAACGGGGTAAATTTGATAGTTTTTTGTTTGTAAAAAATGGAATTATTTCGATTTTTCTAACGTTTTTGTTATTTCAATTTTCAAAACTTGTACTGGTACCTTGATAACGATGAATGGACTCACAATTTTTCATACAATCGATTTTTTTTGAAAATCATGAAAATCCATAACCAAACTACAGTTCCATGATTGTCACTACACTTCCACTTCCACCATTGTCTCTAAGCTTACTAGGATTTGTATACAGTTCTTCTTCTTCTTCTTGGCATTACGTCTTCACTGGGACAGAGCCTGCTCCTCAGCTTAATGTTCAATGAGCACTTGCATTTATTTCTTTGTCATTTTCGCATTAGTATATCGCGTGGCAAGCCAAAGAAATTTGTTAGACCTGCATTATCAAAGGCACCCCGTTTTACGGTACCGATGATGTTTGTGTTTGATGCTCACCCGATTGATCCGAACAACGATGCCTCTAATGTTTGGACAGCTAGAAATTGGAAAACCATTGCAAACGATGCGTTGTTCACATCATCGGTTGCACCGCGGCCCGTATCATAACCTATAATTAGTGTACTTAGAGACACCTTACCGAGAGTGATGCCTTTCGGGACAATTAAAGCCCTATCCACCGGATTTTGGCTGCATTAGATTGAATGAATCTGTGAATGTTCAAATTAACACAATATGTGAATTGCTAAGACATCGAATCATTGCATGAGCATAAATGGAGAGGTTTTGGCTTGACGTCATTGCTTTTTTTATTGTGGTTTGCTGAAAAAGTTTCACAGGAGATTTTTTTTAAAGTTTAGCTGGTTGTTAGTGATTGCGTTTGCATTATTTTTTATTTATGAAAAACATCTGTACAGATAACGAAACCATCATTAAGGTATTTTTTTCTACGTTCCATTCCAAACGAAACTTTATCAAAATGTGGGAACCGCGAAATGTGAAACTACACATATTAAATAGGAATGGCGAATGCTCCAACCACGGATATAGCCAGGATTACCATCAAGGGAAGGGGAGGAACTACTTTTAGAGATATCTAAAGAACAATAACACTTTTGACACCTTACGACATTATGCAGACCTCCTACCTATCCTGTTCTTGAAGAATCTGAAAAATTTGAATGAGTTATTGTTCTAGTTTGAGCCATTTTTAATTAGAAGAAGTGCTCAATCAATGGGTTGTTGAAATCAGGAGACCCAGATAGCCGTAGCGGTAAACGCGCAGCTATTCAGCATGACCAAGCTGAGGGTCGTGGGTTCGAATCCCACCGGTCGAGGATCTTTTCGGGTTGGAAATTTTCTCGACTTCCCAGGGCATAGAGTATCTTCGTACCTGCCACACGATATACACATGCAAAAATGGTCACTGGCACAATAAGCTCTCAGTTAATAACTGTGGAAGTGCTCATAAGAACACTAAGCTGAGAAGCAGGCTCTGTCCCAGTGGGGACGTAAACGCCAGTAAGAAGAAGAAGAAATCAACCTATGTTTCTTACAGTTTGCAACGATGTCAAAAATTCTATAAGGAATCGTCGAAGATTTTTTCCAGTTCTCCGAGAAAACTTCAATGATTTCTCTAATCATCCCTTTTGAAGCTTTTTAAAAGAATATAATTATTATGATCTCACTGTGAACTTGTGGATTCTCTTCTGAAAAATTTCTTAAAACTTTTTTCAAGGTTTGTTTGTACTCTAAACTTACGAGGAATTATGAAGCTTTTAAACATTTTATTCAATATTTCAGTAGAGCTTTCAAAGGTGCTTCAAACTATTCTTCAAAAGAACTCCATTATTGATACCTCCATGAATTGCACTAGATATTCTTCAAGAAATTCTTGCAGATATTCCGAATTTAACTTCTTCCGGAAATCGTCCCAGAATTAATTAAGAGATTATTCCAGAAACCCTGAAGAAAAAAAAAACAAATACCGCAGTAATCTTAAGTAGTATTTAATGAGTTCTGAAAGGAATAATTTGAGTTTCTTAAGAAATTCACATTTTAGATTCTTAAGATATTATATTTTAGTATCTTAAGAAACACTCAAAGAATTCTGATAATATCCTACACGGAGATCTAGTTCCCCGGCAGAAAAGTTACTATGGGAAAATTTACTTTTGCACAGAAAAATCCCTGATTGACTTGTATACAAAATCTGAACATAGACATTGATAGATAGTTTTACGATGAAGAACATTACAATTCGATGCTTGAGGTAAAAGTTATTAAGCATTGAATTCACCGATGTTGATATTTTTTGTTGAATTTTATATTTTTTCAAAATATTATCATTCTTTGAAAAAATGCCTTCTGATTATTTTTGTTATTATTGTTTTGTTTTTATTCAGTTGCTAGAATATTTAATTTTGTTGAATTTATTATTCTTTCAAAACTTTATCGTTCTTTATGTGTAACTGCTAATTTTTATCTAATGATATTCAGTGTGAGTGCTCGGAAACTTTTCTGATTTGAAAATCTTAAGACATATAAACTGGTTAAAATATGGAATGCGGGGAATGGGCATAGAACTATTTGGACACATCTAATTACCTGCATAAAATGCACTTAAATACGTCGAAATTTGGGGCTAATTTTGATGACCACTGTGCCGTCAATATGATACGTTGTGCTACTCACCCACCGTGAATCAGGTTGTTGTGACTTCCAGCTAAAGTATATTCCTAGAGCAAATGTGATTACAGTATTGACTTTAAATGGTAATAAGTAAATAATTGAAACGAAAACAAAAAAAAACAAACTAGAGATTTGTTTATTGACACATATATTGAGATGTTCGGTAATCCAATCCGCATGGTTATTAAATTAATTACGCGTGGTAAAGATGGAGAAATTATGAAAAAATGTGTGTAGTATAGATGAGATGGATGGATATGGGTTATGAAAAGGGTCTGCGTGATCTCCGGGGATTTGAATTCGAAACTTGTAACCATCTGAGTTATTGGGTCACCAAGTGGTTCGGTAGCGTTGGTAAAGCGCTCGTCCAGCATACGGCTTCCCAGCCGAGCACGTGATTGTTTTTTTCATAATTTCACCCATAATTTATCCATCTTTACTTCGCGTAATGAGTTAATTAATTTTATTTAGAGAATTTGTATTCTCTGTATCGGGTGAGGTGAGAAGAGTCGACAGAGGTGACAAAGGTTGATTTGCTTCCATTTGAGCACAACTTGTCGCTATTCATCCGACTCGTAGAATCAGCCAGAAGGAGAAAAATAATAGCAAGAAATGTAAAAAAGTGCAAGTAACGCAATCACTTATTAACGACAAAATGTCACTCTGTAAAAAAATCTTAAATCCCCATTCAAATACCCTTTTGACTAAAAGTCCATTCGATGAATTGTCCTTTCCACCAAATCTACTCTAGACGAAACGTCATTCGTCTAAACGTCATTCGACCAAATGTCATTCGACCAAATGTCATAGATTCGTCACAACCCAACAACGGTACATTGATCACACTATTATGGGTCACCTAGTCACGATTATTAGTCACTCTATTCTGCATGCAGTTCAAATGGAAATGACCCATGATAGCGTGACTACTGTACAATCATTTGGCTAATGCTGGTAGGCTTGCCAATAAATATCGGCGTGTCCAAGTAGACTGTCGGTCCCAATAATCATATTTCAATGTTTGGCTTGAAAAACCTTTTTAGGATACTGTTACATCATCTTTATTGAACCACGTCACTCACTTCGAAGCAGATTTCTCCAGCGCAGTGTAATGCAGTAGATGTATTGACCACAATATGTAATGTCAAATATAATTTATGTTTCACGCACTTTTCAATACTGGCATGCTACCAATAATATTTTGTAAGATTTATCTATACTATTTGCACGTATGGGTCATGTACAAGAAATAATTGCATAAGTGACCTTTAAAAAAATCTTGATGTTTTTCGAAAAGTACAGAAATGAATAGAACTAATAATACATCTTCAAAAACAATTTACATAAAATGTTCTACATGTAAGGATACTGAAAGCTTACCCAGGGGCCCAGATAGCCGTAGCGGTAAACGAGCAGCTATTTAGCAAGACCAAGCTGAGGGTCGTGGGTTCGAATCCCACCAGTCTTCGGGTTGGAAATTTTCTCGACTTCCCAGGGCATAGAGTATCTTCGTACCTGCCACACGATATACGCATGTAAAAATAGTAAGCTCTCAGTCAATAACTGCGGAAGTGCTCATAAGAAAACTAAACTGAGAAGCAGTCTCTGTCCCAGTGGAGACGTAACGCCAGAAAGAAGAAGAAGAAGAAGAAGACACTGAAGCTCTATGAATCAATTATAGATGATAAACAAGATTGTGTTTGGAATACCTTGGAATGTGTCAAAAAGAAATCAGTTTTAAAAAATCTCTTAAAACAGTTTCCTGCAATGTTATGTGTATCTTAAGGAGTCATGGTTCAATCTCAGGCCTCGTTCGTGAATTGACTACATTGTAAAAGAAAATGTTGGTTGTGTATTTTTTCATATCTTTCACTTAGTCCTTAGGTACTCATTCCACACTCATTCATATGTTCTAGGAATCGCTAGAACCAGAGACGGACATTATACCGTTTCTCTCTTCAACCAGGTTCTGTGAATTTGCCGGAGTGATCTATAATCGTTTTAAAATACACAGGAACAAATTGAAACGGCATAGCAAAGTGTCATATTATTGTTTTTCCTATGGTGATAAATTTAATTTCCGATATTTTTTTATTGAATGGAGGAATCTATCGAGAATGGAAAATATGATTCATTTACATCATGTTTCATATATCATATCATATTTCATTTACATCAGGTAATCTGGTAACAAAGTTTGTGTTTTCACCCCTTTTCATAGAAAATCTAACAATAAAGTAATGAAATTCAAAGATTAATTTCGTACACACATGTTTGAATCACAACATTAATTGCAAAATTCAAAAAATATTTCAAAGCTTTTCAATCTAATTCACTTTGAATTTACATGATTGTGTGGAATTCATTGTTAATTGTTATCCAAATATTTAGAGTAATTAATCTTATTGATCAGTGTGTGTGTGGGTTATTGTAATAGTGTTTAAAACTCTGGATTGTGTATGGCTAAAAAATGTTTCAACTCACCGTTTCTTTTTTCAGTATTACATGCATCACGGTTAGCTGAAACGGCTAACGTGTATAAATTATAAGTAGACTTAAGTGTGCTGATCACTCATTATGAATGTCTGTGCAAAAATTTTGAATGCTTTTGAACCTTAAGTAGAGACCCATGACTCATGAAACAAGTGACCTTGTAGCAATGAAAGAGTAAGTGGAGGAACTCCAATACTTAGGAACATTCGGGAGAATATCGATGAAGATGGTGCTCCGGGAAACGACCGGTGTGAAGTTAAACTTCTATTCAAATGACGAAAACGAAAGAAATAATGATATATGTGTCAATAACCCAAGTAACATAAGTAGCTGAACATCAGTTTATTCAGCTGAAATAAGCTTAAAAATTGTTTCTTAAACTCTTATTCCACTTCAAGGGGCAGGATCCGTCATCGATTTCGGAATTTTCAAAAGCAGTTTTTTCGTTCAAAGTCAAGAAAATTCACAGGAAAAAGTGTTCACTGTATTCAATTCTCCAACCACAACACGGTGGCTAACACATTTTCGTCGAATAATTTTCAGTTTTGAACAGAAAAACTGCTTTTAAAGTTTCGATGATGACGATGATTACGATGACGGAGCGTTGAGCGTTAAATGTTTGTTGGGAATGGAGCATGCCAAAAAACGAAATCTCACTGTACTAATAATGCCGTTACAGTACAACTTACACTAATTTTGTCGTGTTGGGTTGTGACTAAAGTGAAAAAGGACGTTTTTTTTGCCATGGGCGTTTATTTCAAAGAACGCAATGGATAATGCGTAAAAATACCACCGAAATGTATTGCGAAAGTGTGACAATTACAGGGTGGGTGTACGGCTGTCAACTACAAACAAAGCTCGCCTAACAATCATCTCTCGGGCGGGCCGTCCCAAACAGCATCATCTCTCACGCGGGCGGACCCAAACAGCACAGACGTCGAAACGCGGGCCATGCCAGACAGCAAATGCTGATGCATTTCAACACTCAAACAGCGGGATGCCTAGCAGCTTTGTGAGCCAAACGAATACATCCACAAAACATGAACGTTAGGCGAACCTCGTTGCGTATACCCCCCCTGGACAATTAGAAGTGTGATGGCAAAGTGCAACCTTGCAATCTGACAGCACTTCGACAAAGAGAAACGTCATGAAAAGCCACGTGCTACCAGGGGGAGTATACGTAACGAGGTTCGCCTACCGTTCATGTTTTGTGGGTGTATTCGTTTGGCTCACAGCGCTGCTAGGCATTCCGCTGTTTGAGTGTTGAAATGCATCAGCATTTGCTGTCTGGCATGGCCCGCGTTTCGACCTGTGCTGTTTGGGTCGGCCCGCGTGAGAGATGATGCTGTTTGGGACGGCCCGCCCGAGAGATGATTGTTAGGCGAGCAATCTTTTCATTAATTCAATGGAAAAACTTTGTTTATTTTTTTTTTAATGAATTGGTTAAATAGTTGTCGGCAACTGCCTCCGTGCAAGAAAATAGGTGTGATCAACGAAGTACACCGAATGTCCATATTTTAAAGCAACCTCGATTAAGGTGAAGATGAATCGAAGCCAAACCTCAAATTTTCAAGAGCACGGATCTGGAGAACCAAACATCCGTTTGAGCTGAAAACTTAATCGATTGGTCAACACCAGCGAGTGACCAATCGATTAAGTTTTCAGCTCAAACGGATGTTTGGTTCTCCAGATCCGTGCTCTTGAAAATTTGAGGTTTGGCTTCGATTCATCTTCACCTTAAAGTGGGGGAAACAAAGGGGAAACCCCAACCGTGATCAGTATTTCCGAATTTGATGGATTTAAGGCCGCACGGGATGTCATCATAATCATCCTATCCAATTGAAGAAAGAAATCTCAAGTACCACTTCATATATCGATGCGAAAAAATTATCACTATAATTCTATAATGTATTGCACAATCCATTAAATTTTCAGCTTCATCGGTTCATTAAAACTAAAGATTTGCTTCTGCAAAGTTTTGATGATGATTGTTAGAGTGAGACAAAAGATAGGGATAATAACACGGTTTCCCGTGTCACCTTAAATAGGAGATTTTGAACTCCATTAGGGAAATCAAAGCACAGATAAATAGACATAACACTCGGATTCATTTCATCGCACAGCAAAATTGTGCTCAATTCTAATATTTGATAGCGACGTTTGCGCACTACCGATATTTAATATCCGTAAAACGTCAATCCGTGTTTTACCATTGAGAATTAAAGCTCGCGGTACTATGTTTTAAATTGATGGCTGTTCTAACTGTCATGTCTATTTATCTTTGATCAAATAGACATGACAGTTTTTCACCGAAATCGCAGTGATGCACAGTATTTGAGAGAAATGCTTAGTGATCGATACCAGTCACACCACTTTACGATACAAGTTTCTTCCAGCCTCCCAGTGTGACTTACTTCACCGGGCACTTAATTTCACTATGGAAAACCTTCGCACTTCTTCACTGAAGGATTTCATTCCAAGCACAGGCCTTGAAAGTCTTATAATTCACGACATTTTATGAAATTTCCTCAACGACCGCGTAAAACTGAGAATGTAAACAAACTTCAGTCCGTCGTACTGAGAAAAAAGCTTGTGCGGGTAAATGTGTGCGCGATGCTCGACGTAGGAAACCAGGCTCCTGACAACCATATATCGATACACAGTGTTCTTCGTAGCCAGGATGTCACGGGCGATAAGTGAATACACGGAGACGGAATTCAACTCAATTTTGGGTTGTTTCAACGCAATTCCGTAGTTGAGCCCAATAACTCAATTTTGGCTAAATTTCCAAGGTCCCCACTAGGTAGTTTGGCTTTAATTCCATTAGAAAAATATACTCAATTTTGGGTTGATTTAACGCAAAATTGAGTTCTTTCGACCCAAACAAAAGAAAAGTTGCATTTACCCAAATTTGGCTTATTGGGCCAAAGTACCCCCATTGGGTAGATGCAGCTCTCTCTATTTTTGACAACATTCGTGTGGGACAAAGAGAAAACCGAGAGATTTTGGGTTGAAACTATAATCGATATACTTAATTTTGGGTAAAGTAAACTCAAAAATTAGGTAAAAATATTTCTCCGTGTATCGCTCACTGTCAGTTGTAAGAACTGTGAAAATAAAGACTATTGTTTTGTTTAATTGTTTGTTATGGTTTGATTATCAGTTGAAGCACATTCAACATTTCGATGGTTTTGGAAGGAGAGAAAACATTGAAAAGCATCCTGCAAGCCTCCAAGCAAGCAATTTGTTATTTTATTACGACTCTTGCTCGATTACGGATCATAAACATTAAACAAAACTTCGCATCCTGATTGCACTCTCGATTCAATTTACCCGAAAATGGGTAAACACATGGAGATGTTGACTACGCTACAAGTCGTCCCGTGCCATGGGCCTGTAGGAAACGGTTACTTTGGTTGTGTTGTTTTCGCTACACTGTGAGCAGCTGTCATGATTGTTCAGTCAAAAGGAATTGTGTTTAAATGTTTGAGCTGAATTTGGATGGCGAATAATAAATTTCAAAGGAAATTAATATTATTCATCATGCCTAAGGAATGGAGAGAGATGCCCGTAGATCTGTATATTCTAGTAAAACATTTTATTACAGCGTTGATATGTTGCATTTTGACCACTAATTCTATCACAGTGAGCCGTAAGTTGTGAGACGAATCTGAAAACTGATTGCGACAGAAATGAAAACGATACGACGAATTGAGAATACGGCAAGATGATGCATTTTCATTGCATTATTTCAAAGAAGATGATCAAGGTTCATCGAAATATATTGCACAATGCGAAAGGCGATTTGGGAAAGAATTGTTTCGCATCGGTTTGTATAAGCATCATCCACTGCAATACTGAGAAAACTGCAGGTTCTCACTGATCAAAGCTTAATACGATGGATACTAGCACATCACCCTACACGGAAAAAAAATGCGTTTCCGGAATCATGAACAAAAAGTCATGAAATCATAAAATTTTATGTTTCATAATAATTTCATGACTTATAACCATGGCTATTAATCAAGAATTTGTGTGCTCAGGGCGTTACATGAATCCAACTGTCACTTTTTTCATTTAAGTCAACACGTCTTTTGCGATCGGTAGTGTTTTTTTAGTGAAATTGTAAATAAGTTTTGTTTGCGGAAGTGGTTAATTTGAATACCATGCTCGTCGGAGCTTTGCCATCATATCGATTACATTCCCGATGGCCCAATTAAACTGCCGGTGCAATTAAATGTGCGAAAATGTACTTGTAAGCTTTCACACTGATCATTCAGTACCGGGCAATGATTGACGTAGGTTTTGCTTGACAAATTCGTCGGCGATTTTAAATGTTCGGATGTGATGCACATGTTCTCCACATTTTACAATAGAGCAGCTCATACAAACCTTCGACAGCCGGATGATCTTTACCACGTTCCACGCCTGTAGAGTCGTTTAGGATTTTTCCATCGCCAATACAATCACGATGTGCCAATTGAATGTTTGAAATGACATTTTGCGTGCAAACCTAGCCACCGGATGTTCGCGTTCCTGCCAAAGATGTGGCACTCGTTAAGTTGACTTTTCTCACAGTTTATTCCGAAATTACCGGCACAAAATCCATCTTCATGTTATTTGTTTACCTATGACAAATATACTGGGATCATAATTGATGTTTGTGTGTTTTCATGAAGTTAATTCATGATTTCATGATTCTGCTTCATGATTTCATAACTCAGATTTCCACTTTTCATCAACAAAACTGGAATCATAAATGACAGGTATCTAAATCCATGAATAGTGTTTATGTTTTCATGAATTTAATTCATGGTTCCAGAATACATAGTTTATGATTTGATGATTTGAATTTACGCTTTGGAAACGTAACGTACAGCTGGCGTTACGGTGAAAAGATTCATGATTTCATGACTTTTGGTCATGATGTATTTCCATAACATGAAAATACACGTTCCTCCCAAAATCATGACCTTTTCTCTTTGTTTTGAGTGCCGCATTTTTACCCGTGTACATAAAGAAGTGGCACACATTTTTCCTTTATGACGAAAAAACTGAGCATTAGTTCAAGGTCATCGTTGAAGGTCTCTCAGGTGGCTATGAACCACCTGAAGAGATCAAAACTGAAATAAATGATTAACATAGATTTTCCCCAGGCAAAATGATCACAATGAAATGAGAACCCAAATTTGGTATCGTTGGAACGGCTTTCTCGATAATTTCATTTAGGTAATTCATTCTAATGAAAGTGATCATCTTTTTCTTCTCTTTGGCATCAAGGGAATCTGCGGTAATATGCACCCTTGAGGCAAAACGGTGCTAATTTAAGCTATTTGTGAAGTAACTGGGATCCCGGACATATAATCTGACAAGAAAAATTCTACGGAAAATGTTTTATTTTTTTCAAATTATTCATAAAACCATTCATAATATATTACCCTAGATACCCCTACGTCTTCATTGGGATGGAGCCAGCTCATCAGCCTAGTATGCACTGGGACATTTTCTCAGTAATTAATCGAGAGCTTTCTTTGCTAAAGTTGCCTTTCTTGCATTCGTATCAGAGACGAATAGAGACATAGTAGTCCGGTTCAGATTGGGTATCACTTCTAGTACTGTATTTTGTCCCTTGCACAATTTTCGGGCTCCATATAAAAGGGCGGTCAAAACTACCAAAAACATTTTTGAGATTTTTATGTATTTTATTATTTTAAAATATACCTCATGTATTATATTATTATGATCCTCAATTGAAATTGAACTAAAATTTAAATTTCTATGAATTTTTTGACGCAAATCGGCTGAAGTCAAAAAATGTAACAATAAAATAAACTACAAAATTTATAGTTTAGGAATGCAATATTTCCTAAAAATTACACACTATCTGAAAGCTTATGGTTCAACATATTTATTGAGCATTAGGATGGAATAAAAGATTTGGTATAAGTTTTAATACTCTTCAATATTACACTTTAGTAATTTTGATGATTTTGAACATGAAAAACAAATCTTGTCGCGTCATATCGCCGTCGTTTCGAATATTGCACATCAAAAGGCATCTTTAGATCTTACAAAAAACGTTTAATTTTTTTTTTGCAGAAATTTGCTGGTTTGCAAATTAGAGCTATTTGAATAATTCAATATTTTCATATATTTTGAGGATATTTTTCATAAAAAGTTTATTTAAAATTTATTTAACCACTGTTCATACACATTTTGATCAAACTCGGTCAAATACAAACCAAATTTGTGCTTTCAGCTCAGTTTGATAACATTTTTAATAAAAAAAACTTTTTTAAAAAAGTTACGTAATATGTGAATAGTCCCCTTCTGAAACAATAAAAACGCCAAATAACACATTTAGATTACATATTTTATCGATTAAGGCAATAAAACTAGTTTTGGCCAAACCTCATTTTTTTCGACCATTGTCCCTTGGAACAGATTGACAGATCGCAGTACACCTTTACGACATTCTAGAATTCGATCTATTACCTTATGAGCCATAAATTTGGGCAACTGCCAGGAACATGGAGGCCTTTATTTCGTCTTTGTTCGTATCGTGTGGCAGGCACGGTTATACTATTCTATGCCCTAGAAAGTTCAGGAAATTTCCATCACAAAACGATTCTGGCCGAACCAAGAATCGTTCCCAGACATCTTCAGCACCTGTTTTGTAGTCGTGAGATTACAACTCAGTCTACACTATAAGCAAAATCATGGATTTTCTTCAAATTCTCAATAACGGGGGATGGATCCATGGATCGAGGGATAGAGCTTTTCTAATCAAGCAAATGAGCGTTTGATCCAAATTTGATTCAAATTAACACGCTTATTATTTTGTGTGATCACTTCATATGTGCATTCCATAAAACTGTGTTATGTAAGAGCGGTCAAAACTGTTTAACCTATTCTAGTATACCTATACGTTCTCACGTGATTGTGGCAATCAATATCGTAATTCACTGAAAATTCATGTGCGTGTGGGAAACATCAGACCCACTTCTTGTGTCCAGTGCACAATACCTCCCTGGGCCACTCGGGAGCCATCGCCAACCGCCATGGGAACACCGCATTTTCGGCAAAATTCCCCCTAATGAGTCGGAGAAAAAACATCCATAAACTCTTATCCGGAATAAATTGAAAATTAATTCAATCTGTTATCACTCCTCGGAGAGAAAAGAGCCGCATTTCGTTCGGAGCTCAATGACGATCGTTTACCCACCTTCCCCATTTCGCCGTGTGTCATCGGATTGAGATTCAACAGAAGTCGTCGTTTGTCGTCGTAAAATAACACTTAAAACCTCCCAAAAGCTCTTTGATACTGCCGGCAAGACGTGGCAACAACAATCCATAACCAAAACGAGTTGCAATCGAGAAGCTGACCCTATCTATCTTGGGTCTCTTTTTTCTCTGTCGCGAGCTCGCGGCTTCTGGCTCCTGATGCAGAGTGTGTAATATCTCTGGAGAGGATTTAATGATGCTGCGCCTCTTGTATTTCTCGGTAGGTACTTCAGGTCTGCAGGGCGTTCTTGTGCCGTTCTTCCAGCATGACACCGTCGTCGTTGTTGAGGGAGTTGAGGAAATAGGCGCGCTAGATTACGACGTTATCTTAAAACTTTTCAAAAATAATATATTTGTTATAGGAGAAAAAAAAGCCGAAATAATGTATTACTTTATAGATAAACTTCTAGTCGCGCGGGATGGGAAAGGCGAGATCTCGAAAGCTGCTGTGCCGCATGCCGCCCAAAGAGATACCGGCTACCGGTTGCTTAGAGCCAGAAGAGGACGGTTTGGTCCACGATATCACTAGCTACTCAGAAGTATATCGACATCAGCTTCAGGAGATGATGCTTCTCTCGCACTTTAAGAAACATTGTTATCTGCTTCCTAATATGGTGATGCGACTAGCTTGGAACCCGGCGATTTCTTGGAATTTGAGTACACTACGATAATAACGCTTCTGAAGTAATCAACGTTTTAGCTTCCTTGTAAATTGGGGTAAATTTTGGCTTATGGACACAGTGAATAAGCTATAACTTTGTAGAGAAAAATATATAGAAATCCGAATCTTAAAAATAGACAAACTTACTTAAGTTAAATATTGAATAGTACTGAAACCCCAACATTTTTTTTCATCATGATGTGCGATAAAAGTTTTGAATCATAAAATTTCAGATGGTGCATAATACATATAAGAGAAATATCTCATTCCTAATGTATGAATTTTGTACTTTATTTCTCAATAATATTAATAGACAATTTAACGACATTGAATTCAACGAAAATATTTTTAGTACAACTTCAATCAAGATTAATTTCATAAAAATATACTATATAAGAGAAATAAGATAAATAATAAAATATATGAAATTCTCAAAATAATTTTAGTAGAGACGGCATTTTTTTCATTAAGCCCGCTTGTGCCATGACCACAAGCGAATTATTACAGCCATACCATCGTATTAAACGTGGCCGATTAATGAGCTGCCGCGTTTGTTGGCTGTGTCAGACACTGTGCCAGTTTACGGGTTTTGGAATCTGGACCATCACATCAAGACAGGGCGCGGCTACACGTCTTTGATCGCGAGGGTGGTTCAGCTCAAGGAATGCTTTGGGACCGGAACCGAAGAAACACCGGCAGCTAACAGCGGGTCCCATTAAGGGGAAATATATCGTCGTCATCGTCACTCTCCCCATCTGGGTCCCAATAATATAATGGGGCTTTCTTTCGGCTGCTGTGTGTGCTACCCGTTTTCTCCATTTGAATATTTATTTGCGTCATTTCCTGATAAAACAGTAATCTCCAAAGCGTTAAAAACATTCCTTCCCAGGTAGCAATTATCATTCTTTTTTACGTTACTTTTATGCGGCCAGTATGTCGTGCTATTATAGCCTTCTGTGCTTTAGTGATGTTATGTTCAATTTAAAATGATTTCACAAATTGCACGTTGTGCACCATAAGCTGATGATGAATTTGTGAGATTGATCAAACAATGCTTTGAAACGAATGTTGAGTTATATATGTTTATAATTATTTTATTTGTATGATTTTAAATATTACATTAATTTCTTATATCTAGGTGTTATATGTTAGGTAACACTATCATCATAATTTGGTAAAACTGAATTAAGCATTTACTAACATTTTGTTAATTATATTACATTTAATTTGCCGTAGTTAAGGTGAAGATAAATCGAAGCCAAAGTTCAAATTTTCAAGAGCACGGATCTGGAGAACCAAACACCCGTTTGAGCTGAAAACCTAATCGATTGGTCACCACCAGCTAGTGATCAATCGATTAAGTTTTCAGCTTAAACGGATGTTTGGTTCGCCAGATCCGTGCTCTTGAAAATTTGAACTTTGGCTTCGATTCATCTTCACCTTAACAGTTCAGATTGTTTACAAGTGAATTGATTTCACCTACTTAAAACGCTTTCAATAAACTTAACTTAACCTAACCTGAATGTAATGCATCAATCGTGGCAATAAAGATTGCAATAATTTTTGTTTAAAATTATTACCTAATAATGTAATTCGACATTTGTTTGAATGTTTCATCATACGATACATTTATTGCATGTAGAACAAAATTATTAATAATTTTAGACAAAGATCGACACAATCTTCTAATGCTACAATGAATGCGTCATTCTATTTAGGTTCTTCTTCTTCTTCTTGGTAATAACGTCCGCACTGGGACAGAGCCTGCTTCTCAGCTTAGTGTTCTTATGAGCACTTCCACAGTTATTAACTGAGAGCTTTCTCTACCAAAGTTGCCATTTTCGCATTCGTATATCGTGTGGCAGGTACGATGATACTCTATGCCCAGGGATGTCAAGGAAATTTTCATTACGAAAAGATCCTGGACCGACCGGGATTCGAACCCAGACACCTTCAGCATGCCGTTGCTTTGTAGCCGCGGACTCTAACTACTTGGCTAAGAAAGGCCCCATTATATTAGGTTATGTTTACTGAATTGCTATTTTTCTTCTCCTGAAAGCAAGTTAATTAAATTCACCTGTAAAAATTCTGAGACATGAAATGTAATGTGTTGTTAACAAAATGTTTATAATAACTTAACTATTTTTTGCCAAATTTGGGTGATAGTGTTGATTAACATTGACATGAATTTTTGCTGTAATTCTGAAAATAAACTCAAGACATTCCCGGAAAAAAATACCAAAAGACTACCCTGGAAATGAAAGAGCGTTTAATCTTAAAAATCTTTAAGGCGGTATCAATGGAGGAATACTAAGTAGAATTACTTACTTTTTTTTTAAAGGATTTGTTCTGTCAGGCTGTTTAACCTTCCAGTCGTCACGCGATTTGCCACCGTCAGAACCACCACGCTGGTGTTGTGAACGAAAAGCGAGGTTTTTTTCTGCAGTGTTGTACAAAATACAAAAGACGACTGAAGTGTTAAAGAGACCATAGCGAATTCTCATTTTTCCGAAACTTCTGCCTAAAATCTATAAGCCATAAAACAAAAGTTCGTTACGAATGTTGCAGGGAATTTTGGAAAAATATTAGTATTATAAAATCATAATTTTGCTAACGATAATTATATAGCATAACTTAAAATGAATTCAGGAACGATGGACATTGGATTTGTTCAGAAATCTGTCAAGGTATTCCTTATTTTTTTTCTGGAGATTTAGATCAAAAGTTCGCACCAGCATTGATGTTTATTGTTTTCTTTCGATGTTTTTTTTTCAGGCACTACTATGATCCTTATTCAATAACACAAGCAAATAACATAATGCATCTATCAAATAGTGTACGCACATACGATAAATTTTATGATTCTTTCTGTGTATTCGTCTAGAAACTCCACTGAATTTATTGTTCACATTCTTTACGTTTTTTAGGTTTTCCATGTCAAATTTCCACAAGAATTATAATCGAAGTTCCGTTCAGTATTCACAATATTTTTTCTAACGATCCAAGGTGAGTAATACCCTTGCTGTGATATTTTGTAAATTGCTCCTGGTATTTATTTTTGGGATTCTGCCTAATCAATTTGATCTCACTAACATCCCTTCAATGATTGCTGTATTGAGAAACCTCTTCTGAAGATTGTGTTGAAATGCACAGAAATTTTTCCGCAAATTCTATTTATTTTGCTTTAGAATGTTTCAAGAGTTTGCGGAGAAATTTAACTGATTATTTCTACAAGTATGCTTGAAATTCTTCCATAAATTAAGGGCAAAACACAAATAATAGAGCTTAAATTATAGTCTGAGAGCAGCACATCTTATGATAAATCTTGAATTTCGTAAAGAATTTTGCAATGAATCCTGATTCACTTTGGCATGGGGGGTTTTCTCGGCCAAATCGTCTGAAACTTTGTAATAAGAAGCACTTCAATACGACGCATATTGTTTCCATATATGAGCTCAGTAGCTTTCAAAAACCCCACTGCCGAAGTGAATCAAGAATAGGATCCGGCTCCCTATTTACCGAAATTTTCTTAGCATTTCTCAACGCAATATTTATTGAGGCTTCTAGGAAACTTTTTTAAGTTTCTAGAAAACCACATACGTTTAAAAATTGTGAAGATATCAATGTTTATTATCAAAATCGTCACTGTTCGGAATATGAGTCATGTTCGGAATTCGAGACAGAACGATACTAGCTTTGATCGACAGTAAGTAAAGACGAGTCATAATAATCTCCATTTATAAAACGCGATTTGGAAACTAAAGATAAAATCCTGAGCAGTTTTAGATGGATTGTTTGGAGGAGCACTTCGAGAAAAAAAAATTGCAGGATGTCTATAGAAGTTAATAATGTAGAGTCATGGGTTCAATCCCAGGCCCGTCCTTCTCATCGTACTTTGTTGTTGAATATATTATAAAAATAACTAAATTCTAAATTTGGTAAATGCAATACAAGTATTTTTAGAAAAGGCATGACGAGACGGATCAATGACCGGCGCCATTTTGGAAATCAATGACCGGCCCAATTTGAAATCCAAGATGGCGACCTCCGGCTTGAGAAAATCAATAAAACCTATACAAAGGGTATTAGATATCAAATATGGCGGCCTCCAGTAGGGGAAAATCGTTGAAAACCCATGCAATGTGTGTATTTTCGAAACGGGCACAACGAAAGAGATGTAAGACGCTATTTTTAACATCCAAGATGGCGTCCTTCCATTTCCATCACTCTCTTGTCGTACCCGTTTCAAAAACACCCATGTTGCATGGGATTTCAACGATTTTCTCAAACCGGAGGTCACCATCTTGGGTTTCTGTGTGTGTGCTTTGCTTATTGAATATTGTTTCAGAAATTTGTAGAAGACCATAATAGCTTCCAAATAGCGGACCGAAAAATCTGTAGAGCTGTTGTACAGTGGAGTTTACACTTAGTTTTTGGGTTAAATTTGTTAACCGTCCCTTTGATATATTTTGAAGATGATGTTTCCAACTATATTAAAGAGAACATTTAGAGTATAGGTGTTTAGAATTTACACACTTAGATTTTTTTCACGAGCTCGGCTGTGCGAATCTCGGTTTCCAAATTTTAACCGAGACTCAGCTAACAAATTGTCCTTAGCAACGAAGCATGATTTACTGATAATCGGCATTTATTTCCTGAGATCCCAGGAAATTTGTTTGCCGACTACTCGGCTGTGCGAATCTCGGTTAAAATTAGCCGACATTCGGCATTCTAAATTAAGTGTGTACTAATGGTGGTCTGAAGGATACGAAGTTTTGTCGCACAGGGGTTTGATTGAACCTGATATTAGGCTAAAACATTTCAACGTATCCATGTAGTACTTTGAAGATCACGTTTTTAGCAAAATAGGAAGTTTATGGTCTCAAAATAGTAATTTGAATATCATGGAATGCTGTCACACAGAGGAGTTATCAGATTATTAGACGAAATTGTGAATACATTTTAACTTATAACATGTCAAGACGAACCTACAATTTTTAAACTGCTCGTTTCTAGCAATTATCGAACCGATTGTTTTAGCTTTTATTGAAGGGGAATAGTTGTACCAGCTCTAAGCATTGGCGCAATTCGTCTGAAACCTTCCACGTTTTTGTGATATGCAAATATAAATTTTCCTTGTTTTTTTTTTGCGCAAAGCTGATAAAATAGTTCTGGTTTTTGGTCTGATTTTAAGAAGTGACTCAAATCTTATCAGAAAGGTGTCGGTCAGTGAATGGATAGCATCACACATGTTGGGGACTACTTGCACACTCAATCTGGTCGGTAAAAATAACTGGGTTTTTGAACTACCGAAAAAGTCAGTAAACTAAAAAAAATGTATCCGCAATATCCATAAAAAAAATCAAATCTTGAAAATTATCCTGGACAGCTGCAGTTTTTTGCAAACTAATCAGAATTTCTTATTATATAACGTAATAGATGGCCGAAACTGTTCATGGACATAAGTGAGCACTACAACTCCCTACGGAAGATCCGCAAAATTGGCCGTTAAAATCATCCTAGACCACGGCGCGTTTTTTTCCAAACACGCCAAAAATCATAATTATAGAACATCAAAACCACCATGATCACCTAAATTCATTACAAACTCATTAATATTCATTATTATACAACATAAAGGCTGGTTTTGATATTTATAGACAAATGTCATGACTAGACATCTTGAAAAAAAAAACTACGTGTGTCTAGATTGATTTTTACGAGATGACCATTTAATCCGGTTATTCCAGATCCTCTTTGTTACCGATGATTCGTAACAATAAGTGAAAACCCCCACTTTATGGATATCAACTTCTGATAGGGATTTAGTTTAATCTACTCTGAACAATAATAACACACGTGATCCACCGATTTTCGACGAACACTAGCTGAATCATACGATTAGTTTAATTACGGTTGGAATGAATTTATACGCTTATTTGTTTCACGAAACATCGAACTAAGTAATCCAATGGTATAAATCTATTGATAAACATTCAATAAACTAATGATTTTCGACTAATATTTTATAAAGCTATTTTGAATAATTTAAAATGTTTTCATCAACTTTTGTTCATCCACTTTTTGTAGAATCGCTGTGGGTAAGAAAAAGTTATGCAAGGAAAAACAAAAAAATGCTATAACATTTCCAGATCTAAATGATGTTTTTTACAATATTTGAAGTAAAATTCTTTTTCTAGAACACTGCCCATAACTGCATATTTGTAACATACGAAAATAGTAGGCATTGAGTAAATGGAATGGGGCTCTGTACAAAAATCTTACTCTCTCTTTCACCCTATAATGAAATTAGTAAACAACAAGGCCAGTAAACGTCAAAATTTCTTTCATTATCATAACAGTATAGAGCCCCATACCAGGTGTGCATTTTATGGCAGTATGGGAAGAAGCTGAAATTTCTAAAAATAACAAAAAACTCAAAAGTGCTTATTTGGGGCCAGGGACTGAATTCTGATAAAATTGAGAGAATTTCTCACGTATCGCTCTCTGTAACTATCATAACATGCTGCACATTATGAGAGGCTGTATACTGTATACTGCTACACCTTTGATCAGATTGGGAGGATAGTAGTGCATGATAAAACCCTTCTAAACATGCTCCAAGCCGTCCCCCATTGCTATTGGAAGTTCGTGGATTGTTTATCGTGCCAGTAAAGAAAAACACCTACCCCCAACGGTAAAAAAGCGAGAAAAATGGATTTTATCATTGCTCTCTCTTTGGGGCTCTCGCTCGCTGCTTCCATTTATCAGACTTGTTACACCTTGCGATACAATGACGATCGTGAACCGCAACAGATGGGATGTTGTTCTTTGCTTGCTTTGATCGTGCTTCATACTCAAATGAGAGCGAATTCTGCAATGCCTGTTTGGGGCTGAATTTTGTACAGCTAATATTGCGTATTGGGTGAATAATCAGAAAATATTTCTTAAAGAAATTTCTTTGCTACTATATTACGAGGCTCATGCATAATATCTATGAATTATGCAGTTACGATAATCAATGTGACAATTCAACTTAGTAGGGAGTCGATGCCGGTTATGGACCCTTTGCGTATTATGGACCCCTACAGAAACACATAAAATTAACACTCAAAGCAACTTTATTCCTATGATAATCCACCGGGGGAATTTCGATTACATTGTTAGTCAGCAGTTTCAGGCAAAATATTTGGTTTGAGACGCATAAATACAGATATTTGAACAGTTTTGTAAATGAAACCACACAAGAGGGTCCATAATACGCATTTGTAGGTGGGTCCATAATAGGCTCGTCGGCAGCGAGCCGGATTACATGGGAATCAAATGGAGGGTCCATAATACGCAACGTCAAATTTGTAGACATTCCTATTATGGACCCCGGGAGGGTCCATAATAGGCATTCGGACAACAGTTTTTCAAATGCATATTTCGCTGGAAAAATCGAATGTTTTGTATGTTTCATAGACGTACTATGAAGTAAAGACATTGAATTTGTTGTTAGACTCCACAAAACTTAAATGCGTCTGAGATATTATTGCGGAAAAGCGTCTAGAATAAATTTCAGCTACTAAGGGGTCCATTACTAGCATTGAAACCCTATTTCATTTTCGAATTTTCTAAAACAATCTCACAGATTTGAGTAAGTTGATCGCAAATATATATCATGATCATCACGGTATCAACACAAAATTGTAAAAAATGTCGCATGTGATAAATATGCAGTTAAGGTAAGAACAGTATTCGTACAATCATTTCATTTGAACATTTTTTTATGGTTTCAAAATGAGGAAATCGTCCTTATCTTTATATAAGTTTTCACATATTCAAAATTAAATAAAAAATAAATTCACCGAAGTCTTATACCCTTTGATAAACTGAGCATGAATTTCTCACGCACAATTAAAAACGTGTCCTCACCAGGGAATCGAACAAAAAAAAATCCAACTTAGAAAATTAGACAAGCGACGACGCGTTTAAAATGCAATAATTTAGGCGCCACCGAGCTCGCAATAAATTTTCCTGCTCATCCTTTTGCGTTGCTGCTCGCATTTACCCGAGACGCAACCATCCGTCTTCGAAGACGAACGAAACGAAGCATCGAAGCGCCAAACGGTTAAGAAAAAAAAATCCCATACGAAAAGATCCTCCCTCTGGTCCTGTTGGCACTGCGAACGAGGCTTGTTTTGGGATTCGAAATGGCTTGTACGGGAAATGGAACGCATCGGAACATATATCGGAGGCGACAACGTGTAGAACCGTGTCATATACAGCGCACCGCACAGTGGCTGCACTTCGTACAAATACTAATTCTTTGACAAAATATGATTTTTAAGCACGATTCGATAGAAAACAGATTCAATCGGTACATTTGATAGAATCGGTTTAAAATAAACATATTTTGTACTTCAATTGATAAACCATATCAACATAAAAATTTATTGAAATGTATATATTTGCATACCATTTGCATGCTTTTGGGCGAATACCGTAATGGTTAAAACCCAGTACCAAAAAAAAAAAAAATTGCATGCTTTAAGCGTTCTTGTCAAATATTATTTAAAATATCTTCAAACTAAAGAAAAAGGTGCAATCTTTCGAGTGAGATTGGCTGAGCTAGAATTGGTTGAGATCCAGAACAAAAATATCGGTTTTGAAGGAACAACATCCAAAAAATTGGAAATGTCCGAAATAATCAGTTTGAGCTGAAATCTGTACAGTTCACGTGATGTACAAATATTAAATATACATCAATTGATATGAAATGTTGGAATATTACTGTTCAATACTGAAGAAAGCCAGAAAAACATTAGTGAATGAATTAGCAAACATTTATTCGACTTCTGGCCAGATTTGGGCTACTGCGCAACGCGGAGGAGACAGTCGACGACGGCGACCCAAAACCTGCCAGCAAAGCAAAAGGAGTGCTGCAAAAAGGTCCGGGGAGGTCAGATTTTGTCAGATTTCGTAAAACATAACCACACTAACGGGAGAGATCTGGTCGGGACAGGGAATGGCGCACAAAGAGAGGGCCCGTAATCGGAGGGTCCAAAGGCGGTAATCTCCGCAAACGAGCTCGGTGACGACGACGACTCAGAACAACTTTATGAGCCCTTATCTGATCGGATATTGGGCAAGCCTTAACGAGTTGCGCAGTCCAATACTTATGTGGGAAAGGCACATGGGAAGCTGGAGGACGAACCGTACTGGGGCCAAGCGGGTCAGCCCTCTGAACTTTTAGGGGCACTAATTGAGATAGGCGATTCACAATGGTATCTTATGTCTCAAATTCTTTGAGTGGTATAAAATGTTTCTAATTGTTGACGTCATTACATATCAAATATAATAACGATGAAAAGGATTATTATTTTTAAGGTGAACATTTTTGCTCGCGTCAAATTTTCAGTTTTTGTATGCCATTTTGGAGATTAGCGAAATTTGAAAGAATAAGTTCGTATTAGCTTGAAATACTATGTGCTGAGCATATGTTTGAATTGTGATCATTTAACTGTATGTAACAATGATTGCCGTGACAATGCGAATATATTTCCTAGAGTAATTTGGCTCCGTAATGCGTAACGGCGCTTGAGCCTACTAAATAAATGATTAATGAAACAACATAAATAATTTGAATGGTTATTTCTGTAATTCCACCTAGCAGTTGAAAAATTCCAGCGAATGGGTTTCCCCGATTGGTTGACAAAATGGGTTTTGGCGTACCTCATCAACCGCTCAGCATCAGTGCGACTTGGAACAACGCTTTCAGATCCATTCGAGATTACTTCCGGCGTCCCGCAGGGCAGCCATCTTGGGCCGCTTCTGTTTATACTATTTGTGAATGACCTCTGCAGCGAGTTGAAGTCATCGAAGGTGATGTACGCAGATGATCTGAAGATTTTTCGAGTAATCAATTCGCCTGTGAACTGTTGCGCCTTACAGATGGACATTGATAAGATCCTAGATTGGTGTTCAAGAAATGGGATGGATGTCAACATCGCGAAATGTAATGTTATCACCTTCACGCGGAAACGTTCACCGACGGTTTTTGAATATTCAATGCATGGTGCCACGATTGAACGAGTTAGACTGGTCAAGGATCTGGGTATCTCGCTTGACTGTAAGCTCCGTTTTGTCGAGCAGATTTCGTCAGTGATAGCAAAGGCTTACGCGGTTCTTGGAATTATCAGACGCAACACTAAAGATTTCAGAGACGTGTACTGCCTTAAAGCTTTATATATATCACTTGTTCGCAGCATTTTGGAATATGGAGTTATAGTTTGGGCCCCGTATCACTCTGTACACATCAATCGACTTGAACGAGTTCAAAAAAGTTTTATTAGGTATGCACTCCAGAGACTACCTTGGCGAAATAGGATGCTGCTGCCGCCATACGAGCATCGCTGTGCACTCGTCGACTTACCTACACTACGCAACAGGAGAACTCTTCTAAAGCAGCTTTTCATTTTTGATCTGCTCGAAAATAACATCGACTGCTCTGGTCTGTGAGGCAAATTAAGTTTCAATACTCCTGTGAGGCTCCTACGGAGGACTGCACTATTCCGACACGCTGCTCATCGAACGTTATATGGGCAAAATAATCCGCTTGATATATGTTGTGAAATGTTTAATAATGTGTATCACTTGTACGATTTTAACATAGCTAAGGAAACATTTAGATTAAGGATTCTACGGAATTGAAGTCTGTGCGATGTATTTTTATTTAAATCGAAGACCAAATAAATCAAACTTAATTTCAAAGTACCTATAGCTTTGCTATGGAAAGATTTCAATTTTCTAATTCGATAGATGGAAATCGTGTACTAAGTACATAGCATATTTTTATCGTTTTAGAGCTACACTATTGCTAGCACCAGTGTGCACAGTGTTCAACCTGTTGCGTTCCCATGCCAACAAAGGACTCATGCAGAGTTGCTCAGTCAGTGGGCTAGATAGATAAATATCATCCCACAAAGACGGGAATCGATCCGATTGTCGCCACCAGTCGGTAGCAGGTGCCGCAGCTGAGTGTCAAATGCTTTGTTCTCGAATGATATGTACTCTAGCGATGTCAAACGAATCTAGATGATTGGACCGAACATTGATTTATGGAACAACATGTCTGGAGAAAAATGTTTACAATTGGTATTTGGTTTTTGAGGATTGTTTAGAGATGGCATATGGGGCATGCCTAGGATTGTATATTTTTCGAGCAACGACGAAGCACGTGTCCTGTTTATTTAGCATCCAATGACCCACATAGAATACGCAATTTTGCTCTATATTTCCAAAGATAGATAGTTTATTTACTCTCCTTTGTTATTCGTGTTATGAGCATGATGTTTTATGGCTCAGAATGAAAAGTTTCTTGTTACATCGAGTATAATTTGTGTATGATATGCTCAACTGTTTACACTCTTCTGAAGATTTTATACAAATTGGTAAACGTCATACGCACAAATTAAAAATTATTTTTTATATCACGCTTTCAATCATTTATAACTGAAACGAGTATCAAAATAATATAGGGCAGATGGCGAATTCTTGTTGGACACTTGTCAATATTCGGGGAATATCACATAAATATCACTAAATTGGAAACAAGATGTTAATGTTAAACACCAATTCATACATCATTCTAGCTATCAGCAGTTTGTTTCACATTAGAAATTTCAAAATAATGTGTAATTACATTATTGTACTGAGCGCGGTTCAAGTAGCATCCAAATTGTTACGTCATGAGCTATATATTTTGCGCATTGGAATAGCTTATATAAAAGGCATATTTAAATGGATTTCCCGTTTTTTCTAACGATATTATATTATGGTTTTCTAATGTGAAGGGAACTTTCTTGAAAAACTTAGTTTATCTTTGTAAATATTGAAGCGTACAATGATTGACGCACTACCAACAGCTGTAGCTGTGTTTATTGACTATAGAATAAACCCCGTGAGATATGTTATGCCCATTGAAACAAAACATAAACACAACTGACAGAACAAAAGGCAATTTAGCCTTGCGCTGACGTTTTGTTCGATAAAATCATTATTTCAACGAATTACCCAAATTCGTCGTAATTCGTTTCATTGATTGTTTGGAATGTAATATTTTGCCTCTTATAATCATTTTATCAAGAACAAACTATAGTTTGCTGGTATTTATTTTTAATACCAAAATATGGTATTCGTTTGCCATGCTTTTCTGCTCGGATGTGATTACCCAATATATTTCGCGTAATTCAGTGAAGATCCTTAATCTGGCATATTTGACAACAAATCCTACTCAGCTAAAAAAAAAGCATTACAGTCCTTCTAATATTATGTAGAGCTAAATTGTTTGGAATATCAAAATCATTTATGTGATCCATTGAAAATTTGTTGACGAACGCTTAGCTTTTTCTCTAGCACCGTTGTATTATTTAAAGCATATATTTTCATTGTGTTTCGAACCTACACTATCAAGTGCCTAAATTATGACTTTGACCACAGTATTTTGAAAAAAAAAAAAACAAATTATTTAATCTATGTGGAACCTTATCGATTTCACCAAAAATAAAAAAAATTTGTTTAAAGTTTTTTGAGTTACGCAACAATACGAGTTTTCAACTGAAATATAATAGTTTCGAAGTTGTGAAAACCTTAGAAGAAAGTTGTAAGATTAGCCATTACACGCAATTACTTCGCTAAACAGGGCAAGTAGGACCCACCCAGTTTCATGCATTCATTCGCAACAGTTAGTTAACCATTGCGATAATGAAATTGATAAATCATAGATTTTGAATTTTGACTACTCATTTCATGCACATAAGGAGTCAAAAAATAAGTACATTTAATAGTATGTCACATCGCACTAAAAATTAACTGAAAATTCGCTTTTATAAAAAAGGAATAAAATATCTCTAAAATATATCATTCAAATGAATGAAAAGTAGTAAGTAAACTTCCAATAATTAATGAAATTGTAAATAAGTTCTGTTATTATTGTTAGGCATGAAAGAAAACCACCTAATGGGAAGGAATTGTTTTTCGCAACTACTAATTTTAGTAGAAATGACAAATGAAGTTCAATAAAAATAAAATAAAAGTAATCGTTTTCAGGATGTATTTGAAATTTCATCTCTTTCTTTGTTTAATTTTAAATTCGTATTTCAAAAATTAAAAACAAAAAGTAATATATTTTGAAAAATCAGACAATTTGTCTTCCTTTTAAACGATTTGAGATTGATTTTTTTATTGTTTAGTTTTGTTTGAACGTTTAGTGGTACTCTCTAGGCAAATGTTTGAAACGTGTAGGAAAAGTTTCGATTCTGGTGTTTGTTTTAATTGGTCACACGTACCTCGGATAAAAGAAATTTCGGGGTATATTAGACCATAGAATTTTTCATATGGATTGGAAACAAAATACCTGTTTTTCATAAGCATCTTGTTTTATTACTTGAAACTGTAGCTTATGCCGATGGAAATTCGATTTAATGCACAATTATTTCTTTGCGAGCTAACGCAAGACGTCACAATTCATCATGTAAGTTGAAAAGGGGTCGCTGAATTGACAACTTTTACATGGAGTACATGGTAATAAAAATAGCAATATTTTTTGTACTAAATACATCTCATATCATTTAATCCTCAACTTTCTAGAAGAATACCCCTTTGTAAAACTTTTCCCAAACTAGCTATGACAGAAGGCCCCACTTACCCCGGATTCTCACTTGCCCGGATTTATGGATTTGATGGAAATCAAATATTTTCAGGTGTTTATAAAAACCGGCAAATGAAATGTAATATGTTATGTTAATAATAGCTTAATTGGGTGATAGTGCTGCATGGAATTAGAGTTGAGATGATAGTATCGGTGGGACGATTCGATCTTAATTATATATAAAGGGTAACGGTCGTATTTAGGACCCTTTGAGGAAGTGGTTTTAGTGTTTTACCCAAATTTATGATTTGCACAGCGTAACCAAGGCAATGAACCATAACAATATGCAGAGAAAATTTCTTCTCACAAAGTCATGTATAGCTGAAAAAAAAGGTAGAAAACAATTCAACTGTAGTGCATTATTTTTTTTTCGGATCCACCAATACATTTTGGACCCTCAAAGTATATAATTTATCCCTCAGCATTTAAAATTCCCGATACAGAGAAAAAAAATCTGAAGGTCTTTTACTTACAGATTTGCGCAATAAGAAAAGCCACATGACTCGAGTGTGGTAGCCATATGGATTTCGTCATTGACTTCACGCTATAATTACGAATCTATGATATTTGGTCGAGTGACATTTAGTCGAATGACGTTTGGTCGAATGGCGTTTGGTCGAATGACGTTTAGTCGAAAGTATATTCGGTCTAATGGATATTTCGTCGAATGGACGTTTGGTCAAAAATAATTTAATAGCTTTAAGAAGCATTTTTTATTTGATTGAAAGGATTTGTAGTCTAAAATTCAGTTCAGGTTTTTCAGATTTTTTTTACAGGGTGTCATTTGGACTTTAATATACACAGTAATTAAATCATTAGAAAGGGCAAAGCATGTATGATAGGTGCTTTTACTGAAGGTTGCATATGCTAGGACAACATGATAGATGTCGAGATGTCTGCATAGATGTAATGATATTTCTTGATCAATCTCCAAGTCTACAATATGCGACGCATACGAATCTGAAGCGAAAAGATTCAGGAACTTATATGGAAATGTTATGGAATCCCTGTTGTTGGTTACTGGACATTATTTTTATTTTTCGCAAAACATAATTATTGAGATTTTTTTTTATAATTTTAGATAACAAAAACCCTTCCATATATTTTGTAATCCGAATTGTAATCCTTTAGCTTTGAGTCGCATGACCGATATAGCCATAACAAAATAGAATATAAAACACAATCTCGGGCGATACCTTCTCCTATATATTTTGTAATACAGCCAATTAGTGCTTATAAATTATGACAAATTACAAATTTGGATATCTGGAATAACATTCGAAATTGGCCAACATACTAAAAATATACAGTTTATTCTTAAATTCGCATTAACTTGAGAAGAGTTTGAGATACGGAAAAATATATTAGGGTAGATGTACCAATAGTGGAGGTACTAAGCACTATTGAACTTCATTTAACCGCCTAAATTCAAGAAGCGCAATTAATGTACATGTTAACCCACCGTCGGTCGCCCTAGTGTACTGAGTACACGCACTTTGCGAAAAGTCGAATAACACGATGAAAATCCCTTCAAATTGATCCGGGTGTTGGTCCTATTCCAAGATCTACTCTTCTTCTTGCTTGTAGAGAAGAAATTTTTCGAAAAAATCAACGAAAAGTATTCAAAAACATCGTGTTTTTAACCAAAGTTTTTAGGCGTGTACTCAGTACACCAGTGCGACCGCTCGTGTAACTTTTTTTTACCGGGCCCGTCACACGAGCGGTCGCATCGTGTACTGAGTACACGCGGAGCAATTTTGAGTGTACATCCAAAGCTAGGCAAGATAGAATATGGATGTCTTCGACAAATTTCTTCAGTTCAACGGTACCAATTGGTCGGTGGACAGAAAACACTTTGGAAACATCCTTATATTTATGTGGCCACCGGATTGTGCCCCGGGGGAACCGACGTAGTGGACATTTCGCAATGCAACATCTCGTACACAAATATCTCAGGATCTAGATTTTCTAGCAAGATGGTGTCTTCGGCAAAGCTGTTCAGTAGGTCAAGGGCTAACATGTGATAGGCTGCTTGTTTCGAAATTCTGCCACCAGATGGTGCTAGTGAGCATTTAAATTTTTAAACACCGATATCTCAAGATCCTGATTACCTAGAAAGATGATGTGTTCGACAAAGTTGTTTAGTAGGTCAAGGACTAACATATGATAAGCTACCTAACAAGAAAAACTGCCACAAGATGGCGCTAGTGAGCATGCAATATTTTAATCACGGATATCTCAGGATCCCGATTTTTTAGAGAGATTGTGTTTTCGGCAAAGTTGTTCCGTAGTTCAAGGGCTACCATGTGATGATCTTCTTGATTCGGAATTCTTTCAATAGATGGCGCTAGTGAGCATGATATTTTGCGAACACAGATATCTCAGGATCCAGGTTACCTATAAAGTTGACGTCTTTGACAAAAGTGTTGAATAGGTCAAGGTCTAGCATGCAATAAGCCACCCAACTTGAAATTTTACCAACAGATGGCGTATTTTGATCGCGAATATCTCAGGATAACGATATTTTAGCAAGATGGTGTTTTCGGCAAAGATGTTTAGTAGATTAAGGACTAAACATGTGATGTGCCGTTTGATTCGAATTTCTTCCACAAAACGACGCTGAAGATGCAATTCTTCGAACGCAAATATATTTGGATCCTGATCACTTAGATAAATGATCCTGAGATATTTTCATTACTAAGAAATATTACCCCTTCGGCAAGGTTGTTCTAAGATGAAGGCCTAAATGCAAGGAACCTCAAGTTTTAAAATTCTTTCAACTGGTGGCGCTATTCAGCATGCATATTTTGATTGCTAATATCTGAGGATCCCGATTACATCCAAATATAAACTTCTCGGCTCAAAAGTTCAGTAAGTCAAGTACAAACTTGTGATGGGCCACACTTGTTTGGGAATTCTTCCAATAGATGGTGCCACTGAGTTTGCTAAATTTTCAACCCAAATATCTAGGATCGTGATTGCTTAATCATGAAAATGACGTCTTCAACTAAGTTGTTTATTCTGTCCAAGACTGAAGCATGTTTAACATGTAATAAACCGTTTGATTTGAAAACGGTGCTCTTCAGCATGAAAATCCCATCAGAATATACTTCATAATTTCAAGGACAGTCAAATTTCCAGTCGATAATCAAAAGATCATCGACTCATGGAACAGATATTCTTTAGAAAGCTGATAAAAGGGAGCATTATAGTAATTATGATTTTTTTTTGTTTTAAGTATGGTTTCATGAGTCGATATCGAACTATGGAACATCGACTAATAAAGGTTTGACTATATTCAAAAATATGACGATCAAAATCATTGCAGCCTGCAGTTGGTCGCATATATATGAATCGGTCGTTAAAAAAATGATCGATGGACACCTATGAAAGTGTGACGCCTTTTTGTCTGTGCTGAAATCAAAGAACTGTCAATGGTGGTTACAATTGAGCAATAGGCCTTTTCACGAGACGTCTCAAATCAGCTGATTCGGAAGGTCTTTGACAGTTATTCTATGCAAATGCCGAACGTGTCGGTGGTTCTAAAAGGTAAACAATAATATAAAATAATGATCAAATTATTATGAAGGTGTAATCGGTTTTCTACAAAACATCTATTCTGTGCATTCAACTGAATTTTCTGATAAAATTGTCAATTGCATACTGCAGTAGCACGTAGTATTTTTCTGCTATCAAACAGTATATTTCAAGCACATTGATTGATTTAAATAATGCGAATAATAGCCTTAAAACTGCTGCTAGACTTAGTACACGCGGCTATTCATTTCTACTTCCATTTGAAAAAAATAAATAAAATGGAAATGCCTATCAAATATCTAATAAGCCTATGCATGCTATAAAACGTTTGACTTTTTCTGTGCGCGCTGTTTTCGAGTTGCCCGGCGAGTTGCCACGGCGCACAGTAAAAGTTAAAAGAACAAAAGAATTTATGGCACGTACAGAGGCTCATGGGCGGCAGAAAGCTGTTACACAAAAACAAAGATGGATGTGGGTTAGTGCAAAGTGATATGAGAAACTCGGTCTCTCATGGCGACTCAAGGGATGTCACGCACACTACAACATTGTTCGAATCACCTCGA
The DNA here is from genome assembly GCF_002204515.2 of Aedes aegypti. Taxonomy (NCBI): domain Eukaryota; kingdom Metazoa; phylum Arthropoda; class Insecta; order Diptera; family Culicidae; genus Aedes; species Aedes aegypti. Next base: position 145,697,974 of record NC_035108.1, read on the forward strand.
ATGTGATAGTCATTGCCTGCACGGAGAAAATGAAGTACTCAAAAGTGAGTTCACTCCACTCAATTCCGGGGGTTCGTGCGTTAACCTAATTTTGAGTTGATTGGGTAGAAGTTGTTTTCATTTGCAGCCATGCGAAAAAATACCTACTGGCTAAGTTCTTTTCACTCAATCGACAGATCAAATAACTCAACTTCCAGTACAATGCCACTTACTCAAATTTGAGGTAACGCACTAAGGTTCGGTTTTTGGGTTGTTTTGTTCTTCGCTCTCTGACAACAATAGGAGGAGCAAATGAAATAGGGAGAGAAAAATAACTCAAAAGTAAGTTAAAAAATACTCAAATATGGGTTTTCCGTTTTCTCCGTGTGTGTTGTTTACAAATAAATTCAAAGTGCTCTTTGTGCTAGTATAACCATATTATGATTATACTAGCACAAAGAGCACTTTGAATTTATTTGTAAACGACCAGTATGTAAAATTATCGGTCACGGCAATAATCATAAGCCTATCTCTAAAGCTGATTTTCCGGAGGAAAAAGACGTGCCATAATATCAAACCCGACCAGTGCAGCTACGAATTTAGATTATCACCAGCAACGAGAAGTTTGCGTTCTACCTTTCTTCTAAATATAACAATAATATTGCTCAATTTGAATCTAGAATTTGAAGTAGAATGAACCCTATATGTTTAATTTTATTTTGTGTTTATCTATTAATTTACTGGTAGCGAAATGTTTTAACATTTGACAAAACGTGTATTGATGAGCCCAAATGATCAGTATCATAAGATGTTCAGAAAATTAAATGCTCACTGGCGCAGGGTTACATAATTCAAAATATAATTGCCAATAACATGTGACCACTTTCCTTACCTGATAAATTTGATGAAGACGTCAAGTTTTAAAATAATCGGGAACTTTATAGGTAACCTGGATCCTGAGATACCTGTGTTCGCAAAATATCATGCTCACTAGCGCCATCTATTGAAAGAATTCCGAATCAAGAAGGTCATCACATGGTAGCCCTTGAACTACTGAACAATTTTGCTGAAAACACCATCTTTCTAAAAAATCGGGATCCTGAGATATCCGTGATTAAAATATTGCATGCTCACTAGTGCCATCTTGTGGCAGTTTTTCTTGTTAGGTAGCTTATCATATGTTAGTCCTTGACCTACTAAACAACTTTGTCGAACACATCACCTTTCTAGGTAATCAGGATCTTGAGATATCGGTGTTTAAAAAATTAAATGCTCACTAGCACCATCTGGTGGCAGAATTTCGAAACAAGCAGCCTATCACATGTTAGCCCTTGACCTACTGAACAACTTTGCCGAAGACACCATCTTGCTAAAAAATCTAGATCCTGAGATATTTGTGTACGAGATGTTGCATTGCGAAATGTCCACTACGTCGGTTCCCCCGGGGCACAATCCGATGGCCACAGGAAGATGGGGATGTTTCCAAAGTGTTTTCTGTCCACTGACCAATTGGTACCGTTGGACTGAAGAAATTTGTCGAAGACATCCATATTCTATCTTGCCTAGCTTTGGATGTACAATCAAAATTGCTCCGAGTGTACTCAGTACACGATGCGACCGCTGGTGTAACTTTTTTTTGAGCGACTGACGGAAGGTTAATTTTGTAACGGGAAGTAACGACGATTGATTTAAGGCGAAGTAGGCCGTCATTGAAATTTGTATGCGTCGTTGATGATTGCTGCTAATTCATCTCACGATTTCAAATCAAAGAAAATCATTTGGTTTTGCACAGACATAGCTGAAAAAGTATCAGCATACTTTATGCATGTTAGCGCGTACAGTGATACTTTTTCTAGTCAATATAAAATATCAAGACTGAGTTTTATCACTTTGAAGTGCAAGCTGAAAAGTCATCATTGTTGCCAAAATGAATGACGGGCTACTTAGCCTTAATGAGAAAAAATATTTCATCGCAGTAATCCACGGCTTGTCAGTGAAAAATTATACCTCCACTATTGGTACACTGTTCCTTTAGTTGCGGTAAGGTACCGTGGGGTAAGTGGATACAGAAAAATCAAAAGTCAACTTCATTGTTATGTACAGCTAACATTAATAATGTAATTCAAACTTTTTTCTGTGCATGACAAATGAGGGACTATTATACTTCAAATCGTCAATTATTTTGATTTTTATGATTGTTATCTATTGAGCATAAAGGACTTGAAAATTTGCGCCAAACGATCCACTTGCCCTACCATGGTGGGGTAAGTGGATCACATATAAAAAAAAACTCTATTCTCAAAACAAATGTGATGTAATCATGTATAGTAAGAATTATATTACTGTCATTCTTGTTATATGTGCTATGTTATATACCAATTTTGATAGCTTTAAAATTAAAAAATATCTATATTTTATCAAAATATTATGAAAAATATTTGTACATTAGTTTACACTCATTCGAACAAAAACAAATACTGTAACTAGAATATTTTGGAGAAAATTCATTAATTTTATACACCAGAGTTATACAAAAGAATTGAGGATTATTCTTTTTGCAATTTCTCATCGTAATAGGCTGTTTTCCATCACGCTAATCTGTCATGAAACAACCTACTTTCCTGCACTGAAGTATACAGTGCGGGAATAGTCATTACCTAACTGAAACCAGTGCTGTAATGATTCATTACGCAACGCTTTCTCATTACGCAACTGTTTTGAGTTGCGTAATGAATCATAACACAACAATTTCTCAGAAATTGTAAAATAATGGTGAATGCATTCCGATATAATTTCTGATACCATCAAGTGGTCTTCCACGAAATTGCAAAAAATGTTGTACGTAACTCGTTGCAGAACTCGATTTTTACAGCACTCGTCGTAATTATCCTACTCGGCAAGCCTCGTAGGATAAATTTACGACTCGTGCTGTAAAAATCGTCATTCTGCAACTTGTTCCGTAAACTACTATTACGATGTTTTCGAAAGGCACTCGTAGTTTAAAAATATTAATTACATATTCTTTTGTTTAACATACTGAAATCTTTTTATTATATTTTTGTAAATAGTTATATCATCTGTCTAGAACAATCGATATGGTCAAAAAACGTACGATAATATGTATTTAGGTGGAGAATTTGTATATTTTGCTCTTCTGCATTTCAGCTTAGAAAACCAAGAAAAATTTGGTTTGAATTTTTCAATTTTCAATTTTTTGTACTAGAAAGACTGTACAACACTTTTAGGTGGATTAATTGAAATTTTCTCAGGTCAATTTGGCAAATTCAAGCTAGGAATGAAAAATGTAAAAGGAAAACAACACTTGATGACACTAAAGCTTATTCAAATCCGCGTAAGTAGTCTGCCAATATTTGATAACAATAGTTGATCCACTTACACCATCCCATTAAAAAGTGCGGGTAAGTGTATCATGATCAATATATCTGTATTTATTTACAAAAATTAAATATTTTTCATTGTGAATCATACAATTAGAACTGAAATGTTCACCATGTGTTGAAAAAACTAATAGTATTCGATTTTAGGCAGAGATACAATGGATTTTTTATCGACAGAAAACAACTTAAAAATGAATTGATTTTTACAGTCAGCAAGTTTGCTTGTGTTAGTGCACGTGTAGTATCAGTTTTGCAGTAGTATCAGTGTGTACGTGAGAATATAACCTGAAATGAAGCAAAGGTGTGAAAACATTCGGAATATTAAAGTATTTATTCTTATTACGGACGAATGATCCACTTACCCCACTGCTACACTTCCCCCACGGTACCTTATATTTTTAATGTGTGTTCCTATAGTTGCGGTATCCGTTGTTTTCTTATGGAATCATCCACTATAGGAACACTTTACCGCAACTATTGGTACAAGCAAGAACAGTTTTAGCAATTTTAGCGATATTTCATCAGTTTTAAAGCAATTTGAACGCACTTTTCAACTATTCCGTGTATCAACAAGCCAATACGTCGATGGCAGTGTCGGTTCTGTGGCTAATATAATAAAATCAGTGAAAACGGCACTACCGTAACTATAGGATCACCTACAATTAAGGGAACACTTACCCTATAACCAAAATAAAATAATTTTTTTCGCGAAATGTGATTTTGAATAAACCAACAATGTACTATGTCAAACTGTAAAATCAAAAATTTAGAAAAAAAAATCGCAAGATATATTATTGAACATTTGACCATCTTAGGCTAAACAGTTGTACGACATTTCCCAGAACGTCATTCCCAAGAATGGGACATTTCCCAGAGAAAAAAAAATAATAAGAAATTTTTGGGCTACATAAGTAAAACTTTTTTTTTGTGAAAGTACTTCCGGTTTGTCGCAGTCTTTTATTTATTGATTGGAGAATCTTCAAATCAAAAATGAAACAAATTCGCCAAATACAGTGCCACTTTACGGATATGTAATGAGAACCATTCTCCCCATATATTTGGACAATATTCTCCATACAAACTTCAAGCGCTTTTATCCTTTCCTTAGATGATACCGCTAAAATTTTCACAGTAACTTTTCGTAGCCTGAACAATATGAGCACTCAAACTACAATATTTTGTAGCTATTGAGTTTTGCTGTAAAAGAAAATTATCAAAGACAAGGGAGATTCCCTAGTGTAATATTTTTTATTATTCTACATAATTATGACAACAATAAACCTAGGAAATAACAGCCAATGTTTAAAAGAAGGGAAAATATGATGTGAAAGCAAACAAACAAATGCCATCAATTAAATTTGTGCATAGAAAGAATATTACTCTAGTACAAGCCACCCTTTGCAAATACAATTAGAAAGAACATCCAATTTTGAAAGAAGTAAGAATAACTATAAAAACAATAAAATGTTTAATTTTTCTCATAGATTGGGTCAAGTTTGCTCATAAAACAGAGTATGACCTATATAAGAGCAGTTGATGACAAACAGTTGAAAAATTGTTAAACAGCTTTGTCCCCTTATAATTTTGGTTGAATCGGTCCGTGAATCAAGCGGTCATTTATTTTGGACTTTCAAGGCCAAATTCTTTCCCCCCTATGGTCTTTTGTCCATACAAACGTTTTAAAATTTAGACAAACCCTTCCCCCCATAGATGACCAAATGGTTTTTGGACGGCCCTTTAGATGATTAGCCTCGATCCACAAATGCCTTAGAAGGCATCTATAATCAATTAAATTTGTTCTACAAAAGCGTTGGGATCAAAAATTAAATGTTGTTCTTAGAGCATTTCAAGAAAAAGAATAGTCTGCTTCGGCAGACTACATGAGATATTTGCATATATTTGTAGTGTGTACTAACGTAATAAAGTATTATTGAACAAACATGAAAAACTGAAACGAACTATCCAACGCAGAGCTAAAGAAGAGTTGCCAGCAGCTTTCAAAGTATAACATTCATTTTGACTGAACAGTGCGACAAGGGAAGCAAACATTCTCCTTTTAAACGATGTTTTAGACTCATTTCCAATTTTGGTCGTTTGAGATTCATAATCATAATCCAGATGAAATAAAATTTAAGGTGAATTGAGGTCGGTTTCCGGGATTCGAAGCTTCTGGGCAATTAGAATCAATTCGGAAGATACATTTTTAACGACAAAAAAAGAAAAAAAAACTAAACCGAAATATTTTTTTCCTCTTTTCAAAAGTCTCGCGTTCAGTATCATAAGGGTGTAACTGCAGTGATCGATCGATTCTACAGTGGTCAGTTATGATTTAACGTATTTTGGGCCTCAGCCGAGTGGATGTTTTAACAACTACCGAAAATCTAGACATTACATAAACTTAACAATTGGATAAAAAGGAACGTAGATTCACTTTGATTTTTCGCCCAGTGTACTTTTTTTTTTAATAGTCCTTGATATATACTGAAACTCCTTTGAAGACACCATTTTAATCATAAGGTACCGTTTTTGAGCTATAAGTTTTCAAATCATGAAAATCATTTTATTTCATAGGACTTTTCCCAAGCAACACACGAAGTTACAATTTAGTTACAACAATCTTTATGAAACAAATCTTAAATATCAATGGGGGCTTTTGCAACATTGACCATTACATCTGTGTAACCATAAAAGCGCAAGAGGTGGAGCTTAAATGCAACTTCTTGACTGTTACAATTGATGTTTTTATATAATCAATATATAACCTCATTTGTCACACATTAGTGATGTGGAAACAAAAAATAGACTTCCATGTCTTTGAGAAACGCTCAACAAGTAAATGGTTGTTTCAATTTAACTAAATTGCGAAATAATTTCCTTTTTTTTCCTATGTTACAGATTCAGTTCATGATGCTAACTATCGCTGACTAATTCTGATTTAAAATACAACATGCGCATAAAAATTTATGGTGATGTTGGGCCTTCTAGCTTTAAAGAACTCACGCGCTCTGAAATTTCCTAATATTTACGAAGAGAGCGGCAAATTATTAGCTTATGAGTAGAATTAATATGATATGCGATCTGCGTTTTTGAAAGTAAAGTGATATTTGTATTATGTTTATATCGAATGAACTTGAGACATTTATAATTCTTTTGATTCTTCTTTTAGTTTTCCATTGAAATATGTCAATTAAATTGTATCATTCATTTTTTTCCTCGAATTTATCGCCATATCGTTGGCTTTACACTACTGGATGAATGTTCGAAAATATCGTTCAACTCAAAGCAACATAAATAGTATTGAATACAGGTGTAAATTAAAACACATTTGAGTAACATCACTTGTGTCCATGTGGAAATAAAAACTTGCAATTTGTTATAATCCAATACTTCATCTTTTTGAGGATTTAGATTTTCACTTCATTGGATCGATGATCCAATTTGATCCAGCACTTCCGAAACATTTGAGATAAATTCTTTATGTGCATGATTTACCGTTTTGATTAATATTACGGACACTTAAGGCCTCAACGAAGTATAACCCATCAGGAAGCATATAAAATAAATCAATCTGTTAGAATCCTCGGCACTATCGAGCCTTCACAACACTTAACTTTCGAATGGTGAGTGCAGATTTAGTTTTTGATACATGAATAATTTTAAATAAATAGAAATGTGTGGGCTTTTCATGATTCTTACTCTGGACGCCTCCTTACTTTTCACCCATATTTCGGACACTTTGATTCAAATTCCGCATAGCTCATGCAAATTATAAAAATACAAGTCAAACCATTATTTGAAATTGGCAAACCACTAAAGAGGCGTCTAAGGCAGTTAAGTATTATAAATTTTAATAGATATCTATAGAAAATTTATATTAAAATGAACCTTGAAAGTGTGAATTTTTGAACGGCAAAAATAAAAACATTTCATGTGTATTCGGAATAAGAAACTGTCCTAATATTAATCAAAAAAAATATTAAACAAAACGGTATCACGAAATCATGGAATAAGTAGTTTATTTTTCTTCGATATTTTTAGCGCGTTGTATTAACGCTTTTTTTGTTTTAGCAAAATTACCATTACGCCTGAGTTTTCTCCATATTTTCTTGACTTTTTCACTGATTAAGTTTGGAAGATCCATTTTCACATCCGTATTTTGGAAAACTTTAAATCAAAACAAGTTTATTACATTCAAGTTCACCAGTGACCACAATATAACAACATTTTGTTATTGGATAGTAGCCTTATTAATGCATTGCAACTTAAAATGTTTGATTTCAGTTACTTTTCAACAATCAACTTGCGTTCACTACTGTGTAACATATTTGTAAATTATTCTCATAAAAAATCGGAATGTTTTTAACTTGTGACATTAGCCTAGTATATGCAACTTGATTTGTTTCAGGGTATTCGCTATGTAATTATCTTGCAACATTTTTTATACTTTAAAAAGTAGCTACGTTACAAGTGCTACTTGGGTTTAAAAAGATGGTCTAGAATACATAAAATTTTTGATGGGAATAGTCATATCGGATAGCATGTGAAAAGTTTTTTTTTAATTGAGAAAGGGTAGCTTTACGCAATTTGCGTTTTGACCATAATGGCATATTATAATTACCTACATTCAACGATGACAAAAGCACAACCCCCTTGCTTCAATTTTTATGGATTGCATTGAATTTAAATCAAATACAGTATTGGACATATAAAACGCATCGTTTTTCTTCCGGTGTCTGGCCATTTGGCAAAATGCCGTTTGGCCGAACGGGTCGTTTGACCGAATTATGAATAAAAAAAATCAAATTGCTCCAAAGCTGATGAGTAGGATTCATAAGTGCCCAGACAACCAGAAATCGCATGAAAGTTCACGTTAAAACTCGTTTATTCATACTAATTACATCAAACTCGCAAAGCACCGTGGATAAACTCGTCAAATTGATGAGTTTCTTCGCATAAAACACCTTTTTTCTGAGTTCATTTGTACATTTTGTTTCGTCCCGTACACTTGTACAAAGTAAGTCGAATCAATTCGTAGCAGCTGTCAAATCAACATTTGTTATCACAAGTTAAGTCGCGTAAGATAACAGGTTAGTTCGGGAGAATATTTATACACTCGCATTGTATGTTATCATTCATCACATAATATATGCACGCATATCGCCTCCACTTTTGTACGTAGAAGGCCTTTTCGCGACATCTTATAAGTGAAATTTTGCACGTACAAAGCCTCCAGGGGATTTCGTTATGCGTATATTTTGGTTGTCTGGGTGTGGCTCGAAAACTAATCAGCTAATTATTTTGTTGATTTTTCTGATGTGACCGAACGTCATGTTTGTCGCTATATTAGTGCTCCAAGAGAGTAATTAAAACAATCCGTTAATTCAGGACGAAGTTGTAAACTCGCGTCAAGACTCTAAGCTGATGGTTGGTTCGGTTTTGGGTTACCAAGGGTGTGCTTGGGTTTAGAGTGATTTCCATCAGAAATTCGCCCTTCTTTTTAAAACTTAGGCTATTCTTTCGATAATAAGTCGTTCCATAACTATTGGCAATAATTAAGCTTATATTTTTGTTGGGAATTTTACCTACTTTAAATCATCTGCAGTTCTTTATAGTTATACTAATTACTTGCTACACTTGTTTTATGTACTACTGTGATTGTTCTTTTAGGTTAACTGCTATTAGTTTCTCGAATTGAAAGTACAACAAGATAGGTGTTGTTTGGTCGATAGTCGAGGATAAAAGAGGGCGAGCCCAGCTCGCTGTTTTTTTACACATTCTCTGCTTATCACTACCAGTGTTGATAGACTCACACTCAAAATCTCAATCAATACGCTCTCCCGTGAGAGGAAACTCATTATAGATCTGCTTCGCAAATCTCACGCTTGAGATTTTGATGCAAAATCAACTCAATCAACTCAAACCGTAAAACATGATTCAGTCGCAAAACCCGGCAAAAACTCGTGAAACCCGAATGTTGTTGTTAACGTTAGAAAGGATCAATATAATTTTACCAGACTAACAATAAATTATTGCCGTGTGTGAGTAAACTGTGGAAATACGAGACAATGAGTCAAAAAGGTGAGCCAACTCATCCATGATATTTTGACTGCTGAGTTGCATGATTGACAACTCAAGCATGAAAAATCTCAAGCGTGAGTTGTGAGAAATTGAGTTTTTCACAACACTGATCACTACTACATGTATATTATATAATCTGATTGTGATATGTAGCACAATTTGCTTAAATTTGTATAAGAGATTTTTTCTTCTTTTGATCATAGGCTGTTCTTTCATGATTGCCCGACATTTCCCCGAAAACCATTTCCCTGAATGAAATTTCACCAAATGACGTTTTCCCGAATCTACCATTTCCTCGAAAAACATCTTAATGTTAGCTACATACTGAAAGTTATTCATAATGCTGCTGTCAAAAGGAGGTCAACGTGCTAGCTTATGTAAGATTAGATGAAAATTTGTTACATTTGTTATAAAATCCATGTGTTTGAAGAAGCTAGTGTTAAAAGTGATGGTCATTAAACTCAAAACAATTTAAAAATCGTTCATGTGATAGTCTGACAAGCAAGCTCATAATAGGCAGTTTCATAGTAAGCGGTATTTTTGGCCTATGTCTGTTTGGCTTATGAACATTTGGGTGAATATACACTACCCGTCATAAATACGGACTCACTGAAAAAAGTATTGCAACACTCAGCTGAATAATGAATCACCCCCGAAAAGTTTAGCATCACCTCAAAACAGGTAATTTCACATTGCTATATCTCGAGATCCTTACGACTTGCAAAGAAGCGATCTTCAGCAAAGTTGTTCAGGGGATCAAGGACATCCGGAAAGCGAACAGTTCAGTTCGCGATTTTGCCGCTAGGTGGCGCTAGTGAGCATGTAAAACTGAGCATTTTGAACTAGTTATAGCTTGTGATCCATAAGAGATAGAAAGTTCGGGTCTTCGGCAAAGTTGCTCAGGGGTTCAAGGACATCCGGAAAGCGAACAGTTTAGTTCGCGATTTTGCCGCTAGGTGGCGCTAGTAAGCATGTAAAATTGAGCTTTCAAACTAGTTCTAGCTTGTGATCCATAAGAGATAGAAAGTTCGGGTCTTCGGCAAAGTTGCTCAGGGGTTCAAGGACATCCGGAAAGCGAACAGTTTAGTTCGCGATTTTGCCGCTAGGTGGCGCTAGTAAGCATGTAAAATTGAGCTTTCAAACTAGTTCTAGCTTGTGATCCATAAGAGATAGAAAGTTCGGGTCTTCGGCAAAGTTGCTCAGAAAGTCAAGGACATCCGGAAAGCGAACAGTTTAGTTCGCGATTTTGCCACTAGGTGGCGCTAGTGAGCATGTCAAACTGAGCATTTTCCAGTTCTAACTTGCGATCCACAAGAGATAGAAAGTTCGGGTCTTCGGCAAAGTTGCTCAGGGGTTCAAGGACATCCGGAAAGCGAACAGTTTAGTTCGCGATTTTGCCGCTAGGTGGCGCTAGTAAGCATGTAAAATTGAGCTTTCAAACTAGTTCTAGCTTGTGATCCATAAGAGATAGAAAGTTCGGGTCTTCGGCAAAGTTGCTCAGGGGTTCAAGGACATCCGGAAAGCGAACAGTTTAGTTCGCGATTTTGCCGCTAGGTGGCGCTAGTAAGCATGTAAAATTGAGCTTTCAAACTAGTTCTAGCTTGTGATCCATAAGAGATAGAAAGTTCGGGTCTTCGGCAAAGTTGCTCAGAAAGTCAAGGACATCCGGAAAGCGAACAGTTTAGTTCGCGATTTGCCACTAGGTGATTCAGGTCTGATCAAATATATATTCAAGTATATCATATCTGATTCATATGCTAGTGATTCTGGTATGACTTACCCCATGTGCGAGTGACTCAGTCAGGACTCATATTCATCATATTCAAATTATTCAAGTCAGAATCTCTTCATGGTTCAAGTTTGATTGACTTCATATCCAAGTCATTGATGTCTTATTCTCTTTATATTCATGTCTTTCAGGTTTAATTCACTCTACAGTCGACTCTCCATAACTCGATATTCAAGGGACCATTGACTTATAGAATTATCGAGTTATAGAATATACCAACGCAAAAAATCCCAAAATTGATTAAACTTATTTCAGTATTTCCGATACATATATGATTACTTCTGTAAGAAAGCAATAATATTTTGTTGATATTATTTTACAAACAAATATCCCATTTTTTTCCTTACGTAATTTTTTTTATTTCAATGTTTTAAACATTTATTACAACTTGCAAGTATTTATTAACTTCCAGACAAGAATAAGTCCAAGTTTCCCAGTATAAGAAGGATTTTAAAATGGATATCGAGTTATGGAGGGAAATTTTCCTGTCACTTGAGAGACTAATGGAGATATCGAGTTATAGAAATATCGAACTTATGGAGAGCACGATATAGGCGGCATCCACAAATTACGTAACGCTCTAAGGGGAGGGGGGGAGTAGGCTCAAGCGTTACGGATCATACAAAAATTTGAAATTTTTCATACAAAAAGCGTCACGGAGGGGGGGAGGGGGGTCACAAATTTTAGCGTTACGTAATAGATGGACGCTGCCATATGGGAATTTGAAGGGACCGAAAAATCGATCGAGTTATAGAATATCAAGTTGTGGAGAGTCGACTGTATATTCAAGAAATTCAGGCTTGACTTGAATATGGAGTAAACAAAAATCATGTCAAATTCACTCCATGTTCAAGTGACTCAGGATTGATTCATTTTATATTCAATAGATTCAAGTTTAGTTCTCTCCATACCCGCAAGTGTTTCACGTCAGATTCACTTTATTATTAAGTTATTCAAAATTGATTCATTTCATTTTCAAGTGATTCAGTTTGTTCCATATCCTAGTGATTCTTATCTGATTCGCTCATATTCGACTCATTCATTGATGTTCAAATGATTTCAAGTGATTCACTTCATTTTCAAATGTTTCAAGTTAGATTCATTTTATGTACAAGTGATTCAGGTCTGATTGATTTCATATTCAAGAGATTTAGGATTTATTTCCAGTGATTTATGTTTGATTCGCTTCATATCCAAGTGATTCATGTCGGATTCGCTCCATATTCAAGTGATTCAGGTTTGGTTCGCTTTATATTCAAGTGCTGCAGGTCTGAAAGTGCCTAGTTTGAAATGCTCAATTTAACATGCTCACTTGCGCCACCTAGCGGCAAAATCGCGAGCTAAACTGTTTGCTCCCCTGAGCAACTTTGCCGAAGACCCGAACTTTCTATCTCTTATGGACCACAAGCTAGAACTAGTTTGAAATGCTCAATTTTGCATGCTCACTAGCGCCACCTAGCGGCAAAATCGCGAACTAAACTGTTCGCTTTCCGGATGTCCTTGAACCCCTGAGCAACTTTGCCAAAGACCCGAACTTTCTATCTCTTATGGATCACAAGCTAGAACTAGTTCAAAATGCTTACTAGCGCCACATAGCGGCAAAATCGCGAACTGAACTGTTCGCTTTCCGGATGTCCTTGAACCCCTGAGCAACTTTGCCGAAGACCCGAACTTTCTATCTCTTTCGGATCACAAGCTAAAACTAGTTCAAAATGCTCAATTTTAAATGCTCACTTGCGCAACCTAGCGGCAAAATCGCGAACTAAACTGTTCCCTTTCCGGATGTCCTTAAACCCCTGAGCAACTTTGCCGAAGACCCGAACTTTCTATCTCTTCCGGATCACAAGCTAAAACTAGTTCAAAATGCTCAATTTTGCATGCTCACTAGCGCCACCTAGCGGCAAAATCGCGAACCAAACTGATCCTTTTCTGGATGTCCTTGAACCCCTGAGCAACTTTGCCGAAGACCCGAACTTTCTATCTCTTATGGATCACAAGCTAGAACTAGTTCAAAATGCTCAATTTTACATGCTCACTAGCGCCACCTAGCGGCAAAATCGCGAACTGAACTGTTCGCTTTCCGGATGTCCTTGATCCCCTGAACAACTTTGCTGAAGATCGCTTCTTTGCAAGTCGTAAGGATCTCGAGATATAGCAATGTGAAATTACCTGTTTTGAGGTGATGCTAAACTTTTCAGGGTGATTCAATATTCAGCTGTGTGTTGCAATACTTATTTGAGTGAGTCCGTATTTATGACGGGTAGTGTACGTTTAGCTGAGTTTTTCCTTCTTAGTATCATGGGCTGTTCTTTATATTTAAAATTTCAATTTGTATTTTCCCTTTTTTTAATTATAGGCTGTTCACGCAAATTGCAAACGATTATTCTTTCATAACACTTAGCGTGACATCTCTTCTTCTTCTTCTTTCTGGCGTTACGTCCCCACTGGGACAGAGCCTGCTTCTCAGCTTATGAGCACTTCCACAGTTATTAACTGAGAGCTTACTATGCCAATGACCATTTTTGCATGCGTATATCGTGTGGCAGGTACGATGATACTCTATGCCCTGGGAAGTCGAGAAAATTTCCAACCCGAAAAGATCCTCGACCGGTGGGATTTGAACCCACGACCCTCAGCTTGGTTTTGCTGAATAGCTGCGCGTTTACCGCTACGGCTATCTGGGCCTTAGCGTGACATAAAGGATTTTAATTACAATAAGCCCAACTTTAAACTTCTTCTTCTTGGTATTACGTCCTCAGACAGAGCCTGCCTCTCAGCTTAGGGTTCTTATGAGCACTTCCATAGTTATTTACTGACAGCTTTCTTTGCTAAATTTGCCTTTTTTGCATTCATATATGGTGTGGCAGGTACGGTTATACCCGACAGGAAGCACATAACAAGATCATAACACATTCCTATCAGCAGCAGTTAAACACAACAGAATTTGATATAATTTTGTTACTAAGATGGCTTTGTTCTCAACTTGATATATTTTTGGTTACACATTCATAACAACATTTGTTATATATTTGGCATCGCATTTGTAGATTTGTTGCAAATGACATCCGATGTCATTTTGTAACACCCTCGCAACACATTCTGTAATAATTTTGTTATAATTATAATAGGATTTCTTTTACTTTAGTTTTATTTGGTGCAAATTTTGTAAGATTTTTTGTTAATTTAACTACTAACGGTATATGTTTTATAACAACTGGTGATTTAAAAACATCATATCAGGGGAACGCATTCTGTTATAATCTTGTTTCTTCCATCTAGTCGGGTACTCTTTGCCCAGGGAAGCCAAAGAAATTCCCATTATGGAAAGATACTGGACCGACCGGGAATCGAAAGCTTTTTTTTTCGATTTTCCGACAATCAATATCAGTTTTAAGATAAATATTTTTATTAAGTCTTGATTAGAATCAATTTTGCCGAAAATGACCTAAAACTAATGACCTAAAATATCGAATAAAGTGAGCATGTTAATAATGGATACCCAAAATGCTAACAATCCCTACTTGAATAGAAAAAACATGCCTATTTTATGAAAACTCTTTCTCGAGAGTAGATCGAAAGCATTGAAAATGTTGAAAGCATATAAAATCTGGTTTAAATTTCAATAGCTCTGTTCATTTTTATTGATATATTTATCTATGAAGAACAGTCTTCTAATAAAAGAAGGGAATTCCTGTTGAAATTAGTAGCAGCTGAAAGAAGAACACTAATAACACAGCAAAGCTTCACAGAGCTGTCTAAGATTGAAAGAAATAAAGCCTAGCTTTAAAATTTTTCAAGTAATTGATTACTAGAGCAGTAAAATAAGAAAGAACAACCTATGATTAAGAAAAAGGTTTTTTTTATAAAATTGAAAACAAGCAACTTTTACAATATAAATTTATTGTTACAGAAAAAAAAAATACCAGAGCATTTGCATATGTTTTATGGGACACAATCTACTAATATGGAAGTAATGATCGAATAATAGCCTCGAAACAATATGCTAATCTGTTAGTTGCGTCCCAAATAAACTTTTCTACTTGTTTTTTCTTTTAAATTTATTATGCAGTGAAGATCAAGATGTCCCTTCTGTCCTGCAAACAGCTTTCAATCAGTCAAACTTTATTTCATAATTTTGTCGTTGCCCATTCAGCCAGATGTTATATAGATGAATCATTTCTGGACAAACGACATAAGGAATCAGATTTGTTCACCTCTTGGATAATCTCTCAAACCCCACCTTATTCATTTTTATAGGGATTGTTAGCATAATAAAATTTTAATACAGAATTGAATTTAATACTGAAAAAAAAATGTCATCGAATTCCAATCCAAATATCTCGTCTGTCGTTTTTCTATTCAAATCATTCATCATAGAATCATTAGTTTGAAGCGATTACCTAACTAACTTAATCAATTACTGATACTTGAAAAAACAAAAACGAAAAATGTGTTTGGCAAAAACTTTCGGGGAAACAGTACATTCAGGGAAACAGTTCATTTGGGGAAACAGTTCACAGTTTCGGGAGAGAATCCTTCGGGAAGATGGTTTTCGGGGAAATGTCGGACAATCGTTTTTTCATGTTTGAATAGTTTTCATAGTTAATTGGAACTACCGTAAAACGGGGTAACTTTGATAGTTTTCTCGAAGAAAACTTGAATATTTATGCATGCTGTTGAAAAATATTTTAATTTATATTTTTAAAACAAGTACTGGCATCCTAGCTATCGATTGCAGTCGATAGATTGCCAAAAGATTTATTTTGAATCGATGTATAATTTTTCATATAATCGAAAATTGGTTTTCTGTTCTGGGGTAACTTTGATAATGGAGTATGAGTCGAACAAAATTGAATGAATAACGAACATTTGTAGGGCATTGCATACCTCTAGGCGTTTAACGTTATATGGAAATTTCTGACTTAGATTACAAAAATGGTCCCAGTTTGTGAAAATGCTTTTCGTTAAGAGATTTGAGACCGTATTGTAGTTCTATGATAACTAGACTGTCAAAGATAAGTGGCCAACTATTCAAAACTACACCAGATAGTGATCGTAGAACAGATTGTTTGTAAGCGTTTTGAAAATGATAAAATTGTTTCAATTTTTAATATTCGTATTAATAGCCTCGAATGTACTTGATTCAAATGAAAACCACTCTTACATGAAGTGTCATACTAATATTATTTAGTTTTGCATTCGTTTTGCTTAACTGATAAACAGAATTTATGATATTTCGTTTAGTATCTGGTGGGTTACGCACTATCAAAGTTACCCGCATTATCAAAGATACCCCGTTTTACGGTACGACTTATAATACGCTCATAAAGAATCTTATTAAATACATATTTTTAACTTGGTGAGATGTCATTCTTCATCAAGATCAACTCTGCACCATTGATGGCGTATATCAGTAAATCGAACGACTCGCCGAACTCTTACGTCAAATAGGCTCATTGTTTCAACGTTGTGAAAAGAAGACACCAAAACTTGTGGTTGCTAGAACTATGAATTAATTCACTTAGTGCGTTTCGAAGTGTGCGACTGCTAGCAGGGAAGTTAATAATTGCTTACATTTAGCATGTTCTTATTTCAGCATTGACTGTTTCTTGAACTAATGTTAAAGAGCTTTAAATAATGATTGATCCATTTTGAAGGAATTTTGTTCTTTGAAATTCAACTTTGATATTCATTACAAGTGCTTACTAACTGTAGTTCACTAATGTTTTCGATTTCGGCCAAACGGCATTCGGTCAAATGGTATTCGGCCAAATGGCATTCGGCCAAATGGCATTCGGTCAAATGGCATTCGGCCAAATGACCCGGAACCGCTCTGCCATTTCTCAACCGATATATTTAATTTTTGATGTTATGAAGTACAAAGTGTTCAAATTATATAAAAAATAAATTATTCACCTTCTTTCTTGTTTACGGTGGATCCAATTTTCGATCGAATCCTTTTTGTTCGAATTAATAGCGCACTTGATTTCGCTGGCGTAAACGGGAATGCCGAATCGTTTCCGATCGAAAGATAATTCGTATGCAAACAAGAATAGGGATTGCCATAAGTTTCAGGTAGGCGTACTTTTTATAGGAGAAAGCAAGACATAAAGTGATATTGCAGATAACTAACGCGTTAAAACAATTTATTACAGAGAAAGTGTCATAAACCAGTTCAGAAATGTTGAGATATCACTATCAATTATCAATTTGTACAGGAAAATAGCTCTAAATTATTTATCTGTTCCCGATACTGTCTAATGAGCAAGAGAAACAATCTTTGCCCACAAGAAAACTGCACTAATACTCACCTCTATACCATACAAAATAGTTTGAATTTGTAACGAGGGGGCGAAAACTAGAACAAGGCAAAGAGTAGTTCATCTACCCTATTGAAATTAAATACAAAACTTACAATGCTAATATTATGATTTGAACTGGCGTTAAAAATATGTTGTGTTCTAAATGAAATTTACAATCCGTAAATTGCAAAATAAAAATGTTAGTTTAAAAAATAGCAAAAATTCGCAAAGTTTAAATAATAGAGCACAACTACTGCGCACTCTGTGCGCCCACTTGAAATCGAACTAGCTCACATTGTCCCTTCTGAAGTGTAATCCATTTCTAATGCTGATTAAACCCTTAATCTCTTTTTTCAACCGCATATTGTACTGCATTCCTGACGACATACCTGAATCCAGGGGTAATGAATAGTGCAAAACAAAGTATTCTCTTGTACAATAATGGGCTGCACTCCTAGATGTTCTTTTCGCCATAGCCTATATAGGCCGAGTTGAGCAGGCTTAAGTGATTAATGAACAGAACATCATTTCCAACATCGACCGGTTACACTCGAACAGAAGCAAACCGTTTTTTCCCTCGGAGCAGCGTATGGCAGTTCCAGAAGCCGTGTTTTCTTTTCCAATTTACCAAATGCCATCTCTTCATTATCTATACAGCTTTGCAATTGGTTGTTTGGTCCCGAGTGGAAGTGATTATTCAAAAATTTCATAAGCAGGAAAAACAAAAGCTCGCTGGAATCTTCGCTGTCGGTGTTGGATTTCACGATTAGCATTAAAATAATAACGATAATCTTGTGTTTCCTTTCTCGGGGATGTCTTTTGTCGGCATTCCGTGGCACCCGGACCCAACAGATCACAAAGCCCAGTAGTAGTTGTGTTTGACAGATGGACCGTGACCTTTGTCCCCTGAAACGATAGTCTGCTGATGGTCAACGCTTGGCCGTTTACTGTGGGCCAGAAATTAAAGTTTCGCAAAAAAAATCCTAGCACTCTAATAAAATAACATAATAAATAATAAAAACCAATCAAACAATAGTACAAATTCAATTATAGCATAGCATGCATAGCATGCAGCGCGTAGAGGAAGCGGCTAGGTCACGGCCAAGCCCTCGTAGGTGGAAGACATCGTACTTCAATGACGAAGTACCGTAATTTCGGGTGAAATTGATCATTTTTCACGGATTTTCTAGTCTGTTTTCTGTAATATTAACAATGCCAAACAACTAAATGCAGGAAAACAAGTACGAAGGTGAGCCTCGTCGACTTATGTACCGAAATTTTCTAACAAATATCATTTTAGTGTTAACAAACATCTCTAAAATAAAAAATCAGAGAATCTCATTTCGGGGTGAAATTGATCACTTGTCAATGCCATTATTGTTAATTTTCAAAACAACTCTACATGATAAATTTGAACTCCCTGAATCCGAATATGCTTGTCAAATTCTTAATAATGCAATATTTATATAAATAACAAATAGTTAAATTTCAAGAATTGCGCGGAAAACGCCCAAATGTATGCAATTTCCTAAGGAATTCAGGAATTCTAGCAGAAATTTAATTATTTCAACCATATGAGCTAATTGGTACGAGTTTTGGTGATGAAATCTGGTTTGGGGATATATCTCAAGCATCCTCACAAACTTTCAGGTTTATACCATGTTCAAATCCATGCTTATAAATAGAAGTTTATATGTGTTTGTCAATACTGCACCGTGCATGATTTTGAAATTTTACATTATTTCCATAGTAATAAACATTCTTTAACGCAAAAAACTTCACAATACACAATTCGACAATAGTTACGACAAACAACGTTCATTTACTGCAGCTTACATTGATATTTGTGCTCCATTACGAATGAATGAAATCGTGTGATACGATGATCAATTTCACCCTTCTGATCAATTACACCCGATTTTACGGTACTTAGGGAGGCGCTCCGTCGTGAGCGTAACCTACTCGGCCTAAGCGGGGACGAACTGGTAGCGGTGCTTTCGCGTGCGTGCGATGCGACCATGCCTAGGAAAGTCCACCCTAGAAATGGGAGACCACCGACGTACTGGTGGACTCAAGCAATTGCGAACCTGCGCCGTGCCTGCCTACGGGCCAGGAGGCGGATGCAGCGAGCACGTACCGAGCAGGAGCGTGAAGAACGACGGGCGGTGTTCACCGCTGCCAAAGTCGCGCTGAAGTCCGAGATAAGGGCAAGCAAAAAGGCCTGCTTTGAGAGACTCTGTCAGAGTGCCAACGTGAACCCGTGGGGTGATGCCTATAGGATCGTTATGGCGAAGACAAGAGGTGCAATTGCTCCTACGGAGCAATCTCCACAGATGCTGGAGGGGATCATCGAGGGGCTCTTTCCGCGCCACAACCCTAGCCCATGGCCTCCTTTTGTAGGACAGCCGGGGATTGGGGCTGGCGATGAGGATAGAGTAACCGATGAGGAACTTCTAGGGATTGCAAAATCCCTAAGCATGGGGAAGGCACCAGGTCCGGACGGAGTTCCAAACCTGGCCCTCAAAGTCGCAATCTTGGAGGCTCCCGGTATGTTCAGATCTGCTATGCAGATATGCCTGGACGAGGGAGTATTTCCAGATGCGTGGAAGAGGCAGAGCCTGGTACTATTGCCAAAGGCGGGGAAACCACCTGGTGACCCGTCGGCGTATAGACCAATATGCTTGATTGACACGGCGGGGAAGGTGCTCGAGAAGATCATCCTCAACAGACTGTTGAGGTACACTGAGAGTGTAAATGGTCTCTCAAGCAACCAGTTCGGCTTCCGGAAAGGGAAGTCCACCGTAGACGCTATTCTGACGGTTAAGAAAACCGCTGAGATAGCACTCCAGCGTAAGAGGAGGGGGATTCGCTACTGCGCAGTAGTGACTCTGGATGTAAGGAACGCATTTAATAGTGCCAGTTGGGCGGCTATTGCCGATGCGCTCCTGCGTCTGGGGATACCCGAGTACCTGTACAAGATTCTCGGAAGTTACTTCCAGAATCGGGTATTAGTCTATGACACAGAGGTGGGTCGGAAGTGCTTTCACATAACCTCAGGAGTCCCGCAAGGTTCCATCCTGGGCCCGGTGTTATGGAATGTCATGTACGACGAGGTGTTGAGATTAAAATTCCCGGCGGGTGTGGTCATCGTTGGCTTTGCCGACGATATTACGCTGGAGGTCTACGGTGAATCGATCGAAGAAGTGGAATTGACTGCAGCCCACTCGATCGCAATTGTGGAGGAGTGGATGAGCTCCAGGAAACTGGAATTGGCTCACCACAAAACTGAGGCGGTTGTTGTCAACAACCGAAAGTCGGTGCAGCAAGCGGTGATCAGTGTAGGCGACTGCACGATCACTTCGAAGCGCTCCGTCAAACACTTGGGGGTGATGATCGACGATAAGCTTACCTTCGGTAGCCACGTCGATTATGCCTGCAAGAGAGCCTCCACAGCTATTGTGGCACTGTCCCGGATGATGTCCAATAGCTCTGCGGTGTACGCCAGCAAGCGAAAGCTTCTGGCCAGTGTCGCCTCGTCCATACTGAGGTATGGTGGCCCGGCTTGGGGCACGGCCTTAAGTACCAAGAGCTACCGTAGCAAGCTAGAGAGTACTTATAGGCTAATGTGCCTGAGGGTTGCGAGCGCGTACCGTACCGTGTCACACGATGCACTCTGCGTCATCACCGGTATGGTGCCTATTGGTATCCTTATCATGGAAGACATAGAGTGCTTCGAAATGCGCGGCACAAGAGGCATACGCAGGACTGCCAGACTGGCCTCCATGGTCAAATGGCAGCGTGCGTGGGACAGTTCCACCAAGGGAGTGTGGACTCACAGGTTGATTCCGAGGTTAGATATCTGGGTCAATAGGCGCCATGGGGAACTAACATTCCACCTGACACAGGTCCTTTCGGGCCATGGTTGCTTTAGACAGTATCTACACCGTTTCGGTCATGCGGGTTCTCCCGAATGTCCAGTTTGTGCAGGTTTAGAGGAAACGGCGGAACACGTTTTGTTCGTGTGCCCGCGTTTCCGCACAATGCGTGACCGCATGTTAGCCACATGCGGTCGGGACACGACTCCGGACAATTTGGTCCAGAGGATGTGTGAAGACGAGTTTGGCTGGAATGCCGTTTCATCGGCTATCACCCACATCGTCTCGGAACTGCAAAGGAGGTGGCGAGTGGACTCGAGGAGTGGCTAGTGCAGACGCTAAACAACAGGTGGTCCAAGGGTTCGCAGTCGGCCACGTAGGTCATACCGGTGCCCTACGGTCGAAATCGACCCTTACAGCGATTAAGTGGCCGCGGGGAGAACATCCTGGTAGCGCTGCTGTCGTGGCGCCGGCCTACTGGGTGGATACGAGCCTCTGGTTGTTCGGGGCAGGTGGAGGCCCCTTCGTCAGCAATCCCAGCTGGTGCTAGCTGATAGGGCCTGAGCCTTCAGTAGGTCAAATTGCGAAGCCCGCAGTATCAGTTCTTGATACCTGCGGTGCAGCTGGGCGCGGGCGTAGTGGTCGACCCTGCCCGCTTTCAGCGGACAACGGGAGGTGAGGACCACTTGGGAAGCTGGCAAAGCGCCAGCATGCTACCTTGGTGGACCCCCCTAAGCGTGTCATCGATGTTCGTTGCTGCATGGCTACGCAGCTAACCTGGAGGATGCGATGTGCAATAGCCCCTCTTCGAAGCAATGCCTTCTTGGTGGTCCCGGAGAGACGAAGGGTTTGGCGGCAATGGAAATGGTTTAGTGGGTCGGGGGTGTAGTCCTGTTTACTGCTTGCATGTAGTAAATGGTCCCTAACCCCACACGGCGTCTGTTGAGCAGATTATCCCCCCATTGCTTAGAAAAAAAAAAAAAAAAAAAAAAATAGCATGCATAGCATGCATAGCATTGACTGACTGTCCATGTCAATGGTTGCTACTCCGTGATTGATCGGAACTAGGGTAGATGTACCAGTTATGGACGTAGTGGTTCCCTATTTCGCCATACGGGATTACTTGAATGTTTTCACATTTTGAAAGATTTTGTGTGTTGTATTAGTAAGATTTAAGATATATCTTGATGTTTAAACATTCAAAAAGATTGAAAATGTGGAAGTTATCAAAATTTCCGGTATGGCCAAATAGGGAACCATTATGGCCATAACTGGTACACTTTCCCTAGTAAGAATTGCACTTCGATTAAAATGAATAAAGGATGGGGCTCTTCGCTTATCTTCGAAGTGCACATTTTAGCATATTTCATATTATTGATCAATAACAGCGCCGGCCAAGTCCTTACAGTCAGTTGGGATGGGGAAGAAATGTTAGCGTTATGATTGTTGCTACCAGAGACCGAGATTACCTCTGCATCTCCACAATCACCACGGGTAGGAACTTTATTAGTGAGGGAGGAAGAAGACCTGAGTACCCTTTGGTCGGTGTTGCGATCCATGGATAAGGAGGAAAAATACAACTTTTTCTTAAAACTAGTTTAGCCTTTTTTGTCTCGAGATAACCAAACATCATATTTCATAAAGTATAAAAGACAACTGTAATACCGTTTTGTATTAAAATCCAAACATGACTCATATTCCGAACAGTTACGATTTCAAAGGTAAGAATTGATATTTTCACAACTTTTTGTAAAGAGAACTTAAATCATGGAAGGATCATGCTGTGAAATAATTTGAGTGGTTTTCTTGACAAATCGCTATTAAATTTGAGACTTAATGGTACATCTACTGAAGCCGTTGGTATACAATCAAAGATGTTTTCAATGATGAGATATTCTTCTCAAATGATACTGGCCCATAGTGCCCGTTGCTTGCTGGGAAGAGGATGCTCGTGATCCGGATAATCCGCTTGGGAAAAATAGGATGATAAATTTGCGGCTTTCGGCTCTTCTGCCATGAAAAGTCCCCGAGTGGTGACATCGGAGAAAGAAATGCTGCAAAACTAGCACCATCTCCGGCAAACAACCGCCGCCAAAGGAATGGTTGAAAGGGATCACTAATTGAATTTATCCATTATCTTTCGACCTGGGGCGAATTTCTTAACGTATGCAGCTACCGAGAAATGGATGTCAACCAAGAAATTGCTGTCTTCGAGTTAGGAAACAGGGCACAAAGGCTGCGATCCAAATGTTACTACCATGGGTCTTGGAATACAATTGTCAGATTAGGAATCTAGAAAAAATGCAGATTGAGTGTGCGTGAAAGTAGGTTTCAAATTTTGCACAATATTAGACACATATGGTTCGAATCTTGATCTCTCGAGGGTCGACTATGCTTTGCCATGTTCACGACCATCTTTCCAAAGACTTTTATATTTTCTGAGCAAGACAGATGTGGCGAAGCAGATATCACCCGTAAGCTATTGATTCTCTCGATTTGGGTGGCACAAGTCTTAATTGAACGACGACAGACTTATCGAAGATCTGCGACATAATGGGCCCTGCAAGGCCAAACTGCCAGCGAAACGAACCGTGTTAAAATGTTAAGGTGCCTTCCATGAGTCGCTAATTGTCGGTAAGTAGTCGGTTTCTGTGATCTCTCCGTCGTCAACATCATTGCGTATTATAAGGTGCAGTCTGGGTGGTTCTCGATTGGTGAATTTCTCACACCGCACAAACCGCGGCCACTCGAACTAAATCTAATTAAAACAGACCGCGCTCTTTAAACACACCGACCGCTAAAGCGTCCACCAAAGCGAGGTGGCGTTGTACCCCAGTAAGGCATTTGAGAAAATGCACTTGTGAATAATTATTAAAATGTGATAAATTTGTTCTCGAAATTTGCTCTCCCGCCGCCGCTGCCGCTGACACAGACAGCGCCATCAGTCAGAGACCGCCGAAATATTTGCGCAAGTGAAATGCGAGCCCCGCAAAGGGAACATACTGCCAAACACGATGAACTGCTCCGTGGCACGATATCGACGCAGGTCGACAAGATCCACTTTGGGACGGCCGTTGGGGGATGGATTTTGCAACATGTGAATGAGATAAATACGAGGGGCGAGTCAATGAGAATGGGATACTAAAATGACTGTGAAGAGTGGTACAAACCCAAAATGTAGTTGATGCAATATGTAGGACTTAAACCACTAGTAATAAGTGGTGGGTTGATTAGTGCGCATCGTACCTTTGTGCTGTGCTTTGTAAGTTCATTCGTTTTTTTTACTACACATGGTTGCAACCACGAACAACATGAAGAGTGAATCTCTGAATTTATAACATTCTTCCAAAAAAGTGTGGTTTTTTAAACTGTCACTAAAAGTGGCAAAAATGAAAAAAGGACGTTTCTCCGGAATACGCGCTTTCTTCTAAGGGTGAAATGGTTGAGGTGAAGATGTACACACTCAATCACGATTTGCTTGTTCGGTAATTTTTTGTACTGGGTGCGAATTGTTAATCATAAAAATTCCGAACTTTCATCTTTTTGATTGAAAACTTCTGAGGTTCAGTAATACCCTCCCCTTGGTTATGCGACCTTTCTGCGATGGGAGGGTATAATCCATTAGCCCATTAGATGGAAACCAAAGGCGTAAGGGGTCATGCACAAATTACGTCACGCTCCAAGAGGGAGGGGGTCGAGCCAAGCGTGACAAATCTTACAAAATTTTCGGAGGAATCATACAAAAAGTGTGACAAAGGGGGGGGGGGGGAGTTGGTCGAAAAAGTTGAAATTTAGCGTGACATAATTTGTGTACCATCCCTAACCTGTAGTGGTGGTATCACATTTTGGTTTATTTTTGCTTGAAGCCGCGTCATAATTCATATGGCATAGACGCACTTATATCTCGGATGTGATCCAACGGACATTCTGCGTCATTGATAGAATTGATGCCCATTTCAAATAATTAATCTATTCGAAGTGGACATCAATACTATTGGTGACGATCACACGGTGCCCCGACAGA
Source organism: Aedes aegypti (assembly GCF_002204515.2). NCBI lineage: Eukaryota > Metazoa > Arthropoda > Insecta > Diptera > Culicidae > Aedes > Aedes aegypti. Next base: position 145,723,419 of record NC_035108.1, read on the forward strand.
CCGTTATTATGTAAAAAAAATGTCCATCAAAACTTAGCACAGGGCTCGATTCCTGAGGTCATTTTGCACCTCTGGGCCAATTTTAAAAAAAATCCCTAGGAGGAATCTCGAGATATCTTGATTTGAAGTTTTTTACTTAAAAATTCAATATAATCCATAATAAAATTTTGCTATAGCACTGAATAAACCTACAAAAACGCTCAAAAAGTTGGCCAAACTGTTCTCAACTTGTATAAAATTTGTACCGTTGTTGCAATTAGAAATATTTACAACTGGCTTAACTTACCAGAGTGGCTTAAGTATATTTTTATATGGCTTAAACCAGTAAGCTTAGTTTAACGGAATGCAATCTAAGAAATAAATGTCAATATACAATTGATGTCACGTTCAATAAACGTGAAACATTCAATGCAGAATATTTTCAATTAATAGGTTATTTTACAAATTTCATACTAAGTAACCAGCCCACCAAAGTCTGCCGTTTTTATTTTTCTTATTAAATATTGTTACTCTTGATGTTTACGTCAAGTTTTCCACCGAGTATTGCCCTCAGGCACTTCAGATAAAAAATGTTTTTTTCAACATTCTCAGCCAAAACAGGATTATAACTACACGAAAAACATGATTGTCATTTGGTCGGTGTTTAGACAGACTGGAACAAGTGTTTTTAATGGTTTCAGGAAAACGTACCCCAAGCATTCGGTATAAGTATAATAAAATATGTGCATTATTTGCTGTCAGAAGGGAACTTATCTATTTGAAGAAACATCTGTTTTAAAATAGAATTTGAAATACTGTAATTGATGGAGTCCTTGACTTATATGCAAAGCCAAAATGTCATCAAGTCAGTTCTGTCTGAACACCGACCATATGTTGCAAGTGTTCGACGATTAACAAAGTCTTTAATAACTTCAAACAAATCCCCAATAATTACTACTTAAGTATCAACATCACTAGGACTTTCACTCTGTATACCTGCAACCCTTCCCTTCATTTTATTTTTTTCGGGATTCATCGTCAATCTGTTTATTGACTACTAAGTCGCGTTCGACCCAGTAACAAAAAATAGATGTTGCAGGTAATAGCAAAGACTTACTAATAAGATAAAAGCTGATTAAGCTGACAAATACAATCAGGTTTAAGAATTATAGACGAGGAGCTTATGTTTTTTGTATAATTACATGGAATAAAAAGAGATGAGTTTCTGAATTCGCTGTTCAATATTGCTTGATTTTGCAGACCATGACTTTATTGGAATAGATCGCAATTCAGTAAAGAAGGGTTTCACTATTTTAAAGATGGACAACTAGGATAAGCTTGTAATGCCATTTTTTTCTACCCAAACGTATATGGTTGCATGTAGAGAAAGAAGCAGGTTAAGATGTGTTGGTGCTGAAGCAGTGCTTGATTGAGATGTGGATGAATTTGTTGAAGATCCATATAACACTTGTGACGTATGATAATAATGTTTCCCTTGAAGTAAAAACACATGTTCTGTCTGCGAAGATCTCCTTTTACGGATTACGTAACCAGCTTAGGGACCCGCAACTTGCAAAGGAAACGACATCTACACTGTTGCTTGATAAAGGCTTATCTGACCTTCATAGATTCATTGTTTCATTAACCTTTCGGTCGTCGCGCGAATTTTTGTAACGCGAGTAGTCGCGCGTTGTACTTTGTACAACACCCTTGGTTTTGCGAATATCCCAGGATTCTGACCATTCAGAAAGATGACGTCTTCGGCAAAATTGTTCTGTAGCTCAAGGGCTATCATTATTTTAGCCAAGAAATTCAGGATTTTGCCACTAGGCAGCGCTAGTGAGCATGAAACTTGTGTTTCGCAGATCTCAGGATCCTGACTACTTAGAAAGATGGCGTCTTCGGCAAAGTTGTTCGGTAACTCAAGGACTATCATTGTTCGAGCTAGTTGATTCAAAATTTTGACACCAGGCGGCGATAGTGAGCATAAAACATTTGTTTCACAAATATCTCAAGAGCATGATCACTTAGAACGATGGCGTCTTCGGCAGAGTTGTTCAGTGGCCCAAATTCTTTATTTGTTTAATCCTTAAAGATTGAAATTTTGAAAAATAATGATAGTCCCTGAGCTTCTGAACAACTTTGCCGAAGGTGCCTGTCTAAAAAGTCAAGATCCTGCAGAATCCGCAAAACAAAAATTTCATGCTCATTTGCGCCACCTGGTGGCACACACAGAAAAAAATATTTAATCTTCAATGTGATGTAAACTGAAGTCTACTGTAAAAATAAATCAAATTCGTGTGTTGTTACAGCATCATGTAAATTTAAATGAATATACATTCAATTTTCAACTAAAATTGGTTGAATATTACATGATCGTGTAAATTTAAAGTGAATTCAATTGAAAAATAATGGATTGGTCGTTGAAATTTAGGTTTATTTTGATGCTCCAAATATGTGCATGAAAATAAACTTAAATTTACAACATATTTTTAGCTGTGCAGTATCTTATTTCTTGGCTCTAATAATGAAAGCCCTTGAGCTACTGAACTACTTTGCCGAAGACACTATATCTCTAAGCGGCCAGGCTTCTGAGATATCTGCAAACAGAAGTTTCAAGCTCACTAGCGCCGCCTAGTGGAAAAATTTTGAATCAACTAGCTCGAACAATGGTAGTCCTTAACTTACTTAACAACTTTGCCGAAGACGCCATCCTTCTAAATGGTCAGGATCCTGAAATATATGCAAAACAAAAGTAAAACTTCCATGCCCACTAGTACCACCTAGCGGTGAAATATCAAAATAAATTAAACACCATAAGATAGCGCTTCACCTCCAGAACAACTTTACTGAAGACCCCAAGTTTCAATATTATCTGAATTTTGAGATAAACCGATTTAAAACTGTGGTTTACTCGAACCGTGTATAGTGTGTTCATTATTATGCGACTTCCATGTACATTTGTTGATTTTACCGTATTATAAAGGGTCATACTGTAAACAAAAACTGTCGAATATTGTTCTTGAGAAGATTCTTGAGGAATACATTTTGGTTTGGTGTCGATAGATATCTTTGTTGCAAAATGATAGCATATCAATCACAACTGTTGTACAAAGTACAACAGCGCGACAGCCCGAAGGTTAACAACTTCGCCAAAAACCTCGCGATCCTTTATTGTACAACACTGAAAAGTGTTTCGAAAACCAAATCAATTTTCAATAATAATGCAGAAAGAGCATTGATGAATACAAGCATGCCTAAAAGAAACATCACTGTTAATTTGCCATGTATAAAACGCTTATTCTTGGCTCTCTTAGCACATTTATTTGAGAACAGGAGCGAGAACTATTGAGCGAATAAAATAGGTAAACTTCAGTGAGCTGGTCATTTAGTGTGAATGCCGGAAGAAAAAGTTGCATTGATCAGGTGAAGCTCAGCGACCCCGTGGAAGACCACGGCGTATGATTATTCTGTTATTGACTTGAGCGTACCATAGTAATCAAATCATTCAAAATTTGAAACAACCGGTAATACTTGCTCTAATTGACTATAAAAGTATTCACATGACTTATCTGCTAACTATTATTGTGCTACATTTATTCTCAGATCCTTTTTTAAATAAAAACATTGTTAATTATTGATTTATTTGGTTTACTTTTCAATCGGTTTAACTTAGAAAAAAAAAAATAAATTTGAACCAGTAAACTATGAAAAAAAAAGTTATATCGAAGCCAAACATCAAATTTTCAAGATGTCGAATTTGGAAAACCAAACATCCGTTTAAGCTGAAAACCTCATCGACTTGTCACTAGCTGGTGGTGACTAATCGATTAAATTTTCAGCTCAAATGGGTGTTCGGTTCTCCAGATTTGTGCTCTTGAAAAATTGAAGTTTGGTTTTGATTTAACTTATTTTTTCATTCATCCTTAAGGTGAGGAGTGGCTCAAGTTAAGCCAGTTGTAAATATTTCTAACTTAAACAACGGTAACAATTGTATACTAGTTGAGAACAGTTTGGCCAACTTTCTGAGCGTTTTTGTTGGTTTTTTTAGTGCTATTGCAAAATTTTAATATGGATTATATTGAATTTTCAAGAAAAAACTTCAAATCCAGATTTCTCGAGATTCCTCCTAGGGATTTTTTGAAAATTGGCCCAGAGGTGCAGAATGACCTCAGAAATCGAGCCCTGTGCTCAGATTTGATGGACAATTTTTTTTACATAATAACGGTCTGTCGGGGCACCGTGGATCAGTTTGCCTTTTGCTAACCAGAATGATCCGTAGCCACTCTTACTATTAGCTAGCTAGACACATCGTTATTACTCTGAGGAAAATGACTAGTAGATTAACTGAGTAGAAATAAGTGGCGAAAATCTTATTTTAATATGGTTTTTACATTACCATAAAAAGAAATACCTCTTTTGTAACAACGGTGTACATCATCTTTTATTAATAACGCAGAGCTCGTTTAAGGCCCAAGTAAAAAGGGAGCAAATGTCAAAAATGAAAAAGCAGTTTTCGCCGTTAAAATCGACAAATCCAAAAAAAATAAAAACACACAGCTGTTTTATTTGCAAAATAAAAAGGCTGTGTGTTTTATTTTTTTTCCAATTTGTTTATTTCAAGGACGAAAACTGCTTTTTCATTTTTGACATTTGCTTTATTTTTTCTTGCACCTTAATTAAAACGTGTGGTTTATTCAGAGGTTAGTTTGAGAATGATAAAAAGTAAAAGACGTAAAAGATGTCAAAAAAAAGCCAAGGTTACTGTGTTCAGATAAACGATTGGTCCTAACTAGCAGGTTGCTTCGATGTCATCCCCTCTCAATCGTTTAGCCCTAGTTTCCGTCGCAATTCTTGAAATCTGCCAGGATCCAGGGACTTCGTAATATATCGGCTAATTGATCTTGAGTACCAACGGCTTTTACTTGGATTCGTCCTTCAGCAATATGATCCCTGATGAAATGGTGTTTAACATCGATATGTTTTGATCGTTTGGTCTCCAAGTTGTTAGCCATCCCGATACAGTCTCGGTTGTCCTCAAATATCGTCACAGGTATTTCTGGATTCTTCATCTTCATGTTCCAAGAACTCCAGCCAGCCAAAGAGCTTCAGCAGTAGCGGCACTCAAAGCGACGTACTCGGATTCACTTGAGGAAATGGCCACGGTACTTTGTTTTTTGCTGCACCATGACACTTTCGATCCAAAGACCTTGAATAAACCAGGAAACAGACTTCCTGTCCTCGCTGTCAGCCTCCCAGTTGACATCAGCATATCCAATCAGGGGCAGAGCATCAGTGCGCTGGAACGTCAGTACAGTATTTGAACTTCCTTTTAGGTATCGAACGACTCTCTTCAAACTTTGCCAGTGAGCTTCTGTTGGATGTTGTTGATATCGGCCCAGGTACCCTACTGGAAAGCAGATATCCGGGCGAACGCTCAACATGATATACATTAGACTGCCTAACAGCTCCCGGTAGGGTTCTCTTGTAGGTGTCCCCTCTCGTTGTAGTTGCAGTCCTTTTTCCATGGGTGTCTTGGCAGGATTGCATTCTGCCATTCCGAAATTGTTTACAACCTTTTCCACGTGCGCCTACTGCGAAAGCTGAAGAACTCCTGTTTGCCGGTCGTACGCAATCTTCATACCCAGGAAATAACGAGCTTCTCCACAATCAGTCATAGAAAAACAGTTGAAAGTTGCTTCTTCAAACGAACGATGGACTCCAATTTCCTCCCCACGATTAGTAGGTCGTCAACGTACAGTACGATGTACAGCTCATCATCATCTTCGTTACGAATATATAGGCAATAGTCGTGACGAGATCGGCAGAAACCAAGCTTGATTAGTTGACTGTTGAATTTTTCATTCCAGCAACGTGATGATTGCTTCAATCCATACAGTGACTTCATCAGCTTGCATGCCATGTTCGGTGGAGCCTTGACGCCGACAGGGATTTCCATGTATATATCCTCCTTGAGATCTCCATGTAGGAACGCAGTTTTCACATCCATCTGATGAAAATGGCGAAAATGGAAACGCTTGTAGACGCCTACTGCTAACACCGTCCTGATAGTGGCAAGCTTTGCAATTGGCGCATAAGTCTCCTTAAAATCTACGCCATGACGTTGCAGGTAGCCCTTCGCTACTAATCGGGCCTTATAACGAGCAGCTTGACCATCTTCATTTTCCTTTACGCGGAATACCCATTTGGTTTTTGGGGGCATCACACCACGCGGGCAGGACGCCAGCTTCCACACACCGTTTGCCTCCTTGGATCTCAGTTCGTCATCGATAGCCTCCAGCCATTTGGTTCGATCATCCCGTTTCTCGATATCGCTGTAGCACTGAGGAGCATCTGTGGAATACAACGCAACAGAAGTTGCTCTGTAACCGGTAAAAAAGTTCAACAACTTACCGGGGAGCCTGCGCTCCCGTTCGCTGCGCCTCAACGTCGCTTGTCCATTGGACTCGTGTTGTTCTATTTGCGAAGGGAGCGCCCCGGTTTGATTCGCCTCGAAAACTTCCTCGTCGTCAGCAATCGGAGAACCAGCACGTAACAGTGATGCATCGTCAGGCTGCCTTTCATCACAAGGATCAACACCAGGATCAGGAGTACCCTCATAGCGTTCGTCTACTAACAGTTGATCTTGAGTAACAGTCTCTTCATCCTCATACGGTACAACGACTAGTGGAACCTTGTCATGCTCTTCGCGGTTCTTTTCGTACGGGAAAAAAGTTTCATTAAACTTGACATCTCGAGCGAGTACGATTCGTCCAGACTTCCTGTCCCACAAACGATAGCCATTGGGAGCATATCCAACCATGACGACTTCGGTACGATTGGCATCCAATTTCTTTCTGTGCTGGTTGGGTATCCAGGCAAACGCCTTACAACCAAAAACACGGAGCTTTTCCAAACTTGGCCTTTCATTGTACCAGCACTCAGCCGGAGTCAGACTTCTTGGCAGGGCGACGGTAGGGATTCGATTCACCAGATAAACGGCAGTACGGACAGCTTCTGACCACATCGTTTTTGGGACATGCGAATCTATCAGCATTGTGCGGACTTTTTCAACTATGGTTCGGTTGAACCTCTTCGCGACGCCTTTTTGCTGAGGCGTGTATGCAACAGTCGGTTCAACCTGGATCCCTTTCTGCAAATAGAACTGTTTCTGATTGTTCGACAGATACTCACGGCCTTGGTCAATTGTCATCGTAGAAATCTTCAGATTGAATTGCGCTGTCACCATCGCCTCGTAGTCACGGAATCGAGTGAACACCTCCGACTTTCTCTTCATCAGGAACACCATAACAAAGTGGGTGTGATCATCAATGAAGGAAACAAAATACTTCGATCCGTCCCACGCAGTTGGCTCGATCGGCCTGCAGACCGCCTCAAGATCAGTAGTCGAGAAGCTTGACCTCGGGGCTATATCACATATGTGATTGCTTGGCATCAAATGCGAATGTTGTTTGAAACACGACTGCGTTGATGACATTTGATAGCTGTTTTCTTCAATCATCATCCATCATTGAAAAAGCAAAGCTACTATGTTCAATTTTGTAACATGTCAGCAATTGCGCCATTTGGCAGCAGCTCTAAATGCAGGGGAATGAGGAATGTCGTATTTTCGACAAGTTTTTACAATTTATCTGTAATTTGGATACAAAAATGATGTACTACAATAATGTTGAGAAATAACAAAGGAAAGATACTACGGTTGAACTTCTATGATTAGGCATGCGGTTAAGAATCTTGTAGAACAAAAACAGTAGAGAAATGTATGTTTTACAGGTATTTTAATGAACAGAAATCAATTTTATGAGGTCAAAACCATCTCTAATCGGCATACAGTGTTCTCAAAAGTTGTAAAGTACTAATAATACGTTCAACTAGTGGTATTTATTTTGATTTTCCTTTTTCCAAATTCTCGTTAGAATTTTTGGAATGTAAAAAATAGCCAAAAAAACACAAATTCGACTTGAAGCACCTCCTAATCTTCTCCAAATTGGATGAAAATTTGTCTGGTAGTTTGTTTTAGTATTGCAACTAGGACTAGGAGGTGACTGGTTGAATTCCAGAAATTTTGATTTTTGTGAAACTGTCTAATAAATACTTTTAACAATAAAAAATGAAATTAACTAGAACTACTACTAAACAGCCTAATTTTGTTAAGACTTGGTGACAATTGACATTTAAGCCTCTAATCTTACGTAAAAGACAGGAGTAAGCAGAATAGCAAATTATTTAAAACTATTTTGACTAGACAGTATTAGTAATGACACTACTACACTACTATTTCAAACAAATTCTGATGGAGCTGCTGATTTTCACCATGTTTCCTTTTCTCAGAAGCAAGGGAATATGGGTATTTTTCAAAGACTATCACGTCACAATACTAATAAAAAACAGTGTTCATGTGGGCACCATAGCCTAGTCCGTCTGAGTATTGGTCCTGGTAGAGGGGAAACTTGGAAAAAGCCAGACCGAGGGTTCAGCCTTGAAAAGTTAAGCTGTGAGGCAGCTCCAATAGAATACCATACAAAAAAAACTTCTGAGGCTCAGTAATAATTTTTGCTTTTTACTGAACTACGGTAGCTGTCAGACCAAATTTTGCAACATTACCGAACAGGCCGAAAAGTCAGTAAAAACAAATACCGACTATTCAGTAGTTGATGTTTTTTGCTGACTTGTCGTCAAAATCAAATCAAAACAAACTGATGCGCATGCGGGAATGTTGGTTGGTTTGACTTCATTAACGAGATTTTTAGCCCTGGGCTAGTTCATCTCGGGACCAACGGCTTTACTTCCCTTCCGAAGGAAGTCGTCACTATAACTTTTTACGTCATAAGTGACTATATCGGGGATGGGATTCGATCCCAGGTCCTCGGCGTGAGAGGCGAGTGTTCTAACCACTACACCAGGTCCGTCCCCATACGGGGGAATGTGTCAAATGAATGCTGTAGAATCATCCGGCGCCAGGTAGGCAGCCAAACTTTTCCTGCACATATTTTGCGTTTTCTCGTGGTAAGTACCTAGTCGAAATTCAGTGACAAACTCAACTTTTTTAAGCAACCTAAAAGGATCACCACGATTTTAACTGCTTACGTTGGAGACTTGGGTTGGTTTCCATACAAGAGGTAAATTCATCTGCATCATTGAGTTTGCCTCTTGTATGCAAACCCACCAAATAATAAAGATTTTGTCACACATTTTTTGATTACTTCCACTCAGATAAGAGCATACCGTAAATGTTCATTCTCACGAAAAATGTGTAATAAGGGACATGTCCATGTCGATTGGGTTTTTATGTGATTGTTTTTGTAGAAAATAAAAATAACAGGATCCGGAGGGGCAAAGCGTGTAAGCATGAGAAACTGGAAAGCCATTAAAAACGCTCTATTATTTTTCTGACTAAGTTAGTAATTTCCATCAATCAAAACATATTTTGGTTTACAGTTTTTTTTTTCAATAATCGCAAAAATTATCGAAAAATCCGTAGTTCCAAAACTCAGTGAAATTTTACTGGGGTCGGTAATCTGAATTGGCTGTGTATCGTATTAAGCAAAACCTCGAATTTGTTGGGATTGTAGTGTCGCACCCGTTGTTAGAATATATAGGCGTCACAAAGTGGCGCATGGCCGGACAAAACCTCAAAAATTTTATGTTCTGAAAATCATTTATTAATATTTTTTATTGGCTCCTGTACCATTAAGCGCTGGTTCCTCAAAATTTGAGATTGATCAGTTTTATTTTCGATTTTTAGCAGCATCGTTAGTGTGTAAAAGCCAGCTAAATTGGACTGCTTCAAATTTATCAACTATGGTTCACCTAGCAAACTTCAAACAGCTGTATAAATCGCAAAGAAAGGATACTGTTTCGTTTTGTCAGAAACTCTTAAAGATCGCGAACTTTTTCCCAAACATCTTGAAGCGAAGAAGTACAAATTTTTTACTTATGACGACAAAACTGAACGTTTGTTCAAAGTCGTCTTGGAAGGTCTCTCAAGTGACTAGAGTCACCTGAAGAGATCAAAAATGGAATAAGAGATTTACTTGGATTTTCCCCAGTCCAAGTAATCATTATGAAAAAGAGAACTCAATCTGGCATTGTTCGGAAAGGGCTTTCTCAAGAATATTATTTAGCTCACTTTAACAAAAAAGAACTAAATAATATTGAAGCTTTTTTTTTTAAAAAAGACACTACACATTAATGCTTCCAGTGGGCTATTAAGCCCTTTGAAGGAAACACCACACTAGGACAATGGACTAGCATGCCACGACCAGTGGCACAGTTGGAAAACATTCCTCATGAAAAAATTTTCGGCCTGAGGTGGAAATCGAACCCACACTTCTTTGCACGATGCAGCTAAATATCTCGGTGACACTAACCGCACGACTACGAAGCCCACTTCAGAGCTTTAGATAAAGCTAGACTTATGTTCGATGTCCGTGTGACATGGGAACATTTCCAGAAACCTGGAGGAAATTACCAGAACCCCACTCAGTGCCGTCGGTGCCAAAAGTAGGATCATAGTACAAAAACTTGCCGCATGGATGCTAAATGCATGATATTCGGAGGTTCTTCTCACGATAAGGATGTCTGTCCAGTGAAGGAAGATACCGATAAATTCATATGCGCAAATTGCGGGCAATCATAAGTCAAATATTTGGGCTGGCTCTTCGCGTAGGCGAGTCGTTGAGGCTCATGCCAGGCAGATGAACAGTAATGTCCGTTACGATAATGGTGGTTTTCGGAATTTCCCTGGTAGGGTATCGAATAATGATCATTTTTCAGTTAACGATCGCTTGATCAAGAATCATACCCGTCAGGAAGGTAATAAGATGTGGGCTTCGTGGCCGTGCGGTTAGTGTTACCAAGCATTTAGCCGCATCGTGTCAAGGAGTGTGGGTTGGAGTCCCGCTTCAGTCCGCAAAACTTGTCGTCAGGAACGTATTTCGGCTGTGCCACTGGGCGTTGCATGCTAGTCCGTTGTCTAGTGTGGTGCTTCCTTCAAAGAGCAAATCGTCCACTGGAAGCATTATCATGTCGGTGTCTTAAAAAAATAAACATGCTAAACTGATCATTCTAACGGAAAATTATCAGATAATGATCCACTTCAAGTGATATGTTGCCTCTGATTTTAATTTTCTAACTGAACAATTGAATCGAATGATTGCTGCAATGTTCAAAGCCACCACTATGATTGAAGCAGTCCAAGTTGGTGCAAAATTCACTAATCAAATTGTTATTGGATTACGTTTTTCTAATGGATCCAATATATAATAATTTCAATATTTTAAATTGGAATGCTCGTTCCTTGAATGGTAAAGAGGACGAGCTGTTTGATTTTCTTACAACTAATAACGTGCATATAGCAGTTATTACTGAAACCTATTTAAAACCTGGGTCCAAACTTAAGAAAGATCCTAACTTTTTTTGTAAATCGTAATGATCGACTTGATGGGGCATGTGGAGGAGTTGCAATCATCAATCATGCAAATTGTTCGTCATTTGAAACTAAAGGCACAGAGAACAGACGTTCGTCTTTAATCGTTAGCGTGTGTAAAGCTTTGTACTGTTCATTTCAAAGTATGTCGGTATGCTCTTGTTACGCGGCACTGTGATCAGCATAAAGGAGCTTCGATTATGCCGCTTCTTACAATTTGGCGCTAGTGTCACCATCAAAAATTGCCCCTTGTCGCTAGTGTTGCTTTGTGTGCCAATGTATGTTCACGTTCACTAGTGCCATCGTGTGGTCGAAACGAGTTTGTGTGTCGCGCTGTCTGCGTTGGCGGCGCTAATGATTGAGTCTGACCTTTACACATGATTTTGATGGAATTTTGTTCGAGCCTCGATGTCTGTTCTCTGTGCTAAAGGTGTTAAAACTTTAGGTGTTTCTGTTGAAACACAGCTTAGTAAATATACTTTAATAGTTGCCTATTTGCCTTTTCAATGCACTGGGCAGCAAGCTAATTTGCTGCAAAATGACTTGTGGGAATTAACTCACCAAAAGTCAATTTTTTTGCCATTGGTGAGTGTTCTTAAGGAGTGCTCTTAAGGATATTTCTCAATTTAATACCCTGACAGCGCTACTTGGTTTTCCTGTTCTAGAAACCTTTCTGCGATTAATGTGGTCTTAACTGACTCTAGTCACCTTTGTAGCCAACTGGTTACTCATGCTGATTTTGATTTTGATCATATCCCTGTTACATTTCAAATAGCCTATGAAGCGATTCTCAATCCTATCAGCTCGACTTTCAATTATTTACGAGACGATTGGAATACATATGAAACATCCATCGATAGTAATCTCGATGTTAACATTTCTTTGCAAACAAAACTTAATATTGTCAATGCTCTTGAAACTTTAACAAATACAATTGTTGAAGCCAGGGGCATTGCAATACCAAAATGTGAAGTAAAATTCGAATTCGTGATTATAGACGATGATTTTAAACTCTTGATTCGTCTTAAAAACGTGAGCAGAAGGCAATTTCAACGCACTCAAGATCCTGCTATGAAAATTATTTGACAGGATCTGCAAAACGAAATTGAAAAAAAAAAACATTTTACTTAAGGTGAAGATGCACCGAAGCCAAACCTCAAATTTTGAAGAGCACAAATATAGAAAACTCAACAATTATTCCTAGAAAGAACTCAACAGAAAATCCCACAGGATAATGTCTAGGGATTCCTTTGAAGATTTCTCCAGGATTTGTTCTTAATTTACCCTCTGGATACTATGCTTTGCCTTAATAGATGTTATGAAGTTTTTTCTCTTGAATATCTTCAGAAAATAATCTCGAAATTTCATCAATGATTGATTCAAGAGTACTGCCAATGTATTTTCTGGAGTCAGTTTATTTTTTTTTTTCAAGAAATTCTTTCAACTTTCCATTTAGGGCTTGTCCATTGATCTCTTTCCTGAAGAATACTACTTGATACTTGATGGGCAACAATTCCTTGCTATTGCGTTGAATCTACGCCGAATGAAGAAGTCTTCTCCATTGGACCCGGTCCTGGGCCAATCGCTTCCAGTCGCCCTGAACGTTAAGCGACCTTAAATCCTCCTCAACTGCAAAAAGCCATCTGGTGCGCGGCCTTCCACGGAGGCGACGGCCTCTCCCTGGTTCCCTGCTGAATATTTGTTAAGCTTGACGTTCCTCCGACATGCGAGCTACATGCCCAGCCCACCGCAGCCTGCCGTGTTTTATACGCTTAACAATATCCATTTCTTGGTATAACTCGTGATTCATGCGACGCCGCCTGAAGAATACCACAAATAATTTACTAGACTAACTAGGAAACCACATACTAGACTAATGAATACTATCGTGTTAGAGATGTAATTCTTACTTAAAATCGAATTGAATAAAAATATTTTTCTGGAAGATTTCTTGAAAGTTTCGAATTCTCCCTAATATTTTCCGCAGAACTTTTGAGAATTGCTCAAGAAATGGGGGGAACATTCATGAAGTGATTTCGTAGATTAAGTTCTAATCTCTAAAGCAATCCCAAATAATAGACAGAAAGAAATGTTCTTGAAACGCCATAAGATATTTCTATACAATACCTAGAGTAATTCCTAATTTAGAACAACCCAGGAAAAAAGCAATTTTCTAGAGCAATTTCTTAGGGAAACCCTTTTTAAACCCCTAGAACTTTTGAAGCAATTAAAGAAGGAATTACTTTTGCTTTAAAGACTTTTTTGACAGGATTCTAAAGATGCATTCAAAAATACTTTGAGGTACTTATTGAAGAAACTGAAAGTATTTCGATGAACGATTTCTAATTATAAATTCTGGAGTGGTTTTTCAAAAAACTCCTTGAAGAACTGATAAAAAATCATCTAGTGAAATCCCAAACTATTAAGTTCCGTAATAGTTTTTAGGCAGATTCCTCTCAAGATATATTGCGGACTGTTGATAAAATTTTTGAATGATTTCTTGTTAAATCTTTACTGAACTCCTAAAATTCTTCACGAAACCCAACGGCAAGGGAAGAATGCTGCAACGTTAAATTCACTGATTAATTCCTGGAAAAATCTTGAACTGAAGTTTGATTTTCACTTGGACTTAAAGAACTAACCAAAAAGTTTATCATGACAAACAATCTTTGCAAAATTCAAACAAAACCTTTGTATCAATTAGTTGATATTCGATTATTTCTTCGGTCGGCCCGGTTGGTGGAGGTCAACAGCCTTCTCCTTCCCCCCTTTGGCTACGCCCATGTTTTCAACTCAAAAAGCTGACTGGTTCTCTCGATTTGTGCTCTTGCAAGTTTGAGGTTTAGCTTCGATGCATCTTCACCTTAACCCGTATAAACCTGAGTGAAAGAAAAAAAAAAACATTTACTCTCACAGCTCAACGAATACTTACCGGATTTTAATTATTGTTTGCCAGTATACTCGTACACATATCTAAAAGTTGTTAAAGGATCTCGGGAATGTTACTGTGACCGGAGTTATTGCGGTGGATCACTGGGTCAGGTCGGGTGACAAGAGTTCCGTGCTTCTGTGCCCCTGGAGATAGGCAAATTTCATGTCACAAGTAATATCCAGAATCGGCTATAATGTGGCCCCTATATCAAGGAGTTCTAAGAAAATCTTATCAGCGTAAACCTTCTGATAACACAGCGTAACAAAAATGACATTTTCCCATTCTCAGAAATGTTCCAGCACGTCACAATTTTCAGCTACAGGTCGCCAAAGTTGTATAAAACACTGATTTTATTGATGTTCACATGAAATTTAAAGTACAATTCATCAATCTTTTTTGTAATCTAATCCACCAAACATGCAAAATAGAACTTAAACTTTCATTTCAGATATAATTTGGTTGAAATTGAAAGAAAAGATTTCGATTAAGCCGATTTTTTCAACATGCTTGCAGTCTCCATACAAAACTCTTCGTTTCTCTTATATGACAAAATACAATAATTCTCTTAACCATCAAAAAATAACTTTTCCGCATCGAAAATATTATAAACGTTGATGATAAGTATTATTATACACATAAAGTTTGAATTCTGTGGCAAATTAAGCAAATGAATTGCCTTACAAGCTTGCAAACTTGCATGCAAGTTGGCTGAAATAGTCATTTTTGGCATTTTCAACAGTCAATACCTCAAAAACTAGATGTGCTATGATATCTATATTTCTGAAAACGGCAATGGATTCAGCAACCCTTAATTAAGTGAATAGCGGTATTTTGGTTCTGGTGACAAAAACGTGTTCCGCAGTGTAATCGATAAAATTGAATAACCATGTCAACTGCATTTGATTGATTCTACATATGACCATTTTCGGATCCCCGGGACGCCTCAAATTTATGAAAAAGTGCACAATTTGTATTAACATCTGTGTCAAGCTCATGGGAACGCATTATAGTGAACTATTATTGTAGTGAATGAGCCGTATAATTGATTGAAAATGGTTTAACGTGCATTCGAGCAGGTAAAGCTGAAGAGAATTTTGTGAGAGTGTGGTCATCATTCAAATAGCGTGACAGGACTTGATGTATGATGATGATGAATGACTATAGTTGTATGAGTGGTCTGTGTACGAAAGCTCCGAACAGGTAGACGCAGGCCCGGATTTGGGGGGGTGCCAAGGGGGCAAATGCCCCGGGCCCCCCGATTAAGGGGGCCCCCCGAGGAACCAAAATGAAAAAACGAAAAACATTTTGAAATACCTTTCAATATTTTTTCTTTAGATATTTGAACAACAACTTTCTAATATTTAAGTTTTTTTACCTAATATTTGAATCTTACCGTATGGTTTCGCCAATGCTTATCCTTCAATGTAGAATAGAATATAGAATAGAACTTTGAAATTTAAACATATTTTCAATTCTATCAGCAACTTGAAGTGTACAGAAATTCTTTTGTGTTTCTGTTTCATATGCCATGATTGATGAAATATTCTTTGAATTCAGTATAGGCTTAGATTTGAATATAATCCATACAATATACAGTACAGGTAAGAAAAAAGTACATTAAGGCCGATCTTCATACAAAATGTTCAAGTTTATTGAACTGTATATTAGCTTCTAATGAATCGTTTGATTTGAAATTTGAATTGCATCTCATGAATAACTTGAAATTTGATTTATGGGAAATTAGAAGAAATACTATTTTGAAAAAATGCCAAACATTTTAAATTGGAATATTTTTGCAATGTGAATATTTAGAGACAGGCGTGATTCTGCATTTTTTCACTTAGAAAAAATGCAACACTTTTTAGAAGATTATACTTATCGTAAATTATTTGTTTTCAAAATATCTTTGTATCAAAATTTTGACATTTTTGTCGTAATGGGCGAATTTTAAAAGCTTAGACGCTTTTGCATACAATTTTATTATTTATTCACAAATCTTATTTGAAGTTATTTCCAACATGCAGTTCAAATTTCAGGTCAATCAGTTTGCTAGAAGCAAAGATCCAGGTCTCCAAATTTGACCATTTTGTATGAAAATCAACCTTTGTGTACTTTACTGTTGCCAGTAACTGTTAATACTTTTTCCAACTAGATGCAAACTGGAAACTTGTTGTAAATAGAAT
Organism: Aedes aegypti; assembly: GCF_002204515.2. Taxonomy (NCBI): domain Eukaryota; kingdom Metazoa; phylum Arthropoda; class Insecta; order Diptera; family Culicidae; genus Aedes; species Aedes aegypti. The sequence continues at coordinate 145,739,962 of NC_035108.1, forward strand.
TAAAAGGAGCTTTGGAGAAAGACGGCTTAAAGATTTTTCACTCCATACAAATTGTATAGAAGCTGAAAACAAGCCAAATTTTTATGAATTGTTTTATTTTTCCATTGGACGGAAAAATCAACTAAAATCACTATTGTAAAGCTCGCTTAAATTCAAAACGTTGGTTTGTGGAATCCTCAAACGTGCTGAATTTTGTATAAAAGGGCCCCCTTTGTGAGATCTGACCCGGGCCCCTCGAAGTCCAAATCCGGCACTGGGTAGACGAGTGGAAGAGAATGATCAGACAGTGTTGCCACATTTTTTACGAATCTCATCTATGATTTCAGCTGAAAAAATCTTTTTTTTATCTTAGGTCAACCTCCAAAAATCTTGGTAAAAATCTGTGTTGTGCAAAAATCCAAGATTACCTTATTATTTTTCATTTTAAGATGCATAATTGCTTCTCAAAGTTCAAATTCTTAAGTTATTGAGAAAAAATAAACAGAATAATGACATTTCTGCTCTATATCTTCCAAAACTGGGTGCTTAAAGTGAAGATGAATCGAAGCCAAACTTCAAATTTTCAAGAGCACAAATCTGGAGAACCGAAAACACGTTTGAGCTGAAAACCTTATCGATTGGTCACCATCAGCTAGTGACCAATCGATTGAGTTTTCAGCTCAAACGGGTGTTCGGTTCTCCAGATTTGTGCTTTCGTAAATTTGAAATTTGGCTTCAATTCATCTTCACCTTAACTCGTGAAATATCCTAAAATCTTAAAAAATCTTTTTAATCTCAAAAATCTGTGATCTGTGGTCACAGATATCTGTAGGCAAAAACAGAAAAAAATCTGTGTAATTACAGATAAATGATAGGGCGAAAAAGAAAAAAGCGGTTGACCGATTCGTGTGTGAGTTTTCGGTCATGGAGAAGGAGAAAAAGATCTTCAGTCTTGAAAGTAGTTTTGTGTCGAAAAGTATGGTTAGCGCGCGATATTCATTAAGATAAATCGGGAACCGTGAATATAAATTAGCTTGAATACTACATGGCGCAATCGGTAGGTAATTGGTGAAAAAATTTCGTAATTCCCATTCGTGGGTTGAAAAAAGATTCGTAATTCCCATTCGTGGGTGGAAAAGAGATTCGTAATTCCCATTTGTGGGTGGAAAAGAGATTCGTAATTCCTATTTGTGGGTGGAAAAGAGATTCGTAATTCCCATTCGTGGGTGGAAAAAAGATTCGTAATTCCCACTGGTGGGTGGAAAAGAGATTCGTAATTCCCATTCGTGGGTGGAAAAGAGATTCGTTATTCCCATTCGTGGGTGGAAAAGAGATTCGTAATTCCCATTCGTGGGTGGAAAAGAGATTCGTAATTCCCATTCGTGGGTGGAAAGAGATTGAATTAGATTAAATTTGGATTGGATTGAATCTGGATCTGGATTGGATTAGGATTGGGTTTAAATTGGATTTGGATTGGATTTGGATTGGATTTGGATTGGATTTGGATTGGATTTGGATTGCACTGGATTTGGATTGAATTTGGTTTGGATTTGGATTGGATTTGGATTGGATTTGGATTGGAAAGATTGGATTTTGATTAGATTAGGACTGGATCGGATATGAATTGAATTCGAATTGAACTATGCTAGAAAGATTGGTTTCATTGAAAGTCGAACAAATCGTTCAAATTTCGATTTATTAAAAATAAGGAAGTTTAGTATTTGAAAGATATCATCGATGCCAAAAGAGTAGACAAGGGGAAGGATGTAGTGAATGAGCCGTATAATTGATTGAAAATGGTTTAACGTGCATTCGAACAGTTAAAGCTGAAGAGAATTTTGTGAGAGTGTGGTCAACAAACAAGATTTCGTAATTCCTTACACTACAATTATGTTCGATTTATACTTCTAAAGGATTGAAACAGTTTAGTATCTAACAAATTCAGAGCCGGTTCTTCAGGGCTTTAAGTCCGGATGGCCGCATCTGGTACACTGTAAAGGGTGCAAAACTATTCATTTCTTCTTCTTGGCATTAATGTCCCCACTGGGACAGAGTCAGCTACTCAGCGTAGTGTTCTAAGAACACTTTCACAGTTATTAACTAATAGCTTTCTTTGCCTAAGTTGCCATTTTCGCATTCGTATATTGTATGGTAGGTACGATGAATACTCTATGCCCAGGGAAGTCAAGGAAATTTCCATTACGAAAAGATCCTGGACCGATCGGGAATCGAACCCAGAAACCTTCAGCATGGCTTTGCTTCGTTGCCGCGGACTCTAACCACTCGGCTAAGGAAGGCCCCTAAAAACTATTCATTTATAATGTTGAATATCAGATCTTAACGATTTATGAAAATTAAAATGATTGTCATTAGAAAAATATATAGATAACTGAGCAGGTCCCAAAAAACTGCTTTTTCCTACCCGACTTGACCCAGTGACCCACCGAAATAACTCCGGCCACGAGAATATTTCCGAGTTTCTCCGGCCACTTCTAGAACCAAGAAGTTATTTTTATTATTCATGAGAGAGGTTTTAACTATAGAGTCATTCGCCTCGCGGAAAACAAGAATTGGAAAAAGTAAGAACTATTATTAAAAAAATCAAAAACATGAAAGTCCCTAACGATGATTGAATTTTCTACATCCTCATCAAGAAACTTCCTGAGAGTAGCTTATCATTTTTAATTGATAAATTTATCAAATGTTTTCAGTTGGCATATTTTCCTGACATCTTGCGAAAGCTTCTAGCTATCGTCCAATCAGCTCGCTTTCCTCCATCAGTAAACTTTTTGAAAAGGTAAATTTGAACAGAATGATGATCTGCATCAATGTAAATTAAATTTTTGCCGATGAAGAGCTCGGATTCCGACATGCACATTGAACCACTCATCAACTCTTACGAGTAACGAATCTATGACAAAAGGTCAAAAATCAAAAGGCCGATGAACAAAATAGAAGGGTCAAAAGGTCGAAAATCTTTTTTCAAAGAAGGAAAAATTTCCTACCAAGTAAATAATGTTCAACCTTTTGTCCTTTCGAACTTTTGTCCATAAACCGTTAGAGTAATGCAATTTTATCTGTTAGGTCGAACACTTCAGGTTAATAGTCAGTGCTCAATTATACAATCATTTCACATCTGACTTATCTGAGCTACCACAGGCAGATTTCTACCAAATTGAATAATTACTTGATGAATGAGATAGAAATTTCTATATGAATATACTTAAATATGTATTTATTGGGGGTTGCGATTGGAAGTTGAAAACGTAAATTCTTGGTTGTCGGCTATCTCAGTCTTAATCTGCGAACGTTTTAATTTATTTAGTCCGACGTTTCGGCCATTTGTTGTGGCCTTTTTCAAGGGAAAAATGGTCAATCGTTTTTGTCCTTATTGATTTAGCTGTTCTGCGTGTCGAGTATTCATGATTTGGCTTATTTGTACTAATTTTGGAACAGTTAATATTGGTCACTTGGTCACAAATAAGTGAAATCATGAATACTCGATACGTAGAACAGCTAAATCAATAAGGACAAAAACGATTGATCGTTTTTCCCTTGAAAAAGACCACAACAAATGGCTGAAACGTCGGGCAAAATAAATTAAAACGTTCGCAGATTAAGTCTGAGATAGCCAACAACCAAGAATTTACGTATACATATGTATTCAAAAATACACTTGTAATTTGCACAATGTTTGAGGTATTGACTGACTTTTGTGTGAGAACCAGAAACTCTGTGAAGTAAAGAAATGATAAAAAAATCCTCTGTTATCGCGTTTCACGTTGTTTCCAATTGAACAAAACTAATTTTTGAAAACAACATCAAGTTACCCCTCGCTTTAACATCCGTACGTAGCGCTGCGCCCATGCTTCACGTGGTCACTATGCGCCACCGTTTTTTGTTCGAAGCAATATCGATGGATTTGCATGGAATTCTGTTGCAAAGCACAAAAAAAAAAACAAAAACGAAACGCGAGAACCATCAGTATACCGACTCATGCAGGCTGCAGTATTTCTGCCACAGTCAGTGCATAAAGTGCATATCAGTTACTCAAAGGGCGCCGGATGATGGCTTGTGTACAAGATGGGTTCCTGCGGTGCCCACAGTGGATGAGGTGCTACGTGATGCATCCTTCTGAGTTTCGTTTGCCTCCACTCAGCAGAGCGAAAAAAAACATATGCAAATTGGTATCAGCGATTTTCATAAGTGCATTAAAGACATCGATTCATTCGATAGCGGGCTTCTTGCGCCAGTGCTGTTTGCTTTCGGTATATTTGGGCGGCGGCGGCGACCTCTGGCGTGCGGTTGGTCCAATGAGGCACTTTGGGGTATTTGGACAATATAGCTGGTCAAAAATAATAAATTTATTGTGTTTGGATGGGCATCTAATTTTTCCGAAAGAAGTGCACTTTGCAAAAAAGGGCCACGTGATTATTGAGCTGAAATCGAATTCAGGATAACTTCTGCGTTCATGAGTCCTCTCATGGCGTAGGGGTAACGCGCTCTAACTGGAGATTTGCAATCATTATCAACAATTTATTTAAACTTCATCTTGAAGGATGACTGTGTAATTTATAATCGAAATAAAAACCGTGCTAAAATCGAGCGTCAATTTGGCTAGTAGTGACTAAAATGAGTGGTGATGAAACCAATAAAAAAGCAAATTTCAAAAATTACTTTTGGCCAGCTTGATTCACAAAAGACCTCTTAGTGCGTCGATAGCAGTGATCCGAAGCGCTAAAAGAGGAAAACGCTTTGGACCGATGGCGGCGGCGGCAGTAACGACTGATAGAAGCAAAAAACCGTGAAAAAAGCATTTCAGCGAATATGTTGTGAGCATAACTCTTTCGGATTCCTACTCCTCGGCTGCCCCTTGTTCCGGATTTATGGATTTGTAATAACGCCGGCACCAACCCAGCAGCCGGAGGAAGGAAGAGGTGCATTTTAGGATCAAAAGGGATATTCGAGCAGACATGTATATCATCTTTGGCAAACATTCGTGGAATGTTAATGATACTTTTTTTTTCTCTTCACTATCATGCAGTAAGTTATGGCGACATGTGCGGTAACCACACGAAACGGTTGGCGGGCGCCGACTGACAGATTTCGAAGATGCACTGGGCGCCATCATCGCTAAGATCAAACGGTGGGAATTTTTGAGAAGAGTGTACTCTTCAGCATAGTCGTTTGATGTGTTATCGAATTACTGCTAAACTGTGAACGGGCTGTTTCTGATCTTGTCATTTTGTGTTGAAGGACTTTTCGGTTTGTTTCACTGGGATTCTTTTTTGGTATCTTTCGTTTGTTTTATTACACATTGCAACAAAATTTCAACTTTACTACTACTTCAGGTTACTTCGATGGTTTTTTGATAAAATTTCACGGAAGACTAAATTTTCCACAGTTTCGGAATATTAACCTTGAGGTGAAAGAAGGGAGCCATTTTGATTTTTTTAGGTATCATATGTTTCTTATTCTTCTTCTTCTTCTTCTTCTTCTTCTTGGCATTTAGGGGAACTGGGGGTAAAATGAACACCCTAAGCAATTTTCATGTTTCCTTGCTTATGAAGCTGTCAAATTCTTTTTCCATAGCTCAGAATTGAAGAAGGATGTTTATGCAATGTAGCAAGTTGAAATATTGTGATGGAAATAGAATTTTATCATCATTATTATAATTTTGAAAATTTGTTTCAACAGAGCCAATGTTCCAAACATGTGGGTAAAATGAACATGCAACGGGGGTAATATGAACACATACTGGGGGTAAAATGAACACCATTTAAATTGAACGGGTTGCGGCACGATTCTCGACATCTGGTACATGAACAATTCATACCTCAAAGACATTCCGGAATCGATGGAACGTTTATCTGCGACCATTTGGATGGCTATCGATGTCTGTCTTTGTATTTTCTCCGGAAAACTCTCGGCATCTGAAATAAAATCCGGGAGTATTCACCCTGCAATGGTGTTCATATTACCCCCATCTCGTGTGGTTCATTTTACCCCCAAAGAATCAACATAATAAAATCATTTGTTCTAAGAATTAGGAAGATAAAAATTCTTTCAATTTCCGTCTACTTATCATAAATACCTTAAAGATATGATGTGCTACGCAGTTCAATAGATTTTTGATGATTTTAGTCATAAAAACCTTAAATGCCACGAGTTAAAATTTACATCATATGAGAAAACGGAGAGGCGTACTTTGTTTTTGTTTATTTTTCTAGCTTTTGACAGTTCTAGATCGCGCTAGAGTTGTCAAAATAGTTTCTTAGTCTGAAGATTAAGGATGGTGCTACGTTTTGCATAGATTTATAGCATAATTACCGTAAAACACAAACCTGTTCATTTTACCCCCCCTGTTCATTTTACCCACAGTTCCCCTACGTCCTCACTGGGACAGAGCCTGCTTCTCAGCGTAGTTTTTCTTATGAGCACTTCCACAGTTATTCACTGAGAGCTTTCTTTGCCAAAGTTGCTATTTTTGCATTAGTATATGGTGTGGCAGGTTCGGTGATACTACAGTCGACTCTCCACATCTCGATGTTCTACATCTCGATATCTCTCCCTATGTCGATGATTTTGTAGGTCCCTTTATTCCTATGTACCTCTCTATATCTCGATATCCTCCTTATCTCGATATCTCCATTTCTCGATGTACTCCTGTTGGTTTTCCGTTCCCAATTTTCTCTCCATGTGTCGATATGATGAACATCAAAGGTTAGGACAATTTCACCGGTGGTCCAAATCACGGCTCCAAATTTTTGGACCATGTTTAAAATTGGAGCTTGCACCGGTGTTCTAAATAATGTTCCAATTTTATTTTATACCAGTTTTCTGGTCTATTTTTTTGGAACAGGCTAGTTGTGTGGTCCATTTTTGGTCGTATTTGGACCAAGATTTGAACTGTTCCAAAACTGGTTTGACACATGTTTGTTCACCAGTTCGGATTTTTCTCGCTGAATCTGCCATTGTCTTTTCATCCTACTCATTAGAGGTACCTAAGTCAAAACTATAACAATATTGCATCGTGCTGTTTTTTAAACAATATTTATTCCGCTTCCAGCGATTCTTCTGGCAATTTATTCGGGGACTCCTCCAGGAATCTATACAGGACACCTTCCGGAATCATGAGGGTTTTTCTCCGGGGAATCCTTTAGGAATTCGTAGAAGGATTTCACAACGAATTTGTACGGGAAGATATTCGAAGAGTCCACAACGAAGTCTGTCTACAGATATCTCCAGGTGCTCTTACAGGAATTCTATTGAAATTCCCCCGATGTGTCCAACATAATTTTCACCAGGAATTCCACTGGGGATTTCTTTCATGCATTCATCCGGGGATTTGCTGCAGGAATCACTCTGGGGGTTTGCTCAAGGAGTTCGTACGGGTACGTATCAGAAATAGGCTGACCATAAGCTAACCAGATAAAAACGGGACAAATAAAAAACAAAAATGGGACAATTTTAAAAGACATAGATTATGCGATTGTGCTACTTTTCCCCGATTGGCCCGTTTCTCTGAAGCCATTTCCCCGAATGGCCCGTTCCCTTGTAAAGCAATGCAGCTCAAGAAAAGTGCAATAATAGTCTTTATCCGAGCAGGCAAAAAAGCTAAGTAATAGCAAATTTTGATATGGACATACAAAAGTGATATTAACTTGAAAGATATAAGAGATAAAAGATCCGAAAATAATATCTAAAATTAACTCCTGGAATACTATTAGCATATCATATTTAGCTTTTATAAGATCTCACCAATATCAGCTTTTCCTTAGATCTTCCAAGTTCCAACATCAAATTTAGCTATGGCTCAGAAGTTCTAGGAATTAAATTTTGATATTATCTTCAGATCTATTATCTCTTATGTCTATCAAATCAATATCTTGATTTAATGGTCAGAACTTTGCTTATGCTCGGGTAGTGAGATAGTGTTGAATTAGAAAGATCGATAAGCTACCAAAGAAGGAGATATTTGATCATTCTCGACTAAATACATATTGCCAAAAATACATATTGTTTACCACCTTAAAATGCGAAAGGCTCTGACAATTATGAGTGTTATGATTTTTCGGAGAACTGAGCTGTTCAGGGAAACGGGGTTTTCGGGGAACTAGCATTCTAAGAACTTGCGGGAGAACGACATTCGGGAAACCGCCATTCGAGGGAAAGTAGCAGAACCAGATTATGCAATTCCAAGCTACATGTCTGTATGATTCAATAAAAATCACTTTAGAACCTTGAAGCGCAATCTTTGATTTTCGAGATGCAGCGTTTTTAAGTATTTCTTTAAAAAAAATCGTTACACTTTTCAATTTTTCCAATTCAAACGTAATTTTTTGTAATATTTCATTTTTTTTTTAAATATCCACTTTTTAAACAGTTAATTCAATCAATTGAGTATCAGAAGTAAACACATAGTTGTTCTTTATAATTTTAGGTATTATAGAATAATAATGTTATGAAGATCCGTATTTTGGAAATCCTCCAAAATTTGGCATAAATATGAGTAAAGAAACGCAAAAAGTTAAGCAGAAGCATGTACAGATCAAGTTTAACTCTGTTTGAGATACTAATAATTGATTGGAAAGTAGATCAGTAAGACAATATACTCTGAAATATTTCTAAAAGCTGTTTGTTATGTTTTTAATGTTATTGTTTTACTGGTGTTGAAAATTATGTGCCAATTCTCCATTTCCTAAAATACGGGACACTTCGAGCATTTTCCATAAAACGACGGGACAGCCTGTCGAGGGGATGAAAACGGTACTGTCCCGTTAAATACGGTACGTATGGTCAGCCTAATCAGAAACTTTTCTCTGTGGTTATCGTCCAGAAATTTCTCCGGGGATTTCCTCCAGGAATTTCTTTTAGGATTTTCTACAGAAGTTTCTTTGGGGAATTGCACCAGGACTTTTTCCTGAAGTTTCGTCCAGGAATTCATCTGGGGATTTCGTCTAGAAATTCATTAAGTAGTAGCTCCGAGGATTTTCTCCAGAAATTCCTTCGGAGACTTTTTCAGAGAATTTATTTGAAGATTTCACCACCAGGAATTTCCTCCAGGAATTCCTCAGGAGATATCTCTCACGAACTCAGGATTTTCTCCTTCTTTCGAAGATTTTTTCAGAGAATTCATTCGGAGATTTCCTCCAGCAAGTTCTCTTTGGATTTAACCCTAGAGATTCTCCGGGTATTTTATCCAGGAATTGTTCCGTCGATATCCCCAGGAACTCCTTAGGAGATTTTTTCAGGGATTTTATACAAGAATTCCTCTATGGATTTCATCCAGAAAATCATCCGGGTATTTACTTTAGAAGCACCTCCAAAAATTTTTCCAAGGATTTCATTAAGATATTCCAACGGAGTTTTTCTCCAAAAATAATCCTTCAGGAATGTTTCAGTTAATTTATTTCGTCCAGAATTTTCTCTGGATATTTTGTCCAGAAATTCATTTAGAAATTCCTCCGTGATTTTCTCCAGAAATTGTTTCGGGGATTTTATCAGAGAATTTTACCGGAGATTTCCTCCAGGAAGTACTTTGAGGATATGCACCAGGAGTTGCTGTGGGGATTTGCTCCAGAAATTCCTCCAGGGATTTAAAGGATTTCTCCGGGGATATCCCAACATTTACTCCGGGGATTTTCTCCAGGAATTCCTCAGGGAATTTTCAATAGCAATTCCTTCAGAGGTTTCCTTCAGGAGTTCCTCCAGCAATGTTTCCGAAGATTTCCTTCAGAAATTCCTCCGGAAATTTGCTACATGAATTACTTTGGTTATTTTCACCACGATTTCCTCCAGTGATTTTTTCCATAAATTCCTTCAATGATTTTTTCAAAGAATTCTTCTAGGGATCTCCAAAAGTTTTCCCAGGGATTTCATTAAGAAATTCCTTCGAGATTTTCTCTAGAAATCCCTTCAGGGATTTTTCAGAGATTTTTTTCGGAGATTTCCTCCACGAAGGTTTTTGGATAAGGAAATGCTGTGGAGTTTTGCTTCAGAAATTCCTCCAGTAATTTTTCCGGAGATTTCCCTCAGACAATCCTCCGGAAATTCGCTCTCCAAGAACTCCTGTTAAGGTTTTCTCCTCCGGGCCGAGGATATCCTCCAGGGATTTCCACCAAAAAATCCTCCGGAGATTTTTTTTTTCAAGAATTCTTTCGGGAATTCATTTGGAGCTCCACTCGTCCATATTTGTTTTAAATATCTCCAGAATTTTCCAGAGTTCCTCCTCCACGAATCGATTACTGAAGTTCCCATCGACTCATAGAACAGAAATGCTTTGGAAAGTTGTTTGAGAGGACCATCATAGTCAAAATGAAATGGAATTCTTCTGAAGTTGCTTCGAATAATTCACTACATTCCATCCAGGAGTTTGTCTAGAGTTCCTCAGAAAATTTCTCAAAAGATTTCCACCGGCAATTCTTCTGGATTTGATCTAGCAATTCCTCGGAACGTCCTCCGGATTTTCACCGGCAATTCTTCTAAATTTCTTCCAGAAATTCCTCTAGCGATTGATTTGGATTTCTAGAAAGTTCCTCCAGAGTTTCTTTCCAACGGTGGGAATTTGAATTTCCTCCTTAGTTTCTCCAGGAATTTCTTCGGAGTTCGTCAAGCAATTACCTCGGTATTTCTGTAGAAACGCTTCCGGAGTTCCTCCAGAAACACATCCGGAGTTTCTCCAGGAACGCCTCCTAAGTTCCTCCAGCAGTTGCTTCGTAGATACTCCAGGATTTCCTTTGGAGATTTTCTAGGATTTTGTCCAAAATTCTTACAGGAATTCCTTCAGAGTTCCTTCGGAGCTCCACCGGTGATTCCTCCTGAGTTGCTCCAGAAATTCCACTGGAGTTCTTTCAGCAACTCTTTTGGACTTTATCCAGCATATTTTTCGATGTTTCTTCAAAGCTTCAGGAGGAACTCCGGAGAAAATCCTGAAGAAACTCCGGAAGAATTGCTAGAGGACCTACAGAGGAATTCATGGGGGAAACCCGGAAAATTCCTGGAGCAATATCTGAAAGAACTACGCAACAATTCCAAAGAAGCTAAGAAGGAAATCCAAAGTACTTCCCGGTGGAACTCTGGAGTAACTTCGGAGGATATGCTGGATTTAATCCAGAAGAATTGCTGAAAGAACTCCTAAAGAATTTCTGGAGCAACTTAGGAGGAATAAAGGATGAAGCACCGAAGGAATACCCAGAGAACTTTAAAGGAATCCCTGCAGGAACTCTGGACAAATCCTAGAGAATCTCCAAAAGGAAATCTATGGAGCAACTCCGGATGTGTTTCTAGAGAAACTTCGGGGTAATTGCTTGACGAACTCTAGAGATATTGCTGGAGAAATTAAGAAGAAAATTGGAAGGAATTCCTTGTGGAGCTCCAAAAGAATTCCCGGAGGAATTTTTGGAGAATGTCTCCGAAGGAAATCGCTGAGGGAAATCCTCGGCCCCAGAGGAAATCTTTGTGAAAACCCTAAGGGGAGTACTTTGGAGAATTCCCCGGATTTATTCTTGGAGAAATCTCCGCAGAAACTTATGAAGGAAATCCCCAGAGGAATCCCTGAAGGAAATCCCCGCATTATATCTTGGACGGAATTCTTGGAAGAAATTCCCGGGGACATTCCTGAAGGAAATTCCCTGAGGAATTCCTCGAAGAAATCTCCGAAAAAAATTCCTGTGACAAATTTCCCAGGAAGAACCTGGAGAAAATTTCCAGAAAAATTCTCTGAAAAAAAATCCCCAAAAGAATTTCTGAAGAAAATCCCCGGAGAAGTTTCCATATGAATTTTTTGGACGAAATACCCAGAGGAAATTCTGGACGAAATCCCCTGAGGGATTGCTATTGGAAATCCCTGGAAATCCCATTGATAATTCCTAGAGCAAACCGCCAGAGAAGTTTCTGGAGGAAATGCTCAGGGGAATTCCTGGTCCAATCTCCGGAGGTGCTTCTGGAGGAAAAATTCTAAAGCAATTCCTTGGAGTAAAGCACAAAAGAATTTTTGGACGAAATCCTCGAAGGAATTGTTATTAGAAGTCCCTTGGGGAATTTCTGGAGAAAATTTTCGATAGAGGTCTTGACGAATATCCCGGGAGGAATCGCTATTTGATATTCTCGGAGAAATTCCTGTAGTAAAGAAAGGAATTCAATAAAAAAATCTCCGAAGGATTTTTTTTTAAGAAAATTCCCGGAAAAAATCCTTGAGGAAATCCCCTTGAGAATCCTTGAGAAATTTCTGGAGCAAATCCCCGCAGGAATTGCTATTGGAGTTCTCCTGAAGAATTTCTGGAGAAAATCCCCGGAGGAGTTCTTGGGGGAAATCTCCGGAAGGAATGCCTGGGGCATATCGCTAATGAAGTTTCTGGAGGAATTCCTGGATGAAATCCCTGGAGAAATTTGTGAACGAGATTCCCAGAAGAACTCCTGCAGGATATCTCAGGAAAAGTTTCGAGAAGAAAAAATTCTCTAAAAAAAATCCAGAAACAATTTTTGAAGAAATACCTCAGAGATATTCTCAATAAATTTCTGGACGAAATACCTAGAGAAAATCCTGGAAAAAATCTTCGGAGGATTTGCTATTGGAAATTCCCTGAGGAATTCTTGGAGAAAATCCCGTGAGGAATTGCTTTTGGAAATCCGCTGAGAAATTTCTGGTGAAAATTCCCAGAGGAGTTCTTGGGGTTATTGCCGGAGTAATCCTTGAAATCCCCTGAGGAATCCCTGGAGAAAATCCGCAGAGAAATTCCTGGCTGAATTCCCAAGAGAAAATTCTAAATCAAATCCCAAGAAAAATTCCTAAAGGAAATCTCCGGAAAAATTCTCTGAAATAAAAATCTGCGAAAGAATTTTTGAAGAAAACCCTGATCGAAATCCCCGGAGGAATTGCTATTAGAAATCCCCTATTGAATTCCTCGAAAAAATCTCCAAAGAGGTCTAGGAATACCCCCAGAGAGAATCCTTGAAATTATCGGAGAAATTCCTGGAGTGAATCTCCGGAGGAATTCTTGGGTGAAATTTCCAGAGGAATTCAATGAAAAAATCGCCGTAGGAATTCCTGGATGAAATCCCTGGAGGAATTCCTGGACGAAATCCAGGAGAAAATTCTGGAGAAAATACTCGGTGGTGCTTCTTGTGGAAATATTTGGAGCAATTCCTGGAAGAAATCTCCGAAAGAATTTCTAGACGAAATTCCCCGAGGAATTGCTGGACGAAATTCACAGACTAATAGCTATTGAAAATCCTCTGGGAAATTCCTGGAGAAAACTCCCGTAGGAGTTCCTGGAGAGATCACTGAAGGAATCTAGAAAAAAATCCTGGAGAGAATTCTCGAAAGAAATGGTTTAAATTCCAAGAGAAATTCTCGGAGGAACTCTCCAGAAAAAAATCTCTGAAAAAATTCCCGGAACCAAATCACCGGAGCTCTTGGAAAAATCTCTGGATGTATATCTGGAGAAAAGCCCCAGAGGAATTCCTGGACAAAAACCCCGGAAAAGATCGTGGTGCATATCCTCAGAGAAATTTCTTTAGAAAATCCTAAGAGGAATTTCTGGACGAAATCCATGAAGAACCATACCCGAAGAGATCCCTGGTGCAAGTCCCTGGAGAAATTCCTGCAGCAAATCCCCAGATGAATGCCTGAAAGATATTCCCTGAGGAATTCCTGGAGAAAATCCCCTGAGTAAATGTTGGGCTATATCCCTGGAGGATTCCTTGAAATCCCCGGAGGCATTCCTAGAGGATATTTCCGGAAAAAATCCTGCTGCAAATCCACAGCTGGTTTAAATTCTATGAAAAAATAATTTCTGGAGAAATTCCAAATAAGAATTTCTTTATGCATTTCTGGACGAAATCCTCAGAAAAAAAAATCCTGGATGAAATTCCGGGAGGAATTGGAAATGCTATTGGAAATCCCATGAGAAATTCCTGGAGAAAATACCGAAGGAGTTCTTTGGGGAAATCTGCGGGGGAATTCTTGAAAAGAATGTCCCGATGTAATTTCTTGGCGGCTTTACCGGCAATTCTTTTCGAGCTCCACTGGGAGCTCCCCCGGAATTTTTTATGAAGGTCCTTTGGGAATTCCTTCGGATTTTCAACATAGTTCCTCCAAGAATTGAATCGAAGTTTCTCCAGTAATTCTTAGGAAATCCTCCAAAGCTCCACTGGAAATCCTTCTGGAGTTATTCCGAGAATTTCCCTAGATATTCTCCGGGAAATCCTGCAGAGTTTCTCCAACACATCCTCAAAAGTTCCTCAGTGCAATTCTCACAAGTTTATCCTAGTATTAATTCAGAGCTCCACCTCCACCTTCCCTCTGGATTTCTCCAGGAATTCGTTACTTTTTATCCCTCCGGAGTTCCTCCAACAATTATTCCATTCAGCAGTTCCTTCAGTGGTTCACCAGGAATTGCTTAAAAGTTCTTACACAAATTCCTTTGGAGTTCCTTCAGATTTCCTATAGAAGACGAAGTTCCTCTGAAACTCCTCCGGAAATTTCTTAGTTGTTCTTCCGGAAAAGTCTCCGGAGCTCCACCAAGAATATCCAGGTCCATTTTTGGTATAAATGTTGACTAAAAAATGGACCACCGGTGAAGTTGCCCTTACTAGACCAAATATTAGGCATTCAAAACAATTTTGGAACGCGGAATGACGTCTGATTGTTTATTATTTTCTTAGTAAAGGCTGGTTTGCTACAGAGAATTTGTTAATATAGAGAAGCGCGAATTCTGAAACCAAAGGTTCCAATTGAACCGTCAAACGTGGTTCCAATCGAGCAAATTCAATGAGACTCAACAAGATGTTACGCAAAAGAGACGATGGATGTGTGTTAGTGAAAAGCGATACGTAAGTGACGTCATTGCTAAGTTTTGTTTCTTATGGCGACTGACAGGATGACACGCACACTAAAATATTGTTTGAATGACCTCAATTATTGATAGTCATTGCAAATGTTGTTTATAAACAAAGTCAAAATTCTCTCCGCGTTTCTCTAGTATAATCATATTCTCTGGTTTGCTACTGACAAGAAAAGGAATCGCCTATCTCGATGCGTGGAAAATTTCATCCCAGAAATGGTCCAGAAAATCTTATTTTTCTGATCGCAGTACGCAGCTGAGAAGAAATGTCATTTCAAATGGGGCTCTCTGTAGGAAATTTCTTGTCCAATTGAGTCAAGGAAATTCTTTACTTTACCTGAGCAAAACAGCATACTTAGCTTAAGGTGAAACTCCTTTGAATCCACTAATAACTTATAAAAGTAGTGGTACACAAAAAAATTTTCTCCTATTTGTTGGTAATAGTGAAATTATAATTGATAAGATGTTGTTGCCAGTAATCGCTACTTCAATTTGAGTCTTTTCCCCTTCGACTAAATAAGATTGCTTGATGTCGTACGTAACCATCAACGTATCTGACAGCCCTGCAAGCGAGCAGCCGGCGTAAAATTAGAAAAATAAAAAAAGCGAAATGCTGTGATCAAGCGATTGTTTTTAGCACGGTTTGGTGAAATTTCAAGTTGTTTCCATCAGAAATCCACCAGTAATTGTTCTTCAATTAACAAGTAGTGAAAGTAAACCGTGTTGGAGGTTCTACGTTTAGTGAAAGTGGTAAAATTCGACGAAAAGTGTTCTTCGTTCGCAGGCGGGTAAGGGTAAACAATTGTAGCAAAGTGAAACGTCCGCGTTGGAAATTAGCACGATTCATGGAATTTCCACCAGCTACTAGTGTTAGAACTACGGAAATCGTGAGGCAATAGTGTTCTGATGTCTCGTTAGCAATTTGGGAGCGAACTTAGTGTAGGTAAGTGAAATATTTTGAGAAATAATATGGACTTCCAGAAATGTGTTTGTATATGTGAGGAAGCCATTTTCACTGCCATGACAGGGATTCCTTCCTATATGTCCTTAACGGAGAAATTTTCAATCTAGTATCCATTAAAACTTTGTTCTTTGTTTCGATCTCTCCCTAGCTCGATGGTCCCTTCGATATCGAGATGTGGAGAGGCGGTTGTATATGCCCAGGGAAGTCAAGGAAATTTCCTTTACGAAAAGATCCTGGACCGACCGGGATTCGAACCCAGACACCTTCAGCATGGCTTTGCTTTGTAGCCGCGGACTCTAACCACTCGGCTAAGGAAGGCCCCCATCATATTTTTATGGAAAGAAAGGAAGGAAGGAAGGAAGGAAGGATGATTTTTTTATAGATCAATACAGGTTTGATTATAGAGAATAAGTGCATTAACTATGGTCAAACTTTACAATTTTTATGGAACATATTTATTTATGTATGGTACATGGAAGATTTATTCAATGACTCATTTTGTTACCTTTAATTAGAAAATTCATTGTTTTTGTTGGAATCTCGTCGAATTGTTTTGCTGACGTTGGTGAACAAATTTATCTTTGTAACCTTTCGTGAACCACAACCTTAATCAGATAATGATAGTGTGATAAACGAAGAAACTTTATGAAATTCTTAGATGTTCCATCTGTGAGTCTGTTTTTCATTTAAAATAATAAAATTTCCACAGAAAACACAAAACGCCAAGGACTAACCCCATTCAGGACTTTATGTATTTAAGAGTGGTTATGCAAAAAGCACCCCATTCGAACCATAATGTAGTGAAAAATCCAACAAACCATTAAGCTCATTTGCATCTCTACTAAACTGCTCATCAAACACACGTCATATTTTCCGGCTCACAGAGCTTAACCAACAGTCGTTAACGAGAGCTAATTATATTTATTAACTCCGCACGAGATGATGATTTTTACGTCTCCATCCATCATCACCAAGATGACGCCACTGACTGGCTGAGTTCAGGCCGAGTTTACTTGGCCGGAGATTTTTCAGCAAACATCGCAGTTAGGCTATTGGTTCGTACAATCAACGGAAGCCACACGAGCCTAATTTGAGCCAAAGCAGAACCTAATTACATTGGAACCTACAGCTCGTTCAATCTGCACGTGGTATTATGTAAACATTATAAAAATTTACCACACACCACAAATTATCCGTAATGGCATTCTGGGAAAAAAAGCGCATGCAACCATGTGCTCTCAGCTGGTGTACTCATCGAGAAGGACATGTTTTTCGCGTTACGGCACAAGAGTGATAAAATGCGTTCGCAATTTTTCACCATATCAATGATGGCTGACTTTGCACCAACTTGTAAGGCTATATGTACCTACACCAATAACCAGAAACCAGTTTAATGCGCTTGTCGCCTCGAACGACGAGGACCAGCCCGGCAGACCCTACCGTGAAGCCATTTAAAACGAATTAATCATTTAATTAAAAATCAATAAATATACAAATTAATGCAATAAATTTTCGCCGACTCTGGCCGTGGCGTGGACGGTTTCGTTTGAGTGGTGGTTCTCTTGCGCAGATTCAGCCCCATCGTACACTGCCGTGCTAAAGTTTGGGATCAAACCACCACTATGACTGAAGCAGTCCAAGTTGGTGTGAAATTTTCAAACAAAATTGTTATTTGTTTATGTTTCTCTAATGGATCCGAATTATTTTTTGAATTTTGAATTGGATTACTCGTTCTTTGAGTGGTAAAGAGGACGAGCTGTTTGATTTTCAAACAGTTTTTAATTTAGCTGTAGCAGTTAATACCGAAATTTATTTGAAGTCTGGATTCAGTCTCAAAAGAGATCCAAACTTTTTTGTTTATTGAAATGATCGACTGGATGGAGCATGTGGTGGGGTTGCTATCATCATTCATAGGCGTAACAACCTTTTTCGTCATTTGAAACCAAAGTTTTTGAAGCATTTAATAAAAAGTTTTAAACCGCATAAACGTTTTAATGTACTGGGCAGCAAGTTATTTTGCAACAAACTGACTTGCGGTAATTGACACGCAATAAGTCATTTTTTTGTCATTGGTGACTTGAATGCCAAACATCGGTCATGAAATAATACGCAAAGCAATTTCAACGGCAGAATTGATGAGTTTGATGAGTGCTCTTAAGGATATTTCTCAATTAAATACCTTGATGGCCCCACTAGTCTTTCGTCTTCTAGCAACCCTTTTACTGTTGAGACACCCGTTTACTATGCTGATACTATGCAGATTTTGGTTCAGATCATCTCCCTGTTACATTTCAAATATCCCATGGAGCGATTCTCAATCCTATCAGCTCAACATTCAATTATTTTCGAGCCGTCTGGAATACATATGAAACATACATCGATAGCGATATTGATATTAACATTTCTTTGCAAACAAAAATCGATATTGAGAATGCTCTCGAAACTTTAAAAAATTGGATTGTTTAAGAAAAGCGCATTACGATACCAAAATGTGAAGTAAAATTCGAATCCGTGATTATATGAACTCTTGATTCATCTTAAAAACTTGAGGAGAAGGCAATTTCAACGCACTCGCGATCCTGCTATGCAAATGATATGGCAAATCTGCAAAGAAGAAACGATTTACTCAATTGAGAAATAAGAATTTCGAAGAAAAAAAATCTTAATTGGACACTGGCTCTAAGCTCTATTGGAAATTATCTAACATTTTGAAGAAACCTAAGAAGCCAATTCCGGCATTGAAAGCGGAAAACAAATTATTACTAACTAATTGCGAAAAAGCTCAAAAACTTGCTATGCAGTTTGAAAGCGAGCATAATTTTAATTTTGGAGTCACTAGTCCAAATAAAAATCAAGTTAGTCAGGATTTTGAAAGCATTCTCAATTAAGAGAACGTTCTCAAAAATTTCTGGAAGACTGATTTGGAGGAAGTGAACTATTATTAAAAGTTTAAAAATATGAAAGCCCCTGGCAATGATGGATTTTTTTTTGCATCCTAATCAAGCAACTTTCGAATTAGCCATATATAGTATCAAATAGACGTGTAATACCATAGATATGAGCAAAACACCTTTTCTAGGGGGTGTTCTCAAACTTTTGCAAGGGGGTGTACCTGTGTGTTGCGTATAAGTTTTCTCCCGTGGCGTTGCTACGTCGAATTATTCCACTTCTAGTTTACCGAGAATTGCTCGAAGATGGTGATGGGTGCGACGATTGCTTGAG
This sequence comes from Aedes aegypti, assembly GCF_002204515.2. Taxonomy (NCBI): domain Eukaryota; kingdom Metazoa; phylum Arthropoda; class Insecta; order Diptera; family Culicidae; genus Aedes; species Aedes aegypti. Next base: position 145,758,973 of record NC_035108.1, read on the forward strand.
AGAGTTTGTGGGAAATTTATCGTGAAATGGAATTACCTACCAATATCGGAGGTGGAATGGAATGGATGATGGTACCGATATGGGCGGCTAAGCTGGGCGCTGTGTGGGAAACTGATCTCAAATGGCCCGTTTCGAATGCGTAAACGCGAAGTTTGGTGGGAATTTTGATGAAATTGGGCAGATGAGGTCAGAGTTCTAGGAATGGTTGGCGAAGACTCGATAATGGTTTGATTTGCGATCGTTCACACGGCAATTATGCTTTTTGAATTTTGTTATTGATTTATGTAAATTTAAATGATCTACACGCGTCTTTGTTAATACGTTACTAATAATTCGTATATTACACTTGAAGGAAATGAAGAATTTTCATGAAAGGAAGAGGACAAAAAAACAAAAAAAAGGAAAAATGTAGACGAAAACTTTACAAATAAATCACGACAGACCAATGGATAAGGCAATATTGCATAATATGCACAATACGGAATTACGTCCCTGGTAGTGCAGAGGATAGTTGGTTTTGGGAATAAACCTCAAAATTTTCGATTATTTACGACAAACTATCGATTTTGATCGGAATTCTGATCATTTTCCATCCCACAAATGTGCATCAGTGGTAGAGAAGGATCATGATTATGGATCAAGCCGACTCTTATTATGGATCAGAAAACCATAACTTTATCTACGAGGTTAATGCATGCCCAGTAAACACAAAAAGTGGAGGATATATATGCCTACCTACCTTGATACCATCAGCCTAATTAGTTTTGCCGGAAAACCATGTTCAGACATTATCTGCCAAAGCTCATTTCTTTTCACTGAGTCGTACTCACCATCTGTTTATTGATTCCAAGGCGGCGCACACTGGGGCAGAATCGAAAAAAACGCGGAAACAACCTGTAATTCTTCGGAATGAAGAGATATACGTTTGGTGTCTTCAGCGAAAATGGTCCTTTCAATGAGACCGATGTTTTGAGATAAAGTTATATATTTTTGTATTATTCGCATAAATGGCTCACATGCCATTTCGTATGGTATGGTTTCTTCGGCAAAATTGTTCATAATTTTATGCTAAAAATTATTGCTGAAGACGTCAAATTTCCAAGGCCTACTATTTTTGAAATATAGACAATTTTTGAGAAAATGTTGGTAAAAACCGTAATATTTGACTTTTGCTTGTATTTTTTCAATTAAAATGCCATAATATGGCATATATATTATATCGCCTATGACTATGCCATTTATTGGCATAAAGCAGGTCTAGTAAAAATTGTATGGTAAAAATAAAATTTTATCTGATTTTTTAAAGAATATTTCCAAAAAAACAGGGATATTCCGTATAGGCCTTTCTTTCGATCGGGCAAGTTCAGGCAAGTGTTTTCATCGCCATCCACTTACGAAAGGTCAGAGCATTATTGTCTATTGATTTCTAGGATATGATACTTAATATATTTTTTCTATGCGATCTGGAAGTATGGAAAGCTTATAAAAAGGTTGAAAATTATTCAATATCACAATGAAGCAGTTTTCCAATGGAAACAAAAGTTCAAAATAATAATGAACATTCTTGCAGTTCACTGGTAGCTACATTTACTCAAATATGTGTTATATACATTGCTCTATTCGCATAAATGACCTAAGCGCCAGACTCATTTATCAAACCATTTCTGTTGAATGACAATTTAGGTATGTATATGATTTCGTCGGCAAATTTGATCGTTATTTATGCGGACAATTGCTACAGATGTCAAAGTTCCAAAGCCCACTATTTTTGAAAAACTGAGAAAATTGTTTTGAGTACTATATTCGGTTTCTCTGTATAACGCTCAGTACCGAAGTTTGGCAAACTTGTGTTACACTTGCACTCGTTTGTTTGTTACATCCTCAGTATTTTATATGATTGTATATTACCTGACCTGTCATCAAATTTTAGGCAAATGCAAGCGAAATGATCGTCTTTGATTAGAGTGATTGCATCTGTGCATTGCGATAAGTTTGCGTTTTGGAATCATTGGCTGAAATCCAATATGGTACGAGTACTTCATGCACGCGGTATGAATTACTGTCCAACATAGGAAAGCTGTGCAAGGTTTGACATAGTTATCCGCAAGAATATTCATCATTATTTGGAACTTTTTTAATTGGAAAACTTCTACTGTAAGCCTGTTTATAGCTTAGTCAACTTCCAGATAGCATTGAAAAAATATATTAAACATTATGCCCTTGGCAAAATGGACATTAAAGCATTGGCCGTTCATAAATGGATAGCGATAAAACCACCTGCCCGAACTTGACTGATCTCAAGAATAGCCTATACACAATGATTCTGTTTTTTATTGAAACTTTCGTAAAATAATCAAACAAACAAACAGCTCTGTTTCATGCCAAGGAATGACATAGGCCTAGGCGATATATGGTATTAAAACTGAAAAATTACAAGCAAAACATATAACAATAAATATTTTGAACAAAATTTCTTAAAATTTTGTCTGTTTGTCAAAAGTAGTAGGCTTCGGAAATTTGACATTTTTAGCAATTATTTTCAGGATAAAATAACGATCATCAGAAGAAAATCAACTCATCAGCTACCTATATATCGAATCGAACTTAGGCGCTTAGGGTATTTTTGCGATTAAAAATACATAATCAATGTATATAATAAATATTTAAGTGAATGTAACCACCAGTAAACTGCAAAGATGTTAATTATTATAATGACTTTTTGTTTTCATTGGATAACTGCTATAATAATTTTGAACCTTTTTATAAGCTTAGCATACTTCCAGATCGTTTAGAAAAAATATATGGAATATCATATCCTAGAAAAGAATATACAATAATGCTCAGACCTTTCGTAAGTGGATGGCGACGAAAACACCTGCCCGAAATTGCCCGATCGCAAGAATGGCCTATTCGCAATATCTCTGTGTTTTTGGAAGTATTCTTCAAAAAAACGAACAAAATTTTATTTTTACCATCAAATTTGTACCATACCTGCTTTATGCCAATAAATGTCATAGTCATAGCCGATATGTGCCATTTTAATTGAAAAAATACAAGCAAAACTCAAGTATTATTATTTTAAAAATAGTAGGCCTTGGAAATTTGACGTCATCAGCGATAATTTTCAGCATAAAACAGTGAACAACTTTGCCGAAGAAACCATACACCTAAAATGCCATTTGACCGAATTGGCATGTGAGCCATTTATGCGAATAATACAAAAATTTATGACTTTATCTCAAAACATCGGTCTCATTGAAAGGACCATTTTCGCTGAAGACACCAAACGTATATCTCTTTATTCCGAAGAATTACAGGTTGTTTCCACGATTTTTCGATTCTGCCCCAGTGTGCGCCGCCTTGAAATCAATAAACAGATGGTGAGTCTGCATGTTATACTCCCGGGATTTATCTAGGATCATTCACAAGGTAAACATCTGGTCCGTGGTCAAACGGCCCTCACGAAAACCAGCTTGGTATTCGCTGACGAAGGACTTCTCGAGCGATAAAACAATCAATTTTTTTATTGTGGTTTTGGAACAACTTTTGTTCAAGCACTTTTTTTTAGAAACGCCATTTTGATAGTTGAATTGAAGAATTTTGTACGCCGAATTCATCAGGATAATTCCTCTGTAATTGGCACACTCCAGTCTGTGCCCTTTCTTGTAGACTGGGCGTATGAGGCCATCCAACCATTCGGTGGGCAATTCTTCGTCCTCCCATACCTTCCGAAGTACTCAGTGGATCGATTGGTAAAACTGCTCACTTCCGTGCTTGAGAAGCTCGACCGGGATCTCGTCCTTCAGCAGCCTTACAGTTCTTCAGCTCGCTGATAGCCTTTTTAACCTCTCCTATGGTCGGTGGGTCCACAGCTTGATCGTCATCATCAATATTCATCCTGTTCCTCGCTATATTTCCATTTTCACCGTACAACAATTGCTGAAGGTACTCTTCCTTTATAAACGGACATGTGCCACAAGACTTGTCACGCTGTGCCTGACCCCCTCCCCCTTTGGAGCATGATCCTTTTGCGTGATGGTAGTTCAGATTAAACCTATTCAAGAATTTGTTCAAAGATTGAACTAAAATGGTGTATTGCTTTAAAAACATCGTTTTGCGTTTATCTAGGATTTGCTAAAAGATCTATTGTTTTAAAAATCCTTACAGGTGTTTCTCTATGTATTTTATAAGTTGCTTCTCTTAGAACTGTTCAAACATTTCAAAATTTCTCCATTAGTATTCAAAGAGTTTTTCATTATATTCACCTAACATTTTTACTGATTAATACCTGCAACACATCGGTCAGGCAATTGGAAAGGATTATTTAATCAATTTTTTCCTTGAACTTGTTCCGCGATTTTTTTTTTTGATTTTGATGGGATTATCAGCAAGTCATTGCATGGTTCTCTCTAAGAACTTCCTTTGGGATCCATTTGACTTAGTTTGTAAATTTTCTAGACTTGAAACATTTTTCAAACCTTTCCCTTAAAAAATTTCCATGAAATGCTACAAGGATTTTTCAAGAGTGTCATTCTGAATTCCTCACATAATATCGCAGATGATTAATTTAAGGGCTCGCTCTACATGTTCGGTTACGCTAAGTCTACTATGTGCCCCAAGAAGTAAATGACTGATTACCATTTTGACTTAATTTGCCATTTTTTTTGTTTGTTTTAATATATTTCATGCTGTTCAGCATTTGAACAAACCTTCATTGTGCACTGGGATCATTTTTGGTTAATACTCACTGTAAAATAGTTGTAAATTCTTCTTTTTCTTATAACTAGGGCACTCGAAACCTATATAGGAACAGTGTTGTACAGACTCATTTCCCCGAAAATAACATTTTCCGAACTACGAAGCCACGAACTACTACAACCATGCTCTATCCTCCTAAGATAGAAAAGCAGATGGTTAAGCTTGAGTACTGCACACAAAATCGATCAATTTTGATCCCAGAGAGCCACAATTCAAGTTTCGGTGAAATGAAATGAGTGAGTGAGTGAGTGCGAATCATTTCACCGAAACTTGAATTGCGGCCCACCGAGATCGAAACTGTCGGATCCCATGTGCAACACTCAAGCCCAACCACCTCCCCCTCCATCTCAGGAATACAACGCACAGTTATAACAGTTCATGGATTCACAATTCGAATTTCGGGGAAATGGGTCTGGTCAACACTGTATAGGAAGAAACTGGTACATATCTGAGACGCGACTGATTGCTGAGATTTTCCTTATTCCAATCTGTGCTTACATATATCAATGAGCAAGCCGTTCAAACCCTCACATGAACGTCTCAGCAAAAATGAATTGCGCATGCATCACAACGAAGCATAAATAGTCTTTTGAGCGAAATTTCATGCCAGCAAACCTAGCAGACATTGAAAATTACTAGTCTTAGTCTTGTGTTCAGATTTATCAAAATCTTTGAAAAAATTGCTCCGCTGAATGAGATTTTAAATAACATTTCATTTTGAATGCAATACTTTTCACTTTTCCAGTCATAAACACGCGAGTCTCGTCTCAGGTACATATAATATTAAGAAGTTCACACGCAATATAGAACGGTTTAAATTTCTATGCTCTCGGAAGTCGAGAAAATTACCAAACCGAAAAGATTCTCGACTGGTGGGTTTTGAAACAGCTTTCATGAGGATTTTCTTAAGGAGTTCCAACAGGAATGCCTCAAGTGATTCTTTCATAAATTTCTTCAGTAAAATGTTTACTAGATTTTTTTATAAATTTTTCAAGGATTCCTCCAAGAAATTTTTCAGGAATTGTTCCCTGGATTACTCCAGGGATGGCTCTAGAGATTCCTATAGAAATTCTTCAAGCGAAAATGGCTTAAACAATGTGTTTCTAAAATATTAGAAGACTTAATAGGACCTAGGCTTTGTCCTTTAATTTTGGTGAGATTCAAACAGACACAATGCAGTGTTACAGCCTATTTCGAGAAGAAGGGTGAATCTATTATGAAAAAGATAGCTAAAATATGCTATGTAATAAATTCTCCTTTTGGACGCTTCTACTTAGGTAGTTCCTTTACTCATAATATATTGGAAGTTCCTAATTATCGGTCTACTGGCACTAGGAGTTTCCAAAAAATATTGTTTTTTTTTTTTTTTTTTAGACGATGGGACACGGCGTGTCTGGTAGAACAATATTATCACAAAAAAGGCATCGCTGAATCTTGCACCATTCGAAAATATAGGTTTTTAGCTTTCATTTGACGTGTTCCCCAAAAAAATCTACCGAGGGATTCAAATGTAATTATGGTAAAAGTCGTTTTTTTTCTCCCAAGCTCGATGGTAGCCTAAGTTTCAAATGAAAGTTGATAAAACAAAGATATATAAGGTTATTTGTTGTAATGGATAAATCTGTTCTATGTGATCTTGTGGATTTAATAAGCCATAGGACACTTATTCGTACAGTAGAAGTACACATTCAGTTGAGTTCAACTAATGGAGCAATGCACGAGTTCAGGTATCAGGTATCAGAAGGCCGGCTCCAGAGGCACGTTCCCCGCCATTTGGGAGATTTGTGCCATCGCCATATTTGAGCCTATTTCATCATCTACCCGATGGGAGAGGAAAGGGAAGGGAAAGATGGGAGGAAATAGGAGTAGGGTCCCTGGAAGAGGGAAAATCGCATAAGCTAATTGAGAGCATGTAGCTCCATACCACAATGGGTTCGAACAGCGCCCTAAAAAGGACACTGCAAAACGCATGAGCGTAAAGAGAGCCTATAGCTCATTACCACAGTGGGTTAAGAATAACAGAATGTCCTGAAGATTCAGGTTTCTGAAATCAGTTTCACTTAATAAGTGTTAATCAAGTAATTGGAATCGCAATTACGCGAAGATTGGATAGTTACATATCAGGTGATAATGCGAGCTAATTTATAAGCCAATTCATTCCCAGCAATGGAAGAATTGCAAGGACCCATATAAGTTTTACAGAGTTCACTGAATTCAGTTCCTCAAATTGAGTTCGACGTGCGGAAACAAGCTTAGACCTTGAGTTGGCCGAAGCAAGAGCTTTAAAAGCAGCCTGACTATCTTACATATTCCTTTACAAATAGCCAGACGTCAACTCGTCCCGCGAAGGGAGTTGTGAGGAACAAAGTGACAAGCAATTGTGGGATTCACTTGAAGCAAGGACAAGTGTGTCCCAATTCACCGGAAGTGGAAACATTCAAATCACTAGGATTTCCAATGGACGGAGAGAATTCATAGAATTTGGTCACAACCAATTCCCAGTTTGTGGAGTATAACAAATGCAAAGTCTGCGAATTTACATTCATATGTTCATATAGAGATGAAGCGATGATCAGATAATGATTCATCATTTGATACATGCCAATTCGTCAACTCGTGACTGATTCTGTTCAAGCAGAGCATTATGTCTAACACTTCTTCTCTAGCAGATACCATGAAGGTTTGGCGATTCCCTGAAATAAGTAATCCAAGATTTGAACTACTTAAGCATTCCATCAGACTGGAGCTTCTCAAATTGATATTTGAGCTGCTCCAGATGATGTGTTGAGTATCAGCATCACTGCCCACAATCAGCAGACGACCTTTTCATAGGCAGTGAACAACAACTCGTTTGAAATCATCCATTGGGGATGGTTCATCATGTGGTAAATACACCACAAAACGAAAGACGTATTTCTTATTGAGGTCATCAACAGAAATATCAATTGTGACAGCACATACATCTCTGGTTGTTAACTCAGAAATGAGTGTAGCAACGTCAGCGCTATTTACGAGCAGGCATGCACGAGGTATGGCACGCGAGTTTGCCATTTCATGTTTCTGAAAATAACAAAAACTGGGTCCACAAGGTTACCTAGATAAAAGTTCACAAAAGTAAGGTTTTTGCGCCATTTGAACTTTACCATTTGCATGAGTCTACAAAGATTGATCGTTGCTGATATTCTATGCTGAAGATTGGTTTAACTAAGCAATCCTAACCGTAGCCACTACCAAAACTAGGCAGGATTAAACTTTTCGCAATCTCAGAACGAACAAGACCAGCAGCGAAAAAAACCAGATCGGTATCTCTTGCTCCGGGTAGCACAGGAAGGGCATAATACTGTAGAGGGCGCCCTGGTACTCCACAGGCTCCGTTTGCGGTTAGGTTTTATTTAGACCCCCCTAACCATTCATTCTTAGGCACGGTAAGCTTAAAGCCACATGAATTAGGGGTCACCTGTTAGGTGGACTTTTACCACCGGAACAGGCAGTCCGTAGTGTTAATTCTTAGTCAATTGAAACAACCGCCACCGACATTACACGGCTATCTAGGCTGATCGGGAAAAGGAAGTTAACATTGATAATTAACTCCTGACGTGCCCAAACAGCCCCTAAAAAATATATAAGGTTATTTGTTGTAATGGATAAATCTGTTCTATGTGATCTTGTGGATTCAATAAGCCATAGGACACTTATTCGTACAGTAGAAGTACACATTCAGTTGAGTTCAACTAATGGACCAATGCACGAGTTCACTAATTTGACGTTTGAGCGGTGCCGAATTCACTCGTTGCCATGGTCACGTAAATAACACGGCACCGCTCAAACGTCAGATAGTGAACTCGTGCATCGGTCTTTTATCATTATTTTACCAAGATCCGCACAGCCGAGCGATCAGCAAATGAATTTTAACTGATATGTCAGCAAAAAATCAAATTTATGTAAAGCAGCACCTTTGGGTGCCGCTGACATCAAACGTCACTTTTACTGAGATGTCAGCAAACGACCTTTAACCGAGATTAGCACAGCTGAGATCGGTATTCTGATTTAAGTGTGTACTTATATGATTATAGCGTATAACTGTATCTTTTCATGGTTAGAATACATTAACTTTCTTCTTCTTCTGTCTGGAATTACACCCCTTTTGGGACAAAGCCAGTTTCTCAGCTTCAGTTCTTCGGATACTGTACACACTTAGATTTTTTTCACGAGCTCGGCTGTGCAAATCTCGGTTTTCTGATTTTAACCGAGACTCAGCTAACAAATTGTCCGGTTGCTTAGCAACGAAGCACGATATACTGATACTCGGCTTTTATTTCCTGAGATCCCAGGAAATTTGTTTGCTGACTTCTCGGCTGTGCGGATCTCGGTTAAAATTAGCCGAGAATCGGCATTCTAAATTAAGTGTGTATAATGATTTGTATAATTTGTATAATGATTGATGTGCTAGTAGATGATGGTCCGGGGAAAGTGGAACATATAAGTCCATTTTTTTAATATCTAATAGATTATTATTATTATTATTATTATTATCATCTTTATTAGCCTGAGGCTGGCTCATCTCGGTATCTAATAGATCAGTCACCTTGTGATTGCATATTTGCTGATGTGCGCACGAATGGGAAGGTATCTTTTCGAGATATTCGAACCCTTGAAAGAAAGTCTAAAAATCCACTATAAGTTGCAGTTACTCTACTCTGCGGGGCAAGTAGAACACATGAATTCTAACTTGTTAATCTACCTCATAATACTTACCGTTGCCAGTAATCACATAATTAATAATATTCATGTTGAAAACATATATTATTTGAATATGGTATCAATCTTAAAGGAGTAAAAAATTGTGAAACTTTCATGTTTTTAAACTGCTTAGGTGTTTCAATTACTGCATTAATTGTAAAAATTGTATCCATGAATTCTAAGTTAAAAACATCAAAATAATTTCAATACTATGAAAAAAGTCTTTGGATTGTCACTTACTCAGGGTTGCCTCAATAATATGTTTAACAACTTTCGAAGGACCAAGAAATGGCAATTCGAGATCATACTGAGGCAATGATGAGATACTAGTTTCAACTTCATCACTGCAAGTCGCTTGAAAAACAAAATCCCAGCTTTCAAGCTCTATTCTCAGGGTATTTATGTTAACTTTTACGGATGTTCCGGATCTTCTGGAGGACCATAAAGTGACTTTGACCGTAATCGGTTACCCCACAATATCACTATATTACCCGAGGATACATAATTTCCGTTTTCTGTTAAATTTGAGGTGTTTATATACCATTTAGCATGATTAAACTGTTCAGAAAAGGAAGTGGACCGATCTTTTAACCGACCTGACCTAGTTGGACACCGGAATAACTACGGCCATCGGGAATAAATTGGTCTACTCGTGCCAGCATATGAAACTAGAAGCCTTTAGATTGCGTGTAGTGGAAACTGCATCTAAATAAGTTGTATCGGACATTAGCAGTAACAATTTTAACAAAAAAAATCGCAACCCGGTCGGATACGGGTTAATGAGGATTTTGAAGCCTTTTGCTAAGGCTTGGTGTATAGGGTGTTTAAGCATATTTCGATTCTACCCCATTACCCCGAATGCCATTTCCCCGATTGCCATCACCCCGAATTTCATTACCCCGAATGTACCATTACCCCGAATTCCATCACCCCGAATGCAATTTCCCCGAATTTACAATTATCATGACATGATGATATTGATGACATTTCTCCGCGATATTGGAATTCGGGGTAATGCTATTCGGGGTGATGGGACGTTCGGGGTTTTGGAATTCGGGGTAATGGCGTTCAGGTTAATGGCATTCGGGGTAATGGGATTCGGGGTAATGGGGTAGAATCACGGACAGTAATTTATGGAATTATGGTTGATTGGCAAAGAAAACTCTCAATTAATAACTAAGTGCTCAACGAATTCTAAGCTGGGAAGCAAGCTATGTCTCAACAGAGGTGTAATGCCAGACGGAAGAAAAAAATTAATGTATCCCAACCATGAAACCAAACAACGCTTGGAGCGATATACTTCCACAGTACGAATAAGTGTCCAACATGCCAACTTCTAACATATCTTATCGAATAAGTGTCATATGGCTCATTAAATCCTCAAAATCACATTGTACTGTTTTATTTTTTACAAAATGAAGCCTAATATATATGTATAAATATTTACTAATCGAGCTAAAGACCAATGAAATTGTCTTTCACAATGATTACATTCAAACATAATGTACTCTAAGGAACTAAAATTTGAAATTAAAAAAAATGTTCGGGATCCCTCGGTGGATTTTTTTGGGGAACACGTCAAATGAAAGCTAAAAACCTTCATTTCCCTAGAGGAATCTTTGTAAAATTTTCCTGGAGTAATCCATGTTGAGATTTTCCAAATGTAATCTCTGGAGTGAAGTTCTAAGAGTAATTTGGGTAACGTAAGATTGTCAGAAGTAGTTCAGGATTTGAGACAGAAAGAAGATAGTGTTCGGTGGCAAGCAAAATGTTGTTCGATACCTTCACATAAAAATAAGTATAAAATGTATAAATCGTATTTTTATCAGCACACGCAATAGTTTACAATATTAAACAGATTTTTTTTGTCTTTTTTTATTATTATTTATGTTTTAAACTAAAAAACGTGAAACGTTACAATTACTCTACTGGCCTTTTCATGTTAATATCTTACGCTTACGCACCCCTACTCAGGGAGTAGAATTATACAATTGTCAGGATCATTAGGAGCTTACTGGCATCAATCTTGTTGTGCCGTTTGGTATTCCTATGGGTTTGGGCGAAAGCACATCAAGGGGTACATACTTGCTTTGACAGAGTTGCTTCAGAATTATTGTATTTTTATTTTCACAGAAGCTAAGCACTGCATATATCTCCTCATCTAAGGCACGCTACACAATTCGCAAAAGGATTTGAGGGATCCTCCCAAGCAAATAAAAGTACGGTAAAATCCGTGCAGTGATCTAAAAGGTTTACTTCTAGTAAATTTTAAGTTTCAAAGATAATATATCGCTGGATAGGAAAACTTCATGGATACTAACACAACTTGATTCTCACCTTATGAGAACTTAAGTTTGGTTAATCACTTAGGCTCTTCCTATTACTATAGATGCTGCTTCATCTTTAAAGTGAAGATGAATCGAAACCAAAGTTCAAATTTTCGAGAGCACGGATCTGGAGAACCAAACACCCGTTTAAGCTGAAAACTTAATCGATTGGCCACTAGTTGGTGGTGACCAATCGATTAGGTTTTCAACTCAAACGTATCTTTGGTTCTCCAAATCCGTGCTCTTGAAAATTTGAACTTTGGCTTCGATTCATCTTCACCTTAAGGCCCAAACGCGATGATAGCGGAATGGCAACGGAAAGCGGAACCGATTCCGCCAGCATGAATCACATAATCTCGACTATGCTATCAACGAATGGAAGTGAACCAACACTAAGTCGACAAGCATGTCATAGTTCATGCTGGTGAACCGGTTCCGCTTTCCTTTGCCGTTCCGCTATCATTGCGTTTGGACCTTTACTTTTATCGAATGTATGTGTCTATCATGTTTTCAAAAACATAATTCCAGTTAGTTATGAATTTTACAATTCGTAGTTGTTACTTCGTGATTAGCCGTACTGCACAAGGAACCAACAATCGGAGCACGGGAGTAGCAAACCATCTTCAATGTATAGTTTCAAGAATTCAAAATAATAAAGTCAATAATGGTGCCGCCACGTCCTTATGGTCATTTAGGAAGGGTATGAATGTTAGTATGTCATATATTGTTACAAAAGATTATTTCTTATTTACATACAATTCTTCTACTCTATTCCAATCATTTTCTTTCAAATAAATACATAAACTTAACATTCATATCGTCTTCACGATGAAGAAGTGTGTAAACAGATTTCACTCATTGAAAATATAAGCATGAAGCGAGCTCACCAATTAATCCAACGTCGACAGTTTAGCTCCAAATCATTTTCAATTTCGTTACCAACATGACTATCGAATACGGGCTCAATGAATGGACGTTGTTCCAGTCAGTTATTTGTCATGATAAAGTACATGATAAGGCACGATTAAAGTACCTAAATTGTGTGTAGGTGGTCATAGTTAGCACACTTCAATGCTGAGGCGTCTTACGAAGAATCAGGATTTGGCAATAGACCACCCTTGAAGAAAGCCTTTCTCGATTTTCCTGTCTCGTTTCCTGTTTGCTCAAGTGCAAACAAATTATGCTCCGTGAATGATTGGTCTGTAGGCAGCAATTAACTCATATCTGACAGTGCTTCATTCATCTTTGTCTCTTTTCTTACTGAAAAAAGTAGACATAGATTTCCCAACATTTCTTTAAGTTTCGCTCCCATCATCACTTAACACTATCAGGATCATTAGCCAGTCGTCATCCTTCCGGACGTCGTCGCGCCAAAATTCCCAACTCTCCATTCAATGACTTGGCACAACCAGAGTAAACAAATGTGCCATAAACAAGCAAAAAAAAAAACTCCTCAAGAAAAGGGCTTGCTTGTCCAATTTCCATAAACTTTTGCAACAAGTGTGACGTACTGGTTACCTCCTGGGATGGCTAGACACTTGACTTTTCGGAAAACAGAGAGTCAGTCGGAAGGTTGGCTCGGTGGCACGGCCGGCGTCATGTCAAAAAAAACCGTAACTGGCGTCAAGCGCAGACGACAACAGCTCTACGGGGAGGCTCCGTCTCTGTGTGATTTCTGTTTTTTTTTCTGGTCCTCTACTTCCAGCGGGACCATATGCATGGGAAAGGAATCCGAAATCTCTGAATGAACGTTCCGAAGTACATTTGCATAACGATGCACAGTGGCGCATGGCTGGACAAAAGCTCTAAAATTGAATGCCTCAATTATGTACATATGTGACATTTTTTCATCGATTTCTATATCAGGGTATGGTTGGCCGAAAGTTCAACCTTAGTGGAATAATCAATATTTCCAGAAAAGCTATGCCAAAAAACTATACCAGATGAAAAAAAATTAATACCATACAGGGGACCTTCAACATACTCAAACTTAATAAACTTGTGGCAAAATATTCACTAATTTTTAGTTATAACAGTTTCAAAGTTTATTGTTTCAAACGTACCCACCGGTGGGGCAAGAGTTCTAGTTTGGGACAAAAGTTCGCTGGCAGAAACATATAATATCGATATTTTTATGCCAGGTATACTATATACATTTATAATTTTTCAACAAAAAATTACTCAAAACAGTGTAAATTGAAAAATACCCATAAATAGCAGTTAAAAACGTAAAATTTTCGTGACTTTTTTTCGCACGATCAGGTATATTTCGCTAAAATTGTAAAACACATCCAAGCATGCTTAATACATATACATAAGGCATATAATAAGGCTTAGCAACGCCCTTTACATACATAATTGAATAATATTTCATTTTTTATTTCGTTCTATGCAATAAAAGTGTTACCGAAAATTACAATTTTCATGTTAAAAAAACGAAAAATGCCGAAACTTTTGCAAATTTCAATCGATTTTTATATATTTTCGAAAAGTCTATTTTCCATAGGTTTTATGAAGCTCTGTAGAAGAGAAAAATGAATATTTTCAATAATCAATACCGTATGAATGCCCAATAATACCCATAAAAGCAAAGTTGAAAACTGGTAGGCTTTGAAACATCTGCCCAATACGTTAAAATATGACAACGTTTATCAAAAATGACCAGGTTTCATAAACTGATCTGAACGATGTTTTAGAAAGTTAATTTGTATTACGAAAATTCCATAAATTGACATCACTTTCATTCAAATTTTGTTTTATTTTCTATGATAATTACTTGAGTTGGTACATTTGCCGCTTTCAATCAATTTGGGACCCTTCTGAGTTTTCGTCCAACCTTTGTAGAAAAACGCGCCACTGTCCTACGATCGCGCCGCACTTTGGGAATTTGGATGGATGGTCCCTTCGGAGACGGCGAATGCTGCTGGTCTCGTGTTCGGTAAGCAGTCGAAGATCATTTCAATCATACCCATGTCGTGTATATTGGGATGATGTATTTCAGGGTGAAATCTGGTGACACTTGTTGCAGCGAAGCGCGACTTTTACAGCCCAAATATTTCGGTTAATGGCTGTTTTACGGTTGATTGTCTGGGAGGAACTTGTTGCGTCCGGGCGTTCAGAACGAGGGAATATTGATTAATTGGTATCGTGGGTACACGTGTGTGCCCGAATGCATGTGTGTTGACATGGGTCTTTTGTAATCGTGTCACGCTACTTGTTTCAGGATGCACCTAATGATAACCAGTTTAGGTTGCGTTAACTCGTGCGTGAAAAAGTTATGAACGGGTGGAATTAATTGGTAGGTGAATGTTACGTGCACTATTTGGTGGATGAGTACATCCGCTATGTGTATTGTGAATATTTGAGATTTTTGTTTGAGAACAATGTTTAACAATTTAAATTAATTAGCTTATTACGCGTGGTAAATTATGGATGAAATTATGAAAAAAAAATCCACGTGCTTAACTGGGATTCAAACCCACGATTCTTTTATGCTAGACGAGCGCTTTACCAACTCAGCTACCGAGTCCATTGGTGACTCAACAACTCAAAAGGTTACAGTTTTTAAATTCAAATCTAAACTCTTCTCGGTTCCCATCAATTTTATGTATATACATGAGGATATGGATTATGAGAAGAGTCTACGTAAATTGTTGGGATTTTAATTCAAAATTTGTAGCCTTCTGAGTTATTGGGTCACCAAGTGGCTCGGTAACTTAGTTGGTAATGCACTCGACTAGCATACAAGATTCGTTGGTTTGAATCCCAGCTGAGCGCGTGAATATTTTTCATAATTCATCAATTTTTGTCACGCGTAATGAGTCAATCAGTTGAAAAACCATATGATTACCAAACAACTCAATATATACCTATGTCAATATAACTTTTTTTTCCAAAAAGAAACTTACACCTTGTCAGGTGAGTTACAAATATACAGAAAACGAAATTCCAACGAATGAATGTCTGTGCATTCATTCATAAAACTATGATAGAAAAGTAAATAGAAGTTATTTTAACCTTCCTTAGTCCCTAACAAAAAGTTACAAATTGTTGTTTTAGGGTCGTTTTTGACCCGAATATTCAAACAGCTCGCAAAAATCAGTGTGTTGACCGAATTTAGTTCTGTTGGGCTTCAATTAAGGGCACACATGTCTAGTTTCAGAAACCCACCCGGAGATCCAGATTTGGTCACTTTGGCCACCGGGAACCTGCTACATCTGAAAAAAGTCATATTGTTGAATAGGTATTCACGTGGACTGTGAATAGAAATTCTCAAATCACTTAGTTATTCATACCCGGTTCCGGAAACCCGGAACATCCGAAAAGTAAGTTTCTATCGCAGTTCTGAATATGTAATTCGCATCGGTACTATTCGGTTGATGGATATTTTGGTATAATTTTTCTGTAATAAGGAACCAGTTACCGGCGCACTTGCACTGAAAAATTCGGTCCAGTATGGTCCATGAGGAACCGGTTCCTGGAGTCCCGGGAGGTGGCCAATCTGGACAATTCGATGAAATTATTCAGATTTATACCTCAAAACCAAATGAATTGTGTCCAATTCTTAACGATTGTTTATGTTTGGATGTATTTTGCCAAAAGTATGAATGGATGGTTATTCTGGTTCTTTTGGAACACCGGAATGGCCACCGGGAAACCGGGAAAATATGGGACCACAAAGATTTAGAACCAAAAGTAGGCATTTGATCCCTGTGACTCTTCAATTCCGTTCAATTATTGATGAATGACCACTTTGGTCCTTCTGACCTATCGAAATAACACAGGAATGATCATCGGAGATGCCCGTATTGTGGATCATTTCAGTTTTTGTACCATAACTAGGCATGCGACGGCTCATTCTTCACGATTTTGAATCTCTGTGACTCTGATAGTTTAATTATTGATAAATGACCACTTTGGTTTTTCTGGCCAACCGAAATAACCCAGGAATGGCCACCGACAATACCCGTATTGTGGGACATTTCAGTTTTTGTACCAAAACTAGGCATGCAACGATTCAATTTTCGTGGTTTTGAATACCTGTGACTTTTCTAGTACGATTATTGATGAATGACCACTCCGGTTCATTGTTACCACGAAATAACCCAGGAATGGCCACCGGAGATACCCGTGTTGTGCGAAATTTAGGTTTTTGTACCAAAACTAGGTATGCGATGGATCAATCTTCATGATTTTGAATACCAGTGTCATTTTTAGTTCAATAAAAGATAAATTACCACTTTGGTTCTTCTTTAATTCCCAAATAACCCAAGAATTACACCTAAGATACCCATACTGTGCGATATTTAAGTTGTTGTACCAAAACTAGGCATGCGATGGCGCATTCTTTATGATCTATAATACCTGTAGGCACGGGTCATAACGTAGATCAAGAAATCACGGCTCTCGTAGCAGTTCATTTATTTCATGATAGAGCTTTAAAGCTAAAAGTATTATACAATTGTTATTGCTTATGGTTCTGGGTTCGAAGGTGTCAAATACTTACAAATCTGTGACTCCTAGTCAACTTCTCTTACGTCATTACAACCGTCCTGTGATATTTGTCTCTAGTCGATCTAACTGTTTTAAGTACAATTTTCTTAGTCATAAGTCAAAAAACATAGTCATAAGTTTACTCACAGCTTGTAATTGTAGAATTCAATTCAAATTTAAGAAATTTAGGTTTACCGTCGATGGGGGTGACAATGGGTCTGGGGGGTGAGATTGGGTCAAAACGGAAAAATATGATTTATGAATTATTTCAGCTAATAACGGTGATATTACTAAAATTAATAATTCATATGTTAGGGAGCATATTATTGCACATAATTCATCACAATATACATTTTTAGAAATAGTAGTTTTTGTTTACTATATCAATAAACTTGTATGTTGAAATTAGATAAAATTTACAACATTAAATTTCTCCTGTTCAAAGTATCACGCATGTGCTTTAAACTCTACCGTTATATTAGTAGAAAGTTTAAAGTCTTTTCATTACACTTCACACGTATTTTCCGGAATCTATTTGATTTTTCAACAAAAATTTTATTTTTTTCGGTACGGTGTCTAATACATCTAAAATGGGGGTGAGATTGGGTCAAGCAAGAACGACAGTAAATGAAATTGCAAGTCCACTTTATTGACATTTTACGGTGCCGGTAGTTCTCTTTTTCATTAAGATGTGTTTATTCTTTCTAAATACAGCATCTCTGAAACATCAAACTAGTCTACTTGATGATTCCGTACATTGAATAAAAATGCAACGCATTTTGACAATTTCTCAATCCAGCAACTGTGTTTCGTGCGCAACAACATCGTAAAACATCGTAAAAAATGGATTGTTTTTTTTTTTAATTTAATTATTTATCAGTGTTTTCATATTATAAAAACATCTCCTGGAAGTACAAATGAGTTGGAACACTGAAATATCGTGATTATGACGTCAACATCTGCCTGAAATGTATTGATCGTGGAATGTCGCTCCGAAATTTAATTATTTGCGAAGAATTAAAATAATCACTGTTTCAGTACACCTTTGGGGAAACTGAATAGGCTTCATGACAATGGGGATGAGACTTTGAAGACAATTCGAGAGAAAAAAAAAATAGAAAATTTATGTAAACTTGACGATGAATGTTGTGTTTACATATTTTTTCTCATAGCTCTTCAATTTTTTGGTATAATCGTTCTTTTAAGTGGGTTTATCATACTAGTGAAACATCTTAGATATCTTTTCATCTTGTTTGCATCGTACTTCATCAATATTCTTCAGCTGTGAATGGTTTTGCAACCATACTATCAAAAACAAGTTATTTCAATTACAGTGACCCAATGTCACCCCCTCTATGGGGTGAGATTGGGTCATTTTTCATTCACTTGTGGTGCCGCTGTGAATAAATATTTTTCTTTAATGTTTTGAACAGTTGTTAATGTACCATCAAAGTACATACACACCAAATTTGAAGTTTATTGGAGTTAAATTGCGATAGTTATTCAATAAATAATTCGTACACATCCCTTTTTGACCCATTGTCACCCCCAACGACGGTAATTCATTTAGTTTAAGAGTATGGAATGCATGGAAGCTAACCTAAAATGTTTGTATGAGTATAATTTAGTGTAATTTAATTTTTGTGTATTATTTTTAACATTTGACTCACGATATAATTGAAGCTCAATCGCAACACACAATTTACGTATTAGCGCAGGGAAATAATTCGAGTATAAACTCCTAAACGCATAGGCTGACGATTAAACTTGTTACCATTTCTCTCATCGGTCACACTACATGATTTTCGGAAACAATCTCATCGTGTTGTTTTCTTTTGTACTTCGGTACCTACACTGTAAGCTCAAAGTACCCTTTAAAGGGTAAAAAAGTACCCTCTTTGAGAGAAACTAGTTTAACTCATTAAAAGAGTAAAGGGCCTGTACTCATTAAAGAGTAAACGGCTTGTACGTCAGTTAACGAGTGAATTTTACCCATTATTCAAGAACATTTTTTTTAAGAAACAGAGTAAAATTTACTCTTTTTCACATTTTCAAAATATAAATCGATTCTTATGCTTTTTTTTTCGAAGAAAAAACATTAGTGCAAACCTATGACAATAAAAACATTTTATTTAATAATAAAATACACATAATAATAAGTCCAATGTAAGAGAATCGTATGCTAAAGGCAAATTTGCAGGCCTGAGTAACAGTACTTGGAGGTTTTGTGCAGCAAGACAACCATATGGAATAGCAGAAGCCTGGTAAAAAACATCCTGTGAAATTTGATAGTTTAACCAGTTAGAACACGACAGGGAATGAACTTGAATTCACATACCTTGGAGTTACTGCCAATTCTGATTTTTTTATTGGTACGGGATCAACTAAACAAATTATTAAAACTGCTGCTAGTCTGAGAGAGAAATTTAATCTATTATTTGATTGCAAGAGAATTTTCACCCATTATAGAGTAAATGAACGGAATATATAAAAGGGTAGTAAACACCCATTATTCGAAAAAATAATTTACCCTTTATTTTGACGTCTACATAGATCAGAAAATAATGGGTATTTTTACCACATTAAAGAGTAATGACGAGCTTACAGTGTGTACTTCATCAGAGCAAAAAGATGACAAGCTGTCCGTCAGATTTTCAGCATCCCTGTGGGTATTTCTGCCGCAGCTTCGACGGGTGTAACGCCCCCCGGTACAATACCTGTGACTCTTCTAGTTCAATTACAAGTGAATGGTTAATTGTAATCACCGAAAAACCCCATGAATGACCACCGGTGTTATCTCTATTGAGGGACATTTCAGACATGTACGGCTCAATTTTCCTAGTTTTCCGAGCACGTGATCAATCAAAAGCACAGAAAAAAAAATCCAAAATATCCATCAACCGAATAGTACCGATTTGAATTAAATGTACAGAACTGCGATGGAAACTTACTTTTCGGATGTTCCGGGTTTCCGGAACCGGGTATGAATAACTAAGTGATTTGAGAATCTCCTTTCACAGTCCACGTGAATACCTATTCAACAATATGAGGACGGCTCAGATTACTTGTTAAGTTACGAAACTATAGGTCGTCAAAGTAAGGGTCTCTAAAGGGACTTTTTTCAGATGTAGCAAGTTCCCGGTGACCAAAGCGACCAAATCCGGATCTCCGGGTGGGTTTCTGAAATTAGACATGAGTGCCCTTAATTTAAGCCCAATAGAACTAAATTCGGTCAACACACTGATTTTTGCGAGCTGTTTGAATTTTCGGGTCGAAAACAAACCTAAGTCACAATTTGTAAATTTTTGTTCATGGAAGCTCCCCTAGGGGTCATTCAAAACTTTTGTTTCCGCAAAATCAAAATTTCTCACAAAAAAATAATTGTCAGAAAGTTTCAAATTGCTAGGTTATTTTATTCAAAAGTTACACTGATTTGAATTTTGAAATGGGTCGAAAAAGACCCAAGGTCCTTACTAAAGTTAAGGGAAACTAAGAATTTTTAGCAAAAGAGGGAGCAAAACATACACGCAATATTTTAAAGACAGATTTCAACCTTTACATTATACCACCTATTATAAAAAGATAATTATATTTTTATTTTCTTCAATTTTAAATTAACTGGTGATTCATCTCATATATGTATAAACCTACTCCAACTCACTCCAACGAATCATCTCCTTAACTGGATGCAAGTTGAGTTGTCCTTGACCAGCTTGCCCGCCATCACCAGAGCAGTAAAATTTGTCATTTCCCGAGAAAATCAATCATCGTTTTATTTGAATCATGAAATCGAGCTTGTTCATTCTCGATTGAGTTGTTGCTTTCAGCGCATCTTCTGATCTCTCCCCATCAACTGCTCATGATCGCATGTGGGGGCTTGATTTTTTGGACCACCGTCCATCATTCGTTATCCCAACTCTTCCGTTGCATCATTATTTAACTCTTCCCAAAAATAAAGTAATCACCTCCAATTTCGTCCGGAAATAAAATCAAATACCATTATATTTAACGGCAGCGCTTACTGCACTTGTTTCCTCTCGTTACAAAACCAAGTATTTAGACCTCGAAAGTTGGACCCATTCATCGTTCTTCAGAGCAAATACACATCAATAAAACTTCATTAAATAACAATCATTTGTTAACACATCGGGTAGTATTGCTATCCGGGAGGTTTAGCCCACCTCTGTGCGCGGTCATCACAGCCTCCGGCAGGCAAAGGCGGCGTCCAGCTCAGGCACAAGGCGCCCGAAGAGACGAGAAAGGTTTAAAACCTGAGCACCAAGATAGCATTTAAGTACCCGCAATCTCAAGTGCGCAGGCTCATCATCATCGTCATCATCTTCGGCCCGCAGTCCGAGTACGATGTTGCAGTCGCTAAGTACTGGGCGTACCACGTAGGACCTTTATGTCGCCACAGCGCCAGCCTTAACCAGGGGCATGGATGTAGCCTGAGTGGGCAAGATAGGGGCCCTTCTCTGACTGACGGAACATAAGATCAAAATCTATTTTTTTTTTAAGTTTGGTATTTTGTTTCGAATTTTTGGAAGCTTGTTACCTGTTCTCATTCTTCTTCTTGCCATTACTTCTTCACTGGGACAAAGCCTGTTTCTCAGCTTAGTGTTCTTATGAATACTTCCACAGTTATTAACTGAAAGCTTTCATTCCCAAAGTTGCTATTTTCGCATTCATATATCGTGTTGCAAGTACGATGACACTCTATGCCCAGGGAAGTCAAGGAAATGTCAATTGCGAATAGATCCAGGACCGACCGGAAATCGAACCCAGACACCTTCAGCATGGCTTTGCTTTGTAGACGTGGACTCTGAAAATTTGGATAAGGAAGGCCCTAAGGAAATCAGTATTTTGTTTGAATTTTTCTTAGATTATCTGATGTATTCATATTAGCAAAAAATTGCGTCATGATGAATTTGCTGGAGTGAAACTAAAAATCTGGCTTCTGTAAAAGATAACTGAAAGTTATCTTCGGGAATCTTTGTAAATTTTCCCGAAAACTCCATAACAACAAAGACAATCTTATGAAAATTTAGTTTCTGTAGTGATTTCTTCCATCGATCAGAGAGGAACAACACCACTTCCCACCCTCCTCTACTCTGGGTACGCCCATGGCCTCAACTCAGGGTGGTCAGTGAGTGCCTGTGAAAGAAATTGCGACCACGACCCAAGACCAGCAGCCCAAGTGGATCTCCTCCTTTCCGTCGAGTGGGCTTTACGTCCTCACTGACGCTCTGCTTACGACCTTCCTGAAGCTCGTCCCGTATACTTGTAGCTAGTACTTGATTCGTCTGTGGTTTGCTCGTTGTTCGGTTGCTTGCCTGACTCTGGCTGGAGATAATAACGATGATGATGATGCGTGAGGTCCCAATAATGAAGCATATTATTATCGGGTTGTCGAGTTGAGAGCTTCACGAAAGCTTCGCGCGGCTGAAAACGGCTCGAAAAGGTTGATCAGCAATGGTCAGTACGGAACCAGGCAGCGGTAGGTGCAGGTATGGGTGGATGAAAGCGGGTCTACTGGCTCTGTGAGGTCTCAAATGGTTTCATTTTGCGATGGGCGCCTAGTTAATGAATTCAAAGTAGAGCGAGTGGCACACAATGAAGTGTCCCGTGAGGCGGGAAATACTCATTTTCGGGTGAACAGATTAGACAATATGAAAACATTTTTCAATAAAATCTCAATTCTTTTTTTTTAAAGAAACAAAAATTAATTTTCTTCAGTTTTTCGTTCTTGATCATTAAAAATTATAATACATTTTTTGAAGTTTTGGTGAAATCCATTTTTAATCATGAATCAGTGGTATTTACGGATAAGACAATAGAACCAGTTCAGTTTGAATTAACATTAAGGTTGTCAAAAGTTATTTGAAAGTGTTTTTTTTTATCATGACAAGTAGTGAAACTTGAAGAATTAATATAAAATATTTGAGCATACGCCATTATGCTTCATCAATGGCCTACTGAAGTTACACCATTGTACTGAATGGTTTTCCTCAGAATTTCGAAATAGAAAAACGCATGACGTAAAAGTATCTTTAATTTTAGTAATTTTAGTAGAGTAACTCGGAGCAAAAGTTCGCACGGTGCAAACGTTCGTTGTATCTCTGTGCAACTTTGATTGAGCTAGTCATTCACGAAGTAGAATTCTACGGTCAGTTATGTTCATGTTAGATCATGTTTGCCATCCCACTGCAGTCAGGAACCATCATTCATCATGCAATTGGGGCCCTACTCTCGGTCAATCACTATATTCGCAACTGAAAAAGTCCATTTTTAAAACGATCTTCACTCAATTCACGATACGGCCGTACGATCGACGGAGGTCGTCGAAGATTCTCCTCCGAGCACCATCATTATTATTGCTACCCACTCGCGGAGCCCTGGTTAATTATACTTATCAACTACTCGGGAGGTATTGGGCTCAATTTCGCGCAGTCTCGTTATTGGCTTGTGGTGGCTTGACCCGCAACTGAGGAAAAACATAGTGGGATCGTAAATGGAAGAGAGCGAGAGAGAGAGAGGGAAAAAGAAACACAAAATACGCTCCATATAGATGCCTTGAACCGCGACGAGGATCACACATTTCGCTGATGATCACGGCCCTGGTGGCGCTTGGTGGTTTGTTTGGTGGACCTACCTGAGACCACCATCAGACCAACGCTGAAAAGGGTCTGCAGAATATGCAGATCTCGTTTATAGCAACATTAATTTAAATTATTTTCTCCTTTAGGAAGGCACCAACGGGCATTATGCCGAAACCGAGTGATCTTGTTTTTTTGTGTGTTCGATATAAGTACCCTGGATTGACACTGTAAAAAGTAGCACAAAACATAATGTCAAAAATTGAAATAAGGTAAAGATAAAGATTTTAATAAGGTCTTTGGTATCAAACTTTATACCGTTTTGATTCATATTACGGACTCTTAAGGCCTCATTCAAGTAAAACTCATCAAAAAGCATGTAAAATAAACCATTCCGTATGATTCCTCTGCGCTATCGAACCTTCAAAACACTTAACTTTCAAATGGTGAATGAAAATTTTGATTTTGCAACAATAATTTTAATTGAATAGAAATGTGTGAAATTATCGTTATTCTTTATCTGGACGCTCCATCACTTTTGCCTCATATTCCGGACACTTCAATTCGAATTCCGGACAGGTCAAACAAATCATGAATAGAAAAGTCAAATCGTCAAACCACTAGAGATACACCTAAGGTAGTTGGGCATTTTTTTTTTGATAGATATCTATGGAAAATGCTCGTTGCTCGGGGCTTGGAAAGTGAAAACTTTTGAACGGCAAAAATTAAAACATTTCGTGTGAAATGTTTCCCATACAAAGTAGAGTGTACGTGATTTGAAGCTGTTCGTGATATGAATCAAACGGTAAATATCATTTAGATGTGCGATATATAGTTCCCTTGACATTACCATTGGAAATGTCTACCGGTTCGGAGTTGTTTCGGTGGGTTACGGGGTCAGATCGGGTAAAAATGACCTCAACTTGCTTTTCAACGAACTTTTACTCAATTTACACAGCGTAACAAAAATGACATTTTTGCGTGTCTCAAGGATCAAATTATGTGTCTCCAGTAGATTTGGGGTTGCTGAATCTAATGCCGTTCTCAGAAATATTCCAGCACGTCACGATTTTTAGCTATAGGTCGCCAAAGTTGTAAAAAACACTGGTTTCAGTGATGTTTACATGAAATTTAAACTATGATTATCATTTTTTTTGTGATCCCATCCTCCAAGCATGCAATATAGGATTACAACTTTCAATTCCAGATCTAATTTGGTTGAAGTTGTACGATTAAATTTTAATTTAATCGATTCTTGCAACATGCTTGCAGTCTCCAAAGAAAATTCATCGTTTAACATATATGGCAAAATACAATACTTTCCTGAGCAATCAAAAAATAACTTTTGAGCATCAAAAGTATTATGAGCTTTATTGATAAGTATTGTCATACACATGCAGTTTGAATTCTGTGGAAAATTGAGAAAATAAATTGCCATACAAGCTGACAAACTTGCATGCAAGTTGGCTGAAATAGTCAAATTTTGCATTTTCAACAGCCAATATCTCAAAAACTAGACACGATATGGTAGTTGTGAAAATGGTAATGGATTCAGCAATCCTTAGTTAAGTTAATAGCGGTATTTTGATTCTTGAGGCAAAACGTGTTATTAGTATTAATCTGACTTCAATGAAATTTGTTTGTAAAGTTTCGATTACGGACGTCATGTGAGAACTAAATTCGACACTGATGCCAGGGTATTTTTCCGGTTATATATGGGACTCCTTAGAACCGACCAAAGATAGGTCAATTTTATATTTATTCTAATATTCCTTCAAATTTGGGTGTCATACTTCATCATTTTTAAAAGCTATCTCAGGCATGGTCGTGGGGAATCATTTGAAGGATATTGGTCACGTAGATAACAGGCTCAGAAACTTAGTTGTGAACCGGGTTTTCTACATAAGGAAAAGATTTCCAACTTACGAAATATTGTCAACTGTTCTTCTATTTCTAGGTCTCTTAAATTGATGTTCTATCTGATCTGAGCTGGTTTTTCAAAATGACAAAGTTTAACATCCAAATTTACAACTTTGGAAGAAATATAAAATTGACCTTTTTGAAGTCGGTTCTACAGAGGACCCTAACACGGTGCTCACCTGACCGTTATTATTAGAAAAAAATCTCCTTCAAATTTGTGCTCACTAGTCGTAGTCATAGCTAAGCTGCATGTCTGGGCAAAATTATAAAAAAAATCATAGGGCCCGTTTTGAAGCTACGCCGTTTTGATTTTATAAGTCTACTAATTCAAAGGAAATCTGAGATATTCAAACGCATTTTAATTGGCCCTGATTATCAAAAGAACTATACTATCAAAATTTGGTTTAAAGTTGGATTGTTTAGTTATTTGTAACCTTTTGGTGGAGTTTTGAATGAGAAAATAAACGAAATTTGGAGTTACGCCCTTTTTGAGGTGTAACCGTTGAAAACACTAAATTCAAATAGAGCAATTAGGCATTTTAATACCGATAAGCACGTTCAAATAATTTCAATGACACATTCGTCGACACCATCCGTCGGTAGCGGGAGACGGGATCGGCCAGGACCGCAGACATGCATGTGTCGATCGGGACTGCTCTCACCATCTCGAAGGACCTGGGATATATATATATATTTTTTCATGCAACTAGGAGTTTAAAAATCTTCATAGACTGGCCTGTATATGTTCATGCTCATGCCAGTGTAATTTTTGGCGCGGTGTGGGATCCACAAAGTGCTTTCCCCACTAAAAACACTCTCCTAGGTTTAGTACCATAACCCTCCGGAACCACCTTCCGGTATTACTTCGGAGAGGAGGCTAACGTGCTGAGCGCACCTGTTCAATTTGTTATTCTACATGCTGAGCCCTTCGGCTCCTGAGCCCTTCGGCTCCTGAGCCCTTCGGCTCCTGAGCCCTTCGGCTCCTGAGCCCTTCGGCTCCTGAGCCCTTCGGCTCCTGAGCCCTTCGGCTCCTGAGCCCTTCGGCTCCTGAGCCCTTCGGCTCCTGAGCCCTACGGCTCCTGAGCCCTTCGGCTCCTGTTAGCAGTTTTAAAACCGTTCAACGATGCTGAGCCCTTCGGCTCCTCACGATAGTAATTTGT
The DNA here is from genome assembly GCF_002204515.2 of Aedes aegypti. Classification (NCBI taxonomy): domain Eukaryota; kingdom Metazoa; phylum Arthropoda; class Insecta; order Diptera; family Culicidae; genus Aedes; species Aedes aegypti. The sequence continues at coordinate 145,785,967 of NC_035108.1, forward strand.
TAGTACCTATTTTCGCCCATTGGCGACCCGTCAATTTACATTTATAAGGTTTAATCACCGCATGACTTTAATATTATGAAAATTTATTGGCTTTTATCGGTGAATGCAATACTGTACTCAGAGTGAAAGGGAGTAACGAAAGTAATGAAATGACAAGATGGATAGAATCGCAAGCGAGCGACGAGAGAAATGAATAGAAGTTGAAAATTTGTTTTTAACAGAGGGCCATATGTGTGAACAACACAATCGAAACGACAAATCGTTGCCTAACGTCCTGGTCTTGAACGGCTAGATGTTGTAGTGTTGGTCACTACTAACACTAGACAGGCAAAAATTTGTCGCCTCGACCTGTTAACTATATTGTTCGGCGTATATAACAGTTCTATCGATCGTTGGCATATTTTCGGAGATTGATACGAAATGACGTTACTTATTGCATTTTTCGCGTCTAATCTCGCATACCCCTAATTTGCCCAAGTGATCCTATTCGAACTGACGTTAAATTTCTTTACCAAATTGATTCTACATTTATAAGGTTTAATCACCGCATGACTTTAATATTATGAAAATTTATTGGCTTTTATCGGTGAATGCAATACTGTACTCAGAGTGAAAGGGAGTAACGAAAGTAATGAAATGACAAGATGGATAGAATCGCAAGCGAGCGACGAGAGAAATGAATAGAAGTTGAAAATTTGTTTTTAACAGAGGGCCATATGTGTGAACAACACAATCGAAACGACAAATCGTTGCCTAACGTCCTGGTCTTGAACGGCTAGATGTTGTAGTGTTGGTCACTACTAACACTAGACAGGCAAAAATTTGTCGCCTCGACCTGTTAACTATATTGTTCGGCGTATATAACAGTTCTATCGATCGTTGGCATATTTTCGGAGATTGATACGAAATGACGTTACTTATTGGATTTTTCGCGTCTAATCTCGCATACCCCTAATTTGCCCAAGTGATCCTATTCGAACTGACGTTAAATTTCTTTGCCAAATTGATTCTACATTTATAAGGTTTAATCACCGCATGACTTTAATATTATGAAAATTTATTGGCTTTTATCGGTGAATGCAATACTGTACTCAGAGTGAAAGGGAGTAACGAAAGTAATGAAATGACAAGATGGATAGAATCGCAAGCGAGCGACGAGAGAAATGAATAGAAGTTGAAAATTTGTTTTTAACAGAGGGCCATATGTGTGAACAACACAATCGAAACGACAAATCGTTGCCTAACGTCCTGGTCTTGAACGGCTAGATGTTGTAGTGTTGGTCACTACTAACACTAGACAGGCAAAAATTTGTCGCCTCGACCTGTTAACTATATTGTTCGGCGTATATAACAGTTCTATCGATCGTTGGCATATTTTCGGAGATTGATACGAAATGACGTTACTTATTGCATTTTTCGCGTCTAATCTCGCATACCCCTAATTTGCCCAAGTGATCCTATTCGAACTGACGTTAAATTTCTTTACCAAATTGATTCTACATTTATAAGGTTTAATCACCGCATGACTTTAATATTATGAAAATTTATTGGCTTTTATCGGTGAATGCAATACTGTACTCAGAGTGAAAGGGAGTAACGAAAGTAATGAAATGACAAGATGGATAGAATCGCAAGCGAGCGACGAGAGAAATGAATAGAAGTTGAAAATTTGTTTTTAACAGAGGGCCATATGTGTGAACAACACAATCGAAACGACAAATCGTTGCCTAACGTCCTGGTCTTGAACGGCTAGATGTTGTAGTGTTGGTCACTACTAACACTAGACAGGCAAAAATTTGTCGCCTCGACCTGTTAACTATATTGTTCGGCGTATATAACAGTTCTATCGATCGTTGGCATATTTTCGGAGATTGATACGAAATGACGTTACTTATTGGATTTTTCGCGTCTAATCTCGCATACCCCTAATTTGCCCAAGTGATCCTATTCGAACTGACGTTAAATTTCTTTGCCAAATTGATTCTACATTTATAAGGTTTAATCACCGCATGACTTTAATATTATGAAAATTTATTGGCTTTTATCGGTGAATGCAATACTGTACTCAGAGTGAAAGGGAGTAACGAAAGTAATGAAATGACAAGATGGATAGAATCGCAAGCGAGCGACGAGAGAAATGAATAGAAGTTGAAAATTTGTTTTTAACAGAGGGCCATATGTGTGAACAACACAATCGAAACGACAAATCGTTGCCTAACGTCCTGGTCTTGAACGGCTAGATGTTGTAGTGTTGGTCACTACTAACACTAGACAGGCAAAAATTTGTCGCCTCGACCTGTTAACTATATTGTTCGGCGTATCACTTGGGCAAATTAGGGGTATGCGAGATTAGACGCGAAAAATCCAATAAGTAACGTCATTTCGTATCAATCTCCGAAAATATGCCAACGATCGATAGAACTGTTATATACGCCGAACAATATAGTTAACAGGTCGAGGCGACAAATTTTTGCCTGTCTAGTGTTAGTAGTGACCAACACTACAACATCTAGCCGTTCAAGACCAGGACGTTAGGCAACGATTTGTCGTTTCGATTGTGTTGTTCACACATATGGCCCTCTGTTAAAAACAAATTTTCAACTTCTATTCATTTCTCTCGTCGCTCGCTTGCGATTCTATCCATCTTGTCATTTCATTACTTTCGTTACTCCCTTTCACTCTGAGTACAGTATTGCATTCACCGATAAAAGCCAATAAATTTTCATAATATTATGACCCGTCAATTTGTTAGTACCTACATGCAACATTCTGAGCCCTTCGGCTCCAGTTTGTACACTACTCTGCACTCATTCAGAGCACGTACTCACACAGTTACGACGACCTTCTCCTTTTCTTTGTTCAGCTGGTAGGATGCCGAGGTCGGTCCAACGATTCCGGTTGAGCATAACTTCCGGTTCGTAGGCGCCTCGACTACCCATTACCAGCGTCCCGACGTACTCTACTCGACTAGTCTCCGACGGTGGACCTAGTCTACACCGACGAAGAATTCCCCGGCGGTGAAAATTCTCCCGAGACCGATTCTTCTTTTTCTACGTTTCGAGCCGACCGGAAGGGTGCCGAAGTCAGTTCAGCGATTCCGGTGGAGCCTAGCTTTCGGTTCACTGGTGCCCCGACGACCCTAAAACCGGCGCTATGACACGTCTACTCAACTAGCCCCCGGCGGTGGACCTAGCCTACACCGACGAAGAATTCCCTGGCGATGGAAGTTATCCCGAGACCGATTCTCCTGCTGCTGCTGCTACTGCTGATCTTCACTTTTTACGGGACGACCGGTAGGGTGCCGAAGTCAGTCCAGCGATTCCGGTGAAGCCTATCGTCCGGTACACTGGTGCTCCTACGACCTGGGACCGGTGCAACGCCGCGTCTACTCAGCTAGTCCCTGGCGGTGGATCTAGCCTACTCCGTCAGAGAGTTCCCCGGCAAAGGAATATCTCCCGAAACCGAGCAGCCATTCTTCCTTTTCATGCGTTCACTTTAGCTAGCAGATCGTTGGTCGCTACGCCACTTCCTCTGAAGCTCGGACATTATTCTCGATACCGTGCTATCGACAGCGTTCCAGATGCCTTCTTCTCGGCACATCTCTTCGACAACGTTATCGACAGTGACTCCTCGCATGTCCCTCCTCACTTCTTCGAACCTAGGACATTCGAAGACTACGTGCTCCGGTGTCTCCTCCACATTCTCGCACTCCGGGCAAAAAGGTGAAAAAGCATGTCCAAACCGATGCAGATACTTCCGGAAACAGCCGTGTCCGGACAGAAACTGCGTCAGATGGAAGTTCACTTCTCCATGCTTCCTATTAATCCACAGTGAAACATTTGGAATTAGACGGTAAGTCCTCCTTCCCTTCTCCGCGTTGTTCCACTCTTGCTGCCACTTAGCCAACGAGTCCGTTCTGACGATCCTTCTCACATTTCTGGTGCCTCTTCGCTCATAACACTCCACGTCCTCGGCCAGGGTGATGCAGATGGGCATCATGCCAGCGATAACGCATACTGTCTCCGATGAAATCGTCCTATAGGCGCTCGCTACTCGTATGGCCATGAGTCGGAATGTGCTGTTCAACATCCTCCGATTACGCTTGGTTTTCACCGCTTCCATACCTGAGAATAGAGACCGCTACACTCGCTAGGAGACGCCTTTTACTACTTCTCGGTCCTCCGACGTTCGGCATGATCCTCGCTATCGTGTTGACCGCCTTCGACGCCTTTTCACAGGCGTAGTCCACGTGAGCGTTGAAGCTTAGACGGTCATCTACCATCACCCCCAGATGCTTCAAGGCACGTTTTGATGAAATGTCTTGTCTACCGATGTTGATTTCAACCCTCTGAACAGCTTTGAGGTTGCTAACCAGCACTAGCTCCGTCTTATGATGAGCCAGCTGCAGTTTTGCTCCAGTCATCCACGCTTCAATCGTGTCAATCGCTTCCGTCGTCAGCATTTTGACCTCTTCCAACGTCTCGCCAGTCACCGTTAGAACGACATCATCTGCGAATCCAACGATTTCCACTCCGTTAGGTAGCTGCAGCATTAATACTCCATTGTACATCGCGTTCCAAAGCGTTGGACCAAGGATTGAGCCTTGTGGCACTCCTGCCGTGATCCTGATCGACTTTTGACCCAACTCCGTTTCATATACCAAGACTCTGTTTTGGAAATAGCTTTTTAGCATACTGCACAAGTAGCCAGGAACTCGCATTCTATGCAGTGCTAAGGCTATAGCCTCCCAGCTGGCGCTGTTGAAAGCATTTTTGACGTCAAACGTCACTACGGCGCAGAACCGATTGCCTCTCCTCTTCTGTTTGGATGCCTTTTCCACATTCTGCACAACTGTCCGGATTGCATCCACCGTCGAGACCCCTTTCCGGAATCCGAATTGTCTCTTCGATAAGCCACTCTCGCTCTCTGTGCACCTGGGATATAAGCCGTGCAAGAAACGCAAGGTTCACGGAGTAACGGAGGCTACAACGAAAGGGGACCTGGTAGTCACGGCATTTCTGGAGGATTTGCCGCACGGAAAAGATCTGTTCCGTTGTCGAACGGCCGTCGATGAAACCTGCTTGATAACTCCCCACGAACTCGTTTGCTATAGGTGATAGACGACGGAATAGAATCGGAGATAGCACTTTGTAGGCGGTGTTTAGGATAGTGATAGCACGATAATTTTCACACTCCAGTTTGTCACCCTTTTTGTGGATAGGGCATATAACGCCTTGCTTCCACTCCTCCGGTAGCTGTTACGTTTCCCAGATTCTGACTATCAGCCGATGCAGATAAGCGGTCAACCTATACGGGCCCATCTTGATTAATTCGGCTCCGATACCATCCTTGCTAGTGGTCTCGTTGTTTTTTAGCTGTTGAATGGTATCGTTAACTTTTCCCATCGTGGGAGCTGATTGGTTTCCACTGTCCGCTGTGCTGTCCTGTGTTCTCTGCGCCATTCAAGTGTTCATCGTAGTGCTGCTTCCACCTTTCGATCACCTCGTGTCCGTCCGTCAAGGTACTCCCATCGTTATCCCGGCACATTTCAGCTCGCGGCACGAAGCCTTTGCGGGATGTGTTAAGCTTCTGATAGAACTTCCGTGTTTCTTGAGAACGGTACAGTAACTCAATCTCTTGGCATTCCGCCTCTTCTAGGCGCTTTTGTCCCAGAATAGGCGGGTTTGCTGTTTCCGCTTCAGGCTGTATCGTTCCACGTTTTGTCACGTACCATTGAGCTCCATTCTACATATCCGACAATGCTTTCGGCAGCGTCGTTAATGACTGCTTTGACTGTCCTCTAGCAGTCCTCAAGAGGGGCCCTATCGAGCTAGCCCTCATTCGGAAACGCTGCTTCAAGATGCTTCGCGTACGCATTAGCGACATTCGGTAGTTCAGTCGCGCTAGATTGTACCGAGGCGGGCGTCGGTACCGTACATCGTTGATGACGGATAGTTTTGGGCGCAGCTTCACCATCACCAGGTAGTGGTCGGAGTCAATGTTAGCGCCACGATAGGTTCTGACGTCGGTTATGTTGGAGAAGTGCCGTCCATCGATCAAAACGTGGTCGATTTGCATTTCTATCTGTTGAGGTGATCTCCAGGTGTACCGGTTCGGGAGGCTGTGCTGGAAATAGGTGCTACAAATGGCCATTTTCTTGGAGGCGGCAAAATCTATCCATCGTAGGCCGTTCTCGTTCATCAGCCGGTGGGCGCTGAACTTTCCAATCGTCGGTCTGAACTCCTCCTCCTGGGCAACCTAAGCATTCAAATCTCCTATGATGATCTTCGAGTCGTGGCTTGGGCAGCGGTCCTACTCGCGTTCGAGCTGCATAAAATGCGTCGTCAGTGCTTCCGGAGTGTGGACTATGCATGTTAATTATGCCGCAGTTAAAGAATCGGCCTTTGATTCTTAACTTGCACATTCGTTCAATGATCGGCCACCACTCCATCACGCGCCTTTGCATATCACCCATCGTTATGAAAGCTGTTCCCAGCTCACGTGTGTTGCTGCAGCTCTGGTAGATGGTACGATTACCGACCGTTCTCACCATTGCTCCTGTCCAGCACACCTCCTGTAATGCTACGATGCCAAAACCATGGATCTTCAGTACATCGGAGAGTATGCGTGTGCTTCTGATGAAGTTTAGAGATTTGCAGTTCCACGTACCGAGTTTCCAATCGCTAGTCCATTTCCATCGCTGTGATCTTGGCCGATTGTTCTGGTCCGTATAATCTCGTTGATGTTCCTGTGCTGATGTTTTCTTTACGGTTGGCTTGCAGTTGACCATAGTGCGTAGTTTAGCTTAGAGTCCTTCTCTGGCACTCGGAACTTCCTGGAGTATAGGTGTTAGAATCTACACACGTAATAAGCTGCGTAGTGGACGATTATTGATGTAGTGCGTACTTTGAGTAAGTCAATGAAGATTGCTTCATTAAATATAGTACTTCGAGTCTACGAGCATACTTGGTTACATATTGAAAAATTTTGAATATGATACATGCTCAGAAATTTTTGAAGAATTCAATTGCTTATCTTGATGAAAACAACAATGAAAATTCTTAGCCGTCCAAAAATTTCTGAACAGACAGTCCATAAGAACTACAAGATCTACCAGCGTAATAACATATTGTTTGATAAGTTGTACTTGTCCAGTAGACTCATGTTATTCAGATCAATAAATTGTTGTGTTCTTTGTCCGTTTAATTATGTAAATGGCTAAGGGCCTGTGTCATAATAACTATATACCATTGGTTACACTTATGGATCGTGAGGCCTATATTCAATAAAGTCCTTGGTGGCCGAAAACATCCGTATAAATCAATGCAATGCCAGAATCAAATATATCAATAATATGCTCAAGATACTGAATAAGCATAATTTCGCAAAATAATAATAATGATGAATTTATTACTAGTGGACTCCATAAGGAAAACCTCGTTTTACTTGAGCTTGAGCTTGATTGGCCGCCCGTGGATGCTACTCCAGTATCGCCAGATCAGCTGCACTTACACAAGGAACCAACCGAATGACTGCTTAGGACCAACAGGCATCCTAAGTGTATAAGTGCTGGTGATCTTCTATTTTTAGGCAACAATGGCACCTGCCACGTCAGAATGCAGACCAATGAGAGGAAGGGGGAGGAATTGATGATGCATTGAACTGGCTCCCACGTAGACCGTATATTCCACTGCATCTACGCCAGTTCATGCGGGAGTGTATGGATTGGAGGAAAGGCATGGCAGAGAGGTTTGCTTTTGTGGTTAGCAGACTGCCTATGTATCAGGCGTAAGAAAGGCGTGCGCGTGGAAGTAGGAAGCGTTAGGGAAACGGTTTCTTATCCGTCTCTGGTTCTAGCGATTGCTATGAACGAATAGTTTGAGTGTCATATATTTAGAATGGAAGATAGAAGCAAGTGAGATATACAACTACAAAGTACGAGGAAAGGGACGGGCCTGGGATTGAACCCATGACCTTCTGCATATGAAGCAGAAGCGATAGCCATCTGACTACCAATCCCTTCAACCCCGTCCATAAGGAAAACCTCATTTTAAGAACTAAACTCCATCGTAACGAACTGATTTCATTTACGAGATAATTCAATTTACGAACCTCTTAGATGTAAATTGAGGTTACAGGATGTGAATAAAATGAAAGCTGCGTAGCTGCATATTTAAAAACTACATATACCTATGTAATAGTTCGTAAATGGAATTACGTTTTTGTAATTTACTTAAATAGAAGTCCAGTGTATTGCCATAATTAGTAGTAGAGAGGGATGGCACACATAGCCGTAGCGGTAAACGCGCAGCTACTCAGCATGACCATGCTGAGGGTCGTGGGTTCGAATCCCGCTGGTCGAGGATCTTTTCGTAAAGGAAATTTTCTCGATTCCCAGGGCATAGAGTATCTTCGTACCTGCCACACGATTATACATATGCAAAAATGGTCAATCGGCAAAGAAAGCTTTCAGTTAATAACTGTGGAAGTGCTCATAAAGAACACTAATCTGAGAAGCAGGCTTTGTCCCAGTTGGGATGTACCACCAGATAGAAGAAGAAGAGGGATGATAGATGCCAATTTTACATTTTTTTTTTATTAAAACGCCTGAAACTACTGTAGAATATCACGAAAAGGAATGTTTTTTCAACAGTGCCTCAACCTTTACAGTCAAATAAAACTGCTATCTTGCTAGTTAAGATAAACCAAGTCATATTGCAGTGCCGGTTGCATTTATTCCCCTTATCCTCTTCGTCTTCCTCCGTGAGATTGCGACCCAGGAGCAGCGGTGTGACGCTCGGCCACATCCCGATTTCGAGGCGGCAAAACTTCTTTTGCCAACCTTTTCCCCATATCTCAGTCTCAGCACTCCGGGTCTCTGTGATCTGTCTGTTTCTGTATAAAGAGAGCCTCAGCCGACGACTGCGTCTTCTGCAGGGGTCCCTGTCCCTGCTGTAAAAGCAGTCAGTGGCGGCGGCGTCCTCAATGCATATAAAACGACCCGAATTGTCGCGACGCGTTAAAACATATAAAAAATAATCTCAATGATTTTTTCTCCGCATGTTCTCCTCACCCACTTATTATACCCGACTGAAGAAGTTGCCTGCTGCTGCGAGAAGAAAAAACAGACGACCATGACTGTGGCGCACAGAGGTCCAGTTTTCCAAAAAAAAAAAACTGCCAAAAACCCAATTTTCAAATATGTATTTAGTTTCAAAACAAAAAGAACCACCAATCTACAATATCAGATAGTTTAAAATACAAACGAAATTTGTTTTTCTTCGTGGTTTTGCCTAAAATAGGTGAACATGACCAAAAAATCTTTATTTGTGCTTTAAAACTCCACTTTTTTTTATCTATATCAAATCTTTCAATTTTTAGTTTTTAGTAAAAATGTACAATCCGAAATTTTATCCACGATTTATCAAACCTGGACCACTGCGGTGGCGGCGGAACAAGAATCGGGATGCTACCTTCTACTGCTGGATGTCTCTTATCGGTTCTTCATTGCTTCTTTATGGCCAAGGGTTTTCTTCGCCAGCCGCCAGTGGGTTGTCGCCGCTTCGTGAGCCCTCTGTTCCATACGGAAGTTCATTCAATTCTTTTTTTTATACTACTACCTCAATGTTTTCTGAATCCATTAATGCAGCTCCCGGTAGGTTCGGTAACAGCTCTTTTTTTCTTTGAATATCAAAAGACAGCGGCCGGTGGCCAGTGCGGGATTCAACTGATACGACCCGTAAAGAGTTTGAACGGTTTGTCGCCACCAGTGCTATGTGGAAAAAAGTGGCGAGGAATGATATTCTGGGAAAAAGGTGGTTGGTCATGTAAAGTTCAATGTTAAGCCAAAATATATATCAAGAGTATTTAACGCTTTTGGAAGCCAAAAGATTCCATGTATGCCTCGTGTTTAAAAGGAGTTGAACTTCCAAAATTTGTTTGCATCATTTTGTAATTATTGTAGAAAAAGTAAAAATTTCTCATTCTTAAATTAAACCAATATAATAAGCTTTCGACAATTTTTCGGAAAAGCTTTCGGGACGTCAATAAGCATTTGACTAGTTTGAAGAAGCTCACCCTTTTGACAAGTTTCCTGAGAAGCTTCAGGAGACCATAAAAGCTTCTGACAATATTCTAGTAAAGTTCTTAACAAGCACATAAAGAAGCTTTTGTCAAGTTTCCGGAGGCGCTCTTAACAATTTTTCGGAAAAGTTTCAAACATGCTTACGGAAAGGTTTTCGAATAACTTCTGGTAAATCTTTCGTAAAGCTTATGGATGTTTATTTTGAAAAACTTCTGGAGAAGCTTTTCACAAGCTTTGGCAAGCTTTAGAAATGGAAATCTTCTAAAGAAATTTTGTTGCAAGCTTTTGATAAGCTTCTGAAAAACCTTTCTGGAGAAGCTTTTGATAAGCTTCTGGAAAGTTCCTAGAAAAAGCTTTAGACAAGCTTCCGGAGAAGCTTCAGCAAGCTTCCGGAGAAGCTTCAGCAAGCTTCCGGAGAAGCTTCAGCAAGCTTCCGGAGAAGCTTCAGCAAGCTTCCGGAGAAGCTTCAGCAAGCTTCCAGAGAAGCTTCAGCAAGCTTCCGGAGAAGCTTCAGCAAGCTTCCAGAGAAGCTTCAGCAAGCTTCCGGAGAAGCTTCAGCAAGCTTCCGGAGAAGCTTCAGCAAGCTTCCGGAGAAGCTTCAGCAAGCTTCCGGAGAAGCTTCAGCAAGCTTCCGGAGAAGCTTCAGCAAGCTTCCGGGAGAAGCTTCAGCAAGCTTCCGGAGAAGCTTCAGCAAGCTTCCGGAGAAGCTTCAGCAAGCTTCCGGAGAAGCTTCAGCAAGCTTCCGGAGAAGCTTCAGCAAGCTTCCGGAGAAGCTTCAGCAAGCTTCCGGAGAAGCTTCAGCAAGCTTCCGGAGAAGCTTCAGCAAGCTTCCGGAGAAGCTTCAGCAAGCTTCCGGAGAAGCTTCAGCAAGCTTCCGGAGAAGCTTCAGCAAGCTTCCGGAGAAGCTTCAGCAAGCTTCCGGAGAAGCTTCAGCAAGCTTCCGGAGAAGCTTTCAGCAAGCTTCCGGAGAAGCTTCAGCAAGCTTCCGGAGAAGCTTCAGCAAGCTTCCGGAGAAGCTTCAGCAAGCTTCCGGAGAAGCTTCAGCAAGCTTCCGGAGAAGCTTCAGCAAGCTTCCGGAGAAGCTTCAGCAAGCTTCCGGAGAAGCTTCAGCAAGCTTCCGGAGAAGCTTCAGCAAGCTTCCGGAGAAGCTTCAGCAAGCTTCCGGAGAAGCTTCAGCAAGCTTCCGGAGAAGCTTCAGCAAGCTTCCGGAGAAGCTTCAGCAAGCTTCCGGAGAAGCTTCAGCAAGCTTCCGGAGAAGCTTCAGCAAGCTTCCGGAGAAGCTTCAGCAAGCTTCCGGAGAAGCTTCAGCAAGCTTCCGGAGAAGCTTCAGCAAGCTTCCGGAGAAGCTTCAGCAAGCTTCCGGAGAAGCTTCAGCAAGCTTCCGGAGAAGCTTCAGCAAGCTTCCGGAGAAGCTTCAGCAAGCTTCCGGAGAAGCTTCAGCAAGCTTCCGGAGAAGCTTCAGCAAGCTTCCGGAGAAGCTTCAGCAAGCTTCCGGAGAAGCTTCAGCAAGCTTCCGGAGAAGCTTCAGCAAGCTTCCGGAGAAGCTTCAGCAAGCTTCCGGAGAAGCTTCAGCAAGCTTCCGGAGAAGCTTCAGCAAGCTTCCGGAGAAAGCTTCAGCAAGCTTCCGGAGAAGCTTCAGCAAGCTTCCGGAGAAGCTTCAGCAAGCTTCCGGAGAAGCTTCAGCAAGCTTCCGGAGAAGCTTCAGCAAGCTTCCGAAGAAGCTTGAGCAAGCTTCCGGAGAAGCTTCAGCAAGCTTCCGGAGAAGCTTCAGCAAGCTTCCGGAGAAGCTTCAGCAAGCTTCCGGAGAAGCTTCAGCAAGCTTCTGGAGAAGCTTCGGCAAGCTTCCGGAGAAGCTTCGGCAAGCTTCCGGAGAAGCTTCGGCAAGCTTCCGGAGAAGCTTCGGCAAGCTTCCGGAGAAGCTTCGGCAAGCTTCCGGAGAAGCTTCGGCAAGCTTCCGGAGAAGCTTCGGCAAGCTTCCGGAGAAGCTTCGACAAGCTTCCGGAGAAGCTTCGACAAGCTTCCGGAGAAGCTTCGGCAAACTTCCGGAGAAGCTTCGGCAAACTTCCGGAGAAGCTTCGGCAAGCTTCCGGAGAAGCTTCGGCAAGCTTCCGGAGAAGCTTCGGCAAGCTTCCGGAGAAGCTTCCGGAGAAGCTTCGGCAAGTTTCCGGAGATGCTTCGGCAAGCTTCCGGAGAAGCGTCGCAAGCTTCCGGAGAAGCTTCGGCAAGCTTCCGGAGAAGCTTCGGCAAGCTTCCGGAGAAGCTTCGGCAAGCTTCCGGAGAAGCTTCGGCAAGCTTCCGGAGAAGCTTCAGTAAGCTTCCGGAGAAGCTTCAGCAAGCTTCCGGAGAAGCTTCAGCAAGCTTCCGGAGAAGCTTCAGCAAGCTTCCGGAGAAGCTTCAGCAAGCTTCCTGAGAAGTTTCAGCTAGCTTCCGAAGATGCTTCAGCAAGCTTCCGGAGAAGCTTCAGCAAGCTTCCGGAGAAGCTTCAGAAAGCTCATTGAGGAGCTTCAAAAAGCTTCAGCAACCTTTCGGAGGATACTTACAAACCTTTCGCTGCAGCTTTCACAAGTAAAAGCAGAATTGGCAAGCTTTAACAAGTTTTCTTAGATGTTTGTACTAGAAGTCAGAAATATTTTGCATCAAATAGCTTAAAAAATTAAATTGACTATTTGAATGTTAAGATTTAGCATTTTTTAACTTTTGTCTCAAAAGTTTAAATTCTTGGACCATCCTTCAATCTGTTCCCAGTTTCAATTTCACGAACCAATCGCGCTGAAGTGTCCACCGCCCAGAAGCAATCCTTTTTCACGGATAATCGCTGTAGGTCGTAAAAACCCGAGAGGAAAATGACAAAAAAGTCGAGAATCGTTTGATAAAGAGGTAAAGCCTGTGGCCTACAACATAGCCGCCGACTTCGGTTTTGAAACGAAGGCCGCGCCGCCGCATTTTGCGTGGTCGATTGCCACGCGGAGACAAAAGCGGAAAGATATGACGCCGCATTTCTCATTCCCCATTTACCGGTCACATTATGCACGTTTAGCTTTATTTCGCAGCTTTCGCCATCTACCCCCGCCATCAAAGCACAAAGCAGTGATGGCGGTGAGGCCTTATTTTGCCGTAAGAGCTGCCGCCTGTGCGACAATAATGGAATCCTTATCTAAAGCTTCTTGGCTACTGTTTAGAGTTTTCTCAGCTTCCACTTCGCTTTGCGCAGATAAGGTTACGACGATTGACCCATGTCTTTTAGACTCTCGTATATATTTTTTTGTATTTCGCTGTAGGCATTGGGAGATAGAGGGAGACAGTGAGAAAAAAACAGGCTTCAGCTGCTGTGAAAATGTCCACAGGAATTTGGCGGCGTCCTTTGAGACACTGACCGGCGGGTTGTGCTGATGGTATTCTTCGAGATCACTGCCAATGGCGACGATCGGCGAGTTGTGAGAAAATCTAAGATCTATTAGAGTTTGTGTCCTCTCCGCTGAAGGGGTGAATTTATTGCGTTAATCTAAGGAGTACAATTTGACCCTTTTCTTGTGTTGGTATTTCACCTTGTGTGAATGGGATGTCTTATCTGGTGGCGGTACTTTTTGTAAATGGGGTTCTTCTTCTTCTTTGCTTTACGCTCTGACTAGAAGAGCTTAGTGATTAATGAGCTTTCTTTGCCAAAGTTGTCATTTTGCATCTGTATATCGAGTAGCAAGTACGATAAAAGTCTATGCCCAGGGAAGTCAAGGAAATTTCTATTACAAAAAGATCCTGGACCAATTGGAAATCGTACCCAGACACTTCCAGCATGGCATTGTTTTGTATCCGCGGACGTTACGATCAGGCTAAGGAAGAACCATAAAGTGAGATGTATTATGTAGGTACCAAAAATGTGTTCTTTGAGTTCTTAGAATAATCATAGCAGTACAGTCTCGATAAAAATATAAATATAAAGACATTTTCAAAAAAAAATTGCCGATTACAAAAACTTTCGTAATAATTTTAATTCTACACTTTTCATGCATTTCTAAATTATTTGACACGATAAAAACAATATTTGAAATTTCACAAAACGAAGTGTTTGTGAATACTACACTCTTAAAAAAATCTAAATTTACACTGGACTTAAACATAATTGAACACAAATAATCGAGGACTTAAACATAAATATCACTTATATTTACGTTTCATTTGATGCACACAGAAATTAACACTTGTTTTCATACCACTTTCCTAAAACTAGATCAAGTTTTTAGTTTCGGATGAGTAAACCCGTAAAAAATAGACACTGTACTTAGTTCTAAATGTTAAAAGGCGTAAATTTACATGCTGTTTGATTTTGTTGATAGCGTCAGGCAGGCCATTTAGCCAAACATCAAAATGGACGGTTTTGCACGTCGCGTTTTTAGGCTTCTCTATCTTGCGCTGGTATAGTTCGTTAAAATAATAGGATAAAATGTTCGTGACGTATAAAATGTGTTTGCAACAAGTGTTGTCGTTTGTGCATAAAACCGTAAGTGTGGCATAATGCACAGGTTGAAATCCGTGGAAAGTTTGCCTCCCAGTACAACAGCAGCCGTTTCAATTTCAGCCTGTGTGGGGGAGGCTGTTTGGTGTTTTCGCATATATTAATATGCTTATTGAACAAATAGAATTCATCGAAGCTTTAATGGAATTAGTGAATTGAAGATTGTAATCATCTTATTTGCTCGGTAGTAAAGTGTAATCAAAGTTAAAAGTGTTAATGTGAATATTGTGAAGCAGTGTCCGATATAATTCATTGAATTGAGTATGTGTTGTGATGAAATCTACACTCTTAAAAAAATCTAAATTTACACTGGACTTAAACATAATTGAACACAAATAATCGAGGACTTAAACATAAATATCACTTATATTTACGTTTCATTTGATGCACACAGAAATTAACACTTGTTTTCATACCACTTTCCTAAAACTAGATCAAGTTTTTAGTTTCGGATGAGTAAACCCGTAAAAAATAGACACTGTACTTAGTTCTAAATGTTAAAAGGCGTAAATTTACATGCTGTTTGATTTTGTTGATAGCGTCAGGCAGGCCATTTAGCCAAACATCAAAATGGACGGTTTTGCACGTCGCGTTTTTAGGCTTCTCTATCTTGCGCTGGTATAGATCGTTAAAATAATAGGATAAAATGTTCGTGACGTATAAAATGTGTTTGCAACAAGTGTTGTCGTTTGTGCATAAAACCGTAAGTGTGGCATAATGCACAGGTTGAAATCCGTGGAAAGTTTGCCTCCCAGTACAACAGCAGCCGTTTCAATTTCAGCCTGTGTGGGGGAGGCTGTTTGGTGTTTTCGCATATATTAATATGCTTATTGAACAAATAGAATTCATCGAAGCTTTAATGGAATTAGTGAATTGAAGATTGTAATCATCTTATTTGCTCGGTAGTAAAGTGTAATCAAAGTTAAAAGTGTTAATGTGAATATTGTGAAGCAGTGTCCGATATAATTCATTGAATTGAGTATGTGTTGTGATGAAATCTAGGTAAACTTCAAGTTCCACCGATTGGATTGCCGTGACAAATTGAAATTGAAACAATAGCTACACTAGAGATAAAATATATAACCATTCTTGCAACTACCTATTAACGAGTTGTTTGCAACCGGACCTTTTTCTACCACCCTGATCGAGAAACGTAAAACGGTAAATATTTTATGTTTTTTTTTTTGTTGAGGATTATTGAACACCTAAAACGCAAAATGAATTTCACGTCAAAATGTAGAAGTACGTAAAATAACTTGCTTTTACATCTTGACGTGTAATTTTTTTTTGGTTTTTCATCATCATGTAAATTTAAGAAGAGACGTAAATTTAGGTGCAACTGATCGCTTCTTTTATGTGCATCTATGATGACTTAGAATTACATGATTTTTTCGAAGAGTGTAGGTAAACTTCAAGTTCCACCGATTGGATTGCCGTGACAAATTGAAATTGAAACAATAGCTACACTAGAGATAAAATATATAACCATTCTTGCAACTACCTATTAACGAGTTGTTTGCAACCGGACCTTTTTCTACCACCCTGATCGAGAAACGTAAAACGGTAAATATTTTATGTTTTTTTTTTGTTGAGGATTATTGAACACCTAAAACGCAAAATGAATTTCACGTCAAAATGTAGAAGTACGTAAAATAACTTGCTTTTACATCTTGACGTGTAATTTTTTTTTGGTTTTTCATCATCATGTAAATTTAAGAAGAGACGTAAATTTAGGTGCAACTGATCGCTTCTTTTATGTGCATCTATGATAACTTAGAATTACATGATTTTTTCGAAGAGTGTATGCTATTCTACTCGGTTTTTACACAGGTGGGTGAAGGGTGGTATTTCAATAGTTAACAAATAATGCGCTCTCGGCTAGGCCTTGCATATAAATAGAAAGCGTTGTGTTTGGATGGGCGTCCATTTTTTTTCGAAATTGGTGCGCTTTGTGAAAGAGGACCACGTGATTATTGAGCTGAAATCGAATTCAGGTTAGCTTCTGCATCCATGAGTCCTCTCGTGGCGTTGAATTACCGCCCTATCTAGTAAACAGGGAGTCGTGAGTTCGATTCTCATCGAGAAGCCGTGAAACTTTTTCGCAAATTTCACATCAATTTGTCCTTTCAATCCAATTGCAAAATATATGTAACTAGTGGTCCCGGCAAACTTCGTCTTGCCATCAAGTAGGCTGTTGAAAAATGGCATGCAATCTCCCATACAAAATCACACATTTGTTTCCTCCCGTTTTAAGACTATCCCTGATGACTTTCCTAAATTTTGTCTACTCAGTAACACGTCGGAACCCCCGGACGAATGCAAGAGTGAGAAAATTGTGAAAATTCATTGAACCGTTCTCTAGCCATTTCGTGACATACAAACACCATTCCATTTTTGTTTATACAGATGATTAGTTGTTCGGTAGTTGTTAAGCTTCCACTCGGCTGGTTAGTCGTAAACCACGATTCATAATTAGTTGAAACAAGTAAAAAATAATTCGCTACCTCTAGCCGAAAATGTTATTGTAACTTACTCTCGTTTTTCTCATTCAAATTTGTAGCTTTCTGAGCTCGCCTTAGACCTGACTTGACTTGATCGAGTATGAGTACCTACAGTATTGGACAAAACGTTTGCAACTTTTTCGGTTTTCCATACAAAATGACCAAATTTGGTAAGCTAGAGCTCAGTTATTTGTTGTCAGATTTGAATGAAATTTTAACAGAACCTCAGTCATAACTTGAATTTTAACATATATTTTTGAGTGTTTTTTTTTTCAATTACAAGTTTAGATGTATCAGATTTTGAGACAAGTAGTTTTGAATTTTTCGTCAAAAAATTCACTTTAGTTAAATCGTTATTACATCTAAACTCGTGATTGGAAAGAATATTCAAAAATATATGTTCAAATTCAAGTTATGTCTGATGTTCTGTGAAAATTTCATTCAAATCGGTCCATGAATAACAAAGAACTATCTCACCAAAGTTGGTCATTTTGTATGGAAAATCGAAAAAGTTGCATATGTTTTGTCCAATACTGTATACCATTTCGTTGCCAAGCGTCCTAACATTTTTTAAGCTGAATGTCCGTTAAGACCCATTATCCGAGCTCGGCTGTACATAGCTCGAGAAACAAATCGAAAAGTGCAAATCTTCTCATGCAATATCTTGAGGCTATTTATAAATTTTAAACCGTTTTCTGTGTTTAGAAGTTTGTTATTGACTTGATCACCCAACGGAACCAGTAGAACACTGATTTAAAGTCTCTGGAAACGTCTTAGGAGCATTTTTTACGTCTCTGTCATAGAAACCTTTTGGAAATCCCTGAACGCTCCCAAAAATCGTTTGATAAACATTGGGATCACATTGAGAACCCTTTTGGAGCTTTTTGGTAACTCTTTGGAAGCAACTGAAACCTGGAAAACCATGGAAATCTTTAAAAACATCGATGTGTTATGTGGCTTTCCCAGACTCAGTTGAAGAAGTGCCCCTGGTAACATTGGTAGCTGAATAACAGTTTTTTTCAGCCGAAAAGAGGCTGTATAAACAGCATTTTAGCATATAAGCTGTTAGTCAGCTTGCAGTATTGACTCAAATTCATGATGGATTTAACGACAGAGGCTGCATAACACATTTTGAGAAGCCTGCTCATTTCAGCGTAGAGGAGGCAGAAGTGATATTTTAACGCTGATTGTGACGCCAAAGTCTATTTTTTATCTGTCTGAAAAACGATAATTCTGAATTTAATTGAAAACGCGCCCCTAATGATTGATAACATCAGGCTATCATATTTGGCCCGAAAAAATATCATCGCATATAGATGCGAGTGTCAGAGATCTCTACCCAAATCTTAATTGAAAAGCAAGCAAAACCAGAAGTATAAAACACGCACAAAATAACAATAAAAAACGATCCCTAAAAGCTCTACCATAGAGTAAGCCCTGGGCGACCTGATGCCAACGGCTAATTTTCAATCAAGAAAACATCTGCTACGATGATCTCTAAAAGCCACCATTAAAATGGTTTTATTTGGCTGCCCCTTGATTATCGCGCAACCACTAAACCGCGTCGTGTGCGAACCGAAATGCCCCAATCCGGGTGAGATCTTTCCAAACACATTTAGCTGCGCCATCATCGCATAAAGATCTACAAATCAATTACTTTAATTTTCCGGAGACCACACTACGGAGCTACCCAGTAGACCTGTGCACCGTCGCACCTTCGAGACGCCTTCGAGATTGCTTTCGGAGGTACTCCCTGGCATTTCCTCGATTTATTATGTGGACTTAATCTCTGGGAGAGATTCTCCAGAATCTCTGGGAGAGATTCTCCAGAATCTCTGGGAGAGATTCTCCAGAATCTCTGGGAGAGATTCTCCAGAATCTCTGGGATAGATTCTCCAGAATCTCTGGGAGAGATTCTCCAGAATCTCTGGGAGAGATTCTCCAGAATCTCTGGAGAGATTCTCCAGAATCTCTGGGAGAGATTCTCCAGAATCTCTGGGAGAGATTCTCCAGAATCTCTGGGAGAGATTCTCCAGAATCTCTGGGAGAGATTCTCCAGAATCTCTGGGAGAGATTCTCCAGAATCTCTGGGAGAGATTCTCCAGAATCTCTGGGAGAGATTCTCCAGAATCTCTGGGAGAGATTCTCCAGAATCTCTGGGAGAGATTCTCCAGAATCTCTGGGAGAGATTCTCCAGAATCTCTGGGAGAGATTCTCCAGAATCTCTGGGAGAGATTCTCCAGAATCTCTGGGAGAGATTCTCCAGAATCTCTGGGAGAGATTCTCCAGAATCTCTGGGAGAGATTCTCCAGAATCTCTGGGAGAGATTCTCCAGAATCTCTGGGAGAGATTCTCCAGAATCTCTGGGAGAGATTCTCCAGAATCTCTGGGAGAGATTCTCCAGAATCTCTGGGAGAGATTCTCCAGAATCTCTGGGAGAGATTCTCCAGAATCTCTGGGAGAGATTCTCCAGAATCTCTGGGAGAGATTCTCCAGAATCTCTGGGAGAGATTCTCCAGAATCTCTGGGAGAGATTCTCCAGAATCTCTGGGAGAGATTCTCCAGAATCTCTGGGAGAGATTCTCCAGAATCTCTGGGAGAGATTCTCCAGAATCTCTGGGAGAGATTCTCCAGAATCTCTGGGAGAGATTCTCCAGAATCTATGGGAGAGATTCTTCAGAATCTCTGGGAGAGATTCTTCAGAATCTCTGGGAGAGATTCTCCAGAATCTCTGGGAGAGATTCTCCAGAATCTCTGGGAGAGATTCTCCAGAATCTCTGGGAGAGATTCTCCAGAATCTCTGGGAGAGATTCTCCAGAATCTGTGGGAGAGATTCTCCAGAATCTGTGGGAGAGATTCTCCAGAATCTGTGGGAGAGATTCTCCAGAATCTGTGGGAGAGATTCTCCAGAATCTGTGGGAGAGATTCTCCAGAATCTGTGGGAGAGATTCTCCAGAATCTCTGGGAGAGATTCTCCAGAATCTCTGGGAGAGATTCTCCAGAATCTCTGGGAGAGATTCTCCAGAATCTCTGGGAGAGATTCTCCAGAATCTCTGGGAGAGGTTTTCCAGATTTTCTGGGAGTGACTACACGTTTGTTGTTTTGGTTTCATCACTCATATTTTCGAACGTGATTTTGTCATATTTTTTCTACACAGATTAAAACCAATGTCGGCGCACAGGTCTGCTCCAGAGTCCAACGACGACCCTCGACTTTCAATTAGTTCTTGGCCTCTCGCCAGGCAGCCAGCCAGTCAGCTGAATCGAACGCCGTTTTGGTAGCGCATTCAAATTTACCACACGATTCGATTGATTTAAAAGCTAATTTTACTTATCAACACGTCCAAGTCGTTAGTTACGCTTCGTAATTTAAAGGTTTCCCTTCAACCCCGCTCGTCTCAGTCCGGGAGGAAAATTGGATGGGGTGGAGTTTGACTCGGGGTCTTCCCATCTTCATACATAAGATACGGAGTGGCCTTCATCGCACAGGGAAATTATCGTCGTCAGGGCTCATCACAAAATACCGGCGACGCAACTCTCGCGAGTAATTTATGGTGTGGTCTTGATTGCGTTACGGCGTGTCCGGCGGTGGCACTAAGGGCAACGTGAAGAGGAAAACTAATCGAATGCGTTGGAAGAAGATGCGTTCGAGCTGTGAGGGAAATTGTAGCGTGGGTTGTTCCCGTATTTAACGAAGATTTTCATTTGATGGTGGTAGGTTTAGGAAAATGTGATTACACCAGAAAATTAAGCGTCTAAGCATGGTATCAAGATGGGCGAAAACGCCACTATTTAATTAATTAGGAATCCCACCGGTCGTGGACTTTTTCAGAAAAAGTTTTTTTCTTAGAGAAAATTATCTCGATTTTTATGGCTTTCAGACACATTCAACATGGTTTAACTTTAAGGCCACGGAGGTTAACACAAAACCAAGCAAGTCCCACGTTGATGAAAGGTTGAACAATATTTGATATTTATCTATCATTTGCCAAAGTTCATATGTCCAACATTCTGTAAATTCTCGAATATTCTCAGCTGACATTTTACGACCGAATTGCGTGCCATTCAGTGCCTGCATCATAAATCATGCCCGGGCATAACAAATGTTCACAAATGATTTCGTTTAAAATTCCTGCAACCACTCCGAGTGTAAAAACACGCTCAGATTTTTCACCGCCGCCATCAGTCAGAGGCGCGCAATAACTCCTCAACAACAGCGCTGTGCTGACTGCGGCATGCTCTCAAGTGTAAAATTAGATCCATTAGATACATTTTAATTCATCCGCACGAGCGCGCTTCACTCCACTTTATTCACCCCATTCACTGAGTCCTATGGGCTTAATTCGTTGAACTGTGCGCCTGGGCCCGTCTGCCTTGTCTATAGGGCAATGTGGTTCAAATTGCACTCATCGGGCAAAATGGCTCAGTTTACGTGTTAATTACATTAATATTACCTTCAAGCTGTGCGTGCACAAATTCTCTCTGCTCTTGGATGTTTTTAAAACTACCTAAAGCAATAAAACAGTTCTTCTTATGCTACAAAAACAATACTTTTCGGTACTATTTTTCTACTATTGATCCCTTTACGATCCTTGTTTGAACCCGTGCCTTTGATTTTTTGTTGGACCCGTTAGTGAAAGCTTGGGAATCATCTTGAAAAAAAAACCTCTACAAAGCCGGCTACAAAGCAAAGCTGTGCTAAAGATGTGTGGGTTCGATTCCCGGTCGGTCAAGGATCTTTTCGTAGAGGAAATTTCCTTGACTTCCCTGGGCATAGAGTATCATCGTATTTGCCACACGATATACGAATGCAAAAAATGGCAACTTAGGCAAAGTGTTTCGGATAGGAGTTAAAGTGGTCGCAAGTCTTTTCAGAAACAAATGCAGCTTCAAGCTGTAATTGTGTTAATTCTTGGTTATAATTCAATTCAGTGTTACCTTACACTGGACTTACATTTTGTGTCCTTCCTATGCTACCCTGAAACACTTCGTGAACCGTTCTGAACTAATTGTAGGAATCGCTTATCTAGGTTTAACAAATTTCAGTTTGTAATATTTACGTACATTTTTAAGGTATACGAACAGAAGTTTCAATTCACGAACAAAGCAATTCAGTAGTTCAGCAACTCCGTACTATTATTTTTAGAATCTATAATAATTTTAAATTAGCTACTAAGTTCCAAATTAGAATAATCAATTTACCTATTAAATTCAAGCAACTACTACTTGTTTCTCCAAATAAATGTTCGATAAATTGGGATGGTTTGCACAGCGAAAACTAGTATTCATGCCTATTTGTGGTCATTGTGTTCATTTTATATTTTATTAATTCTATATTGACTCTTCTTTCGTTCTCTCAATCAACCTTCGTTCCTTCCCGTACGCGGTCCAATGTCAAATTCATGTCATCCGCATTAGTAGGAACGGGTGACACGGAACTCACCACACATCAACTGCCTTGTTGGTTCTTTACATTCCCCCGTCCGTGTAGTTCCGGGAAACATCCGTCTTCTTCCTGTTTGGGTGAACAGTAATGCTAGCTTAACGGCCGGTCGTGGCAAAACTCTCTCACTGGTTTGTACAACTGCTCTCCGTACATGGCCGTCTTTGCCGCTGAACACCTGAATGATTCATCCTCTTAGCCACCCTTTCCGCTTGTTAACGTTAACCACGAACACATCATCTCCTGGTTCCAAGGGCTTGGTGGGTTGGAACCACTTATTGCGTCTGGTTAACGTTGGCAGATACTCTCGCACCCATCGCTTCCAAAATTGATCAGTGAGGTATTGTGCCTGCTTCTAACTATCGCGCAATGTTTCACCTTCCACCATAAACGAAGATCTTGGTTGAACAACTCTTTGCTCACCGTAGAAAAGAAAATGCTTCGGTGTAAGAGCTTGCTCTTCTGCGTTGTCTAGCGGAATATAAGTCAGCGGGCGTGAGTTGACAATGGCTTCCGCTTCCAATATCACGGTTTCCAATACCTCATCGCTTGAATGCCGAGGATGTTCTGCTAAAGCCGCCATGGCCACTTTGGTGGAGCAGACCATCCGCTCCCAACATCCGCCCATATGAGGCGCAGATGAGGGGTTGAAGTGCCAAGTAAAGGTCAACGCAAAGTTCTCATGAATTGTCTGCAGTTGGTCTGCTAGAATATTGCTGGCCCCTTCAAAACATGTCCCATGTCGGAATAAAAGGCTGCGGTGCACCTCTTCCACTTATGAAGCGTCGTATGGCCATGACGCAGGATTGCGTTGACAAGCTGTGGACGACCTCTACACAGAAAAAAATCCGTTCTCGTATCCGTGAACAGCAGGCGTGAACTCGTCAACAAGCAAAAATACACCGTGAACTAGATCATGTATACGAGAACATTCATGGTAGTTCACGGTGTATTTTTGACAGTTCACGTTTTCCAGAACGCTTTTTTGAGCGTGTAAATGCATCGCCCGTATCGTCAGGCACGTGAACAGCGCCACCCAGCGCTTAACCAAACTGCGCCCTGCTTCACTAAAACTGGGCCAAAATAATCAACACCAGTGTAACAGAATGCTCGGACTTGAGGAGTAAGCCGAACTGCTGGAAGTGGAGCCATCATTGGTGCCTGCACACTAAACACACTACGGTGAATTTCACCGTAATCTCAACAGCTGAACAGTTCGGTGAAATAAAACACCGTATTTCGTCGGAATTTAACGGATTATGGTGATTTTTTACCGAATACTGTAAAAATTTAACGTACTCCGTTAATTTATATCACCGAACTGTTCAGCTGTTGAGATTTCACAGGAATCCGTAAAATAATTTAAGTGTGTGCGGTACTGATTTTAAGATTTTGCAGCGTTGGCAGTCTCTGGCAACTCTTTTGATGACCGGACGTAACTGGTGAATCCTGAACCTTCGATGAACTTCGTTGAAAACAGTTTCATTTTTCCCGAGCAGAAATCGTCGGTGATAGCTACCAGTAAACGTGTTAAGATGTGATCTTTTGGAAGGATAACTGGGTATTTAGTTTCAAAAGGTGCAGAAGAAGCACTTGAAATTCTGCTGTTCATCCTTATTGCCCCTGCGTCATCCATGAACGGAGATTCCTGAAACAACGGACTGCTCTTCTCTAGTTGCTTTGATGTACCATCTGGATTTTGAAGCATGTGCTTTAACACACTGTATTCGTCTGGAAAAGCGTGCAACTGAGCTTGACGCCATAGATAGTTTTCGGCCTGCAATAATTCATCGCTTGTCAGTTTTCTGTTAGTGCCTCGACCGCTGAACTTCTGCACCGCCCGATACACGTACGCTGCCGTTCGTTGTAAACGACTCCAATTGGAAAATCTGGTCACGTCGATAAGTGGTACTGGCAGCTCCTGATGGAAGTGAAATACAGCGCGCAATTCTTCCTCCGTACTACTCGGCAACCTAACTTGTTGAGGCCATTCTGTCATTGGCTGAAACAGAAAGGATTCACCAACGACCGGTCGGACTAAAACTCGGAACACTTCCCCATTTCGTGGCATTATCGGCCACGTTTAGTTTTGATGGGACGTGAAACCATTCATCTACGTTAGACGTGTTCAGTATGTCGCCGACTCGGAATGCCACAAACGGATGAAACCGTCTGCTGTCGGATCTTATCCAGGCAAGTGCCGTTGCGGAGTCAGCCCAAAAGTAACGCCGTTCAATTGTCAATTTAAGTGACACGCAAATAGTTTCCATCAAGCGAAATCCGAGAACACAAGCTTGCAGCTCAAGGCGAGGTATTGATAGTGGCTTCAAGGGGGCAACCCTCGTTTTTGCTGCAACGATACCGCAATGGAAAATTCTGGCCTGCACAATCCTTAAATAGGCATAATAAACATATGCTAGTTCGCTCGCATCGACGAACACGTGCAGTTGTATAGTGGCGGGAACCTTACTGTTGGCTGCCCAAAAAGGCAACGTGGAACTTGAACTTTTATCAACCGCTTCAGTAACTGAATCCAATCTCTCCACATGCAGGGTAACTCTATCGGTATTTCATCGCCCCATTCTGTTCCGGTTCTCCAGATATGCTGCATTAAATCTTTTCCATGCAGAATGTAGTGGGCCATGAATCCACAGGGATCGAACAGTGACATTACTAGTCGTAACACTTGACTTTCAGTTGGTACGACGTTCTGTTCCAGAAAATCCTCCAGATTATCTTCTATTCTCACATCGAAGGTGAAGACATCTTCGGCAGGTTTCCACACCATACCAAGTACTCGCTCGACATGTTCCGAGCTATCTAGATCAAGAGACTTCGACGTTCTCTCTGCTTCACCCAGGCGTCGAAGAACTTCCGACGAATTCAACGAAACATTCCGGATTTCAAACCCACCAAGCGCGTGCACATACTTGACCTCGTTGACCAGTTGTACTGCCTCCTCAACAGTGTCTACGCTATCAAGGTAGTCGTCTACGTAGTGTGCGTTTATGATTGCTTCCGCAGCCTTCGGAAACTCTCTCGCGTTATTGTTCTTCACGAACTGAGACCAGCAGGGAGAGCATGTCGCACCAAATGTTACCACATCCATCACGTAAACTTGCGGGAGATCATCTTGGTGCTCACGGAACAAAAATCTCTGAGACTGCTTATCCTGGGGAATGATCCGAATTTGATGGAACATTTCACGAATGTCCCCACAAATTGCGATTGTTCTCTGCCTGAATCTCAGCAATACAGCGAATAGAGATGTCATCATATCTGGCCCTTTTAGCAGCATATCGTTTAGAGACAGTCTATGCACCTTTGCCGCAGCGTCCCAGATGAGGCGTATTTTTTCTGGTTTTTCCGGGTTTCTCACAACTCCTAGAGGTAAGTACCATACGCGATCAGAATCGCTGGATGTCAACTCCTCCTGTGTGATTTTGTGCGCGTACCCTTTCGTTTTGTAATCACGAATGAGCAAAATTACTCTACTTCGTAGGGCTTGATCGTTGTCGAGTCGCTTCTCTATCGACTGCAGTCTTCGGAGGGCTAGAGGATAGCTGTCTGGGAAAACTGGCCGGTTGTATTTCCAAAGCAAACCGGTTTCAAACCACCCTTCAGCTCTACGTGTAGTCTCTTCAAGAATCCGGCGTGCACGACTATCATCAGCGGACTCAATTGGGATTGCCACTGCTGCTTCCTCAATTGCAAAGTACTGCTTCATTAAATCGTGAAGTTCACGATTCCCGAAGCGATGCTCTTCCATATGTACATGCAGTCGTTCGACGGCACGAGATTCTTCTGCTTGCTCCCCGTAAATGCATCCTAGTCCTGTCTTTACGGCCACTGATTCGTTTGCTTTGCCCTCTCGTACCTTCAGTGAAGTCAGAAGTTGTGCGTGTTCTATGCCGATGATCAGTCTGGGAACTGCGTCGATGTAGCTACGTAACGGAAGACCTCTCAGATGGGGATACATTTTCTGCAACTCCCTGAACTCGAACGTTTGACCTTTCAGTTGAAGCTTTTGAACTGTACGCACGTTATTCAGCTGATACTGGCTTTTCAATCCGCTACCAGAGATATTCACTGTAACTCGTTGTGATCCCTTTTCCTCTCTCGAAATGTTTCCCGTCCATCCAAGCCAGAGGGTTTCAGCTGACCCTGTAACGTTTAAATCAGCCGCCAGTTCTGCATCCATGAGCGTTGTTTGGCAACCGTCATCCAAAAAGGCGAATGTATCTATCTGTTTTCCGTTCACCTCAAGCGTCACGGGTAAGTAGCGCAAAAGGCAGAAGTTCAATGTGGAATGATGATTCTGATGGGAGAAATTTTCTACGGGATTTTCCGGTCATTTAGCTCGATTGATTCCAAAATCGGCTACGACCCGCGAATGCAGCAAAGCGTGATGACGCAACCGACAACCGTCGACTCCACATTCCTTCTCTGAGCGACAAGGCCACTTTCTATGCGGTATCAAGCAGGTTCTGCATAAACCGTTAGATCGACCTTCCATCTACATCTAGGGCTCTATACTGTGGGCATTCAGCTACTTCATGTTTTTCGTTTGACCAGTAGCAACAATACTTCTTCACTCCCTCAGGCCTAATTGAAAATTTGGAAAGGTCTGCAGTATTCTTCGGTGCAGCGTGCTCATCTCTGGCCTCAACATGTACAAACAGCTTCTGCTTGTCTTTTCCGCTCTGGCACGACGACTTTGACTGCTGACTTGAAGGATCCACTGGAAGCGTTACGTCCGACGCGGTATTGACCAACTCTGTCATGAACTTCCCTAAAAGTGGCTAAGTTGACTTCCACCTGCAATCGTTTGCAGCATGACCACTGCATTTTCATCGATGACGGAAGCTTCTCAACCAGTTCGTGAAGCAGCATAGGATTGCGAAGATGATCCATCAGTTGAGCCACGAACATATGATCAACTAAGTTCCGTACAGGCAGCCCAAACGTGATGAACGACTGCAGATTCTCCGTTCTCGGTGGTGGGCCGCTACGAAGCCTTCTTAGAAGAGTATGGATAAGAACCTACGGCCTTCCATATAGCTTGCGTAAAGTTTCCATCACATGAGGCACGGATTGAGGCATTAACAGACGGCTTTTCACTGAATCAAGAGCATGCCCTTTAAGACACTTCTGGAGTCTAGCTAGGTTTTCCGCGTTCGTAAGCCTACACGCTGCCGTAGAGTTGTAGAACGAGCTAGCAAATAATGGTCAGTCTTCCGGGTCCCCGGAAAAGCTCGGTAACTCGCGTGGCATTACTTGTCTTGCCACTAACTGCGCACTGTTAGGCACAAGTTGATCCGGTACTCCCATTCGCGATCCATTATACTGTTGTACACCTTGCTCCAACTCGGTTGAATTTACCCCATGGAATGGTTCTGCTGCGTTGGTTATTGATGCTCGTTGTCCAATGCTTGGATGAGAAGCGGCTGCAGATGACGATGAAACCGTCGCAAACACGTTTGGCATTGTAACAATTGGTGGCACTAACGGAATCGCTGTTTGGACGCCAACGAACGTAGAAACGATCGTACTTCGCGGAACTGGTTGATTTACTGTTATTGTCTGATTATTTAGCACACTTTCACAGTGAGGACCGTACAAGTTTCGAAGTTTACCGGGTTCCAATTGAGGAATATACTCGGAAAAGTAACCTTTGTTTCGGCAACCGCCGATTTGGTGTTGCAGTTTTCAAACATATCGCTAACTTGAGGAATTTGAGAGGACCCAACCACGCCCATTCTAGCCAAATTGGGCGATGGTAATCTACTATTGCCAAGATTGTTCCTAGTATAATTTGCAAAGGTATCGAAAGGCCCTGAATATTGCGGTACGCTAGTCTGGGTAACCTCTACTTGTACTAATTTAGTCGTTTTACCTGTTTGAGGTGTTGACGTCGATGTTGGAGCTGCTCTCTGCAGTCCCGTCGTTGATGGTACTGAGCCCGGGATGTGTGCTGTCGAACCGAAATGTCCCGGCTGTAGAGCTCTGCTTGTTGTGGGATGACTTTGTTAGTTGACGCACCGATCGCTCCTCATTGATCACCATGACCATAGTGGAGCCATTCTTCTACCTTTTTACGGCTGGCCCAACTGCTCAGCTTACTACGCCGGCTTTCGTTGTCTTCTTCAAGGATTAAGTCCAGTTGTTGTTGAAGAAAGGCTTCATCCCCCTCAGAACGTTTTTTCCTAATCTCATCTTCCTCCACGAGTTGTTTTAGTTGCAAGGCGCGTTGCTCTTCCAATTGTTGGAGAAGAAGCTCTCTCCGAGCTCTGCTACTCGCCGAACTCCTCATCGACCTATTGGCGTGCTGGCTACAAATCTCTCCGACATCGTCCTTCGTACAATGGACGCACCTCCAGGTCCTGTCTGGATTGAGGTTTGAATCTGACTCCCCTACACAAGCAGCGTGGAACCAGACGTCACACATATCGCATCCGACTATCTGTCCGAGCAAGCCTCTCGTTGAACATTTGCCGCACACCTTTTCGGACTGCATCGTATCAATTTCGTTGGCTGTTTACTACACAGGACTTCAATAGCGGCCGTCTACTACACGGCGTATCCAGTACACGGTGTCGTGAGTAATGATCGGTTACCTACTCCGTGGTGCCGACTGATACCAGAAATCTTGAAGTTTGTTTCGGATAGGAGTTAAAGTGGTCGCACGTCTTTTCAACAGCAAATGCAGCTTCAAGCTGTAATTGTATTAATTCTTAGTTATAATTCAATTCAGTGTTACCTCTCACTGGACTTACATTTCGTGTCCTTCCTATGCTACCCCGAAACACTTCGTGAACCGTTCTAAACTAATTGTAGGAATCGCTTATCTAGGTTTAACAAATTTCAGTATATAATATTTACATACATTTTTAGGGTATAATGCATGACTTACAAACAGAAGTTTCAATTCGCGAACAAAGCAATTCAGTAGTTCAGCAACTCCGTACTATTATTTTTTGAATCTATAATAAGTTTAAATTAGCTACTAAGTTCCAAATTAGAATAATCAATTTACCTATTAAATTCAAGAAACTACTACTTGTTTCTCCAAATAAATGTTCGATAATTTGTGATGATTTGCACAGCGAAAACTAGTATTCATGCCTATTTGTGAACACAATGACGAATTCTATTTTGACCCCTCCTTCGTTCTCTCAATCAACTTTCGTTCCCTCCCGTACGCGGTCCAATGTCAAATTCATGTCATCCGCATTGGCAGGAACGGGTGATACGGAACTCACCACACATCGACTGCCCTGTTGATTCTTTACAGGCAAAGAAAGCTCTCAGTTAATATATGTGGAAGTGCTTATAAGAACACTTAGCTGAGAAACAGGCTCTGTCCCAGTGAGGACGTAATGCCTTAAAAAGAAGAAGAAGAAGGGTTACGTTACAGGTTCCTAGTAAATCTAAGTTATTTATTTGTAAAATGCTTTTGAGCTAAAGTTCTCATTTTGTACCATCTCCCCCTACGTTCAACTTGATGATGGCGCAAGTTAACCCCATCTTTAGAAGGCAATTGAAACTAGCGTGAAACTCAATCCCAAGGATCGTGGTGGCACGTGGGAGAGTGAGAGAGCGAGCGGGACGACACATATCCAATAAAATAGAACAATATAAAAGCGGGGTTGTGTAATGTACCAATCGCGTGCGGCTTTCACGAGTGCGTAATGTGTTACAGGAGAAATTCATGCTGGCATGGTTTTAATTAGTTGCCGTCGTCGTCATCGCCGATGTGCATCGATGATGATCAACTGCTCGCTCGCTCATGACTTCCTTCCCCCCCCCTGAAGACGAAGATGTGTTTGCCGAGGCCAGATCTTGGGTGGTGACTCCTGTTGCGTACAGTTTATAAGTCGCACAAGATGATTATTTAGGACGGCGGGTGAAAGTCGAGAACCTTTAGAAGGTACGTACCGTTTGACGAAATGCGTCGAGGTTCACGCGTTTGAATTATTCATGCGTGTGGTCCGTGTCATCTAGTTGCAAGCTAGTAATACTGGTAGTTTCACAGTTGAGGCGCTCTGACGCGAATGGAGTTGGAGGGGTTTGCCGATTTTAAAGACAGATGTTAGAATGTTTTAATGGTGATATCTTATATGCCAAATGAAACTCTGAAAATAACCATGTAGCCTTTTTTGTGATCCTCACAGACCGCAGAAGGTAATGTTCTCGAAAGCTCCAACCAAAGTCAAAACTGTTCGAACTTCTTTTTCTTCTTCTTGGCGTTGTGTCCTCACTGGGATAGAGCCTACTTCTCAACTTAGTCTTCAATGAGCCCTTCTACAGTTATTAAATGAGAGCTTTCTTTGTCCAAGTTGCCATTTTCGCATTCGTATATCGTGTACGATAATACTCTATGCACAAGGAAGTGAAGGAAATTTCCATTAAGAAAAGATCTTGGACCGACCGGGAATCGAACCCGGACACCTTCAGCATGGCTTTACTTTGTAGCCGCGGACTCTAACCACTCAGTTAAGGAGGTGCTGAGGTCTACTGTATAGTATTTTATTCCGGCTGTTTTAGTTTTTATGAAAATATTGATTATTCTACTAAATTCCTACAATTAGCGGGATGACTTGTATGACAACTCCTTTAAATTTATTTGTGAGGAATACCAACCGCAACATCATTTTCCACAGCACATATAGTAGTTCTAGTAGTTAAGGACTGTGACGAACTAAGTTTGGAAAATTGTTTTGTCTTATAATATATCCCCATAACTGTTACACGACATATAGTACCTAAGCAGGATTATTGTCCGGCATTCTCTCAATGTGCCCCACCTATAGCACCCATCGGTTCTGCTGGTAAGATCCTTGGCGGAATTTGCCATTGACCAGAGAGGGAAACGTTCCCCGTTCAAAGGCTGACTACGCAAAAATCCGAAACATTTTTGATATGCATAAAAACAATAAATGGGTGGCATCATCTTTGTAGATAACTAACGATATAATCGTTAGTTAGAAAGTTTAAAATTTACATGACCAAAAAGTATTCTGGTGAAAACATTACGCTGTAAAATTCCTGATGCACAATAAATAAAACTTTGTCGTTATCGCTCTGTCATAGCCACTTCAATTTCTCTAGATGAAATTATTACTCCTAGACGCCATCAGCGGTGGCGTCCCGCACATAGCGCCTTTGGCATACCGCGATGAAAAGTGCCGCCTTCAAGTGCCTTACCAGCCGGTAAAAGGTGCTTCCAGCTTGTAATGGTCTAATCATTACACATGTAAAAGTTCTCCGCTACTTAAGAGCGATTTGTACCGGAGATTATCCCACTTGAAGACGCATAGATGCAATCCGCACAACCCAACCATCAAACAAATCCTTTCGAAAATCTTTCAAACTTGCGGCTATGACTCTCCATAGAGATACTGGGAAATGTGCCGCCATCATCGCCGGTGCGTGCGCTTTGAATTTGGAGTTTCAAAGATAACCGTATGCGCAGGTGGTCTACCTTCTAGTCCAGTGGTGCTCAAGCTGCAGCATATTGCGAACCAAATCACGATTTTTCACGAGAGCTGTGGATCGCATCGCTTACGCAAAATTCTTCAAATAAATGAAAAAATAAAAAAGATAAACAGCTCCATTCTTTTCAAAATTTTCATCGCTCATGTTGATGCTACGTAAAGTATTAACAATAAAACAGTACTTTTCAGTGCTGAAAGGTCGGTACTTTTCAGTACTATTTTTTCTACTATTGATCCCTTTACGATCCTTGTTTGGACCCGTGCCTTCGTTTTTTCGTTGGACCTGTTGGCGAAAGCCAGCGGTAGTAATTCTTCCTGGACACCGTCTTGAAAAAAAAAACTCTTTAGGAGGTTTCGTTTTGTTTATTCACTAAAAATGGTTGCAACTACAAACAAAAGGAAGGGTGAATCTCTGGATTCACAACTTCCTTCCAAAAATGTGGGATTTAAAACTGTCACTAAACGTGGCAAGAATGGAAGAAAGGACGTTTCTCCGGAATGCGAACTTTCTTCCAAGGGTGAAATGAATAATGTTGATAATTGTATCGAAATGAGCAATCAGTTCGATGCTCTAGTCTAGACAAATTTTCTGAACCTCAAATTGAAGCAGTCTTTATCCCAGGCTCTTTGATTCAAGTGAGGAAACAAAGAGTGCCACTTATCATGGTCAGTTGTTCCGAATTTGGGGGATTTGGGCAGGAGATCTTGAAATACATTAGGGGAATCAAGGTTTCCTTCCAAATCGCAAAGAAAAGAGACTGTCGCGTTTTGCAAGAACATCATAAAGATCGCGAACTTCTTCTCAAACATATTGAAGAGAAGAAGCACATTTTTTTACTTATGACGACAAAACTGAACGTTTGTTCAAGGTCGTCTTGAAAGGTCTCTCAAGTGACTATAAGTCACCTGAAGAGATTGTTACTTGTTAACCGGATCGCGGGGGAGTTCTTTCGATTGAATAACCTCCAGAGCAAGGTTCTGTTGGGCTCTATATTGGGAGATTACAAAATTCCTGAGGAATACATTTACAATTTTGTAAGGAAACATTTTAGGTTTCTTCTCATGACTTAAGTTTTAGATTTCTTTTTGCTAATATGAATGGGTTATTAGTTCAATGTCATAAATATACAATTGTGTGCATGATAAACTTACGTTTACTTTCCCCGGTATATGCTCTCCGGTAAACGGATGATAAAGATGAACTTTGGAGGCTGAAAGGTTTTAATATGAGCTTGGGAAGAAACTCTACTAGTTTTAATTTAATCCCACAAGTCTTACCGATGATCAATAATCAAATTCAGGATAATCACGGGCTCTCTATAGAAGCTTTTCTAGCCTTAGTTGAGGATACTAATAAACAAATTTCAATTAATTCACAGCAAATATTTGATAGCTTTCAAATTACCTAGTGCATGTAGTTCACAATTTGTAAATAATAGGTTTAGATAGAATAATCAATTAATTTTACGTTTTCAATGTACTTAGTATAGCTAGTCAATATCAAAATATCAGTCCTCCTTCAATTTTTGCTACTCACGATCAGTGACAGCGGTAGCTGTCACTTCCATACGTCATCGTCGCAGGCTCCAGTTGATTGGCATCGCAGATTTTCTAAAGGGCGCGTGCTGTCCAATAGGGGCAGCTAACAGAGATCAAAAATGGAATAAATGATTAACTTGGATTTTTTCCAGTCTATGTAATCATTATGAAAAAGAAAACCCATACTGGCATTGTTCGGAAAGGGCTTTCTCAAGAATATTATTAAGTTCACTTTAACAAAAAAGATCTTGATCAAATTAAAGCTTTAGAAAAAGCTAGACTTATGTTCGATGTCCGTGTGACATGGGAACATTTCCAGAAACCTGGAGGAAATTATCAGAACCCCACTCAGTGCCGTCGGTGCCAAAAGTGGGGTCAAGATACAAAAAATTGTCGCATGGATGCTAAATTCATGATTTGCGGACACCAAGGACGTCTGTCCAGTGAAGGAAGATATAAGTTCATATGCACGAATTGCGGGAGCAATCATAAGTTCAATTTTTGGACTTGCCCTTCGCGTAGGAGAGTCGTAGAGGCTCGTGCCAGGCAGATGAAAGATAATATCCGTTACGATAACGGTCGTTTCCGGAATTCGCCTGGTGGAGTATCGAACAATGCTCATTTCTCAGTTAAGGATCGCTTGATCATGCTCATTCACAAACTGTTTTTAATCCGTCGGGTAGCCGTTCGAATCGTTTAATTCCGAATGTATCTACCCTCGAAAAACCCTTTGCCGATATCGTAGGAAGTAATTTGAACTTTTCCCCTATTCGTACTATGAGTACCCATTCTACTTGTTTCAAATCAAATGGGAAAAACCCTGCCACCACAGATAACATCTTCTCCGCCTCTTCGTCCACCAAAAATTCTAACGGAAAATCATCAAATGTACCCACTTCAAGTGATATGTCTGTCTCTGATTTTAATTTTCTTACTGAACAATTGAATCTAATAATTGATGCAATGTTCAAAGCCACCACTATGACTGAAGCAGTCCAAGTTGGTGTAAATTTTACTAATCAAATTGTTATTGGATTACGTTTTTTTAATGGATTCAAATAATAATTTTAATATTTTAAATTGGAATGCTCGTTCCTTGAATAGTAAACAGGACGTGATGTTTAATTTTCTTACAGCTAATAACGTGCATATAGCAGTTATTACTGAAACATGTTTAAAACCTGGATCCAAACTTGAAGAAGATCTTAACTTTTTTGTTTGTCATAATGATCGACTTGATGGGGCATGTGGGGGAGTTGTAGTCATCATTCATAGGCGTATAAAACATCAACTGTTTTCGTCATTTGAAACTAAAGTTTTTGAAACTTTAGGTGTTCCTGTTGAAACACAGATTGGTTAATATACTTTAATAGCTGCCTATTTGCCTTTTCAATGCTCTAGACAGCTAGTTAATTTTCTCCAAACTGACTTGCGAAAATCGACTCGCAATAAGTCTGCATTTTTGTCATTGATGACTTTAATGCCAAACATCGGTCATTGAATAATTCTCAAAGTACTTCCAACGGCAGAATTTTATTTGATGAGTGCTCTTCAGGATATTTATCAATTCAATACCCTGACAGCCCTACGTGTCTTTCCTATTCTAGAAATCCTTTTACGATTGGTTTGATTTTAACTGAATCTAATCATTTTTGATTTTGATTCTGATCATGTCCCTGTTACATTTCAAATATCCCATGAAGCGATTCTCAATCCTATCAGCTCCACTTTCAATTATTTACGAGCCGACTGGAATACATATGAAACATATATCGATAGTAATCTTGATATTACCATTTATTTGCAAACAAAATTTGATATTGACAATGCTCTCGAAACTTAAACAAATTCCATTGTTGAAACAAGGGCATTACAATACCAAAATGTGAAGCAAAATTTGAATTCATGATTATAGACAATGATCTTAAACATTTGATTACATAACATTTTATAAACGTGAGGAAAAAGCATTTGAACGCATTCGCGATCCTGCTATGAAAATTATATGGCAGAATTTGCAAAAAAAAAAAATTGAGAAACGGTTTGCTTAATAAAGAAACAAAAATTTTGAATGTATAATTTCTCAATTGAGTGGCTTAAAGACCTTTTGGAAATTATCAAAACTTTGTAAAAACCTCAGAAACCAATCCCGGCCTTGAAAGAGGAGAACAAATTATTACTAACTAATTGTGAACAAGCTCCTACACTTGCTATGAGTTTGAAAGTGCGCAGCTAAAGAAATTGGTTATACTTTTCTCCTGAATATAAAATTCATATTTTTGGTAACTTAAATCAACGAAATGTAGATTTTTTTTTCCAGATTTTGATAATAAAAGTTGTTGGTGAAAATGAAACATTACAATTTATGTTGGAGAAAATTGCATTCCTAGGACTCAACCAAAAAAATCATGTTAAAAACCAATAGAATCATTTCTTACATTTACTACTAATGAATATATGTGAGGATTTTTGTGTTGGGAAATCCGTTTCTCCGTTATGGAAAAATGAAGCATTCCACACAGCAATCGAATATTCCATATTTGTGCACAGTAACATCAATCCCGACGACTGTAGATATGAGTATGTTTTTGATTACAATATGGCTAATTATGACAATATAAGGTACAACATAAATAGAGTAAACTGGCAATCCAATCTGAAAGAGGAAGTAAACATTGAAAGTACCGTACAAAACTTCTACAAAATATTGTCGGAAGTAATTCAGGAGGAAGTACCACTCAACCGTAAACGACGATGCTTTGGCTCAAAAAAAAACCTGTCTGTTTTAATAAGTAAATTATTAATTTGAAGAACCGCAAACAAAATGCACACAAAATAGTCAAGCAAATTTAAAAAGGTATCTGAGTATTTATGATCAACTAAATTTAACTACAGATTAACCTCTTTCTCCATTCCTAACTGGGGGAGCGTAAAAAGAACTGCAGCGTAAATTGAGGGAGCGTAAGTTAAAATTTTGAGCGTAAAAATAATAAGAAGCGTAAAAAAACTTGTCGTTTGTTCTCAAAAGGTTTTGCGAAGAGGTAGGGGTTATCCGTGGTTCTTTTCATGGGTACCAATAGGGATGGCGTAATCATAGTCTGACGCCATTTTGATTTCCAAGATGACGACTTCCGATATGTGAAAATCACTTAAAATCCATGTAATATGAATATTTTTGGAACAGGACCGATGAGTAGATGATGGAAATCGTTGTCTTTCGAGTGATTTTCATTGATTGGATTCAAATTGTGTCAGACATCGATTTCTGTCACCTACTCATCAGCCCAGTTCCACAAATAGGTACCCATATTGCATGGGTTTCAAGTGATCTTCACAAACCGGAAGTCGCCATCTTGGATTCCAAAATGGCGTCAGACATCTATTTCCTGCATCTCCTCATCGGTCACGTTCCAGAAATACGACTACTTACATTGGTTCTCTTGGGTCGTTATCAGGCAGGATCGTAAGTTGGAATTTTTGGAGCGTAAAACGAGGGAGCGTTATTTGGAATTTGGAGCTTAAAAAGAGCGAGCATTAAAAAAGGGGCGTAAAAAAGTGAGCGTAAAAAGAGGTTTGGCTGTATTTCTAATGCACTTATATATTATAACATAAAAACGGAAAATGAAGTCAACTCTTGTCCAAAACATTTCTTCAACTATGTCAAATCAAAGATTAATTCAAACAATTTCATTCAATTAGACGACAAAGAAAGAAATATTTCAGAAGATATTCGTAACCCTTTTGAAACTTTTTTTTTCAAGAAACTTACACGAGTTTCTCTAATAATGATCGTTATTTTGATATTTTTCATACCTTCCAGAGATTTCAAAGGGTGTTGGAGTAAATCAAATTCATGTTCAAGACATTATGGCAGGTCTGAATGATTAGGATGCTACAAAAAGATCTAGACCTGATGGAATCCCACCAGTATTTATGAAAAAAATAGCGGTAGAACTTACAACTCCACTATTCTGGCTCTTCAATATGTCACTTGAATCTAATGGATTTCCAAAGGGCAAATTTACAAATCAGACAAAAAATCTGATATCAGGAACTATCGTGGAGTTGCTATCATTTCATGCATTCCAAAACTATTTGAATCAATTATTAAGTGTTTTTGGTCAAATCAACCATAGAACAATAAACTCACAACATGGCTTCTTTAAAGGCCAATGGATAAAGGTAACCACGTAGAGGATCTTTACACTGATTTCAGTAAAGCATTTGATAGACTTGACATTTCAATGTTAATTTTCAAACTGGGTAAAATAGTTATTGAGATAAAGCTTCTCAATTGGATCGTATCATGTTAAACCGACCGGTAGCAAATAATTAGATTTAATGACAAAAAATCTAAACCAATTTAAGTCACATCGGGTGTTCCTCAAGGCTCCCAATTAGGACCACTTCTTTTTATTTTACGACGTATCTTCAATTCTTAAAAAACTACAGATTCTCATATATTTCTTCTTCTTTCTGGCGTTACGTCCCAACTGGGACAAAGCCTGCTTCTCAGCTTAGTGTTCTTATGAGCACTTCCACAGTTATTAACTGAGAGCTTTCTTTGCCAATTGACCATTTTCGCATTTGTATATCGTGTGGCAGGTACGAAGATACTCTATGCCCTGGGAGTCGAGAAAGTTTCCAATCCGAAAAGATCCTCGACTGGTGGGATTCGAACCCACGACCCTCAGCTTGGTCTTGCTGAATAGATGCGCGTTTACCGCTACGGCTATCTGGGCGTATTTAAAATCACATGAAGAACGAATAGAATCGATTGAACATGTTATACGCCCTCCGCAAATTAGGATGGACAATATTTCCTCTTCCGCCATGATGCATGTTGATAAACATTAAGACATTAAAACAACGACGGGAATATGCCATGGTCGCATTTGTTAACGATATCGTTTCACAACGTATTGACTCAACTGAACTATTATTCAAATTAAACTTTTATGCTCCTAATCGACAATTGCGTCACAGACATTTGTTAAGCTTAGATTGTTGTCGTACAAACTACGCTAAATTTAGTTCTCTAAATCAAATGATGTCTGTTTATAATGAGCACTGTAAAATAATTGATCTAAGTGTGCCCCGGACCAAATTGAAATGATATTTTAACACACTAAGAATTTTTAGAATTATGTGGTCTACAAATGATAGACGAACAAATAAATAAATAAACTACAGTTAAACCTCCATTAGTGGATATTGAAGGGACCATCGACTCATGGAAATATCGAGTCATGAAATAGAAATCCTTTGGAAAGCTGTTTCTAGGGACCATCATAGTAACCATGAAATTTTGTTTCTAGTATGGTTCCATGAGTCGATATCGAGTCATGGAACATCGACTCATGGAGGTAT
Organism: Aedes aegypti; assembly: GCF_002204515.2. Classification (NCBI taxonomy): domain Eukaryota; kingdom Metazoa; phylum Arthropoda; class Insecta; order Diptera; family Culicidae; genus Aedes; species Aedes aegypti. The sequence goes on from NC_035108.1 coordinate 145,824,910, forward strand.
CACTGTACTTCAATTGAAAATCAAGTCCTTAGGATTGAAAGCATTCTCAATTAAGGGAAAATTTTCGAAAATTCCTGGCAGACTGATTTGGAAGAAGAGAGAACTATTATTAATATATTTAAAAATATAAAAGCCCCAGGCAATGATTGAATTATCTACATCTTCATCAAGAAACTTCCAGAAAGTAGCTTATCATTTTCTGTTGATATAATTAACAAATGTTTTCAGTTGGCATATTTTCCTGTCAAATGGAAAAATGCCAAGGTTGTACCAGTTTTGAAAACCAACAAAAATTCAGCAATAGCTTCTAGCTATCGTCCAATCAGTTTGCTTTCCTCCATCAGTAAACTTTTTGAAAAGGTCATTTTGAACATAATGATGGTCCACATCAACGAAAATTCAATCTTTGCCAATGAACAGTTTGGATTCCGCCATGAACATTCGACCACTCATCAACTCTTACGTGTAACAAATTTTATCCGTTCCAACAAATCTGAAGGCTATTCTACTGGTCTTGCTCTTCTAGACATAGAAAAAGCATTCGACAGTGTTTGGCATGAAGGTTTGATCGTAAAATTAAAAGCTTTAATTTTCCAGGTTAATTATCAGAACGCCAGGTCTGAAAGACTTCCTGTTAGAGCTGGTGTTTCTCAAGGCAGCATTTTGGACCAATATTATACAATATTTTCACATCTGACTTACCTGACATACCTAAGGGATTTCAAAAATCTTTGTTTGCTTTTGACACAAACCTCTCCACCAAAGGACGAAGCCTGCGTGTCATCTGTAGTAACTTGTAAAAGAGTTTTGATATGGAAAATGAAAGATTTATCCTAATGCTTCCAAAACTCAACTAATAATATTTCCACATAAACCAAAACCTCTTTATTTGAACCCTTCAAGTTGTCACGATGAGAGGGGTTCCAATAAATTGGTCAGATGAAGTTAACTATCTAGGGCTCATGCTAGATAAGAATTTAACTTTCAAAAATCACATTGAGGGCATTTAATCGAAATATAAAATGTCTCTATCCACTTATTTAAAGAAAATCGAAACATTGTCTTAAGAACAAGCATTTGATCTTCAAATAAATTTTCAGGCCTGGCATGTTGTATGCAATATGGAACAACTGTTGTAAAACCAGGAAAATTATTCTGAAGCTCTTCTCCTGGTATATTACTAATGGGTTACTTAGAATATCCAATGTTGAAGCATCGGAACACATATCGAATAAAATTATCAATAATTTTAGACAAAAATCGTTGCCATCTTCTAGTGTCTCGAGTAATGTGATTTTTATTTAGTTAAGTTAGCAACTAACCTGTAAAAATTATGAACTGCTACGGCAAATGAAATGTAATATGTGATTATCAAAATGTTAATAAAAGCCTAATTTAGTTTAGTTTAGTTTAATTTAGAACAAATTAGGATGATAGTGTTATCTAACACAGAACTCCTAGTTATGCATAATATGATGTCATCATTTCAATAACTTGTTGTCAATTTTGATTCATCTAAAAGGGTTCGACGGGCCTCATTCTTATGGTTTCCAGAGCCATATGTGGCTCGCGGGCTGCAAAATGAGCACCACTGTTCTAGTCAGTCTCTCTGGTAGGGAGGGCAGCTGTAGGCCAAAACCACTCAATCGGCTCCGTAGTTTCGGTGAAATTTTCGGTGGCTTCATTATCCACTCCTAAACGGTCCTGCAGCGTAACTAACGAACGACCTTATAGCTAGTCACTGACTGGAAGCATCTTCAACTTGAAAAAAGGAAAATTTATTAGCTAATTTCTATTATCTGGTCGTTTGATTTTATGGGTGCGCGCTTAGTTGCGGTGGCTAAGAGTGGAAGAACCCTCTTCCCTAAGCCTCGGAGGGTCTCGCTTGAAACGAAATTTATAATCAATTACCCAACGGCAGCCCGTCATAAGTTAGATGCGTGTGCTTTTTTTCGTCAACGTGCCCAAAGAGAAGATTGAGTCAATTTGGCGTTCATCGTGAAAAAAGGCGCTTCTGGGACAGTTTACAGCGATCTAGATAAAAACAAACATTATTGGGAGGGCCCCTTTTTCCTGTTTGCAGTTGGCGGCTGTTGTTCAACTCCGCGGGATGTAGGAAGGCTGCTGGCAAAGGCAGGTGCGATTCGAGTGGGTTTTCTGTGAAGCCAAAGGCTTCTTGGCGGTGTAGATTGCTGAATTTCGTAGAATGGGTAGAATCATATACTTGAGAAGATTGATTTATGATGGCAATAGTTTGCGTTGAGGACCTCGGAGACAATCAATTATTGAAGGATATATGACTTTGGAGCACTGAAAGGTGTGTACTATAAATGTTTGAAGAGCACAGGTTGACAGAGTATTTTCTAGTTTGTTGGGCATCCAATTCAGAGTGCAGGTTATAATATCTTTGATTCCAGCTGCAATGTGCATTATAGGTACAAAGGATATTCATGAAACTGTTCTGTTCTCATTCAACTAATTTGGATACATCGCAGTTTTTTTTTACCAATTATGCGCATGCTGTTCAAATTCTCACATGAACCTCTCAGCAAAAAATGATTGAGTTTGCATCACATCGAATCACAAATAGCCGTTTGAGTGAAATTTCATGCCAGCAAACGTAGCAGACATTAGAAATAAATAATCTTCTGCTTAGATTTATCAGCAACTTTGGAAAAAAACTGCTCCGCCGCCACAGGTTTTTAATAACAGTTTACTTTGAACACAATACTTTTCACTTTTTCAGCCATAAAAACGGTGGGCTGCATTTGACGTTTCGTGAGAGGGGAATCTGGGCTGCATATGACGTTGATATTTTTCCTCTTCGCGAGTCTCTCTCAGGTCGTTACTTCCCGTTACAACTTTAACATGTACATTAATTGCGCTTCTTGAATTTAGGCTCTAAAATGAAGTTCAATCGTGCTAAGTACCTCCACTATTACTACATCTACCCAAGTCACCTTTCTATTAAACTTGTAATACAGAACATTAAAAATACTATAAATCTTATTTATATTATGCCTTCTAAAAAAATAAGCAATGTAGTTACTATAAAAAATTCATCGAAACAATTTGTTTGACGGCTAAGTGAGAAGCCTGATAAGGGTGAATTTGACTGACGACACAACGTACATATTCAAACACAACCAAAAATTTAATCATTTGAAGCATGAATCAACAATAAAGCGACTGTGCTTCCAGAGGAAGTTGTATAGGATATCGTAAATGACTTATTATCTGCCCACGCCTTAAAGCTAGCAAGAATTTAATCAAAAGTTACATAATATTACGCTAGTATTTTTATTTTAATTCAGGAGGTTTAGTTAGCATTTGTGCCTGTGTTGTATTTATGTATTTATATTTTATGTTATATTATTTATGTATTTATGAATACTCTAGTTATTTATTATGAATAAAAAGTATTGTATTTGCTCAATTTTTCATAGTTTATTGTGTGGCAAGTTATCCCATATTCTGGGTGGCAAAGTGTCGTTGAAGTATACAATACTGACAGAATAAAGTACGTATTGGTCGTTTTTTCATACAATATGGAAAATGAATCTCGGCTTCTACAAGATGTCCGTTTATTAACCGAACAACAATATATGTATGGGTTAGATTATCTCTCATTGGAATTAGTACGAATATCAATGTTCATGTATATTTTGCAATTCGTCTATATGTTCACAAAAAATAGATTCCCAAATAATTTTGAAATTATTGCTTTGTAATGAAGGCTCATTTAAAATTTTCAAGAACATTAATCCAGAAGTCCGTTCTTGAGATTTTTTTCCACTAAATAAAAATTAAAATGTCCCTTCAATATTTAAAGTGATCTTACGTTTCTTTGCTTCCCGACACGTTAGAAATAAAACAATATATAATATATTTTGCCAAATTGTTACCTTATTTTCTCAAATTTCACGACACATACAGATGATAATATGTATTGCTCCAGAAGAGCTTTATTTTGTGCGAATACTCAATTTTGCGTAACATCTTAAGGTAATACAATTCTGTGTGAATTCTGTTTCATGTAGCATTAGTAATTTCAATTCAAAATAACAACTAACTCTTATTCCAGTGCAGAACATCAGAAAACATGGTTGAACTTTGTATGGTCTATCCGATATGAATTGTATTGCATGGATTTTGCTTATTTTTATAAACTCAGATTGGTCCGTTTTTAAAACTCAGGTAGTTCGTAGTTCTTGTATGCATTGCATGGAAAGGAAAGACACCTGAAAGAACTTGTTTTTCAAACGTTCCATATTAGATTTTTTTTAATTCTACGAGTAATCAAAAGGTAAAAAGGTAGCCGTATGGGATGAAATTCACATTATAAGTACCTGACGAACCAGCACAATTGTGCTGTTCGGCACCCATGACATTGAATGATTTTTTTATACAATAAATCATTGTTTTACTAGGCAGCGTCCATTTATTACGTAACGCTAAAATTAGAAATTTTCGTCCCCTCCCCCCCAACCGTAACGCTTTTTGTATGAAAAATTTCAAATTTTTGTATGAGCCGTAAGGCTTGAGTTTGAGCGATGATCGCGTAGAGCTTTTATCGAAAAGCGTAAGTGCAGGCGAAAGCTAGCTTTAAAAACCCAGTGAGAGCCACGAAGAATGATACGCACAGATCATAGTGGGACGCCATTTTTAATTTTAGACGGTCACAAGTCGGACAAGACACCAATACACACAACAAAACGCAGCCTCTAAACCCTTGAAGAAGGCGAAATATACGCCGAAACGTCGGAGAAGTAGAAGCAAAAGTCGTTTTAGCTGCCTTAAGACTGATAGAGCCGACCCAGTTAACACACCATCGTATTTGATGAGATATAAGAGTGCAAATGTGGAGGCGATATACGTACAGCTTGCATGCAGCCTTATGGCGCATGTACGTATACCGCCTCCACTTTTGTACTCTTATGTGCCATCGTATACGAGTTTGTGTTTACTGGGGATAAAACTTTAGAAAGAAATTAGTCATCACAGTCGAAAGCATTCACCAAAATATACTTTCAAATTTATTTCTGTACGCGACAAAAAAGATTTATTTATCATAAATAGGTTTTTGAATTACTAATTTAGCGGCTTAGGCGTCCGGTACTGAGGGATCTCCCCGTATAGCAGATTTTCGTAAAAAAATAAACAAAGGTAACAAAGGTAAAATAATATGCTGATTTTAGGCAATTTACTGTGTTTTTCATGAAATATTATAGGGCTGGAACTTTTGCCCATTATGAGCTAAAAATGGTTTCCTAACTTTTATGCAAATTTGTATTTAAAATATCCCTAAAATATTTTTAGCTAGGCCCTTACATTAAATATCGAAACAGATTTCATTTTGTTCTAGGATATGAAAGTTTGACCGTAAAATTAATTTTTGAAGCCAAAAAACAACAAATTGGGACCTAAATCTCTGCTATTTAAGGACATATTCGAATAAAATATTCACAGTGCATCAAGCAGACCTTGAATTTTAACATATATTATTAAATATTTTTTCCAGTTACACGATTAAAAGTATTAATTCAACTAAAATTATATTTTCGATAAAAAAAAAGCTACAACTTTGCTGAAGATATCATGAAGCTATTCATTATATTTGATAAGGTATGTCAATTGTAAAAACTTATGAAAAGTTCACTTTAGTCATTTGATTTGGTTTGAACCGATGTTGCTTTTGAACTCGCAGTTGATCACTCAAAAATAAATGCTGAAATTCAAGTTATGCCTGAAGAATTGTGAAAATTTTATTCAAATCGATCCATAAAGTAGTGGGATCTAATCCTCTAAGGTTGACCATATTGTGCAATAGTGAAACTTTTTCAAATCTCAATCGATTTTTTAAATTTCTGACGTGGAAGTGTCTTACATGAATGACATTCGAAACAACTTAATAATTTCGATATTTTTTTAATTGCGCTAATAATCTAATGAAGACAATTTTTCCCCACCTTACTCTACCTGTGCCATGGGGCTGCAAGCAAAATATACAAGCTTATATCGTCTCCATTTTTTACTTTTATCTTCTTCTTCTTGGCATTACGTCCTCACTGGGTCAAAGCCCGCTTATCAGCACTGAGCACTTCCACAGTTATTCAATGAGAGCTTTCTTTGCCTATGTTGCCATTTTCACATTCGTTTATCGTGTGGCAGGTTCGATGATACTCTTTGCCCAGCTAAGTCAAGGATGTTTCCATTACGAAAAGATCCTGGGCCGACCAGGAATCGAACCCATTCAAACCATTCAACATGGTTTTGCTTTGTAGTCGTGGACTCCCACTCGGCTAAGGAAGACCCCGTTATTGACTTTTATGTGCTATTGATAAATTGCTATTGATAAATGGTAACAAATTCGTCAAGATTCCAATAAAAAACATTTTTCCTATATTTTCATTACATTTAGAGTGAATGGGATTTTGATCAATGTTTAATGGGATTAAAGATCAAATACAAAGAATTTTCTCTAAAAAAATGCGTTAAATTTGCCTCGTGAAAATGAGTTCTTGAGAATTTGCCGGGATCTCGGAAGTTCCGAAGAAAAGAAAATTTTATTTCCTTTTCCCCAGGAAAATGTTTCCATGTTTGTTTCAAGTTGGAGGAAAATATAAAAGAATCTTTTAAGTTCTATCAAGATGTCATCAATTCTCATTTCCTTTGATCGTTGTGTGTTTTATTATATGCTCGATTTGTACGGACGTAGGTTGTATCATCTAAGCGAGCTTACAGGTTAAATCTGGCCAATTCATCGGCTTTCCTAGAATCGCCATATTTTATCCATCGAAAAACGTGTTTCAATTTACGAAGCAAGGTGACGAACGATTATCGTTGCAGAGTTGCTGCCGACGCCGCCGACCAATGCAATGTCCGGTTGCTGTTTGCTGCAGTGCATCGCGCAAATCGTTTCAAATTTCACGCCATTTCGTTCCCTTTCGGATGGATGGGGGGTCATCGTTGCTGCAAATCATTCGAATGGTGCCCATATTGAACAGCAACAAAAAAAAGTTCCCTTTGTGCACCGGTCGTCTCGAGCTCTCTGGTGAAAACTCGTCCGTTTCAGTGTGTATGAGTTTGAGCGGTTTTTATGAATGGACCATTACGTGTAAACGAAATATGAGTAGGAAATGTGAAAATAGGAGGCGTTTCTTTTTTCAACCAATCAGCGTCGTTTGCGTTGGTGTGGTAGAGGGATAGACTGCTGGCAATGGTGACTGCGATTGATGAGAGGAGAACAGAGTCACCGCACTGTGCACAGCGTGGTTGCACATGGAGTGCTCTTGTGTTGGTGCGCCCGTGTAGGCACACGGTTTTGCACTTCTCTCATCACACACGATTCACTGCACGTTTCGTTTTGATGAGCAACTTCGCCGGGTCGATTTTCGAAGGGTTTCGATTCGGCGGCCACTTAAACCTGTACGGCCTCAGGCTTGGATGGTGCCGTGAAAACTGACCAGGTTGTTATTGTTGTGTTTTCTGCCTCTTTTTAGTAGGTTTTTTTTTGTGATCCTCTCATCGTCCATCGTGGCATGTCGTTGTAGTGCGGAGAGCGCGAGCATTGTGCACAGCAATGGAAGGCAAGTAAAGCTATTTTATTGGCGCAGCAGTTGCGAAGCGATTTTTTCGCTGACTGGACGCGTGTTTGCAAAAGGGCGAATATACCGTCGCATGTGAATCGGGCGGGAACGAATAAGAATCGGTAGACGGGAAGGAAGAAAGCGAAGAAGAAAGCCGTACTCGGATAGCGGTGCGAATGAACTTGCGGCGGCACAACCTGAAGCTGAGAAGGCGTGGGTGTGTGTTGGGAAAATAAACCAACGGGAAAAAAAAACAATCGCGCACAGCAATTGTTGCACGTCGCCATCGTGTCGTATTTGGTGTGAACAATATTGTGCTTCGGGTACAGCGTTGCGGTCCCTATACGTAGCACGCGAGTGATTGTCAGCGTGACAAATGATTATTTCTGAATTTTTATGAATTAAGTTTCTGGTGGCTCGGCGAAGTGGTGCGCGTATGCTAGTGGAAGAATTACCCAATTATCATAATAATACTGTGAATGATTGATCGTGAACAAGTGGATTCACAGTCGTTAAGTTTTATTAGTGTGATCAATTACAACGAGTTGTACGTGATCCAGTGACAGGTGTGAAGAGCTGGCGAAAGGATAGGCGGATAGTATTTGATCAGTGGATAAGGTGGACATTGAAATGACGGACATGATTGACCTAAGGATGCATCAACATATTGCTCACGAGATCTACCGGCAGCAGATGTTGCAAAGGATTCCCGGTGAGTTTAAGATAGCTTCGATCTTTGAATGATCTAAGCTTGAGAAAGCTTTCAACTACATTCATCTTTGTGTTTTCATTATTTTATGCTGATCATAGATTATCAGCGTGAATAGCGTTGCCGCTAAATCGTGAAATTCGTTTTGAACACCCATAGTTTTGGTAAAATCATGTCGGTTTATTAAAACAATCTGTACAAATACTGAGATTTTACTTACGCTTAGTATTGTGCTATCATTGGTGACAATAAAACAGTTCGATTACACAGCGTAACAAAAATGACACTTTTGCGTGTCTCAAGAATCGAATCATGTGTCTCTAGTAGATTTGGGGTTGCTGAATCTGATGCCGTTCTCAGAAATGTTCCAGCACGTCACAAATTTTAGCTACAGGTCGCCAAAGTTGTATAAAACACTGGTTTCATTGATGTTTACATAAAATTTAAACAATGATTTATCAAAAAATATTATGATCTAATCTACCAAGCATGCATAATAGGACTTTATCTTTCATTTCAGATAAAATTTGATTGAAATTGCACGATTAAATTGAGGTTAAATCGATTTTTTCAACATGCTTGCAGTCTCCATACGAAATTCTTCGTTTCTCTTATATGGCAAGATACAAAACTTTTCTAAACCAACAAAAAATAACTTTTGAGCATCGGAAGTATCATAATCATCGATGATAAGTATTGTTATACACATGAAGTTCGAGTTCTGATGCAAATTAAGCAAATAAATTGCCATACAAGCTGGAAAACTTGCATGCAAGTTGGCTGAAATAGTCAAAATTGACATTTTCAACAGCCAATATCTCAAAAACTATACGTGCTATGATATTTCTGTAAATGGCAATGGATTCAGCAACCCTTAATTAAGTAAATAGCGGTATTTTGGTGCTTGAGACAAAATCGTGTTCCGCAGTGTTACCGGATCATAAAATTCTTTAGAGCGAAAATTCTTCGACTTCTTTAAGCATAAAGTATTATTATTATCGCTGAGAAAGTTCGATCCCTATCATACACTGAAATAAACGTTAAAGTAACAGGAACCAATCACAGATTGAATAATCATAATTTCTTACGCGTTTCATAATCACCATTGATAGCCATTCGGTAAGCGTTTGTGCTTGACAATTGAGCAGTCCTTGATTCGATTCTGACTTGCTGCAAGTTTTTGACCATCAAATAGTAATTTAAACTTCTGAAATGGTGTCATGGTAAAATCAAATGCACAAAATAGGCTCTTTACCAGTGGGGACGTAATGACAGAAAGAAGAAGAAGAAGAAGATATATTTTTATTATACATTAAATAATGATTACAAAATTTTGAAATTTCGGAAAAAAAAACTCATCGGAATTTTCTGTGTATTACCGCAGAGCACTTTTCAAAAATTCACGAGGCATCAAATGCTCGTAGAGCAAGATCTCTAAGCTACTGTTGTGGGAATATCATATTGATATTGTTGTTTCACAAGGACTTAATTGACTTCATCGGTTTCTTTTCATCGATCCAGTATTTTGTTAATAACTTCGCTAAAATAAATACTTCCGCAAAGTGTCTTGCTTACGATGAAAGATTGGAAGATCCTTTATCGTAGAACCCCAAAAAAAGTTTCGAAAAGTGAATCAGTTATCTGTTAGAATGATATGTATGCTATTCCCAAGCTGCATCTCTTGGTTCCCTGTACAATTTAGATTATTCCGGTCAATCACGGAGTAGCAACTATGAGTTTCTCAATGCTTATGCTTATGCTTATGATTTAGTCGTTCAATTGGTAAAATGACAATCTTTGAAGTAATATAACCTTCAGGATGAATACGCCACCTCCCAGAAAGAAGTATATAAATGAATAATGACAAATTATTTTCTTGATCACTGAATTCACAATAATTTTGTTTGAACAAAATTAAATTACTGAGCAGATTGACAAGAAATTTCTCCTGTAATGACTCTCATATAACATTAGCTATCGAAATATTCCATCTTAAAATGCTTGAGAATGATTTTCATAGCAATTTTCATCGGATTCAATACAATTTTCTCAGATCTTCGCCGAGGTTATAGAGATATCCTGGACAGCATTCTCAAAAATTTCAAGGTAGATTTTCGAAATGAATATTGGGCGAGATTTTAAACGAATCCTAGGCACATTCTTTTAAAATTTTGAACAGAATTGTCATTTAAATTTGACTAATAATTTCGCAAAAATTACTCATTCCGGGTCATGAGGCTCAAAGGATCACGTGCAGGTTTTCGAATCGATTTATAATTCTTAAAAATTCCTGGGCCTTATTATCACAGGATACAATATTTGTGAGGTATTCTTCAACATATACTGTGTGATTTCGAAAAGAACTCTTTCAATATCCATCAGGATGCTAAGCAGCATTTATTAACTGACATTTATCAAATTTCATGCAAATATACGAGTATTTGAAAAATGAACCAGCCCACTAAATAGTAACTGGGATTTGGCCTGCGATTAAAAAAAAAAATGGACAGACCTGATGTTAAGAGTTGCTGTATAATTTAATTGAAGATTCTTTAAAAACCTCTGAAAATAAATAAAAAAGTCAAAAATCTATGCAATATGCCTCGTAATATTCCGAAGCATATTTCATAGTTGATGACAACTATGCAATATAATAAGATGTGGCAAACCTGTTGAAAAGAAAAACGAGAAGAAATCTATAATTTATATAAAAATGTTTTCGAGAAGAAATCTTCAATAAAGATATATATTGAATGTGTGGATTACTGCTCACAACTGCATATTTGTCACATTCGACATTTTTGACAATTTCGAGTTAATACCGAGGAGAGTCATAAAATGAAAAATACTTTCGATCAACTTACTGAAATCTGAGGGATTGTTCTAGAAAATTCGAAAAAAATACCAAGTTGTTTTGTCACATTGGCAATTATAACCGCATAACAGTCACATTGAGATTAGACATGAGCTTTATAATTCAGTAGCAATGAAAATTCTATCAGAATTATTTTCTGACTATTCACTCAATATGCGATATGAGTTGTACAAAATTTCAACCTCAAATAAGCACTTTTGAATTCTTAGTGATTTTTTGAAATTTTATTTCCCTCCCATACTGCAATTAAATGCAAACTTGGTACACCATTTTCTCAATGCCTACTATTGTCGAATGTTACAAATATGCAGTTATGGGCAGATTAGTTTCTGCAGATTTACTTATAGAAATTTGACCAATATGCGTTTTGGGTAATCCTCAAATAAGTATTCTCAATGTTTACCAATAGATCTCTGACAGCTCTCTTAGACATGGATTGTTACATATGTTTTTACATCACAATTGGTTGATCCTTCAGCTTCCTCGTGGTACTGTCACAGAAATTGGCGATAAATTCTCGCATACGCTTTATTTTTTATTGGAACAATTTCAAGTAGTAGACACCACACAAATCAACAAGTTAATATTGGAATAATAGAACCATGTTTTTTGGGGCCCCCTTATATTTAGATATATTTATTTAAATAACGTAGATTTTTGAAGGTAAGGTGATTAAAAAAACTGTTCTGCAAAATTGAAATTGTCTCTGAAATATACGGACCAATATCTAGTTGATAAAGGGGCCCCTACAAATTATGAATTCAAACATCTTTTAAATCTGATTTTGCATTCATGGTTTACAGTTAGTTCAACGTAGGCTATATTTTCACTGGTATAAATTTTGCCCACGATTTTGAGGCCCCTAAAAATCCGGGGCCCGGTGCGGACCGCACCCACCGCACCCCCTAGCTACGCTACTGTTGCGATCGAAAAATGTATTAAGGGGTAGTTCATGAATTGCGTAAGGGTTTGTGAATGATGGAGATTGTTAAGTATTTCTCAAGTGAATACAGTTTCCATTTTCATATAAAAAAGTGGTGAAGAGCGTTCCTTGCAAAATAGCCAGAATTGGCTAACGTATTTAATGAACAAGTTTATGGATTAGATAAAAAAAATGCTTATGTTGTTTTAAGTAAGCAAAACATAATAGAAAATTATCACTTATTTAATTTCATTGGTCTGCTAAACAGCACTTATAATTATGCATGTTGAGATTTAACTAACGAATAAAAATGTTGTGAAAAAAGCAACATTTTGTTCAATTAAGTTTTCAAAGTAGCACTTGAAAAAAAATGAATCATCTCGATTTTTATCTGCATTATAGCCAAGCGTCGGATTCGTACGGTTTAGCAAGATTATGGATAGAGTGAAAACAATAATTTCAAAACTTTTCCATAGAACGGGTTAGTTGGAAACACTTAAAAAACAACAACGGCGTAGCCTTTCCAATGCTCTAGATTTATATATGATATGTGAAATTAAGCTCAAACGATCTTTATTCAAAATCTAAGTAACGTGTTCCTGACATAACATATTAACCGTAAAAATCTACTTCTTTGATTAGTTTTCTTCGCAAGATTTAAAATTCTTTGGCAAACTTACCATTTTATATTTGATTATCGTATAGTAAAAGCACGACTTTTTGCAGCAAATTCGAAAACCATTGGAGACCTCGAATGGAATAGAGTTAAACCGACCATACCAAACGGTTTCATAACATTATAGCTGCGCGTTTATCAACTGGGCTTAGTATTGCTTCTGTCAGTTATTTGCAATAGAGTGTAGTATAAAGAAATTAGAATTAACAAAGATTCGTATTCGAAATGAAGCGTGTACTTACAGTATATTACTGTTCAATTTGTACAAATGGAATTTGAAACATTCCTCTTTCATTTCTAACTATTATCAAAATTATCTATCGGATGGTCTAGTGCAGGCCAGCTCAACTATTTTAAATATAGGCCAAGTCTCATAAAAAAATATTGCGTGGCGGGTAGAGATGGGCAAAACGGCTCATTTTAGTAAACGGATCCGATCCGAATCACTCATTTTAGTGGACCGGATATTTTGAACGAATCAGCGGCTCGCAAAGCAAGAGCGAACTAAACCGAGCCAACGGAAAAAGAGCTGTAAACTCCGTATTGCGCAACATGCGTCGTACCACAATATACTCGGCCGATTTCCCCTACCCAAACCAAAGAAGATGCAAAATGTACTTTGCCATTCAAGTTTGCACATTTGTTCTCTATCTCTAATCTGCCTGTATGCAAGTGGGCAGGGAATGCTTAGTAGTTGTGTATGCTGAGAGTACGTAGCTCCCGCAAACTGGTGTCATGTGCGCTGCGGCGCGCAAAGCAAGGTACGCGTCAAGCGTTATGATAAAGCCTGTAGACACGACTAGGGACCAACCCTTCCACCTCTGTCACGCCTAGTGGATACCCTCATAATCTTCATTATAAAATATATATCTAGTACTGTAATCTGTGAAATATCTTTGAAATATATGGATTTTATATGAATTCAGAATTTGGTGAGATTTTGACGATTCTTAGAAATCCGGCCAATGGTTTTGTGTTGCTCAGATAAAAGATTGTTGCAAGAATTAAGCTTTTCAACTTGTATTACCGTTTACCGGCAAACTTTGTATTGTCATTAAGTAGGCTGTTGAAAAATTACATACACTCTCCCATACAAATTGACATATAAATTGTCTCCCAGTTTTTTGATTGTTCCGGAAACTTTTCTTTTTTTTTCTTCTCACGAACACGTCGGAACCCTATATGAATACAACAGTGAAAGAATTGTGTAAATCCGTAGACTCGTTCGGTTACCATTTCGTGACATACAAGCACCATTCCATTTTTATTTACATAGAGTGATTGAAGTTCATTTTTCTTATTAAATATTAAAGAAAGTCATGTCGGATTGTTCTTCTAACCATAATAAAACTATTCATGTTATTAAAAAAGTTTGATTCCTCCTTATGGTTTTCGTAAGCAAGATTTATGTGTAGGATTATTTTCACGCTTTTTCAATTCAAATAAGAGTGCTACCAAGTTTTCCAGTATTTTTCAAATATCAAATTACTCATGAAATCGAATCAATTTCAAAGAATTGAGACCTAATAATTAAAAAGGTGCTGAAATATATGCTTGAAATATAATCGATAGTTTAAATCCGTGGTATGTTCTTACAAAAAATAAGCACAATAGTCAACGGGCCAGATATGGGAAAACTCATCGCTGGCCGTACGTTGAGCAGTCCTGGTCTAATGCAACCATTTTTGAATACTGTTGTTTGTTATATTATTTGAAATTTTTGATTTTGAGTTGAATTGCTAAATCTTATTATGCAAAAAGGGAGAGTCATAATATGGCACTTTATCTTTCTGGCATTGCGTCCCTCCCTAGGACAGAGCCTAATGCACAGCTTAAGGTGAAGATGAATCGAAGCCAAAGTTCAAATTTTCAAGAGCACGGATCTGGCGAACCAAACATCCGTTTAAGCTGAAAACTTGATCGATTGATCACTAGCTGGTGGTGACCAATCGATTAGGTTTTCAGCTCAAACGGGTGTTTGGTTCTCCAGATCCGTGCTCTTGAAAATTTGAACTTTGGCTTCGATTTATCTTCACCTTAATGTTTCATAAGCGCTTCCATAGATATACCGTCACCATGCGGCCTCCATTCACCGTGCACATATTCAGATTTCTACAGAATATTCATATAAATCGAACATATTATTATTTTGTTAGCAAAATAATATAGAACTGATGAAATTAAGTAGTTCTTGTCACAATGCATTTCGAAAAACTTAGTTTATGTAGTCAAAATCATGTGGATTTTGTTTGATAATGAGATTTTTAACACTCTTATAAGCGGTTTCTTCACCACCGCTTAAGCCTTAAACCTGGTTTAATCGTATGGGTAAACGTGGTTTACGGCTTAAGCGAAGGTGAAGAAATCGGCCCTTAGTAGAAACGCCAATAATTCACAATTTTCATTTTAACGTTAGAGTATCAAATTTTTCATAATTCCTACAAGTTTTCACTGTGGATACTACTAGTAAGATGTTTTTCATCATATGAGCAATGAGATTTCGAGCAAATTAGAATTTTTTATTATGTTTCAGTCGACACCCAAATGCACGGTGAATTGACCCTTTCCAATATGTATGGTTCCTATTACCGTATAAATATTAGATTTAATGTTATGTTGTAATTTAACAACTCCATATTTAGTTTTTAAGTAAATATGGAATGGACGTTGTATTCATATTATTCAATTACACGCTCGAACACATAAAACATGCCACTTTAAAATAATGTCCGGTTTTAGAGCCACTTGCCTGTAATTCCGGACAGTCTTCGTTCACAACTTTCAATGGCTATTTACATCATGTTTTGAGGTCATGACGCTACAAAATCTTCGAAAAATCGTCGTTTTCACTTTTATGCTGCAATCAAAAATATAACAATATAATTTAAGCTCGTTTTCGCTGACTGAACGTTGTTAAGCGATTGTCACTGTTCTGTAAAATTGAACTTGCACTTGCAAAGGAATGACGTCTAACTGGGGGAACATTTTTTTTTTTATTCATATCAATTATTTGGCACTGGTAACTAGATTATTAATAATAGTGATATGAGCAACGGTGTTAGCAGCATAAGTTATGTGTAAAATCAAACATATACACATTTAATTTTTCTTATAATTGATAAATATTATCAGAGTGTCCGGATATTGATACCGTCCGGATTTTGATTCACCACGGTACTGTTTTGATTCATATTACGGACACTTAAGGCCTCAAAGAAGTATAAGTCATTAGAAAGCATACAAATCAAATCCTTCTGAGTGATTCCTCCGCGTTATTCAAAATAGTTAACTTTAGAATAGTGAGTGATTTTAAACCACTGAAGAGACTTTTATGGCTGCAAGGCATTATAAGTTTATATAGATTTCTATGAAAAATGCTTATTAAAACGAGCCTCAGAAATGAGCCTTTTAAGTTGGAAAATTGAAACATTTCGTGTGAAATGTTTCTCATGTCAAGAATTTGAGCTTTCCGTAATGGGTCGTCTTTAAATTACGTAAGGGTTTATGAGCGGAGGGTGTTTATGATTTCTTACCCGCCATACAAATTATTTTTAATTTTTATACAAAAAATCTTACTAAAAATCACCTGATCGCAGCAAGCCTTGCGCGCGGGTGGCTTCGTTTTGAGTTTTGTGTCACGTTTACCTCGTCCGCGTATTTTTTTCAAATTTACTGGTGAAAATTAGATTCGGTGGTGCTACGCCACGTGAAAATGTTTTGTGGAAACATGTTTTTCGAAGTGATAGATGTGTTTTTTACCGGAGATTATATCTGAAGATGTTTTGTGAAGTTTTGTTTTTTACTTTTATTCGATTTGCTAGCGTTTTTTTCGAGAGTGCTCTGTAATGGCCCCATCAATTGAATTCGTTTCGCGTGATTTGTTTTTTTTAATCTCCCGTGCGTTGTTTTTTTTTAATCTCCCGTTTTTGAATCAACAAATGGTTCGTGGATGCTCGATTCGGGATGGATTAAGAACTGCACTGCGTGCATTTTGATGGGCAGTGCTAAGTTACGGCTCACACTATTGTTCATTATTAGAGGAGCGACAGATTACGCGGATTTTCGAAAAAGGAATTTGGTGAGTTTGTTCTAATCGGCAGTGCATGATCGTAATCCGAAAATAATTAATTTGTCTGCCAACGTCTACCAAACGTATCCCATGGCACTACCCTTTCCATCAACGTTCCACAACATCCCGTAACACCTATGAGAGGTCGTAGAGTTCATTGCATCTTTCTTAAGTAGGTGTTCAATCAATCATCCTTTCCCATTCCCCAGCTTTCGCAAGGACGTGGCCAGAACAGCTCTCGATTATTGGAGGATGCGTCAATCCTGTCTAAGAGTTAGAGATTAACCCCAAATCTCTGACTTTGGTAACGGACGGGAAGGAGGAAACCCTCATACAATGGTCTAGGACTGTTACCACTTACGAATTTGTGCGAAATGCTTAATGCTAATGCTAATTCTAAAAATATTACTAAAAATCACCTAAATTGTCTTACGTAATTAATGGATAGCCAATTAGGCAGCATCCACAAATTACGTAACGCTCTAGGGGGATGGGGAGTAGGCTCAAGCGTTACGGCTCATACAAAAATTAAAAAAAAATCAAACAAAAAGCGTTACGGACGGAAGGGGAGGGGGTCAAAAATTTCCAATTTTGGCGTTACGTAAATAATGGGCGCTGCCTTATTCAAATTAAATGCGTAAGTGTTAAGTTTTGCAATTCATAGTTTAATCAGGGTTATATAAAATTCAATAAAACTGGCACCTGGATCATAGCCATGAGAAAACACTTATTATAAATAAAAAATCTAATTAGCTCTTAAACTGTTTATTTCAAGAGATTTTGATAATCTTTCCAAGGTAGCTGAGTAATAGCTGATTTTCAGTTGAAGTATGATTTGTCAAACTCCTTACCTTACCTTACCTCGATGGCTACAGCGTAGCGTCACGCCATTGCCGGGCGTATTGTAGAGCTCCATCCTCGTCGGTCTTGGGCGAAACTTCTCCAGTTGCCCCGAACCTTTAGGGTCGCCAGGTCCTCTTCCACTGCGTACAACCAGCGTATTCGTGGTCTTCCCCGAAGCCGCCGACCTCTTCCTGCTTCCCTGCTGAATATTATTTTCGCAATTCTTTCTTCCGACATTCGCACTAAGTGTTAAACTCATAACCTGCAAAAATGTTTCTTGTATGTATAATTTAAATTAGAATGGTGTTGTTGTTCACTATTCCGGCGTGTTTATGAGAGATTCAGTGCAGAAATTCCAATGGCAAAGATTTCTTTTGTTTCAAGCACTTATTTAACTTAGGGCTTCAAAATTTACTGCCGTTTTGAAAGATATCGTCTAGTTTTTGAAATATTGGCTGTTGAAAATATATTACAGTCAAACTTTCATGAAGGGACCATTGACTCATGGAAATATCATGCCATGAAACAGAAATGCTTAGGAAAGCTGTTTGAGGGAACCATCATAGTAACTTTGAACTTCTGTATTCAGTATGGTTCCATGAGTTGATATCGTGTCAAAAACATCGATTCATGGAGATTTGACTGTATTGAACTTGTAAATACGTTTATCAGCTTGTTTGGTGATTTATTTGCTTAATGTATTGCAAAATTCCAACGTCGGAAATGTAATGATCTTTGTTTGTATGTGTTAAAGAAACGTACGATGCATCTGTTGGCTCCCTGTAAAATTATGATTATTCCGGTCAACCACGGATTACCAACTACGTATCATACGGTAATAAATGCTTATGTTTGTGCTTATGCTTATATGTGTTAAAATACTTACAAACAAAGATCATAACATTCCAGGCGCTCAAAAGTTAAAGTTTGATGCTTTAGAAAAGTATTATATCTTATCAATTACAAGAAACGAAGACTGCGGCATATTGAAACAATCATTTTTATCAGAATTGAATCGTGCAGCATAAACCAAACAATATCCTATATGAAAGTGTAAGTCATATTCTGCATGGTTGGTAAATAAGATCACTAAAAAGTTAGATACATCATTGTTCATTTGAAAATCATAAAACCATTATTGGAGCAACTTTGTCGACCGGTTGTTCAAAATGGTGAGCTGCAGGTACTTCTATGAGATCGGCTTCAGATCCAGCAACTCTTAGTATACAAGAGACACATTATTTGATCATGGATACACGCAAAATTGTTATTTTTAGTCCGCTGTGTAATCATAAGACATTGATGACTAACTGTAAAAAGGCATTACATGCTTGGTAAAGGGTAACGCGTTTAGAACGAACAGAAATATGTACTGCATGAATTGATCGGTAAGTAGTTCATTTTAACAGCGCGAGCTTTCAAAAACAAAATTAAAAAAAAAACATTTTCATTTCACATGGTAAAGGAAATCAAAGAGCTCTCAAATAATTGATGGATTGAACGACCAAAGAAACGCCAGCTAAGCAAATCGGCGTCAGCCGTTCCTCATGCATGGGTCCGATCTGTTTGTTTTAACGGAAAATTAGTCCCGTCCCAATCTTTCATCTGTTGTTGATTTTTAGAGTTTCGGTCCCAAAATCGAGCATATTTTGTTGTTCCTTGACATGCCTTATAGCCAACGCGCATGACGATGATGATGATGATGGCGATCCTCACCGCAGGAGATGATTAATGGCATTTAGGGTTTTAAGGTTCGGAATCAAGGAATCCAGGG
Source organism: Aedes aegypti (assembly GCF_002204515.2). Taxonomy (NCBI): domain Eukaryota; kingdom Metazoa; phylum Arthropoda; class Insecta; order Diptera; family Culicidae; genus Aedes; species Aedes aegypti. Next base: position 145,844,367 of record NC_035108.1, read on the forward strand.
AATAAAGTCGGTTGGGATGCATGCGATCCATGCACGCATGTTCCGAAGGATTCAGCACTAGGGCGGTCCCAAAGTGTGGGAATATTATAAGTTGAGTTTTGGAAGCTTTTCCATTTTTGCAAGTATGAAGAAAAAATATCCAAACTTTTTTGCGATTGACTACAGATGTTTCGTCCTTTGGCGGAGAGGCCTGTGTCATCCACAAACAAAGATTTTTGACATCCCTGAGGTAATTCAGGTGAGTCAGATGTGAAAATATTGTATAATATAAGTTCCAAAATGCTGTTTTGAGAAAAACAACCTCTTACAGGAAGCCTTTCAGACTTGCTATTCTGATAATTAGCCTGAAGTGTACGATTTGACAGATACATTCGAATTATTCTCATAATGTATGGCAGAAAATATAGTTTTTAATTTAACTATTAAGCCTTTATACCAAACACTGTCGAGTGGTTTTTGTTACACGTAAAATTTGATGAGTGGTGGAATGTCCATTCCGAAATCTGATTGTTCTTTTGTGAAAAATATTCTCTTGCTGTGGACCATCATTCTGTTCAAAATGACCTTTTCATAAAGTTTACTGATAGAGGAAAGCAAGCTGTATGAACAATAACTAAAAGCTTCGGCAGGATTTTTGTCCTTTTTTTTAAATGGACATTGACATTCTGCCGTTTGTCAGGAAAATATGTCAATTGAAAACATTTGTTAAATAAATCAACCAAGAATGATAAGCTACTCTTTAGAAATTTCTCGATGAGGTCTTAAAAATCTTTCATATAATTGTTTGTTTGTTTTTTTCTTAATAATAGCTGTCACATCGTCCTAATTAATCCCCTAGATAATGTGACAAACGTTGTCTTGATTGAGAATGAAAATAAATAAAAAAAGAAAAAACAAGTGAGCCTTCAAATTGGGCACGTATTTAAACTGCATATAAGTGTTTGAGCTTTTTCGCAATTAGTTAGTAATAATTTATGTCCCTCTTGCAATGCCGAAATTGGAATTCGAGATTTTTTCAAAACCTTAGATAATATCCAAAACGGACTTAGAGCCAGGATCCAATTGAGTAATTTTATTTTCAAAATTGTTGTTTCTGTATTGAGAAAACGATTTTTAATTTCATTTTGTGGATCCGAAAAGATATTCGATCCACCCTAATGTATAACACATCAGTTCCATCGAAAAACTAGAGCATCGAACGTCATACGAGAGGAATTTCTTCGATAGGAACGAAATGTTGGTTATCCAGAGAGAGACAGAGGGTCCTTATGTCAGCCTCAGTATGGTCAAAGGAATAAAAACCGTTCATTCAATTGGTAAGGCAAACAAGCTGGCCAAGTGAGTGAGGGATAATTAATTTTGTGTTTTTTCTCAGGTACCGTAAAACGGGGTAACTTTGATAATGCGGGTAACTTTGATAGTGCGAGACCCACAACATATTAAACGAAATAACGAAGTTTCTGTTAATCAGTTAAGCAAAACGAATGCAAAAGTAAAGAGTATTAGTATGGCACTTCATGTCAAAGCTATTTTCATTGGAATCAAGTGCATTTGAGGCTTTTTATACAAATATTAAAAATTGACACAATTTTAGCATTTTCGAAACGCTTGCAAACAATCTGTTCTACGATCACTATTTGATGTACTTTTGAATAGTTGGCCACTTATCTTTGGTAGCCTAGTTATCATAGAACTTGAATACGGTCTCAAATCTCTTAGCGAAAAGCATTTTCACAAACTGCGACCATTTTTGTAATTTAAGTCAGAAATTTCCATATAACGTTAAACGCCTATAGGTATGCAATGCCCTACAAATGTTCGTAATTCATTCAATTTTGTTCGATGCATACTCCATTATCAAAGTTACCCCAAAACAGAAAACCGACTTTCGATTATATGAAAAATTATATATCCATTCAAAATAAATCTTTTGGCAATCTATCAACAGCAATCGATAGGTAGGATGCCAGTACTTGTTTTAAAAATATAAATTATAATTCTTTGAAACAGCATGCATAAATATTCAAGTTTTCTTCGAAAAAACTATCAAAGTTACCCCGTTTTACGGTATCATTTGTTTCTACGATCGAGAAGGGTGAAAGGGCAAACGTGTGAGCGATGAACACGTCTGAAGAGAATTTTAACAGGTTGAAATGTCAATCTTGATGGAGGGTGAACAAATTTTTGACGTGGCCAGAATCTTGATAAGTCCGCTCTCGAAATGAATGTGACGCCATGTCCCCTGGGGACTGTCCGTTATATGCGGGCGTGAGATTCACTTTTGTTTCGTGATTAATTTCTGATGAAGGACAGTCGAGTATTGATTGATGATAAATCAATTCAAAATATAACATTTTTGTATAATAGACAACTTGATATCAAACACGCGGGATTCACTCTCAAAAACGTTATGTGTATGATAATACGTAACGTTATATTCAAGCAGACTTTTTTTTGTAGATTTTCCTTCAACATGTATTGAGCCTTATTTTTTTGGAAATTTGCGCTGGCGGTGTTATGATAATGAACTACGGATAACTATTTACGCTTTGTTCTTACGATTTTTGAGGAAATTTCCTCCAATTGTCGGATTTATTTATTGCTTTTACCCTATAACGCCGTTGTAAAAAGAACAATTTATCGATTAGTCAGACTTAGACACTTTAAAAAAAATTACGCACGTTGGAAGTATTTTCGCACTATTATGCAAGTGCCCAATGCTTCAATCAACCTGTCACATTATCATCATCCTGTCAAATTCCCTCATTCACCTCTCCTTCACTATTGTACGTGAAACAACAACCATGTGCTAAAAACTAACAATCCATTAGAGAGTAATGATGGAATGCGAAAAATAAAACAGCTTCTCGCGCAAAATGTACCGCGCGGTTAGAATGTCATGCGTGGCTTTCAATTTCCCGTAGATAATTAAAAGAAACATCTCATTTCCTCTTGTCACTCATTATGTGACAAAAAGTGTGTGCGCAGTCGCGCTTGCCTCAGAGGTCACCGTTAAAAGGAAAGAGTTAACAAAAAATGTGGTGTTCAACACGGGATAAAAGGTGATGGCGGCTGCGCGGCCGCTACCTTTCCTATCTCTGTGTGGTCGTAGTTTCCATTGATGCACACCGTAACAATCCTCCGGCATTACGTTGGTTATGATGAGAAAGCATACCTCGCTTCCGTCGCTTCGGAAAACACGACTCAACAACGTTGCAAACGCGATTGTAATTATAACCGACGAAAAAGCAATTCACAGAATTAACAACTTCAGAGTGCCTGTGGTCAAGATTTATCAGCATAAGCAGTGTCACAATTGTTTTTTGGATATTAAATGGTTGTCGGAGAAGTATCTTCTCATTTGCTTTTTCCATAGGTTTAATAGACGTTGACTATTAAGCAGTTTTCTGCTTAAGGGGTCATGCACAAATTACGTCACGCTCTAAGTGGGGGGGAGAGGGTATCAAGCGAAGCGTGACAAGTCTTACAAAGTTTTTGGAGGACTTATACAAAAAACGTGACAAAAGGGAGGGAAGAGGTGGTCAAAAAAGTTGAAAATTAGCGTTAAATTATTTTGTGTACCATCCCTCACATGATTTTGTTTTTTATGATTTTTAAAATATCCTTTGAATAACTTCAATAATTTTGTGGGGTCCATAAAACATTTTTTATTATATCTTATTGGCAGCGCCGTAGCATGCGGTTGGTCAACTTGGCACCCACCAAGGGCGCCAGCCTTGAGGGGGTGCCAAATTGCGTGAATCACTTTTTGGAAAATGCATATTAAATTGGAACTTCTTATCAGTAACGTCTAAAAAAATCGTGTATGTCCAATGATGAAAAATTTAAACAACTTCGGAAAGTCTTTTAACAAAATATGCGAAAAACATTTTTAAGCATATTGTTTTTCTACATTGTTGTTTGAAATTTAAATAATTATACATAATTTAAGTTTGTTTAAATTTAAATTCTACTAAAGTTGTACAAAAATAGTCAAACTCAATCTCACTGAATCTCAGGCTGGGTTCCAAGAGACATTTTCATATAATACTGAACATGAATCGCACACTATCTTGGGCGGGGTCCACGAAACTCTGAACAGGATTTAAACTGGGGGGATGGGGCAAGATTCACACAAAATCAAGGAAAGGAATCTGAGCAAAGCTCTCGCTATATCTTGATTGAGTTTTCACATAATTGTAGGTGTAGTTCTGGCAGAACGCGGTTTCTGATAATTCTGATCATTATTTTTTACCCGAGCAGCACAGTGTGTTTCAAATCAAGAATAAAATTATCTCTTGAAACTAATCCGAGTTTGGTTCTCCGAGTCAATGCACAATGTTCGGGCTCCATATAAAGGGGCGGCCAAAATTACCAAAACACTTTTTTGAGATTTTTATGATTTTAAAATATACCTCATGTATTATATTATTATGATTCTTAATTGAAATTGAACTAGAATTTAACTTTCTTTGACTTTTATGACGTCAAACTGACTGAAGTCAAAAAATTGAAAAATGTGACAATAAAATAAAGTACAAAATTCATATTTAAGGAATGCAATATTTTCCCAAAGTCACACACTATCTGAAGGCTTATGGTTCAACACTTTTATCGAGCGTGAGGACGGAAAAAAAAAAATTGGTTGAAGTTTTCATACCGTTCAATATTACACTTTGGTTATTTTGATAATTTTGAACCTGAAAAACAACTCTTGTCGTGTCATGTCACCGCCATTTAGAATATTGCACTTTAAGGTGATTATAAAACGAAGCCAAACTTTGAATTTTCAAGTGCACAAGACGAGAGTATCTGACAACAGATCGCATAGAAAACCAATCACCTTGCTTGCTTCCTGGTGGTGACCAATGGGATAGATTTTTAACGCGGAGCGCTGTTTGGTTCTCAAGTCTTGTGCTCTTGAAAATTTGAGGTGTGGCTTCGTTCTATAATCACCTTAAAATACATCCTTAGGTCTTACAAAAAACGTTTAAATTTTTTGCGGAAATTTGCTGATTTGCAAGATAGTGCCTTCCCGATTTTGGCAACACCCGCTTTTGTCTACCCCCGATTTTAGCAACACCCGTTTTTGGCAACATTTTCTTCCCGATTTTGGCAACACAATGAAAAACATTTCAAATTGATTATCAAGTAAGGAAACCTAACAATTTGAATTAAAACAAAGTTAAAATAAGTCCAAATGAAAGTGGTGGTGGCCATTACGAGCTGAAAAACTTAATGTGGAACGTACTTATGAGAATAACTTAGATATTTCGAAGTTGTTGTTAAACGTATAGGAGAAGTTAGTAATATAAAACATGCATGCTGTTTAAATTATTGTTACATAGTTAAATAAGCATCAACAATTGGTGGAATACGTTGGTAATCGCCAAGAAAAAAATGTATTTAAAGCACCAAATGTTAAGATGGTCAGCTTAACTACATTGATCGCAAATGTTTTGTTGTATTGTGTTTGTTTTTTAGCATATCAATCGGATTATGTGTGGCGTTCTGGTGAGCCTGATTTTTTTCAAATTATCTCGTGATCATTGATAAGTTAATCCGCAAGAAAAAAAAAAATGAATAATTGGTGAGTGATTTCTTTTAGGTATTTTTGTAGTCATTTCAATAACAGTTATTGAGGAAAACATTGAGAAACTTTGTTCATAACTCTAGCTGATAATTTGGGCAAAATGTTGAAAATGTGTTTTGAGATAGTCATTGAAAAACGTTTATCGAAAACGGAATGGAATTCTAAAAGCGAATAAAAAAAGAACCCATGTTCAAAATTCTTTAAACGATCCCGTTTTTAAATCCTCCATTAATATGTTCACTCTCACTCCCGTGCAAAAGTTAGAGTTCACCCCCTAAAAAACATGCAAAAGTGTTTTGTCCATATCTCTGTGATTACACGTCCAATGGATTAGCTGCTTTGCTCTTGTTCACAGTTGATCAGCAGAAGTTTTCTCGTTTCAGTTTGTATGGGGAAAGGCAACTAACTTCAAAATTCTCGTAAACACAAACTTTTGCATGGGAGTGTAATTCACTAATTGCTGTAAAAAATGCAGAATTTCCTTAGGAAATTGTCTACCTTTAGGAGTATTCCACAATTCAAAGTGTTTTCAATTTTGAAATAACTCAAAAAGTAAATAACTTGTAATTTCATATTGGATTTTATATTCGGTTTCAGGGACCATGATTTTAGTAAAAAATGACATTCTCAATATAACCGAACGTTGTTTCAATGGGTGATCAATGTTAATCCATATTAGATACATAAAAATCACTTGAAACATTTTTTAGACATGCTTTAAATTTTCAGAAAACAAAATACAGTTTATAGACACTAGCAATGGGTGTCAGTACTTGTTTAAAAAATATAAAACTTGCAACATATGCTATTTCAAATTGAATTTTTAAGAAATATCCAAAAAAAATGATCAATGTTACCCCGGACTACGTCAACCATAAACCAAACCAATTCGCCTTTGCGTGCTAATATAGTGCTATTATAGAGCTGACATGCAATATACTGTCCATAAAGGCATAACTGTCCCATATGAAAAAGTAGGCATTGAGAAAATAGCGCTCAAAGTTTGAAGATTGTTCTCTTATACAAATGTTCATAATTTTCTAGTACATTTTTGCATGCCATATTTAATCAGCACAACCGTACAGATAACCCATTTTGCTCCTATTCATCAGTAAAAAAAACTTGAACATAATTCACGTTTTGTAATTGCTATTTGGGTTGAAAGTTCATATAGAGACTGTTATGCCTTTATTTTTCAATATGGGACTGCATCAACTTCATATTTTTTCACAACATTTTCATACATAGTGTGTCTATTTTTATATGCATAGTATACATTGAAACTTGAATACCGTGCACCCCCGCTAATTTGAACGGTACCTCATGCAAACCATCGGGGTTCATTTTTAATTTGAACATCTAGTCACCCTAGAAACGTGTTTCTGGTTACCTCTTTCACTGTTTTGTTTTGATTCTGCATTCCGTTCCACAGCGTTCCATCTCACTTCACTCCGTTTTATGAGCTAAATGACGTTTGAACCATTTTTAATCTGAACGATGTGCAAATTATCGGGTACAGATTAAAAAGTGTTCAGATTAAAAGTGGTCAAACCAACGGGGGTACCCGGTATTTCAATGAAAAAAGGTGTTGGCTCGAAAATCCATATGGAACAGTTATGCTTTCATGGGCAGTATATTAGCCGTACAATAGCCCTATAAGCCCAAAAAGGCGAATTGGCGGGCTAGTGGTTACTTAGGAAATGCATTTGTACAAAAGAGATTTCACAAGCAGTTTCTTCAAAAAATTGTAAAAAAATCTAACGGTTTTCTTGGGATAAAAGTAACTCAATGAAATGAATGAAATTTGGAATTTCAGTAGTAAAAGTTTCAACAATTTTCACTGATATTATTTCAAAATTACTTATAATGTTGCTTTAAGAATTCCAACATAATTACTTCTTGAACATGTTTTTTAAAAGAAATTTCGCCCAATCCTTTGATTATTCATTTTGCTTTTCTCAGCAAAATATTTCCTGAATCTTGAATGAGCTAGCTTGATGAGATCTTGTCATTAACTCTATTGCTGGACGCGTGGCGGTGTCAGTCTCAATAAAAAGCCTTTAAAAAGTGCCATGATCCAAAGAAAGGCATGTAGTTTTTTAACCATTAAATATTTGATATATATTTTTCATTTTCTCTGTTTCTATTAATTTCTGATATTACATTTCAACTGTGATAACATTAATTTTAACAAAGTAATTTATAAGCACTTTTTACTTTTTCAACTAAGAACCTTGTTCAATATTTTTACATAAGACGCGTGGTAATCATGTTTTTATGTTCAGGAAATCCTAATAATAAATCCATGAAATAAATTGTTCTGCATTTTAAATCTGTTACTTTTAATATGGTTGTGCTTTAAACTTGCACATTTGCACTCCAGAACAGCCACAAATGGCCACTGAAGGTAATACAACGCTTGTGCTGTGTACAACAAGCGTGCTTTTTATATGGTACAAATAATCAGTATATGATGTCTATGATTATTAGTCAAAATCTGATCTGAAAAAGGCTCCCAGAAATTGTTAACATCATTCGTGATAGTTGCCATACATTTTCTGATACTTTTAGAGAATAAAATGATAAAAAATAAAAGCATTTCAAAATTCCCGATTTTGGCAACATCCCCAATTTGGCAACATAAAAATCACGCCTTGTTGCCAAAATCGGTAAGGCACTGTATTTGAATAATTCAATATTTTCATACATTTTGACGATATTTTTCATACAAAGTTGATATAAAATATATTTAACCACTCTTCATACAAATTTTGATCAAACTCGTTAAAATACAAACAAAATTTGTGCTTTCAGCCAAATTTGATTGCATTTCTAATGAAAACAAAAACTTTTTAAAAAATGTTACGTAATATGTGAATAACCCCTTGTGAAACAATAAAAACGCCAAATAACATATTCAGGTTATATATTTCATCGATTAAAGCGATAAAACTAGTGTTGGTCAAACTTCGTTTTTTTTCGACCATTGTGCAATGGTTGAAAATATGACTTATAATTGCACTGAATAGCAACGCAAAAAGCGCAAGAGGCGGAGTCTGTTTGCAACATATTTAAGTTATATCGAAATTGCTTATTTGTTGCAAAATACTTGAGAAAAAATGAAAATAAAAATATGAACGAGAATCGAACTTCCGATCTTGAGATCATACATCTTCTCCTCTACTCACTACTCCACCAGCTCTTCGAACAATTGTTTTGCCAATGCACTATAAAAGCGACCACATGACCCATTAATCAAAGCTTGTTGCTTATCACTTTACTGCACCCTTCGGAATACAAGTTCATTAAACATTTAAACACTCATTTAAACATACAATCTGTTTTCGTTTTCGTTGTTAGATGATACGTAAGCTAAACCATAATGCAACTGGATTGAAACAAACAAACTTCTAGCTGTCATACACGTAGTTTAGTGCAACTTTCTTGCAACCAAGCATGGGAAAATTCACTCACTCACCCGAACGCTACCGGTAATATATCTGCAAAGTATTTGCTGCCACCGAATGTTCAATGACTGCCGAACGCTACTAGGGTAAGCGCAATCCCGACGAATCGCAAACGATTGAGATAAACCAAAAATGAAAAGATATACGGAGCGGAGAGAGCACCTATCCGCTCTTAAATGGGAGACACGAAAGAACGCGTTCGTCATTCAATCACTGAAAGCTTCCTGCGAAATGTACAGATTTTGCGTTCACTGAATCATTTCGCCTTGTGTATTCCCAGTCAGTGAACGCTCTTCAGCTCTCAAACACGAATTCCACTCGTGCGGAATCGAAATGTAAAGAATCATTCGCTACAGCGATCGGATGCCTTCGGCACAAGGAGTCTGTAGTGAATCATTCTGTTGCCGTTTTTGTCTAACTTGTCGCTCGGCGAACATGAAGAAAGCGCATTGGAAATTGAAACACTCCGTTTGGTTGGAGAAACGGCAATCTCGCTCTTGACCGCTTGTGGAAGTGAGCGAGAGAAACGCATTATTCGAGTGAATGTTTTCCATGCTTGCTCGCAACTGGGATGAATCTTCTTGAGTTGTGAGTATGGGAACGAAAATTGAATGCAAGTTGCGGATGCTTTAAATGAAAGTAATTTGAAACATAACAGTGAAACCGGTATTTTTGGAGAAGTTTTTATGAGTTTGTTTTAAAAGTTGCTGAAAACATTTTGATGAACTTGACATCATTGCTATTTGCAAGGGACATTTGCAGCAAATCTTGTCGTTTCAGAAATGTTGAACGTTAAACAAGTGTAATGCATGTTCATTGGAACGAAAATGAAACTTTATCAGCCTTGATATTGATATGCAACCGAACTAGAACCAGGTAAATTACAGATGCTTTTATTGATACACGATTGAAACCATTTTTGAAAAGCATCTCTTTGGAAGATGTTTCGCGTGCTACTTGGGTAACTTCTTGACGGCTTTTTCACAGAGTTTTCAAAATTTGCAAACAATCTTAACCTGACAAAAAAAAAATTCGCAGAAATAATTTTAGAATCTAAAATACTTTTTAATTAACCTAAAAAATGTTCTACACTAGCTCGTTTAGTTTCACGAAAAAAAAATGTTGAAAGGTTGCAAAAATAAATGAAGAACAAAAAATAAAAAAAAAAGTATTAATTTTGAACTTTTATTTCTAACGATAGTTGTTGAATTTTTTACAATTGTCATCTGGATCATTATTTTACCTGTTTTTTTACTTTAAAAACCCCAACTGATGTCAAAAAAATGATGAATCTTTTTTTCCCCTTCAATGTTTTCGGATTTTTGACATCAAAGAAAATAAATATTTGTATCAGCCTAATGAAACTTCTACAGAACTTTTCCAGTAAATCGTTGGGAAATTAAAAAACTATCCTTCAAAATCTTTCTTTGATTTCTCGGGAGTTTCCTGAAACATGAAAAACATTTTAATTTCCGAATAATTTGATCCATGTCTTACCTCGAAAAATTGAGCATTTCAATTGTGAGCCTTGGTAAAAAATTCTAATTTTTCAAGGAGTTGCTATGGCTTTAGAATTATTTTTAAGGAATAATCTCTTAAATCCTTTTCAAATCATCTGAGCAAAATGTTTTCAAACTTTACCTTCAAAAAAAAATGGATCAGAGATGTTTAGGTGAATATCTCTAAAAATTTTAATAGTACCAAAAAATCGCAACGATGCATTTTGTTTGAAACATCCAGTAGATTCTGTAGATTTTATTCTAGCTATGTGGACTGTTAATTTCTTCGGAATTTTCCAAAATTTAATTCATATAACATTCAATAGTTCTGAGAGTTTTTTTTGAATATGCATACCATTTTGTCTCAAATTCCGAACAGACTCATATTCCGAACACTCGATTTTTGTATGGCGATGTGGTTGAAATGTTTCGCTGAAATATGTCATCAATTTACAAGGAAATGGCAGTCAATTGCAATTCAATTTTAACGTCTTCCAATCTATTTTATATCTCTGGAGTAGTGATGATTCTCTAGTTTGAGACCAGTAGAACTAGCTCAGATAAATTTATTTGCAAAATTATTCATTTGAATACGATTTATTCGTGCTGTTCGGAATTTGAATCAAGGTGTTCGGAATATGAGACAGAATGAGCACATTGTTCGGCATTTGAGTCAAAATGGTGTTTCATACTTTAACGTAAACACAATACTAAATAAACTAAAATAAACAATTTTATCGGCACATCCAACAGCTTACAGCTAAGTCTAAGCGCATTAATTGAAATTTTCACAAATATCAGCTAATTTATGTCTATCAGATGCATTTGAAGTCACTGTTGGCCTTAAGTGTTCGGAATATGAGTCAAAACGGTACTTTCTTAATTCAATAATTTAATGTGTTTTAAACCTACGAAAATATTATAACTTTCTTGAATACTTTTAGTAGCATCCAGAAGTCGCTGTAGAAATTTAGAAATAATTTCCAATAGAATTTTAATTGTAGGTTTTGATTAGCATTTACTAAGGGGCGCTTAAATGGAAGATCGCCAAGGTCACCATGGGGCCACGCTACGGTTCTGTTCATAGGAGTCCACCAATTTGATCATCCTGTGGGGTTTGGAATTGATGTTGGCAAACGGGAGCATCACCGAAAGCTCAACGCTCTGCTTTTGACGTTACTGGATGAGTGGCGTGTTGATTAACGCTAGGCCTACTAAATTGCCTGATTTACGATCGGGTGTCATCTTTACATACTTTGGCTACTATGTTATCGATACGAGTTATCATAATGCTACTGTGAGGGTTACAATAAATTGGATCAGTACCACACATATCCCAATTCAGTTTTCACACCCTATAAGCGACTCCTATAGAGAGCTAGTAAATGTTCCTGGGGATACACAAAATTTCAATACCGCTTCATCACTGGTTGGAGTATAAAGAGTTGGTGTGATATTTACTTATGAAATTGTAAATTTATCATGGTTCTCTAATGGATCGGCTTTTTACTTCACTATCGAATTATATTTTAAATGGAGTGCTCATTTTTCGATGGTCGGGACGATTGTAATATGCTGTATGTTGTAGTTAATTCAGACACTAATTTGAAACCAGGAATCAACCTTAAAAACAACTGTTCTGTATATTTCAATGGTTGTCAGAGCAGTATCTTGTCTTTTGCTTCTCTCATAGGTTGAATAGAAGTTGACTATCGAGCAGTTTTCCACTAAGCATGAGGCTGTCTGAGGTCCTTCAAATATGCTGCGGAGGTTTATGAAAGCATTCAAAAATAACAATTTGAGGATTTGTAAAACATTTTAAAATATTTTTGATCATAATTATCAGGGGGTCAATCAATTTGATCAACCTAACGTAGTTTTACACCCTTCAGTGATTCCTATATTTTGACACAGGATGCTGGGATTGACCCCAATTGTGTTACGCCAAATTATGTTAGGCCGAATGGGTCATTGGGCCTACTGGATCATTAGGCTGAACATGTTATTTTGCCGAATCAGTTAAAACGAAGAAAAAATAGTCTATAATAAAAGAAATAAAAATTTCTGATTCCTGTTAAGTTTTGAAAGTTTCGACCTAATGACCTTTTCGGCCAAATGAACTTCGGCCTAATGACCCATTCGGCTTGAAGTACTTCAGCGTAATGACCGGACACCCGTTTCTTCAATGGATCCAAATGAACTTTATTAACTAATTGTAGTGCTAGGTGTCCGGTCATTAGGCCGAAATACGTTAGACCGAAGTATGTTAGGCTGAAGTACGTTGGGTCGATTGGGTTATTAGGCTAAAACCTAAAAAACCTAATCAGAGTAGTTCTTCAAACGTTTGGTTGTTATTTTTTTATGTATCTCAAAGAATTTTGTTTATTTCATGAACTGTTCCTTTTAAATTGATTGTCCATACACGCAAAATAGTGCCATTTAGCATAACATAGCATAGCATTAACGACTGTACAAATCGTGGGTGGCTGTATAATGCTCAACTTTATCGGTTCTGAGAAATCTATATATAGTGTCGCATAAAAAAAAAACTTTTGAATTCACCTGATCACTTCTGAAAGAGAACTTGTTATAAGTACAATAGAAATTAAAGACTAAAATCAATGATGCTCATCTTTTCTAAACTAAGCTTGTCCAAACAAAGACTTCTTAGCACGATTCATACTCGAATAACAGTATGGGACTTTTATACGAGTATGGGCAGTGGTAGTCCTTAATTACCCCAGCAGACTCTTGAATGGAGCTAGGTGCAATGAGCAAAGAACAATTGTAAGCCTGTTCTTGCTCATTATGGTAGCTCAGAATGAATGTTTTCATCGGAGATTCTGCATTTTCTTGTTGAAATTTGGAAGGCTTTCGATTTAAAGTAATGTTATAATAAATGTCTTTGTACCATCCATCATTCGACCTAGTGATGTTTACTTTTTCCAATAAGGCCGTTTTTTATATTTGGTCTCATATTGCATTATAGAAATTTTTAGAACTCTTACATTCATTAGTAGTTTTTCCTTTTTTTGTATAATAGCTATTCTGTAGGAACATGCGTTCATAGTTATTGTTGAATTTATGGCTTCTTATGATCGCATGAGAGATTTTGTCTTCTTACAAACAATGGCATTTTTGGCATCAATGTTGCTGTCATTTCATCGATTTTTTTAATATAGGTATGCTGCTTTTTCCAATTTATCATTACAATTATTGGCACTATTCATGTTAAAAAATTGAAAATACTTTCTTAATTTAGCAGAGCTTAATCTAAATCTAGGCCTCGTAGTTGTGCGATTAGTGTCGTCAGGAATTTATTCGCATCGAGTCATAGGGTGTGGGTTCGATTCCCGCTTCAGCCATTTATATTTTTCCTCAGGAATGTTTCACGACTGTGCCACTGGAGCATGCTTTTCCGTTGTATAGTGTTAAGTTACAGTCCTTGCAGCTAAATGGCTTAAGACGGTTTCCGTGTCTCTTTTTAAACCTTTTCCTTTATCTCAAGATAGGGAAAGTGTACCAGTTATGGCCATAGTGGTTCCCTATTTGGCCATATGTGAAAGTTTGATAACGTTTACATTTTCAATCTTTTTTAATGTTTTAACATCAAGATATATTTTAAATCTAACTATTACAACACACAAAAATTTTCAAAATTTGAAGACATTAAAGTTATCACGTATGGCGAAATAGGGAACCACTATGTCCATAACTGGTACATCTACCTTAATTATAAAAGTGTGGCATTGTTTTTTATTTTATTTATTACTGAAAATACTTGCAGCGTGAGGTTATTTTCCTTATTAATTTACTACAATCGGTATTATTTTTGTTCTTCAAATTGACTACTTCCATTCTTATACAAATTCAATAAATTCAAACAATCCAAACATTAACTTTTATCTCTTTCGTTGACTTGCTGCATCGTTCACTTTAGTTTTCCCATTAAGCCAGCTTAAACATTCATGACGGAAACTTGATGCTGAACTTGTAACTTTAATTTCATTACGAAGTTCAACCCATAGTATAATTGCACGTTCAAAGAAAGTATTACCGCAGTGCGACGAGTTATGCTGCAATAGCACACTAACACAATAACACTTAAATAATGTTATGTAGCAACGTAATTTAAAAAAAATTATAAAAGGAACACCCTAAAAGTTGTCGTTGTAAGTATGTTACTCTAGAACATATGGTAAAATTAAATATCCATCGTACACAGTGGTTCAAAGCAACTCTTAAACGGTCATAATCAGAAGCCAAAGAATTTAAAACCAATTCTACACCATACGAAAAATGAGGCAACAAAAGCGATTTGAAACGGGAACCATAGAAGCTGTAAGTATAAAGTGATGAAGACCTGAATTTTCCCGCATTGTGAGTTCACTTGGACATTCCATTCAAGATTATTTTGGAAAATCACTCCTGGGTTAGAAGCTTTGTCAACATATTGTTTTTTTTTTTATAATTGCACAACAAATTAGGTAAAGGTGAAAGAGCATGTTGCCTAGAAATAATCATGACTTTTGCTTAGATGGATTTATTGGAAGAAGATTTTTCTCAGACCATCCTTGAACACGCTTAAGATCGAAATTTATCAGTACTGCTACGCTTTCTAAATTGGTATTAGCCGTGCAGAAAAAAAGTTGCACATCATCTGCAAACATGTGTATTAGGCAGAACCTCAGAATGGATGGCAGATCGTTTATAAATAAAGAAAAAAGCAAGGAATTCAAGACGGATCCCCGCGGTACACCTGAAAGTATAATGATTAGATTAGCGAGTTCACCGTTAGGATCAACCACTTGCGTTCGTAAATTCAAATATGATTCGATAAATGTTACAGCATAACGATAAAAGTAAAATTGAGTTGAGCTTATTCAAAAGCTTAACATGTGGTACTCGATCAAAAGCTTTTGAAAAAGGAAAAAAGCTACACTTTTTTTATCAATGGTTTGATGGATTTCCTCATGAATCTTGAGTAGTGCGGTAGTTGTGCTTCACCGTGCTCTAAATCCGGATTGGTACGGACTAAGAAGTTCAAATCGTTGAACAAAGCTTCGTATTTGATTTTCTAAATTCTTAGCATTTCGGCACTTACATTTATGAATGATTATTCACATCAATGGAAGCAGATATCTACATTATTATTTGTTTTCATGCCAAATGACCCTTTCGGCTTGATGATCGGCCTAAGGGGTTTCGATCAAGCGAACTTCGGCATAACATATTTTGGCCTAACGTACTTCAGCCTAAGGGCCCAGCCGTAGCGGTAAACGCGCAGCTATTCAGCAAGACCAAGTTGAGGGTCGTGGGTTCGAATCCCACCGGTCGAGGATCTTTTCGGGTTGGAAATTTTCTCGAATGCCTAGGACATAAATTATCATCGTATCTGCCACACGATATACGCATGCAAAAATGGTCATTGGCATAGTAAGCTCTCAGTTAATAACTGTGGAAGTGCTTATAAGAACACTAAGCTGAGAAGCAGGCTCTGTCCCAGTGGGGACGTAACGCCAGAAAGAAGAAGAAGAATTTCAGCCTAATGATCCAGCATCGTAATACTTGTTCTTTGATATTAACTGGAAATTTCTCACTATAAGCGTAAGTAGGAATGGAACAGGTTATAAATATATAATTTATAGCTCATTAATTAAAAAGAAACACGTAAACTTTCAATAATGGACAAAATTATAAACATGTTCTGATATTATTGTTATGCATAGCAGAAAAACACTTGATGGGATGGGATTGTTTTATGAAACAACTTAATTTTGTAGAAATAACAAATTAAGTTCAATAAAGATGGAAAAATATCATTTCGATTTTTTTCATTTCAAATGTTATCTATATTTTCGTTCAATTTGAAAATCGTATTTCAAAAATGAAAAATAAGAACTTCTTTGATAAAAATAATTTATTTGAATATTTTAGTGCCACATTCTAGGAATATGTTTAAAACGGGGCGATATGTTTAAATATTTTGGGGCGAGTTAGATCATAATTTTTTTTTTATTTGAAATAAGAACAAACACCTGAAAATAACAATATTTTTTTGCACTGAATACATTCCGTATCATTTTATCTTCAACTTTCTAGAAGAATACCCCTTGAAAAGCTTTCCCTAAAAGAGTTATGATGAAAGGTCCCACTTACCCCGGATTCTCACTTACCTGGGATTTAAGCAGCGTATTTTTCAAATCAGTTCTCTTCACATAAATGACTCTCAACTGCTAAGTAAATAAAAAACCTAATTTCGTACAACACCATTTAATTCCACTAAAGTTCCAAACTCTAGTGGAATTTAATGGTTAAGTACTAAATATGATTTTTCATTTGCTTATAGGTATTTCACTAAACAGCTCGATGATTTATTATCTCAATTGCTGACTGATAACTATTGGAAAAAAATATACGTTTGATAAAGGTAGTTATGTTTTCAAGTATTATCAAATTGAATACAATGTGCCATATGCATACATGCACTTATTGGAATAGACACGTAATTGAAACTTATAATAAATAATGCACTCGCATATCTCTCAGTCCCAATTCTGTTCATCAACCTCGTGGCAGCGCACCTATTTCAACTTCAGCTCATTAGAGTGCTGAAGATACGCACCATTGGGGACCACCAAGGTGAAAATGCGATGATAACTCCAATAGAATGCCCCAAAACACACTTCAAATCTTTCGTTACAACAATATAGTCATCGCCCTATTTAGGTCTGACAAAAAAAAACAACAATCGCACGACATTTCTTTCCACAAACAAACAACATGCTATCGAATTCCGCCTTTTTCGACTCCGTAGGTACCTGGTGGATAACTGTGTGTGTGGCAGCTGCCATTCCAACGAGGTGGCCAACATTTCGCCACAGCCTCGACGGACGGGATGATTTTGTGTTTTCAATTATGTTTACTTTTTAAATTAAAACAAATTATGTTTTTTCGTGCCTGTTGGGGGTTTTTGTTTCCAGTTGAATGTCCGTGGTTTTGTTACTCTCTGTATGGCGGGATGGATGGATTTTTTTTTCGTTTTGACGAAATGGATGCGCGCATGATACGACGTGTAGAGTGAAGGTGCCATTAGTGGAGCATCTAAGGAAAAACAGCTAAAATATGCTGATAAAATGATGAAACATGTGATTTTAACTTACCAGTCGATAGATTCCTAATCCTTGCAGCATTCAAAGGTATGCCAATACCGATTCATAAAAAATCCTTGCACCAGAAAAAAGAACACTGTTCCTTTAGTGGAGAAATATCCATTCAAAATTCTTTGATTTCTTATATATGCCAATCCATATATCAACTTTTTGTGTTGTTGCACCTCTATATGTAGATATGTAAAAAAGTGAAATATTAAAGCGATTTTTTAAATAGCTTTACGATTCTTTATTTCATGGATATCACTCGACTACTTGTATCACTTTCACATCATACATCTAAGGAAAATAAATCACATAGCCATTTATTAGTGCGAAACATGTCAAACACAGTACCTCCACTAAGGGAGCGTCTACCCTAGCTAAAGAACAAGCGCGAAACGAGACCGTGCGAGATGAACATCGGAGATAAGTGGCGTCGAGGCTCAGTCAGTCAGGCTCGTTGCCGGACTTTTTCTTGGCTGGGGCCGAGAAATGACACTTGATGACTTTGTAAATCTCAACGCTGAACCAGAATCACGGTGCTCCTCAGACTGTTATTATCATAAAAAAAAACTAACAATACTGGTCAGAGTTTTGAAACAAAAGTCGTGGGGCCTGTTTCGAAGTTACGATGGTACCCTACCAAATCTAAGAAAAACCGAGACATTAACACGATGTTTCATGTATAGTTACTATCAGTAACAATACACCATCAAAGCTGAGTATGAGCATGAGTATGATTGGCCGCCCGCAGTTGTTGCAAGATCAACTATATTTGCACAAGGAACCAACAGATGCTACTTGGTATTAGTGGTACCTTCAATGTGCCAAGTTTGTGATTATATACAGTTCTTTGAACTATGCAATAAAGGCGTCGGCTGTGTTCAAATACTGGTCAATGTGGAATAGGGAGTCGTTGCGGTGAGCCCAAACACATACATAAACGTAGTATCCTCCTTGCTCTCTCAATAATAATGTGAACCATCATATCTAACTCATTTGAAACAGAAGAATGAAACGAGCTCACCAGTTGATATTCCATTGTCGGCTACACCACTAGATTATGACCAGCAAAACGTGAAAATGAACCAAAACTTCCACTTCGACGATGCACGATCCCGCTTGCTTGGGCTTTACAGAGGACTGATACACTCAGGCAAATGGACTATCGATAAACATAGGAACCCCTTATGAAAATTCGCCACAAGAAATCGGATTGAAATTCATAAATTTGCCTTTTGAAACCAGAATTTGAAAACAAAAAACGTTTTCGCGGCGACCTGGAATCGAACCAAGAACCTTGCGATCGATAGGCCCGAGCGTACACCACGCGCTGATCGACGCCTTGATGTGAGTTGATGCTAAAACGATACATAAAGCGTTCGTATTGCAATAACCGTTCCACCTTTCATAAGGCAAAATGTATGAAATTCGATAGTCCAGTTCGCTGCGTGTACGGCTGTCAGACTGCATATATTTCGGCGATTCATCACATCTTTTTGGTACACTCAGGCAAATGAACTATCGATAAACATAGTAACCCCTTATGAAAATTCGCCACAAGGAATCTGGTTCGAAATTTGAAAACAAAAATAGTGTTCGTGGCAACCCGGAATTGAACCAAGGACCTTCCGATCGATAGACTCGTGCGTACTCCATGCGCCTATCGACGCCTTGGTGTGTAGTGATGCTAAAAAGATACATAAAGCGTTCGTATTGCAATGATCGTTTCATCGTTCATAAGGCAAAATGTATTAAATTCTATAGTCCAGTTCACTGCGTGTACTTCGCGTTTTGGTATCCACGTTCAGGTCGGATTATTCTAATTTGCTCCTGATTTTCGAGTGTACGACTTATGTGATGCTAGTACCAGTTTCTGGCAATCAAACATATCGCATGAAATCATCGTATTTGATGATGCAGATCTGTTGTTCATCATTTTATTTAATGTTTTACGCATCAGCGAGGTATCATTGATAACTCCTAACCGTAATGCAATGTTGGGTTGCTGTTTATTGACACATCTCACCCCCCCCCCTCCCTTGGTGGGCTGGGGCTTTATAAAGCGCATAGTCCAGCAAAATGTGAAAAACGAAAAAAAAATTCCACGCCGCCGACACAAAGTACGAAATCGCCATACAGGTTCACAAAACGAAATTAAGTTTAGGGTTTATGGACATTTGATTTTGTAATCAAACCACTTTATAAGCAAAAGTGTCCAATGAGCCATGAATTGTGAAATTCGCTTATTATTTTGTATCAAAAAATAGCACAATATAATGTTATAGGTTATAAAAAAACATTTTTTCATATCTAATAGTTTACAAGATATAAATCACTTTAGAAATCAATAGCCAGAAATCGTTTATTTCTGAATATCTTTGAAAATACAAATTTATAAGCCTACTATGTTAGGAAGTGTTTCAGATATGAACAAAATACATACAAATTCCTTAAATTTTTCTACTGAAAAATCTCAGCATTTTTTCAACGACTTTCTCAAGCGCAATATTTCAAAATGACACAACTAATATTTTAATTTTTTTGGGGGACGTAGAATAAATAATCGTGGGGTACGTTGAACAAATAATCGCATAAGTGACCTTTATTCAAGAACTGGACATTTTTGTTTAAATGTGGAAGGATACGAAAAGAAAACAATGAAATATATTGCTGTACTCTTTCAAAGAGGTATTCACAAAAAAAAATCTGAGTTTTAAAAAATGTATGAGTTTTAACTTTATTGATCATTTGAAATCAGTTTAACTTTAAGGCCCTCGTCTAAAATTTGACAAAATTCGGAAAGTTAGAATTGCTTCTTTAATTTATGTGTCTGACATAGTAGAGCTTCTCATAACGAGTGATTGACTGCAGACTGCTCGTAAGCAAACTACAGGAACATGCTGGACTCTGAAGCATCTTGCTAGGAATTCACATGGTCCTGTAAAAAAATGTCAGTATCTCGCTTAGGATTTTGATACAAATTTTCATACGCCGAAACGTTGGCTAGATGCAAATTTTCGAAAGTTTATTTTTCAAAGTTACCACTAGTACTAGCCAAACTTCACTGGAAACGTTTTCAAAATTCCAAAGAATTTACCAGAAATGCTCAAATTACCACTAAATATCCACAATATCCCGCTAAGAACTAGAAATCTTCAGAGTTTACTAGAAATTATCATACTCCAAAATATAATGAAATATGCACACTTTCTATGGATTATATGTTTTTGTTTCTGAAATTCACAAGAATATATTATATTATTTTATGAAATTCATCAAACGTTAAGACACACAACTTTTTGCTTTAGCGTAGAAGCACCAGTTTTGGCCAGCCTTAGAGAAAATATGTTTAAAAATTATATGGGAAGTACTATTCATACTACAGGTATATTAAACGCAAGTTTTTGATTCATATTATGTGTGAAAAATATCGGAACTAAGCTGAAACCATTTTTTTGCTGATTGGCTAGGTAAAACGGTTTATAATCCACTATGGCTTCGACTGACGTATGGCCAAAACCGGTGCTTCTACCCTGTTTGTTTCTATTACTGCTGTGCGTTTTTACATACGCAAACGAGCTGTTCCAAATCTGAAGAAAAGTGTTTTTTTTTTGTGTATCACCCACTGACAGACTCACGTGGGCTGGTCACACAATATGAATTCCTGAGAAAAGAAGTTGGTCTCTAGTTGAGATACTGACCTCATTAAACATTACGTTTGTTTTGTACAATGCAATGCCATGGCCATTCCGAAGTAAATAAGCGCTTAGGAAGGATTTAGGAGAATATGGTAGGGGAAGTGGTGATAAAATGAACAGGGGTGGTAAAATGAACACCGTGCCTTTTACCGAGAAAAAACAAATTTCGATGAATTTTTAGCACACAATGACGATTTAGAGCATAAATCTGAGCGTTCGAGTTCATACGTAGGTCAATTGAAAATTAGAACGCTTGAAAATTAGAACTGACGTAACTTTTAGCTCGGAAGACTTGAGGTTTTTCAGTGAGGTGAATATCGTTATGATATGATGGTGTTCGTTTTACCACCAACCGCTGTTCATTTTACCTACAAAGTGCAGGTAAAATGAACATTTGCATCGCTTTTTGATAGCGATGAAAATATGTGAAAATTCAGCTATTTCAGTCTGAATCTATGTCGCTGCTATAGATTACATCCCTATTTTTGATGTTATGCGATAGAACTATACAAATTTCTCGTTTTTGTATCAGAAACAAGATGATTTCCTTAAGGTGTTCATTTTACCACCCCTTCCCTTATTAAAATAAATATCGACGAGGACGGAGTTCTGGAATGTATTCGGTATTGTACATTTACAAAAACTTAAAATTTTTTTGATACTCAAAAATGTTGCCAAAATCTGGGGGTGCCAAAAATGGAGCGATCCCACTGTATATGCAAGCCATTCCATGAAAAACCGATCTAGTGGGTCACCAAATTCCGTGAAAATTTGCTATTTTGTTCCTTATCTGAAATAATACACGTGTTTTTGAATGTTTTTACATGAAAAAATATAGAATTTTCTTTAAAAACTAGAAATTTTTATATTTTTCTCATGTAAAATTTTTTTTTCAGAGTTTTTTATTTGTTCCGAAAATTTGAAACCTTAAACTTTTATTCCTTAAAAAAGATTGGAAATCGGTTGAGCTGTTCGAAAGTTATGATTATATCCTTGCCACAATAGATCTAAATACTGGTCGCAGTGGCGCATCCGAACATAAAAGAGTAAGTGTAACGGTAGCATTAAAATTCAACATGTTGAGTGCTAACAAAATGAAAACTCATTCTACTACTTAAAACCAAGATGGCGTCAAAATCCAAGATGGCCGCCAGATTTTTTCACTTAAAATAATACTCCTATTCTTCATCTGATTCGAATAAAACACCAACGATTGAACATGATTTAAAAAATCGTTCATTTCATAGGGTAAATACCACCTAGTTTTTGTAGCCTATCTTACGCAATTTTTCCTCAGCTTTCTGATGGTGATCTCAGAATTCAAAACGAGCGGTGCGCTAATGGTGAGAAATTGATTTTTCTTATGAAATTCAAGATGGCCGCCAAAATTATTTTAACTACAAATGAAAGCTATATCTTTTCCTTATACGATTCCACTAAGTTTGCTATGTGTTCCAAGGGAAACATGAGACATATCACGTGAAGAAATACCCAAGATTTATCTAAAAATGGGCTTTTTTGCATACTGTATAGCTAGCTGGCGTACAAGGGGTCCACCAATTTGAGAAAACCGAAAGGACCACCCTTAAGTTTTATCGAAAACTAGCGATCAGTGACATAAAATTGGAATTCTAATAATGGCCGATGGCGGCCTGGTTTCAGCGAGAATTGCTCCACTAGGTTGATAACAAATTCACAGAAAGAAAAATCCATATAAATTTCAGCGTAAAATCATGCACATGAAGGGAATGCCAGATATGTCGCTAATTTACACGTCACAGCGTGTAAAATTACAATAACATCATTGAAGTTTCCACTACACATCGTGTAATCTAGCATGGACTCTAACCGATTACGCGACAATTCGCATAAATTTACATGATGTTGATGTAATTTTACACGATTTGTCATGGTAATTTGCGACATATCTGGCATTCCCTTTGTGTGCATGATTTTTAGCTGAAATTTACATGAATTTTTCTTTCTGTGAAAATTGTTGCCACCGACGGGATTATAACCTATGTCGATGGCCAAAAACGTTTTCAAAGCGTGCGCACACACAATCACGCTAGCTGAATGAAAGCTAGGTGAAATTTGATATGGAACCTGTGGAACCGAAGGACAATCAAAACGACAAATCAAAGAGTAGACAACGAGGAAGCCAACTTCTCGTTGCTGGTGACACTATAAATTCGTTGCTGCCGGTCTCGTGAGAACATGATTGTCGTCGTGACCGACAATTGCACTAAATTTCGTACAAAATGGTCAAATTCTAAATATATAGCTATACTTCCACCATAACTCGACCTTTTTAAAAAGTGTTGAAAACTATTAATTTGATTCTTGGTGAAGACACCGCATTTGTTCATTGAGTGGCAAGGACTAAATGTGCTGTGGACTGATTTTATCAAAGGGCGTAATTTGAACACAAGCCATATTTAAAAATTACTTAGACATGCAGTTTAGTTATAGCAATCGGCTGGTTAGGATATAATTGATGGAAACCAAGTCTCTGATAATAACGGTTTGAGGAGCACCGTGTATATTGGATGGAAACTGTGCAATTATTGATGATTTACGAAACACACTCATAGACGATCGAAATAATACCTTGCTGAATTGAAGCAGTTATCTAAGGCAATCAAACAACGCTAGCAAAGGGGGACCCTTGTTCAAATCTCTGTTTCGGATTCATTCATGGGTACAACTCTTTTTTTCGCAATTTTTCTATACGTGGCTAGACAGTAATGACCTCTGTTTCCGTCCAAGTGGCGCTAGCTGGTTTTGGACACCTCGCGATTTGGCGCGAGGTGTCTATCAGCCCCATCACTGAGTGGAGGCATGATTAATGAGACTGGGGCGTGCCGATGATGAGAGCACGTATATCCTCGGGTTTGATGTTGAATTTTTCGGGTTGTAGGGGAACTCGGTGTAAAATGCGCCGTCGGGGCAAAAGCCCCACCACAATACCTCATAGAAATAAGGTATTTCAATCAAATTGTTTTTTTTTTAAACAATCTGTTAACCCAATAAAAATAAAGTTCTCGAAAAAATTCACAGTTAAATAGCGTTTTTCCTTAGAATGCGCACATACCCCGTCTTCCCTTAACACTCATCGAATTTGACTACGGTCTAACAACCTGACGGGCGTCTTGACTTTAGGCGGAATGTCGGAGAGCTTAGCTGGTGTTCCCCCCTCGGGGGAACGAATTAAGAAGAAGCTGCTCATTTCAAGAACGGGGTTCGTACCAGAAACCCATATGAATATGAATGTCTCTCGGTGGACAGTGGCGCCAGTCAGTAGTGCCTTGCACGACCCTAAATATAACGAGAGCGAATTAATGATATAATTTTCGTTTTGTTTCTCCATCGTTCCGGGAGGGCTCACTTGGAAATGGTGATGCCAGATGGTTTTGTAGCTGTGATGTTATTAGATATTGGGGCTAAGTTTATCAAGTCTTATGTTTCTCAATGAAAAAATACATTGAGTGCTTTACTTTTGATGATACCTCATCCATCAAGATATGGCCTGCGCCACAATGTTACGCCGACGAACTCGATTAATGGCTGCTTACAATGGCCAGTTTCTCCATCGTCCCATACTTCCAAATTTATGCCACACTGGGTCTAATCACCAAGTTCGTTGCGCCCCCCTCCTCGTCGTAGCGGCTAGATTCAAGGTGAACACCATTTTTGAGATTTTGTCCGGCGTTCTCATAACGATCAAAAAATAGTTTCTCTGAGACAGTTGAAGCCGAAAAATACGTGATTTTGGCAACGCTGCCACACTACGTCTCTTCTTCTATCATATACGATCGTGCTTTGTTTTATGGAACCTTTTATTCCTTACTTCTCATCAGCATTTCTTCCCATGCCAGCAAGATACAGCAAGCAGAAACTTAGAGCTTAACCGAAGACCCGACGATAAATGACTATGAAATTTTCATTTTCACGGTTCATAACCGCGGTTGCTGCCCTCCGGGTCTTAGAAATCGATAACGAACGATGGGCCCGAGAGAAAAAAAAACCTGACTCTATGACGACATCGATCCGGTTCCATCTTCCGACGAGAGACCCTCAATCAGCGCAATATGACCGCTGTGAATGAATTCACTGAACCGCCAGAAGTTGGTGGAAAGTTAATCAAATTTAGCTAATTATGTTTGTTTAATTTTCTAATCATTCCAATCTCCATTGTGCTTTCTCACTAACAATCGATTTTTCATCTATCATCTCTCGACTATTTTCCATGATTACCCGCCTGCCGTTGCTCAAAACCGTACGGATGATGAATCGTTGGATGCACCTGATTCCTGCGGCAAATCGAAATCGCATCGTGATCGAGCAGATCCTTTTCCGTCGATGTTGCCGGTTCCGGTGCCGCCGATGCATGCAATGGCCCTTCCCCCGCGCTATTCGCTGCCCGGCGTGGAGATGAAACTGCAGAACAAGGACCTGTGGCGAGAGTTTCACAAGATCGGCACCGAGATGATCATCACCAAGTGCGGACGGTAAGTTTCATTTCCTGTAGAGAATTTTGACAATTGATCGACCGACCTATTAGCCAGAAATCAATATCTGGTGACAAAGTTTCAAGCACTTTTTTACCAATCTACTGGACCCTATCTCAACGTGACATGTCAAATTGAAGGTTTCAAAGCTTTTGGTTTATGTGGGAATATTGTTAGTTGAGTTTTGGAAGCATTAGGAGAAATCTTCAATTTTTGCAAGTGTAAAGAAAAAATATCCACACTTTTTTGCAATCTACTACAGATGACACGCAGGCTTCGTCCTTTGGCGGAGAGGCCTGTGTCATCCGCAAACAAAGACTTTTGACATCCCTGAGGTAACTCAGGTAAGTCAGATGTAAAAATATTGTATAATATTGGTCCCAAAATGCTGCCTTGAAGAACACCAGCTCTTACAGGAAGTCTTTCAGACTTGGAGTTCTGTTAATTAACCTGAAGTGTACGATTAGACAGATAATTTTGGATTATTCTAACAATGTATGTTGGAAAATAAAAGTGATTTAATTTTACAATCAAGCCTTAATACCAAACACTATCGAATGCTTTTTCTATGTCTAGAAGAGCAAGACCGGTAGAATAGCCTTCAGATTTGTTGGAACGAATCAAATTTGTTACACGTAAAAGTTGGTGAGTTGTCGTCGAATGTCCATGGCGGAATCCGAACTGTTCATTGGCAAAAAAAAACAAATTTAAATTGATGTGGATCTTCATTCTGTTCAAAATGACCTTCCTTTCTACAGGACTTTCTGGAGAGACTCCTCCAGAGATTATTATAGGAAAATTTATACAGGGATTTCTGCAGAAATTTACCCAGCTTTTTTCAACTATTCCTACATGGATTTCTCTACAAAATCTCTAATGGTGTTCTCTAGAAATTGTTCTAGGGTTGAGCTGGTAAAGAATCGAATGTATATTCTAATGAATGAAGCCATATTATTGAAAAACCAATGAAAACATAAAGACTATGTAGCCTACAAACATATTTTATGTTCCAGGAATTTCTTCATAAATTCCTCCAGAGATTTGTTCGGGAATCCCTCCACAGGCTCTTGCACGAATTTCTCCAGGATTTTTCCCAAGAATTTCATTTGAGACCTCTAGAGAATTCTCAAGAGATTGTTCTATGAATCCGCCCAGGAACTTATCCAGGAGATCCTCAGAAAGCTTTCTGAAAAACGTAGCTCCTGGAGCATTTAAAAAAAAAATCGTAATGGAAACCCTGGAGGACTTCGTATTCTTTTTGATAAAATCCCTGGAGAAATTCATGATTTTATAATTTACAGAGGAATCCTCCTCAAATTGTTTTTTTGAAGTCCCCGAAGCAAATCTCTCTAGAAATTTCAAAGGGAATCCCTGAAGGATTACCTGGAAAAATCATAAGAATAATTCAAGTAGTGTTTTTCTGGGAGAATTCCTGAACAAAACTCTCGAAGAATCTCTATAGGAATTTATGAAATCATTTCTTGTAGAATCCCTAGATAAATTTTCGGTGGAATCTTCGGAAGCATTCCTGGAGCAATCTCTGGAGAAAATCCTAGAAATAATTCCGTGAGGAATATCTTAACTAATCATCTAAGAAATTTTCGTACTGTAACCTGGAAAAAGCCTTGAAGACATCTCTGTCAAGTACCCCTATAGAGATTTTTCCAAAGGAATCCTTTGAGGTGTTTCTGGAAGAACTTTCGGATAAATATCAGGAGAAATCGTTCAAAGAATCTCTGAAGGAGTCCTTGACATAATCTGGCGAAATCGCTATAGAAAAGCTCCTACAAAAATCCTAAAAAAAAAAATCCTTGATGTAGTCCCAGACGGAAATTCCTGAACGAATTGCTGAAGGCCCTATCGGACCGGTCCAGAAAAACTGGTAGTGCACAAAAGTTCTTCTAAAAGATATCGCTGATTAAACCGCCAGGAGAAGCCCTGGAGAAATCGCTGTAGGGAATACGAGAGATATTATTTTGGAGAAATTCCTGGTATCTTCGAAAGAGTTCCTAGAGAAATCTCTTGAAGAGCTTCTGGAGATTTTTCGAGAGGAATTTTTGAATGAATTTCCGGAAATTTTCCTGAAGTATATACTGGAGCCCTATTTGAACTGGCCCACAATTTCGATTTATGTCAAAAGTTTTAATTCGTCAGTGATAAAGTGTCTTTTAACTTATAGGTAAAAACATGAATTATGACTTGTTGTATGATGCCGATTCCTTACACCTATTATCATTTTTTTACGAATATAATAATTTTATGTTTGGGAGGCCCATATGGCCGTAGCGGTAACCGCACAGCTTTTTAGCGAGACCACGCTTAAAGGCATGGCTTTGAAATACACCGGTCGAGGGTCTTTTTTCATCGAAAAATTTTCGAAATCGTACCTGCACACAATATACACATGCAAAAATGGTCCATCAGCAAAAAAGGCTCTCAGTAAATAACTGTAGAAGTTCTCATAAGGGCACTTAGCTGCAAAGCAAGCTCTATCTCGGTTGGGGCGTAACGTCAGAAAAAAATATGTTTGATTTTTGGCATAGTGTCTATTTACCTATTAACCTGAATAATGTACAAAAGTAAAAACGTTGGAAGGGTTTGTTCTTTGAAAGTAAAAAAACAGTGTTTGATCGTCGTATACGCTGTTGATGAAATTTCCACCTTTGAAAATCACACATAATCGTTATAAAGATTAGTGAGTTGTGTTTGATCCTTCGACCTTGACGCTTGCTCCTGCGGGGGCGGGCGATGAGGGCAGGATCAAACATGTCGCGCGTCGGTCGGGTGAAGTGAAAAGTGGCGTGATCCGTTAGTTGTGTTTGATCCTTCGTCCTTGACGCTTGCTCCTGCGGGGGCGGGCGATGAGGGCAGGATCAAACCTGTCGCACGTCGGTCGGGTGAAGTGAAATGTGGCGTGATCCGTTAGTTGTGTTTGATCCTTCGACCTTGACGCTTGCTCCTGCGGGGGCGGGCGATGAGGGCAGGATCAAACATGTCGCGCGTCGGTCGGGTGAAGTGAAAAGTGGCGTGATCCGTTAGTTGTGTTTGATCCTTCGACCTTGACGCTTGCTCCTGCGGGGGCGGGCGATGAGGGCAGGATCAAACATGTCGCGCGTCGGTCGGGTGAAGTGAAAAGTGGCGTGATCCGTTAGTTGTGTTTGATCCTTCGACCTTGACGCTTGCTCCTGCGGGGGCGGGCGATGAGGGCAGGATCAAACATGTCGCGCGTCGGTCGGGTGAAGTGAAAAGTGGCGTGATCCGTTAGTTGTGTTTGATCTATTGATCGCATCGCTTGCTCTTGCGAGGGCGAGTGATGAACACTTGTCCGGCGTCCAATGCGATTATCGAATTATTTCGCGAATTCGGTTAGGCGTAATTATATCATGGATCGCATCACCTACCATTGGTGACTCCCAGATCTATACCTTACCCACTAACCCAATATCCTTTCCATGACAACCGTGGAGATGCAGAGGTGATCTCGGTCTCTAGTAACAACGGTAGTCACACTAACATTCCTTCCCTTCCCCGATGACCGTAAGGACGTGGCCGGCGCCGTTATTGACTTTTAAAATTTGAGCTCTCGATTTGTGCACATTGAAGAATCCCAAGCCCCATTCATTAATTCCCTGTGCAACTTCGATTGTTCTGGTCAATCACGGAGTAGCAACTACGAATTGTACGGTCATCTATGCTTATGCTTATGCTTATGCATAATCGTTATAAAGATTAGTTTTCTTGGGGTAGGAGGATGGAATAAGTCTTAGAGAATGTGTTTTTCATGGTCACAATAAAATGTTTGTCCAGGGTCATGGTTTTGGGAGCATTTGCATCCTTTGGGTTTGATGTGCCTTTATTTTTTTGTTGTAGCTTAATAAAAATCATATTCAGAGGTATACAGGAGTTTTTTGAGAATAAAAGTTGTTCCTTCGATGAGATACAAAATAGATTAATACTGGCTCATAGGTTTTTAGCCAAACAGAGCCCCTTATCACACTTATATGAAGGTTTAATCACAGCTCTTCAAAATGAGACTTTTTTTTCCAAAATATGTTCAAGTCCCCAGCACTCCAGGTATAAATCCATTCTACTATTTGATATGGCCGTATGTTCAAGATAAGACATGTGTAGAATGTCGCCCCATCGTTGATGTTTTAAAAGCTTTCATAGCAAAGTTAGTTATTGAATTCGATGCCTGCATGTTTATATTTGAAGGTGTACTTCCAATTTATCCCTAGTAAGGAGAAAGTAGCACATAAAAATTCAACATCGTATTCAAAGTGAAAAATAGGGTCTAAACCACTGTTTCCCAAACTTTTTTGACTTTCGCCCCCTTGAGGCCTATATATTTTTGGAACCACCTCCCTGACATGTTTTTGAAATATTTGTATTAGACGCTCTACTTTGCTGAAATTCAAATCAATAAATTGGTAAATTTATCAAGATTACTTATGTAAAAATATTAAACATATGTGACTTTGAAGCTAATTATGCAATTAAACTAATACTATCATATATTAATATTAACATATTGAAATGATGAACTGGTAAGTAATTTGTAATGTTTGCTAACCTAACCTAAGTGTATTACAGGCTACTGTCCTTGCTACTGTCCCAGTTTTCACTGCACTAAATAAAGTTGGATGAATATTTAAATTTAGAAACTTATGAATTTGATTGATTATTTTTTATTTTCAAAATATTTGACAATTTTGAGAGCGCCAAAACTTTAAAAAACATTGATGAAACCAAAAAAAAATCCATTGCATTGTTAACTGCAATGTGAAGTCAAAACGGTTTTGTGTTATTTTTTTTTCTCAAAACCAGGATGTTTTAATCCGATAATTTTTCACATATATTTTTAGTCGGTAATTGTAGTTTCAACGTTGGCCCTTTTTTTACTAACAAAATTTTCTGATTTTTTTTTTCAATATTTTTTGCTATAAGTTAGTAGCAAGTTTTGTCGAAAACTTTGCCTGTGAGGACCCGGATGCTAATAATCATAACACTAGCTTACCAATTCAAAAGCTCTTTAATAAATAAAACATTTAATCATTTAATTAAGATATTTGAACCAATATCTAAAATGTTTAATAATTAAATGAAATCGATCACTTTAAAAACACTTTTATTGCTCCTTCTGATTACAAATATATAACATAGTTCTGAATACGTTTATGTTTTCGGAAAAAAATCAGTTACCAATTCATAATTCGTTGCGAGATTTCATACAAAATCATACGATTTTCCCAGAGAAATATACATTTGGAAAATTGTTGTCCGAATGCCTAATCTGGATCCTCCCGGGGTCCATAATAGGATTGTTTACAAATTTGACGTTGCGTATTATGGACCCTCCATTTGATTCCCATTAATCCGGCTCGCTGCCGACGTGCCTATTATGGACCCACCTGGAAATGCGTATTATGGACCCTCTTGTGTGGTTTCATTTACAAAACTCAAATTTATGTGCCTCAAACCAAATATTTTGCGTGAAACTGCTGACTAACAATGCAATCGAAGTTCCCCCGGTGGATTTTCATAGGAATAAAGTTGCTTTGACTGATAATTTTATGTTTTTCTGTAGGGGGTCCATAATACGCAAAGGGTCTATAACCGGCATCGACT
Source organism: Aedes aegypti (assembly GCF_002204515.2). NCBI lineage: Eukaryota > Metazoa > Arthropoda > Insecta > Diptera > Culicidae > Aedes > Aedes aegypti. Next base: position 145,875,920 of record NC_035108.1, read on the forward strand.
TCCTATTCTCAATCCGTCGTATCGTTTTCAACTCCGTCGCAATCAGTTTCCAAATTCGTCCCACAACTGCTCACAACGGCTCACTGTAATATATTGAGTGGTTAAAACACAATATATCAACGCTATAATAAAATGTTTTACTAGAATATATAGATCTACGGGCATCTCCCTTCATTCCTTCAGCATGATGGAATATACTAATTTCCTTTAAAATTAATTGTTCGTCATCAAAATTCAGCCCGAACATATGAACACAATTCCTTTGACCGTACAATTATGGCATTTGCTCACAGTACAGCGAAAACAACACAATCAAAGGAACCGTATTTTTACGTCGAGCGTCGCACACACATTGATGCGCACAAGCTTTTTTTTCTCAGTACGATGGATTGAACTTTGTTTACATTCTCAATTATACGCGGCGGTTGAGGAAATTTCGTAAAGTTTGGTGATTTATTGAAGTTTTACGGCGTGTGATTGGAATGAAATCCTTCAGTGAAGAAGTACGAAGGTTTTCCATAGTGAAAATAAGTGCCCGGCGAAGTAAGTCACCCACGGGGGTGGGAAGAAACTTGTGTTGGAAAGTGGTGTGACGGATGTCGATCGATGTTATTTATCGAAATGCAGTAGTTTCATTGCATTTTTGGTGTACGGGTGGACGAATCATAAAAGCTTTCACAAAATTACATTCGGAAAATGAATCTAAGTTGCAGGTAAGTTGGAATGTCCGCCGTAGTGGAACATTTTAAGTTTGATACGACGAATAGTAGCTCTTATGACGAAGTAGAACGAAACCCTACTTTCGCCCCCTTTCTAGTATTTCCGCCCCCCAAATTACAATTTTCAAATTTTCACCCCCTGGACCTGAAAATCGCCCCCAGGAGGGTGAATTCACCTTCTTTGGGAATAACTGGTCTAAGCAGATTAAACAATACAAATAATAAATACCAATTTTGTTTAGATATAATTTTTCATATAAAAACTGCCATATGACGATTTTCGCGTTTTTTTATAAGCCATACTGTAGGTTTAGATGAAAAATCATGAATTTTGAGCTGTCGCATGATGGAACTATATAATGGTCTGAAAATGTCCACATCACACCCTACCGGAACCGGTTCCGGAATACTCAGACCAAATCCGGCCAAATTTAGTTGTTTATGCACTCGTAAATAAGAATGAAAAACCATGTACCAGCTCCTTCTGAAACTGGTTCTAGGTGTCCTTGTGCTAAGGGGCCTTCTTTAGCCGAGTGGTCAGAGTCCGCGGCTACAATGCGAAGCCATGCTGAAGGTGTCTGGGTTCGATTACCGGTCGGTCCAGGATCTTTTCGTAATGGAAACTTCTTGACTTTCCTGGGTATTTAGTATCATCGTACCTGCCACTCGATATACGAATGCGAAAATGGCAACTTAGGCAAAGAAAGCTCTCAGTTAATAACTGTGGAAGTGCTCATAAGGACACTAAACTGAGAAGCCGGTTCTGTCCCAGTGGGGACGTTAATGCCAAAAAGGAAAAGAAGGTTTTTCTCAAAATCATGAAGAGGAGTTGTACATGATTCGGGACATAATTATATTAAAGTTGTAGGCAGGATATCCCTCAACAGAGTACACACTTAGAAAATATCACCGACTCCGGTAATTTTTTTTTACCGAAATATAAACCGCTGAGCGCTCGGTAATGCTTTCGGTAAAGTTAAGAATTACTGAACAATCTATAATTTTCATCGACAGTCAGCTGTCAAAAAATTACATTATATTCATGAATTATTACCGAGAGAATTGTTAAATAATTTACCGAACGCATCGTAACAGCAAGCAGTCGGAATCGGACATGCTGAATGAAAACAAAATAAAAACAATGAAGTTCATATTGATGTCAAATATAATAAATCGATTTATTTCGCGTTTTGCTTTTCAAATCGTTTGCACTTGTTAGAACTACCTATTTATAAATTTCAACTGTTATCAGGATACAGCAATGCAGAGCCGTTTAGTTAAGCGAATAGTGCAAAAGTTTCGCTCCTATGAAGGTTCCGTCTGACATATTGCCCCGTTGTTAATCAGATTCTACAATTGCTTGTCTGTTGGTGAAGGTGGGACATGCTGCAAATCTAGCGCCACAGGAACAAGCTAGTTATGCCAGTTAAGAAAACAAAACAACTAGTTCATCTGCAGTTCCTCACCCTTTGCGAACAAAACCGGTGCCATTGATTCCGTCATCCGTGCTCGTTAATGTGACGCTGCAATCCGGAAACATAATTTCGCATTTGTATGCCACAATGAAAACATTTTATTCCATCAATCATGACTCATACTTACGGATAAGAAGTACCAGACGCTCATCCTGTTACTGTAGTTTTTTTTTTTAACACTGTTAGGCAGTATCGGATGCAATACGATCGAGGACTCCGAAACAAATATGGCGGCCTCAGAAATTTCAAATTACCATTTGTTCGGTAAAACATTGTAGCACTATGAACTGATGTACCGTAATTTCGGGTGAAATTGATCATTTTTCACGGTTTTTCTAGTCTGTTTTCTATAATGTTAGCAATGCCAAACAACTAAATGCAGGAAAACAAGTACGAAGGTGAGCCTCATCGACTCATGTAGCGAAATTTTCTAACAAATGTCATCTTAGTGTTAACAAATATCTCTAAAATAAAAAATCAGGGGATCTCATTTCGGGGTGAAATTGATCACTTGTCAATGCCTTTATTGTTAGTTTTCAAAACAACTCTACATGATAAATTTGAGCTCTGTGAATCCGAATATGCTTGTCAAATTCTTAACGATGCAATATTTATATAAATAACGAACAGTTAAATTTCAACAATTACACGAAAAACGCCTAAATGTATGCAATTTCCTACGGAATTCAATGATATCTAACAGAAATTCAATTAATTCAACCATATGAGCTAATTGGTACGAGTTTTGGTTATGAAATCTGGTTTAGGGATATATCTCAAGCATCCTCACAAACTTTCAGGTTTATACCATGTTCAAATCCTTGCTTAGAAATAGAAGTTCATAGGTGTTTGTCAATACTGCACCGTCCATGATTTTGAAATTTTACATTATTTTCATAATAATAAACATTATTTAACACAAAAAAACTTTACAACACACAATTCGACAATAGTTACGACAAACAACGTTCATTTATTGCAGCTTACATTGATATTTGTGCTCCATTACGAATAAATAAAATCGTGTGATACGATGATCAATTTCACCCTTCTGATCAATTACACCCGATTTTACGGTACTGCAAAAAATTACAGTCTACGGCGAATCGAAACTGTTTACTGGGTTTTCAGTGAATGAAACGACGATTTCGGTAAAAGTGGGCAAACATTGTTTTGATTTTTTTCATTTATTCAAGGACATTCGGTAAATTAAGTTTGTAATACCGAAGCTTCAGTAAAACATATATTTACAGTACGTTTTCGGTGAAAATATTTACCGAACAACGAGAAAAAAATCTAAGTGTGTAGGACTCTAATAAAATCCTACGTATCATTCTTGCTGAATCCATGGGAACATTTAAATAAATTTGTGGCAAGATTATTGCATGATTTTCAAAGAGAATTATATAATATCCATCAGGATGCTTAGAAAAAATACTCCATTTACTGTGTCGGATCTCATGTAAAAGTCTGAGTATTTTGCAAAATTTGACCAACCGCACACAACTGTTTCTGCGATTTGACTAGCGTTTAATAAAACGTTTTCATTACTGTACTTTAGAGTGTGCTATTGTCGATGAAATCCTTCGTTAATAACTTGAAGATTCACGTATCAACAGAGAAAAGATTGCAACCGTTCGGGAGTCTTTTTTGTAAAGAAACAAAAAAGTTAAAAGGTGATTAGTGGTTAACTGAAGTATATTGTAATTTGATCAACATGGACAACCCACAAGATAAAATATTATTTAACATGACTTCTGAATATCTATTTAATATTACCGTAAAATTGGATGATCAGCACGGTCACATTAAATGGTATGCATATCGTTTTAACCCAACTATTTCTAAAAGCTGTGGTTTCGGTGTCCGTTTTTGCCCACTGTGGTGGCACCGCTCGAAGCAAGAAAAACCCATGTCCATCACGTTACAACTTTGTCGCCTGATAACGAACGGCACACGGTCGCAGGTTGGACGTTTATTCAGCACTCGGGTAATTCACAAGGGCCCCGATTGAAGAGAAACGATAAAACTCACCTCTTGATGGTCGTTATGTGCGGTGGGCGCTGCTTCGCTTGTGCGATTGCCGAGGAAAACCATTCAGGCGCCAGGCTTAGGGACCCCATGCCGAGTCGGGGCCGTGCGTCATTTCCTACCGTCCGTGTCCCTTCCATCCAATATGCAGTCGGTAAGAATGTCAGTCCAGTGCACAATGGTTGGACTCCAAGAAAATCGCGACAAAAACTACCAAAGATTTTCATAGTTGTTATTATTCCAAAACACTTGTTTTTTTTTTCTTCGATCCTTTATTGAAGTTGTTCCAAAATTAAGGAAAATATTTGATTTGGATGACGACGTAAATTGGCTTAAGTAACAATATTAAAATGTATAAAAAACATCGGAAACCTTTTTTATACAATTTTCAATAATGGAATTGTATAATTTTGATGATTTTTCAGTTGAAAAAAAAAAAAAACTTGTATCGCGTCATTATTTCATCGATCAAAACTATTGTTTTGGCCAAACTTCCTTCGTTTCCGACCATTGTTCGGTGGTGTGTGTTAGAGAAGCCGTATAATACGATCCACCGGCAAACCTTCCTTTGGTTCGGAATGTCTGTTTCGCTTTGTTGTTTTATCATGTATCCTTTCTGTTTCGATGTCTTCCTACCGAAAGTCAGGATGAATTGCAATCGTTTATAAGACTGCGGCCTGGGTTGAGCGTTGAGAGTTTTAGACCTGATCTTATCAGGCTGGCCGGTAGTCGCCGGAGTCAAGTAGCGGGATGGATTTGACTAGTTGGATGATGTCCTATAGTTGTGGAAGAAGCTTTGCATGCTAAAACGAATTAGGTATGAATATTTTTGTTTTATGCATGGTGTTTTTCGTAGTAGAATCACAGACAAGCAAACGGAATACTGATAAAATTTCCATCAATCAATCAGAGGCACCAGAGGCACGCTCATAGTTTTTCTTCGTCTTTTACGTCTTACACCTCTACCATCAGCAGTTCTTATTACACACAATAGTACTTTGTATATTTATTTACGTATTTCGTACCGTAATCGTTAGTTGCTATTATGTGAAAATTGTTAAAACAAATTTAAGAAATTCTGAATAAATCAAGACGCTACCTTTCACATTACGCCATCTGCAATTACTCAGCTGTCGTCCATTCGATTCAGATGAAATTTGGCAGGTAATAAGCTAATAGTATGTTTCCTCAACAATCAAAAAGACAATAGGGTGCAGAGCTACTTGGGCACTTCCATGATACACTTTGACATGGGGGGTTTTTCTCGGCCAAAATATCTGAAACTTTGCAATAAGAAACACTTCAATACGGCGCATATTGTGCCGAACATGAGCTCAGTAGCTTTCAAAAAAACCCACTGCCGAAGTGAATCAAAAGTGCCAGGAATAGGATCCGGTTCGCTATTCTACTAAGAGGTTAAATTTAAATATTTGTTAGTATTCTCATCCGAAGATGGATTGATGTTTGGCCAAATAATGTATCGTATCAAACAACCCATCATTATAATAAGGGAAAATAATGATTGAAATATTATTAGCTCAGAGCCAATAATGAAGGGGCAAACGCAAATTGGGGGTTGATAGGCTTTTTAGCCGAATTTGAGCTAAGTCCACTAAAGCATTCTACTATTTTCAAGCTTTTCAACGGAATTTTTAAGTGATTTTTCAAAGCAAAACAGCAGTCTGTTGCCGGTAAACTAATGAAAAAAAAAAAACAAACAAAAACAAATAAAAATGAAAGCATGCGGTTATAAGGAATGTGGTTATAAGGAATGGCACAACTAACTTGCAATAACATCAATCAAACTTATACCTATATATTTATGTTGAACACCCGTAATTTTTATATTGTTTAAATGAATTCACAGAGTTTGTAACAGTTATAACAGAATTCAATAATATGCATTAGAATTAAAGCTCTGATCCATGTCCAATCGGCGCTCACTGTCACAGTTTTATGTCAAATCAGCAAATACCTTGCCTGCATTAGTTTTAGTGAAATGTGCATTAGGGTGCGACTTATTTCTCGAAATGTCTGAAAACCAAAAATTCGTGTGCTCTTCTAAATATCGCATATTAAGATTTAGAGGTGGCGCAAGCGACTTAAACGTGAATTTTCAAGTTATGAAATGTGACCTTCAATGAAGTCTTAATAACTTTGCTATTTTCCAACAAATTTTGAAGCTCTTAGCATTATTCTTTAACTGACAAAAGTTTGGAAAACATGATATTTTCCGTTGAAATTTCATGGTTTTGGGGAGTTTTGGCTAAATTAGTTAGTCAAAATTTTTTTTATTAAATTTGTTGTGTCCACAATTTGTAACCCACTAAATTTGCTTCAAAAGCATGTTGAAAGATTTACACTACCCGTCATAAATACGGACTCACTAAAACAAGTATTGTAATAGCCAGTTGAATTTTGAATCACCCCCAAAAAAGTTTAGCATCATCTCAAAATAGGTAAATTTAAATTGTTATATCTCGAGATCCTTATGATTTGCAATGAACCGATCTTCAGCAAAGTTGTTCAGTGGATCAAGGACATCCGGAAGGCAAACAGTTAGTTCGCAATAATGCCGCTAGATGGCGTTAGTGAGCATGTAAATTGAGCATTTTAAGCATGTTCTATCTTGTGATCAACATGAGATAGAAAGTTAGAGTCTTCGGCATAGTTGTTTAGCAGGTCAAGGACATTCAAAGAGCAAGCAACAATTGGTTAGAAATTTTACCGCTAGATGGTGTTAGTGTGCATGTAAAAATGCGAGTGCTACACTAGTTTTCTCTTGTAATCCACAAGAGAAAGAAAGATCGAGTCTTCAGCAAAGTTTTCCAGAGTGTCAAAGACATCCGGAAAACAGACTTTCTGTTAAAAAAAAATCCGGTTGGTGCCACTAGTGAGCAAATGAAATTGAATGAAATGATTTCAACCTAGTAATATCTTCTGATCCAGCTAAAACAATTTCGTTCTTAAACGCTAACAATTGGCACCAGTGGCAAAAAGTACAGACAACAAGCTTTCGAACATTCAGTTTCTCTCATTGACCACCGAGCGGCGACATTGATGTTTGTATTCCATTCACTGATCGCGCTACGATTGCTACGCTGGATTCTCAAATTTCTCAAACTTTCAGCACAAGGAAGAATGGTAGTCGAGAACTGTCAAAACGTATGAAAATAATGAAAAACGTAAAACACTTGCAATTAGGAAACTGGATCGAAAAAGTAGTGATTACAAATCAAGCGTAATGTGAATACATAACTTTTTATGTTTAGTTCATCTTCCGTGGTGCTTTCTTTGCTACAGGATTTCGTTTTTACTTCCACTGAAAAAGAGCCATCTATTGCCTTTTCAGTTTTGAATATCGCCCTATTGGAGTCTTGTTTTGAACCCGAATCACTAGCAAATGAAGTAAATCAGAACTGAAACACTGGAACATGAAGTGAATGAGACCTGAAACTCGTGAATACAATGTCATACCTGCATCACTCAAATATGACATGATTTGGTAAAGATTAAGTAGACCAATCCAGAATCGCTTGAAAATGAAGTAAATCAGTCTTAAATTACTTGAACATAAAATGAATCAGACCTGAATCATTAGAAAATGAAGTGAATCAGTTCTAAACTGCTTGAGAGACATGAATCACTGAAAAATGCAGTGAAACAAAAATGAATTACTTAAACTAGAAAAAAATGAGACCTGATTTACTTTAATATGAAGTAATTAAGATCTGAACCATGCGAATATGAAGTAATTCAGACCTTTGAAGTGAATCATACATTATGCACTTGAATACGCAATGAATCCGACACAAATCACTTGAATATGGAGCGATTCTAACATTGATCACTTGACTATGATGTTAGACTGGCCCTTAAACAAAAAAGTTGTAAAACTCAACGGGGCACCCCCTAGATATGATCCTTAGGGTAAGAGAAACGCTCTCTCAAAATTTCAACTCAATTGGTTGCTCCACCAGCTGGCGCATTCGATTTGAAGTTTGTATGGGATATTCGTCTCAAATATATTGAAAATTGATCCTACGTCACTGTTTTGTTCCGTATACTAATTGTTCGCGTTCAAATAAGCCCAGAATGACAAATACATTAGTTGATACCCTAATGAACATAATTGCAGAAGGTTGTATCTGGATTTAATCTCATTTTCATTACTATTTCAGTTATTGAAAGTTAGGCTTAGATCAGCACTCCCGTACAGTCACTTATATGCATGCGACATGTGCCTCAGCTCGCCCAGCGTCATAGGTGGCTATGATGCGCTTAGTGGCTACCTCCAAGCTATGTTGAAGAAATACAAGCAGTATTGCATGATATACTTCAGATGGTTAAAACACCAACTTTATCAATTTTGATCATGGTACAATCTTCTACAATATTTTTCGCTATTACATCAAGTAGCGGTTTTGACATTCTGGGTCCAATTGAACGCGATCATCAATTTTCCTGAACCAAACAGTAGATGATGTGCTGTTGCTCATATGTTTGAGCTGAAAATCCCATATTAACTTCATTTCAAATGCGCCAGCTCATGGAACGACCAAATAAGCTGAATTTTTCAGAAAGGCTTCCTCTAACCCCAAGAAATAATCCTGGGGGTGCCCCGTGGAATCATACAACTTTATTTTTCTCCCATACTGAGCTGGGCCAGTCTACTATGATGTGAATCAGACTTGAATCACTTGGATATGAAGTGGTTCTGACATGAATAATTTGAATATGACGTGCGTCAGACATGAATCACTCGCACATGAAGTTAATATACCTGAATCCTTAAAAGATGAATCAGATCTATAGCACTTGAATATGTAATGAATCAGACCTAAATCACTTGAATATGATATGATTCTGACCTCATTCACTTCCCCATCCAAATGCCAAAGGCTTTCTGAACAACATTCTGGACATTTTATATTATTAAATCATGAGATTTAATAACAGTCAACCCTCCATAACTTGATGTTCCATATCTCGACAAAGATTTGAAGAACCAGAGTAAAAGTTGATCGTCGTGGCAACCTCGGACTTCAGTATCACATATTATGTGTTTTATAACGGAATCATCCCTGTAGTTCAAGTTCAAAGTTTAGCATCACCAAACAGGAATATTCATGATGTTATATCTCGAGATGCTGATGATCTTCAGCAAAATTGTTCAGCAGACCTAGGACATTCGGAAGGCAAACAAATTGGTTAGCAATTTTGCCTGTACGTGGTGCTAGTGAGCATGTTAAATTGAGCATTTGAAGCAAGTTCTATCTCGAGATTCATATGAGATAGAAAGTTCGAGTCTTCAACGAAGTTGATTATAAGAAGAAATCTGGACGTCAAACTATTGGATTCATTCTTCCCTCGCTTGGGAACTTTGGATTCATTCTTCCCTCGCTTGGGAACTTTGGTGATGCTTAATTTCACAAGCGAGAGAAGAATGAATCCAATAGTTTGACGTCCAGATTTCTTCTTATAATCAACTTCGTTGAAGACTCGAACTTTCTATCTCATATGAATCTCGAGATAGAACTTGCTTCAAATGCTCAATTTAACATGCTCACTAGCACCACGTACAGGCAAAATTGCTAACCAATTTGTTTGCCTTCCGAATGTCCTAGGTCTGCTGAACAATTTTGCTGAAGATCATCAGCATCTCGAGATATAACATCATGAATATTCCTGTTTGGTGATGCTAAACTTTTCAGGGTGATTCAAGATTCATCTGAGTGTTGCATCACTTTTTCAAGCGAGTCCGTATTTATGACGGGTAGTGTAGAAGCGGTTGAGTTTTCATGATGTTATGGTCAAACAAAAATGATTTTTTTTAGTAAAAAGTGGAAATTTTTTGAGAAACCTACTTTTAACGAAGGCTAGTTAAATTTTAGACAAATTTGATATTCGACAAACTTTTGATAAATTTAATTTTGAAAAGAATGATGCTAAGGTTGGAATTTAACAAATTTATGAAGACTTCACTGTAGGCCACATTTCATAACCTGAAAATTCACGTTCAAGTCACTTGCTTTTTTGGCTCAAAATTTGAGGTTTCCATTTTTTTGTGATTTGAAATCAGAAGAGCACACGAATTTTTGGTTTCGATACATTTCGAAAAATAAGCCGCACCCTAATGTGCATTCAATATAGAAGTGTCAGCACACATACTATTCATGATAAGTTTGTTCAAATTTTATTCCAAATCCATAGAACAATTTGTATAACACGAAAGGGATTTTATTTAGCTATGTCGCGTATCGCATTAATTTGAAAAGAACACTCACGTTACATGGTTGTATCGCTGAGCAATTCTCGCTGAAACCAGGCCGCCATCGGCACCCATCGTTAGAACTCCAATTTTATGTCACTGATCGCTAGTTTTCTATAAAACTTAAAAGTGGTCCTTTCTGTTTTCTCAAATTGGTGGACCCCTCGTACGCCAGCTAGCTGAACAGTTTGCGAAAAAGCCCATTTTTTGATAAATCTTGGGTACTTCGTCACGTAATATGTCTAATTTTTCGCTTGGAACACAAACCAAACTTAGTGGCATCGTATAGAGAAAGGATATAGCTTTCATTTGAAATCGAAAAAATTTTGGCGGCCATCTTGAATTTTGATAGAAAAATCGTTTTTCTACTATTAGCGCACCGCTAGTTTTGAATTCTGAGATCACCATCAGAAAGCTGAGGAAAAATTGCGTAAGATAGGCTACAGAAACTAGGTGAGCAATGGTATTTACCCTATCAAATGAACGATTTTTTAAATCATGTTCTACGATTTTGACGCATATGACGAGTGCAATCAGTACAAAAACCTTTTTTGTACTACAAAGAAACAAGTTTTCAACCTTTGTTGTTTTATTCGAGTCGAGTAAAGAATAAGAATATTATTTTAAGTGAAAAAATCTGGCGGCCATCTTGGATTTTGACGCCATCTTGATTTTTAGTAGAAGAATGAATTTGTCACCTTGATAGCACTCAGCATATCGAATTTAGTGACCACCAATAAAAAAAGGTTACGTTTACTCTTCTTCTTATTATTCTTCATTTTCCTGACGTTACGTCCCTACTGGAACCGAGCCTGATACTCAGCTTTATAAATCCAGGTTATTAGACAGGAATTTTCTTTTATAATGCGATTTCTGACAACAAAATAATTCTACGACATATCTTTGAATTCAGTAATAATGAATAAATAAATTTAATAAATGCAAACCGGCCAAAACATTGATTGTATTAAACAAACATTTTTGTACCATTTATTGAATGAAGTTTATAGATTGGACAACGGGACATTAGTAAGTCTTGTTGTAATATCTGTAGTTTTAACGTAGAACATTGACAAAAGTGCATTTATTTAGAATGTAAACCTTACATTTTGAAGCAAAAAAACATTCTTGATTTTCTGAACCATAAAGTATCGTTTATACGACCGCCCAACATGCATGTGAAAAATAGCGAAATTGAAAGATGAGAAGCAGGTTTTGTTCTAATGTGGACGTAATGCCAAAACGCAGGTGTATTATTTCGAGGTTGGAAAATCTGGCGGTCATCTTGGATTTCGACGCCATCTTGGTTTTTAGCAGTTAAATGATGTTTTACCATCTCAGTGCTCATCATGTTATTATGAGGTCTCCGTTCAAAAAATAACAATCAGATTCTATTTTTCTTATCTTATCTCAGCTGTTCAACTGATTGTTCATTTCTATCAATGGTTTTGACCAAATAAATGAAAGAAATAATGCTATTTTTCAACTCGAAGATATGTAGAAGAATCATTCAGGTAGCAAATAAGCGTTAATAAATCATATTTGCTAATTTGTTTTTAAAGCTAGTTAAGCTGGGGGGCTGGCTCTGTTCCAGTAGGGACGTAACGTCAGGAAAAATTAGAACAAGAAAGATAATAAGTGTAACGGTAGCATTAAAGTTCAACATGTTGAGTGCTAACAAGGTGAACTATCATTCTACTACTTAAAACCAAGATGGCGTCAAAATCCAAAATGGCCGCCCGATTTTTTCACTTAAAATAATAGTCATATTCTTTACTTGACTCGATAAAACACCAAAGATTGAAAACTTGTTTCTTTGTAGTACAAAAAAATATTTTTGTATTGATTGCATTCGCCATATGCGTCAAAATCGTAGAACATGATTTAGAAAATCGTTCATTTGATAGGGTAAATACCATTGCTCACCTAGTTTCTATAGCCTATCTTACGCAATTTTTTCTCAGCTTTCTGATAACGATCTCAGAATTCAAAACTAGCGGTGCGCTAATGGTGAAAAAACGATTTTTCTATCAAAATTCAAGATGGCACACAAATTTTTTCGATTTCAAATGAAAGCTATATCCTTTTTGTATACGATGCCACTAAGTTTGGTTTGTATTCCAAGCGAAATATGAGACATATCACGTGACGAAATACCCAAGATTTATCAAAAAATGGGCTTTTTCGCAAACTGTTCAGCTATCTGGCGTACGAGGGGTCCACCAATTTGAGAAAACATAAAGGACCACCCTTAAGTTTTATCAAAATCTAGCGATCAGTGACATAAAATTGGAATTCTAAATAGCCGCCGTAGCAAATGTTTACTTCTTGGAAAAAAAAAAGTTGGAAGCAAAACTTTTGATTTTATCGATGTTGATAGAAAGTGTAGTGTTCAATAATTATTGAGATTATTTTTTTATCAATGTCTACTACGCCAGACACCGTACAATTGCAGTGGAAATTGAGTCACCAAAAATTTCCAAAAAATCGAAAGAATAAGCTGGAAGGATTTGTTTTTTCACCTCGGGTAATAAAAATGCACTAGTTTAATTTATAAATTAAAATTGAGGCGGAAAAAGTGTTTCAGCGAGAAGAATGTTGATGTACGAACATGCAGTAGCAGTTCTGCACCTCAAAGTAAAGTTAAGGGTGGTTAAAATCTGTTAAGGTGAAGTAGGCCGTCATTGAAATTTGAACGCGATGTTGGTGATTGTTGCTAAATTATGTCACAAATTCGAATTGACGAAAATCAGTTGGTATTGCACTGACGCATTTGAAAAAGTATCAGCATACTTTCCGGATATAAGCATATATAGTGATACTTTTCCAGATCAATATTAGCTATGGCGACTGAGTTTTATTACTTTGAAATAGCGAGCTGCAATGAATGTCAGGCTACTTAGCCTTAAAACTGGTTGCTCATTTTGTCTGAGCTAATTGGGAGGAGCCGTCAAAAATGATCCAATCCTTAATACAGCCAAAAAGTTGTTGTTGTGTTAGAAAGGATTACTATACTTCTACACGACTAACAAGAAACCATCAGAGTTGCTTGCTGTCACTATCGACGCTTGAAATTTGCTGATTTGTACAGGCCGACTGCGATACAATTCGAATCATTCCGTATCACATCAACATCATGCTCTACTCCATCACCAGTGCATTGATGGTGATAGACTATGGATATCACTGATGGGTTAAGTTTAGCCTTAAATTAAGCAATTAAAATGGCAATTTATCGGTACGATATTCTTAATAGTGCTGCAGATGGATTAAAACTGTGTGTTGGTCACTGAAAAACATTAATAGCGTGGGTAATTACCACGTGATCACTCATTCTGCAGTGATTGTGATCTAGAGTGCGATGTCGCATCACCGCTCTTAGTTGTCAGATCAAAGTGATATTGATAGTTCGCAACTGATATTGATAGTTTTAGTCCATCAGCCATCAGCTGATATGACTGATATTGTGCAACTCTGGAAACCATTGCTTTGAGCAACAAAATTATGAAAATACGAGGCAATAAGTCAAACAAATAAGCCAACCTTTGTAGGGGCTTATCGTCATCATCATCATCATCAACTCATCCATGATTTTTGGCTGATGAGTTGTGTGTTTGAAAACTCACGTTAGCAAACTTCGTAGATTGGATACTAGCTATATTCATGTTTGTTTTTTATAGCCTCGTCTAGAATGCTTTCAAGAACAAGGCTTAGAAGTTAACATTGATCTAATTAGAAACAAGAATACCAAAAGCATGAATATTGCTATGCTCGGCCACGCCCATTTTTACCGTATGTTGGGATAGGGGAAAGATGATTCTACCCCATTACTCTGAATCCCATTTCCCCGAATGCCATTAACCCGAACGCCATTATCCCGAATTCCAAAACCCCGAACGACACATCACCCCGAATGACATTACCCCGAATTCCAACATCATGGGGAAATATCATCAATATCATCATGTCAAGATAGTTGTAAATTCGGAGAAATAGCATTCGGGGTGATGGAATTCGGGGTAATGGTACATTCGGGGTAATGGAATTCGCGACGATGGCATTCGGGGAAATGGAAATCGGGGTAACTGGGTAGAATCGGGAAAGATATGTTGGTAACGCACCCTTTCTAGTGAACATGAAGTCGTGAGTTCGTTTCTCACCGAGAAGACGTGTAACTTTTTCGCAAATTTCACATCAATTTGTCCATTTAATATAAATGCAAAGTATATGTAATGTTTAGTTTTTCGGTAGTTGTTAAAACTTCCACTCGGCTGGTTAGTCGTAAACCACGAATCATAATGAAAAAAGTACTTATAATGTTGTAGTATATTGTCTGTTAGGATAAGTTACAGGAATATAAGTAGATCTCAAAAAATGTGGTAATCAGCCAACACCGAAAAAATATGTAACTCAGGATGAAAGTTGCTTTTAAATATGTGTTCTGCAAGTTCATTAACAAGAATGAATTATAAAGAATGACTTTTCAAACTTTTTCAAGTCTTATTCTTATTTTTCGAAGAATTTTTAACGCTTATTTACAAATAATTGAAAATGTTTAATTGTTGTGATTTATTTGCTCTTCAATAATTTTTTTAATGAAATTATATTCTTCTTCAAGGCATTAACGTCCTGACTGGGACAGAGCCTGCTTCTCAGCTTAGTGTTATTTTGAGCACTTTCGCAGTTATTAACTGACTGCTTTCTTTGCCTAAGTTGCCATTTTCGCATTCGTATATGGCATAATGAAATTATATAATTCATATATTGTTAGTAATATATTTCTTTATGATTAAAATGTATTCCAAACTTGTGGATGATCATCACACCCTATTCACAAAAAACAGTATTTGATCAACTAGCGCCATACGGTGCCATCTGTGTTTACTTTGCTTTGCGTCCAGATAGGGTCGCATTATGGTGCACCGATTGGCAAAACCGCGCGCTTCGAACAGATTCGTTTATTTCTGAGCAAAGATCACCGATGCTTGTTTTTGTTTACCAAAAGTGCTCCGTTTCTTTTGTTCCGTATATCCTTGAATGGTTGTCAACAGCTTGACAATGTTTTCCAACTTTCAATCGTAGCTATAGCTTGAGGATCCTGTTTGTCTCTGTTTGTTTTTCTTCCTGGTAGTTTCGATGTGCTTTCAGGATGTGTTTATTTGCAAACCGAAAACCGAAGTTTTATTTTTTCCTCGACAACAAAAAAGGATCTTATGGTGTGATCTTTGCTGTCCTTACGTTCTTAATTGGGGTATTGGTTGCAATGTGGTATTTTATTTATTTGTAATATTTTTATGAGAAATTTTACAAAAGGGTCTAAGAGCCTTACCTTAACTTTTGAACCATATGTTTAATTCATGTGAAAAATACATGTTTATAATGGATGAAAAAAACGCTCTCAATTAACTTAACCTAAATGTCGAGCCTAGTTTCACGACACTGAAGACGGCTTTAAAGTTCGAAATACGTGTATCTGTCAAAGGATATAATGTCTAGTGAAATCAAATGGTACAGTACTAAATTCGGTTTATCATTTATTTATAGGTATTCCACTAAACACCTCGAAGATTTATTATCAAGAACTTCCTGTTGGTTTAGCTGGAAAATTTGTCAAAATCGTTACAGTTTTGCGCTCTATCGTGCGTTAATAAGATTCCTTTGATATTAAATATAAGGATTCTATTACAAAGGAATATGCGTTTCATACAAAATTTCAATGCAAGACAGGTTCAGTGTGGGCCTTCCTTAGCCGAGTAGTCAGAGCCCGCGGCTACATAACAAAGTCATGCTGAAGGTCCAGGATATTTTCGTAATGGAAATTTCTTTAACTATCATCGTACCTGCTACACGATATACGAATGCGTAAATGGCAACTTTGGCAAAGAAAGCTCTCAGTAAATATCTGTGGAAGTACTCATTGAACACTAAGCTGAGTAGCCAGCTCTGTCCCAATAAGGATGTAATTCCAAGAAGATTCAATTTTTGCAAATTTTTGTTGCAAGCTTGTTGTGCAATTTTACGCAGATAAACAATACATGCGTAATAAAAACTTGCCTTCCAGTAATGCAGCTCCGCTATTCGATTATGAACACCTACTTCAAATGTCACTTTGAATCCAACAAACAAAGTTCATCTCTCGTTGCTGTTCTCGTGGATTCCCAAATGCTAAGGTCGTTTTAAGGTCCCAAAACGGTTGGACCTAGACCCAGAAACGAGAATCGGGCTTTCGCCTCCGGTACTGACTTTGTTTTTGGATTTGGTTTTCATTGTGCCGCCAATAACGCAAGCGTGCACTACATTACACCGTGAAACTATGGCAAACCTTGACGGGCAGGGGTTGAGACGGATCGATGTTACGCCAGTCAGTCCATTGAACGCGCACTTACAGCCCAAAAGACCGCACTGAGCTCTCGGCTCTGTAAGTAGAGATGGATATTAATTTGTAATAGATCATTTATTGAAGAACACTTCGTTCGAGAGAAAAAAAAGCAGCTGTTTCATCGCAATTTAAACTGTGAGCGTGCGGAGTGCGAGTGCGCGGTTCAATTGAAATTGGATTAATTGAGGGCTGTTGAAGCCCTGAAGAAGGCGAAGGGGTTTCCAACCCAAGTGGAAGGGATTTCACGGTGTGTCTAAATTCGATATTAACGAATGATATATTGATATACATAAATGATCGGTGTTCCGACTGGCCGGACTATATGATTCTGCCAACAAAATGTATTCTAATTAAAAGGGAAGATGTTAATATATTACATCTTTTAATGTGAATCTGATTGTTATTAGATTATTTTGAATGATTTGGAATGGTAAATGATACAGCGTGAGGGATTTTCTTCTACCATGAAAATATTCCTTGTAAATGACCATCAATCTTCAAATCACTGAATCTTTCGTTTCTCTCAGTGAATTCAATCATACTGTATATTTCTAATGGTTGATGCAGAATTATTGGTAATTTTTATCGTAATAAATATTTCAGGCACAACGTGGATTCGGTTGCTCGTGAGAAAGAGAGTAGCCGTTAAATGCTGAAAGCTACTTAATGAGCGGACTGATCGGGTGTGTATTTCCAAAAGGTTTCTGATCTATCGAAATTGGCTTGGATTGGGTTTCTGTACGTACAGTCAGAAGTCAAGGCCCTGAACTTTACCAAACGGGTCGACGCGGGATTGACGCGACCGGCGATGCATTCGTAGGTGAGCAACCGCAGGGTGAAGAAAACGATCCAACCTGGCAGTAGGTGGTTGCCTTTTTTTTTCGAAAAACAAGAGCGAAGGAGCTAGGTGATGTGTGATGAGATTATTTATAACTTGAAAACCCGTAATTATCAGAAGAAATATTTCCATTTATAATGTGGTGCATTAAATATTTTGATAGCCCCGGTCAGATATAAATGGGCTCTGGTAAGTTGTTCAATCGATGCGTTGAATGTTGGAGCTGAATGGCTGATAAAAACAATTGTGATGGTGTGGAAAATTTTCAATTCGTCAAAGTGTGATACATTTGAAGTTTCAGAGCTGTATAAGATACTCGTTATTGAGTAAATTAATTGGACAGGATTAATCAATCAGATAAGATATTTGGGAAACTTACCTTGTTTTATGATGAATTCAAAATTTCAAAGGATCTTCTTATTCTTCTTCTTCTTGGCATTACGTCCTCACTGGGACAGAGCCTGCTTCTCAGAGTAGTGTTCTTATGAGCACTTCCTCAGTTATTAATTAAGAGATTTCTTTGCAAAAGTTGCCATTTTCGCATTCGTATATCGTGTGGCAGGTACGATGATACTATATGCCCAGGGAAGTCAAGGAAATTTCCTTTACGAAAAGATCCTGGACCGACCGGGATTCGAACCCAGACACCTTCAGCATGGCTTTGCTTTGTAGCCGCAGACTTTAATCACTCGGCTAAGGAAGGCCCCACAACGATATGAGCACCTACGTTATAGCCAAAGTTCTTCCAATAAACAGGAAGTGTTGATGTAGGTGTTTGGTGTGCGATATTTCACTGCAAAAAGAATGATAACTCTGAATATGAATATTGGGCAACGACTGTTTAACTTTATAAAGTAAAGTATTTAGCCTAGGTAACAATTACATAGCATAACAAAAATGACAGTTTTGGATGTTTGGGATTTTGGGCTGCTGAATCTGATGCCGTTCTCATAAATGTTTCAGCATGTCACAATTTTTAGTTCGAAGTCGCCAAAGTTCTACATAAAACTGATGTTTTTGATGTTTACATATAATTCAAAGTAAGATTCATCAAACTTTTCAGTGATTTAATCCTCGAAGCATGCAAAATAGCACTTTAACCATCGTTTCAAACATAATTCGGTTTCAATTGCAAAACATAATTTTGATTAAATTGACTTTTCCGACATACTTGTAGTCTCCATACTGAATTCTCCTTTTTATTTGTGTGGCAATATACAATGCTCTCTGCCATCTAAAAATAACTTTTGAGCATCAAAAGTATTATGATCCTTTACGATAAGTATTATTTGACACATGAAGTTTAGCTTCCTTGGCGAACTATTCAAATAAATTACCATACAAGCTGCCGAACTTGTATGCAAGTTGGCTGAAAAAGTCATATTTTGTATATTAACACCCGTACTCCCAACCCCCCTCAGAGAGTCGGAAGTGCAACTTTGACCATCCATATCCTTCTAGTTTTCGAAGCGATTCTCAAACAATTCTCAAACAATCTAGAATAGTTCCTAGATTGATATTCATCTTTGGGTTTTTGAAATAGATGTATCTACCCTAAGTTATTAAGCAAGAGGCACTTCCTAGGTTTTTGAAAAACGCATTTTTTTCACAAATTCAACAATAAAGCAAAATTTAAAGGAATTGTAAAGGTCGGCTAAGCTATGAATCTACTTAGCGTTCGAACACTGGGTTAACAAATGGCTTGAGCGCCACCTCCTAAGAGGACCACTTATCGTTTTAACTGCCCGGCAAAACTCAAACCTCAAGGCCAGTTCAATTTCGAACAATTACTCGAACGTGCTAGTAGATGCTGAAATTTCTCAGGTAGCTCTCGTAACCGACTCAAAAAGTATTCAAAGACCCGACTTTCTACCAAGACGATGACTCAATGGCGACTAGTTCTCATCACAGGCTAAAACTATCCCGAAGATCTCAATCTACACGTTTCAAAATGAGAGACTGAGATTCCCAAGCACTCCACACTTGGAGTACAACATCAACTAAACCTTGCAACAAATGACCGAAACGTGAGAAGACTCTTCAAATCAGTGCAACATTGTTGGGAGAATTTATCGGGAAATCTAAATACATCAAACAACTAACACAGTTTATTCAAATTTCAACATATAGTCGTACATTTCTTAAATCCGGTACCCTATTTCCTTTCCTATGCCATTTATCTCTTCTCTTAACTATTCTACCTGTGCGGATTTTCAATCTACCTCTCCTAGTCTTGTGCTACCAAACTTCCGAACTTCCAAAAAGGTTTCGCATGCATGGCAATCACATTTGTTAGGTTTATACTCACGGTTTTACTGCTTTACCGACACTTCGCCATCTCTTTCGTCGCGTCGCTCAGGCAATGCACTATGGTCCAGGAATCAGTTTTACGCGGAAAGATGCATTTTGAGCTTTAGAATGAAACATTAGACAAAAACGGTCTTCTACAAAGTTGTTTGTATTAGTTGAGCCCTTTGTTTGGTGTTATTGAAAATTAGGGTGGACCACATTTTCATAGAAATTGTGTAACTAACTTTCTTATTTGTAGAAATTATATTATACATGCTTCAGCAAAGTTGTAGACCATTAAATTTCAAGCAACTTTGCCAAAAAAAGTTTTTTTGTATCTCTTAAATTGACCGATTTAGAGCTTTTTTCCTACGGTGACATAGGGTGGTCCGAACAAAACTGGTTTTCTGGCTCTAGAGTTTTCAATTCACATTTCTTATCAAAGTAGTCTAAGAAACACTTTTAGAGCTTTGAAAAATGCGTAATTTGGTGAGTGAAGAAACTCGCTATCTCCTTCCGTTTAGGAGTTATTGTTGTTTTTCTCTCAAAAACATGCCTACTTTGATTGTGAATATCTCTGATTGGGGCAAACATAAAAAAAATCTTTTGACGGCATTCAAAAGACAAAATAAAATTGTATATTATATCAAAAAATTACAGATGTGTTATTTTTGTAACTCTAATAAAACGTCTTGAAAATCAATTATTTTTTATCACAAAAACCTTTATAACTTTTGAACTAAAATAGATATCAACAATCTTTTTGCATGAAAATTTGCGTTTTGTTAAGTTCTAAAAGTCGTTCATAGACGACTTTGACGAGAAAATAATAATATAAAAAACAGAGTTGAAAAACTTATTTTTGTTGGACTACCCTGCGATGATTAGGAAAAAATGCTCTAGATTGGTCAAATTTTGAGCTACAGAAAAACTTTTTTTGGCAAAGTTGATCAAAATTTCAAGTTCTACCGCTTTACCTAAGAGCATATACCAGTATTTTTGCAAATAAAAAAGTTGATTATATGATATGTGTGATATTGTGGACCACCCTAGTTTCAAATGACGCAGTATGTAAGCTTACATTTTTAGAAACAATTTTGTAGAAGATCATTTTTGTCTAAAATTTCATTTTCATGCCCAAAATGCAAAATAATAAAAAAATACATACTATGAAAATCTTCAAAATAGTTTTAGAGTACTATCTTTCTTATTTCGGATTTCTCGTCAAAGCGGTCTATGAACGACTTGAAGAACTTAACAAAACGCAAATTTTCATGCAAAAATATTGATGATATCTATTTTAGTTCAAAAGTTATTAAAGTTTTTCTGCTTAAAATCCTTTGTTTTTCAAGGCATTTTATTAAAGTTACAAAAATAACACATCTGTAATTTTTTGATATAATATACAATTTTATTTTGTCTTTTGAATGCCGTCAAAAGATATTTTTTATGTTTGCCCCAATCAGAGATATTCACAATCAAAGTAGGCATGTTTTTGAGAGAAAAACAACAATAACTCCTAAACGGAAGGAGATAACGAGTTTCTTCACTCACCAAATTACGCATTTTTCAAAGCTCTAAAAGTGTTTCATAGACTACTTTGATGAGCAATTTGAATTGAAAACTCTAGAGCCAGAAAACCAGTTTTGTTCGGACTACCCTATGTCACCGTAGGAAAAAAGCTCTAAATCGGTCAATTCAAGAGATACAAAAAAACTTTTTTTGGCAAAGTTGCTTGAAATTGAATGGTCTACAACTTTGCTGAAGCATGTTTAATATAATTTCTACAAATAAGAAAGTTAGTTACACAATTTCTATGAAAATGTGGTCCACCCTAATTTTCAATAACATCAAACAAAGGGCTTAACTCATACAAACAACTTTGTAGAAGACCGTTTTTGTCTAATGTTTCATTCTAAAGCTCAAAATGCATCTTTCCGCGTAAAACTGATTCCTGGACCACTGTGCAATGCTGGTGAACAAAGGTATCACCGATGAACGATTGGCGAATCCGACGTCAGCGCGTGATTAAAGTTGGCGGGAATCTGGCTCTTTCCGGAGTGCCTATGTTGATGGAGCAACTCCTTTCCAACTCCGGCTGGCAGTTGGGACCTTTAATGCTGGCACTTGAGGTCAGTAGTGTAACACGATAATGTGTATAGCATCGTCTATTGACGCGAGGTGTCGAGCGTTAGGAAAGGCGGCGAACAAAAGCCAACAATAGAAGCCGTCGAACGGCTATTAGTTTCCTTGACCTATATGATGATATAATTCGATAGCACTAAGATTTTACCTTTTTTGTCTAATTTACAGGGTGATTACTAATTCCTGTCAGTAAAGTAAAAGATCGTAGATAAAAGATGTATGTATGAATTTTAATTTCCAGTGTTCATCCTGTTTTGCACATCTATAAAGTTTGTTTTGACAAAGTAAAGATTAAATCTTATTCCATTTACCTTAGTTTTTAGTCATACGTGTTGTTTTAAAGGCATTGTACCTGGCACGCACGTTTTCCACAGATATATATTTTTGACTAAAAAAAATTGCCTGAGTGAAACAGCGTGTTACCACAATCTTGTAGACTTACTAGGGAATAGCATAAGACTGATTATGGAAAATTGTAGCGAAAAAATTATGTCTTTTTGGTTAAAATATATGCTTCTGAATAACGTGCGTGTTAACTATAATGTTTCTGAAACAACGCGTGTGGCTGGAAATTGAGGTAAAAAAAATAAATATGTTATCTATGTATAGCGAAGACAAATGTTATAGATATCCAAAACTGGATATTCACTGGTAATTAAAATTTATTCAACCATCTTTTTTCTATGATTATTTATTTCACTGACAGGATATAGTAATCACCCTGTAATCACGCACAGTACCGCACTTGCTAATTGAATATTTATTGTTAGATCTAGCACAATACCTAACGGAAATTAATTAACTAATACATATTATACTGAAATTCAGACATTTCTTACGTTTAACAAACCTCAAGAAACACACCGTAAAACTACAGGAAAAAATCTTCACACTTCATAGAGTTTGGGATAGGTCAGATAGGTCGCAAGATGGGTTTTGGTCTTCGTTCCGCAAATCATGGACCGGTCTTATCAAAAAATGAGTCCCGAGTCGCTTTGAATTTTGAGTTGCAGGCAAACGGGTCCAAAAAAAAGGGTTTTTCGTAATATTTTGGGTAAAATAAATTTCAAGTGTAGTCAAAAATTTCAATATCTTGAGCTTGCTTGAGCTGAGCTTGATTGGCCGCCCGTGGATGCACTCCAGTATCGCCAGATCAGCTGCACTTACACAAGGAACCAACCGAATGACTGCTTGGGACTAACAGGCATCCTCAGTGTATAAGTGCTGGTGATCTTCTATTTTTAGGCAACAATGGCACCTGCCACGTCAGAATGCAGACCAATGAGGGGAAGGGGGAGGAATTGATGATGCATTGAACTGACTCCCACGTAGACCGTATATGCCACTGCATCCACGTCAGTTCATGCGGGAGTGTATGGATTGGGGGAAAGGCATGGCAGAGAGGCAGAGAGGTTTGCTTTTGTGGTTAGCAGACTGCCTATGTATCAGGCGTAAGAAAGGCGTGCGCGTGGAAGTAGGAAGCGTTAGGGAAACGGTTTCTTGTCCGTCTCTGGTTCTAGCGTTTGCTATGAACGAATAGTTTGAGTGTGATATATTTAGAATGGAAGATAGAAGCAAGTGAGAGATATACAACTACAAAGTACGAGGAAAGGGACGGGCCTGGGATTGAACCCATGACCTTCTGCATATGAAGCAGAAGCGGTAGCCATCAGACCACCAACCCCGTCTGTAGTCAAAAATTTCAATATCTGCTCAAAAATGTTCACGTGACTTCTAAAAGATATTGCTTCACGTTAAGCCTTGAGTTTTTAATTACAGGCATACAAAATCATGACATAAGTTTTGTTGGTTTTTTTTTTAAGTTAAAATAAATTTTGAGTGTAGTCATTTTTTTCTACTGAAACACATTCACTTGACTTCTACAAGTAGATATATGCCGAGAAAACTACATTCATAGTTTTCAGTTTTGATTTACAGACTAAAAAGGAATAACGATTTTTTGTGGTTTTCTGGAAAAAAAAATATTGAGTGTTATCGGAAATTCATTTATTTACTAAACATGTTGATTTGACTTTCACTATTAATTTCAAGTCGAAAAAACTATATGTCATCGAATTTTGAGTTACAGGCAAACGGGTCCAAAAAATAGGGTTTTTCGTAATATTTTGGGTAAAATAAATTTTAAGTGTAATCAAAAATTTCATTCTGCTCAAAAATGTTCACTTGACTTCTTAAAGTTAACTAATGCCAAAAAACTGCATGTCATATTCTTGAGTTTTTAGTTACAGACGAACAAACTCGGGAAATACTACAAGAAATATCACAGCCTTAAATTTTGATTTACAGACAACGAAGCTCAAGAAATACGTTTTTTTTGTGTGATTTTCTGGGTAAAATAAATTTTGAGTGTAATCGTAAATTAATTTTTTCACTCGAATATGTTTTTTTGATTTTCACAATCAAACTGTCGGAAAAACTATATGTCATCGCTTTGAATATTGAGTTACAGGCAAACGAGTCCAAAACATAGGGTGTTTCATAATATTTTGGGTAAAAAAAAATTGAGTTTAACAAAACAATTTCATTCTGCTGAAGAATGTTCACTTGACTTCTACAAGTTAATTTATGCCGAAAGAACTGCATGTCATATCCTTGAGTTTTTATATACAGACGAACAAACTCTAGGCAAACGGGTCCAAAAATTAGGTATTTTGAGTAAAAGAAATTTTAAGCGTTATCAAAAATTTCAATTTCTGCTAGAAAATGTTTATTTGACTTCTAAAAGCAAATTGAGGCCGAAAAAACTACACGCCATCGCTTTAAATTTTGTTTTATTGTTGAATTTATAGAAAAAATGTGTTTATTTTTTTTTTTAACTAAGAAGAGCCTTTTGCTCAATAACTTTGGGTTGACGCATGTATTTCAAAAAATGCAAAAATGAATATCAATCTTGATTGGTGTCGGGTTCCATTGCTGAACATTTTATGAAAATCGCTTCGAAAATGACAGAGATATGCATGTTCAAAGTTGTACTCCCAATTTTCATTGGAATTTTGGTAGTTGGCGTAAGTTTTCTACCCTTTGCACTGTGTTTTATTTCGTCAATTTCATGCGCTCTGTGAATAGCACCCAAACTGTTGATTTTACCGATATAGTTTGGTCGGAGAAGTTTCTTGATCAATTCACCTAGCAGTGAGATAGAAAAACTATATTTTCAAAAACATTTATATAGACATATGGTGTCTTCGGCAAAGTTGTAGAATTGGCTTTTTGAAACAACTTTGTCGAAGACATGATTTTACTACCTCTTATACTTTTTGAGATGTGAATGGCCCCTAAAAATCATATTTTTAATCATAACTTTTTCCAACAATTTTGACATTTTTTGTGTTTTCTACAAAGTTTTTTGTCATGAAAAAAACTGTGTTTTAACTGAACATATCATCACGTTATCTTTTGAAGTAACAAAGTTATTTTTGAATTACTCTTTTTTCAAGGGGTACTTTAGGCCCCTATAACAAAAAGTACCATATCTTCCCTTTCGGCAGATGATAAAAACATTTGTCTATAAGCGTCTTTTCATGAGTTCTAACTATTGAACAAATAAGCCTTATTAAAACGATTTCTACATTCCTTTACTTTAAAGAAAAGAGAGGTGCAATGTTCAGCAAAAACATGCGTTTTAAGATATCTAAAAACTTTGTAGAAGACATAAAAAAATATTAAAAACCTTAGTAAAAAGTTATGAACAAACGATGATTTTAAACGATTTTTTTCATACAACATCGTATACATTCTGTTGAAAAATTCGTAACTCTTTTACATTTTTTTTAAATTTTTAATGTTTTCTACAAAGTTGTTATATATCTTAAAACGTGGGTTTTTGCTGGACATCGCACCTCTTTATTCCTTTAAGTAAAGGAATTATCTGTAGAAATCGTTTTAATAAGGCTTATTTGTTCAATAGTTAGAGAAGCAATCATGATAATCATTATGGTTTCGAATAATTTAAAGGGTCTTATTGTGAAAAACGTTTTTATTTTGACAAAAAAACAAAATTTTGAAAATCGACAAAAAGTTGTTCCAAGTAATTATTGAAAATTTCTCCATTATGGAGTTTTATCCCAAGCATTTATTGTCCTTGAGGATTCTATGGAAAAATTTAAAAAATCTATTAATGAGGTTTTTGTGTTTAAATTACAGTAAAAACTCATTTTTTAGGTTTTATATTTTAATTTTTCATGATACAAAATTAATTATTTTTTTGAGTGTTCATTTTTTCCTGTAGTGTAAACTGTTTACTTCAACTTCTCCATGAAATGTCTTAAAACAACAGTTTCGGAATTAGAATATCGTGCAAAAACACATAGGCCATTTTCAAAAGTTATGCTTGACTCAAAATGATCGTTTTATCAATAGAAAACACTTATTCTGTCATACTGAAAACATGTGTGAAATTCAATCTAAATCGAAGATGGTCGAGCACGATTTTAGTGTTTTATTGAACTCCTTTTAGATAGAATACGTCTATAGAACTAAATATAGTTTTAGCTTGAACATCATTTCAATTGTTCAATTTAATTTCATGTTCAATTCAATCATTTTATTGATCGTTATTACAAGTCCTCCTGCCAAAAGAACTTAAATCGGCCGACACAGTCATGTTGGGGGAGCTGTTGAATGTAAATATTAAACAATATAGGGTGCAGAGCCACTTGGGCACTTCCATGATTCACTTTGGCAAAAATATTTTTAGCCTTAGTAAAAACCTATAAAAATATCGTATTTTAGAAAGAATCAATGTAACGATCAGCTGACCATCATTTAAATCGCTTACGTTGCACATTAACCGATCTATCAATCACGGTTGGACTCCATTCAGCTTTGTGCACCATGAATCGAATAAAACGAAATTCCAGCACCAAATTGGGGATATCGGTTTCGAAACCGCGGTCGTTCTGAAATCTGGCTACTTCTTGCACCCGGAGACAAAGGAGGAGGAAGTCCCAAGATGCTCTCAAGTGGCGAGTGTTCCATTTTTCTCAGCCTCAACTGGGAGTAAATTGACAACTGGCGCCACTGGACATGTGTTTTTCGTGTTTCATGTTACCCAGGGCTCACGGATCTAATATGCACTGCCTCACTTTTGGTAGAGTGAAGAATGTGCTGCTGTTTCAATGTGATAGGATCCGACGTGTGACATGGGTGATCGAACTAAAGAAGATGGATGGGTTGGTCTTGTAACGACATTTCGGGTTGAGTGAAACTGTAGCAACGTGACAAGTGACTGGTAATGCGACACTGTGAGTTGGGTTCCCTGAGGGAATTCGAGTGGGAATGGAATGTAGAGTTGTTACTAAACCTTTTGTCTGTGACATGAAAAAGCTACGTTTTTAGTGCGTTCAGGTCATATGTAACCAAAATTGTGATAAGATCACGAAATTTAAATAATTTTTCACAGGTGTCTGGGTTCTATTCCCGGTCAGTCCAGGTCCTTGGAAATTTTCTTGACTTCCCTGGGCATATACCCGCCACGATACACGAATGTGAAAATATAAATTTTGGCAAAGAACTCTCTCAGTTAATGACTGTGGAAATGCTTATTGAACACTAAACCGAGAAGCAGTGTCCTAGTGAGGACATAATGCCAAGAAGAAGAAGAACAACAAGATAGTTACATCATTAGACTGGCCCAGCTTAGTATGGGAGAAAATTTAAGTTGTATAATTCCACGGGGCACCCTCCAGGATTATTCCTTAGAATTAGAAGAAGCTTTCCTGAAAGTTTCAACTCATTCAGTCGTTCCATGAGCTGGCGCATTTGAATTGAAATTAATTTGGGATTTCCAGCTCAAACATATGGGTTTCAGCACTTCATCTACTGTTTGGTTCAAAAAAATCGTTGATCGCGTTCAATTGCACCCAGAATGTCAAAAACACTACTTGATACCATAGTGAACAATATTGTAGAAGGATGTATCATGATTAAAATTGATAAAGTTGGTGTTTTAACTATTTGAATCAGATTTGCTAATCTCATGCTATACTGCTTTGTATTTCTTCAACATAGCCACTAAGCGCATCATAGCCACCTATGACGCTGGGCGAGCTGCTACACAAGGCGCATGCATATATGTGATTGTACGGGAGGCTGATTCAGCCTTACTTTCAATAACTGAAAAGTTAATGAAAACGAGCTCAAATCCAGATACAACCTTCTGCAATTATGTTCATTAGGGTATCAACTAGTGTATTTGTCATTCTGGGCTCAATTGAACGCGACCAACTAGTATACGGAACGAAACAGTGACATTGGGTCAATTCTCTATATATTTGAAACGAATATCCCATACAAACTACAAATTCAATGCGCCAGCTGGTGGAGTAACCAATCGAGTTGAATTTTTTTGAGAGCTTTTTTCTTACCCTAAAGTTTATATCTAGGGGGTACCCCGTTGAGTTTTACAACATTTTTGTTTTAGGGCCAGTCTATTACAGACCTTCAGAGTGCTCTGGAGCATATTGACCGCAGAAAGGGTTAATTTTGATCTGGTTGACAATGTAATTGATACAATTCGTGACTCTAGAAAAAGCCATAACAAGCTTTTTGCATCGCCACTTCACCAGAAAATAACACCTCACGGAACAGCGACGCCCGTTTCTGATTGTGGCGTCAATAATTCATTTCCTAATTAGCACTCAGAGCCACAATGGGCCATCTCAAACAAAAAAGCAATCTTTGATGGTCCCTGTCAGCGAGGGTCATATTAATAAATTTCATCGAATTTCAACATCGAACCACCTAAATCACCGTCCATCGTTCCGCCCGGCTGCGCCTCATTTGCCAAAGAACAGCGCCACTCAACACTTCCATAAAAAGTGGCGAGCCTTCATATATCAAAAAATTTAATTACCCACGAGGTGTTAAAATCACATTTTCTCGCTCGCTCACGCCTTTTGTTTGGTCGGCTGCTCAATCAGTGGCGAGGTGTCTGTTCACATCGCACGTAAACTTCGCTGAACGTGAATCGAGAATGATGATTATGATGATTTGGCGCTTTGTTGTAGAAACACCAAGCAGCCTTAACCATGCGTCGATCATCCGGTTCGGTTCTCAGGCACCAGAATTTTTTGATTCCTGCCAGCTCGTCAAATTGATCATGATTGTTGGCTTTGCGAATTTGGCCTTTTTTTGTGCGCGAATAAATGATAAACATTCTCACCTTTTGTTGGCCAAATCTCCCAGTGGCGAATGAGTCATTAGCACCTCAGCAGATTGGTGGGCGAAATGAGAATGGAGCAAAAACGTGTTATTTTTCAGGTTTTACTTAGTTCGAAGATTTCGATTCGATTTCGATTCGATATGTGAAATTTTCATCTTCTACTATGATAGTTGACAAAGGCAATAGTTACATGGTCATATGAAGAATAAAAAATGATACACGAAACCACGAAAAAATCGTGTTTCGAGGTTCAAATTTCGCCGGAGCAATAAGGTAGCGTGTGATAATTTGATATGGATCAGCTTTGCGCACGCGTAGAAGTGCTACACGCGTAGAAGTGATTACAAACTCGGCCGCTCGTTAGGTAAAAAGCTTAGCTGAGGAAGCGAGACTAGAGCATTATTATACCGTTGATGCTTTCGAACTGGAAAATGATCAATTTCATGGTTGTCGCGCTTAAAAACGCCTGTTTCGTTTATTGTTCGTGCCATTGACGGCGGCAGGCGTTGGGGAGCGTGTAAAGATAGATTCACGCTTTGGTTCAGGGTTTGATTAGATGTGTTGCTGTTGTGGTTTTTTTTCGTTAGACTAGAAGAAGTCATATCGAATTATTAAATTTGATCCCCATATCATGACGTTTGTTGGAGTTTTGGAGATGCTAGGCTGATATATGTTGATTTATATTGTCAGAATCAGTGGCGCCAGACTACTGATCAACTTCTTCATATGTACCTTCCCACTTTTCTTTATTTTTTCGCTAATTTTACATATGTTGGCTAGTAGTAGAGTAAGGTGGGGCAGAAGTTCGACCTTAGTGGCATAATCAAATCTAGAAAAATAATAGCAGTTGAAGCAAAATAAATACCATACAGTGAACCTTCAACATATTGACTATAATTTTACTGAACAAACTTGTGTCAGAATATTTACCCATTTTTAGGTATAACAGTTTCAAAAAAAAAAAAAAAAAAAAAAGACAATTTACACCGTCTTCAGCACATAAGCTGCACAGACTGAACGATCACTAACATTAGGCAACGGACAACACGAAACACCCAGTAGCCCAGCGATGAATTTTTCGTTTTGACGAAAAGTTTCCACCGACTGGAGTGGGAATCGAACCCACACCCCGTGGCACAATACGCCTAGACGACTGACGCCGCTAACCGCAAGGCCACGAAGCCCACACAGTTTCAAAATTGATTGTCTAAAACGAACTCTTGCCCACCCGGTGGGCGAAGAGTTCGAGTTGTGGGGCTGCCTAAAACACAAAATATTGATACTTTTATGACAGGCATCCATTAAATCAGCCGTAAATTACTGTTTGCCGAAAAATACACACTAAATTTTCATCAAAAAATTGCCCAAAACAGGGTTAAATGTGATTTACCCAAAAATAGATGTTTTTCGCAAAACTAAGTGATAATGTAAAATTTTGGTAACATTTTTCGCACGATCAGGCAAATTGCGCTAAATTTGAAGATAATATGTGGATTTTAGGCAATTTGCAATTTTTTCTATGAGTTTATACATGGGTCGAACTTTTTCCCCGCTGCGCTGATTCGAACTTTTGCCCCACTATGGGCCAAAAATTGATTCCAAGCATTTATGCAAAAACTAATGCACCTCAAAGCAACATTACAATAGGCCTATAAACACCCTTACATAAAATATTGAAAAAGATTTTATCTTCATTTGATTCCATGCAACGCAAGTTTGACCAAAAACTATAATATTCACGTCGAAAAACAGCAAATAGCCTTAACTTTTCCAAATCTCAATCGATTTCTATGATATGGAGTGGAAATCTCTTACTTAAGGTGATTATAGACCGAAGCCACATCTCAGATTTTCAAAAGCACGAGACTTTAGAACTAAACAGCGCTCCGCGTTGAAAATTTATCCCATTGGTCACCACCAGCAAGCAAGCAATTTGATTGTTTTTTACGCGAACTGTTGTCAGATTCTCCAGTCTTGTGCAATTGAAAATTAAAAATTTGGCTTCGTTTTATAATCACCTTAAATAACATTCGAAATACCATGGCATTTATAAAATATGATTTAAATTGATCTTAAAATCATAAAAAGAAACCTCTTACCCCATTTTACTCTAAATGGCTGGGAAATTACTCGTGAGTTTTGAAAAACATATTCGAGATCTTTTCCATGCAAAGAAATTTCAAACATTTTCTTCACCAAATCTATAACAATTTAACAAATGCCACTAATAGTAGTATTATACACAGAAAAAAAAATTAAATTTATAAATATAATTAAATCAAACCAAATTTATCTGTTATTACAGCATCACGATTAGTTTTCAACTAGAGATGCTTGAGTTTGAAGATATTGATCGTTGACATTTCAGTTTATTTTGATGCTCCAAATATGTGCATGAAAATAAACATAAATTTGCAACATATTTTTAGATATGTAGATTTGTATAGTAAAATTTAGTAGACCATTGCCACGAGAAAAGGTGCAGTTAGTTAGATATGCCATCTAGGATACGATCTCGAAAAGATCCAGTCAATTTGTTTGCTTCCCGAATGCTTTTAACATTGTTTGCTGAGCTTTTGTTCTTTTCAACGACACATCGTGAAGGGCCATTGCTGTACCTGTACGATGGAAAGCGGCCGACGACGAAAAGGCTTTTTACAAACTGCGTTTTGGAATTTTTTTAATCCGCTTTGAATGCTGTCGCCGTTTACCATCCACGGCAACACTGCAGCAATGAACAACCCTGTTGCCAGTGGTTGAAGGAATCCGCTGTTACATCGGTGACACTAAATCTGCCGAAGTTGATTCGCTGGAAGTCCTCATGTTTACCGATGCCAGCGAACATGGATACGGATGTGTGGCATATTTGCAAGCGGCTATCAACGGAGTGGTCCACTGCAGCTTGATGATTTCTTGGGCTAAGGTGGTGCCAATAAAATGACAGTCGATTCCCCGACTGGAATTGATTGACAAGGTCCTGGAAGCGCGAATAAGCCAAACTATGCTCGACATGCATTCGTACCAGATTTGCCGTACTGTCTTCTGGACGGATTCTCACACCGGGTATAGTTGGCTGCACTCCGATCAGCACTGCTATAAACAATTTATTGCCTTCCACGTTGGCGAGATCCAAGAGCTGACACAGCTAACGGATTGGCGGTGATACCAATAAAGCTCAAAGTTCCGGACGTGCCAACGAAGTGGGGACAAGGCCCTCCACTGCAAAATGACGGTGAGTGGTTCAACGGACCATTGTTCCTGAACCGGCCAGAAGAGAGTGGCCAACACAAGAAGCTACGATCGAAGAGACCCACAAAGAAGCGAGAGGCGTTATATTGCTCCACGGAGTGGTCGACGTCGCACCGATATCACGCTTCATCGCCAACTGGCGGCGGAAGAAAAGAGGAGAGCCAATCGTTACTACACGAGTTACGGCAAAGCAGCGGCAGATGATCGAAGCGACAGCAGCGAATTACGCGGCGCTGAATGCACCACTGCAGCGAGAAGAGCTTCAGCGATCGAAAACCTTACTCTGGCGACAGCAACAGTGGGATAGCTATCCCGAAGAGATGAACGAGTCACCACTCAACATCGGCCCTTTAGTTCCGTCGGCCTAGATTACTTTGGTCCGGTGGAAGTCGCGGTGGGCGCCGAAAGGAGAAGCGTTGAGTGGCACCTTTTTTACCTGTTTGGCGGTTCGAGCGGTACACTTCGAGATCGTGCACAGCATTACCATGGAATCGTGCCGAATGGCCATCACGCGCTTCAGTAGCAAGTATGGACAATCACACCAAATACCCAGACAACCAAAATGTACGCATAACGAAATCACCTGGAGGCTTTATATGTGCAAAATTTCACTTATAAGATGTGGCGAAAAGGCCTTCTACGTACAAAAGTGGAGGCGATATGCGTGCATATATTATGTGATGATTAATAACATACAATGCGAGTGTATAAATATTCTCCCGAACTAACCTGTTATCTTATGCGACCTAACTTATGATAACAAATGCTGATTTGACAGCCGCTATGGATTGATTCGACTTACTTTGTACAATTGTATGGGACGAAACAGTCGCAACCGGATGTCGCAGCTGCTTAAGCGCAGCACCTCGAGGCTGTATTGCCGGAAGAGGGTGAGCTGGATGAAGCTCCTCTTGAGGACTGCTGGAGAACAGTGAAAGCAGCCATCAAAAATGTAGCTGAGACCAACGTCGGGTACGTGGGACGGAGTCGACGGAACGATTGGTACAAATGTAGGCATATTGTGGAGCAGAGGAATGCAGCGTGCGCGGTCATGCTGCAGCAAGAAACCCGACAGAACGTGGAACGTTATAGACGGAAACGGCAACAGCAGACCCGAGAGAAAAAACGCCGCCTGGAAAAGACGGAGTGCGAGGAGATGGAACAGCTGTGTTGATCTCAAGAAACACGTAAGTTCTATCAGAAACTCAGCGCATCCCGCAACGGCTTCGTGCCGCGAGTCGAGATGTGCAGAGATAAGGCTGGGAGCATTTTGACGGTCGAGCGTGAGGTGATCGAAAGGTGGAAGCAGCACTTCGACGAACACCTGAATGGCGCTGAGAGCACAGGCAATGAAGAACGGGACAACGGAGGAAATATCTTCGTCAGTACTGCGGGCGATGGAAACCAACCATCCCCCAGTTTGAGGAAGGTGAAGGACGTCATTCACCAGCTCAAGAACAATAAAGCTGCTGGTAGGGATGATATCGGAGCTGAACTCATAAAGATGGGCCCGGAGAAGCTGGCCATTTGTCTGCACAGGCTGATAGTCACAATCTGGAAAACAGAATAGCTACCGGAGGAGTGGAAGGAAGGGGTAATATGCCCCATCTACAAGAAAGGCGAAAAATTAGATTGTGAGAACTTTCGAGCGATCACCATTCTAAATGCGGCCTATAACGTATTATCCCAGATCATCTTCCGTCGTCTGTCACCTGTGGTAAACGAGTTCATGGAAAGTTATCAATAATGGCATCATGGACAAAAACAGCTTTCCCGAGAAGCTCACGAGACTGATAAGAGCGACAATGAAAGGTGGGCAAAATTGTGTGAAGATTTCAGGCGAACATTCCAGTTCGTTTGGATCCCACCAGAGACTACGACAAGGTGATGGAATTTCGTACCTGTTGTTCAATATTGCACTAGAAGGTGTTATGCGGGGAGCCGGACTTAACAGACGGGGTACGATTTCTACGAGTTTCTGTCAATCACTTAGCTCTGCGGATGATATGGCCATTATCGGCCGAACATTTGAAAAGGTGGCAGACCTGTACACCTGCCAGAAACGCGAGGCAGTAAAAGTTGGACAGGTGGTGAATGCGACCAAGACAAAGTAAATGCTCGCTGGTGGGGCCGAGCGCAGCAGGGCTCGCCTAGGTAGCAGTGTCACGATAGACGGGCATGCGTTCGAGGTTGTCTATCTTGGATCCTAGCGTTAGCAGTGAAATACGGAGGCGTATCATCAGTGGAAGTCGGGCCTACTATGGCCTCCACATCCGCATCAAACGTATTATGTACTAAACGCTTATAAGGCCGGTAGTCCTCTACGAGCACGAAACGTGGACGATGCTCGAGGAGGACCTGTAAGCACTTGGAGTCTTCGAACGTCGGTTGATTAGGACGATCTTTGGCGGTGTGCAGGAAAACGGGGTGTGGCGGCAAAGGATGAACCACGAGCTCGCCCAACTCTACAGCGAACCCAGTATCCAGAAGGTGGCCAAAGCTGGAAGGATACGATGGGCAGGGCATGTTGCAAGAATGCCGGACAGCAACGCTACAAAGGTGGTGTTCGCTTCGAATCCGGTTGGTACAAGAAGGCGTGGAGCGCAGCGATCTAGGTGGGCGGATCAAGTGCGTATCGATTTGGCGAGCGTGGGGCAGAACCGAGGATGGAGAGATGCGGCCACGAGCCGAGTATTGTGGCGTGAAATTGTCTGCATCAACAATGTTGATTGTTATCTGTTTAGATGTTAACTAAATAAATGAAATGAATGGACGAATGAGTACCTTCCAACGATCAACCAGCGGATCAGAAACCGCTCGAGGTAGGCGATTTGGTTTTCGAAGTCGGCAGCGACAAATAATCGTCGCGATTTCGTTGTTGTGTCGCTGCAAGCACTCTTCGATGGAACCAGCTTGACTGACACGACGCGAATCGGAGCGATATCACGTCGCTGTGGCTAAGGCGCGCTCGTCAAACAGTGCATGCAGCGAAACCTCAGCGAAGTCGCTACGATTATTTGTCGCTGTCGCCGTAAGAAGTCGCTAGGATTGGGGGTAGCCTTAAAGATTGGACTCGGATAAAATGCTTTGTTATGGGTGTAACATTTATTCGCATGGGTGAAAGTAATGATCGCAGTCTGTGAAAAACTTAAAATGCAAGATAATCGAATGTTTCGGACCAGAAGCACACTCGTTTGGCATGCAATGCGCATTCGAGTAATATCGCGAATCCGGTTAGGAGTGATTTTATTATGGACCACACCTTATCCCACTAACCCAATATCCTTTCCATGACAACTGTGGAGATGCTGAGGTATATATGGTCTCTAGTAACAATGGTTGTCTAACTATCATTCCTTTCCTTTCCCGATGACCGCATTGGACGTGGCCGACGCCTTTATCGACTTTTAAACATTGAACTCTTAATTTGTGCACATTGAGAATGGTTGGCTAATCCAAAGCCCGATTCTTTAAATCTCTGTGCAACTTCGATTGTTCCGGTCAATCACGGAGTGCAACTACGAAGCGCTCATGCTCATGCTCATATGTGCTATATGGGTCCAGGTAGGCGTGGCGATAAACTCGCCGCTTTTCAGCAAGACCAAGCTGAGGGTCGTGGGTTTGAATCTCGCCGGTCGAGGATCTTTTCCAGTTGGCGATTTCCTCGACTTGCCATGGCCAAGTATATCTTCGTGTTTGCCACACGATGTACGAAGGATAAAATGGCCAGTTGGTAAAGAAAACTCTCAGATAATAACTGTGGAAATGCTTATAAGAACACTTTTCTGAGAAACAGGCTCTGTTACAGTGGTGATTTAATGCCAGAAATATAAAGAAAATATGTATGCTACAAAACCAACTCATGAGAGAGTACTTATGCTATAACTTATACTCTCGCTTTGGTAGTTTGATTATTATCAGTTGATATTTTGTTATGTTGATTTCTAACGAAAATTTATTCAAGGTCATTCAAATTCCTTCTCAGTAAACCTCTCAACAAGTTTTCCTCCAATTTTTCCAGCTAAATCCTCTTCACCGCCGTCTGGCTACTTTCAACCGAAATTAATATTTTATTCGTTTGATTTATTTCAATACTCATCCATACCCGTCAAAATTAACCGCCCTCCCTCATATTCACGCGGTTCGCTACCTTGAGGTATCAGTTCGGGTTGCTTCCATGCTGGTGGCACCCAGAGGGAACTGAGCATTAAAACAAAAGAAACCAAACTGTGAAACGATAAATATCAATGAAAACGCGCCCCATCCCATCCCGTGGGCTTACGGAGGGCTTCCAGTGCTGTTTACCACGGTCTGTAGGTAAGCGGAATGTGGTCGTCGTCGGATGAGGATGATGATGATGGGTAGGGGTCCAAAAGGAATATATAAAACGTTATTACCGAGCTGGCGCCTACCGGTGAGGATGCCATCTCATCCCAACTACACGGTTCAGTTTGCATTGACGATATTTTTCCAGGGTAGAATTCACGACTTTGGTCATACATTCAATAGGAGGATCCCAAGCAATATTTACAATCAAACCTTCATGCTAAACACTGTCGAATGCTTTTTCTATGTCTAGAAGAGCAAGACCAGTAGAATTGCTTTCACATTCGTTGGATCGGATCAAATTTGTTACACGTATAAGTTGATGAGTGGTCGATGGCGGAATCCGAACTGTTCATCGGCAAAAATTGAATTTTCGTTGATGTGGGCCATCATTCTGTTCAAAATGACCTTTTCAAAAAGTTTAC
The DNA here is from genome assembly GCF_002204515.2 of Aedes aegypti. Taxonomy (NCBI): domain Eukaryota; kingdom Metazoa; phylum Arthropoda; class Insecta; order Diptera; family Culicidae; genus Aedes; species Aedes aegypti. The sequence goes on from NC_035108.1 coordinate 145,913,250, forward strand.
TGATGGAGGAAAGCAAACTGATTGGACGATAGCTAGAAGCTTCTGCAGGATTTTTGTCTGGTTTTAAAATTGGAACAACCTTAGCATTTTTCCATTTGTCAGGAAAATATGCTAATTGAAAACATTTGTTAAATATATCAACTAAAAATGATAAGCTACTTTCTGGAAGTTTCTTGATGAGGATGTAGAAAATTCCATCATCGCCAGGAGCTTTCATGTTTTTGAATTTTTTAATAATAGTTCTCACTTCTTCCAAATCAGTCTCTCAGGCATTTTCTAAAACGTTCTCTTGATTGAAATATTTTCGAACTCCTGAGTAACTTGATTATTAATTGGACTAGTAAGTCCTAAATTAAAATTGTGCGCGCCTTCAAACTGCATAGCATATTTTTGAGCCTTTTCACAATTAGTTAGTAACAATGTATCAATTGTCACCCAACACACAGCAACAAAGAAATTGTCAACTCCTGCTCTTGTTGCAACAAATGTATTCCGCAACATGAGTTTATCATCACTTGAACAGAATATGACAAAGATCGATCACCACGTGTGCAGAGATTTTGTGGACTTTGCATTGCAATTTTGAGAACCTTCTCCGTGTTGGTAAACATCGACACATTATTAAGCAGGATCCATAAAACAAATTTGGTTTTGTGTTTAAAATAACTGATTAATCATGAGTTGAAAAGGTTGCAACAATGTTGTGCTCTGTGATTGTCATGACAATTTTGCTTTTTATTGTGTCCTTATCCGCAACAGTTGCGACAAACGGATTCAAATTTTACTTTTCATTTTGGAATTGCATACTCCTGGCTTCAACAATGGAATTTTTTAAAGTTTCAAGAGCATTGTCAATATCAAGTTTTGTTTGCAAATAAATGTTAACATCGATGACTATTGATATATGTTTCATATATATTCCAGTCGGCTCGAAAATAATTGAAAGTGGAGCTGATAGGATTGAGAATTGCTTCATGGGATATTTGAAATGTAACAGAGACATGATCAGAATCAAAATCAGTATGAGTAACTACCCAGTAAACACACCATCGTATATGATGGTATATAAGAGTACAAAGGTGGAGGCGATATACGTACAACTTGCATGCAGCCTTATGGCGCATGTACGTATATCGCCTCCACTTTTGTACTCTTATGCACTATCATATACGAGTTTGTGTTCACTGGGTAATTGGCTACAGAGATGACTAGAGTCGGTTAAGATCAAATCAATCGTAGAATCGTAGAATCGTTGAATTGAGAAATATCCTCATCAAATAAAATTCTGCCGTTGAAATTACTTTGAGAATTATTCCATGTCCGATGTTTGGCATTAAAGTCACCAATGGCAAACAATTTTGACATATTGCGAGTCAATTTTCGCAAGTCAGTTTGGAGAAAATTAACTTGCTGTCCAGAGCATTGAAAAGGCAAATAGACAGCTATGAAAGTATATTTACCAAGTTGTGTTTCAACTGGAACACCAAAAGTTTCAAAAACTTTAGTTTCAAATAACGAAAACAGTTGATGTTTAAGATAGACAAAAAAGTTAGGATCTCTTTTGAGTTTAGATCCAGGTTTCAAATACATTTCAGTAATAACTGCTATATGCACGTTATTAGCTGTAAAAAAATTAAACAGCTCGTCCTTTTTCATTCAGAGAACGGGCATTCCAATTTAAAATATTAAATTTATTATTTGGATCCATTAGAAAGAGGTAATCCAATATCTATTCGATTTGTAAATTTTACACCACTTGGACTGCTTCAGTCATAGTGGTGGCTTTGAATATTGCATCAATCATTTGATTCAATTGTTCAGTTGGAAAATCAAAGGCAGAAATACAACTTGAAGTGGGTACATTTTCTGATGATTTTCCGTTAGAATTTTCGGTGGACGAAGAGGCGGAGTAGAAGGCGGCAGGTTTTTTTTCCATTTGATTTGAAACAAGTAGAATGGGTACTCAAAGTACGAATAGGGGAGGAGTTCAAATTACCTGCTACGATATCGGCAAAGGATTTTCCGTGGGTAGATACATTCTAAATTGAAAGTTTCGAACGGCTACCCGACGGATTAAAATAAGTTTGTGAATGCGCATGATTATGATATTCCTGATGGGTATGATTCCTAATCAAGCGATCGTTAACTAAAAAATGAGCATTGTTCGATACTCTATTAAGGAAATTCCGGAAACGACCGTTATCGTAACGGATATTATCTTTCATCTGCCTGGTACGAGCCTCAGTAACTCTCCTGCGTGAAGGGCAATCCCAAAAATTTGACTTATGATTGGCCCCGCAATTCGAGCATATCAACTTGGTGGTAACTTCCTTCACTGGATAGACGTCCTTAGCGTGAGAAGAACCTCCGCAAATCATGCATTTAGCATCCATGCGACAATTTGTTGTACCAAGACCCCACTTTTGGCACCGACGGCACTGAGTGGGGTTCTGGAAATGTTCCCATGTCGCACAGACATCGAACATAAGTCTTGATTTTTCTAGAGCTTCATTATTTATTAGTTCTTTTTTGTTAAAGTGAACTAAATAATACTCTTGAGAAAGCCCTTTCCGAACAATGCCAGATTGGGTTCTCCTTTTCATAATGATTACATGGACTGGGGAAAATCCAAGTAAATCATTTATTCCATTTTTGATCTCTTCAGGTGATTTATAGTCACTTGAGAGACCTTTCAAGAAAACTTTGAACAAACGTTCAGTTTTGTCATCAGTAAAAAAAATGTGTTTCTTCTCTTCAAGATGTTTGAGAAGAAGTTCGCGATCTTTAAGAGTTTCCGGCAAAACGCGACAGTCTCCTTTCTTTGCAATTTGGAAGGAAACCTTGATTCCCCTAATGGAGTTCAAGATCTCCTGCCTAAATCCCCCAAATTCGGAACAACTGATAAGCTACTTTCTGGAAGTTTCTTGGTGAGGATGTAGACAACATCGATAGGCGGCACTCTTTGCTTCCTCACTTGAATCAAAGAGCTTGGGCTAGTGGTTGCTTTGATTTGGTGTTCGGAAAATTTGTCTAGAGCATCGAACTGGTTGTTCATTTCGATATAATTTTCAACATTTTTCATTTCACCCTTGGAATAATGTTCGCATTCTGGAGAAACGTCCTTTCTTCCATTCTTGCCACGTTTAGTGACAGTTTTAAATCCACTTTTTTGGAAGGAAGTTGTGAATTCAGAGATTTACCCTTCCTTTTGTTTGTAGTTGCAACCATGTTTAGTGAATAAACGAAAGAAGACGTGAGCTTCGAAAGGTTTTTTTTTTCCAAGACGTGTTTATGAACGATTACCACCGCAAGCTTTCGCCAACGGGTCCAACGAAAAATCGAAGACACGGGTCCAAACAAAGGATCGTAAAGGGATTAATAGTAGAAAAAAAAGTACTAAAAAGTACTGTTTTAGTAGCACTGAAAAGTACCGTTGTTAATTTTAGCATTTAAAAGTACTGTTTTATTGCTTTAGGTAGTTTTTAAGAAAACTTCCAAGAGCAGGGAGAATTCGTGTACGCACAGCACAAAGGTACGATGCGCACTGTACAACGTAGTAATTATTACAGCAAACTACCAAGAAAAGGGCTTACAGCCTGCATAATCAATTGTTAGGCACATTGTGATGCTTATATTACCCTGTAAAACCCCCAGCTCGAGGCAAACGTGGAGTTTATTTTTAATTTTTCAATTTTCAGAATTACTACCTCGTTCTTCTGTAGCTGGGTGTTCGCGTACCACCTCCGTACAGGATAATTATCCTGTAAAATAATAGATGATTGTCAAAAAATCACCTCGAAAGCTGACCATCCAAAAACCGTCCCGAGCGAGAAAAGCACAAAATTTGAGCTTGTTAGCCGAGATAATGCGTGCCAGCAAAACAATCCAACAACAGAAAAAAAAAGTGAGAATAAAACAAAATATCCAATAATTTCGACTGATTTCTTCGCCTTGGCATGTCTCTCTACCAGTTATCCAAGCCAGTCAGTTCAGCCTTCCCGCGTCGAAACGCCAGATCAAGCTCGTCAAGATGCGAGGCGCGTAATAGACATTCCACAAATCAGTTAAGTTAATACCAGATCTCTGATTGAGTTGATTGTTTTACCAAGTATTAGCTCACATCATTGTTTGCCGGGTCTCTTCGCTGGTGATCAACGCAGAGTCCTTCCCACAAGACTACCCCCTCATTCGAGTGTCTCCCACATACCCCCCACTTCACCTCAATTCTTCTCTTTCCTCCTCTACATACCACCAACCATAAGTAGAAAATTATTTACTTCTAATCAAATCATCACCGGTAATTGTAATTCGAATGTGTTGATTGTATGTAATTTTCAACACTTTTTAATGAGCAATTATATCTTCGAAATAATGTGGATAATACGTTGGACTGCTGTTGTTGTTGGCTGCTGAATGATTGGCTGTTGTCTTGCTGCGTTTCTCTCCTCGAGGTGGCTGCTGGAGAAGGCAAATTCTCGGCCTGCATCTGCCTACGCGCCTCCGCCGTTGGATGCCTCTGATTCAAATTATAGCCTCAAGTTTGCACCACCTAGCTAGAGCAGCAAACAGCAGCAACAACACCCGAGAGAGGAGCCAATTTCAGTCGCTATCAAGTCCCAAAACAGTCACACAGTGGCGGAAAGATGGCCAAATGTTTTGTTAAACAGATAATCAAGCCTTGAAATCATCCGACTTGTTTTGAAAAACGCATTTATTTTATCATAATCTTAACCTAAACATATAGAGCACCTATAATGGCAATAAAACATTGCAACAATTGTTGTCTTAAAGCTTTGATGATTTTCCTCTAAATGTTCCGTAATTGAATGAAATTTTGTTCGATTTGTCAAAGTTACCCCGAAACAGAAAACCGACTTTCGATTATATTAAAAATCCATTCAGAATATTTTTTGGCAATCTATCAACTGCAATCGATAGTTAGGATGGCAGTACTTGTTTTGAAAATATAAATTATAATTCTTTGAAACAGCATGCATAAATATTCAAGTTTTCTTCGAAAAAGCTATCAAAGTTATCCCGTTTTACGGTACTTGAAAATATTTTTCATTAAATTACTATCAAAAATCATGTTCTGTCAATAATACCGATTTGAGCAATATATCTTTTTTTTGGCCAACTTTTGTTTGAAGCGCGGCCACAGTGCATCGTAACACACTGTAATTCTCCGCTCGAGAGATGGTCCGATGGTTAAATTTCCCTCTGGCTCGCGAAGGCGACCTTACGTCGTCAACCCCGCCGCGCACCAACCAGGGTCTGGTCCAGTAGTGGGTGCAGAAAATTGAATCAAAACACTAGTTAATTTGAGCATCAGCTTGGCTATTATTTGGCAATAATCAAACCCAAACAAAATTGAAAAATAAGCTCTAATATTACCACTCGCGTTCAAGTTGGAATTCGAGGTGCTGGTGTTGCATTGAGATGTAGTAGCATGATAACTAGCAGCTCTACGCTAGTTAAAGCTGGTCAGGGTTGAATGGTGATTTTGTTTCTCAATGACCAGGAAGAGGAAAAGCGGAACTAGAAGAATGGAGTCGTTGAAGTTGTTGGTTCCCATCCTAAGCTAATTTGGGGGAGGTTGCAGTTTTGTAATAGTTGAAAAACAGGGGGCAAATTATTCTGTTTAGCATTCATTTATTTCTGTTATTTTTCAATTTGTGTTCCTTATCGGCCAAATAGCAGTAGAATTTACAGATGAATCTTACGTGAAGCTTGTTTTTGTTGATTGGTTTTGATTTATAGCAGTTGGTGAGTTTACTGAAGGGCTTTTGGTGTTTCGGTTCCAAATTTCCATAGAGGGTGAGAAAATGGCAAAAATTTACAAGCGAAGGTTTGGTTCCCACAGGAAAATTCAAACAACTGATTGAGCCATTGAAAATCAATTATTGATTATTGTGGGAGGTAAATTCAGCATTTTCTATCTGTTGGTTGTTTGATTCAAATACACCAAAATGCTTATTTTTTTCACAACATGCTCACATTAATGTATAGTTTCGAAAAGTAAATATCCGAACACGATAAAAATTCCGTAGCCTGAGAAATTTTCGTGAGTTATGGCTACGCGTCGGTCCCCAAGGAATTGTTGTATATCTCGGGATCCAGATGACCAATGATCAATACAGATTCTGACTAGGAGAGTTTTTTAGAACTTGTGGAAAAATGGTGCAAAAATATTGTGAATTTGTATATTTTTTACGGTAAAAAATGAAGCTGCTAGTAGAGTGGCCAAACATCTTTATAACTTTTGCGTACCCAACGTTTGTTTTTGAGGATTTTTTAATCATCTGCCAGCAATTGAAAACTCATTTTCGAACTGATTTTTTCAAAGTGATTGGCATCCAATCTAGATTTGTCCCAATTTGCAAGGGCCACATTATGGAACCGGTTGACCCAACAGTTCCGGAGTTATTCGGGATTCTACTGAGGTCAAAATCATTTTACTTGTTGATTATTTTTTTTTTTTTCCTCTGTGGGGACATGATACCACTGCGACCATTAAGTTGATCTATTGTGGTGTTATCCTCTTTGTTTTTGCCGTACTGTAGAAATATGTTTCTATATGAAGTAACTATCTCCACAGCTATTGGCGTGCATCCCAATCAGGTACTACGTTTCGGATAAAATGTAGTACCTGTTTTGGATGATAGTACTGAATTTCATTAGGCTCTAGCAAGCCTTTATCTAAATATCTACAACGCTTGTGGTATAGTGCAACACACTTGCACAACAAATGTTCAGTGCTTTCGCTTTCTAATTTACAGAAACGACACATATCTTCTGGCAATTTACCTATAATTTTAAGGTAACGTTTGCTGGGGCAGTGGCCTGTTAATAAGCCAGTATAAGTACTTAGATCGTGTTTATTGAGGTTTAACAACCTCAGCGTTTGATAGGCGTCTGGTTCGATGAATCGTTTGGACTGACGAGAGTCCATTGCGTTCTTCCAGTTTAGTTTAATTTTTGCCTTCATCCAGCTCTTTAATTGCATTTTCAGAGCACAAGAGGCCATTCCGAAGAACGGTTGAGGCCCTATAAATTGCATGGAAGAACCTTGTTTTGCTAACTGATCAGCTTTTTCATTTCCTTCTATTCCGCAATGGCCAGGAACCCAATATAGATTAACCTTATTACGATAGGACAACTGCTGCAGTAGCTTGAAACACTCCCAAACAAGTCTTGATGTGTAAGTTCTAGACTTCAAAGCGTTCAGGGCTGCTTTGCTATCCGAACAAATACATATATTAGCATTCCGGTAGCGCCTTTTAAGACAAATGTCAGCGCATTCAAGAATGGCATAAATTTCGGCCTGAAAAACTGTTGGCCAACTTCCCAGTGCATAAGATACATTTACTCCTGGGCCAAACACTCCTGACCCTACCATGTTATCTTGTTTTGAACCATCAGTGAAAAAAATTAATGATCCAGATCGGAAAGTTGGTCCTCCTGTGTCCCAATCCTGGCGAGTTACATCAGCAACCCAAAAACGATGATCAAAAAAGTTACGCTTCAACATATAATCTTCGTTCACTAAGTACACTGGACTTATTTTGAAGTGCTTCAATATAGTCATATGTCCTTTTAGTTCACTATCAGCGCTATCTAAGGACCTTCTGACTCTGATAGCACTCTTAACTGCATCCATTTGTATATAGTCATGAAGTGGAAGAAGATTTAACATTGCGTTCAACGCATTTGAAGGGGTATTTCGTATTGCCCCAGTAATTGAAATAGTAGCAAGCCTTTGTAGTTTATTTAACTTAGCTTGAGTAGCGACTTGTTTGGTTTTTTCCCACCAAAAAATTGATGCGTATGAAATAATGGGTTTAACAATGGCCGAATAGATCCAGCATATCATCTTCGGTTTCAGACCCCATTTTTTACCAAAGGTTCTTTTGCAGCCCCAGAAAGCATTTCTTGCTTTTTCTATCTGTTGTTCTATATGCTTATTCCAAACAAGCTTACAATCTAATATAACGCCTACAAATTTGGCACTAAGAGATAAGGATAGTTTAGTATCTCCTATTTTGAGAGCTGAAATGCAGATTTTACGTCTTCTTGTAAACGGTACTATTGTAGTTTTATCAGGATTTATACTTAATCCTTCATTATTGCACCATTCTAAGGTTAAGTTGAGTGCTGTTTGCATTCGCTCGGAAACAGTTTTATCGAATTTTCCGCGGACTATAATAATAATATCATCTGCAAATCCAATTATTTCGAATCCTTGAAGCTTTAGCTTTACAAGTAGGTCATCAACAATCAGAGATCAGAGAAGAGGAGAGAGAACTCCCCCTTGCGGACAGCCTTGAACAGCTGTTACCTTTACAACTGAATCTCCTAGATATGCTGATATTTCCCTTCTAGATAGCACCTCTTCTATCCACTCAATCATTTTTTCAGGGAAATCTCGATTTCTCATGGCGTTTTTCATCGATGTAAAACTAGCGTTGTCAAACGCGCCTTCTACATCGAGAAAAGCAGCCAATAGTATCTCCTTAGTGTCAAAAGTTTTTTCAATTTTTGAAACCAGCGAATTGAGAGCTGAAAGTGTCGACTTACCAGTCTGATAAGCGAATTGAGCTCTACTTAATGGCTTATTTTTAAGTATATTTGATATATACTTGTTGATTAACTATTATTAATGCTTAATATATAAAACACAAATAATAATTAATACATAAAACACAAATTAAAAAAAAAATTGCATTTTTTCACAATTCAATCGAATGCATTGGATTAGTGTAATGAAGTTTTTAATTCTTTTTTTTTATTTGAAACAGTTTATCTTTGTTGTTCTACTAAAGATACACTTGCGCTGCTATAGAAACCTAAATTTCATTTAAACTATTCATTTTGATCAATCTCTGAAAAAAAATCAAGCTGTAAATCAATGGTACATAGATATAAAGCTCCTGATATTCATGGCAAACCATACAATAATACCTCGATATAACGCAACTCGATTTTTATTTTTGTTACGTTATATCGAGGTAACGTTCTATCGAAGCAGAATATTTTATTTTACAATTCCGTTCAACATATATTGTTGGATGAGAAAATGGATCTGAACTTGATTAATTGATCAAGCAGGCATTTTCAACCTTTCTTGTGTATTTTTTTTTTTTGAATATATTTTAGAATTTTGTTACAAGGAAGGTAGTACTTTATTGACAGAATTTTAGAAGGCATTTACCAAGAATTCTTTAAAAAATTCTTTAAAAGAAATCATTAGAAAACTCTATTTAAACAAAAATGATACTTGAGGGATTTTCCACGGAAAAGTTTTTGAACGAATACGTTGTGTAATTATCACCAATAATCTAAAAGAAAAAAAGATCTGGGGAAGTTGATCAGTTTTTGGACAAATCCCATGAATATATATTTTTGTAATAATAAAATCCCTAGGAATATCTCTAGACGAATACTTCAAGAATTACTTGAAAAACTAATTTAAAAAAATCATAGAGAACTTTCATCAGATACTCCTGATAGAATTAATAAAGGATTTCGTTCCACATAGAATCCTTGAAAAAACTAAATTGGTTCTTGCATAAATAGCTGGAGAAAGTTCTGCAGAAATTCATAATGAAATGGCTGCAGATATTCCGAGAAGATTGTTTTTTTTTAAATTTCTGAACGAATACCTGTACGTTTTTTTTTTTTTTGGAATAATTTCTAGAGTATGCAAAAAATTATTACTGGATTTCTAGACTCCAGAAAACAATAAGGTATCGTAGTTGGAATGATTTTAAGAATTAATATTTGAATTCACTTTATATCCTGGAAAAGTTAGTTGTGAAGTTCTTGACCAAAGACACAGTAGAGTTCGTATTTTTTATTCAATCTTGGATAGTTCTGGAAAAATTCCTGGAGGAATATTTAACCCACTTCTTGGTGGAATTCAGTGAGAATTTTCTGATGAAATTCCTCAAAGAATGGATTGTTCCTAGGAATCTCTGAAATTGCTTTAAAAAACAAATCTGGTCAAATTCCTGGAATCCTTTTTGAAGAAAATCTCAAACAGTTTTATACATTGATATCGGGAGATGTAACTAGTGAAATTTCTGAAAGATCCCTTCCGGAATTATTTTGAGAATATGTTTTAAGTTTCGTACATGAATATCAGGTGGGTTGAAGATAAGCCCACGGAGAAATTATTGAAGGCATCTCTGAAGGCTTCCTTGGAATGATTCTAGTTGAAATCTATGGAGACATTTCAGGAGAAACATCAAATTCTTGGAGAAATTATTTGAAGAATATCTGTAGGTATTCCTAAAGCAATAGCTAGATATTTCCTTAAGTTTTTTTTTTAGAAAAAAATATCAACTACATGTTAAATGGATCGGCGACACACAAGCCTAATCTGATTGAATTATCGTTATAATAAAAGGGGGTTATATTATTAGTGTGGTGTAAGTAAAATGATGAGGCTAATCCTAGTAATCTCATCAAGATTGTTAGCAAATGGGTTTCTCAATTTATTAGTAATGAATGGAATATCCAACTTCATTTCGGTCCAATTCATATCTAGTAAAATGTAACGTTCATACAATGGTGAAATAAAATAAAGTTAAAATATTTTTTTTTTGGTTCAAATAAATAGCTAACGATTATACATTTAAGAAGCAAGTCTAGGAAAAATGATAGTCCTTGCCATTCTAAACAACTTTGACGAAGACGCCACCTTTCTAAGTAAACAGGCTACTGAGCAATCCGGAAAGCAAAAGTTTCATGCTCATTAGCCTGGTGGCAAAATCTTAAAATTTTTGGCTTAAATAATGTTAGCCCTTGTACTACTGAACAACTCTGCCGAAAACGCCATCTTTCTAAGTGGTCAGGCTACTGCGCTATGCGCAAAACAAAAATTAAATGCTCACTAGCGCCATCTGGTGGCGTAATTACGTATCAGAATGACCACCCTTGAGCTACTGAACAACTCTTCCGAAGACACCAACCTCCCAAAACATCAGGATCTAGAGATATCATATGTTACAAAATTTTGCATTCTTACCCCTCATGGTTCATATAGTGCAAGTCAAAAAAGCGCCCCTACCGACCAAGTTCTCAACTAAAAAGATGATCCTCAACTCCTTAAGGTAGATCGTACTGAGTGCTGACACTCCGCCGAAGACAGTACTGTGCAATCTCTTAACGCATAGAGGAAATTCCACAACACCCTCAAATTGATGAAATCCCATTACGCGGATTCCTATAACGCCCACCAACCATGTTTCTAATAGGAGACCTGACTGCAGATTTGTGTAGAAGTCCTGTAATAATGGAAAATTTGAGTGTATTATGAAGTAATACGAGAAGGAAACTGAAATAACTATGAGGGAACTTCCTTCAGAAGCTTTGGACGAACTTCAGGAAAAAAAATGAATGAACTTTAGATAATTCTTTGAAGTAAGTAATTGCATACATATTTTGAGAAGATGCTACCAGAGTTCCTAATAAAATCCTTTATTATATCTGGGGAAAACCTTCAAGAAAACAGAAAGAGTTCTTTGAGAAACTGAATACTTTAAGGTATTTGGTAGGTGATGATGGCCTTCCCGAGAGAATACCTTTAGTATTGTTAGGAAAAATTTCTCGGGGAATTCCCTGAAAAACAAAAAAGAGGAGGCATTTCTGAGTAATCCTTGGAGAAACCCATGGAGGAGTTCTTAGAAGTATCAGATGAGGAAATTATGGATGAATTATCAGTTAAATCCCAATATACATTCTTGAATGAACTTTCGGAGATATCCCTGAGAAAATCCCCCGTGCATGGCCGTAGCCAGCATTTCCATCAAGTGAAAAAGGGTCAAGGAACCTTAAAGTGCATACACAAATTTTACGCAAAGCGATCATTATATACATGCATTGTTTAGGTATGAATCATTAAACTATGTAAGTGACGGGTGAATGTCTTTTCCATTCCTTGATGGCTACAGCGTAGCGTCACGCCATTGCCGGGCGTATTGTAGAGCTCCATCTTCGTCGGTCTTGGGCGAAATTTCTTCAGTTGCTCCGAACGTTTAGGGTCGCCAGGTCCTCTTCCACTGCGTACAGCCAGCGTATTCTTGGTCTTCCCCGAAGCCGCTGACCTCTACCTGGTTCCCTGCTGAATATTATTTTCGCAATTATTTCTTCCGACATTCGCACTAAATGACCAGCCCATTGAAGTCTGCCGTATTTTACACGATTGATAATATTCGCACCTTTGTACACTTGATACAACTCGTGATTCATGCGTCTGCGCCACACACCATTTTCGAGTTTCCCACCGAGTATTGTCCGCAGCACTTTACGCTCGAAAGCACCGAGGACTTTCCGGTCTGACCCTTTCAACGTCCACGCTTCGTGCCCGTAGAGAGCCATCGGAAGAATCAAGGTTTTATACAGGGCGAATTTGGTTTCCGTTTGCAAGCTGTGGGACCTAAGCGGGTTACGTAGTGCGTAAAAGGCCCTATTCTCAGTCGCAACACGTCTTTTCACTTCGCGGGAAACGTCGTTGTCACATGTCACAAGTTTTCCAAGATAAACAAATTCTTCAACAACTTCAAACACATCCCCATCATACACTACCTCAGCACCTATACCACCATGTCTGACTCAATCTCTACCTGCAAGGGGGTGGACCTGGTGTAGTGGTTAGAACACACGCCTCTCACGCCGAGGACCTGGGATCGAATCCCATCCCCGAGATAGTCACTAAAAATTTCAGTGACGACTTCCTTCGGAAGGGAAGTAAAGCCGTTGGTCCCGAGATGAACTAGCCCAGGGCTAAAAATCTCGTTAATAAAGATAGAAAAAATCTCTACCTGCAACCATGTACTTCGTTTTGGTAGAATTAATGGTCAGGCATATCCTCGCTGTCTCCCTCTTCAGAGGCACGAAGGCCTCTTCCACTGACCTGCGATCGATTCCAATTAGGTCTATATTGTCCGTAAAACCAAAGAGCATATGCGACCTTGTGATAATAGTGCCATTTCTCTGCACGCCAGATCTCCTAATAGCACCCTCGAGTGCAATGTTGAACAGTAAATTCGAAAGTCTCCCTGCTTCAATCCGTCTAGCGTCACGAACGAAATTGACACCTCGTTTGCGATCCGAACACTTGATTTCGAACCATCCAGCGTAGCACGTATCAGCCTTATTAGTTTTGCCGGAAAACCATTTTCAGACATTAACTGCCAAAGCTTATTTCTTTTCACATAGTCGTACGCCGCCTTGAAATCAATAAACAGATGGTGAGTCTGCAAGTTATACTCCCGGAATTTGTCTAGGATCATTCGCAAGCTAAACATCTGGTCTGATGTCGAACGGCCCTCACGAAAACCAGCTTGGTATTCGCCGACGAAGGACTCCTCGAGCAGTCGCAGTCTGCTAAAGGTCCCAAGTATTCCTATAAAAAAACATGCATTCAATTTCTCAACAGATGTATCCAAATATTAATATATTCAGGAATAACACCCGAACTTCTTCTTAAATTCATTTTAGAGAAATTTAGAAATATTGTTTAACATTTCATCTATGAGATATCGGCCAGATATTTCTTTAGACATTATTCCAGGTATTTTTTCTGGGACTTGGCAAGAAATTTTAAGTGAATTTCATGAAGTATTTTATCAAAAGTTCTAGCGGAGATACCTCTCAAATAGACTCATAAAATGATTTTAGTAATTTCTACAAAAATTCTTGATGAAATCTTTTTTAAGTATATTTAGAAATAATTGCTATAGAATTTATCCAGAATATTCTCAACCAATTTGCTAAAGAAAATATCCAAAACGTCTTTTGAGAACTACTCCAAGGATTTCTTTGATTTTTTTTTAATATTTCAAAGAAATTTGTGGAATTCAAAAAGTAATACGTTGGAAAATTTTCTTTTGAATTTTGAGACGATTTGTAGTTTATTTGATGTATAAGTTATAGTGAAACCGGCAGCAAGCATTAGCAGAAGTTCTGAAAATATCTTTGAAATTATTCTTCATGTATCGTTAAAGTATTTCTGTTCGAATATATGTACTACTTCTGAGATAATACATTTTCTTAAGGAAATCACAGGATTTAGCCCTGAACAAATCAATGTGACACTTTTTAGACATTATTCCTGTGGGGATGAAACTATATCATTTGTGGTAGTTGCGGTTAAATTGATTTTGCAAAGGAACAATTCTTGAGAGTTTCAGAATTCCCTATAGGAATACTTGTACTTTGAAAAGTCTTCAAGAGGAGAAACTCCTAGTTTAATTTCTTGAAAAAATCTTCTTAGGAATCCCTAAGAATTGCCTGGAGAAATTTCTGCAAGAATCTCCAAAGGATCTTTAAATTTAATATCTTGAGTAATTTCCCTAAAATATAAAATACAGAAGAAATTTATAATACATAATTTTCTCGACTTCCCAGGGCATAGAGTATCTTCGTACCTGCCACACGATATACACATGCAAAAATGGTCATTGGCATAGTAAGCTCTCAGTTAATAACTGTGGAAGTGCTCATAAGAACACTAAGCTGAGAAGCAGGCTTTGTTCCAGTGGGGACGTAACGCCAGAAAGAAAAAGAAGAAGGAAATTCATAAATAAATAACATTTATCGGATGTTTTCTGTAATTTTATTTGAAGGAGCTCTAAAGTCATTTCTGAAGAAATTTTCATGATATTATTAAACAAACTGTTTAAGGCAAACTACTTTGAAGAATTCGTAAAGCAATTTCTTGAGCAAACCGTACCTAAGGCAATGCTTGGAGATGTTACCAGTGGAATTACCCCCTGACCTTCTCTGGATACGCCCGTGCCTCAGTACATTCTTTGAAGAGTTGATGGAGGACATCCTGAAGTCATAATAGTAGGGGTTATTGGAAGGACTGAAGTTTATATCAAGAAATTCATTCATTTATATTTGAACTTCGGACATTAGATTTTTAAACTTGTAAAAAACTTTATTTTAAGGTATCGAAAAAAAAAAATATCGATAACGTGGCGTACTATTCTAAACAGCCAACAATACAGCTACTGAAAGACCATGAACCGCCACCTCTCGCCATGGGTACTCACTCAGGTCGATACAAAATGATGCAATTTTATGCTGACCAACCACATAATGAGCCACTACTCCGCGCACACACACACACACACACACACACATTGTCAAATGTGGAGCCATTGTCTGCCTCCTCTTCAGTCGACCAGCAAGGAAAATTGCCTATCTGAGACCCCCAACCCCGGGCACTCCGAGACACTCTAAACGACAGAATGGGCGAGAAAACGGAGAGAAAACAGCAATGTACTACATCACTGAAAATTTGTGAAAACGTATCATTAAAATTGATTTGTAGCGATGAAATAATAATTTAGGAAAGGCCCCAGAAATTAAACACGGGTTCTCCTCGGTGAGGTCTCTCGAGTGAACCTTACTTCGCGCTTGCTGATGGCTTTTGGGATACCAGCCTTTGTCTTATGGTTATTTTTTTTTGTTTTACTTTACAGCCTGTCAGTGGTGGTTTTGTTGGTTTTTCTTCTGATTCTGAACGGACCTGACTGGACCTGGGTCGTTTTGCTGTTCGAAGGTGCTTTCACAAATTATGTTGCGTTTTATTGGCATTTTGGTCCTCACTTTTTGGCAGCTTGTTGGTTAAAACTGTCTTGCAGTGCTAATTTCTTGCGATGTGTCGCTTTTGTGAATGTCGTTCAGGAAAAGCATTGCAGTTTGCGAAAATCATGATTTGTTTTGTAATGCTTTTTCAACTTTCTGGTGTTGCGTGTCGAATGGGAAGAGACTGCACTGAAATGAATTGTATTGCGGAAATTACTGAATCCATGGTAAAATTAAGAACACATTAATTTGTTAACTTTAGTAAAACACAGCCAACATCACTGCACTTAAAAACTCAATTTATTTGACCACAAGGTATGACTAGATATTTACTTGATCTAACAAATTTAGCATTACACTTTTGACCACACTGTTTCGTTCATACTTACAGTGGTGCTCAGTTATATTAATTAGATTATAATAAAGTGTTCTTAATTTACCCTGGATTCGGTTGGGAATACAACAAAATGTGTTTGGGTTTGCTCCTTTGTATTTTATGAGAATCACTTGACAGCATTTTTTGACAATCGACATTCCTTGTATACTTCACCTTCTTTTTGTGAGCATTCTTTTCACGATGTTTCGTTTCACGACCGACATTGGGATTAACGACCGTTCCCATAAAAAAAATCAATATCTCCACAAGTTATCTAATTATATGGTCATGATTAGAATCACATCACTGACTGGAAACACTGTTCATGAAAATATGAGTTTATTACAACACGATCTGACACCACTGTTGACGTCTATATGTCAAATTTACAAATAACTTGCACATGTGATTAAAGAATCAGGTCAATGTCATTAACGTTTTCTGTTGTTATTTGGCCACTTTGTGATCCTCGTTTGCAATCTCTCATTTAAGATGCAAGAAAGCAAGCAATATTGGCGAATGTTGGGTACAATATCGTGAAATGTTTCAGACTCACTCAAGATTGCAAGTATTTCTGAATTCAATGAGGCAGTTTACATTATTTTTCGTTGAATATTCTGTTATAACTCGTTATGCATGACAAACATAAAAGCTTACGTGTCATGTAGATTTAAGATTTTTTTTTGGTGTGTAGAGACCTGCAATTTCTTCTAAATAATTCACATTCGTGATATAAGAATCGTATCAATGACATTGCCATCCATAATAGTCACTGTATAGTCATGTGGGGCCTTTTTTAGCCGAGTGGTTAGAGTCCGCGGTTAGAGCTGAGAAGTTGGCTCTGTCCCAGTGAGGACGTAATGCCAAGCAGAAGAAGAAGAAGATGGTCATGTCAAAAATTAAGTAAAATGGACATATCTTGACAATTAAACAAGATACCTGCAATTTCTTCTAAAAAATTGCATTGGTAGTTTCAGAATCGTGTCAATGTCGTCACCGTCGTCTGGTTTTTAATGACCACCTAGTTGTCGTCCTGAAGATCAGAAGAATCAGCTTTGAAGAAATCGCAGCTGACCAACAAATTGTTAGCTATTAGTCATTTTTATGGATGTCCCGGATCTTCTGGAGGAACAAGAAATGGTCATTTGAGATCAAACCGAGACAGCGATGCTGTGCTAATTTGAAACTCATCACTGAAAGTTTGAAACCAAAAATCCCAGCTCTCTAGGTTAATTTTCAGGAAATGTCCAGTTTTACATATGTTCCGGATCTTCCGGAGGACCTAGAAATGGCCATTAAATATAATATAATATATTATAACAAGGCAAGGATGATATGCTAATTTAAAGCTCATCACTACAAGCCGTTTGAAAAATAAAATCCCAGCTATCTATCTCAATTTTCAAGAAATGTCCACTCTTGCGGATGTTCTGGATCTTTCGGAGGACCAAGAAATGGCTATAAGTAATAATACCGTGAAAACGATGATATATTCATTTGATTTGATTTGGATTTTCCGGAAGACCTAGAAATAGCCATTAGAGATAATACCGAGGCAACGATGGTATTCTATCTTGAAGCTCATCATTGTTAGTCGTTTGAAAAAAAAAAATGCCAGGCTTCTAGTTCAATTTTAAAGAAATGTTAACTTTGGCGGATGTTTCGAATCTTCCGGAGGACCGTAAGGTGACCTTGACTCCAATCCCACGATATCACAATATTGGCAAGAGGATACATAATTTTCGTTTTCTGTTAAATTACATAGATGGGTTTAGGAAAAGGAAGTTGATCGATTTTTTACCCGACCTGACCCAGGAGGACACCAGAATAACTCCGGACATAGGAACTAAACTGGTCCACTTGTGCCAACATATGAAACTAGAAGCCTTTTGATTGCATTTAGTGAAAACCGCATCTGAATAAGTTGAATTGAATGTCCACAATAAAGCACAATAAATTGCTATCCTTTGTAACATGCAAAATGCGGCTTAAGTGTTTCCGTCTCTTGTTCCGTTTTCTGGCTCAAAAAACAGACGGCTTAAGCGCCACCTCCGAAGGAGACCGTCTGTGGAGTAATGTTTGCTCGGCAAGGAACCTCAGGGCGGGATTGTTTTATAAGAGTCCAAATAGCAATTTAGGAAATGATACAGAAAACTCAAATGTTAAGCGATTCACGAAAATAGTTGATACTGACCGTCGTTCTACCGACACACAATTACACCATTCACAAGTATCATCACTGGAAGAACTCACTTATTTAAATATCCCTGTGCGCTTCAGACACGTGAGTGGAGAGGATTATTTCCCAGGCAGTCTATCTTGGAGTACAAAAAAAAGGAAAAAAACAGGTAAAACGACGCGAACGCGAAGACCAAATAACTGTAACTGGGAATGCATTAACTCACTACAAAAAATGATTGCATTTGGTCAAAAACAGCAAAAACATTTCTCTATAACTTTTGATCTCGCCCTAAGAACCATTGGTAACCTAACGGGTAGCTCGTTGTTTATAAGCAAATGAATGGACCAACATAAAAACTGTCTTCACTATGAGATAGTAGAGGATCTTCTGTTTATTATAACATTGTAAACAACGCGTTAACTCTTTCGTTTCATCAGAAACAACATGCAACATACATGGTTACCAATGGCTGTGGGTGGCAACGACTTATAGGAGACCTAACTGTAAATGCTGCGATAAATGCCGCTGGCAAAGCAGAAGTGCAGGACGAAGAATGCGACGGCAAAGGAGAACTCCGGTTTTAGTGCATAGACGCTGGTGATATTGCGACTACAACTCCAAATACGGTAACGAAGTACGACTTTTTGGTCCAATCAGATAATGATGTGTCGCACGCAGATAAAAATGATAACGCGGTTGACGACGATGGGGATCGTCGATGGCTTGACACGTGGCCTCTACACATGGTAACATAAATGGTGGTGGCCGCTTTGTCGGAACGATTTGTTCCCTTCCGGAGTTCCCCTCAAACCGGGATGAGATTTTTTCATAAAACGAACATTAAGAGTGAAGTTTACACCCAAAAACCCGGTTAAAACTCATGATTCAGCTCTCATGTATACAAATATAGTTTCTCAAGAAATCTAAACCAATTTTTAACTTTACTAAGAGTAAAAAGATGGTGAATCAGCACATTTGGCAATAAAGAATAAATCACTAGAGTGACCTAATGTCAGAGAATGGTGAAATATTATTGATTTTACTTTTAGTAGAATAGTAAAGAATACCAACATACAATTTGTGAATAAAAATGAGGATTTTTGTTGTACGAAAAATAATGCTTAACTTTGGCGAACAGATTTTCTTAGGAGTTTTGGGAAAAACTATTTAGATCTTCAACCAAAAGCATTTTGTAAGATTTTATATTTTCATAACATTGCAGAACAATAGTTGAACGATACACAGAAAACCGATTACGATTGTATCAACAAATAAAAGAGATATAACATAAACCAGGTGTCCACTTTATAAAATGAACAGTCCTTAACAAAAATTCTTCACACAACAAAACAGACTCCTCCGCAGTCCAGATCAAAATGGACGAGTAGAATTTTTGAAAGTCCTCGGATGGAAAACTTTTCAAACGATTCACTAATTCACTCTCGTTTGATTTTGAAGCACGATCAAACCCAGCGAAGAATAACATCCCATTTGTTGCGGTCTATGATCGGCAATGTAGCGCAAGTTGTAACAAGTCTGATAAATATGTGCAGTGAACGTGAGCCCCAAAGAGAGGGAGCGATGTTAAAATCCATTTTTCTTGCTTGTTAACTATTGGGGGTAGATGTACATATTATGATAGTTACAGAGAGCAGTAGAGAGATGAGAGATTCCCCAGACAACCAGAAATCGCATGAAAGTTCACGTTATAACTCGTTTATTCATACTAATTACATCAAACCCGCAAAACACCGTGGATAAACTCGTCAAATTGATGAATTTCCTCGCATAAAACACTTCTTTTCTGAGTTCATTTGTACATTTTGTTTCACCCCGTACACTCGTACAAAGTAAGTCGAATCAATTCGTAGCAGCTGTCATATCAACATTTGTTATCATAAGTTAAGTCGCATAAGATTAACAGGTTAGTTCAGGAGAATATTTATACACTCGCATTGTATGTTATTAATCATCACATAATATATGCACGCATATCGCCTCCACTTTTGTACGTAGAAGGCCTTTTCGCGACATCTTATAAGTGAAATTTTGCACATACAAAGCCTCCAGGTGATTTCGTTATGCGTACATTTTGGTTGTCTGGGTCTCTCAATTTTCTCAGGATTCAATCCCTGATGAGAACCGATTGAAGCGTTATCTCTTTCGCTAGCATCTCATCAGAATTAATTGTCATTCAGGAATGTATTTCTGGAAGCAATGCTGCTCGCGAACAGACTTATTTGTGTTTCGTGACGTCGTTTGTAAGGCGACAGGGATTTTATTCAATACTAGTGGTCCAGGCAAACTTCGTCTTGCCATCAAGTAGGCTGTCGAAAAACGCTATGGATCGTCCCATACAAAATAACAGTACCGTTCACTCTCGTTTTTTTTTCGACTTTCCCGCTGAATATCCTAAGATATTTATACATATAAACACGTCGGAGCCCTTGAGGAACAAAACGGAGAAATAATTATTCAAATACGTTGACCCGTTCGTAAGCCATTTCGTGACATACAAACACCATTCCATTTTAATTAATATAGATAGTATTTGTAGTAAGTGACATATATGCAAGTTTTGATTGCGGTTTTGAAAGGAGCATTTCATTTTAAACTGTGAACATCGCATATATTTAAGTGAACTATTGATATAATTATATTACAATTTGTGTACATTTACATTAATATTGAATAAATCCAAATATAATATTTACAAAAAAGTGACCATGCTACACCGTAATATAAATTGATGTTGGTATGTAGTATCAACCTATAGTTTAGATCGATTCTATTACGGACCAATTACATTTTCCTGACCGAATGTCACCATCTCCATGGGGCGATTTTTTAAACTTTTATAGATCAGTGATAAAGTAAATGAATTTCAAATATGTTCCAATCGCTTGTAAATGCATACGCATGAACGTATTCCCATATTTGGAATAATATACATTTTAAGAGTCAAATTACGAAAGCTATCGAACAATCAATTCAGACATATGCGTTTTTGACCCATTCCACCTCGAAGACGGTACTTCTGAACTTCATAAACTGGTGCAATAGAAGGTCTAAATACAGCATCATGATGCGTAGTGGTATGAAGGCTTCTACAATTTAAGAATCAATTTAAAAAAAAGCAAAAATGGGCAAATCAATGACTGCTATGGTGAACGCGTCATGCAACGCGTGCGCGTATGCGAATTCGCAAAGCAGAATATCAACAATATGAAATCCTTTGATCGCATCGTTACTGTGTCTGTATAGAGAAAAAGTGTTAAAAAATAGCAAAGCGAAATCGGTCGAGTATATCGTGATTTTCTGGTGAAGAATGTACGAATAATGAGAGCGAAAGGTACGAAGGTACGACGCATGTCGCGCAATAGGGATTGAACCGCTCTTTTTCCGTTCGCTCTTTCTTTGCGAGCCACTGAGCCACTGAATCGTTCAAAATGAAAAATTCGGATCGGTTTCGTTCACTAAAATGAGCCATTTTGTCCATCTCTAGTTTGACTGCTATTTAAGTAAGAAACGTTCACGCCAAATTTTATATTTTAAGAATTTTTTTTTCTGGAAATATTGATTATACCACTAAGGCCGAACTTTTGCCCCACCTTACTCTAAACTTTATTATTAAGAGGGAAGTCATAATAAGGCATACTGGCGTCGAGGAGGCACCAACTTCGCAGATGATTCGGATTGTCTATCTTAAAACTGGTTTTAGA
Organism: Aedes aegypti; assembly: GCF_002204515.2. Lineage (NCBI taxonomy): Eukaryota > Metazoa > Arthropoda > Insecta > Diptera > Culicidae > Aedes > Aedes aegypti. Next base: position 145,935,130 of record NC_035108.1, read on the forward strand.
TTTTAAGCCTAGTTTGATATTAGATTAGCAGTGCTGCTAGGCTACAATATATTTTTGTATCCATTTGTTTCATGATTTTTTTTCTTAGCAGTAGTAAAGTTGCTATTTTTCTATAGCTGTGGTATATTTGGTTATCCTACTTTTTAATTGGGCAGTGTTTATAGCTACATAAAGAATTTTGCTTCCTGAGCAGGAAGTCGTGGATTCAATCCCAAGCTAGTCCCTTTCTCAGATTTATAATATTATCTCTATCTTCATATCGTCTTCTTCAAAATTTAATAGTTGTTTGAATGTTACACTCCCATGTAATTGAATTTTTTTGATAACAATCGAGCAGTTTTTCTATCTTAAGTAGAAATATGAAAACTTGAATGGTTGTTTTGAAGTTTTCTCAAACCATGCTTCTACTTTTCCGAAAAACTTAGATCTATTTTTCCAAAACTAGTAGTTACATTTGTCAAAATTTTATCATAACGTCGCAATATCACATGGTATATTGGAATGATACAAAATTACTGTATAGCCTAGTGAATGAATGTCTGCTTACCTACGACTCGACAACAAGTTGTTGAACATACAAGATTACCGGTATCTTGACCAAAATGAGCATAAAAATCTTCTTTTAACACTTACGGGTCCGACGTCACATTAGATCAAAATTATCAATCTCAAAATTGCGTCTTTTGACAAAATTACTGCAAATTTTCAGGATCGACAACAAAATGAAGAAATGTGGTTCAGGCGTTTCCGAATGACTTGGCCACATGCCGTGTTGTTTTGGACACCCGGAGAAATGGCTACTTTATTGGCGGTTCTGAAGTCTAGTTTGCGACATATCAAACTTCATGAATTTGTAAACCAGGTCTAAGAAAGTTTACTCAAGATTAGAGATGGTACCTCGAGAAAGTAGCAATTATAATAATGATTCTGAATAGGTACTTGGCCAGTGGTATGCTAAAAATTATATGCAAATTAATGACTTTGATGTGTCGCAAGCTAGGTCAACTATCAGAACAATTGCCACTTCTTCAAGGAATCGGTGCATGGTTAATTTTACTGTATAGCAATAACTGAGCTAACGAAGCCACCCGGGCCTGCTAGGTGACTAGAAGACCATAAATTTGACGATAACCAGACATATAATTATGACCTTTTGGACGGTTGAGGTGCTTGTTAATGACGTCCTAGTTCATAGAGGAAGTTTGTATGCTTAAGAGAGACCACTCTCTCGGGCAGGCGACAGGAAATCAACCGGTAAGAAAGCGCTCCGAAAATGACCGAGTGGGTGCTGATGACCAACCAACTTCACAACAAGGGGCGAGATGATTATTATTGACTGATAGAGGCGGACCCGCAAACAGTTTGGTCGCCGTTCGTCGTCTTACTTCCGCCTTAATTTCATTCATCACATGTGTCTTTTGCTTTTCTTTTTTTTCTCCTTACAGGCGAATGTTTCCCTCGATGCGCCTTACCGTGGACGGATTGGACGCGGACACCAATTACTGCGTGCTGCTCGAGATGATGCCCATCAGCGACTGTCGGTTCAAGTTTAGCGGATCCCAATGGGTTCCGGCGGGTGGCGCCGAGCCACAAAGCCCGCAACGGTTCTGCCTTCATCCGGACAGTCCCGCCCTCGGTACGCATTGGGCCTCCCAGCCGATTGTGTTCAACAAGGTGAAGCTCACCAATAACACTTTGGACAACAATGGACATGTAAGTTGAGATGATGGACGATGATTGTTTTAACTCGTTTTCGATACCGTCAAACGGGGTAACTATGTCTACAGCCAACCACCGAAAAAAATATCATATGAAATCTACTAATCATTGCAAGAAACATGTCGTTTCGATGCGGCATCACAACAAGTTTCCGTGCAAATATTGTTTCTTGTTTTGGAACTAGCTGAATAGAAGACAAATACACACAACCTTGGTACGGTTTTAAAACTGACCAACATTAAACCACTACAGGTGGTACCTCGTTTAACGGTAACCATTTTGTACGGTTGCTTATCGTGTTCTGATGAGAATAGGACCGTCAAGGTTGATTATGATCATCAGCGTTCGGGGACTGGAATCATAATACATGGTTTGTTTTGTATTACAGGTGGTGCTGACCAGCATGCACAAGTATCAGCCTCGAATACACATCATCAGAACGGCGGACCCGTCGCAGATTCCGTGGGCTGCCCAGCAAGCGTTTGTGTTTCCGGAGACGGAGTTTGTTGCTGTTACTGCTTATCAGGTAGGAATCTAAAAGTATTTTAGGGTTAGGGAAAGCCACGCACTCCTCTTTCAAATGAATAATAGTTATTCACTTCTATGCGAAAAGATTTATATTGTGTCAAAAAGTTTCATAAATAATCTCTGGTTAACATCTAATTGAGGGTTCGCCAAGACTTTTCTTTCCCTCAAGAATTTTGCCAATAATCGTTAAAAATTAGTATTGAAAACTTATAGGTTTCTGTAAAGCCAAACATTTTCCCTACAAATCTACTATTTACTTCAACGTAATCCTCAAGGGATAACTCCACGTGTTACTTATAAGGGTGAAGGGACGAATGACCTTCGGGTTAAAGTCGCTCTCGAACAACAACAACAACAACAACTTATAAGATTTCCTTCAATGCCCATGTCCATTGTAACTGAAGTTCTTCCAGAACTTGTAACCCGTAACAACTCCAGGAGTTCTGCAACATTGAAGATTCTTCACAGTAATTCTTAATCGATTTAATAAATTTCATAAAGCAAGATGAAATAATCGCAATCTTGACGGCATTTTCTTTGGACAATCCTTGAATGTATGTGATATATGTCAATCTTGGAAACATTGCGTTTGATCTATGTTAGGTTTTCAATTTGAACAATGATTAAACTATAAAATTGAAGTTGTTTTTGGCAAGCAATTTTTTCATTTTCGTTAAAATTATTCCATGTGACCGGCGCCAATTCATCCAACATCAATCTTCGAAGCTCGTCGCATCAATTTCATAAACCCGCATTGATTGATAACAGATGCCCGAAACAGCCGCCAATCTCAAAGCACCGAAGCAAAGAGGAAATAACCCCAGATCAGGATCAAACGGGGCGATAATCTTGCCTCAAACGACAAAAGTGCCGACGCCGGCCGGCCGCCTCAACAATGTCGTCTCTTCTTGAACCGGAGCCTAATCTCCGTTCTCCGTTACATAATCTCCAAAGTGGTCATCATTTGATCATTGTTCCGCCACCGCCGCCGTCGTCTTCCTCGTCGCAGCGTGAATATTGTTCCGTTCCTGTACGCTTCGATTGGATTGACTGATTTTCGTCGTCGTCGTTGTCCTCCGATCTGCTCCAACCTTCGGTGCCTGTGTCACATTATTTATGAAAAGCAGCCGCCATTTCCGCCACCCATCCATCTTCTACCTCCACAGCTGAAAGAAGTCATCCGTTGGCGTAGTTAGGATTTTTGATGGAGGGCCTGTTATAAGCCTAATAAAATAACGTCGTACGGGGCTACTTTTGATTCCGGGGGCTACTTTGGACACTCACCATTTGAATTTATTTGCAAGCATAAATATTAATCTGAGCAATTTTGTATCTTCAGCTCTTTCATTAACCAATGTATGCTCTACCACTAAGCATGAAATTGTTTTGGAACAACATCAACAATAACAGGATAAACAAGAAAACATTTCAAAAAATTCCATGTAAATATTCACAAGGTATAAAACATTGGCTATGCAAACATGGTTCGATTTTTTCCCAACTCGTGGAAAGTTATTGGGAGCATAAAAAAACTAGCGAATCGTTATGTTTCATAAAAAGTTGTGATAGTTTATTGCTAAAAAATGCTGTTTAAATAAAATAATTGATTAAAAGTCTTGTTTTTACGACTTTTATTTAATTAGAATGTTTTGGTTTGTATATTTTACAACATAAAAACAATAAAATAAATGTTTGGAAATATGAAAAGACATACAACACACATATTTCAATACGTACCAACGGAAAATTCGCAACATAATCTCTAAAAAATATTTTCCGTCATATTTTACATGAATTTGAATAAGACAATTGCATCCTTCTATTTCTAAAATAAACTACTCTTAAGCCAACTCTAAACTGCTAAAAAGCTAAAAGCATATTACAAAAGCAAACTTTTACTCATTTGTCAACTTAAAAATCAAGCTCTCGTAACTAATAGTTCCATTTAAGATAAAGTTTTATACTGCAAACTGAAAATTGTGAATAGCATGTTTTGCTGAAATTAATTGTTATATATGCGTAATTGTTTCGAGCTTTGCAATTTTCTAAATTATGTTTATCAATGAAAAAACGTTCAATGACATCACAATGGACGATAATCTATAGAATCAGTTTGAAATGTTTGAGGAAAAATCATTTTATTGCCAATTTGTGAAAATTTCTGAAAATGTCCAAAGTAGTCCCTTTTTGTCTTAGAAGACACACTTTTTTCGCTATTAAAGCATTTTTGTTATTTCTTGGTGGGTTTGCCTCAGATTTTGCACATTTGATACGTACATACACAACTTAAACTTTTTTGTCTTGAAGGACACACTTTTTTCGCTATTCAAGCATTTTTGTTATTTCTTGGTGGGTTTGCCTCAAATTTTGCACATTTGTTACATACATACACAACTTAAATAAGGTACCGCGGGGCAAGTGGGAACGAAAAAAACGATAGTTCAAACAAATTGTTTAATAAAATTTTCAAATGTCAATATTTTTCAAATCCATCAACACAATCACGTTTTGGCAACATATTTGCGGGTGTGTGCATATTAGTTTCATGCAATTCGAATAATTTCGAAATTGTGAAAACCTTGGAAGAAAGTTTTAGAATGAGCCAATGGACGCAGTTACCTCGCTAAGCGGGGCAAGTGGGACACATCCAGTTTCATGCGTCAATCCACATCAGTAAATCAACCATTACAATAATAGGATTGATAAGTCATAGATTTTAATTTTAAGTACATATTTGATGTACAAAAGGGATCAACCATAAAATACGTAACGTTTTAGGAAAAAACCCTTTATTTAATAGTATGTCACCTCACATTTAATATTAACTGAAAATTCCTCAATAAAAGCGTAAAGAGGAATTAAACATGTTCAAAATATATCATTAATAAGTTGTTAATTAAAATGTAGCACATAAACAATTAATAATTGACGAAATTATAAATATGTTTTGTTATTATTTATATGCATGGCAGAAAACCACCTTATGGGATGGAATTGTTTTCCATCACTACTTAGTTTGGTAGAAATAACAAATAAAGTTCAAATAACATAGAAAAGTAATCGTTCACATGATGCATTTCAAATTTCAGCTGTGTGTTTGTTCAATTTTGAAGTCGTATTTCAAAAATAAAAAATTAATGAAAACATAAAGAATAATAACACTTTTCTTCTCCCTCTTATGCAATAACGTAATTTTAGGTTGATCTTTTTTGATAAAAATCATTTGTTTGAATGTTTTAGTGCTAATCTCTAGCAAAATGTATGAAACGTGTACGAAAAGTTTTGATTCTGGTTTTTATTTTGATAGGTCCCACTTACCCCAGGTACAAATATATTTTGGGGTAAGATAGAGCATCGAAAATTTCATATGAAATGAAAACAAAATACTGGTTTATCGTTAGCAGCTTGTAATAATACTAAAAAATATAGCTTACTGATGGAAATTCGATTTAAAACACATATATTTTTTGCGAGTCAATGCAAGCCGTGAAACGTGTCACAATTTGTCATGCAAGTTGAAAATGGCGCTGAACTGACAACTGTTACATGAACCACATGGTAATAAAAATAACAATATGTTTAGTACTAACTACATTCCTTGTCATTGTATCTTTAACTTTCTAGAAGAATACCCTCATGAAGAACTTTTCCTAGTTGAGCTATGACGAAACGCCCACTTACCCCGGATTCTCACTTGCCCCGGGGTACCTTATATAAAGAAATTATGATTATCTATCTATAATTCTAAAAGTTACAAATCCTCGAAGTTGAAGAATGTGGAAATAATGTCTAAAGAAGCCCCGTTTGATGGTAATACTTCACACATTCTCTGAGAGATTTCCTCAATATTTCATCAAGAATTTATTTTTCAGAGTTTATTTCTTCCATCTAGGTAGTTTTATATATCCAATATAGGGTTTCAATGCTTGTAATGGACCCCTTAGTAGCTGAAATTCATTCTCGACGCTTTTCCGCAATGATATCTTAGACGCATATACGTTTTGTGGTGTCTAACAACAAGTTCAACGTTTTGACCTCTTTGTACGCCTATAAAACATACATAACCATACGATTTTTCCAGCAAAATATGCATTTGGAAAACTGTTGTCCGAATGCCTATTATGGACTCTCCCAATGTTTACTAATTTGACGTTTCTTATTATGGACCCTCCATTTGATTCCCATGTAATCCGGCTCGCTGCCGACGTGCCTATTTTGGACCCACCTGGAAATACGTATTATGGACCCTCTTGTGTAGTTTCATTTACAAAACTGTTCAAATGTCTGTATTTATGCGCCTCAACCCAAATATTTTGCCTGAAACTGCTGACTAACAATGCAATCGAAGTTCCTCCGGTGGGTTTTCATAGGAATAAGGTTGCTTTGAGTGTTTATTTTATGTTTTTTTTTCTGTAGGGGGTCCATAATACGCACAGGGAACATAACCGGCATCGACTCCCTAAATGCTTCAAAAATATTGGATTGTTTGATTTTAAATGATTTTTCCAACGAAATTTTAGGAGAAAATTCTTGAAAAATGTCTGAAGGAATACCTTAAGGAAGGTGTAACAGGTTTCTTAGAGTAACATCAATTATAATACAGTCGACTCTCCACATCTCGATGTTCTACATCTCGATATCTCTCCCTATGTCGATGATTATTGCGGTCCCTTCATTCTGCATACGATTTCTCTCTCTATATCTCGATATCCTCTATATCTCGATATCTCCATATCACGATGTGTTCCTGTTGATTGTTTGTTCTCAATTTTCTCTCTATATGTCGATCTGAACATAATCAAAGGTTACTAGACTAGATTTAAGCCATTCAGAACGATTTGGAAACTCGAAATGAAGTTTGTTTGTTTATTATTTTCCTAGTAACGGAGTGATTTTCAATCTAGTGTTCATTAAATTATTGTTCTTTGTCTCGATCTCTCCCTATCTCGATGGTCCCTTCGATATCGAGAAGTGGAGAGGCGACTGTATGTGAATTCTAGATAGAATCAACAACGAAATTTGTCGAACATATACCAATGGAATTGTTTGGAAATTGTCTGACGGAACAATTCAAGGATTTTTTTTTGCAAAATCTCTGTCGGAAGGCTTGAACATTTTTCTTGGCATTGCATTTTTGAAAGCATTACTGTTGATACATCGGGAGGATTTTTTGGCGAAATCTTTGTCAATACGTCTTGAGCAAAAGCTGGCATTCCAACGAATTCTCAACTGTTGATATTTGTATATTAAATCCTAACGCAATTCCTGAAGTTTTATGCTGGTGAAGTCACTATGTAATTTTTGCTTAAATTTAATGGTGGTAGGTATAAAACTGTTGAATTAAAATTTAAATAAATTTCACCTTTTTTTTATACATAGGCTGTTCTTTGGGGCTATATTTTTTACATATTTTTTGTTTTCAACTGATATTTATTCTGAATCACTCATTATGCCAAACGACCATTATGTCAAACGACCTTCTGCTCTACGACTTTATGCCAAATGGGGTACAATCAATTTTATAAACGATTTTTGTGGACAATTCACCTGTACGACCTCCAGATTATTTTTTTAAAACATCTGACAAAACTCTTCGAATTTATCACAGAAATCTGGAATAGGGTAGATGTACCAATAGTGGAGGTACTAAGCACGATTGAAGTTCATTGAACCGCCTAAAATCAAAAAGCACAATTATTTTACATGTTAATGTTGTAACGGGAAGTAACAACCATTGACTTAATGAAAAAAAATGATTTCATCGCAGTAATCCACGGCATGTCAGTGAAAAATAATACCTCCACTATTGGTGCACTGTTCCTTTAGTTGCGGTATACTTTTAATTTGTGTTCCTATAGTTGCGGTATCCGTGGGTTTCTTATGGGATCTTCAACTATAGGAACACTTTACCGCAACTATTGGTACAAGTGAGAAAAGTTTTAGTAATTTTAGTGCTATTTCATCAGTTTTGAATCAATTTGAACGCTTTTTTCAACTATTCCAATACGTCGATTGGCAATGTCGGTTCGGTGGCTAATATAATAAAATCAGTGAAAACGGCTCTACCGGCACTACTAGGAACACCCACGACTAAGGGAACACTTACCCTAGTCTAGAGATTTTTTTATCCCGATAAAGTATTTCTTCAAGGATTATATTATTTAACCTTCGGGCTGTCGCGCTGTTGTACTTTGTACAACAGTTGTGATTTATATGCTAGGATTTTGTAACAAAGATATCTATCAACACCAAACCAAAATATATTCCTCAAGATTCATCTTAAGAACAATACAAAACAGTTTTTGTTTACAGTATGGCTCTTTATAATGCGGTAAAATCAACAAATGTACATAGAAGTCGCATAATAATGAGTAGACCGCAATTTCAAATCGGTAATATGTTTAATATATATATAAATCCAGATAAATTCGAAACATGGGGTCTTCAATAAAGTTGTTCTGCAGGTGGAACGCTATCTGATAATACCTCATTTATTTCGAAATTTGATCGCTAGGTGGCAATAGTGGGCACGGAACTTTTATTTTTGTTCTGCAGATATTTCAGGATCCTGACCATTTAGAAGGATGGCATCTTTGACAAAGTTGTTCAGTAAGCTAATAATTGTTCGAGCTAGTTGATTCAAAATTTTGCCATCAGGTGGCGCTACTGAGCATGAAACTTTTGTTTTGCGGATACTTTAGGATCCTTACCTTTTAGGAAGATGGCATCTTCGACAAAGTCGATGCGTAGCTCGAGGATCATCATTATTTTAGCTAATCCCGAACTTCAAGGATTAAACAAAGAAAGCATTTGAGCTACTGAACAACTTTGACGAATATGCCATCTTTGTAAGTGGTCATGCTCCTGAGATCTGAAAAACAAATGTTTCATGCTCACTAGCATTACCTGTTGGCAAAATTAAGAATCAACTAACTCGATCAATGATCTGAACACTGAACATCTTTGCCGAAGACGCCATCATTCTAAGTAGTCAGGCTCCTGGGATATTCGCAAGGCCATGCGTGTTCTACTCGCGTTACAAAAATTCAACGCGACTACCGAAAGGTTAAGAATGTTTTCATCAGAAACTCGTTAGGAAATTCTGGTGTACATCCCTTAGAAGTTGCAACCAAAATACTATCACGTAATTTTCTTCCTCCACGAAATTTTAAGATTAGTAGTTACTCCTCAAATACTGTCAAGTCTTCAGGTTCTGACAAAATGGTTTATAAAAAAAATCGTTAAAAGATAAAAAAACAAATTTGGGATTACTAGTGGATTTTATTAAATTAAAGGGTAAATTTGGGAAAACATATTTTGGCACATCTTTAGGTAGTTTATTCGATGAAGCTCGTAAAGAATTATTAAAAGAAGTCTGTAAAAAAAATTGCAGGATTACAGAAGTGAATACCTTGCTGGTAGAATACTTTGAGGTGTACTTGTTGGAATCTTTACGGAAAAATGTTATGAAATCATGGTAGAATGTATGATGGAATTCCCATAGGGATTTCTTTATGAATTTCCAATGGTTTAATAGCAATACCCAGCAATATATGTTCAAAATATTCAAAATAAGTTTTGATTACATTTTGTAGAAGTATCTTTTCAAAGGTTTTGGTGGAATTTGGGGACATTTCTTGCAAAATTGCAGATCATAGTTATGAAAAATATGAAAGAAGTGATTGGTTTACTCCTAAAAGAATTTCTGGCGGAACGACCATCTTTCGCTGAATTTTAAACGAAGCTTATAAAGATTATGTACAGTGAAATAGCAAAGCAAAATTTATGTAAAATAACTTATTATTGAAATATGCATGTCGTTCAAAAATCCAAATTTTTTATACCAACTAACACATTAATTGATGCATTTCTGTTTTCTGTACAACTAATGTAGAAACCCGAACAAAAATCAACAATTAAAAATAGATAAACTTGTTAAATCATTATGAAATCTATAGTGTACAATGAAGTCTGTAATTAGTATGTTTTGTTTAATGTTTCAGGAAGGTTTTAATTACTGAAAATTCTCAATTGTTTTCATTGTTTTACAAAACTTTTTATTGTGGGGTAGAAATACAATCAGACTTTAATTTTATCTGGTTACAAGCAAAGTAATAATTATACTTTCATTACATTTATACACCGTTTGGTCGTGATTGATGATCTTCTCTATTTCTAGAAGTAATTTCAATAACAGTAGTTTAAAACAATAGAATTACCATTAAAATGGATTCTATCCTTTTACCCGCATTCCATTACCTCGAGTAACATTAATCCGAATACCGTCACCCCGATTTTCATATCCACATTTATAGTATGAAGACTCTGAAAACATTGTGCTAAGGTGTTTCAGGCCTCAAACCCTCTAGAATGGCTATGTAATATATGGGCGTCCTTCAACATTTTGAGGTTGATGTGAAGTAGAAATTGAACAAATATTATAGAACCATAAACCATTTCATGAAATATTTCAATCAACTAGATGCTAACATAATCGAGACTTTCGTAGTGACTTTAGTTTGTGACTCGAGATTTATCCAAATGATCACGGGTTTCTGATTTGTGTAAGCATTCCTCAATACTTTGAAGAACAGCCTTTTTCAAAAAAGAAAAAAAGGATAAATCATATGAAAATGAAAGGCATATAATGCTTCAAATCACTTTTAAGTCAGGTGTCGTATAAGGATCTGCTACTAACTTCCTCGTACGCTGTTCTTTGACTGACGATGTTTTATTTTTGCATCTTCGCAGTTTAGTAAAATCGCGGAGACCATGATTGTCACAGCGAAAAAATCGCGATGGTTTGGAAGATAATCTGACTAAATTTCAATAAATTATCAGCAAAACTTATGATATGTTCATATAAGAGAATTATTTTTTCATGTTAGCAGCAAAATTTACTCGAGAGATTGGTTATCTTTGATGAGACGGTGATGAAATTTTCTAGTAAGAAAATTGGTGGACAGTTATACAAGAAATTTTACTGCACAACGTATGTCAAAAGATGTTTTAAAGTCTGAAATGTTACCTAGATTAAAATTATAGCAGCTTGAACATTAATGGAAGCTAAGCACAGAAGAGCAGCCTATGTTACTAACCAATAACCACTATAACAGTATAGGCATTTTTGAGGCACATTTTAATTTTCAAAGGATTCATAGTTTCTAACGAAAGTTTAAGTATCTGTTAGCTGGTACATTCAAGAAGGAAAATTTCCTGATGGAAATTTTACAATGAGTCAACACAAAATGTTACGTCCACTAGTTTGGATCCCTCCCTACCCCTCGTCATACATCGTCACAAGTCCCCCCCGCCCCTAAAATGCTATGTCATTTGTGGACAATCCATTAGAGACGTTACGTTACGATCCTCTCACTATTGTTTTGTCTCTGTCTTCTAAACTATTCGGGATAATGGTCCATTCGGGGTAATGGCGTTCTGGGTTGTGAGTGAAACACAAGAATGACATTCCACCAGATTCCATTATCATGGGGCAATGTCATTTGAAGTAATTCTACATTCGGAGTAACAGGATTGATGGCATTCAGGGTACAGTAGTTTCTCCAAAACATTTTGGCGTGATATACCGAAGCGTGATATTATAAAAATGTATGTTCTGCCATGCATTTTTCAATATAAAATGTATGAACTTCATACAATTAAAGTGGCGCGATAAAATCGAACATAAAACCGTGCTAAAATCGAGAGTGATATTATGAAGCGATATTAAAACGAGCAGTGATACAATCGAGAAACTACTGCAGTAGGATTAAATTATTCGAATTATTGTCATCAAATTACAAGGAAATGGCAGTCAATTGCAATTCAATTTTAACGTCTTCCATTACATTTTATACCTCGGGAGTAGTGATGATTAGTGATGAAATTATGACTATCAGATGCATTTGAAGTCTCTGTTGGCCTCAAGTGTTCGGAATCTGAGTCAAAACGGTAGTTGGTGTTGCTCTACATAAATTAATTACTTTTTTTTGTAAACTACATAATCTGCCCATAAAGTAATAACTGCCCCATATGGAAAAAGTATTCAGCATTGAGAAAACAATGCTCAAAGTTAGAAGTTTGTCTTCCCATACAAATCCCAGTCAACATTTCGGTTGGTATATATTTTGCTATACATCATTATATATGAATCAAACCACTCGTATAAAATGCATGAAAACGCTATATACACACCAAAGTGGAGGCCATATACGCACTTCCCACGACTTTTTCAGACTTTCCATGGTCAGCAATACGATGCCACAAAATTCCGATAAAAATAAAAAAAAATCCAGTGAGGCTCGAACACCGGACCGTTGGATCCCTAACCCGGTACCATACCACTACACCACAGACCGTTTTATGAATATGGTGTGATTATTTACCAACATGAAAGGAAGTTTGCTATACAGCACACACGCTTTGTTGTTCTTTGAAGCCCACCGCCAGAAGATACCAACCTCGGGTGGCAAATTTTGCTAAGTTATTGCGATTTCATTTGATGCTAATCTGCATTGATATATGATCTATCAGTTTATACATCTTGATGCGATTCTAGATTATACTATTTACGGCATGGTTCGTTGTCAACAAAGTTTGTCGACAATGAATCGTAGTGGAGAATTATATACAATTTGTGTTAACATTTATTCGTTTTGATTTGACATATTGTGCGATTCTGATTTTTGACGTATGAATATGAGATTTTTGGCGCACATCCTTATACGATACGTGGTTCACTGGGATGTTTATAATTTTCGAATGCATTTCCCCATGCACATTTCAGTAAGCACCAGCGCACAGATTACTCGTTTTGCCATTATTGATTATCAAAAAATATGAACTTGAACTAAATTTAAGTTTAGCAGTTGCTATTGGGATTCAAAATTCATATAGAGACTGTTATGCCTTTATTCTTCAATATGGGACTACACAAACTTCATATATTTTCACACCATTTTCAAACATGGGGTGTTTATTTTGATATGCGTAGTAAAGTATATATTAAAACAATAATGTTGCGATGGACAAAAGGTGTTGGTACAATAATCAATATGGGACAGTTATGCTTTTATGGGCGGTAATGTTCAGTATTATGAGAAAAAAAATCTAAGATGGTCTACAGAGGTCTGAGGGGTGCGTCGGCCCCCTCAGTTCCTACGCTAATGGTCACCATCCAGTTTGGTCTACCTCTACCAGTTCAATCGAACCTCCTAAATATGGAAGTCGGCTTTTTCGGCGTATACGCTCTCTGATCGTAATGCTCACTCGCCCCGTTCCAGTGGATTTATTTTGGCGGAATGAAAACTCATTTTTGATGTACGATCATATCAAAGCTGAAAGGTGATAAAAGAACATGATACATGACGACATTTTTTACCCCACGCCCCTTGGGTCCCGCGCCCATTCATGGTCCATCGGCGATTGCGATGGATTGTCTTTTTTTTTTCGAGTCGTGAGATGTTTCGGACAAACTCTTTCATCGATGGGAGAAAAGGGGGGATATGATGGCGCACTGGTTTCTTTTTCACGCCACTGCCATGCCGCCGTGCCAAGACGCCCAGTGGTTTATGTTTGAAAAATAATGCCATTTTCTGAAACGTCTGATTTTTCATGCATTTGAGGTTCTCAATTTTTTCAAATAAATCAATGTTTTGACAAACTTAAGCAAGAGAGATCTTCTCTAATCGAATGCTTAGTCTTAAAAGCATATTTGAGCAAGGCTATCCTTTAATTATTGGACGCATCAACAATAATAAATGTTAATTTAATGAGATTAAAGACAGATAAAAATAAATTTTCCTCCGGGAATGTTAAATCTATATTGAAACAAAAAATGAGGTTTTGAACATAAGCAGCTGTCTAGCGTCCAATCATAATGAAAACATTTTTCATTCTAACTATTTTACTAACTATTTGATATTGAAAGTTGATGTTTGATTTTGGTTTTCTACTTGAAACCCTGTAGGAAAATTTTGTTTTGCCATCTTTTTTGAAAAACTCGACCACTGTGAGACGGTTACCTTATAATGCACAAACATGCCGAATCTACTGGTCGGCAGCTGCGGTTGCTGTTGATGGTTTGGCTCTCATTTTTTTTTGCTGTCGAACTTTTAAAGATCCGATGGCCAATGATGACGACGACGACGTCTGGGTAGCGTTTGTTGGTAAATAACTCTTTTAGGCTCTTAATTATGATGGAGAATAAACTTTTGATGGAACGCCTTTTTGACGCTTTCGAACTGGTTAGGGTTACCGGATGGTGTAACTGAAACATGAATTACTTGCGCAATGGATGTTTTTATGTGTGTGATGGATTCGATGTCAGATTTCTCCATTTTATCGTTAATGTAAAACCAATTTAGCACAATTTGAGAAATAAAGGAAATGATCGCTTAAACTACCACTTCACTGCCCATATTGATAATCTTCGCATAGTTGACGAGAGTACTATTTGAGCATTGATGATATATCTTCGAACCGTTCAGGCAGTGATTCCCGAAGTGGGCGAATTCGCCCCCCTGGGGGCGATTTTCAGGCCCGAGGGGGCGAAAATGTTCAAATGTAAATTTGGGGGGCGAAAATTCGAGAAAGGGGGCGAAAATGATAGCAAGGAAACAATTAGAAAGAACGACTTATAACATATTTTATCCTCATGGAAGATCTTATCTGCATTTCTAGTATGTTCAAGCTTAATTCTAAATCAATATGGCCAAAAATTTATGGTTTCCCAAGAAAGGTTTGCGTTTTATGCATTTAGTTTTTGAATTTTTCAAAAATGATTTATTATATTTTCCAAAAGTTGTCAGATATTGTATCCACCTCTAAATCACGCGAGAAATCCATAAAAATTACGAACATAAATTTCACGCATTGCAAGACAGAAGAAGGACAGCTTGCTTTGTATCACACATTTTAGTGTTTTTGATTTATCGGGCAAACCTTGTTTACAAATTGCAAAGGAGGCCATGGTGCGAATAACATTGAGTTGTCTGAACGAACAATAGAAATATTAGTAGGGGAAGGGGTGGTAAAATGAACACCTTAAGGATATCAACTTGTTTCTGATAGAAAAACGATGAATTTGTATAGTTCTATCGCACAACATCAAAAATAGGGATGTAATCTATAGCAGCGACATGGATTCAGATTAAATTAGCTAAATTTTCACATAGTTTCGTCACTTTCAAAAAGCGATGCAAATGTTCATTTAACCTGCACTATGTGGGTAAAATGAACAGCGGTTGGTGGTAAAATGAACACCATGCAAAAAAACGTGAGCAAAACAAATATTTCTGAAAATTTTCATTGCCCCACCGAAAATACATCCATTCATGATTGTACCCCACTCAAAAATATTTCTAAAGGTATCAGATTTGACATCATATCATAACAATATTCACCTCACTGAAAAACCTCAAGTCTTCCAAGCTAAAAGTTACGTCAGTTCTAATTTTCAAACGTGGTTTTCTAAAATCTTAGTTTTCGTTGATATTTTCACTTCAATTGACCTACGTATGAGCTCTAACACTCAGATTTATGCTCTAAATCGTCCGTGCGTGATAAAAATTCATCGAAATTTGTTTTTTCTCGGTAAAAGGCACGGTGTTCATTTTACCACCCCTGTTCATTTTACCACCACTTCCCCTAGTAGAACGCTAATGGCGCTGTTCTCACAAAACTGAATTAGTTTATTATCACCTTTAACTGTATCTTTTCATTGTTTGTTCGATGCCATGTTGTAGTGGATGATTTTAAAATTCATTTGACACTTTGAGGACCGGTACTCAAGCTGTCAGCGCGTGGCAAACTAGATGTTGGTAACACGAACAGTAGCGACATTAACATTCTTAGGTTAATGCTTCTACTGAACGAACATGGATGAATATTTTAGTCTGATTTTAAGCACATCAATGCTATATAGCCTGAATTCCATTTTTCCGGTGCTTAAAAATCATTGAAAATTTGTTAATTGAATCTCAACGCTCCTCGAAAACACAATTGAAACCCTGACCGGTATTCGAAACTTATTGAAAGTTTACGTGGATCTGAATTTTTTGTAAATTCTAATAATATTTATCAAAATAGAGCACATGTTTAATTGCAACTTTTAATTCCTTTGAATTACCATTTTTTTCCTCTTTAAAAACTAAAGTTCAAGAAATAGCTGATTGTCGTTTAAAAAATTCAAACCTTTAATTTCTAGTTAACGCTGACACGAATGCCATTAAAGTGGTAAAGTGTCCTTAATAAATTAAAAAAAAATCTTATTTGAAAAAAGTTATTGAAATTAATTTTGATACATTAACTGACAAAGTTTCTTATTTTTCCTATATTTTATGGAAGATATGGATTGAACAAAATATTTCCATTTCATTTCCAACAATTTTAGAAAATACCAAACAAATCTTTTTAGGGCGTCTAAAAAATAAATGTGCCAACATATTTCTTTCACGATAGTCACAGTTGGTGGCATCTAATTCAGTAGCCCATTTTTCATGTAAGAAATTATTAAAATGGTTATTGATGAGATGTTCGATTTCTTATATCAATCTTAATGATTCACATGGGAAAAAATCATGTAGAAAATCATATTGATAAGGATATCTAGATTTGCTTAAGAAGAATGAACCCTTGAATTACTTATGCACATGTGGGGGAACAGTAAATTATTGGCATTTGGCTTCTACTGTCAACTTGATAATCAATTTTTGATATAGTCATGGCAAAATATAGGTCAAAGTTTCTGCACAACATAGCACTTATTACCAAAAAATATAATAATATATCAGGGGGGCGATTCCAAAATATATTGGTCTCAAGGGGGCGAAAGTCAAAAAAGTTTGGGAAACATTGGTTTAGAGGAATACTTTTAGGTAATTAAAAAATGATTTAGTACTATACCATTTAATAACACTATTTTACCACTTTTGTTCTATTACCTCTACCGACAGTAGTTTGTTTTTACAAGAAAAAAACATTATATACAGTACTGGAAAGAATAAAGTACGCATTGGCCGTTTTTCCATACAAAATGGTCAAGTTTGGAGATCTGAATCTCAGCTTTTAGTGGTCCGATTGATCTGAAATTTTCACCACAGCCTAGATATAACATAGATTTTACTCAATTAAAATATCACTGCATTTGAAACACAATCTTTTAAATTATTGGAAATCTCTCAATTTTCAAAAAATTGCAAAATTTAATTTTGAAAATATTTTGAAAACAATCAGTTTTACCGAAAAATTATGTTCTGCAAACTTGTGTGTCTTATCAAATTGTACATTTTTGTAGAAGGACATATTGCTCTAAATATTTTCATTTAAAAATTAGTTTTACTTTAAAATTTTGTCATTTTTATCAAAATTTGAGATTTGCGATAACTTGAAAGTTCGTTAATGAAAAACTATGAATTGCTAGCCTAGCAAATTTGAGGTTACTTTCAAGCTGCGGTGAAAATTTCAGGTCAATCGGACAACTAGAAACCGAGATATAAGACTCCAAACTTGATCATTTTGTATGGAAAAACGGCCAATGAGTACTTTATTCTGTCCAGTACTGTAAATTGCGATACCTTTTCTGCTGTGTCTGTGCTTAGAATCTGTGTTAATGTTGATCGTTGAACTTCTGATTTTGTGGATATACCGATTTTCTTCTGAAGACTAACACTCATACATAATTATGCTAAGCATAATTTTGTTTTCAGTCAAATTTGGAAAAAAAAATATGGGTATATTTCTCTATAAGAAATCATACAGAGCAGATATACTAACTATTCCAATACGGTTGCTCTAATTTCCTGTTTTTATACTCTTATCAATGCAAATCTTATGTTCGGTTATTTGCTTCCATAAGAAATAATCTGTAGTTTAATTAACCCTTGTATTATTGCTACGCGTCGGTCCCCAAGGAATTTCGTAATCAAAAATAAACCAGACTTTAACATATATAAATATATCTTAAAATAGAGCAAAAATATCTTAAAAGAAAACAATTGTCGTGATTTAAATAACTGATTCCACACTTTTAAAGAAACGCACTTTATCAAAATAATCCTATTTTCGTGTATTTCGTTTCCTCCGTGCAAAGAATCAAATTCTGTTAAATTGTTTCATATAATAAAGGTAACATTTCGTTTTTTTCGACAATTTATTATTAGTTAAGCAATTTTTGTTGAAATTTACCTAACTGAAGCGTTTAGCAAATCGTTGTTCAACACCTCTACCAGCAGCTTCAATTTTTTACCATAAAAATACTCAAATCGGTTGGTTCCCCAAGGAATTTCGGAATATGTGCGGATCTAGATGACCGATAATTAAAATCGACGCATATTCTAAAAATAGATAAGTTTTTTGAGAACTAATAAATAACTAAGAAATAATGAGACACAAACAAAAGAGTTGTCGTGATGTGAATATTTTGTTGTTGTCAAGAATTGAGGCTGCTGGTAGAGGGGTTAATCAGCGAAATTTTGTTGAATGTTGATAAAAAATATGGTGTGTACAATTGTGATAAAACGTTTCCATCCTTGCAAATTCCATTTAGTTGCAAAATTTTCAATATTTCATACTCAACCATTTTCTTCCAATTAATAAAATATGCAAACATTTTAATTCTTAAAGACTTTTAATTTGGAATCATCTTTTCAAGCAAGGGGTCATGCACAAATTACGTCACGCTCAAAGGGGGGGAGGGGGTCAAGTCAAGCGTGACAAGCCTTACAAAATTTTCGAAGGATCCATACAAAAAACGTGACAAAGGGGGGGAGGTGTCGAAAAAGTCGAAATTTAGCGTGACATAATTTGTGTACCATCCCCAAGCAGGCGCAATTTTTTGTGTAATTTGCAATTACACTTAGTTTTTTTTCGCGATTTATAATCTATATAAATCTATATAAATAAAAATGGAATGATGTTTGTATGTCACGAAATAACTTGAGAACGAGTCAACGGATTTACCTGATTCTTTCACTGTTGCATTCGTCTAGGGTTCCGACGTGTTCGTACGTAGAAAAAGTTTAGGAAAGCTTTCGGAATAGTCTTAAACACTAGAAAAAACTAATGTGTCATTTTGCATGCCAATTTTTCAACAGCCTACTTGATGGCAAGACGAAGTTTGCCGGGCTCACTAGTTATAATATAATTTTGATAGTTTCAGCTAGTCGGATGACCATATATTTCAACTTAAAAATAATACTACCATTGAGTTTGTTATCTTGTAGTTGCTTCTCTGGAAAATCACAAAATGATTTCCTATTGAAATGCTTCTAAACATTACAATGGGGAACACGTTTTTGTCTCAAGCACCAAAATACCACTGTTCATTCAATTAAGGGTTGCTGAGTTTATTGCCATTTTCAAAAATATTTTAGCACGTCTAGTTTTTGAAATATTGGCAAGCTTGCCAGTTTGTAAAGTAATTCATTTGCCTAATTTGCCACAGAGTTCAAACTTTATGTGTATAACAACTATTATCAACAAAGTTTATAATACTTTAGATGCGGAAAAAATATTTTTCTATGGTTCAAAAAAGTATTTTACTTTCCCATATGAGAGAAACGAAGTATTTTGTATGGAGACAGCAAGCATGTTGAAAAAATCGGTTTTATCTAAATTTCATCGTGCAATTTCAACCAAATTATATCTAAAATAAAAGTTCATGTCCTATTTTGCATGCTTGGTGGCTTAGATTACAAAAAAGTTTGTTAAATTATACTTGAATTTATGGGTTCATCAATAAAACCAGTGTTTTATAAAACTTTGGCGACCTGTAGCCAAAAATTGTGACTTGCTGGAAACTTTCTGAGAATGGCATCAGATTGAGCAACCCCAAATCTACTAGAGACACATAATTTGATCCTTGAGACACACAAAAATGTCATTTTTGTTACGATGTGTTATTTCTGGAATCCTTGGAAAAAACTTTGCAATAATAATTGCCGAAAATCTCGAAGAAATGGATTGCTCGCTGCAAAATCCATTTGGAACTTCTCTTGAAAATATTCTTTAGGAATCCAGCAATATAATTTGGGGAAATATCTTTAGAACTTAATTCTTGCAGAGATCATTAAAGCAATTCTTGGGAAAATTTTGCGTTAAGTTCTTATAAAAATAATAAACTCTAGACATAATCTTCTTGAAGGAATCCTTTGAAAAATCATTAAAGAAACCCTCGCAGAAATATTTGCTGCAGTTCTCTCTAAAATCTGAAAGATTTACGGGCTGAAGAAATACCTATAGGAAAAGCTGAAGGAATCTGTGAAAAATAGTTTGCAGAAGTTCATGTATGAATTCTGTAGGAACATTCAATTGAATCCTGAGGATATTCAAGACTGATCTTGAAGAATTCAGCATTAAAATACGAAGAAGTTCCTTCAAAACATCGCGTGTAATCTTCGGAGAAATTATTGAAGAAATACCAGAGTAATTTTTAGCACATGAATTTGAATAATCTATAGAACTTAAATCTTAGTATTGAAGTTCGTAATGTTAAAGCCCATTGTGACCTACTTGATATTTAAAACTTATTTTTATCACGCATCAACAAAATTTGCAAGACAAAATCTAACTTAATTATAAAAAGATTCCAACAATATCCTGGGAGTTCATTTTGCACAAATTTTAATGAGATTCAAGCAAAATATTAGGTAGGATTCTCACTGAATTATTGGCATGCATTTTATGGAAAGCTTGGGCTCACGAGTGTTTGGCAGAATTCTTGAAGAAAATTTAGTAGTATTTTCGACAGGATAAACACTGAATCTGGAACAAAATATTCACTTAATTCTGGACAGAGCGTTCCCATAATCCTAAATGGGATTCTGATTTTATTCTGAATAGAATTCATTTAAATTGTTAGACAGCAATTTAACAGATACTTAGACAGGATAGCAAAATAAATCTTGGGCAAGATTTGGATATAATTTTAAGCATAATTCTAACAGAATTCTTCGCAACATTCTCATTTATAGCAAGGCAAGATTATTGCAAAATATTTGTCAAAAAGACTTTCAAAAGTAAATCCAATGTAGAATTTTGACATCATTCTGAGTAAGTTTCTCAAAAAATGTTGGATTCCATTCTTTAAAAAATCAAGGCGAGATTCAGAAGAAAAACTGGGTTACATAAAATAATTTTGTGTACCGTAAAACGGGGTAACTTTGATAATGCGGGTAACTTTGATAGTGGAGACCCACAACATATTAAACGAAATAACGAAGTTTCTGTTAATCAGTTAAGCAAAACGAATGTAAAAGCAAAGAGTATTAGTATGACACTTCATGTCAAAGCTATTTTTGTTGGAATCAAGTGCAATTGAGGATTTATATGCAAATATTAAAAATTTACATGATTTTAGCATTTCTGCAACACTTACAAACAATCTGTTCTACGATCACTTTTTGATAAAGTCATAATGAGTTCGTCACTCATGCTTGATAGTCTAGTTATAGTTGAACATGAATTCGGTCTCACATCTCTTAGCGATAACCATTTTTACAAACTGGGACCATTTTTGTAATCTAAGTCAGAAATTTCCATATAGCGTTAAACGCCTAGAGGTATGCAACGCCCTAAAAATGTTCCGTAATTCATTCAATTTTGATCCAATTATACTCCATTATCAATGTTACCCCAAAACAGAAATCCGACTTTCGATTATATGAGAAATTATATATCCATTCAGAATTAATCTTTTGGCAATCTAACAACTGCGATCGATAGTAAAGATACCAGTACTTGTTTTAAAAATGTAAATTATAATTCTTTGAAACAGCATGCATAAATATTCAAGTTTTCTTAGAAAAAAACTATCAAAGTTACCCCGTTTTACGGTACCCTTAAGTCACCAGTCGCCGTGCACATATACAGATTCCTAATGAACATTTTTATAATATCCACAAATTATTGTTTTGTGAGCAAAATACGAAAAAGCTGATGAAATCAAGCAGCTTTTGTCACAATGCATTTTGAAAAAATTTGTTTATGTAGTTAAACTCATGTGAATTCTGTTTTATATTGAGATTTTTCAACACTCTTAGTAGAAAAACCAAAAATTCACATTTTTTATTTTAACATTAGGGTATCGAATTTTAATACCAACATGTTATCGCTATAAATACTTCTAGTAAGATGTATTTTATCATGAGCCATGACATTTTATGCAATTTAGATATTTTTATTGTGTTTCAGTCGGAACACAAATGCACGGTGAATGAACCTTTTTCAATATTCGTGGTTCCTATTACCGTGCACTAGTGTGCAAGGCATGAAATTATTGGATAATATTGAATTTATGATTATGTCGTGATTTAACGATTTCATATTTAGTTTTTGAGCAAGTATGAAATGGTTCGTACAATACAGTCAAACCTCCTATAACAATTTGGATGAAAAAAAATATTATTTAGCCATTTTTCAACTTTACATGCCTTTAATTGTAAATTAAGATTTGAAAACCTTTAAAAATGAGTGCGCACACTACCAGCAACATAGGAGTTCCACCAACAACGTTTCCTCAAGATAAGAAATTAAATCATGACGAAAACTATATGCACAGTAAATAGTGACGTAGAACGGTACGCAGCGACCTTAACATTACATTTGTAAACATAATTTTTGAGTAATTTTTTGTTATACATCACTAATTTATGACTTTTGCTTAGAATATGGCATATTTGCACGCTTCGTAGTGGTATTCTAGTTCGCTTTAAATTATTTGGTTAAATGATATCATATTTGAAGTGTAGATTTTTCTTAAATGCACGGTGAATGGTAGCTTGACAGTACAGTTCTCACATAATCCTCTGACATCACATCTCACATAATCCAACTGACGACATCATCTGCAATGATACTATACAAAATTATTATTTTTTTTGTCCCTCAAGTTTTATATTATTTTATTTATAAATTTAGCCTTCTTTTAAAACATACTTTGTTCTTTAGAGTTAAATTGTTATAAGACAATATTTTGTAAAGCCTATTTAAAACATTTTAACATTTGCTGTTTGATTAATTCTTTCAAGCATTGCTGTTAGAATTATCATTGTTTTGAATCCAGTTAATATTTTAACACACATATATTTTTTGAAACACTGAATCTTGTTTCGAGGTGTGCTCGAGAAATGATTACAAATTTCAATTATAAATTTTACCTTCATTCAAAAATAGGCGATGATGAATACTTCCTTCATTAATATAATATTTGATCGTGATATGCTATGTAAAGTTTTTTGGCATTGAAGTTTTAAACATTTTAAACGAAAAAATTCCACACTCCTATTTTCAAATAATTTTGCAATAATAGGTCTTTAGAACGAAGTTTTCAATATTTTGCATATACATTTTCCTTTCTTTTATCAAGCTTGTCTTCATCAAGTGTTATGTAGGTTAAGATGATTATAGAACGAAAAAACACTTAGAATTTGCAAGAGCACAAGTCTTGAGAGGCCTCATGCGTACAAAAGTGGAGGCGATATATGTGCATAACTTATATGAAGTAAATTGACACACAATGCAAGTGTACAAATTTTATTACGAATTATCTGTAATCTTATACGACTTAGTTTATGATAACAGAGTAGATTTAACAGCTGCTACGGATTGATTCGACTTCTTTTGTACGTTTTTACGGAACGAAACAAAATTCACTGATGAACTCTGAAAATAGCGTTCTATGCGAGGAAATTCATCAATCACACGAATGTCAGATACTCCGGACTTCCTCACTTGAAAATTCGAAATTTGGCTTCGTTTAATGCTTATTTAATAATCAGTGAAAACCTGTTCGTAAATACTTCAGTCATACATAAACATGCTTTCGATCATTTTTTTTTTTGTGGAAATATGATTGTTGTGGTGGCGATTCAATCAATGCACAGCTTTTGATAGCAGACCAAAACGCAGTATTTTTGAAGATCAGCTTAATCTAAAGTTTTGTTTATTGAAACCATTTTACATTGAATTTATCATTATTACTCAAAGTTAACAGTGCTTCCTTCCACTCACTACGTTTCATTAATTCTTCAAGATTTATAATAACAGCCCTTCAATTTACATCCGACAATTCAATTCTCATAACTATTCTTCTTATTAATTTTCCAATGACCATATATGGCTAGCGCGTCAACAGTGATGTTACAACGATTCCTGGTAACTACTGTTGATAATGTAATTAAAAACTCAACTCAGGATGTATTTTTTTATAAATTGACTATTTCTAAGACTTTTTCAATTTTATTATCTATGATAAATTATGTTTAAATCTGCTGAAAATGGACTTGTATTTGGACTAAGAAAAAAATGGCCCGTCAACAAATACTGTTTCTGAAGTTTATCTTGTGGTTCAAAAAGCTTGGGCAGTCCTGCCTTAAGCGAATTCGTGGTTGAATCTATCTTGGACAAATCATAAGAAATTAATTTTAAGAGAAAGTTTGTTTTATTATTAAAGGAAGGATTAAGAGGATGCACTATGGTAATTTTCGATCAATTCAACTAACAGCAGAGGCGTCGCGTGGGCTAATTATCAACCTGTGCACTTCAAATTTAGTGTCATATTATTTTTGCATTATTGGGTTTACACCATTTTTTTTTTTGAATTAATAAAAATGTGTATCCATTGTCTACTAATCTTCGTTTTCAAATATAATTTTCTTTCGATCTCTCAGTTGATTCAAAATATTTGAGATTATATGTGCTAATCGGGTTGTTTAGTTTGTCGGTACGTTTTCGGGGCGCCGGGAATTGTGTTTCGTTTCGCTTGTTTGCTGGGCAGTGCTTCGAAGAGCCCAAACAAGACGGTTCGTTTTCGGGACGCCGGGAATTGTGTTTCGTTTCGTTTGTCTGCTGGAAAGTGCTCAAGCGCGAAAAGATATCCGTGTTAAGTCGAGGATGGATTACCAACTGGTGAGCTCGTTTCATGCTTATAATGACACATTTTCTCATAACAGCGTTAATTTTATGTAATATTTAAACAAACTTTGTATGGTTCGTCACTACAAATGTCGGCATTATGCCTGTTTTATATAATTTCAATTAACATATATTTTCTCTCTTTAACATTACTAGAAACATCTTTTGAATGGTTCGACATTATGGATGTTGACGTATATTTTAAAACGCCTATCAAAAACTTTTCATCTCGAGACAAAAATGTACATCGTTATTCTTCTGTAATTTTCAAACAAACTATGCATGGTTCGTCATTACAATTGTCGGCATCATTCCTGTTTCATATTATTTAAAATATATACATATATTTTTCTCTTTTTGCTATTACTAAAAACATCTTTTGAATGGTTCGGCATTATGGATGCTGACGCAAAACTAGCTTTAAGTTGTATTTTTCATCCTTATCCATGGATCGCATCACTGACCATTGGTGACCCCCAGATCTTTTCCTCCCTCACTAATAAATACCCTTCCCGTGGTGATTGTGGAGATGCAGAGGTATTCTCGGTCTCTAGAAGCAACAATCATTACACCCTAACATTCCTTCTCCATCCCAACTGACTGTAAGGACTTGGCCGGCGCCGTTATTGATCAATAATATTAGAGCTGCTAAAATTGTACTTCGAGAATAAGCGGACACTCCCATCCCTTATTCATTTGGATCGTAGTGCAATTCTTACCAGTTCCGATCAATCACGGAGTAGCAACCATTGACATGTACAGTCAGTCTATGCTATGCTATGCTATGCTATGCTATGCTAATCGGGTTGTTTAGTTTGATTTATCAACTCAACCAACACTTTCTCAATTTTAATGATTAGTCATTATTATGGGCAAATCGTAAAAAAAATACTGGATTCTAGCTAATATTGAAATACTACAATCATAGCTTACATATCTTTACATATAATTAATTCAAGATCGGTAGCATCGTGTAGTGCACACTAGACTGATGCAAAATTTGAAGTTTTTGCTCCCCTATGCTTAAATGGTGTCAATTATAATGAAAATCATTCTCCCCAAATTTGAAATGATTTGGTAGAAATTTAGTTTTGCACAGGCCATTTGAAGTTTCTATGGAAATTACTATGGAAAAGATAAACCTTTAGTGTTCAGTCCTCTAACGGCTCGTAATAATAATTTATGGTAAAGTGAACAAACTCTTCTAATGTAAAATCTTCCCAGCTACAACTTTGTCGAAGACTACATTTTGATGGATAATTTGTTATTATTGATAACAAAGTCTAAATCATGCTGAAATGATCATTCAATTATTTCAGAGCAACACTGCTGTTTTGCTGTAGAACATAGTAGCCTGGATTATTTTGATCTATTCTACCCGCCAGGAGCACCACTGTTGCCAGCCGAGCAGTTGGTTAAGCATGCAAAATGCAAACCCAGTTTATGATTATGAATAGCAATGTGGTCTTCAGCAAAGTTGTAGCTGAAAATATTTCACATGAGCAGAGATTGTTAACTTTTCCATAAAATATTATATCGAAGAGATAGTGACCTTGACACAAAAAGTTGGCGTTTTCCATAGTAATCTCCATATAAACTTCAAATTGCTTGTGCACAGTCAAATTTATTCCGAATCATTTCAAACTTTAAGAGGATGCTATTTACCATAATATAAATCGTTTAAGCATTGGGGAGCCAACATTTCAAAATTTGCATCACTCTAGTGCACACCTTTTAAAAAATGCTCGCTTTTGAAATACACCACAAGCGTCAAAATGTTGACGATAACGGAGGGCCCGACCGCTCTTGTGTTTATATTCTGGTTTTCATCTAACTGATCATTGCAAGTACCCCCGCGCTGTATGTGAAAAGCGAGATTTTGAACCAGTATTGTTCAAACCTGTAACCTATCTAAGTTCCTACGGTCAGCCGCCCGAATAATCCACCTGACTTCACACCACAAGCTTGGTGATGCTGAAGGCGCCAATGTCAAAAGAGAGCAAGCAAAATAGATCTCTCCCGTAGACTGATTTCTCTCTTATCTCTCCCATTCGCACGCTAGCACCGATCGAATTGGTAATGTAGCAAAACTGTGCACCGGCCAGAGTCGACGCTTTGACTACTAACACACTCGCATTTGTAGTTCAAAAAGCTTTCTACCACACATACAGAATTGCGTGTGCGATACAAGGCAGCGCGTTTCCCGATGAGAGTGCACGCGTTGGTCTTCATCGTCACAGCAGCGAAGTGTAGCGTGGATCAAATTGTTGCGTAGGATGCAGCAAGCTGAGCACGTAGAGAAAATGTGGTCACAAATCGCGCGTCGTACCAAACAGCTTTTGCATTTAATTTGCATAGCAAAAATTTATCAACATATATTTTGCCAGATGAAAATTGCATTGCAAGCTATCCATTATAGAGATAACGAAATGGGCTAAATTCAATATTATTAAGAGAATTATTGAATTGTACTTCAAAGGCAGTACATATTGTAGGTGGTTAGGCTGAACAAGTTGTCACCTGTGCAGTGCACATGTTGCACATGTGGACGCGACGCCTCTGACTAACAGTAACATAGGAGATATTTTTCAATTGCATTAGTAAGGTGAAGAGATCTCTGAAGTTATTGCTGCATAGATTATGGAAACAATATGAAAGAGCACGAAGAGGAGCCCTTATTGGAATTCATACGTATAAATCCGAAGAGGAGCATGCAAAATAATCTTTGAAGGATTATTTAGAGGAGAAATTCCAGCAAATTTTACACGAATGTTGTCAAAATTATGAATATTTCTGTGAGTGCTGTTTTTATTTCATTCAAAGACACAACATTATTTCACTATATAAACTCGTTTAGTTGTTTGAACTAAAAAACAAAGCTGCTAAATTTCCTAACCAAAACAAATGTGCTGTTTTCAAACCATGAATTTTGAAATATATGATGAAAACCCAAATATACCACCATTTAGATTCAGTTTGAGCCTAAAACAAAAAAAGCTTTAGATTAGATTTTTGAGTATCAAATAAAAAATAATGTAAAATTGATCAACATAAACCTTACTTCACGAATTTCGTATGAAATATAGGGTCGATTTAGGCGTGTAAAAGTATCCGGATTCCAAACGGTGAGTGGTGAAGAAGAATAGGTGCTCCGCCCAACACATTTAATTCAAAAAGGCTAAAAACCACTCATCTAGATAAATTCATGAAGAAATCTAAGAAATAATATTCATGAGTCTTAAATATTCAAATCTTGGAAAGTCTTCCTGAAAAAGCACCCAGAGAAAGTTTTGAATTTATTTAAAAAGCTGTGAGAGAATTCACGGAGACATCTTTGCAGGATTCCGTCATGAAAATTTTGCAGGAAAGTCCTTTTAGAATTCTTTCTGAAATTTTGATGAAAAGTTGAAGAATTTTTTAAGTAACCCCTGGGGGAAATTATTGAAGAACATTTAGAGAAATTTTAATAATATTTTCTGAGGCGTCCTTTGGGTAATCGAAATATGAAGAAGAAAACCTGAAGAATTTACTGCAAGAAAACCTTGAGAAATCTATGGAGAAACACCTACTTTCTAACGAATACTTAAAGGAATCACTGGAGGAATCCATGGAAAAATACTTGGACTAATCTTTTGTGGGATTTCTGCAGGAATCCCAGGAGAATTTTTTATAGAATAACTGACTTGAGATTTTTTTTTTTTTTTTTTTGAGAGGATCCCATAAATACATTCTTATTATATGAATACTTGGATAAATTTCTAAAAAAAAACTAGCGGAATTCCTTCGAGGAATCCATGGAGAAATTCGTACAGTATTTCTAAAGAATGTCTTGTTCTGCGTCGGTGTGACGTAAACATTAATATATTGCATCAATGTTTCCAAAATTTTCAGAGATACTCTCATCTGGGGCGAAAATGGGTCAAAACTGAATAAGTCCTACTTGTTTGTTGAATAACTATTGTATTTTAACTTGGATTATTATTTCCTGTATGGGAAAACGTTCATGGGTAATATATTTGTAAACGTTGAAGAAATATTCGAAATTCGTATTTTTCACAGATCTATAAATGTAAGACAATTGATCCATTCTCTCTCCATCGAGTTGATTACATTGGGCCAAAGAAAATTTAATTGGACCTCATAAGGAGAATAGAAAAAGAATCGTCTTCCATTTAAATTTGATACTAATTACCAATAACAATGAATACAATGGACATCAAAATAAAATTTTAAAATAATATTAGTCCTTTAAAAACTTCGATGTTTTATGACACATGAACTATTTAAAAGCCTATTCCACCGATCAGAAAAAAAATTGCCTAAAAATTTTATGAACATACTTGACACCTTCAGCAAAAATTAAGAGTGTATACAGTCACAAATTATCAAAATATAAGACTTGCAATGTTATGCTTTTCAAACGATGTTTTTTTTTAATGAAAAATAAAAAAAAACTGAGCAATGTTACAGCCGATGAAAATTATTGAGTTACGTTTCATTTTAATTCATTTAACACACTTTTTGAGTTTGATCTTCAAACATTTTCTTAGAAAGGCCCTATTGTATGCTGTACCGATATGAAAGGCACTTTAGGCGTTATAATATAAAAAAATCTCGGCTAAGGGTACTACACCAGAGAGTGTTCTAAAGCTCACTCTCTGGTGTAGTACCTATATGCTACATAGAATATCCAATGGTGAAACATTGGAAGAAATGTCAATCTTCTATTACAACGAAAAGTGCGTTATATACTTATGTCAAGTTGATTGAAAGCTTTTTTTTTCTTTTATGAGCAGGTGAATTCAACTCACCTCTAAAAATTTTGAAATGGTACGGCAAATGAAATTTAATATTTTGTTACCAAAGGTAAATAAGAGCTTTGTTTTACTTTAAAAAATAGGATGCTAGTTTTGTCTATCCCAGAGCACCGAGATAAAAGAAATAAATGTAATGTTTGAAACGATACTAATGAAGGAATTAAATAAACAGGTATCATAAATCATTCAACAGCTGCCCACCCTAATATCTCGACCTAATCTTAAACCACTCTGTCACCCGAAGAACCGATCTTATCACCCGTTTCAATTTTTTTTCTTCCATCCCCCACATTTGCAGAACGATCGAATAACCAAACTGAAGATCGATAACAACCCGTTTGCCAAAGGATTCCGCGAGACAGGCCAATCCCGGTGCAAGAGGAAACTGGGCAGCAGCAGCGGCAGCAGCAATACATCAACGTCATCCTCGTCGTCGTCGTTTTCGTCCTCGGGAACATGTGGCCAAATGACAGATGACGAGGATCGCAACGATCTGCAACAGCTCCACGAGGCAAAGCGGATCAGATCAAACGAGCTGTCCGAGTCGATGCCGATGGATCCCGGGCGGTTGTTGATGGGCGGTGGACTCGAGAACGGAATGGGACTGCATATGCATCGAAGGTTTCCACCGGGATCTACGGCGGCAGCTGCCGCCGCCAACGAACTACTGATGCGTCAGTACAATCAAATGTTCAACCCGAGCTGGATGGATCTGATGATGCCGTATTTTGCCCGGAATCCTTATCATCCCCATCACCCGGCGATGGGACCTCAGCAAGTGCCCACTCAACTGGGACATCCCTTCCTGCCGATGGTGAATCATCCGATGAATCCTGTACCGGTGCCTCCGCAAATATCACCCACGGAGTCCATTCCTGAGTCAGACCGATCTTCGGCTTTCAGCGTGACGCAGCCGCTGAACTCGGAGGATGTTGGTCCAGTCAGATCGTCACCCGTTCCGGTGGTTGATTCGCCATCTTCCGGCGAGGCGCCACCCGACGATCAAAGAGGAGAAGGAAACGATGACAGTAAAAAGGTGAACTTCAGTATTGCTTCCATATTGCTGCTGTAAAAGTAATTACGTGTGATTTAGATTTGTGTAACTGATGTAATACTCTTGTGCGTGTATATATTTATGAAAATCTCCTCGAACACCTCATTATCAAGTGCCTTTGCATTTTACGTAAAAGTATTGAGATTGCGAATAGGACTTATTGCTTTGAATAAAAAAATATTTGATTCTTATATCTGTTGCCTAATTGTGTTTTCATGTGATAACTCCGAAAACTTCTTTGGATATTCCGAAACAACCAGCTTTCACTGCCGCTGTGTACAGTGGCTCGGTCTAGAATAAATGTCGGTCAAAACCTCAACCTCACTTTTAAATTACTTAAGGTGAAGATGAATCGAAGCCAAACCTCAAATTTTCAAGAGCACAAATCTGGAGAACCAAACTTCCGTTTCAGCTGAAAACTTAATCGATTGGTCATAAGCTGGTGGTGACCAATCGATTAAGTTTTCATCTCAAACGGGTGTTCGGTTCTTCAGATTTGTGCTCTTGAAAATTTGAAGTTTGGCTTCGATTCATCTTCACCTGAAGCCAAGAAATTGGAGATTTTGCCACATGGTGAGTATACATAAAATTTTTCTTGTGAGTTGTTTCAGGATCTTGATTAATTAGAAAGATGGCGTCTTTAGCAGTGTTGTTAAGTAAGTCAAGGACTATCCTTACAAATATCGTGTTACTTAAAACAAACTATATTCTACATGCAAGTTTAGGTTATATTCTGCTTGCTTGGTAGATTGAATCACTGAAAAAGTGATAAATCGTAGTATGAATTTTATGTAAACATCAATACTGGCATATTATTGTTCACATAAAGAAAGCCAAGGTGCCAAGAAAAATCTTATTTTAATGCAGTTATCTTGGTCACTATATCTATGATTTTCATAAATTTCGTAGTTTGGGTAGATTTGTACTGATTTTATTTGTATTTGTAATACAAATACCCCTGCCATACTTTATGTATGGATCCTCTAAAAACTTTGTAAGCCTTGTCACGCTTTGTCTAACCCCCCCCCCTTGGAGCGTGGCATTATTTGTGTACGACCCCTTACTAGGAATATACTTTGTAAATCTTCCACAAACTTTTCAGGTAATAACCATGTGCGTTTGAAAGATTCCTATGATAATTCCCAAGGGATTTTATTCATAAATTATTTCCATACTTTTTCAATACTTTCTCCAAGAACTCCTGTACCAGTTTTCTCTCAAAGTTCTTCCTGGGATTCCCACGGCAAATCATTCCCCGGATAAGTAGCTTATTTTAAACAGATTTTTCCTAAAGTTCCCCAAGGCTTTTTGATCTTACCAGAAAAATTCTCAAATAATCTCTAACAAATAGCTCAAAAATTACTTAAAGAATTCTGCCAGAGATTGCTTTAGAGATCCTTTTAGACATTCCCCAAATTTTTCGGAAAGTTCGGAAATATTTTCTAACTTTGCCTGTGAAGTTCTTTCTAAAATTTCTCTTCAGGAGCAATTCTCGCTGAAACCAGGCCGCCATCGGCACCCATCATTAGAATTCTAATTTTATGTCACTGGTCGCTAGGTTTCGATAAAACTTAAGGAAGGTCCTTTCGTTTTTCTCAAATTGGTGGACCCATCGTACGCCAGCTAGCTAAACAGTTTGGGTATTTCTTCACGTGATATATCTCATATTTCTCTTGGAACACATAGCAAACTTAGTGGCATCGTATAGAGAAAGGATATAGCTTTCATTTGAAGTATAAAAAAATTGGAGGCTATTTTGAATTTAACCGTCATTTTGAATTTTGTTAAAAAATCGTTTTTTCACCATTAGCGTACCGCTAGTTTTGAATTCTGAGATCACCATCAGAAAGCTGAGAAAAAATTGCGCAAGATAGGCTGCAAAAACTAGTAAGCAATAGTATTTACCCTATGAAATGAACGATTTTCTACATCATGTTTTACGATTTTGACGTATATGGCGAGTGCAATCAATGAAAACATTATTTTTTGTACAATGAAGAAACAAATATTCAATCGTTGGTGTATTATTCGAGTCGAGTGGAGAATAAGAGTATTATTTTGAGTGAAAAAATCTGGCGGCCATCTTGGATTTTGACGCCATCTTGGTTTTAAGTAGTAGAATGAATTTTTCACCTTGATAACACTCAACATGTCGAATTGAGAGGCTACCAAGAAAAACAAGGTTAAGTATATTCTCCTAATTATTCTTCATTTTCCTGACGATACGTCTTTTGAATGAATTGTTCATTGAATTGAGCCAAAAAGTCCTTCATAATAGCCATAAAGTATCGCTTTTACTACCGTCCAACATACAAACTATTTTTCAACTCGAAGATATGCAGAAGATGCATTTAGGTAGCAAATAAGCGTTATAAATCATATTTGATAATTTGTTTTTAAAGCAAGCCGAGGGGCTGGTTCTGTTCCAGTAGGAACGTAACGACAGGAAAAAGAAGAAAAAGAAGAAGAGTGAGTGTAACGGTAGCATTAACATTCAACATGTTGAGTGCTAACAAGGTGAAAATTCATTCTTCTACTTAAAATCAAGATGGCGTCAAAATCCAAGATGGCCGCCAGATTTTTTCATTCAAAGCAATACTCCTACTTTTCACCTGACTCGAATAATACACCAACGATTGAAAACTGTTTTCTTGTGGTACAAAAAATGATGCAAATGATTGCACTCGTCATAAACGTGAGAAAATCGTTCATTTCATAGAGTAAATACTATTGCTCACCTAGTTTTTGTTGAATATCTTACGCAATTTATTCTCAGCTTTCTGATGGTGATCTCAGAATTAAAAACGAGAGGTGCGCTAATGGTGAAAAAATGATTTTTCTAACAAAATTCAAGATGGCGGCCAAATTCAGAATGGCCGCCAAAATTGTTTTAACTTCAAATGAAAGCTATATCCTTTCTCTATACGATGCCACAAAGTTTGCTATGTGTTCCAAGGGAAATACGAGACATATCACGTGAAGAAATACCCAAGATTTATCAAAAATCAGCTTTTTTCGCAAACTGTTTAGCTAGCTGGCGTACGAGGGGTCCATCAATTTGAGAAAAAACGAAAAGACCACTCTTAAGTTTTATCGAAACCGAGCAAACAGTGACATAAAATTGGAATTCTAACGATGGATGCCGATGGCATCCTGGTTTCAGCGAGAATTGCTCCAGATTCCTTCAACAAATCTTTCACAAAATCTCTCGAAAATTCTTGAAGAATTGCTTGAAAAATTGGCAGTAATAATTTTCCTGAAACGAGAAGAACATTAAATGATTTTTCAGGTGTTACGCTAAGGATTACTAATTTTCCACACAATTTTCATAAGCAATTAAACATGATTCAATTAAAAAAAAAATCCACCGAAAACCCTCAGTGTTTCTTAAAATGTCTTCAAAAACCAATTTGATGTTGCTCCTCGTATTCCTTAAAAACTCTTCCGAAAATAATATTTTTATTTATTTATTTATTTTTTTCATAAATGCCTTTCTAAGAGAAGACCCTAGGGTTCTTCCGAAAACTTCATCAGAGATTCATCCTAGTATTTTCTACAGATTTTTTTTCTGAAAACATCTAGAATTAATAAATTCATCCTTGAACTTCAAAAAAAAATTCTCTATGAATTCTATCAGGTATTCTGTTAGGTTCTAGTAATTACTTCATGTTTTCCCTGTCACGATGAGAGGGGTTCCAATAAATTGGTCAGATGAAGTTAAGTATCTAGGACTCATGCTAGATAAGAATTTAACTTTCAAATATCACATTGAGGGCATTCAAGCCAAATGTAACAAATATGTAAAATGTCTCTATCCCCTTATTAATAGAAAATCAAAACTTTGTCTTAAGAACAAGCTTTTGATATTCAAACAAATTTTCAGGCCAGCCATGTTGTATGCTGTACCAATATGGACTAGCTGTTGTAATACCAGGAAGAAAGCTCTGAAGAGAATTCAAAATAAAATTTTGAAAATGATTCTGAGGCTTCCTCCCTGGTGTAGTACCAATGAGTTACATAGGATATCCAATGTTGAAACATTGGAACAAATGTCAAATAAAATAATCAATAATTTCAGGCAAAAATCGTTACAATCTACTATTGCCACGATTAATGCGTTATATGTTTAGGTTAAGTTAGGTTAAGTATATTAAAAACTTTTTTTTTCTCTTATAAGCAGGTGAAATCAACTCAACTGTAAAAAATCTGAGCTGCTACGGCAAATGAAATGTAATATGTTGTTAACAAAATGTTAATAAAATCTTAGATTTGTTTTACCAAATTAGGATGATAGTGTTGTC
The DNA here is from genome assembly GCF_002204515.2 of Aedes aegypti. Lineage (NCBI taxonomy): Eukaryota > Metazoa > Arthropoda > Insecta > Diptera > Culicidae > Aedes > Aedes aegypti. The sequence continues at coordinate 145,970,460 of NC_035108.1, forward strand.
AAATAACACAGAACACCTAGATATAAAAAATAATGAATGTAATGTTTGGAATAATACTAATAAAGAAATAAAAAAAAAAAAAAAAAATAAAAAAAATAAAAATAAAAAAAAACAAAAAAAAAACTTCATGTTTTCCCATGTTTTCTAAAAGATTCTTCCATAAATAACATCTTGAAATCTACCAATTATTTTTAGTTCAAAACCTACTCTTGAAATACCTCAATCATTGTTTTAAGGATTTTTTAACGAATTGCTCTACGAATCGTACCCAATTCTAGCGAAAGAGAGAGAGAGATATTTCTAGAGTTACACATACAAAACAAGCTTTGAAAAAAATCTGGAGAAATTTGTAAGATAATTTCAGCTGAAATCAAATTTGGAAATATAAAATTCCTGTCGAAAAATTGAAGAATTCACCATTGTATTTCTGAAACTTTTTGACGAAATTCCTGACGATATATATCACATTAAACTTAAGTAGGATTAGTAGGATTTACTACAAAAAATCTTATTCTTTTTTTCAGCTTTCACCAGAGGTTTATGATACTTTGGAGAGCAGATTGAAGTAGAAACCATTTTTCCTACTAGCAGAAAGTCCTGTTAAATTTTTTAGAGTTATTATTTTGAATTAATGTGGTAGAATTGTAAAATCTTAAAAATAAAATATTGCCGGTATTTCTTAAGAACATTGCCAAAGATCTATTAATAAAATTCGTAATGTATGATTTTACTGAACTTAAATTTGAATGGAATTTTTGTATTACATGCTTTAAAAATTTGTTGAGGAATTTCTTATGGATCATACGTATACAAATTTAAAAAAAAAATTTAATTTCTAGAATTTTTCTTTCTTTTCTAGATTCTTTTTATGAATTGTCCTTATAATCTTGCGGAATTCCTTTCTTGACTTTTGGGTTCCCTTGAATTCTGCCAAAAGGATTCTAGAAATTCCACTCCAAATTTTTTACAATAAATTTCAAATTGTGCAGTACAAGGATTTAATGCCAGAATATGGAAGTTAAGACTCGAGACGCCTCTTCAGGTTAAAAAAAAAAGAAAGCGGACTCGTTGACGCTCGAAACAGAAGTGAGATGAGGTTTTATTGCAATTATAATGAAAGAAGCGGCTCGGCGTTGACGACAGCCTAGATTCTTCACGGGATGATCGCCTCGGTGTGGTGCAGCGTCAGTCCATCGCAGGCGATCAGTATCCTATGTGTTATATCGATAAGTCGGTTAATCGGCTAAATAGTTTGATGTTTGGAATGAACGGGTTCTGCTAATAATTGACAAAACTATTTCAAAAGAATTGTTTTAAGGAAGATCCTTACAAATTTCACTATGAATACTTTAATAAATCTTTCCTTTCTTCCCAGTTGTTTTACAAAATGTCTCAGCACAGATTCCATTCGAAGACTAGAGATATTTGAAAACATTTTTCGTAGATAATTATTGAACAATCCAGGGTTGCTTCAAAATTTTCTAGGGAAAAGAAAGAATATCTGACGCAATATGTGATGTATGGTTTAAAATACCTACATAATAGGGTAGAAGTACCAATTATGGCTATAGTACCAATTATGGCAATAGTGGGAACAAAAAGAGATTTTTCTTATTGTTTCACTAGACTATAATGGCTTATATTCACAGGAATGATTAAAATATTTGTTTTTGATGGTAACTAAACCTTGAAAAGAGCATTCGTGCAATAAGCTTCGAAAAATGAACATTTGAAAATTTTGTCTCACATATATGTCACCTTCTTAGCAGTTGGCTAAGGGACCTCCGTTACGAAATGTATGTTTTCATCCGGATAAACTGTTTCAACCGATGAATGTATGTTACCTAGTGAGAACAAATGAATAAATTTAGCTGGTATGCAATCAATTCTACTGTTTTAAGTTGGAAATCGTGTTATTTCCACTATGTCGATAACTGGTACAAAGAGTGTATGAGAGCCCAATTATGGCAATACTCTGGAGGCGGTTTGTTTACATTTTTTGATCAGTAAAATAAAAGAAGTAAAGCTATTTTACGGGTGACTTCCACGACGGGACGGTTCGGTAAGGCATTATCTTCATGTTTTGTATTCAATTACTAAGATTTTTCAATCACACGTTCGAAAACGTTCGCGAGCGGAAGATGCTGATTTCATGATAGAGAGGGGTTTTCAGCAACACTCGATTTTTGAATTTTTCCTCTTTTTTCGTTAAAAATTGGCACTGGAAAGGTAATGTGAGATCATTAATGCTGTTTTGTATCATAATTTGCATTTACACTACATTTTGACTTCTTTTTCGAAAATTAATTTTCTCCCATGAACCCATTGCAAAAAAATGATTTAACATCTATTTAACCCAAAATTTTTGGAAAATTTTATGAGCAATATCTTCATTACATATTAGCGTTGCATTATCGTTCGCTCTTTATGGCGTTTGAGTTCATTTCGTGCAAATATTCGATAGTCCATAATTGGTACACTTTTATGTCGAATGCTAGGAACGCTATTGCCATAATTGGTACAAAGACATCGCTTTTTAAAATCCATTTTTAGAAACTTAAAGTCAATTTAGTACTAAAACTGTTTAAATCAACAGATTCGCAAGGCTTTAAACTAGTAATTGACACCAACAAGTCATGCTTGCGTTTTAGAAACGCGGTTACAACTTGATTTTTATTACTACTGTTGACATATTGCATCCATAATTGGTACACCTACCCTATATGATTTGACAGAAACAACTATTTTTTGGAGGAATTGCGAAAAATTTAGGCAATAAGTTTATTCAGGCTTAATAACTTAAAAAAATGGAAAAGAGTCAAAGAAAGAGTTTATTGCTAGAAACAAAAAACTATGGCTGATTTTGTTGCATTTTTTTACATCAGGTTAAATTGCTGTCATCCATCTGATGAAAACTTAGACAGGTTGAAATTCATAAGCCTTATTTTTGGCCAAAAATTCCCATTCACTATTGTTTAAAACATTATTTCAAAAAAATTTCACAGTTAATTTTATTGATTTTGTCGCGATTTTACGAGTAGTAGGTAATGTATGGATTTCTTCAGTGATCTTTCATTAGAGAAATGAAAATCACCAGATACCTCGAGCAGGACAACCTTCAGAATTATAAGAGATCATAACGCAGTGAATATGCTGCTCTATGCTAAGACATTTAAAACAGCATCGTGTGCATTAACTAGAAAATTCGAATTTCGGGAATCGAATTTCCAGGACATTGATTGTTTTCTGTCCAAAAATGCGCTAAGCGTACACAACAACAAGCTGGTTCTACAAGCTGAGTACAACAATCGAGGTTTTCCCACTATTGACGTACAACAAAAAAACGTTACTAATGAGGAGTTTTTGTTCAATAGTAAGTACGTCATAAAAATTCATTCAAAAGATGTTTCTTAGCATTAGAATCATGTAAGTATTTTTTTTTTTTTCATTTTTATATTTATTATCATCCGAAATTCTTGAGGGACGGGATGGTTCATTCTTGAGGGCTTGACTTTCCCTGTTCCTACACCAATGCATTTTTGTTAAGCTGTAATGATTATTATCATCATTCTTATTGATTAAAGATACTTAGTCTATTGGGCATCATCATATTAATCAGCAATTTCTTTTTTTTTTTTTCATAAAGACAATATATCCAGGGTGTAAGACGTTTAAGTTTTTCGGTTTGGCTTTTTTCATACAAAATTGGTCTGCCCTAATGGATGAACTGAAAATGCTTCTCTGCAAAATTGTTGAAGATCACCAAAAGTTCAACCGTATGGTAACATGTATAAAAGCTGCTTTCTTAAACAATTCGTTCGAGTGTTATTTTTTCAAGTTCCTCACAGACAATCGTTTTCTCGAACCATGTCAAAAATCTCTTCACCGTTGAATCCAATGCATTGTCCATAGCTTAGCCCTCTTGAGCTCGTTCATCTCTCGATTCTTCTCCTCAAGTAGGACGCTCATTGTGAGCCATTCTACAGTGAAATTAAATTATCCGGTAGCCGGAGCAGCTCAGGCAAATATTTGTCCACCGCCACAAAGAAAATGTCCTCAAGAGCAATACATTCTCATATCAGTGAAATAGAAAGAGTTTCTTAGAGCTGTTCGTCCCTAAGACCCCGAAGAGCCACTCAAATAATAAGTCTTAAAATTGGAAGATAATTGTCATCCAGTTTAAGCAGTAACCGATATCTTCGATGGTCACATTTTCTCGGCCGGACGGAGAAGATGATCGATCTCAAGAAAAAATCTTCAGACAACAGAGGCCCACTCTTGAGGTTCTTGTCTCGAAATAATGAAATCCACTCGAAAACTGAGCCAGATTTCATTATTATGTTAATGCCGGAATTTAATCCATTTTAATGCAGATTAGAGCCTGAGCATAGAGGTGCCGCCATCGGGTAGTGGTCTTCGGTCAGTCCGTTGTTCGTCTCAGCCACCGGTATTGAAAGCAATGAGAGGAGGCGGATAAGGCAGCAAACGCCTCGTGACTTGCACAATGGTCCAGATTTAGAAATTCATGATAAAAATTTGGTATGGGTAAGAATTAGTTTTTGGTCATGTGCACATAGGGAGCCGGATCCTATTCTTGGCACTTTTGATTCACTTTGGTAGTGGGGTTTTTTGAAAGCTAATAAGTTTATATTTGACCTCAATATGCGTCGTATTGAAGTGCTTCTTATTGCAAAGTTTCAGACAATTCGGCCAAGAGATACCTCCCATGCCAAAGTGAATCATGGAAGTGCCCAAGTAGCTCTGTACCTTATGTACTTAGGGTCCAAACATAAAGAAAAAAAAATAGTTTTATTTTAATTTTCGTCCGTGTTCTCAACTGGAAATTCAGTTTTTGCCAGCTTTTTAAAAACAAGACCTCTGTGTGCCTGGGGAACCATCCAAAGGATAGAAAAGGGATCAACACGAGAAAAGAGATTTAGTGATGATACCTATTTTTTCTGGAATTCTCAACCTAGGCCTCTCGAGAGGAATCACCGCTCTCTGAAAGGAGCTTAGCGGCAGTGGAGCGTGCGCCGGCAAGTGTAGTTTCTGTCGGCTTTTTGTGGCTATTGTTTGGATGTTCAAGTGTTATTGAATGCGTCGGAATCCACACGTGACCAGAAACGAAAGGTAGCACATATGTAGTTAAAGTTGGTGTTGATGCTGTTCTAGGCTTTTAGAAAGATGAAACCATCTCTTTATAGTAAGTCTGAGCTTGTTTCAGTACTGATTAAAAATATAACCAGAACTGAGCAGCAAAATCTTGTTAAACTTGTCTAAATGATCTATATTACATTTAGAGCCTCACTCTCTTTGAATAATAAATAAGCCATATTATCCTCCTTCGTTTGCACTTTTTAATTGAAGTGGAAAACTTAAAAAAATAGTATTACACTGTTATAATTCGCATTCTATGACTCTTGAAATGCTGATGTCAATGATCGTTTATAGATATCATAAATTAAGTCAGCCATAAAATATGCGAACTTGCTTTTAATTTTATTACTAAACAATACACCGGATATTACGACGCCATGAGATAACCTTACTTCCTGATTCTCACAGATCATTCTTTGGGTGAAATAATCCCAGACATAGATTCCCACACTTAATTTTTAGAACATCGATTAGAAACGCTTTACTCAAACCGGCCTTTGAATTTAAATTCATTTGACAAATTCATAATTAAGTAACAAAACTCCCCACCCAAAAATGGTATCATTTCCGTCCCCAACTCATCATCTCCCAATTATACGCCACATTTATTTCTGATTTCTCCTCAAAGCGATCCGTGGCGATGTTTTGTTGTAGACTCTGGACAAACAAAATCAAACGACAATAAAAAGCGAGAAACATTGATCGTGGCATCGCTTCCTCGTCCATCGAACGACGTTTGTCCCCCGAAATGGCTCGAAACGAACCGCGAGCGGTATCAACAAATTGACCGGAAATTGAAAATCATTTAGGTGTTATGTTTTGCTCAAACGTGATAAGTTTAATTAGAAAAACCAGACGCTCCGAGCGATCCCAGCTGGTCGGATTCAAATATAAATATTCAGATGGTTTCTGGGGCACAAAAGCTCATTGGTGGCGCTATTTCGGCGACTCATCATCCTCTCGAAGGGGATCGGCTGGCTCTGTCTCGCAGGCTCCAGGGCTCATGGGCACAGTCAGAACTTCTTTCAGGGAGGGGGCTAACGACCTTCGACAAAAATAACCCTTGTCGACACTCTCTATACAACTTCATCCTTCTTTAACAATGCGACGAAATTTGTTTGCGATGGTACCTTCAACAATCTAGACCATTGTCATTTAGTAGAAGAGTGAATCGCCAGGTCAAACTATATTTCTCACGCTATGCGACGGCATATGAGGATAATATGAAATTTTTGGTTGGCCAGGCGATTAAGACCAATTATAGGAAGGTTCAGTGCTCACCAGCTTTCGATCGAACATGGGCTTAGACTCATCTGACCATCTCTAAGAACATGGGTCATCCAGAAATGTCTTCCATATCGGTACTCCTGCAGATTACCCAAACAAACTGAACTGCAAATCGACCACGTTTCCATCGATGGATGACACTTCTCGGATATTATCGACGTCTGGACCCATAAACGATTTAGACCACTACCTTGTGATGATTTAAGTGCACCAAAGAGTTTCCGTTGTGAACAACAAGCGGTACCGACGTTCGCCACGTTACAAGCTGGAACGACTCAAACTATCCGAAGTCTCAACTGATTATATGCAAAGCCTTGATGCAGCTTAGCTAGATGAGGGAGGGCCTAACGCTTATTTTTTCTACCCATTTCACTAGTTTACAAAATAAAACATATAATTTACTTTCACATTCGACCTTCATTATTTATGTAAAATTTAATGCAGATTTGAATCTTCTAGCATGAAATGTAAGCTTAACAAATTTGCCCATGAACATCCGAAAAAAATCAGAGTGGATTGGGTACAAGACACGATCGCTTGACGTTAACTACGCCATATTATTTGAGGCATGATGGTAATTTCTGATTTCAATTCCGTGACGATCCATGATTTCTTCATAATGTAGATTTTCTTGACTTTTCAGGCATGATATGCCATCGTAGTCACAAACATCCTAGGGGAAAAGCACCAATTTTCGACCCTTCCATACGATTTTGGCCTATTTTGTATTGGAATCCGAAAATTGGACCAGGTTGCGGTACCGTAATTTCGGGTGAAATTGATCACTTTTCACTGTTTTCCATGTCTATTTTCTATGATGTTGCTAATTCCAAACAACTTAATGCAGAAAAACAAGTACGACGGTGAGCCTCATTGGCTTATATACTGAAATTTTCATACAGTTGTTATTTTAGTGCTGAAAATTGTCTCTAAAATAAAAAATCAAGGAATTCCATTTCGGGGTGAAATTGATCACCTGTCAAAACAATTATGGTTAGTTTTGAAATCAACTTTACTTATTTGATTTGGGCTTCCTGAATACAAATATGCTTGCCAAATTCTTAACAATGCAAAATTTATGGAAATAATAAACAATTAATTTTCAACAATACCACAGAAAACGCCTAAATGTAGGCAATTTCCAAAGGAATATTCTGATATCTATAAAAAATTCAATTATTACAACAAAATTAACAAATTGATACGAATTTTGATGATAAAATTCGTTTTGAGGATATATTTCAAGCATCCCTACAAAATTTTCAGGTTGACAGCATGTTCAAATCCTTGTTTAAAACTTTAAGTTTATCGATGTCTGCCAATACCACACAGAACACGATTATGGAATTTTCTATTATTTTCATAGAAATAAACATTCCTTAACACATAAAACTTCACAACATGCAATTCGACAGTAGTTAAGACAAACAATGTTCATTTACTGTAGGTTGCAATGATTTCTGTGCTCTTTAAGAGGGAAATTAAATCGTGTGACACGGTGATCAATTTCACCCTGCTGATCAATTTCACCCGAATTTACGGTACGTCATAAATTAGTGCTTTTCCCCTATACGACATAAAAATGACAAAAATTGAGAGTAATCGCTTTCAAGACTATCGCTCTAAACGAGCCTTGCGTCCTCCGCGTTATACGTCCCACCCAAACCAAAGTACTTCAATACACAGGTACCGGATTCTTGCAAATGTTTTTATATTACTGAGAAAAAAAAGCAAACAATAGTAATGAAGTTTGCTCTATATTGTACGGGAGAATCATTTCTTCAATTAATTTTCAAGGAATTTTTACTTTAAACAAGTAGTGTAATATAGTTATAGTATAAACTTTATTCTCTTCGTTGTCCATACAACAAAATTGGATAAAAATAAGTGTAAAATAAATTTCACGTGAGGTGGTTTTTGCTTCAAACCAGTTCCAAACGCAGAATTATCAATTTCTACATGTATAGAATAGTTTAACTGCGAATATTTTGCAGAAATATTGGACTACAGAATAAACATATTTCATTACTAACGTGGATGTGTTGGTGAGCATATTTCCAATATCCAGTACCTGTTTATTGAATTACTTTGGTCCCAAACAGAATTGAGAAGCGTATTCAACCGCAAAACGAGAATGATTCGCCTGTCTGACGGCTAAAAAAATTGAGCGAAGAAGCAGGAATCGGTCTATTCCAAGGGAGGTACTGGCGGCTCTTTATTGCTACTCCAACGTGTCGCTGGTTCTAAAATGTAAACAACCATACAAAATAACGACCAAACAATGGTGAAGGCGTAATCGATTTTCTCGAAAACATCCATTTTGTATATTTAGCAGAATTCGCTGAATAGATTACCAACAGCGCACTGCAGTATCCCGTAGCAAATAACTGCTGGCAGACAATATCTTTAAAACGCATTTATTACCTGTAGTTTTGTGAAAAATGATTTATACTTTTCCACTTTCAGCCTTAAAACTGGTTCTGGACTTAGGTTGGTGGCTTTTCAATTTTACTCCCATTTGACAGCCGCCCTCCACGCTTGGTCTACTCTTATAGTGCGAAGCAGAACGCAAAAGAAGCGTGGAAAACTGCTTGAAAGCGACTGGTTGCGTAAGAAAGGGGTCGACATTGTCGCAAAAGTTTGTTGCCGGTAATCAATAGTTTTGTCCATTCAAGTAAAATGTTGTATAAATTTCCAACCGATTGGTGGGAAAATATTAAAAATTCATCGATATATGGTTGAGTTATTGGCTTTCAAAATACCCTGTATATTGCCGTAAGAGGTAGTTAACGTCAAAAGGGGAAAACGATTCTGTACCAGGCCACCTTAATTTGGCTTGGGCTACAAGTCCGATGCCCCCGGAACTACCTCATGGTAGAATTTCAGAAGGCTGAGGGCTTGGTAATGCCTCTACTCCTTTTCGTCACCTCTGGCATTATTCGCTCTGGCTGCGATTTGTCTCTGCTCCTTCACTTACATTTTGAGGCCGGCCACACGCCCGACCCATGTGAGACTTTTTATGATAGATGCTCCTGGGCCTGTTTGGTCCTCTGGACTATACTGCACTGCTCGACATGCTTTTCGGGTGGACCAGTTGGATGCCGAGGTCGATCTTGCGATTCCGATTGACGGGTGACCTCCGGTACGAACGCGTCCCGACGACCCAAAGCCGGCGATTAATCGTGATCGATACTACTCGGCTTAGTTTCCGACGGTGAAGCTGACCTACTGCTGTAGGTTCCCCGACGGTGGACGTTACGCGTTGGTCCCATTCTGTTGTTGGCCGGTAGAGTGTCGAAGTCGGCCCAGCGATTCTGGTAGACTGGCGCTCCAACAACTCAATTCGGTAACTCTCTACGGGCTACTCGGAATAGTCCCTGACGGTGAATCTATCCTACTCCGACGATGATTTCCCCGATGGCGGAAGATTTCCGAACCGATGCTATCCGGGCAGATGCCGAGGTCGATCCTGTGATTGCCGAAGACAGCTTCCAGTACACAGGCGCCCCGACAATCATTTGCCGGTGCTGTTTTGCGATATATTCAGCTGATCCCTGGTGGAGGATCTAGTCTACTCCAACTCAATTGTGGTCGGTATTGTGCCGTGGTCAGTCTTGCGATTTCGGTAGAGGAAAGCCGGAAACCGGTGCACCGACTACCCGTCACCGATACTACGTGACGCTCGAACTACTCGGCCTCAAGGGTGGAACTGGCGGCTCTTTTTTGTGCTACCCCGACGTGTCGCTAGTTCTAAAATGTAAACAACCATACAAAATAAGGACCAAACAATGGTGACGGCGCAATCAATTTTCTCGCAAACAACTTTTTTTGGGAATTTAGCAGAATTTTTGATTAAATTGTCAACAGCGCGCTGCAGTAGCACGTAGCAAATAACTGCTTGCAAACAATTTCTTTCAAGCGCATTGATTACCTGTAATTTAAAACTGGTTCTGGACTTAGGTTGGCGGCTTTTCAATTTTACTCCCAGTTGACAGCCGCCCTCCACCCTTGCTCGGCCTCGGTAGGATATAGCCTACTCCGATCGCGGCTTGAAGCCCTCTGGTCTTCTCGCCTTTTCTGTTGCAGTGACGACATGCGCTCTGTTCACCGCGTGCCACGTAGGTACTTGCTTGTTGACACATTTTTTGCACGATGTTGTCGGGGTTTAAATCTCCGTCGCTGCTTCGGAGCTTTTCGTTCTGCACTTCCGCCTATCTTGGGCAGTCAAAAACTACATATTGCGGTGTCTCCTCGATGTTTGGTCAGTCTGGGTGGTGTGACGACCCTGCGTGCCCGAATCTATGGAGATACTTTCTGGAATATCCATGACCTGATAGGAACTGTGTCATATAGAATTTCACTTCTCCATGCTTCCTATTCATTTACTTCGACAGGTTTGGGATGTGCCGGTGGGTTCATCTTCTTTTCTCCGTGCAGTCCTACTCATGTTGCCATCTTGGCATAGATCCAACTCCGGCCATCTTTCGTACTCTTCTAACCTCTCTTCATTGGTAGCACTCGATACCCGACCAGAACAACATAACAAAATTATAACACATTCCTATCAGCAGCAGTTGAAAATAACAGAAGTTGAATAAATTTTGTTATCAAAATGGCTGTGTTCTCAACTTGTTATATTTTTTATAACACATTCATAACAACTTTTGATATATTTTAGACATCGCCATTTATATTTTATATATTATTTGTGACATACTTGCAACACATTCTGTAATCTTTTTGATATACTTGTACCAGGATTTGTTATATTTCAGTTTAATTTGGTGCAAATTTTGTTAGAATTTTTGTTATTTAAACTACTAATGGTACATGTTTTATAACAACTGGTGATATAAAAATATCATATCAGGGGAACACATTCTGTTATGATCTTGTTTCTTCCGTCTAGTCGGGTATCCTTCTTCAAAGTGATGCAAATGGAGATCATACCGGCTACAATGCATACAGCATCTGACGATATCGTTCTATACGCACTTCCGACTCACACTGGCATCAGGACTTTTCGCATGCGTAATCAACATGGCTATTGAAATTCAGCCGATCGCCCTGGTGATTCAACACGCGCTTCGGTGCAATCACATACCTTCCGACGTTGATCTCCATCTACTGAATCGCCTTGCAGTTGCTGACTAGCAGTACCTCTGTTTTGTATTGTCGCGCGCCCACCAAATCGGAACGCGCGTGTGGGACACGCGACGTGTGACTCGTTCCCGACATAACTGTCATAATGACATGTGTGGCGCTGCATTCTTACGATGTTTATGAACACAGCGCACTATTCAAATATTAGTCGCGACGCTTGGAGATTGAGAAAAAATATTTTTAAAAAATATGTTGCTCCTTATTTCTGTCGGATCCATAATAGTAAGCTATCTGCAGTTTGACTCCGCTTATCCAGCCCTCGATTGCGTCAATGTTTTCCATCACTGGCATCTCCACTTCTTCCAGCGTCTCTCCCATCACCGTTACTGACATCATTCGTAAAACCGAAAATCTTCACTTTCCTGGGTAGCCTCAGTTTCAAAACTCCGTCATACATCTCGTTCCAAAGAGTTGGACCGAGGATGGAACCTTGAGGGACGCCCGCTCTCACTTCCATTGACTTCTGCCCTTCATTGGTTTCGTAGAACTGGATTCTGTTCTGGAAGTAGCTCTTCAGAATCTTGCACAGCTAGTCGGGAACCTGCATTCTGTGCAGTGCTGCGGCGATGGCCTCCCTGCTGGCGCTGTTGAATGTGTACTAGTTGGGAGCAGTACTAGTTTCTGGATCTTCCATTTTCCTGGAAAGTTTCCTTCGTCAAGGCACTTCTGCAACACATTCCTAAACATGTCCGGGTATGCCTGGGTGGTAGCTTTCAGCGGTACGTTGGGTATTCCATCTGGACCAGGACTTAAGTGCACCATTCAGCTCTTCTTCTGACGTAATTTCGTCCAGATCCTTGCAGACAAGTACAATCTCTGGGCATACAGCGTTCACTTCTGCCTTACCACCCAGCGACTGCCAAACTGCCAATTGTAGGGTTCTACTTCAACTCAAATAACATCTCACCTTTTTGGGTACGTATGGATTTGACCACTAGGCCGTCCCTTATTTTTCAAAAATGTGAAATGTTATAAGTTCGACATTGTAAATTCTCGTTTGGTAAATTTGAAGTCCGTACGTGCACGCTAAGTGGTCCCCCAACGCACAGTGGGACGGATTGGGGTTTCAGGAGGAAAGATGGAACTCACGCCTTCAATTGTAATTTTACGTAAAAATGATGTTCTACAAAGTTGTTCCTATTTTAAAAACAATTTTTTTGGTCGGAGCCAAAATTAGGGTGGCCCTTTGTAAAGAAAGATAAAATAAAAACTTTTTATTTTAAAGAATATTGGTACAGTTTGTTTAACAAAGTTGAAGATCAGAAAATTTAAAACTGATTTGACCAAAAAAGTTTTTTTCTAGCTCAAAAATTGACCGTTTTAGAGCATTTTTCGCTATTGATGTAGGGTGGCCCTTTAAAAATAGGTTTTTGTGTTTTATTTTTTATATTTGAAGTTTTGTCAGAAAGTTGCCTTCCCATCACTTTTAGAGCAAATTGGAACGCAAACATACAAGATAATGCTAATTGAAACGAATAGATACAAGAATCTTTTCGTCATGAAAATTTAATTTACTTTCATAGACATAATTTATCATCGATACTAATACATACGATATACGAAAGCAAAATGACAAATGTGATGAAGAAAGCTCTCAGTTAATAACTGTGGAAGTGCTCTTAAAAACAGTAACCTGAGAATCATAATCTGTTCCAGTTGGAATGTAATGCCAAGAAAAAGAATATTAGAACATTTTTTTTCTGATGAAAAGTTATATACTTTTTTATAACAAAAAATAACATTTTATGGGTTTATAGAGTAGGGGACATAAAAAAAACGTTGATATTATTATAGCGTTTTTCAGCTTAAAATGTTAATAAAAATTGTATTATCCTTCGGCTGACTGGATCATAAGTACATAACTGTTAACAACAGTTTTTGAGCATCTTCCAAAACAGCACTAATAAATAATACATATGGTTATTTTCCTTAATCTGGACTGTAAAGTCAGCATCGTAATCATAAATCATACTCTAATAATCAACCGTTTCAGGTACGTTTTATCTCCTACGATGCACAAATTACTTGTAAACGGATTTCCGGTAATTAAAAATTCGTTACTTTCAATCAGAATTTTTCCCGTTGAGGCTGGTGAATCCCATAACAAAAGTGTTTAGATGATGTTTAGAAGACTTTTTTCCTTATTTTTATTGCATATATTCACAAGTACTTTTATATGAATATGAAATAAAATACTTTGTTATTCATATTTGAAGCCGAAAGGAAATCATTATCATGCAAAAAAAACTTTTTGTTTGCCTCAGATACATCTACAAGTGGAAAAATGTTTGTTTTTCATGAAAAATGTTTATAACTCTTCATCGGAAAAATTATGCAGGCCCCAAAATATGCGTTTTAATCAGCTCTACAGGTGATGGGAAGGCAACTTTGCTGAAAAACTCTTTGTAAAAAAAAAATAATCAAAACCTGTTTTTGAAGGGCCACCCTACATCAATAGCGAAAAATGCTCTAAAACGGTCAATTTTTGAGCTAGAAAAAAACTTTTTTGGTCAACTTAGCTTAAAATTTTCTGATCTTTAACTTTGTAGAACAAACTGTACCAAAATTCCTTAAAATAAAAAAAGTTTTTAAGGTTATCTTTTTTACAAAGGGCCACCCTAATTTTGGCTCCGACCAAAAAAAAAATGTTTTTATAATAGGAACAACTTTGTAGAACATCAATTTTACGTAAAATCACAATTTAAGGCGTGAGTTCCATCTTTCCTCCTAAAACCCCAATCCGTCCCACTGTGCAACGGCCCTGAAGGTAAACGACACCGCAAAATCGAGCTCGCTGATCTAGCGCGCGCAACATGAGTAGGAAAAGCCACTAGTGACAAATTCTCAATGGGCCGACTACGTTTTTGTCCAGATCTCTTAACACCGGGTCGTCTCTGTCGTTTTTGAGAACCGCTGCGTAAATCGTAGCATCATTAGCCTGGGTACGGCGTCCCTCTTCGGCGGCATCTTCCGAGATGGAGGCTTTTCTTTTTTCTCCTGCTTCATATTTTGTACAGGTATGTTGCGTTTTTATCACGTTCCGATTTTGTCACGTTTCGATGTCGTCATCAAATTATTCCGTTTAGATCAACATACAAAAATCGTTTTTTTTTTTTCAATGTTTAGAATATTGATTAATTATTTGTTTAGAAGCAATTTATGTTTTTCAATAGGGTTGAATTTTCGCCATTATGTTAATGTTGAGCACCTACGATGGTAGGTGTCAAGTCATATACGATTCAATAAGGTTTTACTCCTTCCTATCCACTAATCAGTTGGAGTTTTCAAACTTGGCATGGGCTGTTGGACAAGATTGACCCATCCTTCAACAATCGAGAGTTGCTCTGGCCACGTTCTAGCAACAACTGGAATTTGTGATTAGTTAGTACGTACTCAAGACAGTTACAGAGACCTCTCTTTTTTGTATATAACATGGAATCAAAGAATTTTCGATGTAAATGTGATAGACATATACGTTCAGTTGTCTTTTATAAGGGGTGCACCTGGGAATAAGCTCAAGAATATTTGGGCAACGGCAAGAGACATGATCGAGTTTATTTTATTTTTGATAAGATTGTCGACCCTGTCATATTTTGGACTTTGTCTTTTATCTCTCAAACTCGCAAGCATTGCACAAATTATAGCAAACATCCATTGATTAGATCCTTTTCGAAGGCGTAGGGGAAGAGGTCCAGCAATCAACCAGATTTAAAAACAATGGTCCACTGAACCGGATACTCATTATTTGCTTGAAAATTATCCTCTTACACTACTTGTCGCCGCGTCGACATGTTTAAACTGTTCATTAACTAGTTTCTACACACTATTGTTACCAACAATTCACAAACAACGAATTTCTCTATGAATTATCGTTCACTCAACATTCCCCTTCTTTTGCTGGCGACCTTGAACCACAAAAACTGTACTATGAAAATACGTTGTCAAACTAGGGTTACTATGGACCAATGCACGAGTTCACTAATTTGACGTTTGAGCGGTGCCAAATTAATTTTCTGCCACAAGAAGACAGAGACTTGCCAGACTGTGGACTGATTAACATATTATTTTATTCTTTATTTGCAGGATATAAAAGTGGCGACGAGGATCATGGAAACGTGTGTTAACAATTATCGTTTTTATTTGAGGTGGGAGTTTGCCAATTTTATTTATTTTAGTGTGGTGAAATTGCCAATTTGTTTGTGAAAAGTATGGCGAATTTGCCAATTTGAGTTTGAGCCAAAGCGATTGTTGTATCCTGAGATGAATGGCATTGTTCTTTAGTGTTGACGAAGTTGTCAAATGAAATGTTGAGCAGTTTGTTTTTGAATGCTTTATTGTAGTCTTGAAATTGCGCTTTGGAGATAAAATGATGGTATTTCTGGATATATTATGGATTATTCATTGTTGTAACGTGTAGGTGCCTTTCTATAGAGTTATTAGAATGTTTCTAAAGGGGGAAAGGACTGTTGTGTCTATTTATCTTAAGCGTTATTCTTTACACTATCTTACTTGTACCTCTTACTTATTCATACCTACGGGATTTTTGGGCTATATATATTGGCTGCCGAAGAAGCAAAAGACAGAAACTTCCCGGATTGTGGACTGATTAACATATAATTTTGTTCTTTATTTAAAGGATATAAAATTTACATGAAAATCAATGAATGATATACCGTTTTGACTCATATTCCGAACACTTAAGGCCAACAGTGACTTCAAATGCATCAGATAGGCTTAAATAACCTGATATTTGTGAAAATTTTAATTTCTTCGCAAAGTCTAACTGCTAGCTGTTAGGTGTACTGATAAAAACATTTATTTTAACGTGCCTAGTATTGTTTTTATGTAAAAGTATGGAACAACATTTTGATTCAAATGCCGAACACTGTGTTCATTCTGTCTCATATTCCGAACACCTTGACTCAAATTCCGAACAGCACGAATAAATCGTATTAAAATAAATTATTTCGCAAATAAATTTATCTGAGCTAGTTCTACTGGTCTCGAACTAAATAATCATCACTACTCCCGAGCTATAAAATAGTTTGGAAGACGTTAAAACTGAATTGCAATTGACTGCCATTTCCTTGTAATTTGATGACATATTTCAGTGAAACATTTCAACCAAATAGTCATACAAAAATCGAGTGTTCGGAATATGAGTCTGTTCGGAATTTGAGACAAAACGGTAGGAGTGTTTGGGAGCTTTATCGAACTCTTCTTGTGCACGCAATTGTAGAGTTCCTCCGCAAGGCACTTCACCACTTATACCTTTTCCATGTTCAACCCACTGCAACATGGATTTTGTGATACTGCGTTTTCTGTAGTTGCTGCTACAGCTGTAACTTACGGACACTGGTACCGTTTTGATTCATATTACGGACAGCTTCAAATTCCGGACACTCTATTTTGTATGGGAAACATTTCACACGAAATGTTTCAATTTTTGTAGTTGAAAAGTTCACACTTTCGAGGCTCGTTTAAATAAACTTTATCTATAAATATCTATGCAAATTTATAATTCCCAACTGCTTTAGATGTCTCTTTAGTAGTTGAATGATTTCATTTGATGATTTGACTTTTCTTTTAATGATTTTCATGAGCTGTCTGGAATTCGAATCAAAGTGTCCGGGATATGAGGCAAAAGTGAGGGAGCGTCCGGAATAAGAATCATGAAAAGGCCATACATTTCGATTTATTTAAAATGATTCAAGTTGCGGAATCACATTCTTTACCCACCATTCGAAAATTAAGGGTTTCCGACGCTCGAAAACGCTGAGGAATCATACATAATGAATAATTTTGTATGGTCTATGCTGTGTTATTACTCTCTGAGGTCTTAAGTATCCGTAATATGAATCAAAACGGTACTTACTGCTGTTGCAACTGGTTCTTCTAGTGCTGTGATCTTTGACCTTAGTAAACCACTTCTTGCGAACGGATTCGCCACATTCACTGCGTTGTTGTTGTTATCTCCTGCAATACTGTTGGGTCCCACTCTAAACCGCTATACCTACTCGTGATAAGTAGTCGCCCTCCTGGTTACCTATGCAAGCAGTGAGACCATGCTAGGGTTGACATGGTCCCTTGCATCAGAGCCTACTTCCACCGACTAAAAGGACGAGTTTTGAACGTATTTGGAGGCCTGCCAAGGTTTTACCGGGATGGGGGAAATCGTATCATTACCCCACTCGTCTTTTCGGAGCGGTGTCATCCATTCTTACTAGAGTAGTGGAATTGCACGGCTGTCAGCTCTGTTGCTTGTACTGAACTGATTTTAAACCTATGTGTTTTTTTTTAACACTCGCCACGTCTTCTAGGAAGATTCCGCTGGGGCTGACTGGATGACAGAAACCTGGTTCCAGGGTCCGGTCGCTCCGAGAGAAACGCTGGCTGGTGGTTTCTCATTGGTGCTCGGGAACAAGTCCCAGTCACGGTACAATCTACAACAGCTCAAGCTACCCGAAGTCGCAACTTATTACGCGTAAAGCCTTGAAGCATCATAGCTAATTGAGGGAGAGCCTTCCTAGAAATGTTCAACGTGGACATTGTCAGAAGAACGTTCAAGGCGGTTGCTGACCAGTATACCAAGCAAAAACGTGAACTAGAAACCAAATGAAGATAATCTGGCTGGAGGAACCAAGAGTGATGAGTAGAGCTTGCGTTTGCGGAAGGGTGACGATCGATGGAGTTGAGCTCTAGGTGGTGGATGAATATGTATTTCTCGGTAAGGATTGGTATAACAGAAGAGAAATAATATCCGCAAGTCATGCAACCTACGGACACCACAAGACCTTGCGGTTTGGTAAACTTCAAGACGCTGATAAGACCGGTAGTCCTATACGGGCATGAGCCGTGAACAATGCTCGAAAAAACGAGGTGTGCTTAAGACGTACATTGACAGAGTATATGAAAGCGGCATATTAAGAAGAAGGATGAAACACCAGCTTGAGAAACTCTACGCCGAACCCAGTATCCAGTAGGCCCCCAAAGCTAGAAAGGTAGATGGACAGAGTACGTTATGAGAATGCCGGTACGAGCTGGTACAAGACGAGGAGGAAAGCACGAACTAGGTGGTTTGACCAAGTGGAGCAGGATCTTGGAAACATGGGAAGATCGAATCTGGAAACTAGCAGCCATGGATCGAGTTTGCTCGCGTTACATTGTGACACAGTTCATGGCTTAACCCCTCTACTGGCAGCTTCATTTTCAGCGCGAAAAAAAATCAAATCGCCATAATGTTTTTGTTTGTTGATATTTTGGCACCATTTTTTCACAAGTTCTCAAACAACTCTTCCAGTTTTAGAAGTTAGTTGGTCATCTGAATCCGTGGATATTCCGAAATTCCTTGGGGGACTGACGGGTAACCATAATCCACGTATTTTTTTCTGGCTTCAGGATTCTTCGTATTCAGGATTCATCTTATTCATCGTATTCAAATATTCATTCTTCGGAACAATACATTAATGAGAGTATGTTGTGAAAAAATGAAGCAGTTTGGTGCAGGCGTCTTTGAGTAATGAGAATTATTCTGGCAACACGGACTGACAATGCAAAAGCATAATAGTATAAAATATCACCGTTAGGAGGTCAGAAGACAGCGTGAGCTAAAATACCAAAATGTATGTATATAATAAGTTAGATTTAAAGTATATTTACATTTAATATCAATTTATCAGGAGAAATAGCAGACCGAATCATCGGGGGATTTTACAGGAGAAACTCATCAGAAATGCCTGCAGCTTGCTAAAACGAAAATTGGGGAGATTTATGATTATTATCGTATAGTCGTACGGAGTGCGCATCGTACCTTCGTGCTGTGCGTACACGAATTCTCTCTGCTCTTGGAAGTTTTCTTAAAAACTACCTGAAGCAATAAAACAGTACTTTTCAGTGCTACAAAAACAGTACTTTTCAGTGCTAAAATTAAAAACGGTACTTTTCAGTGCTACTAAAACAGTACTTTTCAGTACTATTTTTTCTACTATTGATCCCTTTACGATCCTTGTTTGGACCCGTGCCTTCGATTTTTTGTTGGACCCGTTGGCGAAAACTAGCGGTGGTAATCCTTCTTGGACACCGTCTTGGGAAAAAACCTTTCGAAGGTCACGTCTTCTTTCGCTTATTAATTAAACATGGTATCAACAACAAACAAAAGGAAGGGTGAAACTCTGAATTCACTACTTCCTTCCAAAAAAGTGGGTTTTAAAACTGTCACTACACGTGGCAAGAATGGAAGAAAGGACGCTTCCCCGGAATGCGAACTTTCTTCCAAGGGTGAAATGAATAATTGTATCGAAATGAGCAATCAGTTCGATGCTCTAGACAAATTTTCCGAACACCAAATCGAAGCAGCCTCTAGCCCAGGCTCTTTGATTCAAGTGAGGAAGCAAAGAGTGCCGCCTATCGTGGTCAGTTGTTCCGAATTTGGGGGATTTAGGCAGGAGATCTTGAACTCCATTAGGGGAATCAAGGTTTCCTTCCAAATCGCAAAGAAAGGAGACTGTCGCGTTTTGCCGGAAACTCTTAAAGATCGTGAACTTCTTCTCAAACATCTTGAAGAGAAGAAGCACAAGTTTTTTACTTATGACGACAAAACTGAACGTTTGTTCAAAGTTGTCTTGAAAGGTCTCTCAAGTGACTATAAATCACCTGAAGAGATCAAAAATGGAATAAATGATTTACTTGGATTTTCCCCAGTTCAAGTAATCATTATGAAAAAGAGAACCCAATCTGGCATTGTTCAGAAAGGGCTTTCTCAAGAATTTTATTTAGTTCACTTTAACAAAAAAGAACTAAATAATATTAAAGCTTTAGAAAAAGCAAAACTTTTGTTTGATGTCCGTGTGACATGGGAACATTTCCAGAAACCTGGAGGAAATTACCAGAACCCCACTCAGTGCCGTCGGTGCCAAAAGTGGGGTCATGGTACAAAAAATTGTCGCATGGATGCTAAATGCATGATTTGCGGAGGTTCTTCTCACGCCAAAGACGTCTGTCCAGTGAAGGAAGATACCACCAAATTCATATGTTGTAATTGCGGGGCTAACCATAAGTCCAATTTTTGGAATTGTCCTTCACGCAAAAAGGTCATTGAGGCTCGTGCCAGGCAGATGAAAGATAATATCCGTTACGATAACGGTCGTTTCCGGAATTTGCCTGGTAGAGTATCGAACAATGCTCATTTTTCAGTTAACGATCGCTTGATCATGAATCATACCCATCAGGAAGATCATAATCATGCTCATTCACAAACTAATTTTAATCCGTCGGGTAGCCGTTCGAATCTTTCAATTTCGAATGTATCTACCCACGGTAAATCCTTTGCCGATATCGTAGCAGGAAATTCGAACTCCTCCCCTGTTCGATCCATGGGTACCCATTCTACTTGTTTCAAATCAAATGGAAAAAAACCCTACCGCCACAGGTAACACCGCTTCTTCGTCTACCGGAAATTCCAATGGGAAATCACATGACATGTCTGCCTCTGATTTTAATTTTCTAACTGAACAATTGAATCTAATGATTGATGCAATGTTCAAAGCCACCACTATGACTGAAGCAGTCCAAGTAGGTGTAAAATTTACAAATCAAATTGTTATTGGATTACGTTTTTCTAATGGATCCAAATAATAATTTAAATATTTTAAATTGGAATGCTCGTTCTCTGAATGGTAAAGAGGACGAGCTGTTTAATTTTCTTACGGTTAATAACGTGCATATAGCAGTTATTACCGAAACTTATTTGAAACCTGGATCTAAACTCAAAAGAGATCCTAACTTTTTTGTTTATCGTAATGATCGACTTGATGGGGCATGTGGGGGAGTTGCAATCATCATTCATAGGCGTATAAAACATCAACTGTTTTCATCATTTGAAACTAAAGTGTTTGAAACTTTAGGTGTTTCTGTTGAAACACAGTTTGGTAAATATACATTCATAGCTGCCTATTTGCCTTTTCAATGCTCTGGGCAGCAAGTTAATTTGCTCCAAACTGATTTGCGTAAATTGACTCGCAATAAGTCAAAATGTTTTGTCATTGGTGACTTTAATGCCAAACATCGGTCATGGAATAATTCTCAAAGTAATTCCAACGGCAGAATTTTATTTGATGAGTGCTCTTCAGGATATTTCTCAATTCAATACCCTGATAGCCCTACATGTTTTTCCTCTTCTAGAAATCCATCTACGATTGACTTGGTCTTAACCGACTCTAGTCATCTTTGATTCTGATAATGTCCCTGTTACATTTCAAATATCTCAAGAAGCGATTCTAAATCCTATCAGCTCCACTTTCAATTATTTACGAGCCGACTGGAATATGTATAAAACGTATGTTGACTCTAATCTTGATGTTAACATTTCTTTAGAAACTCAACTTGATATTGACAATGCTCTTGAAACTTTAACAAATTCCATTGTTGAAGCCCGGAGCATTGCAATTCCAAAATGTGAAGCAAAATTTGAATCCGTGATTATAGACGATGATCTTAAACTCTTGATCCGTATTAAAAACGTGAGGAGAAGGCAATTTCAACGCACTCGCGATCCTGCTATGAAAATTATATGGCAGGATTTGCAGAAAGAAATCAAGAAACGTTTTGCTCAATTAAGAAACAAAAATTTTGAAAATAAAATTTCTCAATTGGACCCTGGCTCTAAGCCCTTTTGGAAATTATCGAAAATCTTGAAAAAACCTCAGAAGCCAATACCGGCATTGAAAGAGGAAAACAAATTATTACTAACTAATTGCGAAAAAGCTCAAAAACTTGCTATGCAGTTTGAAAGTGCGCACAATTTTAATTTAGGACTTACTAGTCCAATTGAAAATGAAGTTACTCAGGAGTTCGAAAATATTCTCAATCAAGAGAACGTTTTCGAAAATGCCTGGGAGACTGATTTGGAAGAAGTGAGAACTATTATTAAAAAATTCAAAAACATGAAAGCTCCTGGCGATGATGGAATTTTCTACATCCTCATCAAGAAACTTCCAGAAAGTAGCTTATCATTTTTAGTTGATATATTTAACAAATGTTTTCAATTAGCATTTTTTCCTGACAAATGGAAAAATGCTAAGGTTGTTCCAATTTTAAAACCAGACAAAAATCCTGCAGAAGCTTCTAGCTATCGTCCAATCAGTTTGCTTTCCTCCATCAGTAAACTTTTTGAAAAGGTTATTTTGAACAGAATGATGGCCCACATCAACGAAAATTCAATTTTTGCCAATGAACAGTTCGGATTCCGCCATGGACATTCGACCACTCATCAACTTTTACGTGTAACAAATTTGATCCGTTCCAACAAATCTGAAGGCTATTCTACTGGTCTTGCTCTTCTAGACATAGAAAAAGCATTCGACAGTGTTTGGCATGAAGGTTTGATTGTAAAATTAAAAAACTTTAATTTTCCAACATACATTGTTAGAATAATTCAAAGTTATCTGTCAAATCGTACACTTCAGGTTAATTATCAGAACTCCAGATCTGAAAGACTTCCTGTAAGAGCTGGTGTTCCTCAAGGCAGCATTTTGGGACCAATATTATACAATATTTTCACATCTGATTTACCTGAGCTACCTCAGGGATGTCAAAAATATTTGTTTGCGGATGACACAGGCCTCTCCGCCAAAGGACGAAGCCTGCGTGTCATCTGTAGTCGATTGCAAAAAAGTTTGGATATTTTTTCTTCATACTTGCAAAAATGGAAGATTTCTCCTAATGCTTTCAAAACTCAACTAATAATATTCTCACATAAACCAAAAGCTCTTTATTTGAAACCTTCAAGTAGACATGTTGTCACGATGAGAGGGGTTCCAATAAATTGGTCAGATGAAGTTAAGTATCTAGGGCTCATGCTAGATAAGAATTTAACTTTCAAAAATCACATTGAGGGCATTCAAGCCAAATGTAATAAATATGTAAAATGTCTCTATCCCCTTATTAATAGAAAATCAAAACTTTGTCTTAAGAACAAGCTGTTGATATTCAAACAAATTTTCAGGCCAGCCATGTTGTATGCTGTACCAATATGAACTAACTGTTGTAATACCAGGAAGAAAGCTCTGCAGAGAATTCAAAATAAAATTTTGAAAATGATTCTGAGGCTTCCTCCCTGGTATAGTACCAATGAGTTACATAGAATATCCAAAGTTGAAACATTGGAACAAATGTCAAATACAATCATTAATAATTTCAGGCAAAAATCGTTACAATCTTCTATTGCCACGATTAATACGTTATATGTTTAGGTTAAGTTAGGTTAAGTATATTAAAAACGTTTTTTTTCTCTTATAAGCAGGTGAAATCAACTCACCTGTAAAAAAAACTGAACTGCTACGGCAAATGAAATGTAATATGTTGTTAACAAAATGTTAATTAAATCTTAAATTTGTTTTACCAAATTAGGATGATAGTGTTGTCAAATAACACAGAACACCTAGATATAAGAAATGAATGTAATGTTTGGAATGATACTAATAAAGAAATTAAAAAAAAAAATCGTATAGTCGTATTATTTGAACAATCCATGGTGTATTTCCAACGAAATATACAAGGGGATTTTTGGCAGATGCTTGAAGTTTTGATAGAATTAGCAATTAACAATTTTATCTTTCACATTGGCAACTTGGGGCAATGAACCTCCTATCCTACGCTATCTGGCTACGTCCACATTAGCGCTTCATCAACAAATGGCTCATTATCAGTTTGGTAATTTCCTCTCGGTTCGGATGAAAAGTTGAATCATCATCGGCCACAACTTTGCCGGCACAGTTGCCGAGAGTGGTTTCATTCAAAAAATTTTATCTCCCCCTGCCAACCAGCATCGTTGTTCGTCGTCACATCGGCGATCAGATATTCAGCATGGGCAGAATCTTCATTCTTCAGGTCCTGCCACAGTGCCACAGAGTTCGGGGTGATATCGAAAAGCCATATGAATATTAATTACGTTTTTTATTCGACTGAAATGGGCCGCCGCTGGAAACCCGTTCCTGGAACATCGAGTGGGACTCATTGGCAGCGTAAGGCCGCGATCAATAAATTATTGAAATAAAACTTGACTCCGTTGCTCGGTTCGGTTTCCCGCGGTTCGATTTCGAAGAGTAGAGACCTAGCCTAGATTTGAGATGGGCTTCCTTTTTTGTGTTGTATAGCTGTTGTTTAGTAAATGGATAACGTCGTTTAGGTCAGGGCTATTGAATTTCCAATAAAACCGGTGAATAATGTGTGAAGGCACCTTTTGACACCTTCCAACAGTGGGACGGTTTTTGGCGTTTCGCTGGTGGATAGCGGGCGGGGATCAGTCTTTCCCACGCTTGGTAATCTGAGACAACGGCGACGACAACGATGGATCCGACTACCGATAATGTTCCTTAGAGGAAGGTAGTATAGTCAAATTGATGGGCCATCCATTATCTTTACTGCTGTGGATGACATGGGTTATGTTACAGATTTAATGAGAAAATGTATGTATTGCATTACAAAATTGTTAATGGTAATTATAAAATGTGAATGTTCTAGTGCTGCTAGAACAATATTCATTGTCAGTTATTGATGAATAGAACTGCTGATAAAAACTTAAGCCTTCTTCTCAGCTTCCACTTCCACTCCAAGGTACCTACTTCCCCAATTACACAGCGTAACAAAAATTACATTTTTTGCGTATCTCAAGGATCAAATTACCGTGCTGCATCAATACCCGAACGCTTAACACGGCATGAATGTTCAGGCTCCGATTTAAATATGTTTAGTTTAAATTTTCTTGAAGTTTTTTCATTTAACACATTCTTACATTTCAGATATTCATGAGAGTGATTATTCATGATTTTTACATGTAAATCAATATAATATTGTATTCTATCTTGTCTTTAAATCCGGACACCTAGGGAAAGTGTACCAGTTATAGCCATAGTGGTTCCCTATTTGGCCATATGTGACATTTTGATAACTTTCACATTTTAAGTATTTTTGTATGCTTTAACATCAAGATATAGCTTAAATCTAACTACTACAATACACAAAAATTTTCAAAATTTAAAGACATTAAAGTAATCACGTACGGCCAAATAGGGAATCACTATGGCCCTAACTGGTACACTTACCCTAATTAAAATAAAGTTTTTAAATCCGGACACTTTTGAATCGTAATCCGGACACCTATGACATAATATAGAATATTCGTATATCTTTTCAAGCAAACCACAAAAACTCTATCAAATATCAATCTTATATCAATTCTATACAACGTAATTCTCCTACAATGCCACAAAGAATAAAACGTAACTATGATTAGTGCTTTAATTACCTGAACTTAAGTGCCTGTAGTTCGATCTATCTTTTTTGCAGCTTGATTCTGATAACACCTTACATTGACCCATCTTCGCTGTTTACGTATATTTTTCAAGTCTTCACTTATTTTATCTTCCAAAAAAACACTTACACGAGTGAAAAGAAGGTCTTCCATATGTTGTCGGGATTTGAAAACACTGACTCGTAATTCCGGACAGTCACTTTATACACCGTTAAATACATATTTGCGTAATTTTTCTCACCAGTTGCGTTATAGAACATTAAAAGTATCTCGCTGGACTTATTGTATTCAAAAAACTTCACAAAAATATACTTCACAAACTTTTTTATATAAAACTCGACGTTGTTCGTACCTTGGCCTGCGCGTTCATATATCCACGGTGCTCCAATTACCGTTATTATCAAATAAAATATACCATCCAAACGACAGTCGGCAGTTGATTTCTGACGTTGTTCTGCACCTCTGGGCCGAATTTAAAAAAAAAATCCTTAGTAGGAATTTTGAGATACGCCCTTTTAAAATTTATATGATGGAAATCACATGATGTATGCCACTTTGACTTGTTTAAACAAACAGATTATAATAAAATGTTGTAGTTTTAATTTTGTTTATCTGGTTCTTCTAAAATTTATCTAGATCGACATTTGAAAAGGGCCAATGCTATGTTTAGTTATTACTAAGCAGCCAATACACAAAAAATGATATTTACTAATCTAAAGCTTGATAGTGAATTCGGGAAATTATCCTAAGCATCCAAATATGTATGAATAATTTTTGGACAGGATACGCCCTTTTCTAGTGTATGGAGAGAATATTGCAAGGTAAATTCCATTCCATCTATAATCAACGGTTAGGTGCATACATAATCATTACGCCTTTGCGATTGTTCTTATTTCATTCAATTTAGCAAGTTGCATAAAACTTACACGCGCACATATTGTCTAGACTGACATTATAAAAGGGCCAATTGAATTTGATAAGTGGGGCGAAAATGATTACTATATATAAGAAGATGTTTAAGAGCATAACATTATCTTATCCACTAAGTTTGAGTCTCCTTATCTGTAGAGCTCTCAACTCTCTTAAAACTAGAAAATTGTACTTTATGGTACAGTAATCTGGGGGTAAATTGATCACTGGGGTGAATTTGATCAAGTCGGTACCAAATATCATTTCCTTCCAAGGATGGTTAATCTATCGTTGGCATCACATACATTCCATGATTTTTAATTTATAGATGTCTAAAGATGGTTTTGAACTAATTTAAGTACCGTTTTACATCAGAAGGCCGGCTCCAAAGGCACGTTCCCCACCAGTTGGGCGATCAAGGTGTAAGAATATTAGATTCAGGAGACCAAATTAGAGTGTCCATCCCGGGACATCCCGGGACAAAAAATCCCGGGATTTGACAAATTTCGGGATTTCCCGTTTCCCTGGATTTTATTTCGGACACCCCGGGAATCCCGGGATTCCCGAAATGTATGTAGAATTTGATGAAAACCAATAAATTTCAATGAAAAATAATGACATTTTTCCTCACTATCAACTCTATTTGATAAAGTAAAAAAACATAATGAAAAAGAAAATAAACGATTATTTATTTTCATGAAAATATCAATTTACGAAGTAAAAAACATATATTTATTTGTCTAGTTGCAATGTTTTAATGCTTGTCTTTTCAACATTTGCCGTTTTAATAAGCCTGCTAATATGCTGAGATAGCAAATCTGAAAGTACACCTAAACTACCACGAATCGCAAGTCAGTACCGTCTGTAAAAAGAAGGCATTGATAAAATTGACTGAGAAGTTTGAAAAGTTTCAATCTCGTTTTCCATACAAATATTTAAAAAAATCCAGTAGATTGAAACATGTTTCGATTTCAATAAAACTTTCATAATTTGCTTTTCGCCTCTTTACCTTTCCGAGAAAAATATAAAGTTGATAATATAACGATTCATTTTTGTGTTACACGATGTGAAAATCTGCTGTGGAACTGACATGCGTTTACTTTTCATTATGGGACAATTCGACTTGGAGTTTTTTTTCCTAATTTTAGAGTTAGCGTAGTTAAACTTGGTGTTTTCCCTTAATTTTACTATAGCATAGCATAACATAGACTGACTGTACATGTCAATGGTTGCTACTCCGTGATTGATCGGAACTGGTAAGAATTGCACTACGATCCAAATGAATAAGGGATGGGAGTTTCCGCTTACTCTCGAAGTGCAATTTTAGCAGATCTAATATTATTGATCAATAACGGCGCCGGCCAAGTCCTTACAGTCAGTTGGGATGGGGAAGGAATGTTAGGGTGTAATGATTATTGCTTCTAGAGACCGAGAATACCTCTGCATCTCCACAATCACCACGGGAAGGGTGTTTATTAGTGAGGGAGGAAAAGATCTGGGAGTCACCTTTGGTCGGTGATGCAATCCATGGACAAGGGGGAAATATACGACTCATATTTAAAGCTTGTTTTATATTCTTGTCTCGAGAAGCTTTTGGTAGAAGATTAAAAAATACGTCAACATCTATAATGTCGAACAATTCAAAATAAGTTTTTATTAATAGCGTAAGCTTTTAATTATATGTATATATTTTAAATCATATGAAAAAGGAATAATGCCGACTTGTAGTGACAAACCATACATAGTTTGTTTGAAAATAAATATGAGTATTACTGTGCATTTTTGTCTCGAAATGGTAGAAGTTTTAAAAAATACGTCAACATTCACAATGTCGAACAATTCAAAAGATATTTTAAATAATGTCAAAAAGAGAATGTGTGTATATTGAAATTGTATAAAACAAGCATAATGCCGACACTTATAGTGACGAACCATACAAAGTTTGTTTTAATATTACATAAAAGTTATTCTTTCAAGAAAAAAATGTGTTATCATAAGCATGAAACGAACTCACCAGTTGGTAATCCATCCTCGACTGAACACAAATATATCTTCGCACTCACACTGTGCGAACAGAAAACTTCTTGGCGTCCCGAAAACAAACAGTCTTGCTTGGGCTTTCCCAAATACCTCCCCAGCAAGACGCGTGTAAACAAAGAAAAAAGAAATTCTCCGGTAACGAAAACACGCGCGAAGCCGAGAACAAAACCTATCTGACGACGCAACAATGAACCATCCTGCTTGGGCTTCACGAAGCACTACCCAGCAAGACGCTTGAAAACAGGAAAAAAATCTCCGTCGATGAAAACACGCGCGAAACCGAGAACAAAACCTCTCCGACGACGCAACAACGAACCATCCTGCTTGGGCTTCACGAAGCACTCTGTAGTTTCCTCTCCGTATGGAAGCAAGACAAAGTTCATGTTTACAGAATTCCTCAACACAATGCCTCAAATATCAGATTTGCGTAATGATTAGGCATCAAATGCGAATTGCAAAGTATTTTTCTGGTTCAATGAACCAATGCACGAGTTCACTAGTTTTCTTAAACTTGGTGTTTTTCCCTTAATTTTACTGAACAAAAAGTGCATTCTCGTTAGTGCAGCTGAAAGATCATTAGAAGGTATAATGAAAACTGATATCAACTAAATCTTGATCAAAATGCAGATGGGACTGAATTGCGATTCACGGAAGTATATTTCAGTCAATAATTTTCAGTAATTAACTGTTAGCATGATCTTCAATACCTTGAATGATCTTTAACCGTTTCTTTTGTTCTAAAGTTTCTTTTGAAATCTTTGAAGCAAACTGCTTCAACATTATGACTTAAGTTTTTAGTATTCTTCCATTCATAAGTATTATAGAGAATTTGAAAAAAAAAATCCATAGTAAAACCGCAAGCAAGCTAAGTTTTGATTTTTGTAGGGTTACTTCATCAGAATATATGAAATATGCTACAATTACCGTATTATTTTAAAAAGTTACATTATCTGTTTATTTCATTGAAAATAATATTGTTCTGTCAATTTTTTTCGATTTTTTAAATTTCAGTTTCAACCAAAATGCTAGTTTTATTGAATATTTTATAAATCCCGGGATCCCGGTATTTCCCGGGACAAGCATAGATTTTTGTCCCGAATCCCGGAACGTGCAAAATGGCCGGGAAATGGACACTCTAACCCAAATTGATTAGACATGGGATTTTTTTTATTCAAACTTGCTTTGTTATATTTATATATTTATTTATTGTGAATGGTATATGGTGATATATACATACAGTCAGTGACATAAGTTAGTAACCAAATGCTGTTTTTCCATACAAAATGCCCAAGTTTGGGGTGCTGTATCTTGCTTCTGTTATTCAATTTCAGAAGTCACACAAACTTGCAGAACACACCTCTCGGTTACTTACTTTTGTCTTCGAACAACCCTCTGAAACTCAATGTAAAATGACTGCAATGTAATAATTCCCTTACAGGCAAAACTTCAAGTTATTCGTAGTTTGTCATCCAAATTTCAGCCAATTTGGACTACCAGAAGCTGAGATACATGGTCATTTTGAGAGATGGTCATTTTGTATAGAAAAACAGCATTTGGTTACTAACTTATGTCATTGACTGTATATGGTGATCAATTTCGCCCTAGTATATCATATTAATTTTTTGATATTAAAACTAATATTACTAAATGTTAAATGTAACAAACTAATACAAATAAATAAAGTGCTGATTATGTCGATTTTTTTTGATAATGTTTGAATTCCAAAGGGTAACATAACAAAAAGTTTTAAATAAGTGATCAATTTGCCCCCGGATTATGGTAAATATCAGAACTATACTTTGGAAATCTGCATAATACGCCAGGTAGGCAATACACGGTTTTTTGTTCCTCAAACAAAAATGATGGATATGTATGTTTTAAAAATGAGCTAAGTAGCCTGTTATATGGGGCTCTGCACAAAAATCTTTCTCCCTCTTTCACACTTACATAAAATTTGTAAACAACAAGGCCAGTAAACGTCAAAATCTCATACAAAATCAAAACAGTGCAGAGCCCCATACGGCTATGGATCGATGCACGAGTTCACTAATTGGACGTTTGAGCGGTGCCGAATTTGCTCGTTTCCATGGTAACATAAATAACACGACACCGTCAAATAGTGAACGCGCACATAGGTCCATGTACCGTTTTGACTCATATTCCGAACACTTAAGGCCAACAGTGACTTTAAATTACTCTGTCAGGCATAAATTAGCTGATATTTGTGAAAATTTTCATTTTTCCGCGAAGCATAACTGTTAGCTGTGTGGTGTGCTGATAAAATATTATTTTAAACTTATTTTGTATTGTTTTTACGTAATAGTATGGAACAACATTTTGATTCAAATGCTGAACACTGTATTCATATTCCGAACACCTTGATTCAAATTCCAAACAGCCCGAATAAGTGGTATTCAAATGAATAAATTAGCAAATAAATGTATTTGAGCTAGTTTTACTTACCTCGACCTAGATAATCATCACTACTCCCGAGCTAAAAATACATTTGAAGACGTTAAAACTGAATTGCAATTGACTGCCCTATCCTGGTTATTTAATGACATATTTCAGTGAAACATTTCAACCAAATCGCCATACAAAAACTGAGTGTTCGGAATATGAGTCTGTTCGGAATTTGAGACAAAACGGTACCAATGTCAACAATGTATATTATACCTTTGATAACTTTGAATAATTCTATGCAAATTAACCTTTTTGAAAAAAAAAATCTAAAAGTCATTATTAGTCATCCAAAAACTAGAGAACATTGAACGCCTGTGATGCGTACGAAATGTTTAGCATCCTTGAGAGGAATTGTAATTCGAATCTGAACTGGCCAAATTCAGCCCAGTGATGAATTTGCTCCTGTTTTACAATAGTTAACGAACACTTTTCTCAAGAGCAAGTTTGGGCCCAGTTGGGATGTACTGAAAATATAAAACTAGCATTCAGTTAGACTACATACAAACTTTAATAACATGAAGTTTTGTCCAAAATTATGACTGTACCGCTTTTGCCTTACACGCTCGTTCAGATCTACTCAAAAGTGAGTAGATTTCGACTCACTTCGGAACAAAGTGGAACTGCTCAAAAGTGAGTAACACCATTGTTACTCACTTTAGAGTAACATTGTCAAATGTCAATATGGGAGTAACACTTACTCACTTCTTTTAATCTGAAATTTGCGGAAGTGTTACTCACTTCAGGAAATAATATTTTTGGAAATAAATGTATTATGTTATTCATAAAATCAGAAGGAATATACAAAGAGAATAACATTTATTCATTATCTCTTACATAACTACATGAATAATACATGATAACAAGTAAAAAAAATGATATTTGTGTAGAAATTTTCGCTGCTCTGGAATGGATCCCCGGATGCTATAAATCTCTGGGGGATTGATGAAAGTCATGGAGGATGTAGTTTGGCAGAGCCAGTAGCCTTCCCAGTTAGACTGTAAATAATTGATAATTAGTCCAATGGAAAAGTACGACGGTAAAACTTACTGTTTATATTTTTTTTTTCTTGCGGTTGTGCGATCCAAACCAGGACTTGGTCATTTTCACTCCGATCTCGCTTCATTTGATATCAGGATTATTGACTTCACAGCACTAATCTTGAATTCGCCGGTTGGACTTCCGAAGCGAAGTTTCAAGCAAACTAACTGTCATTGCTTTGCCGGCTCGGCTCTTGTCTCGACTGTTTTTGAAAACAGTCCAACATCACGTCGACGGAAATTTCACCACAACGGAGGATTTGTCAGTTTGAGCGTGCGAAATTTTCACAAGTCTTTGACGTTTACAAAGTGAGTCAAATATGTTTGTGTTTACTCAAAAGTGAGTAAGGTCGTTTTCTTTCATGGTTCAGTAAAAAGTTACTCACTTTGAAAAAATAAAGTTACTCACTTTTGACAGCTAACTTGAAACTTCAAAAGTGAGTCAAAGTTACTCTCTTTTGAGTAGATTTGAACGAGCGTGTAAAATCCAAACTCAAAAAAGTTCATGACCAACAGAATCAAAGTTCGCATACCGGAACGGATAATCCGACACGGGCGTGAGAAAAGAACCACCGAAAGACTGCCAGCACTTGCCCTGAGCCCAGCAAGAGGGACATTTATTGTAAACTATGTAGAAAGGCACCGCATCAGTAAGGTTTCCCTTGATTCGAATCTGTACATACTTTGATGCTACCGAATTTGGGATTCAACTCGATGCCCGATTGACACTGCTCGTGCACTTCATCAACGCCAGGCGACATCAGGTATCATCATCACTCTCTACAAGACCGCTGAACAAATCTGCTTCAGGATCGCGCTGTACACACGCTTCACAATGAGTCGATCGGTTTCTTCAAAGAATCCGGAATGAAGCCGCTTATCCACGCATCAATAATTTGCCGCTTAAGTGTTGCGCATCCTCGCAGTTTTTTTTTTTTTTTTTTTTGTTGCGGCTCTGTAGTACCGTTGACGGTGAGGACGCGACACGGATTGAAAGCTGATGATTTCGCACCGCGCTGCACAATGGTAACACCCGTAGGTCAAACGTCGAACTATGAACTGCATATTTTAATCCTTTATTAGAATCAATCCAAACATTTCGATTTCAATATGTAAGTTCAATGCTTTAAAAAGTATTGAAAATTCATCATTATGGCATAATGGTTCCTTCTGCCAGATACAAGATGATTTATGACCGCTTCGTAAGACAAACGGAACTACTGTGCGCTGCTGTCCAGTTTGTCACATGGATTGTGCAGATATCCTACCGATCGAGTAGCCGAACCGAATCGATTATAGATATACATTTTCATTTGTCGGGATTGAGACTGTCGGAAAGTGAAGATTGTGCGCGCCACCAAGTGAGTGTGATGCTGGAAACAAGAAAAATGGGACAAAACCATTGACATGGGGGTGAAGAAATAAAAAGGTGATTGAATAATTTAACACGCGACTAAGCCTTTGATCTCACCGAGGGCTGCGAGAGGAGTTGTTTTGTTGAAGCTGACGGCTTGTGGGTAACACGGTGGAGCTCAAAATGAGTGTGTTTCCTTTTAAAAAATTGTAATTTTTTTTCCGCCTTTTTTGCCATAAATCACACAAATGGGTTTTCTGAACATAATTGTCATAATTAAAATTTCGTTTCAATTGCTAGAAATTCCAAATCCAAGGCCACTCTGAACTATATGTCATCTAACAAGGGAAGGTCACGATGGTGTTACACGGGGTTTTCAACCGGACTATTTTTGTTAGATTCTACATGTCAAAATATGAAAAACCCCAAAGCCTTTCGGGTGATGGACCAGTGGTGTAGCCAGGAGGGGCTCTGAAAGGGGCAATTTTGTACGTATATTATATTATTAAGCTAATTGGCAATTTGACCAAAATATTTTTTTAGTATCTATTGTGATGGCAGAGAACAGAATTGACATTAATGTATGTTTAAAATGTATTTTCCATGCCATTGGCGTAACTAACATGGACTATGGACACCAAAACAAATTTGGTTTTATTAGAATAGTATACATATACTAAACCCATCCCGATTGCGCCTATGGCATGGAAAATACATTTCAAACATACATTAATGTCAATTCTGTTCTCTGCCATCACAATAGATACTAAAAAAATATTTTTGTCAAATTTCCATTTAGCTTAATAATATAATATATGTACAAAATTGCCCCTTTCAGAGCCCCTCCTGGCTACACCACTGGTCCATCACCCGAAAGGCTTTGGGGTTTTTCTTATTTCGGAATGTAGAATCTAACAAAAATGGTCCGGTTGAAAACCCCGTGTAACACCATCGTGACCTTCCCTTGTCAGTGTTGACTTGCAATCGAAAATTGCAACACAAAGTTCCAGACAAAGGTGTCAAGTGTACTTACAGGTGATTGACGGATGCCGGTGGGATGTCAAAGTGAAACATCAGTTTACCACACTCAGGATGCGAAAATTAGTCCCCGACAGATTGCCGCCGAGACAGAGTTGTTTTTATCTAAACTGAGTGCACATAACTACCCATGTGTTACTCAATTTGTCTAGTAGACACTTGGTGCTTCGATACTGCGGTTTTGCACAATCAAATGGAAAGATAGGCTTGTCGAAGTTACTTCGCATAAATTATTTCACATTTTTCCCATGAAGTCCGTCTATTACGATTCATATCTATCATGTCATAGCCATGCCAATACGATGATAATGAATATTAAAGTTAAAGCATTAAAGCGCTTCGTCCCTTCAAACTCTTTCTGCTCTTGGAAGTTTTTGAAACTACCTAAAACAATAAAACAGTACTTCTCAGTAATAAAAACAGTACTTTTCAGTACTATTTTTTACTTTTGATCCCTTTTCGATCCTTGTTTGGACCCGTGCCTTCGATTTTTCGTTGAACCTGTTAGCGAAAGCTAGCGGCGGTATTAGAGTTAAACAAAACTTAATGCTATTACGTAATTA
Organism: Aedes aegypti; assembly: GCF_002204515.2. Taxonomy (NCBI): domain Eukaryota; kingdom Metazoa; phylum Arthropoda; class Insecta; order Diptera; family Culicidae; genus Aedes; species Aedes aegypti. Next base: position 146,005,779 of record NC_035108.1, read on the forward strand.
GTTTAAACTGAATCCTTTATCATATTGTGTAGACTTTTCGTGCTTTGCTATTATAACGGCAACTTCTCGCTGCAACCGCGGAAGAATTGCTGCTTTCGTCTCCACACGATTCAGACTCGGTGTCGACTATTTCTGGCGCTTTCTTCGTCGACTTGGGCTTGTTAACTCTATTTGACTTCATTTCCGCTCGCAGTGGATTTCCCTTACACTCGCCAAACATCGGTAGCCAACAGCACTTTGGAAATTTATTTCTTCTCATATAACCACCTGTACACTTTCGGCTCTGGATGGTCTGCCGAAGCTCCACCAACAGCGCCTTCTGGATCCTTCATCGTGTTGACTCTACTGACGCTGCTAGCAAACTGCTTCCGGATTGCATCCCACTTCTTCAAAAGCTTTTGCTCCGCAGCCAGTTGAGTAACCCACATCATCTGCTAGTGCTGCAACTGCTGATCTTCTATCTCATGTTGATCTTGCAGCTCCAGCTCTCGCATTTCCCGTTCTTCCTTCATCACCATCTGCTTCGTGAAGTCCTTCTCCTTCGTTAGATGCAATGTGATATAAAGGAGGTGTGTGTGTGTGTGATACAATCCACCTCCCACTGACCGGCAGTGCTTTTATGGAAGAAAATTGTATGCATGTATTTATTGATACCCTACGATATCTTTATATCTGCAGACAATTTTAGCCCAGGAGATGAAAGGTGATAGCTCTACTGAAATTCCAACGACCCATTTCAAGAATGGCAGTACACACACATTCTGAGGTCATTTTCATTTACAGTAAGCCCCGCATAAAAACACTCAGATATCAAATGGATATATGAAATGCTTTTACACTTCCCGAATCGAAAATTAAATTTTCGACCCTGGCACGTATTTAGTTTCAATTTGTAATAGGTGAGCATGTAATAATAGAGTACGATTTTACCAGGATGTAAAGCTGTTTTTTTCCGTCGCCGCGCTGGGGTTACCACGAAACACTATACACTTTTTCACTGCACTCGCAGTCAAAGGATCACACACAACTGAAACAATACGCGGGTCACGCCACTTTTCTTCTTTTGCCCCCCCCCTGCACTCCGCGCGTAACACGATTGATCCTGACTGCATCACTCGCCCCCGCAGGAGCAAGCGTCGCAGTCAAAGGATCACACACTACTGAAACAATATGCGGGTCACGCTACTTTTCTTCTTTTGTCCCCCCCCTCCTGCACTCCGCGTGTAACACGATTGATCCTGACAGCATCACTCGCCCCCGCAGGAGCAAGCGTCGCAGTCAAAGGATCACACACTACTGAAACAATATGCGGGTCACGCCACTTTTCTTCTTTTGTTTCCCCCCCTGCACTCCGCGCGTAACACGATTGATCCTAACTGCATCACCCGCCCCCGCAGGAGCAAGCGTCGCAGTCAAAGGATCACACACTACTGAAACAATATGCGGGTCACGCCACTTTTCTTCTTTTGTTTCCCCCCCTGCACTCCGCGCGTAACACGATTGATCCTGACAGTATCACTCGCCCCCGCAGGAGCAAGCGTCGCATTCAAAGGATCACACACTACTGAAACAATATGCGGGTCACGCCACTTTTCTTCTTTTGTTTCCCCCCCTGCACTCCGCGCGTAACACGATTGATCCTAACTGCATCACCCGCCCCCGCAGGAGCAAGCGTCGCAGTCAAAGGATCACACACTACTGAAACAATATGCGGGTCACGCCACTTTTCTTCTTTTGTTTCCCCCCCTGCACTCCGCGCGTAACACGATTGATCCTGACTACATCACCCGCCCCCGCAGGAGCAAGCGTCGCAGTCAAAGGATCACACACTACTGAAACAATATGCGGGTCACGCCACTTTTCTTCTTTTGTTTCCCCCCCTGCACTCCGCGCGTAACACGATTGATCCTGACTACATCACCCGCCCCCGCAGGAGCAAGCGTCGCAGTCAAAGGATCACACACTACTGAAACAATACGCGGGTCACGCCACTTTTCTTCTTTTGTCCCCCCCCCCCTGCATTCCGCGCGTAACACGATTGATCCTGACAGTATCACTCGCCCCCGCAGGAGCAAGCGTCGCATTCAAAGGATCACACACTACTGAAACAATATGCGGGTCACGCCACTTTTCTTCTTTTGTTCCCCCCCCCCCCTGCACTCCACGTGTAACACGATTGATCCTGACAGCATCACTCGCCCCCGCAGGAGCAAGCGTCGCATTCAAAGGATCACACACTACTGAAACAATATGCGGGTCACGCCACTTTTCTTCTTTTGTTCCCCCCCCCCCCTGCACTCCACGTGTAACACGATTGATCCTGACAGCATCACTCGCCCCCGCAGGAGCAAGCGTCGCATTCAAAGGATCACACACTACTGAAACAATATGCGGGTCACGCCACTTTTCTTCTTTTGTTTCCCCCCCCTGCACTCCGCGCGTAACACGATTGATCCTGACTACATCACCCGCCCCCGCAGGAGCAAGCGTCGCAGTCAAAGGATCACACACTACTGAAACAATATGCGGGTCACGCCACTTTTCTTCTTTTGTTTCCCCTCCTGCACTCCGCGCGTAACACGATTGATCCTGACAGTATCACTCGCCCCCGCAGGAGCAAGCGTCGCATCAAAGGATCACACACTACTGAAACAATATGCGGGTCACGCCACTTTTCTTCTTTTGTTCCCCCCCCCTGCACTCCACGTGTAACACGATTGATCCTGACTGCATCACTCGCCCCCGCAGGAGCAAGCGTCGCATTCAAAGGATCACGCAATGTGATATAAAGGAGGTGAGGAGAAAGTCGATGTGTGCTTGTATTAGTGTAGTGTAAAATCAAAATAAACATTGAGGGGAAATGGGTGACGTTATACGGGTTCATTTAAATGTTGTGAGTGGGCAATGTGCATATTGGTGAGAGGGTACAAAACGTCCTTTATTGTAGAACTTGTCAAGGGTAAACGAGAAAACCTCTGCATCCAACTCCTAAATTCACAAGTGTATCAGATTGCAGGAGTCATATATTCCAGCAATAAATTCGCGGATAAATTTGCTCTTCCCCGTTATAACGAATATTAGCACTACATTCATTAATGAAATGTCGATAAAATTTCATGCGCGCCCATTATTATCCAGTACTTTACGGTTCAGTAATTCACGGATGAATATTTGTCAGGTACCTTCCATGGTTTTATTTCCTGCGTTGTAGAATTCGTCCTAAAATAAAAGAAAAGTTAGCACTAATTTACATAATTCACCTGTAGCGCCATCATCCCGTGCTGATTTTTCCATGTTTTTGTTTGAGTAACAACTCACATAACAACCTTGGTAACGACAGGATGGCTAGCAACAAAGCCTCCGAAACTTTCGATAACAAACGGTATGACGTCACACATAGTCACGAATCAATGGGTTGCTGTGTGAAAATGCAAACGGTACACTAATACATACAAACGGTTATGTATTACACAGAACCATCTCCTCACCTGTATTATATCACATTGCGTTAGATGTTCCTCCTCCAGCTGCTTGTCAATTCGATCAACGTCTCAGAACCAACTCCCTGATGGGACCCTTCATCGCTTCTCTGGCTGGAATTTTTACTCCTATTCTTACCAAATGCATCAGGAACTCTAAGCTGACTTGGAACACGCTGTTCTTTTTTTAAGGGGGGAATTCTGCCAACAGACGCCTGAGAAGGTAACTTAGGGAGTGTGGGGATTCCGCACCAACGACGACCCACTAAAACTAGCCCATGCACTGTACATGAACAATTATCGCTGAATCGCTCAAGTGGTGTACAGTGCAGCGACATTATAATGTATACCCTTGGTCTCAGACCATCATCTCCTCGGAAACATCATACGGTTTTTCTTCGGGGAGGGGCCAGTGCATATAGCATAACAGATAAAGCAGAAGAAGCCTAGGCAAACTGCTTCTGCGAGCCAACTTAAACAATGTTACAAGGGTCCAACCTCGGCAGGGCTAATCCTCTGCAGCCAACTCTCAGTCGGCGCGCCGCCATAGGCGCTGTAACTTCAGCATAATGTGAGTGATAGCCGTAGTTACTGCATTCCAGCACTCGGCATCCGCACACTATTATATTGTATTGTCGGGGAGGTGTCCCCTTTGCATGTAGCGAGCATGCGATCTTTCACAACAATGAAACGGACACAAACGAATACGACATGTTCCGCTGTTTCCTCCACACCAGCACAATTGGGGCACCCAGGAGATAGATTCTGAGTGCCCGAACCTATGCAGGTACTGCCACTAGCAACCATGTCCTGACAGAAACTGCGTCAGGTGGATGTTCACTTCCCCATGGTATCTTTTACACTAATCTGACACATTTGGTATTAGCCAATGGGTCCATCTATCTTTAATGGAGTTATCCCATTCCTGCTGTTAACTTCTGAGTGTTGGTTCATCGCGTTGCGGACTCCTCTGGTACCCCTTTGGTTGAAGCATTGAACATCTTCCTTGATGACGAGCCCGATGGGCGTCATTTCGGCTATGATGCACATGGCCTCGTTAGAAACCGTTCGGTATGCGCTTGCTACTAAGCACATGATCCTATACGTGCTTTCCAACCGCTTAAGGTTTCTGGCCGTTCTAAGCGCTTTTGACCAGATTGGTCCTCCATACCTTACTATGGATGGCGCCACGCTTGCCAGTAGGTTGCGTTTGCTGGCAATTATAGCAGAGCTGTTAGACATCATCGTCGAAAGCGCCGCTATTGCCGTAGATGCCCTTTTACAGGCATTCTCAACGTGGCTACCGTAGCTGAGCTTGTCATCGTTCTTTACCCCAAGATGCCTAAGGGATCGCTTGAACTCTATGGTGCAATCACCTAATGAGATAAGCGCTCGTTGCTCGGACTTGCGATTATTGACCAAGACCACCTCAGTCTTATGACGGGCCAGTCCTAGTTTCCTAGACTTCATTCATTCCTCAACTAAGGAAATAGAGTGCGCTGCTGTCAACTCTACTTCCTCCATCGATTCGCCATAGATCACTAGGATGATATCATCGGCGAAGCCAACAAACTTAACACCCGTCGGAAAGGGGTAGCCTCAGTACGTCATCGTACATCGTATTCCATAACATCGAGCCCAGGATTGAATCTTGAGGTACTCCCGCGGTAATTCGAACGCTTTTCTGCCTCTCCACTGCGTCATACAGTAGAATCCTTCTGTCAAAATAGCTTTCTAGCATTCGGCTAAAAGCTTACACAACTGCACCGGTACCTTAAGGCGGTGAACGCATTCTTCACATCCAGAGTGATAACCGCGCAATAACGGATGCCGCTCTTTTTATGCTCGATGCTTGCTCGATGCTCGATTTATGCTTTTTATGCCACCTCAGCTGTCTGAACGACCGACTGGAAAGCATCCAGAGTAGATTTATCTTTCCTGAATCCAAACTTGTTGTTGGACAGGCCGTTCGCACTCTCCGTATATCTCTATTGAGAATCAACCTCTCCAATAACTTGCCCGTCGTATCTAGTAGACAGATAGGTCTATACGCCGACGGGTCACCTGGGGGTTTCCCCGCCATTGGTAGTAGCACTAATTTTTGTCGCTTCCACACATCCGGGAAGATTTCTTGATCAATGCAGCGTTTCATCGTGGTTCTGAACATGTCCGGATTCGCATTCACATCCGCTTTTAAGGCAACATTCGGGATACCATCGGGTCCCGGTGCCTTGTTTGATACGAATGATTCCACGACTTCTGTCAGCTCTTCGTTCGTGACTCACGCCACTTCTTCTCTTTCACCTGTCGCATACGGCGCTGGGGGCCATGGGCTTGTGGGATGGCGCGGAAAGAGTACATACATCGATTATCGATCGCAGCAACTCGGGCGGCTCCTCTTGGGGCGCTATGGCATCTTTGGTCTTAGCCATTACCGCTCTGTAGGCGTCACCCCACGGACTCCAATTGGCACTCTCGCATAGAATATCAAAGCATGCCCATTATCGACTCTTGATTTCCTTTTTGAGAGCCAACTTTACCTCTCTGAATGCTGAACCGTGTTGCTCTCTTTGTGCTTCTGTGCTTGCGCGTTGCATTCTTCGTCTAGCCCGAAGGCAGCTTGCTCGAAGATTTGCAATTGATTCACACCACCAGTACACCGGCGGCCTGTTCTCTGTAGGCGAGGCTTTTCTCGGTATGAAAGCATCACACGCTCGTGATATCACAGCAACTAGCTCTTCACCGTTTAGGCCCAGAGTGTTCCGTTCGCGCCTCAGGGCTTCTGCACCCCCCTTTCACTGTACCCACATTTGCCAGCTCTACATTTAATGCGGCCTGGGATTCCAACAAAAGCTCGCCTCTTTGGTTGGTGCAGTGGCAATCCCACTCCACTGCTCATTCATCAAAGTCTCCACATATCACTACTGGCTGCCGATTTGCTAGTTCGGCTAACATCCTGTCGACCATGTGGAAAAATTCCTCAATCGACCACCTAACGTAATAACTGCAATGGAACACGCCATTAATTTTTGCTATCGCTGTGATTCTTGTGGATGCACTGAGAGGTTCGGGCTATCTAGTGGCTCGTTTTTCTTGGCTTTCTTGACCTTAGGCTTGGTGTTGGCCTCTCCACTGTTGCCATGTCCTCTTGATCGCGGAGCTTGGCTCGTGCCAGCTTTTCCGCTCTGGATGACGGCCGCGTAGGTCACTTTTTCTTTAGTAACCATACGTCTTTTCGCCACGTATTCTTCCTCGGCAGGTCCCATCTCTTGCATCGCGTATCAGATAATATCATCAGATATATTCACGTTGTCTGTGATGGTTAACATTTGTTGTGCCTTGGCTTTCTCGTAGTCCTGCTTTGCAGTAGGACTGATTGTCGCTATTTCAGTTGGCTTGTTTTCAAGTCTTTGCTGATATCGTTTTTCCTCTTTACAAACTCGATGCATTTTCGGAAGGTACTCCCTATTACGATCCATGGCCTCGATTAGTCCCGAGCCTTTGATCACCTCACATGTTGCACTGAAGCGGCCAGTGCCTGCCGTCGTCACAATATCTAGGCTTTTGCCCACGCTGTTCTTGCTTAATTCGATGATGGTCGCCTCCTTCCTTGGCGGGAACCTTAGCCGATTACTGCTGGATCCAGAATCCTCTCCTTTACAATCCGTTAGTTGTTTGTTTTGATTGATCATCTCTTATGGTCCCCCTAAGAGCCGCTATCCTTCTCCGCTGGAATAAACGCATTTTGTGATCCAATGGTTACACTGCGGAACACGTTTTTGTCTCAAGCACCAAAATACCACTATTTACTCAATTAGGGGCTGCTGAATCCATTGCCATTTTCAAAAATATCATAGCACGTCTAGTTTTTGAGATATTGACTGTTGAAAATGCTAAATTTTACGATTTCAGCCAACTTGCATACAAGTTTTCCAACTTGTATAGCAATTTATTTGCTTAATTTGTCACAAAATTCAAACTTCATGTGTTGAACAATACTTTTCAACGAAGTTCATAATTCTTCCGCTGGTTAAATATTATTTTTTGGTGGTTCTGAAAAGTATTGTCTTATGCCATATAAGAGAAACGAAAAATTTTATATGGAGACTGCAAGCATGTTAAAAAAACGATTTAAACTGGATTTAATGGCAAAATTTACAATCAAATTATATCTAAACTGAAAGTTCAAGTTCTATTTTGCATGATTGATGGATTAAATCACAAAAAAGTTTGATAAATTATACTTTAAATTTCATGTAAACATTGATAAAACCTGTGTTTTGTACAACTTTGGCGACCTGTAGCTAAAAATTGTGACGTGCTAGAACATTTATGAAAACGGCATCAAATTCAGCGACCCAAAATCTACTAGAGACACATAATTTGATCCTTGAGACACACAAAAATGTCATTTTTGTTACGCTGTGTTATCTGTGCAAGCAGGGAGGCGATGCTATGGTTGACATAGTCCTTCATGGGGTACTTTGTTTAGATCCGGATCAGCGCAAGTCAGGTAATGGCATCTGAGCTTACTCCTGCCCAGTTGGAACAACCAGGAGACGAATTTAGAACGTTCCTTAAGGCCTGCCACGGTTTTACGGGACGAGGGCAGTTTGCTTAGCTTAGCTTAGCTTAGACTGACTACACATATCAATGGTTGCTATTCCGTGATTGTCCGAAGTCAGTGAAAATGCACAAAGAATCAACTAGAAGATCGGCTGGGATTGGCCATAATCTTCTTCAGTGTTCAGTGTTAATGGGGAGGATCGTTGGGTCACAGGATTCACTTTGATAAGCGATTAGACCATGATAAATAATTATTGGTGAGATATAAACATGCTTATATGTAAATATAATATTTTCATTCGATGTCAACAATATCTATGTAGAGAAAAATTACACCGACACTTGATGTGACGAACCTTTCAAAGTTTGTTGAATAAAGTGAACCTTTCGCAAGTCTACACTTGTAGTGTCGAACCATTCAAAGTTTTTTTAATTACAAAAAAAAGGTAAAAGGAAAAAGGCGTTTAAAAAAAAATTAGACATAAATAATTTATGAATCAGAGTTTACGTCGACACCCACAGTGACGAACCTTCCATAGTTTGTTGAAAAATCATATTTACGTCAGGTGCAGTCATACATATTTTATAGATTAGAAATAGTAGCATGAAACGAGCTCACCAATTGATCCGTCATCCTTGAGCAGCAACAATCCACTTTCAGCTTCACTCGTTTGCTCGGCTATATAAAAGCACTCAGAGAAAATAGGCGCGAGACCCGAGAGGGAAAAAACTGACGACTGCTCGGGCTTTCTTGACGAACTGCCCAGGAGCAAGTGTCAACGTCGAAAGATCAAAAAGAACTAATCGAACGCGGCTTTTTTCACTTTACTCGACCGATGCGCGACATGTTTGACCATGCCCCCATCGCCGGCCCCTGCAGAAGCATGCGTCAAGGTCGAAGGATCAAAAACAACTACTTTACGGGACGGGGGCAGTTTGCGCCATTAATCCATTCGCTATTCCAGGCCTTGTCCGTTTGTATCGCGACAAGTATACCATAATCAGGATCTTACTGGCATCAATCCTGATGTGCCAGTTGCCACTCCTGTTAGTTTGGGCTAGGGGGCTTTAGTGCAAATTTTAAAATGCCAAGGTGGTACCAATTTTAAAATCAGACCAAACATTCTGCAGAAACTTATAGCTAGTGTCCAATCAGTTTGATTTTCTGCATCAGTAAGATTTTTGAAAAGGTCATCTTGAACAGTATGATGGTTTACATCAACGAAAATTGAATGTTTGCTAATGATGAGTTTGGATTCCAACATGGACATTTGACCACTCATCAACTTTTACGTGTAACAAATTTGATTCGTTCAAACATATCTGAAGGATATTCTACTTGTCTTGCTTTTCTAGAAAAAGGAAAAGTACCTTTGAAACCTTCAAATGTTGTTACGATGAAAGGGGTTCCAATAAATTGGTCAGATGAAAAATTTAACTTTTAAAAATCATATTGAGGGCATTCAAGCCAAATGTAATAAATATATAAAATGTCTGAATCCACTTATTTACAGAAAATCGAAACTTTGACTTAAGGTGATTATTAAACGAAACCTCGAATTTTCAAGAGCACAAGTTTTGAGAACCAAACAGTGCTCCGCGTTGAAAATTTTTCCGCTTGATTACCACAAGCAAGCAAGCAATTTGATCGATTTTCAACGCGAACGGTTGTCAGATTCTCCAGACTTGTGCACTTGAAAATTCAAAGTTTGGCTTCGTTTTATAATCACCTTAAGAACAAGGTTTTGATCTTTAAACAAATTTTCAGGCCAGCTATGATGTTTGCTGTACCTGCAGAGGATACAAAATAAACTATTGAAAATGATTTTGAAGCTCCCTCCCTGAATCCCTGGTATGGTACTAATGAGTTACATGCAATATCCAATGTTGAACCATTGGAACAAATGTCAAATGAATTTATTAATAATATTACGTAATATTACACAAGAATCTTTGCCAACTTCTGTTGCCATGATAAATACGTTATATAATTAGGTTAAATTAGTTTACTTAATTTAAAGCCTCTTTTTCTTTCATGAACAGGTTAAATCAATTCACCTGTAAAATTTCTGAACTGCTACGGCAAATGAAATGTGATACGTTGTTTACAAAATAGTAATAAATGCTTTATTTAGTTTTACCAAATAAGGATGATAGTGATATATTTTAAACAGAACATCTAGACATCAGATATGAATGTAATAATACACAAATAATTTGTGTGATTGTGACAATTATGAGTACCAAACATTAAAATTACAATTGTTTCACGATATAACATCTTTCAAATTCAGATGAAATAGTCAAATCTGTTTAGATATCAAGCGTCTTTTTCCCGTTCACCACCGAGCGGGGTGTAAATTGCTGTAAATGGTTAAACGATTTCCCATGCTCCATCAGACGAGTCCATATCCAAGAGACCCAAATTCAATTCGGCACCGAGCTGTGAATAATGATGTTAAAATTAATCGTTTTCGTTTCGGCTCAATTTCGCCTTAAAATTTGGTCTGTATCACATCCGCACACACTTTAGAGGTCCTGTTAGGCAATTTGCGCCATTTTCCGAAACAATTAGCTTGATTGCAAACACCTCGTTTAGACCGATGCCTCCAAATGCTGATGATGGAGTTGAACAACACACCCTGGCCGCTAAATGGCTTCTAAGTGGTACGATTGGTTGAGTGGCTCGCACAAATCAGAGTTCAACCGATGATATCCAAAGTTCGAAGGAAGTGAACCAAAGAAGCACTTTGCCTGAGAACTGTTAAATTATATAGATTCAACGCTCAAGATCGATGTACGGCAATTCTAGTGTCTATACCTAATGTTTGGCAGAGCTTGTTTTCGATCGATATCCACTACACGTGCCCTAGACAAACCTATCTTGTTTCGTGTGGTGGAGAATCGGGAATGGACAGAACTGCCCTCTACAAAGTGCTTTCAAAATATAACTATTTAAGGCAAATTCGCCCGAGAGTACAAGGAAGTTTTCTGAACGGTTTTCTAAATGGTTACAATTTTCCTATTAACGATCGATACAATCAACACTCAATTTTCGGTACGCCTCGCCAAGTGCTAATGGATTTCAATATTTTTCTCGGCACTTCGGTAATGATTGCACCGCTCGGCTTCCACATTGACTGGGCTGCCTATCGGCTTGACCGCCACCACCACAAGGGGCGGCAATATTGAACTGGTTTTCTTTGGGCTAGTGCAGTGGTTGAAATTTATATTTGTTGGCGGTGTAACACTAAAGAAGTGGTGAAACCATGTAAAAACAGAGCTACTTCAGTGAACATTGGCATGCTCAGGAAGGGGTGAAAAAGTCAAATGATACACGGATAAAAATGTGATTCCCACACCATGATTTACAAGTCATGAAATTCATAAATTGGTTAGGCCATGATATCACGACAAATCATGGTTCCTGGAGTCATAATCATGATTCTTCATAAACGCAACATCCAGAGCGACAACACAAAGCGGTGCACTTTGCTTCAAGTCATTCGCACCGATCACCCATCATTCATCATGATAGATTGGTACTGTGGTAAAGTACGTGGCTCTCAATCAAAAGGTTCTTGGTTCGAATCATGCTCTTGCATATTTTGTTTTATTTTTGTTTTCATTTTATCGGGTTGACTGACAGAAATATAAAAAGATTCGAAATGGATGCGCGAATCATGAATTTCTATTATTCGATGCATGATTTCGAGCACTAAGCTGCAACTTATGTCGCATTACGACAATCTGACTCATGATATCGTGAGTCCAAATCATGGTGTATTTTCATAAGATGAAACACACTGGAATCATGATATCGAGGTGCATAATCATGATTTTGGATTTTGATTTCTACCCGTGTACAATGGTAGATGTCCAGAAGTTTATGCTCCTTAAAATTGGTTCAGAAGTTCCTTTGGAGATATTCCTTTGAGTTTTGTATCTTAGTTTCCTGAAGAATTTATATTGAAGATTTTCAAATAACACAGCGTAACAAAAATGACATTTTTGCGTGTCTCAATGATCAAATTATGTGTATCTTGTAGTTTTTGGGTCGCTGAATGTGATGCCGTTCTTAGAATTGTTCCAGCACGTCACAATTTTTAGCTACAGGTGGCCAAACATGTATAGAACACTGGTTTTGTTGATGTTTACATGAAATTTAAAGTTTGATTTATCAAACTTTTTATGATATTTTCTACCAAACATGCTAAATATGACTTGAGCTTTCAATTTGGATACTATTTAGTTGAAATTTCATTGTAAAATTTAATTTAAATCGATTTTTTCCAACATGCTTGTACTGCCCATAACTGCATATTTGTAACATTCGACACAAGTAGACATTGAGTAAATGGAATACCAAGTGTGCATTTTATGGCAGTATGAGAGAAAACTATAATTTCTTAAAATTACCAGGAACTCAAAAGTGCTTATTTGAGACTGATATTTTGTACAACTCATATCGCATACTAGGTGAATTATCAGAAAATAATTCTGATACAAATTTCACTGTCATTACTTTACGAGGCTCATTCATAATCTCAATGTGACTGTTATGCGATTATTATTATCAATGTGACAAAACAACTTGGTATTTTTTCCGAATTTTCTAGAACAATCTCACAGATTTCAGTAAGTTGATCGAAAGTATTTATCATTTGAAGACTCTCCATGGTATTAACTCCGATTTGTCATAAATGTCGAATGTAACTGTTTTGCAGTTATGGGCAGTGTAGTCTTCATATAAAATTCTTCGTTTCTCTTATTTGACAAAATGCAATGCTTTTCTGAACCACCAAAATATAACATTATACCATCGAAAATATTATGAACTTTGTTGATAATCATTGTTTTATACATGAAGTTTGAATTATGTGACAAATTAAGCAAATAAATTGCCGTACAAGCTGGTAAACTTGCATGCAAGTTGGCTGAAACAGTCAAATTTTGCATATTCAACAGTCAATACCTCGAAAACTAGACGTGCCATGCTATTTCTGAAAACGGCAATGGACTCAGCAACCCTTAATTTAGTAAATAGCGGTATTTCGGTGCTTGAGACAAAAACGTGTTCCGCAGGGTAATTGATGCAAGATTTTTACTCAACCCAATGATCTTCTTATTATTTAGTATTATATGATTATTCTCAGTATCTCACAAAGTCTCAACCAAGAATTTCTTTTCTAGTTTATAACTCCCCGGAGACTCCCGTGGGAACCCCGGAAAAGATACAGTGACTTCCAACCACTCCCGGGTAACTAGCTCAGTAACATGAGACCCCTAAACTGTGTCGCAGGATAGACATGTTACTCGGTAATCGGAGGGGCTTCGCGTGTAAGCAAGACGATTAGGGAATTGCTAGTACTCACTGCTACAGCTTGGTAGATTTCCTTTATCGCGTAAGCCCACGAGCCCAGGAGCAGTCCTGCACTAATTTGTGGCCAAAAACTCGCAGCGAGGCTGCTCGGAGTTGATGAGATGGCGGATGTAGCTTCCAGCAGGCGGAGCTGGGTCGGGTTTTGCAGACAGGCGTCTTCCTTCGTTGACGTGATCGGAACGGCCCAGGACAAGACCGGAATGACCGTGTCGAGAAGGGAATCTCCTTTACGATTAATGCCGAAGGCCTGAGGGATCCGTCACATGACGGACAAGGGTAAGTTCTTTGCTATCAGACTCGGAAGCCATGCGTGCCTTGGAAGCCTATTGAACAGATACGGGGTCCTACCCCAGTAACATTAGTAGCTGAACAATAGTTTATTAAACTGAAATAAGCTTAAGAGTAAGCTGTTTAACTCTTATTCAGCAAAACTATTCGTTGGGAAACCAAGGAAATTTGAAGGTTTACCGTCTAGTGGTAATTCCTAGACCTAGTTACCTGAATGGAGGCAGGCTAGCAAATGTGGAACCAAACGATTACAAGTTCATTTAAAGCTGTTCTCGTCCCTAATCTTTCATAGCTCTACAATGTCGTATACCACGTTAAAAATGTTAAACAGATGGTGTGGAGTGATATGGTTCTCACGATATTCCAGAAGGATTTGCGCATGAAAAAGATCAAGTCCGTTTTTTAGCAGTCCGTTTTTGAAAACCGCGCGATAATTTCCCATAAACTTGTTTACTATGGGTGATAGATGACGGAAGATAATCTGGGATAGCACAAGTAGTTAGGGTATACAACGCCTTGCTTCCACTTCTTCGGTAGGTGTTCTATCTCTATCAACCATCAGCCGATGCAAGAAAGCAGTCAAACTGTGTTATTTTGGCCCATCATTGATACCATTCTTGTCAGCGGCCTAATCATTCTTGAGCTGTGGAATGGAATCCATAGCGTTCTCCATCGTTTGTGCTGGTTGATTTTCATCGCTCGCTGTGCTGAGTTCTATGCCCGCTCAAAGCTCAAGATATCGCAAAGATCAATGTGGAAAAAATCAAATTACTTCAGGGCGTTGATAAAGCTTGAACGACTGATGTCACACAAAGCGTTACAAAGCGAATTACTCAAAGGCGTTGCTAAAACTTGGAATTTTTAATTAATGTCCTACACTGCCGTTATACGCATAATTGTCTCATGTTACTTTTTGTGCATTTGAACTTTTTGTTATCAAACAGTATAGTTTTAGAAAACACTTACCGGCACCAATTAATTAATAAAATTAACTTTATTCGGAAATTCAATGGAAAGCAAGCTAAGTCAATTTGTCCCATTGTTGAATTTCCACACATAACTGTCCCACTACTGTATTTCTATGCATAACTGTCATATTACACGATTTGCTGCGCTAATATCGAACAAAATATTCAGATGTCAGATGTCCGTTTATCAATGAATTTCAGTTGAATTTTCAGGGCCAATCCAAAATTTTTCAATTTGTTTAAACCCCCGTCATCGATTAGAAATTCACTGTAATTTTGGATTCATCACGAAGAGTACTGAAATAATTCCACTTGAAGAATCAGTAATCACTTTAATTTCAAGTCCATTGCTTGCGACAAATCAACTTCAAATCAAGTCTAAATAAAAATAGTTCGACCGTTTATGGATGACTTGGCCACATGTTGGTTTGTTCCAAATACCGGTTCACTGGTGGAAGTGGCCATATTATATTGGCGAATCTAAAACCTGGCTTGCGACATATGAATTTTCATGAATTTGCAAATCAAGTCTACAAATGGTTCAAATGTATTTGAATGACTTGACCACATGTCGGATTGTTCTAAATTCCCGATTTCCTGGGGGAAATAGCCTCTAAACTGTTGGTTTTGAAACCTAGCTGGCAACATAAAACTTCCGTAAATTCACAAATCAAGGCTATAAAAGGGCAATTCAAAGGTTCCTGGATGACTTGACAACATGCCAGGTTGTTTTGGATACCTTGTTCCCCAGAGGAAGTAGCCATTATATTGGCGGTCTTGAGACCTATCTGGCCACATACTGGGTTATTCCGCATAGTTGGCTCTTCGGTGCAAGTAGCAAATATGTTGGTGGTTCTAAAATTTAATTTACGATGTATCAAATATCATGCTATTGCAAATAAAGTCCATAGAAATGCCAAATCGTGTGAAGATTTGTGTCGTGAATTTTGAGTTAAATGTTTACTCCGCAGAATAACCTTGAATTCGCAGACGAGTTTCTGTCAAGCCTGCAGCTGGAAGAGTCGATATAGGAATTTATTTCATCTTATAAACTCTCTAACTTACACATCCACTCTTTCTTTCACTAAACTCATATATTTTCTCATTATCACACATACAGAAAACTTTGCTTTCCATCCCAAACTATAAAATCGTATTTATTTACTTCCCCACACCTGGCTCTGTTTGGGATATGTACTTGAGCCTTCATTAGGTGCCATAACATAGTCTTGAGGATAAACAGTTTTGTTCAGAATATTAGCAGTGAAATCCGATTTTCATACAAAATGCTCAACTTTGGCATGCTGTCACTTTGTTTACATAAGGACTGTTCATTTTATAAAGTGGAGACTTTGTTTATGCCATATCATTTTTATTTATTGATAAAATCGTAATCGGTTTTCTGTGCATCGTTCAACTATGATTCTACAATGCTATGAAAATATAAGATCTGGGAAAATGCTTTTGGTTGAAGAGCTAAAAAATTTTTCCGAAAACTCCTAAGAAAAGCTGTTTGTCAAAGTTTAACATTATTTTTCGCAAAACAAGAATCCTCATTTTTATGAAGAAATTGTATGTTTGTATCCTTTACTATTCTACTAAAGGTATAGCTTTAAAAAAATCAATTATATTCCACCATTCAGGTAACTTAAGTTATTTATCCATTTTTTACTCCCTACAAAAGAGAAAAGTAAGAATCGTGTTCAAAACTGGTTTAAATTACTAAAGAAACTTTATTTGTATACATGAGAACTACATCGTGAGTTTAAACCACAGTCTTAAGTATAAATTTTACTCTTTATGGTAAGTTTACAAAAAAGTCTCATATTTTTAAAATTTCGTACGCATATTTATCGATCTACAGCAAATTGTAAACGGTTTTCTCCGAATATTTCAATTGGTAATCCTAGAATAACATTTTATGAAAAAAATATGTGGAAAATAAAATCGATTTTATTACAGCAGTGTTTCCAATTTTGACGATTGTCAATGTACTTTGAAAGGTCTTCTAATAATGAATCAATTGTTTTTCTATTGTGCTTTAAATTGAAGGTGGGAACTGAATAAGTAACTCTATGAAGGCGTAAGTTATTTTTCATATTAATACTATGTCAGCACTTCCGTCAGGACGTCCTTTAAACCAAAAAAAAAAAGTAATCATATCAGTTCCTTTCAAATTTAAAATATGTTTCTCTAAAAAATTTAGGGGAAAAATGATTTTATGATATCTGTAAAATTGTTGCTTCAAAAAAAACTTGATTTTTTCCATCAGCCTTCTGATTGATGATGCTTTCTAAGAACAAGCCTTTTATGAAAATATAAAACATAAATTGTCGAATTTTCCAGCCAATTTCTAACAATCATTGATTTTGATAACCTCCAAGAAATCGACCGTGCTAATCGTTGTTCCATATTCGTGTGAAATTTAATTATTTTGGAGATTTTTAACTATCACAACATTGTACAATACTAGTCGAACGATGTACAGAAAACCGATTGAAATTTCATTGATAATTTGAAAAGTTACAGCATGCACAAAGTGTCCACTTTATAAAATGAACAGTACTTAAGTATGAGCAATAGGCATGGAATGTTGGCAGTGAACTACAAATATACTCAATTTCATTATCACAAGACTTGAAAATTTTCACACTACCGGCTAAAAAGTTAAGCACCAGGTGAAATCGCTCAAAATAATAGTAGTTTTAATAATTTAAATATCTGCTGTATTTTGAGTTTTCGAATTTTTCTTTATTCAGCATTTCAACCACTTCCACCCAAGCTTTAAATGTATAAACAAGCCATTTTTTTATAAAATTGGTGCTGAACAAAAATTTACAAAAGAAGCGATTTCACCTGGTGCTTAACTTTTTAGCCGATAGTGTGAAAGGCCTACGACTGATAAATTTTGCAGCCTCCGTAAATATGGCCATTCGTAGCACCTATTTCCAGCACAGTCTTCCGTATCGGTATACCTGGAGTTCACCTCAGCAGACAGAGTCGCAAATCGACCCCGTTTTTATCGATGGACGGCATTTCTCCGACATAACCGATGTCAGAACCTATCGTGGAACTAACATTGACTCCGAACACTACCTGGTGAAACTGCGCCCAAATCTATCCGTTATCAACGATGTACGGTACCGACGCCTGCCGCGCCATTAACGACGCTGCCGAAAGCATTGTCGGATATGTGGAACGGAGCTCAAGAAATGATTGGTTCGACGAGGAGTACCAGGAGGTTTTAGAGGAGAAGAATGCAGTGCGGGCTGCAATGCTGCAGCATGGTACGCGAAAAAACGTGGAACGATACAGACTGAAGCGGAAACAGCAAACCCTCCTATTTCGGGACAAAAAGCACCGCCTGGAAGAGGTGGAATGCCAAGAGATGGAGTTGCTGTACCGTTCTCAAGAAACGCGGAAGTCCTATCAGAAGCTCAACACATCCCGCAAAGGCTTCATGCTGCGAGTTGAAATCTGCCGGGATAAAGATGGGAGCATCTTGACGCACGATGCGAGGTGAAAGCAGCACTACGGTGAGCACAGGAATAGGGTAGAGAACACAGGCACAGAAGGTCAAGACAGCGAAGGCGATGGCTACGTCAGCACATCGGACAGTGGAAACCAACGAGCTCCCACGATGGGGAAAGTTAAGGATGCCATTCAACAGCTCAAGAACAACAAGGTCGCTGACAAGGATGATATCGGAGCCAAACTCATCAAGATGGGCCCGGACAGGTTGGCCGCTTGTCTGCATCGGTTGATAGTCAAAATCTGGGAATCGGAACAGCTATCGGAGGCTTCCACTCCTCCGGTAGCTGATCCGATTCCCAGGACATTATATGCCCTATCTACAAACCCAGACAGCCAGAATGTTCATATAACGAAATCACCTTTTGCGTTATGCGATTGTTAGGTGAATTCGGGGTAAAAACGATACCCTAAGCTTATTTATAACATTTGTGTACTTTCGCTTGTTAAATGAACCTAAAATTGTTGTAGAATCACATATAAGTTTTAAATCTATCAATCCTTGCGATCGCAGGATGATATATTGAAGTTATATAGTGATTTAAATCAAATTGATATTTCATCATTTTTTCTAACGTTCTTCTTCTTCTTCTTTTTGGCATTACGACCTCATTGGGACAAAGCCGGTTTCTCAGATAAGTGGTCTATGAGCACTTCCACAGTTATTAACTAAGAGCTTTCTTTGCCAAAGTTGCCATTTGCGTATGTCATATACGATGATACTCTATGCCCAGGAAAGTCAAGGAAATTTCCTTAACGGAAAGATCCTGGACCGACCGGGATTCGAACCCAGACACCTTCAGCATGGCTTTGCTTTATAGCCGCGGACTCTAATCAGTCGGCTAAGGAAGGCCCCACCCTTTCTAACCTAATCCACTCGAATATTCTCTGCACACCTCTGTTCACTCTCGAAAACAAAACACCCATAAAACGTTCGAAACAGCATCACAACAACAGAAACCGAAATTAAACCTTCTAGGCTCTCTAATCGATAGGAAAATTATAACACGTGCTAGCGGAATTCTTTTTCAACCGTTTGTTGCTAGTTCGTATGCCACTGAAGATAGGAATGTCGAGAGTTAATCTAGGAACAATACAAAAAACCTAGCTAGCAGCCACACAGTTAACCGGAAATGTCCAATTTGGTGTGCTTATAGGCATTTCTCCCTCGCTCAGCTGAAACACTTTATTAGTGGATTTTTCCTTTTGCATTACCACCGCGCTACCGATCAGTGATTGCTGATTTCGCCCTGCTTATTGTTACTTTCGTTGTGGATGATGATTGTGCCCAATTTACGTACATTGATCACTGGTTTTTGGCAGTGACTTTTACTCTCATGCGAGGTCTTCAAAATCATGTGTACTGTGGATGCACAACGTAGGAATTCGAATGAGATTTAGAAAAAAAAAAACTATGCTTCATAAGTTTTACGACTGTACCTACACTCAAAGGACTTTACTAAGAGTATTTTTACTCAGATAACCACGAGAATGTTAAACATGAAACTTGATTGGACATTTATTATTGAGTTGGTTTGAGTTTCAACCTAATTGGTTTTCATTATAAAGATCAAAATTTACGCATGCAGATCTGAAGTCCTATTAGAAGACCTTAGACAGACATTGGACCAGTGAGATAAATTTTCAGCACAAACTATTGTCGGGTTCTTTATATTTATGCTCTTGAAAATTCGAGGTTTGACTTCAATGCACCTTCACTTTAAATGAAGGCTTCACTATAGTTAAGATAACAACTGAGATGGACAAAACACAGCAAGTCAAAAATAATGAGTGGAATTGTCAACAATGAATAAACATACCGTATCATTGATCACACGCATTTCTGAACTATTTAAACAAATTCTATTCAAAATTAATTGAACGCGTGCCCCAATATTATCCGCTCAGGCACAAAGCGATAAAGACATGAAGGAAAACCTGCCGCAGACTCCAATAATTGCTCATTTTCGGCTGTTTTCTGGATCAACCGCTGCTTGAATGGGGAGAGCATAAGGCTTCGTATCCATAGCACACCATTTGTCGGCCATCGCACATCTTCGGTGTGGTCCCAAACCAGGCATCGTTCATGCATCAATAAACGAATCAATGTTTTATGGTTGGTTCTCGTTTCGAGTCTGACTTTGCGCTCCCTGGAAACTGTTCCAAGTTTTTGACTAATCATCTTCACAACGAGATGGTACGCGTAGATAGCAGTTTTTGATCACGAGCTTGAAGCACCTAATTGGAATGAATGAAACACGGGTAAAAGCGATGACTGGCATCCCCGAATTCAGACACAGAACCGGAAACGCACCATATAAAGTTTGAATTGAAATGGCAACTTAGACGAACCATTAGGGTATTCAAATTGATTGTACGAAGTGAGTGGCCATAATACCTGCTTTACTATTAACTTTCTGAGAAGCTCCAACTGAATATGGTAATGTTATGCCAAATAAAGAATCCTTTCATTCAAATCCCGATCATGGACCTCTCAATAGTATACTCTCTAAACTATGAGTTCATCTGAGGGCGTTTTCAGGGTTTGAATGAAGAGGAAACTCGAATGCAGCAAATTTCATCCCATAACAGAAACTTTCGCCACTGCCCTACACTAGGGCGGTTCAAAATTTAAAAAAGTTTTAAAATCCAATCTCTGAAATCTTCCTTACCATCCTTAACATATAAATAGCGTTATGTGAAATTTTCAGCTTTCTAAGTGGTAATTTCAAGGTAGGTTTGCATAGAATTTACTATGGAGAAATTTTGAAAAATGTTCATTACACGTTAGTACTGTAATACAAGTACAAACTTATCATCTCATAAAACTCTGAAAACTTATTCTTCAAACCTTAATAAGAGAAGAGATATTCATGAGTTTGTTTGGTATTATTTAGCTTAATGTGGGATTAAAGCTCTGCCAACATCTACAAAAATCCTAATCAAAATTAGCTTAAAAGGAATTTATTTCTCCAGCAATATCCTTCATTATGGTTTAAAGAATGAATGGTATGGTTTCACTATGAAATCATAAGTTTCTACTCACATTTTTGTATCAACATGTTTGGAACTTTTTTTTAAATTTCTCCGTAGTACATTCCATATAAACCTACATTGTCTTTGGGCCACCTTCAAATCACCACCTAGAAAGATCAAAATTTCTCATACTACTATTTATATGGTAAAGATAATAAGAAAGATATGAGTGATTAGATTTTTATTATTAAATTTTGAATTGTCCAACCCTACACCTTCTTCATGTTTGTTGCATAGGACACAAAAGCATCTAGAACCTATTTCAGAAAGAATTGGTACATATCATAATCAGAAGTTCATACGCATGTATGGTACGAGGGTTCAAATTTCATGGTTTTTCATTCCGATCAAGAGAATCAACGATTGGATTTGGCCGAATTTGGTCGCAATATTTCGGAATCAGCTCAGGTAGGGTGTGATGTTGATATTTTCAGACCAGAGTTGCTCAATATCAGTAATATCAGTTGATGGCTTATGCACTAAAACTATCAATATCACTTACGAGCTTTCAATATCACTTTGATTTAAATATCAACAGCAGAGAGCCGATATCGTACTCTAGATCATAATCACGGCATAATGAGTGATCCAGTGGTAATTATCCAAGCTATTAATGTTTTTCAGTGGCTAACACATAGTTTCAAACCATCTGCAGCACTTGTACAAATATCGGACTGATAAATTGCCATTTTATTTGTTTACTTTTAGGCCATACGTTCCAACCGGAAAAGCTACTGTTTTGCAAGCCTGCTTCTCAGCTTTGCATTTTTTTTATTTTTTTTATTTTCTTTATTAGTATCATTCCAAACATTACATTCATTTCTTATATCTAGGTGTTACGTGTTATTAGACAACACTACGAAGTTATTCTATGCTCTGGGAAATCTAGAACATCCTCTACTGGTGCGATTCGCATACATATACCTCAGCTTGATCTTGCTGAAAAGCTACGCATTTACCGCTACGACTATATAATTATTACATCCGAATACCATTTCCATTACTGATGAATTAGAAAAGAAAATATAATGCAAGGATTGGGTATCATTCGACGTTATGATACATGTTATTTACATTTAATAAAACGACAGAATGGTCCTCCGGAAATCTAGGGGGTTGGTGTTAGGCCCTGCGAGCCAGCCGTAAAAACACATCAGCACAGGAACGTCAACGAGAGAATACGGACCGGAACAATCGGCAAAGACCACAGCGACGAAAATGGACTAGCGATTGGAAACTCGGTACGTGGAACTGCAAATCTCTCAACTTCATTGGAAGTACTCGCATACTCTCCGATGTACTGAAGACCCGCGGTTTCGACATCGTAGCGCTGCAGGAGGTGTGCTGGACAGGAGCATTGGTGCGAACGTTTAGAGGTAATCATACCATCTACCAGAGCTGCGGCAACACACGCGAGCTGGGAACAGCTTTTATAGTGATGGGTGATATGCAAAGGCGCGTGATCGGGTGGTGGCCGATCAATGAACGAATGTGCAAGTTAAGAATCAAAGGCCGATTCTTTAACTTTAGCATAATCAACGTGCATAGCCCACACTCCGGAAGCACTGATGATGACAAGGACGCATTTTACGCGCAGCTCGAACGCGAGTACGACCGCTGCCCAAGCCACGACGTCAAGATCATCATAGGAGATTTTAATGCTCAGGTTGGCCAGGAGGAGGAGTTCAGACCGACGATTGGAAAGTTCAGCGCCCACCGGCTGACGAACGAGAACGGCCTACGACTGATAGATTTTGCCGCCTCCAAGAACATGGCCATTCGTAGCACCTATTTCCAGCACAGCCTCCCGTATCGGTACACCTGGAGATCACCTCAGCAGACAGAATCGCAAATCGACCACGTTTTGATCGATGGACGGCACTTCTCCGACATAACCGACGTCAGAACCTATCGTGGCGCCAACATTGACTCCGACCACTACCTGGTGATGGTGAAACTGCGCCCAAAACTATCCGTCATCAACAATGTACGGTACCGACGCCCGCCCCGGTACAATCTAGAGCGGCTGAAACAACCGGATGTCGCCAATGCGTACGCGCAGCATCTTGAGGCAGCGTTGCCGGACGAGGGCGAGCTCGATAGGGCCCCTCTTGAGGACAGTCAAAGCAGCCATTAACGACGCTGCCGAAAGCGTTGTCGGATATGTGGAACGGAGCTCAAGAAACGATTGGTTCGACGAGGAGTGCCAGGAGGTTTTAGAGGAGAAGAATGCAGCGCGGGCTGCAATGCTGCAGCATGGTACGCGGCAAAACGTGGAACGATACAGACTGAAGCGGAAACAGCAAACCCGCCTATTCCGGGACAAAAAGCGCCGCCTGGAAGAGGTGGAATGCCAAGAGATGGAGTTGCTGTACCGTTCTCAAGAAACGCGGAAGTTCTATCAGAAGCTCAACACATCCCGCAAAGGCTTCGTGCCGCGAGCTGAGATGTGCCGGGATAAGGATGGGAGCATCTTGACGGACGGACGCGAGGTGATCGAAAGGTGGAAGCAGCACTACGATGAACACCTGAATGGCGCAGAGAACACAGGCACAGAAGGTCAGGACAGCGAAGGCGATGGCTACGTCAGCACAGCGGATAGCGGAAATCAACCAGCTCCCACGATGGGGGAAGTTAAGGATGCCATTCAACAGCTCAAGAACAACAAAGCCGCTGGCAAGGATGGTATCGGAGCCGAACTCATCAAGATGGGCCCGGACAGGTTGGCCGCTTGTCTGCATCGGCTGATAGTCAGAATCTGGGAAACGGAACAGCTACCGGAGGAGTGGAAGCAAGGCGTTATATGCCCTATCTACAAAAAGGGCGACAAACTGGATTGTGAAAATTATCGTGCAATCACCATCCTAAACGCCGCCTATAAAGTGCTATCCCAGATTCTCTTCCGTCGTCTATCACCTATAGCAAACGAGTTCGTGGGAAGTTATCAAGCAGGTTTCATCGACGGCCGCTCGACAACGGACCAGATCTTTTCCGTGCGGCAAATCCTCCAGAAATGCCGTGAGTACCAGGTCCCTACGCACCATTTGTTCATCGATTTCAAGGCGGCATACGATAGTATCGACCGCATAGAGCTATGGAAAATCATGGACGAGAACAGCTTTCCCGGGAAGCTCAAAAGATTGATCAGAGCAACGATGGACGGTGTGCAAAACTGCGTGAAGATCTCGGGCGAACACTCCAGTTCGTTCGAGTCTCGGCGGGGACTACGACAGGGCGATGGACTTTCGTGCCTGTTGTTCAATATTGCGCTTGAAGGTGTCATGCGGAGAGCCGGACTTAACAGTCGAGGCACGATTTTCACGAGATCCGGACAATTTGTTTGCTTCGCGGACGACATGGATATTATTGGGAGAAAATTTGAAACAGGTAGCAGATTTGTTCACCCGCCTGAAACGCGAAGCAACAAGAGTCGGGCTAATGGTGAATGCGTCGAAAACAAAGTACATGCTGGTTGGCGCAACTGAGCGCGACAGGACCCGCCTAGGAAGCAGTGTTACGATAGACGGGGATACCTTCGAGGTGGTGGACGAGTTCGTCTACCTCGGATCCTTGTTGACGGCTGACAACAATGTTAGTCGGGAAATACGAAGGCGCATCATCAGCGGAAGTCGTGCCTACTATGGGCTCCAGAAGAAACTGCGGTCAAGAAAGATTCACCCCCGCACCAAATGCACGATGTACAAAACGCTCATAAGACCGGTAGTCCTCTATGGGCATGAGGCGTGGACTATGCTCGAGGAGGACTTGCAAGCTCTTGGGGTTTTCGAACGCCGAGTGCTAAGGACGATCTTCGGCGGCGTGCAGGAGAACGGCGTGTGGCGGCGAAGGATGAACCACGAGCTCGCTCAACTCTACGGCGAACCCAGTATCGTGAAGGTAGCTAAAGCTGGAAGGATACGCTGGGCAGGGCATGTTGCAAGAATGCCGGACAGCAACCCTGTAAAGATGGTGTTCGCCACGAATCTGGTCGGAACAAGAAGGCGTGGGGCGCAGCGAGCTAGGTGGATTGATCAGGTACACCAGGACCTGGAGAGCGTGGGTCACAGTCGAGGATGGAGAGAAGCGGCCATGAACCGAGGGAATTGGCGAAATATTGTTGGCGAGGCTTTATCAAGATAATTGATGTAAAGCCAAATAAGTAAGTAAGTAAGTAAAACGACAGAAACCGCAATTTCGGGACCAATCCAAATAGGGCTCCATTAAATATTTCAGAAGTTCCTCCAGGAAAACTTCTAGAGATTCCTTCAAAAATTTTTCTTGAAATATCCAGAGACTCTTCCAGACATTCCTCCAGGAATTTTTACGGAGAATCCTCCAGGGATTTCACAAAATAAAATATTTCAAGGTTATTCATACCGTTATCTCTACACCTTTTTCTCCAGTGATTCCTCTAGGAGTTTTGATAAAAGTTTTTGCATGTAATTTCTACAGGGAAGTTCATAAAAAGATTTCTTTAGCGATTTCGCGAGAAATTTTTTAAGGGGTTCCTGCCGGAATGCCTCCAGTCCTTACTCTATATATTCATTGAGTAAAATCGTTACTGGGATTGCTCCCAGATATTCTCTAAGGATTTCTCCATGAACTTTTCTAGGAATTCTTGCAGAGATTACTCCAAGGACTCCTCCAGAGATTCTTCCAAAGATTTTTCAGACGATTTCGTCTTATATTCCTTAACAAATCCTTACAGAGGCTACTCTATGGACTTGTCCAGGAAAATCTCTACAGGGATTCTTGCAGAGATGTCTAGATGTCTTCAAGGCTTTCTCCAGATTACACTACGGCTATCTCTTCAAAGATTATTTCAGATATTTCTCCAGCTATTTCTCCAGAAATTGTTCCATGGATACTGTGCTGTCCTGGACACCGAGAAATTGACCATCACGCCTAGACACACACGAGCCTCGAAACCGCCACTGTTGACTGTTCCCGAACAGAAGAAAATAACTACTGAATACTTGCAACCTGAATGAGGTATGAATGAGCCCTGCATAAGAGGTAAAATACCTCAAATAATACCTTCTGCATATTCTACAAATACCAAGCTGATAACTAGATCCGGTATTGTAATACCTAAATAATACTTGATGGTTTTTTATATAAAAGTGAAATTGTTCAATACCCGAGCAGAAGAAAATAACTACTGAATACCAAATTGAGGTATTCCATACCAGATATTTTCCAATCTGTACAACCTGAATGAGGTATGAATGAGCCCTGCATAAGAGGTAAAATACCTCAAATAATACCTTCTGCATATTCTACAAATACCAAACTGATAATTAGATCAGGTATTGTAATACCTAAATAATACATGCTGGATTTCCATATAAAAGTGATTTTTTTCAATAATAGTTCAATACCTCCAGCAGTCCTCAATACCTATCGAATACCAAAATAAAGTATTTTTAATTGTTTTAAACATTGTTTTCCCATACCGTTATAATATCAAAATGAGGTATTGACAACTGAACAATACCTTATTATGGTATGATACCAAAATATGGTATGCATAAGTTATTGCGAGTTATTCTTTCCTCATCGGGTTTTAGTTCAATACCTCCAGCAGTCCTCAATAGCTATCGAATACCAAAATGAAGTATTTTTGAATGTTTTCAACATTTTTTTCCAAATACCACTATAATACCAAAATGAGCTATTGATAACTGAACAACACCTAATTGTTGTATGATACCAAAATATGGTATGCATAAGTTATTGTGAGTTATTTTTTCCTCCCCGGGTTCCCAAAACGGAAGGGATCTGTGGTACCTGAGAGTGCAAGGCTGACTATCAACTTGGTTGACAGAAGAGATATAACCCAGACAACCAGAAATCGCATCAAAGTTCACGTTTTAACTCGTTTATCATCAAACTCGCAAAATACCGTGGATAAACTCGTCAGATTGATGAGTTTCCTCGCATAAAACACTTTTTTTCTGAGTTCATTTGTACATTTTGCTTCGTCCCGTACACTCGTACAAAGTAAGTCGAATCAATCCGTAGCAGCTGTCAAATCAACATTTATTATCATAAGTTAAGTCGCATAAGATCAAAGGTTAGCTCGGTAGAATATTTATACACTCGCAATGTATATTATTATTCATTACATAATATATGCACGCATATCGCCTCCACTTTTGTACGTAGAAGGCCTTTTCGCGACATTTTATAAGTGAAATTTTGCACATACAAAGCCTCCAGGTGATTTCGTTATACGTACATCTTGGTTGTCTGGGAAGTACAGTGCTGCCGAACTATATAGGTGTACCACACAGATACTTGTTGGGTTTTTGCTCAAGTAGTCCTCTCAAGATTCCTCTAGGAATTATTTCTAACATTTCTTCAGGGATTCCTCCAGGGAAATAACTTCACGAATTTATATAGAGATCTCTTAAGAGTTTCCTTCGGTAAATCTCCCTGGAATACCTCCAGAAAAATGGCTACATGAGTTATTCCAAGGATTTTCCTGATAACTCTCAAAGGATTCTTTTTGGTTTTCTGGGATTCCAAAAACTCCTCCGTGGATTCATCCAAGATTTTCTCTTGAAATTCCTACATACATTTCTCCATAAATTCATAAAAGGATTTCATCAGACATTACCCTAAGTAATCCTCCAAGGATTCCTCCTGATATAACGCCATAGGTTTTTTTTCCGGGCCTCCAAACATTTCGGTATCTCCGGCTAAATTCATGGAAGAATCCCTGGAGAAATTCTAGCAGGAGCCTTTGCAAGAATTCCTGCATAAATTCCTCAAACAATTTTTAAAGGAAACCCTGACAATTGTTTGGAGTATTTCTTGGAGAAATTTCTCAAGAAATTACTAGAGAGATATCTGTAGAGATTTTCCTAGAGGAGTCCCTGGAAGAGTCTCTGGAAAAACTCCTATAGGAATCTTTGAAGCGTTATCTTGATAAATTGCTAAATAAATCAATAAATGGTTACCAGAGTTCATTGATGAAGGCATCGGTGAAGGACTGTCTAAATTAATTGTTGAAGAACTTTTTGGATGTACCACTGAAGGAATATCTTGAGAATCCGTGGAGATATCCCAGTAAGAATAACTTTGGAGATTTTGCTGGAGGAATCCCTCGAAAAATCCTTAGAGAAATCCCTTCCTGGAGACCCTCCTATTTTCCTGGAGACCCTTGGAGGAATCCCTTGAAAAAATTATGGAGAACTCCCAAAAAAAATGAAAAGATTTTCCAAGAGGAATTTATGTAACGATTTTAATGGAACACTCAATTTTTCTTAGAATAATTTCTGATGAAATTTTTGGAGGCGCGATTTTCCTGGTGGTGTGTTCGAGAGCTCCCGAAAGAAAATCTAGAAGGAATATAAGTAGAAATCGTTTGAAAAATCCCTGGTGATATCTCCAGTGAAATACCGCAGTATTCCTCGATTATTTTAGCAAAGAATTAATAGTTTTTTTTTTGCAGAAGTCACTTGAGGCATTGTTGTAGGAACTCCTTGCAAAATATTTAAAGGATTTTTCCCGCAGGAATTCCAGGAATAATTTTTGGAATCCCTTATCCAGTACAACTCAAACCATGATGAGTCGTAGATTTCCTCCAGGTGCGCCACACAGTGGTTCCATTCGTTCTACGAAGCAGTTATAAATCATTTTACTCAATATCCGATGGCAAATACCATCAGAAATTGTCAAATTAATTGTTCTTGACTGTTTTAAAACCATTAACAATGATGTCGTTATTGATATCATTTCAAAAATTCTGATTAGGATGCGAAGATCATGTGCATACAACCGACTTGTCAATTATCTCTCTTTCCGTGTCCAAGATTAACAAATGTTTGTAATATTTTATTGATAAGTACCATTAAATCTATACATTGAAAAGCACTGTACCAGGATTATTATTTTCCAACTTGAGAAGAACTTCCTCGCACAGAGTCGCTTCACATACTCATAAGCCTACTTTTGATATGTGGATCTTAAAAGCTTTCTAAGTGCCGAAGATGTACATATCAAATAAATACTTGAAATACTTATTTATTGATAATGCCAATTTCACACCAAATCTCTACCAAAACTAAATAACGAACATGTCACTTAATGTAATTCACATTACGTTTCAAATACTTACAGCTAAGAAATAACTAATGAATCATTTGGTAATATTTTGTTGCTTCTTAATATTTCTTTTATTCTCACAATTTTATTTTTTTAGCGCTGGATATATAGATACTGGAATGTTGCTGAATATCTTGTTTTGATGCTCAAGATACCTACAATAACAATTTCATGTCGTTTCTTCCACACTTTGGGATGTCATGTCATATTTATTAGAATGGCTGTTGTATCAATACTAATTTAATAAGATTTTATTGTATCAGCGTCTTCACTTAAACTACTTATTAAATCGATATACAATGTTGCAAGTACATTCATATCGAATTGAAGTATGAGTAGTGAAAATTTTATTATTTTGTATATTCATTCCTGGTAGCTACAAATATACTCGTATGTAATAACCTCTATGAATATTTTTATCATTGCCTTTATTGGTAAAAACAAACAACTTTGAAAGCACCCTGCTAACTTATTTGCAAATATTTGCAGCTAAAACCTTCACAAGTTAATTTCCACATATAAAATAGACTCAATCATTCATAGCCCTACTATACATATAAAATAGAAACGTTAATAATGTTTATGTTTATACATTCTTGAGATCATGATTGATCCATGAAAAGGTAAAGGAATGACATCCAAGACATTTTGTTTTTCGATTAATGACCTATGAGCGGTACCACTGTGCGCCGTGAGTTGATTCCTAACAAACTTGAATTTAAGTTCATAATATAGTAAACATAAGCAGATTCACCGATCACTATTGGTTTGTGAATAACACAATAATAATTTAACGACTAGGTCCGTAAAAAGCTTTCTATAAACTGTTGAAACAATTGTAAAGATAATAAACCATGTCAAGGTTTACATTACACCATTCAAATTATGTGATTACATCGGTTCTGACCCCTTTTATAGTTCTTTATAACTCATTCACTCTTATTTAACATTTACTTTTAAGAAATTAGGATTTTCAAAGCTCATTCAGGCTGGACAAGCATCAATGTGCTTCGTGGTTCAGCGATCAAGTTTTTCTGCGAATGTCTGCTTTATGACTGATTTGGTTGAAATTTTTTTTTTCGTATAAATACGGTATACAACAAAGAAAGATAGTGGATTAAGTTTTGGAATTTTGAAAACATAACCATTGGCTTTGAATGTATTCTTTTTTCTTTTTCAAATTTCAACCACATTTCAATTTCTTCAAGTAGGTATCTAGAACGATGCATTTCCATTCGATCAAAGGACCATGTCAAAAGTTTAATATTTTGGTTGATTTTTTGAATAATTTGATCCATTTGTCATATGCATTCCTAATTTCTTGATTCGGTGTTATTTAAACATTTCATAAGAATAGAATTGCATTGCATAACTTTGTATGAAAAACTTTAAAAAATGATTATCTCTCAGAAGTAAATATGAAATGTGGTGGTTGTAATGCGAAAATTAAATATTAGTTTATGTCTGGAGTGGACTATTCACTCGATAACATAGAAGCTTCACGATTATACATTGTTTTTGGTTAGACTGAATTTAAAGCTTATTACCGCGATATAATTCAAATCTTGACATTAAAAAAATAATTTGTTCTATGATTTCAAAGATAACTCCGATTCTGTCAAATCGGCCTGAAAAAGAAAACTAATCGTAAATAATGGAATTCACAAGAATATGAAATATTATAAATTTATATATAAGAAAGTTTTTTAACTTTCCAGAAAATCGTTCAGAGCGCCACGATCTTAAAAAGTTTGGGAACCTCTGTCTTAGTCTAGCCTAAGTTTTCCTGGAGGAGCTCCTGCAGATTTACTGGAGCCCAAGTTGAATTGGAATTATAGACTTAGAGGGGCAGATAGCTATAGGGTAAACGTGAAACTATTCAGCAAGACCTAGCTGACGGTCGTGGGTTCAAATCCCGCCCACCGAGATTTTTTTCGAATTGGAAAATTTCTCGGATTCCCAGGGCATAGTATCTTCGTATCGGAAATACAATATACGCAAACAAAAATGGTCAATTAGCAATGAAAGCTCTAAGTTAATAACTGTGGAAGTGCTCGTAATAACAATAAGTTGAAAAGCAGGCTCTGTCCCAGTTGGGACGTTACGCCAAATAAGAAGAAGGAGGTATTATAGACTACCGAGGTTTTGTAGTTTCCAAAAAAACTATTTTTTAATGATACGGTAATCCGGTATTAGCAACTGTACGGTAATATCGGTATTAGCAACTGTAATTTCAACTCTCACGCTGAGGACCTGGGATCGAATTCCATCACCGAGATAGTCTAAAGATAGATAGACTTCCTTCGGAAGGGAAGTAAAGCCGTTGGTCCCGAGATGACCTAACCCAAGGTTAAAAATCTCGTTAATAAAGATAGAAAAATAATTCTATCAATGATTTTCCCTTCTTTGAATATTAAGCTGTTCTTTAGGGCTAACTGCTTCATAGGAGATTTGCCCTTCTTTAGATCATTAACTGTCCTTCATAGTTATACTGAAAAGGTGTTTTGCTGCCTGCAGCTAACAGAAGCAATGGAAGTTATACAAACAATTTTGTGTCAAATCAATTTCCAATAACTACAGTTTAAAAAAAAACAAAGAAAAACTGGTGGCAATAAAAAATGTAAATATCGGTTAATGGATAGTCAACACCTGTCATTGAACGAAAAAGGAATACTGAAAGTGAGTTAACCATGGAATGTTAACCATTAATTTTATCTTATTTGTAATATTCAATGACTCGAGTGATTCCAAAAACATAAATCCTCATAACTGACTTGTTCCGTATAGCAAATGACTGAATAAGAGAAAAAAAAATCTGTGAGTTTTTCGGTTTACACTGTAAATCATGACCACGTGGCACTCTTCCAATTGATTTCTCAATATCCCCGGTGCTAGATAGCTGAAACTAACAAACAGGGTAAATACTAAAGATTTGCGAGTTTTTCGGCAGCCTGACGCAAATGGTGTGAAACTTTTTCAAAACAAAAAGAACGTGGTTCAAATTATTTTGAAGAGTAACAAATTAAACGTTTGTTTCAAGGATTGAATGCCCGTAACGCGGGTAGATCACCTTTTCGAGGTGCGTTACGGGGTAAGATCTACCATATTGTACTCTTGTTGTATCTGTTCGTGTGAATACTTATAAGTTAGAGTCGGAAGAGTATAAGAGAGTAACAAGGCACTAAGACCCACCTATTTGTCCTATATAATGAGGAGGTCGAAGTGAAAAAATGGCTCAATCAGCATCTGAGGTTGGTTTCAACACATGAGACAATTTCTTTCCGAGTTCAAGAGTTTATCTTTCGATATCTAGGAGGGAAACGATTCCGAATCAGTGGAGTAGCAGACCTCTTAACTTCTAAAATAAGCTTTTTGTTCCAAGGAATCTAAATGTTTCATGGGATGGAACCTGTTCATAGTTTCAAAAAACGATTTTGAACCTAATAAGTAGAAGCAATAATTTGATACGCTAGAGTACCGATGCATGGTCAAAATCAGTATCATTCAACCAGCTTAGGCCGAACCTGATTAAGGGGCGCGCTTTTGAGAGTTTAAAGGTGACAAACTGTTTTCTCCGAAAGGTATAAATAGCGGTATCTTTTTCTAAAGAGGCTCTATGCAAAATGGTAAAGAATGATATTTGTATAAAAAACGACTACTTCATTATTTCTCAATAGTAATGGAGTAGAACGACATGCACTAAACAAAAGACACGGGTATACCATAAAAGATCAAAGAAAACTGGTCGCAGTGGTTCATCCCGAACAGAAACAGAAAAAAAGGATTGAATAATGTATTTAAATATTTGACCACAAGAATGTTGGGCTGAGTCATTAGAGTTATACTGTTGAAAAAAATATTAACTCATTTCAAACATCATTTTCCCTTCTTTCAAAGGCTGTTCTTTTTAGTTGTTTTGCGATATTTCGCAAAGATACACTATTCGGTAATATATCAATTTGAATAAACTAATTCGTGCCAAATATCTCAGCTCCTTTTTTTTTGGTCAGCTCTATAGAAACAAAAAATGACAATCTTACGTCAATTCCGCCATACACTTTGCACGTTGAGAAAATACAATACAATTGTATGCGATGAATTGTAATGAAATAGACTAAATAACATGGATCGATCAATCGCGCTGTTTCATACTTATTATAAATATTACATTGACATAAATACTGTTTGGCGCAAAATTCTCGACACGAGTGATGTACTGCAGAAGTGACGCTAAATATCAAATAAGCACTGTAGCAGTACAGTGCTAGAAGTCCAATCCAAGTACAAATAATATGAGTATATTCACGATACCAAAATGAAAAGTATCGAAAAATTCGGTAGCTTTAAATTTTCCATAAATTTGCCGATCAATTGATATCAAGGTTGAGAATGAATTACAAAAAATGATTCTGTGGAATAGTTTTCTGGCAAATGGTCCATTCTGGGGAATGGCTTTCTGACAAAAATAATTCTGGCGAATTGATTCTGGTAAATGGTTTTCTGGCAAATGTCATACAATCGTTATGACTTGTCAAATGATATTGATTCCTTATATTATAATGTTTTTACCAA
The DNA here is from genome assembly GCF_002204515.2 of Aedes aegypti. Lineage (NCBI taxonomy): Eukaryota > Metazoa > Arthropoda > Insecta > Diptera > Culicidae > Aedes > Aedes aegypti. Next base: position 146,039,714 of record NC_035108.1, read on the forward strand.
TTTGGCAGTAACGGAAATGGTATTCGGACATAGTAATTTTATGTTTGGGAGGCCCATATAGTCGTGATGGTACACGCGCAGCATTTCGGCTAGACCAAGCTAAGGGGTATGGGTTCGAATCCCACCGAGTAAAAATCTTTATGTATTGAAAATATTCTCGACTTCCCAGAGTTTAGAGTATCTTCGTAACTTCCACACGATATACACTTGCAAAATCAGCATATATTGCTCTAAGTGAATAACTGTGGAAGTTCTCATTGCAACAATAAGCTGAGAAGAAGGATTTATCTCAGTTGGGACGTTACGCCAAAAACAAGAAGAATAATTTCGTGTTTGATATTTGCCGTGGTGTATTTCGATCTGTATAAAAAATCATGGCTCTCGAGCAGTCGTATGATGGAGCTACACTCCCGTGCAAAAGTTTGGGTTCACCCCCTCAAAAACATACAAAAGTGTTCTGTCCATATCTCTGTGATTACACGTCCAATTGAAACTCTTTAAGCCGCATTCGAAAGGCAAAGAGATATTCTTACTCTAGTTCTTACTTCGTATGTATTTTTCCAAAATCATTTTTTGAATTTTGTATACTAAATTTTTACTTAAAATTGTGACATTTTTCATAAAACACACTGAAAAATCATATCTAATTTCCTCAGCATTGGATCGACCAAAATTGTAAATCAAAGTGTCTTTAGAATCGTAATCTTATATTCTTTGAAGAGACCCCACGAAGTTTTGGCGGAAAAATCTGGAAAGTATTCAAAATCAATGAAACAGTCAGTCAAGTCATCGTGCAAAAGTTTGGGTTCACCCCTCAGTATGATGCAAATCGTGCAAAAGTTTGGGTTCACCAGAGCCGCACGTACATCATTTGTGTCAATATCTCTGCCATTTTTCAAACAAATTTAATAGTTTAAAGCTTTTTTGAGCGCAAATAATGACGCGTACATGATTGGTTTGAGATTTCACAGATTTTAGTTAGTTCAAGTGAACCCAAACTTTTGCACGATACACCATACTGAGGGGTGAACCCAAACTTTTGCACGATGACTTGACTGACTGTTTCATTGATTTTGAATATTTCCCAGATTTTTCCGCCAAAATTTCGTGAGGTCTCTGCAAAGAATATAAGATTACGATTCTAATGACACTTTGATTTAAAATTTTGGTTGACCCAATGCTGAGGAAATTAGATATGTTTTTTCAGTGTGTTTTTTGGAAAATACCACAACTTTAAGTAAAAAATTAGTTAACAAAGTTCAAATAATGTTTTTGGAAAAATACATACGAAGTAAGAATAACTCATTGCCTTTCGAATGCGGCATAGGGATTTTCAATTGCACGTGTAATCACAGAGATATGGACAGAAAACTTTTGCATGTTTTTTAGGGGGTGAACCCAAACTTATGCACGGGAGTGTATATGAAAATCTGAAAATGTTCACGTCATACCCAACCGGAACTGGTTCCGGAATAATCCTAATAAATCTGGCCAAATCTAATTGTTCATCCTCTTGATGCTATACATGCATATGAACTTCTGAATATGACATTCCTTCTAAAACAGGTTCTAGATGCCCTTGTGTCAAAAATGACCATACTTGGGTTCCATATATTTCATATAAAGCTGAAATAAACGAAAATCTGTTCAAAAATGTTTTTGTGGGAAAAGTCAGAAAATTTCAGATTTCTAATGGAAAATTGATGAAAAAACTTCAGAGTTGATTTTCTCAAAACTAGTTTTTTGTCACTTACACCCCTTTGCTTCCAGCCCCCTTCATTAGACTGCCAAACTGTTCTATTTGAGCCATCCATTTGCAATGGCGTCACTGGCAATGTACCACAAGCCATTCTAGTTCCATCCCACACGCCTAATCCGGGACAAAGTCGGATACCGATAGGCATCTTAAGATGATCATCAGAACAAACAAAGCCGTGTTTGTGTCCTCAAGTCTTTGCCAAAGCTAATACGTATTAAAGATCAGACACGGTCAAGATTCAAGGATCTACCGTTTTCCTTTCTCCTCGAGCCGTACAACTTCGGCCAGGAACAGAAGGTGATGGTCAACGTATCATTATCCTTTCACTCCTATCACCAATATCACCAACTTTCTCGCTTCATTCTCGGACTGTTTTCTGGCTACCCTCTGACAATGCTCGGTAGACTAAGGGTATGCGAAACGCATTTTTCCTTCAGGTCAATACTAAATGAAACAATGAAATATGAAAATGTTTCGTGAAGCTCAATACGACATCCGATATGATATGAAACTTTTCGAATCGAAACAAAATTTTTGTTCCGTGTACAATGAGATTATCAAAATAAATTCATTAAGATTTTGAAAGCTTTGAAGGATAACTACAGTTATCCTATCCATAGTTCATTGGGATGTACAGAGATTCTTAGTGGTTTCTTGATGATTTCTAAATGTTCTCAGCGATTGACGGAATCATTCGCAATATCGCATACCCTTACAGTAGCTCAACATGCAGGGTGCAGTTCGCTAATTATGATAATTCGTCTGTCGCCAGCGCTTATTAGTTTTCGTCCATTTTGGCATTGCACGATCCTTTGGGCATCCGTGCCTTGTTGGTCACCACCATACCAAAAACTGCACCCGGGCACATGTTAATGAAATTATTTAAGACGATTACCTGATTTGCGTGCCCGGCTGCCCAAAAACGGACCATAAGAGTGGATGATCCTCGGCCACTAGACTGGTCGGTTTGTGGCAGCGCTCGTTCTCAAGTGCAACAACGTGTGCAATAAATCCACCCTATGGGGAACGATTAGGGCGCAATAAGAGCATTTTTCCGGGGTAGGACAACCTGTTGTTGCTCTTTTCGAGTGGCCGCTGCCTTGCGATATGAAGTGCTGGGCCATAAACCTTCCAGGTCATAAAACCTACTTGACAAAACCATAAAATATTGATCTACCTTTTGGGCTAATGGCTTTCGGTTTTTGCCGGATTTGAGCAAACACCCAGCCCATTGAGCACCCGAGAGTGGAATTGCGTTCGGGTTCACGCATTCAGAATAATGCCTTGTACACATATTTGTTCAACGTTCGAAATCGAATTTGATCGCAATTTGAAAGGTACTTCATTTGCACCTTACTCGACACAGGGCTGTCTCAAGAATAGATTGAAGAAGAAATAAATCAATAACAAAAAGGGAAATTTTGTATAGCTTTGTATGCTCCGAAACTACTGTAAATCCGAACTTTAATTGCTATTCTGAATAAATACATACGAAATTAACAAAATATATTTTGTCATAATAAACCTCACAACTAGACGCAATGACTTAGATGTTTGTGCTACTTTTCCCCGAGTATCAGTTCCCCAAAGTTTTTGGCACCCATAATTGTCATAACATCATACACTTCTAGATGATGTAAAAAATGGTCATCTGATATGTGTCCTTATTTATTTGATCGGCGGTTCTTTCGAGCTCTACCGTCTTGGCAATTTTGGCAATATTTGTTTAGTCAAGAAAGAACAAATACTTTCTTCTTTTGATTGCTCATCGTTCTTCATAGATCACCAACCTGTTACGAAAGGCTGGGAAAACACATTTGGAGAAAGTATTGCAATCGGAGGAATTTTGAAAAAATGTTCTTGAAACGTTATTATTGTAATGTAAGTACAAACTTATCATCCCATAGTTAAAGTTCATACTTCAAAGCTCAATGAAGGATGTTGCTGAAGAAACAAATTCCCTTTGAGCTAGTTTTGTAAGGGAATTCAGTAGATGTTTGCTTGGACATAATCAAAGCATAATAATAATAAACAAACTTATGAAGATCTCTTCTCCTATCCGTCCGTCGGATTGAATGGCTCTTTTCATGGGAAGATATATTGTATTAGGGACACCATTCAATCATCACCGTAAAAGGTGAAAATGTCATATTACACTAATTTTATGGTAAGGATGGTAAGGAAGCTGCTTTTGCTTTTGAAAAACTGGAGCGTCTGTACTCCATGTTAGGAGCGGCTCACAACAGCGTCTGTTCCCCATGTCAGGGGCGGCTGAGCATCGGCCGAGTGCCAAAGAAGGACTCTAAGCTGAACTGCGCACTATGGTCCTCCGAATATTTAGAGGGAATGGTCCTCCGAAAATCAAGGGGTTTGGTTTCAGGCCCTGCAGGTCAACCGCAAAAAAATCAAGCAACGAATAATTAACGAGAGAAAACGAACCGGGACAATCGGCGAAGGCCACAGTGACGTGAAAGGACTAGCGATTGGAAACTCGGTACGTGGAACTGTAAATCTCTCAACTTCATCGGGAGCACACGCATACTCGCCGACGTGTTGCGAGAAGTGTGTGGGAAGAGATCAATGGTGCGAACGTTTAGAGGTAACCATACCATCTACCAGAGCTGCGGCGACACACATAAGCTGGGAACAGCTTTTATAGTGATGGGTGATATGCAGAGGCGCGTGATCGGGTGGAGGCCGATCAATGAGAGAATGTTCAAGTTGAGACTCAAAGGCGGATTCTTCAACTTTAGATAATAAACGTGTACAGCCCTCACTCCGGAAGCACTGATGATGACAAAGACGCTTTTTACGTGAAGCTCGAACGCGAGTACGACAGCTGACCAAGCCACGACGTCAAAATCAACATAGGAGATCAAAATACTCAGGTTGGCCAGTAGGAGGAGTTCAGACCGACTATTGGAAAATTCACCGACTAACGAACGAGAACGGCTTACGATTCGTTTGTCGCCGCCTCCAAGAATATGACCATTCGTAGCACCTACTTCCAGCACAGCTTTCCATACCGATACACCTGGAGATGGCCAGGTGGCTGACTACTATCTGGTGATGGTTAAACTGCGCCCAAAAACTCTCCGTCGTCAACAACGTACAGTACTGACGGCCGCTCGGGTATGACCTAGAGCGGCTAAAGCAACCGGATGTCGTAACTGCATACGCGCAGCACCTCAAGACTGCATTACCGATAAAGGGTGAGCTAGATGAAGCCCCTCTTGAGGGCTGCTGGAGAACAGTAAAAGCAGCCATCAACAATGCAGCTGAGAGCAACGTCGGGTACGTGGGACGGAGTCGACGGAACTTTTGGTTCGACGAGGAATGTAGGCAGATTATGGAGGAGAAGAATGCTGCTACAAAAGACCCGGCAGAACGTGGAACGTTATAGATGAAAACGGCAACAGCAGACCCGCCTCTTTCGTGAGAAAAAACGCCGCCTGGAGGAGACGGAGTGCAAGGGGATGGTACAGCTGTGCCGGTATCAAGAAACACGTAAGTTCTATCAGAAGCTACACGCATCCTGTAACGGCTTCGTACCGCGAGCATGGATGTGGAGAGATACGGATGGGAGCATTTTGACGGACGAGCGTGAGGTGATCAAAAGGTGGAAGTAGCACTTCGATGAACATCTGAATGGTGCTGAGAGCATAGGCAATGAAGGTCAGGACAACGGAGGAAATGCCTTCGTCGGTACTGCGGAGGATGGAAACCAACCAGCCCCCACTTTGAGGGAGGTTAAGGATGCCATTCACCAGCTCAAGATTACGGCAAATCCTCCAAAAATGTCGTGAATACCAGGTCCCAACGCATCACCTTCTCATCGATTTCAAGGCGGCATACGACAGTATCGACCGCGTAGAGCTATGGAAAATCATGGACGAGAACAGCTTTCCCGGGAAGCTCACGAGACTGACAAGAGCGGCGATGGAAGGTGTACAAAATTGTGTGAAGGTTTCAGGCGAACACTCCAGTTCATTTGGATCCCACCGAGGACTACGACAAGGTGATGGACTTTCGTGCCTGTTATTAAATATTGCGCTAGAAGATGTTATGCGGAGAGCCGAGCTTAACAGTCGTGGTACGATTTTTACGAGATCCAGTCATTTTTTTTGCTTCGCGGATGATAAGGATATCGCCGGACGAACATTTGAAAAGGTGGCAGACCTGTACACCCGCCTGAAACGCGAACCAGCAAAAGTTGGACTGGTGGTGAATGCGACCAAAACAAAGTACATGCTAGTTGGTGGAGCCGAATGCGACAGGGCTCGCCAAGGTAGCAGTGTTACGATAGACGGGGATACGTTCGAGGTGGTCGACGAGTTCGTTTACCTTGGATCCTTGCTGACGGCTGACAATAACGTTAGCCGTGAAATACGGAGGCGTATCATCAGTGGAAGTCGGGCCTACTATGGCCTCCACAAGAAGCTGCGGTCAAAAAAGATTCACGCCCGCACCAAATGTACAAAACGTTCATAAGGCTGGTAGTCCTCTACGGGCATGAAACGTGGACGATGCTTGAGGAGGACCTGCAAGCACTTGGAGTCTTCGAACGTCGGGTGCTTAGGACGATCTTCGGCGGTGTGCAGGAAAATGGTGTGTGGCGGCGAAGGATGAACCACGAGCTCGCCCAACTCTACGGCGAACCCAGTATCCAGAAGGTGGCCAAAGCTGGAAGGATACGATGGGCAGGGAATGTTGCAAGAATGCTGGACAGCAACCCTGCAAAGATGGTGTTCGCTTCGGATCCGGTTGGTACAAGAAGGCGTGGAGCGCAGCGAACTAGATGGGCGGATCAAGTGCGTATCGATTTAGCGAGCGTGGGGCAGAACCGAGGATGGAGAGATGCGGCCACGAACTGAGTATTGTGGCGTGAAATTGTTGATTCAGTGTTATCTGTCTAGATGTTAACTAAATAAATAATAAAGAATCCTGGACCGACCGGGAATCGAACCAAGACACCTTCAGCATGGCTTTGCTTTGTAGCCGCGGACTCTAACCACTCGGATAAGGAAGGCCCCAATTTTATTCATGTAAGGTCAATTATTTTCAAGAACTCATATCTCTCTTACAGTACTAGGTTCGAAATCATATAAAAATAAACATGGAAATCATAAATGTACACTATCCACCATAAGTATGGAATCGTGTATTGCAACACTCATACTGAATATTGCAGCACCTTGAAAAGTTTAGCATCACCTAAAATTAATATTATCTCGTGATTCTGAAGTGCTAGATCAATGTATTTTTGAGGTTATCTTAAAAAGTACGTCTTTGAGCCTCTGCGATTTGTAATTTTTGTTGAAAAAGTTTTTATCACTGGATTTTGAGTGATGCTGAACTTTAAGTGCTGCAATACTCAGTATTTCAACGATTCCATACTTCTGGTGGATAGTGTATGACAAACCTCCGTTGAAATTCCTGGAATAGCAAGACTTGAACGAACCTTTAAGTTTTAGGGACACCGTTCGATTTTAATCTTTCAAATACACATCATCAGTCCGCTTATTATTGAAATGATTCTAAAGGGTGTCCACGATGAAATTGCCACACTATGAAATTGCTCTAACTTTTTAACCGTTGGGTAGAATTTAATAAAAATTTGGGTGGATTTAGTTTATAGTGCATTATTTACATCCTGCAAGTTATCAGTTATAATCAAAACTCGCGGAAATGAAGTCGAAAGAACAGCTCGTGCGTGATAAAATCTTGCGCGTTTATCACGAGAACAAGGATCTCTCGCATCGTTCCATCGCTAAAACGTTGGGAATCGCGAATTTCACGGTGTCGCGAGTGATCAAGCGGTTCGAGGAACGATTGACCTCTGATCGGAAGCCCAGAAGTGAAGGAAAAAGTATTCGGTACATCACCAATAATCACAACCGCGTAGTTTGTATGTGGCTAAGAACCTGCACCTAAGCCGAAGTTTTGTCCAGAAGGCCAAAACTAAGGCTGGGCTTCGAACGTTCAAGGTACAAAAGGTCCCTAATCGCGCCGAGAAGCAGAACAAGTCCGCCAAAGCCCGTGCCAGGAAGTTGTACTTCAACATGCTGACGAAAGTTGAATGCTGCATCATGGACGACGAAACATATGTGAAGGCCGACTTCAAACAGATCCCCGGCAACCTGTTTTTCACGGCCAAGGATAAGTTCAGCGTTCCGGAGTATGTCCGCACTCAGAAGATGTCTCAATTTGCAAAGAATTTCCTGGTTTGGCAAGCCATCGGCACGTGCGGGAAGCGGAGTGCACCTTTCGTGACCCAGGACACGATGAACGGACAGGTGTACATGGAAGAGTGCCTCCAGAAGCGGCTGATTCCTCTCCTGATGGCCCACAACGTCCCAACAATCTTCTGGCCGGATTTGGCCTCATGCCATTACTCCAAGGACGTGCTGAAGTGGTATGCGGACAATAAGATCAATTTCGTGCCGAAAATGTTCAACCCTCCCAACACTCCGGAGCTCCGCCCCATCGAGAAGTACTAGGCGAAGCAGCACCTTCTTAAACGACCTAAGGACAGTCGAAAAACAGAAGAAAGTATGGGTTTACATGCAAAAGTCGGTTGATTCACAGGTTGTGCAGAATCTTAAGGCCAAGGTGCGGGCATTTGCGTATGGACTGTGAATAAAATACGAGTAAAATGTTAAAATAAAGTTTAATAGTTATTTTTCAATCCCTGAAAATTTGATGGCAATCGGATGAAAACTAGAATTTTGCGAATCAATTTTGTGTGTGGCAATTTCATCGTGGACACCCTTTAAATCCGTCCACTGCATACAAAACGCCTACTATTTGTGTGAAGTGTACGGATTTTGAACCTGTACGGATTTCGGTCCCCCACTGGACCAGTAATATAAATTTGGTCTCTTCCAAAAGATCGGAAAGAATATTTTTAATATGTAGTTGTCAACCACACTTGTTCTCCAATGTACCATGTTTCAATAATGTAAGATCGATGACTACACACTAAACAAATGATAAACGCAAAATAAAACTCTGAGGCGTTCACATCGCGCCTTAAAGACTGTCGTTAATAAACATTCGATTTAATCAGGACTATCCAATCCTATTTAACGCAAAACGATGGACTGGATGTCATCCTTCGCTTTTCTTAAAAATAATCAGTCATTTGCATTCATTCTCCTATTGCCAATTGTAAAATCCGACATAAATATAGAATAGTTTTGTCAGGTGGAACGAACAACTTTACATCTAAAGGAGTTGTATGATTCATCAAATTTTATATTTTGAGCATAATGATTTCCATTTCCTCCCTAAAATTGTCAGGTTATCGAATGGCAAAGATCCAGGCAGAAATCTGTCTCCCAGTGAAATCTACAACAGAGAATATACTGTTTACTGAAATAAGTTACTAAGAGCTTCCGCCTCTCATCGGCCTAAAAATACAAGCAAAATGTATTTGGAAAGTATTATTTCAGATTTGGTTTCCTGAAACACTAGTAAAACTGTTGACGTCTGTTGACGATTCACAACAATATTTTTTTGATCACTTTGAGCAACGATTTAGCTATAAAAAATATAGTGTAGGCAGGAAATGTCAAAAAGGGGTGATGCACAATGTATGGCAAGCTAGCGTTAAAAGCTGGTATTGAAGAATGGATTAATTTCAAAAATATGCGCATCAAATAAGTACTGTATCGGAAATAAGTTGAAATCATTATAGGCACTCGATTTTCAAGTTGAATGTTTTTGTTTTATGATTGTAAGCTACCAATTTTCGACCCAGCACTAATTTTCGACCCATTCATACGATATTGACCTACTTTGTATGAAAATCCAAAAATTGGCACAGAATTCTTGTAGGACGAAAATTAGTGCTTTTCCCCTAACACTGATATAGGGCATGTCAGCTCTATTATAGCACTATATTAGCAAGCAGGGCGAATTAAAGTGCTATTTGGTTTCTTGGGTATCCCATGTATAATAAAGTACCGTCGTTGGGGGTGACAATGGGTCAAAAAGGGATATGTGCGGTTTATTTTTTGAAAAAACTATCGCAATTTAACTCCAATAAACTTCAAATTTGGTGTGTATGTACTTTGATGGAAATAAACAACTGTTCAAAAAATTAAAGACAAATATTTATTCACAGCGGCACCACAAGTGAATGAAAAATGACCCAATCTCACCCCATAGAGGGGGTGACATTGGGTCACTGTAATTGAAATAACTTGTTTTTAAGAATATGATTTCAAAACCATTCACAACTGAAACATATTGACAAAAACAATGCAAACAAGACAAAAAGATATCTAAGATGTTTCACAAGTATGATAAACCACTTAAAGAAAGATTATACTGAAAATTGAAGAGCTATGAGAAAAAATATGTAAACCCAACATTTATCGTCAAGTTTACATAAATTTTCTTGGTTATTCCCTCAAATTGTCTTCAAAGTCTCATCCCCATTGCTCTGAAGCCCATTTAGTTTCCCCAAAGGTGTACTGAAATAGTGATTTTTTTAAACCTTCACAAATAGTTAAATTTCGGTGCGACATTCCACGATCAATAAATTTCAGGCAGAAGTTGACGTCATCATCCCAGTATTTCAGCGATCCAACTCATTTGTACTTCCGTGAGATGTTTCTATAATATGAAAACACTAATAAATAATCAAATTTAGAAAAAAAAACACCCTTTTGATAAAAATTTACGATGTTGATGCGCACGAAACACAGTTGCTGGTTTGAGAAGTTGTCAAAATGCATTGTATTGTTATTTAATGCACGGAATACTCAAGTAGACTTGTTTGATGTTTCAGAGATGCTGTATTTAGAAAGAATAAACATATCTTAATGAAAAAAGAGAACACCCGGCACCGTAAAATGTCAAAAAGTGGACTTGGAATTTCATTTACTATCGTTCTTGCTTGACCCAATCTCACCCCCATTTTCAATGTTTTAGACATCGTACCGAAAAAAATGATTTTTTGTGGGAAAATCGAACAGATTCCGGAAAATACCTGTGATGTGTAATGAAAAAGACTTTCAACATTCTACTAATACAACGATAGAGGCTAGAGTACATGCGTGATACTTTGTACAGGAGAAATTTAATGTTGTAAATTTTATCTAGTTTCAACATGCAAGTTTATTGATGTAGTAAACAAAAACTATTATTTCTAAAAATGTATATTATTATGAATAATGTGTAATAATATGTTCCCTAACATATGAATTATTAATTTTAGTAATATCAGCGTTATCAGCTGAAATATTTCACAAAACATATTTTTCCGTTTTGACCCAATCTCACCCCCTAGACCCATTGTCACCCCATCGACGGTATGTATGTATCAGGAAGTGTAACAATCTGATTAAAAGACAATTTACACCGTCTTCAGCACATAGGCTGCACAGACTGAACGATCACTAACATTAGGCAACGGACAACACGAAACACCCAGTAGCCCAGCGATGAATTTTTCGTTTTGACGAAAAGTTTTCACCGACTGGAGCGGGAATCGAACCCACACCCCGTGGCACAATACGCCTAGATGACTGACGCCGCTAACCGCAAGGCCATGAAGCCCACGATTTATTAATTAAAAAATGGTCACAGATGAAAATGTTTCCGATAACATTTTCCTCAGAGACAATATACAAATACCGTCAACGTACCAGTACCCGCATATGTTCCAGTAGCTCGCTCACGAGTTCAAAAAGTAAGGTAATTTGAGTAAATACACAATAAAATGTGTAGTAGCTAAGAAAAGACTGCCATAGAATAAACAAAAGTATTTAGGAATATGTATATAATTTAGTGGACATTATTCAAACAGTTCTTGTCATTTTTCATTTTTAAGTTGTGTTCAAATCGAATAAGACATATTGAGATTAATGTCTACAAATACGATGGTCCTTAAAAAAGAAAAACAAGCATTACTATATTATATGTTTGCAAATGTCCAGCACTAAGAACCATTTTAACTTATTTCTGATACAGTATATATGTGCTACGTGTTTTTCATAATTAGATAGTCAGCCGACCCTGACCTATGCAGACAGGTAATAATCGTCAATTCCCGGAATCGACACACCCTGGAACATGCTCGGGAACAAATCATCCGCAACCCTTGCCACTCGTTAAACTTCCAACGAAAACGGTCAGCAGTTAATGGGAAATTAGTTCGGTTTTGCGCCAATTCGTTCGGATCCAATTCGTACGTATTGGATTAATTTGGCGACAAGTTTTTGTCAGTCTGGGGCCCTCTTCATGCATCTCTTGACAGAGGCTTCACCATTTGGAATGAGGTTTCGTACGCGTATGCGTCGAGAAAAATTTCCCAGGAAATTCGTCTGGGGAATTCAATTTGTCGAGTTTTTAGTCAAGTAAGCACCCAGAAAGCATCTGAATTGCGCGAATAATGAACCACTATTGCGTGGAGATGGTTGATCGGTTCTCAGAATTTTAATTGGCGCTAAAAAATGGAGCTTTGAAATTGCTGATGTGCTGATTTTCATCAGGATGTTGATTTTTGCGTGTGTTTGTTCTTCAAATCTCCGATTCAAACAGGTTGGAATTAAAAATTTTACTTAAAAGCACAAGCATTCTTGAAACTACCAAATATAACGCTTCATTGTACATGTTTTTGGCTGCTTAATATTTATGGTGCTCTGTTGAATGTGTAAATACTTGGCTACCGAGTACTTGAGCTCTCAAAGCCTGGGTACTTGCCACCACCCGGGCGGTACTTGGGGGGAAAACAACTTAACGAAAGTAAATCAACACTTGACTGATCATCAACGCCGTCTACAACTGATCAATCTCGCCGGGTTTCGGCAACCAAGTTACGCACTTCAGCGATGACGACCGGGATCGCCAAACCGTCCATCGAGGGTTCATAAACTCACCCACATTTGTCGAAATCCATCAAGCGAAGCAAAAGAGTTCATGCTTCAGTCATGTGTTGAAGCACCTCTCAAACGGCACACTCTCCGGTTCTGCTTCTGTTTTCGGTTTTTCATCACTTCAGCGCCGAAATAAACAATTTCAAGCAGGTCGAAAGATCACAGATTGTACGCTGGCCTAGTAGGTAAGACCTCCTAGGAGTTTGGCCAACTTTTAAGGCGATGCAGTATCGTATTCATCATTTAAGTTGTATTTTGAGTCAGTGAAAACCCCACAGAACAGAAAAATTTCCAGTAAACCCATTTACACAATCTTTCCGTCTAACTTCTGAGTTGACCGATTCCAGAGAACCAGTAGCAACTTTATCACCTCGAATGTCAAAAGACAATCAGTTGTTGACTTCCAATCGGAAACATTTCGGTCAGCTCGAATCGATCCTCCCAAAATCAATACAACAATTTTATCATCTGTTCAATGTTTGTTCATCGTTTTAACAAGCATCGCTTCGCAACATCTCGTCACTCGTTGCCTAAACACCAAGCAGGCAACTATCGCTGTGCAAACTTTAAGAAAGCGGCAACAGCAAGCAGAAACTAGCTACCGTTCATTCGAGGAATCGCTATTCTATATTGCAGAGCAGACAGGCAGTGTGTCAAATAAATATTTTCCCAGACACCCTACCAACTGAGAGTAAATAGCGATCATCGCCCATACTGCTTCCGAATTACCATCCGGTTAGTGCGCTTATCGCCTCCGGAAAAGCAAACCAGAGTTTTTGCTACTGCTATCATCACAGGGCAAAATGCAACGATTCCATTTCCTCCATGTGGTTGAAACTGAAAATTCCGGTAAGCGTGTCCGCTAGTGCCGAGAAAAGATAAATATTGGTCTGTTTACGAATCCGAAAGTTTGATAAAGCTTTTGGGATATGGTCCTAACCAGAAGCATAACGCACCAGTTGCTCGGTCAACATCCATGGACGTAGCCAGTACTTCCATAAGTTACATCAAAATTTTTACGAATTTCTCTGCAATTGTTTCCATGAAACCGTAAACTAAGGACTGTTCATTTTATAAAGTGGACACTTTGTTTATGCTATACCTTTTTTATTATCGATTTAATCGTAATCGGTTTTCTGTGTATCGTTCAACTATTATTCTACACTGCTTTGAAAATATAAGATCCTAGAAATGCTTTTGGTTGAAGAGCTAAATAGTAATTCCAAAAACTCCTGAGAAAAGCTGTTCGTCAAAGTTTAACAATATTTTTTGCAGAACAAAAATTCTATTTTTTTATAAACAAATGGTATGTTTGTATCCTTTACTATTCCACCATTCTCTGACATTAGTTAATTTTAGTGATATACCCATTCATGGCCAAATTTTGCTGATACACCATCCTTTCACTTCCAGCAAAAGAAAAAGTAAAAGCGTGTTCAAAACTAGATTATTTAATAAACTAGTGAGTTTTAAACCACAGTCTTAAGTATAAATTTTACTGTTTATGGTAGTTTTACTAAAAAGTCTCATACTTTTAAATCATGTACGCATATTTATCGATCTACAGAAAATTGTAACGGTTTTCTCCGAACTTTTTAATTGGTAATCGCAGAATGACATATTATGAAAATAATATGTGGAAAATAAATCGATTTTATTACAGCAGTGTTACCAATTTTGATGATTGTCAATGTACTTTGATAGGTCTTCTAAGAATAAAGCAATTGTGTTTCTATTGTGCTTTAAATGTGACGTGGGGACTTAATAAGTAACTCTATGAAGGCGTAAGTAATTTTCATATTAATACTATATTAGCACTTCCATCAGGACGACTTTTAACCAAAAATTGTACTCATATCAATTCCTTCAAATTTCAAATATTTTCTTTAAAACATTGGAGAAAAATGATTTTTGATACACCCCAACCTCTTTTTACGACCGTTATGGGGGGTCGTAAAAAAATCGGTCGTAAAAAATCAGGTTATAATTATGTTGTTGAAAAATGCAACGTCTAGATGCGGAAATACTGATTCGAAATCTTCGGCAAAGTTGAAGCATGGGTTGAGAACTTTCCAAAATGGCCGTTCAAGTTTTCATATTTTGGTAAAAGATGGCAACATTGCTCGATTGTTATCAAAAGAGCCAATTTTATAGGGGTGTGATTTGCAAATACTAAAAAAAAATTAAAGATAACGATACCGAATGTTCACCAGAGTCGAAGGAAGAGTTGCGTGCCATACAATCGGCCGAATCACAAATGTTCATGTGGCTGGCAACACTGTTTAAGAAGAATAAATTAAACCATAACCAACAAACTTGAGCGGAACAGAAAAATATAATGCTTAGCACCATAGCAATACTCTTCAACTGTAATCCAGTTTTCATGAAGGGTTCAATTTTTTTCGTAGCTGGCAACACTGCTTAAGTGAATTTGCGCCACCAGGCGGCGCTAGTGAGCATGACACTTTTGTTTTGCGAATATCTCAGGATCCTGGCCATTTAGAAAGATGGCGCCTTCGGCAAAGTTGTTCAGTAGCTCATGGACTATCATTATAATTGCTATGAGGTTCAAAATTTTGCCACCAGGCGGCGCTAGTGAGCATGAAACTTTTGTTTTGCGGATATCTCAGGATCCTGGCCATTTAGAAAGATGCGTCTTCGGCAAAGTTGTTCAGTAGCTCAAGGACTATCATAATTCTAGCCAAGAGATTCGAGATTTTGCCACCAGGCAGCGCTAGTGAGCATATAATATTTGTTTTCCGGATAGCTCAGGATCCTGACCACTTAGAAAGATGGCGTCTTCGGCAAAGTTGTTCAGTAGCTCAAGGACTATCATTAATATGCTGTGAGGTTCCAAAATTTTGCCACAGGCGGCGCTAGTGAGCATGAAACTTTTGTTTTGCGGATATCTCAGGATCCTGGCATTTAGAAAGATGGCGTCTTTGGCAAAGTTGTTCAATAGTTCAAGGACTATCATAATTCTAGCCAAAAGATCGAGATTTTGCCACCAGGCAGCGCTAGTGAGCATATAATTTTTGTTTTCCGGATAAGCTCAGGATCCTGGCAACTTAGAAGATGGCGAATTCGGCAAAGTTGTTCAGTAGCTCAAGGACTAGCATTATAACGCTATGAGGTTCAAAATTTTGCCACCAAGCGGCGCTAGTGAGCATGAAACTTTTGTTTGCGGATATCTTAAGTCCTGGCCATTAGAAAGATGGCGCCTTCGGCAAAGTTGTTCAGTATTTTCATGGACTATCATTATAATTGCTATGAGGTTCAAAATTTTGACACCAGGCGGCGCTAGTGAGCATGAAACTTTTGTTTTGCGGATATCTCAGGATCCTGGCCATTTAGATAGATGGCGTCCTCGGCAAAGTTGTTCAGTAGCTCAAGGACTACCATTATTTAGCCAAGAGATTCGAGATTTTGCCACCAGGCGGCGCTAGTAAGCATAGAATTTTTGTTTTCCGGATAGCTCAGGATCCTGACCACTTAGAAAGAGGGCGTCTTCGGCAAAGTTGTTCAGTAGCTAAAGGACTATCATAATTCTAGCCAAGAGATTCAAAATTTTGCCACCAGGCGGCACTTCGCGAGCATGAAACATTTGTTTTGCGGAATCTTAGGATGCTGGCCACTAGAAAGATGGGCGTCTTCGGCAGAGTTGCTCAGTAGCTCAAGCGTTATGATTATAAAAGTTATGAGATTAAGAAATTCGCCACCAGGCGGCGCTAGTGAGCATAGAACTTTTGTTTGCGGATAGCTCAGGATCCTGACCATTTAGAATGATGGCGCCTTCGACAAGTTATTCATCAGCTCAAGGACTAATCATTATAAATGCTATGAGGTTCAAAATTTTGCCACCAGGGCGCGCTATTGAGCATGAAAATTTTGTTTTGCGATATCTCAGGATCTGGCCACTTAAAAAGATGGCGCTTTCGGCAAAGTTGTTCAGTAGCTCAAGCGCTACACTGAAATTAATCCACACGTTTGATCCTACTATTTCAACGTGGATCTGTCGTGTCGAATTGCAAGGTGAAATGACGTGTAAACTTGTGGATCGTCTGTGAAGGATTGACATTGGTTCGGTAGCAAAGTCTTTTACACATGATTTGACGTTTTTTACAATGGCGATATCCATCACTAGTAGAACTTGTTTTCCTATCATGACAAGGACTCACATTTGCCGTTCACGCTTGACAAAACATGTTATTTTTGGAGAAACCGGGTGCCCGTAATGGGTGTCTGGAATCAGAAAATCAAGCAATAAAATTTTTAAAATGATTCTGAAGCTTCCTCCCTCTTATAATTCCAAGAGTTACATAGAAAATCCAATGTTGAAACATTGGAACAAATGTCAAATAAAATAATTAATAATTTCAGGCAAACAATCGTTACAATCTTCTATTGCCCACGATTAATGCGTTATATGTTTAGGTTGAGTTAGGGTAAGTATTTAAAGCGTTTTTTTCTCTTATAAGCAGGTGAAATCAACTCACTGTAAAAAATCTGAACTGCTACGGCAAATGAAATGTAATATGTTGTTAACAATATGTTAATAAAATCTTAAATTTGTTTTACCAAATTAGGATGATAGTGTTGACTAATAACACAGAACACTAGATATAAGAAATGAATGTAATGTTTGAATGATACTTATAAAGAAATTATAAAAATAAAAAAAATCAAAGCAATCGCTTATAAATCCTACTGCAAAGTTTACGATAAATTGTAAATTTACGTGTTTAAAATTTGAATTTGGAGCCGACTGCAACTGGTTTTACACCATCGTTTGATGAGTTTTACAATTAGTGAAAATTCACAGTGTGAAACACATTGATCCAGCTTGTAGATATTTTCAGTGTATCATTATAAAAGTTATGAGATTTAAAATTTTGCCACCAGGCGGCGCTAGTGAGCATATTTTTTTGCGAATATCTCAGGATTCTGACCGCTTAGAAAGATGGCGTCTTCGGCAAAGTTATCCAGTAGGTCAAGCGCTATCATTATAAAGCCATGAGATTGAAAATGTTGCCACCAGGTGGCGCTAGTGAGCATGAATCTTTCGTTTTGGCCGCTATCTCAGGATCCTGACCACTAAGAAAGATGGAGTCTTCGGTAAACTTGTTGAGTAGCACAACTTTGCCCAAGACGCCATGTCTATTTAGTCAGGATCCTATATATCCGAAAACAAAAGTTTCATGCTCACTAGCGCCGCCTGGTGACAAAATTTTGAATCTTATAGCTTTTATAATGATAGTCCTTGAGCTGATGAACAACTTTGCCCAAGACCCCACCTCTTTGAATAGTCCGTAATCCAGAGCTATCCGGAAAACAAATATTATATGCTCACTAGCGCCGCCTGGTGGCAAAATTTGAACCTCATAGCGTTCATATGATAGTTCTTGAGCTACTGAACAACTTTGGCCGAAGACGCCATCTTTCTAAGTGGTCAGGATCCTGAGCTATCCGGAAACAAATATTATATGCTCACTAGCGCCACCTGGTGGCAAAATTTGACCTCATAGCGTTTATATGATAGTCCTTAAGCTACTGAACAACTTTGCCGAGACGCATCTTTCTAAGTGGCCAGGATCCTGAGATATCCGCAAAACAAAAGTTTCATGCTCACTAGCGCCGCCTGGTGGCAAAATTTTGAACCTCATAGCGTATATGATGGTAGTCCTTGAGCTACTGAACAACTTTGCCGAAGACGGCCATCTTCTAAGTGGTCAGCATCCTGAGCTATCCGGAAAACAAATATTATATGCTCACTAGCGCTGCCTGGTGGCAAAATTTGAACCTCATAGCGTTCATAATGATAGTCCTTGAGCAACTGAACAACTTTGCCGAAGACGCCATCTTTCTAAGTGGCCAGGATCGTGAGATATCCGCAAAACAAATGTTGCATCTCACTAGCGCCGCCTGGTGGCAAATTTTGAACCTCATAGCGTATATAATGGTAGTCCTTGAGCTACTGAACAACTTTGCCGTAGACGCCATCTTTCTAAGTGGTCAGGATCCTGAGCTATCCGGAAAAACAAAAATTATATGCTCACTTGCGCGCCTGGTGGCAAAATTTTGAACCTCATAGCTTTTATAATGATTGTTCTTGTGCTACTGAACAACTTTGCCGAAGGCTTCATCTTTCTAAGTAGCCAGGATCCTGAAATAATCGCAAAATAAATGTTTCATGCTCCCTAGTGCCGCCTGGTGGCAAAATCTCGAATCTCTTGGCTAGAATATGATAGTCCTTTGAGCTACTGAACAACTTTGCCGAAGGCGCCATCTTTCTAAGTGGCCAGGATCCCAAGATAATCGCAAAATAAATGTTTCATGCTCAGTAGCACCGCCTGGTGGCAAAATTTAAATCTCCTAACTTTTGATAGCGCTTGAGCTACTGAACAACTTTGCCGAAGGCGCCATCTTTCTAAGTGGTCATGATCCTGAGATATCCGCAAAATAAATGTTTCATGCTCCCTTGTGCCGCCTGTGGCAAAAATCTGCTAACTCTTGGCTAGAATAATGATAGTCCTTGAGCTACTGAACAACTTTGTCGAAGACGCCATCTCTCTAAGTGGTCAGCATCCTGAGATATCCGCAAACAAAATTTCGATGCTCACTAGCACCACCTAGTGGCAAATTCGGCAATTTCAATGACCACCATATGTTAGCCCTTTAAACTATTGAACAATTTTGCTGAACATCATGAATCCTTTATTTTGAATACTTTTCAAGATATTGATCATTTATAAAAACGGTCGTTAATCTGAGTTTCGGTCGTAAAAAAGTGGTCGTAAAACGAACCGTCGGTAAAAAAACGGTCGTAAAAAGAGGTTGGAGTGTAATATCGACAAGTGAGATAACACTGAATTGATATAAGACAGGGCTGCAAAACGTACGGCAAGCGGGCTTTGGTGTAGTCCGCAAAGGGTTTGAAGATTCGTCTCATATCTAGCCCGTTAGTAGTTCTACCAACTTGAAGTTAGAGCATATCATAACACATTATCTTCCTCTTCTTAGAACCGTTAGAACTGCCTCTTCAAAAATAAATAACTTTTAGTTGTAGTTTGATGTTTCTAGTGAGAAAGCCCATATTTCATTGGCTCACCGCCAAATTTTGTTGCTCAGATTTGACACGTGGTTTAAAACAAGATGGGCAGGCCTGGTATAAACGTATAATAATCTGGTCAAATATTGATGCCTCGTGAACGATAAAATTTATTTTTCACAATTGTACTTCAATATACGTTTTAAGGTCATATACATTTTTTTAAACTGTTGTCAAGTTTTGATCTTTGGATTCCAATCACTGAGCTCTTTTAAATAGCAAAATCATTTGGAATCGTGCTCATTTTACACGTTTCAAATTTAAGTAGGAAACGATCAAATCATATTACCTGTTGAAAACCACCCAAACGCAAAATTATCAAATATGGGATATGAACATTTGTGATTTTCCTAAAAAAAAAACTTGATTCGTGTTATTTGGGACCCACCCAGCAAGTTAAAAAAGACACCGACACGTTAATGCTTCCAGTGGACGATTTGCCCTTTTGAAGGAAGCACCACACTAGACAACGGACTAGCATGCAACGCCCAGTGGCACAGACGAAAAACCTTCCTGACGAAAAGTTTTTCGGACTGGAAGCGGTAATCGAACCCACACTCCTTGACTCGATGCGGCTATATGCTTTGGTAACACTAACCGCACGGCCACGAAGCCCACAAGTTACGAAGTGCTAAAAGCCGCCACTATGTCCAGGAAGTCGATCAAATTGCTCATAGGGAAAGAATCCCTTTACTGGTCTAGTAATCGTTTCCAAGTTTCGTCGTCCAACCGTTTCCGGATTATCAATGATCAGAGATGTCGAGAGTGAAAACGCGACACGATACAAAAATTCCTACATAATAATAAGATAAGTTAATGAGATAAGTTTTTCAAAGATTTTCGGAATCTTCTCTGGACTCTTGAGAAAATCTTGAACGAGTTACCAGAGAAGAGAACCAATGAAATATTTGGAAAATTACTCAATCAAAATTTGATAGAGGAAACCCCTGGAAATCTCGAGTGGAACTCTTTGAGGTGCTAAAGGAATAACAGCTGTAGGATTTTTAAAACTAAAGAATCTAAGTATAATTAACTCAAAAATAGAGATCTTTGAAAGGAATCCTTATTTATGGATTAATTTATGAGGAATCCTTGGTTGAATTTTAAGTTATTTTTTTGGGAAATTTCTTAAAGATTTTGTGGAAAAATCCTTAGAAGAATTTATGGAGCAATTTCTGGGATAATCAGAAAGGGTTCTTATTGAAGGATTGGTCCTGAAAACGGTTAGAAGTATTTTGGAAAATTGCCATGAGAGATTTTCGAGGAATTTTAGTACGCTATGACTTCCCGAAAAAAAATTAATTGAAATTATTTCAATCGTAGAATAAACCTTTTGTGTTATCCTGAAAAAAATCTGTAGGAATTTTTTAAGGTATCTTAAAATAATGCCTGGAGAAATCTTTACAATAATTCCATAGAGAATTCTCGTTGTAATTCCGATGTTTGACTGCTGAAGCAAATTTTGGGATTCCTTTGGAGCAAACTTTGAATTCCTCTTAGCGTATCTTAAGAAACTGATTCAGAAAACTTCAAAACAAATTCCTGGGAAAAACCGACCAGTGAATAACAACAGAGTTGTAACAGATTTTGTTTGTTCAGTTAGCACATATTTTCAAACAAAATATGTTATAATTTGGCTGGTTAGTAGTTAAAGTAACAAAAATTATAACACAATTTCGTCCTCACTAAACAAAAATTAATACAAAATACAGGACGGACTCAATTATCCGGAGACTCGATTGCATATTCGTCATCAAACGTCAACATCCCACCGCAAAATCGCTAGTGTTTGGAGGGGATTTCAACCTCCAACTTGCCAAATAACCTCCAAATCATCACCTCCAAGTAAGTTCTAATACCCTCCGTTTTATGAAATATGTTTGGCGCGTCGACCCGTCGCAAGTTTATCGTTAAATAGTCAATAGATCTTGCATCAAATGTTCAATTTTCATATGCTCACTAGCGCATCCTAGTGGCGAAATTTCGTACCAAACCGTTCACGTTCGGATGACATTGACTTTCTGAACAACATTGCCGAAAACTCGAATTATTTATCTAATGTGGATCAGAATATGAACTAGTTTAGCATCCTCATTTTTTAATGTTTACTAACTGCCGTTATAGGTTATTTGTCCATGTTACTTTTTGTGCATTTAAACTTTTTGTCATCAAACACTTTATTTTTACGTATAGTTTTAGAAAACACTTACCGTCGTTGGGGGTGACAATGGGTCAAAAAGGGATGTAAACGAATTATTTATTGAATAACTATCGCATTTAACTCCAATAAACTTCAAATTTGGTGTGTATGTACTTTGATGGTACTTAACAGCTGTTCAAAACATTAAAGAAAAATATTTTATTCACAGCGGCACCACAAGTGAATGAAAAATGACCCAATCTCACCCCATAGAGGGGGAGACATTGGGTCACTGTAATTGAAATAACTTGTTTTTGATAATATGCTTGCAAAACCATTCACAGCTGAAGAATATTTGATGAAATACGATGCAAACAAGATGAAAAGATATCTAAGATGTTTCACAAGTATGATAAACCCACTTAAAAGAGCGATTATACCAAAAAATTGAAGAGCTATGAGAAAAAATATGTAAACACAACAATTCATCGTCAAGTTTACATAAATTTTCTATTTTTTTCCCTCGAATTGTCTTCAAAGTCTCATCCCCATTGCCATGAAGCCTATTCAGTTTCCCCAAAAGTGTACTGAAACAGTGATTATTTTAATTCTTCGCAAATAGTTAAATTTCGGAGCGACATTCCACGATCAATACATTTCAGGCAGATGTTGATGTCATAATCACGATATTTCAGTGTTCCAACTCATTTGTACTTCCAGAAGATGTTTCTAATAATATGAAAACACTGATAAATAATTAAATAAAAAAAACAATCCATTTGATAAAAATTTCCACGATGTTGCTGCGCATGAAAACACAGCTGCTGTATTGAGAAGCTGTCAAAATGCGTTGCATTGTATCAATGTACGGAATCCTCAAGCAGACTAGTTTGATGTTCAGAGATGCCTGTAATTAGAAAAGAATAAACACATCTTAATGAAAAAGAGAACTACCGGCACCATAAAAGCATAAGCATAAGCATAGCATAAGCATAGATGACCGTACAATTCGTAGTTGCTACTCCGTGATTGACCAAAACAATCGAAGTTGCACAGGGAATTAATGAATGGGGCCTTGGGATTAGCTTACCATTCTTCAATGTGCACAAATCGAGAGCTCAAATTTTAAAAGTCAATAACGGCGCCGGCCACGTCCTTACGGTCATCGGGAAGGGAAGGAATGTTAGTGCGACTACCGTTGTTACTAGAGACCGAGAATCACCTCTGCATCTCCACGGTTGTCATGGAAGGATATTTGGTTAGTGGGTAAGGTATAGATCTGGGAGTCACCAATGGTAGGTGATGCGATCCATGATATAATTACGCCTAACCGAATTCGCGAAAATAATTCGATAATCGCATTGTACGCCGGACAAGTGTTCATCGCTCGCCCTCGCAAGAGCAAAGCGATGCGATCAATAGATCAAACACAACTAACGGATCAACGCCACTTTTCACTTCACCCGACCGACGCGCGACATGTTTGATCCTGCCCTCATCGCCCGCCCCCGCAGGGAGCAAGCGTCAAGGTCGAAGGATCAAACACAACTAACGATCACGCCACTTTTCACTTCACCCGACCGATCGCGCGACATGTTTGTTCCTGCCCTCATCGCCCGCCCCCGCAGGATGCAAGCGTCAAGGTCGAAGGACAAAACACCAACTAACGGATTCACGCCCACTTTTCACTTCACCCGACCGACGCGCGACATGTTTGATCCTGCCCTCATCGCCCGCCCCCGCAGGAGCAAGCGTCAAGGTCGAAGGATCAAAACACAACTAACGGATCAACGCCACTTTTTTACTTTCACTTGACCGACGCGCGACAATGTTTGATCCTGCCCCCATCGCCCGCCCCCGCAGGAGCAAGCGTCAAGGTCGAAGGATCAAACACAACTAAACGGATCACGCCACTTTTCACTTCACTCGGCCGGAGCGCGACATGTTTGATCCTGCCCTCATCGCCCGCCCCCGCAGGAGCAAGCGTCAAGGTCGAAGGATCAAACACTACTCAGAGAACTACCGGCACCATAAAATGTCAAAAAGTGGACTTGAATTTTCTTTTACTGTCGTTCTTGCTTGACCCCAATCTCACCCCCATTTTTGATGTTAAGACACCGTACCGAAAAAAAATAAAATTTTTGTTGAAAAAACAAATACATACCGGAAAATAACGTGTGAAGTGGTAATGAAAAAGACTTTTAAACTTCTACTTATATAACGGTAGAGGTTAAAGTACATGCGTGATACTTTGCAAAGGAGAAATTTAATGTTGTAAATTTTATCTAATTTCAACATACAAGTTTTATTGATATAGTAAACAAAAACTACTATTTCTAAAATGTATACTGTGATGAATTATGTGTAATAATATGTTCCCTAGCATATGAATTATTAATTTTAGTAATATCACCGTTTTAGCTGAAATATTTCATAAATCATATTTTTTCCGTTTTGACCCAATCTCAACCCCCTAGACCCATTGTCAACCCCCATTGACGGTACCAAACATTAACTTTGTTCGGAAACTCAATAAAAAGCAAGCCAAGTCAATTTGTTCCTATTGATGAATTTCCATGCATAACTGTCCCACTAACTGTAATTACTACGCATAACTGTCACACTATACAATTCGCTGCGCTGATCTCGAACAAAATATTCAGTAGGCAGGTTTTATTCAGCTAGAGAGTTTGAGAAAATCGTTTTGAATATCTTCTTACGGTTGGCTTTACCATCTCATGTGGAATACAACCTGTTTTATGTATTTGTATTATCGGGATTTTTTTTTTTTTTTTAAATCTTTATTTAAGTGTATTTTAACACACCGAGGGCTAGTTCTACACTTGTATTAATCGGGATGCATTCATCATTCATGCGAGCCCAAACGTCATATTTGATTGAAATTTTCAATATCAAAATATTATTTCCCATCCGTGTTTCAATGAATTTCAAGTAGAATTTTCAGGGTCAATCACAAAATTCTTTTAGTTTTTCTAGCATCATATAGCACCAAAATTTCGAACCATAGTGCTAACCTACCGAATGTTCTTGATTTTTATGAACATTTTTGAAAGTCTAAAACTTTCTAATCTCATGTGGATCACAAAATAGAACAAGTTTAGAATGCCCCAATATGTAAGCTCAAACACGCCACCTAGCGGCATTATTTCAAACCATACTGTTTGTCATCCAGAGGTCCTTGACCTGCTGAACAAGATCGGTAAAAAACGATTGTAGGTAATCAGCATCTCAAAATATAGGCACCATGAACATGCATGTTTTAAGAATGAACTTGCCTAAAACTTTTCTGGGTGATTGAATATTCAGCTAAGTGTTTCAATTCTTTATCAAGCGGAGTCCGTTCTTATGTCGGGTAGTGTAGGTTGAGTCAACGGATCCATTTAACGGCTTTTAAAATACGAGAATTGAAAAATTTTGAACATTCAATTGGTGGCTGTCCCGCTGACTGACAAGTATGGCCAACATCAGTTGCAAACCAGATTCTGTCTTTGTTCCTTGTTGTAGATGACCGTTAAACTGTATACAAAAATTTGTACTGTTCTCCGAAGAAATCTTTGAGATAGGTTCCATTAGAATTTAATCCATGAATAACACTCGAATTTCTCTATCCATCAACAAGTTTTTTTTTTCTACGCATTCCTTCAAGGAATCCGAAAGAAAATTTTCAAGTTATTGGTCACAGGAATCATCCAAACTGTTTTTTCCTGGCAGAGTCTCATCAAAGAAGATTTTCCAATAATTTTCTCAAATTATTCAAAAATAAAAACACTAGTTCAAAATTAGGATTTTTTGCAAAAAATTCTCCTTTATATACTACATGAGCTCAAAAACTTTTTGCAGAGATTCCGCTAAGTATTTTTAAGAGTTCCAATAATGAAACATCCAAGAAAATTCTCAACAGATCCCTTCAAAAATTAAGTCTTGATTCCATCAGTTATAAACTTGAAATGTCTGAATAAATTAATCCTAATTCATCTTCTTCTCATTTTTTTCCCCTGTCATTAATATTCCATACAATTCGTAAAAAAATCCTCTATTGATTGCTTTTCTCTGGAATTTATCTGGAGATCCCTTAAAAAATGTGTTCGAGGAGTATTTAAGACTTGCTGTAGAAATTTCCTTGAAAAATTTAATTAGAATTCCTCCAGAAAGCATTCCGAGCATATTTTCTAAGATTACAATTATTAAGTACTTCGTTCCATCAGGATCCCATAGATTATTCTTGGTATAGTTTGAATACCATCCTCTTGAGTTCAATATCATATTATTGACGGATTCACGCAAGATCCATGATGCACCTTCAAATAACTTCTAAGAAAATATTTTCAGAAGCCTGATTGTTTCAAGGAATTCGAAAAATTCATGAACGAATTCAACTATCATGACGCATATTGAACATTGACTAAATATGTAAGTGCTGGAGACAGTCTTTGAAAAAAAAATCCGTTGCATTTTTTCCTTCAACTAAAAAGGGGGGGGGCTAGAAATTTGATGACCCATGTCCTAAGACAAGCTCAATTTAAACGAATTCTTTAGATAATAAAGCCTGTCCACGATAAATTTCGGACACGGATGGCGGGTGTACCACAGAAAGTTCGAGAATTTTACAGAAAGAAGGATTAACATCCCTTGTCAACTGTTTATTTTGTAGATATAACTCTTTTATTCTGAAATAAACCATTGTTTTTTGTTGAATTATGAGTAACTTTTTTTTCTGCCATTATTTGGGTGTCCGAAATTTAACGTGGACAGGCTTTATTTGCGAAAAAAAACTCTGTTTTATGCAGAATCATTTATCAAACGTTCGAGGAATGTAGCCCAAATGACATCCGATAAATCATACTCGCATTGAAGTAAAATGACCTGGCGCCAACGATGCACTGCTACTGTTGCATTTCCTAAACGCAACAACAACAGCGGAAGGAAGAATGAACAAGGAAATCTAACATTAGCTCGAAAACAGCGAACAGAACAAAACGAAAAATACGACTGTGCAGCCAAAGTCGCCAGCAGCTCTCCCGAGCTGAGAATGAAAACTAAATTATATCAAATTAAGTTTTTTAGATGTTTAGAATATTGACTACATAACAAGTTTTGTTTGATTTAAAAGTTAACATAACAGAAAGGAAAACAACTGTTTTCTACTTGGAACATTTCAGTAACAGCATGGCCAGTTCTTAGTTATAACAGTAGAAGCATTAACCTAAGAATGCTAATGTCGCTACTGTTCGTGTTACCAACATCTAGTTTGCCACGCACTGACAGCCTGAGTAACGGTCCTCAAAGTGTCAAATCAATTTTAAAGATCAAAGCAAATCTTTGGGTTTTTAAAAACAGCGAAAACTCATAACTGAAGGTAAAAATAATTAAAATCAGTTTTGTGGTGCCACTTGCGTTCTACTACTAATATTGCTATTGTTATAATCTTTTCACAACTGAAAAGGATAACGAAATTTTTGAGTCAGAACGATACTGTCTGATACTGAGGAAGATAATATTTCCTTTGTTATATAACATAGACTAAAAACCCGTATTATTTTCAATATTTATTCGTCAAATAAAATGGTCAGATAAGTAAATGAGAACTGATTCCAATTTCAGAACAATCTCATGTTAAGAAACTTCATTATTCAAAGGGAATTCTTATAAAAACTGATAGCTTACTATTAATTGTGGATTTAAAAGAGTTCTTCGGAAGCATATCAAACAATATAAAAAACCTCACTCTTTAATTGTGTTACTATAGAGTTAGGTGGGGCAAAAATTCAACCTTAGTGGTATAATTAAAGTTTCCAGAAAAACAATACCAGTTGAAACAAAACGAATACCATACAGTGAACCTTAAACATATTGGCTATAATTTTGCTGAACAATTTTGTGTCAAAATATTTACCCATTTTTAGTTATAACAGTTTCAAAATTGATAGTCTTTAACGAACTTTTGCCCCACCGGTGGGCAAGAGTTTGAATCAAGGCATACTTTACACTAGCCGTAAACTTAAGTTTGACGAAAAATACACTCTAAATTTTCATCAAAAAATTGCCCAAAACAGGGTTTATTGAAATATACTCAAAAATAACTGTTTTTCGCAAAACTAAGTGGAAATGCAAAATTTTGGTGACATTTTTCGCACGATCGGACAAATTTCGCTAAATTTGAAGATAATATGTGGATTTTAGGCAATTTGCACATTTTTCAGTGAGTTTATACATGGGTCAAATTTTTGCCCCGCTATGGGCCAAAAATTGTTTCCAAGCATTTATGCAAAAACTAATGCACCTCAAAGCATCCTTATGATAGGCCTAGAAACGCCTTTACATAAAATATGAAAAAAATAGTGTATCTTCATTTGGTTCCATGCATCGAAAGTTTGACCAAAAATTACAATATACACGTTGAAGAACAACAAATAGCCATAATTTTTTTAAATCTCAATCGATTTTTATGATATTTGGAATGAAAGTCTCTTACTTGAATAGCATTTAAACCACCATGAAATATATAAGTTTTATTTTGATATGAGCTAGAAATCTTAAAAAGAAACTCTTGCCCCACTCGAACTTTTGCCCCACTTTACTCTATGTGACAAACTGTGATTTTATGATAACAGCAAGACAGCTATAAATATGTTGTTTATAAATATATAATAATGACATCTCAATCTGCAATTATATCAAATTGCTAAAAACAACATATAGCCGTTTAAAGTTTTCCAATCAAAAACAAATTTAGATATCAATTTGTTCAAATATTATTCCCTTTCCCAGCTCGGGCTTCTATGCCATGATAGACGCCATCTCCACAACCCAGCAGTGGGGATGTGGAATTTGGGAAACACGAACACCGCCCGCCGCTCAACAATATCTAACTTAGGTAGGGGGAGATCCCCCAGTACCGGACACTTAAGCCACTAAATTCATAATTCGAAAAATATTGGTTTTATGGGCTCGTGTTACCCATTTATGATAAATATTATAATTTTTATAGTGTACAAAAATAAATTTGAAAATATAAATATGAATTTTGACATTGATTTTTGATGATGTATTTTAGAACCAAATTGATCGATCTTGAAAGGTGGCACCCAATACCGGACACGATCTGGAAATGCCTCGAATTCTGTAAATTTGAATATCATTGAATGTGTACACTATAGAAATAGTTTATAATTACCAATTCAATGCAATTGCAACATTTACAAAAATAATTTGAGTTTTTCTTAGTTTGCAAGATGCCTATCAAAAACCTTTTTCACATATGATGAAAAATAGCACATTTTACGATGTTGTTATGAATGTTCATTCTTCTTAATTTTATTGCATGTTTGATACCATGGTCGACGGAACCCATGAAAAATGAAAGTATTTTGAAACACTGATGCAATAATTACAAAGATATCATATAACAAATCAAGCTGTCCGAAACTGAGGGACAGGAGGTGCTTAACCAAAATTGTAATTTGTCCATATTTACTTCAATTATGGTACAAAATACATTCTTACTATCAAATTAGGATTATGGTCGATCATGCTTGCGGGATCCAAAGTATTTTTTCATATTCAAAATAATTACTAAATAGGCTCAAAATTAAGAAAATACGTCAATTTTTTAAAGATTTTCAAACTTTTCAACTTTTTTAAAAAGGGATGCATATTTCAAGGATGTGTTATTCTACGCAAACATTAGTCTACATAATAGCTTTCTTTTCTACTAATACACCATCTTGATTGGACCATGATTTCTCAATGTTTCGACTTTGTCCGGTATTGGGTGCTGTCCGGCACTGGGGGATCTCCCCCTATACTTACCTATATTAAGATGATTGTAGGAATGTTTGTACAACGATGGCGATGGGGTTTCGTGTGTGGTCTTTTGCACCGGGGTGCATCGCTGTTTCGTTATTGTTAAAACGAGCTCTTGAAAGGTGCGACGACGATAGGTACTGTTGGGGAGTGGCGGACAAAACTCTCAATGCTTGAGTTGACAGTGGAGCTACTTCTGTTTTGTAGAGCGTGGAGGTTGTAAAGGAGACCTCTAAAACATTTAATTCTTTACAATGTTTTTTTGCGTACAAAGAGTAATGAGGCCCTTAAATCTAGATAAACATTAGCATTAGAATTTGCACAAATTCGTAGGTGGTACAGACCTTGACTAGCTCTGAAATTAAGAAAAATACAGTCGCCTCTCCACATCTCGATATCGAAGGGACCATCGAGATAGGGAGAGATCCAGACCAACAACAAATTTTTGATGAATAGGGGTTCCTGGGGTAATATGCACCACTTAAGGAAAATGAGTCGAAATGAACACTTAACAACATGTATGTAGTGTTTTAATACACTAATCTAGTTGGTTTGGGTTCTCCCTACATGGTGTTGAGCGAATTTTGGGGCAGAACGCACCACAACATTGAGGCAAGACGCACCTAAACAAAGGGGCATGATGCACCACATCAATGAGGCAAGATGCACCATCGTGTTTTAAACGTTATTTTATTTATCGTAAAAACACGAATATTTGATGATTTTCGTCTACAAGATGATACAATTGTGCATAAATACGTTAGTAAAGACTTCAAATGACCTAACTTTTATGATTGTAGATTATTTTATGATGGATCGTTCTGCCCCGACTAACGGAGTGCATGTTGCCCCAACCGGGTGCATTACAGAAAATGTTATGAAAAATGGAAATCGTTATGTTATTTCGCCAAATCATGTAATTAACAACTTACCAAGTCTCTAATCATCTGTTTTATGGTGAAAGATTGTATTAATTCTCAATTCATCGCTTTCAAAACAAATAGTGAAATGATCGGGAAAGTTACATCAGAATCGTGCTTTTCGAATTTATTGTTCTATCTCCCTGTAAAGTATCTCAAAATGTATCAAATTCTCAGGGTGTAAACAATTTGCAACTTTTCATCAATCCGCAAAGTGTTTTTCGCTCAAAACTCTTTTATTTCAGAGAAATTGACTAGGTGCGTATTGCCCCGGCAGTGCATATTACCCCAGGAACCCCTACTAGATTGAAAAACACTCCGTTGCCAAGAAAGTTATACACAAACAAACGTCATTTTGCGCTCCTCATTTGTTTTGAATCCCAAAATTTTGGTCTAGTAACCTTCGATATTGGTCATATCGACATACGGAGAGAAAATTGAGAACGAAAAATCGACAGAAACAAATCGAGATATGGAGATATCGAGATAAGGAGGATATCGAGATATGGGGAGTGAAAATGTATGCAGACTGAAGGGACTTATGAAATCATCGACATAGGGAGAGATATCGAGATGTAGAACATCGAGATGTGGAGAGTCGACTAATTTGCAACATTCGATGCACTATTGCAGGAGCAATTCCTCCTGTTGTTTTGGTGTTCCGCCTCTGCGCCATTTAACTGTGCATCATAGTTCTGCTTCCTTTTTTAATCATCTCAGTTTGTTCTTCAAAATATCTCCACCGTTTTTCCGGCAAATTTCGGCTCGCGTTGCAAAGCATTTTCGGGATGCATTTTGTTTCTAGTTTTTGAACATCATCATTCAAAAATGTCCAATGTCATATTCCTCCACATCTTGCAGTTGCGAAAATATAAATTTGCCAATTCGATCTACAATATCCTTTTTGAGATAAAAATGAAATCATTAATTTGCAGAGAAAATATTAACTGCATGTTACCTATTGAAAATCATTGTCATATAGTTTTATGCTACACTACCTTTATGACAAAGGCACATTATGCCAGACGACTTTATGCTAAAATAAGCTTCCACCGAGTTTTATCTTGCTGCATATTCAAACATGAAGAAGCTCAGATCATATCACTGACAAGCTTAGGCCGTAAATAGCAACCGGACCGATGAATATGGGTCCCTCACGACAACTTAAGCAAACACCGAGAATATAGTTGAAAATTCAATTGACAAAAACTAACAACACTTCAAGTGTTATTATTTATGTTTATTTGATGTAAATGGGTTTCTGTTTAAACGATTTTTTCCTGCCACCGCATCAACTGAAATGAGATACTGTGCTGTACCCCTGTAACCAACACCCCTGTGCAAACTCATCCACCTTTTCTGGGTGATCACGGCGTTGTTGGCTTCAGAGGAACCCCTTCTCCGTCATGTGTAGATAGACTTGAGTGTAGTTTTTATTACATTCAAGCTAGATAGCACATAATAGAGCTTTGTTCAGTTTCTTCTGGCGACGGTATAAGACAAGCTGACCCGAATAAAAAATTAAACATAATATAATAGTTGAACTTATTCAAATGCCATACAAAAAAAAATGATATTTACACAGCACGTAATCTTTCTTGATTATCATGTGAAATAAGTTATTATTGAATATTCAACGATAAATGACGTAAACGCATTCCGAAAAACAGAAACTCTTTTTTATCTCATCTTATTTATCTCTTTATCTCTTTTTATCTCTTGGGGTTTGAACTCCCTGTTTGTGGTCACATCTAATTTAATTATATTTTTTTTTCTTTGAATCATAATGCATTGAATATATGCTATACATTAGTGGGGCATTCTATACATTGACGTCGAAACCCAGTGGAAACTAATTTTAAGGGTCTCTTCTAACTACTCTGTGTCTTCCTCTTCTTCTTGTTCTTATGAGCACTTCCACACTGAGACTTTCTTTGCCAAAGTTGCCATTTTCGCATTCGTATATCGTGTGGCAGGTACGATAATACTATATGCCCAGGGAAGTCAATGAATTACCTTTACGAAAAGATCCTGATCCGACCGGGAATCAAACCCAGACACCTTCAGCA
Organism: Aedes aegypti; assembly: GCF_002204515.2. NCBI lineage: Eukaryota > Metazoa > Arthropoda > Insecta > Diptera > Culicidae > Aedes > Aedes aegypti. The sequence goes on from NC_035108.1 coordinate 146,072,420, forward strand.
TGGCTTTGCTTTGTAGCCGCGGACTTTAACCACTCGGCTAAGGAAGTGGGCCCACTCTGCGTACTTAGCTCAAATCATCGAGCAGATCATATTATAAAACGTTCTAACCTACTCATGATGTGACATCTTACTACCTTTTTTAATTCGAAAATACTATTTTCAGATTTCACCGTATCTGGTAAACTATTTTACGAAATTTCTCCTCTATAGTCGAATGCCTTTTTACCGTTTTTAGTATTTCTGCGCGTTACAGCCAGATGAGCCTGATGACGAATGCTATGCAAACGGTCCTGTCGTTGTAGAATAAAGTTATGGTATGCTTTTGGATTCTTGATGAGGTTTCGTATACATACTAAGGATTGTTGTACACATAATCCTAGGATCGGGAGTATATTTTTTGTTGAAAACAATCGAGGTTTGTCATACACGATCCTGAGGCATCTGTTTTGAGTGACCTGCAGAGGATTGATTATGTAACTCTTTGAAGCTGTACCCCAAATCGATACCACGTAACACAATTTTGACTGAAAAAAAAACATCAGAAATTGTGCTTAGCTGTTTCAGTGGTACAAACTTTGCAATCTTCCATAAGGCTCCGCAAAAGGATCTAATATGACGTCTAAACTTCTCAGCGTGTCCACGCCATATCAGAGTTGGATCAAACGTCAGGCCTAGGTATTTCATCTCATTAACCTCCTCAATTACTAGAGAGCCTATTAACAATTCACCGTAATCGGGAATCCTCTGTCTCGTTGAGCGAAAAATCATATACAGTAGGCCGTCCCTTATTTTGCGAAAATGTGAAATGTTATAAGTTCGTCATTCTAAAGTGCTCGTTTTTGTAGGAAAAAAAAATCATATAAAAATGTAAAGTCCCTACGGGAACGCTAAGTGGTCTCCCAACTGCCTTGAAGGTATCAGGTGTAGATGACCCCCCATGCGCAAACCGAGCTCGCTGCTCTAGTGCACGCTTCGTGAGTACGAAAACCCACTAGTTACTCATTCTCCTGTGCGCGTTCATAGTCATCATAAAAGTTTATTTCCTTTGTAATTATGAATGTTATATCAACTAGATTTGTTCAATAGATTTTAATTGTTTAAAACAAGGTATTAGTTTGGCTAGAACCATGAGTTGGGTAAATGTTGACAATAAAGGAAAAAAGGTTATAATTATTAGAATTTGACAAATTGACCGGAACTAGTTATCTGAAATAATATTTTATACTATGTACATCTTTATAACAGTGCACGCTGACATTAAATTAGCAACTACAAAGAAAACAAACTTCTATGCTTAAAATCAACGCGCGCAGGGTAACTTGTTATTAGTGGCTTTTCGTACTCACGAAGCGTGCACTAGAGCAGCGTGCTCGATTTGCGCACGGGGGTCATGTACACCTGATACCTTTAAGGCCTTTGGGGGACCACTTAGCATCCACGTAGGGACACAATTTTACATGATTTTTTTCGTACCAAAACGAGCACTTTACAATGACGAACTGATAACATTTCGCATTTTCGAAAAATAAGGGACGGCCTAATATACAGTCACCCCACAGTTATGGATCAAGTATGGGTCTTTTTTCAGAACAAAATATGATTTAAAAACATGGTGACACTGTGCAAATCAAAATTACTTCCCTGGCACTGCAGAATATAGTTGTTTTTGAGAATACACCTCAACATACCCGGATATTTACGAAAACGTGTCGATTTCGATAGAAATTGCAAACGATGTCCAGCCCACAGGTGTGAATCAGTGGGAGAGGAGGATCCTTATTATCAAATCAACACACATTATGGATCAAAACACTGTCCAGCTTTCAACGTTAGCTTGCTATAATATTTGAATCACCCCTTTCTGACTTTTCTTGCGTACACTATAATTTTTATAGCTCAATCTTAGCATGCCTTGGTAAAATTAAAATTTCTTATGTTGACGTTGTAATGTCAGAGTTTTTCCACACTTAATTTATGAACAAAAATTACTATATTTTCTCATTTTATAATGTTTTTTTTTTATCTGTTTTAGGTTAGAATGAAGCGATTTAAAGTGCCCAACAAATTTGAAAAAGTTATTGATTTCAGTTGAAGATTTTACTTGGCACTAGGCAACTTAACAATTTAATGCAATGCTTGTTAGAGAGATAGAAACGGATAAAATGTTGTAATTTGATGATTCCTGCTACAAATCACAATGTTAAAATGTTTTTTGGATTCATGGAGTTACATTTCTTTTCGAATGCTTTAGATAGTTTTGAACCTAGTGAAATCCGCTTAAGTAAGTAGTTAGGATAAGCCTGTTTAACGTTTTTGAACCACGGACAAATTCCGGAAGTATATTGTCCGATGGTTTACAAATTTTAGTGCTTGAGAAATTTTGCTTTTTCTATCATTTTCGTAAAACTACATAATGGAATTATGTAAAAGTCCAGTTCAATATTTTTTGAGATCTCGCCATAAATGGTGTCGTATGCTCATGATTCTCTACTAGATTCTATCCCTCTTTGACACTAGCTAGAATGTGACCTTTTTTAAAGGCTTGTTTAAAAAGACAATTTTGTCTGATTGCTTTTCAACGCAGGTTTAGAACGAAAAAGGACGATGTTAATCCGAACACATTACCAATCCGTTTGAACTTTCCAATAGATAAGTTTCGTTACTGTTTCAAACATTCGTCGTATTACAATGCTCAGCGGTTATGGATAAGTAGATTTTATGGACTAAGTACCTAAAAGGAAATAAAAATAATTTTAAACACAGTCGAAAAGCTTTATATCAGGGCTATATCACATATGTAACTGCTTAGCATCAAATGCGAATGTTCTTTGAAGCATGACTGCATTAAGGCGAAGTAGGCCGTCATTGAAATTTGTACGCGTCGTTGATGATTGTTGCTAATTCATCTCCCGATTTCGAATCAAAGAAAATCAGTTGGCTTTGCACTGACACAGCTGAAAAAGTATCATCATACTTTATGCATGTTAGCGCGTACAGCGATACTTTTTCAAGTCAATATAAACTATCGAGACTGCGTTTTATCACTTTGAAATGCAAGCTGAAAAGACACCATTGTTGCCAAAACGAATGACGGGCTACTTAGCCTTAATGACATTTGCTAGCTGTTTTCAATCATCATCCGTCATTGAAAAAGCAAAGCTAATATGTTCAATTTTGAAACATGTCAGCAATTGCGCCATTTGGCAGGAGCTCCAAATGCCGTGAAATATGGAATGTCGTATTTTCGACGATTTTTTACAATTTATCTGTAAATCGGATACGAAAATGATGTACTACAGTAATGTTCAGAATAGGCAAAGAAATAATACTACGGTTGAATTTTTATGATCAGGCATGAGGTTAAGAATCTGGTAGAACAAAAACTGAAGAGAAAAGTATGTTTTACAAGTACTTTGATAAACAGAAATTCATTTTATGATTTTATGGTTTGACCATTTCCAATCGGTGTACAGCGTTCTCAGAAGTTGTAAAGTACTGATAATACGTTCAACTAGTTAATTTGATTTTCGTTTTTTCCAAATTCTCGTTAGAATTTTATGATTGTAAAAAATAGCCGAAAAACACAAATTCAACTTGAGGCACCTCCTATTTTTTTTCCAAATTGGATGAAAATTTTTATGGTAGTTTGTTTTAGTATTGCAATTGGGACTAGGAGGTGACTGGCTGAATCGGTTTTTATGAAATGGGCTAAGGTATATAAGGGGTCGTCCATAAATGACGTAGCTTTCTATGGGGGAGGGGGGGCTTCACGAATGTGCGACGAAATGTGACGAGGGGGAGGGAGGGGTCCTAGCTAATGGACGTAGCATATTGAATCATTTCGGTAAAATGAGAGGCGCTGAAAAAAATGACATACAATTATTTTTTATCAAACTTGCTTTTTTACTTTTGACTTATAAAGTTGTGATATGAAATGATGTTTCAGCTTCAAAACATTCATATGACAAGATTGGAAAAATTCTAAGAAATTTTAGAATTTTTGGATGCATGCAATCAAACAGTTTTTTTTTAAAGCTTTGAATAATTATATAAACATTATATTGTATTCATGTCTAAATAAATTAATTTATAGATAAACAAATTAAAAAATAAATAAATTTATCAAAAATCAATGCTTTAACGACATGTCAAACTTTGTTTTAGTAATATGAGGGATTCCACGGAGGCATGCAAGTCGATTCTGATCGACCATTTCAAAAATATCTGAAACTTTGCACAGTTTTGCAGTTCCATCTAAATCGTCATTTTCCGATATCAAATCTTCAAGTTGAGTCACGACTAACTTTTCAAAAGGGTGTATGTAAAAATGGTTCAAAAATATTCAAAAAGCTGTACAGCAAAAACGGTTCGTTCGATTGTTAGACAACCAAAGAAACAAAGTTAGACAACTAAATAAAGATTCCAAAAAAAATACACAAAGTAAAAAAAAATTTTTTTTTGCATTAAAAAACATCATTTTTGTCACAAAAACTCAAATATCTCAAAACCCTATCGGAATACCAACGTAATTTTTTGAGGGAAAACGGTCCATTATATTAGCTATCTACCATAAAAATTTGGTGATGGTAAGCCAATAAACAAAAAAGTTATGACATTTCAAATATTTCACAAATTTGACACGTAGTGAAAATTTTTTTTTTTCATTGTTATTTTTTTTTTAGGACCGCAGTTTGTTGCTGAATTTTTTGTTAAGGGTACCACATGAGGATAACAAGTTGTTTTCATGATATTTTATTTAATTATTCATAACTATTATAGCATCTATTAGAAAGTTAGACGCGATCCAGTGTTGTGATCTAAAGTCTTGATAGTGTTATATTTTTTAATGTACGTAACTGAAGAAAAATTCTCTCAATAGTGTTGAAACCTTTTGATAAAAGAAACCTATAATAAATCTAATATTGAAGACAAAAGCTACAAAAAAAGTTTTCTATACAGGTATACGACTAGTTTACCTGCAAAAAGTTTACCTCGTAGAGAACAAGGTGGGTCTATACCCAGGTGATCTAGTATACGTAAAGCAGGTCGGTTTTCTCGGCGCTGGTTTTCTCCACAAAGTTAAAATCTGATTACACCTGGGTATAGACCCGCCTTGGTAGAGAATAGACTTTGTTAATCATATTTGGGAGAAAGCGAGTAACTTCAACAACATCAAAAACATGATAGGTACATACCATGAACATACTCACGAAAAAGCTAAAAATATACTACCACTATGGTTATAAAAGATTTAATTGTAAAATTTTTCTTCAGTCAAGCAAACGACACCAAACTAGATAATGATGCAAAAGTGCTCGATATTGTAAAAAAAAATGAATAATAATAAATAAATAAATAAGTATTAATAAAATGTTTTCATGATCTCATAACGCATACCCAAATCCAAAACTTTTAAAGTTTATATATAACATTTAGAAACTCATCGATCATACTCTAAAAAAAATATCCTGGTAAAAAAAAAATTATTTTCGTGTAATCTGTTAATTCATTTTAATTTATGCATATATACATATACATATAATATTTGTACATATACATAATATTTATACATATAATATACATAATACTAATGAATACATGAAAACGACTTGTTCAATTCACGCAAGGCCCTTAACAATAAAGTCAGCAACAAACTGCGGTTCCCGTAATAATTTACACCGAAAAAAAAATTTTTTTTCTACTTAATGTGAAAATTGTGACATGTTTGAAATGTCATAACTTTTTTGTTTATTGGTTTACCATCACCATCAATTTTTATGGTAGATAGCTAATATAATGGACCGTTTTCCCTCAAAAAATTACGTTGGTATTACGATAGGATTTTGAAATATTTGAGTTTTTGTGTCAAAAATTATGTTTTTTAATGCAAAAAAAAAAAATTCACTGTGTGTATTTTTTTTGGAATCTTTATTTAGTTGTCTAACTTTGTTTCTTTAGTTGTCTAACAATCGAACGAACCGTTTTTGCTGTGCAGCTTTTTGAATATTTTTGAACCATTTTCACATACACCCTTTTGAAAAGTTAGTCGTGACTCAACTTGAAGATTTGATATCGGAAAATGACGATTTAGATGGAACTGGAAAACTGTGCAAAGTTTCAGCTCAATAGAAAAAAATGAATTAAAAAATTTACCAAATTTTGGTGCTGTTGCTTGGAATCACTCATATTCATATTTTCTATTAGAGCTTCATTTCTTAAAAAAAAACATATGTTTGTTATGTTATCAATATGTTCCCATATTGATGTGTTTTCGGGCATGTTCCGAATTAGCCACATCCACCGGGGCACCTAGAATCTACTATAAAGTGGTCATGGCAGCCGGTGGTGCTGGAAATGCTTCGGAAAGCATAACCTTTGAAAATCATGAAATTTGATGCCCATATTGATAGGGTTCCGGATATGTTCCTAATTGACCACTACCCCCAGGATACCTGGAACGTTCTATAGAGTGGTCTGTGCATCTAATGGTTCTGAATACGCTGCAGGAAACCTCATTTTTTAGGTTGGTGTCCGCTTGGATATAGCTCCGGATAATATTTACATGATTGGAAATACAAACATGACTGACCATTAGGGTGCGGCCTATTTTTCAAAAGTTCTCAAAACCAAAAATTCGTATGCTCTACTGAATTCTAATCACATTAAAAGAGAAACCTCAAAATCTGAGCCAAAAATATTGAAATTTAGAGGTGGCGCAAGCGTCTTGAAGGTAAATTTTCAGGTTATGAAAAATGACCTTCAGTGAAGTAAACATAACTTTGTTATTTTCCAACCGATTTTTTAGCATCAATACCTTCAAAATTAAATTTATGAAAACTCTATAGAACATCAAATTTGTCTAAAATAAAAAATAGTTTTAGTTAAAAGTAATTTATTCAAAAAATTTCCTCATTTTTCTAAAAATTTCAACTTTGTTTGACCATAACTTCATGATTACTCAACCGATTCAAAATCTTTTTATATGATTTTGAAGCTAATTCAATTGGTTTCAAACCTTTCATACATCACATTTCACTAAAAATATGTCTTGACCAAGTTTTTCAGCAAAAACTGAACAAAAACATGATTTTTTAACGAAAAATGCCAGTTTTTAATTATTTGCCAGTTAAATATTATCTCTAAAGCTGAAACTGGTTTTTCTCATTTGTTTAACCTTTGTGAGTGACTTTGCAACAATTTTGAAATAATTCTGCAACAAAAATATTTTTGCGTATGTAAAATTATATATGCACTATTCAACTCGTAATTAAAGCAAGATGCTTTATAAATTTAAGTTCAATAGAAAAAATGCAATTTCCGGCGAAAAAAACTTAAATAATCAATAAAAATTTGATTTTTTCATTGAAAAATCATGTTTTTGGGTAATTTTTGTTGAATTATTAAGTCAAAACCATTTTTAAGAAAAAAGTGTTGTAGGAACAATTTAAAAACAAATAAATTTTCTTCAAAAACATGAAGAAAGATTCTGAATCGATTGATTAATTATGAAGTTATGGTCAAACAAAAATGATTTTTTTAGTAAAATGAGGAAAAATTTGGAAAAAAGTATTTTTAACTAAGACTAGTTTTGATTTTAGATAATTTCGATGTTCTACAAAGTTTTTACAAATTTAATTTTAAAGCTATTTATGCTAAAAGTTTCAAAATCGGTTGAAAAATTACAAAGTTATGTTTATTTCGCTGAAGGTCATTTTTCATAACTTGAAAATTCACCTTCAAGACGCTTGCGCCACCTCTAAATGTTAATATTTTTGGCTCATATTTTGAGGTTTCTCTTTTAATGTGATGAGAATTCAGTGAAGCATACGAATTTTTAATTTTGAGAACTTTTGAAAAATAAGCCGCACCCTACTGACCATGCTTTCCGGAACCAGTTTTACGGAAATGGTCATATTTCTGAAGATTTCCAACCAATCTTAATGCGTCCGGTGGCATTCAACTTCCTATTAGTTCTTGTTTCTAGGAAAATTGCAAACATCTATCTAACTTTACACCGTACAAAAATACAAGCGACAGAAAAAATGACATTTGGACATGACCTCAGAAAATCCGGAACATCTCCGGTGTCCAGTGGCCAATATGCATGGCCAAGGAAGTTCCTATAACTGGATCAAATTTGCCGTCGACTGCTTCCAGATGCATCCAATATAATCCATTTTTCATAAAGTTATAAGCATTTGAATTTGGGCAAAATTTTGCCTATCTCAATCATTTTGCCTATCCTCTGTAGATCAAGATGCTAAAGCCAGGATAATTAATGAGCAACTCAAACTTAACAATTATTCTAGATCATTGCGCAACAGGTTGGTTAACAGATCAAATGAACGCAATGATCCTCCGATAATAGTAAGATCAGATGAAATGAACCTGGAATATACTTACCGTTCCATTGCATACATGCCTCACCTGTCGAATCGCATCGACAAGGAAATAAAGCGAAATACAAAAACATACGACTAGCAACATACATCTGGAAATCGGTAAGGAGTCTGTTCTCAAAAGTCAATGATCCAACCCGGTGCTAGGCAGCCATATTTTCGTGGTCAGCATCAAACTCAAGAGCAACAACGTACATTGGCGTAATCATATTAGGGAATTTTTCCTCCAATACTAAAATGTGTTTCTAGCTAATCATATCCACCCAAATTGACTTGCTGTACTGCAATCCAATAGTTTTCAACCGTTTGTATGCTCGAATAACTGTTGTTTTGCGGGAAAAGAAATTTTTCGGAGAAAAAGATTTCGCCATCATCGATTGTTATTCCTCAAACGGTTATTTGTTTACAAACATTGAGCTGTCAGTGAGAACCACTTCCCGGTGGAAACCAGAGATGTTTGCTCGTTATTTTTCAATGGGGTTGTATGGGCGGTGTCAGGAGGCTGCAAGGATCCGATACCCGAAGAACAAAAAACCGATGTCATCTACTCCATTCCATGCAACAGCTGTCCAGCTTGTTACATAGGAATGACCACAAACAGGCTTTAAACAAGGATCAGCGGTCACAACACCCTAGATCAATGATAATAAATCTTAGAGCTGTTTGGTGGAATACCTACACTGAAATGAATTTTATTGTAGAAACTACTGAATCCATGGTAAAATTAAGAACTGCACCAACGATTTTCAACCGACTACATTAATCTGCTAACTCTACCAAAACATAGTCAACATCACTACACAAGAAAATTTCTTGACTACAAACATTCTTGATTTGAGAAGTTTGGCATCATACTTTTACCACACTGTGTTGTACGGTGGGTGTCACGGATTGAAATACAATGCTTTTTAGTGGATGCTACTATGGACATAGTCAAATTTACTGCACTGCTCAGTGATTTTCACCAGATTATAGTAAACTTAACAGATTTTCGTAGTCGGTTGAAAATCGTTGGTGCAGTTCTTAATTTTACCATGGATTCGGTAGATTATACAACAAAATTTGTTTGCGTGTATAAGTAGATGAAAAACCGAATTTAGTACCATTTAATTCTACTATACTTTGTATCTTTTGACAGATACGCGTATTTCTATTACACGACACTGAAGACGGCCTTACAGTTGAGTTCGATATACGCGTATTTCGACCTATTGTAACGTTTTACGTTTTTTGTAGTTTAAAAACATTAATAATAAACAAAAAAAAATAAACAAAAAAGGATTTTAGTTTTTTATAGCGTTGAATCAAAATATTTTGTTTGCGTTCGTAAAATGCAGCGATCCATGTAGCGTAAGCGTATGTGGATTGCGTTTGCCATAACGAATTGGTGAAAGCTTCGCAAAGCGCCATGTACACATTTTGGCGGACTACAGGCGTAATTCAGATTTGTCGCCATACCTACCATACGCCATGCAAAAGCAGTTGGCGCGATTTTCTATAATAGTTGCTTTTTGTTTGAATAGTTGGACGGTCAGAATAGGCAGTTTCTTGGCGCAAGAGTTTCTTCGACTCAATCATTTCACTACGAAGTTGGCTGGAGAGCAGAAGTGCGCGAGTCGTGTGATAAAATTAAGTTCAGTTGCAGTAAATTTTAAAAGTTGAAGTTAAATCTGGTGAAATTAAATTTGAAGTCTTAGGTAAAAGTTAGTGAGTGAGTTTGAAAGTAACAAGTTGTGTTAAACGTTTTGTGTATTTCTTTCTTTAGAGGACTGAGGTCCGTGAATAATTCGCGTTTCTGCGCAAAAGGTTTTATTAAGTTTATCTCAACGGAAAAAGGTAATTATAATTAATTAATTGCATGAAGACTTAAAAACTAATGTGATTTCGCGTTGGACATGCAGCGCCCTGCGCTTTTTCCGTACGGCTGGATTTCTACGTTGACATTCGGCATCCGTCCCCGCCGAATCGAGAATTTTGGTAGTCCGTTCGTCGAGAATTCTGGAGTCCGTTTATCTTCGAGACCCGTGTGCAGTGCAAAGGCCCGCCTTTTAATTAGGTAGCTAAACGGAGGCGTGAGTGAAGTCGCTAAAGCTCTTCTGTAGCGAGTTTTTCTCCTTCGGACGCCAATTACCGAAGGTAAGGTCCCATTCCGTTACTCCTAGTGGACCATTTCCGAGAGTTCGGTTCGTTGAAGCGTGACGCCAATTGAACGCCGCGAACCTCGATCCTAACCCAAAGATAGGGCGACATTACTCCCCGCTCGGATTAGCGGACAGGTACGCGAAGCCGGGTCGCTGGGTACGTGTTCCTCTATTGGCAGGAGCGGATCGTCCCGGGTATTAATAGGCGAAATCGCTGTCTCACTCTCGAGATCCGAAATCGGAAGCTTCCGTTCCAGCCGCCACTCCCTCCGCAACGTTATTCCGGCCATTTTGCACGCGGGTCAATTCTTTGCTGCCCGCCAATTAGCAGCACGGACACGCCGGTGGTCGCCATCTCGCTACCGCCATCGCCGAGTTCGATCGTCGCCATCATCGAGTCTGCGGAGTCAACGTTCCGTTCCCCGTCAACGAGCCTTCATCGAGTCAACGTAAAAGCCTGCGCAGGTACGTCAAGAGCTTATTTTACATGGCCATGTTTGCTCTTTTTCCATTCCGTACGGTTTTCCTTTGTCCAACCCGAATGAATGGTGAATTCGATTCCTAAAATAAAAGTTTTGAAGAAAGATTAGTTACTTTTTCCGTTACGTTTAACTATGCTTAAATAAAACTACTCGCTAACTTACATTACGTTTCGTTCCGTTTATTAGCTCTTTTGAGTAAGCATCCTCTTCTGAATTCCCTAAAACTTTAAGGCTGTGGAGGAGTAAAAGTCATTCTTGCGTTTGATTTTCTAGTGTTGTTTACCAAGAACCGTTCAAAACTCTCCCAGAGAGAAAAAGTCTCTAAACGTCGGGCAAATCTGAACACGACTGGTGGTCTCTCATTGAGAGTGGCGCTTAAGCCACCGAGTTTGCTAAAAATCTCTAGTAAAGTTTTACGGACGGTTACACTATCTACTTACCCTAGATCGATTACAGCAGAACGGAGTAAGCAGCTCGGATCCACAAATCACCCAACTCCAAGAGAAAACGGCCTTGTTGGAATTAGAGATGGGTGACTCACTCACGAATCGTTCAAAAGAATCGACTCTCAAAAATGAGTGAACGAATCACGATTCTTTTCAAAAAAAAAAGATTCACTAGCACTGCAATTTTCAGGAGGGAGTTCAAAAATTACCAGAGATAACATTTTTGAGATGGATTTATCACAATTAAGTGCACTAGACATATATGAAGTAGCTTCATACATTAAAAATAATATCATTAAGAATTTTTTTTTGTTTTTTTTTCATGATTTGCTTTTGATTTTTTTAAAGAGACACTGAATCGGTCAAGAGTCGAATCACTTTTGTGAGTGAGTCACCTAATATTCGGTCCCAAAATTTTACCAATTTGCCCATCTCTAGTTGGAATACACCATCGTCGTAAATCGCCGTTTCAACCTAGAAAACACGAAAATTTTAGATAAAACAAACAAATCACGTACACTACCTTTTTTAACTAGTTCATTTATTTGAGGCTCAAACGCGTTTAACGCTTTACGGAGCCGAAATTCATTTTTTGTATTGTTTACAAATCATTCACTTTTTTGTACCAAAATTAGTATGGGATGGAGCCAGGATACTCGTGGCAACTCGAGGTTAATGGTCACAATTTTTGGAACGAAGGTCATGGTGAGGATTGGGTTTAGGGTTTTCTGCAGCTCATCCGGGAGGTATATCGTGGTAGCTCGATTAATGTGTAGTGGCGTTGGTACCAATTTCTTGTATACACTACCTTATCTAGAGATGTGTCACATCGTGAATAACTCTAACTGCATCAATCGAAGAACAGACACTGAAGGCCTAAATTCAATATATGCAGGAATACTGCACAAAGTTAAGATTTTGCACAAATTACGTCACGTTCCAAGGGGGGGAGGGAGACGAGCCAAGCGTGACAAGCCTTACAAAATTTTCGGAGAACTCATACGAAAAGTGTGACAAAGGGGGGAAGGAACCGGAAATTACCATTTTGAAAAATTAAATATTTTAGATCACTTTGAATAAGGTTAAATAAAATAACCGAAACGTCGGACGAAGGAGCAACATACGTGTTAGCTTGTTTTTGAGACTGCAGTGCCGAAAACATTTCAAGCAAGTTCCTTTCATATTTTTCTACGATCAACCTATCGCAGAAGAAGAGCTTGATGGTATTAAAATAGCTTCAAACCTGTTTTTCGTTAATTACACGGAAAAAAATCCAGAAAAATATAAAAAAACATTAATATTTTGAAAATTACCGTAAAATCTTGAATTTTTATTATTGCAAATAAATCAGTAATTAGGAGAGGCTTCAAAAAGAATGATGAAGGATAAAGATGTTCAAAAGAAATATCAAAATCAAAATCCAAAATTCTTAGATTTGTGAATAAAAATAAATCTATGCCCCAAAATGTGTTGAGACTGATAACTAAAGCTGATAATTAAAATTTGGGTATAAGAGGGTTAAAAGGCATTTAAATTGAATTGCAATTGACTGCCATTTCCTGGTATTTTGGTGACATATTTCATCAAATATTTCAACCAAATTGCCATACAAAAACCGAGTGTTTGGAATATGAGTCTGTTCGGAATTTGAGACAAAACGTATTTCAGTCATGCACAAACCTGTTTTCATTTTCCGTCAAACTTTAATGGTACAACAATTCATAACGTTCGACATTTGTAGTCACTGCCTTGTGCTTTTTTTTTTAGCTCGGTAATTTTAATCACAATAACAAGCTTCGAAAATGCCGATCTTCAAAGGAAAAAAAACAGTACAAATTTTTAAAAATGCAGAAAAAAACATAAATTAATCTGAAATTGATTATGTTTGATTCTGGCCATTTCAAATAATTTATTCCCTGTTTTGGAGCGTCTAGCTGGGTAGTGCTTCGTGAAGCCCAAGCATGACATTTCGGTTTTGCGTCGTCCGATGGATTTTGCTGACGATTTCGCGCATGTTTTCGTTGCCGGAGAATTTTTTTCCTGTTTTGGAGCGTCTTGCTGGGTAGTGCTTCGTGAAGCCCGAGCAGTTCGGTTTTGCGTCGTCCGAAAATTTTGCTGACAATTTCGCGCGTGCTTTCGTTGCCGGAGAATTTTTTTTCCCCTGTTTTGGAGCGTCTTGCTGGGTAGGTATTTGGGAAGGCCCAAGCAAGACGGTTTGTTTTCGGGACGCCAAGAAGTTTTGCTGTCAGTGTCAGTTTTGTGTTCAGTCGAGAATGGATTACCAACTGGTGAGTTCGTTTCATGCTTATGTTAACACAATTTTTTCTTGAAAGCGTAACTTTTAAGTAATATTAAAACAAACTTTGTGTGGTTCGTCACTATATGTGTCGGCATTATGCTTTTTTCTCATACAATTTCAATATACATACATTTTTCTCTTTTTGACATTTTTCAAAATTATCATTTGAATTGTTCAACATTGTGAATGTTGACGTATTTTCTAAAACTTCAACCATATCGAGACAAAATGCACAGTAATACTCATATGTAATTTTCAAAAAAACTATGTATGGTTCGTCACTACAAGTGTCGGCATTATTCCTGTTTCATATAGGGCTGAAAATCTCCTTAATAAAGCTATAATAATAATAATAATTTCTGTTTCATATAATTTAAAATATATGCATGTAATTTTCAGTTTTCGTCATTAATAAAAACGTCTTTTGAATTGTTCGACATTATAGATGTTGACGTATTTTTTCCAAAAACTTCTCGAGACAAAAATACAAAACTAGCTTTAAATATAAGTCGTATATTCCCCCCTTGTCCATGGATCGCATCACAGACCAGAGGTGACTCCCAGATCATTTCCTCCCTCACTAATAAACACCCTTCCCGTGGTGATTGTGGAGATGCAGAGGTATTCTCGGTCTCTAGAAGCAACAATCATTACACCCTAACATTCCTTCCCTATCCCAACTGACTGTAAGGACTTGGCCGGCGCCGTTATTGATCAATAATATTAGATCTGCTAAAATTGCACTTCGAGAGTAAGCGGAAACTCCCATCCCTTATTCATTTGGATCGTAGTGCAATTCTTACCAGTTCCGATCAATCACGGAGTAGCAACCATTGACATGTGCAGTCAGTCTATGCTATGCTATGCTATGCTATTCTGGCCATTTCAAATAATTCATTATGCCAATCGGCCTTTATGCCAAACGGCCATTATGATAAACAACCATTATACCAAATAGTCATTATGCCATAGGTCCATTATGCCGAAGTAATTTATGCCAGATTACCTTATGCCAAACGGCCTTATGTCAAATGACTTTATGCCAAACGGGGTACACAATCCAAGTAATGAACTAGAATAAAAGTTAATGAGCCCCCACCAAAAAAATAACCTTGAAACTATGAATAAAAAGTGCCATAAATTCTATTGTTTTCGTTTTAATTCAGTATGGAAAACTTTTCGAAACTCTATTGTAAAGAAACATAGCGACCATGGTTAATTCAATTGTGCAAAACAATACAATAAGTGGTAAATAAATTGTAAGAATTTCATTTCGTTGATGGAAAATATGGTTTGCTTACAATAGAACCTATTGTATTTTGATAATATTTTTATTAGGGGATCTCCCAAACCGAAAATTGTGAAAATGGAGGGTTTTTTGGAAGGTATCATTGGAAAGGTGTGGTTAGAGACAAGCTTCGAAACTGGTAGGTAGTTTCGAGGTGAGATTCGTTTTGATGAAAGAAATTTGACACTTTTTTCTCCAGGTTTTTCCTCGCCGTAGAGCCACCAAAATGTGTGATATTTATGATTATGGATACTGCGAGCGGAGGGTCTTAGGGGTGTAGAACGGGGAGATGGCCGCGGTTCGACGCACAACTAACTTGGGAAAAGGTGCGGAATTCGATACCTAGACCTGGAAGTGAGAAACTCAAATCAAAACACTAGTTGAGAGATGTACACATATGGAAACAGGGGGAACGAAATGGTGTAAGCAAATATATGAGAGTGTTTATGTTCAAACAACAGCATTTCCTTTTGACAATTCATTGGAAAATAAACGAGTAGTTTAAGGTGCGTGAAGTTCTTGTTAGGATCTGCGAAGAGATCCCACACATTGCAACAACTACCACATGGTTTTCTCCCGTATGCTTTTTAAAATCCGCTTGAATGTAGTCGAGAATCATTTCGGGTTGGAAATTTTCTCAAGTTACCAGAATATGTTTTGTGCTTGTCTCACGATGTATTTTTTTTTTTTTTTTTTTTTTTTAGTTCTGATAGTTAACCGTAAGTATACAAAGACGACTAGTCAAATGTGCATCAAATATCAAATTTGTTTTTTTTTAATTCGTTTATTAGTAAACATTACATTCACTTCTTATATCTTGGTGTTCTGTGTTAGGCAACACTATTAAATTTGTTAATTTGTGCTTCAGTTAAGCACCTAATCTTGGTCTATACATTGAAAAGTATACCTTTACAGATCTAAAACCGAGCACCTCGATTATGATACTTTCAAATTTTCACGAAAATTAAAACTTTGGTCCCATATGCATTCAAAAAATAAACTCAATTTTCCAGTTTACCATGCCATGCCATCGTTGCCACAGCAGACCCACAGATGTTCCCACTTGTTTCCACAGTGGCTTCTGCTGCTGCTGCTGTTGTAGCACGTGATCCCACACACGAGAGCATTTAGCGATATGTCTATCTGCAGCACACGGACGTAGCAGCGCAACAAAAACTGAAAACCATTTATGGTAATAATTTTCGTTCAATTACGGCCGTAAAATGGTTCATTTTCTTTTCATAATCCCACAATATTGCTGGTGTTATTGCCCACAAGTGCCGACACAGCCGAAGACGAGAGGGGCAACGCAGAGATCATTCCATTAAGCAGATGTTGCCCCAAAGCCACCTTCTTTCTTACGAGCTGCGCTGAGCAAAGTTTTGTTATAATATGTTGCGCAGTCTGGCAGGTAAATATATAAAAAGCTTGAATGGATCACCCGAACAAGAAAAAAAATGGACCCAACCCAATCCATTTGAGTGTGTGTTGATGGGCAGGCAGGGATTGAATCCTGAGAAAATTGAGAGAATCTCTCACGTATCGCTCTCTGTAACTATCATAACATGCTGCACATTATGAGAGACTGTTTATCGTATACTGCTACAAGTTTGATCAGATTGGGGGGATAGTAGTGCATGATAAAACCCCTCTAAACTTGCTCCAAGCCTGGGGGACACTGTTGTTATTGGAAGTTCGTGGATTGTTTATCGGGCCAGTAAAGAAAAACACCTATCCCCAACGGTAAACAAGCGAGAAAAATGGATTTTATCATCGCTCTCTCGTTGGGGCTCTCGCTCGCTGCTTCCATTTATCAGACTTGTTACACCTTGCGATACAATGACGATCGTGGACCGCAACAGATGGGATGTTTTTCTTTGCTTGCTTTGATCGTGCTTCATTCTCAAATGAGAGCGAATTCTGCAACGCCTGTGGGCAGGACATCGGATCGGATCGCATCGCTATGAATTGAGTCCAAAATTGTATGTTTGTTTAACAAAACTACCGCAACCTCGTCATCACCTAAGCAGCATCTCGTCATCGGTGAGATCGCAACAAAGCCAAATCAGGGGAAGATGGTTCAAAATGCCAACTTGGCTTAATTTCAGTTTACAGAGATTTAACTAGGAACTATGATTAATTTCATTAAAAGGTAAACTGGACCATTTTACTCCAAAGAGTGCATTCCGAACCGCTTTGCCCTACGTTGCCCCTCAAATAAATCCACTTCGTGCGAATGAGTGGAGGGCGCAGGATAGAGAGATTCATCATCTCTAGCTGCCAATCATGGATTGAGTTGAGTTAAAACAAAAATCCCCAGCAAGCAGCAACAGCAGCAGGTGTGAATGCCGAAGTATGAACTTTTCAACCTTTTTCAACAGATCCCTTAATTATACACGGGGCAGGTTTGAGTTTCGAGCAATCCAAAACTGGATGGATGGATATTCGTTTCCCAATTTTCTGCAACCAAAACGTACTCAGGTTGGTTTTCGAAATTACAATTATTAGCTGCCCAATACTTTGTAGAAAGTGTCTATGGTTTGATTGTGAATACGGAACTAGGCAAATACGTGTGGCAAAGTGTTCAATATTGATGCGATTTCATATGATTGCTTTCAAATTATAGTGTAGATATGGTTTTTTTTCTATCCATGGGGAAGGATACCTACACATGGAATAACAGATCATTTGTGATCAATGTCCATCCCTTCCACAATCAGGCTGACTTAAAGTGAAACAGCTTCGAATCCAAACTCGCAAAAAAACAATAAACGACAGTACAATTTATATTTCAACTTTGTGTACCAGCAGAAAGTTTAAATTGTGAAGATCAACTTTGTATCATGACCCCACATTTATGGATCAAATAGTGTTGTGTCCAACCTATAAAATTCAATAAAACAACATAGAAAAAATAAAATTTTAATGTGAAAGCACGAAATGAATCGTTTTAAATTGGAACTTCGATTAGTGAACTATTTTAAGTGTAATATTTTCATGAGATTGCATAAAAAATGAAAATTGTATCAGTTTCTAAAAACCATATAACGAATCAATTTTCATATTATAAATCAAATTGAGACATATTACGGATCAGTGCACAAAATCAAGAGATTTTCAACTCAATGCATTTGTATTGCATGATTTTGCGAAAGTCAACAATGCGTCACACATTACTGCAAAAAAAATGCAGTGTTGGAGCTGGAAACAAGGGTAAAATGTCCTTTTATGGACAGTAGAGAAAGGTATTCCTTAGCCGAGTGGTTAGAGTCCACGGCTACAAAGCAAAGCTTAGTATGACAGCATGGTGTCTGGGTTTGATTCCCGGTCCAGGATCTTTTCGAAATGGAAATTTCCTTGACTTCCTTAGACATAGAGTATCATCGTACCTGGCACACGATGTACGAATGCAAAAACGGCAGCTTTGGCAAAGAATGCTCTCAGTTAATAACTGTGGAAATGCTCATAACAACACTAAGCTAAGAAACAGAAGAAGAAGAAAGGAATGAGAAATGGACCAATAAATAAAACCTGAAGGCGCTTTTCAGATAGTTTACACTTTTGAGAAACCCTGCTATATCCATTCAACCATGATAATTGTCCTTGTTTGGAAGCATATTTGATTTCTAACTAAGTTGCTGCTCAAGTTTTATGTTGTTTTTTTGAGTTTTTTTTGTGATACTGCATTGTAGTAATTGAGACATGAACTGTTTTCGCTCCACACTAAGCTTTTCACCCATTTGTGTTTGCTCAAAAATGAAATTTACAAACCTGGATGTTTTATGAGTTTTATCCTTAGTGCTATTACTGTGCCTGAAAATGTCGAATCCAATGCTTAAAATGTCAGAAATCTACATTCTTTGGAAATGATTCATAACCGTGGTAAACAATTATTTCCTGGTTGATATTATGGATCACTAGTTACAACTGCCAATATTCAGTATTTAGAATCAACAAGCAAGAAAAATATTTTCCAAAGATGAATTCATACTAAATCGAAGCGGATGAGCATTTCTTATGCTTTAATATTTGAAATTTAACACCTGTGGGAGTAATGAATGCTGACGGAACTTCTTACAGAAAATACCACACAATGATAGCTGTGTGGTAGCAACTCAACATTTGATAAAAACACCGTTATTCAGCGGTTTAATGTTGTGCTTAGTATTACAAATGGTAGAAGATAAATAGTATGAATTGGCAAACATATGTTTTACGTCAACGTGTATATTTTGAGCGAGTTTCCGATGTTGAACGCCAAAGTAATCCGTAACTGTCTGGGCATGATATGTTCATTATATCTGCTGATTAGTGCCTTTGAAAGCACTAGCAGGCAAACAAGTCGACAATTGTTCCAACATGTTATGGGCTAGGTTATATTTTTATATCGAAAAGATAAGCAAAATATACCTTTTATAAACTTTATTGACTTGTCCAAATCCAACGTGTTGTTCTCTCCGCAAGCGTTCCGAAAAACTTCATAAATTCAAGTGAAGCGGTTATTTTTTTTAAGTTTCTGAAAAAGGGAAGGAAATAATGACTTAATACCCATTCTATGTACACTACCCGTCATAAATAAGGACTCACTAAAACAAGTATTGCAACACTTAGTTGAAAATTTAATCACCCTGAAAAGTTTAGCATCACCTCAAAACAGGTAAATTCACATTGTTATATCTCGAGATCCTTACGACTTGCAAAGAAGCGATCTTCAGCTAAGTTGTTCAGGGGATCAAGGACATCCGGGAAGCAAATAGTTTGGTTCGCAATTTTTAAGCTAGGTGGCGCTAGAGAGCATATAAAATAAGTATTTTACACTAGTTATACATTAAGTGAATCAAACCTTAAACACTTGAATACGAAATGAATCAGGCATGAACGACTTTAAAACGAGTAAATAAGCTCTGAAGGGCTGAGACGTGAATTAAAATAAACATTAATAATTGAATTACGAGATGGAACAAAGCAGAATAATTGTAGTCTGAGGTGTATGACACCTGAATCAATTGGAAATGAAGTAACTCAGACACGATTCACTTGAATATGAAGATGAATCTTGATATCAGATGAATCGATATGGTACTAATTATCCCTGAAACATTTGAATATGAAGCAAATTAGATCTAAAGCACTTGAATATGAATGAATGGATAGATGTAAATTACTTAAATACGAGCTTATCAAAACAGAATCATTTGAAAATGAAGTGAATCTTACCTGAATCATTTGAATATATAATGAATCAGTGCTGCATTCTTCAAAAATGAAGTGTCACATGGCATGAATCATATCTGAAATTGAGCAAGAAGTTAATCGGTCCTGAATTACTTGTATATGAAGTGAATCTCACCTGAAGCACTTGAATATGAAGTGAACTGGACATGAGTCACTTGGATATGGAGCTTATCAAATCTGTGGGCTTCGTAGCCATGTGGTAAGTATCACCAGGCATTTAGCCACATCGTGCTATGGAGTGTGAGTTCGACTCCCGCCCGGGCGGAAAACTTTTCGTGAGGAATGTTTTCCGACTGTGCCACTGGGCGTTGCATGCTAGTCCGTTGTCTAGTGTGGTGCTTCTTTCAAAGGGCAACATGCCCACTGGAAGTATTAACGTGTCGGTGTCTGTAAAAAAAACTGAAACACTTGAATATAAAGTAAATGCGACCTGAATGCCTTAAATTTACTTTAAAAAAATCAAACATCAATCACTTTGATATTGAACTAATCAAACCTGAAACACGTACATAATGTGATTCAAGTATGAATCACTTGAAAATGAAGTGAATCAGCCCTAACCTGCTTGAACATGAAGTCATACCCTAAAAAGTGGAATATGCACCTACATTCTATATGAATCAAACCTGAACCACTTGGATATCAAGTAATTCGTACTTGAAATAGATGAATATTAAGTGATTCAGACCTGCAGCACTTGAATATAAAGCGAACCAAACTTGAATCACTTGAATATGAAGCGAATCCGACATGAATCACTTGGACATGAAGCGAATCAAACATAAATCACTGGAAATAAATCCTAAATCTCTTGAATATGAAACCAATCAGACCTGAATCACTTGTACATCGAGTGAATCAAACTTGAAACATTTGAAAATGAAGTGAATGAAGCATGAATAACTTGAAGACATTGGAACAATAAGTGAATCAAACGTGAAACAGTCGAATATGAGGGAATCAGATAAAAATCACTTGGAAATGGAGCTAAGCGAATCACTTGAATATGAAATGAATCAATTCTGAATCTCTTAATAATAAAGTGAATCTGACGTGAAACACGGGTATGGAGCGAATGAATCTTTTGAATATGAAATGAATCAATCCTGAGTCATTTGAAAATGGAGTAAATTTGACATTTCTTTTTTTTTTTTTTTTTTGACTCCATATTCAAGTCAAACCCGAATTACTTGAATATAGAGTGAATCAAATCCGAAAGACATGAATATAAAGAGAATAAGACATCCGATTCTGACATGAATCATTTGAATATGATGAATATGAGTCCTGACTGAATCACTCGCACATGTAGTAAGTCATACCAGAATCATAAGAATATGAAACAGATCTAATACACTTGAATATACAATTAGTCAGACTTAAATCACTTTAATTTAATATGATTCCGTCCCTAATCACTTCAACTTCCAAATGCCAAAGGCAACAGCATTCTGGAGATTCTATCTTATCAAATTCATAAAGTTTAGGTACAGTCATCCCTCCAGAAAGAGTAAAAGTTGATTTTCATGGCTAATTTGGACCGTAGTAAAATCAAGAGGTAGAGCTCATTTAGACATGATCAACAGCGCCACATGATGGCAAAATTATAATTCAAACTATTTCCTAGATGCCCTTGACTTTCCGAACAACTTTGCCGAAGAATCAAACTTTCTATCTCATCTGGTTCAAAAGATAGAATTTGTTTCATATATTTAATTAAATATGCGTACTAGTGCAACCTAGTGGCAAAATTAAGAACCAAACGGTTTGCTATTCGGATGTCCTTTACTTTCTGAACAACTTTGCCGAAGACTCGAACTATCTATCTCTTGTGAAACTCAAGCTAGTACTAGTTTGAAATGCTCAATTTTACATGCTAACTAGCGCCACCTAGCGGAAAAATTGCGAACCAAACTGTTTTTCTTCCGGATGTCCATTTTTCTGGAGATTTAATTTTTCAGGCAATTCCATTTCTTCGCGTTTTCTTCATCTGAACAAAAGATTCATAACGCATAACCATTATTTATAAATTCCGTTACAAATATTATAAGATACACCATGGAATAAATGTTGTTTGTTAAATTACTACACACAATCAAACTTTTGTTTTGTTTATCTTTTCGACAGCACTAGCTTTCCTGAGAGCATAAAGTTTAACCCGTATAGGCCTGAGTGAAAGCAAAAATACTGAAACCCTCACCGCTCAGCGAATTCTTAACGGATTCAAATGATTTTTTGTCAGTTCACTGGCCCACATATCTAGTTTCTGAAAGTGACCAGAGGAACTCGGAAATATTCCTGAGGCCGGAGTTATTCCGGCGAGTCACTGGGTCAGGTCGGGTAAAAAAGGGCTATTTTTTGGGACATGCCAAGTTACCTTTATTTATTTGCAATGACAATCATTTTAATTTGCATAAATCATTAAGATCTGATATTCAACATTATAAATGAAGAGTTTTGCACCGTTTAAAATATACTTGATGTGGCCCTTCGGATGTAATGCCCGGAAGAACCGACTGTAGATTTGTTGGATACTAAACCGTTTCAACTCTCGAAAAGTAGGAATCAAACATAATTGTGCACTAAAATGCGTTCCCATAAGCTTAGCACAGATGTTCAGATACAAATTGGCCACTTTATTGTAAGGTTGAGGCGTCCCGAAACTCTAAAATGGCCATTTTTAGGATAAATCAAATGCAGGACTCATAGTTATCCAATTCAATCGTTTCTCAAAAGGTTTACACTGATGCAATTTTCTTAAAATTCCGTCAAGTAGTGGCTACGTTATAGCCGATTCCGGAAATTATCTTTGACTTGAAATTTGCCTTCCTTTAGGGGCACAAACGCACAGTACCCTTCTCACCCGACCTGACGCAGTGATCCACCGGAATAACTCCGGCCACAAGAATATTTCCGAGTTTCTCTGACCACTTCCAAAAACTAGATATGTGGGCCAGTGAACTGACAAAAAATCATTTGAATCCGTTAAGAATTCGCTGAGCGGTGAGGGTTTTAAATTTTTTTTTTTCTGTCACTCAGGCCTATACGGGTTAAGCCAAGACTCAAAAAACTACTAGTGCAGAACAGATAAGCTGATTCAAAAATGTATCAGCCAGTAAATCAGTGCTGCATTTGAATGCGTTCATTTTGCGCTCCAGTTCAAACTTTTGAACGAGAGATCAAGTAGGCTTGCTCATTGAGCAGTTCAAAAATCTGAACCCGAGCGAGCTGAAAATTGAACTTGAAATGAACACTGTTTTCATGGCAGATACACGACATATTTCACCGCGGAAGTTTTGCTAGATATTGAGAAACATTTGAAATTCGATATATGTTGAGTGATATGAATGTATTATAGTCTGGCTGGTGCAGTTTTTTCGGGTTCTTTACTTCATTGTGCATTTTGAAGTGAACCTGCTTGGGCCGTTCTTGAGCAGGTGCAGAATCTTGAACAAGAGTTCAATGCTTGCTAGGTTCTCGTGCAAAATTAGAACGCGTTCAGTTCATTTTTGGCTCGCGTTCAGTTTAAAATGCATCACTGCAGTAAATGACTTTGCTCAGGCTTTCTCTAGATCAAACGCTAAATGATTAGCGGAATTTGGGGCAAGTGTGCCATAGAGGAAAGCGGGTCACGCTATGTCTGAACCAGACGATTATAAAAGTCGAATGCACATCGAATTTTTTCTCGCTAGAGTTTAGTATTTGTGTTATATTTTCATAATCGGATAGTTTTAAAATATTGCATCGGTGAAATTTTGATTTTTTACAATTTTTTAGTAATTTTTCATACTAAATCCCATGAAAATCAAGTTTTCGACGCATTTCCGCCCATACAAAATGTATGGAAAAAATTTCACCGATAGAATATTTTAAAACCTTCCGATTATGAAAATATAGACCAAATGCTGATCTCTAGCGAGAAAAAATCCGATGTACATTCGATTTTAAAAATCGTCTGATTCAGACATAGCGTGCGGGTCACACCTGCTTCTTATAAAAGCGAGAAAATATTTCCTCTTTGAGTTTGAAAGATTGATTCCCTTCTTCTTCTTCTAGGCATTTACGTCTGGGACAAATCCTGCTTCTCAGCGTAGCACCCCCACAGTTATTAACTGAGAGCTTGTTTTTGCCACAGTTGCCATTTTCGCATTCGTATATCGTGTGGCAGGTACAATGTTACTCTATGCCCAGGAAAGTCGAGGAATTTTCCTTTACTAAAAGATCCGGGGTTCGAACCCAGACAAAATGTGATGAAAATTGCTCTATTTTTTCGTATGTTTGTCGGCTTTTGTATAAATCACCAAATTTCAGTGCATTTTAGTAATATTTCGTAATTTTTAAATAGCATGGCGAAAGGTTAATCAGAAACAGATTTTTCTTATATGCGGTATTCAAATGTGAAAATTATTGTGGTTTTACTTACAAAATCCAGTTTATTTAAAGTCTACTCTTATTGGGCCATGTGTGCCACCTATTTGATGAGCGAAAATTTTTGGACTAAAATTCATGAAAATAAAAACATTATCAATGAAATCATAATCAAATAGGAAAATCTGACATTATTTCTCTCAAAGAGGCGTGTTGAGTGTTTTTTTTTTTTCTTATCTACATCTAGATTTTACCGTTGTTAAGTGCTGATCTAGTGCAATATTATACAAATCTACCGTAATCCATGGTATTAAAAATAATAACAATTTCAGATATTTGAATTGACTAGTAGAAAGTTCCACATGTTATAAAGCATCTCATAGAGACGGTCAGCTTTGAGATTTGTTTTAAATTACGAATTAGCATCTGATGTATAGAAATTTTCATCACACGCAGAACGTCATCCGACGTTTTTATTCTGTGCAAGACGGCGCTCCATATGGGTTGTATACACCAGCCATCTCAAATTTTCAGAGAAGATGCTTAGATATCATATGTTTTGAATGCTTAATGCAAAGCTGATGGCTACTTGGCAAGTTTACAAATTAATAATGATGCACTAGAGGGGCCTACGCCTATTAGCATGAGGCTAAATGTGTGATTTCAATAAGCTTTGGACAACGTTAGGAACAAATAGCTTTAGGTGGCACGCTTGCCTCAAATTCCGATATATTTAACGGAATAAACCGTCCTAGACAAGACCAGCAAAGTTCAATATGCGTGGGAAACAATAAATTGTGATTGAAAGGAGCATGAAAACATTCATAAAATGGGAAAGAATAAAATATTCTATCAGTATTTCATTTCATACAATATCTCTATCAATTTTTATGTTTTTTTTTCGGAAAATCATTTCCCAATTTAAATAATAAATTAAAAAAAAAAAAGAAACGAAAACACCTACTTCATGCGGCTGATTGCGGTTCTCAAACAACCTCATATTCCATAAAAAAAACGTCAAGAAATCGAATATGCTGACATTTTCATTTACCAGAATCATTTGAAAGTACTTATTTTGCTCATTTTGTCCTAAAAGTACTATTTCTCTGGAATAAAAAGGAACAGTTGTAACTGATTGCAGCTAACTGAATGTAATTTAACTTATGTGAAATAACCTGGGTAAAACTTATTATGGAACACATTTCATTTAGTTATAATGACTAGAAAATCTCGTTTTGCCCTATTTTAACCTTAAATTTTATATTTTGATATATAAGATATATATCATCTGATCTGAAAAATGTGATTGGATTTGGCACAAGCCTCAAAAAGAGAGTTTCAGGCCAAATGGAGTAAATTAAGTCGATCCAATCAAAGACTTTGAATAAGAATATTTTCTGGTTGAATGTAGGCCAAAAAAAAAATTAATTCATAGCCGCAAATCAAAAAAAAATATTACACAACTAAACGGAGCAAAATAGGCCTTTCCTCCATAGTATTCTCCTGTTGATTTTCTTTCTAATATAAAAATTCAGTTAGTCTCAATCGGTTACAACCCAAGTAACATTTTTACTTTTTTCATTTACTACAAGCTGTTGTTACCACCATATCGTTAAAACTCATTTTAGAACTTATTTGTCTTAATAACCTTAATGAACCTTTGTTAAAACTCCGTTAAGCCCGAAAAGGCCCACACTACAGGAGGTTGTTAAGACTATACCTTAAAACTGTTTCTAAACTTCTTAGTTTTGTATCGTATGAATACATCTACCCTTGTAGTATGCTATAAAACATTTATAAGAGCTATTGTATAGACTTATTGAGTTCAACTAGCGGTATTAAATCTTTTAAGATATCCTAATACACGGAATAAAACCAATGTTAAGAGCTTATGATTGAACAAACATCAACCGATAAGTTGTTTATAAACCATAACCTTTTTTGATATTGAAACCGTCATGATGTCTGCCGACTCATAATAATCAATTAAAATAATCATTTTTTGCATGGCAGAAAATTTCCTTACAATCGCGTGAAATTCCTGCCAATAAAAATTTACTGGTGGAATGAAATAAAAATTTTCGATTTACAGCAACGCGCCACAGTTACGACATCATTATTGGCTATCTAATATTTTACTCCATGCCATTTTCAGAATGATTTCATGCTCATCTCAATCGTAAATTGAAATTTCCCACGCATATTGTAATTATCAATCCGAAACGGCGACAATAAAAATGGTTTCCATCCAGTTAAATCTTGCTGGTCTTGTCTGGGATAGTTTAAGATCAATTGGCGATTATTCTGAACAATATAATCATTCATAAACGCTTTTGATCTTAAGAGCCCGTGCGCAAAACCCTCACTTTCTAAAATATTCCTAAATCAGAATATTTGTTCTGCACTAAGACAAATAGGTTTTTTAAGAGCCTTGACTTAAACTCAATGCACTCAGGAAAGCTAGTGCTGTCAAAAAGGTAAACAAATGTGATTGTGATGCAATTCATTTTATTAAATTTGTGCCGTTATGCATATGGATTGTTATAATGAAGCCCGCCGTGCTTGATCGGCTGTACTGATGCCGAAAACGGTAAGTGATAAGTGCCTGAAAAATGAAAGCTTTTTTCGTGTAGCTCAGCTGTTGTGTGCAGCATAGTTGTCCAACTAGAACGGGAAGTTCAGGCAAGCATGGGAAAAATATGCTTTATACGGTAGTCTGTTAATTCTTCGAGAGGAATATTTGTCATTTCTATGTTCGCGTTCTGATTAATCCTTAATTCACTAGATGATTATCATTATCAACATAATGATATTGATAACCACACGCAGACTGCATTCCAATAACATGCATCAGACAGTTGAGTTTTAAGAAGGCTTTAACATGACTTAGTGTAGTCTTAGAAGTTTTACCCATGCCTTGACAAGACAAGCAAGATGAGGTTTTATGTTTAGGTTTTAATAGACACTACACAGCTCCTTCAAAATATAATTTATTATCAACAAATGTGGCCAGCAAAT
The DNA here is from genome assembly GCF_002204515.2 of Aedes aegypti. NCBI lineage: Eukaryota > Metazoa > Arthropoda > Insecta > Diptera > Culicidae > Aedes > Aedes aegypti. The sequence goes on from NC_035108.1 coordinate 146,100,096, forward strand.
AAGTTTTAACGGTAGCTCTTGTAGATATCTACAAAGCATTTTAAAGTGGGTTTTACCGAAAAGAACGTTTGGCACTTTGCAATGCTTTATTAAATCTGTTAGGAATGAATACATCTCTAATAAAACCTCCATAAATAACATCTAAGATCAAAAAGCACTGAAATTGTTACTTGGGAACTGTTCCGTTATTCCAGAATAATGGCATTTCCAGGGCAAAATGGGACAAAATAGGCACTTTTAGTTACTGAGACCAGTTGAAATATAATTTGTGCATTGTATTTTCCAGATGATTTCATAGCGGAAAAGTATAACTTAAGTTTTAAATACTCTCATAAATAAATAAAAATCAAATTCAAGGGTTATATTTTTTTTAATTTGTATTAGATTGACAAAATCAAAGTATGTACATTCAACTGGAAAATACTATGTATTATATTCCATTCAAAGTCTTTGGTTGGAAGCACTTAGTTTCCCCATGTTTGCCCTAAAACTTCATTTTCTTAGGCTTTGTATTCAAATCCAATTGCCATTCGATTTCTTGACGTTTTTTTATGGAATTTCAATAAAAAAACAAACGATTTTTTTCGATTTTTTTTTTTTTTTTTTTTGAGAAGCGCAATAATAAATTAGGTGTTATTTTAGTTTTATTTTCTCACTGTTTCCAAAATCTTTGTCTATGTTTATATTTCTTTTAAATGTAATTTATTTGATACAGTTGCCTCTATTGGATTGTTTTTAGTAATTACGATAGTGTCATTTTGAAGCGCATTTTTTACTATTTGGTGACATGAATGAACTGAGAATGCGATTCCCGTTTCAGTCTTTCAGTAAGAAATACTACTCGGCTGTGTCAATGGATTATGGTTTCCGTTGTATGGTGCAAGTTACAGGCTGTGCAACTAATAAATGGCTAAAGGCGGTTTATGTGTCTATATCATCTTCTCCAAAAAAGGCCTTCCTCCACAATTCGGGTGATGTATGAAGAAAGGGTGGAAAATAACGTCCATCGTCTTCACACTTCATTCGATCTCCACCATATCCCCCCCCCCTCCCCTTTCTGAGATGACGAACGTGATTTTTGAAGTAGGGTAAGTGTACCAGTTTTGGCCACCCTAAGGAAAAATATTGTTTATTTATGAATCAAAAGACCTTTGGTTACTGTCAATACATCAAACGAAAGCTTTCAATCCATGCTCAGCAGGGAAAATATAAAAACTAATCAGAAACTTTGTTTTTGTATTAAAAATGGTGGTGGCGAATACTGGACCACTTGCACCAGTATTCGCCACGATTTCAATTCCGGTTCCAGAATTCGCCACTTACGTTGATTTCTTATGGAGGGTGGCGAATCAGGAACAGGAGGCGAAGAATAGGTGCAAAGGAGCAAAAATTTTAAGGAAAATGATTTTGTTCTATTATTTTTTGAGAAAATTTTGCGGTTTACAAGAATGTTTCCGTATCATCTCAAAGCAATTTAGCGAACACTAAACAATTGACAACCATATATGTAGTAAAACGGTATGAAATCTGGGGTGGCGAATAACTGGTACATGGCGAATACCGGTACACCATCCCTAGGAGATTTCAAAGACACTTTTATGTTAAGAACCACACTTTACAACCGCCACCTGCTTTTCAAACTATTGAAATCCACATGGGAATGTGATATCGTGTTTTCTGCACTAGTAGGATTACGTATAAAAAAGTCAGTGTATCGAATTCATAAATGTTTATTTAAATTACAGTCTCTTTGTCTTCGGTTGTTACAATAACGAACAATAAATCCTACAATCTTACTGTTTTCTTTGAGGTGATTTTCTCTTTACAATAAAGCTTAATGCGATTATTTTCTAAGTTTCAGATTTTACAAAAGAAACATACGTTCTGTTTTCTTGTTCAGCTTTGAACTATATACAAACACATCTACCTATGATAAGCAATGCTCACTTGACTTTCAGTTTTGTTCTCATTTCTACAAATAATTAACAATTATGGTATTCGCCAGCAATTCTATACGAGAGAGAAAAAAAATCCTAAAAACTATTCATCTTGCACACTTTTTGGGAAAACCTTTCTAATCTTCGAGCATATTTTCCATGTTCTGTGTTTGTCCTCGCTCGTCGTAATTGCACACGCTACATAAACAGAGAAACGAGCTCACAGAGCAGAAGCGAGACAGAGAGAGATGGAAACAGAAAAGTACACATTCATCACCAACTCGAGATGCTGACTGCAGTCAGTCGTCGAGCGCTACAATGGCACCGATTCTTGGCTATGGCCAACCACTGCCACTTCTGAACGGGATTATTCTTCCACGTTGTGTCCCCTTCGAAATACCGGTCGGTCCGGAGCGCGTATTGTTCCGCCGGATTGCGGTGTTTGCTCAGCCATCGCTGGGACTCTCGGTCCCGACGACACCGCGTCCGGAGGGATTTAAATGCCTCCATTCTGGCGAACTGCAACACACCCGACGGAGATATGGCGACGGCTCAACAAGCGCATGCCAGATCGCATCCAGGTGTGAATGTGTGAGGAACTAATTTACACCCGTTTTTTTATTCTTTCATTTTGCTTTGAGTTTTGTGATTTGCTTTCTTGTGACTTCCTCGACGTACGGTGTACTCAGTCTCTTGGGTTGGCGTCCCCCCTAAATCCCCTCGCGGTTCGCGCCTGGGTGCCGTGGAGTGATTAACACCTTTTACGAGCGCGAGGGTGCTATGGGACGGTTTACCGGTCGTAGCCCAGGATCGCGGATATGCTGAAACCGAGTTTCTTGCTGGTGGATTCGACGGTTCGCTCGAGGGATTTGTGGGAAACTTGAAGGGATGGCAGGACGTTGAAGTCGCGTTTTAGATGATGCAGAGGATGATGGGCGGGAGAAATTGGATGATGAGGTTGCTGGAAGTACGGTAGCATGAGATCCATCCAGCCGGCAGCAGCAGCCATGGCAGGGTTCAGCATCTGCTGGTAGGGATGCGGAGCTCGAAGGAAGTCTTCGTGCGTTGGGCAAGGACTTCGATGGTGCAGATCGTCAACGTTGACTGGGGAGCTGGTGCCACTGCTGGAACTGTCACTCACGGAGATGTCACTGTCATCCAGCGAAGCACTGTCCGTTCGTTGGCGCTTGGGTTCGGGTCCGCATTCGCCGCCGGATTCTTCGGAGTCTTCGATCGAGCGGGAGCTGCTCATGAGGCCGGCTTTCCGCTTGCAGCGTGACTGACCGGTTTCTCGGAATCCCTTCGCGAAGGGGTTGTGGTCGATCTTCAACTTGGTGATACGATCATTCTGTAAACAATGACGGCAGAGGGAGAGATGAAGAACAATGAGATTAATTTTGAGCGAGTGGTGATTGCGGGTGATGCAAGAAGAAGAAGCCAAGAGCAGACGTAAAAGGATCAGACGTAGAGAAGAACGAGCCGAAGATGCTTATCGGCCAAGGCGGCAGTTGGGATTTTGGTTTGCGGTGGAATGTCGGCTGGGAGGGATTGCTGGTATGAAGTTAGTGTTATGGAGAGGGGGAGAGAGAGAGAGTCGATCCTCAAATGAAGTCGTTGAAGCGTGAACGGGATTTGCTCAAGATCGACAGGTTTTGATTTTGGGAATCGAATCAAAGCATTAGTGCCGCCCCTACCGCGTAAGATCTCGCTCTCTAATGGATCTGGAGAGTCGCTAAAAAGCTGTAGCACCATGATCGGACTGTGATTAAAAGGGTTTTTTTTCTTCGTCTACTTGGCGGACAGCGGATTGGAAGAAGATAAAGAGGGAAAAACATGACGCAGTGATGCATACCTGATAAGCAGTAACGGCGACGAATTCGGTCTCCGGGAAGGTAAATGCCGACTGTGGTGACCACGGGATTTGCGAAGGATCCGACGTTTTGATGATGTGGATTCGGGGCTGGTACTTGTGCATACTGGTGAGGACAATCTGGAATGAAAAAGAGGAGAAAAGATGAGTGATGTTGCTAGCGAACGAGATTTAAAACATTGTATACAGAACACAAATGACTTTTGTATACAGGGTTGAAATAGCAACACAGTTCATAAAGTTCAATACTTACATGTCCGTTGCTGTCCAGCGTGTTGTTGGTGAGCTTGACCTTGTTGAAGACCACGGGTTGGGACGTCCAGTGCGATCCAAGGGCCGGACTGTCCGGATGCAGGTACATCCGTTGGGGACTCTGCGGTTCGGCGCCACCGGCCGGGACCCACTGGGAGCCACTGAACTTGAAGCGGCAATCGCTGATGGGGATCATCTCAATCAGCACGCAGTAGTTTTCGTCCGCTTCAAGGCCGTTAATCGACAGGCGCATCGAGGGAAACATCCGTCTGTGAGTAAGAGGAAGAAGGAGAGAACAAAGGGAACAAAAGTTAGAGTGGTTGCCCGTGTTGTGACGCGTGAAGCCGTGAAAATGCGGATCGCTTTTAACACTTTCCGACCTTGGGAACCTTCGAAATTCATCGAGAAGAGAGGACCATATTAGCATTTCTGAGCCAATGATTTCACGCTTAGTTGCCTAGTACAGTTCTCCGCTGCACCGGGTGTTTTGCCTAATTAAATTTTATTTGATATCAAATTATTCGTTCGTTTTCCTATTCATCTTTCGTCTTACTTCATCTGAGAGGGGGTGCCATATTGCTGGACCTCTATTGAAAGAGATTCGAGGTTGCCGTGGATTAGAAGCTTTTGTGCACTTTTATGATTAGTGAGTGATCGTAAAAATTTAAATATCACTGCCCGCATGGGCATTCGCTCTGAACCAGTTTGCTCCGGCGATCCACGGCGTCTTGTGAAGATTTCTCGAAACCTAATTACTCTCAGATGAGTTCCGTGGGATTGCTACGCGAGAGGCTTGATTGATAAATCAGATCGTGTAAATTGGCTGCGTCCCGCGGGACTTAAGCTGATCGAGCTTTGGCGCCAAATACGCACCGCCCACCCGTTGCGCCGTAGACAATAAACACTTCGTTTCGGGCTCGGTTTCTTCGCTTCAGCTCCGGAACAAGTGCTCCTGCTGAGATAATGACTTCTCGCTTCTTCTCCCGTGTCTCGAAGAGCTGTCTCTTGCGGAGTTTTTGTAGATGGTAGAACATTGTGTGGATAGAGGTGATATTCTTGGAAATTGGTGTCAAAACTTCCTACACTGCAAAGTGATCAAAACTGATAAACCTGTTACGGATCACAGCGATCAAGGCGTCTGCTCATCCATTGACAGGATAAACACTTGTCGATCCACTTGAGTCTACTCTCAATACAGTGTATCTACGGTGGAAGCTCAGGCCTGGACGCCGGACAGCTCGAGGCAGATAAATCGACAAAAACGTCATAAATTTGGTCTGCATGCGGAAAAATTGGGTTTAATTTTTTTCAACAGAGTTCTCAACGCCAACATCAAGTTCTAGGGAATAGATGAAAGCACGAAGAATGAAAACGAGAGAAAGACGAAGTGCAAAACGACCGTAAACATAATTGGCGCCAAGAGAAACGAGCCGTAGTCTGCGCGTACGATTTCGTTCTCTCCGTCTGCTTCTGGTTTCATGGGATTGTGCGAGAAAGACACCGTCGCGCACCAGGAACCGGGCAGCAGCAATTTATGATTGTGCTAAAACAAAAAGGCACCTCATAAAACAGGGAAAGGAAAGCCGAAGCTGTGCGGAGAGTTATGATTTCTCTAGCAGTGGCGACGACTGCGCCAATGGCGGCGGCAGAAGTCAGCCGGGAAGGGACTTTTGAAGTGGTTGCTTCCCGAGAACCTGAGCAAACACTACACTGGCCAATAGGTCCCCGACGGTCGGGATCGTAAACGTTGGCGCCAAGCCCGGTCAAGTGTTAAAAGCTGTGTGAAATTCGGGTTTGTTCGCACCACGAGCTCCGATATCTGGATCAACAAAACGATTTACGCAGATACGTACCTTCCGCTTTTGGTGATGATCATCTCGGTTCCGATACGATGGAATTGACTCCAGAGTTCTTTGTTCTGGAGCTTAATGTCAACCTCCGAAGGCAACGGGAACCTTGGAGGCAACATCAGGGGTCTTGGTGCTGGCACCGGTAACATCGTCGGATAGGGATCTGTGGATGAAGGAGAGAATACGGACAATTAGTCAGATGTGTGGTACAATTAACACCTTGGAAGAATTCCGGCTGTAATGATCCTCATTTCACAGCTTAATGTGCTGTTTGCCCAAGCTATTCTAGTGTCAGAATTGTGAAAACATCAACTTCTAATTCTTTGTTGAAAATTGATTTGCTTCGCTTGTTGTAGCATCATCAATCAACTTTAGAAGAATTCAGCATAAGAAGAAAAGCCGACGGCACTCAAAGTGTTTTCTTTGTGGGTTCCGGGTGGTCCAAATTATCTCTCAGTAGCACGCTTCATCCCACCGCTCAACAGCGTGAATCATGGGGCAGTACAGCTCAAAACAAAACAAGCGAACATCGCCATTCCGGAAATGAGATTTATGATTATCGCATCATCATCATTGCTGTAGTCGTGGAACTCCCGAATACCAGGAGCAGTTTACCTAAGCCCAAACGGAAGCTCTCGTTGTTGCTATCCACGAATTACCCAGCAGACCCACCCTCTCACATAGCTAACTAGAAGCTCGTTAATACAAACTCCGGCTCCCCACTCCAAGACCCAGTAACGGTACTTGGCTTCCTCCTTCCCACCAGTCACGGAAACCGCATACCAACCCGAATAGATCGATTCATTGAATTACTCAACTATCCATGAACTGTTGTAACTCTGCATGGCTTAACCGTGCTAATTACAGTGTTTAACGGCGACGTTCGCTCAACAAGTCGATAGAGCTCGACTCAATCTGATTCGAGCTGCACGGAGTACTCTACTAGAAATGGTTCTAGAGTTCCGCGAAATTATGGCTAATTATGGGTTCCATGAACTGTGAGTAACGATAGGTTGCGCTTAAGGCCTTTACCACCATATACTCTCTCCACTCGCATTTGAACGAGTTTCCAATTAAAACATTACCCAGGCACGCTAGCAATGTGGTTCAGGTTTCCTCCGACGGCATATATGGCTATTGCCTTCTGAACCTGAGCAAGGAATTTTAATTGATAGCCGCTAAGTGGCATCCTTTACGGGATTCACCCCAGTTCTGTCAGGCGATGAAGATTGATAGCATTGACACCCGACATCAATGGTTTTTCGTTTACTTAATGTCGTTCAAATTTTCTAACCGATAAATGGGTACACACCTGGTAATCCTTGTAGCATCCGCTGCCGATAGATCTCCGTCTGGAGTGCTAAGTGGTGATGCATTCTTAAATCCATTAGCTCTGTCATGATTACTCGGGCTTAGTCTTTTCCTTTTGCTCTGAACACAATAATCACTTGTTTAAATTCGCTATTAAAACTCAAGTTCCACAGTGTAATCCTTCTGCGAAGCCACTACTCTCCACTTTCCCACTCAATACCTTCACTTTTGGGGCTTCGCTTCACAAGTCACGCAATGTTTTCGTTGAACTTTCCTTCCAAACACTTCGTCAGAAAAACTTCATATACCCTTCCAGAACTCGTCTATTCATAGTGCCGTTTTCTTCGCCTCTGAACAACTTCGCCACCACTCCTTCTCACGTCACGTCAGAAATTTCAACTGGCTCGACTATTCTCTCAATCAGCGCTTGTGGAACAGAACAAAAAATCAATTTTCACGATCTACGCGTCTGCGGTTCACACGTCCACCCACTTCCAAGTTCGCTCGACAACTGGTTTCCTCTAAAACAAACATTCGAGTGCTAACTTCTTCGGCTGCTCGTCTTCTTTCGCTCGTCCTCTGCTTCGCCATCTCCGCACTCACACACTCTCATCGGTCTTCACCCGTCGAAAACCTGTTCCCATCAATCTTTCTCTCTTCCATCCATCCATCTCTATAGTGCTCAACCCACCAGTTCTCGTTTCCATTGGATGCACTTTCATCGCTGCTTCGCCTGCGATTGAGGGCGACGTAAAACGCCTTGTAATCCAATACCGAAGCCGTTAAGACGACCTGAGCTGCAGTTTTCTTCATTTTCTTTCCCGTCGGATCGGCTGCAACTGGTCCAACCAGTTTGCTAGCTACCAACACTGATAAATCGGCTAAGCCCCGCCTCTCGCACTAACACCAACGCGATCGCTACCCATACCAGTCCGTGGCGAGATTGCTTCGGAGGAGGGATTGCGTGATTGTTGTCCACTTGCTCTGCTTCGCTGTTCAAGTATTGGAGAAGCGCCGACAGAGGGCGACGCATATCGAATTAATATTGTATTAAATGGCGTGAAATGTAAATAGCTTGTCCCTTCGCTCGTTTGATTCGTGACCGGTCTGGCGACCAATGATTTTAATGCGTGTGTCACTATACTGTGAGCTGTGATTTTATTCGGTTCCAATCTAGATGTTTGATTGGGGTTTATAGAACCAGAATGGATTGAAGATAAGAGGATTGACAAGAAGGATTTTTAAATTGGATCTGTATGGGAAAGCAGAAATAATGTGATAAAATTGTAGAGAATTTATGGACTGTTTAGATTTATGTTTAAATCGTTTTTTATTGCTATAAAAAATGTATTCCCTTTGTTAGTTGATAATTTATTGTGTGAGAAAGAATTTCCAGAAGTTCATCACAAGTTTCAAGCAATAAGAAATATGTCTTATAAATTTCTAATGAAATATCTATTATTAGGTTGCACATTAACTTTTTCTATATTTTTGTCGTTTATGTTATTATGATCTTAAATATTGGGAGAATCTATAAATGCACTTCAATAAACGATTGTATTTTTCAGAAAGTGATACGATTTTTTATTGTTCCATCAAAGCTTAGGGTTGTTTGCGTAGGCCTTAATTGGCGAAAATTAGGAAAATTTCAACCAGAGTCGTCAAGGCTTTTATCTTGTGGTGACTTCAAATAAACTCTGACGTACGGACTCAATATCTGGTTGTATATGCATGGCACATTATTTCAGTTAGATACATAGGCAGGCCTTTTAGAGCTGACATGCGCTTGGTGGAAACATATTTTAAGTTTTGGGGCACCCAGTGAATCAAATTGTCATTAAAACAGTCGTAAAACAAACAACAAAGCAATCCCGCTCACAATCGTTTATCCCAACATTTGCGGATTGGGATACAATCTCAAGAAAATGGGGCAACATTCTTGCAACCTTTCCAACTCGTGATAAATAAGTTATTTTAAACACAAAATCATATTTGTTGTACAGTTGTTATTTGATAATGTCTACGTATGTTTACAAATACGGATAAAGTTTTCGAAAATTGCGTTAAAAAAATTGCCTAGCGTTACGGATGCGGTGAACAATCATTGTCACATGCTGTTTGAGTTGTGGTAAACTGTTGTTACGAAAAAAAAATGGTGCAACAAGAACAAGAGAGGAAAATGTATTCAATTCGCTGGGCATGTCAAGTCAAAGCTAAAAGTTGTATTGTAGCTGCTAATGGAGTTTGTAAACGTCAATAATTCTATTAGTGACCCTTTACAAACACAAGAAAAGATGTCATGACATTGGTGCTGGCCACGTTGAGATGGAACTAAAGTAGTACAACCTTTTGTCCGGCTGATGGTGATACGCCTAGGCTCAAGTGCCACCGTTCGTTCTCTGAAACGAAATTAGTCATTAAAGCTCAGTTAAAAAGAAGGGCCAATGCCAAAATCATGCAGTTTCTTTCAAAATTATCAAATAATCGATACAAATAGATTAAACAAATCTGTTTTTTTTTTCGACGGCGGTTTTCTGTTTTGCTCTTAAGTTCTGACAATTATTACAATTTACTTGTGCTTCAAGCTGCACAGACTTCAAACAAAACATTATACAACGGGCAAGCAATTGCACAGTTAAGAAACAATGACATTGAGAATGTTCAATGCTGAAACGGGAATCGAATCATACTTCACTACATGATCGAATAACCGCTCTCCCTTTCCTCGTGATAGCATGTCAAAGTTGAAACTGACGTGGAACCTTGCAAGCATTCTCAAAATTAGACTTTAATGTACAAGTAATACAAACAAGTCATGTATCAAACGAATTTTTAAGTTTTTTTTCGTTTCAATTGTGTTTTTTTAATTTGGAAATTGATCTCAGTAAATGTTTTACCGAGAATCCACCAGCTGATATATCGGTTATTATTTGCAGCGTCGCTCTAAAATTTTTACCTTGGCTACATTTAGCTATTTCTTTGTAAAATGTGTTGTTTATAAAAAAAAATCAAAAGGTGAATAACGAAGAGAATTCAAATTTTCCCAAGGAGAACTAAAGAAATGGAATATCTCCAAAAATTACTTCAGAAACCATCCTTGAGAAATTTTCATAGAAAGTCCCGACTCCTCTTAGATTTTATCCAGTGATTCATCCATTGATTTCCCTGGGACATCCTCCAAGATTCCCAGTCAAAACGTCTTCTAATTCAGCCAATAACTACTCCAGATTTTTTCTTTAAATGTCTTTCATGATTAATATAAGATTTCAACATGGGATTTCTTTAAAGATTCGTTCTATTAACAAATGCTCCAAAGATTCCTACAAAAAATCCTCCAGTAATTCTTTAAGATTTTCTCAAGTAAGTATTGAAATATTGACACATATATTGAGATGTTCGGTAATCCCATCATGTTCTGGAATCCCGGCCGAATACGTGGATTTTTTTCATAGTTTCACAAATAATTTATCCATCTTTACCACGCCTAAGGAGTTAATTCATTTAAGTCTTGAATTTTTTTTTCGGGACTTCTTCCGGGAATGTCTCCAAGGAAATGCCAAGATTTTTTTCTGAAAAAAACCCGTGAAGTATTTCTAAAGAATATCCTGGAGTAACCTCTAAAAAAACTTGACTAAGTTTTAAAGTCTCCCTCAGTATATATGGATCTCTGAAATAATTCCTAGACTGTCGACTCTTAAGGAAATTTTAGGAGATTCCCTAGATAATTTGCTATGATAATCGAAAAAAAATATCAATCGAATCTTGGGATAATATTCCGCAGGATATTCCAAAGAAATTTCTCGAAAAACATTGGAAAGTATCTCTATAAATATTGGTGTAGGAATGATCAGAGGAATTATTATAAAAAATCCTGTAGTATAAACTGGTGGGAAACTTAAAAACTACTTTTGAAGATTGCATGGGATTTTTTGAGAAACACCTAAAGAAATGCTTCGTACAACTGCAGAAGTAATGCTTTATTGAAACGTGGATAAACGCTTGAAGGCATCCACATAAACAGGGGAAATTCTTGCAGGGTTTCTTGAAAAAAAAAACTCAAACTGTTTTTCAAACAACCTTTGTGTTTTTTCTGTAGAAATCTTTGGAAGACCTCCTAGAGCAACAACTGGAGAACTCAGTTGAAGTATAAGTGATAAAATATCTGGATGAGATTCTAGGATAGTCTTGAAAAAAATAAAAAAAAAACAAAGTAATAGCTGAGCAAATTACTGGAGGTAGCAGCTTTGGAGTTATTAAGGATTTATTGGAGCGAATTCAAGAAGAGAAATTCTTCAAAGCATCCTTTGAAAAATTGCTGAAAGAATTTCTGAAACCATTGGTAGAGAAATATCTAGAAGTAGGCCCTGAAAGTATTCTAAATAAAATCACTATGATAATTCCCTAAGCTGATCGTTTGTATGTATATTGAACAAAGGATAAACAGTCAAATTTATTTTGTAGGCTTATATTGGCTGGTCTTGTTTTTGGTTGAATCGTTGGTAGAACCATTCTTTGATTGTCCTACCCAGGTGTTTTTGTGCGTTAAACATGTCCTACCTGTCCTACCCACTTCCCGTGCCACTGATTTAAACACAAGTTGTTCCTCACTTACATATTTTCCTTGTTTCAAGATAGAACAACCGAGACCAGACACTTTTGACAATGTTCAAAATGCTATAAGGATTAATAAGTGTTACTATAATTACTAAAACATCATATTCTCTTTGTTTTAAGCAGTCTGGACTAGGATACATTGCTAAATCTTAACCCTTTAATGCACCATGGTCTAGGAGTGTACAGGGTGTCCGCAAATTATCCGAACAGCAAAATATGAGAAAGATTATCTCGCATTGAAAACAATACAAAATAAATGTCCATGTACCTTTTATAATACATATATATGTTAAAACAAAATACAACTTTAAATAATTTCGAATTGATTGCTTGTTACTGAGATAGGCAAATTTAAATTTTCCGATAACGTTTTTCCTGAGGGCCGCTATTCATATTGGAGATGTGTTATCCATAAAATCCACAAGAAATGAATCCAAATGTTTTATTTTTATTTGAAGTAACCTACAGTTTAGTGGCTTTAAGTTAGACTGGAAATAGAAAATTATACGGTTCAAATCCAGTGAGTTCTATGAACATTTCTCTTCCGTCATAAAGCTTGAAAAACAGCTCCCTTTAAGACACCTCTACACATTTCGCTTGATTTTACAAATATTTGAAATCGTAAATGTGTCAAACTTACTTTTTAAGGATATAATAAGCCAATGTTTAAAACCATGCAAGAATATTGAATTTATTATGCTTGATTGTATAGAGCCATGTCTTCAAAGTTTGTACGGATAATTTGCGGACACCCTGTAGGGCTGTGTTCCCGTATAAAAGTTTACACTTAAAGTAACAAGTAACAATCCGAACAATGCTGAACTAGCAGGACATGTCCTGGTTCATTTGAAGCGTCCTGATTGATTTTTAATATTTGTCAATAATATGCCCTGATTTTCCTGATAAAATATCATTCTATGTTTGTTTCCATCCTAACTGTTGTCTCTTTTTACGCTGAAAGTAAATAATTTGAAATGTTATCATTTAACGATGTTTTCCCATTTTTTCACAACGGTACAGGCAGGATCAAGCTCTGTTAAATCTTATACTTGAATGAACTTGAATTTTCACATATAAATTTTCTCATTCTTTAGCACTCCAATAGAAGAACACAGATCGTTGGTTATAGGCTTTTGCAGTTGAAAAGAAAAGTAATCGCCTATATCGATGCGCGGGAAATTCCTTTTTTGGGCGGAACAGCATACTTAGCTTATAAGTTTGTAAATGAATATAAACATTTCACTGAATATATCTTGTAAAGATTATGTTATATCTTTCACAAAATTTTGAAATTTAACTCTTGTAGAAAAATAAAATTGGGTTATGTGTAGGCTTACCAGGTGGTATCTTTTGGAAGGACATGACATGCCCTTTGGGATGAAAGTTTCCTACCTTTTCAAATTAATCCAATATTCAACTTTATATTCATTAGTTTTTGTTTGGTAATTTTTCGTTAGAATCTCTGGATATTAAATATTGATTAGCTTGAATAAGGATGAATGTTTTTTTACTTTTATACCCAATGCTAAGTTTGACGAAATTTTACCTCTTAGTTGTTCTACCTGTAGGATCGGTGTTCCCTTAGTAGACAGTTGCAAAATATTTTTTTGACATGAAGATCAGCAGCTATTTATCTAAGTACCATTGATACACAGCTCGGTTTTATTCAAAAAATGATCGAAATAAATAGTTTTGCTTAAGATTTAAGTCTCCTTCCACCCATAGAAAACCTATTGTTACTTCAGTAGCACTACCAAAAGAAACTATTTTTTATTTAACAAAAATAGTTGTTGAACTAAGAACTTTTTTAGATCAAACGAAAGCTTTCCATTCACACTTCAAAGGAAAAACATAAAAGTTTTGACAAAATACGATTTTGATGTGAATTTTGCCCACGCACTGGCGCAAACATTTCAAACCACTAATAGGTCCCCAGACAGCTTTTGTCTGAATATGCACAGCGAGGGGATATCAAAAAGTTCATGAAGGTATCCTTTTGTAGACTAACCACACATTATCTAGAAAATATACCAAAAATATTGTTTTATATTCGATTCTAAGCTCGTAGAAAATATATATTGATCAGGTATCTAAAACTATTTGCAAAACATGTAGCATAGCATAGCATAGCATAGCATAGACTGACTGTACATGTCAATGGTTGCTACTCCGTGATTGATCGGAACTGGTAATAATTGCACTGCGATCCAAATGAATAAGGGATGGGAGTTTCCGCTTACTCTCGGAGTGCAATTTTAGCAGATCTAATATTATTGATCAATAACGACGCCGGCCAAGTCCTTACAGTCAGTTGGGATAGGAAAGGAAAGTTAGGGTGTAATGATTGTTGCTTCTAGAGACCGAGAATACCTCTGCATCTCCACAATCACCACGGGAAGGGTGTTTATTAGTGGAGAAGGAAAAGATCTGGGAGTCACCTTTGGTCGGTGATGCGATCCATGGATAAGGTGGAAAAATACGATTTATACTTAAAGCTAGTTTTTAGTTTTATCTCAAAAAGTTTTTGGTAGAAGATTTAAAATAAACGTCAACATCTATAATGTCGAACCATTCAAAAAAAGTTTTTATTACTGGCGAAAAGAGAAAAATATATGCGTATATCTTAAATTATATGAAACAGGAATAATGCCGGCCCATGTAGTGACGAACCATACATAGTTTGTTTGAAAATTACATAGAAGTATTATTGAACATTTATGCCTCAATAAGAAAAGTCTTAGGTAGAAGTTTTAAAATAAGCGTCGACATTCATAATGTCAAACGATTCAAAAAATATTTTAAGAAATGTCAAAACTTTTATGTTTATTAGAATTGTAAAAAACAGGCATAATGCCGACACTTGTAGTGACGAACCATACAAAGTTTGATTGAATATTACAAAAAAGTAACGCTTTCATGAAAAAATGTGTTATCATAAGCATGAAACGAGCTCACCAGTTGGTAATCCATCCTCGACTGAACACGAATATCTTTTCGCACTCACACAGCGCGAACAGCAAAACTTCTCGGCGCCCCGAAAACGAACCGTCTTGCTTGGGCTTTCCAAAACACTGCCCAGCACAACACGCGAACCGAAAACCAAACTCCCGGCGATCCTCAAAACGAAGCGTCTTGTTTGGGCTTTTCAAAACACTGCCCAGCACAACACGCAAACCGAAAACCAAACTCCCGGCCTTCCGAAAACGAAGCGTCTTGTTTGGGCTTTCCAAAACACTGCCCAGCACAACACGCGAACCGAAAACCAAACTCCCGGCGATCCTCAAAACGAAGCGTCTTGTTTGGGCTTTTCAAAACACTGCCCAGCACAACACGCAAACCGAAAACCAAACTCCCGGCCTTCCGAAAACGAAGCGTCTTGTTTGGGCTTTCCAAAACACTGCCCAGCACAACACGCAAACCGAAAACCAAACTCCCGGCCTTCCGAAAACGAAGCGTCTTGTTTGGGCTTTTCAAAACACTGCCCAGCACAACACGCGAACCGAAAACCAAACTCCCGGCGTCCCGAAAACGAACCGTCTTGCTTGGGCTTTCCAAAACACTGCCCAGCACAACACGAGAACCGAAAACCAAACTCCCGGCCTCCTGAAAACGAAGCATCTTGTTTGGGCTTTTCAAAACACTGCCCAGCACAACACGCGAACCGAAAACCAAACTCCCGGCGTCCCGAAAACGAGCCGTCTTGCTTGGGCTTTCCAAAACACTGCCCAGCACAACACGCGAACCGAAAACCAAACTCCCGGCGATCCTCAAAACGAAGCGTCTTGTTTGGGCTTTTCAAAACACTGCCCAGCACAACACGCAAACCGAAAACCAAACTCCCGGCCTTCCGAAAACGAAGCGTCTTGTTTGGGCTTTCCAAAACACTGCCCAGCACAACACGAGAACCGAAAACCAAACTCCCGGAATCCTGAAAACGAAGCGTCTTGTTTGGGCTTTTCAAAACACTGCCCAGCACAACACGCAAACCGAAAACCAAACTCCCGGCCTCCCGAAAACGAAGCGTCTTGTTTGGGCTTTCCAAAACACTGCCCAGCACAACACGAGAACCGAAAACCAAACTCCCGGCCTCCTGAAAACGAAGCATCTTGTTTGGGCTTTTCAAAACACTGCCCAGCACAACACGCAAACCGAAAACCAAACTCCCGGCCTCCCGAAAACGAAGCGTCTTGTTTGGGCTTTTCAAAACACTGCCCAGCACAACACGCGAACCGAAAACCAAACTCCCGGCGTCCCGAAAACGAACCGTCTTGCTTGGGCTTTCCAAAACACTGCCCAGCACAACACGAGAACCGAAAACCAAACTCCCGGCGATCCTCAAAACGAAGCGTCTTGTTTGGGCTTTTCAAAACACTGCCCAGCACAACACGCAAACCGAAAACCAAACTCCCGGCCTTCCGAAAACGAAGCGTCTTGTTTGGGCTTTCCAAAACACTGCCCAGCACAACACGCGAACCGAAAACCAAACTCCCGGCGATCCTCAAACGAAGCGTCTTGTTTGGGCTTTTCAAAACACTGCCCAGCACAACACGCAAACCGAAAACCAAACTCCCGGCCTTCCGAAAACGAAGCGTCTTGTTTGGGCTTTTCAAAACACTGCCCAGCACAACACGCAAACCGAAAACCAAACTCCCGGCCTCCCGAAAACGAAGCGTCTTGTTTGGGCTTTTCAAAACACTGCCCAGCACAACACGCGAACCGAAAACCAAACTCCCGGCGTCCCGAAAACGAACCGTCTTGCTTGGGCTTTCCAAAACACTGCCCAGCACAACACGCGAACCGAAAACCAAACTCCCGGCGATCCTCAAAACGAAGCGTCTTGTTTGGGCTTTTCAAAACACTGCCCAGCACAACACGCAAACCGAAAACCAAACTCCCGGCCTTCCGAAAACGAAGCGTCTTGTTTGGGCTTTCCAAAACACTGCCCAGCACAACACGCAAACCGAAAACCAAACTCCCGGCCTCCCGAAAACGAAGCGTCTTGTTTGGGCTTTTCAAAACACTGCCCAGCACAACACGCGAACCGAAAACCAAACTCCCGGCGATCCTCAAAACGAAGCGTCTTGTTTGGGCTTTTCAAAACACTGCCCAGCACAACACGCAAACCGAAAACCAAACTCCCGGCCTTCCGAAAACGAAGCGTCTTGTTTGGGCTTTCCAAAACACTGCCCAGCACAACACGAGAACCGAAAACCAAACTCCCGGAATCCTGAAAACGAAGCGTCTTGTTTGGGCTTTTCAAAACACTGCCCAGCACAACACGCAAACCGAAAACCAAACTCCCGGCCTCCCGAAAACGAAGCGTCTTGTTTGGGCTTTTTCAAAACACTGCCCAGCACAACACGCGAACCGAAAACCAAACTCCCGGCGTCCCGAAAACGAACCGTCTTGCTTGGGCTTTCCAAAACACTGCCCAGCACAACACGAGAACCGAAACCAAACTCCCGGCGATCCTCAAAACAAAGCGTCTTGTTTGGGCTTTTCAAAACACTGCCCAGCACAACACGCAAACCGAAAACCAAACTCCCGGCCTTCCGAAAACGAAGCGTCTTGTTTGGGCTTTCCAAAACACTGCCCAGCACAACACGCGAACCGAAAACCAAACTCCCGGCGATCCTCAAAACGAAGCGTCTTGTTTGGGCTTTTCAAAACACTGCCCAGCACAACACGCAAACCGAAAACCAAACTCCCGGCCTTCCGAAAACGAAGCGTCTTGTTTGGGCTTTCCAAAACACTGCCCAGCACAACACGCAAACCGAAAACCAAACTCCCGGCCTTCCGAAAACGAAGCGTCTTGTTTGGGCTTTTCAAAACACTGCCCAGCACAACACGCGAACCGAAAACCAAACTCCCGGCGTCCCGAAAACGAACCGTCTTGCTTGGGCTTTCCAAAACACTGCCCAGCACAACACGAGAACCGAAAACCAAACTCCCGGCCTCCTGAAAACGAAGCATCTTGTTTGGGCTTTTCAAAACACTGCCCAGCACAACACGCGAACCGAAAACCAAACTCCCGGCGTCCCGAAAACGAGCCGTCTTGCTTGGGCTTTCCAAAACACTGCCCAGCACAACACGCGAACCGAAAACCAAACTCCCGGCGATCCTCAAAACGAAGCGTCTTGTTTGGGCTTTTCAAAACACTGCCCAGCACAACACGCAAACCGAAAACCAAACTCCCGGCCTTCCGAAAACGAAGCGTCTTGTTTGGGCTTTCCAAAACACTGCCCAGCACAACACGAGAACCGAAAACCAAACTCCCGGAATCCTGAAAACGAAGCGTCTTGTTTGGGCTTTTCAAAACACTGCCCAGCACAACACGCAAACCGAAAACCAAACTCCCGGCCTCCCGAAAACGAAGCGTCTTGTTTGGGCTTTCCAAAACACTGCCCAGCACAACACGAGAACCGAAAACCAAACTCCCGGCCTCCTGAAAACGAAGCATCTTGTTTGGGCTTTTCAAAACACTGCCCAGCACAACACGCAAACCGAAAACCAAACTCCCGGCCTCCCGAAAACGAAGCGTCTTGTTTGGGCTTTTCAAAACACTGCCCAGCACAACACGCGAACCGAAAACCAAACTCCCGGCGTCCCGAAAACGAACCGTCTTGCTTGGGCTTTCCAAAACACTGCCCAGCACAACACGAGAACCGAAAACCAAACTCCCGGCGATCCTCAAAACGAAGCGTCTTGTTTGGGCTTTTCAAAACACTGCCCAGCACAACACGCAAACCGAAAACCAAACTCCCGGCCTTCCGAAAACGAAGCGTCTTGTTTGGGCTTTCCAAAACACTGCCCAGCACAACACGCGAACCGAAAACCAAACTCCCGGCGATCCTCAAAACGAAGCGTCTTGTTTGGGCTTTTCAAAACACTGCCCAGCACAACACGCAAACCGAAAACCAAACTCCCGGCCTTCCGAAAACGAAGCGTCTTGTTTGGGCTTTTCAAAACACTGCCCAGCACAACACGCAAACCGAAAACCAAACTCCCGGCCTCCCGAAAACGAAGCGTCTTGTTTGGGCTTTTCAAAACACTGCCCAGCACAACACGCGAACCGAAAACCAAACTCCCGGCGTCCCGAAAACGAACCGTCTTGCTTGGGCTTTCCAAAACACTGCCCAGCACAACACGCGAACCGAAAACCAAACTCCCGGCGATCCTCAAAACGAAGCGTCTTGTTTGGGCTTTTCAAAACACTGCCCAGCACAACACGCAAACCGAAAACCAAACTCCCGGCCTTCCGAAAACGAAGCGTCTTGTTTGGGCTTTCCAAAACACTGCCCAGCACAACACGCAAACCGAAAACCAAACTCCCGGCCTCCCGAAAACGAAGCGTCTTGTTTGGGCTTTTCAAAACACTGCCCAGCACAACACGCGAACCGAAAACCAAACTCCCGGCGATCCTCAAAACGAAGCGTCTTGTTTGGGCTTTTCAAAACACTGCCCAGCACAACACGCAAACCGAAAACCAAACTCCCGGCCTTCCGAAAACGAAGCGTCTTGTTTGGGCTTTCCAAAACACTGCCCAGCACAACACGAGAACCGAAAACCAAACTCCCGGAATCCTGAAAACGAAGCGTCTTGTTTGGGCTTTTCAAAACACTGCCCAGCACAACACGCAAACCGAAAACCAAACTCCCGGCCTCCCGAAAACGAAGCGTCTTGTTTGGGCTTTTCAAAACACTGCCCAGCACAACACGCGAACCGAAAACCAAACTCCCGGCGTCCCGAAAACGAACCGTCTTGCTTGGGCTTTCCAAAACACTGCCCAGCACAACACGAGAACCGAAAACCAAACTCCCGGCGATCCTCAAAACGAAGCGTCTTGTTTGGGCTTTTCAAAACACTGCCCAGCACAACACGCAAACCGAAAACCAAACTCCCGGCCTTCCGAAAACGAAGCGTCTTGTTTGGGCTTTCCAAAACACTGCCCAGCACAACACGCGAACCGAAAACCAAACTCCCGGCGATCCTCAAAACGAAGCGTCTTGTTTGGGCTTTTCAAAACACTGCCCAGCACAACACGCAAACCGAAAACCAAACTCCCGGCCTTCCGAAAACGAAGCGTCTTGTTTGGGCTTTTCAAAACACTGCCCAGCACAACACGCAAACCGAAAACCAAACTCCCGGCCTCCCGAAAACGAAGCGTCTTGTTTGGGCTTTTCAAAACACTGCCCAGCACAACACGCGAACCGAAAACCAAACTCCCGGCGTCCCGAAAACGAACCGTCTTGCTTGGGCTTTCCAAAACACTGCCCAGCACAACACGCGAACCGAAAACCAAACTCCCGGCGATCCTCAAAACGAAGCGTCTTGTTTGGGCTTTTCAAAACACTGCCCAGCACAACACGCGAACCGAAAACCAAACTCCCGGCCTTCCGAAAACGAAGCGTCTTGTTTGGGCTTTCCAAAACACTGCCCAGCACAACACGCGAACCAAACCCGAAAACCAAACTCCCGGCCTCCCGAAAAACGGAAGCGTCTTTTTGGGCTTTCCAAAACACTCGCCCAGCACAACACGGAACCGAAAACCAAACTCCCGGCGCATCCGCAAAACGAAGCGTCTTGGTTTGGGCTTTTCAAAACACTGCCCCAGCACAACACGCAACCGAAAACCAAACTCCCGGCCTTCCGAAAACGAAGCGTCTTGTTTGGGTTTCAAAACACTGCCCAGCACAACACGCAAACCGAAACCAAACTCCCGGCCTTCCGAAAACGAAGCGTCTTGTTTGGGCTTTTCAAAACACTGCCCAGCACAACACGCAAACCGAAAACCAAACTCCCGGCCTCCCGAAAACGAAGCGTCTTGTTTGGGCTTTTCAAAACACTGCCCAGCACAACACGCGAACCGAAAACCAAACTCCCGGCGTCCCGAAAACGAACCGTCTTGCTTGGGCTTTCCAAAACACTGCCCAGCACAACACGAGAACCGAAAACCAAACTCCCGGCGATCCTCAAAACGAAGCGTCTTGTTTGGGCTTTTCAAAACACTGCCCAGCACAACACGCAAACCGAAAACCAAACTCCCGGCCTTCCGAAAACGAAGCGTCTTGTTTGGGCTTTCCAAAACACTGCCCAGCACAACACGCGAACCGAAAACCAAACTCCCGGCGATCCTCAAAACGAAGCGTCTTGTTTGGGCTTTTCAAAACACTGCCCAGCACAACACGCAAACCGAAAACCAAACTCCCGGCCTTCCGAAAACGAAGCGTCTTGTTTGGGCTTTTCAAAACACTGCCCAGCACAACACGCAAACCGAAAACCAAACTCCCGGCCTCCCGAAAACGAAGCGTCTTGTTTGGGCTTTTCAAAACACTGCCCAGCACAACACGCGAACCGAAAACCAAACTCCCGGCGTCCCGAAAACGAACCGTCTTGCTTGGGCTTTCCAAAACACTGCCCAGCACAACACGCGAACCGAAAACCAAACTCCCGGCGATCCTCAAAACGAAGCGTCTTGTTTGGGCTTTTCAAAACACTGCCCAGCACAACACGCAAACCGAAAACCAAACTCCCGGCCTTCCGAAAACGAAGCGTCTTGTTTGGGCTTTCCAAAACACTGCCCAGCACAACACGCAAACCGAAAACCAAACTCCCGGCCTTCCGAAAACGAAGCGTCTTGTTTGGGCTTTTCAAAACACTGCCCAGCACAACACGCGAACCGAAAACCAAACTCCCGGCGTCCCGAAAACGAACCGTCTTGCTTGGGCTTTCCAAAACACTGCCCAGCACAACACGAGAACCGAAAACCAAACTCCCGGCCTCCTGAAAACGAAGCATCTTGTTTGGGCTTTTCAAAACACTGCCCAGCACAACACGCAAACCGAAAACCAAACTCCCGGCCTTCCGAAAACGAAGCGTCTTGTTTGGGCTTTTCAAAACACTGCCCAGCACAACACGCGAACCGAAAACCAAACTCCCGGCGTCCCGAAAACGAACCGTCTTGCTTGGGCTTTCCAAAACACTGCCCAGCACAACACGAGAACCGAAAACCAAACTCCCGGCCTCCTGAAAACGAAGCATCTTGTTTGGGCTTTTCAAAACACTGCCCAGCACAACACGCAAACCGAAAACCAAACTCCCGGCCTCCCGAAAACGAAGCGTCTTGTTTGGGCTTTTCAAAACACTGCCCAGCACAACACGCGAACCGAAAACCAAACTCCCGGCGTCCCGAAAACGAGCCGTCTTGCTTGGGCTTTCCAAAACACTGCCCAGCACAACACGCGAACCGAAAACCAAACTCCCGGCGATCCTCAAAACGAAGCGTCTTGTTTGGGCTTTTCAAAACACTGCCCAGCACAACACGCAAACCGAAAACCAAACTCCCGGCCTTCCGAAAACGAAGCGTCTTGTTTGGGCTTTCCAAAACACTCTCTAAAACTATTTGCAAAACATGTAGAAATAAAACTATTCCCCTCTTATTTATTTCGCCAAACTTACCATTGGGTTTAAAAGTAAAAAAAATCTTTCATCCTTATTCAAGACTACTCAATATTCAATAGCTAGAAATTCTAACAAATAAATAACCAAAAAACTAATGAATATGAAATTGAATATTGGATTAATTTGAAAAGGATGGACGTTTTCATCCCAAAGGAGGACATGAGGACATATGATCAAAAAAGAGGACTCAAATGCGGAATATGTTTCTTGAATAGTTTTTCAATTTTCTGTGACATAGTCTTGACATACTAATTTAAGACAAATAGTTTGACAAATTAAAAATTAATAAATTATTCTATCATATGTACGAAATTGTTCCGAAATAAGTCATTGACCATGTACTTAAACAGCCGGAAATACGGAAAAGTTGTTTGCAGGTTGTTATGAATAGTCCAAAATAGTTTTCACGCCGAATCCGCCGACCGAAATTCAATCACTGCTAAATCTACGTGAAATTCTTATTTTTGAATAAACTTTTTTGTTCTATACGGCTGAGCAAAACTATCAACCATAATAAATTAAAAAAAAGTCGTCCAAAAATTATGTAACGACAGAGTGTCTAAAAAATGAGAACTTGAGAGACTCTATGTATCATACCGACCAGGAACCTTTAAGTGACTAAGAAGCAATCAGAAGAAACTAAACAGAAAAAAGGTCAACCAGGATTTATTTAATTCTTCAAGAGTTTCAATGAAAATTCCTTCCACGACTCAACCAAAAATGTCCATAAAACTAAGAATTTCCTTCGAGATTCACGTTAATAGTACGCCAGGTATTTCTATACTATTCATGATATTCCCAAGAACTTTATTTGAATTAGTTCAGGCATTTTCGCAGGTTTCTTCAAGTTTTCATCAATTTATTCTTTTACGTAATTCTCAAGGAATTCCTGCAAGGTTTTTGTTCAGGATCCTTAAAAAATTTCTCCATTAACCCCTCTACCGGCAGCATATTTTTTTTACTACAAAAGAAAAATAAATCGCGACATTTTTTTGCTTTTGAATTTGTTTACCCCATGTTTTCACCAGTTCTTAAAAAACACTTCTGTTTCTGGTTTCTTTTTCTATATGGATCATTGATTGTTAGGTTTTGAAGACATTCCGAAATTCCTTAGGGGACCGACATTTCCCTTTAAAAAACTCTTTTTTCGCCAAGTCAATTTATCAAAAAAAAAAAAACAATACTTGTGGGCTAAACAAGGTCAGGTAATAAGAAGTTCCTCTCACAAAATCATGAAGATCGGTTGAGTCATTTTAAAGAAATTTGACAATTACAATATTATGTTTATTAAACTTTTTTTCTAAGTTTTCAAGATGCTCATTACGGCCAGAGCGGAACTAAATATATTAATGCTTATAACTCAAAAAACTGTAACCGAACATGAAACAAATTCTGTAGCTTGAGATATTAACGTGGGTTATGGCTAAGCATCTGTCCCTCAAGGAATTTCGGAATATCATCTGAACCAGATGGCCCAGGTTCAAAACTGACAAAACAATTCAAAATAGAAAAGTTTTTTCAGAAGTTGTAAAAAATATTTTTTTTTTTTTGCTGTTTACGTACCTGTGTGTGGTATCGAATTGATGCTGAAAGTAGAGAGGTTAATTAATCAATTAATTATAGAAATCTCCAAGAATAACTGTAAAGATTCTTCCAGATATTTTGAGAGGTATTTCTATAGCATTTTTCCGTGCAATTCTTCTAGGAATTTTCACGGATTTCTTTCAGCATGTCCTAGGAAGTCCTTGTGGAATCTGTCAATGTCAATATTCCAAAGAATTACCAATGATTTATCTCGAAAATTGTTGAAAGAATTCTAATATATATCCGGAAGGAATTTCTTGAGCAAATTTTAAAAGCATTCGCGGAGAAATTAATGAAAGATTCTTTTTAGTGGAAATGGTTGGAAGAATTGGCGAAAAAACTGCATAGGAACTTTTGGGAAATTTTAGAAAAATGTCAAAACAAATTTGTACAAAATTCTTGGAAATCATTTTTCCTGGAGGAGTTCTTTAGGAATCTTTGAAGGATTTTTTGGAGTAACAACTGGAGAAATTACTTCTTCTTCTTGGAATTACGTCCTCACTGGGACAGAGCCTGCTTCTCAGCTTAGTGTTGTTATGAGCACACTTACACAGTTATTAACTGAGAGCTTTCTTTGCCAAAGTTGCCATTTTCGCAATCGTATATCGTGTGGCTGGTACGATTATACTCTATACCCAGGGAAGTCAAGGAAATTTCCATTACAAAAAGATCTTGGACCGACCGGGAATCGAACCCAAAAACCTTCAGCACGACTTTGCTTAGTAGCCGGGGATTCTAACCACTTGGCTAAGGAAGGCCCCTAAAGCACTACAAGAATTATTAAGAACCTCTCCGGAAGAGTTATGGATAAACATATAAAGCTATTTCCTTTGGAATCTTTGGATAAGTCCCTGAATGTATTTCTGAAGGTTTGTATGGAAGGATCATTGAAAGAGTCCTTTTACTTCTATTACGAAGAATCTACTAAGGAATTTCTAAAGAAGCTGAGGAGGATACACATGGAAACTTCTTAAGAAATTTCTTGACCCTCAAGCATTGAAGTTTACTGCAAGATGTCAAACGATTTGAGCAAGAGCATAAGCATGATTGACCGCCCGCAGATGCTACTCCGTTATTGCAAGAACAGCTGTACTTACAGGGAACCAACAGATACTACTCGGGATCGGCGCCGAATGCAGGTCAATTTGGGAATGGAAGAGAAAAGTTGACGTGCTACTTGCTTTATGGAAGCCAAGGAGTCCTCTGCACTTCCACAAGTAAACACTGGGAGTTTGGATATGGGAAAGGTTTGGGTAAACGATTCGTTTTGGTAAACGATAAGTATAAAATTATAAATTAATACCCCTAACCGGATTCACGATATTACAAGCGTTCGTCGCTCGCCCCCACAGGAGCAAGCGACAAGATCAAAGGATCAAACACTACCTACGAATCACTGAAATTTTTAACTGCTACGCGACCGATGTGCGACTTGTTTGTTCCTGCCCTCATCACCCGCCCCGCAGGGACAAACGTTAAGCGTCTTACTGCCAGATATCAAACGATTTCTGTAGAAAGTTCAGCTAGATCACACAATGAGGGGGTGCACCTGGTGTAGGGGTTAGAATACACACCTTTCACGCCGAGGAACTGGGATCGATTCCCATCACAGTACCATAGTTGTACAGGGTGTCCGCAAATTATCCGTACAAACTTTGAAGACATGGCTCTATACAATCAAGCATAATAAATTAAATATTCTTGCATTGTTTTAAACATTGGCTTATTATATTCTTAAGAAGTAAGTTTGACACATTTCCAATTTCAAATAATTGCACAACCAACCCAAATGTATTGAGGTGTAAAGGGAGCTATTTTCTGAGCTTTATGACGGAAGAGATATGTCCATACAACTCACTGGATTTGAACCGTACAATTTTCTATTTCCACTCTAACTCAAAGCCACTTACCTGTAGATTACTTCAAATAATAATAGGACATTTGGATTCATCTCTTTTAGGTTTTAGGGATAACACATCTCTAGTATGACTAGCGGCCCTCAGGAAAAACGTCTCCGAAAAATTTAAATTTGCCTATCTCAGTAACAAGCAATTATTTCGAAATTTTTTAAATTTGTATTTTGTGTTAACATATAGATATATTATAAATGGTACATGGACATTGATTTTTCATTGTTTTCAATGCGAGGTCATCTTTCCAATATTTTGCTGTTCGGATAATTTGCGGACACCCTGTACCTTTCTGATCCTAAGCAAATCTCATCTCCGTTTTCCCCCTTTTTGAGATATTGACGACGTAACATTTTTACGAAGCTCGTAAATTGAGTTGTGAGGAATAAATGGGATATCATGAATCGGAATGATAAGTTTCGCAGAAATAATCTAATTTGTTGTCAAATTAATGATCTGTAATTTAGTTCAGACGTGTTGTTACGTTTAATTTGTTTTGCTTAGATAGTATGCTTTGAAAGCCTAATTAGTTGTTAAGCAAACGATGAAAAACACAACATTTAAATTGCATTGCTCCGTCAAACTCGGTTCGAGAAACCCCGCAAAGCCTTGCTATGCCACCACATTCAGCCGACGTACATTGCAATCATTCAATGACGATCATTAACCGGCCAGCAGAGTCAGTGAACACGATCACGCTGGGAGAAACTGGGGAGATAATCGGTATCAGTACACATACTCGAACAGCCATCACCTCAACCAGAGGCAGCTACCACACTAGGAGATCATACCGTGGACAAGTGAGAAGCGTCGCCACCACCACATGAGAGCACGAGAGAAAGAATGGAGCGAAAGATCCGTCGGCATCATCATGCTGGAGAAGTTAAGTTCAACACGGCACGCACACCATTAAAGCTCGCCGGCAGAACAAGTGAACGATCGCAAAGGAGTGGAGTTTAATTGTCTTCCATCTGTAAGCCAAACCGCGTGTGCCGTTCAGTCGGCGGTGAGAATTTCCATTTCGGAATTGAACAAAGTGCGTTCGTTAGAAAACCCCTCGAAGACGGCCCACTGGATTAGCTGATCTTATTCTCGACCGGTGAGCAGGTGTAACACCCGGAAACCAGCGCAAGAAATCGATTGGCCAGAGGGAAGAACAACAGGCCAAAAGAAGGTGAGCCGAGTGATCATGGCTTCGGCCTAAATTTTTTCCAAACTAATTTCCGCCATCTTTGATTTGGCAGCTAAATCCGCGTGTGCTTTCCAAGAAGGAGGGATTCGTCGAAAAACCAGACCGTCTGGATTGTCGGCCGCCATTGCCGAAAATCATTCCCGATTGGAAATAGGTGAGCCCAGCTTTAACTGATGCTGGATTCGCTACTCTAACTGTTAATTGATCATTCGGTTATCTAGATGACTGTCCACGCACGGACTCTGGATTAAACACGCTAGGTGGAGACAATCGTGTGAAGAGCAGGAGAAAGTCGAGAATCATCACCGGCCAAGCCGAAAGCCAACTCGATCGCCAGAACCATCCCGACAGAAGCGACTTAGACCGGATCACGTCGCAGAGCAGAGAGCCCCTCTAGAAGGGTAAGATTCGCGCTAGCTGATCTGCAGAGAATTTTGCTGACGTTTCGTCGCCTGCAGGGCTCTTTTCTTTCTTGCAGTTTTGCGCACTCAACGTGCCTAGAGGACGAGACAGGTCGCAGGGTCGCGGCGTCGTAAATCGAACATTCCGTTCGCAATATCACCCACCCCACACACGAAGAGCAGTCGCGCCAAGCAAGGCGCGCAGCAAAGAGGATTTCCGTAGCGGAGTTGCCACGACATTCAGGCGAGACGCGTAATACGGAGGTTTGCTGTACCGGAGGAGTTTTGATCGGGGGTGTGCCTATCGAAAGGTGGGGGATATGTTGGCTAGGAAGGCGGCAGCTGTGCAGCATCAACAGGACCGGTGCAAGGCTTCCCTGGAAGACTATCCGGTGGCGTGAGAGCATGCAGAATCAGTGAGTCCTAGAGTTTAAGAGCAATGCATATTAGCTTTTAAGAATCCTAGTGCAGGACAGCGTAGGAGGTCTCAGGACCGAGAATAGGAGGCCAGGACAGGCAAAATGTTGAATATACGCATTTAAAATGAATTTTGCTGATTTATGATTTTCGTGGTGCACTAGCCCTCAGTGTTTGTGGTCTGACTCTCTTTTCGCTTATGGTAGTTTTGCTCTACCGGGTCGGGAAACTGCAACACTGGCGCCCAACGTAAAATCCACAACATTTAGCTACCGTAAGCGATTTTTTGGTTTTATGAACTTTTTGGTTTTGTGCATTTGATTATCCGGCCTTGATAATCAAGGATATTTTAACCCTTACGCATAATATTCGATATTAAGATATGGATTATACACATTTGACTGACGAAGAAGTGACCTACGAGTTGGCTTTACGCCACGTAGTCAACCTAGGTCCGACCACCCACAGAGGGAAAGTTCTCCGCCTCAAGGCTCTAATCCAAGAGGAGAACCTCAGAGATAGTAAGCCCACTAGTTCGGAACATGTTATGAGTTCCCAATCAAATATAGAACTCTGCCAGTCGCAGGTTCATCAGCTACATATTAGCACCGAAGCAGCCATTCGGGCAGCTGATAATGCGGCTTTGAGTCAAATCCGGACACGTCTTCATCACTATCGCGACCGTTTAAAGCTAATTCGCCCTCCGAGTGACTTGCGGGAAGCGCATGGCATGCTAACCGTGCATGTCGACGTGCTGTTGAACAAAATCAACGGGACAAGTGTAGTGAATGGTGTGCCAAGGAGTGAGAGTGTTGTGAGTCAAGCGCCATCAACCGGCGCAGTGAGACGAAGCGGTGGCGAGAACGAAGGAGCAGTCGGAGGAACGACCGATGCCACAATTCCAGTGGGCGACACTTCGAGGCAAGACTCCACACCACCACCTGTGACGTCATTCTCGGGTGGACAAGGACAAGGATTGCTGTTTTCGAGCTCGTTTCGAGCACGAGACAACGAAGACACTGGTGAAAGAGAGTTTAGACAGCATGCCACATCACCACCACCTCCCTACCATCCCCGGGATCGCAATCCATGGAACTCCACGACACGGGAACACCAGTCGTTAGAAACCCGTGAACTGCAAGCAAGGATAACGGAGATGCAGGAGAGAGAACAGCGGATGCGGGAAGAATACTACCGTATGCGAGATGATCTGGAACGATTGATTCGCCGAGAACGACCGGCGCCGGAGCGAGTGGACGAAAGGAGAATGCAAAAGGCGGTGCACAACTGGCCGTTTAAGTTCCGTGGTGAAAAGGACACGACGTCACTCAACGTATTCTTGGATCGCGTAGAGACCTTCGCGAGGTCGGAAGGAATGAGCGATGCCACACTTTTGAGCTCCATCAAGCATCTTCTCCAAGAGGACGCCATCGACTGGTATGCACGAGCAACGTCGCAGAACCTGTTGCGAACCTGGGAACAGTTCAAGCGAGAGATCCGCAGAGAGTTTTTGCCCAGCGGTTACTCCCAAATTCTTCGCCTGGAGGCCAGCTTCAGATTCCAAGGAAAAGAGGAATCTTTCGCGAAATTCTATCGTGATATATCGGCTCTTTTCCGCTTTGTGGATCCACCTATTCCGGACGACGAGAAGTTCTTTCTGGTGAAGAAGAATATGAACGAAAACTACGCAGCGATCGTCACAGCAGCAAGACCACGTTCATTGGAAGAAATGGTGGAAGTATGCACCGGATACGACGAAACGAGAATGCTCCTGAACAGACAACGCAGAATTCCGATTCCGCATAGTGCGCTACTCGAACCGAACTTCGCTACGCCAGTATCGACCAACAGACCGCCACCGATTCAACATCAGCAACAGCCACAGCGCTTCAGCAGAATCCATGTGGTGGAGGCGGAAGAAAGCATTTCCGAACAGGAACCAGGTGAAGAGCATTGTGAAGATCCTTGGCAACACACAATTGACGAGCTGGTGGAGCAAGTCAACACGTTGAAGCTTAACCTAGAGCGGAGAACTACGAGGCCAAGCTTTGCCGCACGCGACGAAAGGCAGTCAAGGCTGACGGACAGGTACAACCGTACCGAGGCGGACGTTCTGAGAACAGGGCGGCAGCAAATAAGGGAAGCGCAAGCACAGCAGCAGCGGCCACAAACGGCGCCATATCAGCAACGGCAACCACAACAGCAGCCGGAACAGGCTCGAAGCAGAGCGGGCTGGCAAGCGCAGCAGTGGATTCCAACCACGGTGCAAGAACCGAACGAGAGCGACCGGCGGAGCTACCGCCTACAGCCAGAACCGATCAGGCAACCGGAAAGTCACCATGAAGAACAGCAAGGAGCTCCGAACAACCAGCGGCTAGCGATGGTTTGCTGGAACTGCGACGAGGAAGGCCACAGGTTCATGGACTGCCCAAAACCGCAAGCGATCCTTTTCTGCTACCGGTGTGGACGGAAAGGCTACTCGTTGCGCAGTTGCTTCACGTGCCGCACGGACGCGGTAAACTATCCAGCGGAGAACCAGCAGTAGAGGGGAGCAGCTCTCCGCACAACTTCGGAGACCCCTCCGGCATTCCCGAATTCGACAACATCAACTCCATCATCATCAACCCCGGAAGCGACAATCGACCGCACGCCGTTATCTCAGTGCTCGGAAAGGAGTTAACAGCCTTGCTGGACAGCGGAGCGAACTGTTCTCTGCTAGGAGGAGCAAGGGCCACGCTAGCAGAAGAATGCGGTTTGCAGAAAGGAACCGTCTGTGGCGGAATAAAAACGGCGGACGGCACAAAACATAGAATAACCAATTTCGTTTATCTTCCAATCGTCTACAACAACCGCAACGAGGTTCTTCCGGTGCTACTGGTGCCCTCCATTCCGGACTGCATCATTCTCGGAATGAACTTCTGGGAAAAGTTTGGAGTTAAAGCGGTGTGTTGCATAGTCGAATCCCAGCAGGAAGGGGAAGAAGGCAGCGAAGAACAAGAGATGAAGCAGCTGAGTCCCGAACAGAAGAGACGTCTAGAGCAGGCGATCCAAAAGTTCCCGAAAGCGGTTGAAGGCAAGCTAGGACGAACCAGGCTGTACGAGCATCGAATAGACGTAGGAAACGCACCGCCACGGAAGCA
The DNA here is from genome assembly GCF_002204515.2 of Aedes aegypti. Lineage (NCBI taxonomy): Eukaryota > Metazoa > Arthropoda > Insecta > Diptera > Culicidae > Aedes > Aedes aegypti. Next base: position 146,131,035 of record NC_035108.1, read on the forward strand.
ACGGCACTATCCCATGTCGCCATATGTTCTGCAGGAGGTGAATAGGGAGATTGACCGGATGATAGCGCTGGATGTGATCGAGGAGGCGCAGTTCTCGCCATGGAACAACCCGCTGGTTGCCGTCAAGAAGAAGACTGGGCAGTATCGCGTCTGCTTGGACGCTAGACACCTCAACTCCATCATGGTGAACGAGGGCTACCCGATTCCCCAGATCGCGGCGATCACCAACAACCTCCGAAGCAGCAAGTATATCTCGTCCATCGATCTCAAGGATGCCTTCTGGCAGTTACCTCTCCATTGCAGTTCGAGGCCGCTAACAGCATTCACCGTCCCATCTAGAGGCCACTTCCAGTTCAAGGTGGTGCCATTCGGACTATGTACAGCTAGCCAAGCTCTGGCGCGACTTATGACACACCTGTTCGCCGACTTAGAACCACTGGTATTTCATTACCTCGATGACATCATCATCTGCTCCGAGACCTTCGAGCAACACATAGCACTTCTAGAAGAAGTAGCCCGCCGGCTACGCCAAGCAAATCTCACGATTTCGGCGGAAAAATCGAAGTTTTGCAGGAAGAGCATGAAGTACCTCGGCTACGTGATTGACGAACAAGGCTGGCGTGTAGACGATGAAAAGATCCAAGCGATCGTGCAGTTTCCAACTCCAACGACAAGAAAAGAAGTGCAGCGTTTTCTCGGTGTCTGTAATTGGTACCGACGCTTCATCGCCGGATTCTCACAACTGGCGGCACCACTTACGAACCTGACGTCAGGCAAAACGAAGTTCCGATGGAGCCCGGTCGCCGAAGAAGCGTTCCTAAAACTGAAAGCAGCCCTGGTTTCGGCACCAGTGCTAGCAATGCCGGACTACAGCAAGCCATTCGCCATAGCGTGCGACGCCAGCGACACTGCAATAGGAGCGGTGCTAACACAGGAGGTCAGCGGTGAGGAGCACCCAATAAGTTACTTCTCGCAGAAGCTTTCGTCGTCGGAAAGGAGGTATTCGGTGACAGAGCGGGAATGTCTCGCGGTGATCAGAGCGATCGAGCAGTTTAGAGGATACGTGGAAGGAATCCGGTTCATTGTGTACTGCGATCATGCGGCGCTCAGCTACTTGAAGTCCATGAAAAACCCGACAGCGCTGATGAGCCGTTGGCTGTTGCGTCTTAATGCGTTCGACTTCGAGATCCGGTACAGGAAGGGATCCATCAACGTTGTTCCAGATGCTCTTTCGAGAACGGTAGCAGAAGCGGTGTTCACCGTAGATCAGGTGCATGATCCGTGGTACAGAAAGCTGTTGGAGAAGGTGAAAAGCGAAGGAGACCAGTTCCCGGACTTTCGCATAGCAAACGACACGCTGTTCAAGAACTGCCGCTGTAAGGACGGAGTCGGTGCAGTCTACCACAAGTGGAAGCAAGTCATCCCGAAAGAAGAAAGATTCCAGCTGATCCGAAGATTTCACGACGAACCAGCAGCGGCGCATCTAGGCTTCTACAAAACTTGGCACAAGATACAAGCCCACTATTACTGGCCGCAGATGCAGCAGGAGATTAGTGATTATGTCAGGAACTGTGCGACCTGCAAAGCGTGCAAAGCACCGGGGAGCAGAATGATGCCACAGATGGGAAACCCGAAGCCGGCGAAAACACCATGGGAGATGATATCAGTGGACTTTGTCGGTCCGCTCACACGTTCCAAACGAGGCAACACGGTGCTGTTGGTAGTAGTAGACTGGGTCAGCAAGTACGTGGTCGTCAAGCCGATGCGAACAGCGGATTCGCAGAAGATGGTGGAGTTCCTAGAAGAAGAAGTTTGTCTGAAGTTTTCTCGTCCACGGCTGATACTGTCCGACAACGGGAAGCAATTCGAGTCGATGGTCTTCAAATCTTGGTTGGCGAAGCACAAGATTGAACACATGAAGACAGCTTTCTACTGTCCACAGGTCAACAACGCCGAACGCGTCAACCGCGTCGTAGTAACCTGTATTCGGGCGTTGCTGGACGGCGATCATCGAGAGTGGGACGAAAAGCTACCGGCAATCACGGCGGCGATAAACGCAGCTCGGCACGAGGCAACGGGTGTGAGTCCGCACGAAGCCAACTTTGGGCGAAACCTGTTGTTGCACACAGACCTCTACACACAGCAGGAGCTCAACACGCCAGAAGATCCGAAGGTAGCGCAGGACCTGAGACTCTCAGCAATTCATCGAATCCAGAAGCTGATCATCGAGCGGATCAAGAACAGCCACCAGCGTGCGAAGCAGCGATACAATCTTCGCACAAGATCAGTAGCGTTCAAAGTAGGAGATTTGGTTTGGCGACGATCATTCGTTCTCTCGTCAAAGGCGGATCAGATCAACAGCAAACTAGAGCCGAAATTTGTTCCGGCGATCGTGAAGGAAATCCTCGGGACGAACCTCTACGTGTTGGAAGATGTTCTGAGCGGCAAAAAGGGAAGATTCCACGCGAAGGACATCAAGGCGGACTAAGCGAAAGTGTTCAAGCTATGCAAACAGGCGGTGCCTGTCAACGACGAAGCAGAACGCTGAAAAAACACCATGATTGGGCACAATTACAGCGACCAGGAGGGCATAGAGAATCGATCTGATTCTGCACTTCCGTTACATCGATTTGAAGACATCATCCACGGGGATCTACGTTCCTAAAAGCGAGATTCCGGACCGGACGAGCTATGTACACAGGCGGTGCCTGTAGACCAACAACAGTAGCGATCAAAAACACCGTTTTGGGAGCATCAACCACGAAGACTGAGTGAGACGAACCGCTGCAATATAACTCACCTCAGCGACACCGATTGTGAGCCGATAGCAAGGATTTCCGTTCATCCGAGCGAGGTTCCAAAACGTTAAAGCTATGTCCGCAGGCAGTGCCTGTTAACCATGAGTACCACGCTCCAAAACACGTACCAAGCGGGAAAATGGCAGGAAGTCAGGTGTGATGAGCAATAAATTCGATACGACTACCTCTCCACCTCGACGTTTCGTCAGCTTTGTTGTAGATCACGATCATCGCAAGAGACAGTACACAATTTGCGATCCCATCCTTCAGAAATCCGGACTGGCACAGTAGCAGGTAGGAGAAACAACGAGTGGTACCGAAACACTTCCATCGCGCCAGGAAGCGTACCGCGCGCCGTTCGCGAAGCGGGAGAAATCGCACCCTGTGTCTTTGGAAACGGGGAGCAGGGATCTCGGCAGTGCACCAGCTGGCTTTCGGATAGGAGGAGTGGAGAGTCGGAGATCGACGACCAACCATCGGTTCGACGCGGCTCAAAGCTTACGGCCACTATCAGGCGCAGCGAAATCGCATCTGGTATCACTGAGAGAGGAGGAATCGAGGCGAAGCCTACAGCGGGCGAGGGAGATTGGGACCCTGAAAGCCATCGTGAGTAGGGAGGCTCCAAATACCATTATAAGCACCTAGCAAATCGACAGCCTACAGCGGGCAAGGGAGATTGGGACCCTGAAAACCATCGTGAGTAAGGAGGCTCCAAATACCAACAAGAATAACGCAGCAAGACATCAGCCTACAGCGGGCGAGGGAGATTGGGACCCTGAAAACCATCGTGAGTAAGGAGGCTCCAAATACCAACAAGAATAACGCAGCAAGACATCAGCCTACAGCGGGCGAGGGAGATTGGGACCCTGAAAGCCATCGTGAGTAGGGAGGCTCCAAATACCATTACAAGCACCCAGCAAATCGACAGCCTACAGCGGGCAAGGGAGACTGGGACCCTGAAAACCGTCGTGAGTAGGGAGGCTCTAGATACCGAAAACAGGACAATGAATCAAGCGCAGCGACATCCCGAGAAGCACCATCATCAAGCTATGTCGGCAGCATGCTGCCAACCAGGAAGAGAAACGCTCACAACAAAACACACCTAGTGGTCATGCCGTTAGCCGATCGTGACAAATCGAGCACATCAACAATACGACCACCATCACTACATAGAGCTATGAGTGGCACCACTACGAAGAAACGAAATACGATCTCGGCGATCCAACCAATCCACGACTGGAGCGGTGCACACGAACCCTCAAGTGTTTCCAGTCAATTCGAATGCGTGGCCAAGGGTTAAAGATCTGGGGGTCGTCATGGAATCTTCATCCCAAAGGTAACGCGACCAGGGGCGCGGTAAAACCCTATTTCTCGGGCCCATGATGATTTAGTCGCGGAAATGCTTCTTTCCTCAGTATATCCGCACAAACGAAAACAAAACCATTTTTCCTTAGTCTGTAAATATAGCTTCTTAATGTTTAGTGCGAAATTAAGCCTATTTTAGTCAACACAGTAGGCTAGAATCCAACATGAATGAAGATTTGCCGTAGGATTTGATGAAGCTGGACAAGGACTTTGGTCAGAGACGATTTGAGAGGTCGAAGAATCTGCCAGGCGCAGCTGGTGTAAAGTTTGGTATAGATTAAGATTACATAATTAAGGCGATAGTGGAGATCTGATTTGGCAAGCAGCCGAGGCTTGCGTATGATGAAGTTTAGTAGAGTTTAGGCACACGATATAGCTTGAGGTCTGCTCAAGAGCTTAGTTGACCAACTTGTCTCTGACCATCATCCTGAAGGAGGAGTGAAGTTTTTGGAATTTTTCATAAATCGCTTGATCAACGATTTATGAAAAATTCTTCCGCTACGGTAGAGTTATGTTACGTTTAATTTGTTTTGCTTAGATAGTATGCTTTGAAAGCCTAATTAGTTGTTAAGCAAACGATGAAAAACACAACATTTAAATTGCATTGCTCCGTCAAACTCGGTTCGAGAAACCCCGCAAAGCCTTGCTATGCCACCACATTCAGCCGACGTACATTGCAATCATTCAATGACGATCATTAACCGGCCAGCAGAGTCAGTGAACACGATCACGCTGGGAGAAACTGGGGAGATAATCGGTATCAGTACACATACTCGAACAGCCATCACCTCAACCAGAGGCAGCTACCACACTAGGAGATCATACCGTGGACAAGTGAGAAGCGTCGCCACCACCACATGAGAGCACGAGAGAAAGAATGGAGCGAAAGATCCGTCGGCATCATCATGCTGGAGAAGTTAAGTTCAACACGGCACGCACACCATTAAAGCTCGCCGGCAGAACAAGTGAACGATCGCAAAGGAGTGGAGTTTAATTGTCTTCCATCTGTAAGCCAAACCGCGTGTGCCGTTCAGTCGGCGGTGAGAATTTCCATTTCGGAATTGAACAAAGTGCGTTCGTTAGAAAACCCCTCGAAGACGGCCCACTGGATTAGCTGATCTTATTCTCGACCGGTGAGCAGGTGTAACACCCGGAAACCAGCGCAAGAAATCGATTGGCCAGAGGGAAGAACAACAGGCCAAAAGAAGGTGAGCCGAGTGATCATGGCTTCGGCCTAAATTTTTTCCAAACTAATTTCCGCCATCTTTGATTTGGCAGCTAAATCCGCGTGTGCTTTCCAAGAAGGAGGGATTCGTCGAAAAACCAGACCGTCTGGATTGTCGGCCGCCATTGCCGAAAATCATTCCCGATTGGAAATAGGTGAGCCCAGCTTTAACTGATGCTGGATTCGCTACTCTAACTGTTAATTGATCATTCGGTTATCTAGATGACTGTCCACGCACGGACTCTGGATTAAACACGCTAGGTGGAGACAATCGTGTGAAGAGCAGGAGAAAGTCGAGAATCATCACCGGCCAAGCCGAAAGCCAACTCGATCGCCAGAACCATCCCGACAGAAGCGACTTAGACCGGATCACGTCGCAGAGCAGAGAGCCCCTCTAGAAGGGTAAGATTCGCGCTAGCTGATCTGCAGAGAATTTTGCTGACGTTTCGTCGCCTGCAGGGCTCTTTTCTTTCTTGCAGTTTTGCGCACTCAACGTGCCTAGAGGACGAGACAGGTCGCAGGGTCGCGGCGTCGTAAATCGAACATTCCGTTCGCAATATCACCCACCCCACACACGAAGAGCAGTCGCGCCAAGCAAGGCGCGCAGCAAAGAGGATTTCCGTAGCGGAGTTGCCACGACATTCAGGCGAGACGCGTAATACGGAGGTTTGCTGTACCGGAGGAGTTTTGATCGGGGGTGTGCCTATCGAAAGGTGGGGGATATGTTGGCTAGGAAGGCGGCAGCTGTGCAGCATCAACAGGACCGGTGCAAGGCTTCCCTGGAAGACTATCCGGTGGCGTGAGAGCATGCAGAATCAGTGAGTCCTAGAGTTTAAGAGCAATGCATATTAGCTTTTAAGAATCCTAGTGCAGGACAGCGTAGGAGGTCTCAGGACCGAGAATAGGAGGCCAGGACAGGCAAAATGTTGAATATACGCATTTAAAATGAATTTTGCTGATTTATGATTTTCGTGGTGCACTAGCCCTCAGTGTTTGTGGTCTGACTCTCTTTTCGCTTATGGTAGTTTTGCTCTACCGGGTCGGGAAACTGCAACAGTGTTTAGCCTATTAAATATTTTAACTTACTATTGATCATACCTGCCATAAACTTAATATATTCTGGAATATAATGTGCATCTATGAACATTAGAAATCTGTACATATGCAAAGAAGCTCAGAGTTTCTTTGTTTATGTGTTTCTTTGATTTTGTTAACGTATTGCCATGTTGCATTTAAAAGACTTTCTGAGTCACCCAAAAGCTTCCTGAAATATAGGTCCTAAGATCTTAGGAGGATCTGGAACATCGGTATAAGTCAAAACAATACCCCCTTCATTTTTGGTGATGGTTAAGGATCTGTGTCAAAATCAAAAACTATCACTAGACCATTAGTTACGCTTATAAATCCTGGGATTCATATTCGATGTAGTCTTTAGAGGGCCAAGAATATCCGCATAAATCAATGCAATACTCCGTTTAGTTATATGAAGGGTTAAGAGTCTATGGCAGTATTAAAAACCATCGATACACAACTGCTTCAACTTGTACATCCTTAGGTCTATATTCCACTGAGTCCTTGAAGGACCAAAGCAATCGGTACTTATCCATATAAAGCTCTGTTCACTTATATGAAAAGTCAAGAGTATGTGCCATATAAAAACCATCAAAAGATTGCTAGATGATAGTATGTAGATTGAAAAATTTATTTTAGAAAGTTTTGGAATAAACTGTAGCACTCACTAAGTTACTAAACCCCATCTGACCCCATTGACGAAGCAAACGGATCTTCGAAATATAATAATATTCCAGGAAACAGAATTGCAGGGTATTCTTTTATTTAGAAACGGTAATAACATGTGTAATATCATATTCCCAAACTCAAAGGAATTTTTGGAAACCCTTAACTTGTACACATTTAAATCTGATTAAGAACCATATAAATCATTAATATGCTCAGAATACTGAAAAAGCATAAATTCGTGAAATAATAAAACTTCATTTCTTACAAGCAGACTTCAAAAGGCAAAACCTTGTTTCACGAAACAAACACGTTTTACGAACTGATTCAATTTACGAACTCCCGATTTAGTTTAGTGTAGGCTTCGTGGCCGTGCGGTTAGCGGCGTCAGTCGGTTAAGCGTATCGTACCATGAAGTGTGGGTTCGATTTCCGCTCCAGTCAGTGGAAACTTTTCGTCAAACGAAAAATTCATCATTGAGCAACTAGGTGTTTCGTGTTGTCCATTGCCTAATGTTTGTGATCGTTCAGTCTGTGCAGCCTTTGAGCTGAAGACGGTGTAAATTGTCTTTTTCTTTTTTTTTAATTCGCAAATAGAGCTTATATTGTACTTTTATTTTTATCTAAATGTGTGAAACAATATGTTGCTTTAAATTTCGAACACAGCGCTCATTCTGTCTCATATTCCGAACATCTTGATTCAAATTTCACAACGAAATTCATCAGAGCCAGTTATTACGACCTTGAACTACAGAATCATCACAAATTCTATGGTCTACTAAATAAAGAGATTAAACTTGAGTAGCAAATGGCCGCCATCCTTTCCTTGAGATTGATTGACATATTTCAATTAAATCTCCATACAAAAGTCGAGTGTATGGAATGAGTCTGTTCGGAATTTTACACAATTTCCATTTGTATAGCATTAGAGAGAAGTCCGTTTTCAGAGATTTCATTGTGTAATTCTCTTCTACACCATCCTTCCTAATTATTGCAATGAAATCCAAGGTTTAAAAAAAGAGTCTTCAACATTTCGATGCTCTGAATAATGTATGATTTCGATAATTGAAACAAAATCGATGCTAAAGTTCAGAATTCATTTTCAAAATCGCTCAAATCCGCGAAATTCGTACAGTCGTAACTACGTGTTTCACATCGCTCTATGTTACAGCAACGGACTTTGTTAAAAAAACGCTCATTTCATTTTCCGTTTTCGAATACCAACCGGCATCAGTTCTCGGAAACGGCCCACTTTTTTTCCAAAGTGCTAAAAACGTCGGTTGGGTATAAAAGTTACAAAAACAAGCATCTTTGGAGAAGGAACCTCATTATCACAGGCACTGAACATAACAACAGGATTATAAAAAGGGCAGACGCACCACTTCGAGCCGAACCGAACCGATCTGCCTGCGTTTTCTGCATTGACAAAAATGTGGGGTTTTCCCGAGTAGGATTCCTTTGACGATCCTTTTGTTTGTGTCTAAGTCTACGAGCAAGCTCTGAATGGGGGTTTTCCCCCTGTTGTTTCGATTCAAGCAGGATCACAAAAACCTCTACCCGACCGGCAACGAATGTCCATCAAGTATGACTCTTTTGTTTTCTCACGTGGCCAGGTAAGGGCGGTAATAAAACTAGAAGTCCTTGCAACATGCAGTTTTACTACTGTCTAATGGAAGTTATACGGAGATGTGCGGATCTATTTCGGTTGGTATGCCGATGGCTAGACTGCACTCTAATCCTAATGAGCACCACTTGAGAAAACAATGCAAAGTTATGGGAGTTCGGTTCTCGAAAATGGGATGGGTTCTAATCCTGGTTTTGTCACCTGTCACGATCAGGTATTCAGGTTGGCCGGTGCAGAGATTTTACCTAATATACGTTGAAGTACGAAACAAGTTTGCAATAATCGCATATCGACAACACAAAATTTCCCTAATCAACTTGATGAACTCGTAGATTCGGACGTAATCCATAATGCAATAATTGCTAAATTTAACGCAATTACGGCTCTTTCAAGATGTTCGTTCCGTATCAGGTTTCCCAGCCGGAACGTTCAACCGCGGCGCAATCGTTTTCCAAATGATTGCAAATAATTTCAATCATTTCGCTCCATTAGAAATGGCATTCGTCTCGTGATCTATCGCATGGTTCGATTCATCTTACCCGGCCCTTTTCCCATTCCGATGGTTGCCGCAGCCGCGCGCCATCGATGCCACCGAGTTTGCCACCAACAGAAATGACTGCATTAAGGGTATACGATATGATTTGTTTTCCATACCGGTAAAAACGATGGACGGAATATTCACATTTTCACAAAGCAGATAAATAAGATTCGTCCAAGTTTGAAAACATCGAACCAATCAATCAATTTCGAGATGTAACAGATTCACTTCTTCGTCTTTCTTATTAGATGCTCTTCAATGGTTATTGTTGAAATAAAGAATTGTATTTCTTGCGAGGGTGTTCATTTTTAAAGTAATTAACGGTTTGTTGCACAATATTTGTGTGATTGAATTGAAAGAGAAAGTAACATTCATAGACAACAGAAGTTACATTTCATAAGCAACGCGACTGATAGAATAGAGTAATCATTATTAGTTTTTTATTTGACACATTATCAATAGAGATTTGTCCTTCTTTTAAACATTGGTTGTTCTTTCGAGTTATACATTATAGTGATATTATTCTGTTGTAGACACTTGTATCGACGATTCTTTCTTTTTTTAAACATCGGCTGTTCTTCATAGATTTCACATTTACATCTTGCCTGATTATTTTTTTTCAATTGAAATGTTGCCACCTTGTAAATAGCGTGTTTGAGGTTATGGCTTTCAGTCCTAAATAAAACTCAAAAACGGATTTTTACTTACATCCTCGTCGGATGTAAGCAAAAATCCGTTTTTGAGTTTTATTTAAGACTGAAAGCCATATCCTCAAACATCAACATAACAGTCGTACCTCCAAGAAACTTATAAATAGCGGCTGTTCTTCATGCTTTAAAGTGTTTATAGCATGGGTGAAACCGTATTGTTGCGAGATCGAGTCATGAACAGAACTTATGATTTTTCTGGATTCAAGGGTAAAAGGTTACGCTCAGACCACCGTTAAATATTCCTCAAATCGAGATTTATCAAGCGAGCAATTTCAAATATTGACAATCTGTTGGAACATAAATAAATTTGTTATCATAAACTAAGTCGTATATTACAGATTAGTTCGTAATAAAATCTGTACACTCGCATTGTATGTCAACTTTCATCATAAAAATTATGCACATATATCGCCTCCATTTTTGTATGCATAAAGTCTTTTGGCGACATCTTATACGGAATCTGTGTACATATAAGCATCGCATAACGCAAAGGTGATTTCGTTATATGTACATTCTGGTTGTCTGGGCACTCGACCATTTATCAACTCTTACGTGTAACAAATTTGATTCGTTTCAACAAATCTGTAACTTTTTCGACTGGTCTTGCTCTTCTGGACAAATAAAAAGCATTCGACACTGTTTGGAATGAAGAATTGATTGTAAACTTTAAACAAAAATATTTTCCAGCATACATTGTCAGAATAATCTAACGACAGACAACTCAAATCGCACACTTCAGGTTAATTATCAGTAATCCAAGTCTACAAGACTTCCTGTAAGAGCTGGTATTCCTCAAGGCAGCATTTTAGGACCAATATTATACACATTTGACTTATCTGAGTTGCCTCAGGGATGTCAAAAATCTTTGTTTGTGGATAACATAGGCCATTTCGCCCAAGGACGAAGCCTGCGTGTCAGGTTGCAAAAAAGTTCGGATATTTTTGCTTCATACTAGCAAATATGAAGGATTTCTCCTAATGCTTCTAAAACTCAACATATAATATTCCCACTTAAATCAAAAGCTCTTCAATTGAAATCTGAAACTACAGGGTGTCCGTAAATTATCCGAACAGCAGAATATGGGAAAGATTATTTTCTCATTGAAAACAAAGAGAAGAAAACAAGTATTCTTTTTATACATCTATATATGGGGCCTTCCTTAGCCGAGTGGTTAGAGGCCGCGGCTACAAAGCAAAGCCATGCTGAAGGTGTCTAGGTTCGATTCCCGGTCGGTCCAGGATCTTTTCGTAATGGAAATTTACTTGACTTCCCTGGGCATAGTGTATCATCGTACCTGCCACACGATATACGAATGCGAAAATGAAAAACAGTGTTGGCATTTGACATTTGATATCAAAAATGTGTCAAACTTATAACTCAATAATATAATTGGTCAATATATTTAACCATACAGGAATGCTCAATTTTTTAAGCTAAGTAGCATAGAGGCATGCCCTCTTAATTCGTACGGATAGTATGACGACACCCTGTAAAGCAGACATGTTGTCACGATGAGAGGAGTTCCAATAAATTGGTCAGATAAAGTTAAGTATCTAGGGCTCACGCTAGATAAAAATTTAGCTTTCAAAAATCACATTGATGGCATTCAAGCCAAATGTAACAAATATATACAATGTCTTTATCCACTTATGACCAGGCCAACCATGTTGTATGCTGTACCAATATGGACTAGCTGTAGTAATACCAAGAAGAAAGCTCTGCAGAGGATTCAAAATTTAAAAAAAAATGATTCTGAAGCTTCCTCCCTGGTATAGTACTAATGAGTCACATAGAACGCCCAATGTGGAAACATTGTAACAAGTGTCGAATAAATTATTATTAATTTTAGACAAAATCGTTGCAATCTTCTATTGCTAATATCGTATACCCTAAGAATGCACTCGCTTTGCATATACATTCAGCAACTGGGTACTGTAATTAATTCAAGCTGTCAGCGCAATCCACCAACAATCGTACGGCGTTTTCTTCTCATCGTGCATTTGGGCATATGCGTTTGAAATTACAAGCCCCAGTGAATCTTCCTTCCCCAAATCCGCGCTGCGGTCGACCGACTCCGGAGAGTGTAACATCATGTTGAATGTAACGACTGTTAATTTTGTTTTAAACGCCGGAAGCTCCCGAAATTGGACGCACACTTTCAGGGGCTCATTAGAAGCAAGCGGCGGGAATCCACCGAAAGCCGTCGTTTCTGGGCACAAAACGTTTAATTATGTGTAGTGCACTTTTTTGTATGTACTGTTTTAATTTTCCACGGCAAATCTAGCGACGGCGACGGTGAAAAAAAGAAACGCAGGGAGATGAGAGGCAAACGACCAACCGCAGCCCAAATGGAAGTGTATGTTACTAACTGCGGTGCCAATGGTGGATAATGTTTTAATAGAAGGTCTTATTTTCGCCCTGTTTTCCGGTTTTTGACGGCGCTTCGTTGGATGAAACAGTTACCGCCCAGTCGAGTGCGATCTGGATTGGATCGGATGTCGAAAACATGCACAGGAAACATACGAAGATAAACTGATTACTGAAAAAAAAACTGAGGAAGGATAAATCTTGATATCGAGATTGTTTTTTAAGTTTCGGCGCGGGTGAGTAAGAATCTGAAGGGAAGTTAATTTTTTAGATTTTTTTACTTCTGGTTAAACAGCTTGAAATCCAACATAGTCATTGAAGACACAAATCTCAGCAGGGCAAGCATCAAGAATTAGTGCAATTTCTATTAGGGAAGATGTGCCGGTGTTCGCCATGCACCAATTTTTGGCAACTCGGGTTGTACACCGTTTCACGACACATATGGTTCCCAATCGTTAAATTTCTTTAACATGATACGGAAACATTCTTAGAACCTCAAAATTTTCTCAGAAAATTAAAAAAAAATCATTTTCCTTAAAATGTTTGCTTATTTGTAAGAAATCATCGTAGGTGGCGAATTCTACACCCGAACTTCAAAACGTGACGAATACTGGTGCAGATGGTCCAGTATTCGCCACGCCGATTTTCAATACAAAAATAAATTTTCTGATCAGTTTTTGTATTTTTCCTGCTGAACATGGATTTAAAGCTTTCGTTTAACGTAATGACAGTAATCAAATGTATTTTGATTTATTTATATACAATATTTTTTTCTTAGGATGGCGAGAATTGGTACACCTTACCTAAAGTTTTGCGCACTAGCAGAAAACTTGAAATGAAAAGACCGTTTCTGATAGTTTACAACTTTTTTAGTTTTGTTTATTGGTTCTGAAAGAAAAGTGAAAACGTAGGAGCACGAGTTGGACATTGTGACGGCCATGATTATATTCTGAGATGTATCACCTTAACACAAGCCAGCTCCACCTTCTGAGTAAAATTTGGTCAAACCTCTTGTTCATTACGCGCGGTAAAGATGGACAAATTATGGGTGAAATTATGAAAAAATCCACGTGCTCGGCTGGGATTTGAACCCAAGACTCTTGTATGCTAGACGAGCGCTTTACCAACTAAGCTACCGAGCCACTTGGTGATCCAATAACTGAGTTGGTTACAAGTTCAGGGGCTGTCCATTAATTATGTAAGGGTTTATGGGGGGAGGGGGGGTTTGGGATTTCTTACGCGCCATACAATTTATTTTTAATTTTCATACAAAAAATCTTACCATGGGAGAGGGGGGGGGGTTGAAAAACCCTGAAAATTGTCTTACGTAATTAATGGATCGCCCCTCAGAAGAATTTAAATCCCTACAGTTCCCCTTTTGTGCATGCTACCTCTAAGTATCTTCTATAGGGCAGAGGCACCGGTTTCGACATGCCCTGTAAGTACTAGAAATATTTGAAATAAAAGCTCTTGTTGCGGCTGACTAGGGCAACATATAAACACCGATTTTTGATAGCTGCTTTCTACAGCTTCAAAGCTGCAAATTTTATTGAATTAGTTCAATTATTTAAATGACAATTCAGCTGGACTTACATTTCAGTGCCTCAATAGGAAATATGCTAAAGTTACAATTTGCTGTGCACTCAATGAGAGCGTATATGGGGTGGCTGTTAGGTTATAATATACAATTAAGTTTCTGATCAGTTCTATTATATAATTCACATACTATTACCTAAGAGGTGAAGAACTAGAGGAGTTCAATTAAGCTCAACACGATAATCTAGTTTCGAATTCACTATAATTTACTTTTCACAAATGCTTTCAATAATTTTGCGTATCGAATTGCTTCAACCAATGTTGTTCAATTTCGCCAACTCATTTGACGTCGTGAACCCTTGTCAGAAATTGACATATTCTTCTGTCTATCAGTAGATTTTACCGAGGGAGTTCCCGGTTGCACTATATTCTGAAGCGGCGCGGCAACATTCCCCGACTCGTGTGACCTGGTACTTCTGAGGACATCCAGGACGGCCAGCTTCACTGCTGGACGAATAATGATACCCTTCGCCGTTTGCACCTTTGCTCGTCGAACCTGTCCATCTTTTCCTGGATACACTTCCACAATTCTTCCTTTAATCCAGCTGTTCCTCATGGAGTCATCGATCACCAGAACTACATCTCCCAATTGTATTGGCTTAACTTGTTCAAACCATTTGGATCGTCTCGTTATCACTGGTAGATATTCCCGTATCCATCGCCGCCAAAATTCGTCGATCATCCACTGCGCCAACTTCCAACTGTCTCGCAATGTGGCTCGATATTCTATAGGTTGGACTGCGGGCTGATTCACACCTTGTACGCCATAGAGAAGAAAGTGGTTAGGAGTTAACGCTTCTTGATCTCCTGAGTCCAAGCCAATATACGTCAGCGGACGTGAATTAACTATCGCTTCAGCTTCCAATACAATGGTTTCGAACGTCTCTTCGTTAGGGTGCCGAAGTCCATCGCCGATGGCCTGCATAGCGGTTTTCACGGAACGCACCATTCGTTCCCACAGTCCGCCCATGTGAGGTGCGGCTGGGGGGTTGAATATCCAGCTAGTTCTTGCGTTGGTGAACGTTGCTGCACATTTCTCATTTATCTCATGAATCTCCTTCTTCAATCGTCGGTTGGCTCCAACAAAACAAGTTCCATTATCGCTGTATACTTCCAGTGGAGCCCCACGTCGCGCGACGAACCTCCTGAAGGCCATTATGCAAGAATTGGTAGACAGACTGTGGACAACCTCCATATGCACCGCCCTGATCGAAAGACAGGTAAATAATGCGACCCATCGCTTAACTTGGCTTCGTCCCACTTTTACCATCATCGGTCCAAAATAATCAACACCTACATAAGTGAAAGGTTTTACGAAAGGTGTGACTCTTGCCCTGGGTAGTGAAGCCATCCGAGGAGCCTGAGGGCTGGCTTTGCGGACTTTGCATTGCTGACATTCTGCTGCCACCCTCCTAACGAGGCGTCGTAAGGCGGGAACGTAGAACCGTTGTCTCATGTCGTTCAAAACGGTTTCATTGTTTGCATGTAACAGACGACGGTGATAGCTATCGACCAAAAGGAACGTCAAATGATGCTGTTTAGGCAAAATGAGGGGGTACTTTGCTTCATACGGAGCGAACGAAGCGGCTCCAATGCGACTGCCCATACGTATGACTCCATTCTTGTCCATAAATGGGGACAATTTATACAGCGTACTAGATTTGTCCACCACCACTTCAACACTTTCGTCATTTCGAGAACTAAAAATATGATACTCCATCTGGAAAACTTCTCTCTGTACCTGGCGCCACAATAGGTTCTCTGCCGCTGCAAGTTCACTAGTAGTCAGCATCGCACCGACTGATGTCGCTCTTCTACCTTTGAATGATTCTACGGCTCTGCAAACGTATGCCGCCGCTCGATGTAGTCGATTCCAATTGGAGAAACGGCTGATGTCAATGATTGATTCACCAATTTTTTCGCGATGTAGACACACGTGTTGAATCTGTTCTTCGTTAGTTTGTTGAACGCGAGGTTGAACTGGCCAGGACGACTCCGATTGACGAAGGAACATGGGGCCGTTGAACCAGATACTGGTTATACTGAGGTCTGGTCCGGTCTTCCACTTTGTGGCGTCGTCCGCCACGTTTAGTCCCGAAGGCACATATCTCCACTCGTTTGCTTTGGACGAAGACAAAATCTCTCCTACCCGCAATGCCACGTATTGATGATATCGAAATCCATCTGTTTGAAGCCAGGACAGAACAGTTGATGAGTCTGACCAGAAAATTCTTCTGGTAATGCGAATAGTGAGACTCTGCTGTACGTGTTCCATCAATCTTACTCCTATTAATGCTGCCTGTAGTTCTAATCTCGGTATTGATGTAGGTTTCAGCGGCGCAACTTTACTTTTGGCTACAATAAGAGAGCACTCAACTCCAGATGTTCCCATCGTTCGCAGATAAATTGCACAAGCATAAGCTTCTCGACTAGCATCCACGAAAACGTGCAACTCGGATGTGATCGATTTTTCAGAACGCAAGAAACCTAAGAGACATCGTGGAATCTGGATTTCCTTCAAATTTGGCAAGTAATTCTTCCAAGTTGTCCAACTGTGCCGAAGATGCGCTGGTATCTCTTCGTCCCAATTTGTTCCTGCACGCCAAATATGTTGCATCAGGATTTTTCCGTGGATAACAAAATGGGCTATTAGTCCAAGCGGATCAAAGACGCTCATAATGACACGGAGTACTTGTCGTTTTGTTGGGGATGATGAATGCGTTTCCAGCAGCAAAGGTTCAGAGTTTGAAGGTGTGGTGAAGGTGAATACGTCTCGAGATGGAAGCCAGAACATTCCGAGCACACGCGATGATTCTGTTTCCAAGTTCAGGTTTTTATCGGCCATACTTCCTTCGACTCCCAGGTTCCGTAAAACTTCCGTTGAATTCGATACGAACTGTCTGATTTCAAACCCACCGTTGGCGTGGATGTACTTCACTTGTTCCATTAATTCGACCGCCTCTCCAACAGTATCCACACTGTCGAGGTAATCATCGACATAATGGTTGTCGATGATCGCCTGCGCTGCTCGTGGATATTCATCCAACAACTCAGATGCATTTTTATTTTTTATGAATTGTGCTATGCATGGGGAGCAAGATGCACCAAAAATGGCTACGTCCATAACCAAAACTTGCGGCGATTCATTTTGATGTCTTCTCCACAAAAATCTTTGGAATTGTCGGTCCTCGGGTCGAATGGCGATCTGATGAAACATCTCTCTCAGATCTCCACCAATGGCAATATTCCTTTGGCGAAATCTGATCAGCACGGCTATCAATGATGTCGTAAGGTCGGGTCCTTTGAGTACAAGATCGTTGAAGCACAGACCTTTCACGGATGCCGCCGCGTCCCAGATCAAGCGAACTTTGCTTGGTTTCCTGGGATTTTGTACAACCCCTAGAGGTAAGTACCATGTGCGTCTCGGATCTGCCGATTCCAGTTCCACATCTGATGCCACGTGAGCGTATCCATTGTTTATGTAATTCTGAATGAGCTCCTTCACCTTTGCATATAACTCAGGCTTTCGCAGAAGGCGCTGTTCCAGGCATTTAAGTCGGCGGAGTGACAACGGATAGGAGTCAGGAAGGTTAAATTCGTCCTTCTTCCACAAGAGGCCCACTTGGAACCCGGAAGGTACCCGAACCGAAGTTCGTTCAAGAATTTGAACTGCTCGCTGATTCTCTTCGGACTCCGGCTTAATGGCGATGCACGACTCTTCTATGTTGAAGAAGTGTTTCATCATATCATGCAGCTGATCGTTATCAATGGTGCATTCTACTTGATGCTGGTGGAAATTAACGTGTTCGACGGCTTCCATATTACTGTATTTTCCATACACGCTCCAGCCAAGTCTAGTTTTTGCAGCTACAAGTGTCCCTTGGCCTCCTTCGCGTACTTTTAGTACACTTATCAACTTAACGTTGTCCACTCCTATGATGATCCGTGGAATTGCATTACAGTAACTTTCAAGCGGTAAATTCTTGAGATACGGGTGTATTTGACACATATGTTCGTAGTCCATTGTTTGGCTCGGAAGTTTAAGTTGATTCACAGTTCGAACTACCAATGGATGTTTTTGATCTTTATCAGCTCCAGAGATCGTCAACTGTAGGCGTTGTGACTTTCCTTCGACCCTCGATACATCGCTCGTCCAGGTGAGCGTTAACGGCTCGCTTATGCCTTCTACTCCAAGGTCTTCCGCAAGCTCTACGTCCATCATGGTTGAAGATGATCCGTCATCTAAAAAGGCGAACACGCTTACCGTTCTTCCGTTTCCGTAAAGCGTAACCGGGACGTAACGTAAAAGTGTACTTGACTTTAGGAAGTGATGATTCTGGTGCGCAATGTTGCTGGTGCTTGCGATGTTCTGGTTACCGGTGACCGGGTTATTGTTTGGTGCCTTCGAATGCAACAGCACGTTGTGACGCAACCGACAATCTTCATATCCGCAATCTCTTTTGGATCGACAGGGCCAGGACTTATGAGGCACTAGACATATCCGGCATAATCCTTTCTCTCGAACGGCCTTCCATCGACCATCACAATCTAGAGCTTTGAATGCGTCACAATCTGCAATTTTATGACCAGTGCGATGACAATACGAGCAAGTTTTCACCAAAGGCGTACTTGTCGACTCTGGTGAGGATCTCTCTACTTGAGGTTTCTTCTCATGCTTTGAGTTCACCTCAGCATGATGAAGGAATAGTTTTTCCGCTGAAGTTTTTTCTCGTTTGTATTTCTCCGGTTTTGAGTTAGGAGAATAACCTGTATCGACATGCAATGTAACATCACTCGCCATTGTGACTAATCGAGCCATAAATTCACTGAAGGTTGCTGAGTAGTGTGTGATCCTTTGACCGTGACGCTTGCTCCTGCGGGGGCGGGTGAAGCGGTCAAGCAGGATTAAACGTGTTAGGCGCGCAGTGCAGTTGGGGGGGAAAAGAGTGGCGTGATTCGCGGGCTTATTTAGTAGTGTGTGATCCTTTGACCGTGACGCTTGCTCCTGCGGGGGCGGGTGAAGCGGTCAAGCAGGATTAAACGTGTTAGGCGCGCAGTGCAGTTGGGGGGGAAAAGAGTGGCGTGATTCGCGGGCTTATTTAGTAGTGTGTGATCCTTTGACCGTGACGCTTGCTCCTGCGGGGGCGGGTGAAGCGGTCAAGCAGGATTAAACGTGATAGGCTCGCAGTGCAGTTGGGGGGGAGAAGAGTGGCGTGATTCGCGGGCTTATTTAGTAGTGTGTGATCCTTTGACCGTGACGCTTGCTCCTGCGGGGGCGGGTGAAGCGGTCAAGCAGGATTAAACGTGTTAGGCGCGCAGTGCAGTTGGGGGGGAGAAGAGTGGCGTGATTCGCGGGCTTATTTAGTAGTGTGTGATCCTTTGACCGTGCCGCTTGCTCCTGCCGGGGCAGGTGATGCGGTCAGAATTGATCATGTTACGTGTGTAGTGTAGTGAAAGTGTGTAGTATTTTGCGGTAAGCACAGTGCGGCGGCGGGAGAAACAGCGTTACATCCTGGTAAATTCATTCTTTATTATTATTTACTCAACTATTACCCTATGAAACTAAATACGTGCCAGGGTCGAAAATTTATTTTCGATTCGGGAAGTGTAAAAACATTTCAGATATCCATTTGATATTTGGGTGTTTTTATGCGGGGCTTACTGTATATGAAAATGACCTCAGAATGTGTGTGTATTTACTGCCATTCTTGAAATGGGTCGTTGGAATTTCAGTAGAGCTATCACCTTTCATCTCCTGGGCTAAAATTGTCTGCAGATATAAAGATATCGAAGGGTATCAATAAATACATGCATACAATTTTCTTCCATAAAAGCACTGCCGGTCAGTGGGAGGTGGATTGTATACACACACACACACACACATAAATTCACTGAAGGTTGCTAGATTCACATCTACCAATCCGTACTTATAGCTTGCCCATTCCAGCTTGAAGTGAGAGGGTAAACGCTCCACCAGTTCGAATAGCAACATAGGGTTGGAAAGATGATGCTGTTGCTCAGCTACGATCATATGCTCGACAAGATTTTGCACCGCCATCCCAAATTTAATCAATGTTTTCAAATCATCTGTTCTGGGGGAAGGGACGCTCCGAAGATGTTTCAGCAAGGCATTGATAATTACTTCTGGCCTACCGTATAAACGTTGTAAGGTGGCAATCACATGGGGTACGGATTCTGGAATCAGCAACCTACTGCGTACAGCTTCTAATGCGTGCCCTCTTAAGCATCGTTGTAAACGAGCTAAATTTTCGGCATCGCCGTATCCGCAGACTGCAGTTGAATTCCGAAAGGCGCTGAAAAAGAGAGGCCAGTCTTGCGGATCACCAGAAAATACTGGTAGCTCTCTTGGAATCACTTGCCGCGCGGCAAGTTGAATCGAATTCGGTCCAAATGTGACGACTGGATAATTCGGCGCTAATCCATCGGATACTGATGGTTGTGGCAAGCTGGAAGTCACAGTTGCATTGTTCGGAATCGGATTACTAATGGTGACTGCTTGATGGTGCGATACTGAGCCCGTAGGTTGTCTTAGCGACGGAATCGATTGTTGGGGGACTTGAGTCGTATACACCGCATCGCTATAGTTCTGCCCCGACCCGTGAGGGGCTGATGTTGGCAGCGAATTCATTGGTTCTCCATAACGTGTCTGGATCATCCTATTTGACATCATGTTGTCCCGGCCACTAGGCATGACTGGTAAATCAGGCCCTGGCGGCGGTAGCAAGCTTGTTGTTGGTGCGGGAGCATGTTTTGCAATCGAAAGGAAATCCGGAGGCGGCACTAAAGACGAAAGAGGTGGTAACGTCGTATTTGGATATATGCCACGCTGAAGTGATGTTGGTGGTAATTCAATCATCGTACTACATATTGGTACCGTTTTGACTCATATTCCGAACACTTAAGGCCACCAGTGACTTCAGAAGCATCTGAAGGGCATAAATTGGCTGATATTTGTGGAAATTTTAATTTCTTCGCAAAGTCTAACCGTTAGCTGTTTGGTGTACTGATAAAAATGTTTATTTAAACTTGTTTAGTATTGTTTTTACGTAAAAGAATGGAACAACATTTTGACTCAAATGCCGAACACTGCGTTCATTCTGTCTCATATTCCGAACACCTTGACTCAAATTCCGAACAGCACGAATAAATCGTATTCAATTGAATAATTACATAAAAAAAATCATCTGAGCTAGTTCTACTAGTCTCGAACTAGAGAATCATCACTACTCCAGAGGTATAAATTATATTGGAAGACGTTAAAATTGAATTGCAATTGACTACCATTTCCTGATTATTTGATGACATATTTCAGCGAAACATTTCAACCTTGTCGCCATACAAAAACCGAGTGTTCGGAATATGAGTCTGTTCGGAATTTGAGACAAAACGGTACCACGAACGGAGCTTTCGAAATCATCGTTGTATTCGAGAACAACTGCGGGCTGACGATGACTTCCGAAAGAGGAGCCTTACGTGTAGCAGCACTCGTCGTATTAATCACACTCACATTGCCCACTGTTGTTCTTTCTGAAGGACCGATCACGACGCCGGCTGGACTTCCGGATGGTACACCGGTAGTAAGGTCACTCTTTGGAGTACTACTTGCTGAGGTTGTAGGCGGAACTTGATCAAGGCTAACAAGTTCAGGAGCGGCAGCGGCATTTTGCGCACGATCATTGTCGCTCACAGAACGCTGTTGTGAGTTACTGTTGGACGACGTGGTAGCTGTTTTGTTCGCTCCATCTGTCTGACCTTCTTTCTGGACCCACTTCTCAGTATTCTTCTGAACTATTCGTTTGCTCATTCTGCTCTTCCTACTTGCTCCGTCGTCGTCTTCGCTTTCCAATTCCATCTGTAGCAGCTCAAATTTCTTTCGAAGCATCTCTTGCTCTGCCTCGATCTTCAACTGGCGAAACTTTTCCGCTTCTTCCAATTGTTTCATGCGGATTCGGTTTTCCTCTTCCAGTAGCTGCAAGTTTAAAGCGAGTCGCGCTGATCTACGGCTACTATGAGAACTCCTACTCGATCGCTTGGAAAGTACTGATGCAAGGTCATCGTTTGTCGTACAGCTCTGACACACAAAACTACGGTCCGGATCAGATATGGAATCATTCACCCCGGCGCACGAGAAATGAGCATACTGATCACATCGATCGCACTGGACCAGATTGTCTGCGGAATCCGGTCTGTCACACAAATTACAGTGCCGCGCGGTCTCATTTTGGTGTGGATTCGACTGATCCATTCTCTCCGGATGAAACTACTGCCTTCAATCCGGTGCAAACAGATGAAATCTTTGAAGAATGTTGCGGCTGACTAGGGCAACATATAAACACCGATTTTTGATAGCTGCTTTCTACAGCTTCAAAGCTGCAAATTTTATTGAATTAGTTCAATTATTTAAATGACAATTCAGCTGGACTTACATTTCAGTGCCTCAATAGGAAATATGCTAAAGTTACAATTTGCTGTGCACTCAATGAGAGCGTATATGGGGTGGCTGTTAGGTTATAATATACAATTAAGTTTCTGATCAGTTCTATTATATAATTCACATACTATTACCTAAGAGGTGAAGAACTAGAGGAGTTCAATTAAGCTCAACACGATAATCTAGTTTCGAATTCACTATAATTTACTTTTCACAAATGCTTTCAATAATTTTGCGTATCGAATTGCTTCAACCAATGTTGTTCAATTTCGCCAACTCATTTGACGTCGTGAACCCTTGTCAGAAATTGACATATTCTTCTGTCTATCAGTAGATTTTACCGAGGGAGTTCCCGGTTGCACTATATTCTGAAGCGGCGCGGCAACAGCTCTCAATCCATATGGTGTATGAAAAATATCAGAACTGAGCAGGAACTTGTCTTCGCATTATAAATCTCGATGCCCAATATAGGCCACTAGGATCAGTTGCAGCCAGATGTTTAATATAGATTCCTAAAATGACCAGTTAGATTGACTTCTTATGAGAATGGCTAGTTTAAGAATACTCTGGTCAGAATAGGTGTGTAGGAGTGGAAATTATAGGGAAAATGAATAATTTTTCGTATTGTTTGAAGTACCGTAAAACGGGGTATTTTTGATGATGCGGTTAACTTCGATAGTGCGACCAAACGAAATATCATAATTTATGTTAATCGGTTAAGAAAAACGAATGCAAAACTAAATAATATTAGTATGACACTTCATGTATAAGCTGTTTTCATTTGAATAGAAAACATTTGAGGCTTTACATACGAATATTAAAAATCTGTTCTACGGTCACTATTTTATGTGGTTTTGAATAGTTTTTCACTTATCTTTGAATGCTTAGTTACCATAGAACTTTAAAAATGGTCTCAAATCTCTTAGCGAAAAACATTTGCACGAACTGGGAGCATTTTTGTAATCTATTTCAAAAATTTTCTTATAACATTGAACGCCTAGAAGTATGCAATGCCCTATAAATGTTACGTAATTCATTCAATTCTGTTCGATTTATACGCTATTGATAATGGCTACTAACCCCAAAACAGAAAACCGACTTTCGATTATATGAAAAATTACATATCCATTCAAAACAAATCATTTGGCAATCTTTCAACTACAATCGATAGCTAGAATGCCATTACTTGTTCTTTGAAACAGCATGCATAAATATTAAAGTTTTCATAGAAAAATCTATCTAAGTTGTCCCGCTTTACGGCAATTGAAACGAGTGATTGAATGTAGCTTGTTTCCAGCACAAAAATTTCACTACTTACTTAAGTTAGAGTTACTGAATCCATAGCCGTTTTTTTGAAAAATCATAGCAAATCTTTTTTTTAGATATTTGCTGTTAATGCAGAATGCATAATTGACAGGCCGCAGACGATTTCAGCCAAATTGCATGGAAATTTACCTGCTTATATGACAATTAATTTTGCTTGATTTGTCACAGAATTTAAACTACATATGTTAAGCAATACTCATCAACAGAGTTTACTATACTTTCGATCCTCAAAAGTTGTTTTTGATGGTTAACAAAAGTATTGTATTTTTGATGAATGAATAATGTTGTAAGGAGCATGTTGAAAACTTCGATTTCATCTAAATTTAATCGTAAAATTTAAACCATAATACAGTAAGGACCCGATTTTGTCCCCCACGATGAATTTTAGGCTGACAAAATGGGGAACCTGACAAAATCGGGTCATTTTATTTCGTTCCTGTTTTTCAAATTTTGACGTGTTATATGGTTAGATGGACTTTAAGAGAGCGATGGACATGGGCGTAGTCATTTTTCTTTAAAACGCCCTCCCCCCTTATATTGGTAATATCGATTTTTAACACTTAATAAAAGACATTACCATTGCCCCTTCTGGCTACGCCCATGCATGCATAACATCAAAAATCATCATCAATTTTAATGTAAACGTGGCAAAACATGACGATAACATTTTTGACAAATTTGAAATAGGCTGACAAAATCGGGCCAAAAAGCTGACAAAATCGGGGGTAGACAAGATCGGGGGCAGACAAAATCGGGTCAGTACTGTATATCTTTAATGGTAGTTAATGTTCTATTTTGCATGCATGAGGATTAGATCATTAAAAAGTTTGATAAATCATACTTTGAATTTCATGTAAACATGAATGAAACCAGTGTTTTACACAACTTTAAAAAGCTGCAGCTCGAAATTGTGACGTGCTGGAACATTTCTGAGAAGAGAACGGCATCAGATTTAGCAACCCCAATCTACTACAAACACATAATTTGATCCTTGATCCATGAAAAATGTCATTTTCATTCCATGCTGATTTGTTATGTAAACATTGTACTCTCCACTATGGTTGCGGCGTGCGGGTTGTGCTGCATTTTCGCAACTTTACCACAACGCCAGTTCCCTGAAAAGTGCTGCAGTTCATAAGGATTAAATAAAAGTTTTCAGTATCTGAGTGGTGAACTATGATGAACGATAAGCAATCGAAAGAAGGAGATTATTGAGCAATTCTCGCTGAAACCCAGCCGCCATCGGCACCCAATGTATGAATTCCAAGTTTTACGTCACTGATCGCTAGTATATGCTAAAACTAAAGGGTGGTCTTTTCGGTTTTTTTTTCAAATTGGTGGACCCTTCGTACGCCAGCTAACAAAATAATTTGCGAAAAAACCCATCTTTTTTTTAAATCTGAACTATTTCTTCACCGTGATATGTCTCATATTTCCCTTGAACACATAGCCAACTTAGAGGCTAGAGGAATATAGAGGAGCTTTCAACTGAGACTTAAAAAAATTTGGCGGCCATTTTGAATCTTGTTAGAAGCTCAGTTTATTTCACCATTAGCGCACCGCTCGTTAAGAATTCTGACGTTATCATCGAAAAGCTGGGAAAACACTGAGTAAGGTAGGCTACAAAAACTAATTGAGCAATGGTATTCACCAGGGTTGAATCTGAAACTCACTCTACAGTAGCCAAACAAAGCCAATCACAGTCAGCGAAGCCAATGAAACTCACGCCCATCGCTGCTATGGACCTGAGAGAGACTCGCGAGGAAAAATATCAACGTCATATGCAGCCCAGATTCCGCTGTCACGAAACGTCAAATGCAGCCCATCGACTTTATGGTTGAACAAGTAAAGTATTGTATTTAAAATAAACTATTCTTAAAAACCCTCAGTCAGTGGAGCAGTTTTTCCAAAGATGCCGATAAATCTAAACACAAGACTAGTTATTTATAATGTCTGCTACGTTTGCTGGCATGAAATTTGACTCAAAATGCCGTTTATGATTCGGTGTGATGCAAACGCAATAGTTTTTTGCTAAGATGGTCATGTGACAGCTTGAACGGATTGCGCAAGATTGATGTACACACTGAGTGGAATAAGAAAAAAACTCAGCAATCGCAGTAAAAGAAGACCGCCTCCGCGAGTCTCGTCTCAGCTATGGACCAATGCACGAGTTCACTATTTGACGTTTTAGCGGTGCCGTGTTATTTATGTGGCCATGGAAACCAGTGAATTCGGCACCGCTCAAACGTCAAATTAATGAACTCGTGCATCGGTCCATAGGCAAAAAGCCTTGAAAATTGCAAAACACCCGTTGCTGAGGGCAAACTAAAATTACAGTAGAAAAATGTTCTATTTCCCGCATTCAGAGCCTTCAATGACACTAACGATTTAGAAAATACATTCACCCAACATAGGCTACTTCATGTGATTCACGTTTTTGAACTACTGTACTGGGAAGAGCCACGTGATTTTCGCGAAATTCAAGCCTACTACTATTACCATTCCCAGCACTGGTATTTACCCTATGAAATTATCGATTTTCTAAATCATGTTCTACGATTTTGACGTATATGGCGAGTGCAATCTATGAAATCTTCATTTTTTGTACAACCAAGAAACAAGTTTTCAATCGTTGGTGTTTTCTTCGAATCGAGTGAAGCAAAAGAGTAGTAATTTAAGTGAAAGAATCTGGCAGCCATCTTGGATTTTAATGCCATCGTAATTTCAAGTAGCTGAACTTGTTGAATTTTAAGGCTGCCTTTTCGGGCTCATAGTGCTATTTCACGGCTAATATAGGGCATGTTATCTGTATAATAGCACTATATTAGCATGTAGGCGGCGTCTGAAACTGAGGTATGTATCGCCACTGCATCGTACCAATATGCTACATAATTAGATTTTTCCAATCTGGCGTTACGCCTTAAGTCCCAACTTGGACAAAGCCTGCTTACCAGCTAAGTGTGTTAATGAGCACTTCCACAATTATTAACTGAGAGCTTCATGAACCTTTTTTAAAGTCGAGTAAATTTACCGCAACTGATATCTAAGCTCCATAATAATGTCCAGTTGACAGCCGCTTTTCGTGCGCGATAGACGTGTTTTCATAGAGCTCTCTATAGCTCTCGTTGTACTAGTACCCCACGATCACTGCTACGAAACACAAGATGTCTTCGCATCGAAAAAACACTCTTGTTGTAGATTTCAGTGTTCTGCCGCATCGTATTTTA
Organism: Aedes aegypti; assembly: GCF_002204515.2. Classification (NCBI taxonomy): domain Eukaryota; kingdom Metazoa; phylum Arthropoda; class Insecta; order Diptera; family Culicidae; genus Aedes; species Aedes aegypti. The sequence goes on from NC_035108.1 coordinate 146,157,999, forward strand.
ACAGATCAGGTGGAGGAGTTCCTCAAGGATGTCGTCAAGCTCGACATGACCGATGTAAGGAACATCCAGCTGCACAACCTTGACAACTGCCTGTACATCGAAATGCGTGACGCTGGCGTACCCCCACGCCTGGCAAAAAAGCATCATTTGCGACACTATCTTGAGTATCAAGGGATACTCTACTACATCCCAATGTACGTGGATGGTCCCACCACCACTGTTAGAATCCACGATTTACCACCGCAGATGTCTAACAGCACCATATCCGACTACATGCAGCAGTATGGTAAAGTCATCTCTATCCACAACGAGTTACGGAGAAAGTATTTTGCGGGAATTCCGAACGGTGTGCGAGTCGTACGCATGAGGATGGAGAAGCCGGTGCCATCGCGAATAACAATTGACAAACAGCATACACTCGTCACCTATTCGAAAGACGACAAATCGAAACCAGTCCGTCACGAGAAAGGGGACAGTACAACAACGCATCAAGAACAAACGTCCAGCTCTACTGTTGCAGATGGAACTAACCATACGAACAACGACGACGATCACTCACCAACACCGCATGACGACGACGACGAGAACAACGATAGCGAACGAGACAGCGAACTGGAAACATCCACGAAACGGCGGCTGTCGGCTAGAACATCGAGCGAAGAGAAAGAAGGGACGCAAACACTCGGTGCGGACGAAGAATCTGGCAATGAAATGGGCAGAAAACAGTCTCCTGATTTAGGCTGGAGAGTCACTAGATCGAGAAAGTGTAGGAAAATAAATGAATGAATTTGATATGTATATGATTCGTGAATTAGGTGCTTAGAATAATTAATTAATGAATTTGTTTAAATATCCGACACGAATGCACGGTTTACGTGTAAAGTGTCGTAAATAAAAAAAACAAACAACAAATCCATAATAATGTCAAGCTTCTAATGCAGCAGTGATTACAAGACATACATCATGAATTAATTTTGTTATGTTGAAGACTCTAGTTATCAACGAATTTTGAGCAGTCAGATCTAGGATGCTATTGACGGGTGAATGACGTCAAATGTTTGTTATCATATTCGGTCTTCATAACCTGAGACGAGACTCGTGGAGATGGTCTTCTTTTGCTGCGATTGCTGAGTTTTTTCTTATTCCACTCAGTGTGTACATCAATTTTGCGCAAACCGTTCAAGCTCTAACATGGCCATCTCTTCAAAAAACTATTGCGTTTGCATCACACCAAAGCATAAACGGCATTTTGAGTGAATTTTCATGTCAGCAAACTTAGCAGACATTAAAAATAACTAGTCTTGCGTTTAGATTTATCAGCATCTTTGTAAAAATTGCTCCCCTGACTAAGGTTTTTTAATAATAATTTATTTTGAATACAATACTTTTCACTTTTTCAGCCATAGAAACGATGGGCTGCATTTGACGTTTCGTGACAGCGGAATCTGGGCTGCATATGACGTTGATATTTTTCCTCTTCGCGAGTCTCTCTCAGTTCATAACTAATTGATGTCATAATCAGTTATCAATGATGGAAATTGGATGAATAACAAAAAATGTTATTAACATGTTTCAAATTATAACACAATGAGATATTTATATGATATATGAAATGTGGCAAATGTCGAAAGTAAAAAAGCAGTTTTCGTTAAAATCGACAAATCGAAAAAAAAAAACACACAGCTGCTTTATTTGCAAAATAAAAAGGCTGTATATTTTTACTTTTTTCCAAATACTTGATTTCAAGGGCGAAAACTGCTTTCTCATTTTTAACATTTGCTTCATTTTTACTTGCGCCTTAACGAACTTCTATTAAGAATGTAGAATTTCTTTAACAAATTGCCTCCCTTTAGGCGTAATTCGCGGTTCAAAGTGTTCTTATTTTTGAAATAACTAAAAGAGTAAATGATTTGTAAGAGTTTAGTCTTCGTATTCGGCATCAGGGCCATGGTTTAAGTAACAAAGACATTTTCAATATTACCGAAAATTGTTTATATGGGTCATCAATGTTACCCCATATCAGCTGTATCAAAAAACCATCGCAAACATTTTTTCAAACAAACTTAAATCTTTTGAAAACAAAGGCACAGTATATAGTCACGAGCGATGGGTGCCAGTACTTGTTTTAAAAATACAAAGCTTGCAACATTTACAATTTCAAATGAAAAATTTAAGAAATATCCCAAAAACTGATCAATGTTACCTCGGATTACGGTATAAGTAAACTGCCTGTTGCCGCTGGAGGCACTGCCATAGCTCCACACACTGAGAACAGCGTTGCAGTTGAAATTACTATATTAGAGGGTTAAATTAAATACACAACGCCACTTGATTTGTGCAGACTAAATTTTCATTTATTTCAAATATCTTGTGCACTCAATTTTACCATGGTACCCTTTCGACAGTAAAAATTACTGTATCATGGTTAAAGACTTGCAGCAAGCCAGAATCGAACCGAGGATCTTGCGATTGTCAAGCGCGAACGCTTACCGCTCGGCTATAGATGCGGTTGGATTGAGAGGGACCAAAACGCAAATAAAAAGCGTTCTTGATAGCTCAATCGTGATTGGAATAGTAAATTTAAGAACTTGTTCATGGTTCTCATTACTTCAACGCTTGTTTCAGTGCACGGAGCCGCAAATCAACCCAACTTTGACTTCTTTTGACGCAATTCGGCTCTTCCGTGGGATAACCCAAATTTGGGTTAACTGATAAATACCTATCATTAGGCTGTTTCCATTTGACAACGGCAAAACAAACAACTCAGTGCTAAAAAATCTACCCAGCGTTAGCTTTCGAAGTCTTCGGGATGGGTTAAAACAACTTAACGTTAGGTAAACTCGAAAGAACCCAAATTTGGCTTATTCCATTGAACTTCAACGCTGGGTCGGTACGTCTCTCTCTGTTTTTGACAACATTGCTGTTGCGAGAGAGGCAAAACAACCCAACCAAACTAAATGCAGTTTACCCAAATTTGAGTAAAAAGAACTAATTTTTTGGGTAGTCTTATTTCTCCGTGCATACTGTAACCGCTACCGTCCAATGACAGCTGTCAACTATTGACAGCGTGAGAATTAAGAGTAGAAGAATAAAAAAAGACTTTGAATGTGAGGTAGAAATGAATTCAGTAGAACTCACAACTAAAGTGAATTAAATTAGCTTATCTTAATTGTTATCCCATACCAAGGTATTTCTACTCTACACTGAAAATATATATTGTTTTATATTACGAAATCGTTCGTTTGAACTACGAAATTATTCGTTGTTTTCTGCAACGAAAAAGTTTCGTAAAATGTATGCAACAAGCTTCGTAATATGATTCAAGCTCGAAATCAAAACAAACAATGATTGTTATAATGTACTAAACATTTCGTAGTCGAAATTCGTTTGTTTCGTATTCAGAACGAACATTTATACGCGTTTCTTCTTACCTCCCTCGGCTGCGGTCGTGTCATGTTGTATTTTACGAAATGTGTCTACGAAACGTTTCGTTGCAGAAAACAACGAATGATTTCGTAGATTAAACGATCAGTTTCGTAATACTAAACAATTCGTAATACGAACAACACGATAACGCACATCTACGAATTGTATATCGTACATCTTACGATTATTTCGTAAAGTCACTGAATCGCGAAATTCTGTCAAGTACAAATAATTCGTACAATGAATGAAAATAGCGTTATATGTACGAAAACTTGTTTTACGAAATGGATTTTGGATAAAATACGAAGAGATGTTTTCAGTGTATCTACTTAATGCCTTTTCTAATTAAACGTAAACTATTAACAATGAATTGTGAAATTAAATTATATTGTAAAGTAATTTAAACATCAATAGTTACAGTGGCTACCAAGTAACTTAAATTGTGAGGTTAAATGGATTACTGTTGCGTCGGGTACAACAATATGTATTGTAATTGTGTAGAAACACCGAAACTGTAAGATTTGTAATTAAGTTGAAATGGTAATTTACTAATAATACATATATTTGTAGTTTACAGCCGCAATAAACCACGAAACCAATCGTACGTTTAAATGCTACTGACAACCCGGTGTCTATAGAACCCCAAGAGTTCCTCGGCAACACTGCCCATAAGTGCATATTTGTCACATTCGAAATTTTTGACAATTTCGAGTTAATACCGGGGAGAGTCATAAAATGATAAATACTTTCGATTGACTTACTGAAAGTTGTGAGATTGTTCTAGAAAATTTGTAAAAATATACCAAGTTGTTTTGTCACATTGATAATTGTAACCGCATAACAGTCACATTGAGGTTATACATGAGTCTCGTAATGTAGTAGCAATGAAATTTCTTTTGGAATTAGCTTCTGACTATTCACCCAGTATGTGAAACTAGTTGTACAAAATTTCAGCCTAAAATAAGCACTTTTGAGTTCTTAGTAATTTTTTGAAATTTTAGTTCCCTCCCATACTGCCATAAAATGTACACTTGGTAGTCCATTTACTCAATGCCTACTTTTGTCGAATGTTACAAATATGCAGTTATGGGCAGTAAAGGTATGAGGCTTAAATGTTAATGCACTAGAGTTTATGCCTACTCTTACAGTGACAAACTGTTCATTAGAGTGATGCAAATTTTGAAATTTTGGCTCCCCTATGCTTAAACGATTTTTATTATGGTAAATAGCATCCTCCTAAAATTTGAAGTGATTCGGAAGAAATTTGACTGCGCACACGCCATTTGAAGCTTATATGGAGATTACTATGGAAAGCGCTCACCTTTTGTGTTCAGCCCTATATCTCGTCGCCATAATATTTTATGGAAAAGTGAACAAACTCTCCTCATGTGAAATCCTTGCCGCTACAACTTTGCCGAAAACCACATTTCGATTGGACGTCAGGATAAATTGCTATTCATAATCATAAAGTGCATTTGCATTTGGCATGCTTAACCAACTGCTCGGCAGGCAACAGTGGTGCTCCTGGCGGGTAGAATAGATCAAAGTAATCCAGGCTACTATGTTCTACAGCAAAAAAACAGTGTTGCTCTGAAAGTAATTGAATGATCATCTCAGCATGATTTACACTTTGTTTTAAATGATAACAAATTATCCTTACGTCCAATCAAGATGTGGTCTTCGGCAAAGTTGTAACTGGGACGATTTAATATGAGCAGAGTATGTTCACTTTTCCATAGATTATTATTACGAGCAGATAGAGGACTGAACACAAAAGGTTTGCTTTTTCCATGGTAATTTCCATATAAACTTCAAATGGCGTGTGCACAACCAAATCTTTTCCAAATCGCTTTAAATTTTGGGAGAATGATTTTTATCATAATTGACATCGTTTAACCTTCCAGTCGTCGCGCGGTTTGTTACCGTCAGAACCACCACGCTGCTGTTGTGAATGAAAAGCGAGGTTTTTTCATCAGTGTTGTACAAAATACAACAGCGCGACGACTGAAGTGATAAGCATAGGGGAGCAGAAACTTCAAAATTTGCATCAGTCTACTGCTCATGTTTTGGTAAATCAATTCATTAAAGTAACTCTAATGGAATTAAATGATATAGTACCAAAAGCGGTTTTCATCTACTTAAAATAAGACTTCAAGATTTCAAATTGGTAGATCTTACCCCGTAACGCACCATGGAAAAGTGATTTACTCACGTTATAGTAACGGCATCAGCTTACACTGCTGAAAATACGTAAACTCCCCCAAGCATTGGAAGAGTAGAATTTGAAACGAGATATTTCGTAACAACGAACAGAAGATCCTGATCCAATTATACTATCCCATAGAACCCTTTCTTCCTCACAGCACATCTGACAATCTGACATGGAACTGCGTGTGATCTTCATAAAAACCGCCCAAACGACGGAGCGATAGAAAAGATGATCAACATTATTTCAATATAAAAAAAGAAAACAAACAACGAAAAACCTGCTGCAGAATCAACCATTGTGAGTGGCGTGTAGATATCTTGCTGCGAGAAGCGATAAAGAGACCTCCCAAAATTCTAAGCACCCGCTGATGACGCCAACACAACGATGCCTCGGACCCTGAACCGGGAACCGGAGATGATGATGGCGCACCCAAAAGCTGTGATCCCACCTTTTTTCCCGCACTCATCCTCAATCAAGCTAACTACCAGGAAGGGCTCAACGCAAAGCGCCATTATTCCGCGCCCGGACCTTCCGAGTGCTACGGGGTCCGGGTGGAAGTAACAAATTTAATTACTTCATTATTTCTCCCCTGGATCGGTGTTTTTTTCTTCTCTTGTATGGATCTTTCCCTCTTTTGTATATACTTTCCCAGCTCTGCAGTCAGTCGTGTTAGTTGTTTTCCCTGAAGGTTGTTGGTTTTCGTTTTCCCTACCCCTCATCATTACCATGTGGTGTTGGTAGTCGGTGGTGTTACAATATATAACGTAACTTTTTGTTACATTTTTTTTTGCTATTGTTTTGTTTTCTATATTAAATATAATTCATCACAGAACGTGTGATGACATTGTTCTAATACTACCGTAAATTCTGGTGAAATTTTTTTCTGGTTCTCAACAAAGTGATAGCCTGAAGCTTGTAAGGTGATTGAAATATGTCTCCGAAAGTGGATTTATCGTCAAAATTGATAGGTATGTACCAATTTGCTCACATTGTTGAAATATTCGCATGTTTTCAAGCGAAACATCTCGGAGTCCAAAGTTGGCCGACTAGCGTCTCTACTCACGTCTTCAAAGGTATTAAATTGAGGAAAACGTCAACCATCGTTCCTTATTTTCTTATTTGAGGCTTTCGGCTAGATTTCCGGCTCCATTATTTTGAATTCTACATGAGCCTTGAATGAAAAGTAAAAAAATGTTCGATTTTTGTTCGTCAAATCTTCTTAACTTTGTTCTAGACTTTGAAAGGAATTTAGAGGCATGTAAGCTTAAAGGTTTCTTATGTTCTGTTTGATTGATCGTCCACCTAGGACATTTTCATTTAAAAATTAATTATTGTTTTTTTTTTCCAATTCTTCACCGATAGAATACTTTAATTCCAGGATTTTCTGAGAGGCAAGACTGTAAATCGAAACCCTGCGAAGGAAAATTTATGTTCTTTTAAGATCAAAATTACCGTGGTATGCGTGCGGTACGTCATTTATGAATGTCCGCCATACGAGATGTGATGTAGTGCTCCAACGCAACACACGGCTCAGAATTTAATGCTAGTGAAATCTAATCGACCGCGAAGGATCGCGGCCACCACACAATATTCGAGGTGTAGATCGAGAAGATGGTTAGTTTGTTTTTCCAGCTAGAATTGGAGCGGTAAAGGGGGCCTTGGGAGTGAGAAAAAGGTTTTTACCTACCGCATGCAGTAGATGAGGTGTTGTATAGCATGTACGATTTTATGGAGTTGAAAATCTGGCGCCATAGTTGTATAAAGCTTATATGTTTAAGTATTGTAGGTACACATATTTGATTAAAGAAACTTTCAAGAAGATTATAGACATAGCAAAATTGTACATATTATTCCTGAATAAACAATGATTAATTATATCGATTGAATTATTAACATCATTGCAAAAGTTAGGAACATATTTTAAAATTTAAATTTTTGGAATCATTTTGGACATTACATTATTTTTTTTTTCTATTCATGTTTGTTATGGTTTATCGCATGACCGTGCGACTCAAATGGCTGCTTTTTTCAGCATTGGAACGACCAAAATTTCAAAAAAAAAAGTAGGTCAAATAACCGTAATATTTTATTCTTTGACTAGCATATGCTAAATTTTGGCGGAAAAATCTAAAAAATGTTTAAAATTAATAAAATAATCATTCTTGTCATTGTGGAAAAGTTTGGGTTCACTTCTCAGTATGATGTAACGTGCAAAAGTTTGTATTCGTTAGAATTACTTGAAATACGAAAATTCTGTGATATCTCATACTATTTATGTTTACTTCATTATTTAAGTTCAAGTATGCCATAGAGTATTGAAATGGGTCGAAAAAAAAGCAATGTCATTAACAAAAATAATTTGCATGCGTTGTAGGTGAACCCAAACTGTTGCACAATACATATGTACATCACCCAAACTTTTAAACTATGACTTGAATGGTTATTTTATTGTTATTAAACAGTTTTTAGATTTTCCGCCATATTTTCGCAAGCGCTCTTCAAAGAATATAAGACTACGGTTGATGATCCGATCCAATGTTAAGAAAATGAGCCATGTTTTTTAAGTGTAGGTTTTTTAAAATGTCACAACTTTAAGTTAAAATTTGGTATACAAATTTCAAAAATGTTCATGTCAAAAAACCTTCAAAATGAAATTAATGCATTGTCTTTAGAATGAGAGAGTTACATAATTACATAGAGAGTTTCAATTGGATGTTTGATCACAGAGATATGGACAAAACACTATTAAGAAAAAAATGCACCATACAAAAGTGTCCCCAAAAATTTATTTCATTTTCACAGCATTTTTTCCCTGTTCGGATGCGCTACTGCGACCAGTATTTAGATCTATTGTGGCATTACCAGCATCCTTAGTGTATAGTGCATGTCGCATTACTCCATTTCCATTAATAGGTAATCAAGCATCGATTTCTGTACAGTTCTTGTTTTGATTCCTCAGATATTGATAAAAATCGACTATGATGAAAAGGCCCCGATATTTACACCCTTCATAGAAATTTACATAACCACACATTTCGGATTCGTTAACCACTCTCGATACAGCTTCCTTGCGCGGGATTTCACCGGGTGCATTACGGACTTTGAATACGCGAAGCCCAGCTCGTTTCATGGTTTGCTGAACGAACCAGGCGGAACACTTGGCCTTCAGAGCCGCGCATAGTGCGTTGCTCCATAGACAAAAACCAAATTTCAAATGATTTTATCCGGCAATAATAAGTATCCACAATTCTCGATTACCTTTTTAAAATCAACGTAAGTAACTTCCATACGGTTTCAGAAAATCAATTCAGAAGAATTACAACCTGTTTTCTAAAACTGTTTTTAAATGAATCATCTTTCTAACTTTTCGCAATGTACTTGCTGAAATTTTGCATACAATAAGCTCGAGTTCCAAAATCAGGAAGTTCCTATAATTTCCCACAAAAATTTTATTACAAAATGATAAGCCGATTTATTCAGTTACTTGCGACGTTTTTGTACCAGTGTAAAATCGACTCAAGTAGTGTTTTGTTTTGATTCGTGACTTACCTTTGTCTCTCCATACAGAGGAGCGGCGAAAGTAGTGGTTAGGTTGCGAAAGTTGAAAATCGAATTGGTTCAGAGCGAAATGTGTAAAATTTTGTCTGCGAAACACGTATAATCGATAAAGTAAGTTTGTATACTTTTTTGACTTGAGTCTATTCGAAAAAGTTTTCGAGAATTGTTTATAGATAGCATCTGTTATTGAAACAAGTATTTATAAGCTATACAAAGCATTAAAACTAGTACAACAAGTGTCGAAAGTGACAGTTGTTGGAGTAGCAGAAAAACTAAATTTTGTCGCATGTTTTCAGGAATCCTTTCAACTTGCACGGAGAGTATTGAAACCAATCTATTCAATCAAAATCTAAATGAGAACATGGCTGAAGGTTGGCAAAGTATATATGATGTGATAAACACACCAATTTTTACTTTGAATATGAGAAATCGGCACGTTGAATCGGCTATGAAATCGAACTTATGAAATACTAACAAGTAACATTGATTATCGATTCAAAAAAAGTTCCACCGAGTTTCACCCTAAATCACGCACAAACATGGTTCTTAAAGTGTCCAATAAGAGGTCTAAGAGATACAGCTACAACTCTCTGCAACTCTTTGAAATGTTTGACTATTTTTAGGTATACTCCTTAAACAGCACAAGTATGAAAATGAGTAGTTTGTGAAAAAAAAATCGAAAATTTATCAACGCTATGTGGTCTTGGTTATACCAGACATTACACCAGAGCAGTTTTAAATAATATATTTTAAATGTAGTTTCCAAGATTTTATTCATATTTCATATAAAAAAGATGAAAAATTGAAACAAAAAAAAAAATTTTTTTCTCATAAAGGCAATCAGTCATTTTCGCAGCTTCGAGTGAGAAGTGACATATTTGTAAATAACTTCTTACATTATAATGAGCAATAAAAGTACAAATTGCAAGGTGTTTGTTCTCGATCAGTTCCCAACTTCTATAGATTCGCGCCGAACCCCCTGATCTAGTACTGCATTTGAGTGCTAGGCGATGGTATGTGTCTTTGGTAGTAGTGCTAGAAAGGAGTAGCATAAATTAAAATTCGGTAGTAGTAGTAGATAGCTAAGTTTCCTAATATTAAGATTTAAGCAATAAATTCATTCCAAATTGAGCTTCCAAAGCATAAAGTATTCCCCAATTGTATCCATTTAAGTCTGAAGTGAATAAAGTAAAATTCCAAGTGCGAATAGTTTCCATTCGACTAGAAGAAGACTCCTGGCGGAAGTTAGCGACAACTCCGTGAGCTTTTATGGTGAAGTAGCCGATAGCGCCGCTCCCGCCGAGTATTGTGACTACGCTACAGGAAGTGACCGTTTTAGCCACCGTTGAAATTCCAACGGAAACCGCGAACCTGCCCCAACATATTGGTGCCGTGACCAGGATACCGGTTTCCCTTTCGCCATTGTGTCCGTGATCCGAGTGACGCCAACCGCCATAGTGAAAAGCCGTCGCTATTGATATTCCGCCATCCTAATTGATCGATTACCCGCCATCCCTCCGAAGAAGATTCCAGAGTGTTCCAGAATATTAATTCAAGGCCTGTTTGAACCAGGCACACGGTACGTGTGATTCCACCTTGCGCAGAAATTGTCCGCGGGTGCCTTGAGATATTTTCCGATTTTCTTTTCACGTTACCACCCGTTCATCGAGAAGTTCCGCTAGTGCTTAGCAGTCCCGTTGCCCGTTTCCGCCCTTGAAAGTGCTAACGAGTGCCATTAGAACATTCCCGAAAGTTTCCGTCGCCATTCCCGCTCATCTGGCCACCCCAGCATCGTTTGAAGCCCGACAGTATCCGGCGGCATTTTATAAAAATACAAGGCTTAATCCTAGCCTTGAAAAGGTTAGTAGTATTCCAAAAACCCCTACGCCATTTGTCCGGCTCTACCGGGTCTTTCTTTGTGTGCCTTCCCATCTAGAACCGCCATTTTACCACGCCGTGTTCCGATCGCCCCACCATGGAGGAACAGCGCAAACTCCAGCTTACCAACCGCCGTACAACTCTCATGGCTTCGCTAGGGAGAGCTGAGCAGTTTGTATCCCGATACCAACCCGAACGTGACCAAGCCCAAGTGCCGCTACGCATCGAGAATATCGACCACGTGTGGATGGGACTGGAAGAAGTTCAGACCGAACTTGAAGAAGTGGAGACCACCGAAGAAGGTAGGGAACAGAACCTCCAAATCCGTTCCAAATTTGAGTCCGTTTATTTTAAAGTAAAGGCTGCTCTAAAATCCCTCTTACCCGCCAATGTAACCCCAACTCAAAGCGCAATCCCTAATCCTCCCGCCAATCTGCTCTCTGGCATCAAGCTTCCCACCATTTCGTTGCCAGAATTCGATGGCGACTATAATCAATGGTTGACCTTTCATGACACCTTTGTTGCCCTCATCCACTCCAACGCGGATGTCCCCGACGTACAGAAATTTCATTATCTTCGCGCCGCCTTGAAAGGTGAAGCGGCTCAGCTGATTGAATCGATTGCCATTAGTGCTGCCAATTATTCCGTCGCCTGGCAAACGCTGACGACACGCTACGCAAACGACTACTTACTTAAGAAGCGTCATTTACAAGCCCTTCTAGATTGCCCTCGCATGAAAAGAGAATCCGCCGAAGCTTTGCATAGTCTGGTTGATGAATACCAGCGCCATACGAAAATTCTCCGTCAACTGCTCGTTCAGTGATCAGTGGAGTACGATACTTGAGCATCTGCTTTGCATTCGCCTTGACGATGGAACCCTTAAGGCATGGGAAGATCACGCCACTACCGTCGCTGATCCGAATTTCAACTGCCTCGTAGATTTTCTACAACGTAGGATCCGTGTCCTTGAATCGATGTCCGTCAATCACCAATCGCACAATTCGCAAACGCCCGTTTATCAAACCCTCTCCAATCGAAAGCCATTGTTTCACAAAGTTGCCACCTACACCGTCGCAGAGGAACAGCAGCCCAAATGCTACGCCTGCAATCAGTACCATTTTCTCATAAAATGCCCCCGCTTTGAGAAGATGACCGTTTCTGACCGTATGAGATTAGTCGATGCCAATCGTCTATGCCAAAATTGTTTCCGTCACGATCACTTTGCTCGAAATTGCCAATCGAAATATTCCTGCCGACACTGCCAAAGAAGACATCACACGTTGCTACACACTGTTAATAGCTTCAATGAATCTCCTCATCAATCATCTGCATCGCGTTTCTCCAATCAAGCCATTCATTCACCCAAGCCGTCGAATCGCAACAACAATGCTCCATCCACTACCTACACATGCGCGAGCAACACCTCGCAAGCAAACAATCCCGCACCTGCATCCAATTCGAACGTTTTGCTTTCTACCGTCGTTCTATTGATCGTTGATTCAAACGGTCAAGCTCACCCCGCACGAGCATTGTTAGATAGCGGATCACAATCGAATATAATGAGCGAGCGATTGTGCCAGCTATTGAAATTGAAACGACGAGTCGTAAACATCCCCGTCCACGGTGTTGGAGAATCTGCTTCTAATGTGAAGCACAGCGTCCATTCCCTCATTCGATCTCGTAAAAGCAATTTCGAAATCGATCTTGACTTTTTAGTTCTTCCCCGAGTAACGATGGACCTGCCTGCAGTGACATTCCCGGCTAGCAACTGGCGTATCCCAGATGATTTGTTCCTAGCCGATCCAAATTTCAATAAAACTGGAACTATCGATTTGCTTCTCGGTGCAGAGCATTTTTATGCCTTTATTAACCCTGGTACCAAAATCGAGCAGGACCAGCAGCATATGCTAGTCGAAAGTGTCTTTGGCTGGATCGTTGTGGGAAAAAACCAAATTTCAGCCGTTCCCCAAGCCATCGCATGTCACGTTTCCATATCAGATCCCCTCCATGACGCAGTTGAACGATTCTGGAAAGTGGAAGAAATTAGTAACGCAACCAACTATTCCATCGAAGAGCAACAATGTGAAGCTCATTTCGTCGAAAATGTTACCCGCACCCCCGAAGGCCGTTATATGGTTCGTCTACCCCGTCACCCTGATTTCGATCATCTTCTTGGTGACACAAAAGCAGTTGCCATGCGCCAGTATCTTTCCCTTGAAAAGCGATTGGATCGAGACCCACATTTGCAACAGGAGTACCAGAATTTCCTCTCTGAGTACCAATCCTTGGGACACCTACGTATTGTTCCACCCAGTGAACCCGAGCCTACACAGACTTCCTATATTCCTCACCACCCAGTTGTGAAGGAATCAAGTACCACCACAAAGGTACGAGTGGTATTCAACGGATCGGTACGTTCCACTACTGGATTCTCCCTGAATGACGCCCTACAAGTTGGACCGGTAGTACAAGACGAGTTGCTCACCCTAGTTCTTCGATTCCGCAAGTACCCGATCGCACTCGTTGCCGACATTGAAAAAATGTATCGGCAGGTACTGGTGGACCCAAGAGACACCCCTCTTCAGAGAATTTTCTGGCGATTTCAACCCAATGGCCCCATCGAAACGTGCGAACTAATGACTGTGACGTATGGCTTGGCCTCATCATCATTCCTGGCCACCCGTACCCTCAAGCAATTGTACCAAGACGAAGGAGAAAATTACCCACTAGGAGGTCCAGCTCTAGTTAAAAGTTTTTACGTTGATGATTACATAGGAGGTGCCCAATCTGTCAACGAAGCCATCCAAACAAGAGAGGAATTGGACGAATTGCTTACCAAAGGTGGATTCAAGCTGCGAAAATGGTCATCGAACGATCCACGCGTACTAGCTGATCTCGATCCGTCTCAAGTTGAAACCCAATCGTTCCTAAAACTCGATACCGAAAAACCTATGAAAGCCCTTGGTGTAGGTTGGGAACCACTGACCGATAAACTGCGCTTTGATATCACTCCTATCGAAATTAATGGCCCGCCAACTAAGCGATCGATTTTATCCGGCATTTCAAAGCATTTCGATCCTCTCGGCATCACTGCTCCAGTCGTTATTCGTGCCAAAATGCTTCTACAAGAACTGTGGTTGCAGCCCTGCGGTTGGGATGACGAAGTTTCTGACACCATCAACGAGAAGTGGCAGTCCTATTGTTCCGACTTGGTCAAACTTTCCACCTACACGGTTTGTCGATATGCTTTTCTTCCAAATTCGGCTGTCGAAATCCACACGTTTGCCGACGCTTCCGAACAAGCATATGGAGCTTGTAGCTACGCTAGATGCACCGATTCCAATGGCCAAATCCACGTTCAGTTGATTGCAGCTAAATCGAGAGTCGCTCCACTCAAGCGCCTATCGATTCCCCGCCTGGAACTATCGGCCGCCGTACTTGCTGCCCGATTACACGCAAAAATCATTGAAGCACTCGACATGCCCATCAAATCATCCCACTTTTGGTCAGACTCGTCGGTCACGCTCGAATGGTTGCGTTCCCCTCCACACGTTTGGAAAACATTCATCGCCAATCGGGTATCAGAAATCCAAACTACCACCCAAGGATCGCAATGGAACCACGTCGCAGGAACCCATAATCCAGCTGACCTGCTAACGAGAGGAATGAAGGTGAATGAGTTTCTGAGCAGTGATCTGTGGCATTACGGTCCATCCTGGCTGAGTCTGCAAGAAGAAAAGTGGCCAATATCATCCAAAGCGAACAACCTGTCCGACGAAATCCTCGAGAGGCGAGTCACGGTGGCGGCTGTCCAAACCAGGCCGACTGTGAATGAAATTTTCCAGCGAACATCATCCTACACACGACTGCTTCGAGTAACTGCCTATTGTCTACGATTCATCAACGCATGCCGGCGACAAAGGTCATCTGATCAACCAGAAGGAGGCATAACACTCACCGTGGAGGAATTGGCACAATCTCGTCTGAAACTTGTGAAGCTAGCCCAAAACGATTCATTTGCTGAGGAAATTGGGGATTTGAATAGAGGGAAGCCAGTCTCTAAACGATCTAATCTGCGCTTGTTGAGTCCATTTCTTGATTCAGAGGGAATTATTCGAGTTGGCGGTAGACTAAGCCTATCAGAGCAGCCTTACCACACCAAGCACCCAATCCTACTCCCCAGTTCCCATCCTTTCACACGTTCTGTTGCCACCGATTATCACCTCAAACTATTGCACGGTGGCGGCCGTGTCACGTTGGCAACGATGCGGCAAGAATACTGGCCGATTCATGGGCGACGATTAATGAATGGCATCATGCGCCGCTGTTTCCGATGCACACGCGCATCTCCTACACCATCAACACAGCAAACGGGTCAACTACCACAACGAAGAATAACACCAAGCAGACCATTCACCGTCACTGGCGTCGACTACGCTGGTCCACTGTACCTAAAGCCACCACACAAACGGGCAGCCACGATCAAGGCATACATCAGCATATTTGTTTGCTTTGCGACGAAAGCAGTTCACATCGAACTAGTCAGCAATCTTTCCACCGCTGCTTTCATTGCCGCTCTTCGTCGATTTGTATCTCGTCGTGGTCGGCCAGTGCACATGTACTCCGACAATGGCAAGAATTTTGAAGGCGCACGGAATGAACTTCAACAGCTACACCAAATGTTGCACAGCGAGCAATCTTCAGGAGATATTGCCACCATCTGCGCGACCGAGGGAATCCAGTGGCATATGATACCACCAAAAGCCCCTCACTTCGGAGGGCTATGGGAGGCAGCTGTTAAAACGGCGAAGAAGCATCTCTACAGACAACTCGGCAACATCACCCTATCCTACGAGGACATGACGACTATCCTGACACAAATTGAGGCCTGCATGAACTCGAGGCCTCTCACACCGATGACCGAAACCCCAGACGATTTGGCGATCCTTACACCAGCGCATTTCCTCGTCGGCACTTCACTCTCTGCTCTGCCAGAAGCTGACGTCACAGCAGTTCCACTCAACCGACTCGACCATTACCAGAAGCTTCAGGAGAGGGTCCAAAAGTTCTGGCATCTGTGGCGAACAGACTATCTGCAGGAATTACAGAAGGAGGCCAAACGAACAACACCAAACAACGCATTCCAACCGGGAAGGATGGTTATTCTGGTCGACGAATCTCTTCCACCTGTAAGATGGCCGCTCGCGAGAATCATCGAAGCTCATCCTGGGACCGATGGATTAATTCGCGTCGTTACACTCCGAACCAGCAAGGGAAGCATCCGAAGACCTAGGGTAATTTGCCCATTGTTGCGGTATTCCCTATTATTGCGGTATTAGAATTAAACACTCATTATTAATCGAAAACTCTATTTTCTATGGATATTATTGATGATGATGAAAGCTTATAGTGTTCCCAAGCTGTGCCAGATAAATGCTTTGAAAATTAAACGATTTTGATCGATGGAAGCACAGTTTTAAATGATGCATCAATAAAAGCCTATATTTTTAACCAGTCCCTCTATTTACGGACGGGTTTTCATAAGCGTGAATTTTTAAGTTAAGAACCAAAACAATTATATGCAGTGGGTATATCAGTTCAGTATGGATGTAGTAACATGATAGATATTGAATTTTGAATAAAAGTTCTATATTTTTGAGAAAAAGCATATACCGCAATAATAGGACAATGAAAATAGCTGTTTGCCTATTATTGCGGTATCTGTAAATCACATTCAAACACCCGATATTTCAATACTCATTTTAAATGTAATTGCTGGAAACATTAATTTTATTATTAGGGTACTATTTTGTAACATAATTTTGTGTCATTCATACATTTATTTGGTCAAACAAAAGATATCTGTTTATCTTTACCCTGTAGTTGCTCTTTTTTACAAATATATTGCAAATAAACACAATGTTTTACCGAAAAATCACGTAAACTGATTGAAAATCGGAAAACATGGCAAAAATGCGTTGAAAAACTAAAATACAAGATGATTGCAAGGAAGCAATTTTTTGAAATTGCATTGGATTGGTGAAAACTAGTGAAAATATTTTTAAAAGCACCAAAATTGTGGTTATATTTGAGTCAAAAAATCATTTCTTATATTGCGACTAGTGGTCTTAGATGGAAGAACCTTGTCTATTTGCGTTAACATTGTCCAGCAGTGACGGAAGAGGAGACGAAACCGGCAGAAAATCATTCGATTCTGTTGATTTGTTTTCAAATCGTGACATAAAGTAATTAATTAGTTTTCTTTATAGATACGTCCAAAGTCACACAAGCTGACAGTACCGTGCAGTGTCATTAACATGGAGGGTTCATAATTTCAATGCTAGCACATTGTGTGGCATTGAATGTATACTGAATGTAATAAAATCTATGATTTTTGGTATACCGCAATAATAGGACGGCACTACCGCAATAATAGGACGAAATACCGCAATAATAGGACAGAGGAAGAGCTTCAGATTTATGTTAAAAAAATGTATGCTTGATTCCAAAATTTGCTTTTTTACTTTACTATACTCCAGATAAAGGATAGTTTTAACAGTTCAAAATGCAAAATACTACAATATTTAGGTTTTAGACACTGAAATACGATTTAAATTTCAACACCGTGCTTAAGTCCTCCATAATAGGACGGGTACCCTATCACCAAAATCTGCCTACTACCATACGATGTTTGTGAACCTGAAATCGAAGAAGTTTGTTAAAATTTCAACAAATGTTAGCAAAATTATGTCCAATTTCCGCATGCTTGCAGTCCATCAATGTTGTAGACAATGAAATAGTTGTGACATTAGAAACGTCAGAATTGAAATTAGAAATTTCAGGTGGCGGCGATGTTTGTTCTCGATCAGTTCCCAACTTCTATAGATTCGCGCCGAACCCCCTGATCTATTACTGCATTTGAGTGCTAGGCGATGGTATGTGTCTTTGGTAGTAGTGCTAGAAAGGAGTAGCATAAATTAAAATTCGATAGTAGTAGTAGATAGCTAAGTTTCCTAATATTAAGATTTAAGCAATAAATTCATTCCAAATTGAGCTTCCAAAGCATAAAGTATTCCCCAATTGTATCCATTTAAGTCTGAAGTGAATAAAGTAAAATTCCAAGTGCGAATAGTTTCCATTCGACTAGAAGAAGACTCCTGGCGGAAGTTAGCGACAACTCCGTGAGCTTTTATGGTGAAGTAGCCGATAGCGCCGCTCCCGCCGAGTATTGTGACTACGCTACAGGAAGTGACCGTTTTAGCCACCGTTGAAATTCCAACGGAAACCGCGAACCTGCCCCAACACAAGGTTTTTCTTGAAAAATAATGAAATTGGCGATTGGGACAGTTTTGCGATTGTGCATATATTATATGTCATTTATGCAAACTGTAGCTCTTTTGTCCAGAAACACCTTTCTCTTCCATACCAAGATGCTAAAATGGCTCGACCTTCCAGTTTTGATTTTTGTCCTGCATCTCCATACATTCAACGCACTGTGCCGCGTCGCGAATCGAAAGGTTCGGATTACGCTTGAAATATACCAACACCTTCCGGGCCTTCACAGGGTCAACTGTCTTCGATTTTCTTCCATTTCTCGCCGCTCGGTCGTTTGGGACTCCTTAAAAGATTCTACCACCAGAAAGACAGTTGTATGGGGGATTCCCAGTTGTCTTCCGATCCATCTCATGCTCGCAGTCGGATTTTCCATAACGGTATGCAAAATTCTCCGGCAATTTTCTTCTTCTTTCGATACCATCTCAATAATCACTGAACCGATTGTTATGAAATTGTCATGATTGTTATTACATGTAAACAATACACTCCAATCTGCTTATACTAAGATTTTCATCAACTTTTACCCACGGCAAAAAAGTTACATACGGAAAAAAATGGTGCATTTATATATTTTAAATGTTTTTGCTTTCCCCGAATGTCGATTCCCCGATTTCAACGCTATCTCCCCAGTTGACGGTTTCTACAATAAATGATGCAGTTCAAAAAGGTGTCATATTAGTCTACAGTGACAGTGGTCAATGTTTCAACAGTTGATAGTCTATGTAATTCATTAGTTTTAAGAGGAAGCTTCTTAACCATCTTTGAAATTTTATTCGGAGTCTTCCGTATAGCCTTCAACCTCGTATTATCAGCTACATCATAGATTCGTAGCAAAAATTCGTACAGTTAACTCTCCCTTACTCGATATTAAAGGGACCATCGAGTTAGGGAGGTATCGAGATACAGAACACATATTTTTCAAAATTTCATTTTTTTATTATTTTGGCAAATACATTCTGAATAGTTATTTTTACGTTAATAACAAAACAATTTTGCCACATTTACTTATGTGACACTTTTTTGCCAATCTGCAAAAATTAAAAATTTTAGCACCCAGAAATTGGCTGTAAACCTTAATTTTACTATCAATTTAATCATAATAATCAAATTCATGAAATTCATTAGCGTTTGGAGGACATTTGGAACTTTTCATGAAAATATCGAGTAAGAGAGGTAAACTTACTTGGGAATTTGAAACAGATAGCATCGAGTTAGGGAACATCGAGTTAGAGAGGTATCGAGTTACAGAGGTATCAAAGCATGCTAGATTGAAGGGACCGCGCATTCCATCGAGTTAGGGGAAATATCGAGATACAGAATATCGAGTAAGGGAGAGATGACTGTATTTCCAGCACACTCTTTTGACGCTGTTGTTCTGCATTATAAAAATAAATAAAACTAACCAGTGATGCATTTCGAACTGAACGCAAGCCAAATTTGCACGAGAACGCAGTAGGGGATTTGTGGGTAAAATGAACAAATCTACACTTCAGGTAAATTATCAGAACTCTAAATCTGAAAGACTTCCTTTAAGAGCTGGTGTTCCTCAAGGCAGCATTTTGGGACCAAAATTATACAATATTTTCACATCTGACTTACCTGAGTTTCATCAGGGATGTCAAAAATCCTTGTTTGCGGATGACACAGGCCTCTCCGCCAAACGAAAAAGGCAGCGTGTCATCTGTAGTCGATTGCAAAAAAGTTTGGATATTTTTTCTTCACACTTGCAAAAATGGAAGATTTCTCCTAATGCTTCCAAAACTCAACTAATAATGTTCCCACATAAACCAAAAGCTCTTTATTTGAAACCTTCAAGTAGACATGTTGTCACGATGAGAGGGGTTCCAATAAATTGGTCAGATGAAGTTAAGTATCTAGGGCTCATGCTAGATAAGAATTTAACTTTAAAAAATCACATTGAGGGCATTCAAGCCAAATGTGACAAATATGTAAAATGTCTCTATCCCCTTATTTATAGAAAATCAAAACTTTTTCTTAAGAACAAGCTTTTGATATTCAAACAAATTTTCAGGCCAGCCATGTTGTATGCTGTACCAATATGGACTAGCTGTTGTAATACCAGAAAGAAAACTCTGCAGAGAATTCAAAATAAAATTTTGAAAATGATTCTGAAGCTTCCTCCCTGGTATAGGGTAGATGTACCAATAGTGGAGGTACTTAGCACTTTTGAACTTCATTTAACCACCTAAATTCAAGAAGCGCAATTAATGTACATGTTAGTGTTGTTACGGGAAGTAACGACCATTGGCTTAATGAGAAAAAATATTTCATCGCAGTAATCCACGGCATGTCAGTGAAAAATAATACCTCCACTATTGGTTCACTGTTCCTTTAGTTGCGGTATATTTTTAATTTGTGTTCCTATAGTTGCGGTATCCGTTGTTTTCTTATGGGATCCTCCACTATAGGAACACTTTACCACAACTATTGGAACAAGCAATAACAGTTTTAGCAATTTTAGTGTTATTTCATCAGTTTTAAAGCAATTTGAATGCTCTTTTCAACTATTTCGTGTATCAACAGGCCAATACGTCGATTGGAAGTGTCGGTTCTGTGGCTAATTTAATGAAATCAGTGAAAACGGCACTACCGCAACTATAGGAACACCCACAACTAAGGGAACACTTACCCTAGTACCAATGAGTTACATAGAATATCCAATGTTGAAACATTGGAACAAATGTCAAATAAAATTATTAATAATTGCAGGCAAAAAATCGTTACAATCTTCTATTACCGCGATTAATGCGTTATATGTTTGGGTTAAGTTAGGTTAAGTAAATTGAAAACGTGTTTTTTTCTCTTATAAGCAGGTGAAATCAACTCACCTGTAAAAAATCTGAACTGCTACGGCAAATGAAACGTAATATGTTGTTAACAAAATGTAAATAAAATCTAAAAATTTGTTTTACCAAATTAGGATGATAGTGTTGTCAAATAACACAGAACACCTAGATACAAGAAATGAATATAATGTTTGGAATGATACTAATAAAGAAATTCAAAAAAAAAGACAGGGGGGTTAAAATGAACAGGTTTATGTTTTATGGTAATTAAATCTGTGGAAAACGTAGCACCATCCTTAATCCTCTGACTAAGGAACTATTTCGACAACGCGATCTAGACCTGTCAAAAGCTGGAAAAGTAAACAAAAACAAAGTATGTCTGTCAAAGTATGACAAAGTATGTCCATTTTCTCAAATGATGTTATTTTTCACTTGTGGAATTTAAGGTTTTTATGACCGAAATCATCAAAAATCTATTGAACAGCGTAGCACATCATATCTTTAAAATATTTATGATAAGTAGACGGAGATTGAAAGTATTTTCATCTTCTAAATTCTTAAAACAAATGATTTGAAGATTTTGATTATTTGGGGCAAAATGAACCATTCGAGATAGAGGTAATATACCCAAGTAACAATGAATGCTGAACAACAAGAGTATTTGCTGAATATTGGCTGATCAATGGTGTACAAGGCTGAACACCGTGACAACTGAACAATAATTTGAAGAAAAGCTTATTAAACATTCTTATTCAGCAGTATACTCAAAGCTGAATATTGAGTTGAACAAACTATTTTTCATCTACAATTTTAACTTTTGTTCAGCCAACCTGAATGATATTGATTAAAGGTTATTTAAAGCTTTAATCAAATCAACAGCCATTGTCGAAAAATTGTTCACCTGTATGTTGATAAAAATATACATACCGAAATATATAGGGTTTCAATGCTAGTAATGGACCCCTTAGTAGCTGAAATTCATTCTAGACGCTATTCCGCAATGATATCTCAGATGCATATACGTTTTGTGGAGTCTAACAATAAATTCAATGTCTTTACTTCATAGTACGTCTATGAAACATACAAAATAATTCGATTTTTCCAGCGAAATATGCATTTGAAAAACTGTTGTCCGAATGCCTATTATGGACCCTCCCGGGGTCCATAATAGGATTGTTTACAAATTTGACGTTGCGTATTATGGACCCTCCATTTGATTCCCGTGTAATCCGGCTCGCTGCCGACGAGCCTATTATGGACCCACCTGGAAATGCGTATTATGGACCCTCTTGTGTGGTTTCATTTACAAAACTGTTCAAATATCTGTATTTATGCGTCTCAAACCAAATATTTTGCCTTAAACTGCTGACTAACAATGTAATCGAAGTTCCCCCGGTGGATTTTCATAGGAATAAAGTTGCTTTGAGTGTTAATTTTATGTTTTTCTGTAGGGGGTCCATAATACGCAAAGGGTCCATAACCGGCATCGACTCCCTACCTACATTGGATCGAACACTAAATTAATTATTATAAAACTGTTTCATCGAACAACACAGAGTTCTGTTTGATCTTTCGACCTTGACACTTGCTTTTGCCGGGGCGAGCGACGAGGGCAGGATCAAACATGTCGCGCGTTGGTTTAGTAAGTGAAAAAGTGGCGTGATCGGTGAGTTCGGTTGGAGTAACTGAAAAAGTGCCGCGATCGGTTAGTTCTGTTTGATCCTTCGACCTTGACGCTTGCTCCTGGGCAGTGCGTCAAGAAAGCCCGAACAGTTTTTTTTTTTTATTCTTTTTGGGTCGCGCGCTTATTTTTTTTTTTTCCTGAGTGCTTTTTTATAGCCGAGCAAACGAGTGAAGCCGAAAGTGGATTGTGGCTGCTCAGTCAAGGATAACGGATCAATTGGTGAGCTCGTTTCATGCTGCTGTTTCTAATCTGTGAAATATGTATGACTGCACATTCAATCGTTACAATGGTGGGATGTAAATATGATTTTTCAACAAACTATGGATGGTTCGTCACTGTGAGTGTCGACACAAACTCTGATTCATGATTTATTTATGTTTAACATTTTTTTTAAAACACCTCTTATATACCTTTTTTTTGTAATTAAAAAAACTTTGAATGGTTCGACACTACAAGTGAAGACTTGCGAAAGGTTTACTTTATTCAACAAACTTTGGATGGTTCGCCACTGTAAGTGTCGGCATAAGAATAAGAGTGTTCTATGATGTCCCAACCAATCGAGTTTTTTGTTTCTTTTCAAATGAGTAAAATATAATAACACATGCTTTCGTCCTGACAGCTGTAGGAATGTCGCATTTAGGTATTTGTTCAACAAACTTTGAATGGTTCGTCACCTCAAGTGTCGGCATAATTTTCCTCTACATAGAAATTGTTCATATCAAATGAAAATATTATATTTACGTATAAGCATGTATATATCTCACAAATCATTGTTTATCATGGTCTAATCGCTTATCAAAGTGAATCCTATGACCCAACGATCCTCCCCATTAACAAACATCCCTCCCAGTAACCTTTGTGGAGATGCAGAGGCAAACACGGTCTCCAAAAAGCAAAGGTTACACACTAACATTCCTTCCCCCAATCCCACCTGACTGCAAGGACGTGGCCGGCGCCGTTATTGACCCTGTATAAATAGAGGCACTGAATTATGCACACTGCAGAAGATTATAGCCAATCCCAGCCGAACTTCTTGTTGATTCTTTGTGCATTTTCACTGACTTCGGTCAATCACGGAATAGCAACCATTGATATGTGTAGTCAGTCTAAGCTAAGCTATTATAAAACTGTTTCATCGAACAACACAATTTTCACATCCCGAAGCAGACATGCTGTAAACGCACACGGACCTATCATTTGTCGAAAAAAATCCTGAATCCGGCATCGATGACCTTGTGTAACAACAAGATAGAACACTATACTCGATAACGCAGATTTCTTTGTAACATTTTTAATTAACTTTACGAAATCGAAATCATTACCAACTTGCGTTGACAACAATTGAATAGCAGAAATTGAAAATTAGCGAGGATTTTATTTTGAAACAAAAATCACAACACATTTTGACAGCTAACTCAAGTGTTTTTGCATAGCGCTGTTATCACTTCTTCAGCCTCAATGCAGCCTTTAAAAAAGCCCTTATTCAGACAAAATAATATGTTAGTCCCTTGCTGTTGATGATGTTCACACAGTCTCATGTGGAGCAGATGTCAAGGTAAGTGGTTATAAATCAGCGAATCCCAGTTCAAATCTCAATGGCACATATTTACTAATCTTCATCTTTAAATTCCAGCACTTTTCTACACTATGTGTTTGAAATAGTTAGTTGCGTTGATAAAACCCAAAACTATAAACCTGTAAATACTTTTTATTTTTTTTTTTGGTTAATTGTTGAATAATGGATGAATAAGCGATCGTTAAGCTTTCGAAGATTGCCATCTGTTCTAATAATAGAATTATGGTTATTGAAAGAGGCCTGAATAAGCGCATGCTAGACCTTTATTCAGCCTTCTATATAGCTTCAATTAAGCTTAAGGCTGAATAAAATCGCCAAAATTAGATGTTTAACAGCTGAACAACAGTGAATGCAGGCTATGAACAGCTTTTGTTCAAACAATGAATTAGCTATAAAAGCGTTTGAGCAGCTTCAAATTGCTACCTGGGATGAACAACGGGGCAAGGCGAATACTACCGGATTTTATTTCAGATACCGAGAGTTTTCCGGAGAAAATACAGCCATCCAAATGTTCGCGGCTAAACGTTCCATCAATTCCGAAATGCCTATGAGATATGCATTGATCATGTACCAGATGCCGAGAATCATACCGCATCCCGTTCAATTTCGAATGGTGTTCATTTACCCCCAGCATCTGTTCATTTTACCCCCAGTATATGTTCATATTACCCCCATCACATGCTCATTTTACCCCCAAAAATATGTTCATTTTACCCCCGTTACATGTTCATTTTACCCATATGTTTGGAACATTGACTCTGTGGGAAGAAATTTTCAAAATCATAATAATGTTGATAAAATTCTATTTCCATCACAATATTTCAAGTTGTTACATTGCATAGATATCCTTCTTCAATTCTGAGCTATAAAAGAAGAATATGACAGATCCATAAGCAAGAAAACATGAAAATTGCTTAGGGTGTTCATTTTACCCCCAGTTCCCCTACATAGACAATGAGAGACTCCCGAGCATGAGCCTGCCGTTGCTCTAGAACGGCCCCTTCAGATCATAATTATAATCTGAGCTTTTATATGAGAAATAACTAGTAGATCGCCGTAAAGTTCCATGAATGCAAAAAATCAAACCGCATTCGATGCTTTGAACATCAAAAACTTAACTTTGACATGAATTTCGTTGTTTATTATCAATAATCGATTGGGTTCAGTTTTCGGCTCGCACGGGTTTATATTTTTGAACTTAACAATGTTCAAGCCTACTTGATCGCTGCGTTCAACAAAGTGAACTGGAACGCAAACTGAACGCGTTCAAATGCACCAATGAAATTAACATCACATTGCGCACCTGGTCTCGTTTTCACAATCACTAAGGGAGGGAAGGAATGTTAGCTCAACGTCTACTCAACCCGTATAGGCCTGAGTGAAAACAATTAAACTAAAATTCTCACCGCTTAGTGAATTCTTACCGGATTTCAATATTTTTTGTCAGTATACACGTATGCATATCTACTTTATAAAAGCGGCTAAAAGTGGCCAGAGGAACTTGGGAATCGGTCATTAAGGAAGGGAAGAAAAGTTAGTTAGATTTCCGTTTTTACAAGAGACCAGGTATACCTCTGCATCTCCACAGTTGTCATGGGTTAGTGGGATAAGAAGTCACCTTTAATCCATGATAAATTCACGCCAAACCGGATTCGCAATATATTATGCGATAAATGCATTGTACGCCCTACAAGTGTTCATCGCTCACCCTCGCAAAAGCAAGTGATGCAATCATAAGATCAAACACTATTTCACCGTGCTACGTGAGTAACGCGCAACACGATTGATCCTGATCGCATCACCCGCCGCCGCAGGAGCAAGTGACACGACCACTAGTCTTGCAATAAGAATATATTTTTATTTCGCACAAATCATTAAAAACTGACATTCAACATTATGAGGCTCGTGTTTTAGACCCTTTAGAATATACCGGGTGTGGCCACCAGGACTCAATATCCGGAAAACCGGCTATAGCTATAGGATACTGAACCATTTCAAGTCTTTTGAATCAACTATCAAATAAGATTTGGCTAAGATTTTTACAGATTCGGCCTTCGGGAAACCTGAAAATGCCCATTTGTAGGATCAACCGAATGCAGGCAATTCACAGTGATTTTTTTTGCCGACTTTGTGATCGAAATATAATAGCGGTTTGGTTTTAGTGAAAAAGTTTGTTCAGAGAAGTTTCTTGATTTGTAAAAACGCTCCTTTTGATACTACGCTATAGTGGCCAGGTGTTTAGAACACCTAAAAGTGAGATAAAAAGTATGTTTTACCTGTTTGAGACGATCGTGCCTTTAGCAAAGTTGTAGTACATGTTAATTCAAAACATTTTGTCGACGACACCAAATTTCTATCTCTTATACATTACATAATACGTAATTTTTTCTTAAAATTACCCTTAAAAATCAAAATTTTAGTATAACTTTTTTGACATTGTTTGTGTCTTCTACAAAATTGTTTAACTATCAAAACTTGCTATATCTTATGGTAACATAGTCATGTTCGAATAATCGATTTTTCTGGGGCTTTTTTTTGGACTAATGACATTAGCCATGAAAATGTATTCAATTGCGGTTTTACGACGGTTTTTCTCGTTTTCATTACGTTATTTCATATGAAACATGTTGCATTTGATACGTTGTGACTATTTTTATTACTTTTGATATACTGCCTTCACCTATAGACTTCATTTAGCATGGAAATGTTTTTCTTTTTTATTTTTGTTTGAGTCATAACGTTTCACCCAAATTTTGATTCTTAATAGAGTGTTACATAATTTGTGAACGGTGCCATTCGTTTGTCACGCAACTATTATTTGTTTGTGGTAGAGCGTAACTTCCTTGCTCATTTCAAAATCTTGCGATACGCAACATAGCTTATAAAATATCCTCACTGCTTTTTCTCCATGTTCCCTCCTTCTTCGGTATGTTTTGCCGGTAAACAAGTTAAACAAACAAATAAAAATGATAAACCATGGTAATAATGAATGGTACAACTTATTAATAATCAAATTTATACCTGTATTTGTTAAACCAAACATGTTTCAACAGCTCTCATTGAATTCCCAGAGTTTCTAACAGTTTGTTGTAACATAATTCAATAATATGCACTGAAGTTAAAGTTCTGATTCATGTGCAATCGGCGCTAACTTTTATAGTTTTATATCAAATCAGCAAAGACTGCATTAGTATAAGTGAAATTCACATTCACTATAGAAGTGTCAGCACACATATTATTCACGATTAGTTTTGTAAATTTTGTTCCAACATCATAGAAGAATTTGCATAATACGAAAAGGATTTTTATTAGCTATGTAGCGTATCGTGAGATTACATTATAGCGCCACAAATAAAAGTTGCGTGAAAAACAAATGGCACCGTTCACAAATTACGTAACGCTCTATGGAGAGTCAAATGTTGCGACAAAAGTTTATCCTACGGAAGAATTTCAGTAAGAACGCTCGAAGACGCCATTCGTAAAAATGGTTAACTGAATTAAAAATAATTAAATTAATAAATTAAAAATAAAATAATATAATTT
This sequence comes from Aedes aegypti, assembly GCF_002204515.2. Classification (NCBI taxonomy): domain Eukaryota; kingdom Metazoa; phylum Arthropoda; class Insecta; order Diptera; family Culicidae; genus Aedes; species Aedes aegypti. The sequence continues at coordinate 146,186,015 of NC_035108.1, forward strand.
TCAAAAAGAAACTTTGCAAGAACTACTGGAGAGATACTTATGTATCTTTAGATTGCTTGTTGATAGATTGATTATAAATATCCAGAATTTTCTAGATTCAAAGTATCTGCGTAATTGTCTTCAATGTTTGCTAAAATATCACAACAATTCTTCGGGAAATGCATGGTTTTCATAAATGAAACAATGTTAGGACTTTTCGAAGAAACTGGAAATATTTCTTGGGAAGAAAAAGAAAGTTTTTTCTTAGAGGAATTCCTAAAAAAAAATACATTTCGTAGAGTATGTAATGGAGCCCTTTGGAGATCTTATGATAAATGCATCTTCTATCACCCTTTTATCAGGCAATAAAGGATGGTATACAAATTATGTCACGCCAAATTTGAACTTTTTCGGAAGTTTTTTTTTTTTTTTTGAAAGAACAGGTATATAAATCTTTTCAAGAAATTCTGTTCTTCCTATGGGATATGAAAAATCCGGAGGCATGAGAAAAAATCTGTCCAAAATATTTGCCGAGAAACTAACCATTACTCTGCAATTCGATCGAAATCTGCGAAAAACAAAATACGCATATTCTCGGTGAGAACCGAACTCACGACTTCCTGTTAACTAGATAAGGCACGTAACTCCTACACCACGAGAGGACTCATGGACGCAGAAGTAAACCTGAATTCCATTCCAGCTCCGTGAAAGTCGTAATAGGAAAGGCATGTCATAAATTGAACCCATCAAGATATTAGAGAAACATCTTAGGCAATTCGGCATTCTCAATTTTCATGGATATTTTTATAAAATGGTTATTAAAACCCCCTACAAGAGGTAATTTTGTCCAACAAGTATCGAAATATTTCGGGTGAAATGTATTCTATACAAATTAATGCGTCCAGAATTTCCATGGTTTCGGCAATTGTGGCGCACAGGTCTGCATTTAAAATCTATTACAGTCAACTTTCTCTTATTCGATATTTCGTATCCCGATATCGAGTTAGAGAGCCATAGTAAAAATTGTGTTTCATGGCTACCTCGATGGTCCCTTGGGTCGCATTTGCACTGGTTTTGTGTGTAGCTCTATACCTCCTTAACACGATAGTCCCTTCCTGGGAGGGAGGCACCGATACTACACACGAAATTGGATACAATTGTTTTCCAAATTGCAAGATAACTCCAGTTTGCCCACGCAATCAAGGCAGGCTTAGTGAAAATCGCTAGTTTTCATTTGTTGTGTGCCTTCGATCTTTCTGGACAAACATTAAAAAAGGGCCACAGCTTTCTATGCGTTTAATTTTCAGTTTTGATGAAAACAGTAGAAAGAGCCTCATTCCAATACGTTACATTCAATTAGAATAAACGGTGCTCTCGTGACGTTACTTTTGAATGTACATTATTTGATTCTAATTCGATTTTTGCTACTTTTGATGAAATGCAAAAATATGCTTAGGCTAATTACGCGCTTTTATCATGTTTGTCCATTGTTTAAGATCCGGGCTCACAGTGACAGTTCGTGACAGCAAAATCTCGGCTCACTGTGACGTAGAGAAATTTTGTATTGGTTTCTCCCTCCCAGGTCCCTTCAAAATCGAGTTATGGAGAATATGCCTAAACATTAACAGCATAATATTTGTACGGGTAGAAATCTCAAGGAACCAATTATACAATTGTTTTGATTTAACTTTATGTCTATAGAAATATATTACATGATGGATTCTTGGTTGTACAACCAACCAAGAACGCAATATATTTCTATTGACATAAAGTTAAAACAATTGTAGAAAACAGGGTACAAAATTGTCTTTGCTAATGTTCGATTCCGCCACGGCTATAAAATTGCACAAGTTTTCTCGTTACCGCTGACAGCAATCAAAGTCTGCAAGGTGTGACACTTAACACTTTGCCTATTATCCCCTCGGACAAACAGGTGAACATAAAAACCAAACAAATAACCGTTAAAATCAACGATGTAGGTATATTAATCGAACGACCGGCATCAGCAATTTGCGGCAATCATGCAAACGGACGAACGAAAAAAAACGAGGGGTCGCAATCCAGCTCAACGGAGAGCGCGGAATCGTCGCGGTAGGTATTTGTGCTTCATTCGGTCGTAGTCCATCGCTAAACGAATTTGTACAGTCGTAAAATCCGGCGCAGGAGGAAAAATGTTTCATCGTACTGAAATTGATGGCTCCAATAAATTATCCTCCGCTAGAAGTGATTAAAGTCAGTCCCGTCCTACCATCATCCATTCGCCTGATGGCCGCCCCCAACCAGTCTAACAGGCCGTCCCGAAGAGCAAACTTCACGCGGTTTTTAGCTGCAGGCTAAACTAAATCCCAAAGCTGCCACTCGTATCGCCTCATCATGTTCGATAGCAGCGAAGAGCTCAATCGCAATCGCGATAGTGTGGGGATTAATATGGGCCGATCCACCAGCCTTGTCCATCCTCTGAAGTGAAGTTCACATCAACGGGTTTGAAAAAAAGTCAAGCGGGAAGAACTGATTCCCATTGGCGTATGAGCAATAGGAGCCAGGGGGTCCAGCCCCACTCCCTTTCAGAATAGTGCAGCTCCTTGATTGTTTTTGTGATGCGAAATAATGAATGATAATAATAACCCTATCATTTCCTGAAAGTTTTCAGAAAAATCTAAACACAAAGCATAATGTCATATGGGCGCGAGTGTGAGCTCACATTTAAAAACTATGTTAAATTTGAGCTTAGTTTCCCATACATTTTACAAAGAAACAAAATATAAAAACATATTGATCACATTCCTCGAAGAACAGTGAAAAACTTAATTTTCATCATAAGTTTAGACTGCGAAATGATGATCCTATGTGCTTTGGGGTAATCGAGTTCAGTTTGCCTTCGAGCGTCGGGGTTTCTCAAGGGGCTCCGCAGCTTGTAGGTTGAAGCGCCCATCTAGCGAATAGGGAGTCGTGTGTTGGATCCCCTTCGCAGCTCCTGGTTTCTTTTCGCAGTTTCAATTTCAATTTGTACATTTGATACGTGTTTCGTCGTATACATGTAAACTTCAAAACGTCAAAACCTATAAACAGCTCGAAGATTTATTATCGTCAAAACCTTATGACAGAAAGGAATTATAATTTGTTTAGAAATACTTAGAGGCATTTTTTGACAGAAACTCAAAAACTCTTTCAGGAGCTCCAACAGAGATGTCTCTGAGAATTAGAATACATACATACTTATTTAATAGGGCGATATTCAAAACTGAAAAGGCAATAGATGGCTCTTTTTCAATGGTAGTAAAAACGAAATCCTGAAGCAAAGAAAGCACCACGGAAGATGAACTAAACACAAAACGTTATGTATTCACGTTACACTTGACTTCTAATCACTACTTTTTCGATCTAGTTTCCTAATTGCAAGTATTTTACGATTTTCATATTTTCCATACGTTTTGACAGTTCTCCGACTACCATTCTTCCAGGCGCTTGTGTTGGAAGTTTGAGAAATTTGAGAACCGAGCGTAACGCGATCAGTAAGTACAATTCAAACATCAGTGTCGCCGCTCGGCGGCCGGTAAAAGAAACTGAATGTTCGAAAGGTTGTAGTCTGTAATTTTTGTCGCTGGCGCCAACTGTTAGTGTTTGAGAACAAAATAAACAGTCATTACCCTATTGAAAAAGTAACTTCTCTTTGGGTTCCAACAAAATTTCTTCAAGGTTTTCATGATCAATGAATTCTATGACATTTTTCCAAGAAATGCGCTGGAAATTTATTTTAAAATAGTTTTTTTTTCTAAATTTTGACCGTTTTTTTCAATACTAATAGTCTTGGCAAACTTTGTCTTTTGTAAGTAAACGAAAGCCGCATTAAGTACTAAACTATTTGATTTCACAATAGTTTGTATCCTTTGAAAGATACGCGTATTTCAGCTTCAATAAATAGAACAGTGTAGTGAATTATTCAAATCAATTTACTCGTTTCCAAGCCAACTCGTGATATACATAATTGTCCCGGCATACTTCGCACTACCCAGTAGGCTTCAGAGTAGGTTATGGTAAATCCCTATAAAAATGCAAAATTAGGGTCTGCGCTTTTGTAACTTTCTCGGTTATTTTTTCCATACAAACTCTTCGCAGCTCTTGAGGAGCGCAACTGCGAAGGAATCACATAAATCGAGCCATTTCGTGACATACAAACACCACTCCATTTTTTATATAAAGATAAATTAATGTAAACAGCTGTTCGTGGCGATTGTGCTACTTTTCTCCGAATGTCGTTTCCCCGAATGCCATTTCCCCGAACGCTAGTTCCCCAAATGTCAGTTCCTCGAACACCCCGTTTCCCCAAATAACCCTTTTCCCTGAAAAGTGTAGGTCCAATATAATAGTCATGACTCTACATTTCCAGGTGGAGAACGAATCAATCATCCGATATGGGATCGTTCAAATATTACGTAACGCAACAAGGGGAGGGAGGGGGTCTTACATAGTGTTACGGTCCATACAAAAATTTAAAATTGTCCATACAAAAGCTGTTACGTGGGGGAGGGAGGGGGTCTAAAATTGACATATTTTGCGTTACGTAATATTTGAAAGAACCCTATGCACCCTTCTTCATATGGAAGGTGGTTTCTTTCGAGTTTTATGGCCTCGGCTATTTTGGCAAAACGTGTTAAGTCGAGAATAACCGAATATCTCCTTCTTTTGATTACTTATCGTTCTTACTAGTTTGCTAACATTTTAATAAAGCTACTCTTGTACCTTTTTAAACTTAACCACCTTTTGGAGAAACGGGTCATTGGGGGAAATGGCATTCGTGGAAAAAAATGGGGAACTGGCCCTCGGGGAAAGGACATTTGGGGAAAAGTAACATAACCGTTCGAGACATATTGGAAAAGAATTCTGGTAAAAAATCTTCAGCTCTATAGTCATAGAGCTTTTAAAAATTCTGGGAAAATTTGCAATAATTTTGACTAAAACTTTACCGAAAAGAGAAGGGCAAGATTCCTGATGCACTTGGTAATGAAATTCAAAGAGGATGTCATAAAAATGTGTAATTGAAATGAGAAACTCTCTTTAAGAATTCCTAATGACAAATCAGGGGAAATTCAGTGAAAAATTATTTGACAAAAAGCTTGTGGAATTTATGGAAGAATCCTAAAACGCAATCTTGAGAAGAATTTCTGCAATATTTTTATTGTTCCTGGAAACAAACAATGAAGTCATCTCTCAAAGTGTTCACCGATTATTCCCTTCAGATAATTTTGGAGGAATGCGAGGGACCAATATCTAACGGTATTTCCTGTGCAGTATAAAAATAATCTGTTGTAAGATATCCAAAATCTGTAAGATTAACAGAATCTGTAAGAGTAACACTTTCTAGAGTAATCTATTGAAAAATGCTTGTGAAAATCGCTGTGTGAAAATGTGAAAATTTTTATTGTTTGATCATACAATGATAGAATTGCTAAAGAGTTTGTTGAAAATTTGAATACTCTCATGGTTAGAATTTTCTGAGGTACAACACGAAAGTAAACAATGGGATGAATCCTTACAATAAGTGCAAATGAATCGTGAATTTCCAGGTTTTTTTTTGGGGAAATCTGCGAAAAAATACAAAAGGTTTGAAGGCATTCCTGAAGGTTACCCTGAAAATTGAAAACATTGTTAAAACTTCCAATCATTCCCATAGTATTTTATGACGAATTCCAAAAGCAATCTCACAATCAAAAAATACTATTTTTAGGTTTGGGAAGGACACATTGAAGATAATTCTTAAATTATCAAAATAGTTTAAAATTGTTCTTAAGAGATTTTTTTTTAATTTCTGAATGTGCATAACAATTTGAGACAAGATTCGTGAGAATTACATAAAGTACAATTACCAATGCTGAGGATGAGCATGATCATTGACCATTGACCAGAGCAATTGAAGTTGCATAGACATTCAATGAATGGAGCTTGTGATTGGCTTACTTTTCTCAATGTGCACAAATCGAGAGCTCAAATTTTGAAGTTTATAATGGCGCTGGTCATGTTCTTATGGTTATCGGGGAAGGGTAGGAATGTTACTCAACCATTATTACTAGACTCCGACTATACCTCTGCATCTCCACAGTTGTCATGGAAAGGATATTGGTTTAGTGGGATAAAAAAAAAAGATGAATTAGTGGGATAAATAATGTTCTGGAGGTTACCTATGTTTGGTGGTGCAATCTATGGTACTCTCCCGCCTAATCGGATCCGCAATATAATTCGAGAAGCGCATGGACCAATGCACGAGTTCCCTAATTTGACGATTGAGCGGTGCCGAATTCACTCGTTGGTCACGTAAATAACACGGCACCGTTCAAACGTTAAATAGTGAACTAGTGCATCGGTCTATTGGATGCTTTGATCAAAAACTACTAGAATGAATTAATGTGGAATTCAGTGGGATTAATTTCTTGGGTGTACGGATTTCGATCCCGCACGGTATTACAAAAACTTTGATAGTCTTCAAAAGTCATGACGGAAATAACATCTCTGACACCAGAAAACGCTCCCACCCCCCTCCAAAAAAAGCCTAGCTATGCCGATGCCGATGGCCCGGGAAAACTTGTAGTTAATTAATACATAATATGTAGAAACGTGGAGCGAAACAAATTTTGGCGAGAGAACACTCGCACTGTGGGGTATGAGAACCATCAACCGATGCGACGATCGGACCGCTAACGAATCTTGGACCTCACACATCATAAAACCGTGTGTGAAAGGATGAAGATTTGTCTTGTCTAGTCAATACGGAGCTTGTGAAACTTTTTGTTCCCTGTCTTTCATCCACTAATGCCGTTTGCCATTGTAACTCTGGGGGTCTTCCAGTTTGATCGTTTATTTAGAGGACACAAAAAAGATGGCGCTCATTAACGAGCTAGTTCGACTCCGAGCGCCAAAGAAATGGGTTGTGTGGTGGTCGCAACAGCGTGGATTATGTAGTCATCGTTTCAAGCGTTGGTTTGTAGTTAAAATTTATTGTTTTCAGTCCGAGCTAATTATCAGGAGATTGAGAAATTTATAATCGGTTTTATGGGCTTCGAGCTGGCGTTTTTGATGCCCAAAGTTGGCATTGGCCATGAGACCACGCGAAGGGTGACGAAGACAACGGTTGTGAGTCAAAAAATACAAATTTGTTTTCGCTTTCGAACATGTGATGAAAAGTTAATTAATGGCAATTAAGTGGTTCACTGTCCCAACTGGAGACATTTGAATGCTCTCCGGGAAAGCTAATGAACTCCCCGGGCAGGTGATTTTATGGGCCACAGTGCTGGCCTGTGATACAATTTCCGTCGCGAGTGGTCCAATTAAGCCGTTATTGGTTGCCCTATGTTTTCAAAATAAGCTCTGATACAAAAGGGAGCGAAGCCTTATTTAAAAAGAACTTCTCATAATTCAACCCATTATCACAAGAGTAATAAAGAATAGTCATGCTGAGATGCCTTTTACAGCTATATTCTAGTGTCGTACGTCGTATATAACTTGTGCTGATCCAGGCTTAACCTTAGTAAGGACCTTGGGTCTTTTTCGACGCATTTAAAAATTCAATTTTTTTTTGTGGGAAATTTTGTTTTTGCGGAAACAAAAGTTTTGAATGAGCCCTAAGGGAGCATCCATAAAAAAATTACAAATTGTGACTTAGGGTCGTTTTCGACCCGAAAATTCGAACAGCTCACAATAATCAGTGTGTTGACAGAATTTAGTTCTATTGGGCATAAATGAAGGGCACACATGTCTAGTTTAGGGGCCCAGATAGCCGTAGCGGTAAACGCGCAGCTATTCAGCAAGACCAAGCTGAGGGTCGTGGAATCGAATCCCACCGGTCGAGGATCTTTTCGGGTTGGAAATTTTCTCGACTTCCCAGGGCATAGAGTATCTTCGTACCTGCCACACGATATACACATGCAAAAATGTTCAATTGGCATAGAAAGCTCTCAGTTAATAACTGTGGAAGTGCTCATAAGAACACTAAGCTGAGAAGCAGGCTTTCTCCCAGTTGGGACGTAACGCCAGAAAGAGAGAGACATGTCTAGTTTCTGAAACCCTCCCGGAGATCCGGATTTGGTCACTGTGGCCACCCGGAACCTATTACATCTGAAAAAGTCCCTTTAGAGACCCTTACTTTGACGACCTGTAGTTTCGTAACTAAACAAGTAATCTGAACCGTTCTCATATTGTTGAATAGGTATTCACGTGGACTGTGAATAGAGATTCTCAAATCACTTAGTTATCCATACCCGGTTCCGGAAAACCGGAAAATCCGAAAAGTAAGTTTCCATCGCAGTTTTGTATATGTAATTCACATCGGTACTATTCGGTTGATAGATATTGTGGCATATTTTTTTTCTGTAATAAAGAACCAATTACCGGCGCACATTCCCTGAAAAATTCGGTCCAGTATGGTCCCTGCGGAACCAGTTCCTGGAGTCCCGGGAGGTGGCCAATCTGGACAATTCGATGAAATTACTCAGATTTGAACCCTAAAAACCATTGTGTTCAATTCTTTACTATTTTTTTTGTTTGGATGTATTTTGCGAAAAGAATGAACGGATGGTTATCCTGGTACTTTTGGGGCACCAAAATGGCCACCGGGAAAACCGAAATATGGGACCACAAAGTCTTAGCACCAAAAGTAAGCATGCGACGGCTTAATCTTCATGATTTAAAATCCCTGTGACTCTGCTAGTTCAATTATTGATGAATGGCCACTTTGTTTTTTTTGGCCCACCGAAATAACCCAGGAATGACAACCAGAGATGCCCGTATTGTGGGAAATTTCAGTTTTTGTACTAAAACCAGGCATACGACGGCTAATTCTTCATGATTTTGAATACCTGTAACTGTTATAGTTTAATTATCGATGAATGACCACTTTGGTTTTTCTGGCCCACCGAAATAATCCAGGAATGACCACCGGAGATACCCGTGTGGTGGGACAATTCAGTTTTTGTACCAAAACCAGGCATGCGACGGTTCATTCTTTATGATTTTGAATACCTGTGACTTTTCTAGTTCAATTAAAGATAAATGATTACTCTGGCCTATTGTGACCGAAAATAAAACCTGAAGCTCGTAGACAATTTGGACATATTGAGATGTAAAATTTGTGAAAAAAAATTGAATCGTCTGGTGAGCTTCGATCCCACGACCCCCAATATGCAAGACTGGGCGCGTTAATCAACTACGCCACAGAATGGGTAACGATTCTACAGCGTCGTCGGCCAACATGAAACCTGAGGACATGAGTGAACATTTACTTATTATTGTGTGAAAAAATTCACATGCCCAAAAAAACAGGAAGATTGAGCCGTCGAATGTCTAGTTATGGTACAAACACTAATGTACCCTACGATACGGATTTCTTCGGTGGACATTCCTGGGTTATTTCAGTGACAGCAAAGGACCAGACTGGCCATCCATTCATTATTATGTGAGATGGATCACGTGCTCAGAAAATATGGAAAATTGAGCCGTCACATGTTTAGTTTTGGAACACAATCACAGTGACCATTTAAGCCCAGCAGTACTAAATTCTGTCAACACACTGTTTTTCGTGAGCTGTTTGAATTTTCGGGTCGAAAACGACCCTGAGTCACAATTTGTAATTTTCTGTTAGAGACTAAGGAAGGTTAAGTAAGTAAATACTGATTACTGTCAAAATTAGCTGGGTTGTCATGTAGGGCAGGAATTACCATTGGTACTATATGAACACTACGTACCATAAGTATGGAATCGCATCACCTAATATTGCAACACCCAAATTGAAAATTGCCGCTCCCCGAAAAGTTTAGCATAACCCGGAAACTATACTTTTTATAATGCAGTATCTCGGAATTCTTACTATCTACAAAGTTGCGGTCTTCACCTCATGGCGTTCATTAGGTGATATTTTTAATGCGCAATTTTGGCGATACGTGGCGCTAGTGTGGCTGTTAACTTGGTCATATTCCAGCAAACTCTAGCTCATGATACCGACCACCAGTTCTTGTCGTCTGCAAAGTTGTTCAGAAGCTTGAAATTAATAGGGCGATATTCAAAACTGAAAAGGCAATAGATGGCTCTTTTTCAGTGGTATTAAAAACGAAACCCTGAAGCAAAGAAAGCACCACGGGAGATAAACTTAACACAAAAAGTTATGTATTCACTCTACTCTTGATTTCTAATCACTACTGTTTTGATCCAGTTTCCTAATTGCAAGTAAGGCCGGAACAAATCTTAAAATCTTCTTTTGTCACCTTCCATCAAAATGTGTCGAGGGGGGGGGACAAAAAATAATAAAATGGAAATTCAGGGAAATCCATCATTTTTTATTCTCATATGGTGAAAAACCATGTTTTGCCACATATATCCGTCAAATCAAAATGTTTGAATAATAAACACGACATTTTTTCAATCGCATAACATTTTTTATAAAACGGCTTTCAATTGTACTCTAGCTAATAACAATTTCAAGAAGACTGCGAAAATGATGCACTTCGGGGGGAATGTGGGGCATAATGGACACATCAAGCAAATGCTTGTTTTAAGACCATACAATGACATTTTTTCAAAGTACTACCGGCTAGTTTTCAAGTATGATATAAGTACGACGTGCTACATTCATTCATGGTAATAAAAATCATATCATATGCCAGAAAAGTGACGTAAAAAATTAGGTCCAAAACAAGGCTAGTAAAAAGGTACCGGGGCAAAATGAACACTTGCATGAAATTTAATGATTCCAAAATATTATATGTCTGTCAGTCTTTCCGATGTATAAAAGGGCTCTCCCTCTATCATAAGAGCTAAAAAGAACCTTTCTGGGTTTGTTATTTTGCTCAAAAATTAGATTCCCCCAACGCCTTGCTTATATGCAAATTTGAAGCAGAAAAGAAGTCAAATTTCAAAGGACAATTGAAGCAAAATAAAACTTTTTTGCCGTCAAAAATTTCAAATGCAATACAGATTTCATGCAGTGTATGAACTTTTGATGAAGTATGCATATTCTCAGAGGTCGAGGAAGTGTCCATTTCGCCCCGAGTGTTCATTATGCCCCTAATCCCCCTGTATGTAACTTGAAATCATATCTAGATTGTAACAATTTGGTCCAACATGTATGTAACATTAAGGCGATTCAATTTTTAAAAATGTTTGAAAATCCAATCTCTCATATCTTCTTTATAATCTTCACCATAAAAATAGTGTTCTGTGAAATTTTAAGCTTTCTAGGTGGTGATTTTAAGTTGGACCAAAAACAATGTAGGTTTATATGAAAATTAATATGCAGAAATTCTGAAAAATGTTAGTACTGTAAGTACAAACATATCATCCCATAGGGAAAACTTATTTTTCAAGTCTTAATGAAGGAAATTGGTGAAGAAACAAATCCGTTTTGAGCAAATTTTGTTTGGGATTTTTGTAGATGATTGCAGGGCTGTGAAGCTAAATAATAGCCAATAAACTCATGAATATCTTTTCTCCTATCGGTCGGATTGAATTGCTCTCTTCAGCAAACTTTTTTGGTTTGAAGAATGAGTTTTTACTATGGGATGATAAATTTGTACTTACATTCCAGTACTAATTGGCAGTGTTGACCAGACTCTTTTCCCCGAAATTCGAATTGTGAAGCCATGAACTGTTATAACTGTGCGTTGTATTCCTGAGATGGAGGGGGAGGTGGTTGGGCTTGAGTTTTGCACATGGGATCCGACAGTTTCGATCTCGGTAGGCCGCAATTCAAGTTTCGGTGATATGATTCGCACTCACTCACTCATTTAATTTCACCGAAACTTGAATTGTGGCTCTCTGAGATCAAAATTGATCGATTTTGTGTGCAGTACTCAAGCTTAACCATCTGCTTTTCTATCTTAGGAGAATAGAGCATGGTTGTAGTAGTTCGTGGCTTCGTAGTTCGGAAAATGTTATTTTCGGGGAAATGAGTCTGAACAACACTGGTGCTTGGAACATTTTTCAACATTTCTTCATAGTAATTTCCATATAAACCAACATTGTCTTTGGGCCACCTTCAAATCACCGGTGAAAATTTCATCGAACTCTATTTTTATGGTAAGGATTGTAGAAAAGATTTGGGAGATTGAATTTTCAAACTTTTTTAAATTTTGAACAGCCCTAATGTAACATTCCCGGTCGGTCCAGGATCTTTTCGTTATGGAAATTTCCTTGACTTCCCTGGGCATTAAGTGTCATCGCACCTGCCACATGATATACGAATGCGAAAATGGCAACTTTGGCAAAGAAAGCTCTCAGTTAATAACTGTGAAAGTGTTCATAAGGACAATAAGCTAAGAAGCAGGCTCTGTCCCAGTGGTGACGTAATGCTAAGAAGAAGAAGAATTCATGTAAATCATAAAAAAATCTATTTTCATAGGCAACTCTGTTATACTAAAACAAACAGATTGAGGACTTGTTATCCAACAACAACTGTTATCTCATATAATACAGTAAATACGAATTAGAAAGCTAAAAAACACGAAGAGTAATAAAAATCAACACTGAAAATAAAATATTATATTTTCCCCTTCTGACTTTTTGGAAATTTTGAAGCGGGGGGAGACAAAAGTAAAATTTCAAATTTGTTCCGGCCTAATTTATGTTTTTCATAATTTTCCATACGTTTTGACAGTTCTCCGACTACCATTCTTCCATGCGCTTGTGTTGAAAGTTTGAGAAATTTGAGAATCCAGCGTAGCGCGATCAGTGGGAGGAACACAAACAACAGTGTCGTCGCTCGGCGGCCAGTGAAAGAAGCTGAATGTTGGAAATGTTGTTGCCTGTACTTTTTGCCGCTGGCGCCAACTGTTAGCGTTTAAGAACGAAATAAACAGTCGTTACCTTATTTGATACAGCACTGTTTAGTTAGCTAATTTGCCGTTGCGTGGTGCTAGTATGCATGAATATAACGTAGTTTAGTGTTTTCTAGGTGACTTCAGGATAGTACCACCCACCTTAATATGTAATCGCTCCATCAAGTATTGCAACACTGTAATTGGATATTTTAAAGGCTCTGAAAAATTAGGCATCACCAGGAAGGATATTTACGATGAAATATATTAAAACCTTTATAATTTGTTAAGCTCTGGGTTTAAACTAAGTTGACCAGAAAATCTTAAGGAATTAGAAAGTTGAAACTTATTATGCATAATTTATTTTGTTGTTTTATTTTATGATTTTAACCAACCTGATCTAGAAGAATAGTGTCGTCATCAATGTTGTTCAGAATACTGAAAGCATAGCAAAGTTGCGTAATTTGGTATAAAATCACAGTATTGACAAGAATTAAGTACACTATGGCTGATTTAGATAGAAAATGGTCAAGCCTGTAGACCTGTACCAAAGCTACCAGCTATCAGCAAGCTAAAAAAATATCGATGTAGACATGCAAAAGATTTTATAAGAACAACATTTTTCCTTACTTTTATCACATTGCGATGTAATACGAACTTTTAGAGAATTATATTACCCATCTTGACAAATGATAACATTTAATTCTGATTATACGATTTGATTCTGAACCTTACATATGCGTTGTAAAACTTATCCAAATAATTTGTAGTAAATCTTTCAAGAAATCGTAGTCCGTCTTTCAAAGATAGATTTATTCAAGACCAAAACTGTTAATAAATTAAAACCTTCGAATACCGAATAAAACACCCAATTCCAAACAGTTTGTTTTATCGGAGAGAAGCATACATTCCCTGCGTTCCTGACGGCTACCTTTTGTAATTTTAACGAGCTTCATCAAGAGAAAAATCTATACCACACAGCTAGAGATTTAGGCGCCACATAACTAGCGCAACCAGACAGAAAAACGATAGAAAAAGGCCCTCCGCGATGAAAAAAGGATTCCCATGCCGCCGTGTTTATTCAGAAAGGGGGTGGCAAATTAAATGGTTCATATTTTCTTCTCTCCACAGGTCGTAGTTTGTTTTGAGGTCGTTACACAAAATTAAGCTCGACCCTACAAACCAATAAACATATTTTGAATGCTTTCAAATCAAACAGATTTTTTTGGAAGGGAGAACTAGTTCTAGAGGATCTGAAGCTATGTATAAAACAAAAGAATCATCTCGAAATGGATGTAATTTATGGTCACAATCATTCAAAATTCTGGATCTGAAATTGTTGGTGGCTTCAATATGTTTTCTCCCAAAATCCACATTTGATTAATCAATTTTAAATGCTTACCAGACGATGAAATGTGACTTTAAAATTACTAGCATTTATCAAGTGCAAAAGTTGCGTGCTGTTTCTGCGCATGAGAAAATGACCAAATTTCATCCAGCTGTATTAAAATTCCAATCATCTCACATCGCCTTCAGAATTCATTAAAGCTGGTTTGTTGACGCATGCATTTTTAAGTGCTGCACTTCGACTGCTCATTGCAGCAGTAAGAATGTGACAGGTTGCCACTGTGATCGTAGGCACATAGGGTGACCAGACGTAGTAAGAACAAGCTTTTGATCTTCAAACAAATTTTCAGGCCAGCCATGTTGTATGCTGTACCAATATGGACTGGCTGTTGTAATACCAAGAACAGAGCTCTTCTGAGGATTTAAAATATATTTTTAAATGATTCTAAAGCTCCCTCCCTGGTATAGTACTTATGAGTGACATAGAATATCCAATATTGAAACATTAGAAAATTATTAATAATCTTAGGGAAAAATCGTTGCAATCTTCTATTGCTACGATATATTTAGGTTATAGTAAGGTTGAGATAATTAAAAACATTTTTTTTCTGAACTGCTCTTGAAAATGAAATGTAATATGTTGTTAACAATAAGTTAAGAAAAGCTTTATTCAGTTTTACCAAATTAGAATGATAGTGTTGTGTGACAAAGAACAGCTAGATATAAGAAATGAAGGTAATGTTTGAAGTCATACTAATAGAGGAAATAAAAACAAATCACATTACTCACCTGTCAACTCGGGTTGTCATGTTGGAAACATAGTACTCATTTACAAAGCCATTTAAAATGTACTCTTTTCGGTCAGAGAAAATAAGGTAACCCTAATTTTACAAGTCGAATGCGATCGTAATGTGCACACAAGGAATATTTCCCACTGATCATACGTGTTGTCAGCATTTCATGGGAAAGCAAGCCAACGTGTAAAAAACACGTAATTAAAAATCAATAAGTAAAACACATTTCGTTCACCATTTTTGCAGTTTTCCCGCTCGGGTGCCTCTTCATTAGCGATGGCGCACACGAAGCACGTACTCACAGTGCCTCATTGCGGATGGCGTTGATTTCGCTGTCGGGCAATTCTGCTTACATTACGGGTAACACGTCGTCATTTTCTTCATTTTGTACTCTGGCTACCACGGGGTGTAACATGACAAGTTTCACTCATCATACTCATCGCGCATTGCAGATGATGATATACATATTTTAAATGTCTGGAGAATAAACTTCGCAAGTTTTTGCCCGAAATGAGTGACATTTTTGGAAAAGGGGACAAACCTGCTTTTTATTTAGCAAATTTAAGGTGCCTACATAAATTTTACCATTTTGGGGTCTTTTAAGAAGTTCCCTAAAAGCAGAACAGCTAAACAAGGAACTGAACTGGTTTTGCATGCACAAAAATAACTAATCAAAATGACAAATGTCCTGTGCTTACAATGCACTGTTCACTCAAAAATAGAGATCAGAGCCTTTAGATTAGTTGGAACGGATCATTTTTTTTACACTTCAGAGTTGATGAGTGGTCGAATGTCCATGGCGGAATCTGAACTGTTCATTGACGAAAATTGAATTTACGTTGATGTGGACCATTATTTTGTTCAAAATTACATTTTCAAAAAGTTTACTAATAGAGGAAAGAAAGCTGATTGGACGATAGCTAGAAGCTTGGGCAGGATTTTTGTCCGGTTTTAGAACTTGTACAACCTTTGTCAGAAAAATATGCCAACCTAACACCCTGTATAACCATCGCATTAAGAAAAAGGTGATTTCGTTATATATGCATTCTGATTGTCTGGGTCAATTCTTTTAAAATTATGATAAATCTGATACATACTGTCGCATAATCCAACTTAGGGCTCTACGTTGTGAGATCCAAAGAACGATCAGCCAAAGTTGATGATGCTAACCTAAAGCAACTGGCGGTCGTAAAGATCCAACATAACAGAGAAACCGGAGAAGGCGCCAAGCAACATGTGTTTCAGTTCTCGAGCGCCGACTGACCAAGCATTTTCAGCAAACGAGAACCTGAGAAATTACTATCGGTCACCCAAGATCTCTATATACTTTAACCTGGGACTTCACTCGCTCTGCCTCAACTGACCGACAACTCCGCGACACGGTGATATTTCGTTTGTGCCCTTTGTTTTGAAATTCCCGCGTGATCATTGTCAGTTGGTGCATCGCGCGAAGACAACAATGATGCATTTCTCAATCCCATTCCAGCATCATCTTTCACTGGCTCTGGTTGTACTTGCTGGCGTCTACCAGATGGGGAAAATGGGTACGACAGCATTCTGTGGAAAATTGCTGGTCAATCAAGTATTCAACTTTTTCTTCTTGACATTTCATCCCCACACTTTGAAATCTCTAGTAGCTTGATTTTCAATTGGACTAGTAAGTTTTAAATTTAAATGAGCAGAATTTCAAACTGCATAGCAAGTTTTTGAGCTTTTGCGCAATTAGGTAGTAATGATTTGTTTGCCTCTTTCAATGTCAGAATTGGCATCTGAGGTTTTTTTTTTTTTAAAAAAAATCAAAGAATTTACAAAAAGGCTTAAAAACGGCTTCCAATTGAGAAATTGTAATTTCAATTTTTTTGTTTCTTTATTTTGATTTTTATTTGCAGATTATGCCATATAATTTTTAAAGCCGGATCAAAAATGCATTGAAAGTGTTATCTTCTTACGTTTTTTAGATGGATCAAGAGTTAAAGATTGAATATTGGGTTTGGTTGCGATGTATGTTTCATATATATTCCAGTCGGCTCGTCAATAATTGAAAGAGGAGCTGATTGAATTGAGAATAGCTTCATGTGATATTTGAATTTAACATGGATATGATCAAAATTTGAATCAGCGTGAGTTACTGCAAAAGTGACTAGAGTCGGTTAAGACCAAATCAATCGTAGAAGAGTTTCTAGAAGAGGAAAAACAAGTAGTGCTAACAGGGTATTGAATTGAGAAATATCCTGAAGAGCACTAATCAAACAAAGTTCTGTCATTGGAATTGCTTTGCGGATTAATCCATGAGCGATGTTTGGAATTAAAGTCATCAATGACAAAAAAAATCAATTATTGCTAGTCAATTGCCGCAAATCAGTTTGAAGCAAATTAACTTGCTTCCCAGATCATTGAAAAGGTAAATAGACAGCCCAGAAAGTATATTTACCTAGCTGTGTTTCAACAGAAAAACCTAAGTTTCGAAAACTTTGGTTTCAAAGGACCAAAAAAGTTGATGTTTTATACGCCAATGAATGTTGATAGAACTCCACCATATGTTACATACAATCGATCATTCCGATTACCAAAAAAATTTGGATCTCTTTTGAGTTTGGATTCAGGTTACAAATAAGTTTAAGTAAAAACTGCTATATGTATGTATAATGCGATGACCATTTTCTTAGTAAATTTTACACCATCTTGAATTGCTTCAGCCAAAATGGTGGGTTTGAACATTGCATCAATCATATAATTCAATTGTTCAGTTAAAATCAAAGGGGTAGAGAACATGCTGTTTGCTGATTTCGTCTTTGGATTTTCTGTTGATGAAGAGAAGGAATTAAAATTACCTCCTGCGACATAAGCATGAGTATCTCCATTTGAACTGAAACAATTCGAACGGTAATAAAAAAATCGATGAGGAGGAATTGGAATTTCGTGCGACAATATTGATGTTTCCGTACGAATTGAAAAAAAAATAACCGAGCGGCTACCCTTGGAAAATAAAGCTTGTGAATGAGCATGATTAAAATTTACCTGAAGGGTAAGATTATTGAGCAAACGTTCGTTAACTGAAAAATAAGAATTGTTGGAGATTCTGCCTGGGTGATTCCGGATACGAAAAACGTTACTCAACTCAGATTTTCTTTTACGGCGATGGTCCATCACCATTCCCCCCTTTGGCAATGTATAGTGAAGTCTAAAGTTGCGAAAAACAACGGACCTCATGACGACCTCGACGGCGACGGCTAGCAAACTGGGGCCTCCGGGTGGCATGCAGCACTGCTTGCCACACGGCGGCGACGAATGGGTCCCTTGAAATAATTTGATTGAATAAATTCTGAGAATTTCACCTCCGCAACCACACGTTGATGAGCTGCGCCAGGTTTGGCAGGAAAGGCACAGCTACGGGAGAAAAATGGGTATCGTTATAGTTTATGTAGGTATACAGTATTGGATAATACATTTGCAACTTTTTCCATTTTCCATACAAACTTTGGTAGGCTAGAGAGTTCTGTTTGATCTTTCGACCTTGACGCTTGCTTTTGCCGGAGCGAGCGACGAGGGCAGGATCAAACATGTCGCGCGTTGATCTCGTAAGTGAAAAAGTGGCGTGATCGGGGAGTTCGGTTGGAGTAAGTTAAAAAGTGCCGCGATCGGTTAGTTCTTTTTGATCTTTCGACGACCTTAACGCCCAGGAGCAAGGGCAGTGCGTCAAGAAAGCCCGAGCTGTCGCCCGTGTTTTTTTTTTTTCGGGTCGCGCGCCTATTTTTTTTTTTTCTGAGTGCTAGCCGAGCAAACGAGTGAAGCTGAAAGTGGATTGTGGCTGCTCAGTCAAGGATAACGGATCAATTGGTGAGCTCGTTTCATGCTACTATTTCTAATCTATAAAATATGTATGACTGCACATTTAATCGTTACAATGGTGGGATGTAAATATGATGTTTCAACAAACTATGGATGGTTCGTCACTGTGAGTGTCGACACAAACTCTGATTCATGATTTATTAATGTTTAACATTTTTTTTTTTTTCAGAACACCCCTTATATACCTTTATTTTTGTAATTAAAAAAAACTTTGAATGGTTCGACACTACAAGTGTAGACTTGCGAAAGGTTCACTTTATTCAACAAACTTTGGATGGTTCGCCACTGTAAGTGTCGGCATAAGAATAAGAGTGTTCTATTGGTTGGGACAATTGAGTCTTTTGTTTCTTTTCAAATGAGTAAAATATAATAACACATGCTTTCGTACTGACAGCTGTAGGAATGTTACATTTAGGTATTTGTTAAACAAACTTTGAATGGTTCGTCACCTCAAGTGTCGGCATAATTTTCCTCTACATAGAAATTATATGAACAATTATATTTACGTATAAGCATGTATATATCTCACAAATCATTGTTTATCATGGTCTAATCGCTTATCAAAGTGAATCCTTTGACCCAACGATCCTCCCCATTAACAAACATCCCTCCCAGTAACCTTTGTGGAGATGCAGAGGCAAACACGGTCTCCAAATAGCAAAGGTTACACACTAACATTCCTTCCCTCAATCCCACCTGACTGCAAGGACGTGGCCGGCGCCGTTATTGACCTTGTATAAATAGAGGCACTGAATTATGCACACTGAAGAAGATTATGGCCAATCCCAGCTGAACTTCTAGTTGATTCTTTGTGCATTTTCACTGACTTCGGTCAATCACGGAATAGCAACCATTGATATGTGTAGTCAGTCTAAGCTAAGCTAAGCTAAGCTTTCCATACAAACTTTGGTAGGCTAGATCTCAGTTATTTATAGATCGATCTGAATGAAATTTTCACAACACGTCACATGACCTTTTTTTTTTTTTGAGAATTTTCCCAATCACTGTTATAAACAAATAACGATTCAACTATAGTTACATTTTATAGACCGTGAGAAATTCTAAACTATTCATCTCAAAGTATTAAAACCCTATACAGTAATTGCCTTCAATAAACTATGCTGAAGGAACCCCGAAACTTTTCTTCAGTTTTGTTAACTATGTCACTCATTGAAATTTTTCCAAAAAAATACCTTACTCAAACCGTTATTGCTAATGAAATCCTGATTGAAAAAAAAAATACTTAAACATATGTTAAGATTCATGTTATGTGTGAAAAACTGTGAAATGTCTTTCAAATCCTTCGAAAAATAACTCAGATCTAATCAAAAAGTCGCAAATGTATTGTACCATACTGTATGTACGGATATGTGTTATGTTGTGTGAAGACTGCCCCAAACCCAACGAGAACGAGACCCACCACACCGAGACAGATTGAGAACTGGGAGGATGGACAGGAGAACACGCGAAGCAGATTGGCACCACATGCAGCAGGGAGAGAGGTCGGGGGAGGGCTGAACGTAAACGAGATGATGATCACTTTATCTTTGCTAAAAAGTTGTTAATATTTGTTCGCGCCACGAGGCTGGGATTGCGGATGACTTGCTCGGTGTGACGGATTTTAAATTGTTCCCAGGCTTGAAAGTTTTCATTCCATGCAATGAGGGCGTCTGTACCAGTGATATAGGCAATAGTAACGGGTTGAGGAATAAAAAATCGCCAATTATAATGGAAGCTCGTTTTCCATACCAGAATACGCCATCTATACTATTTCACGTAAAAAATAATCTTAGAATGATAAAATCATTGAATCTAAAAAAAACACTTCCTCCATTACTGGACCATGTTTCAGTAATAGTGGTATTTGCTAACGTCTGTTCCTATAATAGTGGTTTACATTGATTTCCCATTGGGACTCACTATTACAGGAGCACACCTGGGAGGGAGAAACCGATACGGTATTTATGTACGTCAAAGTGAGCCGAGATTCTGCTGTCACAAACTGTCACTGTGAGCCCGGATCTTAAACAATGGACACACATGATGGAAGCGCGTAATTTATCAAAACATATTTTTGCATTTCATCAAATGTGACAATAAATCGATTGATAAGCTGTTCATGCTTATTCAAAAGTAATTTCACGATAGCACTTTTTATTCTGATTGAATATAAAGTATTCAAATACGCATGATTTTCCTTTTTTCAATAAAAACGAAAACGAAATGCATAGACAATTTTGGCCCTTTTTCCATGTTTGTCCGAAAAGATCGTAGGTACATAACAAAAGAAAACTAGCGATTTTCATCAAGTCTGCCTTGATTATCGTTGGCAAGCTGGAGTTTTCTTGCAGGTTGAGAAAACATTGTGTCATATTTCGAGTGTAGTATCTGTGCCTCCCTTCCAGGTGCAAAGGAGCAAAAAAGTTACTAATTTTCGAGATTTTTTTTATTCACATTCATATCATTTTAACAATGACCATGATTGAAAAATACACATAAAACTAAAAATTGCCTTCAACACGCTTGAAACCGCACTACCACTATTAGGGGAATTCGGGGTAAAACCGACACCCTAAGCTTATTGATAAATTGTGTGTACTTGAGCTTGTTAAACGAACCTAAAATTGTTGTAGAATCATATATTGGATATAAATCTTTCAATCTTTGCAATCGTTGGATGATAATTAAGGTTATATAGTGATTTAAATCAAATTGATATTTCATCATTTTAAGGTGAGACAATTGAGAGTGCGGGTAAGATCGACACCCTGTTGGGGTAAAACCGACATATGCACTTTGAGTAGAATTTATACGTTGAAAACATCATTAACACATTGCATATTAAAAAGAATGCTTTAAACATGATTTTCGACTTGTATGACCCCTTCCTCTAAAGGATCATATACATATTACGTAAATTATTGAAGAGAGGCCAGAGATCCACTAAATGTATGTAAAAATTTCAAATGTCCCATGCTAAAATTATAAAGTTTAGGTGAATACACATGGATATTATTAATTTGTGTTCATGGAATGTTTACGGAGATGAAGTTGTGGCGAATGATTGGTTTTGAAATTAAATACTGTTTTATTTTTACAAAACAGAAAAGTGTAATTATTTTTAGGTAATAAAAACTGTTGAACCTCATGGTTTGTAAATAAATAATAAGTTTAATTTATGTGAAAATATTGCAAATTCTATTAATTATTCAATTTTCAATGAGAAAACTTTCTTCAAGCTTCATCAAATAAGTTTAAATGTGATAACATAGGAATATTTTTTTAAATACTTAATGATAGCTTGCGGCAAGTCACAAAGTGTCATTTTTTATATGTTACCAAGTTCGCCATCCGTGAATTTTACTGAAATTCGAAAATAAAGACTCACATAAACTACAGAGATAGTACTCCGACTAAAAAGGTTCCCTGAAATTAGATTATGAAGCAAAGAAAGGTGTCGATTTTACCCCAAATGAAAGTGTCGATCTTACCCCGAGTGGACATTTATTTTTCAATAGCGTTTTCAGCTGTCGAAAAACCAAACAATAATTTCCCCTTCATGTTGTATCAACGTAATAATAGTAAATGATGATGTAGACGCAGAACGAATAATGACATTTAAAAAAATTTACATGCGAAATAGTTAAAGAATAACAGCGAAATATTGCAACTGCTGTTGCTTCTATGTTTTCTAATATGATTTTGTTTATTATTTTGGCAGTTTATTGGTAGCGTCAGTTGTAATGTCATTCGAAACACAACATTTCACAAGTTAAGATAGAGCGTGGTGGAAACTGTATGAAAATCTGCTCAAAACATGAAAAATCAAAGGGTGTCGATCTTATCCACAGTGTCGGTTTTACCCTGATAGATTGATGCAAATTTTGAAGTTTTTGCTCCCCTATGCTTAAACGGTGTCAATTATGATGAAAATCATTCTCCCAAAATTTGAAGTGATTTGAAAGAAATTTGGTTGTGCACACGGCATTTGAAGTTTATATGGAAATTACTATGGGAAAGGCAAACCCTTTGTGTTCAGTCCTCTAACTGCTCATAATAATAATCTATGGAAAAGTGAACAAACTCTACTCATGCGAAATCTTCCCTGCTATATGCTTCCATATTTGGATGATACGTAAGGATAATTTGTTATTTTTGATTCCATAGTCTAAATCATGCTGAGATGATCATTCAATTACTTTCAGAGCAACACTGCTTTTTGGCTGTAGAACATAGTAGTAATCTAGATCTATTCTACCCGCCAGGAGCACCACTGTTGCCTGCCGAGCAGTTGGTTAAGCATGCAAAATGTAAACCCAGTTTATGATTATGAATAGCAATTTATCCTGACGTCCAATTATAATGTGGTCTTCGGCAAAGTTGTAGCTGAAAAGATTTCACTTGAGAAGAGTTTGTTCACTTTTCCATAAAATATTATGACGAAGAAATAGAGGGCTAAACACAAAAGGTTGTTGTTTTCCATAGTAATCTGCATATAAACTTGAAATGGCTTGTGCACAGTCAAATTTCTTCCGAGTCATTTCAAATTTTGGGAGGATGCTGTTTACCATAATATAAATCGTTTAAGCATAGGGGAACCAAAATTTCAAAATTTGCTTCACTCTATTGGGACACACACTACCACTGGATGCCACCCTACAGGAATTGCAGAATAATACGGACTACAAGAAGTGCATGAAACACAAATATTTGAATGAAATTAATGGATTCGAAACTAATATTAGAACACACCTCTCACGCCGAAAATCTGGGATCGAATCCCATCTCCAACTAGTCACCCATAAGGCACAGACAAACAGATGCCACACTCTCATCACAATTCATCGACTACCTTTTTAATGGACGATTCGAATATATGGTAGGTGGTCAATCCACGACCAGCAGCGCTCGCATAGTTTTCGTTCGTGATTGATATTTGCACACTGCCGCTTCCTGTTGGGCTATCGGCCAAACACACTGATTTTAATGATGGGAGTACATGTCCCGCAACTATGACTTTGATCGCGATTTGTTTTATGTGTTACGTCTGTTTATCTGTGCTTAAGGTTTACCCCAAGCGGTCAAATCACCTTTCATGGTGCGCTACGGAGTAAAACCTACCAATTTGAACCCTAGACTCATTTTGGTTTTTCGGGCTAGAGTAATATGTTCTGGTAATTCAATTCTGCTGGTATAACGGCCTTGTAACTGGCAACAGTTTCTGAAATTGGATCTATGTTGCCTAACAGGTGGTTAAAGACTCGGAGTCCCGAGATTACACTTTACACAAGTCAGCTCAAAAATCATGAGTACTAACTCAACGTTGGAATACTGCAATTTGAGGGCGCATGTGAATGCTGATTATTAAACTTTTTTTTAGCTTGTTTCAGTTTTGCTGCTAGTGCAAAGGACTTCTCTTTCTAGTATTTTGCTGGGTCTAATCTAAAAGCAAAACAAGGATGCGACTAGAGTTCTGTTACATGGTCAAATATCAGTATTACCGATTAAGTTCCTCAGCAATCAAATCGATTATGTTTGATAAGAGGCGTGCCTCCGCTGAGATGTGAGCCTTTATAAGTGTGTAAATAGCGAGACTTTTTCATCACATTCGATTTTTCAATCAATCTTTGAAGAATTAAAACAAAAACTGTACAACTGTCACAATTGATACATATTATTGATGTTTATTTGGGGGCCCAGATAGCCGTAGCGGTAAACGCGCAGCTATTCAGCAAGACCAAGCTGAGGGTCGTGGGTTCGAATCCCACCGGTCGAGGATCTTTTCGGGTTGGAAATTTTCTCGACTTCCCAGGGCATAGAGTATCTTCGTACCTGCCACACGATATACGCATGCAGAAATGGTCATTGGCATAGTAAGCTCTCAGTTAATAACTGTGGAAGTGCTCATAAGAACACTAAGCTGAGTAACAGACTCTGTCCCAGTGGGGACGTAACGCCAAAAAGAAGAAGAATGATGTATATAAAGCTAGCACTGTATATGTACAATTAAAGTTGATTTAAAATGGGAAAGGGCCCCACAAATGTCGAGAAAATGTTATAAGCTATAACTTAAATATGGCTCTAGGGGGCCCTTTTCCACTTAAAATCAACTTTAATTGTACATAAACAGTAATTATATACATGAGTTGTCTTGATTTTTGTTCTCTCGCCCTTTTATGGATCAATTATAATCTCATTGAAGTAAACACATTGATTCAAAAGACTTCCTGGCTAGATATTTGCAGGTGGTAGGTCATTTGGCATAAAGCCGTTTGGCATAAAGTCGTTTCGCATAATGGTCATTTGGCATAAAGTCGTTTATCATAATGAGTCTGAAAACAAAATTTTTTATAAGATGACATTCGTTTTCACGTTTCTTTTGAATCTTTCTGATGACATCAGGCTTGTTTTGGAGTCAATTAATACAAAATGGCACTTTATTCAACAATCATATGCTCTTGAATAAACTTAAGCATATTAGGAAAGTTGTTGTCAATAGTATTATTTATTCAGAAATTACTTATTTTGAGTTTTGTTATTGGAATAAATATAACTTATTTTGAGTTTCGCTATTCAAATAAACGTTTACACTGAAGATTTCGATAAATTTAGCACAAAGTTACCCATCTTTCAAACATTCTATTTTTTTCTAAATATGATATATCCATAATTATAGATATAAAACCGTTGATTTAGAATTTCAATAAATTTCTTAGATATTTTTTTGTTTCCAACTGGCAATCGATAACATTGATCTGCTCAAATTATTAGCGAAAATAGAAAACGATTACTGCAGTTACCTCGATGGTTTGTGCCACTTTTGCCTGAATGTCGGTTCCCCGAATGTCGTTTCCCCGAACGCCAGCTCTCCGAATATCCCGTTTCCCCGAATAGTCCACTTCCCCGAAAAGTTTTAGGCACTTGTCGTAACTTTATACATTTCAGGGTGGTGGACAAACTGGCCATCTAACATGCTCCCTTCTTTATTTAATTGGCGGTTCTTTAGAGTTTTACCGTCCTCAGAGTTTTTGCTAACATGTGTATAGCCGAGAATGACAGGATAAATATAATCACTTCGATGATTGTGAATGCAATTTTTGATGTCTTTTTGTTTTAGTATGCCGCAATAATTTTTGGCGTTCATTCTTCTATTGGTATAATGTAAAGCTAAATGTGACCCATTTGTTAGAATGATAATTACTTTAGAACCTGCCAATACTCTAACTTTTTTTTTTGCAAATACATGATCTCCTTTCGAGATATGCTGGAAAAAAATATTATTTCAATCACAAGTTTTCCCTTCTTTCGATATAAGGCAGTGTTTTTAATGGTGGTAGGTCATTTGGCATAAAGTCGTTTGGCATAAAGTCGTTTGGTATAATGGCCATTTGGCATAATGGTCGTTTGGCATAATGATCGTTTGGCATAATAGTCGTTTGGCATAATAAGTCTGAAGCCAAAAATTTCTTAAGATTACATTCGTTTGTACGTTTCTAATAAATCTTTCTGTTGACATCTGGCTGTAGCCAATTGATACAAAATGACACTTCATTCAACAATCATATGCTCTTGAATAAACTAAAGCATATTAGGAAAGTTATTGCCAATATTGTTTTAATTATCAATCAAAAATTACTATTCTTTTGAGATTCGATAATGAAATAAATTTTCGCACTAAAGATTTTGATATATTTATCACAAATTTACACTTCTTTCAAACGTTTTATGATTTTCATTCTAAATATGATGTAACCATAATTATAGGGATAAAAACTGTTGATTTAAATATTAAATAAATTTCACCTTCTTTTAACATAGGCTGTTCTTTGGAACTATATTTTTATAAATATTTTTTTGTTTCCAACTGACAAAAGGGCAGCAACCGATAACATTCATCTGCTCAAGTTATCAGCGAAAAGAAAAATTGATTACGGCAGTTGCTTCAATGGGTTGTGCTACTTTTTCCCGAATGTCGGTTCCCCGAATGTTGTTTCCCGAACGCCTGTCTTTTCGTTTTATTATGCAGCAGTAATTTTTGGCATCCAATCTTCTATTTTTTTAAACATAAATTTTGCCTTCTTCTAAAAATAGGTTGTTCTTTATATTTATACTGTTTTAAATTTTATTATTAAGTAAAGCTAAGTAAATTAAGTAAAGAAAAATTAGCTAAATGTTTACCATTTTTGACTGTTTCATCAATTCTTGCAAGACCTTCTGTTATAATGATAATTACTTTAGAACTAACATATTTCATTTTTGCAAACGCATGACCTCCTTTCGAGATATGCTGGGAAAAAAATATTTCAATCACAAATTTTCCCTTCTTTCGATAATAGACGGTGTTTTTTATGTACACTTCCTAAATAAAAACTTATATGGAATCGTTACCACAAATATTTTCTTTCAAAAATGTGTTTTTCATTTGAGACGAAAAATAATCTGCTCTCATATATAGGCTAATTTTGAAATATGCTGCATTAATAGATCTTTGGATTAGAGCTTTTATTTTTAAATTTTCCCTTCTTTCATCAAGTAATTTTCATCAAGTAAGTAAACTGGGACAGAGCTTGATCTGCAGCGAAATATTCTATGAGCGTTCCTTTTTTTAACAGCTGCGAACTTTCTTTGCCAATTTACTATTTTCAAATATGTATTGTATTTCGCAACAAGCTCAAAGATACTCTATGTTCTGGGATGAAGAGAAAATTATTTTTCCGAAAAGATCTTCCACCAGAACCATCACAAGTAAACATTATGCCAAACGACCATCATGCCAAACGGCATTATGCCAATCGACCTTACGCCAAACGACTTTATGCCAAACGGGGTACAATCGTTTTTGATGTACACTTTTAAAATTTATATTGAATCGTTCAAAAGTTTTGCACATTTGTCTTTTTAAAATGTGTTGTTTATTTGTGTTATGCGGTGAGAAGATTTTTCTGCGTTAAAGCCTTAAACATTTTAAACGAAATATAGTTTGCTCTCGTATATAGGTTATTTTTGCATTATGCTGCAATAATAAATCTTTAGATTAAAAGCTCAATATTTTGCAAATACATTTTCCCTTTTTTTATCAAGTAATTTTCATCAAGTGTTACGTCCAAACTGGGACTGAGGTTGATTTTCAGCTAAATATTCTATGAGCGTTCCCTTTATTAATCACTGCAAACTTTCTTTGCCAATTTACTATTTTCAAATATGTATTTCGCAACAAGCTCAAAGATACACTGTGTTCTGGGATGTAGAGAAAATTATTATTCCGAAAGATCTTGCCCAGACCCGTCAGGAGTTTAATTAAGTTATGCTCTCTAATATCACAACAATTTTTGACATCCATAGCTTGGAAAATCTCTGAACGAAAACCACGCTTGTTGAGAACTTACTTGTTCATTTCGGTAATAATTTCAAAAAATGCCGATGTTCATTCTAAGTCACTTATTATGCCAAACGACCATGATGCCAAATGATCATTATGCCAAACAACCATTATGCCAAACAGCCGTTATGCCAAACAACTTTGTGCCAAACGGCTTTATACCGAACGACCTTATACTAAACGACTTTATGCCAAACGGGGTACAATCGACAATAAAGTTAGCCGTGAAATACGCAGGAACATCATCAGTGGAAGTCGGACCTCCACAAGAAGCTGCGGTCAGAAAAGATTCATACCCGCACTAAATGTACCACACAGTAAAAAATAATGTAGATTACACGTCTTTTCTTTTATGCCATGTAAACAAGATATCATGTAAATTTTAGTTTGAAATCGTGTAAAAATGTGTTAAATGTCATGTAATCACTCAGGATCCTGCTGGATTTTTTCAATAGCGAATTGAATTGATTTTTTTTAATCAATCCTGCACATTTTTTCAATAGCGAAAATTTAAAAAAAATACATTCACATTCACGTTGTATCTACGAAATAAATTATGATCTAGGTACACAACATTTGAAACATTTGAAAAATTTTACTAGCAAAATAGTTTCAACATAACAACTACAGTTTTTGCTATGTTGTTATTTACTTTCACAGTTTCTTGGGAGCACCAGGTGTAATGCCATCCAAAACACAACATTTCACAAGTAAAGATAGAGTATGGCAAATGCTGTAGGTATAAAAATATGCAAAAAAATGAAAACAAAGGGTGATTTTACCTATTTTACCCCTTTTCATCGGATGTTAGAATTATTTACAGGCAAGCATAGGGGATCCAGAACTTCAAAATTTGCATCAGTCTATTAAGGGATCATTCATACACCATGTGATCATATAGAGGGAGCGGTGTCTGGCGAACAACCACGATCCATACAATTTTTTTTATTTTTGTATGGTGCAAAGAATTACGAGGGGGGTCTACAACAAAGGCCTTAAACTTAATTAAGCATTTATCAATATTTTGTCAACAAGATATAACATTTCATTTGCCGTAGCAGTTCAGAATTTTTACAGGTGAGTTGATTTCACCTGCTTATAAGAGAAAAATAACACGTTTTCAGTTCGCTTAACCTAACTAAACCTAAACATATCGCGCATTAACCCTCTAATATCCAAATTTTTATTTTCGATCTTAATATCATTTTTAGTTATCTAAATCCGTTCTAAACACGTTTTGGGTAATGTTTTTTTTTATTCGCAAATCTATGGATTTTGGTTTTTGACTTTTATAATTTTTTTTTTGAACATCCGTATCCTTTTTCTTTTTTTCTTGAAGCCTCTTCTAGTTATTGATTTTATGCAATAATAAAGATTCCAGCTTTTACGGTAATTTTAAAAATATTAAATTTTAACTTTTTTCTTGTTTTTTTTTAATTTTCCGTGTAATTAATTGAAAAACAAGTTTAAAATTATTTTAATAGCAACAAGCTCTTTTTCTGTGATAGGTTGATCGCATAAAATATAAAAGGTTCGATTTTTTATATCACAGGTTAAATGATCTCCAGGTATTTGTGGGTTATATAAGAATGCAATTTTTCAAACAATTTTCAAAAATACAAAAATGTTTCAAAATTCATAAAAAAAAACTTTTCTAATATGCGTTTTATGAGTTTAAGTCAAAAATTAAATCATTTTGATTTCCGAGGTACGAAAAAATACTCAAAATTTCAAAGTTTACCCCATCTAAAGGCGGGGTTGGATATAACAGGGTTAATCGTGGCAATAGAAGATTGCAACGATTTTTGCCTGTAATTATTTTTTTATTTGATATTTGTTCCAATGTTTGAACATTGGATATTCTATGTACAGGGTGATTACTAATTCCTGTCAATAAAGTAACTGATCGTAGATAAAAGATGTATGTATGAATTTTAATTTCCAGTGTACATCCTGTTTTGTACATCTATAAAGTTTGTTTAATGGGGTCATATGGGGTGTTTTAAAGGCATTACACCTGGCACGCACGTTTTCCACATATATGTATTTTTGACTAAACTCCGATGAAAAATTTGCCAGATTAAAACAGTACGATACCACAATCTTTCAGACTTACTAGGGAATAGAATAAGACTGATTATGGAAAATTATAGCGAAAAAAAAATTTTTTTTTTTTTTTTGGTTCAAATATCTGCTTCTGAATAACGTGCGTGTTTACTGTAATGCTTCTGAAACAACGCATGTGGCTGGAAATTAAGGTGAAAAAATAAATATGTTAACTATGTACAGTGAAGACAAATGTTATAGATGTCCAAAACTAGATATACACTTGTAATTAAAATTCATCTAGCCATATTTTTTCTACGATTACTTATTTTACTGACAGGAAAAGTAATCACCCTGTAACTCATTAGCACTATACCAGGGAGGAAGCTTCAAAATCGTTTTCCAAATTTTATTTCGAATCCTCCGCAAAGCTTTCTTCCTGATAAACAGCTTGCCTCAATGGTACAACATACAACAACCTTGTTCTTGAGACAAAGTTTCGATTTTCTGTTAATAATTGGGTACATACATTTTAGGAAGGACCTTATTACATTTGCCTTGAATGCCCTCAATGTAATTTTTGAAAGTTATTTTTTTATGTAGCATGAGCAATAATTATCTAATTTCATCTATTCATATCTTTGCAACCCCTCTCATCCTGACAACATGTCTACTTGAAGGTTTCAAACGAAGAGCTTTTGATTTATGTGGAAATATTATAAGGACTGTTCATTTTATAAAGTGGACACCTTGTGCATGCTGTATCTTTTTTATTAATCAATGAAATTTCAATCGGTTTTTTGCACATCGTTCGAATAGTATTGTACAATGTTGTGATAATAAAAATTCTCCAAAATAATTAAATTTCACACGAATATGGAACAACGATTAGATCGGTCGATTTTTTGAGGTTATCAAAATCAATGATTATAAGAAATTGGCTGGAAAATTCGATAATTTATATTTTCTATTTTCAAAAAAGGCTTGTTCTTCGAAAGCATCATCAATCAGAAGCCTGATGGAAAAAATCAAGTTATTTTTGGAGCAACAATTTTACAGATATAATAAAATCAATTTTCCCGTATATTTTTAAAGAAATTTTTTTTAAATTTGATGGGAATTGATATGAGTAGAATGTTTTGTGTAAAAGTACGTCCTGACGGAAGTCCTAATATAGTATTAATATGAAAAATAACTTACGCCTTCATAGAATTACTTAGTAAGTCCCCACGTCACATTCAAAGCACAACAGAAACACAATTGTTTTATTCTTAGAAGACCTATCAAAGTACATTGACAATCATCAAAATTGGCAACACTGCTGCAATAAAATCGATTTTGTTTTCCACATATTATTTTCATAATATGTTATTCTGAGATAACCAATTGAAAAATTCGGAGAAAACTGTTTACAATTTGCTGTGGATCGATAAATATGCGTACATGATTTTAGAAGTATGAGACTTTTTAGTAAAACTACCATAAACAGTAAAATTTATACTTAAGACTGTAGTTTAATCTCACGATTTACCTTTCGTTTATACTAATATAGTTTCTTTAGTAATCCAAACTAGTTTTGAACACGCTTTTTACTTTTCTCTTTTGCTGGGAGTGAAAGGATGGTGTATCAGCAAATTTGGCCATAAATGGGTAAATCACTAAAGTTACCTAATGTCATAGAATGGTGGAATATAATTGATATTTTTAAAGCTTTACTTTACTTTCTGATTTTCAACCTGAAATCCTTCCAGGACGCATTTTGGTATCCTTTTAGAATTATGCTTGGAAACATTCCAGAATGTGTCTTTGAATCTTTTAATGATTCCCAGGAAAATTCAAGGATTTTAGGATTTGTCCTGGAATCCATCCAGGTTTTTTTTTCTGAAATCATTCCAAGATGCTTCATAGAATAGTTCTTAGTTGCTTCCTTGAATCCTTCCAAGAATTTCCTGGAATCGTTCCGAAATGCTTCCTTGAATCATTACAGGATGCTTTCTGCGATATTTCAGGTTGCACTATTGAGTACTGCCAGGGTTATTGCTAGGAACCCTGTGAGAAATGATTCGTTAATGGAATATTTTTAGGATCATTCCTGCAACATCTACGACTCATTTCCTTCTTGATGTCAATACTCCATGAACAGAAAATCCTTCTCGCACAGTAACCCCCAACTGCTAGTGCATAACAAGAGATGATTATGAGCTAAACTCATTCCTCCCCACATTTCACTCGACGCCGGCTGGCTGGCTGCCATCGATTCCAACCCGACAACGAGGGCGCGTTTGTCTTCCGTTTTGTCTCACATTTTTTTTGTGAATGTTTTGTTGTTCTTGGTTGGGCAGCAAACGAGCGATGTGTGGTAGTTAAATTCCCTGGAAGTGCCCATTGAATCAGCGAGCTAACCGACTGTCGGGCGCAGACCAGCGTTGCTAGAGCTACAGAAATTTCCGTAGGAAATTTTCGTTCTTTTTTAATTCCTACGGAAACTCTTTCTCTGAGGTGGCACTTAGATTTTGGAGTCAGAGACAAATCCAAGACTCCTCTAAGAATTCCTCTAGGAATGAGATGCTAGATACTTTCAGAAGTTTGTGATAAATTTCTAGGATAAATTAGCATAGAGTATTGAAATTTCTCCGAGAAAGAATTATTTTCAAAAAATTAGAAATTCGAGAATTCCTAATTTGATTCCTGTAGAAATTTTCCCCATTAAATTACACAGAGATTCATCACAA
Source organism: Aedes aegypti (assembly GCF_002204515.2). Taxonomy (NCBI): domain Eukaryota; kingdom Metazoa; phylum Arthropoda; class Insecta; order Diptera; family Culicidae; genus Aedes; species Aedes aegypti. The sequence goes on from NC_035108.1 coordinate 146,218,935, forward strand.
TGTGTCCCAGATTACCTCCTTAAGGCTTTTCGAACTATCTTTAGAAATTTCCCCTGATTTTTTTCTTCAACGCCTTTGATTTCCAAAGTCTCCAGGAATTCCTTCAAGAATTTATCCATTATTTATTTAGAAAATTTTCCTAAGAAATTTTTAAGGACTCCGATAGAAACATCTTCTGGGATTCTGGTAAAATATTGTTCATGAATATTCCTGGGCAGTCTTACTAGAAATACTCTTGATTGATTTCTCCAGTGATTACTCTAGGAATACCTTAGCTCATTCTTCTAAGTATTCGTATATAGTTCATGAATCATATGAAGACATTCTTCGAACAATCCATAGTAATTGAGTAATTCTTTAAAAAATATTTCAAGCAATCTGAAAGAATTCCGTTAAGAATCAGTAATGGAATTCTTTAGAATTCTGTGTAGATTTTTTATGTGAAAAAAAAAACTTTAAAAAAAATCGTGTATATTATTCTTTTATGAATTTTTCAAAAAGTAATACAAAAAGAATCAGAGCGAATTTCCTTTTTTTTCAAAAATTTATACGGACATCTTCTTTGAGAATAATCAAAGAACTTCAGAAGATATCCTGGAATAAATTCCTGGATCATTCCATTTTCAAAAATACTTTTTGGAAGTCTTAGAAACTATTTTGGAAAAGTTTTGAACAGTTTAAAAACATCTTCTGTGGAATCTTTAAATTAAACCCTCGCTCCAAGGAGTTCAACTCAAAAATCCACAAGTAGTTTTTTCAATTGTACCTCAGTAATCGTAATTATACCTCAGTATAGTAATCGCAAATCTATCTTCTGAGCTTTTATTTTAGAACTCGTCAACTCATCTTACAGACTTCTTGTGGAATATTTTGCATTCTTTCATTTTTCATAAAATTTCCTTAAATGTCCTTCATTTTCATTCTGAAAGTCCCAATTTTATTAAGCCACTGGGTTCCATTGTTATAAATTATACTAAAATTGAAAAAAGTTACCCATGCGTGATCATATTGATTGCAGAAATTTCACGTCTACCAATTTTTATAATAATACATGATTCTAGATATTGGCCAAACCTACGGAATCAATGCTCCGAAAATCTGGCATCGCTATCTCAAACTCGGACATGACGAGGACCTCCAGAGAACCTCACAAAATGTGTACGAGTGACGGTCGGCCACTGGGATGCTGGGATACTGGCTGGGAGGCAGCCAACCGAACGTGGACCACCAGCATTTCAATAATTCATTTTTATATCTTTACATCGAAATTTTCTCAGGTTTTCTCTCTCTCCCTGCTTGCGATGAGTTTCAGACCTCCTTTTTTGTTTTAACATAATTCATCACATTTTACGAGGCAATTTTCGTGCTCCCTCCCCCTTGACCCAGCAGCAGCGTGCCTCAGGCTGAACTGGGAACGGGCAACCAAGTCGCCAGCCAAGCGCGTTGATTTCAGTCTGCGAGATATCACTTTCTGGAGCCACCTTTATGATTGACCAGCTCACTCTCCCGATTCATGTCAGTTGGTATACCCCTTTAACCTTCTGTCTAGACCAAAAAAAAGTTAATTAAACATAAAATTAATGTTTTTTTTTAAGAAAAATTGGTTCAGTTGTATGAGGGGTTATTGAAAAAAAAAAGAGTTCGAAAACAGCGAGATTTAGATGTTTTGGATTCTTATAGTTTATTTGCTGAAGATCAATTACTTATTCAAAACAAAAAAAACTCGTCGAAACTAATCAACGTCAAAGTGCTCTGGGTTCATATTGACTCTAGAACACAGACAACGGGTTAAGTGGCTACGATATGACAGCCTGATGATGATGTGCTTCCCGATGGAAATTGGATCGTTTGGGGCCAAATATGATATGCGTGTGCGGCAAATAATATCTTCATCAAGTGCGTGCGCCCGGAAGACAGCAAGTTATCAAATTATGATTGTCACGATCGTTGTCGCGATTGGGCTTCGAGAGACTTTTTGATGCATGACGTGCTCTGCCTGACGAGTGAATTTGTAACGTAAAGAATCTGGATCGGAATGCCCCGCGGGACAAATTCGATGCAGCTAAATTTATGTGCCGTGGGCACATGAACATGTACGGTGAGGAGAATGTAATGTGCAAAATCACACATCGGCGAACGGTTGACTGGCGTCTGGCGTGTTGTGATCAAGATTTGACAAAATGCCCTCCAGGGGAAACAGCTGAGCTCAATAGGAATTTGAACCGCGATCGATAGGTTTGACAAGTTTTGTGCCTGGTACTTGGTGGATACTGGGTAGAAGATTTCAAGTAACGATGAAGCGCGGTGAGAGGTGCATAATTTGACGCCAGCTCATTTACGTGAAGAACCGGTATGATATAAATATGAGCCTAATTATATTTGTTCGATCTAATCTCCCCCGAGGCAAACTTATAAACGATATGTAATGATTCGGCCTGAATTATCCGATTGCATTATCATGTTTCGGTTGATTGAAAGTTTTAAGGGATTGTTTGACTTTTTCCAAGGCTAAATATGGCATGGACGGATGTGCTTTCGATGCTTCTTCAAACAAACTTGTTTCCGTGTGTACTGAAAAATACAACAAACGGTATATATATTATTGTAATTTTAGTCCACTTTACAAAATACAACATTGTGTATTTCGAAATTCGATACTCTGTATGGGGCTCTGCGCTGTTTTGATTTTGTATGGGTTTTTGACTTTTACTGGCCTTGCTATTTACAAATTTCGTGAAAGAGTGAAAGAGAGAGGTACATTTTTGTGCAGAGCCCCATTGATAACCAAACTAAAAATCAGATTTCATGGCTACCTCGATGATCCCCGCAATATTGAGTTATGGGGCTCTGCACTGTTTTGATTTTGTATGGGATTTTGACGTTTACTGGCCTTGTTATTTACTAATTTTATGGCAGAGCAAAAAAGAAAGAACGATTTTTATGCAGAGCCCCATAGTTAAAAAACATAGGAACATTTTCTGAATTTAAGCTAAGTATGCTGTTTCGCTCAAGAAAAGTAAAGAAATTCGTTGACTGGATTGGTCGGCGTTAAGTCAGAGTGGACCAAGTACAAAACTTGAGAAAATCGGCTTAATCTTCCATTAGATGCGGAATTACCTTACCTCCATTTCACTTTGATCAGATTTGATGAATGTTGTAAACTGCGAGAGATATTATGCGTGGCGCGCTCTCGCACCTGTGATCTAAAAAAATGCTTGTAGATCGTTGCGGTTTCTTCAGATCGTTTTCACATTGAATAATTCATCTCATTATCCATCAATAGAGATTCATAAATATTACTTAATTCAAAGCATTTCATTTTGGATTTCGGTAATTTACCATATTTGCATTGGTGGTCAGAAATTGCAACAATTTCTGTGCAGACAGAGTGGACCAAGTGTCAAAAAGCAATAAAGTGATTGATTATTGCGTTTTTTGAGTCAATTCCAGAGTCCGATAGAATTTTTTGGTAGTTCTATAGCAATGTTATGGATTCTACTCAGGTGGCACAGATCAATGATGCGTGCCACTACCCAGGTAATCAATAAGCCATAAATCAGTCTTCTAATTGCATTCCATATGCTATTTCCCTTAATACAGCAAATTGATTGCATATTTGCCTTAAAATAGCAAATGGACTGCCATTCAAAAGTTTTTAACTGTTAATCAGCATTCCAAATGCACAACATGTTTCGATTTCCGAGCAATTTAATTGCTTGTTTACTGCCACGAAACTGCTAAGAGAAGTGGATATTTTCGTAGGCTACCAAACAGTAATCTCTTTCGCTGGCCAACAGGACACCCTTTCCCGGCCTTTAAGAGGAATTATGAGAACATAACTCAATGATAGATGATGAAACAACATTTGAATTGATAAAAAAGATATTATGATCACTGAAATAACATTCAAATCTGATACATGTGTTTGTGTAAACTTCAAATCACGCAGAGAGAATTGTTGAAACTATTTTAATTTCTTTGAAAGGAAAGAAGGGCAAAATCCTGTATGCAGTGGATTGACGTAAGATTCATTATAATATATTCAAATAACCTTTCTTCATTGGTACATTGGTGCTCTTATTTCTCCAGTTTAGCATTTTTTTAGATCTTCTAGAATGACAGGAAAGGGTATGCCAGTAGCCTACATTCATTTTGAATACTATCGATCGATTAAACACCGTCCCTTCTCTCTTATTTAACTGGAGAAAGATGCTGTTCATGTTTGCAACGTAGGAATAAAATCATGTAGAAGCAATGTTTAGAAGATATTGCAAAATATTTACGCGCATTACCTTTTCATTTAAAGCTCATCCTGTAGCGCGGCGCACCACTCATCAATCGTAGGGTCATAGGTTCGAATCCCAGTGGAATGACAAAAATACGAGTATCGGCAAACATGTTAGAATAGGAACAGCAGCTATATGAGACGAAGACAAAAATATTAAGAGAAAAGACAGAGAGAAGAGGTACGGAAGATGGAAGGAGGGGCAAGAGAGACAGAGATATTTTTTGTTTTGCTCCAACTGAGCGTTACGTTTTTTGACAGCTGGATATAAAATTTCTGAAGGCTTAGCATTCAAGCAGCCGTATATCGGGCCAAAACCTGCATTTTGGAAGCATTTAAGGGGCATACACGGCTTGCTAGCATTAAATGGCCTGCAGTAAAGGCGCATATACTGCTAAACAAATGATTTTCAACTGCTTATTGGTTACCTGGGTAGTGCCCTCTTTTACTTTCCCGCTGTTTCTATGCAAGTGACGTCACACTCAAATGGTTTCAGATTCAGTTGATGTTTGATGATTCTGATACTCACAGTACCAAAAAATAATGTGATTTACGTCTTTTGGGATGCACATAAAAGAAGCGAGCCGAATGACGTTAATTTATGTCCAATTTCAAATATGTTAGTGTCTGATTCGGGAAATGTCGATCACAATTCCATGGTTTTCGTGTCCTTTAACATGTAAAATTACATTTTTTGTTCAATACATCTTCAAGGACACTTTTTGTGTCGTTCCATCACTTACATCATGTGTCATTCAGTCATAACCAGAATTACGTCCAGAGTAATTTTCATTATTTTTAAGAGTGCTGTTAACCTTCCTTGTGCATTGGGGTCATTTTTGGCCAATCGGCACGGTAAATAAGCTGTAACTTTGTAGAGAAAAGAGATATAAATCTGAAATTTTCTGACTTTTCCTAACTTTTGAAAACGAACATTTTCGTGCTAAAAGAAGCTTTCAGCGACCTCTAGGAGCGGCGCTACAAAAAAGTGACACATTATGCATTAAGGGTCAAAAATGACCCATGGCTTTAAAACGCTCTCAAATATCCATTTCCTAACCGATTTTGGTTCTTTTAGCTTCATATGTAAGATATGGAACTCAAGAATGGAACCCTGGAAATTGTTTGTCAGTATGGCCATTCTGGGCACAAGGGCACCAGGGAACCTGGAACCTGTTTCAGAAGGAACTGGCGTATATCATATTCAGCAGTTCATACACATGTATATAACGACGGTTCGAATTTCATGGTTTTTTATTCCGATTTACAAGAGCACCAAGAGGACCAACATTTAGATTTGGCCGGTATTTCGGAGTGTTCCGGAATCGGTTCCGCTAGGGTGTGATGTGGACATTTTCAGACCATCATATAGTACCATCGTGCGACGGCTCAAAATACATGATTTTTCATCCTGATGTAAATGGACACCATGCCATATACCTGGCGTTACGCACCTAGTGGAACAGAGCCTGCTTCTCAGCATTTATTAACGGAGAGGTTTGCTATCTGACTATTTTTGCCTATGTATATCGCTTGGCAAGCACGATGATATTGTATGCTTGGGAAGTCGAAAAAATTTCCAACCCGAAAAAATCATCGTCCTGTGGGATTCGAACCCATGCCTCTTAGTTTGGTCTAACTGAGATGCTGTGTATTTACCGCTGAGCTTCCCAAACATAAAAATATTAAATTAGAATATCATTTTCGTTACGGCCAAATTAGAAAAAAAAAATGATTATACAGTCAACTCAGCATAACTGGATTTTGAACGGACCAGAGAACAAGGGAGATATACAGTAAAATCTAGGGTACCCTGACCAGTGAATTACAACAGAGTTGAAAAAGATTTTGCTATTCCGTTATCGCGTTTTTTCTAAACAAGTATGTTATAATTTTCAATGACTAGTAGTTAAAACAAAAAAAAATATAACACAATTTACTCTAAACTAAACTAAACTGAAACAAAATATGTTATAATTCAAACAAAAGTGTAACTCATTATGTTTCGAATAAAACCCAAATATAACTCATTTTGTTATTTTCCATTATTTATTTGTACAATTTGTTGTAAGCAATTGCTCTCACAAATTTTATGAAAAATGTGTTATAATTATGTTCTAACTAGTAACAAATTTGAAGCAGCTTTCGTTAATATGGTTTTGTTTCAATTATGTTTAAATTTCTTCCATGAATTCAAAGTACTTCTAGCAAAAATGAAACAAAATTTGATATTTGTAATAAATCTTGATATAATCGTGCTACAATATTGTTGTAATCCACTGGTCGGTAGTAGATAAACTAACAAAAAATTCAATACATTTTCCTCTATACTAAACACAATTGAAACAAAATATAATATAATTTAAACAAAAATGTAACTTATTATGTTTCAAATCAAACAAATATATAACTCAGTTTGTCATTATTCATATTTTAATTATAACAAAATTTGTTATGTTTTTTACATGAATAAAAGCGCACATGTATAAGTAACTTCCCTCCGATTTTTTATCACGATTTGTTTTATAATTATGTTATTTAAACAAATTTGAAATAGCCTTCGTTATTATAACTTATTTTGTTTTAATTAGGTAAGGACATTGTTACAACTCAACGTGCAGGAACAAAAATGAAATAAAATTTGATATTTGTAACAAATCTTGATATAATTGTGATACAATTTTGTTTTAATCCACTGATTGCATTCTGTGCACGTGCTGCAGCCTTATGTGCAGGAGCCATAAGATCCAAGATAATCTCTACTGTAATCCTTACATCGATTTTTCCATGGGTTCCACAAGCGGTTACCCTGAGATTTCTCCAAGAAACAAATTTTGTTCGCTACCAGACCGTTTCCGATAGAACTCCAGAAATACCAGCAATTCCATCAGGAATATTGCCAGAAGTTCCTCCAGTGATTCCTCCATAGATTCCTCCAGTAAAATTTTAACTAGAATTTCTCCAGGAATTTCTCGAACGATTTCTCAGGGAACTTTTTCAGATATTACTTCTGGGCCACTCAGGCTTCTTAGACAACCGTCTAGAATCACATACCAAGATTATGACATATTGTAACAAAAGCTGTTAAATTAACAGAAGTTCATATAACTTTGTCAAGATGGCTTTGTCCTCCTGGCGCAGTTGGTCGTAGAGCGTGCGACCGCACTGAGAGCTCAACGCATACTGAATTTCGTGCCGGCAAGTGTTCGGCTTATAGGTATGCGGCTGTAGAGCGTAAGAACTCAGCATCCATAAACAATTCGCTCTCACTTGCGATCGGGAGATACAAACGTGAGCGTGTTGGGGGTTTGGCACCTAAGTCCGAAAGAGACATGGATTTGCGAAAAGAAATGTGTTCATAGTTAGTACTCGGATTCAGTTTGGCTTTCTATTCCGCAGAATCATAAGGTGTTCTGTAGCTTAGTTGGTTAAAGCGCCGGTCTAGCGTACACGGAGTCGTGAGTTCGAGTCTCACTAGAACGCGTATTTTTTCGCAAATTCATGTCTCAATTTGTCAAACAAACACACTGTGTCTTCTGATTGCAAGTTCCCAAAACTTTATTCTCAACTTGTCACATTTTTTTGTATCAGATTAATTACATGACATTTGTTATATTTCTTACATTGCATGTGTAAGTTGGTTGTAAATAACATCTAATATTATGAACAATAACAAAATTTGCAAAATGTTGTTTTGTTGTGACAGGTGGGTAACACGTTTTGTAATCATATTGGTATAATTTTAATAGGATTTGTTATATTCTATATTTATTTAGCGTTAAATTTGTTATTCCAACTACTAACGGTATATGTTTTATGACAACTGGTCTCATAATAAAATCCTATAAAAGCAAAACTGTTATAATCTTGTTTCTTCTATCTGGTCGGGGACTCTTCTTAGCATTCCTCCAGGAATATTTCTACAAGGATTTATGCAGTGATGTCTTTAAGGCTTCCTCCAAGTTACAATACAACGATTTCTTGAAGCATTACTCCAGATATTTCTCCATTTGTTTCTCCAAAATATTCTCGGGTAGTCTTCTCGAGATTCTTCTACGAATTATTCCTGAGACTTCCTCCGGGATCGCTCCCGAAATTCTCCTGGAGAAATTCAACTAGGGATTCTACAATAAATAACTTCTTGAATTCCTTTAGGGATTCCTCAAAAGTTTACTTTAGGAATTCCCTCAGGCATGCATCCAGGAAATCGCCACATGAATTCTTCTAAGGATTTTTTCAGATAATCTTCCAGGAATTACCCTTCAAATTTCTTTAGAGACTCGTTCTGGGCCTCCAAAAGCTCCTCCGGGCAATTCTTCGAGAATCCTCTATACATTCCAACATAGATTTACCCATGAATTCCTTCAGAGATTTCATCAAAATGAATAATAATTCATCCTGAATTTCATCTGCGATTTTTTTAAAGATTCCTCTAGGAACTCCTTTTCTCAAGAAGATGTTTGAAAGAAAATAGATGTCCTGAAAAGATTCCTAGAGCAATCCCTGGAGAAACCTTAAAAAACACCGTCACGTAAATGCTTCCAGTGGACCTTTTGTCCTTTGAAAGAAGCACCACAACAGACCACGGACTAGCATGCAACGCCCAATTTCACAATCGAAACACGTTCCTGACGCAAAGTTTTCCTAACTGAAGTGGGAATCGAACCCACACTCCTTGGTCGATGCGGATAAATGCGTTGTAATTCTAGAAAAAAAAGAGTAATCCCTTGAAGAATCCCCGGTTGAATCCCTGGAAAAATGTCTGAAGTAATTCTTGCAAGAGCCAATCGAGGGATTCTTAGAAGAATTCTCTAGAGGAATTCATGAAAAAATCTCTGAAACATAAAATATGCTTTTTGGCTCCGCTTTACCGGTTTTTTTTATAATAAAGACTACGTAGACGGAAAGCATATTTCATTAAAATGTGCAGTTGATTGTCTACCAGCCCATCCTTGGAAAATTTCTAGAGGAAATCATTAAGAATTTTTTTTAAAGCAATCCTTTGTGATATTCCTGATGAAAAAGCTGAAGAAATCCCTGCAGGAATCGCTGTAGAGGTTTTACTAGAGAAATCCATGATTCAATGAAGAGATTTAACAAAAAAATCAATGTAAAGCATTTACTGGAGGAATATTTGTAGAGATTTTCGTAAAATAATCCCTGAAGTAGTTCTTAGCATAATGTATGACTTAATTCCTGCAGGAATTCATAGGAGAATCACTGAAGAAATTTCAAGAAGAACTCTTAGAGGAATCCCTGTTGGTGGTTCAGAACGAGTCCCAGTCAGTCTGGAGAAATTATTTAAGTAAATCATGTCGCGATTTTCCTTGTGGTAACTCTGGGAGAATTCCGCCAAGAAATTCTTGAGGAATTTGTAAGTTGAAAAACACCTGTAAAAATTCCTGGTAGAATTCCTGGAGTAATTTCGGGAGGAATCCAAGAAGAAATTTTCGGAATAATTCCTGGAAGCATCTTTAGAGGACTACTTGGAGATATCTTTGTATGTTTCCGTGGAGGAATCATCAGAGAAAATTCTGAAGAAATCACTAGATAAATATCTTGAGTAACCATTGAAGCAAAATGTCCTAGTGTAACTCTTAGAGAAATTTCTGGGGGAAACCTTGAAGATAACATACTCTAACAATCCCTTCATAAAAAAAATGTTGCCTTGAAGATTCTCTGCAAGAATCCTTGATTTTCTAGAGGAATCTCTGAAAGAATACCAGAAAAAATCGCTTAAAATTATCTGGAGAAATTCCGCAGCTTTCCTGAAAGAATTCCTGGAACAGATCTTGGAGGATTTCTGGGAGAAACTCCTGGAAGAATCCCAGTAAAAAATTTACTTTAGTAATCACTAGAGACATTCTTGCAGAAACTCCTTGCGAAATGTCTAAAGGAATCCCTGTAAATGTCTTTGCTGTCTTGGTAGTGTAATTCGAACAACACGCCAAGCCGTTCCCATAGGGGACGTTAGCCAAAAAGAAGGACGTTTCAAGTAAAAGTGTTCTATATGGTATGCCCTCTTCAACATCTAATCCAATTTCTCTCGTCGTTCCCTTACGGTACCTATCCATCTAGTATTCATTGCTTTCTTCTCCATGCTCCCTCTTACTTCAAGTAAAATAGACCGATATGCCGGTAACCAAATTAAATGCCTGTAAATATTGGTTGCAGGAATCCTAGGACGAATTGCTTATCGAATCCCTGAAGAAACTCCAGGAGGAATTGCTAAGATATTCAGCCTATCAAGAGCCCTATCAAAACTGGTCTAAAATATATCATGGTAAACAATATTTCTTCCTGGAGCAATCTCTGGCAAAAGCCCTGGTGAATAAATTGCTGTAAGAAATACGGTAGAGATTATTCGTGAAGGAATTTTAGAAATAATTCATGGAGAATTCTCTGGAAGAACCTCTGAGATATTTAGAGAGTGATTCTTGAAAGAATATCTGAAGGTTTTCCTAAAAGGATGTCTGGTGCCCTATTTGAGCAGGTCTCAAAATTGCGATTGATGTCAAAAGTAATAATAGTTATAAGTTAGAATTATGTCAAATGATTTCGATTCCTTATATTACATTTTTTTACTAATTTGGTGATAACGGAAATAAAATTCAAGTTTGATAACTTTATGTTTAAGAGACCCATATAGCCTCAGCGGTAAACGCGCAGCTTTTCAGTAAGATAAAACTAATGGGGGGGTTTGATTCCCACCGGTCGAGGATCCTTTGGGGTTGGACATTTTTTCGACTTCCCAGGTATACAATATCATCATGCCTTGGCATATATACATAGGCAAAAATAGTCAGATGGAAAACCTCTCCGTTAATAAATGCTGAGAAGCAGGCTCTGTTCCACTAGGCGCGTAACACCAGGTATATGCCATGGTGTCCATTTACATCTGGATGAAAAATCATGTATTTTGAGCCGTCGCATGATGGTACTATATTTTTTTTTTCCTTCTAAGCAATGGGGGGATAATCTGCTCAACAGACTCCGGACCGAGGTCCGGGAGTGTGGGGTTGGGGACCATTTACTACGTACAAGCAGTAAACAGGACTACACCCCCGACCCACTAAACCATTTCCATTGCCGCCAAACCCTTCGTCTCTCCGGGACCACCAAGAAGGCATTGCTTCGGAGAGGGGCTATTGCACATCGCATCCTCCAGGTTAGCTGCGTAGCCATGCAGCAACGAACATCGATGACACGCTTAGGGGGGTCCACCAAGGTAGCATGCTGGCGCATTGCCAGCTTCCCGGGTGGTCCTCACCTCCCGTTGTCCGCTGAAGGCGGGCAGGGTCGACCACTAAGCCCGCGCCCAGCTGCACCGCAGGTATCAAGAACTGATACTGCGGGCTTCGCAATTTGACCTACTGAAGGCTCAGGCCCTATCAGCTAGCACGAGCTGGGATTGCTGACGAAGGGGCCTCCACCTGCCCCGAACAACCAGAGGCTCGTATCCACCCAGTAGGCCGGCGCCACGACAGCAGCGCTACCAGGATGTTCTCCCCGCGGCCACTTAATCGCTGTAAGGGTCGATTTCGACCGTAGGGCACCGGTATGACCTACGTAGCCGACTGCGAACCCTTGGACCACCTGTTGATTAGCGTCTGCACTAGTCACTCCTCGAGTCCACACGCCACCTCCTTTGGAGTTCCGAGACGATGTGGGTGATAGCCGATGAAACGGCATTCCAGCCAAACTCGTCTGCACACATCCTCTGGACCAAATTGTCCGGAGTCGTGTCCCGACCGCATGTGGCAAACATGCGGTCACGCATTGTGCGGAAACGCGGGCACACGAACAAAACGTGTTCCGCCGTTTCCTCTAAACCTGCACAAACTGGACATTCGGGAGAACCCGCATGACCGAAACGGTGTAGATATTGTCTAAAGCATCCATGACCCGAAAGGACCTGTGTTAGGTGGAATGTTAGTTCCCCATGGCGCCTATTGACCCAGATATCTAACCTCGGAATCAACCTGTGAGTCCACACTCCCTTGGTGGAACTGTCCCACGCACGCTGCCATTTGACCATGGAGGCCAGTCTGGCAGTCCTGCGTATGCCTCTTGTGCCGCGCATTTCGAAGCACTCTATGTCTTCCATGATAAGGATACCAATAGGCATCATACCGGTGATGACACAAAGTGCATCGTGTGACACGGTACGGTACGCGCTCGCAACCCTCAGGCACATTAGCCTATAAGTACTCTCTAGCTTGCTACGGTAGCTATCGGTACTCAAAGCCGTGCCCCAAGCCGGGCCACCATACCTCAGTATGGACGAGGCGACACTGGCCAGAAGCTTTCGCTTGCTGGCGTACACCGCAGAGCTATTGGACATCATCCGGGACAGTGCCACAATAGCTGTGGAGGCTCTCTTGCAGGCATAATCGACATGGCTACCGAAGGTAAGCTTGTCGTCGATCATCACCCCCAAGTGTTTGACGGAGCGCTTCGAAGTGATTGTGCAGTCGCCTACACTGATCACCGCTTGCTGCACCGACTTTCGGTTGTTGACAACAACTGCCTCCGTTTTGTGGTGAGCCAATTCCAGTTTCCTGGAGCTCATCCACTCCTCCACAATTGCGATCGAGTGGGCTGCAGTCAATTCCACTTCTTCGATCGATTCACCGTAGACCTCCAGCGTAATATCGTCGGCAAAGCCAACGATGACCACACCCGCCGGGAATTTTAATCTCAACACCTCGTCGTACATGACATTCCATAACACCGGACCCAGGATGGAACCTTGCGGGACTCCTGAGGTTATGTGAAAGCACTTCCGACCCACCTCTGTGTCATAGACTAATACCCGATTCTGGAAGTAACTTCCGAGAATCTTGTACAGGTACTCGGGTATCCCCAGACGCAGGAGCGCATCAGCAATAGCCGCCCAGCTGGCACTATTAAATGCATTCCTTACATCCAGAGTCACTACTGCGCAGTAGCGAATACCCCTCCTCTTACGCTGGAGTGCTATCTCAGCGGTTTTCTTAACCGTCAGAATAGCGTCTACAGTGGACCTCCCTTTCCGGAAGCCGAACTGGTTGCCTGAGAGACCATTTACACCCTCGGTGTACCTCGACAGTCTGTTGAGGATGATCTTCTCGAGCACTTTCCCCACCGTGTCAATCAAGCATATTGGTCTATACGCCGACGGGTCACCGGGTGGTTTCCCCGCCTTTGGCAATAGTACCAGGCTCTGCCTCTTCCACGCATCTGGAAATACTCCCTCGTCCAGGCATATCTGCATAGCAGATCTGAACATACCGGGAGCCTCCAAGATTGCGACTTTGAGGGCCAGGTTTGGAACTCCGTCCGGACCTGGTGCCTTCCCCATGCTTAGGGATTTTGCAATCCCTACAAGTTCCTCATCAGTTACTCTATCCTCATCACCAGCCCCAATCCCCGGCTGTCCTACAAAAGGAGGCCATGGGCTAGGGTTGTGGCGCGGGAAGAGCCCCTCGATGATCCCCTCCAGCATCTGTGGAGACTGCTCCGTAGGAGCAATTGCACCTCTTGTCTTCGCCATTACGATCCTGTAGGCATCACCCCACGGGTTCGCGTTGGCACTCTGACAGAGTCCCTCGAAGCAGGCCTTTTTGCTTGCCCTTATCTCAGACTTCAGCGCGACTTTGGCAGCGGTGAACACCGCCCGTCGTTCTTCACGCTCCTGCTCGGTACGTGCTCGCTGCATCCGTCTCCTGGCCCGTAGGCAGGCACGGCGCAGGTTCGCAATAGCTTGAGTCCACCAGTATGTCGGTGGTCTCCCATTCCTGGGGTGGACTTTTCTAGGCATGGTCGCATCGCATGCACGCGTAAGCACCGCTACCAGTTCGTCCCCGCTTAGGCCGAGTAGGTTACGCTCACGGCGGAGCGCCTCCCTAAGTACTTCATCATTCAAGTACGATGTCTTCCACCTACGAGGGCTTGGCCTTGACCTAGCCGCTTCCTCAACCCGCTGCCTGCTGTTGTTGTAGTCGATACTGTAGCGAACCGCCAGGTGGTCGCTGTGAGTGTAGGCATCGTCTACCCTCCAGTTCGAACTACTCGTTAGGCCAGGACTACAAAAAGTAACGTCGATAATCGACTCCGCTCCGTTACGGCTGAAGGTACTTTTGGCACCAACATTAGCCAGATCGACATCTAGCACGGCCAGTGCCTCTAGCAGGATTTGACCTCGCTGATTCGTGTTACGGCTTCCCCATTCCACGGCCCAGGCATTGAAGTCACCCGCTATTACAACTGGCCTTCGCCCTGTCAGCGCGGTCGTCATGCAGTCCAGCATCTGCGTGAACCGCTCGGTCGACCAACTCGGAGGCGCATAGCAGCTACAGAAGAGGACCCCGTTTACTTTGGCGATCACGAAGCCCTCGTAGGTAGTAGACACCAACTGCTGGACAGGGTATTTACCCGTTGTCCATATCGCCGCCATTTTTCCGGATCCATCCACGACCCAGTTGCCGTTGCCGGCGGGTACTCGGTATGGGTCCGATATGATGGCGATGTCCGTCCCCCACTCAGCAACTGACTGGTACAGCAGTTGCTGAGCTGCGTCACAGTGGTTCAGGTTCAGCTGCGTTACCTGCACTGTGATTTTTCGTTGATGGCTCGTTTGAAGGTCGGGCACCTTGAGCCTCCCGTTGGGTGATTGTTGTTCACGGACTTGCCGGAACAAATCAAGCACTTGGGAGGGTTCTTGCAGCCTAGTGCCTTATGACCTTCCTCACCACAACGCCTGCACAACTTAGTCCTATCAGGGCCTTTACAGCCCCAGGACTTGTGTCCAGGTTCCCTGCACCTAAAGCAGATCACTGGTTGCTCATGTATGTTCAGTGAACATACTGACCAACCAACCTTGATCTTACCTACCTTAGCGGACTTATTTGCGTCTGCCACAGGTAGGTGTACTAAGGCCACCTGAGTACCTGCCGGACCTTTCCGTAGCTGAACGGCGGTGGTGGGCACCTGCACTTCGCACTGTTGCCGCAGTGCTGTGACGAGCTCTTCTGCGTTAGTGATCTCGTCAAGGTTCATCACCTTCAGAGTCACTGACTGCGTCAGAGCCCTCACTTCAACACCAGCGCCAAGGACCTCTTCCGCCAAACTTTTGTAGGCGGCGCCCTTGCGCTCCTTTTCGCGCTTAAGCTCGAGGATCATTTCACCTGTACGAGTGCGTCTGACACTGCGTACGTCGGCTCCTAGATCCGCAAGCTTCGCGTCACTGCGCATCGCCTTCAGGACTTCCGAGTACTTGGACTCTTCCGTCTTGATGATGATCGCATCACCCTTTTCGCGCTTGGCACCTACCCTCCTACCTTTCTTAGGTCTGGTATCCCTGCGCTCCTGTTTCTCCTGTTTCTTCTTCTTCTTCTTCCTCACTACGGTTGTCCAGAGGGCGTCCCCCCCCTGCTCCGCCCTGACCTGTGGTGATGGAGGACCTCTCAAAGGTCGCAACCCCCTGTTCCCATCACTCCGTGAGGGGCCAGCCTTTTCGGGCCCACCCTTCTCGGCTTTCCGGGACGCCTGGCTGGGGTCCGATTTTCCAACACTTCTGCCGGTTTTCGGGGTCAGTATCCGCCTGGCCTTACGAGCGCCGCCGGGTAGCTCCTCCCCTGACGGCTGCCTCGCGCGCTTCTGCGATTGCTTGCTGTAAGCATTCGCTTCCACGCTTTTGGGGCTGCCCGCGAAAACGAAGGGTTCCGTCTGGGTAGACTTCGGCACCTTCAGTTCCACGGGTTCTGCCGCAGCCACAGTCACCATGGGTTCAGCATGGTTCTGCTTGGCCGCCAACATTGACTTACGAAGTCTAAGCAAGGCCTGCTTGAGGTCCTTGCTGATGTTAGACTTCGAGGACGCAAAGTCAATTATGGAGTCGAGCTGCTGTGCAGCCACTTCCATCGCAGAGAGCCCATCTCTACTTTTATTGATGGCCCTCATCAACCACGCTCCATCCATAACTTCACCCGATGCGTTAGCCGGGGATGAAATATGGGTTCCAGCACTGGCACTACGTGCACTGCTGCCTCCTCCTGCTTCTACTCTCCTCAACGGAGATCTAGCTAGCCCACTTCTTGCGAAGGGGTTCGCTTCCCTACTACTGCAACTACCTGCACTACCACTACTAATCTGATTATTATTTGAATTTGAACTCATTTTGGATCCCACGAGTAGCACGGGAAAAGAGGTCAACCACGCCAGAGCCCTGCATTAACGCGGTAAGGGACAAATACTGTGAGGGGTGCCCAGGTGCCCCACAGGCTCCGTTAATGGCCGAACATCTTTTTCACCCCTTCGACCATTCATTCCTCAGCACGGTTTTTCGCATCACACCTTGAATTGGGGTTACCCCGTTTGGTGGACTCTTACCACCGGAACGGGTTGTCCGTAGTTCTATTCTGGACGCCGAAACTACACGGCCAATGATGGTACTATATGATGGTCTGAAAATGTCCACATCACACCCTAGCGGAACCGATTCCGGAACACTCCGAAATACCGGCCAAATCTAAATGTTGGTCCTCTTGGTGCTCTTGTAAATCGGAATGAAAAACCATGAAATTCGAACCGTCGTTATATACATGTGTATGAACTACTGAATATGATATACGCCAGTTCCTTCTGAAACAGGTTCCAGGTTCCCTGGTGCCCTTGTGCCCAGAATGGCCATACTGACAAATAATTTCCAGGGTTCTATTCTTGAGTTCCATATCTTTCATATAAAGCTAAAAGAACCAAAATTAATTCAAAAATGGATTTTTGAGAGCGTTTTAAAGTCATGGGTCATTTTTGACCCTTAATGCATAATGTGTAACTTTTTCTTAATGCATTAGGAAGGTTAATAGAATCAGTTGGACTTGTACTAAAACGAAGGCTTTAATCCGTATGGTCTAATCCACTGGTGTACTAAACCAACTCGGTCGAAGAATTTTGACACTAGAGCGGGTCCGGATCACGTGGGAATCAAACGGGAGCGTGCCCCGCTCAAGTGTCACAATTCTCAGACCGAGTAAATTTAGTACACCGGTGGATTAGACCATAGGCCTGAGTGGAAGCAAAAATACTAACACTCTTGACGCTCAGCGAATGCTTAATGGATTCAAATTATTTCTTGTCAGTATACTGGCACACATATCTTGTGTCTAGAAGTGGTTAGAAGAACGCGGAAATATTCCTGTGACCCGAGTTATTCCACTGGGTCAGGTCGAGTAAAAAGGGAACTGGAGGTAGGCAAATTTCAAGTCACAGATAATCTCTGGAATCGGCCATAATGTGGCCACTATTTCGAGAAATTTTAAAAAATTTTCATCATTGTAAACCTTTTGAGAAACGATTAACTTTTAAGAAACGGTTAACTTGGATAACTATGGATTCTGCATTTGATTGATCCAACAAATGACCATTTTTGGGTCCCGGGACACCTCAAATTTACGATAAAGCGGCCAATTTGTATCTTAACATCTATGCCAAGCTGATAGGAACGCATTTTAGTGAACAATTATGTTTGATATCTACTTTACAAAAAATTGTACGGTTCTTCCCGAGATTAAGTCCGAGTGGCCACATCCGGTATATTTTAAACAGTGCAAAACTCTTCATTTACAATGTTGAATATCAGATCCTAATGATTTATGCAAATTAGAATGATTGTCATTGCAAAAAAATAACGGTAACTTGGCATGTCCCAAAAATTAGCCTTTTTTATCCGACTTGACCCAGTGAACCACCGGAATAACTCCAGCCAAAGGAATATTTCCAAGTTTCTCTGACCACTTCTAGAAACTAGATATGTGTGCCAGTATACTGACAAAAAATCATTTGAAACCGTTAAGAATTCGCTGAGCGATAAGGGTTTTAGTATTTTTGCTTTCACTCAGGCCTATATGGGTTAATCTCTGTTGTATTTTCACAACAATCTATCGCTAACAGAATGAAGGAGATTTTTGAAACTCCGATTATTGATCAGCGTTCAGTTTGCGTTCCAGTTCAAACTTTTGAACGAGAGATCAAGTAGGCTTGCATATTGAGCAGTTCAAAAATCTGAACTCATGCGAGCTGGAAATTAAACGCGGTATGAAAACTGTTTTCATGGCAGATCAATGACATATTTCAATGCGAAGAAATTGCAAAGATGTTAAAAACATTTATAGTTCCATATATTTTAAGAGATATAAATTCAAAATAGTCTGATGTAGTTGTTTCGAGTTTTTAACTTCTTTGTACATTTTGAAATGAACATTAGCAGTTTCATAATCATGCACAAGAGTTCAATGCTTACTAGGTTCTCGTGCAAAATTAGAACGCGTTCAGTTTATTTTTGGCTCGCGTTCGGTTCAAAATGCATCACTGTTAATGATAGCAATCATGGAAACTAAAACTGTTTACTATCATCGTGCAACAATTTGCCATCTGTTTTAATCTCAGAAAAGAACCCGTTCAGAATTATTATATATATACCTATGACATAATTGCAGTTATTTTCTAAATGCACAACTTGCAATTTCAATGGGGATAATATTAAAGTATAAAATTTCATTAGGGAATGCATTACTACCTAATATCTCGCCACTTCGTGGCTAACCATGAGTTTTTGGAGAGATCCTTCACTAATGTTTCTCAGATTTCAGTAGAAAAAGAAAATCGGTTTCCAGAGAAGATCTTAGCCTAATTTCACCCAAAGCATTTGATAAGGAACTTTATAGATTTCTAGTGAAATCCGAGTTCTCACGAGATCTTAGTGGAAGCTTCTTTACAAAATTCCTTAAAACATTCTTAATGTAAAGACACGATTCAAAGAATTTTAACGGAATTTCCCCGCATGTTCCTTAATAAATCCCCAAAAAGGTTTGAAGCGGATTCCAAATATTTTTTTTTTTTTGTGTTAGATGTACTTGTCTATTTTTTGTCATTCCTAGTGATTTCCTAGTAATATTTCGAACTGATGGCCTCACTACGGAAACACTGATGATGATACGCGTTTCACGCACAGCTCGAACACGAGTTCGACAGCTGCCCAAGCCACGATGTCAAAATCATCAGAGGAGATCTAATCGCTCAGGTTGGCCAGGAGGAGGAGTTCAGACCGACGATTGAAAGGTTCAGCGCCCACCGGCTGACGAACGAAAACGGCGTGCGACTGATTGATTCCGCCGCCTTCAAGACTATGGCCATTCGTAGCACCTACTTCCAGCACAGCCTTCCAAACCAATACACTTGGAGATCGCCACAGCAGACAGCATCGCTAATCCACCACGTTCTGATTTATGGACGGCGCTTCTCGACATCATCGACTACCGTGGCACTAGCATCGACTCTAACCACTATCAGCCGATGGTTAAACTGCGCCCAAATATATCCGTCGTTAACAGTGTACGGTACCGACGGACGCCCCGGTATGATCTATAGCGACTTGAGCAACAGGATGTCGCAACTGCATACGCGCAGCACCTCGAGGCTGCATAACCGGAAGAGGGTGAGCTGGATGAAGCCCCTCTTGAGGACTGCTAGAGTACAGTGATAGCAGTCATCAACGATGCAGCTAAGAGCAACGTCGAGTACGTGGGACGGAGTCAACGGAACGATTGGTTTGACGAGGAATGTAGGCAGATTCTGAAGGAGAAGAATGCAGCTCAGGTGGTCATGGGACCCGGCAGAACGTGGAAACAGCAACAGCAGACCCACTTCTTTTGGGAGTAAAAACGTCGCCTCGAGGAAACGGAGTGCGAGGAGATAGAACAGCTGTGCCGGTCTCAAGAAATACGTAAATTCTATCTGAAGCTCAACGCATCCCGCAATGGCTTCGTGCCGCGAGTCTAAATGTGCAGGGAAAAGGGTGGGAGCATCTTGTCGGACGAGCATTTCGATGAACACCTGAATATTGCTGAAAGCACAGGCAATGAAGGTTAGTACTTCATAACGTCAGTTATAGAGTGTAAGTGTCTTCAGAAGAAATGTCAAAAATGCTTCAATGAACAACTTTGCAGAAAAAAGTTTTTTGCTAGGACGCTCCTATCAAAAGATAAAAGTGATCTAGATCAGTTTTAACTTATCTAGATCAAATCTGAATGAGTGAAGCTATTCCAAAATACTTTGTCGAAGACTCCAAACCTCTAGAATGCATATCCAGAGTACTAGAGGTTTTGGCCGTCGAAAACAGCGATCTGCCCCAGTGTGTAACGTGGGACAGATCAAGTTCGATATTGTTTTTAACATTTCTAGAACAAACGTATTGTTCTCTTATAGTGCATGCAATTTACTGACGTTTCCCGTAATTAACTAAAAATTTACTAAAACTCACGGGCATTGATAGGTAGTATACCGGTGCAAGTAGAAATGGGTGAGGCAAGATGAAACGAAAATGTTTGAACACGATATTAATAAATGTGTGAATGGGTTTCTTCCCTAAAAGTTCGGTTCATTTGTTATTAAACATTTCAGTAGTTAAATATCTCACCCATATAACATTTCAGTTGTCCCGGTTTACATTAGTGAGGTACCTTCTATTTAGGAATAAAACACTCAATCTTTGTTTTTGAATCATATAACCTTTCATTTGAAGGAAATTTACTATAGTCGACTTTTCATATCTCGATATCGAAGGGGTCACCTATATAGGGAAAGATCGAGACAGAACATAAATTTTTAATGAATACTAGATTGAACACATTCCGTTATCAGGAAAACTAAAAACAAACAGATGTCATTTCGTGTTTGTAAATTGTTTTGAACCATTAAAATCTAGTCTAGTAACCTTTGATAATCGGCATATAGACATACGGAGAGAAAATCGGAAATGAAAATCACATCGAGATAGGGAGATATCGAGATAAGGAGCTGTCCATGAATTACGTAAGAGGTTGAGATTTCTTACGCGCCATACATATTATTTTAATTTTCATACAAAAAATCTTACCATGGGGTAAGGGGGGTTGAAAAATCGCCAAAATTTTCTCACGTAATTATGGATGGCCCCTAAGGAGGATATCGAGATATGGAGAGGGAAAATGTATGCACAGTTTTCACATCTTTTTCAGACTCGGATGTTCCGAATTTAATGGATAGGGTAATTCGTTATTCTCAAACATGTTTCGTTATATAGCTATAAATTTCGCCCCAAAGTGTCAATTTAAATTTTGGATTTTTTGGGTAATTTTTTGATTTGTTGAGTGTTGTTGTTTAACAAATCAATGAAGTAAGCTGACAGAGATCGACGAAGTATTGATTTTAATCTTAAAAAACGAAAGTTCCGCAAAAATATAAATCTTTATGTTCATGATTATGAATGGCTTTACTGAAGATCCAGTAAAATAAACCTATTAAAGTCGCCCCGCAGTAATGAATAACATACAAATGTGGATTAGTGTTTGATCAAACTAGTAATTTAAAAAAATAGAATTCTAACCACACAATTTTAAACACATGAGTGTTCGGGGGTTTGTTATAAGTTAAAAATTGAATAAACTATAAGTGGGTGTTACTTCTGAAGGTAGAAAATAAGAAGTTGTTGAATTTTTTTTTAATGAATCTTTTAAAAATCAGTACGGCAATTTTTGTAGATGTGCATCATTATTCCAGCAGTTTATTGCTTGAATTTCGAAGGATACAATAGTGGAACATGTCACAAGTATTCGTTATCAGGCAAAAATCCACACCCACAAGTTCTTCACTAATTCCTTCAATATCTTTCACCTGTTCCCACACATAAATTATGTCACTTGCACCTTTGACAAAACGGTAAATAGTTTGATGTCAACCTAGGACAGACTACATAAATCGGAATGTTTGAAGTCGTATCCGCTTCTCAGTCCCATTCGGCGACTGGCGACACTCATCCTTTCTCAATGGGTTCACAGTTCTACCGTTACATTTCGAACAGGTAGAATTCCGAACATCAAAGTGACGTAACTAATCACAGATCGACGCATGAGCCCTGTTGACAACCAACCGGGATCCTTTTGTGTCGGAAAAATTAAAACGCAATACGATCCCTGCTCAATGATTTCGGTTTTGAAATCGGCTTCTGGCTGTGCGGAAAGCGATAAAAATATCCTTTCTGCTACGTATGTCGTCCTCATCCACAGTACTCCGCCAAAGGTCCTTTTCATCGGTGAGCAAGTGTGCTCTGCGGAGTCTCTTCTGTTGTCCCTAGGTGTAAATGGTTTGTTATACTCGGTCAATTCTCATCTCGCTATTGTCTGCCACCGACTACAATGTCTCCTCCTACGTCGCCACATTACATTTGTTCCGCAGTCCTATTGACTAGGGTCCAAACACCAAACCCGGGCCAATAAATTAAGATCATAAAATGATACTTTTCCGTTCGGGTTCAATCCAGCGACGACGGCTCGGTATAGATTGCCCATAAAATAGAACCAGACGTTACCAATCATGGTTTTGACGATTGTCTACTATACAGTGTAATAAAAATAGCATTTTTGCGTGTCTCTAGTTAACTCGAAGTTACTGAATCCGATACATGAAATTTATAATATTATCAAACTTTATAATAATCGATTCTCGCTGATACCAGGCCGACCGCCATCGGCACACTTCATTAGAATTCCAATTTTATGTCACTGATCGCTAGTATATGCTAAAACTAGATGGTTGTCGTTTTGGTTTTCTCAAACTGGTGCCAGCTAATTAAGCAGTTTGGGAAAAACTTCATTTTTTGATAAATTTCAGGGATTGAAACCAGAGAAAATTGAGAGAGTCTCACACGTATCGCTTTCTGTAACTATCATAATACGGAGCACATTATAAGAAACTGCTTATCGTATACTGCTACAACTTTGATCACATCGGGGAGATAGCAGTGCATGGTAAAACCCCTCTAAACAAGCTCCAAACATGGGGGACACTATTGCTATCGGAAGTTCGGAGATTGTTTATCGTGCCAGTAAAGTAAAACACCCACCCCCAACGGTAAACAAGCGAGAAAAATGGATTTTATCATCGCTCTCTCTTTATGACTCTCGTTCGCTGCTTCTATTTACCAGTTTTGTAACAGCTTGCCGATTGTCGATCGTGGACCGCAACAGTTAGTAGGGTCAAATGGTCCAAAATTCCACTTTAAGAATTTGTGTCGTTTTTTCCTGATGAGATCCACATTTTAGCGCCATTCGAAGTATTAACAGTAATTTTAAAATATTTACTAGCTACCATCATGAAAACATTCCCCAAATTTGATTTTTTTTTCTACGATTTGAACCGTGTAGAAAAGTTGGTTAAAAATGGGGGTGGTTCAAAATGATTAAATGGATGGGGTAGAATGTCATTTAGTATGGAGAACTGGTAGTTAGCAACCAAGTTTCTCCATGAGTTTGCTCTGTGGTATGGAAACGCTTATTCCTTAATGAAATCATCGAAAAACCTTAATATTTAGCCAAAAAAGTGAAAAATGTAAAATTTCACCGGAAAATTAAGGAAAAATCTATGAGTTTATGTCCAAGGGTTGTGGCAGTAACTCTAGGGTAAACATATTCTAATATCGTTTGGCAAAGAATACAAATTGAAACGTTCTAGGAATGGTTTAATGAGGTGAGCCATTTTACCCCATCAGTGTGTTTTGGACCATGATCCCCTATGGTTTTCTTCGCTTGCTTTGATCGTGCTTGGGCCCATTCGCAAATTTCATAACGCTGAAGGGGGTGGGTGTAAGGGGGGTTCCATAGCCTTGAGTTTACGCTTTCGCTATATAAGCGAAAGGTCATGGGTTCAATTCCCAACCCCTCCACAAAAAAAAACCCGTCCAGCCACCAGAAGACGCCGCACGGAGGACCGTGCTTTGGGGAGCACATCCATCCTCCGTCAGTATCAGATGGTGACTGAGACAAACTGACCCACTTCGCAGGCAGCTAGCCTCAAACGACTCAGGAACACGGCAAAACGAACCTCCGCAAGAGCAATGGACTATGGCTTATGGAAATCAATTAGACTAACAGCAGAGCACTCTCCTACCTTCTCGGAGTGAGAGCAAAAGAGTAGAAGAGAGTAAGAAGTAGATGATGTAAATATAGATTAGTTAAAAATAGATCGGTTTCGGTAAAGAAGATACAGATGAACTGATTCAGGCACAATAGTGGCCACATGCACAGAGTGCCTTAAAAAAAAGGGTGTTCTGGTGATGTTCCGGCTCATACAAAATTTGTAAAACATTGGGTGGGTGTCGAAAATGGTCATTTTTGGCGGTATGAAATTTGTGAATGAACCCCTTCCATATCAAAAAAGAGCGAATTCTGCAATGCCTGAAAAATTTGGTGTATTTCTTCATATTTCCCTTGGGGCACATATCAAACTTAATATCATCATGTAGAGAAAGGATATAGCTTTTATTTGAATCTAAACATAAAAGCGAGCATTTTTAATTTGTCCACCATTTTGAATTTCGTCAGAAAATCTGTTTTTCTAACCATTAGCGCTCGCTTGTTTTGAGTTCTGAGATCACCATCAGAAAGCTGAAAAAATGAGTGGGAAATGATATTTACCCTACGAAATGAGGCATTTTATAAATCATGTTCTCCTATTCTGACGTATATTCCGAAAGTTCCTGCTAGAATAATTCCAGGAATTCCTCTTGGAATTATTCCGGGAGTTCCTCCTGCTATTATTCCAGGAGTTCTTCCTGGAACTATTTGAGAAGTTCCTCCTGGAATTCTTTCAGGGGTTCCTGCTGCATGTTTTCCGAGCGTTTCTCCTAAAATTCTTTCACGAGTTCCTAATCGAATTCTTCCAGAAGTTCCTTCTGTGATTCTTCAAAGAGTTCTTCCAGGGATTCTTCCAGATTTTTTTTTCTAGGAGTTCCTCCTGAAAATCTTCCGGGTATTCCTTCTGGAATTCTTTCGCGAGTTCCTTCTGGAATTCTTCCAGAAGATTCTGCTGGAATTCTACCGGGAGCTCCTCCTGGAATTGTTCAACGAGTTTCTCCTGGGATTCTTGCAGGAATTCTTCCTACGATTCTTCAAAGAGTTCCTCCTGGGAATCTTCCAGAAGTTTCTTCTGGGAATCTTCCAAGAGTTCCTCCTGGAATTTTTCCAGGAGTTCCACCTGGAATTCTTCCGGGAGTTCCTTCTGGGATTCTTCCGGGAATTCTTCCAGGAGTTCGTTCTGAGATTCTTCCAGGAATTCCGCCTGGGATTCTTACAGGAGTTCCTCCTGGAATTCTTTAGGGAGTTCCTCCTGGAATTCTTTAGGGAGTTCCTCCTGGCATTCTTCCAGTAGTTCCTCCTTGAGTTCTTCCGGGGGTTCCTGCAGGATGTTTTACAGGCGTTCCTCCTAGAATTCTTCCGCGAGTTCCTCCTGAAATTCTTTCAGAAATTCATACTGCGACAGTTTCTATCGGGATTCTCCCAGGAGTTCTTGCTGAAATTCTTTCAAGAGTGCCTCCTGGGATTCTTGCAGGAATTCTTCCTGGAAATCTTCCAAGAGTTCCTCCTGGAATTCTTCAAGGTACTCATCCTGGAATTCATCCGCGAATTCCTTCTGGAATTCTTCCGGAAGTTCCTGCTGAAATTCTTCATAAAGTTCCTCATGGAATACTTCCATAAGTTCCGCCTGAAATTATTCCGAGAATTCCATCTATAATTTTTCCGCGAGATCCTCCAGGGATTCTTCCAGAAGTTTCTCCTGAGATTTTTCCAAAAGTTTCTCTTGGGATTTTTTTCAGCAGTTCCTCCTGGAATTCTTCCAGGAGTTCCTCCTGTGATTCTTCAGGAGTACCTCCTGCGATTGCTCGAGCAGTTCCTCTTGAGTTTCTTCCAGGAATTCATCCTCAAATTATTCCAGAAGTTTCAACCGGGAATCTTCCGAAAGTTCCTCCTGAAATTCTTCCAGGAGTTCCACCTGGAATTCTTCCGGAAGTTTCTCCTGGAATTCTTCTTGAAGTTCTTGTTGTAATTCTGTCTGTAAATCTTTCAATAGTTCCTCATGGAATTCTTCCAGGAGTTTCACTTGAAAATCTTCAGGGGAGTTCCTTCTGAAATTCTTCCGGAAGTTCATCCAGGAATTCTTTTACAAATTTCTCCTGGGCATCTTCTAGATTTTTTTCCTGGGAATGTCTTCAGGGGTATCTCCAAAGATTCTTTAGGCATTTCATTAGGATTTCCCTTAGGGATTTCTCAAGTGATAACTCAAGGATTTTTTCCATGGATTCCTCCTGTGAATGCTCCAAGAGTGCTGCTTTTTTCCTTTGGCAGCATTCATTTATCACGTAACGCTAAAACCCTCCTCTGTAACGCTTTTTGTATGAGCCTAACGCTTGCACCTACCTCCCCCCCCCCCCTCGACCGTTACGTACTTGTGCAATTTTGATTGTACTGGTCAACCACGGAGTAGCAACTACGAATTGTAGATCATCAATGCCAATTAGTGTGAGAAAAAATTATGTTCCCGCTCCAGTCCAATTTTTGGATTGAATTTAGGTCCCATAAGGAATAGCAATAATAACAAAATTGGGCAAAATTTCCGAATAGTCTATGCTTAATAAGAGATGCGCGTCTATCACTACGGCTACCAAGGCTATTAACCAAGCGATTGTTAATTAATTAATGAACATTGTTGGTGATTCTACCACTAGAATTGCCAGTGCGATGTTTCATAATTCGTAATCTCAAAAGGTGGGTTGCCTCCGTAATTTGCACATACGACCTTTTATTATTTTCTTTGACAGGAAAGACGTCGTAAGCTACAAAAAACTCTTCAAATAGTTGATTGTTTTCTTCATTATGATAATATTTGGACTGGATAAAATCCAAGCGAATCTCTTCTTTTTTAGATTTCTCCAGGTAATTTAGAGTCAGTTGAGTTCTTGATCAATATGACCTTGAACAGACGTTCAGTTGTTGTCGTTATAATCGAAAAATTTGTGCTTCTTCTCGATGCTTCCGAAGTAGTTCACAATTCGTGAAAATTTCCGGCAAACGGGCAGAAAACCTTGATTCATTTCAAGATCTTCAAGATCAAGATCCACCAAGTTCGTAAATACTGATTACGACTGGTGGCACTCTTTGCTTTATTGAACACATCAGAATCCAAAATCATGATTATGCACCTGGATATCATGATTCCAGTGTGTTATCATATTATGAAAATACACCATGATTTGGACTCACGATATCATGAGTCAGATTGTCGTAACGCGACACATGTTGCACCTGAGTGCTCGAAATCATGCATCGTATGCTAGAAAATCATGATTCGCGTATCCGTTTCGGATATATTTATAACCTGAGAGAGACTCGCGAAGAGGAAAAATATCAACGTCATATGCAGCCCAGATTCCCCTCTCACGAAACGTCAAATGCAGCCCACCGTTTATATGGCTGAAAAAGTGAAAAGTATTGTGTTCAAAGTAAACTGTTATTTGAAACCTCAGTCAGCGGAGCAGTTTTTTCCAAAGTTTCTGATAAATCTAAGCAGAAGATTAATTATTTCTAATGTCTGCTACGTTTGCTGGCATGAAATTTCACTCAAACGGCTATTTATGATTCGATGTGATGCAAACTTAATCATTTTTTTGCTGAGAGGTTCATGTGAGGATTTGAACAGCATGCGCATAATTTGTATAAACACAAAGTGGAATAAGAAAAAAACTCAGCAATCACAGAAAAAGAAGACCGTCTTCGCGAGTCTCGTCTCAGTTTATAACTAGTGGTCCCGGCCTGGGAGGGAGAAACCAATACAAAATTTCTCTACGTCACAGTGAGCCGAGATTTTGCTGTCACGAACTGTCACTGTGAGCCCGGATCTTGAATAATGGACAAACTTCATAAAAGCGCGTAATTAGCCTAAGGATATTTTTGTATTTCATCAAAAATTTCAAAAATCGAATTAGAATCAATTCATGCACATTCAAAAGTAACGTCGCGAGAGCACCGTATATTCTTATTGAATGTAACGTATTGGAATGAGGCACTTTTTACTGTTTTCATTAAAACTGAAAATTAAACGCATAGAAAACTGTGGCCCTTTTTCAATGTTTGTCCAGAAAGACCGAACGTACACAACAAATGAAAACTAGCGATTTTAACTAAGCCTGCCTTGATTGTCGTTGGCAAACTGGAGTTATCTTGCAATTCGGAAAACAATTGTATCCAATTTCGTGTGTAGTATCGGTGCCTCCCTCCCAGGTCCCGGAAAACTGGAAGTAGGCTGTTGAAAAACGCTATTTTTCGTACCATACATAATGACAGTTTCGTTCGCGCTCGTTTTTTTTTTCAACTTTCCCGGTGAATATCCTGGGATTTTTATACACACAAACACGTCTGAACCCTTGATGAACGAAATTGAGAAAGAATCATTCAAATCCGTTAACCCGTTCGTAAGCCATTTCTTGACATACAAACACCATTCAATTTGTATTTATATAGATAGATAGATAGATTCCGTCAGTCAACCCAATAAAATTAAAATAAAAAAAAAACAAAATTTGCTAGAGCAAGATTCGAACCTAGAACCTTCAGATTGAGAGTCACGTACTTTACCACAGTACCAATCTATCGTGATGAATGATGGGTGATCGATAGGAATGAATTGAAGCAAAGTGCACCACTTTGTGTTGTTGCTCTGGATGTTACGTTTATGAAGAATCATGATTATGACTCCAGAAACCATGATTTGTCGTCCTGATATCACGACCTAACCAATTTATGAATTTCATGACTTGTAAATCATGGTGTGGGAATCAGACTTTTAACCGTGTATCAAAATTACCGTCAGTTAAAAGAATTTGTGTACACAAATCATTTCAATACATTGCGCACTTGATTCCTCAAGTTATAATCCAGGATTTACGAAAATCATGTTCATTCATGGTACACGAGAGTCCCTAGTGTCTTCAGTTTGGGAACCACATCCGTCGAAGAAAGCTTCAGTGTCGCTGCTGCTCCCATGGATTCACTCTTATCGGAAGGCCGAATCTCTAAACCACAAAGTGGATGTTCCGCTGGATGTTTCTCGTCTCATTATCATCGAAGCCAATGCTGGAAGAACTGTTTGCATGCCGTTCTCCCTTCGTTCCCCATACGCAGAGTCTGGCCAAAGAAACACTGTCCCGATCCCGAGTAATGGTTAGACACTTCGCCGTTTGGGAAAGTGAGAAAAAATCAGTTGAAATTTGATACTTTGAACGAAATCGAGCTTATTAGATAAATGTTCTGGCTACCATTTTTCACCTGACTGGATCCGTGAAACACTGACATAAACTTAAAAGCGTGATTATAGTCGGATGTGCGATAGTGATCAGCTAGATGATGACCGCAGTCGATTGGCGCCTCGTTACCACAAGAATTTCGGCGGTTTTCTGGAATCAGCTTGGGAATGGTTGTGAACAAAGCTGTTCAGTTTGCAACTGGTGGTAATGACTCATGACACTTCCAAGAGAGTAACATATGTCTAGCGTTCTTGAATACCCATTAGAATAGGTAACTATTTCCCACACCTGAGAAGCATCGCCTTATCTAACTTTCTTTATCGCGTACCTTTTGGAATGTCTCCGTCCAGCCGACCACCGAAAACACATAAAATACAGTTCGGAGGCTGCTTCCTGGAAATGATGCACCATTAGGTGTCGTATAACAAAATATGCGTATAAAATAGAAATTAATAAATAGTAATAAAATTGATTTTAACGCCTTTCTTATCAGGTTCACGGGATATTCGGCAGTCGTCATCGTCGTCATTTGGGAGCATCGTAAAATTCGATATGATACAATCAGTGCGTGCGGGGTCGTCGAAGTAGAAGCCACATGTCGATGCTGAATGACGGTCGAGAAAAAATAAACGAATCAACTCGGCAGATGGAGTGAAAACGATTTTCGACTCGTTTGTCACATCGTTGGGGTATTCGTTTACGATTTTTCATTTACATCACCGGCATAGAGGTGGGACGATTGATTATTATTGAAGTTGTTGTCATCGAAGAGATGACAAGCAAGTGCATTTAGGGATGTCAATAGAGCAATGAACAGAAAAAGGTTTTTGTCACGGTTTATCCACAAAGGCACCATAAAAAGAGGGTCAATGCATATGAGGAATAAGATATCCAATTTTTTCTTGCACTCAATTATTTTGGTAGATATAATCTGATATATTCTGAACAATTGGGATTTACAACTTTGGTGAATAAAGTTCTCAATCAGCAACTGTAAAATGTTTGCAAAGCTTTGAAGATAAAGAAAAATAGAAATATAAATAAGCAAAATAACTGAAAAATAATAATTAAAAAAATGGATTTTAACCTGGAACCAATGGAACCAAAACTTTGATGAGTTAAAAAATTACAAAGTGTCAAACTTTAAGCCCATTTTTTCCAAAATATTAAAAATGTCACTCTGACTTAACGCCGATCATATCATTCGCATTGGTTGAAAATTAATTATAAAAGATAATAACATGAAATTCGTAATTTTAAAAGTGAAAACTACATATGTATCGTTCGTAAACTAAAAAAAAATGATCATCAACACTTCTAAAACCACATTTGAGATGGGTGCCATAAAACTAATAATAATGATAGCCTCCGATAGATCAAACTTGAGGAGTCTGTGCATATCACCCTGTACCAAAAATTCCTTTTTATGAGCTTTCGTCTGATCGAAAGCAACGATATTGAGTCTTCGTTCCGAGGTCTGTTAACTACCTGCATCACGCTTGGAAACAAAACGTCCATCTTAATTCCGAAACAAAAAATTCATCAACAAGTCAGGACAGGTCGATTTATAGATTTATTGTCCCTTGTGTCGACCTTGGCTTTTCTTACCAATGAGCTCTTCTATCTAATCAATGAATCAGTATGTCAAGCTCCTACACGATATGTCCCTTCGGCATGTTTCCGCTTGGACGACAAGATCATTAATTCACCAGTGTTAGGAGCAATTTGTTGTGTAGGAAATAAACTTCCAATAAATTCCCACGCACTGCAATCGGTCCGCATCGAACATGTCCTCATCAGAAAACATCAAAAACGTCAAAAAAGCAGTCGAATCGGAAAAATATGCAGGCCGCCTCGGAGATCTTATTCCTGTAGATATTACACACCCTCGACGTCTTCGTAGGTTGGAAGGTACTCGAAGTCGTCGTCTGGATGGGGAAAGAACAAGAAACGGAACGAAGTCGTCCTATATGCATGAAGACACGTCCCAAAACCGAATCTTCCTCTAATGAAAAGTAGCTCCGATCCGAGGCGCCATGCCACATGCTGTTCGCAGACAATAGAATGTTTGTTCTTCCCATCATCATCAGAGGCTAATGTCAGACCAGTACCCACCCATGGGACGACCGAGAAGGCGAAGAAGCTGACGGCGACAACGACGATGACGTTCAGCCAGATTTATGTTGCGTGTAATGTTGGACTAGATCACTCTTCTTGCACAGTTGGAGCCGTCGAATCCATGGGCAAAGCCAGGATGTTAGTCAAGGGAAACGATCTCAATGCTATTATTTAATAATTTTTCATAAATCGAAAATTTTCAATACCTTCTGCATTCTTTTGGTATGTTTTTTAAACGTTTACATGAAGGGACCCAGATAGCCGTAGCGGTAAACGCGCAGCTATTCAGTATGACGACCATGCTGAGGGTCGTGGGTTCGAATAAGCACATGCAAAAATGGTCAATCGGCAAAGAAAGCTCTCAGTTAATAACTGTGGAAGTGCTCATAAGAACACATTAGTGTTTAAATTTAGTAGATTACTGAGAAGCAGGCTTTGTCCCAGTTAGGACGTAACGCCAGAAAGAAGAAGAAGACATGGAAGCTACTCATTTTTTGTGTTTTCTGGCCCGAAACCGACCAAAGAAAATCTTTCAGAGAAATTCCTCTAGCGTTTCATCCTGTAATAACTTCAAAACTTCTGCAGGCATCCTGTGAAGAGTTCTTGAGGCTTTTTAAGATGATTTTCCTCTAGACATTCCACCGAGGGTTTTGCTTTTGAAGGCACAAGAAATAAGTTCATGAGCTTTTTCAATCATTTTAGTTTCAAAAATTTCTTCAGGAATTTCCCAAAAGATATGTGAAAGTATTCTCTTAAATTGCTAGAGCAATAACACCGAAAGTTCTTCTATGTATAATTTCCAGCACACTGCCTACTTGTTCAGTAATCAATTTTTTTTAGATCATCCAAAACTCATCCAACATTTGTCTTGAGATAACATCAGAGTATTACTTTAGACCAGCGTTTCCCAATCGAGGGTCCACGAACCCCTATGGCACCGTGATTACCTCTCAAGGGGGCGAAGCCATTGCATCAAAAAGTATTATCTATCTAGATAAATGAAAATGGATTGGTGTTTGTATGTCACGAAATGACTTACGAACGGGACAACGGATTTGGATGATTTTTTCTCCGTTTCGTTCGTCAAGGTTTCCGACGTGTTTGTGTGTTTAGAAATCTCAAGATATTCACCGGGAAAGTATAACTATAACGGAACTATAATTTTGTATGGGACGAACCATAGCGTTTTTCAACAGCATGGCAAGATGAAGTTTGCCGGGACCACTATAGTATTCATTAAAAGTTCTAAAGAATAATAGCTACCAACATATAAAAAACATCGGATTTCTATGAATAACATATTTAAGCAAACTGAAACCAATATCAACTTTTCTCTCAATACATAAAAAAAAAATCTCAATAAAAATTTGGTAGATATGCTCACTGGATTCCTTTCAAAGCAGCACTCTTTCTTTGCATTTTTTTTTTTCAAAATCTAAAGTGTAGGTGAATCTCCGGAAAATCGTGAAGACTCCTTGGCCGACCCATTAGAACACTCATTGCATTTTCATTTTGTGGTTTTTACAATTCGGTGTATTTCTCGAACTAACCAAACTATTCGATTGAAGTGAGTATGCTTGTGTTCTAGGATCTGATTAAGAAATTCACAACAGAAATTTATGCATGGTGTAATAATAATTCAGAACTACCTACAATTCACGTAATTCTTCCAACTAGTGGCAAAAATGGGTCCAAATTCACAAGTAATGATTATTTTATGGTAATTTGCTATCATAGTTTGCAACCTGCTGCTTATAATAATAGCTTTGTTCTACTTTATGCTCTTCTCACAAATTGATCACCTCCTTGTCCTACCCATATCAGTGACGATTGTCGAGCTGACAGTTATTACGAAACTTCACTTTTTCTGATTGGAGCGAATTAGAAGCTCGCTCATCGACTGGCGTTACCTGCACAGTGGGTTTGCTAACATCCCCCACCCCGTGTAGCTTCGGTATGATCCAACTTTTTTCTGCTTCTGGTCCACGAACTGCTTCTTGCACTTCCAATAGTGCCAGCCATTCCGTCGTCCTCCTTCTACGACAATTACCAGATCGCCTGGTTTTATCGGCCTTAATGGCTGGAACCACGTCATGTGAGTGTGGGTAGATATTCATGTACCCAGCGCTTCCAGAACGTATGCGATCGATTCCGCTTCAACCGTTATTGTTTCGAGGACATCGTCGCTTGGGTGCCGTGGATGGTCCGCGATTGCTTGCATAGCTGTCTTAACAGACCTTACCATGCGCTCCAATGATCCTCCCATGTGGAGTGCTAGAGGAGGGTTGAACAACCATCTCGTGTGAGAGTTCGTGAATGTCAGAGCACAGTCGTTATTGTGTTTCAGTAGGTTGCTAGCTTCGCATCATTAGTTACCCTTGGCGCCGCTAGTATACGACTGTTCATCCTGATCACACCATCCTCATCTAGCATTGGAGACATTTTGAACAGTGTACTAGACTTGCAGATTTGCTTCGCATCCTTATCTGGATTTTCCTTGTTGTAAATAAGCGTAGCGTCTGGATATTCCTGCATCTAAACTTGTAGAAATATCAGGGATTCGGCCTTCTGCAATTCCTGCTGTGTTACCAGATCGTTTGCTGTCAATCCTCGAAAAAGCTTGACCACCCGCACTACGTAGCTGTGCACGGTTGTTGAGTCTGACCATAGGTATCGAACAGCTATAGGTATTGTTAAAGACTTGAGGATGCTGTCCAATAATCTCGCTCCGAGTCAGAGAATGGCAGAAGACTCGGAGCGGTGCAAAATATGCATGTGCTACTCCCAACTTTCGCGTGCGTCTCCTGTTTTTGTTGAGTGACACAAAAGAAGGTGCGAGTATTGCCGCAACTGTTTGAGAGACAAAAGATAGCTCCAACTCTACTCTTTAAAACTCTTGGAGTAAAGCACAATGTGCTTCGTTTGGTGCTTTTCATTGAAAACATAATCGAGAACGAATGTGACTGACGACGGGGACGGTGTTGTCGAATCATTTTTGCTTGCTGTACACTTCAAAATCATTCTTGGGTTTATTCACAAATTTCATAACGCTGAAAATAGTATTTTTTTCGAAACTCACCCACTCATAACGCATTTTGTATGAAAATTTTTCGAATTTTGTATGAGCTATAATATCTCAAGGACACCCACCCACCCCCTTCAGCGTTATGAAATTTGAAAGTAGGCCCTTACGTAGAACGCACGTGAATTTGCAACTAGGATGTAGGACATTTCTTACAATGTTCGGAAATTATTTTAAAATTAGAAGCCGTTCATAAATTGAGTAAGGAGTTATGTGTAGGGTTAGTCATGTGGAGGGTGGAGGAAGTTGTTTGTTACGCGCCAGACAAATTATTTCTAATTTCATACAAAAAATCTTCCCTCGGGAGAGGAGGTGTCAAAAAACCGACAAAACTCTTGACACTCCCGTGGAAAAGCAATTCTCAACTTCGCCTTCCTTGTAAAAAATCTTACCGCGTTTAGTCTTCCCGCATTTAATATTTGCGTTTCAAACGCACACAGCAATAACAAATGTCGAATTCGTTTTTGAACCTAGGTTGAAACTGACGCAAACCGTTCTGAATCACAGTTTCAACCCCAACCCGATTCAGGTTTGACCGAACTACAATTTGCTTGAAGTTGGTTTGTTTATGTGTTAATTACCGACCTAAACCTAAAAACAAAAACGACAATAAACACAACGACTACGCGAAAATTTTGTCAGATAATATATTGAATATAATCAAAGCAATCGTTTGTTCAGGAAATTGTCAAAACTCCTGGTCAACACGAAAAGTATACTGAAGATCGAAGTATGTGTGAGACGAAATCATGTATGATTTATGAAGTAAATAAACGTTTGTGTGGTTCGTTTGAGAGTGGCGTCCATCGGTACTCCATCATCAAAGCAAAGTGTTGTTATTTGAGAGAGCCTTGCCTAATGCTCAGAGAGATTCTCAGCAACGGCACATGGGAGATTTAGCACGCAAAGAAGAATGGGTGCAACACAATTCATATTGCACTAGCACGTCTCTTTCAAGTTGAACGTGCTGTCTCCCTGCAGCGCGTGCTGCAAATAGAACTATTATTAGTAGAACGCTAGTGGCGCTGTTGTGACAAAAATGAAATAATTTATAATTACTTTTAACTGTACTTTTTCAATGTTTACTCAATGCCATGTTGTAGAGAATGATTTGTTATGTTATTAAAAATTTATTTGACACTTTGAGGCCCGATACTCACGCTGTCAGCGCGTGGCGAACTAGATGTTGGTAACACGAACAGTAGCGACATTAGCATTCTTTGGTTAATGCTTCTACTGTGCTGCACCGAAAGCGTTTTGAGTCGCACCCTATCCCTGCTCCGAGTAGAGCGGCTTGCAGCTCCAACCGTGGTTTAGAAAGAGGTTTTATAGGCGCTACCTTCGTTCTTGCTTCTATTAATGTACAACGCGAAGTTTCGCCGTATACGTATATCAAAGGTATGCCACGCAGGCGTACGCTTCCTCGCTTGCATCGACAAAAACATGGATTCCCTCACAGTTCGGCGTTGCTCCACCGCTAAGGAAAAAATACCTTGGAACACGAACTTCACTTATGTTCTCCAGTAAGCTGCTCCATCTTTTCCAATCTTCCAGGATTTGTCGGGTAACTGCTTCGTTCCAATCAGCTCCAGTCCTCCAAATCCGCTGCATGATGATTTTTCCATGCACTGTGTAATGCGCGATCAATCCTAAGTGGATCGAAAACGCACATAATCGTACAAAACACTTTTCGTTTAATTGGAGCTCCATGCTTTTCGAAGATTTCAAGGATCTCTTCTTTCAAATGCAGCTCGAAGCTGAAAATATCCTCAGATGGCCGCCAGACCATACCTAGTACCTGCTCTCTCTACGTTTGCCTCCGGCGTTATTAATTTCACCGCTTCTTCTGTCGTGTCTACGCTGTCCAGATAGTCATCGACATAATGGTTTTCTATTATGGTCCTTGCCGCTTCAGGATATTGTACCGCGTGCTCCTCTGCATACTCCTTTTTTTAAGTATTGCGCAATAGACGGCGAACATGCTCCAAACTAGGCAACATCCATAACAATGATTTGTAGTGGCTGATCTGCGCGTTCCCTGAATACAAATCTCTGCGATTGTCGGTCTTTCAGTCGGATCAGAAACTGGTGAAACATTTCCTTAATATCTTCACTAACGGCTATTTGTTTCTGTCGGAAACGCAGTAAGACAGTAGGTAATGCTGCCAGTAGGTCTGGTCCTTTAAACATTCTATCATTGAGAGACATGCCTTCAACGCGTGCCGCTGCGTCCCAGATCAACCTAGCTTCCGTTGATTTCGTTTGACCCCCAGTGGAAGATACCAAACACGTCACGGTTATGTAGACTCCAGTTGAGGTGCCGTAATGCGGTGGACCCTGGACCCTGGGGCATAATTCTGGACATTCCGCAATTCGGTGATCTATCTTACAGCAATATAGACATGGTTTAATACATGAGCTAGCTAGTTTCTCCGCACGGACAAGGTTGACGGTTTCTAGTTCAGGAGCCGTTGGGGTTTGTTGGTGTACGAACAATTTCTCTGTCGAAAGCTTTTCCTTCTTAGGTTCCTCCAGTCTTGTGGATCTCTCGAGAACGTTGGCAATTCCTTTGGGATGAATTGACGCACAGCCAACTGCTCTGCTGATGGCCCTACTCGTCTGCACTGCGACTCGGATGTACGATGAGCTACAGGAGGTATTTGAGCTGCCACCGGGAGTGACGAAGAATACCGTAGAGGTTCAAGAGAGGGTACTGAAGCGGATGAACTGGTAACTTGGTTCTGTTGATGCCCGCGAGTGTTCGTGGGTTGCGCTTGGCATAACTGTACCGTTTCAGGCTGAAGTGTCGAATGCCGCAACTGTTGAGAATAGGCTAATGCGTTGAATGCAAAGCATTTGAAACCCGGAGGTATTGGGACTCTTTCTGTCGATTGGAACGTATTTGGCTTTGAAGTTTGCATCAGTCTCTGCGTTGCTAGCGATACAAGTGGATTCGCAAGCTGCTGTTGCGGTGGTCCGCAAGGTAACGTGCTCCACGTGCTCACTTCGAGCTGACATCCTGGATTTGGTTTCACTTTTGATAAACTTGACTTATGCCACTACACTGGCCCTAATTGTTTCGATACACTTGACAGTGAAGGCAGTTCATTTATTTGTGGGACTCTACAGAGAAGACGGTGTTGGGATACCTGATTCAGATATACTGACTGAGTTTGTTGTCCCTCAATCTGGCTCCTAGCTGAATCAAAGGGTCGGATACATTTTTAGTTTGTTGTTTCGGCGTACTTGTTTGAACGCTTTCGGAATCGGTTTTAATCTTACATTTGAGACGCTAATACAATCGCTCGCCTGGATGCTCGTAGATTTAACGGCACTACTGGATGCACCTGCATGGACATCACCAGTGCGAATGGTATACAAATTCTGATGGACAGCAGAACTAACCTCGGTCGATGTAAGCGTCGAATTCTGCATTTGACTGTGTACTACATTCGTCGTCGCCTTATAGAACTGATCCTCTGTGCACCCGGTATCGTGTTGATTGGATTCCCTGGCATCTCACTCTGGATCTTAACGCTGCATGTGGATTCGTAAACTACTGCTTCGGATCGTAATCCTTCTTCACCAACTACGACGTTCGTGGGGAAAGAACCGTCCCCAAGACTTGTCGACATGGGATCTACTTGTCCCAACTGGGCAGGTTCTCCGAACGCTGCATTGACGCCACCCGGAAGCAAGTTGGCATCAGTGGCTTCTCCCTCGTCCGGGTCGGTGGATCCAATCCACTTTCTGGTATTAACACGAATTACTCTGGAACTTATCCAGAGCTCGCTTTGCTTCATGTAGAGCGGTTCTCTTCTTCTTCTTGCAGCTGAGCTTCTGCAGCTGATCACCTCCTGGTCCTACCCATATCAGTGACGTTTATCGAGCTGATAGTTATTACGAAACTTCACTTTTTCTGATTGGAGCGTATTCGAAGCTCACTCATCGGCTGGCGTTACCTGCACAGTGGGTTCGCTAACAGAAATCTTTGAATGGTTTTTTACACAACCCTGATTTTTAATTAGACTCCAATAATTTGATCACGGCGTATTTTTTTTTTCTTAATAAAAAGCTGAAATAATAAGTTCTGTAACACCTCAGTTTATTTTGAATTAATTTTTCATCGACCAATAAAGGGGAGGCAAACGACCCTTCTCTGCTCCCTTCTGACCACGTCCGTGCCATCTAGGCAGAGCAAGAAGGGAAAGACAATCGGTCACACTTCAGTTATTCATACCCGCAAAGGGCTCGCCAAAGGAAGCACTCCATGATGCAAAACTGCTAATTATCCACTCAACACTTGCTTCCACTATTGTGAATGGCTCTCTGAAGAGAGTTTGACGATCTTGGAAACAGCGTGGAAAACCCAATCAAGCACTTTTTGAAATCAAACTCTGTAACACTAGGGCAGCCCTTTTGTGGATCAATCGCTGACATGGGCTGCGAAAAAAAATCCCTTCGCAAATGCACTTTGGACGAATTACAATTATACAGGTGATTGTATAATTGTAATTCGTACCGGTACTTTACCTACTTCAATGCTGACCGGGCGGCACCGCGGTCAAATTCCATTACAGGGCCGTTATTGGGCTCGTTACGATATGCAATGAATTTTCCCTTCAATTGCATTCGCAGTACCAAGAGATGACGTACGTGAGCACATGAACTATGGTACGCATTGCTAAATACTCACTGCACACGTGTGGCACGGGGCCACTAAATGGGGGTTTTGGGACAACCACTCAGAGCGAAATTACAAGTTTCGTGGCCTAGACGTGCGATCAGTGAAAACTAATGAACGATTCGATGTCAATAATTAACCAATCACAAGTCAATAGAACCAACGCGGTAAGTGGAAACAAATTGCTCAGATTTCCACATGGAAGAGATTCGTAGAGCATTTCTCATATTTGACAATACCATGACCCCAGTACCAACCGACCCCAGAGGACCTAGAACTCCGATAGAAATAATGTCTTTATAAATATCGTGAGCATAACTTGTGGCTTCGTGATCATGTGCAGGGTATCCATCTATCTGAGAAATCCGGGAAAAGCGGAAAAAATACAAATGACCGGTTTGTTTCCATTTTGAGTACTATGGAAGAAATTAACCCTCTAATACCCAAATTTTAATTTTCGATCTAAATATCATTTTTCGTTATCTAAAATCG
Source organism: Aedes aegypti (assembly GCF_002204515.2). Taxonomy (NCBI): domain Eukaryota; kingdom Metazoa; phylum Arthropoda; class Insecta; order Diptera; family Culicidae; genus Aedes; species Aedes aegypti. The sequence continues at coordinate 146,258,746 of NC_035108.1, forward strand.
TTCTAAACACGTTTTGGGCAATGATTTATTTTTATTCGCAAATCTATGAATTTTGGTTTTTGATTTTTGTAATTTTTATTTTTGAACATCCCTATTCTTTTTTATTTTTTCTTGGAGCCTCTCCTGAGTACTGATTTTTGGCAATAATAAAAAATCACATTTTTACGGTACTTTTAAAAATATTAATTTTGTAATTTTTTTTCGAAACATGTTTTATTTTCCGTGTAACTAACGGAAAAACAGATTTGAAATAATTTCAATACCATCAGACTCTTCTTCTGTGATAGGTTGATTGTAGAAAAATATTAGAGATACGATTTTTTATATTACACGTTAAATTAACCCCAGGCATTTGTAGGTTATATAAGAATACAATTTTTCAAACATTTTTCAAAAATACAAAAAAGTTTCAAAAGTCATAAAGAACTTCCCTAATATGCGTGTTATGAGCCAAGGTTTAAGCCAAAAACAAAATCATTTTTATTTTCGAGCTACAAAATATACACAAATTAGCAAAGTGTACCCCGTCTAAAGGCGGGGTTGGGTATTAGAGGGTTAAAAAAAAAATAAAAGAGATACACGACTGCCTAACAACAGGTACTTCGAATCATCTAACTTTTTATTTATTGGTAGAATGATAGTTAACGGTGTCTAGTGTTTGTAGCAAAATCTTCTACAAAATTGTTGGTTTCTTAAATAATTGTTTAGCAGACATTTTTTTTCGATTCCTTGTGAAATGAGAATGGAGAGAGACGGCCACGAACCGAGTGAATTAGCGAAATAATGTTGGCAAGGTTTTATCAAGATAATTGATATGGAACCTAATAAGTAAATGAATGATAAGAGTCCCATCTGAAGAAATACCTTGAAGACGTCCTGAACGAACCTCCAAAGGAATCTTTAGATAAGATCCAGTAGATATTTCATATTCATTCAAAAAATATGTATTAAAAAAAACTATGATGGACATATCGCAGAGCTACTTGCGCGCTTCCATGACTCACTTTAGCATGGAGTTTTTTTCCCAGCCGAATCGTTTGGAACTGTGTAATAATAATCACTTCAATACGACGCATATTGTGTGTGGCCAAATATGAGCTCAATAGCTTTCAAAAAACCCCACTGCCGATGTGAACCAAAAGTGCCAAGAATTGGATCAGGTTCCCAACATAGAAAAATTCTGGATTTGTTTGTAGAAGAAACGTCAGAAACAGTACAAACCAGGTTTGTTTATTGGTAATAGAAGAATCCCTTTTTGAGGAAATTATACTAAGTCACCATTACGTTCCGTCAGTTTTTTTTTATTATATGGCACGTGTATCATTAAAGAATGCTTCAACAGATTTGGAAACTTACCTCACTTCTAATGTGTTTTCACAAAAAGAAAACTCAAAGAGTTCATTACCCAACAATTCCAGTTTCCTTAGTTTGCAAACCGTTCGAACAAATACTCAGTTCGGCTAGCCTTCCCACACCCATCTTAATCACAAGCTGTTACAAACCCCCCTACCCAAGCAAGCCAAATGGAAAGCTCAATTTATCGAACAATCGAAAATGACCGAAATTACATCTCTTCAACCAATCTAACAAGCTAATTTTGTTAGTTTTTCGTTCATTCTCACTAAAAGGCATTATCTGCGGCGAGCCTATATTTTACCGTGAACGGGTCGAACCACACAGCTCGGCAATAATGCCTGGAAACCTGAAGGGTAACAATCTCCGGCTGCCCCTCGAAGGATCGCCTCGCACTCCGAGATTCTGTAACCGAAAACGTATAATTATCGCATATGTGAGTAGTATAGATTTTAACCATTCCATCCAAAATAGCAGGTTTCTCGCTTATGCCACCCCATTTGGTGCGGTCCAGATCTCCCGGATCGTTCCCCTTTGGCTTCTCTGTTTCACTGTGTCTGATACCCTAGTTCCTATCTTATTCCCGATGGACCGCTGCCGTGTATAAAATTGATACCCATTTGGGATTGATGCTGGATACAAACCGTGGCACAACGATGACACGATGCCAATGAATGAAGTGGAGTGCACGGTGTGTCAGGAAACTATTAATTACTCAAAAAATGGCAAAGAATTATTCGGCGCCCACCAAAAGCCATGGTATTCTAGCAACCTCTCGGTGAATTTGAAAACGGGACTTTTGTAAGTGATTTTTTTGTATAAATTATGTTATTTTAAGAACAAAATTAAATGAACTTTTTTTTAATAACATTCTCCAAACCAGTTCCAACTACATTTATGTCAAACAGTCATTTCGTTGTCGATTTTTATGTGTTAACATACCCATTATCAATGTTACTCCAATACCGAAAATCGACTTTCAATTATATGAAAAATAATTGATCGGTTGAAAATAAATCGTTATGCAGTCTATCAATTGTAATCAATATCTGCGATACCAGTACTTGTTATAAAAATATAAAACAAAAAACTTTAAAACAAAATGCACAATTATTCAGATTTGTTTCCAAAAAAACTATCAAAGTAACCCCGTTGTACGGTGTATATTTTAAGAACTGATTTAGAATCATGATTATAATATTTTTGAATTTAGTTTCAAAACTTCAAATAACCATAGTTTTGCTATCCTCTGATAGAATATTCTCAAATTTTCAGAGAACTATCTGAAATTATATATCTTTTGAATGCATTTTAGACATTTTATTATTGTTGATATTATTATTTAAATTAAAATATGCGTATAAACAATAATTAATGCACACATTCTTACTTACTTATTTTGCTTTACATCAATTATCTTGATAAAGCCTCGCCAACAATATTTCGCCAATTCACTCGGTCCATGGCCGCTTCTCTCCATCCTCGACTGTGACCCACGCTCTCCAAGTCATGGTGCACCTGGTCAATTCTCCTAGCTCGCTGCGCCCCACGCCTTCTTGTTCTGACCGGATTCGTAGCGAACACCATCTTTACAGGGTTGTTGTCCGGCATTCTTGCAACATGCCCTGCCCAGCGTATCCTTCCAGCTTTAACTACCTTCACGATACTGGGTTCGCCGTAGAGTTGAGCGAGCTCGTGGTTCATCCTTCGCCGCCACACGCCGTTCTCCTGCACCCTGCCGAAGATCGTCCTTAGCAGTCGGCGTTCGAAAACCCCAAGAGCTTGCAAGTCCTCTTCGAGCATAGTCCACATTTCATGCCCATAGAGGACTACCGGTCTTATGAGCGTTTTGTACACCGTGCATTTGGTGCGGGGTGAATCTTTCTTGACCGCAGTTTCTTCTGGAGCTCATAGTAGGCACGATTTCCGCCGATGATGCGCCTTCGTATTTCCCGACTAACATTGTTGTCAGCCGTCAACAAGGATCCAAGGTAGACGGACTCGTCTACCACCTCGAACGTATCCCCGTCTATCGTAACACTGCTTCCTAGGCGGGCCCTGTCGCGCTCAGTTCCGCCAACCAGCATGTATTTTGTTTTCGACGCATTCACCATTAGCCCGACTCTTGTTGCTTCGCGTTTAAGGCGGGTGAACAAATCTGCCACCGTTTCAAATTTTCTCCCAATAATATCCATGTCGTCCGCGAAGCAAACAAATTGTCCGAATCTCGTGAAAATCGTGCCTCGACTGTTAAGTTCGGCTCTCCGCATGACACCTTCTAGCGCAATATTGAACAACAGGCACGAAAGTCCGTCGCCCTGTCGTAGTCCCCACCGAGACTCGAACGAACTGGAATGTTCGCCCGTGATCTTCGCGCAGTTTTGCACACCGTCCATCGTTGCTCTAATCAATCTTTTGAGCTTCCCGGGAAAACTGTTCTCGTCCATGATTTTCCATAGCTCTACACGGTCGATACTATCGTATGCCGCCTTGAAATCGATGAACAGCTGGTGCGTAGGGACCTGGTACTCACGGAATTTCTGTATAATTTGCCGCACGGAAAAAATCTGGTCCGTTGTCGAGCGGCCGTCGATGAAACCTGCTTGATAACTTCCCACGAACTCGTTTGCTGTAAGTGATAGACGACGGAAGAGAATCTGGGATAGCACTTTGTAGGCGGCGTTTAGGATAGTGATTGCACGATAATTTTCACACTTCAGTTTGTCGCCCTTTTTGTAGATAGGGCATATAACGCCTTGCTTCCACTCCTCCGGTAGCTGTTCCGTTTCCCAGGTTCTGACTATCAGTCGATGCAGACAAGCGGCCAACCTATCCGGGCCCATATTGATGAGTTTTGCTCCGATACCATCCTTGCCAGCGGCCTTGTTGTTTTTGAGCTGTTGAATGGCATCCTTAACTTCCCCCATCGTGGGAGCTGGTTGGTTTCCACTGTCCGCTGTGCTGTGTTCTCTGCGCCATTCAGGTGTTCATTGTAGTGCTGCTTCCACCTTTCGATCACCTCGCGTCCGTCCGTCAAGATGCTCCCATCCTTATCCCGGCACATCTCAGCTCGCGGCACGAAGCCCTTGCAAGATGTGTTTAGCTTCTGATAGAACTTCCACGTTTCTTGAGAACGGTACAGCAACTTCATCTCTTGGCATTCCAGCTCTTCCCGGCGGCGCTTTTTGTCCCGGAATAGGCGGGTTTCCGCTTCAGTCTGTATCGTTCCACGTTTTGTCGCGTACCATGCTGTAACATTGCAACCCGCTTCTCTAAAACCTCCTGGCACTCTTCGTCGAACCAATCGTTTCTTGAGCTCCGTGCCACATATCCGACAATGCTTTCGGCAGCGTCGTTAATGGCTGCTTTGACTGTCCTCCAGCAATCCTCAAGAGGAGCCCCATCGAGCTCGCCCTCATTCGGCAACGCTGCCTCAAGATTCTGCGCGTACGCATTGGCGACATCCGGTTGTTTCAGTCGTACTAGATTGTACCGAGGCGGGCGTCGGTACCGTACATCGTTGATGACGGATAGTTTTGAGCGCAGTTTCACCATCACCAGGTAGTGGTCGGAGTCCATGTTAGCGCCACGATAGGTTCTAACATCGGTTACGTGGTCGATTTGCGATTCTGTCTGCTGAGGTGATCTCCAGGTGTACCGATAAGGGAGGCTGTGCTGGAAATAGGTGCTACGAATGGCCATGTTCTTGGAGGCGACAAAATCTATCAGTCGTAGGCCGTTCTCGTTCGTCAGCCGATGGGCACTGAACTGTCCAATCGTCGGTCTGAACTCCTCCTCCTGGCCAACCTGAGCGTTCAAATCTCCTATGATGATCTCGCGTTCGAGCTGCGCGTAAAATGCGTCCTTGTCATCATCAGTGCTTCCGGAGTGTGGGCTATGCACGTTGATTATGCTGAAATTAAAGAATCGACCTTTGATTCTTAACTTGCACATTCGTTCATTGACCGGCCACCACCTGATCACGCGCCTTTGCATATCACCCATCACTATAAAAGCTGTTCCCAGCTCACGTGTGTTGCCGCAGCACTGGTAGATGGTATGATTGCCTCTAAACGTTCGCACCATCGAACCTGTCCAGCACACCTCCTGCAGCGCTACGATGCCGAAACCACGGATCTTCAGTACCGTAAAACGGGGTAACATTGATAGTTTTTTCGAAGAAAACTTGAATATTTATATATGCTGTTTCAAAGCATAATAATATACATTTTTAAAACAAGTACTGGCATCCTAGCTATCGATTGCAGTTGATAGACTTCCAAAAGATTTATTATGAATGGATATATAATTTTTCATATAATCGAAAGTTGGTTTTCTGTTTTGGGGTAACTTCGATAATGGAGTATGAATCGAATAAAATTGAATGAATAACGAACATTTGTAGGGCATTGCATACCTCTTGGCGTTTAACGTTATATGGAAATTTCTGACTTAGATTACAAAAATGGTCCCAGTTTGTGAAAATGCTATTCGCTAAGAGATTTGAGACTGTATTCAAGTTCTATGATAACTAGGCTGTCAAAGATAAGTGGCCAACTATTCAAAACTAACCAAATAGTGATCGTAGAACAGATTGTTTGTAAGCGTTTTGAAAATGCTAAAATTGTGTAAATTTTTTAAATTCGTATAAAAAGCCTAAAATGTTCTTGATTTAAATGAAAACCGCTCTTACATGAAGTGTCATACTAATATTCTTTAGTTTTGCATTTGTTTTGCTTAACTGATTAACAGAAACTTCGTTATTTCGTTTAATATGTTGTGGGTCTCGCACTATTAAAGTTACCCGCATTATCAAAGTTACCCCGTTTTACGGTACATCGGAGAGTATGCGTGTGCTTCCGATGAAGTTGAGAGATTTGCAGCTCCACGTACCGAGTTTCCAATCGCTAGTCCTTTTTCGTCGCTGTGGTCTTTTCCGATTGTTCCGGTCCGTATTTCCTCGTTGGCGTTCCTGTGCTGATGTGTTTTTATGGTTGGCTTGCAGGGCCCGACACAAACCCCCAAGATTTCCGGAGAACCATTCCCCCTAAATGTTCGGAGGACCATAGTGCGCAGTTTAGCTTAGAGTCCTTCTCTGGCACTCGGACGATGATCAGCCGCCCCTGATATGGGGAACAGACACTGTTGTGAGCCGCTCCTAACCCCCCTTCCCTGTCAGCATACGACCAAAGTTCCCACGGGGGTTGGTTAACCGATCTTCCCCAAGGTTACTCGTACCCCGGCCAGTACCACAAGGAGGTAGGGATAGGAGTTGCTGCACTCTTCGAAAATATCATGTAAATTAAAATTCATTAAGATGCACATAAAAGAAGCGAACCACTTGACGCTAATTTACGTCCGTTCTTAAGGTGAAACAGTTTGGAATCAACTTCTAAGATTGCACTAAAACTTCAAAGGCACAAATCTCGCGAAGAAAGCATTCCACAACAGTGTACTTTTTATTCTGGGTTTGTGCACTAGTAGAAAGCTTAAAATAAGAAGATCAGAAACGTTTGCCAACTATTTCTCCAGTTTTGTGCCTTTGAAAACGTGAGTAGGGAGGCAAGTCGGCCATTGTGCAGGACATCTTTGGACCTTAAAATTACATGACACAGAAAAACCAAAAAAAAAATACACGCCGAGGCATAAAAGTAAGATTTAAGGCTTACTTTTACATCTTAACGTGTAATCCGTCTAGCTATAGACCTCTTTCGTGACACATTTATAAATACTGTACTATAATGTACAAACAGAGAAGAGAAAAACTTGCCAACTTATAAACAGTAACGAGAATCCTGCCTCCCGTTAATATCCGCTACAAGCTATCGAGTTGTATTAGCAAAACTGCCCCAACATTTTCGACCACAGAACAGATCTTTGAAACCATTTCAATTTAACTGCATGGGATCGTTCCAAGACCTGGCGGTTATTATGCACAAAATAGCTGTCTTCGCGAAGAACCTTGCACTTTTATTCTGTTGGTAATTTGTTTTAGTATTGCATACAAATGCTTCACAACAACACATTTTACAAACCAACATCACAGGGCAACATGAGAAGAAACTTTCAGTGCCACACAATGCTATTTGCATCTTTCATTCTTATTTTGAATCTTCTCAATTTAATCTCCAACGTATTCACTAACCACTCGCGCACCGTTAGCAAAAACAGCACAACAATCACCAGAAATATTTTTTTGCAGAAATTTTACAAGTTATCACAAATAATGATAATATTTTGATAAATTACTTCTGCTTAGAAAATGATACACCCGAGAACTTCTTACCGCGGCCATGTTCGAAAACAAACTTGACGGTTCGTAGGATGCTATCAACCTTCTGATTTACTCACATTTAAATGTTACGACAAACTTTCATGGCTTTTAATATTTGTATTTAGTACCCTGGCATTTATTTATTATGGTGATGTAAAACTGGGTTATAAGATACTAAAATTTTCTAATACATCAATTAAAATGTAAAATTGAGTTATTTTTAAGTTTAAGTCACATGATAATTAATTGCAATAAGTTTCACGTCATCTGTAAATCTCATTATTTTTAAGAGTGTGGGCAAGAGGCTAAGAACCGCACAAAGCGGTTTATTTCATTCCTGCAGATACGCGAGGTACCAATGGTACGCCATGCCCAGCCATTTACCGTGCCAATTAATGCACACATCTAAACCTGTAATTCCTTCAACAGAATGTTTTTAGATGCACTTAGAAAATGCCACTTTTTAGAATGTTGAATCATGGCTTTTATTTCCCTCGATGAAACATTTCCAAATTCACGAAGAGATTGGTAGGATATCATATCTTTCATATGAATGGTCTTTTTTCTTTAATAGCGGTTTCATACACACCGTGAGTGTGTTTGTTTAGTTTGCCTTTTTCTTCGCCTCGTTTTGGCCCTTTTTGGCCTGGTTGTGCGATGAAAAATGACCAAACGGCCGGCGGCGTGAAGTCGCTCGAGGAACGAAACAAGGTGTCGAAATGTGAAAGCTCGCGTATACCTTTGGGAACTGAACCAGGTCCGGAGGGCGGTAAATAAATGGCGCCATGCGATATTTTAACACCCACATTCCCGAGTAATTTAGGTTTTGAAAAATTACCTTTCGTCCTAGTCGTGAACGTGAGAACTTTTCTAGCGCTTCCAAAATGTCAAGGTCTAAGACGCGATTTCCAAGAGATAGATGTGCGTTGTAAAACAAGCAGGTAATGCGAAGTGGATCATTTTTTTTCGTTCTTTGAGTTTCTATTACTGACTGCCCTCAGTGAATGACCAAGAAACCATTTACCGGCAACCGGTCGGTGATTGTTCAATTGCGGTTCGACGTGTGTGGTAAGTAAAGCAGTCAAGTACAGCAAAGGGCTCAGACCTCTCCGATGATGACGGAGGCTGCATTTTGTTCAAAGCTCGTTACTTCGACTTGGGTTTAACCACAGTAGGGAGACTGACAGCATGGAATTATCGTTCAGAATCAGTACCATTTGATGTGCAATGTTTTCATACATTTTCTATGTCTAGGTCAATTTGTGACCATAACTAGTTGTTGTGAAGATTTGCTCCCATTCAGAAATAACGGCTTACTGAATGGATGAATCGAGATACGCAGCTTCTTCATGGCCTTCAAGGTGTTTTCAGGCAACATCGAGAAGTGGTCAATTTGGATTACGTTTAATTCGTCAGGTTAGGTACTCCGGGGCAAGTGAGAATTTGGGATGAGTGGGGCCTTCAGGCATAGACCATTTGCGTTAAAATTTTCAAGGTGATATTCATCTATAGAGAGTTCTTTGATTTCGTCGATTGCTCCTACGGGAGAGGGCGACAAACACTTATTCGGTGAACAATGCGGTCATTGAGTTATATTGCGCATCCGGTTAGGCGTAAATAAATCATGGATCGCTTCACCAATCATAGGTGACTTCCAGATCCTTACCTTATGCCACTAACCCAAAATCCTTCCATGAAAACTGTGGAAATGTGTTAATGTGTAACTTCAATTGCTCTGGTCAATCACAGAGTACTAACTACGAACTATACGGTTATCTATGCTCATGCTCATACTCAAAGATATATTTATCTATGAAGTTGCAGACATGATGATAAGGAATATATGAATCACAAAATATTGTTTTTCTAAAACCATGTGCACCTTAAAACACTTCTCATTTGAGCGCCTTGATCAACTCGCGTTGTAAGTATTAGAACATATAGCTTCTTGTGGTATCTCGTAATAGAAGAATTGTGTCAAAAACTGAATTACCATCAGAATAATATTTAGGGTAGTTATAATTAAGAATTATAATTAAGAACTGCACCAAATCCAGTGGAATCATTCGTTTTTGACCGAACATGCTAGCAAAAATTTGGTGCTTGCTCCGAACGAAGCTGATCTGGAATATCACGGATTTCTTGCCTCATGGTCAGACTAAATTACAGCGGAACTAGAGAAGTCAGGGAAGCAACCGTGATTGGGAAGATTCAAAGAAGGATTAACCTCCAGAGTCATATAAGCGTAGCACAATGTCACAAATCTTTTTTGAGGATTTCGTTCGATTAGCTTTCAAAATTTTCAATTATTGTGCATCCCATCATAATCGCTCAGAATGTGATCCAATCAGAATAGACATATCAGATAGCGAAAACTATGCGCAAGTTCGATTTGAAATCACTAAACCCATACAGATTGCACTAATGAATAGAAAAAAATAAGTGACGATAATTTAATTACTGCATTTTACGCATCATCACTGTAACATAATTTAGTGACTCCATAACCTGTCAGAATGCATCGTCTCGCCGGCCCGCTTCGGTTTATTCTGTTTATTCGTAAACAAAAACAATCATTCCATCTGTATCGCGACCAGTTTTAGATTTTAGTTGAGATTTAGTTGGTAAATCCTCGAGTACCATGCCCACACAGTTACGGATCACCCACAGTGACGGATCACTTTGGCTTTCAAAATCGGATAACTCGCTCAAAACATAAACGTTGACATGAAACATATTTTCCCCATATTATACTATTGTCTTTTACCATTTGAAATGTTAAGCACAACATTCAACCGCTAAATAACGGTGTATTTGACAAATGTTTAGTTGGTACCACACAGCTACCTTTATATGGTCGTTTTCTGTAAGAAGTGCCGTCAGCATTCATAACCTCCCACAGGTGGTAAAATTCAAATGTAATAGCATAAAACATGCTCGTTCGTTTCGATTTAGTATGAATTCATCTTTGGAAAACATTTTTCTTGATTGTTCATTCTAAATACCGAATATTGGCACTTCTAACTAGTGATCCATAATATGGACCAGAAAATGATTGTTTACCATGGTTATGGATCACTTCCAAAGAATGTAGATTTCTGCCATTTTAAGCATTGGATTCGACATTTTCAGACAATAGCACTAAAAATAAAACTCATAAAACATCAAGGTTTGTAAATTGCATTATTTATCAGACAAAAATGGGTGGAAAACTTGATGTGGAGCGAAAACAGTTCATGTCTCAGTAACTACAATGCAGTATCACACAAAAAAGGGAATTTCACCCTTGTTTCCAGCTCTAACACTGCTATTTTTTGCAGTAATATGTGACACATTGTTAACTTTCGCCAAATCATGCAACACAGATGCATTGAGTTGAAAATCTCTTGATTTTGCGCACTGATCCGTAATATGTCACAATTTGATCCATAATATGCAAATTGATCCGTAATATGGTTTTCAGAAACCGATACAGTTTTTAATTTTTATGCAATCTTATGTAAATATTACACTCAAAACAGTTTACTAACCAAAGTTCTAATTTGAAACGATTCTATTCATGCTTTTATATTACAATTTTACGTTTTCCATGTCGTTTTATTGAATTTTATAGGTTGGACACCACACTGTTTGATCCATAACTGTGGGGTCATGGTATATCGCATTCCCTGCTAGCCAGTTTGGACTCCCCGGGAACCATGAAAGAAGGATTAAGAGAATACCTCGAAGATGATAGTGCAAAGGTATTAAGATATGCGGATCAACTACGAGCAGACTACGGAATCGAATCGCTCGATTGCACCCATAATCTTTTGGATAATCTGATTGACCCCGTTTATGAACCATCAATATCTCATCAAGTCCCAGCGTCAAAAAAGGTTGGTGAATATTTTATATACATTCTATAACGTATGCTATCAAAATATCCAAAATTGCAGTGCAAACGAAGCCACACTCACAACTGCACAATTTTGTCGAAGGTGATTCTGCAAGTGAAATTGCACTGGAAGTCGGGAACATCGGTCCATAGAAATTTCAAACGACCACGATGATATTTAAAAGGAGCTTCTAATGAGATTCTGAACTGAACCGAAATGGGTAATTTGTTTTTAATGGAATAGAATAAATTCAAATGCGTTTCATTAAACTTAGTGTTCCTTTTATTTAATCAAATGAACTCAAATTATTACATATCCTGACCAATACTACTGCTGGGATCGAATTGTCCCCCTAGTAAATTCCTTCTTTTGCCAAAAGATGCACCAACATAAAACTAAGAATACCATTTGAATGTTGCTCCGACTGCCGAGGAAAAAACAAACAAAAAATGTCACAGGAAAAACATCAACAGAAAATGACGTTTCATGATGAACACTTCTTCGGCGTATAATGCGATTATCGAATAATATCGCGAATCCGGTTAGGGCCCATTCACAAATTTCATAACGCTGGAGGGGGTGGGTGGGTGTTAAAATAGTAGGGGGGGGCTTGAATGATTCTAGGGGGGCTAAGAAAAAAGTTTGAAAAATATTATTCATGTTAGCTGTGCATAACAATGAATTTGACTCTTGATTTTTCTGTATCCACTTACCCCACGGTACCTTAATTTTTGGTTTTCATACCACAAATCTTACCATGAGGGGAGGTGGGGTTGAAAACCCCACAAAGTTGTTCATTACATAGTTCATTACATAATTAATGAATAGTCCCTTGCCTGTTAATTACGTTTTTAGAGGGGACTTGAAATTCTAGAACCAAATACCGGGGCTACTGAACCAATTCCAAAATTGCCTTCTTACATCCAGAATGTCCCAACTCGAATCTTTAAAAAAAAACAATTTGCTGAAATAGATATTACGCATAATGGGTGTTTCCTAATGATAAAAATCTGTTTGGTCTTTATTTTTTCAAAAACCAGATGGTTATCTTTATTCAAAATGACTAGAAAGGCTTCCAATGGATTTCTTTTAACCTTCGGGCTGTCGCGTTGTTGTACTTTGTACAACAGTTGTGATTTATATGCTATTATTTTGCAACAATGATATCTAACGACACCAAACCAAAATGTATTCCTCAAGAATCTTCTTAACAACAATACTCGACGGTTTTTATTTACAGTATGACCCTTTATAATGCGGTAAAATCAACGCAGATCTCAGGATCCTGACCACTTAGAAAGATGATGTCTTCGGCAAAGTTGCTCGGTAACTTATGGACTATCATTGTTAGAGCTAGTTGATTCAAATTTTTGCCAATAGGCGGCGCAAGTGAGCATAAATCATTTGTTTCACAAATATCTCAGGAGCCTGATCACTTAGAAAGATGGCACCTTCAGCAAAGTTGTTCAGAAGCTCAGGAACTATCATTATTTTACAAAATCTCAAACTTTAAGGATTAAACAAAGAAATAATATGAACTACTGAACAACTCTGCCGAAGACGCCATCTTTCTAAGTGATCAGGCTTCTGAGATATTTGTGAAACAAATGTTTTATGCTCACTAGCGCCGCCTATTGGCAAAATTTTGAATCAACTAGCTCTAACAATGATAGTCCATAAGTTACCGAGCAACTTTGCCGAAGACATCATCTTTCTAAGTGGTCAGGATCCTGAGATCTGCGATACAAAAGTTTCATGCTCAATAGCGCCGCCTAGTGGCAAAATCTTGAATTTCTTGGCTTAAATAATAATAGCCCTTGAGCTACTGAACAACTTTGCCGAAGACGTCATGTTTCTAAGTGGTCAGACTCCTGAGATATTCGCAAAACCAAGGGTGTTGTACAAAGTACAACGCGCGACTACTTGCGTTACAAAAATTCGCTCGACAACTGAAAGGTTAACAAGTAAATATAATTTAATATGACACCGTAAGGAAATCAACATTTGATTTCAGTTGGTTCTCTAGGATTGCATTCTTAGCCTTCCGGCCTCCTGTATCTGAACATGTCAATAGGCAAAGTGATAAAAAAGATCCAAAAAAGATCTACATCAGCTCGCAAGACGTAATATCTACTACATTCTTCTACATAAATACATTCGAAATATATTGAAATTTGACCAAGAATCAGTGGTGGAATAGAAGGTTTGCACTACATCTCCGGTCGTGTATCCGGAATGACCCCGGTATCCAAATCTTTATGAATGCATTTGGAAGTGCAACTAATCCCCTACACAAAACTGTTAAAATTTTTAAAAATGATCAATTGAGATAAATTATATAAGCATGGGAGTGCAAAAAAATCGTCCACGCCTTTTAAGGGTTAACTCTCAATGCATTCCAGCTCTGTAGTAGTTGAAAGGTTAACTTTTTGGTACCGTTGTAGGCCAAATCGATACTTGAAGGGTTTATATAGTTAGATTTAGTGGACCTGAATAGCCGTAGCGGTAAACGAGCAGGTATTGAGCAAGATCTAGCTAAAGGTCGTGAGTTAGGTCTCGGCTTTGCAGGACATAGAGTATCTTCGTGCTTTCCACACGATACACATACGCAAAAATGGTCAGTCAGCAAAGAAAACACTCGGTCAATAACTGTGGAAACGCTCATAAGAACACTTATCTGAGAAGCAGCCTTTGTACTAGTTGGGATGTAACGAGATCCGGCTCTCGTCGGCAACCGAGGGATAATTTCAAACCCATAAAATTCTTCTTCTCGATCGGAATGGACATTAGGATTAGACAGGCAAAAAGTTCAATACACCTCAAACACGTTTTTTAAGAGAAGGAGACAGCATCTACCTATCTGATCCAGACAAGAGTTTGGTAAAACAATAATACGTACACTCGACACGCCGCCCCACCAAGCCGCCAACTGCCGACCAAAGAGGCTAACTAACGAAAAAAACGCAAGTCATAATCAAAATGTGATAATTACTCCCCATTGACGTGATCGGGACTTTTGAGTGTTTTTCAGCGCTGATGTTTTACACAAATGCACGCGTGATGATCGATGAGAGGCTCGCGCGCTCATTCATAGAACGAAAAACCGCGCAGCCGAGGAAATGATAATTGAAAATTGCCGGAGAAAATGGAATAGAGAGCATTAGTGCGCGCGCTCGCTCTTCATCGTCGCTAATCGGGAAGAGGTCCCCGACTGGCTGAAACTAACAGAAGAGCAATTCTCGCTGAAACCAGGCCGCCATCGGCACACATCGTTGAAATTCCAATTTTATCTCACTTATCGCTAGTGACGTGGGGGTCCTTTCGGTTTTCTCAAATTGGTGGACTCCTCATACGCCAGCCAGATAATCAAATTGCGAAAAAATAAACATTTATTTTATAAATCTTGGGTATTTCTTCACATGATGTCTCATATTTTCCTTAGAACACATAGCAAACATAGTGTCATCATATAGAGAAAGGATATAGCTTTCATCAAAAGCTAAAAAATGTTGGCGGTTATTATGAATTTGATCGCCATCTTGAATTTTGTTATAAAAACAGTTTTTCACCATCGCTCATTTTGCATCCTAAGAAGAATAAGAAGAAGAAGAAATATGCGTTTCTATTCAACATGTTGAGTGCTAACAAGGTAAAAAACTCATTCAACTATTTAAAATCAAGATGGCTTAAACATCCAAGATGGCTGCATATTTAATTTTTCAGTGAAATTAATATTTTTATTCTTCACTCGACTATAAGAAAACACCAACGATTGAAAGCTTGTTTCTTTGTTGTACAAAAAAATATGTTTTCATTAATTGCGCACGCCATATATATAATACGTCATAATCGTTTTTGTAGCTTACTCAATTTTTTCTCAGCTTTCTGAGTGTGATCTCAGAATTTAGAACGAGCGGTGGTGAAAAATCTGGTTTTCAAACAAAATTCATGATAGCGGCCTAATTTAAAATGACCGCCATTTTTTTTAGCTTCAGATTAAACCTGTATCTTTCATTTCTATACGATGCCACTAAGTTTGCTATGTATTCCAAAGGAAATATGAGACATATCACATGAAGAAATACCCTAGATTTATCAAAAACTGGCTTTTTCGCAAACTGTTCAGCTAGCTGGCGTACAAGGGGTCCGCCAATTTGGGAAAACCGAAAGGACCACCCTTTACTTTTAGCATATACTAACGCTCGATGACATAAAACAATGACAAATTTGCTCGTCCTTGATAATCATGTTGAAAAACATTGGAAATGAATTTTGCCCCTTCTTATAACATCGGTAGATAATTATATCTCAATATGATACATTTATGATATGATTTACTACTCGGGTATCTACCTGCAGCTTACAACTGCGGGTTCGTTTTGTGAGTGAGCCGCATGAATGGAGGTATGCGGTTTTGGATGGGATCGGTCTCAGAACTCGCTGGAGATGATCGGAACATGACTCGATGCAAACCATTGCCTTTGACAGCGAATGTTTGCCGCCTCGATCCAGCTCTCCCTTGGATATTTGCTGTAGATATAGTTGCGGTCTCTAACTCTGTGTAACCGTAGGGGTAGTTAATCGATCGGCTAGAATCATCACTGAACTTCACCACAAATGGCTATACTTTTGGCAGGTAATGTGTGTTTTGTAGGCAACAATCATCTCACTTCCTGAAACGCCCCGCAGAAATAGTTTTGTTATTGGTTTTTGGGAAGATTCAGCGGCCTGGCGATCTACAGCAGAGATGTTGCTAAGTGGTTTGCCGATTATGTTTGATGGAATTTCCAAATTGGCTGTCTGTGCGATCCGTTATGTTATCCAAAGTTGTGCACTTACATGATCTCCGAAGGAAGCTGGATGATAAATATTGGTATTTTCTATTGCTTTTGTGAATCCATTTTACATTTTATTTGTCAAATCGGTCTTAAGCTAAGCCTGACGGGACGAAGTGATATTACGTCCCCATTGGGACAGAGCCTATTTATCAGCTTAGTGATCGTCAAACACAGTTATAACAGAGAGCTTTCTTTGTCGATTGAACATTTCTACATGCGTATGTCTTGTGGCAAGCATGAAGACACTCCATGCCCTGGAAAGTTTAAAAAACATCTTTAATAAAAAATTCCTCGAACTCGCTGAGGATTCTCGAAAAAAATCTGAATATCCTCCCGAAAAATAACGATCTTCTCCATCAGTAAACTTTTTTAAAAGGTCAGTTTGAACAGAATGATGAACGAAAATTCAATGTTTGCTAATGAGCAGGTCGGATTCCGACATGGACATTCCACCACCCATCAACTTTTACGTGTAACAAATTTGATTCGTTCCAACAAATCTAAAGGCTCTACTGGTTTTGCTCTTCTAGACATTGAAAAAGCATTCGGCAGTATTTGGCATGCAAGCCTTCAATTAAAAACGTTAATTTTCCAATATATAGTGTTAGAATAATCCAAAGTTATCTGTCAAATCGTAATCTAGAGTTCATGCTAGATGAAAATTTAACTTCCAAAAATCACATTGAGGACTTCAAGCCAAATGTAACAAACACATAAAATGTATTTATCCACTCATTAACTTTGTCTTAAGAACAAGCTTTTGATCTTCAAACAAATGTTTAGGCCAGCCATCTTGTACGCTGAAGCTTACATAGAACATTAATGCTGGACTGAAACATGGTTACATAGAATATCTAATGCTGAACTGCAACAAATGTCAAATAAAACAATTGTCAAATAAAACGATATTAGGTACATATTACATTGTAACTTGCTTGTTATTTATCAATGTGATAACATATAACCCCAAACATTTGGATAACGTCCTGAAATCATCAGTAAAACGCTTGAACGAAGTTACACAAAACTGAGTACTATTCGCACAAAATCAAGCTCTTCTGGACCAACACATCGTGTATGTAATTTTAACACATTCTGAAAAACTGCCCGCGGGCCGCATGTGGCCCTAAAAGCCTTACATTGCGGCCCACGGAGTACTTTCGGATAAATTAAAATTAATAATACATTTTTCACATCGAATGCAAAGTTTTAAATGTGGCCAGTGTTTAGACAGACCGAATAAAATTATATTTTGGAGTTCTAAAGATATGACAGGGACCTTATCAATTTAATATGTTTTTCCTATGCTATTTCAATACAGATGTATTATCAAAACGATAAGTTCAATGATTACAGCAAATAATGCAAATATTTTGATGTTGCGAATACCTGGTGTACCACAATAAACTTGGTGCAGTCTGTTAGAACACCTACTATATTGATTTACCCGTATCGTTAATTATGAATAAAAAAAACTGGAGACAAATGTGTTTCAATCTTTTTTTGAAAATAATGATTATCAAATGTTACAAATGACTGACAAAAAGTTGAAAATTGTAAATACAGTCAACTTTCCACATCTCGATATCTCTCCCTATGTTGATGATTGCTTCGGTCCGTTCATTCTGCATACGATTTTTCTTTCCATATCTCGATGTGTTCTTGTTGTTTTTTGTTCCAGTTTTCTCTCTATATGTCTCTATATGTAACATTATCAAAGGTTACTGAATTTAAGCGTATTTAACCGATTCAGAACAATTTGAAAATTTTGAATGAAGTTTTAGCAAATTTGGAACATTTGCGTCCTTGAAGAAAGAAAAAAAAACATAGCCTACTTAAATTTCAACGTTGCGTTTCAATTGCGCGCAGATTTTTGACAATTCGAGTGATAATTGGTCTGTGTTCAGACAGATCGGACTAAAGGATATTTTGGAGTTCTAAAGATACGATAAGGACTCCATTACATCTCATTTTTTCGTTGCTATTTTGATGCAGATGCATTATCAAATATATAAGTTCCATTATTACAGCAAATAACGCAAATATGTTGATATTTCGCATGCATGGGGAACGTTTTCCTGAAACCATGAAAAAAACACTTGGTTCAGTCTGTCTGAACACCGACCAATTAGAAGCTCAGCAGTCAAAACTTCGGCAAACTTTTGTTGATGGTATTTAATTTCTTTTATGAACTTCGGTCTAAAGCTAATCGAAATGCACAATATCTGCGCGTTACAGCCGCCGCTGGATTTTAATTTGAAATGAGCGCCGCAATAAATTTTCTTGAAATATGTTTACCGTTTTGACTCATATTCCGAAGACCAACAGTGACTTCAAATGGATCTGATAGGCATAAAATAGCTGATATTTTTGAAAAAAAATTGTTACCCGCAAAGTCTAAGTGTTTAGTATTGTTTTTACGTAAAAGTATGGAACAACATTTTGATTCAAATGCCGAACACTGTGTTTATTCTGTTTCATTTCCGAGCACCTTGATTCAAATTCAGAACAGCACCAATAAACCATATTAAAATGAATAATTTCGCAAATAAAGTTATCTGAGCTAATTTTACTGATTTCGAAGTAAAGAATCATTACTACTCCCGAGGTATAAAATATATTGGAAAACGTTAAAATTGAATTACAATTATGAGTCTGTTCGGAATTTGAGACAAAACCAAGGTATTTAAAGGTACCTTGGACAAAACGGTACACCCCAAGAAATATTTCCAATAAAATGCTACGTATCGACTAGAGACGATATTACGTAATATACCGTTTTGATTCATATTATGGACATTTAAGGCCTCAGTGACGTATAGCTTATCAAAAAGCATATCAACTGTCACGCTACTGTGAGAAAAATAAAACCCGTAGACGACTTGAGTCGAGCCCTCGACACTGAAGAAGTCTGTAAGTAAGATGAAATAGGCCTATATGTCAAGATAAGCAATATATTAGAGTTTTAAGGTGTTTGCTCGCCTTATTAGTGATTTTAGTATTTTATTTTTTTTTTTCAAAAGGTAAAGTGTTAAAGTTCATTTAGTAGTTTTTTATGATGGAGGGTTTTTCTTAGTTTCATATGTGAAATAAATTTTGAGTGTAATCAAAAATTGCCATTACTTCTTTAACATACTGACTGAACTTCTATAATCAATTTGATTTTGTATTGATTATTTCTTTACAAGCATAAATGTCTATCGGACTAGGTTTCACGTAGTTTATTTTGAGTAAAATAATAATTGAGAGTAATCAGAATTTGTACTACTTCTCAAACATATTTGTTTGACTTCTACCATCAATTTCATATTGAAAAAACTGCAATCTATCGATTTGAGTTTTTATTTACAAGCATATATGTTTATTGAACAGGGTTTTACGTAGTCTCTTAGGGTAAATAAATTTTGAGTTTTATCGGAAATCTCTATATCTACTTAAACATGTTCACTCAACTTCTATAAGCAAATTTATTTCAAAAAAAACTACGTGTCATCACTTTGGCTTAAAGTTAACCTCATGATATAGGGTTTCCCGTAGTTTATTAGGTTAACTAAATTTGAAGTGTTATAAGAAAATATATATTACTTCTCAAATAAGTTCACTTAACTTCTATAAGCAATTTTATGCCGAAAAACCACTTGTCATTGCTTAACATTTCGATTTACAGGCAAACAGACTAATTAAAATGGGGGCTTTTGCAGTTTCTTAGGTAATATAAATTTTGAGTGTAATCACAAATTTCTATTTCTACTCAGAAATGTTCACTTGACTTCTGCAATCAAATTAATATCAAAAATTACATATCATTGCCTTAGATTTTGATTTAGATGCTTATAATTTTAGAAATCGCATTAAAATTTAAGTATAATAAATATTGAGTGCAATCAAAAGTAATATTTCTAATGCAAACATGTTAATATTAATTCTATAAATAAATTTAAAACAAAAACAAAATCATCGCCTCAAATTATGATTTATAGGCAAACAAGGCTAGTCAAAAGTTTGCATTACTTCTTAAACTTGTTCACTTAACTTCTACAACCAATTTTTGAAACAATAATATATTATTGCTTTGATTATTTCTGTAAAAGCAGAAAAGTCTATTGGACTAGGTTTCACGTTGTTTTTCGAGTGTAATCAGAAACTTGTATTACTTTTCAAACATGTTGACCTCACTTCTACAATCAATTTCATGCTGGAAAAATGACATACTTTCGATTTGAATTTTTATTTACAAGCAATTGCATTCAATTTTGAGCTACAAACAAACAAGAGAAAAAAGGATTTCCTTAGTTTTTAGGTAAAATCTTTTTTGAGTGTTTTCAAAAATGTATTCAAATTTAATAACTTGACTTCTACAATCAATTTTATGGAGAAAAAAAACTCGATGGCATCGCTTTGAATTTTGATTTACAGGCAACCTTATATCTGACTACGTCTATGTGCAGCTACGACCATGTTTAATATTTGCCTATTGAAGATCTTCACTAGAAGTGTCGAATCGTGAAACAAAATAAAAAAATGATTGCATAGCGGCACCGAAATATTTTCTCATGTCGGCCATCTTTGCTTAGACCCTTACGGACCTTATGATTTTTCGAAAAGTCCGTATAACGCTGTTTTGAGAGAGTGCGGTTTGAAGATTCCGAACAAGCATGAGTTTTTTTCGCTGCATCGCCGGATTGTTAAATGAAGCTGAAAGTGGATTGTGGCTACTTAGGCAAGGATGAAGGATCAATTGGTGAGCTCATTTCATGCTTTATTACAAATCTATAAAATTTGTATGACTCCACATTTAATTGTTCAGAGGTAAGAAGTAAATATGATTTTTCCATAATCTATGAATGGTTCGTCGCTATGATTGTCGGCATAAACTCTCATGTATAAACTATTTATGTTTTACATTTTTTTTTTTTCAAAACACCCCTTTTCTATTATTACTGTTTGCGTTTGATGTGCAAATCTTCTCCAATTGGGCTTCAAATGCGGTAACACAAAATAATAAGAGGGTACTTAGCAACCATGATCAATATCACACCCAACCTAGCAAAGAACATCAATCTTTGACTTCGCCTTCCTTGTGAAAAAGGGAAAATCCTACCACGTTTGGTATTACCGCATTTTATATTTGCATTTCAAATGCACTATTGTTTTTGTATTTAAAGAAATACTTTGAATGATTCATCATCATGAGAATTGCAAAATTTTTACTTTATACAACAAACTTTGAATGGTTTGCCATTGTGAGTGTGAGCATAAGAGTGTTCTGTGATGGTCCAGCCAGTCAAGTTTTTTTTTCTTTTTATATGAGTAATATATGAAAGCACAAGCTTTTGTCCTGACAACTGTGCGTTTAGCTATTAGTTTAACAAACTTTGAATGGTTCGTCACATTTTTTTCTACACTAGGAAATTTTTCATTTCAATTGAAAATATTATATTTAAAGGCATGTTCATATCTCACAAATAATTGTTTATCATGGTATAATCGCTTATCGAAGTGAATCCTGTGACCCAACGATCCTTCCCATTAACAAACATCCCTCCCTGTAACCTTCGTGGAGATGCAAAGGCAAATAGGTCTCCAAATAGCAAAGGTTACACACTAACATTCCTTCCCCAAATCCCACCTGACTACAAGGACATGGCCGGCGCCGTTATTGACCCTATATGAATAGAGGCACTGAATTATGCACACTGAAGGAGATTATGATCCATCACAGCCAAACTTCTAGTTGATTCTTTGTGCACCTTCACTGACTTCGGTCAATCACGGAATAGCAACCATTGATATGTGTAGTCAGTCTAAGCTAAGCTAGTCCGTGCAACGCTGTTTTGGGGTCACCGTCGTCTACGGTTTTTTTTCTCACAGTAGCGTGACAGTTAATAACTATTTTATTGCATATGGCAACCCATATTTAAAGTCTGTTGTTGAAATAAAGCGCATGCTGCACATTATAAGCGCGCTTATATATTCGAGATGGCGAATAAAAGTGCAGGATTTTGTCGGATCGATCTGGTGTCTTCATCTCAATTATTCGACGTGAGATAAAGAATAAGTGCGATGAAGACAACTGATTGATCCGACGTCATTCCGCACTTTTATAAGAGATCAAAAGGGCATTCCTTAGCCTAGTGCTGAAGTCCGCGTATACAAAGGAAAGCCATGCTGAAGGTGTCTTGATTCGATTCTCGGATAGTTGAGAATCTTTTCAGAATATAAATTTCCTTGGCTTCTCTAGAGTATTGATTTATTGCACATATTATAAGGACAAATTGGGTTGTTTAGTGATGCAAAATTCACAGTTTTTTGTAGTTAGATCGAAAGAGCACATTTTTCTAAGTGTAACACGGCTTTATTGCCCTCTAATATCTTAATTTTAATATAAGAAATGATTAAAAAAGATTTCATTCCGTCGACTCAATGACATTTCAATTTACATAATGACAGTTCGTCCCGAAGTAAAATTTGCCGAGGGGTGATTCAAACGTGATTTCCATACTAAATTCAAACGTGTTTTAAAAATAGTTCCAGGGCACGGAAAATGATGAAACTTTAGATTCTGGCTCAGTTTTTAACGTAGAATCAGAAAATGTAAAAAACAGGATACCCCTAAACAAGCCAATTGTAAAAAAAAACATTCACGTTGCACATAAAATTCTCGCGTTTAGTATCATACAGGCGTATGAGCAGTGATCGATTTCTCTTCATCGACTTTCTCTTTGGATTGATACTGGACATTCGATCGATTTTCGGAACATTTTATGATGCAGTATGACGAAGGACGATGAGCACTTTCTATTGAACCAACAATATTGACCGAAACCATTCTCCCGGCCAAGTAATTAGCCAAAGAGAAAATCGATGAAGATAAATCGATCACTGCAGTTACGCCCTTATGATACTGAACGCGAGGAATCTATTGCTTTAGAAGCAGTAAAAATATGCACACTCTACCCATAAGGTGGTGAAAAAACGCCAGATTGAGTTTTTCACATAGTCTGTCGGTACATTTCTAGAAGGAACACAAATATACAAAAAATCAAAAATGCACTTTTACTGCTTCCCATTTACGCATGCTCGATTGCTTGTGCGGCATCCTTGAAAAAGGAAAAAAAGCGGGATCATTGAAGAATTTTTCCATTTTGTTCACACGGAATTTTCACATGACCTCTAGTAGTACTCTCGAAAGCGGCATTTTTCTCAAACGTGAAATGATGCCACTAATAAGGACTAATTTGTGGTTAATATTGACTCGTAAGGACCTGAATGGGGAAATGTTTGAGAGTTTTCCCAGGACATTCTTCTTTCAGTTCAAGCCGCCAAAAGGTAAATTCACTTGAACATCAATAAGAACATCATAACATGTGTGTCTGTCAAGTGAAATCCATTTCAAGGACCTAATAGAACTTGCCGTAGGTAAGTAGAGTATTTTTCTAGTAAATGATGTCTTTGGCTTTAGTAAGAAAGACAGAATTCCTGTTTCACCGTACCATATTGGCTAACGCTGAACTCAGCAAATCTAATTGTCATATCCGCATCCTGAAACCATTAATCTCGAGTGCCGAGACCCACTCAGACCAAGCCTTTAATTATCCGGAATAAAACAAATAATTTTGAGTCGACAACAAAGCTAGACCAAAAAAAAAACTTCCTGACTGGCAAATTGAAGAGTCCGAAGCGTCCGCCATCCAATATGTCAAAATTCCTGATCCCACGCTGAGCCACACCCTACCCTACCTGACGAGTCCGTTGCTTACGCATCCTCAAGAAATGCTTTCCTTCCACTTCCTGATTTTTTTTCTCCTGTCTTCTGCAACAGAACTGACTTTATCATCGGAAAGACAAATAAACATCCGAACCAGAAACCTGATGGGATGAATAATGCGTAGGAAGTGTCTATTTTGCTTCATTATTGGTTTTGCTAAAAATCACCCCCGCTGTATAGACCCAATGCTAAGTGGCCAAAGATGACGAAGGTTGTTTCCTATTTCTCCCTCTTGGGTCCGACCGAAGGCACACTAATAAGGCATCGAAAAATGCTAGTTCTGGCGCTGCCGATGACAGCTTAGGAAATTCCTACCCTCTAATTTGATCCGGAGTGACTTTTGTGTGGACCCTTCTTCGGTTCCTTTTTTTGTGCCATAGCTGCTGGCTAATGCACTTCTCCTGCACCTTGTTCTGACCCTCGCTCGTTCGAAACTCGTTGCGTGCCAAAGTCATCGCAGAAATATGTGAATAGAACCACTTGAGAGGTATTAGTTTTCTCAAATTCGAAAATTGCAGTCCTTGGCGCCACCTATCCACACCCTGCTCGGGGAATTCAGCGCGAAGATTTTTAGGCTTTTCGTGCCGAGCCGGATTTCCTACTTAAAAAGGTTCGACGGTGCTGGTTTTGATTATGCATTTTAGCATTTTTTTTTTTGCCATGTTCCTAGTTTCAGGTTTGTCACTCTAGGGAGGGTCGTAAATTACTCAGTATGTATGACAAACAGATAAAGATGTCAAGGTAAGTGCACAGGAAGCATTACAAAATTGTATGCCAATGAGCGTCGTATCAGCGGATGCATTTCCATTTATGCCATTTGAATAGAAGAAAACCTGTTGAGATGGATGTTCTTTTTTTATTATCGAAACAGATTAGGTCGATGGTTTCCTGGACCGGAAGTAGGGCTTATGGATATGATACGCTCCCGACCTAAAGTTTGAGGTCACCGCCAAAAATAACATATTGAAGTTGTTGTTTATGTCCATATCCCCAAGATTACACGTCTGATTGAAACTCTCATTCGGAAGGCGATGAGATAATCTTGCTTCGTATACGATATTTTGATAAACATTTTGAATGAAACATTTTTCAGGGCCGGTGTACCAATAGTCACACAGCAAACAACAGATATTCATGTACAATCTAAAAATAAAGCCAGTGACATTGTTTTTACGTCATATGAAAGCTTTTTATCGAGGCTATGCTTGTACAAATGTGCATATGATAGAACTATTTCTAATTTTTGTTCCTATCCAAATTAAAATAGTAATTTACGCAACAAGTTGCAGAATGAGGATTTTTACAGCACGAGTCGTACCTTTATTCAACGAGGCTTGCCGAGTTAAATAATTACGACGAGTGCTCGAGAAATCGATTTCTGCAACGAGTTTTGTACATTTTTTCAATTTCGCAGAAGACCACTTGAGGGCTCCAGAAACCATATCGGAATGCACTCACCATTATTTTACAATTTCCGAAAAAATGTTGTGTAATGATTTATTACGCAACTCAAAACAGTTGCGTCATGAGAAAGCGTTGCGTAATGAATCATTACAGCACTGGTTTCAGTTAGGTAATGACTATTACCACACTGCCTAATTCAGTGTAGGAAAGTAGGCCGTTTCATGACAGATTGGCGCGATGAAAAGCAGCCTATTACGATGAGAAATTGCAAAAAAGCATTTTTTGGAATTTCTCATCGTAATAGGCTGTTTTCATCACGCCAATCTGTCATGAAACGGCCTACTTTCCTGCACTGAATTATGCAGTGCGGTAATTGTCATTACGCAACTGAAACCAATTGCCTAATGACTATTTTGCTATTCCGTTGCACAGTACCCACGGTGGGGTTTTAGGGTTAACCCATTCTGCTTTGAGTCTTTAGTTTAGTGTCTGCTAGATAATATCTCCGGTCCGATAAACGGTCATTCAGTGCGACAATTTGCTCGACTTTCTAGACATCGTTGTGGCCATTAGCAATCACAAATTTCTGGATGGATTCCAATGAACATGAATTAAGTTGTGTTACAAAAATCTCAAATTCTCATAAATATAGTTCACATGTTTGAGTTTTGGTGGTTTCAATCAAAGATTTTTAAATTTGAGTGAATTTGATCGGTAGGGTGGAATTGATCACACATTTCTATTTCTTGCTAATAGAGCATGAATAGTAGGTAAATGAACGTTGTTTGTTTCAACTTTTGTCGAATTGTATGTTCTTTTTGTGTCAATGATCCTTTTTTCTATGAAAATTAGGTTAAACTCCAGAATCATGTTCGATGCGGTATTGATAGATATCCATAAACTTATAATTCTAAACAAGGATTTTAACATAGTGTCAGTCCTGAAAGTTCGTTATGGGACTTAAATATATCCCCAAAACAGAATTTATCATCAAAATTCGTAGCAATGTGCTTATTTTGTTAAAATAATTGAACTTCTGTTAAATGTCAGGACATTTATTTGCGCATTGTCCTTATTTAGGTATTTTTTTCTGGTATCTTTAAAATTTATATAGTTTTTATTTCCATAAATATTGTATTGTTAGGAATTCAGCAAGCATATTCAGATTCAGTGAGCTCAAATTACGTATGAAGATTTATTTTTAAAACTAAGGGCCTATTCACAAATTTCATAACGCTGAAGGGGGTGGGTGGGTGTCCTGAAAATGTTACAGCTCATACAAAAATTTAATGGAATATAAGATTACGATTCTAATGACACTTTGTTTTAAAATTTTGGTCGATCCAATGCTGAAGAAATTAGATATGCTTTTTCAGTGTTTTTTTTTAATAATGTCACAATTTTAAGTAAAAATTTAGTATATAAAGTTTAGAGAAGGTTTTTGGAAAAATACATACGAAGTAAGAATAATTCTTTGCCTTTCGAATGCGGCTTAGAGAGTTTCAATTGGACGTGTAATCACAGAAATATGGACTAAACAGGGGCTTAGGGGGTGAACCCAAACTTTTGCACGGGAGTGTACACATGCTCATTCCCATACAACCAGAAGTCGCATAGCAGTATACGAACAAAGTCGATTATTTGTATAAACTGCATCACTCCCGCACTACTTGGTGGATTAAATCGTTTGATCGATGAGTTTCCTCGCATAAAACGTTATTTTATGAGTTCATATGTACATTCCATTTCGTCCCGTATACTTGTACAGAGTAAGTCGGATCAATCCGTAGCAGCTGTCAAATAAATGTTGCTATGATAAATTAAGTCGCATGAGAATTCTGACTAATTCGCAAGAAAATCTACATGCTCGCATTGCATATTATGTTTCATCATATAAAATGTGCACGTAAATCACCTCCACTTTTGTACGTATAAGGCCTTTTCGCGACATCTTATACGTGAAACTTTGCTCATATAAGCATCGCATGACGCAAAAGGTGATTTGGTTATACATACACTCTGGTTGTCTGGGTTTACTCTATAGAGCGCTGCATATGACGAGCCTAACCTCACTTATTTGACAGCTGCTGGTCCTGTTGTTTACGTTTCGGACTTTTTTTTCATCATTTTTTCATCTTCGCGTTTCTATCACCAGCATGCTGATGGTGACGATTTTCCACGGTAGGAAGATAGAATAATACGATCCGTGGGTATCTGCAGTGGATTTGAACTCTCCTCGCAGCAAACTTTCACGAATGATTCGAAAAAAGTACTAAGTCCAAACTGTAAACAACAGGACCAGTACTTGTCAAAATTGATGCGTGACGTCACAGTGCAGTGGAGTATATATGGAGACTTCAATGCGACGGTTCTCAGACGTCAAAGTCAATTTGACATCTTCTCTTGACCAGTGCCGTACTTGGGCTTCAGGGGGCCCGGTCATGTATCATAAAGGGGGCCCTTTTAAACAATATTCAGCACGTTTCCAGTCCAAAGTTATGAGGGGATTCTATATAATTTGTATGCAGTAAAAATGACCCGTAACGCGGGTAGATCACCTTTTCGTGGTGCGTTACGGGGTAAGATCCACCAATTTGAACCCTAGTCTCATCTTGTTTGTCGGGCTAGGGTAATATGTTCTGGTAATTCAAGGATTCGCGGTACAAAGTCCTTGTTACTGGCAACAGTTTCTGAAAATTAATCTATTTTACCTAGCAGATGGTTAAAGACTCGGAGTTGGTCAGTCCCGAGACTACACTTGAAGCCAGGATAACAATCATGAGTATTAACTCAACAAGGACTGTAAGTACTGGTAATTCAAGGACTCACGTGAATTCTGATTACTAAACAAATTTTCTTGCTTGACTCGGTTTTGCTGCTAGCATAAAGCCCCTTTTTTCTAGTATTTTTCTGGGACTAAACTAAAAGCGAAACAAAGATGTGATTAGAGTTCCGTTGCATGGTCAAATATCAGTAGAACCGATTTGGTTTCTCAGAAATTTAATCGATTATGTTTGCTAAGGGGCGCGCCTTCGCTGACATTTAAATTTCTATGAAGGGTGTAAATAGCGGGACCTTTTCATCATAGTCGATTTTTATCAATATCTGAGGAATCAAAACAAAAACTGTACAGAAATCGATGCTTCATTACCTATCAATGGAAATGGAGTAATGCGACATGCACTATACACTAAGGATACGGGTAATGCCACAATAGATCTAAATACTGGTCGCAGTGGCGCATCCGAACAGAAAAAAAAAAAAAAAAAAAAATGCAGTAAAAATAGCTGAAAATCTTCAAAACTGATTTTCTCCAAAGCTCCTATTTACTATAAGTTTCCAGTTTGTCTCTGGTTGAACAAAAGAAACTATTTACAGCACTGGTAAAATTAAAGTACACAAAGTCCGATTTTTTATACAAAATGGTCAAGTTTGGAGACCTGCATCTCTGCTTCTAGCAAACCGATTGACCTGAAATTTGAACTGCTGAACTGAATGTTGGAAATAACTTCAAATTAGATCTGTGAATAAATCATCAAATTCTATGCAAAAGTGTCTAAGTTCTTTAAATTCGCCCAGTTTGACAAAAATTCGAAATTTTGATAATAAGATTGTTTTTAAAATAAACATTTTCCTATAAGTATAATCTTCTATAAAATTTTCATTTCATCTAAGTTAACAAATAGACCATTTCCGTCAGATCTAACCCCCAGTTTTTGTATTTTTCTTCGAAAGACAATCATTTTGAATGAATATTAACGCTTTCAGATTTTGTTTATATGCACTCCCGATTTTCTTACAAATTTTTGAAAACATGGATACTCACCACATTTTGAAAAATAATTCGAGATGCGGCACAGTTTGTTCAACCCTATGGGTATCAGCGTGGTGATTTTGCAACAGTTTTTCGATTCCACCCCTGCATTGGGATGCTTGTTTACATTTGCAAACGTCAAATCAGGTGCGCGCTCAAACTGACCGTGATCCCGGTCAGGGCGCCCCAAACAGGAGCGCCACCGAAACTACGCATACAAACGTTTTTAAACCAGGTTAGAACTGGCGCAAACCGGTTTTGAATCACACTTCCAACTCCAATCCGATTCAAGTCTTCCTTTAGGAAAACATATTTTCCTCCACAGATTCAAAATTCAAAACCACCTTCTAACAATAAATCTCTCATCCACCCAGCAGTTACGGTACCGCTAGTTCTATTAGAGGCTATTTTTTACTATTCATGCCGGCAAATACCTTAATCTATCTGTTGGCTGTTGATCCGGAAGATTTCCGCCTTGAGGCAGCAACAGCCGCGCAAGGAATTTTTGAGCGGCTGTTGCTGTCTCTAGGCGGGAATCTTCCGGCTTATTCAATCCCTTCAATCCTCGTCGGCACAAAGCAGAGAGACCAGGCATCTGTCGACTACAATCCTTGCGTTACAGAACCGTGTAGTGTTCGCCGGGTGCGGTCATAACCGGCCGAAGCGATGAAGGTGGTTTCCGCGGGGATTACGGAGACTTCGGGAGCCGTGAAGGAAAGAGGGAGCGAAACCGCAACGGAGCCCATTATGATGAATGAAAACATAAACAAAAATCA
This sequence comes from Aedes aegypti, assembly GCF_002204515.2. Classification (NCBI taxonomy): domain Eukaryota; kingdom Metazoa; phylum Arthropoda; class Insecta; order Diptera; family Culicidae; genus Aedes; species Aedes aegypti. Next base: position 146,288,851 of record NC_035108.1, read on the forward strand.
TGTGGTCATGCCAGCTGATCGTAAGTTCACCACAGCGTGGTGGCAAAACCATAGGGGAAAAAGGGGTCTGCATTTTTTTCGAGGTGAAACAAATTGTAGGGGACCGAGGGGTGCACTAACGTGCCGCAAGTTTTTCATTGTTTTCTTACAGTTAAAGGCTCCAAAATATATCGGTTCCTTAGGAAAGTTTGTTCAGTAAATTGACAGAAAGCATATAAGCCAATAATTTTTTTTCACGGAAATGGTCTATTGGCAGAAGCTTGCTTGCTTGTAAATATTCACATTTCAAAAATTCTCCAATTCAAAATTAATGGTATTTTTTCAAAAAATGTTTATATTTTTTAATTTCTTCCAAACTCTTGAATAGAATTTTATTAATTACCCATAAATCGAATATCAAGCTATTAATGTGATGTAATTCAAATTTCAGGTCAATCGGTTCGATAGAAGCTGTTATACAGTTCCTTAAATTTGAACATTTTGTATGAAACTCAGCCTTTATGCACTTTTTTCTTGCCAGTGCTGTATATTATATATATTATATACAATGCTAAGCCTTTGCTGAATTCAAAGAATATTTTATGAACTGTGGCATACAAAATAGAAAAGTATTTAAAAACACTGACTACCGCGTCACAAAAGAATTTTCCTTACACTTCAAGTTTCTAATAGAATTGCAAATAGAATAGATTTGAACTCTCCTCCATTTCGCAGTTGTCGCTATGTTCCATTCCATCGTCGATGTTTGGCTCTGTTTTTAAACGTGAAATTCCTGATAAAAATCGTTCGTAAAATCTGTAATTCTTGGTAAAATCTTACCGAACTTTATGCTTGTCGAACGGTGCATGTTTTATTCTAAACGTTGTATTAACATACGTTAATCAAGTGTAAGAACATTTATTACCTACGTTGGTCATTCGACTTGTGAACAATGGAGAGGAATTGTGGGAAATGCTCTCTTACCATCAGTATGGATAGTGACCTCTATATTGTGCTCTGCAAGATAAATCCACGTAATGCGATTATCTGAAAATGTCGATATACCGTCGCACTGATAATGAAAATCACCAAATGATTCAGATTTAGCAAATTTGAAACATTTGCGTCCTTGAAGAACGAAAAAATCCAAGCCTACTTGAATTTTGACGTTGCGTTTGAATTGCGCGCATATCTTCTGCGCGTTACCGCCGCCGCTGGATGTGGATTTAAAATGAGCGCCGCAATACAGTATGCGAAGGAAAATGTGCGAAATCGTTCCATGCAGGCTGTGTTTGTGTTACTGAAGATGATCTCTGTGCACTATCTAGCAATATAGTATGGATTTGTGATGCATGCATGGTTTTGTTTTGCAAAATGAGAGAGCGTACACATGTTGATGTCGCCACTACAACCGAGCCGTCCTGTGCAATTGAGGATGAGATCAACGCTTTGAAGAAAACAGTTGGTGAAATTGTGCACACTCTTGCTGTGGTTGTTCGGAATCCAGATTCAAATATCCCATGCCAACATTCAACGCCCGTCTCATCGCCTAATCTTCATGAAGGTACTAACGAGATTGCTAGCTGCTCATCACAACAAACCATGAGTGATAGTGACAAGTTTTCTTTGTATTTGTCGAACATTGACAGGAATGCTACTGAAGAAGATATTAGTCTATTAGAGTATAGATGTAGTGAAGCTATTACCGAATTGGAGAAACACTACGATTGATCACATTTCATTCAAGATTATGTTGAACTCGAAGCTGAAACCGTTAGCACTGAAAAAATCTACTTGGCCAAAAGGAAATTAGTTTCGAGAGTTTGTAAACCGTTCAAATGACACTTGGAAACTCCGCTAATTGATTAAAATGTTTAAGAATGAGCACGTCTTTGAGGCATCTATTTTGTGATTGTTACTTTATTCATTGCACATTGGGACGGATTGAGGTTTTAGGAGGAAAGATGGAACTCACGCCTTCAATTGCATTGGTTTTTGTTTTTATTCTGAAAAAAATTAGATGATCAATGTTGTTATTTATGTATATGATGACTGTATGATGATATGACTGTATGTTGTTTAATTATGATTGGTTAATTTCTATATGCTCGTTGTCTAAGTGATGTATTTTAGCTTTAAGGAATTCAATGAGACCACAATTGGGTCAGTTGGATTTGATCATAATAAACAATAAACAATAAACAAATATGTTTAAATTTTAAAATTCTAATAGGAACACAACTCTTTAAATTGAGCAGTGCTTTACAGGTTTAGCCGTATTGTGTAAGATCTTGCAAAAACTTTAAGCGTATTTTTATTTCCAATATTTTTTAAAAACTAATTAGAGAAGAATTTTGAAGACTTTGGCTTAACACTCGTGTTTTCTTGTAACATATTGAAGAATAATTATTGACCAAACCATACTGTGAGATTCAGGTGAAGAAAAAATATTTACTCAAGTATTGGAAAGTTGAGTTAAACGTTTGAATTCTATGTTCAAATGTCTAAAGAGAAAATATAAAAAAGGTATTTCATTTTTTTGTTCTTAATCTTGATTCCTCGGGGGCCCCTTAATCGGGGGGCCCGGGGCATTTGCCCCCTTGGCACCCCCCCAAATCCGGGCCTATGCTTTTTAGTTGAAACATTTTCCTCTCAGTGAACATCCAACCAGTCGAGTCATTCCATGTAACAAAGCTCCAACAAGCAAATCCCCACTGTATTTTAGCTACCATATGTTGAAGGCTCGGAGTTTGCCATCCCGAGACTACACTTGAAGCCAGAACAACACTTATGGGCACTAACTCAACAAGGACTGTTAAATACTGGTAATAAGATGAATTACGGAAATGTAGATTACTAAACAATTATCAGTAACGTAAAACGGGATAACTTTGATAGTTTTTTCGAAGAAAGATTCAATGTTTATGTATTCTGTTTCAAAGAATTACAATTTATATTTTTAAAACAAGTACTGACATCCTAGCTATCGATTGCACTTGATAGATTGCCAAAAGATTTATTCTGAATGGATATATTATTTTACATATAATCGAAAGTCGGTTTTCTGTTTTGGGGTAACTTTGATAATGGAGTATAAATCGAAAACAATAGGGTAACGACTGTTTATTTCGTTCTTAAACGCTAACAGTTGGCGCCAGCGGCAAAAAGTACAGGCAACAACCTTTCGAACATTCAGTTTCTTCCACTGGCCGCCGTGCGACGACACTGTTGTTTGTATCCCTCTCACTGATCGCGCTCAAGGGTGGAACTGGCGGCTCTTTACTGCTACCCCTACGTGTCGCTGGTTCTAAAAAGTAAACAACCATACAAAATTCCGACCAAACAATGGTGAAGGCGTAATCGATTTTCTAGAAAACATCCATTTTGGGAATTACGCCGAATTTGCTGATTAAATTGCCAACAGCGCACTGCAGTAGCACGTAGCAAATAACTGCTTGCAAACAATATCTTTCAAGCGCATTGATTACCTGTAATTTTGCGAACAATATATTTTACTTTTCCGCGTTAAGCCTTAAAACTGGTTCTGGACTTAGGTTGGCGGCTTTTCAATTTTACTCCCATTTGACAGCCGCCCTCCACCCTTGGTTTTGACAGTTCTCCGACTACCATTCTTCCATGCGCTTGTGTTGAAAGTTTGAGAAACTTGAGAATCCAGCGTAGCGCGATCAAGGGTGGAGGGCGGCTGTCAAATGGGAGTAAAATTGAAAAGCCGCCAACCTAAGTCCAGAACCAGTTTTAAGGCTTAACGCGGAAAAGTAAAATATATTGTTCGCAAAATTACAGGTAATCAATGCGCTTGAAAGATATTGTTTGCAAGCAGTTATTTGCTACGTGCTACTGCAGTGCGCTGTTGGCAATTTAATCAGCAAATTCGGCGTAATTCCCAAAATGGATGTTTTCTAGAAAATCGATTACGCCTTCACCATTGTTTGGTCGGAATTTTGTATGGTTGTTTACTTTTTAGAACCAGCGACACGTAGGGGTAGCAGTAAAGAGCCGCCAGTTCCACCCTTGGTCAAAACGTATGGAAAATAATGAAAAACGTAAATTACTTGCAATTTGGAAACTGGATCAAAAAAGTAGTGATTAGAAATCAAGTGCAAAGTGAATACATAACTTTTTGTGTTTAGTTCATCTTCCGTGGTGCTTTCTTTGCTTCAGGATTTCGTGTTTACTACCACTGAAAAAGAGCCATCTTTTGCCTTTTCAGTTTTGAATATCGCCCTATTGAATGAATTACGGAACATTTATAGGGCTTTGCATACCTCTAGGCGTTTAACGATATATAAAAATTTCTGACTTAGATTATAAACTGGTCCCAGTTTGTGAAAATGGTTTTCGGTAAGAGATTTGAAACCGAATTCATGTTCTACTATAACTAGGCTGTCAAGGGAAAGTGACGAACTCATTATGACTTGATTGGATAGTGATCGTAGAACAGATTGTTTGTAAGCGTTGCAAAAATGCTAAAAACCTATAAATTATTAATATTTGCAAACAAATTCTCAAATGCACTTGAATCCAAAGCAGATAGCTTTGACATGAAGTGTCATACTAATACTAGCTACTTTTGCATTTCTTTTGCTTAGCTGATTAACAGAAACTTCGTAATTTCGATTAATATGTTGTGGGTCTCACACTATCAAAATTACCCGCATTATCAAAAGTTACCCCGTTTTACGGTACCAACAAATTTGCTCATTTTATATTAAAGTATTCATAAAATAATTTTATTATTACCATTGTACAATTGCATTAGCAAGCATATTCCATAGAGAAAAAAGTGAGTGGATACGAGTAACTGACACTGAAGAAGACTGCAAGTGGTAGTCGAAATACGCATATCTGTCAAAGATAAGCATTTAGGAGCGGAATTAAAAGGTACACGGTACTCCATCTATTTTTAAGTTTCTCTATTTGAGATTCTGCTCAGAGGATTCGAACATTCATTAAAGAGAAGCATATTCCAATTCAGAGAGCTCAAATAAAGTTACAATTACACCAGAAATTAGGGTGTTTGTCCCATAGCCAAAATTTATGCGTTACCCTAAATATGCTTTCCAAGCAAGTTTTTTTTTTCAAAAACAGCCATCTGGAACAGACTTTTACAACTCGGTGTAATCCTTAAGTCACGCAAAAATTAGTTCAATATTTTAAAATTTTTCATGAAGAGTTCAGAACCTGTGTAGAAAACATTTACAGTGCGAGCATTCTAGTACAAAAAAATATAATGCGCCTCACAGTTATGCAATCATAAAAACAGTAAAGCGCACTCTTACAAATTTCTACAGAAACAGAATTTTCTCAAGCTTCGAAAAATCCTTTGTTTATTCTTGAATTTTTAATAAAAAAGGGGCAACAGAACATCTATCGAAAAATGACTGAAATAACAAAAAATATTTTGATCCCTGCAAATTTAATATAAGACGTGTTGTAAAAATTGGCAATTTTTGCACCTAAATTTCAAATATTAAGGTCGTTAGGGTAAACGATGTATTTTGGACCGATCATTAATTTTTCTAAAATACCTACAGTAACTATATTTTTTTCAATCACATGGAAAGAAACCCAAATAATTTTGTAGATGGAACGCAAAAGAAAACAACTATTTTTCAAACTAATTTATTGACATCCAAGAGATAGCAAATGACACATACGATATTCTTAGTTGTAAAGAAGGATTGACTGTCACGCAGATAGTCGTAATTGATTTTCCTGCACATTGTTTTATCTATTACTGGTTGAATTGATTTTGTAACTAAGTTTTTTGTTTCTATGGTAAGCATTTTCAGTATTTCGAAAAAAAAACTTGCTACTACCTCATCAACTTGATCCTCGCGCGACATAGGTTTTTTAAAATTGGTTCCACTCTTGTTGAGACACACACTGACTAAATCGTATAAAGTTTATTTCATTTGTTCCGGCGATTCTCTAGCTTAGCTCGCTACCAATTTCTGCAGCTGCTCGCTAATTTCCGCCGAATCGATGTCCTTCTTGGCATCCTTGGCCGGAGGGCCCCCTTGGGCCGTGGTGGACGATGGCCGAGCGCAAACCTTCTTGTGCATAAACCAGTGCAATCGTTGGCACTCGCGGTCACAGTATTGCACCTCCTTGCACTTGGAACACTTTTTGTCCGGTTTCTCCTCGCCACACGAGCTGCACAGTGAAATTGTATCCTGGAAGCCACGCTGCCCATTGATGGCCGCTTTGATAATCTCCAGGGCACTGGCGGGGTTCTCTTTGCTGGCCAGCTGCGTTACAACCTGCCGGAAAACGGTGCACTCTCGGAACGGGAATTCTCGTACGCATTCCCGTATCGTTGCCTCCACGTACTCCAGGGAACCATCTTTGCCTGCAATGGGTGAGAACAGTAAGTTAAACATCTATGAAGGTACTTTCACAATTATGACACGGCGACACATTATACATTGCAATGTGAAACAACTAGGGGAATGTGGGGCAAGATGAGCACCCGGGGCAAGATGGGCACCCCTAGTTTGTGTCGTTCCTACCGATTTTTTTTAAATACATTATTTGGGTTTCTGATGAATATCATTAAATTGATATGATGGCCATAAATTTCAGCTAAAAAATCAACAGCACAACGTAAATATTGTCCAAAATACATAGAAGTCCAAAAATTAGCCTTTTCATATAAGATTTGTTCATTTAAAAGTGATATTTTCGTTGCGTAAGCAAACTAATTCATACGTTTTTGGCCGTATAGTTATAGAATAATCTTCTGTAGATAATCAGGAGCAAAACTTTTTATCATATTTAAAAAATATTTCAATTGTTTTGATTATATTAATAAATTTACAGCCTTGGGGCAAGATGAGCACCATGTTCAAAATTAAGTAAAAGTGTGAAATTATAGAACCACATTTAGCTGTGAGCTTGACTTACGGTATCTTGTATCTTCTTTGCACAAAACAATTTTTCTAAAAAATATACAAACAAACAACAAATTTAATCGTTTTTTAAGTAAAATCTTAGCAATTTATGAAAAGTTATTTATTGTCTGATAAAAGTTTTAAAAACTAAGCTAGTTGAAGATAAATATTATCAGATATTAAAGATAATATCTTGGGATATTGCAAGCATTGAATAATAATAGTTTTCTTTAGTAAATTTCATCTTTTTATGGGGGTGTCCATCTTGCCCCGCAGTTATTTTGACCGATGATAAAAAAGCTATTTTTAAAAGTGTTATTTGGAAAACTATTTATCACATTTTAAAACTTTTAATGGTTGGAGGTCAAAGTAATAATGTAAAAGATAAGGATGGTTACCAATTTTACCAAAATAATTACGTTTAAGTAGGCTTAAATCGCGCTTATCCTTAGGGTGCTCATCTTGCCCCGCCTGACCCTATCTATTTTATGAATACAAGCTTTCCAACAGAAACAATAAAACTAAAGCAACTAGGCCTAGCTTTGCTAAGCGTATTTGAACTATATCGAAATAATTTTGTTATTTCTATGAGGAGTGCTCATCTTGCCCAACTTGTAAAAATTGCTTAAGTCATGTAAAGCACTAGGTATAACAAATGTTGATGATTTTTTTTCTTGATATGTGCTAAAAGACTTGAAATATTGGCTAAGAATCAGAAGTTAGGCTAAAATATTGTTAGACGACAAAAGTCTTATTTTTTCTGGTTATTTGAAATTCAATATTTTCACGTATTATAATAATCTACCCATATATATTTTTGTGGCTGCTTGGGCACGTCAGGAATTAATGATATTTACCTCCCTTTCCCGAGCAGCCTAGATAGCCTCGTAGTGTCGATAGCGATTATTTCAATTGGCAAAGAAACACTACGGATTGCCTGATCCAGTGGTAAAAGTCCACCTCACAGGTGACCCCTAACTCATGCGGCTTTAAGCTTACCGTGCCTAAGAATGAATGGTTAGGGGGGTCTAAATAAAACTTAACCGCAAACGGAGCCTGTGGAGTACCAGGGCGCCCTCTACAGTATTATGCCCTTCCTGTGCTACCCGGAGCAATGGAGCAGGTGACCTTGTGTTTCTCCGAGATAATCGGCTGCCCTTCTTCAGTCTCTAATCTGAGGCTAAATAACGGTGGTATTATGAATATGTGGCTTTTTAATATAAATTATCACCTATATTGTTTCGCATTATGCGTTTTACACTATACCTACATACAGTACTGGACAGAATAAAGTACGCATTGGCCGTTTTTCCATACAAAATGGTCAAGTTTGGAGATCTGAACCTCCGCTTTTAGTGGTCCGATTGATCTGAAATTTTCACCACAGCCTATATATAACATAGATTTCACTCAGTTAAAATATCACTGCATTTGAAACACAATCTTTTATACTGCTTCGCGACTAAAAATGGGTAAACCAACGTGCGAAGTTCGATTTTTGACCAACTTCGCCGCGTCGCGAGTCGCTTCGCTATAGAGCGCATCTATGCCCTCCGCCGTGTGCATTATGCGCACTATTGAGAATCGAGCTGCGACGCGGCGAAGTTGGTCAAAAACCGAACTTCGCACGTTGGTTCACCCATTTTTAGTCGCGAAGCAGTATAAATTATTAAAAATCTCTCAATTTGCAAAAAATTGCAAAATTTAATTTTGAAAATATTTCGAAAACAATCAGTTTTACCGAAAAATGATGTTCTGCAAACTTGTGTGTCTTATCAAATTGTACATTTTTGCAGAAGGACATATTGCTCTAAATATTTTTATTTAAAAATTACTTTTACTTTAAAATTTTGTCATTTTTATCCAAATTTGAGATTTGCGACAACTTAAAAGTTCGTAAATGAAAAACTATGAATTTCTAGCCTAGCAAATTTGAGGTTACTTTCAAGTGGCGGTGAAAATTTCAGGTCAATCGGACAACTAGAAACCGAGATATAAGACTCCAAACTTGATCATTTTGTATGGAAAAACGGCCAATGCGTTCTTTATTCTGTCCAGTACTGTATATTGTGTGCTTTTCGGATTTGGCGACTTTCATAGATATTGTTCAGAGCTGGTTCTCCGGATTCGTGTTTCACTCGCGGCGTAATGTGACCTTTGGAGGATGATTTTAGCACCGAAAACTAAAACGCGACGAATTTCTAGTGATAGGTGATTTTCACTGCACTGAGGGTACTCGGACGATTTTTGCGAGCGATAGAGGATCACATGTGCACTGTTTGAACGGATTTATTCAATTGCATTGAGTTCGAACTGCCGATACTGGTGATCGGTAGTGAGAGTTAAGTGCTAGACAGAATGAGCTTAACATCTACGTTACACTTCTCCGCTTTGTATGAAGTTGAAGTTGAGATTGAGTGTCTGAGTTCCATTAGGGTAATTACAAATATAACGGCCTGTGCCCTAACAGATATCGATCTGTTTTTTTCGCTGCAGGTCTTTTTCGTGCTGAGATTGCAAAAAGCTTAATCCTGCCTGGATTGTGGCAACGGTTAGGACAGCTCAGATCAATCTTCGGCATGAAACAACAGCAACGAACAATCTTTGCAAACTCATGCAAAATAATACATCCCAAGTGGCGCTAGTTCAAGAACCTTACTTTCGTAGGGGGAACTTCTATCTAGGTAACCTTGCGAACCCAGTTTTTGCTACTTTCAGTAAACTTTATGTGGCAAACTCGCGCTCCATGCCCCACGCATGTGTGCTCGTTAATAACGCAATAGTTGCCACATTATTTTCTGAGTTAACTACCATAGATGTATGTGCTGTCACAATCGATGTTTCTGTTGGTGACCTCAATAGTAAATACGTCTATTGTTCGGTATATTTACCACATGATGAACCATCCCCAACGGATGATTTCAAACGAGTTGTAGTATACTGCGCAACAAAAGACCTTCCGCTGATTGTGGGCAGTGATGCCAATTCTCATCACATCATCTGGGGCAGCTCAGATATCAATTTGCGAGGCTCCAGTCTGATGGAATACTTAGGTAGTACAGATCTTGGATTACTTAACATAGGCAATCGCCCAATCTTCATGGTATCTACTAGAGAAGAAGTGTTAAACATAACGCTCTGCTCGAATAGAATCAGTCACGTGTTGACGAATTGGCATGTATCAAATGAGGAATCATTATCTGATCATCGCTACATCTTCTTTGAACATTCAAATGTAACTGCGCAGACTTTGCGTTTCAGGAATCCCCGGTCAACAAACTGGGAACTCTATATTGAATTGGTTGCGACCAAATTTCATGGATATTCTCCGTCCATTGAAAATCCAAATGATCTGGATGATGCCGTTGATACTACAACATTCTACATTATGGAAGCTTTTGAAGAAGCATGTCCTCTGCGGTCTGTAAAGACTACAAGAGAGACCCCATGGTGGAATTCCGATCTGACTAGACTTAGGAAACAATGTAGAAGGAGTTGGAACAGACGCCGTTCAGCTGGATCAGAGTCGTTCAAGTCGGCTCGCAAGGCTTACAAGAAGGCTCTTCGTTCTGCTGAACGATCCGGCTGGAAAACCCTTTGTACAAATGTTTCCAGTTTGAGCGAAGTCAGTCGGCTGAACAAAATAGTCGTTCTAGGTTCCAAACTTTCCTGGACACTTCACATTTATTTCAGAGTCAAAAAAGCTTGTATGGCCTTCGGTCAATGCCGGCGAACAAAGGTTACCAAAGGGTAAAACCTGGGGCCACAAACCCAAGTATATCAAATGGAATTACACAATAGTTGTTCGACCAATATTGGCATGTCTGGTGTGGTGGCAAAAGGACGAAGTGAGCACAATCCAATCCAAATTGGGCCATCTGCGGCGATGTCTGCGTTCTCTACAACTCCCACAGCAGCGCTCGAGGCTCTTTTAGACGTTGCACCACTATAGGGGAATGTGGGGCAAGATGAGCACCCGGGGCAAGATGGGCACCCCTAGTTTGTGTCGTTTCTACCGATTTTTTTCAATACATTATTTGGGGTTCTGATGAATATCATTAAATTGATATGATGGCCATAAATTTCAGCTAAAAAATCAACAGCACAACGTAAATATTGTCCAAAATACATAGAAGTCCAAAAATTTACCTTTTCATATAAGATTTGTTCATTTAAAAGTGATATTTTTGTTGCGTAAACAAATTAATTCATACGTTTTTGGCCGTATAGTTATAGAATAATCTTCTGTAGATAATCAGGAGCAAAACTTTTTATCAAATTTGAAAAATATTTCAATTGTTTTGATTATATTAATAAATTTACACCCTTGGGGCAAGATGAGCACCATGCTCAAAATTAAGTAAAAGTATGAAATTATAGAACCACATTTAGCTGTGAGCTTGACTTACGGTATCTTCTTTGCACAAAACAATTTTTCTAAAAAATATACAAACAAACAACAAATTTAATCGTTTTTTAAGTAAAATCTTATCAATTTATGAAAAGTTATTTATTTTCTGATAAAAGTTTTAAAAACTAAGCTAGTTGAAGATAAATATTATCAGATGTTAAAGATAACATCTTGGGATATTGCAAGCATTGAAAAATAATAGTTTTCTTTAGTAAATTTCATCTTTTTATGGGGGTGTCCATCTTGCCCCGCAGTTATTTTGACCGATGATAAAAAAGCTATTTTTAAAAGTGTTATTTGGAGAACTATTTATCACTTTTTAAAACTTTTAATGGTTGGAGGTCAAAGTAATAATGTAAAAGATAAGGATGGTTACCAATTTTACCAAAATAATAACGTTTAAGTAGGCTTAAATCGCGCTTATCCTTAGGGTGCTCATCTTGCCCCGCCTGACCCTACATACATCTTAAACAAGAAACACTTTCTTGCTCTTACCGTTTATGGGTACTGGATCTACTGGAGAAAAATCCAGTGAATCGTAGATCTACACACACTTCGTTGTTTCCACTTTTGGTGAATTGGTACAAAATTGTCCTTGCTCCAAGTGATCTCACAATTGCTAGTCACTTTCCTTACAGGAATACATTTACCACACAATTCCCTTCACGGGAAGAGTGGACGTCTAGCTATTTGGCAAGAAGTATATCAAACAACATAGTATGTTACACTGATGGCTCCCTTCTTGAAGGTAGAGCTGGTGCAGGTGTATATTATCGTAAGCTAAGGCTGCATCAGTTTAACTCACTTGGTAGAAACAAACTGCACCGTTTTCCAGCATAAATCCAAACCGTATCACAACACCACGGAAAATGGTTTATGGTCCTTATTTTACCATATTCGAAATGGTTCTATCAACCATAATCAAACCATAGTGGGGTAAAGTTTCGACCATTCTATTTGAAGTTTTCACGAATCGAACAGTAACGGGTTGTTAAGAATGTTTACCGTTCCAAAACCGGCAACTTTCCATACGAATATTCAGAGCTAACCACAATAGGAACATATTCAGTACGGTTGAAAATATCGCTACCGAGACATTTATGCAACAGTTGGGGTAATGTTTAACCGCAGAGCAGTACAGTATGGGGTTATGGTTGAAGCCAAAAAAAGTTATTTTGTATGTTCATAATTGAAACAAATACTAGTTTAAGATAACATTTTTAAGTATTTAATTTATTCACATTTTTGTATTTGGAATTTACTGTTGCCTGTAAGCTCATCTTCTCGCACACCACGACCGCATCCATTATCCGTTATACTTGGGTTTCATATTTCCGTATCAGTATGAAATTAAACAAATCAGTCACGGACGAATCGTTTACTTCGATAAGCACATCAAAGCTTTCCTTATTTCTGCTTCCCAATGGAAATCGTGGAGCAGGTGATCTTATATCCATCTGGAACAATGGAAATCAAAACCTCCGGCACGCTGATTCCGAAGCGGTAGCTCTCTTGCATTTCAGCTCCACATGATGCTGCACTCTGGAATAAGCGTAGAGCTGTGAATTACGATTTATTTTATTCGCATCACTTTAATGATATTTAATTAACTTACCGGGGAATATGAACTGAAGCGTCAGCATCAGAAACACGAATATTATTACGGTGTTTCTTAACAAAACCAAAACTGCGTTGTGCGGTCGAAAATTAGCTGCAACAAAATAAACAAACCCATCCCAGGGCAGTGTACTACAGTTTGTATGGTGGAAGAATATTCACATATGGTTGCTCAGTAGGGAAACGGTTATACCGTTCGGAGAAAATAAAAGATATAGGAACCACGAAAACAATGGCCATGATACAGTTTTTTCATTGCTCATAGACATTACTGGGAAAATATCGCGTATGGGTAACAGTAGTGATTATGGTTGCGTTATGTTTATAACTCTTCGCATACGGTAAATATTTATGCGGCTTTTAGGCAGAAATATTTGCTCAGCACTTCAACAGCGCGTAATGGGTAAAATCATATACTTCTGTTCAGATATTCAGGATGCTATAAAAGCTCTTACTTCGGCCAACTCAAGGTCACAGCTTATTATCGCATGTCGAACTCAAATTGAGGAACTGAATTCAGTCAACTCTGTAAACCTTGTATGGGTACCTGGCCATTCTTCCATTGCTGGAGATGAATTGGTTGATGAGGTAGCTCGCGATGGAGCAACGCATGACTTTATTGGCCCTGAGTCAGCTACCGTGAAGGCCCCTAACTCTGCGCAGCTCCTAACTCTGCGCACTTTCACCAAAATCCACCAAAATCTGGTAAAATACTTACATTTTTGTTCAAAATTTATTTTTCACTAGTGGTCCCGGCAAACTTCGTCTTGCCATCAAGAAGGCTGTTCAAAAATGTCATGAAACCTTGCATGCAAAACGGTAGATTAATTTTCTCCCGTTTTCCTGACTATTCCGAAAACTTTCCTAGACTTTTTCCCCGCACGAACACATCGCATCCCCTGTCGAATACAACAGTGGAAGAATTATGCAAATCCTTTGATCCGTTCAAATGCCATTTCGTGACATACAAACATCATTCCATTTTTATTTATATAGATATATTGCTACAATAGTAATAAAAAAGCACACGAAGTATTTTCTTGACAAATTTACGTTTGTTACTTTTATAAAAAAATAAAATAGCTTTAAAAATATTGGAAAACATCCAAATTGCCCGTTAGCAAAAATGCTAAGGGAATACCTCATCACTTAAGTTATTTGAAGCAAATTAAAGAGAATATCCCGCATATCTAAAAACGCTTTCATAGGTTGTCCAAACAATATGTAAAACATTAGTCATACGTTAACTGTTTCCGTTATTGTAGCCTATTTGTTTGACTATAAATATTTTTCAGTTATGTACTGTATACCACCCTACATCTACTATTTCATTACCGGTTAACGTACAGCTTGATGTTATCAATTAGTTCCATATAATCCACATTTGAAAATTATGAACAAATCAATTATATAAAAACATACGCGGGTTGTATCACAGATTGTAACATTTTGGGATAACATTCAAGCATGGTTACATACTGTTCACAAAGTTGGAATAGATGCCACACAAACATTGAAAATTTTATGGTTTCAGATTAAACATACCGTAAGGGGAATGGTTATGCGGCGCTTGTGTGCGTTTGGCTAGTCCGGTGAAAATTTTTCACTGCTGTCCGTTGTTATATTTTTTTTCATTTCTTCGAAAAGAATTTCGGAACTTCTTGGTAACATAATTCATCCAATATTGCGTCTAAATAACGTACTTAATTTATTGTCTGTGCTTTCAGGGCTGCCGGAACATTAATTGATTTGAGCATGCTGTTGCAAAATATCCTCAGGTGAGTTCAATTTTCATTTTTCGCTGGAATAAGAGTTAACAAATTTTCATTTGTTCTTTTCAGAATTCCAGAAACACGATACATCAATGCCACAAAATTTGTGGGAATATTATTACGTCCATCAACGGCCTTAAAGCAGGAAATTAATCGCTGAACTTGATTTTAGACCGTTTCGCAACTTCCAGCAGTTGAGCAGTGATGTTTTTGGTGTGGCTCATTCGACGCAATAAAGTTCCGGAGGTAAGAAACCTTGACGTTGAATAAGATGAGATTGATTGGATTAATTTTGTTTCATTTTTTGCTTGGCTGTTAGAATGTTAACTTTATATCGTATTAATATTTTATTTGTTTTGTTTGTGTCTTAATTTTAGAGGAGAAATCATAAAGCAGTTCAGGATAGTTTTTCCAGACAATGATTCCACCAACTTTCGGAACGGATATTAATTTCAACGTTTCAGGGGCTAAACACCGCCGATGAGGTTCATATTGATTGGTTGCTATAGCCGATTGGTAAGGCGGTGGAAGATAACTTCAACAGAGTGGAATCGACAGACTTGGGAGACATAAAGGAAGAAGGCAGGTTTTGGGGTTTCTGTAGACGTTAAAGGTGGTACATCCCGATGATGAACAGACCAACGTGAGTGAGATCATTGCACTGGAACACGAAGTATAAGTTAAAGGCGCTAAAAATGTGCATAAATAAAAAAAAATATTAAAAATTACAATACAATTAAGACTGAATTTATTATTATATTACGAAAATGAAACAATAAAACAGAAAATATGCATAATTAGCATTACGCATATTTTCTTGTTTCATTGTCCATTGAATTTATTTATCAATCATTATTTATCAAATGGCTTAAGTATAACAGAACAAATCCACATACGGTTAAAATACAATAAAGCAGTATAAACCAACTAAACCACATACATTATTCGTATTCAAGCCAAATTTATGGTAAAACTGTCCTAGTACTGTTTGCCTTACTGTGGGCTAAACAAAAAAGTGGATAGTATATCTACAATTTGGCAAACTGTAAACGAGAAATTTTGTTCGAGAAATTCGTCATTTTTAAATGGTGACATAACTTAACCGCCTATTCCCCATATTGTTATTTTCCCGGTTACTGTTCCCCAAATTGTAAAAACCGTTTGCGGTAGTGTCGACTTATTGTTATTTTGGATGTTGTACGAAATTACTGGTATATTGTTGTAAATAGTTGTGCACACTACGGGATACAGTATGAATATAGTTATTGATCATGCGGGATATTTTCGATGTTTAGTACGTAGGCTCTAGTTTATTTATCGAGCAATCATCACTGATAAAGTGCAACTTATTTTCTCTCCATTTTCTTATTCTTCTTAAGGCTAAGTAGCCCGTCATTCGTTTTTGCACCAATGATGACTTTTCAGCTTGCATTTCATAGTGATAAAACTCAGTCTTGACAGTTTATATTGACTTGAAAAAGTATCACTGTACGCGCTAACATGCATAAAGTATGCTGATACTTTTTCAGCTGAATCAGTGCAAAACCAACTGATTTTCTTTGATTTAAAATCGTGAGATGAATTAGCAACAATCATTAACGACGCGTACAAATTTCAATGACGGCCTACTTCGCCTTAAGTGCGCCTAGTAAGTGTGGTAGTTATGTTTATAGCTAAGTAGGCCATGCTATCAAAAAAAATGATGATTATCATTCAATCTTTCAAGTCCACAAGTACCACATTGGCTACGAGCAAGAATCCAAGAACCACGGATAAACCAGTCAGAAGTTGGATCAGAATAGATCTCAAGGCATCTATAAAGGGTAACTGTAAACGTCTGATTTTCCGAAAGATAGAATCTTATCGGATCAGATTCAAGGGAGAAAGAAAAGTCTCGCCTCAATTGAGGGAGATGCCTTAGCGGTGGATGAAAATCCACCCGGAGAAGGCAAGCAAGTCTCGCCTCAAAGGAGGGAGACGCCTTAACGGTGGATGAAAATCCATCCGGAGAAGGCAAGAATGTTTCGCCTCAATGAAGGGAAACACCTTAACGATCAACGCTCCGTCATCGTAATCATCGTCATCATCGAAACTTGAAAAGCAGTTTTTCTGTTCAAAACTAAACATTATTCGATGAAACTGTGTTCACTGTGTTTCGGTTGGAGAACAGAATACAGTGAACACATTTTCCTGTAAATTTTCTTGATTTTGAACGAAAAAACTGCTTTTGAAAATTTCGAAATCGATGACGGATCCTGCCCCCTTAACGGAGGATGAAAATCCTTCCGGAGAAAGCAAGCATATCTCGCCTCAATGGAGGGAGATGCCTAGAGGGCGAAATAAAATCCATCAGAAGGCAAAAATGGACTCAAGGAACGTACAAGAAAATTTGAAAATTTGACTGCAACATCAAAGAGATAGAAACGAATACGAATGTCAAAACCGGATATAAATTCGAGTTTCTATGGTAAATAAATCTCTTGTAGAAGGAAAAAGATTTCTAACCAAAAAATATAAAAAAGAGAGACCTACATGCTCAATAAATGTTCATTCTCACGTGCATGAAATAGAGCCGCCACAGGATTGATCTGAATCGCTGAAAAAATAATCAATGTCAAACAAGACCATCTCTCGTTATAGAAAAGGAGATGTGGTAGTTATGTTTATAGCTAAGTAGGCCATGCTAACAAAAATATGATGATTATCATTCAATCTGTCAAGTCTACAAGTACCACAGTAAGGAACCATTTTTCAACTATGTTCCTTACTATGCGCAGCAGTTATAAAACGTTATTTTCAACATACAATCAACCCTCCAGAGGTCGATATTGAAGGGAACCATCGACTTGTCGACACCATCGAGATATGGAATAGAAATGCTTTGGAAAATTGTTTGAGGGGACCATCATGGTAAGGGAAGATTAAAAAATGATCTCCATCATATTTAAAGGATTTCTACACTCCGTCCCCTCAATCCCCTGTCGCGATTTTTACAGTACCTAATACATGCATGTCACATTTTCATAGACTACACCTTCCCGTGAACGATGGACGTAATTTTTAAATGCTCCCTAACCATGCAATAAAATAATTTTGATTTTTTGTATAGTTTCATGAGTCAATATCGAGTAATGGGACATCGAGGTTTAATCGCATTTGCAACATAGAAACGCCAATAAAGTGCTTTTATTGATCTGCAATAGGAATCGTTCATTAATTACGTCACGCTTATACAGAGCGGCGATACTTTTCGATTGAGTGATGAACGCTACATTAAGAATGGATATACCCTTACGCTTAAACTATTCTTCGTATTTAGTAGAAATGTTCGGGTTTCACATATAACAAACCAGCACCAGGTTCTTATTTATTTTCTTCAAACCCGGATCCGACCCGAATCGAGACAATAATTTGATACCAAACCCGGACCCGAACCGAACCAAAGAATTTTTTTTGTTTTATATTTGCTAGTGAAAATACATAAACAGTCAAAGCTTATATTCCCTTACACGCCAAGGGTGAACGCAAAAAAGACATAGTTTGAACCCTTTTTGTATGTTGGTTTAGGTTATAGAAAACTAAGTTAATTACATGTTTTGGAAATCATATGATGATTTCGATTGTTTTGAGAGTTGCACTTAATGGCATTCAATTGAATTATAGATAAAATTCACTTCACTTAGTAAACTTGTGTTAGAGACATTCCATGCTCCACTGGGGACGTAAAGCCGTATGAAGCAAGAAAATGAAGAGAAATTCGGAGTTTAAATTCTATTTTGTGGATTCCTACTAGACGCACTCAGTACGCTTTTTTTTTTACCCTTTTGACGATAGTTGTAGATTATTTAATGATGTTTCCGATAAATTTGACCTGAATATCTCTAAAAATGTTTTTGCTAGTAGGATAAGAATCTAGATTAAGTCACAATCTGTGCAACCATAAGTGTTGAAGATGTAGAACCAAATAAATAAAAAATAAATGCTAGTAATGCTATTAGTTAAACACTTCAACTGTTATAAAGAATTTATCGAGTGCGCAGAGTTAGGAACTTAAATGTGCAGAATAAGGAGCATTGCAAAAATCAGTGCGCAGAGTTAGGAACACGGACACCCTTGAGAAAAATTTGCAATAAAAATCATTACTTAGTGAAGCTTTTATATTTTTTCCTTATACATAAGATCAATAAGTATTTGCTTCCAAAATTTCAGAATATTGTTTTTTGTTTTCAATTAAATACAGCTGTTTGAAATTTGAAAAGCCTTAAGTGCGCAGAGTATGGGGCCACGGTATTCCAATTTCGAAGTGCTGCTGGGTTAAGCTTCAGATAAATTCTTGGGCGGCAACTCAGCACAAGCAATATTGGAAAAGCTTGAAATCGTGTCGCCAAACAAAGTTGTACATTACATTACATCAGTGGTGCTCAAGCTGGAGCACGTTGCGGGCCAAATCGTGATTTTTCATCAGCGCAGCGGGCCGCATTGGGATATTTGAATCTGAGAGGTGCGGTCTCCAACATTTTGGTCATTCAATTTGAACACAATTTTTTCTACCAGTGCTAACCGTTGTTTATTTGCTCGTCTCGCAGGAAACCATTTTCAAGATGCACACTTAAAATACTACACACAAAGCTTTTGCAGTTCGACGCAGGCAATAAGCTCAATAAATCAGCTGAATTAGATAGTTTCTGATCGTATGTTAGTTAAAAATATATTTCACAAAAGTTCTGAAAAACTTACGCATCAATAATACCAAGTAAACGTTTTTCCAACAGTTTATATTTTTTGTGTCACATAAAATGTAGCACGATAGATTTCTTTCTATAGATTTTCTCTTCTGTGAATAAAGGAGAGAAGATTCATATTTTTCGGCATGTTTCCATCTCAGGACGTAAGATTACTTCGCTGACTAGCGTGAAAAAGGGCAAAGAAACTTGTCACTTTTATTCGCAGAAGAGAAGATCGATGCAAAGAAATCGATTATGTTACATTTGGCCTCATTCATGCACACACTTGATTTAATGATTCAAAATTCCCAAAACTCAGAATATGCAAATGAGATTTAAATAATGAAAAAAAAAAGAGTGTTTTTCATATAAAACAAAATAAAAGGACTGATTGACTTTCCCAGCTATTTTTAAATGTATTAACAAAACTCTCCTTATCACTGTTAATTTCTCCTGCGCATTAACCTTTTTTTTCTCATGGTAGCATTCATCGATAAATAATAAACAAACAATTGATTTCGATTAAAAAAATATATATATTTTGAACAGTTTAGCTTCTTTGCAACAACTGTTGCTCAAGAACTTAATTTAAAAACGCCATTTTGACAGAAAAAATGTCGACCAAAACTGTGAGAAAGGGTTGACAAATGTTATTGGTTTTGTTTTTTGGAAAGAATCAGAATGATTTGCAGATTAATTGTTTTGATTTTTATGAAAGATTCTGCCTGTGAATACAAACATTGAAAATAATTATTTTTGAACGAAACAAATTCAGAATCAAGATCAAATCCAGATTTTTTAAATTATTATGAAAATATTCATATTTTTCAGCATTAAATCACACAAAAATAATAATGACCAGTACGAGTTTTTCCCCATTTCTTTTGAAGTATTGGAAGTCCTTACTAAATGTTATGCGCTTTTGTAATTGTAGAATAAGAATTTTCTTCTTTTCTCCAAAAGTGTTCCGCGGGCCGCATTCTTGGGCTCAGAGGGCCACATGCGGCCCGCGGGCCGCAGGATGAGCACCGCTGCATTACATACTAATCTGGAACCTGCTCCACGGAGGTCACACGAAGAACTTAAAAAATACCGAAGACCAAAGCTGGTCCCAATTTCGTCTGAAAGGTAATTGGTCCACTAGGTGTAGAACTACTTAAAAAACAAACAAACGATAGAAATCTCGATGGCTTTTTTCATAAAAACAACATATGAAGCACCTTAGGTGATCGATCTTACCTTGCTTCAGAACCCGTTTGGCAAACAGCTCGACAAAATCGCTCTTCTGATCCTTGCCATTGCTACCCTCGGCTTTATCCTTCCGGGCCAGGAAATAGTCCCTGCACTTGGCGATCTCATTGACCATATAGCCCAAATAATGATACTTGAATGCCAGCACTTCGTTGATTTCGTTCCGACGCTTCATTTCCCGTTCCATCATCTCATCCAGAACCTTTCTGATGCGCTTCAAATCCTCGATGAAGAGACCGTATTTCTGCAGATTCAGGGCAATCCGCACCGGATGGATGTTGATTTGCATGATGAACTTGTGGAAGCCATCCAAATGGACAACCGGAAGCAATGGTTCCTTTTGCGATCCCTGAACCTTCGTGTAGCATTCAATGTCCTTGATCGGAACGAAGCTGTTGATTGTGGCCACGACCTGATGGTTTGCCACGAATGCCGCCATCTGTGCCGCAGTTCGGCCAATCGTATTGACCGCATCGGCCTTGGCGCCGGCCAGCAGCAATTTCATACAAACGTCCACACTTCCGGACAGGGCCCCGAAATGCAGCGCCGTGTAATTGTACTCGTGTTTCCCGGAGTTAACATCTGCTCCCTGATCCAGCAGCATCTGGACTGCTTCCTTGTTGCCCTTGTAGGCCGCATGCTGCAGCGGAGTCATGCCATTTTCGTCCACAAAATCTACGCTCTGCTTGAACCGGGCCAAACGCAACTTGAGCTCGCTGTTTTCGTTTTTGGAAATCCGATCAAAGATTTCCTTCTGGTCGGCGGAGAGGATCACTTTCGGCACAGCCGGTGCCGGTTCGTTTTGAGTGGTCGGTTCCACTGTAGGTTCGGTTGAGGACATGGTCACAAAATTCCGGTATCACTAAATAGTAAATTCACCTCGAATCTGAAGAATTTTCCGAAAATTTTAGCCAAATTTACAACCCACCGCGAAGTAAACATGCGCTTTTCTCGTTCCGCGAGAGAAAACTGGCAGAAAAGGCGCAGAGCTGTCAAAATCGAAAGAAGTACTAGAACAGTAGAGCTGTGTGCTATTAACAAACATTTGAAAAGGGCCAATCGGTATGCTATTGTGTATTGCGCATTTTTTCAGCACTGGATTTGTCTTTGACTGGACTATCGCAGAAGTTTTTACAAGTGCGGGAACGCTAATAAAAGTGCGCGATTGCATCAAATCGAGTCAGTGTCTTATAAGACTTATAACAGGTCCGTCACACTCGGGCTCAGATTGGGTACCACTTCTAGTACTGCATTTGGTCCCTCGGCAGTGCAAAAGGTACCCAAGTTTGACAGATCGCAGTACACTTTGAACGGCATTCTAGATTACCTTATGAGCCATAAAATTTTGAGCAACTGCAAGGGACATGGGCAGGTCCGTCACACTCGGGCTCAGATTGGGTACCACTTCTAGTACTGCATTTGGTCCCTCGGCAGTGCAAAAGGTACCCAAGTTTGACAGATCGCAGTACACTTTGAACGGCATTCTAGATTACCTTATGAGCCATAAAATTTTGAGCAACTGCAAGGGACATGGGGGTCTTTAATTTGTCTTTGGACATGGGGGTCTTTAATTTGTCTTTGCTTATAAGCTTATAAGCGGGGTTGTTCTTCGCAGTCCAAAGAATAGGGTAACGTATAAGCCATTTTATGAGACGCTTCGAATCATATGTTTTTTGTTTGTTTAGGGCCCATTCACAAATTTCATAACGCTGAAGGGGGTGGGTGGGTGTCAGGTGGCGCTGAAGGGGGCGGCTCATACAAAATTTGTAAAATGTTCATACAAAAAGCGTTACAAGGGGGTGGGTGGGTGTCGAAAATGGCCAATTTTAGCGTTATGAAATTTGTGAATAAGCCCTTACCAGTTATGATAACTTGCTGGCGGGCCCATTTATTTACGTTTCTTCTAGCGCCACATTTGGGAGGAGCTCATTCAATAATATGGTGCAACGAGCTTTTCTATCTTCCCCTGTAAAATAAAAATCAGCAGGCAGGGAAGAATTTATTATGTATCCGGTAGAAATCAAGACCAACATTTATTTATAATTATTGTTTTCTCGGGCCTCGTGCGTTGCAGCTAATATGTGAATAGTGCGCTGTGTTCATAAAAATCGTAAGAATGCACCCGGATAAAAACGTATCATTTAGTGAATGGAATAAACCATTAATGTACAATATAACGTATTGGATACAATACAGCGTATTGTAATTGAATGTCGAAGCAATATTATTCTTGTTTGGATGTACAATTCAAAAACAATATAATATATTGTAACAAAACATTGTATTGTTTTTAATTGGTTTTATACCTTACAATTTTGGTCAAATTCCTATTTTCGCGTAAAACAACTGTTGCTTTTTTCTATGTAGCTTTGCTGAAAGAAATAAACAAAACAAGTTCAGAAAGCAAGAAATGTTGGGTGAAAAATATTCAAAAAGTTGAAATAAGTAGTTTTTTAGAAGTCACTTGACATTAGCTGTAACGACGAATGCAACCATGATACAGTTCGTTGAATTGTTTTTGTATTGTACAACAATACACGAATTGCTAATCAAGACAATACATGAACATTATATCATATTGTATTTTCAAAATGTTTGTATGAGAAAATATCTATATTTGTATTGTTACGATACTTAACCACCCATACATTATATTGCAAAAATCTCATATACCATACAGTGAACTGTTCAAAACAATATATTGTACTGTAATTGTATTGTCATTTTACATATACCAGGTCCGTCACACTCGGGCTCAGATTGGGTACCACTTCTAGTACTGCATTTGGTCCCTCGGCAGTGCAAAAGGTACCCAAGTTTGACAGATCGCAGTACACTTTGAACGGCATTCTAGATTACCTTATGAGCCATAAAATTTTGAGCAACTGCAAGGGACATGGGGGTCTTTAATTTGTCTTTGCATATACTATATTGTATTTCCAATATATTGAATGGTACTGTTACAATACGTTATATTGTTTTTGTATTGTATTTTTTATTCGGGCAGCGCCACACTAAAAAACTGATTTCAAAATCGCGCGAGTTGAGGCGCGTCGCGAGTCTCACTGGCGCGATCCGGTTTGGTGGCGGTGCGACAATATTTTATTTACTGGCAACATCACACGGAGACGGAATTCAACTCAATTTTGGGTTGTTTCAACGCAATTCCGTAGTTGAGCCCAATAACTCAATTTTGGCTAAATTTCCAAGGTCCCCACTAGGTAGTTTGGCTTTAATTCCATTAGAAAAATATACTCAATTTTGGGTTGATTTAACGCAAAATTGAGTTCTTTCGACCCAAACATAAGAAAAATTGCATTTACCCAAATTTGGCTTATTGGGCCAAAGTACCCCTATTGGGTAGATGCAGCTCTCTCTATTTTTGACAACATTCGTGTGGGAGAAAGAGAAAACCGAGAGATTTTGGGTTGAAACTATAATCGATATACTTAATTTTGGGTAAAGTAAACTCAAAAATTAGGTAAAAATATTTCTCCGTGCAGACATGTAACCGCGTAAAAAAATAGTCAGAAAGAGATGAAATCATGACATCATCACCAACAAAAACGTTACCAGCGCCATTCACATATCATGCTAGTTATTAAAACAATAACAATGAGCGACCCGCCAGAAAACGTCAACCGACTGTCTCGTAAAATGGCTTATATAATTTGGACAGGCTGGTCGTTCTATGCTCATTTACAATGAGATGATGAGGAAAATCATGCATTGCATTATTAACACACTATGCTTCTTATTATTGATGGTCATTTTCATAACAATTACAAATTGGCTTCAAAAAATATCAAAATTTTAAATTGGGTCCTAAAATTTTTAATGAAATCTTGTTTTTATTTAATAACACGAAAGAGCATGTTACTCCAAACTACTTTAGCAATTTTCCCCGCTCAAATAATGGCTATATCATGTTTAAACTTTAATTTAAAAATTTGTTCCATAAATGAACCTTGACACTTGATCATGTTTGACGTTCGCTTAGTCGACAAAAACACCACAGGGGTTTCAGTTCGACCAAAGACAAATTAAAGACCCCCATGTCCCTTGCAGTTGCTCAAAATTTTATGGCTCATAAGGTAATCTAGAATGCCGTTCAAAGTGTACTGCGATCTGTCAAACTTGGGTACCTTTTGCACTGCCGAGGGACCAAATGCAGTACTAGAAGTGGTACCCAATCTGAGCCCGAGTGTGACGGACCTGGTTCGACCACTGGGGTTGTTCCTATCTGACATTTCGTACAGGACACGGAAAACAAAATACACCCAAAATTTGAGTTTAAGCCAAAGGATGTGACAAAATCTAAAAAAATGTTTTTTGGGCTTAAACCAACGGAAAACATTAGAAAATTGAGTAAACATGTGTTTTTGGCCTAAACTTAAGCGTTTGGCACTAAAATTGGGACAGGGCTTTAGGACCCTATTGTATCAACAGAACATCTGTGAAACCTACGAATGCAAGAGGATGTACATTTCAAGAACATACATTGGGGTTCATTCGCAAATTTCATAACGCCAAAAATGGGCATTTTTGATACCCACCCACCCCCTCATAACGCGTTTTGTATGAATATTTTACAAATTTCATAAGAGCTGTAACATTTTAGGGACACCCACCCACCCCCTTCAGCGTTATGAAATTTGTGAACAGGCCCTTGAACGTAATAATAGCGCTCGGAATTGGCATTCATAAAAAGTTTAGAGGCGGCAATATGATAGAATATGTCTAAAATTGAAGCTAAGTTCATCTAAAATCTTAACATGAGTATATAAGGCATCAAGTGATGTCCAAAATTGATTACGGCTTTTGTTCTGTTGATATAATTTGGCCATCTGATGAAACGCACTGGAAAGTCGCATGCATGCATACTTGCAGGCGTATTTCGTGGATTTGATGATATTTGCTCGCATTAAATTACCATTATATACACAGACGATAAGCGAAAAAACGCATAAGTCACATTTAAACTCTTAAAACATTGTGATATGACCGTCTTTTTAAGAAACCATTGAATAGATATTGAGATAACGCCCCTGTCCAAATTATACTCACATGTGGGTGTCCAAAATGTATACCGTGCACCCCCGCTAATTTGAACGGTACCTCGTGCAAACCATCGGGGTTCGTTTTTAATTTGAACATCTAGTCGCCCTAGAAACGTGTTTCTGGTGACCTCTTTCACTGTTTTGTTTTGATTCTGCGCTCCGTTCAACAGCGTTCCATTTCACTGTACTCTGTTCCATGAACTAAATGACTTTTGAACCATTTTTAATCTGAACGTTGTGCAAATTAGCGGGGTACAGATTAAAAAGTGTTCAGATTAAATGTGGTCAAACTAACGGGGGTACCCGGTATTTGATGTCCGAAATGTATAACAGACAGGCCACTTAAAACGCTATTTTGGCAGCTAATGACAAAGTTTGTAAGCTTTTACTCTCCAGAAACTCAAAGTACAATGATATATTAAGCATATAAGTATCATAACGTGATACTCAAAGAAAGCGTGGTGGGAGCCCCTGTCACAGGGAAATTCAATGAAACAGGGGTTAACAACACACATTTTCAGGGTCGTTCCATATGGTGCTCCCGGATAATTTTCTCAACTATATTTGGTGGCAAGGCGGACAATACAAATACAAAATGGCGGAAACAAGATTTTCTTTACACAATAAATTAACGAACACACAGTCAGAGTTTAGCAGACCTTACATAATTATTTATTAATTTAACTAATCAATGCAAAAGACTTTGGTTAACCATTTATTTCACAAACTTTTGAGCGCTCACCGTTGCGGACGATCGTTGGGTTGGTCGACATGCTGGTTCTCTGGATCTCCTTGTGGGCATTCCTCCTGGGCTTCTTCTTTTTCTTCTTCTCAATCTTCTTTTAGTGTTCTTCTTCTCTTCTTCGGGCTTAATAATTCGATTCACATCACGAATCCCACACTTAACAAGGGATTGAACCAGTGTTGTGAAAAACTCAATTTCTCACAACTCATGCTTGAGATTTTTCATGTGTGAGATGCCAATCATGCAACTCAGCAGTCAAAATATCATGGATGAGTTGGCTCACCTTTTTAACTCATTGTCTCGTATTTCCACAGTTAACTCACACACGACAATAATTTCTTGTTAGTCTGCTAAAGTTATGTTAATCCTTTCTAACGTAAACAACAACATTCGTGTTTCACGAGTTTTTGCCGGATTTTGCGACTGAATCATTTTTTACGGGTTGAGTTGATTGAGTTGATTTTGCATCAAAATCTCAAGCGTGAGATTTGCGAAGCAGATCTCTAATGAGTTTGCTCTCATGGGAGAGCGTATTGATTGAGATTTTGAGTGTGAGTCTATCAACACTGGATTGAACGAACCGAGACGACCAGGCCACTGTAACGTAAGGCCACTGTTCCACAGTCCGGGGAGCGGTACCGAAAAGTGCACTAATGTCTTCTAGTGGTCTTCGTCAAGCGAGCATGCACCTTTTTGAACGGACAAATCACTTCTCATTGTTCGTCACTCATATTGTCCGTTCGACCACTATAACGTTCACACTGCAGCGTTCAAAGTCCACCACGGCTCGCTTGACCACAGTGTACGGTTTTGTTAATCAAGGAATAGCGCGACTAGAACTAACTTTCACTTTGGTGCTTTCGTCTAATCGTTCGTGGTGTGTCCTTTCATTAACCCGTACTAACTTTTTAACTTGTTTTAGGTGTTTAGTTTTATAAGTTTTAAATTATCGACTTAACACCGTTTAGTTCAAAGTAATTACGATTTGAACTTCGCGCAATAATACGCACTCGGAACTTTTCACGGTTAGTTTTAAATTAGCGTTCTAACTCGCGGGTCGTCACTAACGTCGCTCCTCCGGACTTCGATAATAAAAAAGAGACTTGACCCTAGTTGGTGAAGTCTATTTATAGCCCATGACGAATTCGCATATGTCACGGTCAAAGTCCAGACGATGATCATGATGATGACGGAGACACGAAGAACGACGAATGATGACCGACGGAGACTTACACTCTAAAGGGGCTTGGTTGATATCTTATACTAAATTACACTCTCACTCCGACAAAACTGGCTGCATGCTTAGCCTTAACAGAATTCAAAATCCCTAACACTTGTTTCCGCATATTTTAATATTTTGTGAATAAATATGTTAATATAAAAAAAATAAATTAACAATCTCAAAAAGTAAGTGTATATGAAAAATAAATATGTTGAATAAATAAATAAATGTGTATATATAGGAATAAATAAAAAATATAACGAAAAGTGAATAAATAAATAAATAGATATATATATATATATATATATATATATATATATATATATATATATATATATATATATATATATATATATATATATATATATATATATATATATATATATATATGAAAATAAATATGTTGAATAAATAAATAAATGTGTATATATAGGAATAAATAAAAAATATAACGAAAAGTGAATAAATAAATAAATAGATAAATAATTAACTGAATAAACAAATAAATAACTAAATGAATAAATAAATAAATAAATAAATAAATTACTATCGGAGTGAGCAAAATAAACAAATTAAAATTATTCTAAGAAGACATCAACCAAGGAACTACTAAATATGAAATAAACGTCACTCAAACATCAATAAATGATGGAGACAGACATTTATTTCAAATTTAGACATTTACTTTTTCAATACGGCACATTACAAAAATAACAAATCTTTGAGCTAAGCTTCTAACTGGCCTTTCCAACATATATTTTATTGTGACCTAAAAGTGAGCGGTCACAAACGTAATAAAATGATAGTATCAAAGGCAGTTAATCGATCGCCGTTTCCAGACATAAGGCCCAAACGCAATGACAGCGGAACGGCAACGGAAAGCGGAACCGGTTCGCCAGCATGGATCACACTATCTCGATTGAGCTGTCTACGAAGGAAAGTGAACCAACACTGAATTGACAAGCATGTCATAGTTGATACTGGCGAACCGGTTCCGCTTTCCGTTGCCGTTCCGCTATCATTGCGTTTGGGCCTATTCCCTTCACACTTACATTATTTCACCGACCTCAGTAAAACTTTTCGCCGAGAACCCAACAACTGAGAATTCGGTAGTTTTCAACGCCGAATCTCGGTACTTATTTTACCGAGATTTCGTCAATCCGAATTTTTTGCCGAGATCTCGGCGAACGTTACCGAGATTCGGTAAACGTTTACCGAGATTTCAGTAAAAATTTTACCGAGATATCAGCTGTTGGGTTCTCGGCGAAACCGTTTAAGTGTGTTAGCTTGTCCAAAATACATAATTTATCCTAAGTGCTCTGAAGACACCAACATGATTCGATGCAATTTCGCACTTTTATTCGCATTTTCGCACTTACGCAGCCACACTTTGCAGTCCAGTAGTGAAAGAAATATTGAGTATTGTGGGATGGGAAAAAAAACGTATGTTTTCACGTAACAATGACGTTTGGATAATTTGGAGTGTATCCATATACTTACACGCAAAAAAAATTGTGCGGTAAAAACTACCATTTTAGGGGGTTAACTTAAGCGCTCGCACCGGCAATTTTCAGCAGACCAGAAATGCGCTTGATTTTACCATGTCTGTAGTTGGAATCAGATTGTTGTAAATTATTTCTGTCAAATGTACCAGTAATGCGGTGGGGTGTACCGTAAACATAGTAAATTGGTCTGAATTTTCATGGTAGTTTTAAGAATGGGCGTAGTCAGCTAAAATAGTTATTTTTACCACAGATTTTTTTCCCGTGTATGAACAGCGTACTGCCAAATATGCAGGCCAGATTCCGCTATCACGAAACCAAAGACGAAACGTCACATGCAGCCCGTCGTTTTTATGGCTGAAAAAGTGAACATTATTGTACTCGAAAACCTTTTTGGGTTCATTCACATATTTCATAACGCTGAAAATGGCCATTTCTGACACCCACCCACCCCCTCGTAACGCTTTTTGTATGAACATATTACAAATTTTGTATGAAACGTAATATCTTGAAGACACCCACCCATACCTCCTTTAGCGTTATGAAATTTGTGAATAAGCCCTTTCAACGAAGTAGTTTTTCCAAAAAGTCTGATGGGGGTGTACCAATTATGGCGGCAATATGTCACCCACTTGCAACAAAATCCTGGCTAAAAGCAAACGTTTAAAATACACATTATTATACGTTTGAAACTAGATTGGAGTGTTTGTAAAAGAACTTACACTACAGTGCATGTGAATTATAACGCAAAATCCAAGAAAAACACATTACAAAATACCCTTGCCATGCACCAACTATGGCAATAGTCTTTCCTTCGTTTCGCCATAAGTGTACCAATTATGGCAATAAAGTGTACATTATTTGTGATTGAATATGATTATTCCAATTTGACTCAAAACTGGCTTTTAATGCATAGACTGACAACAAAAACACAATTGTAAACTAAAAATATGGTTCAATAATCAATATATTGAAGTAAGAAGGAAGCAAAACGCGATGACTTACAGCATAAATAATTCATCACTAGGCACAGATCGATGTACGCTTTTTAAAACTACATTTTCAAAAAAAAATGTTTAAAACTTATTTAAAAGCATTATAAAAGGCTCGCAAATCGTTCTGTGCCGATGGAAGGGAGCGATTTTTGTCGCTAAAGAGTTTAGTTGTAACGATTTCATTCTGCATTGGATTAGTTTAGTTGTAACGATTTCATTCTGCATTGGATTGATGTGCATATTGCTGAAAGGTTTTGCCGACTGCTATAAGTCTAACTAAAGGATAATTTGAAAATATTGCGTTGAATATTATAACAGCGTATCTGAAGTGATTGATTTATTTTTCTTTAATCAACAACTTAGGCAGGCCAATGTTTTCAACTGATATCTTTATATAAGACAAGCAATTGTGGGCTTGGTGGCCGTACGGTTTGTGATAATTTAGGGAAACTGCAAGGAACATGGAGGTTTTTATGTCGTTTTTTGGTTCAACTGTTCTTGGATATTGTATTAATGTATTGCAACTAGGGAGCAGGGTCATATTCTTGGCACTTTTGATTCACTTCGGCAGTGGGGTTTTTTGAAAGCTACTGAACTCATATTTGGTCACAATGTGCGTCGAATCGAAATGCTTCTTCTTGCAAAGTTTCAGACAATTCGGCCGAGCAAAAACCCCCCATGCCAAAGTGAATCATAGAAGTGCCCAAGTAGCTCTGCACCCTATTTGATATAGATTGCATAGATTGTTTTTTTTTATGCTCAAACGCACTGGGATGGTACACAAATTATGTCACGCTAAATTTCGACTTTTTCAGTGTTCGTGTTTGACGTTTACACACTACCGCCACCTGTTGGTCCATCGGCCAACTACAGTGTTTTAAGCATTGGTCGTACATGTTTTCGCGACTATGATTTTGATCGCAATTTGTTCTAAGTGTTACGTCTCTTTCTCTATGTTTGTACCTTTTGCTCATATCTTTTGATTCAATTGATCAATTCTCAAAATTCAAACAGTTTTGTGTAGGGCATTAGTTGCACCTAATCCATTTTTTTGCAGGACTCTCATCAGAATAATCGCAGGATTTACATCATGTTCCTCGCAGTATTCTCATCAAAATTTTCTCTAGATTCTCAACAGAATTCTCCCAAATTATGTATAATTTTTCTTAAAATCCTAATAATAATCACATCACAATCCTGCGAGGAATCTTATGCGAATCCTGCGATGATTCTGATGAGAATCCTGCAAAATTCTAAATGAAATCAAAATTTCAGAAAAAAATCATTGAAACTTTGTTAATGATTAAAACCTGACTTTCAACAGAATGATCGAATATATCCAAAATATTCATATTAAGCTTGCGATAGTTTCACCACAGACAAACAGACGTAACACTTAGAACAAATCTCGATTGAAATCATAGTCACGAGGACATGTGCGCCCAATGCTAAAATCAGTGTGTTTGGCCGACTGGCCAACAGATGGCGGTAGTGTGTAAACGTCAAACGCGAACAAAAACGATGCGAGCGCTGCAGGTGGTGGATTGGCCACCTGCCATATTTTTGAAGCGACCGTTAAGAAGGTGGTCGATGCACAATGATGAGAGTGTGACGTCTGTTTGTCTGTGGTTTCACCTTTACGGAACAGTTGGATTTTTAAATTGCTCGTGTTGCGTTCATTTATGTGCCAATTCATAAATTCTTTAAAATATTTTTTTTTTTGATTTCCGAAACCAAATACCGAGACTATTGCAATATTGTTCACGAACAAATCCCAAAACTTCTCATATAAGGTACAGTGGGGGAAGTGTATCAGTGGGGTAAGTGGATCATTCGTCAATATTAAGCATTAAAACTTGAATATGTTGAATGTTTTCGCACCATTGCTTCATTTTAGGTTATATTCTTACGCCCACACTAATACTATTGCAAAACTAGTACTGCACGTACACTAACACAAGCAAACTTGTGAGCTTCAAAAATTAATTATTTTGAAAATTGTTTTCCATCAATCAAAAATCCACTGTATCTCTGTCTAAAGTCGAATACAATTAGTTTTTTCGACACGTTGTGAGCATTTCAGTTCTAATTGAATGAATCACAATGAAAAATATGTGATTTTTTAAATAAATACAGATACATTCTACACGGTATACTTACCCCTACTTTTTAATGGGGTGGGGTAAGTGGATCAAGTATTATTATTATCTATTGGCAGACTGCTTACGATAATTTTAAAAAGTTTTAGTATTCGCAAATATTGTTTTCCCTTAACTTCATTCATTCCCAGCTTGAATTTGTCAAATTGTCCAAAGAAAATTTGAATTAATCCACCTAAAAGTTTTTTTTAACCTTTCTGGTATATAAAAATAATAATTTTAAAATTTACACGAAACTTTCCGTGGTTTATCTAAGCTAAGTTGTAGAAGAGCGAAATATACTAATTTTCCAATTGAAAGCATATAATCGTACCTTATTTGACCATATAAATTGTTCTAGACAGATGATACAAATTTATTCATAAATAGAATAAAAGGATTTCAGTTTGTTATTCAAAAGTAAATGTAACTAATATTTTTAAACTACGAGTGTTTTCATAAAACATCATAAGGAATAATCCTACAATACTTCTTTATAACTTATGTCTATAAATGGATGAATTTTCTTCAAATTATTCTAGCTACAATATATTTTTGTTCGAATTAGTGGGAATCAATGTATAAAATATGTATATACATATATCTTGATTAAATAAAGATACTTTTTAATTTCAAAATATTAAAATGTGACACTACTAGCACTTATTACAAGATCAATAGTAATATCATTTGTACTATACATAATTACACCACATTTGTTTTGAGAACAAAAGTTTGTTATTGGTGATCCACTTACCCCACCATGGTGGGGCAAGTGGATCATTTGCCGCAAATTTTCAAGTCCCTCGTACTCAATACATAACAATCAAAAAAATCGAAATAAATGGCGATTTGAAGAATATTAGTCCCTCATTTGTTATCCACAGAAAAAAGTTTGAATTGCATTATTCACGTTAGCTGTACATAACAATGAAGTTGACTTTTGATTTTTCTGTATCCACTTACCCCACGGTACCTTACATCCAGAAATTCCCAACTTTAACTCCAAAAGTTTTCAATTGCTAAAACAGTGCTTGATGTTTCGCACAGTAGGTGTTTTCTTATGATAAAAATTAGTCTGTTGGAACCAAAAACGGCGTTCTGAAACTGAACATAAAATGGTCACCTGTATTCAAAACGACCAGAATGACTTTCGATGGCCAGGAGAATTGTGACTATTCTGCGCGGCGTGTGAGGTGACACGAGTCGAATGAGGTGACAATTGTCGACTCGCTCCCATTTGATTAACATTAGTCGTCTCACGTCACTCGCGGTGAGAGCGAGTCGTTTCGACTCACACGCCGCGCAGAATAAGCACGAATGTGTGAAAGACGTCATAATTATGGATTCTAGGCGAAAAACTATCTGAATTTGGTACAAAAACCCCAAAAAAGGCTAGTTTTCCCCTTTCGAAGCTTCCGGCAATTCGAAGCAACACGGAATGTTTAAAACTTTTATCAACTCAATTGGACTTGCGATTTATAGCACAACTGGATATCACCGAAGCTAGAAACTTGCAGGCTAATTGTAAAATTACTCAAGAAGCTGGAGATTCTTGGTGAATTGTTTCCGACAGGAATTCTTTCAGAAAGTCTCCAAAATATACTATATGTTTATGATTGTTTACTAAAATTCACTCAAGAACTTCGAGAGAGTGGTTTCGGGAGTTCTGTAGGGATTGCTGAACAGATCATCAACAGGTTCGTCTAGAAATACTTTGAGAAATCAAGAGCATCATCGTCCATCGCCAGCAGCACTACTACGTTCGTGGTGTGCATAACAAGCGAGCTTTGTTTAAGATGCACATATTTAGTAAACGATGCTACCGGTCTTGGGTTAATCCATGAATTGTTCCAACGAATCTTCAGGAATCTCCATGACAGTTATCCATACATGTTTCAGTTATTTGTCAAGAAATAGTTCCAGGAATGCTCATGACAATTATTCCAAGAATATCTGGCTTTCATTCTGTAGGAATGATGTTACTTCGTGTTTTAAGTCATGAGTAGGACATCCTACTCAGGTATTTTTGTGCGCTGCTGTAGTATGTATTTGCTGCTGTGAATCTTCGAACAAAATTTGAAGAATCCATGGAGAATAATTTTGTAAATGATCAAATGATTGAAATTCCTAGTAAAAAAATCTTGAAGAACTTAATAAGGAATCCCTGGTCGAATTAAGAAATTTCTGGTGGAATAGATAATGAATTTCCTTGGGGAATTTTGAATCAATTCCTGAGACAATCCGTATGAAAATGACTGAAAAAAAAACGAAAAAATAGGCGTAGAGGCTCTTTGAGGAGTTCTTGTAGGGTTTCCTGGAAAAATCCTTTGAAAATCTCTAGAGGAAGTCCTGTATCTGGATTCTGTTAAGAGTAATTCCTGTGGAAATTTCGTTGGATTACATGGAGCAAAATCTGAATATTTTTTTTTAACCATTTCTTTCCGTTGGTGGCTCCAGAGCTCCAATAGTATCAACTATTGATGGAAAAATGAATTGCTATCAAAACACACCTTTTTTAACTGACATCGAAAAACTTAGCCCATTTGCAACATTATTTCATCGAGCACTTTTTAGAAAAACATTTTTTCATAAAGAAAATTTCGACCAATGTTGTGGAATAGTAAGGGTTATTACTTCTTTCAAAAATCTGGAGAAATTTCTTGATGAATTCCTAGAGAAGATGGTGGGGAATTTCCAGAATATTCTACAAGAAATCATGAAGCTTTCCTCCACGAATCTGAAAATTGAAAGGATTCAATGCAAGGAGATAGAGGAAAATAGTAGAGACCATGTTGGTTAAGAAAGACCTTGCATTGTCAATAGCGACTTTTTAGAGACTTGCATTAAGATTGATACCAAATCTCTAAAAAGTGATTTGCTACCAGCCTTGAAATTGGTGTTTAGAACTTGGTACAATTTAGTAATAGTTTAAATATAAGACACAGTTTAACATTATTAAACCAAACACAAAACCTAACTTAGCCGAGTGGTTAGAGTCCGCGGCTACGAAGCAAAGCCATCCTGAAGGTGGCTGGGTTCGATTCCCGGTCGGTCCAGGATCTTTTCGAAGTAGAAATTTCCTTCGCTTCCCTGGGCCCTCGTATTTGCCACACGATTTACGAATGCGAAAATGGCAACTTTGGTAAAAAAAACTTTCTCTGTTAAGAACTGTGGAAGTGCTCTTAGGAACACTAAGCTGAGAAGCAAACTTTGTTCCAGTGAAGACGTAATGCCCAGAAGGAGAAGAACACGACTTTTGTGAAACACTTGATAAACACAAGAAATACCTGCCGTTGATCCGAGCAGCGACGAATCACCAACGAATATTTTCGGATCAGCACAACTCATCTAGCGCCGGGTTTTTCAATTTCCAACTGATTTTTTATTCCGCATTGAACTTATTATGCTCACTTGTACTCATCAACCGCACTGTTTCGGAAATACGATCCAAACGCACTAGTTAATAATAATTGTTGATCACGGATCAAAAAGAAGCTTCCACCCATCAAGAGGAAACAGCTTACAGCTTAACCGGAGCGGGCTGTCCGACAAACTTGGCCTTGCGTTCCTCGGCGCGCTTCAGGGATTCCTCGCGGGACAGATTGCCCTTCTTGGAGAATCGCAGGTTGTGCAGGAACTTCTGGCACATCTGTAAATAGGGCCAAACGTTTGGATACCGGTTTAAAGGACAAGCTACCGATATAATACTTACACCACGGGTCGATTCATTACGCTGGCGTTTTGGCTTGGTGATGCCATTCTTGTGGGCCTTTTGGTCTACGGACAACAGGAAACAAAATTAGTTCACTGACAATGGTTTATTACCACTATATAACTTACTCTGGTTGTGATTGGTGTGATTCTTGGACTTGGCCATTGTGTTGGGAGATTACTGCCTGAGGAAACGAAAGAAAACAAACGATGAAGACGGAAGGTTAGATGGAATTACAAACATTCGATTTTCAGAGCTAAAATTCATGGTGATGCGGATGATTTCACTTTGAAACGCTAGATATACCCAAAAGCTACGGGGTTCTATTTATTTTAAGGTGAAATTCTACCATTTACAATGATTTTTACACGAAATTTCACTCACTTTAGCAGAAACAGAACTTCAGTGCCACAAGTTGAAAACCGGAAAGAGTAAGCAAAGTGTTTGACAGATCAACTGTCAATCAAGCGGAAGTTTGTTGCAGGGATAGGACACGACATCATGGACAGGAGCGATTGATTACGCCGCCAGTGTCACATCCCCGAAAATACCGCATGACATTTTACCGTCGCGCGACTTCTAACATTTTTTATCAATGCAGATATATTGATCATCTTATTGTGCTCTGCAAGATAAATCCACGTAATGCGATTATCTGAAAATGTCGATATAAATACCGTCGTAGTGATAATAAAAA
This sequence comes from Aedes aegypti, assembly GCF_002204515.2. Lineage (NCBI taxonomy): Eukaryota > Metazoa > Arthropoda > Insecta > Diptera > Culicidae > Aedes > Aedes aegypti. Next base: position 146,325,593 of record NC_035108.1, read on the forward strand.
TCACTAAATGTTTCAGATTGAGCAAATTTGAAACATTTGTGCCCTTCAAGGACGAAAAAATCCAAGCCTACTTGCATTTTGACGTTGCGTTTGAATTACGCGCATATCTTCTGCGCGTTACCACCACCGCTGGATGTGGATTTAATATAAGCGCCGCAATATGTTTTTTTAAAGTCCGGCGGCGGTCGTACGCCCGCAGCCATTACAGCGAACTGACACCCGCATGGTGAAATGACAATATTGTCTGTTTGAAGATAAATCCAATTATGGCGATTATCTGCCCATGTCTCCAAATATAAGCGTAGCGGTCACTGATCATACAGAACCTCCAACTTCCAAACACAGTACATGCACTAGACAGCAAGCACACTCATCGTGTTCAGTTGCTCCTGATATTTATCACTAATACATAGTTACACTTCTGTCATTCTGCGAAAACCACGTGCTTTCAATTTGAGCGGGAAAGCTTATTCAATTCATTTCACCCTGCGGGTGTCAGTTCGCTGTAATGGCTGCGGGCGTACGACCGCCGCCGGACTCTAAAAAAACATAAGATGATCAATAAATACTGTTACTGCAATGGACAGAGGCGTTCATAGTGCCACATTTATGCACTCAGGCAAATGAACTATCGATAAACATCCCCTTATGAAAATTCGCCACAAGGAATCGGGTTGAAATTCGTAAATTTGCCTTAGGCTTCATTCACAAATTTCATAACGCTAAAAATGGACATTTTCGACACCCACCCACCCCCTCGTAACGCTTTTTGTATGAATATTTTACAAATTTTGTATGAGCCGTAACAGCACAAGGACACCCACCCACCCCCTTCAGCGTTATGAAATTTATGAATGAGCCCTTATGAAACCGAAATTTGAAAACAAAAATAGTTTACGCGGCAACCAGGAATCGAACCAAGGACCTTGCGATCGATAGGCCTTGATGTGGATTGATGCTAAAACGATACATTGATTGATGCTAAAGCGTTCGTATTCGAGCCTATGTCAATTTAAATCAAAGTACGGAATTGATGCAGAATGGCATTTCTTTGCAACGTCACATGGCAAAGGTCCTTGTGATGCTATTGGAGGAACCATAAAGCGCATGGCCACAAGAGCAAGTTTATCCAAAGAACGTGAGCATCCAATTAAAACTGCAAAAGCACTATTTGATTGGGCGAATCGCAGAAAAGAAGAAGATTTAACAAAATTATCATTTTGTTTTACTACTACTGAAGAGTACGAATTAACGGCATCAGAGCTCAGCGAGCAATATAATAACGCGAAAACGATCCAAGGAACCCAAAAATTTCACTGTTTCATTCCATTGTCAGAAAATAAAATTAAAGCAAAACTATACTCGAACTGTACTGATAATGATGCAAAAGTGTTCGATATTGTAAAAAAATTGAATAACAATAAATAAATAAATAAGTATTAATAAAATGTTTTCATGATCTCATAACGCATACCCAAATCCAAAACTTTTAAAATTTATATATAACATTTAGAAACTCATCGATCATACTCTAAAAAAAAATATCCTGGTAAAAAAAAATATTTTCGTGTAATCTGTTAATTTATTTAAATTTGTACGTATATACATATACATATAATATTTATACATATACATAATATTTATACATATAATATACATAATACTAATGAATACATAAAAACGACTTGTTTAATTCACGCAAGGCCCTTAACAATAAAATCAGCAACAAACTGCGGTCCTAAAAAAAATTAACAATGAAAAAAAAAATTTTTTTTCACTAAGTGTCAAATTTGTGAAATATTTGAAATGTCATAACTTTTTTGTTTATTGGCTTACCAAATCACCAAATTTTTATGGTAGATAGCTAATATAATGGACCGTTTTCCCTCAAAAAATTACGTTGGTATTCCGATAGGGTTTGGAGATATTTGAGTTTTTGTGACAAAAATGATGTTTTTTAATGCAAAAAAAAATTTTTTTTTACTGTGTGTATTTTTTTTTTGAAATCTTTATTTAGTTGTCTAACTTTGTATCTTTAGTTGTCTAACAATCGAACGAACCGTTTTTGCTGTGCAGCTTTTTGAATATTTTTGAACCATTTTCACATACACCCTTTTGAAAAGTTAGTCGTGACTCAACTTGAAGATTTGATATCGGAAAATGACGATTTAGATGGAACTGAAAAACTGTGCAAAGTTTCAGATATTTTTGAAATGGTCGATCAGAATCGACTTGCATGCCTCCGTGGAATCCCTCATATGGTGGAATGTTCTATTTGACACATTGAACTACCTCTCTTCTACATACCTTGATAACCACTAACAAAATTTGTTTGCGTGCGTGTTTCTGAGTGAAAATGCCCTGTCATAGGCCTATTCACATGACGTCTCAAATCAGCTGATCGGGAAGCACTTTGACAGTTCTTCTATGAAAATGACAGGTTCGTGTTAGCACCGTTCCTCCACTGATGTAAACAAATGCATAGACGAATCTGTCACATGAAAAGGCCTATACTGCATGACGGTGTAAATGAAGCGGTATTTTCGGGGGTACCCCTTGGTTGAAACGCTGCGAGCTGGATGTAAATAAAAACAAGTTGTTCTTCAAAAACTGCACAAGAATCATAAATTTTGTATTACTTGTGATTTGTAATTCGATAGATAATTTAAAGATAGTGCCTAAAATTTAATAGTTCCTTCCTATACAAAAATGCTCAACCTAAACGTGGGCATCCTAGGCCATGTGGACTCGGGGAAAACGACACTGGCCAAGGCCCTGAGCAGTATCTCCAGCACGGCGGCCTTCGACAAGAATCCACAATCGCAACAACGGGGAATCACGCTGGATCTGGGCTTTAGCGCCGTCCAGGTTCCCTTGCCGGATCATTTGAAGAAGGCGGACAATGAGCTACTGCAGTACACATTGGTGGATTGTCCGGGGCATGCCAGTTTAATCCGCACGATTATCGGAGGAGCGCAAATTATCGACATGATGATTCTGGTGGTGGACATCGGCAAAGGGATTCAAACGCAAACGGCCGAATGTCTGGTGATTGGGGAGCTGACCTGTCGACGGATGATTGTGGCGCTGAATAAAGTGGATACTGTGGAGGGGAGCAAACGGGAAAAGACCATCGAAAAGATGAAGAAAGGACTGGAGATGGCTCTGTCCAAAACGGTTTTTGCTGGATCGCCAATTGTAGAGATATCGGCTGCTAGTAATACAAACCTCGATAGACTCCTTGAAGTACTGGTGGAGTATTCAGTGCTTCCTGAGAGAAACTATGAAACTCCTTTCCTATTCGCTGTCGATCACTGCTTTGCCATAAAAGGTCAAGGAACGGTTTGTACGGGAACCGTTCTTCAGGGAAGCGTCAGGTTGAACGAAGATGTAGAAATTCCAAAGCTGAAACTAGTCAGAAAGATCAAGTCCATGCAAATGTTCAAGCAGAGTCAACAAGTGGCGAAGCAGGGTGATCGTGTTGGAATATGTATTACACAGTTTGATCCCAAATTGCTGGAAAGAGGGCTGCTCTGCAAACCGGGATATGTATCGGATATATACGCGGCTGTTCTCCGAATGAATCCCATCAAGTACTACAAAGGCTCCCTGAAACATAAGGCCAAGTTCCACCTTACCTGTGGCTATGAGACAGTCATGGCAACCGTAACCCTTTTCAGAGGAAGCAACACGAATTTCTCTATTACTGAACAGTATGAGTTTGTGCAAGAGCTAGATCAGGATACAATCAGTGAAAACGCTTCGATCTTCGCTTTGCTAGAATTCGATAAACCAATCCAAGCCGTACCGAACGCCTTAGTCATTGGCTCCAAGCTGGACACCGATATCCATTCGAACACGTGCAGATTGGCATTCTTTGGCCGCTTAAATCATTGTTGCATCGACAAAGATTACCCCACAACATTCCTTCCCCAATTGCAAATATACAAAGAGAAGCATAAAACCGGAACTGTGCAGCGAGTGGTCAACGAAATGGAATTAATCTCCAGCGGACTGTTCAAGAAGGAGGGAAACAATAGAACGGCATTTGTAGGACTGAACGTTCAACTCAGCACCGGTGAAAGCGGTCGAATAGAGGACACCTTTGGGGCCAGCTCTAAGGTGAAGTTACGATTTAGGGAACCACTTTCCGAGGCAACGTTGGAACTGCTGAAGTGTAGGAAACCTTCAGAGCAGGTAACGGTGGTGGTGAAGTACAAGAAGTTTATGTTCCGAAAGGAGGGCAATAAAATCGTTCAATGAGGCTAGAGGGCGTGGAGTCTGATCCGAAATGTTCCTTTGGATGGCTTTGTTACCTACCTATTTAAATTTTAATGTTCTAACTATCGACAAGAATAAGGTTAAATTTTGCTAAATTAATTTTGAAAACTCAAATTGGCGTTTGCCAGACAACTTTAATTGTGATGAAAATGTAGGAAAAATGTATTTTATTATTGTTCGTTTTGTTGAGGAATAGATTCTCATGCACATTTTGAACGTGGAAAAATAAATACTCACACGTCAGTTTCTATGGCACTTTAATAGAAGCACGCAACTTGCATTCAATGTACAATCCAACATAATGCGTTACATGTGCGTTACTTGTTGGTTTTGTTAGCTACGACGCCATCCAATATATGGCAAACATGGTGGGAGAATATTTTGGTGTGACAAAATTGTTTGGGTGTGAGTCTATTAGAGGGCAAAATCCTCAATAGAATCTTGACTAATTTTTCTTCATATAGGCGATAGCAAGTCAGAATTAGCTAATTCAATTTCCATATTTTCAGAAACATAACGCAAGTTTTATTCGTCAATAGAATTAAGCCATAAAAGTTGAGCAATAGAATTTTTAATCCTCTTGCCACTGGCGTAGCTGGGATTGTTTTTTGGAGGAATTCCAGAGGGCCTAGCATGTTGGTGGGGATTGCTTATCAAACCTTCCGGTCCGCCTCATAGTTACGTACTATTTGGTGCTGGGTGTAGTTCTTGTTTTTCCAGCTGTATTGAAAAGCATGAGCCATAGTCTTTGGCATACAATCGGGTCTTTCTTTAGCAGAAAAGAACCGAAATGTCTATCGACGACCGGTGATTGCTAGCAGATATAGTGGAGAGCTTGTCTTGATACGTTCATCGCTTCAAGCTAGTTGAAAAACTGAATACACTGATTGCCTGTCGATCAGAGCCGAACTAGGCATAGATCGTCTACATACATCTGAATCTACATGTCTCCGATGTATTACATCGTTCCAGGTGGGAGTTATCTGATATGTGAATATGGTACCATAACAGAATTTTCCATCTGAACGAAGTGATATATCATAATATTCCGCAAACTGTATCACACATCTACAGAATGTATTGCGTGAAGTTAAGACACAGCAGAGTATTGGGTACATAGGACCAAGTCCCTGCCGGGTGGCGCGAAACTGATGAGCGATAGACAATAGAATCAACAACACTGCCATAAGGGATAGTAAGCATGTGACTATTGTCGAAACTATGATTAGGAGGCAAATCAACATCCCAAGATCAAATTTTTGTTACAACCCAATGTAGGTATTATTAAATTAGGCTGTAGAAAATGATAAATATCTGATCACTTAGGAACCTTGCAACAGGTAATAAATGCCCGTAGTCTGTTTTATTCGAATACACATGTATAAATTGTTAAAATTGCCGAATCATACGCGGAATTTATTAAACGGATCATGAAATTAGGACTGAAATCATAATGATGATAGATTATCAACTTTCCTTTCGTCTTGCTATTTGTTACCGTTAGAATCACCAAACTGATTGGTTTCCCACTACTTACACCAATACAACAGCACGAAAACTGAAGTATTATAATCGCGCGTTGGAACTTTCAATATCCATATATTACATCAATAGTGAATTCTTGTATGTAGCCAGTATAAATAACAGAATCATCAACTTCTTGAACATTCTTCAACTGAAAACAGGATGCTTGTTTTATCAAACATGCTCAATCTGCACCTAAAATCTCGGATCCAAATAGTTTTCTAAATAAAAATTGTATCTAAATAAAACGTGTAGGCCAACAAAACATATTTGAGTAGGAGTTTACAAGTTACTTAGCACATGAAAAGCAGTTTAAATTAATCTATTACTAGATCAACACTAATGCTCACATTTTTATATTCTCATTTCATCATGGTCCTCATTGCTCGAGCGGAGACGAACACCCTGGAGATGGAAAAATCGACAGCGCTACGATAAGGAAACGTAACAGATGAGAAACTATCGATACATTTATCAATTATAAAACCCCGTTTTAATGTTAACACTTTGTTTCTGTTTTTTCTGTTTTTTTCGTTTCAGCAATCAAATAACCGAACCAACTCTACTATCTTTTCGTTTCTTCTTCGTTATACTTATAGTCCTTCTGGCACTGAACCGAGTGGTGCGCCTTCCGCTTTCTTACTGGTGCTGTTTTTCCTGTACATTTGGCATAGTGTCGGAGGTGGTGTACTGTATTTGCTATACAACGCACTACTTTCGATATTGTGCTTGGCGTGTGGGGAAGCAGTACTAGTGGTGAAGCGGAGGGCGCCATTCGGTTTAGTGCCAGAGGGACTAAATCTATTTAATGTATCTGAAGCTTGTGGGACCGCTTTAATTCCGGCGCCTGCTTGTGGAAGATCCCGGTGTGCTAAACGGTATAGGACATGTTAACGGGGGAGGCTTGGTAGGTCCTCACCCAGCCCGTGTCTAGATGGGCGGATAATTGTCTGCCAGGGTGTGGATTGAGCAATTACAATTACAATTACAATTCCAGAGGGCCTAGCATGTTTCGCCATTGGATGTGTAAAATCGGCAACAATTTTCTAAATTGCAGTGCACATTCAGCAGTTGATTTGAATTTAAAGTAAACAGTAAATATATGCGAGTTGCAAAATATCCGTGCTTTCATGAATCTCTCCGTAGATTCCTATTTGAATTCCCTTTTAGGGTTACCATATTTGCTCTCACCTGAAAGAGTACATTTTTTCAACTCTGTAAAAGAGTACTGAAGAGTACACTTAAGGTGAAACAGTTTGGAATCAAACTTCTAAGATTGCACTGGAACTTCAAAGGCACTAATCTCGCGAAAGAAGCATCCAACCAGGTCCGTCACACTCGGGCTCAGATTGGGTACCACTTCTAGTACTGCATTTGGTCCCTCGGCAGTGCAAAAGGTACCCAAGTTTGACAGATCGCAGTACACTTTGAACGGCATTCTAGATTACCTTATGAGCCATAAAATTTTGAGCAACTGCAAGGGACATGGGGGTCTTTAATTTGTCTTTGATCCAACGACAGTGTACTTTTTGTTTTGGCTTTGTGCACTAGTAGAAAGCTTAAGGCGAAGTAGGCCGTCATTGAAATTTGTACGCGTTGTTGATGATTGTTGCTATTTCATATCACGATTTCGAATCAAAGAAAATCAGTTGGTTTTGCACTGACACAGCTGAAAAAGAATTAGCATACCTTATGCATGTTAGCGCGTACAGTGATACATTTTCAAGTCAATTTAAACTATCAAGTAGAGATGTACCGAATATTCGGCCGGCTGAATATCTCGATTATTTTGATTTTGCCGAATATTCGGTCTGCCGAATAATGAAATCTGTTATTCGGCCGAATAGGCCGAATAGTGGCCGAATAATAACATGGATTCCATGGATGGAGTTTGATGCTAAATGTTAAAAAATGTGATATTTTTTAACGTACTGATTTTACGGTGCTGATTAATACACAAAGCCATTCAATCTTTCACTCGTCTTGCATGGGTTGTATTGTGACATTATTTTTACGTAATCTGAAAGTGCTTTTTATCTTGGTTTTGTAAAAAATATGAACGAAAATTTATATTTTTGCATTTATTATCGCTTGTGCCACTATAAGAACACATGTGACTGTAGTATAAGCTTTAATCGCTGAAATTTTTTTTAATGGTATTTATGTTTTGCGTTTCTGAGTTATGGCCAATTTTGTAAAAAATGTGCAAATGTGCCATTTTGAGCCTTTTCTTTGAAAAATCATAGCTCAAGAAAGAAGCATCGTAGAAACAAAGTTTTTTTTATGAAAATGAAAGCAAATTTTCTAAGGAATAGAAAAAAATGTTAACTGGAAAAAGTTTTCCACAATTTTTTTAAGATTTATGAGATCTAAAAAGGAATCACTTGTAGAAACAAAAAAAATGTGCCAGATGGATTTCGCGGAAAATTATTCGTGCCTGATACAAGATTCCATTCAAAGCCATTACTTCGTACGACCTCAAGTAACAATACATCCATTTGTAGTTTATTACAAAGACAAATCTTCGATCAAAGTCTTAAATTTTGTTGTAATTGCTGACATTAAAAAGCATAACACGACATCAGTTTATGCTTTTCAAACAAAACTAATTTCAAGATTGAAAAACAAATTTCCGGAGCTTGAAAAAATCATTTATTTTTCTGATGGTTGCGGAGAGCAATACAAAAATAAATCAAAAACGAAAAAAAATACCATTTCAAAAATTTCAACGATTAAAGCTTATGAAATTACCTTCTCAAAAATATTTTTTTGAAAATTTTCCACGAGTTGGAGAATAGTTTTTCCGGCTTTTCTTCACGAATTTTCTCAACGGTGGAAAATTTGGTGGAAATCTTTTTCCAGTCAATTTTTTTTTATTCCAGAGAAAATTTGCTTTCATTTTCAGAAAAAAAAACTTTGTTCTTTACGAATTTTCTCAACGGTGGAAAATTTGATGGAAAACTTTTTCCAGTCAATTTTTTTTATTCCAGAGAAAATTTGCTTTCATTTTCAGAAAAAAAAACTTTGTTTCTTCGTTCTTGAGTTATGATTTTTCAAAGTAAGTAGTGTCAGGGGAAAACAAAAAAAAAATTCCAACTAAGTTTTCCGGGAAAATAGGCGACCCTGAATTTTTCTCAATTTATTTTTTATTCATATATTGATGAGCCCTGCCTGTGGAAAAAGTTTCATGAAAATCTGTGACCTTTCGGCCAAAACCTGTACGGAAATAAAAAAAAAAAACCCTGATTCGTTTATAGTCGGTGCGTCCAATATTCGCGACTTGTGGAATTTTATTTCAGTTTACACTCAAAACGGTAATTTCTATTAAAATACAGGACTTCCCAGCGTTTAGCGCTTTTTGGGTAAGGCTGGAGTTCGAGAGTCGACCGGCGCCGACGTAGATTACACTGCGGAACACGTTTTTGTCTCCAGCATCAAAATACCTCTATTTACTTAATTAAGGGTTGCTGAATCTATTGCCGTTTACAGAAATATCACAGCACGTCTAGTTTTTGAGATATTGGTTGTTGAAAATGCAAAAATTGACTATTTCAGCCAACTTGCATGCAAGTTTGCCAGCTTGTAAGGCAATTTATTTGCTTAATTTGCCACAGAATTCAAACTTTATGTGTATAACAATTCTTATCATCAAAGTTTATAACATTTTTGAAGCGGAAAAGTTATTTTTTGATGGTTTAGAAAAGTATTGTATTTTGCCATATAAGGGAAACGAAGAATTTTGTATGGAGACTGCAAGCATGTTGAAAAAGATCGGTTTAATCTAAATTTTATCGTGAGATTTCTACCAAAATATATCTAAAACGAAAGTTTAAGTCTTCATTTGCATGCTTGGTGGATAAGATCACAAAAAAGTTTGATGAAATATATTTCAAATTTCAGGTAAACATCAATAAAACCAATGTTTTATACAACTTTGGCGACCTGTAGCTAAAAATTGTGACGTGCTGGGAAATTTTTGAGAACGGCATCAGATTCAGCAACCCCAAATTTACTAGAGACACATAATTTGATCATTGAGACACGCAAAAATGTCATTTTTGTTGCGCTGTGTTATTTTGTGGAGTCCGTGCAATCGTCAAGGTCCGCCCTTAGGGGTAGCTAAACGGAGTGTGGTGTTTCGCCAGGAAAGTGGAGTGAAGAACGACCGTCGATCGCCAATCAATCGACGAAGATCCCCTTTACGTCAATTCAAACGGACCACAATATTGGAGAGCGCGGATCGTGTGTTGCGTCGCTAATTGCGCTCTACGATTGCGTATCCGTCCAGCCGCCACCCACTTCGCAACTCTAATTTCGGCCATACACGCGCGAACTCATTACGCTGCGAGCTAATCCGGCAGCGATGGCGAATCGTTCCCCTTCGCCGCCATTTCAACGAAGGATCTCGTCGCCATCGCCAAGGTTCCCGCCATTTGCAGTACGTCGACGAAGAAAAATAAAAAAAAATAACTACATAAAATAATTAAATAATAAAATATTATTTTTTCATTGTCAGATCTTCTGATTTGAAAGATTTTTGAAACAGTGATGGTAAACTACACGATAGCGGTGAATTTAACCACACCTTTCATTTTAGTGTAGCTGTTTTGAATAATATCTTTGTAAAACGTGGATATATAGCTTTCTTGGGAATGGTGAATTTTGAGGAGGTTTTCTGGGAAATGTTATAAAATCATCTTAGGATGGCTCATTAAAGATAATAGTTAAAGTAGCCGCTCTACTTTAAACTGTGTGGGATTTTCTCAATCGAGAACAATCAATCAACATTGACTTCTGAATGGTTACTTTATTCATTACAATAAAATTAATAAAAAATAAACATTTAAAACTCCGTTTCTATTGCTGTTTACTGTCGCAATTCTGAATAATGTTTATCATATTCTTACAGTTTTTCATATCATCATCCATATAATTGTTACTTGTATTGGAATCTAATAGTTTTTTTAGTTATACTTCAAATTATGATAAAATTTGGCTTGGAATAGACTCATAAACATACATTTTACTCAAGTTTTCAATCCTTTTCTACATGTAATTGCTCCCCTACCATTATATTCTTGACCTAACCCTTGAAACTGTAATTATTGTTTAGAAAGAGGTGAATAATTATGAAAAATAAATCTACTCTTCTCTGTGGTTATGTCAGTTCCATGCAAATGTAGGCATTTGACTAGATTTGTGTGTTTTTACTTAATTTGCAGACGCATTCACCTTATGGTCTGCTTGAGTTAAATATGCTGTGCTTCTACGATTAAAATGAAAAATGTATACATTACACAGTTCACAAAAGGGGATTCTATCCAAATCTAGGAATGATTATATAGAGGATAAAGAAAAAGATTTCCGTTTGGTCCAGATCGGAGTCCGACAAGAGCCACAGTAGTGAACACACAAATTCATTGTATGTACACACTCATTTTCGCTTATGCTATACTTTTATGTCCGATCGCAGCTGGATCAACTTTCTACAAACTACAGCGTAACTGCTATCTCACTACTCTTACAATTTCTTATTACATGTTTCTGCTGCCGTTAAATGGAACGTAAAATCTTTGTAAAAAAAAAAATGTTTCGTTTGACTTGCCGAAGACTTGGTTGTTCTCCCTTTCGATTTTCGCTCTCGTCACAGCCCCTTGATGTTGGATGATTTTAATTTTCGGGAAATTTGAATTGCTTAGGTAAACGCTCAGTATGTTATAAGCTGGTCAAGCTCGTCTGGGAAAATTTGCTTAAATCGTGTGGTTGAAATTCATAGCTTGACTGATTAAACGGAATTGAAAATGAAAATATAATCGATTTCTCATTCAATCCAATGCAAGTCTTTAAAATAGGTAGCATTGAAATAAACATAAAATCTAAAAAAACTTAAAGTATAATATAAATAATTATCACAACAACCAGCATCACCGAAAGCACCACAATAGCCATCCACTGTCTTCGTTCTGAAAGTAAAATAAATATATATAAGAATTAGTTCGATTGATATTCATATTGATTAATAATGATGGCATGTCTAGTATCATTATTGTTTTCTTGTGAATGTGTAATTTTGTAAAAGCCCTGTTTTTCCCACATCGTATTGCTGTGGAAGACCTTCAACAATTTTAGCAGCAGCGGTAACATTGGCTAATATCGATTCTGACCACTATCTGGTGATTGTTAAACTGTGCCTAAAACTCTCCTTCGTTAACACCGGTACGGTACCGACGGCCGTCCTGGTATATCCTAGAGGGGCTAAAGCAATAAGATGTCGCAACTTCATACGCGCAGCATCTCGAGGGAAGGGATGAAGCCCCTCTTGAGAACTGCTAGAGTACAATAAAATCAGCCATCAACGATGCAGCTGAGAGCGTGGGACGAAGTCGACGAGATATGTAGGCAGATTCTGGAAGAGAAGAATGCAGCGCGAGCGTTCATGTTGCAGCAAGGGATCCCGAATCTGGTCTTAAATAACACGGAAGTTCTACCAGAAGCTCAACGCATCCCGTAATGGCTTCGTGCCGCGAGCCGAGATGTGCAGGAATAAGGATGGGAGCATCTTGACGGACTAACGTGCGGTAATCGAAAGGTGAAAGCAGTACTTCGACGAACACCTGAATGGTGCTGAGAGCGCAAGCAATGAAGATCAAGACTACGGAGGAAATGCCTTGATCAGTACTCCCACATTTTGAGGTAGCTTAAGGATGCAGTTCATCAGCTCAAGAACAATAAAGCTGCTGGTAAGGATGGTATCGGAGCTGAACTCATAAAGATGGGCCCGGAAAGGCTGGCCGTTTGGCTGTATCGGCTGATAGGCACAATCTGGGAAACAGAACAGCAACCGGAGGAGTGAAAGGAAGGCGTAATATGCCTCATCTACAAGAAAGACGATGAGAGAACTTCCGAGCGATCATCATCCTAAACGCAGCCTACGAAGTGTTATCCCCTGTAGTAAACGAGTTCGTGGGAAGTTCTCAAGCCGGCCTCGTTGATGGCCGATCGACATCGGACCAGATCTTTACTGTACGGTAAATCCTCAAAAAAATCTATGAATAGCAGGTCCCAACGCAGCACCCTCTCATCGATTTCAAGGCATCATACGATTTGAAAAGGTGTCAGACCTGTACACTGTTCGTGAGGCACCAGTCTTGAATGCGTCTAAGACAACGTATATGCTAGTAGATGGAGCCTAGCGCGACAGGGCTCATCTAGGAAGCTGTGTTACCGATGGGGATACGTTCGAGGTGATCGACGTGTTCGTCTACCTTGGATCCTTGCTAACGGCTGATAATAACGTTACCAGTGAAATACGGAGGCGCATCATCAGTAGGAGTCGGGCCTAATATGGCCTCCACAAGAAGCAGCGGCCAATAAATACACCATCCCACCAAATGCACCATATACAAGACGCTCATAAGACCGGTAGTCCTCTACGGACATGGAATGTGGACGATGCTCCAGGAGGACCTGCAAGCATTTGTAGTCTTCAAGCGGCGGCGGGATCTTTGGCCAATTCTACAGCGAATTCAGTATCCAGAAGATGGCCAAAGCCGAAAGGGAAACTATGGGCGGGACATGTTACAAGATTGCCGGACAACAAGCCTGCAAAGATGGCGTTCGCCTCGAATCCGATTGGTACAAGAAGGTGTGGAACCGGGTATGGTGGCGTAAAATTGTTGATTCAGTGTTATCTGCTTAGATGTTATGTAAATAACTTCTACGCCAAACTGATAAGCCCCCATACCAATATTTTTTCCTATTTGAATGTAAAGTTGTTCAGAACTCTAAATTTTTGTTTTTTTTTTCATAAACCCAATATTGTTACCGATTTTCTTGCTGTGTTATTTGACGTGACTTTATAAATTTACCATTTTTATACAAATTTGATTGTTATAAGTTTAAAATTGTTTCATAAACCTAACCTTCACTCAAAAAGGTCATACAACTTACCGCTAGTGATGTGCAGTACTTTTGCCACCTTCTTCATGGTGGAGTCCAGTTTCGATTCCGTCTGCTCCAGTTCGTTACCGAACTCGTCCAGCATTCTGAAAGTATAACAGTAGTTAAGTAATCACGCTATTCTAAAGGTCCCTCGCGCTCGTCCACTCACACTGCCTGCTCGTCCAGTTCTACACCGATCTGGCGCGAAACGGTTTTGAGCGTTCCTATCGAATCGCTGATCACGTCCAGCTGCTCGTCCTGGGAGGCCATTATTCGCTGCTGCGTGGCCAACGTGTCCTCGACGAATCTGTTCGATGCGTGGTCCAGCATGGCCGACGACGATGAAGCGTAATGCGTTGGACTGTCATCCAAGTTGTTCTCGAGTTTGGAATACTTTGCCCCGCTGTGCCGTGACGCTGCCATGGCTGCTCCAGCTGAACTGATCAGGTTCTTGCCCGTTCCTGCTAGGTTGAGATTGTTGTTGTTCAAGTTGTTCAGATGTGATCCACCGACGTTTGGTGCTCCGCCGATAATACAGTTGTTATTGATGAAATTCTTGTTCACTTGATTCTGAGGTGACCCGTGATCGCAGTTGTCCAGCAGAGGTTGCCTAGCGGTAATATCTCTGTCCCGATTGCGGTTGATGCTCATACGATCTTTCATAGATTTGACCTCATCGCGGGTTGCATCGATGAAGTGGCGCCGACTGGAGAGCTCTTTGTTGTCGATTTTGAACTTGCTAGGGTTTTTCTCAACGATACGTATGATAAAAGTGGTTAAGGAAAAACGATTTTTCTAAATTTGAATTAGTTTGGTAAGGAAAGAAGCATATCATTTGAAAAGGATATTGATAGTGTCCTCGAGGTCCTCCAGATCCCACTCGATGCTGCGTAGGGAATTTTTCAATTCAGTAGTAGTCCATTCAGCCTCCGCAGTGGTGCCTCCGGATGAAGCATCGTTTAGCTCGCGCCACCGCAAGTACAGTCCTCGAGTCTTGTTAAGTGCCTTGAATACTTCGCTGCGAAGAGAAAAATAAATCCAAAGTTCAAATATCAATACAAGATAACGCAAATGTAAGCAATGGAATGTCAGGGAATTGATTTTTTGTTCCAAAAAGGTCTAGGAAGGTCAAGAAATTTTTGGTCGCGTTTGTTTTCTGTAATTAACAACCAGCCAAAGGACGTCAACGATGATAGTAAATTAATGCATGCAATTTAATTGGACTGTATTGGAGAAACTCCAGAAAAGCATTCTTGAACCTGAGGTAAGTGTGAATGTTCCAGAGCTTTTCAAATCCGTAACTAACATGACCCACATTACAGAAGTTGATCTCGGACCTCGTTACAATGCCTTAGTTTGCGAACCTAACCCAACTGCTACGAAGAAGACGGGGGTCAGCATTATTATGCTAACGACATCTGCTGGCAGCTGCAATCCGTCGAGGAAACATCTGTTAGGTCCAAAAGCGATGTGTACCAATATTGAAACTGGTAAGTAACATTCTTCCTATACATTTTTGTTATCTCAAAATAAATTCAGTCCGGAATTCTTGGAAGGAGCAGTAATCTTTAGGAATACCTTTAGAAGTTCTCTCAAGAATACTTTTAGGGACTATTCTAGAGATTCACAACAATTACTCTAGAGATAAGATATATCTTGATTGAACCAAGAATTTCTGACACATCATCCAAAAATCGACAATTCAAAGTTCATCTAGAATAAATTTTAGAAATTCTAGCAGAAATCGAACTATAAATACGAACTTACACTCAAAATTATCATCTTTATTAAAACAAAATTAGATCACCAACATCATTCTAATAATCAACATTTTTGTAACTTACCATTTTTAAGGCTAAGTAGTCCGTCATTCGTTTTGGCAGCCATATTGCATTGCGTTTCGCAATTTGAAAATAATAAAACTCAGTCATTGTAGTTGATATTGAAATAGAAAATTATCACTATATGTGATTACATGCAGAAAGAATGCTGATACTTTTTCAGCTACACCACTGCAATACCAACTGATTCTCTTCAATTTGGAATTGTGACATGATTCAGCCTACTTCACCTTAATCAAACAAACATCTTCCACTTTCTTTATAAGTATTCACACAATCACTTATTCGAAACATAACCTCACATTGCTTTTCAGTGTAGATCCGAAATCATAAAACCGCAGAATAAAATATAGAATAAGTAAAACTCCACGAAAACTACGAGACCCCGTGAAAACATGATTATTGCCACGATAGCCATGATAGATTAAACTGTGCAATGTGCGACAAATTTTCACTAAGACTATCTTGAAAACTCTTAAAAAAGCTTGCAGATCGTCGGAGGTACTTCGAATCGCGATTAGAGTCTCTTCTACTTAGTGTTTGGCCGCTTCTTATTAATTACTGTGACGCCTCTAGTTTTCATGGCTAGTAACTTATTATAACTTTTTGATCAGGAAGAATTGTTTATGCAGTGATAACAATTTTATAAATATTAAATGAATATATTATTCTACATTTTATAATATTAAAAGTCAATTTGCATTTCATGATATTAAAAGACAATTAATTTGCTGCACAGACTGAACAATCACTAACATTAGGTAACGAACAACACGGAACACCCAGTAGCCCAGTGAAGAATTTATCGTTTGACGAAAAGATTCCTCCGACTGACGCCGCTAACCGCTCGGCCACGAAGCCCAATATTATTAATATTATAATACTATTCATACATATTTGCAAAAGTTATCGAAGTTGGAATGCGAAAGACGTGAGAGAATTTAACATAATTTTGTTCGAAACCCAAAATGATCAGGAGAAATGAACGCGAAAATTCTTAAATTTTCTAATTGCGCAGGGTAAAAGCTGCAATTTACAAACGAAAGAAGCGAAAATTATCCATGAAAATGTTAGTAGTTACAATGCAAACTTCTAGTTCAAAAATGTAATTAGAAAGAACAGTCTATGATCAAAAGAAAGAAAAATCAAATATTAAAATGGTAGCAATTATATGTAATGCCAAAAAACTAGCAGCATTGTCAGATTGGCGATGAAGTGCATAATCCACCAAATTAGGGTAATAGGAAAGGATTATCCTCAAAAACATTTCCTCAGCTCAGTTTTTAATGATTATGCCAAACGAACGTAATGCAAAATTATGTTATGCCAAACGGCTTCATGCCAAATGATTTTATGCTTAATGATGGTCCCTCGTAAAAATCATACTTGTTCAGGTTGAAATCAATGGTCTGAAAACCTTCTTGAAATCGACAGGAAGATCAGAGAAGGCCAAGGAATTCCGTTCTCAATTTTTTTTAATTAATTAATATGTCTGTATTTCATTTTTTCTTGTTGAAACAATCATTTTCCTTACATTCTAAGTGATACAACTAAAGAGTTATTCAGGCTTTGGATATTTACATTTAGTTATTTCTAACTCGTTTTTGTTTGTTGTTATAAAGATATTTGATCATTTTAAACATTTCATTGTTTTGTTTCAGTATACTAAATCTAAATCTAAATTACTACTAACTATGTACACTATTTACACTATTCACAATATCTACAGAGAACCCATGTTAAACATAGATGTTTCTTATAATTGGCCATTCAGATTGAGTGGCTCTGGTTCTATGGTTTAAAGCTATGTTATCTAGCCTTTTCGCAATCGGGTCGAGATTCGCAAGTCGGTGGACCTCGGCCGTCCTTGTGAGCCGTGGGAGCTTCGGAATCATCTTCAGGTACTTGTTCTGAATGGTTTGTAGCTTCCTAATGTGGGTCCGTGCACATCCCATTAAGACCGGGGAGCCGTACAGCAACATTGGAAGGACTACCTGTTTGAAGATGGCCAATTTGTTGGTGCTGGAGATCTTCGATCGGCGATTGATCAACGGGTACAGTAGGGCGATACAAATTTTAAAAATGTTTGAAAATCCAATCTCCCATATGTTCCTTACCATCATTACCATAAAAATAGTGTTTTGTGAAATTTTCAGCTTTATAGGGGGTGATTTAAAGGTGGCCCAAAGACAATGTAGGTTTATATGGAAATAACTATGGAGAAAATTTGAGAAATGTTCCAAACACGCTAGTACTGTAATGTAAGTAGAAACGTATCATCCTATATTGAAAACTTATTCTTCAAGTCTTAATGAAGGATGTTGCTGTAGAAACAAATCTCTTTTACGCAAATTTTGTTTGGGTTTTTTGTACATGTTTGCAGGGCTGTGATTATAGCCAAATAATAGCAAACAAACACAGGAATATTTCTTCAGCTCTCTGTCGGATTGAATTTAATTCTTCAGCAAATTTCTTTATTATGGTTTGAAGAATGAGTTTTTACTATGGGATAATAAGTTTGTACTTATATTACAGTACGAGCGTGTTTGGAACATTTCGCAAAATTTCTCCATAGTTATTTCCATATCAACCTACATTGTCTTTGGGCCACCTTTTTATCACCACGTAGGAAGCTGAAAATTTCACCTAACACTATTTTTATGGTAAGGATGGTAAGGAACATATGGGAGATTGGATTCTCAAACATTTTTAAATTTTGAACCGCCCTAGGGTACAGCTTTTTCAGCATGGATGTGCTCTTGACCACCCTATTGTCGACATGCGGTCGGTAGAGCAGCTTGCTGTCCATCAGAAGACCCAAGTATCTCACCACGTCAACCCAGTCTACTTCGTTGCCAAGCACTTTTATTTTAGCGTTCGGCTTGAGGCGGTCCGTATCCCTATGCGGGAAAACAATGACTTGGGTGGCGTTCACTCGGATCTTCCAATTTTTCAGGTACTCAATGTAAGCATCCAGTCCTGTTTGGAGCTTGTTCACCAGTGCTCTGATGACCCGTCTGGTATAGCTAATCGCTGAGTCATCGGCGAACAACGATAGGGAGCCTCCGGCTGGAAGCGGTGGGATGTCCGAAGTGTACAGATTGTACAATATCGGACCAAGTATACTGTCTTGTGGCACTCCAGCACGAATTGGGTACGGACTCGTCAGTGTACCGGAAACGCTGACCTGGGATGTCCTTCCGGTGAGGTAGTCAGTGATGATCTTCACCAGATAGGCGGGGCAGTTCTGCTGAATTAGCTTGTAAGTGAGTCCGGCGTGCCAGACATTATCGAAAGCTTTTTCAATGTCTAGCAACGCCATGACTGTTGTCTTTGATAACTGCTTCGACCGCCTGATCTGGTTGGTCACCCTTTGCAGTGTATCGTTGAGTGCCCACGCCTGAATCCAAACTGGACATCCAACAGTACGTTGGTCGCTTCAGTATGGTCCAGAAGCCTACGGTACACAACCCTCTCGAACACCTTGCTGATTGACGAGAGTAGGCTGATTGGTCGGTAGCTGGCCGGATCGGTGGGGTCCTTCCCTGGCTTCAGAATGGGAACCACCTTCGATAGTTTCCAGCTGGAGGGGAAGTATCCTATCTCGAGGCATCTGTTGAATACCTTGACCAGAACGTTGATCGCCTTGGGGCCAAGGTTCTTGAGGACTATGTTGAACACTCCGTCGAACCCTGGGGCCTTCATGTTTCTTGTGAACTTGATACTTGTCCTCAGTTCCGCTGATGTTACCCTCTTGTCAGCTGGAAGCGCATTTGGTTGCGAGACTAGAAACTGCTTTGATATGGCATTTGCCTTTTCACTGGCTGTTAGGCAAATTTTGCTGGGTTCTCTGAGAGGTGGTATTGGTTTGGGTTTTGTTTTCAAAACTTTTGCAAGACGCCAGAAGGGCTTGGAGTAGTTTGGTAATTTTTTGAGATCTGTGTTGAACTTTTGGTTTTGGAGTTTGAAAACTCTATTGGCAATAATTCTATTAAGCTTTTTGTAGAGAATTTTACGGGATGGATTGAGGGTTCTTTGGTATTGCCTTCTAATGGAATTTCTATGGGATATTATTCGTTTTGTGGTACTGTCAATGTTGGTGAACTTACTTACTATTGCAGTTGATGGGATGAATCGGGACTCCGCCTCACCAATGGTATCAGTGAGTTCTCGGAGAGCATTGTCGATGTCGTCCGCTGTCACCAGAATCGGGTTCTCATTGGACCGATCCTCGATGAGCTGCTGGAATTGGGGCCAGTTCGCACGATGGTAGTTTTTCCTTCGATACTGTTGTCGTGGATTAATGGCATGTTCCACCTCGAAAACCACCGGTGGTCAGATGGCAGCTCTGTCATGGCGACCAGGTTGGAGCAGTTGTCCGAGATATTCGTGATGATAATGTCCAATGTGGAACCAGCTCCGGCCGGGGAGAAGTGTGTTGGAGAATCCGGATGAAGAACGACATAGTGCCCTGCCTGAAGGTCCTCGGCAAGCACCATACCGTTCCTGTTGTTCCTTGCATTGCCCCACAACGAGTGACGGGCATTGAAATCCCCAGCCAGAATAAACTTACCCATCCGTCGAGTCAGCTTCTGAAGATCATTTTTCAAGCGAATGGAGGAACCATCCGAGAGCTTGCTCTGCAGTGGATTGTAGGCTGCAACGATTTCGATTGGCCCAGTCAGTGTAAGCAGTTCTACTCCAACCGCCTCGATGGTGCTCAATCGATAATCCGGCAGCGCACGGCACCTGAATCCCTTGCGAACGGCAATGGCTACGCCACCACCATGTTGTACACCAGGGCGATCCAGTCTGAAGATGGAGTGCTCCGGCAGGTAAAAACTTACGGACGTCTTCAGATGAG
The DNA here is from genome assembly GCF_002204515.2 of Aedes aegypti. NCBI lineage: Eukaryota > Metazoa > Arthropoda > Insecta > Diptera > Culicidae > Aedes > Aedes aegypti. The sequence goes on from NC_035108.1 coordinate 146,346,044, forward strand.
TTTCCGTAATGAATGCGATGTCGATTCGGTTGGCTTCTAGAAACTCGATGAACTCTAGATGTTTGGCCGCCAGGGAGCGGGCGTTCCAATTAACAACCTTGACGTTGAATGTTGAAGCTCAGGAACATCTGCATCATCTGCATCATCATTTTCTGCATCTCAGCAACGAGAGCGGCGAGATGTGCAATCGTGCTGGACACAGATGTTGGAAGGGCCTCCGGTTGCTTGAAGCCTTGGTGGACTGGTTCTGAACCACTATTCGGATTGCCTCACCTGAATCCGGACGGGATGCCACCAATGGGAGCTCTTGGCGGCGAACGTGAACGTTGCCAACCGGAGGATGACATCGGTGGAGGTAGCTCGGGGAACTCGTCGAGGTTGATGAGGTTTGGCTTCTTCTTCTTCTTCTGCTGATTCGGCTGGTTCCTTATTGTTGCTTGCTTCCGAATTCGTTGGTACTCCTCGAGCTTCGGGCACCGCTTGTCGGTCGACATGTGCTGTCCAGAACAGTTGGCACATCTGAACTCACAAGCACCCTCGAGAACGCAGTTTTCGGTCCAATGCTCCTGTGAACAGAAGTTGCACCTTGGCTTCAAGTTGCAGTTGCGGGTGCCATGACCAAAGTTGAGGCACTGCTGGCCAAAGTTGAGGCGTCACGCTGCGATTTGGTCCACGGTACGCTTCCCACTTGACAATGCAGTCGTTGAGAGTGCGCACTGCTTTCAGTGCTCCGAGAGTGGCACTTCCCTTCCCGAAATGTACCAGGTACAGGCAATCGCGATACTTCGTCGACGAGGTTGCCGCCCTGTTGATGTTGAAGACAGCCAGCGGTTGTAGCTTGTACGAATCCTTCAACTCGCACAGGATTTCGTTGGTGTCCATTTGCGAGAGACCGCGAACGACGACCTTGAATGGTTTCTCCGCTGCCACATCGTGGGTGAAGAATTCTGCACCAGACTTGGAGAGGTACGTTTTCGCCTTGCTGAATTCCTGATCCGACTTGACGATGAGCTTAATGCCCATCCCGGTGAGCTGGAACTCGGCTCGGACGTTGATAGCTTGCATCACTTTCTTCAGCTTCTCGAGCGGAAGAGATTTCACCACCAACGGGGGCAGCTTCTTCTTCATCGGGGGAGAATTCGCCTTCACTGTACCGCTGACGATCGCTCTCGCTTAGACATGGGAACGAGGAACTCGCTCGTTCGGGGTGGCCGAAGTGTGGATGGAGTACTGGTCATCGTCGCGGTCGCTGATGTCATCCAACAGCGCGTACATATTCAACTGGCTGGCATTCAGCTCGCGGCCAAAGTCGACTCCGCTGGAGGCACTGGATCGCTTGTCTTTCTTCGACGAGGGGCTGGATTGGGATTTATTGGGTGAGAGGCTCTCCTTCTTCCTCTTGCCACCCATTGCACTCGCGATAACTTTTCGAATTTACACTTTAACTTTTACTGTGATCATTTCGAAGGTCAACACTGGAATGGCTGAATGAATACCGTTCTCAAAAATGTGGAATCAGCCACGCCAATTTTCTTTCAATAAAATATCATCGGTGTAAAAACATGAAGAACGTGTTGGTGGGCTTAGCATATTTTTTTCTGCATAAAAGCACTCTAATGTCGAATTTAGGATAGATGGCCAATATCCGGCCAGGAAAAAACAATCCAAAAGTGTATAAGACTGTCGAGAATACATACAATTTCCCCTTTATACACCTACGTTGCAAGATCAATCCGAAAGGAACATAACACGGTTCATATTTTGGCTCACATTGCCAACTGGTACAATGAACCGCCTAAATATAGGCAACCAGTATCAAATCGGCATTATATTTCACCACCATGCGATTGAATCGCTTTATGCTCATAAGGAAAAAATATCTTTCCTATCTCGCTATCTCACCATACCTCCCATCGCATCGCTTCAATTGATGTATTTATGTTTATGATGTGCTCAAGCTGCACAGATAACCTGCAGATACGCTGGAGCTTGCGTATCTATACACTAATAATGGGGCTATATGTTGGTTTGATAATTACATCAAAATTGAAAAGACGAACATATAGCCGTATGCTCATACTTACTCCTTCACTACGAAAAATGGATCTTCCATCATCATTTGCTCGTAGCCTTAATCCAATTTTTTCTTCAGCAGCTGGCATACACCTACTGCTACCTTACACGTTACGGTATACCACCATTATTTTTTTCATGTTTCCACAATGATTTTCACATCACATCTAACAACCAAAGTTTTCTGACCGTGGGAGGACATGCTCCACAAGATGTTCACACTGTTATTTCAACTAAATTTAATGATTTATCTTCTCAGCATACACGATATGGAAAACTTGGAATGCATTCCTTCGATACTTTTGTGGAGTTTTTCTTCCCGAGCTTAATCCTGAATAATCGAATCGACTTGTCGGCAGTACCAAATCGGAATATTCAACTATTACAATGGAAAACTAATGTAGAACCTATTGCCCGAACGGAAAACCGGAAGAATTAACTCGATTCGCAAACCATACGGAAACGCAGATCTCGAGAATACGTCACGACTATTAATCTGGCTCAAAATAGCCTCACAGGATAATCGAAATTATGTGCGATAATTTTTCGCATCCTGATGATGGTTCTCTCGCAAGGCAACGTTAGACTATCACATTTAGGACAACACTGCCGAAGAAAATATAAGAACAATGGATAAAAATGGGAAACTTAAAAAAATTTCACATCAGAATACGTAACGAGCGTGTAGTGGTGAAAGTATGTGGAACAAATCGTAGAATTTGGTTTTGTTATATTAAATTCATATATGATCTCCAAAACAGTGTTTAAGGTCTATTATTTTTGAATTATTATATATCAATAATAAAAAAATGAAATGGTCATTTTATGTATTTACCGATAAACCCAAATAGCACACATGTTACAATTGAGTTAGATTAACTGTTATATGACCATATGTGGCTTTATTGTAACATGTTTCTTACTCGGGAATGTTTCTGTTGAAGTTCTTCTTCTTTCTTGTTTTTAGAGGAACTTTAATCCGAACTTAAATATAAACAAGTATCGATTTTGACCAAGCCTATTCTAAATTGTTTTGCTGACCTATAATTTTGTCAAGAATTTATAATTATGCCAATAGACTTTGCTGCTAGAAACATATCCATATTTAATTGAATAGCATTTTGTTAATATTGTACCAAACCTTGACAATTTGATTAACCGAGATTTGAATACTTTTTAAAAACTTGCAATTGTTTATATTCTGATGTCGATAAAAAAATATACATAGCGAGATTTGATATATAATAGGTAATAAACTATTGGATTGCTTCCAATTCTTATACCGATTTATCATCAACTCATCAACAAAAACATTATTCAAAACTTAAGTTATTTAAGTAACCTAAACAAAAACATATTAGAGATGTTCTTATACATCTTCCTCGCAGTGTAAAACATGAAAGGGATATCGCACCAACACAAACTCACCGTGACGAAATTACGTTGTGCCGTCATCTACCAACGCCATCGGGGGGAAGTTTGTTCTCGCTTCGTGAAGATATTTCCTCCCAACCGTGGACTGTCTCTGCCGGATAGTCCACCTAGAACCTGCACACAAGAAAGCTTGGGAAATAAACCGATCCTATACGTCGATGTTGGTTTCCCCTGGTCTATTTGTACTGTCTTGCGCACCACTCACTCTATAATAGCTTTTAATGTGTCACGGTAAGTCATAACAAACAACATTACACGTTAAATTAGGTATGGCATGTGATGGGTAATCATATTGTTTTCCTGACATTTGTTTGACAGAAAGATGGTTGCACGGAAATAATACTATTTACTGTATTTTTAATATTTTTAGTAGGCCAGCACCTTAAGGAAGTGCCGAGTGTTGATTAATATTACGGACACTTGAGCCTCAGTTAAGTATAACTCATCAAAGAGCTAAGAAGCTCTGTACTGTTTTAATTTGGTATGGGATTGTGACGTTTACTGGCCTTGTTGTGTACTAATTCCGTGGAAGAGTTAAAAAGATAGCATGATTTTTGTGCTGCCCTACTGGGCAGAGGATAAAAAACACGTCTTGTCTTGTGGAAGTGAAGTTTATTTTATAAAATCTTATTCTTGTGTACAAGTCATAGGTCGCTCCGTTATCCACTTCAATACTGCTCCTCGACCTACTAACTCCGGTGAGATTGCCACAGGATGGCTCTTTGACATTCCGAACCGATCGAATATGCTTTCAACGTATGCTTCTTGATCTTCCCTTGGCTTCTCGTGATACGCATTCAGTTTCTCACGCCATTAACGACAGTTCGTGAAGATGAGTACATCGTCAATGTAGATTGCCACGAACAAAACTTTGTAAGCAAAGATCTTGTAATACACGCAGGGGTCGTAGTCGGTTGATAAAAATTGATGGTTCCAGACGCGGCTCGATTGTTTTCATCCATACAGAGCCTTATTCAGCCTGCAAGCCTTGGTTCTGTTTTGGGTATTTTGGAAATAGGCTGGTTGTTTCATATAAATTTCCTTAGACAGTTCTCCCTGGAGAAAGGCAATGACCGCATCCAGAGGCGCGTCCACATTCAAAACTATGGGTAGGACAAACGTATTGGAGAGAAAACTTTCGTGCCACCCCTATTCTATATAGGGTAACGTATGTAATTTGGACATGCATATAATTTGGACAGGCTGGTCGTTCTATGCTTATTTCCAATTAGATGGTGAGGAATACTTGTACGGAAAATCATGTATTGCATCATTTAAAGACTATGCTACTTATTAATGATGATGATTTTCATAACAATTATAAATTGGCTTCAAAAATGTAAAAATTGTAAATTGTATCTACTAAACATCTGTGAAACCTACGAATGCAAGAGGATATGCATTTCAAGAACATACATTAAATGCAATAATAACGCTCAGAATTGGCATTCATGAAAAGTTTGAAAGTGGAAACATGATTGAATATGTCTAAAATTTAAGCTACACACAAAAAAATTGTACGGTAAAAACTACCATTTTAGGGAGTTAACTTAAGCGTTCGCACCAGCAATTTTCAGCAGACCAGAAATGCGCTTGATTTTACCATGTCGGTAGTTGGAATCAGATTGTTGTAAATTATTTCTGTCAAATGTACCAGTAATGCGGTGGGGTGTACCGTAAACATAGTAAATTGGTCTCAATTTCCATGGTAGTTTTAAGAATGGGCGTAGTTATCTAAAATAGTTATTTTTACCACAGATTTTTTTCCCGTGTAAGTGTAAGTTCGTCTAAAATCTTAACATGAGTATATAAGGTATAAATTAAGTGTTGTCCAAAATAGATTACGGTTTTTGTTCAGTTGATATAATTTGGCCATCTGATGAAACACACTGGAATGTCGCATGCATGCATACTTGCAGGCGTTTTTCGTGGATGTGATGATATTTGCTTGCATTTAATGAAATTATTGATTTTTACTAATATACACATCCAATAAGCGAAAAACTGCATAAGTCACATGTAAACTCTTAAAGTTTTATAATATGATCGTCTTTTCAAGAAATCATTGTATGGATATTGAGATAACGCCTCTGTCCAAATTATATTCACATGAGGGTGTCCAAAATGCATATTAGGTGTCCGAAATGTATGTCAGACAGGCCGCCAAAAAACGCTATTTTGGAAGCTAGTACTACAGTTTGTAAGCTTTTTCTCCTCAGAAACTCAAAATACAATGGGACATTAAGCATATAAGTAACATTACGTAATAAAATATTTGAATCTAATGCAGTTAATCGATCGCCGTTTCCAGACACATCCTACACACTCAATCACGATTTGCTTGTTCGGTAATTTTTTATACTGGGTACGAATTGTAAATTATAAAAAATACCGAACTTTCAGCTTTTTAATTGAAAACTTCTGAGGTTCAGTAATAAATTTTACTTTTTACTGAACTACGGTAGCTGTCAGACCCAATTTTGCAACATTACCGAACAGGCTGAAAAGTCAGTAAAAACAATTACCGACTATTCAGTAGTTGATGTTTTTTACTGACTTGTCGTCAAAATCAAATCAAAACAAACTGATGCGCATGCGGGAAAGTGTCAAATGAGAATCTCCTGCTGTAAAATCGTCCGGCGCCGGGAGTCACGGCTTTGGCAACCAAGCTTTTCCTGCACCTATTTTGCGCTTTCTCGTGGTAAGTAATCGAAATTTAATGAGAAACTCAACCATTTTAAGCAACCAAAAAGGCTCAGGACTGCTTACGTTGGTAAATTCGGATGGTTTCCATACAAGAGGTGAAATCATCTGCATCATTGAGTTTGCCTCTTGTATGCAAACCATCCAAATAATGATTTTGTCACACATTTTTCGATTACTTCCACTGAGATATGAGCATACCGTAGATGTTTATTCGTACGAAAAATGCATGTCGATGTCCATGTTCATGTCGATTGGGTGTTAATTTGTATTGATTTCTGAAAAAAAAACAGTATCCGGAAAAGCAAATCGGAGCATGGGAAACTGGAAAGCCAGTAAAAACGCTTTACAATTTTACTGACTAAGTCAGTAATTTCCATCAATCAAAACATATTTTGATTTACTGGGTTTTTTCGGTAATCGTAAAAATTACCGAAAAAACCGTAGTTCCAAAACCCAGTAAAATTTTACTGGGGTCGGTAATCTGAATTGGCTGTGTAAGCCTGTCCAAAATACATAATTTACCCTACGACTCTCGTGCGCATCTCTACACTCGCAGCAGCGGTGGAAACCCCAAAGCCGCAGCAGCAAAGCGTAACGCAAGAACCGCCATCTTATTTCCTTCAATGTAAAATGTGCTCTCACTGCCCGTTAGCGAAAGTTATGGATGCCAATCCTTCTTGGACACCGTCTTGGAAAAAAAAACATCTTAGGAGGTCACGACTTTTTTCGTTTGTGCACTAAATATAGTTGCAACCACGAATAAAAGGAAGGGTGAATCTCTAAATTCACAACTTCCTTCCAAAAAGCGGGAATTAAAACTGTCACTAAACGTGGCAAAAATGGAAGAAAGGACGATTCTTCGGAATGAATGCTTTCTTCCAAGGGTGAAATGATTAATGATGATAATTGCATCGAAATGAGCAATCATTTCGATGCTTCTGACAAATTTTCCGAACATCAAATCGAAGCAGCCTGTAGCCAAGGCCACGATAAAAAGAACACTCAGAAATATGGGTAGTCACAGAAATAATAAATTTTAGTAATTTATGACTATTTTCTATCTGCCTCTCTTTCATTCTGCAGGGAATTTTATTCCTGTTTGTCAATTCAACTGGGTTGAAGCATCGCTAAGCTTCAACCCAGGCAAAATGACATTTAGTGTAGAAATTCACAGCAGAATAAAAGAGAGGCAGATAAAAAATAGTCAATTATGCATAAACTTTAGTAATTCTGTGACTATTTTTATTTCTGAGTGAAGGCATTATATTCCGAAAAATGACATTTGGTAGTGACGTCATTCCTATCGCAACCTCGAACGAGTACAAGAGAAAGAAAAGCCTGCTCATTTTTAATTCTTCTAGCCCCATGTTTGGCGATAGGAATGACGACACATGGTTTTATTGAAAATCGTTGTTTACACGTGGGAATAGCCTACCTTGTTGTGTATACCGTGGCCAAGGCTCTTTGATTCAAGTGAAACAAAAAGTGCGCCCAGTTGTTCCAAATTTGGTCCATGGTCAGTTGTTCCGAATTTGAAGGCAGGAGATCTTGAACTTCATTAGGAGAATCAAGGTTTCCTTCCAAATCGCAAAGAAAGGAAACTATAAGTCACCCGAAGAAATTAAAAATGGAATATATAATTTACTTAGATTTTTCCCAATCTAAGTAATCATTATGAAAACGAGAACCCAATCTGGCATTCGTCCCCAAGGGCTTTCTCAAGAATATTATTCAATTCACTTCGACAAAAGTGATCTAAATAATAACGTTTTGATTCATATTACGGACACTTAAGGCCTCTGTGAAGTATAATTCACCGGAAAGCATACAAAATTAACCGTTCTGTATGGTTTCTTTGCGTTATCGAGCCTTCAAAACAATTAACTTTCATATGGTGGGTGAAGATTTTGTTTCTGATACATGAATGATTTTAAATAAATAGAAATGTGTGGACTTTTAATGATTCTTATTGAGGACGCTCCGTTACTTTTGCCTCATATTCCGGACACTTCGATTCGAATTCCAGGCAGCTCATGATATCAAAAACGATGAATTTATCATATTTTTGAACTCGGGTTCTATTCGGATTTTTCTAACAAAAAAAAATTCGGATTTCGGGTCGGGTTCGGGCAATGTGCTTTAATTTAGCACATTGTGGCTAGGTAGCTTTAGTTGCTAAAGCACTCGTCTGGCATACAATAGTTCGAATCCCAGCCAAGCACGTGGATTTTTTCATTTCACCCGTAATTTATCCATCTTTACATCTCAATACATGTGTCAACAAATGGAATTAAAGTTTCGAGAGCATTGTCAATATCAAGTTTTGTTTGCAAAGAAATGGTAACATCAAGATTACTATCAATGTATGTTTCAAATGTACTCCAAACGCAATGTGCTTTAATACCACATTGACCTAGCCACTTGGTGACCCACGGTTGGTTACAAGTTTCGAATTCAAATCCCCACAGATCACGTAGACCCTTTTCATAACCCACATCCATCCTATAAGTACTACACACGCGCGCAGAGTGAGTGCGATTTATTGTGCATTCCGATAAAATTCAGAAAAAGAACTTCGCTCAATTTCCTCTTCTTTATCAACGAACTTAAGGTAACACACGATAGACTCATCGTTGAAAAGAAAATATTTCTGTTTTATATACTGCTTCGCGACTAAAAATGGGTGGACCAACGTGCGAATTTTGATTTTTGACTAACTTCGCCGCGTCGTAACTCGATTCTCAATAGTGCGCATAATGCACACGGCGGAGGACATAGATGCGCATTATAGCGAAGTGACTCGCGACGCGGCGAAGTTGGTCAAAAATCGAACTTCGCGCGTTGGTTCACCCATTTTTAGTCGCGAAGCAGTATATCATATCGATCATTCGGTGATCCATCCGGATCATATGCTTGCTAACAACAGGCATGTTGATACACTTTCAGTTCATCTATGTCCGGTAAAACCGATATCACATCCCCAAAACTACAAAATTGATCATCATTTATTACATTATATTTATTATATTATAATATTGTATATCCACTTCAATGTTGGATTATCCCGTCTATTTAGAAGACTGTTCGAAACAGTCGTCGGAAATCGAGGGGAATCTCAATGAATTCCATCAATATGAAACAATGTTGGCAATGTTGTTGAAACTCATAATTAGAATAACTATACATACCTTACGCGCAATAAACTATTGCCACTTATTGCATTGTTTCATTGAACCTGTATTTTGTGCATTGGAAACATTTATCACAAGTTGAATTTTGTTAAGTGAAACATACTTTGATAAACATTCCATCCAACCACCCCTCATTTTCCGAGCCGTGCAGCCGGCAGCCGAGTGTCAACAACAGCTGTTTTGGGAATCTGACTCGACGCCCACTCTGCTGTCCTTGTTACTCTACTTGAAAGAGTAGGGGAGCTATTTTGCGCGCGAAAATCTTCTCGCTCGTTGTTGCTGCCAAATCTGATAGCGACTGTTTCACCGACCGTTTAGAACGACGACTGTTTCAAACGGTCGCGAACAGTTAGGAACTGAACGGTCAATATTTTGATTTGAAACTATTTGCCTATCATAGCCACATCGCTTCCACAAAAACTGTATTGGGGAAGTGTACAGAAGGAGGATGGCCATCAACGTGTCGTTCGCATTCAAGTGACAACATGATTAATACAGAGAGACAGTCACTCTATTATTTAGGGCAGCGGTGCTCATCCTGCGGCCCGCGGGCCGCATGTGGCCCTCTGAGCCCAAGAATGCGGCCCGCGGAACACTTTTGGAGAAAAGAAGAAAATTCTTATTCTACAATTACAAAAGCGCATAACATTTAGTAAGGACTTCCAATACTTCAAAAGAAATGGGGAAAAACTCGTACTGGTCATTATTATTTTTGTGTGATTTAATGCTGAAAAATATGAATATTTTCATAATAATTTAAAAAATCTGGATTTGATCTTGATTCTGAATTTGTTTCGTTCAAAAATAATTATTTTCAATGTTTGTATTCACAGGCAGAATCTTTCATAAAAATCAAAACAATTAATCTGCAAATCATTCTGATTCTTTCCAAAAAACAAAACCAATAACATTTGTCAACCCTTTCTCACAGTTTTGGTCGACATTTTTTCTGTCAAAATGGCGTTTTTAAATTAAGTTCTTGAGCAACAGTTGTTGCAAAGAAGCTAAACTGTTCAAAATATATATATTTTTTTAATCGAAATCAATTGTTTGTTTATTATTTATCGATGAATGCTACCATGAGAAAAAAAGGTTAATGCGCAGGATAAATTAACAGTGATAAGGAGAGTTTTGTTAATACATTTAAAAATAGCTGGGAAAGTCAATCAGTCCTTTTATTTTGTTTTATATGAAAAACACTCTTTTTTTTTTCATTATTTAAATCTCATTTGCATATTCTGAGTTTTGGGAATTTTGAATCATTAAATCAAGTGTGTGCATGAATGAGGCCAAATGTAACATAATCGATTTCTTTGCATCGATCTTCTCTTCTGCGAATAAAAGTGACAAGTTTCTTTGCCCTTTTTCACGCTAGTCAGCGAAGTAATCTTACGTCCTGAGATGGAAACATGCCGAAAAATATGAATCTTCTCTCCTTTATTCACAGAAGAGAAAATCTATAGAAAGAAATCTATCGTGCTACATTTTATGTGACACAAAAAATATAAACTGTTGGAAAAACGTTTACTTGGTATTATTGATGCGTAAGTTTTTCAGAACTTTTGTGAAATATATTTTTAACTAACATACGATCAGAAACTATCTAATTCAGCTGATTTATTGAGCTTATTGCCTGCGTCGAACTGCAAAAGCTTTGTGTGTAGTATTTTAAGTGTGCATCTTGAAAATGGTTTCCTGCGAGACGAGCAAATAAACAACTGTTCGGATAGAACTACAAACAGTCCTCAGAGCAGTCTCGTTGTTGACAGCTTGAAGCTGTAATTAGATTTATTTTAGATAATTTAATCAATCACTTAATTTCTATAAACTTACAACAAGTTTTTCTTCTTGTTTCCTCAGGCAGCCAAGAGTTAACTCCCAACACTGGTTGATAGGTCGTCTAAATTACTTTTATAGATTGAGGAACACGTAAGATCAGTGGATCATTTTGATTATATATGTTGTATTAACTTACTTTGTTTTTAAGGATCTTAGTTTTACGAAATCTCCACCGTTTTACAATTATCAGTGTGAATAGGTTCAATCTAGGTTATCAAATTATAAATGTTTAGGTAGGATAACAAATTCATAATTAAATTCACGAAATTCAGTATATGTTGCATGAAAACTTACATTAAACCATCATAACAATGAAGAAATACAAATGAGCATTGAAATATAGGGAATTATACTTAAATAAAGTTCAATAAAGTAGTAATATTCACAAAAACGTGACTAATCAATTCTAGCTTTCTAAACGTCGTATCAGTTTTTGCCTATCAAGGGTGTATAGGTAGCCTTGCTGACGGATCGTTTGACGCACGTCGATTGTCTCGTCGTCGGTCGCAACTCGTTGTAGATTCAACAGGGGAATCGGTAAGCTCGGCGGTACAGGCTTGTTCCGATATTCCGAACATATCCCCGGCTCGTAATCCTGTTCCGGAATTGCCATCCGGAGCAGCGTTACTTCCCTCGATCTCTAGTACCGCCAGATTAGCAGTCGCTCGCCTCACAAGTCCATAATTGGTTCTAATGACCGCTTGGCGGATCCTTCCATCACCCGAAACTATTGGTTCTTCTACTACTCCTCTAATCCATGCTTTACGTCGATTTCCATCGACCACGTAGACAAGGTCACCTTTTCTCAGCGGCGAAGATTCAGTGAACCATTTTCTGCGATGATTTAAGCTTGGTGTATACTCCTTCAGCCAGCGTTCCCACAGGTTATTCGACAACTCTACTGAACGTTGATATGTATCACGCAGAGCTAGGGCAGGGTTGGTCGGAGGCAGTACTTCATGCGGTTCGTTGGCTGCAATTCCCCGAAGGAAATGGTTAGGTGAGAGTGATTCCTGCGGAGAACCTTGCGGCGCGTAAACTAGAGGGCGACTGTTGACCATATCTTCGGTTTCAGCTAGGGTGGTCAGAAGCAGTTCGTCCGTTAATCTTCGTCCGTCATTCAATACAGCCATCACGTTTTTTACAGTCCTGACCATCCTCTCCCAAATGCCCCCCATGTGTGGGGTTGCAGGTGGATTGAAGTGCCACTTCGTTCGTGCGGTAGTGAATTCCTCTGCACATTCACTTCCTATTTCTTGTAGCTTTTCGACGAATTCTTTACTGGCAGCCTTAAGGTTGGTACCGTTGTCGGAAAAGTATTCCGCTGCGGGACCCCGCCGACAGATGAAGCGCCGAATCGCCATCGTACATGATTGTGCGGTAAGATTATAGGCCACTTCGAGGTGGACAGCCCGAACTACCAGGCAAGTGAATAATACTATCCATCTTTTTTCAGCACGTCGGCCTACTGAAACATCTACTGGCCCAAGGTAGTCAATCCCTACAAAGGTAAAGGGTCGCTTGTAGGGAGTTAGGCGTTGTACTGGAATGGAGGCCATCCTGGGAATTCTTGGCGAGTTCTTGTTCACCTTGCACCAAGTACAGCTTCGCTCGATTTTGGCCACCACTGTGTTCACGTTGATGATGAGAAAGCGCTGTTTGATCTCATTTTTAACAGTTTCCCTGAAAGCGTGACCGTACGTTTCGTGATAGTGGCGTACTAGAAGTTCGGTCACTGGTCCATCGCGTGGAAGAATGACAGGAAACCGCATGTCGAATGGCAGGTTTTCAGCCTTATCACAGCGTCCTTCCATTCTTAATACCTTTTCGCTGTCTAAGAGTGGTGTGAGCTTGTAAAGTGAGCTGCCTTTTTCCAGGTTTATCCACTTGGATGGTTCAAGGTCTTGATTTTTAAGAAGCGTTTTTATTTCATCGCCAAAGGCGTCGTACTGCGCTGATCTGAACAGTAAAGTTTCAGCTCGTTTATATTCGCTCTGTTTGAGTGGTGTTCGAGACGCTCGCATCTCGACTACTATTTTTGATCTTTGGTTCACCGTCGGTTTGAGTGTTTCGATGGGTTCTCCTCGCAATTTTCGCCGACAATTTGAAACAAAACGTACTACGTTGCTAACGTTCTGACGAGAACATTCCATTTGGAAAACTTGGCAGCATCGATCAACTTATCCGGCAATATTACGTCGTGGAATAAGTGCACAGCTCGTAATTCAATCCTTGTATTCGTCGGAGGCAGCTGCTGGCGTGGCCACATTTCTGGAATTTGATACAGGAAGCCAGGTCCACTAAACCACTCCGGATCCAGATCCCATTCACCCTTCCATTTCGTCAGACAATCCGCTATGTTCAGCTTCGAAGGTATCCATCTCCACTCCGACAACTTCGTCAGACTTAAGATTTCTCCAATCCTAAAGCTAACGAATTGTTTATAACGCTTCTGATCCGAAGCTATCCAGGACAGAACTGTTCGGGAATCAGTCCAGAAAAAGGTTTGATGTAGTTGAAGCGACAAATTTTGCTTGATTTGGTGCGACATTCTTGCACCTAATACCGCCGCTTGCAGTTCCAGGCGGGGGATCGTAAGTTGTTTCAGAGGAGCTACTTTCGATCGTGCCATTGCCAAAGAGCACTTAACTTCTCCATCGACAACAATCCGTAGATATCCAGCACACCCGAAGGCATTTTCTCCAGCATCGGTAAATATGTGCAGTTGAATGTGGCCGAAGTCCTTTGACTGCACCATACCAAAGTAACTGCGAGGGATTTCCAAGTCAGCGATTTTAGGTAAAACGCTTACCCATGATCTCCACTTTTTGTACGAATCGTCGTCAATGGCTTGATCCCAGTCACATCCGGACCTCCAAAGATCTTGGATTAGCATTTTTCCCTGCGTGGTAAATGGCGCTAGTAGACCTAACGGGTCGAATAGGGACATAACCGAACTAAGGACGATTCTTTTTGTAGTCTTGCCAGAATGATCCAACGAAATTTCCGCTCCAGATGGAACAGCGAATGACAGAACGTCCAAGCGTGGATTCCAGATAATGCCCAATACTCTTTCGTTCTCGGTTGCTTTATCTTGATGAAAATGCACCAATCCGCTTGATTTTTCTTCGCCCAGTCCGCAAAGTACTAACGACGAATTTGAAGACCAGTTTCTGACTTCAAACCCCGCTTTGGCGTTGATGAATTTCACCTCCTTAGCCCGGCGTAGGGCCTCTTCTTCGGAGTCAAGACTATCAAAATAGTCGTCCACATACGTCCGATCCACAATTGCCAATGCTGCTTCAGGGTACTGTTCCGAGTGTTCAAGAGCGTTTCGGTTTTTAATAAATTGTGCCGAACATGGGGAGCATGTAGCCCCAAAAGTAGCTACGTCCATGATATAAATACCAGGTGGTTCTGTTGAATTGAACCGAAATAAGAAGCGCTGTGCTTGCTTATCTGAGTCCCTGATGCGCAACTGGTGGTACATTTCGCGTATATCGCCACCAATTGCTACCGGTCGTTCGCGAAACTTGCTGATAATCGATGGTAGAGACGTGAGGAGGTCTGGGCCTTTCAATAGATTGGAATTTAGGGAAACACCTCCAACAGTCGCTGCGGCATCCCATACCAGGCGCACTTTATTTGGCTTTTTCGGGTTAAGAACCACATTTAGCGGAAGGTACCAAATATTAGAGCTGCACACACCATCCAATTCATCTTTAGTTGCAAGGTGTGCGTACCCCTTTTGAATGTATGCATTGATCTGTTGATGAACTTCAATTTGGAGTCTAGGTTCCTTGGAGAGTCTTCGCTCGAGTGCCATCATCCGTTTCAACGCCATCGGGTAGCTGTCTGGAAAAGTTACGTTGTCGTGTTTCCATATCAACCCCGTTTCAAATCGGTCTCCAACGCGTTTAGTCGTTTTTTCCAAGATGGTTCTGGCTCGCACGACTTCTTCAGTTTCTGGTATTGCCTCGGTTTGCTCATACGGATCCTCCAGGGTGTAATGCGCTCTAAGCAGATCGTGCAGGTGTTGATTTGTTATTGGCTCTATCGAGTGGTAGTGCACGTACGCTCTCGGTGAACTCCGCTGTTGATTTGGGCCGTAAATGCACCACCCCAGTAGTGAACGAACTGCTATGGGTTCGCCGATGTCTCCAACCTTGGATTCTAGAGGGGCGAAAAGATGCAGATTATCTAAGCCGATCAATATGCGGGGAATTTCCACGCCGTTATCGGTAATTGGTAGTCCGTCTAGATGACGATATCGGTCGACCATCTCCTTGAAGTTTACTTCCTGTGTTGGCAGCACTAATTCATTCACAGTGCGTGCCTCCTTCAGCTCGTACCGTTTCGAAGATTCGCGCCCTGAGATTTGAAGATCGATTCTCCGTGACCCTTCTTCGTACCGCTTCATATTTGCTGTCCAAATGACTTCCAACGGCTCTGGAATACCGTCTGCATTCAGTTTATCGGCGATCGAGTCTTCGACCAGTGTTTTTGACGCGCCTTCGTCGAGGAATGCTGATGTTTGTACAGCACGACCTTTGCAGTATAGCGTAATAGGAACGATACGAAATATCACCGACCGAAACGACTGGAAATGCGTATTGCTTTGAACTACAGAAAGTTGGATGCTTTCTACCGCGCGATGTAGTAGAGAATGGTGCAGTTTGTTACAACTTTCCACATTACAGCGGCCTTTAAATGTGCATTGCGCTTTACCATGGTCATTTAGACACAACTGGCAAAGTTTGAATTTGTCGACGATTTTCAAGCGTTCAACGATGCTTAGCTTGGCAAAGTCATCGCAATATCGCACCTTGTGGTCGTT
This sequence comes from Aedes aegypti, assembly GCF_002204515.2. Taxonomy (NCBI): domain Eukaryota; kingdom Metazoa; phylum Arthropoda; class Insecta; order Diptera; family Culicidae; genus Aedes; species Aedes aegypti. The sequence goes on from NC_035108.1 coordinate 146,362,124, forward strand.
TCGCTTACAGACGACGCACGGCTTTCTCGGTTTCGGTAGCGTTTCCGAATACGATCCACCAGACCGGCTCGCAGTATTGTGCGTATTAACAAACTCCTTCTTCTTCGGCTTATTCTTCCACGGTTGTCCAGTCACTCCTTGTTCCGCTCCTGTGAAGTCGGCTACCTCCGACACCTCCGACACTATCTCGTTGATGAAATCGGTAAAGTTCCTCAACGGTGTTCCTAGCTTACCGCGTTTGAACCGGACCCAGTCTAATTTATATTCTGGTGGTAACTTATTAACGAGCTCCTGCACGAGCATTGGATTACTCAAGTGATCGTGCAAACCGGCTGCCTCGAGATGGTCACACAGCTGTTTGACTGTGATTCCGAAGTACAGAAACGTCTCAAGTCGATCCATTCGTGGAGCTTGCGCCTGTCGCACTTTCGTTACCAGAGTTTTCAGTAACTTTTCTGGGTTACCAAAGAGTTTTCGCAGATCCTCTATTACTTCTGGAACTGAATCAGGTATCAGGAGGCGACTCTGCACTGCTTCCTTCGCAAGTCCCTGTAGACTGTCTTGTAGCCTTTTTAAATTGTCCGTGTTCGTAAAGCCGCACGCTGCCGTGGTATACTCGTAACAGCTTATGAAAAGCGGCCAAACCTCCGGTTCCCCACGAAATACAGGTAGATGCTTGGATACAGCTTGTCTAGCCGCCAACTGTTCCGGCGTAGGTCCTCGATTTGCAAAGCTGCCTTGAACATTACCTCCTGGTCTTCTGCGGCTCATAATGTTTCTGATGACGTCTTCTTCTTCTGCGGTCAGGTCCGATCGTTGCAGTAGTTCACGCCATTCCCGTGATGCATTATCTGCTGCCAATTGATTTGGCAGTGGATGTTCAATGAAGTTGGGAGCTTGCTTCATCCACGGCTCGTTTAGCATCGTGGGTCCTGGAAATTGTTCCGGCTGCGAACGCTCGCCGAAACTTGCAGCTTGTTTCGACCCCGGCTCATTTGGCATCGTGATGCCTTGAAATTGGTTCGGCAGCGAACGTTCGACGAAGCTGCCAGCATGTTTCAACCCCGGCTCGTTCTGCATCGTGGGTCCTGGGAATTCCAGGTGTTGGCTTTGCTTCCTGGTACCAGCTAACTGGCTCACTTGTGAGCTTTGGAAACCTGTTTCATGCGGTCCGCCTTTCTTCGGATATGCTCCTCGGGGATCTTCTTTGGTTGTTTGCAACCAACTTTTAGCTTTTTCCGCTCCATTCGCTCCGTCTTCATCATCATCTGAGTCGTCGGGTTCCTCGTAACGCTGAGAGAGGTCCAGCTTGAGTTGTTGAAACCGGTTGCGAAGATCCTGGCGGCGTTGAAGAAATTCTTGCTCATCTCGTAGCTGTTGTTCCAGGATTTCTTGTTCCTGTGCCAGCTCTTTCTCCATCATTTGCCTCTTCTGCAAGCGCTTTCGCTCCAGAATTTCCCGCTCCATCTGCAAACGCTTTTCATGCAGAACCTTTTCCTCGTCGAGATGTTTTGTTTTCGCACTTCTTTCTTGTTGCAACTGCGCCAGTGACTCCTCAAAACTAGCTACAATAGCATCTACTTTTCCGGAATCGGATCCGGTATCGCTCTTATTGCTACCCTTCTTACCAGTCTTCTTGGAGGTAACCTTCTTGGTGTTCTTCGGCACCTGCAGAGTGTTCGTACACTTCGGGCACACCCACTGTGACTCCTTCACGGCTTCGGTGACGCCCGCACAACTATAGTGAGTCCAGAGGTCGCAGTTGTCACATTGGACCATGTCGTCTACGCTATCGTGATCCTCGCAAAGCGTACAGTTGCGATCGCCGCTTCCCGGTGTTTCGTTTTCCTCCGGCATTTCGAGGTTATCCGAGAGTTGTTCTTCAAGAATGTTCGGATAGAACTACAAACAGTCCTCAGAGCAGTCTCGTTGTTGACAGCTTGAAGCTGTAATTAGATTTATTTTAGATAATTTAATCAATCACTTAATTTCTATAAACTTACAACAAGTTTTTCTTCTTGTTTCCTCAGGCAGCCAAGAGTTAACTCCCAACACTGGTTGATAGGTCGTCTAAATTACTTTTATAGATTGAGGAACACGTAAGATCAGTGGATCATTTTGATTATATATGTTGTATTAACTTACTTTGTTTTTAAGGATCTTAGTTTTACGAAATCTCCACCGTTTTACAATTATCAGTGTGAATAGGTTCAATCTAGGTTATCAAATTATAAATGTTTAGGTAGGATAACAAATTCATAATTAAATTCACGAAATTCAGTATATGTTGCATGAAAACTTACATTAAACCATCATAACAATGAAGAAATACAAATGAGCATTGAAATATAGGGAATTATACTTAAATAAAGTTCAATAAAGTAGTAATATTCACAAAAACGTGACTAATCAATTCTAGCTTTCTAAACGTCGTATCAGTTTTTGCCTATCAAGGGTGTATAGGTAGCCTTGCTGACGGATCGTTTGACGCACGTCCATTGTCTCGTCGTCGGTCGCAACTCGTTGTAGATTCAACAGGGGAATCGGTAAGCTCGGCGGTACAGGCTTGTTCCGATATTCCGAACAACAACGGTTAGCACTGGTAGAAAAAATTGTGTTCAAATTGAATGACCAAAATGTTGGAGACCGCACCTCTCAGATTCAAATATCCCAATGCGGCCCGCTGCGCTGATGAAAAATCACGATTTGGCCCGCAACGTGCTCCAGCTTGAGCACCACTGATTTAGGGTAAATTGCCAATAGGGCGATATTCAAAACTGAAAAGGCAAAAGATGGCTCTTTTTCAGTGGTAGTAAAAACGAAATCCTGAAGCAAAGAAAGCACCACGGAAGATGAACTAAACACAAAAAGTTATGTATTCACTTTACACTTGATTTCTAATCACTACTTTTTTGATTAAGTTTCCTAATTGCAAGCAATTTACGATTTTCTTCCATACGTTTTGACAGTTCTCCGACTACCATTCTTCCATGCGCTTGTGTTGAAAGTTTGAGAAATTTGAGAATCCAGCGTAGCGCGATCAGTGAGAGGGATACAAACAACAGTGTCGTCGCACGGCGGCCAGTGGAAGAAACTGAATGTTCGAAAGGTTGTTGTATGTACTTTTTGCCGCTGGCGCCAACTGTTAGCGGTTATGAACGAAATAAACAGTCGTTACCCTATTGGCTGTAAAATATGTCAGAATCAGTGCTGGGAATGGTAATAGTAGTAGGCTTGAGTTTACGGCAGCGATGGGCGTGAGTTTCACTGGCCTCGCTGACTGTGATTTGCTTTGCTTGGCTACTGTAGAGTGAATCCAATCCTGGTCAGAATTCCTTAAACTTAAACAGAATTTCGCTCAAAACCAGCAAATATATTCGGCAATCAGATTCCCCATCGATTTTCGTGCTTTTAAATTTATTTTAAATGACTTTTTTTTCCACATTCTTGAACCCTTGCCAAAACCCAATAATTGCATACTTCGAAAACACCCGCATCCTATTATTGCACACCTTTTTAAGTTTGCTATTTGCGTGGAGTTGACTCATTTGTATAATTGAAATAATTCCAAACAATAAATTTAACGAATTACTACGAGGACTGGGACCTCGATGGTCCCATGAAATTTGGTGTTCATGGCTACCTCGATGGTCCCTTGAATGGTCCCTCGATGGTCCCATATTTGCAATGTTTTAGTATTCTGTAACACGATATCTCCTAACTCGATGGTCCCTTCTTTTTCGAATTATGGAGATTTGACTGTACATCATACCTTGTGGCTGCTTCTCGTGCGCTCATTTGCCTAACCTCTATGCTTTTTACGCTAGATTGCTATAATTTTTGAATCACCCTCTTTTGACTTTTCTAGCGTATACACTATATTTTTTTATGGTTTTATCGAAGCAGCTATGAGATGATGAAAATTTTCATTGTTGACGAATCAATGTCAGACATTTTCACTCAAATGTTCAGGAAATGTAAATAAGATTTTGTTCTAAGTTTTTAATCTTTTGCTTTACAATTCTAGGATAAAAAGCATCAGAAACTAACAAGTAATAGTCGGAATCATATAAATTGTATGCAGATTGTACTGACTCTATGAATATTTTTCAGTGATCAAAGGGATTACTATTACTAAAACGCTGACCGCTGATGCTCTTTCAATAATCAGTTGCAGATCGTACACAATAAGTTAAATCCTCTAGATGTGAAATTTTAATTTTCATTAGAATAATCATTTTTATTATCTGTCTCAGATTTCTACTACTCAAGATGGCCAATTTAATGTGAAGGTTAGGATTTTATTTATAAGGATATCGGTGGGTAACCTCCAACCCTGTATGTTATCAGCTTTATTGATTGATATTGTTAATAAGACTCAAATAGGGCTGTTAGCCGTTGAAGCAGTGACAGATCTGATTGTGTATTGATATTTGATCAAACTTTTGAGAGGCATAAAAATAAAGCCAAATTTTTAGTGAAGATTCAGAAATTTTATCCCACATTTTGGGGGATAGGGTTTCCACGAAGGTTGTGGTGACTATGCAACCTTCGAGTCGTTTCGACTCACACGCCGCGAGTCTTTAAAGATATTCGGAGTGAGAATTTTTCGCGCAATTCACAGTTTTATTGGCTAAGCGATAAGAAGTGAAGTCTGTATTTCATGGAGTGAAGTATTATTTTTACTTCTAGCTTTTTGAATACGTTTGCAATTTTCTGCTGTAATTATGCTTATAATCAGATCTGAGTTATGGGAGCGCCATAAGAAAAATAATACGATTTGAGTGGAATCTTTTGATTGGAAACCAAGCTGCTTCTTCAACATCAACTAACAAGAGTCTTCGGCAATAGTCTCAATGTTTCGGGAAGTTCGTATGTGGCAACTAACATTTGTCCATGCAGATACAGGCAACATGAAAGGCATCTTGATAGCTAAAATGTAAAAAAAAGCATTTAAATCTCTGAAATAATTATGATAAATGTAAAAAATCAAGAAGGGTAGAAATCCATAACAAATATTGTGAAAATTTTTGACATTTTAATCAACAAGCATACCCAAGTAACCAGTAAGCACGATAATGCGGCACGGTAACAGCATTATATGCGCATATAGGGTAATCATTTGATGCTTGTCAGTTTTATATACGCATATAATGCTATTATAATGCCAGAAAAGGCGAAATAGCGTGCCATTATAATGCGAAGATATAACCGTGCTTCTCGGCATCACTAGTGCTGATATAAGACCACGTGAGAAACGTCAGTTGTTTTCGCCAGGTTTTTCGGGCGAATATTTTGTGCTTTCGCGTACGCAGCCAGAGAGCTTTCGCGTATGCGGCCAAGCAGCTGGTACACGAGGTAAATAAATAAATGAATGAAAATGGAAACCTCGAATAGTATGCAAAATGTAATAAAATGATTGAGATAGTACTTCTCCGTATCAGACTTATTCATTTTGGTGGTTTTAATCCTTTTGAGGACTTGAAATTGCCACATATTGATCCTTGTTTTATGATGATGAAATTCCTCATTTTGCGTCTCGAACCTGCGACACCTGTATTGTTGAGTTGTTGAAGTTCTGCTCCTTTGCTCCTTCGCCCACATAAGATGAATAGTATTGGAAAGAAAAGTGACCAATTAAAACCACCACTTTTCCCCGTCATAAAAGCTGCAATTGTAGTAGTGAGAAGACTTATGTTTGACTCCCTCTCACCACTATATGTAAATACAAAGCACGTGGTATATCTGTCAAAACACTGGATGGCATTTAAACAGGCCCTGTATGCGAATATAGAGCCAATATAGTGCTTATTTAATGCCCGCATGCATCAGGCTTAGAAGCATTAATGATGCTGTAATAGGGTTTCTATGCAGCGGAAGTGCTGTTATAGGGTGTGTAAGCATTTGTGGTGCTATTATAATGCATGTACGCATTTATGATGCTGATTAAGGGCTTATTATTAGTGCTTATGGTTACTTGGGATGGTTACTTGGGTAAGGTACTGCCTACTTAGACCTAGCTATAAAATATGTTGGCAAGAAATGTCAAAATCGAATCACCTCTGTATGTTTTATGGCTAGCGTAAAAAGCTGGATAAGGCCTCCAAGGACCGAAAGTTTTGTTTTTATGCTTTATTTTTGTTGCTGTTTGTTTTTTGTACCCTACATTTATGAAAAAGCGAATTACAAATTAGATCTCAGTTTTTAGGTTAACATTTTCACTGTCCGGTCATAGAAGACAAGAGGTGTCCGGCCATAGAGGACTTGCAATGGTTTACAAAAATGGTTGCTTTTCTTTGAAATTCTACATTTTCTAATAATTTTTGCTTTGCGATTGATGCAAAACTTACTGAAGTCAACGTTCGGAGACAATTCAGTTTAAATTATAAGAAACATTTGTGGCTACACTTGTATGAAATTTTATCGTTTCACATTTTTTTGCTAGATTCCATCAGAGTAAAACCTTCGTCAGCTACTGTTTGTATACGTTTGGACATGAAAACGTTATAGTTTGTATACACTGCAAAAATGTGTTTTGGTATAATCCTGGAATACTAAAATCTTAATATCATTACTCGTTTTTGGAAAATTCAAACTGTCCGGGCATAGAAGCTGTCCGGCCATAGAGGACTTCCTCCTAAGAGTACAAAACTGCATTTTATTTTGTCAGTTTGTTTATATTCTGTAACAGTGGGCATTGCATATCTCGCTGCGTTTACTCCATTGACTGTTTAACGATAAACTTGCGACGATTGACGCGCCACCATATTTCATATAACGGAGGCTATTAGAACTAACTTGGAGGTGATGATTTGGAGGTTATTTGACAAGTTGGAGGTTAAAATCACCTCCAAACACTAGCGATTTTGCGGTGGGATGTTGACGTTTGATCACGAATAGCCAATAAATTAGGCTAAAGCTGCTGGCGGTGCGCCAATTATTGAACGCCTAAATATTTACAAAGAAAAACTAAGTTCACCTCGCATTACGAAACCATAACAAAAATCTCCATTTTCGTTTGGAAACAATTGAAATCCATTCAGATTTGACTTTGGTAGAAGCTATTTTATTTCATAATTCATTGTATCATTGCAATTGACTATTGTCCTATAAAAAAACACAAATGTGAAATAAAATAATTAATAATCTTAGACAAAAATCGTTGCAATCTTCTATTCGTGATCGAACGTCAACACCCCACCGCAAAATCGCTAGTGTTTGGAGGTGATTTTAACCTCCAAATTGCGAAATCATCACCTCCAGGTTAGTTCTAATACCCTCCGTTATATGAATTAGGGTGGCGCGTCGATCGTCGCAAGTTTCTCGTTAAACAGTCAATTAATGCGTTATATATTTAGGTTGAGTTAATGGATTACCTGCTTTGCTCTTGTCCACAGTTGATTAGCAGAAGTTTTCTCGTTTTATTTTGTATGGGGCAAGGCATGTAACTTTAAATTTCACGTAAATGAAAGCAGTGATCGAAAAAATATTTGGTGGGCGTGATAGTCATTATCAATACGTACAATCGGTACCAAATATTTTTTCGAAAATAGTTCTCAATTTTGAGAAATAATCCGTTAGATGCATTTCGCCAAACAAATATTTTTCGTGTTACCTTTTAGTGATTTTTCGTGCATATTCACTAGCGCATGTTTGTTACTGTGCGGTGAGTAGCGAATCAGGCTATGCATGTAACCCATTGAAAGCTTTTTTTTTCTCTTATAAGCAGGTTCAATCAACTCACCTGTAAAAATTCTGAACTGCTACGGCATATGAAATGTAATATGCACACTTAAACAGACATCCAGTGTTCGGTAATTTATTTTTTTCAGAAATCGATCAGTAATTCATGAAATTACCGATATTTCGGTAATAAACGTTTTGTTGATAGCCAAATTAACGAAAAATCGGTGATTCCAATATGATCTGTCTGCAATTTTACCGAATATTTTGTAAACTTACATTATCACCGAATACGGTAAAATATTTGACAGAAGTTTCGGTGAACAACTCCATACATTGCCGAAGTCGGTAATCTGGCATATCTGGTCAGTATAAAATATCAAAATCACCATGTTTGATTTTGGTTTTCTCTTCCGTAATCCGGGACTATTTCTTGTTGAAGCACTAAATTATAGTCTGACTTTCTCAAAATTTACTTCGTCAACGCGGTCATACAGGTGAGTAAAAGACAATTTGATAACCAAAACCCATATTTCAAACAAAAATTGTGTTGCAGCTTTAATTGGCATTCGATCATTTGCTTTCCAAGTTCCTGAAATTGTTGCTACGCGTGTTCCATCTTGCAAAATTTATCAACGACAAACAACTAAAATCATCGCTATCATCGAAACCAAGCCATCTACCACATTTGGGTAAATGTGGCATCGCCAACAACGACGGTTCTGTGTTTGAAAACCTAGTTCCTCTCGGTTCTAGCGAGATACCCGTTCCGATTGCTCCAAAAGCTGCATGAAAAAAAGCTGCCAGTTTTATCCAGATATGCAAAAAGATCTCATGATGAATAATATGCTCAATAAAACTATTGGAATACATACAATCGTGTTTCTTAATCACTTGAATTATTGTTAAAAATCGAATAAAAAGAAAAATATGGGGTGGCCTAGATTTATTCGTGATCAAACGTCAACATCCCACCGCAAAATCGCTAGTGTTTGGAGGTGATTTTAACCTCCAAATTGAGAAATCATCACCTCCAAGTTAGTTCTAATACCCTACGTTACATGGATTATGGTGGCGCGTCGATCGTCGCAAGTTTCTCGTTAAACAGTCAATAGCCTGTCGGTGATATATTACCGATCAGTTTGGTGATTTTGACAGCTGTGCTCCAAGCTACACTCAGAAATAAAAAAAGTCACAGAATTACTAAAGTTTATGGATTAATGACTATTTTCTATCTGCCTCTCTTTCATTCTGCTGTGAACTTTCACACTAACTGTCATTTCAACTGGGTTGATGCTTAGCGATGCTTCAATCCAGTTGAATTGACAAATAGGAATAAAATTCCCTGCAGAATGAAAGAGAGGCAGATAGAAAATAGTCATAAATTACTAAAATTTAGTCATTCTGTGACTACCCGTGTTTCTGAGTGTACATATTACAGATCGTTTGGTAATCTTTTCGTTTACCGAGCGTTCCGCTGTTGAGATTTCGGTAAATGGATTACCGAATTCGGTATTTTTTTCGGAGTGTGGATGATATTTCAGAATGAGTCTGGTCCTTGCAATGAGTGTTTGCATGGGAGCACCTGACCTTTGTACATCTTATACGTAATGTCATATATAACAGGTCCGGCTCTTAGTATGTGTTTGCTTGTATTAGTCACGAAAAAGATGTAAACAAAACGATCAGCTGATGGTGACGACAAGGCTGCGAAAAATTTTGTTCGCAGCTTTCGCAACGTGACGTCATCTTCGGCTACTTCGTGAACTTTCGGCTCGCCGAAGTTGGCATTGCACAACTTCCACTTCAAAACTGATGTTATCACATATACTAATTTGATGTTCGCCCGCACCTCTAAATACCCCACATCGTCTTATACGTCTTCTGCCCATCGATGGTGACCCGCGAGTCGATTTTTTCGTTTTAGCATATGGGCTGACCATATGCCGAGTGGTACGCCGACAAACTCGTAGTTCTCTCCCCATGTTAGCTCGTGAATCGAGATCGCTTCACCGAACGCACGCAAAACCTTTACCAGAACACAGAAAACCGATTACGATTTCATTGATAAATAGAAAAAATATAGCATAAACAAGCTGTCCACTTTATAAAATGAACAGTCCTTACAGTATTACGAATAACAACCTGTTGAATGCCGTCGTATTTACGAACATGAAGTTCAAAACAAAACTGACCAATAAGTCGGCTTGTTTTTATTTGATTTTCTCCCTCTTCACATTCTGTTTACGTTTACTCAACTCACTTCCCGACAGGGCCATTCGTGCGCATGACTGAAACAAAACGTCAAATTTTTGCTTGCCAAGTGTTGGGAAACAATTTGACATGGTAAACTCTGAGCAAAAACCATAAACTAAAGTAAAACTGATTCTGACTCGATACGAACGGCTGGCGAAGGCGAGCTTACAATATTTGTCTTTTGATTGCTCGTAGAGATAAAGAAATTTGCGTTCGAGTCGTTAAGATTAGGATCTCTGATATAGTAAGTGGTTGAAGTGAAATTTCGGTGATTTGAAGTGCTTTAGTTTGATGAAAGGTGTTGGCTGTTAGGTCCGTTCGTGAATCAGAATTATCGATTTGTTTGTGAATATTTTTGTTCCATTGTGCTGTGTGACGTGATTGCCAACTGGTGTGTGAGGAAAATGCATTAAAATAGTTTAGTTTATTGAACGGAATTCCTTTTGAGATATCCGTGTGATAAATCTCATTAGTATTCAAATCGACGATAAGCAGGCATCGAACAATGCCAAGTACGCTACTGTTCGCCAACAGTAATGAAGGTCGAGTGTACGCCTTGTCTACGGCGGGGTCTGCGTGGCGAGAATTCCTCTACTTGGGGCTGGAATTCAAGCGAATTTCCGTAGTTCCGCACTTTATGTGGGCAATCGGTGGTGATAGGCAAGTGTACGTCCATGTTCATGGTCTAGACATCCCGATTCGGATCAAAGAGGAAGCCTATGAAAATGAACGCTGGCTTCCCATCGAGGGATTCTCTAGTCGATTGTTACCAACTGATCGGTATCACTTCTCCAGTGTCGATGGGACCGTCGATAGAAATATCGATAAAATACGGTTGCCTTCCATGGCATGGCAGTGGGAGGGCGAATGGCAGCTAGATCTCAGCTTGGATGGACAACCACTTGACCACGATGGGTGGACATATGCAGTAGACTTCCCAGCAACGTACCATCCGCAGAAAAACTGGAAGTCTTGTGTTCGACGGCGGAAATGGGTTCGCTTTCGTAGATATTGCGCTCTTAACTCTTGGTGTGCTGTGGCTCCTCTACACAAAGATCCCACGCAGGAACCGTTTATCGATGTGGCTATCAATGGAACTAATGTTTCAGGTGCACCTCCAGGCATATTGCTTGTATGGGCGGTAACCGCCCATGGTCGAGTAATGTTTCGATCAGGAGTGAGCACAACTTCACCAGAAGGTCTACGATGGACTTCTGTAACCACTCCGTCAGGTTGTGAGGTGTCACAGATCGCTGTCGGTCCCACTGGATTAGTTTGGGCCTGTCTCTACAATGGAAGAGCCATAGTACGTACTGGTATTACGAGAGATACCCTGATAGGTACCACATGGTTGGAAGTTAAACCACCTGGAACCAACCTGAGAATTGTCCAAGTTTCCGTTGGAATCAATGCAGTCTGGTGTGTAACCAACGATAATCATGTCTGGTTTCGAAGAGGAGTTTATGGAGAGAAGTCTGGAGTTAGCGAAGATGCTGCCATCGGTAGTGGTTGGGTTGAGATGGTGGGAAACATTTCCTACATCTCAGTGGCTCCGAATGATCAAGTGTTTGCAGTGGGATCAGAGGATCGCGCTCTGTACTTCAGATCGGGTGTTTCCAGTTCAGATCTCACGGGTAAAAAATGGCGCTTGATTCAGCTGCCACTCCAAATGAGCCGAACTTCCAGCAATTTTTCACTGTCAAGTAGACGCAGTGGAAGCGAATCACCTTCCACCAAGCATAGAAGCTTAAACAGTCTTTACAAAGAAAGACTACAGCAAGAAAATGCTTCGCTTGTTGAGAACAATGAAGAAACCTCCAGATCCGCTCCAACTGCTAATCCAAAGCAACGACCGGAACTGTGGCATAAGCCGGAAATTTCACCAGATGCACTGTCCACCAAACTAGAAGCTCAGCAACCCGGAAGTCTAGTTGAGAAGAAAGTTACCCGGAATCTATCCAACGAGACGGTGGTGGCATCGAGTGCTCCCCTGAATGAAGTTTATGAAATTTCCGGGAAACAATTGAAAAACTCACGAGCATGGAGCCCAGTACGCAGTGTTGGTTCTGTCGTTGGTACTGAGGCTCACCCTGAGTCGGACTCCAGCGTGTTTGAAGGAGAGAGTTCTCGAGACTCTGGTGTGTTCGGCGAGTATGAGGATCATGGCGGATCACAAAACTGGGCGGATCATGAAGTTCAATGGGTTGGATGTGCTGCCGGAGCAGTTAGTGTTGATCCGAATCAGCTGCCGAATTGGTTCAATGATAGCTGCGGCAACGCAAACCAAGAAGAACTGACACAACCCTGGCGTATTAAGATATTGGATGATTTGAAGCAACGACCGCCTGGATCTCTGCAGGATAGCGACTTTGCTCTGTACGAGAAGGCTATCGAAATGTCATCCTGGGTAAAATCTGGGGAAGCTCGCGTTGCCAAAGCCGGTCATGCTTTCGAGGATTGTCTTATTGAGTTGGAATGGGTTAACAACCAAGGATCGGGACCAGACTCAGGCACTCTGACAGTTCTGAATTCTGATGGAATCACTACTAAGGTACCAAGTGAGTTATTGCCTCCATGAGGGTTTCTAGAATACGTACATTATTTTTAGATTCAATTTTCGCTGTCGGAGATCACATGTGTGATGTGTTGCAGTGAGCCTGGCTCGCCAAGACTCGCAATCCATGCACCACGACTTCCTCCAGGATCGTCACCAATCAAAATTCAATTTAGCGGTGATACCGATTTGGAAGATTGGCTGTCCCATTTGACGTCAGTTTGCTGCCAAATCAACGAAGTTCACGGGAAACCTTCAACCCGATCGATGTGGATAACGTCGAACATGGGAGATGTCTTCGTCTTTGATCCAACTAATCTAGAAGCATCGCAGTGGCGCCCTGAGGGAAAAGTTTTCCAGCAAAAAATCGATGTGTCCGCTGCTGAAACTCCGTACTTGACTTCGTTAGATAACGGGTGAGTGAAGCAGTGAATTTTACAAATCTACCATATAATCTATGTTCGTTTTGTGATCTTCAGTATGATTATTGGATCCCGTTTGGAGATTTCTGGCTTCGTTTACGATGACGCCGATCATATCCGCTTTGATCTACAGAGCTACCCAACAGTAAGAGTTCGTCACAAGATGGAGTCACAGAGGAACATACCATTGCACATTAATCCACGGTTCAACGAGAAGATCACAGTGTTCAACTCGATGGAATCTTCCCACTGGAATGAGGATGAAAAACGGGACAACCAAATGCTCTTTACTACGGGCGCGGAGTTCAAACTGGAGATAAGGTACGTTACGGCGCCACTATTCCATTTCGATTTTATGAATGATTCTTTTAATTGTAGGAGTGAACGAGATGGATTCCAAATCACTGTAAATGGGAAAGAATATCCTAAATTCAAGTATCGGAGAGGACTTGCACCGGATACCATCTCTAGTTTGTACAGTAGCGGTCGCGTCAAGATCTTCCAAATTGTTTACGAAAGCCCAAAGTTGATCATTCCTCTCAAGGATGTTTTCTGGCGGCAGATCGGTGGTCACTTACGTCGCGTTCAGTCTTGTAAGGCAGGTGTCGTGTGGGGACTTGGTTACGATAACACTGCCTGGGTGTATACAGGAGGTTGGGGTGGGGTTTTCCTCAAAGGACTAGAGACAAGTAATCAAGGAATCAATACAATGATTGACATCCATAACTACCACATTTATGAAAACCAACGTTGGAATCCGCTGTCTGGATTTTCCACAACGGGTTTACCAACGGATCGTCACATGTGGAGTGATGTAACGGGAAAGCATAAACGAAGCAAGGAACATACTAAGTTGCTGTCGATGCACTGGCAATGGATCAGTGATTGGCTGGTGGACTTCCATAACCCGGGCGGAGTTGACCGGGACGGTTGGCAGTACGCGGTAGATTTTCCGGCTACATACCACGCTAAGAAACAGTTTACGGATTATGTTCGTCGACGGCGTTGGTACCGTAAATGTAGATTGACTACCACGGGGCCTTGGCAAGAAGTTGGTAACTCTAAGATTGTTGATGTAACGCTACAGGCTAATAGCAATGAGGTGGATTGTAGCGTTATGGTTTGGGCTGTGGCAGCGAATGGAGACGTACTCTATCGAAGAGGTGTCAGTCTGTCCCAACCAGCTGTAAGACTAGAGAAATTTTTTTCGACGATCATAGTTTTTACGCATTTCCATATTTCTAGGGCACTGGATGGGAGCACGTGGCTTGTGATCAACCATTGGTTAGTATTAGCTGTTACGAGAATAAGGTCTGGGCTATTGGAAAGAATGGATCGGCATACTGGCGATGTGGAATCTCGGTGGAAAATCCGTTGGGCTCGAAGTGGCAACCGGTGGAACCCCCGGGAGGGGTGATCTTCAAGCAAATATCCGTTGGGAAGGCCGGGATTTGGACGGTCGATACGACGGGACGTTTGTCGGTGAGGAAAGAAATAACTGCAACGTTCCCAGAAGGAAGCCATTGGCAGCTGTTAAGTAACATTCAGAACGATCCTCCGCATTATGAAGGAAATATAGGCTTCAAAAATGTTTCTGTCGGCGAACATGTGATGGCAGTATCCCAATCGGGATATATCTGCAAGCGAAGTGGTATCAGCCCAGATAATCCTGCTGGTACTGGTTGGACCTTGGGAATACAGGTATGCATTAGGACATGTTATGTTAGTGAACAAGTAATATTTTTTAATTTTATTTTAGGGAAACTGGCATTATGTAAGTGTAAATGGGTTCTGCGACTAAATTTTACTATATCCACACATTTCCAAAGACATAACCATTATTCGAAAGCGGCCATCTCATCCAATATCTCACTGTTACGAAGCTCTATTCAATAGTATAGTCTTAACATATGTCGTATTATTCTACTTTTGACTGTCAAATCTATATGTATTAATCCCACAAACCAATGCTTAAATAAGATCAAAATTGTTATGGATCAATAAATGGAGACTTATGCGTATGCAAGGATTTCAACACTTTAGTAGAGAAATATCCTGTGTTTTACGCAAACAGCGTAATCTACCCTACCAAGATGTATCTTCACTATGTGTAAGTGTACTCATCGACAGATTGAATAAAAGTATTCAGTTCTTCGGTTCCTTTTCTTCAAATTATCGGATGTCTGTCGTATATCTTTGCCATGTCCGGGAACAAATTAAATTTTCCGTTGTCGCTTGTCTTGATTCCGAAGCTTTCACCTGTAGCTCGAACAGTCTTATCGAGCGCCTCTAAGACTTCGATAACGATCCTAGTCGCTCCTTCCAACTGACTTTACATTGTTGGCTGTGAAGCTCGCCAACGGTTCTCCATTGAAGCCCAACTAAAAGTGGAGCAAATGTCAACAAAGACAGACTCTTACAGACTTGGAGTTCTGATAATTGACCTGAAGTGTACGGTTTGACAGATAACTTTGGAATATTCTAACAATGTATGTTGGAAAATTAAAGTTATTTTTTTTAATTTTACAATGATCCTTCATGCCAAACAATGTCGAATGTTTTTTCTATGTCTAGAAGATTAAGACCAGTAGAATAGCCTTCAGATTTGTTGGAACGAATCAAATTTGTTACACGGAATAGTTGATCAGTAATCGAATGTCCTTGTCGGAATGGTCCCAACAACATCATCTTAAAGGCCGGTTTGCTACTGACAAGAAAAGGAATCGCCTATCTCGATGCGTGGAAAATTTCTCCCGAGAAATGGTCAAGAAAATCACTTTTTTTCTGATCGCAGTACGCAGTTGAGAAGAAATGTCACTTCAAAGGGGGCTCTCTGTAGGAAATTTCTTGACCCTTTCAGTCAAGGAATTTCTTTACTTTTCTTGAGCGAAACAGCATACTTAGCTTAAAGCTAAGTATGCTGTTTCGCTCAAGAAAAGTAAAGAAATTCCTTGACTGCAAGGGTCAAGAAATTTCCTACAGAGAGCCCCCTTTGAAGTGACATTTCTTCTCAACTGCGTACTGCGATCAGAAAAAAGAGATTTTCTTGACCATTTCTTGGGAGAAATTTTCCACGCATCGAGATAGGCGATTCCTTTTCTTGTCAGTAGCAAACCGGCCTTAAGGCGAAGTAGGCCGTCATTGAAATTTGTATGCGTCGTTGATGATTGTTGCTAATTCTTCTCACGATTTCGAATCAAAGAAAATCAGTTGGTTTTGCACTGACACAGCTGAAAAAGTATCTGCAGACTTTATGCATGTAAGCGCGTACAGTGATACTTTTTCAAGTCAATATAAACTATCAAGACTAAGTTTTATCACTTTGAAATACAAGCTGAAAAGTCATCATTGTTGCCAAAACGAATGAGGGGCTACTTAGCCTTAAAGCAGTGATGCTTTTTGAACTGAACGCGAGCCAAAAATGAACGGAGCAAGTTCAATTTTTGCACGAGAACGCAGTAAACTTTGAACTCTCGAGCCAGAGCATGCCGCTGCTCTCGAACGGCCCGTTCAGAACGCAAATCATTACAATTGTAATTGAAGCATGAATTTAATGTTTTACCTGGGAAACATTTCTTGAATTGATGATACATTCAATTTTATGATAAATCAATGTGTTTTTTCTTGCTTTGAGCACCTTCAAATCAACATTAGCATGGTGAGATGGCGTGAAATGTGTCAAAACAATCTGCGTTCACTTTTCTGCTCTCGAGGGTTCAAATTTATGAACTGAACAATGAGCAAGCCTACTTGATCCCCCGTTCAATAAACTGAACTGGAACGCGAACTGAACGCGTTCAAATGCATCACTGTCTTAAAGTTTTATTGATTGGAAATACAAACATGACTGACCATGTTTTCAAGAATCTGTTTACGGAAGATATCTAACAAATCTCAAAATAACCGTCAGCATTCAATTTTCAAAAAGATCTCGTTTCTTGGAAAATTGTAAACATCTATTTCAACTTCAACACAAATATAAGCTACGGAAAAAAAACGTGATTTGGACATGACCTCGGAAAATCCGGAACATCTCCGGTGTCCGGTGGCCAAAACGAATGTCTAAGCAAAATACTGGAACTTGATCAAATTTTTCATCGAATGCTTCCAGCAGACTTGATAATACTCCTCAACATCAGCAGAGTTCGGTGACATGCGAGGGTGCGAAAACATGTAGCACAAAATACAACAGAGTAAAATTCCATCTAAAAATAGTGCTCTTATAACTCCCGGTGGACTGTCTTGGTAGTTCGGGCCGCTCAGGAGTTCTTTTGAGTAAAGGTGAGCATCGCAACAAGAGAGAGAGAGAGTACTTGAAAAAATCCTCGCATTTTTTGCACTCTCACTCGGATCGCTTGAGGATCTGTGTTGAAAATTTTGAGTTCAGTTTTTACTCCTCCGAAAAACGGGAAAATCGCCCCATCTTTACGTTGTAGAGGAGTTTATATCAAGCATGTCTATCGGATGCAGCCAATTTAAAGGGTCTTGTTTCCCGGACTTGAAAAAAAAACGGAATTCGGGATTTTTATTTTTCAAGTCTCGGGATGTTCCATAACCTCAAAATTATACAAAATTGGTAAATTATATAAAACTATCTTGAAACGGTCGAAACGTATTACGAAGAGCGAAATTTCAATGCATTTTATGCATACAGGCTTGAATATGAAAGCCTTGACTTTGGAAAATGAACTTAACGTTGTCAATTTGAAATTGACCTCACATTAGATTTTCAAATTTTTACATGGAAAAATCACATTTATAATATATTGGTTTGAATTTCGAAATATGCTTTTTCAATTACGTGTATGATGTATTGATTTATAGTCCATCCTTCTTATGCATGACTTTTTATGGAAGCATAAATATTGCAATTCATACTTCTCTGCTTTTATTACCTTCATAAGAAAAACACTACTATATGAAAATATCTCAAAGAAATACTTTGAGAATTATTGACAGGTTCTTGTTGCAATGCAATCAAATTCATCACATTCATTTTTCATTTATGTAGTTAACATCTAAACAGATAACACTGAATCAACAATTTCATGTCACAATACTCGGTTCAAGGCCGCTTCTCTCCATCCTCGGTTCTGCTACCCCACGCTCGTCAAATTGCTGTGCACTTGATCCACCCTCCTAGCTCGCTGCGCTCCACGCCTTCTTGTACCAACCAGATCCGAAGCGAACACCATCTTTGCAGGGTTGCTGTCCGGCATTCTTGCAACATGCCCTGTCCATCGTATCCTTCCGCCATTGGCCACCTTCTGGATATTGGGTTCGCCGTAGAGTTGGACGAGCTCGTGGTTCATCCTTCGCCACACACCGTTTTACTGCTCGTCCCAAGCACCCGACGTACGAAGACTCCAAGTGCTTGCAAGTCCTCTTCGAGCATCATCCACGTTTCATGTCAGTAGTGGACCACTGGCCTTATGAGCGTTTTGTACATGATACATTTGGTGCGGGTGTGATTTTTTTTTTGACCGTAGCTTCTTGTGGATGCCATAGTAGGGCCCGACTTCGATTGATGATGCGTCTCCGTATTTCACGGCTAACGTTATTGTCAGCCGTCAGCAAGGATCCAAGGTAGACGAACTCGTCGACCACCTCGAACGTACCCCCATCTATCGTAACACTGCTACCTAGGCGAGCCCCGTCGCGCTCGGCCCCACCAGCTAGCATGTACTTTGTCTTGGCTGCATTCACCACCAGTCCAACTTTTGATGCTTCGCGTTGCAGGCGAGTGTACAGGTCTGCCACCTTTTCAAATGTTCGGCCGACAATGTCAATATCATCCGCGAAGCAAACAAATTGACTAGATTTCGTGAAAATCGTACCCGGTTGTTAAGCCCGGCTCTCAGTATAACAACTTCTAGCGCAATATTGACCAGCAGGCACGAAAGTCCATCACCTAGTCGTAGGCCCCGGCGGGATCCAAACAAACTGGAGTGTTCGCCACAATTTTGCACACTTCCATCAAAGACGAAGTAAAGTCCTCCATGTCGCTTGCAGTTGTCCAAAATTTTATGGCACATAATAGAGCAAAATCAAGAATGCCGTGGAAAGTGACTTTTTGCAGTACCAAGGGACACAGTGCCCCGACAGACCGTTATTATGTAGAAAAAATGTCCATCAAATCTGAGTACTGGGAGGTCATTCCGCACCTCTGGACCAATTTAAAAAAAATCCCTAGGATGAATCTCGAGAAATCTTGATTTGAAGTTTTTGACTTAAACAACGCCACTCCCAACGATTTTAGCTATAACCCTGAATCGAAACGGTTGGTAAGGTTGTCCTTGTTTCTTCTTTCTTAAACATGAAATCATTTTGTCTATCAGTTTATTCATGCGTGAATGACCTAATTGTCATGATTTTTTTCAATCATCTTGGGGAGAAGTCTGCACAGTGGGCATGGCCATTTTAATATTTGCAACATATCGTTGATATTCTGCAAATATTAATTCTGACAAGAAAATACCTGAATAAATTTAGGTAACCGGATAAAACATTTAGGTTAGTAAAATCATGCTTATTAGGAGTCTTCATTGCGCTAGTAAATTACAATATAATTAATGTAGCCTATGGAGCGGAATGTTTAGTAATTTTAGTAATTAATGTTAGAAAAATGTTACCCACAAACAAAATGACTTGCAATTAAAACGGTAAAAATACGTTTGTTCATAAATCGGCCAAGATAACGTTTAGGGTAGGAGCACCGTTTTTGGCCATACCACCAGTGGTAGCCGAAACCGGTGGTTTAATCTACAACACCATTTACACTGAAAATAACTATGAAACATTTGGTGTTTAGTAGAACACATTGATACAAGAGAGCTACATTGATTTGTAAAAAATGATTCAAAAAAGAACAGAAAAAAATAGTTTGCCTTGTGATTTGAATTTCTATATAGCTAATTTGGCCAGGGTTTTCCTAATTTGGCCACTCTCACAAGAACCCAACGAGATTGACAATTTAGGAACCAATGTTAGAATGTTGCTGAAACAGGTTCTGGTAGCCTATATTAACCAACGCGATTTTCAATGCCGAAATAAGGTTTACACAGTTAAAAATAATGTGTTATATGTCATGTAATCACACAGGATCCTGCTGAATTACATGACATATAACTGAAGTTTACATGACATATCATGTAAATATCCATGATATTTCACGCTCCAATTATGTGCAATATATGTCTCAGAAATTTACACGTTTCGTTCGAACTGTGTATGCTTAGTTTTGATTTTCCTCATACATTATATGGATTGAAAGCTTCCATTCAGCGTATTTGTGATATATGTAGGGTTTTCCATATAATTTTAAACATATTTTGTCTTAGGCTGGCCAAAACCGATGTTTTTACCCTAATTATGTTCTAATGCAAAAATATACTATTAATGAATTAAAACCCCAGCACGTTATTGGATTACAATAGGCATAGCTACAGTAGAACAAAATAAAAGGGTGAATATTTACATATAAATCTGTAAGTGCAAGTGTCTCTGCTTGAGGGTCCGCCATCCAGTTTTGGCCCTTCATATAGGAGACTGACTGCTCACAAACAACTATACAATCTATGGTGTATCGATATGGAAGGCTGTGCTGGGTGCAGGAGCTGCGAATGGCCATATTCTTGGAGGCGACGAAACCAATTAAATAGTCGTAAGCCGTTTTTTTCGGGAGCCGGTGGGTGCTGAACTTTTCAATAGTCGGTCTGAACTCCTCCTCCTGGCTAATTTGTGCGTTTAGATCTCCTATGGTGATTTTGACGTCGTCTTTATCAATATCAGTACTTCCGGAGTGAGGGCTGTGCACGTTTATTGTTCTGAAGTTGAAGAAAGTAGGACGAACAAACCAAAACAAAAATAGGGAAAAATAACGGATCAAGTAGGTGGCGCGAACTTTCTAAGCTTATCTTTTGTCGTCAACGCTCTCTCTCCCATCGATTTTCGACGAACGTGAGCCAAATGGATTCGGATGAATACTATGCCATAGGTATCCGAATAATATTCTATACACATTAGATCAATCTAATAATCAACTTATTGTTTCAATAGTTAAACTATTGATGAACAAACAACTAACTATAGAAAAACAACTAAAAATATTAAAACGATTTCGATAAAGTTAGCCTATATGTAACATTGTTTGTTCCAGGATTGTTCAAAGAAACGAATTTTTAATATAGAAATGGTCAATCAAAGTTGAATATGATCCGCAATTATCGTGGCAAAAATACACAGATTTAAGGAAAATAGCGCAGCTTTAGGAATTTCTTTCATTGTTACTAGAATATTCAGTTTTCCTTAATTTCAAATTTATTGTATTTCGCGTTCACAAAATAGATACTCTTTTTTTTCTTAACATTATGCCAATGCTGTACAAACTAAATTGCCTACACTTTCTTATAAACTATAAAGTAATAATTTTATTTTACATATTTTTACTACTTAAAATAGGATTCTTGGGGATGATTCAAATATTACGTAACGCAAAATACGACAATTTTAGACTCCCTCTCTCCCCCACGTAACAACATTTTTATGAAAATTTGAAATTTTTGTATGGTTACAAAGGCTACAAAGCAAAGCCATGCTGAATCATCTTTTCGTAAAGGAGATTTCCTTGACTTCCCTTAGCATAAAGTATAGCACACGATATACGAATGCTAAAATGACACTTTTGACAAAAAAAAGCTCTCAGTTAACAACTTTGGAAGTGCTCATTAGACACTGAGCTGAGAAGTGAAGATGTAAAGCCAAGAAGAAAATGAATCATTTATTTTCAAGAGCGCAAATCGTGAGAACCAGACCCTGTACAGGTAGAAATAAGAATTCAAAAACATGATGAACAACTCATGATATCATGATTCCAGTGTGTTTTCAGCTTATGAAAGTACACCATGATTTGCACTCATGATATCATGAGTCAGGTTGCCGTAACGCAACACACGCGTTCTGGTTTTGTTGTGATTTGCTTGGAATTGTGGATTAAATGCTTAAAAACATGACTCGTGCATCCGTTTATGAATGGCAAAAAACAAAAACGCTAAAGCAAGATTCGAATCAAGAACCTTCCGATTGAGAGCCTTCGTTTTGTTGAATTAAGGGTACCGTAATCCGGGGGCAAATTGATCACTGGGGTGAATTTGATAAAGTCGGAACCGAATAGCATTTTCTTTTTAGGATGCTTAATACTTCGTTGACATCACAGACATTCAATGTTTTTAGTTTATAGATATCTGATGATAATTTTAAACTATTTTATTTTCATTATGATCAGTTTTGCTTAGAAATATTCACAGTTTTTGAAGGTGTTAGCAATACTGTTGGAAATGTCGGTACAAAACAATCTGCTGGTGCAAAGCCTGCATGCAAACTTTGAGTGTTGTGTAAGCTTCAGCGTGAACTGCTGAACTCATTTTTGAAATCGTACAAGAATAGTTTTTTGCTCATAAAACCGTGTATTGTTGAAAATAATGCTTATTTCAAGGGAAATTGCATTTTGGCGTATTATGCAGATTTTCAAAGTTTAGTTTTGCAATAAAATGATGATATATACTAGTTGTAAGAATTTTTACAACATTTTCGGATTCAGGAGACCTAAATTTAGTAGATAGGGAAATTTTACATTCTCAAATATGCTTTATTATACAGTGATTAATTTCGCCCCAATGCAATGTGACATTTTCAATTTTTGATATTAAAGCTAATTTTATGATATGTTAAATTTATTTCATAAAAAATCGATTACATAAACTGATGGAGATAAATGAAGTAATGATTTTGTCGAAATAAATTTGACAATATGTGAATTCCAAAGGATAACATTACAAAATGTTGTGAAATAATGTTCAATTTGCCCCCGGATTACGGTAATCGAAACGAATGCAATGAAGAAAAGCACACCGTAGTGGTAGTCGTTCTGGATGGCAGGTAAGAAAAGCAGTGTAGTGGTAGTCATTCTGGATGTTACGCTTATGAGGAATCATGTTTATGACTCCATGAATCATGATTTGTGTTCCTGATATCATGACCCAACAAATTTATCAATTTCATGATTAGTAAATCATGATCAAGATTGTTTCCGTTGGAAGCTGAAAAATTGATCGATTGGTCACCATAAGCAAGTAACCAAGTTTTTAGCTTAAACAGATGTTTGGTTCTCCAGGTTTGTGGTTCAATGCTTCACCTTGAGACTTATTTCAACTTCTTCTTCTTCTTTTTCTACATCCCGTCTGAGATGGAGCCTGATTTGTAACTTATTGCTTGACAAGCACTACCATAGTTATCAACTGCAACTTTTTTTTGCATTGGCCTCATTCCAGCTGAGGGGATTTTACTAGCTTCAAACCATCAACTCATCAAAATTTCAAACCACGCTAATCTGCTAGTTGTGCACAAAGTTTCGCTGATTTTTTTTTAGTAATTTTAGGATTGGTTCCTAATTTTAATAAACACGGTTGATGCACATAAATTTTAAAATAGAAAGAATACTACAAATTACAGAAATAATTGATTAAATGTTACATTAAGTAGTGTATTAAATTCCCCAATAAATTGCTCAAATTTTATTTGATTTTCTTCATTTAAACGTTCCTTGCCATCACTGTATAGCGCATTCATAACATAGGACTTTAATATGTCCAAAATATCGTCCAATTTACCACTCAAAACCTTTGTTAGTATTTTACCTTGCATTTCAGTATAATCAATATTCAAATGCTGAATCGAAAGATGGCTTCGTAGTGCTGCTTGTTCCACTGCTTTTCCAAATGCTTCCGTAATATTCAGTGCGTAACTTTGAGCTTCTAGTGGTGCCATCGTGGATCCATCTATGGTTGGACTGTAATTCTGACCTGAAACTTTTCTGATCATTACGTCCAGTAACATTAGCGTTCCGATTTCATCGATAGGCGTATTGATTTGTGAAGTTTGGGGATCTCTGTTTCCAGTCAAAGCTGGTGAGGAATACAAACCTCTTATGGAACTTCTCAACCAATCAGTTAAACCGCTTATCCATGAAGGAGTTTGGTTTGCCGAGCTAGTGACGCTTGCAATTCGGTTATTAAGATAACGTTTGGTCTCTCTCCGTCTTCGACGGCTTTCCTTACCGGCATTTGGTGAAGAAACTGTAGTAATGGTGGTATTACTATGTTGTGCTTGGCGATCGAACATATGAAGATGAGGCAGAAGAAAGTATAGTCTCTCTTTAGCGAAATCGAACTGAAAATATGCATTGATTTTGAAATCGTTGATCTTTTCAAACCAGTAAGGGTCGGTTATAACATTTTTCACATTCGCCGTTGTGATAAGACAATTAGAACACCGTGGAAACGGTATTAGATTGGGAAGGTCGGTTAATTTATAAGTGGACATGTATTTGATATCTTTGGAAGCATATTTCAATTTAAGCTTCGAGTCTGGAAAAATCCCATCTATTCTGGATAAGGCTGTAACTGTGTGGGGTTCAGCGCAGTTGGTGGGCTCCCAAGTGGGAAACCCTTTTTCGAACTGTTTCAAGTATTCCCAAGATAATTGCGTTAATTTTTCGACGACTGCATTTTTTGTAGTTTTAAGCTTTTTTTGTAACTTCGATACCTTACTTTTTATGTTATCAATTTCTGCTCTTATTTCTTGGGATTGAGGATTATCTTTTAGTTCGAGAATTTTGGCGTTTTTTTCAGCTATTCTATTTGTTAACTCATCTGATACTAATTTCACTTCAGGGTGCACTGATCCTTTAGTTTCCAATTGTCTTATGAATATTTCCTTTGCAAAGTTTTTACTGACGTAGCCATCCGTTTCGAGCTTAGTTTTGATGCTTTTATTTAGCTGATGTTGAGCTTCGATATCTATACCCTCCTGGTTAAATATTTTCATCAATTCTTGATCTTGATTAAATTTTTTTACATTCTCATTTTTTATACCGTCTTTGTTTTTGTTGATGGCATTTAATAGTTCTGTATTTCGTGCATCATTGTCGTTTAAGCTAATTGGTTTATTAGCGACCAACCCATTGTTATGTTGGATTGAACGTCCTTTCAAAACTGGACTGCTGAGCTTAGTGTGGGAATAAAGCAGCACTAATCCAGGTCCATTGTTGGTTGAAAATGAAACGACCATCCAGCGATTAGTAATTGCCACCGTCATGGCAACGTTTGGAATTCGACCAACACTGAGCTTTAGTGTTACCGCTTGACTGTAGCGTGGATCGCTGATTATTTGATCCGACCTTAGAAGGCTTTTATAAATCTCAACAGCATCGTGCCCAACTTCATTTGAAATTTTCACTGCACGATCACCCATTTTAACGTTTTTGTATGCTCTGTACTTGTTCAAAGATGCTTTGCCGAATGAAGAAAGCTGTCTTCCAGTAAGGAGGCCATTTATCATAGCTTGATAAGAACCAACAGAAGTCATATCCCAACTTTTTCCGTTGTCGTTAACTGCACTACCTATTGCGTAGATACTCAGTGAAACAACCGGAATTGCGCCAATAAATTGAGCCACTTTCCAAAACTCATCCATATCCCGAACGGTGCGCAATGCTGCTGCCAAGGATTTTCTATTTTTTACTAAATGCTTAATGGTCTCTAAACTAAATTTGTTAAATGTTCTCATTTGCGACCCAATTCCGCGAAGGAACATGGGCATATCAGGGGCAGCAGTCAAGGCGTCGAAAAGGCCAGAAAATATTCCAGGTTTCGAGAAGTCCCAACCACTGGCGAACCCATTCATAACAAATGTTCCACTGCCATAGCCCAAACTACCAGCCAAAAACAGTTTCTTCCCGGTTTGGGACAGTTGTGAATAAAATTGGCGTGTCATTTGATATCCACCCATGGCTCCCGATCCGATTGCAAAGCCCTGTAAAACCGCGCTCCACGTTTCCGGTGAGGTAAAGTCCCAGTGCGCAGGATTCCACTGGTTGTTCACGGCAGCAATACTAATGTACGATCCTGCCACTCCTAAGGCTGAAGTTGCGGCGATGGCCGCTGTCGTTGACAAACCCGCAGCAGTGAATGCACTTACGGATGCCCCGAAACCCAAGGGCAGCAGTGCTCCTCCAATTCCACCGCCGATCAAACCTAACCATGTCTTACCACTCTTCCATTTCCATTTGGCGGGATTCCAGTTACGGTTGGCTGCAGAGCCTCCCAAGTATGCCCCACCAATGGCTAATCCTACTATGAGTGGTATAAGAAACCAAGCAAACTGTCCATCCGGATCAACCATCGATATCGGAGAGTTTCCAGCATACTTGTATGGGCTGAAGTATTGTCCTTTTGGATCGATTTGATAGAAGCGCCCAATGCTGGGATCGTAGAAGCGAGCATGATAGTTATATAAACCGGTTTCTTCATCCCACTCTTGGCCGGTATAGCGATAGGAAATGTGGCCCTCAGGATTGTTGCCGTATACGCGCATCAGGTTACCATATGGAAGATAGTCGTAGGCTGCCACCACTTCGTCGCCTTTCACCACCAACCGTATAGATCCTTCATGATCGGTGATCACGCTGTAGAAATCGTCGCGTCGTAGGAATCCTACCAAACCTCTCGGTCCATAAATGTACGCTGTTGTAAGAACATCCGGCGCTAGATCTTTGGAAACATACGTTGTTTGTCGCTCCACAAGAGTACGACCAACTTCATCCCGAATATAGAGGATTTCTTTGGTGACAACTCCTTGACTATTGGTAACTCTTTTCAAAAGTCGTTCACCTTGAGCATCGTAGTAAAAAGTCAAACTCCTCCCGTCAGTTAAAAGCATCTTGGTTGCACGGTTCGAAACAGGATTGTAACTTATTTGCTGGATACCTCTGTGTAACGCTTGTATGACGTTGCCTCTGCTGTCGTGTTCTACTTTAAACTTCTGCTGCGGTTGAGAAGATACGAAAGATTTGAAATTGACAGAATCTACTTGGTTTGTGTTATTACGATAACTCAACTCATAGCGATCGAATCCTGTGTAGAAATGTTTGTGATTTCCGTTCGCATCAATGTCATACGACTCAACATCGAACTCTGCTTCACCCAGTTGATGGGCAAAGTACTCTATCAGCACACCAACTATATCTGGTATGAATTTCTCGTATTTCTTCAATTGCTGGGTAAAATCTTCACTCAACGGGTCTTCCAGATACTGCTTCGTTTCCAACATTTCCATAATTCTGGCTGCAGCTTGTTGATGATCAGTGGTTATATTCCACTTGGCAAACGCTGCCTGCAAATTTGACTTTAGCAACGATAAGCTTTGCCTTTCTGAAAATGCAGCGGCTATTAGTTGTTCCAATTGGGGTTTATAGGTTCCATAACATGTATTGATGCTTCTCAAATCTGCTAACAGAGCTGGTCTCATGTAGGATTTTCCTCGTTTAGAGTGAGCTAGAGATACATTCTCTCCTACATTATCTTCAATCAAATACCCGGCGTTTTTCAAAGATTTCCAAATATTTTCTGACACGGTACTGTTTATTTCGGGAATTTCTCTGGAAAACGTATCAGGTTGAAGTGGCAAAAATGCATCGTTTCCAACGAAATATTTAGCATTTGTTAACTCTTGATGATTGCCATAATCGTAGCTGTGGCCGTACTTCGAAGGAAACCCTTTCCCGCCGAGAACAGCTTGAATCTGACGTCCCGTGATTCCGTAGCTACAAACGATTGGAAAGTTCGTCTCCAAAGCAGGATAGAATGCTCTGGATTGGCGGTTATGGTCATCAAGATAACCTGCTTCCTTGAGCTCGCGGAAGCAAAGCGCTGATTCTTCTGCGGAAACATGATTACTCATAAATGATCGCTCATTCAGTCCAAGCTTCCGGCCGTCGCACCTTCCGTGCCAAGTTGCTTTGAATTCAGTGCGTGTAATAGTTCCGTCGCCATATCCATGTCCGCCGTAGCTTCCGGAAGTGTAATAAACCTTTTCCGTCAAAAATTCGTCTTCCAGTTTTGTTAGAAATCCAGGCCCTTCATAGCTGTAGTGACGTGTGAAATTTCTTGTCGGATTAAGCAAGTGCTGTTCGCTCGCAATTTGTCCAGCAGAGTTGTAGGTGAAGTTCACAAAATTTTTTGTTGGCCCCGATAGACCTATCCCGGTTACTTTTCCTAGCTTGTTGTAACTGTAACGGATTCTCAAGGGAATGCCTTGAATGTCAAAGGGGTATTCGATTTCGCGCAGCTCACCTGCACTGTATCGCTTATCAATGACAATCGAAAGTGGTGTATCTCCTTCGATTGGAATAAGAATTTTTTTGCTTAGAGTTTCTTGTTCAGAGTTGAGAGCAGATTCTTCAACGAGTGGTTCTCCTTCGTTGAAGGTGACGATTCTCTTCATCTGACCTCGCCATATTGGTTCTCGCTCATTGTCGCTTTGATGAAACTGTTGGAACTGTTCTGTGTTATTTCTGGATAGCTGCATATCAAGAAGTTCATCTATGGAAGAAAAGGCAGTTAATCTACCCGTGCTGTTGAGTCTTCCGAATCCGTTGTACTCGTAATACACTATACTTTCAACGTCTTGATCATTCTCGTTGGAGTGATAAATTGTATACCGAAGTAATCCGGTATTATCGTGTAAGCTCTCTATCTTTCCCGAATCAGGTGTTGTCTTGGCAATTTCAGTTCCCTCATTGTCATACGATATATGAATGCCTAAGGTTCTTTGCAGTGCTTGCTCCTCCTCGGATGTAGAATTCAACTGAAAGTTGAGCTTTTGCAAGGTTCTTACTTTTTCGTGATACAATGGCGGTAAACTCCGTACTAGCTTGCCATTTTCGTTGTACTCGTAAGTGCTTAGAAGATCTTTGCTTCTCGGTACCTGAACGTACCATGCCACCTTGTTGTTTTTACTGTCGAAAACTGAAATGTGCTCCACGCTTCCTGGCTTATGCTCGACCTGATAGCTGAAGTTCTGACTTTGAGGATAGAGGTTATTGACAAAAGAATTCTTGGAGTTATGAGAAAACAGTTTCGCATAGGGACCCGATACTGAGAATTCACTGCCTGGAAGTCCTTCAGCACATTTTTCATCCAAAGGATTGTTATCGTATTTAACTTGACTGAAGGCGTATTCTCCGACCATTTCCGTGATTTCTCCTTGTAGTTTACCGGTGGCCCAAACAGAGTTAGCTGCAAAAGGGTTACCGTTGGTAACAAAATTTGAGTTGTATGTCAACAAAGGCTGGTTGGACGATCGTTGTAATCGCACAGACTGAGTAGTTATGGTATGTCTTCCTAGTTTGTCGTAAAGATACTCAGTCACTACTATAGTGTTTTTGGTTTCCAGCATAACTTCTTGCAGCTTTTCACCAAGTTCATTGAAATACGTCACTTGTATGCGGGGCTCACTAAAAATTACAACATCTTTTATTTTGACTTGCCCAGCCATTTTCAGTTCGAACAAAACGTTATTCGATAGAGTATCGATGTATAAGCCTCCATCAACCCAAACGAACAATCGGTTGTATTCAGATACTATTAGAATTTCACCGCTAAGCGGCATGATCATTTTCTGACCTGAACATACCAGCTCTGCCTCATGACTATTACGCGTAACCTTAAGCTCACTATTGAATTCTATGACGGAGTTTACTGATTGCAGCGAGAAATGAAGTCTCATGCCGTACGAAACTGTACTCATTTCGTACGGATCAATCCGTAACCTATCGGAAGAGTCAGTAATGTGGAGTAATTGACCCGGGAGAATCCTCCAGTCATCGGTACGATCTACTGTCCAGCGTTTTTGAAACGAATACGGAGCAAAGTCTTCAAGGAATCCTGATTCCGGCTTGACTCGTAGACTACTTTTCAACTTCACTATTCTGCCAACGCTTGACGATTTCGTATGTGTGTTCAACTCGACGAGTTGTCCATACGCATTGATGCTGGCGATTGGTTCCTGATGATGGCTGTATAGTAAGCGTTTGATCAATCCATTAGCTTGTATAACTTCCTTTATTCGTTTGCGCTTGGACTCATAGACGTTCGCTTGAATATCGCTTTTCAATGGAGAGAAACGTACATGATCTATTTCAATTGTCGAATTCTTTTCAGGACCTACAATAATTGAGACTACCAGCTTAGTATCCGGTTCAATAACCGATGTCGAATTATGTTCCATGCCTTCATGAATCTGTTTTACATTCAACAAATTTATTATGACTTCCAAGTAGAACCAGTTTTTGATTCGATATTTTGTCTCGCTGAGCAATCCGGATATTTCATCTCCATTTTCGGTTTGGACGGATACCTGCAGATAGGGAACTACAGCGCCAAGTTCCAGATTACTGTGCGATGATCGCAACCAGCAAGATGCAACAAATTCCTGATTTTGGTTTTGTGGTTGAAATGTACCCACTAGAGTTCCGGTAGACAAGCTTAGGTAATTTTGACCAGTTAGCGAAAATCCACCTTTCACCACATCACTTTCATTGAAAATCCAGCTCTTCTCATTGATTGAATTCCGTGCACCGATTCTATTCGTTTCATAATCCTCAAAACCATAATAGCCAACTTCTTCGTCTGCCATCTCGTATGGAAAAAACTGTGCGACCTCCAATTTTTCAGATTCGTCATACAATGTAGTGTTCGAATATACATTATCTTCATCTATTACGTCATCATGTTCGTTGTTTTGCCTTTCATTCGACTTCCTATTCGGTATCAATTTCCCTAGTGCATCAAACACCAAGCTTTTCACTTCCGTCTGGTTGTCTGAGTTAGTAACTTCTTCAACCCAACCAAACGATGATTTCTCGTTACCTGGAATCAGTGAACTTCGCTCATAGTAGACAGTATCGCCAATCGCCTTCGCTTTGTCATACTCAAATCCAGTAACACGTTTGTTTCCCTGACCAAAGCTTACCTGAACCTTCGTCACAACGGGATTAGGTAGCAAACGCCTGATACCGAGCTGCTGTCGAAACACGACGGTACAGCTTTCATTCGTGTTGAAGTGGTCGACGCTCGTTACCAGGGTTTGATAGTTACTCCAAGGGCTCAGTTTCTCTACTAGGGGCAGCATATCAACCTTGTCCATGTTACCATCAACCGTAAACTGCACCACGCCCACTTGTTTGTTCTTTTCCTGGTACGCTAGGTAGGCGGGAAACATATTGCGAGACAACGTTTGATTCAAGTGTTTTACCCCCAGGTCTAGTAAGCTGTTTCCTTGCTTTTTTCCTTCGCTTCCTTGTCTGTACAGTTTCAGCGAAGAGTGCGAGTCTTGCTTGTCCAAAATTAGATTATCCCCCAATGGAATGGATATGGTGTTTGGATCTGTTGCATTTCTTGTTAGTTGTTCTTTTGTCCATGTGTCGCCAGTGAAGGTAAACTTCCAGTTGCCGCAAGTTGCCGTTTGTGAGTTTAAAATTGCTGTGTAATTTCCGGGATTTAGAAAGAACGCGTTCCCCAAAGAGGAGAGTACTTTTTCGCGAATCTCGTCTTTAGATTTTTCCATTTCCTTTGAAACATCTTCTCTGACATGATCCATCTTAGGGCCGCAGCCATTCTTATCCCCGCAATAATCATCGAAGTACTCCTCTAAGGTTTTGTTGTAATGCTCGTATATTTCGTCGAGAATTGGACCTCGGAAATCTTTAACCATGAGCTTATATTTGCTCTCGACATATTTATAAGCAATCGTGAAAAAATTCCCTTCCTGACCGTCAATTTCATGGTCGAACTGTTCCAAATCATCTTGGTTAATCTCAAATTGCTGCTTTTGGGCATTTTGATATTCTTTATTAAGAGTGAAAAAACTCAACGAGGAGTACAATTGCATTCCTACTGCATTCCACCCGTTTAAGAGTACTAAGTTCTTGTCCAGGTGCAGAGCATTGCTTGTAAAGTAATTCAAGAGTTGTTTATGCAATTTGATGTCTAGTCCAAATTTGTTCAACGTTTCCTTAATATTTTTCATTAATCCTGGCACTTTTGCAATTACTTTGGATTGCCATTCACTGTCTAGGCTTCTATATCCCATTCTTAAGTAGTTGTCATCATAAACTACGAATGTTCTGTCGAATGCTGCAACGAATACTGGTATTTCTCTAATTTGAGACTTGCCGAAAAATGTAAATTTATCCCATTTTCCTGATTCCTTGTTCCATTCAATCAACTCGGCAGCAAAACCAATATCTGCTACAAGTACGAAATCTCTCCCGAATCTGATGATCGCTGCTTCACTCAAGTCGTAGCATTTTACATCCGACTGCCGTTTACCCTGTTCTCTTCGAATCAAACACAGTTCTTTATCAGTACTGTAGTACATAATGACGGCAATGAAAATTTCTACACGGCCTATTTCATACGCTTTTGCCAAACCTCTACCCAATAAAGGAAATCTCATTAGCGAACCACTGGACACCGAAGAGCCTAACTCTACGGTCAAATCTTGATTGAACATTCTTAGCACCACCTGGGCTTGTTCATTTAGGTAACTGATCAAAACGTCATCCTCTCCGTAGTCAACCCTATAGTTCGTTGGCACATCAAACCTTCTTCCAATACTTTCGGTGACCGGAGATATTGACCCCAACAATTGGTAGCTGAACTCGAAAGTTGCAGCAGTTGGTAGAATAATGCTTGATAGCAATTTAGAACTGGCTATTTCCTCATAGATAAACTGTAAGATAGGTTTACCAGTTGTCTCCTTCTTGAATGACCCGAGTGAGATAACGTTTGCCACTTTCTACGTTGTAAGCTAAAACGATGTCTTGCTGATAATATGAACAGACAACTTTACATCCGCTGAGATATCGAGTTTGCAACCTGTTTATATTGAGATTGCCATCCTTATCTCTCAGAGGAAGTGCTTTATACTCGGTTCTGTCTTTATTAGAATAAATAAGAAAGATTTGATTGCCCATGTTATCGGATATTGATTGCAGGTAAACCTCTTGAGTAAAACCATTGCCCGTTGAAACAGCGGCATTGACCGAGTCGTATCGATAATGAATCATATTACCGTCTTGATCGCAGACTTCCACTAAATACCAACTCGTGGCAAGCTGCTTTTGTCCCGTGAAGCTGCTACCCTTACCCCGCCAATTCTCCCAGACCAAATCTCGACCCACGGAATCGATTTGGGAATTTTCTGTACGACCAAAAATTTGCTTGATTCCCTTGTTCGTTATTTCCCACTTCTCCTCTGTTTTCCAGTGGCGGATCTGGACATCTGATGTGCTTTCCGAAATTTTGAACCAATCGATGTCATCCGTCGAATTGGCACTATCGTACACCAGCTTCTGCGGAAAGCCCTGTGTCACGAGGTAATATTTTTCGTACTCGGGGAATACACTGGACTGATGGTCTAGGATTATAAAGTTCTGTGGCAGAGACCAACCAACTCCCAGGATGTCCGACACCTTGCTATTGCCGTCGTAGAAAATATCCAGTTTTAAGTTGCTCGAATACTTTGACAGATCTATTAATGGCAATCGGAAATTCGGCTTCCCCGTATTTCTATCTACCGAATCCAAAATTGTGGACCAATCTAACTGATCCCTCAGTAAAATAATAGGGTCTTCGTTCTCAAGTGGTAACTGAATTAATTCTGGTATCTCCGGTATAACTAGTTGGGGTGATGTCTCATTCGTGGCCTGTTCCTCATGGTCTTTCTCCACGTAGTCTTGAATTTCAACATTCGCCCACTGTAATTCGTTTTGCTGTTGCGTGAACAGCATCGGTCTCACAGTGTCGGATATAATCGCGATTATTTCAGCATGGCGTTGAGGAATGGTAAGCAGATCGTAATTGAGCAAAGATCGCCATTCGTTAGTGCTGTCTTCGAAGGAGAGTATATCAATTCCGCTAGGTCCTGTGAAAACCATCTCCTGCCTGCCATTTATGTCTAGATCTTCAAATTTCACCGATTCGAAATGCTCCGTGCTCCATCCATTTAAAGTGGAGAACATTGCATTAGAATGTATACAATTATAGTTATTTAGCTCTTTATGATATTGATAAACGAATAAGCCACTGGAATTAAATACTATGATATCCCGGAATGATCGTCCCGTTAAATTTGGAAAATACACCTTTTGCATAGAATTATCTTGTTTTGCTCCATACGGTACTTGCATAAATTTCTGAAGCCCATTACGTTGATTAAACGTATAAACGTTCAGTCCTTCTAGATTCCTCACAATGATGTTATCCTGACCTGTTTCCTGTAAATCGGCCAAGTAAAAGTCTGCCCCAAAACTATTTCCGATCATACTCAAATCCGTTTCAAGAGGCCATATCGGGTATTCGCCTGCCAAAAGTTCACTCTCTATAACAGCAAAGAATTTAATCCCGTATTCTTGATGGTTGGTCAACACCCCTATAATGCTCCTATCGTGGTAGAAATGTCCCACCCTTATCACATTGTCAGGCCGATTCCAGCCGTAGACATCATGGAATTCATTTTCATAAAACTCATGGCTCTCAGCCAAAAGATCAAAGCTTCCATTCGCTTTGCGTCGATAAAAGTTGAGACCTTGCGTGGTTTTCACCAATAGTATATTTTCCGTCGCCTTGGGGAAACATAAAATTTTACTCTCCGATTCATCATGCGTAACCAAGCTGGAATTCCGGATATTCTGCCAGGTTTCTGAGATGCTGTCATACTGATAATCATACAGTTTTCCGTTATGAAAAGCATATAGCTGTTTGTTAGCATTGGTTCTGTTATTGCTATGATAAAGTCGTACATTTCTACCGAACGGAAAAATTTGGTCGGAGAAATTTAACTGAACTGTACTGTACATTGTTGTCTGTTATCCTTGTTAAGAGGTTGGAATAGCATAGCCTATTTCTTTGGTACGTTTTCTAGTATATTTTGTTTTTGACTGTTCGATCACCCTTATATAGTTCACATTCGTCGTCCATGTAGCCAACATCAGATATTAAGCTCGAGTGAATCGTTGTCTTTATAGTTTGGGTTTCATTGCCCTTTATATATTCACTTCCTTGGGTGTTTTTAAATTTCACCTGTTTTGGATTCAAAATACAGTTAATGTGCTATGTAAAACATCTATCAAATTACCTGAAACGTACATAGGACCCAGTGACTTTAGTTGTGGATGGTATAATGAGGATCTATTGGGCATTCCTTGCTCACATTCCGTATTGATGAACTTCTGGGAGCTGCTAAAAATATAATAAGCATTAGGATCTATTCATGATGCTCAGTTAATGGTCGACGATCCATTATCTTTATAATTGTCAATATCAAAGTTTCAAAAGAGGTTTGCTCTTCAGAACTGTAATTTATTGATGAAAATAGGGGAATTTACGTATTCTCGGCAGCCTAAGCCGATGTCGCTATTCTTTAGTAATTTTCTCGGTCATAGGCTAACAAACTACATGTCTGTCTGCTTACATTTATGCGCTGGTCAATGCTCTATCGATTCACACCGACAGACTTGTTAAAAACTATTTGGAAACGTTTTTACAACGCTCCGAACATCTAATGTTAGTGTGGCTATTGCCGGCAGACTCATTCTCTTCGACAGCTTTCCCATAAGAACAGCAGGTAAATCTATTCGGCAGCTCTAAACCAGCCGTATTTTGAGGCGTATTTATTTCAATTTATAATTTCTCTAGAGAAATTATTTATTAAGTCTCGGAAACCTCGTCAGAAAGAATTTTTTTTAAATCGTTTAGATTCTAAACAAAAAACGTTTTTTCTAAATATGTCATTTCCATACTCTGGATGATAAAAAAAATCTAAATCAATTTTGAGATACTCTTATTTTTGGCCGGCCTATTTACTTGTTTTTAAATTTATTTATTAGTATCATTCCAAGCATTACATTCATTTCTTATATCTAGATGTTCTGTGTTATTAGACAACACTATCATCCTAATTTGGTAAAACAAATTAAAGATTTTATTAACATTTTGTTAACAACTTATTACATTTCATTTGCCGTAGCAGTTCAGATTTTTTTACAGGTGAGTTGATTTCACCTGCTTATAAGAGAAAAAAATACACGTTTTCAATTTACTTAACTTAACTTAACCTAAATAGAAGATTGTAACGATTTTTGCCTGAAATTATTAATTATTATATTTGAAATTTGTTCCAATGTTTCAACATTGGATATTCTATGTAACTCATTGGTACTATACCAGGGAGGAAGCTTCAGAATCATTTTCAAAATTTTATTTTGAATGCTCTGCAGAGCTTTCTTCCTGGTATTACAGAAGCTAGTCTATATTGGTACAGCATACAACATGGTTGGCCTGAAAATTTGTTTGAAAAGCTTGTTCTTAAGACAAAGTTTTGATTTTCTAATAATAAGTGGATTAAGACATTTTACATATTCAATACATTTGGCTTGAATGCCCTCGATGAGATTTTTGAAAGTTAAATTCTTATCTAGCATGAGCCCAAGATACTTAACTTCATCTGACCAATTTTTTGGAACCCCTCTCATCGTGACAACATGTCTACTTGAAGGTTTCAAATAAAGAGCCTTTGGTTTATGTGGGAATATTATTAGTTGAGTTTTGGAAGCATTAGGAGAAATCTTCCATTTTTGCAAGTATGAAGAAAAAATATCCAAACTTTTTTGCAATCGACTACAGATGACACGCAGACTTCGTCCTTTGGCGGAGAGGTCTGTGTCATCCGCAAACAAGGATTTTTGACATCCCTGAGGTAACGCAGGTAAGTCAGATGTGAACATATTGTATAATATTGGTCCTAAAATGTTGCCTTGAGGAACACCAGCTCTTACAGGAAGTCTTTCAGATCTGGAGTTCTGATAATTAACCTGAAGTGTACGATTTGATAGATAATTTTGAATTATTCTAACAATGTATGTTGGAAAATTAAAGTTTTTAATTTTTACATTAAAACTTCCATGCTAAACACTGTCGAATGCCTTTTCTGTGTCTAGAAGAGCAAGACAAGTAGAATAGCCTTCAGATTTGTTGGAACGGATCAAATTTGTTACACGTAAAAGTTGATAAGTGGTCGAATGTCCATGGCGTAATCCGAACTGTTCATTGGCAAAAATTGAACTTAGAGTAAGGTGGGGCAAAAGTTTGACCTTAGTGGTATAATCAAAGTTTCCAGGAAAACAATAGCAGTTAAAACAAAACAAATACCATACAGTGAACCTTCAACATATTGGCTATAATTTTGCTGAACAAACTTGTGTCAAAATATTTACCCATTTTTAGTTATAATAGTTTCAAAATTGATTGTCTTATTCGAACTTTTGCCCCACCGGTGGGGCAGGAGTTCGAATCTAGTGGGGGGCAAAACTTCGCTGGCTAAAACACAAAATATCGATCCTTTTATGACAGGCATACCTTACACCAGCCAAGTTTAACGAAAAATACACACTAAATTTTCATCAAAAAATTGCCCAAAACCGAGTTAATTGTAATATTCTCAAAAATAGCAGTTTTTCGCAAAACTAAGTGGAAATGTAAAATTTTGGTGACAATTTTCACACGATCGGACAAATTTAACTAAATTTGAAGATAATATGTGGATTTTAGGCAATTTGCAATTTTTTCCGTGAGTTTATACATGGGTCGAACTTTTGCCCCGCTGATTCGAACTTTTGCCCCACTATGGGCCAAAAATTGTTTTCAAGCATTTATGCAAAAACTAATACACCTCAAAGCAACCTTATGATAGGCCTAGAAACGCCCTTACATAAAATATTGAAAAAGATTTTATCTTCAATTGGTTCCATGCAACGAAAGTTTAACCAAAAAATACAATATTCACGTCGAAAAACAACAAATAGCCATAACTTTTCCAAATCTCAACAGATTTTTATGATATTTGGTACTTGAATAGCATTCGAACCACCATGACGTTTATAAGATTTATTTTGAACTGAGCTAGAAATCTTATAAAGAATTTCTTACCCCACTCGAACTTTTGCCCCACTTTACTCTACGTTGATGTAGACCATCATTCTGTTCAAAAAGTTTGGAGGGAAGCAAACTGATTGGACGATAGCTAAAAGCTTCTGCAGGATTTTTGTCTGGTTTTAAAATTGGAGCAACCTACGCATTTTTTCATTTGTCAGGAAAATATGCTAATTGAAAAAATTTGTTGTATATATCAACTGAAAATGATAAGCTACTTTTTAGAAGTTCCTTGATGAGGATATAGAAAATTCCATCATCGCCAGGAGCTTTCATAATTTTGATTTTTTTAATAATAGTTCTCACTTCTTCCAAATCAGTCTCACAGGTACAGTCATCCCTCCATGAGTCGATGTTCCATTACTCGATATCGACTCATGGAACCATACTAAAAACATAAAATCATGGTTACTATGATGGTCCCTTCAAACAGCGTTCCAAAGAATAGCTGTTCCATGACTCGATATTTCCATGAGTCGATGGTCCCTTCAATATCGGAAACGTTCTCTTGATTGAGAATATTTTCGAAGTCCTGAGTAACTTGATTTTCAATCTGACTAGTAAGTCTAAATTAAAATTTTGCGCGCTTTCAAACTGCATAGCAGGTTTTTGAGTTTTTCGCAATTAGTTAGTAATAATTTGTTTTCCTCTTTCAATGCCGGAATTGACCTCTGAGGGGTTTTCAAAATTTTAGATATTTTCCAAAAGGGCTTAGAGCCAGGGTCCAATAGAGAAATTTTATTTTTAAAATTTTTGTTTCCTCTTTGAGAAAATCGTTTTTTATTTTAATTTCTTTCTTCAGATCCTGTCATAAAACTTTCATAGCAGGATCGTAGGCGCAATGGAATTTCCTTCTCCTCACGTTTTTAAGACGGATCAAGAGTTTAAGATCATCGTCTATAATCACGGATTCAAATTTCACATCACATTTTGGAATTGCAATGCTCCTGGCTCATACAATGGAATTTGTTAAAGTTTCAAGAGCATTGTCAATATCAAGTTTTGTTTGTAAAGAAATGTTAACATCAAGATTAGAGTCAATATATGTTTCATATATATTCCAGTCGGCTCGAAAATAATTGAAAGTGGAGCCGATAGGATTGAAAATCGCTTCATGGGATATTTGAAATGTAATAGGGACATGATCAGACTCAAAATCAGCATGAGTAACTAATTGGCTACAAAGATGACTATAGAGTCGATTAAGACCAAATCAATCGTAGAAGAATTTCTAGAAGAGGAAAAACACGTAGGGCTATCAGGGTATTGAATTGAGAAATATCCTGAAGAGCACTCATCAAATAAAATTCTGCCGTTGGAATTACTTTGAGAATTATTCCATGACCGA
Source organism: Aedes aegypti (assembly GCF_002204515.2). Classification (NCBI taxonomy): domain Eukaryota; kingdom Metazoa; phylum Arthropoda; class Insecta; order Diptera; family Culicidae; genus Aedes; species Aedes aegypti. The sequence goes on from NC_035108.1 coordinate 146,401,274, forward strand.
TGTTTGGCATTAAAGTCATCAATGACAAAAACATTTGACTTATTGCGAGTCAATTGTCGTAAGTCAGTTTGAAGTAAATTAACTTGCTGCCCAGAGCATTGAAAGGGCAAATAGGCAGCCAGGAAAGTATATTTACCAAGCCGTGTTTCAACAGAAACACCTAAAGTTTCAAAAACTTTGATTTCAAATGTCGGAGAAAATTGATGTTTTATACGCCTATGAATGATGATTACAACACCCCCACATGCCCCATCAAGTCGATCATTACGATAAACAAAAAATGTTAGAATCTCTTTTGAGTTTGGATGCAGGTTTCAAATACGTTTAAGTAATAAATGCTATATGCACGTTATTAGCTGTGAGAAAATTAAACAGCTCGTCCTCTCAACCATTCAAAGAACGAGCATTCCAATTTGAAATATTTAAATTATTATTAATTGGATCCATTAGAAAAACGTAATCCAATAACAATTTGATGAGTAAATTTTACACCAACTTGGACTGCTTCAGTCATAGTGGTGGCTTTGAACATTGCATCAATCATTAGATTCAATTGTTCAGTTAGAAAATTAAAATCAGAGGCAGACATATCACTTGAAGTAGGTACATTATCTGATGATTTCCCATTAGAATTTTCGGTAGACGAAGAAGCGGAGTAGATGTTACCTGTGGCGGCAGGGTTTTTCCATTTGATTTGATACAATTAGAATGGGTACTCGTAGTATGCAAAGGGGAGGAGTTCAAATTACCTGCTACGATATCGGCAAAGGATTTTCCTTGGGTAGATATATTCAAAATAAAAAGATTCGAACGGCTACCCGACGGATTAAAATTAGGTTGTGAATGAGCATGATTATGATCTACCTGATGGGTATGATTCTTGATCAAGCGATCGTTAACTGAAAAATGAGCATTGTCCGATACTCTACCAGGAAAATTCCGGAAACGAACGTTATCGTAACGGATATTACTGTTCATCTGCCTGGCACGAGCCTCGACGACGCGCCTACGCGAAGGGCAAGCCCAAAAATTTGACCTATGATTTCTCCCGCATTTTGCGCATTTGAACTTATCGGTATTTTCCTTCACTGGACAGATGTCCTTGGCGTGAGAAGAACCTCCGCAAATCATGCATTTAGCATCCATGCGGCAATTTTTTGGCACCGACGGCACTGAGTGGGGTTCTAGTAATTTCCTCCAGGTTTCTGGAAATGTTCCCACGTCATACGGACATCGAACATAAGTCTTGCTTTTTCTAAAGCTTAAATATTATTTAGATCTTTTTTGTTAAACTGAACTAAATTCTAAAGAAATCCCTTTTCGAACAATGACAGATTGGGTTCTCTTTTTCATAATGATTACTTGAACTGTAATGAATTCCATTTTTGATCTCTTCAGGTGACTTATAATCACTTGAGAGACCTTTCAAGACGACTTTGAACAAACGTTCAGTTTTGTCGTCGTAAGTAGTAAATAAGTGTGCTTCTTCTCTTCAAGATGTTTGAGAAGAAGTTCGCGATCTTTAAGAATTTCCGGCAAAACGCGACAGTCTCCTTTCTTTGCGATTTGGAAGGAAACCTTGATTCCCCTAATTGAATTCAAGATATCCTACCTAAATCCCCCAAATTCGGAACAACGGACCACGATTAACGGCACTCTTTGCTTCCTCACTTAAATCAAAGAGCCTGGGCTAGAGGCTGCTTCGATTTGGTGTTCGGAAAATTTGTCCAAAGCATCGAACTGATTGCTCATTTCGATGCAATTATCAACATTATCCATTTCACCCTTGGAAGACGGTTCGCATTCCGGAGAAATTTCCTTTCTTCCATTATTGCCACGTTTAGTGATAGTTTTAAATCCCACTTTTTTGGAAGGAAGTTGTGAATTCAGAGATTCACCCTTCCTATAAACGGAAGAAAAAGTGATTTTAATTTAAGCTGATTCAACATTTTAAAAGGGAGCTCATAACAGTTACATGTTGAAAAAAAATCTGGTAATAGGGCAGTTCAAAATTTAAAAATGTATGTTTCTTACCATCCTTACCATAAAAATAGAGTTCTGTGAAATTTTCAGCTTTCTAGGTGGTGATTTGAAGGTGGCCCAAAGACAATGTTGGTTTATATGGAAATTACTATGGAGAAATTTTGAGATATGTTCCAAACACGCTAGAACTATAATGTAAGTACAAACTTAGTATCCCATAGTAAAGACTCATTATTCAAATCATAATAAAGAAATTTTCTTAAGAGAGTTATTTAATCCGACGAATAGAAGAAGAGATATTTATGAGTTTGTTTGTCATTATTTAGCTTGATATGGGATTATAGCCCTGCAAACATGTACAAAAATCCCAAACAAAATTCACTCAAAAGGGATTGGTTCTTTAGCAACATTTTTCATTAATGAGTTTTCAATATGGAATAATAAGTTTCTACTTACATTACAGTACTAGCGTGTTTGGAACATTTTTTAAAATTTCTCCATAGTAATTTCCATATAAACCTTCATTGTTTTTGGGCCACCTTTAAACAACCACATAGAAAGCTGAAAATTTCACAGAACGCTATTTTAATGGTAAGGATGGTAAAGAGCATATGGGAGATTGAATTTTTAAACATTTTTAAAATTTGAATCGCCCCAATCTGGTAACATTCTTGGAGAAATTCTAAATGTATGACAAAACGTTGAAATGACAGAAGACCGAAAGATAAAATGACGAAATTAAGAAAAAGATGGGACAAAAGGTTGAAAGTCTTTTAAAAAATTAAATATTGATCAGAAATTTTTGAAGCTAAAAAGTAATATTTTAAATCATCAATTAAATTTGCACGATCATGCATATTTTGATAAATTTAACAATGCCTTTCGAGACTCTGATTTCTAGGTTTTGATTGATGTGATTGGATGTACTGTAATTTATTTTGGTGCTCCTAAAGGGAGATTAGAAATAGAGTTATAATTTTCCATGTCCATTGTTCATCTGTCATAGATTTCTATTTGTAGTACATACAAAGTATGCTTACAGATTAGGAAGAGATATTACTAGTCCAACAGATAAAAGTAAACAAAGCCATACCACAATCACGAACTATTATCATTGTTATTTATTATCCCATTATAACGTCGCACACAGCATCTAAACTGTGAAACCATAGGGTGCAGAACCACTTGGGCACTTCCATGATTCACTTTGGCATGGTGGGTTTTTCTCGGCTGAATTGAATGAAACCTTGCAATAAGAAGCGCATCAGTGCAACGCATATTGTGGCCAAAAATGAGCTCTGTAACTTACAAAATACCCCACTGCCGAAATGAATCAAACGTGCCAAGGATAGTCACCAATTCGGCTTACTGAAGAGATACACAACGTAACAAAAATGAAATTTTTGCGTTTCTCAAGGAGCAAAATACGTGTCTCTAGTAAATTTGGGGTTGCTAAACCTGAAACCGTTCTCAGACATGTTCCAGCACGTCGCATTTTTAACTGCAGCTCGCCAAAGTTGTATAAACACTGGTTTTATTGATGTTTACATAAAATTTAAAGTATGATTTATCATATACACACTTAGATTAAATTACTGGGGTCGGTAAAATTTTACTGGGTTTTGGAACTTGAGCTTGAGCTTGAGCTTGAGCTTGATTGGCCGCCCGTGGATGCACTCCAGTATCGCCAGATCAGCTGCACTTACACAAGGAACCAACCGAATGACTGCTTGGGACTAACAGGCATCCTCAGTGTATAAGTGCTGGTGATCTTCTATTTTTAGGCAACAATGGCACCTGCCACGTCAGAATGCAGACCAATGAGGGGAAGGGGGAGGAATTGATGATGCATTGAACTTACTCCCACGTAGACCGTATATTCCACTGCATCCACGTCAGTTCATGCGGGAGTGTGTGGATTGGGGGAAAGGCATGGCAGAGAGGTTTGCTTTTGTGGTTAGCAGACTGCCTATGTATCAGGCGTAAGAAAGGCGTGCGTGTGGAAGTAGGAAGCGTTAGGGAAACGGTTTCTTGTCCGTCTCTGGTTCTAGCGTTTGCTACGAACAAATAGTTTGAGTGTGATATATTTAGAATGGAAGATAGAAGCAAGTGAGAGATATACAACTACAAAGTACGAGGAAAGGGACGGGCCTGGGATTAAACCCATGACCTTCTGCATATGAAGCAGAAGCGGTAGCCATCAGACCACCAACCCCGTCATTTTACTGGGTTTTGGATCTACCGAAAAAGTCAGTAAAATGAAAACTTTCGCCACGTGTAATTGAAAAGCAAATTACACCATGTTTTATTTTTTATCGATATATGATATAAAAAGAAAGCTCTCTGCAAAATTTCAGTGAAAAATCTCTGTTTTTCGATTTCTGACATTTTTTTTTAGTTTACTGACTTTTTCGGTAGTTCCAAAACCCAGTTATTTTTACCGATCAGATTGAGTGTGTATCTTTGAGATCTAATCCACCAATCATGTAAAACAAGACTTGACTTTTTATTTCAGATACAATTTGGTAAAAGTTGCACGATCAAATTTAGATTAAATCGTTTTTTCAACGTGCTTGCAGTCTCTATACAATATTCTTCGTTTCTGCTATGAGGCAAAAAACAATACTTTTCTAAACCATCAAAAAATAACTTTCGAGGATCGAAATTATTATGCACTTTGTTGATAAGTATTGTTATACATATGAAGTTTGATTTATGTGGCCAATTTTGCAAATATTACATACAAGCATGCAAACTTGCATGTAAGATTGATGAAACATTCAAATTTTGCATTTTAAACAGCAAATATCATAAAAACTAGACGTGCTATGATATTTGCGAAATCAACAATGTATTTAGCAACCCTTGTTTAAGTAAATAGCGATATTTTGGTGCTTGAGACAAAAACTTGTTCCACAGTGATATAGAATAATTTTGCCGAACTTGCCGATTGAATCGCATGGTTTTAGATAATAGGATTATCGAAAGATTAACAGATTAAAAATTTCGAATGAGTGATGAAACGAAACGAATTTATACAAACACAAACAATGATCAACTACTCCAATTTTATGAAACTCACCAATCGTGGAGCTTCCGCTTATAGCATCAAAACTCGATCCTCTAACAATGAAAACAACACTGTGCTGATTTGCCACAAGACTGCAACCATCCTATCTCCTGTGCTCACTTTTAAAGACAAACAAAAGTAGCAAATGGTTCGAGCAGATAATTGTGATGTGATGATAAATATACATGAGTGGTTTGATAAACAACATCCTGTTGCCAGTTGTTGTAAAGTCTGTTGGTAAGACTTTTGTTGAAGAATGCTGGTTTACACTAGTTTATAATTTGTCATCGAGGATTCTATTTATAAATTATTTTTTTTAACCCGTATAGGCCTGAGTGAATGCAATTAAAAGCTAAAACTCTCATCACTCAGCGGATACTTATTCTTCTTATTCTTGGAATTAACGTCCTCACTGGGACAGAGCCTGCTTCTCAGCTTAGTGTTCTTAAGAGCTCTTCCACAGTTATTAACAGAGAGCTTTTTTTGCCAAAGTTGCCCTTTTTGGATTCGTATTTCGTAAGGTAGGTACGATGATATGCCCAGGGAAGTCAATGAAATTTCCATTGCGAAAAGATCCTGGACCGACCGGGAATCGAACCCAGACACCTTCACCATGGCTTTGCTTTGTAGCCGCGAACTCTAACCACTCGGCTAAGGAAGGCTCCTGAATCAATGTTGGGTAGCTGATTAATGACTTATTTCACCCCCCCCTGGAAAAAAGCGAGTGGGAATCTACGAGATCTTCCATTGATTGATCACATCAAAGGTTTGGCTTTGATTTAGCATAATAAATAAATTTTGAGTTCACTGACTCCCTATATAGTCGATGCCGGTTATGGACCCTTGGCGTATTATGGACCCCCTACAGAAAAACATAAAATTAACACTCAAAGCATCCTTATTTCTATGAAAACCCACCGGGGGAACTTCGATCTTATTGTTAGTCAGCAGTTTCAGACAAAATATTTGGTTTTAGACGCATAAATACAGATATTTGAACAGTTTTGTAAATGAAACCATACAAGAGGGTACATAATACGCATTTCCAGGTGGGTCCATAATAGGCACGTCGGCAGAGAGCCGGATTACATGGGAGTCAAATGGAGGGTCCATAATAGGAAACGTCAAATTTGTAAACATTGCTATTATGGACCCTGGGAGGGTCCATAATAGGCATTCGGACAACAGTTTTCCAAATGCATATTTCGCTGTAAAAATCGTATGGTTTTGTATGTTTAATAGGCGTACTATGAAGTAAAGACATTGAACTTGTTGTGAGACTTCACATAACGTATATCCGTCTGAGATATCATTGCAGAAAAGCGAAACCCTATCTCGTTAAAAAAATGCTTACATGTAACTGACAGAAAGTATCAAAGAGAATTGCATTTAATAATAATTATGCTTTTCTTTTTCGTAAAAAACAAATCCGTGAAATGGGGCGTTCGAGGAAAAGGTTTTCTGAAAAGTGGTCTGAAAAAAAGGCCATTCCAGGAAATGATTTCCGGGAAACGTCATCCCGGGAAAAGGTTTTAGGAAAAATGTCATAGGAATCTCTCAGTTAATGACTGCGGAAGTGCTCATAGGAGCACTAAGCTGAGACGTAGGTTCTGTACAAGTTGGAACGTAACGCCAGAAAGAAGGAGATTTATCTCGGATGCGCACATGTGATGCATTTTATTTTAATTTGTCATTATGAGCGAATTGTGCATATTTAAAAAAAAAAGATATTGTAGTCCGTAATGTATTCGCTGAGTGATGAAAGTTTTTGTTTTCACTCAGGCATATACGGGTTAAAAAAAAGCACCGCACCTAATGTGCTACAGTAATGGACTAAACATGTTCAATTCTCAATGCAAAATAATAAACTTTATGGATATTAATTTTAGTAAATCAGTGACCGATTTCAATGACGCTTTAGATATTATTCGAATTTTAACGCATATTAAGAGTATAAAAATGAATGCGGCTTCACCAAAGTGAAGCTTTTGATAAAATATTATAAAATATTAAAAAACAACATTGCTCAACGTAACAACTTTGCTCAGTTTTGTCATTATAACTTCTAAACTTGTTTCTTCACAAGTCTTAAAAATACTGTTGAAATTCATCTTATATCTGACGGGTGTGAAAATTTCAGCCAAAATCGGTCTTTTAATTACTGAGATCTAGACTTCCAAAGTAGAGCATTTTGTAAGAACAATCGGAAATGGTGCGAATGTATTGTACATTACTGTACATTGTATCTTATGTTATATCACAAAAAAGCCTTTATCAGCCGTCGTATTTGCTTCATTTAAAGGTGAGCAATGTGAATAAATTTGCTGCAGTTTCAGTAGAGTTCCTCAAGCGTCAGCCAGAACCGGAAGTCGATGTACTGGTATGTATAATGGGAACTTCTAGGGGGTTTTATCGACCAATTTTTCTGAAATTAGACAGAGAGATGAATTTCAATAGCCACTTAAATTATTTTACAGGAATCCGTGAATTTTATCGTAATCTCAACAGCTGAAAAGTTTGGTGAAATAAATTAACACAGTACGGTAATTTTTTGCAGTCTTCGGTAAAATTTCACCAGAATCCGTAAAGTTTTGACGGAATTACGGTGTTTTATTTTACCGAACTTTTCAGCTGTTAAGATTACGGTGAAAAAAAATTAAGTGAAGTAAAATAATTTAAGTGTGTACTAAGTATATTGACGCATATAACTTCAATAGGAACAAAGTCGCCATAAATCGAGTTTAATAAAAAAAAAAGTGTAAAGTGCAACAGACTCGATAGTATATAAGAAAACTGGGGCAATTTGAAACATTTGAGATGTGGAGAGTCGACTGTAGTAACATCTATGCTTTGTTCAAACTTGTTTAACGCTAGTGAGCCTTAACAAAAATTGCCCAAGTGCTCTCAGGTAGAATTAGAGTATTGATAATATATTCTTTGATTCTTCTATTTTTCATAGTTAACCAATATTTGTATCCGGCCAAATTCTGGGCGATGTGTCAACCCATCCAGCATAGGTATCGACAATTTGCATTGAATCATACTGAAAGAGACCACCATAATTTCATCGAAGGATATTATACGAAAGATAAACAAAGTAACGACTGCTTGTTACTTATGGATGGAGCAAAACCCCACGCCAACATTTTTGCATTTGGTAATGCTGACGCACATCAAAATAAAATGCATTCTGAAGATCAGGAAACTGTTGGAATGCTGGCATGTTCTTCTCGCAGGAATTACAATTCAAGGATAAGACCAAAAACAAATGAAATGGTGTCTATGCACTATCATTCTTCCTTTTCTTTGTCGAAAGCTGCATGCTATTCATTGGCTATATTCGGTAAACGATTTTTCAATATTGGTAGTTTTATACGGTATATTGTGTTGTTCTCAATTATGTTATCAGTTTCCAATAATGTGACATGTAACTCCACGAAGGCGAATGAAATTGTCAGTAATTTAACAATCAAGATTGATGCAGTCCAACAAAGTATGAATCGGCTAATTGATGCCTTGGCTGGGAACTCTAGCACACCAGATCATAATATTTCATTTGTGGTATCGGAAGGAGCAACTGGAAATTTCACACGTCCTAATCAGAGTGACAAATTGGCTATGCTTGAGAACGAAATGAAGAAAATGAAAGGAGATATTGAGCAATTGATTCAATCAGCGAACATAACAGCTGAAGATAAAACGCGTCTTGCCAATTTGGAATCGTCTGTAGAAGTATTGCAAAAACTGTTGGACGACCAAAAACATGAGATGGATCAAAAACTTGCGCAGTTGGAAGCTTTGATTGAGTTTCTGCTCGGAACTATAAAAGAACTTCGTGCTGAACTTGACAGTCTCAAGCGAAAGGCTGAACTGGAGGAGGAAGATAGAAGGATGCGTAGGTTACCTACAGAATGCATTGAGGCCATCAAGAGTCACGACTTTATCACTGCTGAGAGCAAGCTTCAAGAAATGAACGATGATACCAAGATCAACTTAATCGTAAACAATGTATACGATCACCACCAGAGCAATTTTGAATTGCTGCTACGGTTTGCAGAAAGTATTACCGTAAAGCAAAGAGGTTTTTTAGTTTTGAAAGCATTGAATTACGAAATGGACAATAATGGACACAAAGACCCATTCAAAATGGTGAAGTTAGTAGGTAGCCTCAGGAGAAATATCATTGCTAATCAAAACACTTCAGCGCAGACGAAACAGCAAGCGGGATTGTTTGAGAATGACCTGAACAAATCGATTAAAACCGTATCGAAAGAAAAGTTGAAACAAGCTATGCTGAATAATGTTTACGAATCAAACGAAATTCAAACTCTCTCTAATGATATCTTTCGGGTCAGTGATAAATTATTTGGCGATATTATTAAAGATGTTGTCAATGAAATTTTCCAGCTAATGGACACCAAAAAAATATTGAAATATATAAAAAGCCATAGTTTTGTCCAGCAATCTGTTCTTGGTTATTCTGCCGTATTTAACAGGATACGATATTCAAATAGCGATTCCTTGTTCAGTATTGCTTACTATATTAAAGATGCAATGGAAGCACCCAGTTTTGCTAGTCTTGATTCTAATTATAAATCTACTCTAAATCAATTGAAAAATTCTCTACCCCAATCTGTGAGGAATGCAGCATTTGCCTCAAAAGTCTGTATTGAGAACAAAATTTATCCAAAATATTTATATGCTTCTGGGAAATACCTTCACGATAATCCGAGACGCCACGTGTTCACCTGGATGCCCGATAATAAAAGAGACGTCAATTATAGAGAGGACCACTGGGAGCTCATTCGAACTGGTGACAGTTTTTACATTTACAATGTAGCTCATCGGGAATACATGTATTCCCCCAGTGAGTACAAGGATTTCAAGCAAGGCAACGATAGGCGCAAAGTTTTCACCTGGACCGAAGGCGGCTCTTTCGACAGTTGCAAATGGAAACTGGAACCGGCTGGAGATAACGTTTACATAAAAAGTGCTGTACGATCGGAGTATTTGTATACGTCCAACAGATATAAACACGCAAACGTCCAACAGAAGATTTTCACATGGATTCCGGGGGGACGGGTGAGAAATGGATTATGGACAATTGTTGATTGTAGTAATGCGTGAAAATGTCGGAACAGAGGACGATGTTATATGATTCGAATAAAATGGCAATATAAAGTTTGAATATTGTAAAACAACTGATTGCACTTTAACACTTCACTTTTTGCAAAATAAAATAAAAATACTAAAATCACTAATAAGGCGAGCAAATACCTGTAAACTCTAATGTGTGTTGCTTATCTTGACAGATAGGCCTATTTCGTCTGCGACTTACAGGCTTCTTCATTGTAGAGTGCTCGACACTGAAGAAGTCTGTAAGTCGCAGACGAAATAGGCCTATCTGTCAAGATAAGCAACACATATGTATTAGAATTTAAAGGTATTTGCTCGCCTTACTAGTGATTTTAGTATTTTTATTTTTTTGCAAAAAGTGAAGTGTTTAAGTTCAATTAGTAGTTTTAAACATACTTTAATAATCCCTTCCCTAAATTTAATTAAAAACTGTTTTGAATATTGTAGTTTGAAAATAAATATTTTGTGTAAAATGTGCTATTCATTTTTTTTCATTTATATAGTTAACATCGAAATAGATAACACTGAATCAACAATTTCACGTCACAATACTCGATTCGTGGCAACATCTCTCCATCCTCGGTTCTGCCCCACGCTGGCCAAATCGATACGCACTTGATCCGCCCACCTACCTCGCTGCACTCCACGCCTAGTTGTACCAACCGGATCCGAAGCGAACACAATCTTTGCAGGGTTGCTGTCCGGCATTCTTGCAACATGCCCTGTCCATCGCATCCTTCCAGCTTTGAACACCTTCTGGATACTGGGTTCGCCGTAAAGATGATCGAGCTCGTGGTGCATCCTTCGCCGCCACACACCGTTTTCCAGCACACCGCCAAAGATCGTCCTAAGCACCCGACGTTTGAAGACTCCAAGTGCTTGCAAGTCCTCCTCGAGCATCGTCCACGTTTCATGTCCGTAGATGACTACCGGCCTTTTGAGCGTTTGGTACATGGTACATTTGGTGCGGGTGTGAATCTTTTTTGACCGCAGTTTCTTGTGAAGGCCATAGTAGGCCCGACTTCCACTGATGATGCGCCACCGTATTTCACGTCTAACGTTATTATCAGCCGTCAGCAAGGATCCAAGGTAGACGAGCTCGTCGACCACCTCGAAGGTATACCTGTATTGTAACACTGCTTCCTAAGCGAGCCCTGTCACGCTCGGCTCCACCAGTTAGCATGTGCTTTGTCTTGGACGCATTTACCACCAGTCCAACTTTTGCTGCCTTGCGTTTCAGGCGGGTGTACAGGTCTGCCATCTTTTCAAATGTTCGGCCGACAATGTCCATATCATCGGCGAAGCAAACAAATTGACTGGATCTCGTAAAAATCGTACCCCGGCTGTTAAGCCCGACTCTCCACATAACACCTTCTAGCGCGTTGTTGAACAGCAGGCACGAAAGTTCATCACCTTGTCGTAGTCCCCGGCGGGATCCAAACAAACTGGAGTGTTCGCCTGAAACCTTCACACAATTTTGCACACCTTCCATCGTCGCTCTTATCAGTCTCGTGAGCTTCCCGAGAAAGCTGTTCTCGTCCATGATTGTCCATAGCTCTTCGCGATCGATACTATCGTATGCCGCCTTGAAATCGATGAAAAGGTGTTGCGTTGGGACCTGGTATTCACGACATTTTTGGAGGATTAGCCGTACAGTAAAGATCTGGTCCGTTGTCGATCGGCCGTCAACGAAGCCGGTTTGTTAACTTCCCACGAATTTACTACAGGTGACATACGACGAAAGATGATCTGGGATAATAATACCTTGTAAGCCGCATTTAGATCGCTCGAGAGTTCTCGCATTTTACTTTGTCGCCTTTCTTGTAGATGGGGCATATCACCCCTTCCTTGTTATGTTTCCCAGATTATGCCTATCAGCCGGTGCAGACAAATGGCCAGCCTCTCCAGACCCATCTTTATGAGTTTAGCTCTGATTCCATCCTTACCTGCAGCTTTGTTGTTCTTGAGCTGGTGAATGGCATCCTTAACTTCCCTCAAAGTAGGGGCTGGTTGGTTTCCATCGCCCGCAGTACTGACGAAGGCATTTCCTAATTTGCCTGTGCGATCACCTCACGCTTGTCCGTCAAAATGATCCCATCCTTATCCCTGCACTGAGATGTGCGGCACGAAGTCGTTGCGGAATGCGTTGACCTTATGATAGAACTTACGTGTTTTTTGAGACCAGCACAGCTGTTCCATCTCCTCCAGGTGGCGTTTTTTCTCCCGAAAGAGGCGGGTATGCTATTGCCGGTTCTGTCTATAACGCTCCACGTTCTGCCGGCATGACCGCCCGCGCTGCATTCTTCTCCTCCAGAATCTGCCTAAATTCGTCGTCTAAGCAATCGTTCCGTCGACTCCGTCCCACGTACCCGACGTTGCTCTCAGCTGCATTGTTAATGGCTGGTTTCACTGTTCTCCAGCAGTCATCAAGAGGGGCTTCATCTAGCTCACCCTCTTCCGGTAATGCAGCTTCGAGGTGCTGCACGTATGCAGTTGCGACATCCGGTTGCTTGAGCCGCTCTAGGTCATAGCAGGGCGACCGTCGGTACCGTACGTTGTTGACGACGGAGAGTTTTGGACGCAGTTTAACCATCACCAGTGGTCAGAGTCGAGGTTAGCGCCACGATAGGTCCTGACGTCGATAATGTCGGACAAGTGCCGTCCATCAATCAGAACGTGGTCGATTTGTGATTCCGTCTGCTTTGGTGATCTCCAGGTGTATCGATTTGGAAGGCTGTGCTGGAAGTAGGTACTACGAATGGCTATATTCTTGGAGGCGGCGAAATCAATTAGTCGTAAGCCGTTTTCGTTCGTTAGACGGGGGGCGCTGAACTTCCACGGTTCTTCAGCACGTCGGCGAGTATGCGTGTGCTCCCGATGAAGTTGAGATTTTGTACCAACTTCAAGTGATATGTCTCCCTCTGATTTAATTTTTGAATCAAATGATTGACGCAATGTTCAATGCCACCACTATGACTGAAGCAGTCCAAGTTGGTGTAAAATTCGAAAATCAAATTGATATTTATTTGTTCGTTTTTTTCAATGGATCCAAATAACAATTTAAATATTTTAAATTGGAATGCTCGTACTTTGAATGGTAAAGAGGATGAGATTTTTTTCCATTTGATTTGAAACAATTAAAATGGTTACTCGTAGTATGAAAAAGGGAGGAGTTTAAATTACCTACCACAATATCGGCAAAGGATTTTCTTTGGGTAGATTCATTTGAAATTGAAAGATTTGAACGGCTACCCGACGGATTAAAAGTAGTTTGTGAATGAGCATGATTATAATCCTTCTGATGGGTATGATTCTTAATCAAGCGATCGTTTACTGAAAAATGAGCATTGTTCGATACTCTACCAGGGAAATTCCGGAAACGACCGTTATCGTAACGGACAATCCCGTTCATCTGCCTGGCACGAGCCTCGATGACTCGCCTACGCGAAGGGCAATCCCAAAAGTTAGATTTATGATTGCCCCCGCAATTCGAGCATACGGACTTTGTGGTATCATCCTTCACTGGACAGACGTCCTTAGCGTGAGATGAACCTCCGCAGATTACGTATTCAGCATCCATGGGGCAATGTTTTTTTTACCATGACCCCACTTTTGGCACCGACGGCACTAAGTGGGATTCTGAAAATTTCTTTCAGATTTCTGGAATTGTTCCCATGTCACACGGACATCTTGCTTCTTCTAAAGATTTGATAGTATTTAGATCATTTTTGTTAAAGTAAAACTTAATAATATTCTTGAGAAAGCCTTTTCCGAAGAATGCCAAATTGGGATCTCTTTTTCATAATGATTACTTGATCTTTTCAGGTGACTTATAGTGACTTGAGAAACTTTTCAATACGACTTTGTACAAAGCTTCGGTTTTGTCGTTATAAGGAAAACATTTGTGCTTCTTTTCTTCAAGATGTTTGAGAAGAAATTCACAATCTTTCAGAGTTTCCGGCAAAACGTGACAGTCTCCTTTCTTTGCAATTTGGAAGGAAACATTGATTCCCCTCTTTGGAGTTCAACATCTCCTGCCTAAATCCCCCAAATTCGGAACAATTGATCACGATAGGCGGCACTCTTTGTTTCCTCACTTGAATTGAAGAGCCTGGGCTAGAGTCTGCTTTGGTTTGATGTTAAGAAAATTCATCTAAAGCATCGAACTGATTGCTCATTTCGATGCAATTATCAACATTATCCATTTAACCCTTAGAAGAATGCGCGCATTCTGGAGAAACGTCCTTCTTTTCATTTTGCCATGTTTAGTGACCGTTGTAAAACCTTCTTTTTTTGGAAGGAAGTTGTAAACTTTGAGATTCACCCTTCGTTTTGTTTGTAGTTGCAACCATGTTCCTTCTTCTCAAACCCCCAACGTCTGACTTTTCATTAAAAATGAACTTTAAAAAATCATAACTTGGCCAATTAACAATCAATTTTGAATCTTTTGGTCTCAAACAAACCGCATACTCCTCAAGATTTATTGTGTTCCGGAAGAAATGGGATTGGCCACTTGGTTCCGGAGTTATTCCGGATTCAAATGGGGTATATTCGTTCCGGAAGTGATAGTTCCCTTAGATTGTTCAAGATTAGCGGTAAGAAAATTATGCATTGTGTACTTTTTATAAGTAAAAAGCTGCCAGAAGGTCGAATGACATTGGTTCTCATTGATTCTGGCCATTTCGGATACCCGGTCACCTGGCACCGGTTCCTGAATGTACCCAGAGAGGACATTTTCTGAAACTCAAAGAATACTACCGTGCGACGGCTCAAAATTCCTGATTTTTTATCCAGAACATCATAGATATAATGCCAAAGACCAATATGAGGTTCCGGCCACATCCGGATACCCCGGAATCGGTTCCGCTAGGGCCTCAGTGGGACACTTTTGTAATCTTACTCACTCATATCGTGCGACGGCTTAAAATTCATGATTTTTTATCCGGAACATCATAGATATAATGCCAAAGACCAATATGAAGTTCTGGCCACATTCGGATACCCCGGAATCGGTTCCGGCAAGGCCTTAGTGGGGCACTTTTGTAATCTTACTCACTCATACCGTGCGACGGCTCAAAATTCCTGATTTTTTATCCGGAACGTCATAGATATAATGCCAAAGACCAATATGAGGTTCTGGCCACATCCGGATACCCCGGAATCGGTTATGGTGGGGCCTCAGTGGGACAATTTTGTAATCTTATTCACTCATATCGTGCGACGGCTCAAAATTCCTGATGTTTTAACCCGGAACGTCATATATATAATGCCAAAGACCAATATGAGGTTCTGGCCACATCCGGATACCCCGGAATCGGTTATGGTGGGGCCTCAGTGGGACACTTTTGTAATCTTATTCACTCATATCGTGCGACGGCTCAAAATTCCTGATTTTTTATCCGGAACGTCATAGATATAATGCCAAAGACCAATATGAGGTTCTGGCCACATCCGGATACCCCGGAATCGGTTATGGTGGGGCCTCAGTGGGACACTTTTGTAATCTTATTCACTCATATCGTGCGACGGCTCAAAATTTATGATTTTTTATCCGGAACATCATAGATATAATGCCAAAGACCAATATGAGGTTATGGCAACATCCGGATACGCCGGAATCGGTTATGGTGGGGCCTCAGTGGGACACTTTTGTAATCTTATTCACTCATATCGTGCGACGGCTCAAAATTTATGATTTTTTATCCGGAACATCATAGATATAATGCCAAAGACCAATATGAGGTTATGGCCACATCCGGATACGCCGGAATCGGTTCCGGGAGGGCCTCAGTAGGACACTTTCGTAATCCTACTCACTCATATCGTGCGAAGGCTCAAAATTTATGAATTGTCATCATGAACATCATAGCTATATTACCGTGGACCAATATGAGGTTCTGGTTACATCCGGATACCCCGAATTTATATCCAACAGCATCACTCCATAAATCAATGTAAAGGTTCTGACTAGATACTTGAAATCTTAGCGAAATGCTGAGGCTGGTTCGAAGGACACAGAACCTGGACTAAGACACAGAGCCTGGACGCTGAAGCAGAACCTCTTCGTGGAGATATAGCCTGGAGGCTGAGCTGTAGTCTGGAGGAAGAGTTAGCATGGACGAAAATCTAATATAGATTTGAAGGTCAATACGCGTTGAACAAATTCAGCGTGATGCGAATGCTGACTCATCTAAGGAACTGGTCAACAGTGTTGGAAGGAACTTGGTAGTCTGGAGAAATTGATGCTAGGTGAATTTGGTTGGGAGGAGCTCACGGAAGAGCTTGGCAACTAATTTCAATACTGTCGTTAGCAACTATAATAAAAGATACAAGGTGTAAAAAAATGGACGAATACAAATTAATAAAATGATGTAGTTTATGAACCAGCATCAAAGCTTAACAAATGATATAGAATTTCATCATATGACTTTCAAAGACATTTTCAAATTTCTTTATTATTTAAATTTGGAGCACTTCTGCCACAAGATTAACTGATATTCTAAAAATAAAATTATACTTTTCTCTAGTCAATTGCATCAAGGTTAACAATAAATTGTATAAGAATGTATTTAGCATTGCGAACGAATTCCAAAAAACGACATGTTGTCATAAAAGATATATAGGATGAAATAGTCAAAAGAATTTGTAGCGAGCATGTCTTAGAATTTTCTCTAAATATTAATTTTTTTCAACAACATTTATGAAAGGGACTCTATAAATTTTGATAAGGTATAGTGCCGTTTGATTTTGGCAGAATTCCAGAAAAAAAATCATGTTGCCAATATCGAACCGTGTCAAAATCAAACAGTTGTTTTTAATCACACTTTTGTATTTATAAACACGGATTAAATTTAACTATTTTGAAAAAAAAGACACAAAGAAACATTAAGATAACCAAGATCGGGGACTAACCCATGATGTATTTTTTTTTGTATATAAATTTCAGTACAAGTCGGACTCGATTATCTGGGATTCGATTATCCGGAATTTTAGACTGGATTATCCGGAGTACGATATTTGATATTCTTGTTTTTCAGTATTTGTGCATAAATTTGAGATAATTTAGTATTGCACTATACAATATGAATGGTTTAGCAGTTTTGGACGTAGGTAAGAAAAGGGGGTTTGAAAAAGTTTTTTTTGTGTACGTTGGTCAAAAAATGTTTTTTCTTCTCAAGACCCCCAAATGTTCCTAGAAATAATATCTTACTACGCCACTGCATCATACAAATAAAATATCGAATGAAAAATATTTGAGTTCTTTATTTGCAGATTTCAACTTTTTTTTCCGTAGGATTCGATTATCCGGAGTGAAAAACAATCGATTCTCGAGTCCGATCTGTAGTACCAATAGATTATTTAGTTGCATTGTGTAATGAAAAACAAACTAATCTTAATATGTCTGTAGATTCAAATACAGGTCGGACTCGATAATCGAATCGCTAAAACAACATTTAAATCCACGATAAAAGAAATAAAATAAAAACACGGTTTTATATCGTGTTTTTTTTTTATGTTGACAAAAACGGTTAGCCAGAAATGTCTCATGGACTTATCGATATGGATCCAAACGAAGTTTACACAGAGTGCATATGAGTCTTATAAGAATAATTCTAGAGTAATCGCATGTTACCAGAATATTATATTGATCCATGGCATAATAGCTATGATGTGCAGCATAAAAATCATGAATTTTGAGCCGTCGCACGATATGAAGGAGAAGATTTACAAAAGTGTGCGACTGAGGTCCTGTCGGAACCGATTCCGGGGTATCCGGCTGTGGCCAGAACCTCATATTGGACTTTGGCACTATATCTATGATGTTCCGGATAAAAAATCATGAATTTTAAGCCGTCGCACGATATGAGTGAGTAAGATTACAAAAGTGTCCCACTGAGGCCCTAGCGGAACCGATTCCGGGGTATCCGGATGTGGCCGGAACCTTATATTGGTCTTTGGCATTATATCTATGATGTTCTGGATAAAAAAATCAGGAATTTTGATCCGTCGCACGGTATGAGTGAGTAGGATTACGAAAGTGTCCCACTGAGGCCCTCCCGGAACCGATTCCGGGGTATCCGGATGTGGCCAGAACTTCATATTGGTCTTTGGCATTATATCTATGATGTTCCGGATAAAAAATCATGAATTTTAAGTCGTCGCACGATATGAGTGAGTAAGATTACAAAAGGAAAAAATCTGAACTGCTACGGCAAATGAAATGTAATATGTTGTTAACAAAATGTTAATGAAATCCTAAATTTGTTTTACCAAATTAGGATGATAGTGTTGTCCAATAACACAGAACACCTAGATATAAGAAATAATGAATGTTATGTTTGGAATGATACTAATAAAGAAATTGAAAAAAAAAAAAAAAAAAAAAAAAAAAGATTACAAAAGTGTCCCACTGAGGCCCTAGCGGAACCGATTCCGGGGTATCCGGATGTGGCCGGAACCTCATATTGGTCTTTGGCATTATATTTATGATGTTCTGGATAAAAAATCAGGAATTTTGAGCCGTCGCACGGTAGTATTCTTTGAGTTTCAGAAAATGTCCTCTCTGGGTACATTCAGGAACCGGTGCCAGGTGACCGGGTATCCGAAATGGCCAGAATCAATGAGAACCAATGTCATTCGACCTTCTGGCAGCTTTTTACTTATAGAAAGTACACAATGAATAATTTTCTTACCGCTAATCTTGAACAATCTAAGGGAACTATCACTTCCGGAACGAATATACCCCATTTGAATCCGGAATAACTCCGGAACCAAGTGGCCAATCCCATTTCTTCCGGAACACAATAAATTTTGAGGAGTATGCGGTTTGTTTGAGACCAAAAGATCCAAAATTGATTTATAATTGACCAAGTTATGATTTTTTAAAGTTCATTTTTAATGAAAAGTCAGACGTTGGGGGTTTGAGA
The DNA here is from genome assembly GCF_002204515.2 of Aedes aegypti. Classification (NCBI taxonomy): domain Eukaryota; kingdom Metazoa; phylum Arthropoda; class Insecta; order Diptera; family Culicidae; genus Aedes; species Aedes aegypti. The sequence continues at coordinate 146,420,390 of NC_035108.1, forward strand.
GTTAAAGTGTTGTTTCCAAGACGGTGTCCAAGAAGGATTACCACCACTAGCTTTCACTAACGAAAAATCAAAGCTACAAGTCCAAACAAGGATCGAAAAGAGATCAATAGGTAGAAAATAGTAGCACTGAAAATACTGCTTTTTTGAACCACCGAAAAGTACTGTTTCATTGCTTTAGATAGTTTTAAAAACTTCCGAGAGCAGAAAGATTTTTTGTACGCACAGCACAGGGCAAAGTTACGATGTGTGTTGATTTTGGAAGTACACTCACAATTGGGAATAAGTTCGAATTGGATGTTTGGAGCAAACACGATTTTTCGAACCAATGCTAAAAATACTGTGTTTAGCAAAGCGGTAACTAGATGGTGGTAGTGCGCAAATTTTAAACTTGAGCCAAAGATATAAGAGCGTCATGGGTCAACCATTAGCCAACTATCGAATTTTAGAATTTAGAGCGATTTTGGGTACGATGAAAATAATTAGAGTGTTACTCTAGATTCGAACTATTGCCCCACAATATTGAAATTGATATAGGTAACTAAAAATGGGTAAATATATTGTGCCAAAATTTATTTGTTCATCAATCTATTAGCCAATATTTGAAGGATCACTGTGTGAAATTAATTTCTTTTCAACTGTTATAATTTTTATGGAAATTTTGATTATTCCACAAAGCTTGAACTTTTGCCTTACTTTACTCTATTGTACAAATTTTACACTCATTGTCGCTGTGAAGGTTTATAGATAACACTGCGGAACACGTTTTTGTCTCCAGCACCAAAATACCGCTATTTACTTAATTAAGGGTTGCTGAATCCATTGCCGTTTTCAGAAATATCATAGCACGTCTAGTTTTTGAGATATCGACTGTTGAAAATGCAAAAAATGACTATTTCAGCCAACTTGCATGCAAGTTTGACAGCTTGTAAGGTAATATATTGGCTTAATTTGCCACAGAATTCAAACTTTATGTGTATAACAATACTTATCATTGAAGTTTGTAATTCTTTCGAACCGGAAAAGTTATTATTTTATGGTTTAGAGAATTGTTGTATTTTTCCATATAGAAGAAACGAAGAATTTTGTATGGAGACTGCAAGCATGTTGAAAAAATCGATTTAATCGAAAGTTAATCGCGCAATTTCAATCAAATTATGTCTGAAATGAAAGTTCAAGTTCTATTTTGCATGTTTGGTGGATTAGATTACAAAAAAGTTTGATAAATTGTACTTTAAATTTCATGTAAACATTAATAAAACCAGTGTTTTATACAACTTTGGCGACCTGTAGCTAAACATTGTGACGTGCTGGAACATTTCTGAGAATGGCATCAGATTCAGCAACCCCAAATCTACTAGAGACACATAATTTGATCCTTGAGACACGCAAAAATGTCATTTTTGTTACGCTGTGTAACCATTGCTGTATCAATAAACCATGAATAATCCTTTTTATTGTTTTTTTACTCCGTCAATTATAGCGTAGGGGCTACCTAATTTATTTGTCGTTACCATTTTCAACAAATTCTTACGTACTTGAGGGATTTTTCAATTTTCAAAACAATTGATGCATTGAAAACTGCTGTTTATTATAGTTTTTTCCTTCTGATCATCATCCTAGAAGATTTCAAAGCATAATGATGACCTCTGAATGTATACCAAACCATTCCTGTAGCATATTCTGTGGTATTTCCCTTTGAGTATTTTCCATTCAAATTACTGAAAAATAGAATTATTTGTTAGTTCCATACACTTCCCGTGTTCTTCAGAGCATACCTTGAGTGACATGCCGTATACCACCATGCTCCGTGGTATGTTACTGCGCAGCTATCGCCCCATGTATCGTTATCCCTGTCCAATGTACTGAATTTAGCCGCCTTCGTTCCAGTAAACGAATCTCCAGCGGGTCCACTGAATCCTTCGGCCAGAGTCACTGTATAGGAGGACTGCTCTCCAGCTACCTCGAATCGATCCCATTTGGCATAAGTTGAGTTTCCATCGAAGTCCTCCAGCAACACTACCAGCTCGTGTGGTGCTGAGTACGTTAGTTGATGAATCACATCCAACCCCAACCAAAACTCTCCGGCATCCAAAGTGCCGAAACCTCGTTTGTATTCGCTCCAATCGCGGTAGAAATTGACGGAACCATCGAACCGATTTTGAATTACGGTCCAACCACCTCCGTCATATTCTTGGTCGCACAACACCTCCGTCACCTCATGAAGGTTCGTCTTAACTCTGTAAACGCCGGATTCTTTCGTCGGCACCTTATCACATGATGCGTAGACGGAATCAGCACACTGTATGGATTTCATCAAATGGTTCACTTTTACAACCGATTTTCCGATGTTAAGGATCTCCGCTTCTAGTGCTTCCATTTTCCCAGTGAGCAACTCATAACCGAAACCCGAGCAGGAGGAAGTTCCGTCCGCTTGTACCGCCAGCAAAAATAAAGTTCCAAGCAACGCTAACTGAAAATGACTCATCTTGGTAGCAGAACGAAAGCAAATTCTTCCTTCTTTTTAGTAGGGCAAACGCTCCCTTAGTGGAGGTAGCTCCAATAGTGGAGGTAGTGTGTTTTGGCATGTTTCGCGCTAATAAATGATTATGTGATATTTTTGTATTATGCACGATGCGAAAATGACACAAGTAATCGAATAATATTCATGAAATTTAACCGTAAAACTGTTTAAAACAATTATTTTGCTTAATTTTTTTGCTCCTTTGTACCTATAGTGGTGCATCAGTACCCATAGTGGAGGGTCCCATAAGAAATCAATGGTTTGCGCCACTAAAGGAACCATCCTTAAAATATACCTCCACTAAAGGAACAGTGTTCCTATTATTGGTGCAAGGCTTTTTGCAGGGAAATTTCAAATGAATCGTGATTTTTATACATTTGAATGATAGAAGGATTTGACATCTATCGAATGATACGTTAAAATCATATATTTCATGATCTTAACACCGTGTTTTAGCAGTTTTCCCTTAGGTGCACCACTAATGGTACACTTGCCCTAGCAGAGCTGGTCTTAAACTAAAGTGGTTTGCTTGTGATGCTGATAGCGAACCTTGAGCAAACTCGAAGACGGGGATTTTTGTGTTGCGCTTGATGAAAGTACCGCAATTTGGAGTACCTAAAGTTGATTATTCATGACTTCGTATATTGTGGTGCTCATTTTAAATTCATATCCAGCGGCGGTATATGCGTAGATAATTCTGCCATTGGGTGCAGAAATTTCTTAGCTCCTTTTCAATTTTATGAATGTTTCCAACTGAGGGATGCATTTGACAAATTCGCTATAAATGATCAATAAAAATCGATCAAACAGAATGGACCTAGAGCTCTTAATCACTATGGACCAATGCACGAGTTCATTACTTGACGTTTGAGCGGAGCCGTGTTATTTATGTAACCATGGCAACGAGTGAATACGGCACCGCTCAAACGTCAAATTAGTGAACTCGTGCACTGGTCCATAACGAAAACGATCAGTGCGCTAAAGAAGGCGTGTAATTTATGTGACCATGGAAACTAGTGAATTTTGCACCGCTCAAACGTCAAATTAGTGAACTCGTGCATCGGTCCATTCTAAGTGATTTGTTGCATACCAAGATATCATGCTTGAAGCTACGGTTTACAATATTTATAAGGTTATATTCCGAAAACTGACAGCTACTTAACGACTTTATTCCTATCCACCTCGAACAAATTTCTTGAATAAATAATCTAGTGATCCAGATCGTATATGCTACGATAGGAGTGACGTCACATGGTTACAATCAAACTTGATATTTACACAAGTAAAGAGACTGCCTTTGCTTTTTTATGCCGTGGCGTGAAGTCATAAACGAAGAAATTTGAATTTCGAGTTCCCATAGCAACTCATACAAAGTGCAGCTGTAACTCTGCGAGTGAATCAAAATTTGATGAGAATTTTGCAGAGGAGCAATTCTCGCTGAAACCAAGCCGCCATCGGCACCCATCATAAGAATTCCAGTTTTATGTCACTGATCGCTAGTATACCCTAAAACTAAACTTACTCTAAACTAAACTCTTACACCATCTAGCTAAACTGTTTGCGAAAAAGCCCATTTTTTGATAAATCTTAGGTATTTCTTCACGTGATGTGTATTTACTTTGGAATACATAGCAAATTTAGCGGCATCGTATACAGGAAGGATAAAGCTTTAATCTGAGACTAAAAACAAATAATTGGCGGCCATTTTAAATTGAGTTAGAAAACCCGTGTGTTCGCCATTAGCGCACCACTCGTTTAGAATTCTGAGATCACCACCAGAAAGCTAAGAAAAAACTGAGTAAGATAGGCTATAAGAACTAGGTGAGCAATGGTATTTACCCTATAAAATGAACGAATTTCTAAATCATGTTCTACGGTTTTGAAGTGTATGGCGATGCAATCAATGAAAACAATTTTTTTTTGTACAACAAAGAAAAAAAATTTTCAATTGTTGGTGTTATCTTCGAGTCGAGCGAAGAATAAGAGCAAAAATTAAAGTGAAAAAATCTGGCGGGCATCTTGGTTTTTCTACTATGAGTTTTTTTCTACCTTGTTAGCACTTTTTGAATTTTAGGGTGACACGGGAGACCGTGTTATTTTCCCTATCTTTTGTCTCACTCTAACAAATATCATCAACACTTTGTGGAAGCAAATCTCGAGTTATAGTGAACCGATGAAGCTGAAAATGTATTGGATTGTACCCTACATATATAGAATCATAGTGATACATTTTTCGCATCGATATATGGAGTGGTTCTTGGGATTTGCTTCTTCAAATGGATAGGGTGGTTATGATGACGTCCCGTGCGGCCTTAACGCTCAACGCTCCATCATCGTAATCATCGAAACTTCGAAAACAGTTTTTCTGCTCAAAACTAAAAAATATTCGATGAAAATTTGTTCACTGTGTTTCGGTTGGAGAATAGAATACAGTGAACACATTTTCCTGTAAATTATGTTGATTTTGAACGAAAAAACTGCTTCTGAAACTTCCGAAATCAATGACGGATCCTGCCCCTCAAACCTACCGTATCGCTTACTCTTCTTCTTTTCTCTTTCTTATTTGGGTGTTACGTCCTTACTTGAACAGAGCCTGCTTCTCAGCTTAATTCGTTATGAAAACAGATAATTAAATAGGAATTCTCTTTTAGAATGCAATTTTGTACCACAATGATTCTTCGGCATAGCTTCAAGTTCAGGAATATCATTCTTTTTTCATTTATTTGGTCCAAAACCATTGATCGAAATGAACAATCAATTGAACCGCTAAGATAAGATAAGAATGAAAGGATCTGATTGTTTTTTCAATGGATGCCTCATAATTCAACATATAACATTATGAGCGCTAAGATGGTAAAAAAACATTCAACCGCTTAAAACCAAGATGGCGTTGAATTCCAAGATGGTCGCCAGGTTTTTAGAATTTCAAATTAATACTCCGAGTATTGATATTACGTCCACATTGGGACGAAGCCTGCCTCTCAGCTGTTCAATTTCGCTGTTTTTTCACATGTATGTTGGGCGGCAATCAAAACGATACCTTATGGCACAGAAAATTTATTGTTTAGCTCAAAAACTTAAGATTTTCGCTATAAGTAAATGCACTTTTGGCAATGTTTTACAATAAAACTACAGATATCACCACAAGACCTAATAATGTCCCAACGCGCAATTTGTAAACTTCATTCAATGAACAACAATGCATATGATTATTTCAATTAATGTTTTTAGACGGTTTTCATTCATTGAATTCTCACAGTGCGCATCGTACCTTCGTGCTGTGCGTACGCGAAATCTCTCTGCTATTGGAAGTTTTTTTTTTTGAAAACTACCTAGAGCAATAAAACAGTACTTTTCAGTGCTACAAAATCAGTACTTTTCAGTGTTAAAATTAAAAACGGTACTTTTCAGTGCTACTAAAATAGTTATTTATGCAACTAGTTGATGATTTTTGCAGCACGAGTTGTACATTTATCCAACGAGGCTTGCCGAGTTGGATAAATACAACGAGGCTCGCCGAGTTGGATAAATACAACGAGTGCTGAAAAAATCGAGTTTTGCAACGAGTTGCATACAACATTTTTTGCTATTTCGAAAAATGCCGTTTCAGCTGGATGAACTCTAAAAGCACAAACAAATCTTTGAAGAGAACCCACATGGGCATACATCCATGCGTAGTATCAATGCAGTATTTTTCAATCACGTAGGCTGTGAAATAGTACTACTCATGAATGTCACAATTTTTCACGCTCTCATCGGTATCATGCAGATCTTTATTCGCTATAGACCTATGCACGGGTTTACTAATTTGACGTTTGAGCGGTGCCGAATTCACTGGTTTCCATGGTCCCATAAACAACACGGCACCGCTAAAACGTCAAATAGTGAAAAAAGATACTGGGTTGTTCGGTTGACGCCTACCAAATCAGTACTGAAAAGTGCTACTTTTCAGCACCGAAAAGAGTGCTGAAAAGTAGCACTTTTCAGCACTGTTTTTTGTTGTAGGAAAAGTAGGCCGTTATGTTGATCAACTTCTCCATGAAAAGTTGATTGATTTGCAACGGAATTGCAAAACAGTACTTTTCAGTACTATTTTTTCTACTATTGAACCCTTTATGATCCTTGTTTGGACCCGTGCCTTCGATTTTTCGTTGGACTCGTTGGCGAAAGCTAGCGGTGGTAATCCTTCTTGAACACCGTCTTGGGAAAAAAAAACCTCTTAGAAGGTCTCGCCTTCTCTCGTTTATTCACTAAACATGGTATCAACAAGTAACAAAAGGAAGGGTGAATCTCTGAATTCACAACTTCCTTCCAAAAAAGTGGGATTTAAAACTATCACTAAACGTGACAAGAATTGAAGAAAGGACTTTTCTCCGGAATGCGAACTTTCTTCCATAGGTGAAATGAATAATGCTGATAATTGCATTGATATGAGCAATCAGTTCGATGCTCTAGACAAATTTTCCGAACACCAAATCGAAGCAATCTCTAGTCCAGGCTCTTTTATTCAAATGAGGAAGCAAAGAGTGCCGCCTATTGTTCCGAACTTGGGGGATTTGGGCAGGAGATCTTGAACACCATTAAGAGAATCAAGGTTTCCTTCCAAATTGCAAGGAAAGGAGACTGTCGCGTTTTACCGGAAACTCTTAGAGATCGCGAACTTCTTCTCGAACATCTTGAAGAGAAGAAGCAAGAATATTATTTAGTTCAGTTTAACAAAAAAGATCTAAATAATATTAAAGCTTTAGAAAAAGCTAGACTTATATTCGATGTCTGTGTGACATGGGAACATTTCCGGAAACTTACCAGAACATGGGAGGAAATTACCAGAACCCCACTCAGTGCTGTCGGTGCCAAAAGCGGGGTAATGGTACACAAAATTGCCGCATGGATGCTATATGCATGATATGCGGAGGTTCTTCTCACGCTAAGGACGTCTGTCCAGTGAAGGAAGATACCACCAAGTTTATATGCTCGAATTGCGGGGGAATCATAAGTCCAATTTTTAGGATTGCTTTTCGCGTAGACGAGTCGTTGAGGCTCGTGCCAGACAGATGAACAGTAATATCCGTTACGATAACGGTCGTTTCCGGAGTTTCTCTGGTAGAGTATCAAACAATGCTCATTTTTTAGTTGACGATCGCTTGATTGGGAATCATACATATCAGGTAGATCATAATCATGCTCATTCACAAACTAATCTTTTAATTTCGAATGTATCTACCCAAGGAAAATCCTTTGCCAATATCGTAGCAGGTAATTTGAACTGCTCTGCTATTCGTACTATGAGTACCCATTCTAATTGTTTCAAATCAAATGCAAAAAATCTTGCGGCCACAGGAAACTTCTACTCCGCCTTTTCGTCTACCGCAAATTCTAACGGAAAATCATCAGATAATATACCCACTTTAAATGATGTGTCTGCCTCTGATTTAAATTTTCTAACTGAACAATTGAATCTAATGATTGATGCAATGTTCAAAGCCAGCACTGTTTCACTGAAGCAGTCCAAGTCGGTGTAAAATTTACTCATCATATTGTTATTGGATTACGTTTTTCTAATGGATCCAATAAATAATAATTCAAATATTTTAAATTGGAATGCTCGTTCTTTGAATGGTAAAGAGGACGGGTGGTAGGTCATTTGGTATAAAGTCGTTTGGCATAAAGCCGTTTGGCATAAAGTTGTTTGGCATAATGGTCATTTGGCATAAAGTCGTTTGGCATAATGGTTGTTTGGCATAATGGTCGTTTGGCATAATAGTCGTTTGGCATAATGAGTCTGAAACCAAGAATTTCTCAATTTTCGTTTTTTACGTTTATATTGAATCTTTCTGATGACACAAGGTTTGTTTTGGAGTCAATTGATACAAAATGGCACTCTTTTCAACAATCATTCGCTCTTGAATAAATTTAAGCATATTAGGAAAATATTACGGATGAAAATATTACCTGCAAAAAGAATCCTCATGTCTTTTGGATTTGCACTGCCTGTAGTACAATGCTACGCGAAATTCGCTATTCGGAAAGTTTACAAACCAAATTTAAGTCTTTCTCATCACATGTGTCCGATGAACGTTGTCTGACTGATCGAAATGAGAATCACAGTACCACTACCTGTACATCACTCAACGCTATTGCCGAGATCAAAACAGAAATCGCTTCGATACAGAAAACATTGTGTGATCTGACTGCGTTTCGTATGAGTATGAGCACAACTGCAGCAGATCGACCGTTGGCCCATTCATCGCCTACATCCAACGAATGCCAAACTACGATCTACAACGGAACTGTTCAAAGCCGAATAGGAAATGATAGTACCCATCGCAGTGGAACATTTTGGCTGTATTTCAACCGCATTAAAAACGATGTCACGGAGAATGAAATCCATTCAATGGTCGCCGAATCCCTTGGAAATACGGATGCAATTATTGTTAAGAAGCTTGTATCTAGATGGACAGATGTGTCTCGCCTTCCGTATGTGTCTTTTAAAGTTGGTGTTCATGATAGTCTCCGTGAACGTGCACTGTGCTCGTCGACTTGGCCCAAAGGCATTTGTTTTAGAGAGTTCAAAGAACAATGTTATACGTGGGAACCTCAAATACGAATAGAACGAGTTGCGTAAAAATGAAAAATTCATCGTTTGATTTATGTTAGTATGCAATTCAAAAATGTTGGATGTATTAATATTGCTATTGTTCGTCGTGAAATTTGTTGTGTATTTTCATCTAGTATTAAGAACAATATTCAATTAGATCATAAGAGATCCGTTGAATTAAATATATAAATAAATAAATAAATAAATAAAAGTTATTGCCAATAGTATTTTATTATTCATCCAGAAATTACCCTTCTTTCATATATTAATTCTTCTTTTGAGTTTCGCTATTGAAACAAATTTTTGCACTGAATATTTTTATATATTTAGCACAAATTTACCCTTCTATTAATTGTTCAATTTTTTACCTAAATATGATGTAACCATTATAATAGATATGAAAACCGTTGATTTCAAATTTCAATAAATTTCTCCTTCTTTAATGCATAGGCTGTTCTTTGGAGCTATATTTTTTTTAAGTATTTTTGTATACAACTGACAAAAGGGCGGCAATCGATACCATTGATCTGCTCAAATTATCAGCGAAAAGAGAAATCGATTACTGCAGTTACTTTGATGGGTTGTGCTACTTTTCCCCGAATGTCGTTTCCCCGAATGCCATTTCCGGAATATCCCGTTTCCTCGACTAGCCCACTCCCCCGGAAGCACCCATAATTGTCGTAACTACATTTACTATACATTTCAGGGGGGTGAACGAACTGACCATCTAATATGCAGCCTTCTTTATTTAATTGGCGGTTCTTTCGAGTTTTACCGTTTTCAGCATTTTTGCCAACATGTGTATAGCCGAGAATGACAGAATACTTCCTTCTTTTGACTGTTTATCGTTATTTCTCGTCACCACTTTTCGGGGGAACCAGTCATTGCCGCAATAATTTTTGGCGTCAATTCTTGTATTGGTTTAATTGTAAATTTTGCCTTCTTTTAAAAATAGGCTGTTCTCTATGTTTATACTGTTATAAATTTTATTATTTGGTAAAGCTAATTATGAACCATTTTTATTATCAATTCTTGCCACAGATGTGTGTGAGAATTATAATTATTTCAGAACCTGACAATATTCAATATATACTTTTTTGGGGCAAACGCGTGATCTCCTTACGAGATATGCTGGAAAATATATTATTTTAATCACAAATTTTCCCTTTTCTCGATAATAGACGGTGTTTTTGATGTACACTTCCAAAATTAGAACTTATATTGAACTGTTGAAAAGTTCTGCCACAAATATTTTCTTTTAAAGATGTGTTGTTCATTTGAGCTGTGCTGTGAAATAGTTATTTATGCAAAAAGTTGCAAAATGATGATTTTTACAGCACGAGTTGTAGATTTATCCAACGAGGCTCGCCGAGTTGGATAAATACAACGAGTGCTGAAAAAATCGAGTTTTGCAACGAGTTGCATACAACATTTTTTGCTATTACGGAAAATTCCGTTTAAGCTGGATCATTTCCAAAAGCACAAATAAACATTTCAACAGAAACCACGTGGGCATACATCCTACTACGTCATTTCAGTATTTTTCAATCGCGTAGGCTGCGACTTAGTAGTATATATCTACGAATGTCACAAATTTTCTCGCTCACCGACATATATTCCCTAGGACAGAACAGGTGAGACGACGCGTACAGTAGTAGATTCTGCTGCCATTTCTACGAATCCTCTACCTGGACGATCCGTTCCCGAACCAGTATTGTTGATTAATCGTTAGAAAATGCAGTTCGCAGGTAACGGATTTTTTTCGGTATCCATGCAAGATACCCTGCATCGTAAGTAGAGTACATTAGTGCATATCCGGATGCGAATCGAATGCACTACTTCCGATGTTAGGTATCTCGCATTGATTCTGAGAAAATTCCAACTCCGGCGAGAAACCGATTCTAACTTTTTATCGCGCCGACAATATCACCAGTCTTGCATCTGTATCGCACATCAGCTATAGAATCAGATACTATGACAGAATCAAGGGCAGAATAGACTGGAATATTTGACTGACGCCTCCCAAACAGTACTGAAAAGTGCTACTTTTCAGCACCGAAAACAGTGCTGAAAAGTGCTACTTTTCAGCATTGTTTTTTTGGTAGGAAAAGCAGGCCATTATGTAGTGCAAATTGTCTATGAAAAGTTGATTAATTTGCAACGGAATCGCAAAAAGATTTTTTTTTGCGTTAGAGTCTGAAACATTTTAAACGAAAAATAATCTGCTCTCGTATAAAGGCCATTTTTGCATTAAGTCGCATTAATAGATCTTTTGATTAGAGCTTTTGATATTTAGCGAAAAAAAAAAACATTCTTTTATCAAGTAATTTTCAGCGAGTGTTACGTCCAAACTGGGACAGAGCTTGATATGCAGCGACATATTCTATGAGCGTTCCTTTGATGAATAACTGCGAACTTTCCTTGCCAATTTACTGTTTTCAAATTGTTCCGACCACTACCTGGTGATGGTAAAACTGCGCCCAAAACTATCCGTCATCAACAATGTACGGTACCGACGCCCTCCCCGGTACAATCTCGAGCGGCTGAAACAACCGGATGTCGCCAATGCGTACGCGCAGCATCTTGAGGCAGCGTTGCCGGATGAGGGCGAGCTCGATAGGGCCCCTCTTGAGGACTGCTGGAGGACAGTCAAAGCAGCCATTAACGACGCTGCCGAAAGCGTTGTCGGATATGTGGAACGGAGCTCAAGAAACGATTGGTTCGACGAGGAGTGCCAGGAGGTTTTAGAGGAGAAGAATGCAGCGCGGGCTGCAATGCTGCAGCATGGTACGCGGCAAAACGTGGAACGATACAGACTGAAGCGGAAACAGCAAACCCGCCTATTCCGGGACAAAAAGCGCCGCCTGGAAGAGGTGGAATGCCAAGAGATGGAGTTGCTGTACCGTTCTCAAGAAACGCGGAAGTTCTATCAGAAGCTCAACACATCCCGCAAAGGCTTCGTGCCGCGAGCTGAGATGTGCCGGGATAAGGATGGGAGCATCTTGACGGACGGACGCGAGGTGATCGAAAGGTGGAAGCAGCACTACGATGAACACCTGAATGGCGCAGAGAACACAGGCACAGAAGGTCAGGACAGCGAAGGCGATGGCTACGTCAGCACAGCGGACAGCGGAAATCAACCAGCTCCCACGATGGGGGAAGTTAAGGATGCCATTCAACAGCTCAAGAACAACAAAGCCGCTGGCAAGGATGGTATCGGAGCCGAACTCATCAAGATGGGCCCGGACAGGTTGGCCGCTTGTCTGCATCGGCTGATAGTCAGAATCTGGGAAACGGAACAGCTACCGGAGGAGTGGAAGCAAGGCGTTATATGCCCTATCTACAAAAAGGGCGACAAACTGGAGTGTGAAAATTATCGTGCAATCACCATCCTAAACGCCGCCTATAAAATGCTATCCCAGATTCTCTTCCGTCGTCTATCACCTATAGCAAACGAGTTCGTGGGAAGTTATCAAGCAGGTTTCATCGATGGCCGCTCGACAACGGACCAGATCTTTTCCGTGCGGCAAATCCTCCAGAAATGCCGTGAGTACCAGGTCCCTACGCATCATTTGTTCATCGATTTCAAGGCGGCATACGATAGTATCGACCGCATAGAGCTATGGAAAATCATGGACGAGAACAGCTTTCCCGGGAAGCTCACAAGATTGATCAGAGCAACGATGGACGGTGTGCAAAACTGCGTGAAGATCTCGGGCGAACACTCCAGTTCGTTCGAGTCTCGACGGGGACTACGACAGGGCGACGGACTTTCGTGCCTATTGTTCAATATTGCGCTTGAAGGTGTCATGCGGAGAGCCGGACTTATCAGTCGAGGCACGATTTTCACGAGATCCGGACAATTTGTTTGCTTCGCGGACGACATGGATATTATTGGGAGAAAATTTGAAACGGTGGCAGATTTGTTCACCCGCCTAAAACGCGAAGCAACAAGAGTCGGGTTAATGGTGAATGCGTCGAAAACAAAGTACATGCTGGTTGGCGGAACTGAGCGCGACAGGACCCGCCTAGGAAGCAGTGTTACGATAGACGGAGATACCTTCGAGGTGGTGGACGAGTTCGTCTACCTCGGATCCTTGTTGACGGCTGACAACAATGTTAGTCGGGAAATACGAAGGCGCATCATCAGCGGAAGTCGTGCCTACTATGGGCTCCAGAAGAAACTGCGGTCAAGAAAGATTCACCCCCGCACCAAATGCACGATGTACAAAACGCTCATAAGACCGGTAGTCCTCTATGGGCATGAGGCGTGGACTATGCTCGAGGAGGACTTGCAAGCTCTTGGGGTTTTCGAACGCCGAGTGCTAAGGACGATCTTCGGCGGCGTGCAGGAGAACGGCGTGTGGCGGCGAAGGATGAACCACGAGCTCGCTCAACTCTACGGCGAACCCAGTATCGTGAAGGTAGCTAAAGCTGGAAGGATACGCTGGGCAGGGCATGTTGCAAGAATGCCGGACAACAACCCTGTAAAGATGGTGTTCGCCACGAATCCGGTCGGAACAAGAAGGCGTGGGGCGCAGCGAGCTAGGTGGATTGACCAGGTACACCAGGACCTGGAGAGCGTGGGTCACAGTCGAGGATGGAGAGAAGCGGCCATGAACCGAGGGAATTGGCGAAATATTGTTGACGAGGCTTTATCAAGATAATTGATGTAAAGCCAAATAAGCAAGCAAGCAAATATGTATATCGCAACAAGCTCAAGGGTACTCTATGTTCTGAGATGTAGAGACCCGTCACGAGTTTTATTTAGTAATGCTCTATAATGTCACAACAATTTTTGAAATTCTTAGCTCAGATAATCTCTGAACGAACACCACGCTTGTTTAGAACCTACCAAAATTTTTTGCTGTGGGCTCGGTGGTGTTGATCTCGGTAAAAGCTTAAAAAATGCTGATATTTATTTCAAGTCAATCATTATGCCAAACGGCCATTATGCCAAATAACCATTATGCCAAACGACCATTATGCCAAACGGCTTTATGCCAAACGACCTTATGCCAAACGACTTTATGCCAAACGGGGTACAATCAAGAGGACGAGCTGTTTAATTTTCTTACAGCTAATAACATGCATATAGCAGTTATTACTGAAACGTATTTGAATCCTGGATCTAAACTCAAAAGAGATCCTAACTTTTTTGTTCATCGTAATGATCGACTTGATGGGGCATGTGGAGGAGTTGCAATCATAATTCATAGCCGTATAAAATATCAACTGTTTTCGTCATTTGAAACTAAAGTTTTTGAAACTTTAGGTGTTTCTGTTGAAACACAGTCTGGTAAATATACTTTTATAGCTGCCTATTTGCCCTTTCAATGCTCTGGACAGCAAGTTAATTTGCTCCAAACTGACTTGCGAAAATTGACTCGCAATAAGTCAAAATTTGTTGTCATTGGTGACTTTAATGCCATACATCGGTCATCGAATAATTCTCAAAGTAATTCTAACGGCAGAATGTTATTTGATGAGTGCTCTTCAGGATATTTCTCAATTCAATACCCTGATAGCCCCACTTGTTTTTCCTCTTCTAGAAATCCTTCTACGATTGATTTGGTCTTAATCGACTCTAGTCATCTTTGTAGCTAATTAGTTACTCATGCTGATTTTGATTCTGATCATGTCCCTCACAGATAAACAAATAATATAAATTTCAATGTAGCGTAAACAGAAGAGTATAGTAAAAGTAAATCAAAATTCATCTATTGTTACAGCATCACGTTTAATTTTCAACTACAGATGCCTCATTGTTACACGATATTGTTAATTTGAAGTGCATTCGATTGAAAAATAAGCTATTTGTCATTGACATTTAAGTTTATTTTGAAGCTCCAATTATGTGCATGAAAACAAAATAAAATTTACAACATATATTTAGCTGTGCTGCTACATTTCAAAAATCCCATGAAGCAATTCTCAATCCTATCAGCTTCACTTCCAATTATTTCCGAGCCGATATTGACAATGCTCTTGAAACTTCAACAAATTCCATTATTGAAGCCAGGAGCATTGCAATTCCAAAATTTGAATCCGTGATTATAGACGATGATCTTAAACTCTTGATCCGTCTTAAAAACGTGAGGAGAAGGCATTTCCTGCTATGAAAATTATATGGCAGGATTTGCAGAAATAAATCAAGAAACGTTTTTCACAATTAAAAATTTTGAAAATAAAATTTCTCAATTGAACCCTGGGTCTGAGCACTTTTGGAAAATATCTAAAATTTTGAAAAAACCTCAGAAGCCAATACCGGCATTGAAAGAGGAAAACAAATTATTACTAACTAATTGCGAAAAAGCTCAAAAACTTGCTATGCAGTTTGAAAGCGTCCAATTGAAAATCAAATTACTCGAGACTTCGAAAATATTCTCAATCAAGAGATTTTTTTCGAAAATTCCTGGGAGACTGATTTGGAAGAAGTGAGAACTACCTATTATATATAAAAAAAAGAAAGCTCCTGGCGATGATGGAATTTTCTACATCCTCATCAAGAAATTTCCAGAAAGTAGCTTATCATTCTTAGTTGATATATTTAACAAATGTTTTCAATTAGCATATTTTCCTGACAAATGGAAAAATGCTAAGGTTGTTCCAATTTTAAAACTGCAGAAGCTTCTAGCTATCGTCCAATCAGTTTGCTTTCCGCCATCAGTAAACTTTTTGAAAAGGTTATTTTGAACAAAATGATGGCCCACATCAACGAAAATTCAATTTTTGACAATGAACAGTTCGGATTCCACCATGGACATTCGACCACTCATCAACTTTTACGTGTAACAAATTTGATCCGTTCCAACAAATCTTTAAGCTATTCTACTGGTCTTGCTCTTCTAGACATAGAAAAAGCATTCGACAGTGTTTGGCATGAAGGCTTGATTTCAAAATTAAAAACGGCAAATGAAATGTAATATGTTGTTAACAAAATGTTAATAAAATCTGAAATTTGTGTTAAAAACTAGGATGATAGTGTTGTCTTATAACACAGAACACCTAGATATAAGAAATGAATGTAATGTTTGGAATGATACTAATAAATAAATTATTAGTAATTAGGAAACTTGATCGTAGAAGTAGTGATTAGAAATCAAGCATAATATAAATGGATAACTTTTTGGTTTTAGTTCATCTTCTATGGTGCTTTCTTTGCTTCAGGACTTAGTTTTTACTACCACTGAAAAAGATCCATCTAATGCCTTTTCAGTTTTGAATATCGCCTCATTATTGAACCGTATTTCTGGTAAAGTCCTACAACTTCTTGCAAAAGAGGATGGATATGCTTTTTTTTATTTTGCCTTCTAATCATACATGTAATGCTTTATTTGAGTTAAAACAGAATGAATTTTTGTTTAATTATATCCAAATTATTCAAATAATTCTAAATGGGCCACACCTTAGTCTATCAAAAATAGTTCTATTAGAGGTTTTTTATGCGTATTTAATGGTTACTACTTCTCTTTGCGTTGTTTGATACTCGCATAAAGTAGCTGGTTAATATTGAGCCAAATCACTTGACCCCAATAACTTAACGTTTAACACATAACAGCTAATAATGTGAGATATAATGAATGTTGGAAATAAAGCAGAAGATTAAATTTTGAACTCAACCAACCAACTGCTTAGTTTTAAAATTGTCACATTCTAGAATGCTATCATGCTTTGAAACTACTTCTCATTCCTCTGGCGATGGAAGATTTAGGAACGTCTTAGAGACTTTCGATTTCGTTCATGTCGTTGCAAACCACAACAAAAAGTGTTAATTGATTTACCTCATGGTTGCTGTCGTGCTCAACTACCGAATCGCTACCGGTTGTAGCAAGCTATAGGTATTTACAATTGTAGCATAGGTGAACAGACATGACACTCGAATTGGTCGGCGTTAAGTCAGAGTGGACCAAGTGACATTTTTCATATTTTGAGACAAATGGGTTTAAAGTCTAACGCTCTGTAATTTTTGAATTCGTTTAAATTTTGGTTCAATATTTCTACACATCTTTGTGTTACTTTGAAACAATATACACTTTGAAACAATATATACTTTGAAGTAATAATCATGAAAAATCATAATCCAAACCTCTGATAGAACGATTTTTTGATGGACTTTGTGTAATTGGTCCACTCTGACTGAACTAAAGACCAGCGTTCAGTGAGTTGGTTCACTCTGACTGAACAATTTCTAGGAAAATAAAAATCATTTAATGCTTATATGGTTAAACTGGGTGCATATCTCTAACGTAAACAGATTATCAGGACTCTTCGACAATTCTTCAATAATCCATCCGTAAATACCGAAATCAATGGCATTACGATAGCTTGAAAATTAAGGTTTTGCATGGTCATGGCATTGAAGACCATAAATATTCAAATATGTGTTCAGTCAGAGTGGACCAAGTGAAAATCTTGAGTACCAACCAAAATATATTGGTCCAATAAGCGGGGTCTAGCGCTACTACCATAAACCATAGAACTACCATAAACTTCTATCGGACTCTGAAATTGACTCAAAAAATGCAATAATCAATCAGTTTATTGCTTTCCAACACTTGGTCTGCTCTGCCTGCACAGAAATTGTTGCAATTTCTGACCACCCATCCAAAATGTCAAAAATCAAAATCAAATGCATCGAATTTAGTAATAATTGTAAATTTCTATTGATGGATAAGTAGAAAAATCATTCGATTTAAAAAATCTGACAAATCTCTTGAAATGTTTTTCATTTCCTCGCATTTCTCAGCGCGCTGATTATTTTCGCTATTATGGAAATAAGCGGTTGGTCCACTCTGACTGCCCAATTTTATAGATTTTTACTGATCATCCAAAGTAAATTTGTTACATATCTCTTGCAGTTTACAGCATTCATCAAATCTGGTCAAAGTGAAACGGAGGTAAGGTAATTTCGCATCTAATGAGAGAATAATTCAATTTTCCCAAGTTTTGTACTTGGTCCCCTCTGACTTAACGCCGACCAATTCATTTCATCGTACAGCAAAATTCGCTTCTAATATTTGGTAGTATGCTAACAGCTCACTCGAGTATGACGTATGTGCTCTAACACCAAGTAGAGTACGGATGGCGAAAATTGGTAGTTTTAGCATT
The DNA here is from genome assembly GCF_002204515.2 of Aedes aegypti. Classification (NCBI taxonomy): domain Eukaryota; kingdom Metazoa; phylum Arthropoda; class Insecta; order Diptera; family Culicidae; genus Aedes; species Aedes aegypti. Next base: position 146,438,620 of record NC_035108.1, read on the forward strand.
GGGCGTTCGTGGTACTATGTTCTAAATTGATAATTGTTCTAACTGTTATGTCTGTTTGTCTGTGATTGGAGTTCGTTGGACACAATTCGGAACCGGTTCAGTACCTTCTTAACAGCGTGCAGTGTCATTCGTGATCTTGGTCCATAAGCAAGCATGGTTCGGTGCCGTTTTTGGGCGATTTTGTTCGCCGTGATATATTGCTTCAAGGGGATTGCGTGCGCGGTAGGTTCAGCGTTGTCAAGTAGCAGCGAGGCAGAACCCGGTCTCGATTACCAGAAGCTAGTTGCAAAACTGGAGATATTGGACACCAAGTAAGAGAATGAACTGCATGGATCTCAGTGATGTACACCCGCGTGCAAGAGTTAGGAGTTTTGTCCATGTCTACGATCATGCGTCTAATTGCGGCTTCATTGCAATTCCCATATAACCTACATCGTCTTTGGGCCTATTTCCAATTACCACCGAAATTAAGGGAAATTTGGCAGAATTGTATTTTCATTATAAAGGTCGTAACGATGATATGGGAGGTTGGATTTTCAAACTTTGTCGCTATTTTAACCGCCCTAACGATTCATAATTACATACACCATACTGAGGGGTGACCTCAAGCATTTGCACAATTACTTGCCTGGCTGTTTTGTTGATTTTCTAACCAAAATTATTTTGAACATGCCCTTAGAACAATAAAAGACTATAGTTGTAAGGCCGTATTCATTTTAAATTTCGGTCGAACCAATGCTGAGAAAATTAAACGTGTTTTTCAATAAAAGTTTCGATAAATGTCAAAACTTCTAGTAAAAATTTAGTAAATTTAAATCAAACATATTTTTGGTTTAAATATCTACGAACTTTGATTAAATGGTTGCTTTTCGAATGAGCCGTAGAATGTTTCAATTAGACGTGTTATAATAGAGAATGGACAAAACAACTTTTGGGGGTGACCCAAAACTTTTGCACGGTAGTGTACATACATCACTCGCTTTTACAGAATCACCCGCGTGGAAGTGTCATCACGGGAGCAATTTTCCTCACTTGAGTCGAAGCTTGATAAGATTTTGCAATTGGTTGATAATCTTGGCCAGTCGATGCACACGGCACAGAAAGACATTGGCGCTGCTAGAGAGGAGATCCAGCAATTCCAAAATCACTCTCAAGGTCAATTACAAGCACTAGCCGGTAGTGTATCGATTATTGAGTCACTTTTAGTTGAAAGTCACCGACAGAAGCAAGTTCAGCCAACGAGAAGTGAGTCGACTGCGATTCGCAAGACGGTTCCAGTTGAGCAAAGATATTTCGAAAGCTGCGATGTTGCGCCGAGGAATGTGTCCGGAATTGCTAGACTTCTACCCGATCTTGGATTTGGTGAACCATTCTTTGTGTTTTGCGATCAAGATTACGAAAGTGGAGGGTGGATAGTGATTCAGAATCGTTACAATGGTTCGGTAAATTTCTACCGCGGATGGAGAGAATACAAGAATGGATTTGGAAGTTTGAATGGTGAATTTTGGCTAGGTTTGAACACTATTCACGCTTTGACCTATTCAGCGCCATATGAATTGCACGTTTTGTTGGACGATTTCAATAATTCGACGGTAGTGGCAAAATACTCACTGTTTGCTGTTGGCAATGAGCACGAATCCTTCGCTATCACGAAGCTTGGTGACTATAGTGGAACGGCAGGAGATGGTTTATCTTACCATAGGGGATCGAAATTCTCCACAATGGATATGAACAATGATATTCCAGGAAATAATGGTGGAGTAGACTGGACTGGTGCATGGTGGTATCGAAAAGGACATTACAGGTGGGTTTAGTTATAATCGGTTGAATCAGTTTTCGATTATTCTTATTTTATTTTCAGCAACCTCAACGGTCAGTATTTGTCCGGAAAAGTCGATCACACGAAGTTTCATGGGAAAGGTATGACATGGAATCCCTTCAAAGGCGATGATTACTCGTTGAAGCGGTCCAGGATGATGATCAAGCGTATATTGTAGTCAGCAGTAGATAGTCAACAAGCATTACATGATTCGAAACATTGTTCCTCTTTTATATCAAAATATTCCAAATTTATATCAATTGAAAAGGTATAAAAAAATTGTTACTCGTTTAACTCAAAACATTCAAAGAAAGCCATACATGTTTCCAATCGCCTGTTGAAGTAATTAAATTGATTAATTTTATCATATAAATATCAAAAAAGGTGACATTTTTTATTCATTATGTCTTTGCTCAAGATAGCCTTGGTATAATTGTCTTTACTTTTTTTAATAGAGTTTTCGCATTTGGATGGAGAGTTCCCAGACGGAGGAATATCTGTTGGCCGACGGAGGGTCTAGCCTACTCCGATCGTGCCCGATGGTCTCCTCTCTTCAACAGACTGACTTGTCGAGTGCCGAGGTCGGTCCGACGATTCCGGTGGGAGGTTGGCTTCCGGTTAATCGGCGTCTCGACGACCCGACGTCAAACGCTACTCTCTGCGTCTCGTTTCACTGCTCTGCTTGCCAGTTGCGCTGTAAGCCAGACATTGTTTGCACCATCATGTTGGTCATTATATTCCAAATATCGGGATTGTTTATCAACATACCTTCTACACATTTAGAATAAATTGCAGTATCCTGTTAAATAAATTACCGAATTTGATCTGTTAACCCGTATAGGCCTGAGTGAAAGAAAAATTACTAAAACTTTCACGGCTCAGCGAATTCTAAACAGATTTTAATGATTTTTTGTCAGTATACTCGTACACATATCTAGTTTCTAAAAGTGGTAAAAGGAATGTTCCTGTGGCCGGAGTTATTGCGGTGGATCACTGGGACAGATCAGGTGACAAGAGTTCTGTGCTTCTGTGCCCCTGGAGGTAGGCAAATTTCAAGTCACAGATAATTTCCAGAATCGGTTATAATGTTTAAGTTTTAAGAAAAACGCATCAGTATAAACCTTCACATAATCGATTAAATTGAATAATTATGTTAACTGCATTTGATTGATCCTACAAATGACCATTTTCGGGTCTCCGGGATGCCTCAAATTAAAGATAAAGTGCACAATTTTTATCATAACATCTCTGCCAAGCTTATGGGAATGTATTTTAGTGAACTTGTATGTTCGATCTATACTTTTAGAAATTTGAAACGGTTTAGTACCTAACAAATCTAGAGCCGATTCTTCAGGGCATCAAGTCCGAGTGGCCACATCTGGTACACTCTAAACGGTGCAAAACTATTAATTTTCAATGTTGAATATCAGATCTTAATGATTCATGCAAATTAAAATGATTGCCCTTGGAAATGAATAAAGATAACTTGGCGTGTACCAAAAAATCGCCCTTTTTTACCCGACTTGACCCAGTAACCCACTTCAATAACTCCGGCTAGAGGAGTATTTCTGAGTTCGTCTGGCCACTTCTAGAAAGTAGATATGTGAGCCAGTATACTGACAAAAACTTATTTGAATCCGTGATTTATTCGCTGAGTGGTAAGGGTTTTAGTATTTTTGCTTTTACTCAGGCCTATACAGTACTGGACAGAATAAAGTACGCATTGGCCGTTTTTTCATACAAAATGATCAAGTTTGGAGTCTTTTAAGTTACCGCAAATCTCAAATTTTGATAAAAATTACAAAATTTTAAAGTAAAAATTATTTTTAAATGAAAATACTTAGAGCATTATGTCCTTCTTCAAAAATGTACATTTTGATAAGACACACAAGTTTGCACAACATAATTTTTCGGTAAAACTGATTGTTTTCAAAATATTTTCAAAATTAAATTTTGCAATTTTTTGCAAATTGAGAGATTTTCAATAATTTAAAAGATTGTGTTTTAAATGCAGTGATATTTTAATTGAGTAAAATCTATGTTATATCTAGGCTGTGGTGAGAATTTCGGATCAATCGGACCACTAAAAGCTGAAATTCAGATCTCCAAACATGACCATTTTGTATGGAAAAACGGCCAATGCGTACTTTATTCTGTCCAGTACTGTACGGGTTAACAACAAAATTACAGATTTTCCTGCGAAATACACTATTCTACCGGAAAAAAACGTGGAAACAAACAAATTTATTGTAACCTCGCGAAATATTTACAAACAGTTCAGTGGCAGCACTGTTTTCACCGTACTACTAAATCGTTTCACACTAAGCTCTTACGGTGAATTTCACCGTAATCTCAACAGCTAAACAGTTCGGTGAAATAAAACACCGTAACTTCGTCGGAATTTAACGAATTCCGGTGATTTTTTACCGAATACTGTAAAAAAATTGAAAAAAAATGTTGAAATTTCACAGGAATCCATAAAATAATTAAAGCGTGTTGACAGGCATGAGCTCCTTTAGTTTCAATTTTCGTACACCACTAACAAGCAGTAAAAGCTGGATTGGCGATAGCAAGCCTGCTTCCTGATAGATAGGTCGGGAGTTCGATTTCAGGTCGAACCATTTTCGAGTTTTTCTATATGATTTTGTTCAATGATCTTACAAACTGTTCGATGATTTTTCACCGAAATTCAGCCACAGACAAACATACGTAACACTTAGAACAAATTTCTTCAAAATCCATCGCCCATTTTACACTACCATCATCTGGTTAGCATGTTGCACGAAAAGGTGTTTCGTGCAACAAGACCGACAGATGGCGATAGTGTGAAACGTCAAACGCGAAGAAAAACGATGCGTGCGCCTCTGGTTGTGAGATTTGTAGCATAGCAAATTTGAAATGACCGTTAAATGAGTGGCCGATGGAAATTTCATCAGTGTTACGTCTGTTTGTCTGTGTATCAGCTGTTGAGATTACGGTGAAATTTAACCGTAATCCGTAACTTCAACACGCTGTTTAACTTCTCCCGATTCCGTTTGGTCTGTAGTGTCTGTAGTGATGCACCGTATCTTAGTACCAAGGTGTAACGTTGGGGATTCCGTCCGGACCCGGGGTCATTTTCAGCTTCAGCGCTTTCACCGCTGCTGTAAGCTCTTCGTTGTAGATCTGATGAGCTTCGGCATTTCCTATCTCTTCATTGCCATAGGGTGTGTTTGGCCACATTGTAGGTAGAGTTTTCAATCCCGGGAACATTTCCCGGGAAATGAGATTTCCCGGGATTCCCGTTTCCCGGGAAATGATTTTCTATTTCCCGGGATTCCCGTATTTCCCGGGAAGCTCTGTCTCAATGAAGAATTGAGCATATATATTCAAGTAAACTATCGCACAATTTACTTTTCACATCATACCAACAAATGTCCTCACTAAATTACTAATTATATTTTGATGTTTATGGGTTTTTTTTTCGTAATCAAATAGTTATTAATAAATGCATATATTTTTGACGATATGCTTTTCCAAGAAAGTTCATATGCAATACAATATAAAGGAACTTTCGAGGGATTTATTCCATGATTTGAGTAGGTTTATAAACTTTATATGATTTCTATATTTTTGTTGCTCGGACCTCGTTGATCCATCTCGCTCTAGTTGGTTTTTATTAAAGTGTTTGAAATGATTGATTAGGGGTCTATTTTATAAGTCGAGTCGATCAAAAACGACTCGACTGGAGTCACTGTCGACCAAAAAATTTCACTCGACACGACTCTGTCACTCGAATTATTCGACAGCTGTCCACTCTATGTGACAGGATTAATATGGTAGTCGATGGGTGACTTCTGTAATATGCATGCCTACTGTGTTCGACAGTGACTGCAGACGAGTCACATAAAATGGTTCGATTTACAAAAATAGACTTCTAAATGTTGGCAAGTATTATTTGAATTTAAGATGATTTGTCTAGCATGACCTGATGAAGGCTTCAACTATCAAAAAACGAAGCCAACAGAATTTTTGTAGAAACATTGATAAATTACTCACAAATGAGAGAAATAATCGTGCTTATTTACTGTTCTAAAATATAGGGGTCTATTTTAAAAATCGAGCAATCTCAAGTGACTCATCTGTAGTCATTGTCGATCAAAGTAAGCATGCATATTTCAGTTGTCACACGTCGACTACCATAGTAATCCGGTCACATAGAATGATAACTCGAGTAACAGAGCCGTGTCGAGCGAATTTTTTGGTCGACAGTGATTTCAGTCGAGTCATTTCGATCGACTCGACTTATAAAATAGGGCCCATAATATACATTAAATGTAAAAAAAATCAAAGAACTGCATCAAATTAGCTTAATTTACACGTTAAAGGATTTCCCGGGATCCCGGGAATTCCCGGGAAATGACAATTTTATTTCCCGTTTCCCGGGATGTCAAATCTCAGGAAAATTGAAAACTCTAATTGTAGGGTCAAGCTTTAGGTATAGACCCTCGACGATGACTCTCAGTTTGTCCGTACACGTTTCGACCGGCGTCGCTGAACCCTTGATTTTCACCATTATCACTCGGTAGGCATCCCCCCAAGAATTAATCAACTGCTCGGCACAGCATTTTGAAGCAGTTAGACTTGCTCAGCCTAATCTCATGTGTGAAAGCTCTAGCTTGCTGGAATACATTTCTCCACTCTTCTCCGACTTCCTTGTGTCTCGCTCTGTGATATCGTCTCCTGGCTTTAAGATAAGCATCACGAAGAGGGCAGAGTTCCACGTTCCACCAGTATACGGAACGCCGGTTGTTTGGTGACTTCCGTTTTCTCGTAATTGTTATGTCACACGCCCTAACCATTGTCCTTGTCAGCTTCACCGCATCGAGATCCGGGATATGCTTCGACGAAAGGTTCATTTCGAAGGCCTTCCTATTCCACTGCTGCACGATGGAGCGTTGCCGAGCAGCCCCATCGGCCAAGGTATAGCGGATTGCATTGTGATCGCTATGGGTATACTCTACACTTACCCTCCAGTTTATGTTACCCGCCAGTGAAGGACCATGTAATTCTCGTCCGTTTTTTACTAAATGGGCTAACGGTACCTTCATTGCTCAGTTGGAGATCTAGCTTTTTCAGGGCCTCCAGAAGGTTGTAACCTCTGTCATTGGTTACTCTGCTATCCCACTCCACGACCCATGCAATGAAGTCTCCTCCAATTATTACTGGCTTCTGACCGACAAGCTCATCGGCCAATTTCTCTAACATCCGCCTAAATTTGTCAAGCGTCCACCTTGGAGGAGCGCAACAGCTGCCTACGTAGACACCACTGACTACGAATCCTTCTGTGGAGCTAGAAAACACTTCTTGGATGGGGAACCTACCCATCATCTGTATCGCCGCTATTCCCGTGCTGTCCGCCACTCAGTTGGCATCGAGCGGTACTCGATACGGCTCAGCTATAATCGCAACGTCGCGTCATTTCTTCCGTTGTTCACTGCTTCAACAGTTGCTGTGCAGTGTTGCAATGATTCAAGTTGATCTGCGTTACCTCCACTACTGTCGTGATGCAATCGGCTTTTTATACGCGGGACACTTAAAGCTGCCCGTTACATGGGTGTTTCCTTTCTCCGGTTTACAAAGTACATAAACACTTTGGTCGCTTCGTGCAATCTTTCTCGAAGTGAACTTTCTCCCCGCATTTCATGTACAACTCGGATCTGTCCGGAGCATTACAGATCGCCGCCTGATGTCCGAAGTCCATACACTTGAAGCACCTCAACGGTGGCCTCGCAGCTCGGGAGACGAGTCTCAGCTGGCAAACTGACCATCCAATTTTAATTTTTTCCTTCTCCATCAGTTTCTTGACTGCGGCCACTGATTGCCGGATCGTCGCTAACTGTGTGCCATGGTTCGACTTTGAAAGTCGGATTGTCATGACCATATCTCCAATATCGCACTGTAATCGCAACTTTTGTTGCAGATCATCTTTGGATGTGATCTCGTCCAGATATCTGCACTCAGCCACTGCCTCCTGAGTTAAAGTGTTTACGCTTCAGCAATCAATTCCTGGTAGGCTAAGCTCTTGATCACCGGATCGTTCTTCAGCTCGAAGAACATTTTTCCTCTCTGAATCCGCCTCGTTTTGACTTTCTCTACGAGGTATTTCAGCGGCTTCATCCCATTACCCCGAACGCCATCACCCCGAATGAGCCATTAGTACGAGATACAGTGCAGTATCTTGTTTTGCGGGTAAAAATACGTCTCTTATGAAAACTGGTAATTAATGACGCTTGTTCATGTTCATCATACATTTTCCCTTCATTATAAGTCAGCTATTCTTTCGAAATATCTTTTTGGCAACTATCTTCTTCTCATTCTTTCTGAGACAGTGCCTGTTTATCAGCTCAGTGGGCACTTTCGCAGTGTTCATACACAAATTTCATTACGCCGAAAATTTCCGTTTTTGACACCTACCAACCTCCTCATACCATTTTTTGTATGGAAATTCTACATATTCTGTATGAGCTGTAACAATTTGAGGACAATTACCCACAACGTTTTTTGCTCCCTTCAGCGTTACGAAATTTGTGAATTGCGAATAAAATAGGCCTTTTATTAACTGGGAGCTTTCCTTGTCAATTTACCGTTCTTGTACATGTGCCTCTATGCCCAGGGACGCCAAGGAAATGTTCAATGCATAAGATCCGCCACCGGAGGTATGACCATCAATATGGTCTTGCTGAACCGCTGCGTGATCACCGGTATTATGACTTCTTGGTGGTGTTTATATTTCAATTTTGTTTTTAAACAAATATTTTCCTCTCTTATGAATATAGGTTGTGGCATAGCATCACGTTGTTACAGTGATCATTTCACCAGAAATGTACCCTTCTTTTTTTAAATAAGCTGTTCTTTCAAATTTTCGTTGGATAAGTTTGAAGGATTTGTAAGTTCGCTTTCAATCTTGTATTAGTTTCTTTAATCTATATAAATAAAAATGGAGTTGTGTTTGTATGTCACGAAATGGCTTCCAAACGGGTCAACCGATTTGAATGATTATTTTTCCGTTTTGTTCGTCAAGTGTTCCGACGTGTTTGTGTGTGTAAAAATCCCAGGATATTCACCGGGAAAGTCGGAAAAACGAGCGTGAATGAAACTGTCATTTTGTATGGGACGATCCAAAGCATTTTTCAACAGCCTACTTGATGGCAAGACGAAGTTTGCCGGGCTCACTAGTCTCGTTATAAAAATGAGCATGGGTCCTATCACCCTTGCGCATGCGGAAAAGGGTAGATAGATTAGTGAGCAATTCTCGCTGAAACCAGGCCGCCATCGGCACCCATCTTTAGAATTCCAATGTTATGTCACTGATCGCTAGTTTTTGATAAAACTTAAGGGTGGTCCTTTCTGTTTTCTCAAATTGTTGGACCCCTCGTACGCCAGCTAGCTAAACAGTTTGCGAAAAAGCCCATTTTTTGATAAATATAGGGTATTTCTTAACGTGATATGTCTCATATTTCGCTTGGAACACATAGCAAACTTAGTGGCATCGTATGAGAAAGGATATAGCTTTCATTTAAAGTTAAAAAAATTTTGGCGGCCATTTTGAATTTGGCCGCCATCTTGAATTTTGTTAGAAAAATCGTTTTTTCACCATTAGCGCACCGCTCGTTTTGAATTCTGAGATCACCATCAGAAAGCTGAGGAAAAATTGCGTAAGATAGGCTACAGAAACTAGGTGAGCAATGGTATTTACCCTATGAAATGAACGATTTTTTAAATCATGTTCTACGATTTTGGCGTATATGGCGAGTGCAATCAATGAAAACGTTATTTTTTGTACATTAAAGAAACAAGTTTTCAATCGTTGGTGTTTTATTCGAGTCGAGTGAAGAATAAGAGTATTATTTTGAGTGAAAAAATCTAGCGGCCATCTTGGATTTTGACGCCATCTTGGTTTTAGTTAGTAGAATGAATTTTTCATTCCATTTTGAGTTTTGACTTTGAAGTCATTATATAGGTCATCGACCTCTTCCAGCCAAGCAGAAAGTTCTTTCTTATTGCCCGTAAATTCGACCAGGAATTTGAAAGGGTCAGGGAGTTTGAATAAATCTCCACCCTGCTAATTTCTGGCCATTTGAGTACGCAATTCGGCCAACTCGGACCAAAGATCGTTTACTTCAAATGGGTCATCTCTGGCACGGTCTGAAAGCTGTGCCTTAAGCTCATTAACCATAGTTTTGAGCTGCTCAATCTCGTCGGTTCTAGTGGTAGGAGCCATTTGTAAAACTATGAAACACGTTTACACTGTTTTCACTTAAAAGAAGAAAAAAATGTGGTGAAACTTACGTGAGTTTGAATAACATCTGTGGGTTACGATATATCGCGTATATCATTCGACGTCCGGTTGCGTTCTGCGTTGAGCGCTTGCCTTCTACGGGTCAGCTTCTGCATTGAGAGCTGTTGTCGATATCACTTTTTAACATCATAAAGCACTCGCGATCCCACTTCTGACACCAGTTAGGGATTTTCACGTAACAAATTAGTTTTTAGAAACTAAACTATACTAGATTTATTCACACACAGGTTACTTATGGAACTACCTACTATTACTGCTTGACCAGGAAAGAGAGTGAGCCACGCTGCTGGCTCACTTTTATTTGCTAATTATGCTTACCTAGCGCATTCTTAGCGCCCTAACACCTTATCGGCGTGCCGCGTGGCGTGATTCTACTCGATGCGCGCCAACTGCTCCTATTCGTTAATTCACCTAGCAGGATTTTCCTAACAATGACAAGATTTTTTTTTTTCAATGTTTATTGTGATGGTAGCGATTGAAACATATATAAATATATGTTTATAATGTAATTTAAATGCCAAAGGCGTAACCAAGATTGGTTCTTCTCTTGGCATACTTTTCTCATAGAACCAAATTTATTTTTGTGTCAATATTCCTTTCACTTCATGGTTTTCTAATTTCTTTCATAGAAGACAAGCATTTTTTTCAGTTGTGCAGTTATAAGGAAATTTAAAAGGGGTAGTTTAACAATGTAGAAGATATGTAGATACGAACCGTACTGACAAGAAATGCTACCAAGGAAAACTTCCGATATTAACCACGGGGCTTTTTTCAAGATTGAAAATTTGAACAACAGGTGATACGTTCGGGTGTTAACGTCGGTTAAAATATAAAATACCGTTACAAAACACAAGAACAAACCGAATTTTACAATACACACACTTCCGTAACAGGTTATGTAGAATGTTACTTAAAACTAATCCATATCTCTTCAGGGTACATTGCATTTTCTGAAATGGATTTTTAAATAAACTAGCTTTACCAACATCTCAAAGATTACTCTTGTTCTCTTCAGTGACGGAAAACTAGCCCTGTCTAATTATATGACTGTAAAAAGTAGACAACTCACACCGTAGCAACCAGTGGACCAGTGACGAACTTTTAGGTTGAACGAAAAGTTTCTTTTCATTTCTAAGTAAATGATTCGACTAGCGCCGAATGGCCACAAAGTCGTTGTTAGGCCGGTTGAAAACCATGTATAACGCCTTTTCTACTCCGAGAAAGTGTTTTAAGAGAAAGAATATATTAAAAGCGATCCAAAGGATAGATATACAAAGAAGAGAAATAGGAAGAAAAGAATTCCCTGAAATTCTGTGATTATTTTATTCCAATTTGGAAACATATAAGGAACGCTTGATAGAGAGATAGAGACCAATGCAACTGAGCAAACGAATTGACATAAAAAGGCTTGCAAAAATGAGAAAATAAGTGAATAAGAAATTTTGTTCGTATTAAAATTTTATTAATTGTAAATGTCTTTTATTTTGTTACAACTATAAATAATTCAAGCATACCCACTATGTACATCAGTATATTCGAAAAACTAAGAAAATAATAGCACGAAAAAAAATGTTTACATTTCTGCCCTTACCGGCTACAATACTGTTTCATATCTTAACTTTATTTGCAATTCTACACATATTTTTAATCTGGAAAACAGCCACATTTATAAACTCAGAGGTTTTCCTTGTCAGTAAGATTTGTATCTCCATATCCTCCACATTGTACTAACTACTAGCCCCTTTACAAGCATTTTCTTACTACACTTCTGAAAATACATTTAGTTTGTCTCGGGATCTATGAAAGGTATTGAGGATAACATCGTCCCCTTAATGCTACAACTAGATAACTCGAAAATCAAAATTTTGAGATGTGCAACTTTGAAAATATGCTCGTTGTACAAGGTGATGGCTAATCGCAGAGAATTTGATTGGAAAGTAAATATCAACTTATGTATTTTCAATCACACACTTATGAGCTGTGGATATTTTGCAGATCTAATTGATAATAATGTTTTGACATATTGAAGTCAAAAATTTCAAATATCAAGTTATCTAGTTGTAGCATCAAGGGGACGACATGATGTTAAAGGAATATTGACACCAACATAAATTTGGTTTCATTGGTAAAGTATGAAAAAAGGACCCATCCTGGTTGCGCCTATAGCATCTAAAATACATTATAAATATACATTAATGTATGTTTTATTCGTAACCATCTCAATAAATACTGGAAATATCTTTTTGTAAATTTTTCTCTTAACTTAATATACGGACAAAATTGCCCCTTTCAGAGCCCCTCCTGGCTGCACCATTGGTCCATCACCCGAAAGGATTTGGGGTTTTCCATATTTCTACATGTAGAATCTAACAAAAGTAGTCCGGTTGAAAACCCCGTGTAACACCATCGTGACCTTCCCTTGTGAGTTCCGTCAACTGCGAATTCCCCGTTAGACCCTCCTGGCAAATGGTGCTGCTCGATTTCGGTGTGAACGATGAGCTTTGAAATCGTAGTCCTCCTTGGAGTCTACAATTCAGAATTCTGCCCTTGTAACGCTTTGCTGCTACTTTCTGGTGTTTCCTGCGAACGATCTAGCTTTTCGCTTCTGGCGAACTTGTTTGCGTTATCACCTTCTGCTGCTTCAACCTCCATTACCGTATTGTCTGAGATGTTCTCCATTTTGTTGGGTCCTCGTTCTAAACTGCTACCTTCCTCCGTCTTAAGTAGTCGCCTTCGGGATCTCATGGTAATTTTTGCAAGCAGTGAGCCTACTTCCATCGGCTAAAGTGTCGGATTTGGGGGTGGGAGATTGCGGGAGATTGTATAATGGAAATTTGGCATAATCAAAATTATATGCCTTCTTTAAAATGCTACCTGTTCTTGTATGAAAATTTATGCGAAACGTCCTTATGCGAAACCTCTTTATGCGAAATGGGTCCCCCCCCCGTCGGATTTGGAACGTACTTGGAGACTTGCTTAAGTTTTAACGGGATGGGGGCTACCGCACTATTAACCCACTCATCGTATCGGGTAAGTCTCATCCATCCTAGGGAGGTGGAATAGCACGGCTGTTAGCTGTGCATCATCGGTGTCCAGAGAAAAACTAAGCAAAAATATGGCATTTTTATATGTTCTAAAATCGTGCTCAAAACTCGTTCTTCTTCTTCTTTATGGCATTACGTCCCCACTGGGACAAAGCCTGCTTCTCAGCTTGTTCAATGAGCACTTCCACTGTTATTGACTGAGAGCTTTCTTTGCCAAAGTTGCCATTTTAGCATTCGTATATCGTGTGGCACGTACAATGATACTCTATGCCCAAGGAAACCAAGGAAATTTTCATTACGAAAAGATCCTGGACCGAATGGAAATCGAGCCCACACACCTTCAGCATGGCTTTGCTTTGTAGCCGTGGACTCTAATCACTCGGCTAAGGAAGGCCCCAAAACTCGTGTTATGTCCAAAAATCTCCAAATCGGTGATCATCGATATCTGTATAACAACATAACAGATAAATCTGTATATGTGGAACCCCTGTTTTATTATGCATAGAATCCCGGATAAAAACGGACCTTTCAATGAATGGAATAAACCAATAATGTACAATATAACGCATTATATACAATACAGCGTATTGTAATCGAATGTCGAAGCAACGTTATATTTCATTCAATATACAATTCAATAATAATTTAATATATTGTAACAGAACACTGTATTGGACTTAAATGGTTTTATACCTTACAATTTTGGCCGAATTATTATTTTCGTGTAAAACAACTGTTACTTTTTTCTGTGTAGCTTGACTGATAGAAGTAAGCAAAACAAGTTCAGAAAGCAAGAAATATCGGGTAAAAATACTTGAAAAGTATTAATATTTAGTTTTGTAAAAATAAGTGATTTTGACTGTGGTTTTTCTAAGGACGAATGCAACAATGTCAAGGAGGATGGCGGCTCCATTTATAAGTCGGAAAATCTTAAACATCCGTATACTAAGCGGTGTAAACCGCACTAAGAATCATAAAACTTACTCGTATTATACCAGCTTAGAAAACGGCTATTAGGGATTTTGCAGCTCATAAATGGAACCGCCACTCCCCTTGAACAATGTTGAGGATTCATGCCTCTATATAGGAGTTCAAACTCTTTTGTTACTGTTAATACAAATATCTGGTAAGTTGGTAACAGTCCATAAAAATCACAAATTCTATTCTTTTCACCATAAATTAATATGCATTTTGTTGAATTGTTTGTGTTTTGTAAAACAATACACCAATTACCATTGAACACAATACAAAACAATATTGTTAACCGTAATCCACTAAATTTTATTACCAATAAAAAACAATGCATCTTATTGTTTTTGTCAAACTTTAGTATGAGAAAATATTAATGTTTGTATTGTTACGATACCTAACAACCCATACGTTATATTGTAAAAACCTCATATACCATACAGCGAATTGTTCAAAACAATATGTTGTACTGTAATTGTACTGTAATATTACAATATTCTATATTGTGTTTTCAATGTTTTTAATGGTACTGTTACAATACGTTATATTGTTTTTGTTTTGTATTTTTTATTCGGGATACGCAATCGTGAAGCATTGGATCAAATGTGGTATTAAATGATAAATAATCTTGCCACCTATTTGATACTGATTAGAGACTTGGCTGTATTTTAAAGCGACCATATATGTCTCGCGAAACGCGGGATGCCCTCTCAGATCTCGTTTCCAATCAAACATTTTCCCTATTGGATATGTATTCTACAATCATTTTAGGGCTAAAACATGATATAAATTATTTTTTCAGTCAAACAAATAGTTTTGTCGCTGTAATATCAATTTGAAAATTGCCGTGTGGTCACTTTACTGTATTTGTAATATCCACGTAATGCATTTGCATTCGGTTTAACAATGCCATTTTAACAATAAATCGTTAACACTTTCATCCCACGATACTCGAATCGTCTGGCCAAGTGGACGGAAAGTCGTGTAAGGCTCCGCAGTATCTCAAAAATTGCTAATTCTAATTACATTCGGTGGAGTACGTTGAAGTGCTCTTCCAGATAACAACTGGTTCTTAGAAACCCCAAATCCATGACCTAGGTCTACAAAACACACATCCGCATCGAAACCAATATAGGTTATTAACTCCATTTACATTATGGACGATATTATGCGATACGAACCGTGAATTGATAACTAAACTTGAAATCTCACTTTGCTGATAAAACAAACATGGTTCCAGTTCCGACGCGGAAGCAGCTCGTAAGGTAGTATAAAAATATCCCCGATCGGAGAGGAAGACATCACTTTCTTCACGGTCACCAGAAGCAGAACAACCAACCATGAAAGGTATTGTGCTGTGATCAAAATTGGCGATCTTCAGTGTTTCAGTATTCATTTTATTTCTTCTACAGCCTTAGCAGTTTGCTTGGTAATCGCCGTTGTCGGCGTTTCGGCTGTTCCGGAATACTACGCTGAGTTCCAACAAATGTGGCAACAGTGGCAAGAGCAGCAGCACCAACTAGAGCTGCAACAACAGCATCAGCACCAATATCAACAGCAACAGCACCACCAGCAGCAAAATCAGCCCCAATACCCACAATGGCAAGAGCAGCAGTGGCAACAGCAACAACCTCAACAGAAGCCACCTCAACAGGAGTACAGCTCAGATGGCTACAAAATCATTCCGGGAGTTGTCGACTCTCGTTGCCCCAGAACTGACGATATCGATAGCCCAATCCATTTGCCGGTTCGTGGAAACTGCGGCAAGTTCATGAAGTGCTACGGTGGCCGTGCCTACGAACAGGACTGCCCTGCCGGTTTGGAGTTCGGCATCAACGTGAATCGCTGCGATTACCCTGCGCTGGCCAAGTGCAGCTCCAACGGATGGTAAAACAGAACGAAACTGTGATCGTGTATTGATAATGCTTTAGTGCTTGATGTAACTATACAATGAAATCCACGTGTAGAATGCTTATATGTCAACTACAATAAAGAACAAATGAGTAATATATACGTTTGATCAGCAATTCATATTGAGTAATTCTCGCTGAAACCGGCCCACTACTTGTAGGTGAATTCCGGCGAACAATTTCTTCGAAGCGAAGAAATTTTCTTCCATTACTCACCAGCAACAAAAATTTTCTTAGAGGAAAATACGCACTGGAACTCGTCTATTGGTCTCAAAGGATGATCAAAATTATGCTTATTCAAAAGGTATTGTCGAGATCAAATTTAGATTTTGCTTGAATGCTGATATATCGGTTTTCATTCGCCATCTTGACTTCATTTCGGTCCGGAAAAGTTCGTCGGCCGTACATAAGTAAAAGTTAATAAGGTACCGTGGGGTAAGTGGGTACAGAAAAATCAATAGTCACCTTCATTGTTATGTACGGCTAACGTGAACAATGTAATTCAAACTTTTTTCTGTGGATAACAAATGATGGACTAATATACTTCAAATCGACATGTATTTCGATTTTTCTGATTGTTATGTATTGAGTATGAGGGACTTAAAAATTTGCACCAAATAATCCACTTGCCCCACCATGGTGGGGTAAGTGGATCACCAATAAAACAAATCGGTTCTCAAAAGAAATGTGATGTAATTATGTATTGTAAGAATGAAATTACTCTCGTACATGTTATTAGTGCAAGTTATGTTACATTTTGATACTTTTTAAATTGAAAAGTATTGATCGTTCAGTTCCTAACTGTTCACGACCGTTTGAAACAGGTGTTGCCTTAAACGGTCGGTGAAACAGTCGGTGTCAGATTTGGCAGCAACAATGAGCGAGAAAGTTTTCGCGCGCAAACGAGCACTGTTACTCTTTCAAGTAGAGCAACAAGGACAGCAGAGTGGGCGTCGGATCAGATTTCCAAAACAGCTGTTGTTGACACTCAACTGCCGGCTGCACGGCTCGAAAAATGAGGGGCGGTTGGATGGAATGTTTATAAAAGTATCTTTCACTAAACAAAATTCAGCTTGTTATAAATGTTTGTAATGGTCAAAACTCAGGTTCAATGAAACACTTCAATAAGTGGCAATAGTTGATAACGCGTAAAGTATGTATAGTTATCATAAGCATGTGTTTCAACAACATTGGCATCATTACTTGATGTGGATGGAATACATTGAGATTCCCCTCGATTCCCGACGACGGTTTCGAACAGTCTCCTAAACAACCGGGATAATCCAACACTCAAGACTCAAGTGGATATACAATACCTTTATTTTATCAAAATATCATAAAAAATATATGTACACTTATTCACACTAAAAAAAATTGTAACTAAAATAATTTGGAGTAAAATCATCTATTTTATTCTCATAAGTATTGTAGACGTATTGTAGGATTATTTCTAATGATGTTTTCGAAAAATACTTGTAGTTTAAAAATAATAGTTGCATTTCTTTTTGTTTAACAAACTGAAATCTTTTTATTCTATTCGTGAATATAATTGGTACCGTCTAGAACAATTTATATCGTTAAATAAGGTACAATGAAATGCTTTCAATTGGTAAATTTGTTTATTTTGCTCTATCGCAATTAAGCTTAGATAAACCACGAAAAGTTTTGTTTGAATTTTGAAATATTCATTATTTTATATTTTTTTATACCAGAGAGATTGAAAATACTTTTAGGTGCATTAATTCAAATTTTCTATGGAACTTTGACAAATTTAAGCTAGGAATGAAAAAAGTTAAAGGAAAACAACATTTAAGAATATTCAAACTTATTCAAATTCGCATAAGCAGTCTGTTAATATGCTACAACAATGCTTGATCCACTTACCCCATCCCATTTAAAAGTAGGGGAAAGTGTACCATGTTCAATTTATCTGTATTTATTTATAAAAATCACACATTTTTCATTGCGATTCACTCAATTAGAACTGAAAAAACTAATAGTATTCGATTTTAGACAGAGATACAATGGATTTTTGATTGATAGAAAACAATTTTGAAATTAATTGATTTTTGCAGCTTACAAGTTTGCTTGTGTTGGTGAACGTGTTTTACCTGTTTTGCAGTAGTATTATTGTGGACGTAAGAATATAACTTAAAACGAAGCAATGGTGCGAAAACATTCAACATTTTCAAGTATTTATGCTGATTATGGACAAATGATCCACTTACCCCACTGATACACTTCCCCCACTATACCTTATAGTTAAATATAGTTAAAAAGTTCCAAAAAGTGGTCCAAATTCTGCAAACAGTGAAGTGGGAGGAACTAAGATTGCACGAGATCTTTAGTAAGTACGCCAATGACATTTTTGTTGTTCTTTTTGTAGCGTTCAATATCGTTTCTTACGTGCTTTGTTGTCACGGAGTAAATGTGAAGTAGGTACTTGGTAGAATTTCCAAGTTTCGTGACTTATCCGGTGCAGGCCATATCTGTACCATATCCGGAGCAGGCACTTTGAACCGTATGCTGTATTTTTACGATTGTACGGTATCAAAATGATTGTTTTTAATTTTAGCTGCGATTTCAGTTTCTGTAATGCCGACATTCTTAGTTGAAAACAGTACCTGAAACCTCTTATACAAACTGACTTTATCGGTTAAAACGATTAAACCGAGTTCACTGCCGAGCGCTCGGCTGTGCGGTTCTCGGTTTTTGGAAAGCCGAGTCTCGGCAGATAAATTTGAGTGTGTTGAGCTTTCAAGATCTTTATTTGTCCAGCATGGTACCAGAAACATAAATGCTCATTACTCAAAGACAACAGCAGCAAATTGCATAATTTTATCACAACATACTCGCATTAATGTATCATTCCGAGGAGTGAATATCTGAATACGATAAAAAATCTGTAGTCTGAGAAATTAACGTGGGCTATGGTTAACGCGTCGGTCCCCCAAGAAATTTTGGAATATCTCCACATCCAGATGACCAATGATCAATTTTGACATAGATTCTAAAACTAGAAGAGTTTTTTGAGAACTTGTTAAGAAATGGTGCAAAAATGTCGAGAAACTAAAAACTAAAAGTTGTAGACGGTAAAAATGAAGCTGCCGGTAAGGGGTTAAGAATATCAGAACGTCCCTATCGTGTTCTTTCCTCAGCTTTGACCGAATCCGCAGCGAGCGCAAAATGGCTGATTTTGTTGATTCATTAATTCCGATGCAAAAAACGGCTGGAACCGATCCAAAGTGTTAAATTATTACTTATTAGAGCAAAATGTTGCAGTGTATGAATATATTTCAGCAGTTATATAATACTTGCTAGTTAAAAACACATATTTTGAGATCTGTGTTTGATACGGTTTCTGGAAGAGCTACCAATTTCTATAATAATTATCTGTTAATGTGGAAAATCAAGCGACCATAGTGCTATGAATGATAATATACTACCGACGGAGTGATTTTAAACAACGCCTACCCGCACTCTTTAAATTTTTTAAGATGCATATAAAAGAAGCGATCATTTTGACACAAATGGATGATTTCATTGCCGCATCTGCTGAAATAATTTCGGTTTCGGATGCTTCGCCTTCATTTCGAATCTTCTCGGATAGATATATGAATTGAAGCAGCATTTGTTAATAATACGCACTTTTTGAATCAGGCCCAACGCTGGAAAAACAGTATATTTCTTGCGACTTTCTCCGTTCCTAAGCTATGAAGAAATGTTTAATTGACAAAGGAAAATTTACTCGCGACGACTTGCACCGACCACGTTTGAAAACAGACTTGGTTGTTCGCGTGGTGCTGTCATCAGAATCAATGATCATGTAAATTCACGCCCTAATTGCCACGAATTTGAATCATGTATTGAATTTCTATAGCGTTGGACATCTAAATTCAAATTCGCTCAATTTAATTCAAATTTTATTTAAAACTAGGTTAATGAACAATTAGCTTTCATGATGAATCAAAAGAGACCTAAAATTAAGTGAAATTTCTGTTTGAGTCAACAAAAAATAAAGCATTCCTAGGTTTACGTCACACGTAAAAATCATTATTTTTAAATATTATTAATTTCGTTAACCCTTTGGAGCCTGATTTTTTCCAAGAACTATTATACAGTTTTTTGAACGCCTTTCAATAGTTTTGGTGCTCAAAATGCTAAACATAACAAGAAATGATGACAAAATTTTTTTTGGGAGGTACTAGGTCTTCCAAACTGCTCTTGAGTTCATAACTTGAAGTCTATGCTTGTAATAACAACCTTGTTCATCATACAAGGTGATGAACTGTAATCTACCGTATATTCTGAACCTTCTGAGTGTTCAGCAAATATTATCAGATCATTTCGAATGTTCTAGATTATGTAACTTGTTGGGATGTTCAGTACATAAGATCTACAACGCGATGAGAGTCAGGATTTAGTGGTAATAAATTAATAACCACGAAACGAAGCACTTCCGAAACATGATGTATTCGACAATGTTTCCAGTCATAATTAGCGACATCTATTGGGAAGCATCCATAAATTATGTCACGTAAAAATATACTATTTTCAACCCCCCTGCTTTTCACCTTTTGTTTGAGAACAATTTGTGAAAACGTCAGTAGAGTCTAAATGCGTAAACGAGTAGAAACACGTTTTGAATATATGTGTTTGTCGACGAATCCTCTTCTTTTTTCTTGGCATAGGGTGCAGAGCTACTTGGGCACTTCCATGATTCACTTTGGCATGGAGGGTTTTTCTCAGCCGAATTGTCTGAAACTTTGCCATAAGAAGAACTTCAATGTGACACATATTGTGGAACAATATGAGCTCAGTAGCTTTCAATAAACCCCACTGCCGAAGTGAATCAAAAGTGCCAAGAATAGGATCCGGCTCCCTATCGTTCCCACTGGGAGGAAGCTTCCACATTTATTACCTGAGATCTTTCTAAGCTAATGACCTTTTTGCATGGATATATCGTGTGGCAGGCATGCGCCCATACTCTGTGTCCAAGGAAGTCAAGACTCTTTCCTTTACGAAAAGATCCGGTAATCGTCATACAAATCTCGAGCTCACAGTGTGGCAGGCACGAAGATAAAGGGTGTCCACGATGAAATTGCCACACACAAAATTGATTCGCAAAATTCGAGTTTTGCCAGATTTGCCAGATCTACGGAAATTTCCGTAGATCTACGGAATTGAGCACTTTCTACGGATCCGTAAGATAATTCTACGGAAAATGTATATTTTCTACAGAAAGCTACGGAAATTCTCATTATTCTACGGTAATTTACGGATTTTTCCAACGGAAATCTACGGAATTGCAATGCCGGGGATCTCTCCCCCCGCTTATCACTTTTCGTCTACGGAATGATTTCCAAAGAAATCTGGCATCGCTGATTATTTCTAGCGCAAGCAACTACTGCTGTAAATTTCGAGAATTGAGCTTCGGGATAATCTGAACGTCGTAGAATATCCCAGGACATGAAAAGGCATGTGAAGCAGCGTTTTTCTTGACATAATAGGTATGTATTACCAAGTACGAACATCAATTGTATTTACAAAAGGCATTTTAAGCTACTTTTATACTAATTATTCTATTTGTCAGACTTCTGCATGTTCAGGATGTTCTAGGTTGCCAAGTAAGACATTAAGGCTACACCTAAAATTTTTCCCTGACAGGGAAGTATATTTGCAAGGACTTTTCCGAAGACAGTAAATTTTATTCATTGGTTCTTTTTATACAGCCATTTTCCGACTGCGGTCATAAATGACCGTGCCGGCCCCAAAGGGAAAACTTTGATCATTTTAGCGAGAAAAGTTACTGGAACAAGGGAAGACCTGTAGTTCTGAACTCCAGGGTAATTTGGAGGGCCTGGAATACTCCAAACGTTCCTTGAAATATCTTTTTGATTCGTGAGAAAGCTCAGTGAACATTAAATAACTTCATCGTTTAGTAAGAAAAATTACTAGAACAATTGTAGATCTGAATTTCTGAACTCCGGGGTAATCTGGGTGGCTCCAAATACCCCAAACGTTCCTTGAAATAGCTAATTGATCCGTGAGAAAATTCAGTGAACATGTTAGATTTTATAACTTCACTCAGTTTAGCGAGATAAATTACTTGAACAAGTGCAGACCTCACGTTCTGAACTCCAGAGTAATTTGGAGGGCCTGAAATATCCCAAACGTTCCTTGAAAGAGCTTATTGATCCATGAGATGGTTTAGTGAGCATGTTAGATTATATAACTTCACTCAGTTTAGTGAGATAAATTACTGAAACAAATGTAAACCTGAAGTTACGAACACTAGGGTAATTTGGAGGGCCTAGAATACCCCAATAGTTCCTTGAATTAGCCTATTGATCCGTGAAAAGGTTCAGTAAACTAGGTAAGTTATATATCTTTACTCAGTTTAGCAAGAAAAAATACTGGAATAAGTGTAGACCTGAAGTTCTGAACTCCAGGGTAATTTGGAGCACCTATAATATTCCAAACGTTCCTTGAAACAGCCTATTGATGCATGAGAAGGTTTAGTGAACAGGAAGGATTTTATAAATTCACTCAGTTTAGCGAGATAAATTTCTGGAATAAGTGTAGCCCTGAAGTTCTGAACTCCAGGGTAATTTGGAGGGCCCGGAATACTCCAAATGTTCTTTAAAACATCCTATTGATACGTGCGAAAGTTCAGTGAACATGGTAGATTATATAACTTCACCCAGTTTAGCAAGAAATACTACTGGAATAAATGTAGACATGAAATTCAGATTTCCAGGGTAATTTGGAGGTCCTGGAATACCTCACACGTTTCTTGAAGTAGCCTTTTGATCCGTGAAAAGGTTCAGTAAACATTGTAGATTATATAACTTCACTCAGTTTAGCGAGAATAACTACTGGAACAAGTGTAGACCTGAAATTCTGAACTCCAGGGTAATTTGGAGGGCCTGGAATATCCCAAACGTTCCTTGAAATAGCTCTTGAGATTCTCAGAGGTTGGTAGATTCTATTTGAATTTGTAATGTTATTGTTTTTCACCCAAACAATTACTGTTACGGTTGTAGATTTCAAAGAGTGTGCTTCAGGACAGTTTGGACGTCCTAGAACATCCCAGGACATAGCAAAGCAAGTGAAATAGTGTTTTCGTTAAAGAAGTAATTCTGTATTATCTAGCCTGAACATCATTTATGTTCACAAACAGCATTTCACGCTTCGTATGTACTTATAGTTCAATTTTCCAAACTTCAGGATGTTCAGGATGTTCTAGGTTGTCAATTAGGTCATAAAGGCATATACTTCATATTTTTCTTCGATAAAAGAGTATATTTGGGACAACTTTACCGAAGACAGTATATACATTTGTTCATTGGTTCTTTCTTTACAGCCTTTTTTGTACTGCGGTCATATATGACCGCGCCGGCCCCAAAGGGTTAAAATGTTAACTGGGCCATTTTACCCCAAGAGTGCATTTTGGACCATTTGATCCTACATGATCAGGATTCACCTTGGTAAGTGATGCAATTTATGATTCAGTTTTATAAATCACTCATTCGGTTGCTGAAGCCCGTATTTTTACAGATAATAAGGATCGTGAGATATAACATCAAGACTTCACCTGTTTTTTGGTGATGCTGTTTTTTCAAGCGTGTCCGTAATTATGATGGGTAGTATATATTCTCAGGGCGGTGTTATTCACAGAAAAAAATTGAGAACCTTGTCGCCCACGTCTTCCTTACAATATTTAAGATGAAAGAAGAGTTCTATGAAATTTACAATAATTTCCAATTTCAGCGTTACTTAATAAATGGACGGTGCCTATTGCATCGCCAAATGACCATACAATTTGAGCAAAAATACAGATTTTCCTGTGAAATTGATTATTTTGCCGACAAAATCTGTGAAATCTTCTATTTTACCGGAAAAAAATCCGTAAAATTTACTATTTTACCGGAGAAAATACGTGAAACAATAAAGTTAGTAATCAAATGCTGTTTTCCATACAAAATGCCCAAGTTTAGGGTGCTGTATCTCAGCTTCTGGTAGTCCGAATTGGTGACGAACTACAAATAACTTGAAATTTTGCCTGTAAGAGAATTATTACATTGAGTCATTTTACATAGAGTTTCAGAGGGTTGTTCAAAGACAAAAGTAAGTAACCAAGAGACTTTGTAATTTAATTCTAAAACGATAAGTTGTGGGTGATTGGTCTGTTTCACAAAGTTGTTCAATTTCAGAAGTCACACAAATTTGCAGAACACACCAACTTTCCACGACTTACTGTTTTTGAATTAAATTAAAAAGTCTCTCGGTTACTTACTTTTGTCCTTATTAATTGTTATAATTTTGCTAGTCGATAATTTTGACACTGGCAGGGGATACTGAGCACGGAATGTAGATACGCACTAGAAGCACAAACGCTCATCAGCACTATTTTTCTAGATACACTCCTCGTGTTGGAAGTGAGTGTATCGGTCACTCACTTTAAACCATAAGCCATAAGCGGCTATTGTTCTCAGAGTGCCAGAGGTCACGTTTGACGATCCATTTATTGTACAATAGAAATCATTATTCATTGTGCAGTGACGTTAACGCCACGCGTGTCGAAATGTCCAGTAGTAGCGAAGAAACCAACAACCATGCTCCAAACGGGCCGGAGATTCTGAAATCATCCAGAGGAAAGGGTATCAATGAACGCTCAACGAAAGTTGGTTGGAAAAGCGCGGGATGACTCTGTAGCTGCACAGAGAGCTACAGCTGACCATTGACGGAAACAAGTTTGTACTGGCCGATTTGATGGACGGAGCTGACCGGGCGTTGATATTTGGCACCCACGAAAGCTTGAGGCATCTGTCTCAACCCAAATTGGGTTGCTGACGGTACACTCGAATCAGTTCCTGGTTTGTTTCGTCAGCTATTTACAATCGAAGGTAGCACTGCACCATCACACGAATCAGCGTTCCCCTTGATGACAAATAAATCAAAAGCTCGCTACAGAGCAGTTCTTTCAAAGTTGGTATAAGTTGCTGATGAAATTGATTTTGATCTGAAGGACATTTTCGAGAGAGGTCTCATTGACGAAAATGCCGATAAATTTCCGGATGCCAGGCAGACCGGATGCTTGTTTCATCTGAGCAAGAACTGAAATTATATTCAGCAGAATAACTTGCTGGCCACTTTCAGTCAAAATGGCAATTTATTTGAAACCTACAAAAAAAACTAGGATGCTTATAAGAGAAAAATAAATTGTTTTTGTTCAATGATTTTACAGATCATTCGGTGATTTTCGCCGAACCTTCAGCTGATGAGATAACGATGAAAATTCATTGTAATTCGTATTGTTTTTGTGTGTTTATTTTTAGATACCGTAAAACGGGGTATTACAGTTGTTAGATTGCCAAAGAATTTATTCTGAATGGATTTATAATTTTTCATATAATCGAAAGTCGGTTTTCTGTTTTGGGGTAACTTTGATAGTCGAACAAAATTGAATGAACTTACGGAACATTTATAGGGCGTTACATATTTCTAAGCGTTTAACGCTATATGGAAATTACTGACTTCGATTACAAAAATTATATTCGTTAAGAGATTTGAGACCGAATTCTTGTTCTACTACAACTAGGCTGCCAAGGACAGTGACGGATCCATTATGGCTTCATCAAACAGTAATCGTAGAACAGATTGTTTGTCCGCTTTTAGAAAATGCTAAAATCTTATAATTTTTAATATTTGCATATAAATCCTCAAGTGTACTTGATTCCAACGGAAATAGCTTTGAGATGAAGTGTCATACTTATACTCTTCACTTTTGCTTATTTGATTAACATAAACTTTGTTATTTCGTTTAGTATGTGGTGGGTCTCGCACTATCAAAGTTACCCCGTTTTACGGTAATAGGAATCATGCTAGTCAGTCAGATTTGAAATTTTCGGACAATAAACAATAGTCAATAGTTGGCTTCTCGACTGTTTAAACATCAATTAGGTTCTAACCAACAGATTTTGATTAGATTTTTATTTTTTTTTTAAACAGAACTTGAACGTTTCTTGACGAAGGCTTACATTTCCATGCTTTCATAGAACGTTCTGTTTCCAATTCCATAAGGCGGAAGACGGGATGTTTGTAAATAGTAAGTTCCTCGTAATCTGTAGAAATCAGAATGTTACATACTGTTTAATATAGTGTGAAACAAAAATATAATAGCAAATAAATGAATAAAAACAAAAGAAATAAAATTTCACTAAATATTATGACAACATTGTTGCCAAACTATTCTCACAACGAAAAAATGTCTTCAAAACACAAAATGAAAGAACTTGGTACAAAGGGAGGGTTCAATTTCTGTTCTTCTCAATTACTTACTGAACTCTTTAATAAAATTGAGGCATATATCCTAATTTTTTTATCGTATTATTTAAATAATGTTTTAATGAAATTCTTTATTTAAAATAAGTGAAATACTTCCCGGTTTACCGTCTAAAGAATTATTTTTGTATTCTTTCAAAAAATAATTGGAAAATTCTTCTACCAGCTATTTATTTGACAAGTCTTTTAGATATTATCTGGTTTTTGCCAAAATTCATTCAAATACTCCGCCCAATATATTCAGATCAAAACCTGTTCCAAAATTTTTGTCCTGCCAAAAAAAAAAAACTTCACATTATTCTTCATTCATTTTGTGTTCTTCCACAAAATAATGCAGGAATCCTTACTTCTATGTCCAATTAGAGCAAATTGTCTTGAAATTAAAAAATCTATGAAATACGTTTACCACTTTTTATACTTTGAGAAGCTAATCCAGTTTATATTTTCCATCATCAGGTCATGAAAATATTTACTTTTTTCTGAAAAAAGTAACGTTAGCGATTTTTGTTGCAAATAGTGATTTCTTAGTGATCAGGTCGAAAATTATGATCAAGTCACTAAAAGCGACTCGCTAACAGTCTTACATGTGTATATTGCGTGATCTGACACGAATATATTCTATGCCGCGAGAAGTCGAGAAAATGTGTATTACGAAAAGATCATCGTCCTGCGGGAATAGTTGCATGTTTACCGCTACATCTATGTGTGCTTCACGAATGCATCTTGAAACGTACGTATCCAATATACCAATAAGTGGTCAGGTTCATGAGCTAGAGCCGTCTAAAATATGACCAATTTACATGCACACTAGCGCCACGTAGCGGCAAAATTGCTAACCAACGGCCGTTTTTCTATAAATCTTTTCAAAATATTTTTTGACATGAAGGTCAGGAGCTATTCATCTAAGTATCATTGATACACAGCTTGATTTTGTTAGAAAAATGATCGAAATAATTAGTTTTGCTTAAAATTTGAGCTCCCTTGCGCCTATAGTCAACCTATTGTTCCTATAGTAGCACTACTGAGAGAAATTATTTTTTATTATACGAAATAATTAATGAATTAATATTTTTTTTACTTCAAATGAAAGCTTTTGATCCACACTTTGAAGGAAACATATAAAAACTTTGTAAAAATACGGTTTTGATTAGTATTTTGCCAACGCCGTGATGCTAGTGCTACTATAGGAACAGAAATTAGAAATAGTGCTACTATAGGTACATGTATTCCTATAGTAACACAAGCGACAATAAATACAAACATATGAGTTTTCGTAGTTTTGATATTTTTCCCACAAATCAAAGATAAAATGCTAAAAATAATGACGCTAGCGTTATTTTTCGATTTAATACGAATATTTGTTCTTAGCTATGCGGCTATTGGTACAGCGACCCTAATTGAAATTAATACGAAATCTTCATTCACCTTTGATCCACGAACTCTCCCATGGAAGCGATTTTACTATCTTTCAACTTTCCGGCTGCAGGCATACATTCGCTTGGTGAACGTAAAATTTTCTCAAATCGACACTCGTAGGCAACGAAATTGCCCGGTACGAGAATGGATTCTGCGAAGAAAGCCGGCGCCCGATAGTGACTGCAGGCATCTGTGTGCAAAAGTTGGAAACGGATACATAGAATGTTGGCTTCTTATCATTGCATTATTAATTGAAATTCTTACGTAAAGTTACAACATCCAGTACCTCGCATCCGGGCTGGGATGTGGAGCCTCGATTCGGATAAAAGTCTATGTGAGCTCGATGTACGGCTTCTCCGAGAACAATATCACTGTGGATGGCATCTACAAAGCGAGCATCCGACTTGTCGATAGCGTCAGTCGAGAGCGGAAGGAACAAGGGCCCAGCTGGATCCAGAGCAGTAATTCTAAAGATAAATAATGGTCGAAGATATGGCTTCAATGTTATTAACTAATCTACTAATACTACTGTTAAATTAGGTGAAGTTGTTCACTTTATAAAAAAATATGTAATATAAAAACTGGTACCTCAACTAAAACGCATAGCCTGGAAACTGCATAAAAATGTTTTCCCTACATTAACGTGAGAAGATGGTCTTCAGATATTAATTTTAGTCAATGTTCAGCATAGCCAAATTTACTTAAAATACATGATGTATGTACATGATTACACTCAAAAATTTCTTTTACCTTAAATGTTATAAAAAACCCTATTGCCTGTAACTCAAAATTCAAAGTGATGACATATAGTTTTTTCCGACATGAAATTGATTGTGGAGTCAAGTGAACATGTTTGAGGAAAAAAAAAAATTCCGACAACACTTAAAATTTACTTTGAGGCTGACAGCAGCGACATTCTACTCCCTTAGTAGGGTCGGGTGACACTGGCCCGAAACGGCGCAGGCTGCCCCCGTCCCGTGAAATCGTGGCAGGCCTTAGATAGATGCGTTCCAAATCCGTCGCCTGGTTGTTCCAACTGGGTGGGAGTAGGCTCAGTTGTCATTACCTGACTTGCGCCGATCCGGCTCTGAACGTAGTACTCCATAAAGGACTATGTCAATCCTAGCATGACCTCCCTGCTTGCATAGATAACCATGTGATCATAAAGGCGACATAAATACCCATAAGAGACGATCAACCAAAACAAACAACTAGCGGAATGTGAAAGAAAAGCTTCTGGACCTATCAGTAACCATCTAAGGATCCCGCCAAGGAAGGAGGCGACCAACATCAACTTAAGTGAGAACAGTGTGGGCAAAAGCCTAGATACTGTGACGACGGCAGGCCTTCATCGCTCCAGTGCAACATGTGAGGTGACCGATGGCCCGGGACTAATCGAGGCCAAGGATCGCAATAGGGAACACCTCCCTAAAATGCAGGTAGCTGCTGAGCAACTTGTTGTCATCATCGAGTTTGTTAAGAGCAAAAGCAATATCGGCAAAGACTTGAAAACAAGTCTACTGAAATTGTGACAATCAGTCCTAGCTGCAAAGCAGGACTACGAGGAAGCCAAAGAACAATTTGGCAAGGTAGAAGGCAAAAGAGACACTAAGTCGTGTCAGACTGAAGTTGTTGTTGTTGTTGTTTGAGAGGGACTTTAACCCGAAAGTTCAGACTGAAGTGTTTTCCTGATGTGTATATCTGATGATATTATTCGATACGCGATGCGAAAGAGGGGACCTTCCGAGGATGAATACATGGCGAAAAAACGTATAGTTGCTAAGGGAAAAGTGACCTACGCGGCCGTCCTTCAGAGCGGAAAAGTTGGCACGAGCCAAGCTCCTCGATCAAGAGAACCTGGCAACAAAGGAGAGGCCAACACCAAGCCTAAGGCAAAGAAAGCCGAAAAAAGGAGCCACGGGATAACCTGAACCGGGCAGTGCATCACTGGAACCACAAGCGCAAGGCAACAGCAACCCGTGAATACGAGTTGGAATTAAGAAAAAAACAGAGGAAACCGAAAACGGAGCCCAAGGAGAGTGCTAAACCGAAAACAGCGAAATTATGTAATTTGGCCGAGGCCCTCGTTATCAAAACGGAGGAAGCGAAATACGCCGAGGTTCTGAAGGCGATGCGAAGAACTCAGAAGTTATCGCCATTGGGCGCAGATATGCAGAGCATAAGGCGGACTGGGATTGGTGGAATGATCCTAGTCTTAAGGGAGGACGCCAAGCAAAAGGGTGCAATCTATAAGCAACTGCCACAAGAAGTACTTGGCGACGAGGTTGATGTACGATCCCTTACTGCTGAAGCGACTCTCCAGTGTAAAAATCTGGATGAGTTCATCGATGTAGCGGAGGTCTTGACTGCCTTCAAAGAGCAGTGTGATATCAACGTAGCCAGTAAGGCCATCCACCTTAGAAAGGGCCCGCAGGGCACCCAGGTGGTGGCGATCAGGCTGCCGGTCGCAGAGGCCAACAAAGCAAAGAACAACAGCCTCCTGAAGTTTGCTTCAAGTGTTTCGGGAAGGGCTATAAGTTGTGGAATTGTCCCGACAGAAGCAAGATATGCAGAAAATGCGGCACCGAAGGCCATAAGGCAAGCTATTGTAAGCAAATCGCCAAGTGCCTAATATGTGTCGACAGAGCAGACAACGGACACTTAACGGGCGGACCCAAATGTCCGGGCACAAGCGGAGTATCCAAGCAGCCAAAACGGAAGTAACGCAGTTAAATTCAAACCACTGTGATGCAGCCCAGCAGCTGCTTTGGCAGTCTGTCTCGGAAACTAAGACTGACGTGGTGTTACTATCGGACCCATACCGCATACCAACCAACAACGGGAACTGGGTGGCGGATAGGTCTTAACAGCTAGCAGCTATAGGGTCGACAGGACGATAACCAATCCAAGAAGTAGTGTTTATCTCAAATGACGGTTTTGCGATAGCAAAAATCAACGGCGTGTTCTATTGCAGTTGTTACGCGCCCCAAGTGGTCAATTGAGGAATTTTTCCACATGGTCGACAGGATGATATCCGAACTAGCTAATCGGCATCCAGTAGCTAAATGCATGGGCAGTGGAGTGGGGTAGCCGCTGCACCAATCCAAGAGGCCAACTATTCCTGGAGTCCCTAGCCGCATTAAATGTAGAGCTGGCGAAAAGGTGCAGAATCAATCAATTGGCTATAGTATAATACCAGGCGGGCGGAAGGCAGCGCGATGTAACTCGACCCAACTCCGAGGTTGGAAAACAGCGCGCTTCAACGGCGAAGTATTCACTGAAGCTCTGAGGCGCGAACGGAACACTCTGGACCTATACGGTGAAGAGCTAGTTGCTGTGGTATCACGATTGTGTCGCGCTTCAATGCCGAGAAAAGCCCCTCCTAGAGAGAACAGGCCGCCGGTGTACTGGTGGTGCGAATCAACTGCAAATCTTCGAGCAATCTGCCTTCGGACTAGACGAAATATGCAACGCGCACGCACAGAACCATAAAGAGAAAAACGCGGTGCAGCATTCAGAGAGGCAAAGTTGGCTCTCATAAAGGAAATCAAGAGTCGAAAACGGGCATGCTCTGATAGTCTATGCCAGAGTAAAGGCTAAGAACAAAGGCGCCATATCGCCCCAAGAGAAGTCGCCCGAGTTGCTGCGTACTCTTCCCGCATCATCCCACACTCCCATGGCCCCCAGCGTCATATGCGGCAGATGAAGGAAAGGCAGTGGCGAGAGTGACGAACGAAGAGCTAGCAGAAGTCATGTAATCATTCGCGTTAAACAAGGCACCGGTACCCGATGGTATCCCGAATTTTGCCTTAAAAGCGGCAGTGAATGCGGATATGGACATGTTCAGAACCACGATGCAACACTGCATTGATCAAGGAATCTACCCAGATGTATGGAAGCGACAGAAATTGGTGCCACTACCAAAGGCGGATAAACCACCAGGTGACCCGTCGACGTATAGACCTATCTGTCTACTAGCAAGCTGGGAAGCGATTGCCCACACAATTCACCGCCTCAAGGTACCGGTGCAGTTGTGTAAGCTTGTGGAAAGTTATTTTGATTGTATGATTCTACTACCTACAACGATATCACCCTAGTGGTCTATGGCGAATCGATAGAGGAAGTAGAGCGCACTCTATTTCCATAGTTGAGAAATGGGTGAAGTCTAGGAAACTAGGACTGGCCCGTCATAAGACTGAGGTGGTGGTGGTCAACAATCGCAACTCCGAGCAACGGGCGATTACCTCGGTAGGTGATTGCACCATAGAGTTCAAGCGATTCCTTAGGCCTCTTGGGGAAATGATCGATGACAAGCTCAGCTTCGCTAGTCACGTAGAATATACCTGTAAAAGGGCATCTACGGCTATAGCGGCGCTTTCGAGGATGATGTCTAAAAGTTCTGTTGTAATTGCCAGCAAACGCAAGCTACTGGTAAGCGTGGCGCTATCCATACTAAGGTATGGAGGAGCAATCCGGTCAAAAGCGCTTAGAACGAACAGAAACCTAAAGCGGTTGGAAAGCACGTACAGGATCATGTGCTTAAGAGTAGCAAGCGTATACCAAACGGTTTCTAAAGAGGCCGTGTGCATCATAGTCGGGATGACGCCCATCGGGCTCATCATCAAGGAAGATGTTCAATGCTTCAACCAAAGAGGTCCAGAGGAGCTCGCGACACGTGTAAAAAGACAACGCTCAGAAGTTGGCAGCAGGAATGGGATTACTCCACTAAGGGTAGATGGACTTATCCGCTAATACCAAATTTGTCAGATTGGTATGAAGGAAACCATGGAGAAGTGAACTTGCACCTGACGCAGTTTCTGTCAGGACATGGTTGCTAGACAGTACCTGCATAGATTCGGGCACTCAGAATCTCCTGCGTCCCCTAATTTTTCTTGTCCTCGTTTTATTGTTGTGAGAGATCGCATGCTCGCTACATGCGGAGAACACATCCCCGACAATATAATAGAGAGAATGTGTGCGGATGCCGGGTGCTGGTGTGCAGTAACTACGGCTGTCACTCACATTATGTTATAATTGCAGCGCCTATGACGCGCCGACCAAGAGTTGGATGCAGAGGATAAGCGCTACCGAGGCTGGTCCCGTGTAACATTGTTTAAGTCGACCAGGAGAATCAGTTTGCCTAGGCTACTTCTGCTGCATGTGTTGTGCTATATGCACTGGCCCGAAGAAATACCGTAAGGTGGTTCCGGGGAGATAAGGGTCTGAGGCCAAGGGTAATATCGATGCACCACTTGAGCAGTTCAAAAAGAATTGCTGAAGTTCTTATATGAGCTGGTTTTAGCAGGTCGTCGTTGGTGCGTCATCCCCGCATTCCCTGAGCTACCTTCTCAGGGGGTCTGTTTGCAGATTTCCCCCTTGTAAAAAAAACTAGCACAATTAATCTTTGCAAACCTACATAATACGCCTAAATGTAGGCAATTTTCCTTGAAATAAGCACGTTATTCGAGAATAAATGGGTGTATCAGGATAAAACTATGCTTGTTATGGTGTAGGATTTCAAAAATGAGTTGAATTGTTCACACTTAAGCTTACACAACATTTTAAACACTCAAGGCTTTTCACCAGCGGATTGTTTAGTACCGATGTTTCCAACAGAATTGTTTACTTGGCGGTGCAATCGTGAACATTTCTATGCAAAACTGACATCAATAAAAATGAAATGGTTCAAAACGAATCTATAAACTAGACAACATAAAATGTCTGTGTTGTCGACAAAAAAAACCTTCTTGGAAGCAAATGCTATTTGATCAAATTCGCACTAGTGATCAATTTGCCCCCGGTGTTCGGTACCTAGATAGTGTTCCTCTGAAATATTTTCCAACATTTCCTGCAATGTGTGCTCCAAGACTATGGCCCACCACATGTACTTGGTCCGTTGTGATATTCATCCTGATCATGAATGCCGATAGTATAGATCCTATGCGGTATCCCAGTGCACGTGTCAACTCGCGAGCTGTTGAATATGGCTTCGACGAGATGCTGCCCCAATCTGCAGCTAATATGTTGTGTTTGTTTTGAGTTAAATAAGCATTCTGCACTGGTGTCATTGCAAGTTGGCGACGATTGGCATTCCACCCATGAATAATAACTTTCAATGGCTTCTGTGGGTTGAAGTGTGGCAGCTGTTCAACTTCGGAGACGTCAACATCATCAATTGAGCTAGTGGAAGAAAACAATGCGATAAGAGGCCACAATGTGATAAACAGCTAAATCTGCATGCAAATTGCCTTACCTAGCATAGTAGAACAGCTTCACGTTTGCCAATTCGTGTTCAACATTGGCTGTGGTGAAACGAACAAGTTCAAGGCTAAGATAGACGAAAACTAGACAAACAGCAAGCATGATACTCTTGGTAAAGAATTTACAAATAAAACTGAAAAGCTCGTGTGCATCGTGCATCTCAGGAATCGTTGATGATAATAACGACAAAAGTATTTCCATCACGCAACATTGATAAAATGCACAATGATCAGGTACAGCTATCCCCCATGTAAGACAGTAATTGGTGTCATCTACATTTAAACCACGTAGATATAGTACCAGTATTATATGGGATTTCAGTTAATTGGTTTCGACATGATGACTTATGGCAACAATCATAACGCGTTTATGTTAGCGTTCACCAAAATGAATACGATATGGACGTATGGCAGCTCACATTTTGACAATTAATTAATTAGCTCAAATCCCATAGCGACAGATACTTCGCGGTTTTTATTCTACACGGTAGATCGGGGGATAGCTGTACGACATATAAAGATCATCAGCATATCGATGTACCTAACGATTTTTAAGCTTGCTTATTATATACCACGGTGCTTTTTTTACCGTTATTATCAAATAAAAATAGCCATCAAAGCTTTAGACACCAGATGGTTTATATACATATTCTACATCTCTGGGTAGATTTAAATTAAAATCCTAAGACAAAATTTTGAGATACGCTTTTTAACAGGCGTAACCGTCAAAATCTCGCAGAACATTACTAAAGGACCTATGTACAAATGAGAGATTCTCTCCTCTCTCGTTCTCTTTCGATTATAACAGTGGAATACTAAAGATTTTGGGAAGTTTTTCACTATAGATCGAAAGTCAATTTCCTTTACTAGCGTTTCATACAAAAAACGCAACAGAAGAAGTGAATGTGACTCAGTTATCAATGGAAGAGAAAGTAAACAAAGAGAGCCTCTCAATGTTAGATAGGTCCTTTAGTAATGTACCGCGAGAAATCGTCAAAATACATTGTATTTCAACGTCGGAAGCCGTTTCGATTTTTTTTCAATTACATACAACCATTCAATTTCATAAAAACATACCATAATGAACTGTTTATAAGAAGGCTAAAGCGATATTGAGCATTACCGAAAATATTTGGTTTTGTAATTACTCTTAAACTCCATTTTTCAACATAATTATCTTTACAATTTGAAGATCATAAGTTCTAGTGCTCTATACATATTTTTAAGCGCTTATTATGTGTAAGTTCTAATAAGTGTAATTTTATTTCAAAGAATTCCTACGGGTCTGAATTTACCTAGCGTGAACGACTTCTTGGAAACCTTCATAAGCCATTTCGAATGGTTTATTAGTTTTATTGGGCTTCTCGAGAATTTTTAGCATTTCGATCAATTCCTTTTTACTTCGTGTGCTACGCGCCAGGGTCTGGTTAATACGAGTTGGACACTTTGCGAATCTATTCTCGAAACTGCATACCACTGTGCTGCAATTCTAACATAATGTGAGTGATAGCCGTAGTTACCAAGGGTGGTACTGACGGTTCTTTACTGCTTCCCCAACGTGTCGCTGGTTCCAAAAAGGAAACAACCATACACAATTCCGCCCAAACAAAGGCGAAGGCGTAAAAAATGTTCTCGAAAACACCAATTTTGGGAATGAAGCCGAATTTGCTGATTAAATTGCCAACAGCGCACTGCAGTAGACGTAGCAAATAACTGCTTGCAAACAATATCTTTCAAGCGCATTGATTACTTGTAATTTTGCGAATAATATTAAATTAATTAACTCATTACGCGTGGTAAAGATGGACAAATTATGGGTGAAATTATGAAAAAAAACCGCGTGCTCGGCTGGGATTTGAACCCAGGACTCTTGTATGCTAGACGAGCGCATTACCAACTAAGCTACCGAGCCACTTGGTGACCCAATAACTGAGTTGGTTACAAGTTTAGAATTCAAATCCCTACAGACCACGCGGGCCCCTTTCATAACCCATATCCATCCATCTCATGTTAACTACACACGCGGGAAGAACGAGTGCGATTTATTTAGTGTTGAAACTGTTTGCCTATCGTACCTAAATAAATCGCACTCGCTCTTCCCGCGTGTGTAGTTAACATGAGATGGATGGATATGGGTTATGAAAGTAGTCCGCGTGGTCTGTAGGGATTTGAATTCTAAACTTGTAACCAACTCAGTTATTGGGTCACCAAGTGGCTCGGTAGCTTAGTTGGTAAAGCACTCGTCTAGCATACAGGAGTCCTGGGTTCAAATCCCAGCCGAGCACGTGGATTTTTTTCATAATTTCACCCATAATTTGTCCATCTTTACCACGCGTAATGAGTTAATTAATTTAATAACCATGCGGATTGGATTACCGAAAAGCTCAATATAAGCGTCAATTTATATTAGAATAATATTATTTACTTTTCCGCGTTAAGCCTTAAAACTGGTTCTGGACTTTGAAGCCGCCCTCCACCCTTGGTAGTTACTGCATTCCAGTACTCGGCATCCGCTCACATTCTCTCTATTATATTTGCGGGTGACGTATGTAGCGAGCATGCGATCTCTCACACAATGAAACGGGGGCAATCGAAGACGACATGCTCCGCTGTTTCCTCCACATTAGCACATTTGGGGCACGCAGGAGATTCTGAGTGCCCGAACCTATGCAGGTACTGCCATGTCCTGACAGAAACTGCGTCAGAAGGAAGCACACTTCACCATAGTTTCTGTTATACCAATTTGACATATTTGGTATTAGCCGATGGGTCCATCTACTTTTAGTGAAGTTATCTCATTCCTGAGCGTTGCCTATTTACATGCATTGCAGACTCCTCTGGTACCTCTTCGGTTGAAGCAATGAACATCTTCCTTGATGATGAGCCTGATGGGCGTCATCCCGGCTACGATGCCCACGCCTCTTTAGATATCGTTCAGTACACGCTCGCTACTCTTAAGCACATGATCCTCAACCCCCCCGCGAAGTGACAGATAACGCAATTTTCACGTACCTACTTTCAACGTAAACAATGGGGCCATCCACCGCTGCCGGCACAATTTTTCACTATGACAGATCGAAATTTTGTTTCGTTGTTGACGGGTGCAAAACAACGAATGGAATAAAATGAAATAAGGGCGAGTCTGATATTTTCGTCTGCCAATGGAAATAAATTTAATAAAATCACCAAGTTTAAGCACCAAATGAACTTGAGAGCGTACCAATTCCTTCGGTGAAAAGATTAAATGACGTGTTAGTGCTTTGTTTTGCGGAGAAGTAATCTATAAGAAATTACTTACAATAGGCCTATTCGCATGACGTCTCAAATCAGCTGATCGGGAAGCACTATGACAGTTCTTCTATGAAAATGACAGGCCCGTGTTAGCACCGGTCCTCCACCGATGTAAATAAATGCATAGACGGATCTGTCACATGAAAAGGCCTATACAGCATAACCGATTTGTGGATCGCATTTATGCCCTCAAAAGAAAGCGCTGGCCGTAACATAAAATAAAATAAAATATTATGGGCCTCGTGGCCGTGCGGTTAGTGTCGTTAGGCATTTAAGCGCTTCGTGTCATTGGGTGTGGGTTCGATTCCCGCTTCAGCCATTGAAATTTTTCGTCAGGAATGTTTCTCAACTGTGCCACTGGAGCATCCTTATCCATTGTCTAGTGTTAAGTTACATTCCGTGCAGCTAAATGGCTGAAGACGGTGTCCTTATCTTTTTATTTGAGATCGAATCAAGTCGAAAAGTGATATTTTTTTTTATTTGCAGTTTTTTTCTATGCAGATTAGAACACTTTTTCTCATACTCACCACCAGAGGTCTAAGTTTCAATCAAATGAGCCAATGAACTAATATACGATGACGTCACGCTGCAACTTTCAGCGTGAAGAAAACCTTTACTGCGGGCGATGTATTGTGCTCTGCAAGATAAATCCACGTAATGCGATTATTTGAATATGTCGATATACCGTCGCAGTGATAATGAAAATCACCAAATGTTTCAGATTTAGCAAATTTGAAACATTTGCGTCCTTGAAGAACGAAAAAATCCAAGCCTACTTGAATTTTGACGTTGCGTTTGAATTGCGCGCATATCTTCTGCGCGTTACCGCCGCCGCTGGATGTGGATTTAAAATGAGCGCCGCAATATACAGAAAAATAAACGATTTCGTTGCACATTCATCCACGCATTGTTCATCCGGTGAAAATTCGTGTTGGCGTGGATGTCATTTTATATAAACATATTTAGATCGGAAAAAATCAACAAGAAAAGAAGACCGTGGATAAGTCCATTGGATAAACTATCCAGCTTTTTAAAAGCGGTAATGGCCGCCAAAAGTTAGCTTACTTTCTGGTAGAGATCCAACATATTGACGTTTGGCTTTGGTACGGTCAATTGACTTGCACACCGGTGTGATAAATTCACTCGGTTAAAGAATTTCGACACTTTAGCGGGTCACGTAGATGCTTCCCACGTGTTTCGGTCAAGTGTCAAAATTCTTGCACTGAGTAAATTTAGTGCACCGGTGGATAAGGGCTCATTCATTTATTTCATAACGCTAAAATTGACCATTTTGAACACCCACCCACCCCCTTGTAACGCTTTTTGTATGACCATTATTTAATTTTTGTATGGACCGTAACATCCTTAAGACACCCACCCACCCCCTCTAGCGTTATGAAATTTGTGAATGGGCCCTAAGTCCATATCAAGCGACCCAAGTCAAATGTCAGATCACTAGATCCCTTTTTGTAAAAGTGGGCTAATTGTTGGTAATATTAGCGTTCGTAAAAGCGGGATACTTCATCCAATAAGCTTATCTGATTGAAACTTAGACATCTGGTGGTGGGTCTGAGAAAAAAAAGTGTTCAAATCCGCAAAAAAAATGTACTGCGAGTTGATATGATCTCAGATTGATTTCAAGCTTATAACTACAGTCAATTTCCCATAAATTAATAATTATCGCAAATATACAGGGTGTTTGGTTCCATGTTTTTAATAATTGGAGGGTAGATAGGTCTCCATGAGATATGAAAAAGTGCCCATGGAACATAGGGTCGCAAATCACTGCTAAGTGAGTTATTCACGATTTTAAGATTTTCAACTTGTTCATCTTTGGAACCACATATCTAATTAACTATGCGTCATACATTTAATCTCAGCGCATGAATCGAAAGCTTATGATCTAATCTATCTTAGTTTCTTGGACGTAATTTTTGTAGAAAATGATTCAAAGGCTCAAATTACGAAAAGTTTGCAAAAAGTGACGGAAAAATCAGCATTTTTCGACGTATTTTTATGAATTTTATTAAAATTATCGTAATTAATGTTAAAAAAATTCTTCTACAAAATATGCATTAACTTGTTAGCTACCAAAGTGTCTTTGAGAGCAAAAGTGTATCTCTTGTAGATTCGTCACAATATCATGTTGAAAGTTGTGCTTCAAAGAGCAAAAAAATCAAAATAAATATCGGCTGATAACTCTATTCGTTCGTCCGTTCGTGTGTTGATGCCTCCGCGTGTGGATGAAGTGCTCGGAAACGACAGATGTCGGTCGTGCCGAAGCGAAGGGGAAATGAAATCGCTTCGCAACATGCGCCATTTTTTTCTTCTCTTCGCGGCGTTTGGTTTGCAAACAGACGCATAAATAGATTTAGTGCGGTCGCCGCACGACCACCGCAGTAGCGAAAGTGTGTTCATAAAGACTGATCCCTTTAAATTCCTCGCACTAGTAGCTGAGCTACGGTGCAGAGCAGATGGGGGGTGCGCTTGCGCGTGTAGCGAGGACTCAATTTATGCATTTCTCGCCTATGACGTGGAACTTTTGATGCATTTTGAAGGGTTTTAGGTCGTCTATTAATTACATAGAGGTGGACAAGTGAGAGTAGAATTTATGACGTGCCATTCACGCCGTTGTAAAAGTACAACACTACCAAGTAAACCTCGCCCGTGATACACAGCACGAGCGAGGTGAATTCTTAGGTTCAATAAAGTAATTTAGGTATCGCACTAATGCTTAGCGTGAACTGTTGGAGCAGCAGGATGAAATATCTCACAAAATTAGTGACCGTCTATCCTACTACAGCTTGGTTTTCTGTATAAGGTTGCTTACAAATTATGTTCAATAGATCAATAATCTCTCAGTTAACTATTTTTATAAAATCAAATAATAGACCTACATGTAATATTTCATAGAATTGTCAGTGTCGTAACCAGAAAATTGCTCAGGGGAGACGAACGACGCAAAAAAGTGGATATTTTTACAAAAATTGGGATGGCTCAAGACGGTTCAACCACATCATTTTGTTTTTCTTTTATCCAGCAAAATAATAGAATAACTGCATAAAATTAAGAATTTCTTTTGAAATTGAGACTTTGGCAGTTTAATAGGTTCTATGTGCAGTCACAACAATTAAAAGTCACAATTTGTAGATCAGTACTCTCTCTCTCTCAAGCCTGAAGCCTTGCAATGTTTGTAATATGAAATCAAATATTTTGAAAAAAAAAATCAAATAATTCATCAAATTCCATTATTTTTACTTCATTTTTGAAATAATTTATGATAGATTGAACGAAAACGACACAATTTTATCAAGCAGGTTGATGAGGTTCTTGTACAAGAATAATAAAATATAAATAAACCTTTTGTTATGCTCTAAATCAAATAGTAATCAGATCAGTACCCAAATATTTGTAGTTCAAAATTTCATTTTTTTCTCTCTCTCTCTCTGTTGAGTTACTGAGTTCTATTTTTTTTTAAATTTGAATTAAAAACCAAGAGAAGTGTTAATTTTGAACGATAACATTTGAAATATTTGCAGTTTGCTCTAATAGATGGAAAATTAGAAATCAAATTGAATATAATTTAACAATTAAATGTATTGAAATGAACTTAAAACAGTCACAGTCACAATTAGAAATTGAAGCTCTTTCCAAACTTTAATCACGTTTTAATCATCAAGTTAACTGTAACTCTAGCGATGGCAAAATCATTTAAAATTTGACTCATGAAACATATTCAAGGCATAAATGTGTATGATTTAACACGAATTAAATTTAAAAAAATACCTGCTGGAAACCCACCAAAACCCGGAAATATGAGAATATGTCATTTTTTAAACAAAACTAGTTTCATGTTATTTAAAGCTCCCACAGCAATTTACGGATGCTAATGGTTGTCACTATGGCAAGCCTGTAAAATTTCGTGAAGGGAGATATCCTTCATCATTTTAGTAACAGAACCTCCGAAATGTCAAGAAGGCGAATATGTAAACACGACACGTAGCAAAACATTTTTTGGGAATAACAATATTTCATTAATAGTATCAAGAACTTTGGTGATCACTAAAGCCTCTCACTAATTTGAATTTCAAATCCAAATGTTTAATTTTAAAAATAAAATTCCATTCACATTTTCAAAACTGAATAAGCCAAACATGGTTTTAAGAGCGTTTTTCGTATTTCAAGTGGTTTCACACCAAAAACTTACTCCAAAATCCACTAAGGTGGAGAGGGAGGGAGGGTTGACCCTCAAACACACCCCCTCCCACTGATCACTTGTTTCTGTTTTGTAGACAATATGATCTTAATTTTCTTTCTGGTGTTATGTCCCAACTGAGACAGAGCCCTGCTCCTCAGCTTAGTGTACTTATGAGCACTTACATAGTTGTTAACTGAAAGGTTTTCTCAGCCAAAGTTGCTGTTTTGTATGTGTATATGGGCAGAGGCATATACGTTTTAAATATTTTATATGGGACTAAGTCCACGAGACCCCTCCCAGCTCTGAAATTCTTTGGAAATGAGCATGTAGCTTAAGGACAGCCAAAAAAGCACTGCAATATTAAATAAATGAAAAAAAAAAACTCTAGTGGAATTAAATGGTATAGTACTAGATTCGGGTTTTCTTTTATTTATAGGTATTCCACTAAACAGCTCGAAGATTTAATACACAATATTCTTAATTTTTCTCATGATCTCAATTAAATGCTTTTCACACAAAACAAAAGCATGATTACCCCAGCAACACACATGTTATAATTGTGTATTATCAACTGATATATGACGAAAATTATTTATATATTAGTTGATAATACACAATTATAGCATGTGTGTTGCTCGGGTACTGCATTCACATGAAAATATTAATTTAGAAAATATTCAAGATCTATCCTGCAATTTCCAAGTTGTTCCAATAATTTCTCCACAAATTCCTTCAGGAATTCTTTCAGTTAATGTTCTCAGGAGTTTCCCAGGGATACCTTCAGACTGAGACCACTTGAGGAATCCCAGGCTGGTTTTTGGGAGGGCCGATCCGACAACGAGATATTACCATATACATCTTGCAAATGAACTTAGATAAATTCTTGGAGTATAACTAGCAGACTCACCATCTGTTTGGATTGGAGACGAGGTGTCAATGTCGTGTGTGAATTTAGATGGAAGTAAGGAGACGCACTTTGGAATTCATTGTTCAACATTGCACTCCAGGGTGATATTAGGAGACC
This sequence comes from Aedes aegypti, assembly GCF_002204515.2. Taxonomy (NCBI): domain Eukaryota; kingdom Metazoa; phylum Arthropoda; class Insecta; order Diptera; family Culicidae; genus Aedes; species Aedes aegypti. The sequence goes on from NC_035108.1 coordinate 146,481,239, forward strand.
AGCGAGCAAAGAAATGACACTATCATGACACGGTCACATCTTCTTCTTCTTCTTGACATTACGTCCTCACTGGGACAGAGCCTGATTCTCAGCTTAGTGTTCTTATGAGCACTACCACAGTAGTTAACTGAGAGCTTTCTTTGCCAAAGTTATCATTTTCGCATTCGTATATCGGGTAGCAGGTACGATGATACTTTATGCGCAGAGAAGTCAAGGAAATTTCCATTACGAAAAGATGCTGGACCAACCGGCAATCGAACCGAGACACCTTCAGCATGGCTTTACTTTGCAGCCGCGGACTCTAACCACTCGGCTAAGGAAGGCCTACGGTCACATATGGTCCTTGGTCTTGTGGACGATATCGGCCACATTTAAATCGATCGCAGGTCAGTGGAGGAGGTTTTGGAGGCTCTGAAGAATCTGAATATCTCCAAGAATTCGTTGAGGAATATCTGCAAAACATCTTTCAGCCATATTTTTAGGGATCACCCCTGATGCTCCTTCAAGAATTATTTTATGAATTTCTCTAGGATTTTACATCAAAGATTCCTCTAGGAACTCCTCTAAAATTTCTTCGGGGTTTCGTGGATTTCACCTAGCACTCCTTCTCTCAATTCCACTAGGGATTTGTTCAGAATTTCCTCCAAAGATTTTAACAGGAATTCTTCCAAAGATTCTATCAGGAATACCTCTTTGAATGCCTCCAGAAATATTTACATTTTTTTTCTTTATTAATGTGAATTTTAACACATATGGCTAGTTCTTCACTCATACAGAAAAATATTTAAAAGGATTTCTCGTAAAATACATCCAGAGCTCCCTCCAGGAATTCCTTAAATTACATTCCTTCAGCATTTTCTCCAGAAATACCACCAAGAATACCTCCAAGAGTTTCTCTAAGGATTCCTCTAAAAATACGTCCAAGGTTTCCTCCACGAACTACACAAGAAATAACTTTAAAATTCTACTAAGAATAGCTCCAGGGATTCTTTAGGATTAACTTCATGGTTTCTTCCAGGAATACCTTCAGGTAGAGGAATATCTTTCAGGATTCGTCCATAAATTACTGCTTAGATTCCGCTAGCAATAGCTTCTAAGATTCCTCCTGAAATTAGACCATGGGTTCCTCCTAATAAACTTCAGGATATTTTTATCAATTTCTCCGTCATTTGTATAGGAGCTGTCTAGTAACATCCTGTAACTCCTCCGGAGATTCCTGCAGAAATTCCTCCAGAAATACTTTCATTTTTTCCTCCAGGAATATCTCCAATGGTTTGTTAGGAAAACCGTCAGGGTTTTCTCTAGCAATCAATAACATATCCATTGATTTTTTTCAAGAGTACCACTAGGTTTTTCTCTAGGAATACCTCCAAGGATTCCGTCAGTTATAAACCCATGAATCTCTACTGGAAAACGTTCAAAGATTTCTTCAGAAATATCCTACCTCCATGAATATCTCAAAAGATTGCTCCAAGTAAACTATGAAGATTTCCTTCAGGGAGTCTTTCTGGAATTCTGTTTAAACTTTTCTTCGGTGACTCCTGCAGGCATTCCTCTAAAGAGTTACTACAAGAATTCCTTTAGGGTTTCATCCAACGATTTCCTTAGAAATCTCTCCAAGGATTCCATCCGGAGCTTCTCCATTGGTTTCTTCAGGAATTCTTCCAGAGTTTCTCCCTGTTTTTAAGAATAACGATTTGGATTTTCTCTTGGAACTTCAAAGAATCCTTCTTAGAATACAGGGGATAGGCAAAATGATTGAGATAGGCAAAATTTTGCCCAAATTCAAATGCTTATAACTTTATGAAAAATGGATGAAATTGGATGCATCTGGAAGCAGTCGACGACAAATTGGGTTCAGTTTTAGGAACTTCCTTGGCCATGCATATTGGCCACTGGACACCGGAGATGTTCCGGATTTTCTGACGTCATGTCCAAATGTCATTTTTTCTGTCACTTGTATTTTTGTGTGGTGTAAAGTTAGATAGATGTTTGCAATTTTCCTAGAAACTAGAACTAATAGGAAGTTGAATGCCACCGGACACATTAAGATTGGTTGGAAATCTTCAGAAATATGACCATTTCCGTAAAACTGGTTTCGGAAAGCATGGTCAGTCATGTTTGTATTTCCAATCATGTAAATATTATCCGGAGCTATATCCAAGCGGACACCAACCTTAAAAATGATGTTTCCTGCAGCGTATTCAGAACCATTAGATGCACAGACCACTCTATAGAACGTTCCAGGTGCCCTGGGGGAAGTGGTCAATTAGGAACATATCCGGAACCATATCAATATGGGCATCAAACTTCATTATTTTCAAAGGTTATGCTTTCCGAAGCATTTCCAGCATCACCGGCTGCCATAACCACTTTATAGTAGGTTCCAGGTGCCCCGGGGGATGTGACCAATTCGGAACCTAACCTGCCTATTCCCTGTAATTTCAGGATATTTTTCATGATCTTTTCAAGAATTCTTATGGAGATTTCTACAGTGACCCCTTCAGGAATCAATCCATTCTTAAAAACAGGGAGAAACTCTGGAAGAATTCCTAGAGAAACCAATGAAGAAGCTCCGGACGGAATCATCGGAGAGATTCCTATGGAAATTGTTGGATAAAATCCTAAAGGAATTCTTGGAGGAACTTCTTAAAGCAGTGTTTCCCAAACTTTGTTAACTTTCGCCCCCTTTAGGCTAATATTTTTTGGAATCGCCACTTTAGTTTATGAAACACACATGTATGCCAAAAAATGTCTTCGATTTGCATATCCCTCATGAGGGATTATGAGGGATATTGAAATATTGTCGGTTATCGGACAATGATTAAAAACGATTAACTGAACAGTATTTTATACAGTCGACTATCCACATCTTGATATCTCACCCTATGTCGATGAATTCTTCGGTCCTTTTATTCTGCATATAATTATCCTCTCCATGTGTCGATATCTTCGTCGATCGATGTACTGCCCATAACTGCATATTTGTCACATTCAACATTTTTGAAAATTTCGGGTTTGTACCGGGGAGGGTTATCAAATGACAAATACTTTCGATCAACTTACCGAAATCTTTGAGATTGTTCTAGAAAATTAGAAAAAATGCATAGTTGTTTTGTCACATTGGCAATTGTAACCGCATAACAGTCACATTGAGATTATACATGAGCCTCATAATGTAGTAGCAACAAAATTTCTATCAGAATTAATTTTTGACTACTCTTTCTATATGCAACATGAGTTGGGGGCCGTCCATAAATGACGTAGCATTTTTTCGCTAAATATTTACACCCCCTTCCCCCTCGTAGCATTTAGTCACAAATACTGATACCCCCCTTGGAAAATACGTAGCATATCAAGCATCCCCCCCCCTTTTCAATTTTTATATTTGTTTTCCTCAGCGATTGGGCTAAACCGAAAATTAGATCCAGAAATTCAAAAGTTTGATATGTTTAATTGATGTTAAGTACTGACTGAAAATCTGACAAATGATAGTTTAATATACTGTAGCGCTTAAAAATCACTTGGAAAACAATTTAAACCAACTTATTTTCTGTTTAAGTTACATAATTTTGGTTCCCAGTTTAAATTTAATTTGATTAAATTTGGGTTAAATTTAATATGTAGTACTTTTGCTGTTGTTATAACCTAGAACAAGTATACAGCCAAAAATGTAGACAAAAAAGATAAAAAAATTTGTGCAGATTAATAAAACTAACAGCAAGGAGTGAGTGTTCAAAATAAGAGGAGTTTTTATTGGTTATTCCTGGTTAAGAAGCAGGTTTAAGTGAACATGATCAACAAAATTCCTTAATTTGGAATGGATCTCCGTCATTATTTTCTAAATTCAAATCCATTCAGCAAATAGTTACCAGATAGAGAAAAAGAAACAATTGCAATATTTAGAATGTTTCAAAAATCAGCTATTTTTAAACAATCATCTTTATTTATATTTCAACTAAACTTAATCATCGTCACCCATACTGAAATATTCTTACACAACTCATAATAACAAAATGAAATAATAAAAATGCTCGTTATCGAGTGATTTAGAAAACTTAATGATAGAAAAATTAACATCCCCGAGATAGTCACTAAAAAATTTTCAGTGACGACTTCCTTCTGAAGGGAAGTAAAGCCGTTGGTGAACTAGCCCAGGGCTAAAAATCTCGTTAATAAAGATAGAAAAAAAAACACATTGAAAATAACACTCGAATTTGATGTCCTCATTATCATCTAGGCTTTTCATCGAGAGCAATGATATATCGAAACAAATCGTTGAGTTGACTGAGTGAAAATCTCCTGCAACATTGAACGCACTGAATAAATATCTTGTTTTACTATAACAACGTTAATATTTGCCTTAATGAGCATATAATATTCTTTTGAGGAAATAGGAATTGAACTTCAACAGTTGATGCTTTATCTTGTTAACAAATGGAAAAGCAATCCAAGTCGATAAAGCATTGATTTTTTCTTAGCTTATTGAACTTTAAATTTGTTTATTTATAAATAAAATAGTTTGGACTCGAATACAATATAATGTTTACATAAATATTTAAAGAGTCACAAAATCTGTTTGATTTCAGAAAAATTAAAAATGTCTTAGTTAATTTAATAATTCGATAAGAATGTTATAATCTAATTTTATTACTGTTTTGAAGCTGAATCATAATTTTACAACTTTAGTTAAATAATTCAGACAAAGATGTTTGATAAAAAAACCGTTTGTTTTTTTTTTTAGCGTTACTCTTTTCACCGAAATTATTCAAAATGCTACATCCGTAAGCTGGGACCCCTCCCTCCCCCTCGTCACACATCGTTACAAAATCGTGAAGACCCCCTCCCCCCTAAAATGCTACGTCACTTATGGACGACCCCTTGTACAAAATTTCAGCCTCAAATAAGCAATTATGGATTCATAGTGATTTTTTTGAAATTTTAGTTTCCTTCAATACTGCAATGAAATGCAAACTAGGTATATCATTTACTAAATGCCTACTTTTGTCGAATGTTACAAATATGCAGATATGGATAGTTTAGTCTTGTAGTTTTTTCATTCCTGATTTTCTTTCCGTACGTCGCTATGCCCATTATCAAAGGATACTAGTTCAAATTTTCGCGATTCAAAATAATATAGGTGCATAAGATGACGTCTGCTTGTTTATTATTTTGCTTATTTCCCTTCGTATTTCCACGCAATCAACGCATGCTTCGTAAACTGTTTAAGGTTAACGTCAACGAATTAACGAAACGACGTTAATCGTTGATTAACGTTAACAACTCTGTTTTGTACGCATATTTATCGATCTACAGCAAATTGTTAACGATTTTCTTCGAATACTTCGATAGGTAATCTCAGAATAACATATTATGAAAACAATATCTGAAAAATAGAATCCAGTTCATTACAGCAGTGTTGCCAATTTTGATGATTGTCAATGTACTTTGAATGGTCTTCTAAGAATGAAGCAATTGTGTTTCTATTGTGCTTTAAATGTGACATTGGGACTTAATAAGTAACTCTGTGAAGGCGTAAGTTATTTTTCATATTGATACTATATTAGCACTTCCGTCAGGGCGTACTTTTATCCAAAAAAATCTAATCATATCAGTTCCTTTCAAATTTAAAATATTTTTCTCTAAAAAATATAGGGGGAAAATGATTTTATGATATCTGTAAAATTGTTGCTCCAAAAATAATTCGATTTTCACCATCAGGCTTCTGATTGATGATTTTTCCTAAGAACAAGCCTTTTATGAAAATAAAAAATATAAATTGTCGAAATTTTCAGCCAATTTGAGCAATCATTGGTTTTGATAACCTCCAAAAATCGACCATTTTAATCGTTGTTCCATATTCGTGTGAAATTTAATTATTTTGGAGATTTTTTATTATCACAACATTGTAAAATACTAGTCGAACGATGTACAGAAACCCGATTGAAATTTTATTAATAAATTTAAAAGTTACAGCATGCACAAAGTGTCCATTTTATAAAATGAACAGTCCTTAATTTCAAAGATCCATACAAAAATGTTCCCGGTATTCAATATTGAACATTGGGATAATTACTTAAAATTCTCAGATAAATGTTTTGAACTTTCAAAACATGTTATCTGTGTTCTCAATGATACCAGTGATTTATCTTTTCGATTCAGAGAAAATCTCAAATACCGATCATTCACATGATATGGAAAAAATGAATGCATATTACAAACATTTTGTTTTTGACAATCATTCAGTGTTTTCTATCATAATTTTAAACGGAACATGCTTAGAGTTCTAAGCAGTCTAAGATAAAGGAAATCATGAAAATGGTTTAGTTTAGAAATGATTCTCCTTCAGATGCATTAGTAATAGTTTCTTGTTGTATAGTTGTACTTGGGTGTGTTCTTCAAAGGTTATAAGTAACAATTTTCAACTGCTCCCATGTCAGCTTTTTCTAGATTTTCGCTCCCCAATTTCTGTTTTACAAATTTTCACTTTAGGAATCACTGCTTTAGAGGATTCATCGGGTTATAACTGACGGAATCCTAGAGAAAACCCTAGTGGTACTCTAGAAAAAAAAATCAATGGATATATTATTGATTGCTAGAGAAAACCCTGACGGTATTCCTAACAATTCATCAGAGATATTCCAGTTAGCAGTAATTTATGGACGAATCCTGAAAGATATTCCTCTACCTGAAGGTATTCCTGGAAGAAACCATGAAGTTAATCCTAAAGAATTCCTGGAGCTATTCTTAGTAGAATTTTAAAGTTATTTCTTGTGTAGATCGTGGAGGAAACCTTGGACGTATTTTTAGAGGAATCCTCAGAGAAACTCTTGGAGGTATTCTTGGTGGTATTTCTGGAGAAAATGCTGAAGGAATGTAATTTAAGGAATTCCTGGAGGGAGCTCTGGAAATATTTTACGAGAAATCCTTGTAAATATTTCTGGAGGCATTCAAAGAGGTATTCCTGATAGAATCTTTGGAAGAATTCCTGTTAAAATCTTTGGAAGAAATTCTGAACAAATCCCTAGTGGAATTCCTAAAAGAAGGAGTGCTAGGTGAAATCCGCGAAATTCCCGAAGAAATTTTAGAGTTCCTAGAGGAATCCTTTGATGTTTCTCATAGGAAATCCCTGAGAAAAAAATTTGTCCGAATTTACCAAACAATTTCTGGAGAAAACCCTGGAGAAATTCATAAAATAATTCTTGAAGGAGTATCAGGGGTAATCCCTAAAAATACAGTTTCTTCAGAGCCTCGAAAACCTCCTCCACTGACCTGCGATCGATTTAAATGAGGCCGATATCGTCCACAAGACCAAGGACCATATGTGACCGTAGGCCTTCCTTAGCCGAGTGGTTAGAGTCCGCGGCTGCAAAGTAAAGCCATGCTGAAGGTGTCTCGGTTCGATTGCCGGTTGGTCCAGCATCTTTTCGCAATGGAAATTTCCTTGACTTCTCTGCGCATAAAGTATCATCGTACCTGCTACCCGATATACGAATGCGAAAATGATAACTTTGGCAAAGAAAGCTCTCAGTTAACTACTGTGGTAGTGCTCATAAGAACACTAAGCTGAGAATCAGGCTCTGTCCCAGTGAGGACGTAATGTCAAGAAGAAGAAGAAGATGTGACCGTGTCATGATAGTGTCATTTCTTTGCTCGCTGGTCTCCTAATATCACCCTGGAGTGCAATGTTGAACAATGAAGTCCAAAGTGCGTCTCCTTACTTCCATCTAAATTCACACACGACATTGACACCTCGTCTCCAATCCAAACAGATGGTGAGTCTGCTAGTTATACTCCAAGAATTTATCTAAGTTCATTTGCAAGATGTATATGGTAATATCTGATTCGTTGTCGGATCGGCCCTCCCAAAAACCAGCCTGGGATTCCTCAAGTGGTCTCAGTCTGAAGGTATCCCTGGGAAACTCCTGAGAACATTAACTGGAAGAATTCCTGAAGGAATTTGTGGAGAAATTATTGGAACAACTTGGAAATTGCAGGATAGATCTTGAATATTTTCTAAATTAATATTTTCATGTGAATGCAGTAATCATGCTTTTGTTTTGTGTGAAAAGCATTTAATTGAGATCATGAGAAAAATTAAGAATATTGTGTATTAAATCTTCGAGCTGTTTAGTGGAATACCTATAAATAAAAGAAAACCCGAATCTAGTACTATACCATTTAATTCCACTAGAGTTTTTTTTTTTCATTTATTTAATATTGCAGTGCTTTTTTGGCTGTCCTTAAGCTACATGCTCATTTCCAAAGAATTTCAGAGCTGGGAGGGGTCTCGTGGACTTAGTCCCATATAAAATATTTAAAACGTATATGCCTCTGCCCATATACACATACAAAACAGCAACTTTGGCTGAGAAAACCTTTCAGTTAACAACTATGTAAGTGCTCATAAGTACTCTAAGCTGAGGAGCAGGGCTCTGTCTCAGTTGGGACATAACGCCAGAAAGAAAATTAAGATCATATTGTCTACAAAACAGAAACAAGTGATCAGTGGGAGGGGGTGTGTTTGAGGGTCAACCCTCCCTCCCTCTCCACCTTAGTGGATTTTGGAGTAAGTTTTTGGTGTGAAACCACTTGAAATACGAAAAACGCTCTTAAAACCATGTTTGGCTTATTCAGTTTTGAAAATGTGAATGGAATTTTATTTTTAAAATTAAACATTTGGATTTGAAATTCAAATTAGTGAGAGGCTTTAGTGATCACCAAAGTTCTTGATACTATTAATGAAATATTGTTATTCCCAAAAAATGTTTTGCTACGTGTCGTGTTTACATATTCGCCTTCTTGACATTTCGGAGGTTCTGTTACTAAAATGATGAAGGATATCTCCCTTCACGAAATTTTACAGGCTTGCCATAGTGACAACCATTAGCATCCGTAAATTGCTGTGGGAGCTTTAAATAACATGAAATTAGTTTTGTTTGAAAAATGACATATTCTCATATTTCCGGGTTTTGGTGGGTTTCCAGCAGGTATTTTTTTAAATTTAATTCGTGTTAAATCATACACATTTATGCCTTGAATATGTTTCATGAGTTAAATTTTAAATGATTTTGCCATCGCTAGAGTTACAGTTAACTTGATGATTAAAACGTGATTAAAGTTTGGAAAGAGCTTCAATTTCTAATTGTGACTGTGACTGTTTTAAGTTCATTTCAATACATTTAATTGTTAAATTATATTCAATTTGATTTCTAATTTTCCATCTATTAGAGCAAACTGCAAATATTTCAAATGTTATCGTTCAAAATTAACACTTCTCTTGGTTTTTAATTCAAATTTAAAAAAAATAGAACTCAGTAACTCAACAGAGAGAGAGAGAGAGAGAGAGAAAAAAAATGAAATTTTGAACTACAAATATTTGGGTACTGATCTGATTACTATTTGATTTAGAGCATAACAAAAGGTTTATTTATATTTTATTATTCTTGTACAAGAACCTCATCAACCTGCTTGATAAAATTGTGTCGTTTTCGTTCAATCTATCATAAATTATTTCAATAATGAAGTAAAAATGTTGGAATTTGATGAATTATTTGATTTTTTTTTCAAAATATTTGATTTGATTTTGTGACTTTTAATTGTTGTGACTGCACATAGAACCTATTAAACTGCCAAAGTCTCAATTTCAAAAGAAATTCTTAATTTTATGCAGTTATTCTATTATTTTGCTGGATAAAAGAAAAACAAAATGATGTGGTTGAACCGTCTTGAGCCATCCCAATTTTTGTAAAAATATCCACTTTTTTGCGTCGTTCGTCTCCCCTGAGCAATTTTCTGGTTACGACACTGACAATTCTATGAAATATTACATGTAGGTCTATTATTTGATTTTATAAAAATAGTTAACTGAGAGATTATTGATCTATTGAACATAATTTGTAAGCAACCTTATACAGAAAACCAAGCTGTAGTAGGATAGACGGTCACTAATTTTGTGAGATATTTCATCCTGCTGCTCCAACAGTTCACGCTAAGCATTAGTGCGATACCTAAATTACTTTATTGAACCTAAGAATTCACCTCGCTCGTGCTGTGTATCACGGGCGAGGTTTACTTGGTAGTGTTGTACTTTTACAACGGCGTGAATGGCACGTCATAAATTCTACTCTCACTTGTCCACCTCTATGTAATTAATAGACGACCTAAAACCCTTCAAAATGCATCAAAAGTTCCACGTCATAGGCGAGAAATGCATAAATTGAGTCCTCGCTACACGCGCAAGCGCACCCCCCATCTGCTCTGCACCGTAGCTCAGCTACTAGTGCGAGGAATTTAAAGGGATCAGTCTTTATGAACACACTTTCGCTACTGCGGTGGTCGTGCGGCGACCGCACTAAATCTATTTATGCGTCTGTTTGCAAACCAAACGCCGCGAAGAGAAGAAAAAAATGGCGCATGTTGCGAAGCGATTTCATTTCCCCTTCGCTTCGGCACGACCGACATCTGTCGTTTCCGAGCACTTCATCCACACGCGGAGGCATCAACACACGAACGGACGAACGAATAGAGTTATCAGCCGATATTTATTTTGATTTTTTTGCTCTTTGAAGCACAACTTTCAACATGATATTGTGACGAATCTACAAGAGATACACTTTTGCTCTCAAAGACACTTTGGTAGCTAACAAGTTAATGCATATTTTGTAGAAGAATTTTTTTAACATTAATTACGATAATTTTAATAAAATTCATAAAAATACGTCGAAAAATGCTGATTTTTCCGTCACTTTTTGCAAACTTTTCGTAATTTGAGCCTTTGAATCATTTTCTACAAAAATTACGTCCAAGAAACTAAGATAGATTAGATCATAAGCTTTCGATTCATGCGCTGAGATTAAATGTAGGGTAACTCGGTATTATACGCCCCACCCGGGCAATACGCCCCTCCCCAATATTTAACGGACCAGATTCAATATGAAATTGAAAATGACTGGGGATCCTTACAGTTCATGAGACTGTCTCACTATGAAAAGTTGACAGTTATAACTTGCAGCAAAACAGAGATAATGCAAAAAGTATCAAAAGTCGAATTTCGATGTAAATTTTCACGCAGTGGTCTTAAGCATTTTTTTGAGTCAAATAGCACAACATCAAAGCAACCAATTGTAAAACATTGACGCTTTAACTAATGAACGAATATCATTAGTTAGAACGACTAAAAAGAGTGGAAATTCACTGCAATATTCATTTTTCAACAACTTCTCATCTCTGGGCAATATGCCCCATCACGGGCCGGATGATATGCCCCATTCTTGATGCCATCTATTCCCAAGCAAGCTCGTTAGCAGATTTTCAGCGTGCATAAGCAGCTGACAGTTCTGGGGCATATAACCCCTATGTTGTGGGGCATACTGTCCATTTGTCATGGGGCGTACTATCCGTTTATTGTGGGGCATATTATACTGATACTGGGGCATATTGCCCAGGTGCTTTTTGAAGTGCGAGATTCAGATGATTGCAAAAAAGATTTTATTTTCAGTTCATTAAGTAGATGTTGCGGAAAAGCTCACATTTTTTAAACAACTGGTAAGGTATTAGTCCTATTGAAGTGGTTTTTCCATTAGAGATAGTGCTTCTGTCAGAGATATATCCATTTTTGCTTAAGGGGGGGCATATTATACCGAGTTACCCTATGACGCATAGTTAATTAGATATGTGGTTCCAAAGATGAACAAGTTGAAAATCTTAAAATCGTGAATAACTCACTTAGCAGTGATTTGCGACCCTATGTTCCATGGGCACTTTTTCATATCTCATGGAGACCTATCTACCCTTACTTACTTTACTTTTGCTGGCGCTACGTCCTTCAAGACATGACCTGCGCCACAATGTTACGCCATCTAACTCGGTCCATGGCTGCTAACCTCCAATTCCTCGATCGCCCCACACTTCCAAGATCCTGCTCCACTTGGTCAAACCACCTAGCTCGTTGCGCTCCCCTTCGTCTTGTACCGGCCGGATTTGAGTTGAACACCATTTTTGCGGGATTGTTGTCCGGCATTCTCACAACGTGTCCCGCCCATCGTACCCTTCCAGCTTTGGCGACTTTCGTGATACTGGGTTCACCGTAGAGTTGCGCAAGCTCGTGGTTCATTCTTCTCCTCCATACGCCGTTCTCGCATACTCCGCCGAAGATCGTCCTAAGCACACGTCGTTCAAAAACTCCTAGCGCTTGCAGGTCCTCTTCGAGCATTGTCCACGTCTCATGCCCGTAGAGGACTACCGGTCTTATTAGCGTCTTGTACATGGTACACTTAGTACGGAAGTGAAGTTTACCAGACCGCAAGGTCTTGTGGAGTCCATAGTAAGCACGACTTCCGGCGATGATACGTCTTCGAATTTCTCTGCTGCAGTTGTTATCCGACGTTATCAATGATCCGAGGTAGACGAATTCGTCCACCACCTCGAACTCATCCCCGTCGATCGTCACGCGTCTGCCTATGCGAGCTCTATCGCGCTCGGTTCCTCCAGCCAGCAGATATTTCGTCTTCGACGTATTTACCTTCAATCCAACCCGATCTGCTTCACGTTTCAGCCTGGTATACTGTTCAGCAACCACTTGGAACGTTCTACCGACAATGTCCACGTCGTCAGCGAAACAAATGAACTGGCTGGATTTATTGAAGATCGTGCCCCGCATGTTGAAGCCCGCCCGTTTCATAACACCTTCTAGCGCAATATTGAACAGGAGGCAGGAAAGACCATCGCCTTGTCGAAGTCCTTTGCGTGTTTCAAACGGGTCCGATAAAGCACCCGATATCTTCACACAGCACTGTACACTATCCATCGTAGCTTTGATCAGTCTAGTCAGTTTCCCGGGAAAACCGTTCTCGTCCATAATCTTCCATAGCTCTTCGCGGTCGATGGTATCGTAGGCCGCTTTGAAATCGATGAATAGGTGGTGCGTAGGGACTTGATATTCGCGACACTTTTGGAGGATCTGCCGCAACATAAAGATTTGGTCTGTCGTCGATCGACCGTCCACAAATCCGGCTTGATAACTTCCAACAAATCTGCTTGCCAGTGGCGATAGACGGCGGAAGATGATCTGGGAAAGCACTTTATAGGCTGCATTAAGAATGGTGATCGCTCGATAGTTCTCACATTCTAACTTGTCACCCTTTTTGTATATTGGGTATATTATTCCCTCCTTCCACTCCTCCGGTAGCTGTTCTGTATCCCAGATTCTGGCTATCAATCGGTGCAGACAAGTGGCCAACCTGTCCGGGCCCATTTTAATAAGTTCCGCTCCAATACCATCCTTTCCAGCTGCTTTGTTGTTCTTGAGCTGTTTGATAGCATCCTTAACTTCACCTATTGTGGGAGTTGGCACGTCTCCCTCATCCGCCGTACTGATGAAGCCATTCCTCCTGCTGTCTTGATCTTCCTCCTCTGCGCCGTTTAGGTGTTCATCGTAGTGCTGCTTCCACCTTTCAATCACCTCACGTTCGTCCGTCAAGATACCACCATCCTTATCCCGGCACATTTCGGCTCGCGGCACAAAGCCTTTGCGGGATGCATTTAGTTTCTTGTAGAACTTACGTGTTTCTTGAGAACGATACAACTGCTCCATCTCTTCGCACTCCAACTCTTCCAGGCGGCGCTTTTTATTCCGGAATAGATGGGTTTGCTGTCTTCGCTTCTGTTTGTATCGTTCCACGTTTTGACGGGTGCCTTGCTGCAGCATCATCGCCCGCGCTGCATTCTTCTCGTCCAAAACCGTCTGACACTCCTCGTCGAACCAACCGTTCCGTCGATTTGCTTCCACGAACCCAATGGCACCTTCCGCTGCGTTGTTTATGGCTGCTTTGAGACTACTCCAGCAGTCCTCAAGAGGTGCTTCGGTGAGCTCTCCCTCTTCCGGCAACGCTGCCTCAAGGCTTTGCGCGTATTCAGTTACGACTTCGGGTTGCTTGAGTCGCTCCAGATTGTACAGGGGCGGGCGTCGGTACCGAATGTTGTTCACAACGGAGAGTCGTTGGCGCACTTTAACCGTCACAAGGTAGTGGTCCGAATCGATGTTTGCGCCGCGATAGGTTCTGACGTCGATAATGTCCGAGAAGTGCCTTCCATCAATCAAAACGTGGTCGATTTGTGATTCAGTCTGTTGGGGTGATCTCCAGGTGTACCGATACGGGAGGCTGTGCTGGAAGTAGGTACTACGTATGGCCATGTTTTTGGAGGCGGCGAAATCAATCAGTCTAAGGCCGTTTTCGTTCGTAAGCTGGTGAGCGCTGAACTTCCCTATAATCGGTCTAAATTCCTCCTCCTGGCCAACCTGAGCGTTGAGATCTCCGATAACGATTTTGACATCATGGCTTGGGCAGCCGTCGTATTCCCGTTCCAGCTGCGCGTAGAAAGCGTCCTTATCGTCATCGTCACTTGCTAGGTGAGGGCTGTGCACGTTGATTATGCTGATATTGAAGAAACGGCCTTTGATCCTCAACTTGCACATTCTGTTGTCGATTGGCCACCACCCAATCACGCGCCTCTGCATTTCGCCCATCACGATAAAAGCTGTGCCCAGCTCATGTCTATTGCCGCAGCTCTGGTAGATGGTATAACCATCCCTATACGTATGTACCGTCGACCCTTTCCAGCAAACCTCCTGCAGCGCTACGATGTCGAACTTGCGGACCCTCAATAATTCGGAAAGAATGCGGGTACTTCCCAAGAAATTGAGAGACTTACAGTTCCATGATCCGAGTTTCCAATCGTTAGTCCGTTTTCGATGCCTGGGTCTATGCCGATTGTTCCGGTCCGAATTAACATTGTATGCTTCCTGTACTGATGATTTTTACGGCTGGCTTGTAAGGCCTGCACCAACCCCCTGTCTCGCCGGAGGATCATCGTGCACAGCACTGTTTAGAGTCCCACGCTGGCACTAGGACGATGATCAGCCGCTCCTAACATGGAGAACAGACGCTGTTTTGAGCCGCCCCTAACATGGAGAACAGACGCTCTGATAAGCTACACCCTCAGAAGAGAGGAGCCCCCCTTCCCTGTCAGCATACGACCAAGGTTCCACCAGGGTTGGTTACCCGATCTTCCCTACGGTTACTCGTATCCCAGGCGGCACCACGGGGAGGTAGGGATAGGAGTTACTGGACAAGAGGCTAAGGACCACAAATGGGGTCTATTTTATACCTGCAGGTACGCGAAGTACCAATGGTACGCATTGTCCAGTCATTTACCCTCCAATTATTAAAAACATGGAACCAAACACCCTGTATAAGGGATGATTCAAATATTACGTAACGAAGAAATTTGCCAATTTAAACTCCCTCCCTCCCTGAAGTAACAGGTTTTATATGGAAAATTTCAATTTATTGTATGGACCGAAACACTACAAAATATCCCTTACCTCCCCTTGTTGTGTTACGTAATATTTGAACGATCCCTAACAAATTTGTCTTGCTTTGAATTGCCAAGTGGTCAAAAAATAATTTCGTAAACAAAGGAACGGTTACTATAAGCAACTTACAGTATGCGGACCACATCACACCACTATTCGAAACTCGCTCGTGGGCCATACAAAATCTTCCCGATGACCGTACAAATCCTTTTAGAGAATCGCTATTTGGTGATCACTCGTTCATAATGATGATACAAATGCCAAACAAAATATGTAAAACTTTTTTTATGTCCATCAAGCATAATTCTAGTTTACGCCCTATTTTGAGCACACTCCATGATTTCATTGAGTTTGACAGTACCACGGACCAAATTTTGTCGGTACATTGACGTTGTACTGCAGCTGTCATGATGCTCCCGGGTTGATGATCCTGTACGTGCTTTCCAACCGCTTTAGGTTTATGGGCCCAGATAGCCGTAGCGGTAAACGCGCAGCTATTCAGCAAGACCAAGCTGAGGGTCGTGGGTTCAAATCCCACCGGTCGAGGATCTTTTCGGGCTGGAAATTTTCTCGACTTCCCTGGGCATAAAGTATCTTCGTACCTGCCACACGATATACGCATGCAAAAATGGTCATTGGCATAGTAAGCTCTCAGTTAATAACTGTAAGTGCTCATAAGAACAAGCTGAGAAGCAGGCTCTGTCCCAGTGGGGACATAACACCAGAAAGAAGAAGAAGGTTTCCGCTTTTGACCAGATTGGTCCTCCATACCTTAGTATGGATAGCGCCACGCTTGCCAGGAGCTTGCGTTTGCTGGAAATAACAGCACGTCTGTTAAACATCATTCTCAAAAGCACCACTATAGCACCATTATAGATGCCCTTTTACAGGCATATTCAACGTGGCTAGCAAAGCTGAGCTTGTCATCGACCATTACCCCAAGATGCCTAAGGGATCGCTTGGACTCTATGGTGCAATCGCCTACCGAGATAAGCACCCGTTGCACGGATTTGCGGTTTTTGACCACCACCACCTCAGTCTTGTGACAGACCAGTCCTAGTTTATTTATTTATTTATTTCATGTCGTCAATCAGAAGTAGACCATTTTGTTACAATTTTAAACTTAATATTATATAGTTTGAAAACGTTTTTTTCTTAATCTAGTTCGAATTTTGATATGACATAAATTTTTGTTTTAGTTCCGATTTTGTCATAGTAAAGTCAATGGTTTCGCAATGTTTATTGTAAACAGACATTATTTGATTTAAAGGCTCAAATTTGGCATAATTTGTGCGGTGATGGTTTGTATAAAAATACTACGACTTCGCAGTTGTCTTGAAGGAGCATAAAAATTTAATTTTGACAAAAGTGTCATCGAGTCAATACGATGCGAAACTATATCGTTTACGAACGAGACCATTGCAAATTCGCGACGTTTCTTCAATGTTTGAATATTAATGAGCATGCATCGTGCTTCATAAGATGGTAGAGGTAACCTTGTCCAACCTAATTTTCGAAGTGCGAACAACAGAAATTGTTTTTGAACTGATTCTATACGATTTTCATGGGTTGATGAAAATGGTGACCAAACAATGCTAATTGAACGCACATAGGTTAGGTATAATGTTTTTATAGTGTATGGATCGCGAAAATTATTGCTAAATCGTTTTATAAATGCTAACATCTTGTTTGCCTTGTTGATAATTGTATTATAGTGATCTATAAAAGTAACTTTGGAATCTAAAATCACGCCTAAATCTCTTATTCTTACGCATTTTTCTACTAGTTGATTCCCTAGGTAGACTGTTGTGTTAGGTATACTTCGCTTTCTGCTAAGGCAGCGTCCATTTATTACGTAACGCTAAAATTGAAAATTTTCGACCCCCTCCCCCTCGTCCGTAACGCTTTTTGTATGAAAATTTTTAAATTTTTGTATGAGCCGTAACGCTTGAGCCTACTCCCCCCTCCCCCTAGAGCGTTACGTAATTTGTAGATGCCGCCTAAAGGATATAGAATTACTTTTTTTCATGTTCATCTTCTCCAAATTGCTTTTATTGCACCATTTGTAAAACATATCAATTTCATTTTGAAAAGTATGTTTCTTAGACTTCATTCATTCCTCAACTATGGAATTGGAGTGCGCTGCTGTCTACTTCTTCCATCGATTCGCCATAGACCACTAAGGTGACGTCGTCGGGAAGCCAACAATCTTAACACCCATCGGAAGGGGCAACCTCAGTACGTCCTCGTACATCGCATTCCATAACAGCGGGCTCAGAATTGAACCTTGAGGTACTTGTGTGGTAATTTGAGGAGGGACCAGTGTCATACAGTAGAATTCTACCATCAAAATAGCTTTCTATAAGCTTACACAACTGCACCGGTACCTTGAGGCGGTGAAGCGCGTGTGCTATTGCTTCCCATCTTGCGGTTTTGAACGCATTCTTCACATCCAGAGTGACAACCGCGCAGTAACGGATGCCGCTGCTTTTATGCTCGATTGCCACCTCAACTGTCTGAACGACCGACTGGATGGCGTCCAGGGTAGATTTACCTTTTCTGAATCCAAACTGGTTGTTGGACAGGCCGTCCGCACTCTCCGTATACGGCACTAGCCTGTTGAGAATCAACCTTTCGATTAAATCTGTGAATCGATTCGAACATTCAAATACTAATCGATTCAGTAATATCAATGATTGGGTCAAACTTACCCAACGCTAGAGTTTGGATATGGGAAAGGACAAGTTTTGGTGAGCATATACACGGTCATGCGATACTGATAGTGTGGTTACTACGTGAATTGGACATGATCATGATTTCATTGCACGCTCTAACTGACGCACTTCGATTTTTTTTACCCGCGCAACGAAAACTGGACACAATTGATCGCTATTGCATTGCTTTCCTAAGTGATACATTTGACGAATCAAACACTACTCAGCAAGGACTCTGCTTTATATTAAAAACAGGGGGGGTTGTGTACAAGACACGACCGCACGACGTTAACTACGCCAAGTGATTTCCTGCATTTGAATTTTAGTCGATTGTCATAGTTGCAGCCTTCCTTTAGTTCAAACTCTAACATAATATCGTAACGGTCGCAACATTATAGATTTTCAATTGACACCCAGTATATTGCCGTAGGACGTAGTTAACGTCAATATATTGCATTTCAACGGCACAGCAGCAGCGTCCTCGGAAACATCCTCAAATTGCCGTATTGTCAATTATTCGTAATAAATTTATTATTGTATGATGCTATGAGATGAATTAAGAGATAATAGCAAGTATGTAGTAAACACATTAGGGAATATTACACAAATAACTCTATAAAACACATTTGTTGGCTCTGAAAAGGGCCGATTGAATTGTTGAATTTGCATAACACGGACACATTTTGACGGCACACTGGTTGCAATCCTACTCGCCCGATGAGATTTGCGGTGCGGATGACGATGTGCGCTTCAACAAGCGGCTTTGGTCGATTTTCTTCAGCCACCTCGTACAAACCAGAGAATTTGATTATACTAGAGAAACGCGGAGAGGATTTTGACTTTGTTTATAAACAGTATTTGCAATGACTATCAACAATTGAGGTCATTTAAACAAAATTTTAGTGTGCGTGTCATCCTGTCAGTCGCCATAAGAAACCAAGCTTGTTAATGACGTCACTTTTGTATCGCTTTTCACTAACACACATTCATCGTCTCTTTTGCGTAACATCTCTTTGAGTTTCATTGAATTTGCTCGATTGGAACCACTTTTGACGGTTCAATTGGAACCTTTGGTTTCAGAATCCGCGCTTCTCTATATAAACAAATTCTCTGGTACAAACTTACCTTTGCGCCCCGATTCCTGCAGCGCCAATTCTGGAAGCGCGAGTCCATTAAGCAGTCTTGAGCGATTTCACAATCCAGACGCTGGATTTTCCGCCGCTTGATCGCTTTGTGCCTCTGGATGCGAGGAGCTGACGGCGCACTGGTAGAAATCCTCCTTGCCCGATGAGGTTTGCGGTGACGATGACGATGGGCGCTTCAACAAGCGGCTTCAGTCGCGGCGGCGTGTTGTTGTTCCATTCGCATTCCATTGAAAACTGAGCTGAGAATGCGAAAGGCACTCGAGACTTGCTCGCCGACCATGTTCACAGTCTGACGGCAAAAAGAAGAATGAGCGAAGAAGCAGGAATCGGTCTGCTTTTATAGTGCGAAGCGGAACGCAAAAGAAGCGTGGAAAACTGATTGCACGTGATTGGTTGCGTAAGAAAGGGGTCGAAATTTTCCCAATTTTCAATAGTTTATTGTCGATATTCAATAGTTTTCTCCATTCGAGGAAATTGTTGTATACATTTCCGACCGATTGGTGGGAAAATATTGAAAATCTATCGATAAATGATTGAATTATTAGCGTTCAAAATCTTACATAATTTCGTGACGGTCGCAAAATTTTAGATTTTCAATTGACACCTATATTGCCGTAAGACGTAATTAACGTCAGAAGATACACACAAAGGATACTACTTCTTTATAGACCTCTCGGAGAAAAAGGTACGCTATAAAACAATTATATCTCAATTTAATTTTATTAAGTTAAACAAGAACTGCACAACGGTGCTCGTGAACATAACAAGAACAAACGGCGCTCACCATCAAGGGCAATGAGTAAACATAATAATAAGTACACCAAGCCTCTAGCATTGTCCAGTGCCTTAAACTGCAGTTGTCTTTTCATGGGGTTCTTTTTTGTCTTTTGCACCAACCTTTTTTCCCTGGCCCTGAAATCGTTTCAACGCTCTTCACCAACCGGCAAACAAAGTAATCCCTTAGTAAAGAAATCTCATAAAAATGTTTTATTCGGTACGAGGGGATAAGTAGCTGCTTTCTCCGGCTGAAATTGTGAGGCTGCAGTTGCTTTGGTTTCGTTGTATGTGAATTGACATCTGGTGCCTTTTCTTTTTCTTTTTTAAACGGAATCCTGTTCCACTACATGTTCCTCGGAATGGGGCGAATTGTGGCAGTGGCGACGACGTCTCGGCAGAAGCAATTGACTGGCCGGTGGCATTTTCCTTTGCCGTCGTCATGGATGACAGATCGAGGAGGGGTTGTCGGAAAACTCTCGCCAAGACCCAGCCATCGAACGATGGGTGGTGGTGTTGGATCGTTTCAGGGGCAGCAAGGATCCCGAGCTGCGGAGTATCTCTGTGGGAAGAGGAGCAGAAATGGTATCTGTAAGATGAGAGGATAAGTGAAATTGAACTTTGTTGCAAGACTGATAGATGGTACTAGCACGGTAAGTGAATGAAAATAATATACTATCAATTCCATCAGGATGACCTTATGTAGGGGCTCGTGGGGTAATATGCACTGCCGCGGCCAACGCAAATTTTCTCTGAAATATACTAGTTTTGAGTGAAAAACACTATGCAGATTGATGGAACGATGCAAATTGTTGACACCTTGAGAATTTTATACACTTTAAAAAAATACAGGGAGATAGATCAATAAATTCAAAAAGCTTATGTAACTTTCCCAATCATTTCACTTGTTGTTTTGAAAGTGATGAATTGAGAATTTTGACAACCTTTAATCATAACACAGATGATTAGAGATGAGATGATTTGGCGAAATAACACAACGATTTCTATTTTCCATAACATTTTCTGTTAGGCGCCCGGTTGGTGCAGAACGATCCATTCCAAATTAACTAAAATCATAAAAGTTAGGTCATTTGAAGTTTTAACTGAGGTATTTATGCACAATTGTATTATATTGTAGACGAAAATCATCCAAAACTAGTGTTTTAAGATAAATAAAATGGGGGAGGGACGTTTCGCATAAAGACGTTTCGCATAAGGACGTTTCGCATAATTTTATGGGTGGACGTTTCGCATAATGGACGTTTGGCATAGAGAATTATATGCCTTCTTTAAAATGCTACCTGTTCTTATATGAAACTGCTTTATGCGAAACGTCCATTATGCCAAACGTCCGTATGCAAAACGTCTTTATGCGAAACGTCTTTATGCGAAATGGGTCACCCCCAAATAAAATTACGTTTAAAACTCGATGGTGCATCTTGCCTCATTGTTGTGGTGGATCATGCTACTTTGTTTTGGTGCGTCTTGCCTCAATGTTGTGGTACGTTATGCCCCGAAAAGAGGTGCATTGTGCCCCGTATCAATCAAAGTTGAGTTCAGTTTTAAAAAAGTGAAATTTTCCAACAATCTAGTGTAATCAGCCCTGTCGTCCTGCTTAGTTGCGCTTAGTCGACGACTAAGAAGCTTTACTCAGATTTTTTTTTAAGATGTCGGCGATGATATTGATACGATTTTGAAACCATGTATGTAATTCTTTTGGAAGAAAGCGCAGCCCTGGAGGTTGCATAATTGTGAGCATATTTTCATTTTTAAAAATATTGCGGAAAACCAAGAAATAACCATTTGAAATCATACCGAGGCAACGATGGTATACTAATTTAAAGCTCATCAATGCAACTCGTTTGAAAAAAAAAAAAAAATCCCAGCTCTCCTTGTCAACTTTCAGGATATGTCCACTTTCACGGATGTTCCGGATCCACGATATCACAATGTTAGCCAAGGATGAATAATTACCGTTTTCTGTTAAATTATATGGGTTTAAACACCAAATAATATGGTTAACCTGTTCAGATAAGGAAGTTGATCGTTTTTTTACCCGACCTGACCCAGGAGGAGGAAACGTTCTAAAAGTGAGATATCGAGTTGGTTTAGAGCGGAAGGTGTTGAATTTCATCTGCGCAACACGTAGGATCAATAAAATAAGTTTGTTCACTTTTCAGCCTTGAGGCTGTTTGAATATGTTTTCGAGATTTTTTTTCCAGCGACGGTGACGAAAAATCACTGCGATTTCTTTGTTGTGTCGCGGTTAGCACTCTTGTTTGAAACCATCTAGATTGACGCGACGAAAATCGTTGCGAAATCGCGTCACTGTGGTTTAGAGAGGCTCATAAAACTCTACATGCAGCGAAGTAAGTATATCTAAGTATATCGCCTGCAGAAATTTATGGAATTCACGAAGTAATATTTTGAGCAGGCTTGATAATTCTCCTCAACATCATTAGAGTTCGGTGACATACTCTAGAGCAGCGAGCTGCCTTTGCCTCTTTGCGAGGGAGCGAAAAAATGCTAAGCAGAGAGGCAACGAAAAATGAGCGAGGAAAATGCAGCACAAAACACAACAGAGTAAAATTCCATCAAAAAAGGGTGCTCTCACAACTCCCCGAGGACTGTCTGTTTGGGCGGCAGACTCAAGAGTTCGTTTGAAGTGTGAGTGATGGTGAGCATCACAACGAGGGAGAGAGAGTACCTGAAAAAAATCCTCGCATTTTTTTGCACTCTCACTCGAATCGCTTGAAAATCTGTGTTGAAAATTTTGAGTTTACTTTTTTCTCCTCAGAAAAACGGCAAAATAGGGTTTCAATGCTAGTAATGGACCCCTTAGTAGCAGAAATTAATTCTAGACGCTTTTTCGAAATGATATCTCAGACGCATATACGTTTTGTGGAGTCTAACAACAAATTCAATGTCTTTACTTCATAGTACGTCTATGAAACATACAAAATCATTCGATTTTTCCAGCGAAATATGCATTTGAAAAACTGTTGTCCGAATGCCTATTATGGACCCTCCCGGGGTCCATAATAGGATTGTTTACAAATTTGACGTTGCGTATTATGGACCCTCCATTTGATTCCCATGTAATCCGGTTCGCTGCCGACGAGCCTATAATGGACCCACCTGGAAATGCGTATTATGGACCCTTTTGTGTCGTTTCATTTACAAAACTGTTCAAATATCTGTATTTATGCGTCTCAAACCAAATATTTTGCCTGAAACTGTTGACTCACAATGTAATCGAAGTTCCCCCGGTGGATTTTCTTAGGAATAAAGTTGCTTTGAGTGTTAATTTTATGTTTTTCTGTAGTCCATAATACGCAAAGGGTCCATAACCGGCATCGACTCCCTAGCCTCCTCTTTGCATCGCAGAGGAGTTTCTATCAAGCCTGATTTTGAGAAATTCGGTTAGGGTTACGCAGATTATATTCTGGTATTGTTCTTAGAGATAAAATAAATCCCGAAGGGAGCACTAGATGAAGTCCTGGAAAAATCTTTAAACTATTTTCTAACATTTCCTTGAAAGAATTCCTGTTTGAATGGTTGGAGGAATTCTGTGAAAAAATGTTCTAGTGAAATCACAGGATCAATTCTTGGGGAAATTAATGCGAGATGTGTAAGATGATATTTTTTGTAATAACTAGAGGAAATAACATTACATAACACTTCAGGTACTTCTGGTTAAAACCATTAAACTCTTAGAAGTTTTAAGAATTTTCGAGGAACTTTCTATTCTTAGAAAAATCTCTGTTGAAATCCCAAAGAAATGCCTAGATTAATTGTTACAGGAATCGCAATAAGATCTTTTTATGAAATATCTGATGTAATTCCTAGGAAACATGATAATAAATTATTGGATAGTGAGAAAAATCTTAAACTAATTCCGATTATCTCAAGAATTTTGAAAACTTACTCGAAGAAGCCTAATCAGCAGTTCTGGATAAATTGCTAGAATAATATCTTACAAATGCTCAAGGCAAATTACAGAAAAAATCCTGTAAGTAATTTCTTGAGATATCCCTATGTAGGCATTGCTTGGCGACGTTCTCTGTGATATTTTGTTTGGAGTATAGGCTGTAAATGGACTTTTGAAGGACTTAATATAGCCATTGAAAGAAAAGCCACAAAAGAGTTATTAGGTTAATTTCGAAAAGAATATCTTGAGGAGTTATTGACGATATGTTAAGAAACAACTCGACGAATTTGACAAGAAATAAAAAAAAATGAAGTTAATTTTTTAAATATAATTCCTTAAGCATAATATGGATCAAGTTCTAAAAGAAATGCGTGAAGAAATTCTCTCAATTATATGTACAAGAATCCCTGAAGATGGCATCTTAGGCTATACCTGGGGGAAACTCTACAAACTTCTTAATATGTTCTGTGCTAGAATTACTGAAACAATTCATGATGTAATCTCTTGTGTTTAGCAAAAATTTTGTCATGATTCCATAATGAATTCTCAGAGATGTCATGTTGTTTATGAAATTTTTGAAAAGATTCCATAAAAAATCACGAATGTAATCAGGACAAATTTCTGAAAACGTTTAGAGAGACACGAAAATGTCTCGAGATATATCTAAGGACTCGATGAGAGCTAGCCTCAGGAACGATAATTCAAAATATATAGTGCAAAACAAAGAGGTATTCCAAAAGGAAAACATTTGTGTATCCCTTATCGGATTTATTGACGAATTCCTCGAATAATTCCAGGATGAATTAATTTCAAGATAACTTAACAGATACTTTGCAAAAACCATTCCATAACAGATTTTTGCCAGGTACGAACCAGATCCATTGCGGGCTGTTGTTAAAACCGTAGAATGATTTCTGGTGAGATCACTGGCAGAAGTCTGCTTTTATTATGCTCTGCAAGATAAATCCACGTAATGCGATTATCTGAAAATGTCATCAAATGTTTCAGATTTAGCAAATTTTAAACACTTACGTCCTTGAAGAACAAAAAATCCAAGCCTACTTGAATTTTGACGTTGCGTTCGAATCGCGCGCATATTTTCTGCGCGTTACCGCCGCCGCTGGATGTGGATTTAAAATGAGCGCCGCAATAAGTTGGGCTCTAAGAAAATGACGCAATTTTACATTCATGTTTATAAACATGAATGCTGAAACCATCTTTTAAAAATCCAGACACAATGTTACTTCTGAAGCATATCAGTTGATTTTGAATTTTGTTTTTATATCGAACGTGGGAAGGCACCCGTCGGAACCAATCAACCGGAATCCTAGATGAGATTATTGTAGTCCAGATAATAAACGACTACAAGTTCAGGACGGGTTATAATAACCTCAGAGAGTACAAAATGAAATCTAGAGAATCATTCTTTGTTCCTTAGAAAATTCCGCGCTACTTTCAAGACAATACTCACCGGTTTGTGTTCCACCGCTAAAATGATCCTGGTTGGCTTTAGTTCTTCTCTTACGATGAAACATCTCTATCACAGCTTTTCTATGGAAAAATATGAACTTTACATATGAAAACACCCCCCGCGGAATATAACCATACAAACCTAAAATTTTGACCACTTATGCAGTAGAGTATAAAGTTGATCCCAAAATTCGTTATGAAGAACAGGTAACAGTAGTACTGGACGAGTATGGTCAAACTAGAAGGTTCGGTCTGAAATGGAAAAGCGTTGCTTATGAGAAAAAAAGAAATCATTTCACCACCATCATCACATCAATTTACATTTTCCATAGGAAAACTACAAACTGTGGCAATAACAAAAAAAGCGAACAAATTCAAGAAACAAGGTTGCTCTGTGCAGCGAGCGATGTCCATATTACTGTAGGTTACGTTCAGTAGAGCGAAATAAAAATCATACGTATTCATTCATTCCCCCGAGGTATGCTGTAGAAGTTTCTCGCTTATGTTGCACAGTTTACAGTATAGGTTGCAATGCGAGAACATAATTTACGTGCAATGTGCAAAACCTCAAATGATTAACGAGCTCAAGCATCCATCAAGTGCTAGGATATTTATTGCTTGGTTATTCTGCGAAAAAAGTTACGGAAAATCAGTTCAAAGGGAGCCTAACGCAGCTGCAGTTTACATTTTTATGAACGTTACTGGTACAGGGAAAGTGTACCAGTTATGGCCATAGTGGTTCCCTATTTGGCCATACGGGATATTTCGATGACTTTCACATTTTAAATCTTTTTGAATGTTTAAACATCAAGATATATCTTAAATCTTACTACTACAACACACAAAATCTTTCAAAATGTGAAAACATTCAAGTAATCCCGTATGGCGAAATAGGGAACCACTATGGCCTTAACTGGTACACCTACCCTATTATGTTCCTGGAAAATGAGTTACATTTCACTGGCTACGCTCGAGTACAGATATAGAAAAATTTACGCAATCATAAGTTTAATTTACCGCTTTCAGATAGCTGTACTGAACAAACAAAACGATTTCATTATAGAACTGATGGTGGAAATCAAACATATTTGTACAGAAACCAAAAACTTGAGGATTGAGCTGCTCAATTTGATTTTTTATTTCTCATCTGAACAATTGAAACAAATGATAGAAGCAATGTTTAAAGCCACAATTATTACTGAAGTATTCCAAGTTGAGGCAAGTTTATCCAATAACATTGAAGTAATTTTACGGTTCGTTAATGGATCCAAGTTTATGATTGCCGGAATGGAGTATGTGGTGGAGTTTTCGAAACTTTGGGTGTTTATGTCAGTGGCGTAGCTAGCGTTTTAGGGCCCGGTGCGTTGTTCGATTTTGGGGCCATCAAAATTAAGGTGAACTAGAGGTAAAAGGCTACTGTGAAACCGACTGTTGAAATTAGCATTGAACAAATAGATTTTGTAGAATTATGACTAAAGTGGTGGAATTTATGTTGATATGTAGTTCATTGGCAAAAATGTCAATTAATGAGCCTACAGTTTTCCTTTTCTTAATTCTTGTTTAGAAACACATTAGTTTGCTGAAAATTATCAAGAGGACTTCTAGTGAATTGACTTGGAAGTGGAAATATTAACTGGCGAAGTAGCACTGGAAAGTAATGATTCATTACAACTTTAATTGGGTATTCTAAGAAAGTTTGATTTTGAAATTCTTGATGAAAGAAAAGCCTTTGATAAATCGATAAATTTGCCCAAGGTTGGCTTAAAATGAATAACCAAATGAACTCCAATGATTTCTACGGATTTCGTTTTAGATCTTCAAAACCTCAACGTAGATTTTTTCTAAGGGTAACCAAAGAAGTTACTTCAGAGATTCCATCATGAATTCCTTCAGATCCTTTCAGATTTTTTTCAAGAAAATCATAAGTTCTAATGAAATGTATCCATTTGTTATCATCAATTTCTTAAAACTTGCATTAAGATTCTCTTTTACAACATCTTCGAGATTTCAAATATTATCACTGGAGAAGATTCTCTAAAATTTCCTTCAAAATTCAAAAAAGTGGCTTGAAAGACAATTTTGCCTAAAATGAAGACTTTCAAGACCTATCGTAAAAAATAGAGAATTGAATTAAAATAAAGACTAAACTTCTAAAATGAGATCTACTACCAGTCTTGAATGTGTACAAACCATGTCCCGAAGATGGTAACTGATTTGTTTTTTCAACTCTAATTGAGATGATAATCAACTAGTTTAAGAATATGGTCTATAACATGGTCTACAACAATTATGGGCACCGCACATCAAGGTAGATATGTCTGAATTACAAAATTAAACCGAGTTATCGAGAATGAACTTTGAATTTTAGGCTACTCTAATCACTAATAACATTGATCATGGGGCTCCTATACATTGCCGATCAAGGTCACCTTCAAACTGACTTTTTATCTTCTTGTTCACGTGTTAGTTTCCTAGAAATCAAAATTATAATATTAAATGAAATTCTTACCACAATTTGGGGGCCCCTATGACTTGGAGCCCGGTGTATAGCGCACGAACCTAACGGCTCTACCACATTTGGCATAAACCATTTGGCATAATGCCATTTGGCATAATGGTCATTTGGTATAATTTGAAGAACACATTTCCAAATATTATTTGTCTCAACGGTGGACCTGATAATGATCTGTCTGTGTGTCATCTTCGACTCTATCACCTTATGAAGGAGTAATATGAAAGTAGGGCAAAAGTTCGAGTGGGGTAAGAGTTTCTTTTTAAAATTTCTAGCTCAATTCAAAACAAATCTTATAAATGTCAAGTAGGGCAAAAGTTCGAGTGGGGTAAGAGTTTCTTTTTAAAATTTCTAGCTCAATTCAAAACAAATCTTATAAATGTCATTGTGGTTCGAATGCTATTCAAGTAAGAGACTTTTACTCCAAATATCATAAAAATCGATTGAGATTTGGAAAAGTTATGGCTATTTGTTGTTTTTCGATGTGAATATTGTAATTTTTTGGTCAAACTTTCGTTGCATGGAACCAATTGAAGATAAAATCTTTTTCAAAATTTTATGTAAGAGCGTTTCTAGGCCTACCATAAGGTTGCTTTGACGTGTATTAGATTTTGCATAAATGCTTGAAAACAATTTTTGGCCCATATCGGGGCAAAAGTTCGAATCAGCGGGGCAAAAGTTCGATCCAAGTATAAAATTACGGACAAATTTTCAAATTGCCTAAAATCCACATATTATCTTCAAATTTAGTTAAATTTGTCTGATCGTGTGAAAACTGTCACCAAAATTTTACATTTCCACTTAGTTTTGCGAAAAACTGCTATTTTTGAGTATATTACAATTAACCCGGTTTTGGGCATTTTTTTTTATGAAAATTTAGTGTGTATTTTTCGGCAAACTTAGGTTTACGGCTGGTGTAAAGTATGCCTGTCATAAAAGGATCGATATTTATTGTTTTAGCCAGCGAACTTTTGCCCCACACTAGATTCGAACTCTTGCCCCACCGGTGGGGCAAAAGTTTGAATAAGACAATCAATTTTGAAACTAAAAATGGGTAAATATTTTGACACAAGTTTGTTCGGCAAAATTATAGCCAATATATTGAAGGTTCACTGTATGGTACTTGTTTTGTTTCAACTGCTATTGTTTTCCTGGAAACTTTGATTATACCCAGGCTTGGGAACTGTGACCACTATTTACCACAGTTCATCGATTCTGCCAGTCAACCAAAACACAAAGCAGCAGCAGCATCAATACCATCACTGCCCATAACTGCATATTTGTAACATTCGACAAAAGTAGGCATTGAGTAAATGGGATACCAAGTTTGCATTTTATCGCAGTATAGGAGGAAACTAATATTTCAAAAAATCACTAAGACTTCAAAAGTGCTTATTTGAGGCTGAAATTTTGTACAACTCATATCGCATATAAGGTGCATAGTCAGAAAAAAATTCTGATATAAATTTCGTTGCTACTGCATTATGAGGCTCATGTACAATCTCAATGTGACTGTTATGCGGTTACAATTGCCAATGTGACAAAACAACTTGGTATTTTTTTCGAATTTTCTAGAACAATCTCACAGATTTCAGTAAGTTGATCGAAAGTATTTGCCATTTGATGACTCTCCCCGGTATTAACTCCATTTTGTCAAAAATGTCGAATGTGACTGTTTTGCAGTTATGGGCAGATCAGGTGTTTCGCTGCCAACGGTTCACACACTGCTTGACTGTTTTTGTCTCTCCTCTATGACCGTTTTCGGGCAGCCATCTCGAGGTGAATGATTGGAAAAAATGTTAAATAATTCAATCGCTAATATTTCGCTTGTGTTTTGAACTAATTGAAATCTATTAGCGCTAATAGCAAGAGCACAATCATTCCGTTGCGATACATATAAACAAATTCAATTTAATGCTGCCTTTATCGAGCAAAAATGCAAAACCCCGAAAACCGTAAAAATCGCGTCACCACCGTGCTTGAGTCATTTCGCATTCGGGTTTGAAAAACGTTGGGAAGAAGAAGATTAAAGTTTTGAAGAGCCGTGACATTTTTTTGTTTTGAACTGTCATGGTTTGCTTTGGATTTTGATGGTCGTGTAGAAAAATGTGAATGTCGAGGTAGTAAATATTTGCTACAGTACATTTCCCATCCCTGGATTATACCATTAAGGTTGAACTTTTGCCCCACCTTACTCTATAGAAGTTGGTGCCATGGAGTGAGCTCGCTTGAATCAATGTTATAATGCTCACTGAACACCTGTCTTCACTTATTTATGATGAAGCATTGAGCAGCTTGATTTTTGACCGATTGATTAGATCGTAGTTTCAAACGCAGTTGTATGAAACCGTCTAGCTATAAAAGCCCGAAATTTAGTATGAAGAACAGCCAATGCTGTAATGAAGGTAAATCTCAATAGAGATGCTTTGCCAAATCAAATGCTCCAAAAATCAGTGGATACACGGTGGGTAATTCAGTAGGGTAATTCGCCTATTGTTGAACGGCTTAAAATCCTCCCTATTGTTGGACAGTCCTTAGATATCTTGTGACGAGTTGTACAATTAGCCAGCATTTATGCCGTTCAACAACTGGCGAATTACCCCAACAGAAATTTTGCCTTCTCTAAAACATAAGCTGTTCTTTTGAGTATGCAGCGTAGCGAATACTAATTCCTAGGCACGCCTAGTTAGGTAATCATTTACATCGTATTGCCTTCGTATAAAAGTATTCGCTAAATTGCAAACACAAAAGAACAGCTCATGTTAGGAAGAAGATGAAATTTACAAATCTTAATTCATTACCGTGCGTAATTTTAATTTTTGGTAAATTGTTACAATTCGGCTGCACGATTTTACAGGTTTATTCAAAGACAGAACGCATATGAAAATTGTCCAGGCAGGCAATCGTACTTCGAAATGAACAAATGTTGATCTCATATCTCAATCTGATATTGAACATTTTTCGTTTGAGGAAAAGTTTCCACCAACTGGAGTGGGATTCGAGCCCATACCCCGTGGCTCATTACGCCTAAAAGAGTGACGCCGTTAATCATACGGCCACGAGGCCCAATAAGCTTTCTTATGATATTGTATTGAAATCAGCTATCCCATATGCTATGGATTTCCATCTACGCAATACCGCTCCAGCGCTATGATTAACCTAAAATGTGACCAACAGTAACTACTACCGTCGCACAGTGGCCGCATCCCATACAAATGCTGGCCAAAAGTACAATTATCACTCAAAACGTTCAAAATTGCTAATTATTTGACAAAACATGATTTTTAGAGGTAATTTGATAGAAATAGTCGCTGAAACAGAAAATCGATATTTCCGGTACATTTGACAGAATTTGTTTAAAATAGCACATTTTTGTAATTCAATCAATGAAATCCGTATCCAGATCAAAATCAAATGAAACGTCATTCTTTGGATGCCAATTTGAAGTTAAATATCGTGGGCAAGCTCGAGGTGGTTTTTTAATCTATTCGGGAGCTTATAAAGGTAAAAATTGCGATATTTATATCAAGTATGATGATCTAATGGGCTGATTCGTAGTGTAACTAAAAAATAATTTTTCATATCTTGGCGCAAAAAAGCGCAAGTGAAGCCATAGTACATCGAATATTATGGAATATTTGCCACACATTGAGGGGTAAATGATCATTTTAGAGCGTTTCTTGCACTGCCTTTGAAAAAATGCCTTATTTTTGAAGGAGCTCTATGTTATACACTTCTTGACATTTTCAAATGGTAAACATGTCAAATATGGTTTAAAATATCTTCAAAACAAAGTTTAAGGTATATTCTTTCAAATGAGACCGGTTGAGAAAGGTTTGGTCATGATCTAGTACAGAAACTGCAATTTCTGTAGAACAACCTTCACGACATTTGAAGAATTTCAAAGGGTCAATTTCAGCTGACATCTCTCCAGGTCACATGCTGTGAAAAATCGAAATATACACCGATCGATCTGAAACTTTGGGGAATTGTTATTCAATACTGAAGAAATCAAGAAAAAATATTCGAGAAGGAATTTGCAAACTTCATTTTTTTGACTTTTGGCCAGCTTTGGGCCACTGTGCGTCGTGCGGGGTGACATTGGTCCATAAGGGTGACTTTGGGCCGAGATTTTTACAGCAAACTTAAACCAGAATAATGAAAACAATGTGGCAAGTTTCAAGAATACGTTATAAATAGCCACTGGATGGTCATGGATTAGTTTTTTGCCTCCCGTGCTAGTCAAGAGATGCATCGAAAAGGGCGATCAAAGTCACCCCCTAGGACCAATGTCACCCCGTACGGCGGTACTTAAAATGAACGTTTTGAAATGTTGAAGAAAAATAATACATTTTGCAAATTGTGCCAAATGGCTGTTATGCCAAATGGCATTATGCCAATTAGCATTATGCCAAAAGGCTTTATGCTAAATGGCTTTATGCCAATTGGGGTAGAGCCCAACGCAACGATTGTACCCCGTTTGGCATAAAGTCGTTTGACATAAAGCCGTTTGGCATAAAGTCATTTGGCATAATGGTCGTTTGGCATAATGGCCGTTTGGCATAATGGCCGTTTTACATAATGGTCAAATGGCATAATGGCCGTTTCTTTTGGCATGATGATTGACTTAGAAAGAATATCGGATTTTTTTTTACTTTTACCGAGATCAACACCACTGAGCCCATAGCAAAAACATTTGGAAGGTTCTCAACAAGCGGGGTGTTCGTTCAGAGATTTTCCGTTCTGTTAATGTCAAAAATTGTTGTAGCATTAGAGAGCATTACAAAATAAAGCATGCGGCGGGTCTGGTGGAAGATCTTTTCGGAATAATAATTTTCTGTACATCTCAGAACATAGAGTATCTTTGAGCTTGTTGCGATATACATATTTGAAAATAGTAAATTGGCAAAGAAAGTTCGCAGCTATTAATAAAGGGAACGCTCATAGAATAGTTCGCTGCAGATCAAGCTCGGTCCCAGTTTGGACGAACACATGATGATAATTACTTGATAAAAGAAGGGAAAATTTATTTTCAAAATATTAAGAGCTCTAACCCAAAGATATATTACTGCAGCATATTGCAAAGTGGCCTATATACGAGAGCAGATTATTTTTCATTTAAAATGTGTAAGGCTCTAACGCAAAAAAAATCTTCCCACAGCATAACTCAAATGATCAATACTTTTTTAAAAGAAAATATTTGTGGAAAAACTTTTCAACGATTCGATAAAAAAATTAATTTTGGAAGTGTACATAAAAAACACCGTCTATTATCGAAAGAAGGGAAAATTTGTGATTGAGATAATATCTTTTCCAGCATATCTCGAAAGGCTTGTGTTTAAAAAAAAATATATGATGCATATTGGCAGGTTCTAAAATAATTGTCATTATAACAGCACGTCTTGCAAGAATGGATAAAACAACAAAATATAAAAATGCTTAACATTTAGCTTTACTAAACAATACAATTTTAAACAGTTTTAATATAAATAACAGCCTATTTTTAAAAGAAGGCAAAATTCATTATTAAACCAATAGAAGATTGGACGCCAAAAATTTTTGCTTCATAGCAAAACGATAGGACATCAACAATTGCGTTCAGAATCATCGAAGTGTGTTAGCGACGGTCACTCGGTGTGTACTGGCATTGAACCGATCACGAATTTTGACAGGACGACTGACATTGACAGGACAAATTATAATGATGAGACAACTGACATTGACATTGAGAAAGAAAACAGAAAAGAAAGTAGTAACTGATATCACATGTGCAAATTAAAACTTATATCTTATTAGTACATATTAGTTAAAATCTTTATTGAATTTGTATCTTAATCGTAAGTAAAAACATGAATTTATACGTCTATGAATTAGTTAAAATGAACATTTATATGAAATAGATTATATGCAAAAAATCGATTCCAAAAGACTGACACAGTGGACTTAACACTTGAAGAGGAATAAAATTTGTAACACTTTAAGTTGATCCACATTAAAAACACTTAAAGTTAATCCAATTATCACATAATAAAACATTTCAGCTTCAAGCATTCACACACCAACGCTGGGTTTGCTAAAGAAGATCCGAACACTCACAGAAGTCCATATCGTCAGCAACAAAGTGATTATGCTACTTTTCCCCGAATGTCGTTCCCCAAGTGTCAGTTCCCCGAATGCCAGTTCCTCGAAGGATCCTTTTCCCCGAATGACCGGTGTCCCCGAAAAGTGGTGCAGTCTAAATTGGTGATATGATAGTCTTCAGTGGCTGGATGGTGAACGAAATAGAACGATAAGCAATCAAAAGAAAGAGATATTCTGTCATTCTCGGCTGTACACATGTTGGCAAAAATGCTGAGGACAGTAAAACTCTAAAGAACTGCCAATTAAATAAAGAAGGGTGCATATCAAATGGCCAGTTCATTCACCACCCTGAAATGTATAAAGTTATTACAATTATGAATGCCAAAAATATTTCGGGGAAACGGGATATTCAGGGAACTGGCATTCGGGGAACTGACGTTCGGGATTACGACATTCATGGAACCGATCTTCGGGGAAAAGAAGCACAACCCATCGAAGTAACCGCAGTCATCGATTGTTCGTTTCGCTGATAACTTGAGCAGATCAATGTTATCAATTGCTGCCCTTTTGTCAATTGGAAACAAAAAAAATTCTAAAAGTAAAGCTCCAAAGAACAGCCTCTGTATAAAAGACGGTGAAATTTATTTAATTTTTAAATCACAGTTTTGTTCCTTTAATTATAGTTATATCATATTTAGAAATAAAAAAAAACATAGAATGTTTGAAAGAAGGGTAAATTTGTGCTAAATATATCAACATCTACAGTGCAAAAATTTATTCCAACCCGCTATTGGGATAAATTTTTGCACTGTAGATTTTGATATATTTAGCACAAATTTACCCTTCTTTCAAACATTCTATGATTTTTTTTATTTCTAAATAACTCAAATGAAAAATAAATATTTGAAAGAAGGGTAATTCCTGGATAAATATTAAAATACTTTTGGCAATAACTATCCTAATATGCTTTAGTTCATTCAAGAGCATATGATTGTTGAATAAAAAGACATTTTGTATCAAATGACTCCACAACACACCCCACACATCACACTTATTGCAAGGCCACGAGGCCCAATAAGCTTTCTTATGATGTTGTATTGCAATCAGTTATCTCATATGCTATGGATCTTCATCTACGCGATACCTCTCCAGCGCTATGCTTAATCCAATAGGGTTACCAATA
The DNA here is from genome assembly GCF_002204515.2 of Aedes aegypti. Lineage (NCBI taxonomy): Eukaryota > Metazoa > Arthropoda > Insecta > Diptera > Culicidae > Aedes > Aedes aegypti. The sequence goes on from NC_035108.1 coordinate 146,516,425, forward strand.
TATTTTGGACCCCTACATATTTTGGACCCCCTGGGCCATTTTCCTGTAAATTTCCCAGTTTATAACGTGTAGCAGTCAGGAATTTTGTAAATAGTTTTGTATATATTTTGTGTGAATAATGTGAATAGAATAGGTTGCAAGAACATGCAGTCTTTAAAAATGAATTTGAATTTTGGAAAGTATTCCCTGAGCGTAGGCATTTGTTTAATTGATAAGGTGGGAAAGGGAAGGCAGCACGACTAGCATACAAGTTATCCAATGCAACTGGGTAGTCGAGACAATACACGAAGAGTTTCGGGAAATGACGTACTTCCGGGTGCGTTCGAGATACACTTTCCCTTCTCTGAGGCTTCACAGACTCGATCATTTCGTCCGTGATTATCCAAAGAGTTGGAAGTGTGCGCGTTTGCTAAGTTAGTGTTTTCGTGTGCTAAAGTAGGTGTTTGAAAAGTGATGTTAAGTATAGTTAAATAGTTAAATTAATGTTTCGTTCTAGTAGTAGGCCAAAAAGTGTGCGTGAAGAATTGTGTGTGCGAAGGTAGAAGCTAGAACCTAATAATCAAGGTGAGAATTCGTGCTCTAGATGTGATCTTTGTTCCAGTGCTTATGTTCTGTGTCCTGCCATATTGGCTAGTATTTCCCGCCCACAGTTCTTCGCACCCAAGTGCGACATTTCGTTCCCCAACGGACGAGCAATTCCTGGCTATCGTCAACCAGCCAGAAGCGGACGGATCCGACACCACATCGGTCCGAGGAGGCCTAGGGGACCTTCACGTGGACGGAGTTCACCAGCTGGTTCGTCAATCGACCGGTAAGGCAGTATCGGCCACCAAAAGACCGCCATCGTTTGGGTAAGTCAACCGCCATTATAATTTGTGATCACGCCATGTCGTGTAATATCTCCACGATAGCCATCAACCAAGCCGGTGAGAGCATCGACCTGTCGAACAGGTCATCGACTGCCGATTGTGTTCAACAGCAGCAATCCGGTTAGTCAAATCATTCTTTTTTTTTTCGGAGCGAAGTGCGGCGTCCGGTGAGGGCGCCGCGGAGGATTTTTTTTTGTGCCAGTCAAAGACTGAAGAACCATGTGCCATTAGCGCCAAATAAACCATCAAGCCGTTTGAAGATCGAAACCTTTTTTCGATAACGTCTTGGGATCCGCCTTCGGACCCGTGAAAATGCGTGCGTGAGTCGTTTTCGTGACCGCCGCAAAGCAAGCTTGTCACCAGGAGCGCAGACGGATATGCAGCTTAGCTTCCAACACGTGACGTCACGTAGAACGTAAAGAGCACTGAGTACAGTAGGTTAGATAGGGAGGAGTTAGAATTCGCACACAAGGAAGGAGAAAGCGTTCTATCACATACAAGCAATGAATTGAATGTTGAAACGTTTGTAATAAACATGCATGTTATCCTAGGTATTTAAGCAAATATATCTGTTCCCATGTTGTATCCATAAATATATGCAAGTAATAAGTTTCCTTCCCTAGCCATTTAGTTATTTAATTGTGTTTAACGTCACAGCGCGATTTGTAGTTTGATGTCCCATCCCCCACATGAGCGAGATTGTTTTGGTAGGTTCTGATTCTCTTCCAGTTCGGTGAGATGACCATAGGTGAGTTGAGAGAGTTTGCCGATGATGAGAACTTCTCTCTAGTGAGATGTTAGGGGTACGGTCTCTCACCGATTCTCTGAGTGTCGTCGTGCGTATTAGCGTTGAGCAAATTTGTTCAGAACATCGATGTTACTGAATCGATTCACATTTGAACTGCCGAATCGATTCACCGATTTAATCGAATCCTTTGAATCGATGTTTTCAAATCGATTCGAATCGAATGAAAACTGACATTTATGAAGCTTGAAATGAGACCAAATGCATTTGCAATCGATTTCAACATCTTTCAATCAAATCAGTTTCGAAAATCAATCGACCAGATTTACTACTTCAAGATTAGTTCAAAATATGGTTTCTTTTCCACAAACTTATTAAGAAATATTTAACGATTTCAACAAAATGAATCGAATCAAAGAATCGAATGAAGAGAATCGATTCATCCGATTTTAGATGCTCCAAACATCGATTCAAAAAATTGATTAATCGGAAAGCAAACATCGATTTTCGGAACATCGATTTAAAATCGCCCAATGCTAGTGCGTATACTCCACTGCACTGTGACGTCACGCATCAATTTTGACAGGTACTGGTCCTGTTGTTTACAGTTTGGACTTAGTACTTTTTTCGAATCATTCTTATTTTCGTGAAAGTTTGCTGCGAGGAGAGGTCAAATCCACTACAGATACCCACGGATCGTATTATTCTATCTTCCTACCGTGGAAAATCGTCACCATCAGCATGCTGATAGAAATGCGAAGATGAAAAAATGATGGAAAAAACGACTAAGTCCGAAACGTAAACAACAAGACCAGCAGCTGTCAAATAAGTGAGGTTAGGCTCGTCATATGCAGCACTCTATACGGTTATGTTGCGATAATAGATTTTTCCGTTTGGCCGTTTTAGTTCGTAGCCAGCTGGGACGATCCATAAATCCTTCCAAGGAAATCAAATGGACTCGCCCTCAGGGAAATCTCATCCAGGCAATTAGAAATTGGACGCGTGGTCTCTCTAGTGGAGTGGCGCTTAAGCTACGTGTTTTTGAAGCGGATCACCCTGTTGGCTACAATCGGAATACCAACTTCATTCGCATAATTTGGAAACGTAGGACTATTCCGCGCTTGCATCAATCGTTTGTACAGGGTAATTACTATATCCTGTCAGTAAAATAAGTAATCATACAAAAAAGATGGTTGTATGAATTTTAATTACCAGTGCATATCCAGTTTTGAACATCTATAACTTTTGTCTTCGCTATACCGTGTTGATTCATATTACGGACACTTAAGGACTCAGTGAAATATAACCCAGCATAGAGCATACAAAATAAATCAGTCTGTATGATTCCTTAGCGCTATCGAGCGTCGGAAGCCCTTTACTTTCGAACGGTGGGTGAAGAATACGCTTCCGCAACTTCAATAATTTTAAATAAATTAAAATGTGTGGCCTTTTCATGATTCTTATTCCGGACGATTCCTCACTTTTGCCTCATATTCCGGACACTTTGAATCGAATTCCGGACAGCTCATGATAATCATTAATGGAACAGTCAAATCATCAATCGAAATTGGTAAACCACCAAAGAGACATCTAAGGTAGTTGGGCATTATAAATTTTCAAAGATATTTATGGAAAAAGTTTACTAAAACGAGCCTTGAAATTGAGAACTTTTGAACAGCAAAAATTGAAACATTTCGCTTGAAATGTTTCCCATACAAAGTAGAGTGTCCGGAATTTGAAGCTGTCCGTAATATGAATCAAAACGGTACATAGATAACATATTAATTTTTTTACCTCAATTTCCAGCCACGACCGTTGTTTCAGAAGCATTACAGTTAACACGCACGTTATTCAGAAGCATATATTTTAACCAAAAAAGACATATTTTTTTCGCTAAAATTTTCCATAATCAGTCTTATGCTATTCCCTAGTAAGTCTAGAAGTGATGTGATAACATGCTGTTTCAATCAGGCAGTTTTTTTTAGCGGAGTTTAGTTTAAAATACATATCTGTGGAAAACGTGCGTGCTAGGTGCAATGCCTTTAAAACAACACATATGACTAAAAACTAAGGTAAATGAAAAAAGATTTAATCTTTACTTTGTCAAAACAAACTTTATAGATGTGCAAAACAGGATGTACACCGGAAATTAAAATTCATACATACATCTTTTTTCTACGATGATTTACTTTACTGACAGGAATTAGTAATCACCCTGTACATAGAAAATGTGTTTATTTTATTTTACAATAATTTAATTAAATCGGTTCATCCATGCAATGTAACGGTTACACACAGAAATTGAAGCCGTCAGAAATTTTTCAAATGTAAACAAAATTTCTGAACTAAGAGCGTAGAATTTCTTCAGTTTTCCATTGTCAATCGATTGATTAGACTATGGGCAAGCATATTATACAACCAGTGTCGTGGACTTTGTCGCCAAACGATAAAAATGCCGGGTGTCCAAAATATATACTTTGAGGGTCCAAAATGTATTGGTGTGTCCAAAATAATGAAAAACAGTTCATCACAATTCAATTATTTTCGATGTATTTTGGATCCTACATGACCGTATGGGCATTTTTATCACGCGGGGGAAGTTTTTCTTTACATTTTGGCATGTTCTTTGACTAGGTTACGCTGTGCGTTTAATTAACCCTCAAAGCCCCGGGACATACCTTTTATTTTCAATCGATTGGTGCTCAGAAACAAATCAGTCTAACGAAATGCGGTTTTCACTATGATCGATGGGATGAGTTAGACTTCCTGCGAGTGGGGTTTTCGAACCGGAAGTTAAGGTCTGAACATGTTTTTCAACCGATGACCAAACTGACTTTAAAATGGCTTGCTCAATTTTTACCACCTAATTATACATTTTCAATCTTGTCGCTCCCTTGCGACGCCTATGCACCTATTCGTTTCCATCATTTGCTTCTATAGACTCCCTTTAGCTTTGAGTCGCATGACCGCTATAGCCATAAAACAATAAAATAAAAAACAATCACGGTCGATACCTTCTCCTATGTATGAAAAATTTGGCTAATAAGAAATGCAGTTCTAACAAGATCATGTGGTGACTGGCGGGAAGAGCACACATGATAGAGACAAACCATCTCTGACTGCGTGTTAATTCCCAATATCAGTCATCGATCGATAGAACCGTTCGGTTGATTGCCGATGAGCACATTGAAGCCTCCTGTATTTTGCCTGTGTTGGTAGCAAAGCTCGAAGCTTTGAGCCAACCCTTTTCCAGTAGAGAAGCTAGGCAAAATACAGGACGCTTCGATGCTTACTGACTTTAAAATGGCTTGCTCAATTTTCACCACCTAATTATAAATTTTCAATCTTGTCGCTCCCTTGCGACGCCTATGCACCTATTCGTTTTCATCATTTGCTTCTATAGACTCCCTTTAGCTTTGAGTCGCATGACCGCTATAGCCATAAAACAATAAAATAAAAGTGCGATGTAAGTTTACCCAAATTCGAGGTTGGAAAATAGTGCGCTTCGACGGCGAAGTATGCAAGGAAGCCCTGAGGCGCGAACGGAACACTCTGGACTTAAACGGTGAAGAGCTAGTTGCTGTGATATCACGAGCGTGTGATGAACCAACCATCGTCCACCTCGCAAAAATTGGGAGGTTGCGATGGACCGGGCATGTCACCAGAAAGTCAGATAACAACTACCTAGGTGAAAACGGTTCTTGAAAACAATCCGACCGGCACAAGACGACGTGATGCGAAGCAAGCAAGATGGGTCGATCAAGTTGAAAACGATCTGCGGACCCTTCGCAGAATGTGTGGCTGGCGATGGGCCGGTCCATGGCTGTCGAATGGAGACGTCTCCTACGTACAGCAGAGGCCACCCAGGCCTTAGCCTGACTGGTAAGGTAACATTTTTTAAACATACTTACAACTTTCAAAAAACTAAATACAGTATATAGTCACTAGCGGTGGGAGCCAGTACATGGTTAAAAAAATATAAAACTTGCAACGTTTGCATTTTGAAAGAAAATATAAAAACAATCGAAAAAATGATCAATGTTACCCTGGATTACGGTATATTAGTTTTCGAAAAGTTCCAATTTAATCTATTGAACAATATAAAAGTTTCATTCTCACCTAAACGTTCTAAGCTTCTAAGCAAACCATCCAATTTGGTTCCACATAAGCCGTCAATATTTCATAAAAGACACAAACTGCAGCTGTAGGGCCAACAACACTCACAACGAATCCACGGGAATCACAACCCGTCCCGTGCAAAGGTGGCGTGACTCAAGGGAATAATTTTCGAACGCATCAGAAGCACTCACGCACATGGCACGGGGCAATCATCGTCTCAACCATGAAGCAAGCACAGTTATTACCTATGTTCAGGTGAGGCAAGCGTTTACTGGAAGCTCATTTATCCGTCACGTGGCAAACGTTCCACGCTGATAAGCTTAATTTGATTTAAAGCTGCAACCGCTTTCGTTCCTAGCAAAGGGTGGGTTTAATGCATAAGATCACCCACTTACCAATGCTTGAGTGGCAGGTATTATGTGGAAGTAGATCGATCAGTCTTGGTTGAGGAACGGGCCATGAGAAAGGAGTGCATTTACTATATTGAAGCGAAAACATACTTTTGAGTATCGATTAGTCGATACTTGTCACAACTAAGATTGATTGACATAGCTATTAACTGCTCTAGTCCAACGATCCAAGTGGGTTTTCATTTTTGATTCTCAGCTTTGTGTTCCAAGAATAATTTAGATCTCAAATTAGCTGTACATTTGTAATAATTGATTGATATATGTACCTTGAGAGGAAAATTTTCGCTCAAAAACGAACATGTTCATAAAAATCTTCAATGTATCCATGAACATTTAAGATTTTCATGAACGTTATTTCGATCAATGCATTGCACTTGCTGTAAATCGATAACAGATTTTCATAAGGATTTCTTTAAAATTGAAGGAAACAATCTGGGTTTTAAGTTTCAATGATTGCAATCATCGAAACTGATGATGGATTCCTGAGCCTATTTGCATGCTTATAACATATGATTAGAGTAAGCATAACGAGCAATACAGTATGATTCTGTTTTTTTTGAGATGCTTTGTTTTTAGTATGCTCTACTTTTGGCCTTTCAACCGAAAACAACACTTTTGTTATTCACTTCTGATTTTTCTTATTATACTTCTTCTTCTTCCGTTTACTTCCATCCTTCAGATATACTATACGTCTTCAATATGCATGCAAGTTTTCCTTCTACTTTCTATATTCAACATTGCTCGCAAGCATTACTGATAGATAAACATACAGATAGATAACTTGTCAGACATGAAGGCAAATTACGGGTTTTGTTACATAGTACCTAATATCATTCTGTTTGAGTTGTTTTCGTCGCTCAGCTTTACTTCCATCGCATCTCGGAGCTCAATCTTCGTAGATAACCTTTCAAATATTTCTTTTTATTAGGGATCTAATACACTGAAAAAAAAAAACGTTTCGCATTTTTCCAATATCCATTTCGTACATAAAACACTATTTTCGTTCACCATACCACATAAATACATAATCTCGCGATTCACCATACATATTCATAAAAAACTCGTTCTTAGATCCGAAGATGAGCGTTTTCACATTTTGTTGCATTTGTCTTGCACTAACGCTACTTGCATGAACATGAACATAGATGACCGTACAGTTCGTAATTGCTACTCCGTGATTGACCAGAATAATCGAAGTTGAACAGACATTTAATCAATGGGGATTGGGACTTGCTGACTGTTCTAAATGTGCACAAATCGAGAATTCAAAATATAAAAGTAATAGTGGCGTCCTTACGGTCATCGGAGGAGGGAAGAAATGTTAGTTAGACAACCGTTGTTACTGGAAACTGAGTATACCTATGCATCTCCACAGTTGTCATGGAAAGGTTATTGGGTTAGTGGGATAAGATAGAGATCTGGGAGTCACCAATGTTTGGTGAAGCGATCCATGTTATAGACAAGACAATTTCAGATAATTTACACCTTCTTCAGCTATAGGCTGCACAGACTGAACACAACTTACATTAGACAGACTTCAATACTAATTGGGTGGTAAATGTTTGGTATTTTGCGTGCCTGCAGGTATAAAATAGACCTTATTTGTAGTCATTAGCCCCTTATCCAGTAACTCCCATCCCTATCTCTAAGGGCGGCTCAAAACAGCGTCTATTATCCATGTTAGGAGCGGCTGATCATCGTCCTAGTGCCAACGTGGGACTCTAAACAGTGCTGTTTTCACGATGGTCCTCCGGCGAGACAGGGGGTTGGTGCAGGCCTCACAATGTAAATTCGCACCGGAATAGACCCAGGTATCGAAAACGGACTAGCGATTGGAAACTCGGGCCATGGAACTGTATGTCTCTCAATATCTTGGGAAGTACCCGCATTCTTTCCGAGTTATTGAGGGTCCGAAAGTTTGACATCGTAGCGGTGCAGGGGGATTGCTGGAAAGGGTTGACGGTACATACGTATACGCATGGTTATACAATCTACCAGAGCTGCGGCAACAGACACGAGCTGGGCACAGCTTTTATCGTGATGGGTGAAATGCAGATGCGCGTGTTTTAGTGGTAGCAAATCGACAACAGAGAGTGAAAATTGAAGATCAAAGGCCGTTTATTCAATATCAGCATAATCAACGTATTTGGGTGGTAAATGACTGGACAATGCGTACCATTGGTACTTCGCGTATCTGCAGGTATAAAATAGATCCCATTTGTGGTCCTTAGCCTCTTGTCCAGTAACTCCTATCCCTACCTCCCCGTGGTGCCGCCTGGGATACGAGTAACCAACCCTGGTGGGACCTTGGTCGTATGCTGATAGGGAAGGGGGGCTCCTCTCTTCTGAGGGTGTAGCTTATCAGAGCGTCTGTACTCCATGTTAGGAGCGGCTCAAAACAGCGTCTGTTCTCCATGTTAGGAGCGGCTGATCAGCGTCCTAGTGCCAGCGTGGAACTCTAAACAGTGCTGTGCACGATGATCCTCCGGCTAGACAGGGGGTTGGTGCAGGCCTTACAAGCCAGCCGTAAAAATCATCAGTACAGGAAGCATACAATGTAAATTCGGACCGGAACAATCGGCATAGACCCAGGCATCGAAAACGGACTAACGATTGGAAACTCGGATCATGGAACTGTAAGTCTCTCAATTTCTTGGGAAGTACCCGCATTCTTTCCGAACTATTGAGGGTCCGCAAGTTCGACATCGTAGCGCTGCAGGAGGTTTGCTGGAAAGGGTCGACGGTACATACGTATAGGGATGGTTATACCATCTACCAGAGCTGCGGCAATAGACATGAGCTGGGCACAGCTTTTATCGTGATGGGCGAAATGCAGAAGCGCGTGATTGGGTGGTGGCCAATCGACAACAGAATGTGCAAGTTTAGGATCAAAGGCCGTTTCTTCAATATCAGCATAATCAACGTACACAGCCCTCACCTAGCAAGTGACGATGACGATAAGGATGCTTTCTAAGCGTAGCTGGAATATGAAAACGACAGCTACCCAAGCCATGATGTCAAAATCGTTATTGGAGATCTCAACACTCAGGTTGGCCATGAGGAGGAATTCATACTGATTATAGGGAAGTTCAGCGCTCACCAGCTTACGAATGAAAATGGCATTAAACTGATTGATTTCGCCGCCTCTAAGAACATGGCCATACGTAGTACCTACTTCCAGCACAGTCTCCCGTATCGGTACACCTGTAGATCACCCCTACAGACTGAATTGCAAATCGACCACGTTTTGATTGATGAAAGACACGTCTCGGACATTATCGACACCAGATCATATCGCGGCGCAAACGTCGATTTGGACCACTACCTTATGATAGTTAAAATGCACCAACGACTTTCCGTAGTGAACATCTTTTGGTACCGACGCCCGCTACAGTACAATGTGCAACGACTCTAGCTACTCGTGTCAAAGCAGCCATTAACAACGCAGCGGAGAGTGTCATTGAGCTCGTGGAAGGAAATCGACGGAACGGTTGATTCGACGAGGAGCCTCAAACGGTTTTGGACTAGAAGAATGCAGCGCGGACGATTATACTGCAGCAAGGCATCCGTAAAAACGTGAAATGATACAAACAGAAACGAAAAAAAACAAATACATCAATTCTGAGATAAAAAGCGCCGGCTGGAAGAGTTGGAGTGCGAATGGGCAGCTGTATCGTTCTCAAGAAATACGGAAGTTCTACAAGAAACTCAATGCAGCCCGCAAAGGTCTTGTGCTGCTAGCAGAAATGTCCCGGGATAAGGATGGAGGTATCTTGACGGACGAAGGTGAGGTGATTGAAATGTGGAAGCAGCACTACGAAAAACACCTGTATAGTACAAAGGAGGGAGACCAAGGCATCAGGTGGCCGTGTAGTTCCGGCGTCCAGAATAGAACTACGGACAACCCGTTCCGGTGGTAAGAGTCCACCAAACGGGGTAACCCCAATTCAAGGTGTGATGCGAAAAACCGTGCTGAGGAATGAATGGTCGAAGGGGTGAAAAAGATGTTCGGCCATTAACGGAGCCTGTGGGGCACCTGGGCACCCCTCACAGTATTTTGTCCCTTACCGCGTTAATGCAGGGCTCTGGCGTGGTGGACCTCTTTTCCCGTGCTACTCGTGGGATTCAAAAATGAGTACAATATCTAATCAAAACAATAGTAGTAGTGCAGGTAGTAGCAGTAGTAGGGAAGCGAACCCCTTCGCAAGAAGTGGGCTAGCTAGATCTCCGTTGAGGAGAGTAGAAGCAGGAGGAGGCAGCAGTGCACGTAGTGCCAGTGCTGGAACCCATATTTCATCCCCGGCTAACGCATCGGGTGAAGTTATGGATGGAGCGTGGTTGATGAGGGCCATCAATAAAAGTAGAGATGGGCTCTCTGCGATGGAAGTGGCTGCACAGCAGCTCGACTCCATAATTGACTTTGCGTCCTCGAAGTCTAACATCAGCAAGGACCTCAAGCAGGCCTTGCTTAGACTTCGTAAGTCAATGTTGGCGGCCAAGCAGAACCATGCTGAACCCATGGTGACTGTGGCTGCGGCAGAACCCGTGGAACTGAAGGTGCCGAAGTCTACCCAGACGGAACCCTTCGTTTTCGCGGGCAGCCCCAAAAGCGTGGAAGCGAATGCTTACAGCAAGCAATCGCAGAAGCGCGCGAGGCAGCCGTCAGGGGAGGAGCTACCCGGCGGCGCTCGTAAGGCCAGGCGGATACTGACCCCGAAAACCGGCAGAAGTGCCGGAAAATCGGACCCCAGCCAGGCGTCCCGGAAAGCCGAGAAGGGTGGGCCCGAAAAGGCTGGCCCCTCACGGAGTGATGGGAACAGGGGGTTGCGACCTTTGAGAGGTCCTCCATCACCACAGGTCAGGGCGGAGCAGGGGGGGGACGCCCCCTGGACAACCGTAGTGAGGAAGAAGAAGAAGAAGAAACAGGAGAAACAGGAGCGCAGGGATACCAGACCTAAGAAAGGTAGGAGGGTAGGTGCCAAGCGCGAAAAGGGTGATGCGATCATCATCAAGACGGAAGAGTCCAAGTACTCGGAAGTCCTGAAGGCGATGCGCAGTGACGCGAAGCTTGTGGATCTAGGAGCCGACGTACGCAGTGTCAGACGCACTCGTACAGGTGAAATGATCCTCGAGCTTAAGCGAGACAAGGAGCGCAAGGGCGCCGCCTACAAAAGTTTGGCGGAAGAGGTCCTTGGCGCTGGTGTTGAAGTGAGGGCTCTGACGCAGTCAGTGACTCTGAAGGTGATGAACCTTGACGAGATCACTAACGCAGAAGAGCTCGTCACGGCACTGCGGCAACAGTGCGAAGTGCAGGTGCCCACCACCGCCGTTCAGCTACGGAAAGGTCCGGCAGGTACTCAGGTGGCCTTAGTACACCTACCTGTGGCAGACGCAAATAAGTCCGCTAAGGTAGGTAAGATCAAGGTTGGTTGGTCAGTATGTTCACTGAACATACATGAGCAACCAGTGATCTGCTTTAGGTGCAGGGAACCTGGACACAAGTCCTGGGGCTGTAAAGGCCCTGATAGGACTAAGTTGTGCAGGCGTTGTGGTGAGGAAGGTCATAAGGCACTAGGCTGCAAGAACCCTCCCAAGTGCTTGATTTGTTCCGGCAAGTCCGTGAACAACAATCACCCAACGGGAGGCTCAAGGTGCCCGACCTTCAAACGAGCCATCAACGAAAAATCACAGTGCAGGTAACGCAGCTGAACCTGAACCACTGTGACGCAGCTCAGCAACTGCTGTACCAGTCAGTTGCTGAGTGGGGGACGGACATCGCCATCATATCGGACCCATACCGAGTACCCGCCGGCAACGGCAACTGGGTCGTGGATGGATCCGGAAAAATGGCGGCGATATGGACAACGGGTAAATACCCTGTCCAGCAGTTGGTGTCTACTACCTACGAGGGCTTCGTGATCGCCAAAGTAAACGGGGTCCTCTTCTGTAGCTGCTATGCGCCTCCGAGTTGGTCGACCGAGCGGTTCACGCAGATGCTGGACTGTATGACGACCGCGCTGACAGGGCGAAGGCCAGTTGTAATAGCGGGTGACTTCAATGCCTGGGCCGTGGAATGGGGAAGCCGTAACACGAACCAACGAGGTCAAATCCTGCTAGAGGCACTGGCCGTGCTAGATGTCGATCTGGCTAATGTTGGTGCCAAAAGTACCTTCAGCCGTAACGGAGCGGAGTCGATTATCGACGTTACTTTTTGTAGTCCTGGCCTAACGAGTAGTTCGAACTGGAGGGTAGACGATGGCTACACTCACAGCGACCACCTGGCGGTTCGCTACAGTATCGACTACAACAACAGCAGGCAGCGGGTTGAGGAAGCGGCTAGGTCAAGGCCAAGCCCTCGTAGGTGGAAGACATCGTACTTCAATGATGAAGTACTTAGGGAGGCGCTCCGCCGTGAGCGTAACCTACTCGGCCTAAGCGGGGACGAACTGGTAGCGGTGCTTACGCGTGCATGCGATGCGACCATGCCTAGAAAAGTCCACCCTAGGAATGGGAGACCACCGACATACTGGTGGACTCAAGCTATTGCGAACCTGCGCCGTGCCTGCCTACGGGCCAGGAGACGGATGCAGCGAGCACGTACCGAGCAGGAGCGTGAAGAACGACGGGCGGTGTTCACCGCTGCCAAAGTCGCGCTGAAGTCTGAGATAAGGGCAAGCAAAAAGGCCTGCTTCGAGGGACTCTGTCAGAGTGCCAACGCGAACCCGTGGGGTGATGCCTACAGGATCGTAATGGCGAAGACAAGAGGTGCAATTGCTCCTACGGAGCAGTCTCCACAGATGCTGGAGGGGATCATCGAGGGGCTCTTCCCGCGCCACAACCCTAGCCCATGGCCTCCTTTTGTAGGACAGCCGGGGATTGGGGCTGGTGATGAGGATAGAGTAACTGATGAGGAACTTGTAGGGATTGCAAAATCCCTAAGCATGGGGAAGGCACCAGGTCCGGACGGAGTTCCAAACCTGGCCCTCAAAGTCGCAATCTTGGAGGCTCCCGGTATGTTCAGATCTGCTATGCAGATATGCCTGGACGAGGGAGTATTTCCAGATGCGTGGAAGAGGCAGAGTCTGGTACTATTGCCAAAGGCGGGGAAACCACCCGGTGACCCGTCGGCGTATAGACCAATTTGCTTGATTGACACGGTGGGGAAAGTGCTCGAGAAGATCATCCTCAACAGACTGTCGAGGTACACCGAGGGTGTAAATGGTCTCTCAGGCAACCAGTTCGGCTTCCGGAAAGGGAGGTCCACTGTAGACGCTATTCTGGCGGTTAAGAAAACCGTTGATATAGCACTCCAGCGTAAGAGGAGGGGTATTCGCTACTGCGCAGTAGTGACTCTAGATGTAAGGAATGCATTTAATAGTGCCAGTTGGGCGGCTATTGCTGATGCGCTCCTGCGTCTGGGGATACCCGAGTACCTGTACAAGATTCTCGGAAGTTACTTCCAGAATCGGGTATTAGTCTATGACACAGAGGTGGGTCGGAAGTGCTTTCACATAACCTCAGGAGTCCCGCAAGGTTCCATCCTGGGTCCGGTGTTATGGAATGTCATGTACGACGAGGTGTTGAGATTAAAATTCCCGGCGGGTGTGGTCATCGTTGGCTTTGCCGACGATATTACGCTGGAGGTCTACGGTGAATCGATCGAAGAAGTGGAATTGACTGCAGCCCACTCGATCGCAATTGTGGAGGAGTGGATGAGCTCCAGGAAACTGGAATTGGCTCACCACAAAACGGAGGCTGTTGTTGTCAACAACCGAAAGTCGGCGCAGCAAGCGGTGATCAGTGTAGGCGACTGCACAATCACTTCGAAGCGCTCCGTCAAACACTTGGGGGTGATGATCGACGACAAGCTTACCTTCGGTAGCCATGTCGATTATGCCTGCAAGAGAGCCTCCACAGCTATTGTGGCACTGTCCCGGATGATGTCCAATAGCTCTGCGGTGTACGCCAGCAAGCGTAAGCTTCTGGCCAGTGTCGCCTCGTCCATACTGAGGTATGGTGGCCCGGCTTGGGGCACGGCTTTGAGTACCGATAGCTACCGTAGCAAGCTAGAGAGTACTTATAGGCTAATGTGCCTGAGGGTTGCGAGCGCGTACCGTACCGTGTCACACGATGCACTCTGTGTCATCACCGGTATGATGCCTATTGGTATCCTTATCATGGAAGACATAGAGTGCTTCGAAATGCGCGGCACAAGAGGCATACGCAGGACTGCCAGACTGGCCTCCATGGTCAAATGGCAGCGTGCGTGGGACAGTTCCACCAAGGGAGTGTGGACTCACAGGTTGATTCCGAGGTTAGATATCTGGGTCAATAGGCGCCATGGGGAACTAACATTCCACCTAACACAGGTCCTTTCGGGTCATGGATGCTTTAGACAATATCTACACCGTTTCGGTCATGCGGGTTCTCCCGAATGTCCAGTTTGTGCAGGTTTAGAGGAAACGGCGGAACACGTTTTGTTCGTGTGCCCGCGTTTCCGCACAATGCGTGACCGCATGTTTGCCACATGCGGTCGGGACACGACTCCGGACAATTTGGTCCAGAGGATGTGTGCAGACGAGTTTGGCTGGAATGCCGTTTCATCGGCTATCACCCACATCGTCTCGGAACTACAAAGGAGGTGGCGAGTGGACTCGAGGAGTGTCTAGTGCAAACGCTAATCAACGCTAATGGTCCAAGGGTTCGCAGTCGGCTACGTAGGTCATACCGGTGCCCTACGGTCGAAATCGACCCTTACAGCGATTAAGTGGCCGTGGGGAGAACATTCTGGTAGCGCTGCTGTCGTGGCACCGGCCTACTGGGTTGGATACGAGCCTCTGGTTGTTCGGGGCAGGTGGAGGCCCCTTCGTCAGCAATCCCAGCTGGTGCTAGCTGATAGGGCCTGAACCTTCAGTAGGTCAAATTGCGAAGCCGGCAGTATCAGTTCTTGATACCTGCGGTGCAGCTGGGCGCGGGCTTAGTGGTCGACCCTGCCCGCTTTCAGCGGACAACGAGAGGTGAGGACCACCCGGGAAGCTGGCAAAGCGCCAGCATGCTACCTTGGTGGACTCCCCTAAGCGTGTCATCGATGTTCGTTGCTGCATGGCTACGCAGCTAACCTGAAGGATGCGATGTGCAATAGCCCCTCTCCGAAGCAATGCCTTCTTGGTGGTCCCGGAGAGACGAAGGGTTTGGCGGCAATGGAAATGGTTTAGTGGGTCGGGGGTGTAGTCCTGTTTACTGCTTGCATGTAGTAAATGGTCCCCAACCCCACACTCCCGGACCTCGGTCCGGAGTCTGTTGAGCAGATTATCCCCCCATTGCTTAGAAGGAAAAAAAAAAGAGGTATACGCAGGACTGCAAGACTGGCCTCTATGGTCAAATGGCAGCGTGCGTGGGACAGTTCCACCAAGGGAGTGTGGACTCAGAGGTTGATTCCGAGGTTAGATATCTGGGTCAATAGGCGCCATGGGGAACTCACATTCCACCTGACACAGGTCCTTTCGGGCCATGGTTGATTTAGACAGTATCTACACCGAGCCTCTGGTTGTTCGGGGCAGGTGGAGGCCCCTTCGCCAGCAATCCCAGCTGGTGCTAGCTGATAGGGCCTGAGCCTTCAGTAGGTCAAATTGCGAAGCCGGCAGTATCAATTCTTGACACCTACGGTGCAGCTGGGCGCGGGCGTTGTGGTCGACCCTGTCCGCCGTCAGCGGTCAATGGGAGGTAAGGACCACGTGGGAAGCTGGCAAAGCGCCAGCATGCTACCTTGGTGGACCTCCCTAAGCGTGTCATCGATGTTCGTTGCTGCATGGCTACGCAGCTAACCTGGAGGTTGCGATGTGCAATAGCCCCTCTCCGAAGCAATGCCTTCTTGGTGGTCTTGGAGAGACGAAGGGTTTGGCGGCAATGGGAATGGTTTAGTGGGTCGGGGGTGTAGTCCTGTTTACTGCTTGCATGTAGTAAATGGTCCCCAACCCCACACTCCCGGACCTTGGTCTGGGGTCTGTTGAGCAGGGGTAACTTGCAACAATTTTCAACTTCAAAGCTATATGGATGAAAAATTTAATTTTTAAAATATACATTTTTAATCCTACCCCTGATGTGGGGTAACATGCAACACACAGTGCCATCTAAAGTACACTATTAAAAATTTAACCTATATTGTGTTATTACGATCATTCAATCATTTTCTGCAGTAAAAGCATGACAACAATCAGAAACAGGCTACTCTACTCTTAGAAAACTTATTATTATTGATTGAATTATGAATATTAAACCAATTCGATAAAAAACTTCATTGGCATTGCATAGGGTTTCCCCCGGGGAATTCTAGCATATCATAAGTCTTAACAGTTATTGGAAAGCCATTCAAACGTTTTAATGCAACTTTTATACAAATACAATGGTATTTTAGGTTATACTTCTTATAACTTATATGTTATACATATTTAAATTAAAACGACGTATCACATATTGAAATGTATGTCTTAAAATGGTTTCTCTTGGTGTTTTGACACAACTTTCATCATATTTCATGTAGACAGTTAGTTCCCAATAGCAGATCTGCAAGTTAATTTTAATACAGATATTCAACATTATTTATTATTATCATGAAGAAAATAAAACTAATTCTAATAATAAAGATATTAATGTAAATTTTTTAATATTTAGTACCAAAAGTGTATTGAATCGAATAAGCTATAAAAATTATAATGTTACTGAACAAATATATGTTTAATTTTGCCTTTTCATGTGTTTTCGATGATCAACGCCAGAAATATCAAACAATTGAGATCAAATTTGCTGTTGCAAGTTACCCCACAAGGGTAGTTAAAAACGTTTTTGGATTTTTATAGTATTGAAGCATTAAATTATCAAAATTTTAACATAGTCAATTTGTACACTACTAAGTACAGTAACTGACAGCAAATGCCTCGAATAACATATTTCTACCGTTTGTGTGATACGTGGGACGTTTTTCAGCATCAATTTCATACAACCTAACGTGTAATATGATGTTCACCTCCAATAAACCAATCAAAAAAGAAACAATACCCAAACTCTCGCCTCTTCTTTTGTATACCTAAGGTCTATTAATGGCGGAATAATTTATAATAATTCATCTCAATGCTGAACGAAATGACAATTATGTTACATGTCGAAGTGGTGCAAGTTTCACCCCTGTTGCAAGTTACCCCGTTTGACGGTAACTCCGGAAGGGGCCTACCTCCTAGGCAAAGTAACCCTTTTGCCAAGGGGGTAGGCCCCTTCCTGAGTAACGTATTTTTGTAGACGGCGTCGAACAACTTACAAAACATTTTTTTAAATATTTTATACGGAAATTAATTTTAGCCTTATATGCAGTAGTTTTCCACTGGCTGAGAAACAATCAGCTGAACCGGAGAGGCAGAACAAGATGATCAAAACAAATTGTAAATCCCTATGTACACGCACACTGTAGTTTAGATTTTATTTCTAGACAAACATCAGAGAAGGGCCCAAGAAGTAATGGTCTTCTTTTAAAAACGTTGCTGCTGAGTTCAGTTCAACACGCTCACGCAAACTAACATAACTATCAGGAAGACCAATGTGTAAGTACTGGTGCTCTATTATGACAAACAATAACGGCGCTGGCTGCGTCCGAATGCAGCTTAATTTAGGGATGGGATGGAAATGTTGACGTGCTACTTGCTTTATGGCAGCCGAGGAATCCTCTGCAAGTAGACACTGGGAGTTTGGATATGGGAAAGGTTTGGGAAAAGGATTCGATTTGGTAAACGATAAATGGATAATCTTAAATTAATGCGCCTAACCGGATTCGCGATATTACTCGATAAAAGCTTTGAACGCCGAACAAGTGTTCGTCGCTCGCCCCACAGGAGCAAGCGACAAGATCAAAAGATCAAACACTATTAACGCGATCCGCGATACTATTCCACCGCGGTACGCGAACGACCCCACCGTCCAACCCCGCAGGAGCAAGCAACCAGGCCGAACGATCAAACACTACTCTCAAACATATTAAGGTCCCAAAACATTTTGGGCAAAATAAAATGACAGCTTTTAATTTTGTCAAGACTGAAAAGCCAATCTATCATCAACAAAAAACTACAGTCGAACAACCAACGTTAAACAATTCGTTCTGTATTTAATGAACAGATTTTCCCAGAAATCATGTTGAAAACACTTTGGGATTCCTCGTAGATTTCTTATAGAGTTCCCTGAGTAGCAGATAACTAAATTTGTATCTTCTTCTTTCCGGCCTTAAGTCCCAAACGAGACAGAGCCAGCTTCTCAGCTTAGTGGTTTTATGAGCACTTCCACAATTATTAGCTGATAGCATGTTTCTCTTTTTTATGATAAAATTTGGAGCATATAACTAAAAGCAGAAAAAGCTACTTAACAGACCGTTTTAGTTAAAAAGAAAGAATTTACAAAAACTTGCGTTTAATATAGTGACCAAGTCTATAAAAAGATACATACAACCAGCTCTGAACTATGGGGATGCAACAACAACTCCAACCAGCAGGTATTACAGTTAACACAAACCATATTGTATTTCATGTTGTTCATGGGAATTATATTTGCAGTGTTTACACATACATCAGATTTATTAAATCAATGTGATAGATTGATGGTTATGGGTCGGAGTGATACAATAACACGCTTTAGCTTTTCCCCGACCACACCAAAAACCTATCTTATCGCACGTACCTCGATAAACGCACGGACACGCATCAGATAGCTCGGCAAGTTGAGACAGACGAAAACCGACGACACAATCAGCAGCATTTTGGTCACTTTCATTTGTGAGTTGACCATGCGACCAATTTCTTTTATGGAATGATAAAGAAAAACACCCTATTGGTCTTGTATCGTCCATGGGAAAAGACAGTCAAATATGCTTTTCACGGTGTGTCTGAAACCGTGATTAACGGAAAAAAAAAGTTATTCGCCATCCATTAAATATCCAAGCAACTTCTCCTTAAAAATGAATGTATTGCAACAAGGGAAACAAATTTTATTGTGGTTTAAGGGCTTGGAGTTATTTTGAAGGAGATTTCCCCATGCTTTATCATAGTAAATGAACCAAGTATCAAACTTCAGCTAACAGAAGGCCGGCTCCAAAGGCACGTTACCCACACTAAGAACAGCGTAGCGGTTGAAAATACCATATGAGAGGGTTAAATTAAATACACAACGCCACTTGATTTGTGCAGACTAAATTCTCATTTATTTCGAATATTTTGTGCATTCAATTTTACCATGGCACCACTTGCACAGTTAATATTACTATATCATGGTTAAAAACTTGCAGCAGACCAGAATTGAACCGAGGATCTGGCGATTGTCATCGCACAGTTATCAATACGGCTGGATTGAGAGGGAACAAAACGCAAATGAAAAGCGTTGATGATAGCTCAATCGAGGTCGGAATGGTAAATTTAGAAACTCGTTCATGGTTCTCATTACTTTAACGCTTGTTTCAGTGCACCAATCGTGAAATTTCCATCATCATTAGACCTATTCATATTTTAGAAAATGTCTGGAAACTCCCCAGTCAACCAATACATTGATTTTTCATTGCGAAATGAACTTCTGGCCAAAATATTACTCAATTTAGAGTTAATTTACGTGTGCTTCAAATCAATTATTTGTTTGTGGGCTATTTTCACGCTTTAAAAAATCATAACTACCGAACGAAACATCAAAATTTATGGGAAATACCTCTACATAGTAGTTTATCCAATTATACGAACTTATCCCGAACACGATTTTATGATTGGAACAAGTTTTAAGATAGTTTGGTTGAGGTTTGTATCTCGAGGTTCTTGAAAAGCTCTTTTTTCGGGAAGTGTTTTAACTGAAAAGCACGCCTGTATGAAAATTTCGGATTTTGAATTCCCAGACAATATGCATATCTAAAAGTCAATCCCGTTCAAAATTACCATTTTTTTACGAAAATAAATTGTAAAAAATAGATAATTATGAAGCACATTTGTAAATCTGCTGTGGGTGAGCCAAGAGCACCACCGTGATCTCCAAAGAATACGAAAAAATGAACACGTTAGCACTGCCTTTTCTCAGTCGATGAGGATGATTGTTTTCAAATCGTTCTAAATGATCAGTGAAATGCGATCAAAACAATCATCAATCGGAAAGAAAAGGCAATGCTAACTTGTTCAATTCATTCGTTTTCGATACATGTGTCATGCATGATTTAACTATCATCAGGTTGCGATGCGGTGTTCGATCTTTTGGTTTTGATTTTCCACATGGTAGTTATGATTTTTCAAACCTTGAAATAAGCCCAAAAACACATTTTCAACTTGAAGCATACTGAAATCTTTATCAAATAAGCTAAAAATTTGTCCAGACATTGTTCTTGGCATGAGAATTCCGAATACTGCTTGACCGGTAGATTTCCAGACATTTATTTAAATATGAACAGGTCTAATCACCATTTTTGAGCTTATTTTATCATATCCCCGAAACAAAAGAGTCCAAAACCTTCTAGTTACTATAGTTTTCGTCCTCCTTGTT
This sequence comes from Aedes aegypti, assembly GCF_002204515.2. Classification (NCBI taxonomy): domain Eukaryota; kingdom Metazoa; phylum Arthropoda; class Insecta; order Diptera; family Culicidae; genus Aedes; species Aedes aegypti. The sequence continues at coordinate 146,537,112 of NC_035108.1, forward strand.
GATTTTTTTTAAATCCTCAGAGAAGATGCTTGGATACTATATCTTTCAAATGGTGGATGCCAAATTGGCGGACACTTTTCTTCGTTAATAACGGTTTCAGACGCACCGTGGCTTTTACGTTCTTACCGGGCCTCTGCTTCAGAACGTTGTTGCGTCCATTCGGATGGGGACAGGACCTCTGCATGCTGAGCTGTCTGCGGATTTCAAAACTGGAGGGCTTGCTGAACACGGTTTGCCAGTCAGTGATGTGCGTGCAATAAAACGGACATTACCAAATGTAGGCGGTGATAAACTTTGTCACGCACCTCGAAGGCCATCAATGAGCGAGTATTGTTAGTTCCCATCCATTTTCCCAGACCTGATCACGTCCATATACTTACCGCCGGATTAATGTCATGCTTCTGCGAAGGCCGGCCACCCGCCAAACCGTGAAACCCGTGATGGAGTTCAACACGAGGATGATCGTAAATGGCACTACAAACACGATTACCGTGTCGAGGTAATTGAATATGATCATCTGGGGCTGCAAATGGGAAATAATAAGGAGATAATAATCCAATAAGATACATGTGGATGGTTCAGTATTGTTCTATTCAAGGAAATAAATAAATGAATGGGACTTGGGACTAGATTACCATTATCAATGTGCACAAATCGAGAGTTCAAAGTACAAAAATCAATAACGGCGCCGGCCATGCCCAATGCGGTATGTTAGTTGGTTAGTTAGCTTTTCTCTGGGCATAGAGTATCACCGTACCTGCCACACAATATACGAATGTGAAAATGGCAATCATGGCAAACAAAACACTCAGTTAATAACTGTGGAAGAGCTTTGAGGAACACTAAGCTGAGAAGCAACTCTGTCCCAGTGAGGACTCATGTCAAGAGGAAGGAATATGTTAGTTGGACAACCGCATTGCCACAGACCGAATATACCCTCTCGTGGGATAAGGTAAGAATTTCGACGTAACCAATGATTGGTGATGCGATCAATGATATATTTCTCCTGAACGATAAGTAAATTTTGTGTGTTTCACTGTGAAATGTATTATCCAACATTACCCTGCACCAGTCCTCATTTAAACTAGCTACAAATTGCTGTTCATTGGAATCGTGTTACTCCTGCCACATCTGGTTAGATTTCAGATTAATTTCATCCAAATTTATGCTCAAGTGAGAACACGAAACATGCAGTCAGCATACGTATATATTTGAACCATGCACTGCAGTTGTAAACATTAGGTATAACCATTACTATCTTCTTCCTACCCACTCAATCAAATCTCGTAAATACGTAGTTAATTACCGCCATTCATAACACGAGGCTTTATTTTGTCGCAGCAAGCTCAAACATTTAATGAATGAATTGGATTGCACATTCCGGTGCACACTGGGCCACGAACAGAATTTAGCCAGACAAAATCTCTAGCTCTCTAAGTCAAGCCTGAATCTTCAGGACATCCTGTTATTCTTAACCCGCTGTGGTAATGAGCTATAGGCTCTCTTTACGCTCATGCGTTTTGCAGTGCCCTTTTTAGGGCGCTGTTCGAACCCATTGTGGTATGGAGCTACATGCTCTCATTTCGCTTATGCGATCTTCCCTCTTCAAGGGACCCCACTCCTATTTCCTCCCATCTTTCCCTTCCCTTTCCTCTCCCATCGGGTAGATGATGAAATAGGCTCAAATATGGCGATGGCACAAATCTCCCAACTGGTGGGGAACGTGCCTTTGGAGCCGGCCTTCTGATACCTGATTAGTTGGAAATTTCGCCACATAGGTGGCGCTGCGATACAAACTTTTTTATTTTGCGCCCTAGAGCTTTCGCGTCTGCGGCAAAGTTTTAGAACGTGCAAAAATACGACAAGTTAACGAAGAAATAAAAGTTGTAGGACTTCAAATAACAAAGTTATGCTAATCAATGTGTAAATCACATATATTTAACTTTTTTTTATACTTTTTACGTCAAAACCGTAAACTGTTTCATTTCGCCATGGGCCACTTAAATTCGATAACATGCATGTACTGCATGAATAAAAATCATGGTTAAACTTATCAATGTTCCAAAATACGCTATATTTTATCTACGAAATGTCAAAGAATGTCGGATGTATATTTTGATATATTTGTTACATCTGAATTCAAAATAACCGGCCATATAAACTAACGTGTGAGTATGTATTTCCCCACGTTGAAAATTTGCACGACAATCTATTCGTCAACAAAACGAACAATATTTTTACAATAATTTGTTCAAAAATTTAAATATTTAAATGAAACTAAGTTTTTTTTTCTTACAGTACATGCATGTTACCGAATTTAAGTGGCGCATGGTGTTTAAAATGAAACGTTCAATGATTTTGACGTGAAAATATGAAAAAACGTAAAATATAAGTGATTTACACATTTATTAGCATAACTTTGTTATTTGAAGTCTTAGAGCTTTAGTATCTTCTACAACTTGTAGTATTTTTACAAGTTCTAAAATTTTGCCGAAGACGCGAAATAAAAAAGTTTGTATCGCAGCGCCACCTATGCGGTGAAATTTTAATTAGCTTCTATCATCAAATTAAAGGACAAACAAATTCAAGATAAGTTTCTTTTGACACCAATCCGATAAAATGCACTCCTAAAGCGCTAGAGGTTTTGTCTGGCTAAATTCTGCTCCTGGCCCAGTGTGCGTTGGATTTTGTTTCAATACCAGCATACACAGCAACGTTTAAAATGATCTTTATTGTCTTCACAATCACCCATAACAATGTATTCAGCAACTATAGCAAGATAGTATTATAAATCTTAGAATCATTACACATGAAATAGTTAGTTACAATAGATTGAACCGTTTTGGCCAAAAAACTGTAATTTATGTCACACACCACATAAGAAAAGAGCAAACTTTTCCAGGGTCATTCGTCTCAAGCACATGAGTGCCTAGGAAAAATGGAGGAAATCCATCGTTTTTCGGAATTGCTAGAACTACCCTCCCCCCTCTGTCATGCGTTTTTCAATACATTATACATGCCTTGTCACATTTTTGTAGGCATCCTCCCTCCACCAAATGATGGACGCCAATTTTGAACAATCCCCTAGTGTTCAAGCATGGGAAAATTCACTCACTCGTGTGCGCAATCCCGATGAATCGCAAATGATTGATATAAACCGTGGAGAGAGCACCAATCCGCTCATAAATGGGAGACACGAAAGAACGCGTTCGCCATTCAATCACTGACTGCGTTTGGCGGAATGTACGGATTTCGCACTCACTGAATCATTTCGCCGGGTGTATTCCCAGTCAGTTAGCGTTCATCAGCTCTTGAACACTCATCAGTGCGCATCGTACCTTCGTGCTGTGCGTACACGAATTCTCTCTGCACTTGATTTTTCTTACAAAACTACCTGGAGAAATAAAACAGTATTTTTCAGTGCTAAAAAACAGTACTTTTCAGTGCCAAAATTAAAAACGGTACTTTTCAGTGCTACTACCCTTTACGATCCTGGTTTGGACCCGTGCCTTGGATTTTTCGTTGGACCCGTTGGCAAAAGCTAGCGGTGGCAGTGGCGCAACCAAGGGGGGGTTTTGGGGGTCAAGCCCCCCCCCAGAGCCGAAAAAAATAATGGGTAGCCAAGTATCTTTTTGAAATTCAAGCTATTTGCCAGACCTTCAGAGTATACCAATTTTTTTATCTTTAAAGATTATAGAGAACAAAAATTTACGAAAGCTCTTGAAGTATTTAGCTGCCGGTGGAAGCATTTCGGACCCATTAGGAACTTTTGACAATTTTGAGATTATGTAGGTGAGCAATTCTCGCTGAAACCAGGCCGCCATCGGCACCCATCGTTAGAATTCCAATTTTATGTCACTGATCGCTAGCTTTCGATAAAACTTAAGGGTGGTCCTTTTTGTTTTCTCAAATTGGTGGACCCCTCGTACGCCAGCTAGCTAAACAGTTTGCAAAAAAGCCCATTTTTTGATAAATCTTGGGTATTTCTTCACGTGATATGTCTCATATTTCCCTTGGAACACATACCAAACTTAATGGCATCGTATAGAGAAAGGATATAGCTTTCATTTGAAGTTAAAAAAAAATCCGGCGGCCATTTTGAATTTGGCCGCCATCTTGAATTTTGTTAGAAAAATCGTTTTTTCACCATTAGCGCACCGCTCGTTTTGAATTCTGAGATCACCATCAGAAAGCTGAGGAAAAATTGTGTAAGATAGGCTACAGAAACTAGGTGTGCAATGGTATTTACCCTATGAAATGAACGATTTTCTAAAACATGTTCCACGATTTTGACGTATATGGCGAGTGCAATCAATGCAAACATCATTTTTGGTACAACAAAGATACAAGTTTTCAATAGTTGGTGTATTTTTCGAGTCAGATGAAGAATAGGAGTATTATTTAGAGTGATAAAATCTGGCGGCCATCTTGGATTTTGACGCCATCTTGATTTTGACTAGTAGAATGAATTTTTCACCTTGATAGCACTCAGCATGTCGAATTTAGAGGTTTCCAATAAAAACAAGGTTACGTATACTCTTCTTCTTATTATTCTTCATTTTCCTGACGTTACGTCCCTAGTGGAACCGAGCCTGATACTCAGCTTTATTAGTTATAAATACAGGTTATTAAATAGGAATTTTCTTTTATAATACGATTTTTAATAACAGAATATTTCTTCGACATATCTTTCAATTCAGTTATTATAAATTAATAAATTTAATGAATAAAAACCGTCCAAAAACATTGATTGAAATAACCAAATTTTTTTTTTACTATATGCTTTTTTTGTCATCGAATGAAGTTTATAAATTGTGCGTTGGGGTGAGAAGCAGGCTTTGTTCTAATGTGGACGTAATTCCGAAACTCAGGTGAATCATTTTGAGTTTGGAAAATCTGGTGGCCATCTTGGATTTCAACGCAATCTTAGTTTTCAGCAGTAGAATGATTTTTTACCATCTCAGCGCTCTTCATGTTTAATTAATTAAAAATCTCCGTTAAAAAACAAACAGATTCTTTATTTCTTATCTTATTTTAGCTGTTCAACAGATTGTTCATTTCTATCAATGGTTAGACCAAATAAATGAAAGAATTAATGCTATTTTTCAACTCGCAGATATGCAGAACAATCATTCAGGTGGCAAATAAGCGTTAAAAAATTCTACTTGTTAATTTATTTTTGAAGCTTAGGGGCTGGATCTATTCCAGTAGGGACGTAACGTCAGGAAAAAGAAGAACAAGAAGAATAGTAAGTGTAACGGTGGCATTAAAATTCAACATGTTGAGTGTTATCAAGGTGAAAACTCATTCTACTACTTAAAACCAAGATGGCGTCAAAATCCAAGATGGCCGCCAGATTTTTTCACTCAAAATAATACTCCTATTCTTCATCTGACTCGAAAAATACACCAACTATTGAAAACTTGTATCTTTGTTGTACCAAAAATGATGTTTGCATTCATTGCACTCGCCATATACGTCAAAATCGTGGAACATGTTTTAGAAAATCGTTCATTTCATAGGATAAATACCATTGCACACCTAGTTTCTGTAGCCTATCTTACGCAATTTTTCCTCAGCTTTCTGATGGTGATCTCAGAATTCAAAACGAGCGGTGCGCTAATGGTGAAAAAACGATTTTTCTAACAAAATTCAAAATGGCCGCCAAATTTTTTTTAACTTTAAATGAAAGCTATATCCTTTCTCATACGATGCCACTAAGTTTGCTATGTGTTCCAAGCGAAATATGAGACATATCACGTTAAGAAATACCCTATATTTATCAAAAAATGGGCTTTATCGCAATCTGTTTAGCTAGCTGGCGTACGAGGGGTCCAACAATTTGAGAAAACAGAAAGGACCACCCTTAAGTTTTATCAAAAACTAGCGATCAGAGACATAAAATTGGAATTCTAACGATGGGTGCCGATGGCGGCCTGGTTTCAGCGAGAATTGCTCAGGTATGGATCATAAATAACATTTTTTTTCTTGAGTGTATCATGAAATTAGGGTGTTCATTCAAAAAAGATTAGAAAAATATTACTCGGATTTGTCTATTAGAAACATGGATGCATTAGCGTCCTACTACAATAGTAAATGAATCGCGGATTTTAAAGGCATCCAAAAATAAAGTTTAATAGTTGCTTTAATGTGTTATTACTTTATTACTATCAGGATTGCCAATTCTGTATGATCAGACAATTAGGTTTCAATGATTTTTATTGCAAGTTGCTGCGCTTGAAGATTATTTGTTGAAAAACTTGAAAACATTTAAGGAACTACACAGAAGGAGAACAGCTGAATAGCATCACGCTAATTTATGATATTTTTTTTTCAATTTCGTTTTACTATGCAATAACTAGAACATATTTTAATTCTTTTCATAAAATATAACTTCTGAAAAATATTTTATAATTTGCTAAACCCCCCCTAGAACCAAATCCTGGTTGCGCTACTGAGCGGTGGTAATCCTTCTTGGACACCGTCTTAGGAGGTCTCGTCTTCTTTCGTTTATTCACTAAACATGGTTGCAACTACAAACAAAAGGAAGAGTGAATCTCTGAATTCACAACTTCCTTCCAAAAAAGTGGGATTTAAAACTGTCACTTACCCTGGTAAGAATGGAAGAAAGGACGTTTCTCCGGAATGCGAACTTTCTTGCAAGGGTGAAATGGATAATGTTGATAATTGCATCGAAATGTGCAATCTGTTCGATGCTCTAGACAAAATTTTCCGAACACCAAATCTAAGCAGTCTCTAGCCCAGGCTCTTTGATTCAAGTAAGGAAGCAAAGAGTGCCGCCTATCGTGGTCAGTTGTTCCGAATTTGCGGGATTTAGACAGGAGATCTTGAACTCCATTAGGGGAATCAAGGTCTCCTTGCAAATTACAAAAAAAGGAGACTGTCGCGTTTTGCCGGAAACTCTTAAAGATCGCGAACTTCTTCTCAAACATCTTGAAGAAATGAAGCACATTGGTTTTGCTTATGACGACAAAACTGAACATTTGTTCCAAGTCGTCTTGATAGGTCTCTCAAGACTATAAGGGATAAGAAATGGAATAAATGATTTACTCGGATTTTCTTCAGTCCAAGTCATTATGAAAAAGAGAGCCCAATTGTTCTTTGTTCGGAAAGGGCTTTCTCAAGAATATTATTTAGTTCACTTTAACAAAAAAGAACTAAATAATATTAAAGCTTTAGAAAAAGCAAAACTTATGTTCGATGTACGTGTGACATGGGAACATTACCAGAAACCTGGCGGAAATTACCAGAACCCCACTCAGTGCCGTCGGTGCCAAAAGTGGGGTCATGGTACAAAAAATTGCCGCATGGATGCTAAATCCATGATTTGCGGAGGTTCTTCTCATGCTAAGGACGTCTGTCCTGTGAAGAAAGATACTAAAAAGTTTGTATGCGCAAATTGCGATGGCAACCATAAGTCCAACTTTTGGGATTATCCTTCGCGAAAGTGAATCGTTGAGGCTCGTACCAGGCAGATGAACGGTAATGCTTTTCATTCCAGAAATTCCCCTGGCAGAATTGCAAACAATGCTCATTTTTGAGTTAACGTTCTCTTGCTTAAGAACCATACTGATCAGGTGAATTATAATCATGCTCATTCACTAGCTAATTTTAATCTGTCGGGTAGCCGTTCAAAACTTTCGAATGGATCTACTCAAGCAAACTCGTTTGCCGATATTGTAGCAGTCAGTTACAACTCCCCACCTTCAAATTGTCTACCTATGGATAACCGTTCGAATTGTTTAAAATCATATGAACGCAGGAAAAAATTATCAGGAAATGCACCTACTTCTAGTGAAATGTCTGCCTCTGATTTTGAATTTTTAACTGAATAATTGAATCGAATGATTGATGCAATGTTCAAAAGCACCGCAATGGTGGAATAATTTACTAACAATATTGTTATCGGATTACGTTTTAATGGATCCAAATATTTTTTTAATATTTTGAATTGGAATAGGGTAGGTGTACCAGTTATGGACATAGTTGTTCCCTATTTCGCCATACGCGACTACATTAATGTATTCGTATTTTTAAAACTTTTGTGTGTTGTAGTAGTTAGATTTAAGGTATATCTTGATGTGATGAAAAAATTGATTTAAAATGTGAAAGTTATCAAAATTTCACATATGGCCAAATAGGGTAACACTACCCTACTTGTTCCTTAAATGGTAAAGATGACGAGCTGTTTAATTTCTAGAATCTAGAAACCCGAAACTATTAAAGATCGTGAACTTCTTCTCAGACATCTTGAAGAGAAGAAGCACAATTTTTTTACTTATGACGACAAAACTGAACGTTTGTTCAAAGTTGTCTTCAATGGTCTCTCAAGTGACTATAAGTCACCTAAAGAGATCAAAAATGGAATAAATGATTTACTTGGATTTTCCCCAGTCCAAGTAATCATTATGAAAAAGAGAACCCAATCTGGCATTGTTCGGAAAGGGCTTTCTCAAGAATTTTATTTAGTTCACTTTAACAAAAAAGAACTAAATAATATTAAAGCTTTAGAAAAAGCAAAACTTTTGTTTGATGTCCGTGTGACATGGGAACATTTCCAGAAACCTGGAGGAAATTACCAGAACCCCACTCAGTGCCGTCGGTGCCAAAAGTGGGGTCATGGTACAAAAAATTGTCGCATGAATGCTAAATGCATGATTTGTGGAGGTTCTTCTCACGCCAAAGACGTCTGTCCAGTGAAGGAAGATACCACCAAATTCATATGCTGTAATTGCGGGGCTAACCATAAGTCCAATTTTTGGAATTGTCCTTCACGCAAAGGGGTCATTGAGGCTCGTGCCAGGCAGATGAAAGATAATATCCGTTACGATAACGGTCGTTTCCGGAATTTGCCTGGTAGAGTATCGAACAATGCTCATTTTTCAGTTAACGATCGCTTGATCATGAATCATACCCATCAGGTAGATCATAGTCATGCTCATTCACAAACTAATTTTAATCCGTCGGGTAGTCGTTCGAATCATTCAATTTCGAATGTATCTACCCACGGTAAATCCTTTGCCGATATCGTAGCAGGAAACTCGAACTCCTCCCCTGTTCGATCCATGGGTACCCATTCTACTTGTTTCAAATCAAATGGAAAAAACCCTACCGCCACAGGTAACTCCGCTTCTTCGTCTACCGGAAATTTCAATGGGAAATCACATGACATGTCTGCCTCTGATTTTAATTTTCTAACTGAACAATTGAATCTAATGATTGATGCAATGTTCAAAGCCACCACTATGACTGAAGCAGTCCAAGTAGGTGTAAAATTTACAAATCAAATTGTTATTGGATTACGTTTTTCTAATGGATCCAAATAATAATTTAAATATTTTAAATTGGAATGCTCGTTCTCTGAATGGTAAAGAGGACGAGCTGTTTAATTTTCTTACAGCTAATAACGTGCATATAGCAGTTATTACCGAAACGTATTTAAAACCTGGATCTAAACTCAAGAGAGATCCTAACTTTTTTGTTTATCGTAATGATCGACTTGATGGGGCATGTGGGGGAATTGCAATCATCATTCATAGGCGTTTAAAACATCAACTGTTTTCATCATTTGAAACTAAAGTTTTTGAAACTTTAGGTGTTTCTGTTGAAACACAGTTTGGTAAATATACTTTCATAGCTGCCTATTTGCCTTTTCAATGCTCTGGACAGCAAGTTAATTTGCTAAAAACTGACTTGCGTAAATTGACTCGCAATAAGTCAAAAAATTTTGTCATTGATGACTTTAATGCCAAACATCGGTCATGGAATAATTCTCAAAGTAATTCCAACGGCAGAATTTTATTTGATGAGTGCTCTTCAGGATATTTCTCAATTCAATACCCTGATAGCCCTACATGTTTTTCCTCTTCTTGAAATCCATCTACGATTGACTTGGTCTTAATCGATTCTAGTCATCTTTGTAGCCAATTAGTTACTCATGCTGATTTTGATTCTGATCATGTCCCTGTTACATTTCAAATATCACATGAAGCGATTCTCAATCCTATCAGCTCCACTTTCAATTATTTACGAGACGACTGGAATATATATGAAACGTATGTTGACTTTAATCTTGATGTTAACAATTCTTTAGAAACTAAAATTGATATTGACAATGCTCTTGAAACTTTAACAAATTCCATTGTTGAAGCCAGGAACATTGCAATTCCAAAATGTGAAGTAAAATTTGAATCCGTGATTATAGACGATGATCTTAAACTCTTGATCCGTCTTAAAAACGTGAGGAGAAGGCAATTTCAGCGCACTCGTAATCCTGCTATGAAAATTATTTGGCGGGATTTGCAGAAAGAAATCAAAAATCGTTTTGCAGATTTAAGAAACAAAAATTTTGAAAATAATATTTCTCAATTGTACCCTGGCTCTAAGCCCTTTTGGAAATTATCTAAAATCTTGAAAAAACCTCAGAAGCCAATACCGGCATTGAAAGAGGAAAACAAATTATTACTAACTAATAGTGAAAAAGCTCAAAAACTTGCTATGCAGTTTAAAAGTGCGCACAATTCTAATTTAGGACTTACTAGTCCAATTGAAAATCAAGTTACTCAGGAGTTCGAAAATATTCTCAATCAAGAGAATGTTTTCGAAAATGCCTGGGAGACTGATTTGGAAGAAGTGAGAACTATTATTTATAAATTCAAAAATATGAAAGCTCCTGGCGATGATGGAATTTTCTACATCCTCATCAAGAAACTTCCAGAAAGTAGCTTATCATTTTTAGTTGATATATTTAACAAATGTTTTCAATTAGCATATTTTCCTGACAAATGGAAAAATACTAAGGTTGTTCCAATTTTAAAACCAGACAAAAATCCTGCAGAAGCTTCTAGCTATCGTCCAATCAGTTTGCTTTCCTCCATCAGTAAACTTTTTGAAAAGGTTATTTTGAACAGAATGATGGCCCACATCAACGAAAATTCAATTTTTGCCAATGAACAGTTCGGATTCCGCCATGGACATTCGACCACTCATCAACTTTTACGTGTAACAAATTTGATCCGTTCCAACAAATCTGAAGGCTATTTTACTGGTCTTGCTCTTCTAGACATAGAAAAAGCATTCGACAGTGTTTGGCATGAAGGTTTGATTGTAAAATTGAACTTCAATTTTCCAACATACATTGTTAGAATAATTCAAAGTTATCTGTCAAATCGTACACTTCAGGTTAATTATCAGAACTCCAGATCAGAATGACTTCCTGTAAGAGCTGGTGTTCCTCAAGGCAGCATTTTGGGACCAATATTATACAATATTTTCACATCTGACTTACCTGAGTTACCTCAGGGATGTCAAAAATCTTTGTTTGCGGATGACACAGGCCTCTCCGCCAAAAGACGAAGCCTGCGTGTCATCTGTAGTCGATTGCAAAAAAGTTTGGATATTTTTTCTTCATACTTGCAAAAATGGAAGATTTCTCCTAATGCTTCCAAAACTCAACTAATAATATTCCCACATAAACCAAAAGCTCTTTATTTGAAACCTTCAAGTAGACATGTTGTCACGCTGAGAGGGGTTCCAATAAATTGGTCAGATGAAGTTAAGTATCTAGGGCTCATGCTAGATAAGAATTTAACTTTCAAAAATCACATTGAGGGCATTCAAGCCAAATGTAACAAATATGTAAAATGTCTCTATCCCCTTATTAATAGAAAATCAAAACCTTGTCTTAAGAACAAGCCTTCAGGCCAGCCATGTTGTATGCTGTACCAATATGGACTAGCTGTTGTAATACCAGGAAGAAAGCTCTGCAGAGAATTCAAAATAAAATTTTGAAAATGATTCTGAAGCTTCCTCCCTGGTATAGTACCAATGAGTTACATAGAATATCCAATGTTGAAACATTGGAGCAAATGTCAAATAAAATAATTAATAATTTCAGGCAAAAATCGTTACAATCTTCTATTGCCACGATTAATGCGTTATATGTTTAGGTTAAGTTAGGTTAAGTATATTCAAAGCGTTTTTTTTTTCTCTTATAAGCAGGTGAAATCAACTCACCTGTAAAAATTCTGAACTGCTACGGCAAATGAAATGTAATATGTTATAAACAAAATGTTAATAAAATCTTAGATTTGTTTCACCAAATTAGGATGATAGTGTTGTCTAATAACACAGAACACCTAGATATAAGAAATAATGAATGTAATGTTTGGAATGATACTAATAAAGAAATTAAAAAAAAAATAAAAAATAATAATACAAAAAAAATCTAGAAACCCTTCTACGATTGATTTGGAATCAACAGACTCTAGTCCAGGGATGGGAAATGTACTGTAGCAAACATATACCACCTCGACATTCACATTTTTCTACACGACCATCAAAATCCAAAGCAAACCATGACCGTTCAAAACAAAAAAATGTCACGACTCTTCAAAACTGTAGTCTTCTTCTTCCCAACGTTTTTTCAAACCCGAATGCGAAATGACTCGAGCACAGTGGTGACACGATTTTTGCGGTTTTCGGGGTTTTGCATTTTTGCTCGATAAAGGCGGCATAAAATTGAACTTGTTTATATGCATCGCAACGGTATGGTTGTGCTCTTGCTGTTAGCGCTAATAGATTTTAAAATTCTGAACTGCTACGGTAAATGAAATGTAATATATTTTTTTTACAAAATTGAAATGAAAGCTTAATTTAGTTTTATCAAGTTAGGATGATAGTGTTGTCTAACATAACGCCTAAATATAAGAAATGAAACGTTTGAAATTATTCTAATAAAATTATAAAAAACAGCAGGTGGAAAGAACAAATTGTACTGCATATGTCCCACTTGCCCCGTTGAGCGGAGTAATTACTTAATTTTTCAGACTTTGTTTTCAAGTTTTTAATATTTCGTGACTATCACTTCCCATTAGCGCAAATGACAGCATATATACTGTCGTTAGGGCAAGGTCCATGTTAGAAAAAAAAACAAACACAAAAATAAAAATGGCCTATAACACGTCATAGAACGCACTTCCACTGTTTTTGGCTATACACTACCACTGGATCTGCCACCCTCCGTTAAATGTTCACTTTGCACCTCTTATGTGTCGTGTTCATATATATTTTACAACAAGAAATAGAATTCGTTGGCAATTCGTTCACAAAAAACAAGAAATATTACATTAATGTGCTCATAGCAGTCACTTAAATAACTCTGTTTTACCTTATATTCTTCCCGTACATCACAGATAGTAGCATTGGTCCGTTCGGAGAATTGTGGTCCCGCGAAAAAGATGTATGGAGCACTATGTAATCCTCCAAGAAAGGTAAGTCCAACTATAACCAGCTTAGCTCTTCGCACTGTGCACCAGCTCTGGCGTTTCAGAGGATACAGTACGACTATGAAACGCTCGAACGTAAACGCAACCACATACCACACCGATAGAAAACTACTTAAACCACTGGAGAAAGTGAACAACTGACAGTACACCTCACGCGTGTAGATGTGAATCTGGAAGAAGCTCAACCAAGTCACGAACAGTCCCAACAGGAAGCACGTATCACTGATGCCAAGTGCGGCCAGGTAATAAGATGAGGATAACTTCTTCAACTTTGTATTGAAGAACACCAAAACCGACAGGATGTTTCCTATGCTCCCACTAACGACCAGTGCTGGAGTGTAATAAAATGTGAGGAAGTCCCCAATCATGTAACCCCACTCCATGGCAGTTGATGGATCCGTTGGATATTCCAGTGTCGCCGAAGTCCTGTTCCCGCCGGGCAACCGAAACCCTTCACGACGCACATCTCCACTGTCGAAGCACAATTTCAATTGAAACTCGTTCAAATTTTCCACGCTTCCTTCACAAAAGTCGAAACCATCGTTATACTTTAACTTCTCATAAATCAACGAAGAAGAATTTCGATTTGCCATTGAGCCATTCATATTTAATTAACTTCCGCACTTTCAACACTCTCGTATTAGCGCCTCGGACCATACACGAGCCGTTCACATTCTATTAGCTTGATGCAAGCTTGAACTGACTTCTAACTTCCGGAGCATTTCTCCCAACCATGGTACAAAGAATCCGTTTCCTAAGAGACGACTTGTCCTACGACCGGCTTATCAACGACTGAGGACCTTTTCGCCAAAACAGCATGATAAATAACCCTTTGCGAGAATCACACGAAGAATGGATGAAGCTCTTTGAGTTCCCGTGAACCAAATCCGGGACGCGCAGACTCCAACTTGCCTTGGATCCGAACCGATTCCAGTGATGTTCATGAGCTTCATTCAGATTGCTGGTCAAGTTCAAGTTTGCTTCAAACACCAGTTGCCTCCAGAATCTGTCCACGAACGGAAGGTGAATCTGTTGCTTGGTAATTTAATATTCTGAATAAGATTTTTGGCGGTCGTTAACAACGAACGCAACGGTTTTTTCATCCACTGCCAATAATTCAAACGGAACGAGAGAAATTCCAGACACATGTGGCAGACGTTTTGAAAAATGAAAAAATCGTGTCGGGCAGACCAAACGAGCGGCAATTTTCCATTCAAGAGGCTTCGTTATCGTGAATTGTCTGTTGTATTGATGAGTGGAATTTTAAGATGTCTTTTCTTTTTTTTCCCACGCGGTAAGTGGGTGTCTCTAAGGAGATTTGGGTTTGGAAAATTGGCCTTTTTATTGGAAATCGGATAAGTGTTGGTCTAGCTAGATGCTCATTCAATTATGGGAACGCTTGCTTGAAATTCATTCATGCGAATCACATGCTGCAATTTAAAGCCATTCCTATGAATACTGTCAATCAATGCGAATTAGAAACAATGCAAACAGGATAAAACGATTTCAGTGAATATTTCTGTTTCTGTTTTTGGAGTGGTATACTTTCTTTTATTGTTTTGGTAGGGTAGAAGCATTAGATTTCGCCCCCCTAAACCATGTAATCGCAGAAATAGTTAATTTCTGACTCTATTAACCAATATCAAATAAAGTTATTGGGCTTATGCAACTATTCATCTATTTGTTTACGATGATCAAGCTGCAGAGTTATCCAAAATAAAGTTTTACCATTGAAAAAAGTATAATTTTTGGATTGATGGTGTGCTTTGATTTTCGTCCCCCCAAATTCAATCTTCGCCCCACACCCCCTTTTCATAAGTTGCCACTTTTACAGTCTGGCATGCACGATGATACTTCATGAACAAGGAAGTCAAAGAGAATTTCCACTACGAAAATATGCTGAACCGATAGGTAATCGAACTCAGACACCTTCAGCATGGATTTGCTTTGTAGCCGCCTACTAACGAAAGGTCCTGATTTATGCTGTTGTAGCATTTATGTGAAATATGTTGTTATTCCCAGGAATTCGAGAAATGATCCTATGTCAGAATGTCGGAATCAACTCCGATATGTCTGAATTACGAAACAGCACTTCGCTCACTAGACTATCTTAATATTACCATGTATTGCACCATATATTTCGCACCTTCATAATGTACATGATTTTCCAATATTTCAAAATAATTATATCAAGTACCGTTATTTTGAATGAAATTGATTATTTTCAGCGTTTTCTTTAATGTTAGCAGTGCCAAAAACTGAATGCGGGAAAAAAGTATTGCGGTAAACCCAATTAACTCATGTACATAGTGGTAGAAATAATATTAAAAATTAAAAATCGGTAGATCCCATATCGTTTCCCAGAGAGCCGTAGCGGTAAACGCGTAGCTATTCAGCATGACCATGCTGAGTAGACCTATTCATATTTTCAAAAATGTCAGGAAACTCCCCAGTCAACCAATACTTTGATTTTTCATTGCGAAATGAACTTCTGGCCAAAGTTTCGCTCAATTTAGAGTAAATTTAGTTGTGCTTCAATTAAATTATGTGTTTTTGGGCTATTTTCAAGTTTAAAAAAATCATAACTACCGAACGAAACATCAAAATGTATCGGAAATACCTCTACATAGTAGTTTATTCAATTCTACGAACTTTTGCCGAACACGATTCTATGATTGGAGCAAGTTTTAACATAGTTTGGTTGAGATTTGTATCTCGAGGTTCTTTTCACGGGTGTTTTCACTGAAAAGCTTGCTTGCATGAAAATTTCGGATTTTTAATTTCCAGACATGAAGACTATGCATATCTTAAAGTCAATCCCGTTCAAAGTTACCATTTACCTTACGAAAATAAATTGTAAAAAATAGGTAATTATGAAGCACATTTGTAAATCCACTGTGGGTGAGCCAAGAGCACCACCGTGAGCTTCAAAGAATACAAAAAATGAACACGTTAGCACTGCCTTTTCTCAGTCGATGATGATGATTGTTTTCAAATCGTTCTAAATGATCAGTGAAATGCGATCAAAACAATCATCACTCGGAAAAAAAAGCAATGCTAACTTGTTCAATTCATTCGTTTTCGGTACATGTGTCATGCATGATTTAACTATCATCAGGTTGCGATGCGGTATTCGATCTTTGGGCATTTATTGTAATTTATTGCCTCAAGCAACATGTAAGCTCTTGATGGTCAATGAATTCATAAATGTATTATGTTGGATTCCCGTTGACTAGGGCCTGAAAAAATAATGCCAATGAATGTTTTATATACCATGTATATTGAGAAAACTGTAATTTCTGGGTACTGTGGAGAGCAAATTTGGATCAAACAATGCTAAAACTCAATTTAATCTTATTAGCGTGTTCGACAAACTTTAACAGAATAGAATTAGCTTTCAAATAGTGGTAATTGCAAGTTTTGATTTTTCACATGCTAGTTATGATTTTTCAAACCATGAAATAAGCCCATAAACACATTTTCAACTTGAAGCATACTGAAATCTTTATCAAATGAGCTGAAAATTTTACCAGACATTGTTCTTGGCATGAGAATTCTGAATACTGCTTGACCGGTAGATTTCCAGACATTTGTTTAAATATGAACAGGTCTAATGCTGAGGGTCGTGGATTTGAATCCCGCCGGTCGAGGATCTTTTCGTAAAGGAAATTTTCTCGATTCCCAGGGCATAGAGTATCTTCGTACCTGCCACACGATATACACATGCAAAAATGGTCAGTCGGCAAAGAAAGCTCTCAGTTAATAACTGTGGAAATGCTCATAAGAACACTTATCTTAGAAGCAGGCTTTGTCCCAGTTGGGACGTAACGCCAGAAAGAAGAAGATCCAATATCATTTCCCTTCCATTCTTGCTGAATATGGTGGGTTATTTGATTGACAATATAAAGTTCAATTTGTTCTTCGTCATATACTTTCAGTATAATAATGAGCAACAAATATCATACACTGAAAAGGACTTTATTGTAGAAACTACTGAATCCATGGTAAAAATAAGAACTGCACCAACCATAAATATGTTTACTCTTTTGAAACATAGCCAACATCATTACACAAGAAAATTTATTCGGTTTATTTAACCAGAGTTGCAGTATTTATGACAAAAAAAAATTGATTGAATCACACTGTGCTGTACGGACTGAAATGTTTTGTACTAAATGCTACTATGGACATGATCATGTTTACTGCACTGCTCAGGATTTTTACCAGATTATAGTAAACTGAACAGGTTTTAGTAGCCGGTTGAAAATCCTACCTAATTCTAGTGGTAACGTCCGCATCTACAAAGTAAAGCCATGCTGAAGGTGTCTGAGTTCGATTTCCGGTCGGTCAAGGATCTATTCGTAACGGGAATAATATTGCCTTCGTTTGTCATAAAGAATACACGAATACGAAAATGGTAGCTTATGCAAAGAAAGCTCTCAGTTAATAACTGTGCAAGTGCTTATATGAATACTGCTGAGAATATATAGCTGAGAACAGGCTCTGTCCCAGTGGAAACGTAATACCAAGAAGAAGGAGCTATTCGGCACATTTAGGAAATTCTTTTAAACTTCTGTAACATCCTGTAAACAGGTTCAAAATCAATGAGTGTTTTGTTTTTTGAACAATTTCGAGGAGGGGCGAAAATTAATACACGCACCACTGAAAGAACTTTACAGGTAGTTTCGCCAGGGGCGAAGATTAGAATCGTATGAAAACGTGTTAGTTAGTTTTCGCCACCCTGAAAAAATAGTTTGAAACTGATTATAATTGCTGGAATAGTTGAAAAAATCTATTCGTGTCTCTTGCTGATGCATGTCTTATCATAACTATTTATTTTTCACAGATGAAATAGTTAACTTAATATGTTTTCCTTGCCTTTTAAAATAGACGCTTTTTTCATTGAACGGAAAAAATAGCGTATCATATCTACAACATTTTTATACGCGCTGATTTGACAGTTGAGAAGATTGATTTAATTAGTAACATTTGGAAACTATCTTCTTCTATCTGGTGTCACGTTCCAACTGGGACAAAGCCTGCTTCTCAGATTAGTGTTCTTTTATGAGCACTTCCACAGTTATTAACTGAGAGCTTTCTTTGCCGATTGACCATTTTTGCATGTGTATAATCGTGTGGCAGGTACGAAGATACTCTATGCCCTGGGAATCGAGAAAATTTCCTTTACGAAAAGATCCTCGACCAGCGGGATTCGAACCCACGACCCTCAGCATGGTCATGCTGAATAGCTGCGCGTTTACCGCTACGGCTATGTGAGCCCCATTTGGAAACTATGTACATTTTATTTCAATCTTTTATTTAAGTTAAAAAGTAAAACAATTTTTATTTTATTACAATCCAGAACAATCTAATGTTCTATCAGGGGGGCGAAAACTTGGGAGGGGCGAAGATTAATGCATCTACCCTATTAGGGGGACATGGGGCAAGAAGGACACCCGGGGCAATAGTGCCACCTCTAATTTCACGTAGTTCAAATCAATTTTTTGATGTTTAACGCAGGATAAGAATAAATTGAGTACTAATTGAGGGTTGTGTAAATATTACAGTTAAAAATGTTTAGTACAAAAAATTAGAAAAATGTATTTAACTCACCAACGCAAAAAATGCGAAATATTATAAGAATGTGAGACTGGAAAACAAGGTTTGACTCCCAATAAACACAAAACATATTTGTTTTTCCGCACAGTATTGATGATTTACAATTGTTTAATATAGCTGTGAGGAATTTTTTTTCGAAAATGTTCTTTTGACATTAAGTTTTACATATATAAAAACAGTATGTCTTATGGGGCAAGAGGGACACCGCAATTTTCTCATATAAAATCACATGAACTTTTATTTTTCTTGCTTAATATTGCATTAAATCAATGCTTCAT
Source organism: Aedes aegypti (assembly GCF_002204515.2). Classification (NCBI taxonomy): domain Eukaryota; kingdom Metazoa; phylum Arthropoda; class Insecta; order Diptera; family Culicidae; genus Aedes; species Aedes aegypti. Next base: position 146,556,316 of record NC_035108.1, read on the forward strand.
ACTAAATAAAATCAAAATAAACCATCTTGGACATACAAAATGGTTTCTGAATTTTTTTAATTTTATTGTTACAGTCAAATAAGATGAGAACTAAATTAATTTAACATTTTTGTCTGGTGGTCTTCTTGCCCCATACGAGTGGCACTCTTGCCCCGTTCCTCGTTGAAAAACCTCATAAGAAGGGACATTTTCAAAAATCTCAAATCATCATGTAATTCTTATATTTTTGAAATCTATCGATAACATCATTTAGAACAAGAGGTGAGCTTGCCCTTACACTGGAATAATCTTCAAAAATTATGCTAATCGACCATGATTTGAACCTACATATCTTAAGGTGTCCTTCTTGCCCCCAGCCCCCCTACTTGTATAATTTAACAATGATAAAGCCAGCAAAAAAAAAAGAACTTTTACATTTTTCATATAAAAATTGTGGGAAAATAAATAAAACGGTTTATGTTCACTGTGGTTTTCTACGGCTCTTCATGTTTTGGATATTTTTTTTGTTTGGATTGATACTAATAAAGAAATTGAAAAAAAATAAACATGATCACAGAGAAACCAAAAAATAGTTTTTATAGGATTGAATTCACAACACATTTTTTTGTCGATTTTATAGGTGGGATTTTTTTTTTTGAGTTACTTATCAGTATTGGCGTCAATTTCACTGAAAACAATCGTGCAACTTTTCAGGATTGAATGATTTTACATGAAACAGGTATCATTTTGTATTAAATTCCAAACATGACTCGTATTCCGAACATTCGACTTTTTGTTGCTATTTTTCAAGAAAACCACTAAAATTTATTCATAGAATGAAATTATTCTATGGTTCAAGTCATCTGCAATTAAAAGTTGTGAAAACATCAATTCTTACCTCTGAAATCACCACTGTGTTAAATATGAGTCATGTTCGGCATTTGAGACAAACCGGAAAACTGTTTCATGATAAATTATTGTTAATGTTTGTAACTGCCTTTTTACACGGCCCGCTAGCTCGCATGAACCTTAAGGAACACTCAGGGTCGGCTCAATTCCTTGCTGTTGAAGAGATGCGGATAAGAGGGAAATCCACAGGAATTTCTGTGATGGCACGTTTATTGGGATTATTGCCCTATCGGCCCTATCCACCTAATTTCCTAGCTATAACCTACCAGGTACAGAGTACTCACGTGGTGTGGCTGTAGTCTCGATGGGGCCCGTACGCTGCACTCCGGTTGGCGGATCGTCGATCAGTCCGGACTTCTGTCCTCCCTCGTGCGGCCTTGGATGGTACGTGTCTTCGGATTCCGGACCGTTTCAGGGATATCTCGGAACTCGGGGTTTGTCTCAGGCTTCTGGCTCGGAACCCTCTCCCAAACGGGCTTACACACGTCGTCCGCCTTGGGTTGAACTGGTGCGTGTTCGGTACAGCAGGCTTCTTACTTCGGCATACACAACCGTCTTCGTGGTGTCGTGTGGCGTCTTCCCGGTACACGAGGTGTCCGGCCTTGAAGGGGTAATCCGGAATGATGACAGAACACCGGGAATACATTACTCCTACAACCGGCTCTACGATTGAGATTCACTTATTACTGAAATTGGGTTTTCTATAATCCTTTTCGGACACTTCTTGTTGGCTTCGCGTTCTCAAACTCAGTGCACGAGTGGATTACCATTCGCTGCCTATGGGGCCTTCGACCGCCCATTCGAAGGCGTTCCTTTGAGACTGTATAGGTGTTATCCACCCGGAACCTTCCAAATTTGGCCAACACTGTTTAGCCTCTTTCACACTGTCAACCAGTCAGTGCTGACATTATGTACAGTGTTACCTACTGTATATAATACCTAGGTGTTTATTCAATTTAAACGTTATGTCATCCGTCTATCTAGCTTTTTGATAAGTTCTGGTTTTAACTTGGGTTTTATTTGTTTAGTTGTAGAATTAGTTTGCATAGTATTTTATATCTTAGAGTTTAATATTTCCCTACAAGCTTTGTTATTTTTGTGTGGTTTTACCTCTTGAAGTTTTTCCGTATAATTTACCCTTTTGGACCCAATGTCAAACAAGCAGTGAGCGGAGTCAATCGACTGGTCACATGTTATTACCAATATTTGAAATGATTGTGCTACTTTTCTCAGAATGTCATTCCCCCGAACACCAGTTCCACGAATGATCCTTTTTCCCGAATGACATTTCTCCAAATAAACCGGTTCTCCGAGAAGTAATGCAGTTTAAAAAAGACGAAGAATAATTCTTTAGTGATGGAGTGGTGAACTAGAATGAACGATAAAGCAATCAAAACAAGGATATATTAAAACATTCTCGCTTAAATACATATTACAAAAAAATACTGAGAACAGTAAAGCCCGAAAGAACCGCCGATCAAATAAAAATGGTTGCATATCAGATGACTGGTTCGTTCACCACCTTGAAACGGGTTATTTGAGGAAACGGAGTATTCAGGAAAATAACAATCGTAGAACTGGCGTTCGGGGAAACTGGCACAACCATTTGAAACAGTTTCCAACACAGAGACTATAATCACTTGAGATATGGTTTCCTCTTTTGAATTTTGTTGTGTCATTTTTTATGGGGATGGACTTGGTGTACCTCTCACACCGAGATTCTACAATCAATTTCAATCTCTGAGATAGTCAAAGATTTTAATGTGATATTCACTAAGACCTTAGTTCTACGAACGAAATCTACAGAATACAAAGTTATTTCTATGGAAAACTCATAAAGGCGTAAGTAACATGATCAATTTCAGGACGCAAGAATGCATCGCTGAAAAGGCTCCTGAAAAATGCTAACAAATTTGCATCTTGTCACCTTTATCCATAGAAGAGCGGATCGATGAAGTGAAATCGATCATGTTGCTTACACCCTTACTCTAGCAAACGCTTGAAATAACCATACGAGCATACGCCCTATGACGTCTCCATTAACGCTTATATACTAGCCTGAAGTGTTTAAAGAATTGCTTGCGAATCTTAAGAAACTAAATTGCAGGTTACAATTATTGATTCAATTATGAAAATTAAACTAACCCTTTCGATTGAAAAATCAATTAGTATTGCATAGGGTTTCCGCACAGATATTTTTTAGAAAACTGCTTGTGGAAAAACATTCTGATCGAGCCGCAGACATGTGTTGATAGCAAAGCTCACAGCTTTGAGCCAACCCTTCTCCAGTAGAGAAGCTAGGTAGAATACAGGACGCTTCGATGCTTACTGACTTTAAAATGGCTTGCGACATTAACACCACCTAATTAAATGTCAATCTTGTCGCTCCCTTGCGACGCCTATTCAACTATTCTCGATTACTTTTTCAAATCGACGTAAGTAACTTTCATACGGTTTTGAGAAAACTAATTGAGAAGAATCATAACCTGTCTTCTAAAACTGTTTTAAAATGAATCACCTTTTTAACATTTTTTCGCCGTGTACATCGCTCAAATTTTGCATACAATCAGATCGCGTTCAAAAACTAGGTAGTTTCTATTATATTCAACAGAAATAATTATAACAAAATGATAAGCCGTTTCACACAGTTACTTTCGACGTTTTTCTACCAGTGTAAAATCGGCTCAAGTAGTGTTTTGTTTTGATTCGTGGTTAAGTCACTTTGTCTCTCCATACAGCGGGGCGGCGAAAGTAGTGGTTAGGTTGCGAAAGTTGAAAATCTTACTTTCGTCGTTTTGTAAATCCGAAAATTAAACGTTCTAAAAGAGAATAATCGAGTTATTTCAGAGCAAAACGTGTAGAATTTCGTCTGCGAAACACGTAGGATCGATAAAGTAAGTTTGTACACTTTTTTGACTTGAGTCTATATGAATAAGTTTTCGAGTATTCATTTCCATCATTTGCTTCTATAGACTCCCTTTACCTTGGAGTCGCAAGACCTCTACTTAGAAAAAAAAGTAATTGCATGCTCCATAATCTTTTTTTCAGTGACTTACGGATGTTAATAAATAAATTTGCTTTATTTTCACGTTTCTCATGATTCCCCGAGATTTCAGGAAATTGAAGTTTTATTTCCTTTTTCCCGGGAATTCAAATCCCGGGAAATTTGTAAACTCTAATGGAAACATAGAAATTAATGTTTTATTTGCTAAACACAGTGAATGACATCGACTAAGTAGGTATTTTTAAATTCCCAGACATTGCCTTCAGGGCGCTTCTGTAGGATGCTTTTGATGCCAAATCCTTTCTTCGTGTTAGAGTTGTGTTGTAGGGGAAGACGGGGTAAGACCGCCCGCCTAAGCAATTTAATTCATATGTCAAATCAAAAATCAATGAATGCTTTTTCGACGCAGCATGTAGTTTTTTGAAGCCTTAGGCATGATCAAAAAATATCACAGGTGATGTATTCATTAAAATGTATTCATTTCTTGAAGCTCGAAAAAGTGATGTCTTATCACGATTATTTTAACGCCGGGGTAGAACCGTCCACCCACGAGGTAAAATCGACCTCCACGATTTTCGCTCATAATTTTGCGAAAAAATATATCAGTTCCCTGTGATTCTAACAAGTATAATGTTAAATGGATTCTACATTGATTAACGTGGATATTGAATCATGTTTAGGGGTAATTTATTCAAAAAACTTTCAAGCGTGTGCTAGAATAAGGGCGTAAGTCGCATGATCGATTTCTCTTCATCGATCCTCTCTTCTGTGAATAAAGGTGACAAGCTGCAAGTTTGTCTGCTTTTTTTCTTCCCAAGACGCAATATTGCATCGCTGCCAAGCGGTTTGAAGTAAAAAAATGCTGACGAACTTGCAGCTTGTCACCTTTATTCACAGAAGAGAGAATCGATGAAGAGAAATCGATCATGCGACTTACGCCCTTATTCCAGTACACGCTTGATATATACTTGTCATCACCTTAGGACACCCATATTTTGGAAAAAAAAAATGCGGATTTGGTGGATTTTCGGGGAATTTTTAACAAAATTGATTTCATTTTACTTGAATAGTAATGTACAACGTAGTTACAACATTGAAAATTTTTTAGACATTTTATTTGGTATAAATTAGGGGTGGCGTAAATGTCTGGGTAGGTCCCATTTTATCAGTGAATGAAATTATCGCGGAAATGAGACGAAAATAAGCATTTTTCAAGCAACCCGACAACAAGTTGCCGCCTTTATCTGCGAGAAACAGATTTCGTGAAGTGCTATAATTGTTGATTATTATACTGATGAAAATCCAAGATCGATCCGATCATATGCACTGATCCAACTTTATCGGCTGGCTCTAAACTTATCGCGATAATTATCACAAGGAAAATAAACAAAAATGTTTGCCGTAGACGGGGTTTGAACCCATGTCCATGAGCAAAAACGTTTTCAAAACGCGTATGAACCATAACCACTCGACCACGCCAGCTGAATGAAGGGGGAGAGAAATTTGGTATATAAAAGCTACATGTGGAAGCAAAGGACACTCAAACGACGAAACAAGATTAGAAAAGAAGGAAGCCAACTTCTTTTTTTTAACGCACTTTGTGCTCGTGGCCACACTGTGCCGGAATCAGTTGATCTGTAGCTTCTTCTTTACCGATACAGATCTATTTTTAACTTATCTATATTTACATCTTATTTTCACTCTCTCCTACTCTTTTACTCTCACACCGAGCAGGTAGGAGAGAGCTCTGTTGTAAGTGAGGCTAGCTGCCTGCGAAGAGGGTCAGTTTGTCTCAGTCATCATCGGATACTGACGGAGGATGGATGTGCTCCCCAAAGCACGGTCCTCCGTGAGGCGTCTTCTGATAGCTGAAAGGGGCTGGGAATCGAACCCATGACCTTCCGCTTATGGAGCGAAAGCGTAACCACAAGGCTACAGACCCCCCATGGAAGCCAACTTCGTTGCTGGTGATAATATAAATTCGCTGCTGCAGATCTCGTGAGAGCATACTCTCGCAGTGCTGGACGGGTAGGATATTATCGCACGTCTCTTTCCTCCTCAGGATGAATCACTGCGCCCACGGTTTTTTTTTAAAGACAAGTGCACGTTGATACATCCAGTGAGGATTTTGCCTTTGGAAGGAAGCACCACACTAGAGAATGGACTAACCATTCAACGCCCAGTGGCACAGTCGAAATACATTCTTCACGAAAAGTTTTCCTGTCTGATGCTGGAATCGAACCCACACTCCTTAGCACGATGCGGCGCAGAAGCCTGGTGACACTAACCGCACGGATACGAAGCCCGAAGTTTTTTTTGATCTTTGGTGGTATACCCGTGTCCATTGGTTAGTCTCATGAATTGAAACCATCCTCAGATGCTGATTGAGTTATTTTTCCACTTCGACCTCATCATCATCTAGGACAAATAGGTGGTTCTTAGTGGCGTGTTACTCTCTTATACACTTCCGACTGTAACTTGATAAGTATTAACAAGAACAGCTACAACAAGAGTTCAACATGGTAGATCTTATCTCGTAACGCACCTCGGAAAGGTGATCGACCGGCGTTACGGGTAAAGGTCCCTTGAATTCCAAGCAGAACATTTTTCCATCAATTTATATCTAGATGTCATCAAGCTTACTTCCTTGAATTACTGTGAGCATGAATTACAGTATATCAATAGTTTCTGAATAAAGAAGAGCGCCGGTTGAACTTAACAACTAATCCAGTTTTATAATATGAGTCTACTTGACGTGTACTGCTTATAAAACAATTAGTTACTAAAAAGTTAAAAATAAATCACAGTATTTCAGCGACACTAATCATTCCAATACATAAATTCTCACTGAATGGTAAGCACTCAGTTTACGAACTTCGTAAAAAAAAGGTAATGTAAATTGAATTTATGTAAGACAAGACTTATTGAAACGAAGTTGTTGTGTGCATCTATCCATCCATCACGGGTAACATGGATCCATCCTATACTAAATCTGGTACTAAACAAAATAAATGTTTGGCAAGTAAAATTTTGGATCCGCAAAATGATATATCGAAGCGATTAGGCATCGAATAAACGATCCAGTTACAAAAAAGATACTCTTCCCGATGTATTCGTCAACTGATTAGTATAGAGTGCTGAAGAAAAAGAATGTTACAAATACGTTGTTTATTGTGAGTTATTGTTAGCCCAACAAAAAAAAATTGAAATCGGAAACGCTTCATTATGCTTCGGGCAACTTTCCCCATTTTCTCAGTGGACAACAACAGGAAGGCGTTTGTTGAATCAATTTCTGTTTTTTTAGACCAGACCCGCAGAGATTCGGTTCATCAACTCGGTTGTGGAAAATTTTCAAGTAAACGAGCTGTTGTTTGCGTTTCGTGATAAAGAACCGGAAAAAAGGAACGAAATCCTATCTAAAATGATGATTTCTCCAGGGAACGTTACGCTTCAAGTTCACAACTTCGATAACTATGCACATACGGTGCGGGATGCTGTCTATTAGGGTGGGTAACCACGGTCACATTTTTAGATTGAGGTTATTTCAATTTCATTTGAGGTACCGTAAAACGGGGTATCTTTGATAATGCGGGTAACTTTGATAGTGGGTTACCCACTACATACTAAACCAAATATCATAATTTCTGTTAATCGGTTGAGAAAAACGAATGCAAAACTAACAAATATTAGTATGACCCTTCATGTAAAAGCTGTTTTCATTTGAGAACATTTGAGGCTTTATATACAAATATCAAAAATTGATACTTTTTTAACATTTCCGAAATGTAAGCGTTTCGGAAATGTTAAAAATGTATCAATTTTTGATATTTGTACATAAAGCCTCAAATCTGTTCTACGATCACTATTTGATGTAAATTTGAATACTCACTCATCACTCACTCATCTTTGATAGCCTATTTATCATAGAACTTGAATATAGTCTCGAATCTCTTAGCGGAATAGCATTTGCACAAACTGGGACCATTTTTGTAATCTAAGTCTGAAATTTCCATATAACGTTAAACGCCTAGAGGTATGCAATGATCTATAAATGTTACATAATTTATTCGATTTATACTCCACTATCAAAGTAATCCCAAAACAGAAAGCCGACTTTCGATTACCGTAATCCGGGTATCATTGATCAGCGGGATAACATTGATCGGAATGACTCATCTCGTAAAAAGTTCGTATCATCATTTATTGATGAAATATTTCCAAAGCATGAATTGCGCTTCTCTTTCTTATACTCATGAGCTAATTAAAATAAGGATGTTTGCAAAAATTGCATTTAGCTCATGCGTAAATTTAACAATTTTTTGAAACAACGATTTAAATGGTTAAGGATGACACTACCGAAGATTCATGTCTCACATAAGTTGTGCAAGCGATATGAGAAGGGAAATTGTGATTTCCACTAAAAATGGCATTACCAAAAACGATTCCGTTGTCAAAACTTTCATAAGAATGTTCAATTAGGCAACTTTAACGAATAACTGTTAAGAACGTAGAATTTCCTTAAGAAATTGCCTACCTTTAGGCGTATTTTAAAATAACCCATAAAATGAATGACTTGTAAGCTTTTGGACATCATATTCGGCTTCAGAAGCCATGATTTAAGTAAGTAACGACAATTTTAATATTACCGAACGTTGTTTACATAAGTGATCAATGTTACCCCATATCAGCTAAATCAAAAAATCCTAAAACATTTTTATAAACATGCTTAAATCTTTCAAGAAACAAAATGCAGTACATGGTCATAAGCTATTGATGGTAGTACTTGTTTTAAAAATATAAAACTTGCAACATTTGCATTTTCAAATAAAATATTTAAGAAATATCCTAAAAACTGATCAATGTTACCCCGGATTACGGTATATGAGAAATTATATATCCGTTCAAAATAAATCTTTTGGCAATCTATCATCTGCAATCGAAAGCTAGTACTTGTTTTAAAAATATATACTACACTTCATTGAATCAGTATTCATAAATATTTAAGTTTTCGACGAAAAAAATATGAAAGTTACTCCGTTTTACGGTACTTAATAACTAGTCAAAATTAGGGCCCGATCAGTTTTGTCTAGACAGGGTGTGCGCATCACGATTGATCCAATACATTCGTACATATTTATAAAAGTCACATTTTTCCATTGTGATTGGTTCAATTTGAACGGAAATGTTCACCATGTGTTTAAGAAACTAATAGTATCGATTTTAGGCAGAGATACAATGGATTATTGATTGACAGAAAACAATTCTGAATTGCATTGATTTTACAGTTAATAATTTTACTTGTGTTAGTGCACGTGTAGTACCAGTTATGCGGTAGTATCAGGGTGAATGTAATAATATAACCTAAAATGAAGCAGTGGTGCAAAAACATTCAGAATATTCACGTATTTATATTCAATATGGACAAACGATACACTTACCCCGCTGGTACACTCACCCCACTATACCTTACCTTACGGTATTTATTTAGTAGTTTCATAAAGATTTGTTTACCTACCCCATCTGGATTGTCATCAACCAAAGCAAAACACCAGATTGCTTCACAGATTGACGTTTTATTTTCCATACTAAGTTACTGATTACTTGTACTAATTTCTTTCTCCTCATCGCTCTTCAAATTTTCCATACCTTTGGTTTTGTTCATCTTCGAATATAAATCTCACTCTTACTTGTCTGTTTTGTTTGTTCTTCCACTCGAAATCTCATTTCTTCATTACAATATCTCTCACATAGACTGACGAATCTCAATTTCTTTTGTAACATATTGGATTTTTTTCTATTTTTGCATATAAACAAGCATAAAAACTGTATAAACAAGAACACCCAAACCGCTTTTTACGTAATGGATCAAATTTACCAAGCCTGTGTAAAGCCATGTCAGACATATGATAATTTGCCATGTTGATTTAGGTCACCTAGAACTCCATGAGAATCAGGCTGTCCAACCTGCAAGCGTAACCAGTAATCTTTCGAAGGACTACTTGGAGTACAGGTCATCAGAACATCAAGTGTAACGAGTGACCATTCCGTATCTTGCAAACTAGGATAGTATCCGTGCAGGCTCATATAGTTAGGCTGTATCACGTTTAGAGTTCAAAGACTTTTTAAGGTTATCCTAATGGCCTCTATGTACAAATCTTCAGATCTACAAGCATTACTAGTGATCTCTCGAAGGTTTATGAACAACATCTATACCCATATAGGCTCATGAATATGGATTCCGTTAAGGTGTATGACAATGAACCGTATATACAATGTACAATGACCGTTTATGGTTATACAAAAACTTGTTTGAGTACAGGCCTACAGATCTAAAAGCGTAACCAGTGATCTACGCGGCCGTCCTCCGGAGCGGAAAAGCTGGCATGAGTCAAGCTCCGCGATCAAGAGGACATGGCAACAGTAGAGAGGCCGTCACCAAGCCTAAGGCTATGAGAGCCAAGAAATTAGAGCCACGGGATAGCCCGAACCAGACAGTGTATCCACAAGAACCACGGGCGCAAGGCAACAGCAACCCTTGGGTACGAGTCGGGAAAAATGAAGAAAGAAGAAAACCGAAAACGGAGCCCAAGGAGAATGTTAAACCGAAAACAGCGAAACGTAAGTATCTAGGCGACGCCCTCATTATCAAAACGGAGGAAGCGAAATTCGTCGTGGTCCTAAAAGGAGATGTGAAGCACTCAGAAGTTATCGCCATTATTGGGCGCAGATGTGCGGAGCATAAGGCGGACTGGGAAAGGCTGCAGTTTATAAGCAACTAGCACAAGAAGTACTTGGCGACGTGGTTGATGTAAGATCCCTAACTGCAGAAGCGGCTCTCCTGTGTAAAAATCGGGATGAGGTCACCGATGCAGCGGAGGTCTTGCTTCAACTGTTTCGGGAAGGGCCACAAATCGTGGAATTACAATGGTCCGGGCAGAAGTAAGATGTTCAGAAAATTCGGCACCGAAGGCCATAGCGCAAACGATTGTAAGCAGGTCGCTAAATACTTAATATTTGTGGACAGAGCAGACAACGGACACTTAACGGGCGGACCCAAATGTTCGAGCACAAGCGAAGTATCAAAGCAGGCAAAACGGAAGTAACACAGTTAAATTTAAACCACTGTGGTACAGCCCTGGGAGGGAGGCACCGATACTACACACGAAATATAGAACAACGTTTGTTTGAACTGCAAGATAACTCCAGCTTGCCAACAACAATCAAGGCAGGCTTGGGGAATACCGCTAGTTTTCTTTTGTTGTGTACTTTCGATCTTTCCTGACAAACATGGAAAAGGGCCACAGTTTTCTATGCACCAAATATTAATTTTCATTGGAAAAAGTAAAACGATGCGTTTTTCAATGCTTTATATTCAATCAGTTGAAAGGTGCTTACGTGACATTACATGCATTATGTGCATGAATTGATTTTCATTCAATTTTTGTCACTTTTGATGAAATGTGAAAACATGTTTTAATCAGTTACGCGCTTTTTCCATGTTAGTCCAATGTATGAGATCTGGTGACAGTTCGTGACAGCGGAGTCCCGGCTCACTATGACGTACAGAAATTTTGTATTGGTTTCTCCCTCCCAGGTACAGCCCAGTAGCTGCTTTGGCAGCCAGTCTCGGAAACCAAGACTGACGTGGTGTTACTATCGGACCCATACCGCATACCAGCCAACAACGGGAATTGGGTGGCGGATAGGTCTCAACAGGACGACACCCAATCCAAGAAGTAGTCTCTATCTCAAATGACGGTTTTGCGATAGCAAAAATCAACGGCGTGTTCTATTGCAGTTGTTACGTGCCCCAAGGTGGTCGATTGAGGAATTTTCCCACATGGTTGACAGGATGATAGCAGAACTAGCTAAACGGCAGCTAGACTTTAATGGATGGGCAGTGGAGTGGGGTAGCCGCTGTACCAACCAAAGAGGTCAGCTATTGTTGGAATCCCTGGCCGGCTTAAATGTAGAACTGGCAAATGTGGGTACAGTGAGTATCTTCCGCAGAAATGGTGCCGTTTCGATTATCGACGTGACGTTTTGTAGTCCTAACCTGTGGTAGGTTCCGAGTGTCCAGGTACGGGAGATGTGAGAAATGTCTGGAACCATATCAACCATATGTGAAAATGAGCAAAAACCAACGGTGTATTCTATTACAGTTGCTACTCGCCCCCAAGGGTATCGATTAAGGAATTTTCCTATATGGTCGACATGATGTTGACTTTAATGCATGGGCAGAAGGATAGAGAACAGTGCGATGTAACTCGACCCAAGTCCTATGTTGAAAAACAGCGCTCTTCGACGGCGAAGTATTCACTGAAGCCCTGAGGCGCATGGAATGGTAGTCGAGAACTATCAAAACGTATGGAAAATAATGAAAAACCTAAATTATTTACAATTTGGAAAATGGATCGAAAAAGTATTGATTAGAAATCAAGCGTAATGTGAATATATAACTGTTTGTGTTAATTTCGGTTTTACTACCACTGAAATAGAGTCATCTATTCAGCCTTTCCCGTTTTCAATATCGCCCTATTGAAAATCTTCGAGCAATCTAATCTGCCTTCGAGATAGACGAAGAATGCAACGCGCACGCACAGAAGCACAAAGAGAAAAGGAAATCAAGATTCGAAACCGGGCATGCTCTGATAGTCTATGCCAGAATGCCAATTCAAGTCCGTAGGGTGACGCCTACCACTCTTTTTTTTGTTGTTTTTTTTTTTTGTTTTTTACAAGGGGGAAATCTGCAAACAGATCCCCTGAGAAGATAACTCAGGGAATGCGGGGATGACGCACCAACGACGACCCGCTAAAACCAGCCTATGCACTGTGCTTGAGCAATTCATTTAGAATTGCTCAAGTGGTGAACAGTGCATCGACATGACCCTTGGACTCAGACCCTCATCTCCCCGGAACCACCTTACGGTATTTCTTCGGGAAGGGACCAGTGCATATAGCACAACACGTGTAGCAGAAGTAGCCTAGGCAAACTGCTTCTCCTAGCCGACTTAAACAATGTTACAAGGGACCAGCCTCGGCAGGGCTAATCCTCTGCAGCCAACTCTTGGTCGGCGCGCCATAGACGCTGCAATTCTAACATAATGTGAGTGACAGCCGTAGTTACTGCATTCCAGCACTCGGCATCCGCACACATTCTCTCTATAATATTGTCGGGGGACGTGTCCCCTCCGCATGTAGTGAGCATGCGACCTCTCACAACAATGAAACGGGGGCAATCGAACACGACATGCTCCGCTGTTTCCTCTACACCAGCACAATTGGGGCACGCAGGAGATTCTGAGTGCCCGAACCTATGCAGGTACTGTCTATAGCAACCATGTCCTGACAGAAACTGCGTCAGGTGGAAGTTCACTTCCCCATGGCTTCTACCATACCAATCTGACACATTTGGTATTAGCCGATGGGTCCATCTACCCTTAGTGGAGTTATCCCATTCCTGCTGCCAGCTTCTGAGCGTTTCCTCTTTACACGTGTCGCGGACTCCTCTGGTACCCCTTTGGTTGAAGCATTGAGCATCTTCCTTGATGATGAGCCCGATGGGCGTCATCCCGGCTATGATGCACACGGCCTCTTTAGATACCGTCCGGTATGCACTTGCTACTCTTAAGCACATTATCCTGTACGTGCTTTCCAACCGCTTTAGGTTTCTTCTCGTTATAAGCGCTTTTGACCAGATTGGTCCTCCATACCTTAGTATGGATAGCGCCACGCTTGCCAGCAGCTTGCGTTTGCTGGCAATTACAGCAGAGCTGTTAGACATCATCCTCGAAAGCGCCGCTATAGCCGTAGATGCCCTTTTACAGGCATATTCAACGTGGCTAGCGAAGCTCAGCTTGTCATCAATCATTACGCCTACCACTCTGGTAATGGCTAAGGGTCGATATCTTCACCTTCGCTTAAGCCGTAAACCAAACCCAAACGATTGAACCAGGTTTAAAGCTTAAGCGGTGGTGAAGAAACCGTTTATAAGACCAAAGGTGCCATATCGTCCCAAGACTTATCTCCCGAGTTGCCGCGATCGATAGTAATCGATGTTCTCTTCCCGCATCATCCCACAAGCCCAAGGCCCCCAGCGCCGTATGCGGCAAATTAAGGAGAAGAAAGAGCCGGTGATGGTGACGTACGAAGAGCTGACAGAAGCCGCGAAATCATTCGCGTCAAACTTGGCACCGAGACCCGATGGAATCCCGAATGTTGCCTTAACCCGTATAGGCCTGAGTGAAAGCAAAAATACTAAAACCCTCACCGCTCAGAGAACGATTAAAATCATATTTTGTCAGTTCACTGGCCCACATGTCTAGTTTCTAGAAATGGCCAGAGGAATTCGGAAATATTCATGTGGCCGGAGTTAATTCGGTGGGCCACTGGGTCAAGTCGGGTAGAAAATGGCTATTTTTTGGGACATGCCAAGTTACTTTTATGTTTTTTGCATTGGCAATCATTTTAATTTGCATAAATCATTAAGATCTGATATTCAACATTATAAATGAAGAGTTTTGCACCGTTTAAAATATACCGGATGTAGTCACTCGGACTAAATGCTCGGAAGAACCGGCTATAGATTTGTTGGATACTAAACCGTTTCAATTCTCTAAAAGTAGAAATCAAACATGATTGTGCACTAAAATGCGTTCCCATTAGCTTTGCACAGATGTTCAGATACAAATTGGCCACTTTATCGCAAGTTTGAGGCGTCCCGGGATCCGAAAATGGTCATTTGAAGGATTAATCAAATGCAAAACTCATAGTTATTCAATTCAATCGTTTCTCAAAAGGATTACACTGATGCAATTTTCTTACAATTCCGTCATGTTGTGGTCACATTATAAACGATTTCGTAAATTTTCTGTGACTTAAATTTGCCTACCTCCAGGGGATGGTACACAAATTATGTCACGCTAAATTTCGACTTTTTTGACCCCCTCCCCCCTCTGTCATGTTTTTGTATGAGTCCTTCGAATCTCCGACCACAAGAATATTTCCGCGTTCCTCTGTCACCTTCTAGAAACTAGATATGTGTGCCAGTATACTGACAAAAAATCATTTGAATCCATTAAGGTGAAGGTGAATCGAAGCCAAAGCTCAAATATTCAAGAGCACGGATCTGGAGAACCAAACATCCGTTTGAGTTGAAAATCTAATCGATTGGTCACCACCAGCTAGTGACCAATCGATTAAGTTTTCAGCCGGACGGATGTTTGGTTCTCCAGATCCGTGCTCTTGAAAATTTGAAGTTTGGCTTCGATTCATCTTCACCTTAAGAATTCGCTGAGCGCTGCGGGTTTTAGAATTTTTGCTTTCACTCAGGCCTATACGGGTTAAAACGGCAGTGAATGCGGATCCGGACATATTCAGAACCACGGTGCAATGCTGCATTGGTCAAGGAATCTTCCCGTATGTATGGAAGCGACAGTAATTGGTGCTACTACCGAAGGCGGGGAAACCACCAGGTGATCCGTCGACTTATATACCGTAATCTGGGGTATCATTGATCAGCGGGGTAACATTGATCGGAATGACTCATCTTGTAATAAGTCGGTATCATCATATATTGATGAAACATTTCCAAAGCATGAATGTTGCTTCTCTTTCTTATATTTAAGAGTTATTAAAAATTGAGATTTTTGCAAAAAATGAGTTAACTTTATGCGTAAATTTGTCAAGTTTGCGAAACAATGATTTCAATGGTTAAGGTTGACACTACCGAAGATTCATGTCTCACATAAGTTCTGCAAGCGATATGAGCAAGGAAAATGCGGTTCTCACTAAAAATGGCATTGCCAAAAACGATTCCACTATCAAAACTTTTATAAGTATGTTCAATTAGGCATAGCATAGCATAGCATAGCATAGACTGACTGTGCATGTCAATGGTTGCTACTCCGTGATTGATCGGAACTGGTAATAATTGCACTGCGATCCAAATGAATAAGAGATGGGAGTTTCCGCTTACTCTCGGAGTGCAATTTTAGCAGCTCTAATAGTATTGATCAATAACGGCACCGGCCAAGTCCTTACAGTCAGTTGGGATGGGGAAGGAATGTTAAGGTGTAATGATTGTTGCATCTAGAGACCGAGAATACCTCTGCATCTCCACAATCACCACGGGAAGGGTGTTTATTAGTGAGGGAGGCAAAGATCTGGGAGTCACCTCTGGTCGGTGATGCGATCCATGGACAAGGGGGAAAATACGACTTATATTTAAAGCTAGTTTTGTATTTTTGTCTCGAGAAGTTTCTGGTAGAAGCTTTAAAAAATACGTCAACATCTATAATGTCGAACAATTCAAAAGATGTTTTTATTAATGACGAAAACTGAAAATTACATGTATATATTTTAAATTATATGAAACAGGAATACTGCCGACACTTGTAGTGACGAACCATACATAGTTTGTTTGAAAATTACATATGAGTATTACTGTGCATTTTGTCTCGATATGGTAGAAGTTTAAAAAAAAATCCGTCAACATTCACGATGTCGAACAATTCAAAAGATATTTTTTAATAATGTCAAAAGGAGAAAAATATATGTATATTTAAATTGCATAAGAAAAAAGCATAATGTCGACACTTATAGTGATGAACCATACAAAGTTTGTTTTAATATTACATAAAAGTTACGCTTTCAAGAAAAAATTTGTTATCATAAGCATGAAACGAACTCACCAGTTGGTAATCCATCCTCGACTGAACACAAAACTGACACTGACAGCAAAACTTCTTGGCGTCCCGAAAACAAACCGTCTTGCTTGTGCCTTCCCAAATACCTACCCAGCAAGACGCTCCAAAACAGGAAAAAAAAATCGACGACGAAACCACGCGCGAAACAGTGAGCAAAATCTACCGGACGACGCAAAACCGCAGGACGGCTTCACGAAGCACTACCCAGCAAGACGCTCCAAAACAGGAAAAAAAAAATTTCCGGCGCGAACCTGAGAGCAAAATCTATCGGACGACGCAATTTATAAGTATGTTCAAATAGGCAACATTTACGAATTACTGTTAAGGCGAAGTAGGCCGTCATTGACATTTGTACGCGTCGTTGATGATTGTTGCTAATTTATCTCATGATTTCGAATCAAAGAAAATCAGTTGGTTTCGCACTGACACAGCTGAAAAAGTATCAGCATACTTTATGCATGTGATCATGTGATCGCGTACAGTGATACTTTTTCAAGTTAATATGAACTATCATGACTGAGTATATAGTCACGAGCTATGGGTTATATTTCAACTTTAAAGAAAAATCAATAACTAATTTTTGGGTGACTCGTTTTTAAATCTTCAACCACCAGTTAAAAGCTATTACACTAAGCTACACATGCTTGCATTAGACTGGTCTCTAGGTATACATTGGAAAAAACTAGTAGAAGTTGACCATAAATAGACGTTTTCCCATAGTAATTTCCTTACAAACTTTAAACGGCTTGTGCAATCTCAGTTTTCAATCAAATGAGCTCAAATTTTGACAGGTTACTCAGAATACACCTAAGAATCGAATGAGCGGTGTGGAGCAAAAACGATTTTTTGAACCACTCTAATATATATATATATATATATATATATATATATATATATATCTATATATATATATATATATATATATATATATATATATATATATATATATATATATATATATATATATATATATATATATATATATATATATATATATATATATATATATATATATATATATATATATATATATATATAATAAAACAAGTCCTGTTACCCCGGATTACGGTACCTATCTGTCTATTCGATAGACAGCTAAGGTGGCAAACGAGCATAAAAGGAGCGGCATCCGTTACTGCGCGGTTATCACTCTGGATGTGAAGAATGCGTTCAACAGCGCAAGCTAGAAAGCAATAGCTTATGCACTTCACCGTCTCAAGGTACCGGTGCAGTTGTGTAAGCTTCTATCAAGCTATTTTGATGGTAGGAATCTACTCTATGACATAGAGGAGGGGCAGAAAAGCGTTCGAATTACCGTGGGAGTACCTCATGGTTCAATCCTGGGCCCGATATTATGGAATGTGATTTACGATGACGTACTGAGGCTGCCCCTTCCGAAGGGTGTTAAGATTGTTGGCTTCGCCGACGATATCACCCTAGTGGTCTATGGTGAATATATGGAGGAAGCAGCGCACTCCAATTCCATAGTTGATGAATGGATGCAGTCTAGGAAACTAGGACTGGCCTGTCACTAGACTGACGTGATGGTGGTCAACAACTGCAAGTCCGAGCAACGGGCGCTTCTTCGGTAGGTGATTGCACCATAGGGACCAAGCGATCCCTTAGGCATCTTGAGGTAATGAGCAATGACAAGCTTGAATATGTCTGTAAAAGGGTATCTACGGCTATAGCGGCGCTATCGAGGATGATGTCTAACAACTCTGCTGTGATTGCCAACAAAAGCAAGCTTCTGACAAATGAGGCGCTATCCATACTAAGGTATGGAGGACCAATCTGGTCAAAAACGCTAAAAACGAGCGGAAGCCTAAAGCTGTAGAAAAGCACATATAGGATCGTGTGTTTAAGAGTAGCAAGCGCATACCGAACGGTTTCCAAAGGGGCCGTGTGCATCATAGCAGGGATGAAGCCCATGAAGCTCATCAGGAAGATGTTCAATGCTTCAACCAAAGACGTACCAGATGAGTCCTCAACGCATGTAAAGAGGCAACGCTCGGAGTTTGGCAGCAGGAATGGGATGACTCCACTAAAGGTAGATGGACCCATCGGCTTAAATAAAATGTGTCAGATTGGCATAAAAGAAACCATGGGGAAGTGAACTTCCACCTGACGCTGGTTCTGTCAGGGCATGGTGCTACAGCAGACTTGGGAACTGTGACCACTGTTTACTACAGTTCATCGATTCTGCCAGTCAACCAAAACACAAAGCAGCAGCAGCATCAATACCATCAGGCGTTGCGCTGCCAATGGTTCACACACTGCTTGAATGTTTTTGTCTCTCCACTATGATCGTTTCCGGGCAGTCATCTCAAGGTGAATGATTGAAAAAATGTTAAATAATTCAATCGTTAATATTTTGCTTATGTTTTCAACTAATTGAAATCTATTAGCGCTAATGGCAAGAGCACAATCATTCCGTTGCGATACATAGCATAGCATAGCATAGCATAGACTGACTGTACATGTCAATGGTTGCTACTCCGTGATTGATCGGAACTGGTAATAATTGCACTGCGATCCAAATGAATAAGAGATGGGAGTTTCCGCTTACTCTCGGAGTGCAATTTTAGCAGCTCTAATATTATTTATCAATAACGGCGCCGGCCAAGTCCTTACAGTCAGTTGGGATGGGGAAGGAATGTTAAGGTGTAATGATTGTTGCTTCTAGAGACCGAGAATACCTCTGCATCTCCACAATCACCACGGGATGTTTATTAGTGGAGAAGAAAAAGATCTGGGAGTCACCTCTGGTCGGTGATGCGATCCATGGATAAGGAGGAAAAATACGGTTTATACTTAAAGCTAGTTTTTAGTTTTGTCTCAAAAAGTTTTTGGTAGAAGATTTGAAATAAACGTCAACATCTGTAATGTCGAACCATTCAAAAGAAGTTTTTATTATTGGCGAAAAAAAAAAAAATATATATATATATATATATGCGTATGTTTTAAATTATATGAAACAGGAATAATGCCGACACTTGTAGTGAAGAACCATACATAGTTTGTTTGAAAATTACATAAAAGTATTACTGAACATTTATGCGTCAAGAAGAAAAGTTGTTGGTAGAAGTTTCAAAATAAACGTCGACATTCATAATGCCGAACAATTCAAAAAACATTTTAAGTAATGTCAAAAAGTTTCTATGTTTACTAGAATTGTATAAAACAGGCATAATGCCGAATATTACAAAAAAAATAACGTTTACATGAAAAAATGTGTTATCATAAGCATGAAACGAGCTCACCAGTTGGTAATCCATCCTCGACTGAACACTCGCACTCACACATCGTGAACAGCAAAACTTCTCAGCGCCTTGAAAACGAACCGTCTTGCTTGGGCTTTCCAACACACGCGAACCGAAAACCAAACTCCCGGCGTCCCGAAAACGAAGCGTCTTGCTTGGGCTTTCCAAAACGCTGCCCAGCAAGACCCGCGAAACGAAAACCAAACTCCCGGCGTCCCGAAATCAAAGCGTCTTGCTTGGGCTTTCCAAAACACTGCCCAGCAAAACCCGCGTAACGAAAGCCAAACTCCCGGCGTTCCCCACAATCATTCCGTTGCGATACATATAAAAGAGCTCAATTTCATGCTGCCTTTATCGAGCATAAATGCAAAACCCCGAAAACCGGAAAAATCGTGTCACCACTGTGCTCGAGTCATTTCGCATTCGGGTTTGAAAAAACGTTGGGAAGAAGAAGATTACAGTTTTGAAGAGCCGTGACCAGAGTTGGGAATGGTAATATACTGCCCATAAAAGCATAACTGTCCCATATTGATTTTCAAGCCAACACCTTTTTTCATCGCAACGTCCATGTTTTAATATATATTTTACTATGCATATTAAAATTAGCACAATTTGTTTGAAAATGTTGTGAAAAAATATAAAGTTGATGCAGTCCCATATTGAAAAATAAAAGCACAAAAGTCTCTATATGAACTTTCAACCCAAATAACAACTGCAAAACGTGAATTTTGTTCAATTTTATATTTTTTGCTGATCAATAGAAGCAATATGAGATATCTGCACGGTTTTGTTAAATTAATATGGTTCGTAAAAATGTATTAGATAATTATGAATATTTGTATAAGAAGACAAACTGTAATCTCTGGGTGCTGTTTTCTCAATGCCTACTTTTTCCATATGGGACAGTTATGCCTTTATGGGCAGTATAGTAGGCTTGAGTTTTTGCGAAAATCACGTGGTTCTTCTAATACAGTAGTTCAAAATTGTGAATCTCATCAAGTAGCCTATGTTGGGTACATGAATTTTCTTAATCAGTAGTGTCATTGAAGGCTGTAAATGCGGGAAATGCAGCGGGAAATAGAACATTTTTCTACAGTAGTTTTGAGTTGCCCTTAGAAACAGGTGTTTTGCTATTTTCAAGGCATTTTGCATACAGCAGCAATAGGCGTGAGTTTCACTGGCTCCGCTGACGGTGATTTGCTGCGCTTGCCTACTGTAGTGTGTATTTCAGAACTTTTCCCAACTCTGGCCGTGACATTTTTTTTTTAATGGTCATTGTTTGCTTTGGATTTTGATGGTCGTATAGAAGAATGTGAATGTCGAGGTGGTAAATGTTTGCTACAGTACATTTCCCTTCCCTGATAGACAGTACCTGCATAGGTTCGGGCACTCATTATCTCCTGCGTGCCCCAAATGTGCTGGTGTGGAGGAAACAGCGGAGCATATCATGTTCAATTGCCCCCGTTTCATTGTTGTGAGAGATCGCATGCGCGCAACATGCGGAGGGGGCACGTCCCTCGACAATATAATAGAGAGAATGTGTGCAGATGCCGAGTTCTGGAATGCAGTTACAACAGCTGTCACTCACATTATATTAGAATTGTAGGGCCTATGACACGCCAACCAAGAGTTGGCAGCAGAGGAGTAGCCCTTTCGAGGCTGGTCCCTCGTAACATTAGTCGGCTAGGAGAATCACTTTGCCTAGGATACTTCTGCTACATGTGTTGCTCTATATCAGTGGTCACCAAACCGCGGCCCTCGTAAAGGTATTGTGCGGCCCGCGAATCCATTTTGAATGTTAATGTGAAGTGGCCCGCGTGTAACATAAAAGAAATAACGAGGCTTATATTCTTTTAACTTAGCAACTATGTTTTCGAAAATTGATCATTGTTATATGAAAAATTTTCCTGTAGGATTTCATTAGGAATTTATGGAATATCGGCTGTATTTATCAGCTCAGGAATAACCAGTTAAGTGACAAAAGCTTCTATTCGATGCAAAAATGAGGCTTCTATGCTCACCCTTACTGACACTTTAAGATAACTCTTAAGTCACTCGTTCAAACAAAACAGGTCTCGCGGAGTTCACTCTTTTTTTATGGAATTTTCCTCCGTTGTGTTTTGTGTCGCGTCTTCCTCGCTCATTTTTTATTGCCTCTTTGCTCAGTATATTTTCTATCTCTTACAAAGAGGCAAAGACAACACGCTAGCATGCTTACAAACTCTGGTCATGCTGCGGAGTATTATCAAACCTAGGGATAACTAGAAATCTGTCTGAGACCGTATCTCTTGAATCAAAAAATCTTAGATAAGCCAAGGGTTTAAAATTAACTTCAAGTGCCTATAAATTTCCTCGCTTCGCGAAAAATCTGCCCATCGGTTTATTGATAAAATATTTGTTCCTTCAAAGCAGTGTAATCTTCAAGATTCATAAGTATTCAAATTTAAGGAAGGATTTCAGGGGGCCTAGATATATCTTCAACCCGTATTAATTAGGAGTCTGATTTTGTTTTTATGGGACAATACCGTCTGTATTGTAACGGGGTTGGTGGTCTGATGGCTACCGCTTCTGCTTCACATGCAGAAGGTCATGGGTTCAATCCCAGGCCCGTCCCTCTCCTCGTACTTTGTAGTTGTATATCTCTCACTTGCTTCTATCTTCCATTCTAAATATATCACACTCAAACTATTCGTTCATAGCAAACGCTAGAACCAGAGACGGACAAGAAACCGTTTCCCTAACGCTTCCTACTTCCACGCGCACGCCTTTCTTACGCCTGATACATAGGCAGTCTGCTAACCACAAAAGCAAACCTCTCTGCCATGCCTTTACCCCAATCCATACACTCCCGCATGAACTGACGTGGATGCAGTGGAATATACGGTCTACGTGGGAGCCAGTTCAATGCATCATCAATTCCTCCCCCTTCCCCTCATTGGTCTGACGTGGCAGGTGCCATTGTTGCCTAAAAATAGAAGATCACCAGCACTTATACACTTATACACTATTGGGCGGAATACGACAAACGCCAACTCCACCGATTGAATCAGCAAAAGCAGGCCGACAAGGCCAGAAGGCGACGTAAGCGGAACGTGACACGCAATGCTACAACCAACAGTTTGGGTGGTAATGTAAACAACGTTTACAACAACAGTTCTGTCAATACCCCTCTCCGCTTAAATTCTATGAACTCCCGCCGTACTGTTTTCGGCAATCGCAGGAATGCCACTGCTAATAATGCAAACTCTTTCCACCTTCCACCCGATCGTGAGCTACTTGCAGCAGCAAAAAATCAGTTTTCACGTCCACCGCTAAACTACCAATTAACGATACAATTTGAAAAAAGGGAAACCATGAATCCCTACCAACCAAGCGCCCCCACAACTTCACGAAACATGCCACAAGGAACTTTTTCAACTCCATTATCCTACGTAGAGTGCCCGTGTAGACACACGTGTTTTCGCCAGAACTGACGCTCTCTCCAGAGGAAGCAAATTATGACGACAATAATTGTGCGGAAACCGATGCTCACCAGGACCTGATGACTTCTCAGCCGTTTACGCTCAACCTGACGCAGTCTCCAGACGTAGACCATGACGATCCAATAGTGGGTGATATTCAACAAATTGTTCTAGGTAATATTTTAAATAATGACAATGTGTCTAATGAAGGATCTGGAATTTCAAGTAATGCTGTGCAAAGGGGTGTGTTTCCAAAAACTTCTTCAGAAGCTACCGAAATTTTGGTATATTGCCAAAATTTCAATCGCATGAGGAGTGCATCGAAAATGAACGAAATTTATAAAAGAATAGTAACTTCATCCTTCTCGGTTGTTTTGGGTACTGAAACTAGTTGGAACGAAAAAATTAAGAGTGAAGAAGTTTTTGGTAACGATTTTAATGTATTTAGAGATGATCGCGATCTGGTTCTTACCCAAAGAATGTCTGGTGGGGGAGTTCTCATTGCAATATCTTCGAAATTCAATTCAGAATTAATTGTTTCATCAAAATATAAAGAGTTTGAACACGTATGGGTAAAAGCACATATCGCCGGTGAAACACATATATTTGCTTCTGTGTATTTTCCGCCCGACCATGCTTGCAAATTATCATATGAAATTTTCTTTCAAACCGCTGAAGAAATTTTGTCGCAGTTTTCTCCAGAATTCAAAGTGCATATCTATGGCGACTTTAATCAGCGTAATGCTGATTTTATTCGTGATTCCGAAAACGAAAATGTTCTGCTGCCGGTTGTTGGTGAAAACGAATCATTACAACTTATTTTTGAAAGAGCTGCATTTTTAGGTTTAAATCAAATCAATCATGTGAAAAACCGACAAAACTGTTATTTGGACTTCTTATTCTCAAACATAATGGAAGATTTCTGTGTGAACGAATCTCTTTCTCCACTATGGAAAAATGAAGCGTTTCATACAGCTATCGAGTACTCAATCTTTGTTCATAATTATCATAATTTCGACTACTATGACTTTGAGAATTTCTTTGATTATAAAAACGCCAATTATAACGGCATCAAACAGAAATTGAATAGAATAGATTGGCAATCCGTTTTGAAAAATCAGGAAGATTTGGAGTATGCAGTGACGGGTTTTTATTCAATTTTGTCGGAAATTATTCAGATGGAAGTTCCACTCTTGCGGAGACGTCGTAGGAATGGGTCAAAAAATCCTGTTTGGATCAATAAGCAAATAAAAAATTTGAAAAATCGTAAGCAAAAGGCTCATAAAATTTACAGACAACAAAAAACTCAAGAAAGTTTAGAAAATTATTTGTATATTGTCAACCAACTTAATCAAGACATATCCACTGCACTTGAAGAGTACAACACAAAAATTAAAAATGATTTAAAATCTTGCCCTAGGAATTTCTTCAATTATGTTAAAACTAAGATGAAGTCTAACAACTTTCCATCTAAAATGACATTGGATGATAAAGTAGCAGATAATAAAGATGACATTTGCAATCTCTTTGCTGATTTTTTCCAAGAGACTTATACAAACTTCTCGGATAATGACCGTGATTTTGAGCACTTTTCTAGTTTTCCTGATTTTACAACCGATGTAGGCGTTAGTCAAATACAGGTACAAGACATTTTAACAGGACTGAAGAATTTAGATTCCTCCAAAGGATCAGGGCCTGACGGAATCCCACCTGCTTTACTGAAAAACTTAGCCAATGAATTTACAGCACCATTATTCTGGCTGTTCAACATGTCACTTGAAAAGGGCAGATTTCCAAAAGAATGGAAAAGGTCATTTCTTATACCCATTTACAAGTCTGGTAAAAAATCTGATATTCGAAATTATCGTGGAATTGCTATTATTTCATCCATTCCAAAACTATTTGAATCAATCATTAATAAAAAAGTATTTAGCCAAATAAAACATAGAATAACTAATGTTCAACATGGTTTCTTTAAAGGTCGTTCTACTACAACAAACCTTTTGGAATTTGTAAATTACACTTTAAATGCAATGGATAGAGGTAACCACGTCGAATCACTTTACACCGACTTTAGTAAAGCATTTGACAGATTAGATATTCCTATGTTGATTTTCAAGCTAAATAAAATGGGAATTGCAATGAGACTCCTCAACTGGATTGAATCGTATTTAACAGATCGCCAACAAATAGTAAGATTTGAGGGAAAACTATCTAAAACTGTTCATGTTACATCAGGAGTTCCCCAAGGTTCACATTTAGGCCCATTGTTATTCATATTGTTTGTTAATGATATTTCATATGTGATAAAACATGTTAAAATTCTTATTTATGCTGACGATATGAAACTTTTTATGGAAATCAATAGCAAAAAAGAGAGCGACATTTATCTGAATGAAATAAGTATATTTGATAAATGGTGTAGTAAAAGTTTACTTAAATTAAACGTCAAAAAATGTAATCTAATCACATATAGCAGAAAACGTAATACACCACAGATTACTGTCTCTTTAGAAAATCAAGATGTTCAAAGGTGCGATAAGATTAGAGATTTAGGTGTTATATTAGATTCTAAACTTACATTTACTGACCATTATAATACTATTGTCCATAAAGCAACCAATATGCTAAGCTTTATTAAGCGTTTTAGCTCCAATTTTCGGGACCCATATACGATTAAAACTTTGTACATTGCTTATGTAAGATCAGTTTTAGAATATTGTAGTATTGTGTGGTCCCCACATATGAAAACACATGAGGATAGAATCGAATCAGTACAGAAGCAATTTCTTTTATATGCCTTACGCAAATTAGGCTGGACAACGTTTCCACTGCCATCATACGAGGCTCGATGCATGCTTATTGACATCCAGACTTTAAGGGAGCGTCGCGAATTAGCCATGATTTCATTTGTCAATGATATAGTATCGCATCGTATTGATTCCACCAATCTCTTATCTAGTTTGAATTTCTACACGCCCGCCAGACTGTTGAGGAATCGGAATTTGTTCACATCAAACAATCATCGAACTAATTATGCCAAATTCGGCCCAATAAATCAAATGATGTCTCTTTATAACCAGCATTACACAGAGATTGATTTGACCATGTCGCGAACGAAGCTTAGGCAATATTTTAATTCCCTGAGATATAATACAACATAGTATTAAGCAAACATATATAGTCTACAATTGATTGACGAAATAAATAAATAAATAAATATACACTGAGGATGTCTGTTAGTCCCAAGCAGTCATTCGGTTGGTTCCTTGTGTAAGTGCAGCTGATCTGGCGATACTGGAGTGCATCCCCGGGCGGTTAATCAAGCTCAAGCTCAAGCTCAATACCGTCTGTATTGTTTTGGTCAAGACCTTCTTTTACAAGAGATAACCGAAGGACCACAAAACTCATGTTGGTAGAAAAAGATTCATATTTTGCATTCTCATTGAAAATAAAAAAATCTCAAATACGTTGTGGCCCTCGCTATGTTTTGAAAACACCTAAGTGGCCCGCATAAGCATATAAGCTGAGGACCACTGCTCTATATGAACTGGCCCCTCCCCGAAAAAATCCCGTAAGGTAGTTCCGGAGAGATGAAAGTCTGAAGCCAAAGGCAATGTCGGTGCACTCTGTACACCACTTGAGCACTTCGGTGATAATTGCTCATATACAGTGCATGAGGTGGTTTTAGGGGGTCAGTGTTGGTGCGGCAACCCAACACTCCTTGAGCTACCTTCTCAGGGGGGTCTGTTTGCAGATTTCCCCCTAGTAAAAAAACAGTGATCCTACGGTGGATTATAAATGTACACAGGTGATGCATATACAGGCTTCTTATTAAAATAATCATACATACTCAATTACGATTTGAGTTCAACGACTGCTCAAAGTTATCCAAGAACTATTTTGATACAGGTCATCAGATCGACAAGCGTAATAAATGATTTCTCAGATGCTTGCAATTTGAGGCAACATCCACACTGGTTCAAGGATTAATTTTGAAGACTATTTATTCCAAGAACTACTCGGAGTACGGGTCATTATGTTTACTAGCATAATGAGGAATGGTACACAAATAATGTCACGTTCCATTGGGACTTTTTCGACCACTTCGCCCCTATTTGTCATTCTTTTCGTATGAGACCAAAGATGAGACTTCCAAAAGTTTTGTAATGCTTGTCACGCTATTTCGAACCACCTCTCCACCTTGCAGAGTGACGTAATCTGTGCATGACCCCTTGTATTCAAAAATGATATCTATACACGCTCTTAAACTTAGGTTCTATGTATCAAGTTTTGTTTTCTCGGCTATTACGAGCTTTTCAAAGCTTATTCAAGGAGAAGAGTGGGACTAAAAGATAATATGTTCGAGATGGTAATTTGACCCTCTACCTTTTTCCCGGAGGGCGGATGCGAAACTTTGAAAGAGATTAACGACTTTCCTATTGCTGTACAAGCCTATCATGTGACTCGAAGATATTTTTTTTATTTCCTGGCGGTTCTAAAATTGGACAAACAAAATTTCAGATTGATCCTCATCGTCTAGAGGGCACATTATTGGTCCAGGATACCCAGGAACTCCCCAGACAACCAGAAGTCGCATAACAGTTTACGAACAAAGTCGTTTACTCATACAAATTGCATCACATCCGCACTAAATGGTGGTTAAAATCGTTTCATCGATGAGTTTCCTCGCATAAAACGCTATTTTACGAGTTCATATATACATTTCGTTTCGTTCCGTATACTCGTACAAAGTAATTCGGATCAATCCGTAGCAGCTGTCAAATAAATTTTGTTATCATAAATTAAGTCGCATAAGAGTATAGATTAGTTCGCAATAAAATCTACACACTCGCATTGAATGCTATGTTTCATCATATAAAATATGCACGTATATCGCCTCCACTTTTGTACGTATAAGGCCTTTTCACGACATCTTATACGTGAAACATTCCACATACAAGCATCGCATAACGCAAAAGATGATTTCATTATACGTGCATTCTGGTTGTCTGGGTCCTAATTGAGGGAACACCTACTGGCATATTCCGGGAGTGTGGTGCCCTCAGTACTTCCCTTTTTAAGAATTTTTCAGAATAATTCTGAATTTTGGACTATTCAGGGTCCAAGATAGTCGTAGCGGTAAACGCGCAGCTATTCAGCAAAATCAAGCTGAGGGTCTTTTGTTCGAATCTCACCTGTTGAGGAAACGTGACCACTTCTTATATGCCCGAAATATATCAGGAGGTGATGAATGTCGCCAGAAGTTATTGAAATGTCTTTTATTGAACTTGTTTTGCGAAACCATGACGTTTTGTGTTTGCAAGAAAATTTTGGGAATGATTCCAGAACGGACACTTCCCTGCATATTGCTCGGAATCATGATTCAAATGCCATAAATGCTGAGTCGCGCATCCGTTTATGATCGACAAAATAAAAAAAAGTTAAAAATAACGTACATTGAGATTCGAGCCAAGAACCTTCCGATTGTAATCCACGTACTCTACCACTCAACCGTTTCGTAATCTTGAAATAGGAGTGATCAATACGAATGAGATGAAGCAATGTGCGCTGCTTAGTGTTTTCAAACTGGATGTTACGCTTATGAGGAATCATGATTATGACTCCAGGAACCATGAATTGTGATCCTGAAATTATGGCCTAACCAATTTATGAATTTCATGATTTGTAAATCATGGTGTGGGGATCAGATTTTTATCCGTGTAGAACTGAACGTCTTCCAGAAGTGCAGGACAAACGATATTTCCCATGATGAGATCAAAAACGAAAAGCCTTTGCAGATTGTTACGTCTGACGTCCTGCATCTCCAGATTGATGAGCCTACATCGTGATGGGTAATCCGGCAAGTTGACAGGATCTGACTAAGGCAGCTGTCGAAGGGCATACCGAATAAAACTCCTTATAATAATCGTATGAGTCCAATCGGGTGTAAAATTTGTTTATTTACCATCAAGCGCAACGTGTCTACAAGACACCTTGATCAAGATTACTGATTACGTTTATTGATCTGAAGACCTAGACGCAAAGGAGTCCTTGGAACACCCTAGAAAGCCGTTGGGCCCCAAACTTGATAGAGTAGTTTTGTTTGAGTCTGCTTGTGTATAAACCTTATTCAATGACCATCGAAAGTTCTCTGGTTCAGTGCGCATCGTACCTTCGTGCTGTGCGTACACGAATTCTCTCTGCTCTTGGAAGTTTTCTTAAAAACTACCTAAAGCAATAAAACAGTACTTTTCAGTGCTACATAAACAGTACTTTTCAGTGCTAAAATTAAAAACGGTACTTTTCAGTGCTACTAAAACAGTACTTTTCAGTACTATTTTGTCTACTATTGATCCCTTTACGATCCTTGTTTGGACCCGTGCCTTCGATTTTTCGTTGGACCCGTTGGCGAAAGCTAGCGGTGGTAATCCTTCTTGGACACCGTTTTGGGAAAAAACCTCTCAGGAGGTCACGTCTTCTTCCGTTTATTTACTTAACATGGTATTAACAACAAACAAAAGGAAGGGTGAATCTCTGAATTCACAACTTCCTTCCAAAAAAGTGGGATTTAAAACTGTCACTAAACGTGGCAAGAATTGAAGAAAGGACGTTTCTTCGGAATGCGAACTTCCTTCCAAGGGTAAAATGAATAATTGTATCGAAATGAGCAATCAGTTTGATGCTCTAGACACATTTTCCGAACACCAAATCGAAGCAGCCTCTAGCCCAGGCTCTTTGATTCAAGTGAGGAAGCAAAGAGTGCCGCCTATTGTGGTCAGTTGTTCCGAAATGGGGGATTTAGGCAGGAGATCTTGAACTCCATTAGAGGAATCAAGGTTTCCTTCCAAATTGCAAAGAAAGGAGACTGTCGCGTTTTGCCGGAAATTCTTAAAGATCTTGAAGAGAAGAAGCTCAAGTTTTTTACTTACAAACTGAACGTTTGTTCAAAGTTGTCTTGAAAGGTCTCTCAAGTGACTATAAGTCACCTGAAGAGATCAAAAATGGTATAAATGATTTACTTGGATTTTCCCCAGTACAAGTAATCATTATGAAAAAGAGAACCCAATCTGGCATTGTTCGGAAAGGGCTTTCTCAAGAATATTATTTAGTTCACTTTAACAAAAAAGAACTAAATAATATTAAAGCTTTAGAAAAAACAAGAATTATGTTCGATGTCCGTGTGACATGGGAACATTTCCAGAAACCTGGAGGAAATTACCAGAACCCCACTCAGTGCCGTCGGTGCCAAAAGTGGGGTCATGGTACAAAAAATTGTCGCATGGATGCTAAATGCATGATTTGCGGAGGTTCTTCTCACGCCAAGGACGTCTGTCCAGTGAAGGAAGATACCACCAAGTTCATATGCTCTAATTGTGGGGCTAATCATAAGTCCAATTTTTGGAATTGTCCTTCACGCAAAAGAGTCATTGAGGCTCGTGCCAGGCAGATGAAAGATAATATCCGTTAAGATAACGGTCGTTTCCAGAATTTGCCTGGTAGAGTATCGAACAATGCTCATTTTTCAGTTAACGATCGCTTGATTAGGAATCATACACATCAGAAAGATCATAGTCATGCTCATTCACAAACTAATTTTAATCCGTCGGGCGTTCGAATCTTTAAATTTCGAATGTATCTACCCAAGGAAAATCCTTTGCCGATATCGTAGCAGGTAATTTGAACTCTTCCCCTATTCGTTCCATGAGTACCCATTCTACTTGTTTCAAATCAAATGAAAAAACCCTACCGCCACAGGTAACTCCTACTCAGCTTCTTCGTCTACCGAAAATTCCAATGGGAAATCATCAGATGATATGTCTGCCTCTGATTTTAATTTTCTAACTGAACAATTGAATCTAATGATTGATTCAATGTTCAAAGCAACTACTATGACTGAAGCAGTCCAAGTTGGTGTAAAATTTACAAATCAAATTGTTATTGGATTACGTTTTTCTAATGGATCCAAATAATAATTTAAATATTTTGAATTGGAATGCTCGTTCTCTGAACGGTAAAGAGGACGAGCTGTTTAATTTTCTTACAATTATTAACGCATACAGCAGTTATTACCGAAACTTATTTAAAACCTGGATCTAAACTCAAAAGAGATCCTAACTTTTTTGTTTATCGTAACGATCGACTTGATGGGGCATGTGGGGGAGGCGTATAAAACATCAACTGTTTTCGTCATTTGAAACTTAAAATTTTGAAACTTTAGGTGTTTCTGTTGAAACACAGTCTGGTAAATATACTTTCATAGCTGCCTATTTGCCTTTTCAATGCTCTGTACAGCAAGTTAATATGATCCAAACTGACTTGTGAAAATTGACTCGTAATACGTCAAAAATTTTTGTCATTGGTGACTTTAATGCCAAATATCGGTCATGGAATAATTCTCAAAGTAATTCCAACGGCAGAATTTTATTTGATGAGTGCTCTTCAGGATATTTCTCAATTCAATACCCTGATAGCCCTACATGTTTTTCCTCTTCTAGAAATCCATCTACGATTGATTTGGTCTAAACCGACTCTAATCATCTTTGTAGCCAATTAGTTACTCATGCTGATTTTGATTCTGATCATGTCCCTGTTACATTTCAAATATCCCATGAAGCGATTCTCAATCCTATCAGCTCCACTTTCAATTATTTACGAGCTGACTGGAATATATATAAAACATATATTGACTCTAATCTTGATGTTAACATTCCTTTAGAAACTAAACTTGATATTGACAATGCTCTTGAAACTTTAACAAATTCCATTGTTGAAGCCAGGAGCATTGCAATTCCAAAATGTGAAGTAAAATTTGAATCCATGATTATAGACGATGATTTTAAACTCTTGGTCCGTCTTAAAAACGTGAGGAGAAGGCAATTTCAGCGCACTCGTGATCCTGCTATGAAAATTATATGGCAGGATTTGCAGAAAGAAATCAAAAAACGTTTTTCTCAATTAAGAAACAAAAATTTTGAAAATAAAATTTCTCAATTGAACCCTGGCTCTGAGCCCTTTTGGAAATTATCTAAAATCTTGAAAAAACCTCAGAAGCAAATACCGGCATTTAAAGAGGAAAACAAATTATTACTAACTAATTACGAAAAAGCTCAAAAACTTGCTATGCAGTTTGAAAGTGCGCACAATTTTAATTTAGGACTTACTAGTCCAATTGAAAATGAAGTTACTCAGGAGTTCGAAAATATTCTCAATCAAGAGAACGTTTTCGAAAATGCCTGGGAGACTGATTTGGAAGAAGTGAGTACTATTATTGAAAAATTCAAAAATATGAAAGCTCCTGGCGATGATGGAATTTTCTACATCCTCATCAAGAAACTTCCAAAAGTAGCTTATCATTTTTAGTTGATATATTTAACAAATGTTTTCAATTAGCATATTTTCCTGACAAATGGAAAAATGCTAAAGTTGTTCCAATTTTAAAACCAGACAAAAATCCTGCAGAAGCTTCTAGCTATCGTCCAATCAGTTTGCTTTCCTCCATCAGTAAACTTTTTGATAAGGTTATTTTGAACAGAATGATAGCCCACATCAACGAAAATTCAATTTTTGCCAATGAACAGTTCGGATTCCGCCATGGAGATTCGACCACTCATCAACTTTTACGTGTAACAAATTTGATCCGTTCCAACAAATCTGAAGGCTATTCTACTGGTCTTGCTCTTCTAGACATAGAAAAAGCATTCGACAGTGTTTGGCATGAAGGTTGGATCGTAAAATTAAAAAACTTTAATTTTCCAACATACATTGTTAGAATAATTCAAAGTTATCTGTCAAATCGTACACTTCAGGTTAATTATCAGAACTCCAGGTCTGAAAGACTTCCTGTAAGAGCTGGTGTTCCCCAAGGCAGCATTTTGGGACCAATATTATACAATATTTTCACATCTGACTTACCTGAGTTACCTCAGGGATGTCAAAAATCTTTATTTGCGGATGACACAGACCTCTCCGCCAAAGGAAGACGCCTGCGTGTCATCTGTAGTCGATTGCAAAAAGTTTGGATATTTTTTCTTCATAGTTGCAGAAATGGAAGATTTCTCCTAATGCTTCCAAAACTCAACTAATAATATTCCCACATAAACCAAAAGCTCTTTATTTAAAACCTTCAAGAAGACATGTTGTCACGATGAGAGGGGTTCCAATAAATTGGTCAGATGAAGTTAAGTATCTAGGGCTCATGCTAGATAAGAATTTAACTTTCTAAAATCACATTGAGGGCATTCAAGCCCAATGTAACAAATATGTAAAATGTCTCTATCCCCTTATTGATAGAAAATCAAAACTTTGTCTTAAGAACAAGCTTTTGATATTCAAACAAATTTTCAGGCCAACCATGTTGTATGCTGTACCAATATGGACTAGCTGTTGTAATTCCAGGAAGAAAGCTCTGCAGAGAATTCAAAATATAATTTTGAAAATGATTCTGAGGCTTCCTCCCTGGTATGGTACCAATGAGTTACATAGAATATCCAATGTTGAAACATTGGAACAAATGTCAAATAAAATAATTAATAATTTCAGGCAAAAATCGTTACAATCTTCTATTGCCACGATGATGGCGTTATATGTTTAGGTTAAGTTAGGTTAAGTTTATTAAAAACGTTTTTTTTTCTCTTATAAGCAGGTAAAATCAACACACCTGTAAAAAAAACTGAACTGCTACGGCAAATGAAATGTAATATGTTGTTAACAAAATGTGAATAAAATCTTAGATTTGTGTTACCAAATTAGGATGTGTTGTCTAATAACACAGAACACTAAGAAATAATGAATGTTAGGTTTGAAATGATACTAAAAAAAAATCTGGTTACGCATATAGGTACGAAAGCCTTCACTCACATTAGTTTTCGGATAACCATGACCAATCGTTTGATTTCGAAACTTGATGGAGTCTGCTTGGCTTTAAACCTTATTTATTAACGTCAGAAGGTTACAAGTTACGCTTGTTAATCTAGAGGCCATTACTCAAAGGAGTTCGATGATAGCCAAAAAATGTCAAACTTGGTTTAGGCTAATTGTATGAGCCCACATGAGTGTCAACTTTGTTAATTTATCGTTAGGTTTGTTGGTTTGAAGACGTAGGCTCAACAGAGTTCTTGTATAATTCTAGAGAGCCGTTGATCTCCAAACATGATAGAATATAAATTAATTAACTCATTATGCGTGGTTAAGATGGACAAATTATGGGTAAATGATAGAATATGTTTGTTTGAGTCTGCTTGGGTATGAACCTTGTTCATTAACCTTCCAGAGATCTCTGATTACGCATGTAGGTACGAAGGCCTCCACTCAAAGACATTTTTGCATAAAATGTAACAACTGTTGATTTCGAATTTCTATGGGGTAACTTTGGTTAAGCTGGTTTAAATGTAAGCAATATCAATTAACGTCAGAAAGATCGCTGGTTATGTGCGTATATTTGAAGTCCTAAATTCAAAGGGGTACTTCGATAATCTTAAGGATAATGTTAAGACAGGAGTTGGTCTAAAAACATAGATCATTAAGGTGGTTCAAAAAATCGTTTTACAGCACACCGCTCATCCGATTCTAGATCAAATTGTGAGTGTCCACCTAAAATTTTAGCTCAGTTGGATGAAAAGTGGGACTTCACAAGCTCTTCAAAGTTTGTATAGAAGTTACTTTGGGAAAAGCAAGCAATTCATTCAATCACCCATTTTTTTGTTGGATTTGAACCACTGCGACTATTAATAGATCTATTGTGGAATACCCCTGTTTACTATCGCAATGTGCTCAGTACGGAAAGTTACCATTCAGGATAACTGCCGTTTTCTGAAGCGAGGTATCCCAATCCGGAATAATCTTTAAAATAAATTTAACTACTAGATTGGGGTTCTGTAACCAAATTTCAAAAGGATTTAGAATGCCCTTGTTGAAATATTTTCCTTCCTACTTGCAAATAATGCTGGACAGTCATAAAGCAGATGTTGAGAGGTCTCTTTTTCACAGCCACAAAACCGACAGACATCAGTTTAACTTCGACATATCTTTTTCAAATGATATCTTGTCGGGCAGTGTCCCGTAAGCAGCCCAATAAATATTCTTAGTGATTTTTTATTTAAATTTGTTTGAAGTTATGAAGCATTTTGATTGCCTTAAATTTATTATAGCTTTCCATGTTTACCCATGTGCTTTTTAGATTTATAAATAATGTTACATACATTAGTCAGCTACAATGTTGCTAAAGACCGTTTTCAAATCGAACGTCTCAGTAAATAGTTATTGATTTATATACAATCGGAAATTCTTCAACGAGTGCTTCGAGAAGCCCAAGCAGGACAGTTCGGTTTTGCGTCGTCCGATTGATTTAGCTGACGGATTCGCGCGTTTTCGTTGCCGGAGAATTTTTTCCCCCTGTTTTGGAGCGTCTTGCTGGGTAGTGCTTCGAGAAGCCCAAGCAGGACAGTTCGGTTTTGCGTCGTCCGATTGATTTAGCTGACGGATTCGCGCGTTTTCGTTGCCGGAGAATTTTTTTCCCCCTGTTTTGGAGCGTCTTGCTGGGTAGTGCTTTGTGAAGCCCAAGCAGGACAGTTCGGTTTTGCGTCGTCCGATTGATTTAGCTGACGGATTCGCGCGTTTTCGTTGCCGGAGAATTTTTTTCCCCCTGTTTTGGAGCGTCTTGCTGGGTAGTGCTTTGTGAAGCCCAAGCAGGACAGTTCGGTTTTGCGTCGTCCGATTGATTTAGCTGACGGATTCGCGCGTTTTCGTTGCCGGAGAATTTTTTTCCCCCTGTTTTGGAGCGTCTTGCTGGGTAGTGCTTTGTGAAGCCCAAGCAGGACAGTTCGGTTTTGCGTCGTCCGATTGATTTAGCTGACGGATTCGCGCGTTTTCGTTGCCGGAGAATTTTTTTCCCCCTGTTTTGGAGCGTCTTGCTGGGTAGTGCTTTGTGAAGCCCAAGCAGGACAGTTCGGTTTTGCGTCGTCCGATTGATTTAGCTGACGGATTCGCGCGTTTTCGTTGCCGGAGAATTTTTTCCCCCTGTTTTGGAGCGTCTTGCTGGGTAGTGCTTCGAGAAGCCCAAGCAGGACGGTTCGGTTTTGCGTCGTCCGATAGAGTTTGTTGACGGTTTCGCGCGTGTTTTCGTCGCCGGAGATTTTTTTTTTTTTTTTTCCCTTTGTTTTGGAGCGTCTTGCTGGGTACGTATTTGGGAAGGCCCAAGCAAGACGGTTTATTTTCGGGACGCCAAGAAGTTTTGCTGTCAGTGTCAGTTTTGTGTTCAGTCGAGAATGGATGGCCAACTGGTGAGTTCGTTTCATGCTTATGATAACACATATTTTCTTGAAAGCGTAACTTTTATGTAATATTAAAACAAACTTTGTATGGTTTGTCACTATAGGTGTCGGCATTATGCTTTTTTCTTATACAATTTGAATATACATATATTTTTCTCTTTTTGACATTATTAAAAATTATCCTTTGAATTGTTCGACATTGTGAATGTTGACGTATTTTCTAAAACTTCTACCATATCGAGACAAAATGCACAGTAATACTCATATGTAATTTTCAAACAAACTATGTATGGTTCGTCACTACAAGTGTCGGCATTATTCCTGTTTCATATAAGTTAAAATATATACATGTAATTTTCAGTTTTCGTCATTAATAAAAACGTCTTTTGAATTGTTCGACATTATAGATGTTGACGTAATTTTTCCAAAAACTTCTCGAGACAAAAATACAAAACTAGCTTTAAATACAAGTCGTATATTTCCCCCTTGTCCATGGATCGCATCACCGACCAGAGGTGACTCCCAGATCTTTTCCTTCCTCACTAATAAACACCCTTCCCGTGGTGATTGTGGAGATGCAGAGGTATTCTCGGTCTCTAGAAGCAACAATCATTACACCCTAACATTCCTTCCCCATCCCAACTGACTGTAAGGACTTGGCCGGCGCCGTTATTGATCAATAATATTAGATCTGCTAAAATTGCACTTCGAGAGTAAGCGGAAACTCCCATCCCTTATTCATTTGGATCGTAGTGCAATTCTTACCAGTTCCGATCAATCACGGAGTAGCAACCATTGACATGTACAGTCAGTTTATGCTATGCTATGCTATGCATGCTATATACAATCGGAAATTCTTCAACAGTGCTCATTTAGTTTCTGAACAGGCAACATTGATGCACCTGGTGCCAAAGATAGCACGCACAAATCATGGCTACTACCTCCCCGAGCAAAAAAAAAATTGCTACTGAATACCAAACTAAGATATTCCATACCGGATAATTTCCAATACATACAACCTGAATGAGGTGTAAATGAGCCCTGCATAAAAACTAAAATACCTCAAATAATATCTCATGCATATTATGCAACCACCAAACTGATAATTAGGTCAGGTATTTTAATACCTTAATAATACATGATGGATTTTCATATAAAAGTGAAATTTTTCAATAGTAGTTCAATACCTCCAGCAATCCTCAACAGCTATCGAATACCAAAATGAAGCATTTTCAATTTTTAAACATTTTTTCCAATACCATTATAATACCAAAATATGGTTTAAACAACTGAACAAAACCTAATTATGGTATGATACCGAGATATGGTATGAATAGATTAATGCGAGTAATTTGCTCCTCCACGGGCTATGTTTCACTACATATATCCAGTGATCCCGCATAGCAACTCAGCCAGTCATACAAAAATCAAACACTTATTACTGAGGCGTCCGATTTGAAAATGGCCCTCGACAAAGTTATAGCTAATGAATCTGTCTAACAGTATCTGAATAGCTCTAACCCTCAAGAGCACATGGGCAAAAACTATGACCAATTGAGCACTCGCTTTTCCCAAGGTAATTTAGATACAAACTTTGAAGGGCTTGTGCAGTTCCAGTTTCCATCCAAATGAGCTCGAATTTTGGGAGGACACCCTAAAAGATCATTATTGGTTGATATTCCGTGAGCATGAATTGCAATGATAAAGCTCTCGATGAGCACCCATTATCTCTGAAAATCCTATACTCCAAAGAGCTCGTGAGCTCAAGAAGAAATACCTTATATCATCACAGAGCGTATAGCCACACGTTTCAATGCTCTGAGTAAACTAAACATTCTCAAAAATTCACCAAACAAGGACTGCGTTGCCTCAAATGCATAACAAATCAATTTAGGTAATATTACATAAATGAAATAACGTAAATGGAACTTACGTAAAAAGAGGATTGGGTGAACGTATTATGTTACTTGTAAGCAAAGAAGTTAGGGGTAAGAATTATAATTTAATAAAAATATAACTAAGTAAAGAGATTTATGCAACCTACCCAATCACAGTTTTATATTGAACTTGAAATATTGGCGAAATTACACATTCTGCGAGACACTGATTGGAAAATGCTGATCATGATTATCGGATTGGAATTTTTACACTTAATCAGCAATCCCTTTGCAATGGTACTTCGAAAAAATGTTCACTTACATGTTCGTCTAACTTATTATATTATGGCTTATTACAACTTGATATTTGATGGTATCTTGAAATCAGTCGAATTAATCGGAATCACATATCCTTCAAATAAAAATGTTTCTTGTAAACGATATATTTATACAACGGCACCAATTTACCGCGCTCATCGGGTGACGACAGTAGATAACTGGACGTACCAGTCATACAACGTAAGTACCACCGAAGAATGGAAACGAATCCAATTTCACGTCCGTTCTCATTTCGTTCACTTTACAAAGTTGGAAATTTGATAGTCGGTCAGATCTCGCCACGAATTGTCCGCGTCGTTGTTGGTGGTTGTATTTCGTCGCATCTTGGAACCGCTACGGAGGATGAACTCTGCGAACGAAATCGAATAGAAGTAAACGGGAAACGAAATATAGTTGAGCAAACCATCATCATACTACGTAATTAATAGGGACCATCTCGTTGAACATTGTGTTAACTCGTGACAGTACTTCTCAGTAAAGTTGTGCATATTGAGTTGGCAAGAGAAATTATTCCTTAGTGAAAGGGTAGGAAAAGGAGATCTGATTTTCTGCTACCAGTAGGCGAATTACGGCGCGTATTTTCTTCGAAGAAAAGACAATTTTCTTGCTGGAGCGTAATGGAAGAAAATTTCTTCTCTTCGAAGAAATTGTTCGCCGGAATTCACCTACAGATTAGATCACGACGTATGCATTTATAAAAATGTTGTTCAATTATGGAGACATTTAATGAAAAACGAATTATCACAAAATGATGCACGCGCCAGTAGGAAACTTCCCAGTAGAGGAAGCACCGAGCCAATTATGCAGATGAATGTTTGGCTTTTGACTTTTAACCTTGCACGGTTCATTGTTAAATACAAATTCCAAAGAAAAAATACTATACTTTCATGACCGATTATGAAAAATATTTTGGTTGGAATTTTTCAATATAGAAGATTAAAAAAAGTGAAAAGAATTTAAAACACAAACACAAAGGGAAACCGTCATGTAATTCACCTGAAATTTGGGTCCCGGATGCCTGCTCCTGGTTTATTTGTCTCATGCTGTGCTTACGGAACATCCCAAACACCGCCTTCCTGTAAATAACAGCAAAAAAGAGATAGTCCATAAATCAAGCTCCGGGAAATCATCCAACATCATAGGGTTGCCCGTTGACGTACCTGAAGTTCTGCCCACTGACGCAGTACAGGATGAAGTTAATGCCGAAATTTGTCATGAAGAACAGATGACAGCAGTTTTGCACCAGCAACACGATATGGGCATGTTCGGTCTGTGAACGGGAAAAAAAGAAATAAAATACAATGCCGTGTCATTTTGTTTTGTGTATGGAAAAAAAGTTATGCTTCATTGAGCTAAGCGCCTGAGGTGTACTAACTCAAGCCGTAACCAGGAATCAGAAAGCTAGCTCACCCGAAATGGATAAGCTGCCCAAGTCAGTCAGTGTCTTGCCTTTTACTTCCAGTGCCAATAGGAGTAAAACCGAATTCAAAATTCTTAAGCTCGGTATAAATTACGAGAAGGTTTGAGCTGAACCATATACAACCGAAAACATCTGCGTTTTGAGGTTTGCCAGTGGCAAACAGGTTCATAATAGGGGAACAGGTGGTGAAATGAAAAGCTGTTGAAGTGTAACCCAGTTCGACAAAAAAAGTCGATCTGAGTGCAAAGAGACCGGACATCCCGGGCTTGAAAATATAAAAATAAACAAAAATAATGGAGTTTTTAGAATTTTCGTGTCTGCCCCAGGTCATTTTTAAAATATACTTGAACATTTAGCATGTTGTATTTAAAAATCTAATCTAATCAATAACCCGAAACAGTGTTTTATTATCAGGACAGCAGAATTCATGTGCCATGTCATGTTTTAAACTTGAAATTCAATATGAAGAGTTGTATTAAGATTTGCATGGACCCCCCCCCTTTTGAACCCTCCCCATTTTTAAAGTACTGCAAATGATGGAATATTTGATATAAACGGTAGAAATAAGCGATGTTAGTGATTCTACAATCTACCAGCAATCTCTCCAGAAATATCGTGGCTTATGAAAAACCCCTTTACTATACCATGGGACCGTCCATAAATTGCGTGTTCATTTCAGAAGGGGGTCTGTAAAAAGGTTCAAACTTCCAAAAATATAACCACATGGTTCATGGAGGACCCCTTGCAGATTATTTTGTGTCATGTTTACTATGATGACTGATAATACTTCATTTTAGTCCCAAAAAATGCCTTTTAATTGTTATTGGACTTTTAAGCATTTTCACAAATATCTTAAATTTACATTTTCAAAACAAATTTATTTTTTGTTCACGAAGATATACAATTCATTGAGATATCAGTAGAGTTTATTTGCAGCTACACTATCTTCTGCATTATTTTTTGTACATCACGTTTTTATACTTTTGCTAGAATTTTGGATTGAGAAAAATAAAATGGAATATATGGTATTATATGGAATATATGGTTTCATGATACTTTTTATTAACCTTTTTCCTACATGTATTGAAGAACGAAATATTTTGGTTTAAATTGGTGATTGTCTTTTATGTTCTTCTGGATATTTTTGTCGAACTAATCCCAAACAATATGTTCCCATTGCATTGACGTTATTTTTCCTTTAAACCGTTGTTCGATGTCCTTGAAATCTAAATCTACTCGCTCACCCTGCTCGTCCGAAAAACTTCCAAGGTTTGAAGGAAATCTTACAAGATGACAAATCAAAGAATGCATTTTCATTGTAACATTAATGTCAATTTTTTATAGCTAGCCATCATGTTACTTATAAGTTCTTTGTAGTTGTTTGCTCTATGGTTCAACAGAAAACCAACACAAACAAGTTCGAAATTTTGGTAAGCAGATTTTTAATCAATTGTTAATATGTTATCAAAATCGATTTACCCCGTTTGGCATAAAGTCATTTGGCATAAAATCGTTTGGCATAATGGTCGTTTGGCATAATGGCCGTTTGGAATAATGGTCGTTTGGCATAATGGCCGTTTGGCATAATGATTGAGTTAGAATGAATATCAGCATTTTCGAAGCTTTTACCGAGAACAGTACCACTGAGCCCATAGCAAAAATAACATAAAGTATCGTTGAGTTGTTGCGATATACATATTTGAAAATAGTAAATTGGCAAAGAAAGTTCGCAGTTATTAATAAAAGGAACGCACATATTTTGCACAGATCAAGCTCTGTCCTAGTTTGCACGTAACACTTGATGAAAATTACTTGGAGAAGAAGGAAAAATTTATTTGCAAAATATTAAAAGCTCTTATCCAAAGATCTTTTATTGCAGCATAATGCAAAAATAGCCTAAATACGAGAGCAGATTATTTTTCGTTTAAAATGTGAAAGGCTCTAACACTACATATCTTCTCACAACATAACTCAAATGAACAACACAATGTTGAAAGAAAATATATGTAGCAAAACTTAACGATTCAATATAAATTTTAATTTTGAAAGTGTACATTAAAAACACTGTCTATTATCGAAAGGAGGGAAAATTTGTGATTGAAATAATATTTTTCCAGCATATGTTGAAAGGAGATCTTGTGTTTGCAAAAAAATATGTTGAATATTTACAGGTTCTAAAGTAATTATTATTCTAACAGCACATCTTGCAAGAATCGCGAAATATATAAATGGTAAACATTTAGCTTGACTTAATAATATTATTTAAAACAGTATATATATAAAGAACAGCCTATTTTTAGAAGAAGGCAAAATTTATGATTAAATCAATAGAAGATTGGACGCCAAAAACTATTGCGGCATAGTAAAACGAAAAGACATCAAAAATTGCGTTCAGAATCATAGCTCTTGTCCTACTTTTCCCCAAATGTCGGTTCCCCGAATGTCAGTTCCTAAAATGACTCGTTTCCCTGAAAAGTGATGCAGTTTAAATAGGTGCTATAATAGTCTTTAGTGGCTGGAAGGTGAACGAGCAAGAACGATAAGCAATCAAAAGAAGCTGGTATTCTGTCATTCTTGGCTATACACATGTTGGCAAAACTATTGAGGACGGTAAAACTCGAAAGAATC
This sequence comes from Aedes aegypti, assembly GCF_002204515.2. NCBI lineage: Eukaryota > Metazoa > Arthropoda > Insecta > Diptera > Culicidae > Aedes > Aedes aegypti. The sequence continues at coordinate 146,599,174 of NC_035108.1, forward strand.
GCCAATTAAATAAAGAAGGGTGCATATCAGATGGCCAGTTCGCTCACCACCCTGAAATGTGTAAAGTTATGACAAGTATGAGTGCCACAAACTTTTCGGGGAGATGGACTTTGTTGAAGCGGGATATTCGGAGAAATGCTATTCGGAATACTGGCGTTCGGAGTAATGACATTCGGGGAACCGACATTACGGGAAAAGTAGCAGAACCCATCAAAGTAACTGCAGTAATCGATTTCTCTTTTCGCTGATAACTTGAGCAGATCAATGCTATCAATTGCCGCCATTTTGTCAGTTGGGAACAACAAAATACAGTACTGACCCGATTTTATCAGCCCCCGATTTTGTCTGCCCCCGATTTTGTCTACCCCCGATTTTGTCAGCTTTTTGACCCGATTTTGTCAGCCTATTTAAAATTTGTCAAAAAATTGTTATCGTCATGTTTTACCACGTTTACACTCAAATTGATGATGATGTTTGATGTCATGCACGCATGGGCGTAGCCACAGGGGGCAATGACAATGCCTTTAATTAAGTGCTAAAAATCGATATTACCAATATAAGGGAGGGGGGAGCTCCTGATAAAAAAAAACTGGCTACGCCCATGTCCATCGCCCTCTTAAAAGTCTATGTCACCATGTAACACATAAAAAATTGAAAAACAGGAACAAAATAAAATGACCCGATTTTGTCAGGTTCCCCATTTTGTCAGCCCAAAATTCATCGAGGGGCTGACAAAATCGGGTCCTTACTGTATCTAAAAAATAAAAAAAATCTTGAAAGAACAGCCTATGTATAAAAGAAGGGGAAATTTGTTTCAATTTGTTTTCAATGTTTGAAAGAAGGGTAAATTAGTGCTAAATATATCAAAATCTTCAGGCGAAAAATTATTCCAAGAGAAGATTTTAATATTTTAATATTTGAAAGAAGGGTAATTTCTGCATAAATTATAAAATATTATTGACAATAACTTTCCTCTTATGCTTTAGTTTATTCAAGAGCATATGTTTGTAGAATAAAGTGACATTTTGCATCAATTATTGTCAATTATTGACTCCAAAACAAGCCCGAATCTCATCTTAAGAAATTCTTGGTTTCAGACTCATTATGCCAAACGACCATTATGCCAAACGACCATTATGCCAAACGACCGTTATGCCAAACGACTTTATGCAAAATGACCATTATGCCAAACGACTTAATGCCAAACGGCTTTATGCCAAACGACTTTATGCCAAATGACCTACCACCATCAAAATCAGTGCTTTTGAATATATTTCGAATTTCAGGCGCATCTCAACTTTCTAGTGACTTAATTTTGGGAAAAGATCCTTCAGATGCTCCGTCACTTTAGAATTTTGGCATTCAGGATAATGGGGTAGAATCGCAAACACAATGATTAATTTTAGACAAATCTTTGATTTGTAAATCCCTTCTAAAGTACTGCTTGTACCAGTGAAGTTTATTTGCATGTGTCTTGGAATGTTAAAACCTACAAATGTTACACAAAATACTTCTAACCAAATCACATTTTGTGTTATCCATTTTCACCTTGCATTGATATTTCACTTTGTTTTTCACTTGAATGAAGAAACATATAATATTTCAATACAGTACCAGAATAACGGCCTAAAATGAGATTTATTCACCTAACAGTTTATTTGATAAATTAAAATCATTTAATGCACATCTGTTTCTTTATATAGAATTGAAATTATATCCGCTTAACTTCAAACCCATTTTACTGGGAATGTATAAGTTTTCACATTAGCCCTAATTCTGACTCTGTATTGAATTTCAAGCGTTTGCAACTGTGTGTCTGCTTAAATTAGCGTACATCTTTTTACGCCATTCTAGATTGTTTTTCCCGAAACGACTATTTGTATACTAACATTGAATTGTCTTGGACAACCACTTCCCAGTGGAACCCGAAGATGTTGGCTCGTTTTTTCCTATGGGGTAGTATTGTGGTGCCAGAAGCCTGTTTTTATAAATTGATCTTGCCTGTAAATCGTTGGCCAGGAGGCACAAGTATTGTTTGTTTTCCAATTAATCAATGTGAAATGTACCGATTTCCAATAGCTTCAATTTCAGCAATGTTTATCCTTCAATATTCAACACCCAGAAAAAAGCAGTTTACGGGCACCATATCGATAGGATATTCATAAGATTATCAAACATTATCATACAAGCATAGGATTAATTAAAAATTAGTTCATGGTCCGTTGATCTGTCAGGGAAGATTCATAAACCACATGGACTTTTTTTTGGAAATCAAGATCCCTCTCCGGCGACAAGTTAGATTGTGAGAACTTTCGAGCGATCACCATTCTAAATGCGGCCTACAAAATATTATCCCAGATTATCTTCCGTCGTCTGTCACCCGTAGTAAACTAGTTCGTGGGAAGTTATCAAGCCGGCTTCGTTGACGGCCGATCGACAACGGACCAGATCTTTACTGTACGGCAAATCCTCTTAAAATGTCGTGAATACCAGGTCCCAACGCATCACCTTTTCATCGATTTCAAGGCGGCATACGACAGTATCGACCGCGTAGAGCTATGGAAAATCATGGACGAGAACAGCTTTCCCGGGAAACTCACGAGACTGATAAGAGCGACGATGGAAGGTGTGCAAAATTGTGTGAAGGTTCATGTTGCAAGAATGCCGGACAGCAACCCTGCAAAGATGGTATTCGCTTCGGATCCGGTTGGTACAAGAAGGCGTGGAGCGCAGCGAGCTAGGTGGGCGGATCAAGTGCGTATCTTATTTGGCGAGCGTGGGGCAGAACCGAGGATGGAGAGATGCGGCCACGAACCGAGTATTGTGGCGTGAAATTGTTGATTCAGTGTTATCTGTGTAGATGTTAACTAAATAAATGAAATGAATCCCTCTCCCCCGTCGCACATAGGTCCAGATTTTCAGATAGCTGGCAAAAGCCCTATTTCCAAACATAGTTTTTAGTTGAAAAGCAATGTTAAACATTCATATACTATATCAAATAGTTAAGAATACATACGAGAATTTAAAAAATAATAATATATTTCTACATGTTCAGACGTTAAATAGCTGCACATGTCCAAAAACCTTAATTTTTGCTTATAAACTCAACCATTTTCACCAAAACCTGTGCAAATTTGGGTTTCAGTATATTTTTTTTCTGCTTGATAACTCATTCTCATATGGATTCAGCATCCTCGGATGAAAATTTATATACAAGTTTCATTAATGTTAATTACCCAGACAACCAGAAATCGCATGGAAGTTCACGTTATAACTCGTTTATTCATACAAATTTCATCAAACCCGCAAAACACCGTGGATAAACTCGTCAGATTGATTAGTTTCCTCGCACAAAACACTTCTTTTCTGAGTTCATTTGTACATTTTGTTTCGTCTCGTACACTCGTACAAAGTAAATCGAATCAATCCGTAGCAGCTGTCAAATCAACATTTGTTATCATATGTTAAGTCGGATAAGATCACAGGTTAGTGCGGTAGAAAATTTATACACTCGCATTGTATGTTATTATTCATCACATAATATATGCACGCATATCGCCTCCACTTTTGTACGTAGAAGGCCTTTTCGCGACATCTTATAAGTGAAATTTTGCACATATAAAGCCTCCAGGTGATTTCGTTATACGTACATTTTGGTTGTCTGGGTACTTATTACTTTTTGTTGAAGGTACTTCAAATAAATGAAGAAGAGCTTCCTAATACCGTACGAATCGCTCCCCGCTACTCCCTGCGGAGATATCTTGCTCAAACACGCGTTTAGGACTGAGGAATCGATTAAAGAAGATTCTTCTTGCCTAAGTTTGCCTAAACAGTAGTTGTTTGAAATAGTAGAGAGCTGAAAAGTGTATGAATAACAGCATTTTTGTTAGAATTTTGCTCTATGAGAACAACAAATTGTGAATATGCCCAAAATAGAGTCTTCAACCCTAAACCATGTTTCACAACACTTGTAATAACTAAAAATAGTGAAATATTGAGAATGTGCAATTTCTGCCATGATTCTATTAAACTGGACCAATGTGCGTCGTGGCCTTTTGTCCATACACAAATTTAAAAAAGTCACGTGGTTTATGAAGAGACCCTTGATCTAAAATTCGATATTGCAAACAAGAAACAAAACAACCTGCAAGGGGTCCTCCATAAACCACGTGATTATATTTTTGGTAGTTTTCATCCCCCTTCTCCTTGAGGTCAACTTCAATTTTTTTTTTACAGGAACCGTAACCTTTGAACAGACCCCCCCCCCACTAAAATGAACACGCAATTTATGGACGGTTCCATAGTATAGTAAAGGGGTTGTTCATAAGCCACGATATTTCTGGAGAGAATCACTAAAATCGCTTATTTCATCCATTTATATTAGATATTCCATCATTTGCAATACTTTAAAAATGGGGAGGGTTCAAAAGGGGGGGGGGGTGGTGGAGTCCATGCAAATTCTAATACCATGCCCACACAGTTACGGATCACCCACAGTTACGGATCACTTTGGCATATAACATCGGATAACACGCTCAAAACATAAACGTTGACGTTAAACATATTTTTCCCATGATATACTATTTGTCTTCTACCATTTGTAATGTTAAGCACAACATTCAACCACTAAATAACGGTGTATTTTACAAATGTTTAGTTGGTATCACACGGCTATCACTGCATGATCGTTTACTGTAAGAGGTGCCGTCAGCATTCATAAGCTCCCACAGGTGGTAAAATTCAAATGTTATATCATAAAGCATGCTCGTTTGCTTCGATTGAGTATGAATTCATCTTTGGAAAACATTTTTCTTGATTGTTGATTCTAAATACCGAATATTAGCACTTCTAACTAGTGATCCATAATATGGACCAGGATATCTCGCGTAACAATTCAAAAGGGCCAATCCTCAGATCGTTGACTCTGAGAAAATTCGATTTGAATATTATTCACCACATTTTCAATTCCTATTTTTCAGTATTCAAATCAATCAATGTGATTTCTTGCTAGTTGAGTGACGATTTACTAAGTGACTACACGCTAATAATCAATTTTATTCTGAAAACTGACAAAAATGTGGAAAATATGATGAGTTTAAATGCTTGGTCCATTTTCGATTTTCATCAAGGCATGGGCCTTTTTAATTGGCCAAAATAGAATTTTATTAGCGTGCTTGGCCCAAGGGTAGGCCTTTTCGGTTTTCAATGAATGAGCAAGAGAGAGTCATTGGCCTCTCACCATGCTAAGGCCAATGACAGTTTGCGAAATTTTCCGATTGTAGGCCCTCTTGATGGAGCGAGAACCAATCATTGGCCTTTTCGAGCGGGGACCAATGAATGATTGGAAAAAAGCGGTTTTTGGCCGTTTTGAAAACCGAGTTTATAACGGTAAGTTTTATGATTATGTTGACAATGTTTGCATAGTTTGTGGGTGCTGGAAGATGCTATCGAATGGTATCAAAACCCGATATGTTTACAATTTGATCATTGGCCCTTTAGAATTGTTACGCGAGAAATGATTGTTTACCACGGTTATGGATCACTTCCAAAGAATGTAGATTTCTGCCATTTACTTATAAGTTCTGCCATTTACTTATAAGTTTCTCTATTTGAGATTCTGCTCAGAGGATTCGAACATTCATTAAAGAGATATAAATGCTGGAAGTTCCAAATTCTCCAAGTCCGCAGCTACAAAGCAAAGCCATGCTAAAGGTGTCTGGGTTCGATTCTCGGTCGGTCCAGGATCTTTTCGTAATGGAAATTTCCTTGACTTTCCTGGGCATAGAGTATCATTGAACCTCTCACGATAGGCAGCGCCCATTTATTACGTAACGCTAAAATGAGCAATTTTTGGACTCCCTCCCCCCGTCCGTAACGCTTTTTATATGAGAATTTTTAATTTTTGTATGAGCCGTAACGCTTAAGCCAACTCTCCCCTCCCCCTAGAGCGTTACGTAATTTGAGGGCGCCGCCATAAACGAATGCGGAAATGGCAACTTAGGCAAAGAAAGCTCTCAGTTAATAACTGTTCTACGCTGGGTAGTCGGCTCTTTTCCAGAAGGGACGTTAATGCCAATAAGGCTGATACAAATATTAATTTTCTTTTATGTCATCCCCCCTTCAAAAATCCGAAAATTTTGAAAGGGAGAAAAAAAAAGTTTCATCATTTTTTGACATCAGTTAGATATTTTCAATTCAAACAAGCAAAATAATTATCCAGAGGACGTTTGAAAAAAGTTCAACAATTATCGTTGAAAATAAATATTCGAAAATATAACTCTTTTTTCATATTTATTTTTTGTTCCTTATTTATTTTTATCCCTCCCCTCGTACCTTCCAAGTTGTCTCGGATATAAAAGAAATTTAATATTTGTATCAGCCTAAGAAGAAGAATAAATGATCTCACCAGAAATTGCTTTCTTTATTTCTGCTGGGATATTTCCAACATTTCTCTAGAAATTTATCCATGAATACATACATACATACATACAAGGGCACCGTAATTTCTGGTAAGATTGATCGTTTTTCATGGTTTTTCTGATCTGTTCTTTATAATGTTGTCAATGCCAAACAACTGAATGCAGGAAAACAAAAACAACGGCAAGCCTCATTAGCTCATGTAACGAAATTTTCTAACAAATGTGATTTTAGTGCTGAAAATTAACTTTAAAATAAAAAATCGGAAGATAACATTTCGGGGTGAAATTGATCACTTATCAAAGCGATTATTGTTAGTTTTTAAAACCACTCTGTAGTGTAGAGTCCTACCTTTCTTGTAGAAGACTATCTTGCAAATGTTGGTAATGTAGTAAATTATATTGTTATTCAATAGATTTGTAGACAATGAACATTGTACTGTGTAAACTTCCGCTAGCTTTAGTATATAAGGCGGGAGCACCCCGATGGGGCTCTCTTTTGTATCCCGACCGTAGACTAATAAAGAAGTCTAAGTGAACCCCGTGCGTTTGTGAGTATAGTCCGAACATATCAGTTTTGGCGACGAAGTGGATTAATCGGTCGTGTGATAAGTCACGTGTGTCGTGCAAGAAACAATGACGAGTGAAAATAAATCGAACCCGTTCCAGGGGTCTAGTGTACAGAAAGTGGCGATGTTAGGCCGGATGGATCCGTTTATTCCTGGCGAAGATTTCGAGGTGTATATGAAAAGATTAAAAATGTACTTCATTGCTAACGGTATTCCGGATAGTTTGAAAGCGGCAGTTTTAATAACTGTGATGGGTAACGAAACGTTCCAAATACTAGATTCGTTGTTTAGTCCAGAAGATCCGTGCGAGAAAACATTCGATCAAATTGTCGATAAATTGAAGAATCAGTTCAAACCGATGGTGATAGTAGCAGCTGAAAGATACAAGTTGTATACGCGAAAACAAAAAGTGAATGAACCGATCGCGGAATATGTCGTGGCTCTAAAGCATCTCGCTCAGTCGTGTAACTTTGGTACATTTCTTGCCGATGCTCTCCGTGATGCGTTCATAATCGGTATTCAGAACCAAAAAATTCGAAGACGGCTACTCTCTGAAGAACTTGATTTTGACAAAGCATACAAAATAGCATCTAGTATGGAGTTAGCTAATGTCGAAGAAACGAAGCTTAATGTTGATAATGGACTGAACCACGTGGTGTACAGAAAGAAAAATGTTACTAGTGAAAGTGTGAAACGTAGTGGCGGTATAACAAAGCAAACAATAGATCAACAGAAAGTGAAGCATTGTACTCGATGCGGAAGATCTAACCATGTGAACAACAAATGTCCAGCTGCTAACGTGATGTGCTATAAGTGCCGTTTGAGAGGTCACTTTGCGAACCAGTGCAGAACGCGAAATGTCCATTCGCTTCATGAAAATGACGGAGATGGGAGTGATGATGAAATCGTAGACGTCATCAGTTGGGTCGCAGAAGGTAATGATCCGTTGCACGTTCCAGTTCACGTAGAAGGTAAGGAGGTTATTATGGAGATTGATAGCGGAGCGTGTAAGTCAATTATTAGTGAGGATGAGTACCGAGAAAAGTTTAATCATATCAAGTTAAAACAAGGATCGAAGTCATTTCAAGTTATTACAGGGCAAAAATTTAGGCCATTAGGAGTGGGAGAATTCAGAGTCAGTTTGCCGAATACGAAAAACATGATCAAGTTAGAGATGAGTGTTGTGCAGTCTGAGTTCAAGTTCAAGCCACTTTTAGGCCGGTCTTGGTTAAATGCGTTGTACCCTGGGTGGAAAAGCAGATTAGTTACACGTGAGAACAATGATCTACATCTGATTGACAATGTTATGAATGAGGCAGTGAAAACGGACACAGAAGAAATGAATAGCAACTTCCTCAAAGTTTTACGAGATACTTATCCCCAAGCTTTTAGCGAAGACAGTAGTGTGCCGATAAAGGAATTTGAGGTAGATATTATTATGAAAGAACACACTCCGGTCTTCCACAAGGCGTACGAACTGCCTTTTAAAATGCGGGAATCTGTGGAAGAAGAATTGAATAGAATGGTAGATGGTGGAATTTTGAAGCCCGTGAAACACTGTAGGTATGCAAGCCCAATAGTAGCAGTCCCCAAATCAGATGGTAAATCGATTCGAATTTGCGTAGATTGTAAACGAACCATTAACCCTTTTGTTCAAACTGAACATTATCCACTTCCCCGAATCGATGATATTTTAGCGAGTTTTCCAGGGTGTAAAGTGTTTTGTGTCCTTGACCTGAAAGGCGCATACCAGCAGCTAGCTTTATCCGAAGAATCAAAAAAATATTTAACTATCAACACCCATAAAGGTCTGTTTCAATTTCAGAGGCTGTGTTACGGAGTAAGTAGTGCTCCTTCAATTTTTCAACAAGTCATAGATCAGATTTTAAGAGGATTGAAATTCGTAAAATCCTACATTGATGATACGTTGATAGGTGGTAAAAATTACGCAGATTGCTTGAATAATTTAAAACTGGTTTTGGAACGTCTAAACATGTACAACGTACATGTGAACATAGCGAAATGTAGTTTTTTTTCTGCCCCAAGTTGATTATCTCGGACACACTCTAAGCGAAAAAGGCATAAGTCCCAATAATGACAAAATCAAAGCAATTGTACATGCTCCTAGCCCGACAAACAACTCTCAACTGCTATCCTATTTAGGACTACTGAATTATTATTCACGATTTCTTCCAAACATTAGCAGTTTATTGAGGCCACTGTACGACCTACTGAAAAAGAATGCCTCTTTTCGGTGGACTGAAGTACATCAAAAAGCGTTTGAAGATAGCAAACAACTTTTGCTGTCGAATAGTTTGTTGGAAATGTATGATCCAAATAAAAAGTTGATCGTTTCTTGTGATGCTTCTCCATATGGAGTAGGAGCAATTTTGTCTCATGAAATTAACGGAGAACTCAAACCAGTAATTTTTGCTTCTAGCACATTATCCCCCGCGGAACAAAATTATTCACAGTTGCATAGAGAAGCACTAGCAATAATGTTCGCGATTAATCGTTTTCATAAGTATATTTACGGATACCAATTTGAGTTACACACAGACCATGAACCCCTACAAGCTATTTTAAATCCCAAGAAATGTAAAAATGCGATTGCAGTTGCGAGATTACAAAGGTGGGCAGTCCAATTATCTATGTATAATTATGTGGTTAAATATAAATCCTCCATGAAAATGCGACACGTGGATGCGTTATCAAGATTGCCATTGATGGACGAAACGAAGGTAGATTTTGTTAAATCATTAAATATCTCAGAAGAAGTACCTATCGATTTAGAAATGATCCGTGAATGTTCCAAAACAGATCCATTGATAATTAAATTGATAAAATTGTGTCAATCGGGATGGACGAAAATGAATCATGCCGATCCGGAGTTGAAGTATTATCAAAAGCTTCAACATTGTTTATCAGTAGAGGATGGTTGTTTGGTTTATCGAGATCGATTAGTGATTCCTGATCAAGTTAAAACAAATATTTTGCGTTTGTTACACGAAGGCCACATTGGAATAGTTCGTACAAAAATGCTGGCTAGGCAATATGTTTGGTGGAGAAATATCGATAGCGATATTGAAGAGTTCATCAATGAATGTTCGGTTTGCCAACAAACTCAGAAAAAAACACCTTCTGTTACTGTGCCTTGGCCTAAGCCATCGGCCGCTTTAGAACGAGTGCATGTAGATCTGTTCTATTTTGGAAAATTCACATTTTTCATTATTGTTGACGCTTTTAGTCGTTGGATAGAAGTTTTTCGTCTGAATACATCTAATGCAAAAACGATTATAGATTATTTCAGAAAATTCATTGTAACGTTTGGGTTGCCAAAAGAAATTGTGTCGGACAATGGGCCACCGTTCAATGCCTATCAGTTTATTGATTTTTGCAACCGACAAGGCATAAAAGTCACGAAATCACCTCCGTACCATCCCGAATCGAACGGATTAGCCGAACGTGGAGTTCAGACTGTTAAAAATACGTTAAAAAAGTGTTTACTTGATCTCAGATATCGTACATTAACAATAGACGAGCAGATAGACAACTTTTTGTTCAAATACAGAAATACTCCTAACGCTGTCTCTGGATTCTCTCCTTCTGAAGTAATGTTCAAATTTAAGCCTAAGACACTAATTGATAAATTGTCTATTAAACAGTAGTGTAACCCAAAAACTGATTATAAAACGAATAATGAATATGTATCAAAAGAAAATATTAAATCGTTTAAGAAAGGAGAAAAGATAATGTATATGAACCATTTTAAATCTTTTTGTAAATGGATTCCCGGTAGAAATATAGACAAACTCTCAAGAACGTTGTACCGAATTGAAATTAATGATAATGTAAGAATAGTTCATGTTTCATCCATACGAAAATCTAAACTCAGCGATAAATATCACCCCAATGTTTCTACTAGCTCTCAAGTTGAAACTCGATTACCGCAGGTTATCATAAAGAAGAAAATCATTAAGAAAAACCAAAACATGCAATCAAAATGGTCAGATTTTTCGAAGCTTAGACGATCGCAAAGAAAAAGAAAACCTCCGGTTTTTTATAAGTGTTAGGAAAACTAAAAGGGGAGAAGTGTAGTGTAGAGTCCTACCTTTCTTGTAGAAGACTATCTTGCAAATGTTGGTAATGTAGTAAATTATATTGTTATTCAATAGATTTGTAGACAATGAACATTGTACTGTGTAAACTTCCGCTAGCTTTAGTATATAAGGCGGGAGCACCCCGATGGGGCTCTCTTTTGTATCCCGACCGTAGACTAATAAAGAAGTCTAAGTGAACCCCGTGCGTTTGTGAGTATAGTCCGAACATATCACACTCTACTTACTTGATTTGGGCTCCATGAATCCAAATATACTTGTCAAATTCTTAACAATACAATATTTACGGATACAATATACAATTAAATTTCAAGAATACTGCGCAAAACGCATGAAAGTAGAAAATTTCTAAAGGATGTTCAAACTATCTAATAGAAATTCTATATTTTGTATTAACAAGATGAGCGTTTGAAGGTATATTATAAGAATCCTCACAAACAATCTCTTTCATACCCTTGCTTACTATTGCTTAGAGCAACGATGGACGGTGTACAAAACTGCGTGAAGATCTTGGGCGAACACTCCAGATCGTTCGAGTCTCGGTGGGGACTACGACAGTGTCGACTCGTGATTTTCACGAGATCCGGACAAGTTGTTTGCTCCGCGGAAGACATGAATATTATTGGGAGAAAATTTGAAACGCCTCAAACGCGAAGCAACAAGAGTCGGGCTAATGGTGAATGCGTCGAAAACAAGGTACATGCAGGTTGGCGGAACTGAGCGCGACAGGGCCCGCATAGGAAGCTGTGTCACGATAGACAGGGATACCTTCGAGATGGTGGACGAGTTCGTCTACCTCGGATCCTTATTGACGGCTGACAACAATGTTAGTTGGGAAATACGGAGGCGCATCATCGGCGGAACTCGTGCCTACTATGGGCTCCAGAAGAAACTGCGATCAAGAAAGATTCACCCCCGCACCAAATGCACGATGTACAAAACGCTCATAAGACCGGTAGTCCTCTACGGGCATTAGACGAGGACTATGCTCGAGGAGGAACTGCAAGCTCTTGAGGTTTTCGAACGTCGAGTGCTAATGACGATCTTCGGCGGCGTGCAGAAAGACGGCGTGTGGTGGCGAAGGATGAACCACGAACTCGCCCAACTCTACGCAAAACTAATATCCTGAATGTAGCTAAAGCTGGAAAGATACGCTGGGCAAGGCATGTTGCAAGAATGCCGGACAACAACCCTGTAAAGATGGTGTTCGCTACGAATCCGGTCGGCACAAGAAGGCGTGGGATGCAGCGAGTTAGGTGGATTGACCAGGTGCATCAATTAGAAGGAAGCACTCAGATATTAATTTGCCAGCTCCCAGAACAGGACTGAAAAGTACAACACCGTTTTTGAAGTGGAGAAAAGTAGCACTCTTCATAATTGTTTTAACGTTGAAAAAATAAGTTTGTTATGTTTTTTATTCTTTTGGTAAAGCAGACTTATATGCAACGGAATTGGACAAATCTCTATAACATATTGATATATGAATGAATTAAACAAATATTCGTATTATTGTCGTCCTAATGTTGGTTTTTTATTGTTGAACAAAATATATTGTTAGAAAAAATTGACGTTCTAAATGTATTGAAAACCAGTCTGATACAGATATGTTGAATATTTTAACATTCATACTGCGTTCTTGGAGCAATTCTAAAACTTGTCGGATGGGGGTACAGTGGTCAACGATGAGATAAAATGAACACTTCTTAGAACTCTGCTATCAATAACATGTTTTGCAATTTGTAGACGCCTTGCACTCGCAAAAGAAGAACTAACTAGTGAAACTGAACAGAGGAACAATTTGCAACTGCTAATAATGTCAGGGGCCAAATTCCAGGAACCACCATTGGGAGGCAGATTTCTTTACCAAGAACTGTTAGTTTTCAAAGAACTAGTATGATTAATGAAGGGAGCAGGAACTATTACAGCATCTAATGGCTCAACGACATCTTTGAACGTAATCTGACCTTGTCTCAATAAAATTGTGTTTCTGTCAACTACGTTAATTTACTCTACATAATATTTTTTGAGAAAATGGTAATGCATGTAGTCAATTCAAAATCACTCTCATTATCGCTTATGTTACTGGAGTTCTATAGAAATCAGTGACTGAACACTAAAATTCCAACGGAAAATCATCGGATAATGCACCTATTTCTAGTGATATGTTCTTCTTCTTCTTCTTTCTGGCATTACGTCCCACGCTATGCCTGAACCAGACCATTATAAAAATCGAATGTACATCGGATTTTTTCTCGCTAGAGTTTAGTATTTGGGTTCTATTTTCATAATCGGAAAGTTTTAAAATATTCCATCGGTGAAATTTTGATTTTTTCCACTTTTTAGCCATTTTTCATACAAAACTCCATGAAAATCACGTTTTCGACGCATTTCAGCCCATACAAAAAGTATGGAAAAATTTTCACCGATAGAATATTTTAAAACCTTCCGATTACGAAAATATAGACCAAATACTGATCTCTAGCGAGAAAAAATCCGATGTACATTCGATTTTTATAATCGTCTGGTTCAGACATAGCGTGCGTCCCTACTGGGACAAAGCCTGCTTCTCAGCTTAGTGTTCTTATGAGCACTTCCACAGTTATTAACTGAGAGCTTACTGTGCCAATGACCATTTTTGCATGCGTATATCGTGTGGCAGGTACGAAGATACTCTATGCCCTGGGAAGTCGAGAAAATTTCCAACCCGAAAAGATCCTCGACCGGTGGGATTCGAACCCACGACCCTCAGCATGGTCATGCTGAAAAGCTGCGCGTTTACCGCTACGGCTATCAGGGCCCCTATCGTTTCTAGTGATATGTATCACTCTGATTTTAAATTTTTTAACTGAACAATTGAAAATAATTTTATCTTTCAAAAATAACATTGAGGGCATTCAAGTCAAATGTAACAAATAGCATACAATGGGATGAAGTTGATCACTTTTGTGCAATTCTATTCTATTATTCCTAGTAGGATCCATGTATTATCATCCAAATATTTTTAAAACCTGTACTGGTTGAATGTTTATCGAAGTATACAAACGTAATTTCGATGAAATGTTATCATAATAATAAAAATATATTTTAGAAACCAAAAAGTAGAGTTTTTGATTCCGGCGTGAAGTTGATCAATTACTGCAATAGGTTTCGCAATATAAAGCGATATGCTAATCAAAAGATTTGGGGTCACTGAATCTGAATCAAGTCTCAAAAATCTTACAACTTTTTGATAAATCGGTCAATCGGTCAAGTTCTGAATTACAGAGTACACCACATTAAACGCCTAAAAATATGCAATTTTCCTTTGAATTAGCAACTCGCTCACAAAAAGAACGTGTTTTTTTTTATTTGCAAATGAAATTTTATCGTCAATGCAAATTCAAAACTAAGTTCAAAGAATATACCTGGAATGTATGTAACAGTTTATTTAAATGTTTTTATACAGCCTTGGTAATAGTCGATTGATTGGAGAAGAACCCTTCAACAGTTCATCAAACATTTCATAAAAAATCTGTTTTTACATGGTATAATTATCTTGCATGTAAACACGAACTTCATAACATCAAGAGCAGATATCAGGTAATGTGACATCACGAAAATTGTGATAATTTAAATCGGATCATAGCTCTCTTGACAGTTTAAACATGCAGGTACGGGAATGATCAACTTTTCCGCACTGATCAACTACACCCCGAATTACGGTACATAAAATGTCTTTATTTATTTATTAACAGAAAATCGAAACTTTCACTTAAAAACAAGCTTTTGATCTTCAAAAAAAATGTTCAGGCCAACCATGTTGTATACTGTACTAGCTGTTGTTGTAATATCCGGAAGAAGGCTTTGCAATTTTGAGAATGATTCTGCAGCTTCCTTCCTGGTATAGCACTATTGAACTACATTGAATATCATGTGTTGAAACATTGGAAATAATGTAGAATAAAATTGTTAATAATTATAGACAAGAATCTCTAGAATCTTCTATTGCCACGATAAATGCGTAATTTTTTTGGGATAAGTTAGTAAATTGCAAGTTTTTTTTTTCTCTTGTAAGCAGGTGTATTCAACACACCTGTACAAATTTTGAACTGCTGCTGCAAGTGAATTTTGATATGTTCTTAACAATATGTTAGTAAAATCTTGATTTAGTTTTACAAAATTAGAATGATAGTGTTGCCTAACACAGAACACCTAGATATAAGAAATGAATGTAATTTTTAAAATGATACTAATAGAGGTATTAGAAAAAGCATAACCAGTAAGACTATTTTATAAGTCTGAAAGCAGAAAACCACAAAAACACACATTTTTCGCGGTTACGATTATAATACAAAAGGAGATGCTTGATAACCTTCAAATAATGATGATTTCAATTGTTTTACCCACCCCCATTCATCGTCATCGTAAAACGCAAATGTTAAGATGCCTCATTTGCAGCCCAAACTTCCAATTTTGTGAGAATACCTTTTTTTTTCCTTGCCACAAAGACAAGCCCCGTGTCAGGTCTAATCTTATTACGGTAAATATGAAAGCTATTCAAGGGAAGCTTGACGGAAAAATGACTCAATCTTGCGGCAAATATGCAAAGCATTTGTGATATCTTCACCTGTTTAGAGGGTTTCTTTAGCCGAAGTGCCTGTAGCTTTTCCTAGCTCACCTCTCTTGACAGAAGTCCACACCGCGGCGGATCAAAGAGAAGCGAAACACTTCATTTTACTCGGGGAAATTACCCGCTATTATTTGCGCTGGTGGGCAATATTTTACTGCTGTAAACAGGCAGTCGTGCAACTGATGCACTAAGGGGTGCTTGGCGTATCTAGCTGGCCAATAGTTCAAAATTCCAGAATTTGAAATATTGTTCTATTGTTCGATTGCGGAACAATGTTATATTGTGGAGTTTAATTATATTGGTGAATAATGTCAAAGTTTTTCCCTATTCAAATCTTTGTTAGCGCTGAATCACTTCTAGGTTTAGCTACGGAAAAGTGCCTAAACGTGAGTAACATTAAAAGATTATCAATCCAAATTTAGTGTTTCTTTGGTGTGATTAAACTCTTTGTTGAGAAACTGGCAACCCCGCCGGGGCGAACAACAGCGAAAGTTGATGACGAATCGATAGAACGACGAATCATACGTCTGAAAATGTAAGTTAGCCAGTCTTATACTACAAAGAAATTTACTCACGAAAAATATAACCCTTCTAGCTTGAAGCAATATGCTACTCAAGATTCAGTGGCTTTTTTTTTGGATCCCCAACAATTTCTTCAAGAATTGCTTAACACGTTACCATCCACTTCTTTACTCCAATGCGAAGGATGCAACGACTTCCAGTGTACCGGCATCACTTGATCACCATTTCTACAACAGAGACATTCCATCTTTGTTGTTCCGCGTAATTCCCGTCGTTTTGTACAGTGAACCAAAGAAGATCACTGCATACCGTTTTGATTCGTATTACGGACAGCTTCAAATTCCGGACACTGCACTTCGTATGGGAAACATTTCATACGAAATGTTTCAATTTTTGCCGTTCAAAAGTTCTCTCTTTCGAGGCTCGTTTTAGTCAACATTTTCCATCGATATCTGTGAAAATTTATAATGCTCAGCTGCCATAGATGCCTTTTTAGTGGTTTGCCGATCTCAATTAATGATTTCATTGATTTGACATTTCTATCTATGATTTTCATGAGCAGTCCGGATTACGAATAAAAGTGTCCGGAATATGAGGCAAAAGTAAGGAAGCGTCCGGAATAAGAATCATGAAAAGTCCACACATTTCTATTTATTTAAATTTATTCATGTTGCGGAATCAAAATCTTCACCAACAAATTGAAAGTTAATTGTTTTGAAGGCTCGATAACGCAGAGGAATCATACAGAATGATTCATTTTATATGCTTTTTGATAAGTTATACTTCACTGAGGTCTTAAATATCCGTAATATGAATCGAAATGGTACGCCTTCTTCGATGAAGGTTTCAATATTTCGATGATCGAGTGGAGATTGCGTGACGACACTCAAAGTGACGAGCTAGGGTGCCGGTACCAATGGTTGTAATGTACCAGTAGATTGGGCTATGCAATAAAACGTACATTTTTCGATAAAAACTATATGTGTTATTTTTGGTGGATATATCAACTCTAGTTTAGTCGATTTGCCAAATTTCAGCTTTTCATTCTATCAAAAAGTCATATAAATAATTAGGTTTACGCAAAAACTCGCTCCCTTGCACCAATAGTTGCCGTCATGTTCCAGTAGTGGATCAACGGATGGAAGCAGTTTTCAAAATGGATGTATAAAAATGAAGAAAGTCCCAGAGATGATCTTTATCCTTCATTCGATAGATGTTAGTTAATGTTCTGAGAGAAAAATGTTAAACCTATGTGAAAATTTACTATTTAGTTTGAAATTCCTTGTTTCACTCCCGAACGTCTACTACTGGAGCACTAGCGCAACTACTAGAAAACGTGTACCAATAGTGGCTCAAGCGATTTTATGTTAACAAATTAGTTTTATCACTCTTTTTCTATTTTTATAGCCATATAGTAAAGGTTGAAATCTTTCTGTTGACGCCAAAAGATCTCTGTCAAGATTGATTGAAGGGAGGTTCAGTGATCTAAGCAGTCAGTGGGTGCGAAGTGAGGTCAGCTACAGGGGAGGTGAAAGTGACAGCTGGTGACCTGGCTTGCTGGCGTGTATGTTTTCATGTATCGTTTCTATGGGAATGTTAGGGATTGTTTACCACAGAAAAAAATCCTACTGGTAAGTGAAAATTTTCTCCCGCATTTCTGAGTAACGTTTACCTTCTTCGTGTGTTTTAGAGAATGTAAAATTGCAAGTGTTTTATTGATTAAAGTGAAGAAAAGCTACTAGGATGCTACATTTCTTCTATGACTAGTGAAATGAAAAGCAGAACGAAACGAGATGGAGTGTGGCTGTGAAAAATGTTTGGAGGTACGTCTTGAGTTAGCACCAGGCTTTGCAGAATTCGCTCTCATTTGAGTATGAAGCACGATCAAAGCAAGCCAAGAAAAACATCCCATCTGTTGCGGTCCACGATCGTCATTGTATCGCAAGGTGTAACAAGTCTGATAAATGGAAGCAGTGAGCGAGAGCCCCAAAGAGAGAGCGATGATAAAACCTATTTTGCTCGCTTGTTTACCGTTGGGGATAGGTGTTTTTCTTTACTGGCACGATAAACAATCCACGAACTTCCAATAGCAATAGTGTCCCCCAAGCTTGGAGCATGTTTAGAGGGGTTTTATCATACACTACTATCCCCCCAATCTGATCAAAGTTGTAGCAGTATACGATAAACAGTCTCTCATAATGTGCAGTATGTTATGATAGTTACAGAGAGCGATACGTGAGCGATTCTCTCAATTTTCTCAGGATTCAATCCCTGGTTAGCACCCTCAAACCAAAACAAACTCGCCAGCTGTCACCTAGTATTTCAAAATGGCGAATTCAACATTCTGGCACATTGAAGTACCTCCCTTCTAGATACCTTGATCTCTGTAAAGGCTTTTCGTTATTTTTTTATGATTTTTTTATAGCTTAGGTAGTCCACTAATGGCACCGGCACCCTACCTACATCCGCTATGTCTCAAATGGACTGGTCACGTGACAAGAGAAGAGAATTATTCGCATCGAGTAACAATAGAAATTTCTAGCACTGATGAACAAGCACCGAGGTACATTATGTTAGAGGTAGGAACTGCGGAGTCACTCGAATTGTCCAGGCAAAGCTTGCCGATTGAACAGTTAGGTGATAAATTCGGACATATGCGAGGCATACCCACACAAGAGTACCACAACTCCTCAGTTGCTAATCGGCGTCGATAACCTGAAGTTGGCAGTCTAAAGGTGAAGGAAGGATGCGAAGGTGGTCCAACAACCGTCAAGACAAGGCTTGGTGCGTGTACGGAGGCCATCGTGACGCAGGACAACAATTGGGTCACTACCATGTTTGCGAGTGTTCTGAAGGTCATATTGGACCGAACCTTGAAAGTATATTTTTAGAAGAAGTTGCAATACAACCGGCCGGCGCCGGTATCTCCGCGGACGAGAAACGTGCTCTTCGAATCCTCGAACAAACAACAAAACGGATGGATCAATGTTTTGAACCAAGTCGCCAGGACGTTTTACCATACATAGCTATTAGAGTAGCTTAATTGTAACCAAACTATAAACCAATGAAGGACAAATACAAAAACCAATCTTTGACTGAAAGCTCACTCTAGCAGTCCTTCGGTCTGAACAGAAGGTCACTTTTCGAAGTCCTTCTCAATTCAGATACCAATCTGATGAAAAGAAAGCCCTTCTCCAAATCAAAAAACCACGGCGCAGAACACATGTCCTAAGTACGAGCAGAAAGGCTACGCACATCGTGTTTCACCCGAGGAGCTCAAAAGCGGTGATCCTCGTCGCGTGTGGTATTTACCGCTTGGAACCGTTATTACCCCTCTACCGGCAGCTTCATTTTTTACTGCCAAAAAATATTCAATTCGTGATAACTTGTTTGTTTCTCGATATTTTTGCACCATTTTTTCACAAGACCTCAAACAACTCTTCTTTTTTAAGAAGCCGTGTCATTATTATTCATTGGTGATCTGGTTTTGAAGATATTCCGATGTTCCTTGGGGCCATTTTGTTTTTGGTCAATTTATCAAAAAAATAATATGTGGGCTATACAATACCAGGTAATAAGGAGCTACTCTGAAAATATCATACAAACCGGTTCTGTATTCATGGAGAAATCTGAAAATTACGATATGAGGTTTTTAGAGTTTTCAAGATCTTTATTTTTCCAGGGTGGTACCAGAAGCATAAATGCTCATTACTCAAAGACGGCTGCACCAAATTGCTTCATTTTTTCACAATATACTCGCATTAATGTATCATTTAGAGGAGTGAATAAGCGAATACGACAAAAATTCTGTAGCCTGGGACATTTACGTGAGTTATGGCTACGCGTCGGAATTGTTGTCCGGCATTCTCACAACGCGCCGCTTTGAAATCGATGAATAGGTGGTGCGTAATGACTTGATGTTCGCGACACTTTTGGAGGATCTCCTGCAACATACAGATTTGGTCGGTCGTCGATCGCCCATCCACAAAATTGGCTTGATAACTTCTCACAAATCTGCTTTCCAGTAAGCACTTCATAGGCTGCGCTAAGAATGGTAATCGCTCGATAGTTCTCACATTCTAACTTGTCACCCTTGTTGTATATTGGAATATTATTCCCGCCTTCCACTCCTCCGGTAACTGTTCTGTATCCCAGATCCTGGCTATTAATCGGTGCAGATAATTGGCCAACCTTTCCGGGCCCATTTAAATAAGTTCCGCTCCAAAACCATCCTTTCTAGCTGCTATGTTGTTCTTGAGCTATTTGATAGCATCTTTAACCCTCATCCGCCGTACTGATGAAGCCATTCCTCCTGCTGTCTTGGTTTTCCTCTTCTGCGCCATTTAGGTGTTCATCGTAGTGCTGCTTCCACCTTTCAATCACCTCACATTCGTCCGTCAAGACACCTTCATCCTTATTCCGGCACATTTCGTCCGCGGCACAAAGCCTTTGCGGGATGCATTGAGTTTCTTGTAGAACTTACGCGTTTCTTGAGAACGATACAGCTACTCAATCTCTTCGCACTCCAACTCTTCCAGGCGGCGCTTTTTATCCCGGAATAGATGGGTTTGCTGTTTGTATCGTCCCACGTTTTAACGGGTGCCTTGCTGCAGCAAAATCGCCCGCACTGAATTCTTCTCGTCCAAAACCGTCTTACACTCCTCGTCGAGCCAACCGTTCCGTCGCTTTGACACTACTCCAGCAGTCCTCAAGAGGGGCTCCGGTGAGCTCTCCCTCTTTCGGCAACACTGCTTCAAGGATTTGCGCGTAATCAGATGCGACTTCGGGTAGCTTGAGTCGTTCCAGATTGTACCGTGGCGGGCGTCGGTACCGAATGTTGTCCACAACGGAAAGTCTTTGGCGCACTACAACCATCACAAGGTTAGCGCAAATCGATGTTTGCGCCGCGATAGGTTCTGACGTCGATAATGTCCGAGAAGTGTCTTCCATCAATCAAAACGTGATCGATTTGCGATTCAGTTTGTTAGGGTGATCTTTAGGTGTACCGATACTTGTGGCTGTGCTGGAAGTAGGTACTACGTATGACCATGTTCTTGGAGGCGGCGAAATCAATCAATCTAAGGCCGTTTTCGTTCGCTGGTGAGCGCTGAACTTCCCTATAATCGCTCTAAATTCCTCCACCTGGCCAACCTGAGCGTTGAGATCTCCGATAACGATTTTGAAATCATGACTTGGGCAGCTGTCGTATTCACGCTCGAGCTGCGCATAGAAAGCGTCCTTATAGTCATCGTCACTTGCGAATTTACATTGTATGCTTCCTGTACTGATGATTTTTACGGCTGGCTTGTAAGGCCTGCACCAAATCCCTGTCTCGCCAGAGGACCATCGTGCACAGCACTGTTTAGAGTCCCACGCTGACACTAGGGCGATGATCAGCCGCTCCTAACATGGAGAACAGATGCTGATTTGAGCCGCCCCTAACATGGAGAACAGACGCTCTGATTAGCTACATCCTCAGAAGAGAGGAGACCCCCTTCCCTGTCAGCATACGAGCAAGGCCCTACCGGGGTTGATTTCCTGATCTTCCCTACGGTTACTCGTACCCCATGCTGCAGCACGGGGAGGTAGGGATAGGAGTTACTGGACAAGAGGCTAAGAGCACAAATGGGGTCTATATTATACCTGCAGGTACGCGAAGTACCAATGGTATGCATTGTCCAGTCATCTTTCACCCATCCACAACCACTACGTGGATAATAACCTTAACAGCTTTGCAACCATAGAAGAAGCTGCCCAAGTTGCTGCACAGGTGAAAGCAATCCACAAGTACGGTGGGTTTGAAATTAGGAATTGGTGTAGTAATCAACGCGCTGTCCTAGAACAACAATCCTTAAAGTAAAGTAACAAAACATTATCGGTTCGAAGTCAGGCTTAGAAAATCAATCGGAACGGGTTCTCGGAATACTTTGGGGTAGCGTTGAGCAAATTTGTTCAGAACATCGATGTTACTGAATCGATTCACATTTGAACTGCCGAATCGATTCACCGATTTAATCGAATCCTTTGAATCGATGTTTTCAAATCAATTCGAATCGAATGAAAACTGACATTTATGAAGCTTGAAATGAGACCAAATGCATTTGCAATCGATTTCAACATCTTTCAATCAAATCAGTTTCGAAAATCAATCGACCAGATTTACTACTTCAAGATTAGTTCAAAATATGGTTTCTTTTCCACAAACTTATTAAGAAATATTTAACGATTTCAACAAAATGAATCGAATCAAAGAATCGAATGAAGAGAATCGATTCATCCGATTTTAGATGCTCCAAACATCGATTCAAAAAATCGATTAATCGGAAAGCAAACATCGATTTTCGGAACATCGATTTAAAATCGCCCAACGCTACTTTGGGACACTAGAGTGGACGAATTCCGATTCAACACCTCAATGCCTGAAGACATTGCCCAGCGATAAGAGAGAATAACATCAGGCCAACGAAACGACAGCTAGCAAGATGCGTCATGTCAATCTTCGATCATCAAGGTTTCTTAGCGCCGTACTTGATATTCAGAAAATTGTTGTCACCGGAAACTTGGCCCGAAGGAACTGGTTGGGACGAACACATCTGCAACGAAACGTTTGAACGATGCAAGTAATGGATGAATGTGCTAGACAGCATCGAAGCTATACGAATTCCAAGATGCTATTATTTTTTTCAGGAAATCTTTCAACATTAGAAATCCACATGTTTGTGAATGAGAGCATGACAGCATATTCGTGCGTCTCGTGTTTCCGGATAACGAATGCTTATGGTCCAGCAAAGGTGGCTTTTGTGGCTGCAGAAACCAATGTGGGCCCATTGGAACCAGTGACCATTCCCTGTCTGGAGCTTATGGCGTGCGTTTTGGGGTACGGTGGTCCCGTAGTTTTTCTTAGTTACCCTGCACACCAGTGGCCATTAAAAAAACACCTGGAATGGTGACGAATGAAATACGGGCCTGCTGTGCTCATCGTAAACTACATGTTCAAATTACTGGATGTCGAAAGATTCTCTTCTTGGAAAAGGAGGCTACGTGTGATGGCTTATTTTTGCCGGTTTTTGAATGATTGTCGATTATCAGTCGAAGGCAAAAAGCATCGATCATTTGACACAACCTGAGTACCAAAGGGCAGAAGAATGTTTGTTTCGAGCAGTACAATGGAAGTCGTATGCCGACGAGTTAGCTGCACTGACCAATAATGAAGGGCTTCCGGTTGAGAAGCGCCAACCTTTCACCAAACCACCACCGTGTTCTTCACCAAATATCTCTGACATTTGACGCAGCAGAAGTTTTGCGTATGGATAGCAGAATTAGTGCAGCTCAGCATGTGCCACCCGAAATGAAATTCCCTGTAATCTTCCCAAAACAACATCGTTTGACTATGTTGGTGCTGGAGGATCATCATCGTAAATTATTACACGCCAACAATGAAGCTGTCATCAACGAAGTACGGCATAGCTCAGCTACGTACTCAAGTTCGCCAGGTATTCAATCAATGTCAGTTGTGCAAGAAACGTCGAGCCCAATCTGCTGTATCACGAATGGCTGCTCTACCATATGCTAGGCTGTCTCCTTTAGACTTTTTACATAATGTGGCCCAAACTATTTTGGGCCTCTATTGATGAAGGTCAATCATAGTCAGGTCGAGCGTTGGGTGGCCATATTCACATGCTTAACGATACGTGCGATTCATGTGAAATTAATCCCGTAGGTGTTCGCAGATTCATCTGTCGACGAGGAAGCCTTGCTGAGATCTACTGCGATAACGCTACTTGCTTCCAAGGTGCTGATCGTCTTATTAGAGAGCAGATTAACAAAAGCCTTGCTGCAAAATTTACCAGTACAGAAACTGATATGTTAAGATGGCTTTGACCTCCATTCAGGATGGCATCCAAAATTTGGACGATGAATCTTTAATGACCGTTTTAGCGAAGGCAGAAGCCATAGTCAACTGCAGCTCGCCTCTGGACTCGATGGAGCAGGAGGCATTGAACCCAAAGCATTTTTTTTTTTGGGAAGATCTTCTGGGATTATTTTGCCAATTGTACCGACAGTTGATGAAGTATCTCTTCTGAAAGGATCGTGGACAGCAAATCAGAAGCAACTGGATTTATTATGGAGGCGTTGGACTAGGAAATATCTCCCAGCCCTAACTAAACGCACGAAATGGTTCGGTGAAGTCAAACCTAAGCGCAAGGGATGGGTGCGTGAACGCATTCTTAAAGTATTAACAGCTGCAGATGGACGAGTACGCCAAGCTTTTGTTCAGACTGCCGGAGGTGCTCCTGCTAGAAAACCTACCATAAAACGGGGTAACTTTGATAGTTTTTTCGAAGAATACTTGGATATTTATGCATGCTGTTTCAAAGAACTATAATTTATATTTTTAAAACAAGTACTGGCATCCTAGCTATCGATTGCAGTTGATAGATTGCCAAAAGATTTTCATATAATCGAAAGTCGGTTTTCTGTTTTGGGGTAACTTTGATAATGGAGTATGAATCGAACAAAATTGAATGAATTACGAACATTTGTAGGACATTGCATACCTCTAGGCGTTTAATGATATATGGAAATTTCTGACTTAGATTACAAAAATGGTCCCAGTTTGTGAAAATGCTTTTCGCTAGGGGATTTGAGACCGTATTCAAGTTCTATGATAACTAGACTGTCAAAGATAAGTGGCCAACTATTCAAAACTACATCAAATAGTGATCGTAGAACAGATTGTTTGTAAGCGTTTCGAAAATGCTAAAATTGTGTCAATTTTTAATATCCGTATAAAAAGCCTCAAATGTTCTCGATTCAAATAAAAATAGCTCTTACATGAAGTGTCATACTAATATTATTCAGTTTTACATTCGTTTTGCTTAACCGATTAACAGAAATTATGGTATTTCACTTAGTATGTTGTGGGTTCCGCACTATCAAAGTTACCCGTATTATCCAATATACATCGTTTTACGAAGAAAATTCCATAATAATCGAAACCTTGACATCGTACCCGTCGTTGGTAATCATAATACCTTATTTCACCACTAACTGAACATATAGAATAAAATATTTGTTTTGTGATACTTTTGACCAGCTAGATTGTTCAAATATCCCTTAGTGTGACGCAACACGCTCTTGTTCTTGGTAGCTGAAGAAGCAAGCCTTCTTCTTTAAGCAATTCTATTTTATGTTTTATATGTTCACCTCAAGATAGTGAAACAACAACAGCACAAAAGTGGTGCTCTACGAGTTGAGTAGAACGCAAACAAAGCTTCCTCGCGTGTGATGAGTATGATGAAATACCCGCTGTCGGCTATCATGAACGCACCTTCTCCATCACATGCTGCGTTATGATACCTACTGGTAACGCACGATTTATGTTGGTGTCAGATACCGATGGGGTCGTCGTCAAATCAATTGTCTAAATTGCCGCAGTAATTTGTGCTCAGCAAATAGGATGATGAACTGTCGGTAAGGTCTCATGGAAATAATTGGTTTTTATTAAACCGTTTTTATATCTACACTAAACCAATTTTTTATGTGAATTTTATTCACCTGATTTCCATGTTTTTTAATTTTAAAGAGTCCACCACTAATCATGGATAGCTTAGTTGTAGTGGAACCTGAATTCGGTCCAAAATCTCTTAGCGATAAACATTTTAACTAATTGTGATCAAAATCAGACATTTTCATAAACCGTAAAACCGTATCTTTGATAATGTGGCATTTTTGATAGTGTAGAACCACAACATGTCATATTTTCCCATCTATTACAAGATAAGCAAACTATTAGAATTCATCGGGAATTGCTCATCGCTCATCTTACTAGTTATTCTTAAGCATTTTAAATTTATTTTTTCTCTTTGCGGGATTTATTACACCTAAGAACAAATAATAAAGCCAATAAATTCCCTTACAACCTAATATACTTACCCCGAGAAATATTTTCACTCGAACTGCATAGCTTGGCAGATTAAGGCAAACGAAAACCGTTGAAACTATCAGCAACATTTTCGTCACTTTAATCTGAGAATTTGCTACTCTACTCCGACCTGCAACGATAAGAAATTAGAAATAAAAAAACATTAATTTCAATCGCATCCTGCTTCATTGCTTGAATTCAGTTTTCCACAAACGCACTCTTTTTCGTACGAATTTTCCAATTGCGTGAACCACAAAACCCCGCACACACAACTTCGCATAATCAACCACTCAGTCATGCAGGAGTCGCATTCAATCATGGCCCAGCAGCATCGCTTAAAAAGGGTAAACACGAGCTTACTGTAATGATGGACTTGCTGTACAACGCCATTCCCATTCAGGAACTGTGCATCGGAGGAAGATAGATTGAGCTGATGCTGATGATGATGGCGCCGAGACTCTCGCAGACCGCCAAAGCTGTGGAAATGAGGAAACAGATTAAGGTTTGCTCTAATTAGGGGAGAATGGTCCAAAACGGACTAGCGGGGCAACGTGGAAGGTTTGAATTTGTTCATTTCAAGTTCTTACATCATATACATTTGTGTCTAAGATTTAGCGAGTACTGTTTCAAAAAACTGCTTTACATATAGCATAGTTTTTATATGGCTTTGAAGAAATGCTGGAAAAGCTTCAACTGTGCGTTTTGGAACGTTCTCCCCTACATCATGATCTTTGTTAAGCTTTTTAATCCCTCTTTTCCACCGCTGCAATGCGTATAACTATGAAGTAAGCGTAGTGTAACAACGAAGTCTACAAGATTATGATTTTCAAACGTGATATAATTTGAATTCAGCTCTTTCTGCAGCTATGGCAAAATAAATAATCGGTGGTTTTTATGTTCTTTTTCATTGTTGGGAAACACCTGGGAGGGAGGCACCGATACTACACACGAAATATAGAACAAAGTTTGTTTGAACTGCAAGATAACTCCAGCTTGCCAACAACAATCAAGGCAGGCTTGGGGAAAATCTAGTTTTCTTTTGTTGTGTACTTTCGATCTTTCCTGACAAATATGGAAAAAGGGCCACAGTTTTCTATGCACCAAATATTAATTTTCATTGGAAAAAGTAAAACCATGCGTTTTTCAATACTTTATATTCAATCAGTTAAAAGGTCCTCTCGTGACATTACTTGTGACATTATATGCATGAATTGATTTTCATTCAATTTTTGTCACTTTTGATGAAATGCGAAAATGTGTTTTAATCAGTTACGCGCTTTTTCCATGTTAGTCTAATGTTTGAGATCTGGGCTCACAGTGACAGTTCGTGACAGCGGAATCCCGGCTCACTATGACGTACAGAAATTTTGTATTGGTTTCTCCCTCCCAGGGAAACACCATACTCAGATGCGGATAACCTCGGAGTCGTTCCATAGAATGTGACCAAGAAGAAGTATAAACACAGACAAACGTACATAACAGTTAGAAGAATTATCAATTTAGAACATAGTGCCGCTCACATTAACGCTCAATGCTAAAAATGCTGATTTACGGAAACTATATGGCGGTAGTGCCTAAGCGTCAAACTCGAACAAAAGCAAAATATATCCGAGAGTTATGCCTGCTTGTTTGTGGTATAAACTTGCAATTGCGGGATTGACCAGATTTCGGTGAATAGTCGGAACTTCTAGACTTCTAAAACTATTGGACTTCCTACTGAAACAAGAGTATCAAACGAAGACATTAATTTGCCCAAGTTATCAACAATAAGAAAAATCCATCAAGATTAATCGATTGCTGCAATTACTCCGATGATACAAAACGCATTTTTCCTATTCTTACGTTGTCTAATGTTGCAATTGATTTTGACGTCCAATCTCCTAATGATTTATTCAATAATTATGCCTTCTTTCAATCATAGACTATGCTTAAGAGTTAGATTATTATAAGACAATATTTTGTGAAGCCTTTGTAGGGGTGGGGCAATATATCGCCAAATCCGGACAGCAAAAACACTCTTTTTCGTTGTTAGCTTCAACCTAGAAAATTAATTACTTTATTTGAATGGTTTCTCAATGCTTACTACTGAAGTACTCACAATTTTAGTGTACAAACTATGGAGTATGAAGGAATCGTATCGTAACACTACTATGATGTCGTATGAGAATAATCTATTCAATAGAAAAAAAATGAAAATTGACTTGAAATACAATTATGCTTCTGTTGAATTAAATAAACTGCAGCGTAGAGATTTATCGTAAGTTTAATAACAGTTCTGCCACTTAGTTATACCTACTTTGATACCGTTGGCGGGCGTATTATAGAGCTCCAGCTTCGTCGGTCTTGGGCGAAACTTTTCCAGTTGCCTCGAACGTTTTGGGTCGCCAGGTCCTCTTTCACTGGGAACAGCCAGCGTATTGGTGGTCTTTCCCGAAGCCGCTGACCTTTTTCTTTCTTGATTTCTTTCTTTCTTCTGACATTCGCACTAAGTGACCAGCCCACTGAAGTTTGCCGTATTTTACACGCTTGATAATATTCGCATCTTTGTACACTTGATACAACTCGCGATTCATGCGTTTGCGCCACACACCATTTTTGAGTGTTATCCACAGCACTTTACGCTCGAAAACACCGAGAGCTTTCCGGTCTGACTCTTTCAACGTCCACGCTTCGTGCCCGTAGAGAGCCATCGGGAGAATCAATGTTTTATACAGGGCGAATTTTGTTTCCGTTTGCAAGCTGCGAGACCTAAGGGATGGTACACAAATTATGTCACGCTAAATTTCAACTTTTTTGATCCCCTCCCCCACCTTTGTCACGTTTTTTGTATGAGTCCTCCGAAATTTTTGTAAGACTTGTCACGCTTGGCTTGACCCCCCCCTCGGCAGTGATGCATTTGAACGCGTTCAATTTGCGTTCCAAAAAAATGAACTGAACTTGGCGAGCTGTTGAACAGAACGCGCGTTCTGTTCAGAAAATTGAACTTTAAGCAGGCTTTGATTGCTCGCTCGACGAACAAAGTTCATTTTCGTGGCGTAATTTGATTGATCGGTTGTTAATGAAACTTATTATTCCGGCTTTTGGTTAAATTTCACACGTTTCTCAATAATGGTATGTATCTTTGTTTTATTGCTCTACAATGTTACTTTATATAACTAAATTCATGTTTTAGGATTCGAAAACTAAACTAACATCATCGAAACGAATCCAAGGAATCTGCTGCTATTATAGCAAGTCAATTCACAGATATTGAAACCCCTCCGGCGAAATGCAAGCTATGCCAAAAATATCTTTTGTGCACGAAAAAAAGTAATTTGAAGCGCCACTTAAAAGACATGCATCCGAAAAGGTTTCTAGAGCTAGGCCTTGATCCTGAAGAAGTTAGCTTAGAAGACTCTGAACCGTGACCCAAGAAAATGATGAAAGTGACAATTGAAATCGACTCCAACTTTTTCACAAGAGCATGTGTAAAAATGGTTACATCCGGAGGCTTGCCGTTGTCTATTTTCGAAAAACCTGGTATTTGTGAAATTCTGACAAAAATTCAAGATGCTCTCAAGATAATACTCAATCGCAACAACATACCGTCTAAGGTTAAGTACACAGCTGACCAATTCAAGAAACGCATAACTGAAGATTTGAAAAACAGATTCGTTTGTTTGAAGTTGGACTCAGCAACAAGAAAAGGACGGAGCATTTTGGGTATTAATGTACAATATTTGAAGGATTCGAAAATAACGGTAAGGACGCTCGGCATGGTGGACATCAAAGTTGCACAAACGGCGGTAAATATTCGTGAAGAGATACATAAGATACTTGCTAAATATGAAATCGGATTGGATCAAGTTTACTCAATAACCACCGATAACGGCGCCAATCAAGTAAATATAACTAAAAATGACGATGAAGATTTCGATATAGATGCTCCAAATGACGAGCCCAGTGCAATCGACTATGAGGATAATGAATCACCAGTATTGGCGGATTGGGAATCTGATGATGAAGATAATTTTAATGAAGATGAATACCGTCAGCGTACCAGTATCCGCTCATGTTCCAGTAGCCCGCTCACGAGCTTAAAAACTAATGTAATTTGAGTAAATACACAAAAAAATGTCCACAGTATGATTCAATTTGTCGATTTGAACTGTATAGCGGCTATAGTTTTCAAATTAACTTTGTGCAAACTCAACTTTTTTCAGTGTGAGCGGGCTACTGGAGCATGAGCGGATACTGGTGCACTGATGGTACTATGAAACAAACGATGAACCTGAGGAAGTGTTGTTATCCGAGGCCATGCTGGATGGAGTCCGTTGTGCTGCGCATTCGTTGCAACTTGCAGTGTACG
Organism: Aedes aegypti; assembly: GCF_002204515.2. Classification (NCBI taxonomy): domain Eukaryota; kingdom Metazoa; phylum Arthropoda; class Insecta; order Diptera; family Culicidae; genus Aedes; species Aedes aegypti. The sequence continues at coordinate 146,629,681 of NC_035108.1, forward strand.
ATGTCATCAAATCGAAAAGATTCAAGAAAAAAATCGAGTTTATTAAGAAAATTGCTGCTGCGCTTCGCACAAAAAAAGTGGCGACATATTTTCAAGTTACATAGAAAACCCATTGCGACACTGAATGTGACACAAGATGGAATTCAGCATATTTGATGGTTGAATCAGGTCCGTCACACTCGGGCTCAGATTGGGTACCACTTCTAGTACTGTATTTCGTCCCTCGGTAGTACAAAAGGTACCCAAGCTTGACAGATCGCAGTACACTTTTCACGGCATTCTAGATTACCTTATGAGTTATAAAATTTTGGGCAACTGCAAGGGACATGGAGGTCTTTAATTTGTCTTTGGTTGAATACTTTATGGAGCATAAAGAGTTCATCCAGAATATTTTGAAGAACGATCAAACACTGCGAATTGGATCTAAAACGTGGAAATTTATTGAAGATTTTTCAAAGGCATTCAAACCAGTTTATTCAGCTACCTTGAAGTTGCAGAATGAATCTATAACCATGGGAGATTTCTATTTCGTTTGGTTGACATGTCGCATTGAATTGGAAGAAGTTGCGTCGCCCTTGTCAATAAGCTTACTTGGAGCAATGGAGAAGCGGCAGTCCAATTTATTTAATAATAATTCATTTTTGGCAGCAATAAGTTTGGATCCACGAATAAACTACAGAGGAAATGAGCTGATTACCCATGAACAGAGAGTTACAGCAAAGGTAGTTAAAAATACAACTAATTTTAAATTTATTAACTTATATTCTTATTTTTTAAGACGCACTTGCTCAACGTATGGGAAAAGATCAAACACCGATTTTCAAATAAGTCAAATGACCAGAGTAAGGAAATTTCGTTCGATAAAACATCGATTTCGAATATTGAACAAATGCTACGTACGAAGTATCGGCGGTCGACTTATCCCAAAAAACGTTTGAACAAAAGCTAGAATCGTTTGGGACACAACCTCGAGTTTCTGTTGATACAAATGTACATTCATATTGGAAAATGGTGAGGTCAGCTGAGCCAGAACTATATGAATTATCCCAAATGGTTCTAGCAGCCCCATGTACTCAGGTATCTGTTGAGCGTTCATTCAGTGCCCTGAGCGTGATCCTCACTGATAGAAGACTGCAGCTCTCCGACGAAAATCTGGCGAACATATTGTTTGTGAAGCTAAATGAAGATTTGTTTAATTGCGTTGTTTTAGATTACGAAGATTTGTAAAAGTAACATTCTGTAACTTGCATATCACCCAATAACCTTAAATGTTAATATTAGCTTATAAATTAAGAAATCCAAACATACTCCAACAATAAACTTGTTCTCATTATGTTACAATGTACAAGATCAGTTGTGTTCTTTGAGGAAGTGCTAAAACACTTCATATCTTTGTGAAGAAATGTCTTTGTAGGGAAACTAAACAGTACATAGAAAAAATAGCTGGGATTCAGAACAAGCTATTTTTAGTTTTGCATAATTCATCCTCATTATTAAAAAACGTGTCTTGTTTTACCACTACTCTCTTCAGCGTGTCAATATTTGCTGTAAATTCGGTGGGTAAGGGGTGGGTGTTTGTAAATGTTGAAAATATATTCGAAATTATAAATTTTTCACTGATCATTAAATCTATGAAAATTTACCCATTCTCTGTCAATCGAAGGTGTGACATTGGGCTAAAACAACTGGAAATGTTTTTTTTTTATGGCATATTTCAGATTATGTTTTAACTCATTTTCACCCCCATCGACGGTATCAAGTTTGTTTGATTTTGAACGCGTTCAAATTTTAGAACTGAACTGAGAGTTCAAGAGCACTTGAAAAAAATTAACAATGATCAATGATTACTGTGATCAAAATCAATTTCGAAGAACAATTGGCTTGCTCATCTGCTCGCGTTCAGTTCAAAATGCAACACTGCCCCTCGGAGCATGACGTAATTTGTGCATGACCCCTAAGCTGGTTACGTAGTCCGCAAAAGGCCCTATTCGCAGCCCCAACACGTCTTTTCACTTCACGGGAAACGTCGTTGTCACAGGTCACAAGTGTTCCAAGGTAAACAGATGCTTCAACAACTTCAAAGACATCCCCATCAAACACTACCTCAGCATCTACACTACCAAGTCTGACTCTATCTCTACCTGCAGAGGCAACGAAAAATGAGCGTGGAAGATGCAGCACAAAACACAACCGAGTAAAATTCCATAAAAAAAGGGTGCTCTCACAACTCCCCGAGGACTGTCTGTTCGGGCGGCAGACTCAAGAGTTCGTTTGAAGTGTGAGTGATGGTGAGCATCGCAACGAGAGAGAGAGAGAGTACCTGAAAAAAATCCTCGCATTTTTTTACACTCTCACTCGGATCGCTTGAGGATCTGTATTGAAAATTTTGAGTTTATTTTTTTCTCCTCAGAAAAACGGCAAAATCGCCTCCTCTTTGCATCGCAGAGGATTTTCTATCGAGCCTGCTGCCGGGTACTTTCTGGCGACATCCTTCATGTCTGTCACTCTCTGGCACTCTTCCTCGAACCAGTCATTTCGTCTTCGTCGTTGACCAGTGCCGATCACTTCCCGCGCCGTTGTTGTCACAGCTTCGTGGATAGGATCCCACGGGCTTTCGACATCTCCAGCTTCGTTTATTCTTCCCAACTGCTCGTCTAGCTGCTGGCGGTACTGTGCAGCTACCCCGTCGGTCGACAAGCGTTGTATATTGAAGCGCAAAATTCTGTTTGTTCTGGAACTCATGACGCTGGATAACCGCGCCCAAGTTTTACAAGGGAGGGTCACGATAGCGTCCCCCGGGGTTTTCATCCGGACTATTTTTGTTGGATTCTACATGTCAAAATATGAAAAAATCCAAAGCCTTTCGGGTGATGGGCCAGTGGTGTAGCCAGGAGGGGCTCTCAAAGGGGCAATTTTTTGCATATCGAATATTAATGTAAAATTTTCTTATCCAACAAAATAAATAATTTTGATGCTGATTGTAGTAGAAACAAGGAGAAGGCATATGATTCTTTATGAATAATGCATATTTACTACACCAAGGGCGTAGTCAGGGTGAAAACTCGGGAGTACAATTTCATAATAACATAACATTATTTAGTATCAATTTCTGACCAGTTCACACTATTCCACCTATACCAAGAAAAAAGAAGGTGAGCCAGATATTTTCTCCAGTGGTGTAGACAGAAAGGGCTTTTTACGGGCTATATTTAGCATGGAGCAAATATGGAGATACGGGTTCTAATTATGAGCTACGATTTATTTACATTCAACTCGTTACATTCAAAAGTTAAAATCGAAACATTAAGTGATAATTAAAATTTATTGAAGTCGATTTCAAATGACTTATGGATGCTTCAGTATGGATGTATGCATTATGTCTAGTTATATAACATTGAGGGTACATTATAAGGAGTTCGACTCGATCGAGGTTTAACAGTATATATCTTACAGATCTCTTTCTGTCAATGTTTAAACGTTCATTATAAATTATCCAACATCCCAAAAATAAAATAATAACAAAGAACAACAATTATGAAATACTTTTATTAAATAAAACAAGAGAATGCTGGGTGCCACATTTATTTAAAATCAAACCAATGTTTCAGACTGTTTATTCATTTACAGAACGTGTGTAGTCGTTTTATCAGTGTATGAACAATGCAGAATACTTTTTCACAATGTGCACATCTGATAAACGCAGTTTGTTCGCAGTCTGTTTCTGTACATTCATCACTTTGAATTCTTTCGCAGCAATAATCAATAGGAGTATCGAATGGCCCTGGATGATTTACAATATAACCGCATTTAAAAAAAGCAAAACGTATCAGATTTTCAAACCGTTTGGCACTAAACTGATAGTGTGCAAAAGATTGAATTCGCAGAAAATAGTCCCGATGCCAAATATTTACGTTGTCCTTAGCTATCAGTAGTGTGTCTGTCAAAAACCGGACGAAGTTTTTATATGGACGGAAGAAGTACACATCGGCCGGTTGCACGATACCAGTACATTTAGCTGGAATCAATCGTTTGATGAATTTTACGTTTTTGGGGACTGTCGATTTATAAAGGTTATCATCTTTATTGGAGGTCCAGGAATCGACCAACAGAAGGACATTTTCTCTTCCAACCAAATCCGGCCACAGAACCTCATCCAAAAAAAACCTTCAAATCTTGCTTCGACATGTTTGCTGTTTTCCCTGCAAATGCTTTGATATTTGGATAGTCGATTGCTGTATGGACTGGAAACCGACCGGAGGGCTCTGAAACTAGAACATACATATGGGGAAGCAGCGTCCCGTTCATGACGAGTACAGGCATTATCATGTAAGAATGAGTCGTAGCTGCTACTGAACCTACTCTTCCAAAAACTTGCTTACTGCCCTTAATGGCTAATGTTCTGTCAGAATGAAACTCTTTCTCAAACCTGGATTGATCTGCGTTGAAAACCTCATAATCGTAAAGATGTTCTTCCGAAATTAATGAAATTATACTGTTTGCAAATTCGTTAGCCTGATTTTGTACGGTATCGTTAATGTCTGTCCACTTCTTGCTTACTTTATGAGTAATTTTCCTCGATACTATCTTATTTTTCAACTTGAACTTTTTAACCCACGATTCGGAAGCGCAAAATGACAATACATTTTCGGGATCCAGTTTCTTTTTAACATCCATTGCCCATATACGTAAGGTACGATCGTATAATCGTACTGCTATTCCTGGCTTCCAAAAAGCATTTCAGTACTTCAATATTGATTGTTTTTTGTAGATATCGTTTCGATGATCCTGCTGATTTAAGTGATTTCTCAAATCTTTTCATCACGCTCTTATTCTTAATACGTTTTTTCCTTGACATTACTGTGCTGAACGGTACACGCGGGCTCGAATCGATTGATTTACCTGGTAAACACAGTTGGTGTAATTCATCGCTTTTGAATCCTGTTCGTGGTTGTTTTGTCCACAGCCGGTACGCATCAGCGAGATACCCCTCGGGAAATGTTGATATCTGGGGTGGTGAGGGAACGTACGTTGAAAAACTGCTGCTGCTAGCTATTCCGGAAATGGATTCTGATGGTTCGTCAGCCACTAACGTATCGTCACCGAAATCATCATCCATTGATGCTTCCGACGCAGCATCATCGAAAATCAACGTAGTGTATTCATCCACTGTAATGTATTCTTCCTGCAAATTTGACTTGATTTGATGAAAAACGATAAATTCGTCTTTCGTCGGAGCTGCTTCCGATGTACCAAAAAAATTGGCCAGCAGCTTGATTATAACTCCAGGTCTCATTATGAATCCGTTCAAACTGTTTAAGCGAAACTGAATTGAGCAAAATATCCGGATATGAATCTAGCAAAATTTGTTACCTAAATGTAGGGATTCACACTTAAAACGGTAATATTTTAATCCAAACTCTTTGCACACGCGAAAATATAAAAGAATTGTCATTCAACGAACTGAATCAGGACGCTTTTCAGTACGAAATACGGCATGCCTATGTAAGTGTGAAGTATACGTCAAGCAAATTCAAGAGCGTGTCAACTTTTTTCCAATGCTATGAATGAACACTGTGATCGTCACGAGTACAATCATTCAAACGTGCTACATTCATTCATACGGCATATTTTTTGTGTATCTATCAATGAAAGCGAAGGGCCATTCATAAAATACTTGTGGTTCATAGTGGAAAGTGATAAGATCATAAATTGTTTTCATTTTCATTTTCAAGATCGTTTTCGATAGTTCCAGCAAGAACAAACAATTACGTTGGGGATACATCCTGACATCATTGTATAGGGGCGATCCATAAATTACGTAAGACAATTTTTAGGGTTTTACAACCCCCCCACCCCCCATGGTAAGATTTTTTGTATGAACATTAAAAATAAATCGTATGGCGCGTAAGAAATCTCAAACCCCCCCTCCCCCCATAAACCCTTACATAATTAATGGATAGCCCCATACGTATATTTTTTATTACAATTTATTTGATTTTGCTGTACCTGTTGATTTACGTACTTTCTATAATACATTGGATTTATTTTATAATATATGTTGAGTCGATATTTCAGAAATGTTAACATGATTATATTGTATTATTTGCAAATTTACAAAATCAATAAAAAAAAATCAAAATCATTTGCTTGGAAGAGTCATAGAAGATTTTTGGCCATATTCATTTATGCAACACCGACTGGTGCATATGTAAGAGATACATTATTCATATAACAATGAGAAATCAAGATTTTTTTTCTCCTTTATTATAGTGATTTTTAACTAGAGCAATGGAGAATTTCTTTTATAATATTTTAATATAAGAAAATTTAACCATACTTATGCCCTTGCTAATAGCAGAATCGTTTTATTTACAGACAAACTTTGACTGTTCTATGTGCTGAAAAGTGTAATTTTGAAAAATACTAGTTTACATTGCCCTTTCTGTCTACACCACTGGAGGAAATATTTGGCTCTTTTCTTTTTCTTAGTAAAGGGATAGCGTGAACTGGTGAGAAATTGATACTAAATAATGTTATGTTATTATAAAATTGTACTCCAGAATTATTATAAAATTGTACTCCAGAGTTTTCACCCTGACTACGCCTTTTGTGAAGTAAATATGCATTATTCATATAGATTAATATGCCTTCTCCTTCTTTCTACTACAATCAGCATCAAAATTATTTATTTTGTTGGATAAGAAAATTTTACATTAATATTCGATATGCAAAAAATTGCCCCTTTGAGAGCCCCTCCTGGCTACACCACTGGCCCATCACCCGAAAGGCTTTGGATTTTTCCATATTTTGACATGTAGAATCCAACAAAAATAGTCCGGATGAAAACCCCGGGGGACGCTATCGTGACCCTCCCTTGTTAGCTACAAAGAGATAATGATCCGAGTCGATATTAAGGCCTCGGAAGGTCCTGAAATCCATGACATTTGAGAAATGTCGCCCATCAACCAGCACGTGGTCTATTTGGGAGCAGGCATCGTCACTCGGGTGTCGCCAGGTGTGATTGCGGATATTCTTTCGTGCGAAGTAGGTACTGCTGATTGCCATCCCTCTAGCAGCAACGAAGGTTACTAGCCGCAGGCCATTAGTATTGGTAACGGAATGAAGGCTTTCCGTTCCAATGACGGGTCGGAAGAAATTTTCTTTCCCGATCTGCGCATTTGCGCTGCCGATGACTTTCTTGACATCTTGTTTTGGGCACTCTCCGTAGGCCTTATCCAGGCTCTCATAGAACTCATCCTTCATGTCATCGGGCTTCTTGTTCGTTGGCGCATATATGCTGATCAGGCTGTAGTTGAAAAACTTGAAGATTGGGTCGCTTACCGGTTTCCACCGAATAATTCGCTTCATCTGCTTCCCAATCACTATGAAGCCAACTCCACGTTCTGCTCTGTCGCCACGGCTGTAGTAGATGTAGACTTGAATGAAGTGTTGGCGATGGGGTCCACCGCTCGGAATTCACGTTCTCCGGTTCTCGAACAGCGTATTTCCTGGATAGCTGCCACGTTCACGCCGATATTCCGCAGTTCACGAGCCAGGAGCCCAACACGCGCGGATTCATTCAAAATTCTCACGTTCCAAGATCCAACTTTTTTGCGATAGGCTACCTAACCAGGGTTGCGCTACCTACATCGTGCTAGAGAGGCTGACACGATACAGCAATGTTTGTTCTATATATGATGAGCACGGTCATAGCCATCACAACCATCCACCTTTATCAGGGCTTTGGACCTGTAGCGCTGATTCTCAATAGTTTCAAGTTCTTTCGGACATGCTACTATGGTAAGCCGTCATGCGCTAGCGGTGTTCATTTTGTATTCTCAATTAAATCATCAACCGTGCGAAGAGTATGATTGGGAGTGTTTTAGCTATTTGTCTGTTGTATGAATGTGCTTGTTGATAACGATGATCAAACTGCAACAGTGATAAGTAACACCCCAAAAATTTGTTTATTTGAACTTTCAAAAGCTACTACAGTGATCCCTCCATGAGTCGATGTTCCATGACTCGATATCGACTCATGGAACCATACTGGAAACTAAATTTCATGGTTACTATGATGGTCCCTTCAAACAGCTTTCCAAAGGATTGCTGTTCCATGATTCGATATTTCCATGAGTCGATGGTCCCTTCAATATCGACTCATGGAGGTTTCACTGTATGAATTTGAGCATCAACTCCAAATGGGGTCCAAACGAGCACCATTTTTGACCATGCATGACACTGTTGTTGATGAATTTGAATTTGATTTTGAATATACTTCAATCAATATAGAAAAGAATGCGACAGTATTTCTGTGGAGAAACAAAAAAGTTTTACCTCAGGAAACCATAATTCGGGTATCCTCCTTGGGTAAACGGTGGTTTTTAAGTGTATGATCCAACTTTCTATACCAGCGATGCTGAGGCTGGAGTATGCTGCATTGCTGCATTCCATATCACTATTTTAATCAAAATCCTTAATTTCAATACAAATCCAAGATCCTGGTGATGCATATCTAGGTAAAATAGTTTTCTTACGGGATCCTATGTTATTATAGTAGGCTTCTGAGAATTTTCGCAGCTGATCCTTGAGGATACAAGTGAAATCAGGGTATTTCCATCGAACATTAGAGGTGTCTTGTGGGTTCCTGAGAATGTATAGTGATTTATTGTGGATGCTGCGCGAAATCTTGCTAAGATTTCACTCTTTAGCGGAATACTGTGGCTTTCTCGTGGTATTTTGAGTATTTCTGGTGAAAGATTCTGGAAAGGCTTCCAAAGAAATTTGGGTATCACTAGTGATAGTCTGGAAAATCCTAATAGACTTTGGAGAACTTCCATTGGTGACTTGATAATTATCAGAAATATCGCAGAGGAATCTTAGAATGTCCTTGAAATTCCTAGCGATCTCTACGGCAGATGTCAATTCCTATTTGAATCCTAAGCAATATTCCGATAGTTGTGAGTGATCCTGACCAATCGATCAAGTTTACAGTTTGAGCCGATGTTTGGTTCTCCAGATTCGTGATCTTGAAAATTTGAGAATTTGGCTTCGATTGAGGGCCGGATTGCGGGCCTTATGCGCTTAACAACCGCATGTTGAGCACCATTGTCATTTACTGTTTTATTATCATTTCTCTTTGTATTTAACATACTTTCCATATTCCTGTGGAAAATACTATTGAAGGCCTAATCAATATTCTGTGAGTTTTTGTGTACAGTATCGGACACATAAAATGCACCAAAGCCGTTTTCCCACACAAAATGGTCAACTTCAGAGAGCTATACTGCCGTGAATCACAAATCAGTCCCATCTGTAAAAAGTAGGCATTGAGAAAATGGTCTGTGAAGATTCCATACGAATATCCAAAAAATCCAGAGAATTGGAACATTTTCCAATCTTAATGAAACTTTCACAATTTACTTTCTACTACGAGATTTTTCCGAGAAAAATATAACGATGATCGAAACACGGACATTGAAATCGAATATTGTGTTTATAGGTGTAAGAACATCATTCACAAGTAAGACCGGAAGAAAACTTTCAAGACAATCATTACAAGTGAGATTAATGATAAAAAATAGTCAGAGCGTTGTTTAGTGCGGAAACTTACTTATTAATGATTGGTGCAGTTCAACCCACAGTCGTCTCAGTCCAGTTAATGCACACATTTGCTCACATTTTAATGTGTTTAACCATTTAAAAACAAGTAGATGAACAAACCGAATTTAGTACTATACCATTTAATTCCACTAGAGTTTGTATCCTTTGACGGATACGCGTATTTTGACCTCAACTGTAAGGCCGTCTACAGTGTCATGTACTAGACACGAGTCTAGTTTTTCATCTACTTATAGGTATTCCACTAAATAAACAGCTCGAAGATTTATTATTATTTAGAAACATACGCATTGCTCCAGTTCATAAGAGCATTATAAATTCAGTTGATTTAAAAAGTTTTACAGTTAGTGATTGATTAGAAGTATGTTTATAAATAGCTGTCCGGATTTTGATTCAAAAGTGTGCGGATTTACAGACATGATTTGTGCTGGTGTCCGGATATAAGCATAAGACATGCTCCATTGTTTTAATTATTTTTATGTTGAATTTTTCAGTTTTGTCGGAAAATTGATCATTTTTGCCTAGATGAAACACGAAAGTATTCGTTGCATAAAAACACTTGGATCACTTTTAAAGAAAACCTATTCAAAACGGATTTTTAACATTCATGGCAGCTTAGGTGTCCGGGTATTGATGCAGCACGGTACACTAACTAATTTTTCTTTTGTTCTTTCTGAGTATTTTCTTAAACATTTTTTTCCTACAAATCCTTTCAGCTACGTTGATACATTTACATGTGTTCTGATTGGATGTTTTTTTCCGATACATTTTTTTATTATTGGGAAATTTATGAAAATGTTTAGGCCTCTCTTTATTTTCTGAATAGTTGTTTTTGTTAATACAGTTAAACCTCCATGAGTCGATGTTTCATTACTCGAAATCGACTCATGGAACCGTACTAAAAATCAAATTTCATGGTTACTATGGGAGCCCAGATAGCCGTAGCGGTAAACGCGCAGCTATTCAGCAAGACCAAGTTGAGGGTCGTGGGTTCAAATCCCACCGGTCGAGGATCTTTTCGGGTTGGAAATTTTCTCGACTTCCCAGGGCATAGAGTATCTTCGTACCTGCCACACGATATACACATGCAAAAATGGTCATTGGCACAGTAAGCTCTCAGTTAATAACTGTGGAAGTGCTCATAAGACCACTAAGCTGAGCAGCAGGCTCTGTCCCAGTGGGGACGTAATGCCAGAAAGAAGAAGAAGATGATGGTCCCTCCAAACGACTTTCTATAGCATTTCTGTTCCATAACTCGATATTTCCATGAGTCGATGATCCATTCAATATCGACTCATGGAGGGTTGACTGTAATTGTATTGGAGGAATCACAAAAATGACCCTATTTTTTACAAAATTCAAGATCAACAGTTCAACTATAATTAGGTTGCCAGGAATAAGTAACAAATTCCTTGTAACTTCATTGAACAGCGACCGTAAATCAAGTTATTGATAGTTATTGCCAAAAGCATGAAGATTCCGTCACTATGCCAAGCAAAGTCGCCTTACATTTCCCGTTCTCCAGTAACCAGTGTTTTGAAATGCTTCCAGGATGGCTGGGTGACAAAATGTCAAAAGGCAATATGGCGAGTGCTAAAATGTCGAAAGCACAATCATCGATGCGACAAAATATCGAAAGGGCAGAATGTCGAATGCGAAAACATTAATTTTGATTTAAAAAAAAAACATTATTTTTGTACCATTTTTTACAATTTTTCATAAGACTCTCCTACTCCAGAATCAGCATCAATTCATTGTTAACCTGGATCTGAAAATCTTCCGAAATTCCTTGAAGGACCGACGCGTAGCCGTAATGCACGGAAAAATCTCAGAGATGTTTTCTACTATTCGATTATTCGCTTTTCAAAACAATAATTTGATGATACGTAGTCTGTTGCGAAGAAATGAAGTGATTTGAGAAAACTTTTTAAACATTTGTGTTTGTGTTTAGGTATTTTTATTTATTCTTCAGGCTCTAAAACATTCTCTCTCAAGTGAATCTCAATCATTACACACAAAAAAATCAATGTATAGAAGTTTTTCAATAGTGCACATTGGAAAAAATACTAGATATCCTGATAAAATCTATCTATTTCCTAAAATTAAATCAATAGATCGATTCAATTGTGCCTATTCGACAAAAGAATGAGTAATTATTTAAGGAATGAAAAAATCACTAATTGTCAGAAATCCAATTGAAAATTTAATTCTAGTTTGTTGAAAGTATGAGTGACTCAAGAGATGCGGCGAAAGAAAACTTGTCAACAAACTTGTTTTGACTTGGATAATTACCTTCTTATTACTTCTGCAATTAAGTATATTAGTCAGAAGAAAATTATTTTACCTCTTTGAACATATCTTCATTATGGTATGTCGTTCTAAATAATAAATCCCTGAACTGAAAGGTTCAACAGTAAACAACTGCAAAAACACAAGCACGTAAGCACTATGACAAATTGCTGATAAAATTTTAACTGCGTGTTTATGGATAACGAAAGAAATGTAAGAACACACTTCAAACAGGTTCCAGTTCTTACATTCTGTACTGCACTTCAACTAGGCAAGATTGACGATCATTTAAAGGCCAAATAGTTGACAAAATTTGCTAAATATTACTTGGATTGGAAATCTATATGCAGCTCTGGTGTAAATAGCAAGATCCATCTACTCCATCACCACTGCACTGATAGTGATGGACTATGACGGATTTGCTAAGTTTAGCATTTTATCAGTACAATATTACTGACAGTACTGCAGATGGATTAAAATTATGTGTTATGCACTGAAAAACATTAATAGCTTGGATAATTACCACGTGATCACTCATTCTGCAGTGATTATGATCTAGAGTGCGATGTCGCATCACTGCTTTTGGTTGTCAAATCAAAGTGATATTGATAGCTCGCAAGTGATATTGATCATTTTAGTACATCAGCTATCAGTTGATACGACTTATATGAAGCAACTCTGGTTGTATTAAGATGCTTGATAAATAACGGCAGCGAAAGAGAGATACCGACGATAAAATCCATGGAGGGTAGGTGTTGTATTTTACTGGCACGATAAACAATCCCCGAACATCCGATAGCAATAGTATCTCCCAGATTTTAAGCTTGTTTAGATGGGGTTTATCATGCATTGCTATTCATCCGATCAAATCAGAGCTGTAGCAGGATTCAATCTAAAAACAAGACAAAAAAAAATCTCACGAAACATTACTAAAGGACCTATGTACAAATGAGAGGCTCTCTTTGTTTACTTTCTTTTTGATCAATAACTAAGTCACATTAAGGCTAAGTAGCCCGTCATTCGTTTTGGCAACAATGATGACTTTTCAGCTCGCCTTTCAAAGTGATAAAACTCAGTCTTGACAGTTTATTTTGACTTAAAAAAGTATCACAGCACGCGCTAACATGCATAAAGTATGCTCATACCTTTTCAGCTGTGTCAGTGCAAAACCAACTGATTTTCTTTGACTCGAAATCGTGAGGTGAATTAGCAACAATCATCAACGACGCATACAAATTTCAATGACGGCCTACTTCGCCTTAACCTCTTCTGTTGCGTTTTTTGAACGAAACGCTAGTCAAGGAAATCGCCTTTCGATCTATAGTGAAAAACTTCCCAAAAGCTTTAGTATTCCACTGTTATAATCGAAAGAGAGCGAGAGAGAAGAGAATCTCTCATTTATACATAAATCCTTTAGTAATGTTTCGCAAGAATTTTTTTTTGCATGAATGTTTCGCCAGTTCACTAGTTTTGGTCATGAAATCAATTGGATATTAAAATAATTGCAAGCTTTTTTTTTTTGTTAGTTATTTTGGCTAAATTATGCTGTACGCAAATGTCCTGATTTATCAAAAGTATCCTCATTATCCAAGATTCCCCGTTTTACGGCACCCTAATTTATTGATAGAAAATCATTATTAAAGTGAATCGAACTCTTCTTCATTATTTAGCTTAGACATAACAAGAAATCACTCCGCTGTTAAGAGTCTGCTGTGGTTGTTGCGGTGACGATACCAGCAAATCACGCCATCAAACTCTTACCGTTGATACCAAATAATCGCGTCACAGCGGCGGAGGAAATTGAGGTTTGATGGTTTCTCCATCCCACTACTCTGCTAGACTAAGAGGCTTACCTTCGCGGCATCGTCATCGTTCGCCGAACTCCGGCAAATTTCCACACGGTTAGCGCGGTGAAGGTGTTGAGAACTACAATTACCGTAAATGGAACCACGAACACCAGAATCGTATCCAAGTAGTTGAACATCGTCATCTGGTCCTGAGAAAAGGGAAAAATAATTTGGTATTATTTTTATGAATAATCAATCATTTGACGCAATGAGATTAATTTTGCAATCACTGACATGCACATGATTGTTTCATTAGAACTTGTTATTTTCAAGGGGCCTTCCTTAGACGAGTGTTTAGAGTCCTTGGCTACATCTTTTCGTAATTAGAATTTCCTTGACTTCCCTGTGCGTAAAGTATCATCGTATCTCCCGCACGATATACGAATGCGAAAATAGCAACTTTGGCATAGAAAGCTCTCAGTTAATATCTATGGGAGTGCTTATTTAACACTAATCTGAGAAACAGGATTTGTCCCAGTGAAGACGTAATGTCAAAAAAAGAAATTATTATAGCTTAGACACTATTATTTTCAAAATCAGATTCTATAAAATAGGGCAGGGGTTTTCAGCCATTTTGGCTCGTGGAGCACTTTTTGAAATTAAAACGTTGCGTATAGCACCTGTTCTTCATCTCCGTTTGAAATCCGATTTTTCACACGCTCAAATCAACCCAGTAATTCCTATTAGAATCGTGAAGTAAGATTTACAGTCAGGGGCAAAAATTAGTAACCAAATGCTTTTTTTTTCATATAAAATGCCCAAATTAGGGGCTCTGTATCTCAGCTTCTGATAGTCCGAATTGATTGTAATTTGAATGACGAACTACAATTAACCTGTAAAGAGAGTTGTTTGAAGACGAAGTAAGTAACCGTGTTATTATTTCTTTATTTATCTTATTTAATTTTTTGTCATTCAATTAACTTATCACTTTTTTGTTCGTCATCAAAACTTCAGCCAATTCGGAATACCAGAAGTTGAGATACACAGCCCCAAACTTAAACATTTAGTACGAAAAAAATCAAGTGTTGTAACTGAATGTATTGGTCAATGTTTCAATAATTTTTATTTGAATTCAATATCTAAATACTAATCTCAAAAGATTTGTTTAATTTGATTGAGCAAGCTATCTTATTTTGGAATTGAACTGTGACAATTAGGCATTTAAGGGGTACACAAATTATGTCACGAACCAGAAAGTCAGGTACTGCGTGACAAGCCTTACTACATAATTTTTGGAGGTCGCATACAAAAAGTGTAATTAGGAGGGAGCGAACATAAAAAGTTGTGTACCATCCCTCAATGGAACTATTCTTATTAGTTTTGTCAATATTTTAAAATTTGTGGCTTGTGGAAAAACGGCTAGGGTAGAAGTACCAATTATGGCTATAGCACCAATTACGGCAATAGTGGGAACAAAAAGAGATTTTTCTTATTGTTGCACTAGAATATAAAGGAATGATAAACCTATTTATTTTTGATGGTAACTAAAGCATTATAAGAGCATTCGTGCAATAAGCTTCGAAAAATGAACATTTGAAAATTTTGCCTCACACATATGTCACCTTCTTAGCAGTTTGCTAAAGGACACCACTTCTTCTTCTTCTTTCTGGCGTTACGTCCCAACTGGGACAAAGCCTGCTTCTCAGATTAGTGTTCTAATGAGCACTTCCACAGTTATTAACTGAGAGCTTTCTTTGCCGATTGACCATTTTTTGCATGTGTATATCGTGTGGCAGGTACGAAGATACTCTATGCCCTGGGAATCGAGAAAATTTCCTTTACGAAAAGATCCTCGACCAGCGGGATTCGAACCCACGACCCTCAGCATGGTCATGCTGAATAGCTGCGCGTTTACCGCTACGGCTATCTAGGACACCACTTAGGCGGCGTCCATTTATTACGTAACGCTAAAATTGGAAATTTTTGACCCCCTCCCCCCCTCCGTAACGCTTTTTGTATGAAAAATTTCAATTTTTTGTATGAACCGTAACGCTTGAGCCTACTCCCCCCCTCCCCCTAGAGCGTTACGTAATTTGTGGATGCCGCCTTACTAAATGTATGTTTTTATCCGGAAAAACTGCTTCAACCTATTAATGTATGTTGCCTAATGAGAACACATGAATGAATGTAGCTGGTGAGCAACCAAATTTACTGTTTTAAGCTGGAAATCGTGTTATTCCCACTATGTCGATAACTGGAACAAGGAGTGTATGAGAACCCAATTATGGCGATACTCTGGAGGCAGATTGTTTACATTTTTTGATCAGTGAAATAGAAAAAGTGAAGCTATTTTACGGGTGACTTCCACGACGGGAAGGTTCGGTAAGGCATGATCTTCATGTTTTGTACTCGATTGCTAAGATTTATCAATCACACGTTCGAAAACGTTCGCAAGCGGAAGATGTTAATTTCAAGGTAGAGGGGGGTTTTCAGTGACACTCGAATTTTCCCTCTTTTTTCGTTAAAATTAGGCGCTGAAAAGGTAATGTGAGTTCATTAATGCTGTTTTGTATCATAATTTGCGTTTTCACTACATTTCGGCTCCTTTTCGAAAGTTAATTTGCTCCCATGAACCCATTGCCATAAATTGATTTAACATGTATTCAACACAAAACTTTTGGAAAACTTTATGAGCAATCACTTCATTACATCTTAGCGTTGCATTATCATTCGCTCTGGATGACGTTTGAGTTCATTTCGTGCAAATATTCGATAGTCCAAAATTGGAACACTTTTATGTCGAATGCTAGAAACGCTATTGCCATAATTGGTACAAAAACAACGCTTTTTAAAACCAATTTTTTGAAGCTTAAAGTCAATTTAGTACCAAAACTGTTTAAATCAACTGCTCCGCAAGCCTTTAAACTAGTAATTAACACCAACAAGTCATGCTTACGTTTTAGGAACGTGGTTAAAACTTGATTTTTATCCACACTGTTGACATATTGCATCCATAATTGGTACACCTACCCTATGGTTAGGAAAATTTAATTTAAGTTTTTTAAGTTTTAAGTTCGAACAACTGAGTGAGCTTCTGTAGCGATATTTTTCTTTTTTTTAGTCTCTATTGATGAGTTAATCACAAATTCAACACTTACAACGAAGTAGGCCGTCTTTGAATTTTATACATTTTATATAGCTAATGCGTGTCACGATTGCGATTTAATGAAAATAATTTAACTTTGAACTGACATATGTAGCTAAAAAAGTTTCAGCATGATTTTTACAATCAATCGCAAGTAGTGATAGTTTTCTGAACCTATATTACCTATGATGACTGAGTTTTATCACTTTGAAATTGCAAGCTACAAAATCAACATGGCTACCGAAACGAATGACCGACTACTTAGCCTTAAGAAATTATTAATGAAACCTGTGAGATATTTCCAACGGTTTCAAAATTTCGACTTTTATCAGATTTTTTTACGAGGATAAGTAACCCAACAAAACTTGAACACCCTGAAAGTTTCAAATTATTCTTTCGGGAAAAATTGGATCTAAATCAAGGAAACCCTATTTTGCAGCCAAAACTTTTCCATGCAAAATGCATGATCAAATATTCGTCAACAGAATACTTTTAACCATTCAATTACAAAATGTCAACTGAAATACTATGTATCGCTGGCTACGTTTGTTATAATTAAAAGCATAATTTGAAGCAAAAAGTTGAGATATTTCAAATCATTGCTACAAACTCTCAAAATGGCCACGGAGCACCTGCAAAGACTCCGCGGAGCACGGTTTGAAAACCGCTGAAATAGGGTTTTACACAATTTTATGTAGAGTAAGCAACTCTGCTAAGAAAACATTTTTTTCACAAAACAAAACAAATGATTGATCAAGATCTTTTTCATATCATAGAAAAAATATAAAAGTTTTGCCTGGCCGCAACATTGGATCAAGCTTTCAGCTTATACGGATGTTCGGTTTTCCAGATTTGTGCTCTTGAAAATGTAATGTTTAGCTTCGATTCATCTTTGCCTTAAGTGTAAGAAGATTAAATCAAAATGTGTCGAATATAAGTAATATGAATTTCTATTACAAATTTTTGTATTATGAAGGATTACATAATACAAAAATTTGTAATAGAAATTTTTATTTCAAGCGAGTGCAAGAATTAGGGCGAACGTAACATGAACGTTTTCTAAGCTTTTTTTTCATTTCAGGACATTAGTCAACGAAGCAATCTTGTATCCTGATGTGGAAACATACCAACAAACTTGCATCTATCATCTTTATTAACAAAATTCACAGAAGAGCGGATCGATGAAGAGAAGCCTTTATTCTAGAATACGCTTTATTTCCTCAATAACGCAGAATGTTTATATTAATAATAATAATCCTCTCTTCTGAGGGTGTAGCTTATCAAAACAGCGTGGGACTCTAAACAGTGCTGTGCACGATGATCCTCCGGCGAGACAGGGGGTTGGTGCAGGCCTTACAAGCCAGCCGTAAAAATCATCAGTACAAGAAGCATGCAATGTAAATTCGTACCGGAACAATTGGCATAGACCCAGGCATAGAAAACGGACTAACGATTGGAAACTCGGATCATGGAACTGTAAGTCTCTCAATTTCTTGGGAAGTACCCGCATTCTTTCCGAATTATTGAGGGTCCGCAAGTTCGACATCGTAGCGCTGCAGGATTTTTGCTGGAAAGGGTCGACGGTACATACGTATAGGGATGGTTATACCATCTACCAGAGCGGCGGCAACAGACATGAGCTGGGCACAGCTTTTATCGTGATGGGCGAAATGCAGAGGCGCGTGATTGGGTGGTGGCCAATCGACAACAGACTGTGCAAATTGAGGATCAAAGGCCGTTTCTTCAATATCAACATAATCAACGTGCACAGCGCTCACCTAGCAAGTGACGATGACGATAAGGACGCTTTCTACGCGCTGCTGGAACGTGAACGACAGCTGTCCAAGTCATGATGTCAAAATCGTTATCGGATATCTCAATGCTCAGGTTGGCCAGGAAGAGAAATTTAGACCGATTATAGGGAAGTTCAGCGCTCACCAGCTTACGATCGAAAACGGCCTTAGACCGATTGGTTTCACCGCCTCAAAAAACATGGCCATACGTAGTACCTACTTCCCGCACAGCCTCCCGTATCGGTACACTTGGAGATCACCCCAACAGACTGAATCGCAAATCGACCACGTTTTGATCGATGGAAGACACTTCTCGGACATTATCGACGTCAGAACCTATCGCGGCGCAAACAACGATTCGGACCACTACCTAGTGACGGTTAAAGTACGCTAACGACTCTTCGTTGTGGACAACATTCGGTACCGACGCCCGCCACGGTACAATCTGGAACGACTCAAGCTACCCGAAGTCGCAACTGATTACGCGCAAAGCCTTGAAGCAGCGTTGTCGGAAGAGGAAGAGCTCACCATAGCCCCTCTTGAAGACTGCTGGAGTAGTGTCAAAGCAGCCATTAACAACAGTGTTGACCAGACTCATTTCCCCGAAATTCGAATTGTGAAGCCATGAACTGTTATAACTGTGCGTTGTATTCCTGAGATGGAGGGGGAGGTGGTTGGGCTTGAGTGTAGCACATGGCATCCGACAGTTTCGATCTCGGTGGGCCGCAATTCAAGTTTCGGTGAAATGATTCGCAGTCACTCACTCACTCATTTCATTTCACCGAAACTTGAATTGTGGCTCTCTGGGATCAAAATTGATCGATTTTGTGTGCAGTACTCAAGCTTAACCATCTGCTTTTCTATCTTAGGAGGATAGAGCATGGTTGTAGTAGTTCGTGGCTTCGTAGTTCGGAAAATGTTATTTTCGGGGAAATGAGTCTGAGCAACACTGATTAACAATTAGCGGAAGGTGCCATTGGGTTCGTGGAATGAGATCGACGGAACGGTTGGCTCAACGAGGAGTGTCAGATGGTTTTGGACAAGAAGAATGCAGCGTGGGCAATTATGCTGCAGCAAGGGACCCGTTAAAACGTGGAACGATACAGACAGGAGCGAAGACAGCAAACCCATCTATTCCGGGATAAAAAGTGCCGCCTGGAAGAGTTGGAATGCGAATTGATGGAACAGCTGTATCGTTCTCAAGAAACGCGTAAGTTCTACAAGAAACTCAATGCATCCCGCAAAGGCTTTGTACCGCGAGCCGAAATGTGCCGGGATAAGAATGGAGGTATCTTGGCGGACGAATGTGAGGTGATTGAAAGGTGGAAGCAGCACTACGACGAACACCAAATCCTCCAAAAGTGTGTATCAAGTCCCTACCTATTCATCGATTTCAAAGCGGGCAACTGACTAGACTTACCTAGGCAACGATGAATAGTGTACAGTGCTGTGTGAAGATATCTGGTGCATTATCGGACCCGTTTGAAACACGCAAAGGACTTCCACAAGGCGATGGTCTTTCCTGCCTCCTGTTCAATATTGCGCTAAAAGGTGTTATGAAACATGCGGGGCACGATCTTTAATAAATCCAGCCAGTTCATCTGTTTTGCTGACGACGTGGACATTGTCGGAAGAACGTTCCAGGTGGTTTCTGAACAGTATGCCATTGCTGGAAGTCTTGTTATTACGCACTCCACAAGACCTTGCGGTCTGGTAAACTTCACTTCCGTACTAAGCGTACCATGTACAAGACGCTGATAAGACCGGTAGTCCTTTACGGGCATGAGACGTGGACAATGCTCGAAGAGGACCTGCAAGCTCTAGAATTTTTCGAACGACGTGTGCTAAGGACGATCTTTAGTGGAGTATGTGAGAACGGCGTATGGAGGAGAAGAATGAACCACGAGCTTGCGCAACTTTACGGTGAACCCAGTATCCAGAAAGTCGCCAAAGCTGGAAGGGTACGATGGGCGGGACACGTTGTAAGAATGCCGGACAACAATCCCGCAAAAATGGTGTTCACCTCGAATACGGCCGATACAAGACGAAGGGGAGCGCAACGAGCTAAGTGGTTTGACCAAGTAGGGAAGTGTGAGGCGATCGAGAAACTGGAGGTCAGCAGCCATGGATCGAGTAAGTTGTCACGAAATAGCTTACGAACGGATGAACGGATATGAACGATTTTTTCTCCATTTTGTTCGTTAAGGGTTCCGACGTGTTTGTGTATATAAAAATCCCAGGATATTTACCGGTAAAGTCGGAAACACGAACGTGAACGGAACTGTCATTTTTATAAGACGATCAGTAGTATTTTTCAACGGCCTACTTGATGGCAAGACGAAGTTTGCCGGGACCACTAGTATCTATCTATCTATCTATATAAATAAAAATGGAATGGTGTTTGTATGTCACGAAATGGCTCACGAACGGGGCAACGGATTTGGATGATTCTTTTTCCATTTTGTTCGTCAAGGGTTCCGACGTGTTTGTGTGTATAAAAGTTTCAGGGAAAGTAGGAAAAACGGGACTGAACGGAACTGTCATTTTGTATGGGACGATTCATAGCGGTTTTCAACAGCCTACTTGATGGCAAGACGAAGTTTGCCGGGACCACTAGTAAGTAATAATAATACATTTAAAAAAAAATAGATCGATTTGTTAGAAATCTTTTTTCAATTCTTGCTTGGGTTAAGTCCTTCTCCTATATTTTTGATTTATCTTATTTTCAATAATCTTGCTCTGTTAGAAATCAATTAGAGTAAAAGCGAGTATAGGTAGGAACAGCGGTGAAAAAGGGCGTTACACTTTTTATTCCGGGTAAAAACAATTTTACAATTTGGTCTACTATCACCCTCATCAAGCTTTAGGTTTTCCAAGACATCTGATAACATTTTTGCAGCTGAGAAAAAACCATCGTCTCGGTAAAAGTCATTGGAGTTTTTCATATTTTTTTACGGCGTTCTATTTTCCAGACGCATTCAATGGCCCTAATCCCCTCCTCTTCTCGTTGCGTTCAAGTTGCGATAATGGTCGCCACCAGACGTCCATCCAAGCGCAAACCCTCACCCGTTACCCGTTTATCATTGCGCATTGATAGGGGGGCAGAGGTTAGCGGAAGAAATGATGGCAAAACATGGACGATATTTATTTAGAGCAGCCTTACAGTTGGCCGGGACCTTCGGAGAAATATCCACGCCAATGTTCCAGTCAGCTTTAAGCCGTGCCACCCGGTTGTCACTAGATTTATTGGCTCGTACTTATTTTTGCTGTCTCTCCCGTTTTCTCTATCTATCACGCTGCCATGGTGTGTCTGAAATCTTTGTTAACGAAAAAATGACCAACAATTCTGCACCCACTATTTGTAAGATATGGTATCCCAGCATTCTCTTCTTGTCGAGGGTAATGGAAGTAATGATTATTCAAAGAATCAGGGACATTTTATACAAGACCAGTAGAAAACCATTCAGATTTGCTGGTTTGAATCAAATTTCTTGTAAGTGTTGATGAGTGGTCAAATGTCCATACCGGAATCGTTCATTGGCAAAATTTTCGTTGTTGTGGATCATCATTCTATTCGAAATGACCGTTTCAAAAAGTTTACTTGTTAAAGCAATAAAATTAGAATTATGAATTTATCGGCTTAGGTGTAGAGTTACATATATCTCAGGTGCACATAAATGTACTGACGAGCCTCCCACCAAACCGTCTCTCAGCTCATCGGAATCCTAGTGTGCTGCGCTAGACGGAGGCTCACGAAAATTCTAAAAGTGCGCGCAAGGCGATGTGCTCCCGGGGAGACTCGTCTCATGCGCTGCTCGGCGCTACGGCTCGCCATCGGTATCTAAGTTGTGAAACAACTGCTTAGTAACGAAAAGCCTCTACAACTATTTTCGCCTCATTATGCAGGTGTCTAGATGGCCTACATGATACGGTCGAAGATTCGCGATCCAAGAGTTACAACTTCGATCCTCGTTGAAAACTTTTGTAATCACTTCAATTATTGCAGAGACCGCAGTGAGACACATCTCAAGAAAAATGAGGCGCACCAAAAAAGGTCTCAAAATGTACAGCGCACCCGTGCGCTTGCAAGCAATGAGGCTCCTGCACCTAAGGCTACAGCACGTGCACAGTAACTCTACTTAGGTGTCCGGTACTGGAGGATTTCCCCCTACTTATATTTCACATCTTTTGATAGTGAACATGATAGAAATCCCTTGAAAATGATTGTGATTCTTCAAATTACATTTGCTTCCATTTCCTTTCATGAAACAGTTTCAAATTCACGGAGAGGATGCTAGAGTACCATGTCCGTAAAGTGGTGACTCACCACTGGTGAGTGCAGAATTGACGGTCATTTTTTCCTTTATTAACGATTTCAGTCCCACCGTGTCCGCTTGTATTGTAAGGGGTTCTATTTTGAGATAAGACCGGACGTAAACCACAAAATGCGTAGCTGCCGATGTCAGGCTGATCCACTCCGACATAAATTATTGAAGTGCCACATTGGACTCCATTATTGCGAGGTGCGATCAAGCGGGAAAAATATGCTCCTAGTGATTCGTGACGGGTTTTCGTTCGGCTGTCAACCGAAAGAAAAGAAACCATCAGCGAATGCTGGAAATGGAAATGTACATCCATCCGAAAGAAGCATTATAAAGATAGATCTGTGGATTTGCGAGGGAATGATTAAACGGGAAATTGGACGGCGTCACGCACCGGATACGCTTGTCTGCATATCACATCGGATCTCGATGTGCCATCTGCTTCCTCGAGTTTATGACAAGCTTAAGGGTTTCACTTATATGTACTATGCCTGTCTTTTTTAGGAAAGTAATTGTAAATGTTGGGGATCGTCATCGTTGGCGCAATAAACCAATTACATTGCGAAACGCGTCATGCACCAAAATACCGTTATTTACTAGATTAAGGGATGCTGAATGCGTTTTCAAAAATATCATAGCACATCTAGTTTTTGAGATTTTACACCCGATTCTGTTTTTGCACAGGGGATGCGTACCGTGCAAAAAAAGTTTTCAGTTAAAAATTTCAAAAACCGTGCAAAAAAAGTAACACCATTTCTCGACGTTTCATGCAAAAATAAGGTTTTGGTGAAAAAATTTGTATGGAAACTTTTTTTGCACGGCCGTGTAAAAAAAAATCCGTGCAAAAACAGAATCGGGTGTACTGTTGAAATGCGAAATTTGACTATTTCAGCCAACTTGTATGCAAGTTTGCAAGCTTGCATGTGTAGAGACAGGGTGAAATAAATGAAAAAAATAAAGTTTAAGTACTATCATTCATGCTTGGTGGATTAGATCACAAAAAGGTATGAATAATCATTTTTAAAATTTCATGTAAACATCAATTAAATCAAGGTTTTACACAACTTTGGCGACCTGTAGCTAAAAATTGTGACGTGCTGGAACATTTCTGATGACGACATTAGATATTTCAACCCCAAATCTACAAGAGACACATAATTTGATCCTTGAGACACGAAAAAATGTCATTTTTGTTACGCTGTGTTATTAAGAGCAGCTTTCGGGGTAGCAGCTTCAATGCTGTAATTTATTTATTTATGTTATAATAATTTACAACTTCATGTTAAACATATAGCGAAAGTGTACCAGTTATGGCCATAGTGGTTCTCTATTTGGCCATACGGGAAATTTTGAGAAGTTTCACATTTTAAATCATTTTGAATGTTTAAACATCAAGATATATATTAAATCTTACTACTACAACACAAAAAATCTTTCAAAACGTGAAAACATTCAAGTAATCCCGTTTATGGTGAAATAGGGAACCACTATGTCCATAACTGGTACACCTATCCTATTTTTGTATACACTCAAAGCTTTCCTAGATGCGGCTTCCCAACACTTCGAGTTTACTTTTCAATTACGATTTCAGTCTCTCTCCAGTTGACAGTAATTCCTCCACAACAGAAGTTGTCATTCAATCCGCAATTTTGTAATTATATCCTTAAACAATATCTTAAATAGTAGCGTATCTAAAAGGTAGTGGTATGCACTGCATTATTTATTTACTTGGTGTTACATCAATTAGTTTGACGAGGTTACGCCAATTTACTCGGTCCATAGCTGTGTCCCTCCAACTTCGATTTTGGCCCACGCTCTCCAGATCTTGTTGCACCTGATCAAGCCACTTCGCTCGCTGTGCTCCCTGCCTTATTATACCTACTGGATTCGACGCAAATACCATCTTTGCAGGGTTGTTGCCCGGTAGTCTTGCAACATGCCCAGCCCAACGCACGCTTCCGGCTTTCGCCATAGGGATAGGGGCTGTCCATTAATTACGTAAGACAATTTTGACGATTTTTCGACCCCCCCTTCCTCCATGGTAAGATGTTTGTATGAAATCTCAAACCCCTAACCCGCCCCCCATAAACCCGTACGTGGTGGTCTGGGTTCGCCGTAGAGCCTAGCGAGCTCGTGGTTCATTCTCCGCCGCCACACACCGTTCTCCTGCACACAGCCAAAGATGGTCATAAGCACCCTGGTCCTGGTAATTAAAGGATTCGCGGTACAAAGTCCTTGTTACTGGCAACAGTTTCTGAAAATTAATCTATTTTACCTAGCAGATGGTTAAAGACTCGGAGTTGGTGTCCCGACACTACACTTGAAGCCAGGATAACAATCATGAGTGTTAACTCAATAAAGACTGTAAGTACTGGTAATTCAAAGACTCACGTGAATTCTGATTACTAAACAAATTTTCTAGCTTGATTCGGTTTTGCTGCTAGCATAAAGCCCCTTTTTTCTAGTATTTTTCTGGGACTAAACTAAAAGCAAAACAAGGATGTGACTAGAGTTCCGTTGCATGGTCAAATATCAGTAGTACCGATTTGGTTCCTCAGAAATTTAATCGATTATGTTTGCTAAGGGGCGCGCCTTCGCTGAGATGTAAATTTCTATGAAGGGTGTAAATAGCGGGACCTTTTCATCATAGTCGATTTTTATCAATAGCTGAGGAATCAAAACAAAAACTGTACAGAAATCGATGCTTCATTACCTATCAATGGAAATGGAGTAATGCGACATGCACTATACACTAAGGATACGGGTAATGCCACATTAGATCTAAATACTGGTCGCAGTGGCGCATCCGAACAGAGAAAAACAAAAAAAAAGCACCCTTCGTTAAAACACTTCAAGTGCTTGCAGGACCTCTTCCTTCATGGTCCATGCCTCATGTCTAGCGTTGGGCATTTTTTTCTGTAACATCGATATTACTGATTCGATTCACATTTGAGCAGCCGAATCGATTCACTGATTTAATCGAATCCTTTGAATCGATGTTTTTGAATCGATTTGATTCGAATTTGAATTATAATTAATCAAGTTTGAAATGAGAACAAGTGCATTTCCATTAGATTTTAACATCTTTCAATTTAATCAGTTTTGAAATTCAACAGAACAGATTTAATACTTCAAGGCTAGTTCAAAAATCGATTGTTTTATTATCAGCTCATTAAGAAATATTTCTCGAATTCAACAAATTGAATCGCATAAAAAATCAAATGAATGAAATCGATTCACTTCATTCTAGATGCTCCAAACATCGATCCAAATCGGAATAAAAACATCGATTTTCGGAACATCGATCCAAAAGCCCAACGCTATTCATGTCCATAGAGAACCACCGGTCTTATGAGCGTTTTGTACATGCTACATTTGGTGCGGTGGTGAATCTTTTTCAACCGCAGCTTCTTCTGGGGCCCATAATAGGCGCGACTTTCACTGATGATACGTCTCCGTATTTCACGACTCACGTTGTTATCAGCCGTTAACAAGGGTCTGAGATATGACGAACTTATCAATCACCTCAAAAGTATCTCCGTCTATCGTAACACTGCTTCCTTTGTCGCGCTGAGCTTTGTCGCGCTCGGTTCCGCCTATCAGCATGTACAATATCCCTATCATCCGCGAAGCAAACAAATTGGCTGGATCTTGTGAAAATCGTACCTCGGTTATTGAACCCGACTCTCCGCATGACACTTTCTAGCGCAATGTTGAACAGTAGGCACGAAAGTCCATCACCCTTTCGAAATCCCCGGCGGGATTCGAACGAACTGGAGTGTTTGCCCGAAATCATCACGCCATTCTGGACACCGTCCATCGTTGCTCTTATTAGTCTTGTGAGCTTCCCGGGAAAGCTGTACTCGTCCATGATTTTCCATAGCTCTTCGCGATCGATGCTATCATAAGTTGCTTTGAAATCGATGAATAAGTGATGCGTTGGGACTTCGTATTCACGGCATTTCTGGAGGATTTGCCGTACAGTGAAGATTTGGTCCGTCGTCGAGCGGCCGTTAATGAAACCAGCTTGATAACTTCCCACAAACTCATTTGCTATTGGTGATTGGCGACGGAAGATAATCTGGGATAGCACTTTGTAGGCGGTATTCATGATAGTTGTCACAAACGAGGTTGGTGGTCTGATGGCTACCGCTTCTGCTTCATAAGCAGAAGATCATGTGTTCAATCCCAGGCCCGTCCCTTTCCTCGTACTTTGTAATTGTATATCTCTGGCCAGTATAAGTGCAACATCATTTCCTCCCCCTTCTCCTCATTGGTCTGCATTCTGACGTGGCAGACACCATTGTCGCCTAAAAATAGAACATCACCAGCACTTATACACTGAGGATGCCTGTTAGTCCCAAGCAATCATTAGGTTGGTTTCTTGTGTAAGTGCAGCTGATCTGGCGATACTGGTGTAGCATCCACGGGCGGTCAATTAAGCTCAAGCTCAAGCTCATTCAAGATAGTTTTCACATTCCAGTTTGTCGCCCTTCTTGTAGATGGGACATATGATCCATTGCTTCAACTCCTCCGGCAGCTGTTCCGTTCCCCAGATTCTGACAATCAGCCGGTGCAGACAGGCGGCCAACCTCTCCGGGACCATTTTGATGAGTTCAGCTCCAATAAGGACTGTTCATTTTATAAAGTGGACACTTTGTTTATGCTTTTTCTTTTTTATTTATTGATAGAATCGTAATCGGTTTTCTGTGTATCGTTGACCTATTATTCTAAAATGCTATGAAAATATAAAATCTTCGAAAATGCTTTTGGTTGAAGAGCTAAATAGTTTTTCCAAAAACTCTTGAAAAAAGCTGTCCGTCAAAGTTTAACATTATTTTTCGCAAAACAAAAATCCTTATTTTTATGAACAAATTGTATGTTTGTATCCTTAACTATTCTACTAAAGGTAAAGCTTTAAAAATATCAATTATATTCCACCATTCTATGACATTAGGTAACTTTAGTGATTTACCCATTTATGGCCAAATTTGCTGATACACCATCCTTTCACTCCCAGCAAAAGAGAAAAGTAAAAAGCGTGTTCAAAACTAGTTTGGATTACTAAAGAAACTATATTAGTATAAACGAAAGCAAAATCGTGAGATTAAACTACAGTCTTAAGTATAAATTTTACTGTTTATGGTAGTTTTACTAAAAAGTCTCATACTTTTAAAATCATGTACGCATATTTATCGATCTACAGCAAATTGTAAACAGTTTTCTCCGAATTTTTCAATTGGTAATCTCAGAATAACATATTATGAAAATAATATGTGGAAAATAAGATCGATTTTATTGCAGCAGTGTTGCCAATTTTGATGATTGTCAATGTACTTTGATAGGTCTTCTTCTTTTCTGGCGTTACGTCCCCACTGGGACAGAGCCTGCTTCTCAGCTTAGTGTTCTTATGAGCACTTCCACAGTTATTAACTGAGAGCTTACTATGCCAATGACCATTTTTGCATGCGTATATCGTGTGGCAGGTACGAAGATACTCTATGCCCTGGGAAGTCGAGAAAATTTCCAACCCGAAAAGATCCTCGACCGGTGGGATTCGAACCCACGACCCTCAGCTTGGTCTTGCTGAATAACTGCGCGTTTACCGCTACGGCTATCTGGGCCCCCACTTTGATAGGTCTTCTAAGAATAAAACAATTGTGTTTCTGTTGTGCTTTGAATGTGACGTGGGGACTTACTAAGTAACTCTATGAAGGCGTAAGTTATTTTTCATATTAATACTATATTAGGACTTCCGTCAGGACGTACTTTTACACAAAAAATTCTACCCATATCAATTCCCATCAAATTTAAAAAAAATTCTTTAAAAATATACGGGAAAATTGATTTTATTATATCTGTAAAATTGTTGCTCCAAAAATAACTTGTTTTTTTCCATCAGGCTTCTGATTGATGATGCTTTCGAAGAACAAGCCTTTTTTGAAAATATAAAATATAAATTATCGAATTTTCCAGCCAATTTCTTACAATCATTGATTTTGATAACCTCAAAAAATCGACCGATCTAATCGTTGTTTCATATTCGTGTGAAATTTAATTATTTTGGAGAATTTTTATTATCACAACATTGTACAATACTAGTCGAACGATGTGCAAAAAACCGATTGAAATTTCATTGATTAATAAGAAAGATACAGCATGCACAAGGTGTCCACTTTATAAAATGAACAGTCCTTACCATCCTTACCAGCGGCCTTGTTGTTCTTGAGCAGGTTCATGGCATCCTTGGTTTCCTTCATCCGCCGTGCTGACGTAGTCACTTCCTCCGCTGTCGTGAACCTCTGCGCCTGTGTTCTCCGTGCCGTGTTCATCATAGTGCTCCATCCACGTTTCAATCGCCTCACGTCCGTCCGTCAAGATGCTTCTATCTTTATCAATACACATTTCGGCTCGCGGCACGAAGCCTTTTCTGGAATCCAAACCCGCCTATTCAGGACAAAAAGCGTCGCCTGGAAGAAGCGGAATCGTTAAGCTTCTCGTAGAACTTTCGCGTTTCTTGTGAACGATGCAGCTGCTCCATTTCTTCATATTCCGCTTCTTCCAGGCGGCGCTTTTTTTCCCGGAATAGGCGGGTTTGCTGCTTTCGTTTTCTTCTACATCGCTCCATGTTTTGTCGCGTTCCTTGCTGCAGCATTGCAGCCCGCGCTGCATCCTTCTCCTCCAAAACCTGCCTGCATTCTTCGTCAAACCAATCGTTACATGTCCTCCTTTCCACGTACCCGACGATGCACTCTGCTGAGCCACTTTTAAATCACCGCCGAAAAGCAGAAAATTCCACAGAACACTATTTTTATGGTAAGAATGATTAGGAACAAATGGTAGATTGGATTTTCAAACATTTTTAAATTTTGAACCGCCCCACAGTGATTCCTCTCCATACAAAAGATGGAAAAAAGTCTTGAAAAAGATGTATCATATTCTAATAAAGTTTCTTTACTCTGATTGACTAGATTGTACATATTTTGGAACTATTTATCATCATTGTATGATTAACCCATTTTTAGATGATTTCTTAGTATATCCGAATTGTGTGATTTGGCTTCGTCAAGCCATAAGACACTTGAGCCCAGCTAGTGAATGTTTTGGAAAAGGAATCCTTAAGCATCTTTAAAGAAGGATCTTATGAAATGATTTTTCAACAAATATGTCTTTTGATTAGCACTCAAACTGAAGTATTCATTACACTCATCAATATATTACCATACTCAGAATTGTCACATTCAGTCCGGTTAGTCAAATGACAGAAAACCTATGTTGCGCAAGTTTGCGCAAGATGAGTCTATGATTTACCGAAACTTGATTGAAAAATCAAGTTCAATTTGAGACTAATGTGTGCGAGTGTGTGCTCATGAATTTCATTGGGTTGCTCCATATATTTTACAAAGGAGCAAAAAACTTCAATTTTCACTCAATGTTTATGAAACCTTGGAAAAAGACTATTCAATAATCGTACAAAAATGTTTTTGGGAATTAATAGTGCAAGTTAGTTTTTCGACTATTTTCCGCCCTCGCATCACTGCACTATGGGCAGTTTCCATACAGACTGGCGGCCAAAAATATTTTTCCATCCAATGTCGTATTTATGAGTTATGGGATACAAATTTGATGTTTTATTTTCAAAAACAGGTTTTCGAGATTATCTTTTGAATAGGGCCTATAGCGAAATTATAAGTTTTGTTACTAATGATGCATATAAGCCATTTATGCGATTAACGTTGTGCAAACCATTATAAATGGTAGAACTTACATAGAAATAATGATATACGTGATTTAGCGATATTCAGTTATTCTCTGAATTATTTTTCAGCTGTTTATAATAGAAAATGGTTAGAAATATTGGAAAAATAAAAAAAAAGTCCTAAATTAAAAAAAGTGCAAATTTGTGCAGCTAAATACTTCACGATCCTTTAGTTTACATCTCAAAGTACCCTTGGAAATAAATTTTAGCCTGGGACAACTTGGGACAAAAAAGTATGGGATGTGTAAAGTTTCGATATAAAATCAAATATATATTTTTCAGTGCAATCCCCGCATTTTTCCGACTCAGAATTCAAATTTTTATATAATTTTATTTTTCTAAGATAGCTTTTTGAATAAACTTTCGGACAGTGTATAAAGATCTGTATAAAATATAACGATTATGCATTATATTGTATTCAATGTGAACCTTGTGTAAAAAATAGAAGATCCTGTCCTGATATTCCAGGAATATCTTAATAGAAGTGTTCACTATGGAACGATGTACAAGAAAAACCTTTCACAACAAGTCATTTTTTCGATTATTGGCCACCTGATCGCCCATAGTGGCACTGTGCGCCCTACTTGTTCACAAACTACTGATGTACAATCACTGACTCAATTTTCCAAGAAAATATATTAGATGATCGATTATTTTTTTCTGAAAAATGATTACGAAAAGCCAAGCTAAGAGGGTTGCAAGGTTAACCACGTGCTTTTATCGGATTAAGGTGATTATAAAGCAAAGCCAAACCTTGAATTTTCAAGTGTACAAGACTGGTGAATCTGACGACAGTTCGCGTTGAAAATCAATCAAATTGCTTGTTTGCTGGTGGTGACCAATGGGATAAATAAAATAGAGAGAGGATCGTTTGCGTGGTTGTGACTGATGACTATGTTGTTGAATGGGTCTTACCCTCGAAATCGTAATCTTCCGGGGAGCCCACCGGTGATTGAAATGGTGGTGCGGTTGCGTATGGAGTTACGTGGATGAGTTGGGTTCAGGTTGTAGAGTCGCCACGTACGGGAGTAGAGTCTGTCTTGCTTAAGGAAGCAAATTAGGACCGCCAATGAAGCGGGGTCGTTTGCAAAGACATCGCGGATGCTTCCGGGAATGTTATTAGTACTTCTGTGGTGTTCGTACAGAGGACAGTGACAGATTACATGTTCCGTTGAGTTGTGTACACCGCATTGTTCACACTCTTGACGACAGGATCTGCCATCAAAGTTATAGGCAAAACGGGTATGGTCGCGGAACAAGGAGAGCTTTTCCCAACTAGATGTATCTTCCTTTACCTTCCGAAGCTGAGCCGAAGTATTTTGATGCCACTCTTGGGCCCAGTAGTCTCTGACAGATTTAGCAACCCAGCTATTTACGTCTAGGGGTGGAACGGAAAGGGTAAAGCGAGACATTTGGTGTCCAGTACCAGCTAACAAGTCTGCAGTCACATTTCCTTGAACACTGCAATGCCCAGGAACCCAGGTAAAGGTTACTGTCTCTGAAGTATGGGCTCGTCTATCCTGTATCCACAGGTGGGACGGCCGTTCAGATTGTAAGGCTGATAGAACGCTTGTGGCCACTGCTTCGGCAGAGAAACCCAAACACTCCAGTTGGAAGGCTTTGACAGAATGACAAATCGGCGCCGGAGATGCCGATCCCTACTCCACATTGGGAAAGAGAACCGTCTGTGTAACGAAGTTGGGAAGCTACCAACTGCTCGCTCCATGCCAGTGGACTCTAGCCACAGGGGGATAAACTGATGTTGACTACAATTGACAACCTCACGGAGAATACAATCTGTTGATCAAAGAGAGCGACCCTATCGTTTCCAGCTGTTTTTGAAGCGTAAGTAGTCGCTTTGCGGCAGATGGCTGCGTGCCCTCGATGGCAGAACGGGAGGATACCAGCTTCTACATAGGTTACGTCGGCGGGGGTTGATGGAAATAAACCGGATAGAGTGCGGACTAGAGTGATGCAAATTTTGAAATTTTGGCTCCCCTATGCTTAAACGATTTACACAAAAGGTTTGCCGTTTTCATAGTAATTTCCATATAAACTTCAAATGGCTTGTGCACAACCAAATTTCTTCCAAATCACTTCAAATTTTGGGAGAATGATTTTTATTATAATTAACACCGTTTAAGCATAGGGGAGCAAAAATTTCAAAATTTGCATCAGTCTAGTGCGGACGGACCAGTTCAAAATCGGTAAGAGGATTTCTAGGAAATTTTGTTGACTCAAACAGGTGATCTCGAAACCTTAAAGTAGCCTGCTCTCTACGATAGCTTGTGCTCCTCTGAAGCGCGTGGATCGATTGTTGGATCTATGTGGTTTGGATATCGTTTTAATGATGATCAGACAGGAACGACCGTTCGTTTTGACAGCATTGAAATGCTCTTTAAATAGCAGGTTACGGTCAATCAAAGTCCTGACAGTTTTCCTGTTTGGAATGGGTTGCCCGTCCATTTTGATTCCTGGACTCATTAGTTTGTGTCGCGAGTTACAAACGTGGCCGCGGACCCTTTCAGCTACAGAGAGGGAGAAACCAACGGAAGAAGCCCATTTGTGTACTGCCGTTACTGCTGCTTGCGCTTTGAATCTAGTACGCCTAGGATTATGACCAATGGCTACCAGCCAGATGCATGCTGTCCTTTTGTCCGCACATCATGTAGGAGGTCTCCAAGGGAGGTGAAGGTCAGTGCCGAATCCCTGCCTGAAGGTGAACTGTCGATGCCCGAGACGACCATTCACTTCGAGCTGCTCTTTTAACCGCCGGTTGACCATTCTCTCGACCACCTTCGAGAGGCAAAACGTTAGAGATATGGGACGATACTTAGATGTGTCTCGAGAGGCCACATTGGTTTTGGGAATACGGATGACGAGACTTTCTCTCCATCCGGCCGGGAATGAGCGCTGGTGCCACATACCTCTAACAGTTTCGTTTATCTCCGAGAGGGTTGAGGGGGTAGCCAATACCATCAGGGTCTGTGGATTTACCAGTACTAAACCCGAGGGCAAAGTTGAGCTCTCGCATGGAGAAGGAGCAATTCAACTGAGAAGCGTAGTGTTTTGGGTTGAGTATTAATGAGCTGTTATCATCCATTTGTCCATTTTTTCAAATATTCTTCAAGAAATCCTAACCATACATGATTAACTGATAAGTAAACTTGAGATTTCCTAAATTTCTCAAAAACCTTAATTTTGTCAGAAGTCTTCACAAATAACATTGAGTAATTTTAAAATTCACTCAATATGTCTGTCCAATTTCAATTATTATAATTTCCCGGAGGTCCTCAGAAAATATCTGAATTTTCAAAATAAACTGATGTTGAAATGAGAAAAATAAATGAAATTCGTGGAAGCGTGTCTCCAGTATTGCATCAACTATTTATTTCATAACTTCTAGAAAGTTGTCTTTATAATTCTCTCCACTTTCGCTATTTAGCTTTTGTAAGTAGTTAATAGTAAAAAAGAGTGGGTATATTTATATTTTGTTTCCCTTAAAACCTCTGTAATTATCGCAATTCAGCGTAGTTCTCAGAGAAGCTTTTGAAAAAAGTTAGTAAGGCTAGAAAAATCTTCACAAGAATGATTGATGAAGCACTGAAAATTTGCGATCGAATTGTGTTGGAAATTAAGATTATTTAAAATAGGAATTTCTGAAAAAAATTCCATGAAAAATGTTTAATCATTCATCATTTATTTCTATTATTTCCAGTTATTATCACACAATGCTATTTGGTCTAATTATTCTACAGTCGACTCTCCACAACTCGATGTTCTATAACTCGATATACTCTATAACTTGATGGATTTGTTGGTCCCTTCCAATTTCAATACATCGTGCTCTCCATAAGTCGATATTTCTATAACTCGATATCTCCACTAGTCGATGTCACGTGAGAGGGAAATTTATCTCCATAAGTCGATATCTATTTTCCAAGCTTTCTTATTTGGGCAAACGTGGTCTAATTCTTGTTTGGAGATGAAAACATATTTGCAAGTTGTAATAATAGTTGGAAAACATGGAAATAAAAAAACAAATATTATCAGTCAAAACAATGTGACTTTTCGAGCATTTCGAAAAAAGTTTTCAAATAATAGTTTGTAAAGTACAATCAACAAAATAATATTTTTTCTTACAGAGGTGATCATTTATATATTAGAAATACAGAAATTTGTTTCTTCGATTTTGTGATTTTTTGTTTCGATACATTCTATAACTCGATAATTGTATAAGTCGATGGTCCCTTGAATATCGAGTTATGGAGAGTCGACTGTATTTACATATTGGCTAGCATATCTTTCTATGACAATGTTGAATATTTTCACCTATGAACTCACAGTTCTGAAACAATTGTAGAAATTTTGATAGTCCTTCGTTTTGATTGAATATCTTTTTGAAATCATAAGCTTTCATCAGCAATTTTAAAATAATAAAAGACTTTTTCCTTATCGCAGTCCCGATTTGCTTCAATATGCTGCTAGAAATCACCAATGATTCAGAAAATATCTCAGAGTTTCGTGATTTCTCAACCAACGCCATTGGAATCAAACTTAAAACAGATGAGGTAAATCTTGAATAAACTATTGAAAACGCTCTAGAATAATTGTTTGGAGTATTACAGGACGAATAGCAAAAGCAATTTTTCAGAAATATATTTTATATTAAGTTCTTTACTTAAGGAAAGATCAAACAACTTCCAATGGACACCAAAAAATTCTACTTTGCCAACAATTATGCAATAATCCAATAGTCTAATGAGTAGTCGTAATCTGATATATGAGCAAATTGAAGGTGCAATCTGGTGGTAGTGATGATTTCCAGTATAAATAAGTGAGGAGGGGATATATTGGCAAAAACCACGTAGAGCCACGAGGAGAAATGGTTGAAAGACCAGAAAAATGACCACGTTGTTTTGTGGACGGCCTCAAAGTACATTCTTCGGCTTTATCAAATTTTGCAAATACATTTGATTGAATTTTGAGAATTATTATAAGGAATCAATTAACTTTATGTGTTTTAGCAGTGATAAGCACTTCCAGAGTTATCAACTGAGAACTCTTTTTGCCAATTGGACAGTTTAAGTTCCATTGGGAAATCAATCCCGAAGAGATCCTTTACCAGTGGGATTTAAACTCATGACTCTCAGCTTGATGAATAACTGTGCGTTTATCACCACAGCAATCTGGCCGCCAAAGAGATCACTTTATTTGTTATAACCATTCACTAAAAAATACGCTTCCAATCGCAAAACGCAACATACTATTAGCCATCTATACTTTGGTAGCGCAACTAGTCAGATGATGAGAGATTTGATTTTTCACGCATCCATCACATGCCGCTGTGGGGAAAAATGTTTTATTTTCCTGATATAAGACGGATCACAGTGAAACAGTTAGGCGGAAAAGGTAGGAATATCCATTCTCTATGATCTACATACGTTTGTTTTTTGTATTATTGCACTACTTTCATAAAAATTGAGATCCGGCTGGTAGGAGCACTAATTTGAGGTTGGAAAACCAGGATATATGAGGTTAGTTTCAATGTAACTTTCGCCTGAGCGATTTTTGCGCTTGAATAAAACACGCTCCGGGACATTCTCCGCTGCCCCTAAAAATACCATTGGGTAGATAAATGAATTCTCTACCATTGGATCTCATTCAATTTCATACATAAGTGAAGTAAGCGGTGAAAATAAATATTTTGTTCCGAATGTTTTGAAACCATGAATGAGTTTGACATTGCTCTCGTCAACCATCATCATGACGACAGCAGCACACCCCACCGGACGAATTGTCGTATTGGGAGCGAATATAATTGTTTTTACAAGCGAGTTGTAGAAAAGTACTTGAAAGTATTATTTGAATTTTGGATCCTCAGGGTGGCCTCTGATCGTCGCTTTTCTATTGTAATCTCCATGGTGTTTTGTCCAAAAAGGCTTCAAATTAGGCTATTAGATTTAATGATTCCTAAAAAACTAACGAACTTCAACCAAATGACTCAATTCCTTCTAGTAAAACCATAATAACCCATTTCAAGTTGAAATTAAATTGAAACATAAACCATAAATCTCCAATGCTTTAGAAGCATTAAATTAATTCCACCAAGTATTCATGCATGACAAACTTTATAGAGCAATAAAATGCCACATCACATGGAGAAACTGTATGAAGTATAATCCATGATGTGACGTGTTGATTTTCCTCCTTCAATGGAATCCTTCAAATGCTCTTTCCCACTGGTCGTCAACGAGAATAAGAAAAAGGAAAGCATTCAAATGACGGCATCAACTTACTTTATATTCCTCGGGCATATCACAGATGGTTTCATTCATGGCCGGCGAATACTGGGGCGATGCGAAGAATATCACCGGCAGGCTGATAAACACTCCAATCAGTGTCAGTGCAGTTATCACCATCTTGGCACGCCGCACTGTGCACATAGTTTGCCGCTTCAAAGGATACAAAACAGCAATAAACCGTTCCACCGTAAAAGCCACCACAAACCACACCGAGAGAAAGCTGCACAAATTACTGAAGAACGTAAAAAATTGACAGTAAAACTCTAGGGTGTAGATCTTGATATCGACTAGGTTCAGCCAGGGAATAAACAGCCCAACTAGATAGCACGTATCACTCAGCCCGAGAGCTGCCAGATAGTAGGAGGAAGACAATTTCTTTAGCTTAGTTTTGAAGAACACCAACACCGAGAGTATGTTTCCTATACTGCCGAACAGCACAAGTGCAGGAATGTAGTAAAAATTTATGACACTCAACACTTCTGCGTAATACACGAACGTTTGCTGATCGATGTCGTAACTACTGGAACTGGAATCCCTCGACGTTTGTTGAACATCCGGCAGGAATGTCGTTTGATATATCCACAAGTCGTCAGTTGTTGCCAGATGTGACGAATAGGAAGTAGTTTTCAACAGTACACTGCTCACATTGGAATCCTCCAGACCCCCCTCCAGCAGTTCGTTCAACACTCTATCACTAATTGTCGTATACCAGCTAAGATTCGTATCAGATGATGTTACCATCTGAACCAGGACGCTCCCCTCCCAAAACCCATTAACACTTGTATTGCTCTTCATATTCCGAACCGCACATCCTTGGGCAAAAACTGGAAACCTGCAACGATACCGCACCTGAATGATGTACTTTTCGTTATAAGGAATCCGCACCGCTCGTAAAACAATCACCTTTCACTTTATTGTCATTGGTTACGCATATCCTTCAACCACCGGAACATAAAGCGATAAACGAACCTGCCTTTGGGTGGCAAATGTAATTTCCTACTGTCGCTTGCATGCCATCCATTCTGCTAGCGCAGTAATTCTACCGCCATAACCCTGCAGGCTACCGCCATGAATATCTCCTACATTCCACAGGCCCAAGGTTTCATTTTTATCGACAACAGAAACATCCGTTTTACCCGATCCTACAATTGTTCACCGGTCACGCGTTACGTGCCAACTTGACTCGAATTGACGGCGGGTCGTTCTCCCCAAGTGTTTAACGCTCCAGAGGGCGCGATATCCAAATGTTAACTGAATTCGATATCGTCGAAAGCGGGATCTTAAAGTCACAGCCAAACGGCGAACCTTGAGAAATAACTTCATTCACGAATCGTGTTCAATCCCCGACAGGACACAATTTCCCCATCGGAGTTCATTTGAGCGAAAATGGGTGGCACTCAGATTCATTCCGAAGCGCGACCGAACGATGCATAGTGGGAAAGCAATGGACCCAAAAAGGGCATCAAATTTATGCGACTAGTTGCGGTTCTCGGAAACCTACATATCCTGGACAAAAGATTCAACCCAAGTAACCATGGAGCAATATATCATAGCATATATACAGCAGTTGCATTACCGTAAGCATATCAACAGAACATCAAAAAAGCAATCAAGCAATTTATAAAGTAACATTAGTGCTGCAGTGCAATTTATAAGGTGATATTAATGCATTGATACACTTGTAATGCAGGGTTAATGCTTTATTGCCTGACAGCTCTTGAAAGTTGCCGAATAAAAGCAATATTCCATCAATGTTGTTGATATGCAGTAGGATACGTGCAATGTTATAATGCTTGTGATTACTTGGATGCCCCAACACCCCGAACGCCACTACCCCGAATATATCAGTATATATATGGTATGGACGAAAAATGTCAACGGCACTGTAATATACAATTTCTTTGACTTCCCTGGGCATAGAGTATCATCGTACCTGCCACACGATATACGAATGCAAAAATGGCAACTTTGGCAAAGAAAGCTCTCAGTTAATAACTGTGGAAGTGCTCATAAGAACACTAAGCTGAGAAGCCGGCTCTGTCCCAGTGGGGACGTTAATGCCAAGAAGAAGAAGCTGCAAGCATTGTATATGAAATTTACTCTTCCTTCAAAATTGGCTTTTCTTAATACCATAGAAAGAACAAACCTCTAATATTTTCGGTAAGAACTGCGAACTACTACTTAAAATCGTCAAAGGCGTCAAAATCCAAGATGACCGCCAGATTTTTTCATTTAAATTTATGCTCTTATTTTACACTCGGCTCGAAAAAAAAACACCAACGATAGAAAACTTGTTTTTTGCTGTACAAAAATGTTCTCTATGTGTTCCAAGGGAAGTATGAGACATATCACGTGAAGAAAAACCTAAGATATATAAAAAAAATGGGCTTTTTCGCAAAATGTTTAACTAGGGGTCCACCGATTTGAGAAAACCGAAAGGACCACCCATTAGTTTTAGCATATACTAGCGATCAGTAACATAAAATTGGAATTCCAACGATGGGTGGCGATGGCGGCCTGGTTTCAGCGAGAATCGCTCACATGTTCTGATAGTAAAGTCTCTTATAGATCTGCTTGCAAGTTTCTCCCAAGATAATTTCTTCTCTGTCTCTAATCGAAGAGAATTGATCTTTCATGTAAGTTTTACTGAATAATTTTTGAAATTCAGTTTGTAATGTATCAGAAATCCCTACTATGGATAATGGTGCCAGACATGGATTGAATCCAGAGGAAATTGAGAGAATCTGTCACGTATCGCTCTATTTAACTATCATAATATGCTGTGCATTATGAGAGACTGTTTATCGTACACTGCTACAACTTTGATCAAATTGGGGGGATAGTAGTGCATGAGAAAACCCCTCTGAACATGCTCCAAACCAGTGTTGTGAAAAACTCAATTTCTCACAACTCACGCTTGAGATTTATCATGCGTGAGTTGTCAATCATACAACTCAGCAGTCAAAAAATCATGGATGAGTTGGCTCACCTTTTTAACTCATTGTCTCGTATTTCCACAGTTTACTCACACACAATGATTTCTTGTTAGTCTTGGAAAATTATGTGAATCCTTTCTAACGTAAACAACAACATTCGGGTTTCATGAGTTTTTGCCGGTTTTTGCGACTGAATCATTTTTTACGGTTTGAGTTGATTGAGTTGATTTTGCATCAAAATCTCAAGCTTGAGATTTACGAAGCAGATCTCTAATGAGTTTGCTCTCACGGGAGAGCGTATTGATTGAGATTTTGAGTGTGAGTCTATCAACACTGCTCCAAACCTGGGGGACAATATTGCTATTGGATTGTTTATCGTGCCAGTAAAGAAAAACACCTACCCTCAACCCTCAACACTAAGCAAAGAAGCCGGCTCTGTCCCAGTGGGCACGTTAATGCCAAGAAGAAGAAGAAATATTAAAGAATATTTACAATTGAATGTGGCTAACCAAATATTTTTTCCTTTAAAGAATATCAAGGAATGGTGAAGAGTACATAACATTCATTTCTAATGACTAACATGCTATTATTCTGCTCAAAAATTTTATTTCTCACATAATTTGTTGAAATCACATTAGATTGCGGAATCATGAGTATATTTTTCTACGTAGATTTAACCTAAACATACGAAGATGTATATTTATCTATTTTTCTTTGGCTGTCATTTCTAAACCACCGCTAGAAGTTCTAGTTTAAGACACCGTATGAAATGTACATATCTTCCGGTTGATTCTACGTCAAAACAAAATTTTATGATTGTCGAAAACAAGACACAACGTCCTCTTCAGTCATTCAAGTGAATACAATATGCTTCATAGAATTCTCCGCTTTATTTTTTGAAAACAATATTTGGTTAGCCTCAATCAGTTGTAATTTTTTTTCTATCTATTCAATAATTGACTTTTTATGGCCAAACGAGCTCTTCTAGTCATCGAAAATTAAATTAAATGTGTTCCATTGCATTCCCTAGATGATTTTTTTTTTTTTTTTAATTTCTTTATTAGTATCATTCCAAACATTACATTCATTATTTCTTATATCTAGGTGTTCTGTGTTATTAGACAACACTATCATCCTAATTTGGTAAAACAAATCTAAGATTTTATTAACATTTTGTTAACAACATATTACATTTCATTTGCCGTAGCAGTTCAGATTTTTTACAGGTGAGTTGATTTCAC
Organism: Aedes aegypti; assembly: GCF_002204515.2. Lineage (NCBI taxonomy): Eukaryota > Metazoa > Arthropoda > Insecta > Diptera > Culicidae > Aedes > Aedes aegypti. The sequence goes on from NC_035108.1 coordinate 146,670,879, forward strand.
CTGCTTATAAGAGAAAAAAAAAAAGTTTTTAATATACTTAACCTAACTTAACCTAAACATATAACGCATTAATCGTGGCAATAGAAGATTGTAACGATTTTTGCCTGAAATTATTGATTATTTTATTTGACATTTGTTCCAATGTTTCAACATTGGATATCCTATGTAACTCATTGGTACTATACCAGGGAGGAAGCCTCAGAATCATTTTCAAAATTTTATTTTGAATTCTCTGCAGAGCTTTCTTCCTGGTATTACAACAGCTAGTCCATATTGGTACAGCATACAACATGGCTGGCCTGAAAATTTGTTTGAATATCAAAAGCTTGTTTTTAAGACAAAGTTTTGATTTTCTATTAATAAGGGGATAGAGACATTTTACATATTTGTTACATTTGGCTTGAATGCCCTCAATGTGATTTTTGAAAGTTAAATTCTTATCTAGCATGAGTCCTAGATACTTAACTTCATCTGACCAATTTATTGGAACCCCTCTCATCGTGACAACATGTCTACTTGAAGGTTTCAAATAAAGAGCTTTTGGTTTATGTGGGAATATTATTAGTTGAGTTTTGGAAGCATTAGGAGAAATCTTCCATTTTTGCAAGTATGAAGAAAAAATATCCAAACTTTTTTGCAATCGACTACAGATGACACGCAGGCTTCGTCCTTTGGCGGAGAGGCCTGTGTCATCCGCAAACAAAGATTTTTGACATCCCTGAGGTAACTCAGGTAAGTCAGATGTGAAAATATTGTATAATATTGGTCCCAAAATGCTGCCTTGGGGAACACCAGCTCTTACAGGAAGTCTTTCAGATCTGGAGTTCTGATAATTAACCTGAAGTGTACGATTTGACAGATAACTTTGAATTATTCTAACAATGTATGTTGGAAAATTAAAGTTTTTTAATTTTACAATCAAACCTTCATGCCAAACACTGTCGAATGCTTTTTCTATGTCTAGAAGAGCAAGACCAGTAGAGTAGCCTTCGGATTTGTTGGAACGGATCAAATTTGTTACACGTAAAAGTTGATGAGTGGTCGAATGTCCATGGCGGAATCCGAACTGTTCATTGGCAAAAATTGAATTCTCGTTGATGTGGGCCATCATTCTGTTCAAAATAACCTTTTCAAAAAGTTTACTGATGGAGGAAAGCAAACTGATTGGACGATAGCTAGAAGCTTCTGCAGGATTTTTGTCTGGTTTTAAAATTGGAACAACCTTAGCATTTTTCCATTTGTCAGGAAAATATGCTAATTGAAAACATTTGTTAAATATATCAACTAAAAATGATAAGCTACTTTCTGGAAGTTTCTTGATGAGGATGTAGAAAATTCCATCATCGCCAGGAGCTTTCATATTTTTGAATTTTTTAATAATAGTTCTCACTTCTTCCAAATCAGTCTCCCAGGCATTTTCGAAAACGTTCTCTTGATTGAGAATATTTTCGAACTCCTGAGTAACTTCATTTTCAATTGGACTAGTAAGTCCTAAATTAAAATTGTGCGCACTTTCAAACTGCATAGCAAGTTTTTGAGCTTTTTCGCAATTAGTTAGTAATAATTTGTTTTCCTCTTTCAATGCCGGTATAGGCTTCTGAGGTTTTTTCAAGATTTTAGATAATTTCCAAAAGGGCTTAGAGCCAGGGACCAATTGAGAAATTTTATTTTCAAAATTTTTGTTTCTTAAATCTGCAAAACGTTTCTTGATTTCTTTCTGCAAATCCTGCCATATAATTTTCATAGCAGGATCACGAGTGCGTTGAAATTGCCTTCTCCTCACGTTTTTAAGACGGATCAAGAGTTTAAGATCATCGTCTATAATCACGGATTCAAATTTTACTTCACATTTTGGAATTGCAATGTTTCTGGCTTCAACAATGGAATTTGTTAAAGTTTCAAGAGCATTGTCAATATCAATTTTAGTTTCTAAAGAAATGTTAACATCAAGATTAGAGTCAACATACGTTTCATATATATTCCAGTCGGCTCGTAAATAATTGAAAGTGGAGCTGATAGGATTGAGAATCGCTTCATGCGATATTTGAAATGTAACAGGGACATGATCAGAATCAAAATCAGCATGAGTAACTAATTGGCTACAATGATGACTAGAGTCGGTTAAGACCAAATCAATCGTAGATGGATTTCTAGAAGAGGAAAAACATGTAGGGCTATCAGGGTATTGAATTGAGAAATATCCTGAAGAGCACTCATCAAATAAAATTCTGCCGTTGGAATTACTTTGAGAATTATTCCATGACCGATGTTTGGCATTAAAGTCACCAATGACAAAAAATTTTGACTTATTGCGAGTTAATTTTCGCAAGTCAGTTTGAAGCCAATTAACTTGCTGTCCAGAGCATTGAAAAGGCAAATAGGCAGCTATGAAAGTATATTTACCAAACTGTGTTTCAACAGAAACACCTAAAGTTTCAAAAACTTTAGTTTCAAATGACGAAAACAGTTGATGTTTTATACGCCTATGAATGATGATTGCAACTCCCCCACATGCCCCATCAAGTCGATCATTACGATAAACAAAAAAGTTAGGATCTTTTTTAAATTTGGATCCAGGTTTTAAATAAGTTTCGGTAATAACTGCTATATGCACGTTATTAGCTGTAAGAAAATTAAACAGCTCGTCCTCTTTACCATTCAGAGAACGAGCATTCCAATTTAAAATATTTAAATTATTATTTGGATCCATTAGAAAAACGTAATCCAATAACAATTTTATTTGTAAATTTTACACCTACTTGGACTGCTTCAGTCATAGTGGTGGCTTTGAACATTGCATCAATCATTAGATTCAATTGTTCAGTTAGAAAATTAAAATCAGAGGCAGACATATCATCTGATGATTTCCCATTGGAATTTTCGGTAGACGAAGAAGCGGGGTAGGAGTTACCTGTGGCGGTAGGGTTTTTTCCATTTGATTTGAAACAAGTAGAATGGGTACTCATGGAACGAACAGGGGAAGAGTTCAAATTACCTGCTACGATATCGGCAAAGGATTTACCGTGGGTAGATACATTCGAAATTGAAAGATTCGAACGGCTACCCGACGGATTAAAATTTGTTTGTGAATGAGCATGATTATGATCTTCCTGGTGGGTATGATTCCTAATCAAGCGATCGTTAACTGAAAAATGAACATTGTTCGATACTCTACCAGGCAAATTCCGGAAACGACCGTTATCGTAACGGATATTATCCTTCATCTGCTTGGCACGAGCCTCAACGACTCTTTTGCGTGAAATGCATTCCCAAAAGTTAGCTTTGTGAGGGCCCTTGCAATTTGCGCATTGAAATTTTCTGGTATCTTCTTTCACAGGACAGTCGTCCTTAGCGTGAGAAGAACCTCCGCAAATCATGCATTTAGCATCCATGCGACAATTTTTTGTACCATGACCCCACTTTTGGCACCGACGGCACTGAGTGGGGTTCTGGTAATTTCCTCCAGGTTTCTGGAAATGTTCCCACGTCACACGGACATCGAACATAAGTTTAGCTTTTTCTAAAGCTTTAATATTATTTAGTTCTTTTTTGTTAAAGTGAACTAAATAATATTCTTGAGAAAGCCCTTTCCGAACAATGCCAGATTGGGTTCTCTTTTTCATAATGATTACTTGGACTGGGGAAAATCCAAGTAAATCATTTATTCCATTTTTGATCTCTTCAGGTGACTTATAGTCACTTGAGAGACCTTTCAAGACGACTTTGAACAAACGTTCAGTTTTGTCGTCATAAGTAAAAAATTTGTGCTTCTTCTCTTCAAGATATCTGAGAAGAAGCTCGCGATCTTTAAGAGTTTCCGGCAAAACGCGACAGTCTCCTTTCTTTGCGATTTGGAAGGAAACCTTGATTCCCCTAATGGAGTTCAAGATCTCCTGCCTAAATCCCCCAAATTCGGAACAACTGACCACGATAGGCGGCACTCTTTGCTTCCTCACTTGAATCAAAGAGCCTGGGCTAGAGGCTGCTTCGATTTGGTGTTCGGAAAATTTGTCTAGAGCATCGAACTGATTGCTCATTTCAATACAATTATTCATTTCACCCTTGGAAGAAACTTCGCATTCCGGGGAAGCGTCCTTTCTTCCATTCTTGCCACTTGTAGTGACAGTTTTAAAACCCACTTTTTTGGAAGGAAGTAGTGAATTCAGAGATTCACCCTTCCTTTTGTTAGTTGTTGATACCATGTTTAGTTAATAAACGAGAAAGACGTGACCTTCGAGAGGTTTTTTCCCTAGACGGTGTCCAAGAAGGATTACCACCGCTGGCTTTCGCCAACGGGTCCAACGAAAAATCGAAGGCACGGGTCCAAACAAGGATCGTAAAGGGATCAATAGTAGAAAAAATAGTACTGAAAAGTACTGTTTAAGTAGCACTGAAAAGTACCGTTTTTAATTTTAGCACTGAAAAGTACTGTTTGTGTAGCACTAAAAAGTACTGTTTTATTGCTTTAGGTAGTTTTTAAGAAAACTTCCAAGAGCAGAGAGAATTCGTGTACGCACAGCACGAAGGTACGATGCGCACTGATTCCCTAGATGATTATATATCAGAAAATATGAGGGACTATTCTTTATACTTACTTATAAAATAAGTGGAAACTTTGCACTACTTTGCGAACAATCCTTTTTTTTTGTACACCGTTCGACAAACATTGAACAATATTGTGGAGATAGAAAAAAACATGAAAATACGTCAAATTCATAAAAGTAGGCAAAATATTTGGGATCATCAATTTTTGAAGGTTATCAAAACCAATGGATACAAGAGGTTGTCTGAAACACTTGACAATCTTTTTTTTTTTTTCTAAAGCGCTTGTACCTCAATTAAAAGGTTACCTGATAAAAACGGAGCAATTATTTCGATATCATTAAAACTATTTGAATCCAGTTTATTTATTATTGAACTTGATTTTTGTTTCAAATTACGTTCTGGTAAATGTACCAAAAAGCCTTAATATGAAAAACACCCTACGCCTTAGTGCTGTAGCTGGTTAAGTCTTCGCCTTAAATTGAAGATACAATAGAGAAAAAATGCGTTATTTTCAATTGAACTCTCAAAAAAGCAGTGTCAAAAAGTCTTCAAAATTGGCTTCTTGCATGTAAATATTTCCATAATATGTTATTTAGGGAAAACCGATCGAAACATCTTTATGAAAATCGTTTATGAATATTAATACATAGATGAATTTGTGAGATTTTGCAGTAGAACGAACGGTAAATTTTATAGTTTAGAATGTGCCTAAAACTCATTATTGAACTCTCTTTTATTCAAATATAGTTTCTTTAGTATTCTTAGCTAATTTTTACTTGGAATCATTCGTTATTCTAAAATAATAAATAATAGGTTTTTTAAATGAAAATGGTGCAAAACGAGCTCTTCCAGTCATTGATACTAAATGTAGTGAGTACCATCATATAAATCAGATTATTTTAGCTCATTTCATGGGACTGTCACAATTCGATTCCTTGATTCCGAGAATCGCAATCAGCTGCACGGATTAGGTGTCGTTTAGGGTCCATTTTTTCCCACTGTGCGGTGGTTCATGTGCCATGCCAGCTGTTCAGGAGGACTCCGAGAACACAGACGCAAAACGAAATCGAATGGGACACGGAGTTTTCATTTGGCTGCCCGCCCAGTCATTTCGCTTGCTGGACGTTCATTAAATATTGAACGCGTGAATGAGATTTTAGGCGTGTTAAATATTGGTTTGGCACGCCGGAAACGGGCGTTTTCATTGTTAGTGCGGAAACGGAATCTACTATTATTCAGCTAATTTTAGATTTTGTCCAGGTGCTATCGGAACAATAACCCGGCTAAGGTATGAACCAGCTAAACTGAGCATTGCAAACACTTGATTTGCATAATGCAGCACCTCCAAAAAAAAATAACAACAGCAACTTACGCTTATCGGTGATTCTAAACTTCTCGAGTTGTTGCAATATTTAAACTGGATAGTTCAAGCCTTGGTGAAACGATTCCGTACATAAAGCGGGTAGGGTAAACGAGTTGAGTTCGAAGCATGCAAGATAAGGCGAAAATTGTCTACACAAATCGTTTTCTTCTATAACAACGGAGGAGAACGGTTAAGGAGGCGCATGGTACTTTGAAGAGTGATGCAACGATACGCGACGGATTATGTTTCGTGCAAAGCGTTAACCCACCGTCGGTCGCCCTAGTGTACTGAGTACACGCACTTTGCGAAAACTCTAAAAACACTTTGAAAACCCCTGCAAATTGATCCGGGTGTTGGTCCTATTCCAAGATCTACTCTTCTTCTTGCTTGTAGAGAAGAAAATTTTCGAAAATATTAACGAAAAGTATTCGAAAACTTCGTGTTTCTAACCTAAGTTTTTACGCGTGTACTCAGTACACCAGTGCGACCGCTCGTGTAACTTTTTTTTACCGGGCTCGTCACACGAGCGGTCGCATTGTGTACTGAGTACACGCGGAGCATTTTGATTATAAATCTAAAACTAGATAAGATAGAATATCGATGTCTTCGGCAAATTTCTTCAGTTCAATGGTACCAATTGGTCAGTGGACAAATGAAACTTTGAAAACATCCTCACCCTTCAGTGGCCATCGTAATGTGTCCCGGGGGAACCGATGAAGTGGACATTTCGCAATGCAACATCTCGAACACAAATATCTCAGGATCTAGATTTTTTAGCAAAATGGTGTCTTCGGCAAAGTTGTTCAGTAGATAAAGGACTAACATGTGATAGGCTGCTTGTTTCGGAATTCTGCCACCAGTTGGCGCTAGTCAGCATGTAATTTTTCAAACACAAATATCTCAGGATCCTGATTACTTAGAAAGATGCGGTTTTCGACAAAGTTGTTTAATAGGTCAAGGACTATCATATTATAGGTCAACTAACTTGAAATTCTGCCATCAGATGGCGCTAGTGAGCATGTAATTTTTCAAACACAAATATCTCAGGATCCTGATTACTTAGAAAGATGCGGTTTTCGACAAAGTTGATTAATAGGTCAAGGACTATCATATTATAGGTCAACTAACTTGAAATTCTGCCATCAGATGGCGCTAGTGAGCATGTAATTTTTCAAACACAAATATCTCAGGATCCTGATTACTTAGAAAGATGCGGTTTTCGACAAAGTTGTTTAATAGGTCAAAGACTATCATATTATAGGTCAACTAACTTGAAATTCTGCCATCAGATGGCGCTAGTGAGCATGCAATATTTCAATCACGAATATCTCAGTATTCTGATTTTTTAGAAATATGTTGTTTTCGGCAAAGTTGTTCAGTAGTTTAAGGACTAATATGTGATGATCTATTTCATTCGGAGTTCTTTCACCAGATAGCGCTAGTGGGTATGATATTTTTTGAACATAGATATCTCAGGAATCTAATTACCTAGAAAGTTGACCTCAAGAAAAGTGTTGAGTAGGTGACATGCCATGTGGGCCACCAAACTTGAAATTCTACTACTAGATGACGCTTGTGAGCATGCTGTATTTTGATCGTGGAAATCTCAGGATAGCGATATTTAGATAAGATGGTGTTTTCGGCAAAGCTGTACCACAGACAAACAGACGTCACACTCTCATCGATGTCCATCGACCACCTTTTTAACGGTCGATTTGAATAAATGGTAGGTGGCCAACTCACCACCCGCAGCGCTCGCGTCGTTTTTGTTCGTGTTTGACGTTTACACACTACCGCCACCTGTTAGCCGATCGGCCAAACACACTGATTTCAGCATTGGGCGTATACGTTTTCGCGACTATGATTTTCATCGAAATTTGTTCTAAGTGTTACGTCTGTTTGTCTGTGGCTGTACATTAGATCAAAGACTAAACATGTAATGCGCCGTTTGATTCGCAATTCTTCCACAACATGGTGCTAGTGATTATTAGAGCGGTTCAAAATTTAAGCGGTTCTGTGAAACTTTCAGTTTTCTTGGTGGTTATTAACCTTCCTTGTGCATTGGGGTCATTTTTGGCCAATCGGCACGGTAAATAAGCTGTAACTTTGTAGGGAAAAGAGATATAAATCTGAAATTTTCTGACTTTTCCTAACTTTTGAAAACAAACATTTTCGTGCTAAAAGAAGCTTTCAGCGACCTCTAGGAGCGGCACTACAAAAAAAGTGACACATTATGCATTAAGGGTCAAAAATGACCCATGGCTTTAAAACGCTCTCAAAAATCAATTTCTTAACCGATTTTCGTTCTCTTAGCTTCATATGAAAGATATGGAACTCAAGAATCGAACCCTGGAAATTGTTTGTCAGTATGGCCATTCTGGGCACAAGGGCACCAGGGAACCTGGAACCTGTTTCAGAAGGAACTGGCGTATAACATATTCAGCAGTTCATACACATGTATATAACGACGGTTCGAATTTCATGGTTTTTCATTCCGATTTACAAGAGCACCAAGAGAACCAACATTTAGATTTGGCCGGTATTTCGGAGTGTTCCGGAACCGGTTCCGCTAGGGTGTGATGTGGACATTTTCAGACCATCATATAGTACCATCATGCGACGGCTCAAAATACATGATTTTTCATCCTGATGTAAATGGACACCATGCCATATACCTGGCGTTACGCACCTAGTGGAACAGAGCCTGCTTCTCAGCATTTATTAACGGAGAGGTTTGCCATCTTACTATTTTTGCCTATGTATATCGCTTGGCAAGCACGATGATATTGTATGCTTGGGAAGTCGAAAAAATTTCCAACCCGGAAAGATCCTCGTCCGGTGGGAATCAAACCCATGCCCCTTAGTTTGGTCTAGCTGAGATGCTGTGTGTTTACCGCTGAGCTTCCCAAACATAAAAATATTAAATTAGAATATCATTTCCGTTGCGTCCAAATTAGAAAAAAAAATTATTATACAGTCAACTCAGCATAACTGGATTTTGAACGGACCAGAGAACAAGGGAGGTATACAGTAAAAGCTAGAGTAACCTGACCAGTGAATTACAATAGAGTTGAAACAGATTTTGCTATTCCGTTATCGCGTTTTTTTCTAAAAAAGTATGTTATAATTTTTAATGATTAGTAGTTAAAATAATAAAAATTATAACACAATTTACTCTAAACTAAACTAAACTGAAACAAAATATGTTATAATTCAAACAAAAGTGTAACTCATTATGTTTCGAATCAAACCCAAGTATAAATCATTTTGTTATTTTCCATTATTTATTTGTACAATTTGTTGTAAGCAATTGCTCTCACAAATTTTATGAAAAATGTGTTATAATTATGTTCTAACTAGTAACAAATTTGAAGCAGCTTTTGTTTATATGGTTTTGTTTCAATTATGTTTAAATTTCTTCCATGAATTCAAAGTACTTCTAGCAAAAATGAAACAAAATTTGATATTTGTAATAAATCTTGATATAATCGCGCTACAATATTGTTGTAATCCACTGGTCGGTAGTAGATAAAATAACAAAAAATTCAATACATTTTCCTCTATACTAAACAAAATTGAAACAAAATTTAATATAATTTGAACAAAAATGTAACTTATTATGTTTAAAATCAAACAAATATATAAATCAGTTTGTCATTATTCATAACTTAATTACAACAAAATTTGTTATGTTTTTTACATGAAAAAAAGCGCACATGTATAAGTAACTTCCCTCCGATTTTTTATCACGATTTGTTTTTTATAATTATTGTATAAATTCAAACAAAATTGAAATAGCCTTTGTTATTATAACCTATTTTGTTTTAATTAGGTAAGGACATTGTTACAACTCAACGTGCAGGAACAAAAATGAAATAAAATTTGATATTTGTAACAAATCTTGATATAATTGTGATACAATTTTGTTGTAATCCACTGATTGCATTCTGTGCACGTGCTGCAGCCTTATGTGCAGGAGCCATAAGATCCAAGATAATCTCTACTGTAATCCTTACATCGATTTTTCCATGGGTTCCACAAGCGGTTATCTGAGATTTCTCCAAGAAACAAATTTTGTTCGCTACCAGACCGTTTCCGATAGAACTCCAGAAATACCAGCAATTTCATCAGGAATATTGCCAGAAGTTCCTCCAGTGATTCCTCCATAGATTCCTCCAGTAAAATTTTAACTGGAATTTCTCCAGGAATTTCTCGAACGATTTCTCAGGGAACTTTTCCAGATATTACTTCTGGGCCACTCAGGCTTCTTAGACACCCGTCTAAAATCACATAACAAGATTATGACTTATTGTAACAAAAGCTGTTAAATTAACAGAAGTTCATATAACTTTGTCAAGATGGCTTTGTTCTTAACTTGTCACATTTTTTTTGTATCAGATTAATTACATGACATTTGTTATATTTTTTACATTGCATGTGTAAGTTGGTTGTAAAGTTATGAACAATAACAAAATTTGCAATAATGTTGTTTTGTTGTGACAGGTCGGTAACACGTTTTGTAATCATATTGGTATAATTTCAATAGGATTTGTTATATTCTATATTTATTTAGCGTTAAATTTGTTATTCCAGCTTCTAACGGTATATGTTTTATAACAACTGGTCTTATAATAATATCATATTAGAGCAAAATTGTTATAATCTTGTTTCTTCTATCTGGTCGGGGACTCTTCTTAGCATTCCTCCAGGAATATTTCTACAAGGATTAATGCAGTGATGTCTTTAAGGCTTTCTCCAAGTTACAATACAATGATTTCTTGAAGCATTACTCCAGATATGTCTCCATTTGTTTCTCCAGAATATTCTCGGGTAGTCTTCTCGAGATTCTTCTACGAATTATTTCTGAGACTTCCTCCGGGATCGCTCCCGAAATTCTCCTGGAGAAATCCCAGACAACCAGAAGTCGCATAACAGTTTACGAACGAAGTCGTTTATTAGTACAAATTGCATCACGCCCGCACTACATGGTGTGCGAAATCGTTTGACCGACAAGTTTCTTCGCATAAAACGCTTTTTTATGGGTTCATACGTACATTTCGTTTCGTCCCGCATACACCTACAAAGTAAGTCGGATCAATCCGTAGCAGCTGTCAAATCAATTTTGTTGTTACAAATTAAGTCGTATAAGAGTACAGATTTGTTCGCAATAAAATATACACAGTCGCATTGCATACTACTTTTCATCATATAAAATATGCACGTATATCGCCTCACCTTTTGTACGTATAAGGCCTTTTTGTGACATCTTATACGTGAAACTTTGCGCATATAAGCATCGCATAACGCAAAAGGTGATTTCGTTATATGTACATTCTGGTTGTGTGGGATTCATCTAGGGATTCTACAATAAATAACTTCTTGAATTCCTTTCCTCAAAAGTTTACTTTAGGAATTCCCTCAGGCATGCATCCAGGAAATCACTACATGAATTCTTCTAAGGATTTTTTCAGATAATCTTCCAGGAATTATCATTATTCAAATTTCTTTAGAGACTCGTTCTGGGCCTCCAAAAGCTCCTCCGGGCAATTCTTCCAGAATCCTCTATAAATTCCTACATAGATTTACCCATGAATTCCTTCAGAGATTTCATCAAAATGAATAATAATTCATCCTGAATCTCATCTGCGATTTTTTTGAAGGTTCCTCTAGGAACTCCTTTTCTCAAAAAGATGTTTGAAAGAAAATAGATGAGGTCCTGAAAAGATTCCTAGAGCAATCCCTGGAGAAACCTTAAAAAACACCTTCACGTAAATGCTTCCAGTGGACCTTTTGTCCTTTGAAAGAAGCACCACAACAGAAAACGGACTAGCATGCAACGCCCAATTTCACAATCGAAACACGTTCCTGACGAAAAGTTTTCCTAAATGAAGCGGGAATCGAACCCACACTCCTTGGTCGATGCGGATAAATGCGTTGTAATTCTAGAAAAAAAAAATAGAGTAATCCCTTGTAGAATCCCCGGTTGAATTCCTGGAAAAATGTCTGAAGTAATTATTGCAAGAGCCAATCCAGGGATTCTTAGAAGAATTCTCTAGAGGAATTCATGAAAAAATCCCTGAAACATAAAATATGCTGTTTGGCTCCGCTGTTTATTTTTTACCGGCTTTTTCTCATAATAAAGACTGCGTAGAAGAAAAGCATATTTCATTAAAATGTGCAGTTGATTGTCTACCAGCCCATCCTTGGTAAATTTCTAGAGGAAATCATTAAGAATTTTTTTAAAGCAAATTCCTGATGAAAAAGCTGAAGAAATCCCTGCAGGAATCGCTGTAGAGGTTTTACTAGAGAAATCCATGATTCAATGAAGAGATTTAACAGAAAAAAACAAAGTAAAGCATTTACTGGAGAAATATTTGTAGAGATTTTCGTAAAATAATCCCTGAAGTAGTTCTTAGCATAATGTATGACTTAATTCCTGCAGGAATTCATAGGAGAATCACTGAAGAAATTTCAAGAAGAACTCTTAGAGGAATCCCTGTTGGTGGTTCAGAACGAGTCCCAGTCAGTCTGGAGAAATTATTAAAATAATTCATGTTGCGATTTTCCTTGTGGTAACTCTGGGAGAATTCCTACGAGAAATTCTTGAGGAATTTGTAAGTTGAGAAACACCTGTAAAAATTCCTGGTAGAATTCCTGGAGTAATTTCGGGAGGAATCCAAGAAGAAATTTTCGGAATAATTCCTGGAAGCATCTTGAGAAGACTACTTGGAGATATCTTAGTATGTTTCCGTGGAGAAAATTCTGAAGAAATCACTAGATAAATATCTTGAGTAAACATAGAAACAAAATGTCCTATTGTAACTCTTAGAGAAATTCCTGGGGGAAACCTTGAAGATATGAACATTAACATACTCTAACAATCCCTTCATAAAAAAAAATGTTGCCTTGAAGATTCTCTGCAAGAATCCTTGAGGAACATCAAGAGGAATCTCTGAAAGAATACCAGAAAAAATCGCTTAAAATTATCTGGAGAAATTCCGCAGCTTTCCTGAAAGAATTCTTGAAACAGATCTTGGAGGATTTCTGGGAGAAACTCTTGGAAGAATCCCAGTAAAAAATTTACTTTAGTAATCACTAGAGACATTCTTGCAGAAACTCCTTGCGAAATCTCTAAAGGAATCCCTGTAAATGTCTTGGCTGTCTTGGTAGTGTAATTCGAACAACACGCCAAGCCGTTCCCATAGGGGACGTTAGCCAAAAAGAAGGAAGTTTCAAGTAATACTGTTCTATATGGTATGCCCGCTTCAACATCTAATCCAATTTTTCTCGCCGTTCCCTTACGGTACCTATCCATCCAGTATTCATTGCTTTCTTCTCCATGCTCCCTCTTACTTCAAGTAAAATAGACCGATATGCCGGTAACCAAATTAAATGCCTGTAAATATTGTTTGCAGGAGTCCTAGGACGAATTGCTTATCGAATCCCTGGAGAAACAACAGGAGGAATTGCTAAGATATTCAGCCTATCAAGAGCCCTATCAAAACTGGTCTAAAATGTATCATGGTAAATAATATTTCTTCCTGGAGCAATCTCTGGCAAAAGCCCTGGTGAAGAAATTGCTGTAAGAATTACGGAAGAGATTATTCGTGAAGGAATTTTAGAAATAATTCCTGGAGAATTCTCTGGAAGAACCTCTGGAGATATTTAGAGAGTGATTCTTGAAGGAATATCTGAAGGTTTTCCTAAAAGGATGTCTGGTGCCCTATTTGAGCAGGTCTCAAAATTGCGATTGATGTCAAAAGTTATAATAGTTATAAGTTAGAATTATGTCAAATGGTTTCGATTTCTTATATTACATTTTTTTTACTAATTTGGTGATAACGGAAATAAAATTCAAGTATGATAACTTTATGTTTAAGAGACCCATATAGCCTCTGCGGTAAACGCGCAGCTTTTCAGTAAGATAAAACTAATGGGTGTGGGTTTGATTCCCACCGGTCGAAGATCCTTTGGGGTTGGACATTTTTTCGACTTACCAGGATTGTATACCATGCCTTGGCATATATACATAGGCAAAAATAGTCAGATGGCAAACCTCTCCGTTAATAAATGCTGAGAAGCAGACTCTGTTCCACTAGGTGCGTAACGCCAGGTATATGGCATGGTGTCCATTTACATTTGGATGAAAAATCATGTATTTTGAGCCGTCGCATGATGGTACTATATGATGGTCTGAAAATGTCCACATCACACCCTAGCGGAACCGGTTCCGGAACACTCCGAAATACCGGCCAAATCTAAATGTTGGTCCTCTTGGTGCTCTTGTAAATCGGAATGAAAAACCATGAAATTCGAACCGTCGTTATATACATGTGTATGAACTGCTGAATATGATATACGCCAGTTCCTTCTGAAACAGGTTCCAGGTTCCCTGGTGCCCTTGTGCCCAGAATGGCCATACTGACAAACATTTTTCAGGGTTCCATTCTTGAGTTCTATATCTTTCATATAAAGCTAAAAGAACCAAAATCGGTTCAAAAATGGATTTTTGAGAGCGTTTTAAAGTCATGGGTAATTTTTGACCCTTAAGAGCCAGTTCGCGAGAACCGCAACCCCCTTTCCAAGGGAAGTTGTATTGATGTTCTCCGATCAGGCTGAAATTTTCAGGGATTGTTCTTCTATATAAAAGATGATGTTTTGCAAAATTTTAGATTTTCATATTAGGGGGAAGTGGGACAAAATGACCCCCAATGATTTCATGTCACTAAACATGCAAAATCACAAAAACTGATATAACTATAGTAAAAGTGCACGGATTATGTTGAAATTTGGCACGAATACTCTACGTTATATAAACTTTGAGATTGGCATGGTATATGGATTTTGAAAGTACTTCAAATCGAAAAAAATGAGTTTTTCATAAAAAATTTAGTGATTTTCAAATCGATTTTTTTCTTACCAACCGAACTAGGTCAAAAAACTAAATATGACATTTTGTAGGGTAACTCATGGGCTTTCATTTGAGGTGTAATCCAGATATGCCGTTTCCAAATTTTTCGAAAACAAAATTTTTTTTCCGGGGTAGTGTTTGAACTTGAGCCATTTTGCGAGTACCGTAACCGACTTGTCTAGACAGGTTGTATTGATGTTCTCCGATCGAGCTGAAATTTACAGGAGTTGTTTTCCTATATAAAAGAAGACATTTCGCAAAATTTCAGATTTTTATATAAGGGAGAAGTGGTACAAAATAGCCACTAATGATATAATATATAAAAAATACAAAATTAATTAAATTGCTATAATAGCGATAGTAGGGACCCAGATAGCCGTAGCGGTAAACGCGCAGCTATTCAGCAAGACCAAGCTGAGGGTCGTGGGTTCGAATCCCACCGGTCGAGGATCTTTTCGGGTTTGAAATTTTCTCGACATCCCAGTGCATAGAGTATCTTCGTACCTGCCACACGATATACACATGCAAAAATGGTCAATTGGCATAGAAAGCTTTCAGTTGATAACTGTGGAAGTGCTCATGAGAACACTAAGCTGAGAAGCAGGTTTTGTCCCAGTTGGGACGTCACGCCCAAGAAATAGCGATAGTAAAAATGCACGAATTTGTATGAAATTTGGCATGTTTACTTTACGTTATATAAACTTTAAAATGATCATTTTGGATAAAAAAATGTTTCAAATCGAGATCAACCTGTTATTTTATAAAATTAATCTTATTTTTTCAAATCGACTTATTTTTGGTCAACCGAACTAGGTTGAAGTTTTGTAGGACAACTCAAGGGCTTTCAACTGCGGTGTACCGTGGTGAATCAAAATCCGTGCGGTATAAGCAGCGAATGGAGGCCTCTTGTCGGTAGTTGTAATACCGATTATATCATTCCGTGCTGCCGCTGCCATATCTGAAAGAAATGTCACTTTTTTGCAAAAGTGATGATGTGGATAACAATGAGTCATTGCACCAATGTTTTCGTTAGCAGCTTCGGCGGTTCAGTGTTTCTTCTCACGCTGTTTGGATGGGAATCAACTACCGCATTTTTTTTAATTTGGATAATGTTTGATGGGTTTGATTATGTATGTGTGTATGATGGTATGTGTGTATGATGGTATGTTTGCTAGAGATCAATTTGTAAATAATTGAGTTTAGCTTAGTTTAGACTGACTGCACATATGGCTGCTATGAGACACTGTACTGTTTATATCTCGAATGGAATTTTGACTTTTACTAGCCTTGATGTTTGCAAATTTCTCGAAAGAGTAAAAGAGAGACGAAGATTGTTAAAAATTGCATATTTCCACGGAAAATTGTGTGTTTTTACAAAAAAAAAACATATCTTTCAGAACAATCCGTTTAAACGTTACAGCAGTTTTCTTATGATTTTGTGTGTTTTCCGACACAAAAATATTGGGGGTCATTTTGACCCACTTTTCCCTTATAAAAAGTGTAGTTCTGCCAAATGGGTTTCGTTTTGAATAGTAATGAACACATATTGTGTAAGCAATGTTTGTGATTTAGTTGTTTGGACAGACATGTTGGTGGTTTAAACTGCAATCATCACTGATTGGTTCAATGAACGACGCACAGTATTGTTCTTATTACATATTACTCATGTGTTGATGATGTTCAAATTATTATTCCAGTTTTATTTGAAAATTGTGTACTTACGGCATCGAAACATACAATTCCAATACAATGTCCGGATTCAAAAACATTGGGCTCCAATTCCGGACAGCCTCTTTTTACTATTTTAAACTATATTTACAGCATATTTTTTCAATGTGGTGTCACTAAACTTTTAAACTATAACTTTGTGTATTATTATGTTACAATCACTACTGCTGCGACGATTACCTCCATCTAAGCACCCCTCGAACGCATAGATACCATCCATGTGAATGAGTGGGGGAAATTTCAAGTGGGGGAATGAGAATTGAAAAAAATACCTTCTCATTGTTGATTGATCGATGTGAATGCAAAATCGTTTATTAAGTGAATTATAATTTATATATTATTACTATATGCTTATTAAAATTGAATTATTACAAATAGCGCCCTGAATTACCCTATATTAAATTTAAAAAATTAAATTTGTTTGCCTAGTAAGAGACCAAATGTAAGTAATAAAAATATGCTATACTATTATCTCTAACCAATAAATTTATACCTTTGAGCTGATCTCATTGGGGAGATTGATGAGTTTGTTGAACAGCCCTCCGAAAGGCCAATACGTCGTAATAACTACAAAAACAGCTATTTTTTCATTCAATATAGTTGTATAAATGTTGTCAATTTAGCATTTTATATTGGATATTGGCACCGTCCGAATTTTGATTCACTACAATACACCGCGAATGAAAGCTCCTGAGTTTCCCTACAAAATTTCATATATAGTTTTTTGACCTAGTTCGGTTGACAAAAATATAAGTCAATTTGAAAAAAAAAAAACTAATTTTATAAAAAAAAAAAATAAAATAAAAATCTATTTATCAATTCGAAACATTTTTCTACTCCAAACACCATGTTTATTTTGAAGTTCATATAACGTTAAGTAAACATGCCAAATGTCATGCAAATTCGTGCATCTTTACTATTGCTATTATAGCACTTTAATTGATTTTGTATGTTTTTATATATTAAATCATTGATGGTTATTTTGTACCACTTCTCCCTAATATAAAAATCTGAAATTTTGCGGAATATCTTCTTTTGTATAGGAAAACAACTCCTGTAAATTTCAGCTCGATCGGAGAACATCAATACAACCTCTCTATACAAGGCGGTAGCGGTACTCGCAAAATGGCTCAAGTTCAAACACCACCCCGGAAAAAAAAAAAAATTTTCGAAAATTTTTGAAACGGCATATCTGGATTACACCTCAAATGAAAGCCCATGAGTTGCCCTACAAAATGTCATATTTAGTTTTTTGACCTAGTTCGGTTGGTAAGAAAAAAATCGATTTGAAAATCACTAATTTTTTTATGAAAAACTTGTTTTTCTCGATTTGAAGTACTTTTAAAATTCATATACCATGCCAATCCCAAAGTTTATATAACGTAGAGTATTTATGCCAAATTTCAACGTAATCCGTGCAGTTTTACTATAGTTATATCAGTTTTTGTGATTTTGCATGTTTAGTGACATGGAATCATTGGGGGTCATTTTGTCCCACTTCCCCCTAATATAAAAATCTAAAATTTTGCAAAACATCATCTTTTAAATAGTAGAACAATCCCTGAAAATTTCAGCCTGATCGAAGAACATCAATTCAAGAAGGGGTTGCGGCTCTCGCGAACTGGCTCTTAATGCATAATGTGTAACTTTTTCTTAATGCATTAGGAAGGTTAAAGACGATGTAGGTTTATATGCAAGTTACTATGAAGAAATCAAAAAAAAAATGTTCCAAACACGTTAGTACTAGATTGTTAGTACAAACTTATCATCACATAACAAAAACTCATTCTTCAAACTATAATAAAGTAATTTGCTGAAGAGATGAATTCATTTCAACGGATAGGAGAAGAGATATTCATGAGTTTGTTTGCTTTTATTTAGCTTCATATGGGATCATAGCCCTGCAAACATAAAAACAAAAATCCCAAACAATTTAGCTCAAAAGGGATTTGTTTCTTCAGCAACATCCTTCATAAGGGTTTAAAGAATGAGTTTTTACTATGGGATGATAAATTTGTAATGTAATTTAAGTATTACAGTACTAACGAGTCTGGAACATTTCTCAAAATTTTTCCATAGTAATTTCCATATAAACCTACATTGTCTTTGGGCCACCTTTAAATCACTACCGAAAAAGCTAAAAACAGAACACTAATTTTATGGTAAGGATGACAAGGAAGATGTGGGAGATTGGATTTTCAAACATTTTTATATTTTGAATCGCCCTAGGATTGTGTATTTTTTTCGAAAGCAGATATTTCAGGATCCTGATTAGGTAAATAGAATTAGATTAGGAAGACGGCGTCTTTGATGAAGTTATTCTGTATATCACGGGCCAACGTGTGAGGGGTAAAATATACTCAAAATTCTTCCACATTCAATTTAAAATGCAGTGGGATGCTAGATGTACTTCCATCAGGCTACGCAAGAGGTCCTAGTTCAAATTTTTCTAATACAGAATCTCGAGCTCCCGATTATTTTAAAACTTGACGTGTTCGTCAAAGTTATTCAGGAAGCAAAGTGCTGACATGTTATGGGCAATTATATTTTTAATTATGTAACCCGGCGCCAGTGAGCATTTTATTTTCTGAACATCTTATGATTCTGATCATTTCGTGCACGTTTTGTCAAATGTTATTATATTTCGCTACCAGTGAATTGATAGGCAAGCACAAAATAAAACGAGAGATACAAGGTTCATTATAGTTTAAACTCTAGATACAAATTGATCAATCTTATTTTTATATTTAGCCTATCAATCGAACTTCTGATGAATACATTGATTATGTTTGCGTGAAAATACTTCGTAAAACGCAAAGAAGTTCTTCTCACATAAGACGCACTATATCTACGCGATTTACAGGTGAAAGAAGATCCATACACACTTGTATTATTTATTTCGCCAATTCACTCAGTTCATGGCCGCTTCTCTCCATCCTCGACTGTGACCCACGCTCTCCAGGTCCTGGTGCACCTGGTCAATTCACCTAGCTCGCTGCGCCCCAAGCCTTCTTGTTCCGACCGGATACGAAGCGAACACCATATTTACAGGGTTGTTGTCCGGCATTCTTGCAACATGCCCTGCCCAGCGTATCCTTCCAGCTTTAGCTACCTAAACTATATTGGGTTCGCCGTAAAGTTGAGCGAGCTCGTGGTTCATCCTTCGCCACCACACGCCGTTCTCCTGCACGCCGCCGAAGCACTCGGCGTTCGAAAACCCAAAGAGCTTGCAAGTCCTCTTAGAGCATAGTCCACGTCTCATGCCCATAGAGGACAACCAGCATCATGAGCGTTTTGTACATCGTGCATTTGGTGCGGGGGTGAATCTTTTTTGACCGCAGTTACTTCTGGAGCCCATAGTAAGCACGACAGTTGAAGACATCATTTTCATGATTATGCAATCACGATCCTAGATATTTGGGTTAAAATACAGCATACTCAGTATCACCATCTAGCGGAAGAATGTGAGGCCCATCACAAGTTTGTACTTGATTTACTGAACCATTTAGCCGAAAACTTCGGCTTCGGCGAAGTAATCGGGATCCTCAGATATTACCAATCATAAATATGCATGCTCACTAGCGCCACCTGTTCGATGATTTTTAAAACTTGAGGTCCTTCGCATTTAGGCTTCTATCTAATGAACAACTTTGCCGAAGATGTAATATTTCTTAGTAATGAGGGTATCTCAGGATCATTTTTTTAGGAGTCAGGATCCAAAGAGATCTGCGTTCGAAAAATTGCATGATCACTAGCACCGTTTTGAGAAAGAATTCCGAATCAAACAGCACATCATATGTTTAGTCCTTGATCTACTAAACAGCTTTGCTGAAGGCTATAATATCGCTATCCGGAGATTTTTTTTTACAATAGGGAAATCTGCAAACAGACGTCTGAGAAGGTAACTCAGGTAGTGTGGGGATGCCGCACCAACGACGACCCACTAAAACCAGCCGATGCACTGTACTTGAGCAATTCTTGTTGAATTGCTCGAGTGGTGTACAGTACATCGACGTTACCCTTGGCCTCAGACCCTAATCTCCCCGGAACCACCTTACGGTATTTCGGTATGGTATTGCTATCGTGAAATAGCCGCGACCAACATGCATGCTCACTAGCGCCATTTGGTGGTAGAATTTCAAATTGGGTGGTCTATCACATGCTAGCCCTTGACGTACTCAATACTTTTTTCGAAGACGTAAATTTTCTAGGTAATCGGGATCTCGAGATATCTGTGTTCAAAAAATGTCATACTCACTATCGCCATCTGGTGAAAGAATTCCGAATTCAATAGATCAGCACATATTAGTCCTTGAACTACTGAACAACTTTGCCGAAAACAACATATTTCTAAAAAATCGGGATCCTGAGATATTCGTGATTGAAATATTGCATGCTCACTAGCGCCATCTGATGGCAGAATTTCAAGTTAGTTGACCTATAATATGATAGTCCTTGACCTATTAATCAACTTTGTCGAAAACCGCATCTTTCTAAGTAATCAGGATCCTGAGATATTTGTGTTTGAAAAATTACATGCTCACTAGCGCCAACTGGTGGCAGAATTCCGAAACAAGCAGCCTATCACATGTTAGTCCTTTATCTACTGAACAACTTTGCCGAAGACACCATTTTGCTAAAAAATCTAGATCCTGAGATATTTGTGTTCGAGATGTTGCATTGCGAAATGTCCACTTCATCGGTTCCCCCGGGACACATTACGATGGCCACTGAAGGGTGAGGATGTTTTCAAAGTTTCATTTGTCCACTGACCAATTGGTACCATTGAACTGAAGAAATTTGCCGAAGACATTAATACTCTATCTTGCCTAGCTTTAGACTGACAATCAAAATTGCTCCGCGTGTACTCAGTACACGATGCGACCGCTGGTGTAACTTTTTTTTGAGCGACTGACGGAAGGTTAATGATTAGCGAATCGCAATGATTGATTAAATGATCAATGATTAAATTCAATTCAATCATGATTAATGATTACGATTAATGATTCAATTTTTTGAAGTCATGATTAATGATTATGATTAATGATTAATTTATTATTTGAGATGATTCATGATTATGATTAGTGATTAAACTCAGTATGATTAGTGATCATGATCAATGATAATGATTAAATTTTATCAAAATTTTCAATTTCAAAATAATGTTTTTTCAATCGTTTTTTTAACGATATTCTGTAAATTCAGAATTGCTGCTTGATTTTAGTATTGCGGTTATCGATTCCAAAACAACGATATTTCCATATTTAATTGCCAGAAGTGCTGGAGTAACCTCCCTAAGATTTATTAGCTTTTTTCATATCAAGTCTAAAAAGTTATAACCTAACCATTTATCAAGTTTTATTGTTTTGCAGACCGAGTCTAAAGAAGGATGGCTCAAGAGCAGAGCGTTAAGTTAATTGATTAAAAAAATTATGACTAAACGAAACATCATTGTTTTTTATGATAAATCTTTGTTTAATGATTAATCATTCATAAACTAATGATTTAATGCCCAAAATATGCTCTAATCGGCTTTAAGTATGCAACCAATATGCGGCCAATATATTGGCTTTGTGAAACGTACTTGCGACACATAAAAATCATGAATTCGTTTATAATTTCAAACTGATGTTTCAAGCGTTATGGAATAGCATGTTGTGTTGTTAAGGCTTGTCAATTTCCAGAGGAAAATAGTCAACATATTGGTAAAAAAAAAAACAAGTTGAATTTCAACACTTCACTTTATAAATGAAAAAAGAGTATATTAAGAATCATAAGTAAGACGAGCAAACCCCAATAAATTGTAATACAGTCGCCTCTCCACATCTCGATATCGAAGGGACCATCGAGATAGGGAGAGATCGAAACAAGGAACATTAATTTAATGAACACTAGATTGAAAACCCTTCGTTACTAGGAAAATAATAAACAATCAAACTTCATTTTGAGCTTTCAAATTGCTCTGAATCGCGTAAATCTGATCTAGTATATATCTTTGAAAATGTTCATATCGACATATAGAGAGAAAATTGGGAACAAAAAATCAACAAGATTACATCAAGATATAGAGATACCGAGATAAGGCGGATATCGAGATATGGAGAGAGAAATCGTATGCAGAATGAAGGGACCGAAGCAATCATCGACATAGGGAGAGATATCGAGATGCAGAACATCGAGATGTGGAGAGTCGACTGTATAATGATAATCTTGTGATTATATTATTATGATACATATTAGTGTTTAATGGTATATACTCACCTTACTAGTGATTCTAAGTATTTTTTTGATGTAAAGTGAAGTGTTTAATTTCAATTATTTGTTTATTCATACTCTAATAAAGGGAACCGTATTGAGCTACATGAATTTTGCAAACCAATAATTGAATTCATTCTCGAGGGTATCATAATAAATTTTTGGAAAGAATTCTTGGAGAAATTTTGAGCGAAATCAGTTTGAACATTTGGTTGGAACTTCCTTATGAGATCTTTATGAAAAAAAAAAATAATGTTTTCAAGGAACTTTTGCCCTTCTTGATTTCAGTAAAAACGGTTTGTGGTTAAAAATTGTGAATAATTCGCTGTAACGAAGTTCAAAAGATTTTTATATCAGAGTTATTTCTAATCAACAATAAAATTCAACATTATGTAATATAACCCCTTTGTTGCATACTTTCAGGCATTTAATCATTAGTTAATTAATGATTAATCATTAATCAATGATTATTAACATAAATAATGATTAAAGGATGCCCTAGAGGAAAGGGGAAGGGCTTAAGCTCATACGCCACGACTTGAACAAACATTTTAAAATTTTAGCACTACGTAATGAATGGATGCTGTTTAGGGGGACATGGGGCAAGAAGGACACCCAGGGCAAAAGTGCCACCTTTAATTTCACGTAGTTCAAATCAATTTTTTGATGTTTAACGCAGGATAAGAATAAATTGAGTACTAATTGAGGGTTGTGTAAATATTACAGTTAAAAATGTTTAGTACAAAAAATTTAAAAAAATGTATTTAACTCACCAACGCAAAAAATGCGAAATATTATAAGAATGTAAGACTGGAAAACAAGGTTTGACTCCCAATAAATACAAAACATATTTATTTTTCCGCACAGTATTGATGATTTTCAATTGTTTAATATACCTAGCTGTAAGGATTTTTTTTTCGAAAAAGTTCTTTTGACATTAATTTTTACATATATAAAAACAGTATGTCTATTGAAATATTGTTGGCGAGGCTTTATCAAGATAATTGATGTAAAGCCAAATAAGTAAGTAAGTAGTATGTCTTATGGGGCAAGAAGGACACAGCAATTTTCTCATATAAAATCAAATGAACTTTTATTTTTCTTGTTTGATATTGCATTAAATCAATGCTTCCTACTAAATAAAATCAAAATAAACAATCTTGGACATTCAAAATGGTTTCTGAAATATTTCACTATTCTTGTTACAGTCAAATAAGATGAGAACTAAATTTATTTCGTAAAATTGAACTTTTTAACTATAAGTCAACTTTTATCCCTCAGTTTTTATCTTTACTTACTCTAGAATTTATCGTTTAGGTGGGGAAATAATAATACACAAAATTTGTGGCATTTTGCTCTGGTGGTCTTCTTGCCCCATACGAGTGGCACTCTTGCCCCGTGCCTCGTTGAAAATCTTCATAAGAAGGGACATTTTCAAAAATCTCAAATCATCATGTAATTCTTATATTTTTGAAATCTATCGATAACATCATTTAGAACAAGAGGTGAGCCTATATATCTTAAGGTGTCCTTCTTGCCCCCAGCCCCCCTACACGCTTTGACGTATGCAACGAAAGACCCACAAACATTAAAATGATTGGCTTTACTCATTATTGAAGAAAACAATTCAAATTGAAAAGCTTTCGTTTATCGTTGATAATCATCAAACGTTTAATCAAGATTAACTTAACCGCTTTGATAATGGATATCTGCAGGCGATGTTAGATTGCAAACATCGAACATGAACAAAAACAACGAGAGAGCTGTTGAGAGAATTACCTACTAAGGGAAAAAGACTAATTTTCGATCTCGAAAATTTTGTGCCTATTTTCGGATTTTCACACAAAGTATGCAAAAATGTTATGTATGATTAAAAAAATAGTGCTAGGTCAATGCTACAACTGAGACAAGACACCTAAGGGTCACTTAAGGGTCTCTAATAGGTGTATGATAGGTTCACAAAGCAAAGCCATGCTGTACTAATTTGGATTTTGAACGTCCTTAGGCAAAAACTACCACACGATATAAGAAATACAAAATTCATTTATACATTAAAAGGCAATGTTGTAAAATTTGTTTCATTTTGTTCAGTGATTGATTGATGATTGATTAAATGTTTAACTTATGATTAAGATTATAATAACTGAATGAAACTAGCGATCTTTATGATTATGATTAAACATTATTGATATAACATATTATTGCAATGATTATGATTAGTGATTAATGATCAAATCTTTTTTTGTGATTAATGATTAACATTTTTTATTAATCATAATCATTAATCATGATTAAATTTATGATTAATCATTAACGCTCTGGTTTCGTGCGTTTCAAAGTAGAACTTTTTTCAATTCCTTTATTAGTAGAGTAACTCGGTGTAATACGCCCCAACAGGGCAATGCGCCCCGTATCATTTTCACTGGATTGAGGCTTCTTTCATACGTAAATATGATCACATATCTTGAATATTCGCGAAAATATGATGATGCGCATATATGTTCTTTGAGAAGTATAAACATTCAATAGAAATCAGGTTTTTGGTTTAAAATTTTGCTTCTGATAAGCAAGCCTCAGGGTGAATGAAACCCATTCTTTACTATTGTACTACTTAAAAACTTTTACAGGAAGACGATTGCTAATGGTCCCTTTTAAGGTTAGCAGGTGGTGGAATTCTCCTTGGAAACATTTCTTCAACGCTGTGGACCTTTTTTCTATGGGAGGGGCGGGACCGCTTACAAAAATCATCTTGTACACTTTTTTAAAGCAACCAAGAAAGAGAAAGTTGCGTGCAGAGTATGACCAACTAAATAAGGAACATTTTGACATAAAAAAAAAACTTTAGAAGTGATGCATTTTCTACTGCGATAGAGCAGTATTTCCTTAAGGGGGGTGCTTTACACCTTTTTGCCTTATCGTTCCAAACATTAAATTCATTTTTGCAATTTCTCATCGTAATAGGTTGTTTTTCATCACGCCAATCTGTCATAAAACGGCCTACTTTCCTGCACTGAATAATGCAGTGTGGTAATAGTCATTAGGCAACTGAAACCAGTGCTGATTATGATGTGGACTTTGTGGCCGTGCGGTTAGCGGCGTCAGTCGTTCAGGCGTATTGTGCCACGAGGTGTGGGTTCGATTCCCGCTCCAGTCGGTGGAAACTTTTCGTCAAACGGAAAATTCATCACTGGGCTACTGGGTGTTCCGTGTTGTCCGTTGCCTAATGTTAGTGATCGTTCAGTCTGTGCAGCCTATGGCTGAAGACGGTGTAAATTGTCTTTTTAAATTGTCTGTTTTATAATGGTGAATGCATTCCGATATGGTTTCTGCTACCCTCAAATGGTCTTCTACAAAAATGCAAAAAATGTTGTACGCAACTCATTGCAGAACTCGATTTTTGTAGCACTCGTCGTAATTAAAAATTATAATAATAAATTTACGACTCGTGCTGTAAAAATCATCGTTCTGCAACTTGTTCCGTAAACTACTATTTTATATCTAGGTGTTCTGTGTTGGGCCACACTGTCATCCTAATTTAATAAAACTAAATTTAGTATTTATTAACATTTTGTTATCAACATACATATTACATTTCATTTGCCGTAGCGTTCAGAAATTTTAGAGGTGAGTTGATTTCACCTGCTTATAAAAGAAAACAAAACGCGTTCAATTAACTTAACCCAACTTAACGTTAATATGGTGATAGGCTATTAGGCATAAAGTCGTTTGACATAACGGTCGTTTGGCATAACGACTATTATAGTCGTTTGGCATTTTGAGTTTGAAATCAAGAATTTCTCAATTTTTCGTTTTTACGTTTCTATTGAATTTTTCTGATGACATCAGGCTAGTTTTGGAGTCAATTGATACAAAATGACACTTTATTCAACAATCATTCGATCCAATTATCCATAAATTACCCTTCTTTCAAATATTAATTCTTCTTTTGAGTTTCGCTATTGTTTCAAATTTTTGCACTGCAGATTTTATATATTTAGCACAAATTTACCCTTATTTTAATTCTTCTATTTTTTTTCTAAATATGATGTAACCATAATTAAAGGTATGAAAACGGTTGATTTAAAATTTCAATAAATTTCTCCTTCTTTTATGCATAGGCTTTTCTTCGGAGCTATATTTTTTTGTTTCCAACTGACAAAAGGGCGGCAATCGATAACATTGATCTGCTCAAATTATCAGCGAAAAGAGAAATCGATTACTGCAGTTACTTCGATGGATTGTGCTAATTTTCCCCGAATGTCGGTTCCCTGAATGTCGTTTCCTCGAACGCCAGTTCCCCGAATGCCAGTTTCCCGAATATCCCGTTCCACGACTAGCCCACTTACCCGAAAAGTTTTAAGCACTCATAATTGTCGTAAATTATGCACCCTTCTTTATTTAATTGGCGGTTCTTTCGAGTTTTACCGTCCTCAGCATTTTTGCCAATATGTGTATAGCCGAGAATGACAGAATACTTCCTTCTTTTGACTGTTTATCGTTCTTTTCGAGGAAACCAGTCATTCGGGGAATGGTAGCACAATCACTTCGATTATTCTGAACCCACTTTTTTATGTATTTTCGTTTTATTATTCCGCAATATTTTTAGCGGTCATTCTTCCATTGGTTTAATTATAAATTTTGCCTTCTTTTAAAAATATGCTGTTCTTTATATTTATACTGTTTTAAATTTTATTATTTAGTAAAGCTAAATGTTAACCATTTTTATATTTTGCCGTTTTATCAATTCTTGCCAGATGTGTTGTTAGAATGATAATTACTTTCTTTTTCTTTCTGGTGTTACGTCCCCACTGGGACAGAGCCTGCCTCTCAGCTTAGTGTTCTTATGAGCATTTCCACAGTCATCAACTGAGAACTTACTATACCAATGACCATTTTTGCATGCGTATATCGTGTGGCAGGTACGAAGATACTCTATGCCCAGGGAAGTCGATAAAATTTCCAGCCCGAAAAGATCCTCTACCGGTGGGTTTCGAACCCACGACCCTCAGCTTGGTCTTGCTGAATAGCTGCGCGTTTACCGCTACGGCTATCTTGGCCCCCTATAATTACTTTAGAACCTGCCAATATTCAACATATACTTTTTTGGGGCAAACCGAGATATGCTAGAAAAATATTTTTCAATCACAAATTTTCCCTTCTCTCGATAAAGGACAATGTTTTTGATGTACACTTCCAAAATTATAATTTAAATTGAACCGTTGAAAAGTTTTGCCACAAATATTTTCTTTTGAAGATGTTTTGTTCATTTGAGCTATGCTGTGAAAAGAGTTCTTTGCGTTAGAGCTTTAAACATTTTAAACGAAAACTAATCTGCTCTCGTATGTACGCTATTTTTGCCTTACGTCGCATTAATAGATCTTTGGATAAGAGCATTTGATATTTTGCAAAAAAAAAATCCATTCTTATATCAAGTAACTTTCATCGAGTGTTACGTCCAAACTGGGACAGAGCTTGATCTGCAGCGAAATATTCTATGAGCGTTCCCTTGATGAATAACTGCGAACTTTCTTTGCCAATTTACTGTTTTCAAATATGTATATCGCAAAAAGCTCAAAGATACTCTATGTTCTGAGATGTAGAGACCCGTCACGAGTTCTATTTAGTAATGGTCTCTAATGTCACAACAATTTTTGAAAATTTTAGCTAAGGAAAATCTCTGAACGAACACCACGATTGTTTGGAACCTTAGCCTTCCTTAGTCGAGTGGTTAGAGTCCGCGGCTACAAAGCACAGCTATGTTAAAGGTGTCTGGGTTCAATTCCCAGTCGTTCCAGGATCTTTTCGTAATGGAAATTTCCTTGACTTCCCTGGGCATAGTGTATAATCGTATCTGCCACACGTTATACGAATGCGAAAATGGCAACTTTGGCAAAGAAAGCTCTCAGTTGTGTGGAAGTGCTCATAAGAACACTCACCTGAGAAGCAGGCTCTGTCCCATTGGGGACGTTAATGCCAAGAAGAAGAAGATTGTTTAGAACCTACCGAAATGTTTTGCTATGGGCTTGGTGGTGTTGATCTCGGTAAAAGCCGATATTTACGTTAAGTCAATCATTATGCCAAACGACTTTATGCCAAACGGCTTTATGCCAAACGACCTTATGCCAAACGCGGTACAATCCGTTAATATAGTTATTTATGCAAAAAGTTGCAAGATGATGATTTTTTCAGCACGAGTTGTACATTTTATCCAATGAGGCTCGCCGATTTGGATAAATACAACGAGTGCTGAAAAAATCGGGTTTTGCAACGAGTTGCATACAACATTTTTTGCTATTTCGAAAAACCCAACCGGAAAACTAAAAGCGCACACAAACCAATTTTTCAAGAGAACCAACATGGGCATACATCGATGCGTAGTGTCAATTCAGTATTTTTCAATAAAGTTACTTCTTCAAAATCAATCCCCCAGAAATTTTTGAAAACGTTCTTTCGTTGAGAATGCTTTCGAAATCCTGGGTAACTTAATTTTCAACTGGACTAAGGAGTACTAAATTAAAATTGTGCGCGCTTTCAAACTGCATAGCAAGTTTTTGAGGTTTTTCCTAATTACTTAGTGATAATTTGTTTTCTTTTTTCAAGGCTGGAATTAGCTACAAATTTTTTTTTAATTTTGATCATTTCCGAAAAGGCTTAGAAAAATTTTGTTTTCAAATTTTGATTGAGAAATACGTTTTTTAATTTCTTTTTGCATATCCTGTCATATAATATTCATAGCAGGATCGCGAGTATGTTTAAATTGTCTTTTCCTCACGTTTTGAAGAAGGATCAAGAGTTTAAGACCATCGAAATTGAATTTTTTTTTGACAATTTTATATTGCAATGCCCTTTGCCTCAATAAAGGAATTTGTTAAAGTTTCGAAAGTAACTTTGACTAATTGTGATTAAATTTTGAAGCAAATTAACTTGCTACCCAGTGCATCGAAAAGGCAAATGGGCAGTAGGGTGTGGTTTATTTTTCAAAAGTTCTCAAAACCAAAAATTCCTGTGCTCCTTTGAATTTAAATCATATTAGAAGGGAACCCTGAAAGTTTGAGCTGAAAATATTAAGATTTAGAGGTGGCGCAAGCTTCTTGAAGGTGAAATTTCAAGTTATAAAAAATGTTCTTCGGTAAAGTCATCATGACTTCGGCAATTTCTAACCAATACTGAAATTCTTTTAGCACCATTATCTTCAAAATTCAAATAATATAAACTTTGTAGAACACCAAATTTGTCAAAACTAGTTTAAATTAAAAATATTTTACTGAAATTCCCTCATTTTATCAAAAAGATATATCTTTGTTTGACCATAACTTCAAGAATTCTCAACCGATTCCAAATCTTTTTGTATGCTTTTGAAGCTTATATAATTGTTTCCAAACATCTCATACATCATACTTCACCATAAAAAAATTGACAGAGGTAATTAAACCTTTTTTGTTAAACCTTTTTTAAATAATTTTAAAACATTTTTTTTTAAATAATTTTGAATCAAACAAATTTTTGCACATGTTAAAAAATATATGCACTATTCAACTCGTAACTAAAACAAGATGCTTTTAAAACTAAGTTTTATGGGAAAAATTTTATTTCCGGCGAAAAAACTTGAAATAACCAAAGAAATTGGATTTATTTTTATTTAAAAAAAAATCATGTTTTTGAGAAGTTTTTGTAACAAAACTAAGTCAAACCCATTTTTAAAGTGTTATATAAACAGTTTGGAAACAACTAAATTTGCTTCAAAAACATGTAAAGAGATTGAAAATCGGTTGAGTATTCATGAAGTTATGGTCAAACAAATATATTTTTTTAGTAAGTTTTTTTAGAAAAATTTGGAGAAAAATATGTTGAACTAAGACTAGTTTTGATTTTAGACAAGTTTTCATAAATTTAAATTCAAAGATAATGGTGCTAAAAGTTTCAAAATTGGTTAGAAATTACTGAAGTTATGGTGATATCACTGAAGGCCATTTTTTATAACTTGAAAATTCACCTTCAAGACGCTTGCGCCACCTCTAAATCTTAATGTTTTTAGCTCAAACTTTGAGGTTTCTCTTCAAATATGATTGAAATTCATAAGAGCACAAGGTTTTGAGAACTTTTGAAAAATAATCCGCACTCCAATGGGCAGCTATGAAAGTATATTTACCAAGCTGAACATCCTTAGTTTCATAAACTAAGATTTCGAATGACGCAAAAAAGGTGTTCGCCACGAGTTTCAGATGAATCATTATGTTAATTTCTCCATGATACTTTCATGAATTCTTCCATTTTTTTATATTTATGTTCCAACAAACGTTAAATTGAAAAAAAACTTCTACAGAAAACGTCAAGTTAGATTTTTTTCTGCTTAGGTACTTGAGGGATTTCCAGAAATATAATTCCACACACTCATGTCGAAGTTATAAACTAAAACAACAGATGAATTATCGCTCAAATCTGTTGACCCGCTGTTCTTACAAACTCCATTTTATTTTTATCTCTACATATAAGTATTTTTATTGTAATCAGATATGGGAGAACTATTTGTGTTTCAACAAGTTATCTACTAATCCAAAACGCAACAGACGGTATCTAATTCAGCGAACCTGAATTAGCGCCACCTACATGCTACTTCACTACTCGATAGGATAACCAAACACGTTATCTCTGCTCCTTTGTGATATTTGTTGCTATAATTCGCCACACAATAGCTCGAAAGGTGACTGAGCACCAACAAAGGCTACATGTTACTACAAAAGGTTGGCTTCCACTTTTCTGCCAATCCCCGTCAAGACGTGTCGATTTTACCAAGTGCATCACACCGTAGCTACCAACCTATAGCATGAGATGCTTAAGATTCAGTGCCGGTGACAAAAGTCATCGACCGGAAAGAGGAAAGGATCATCAGCTTTATTTCCAGGTAAATCACAACTTGTTCTTCGGAAGTTTTCAGTCTCTTCGCAACTGAATGGTATATTCAGGGAGCTGTCCTTGACATTGTCTTCGTCAGTTGTGATGTACATCTAGAAATAAGCAAAGGCGGTTCCAAATAGTTCATGTTTTAATTTAGGATCAGACAATAAGGCTTCATAATTTTTTAAAATAGAAACTGCTATATCCTGTTCCATTTCACTTCTTTGGCGATTGAACCATTTTTAATTTGAAGGATGTGCAAATTAGCGAGGGTCAAATCCAAACGTGTTCAGATCAAAACCAAGTTCGTAAATTTCGATTACGAAAAGATCATTGACCGGCGGGAATCGAACCCACGACCCTCAGTTTGATGTTCCTGGATAGTTGCGCATTTATCGCTGAAGTCCCGTTTTGGGTGTAAGCTTTAAAGATTCAGTGAGGAATAATCACACTCAAGTATCTCGCCTCAAAATTGTTGATCCGTGACAAAATCGCAAAACTGTTCTATGAAACCTTCAATAAAATCTCAAACGTGAACCGTGGAATCGTTCTCACTTCTTCGACACGAGCTGGCAATACCGAAGCGAAGCGCTCGTTAATTGAGAAGGTTTATCGAACCCGCAAACCACAACTAGAGTCAAACTGTTTTCGGCTAGCGTTACGCGTTTGCCACTTCTTTGATTATGATTCATGTGAGCAGCACGTGTATCGTAATATGCGAGCCTGAACTACACGGAGAAAAATTTTTACCTAATTTTTGAGTTTACTTTACCCAAAATTAAGTATATCGATTATAGTTCCAACCCAAAATCTCTCGGTTTTCTCTTTCTCCCACACGAATGTTGTCAAAAATAGAGAGAGCTGCATCTACCCAATGGGGGTACTTTGGCCCAATAAGCCAAATTTGGGTAAATGCATCTTTTCTTATGTTTGGGTCGAAAGAACTCAATTTTGCGTTATATCAACCCAAAATTGAGTATATTTTTCTAATGGAATTAAAGCCAAACTACCTAGTGGGGACCTTGGAAATTTAGCCAAAATTGAGTTATTGGGCTCAACTACGGAATTGCGTTGAAACAACCCAAAATTGAGTTGAATTCCGTCTCCGTGTAGACTATCGTCGAAATTAGGCAGATTCTCTTGACTGGATGAGATTTCGTTGGAACTGCACCACAGCTAGTCAGCAACTGTTGTCATGGGAAACACATTTGGCTGTAATAAATATTTATGAAAACATGTGCTGCTTATCGTAGTGGCGTGGTTTGATACCCACGCAATGCGAACAAAAGTCAATGGCTTTCATGTCCTTCTGGGCATTCAGCGATTGGCATAACCGTTGAGAAATAGGGAAAGTGTACCAGTTATGGCCATAGCGGTTCCCTATTTGGCCATACAGGAAATTTCGATAACTTTCACATTTTAAATCTTTTTGAATGTTTAAACATCAAGATATATCTTAAATCTTACTACTGCAGCACACAAAATCTTTCAAAATGTGAAAAACATTCAAGTAGGGAAAGTGTACCAGTTATGGCCATAGTGGTTCTCTATTTGGCCATACGTGAAATATCGGTAACTTTCACATTTTAAATCTTTTTGAATGTTTAAACATCAAGATATATATTTAATCTTACTACTACAACACACAAAATATTTAAAAATATGAAAACATTCTAGTTATCCCGTATGGCGAAATAGGGAACCACTATGTCCATAACTGGTACACCTACCCTAATCCCGTATGGCGAAATAGGGAATCACTATGTCCATAACTGGTACATCTACCCTACATATTTCAGAAGCGATAGAAAATACTGTTACGATTCAAGCCAAGGCGTGAAAGTGTACGAGCAATAGACTGCAAAAAAGCTTACAGATTTGCTAAAAATTATGCCTGGCATGAAATGCTTTTAAGCAACAGTTACAGTTAGACAAAACTTAGACCAAAAACGACAAAATTAGTTTTCCCCTGAAGAAGACACCAACGCAGTGTTGAAACGTTTAACAAGTAATTAACCTCGTTCTATTCCCTTAGACAACTGTCTATCCATTAAATCAGAACGATTATCTATTTAAATATTGAAGATTTTATTTGCAGAATTCGAAGGGAAATTCCCAATTTATTGCTTCTTTGATTCCACAAGTTGCAGCAAACAATATTTTTAGAAAAAATCTTGTGATATCCTTTGGAAGAGTTTTTGAAAGAATTTATGAAGTACGTTGTCAACTCTCCCTTACTCGAGACATATTCCGTATCACGATTAGAAATACATATTTCTCATGAGCACATAAATGCACTGACGAGCCTCCAAGCAAACAGTCTCTCAGCTCCTCGTAATCCTAGTGTGATGCGCTAGCCGGAGGCTCTCGAAAATTCTCAAAGCGCGCCACACTGTAGCCGTCGCTGAAAAAACGTGATCGAAATTGTTTTGACCTTGAAAACATGATTTTTGTACTATAGTGTCCTCGGGAAAGTTTTTCCATAAAATAATAGCTATTTTATGAAAGTGTCAATTGAGTAGTGTCAGATCTGTTGAATCTGTTGCTTGCTCCTCTGTGGGCGAGCGACAGAATCCGGATCAATTGTGTCCGGTTCTCGTTGCGCGGAAGCGTGCAATGAAATCAGGATCGTGTCCGGTTCGCATAGTAGTCACACTATCGGTATCGGTCAGCCGTGCTTACGTATTCATATTACAGTCAACCCTCCATGAGTCGATATTGAAGGGACCATCGACTCATGGAAATATCGAGTCATGGAACAGCAATGCTATGGAAAGCAGTTTGAGGGGACCATCATAGTAACCATGAAATTTAATTTTTAGTATGGTTCCATGAGTCGATATCGAGTAATGGAACATCGACTCATGGAGGTTTAACTGTAAATTATATCTTTATCGTTTACCAAAACGAATCCTATCCTATTTCTAAACTCCCAGTGTTTTCTTGTGGAAGTGCAGAGGACTCTTCGGCTCCCAGAAAGCAAGTAACACGTCAACATTTCCCTCCCATCCCCAAATTGACCTGCATTCGGACGCAGCCGGCGCCGGTATTGTTTGTTATGATAATGAGAGCACCAGTACTTATACATTGAAGATGCTACTGCTCCTGAGTAGCATCTGTTGGTTCCCTGTGTAAGTACAGCTGTTCTTGCAATAACAGAGTAGCAACTACGGGCAGTCAATCATGCTCAAAATAATAGCTATTTTATGAAAGTGTCAATTTGGTGATTAATCCACCTAAAAGTGAGAACGAAATTTTATTTTTCGTATTTATGAATTTAAAAATATACTTTATTCGGGAAAGTTGTAGGTAATATTAAAAGAAACAACTTTGCTGAAGACACTATATGCATATATTTTGATTTTCATGTACATTTTTGGAGTTTTTCGTGGATCGCCCCTAAAAATCACTTTTTTCATCATAACTTGGTTGGATGATTTTGAACAATTTTCAATTGTTCTAGTGTTATTTGTTACTTGCAAAAAACGCATAACTTTCTCTAAAAGAGCATATTTTTATCTCTCATACTTTTCGAGTTATTGAAGGTTTTATATAAAATTTTGCACCTTTTTGACACTGAAAATCATTAGGTTGCGCACACTTCCGCAGTCTGAAACTTGCTCATCCAATGGTTTGATACTAATACTATGAAATGCAGAAACAGCCACTTTTAGCCTGCTTTAGCCTGAAGGTCAAAATAAAGCCTATTTACTTACATTCAAATATAATTTACACTTATTCACTATACCCTATATTGGCTTAACTTGAATATCTGTCAACCCTGTATCGAATCTTATGCAATCGAATCAACAATTTAAACAATCATCAACAGATCGGAATAATCTGTCCATACGGGTTTATCACAGACAAACAGACAAAATATCTTTCTTCGTTCACCTTTCTAACTTTAGCTGTGTATATGTAATCAACACTATCAACGTTATTGTTGCAAAAAATAGTTCATTTTTTCTGCAGGATTTCTCAGTCCTTTCTTGAGAAATTTTCGGAGCACTCAACATAAAGTAAAATTTATAATATATTAATGAAACATTTATTTTTTCCTTTAAAATGTTTAATCTTGTCAGTAAATATTTATGTTAAGGCGAAGTAGGCGGTCATTGAAATTTGTACGTATCGTTGATGATTGTTGCTAATTCATCTCACGATTTTGAATCAAAGAAAATCAGTTGGTTTTGCACTGACACAGCTGAAAAAGTATTAGAATACTTTATGCATGTTAGTGCGTACAGTGTTACAGTGCGAATAAAGTTTATTTTTAAATTCATAAAATCGAAGAATAAAATTTCGTTCTCACTTTTAGGTGGATTAATCACGAAATTGACACTTTCATAAAATAGCTATTATTTTATGGAAAAACTTTCCCGAAGACACTATAGTACAAAAATCATGTTTTCAAGGTCAAAACAATTTCGATCACGTTTTTTCAGCGACGGCTACAGTGTGCGCGCTAGGTGATGTGCTCCCGGGGAGACTCGTCTCATGCGCTGCTCGACGCTATGGCTCGCCAAGTTGTGTAACAACTGCTTAATAACAAAAAGCTTCTACAATTATTTTCGGCCTCATTATGCAGGTGTCTAGATGGTCTACATCAGTGATTCTCAAAGTGAATCATTTGAAAATAATAACGCATAACCTTCGGAGGACACACATCTGCAGGTTAATCAATTCCAAACCTAACTAATTCCAGGAATATTGTACCTTAGATCTATCAATAATGATTATTTTAAAATTATGATAGGTAACACTTGGTAACTGTCAAACACAAAATGTTTGTGTTATGCATCCATGTTTTTTAATATCATGTGAATTTTCAGAATGGTCGGTATTTGAGATATTTAGATGGTCGGATGATAAGTCACAGATAACATTTAAAACACAGCAAAATTTAGATGTGCAAAACATGTATCTAAGAATTTTTAGAACTCTTTATCAAATGCCCAATATTTTATCCTTCGTGCTGTCGCGCTGTTGTATTATGTACAACAGTTGTGATAATATGCTATAATTTTGCAACAAAGATATCCATCGACACCAAACCAAAATGTATTCCTCAAGAATCTTCTTAAGAACAATACTCGACAATTTTTATTTACAATATGGCCGTTTATAATACGGTAAAATCAACAAATGTACATGGAAGTCGCATAATAATGTACGGTTCGAGGAAACCACAGTTTGAAATCATCATATCTCAAATCCATATAATAGAGAAACTTGGACTCTTTATTAAAGTTGTTCTAAAGTTGAAGCGCTATCTGATGCTACCTCATTTAATTCGGAATTTGACCGCTAGGTGGCACTAGTGGGCATGGAAGTTTTACTTTTGTTTTGCAGATATTTCAGGATCCTGACTATTTAGAAGGATTTCGTCTTCGGCAAAGTTACTTACTAAGTTAAGGACTATCATTTTTCGGGCTAGTTGATTCAAAACTTTGCCACTAGGCGGCACTAGTGAGCATGAAACTTTTGTTTGCTGATATCTCAGGAGCCTGACCACTTAGAGAGAAAGGGTCTTCGGCAAAGTTGTTCAGAAGCTCAGGGACTATCATTAT
Organism: Aedes aegypti; assembly: GCF_002204515.2. Lineage (NCBI taxonomy): Eukaryota > Metazoa > Arthropoda > Insecta > Diptera > Culicidae > Aedes > Aedes aegypti. The sequence continues at coordinate 146,708,149 of NC_035108.1, forward strand.
TTTGCAAAATCTCGAACTTAAAGGATTAAACAAAGAAATAATTTGAGGTATTGAACAACTCCGCCGAAGACACCATCTTTCTAAAAGATTGTACTCTTGTTGTACCTGTTCTTGTGAATACTTATAAGTTAGGATCGGAAGAGTATAAGAGAGTAACAAGCCACTAAGACCCACCTATTTGTCCTAGATGATGAGGAGGTCGAAGTGGAAAAATGGCTCAATCAGCATCTGAGGTTGGTTTCAACTCATGAGACAATTTCTTTCCGATTTCAAGAGTTTATCTTTCGATATCTAGGAGGGAAACGATTCTGAATCAGTGGAGTAGCAGACCACTTAACTTCTAAAATAAGCTTTTTTTTACAAGGAATCTAAATGTCTCATGCGATGAAATCTGTTCACAGTTTCAAAAAACGACTTTGAACCTTATAAGTAGAAGCAATAATTTGATACGCTAGAGTACCGATGCATGGTCAAAATCAGTATCATTCAACCAGTGCGCATCGTACCTTCGTGCTGTGCGTACACGAATTCTCTCTGCTCTTGGAAGTTTTCTTAAAAACTACCTAAAGCAATAAATCAGTACTTTTCAGTGCTACATAAACAGTACTTTTCAGTGCTAAAATTAAAAACGGTACTTTTCAGTGCTACTAAAACAGTACTTTTCAGTACTATTTTTTCTACTATTGATCCCTTTACGATCCTTGTTTGGACCCGTGCCTTCGATTTTTCGTTGGACCCGTTGGCGAAAGCTAGCGGTGGTAATCCTTCTTGGACACCGTCTAGGGAAAAAACCTCTCGAAGGTCACGTCTTTCTCGTTTATTAACTAAACATGGTATCAACAACTAACAAAAGGAAGGGTGAATCTCTGAATTCACTACTTCCTTCCAAAAAAGTGGGTTTTAAAACTGTCACTACACGTGGCAAGAATGGAAGAAAGGACGCTTCCCCGGAATGCGAAGTTTCTTCCAAGGGTGAAATGAATAATTGTATTGAAATGAGCAATCAGTTCGATGCTCTAGACAAATTTTCCGAACACCAAATCGAAGCAGCCTCTAGCCCAGGCTCTTTGATTCAAGTGAGGAAGCAAAGAGTGCCGCCTATCGTGGTCAGTTGTTCCGAATTTGCGGGATTTAGGCAGGAGATCTTGAACTCCATTAGGGGAATCAAGGTTTCCTTCCAAATCGCAAAGAAAGGAGACTGTCGCGTTTTGCCGGAAACTCTTAAAGATCGTGAACTTCTTCTCAAACATCTTGAAGAGAAGAAGCACAAATTTTTTACCTATGATGACAAAACTGAACGTTTGTTCAAAGTTGTCTTGAAAGGTCTCTCAAGTGACTATAAATCACCTGAAGAGATCAAAAATGGAATAAATGATATACTTGGATTTTCCCCAGTCCAAGTAATCATTATGAAAAAGAGAACCCAATCTGGCATTGTTCGGAAAGGGCTTTCTCAAGAATTTTATTTAGTTCACTTTAACAAAAAAGAACTAAATAATATTAAAGCTTTAGAAAAAGCAAAACTTTTGTTTGATGTCCGTGTGACATGGGAACATTTCCAGAAACCTGGAGGAAATTACCAGAACCCCACTCAGTGCCGTCGGTGCCAAAAGTGGGGTCATGGTACAAAAAATTGTCGCATGGATGCTAAATGCATGATTTGCGGAGGTTCTTCTCACGCCAAAGACGTCTGTCCAGTGAAGGAAGATACCACCAAATTCATATGCTGTAATTGCGGGGCTAACCATAAGTCCAATTTTTGGAATTGTCCTTCACGCAAAAGGGTCATTGAGGCTCGTGCCAGGCAGATGAAAGATAATATCCGTTACGATAACGGTCGTTTCCGGAATTTGCCTGGTAGAGTATCGAACAATGCTCATTTTTCAGTTAACGATCGCTTGATCATGAATCATACCCATCAGGAAGATCATAATCATGCTCATTCACAAACTAATTTTAATCCGTCGGGTAGCCGTTCGAATCTTTCAATTTCGAATGTATCTACCCACGGTAAATCCTTTGCCGATATCGTAGCAGGAAATTCGAACTCCTCCCCTGTTCGATCCATGGGTACCCATTCTACTTGTTTCAAATCAAATGGAAAAAACCCTACCGCCACAGGTAACTCCGCTTCTTCGTCTACCGGAAATTCCAATGGGAAATCACATGACATGTCTGCCTCTGATTTTAATTTTCTAACTGAACAATTGAATCTAATGATTGATGCAATGTTCAAAGCCACCACTATGACTGAAGCAGTCCAAGTAGGTGTAAAATTTACAAATCAAATTGTTATTGGATTACGTTTTTCTAATGGATCCAAATAATAATTTAAATATTTTAAATTGGAATGCTCGTTCTCTGAATGGTAAAGAGGACGAGCTGTTTAATTTTCTTACGGTTAATAACGTGCATATAGCAGTTATTACCGAAACGTATTTAAAACCTGGATCTAAACTCAAAAGAGATCCTAACTTTTTTGTTTATCGTAATGATCGACTTGATGGGGCATGTGGGGGAGTTGCAATCATCATTCATAGGCGTATAAAACATCAACTGTTTTCATCATTTGAAACTAAAGTTTTTGAAACTTTAGGTGTTTCTGTTGAAACACAGTTTGGTAAATATACTTTCATAGCTGCCTATTTGCCTTTTCAATGTTCTGGGCAGCAAGTTAATTTGCTCCAAACTGACTTGCGTAAATTGACTCGCAATAAGTCAAAATTTTTTGTCATTGGTGACTTTAATGCCAAACATCGCTCATGGAATAATTCTCAAAGTAATTCCAACGGCAGAATTTTATTTGATGAGTGCTCTTCAGGATATTTCTCAATTCAATACCCTGATAGCCCCACATGTTTTTCCTCTTCTAGAAATCCATCTACGATTGATTTGGTCTTAACCGACTCTAGTCATCTTTGTAGCCAAGATTACTCATGCTGATTTTGATTCTGATCATGTCCCTGTTACATTTCAAATATCCCAAGAAGCGATTCTAAATCCTATCAGCTCCACTTTCAATTATTTACGAGCCGACTGGAATATATATAAAACGTATGTTGACTCTAATCTTGATGTTAACATTTCTTTAGAAACTAAACTTGATATTGACAATGCTCTTGAAACTTTAACAAATTCCATTGTTGAAGCCCGGAACATTGCAATTCCAAAATGTGAAATAAAATTTGAATCCGTGATTATAGACGATGATCTTAAACTCTTGATCCGTCTTAAAAACGTGAGGAGAAGGCAATTTCAACGCACTCGCGATCCTGCTATGAAAATTATATGGCAGGATTTGCAGAAAGAAATCAAGAAACGTTTTGCTCAATTAAGAAACAAAAATTTTGAAAATAAAATTTCTCAATTGGACCCTGGCTCTAAGCCCTTTTGGAAATTATCTAAAATCTTGAAAAAACCTCAGAAGCCTATACCGGCATTGAAAGAGGAAAACAAATTATTACTAACAAATTGCGAAAAAGCTCAAAAACTTGCTATGCAGTTTGAAAGTGCGCACAATTTTAATTTAGGACTTACTAGTCCAATTGAAAATGAAGTTACTCAGGAGTTCGAAAATATTCTCAATCAAGAGAACGTTTTCGAAAATGCCTGGGAGACTGATTTGGAAGAAGTGAGAACTATTATTAAAAAATTCAAAAACATGAAAGCACCTGGCGATGATGGAATTTTCTACATCCTCATCAAGAAACTTCCAGAAAGTAGCTTATCATTTTTAGTTGATATATTTAACGAATGTTTTCAATTAGCATATTTTCCTAACAAATGGAAAAATGCTAAGGTTGTTCCAATTTTAAAACCAGACAAAAATCCTGCAGAAGCTTCTAGCTATCGTCCAATCAGTTTGCTTTCCTCCATCAGTAAACTTTTTGAAAAGGTTATTTTGAAGAGAATGATGGCCCACATCAACGAAAATTCAATTTTTGCCAATGAACAGTTCGGATTCCGCCATGGACATTCGACCACTCATCAACTTTTACGTGTAACAAATTTGATCCGTTCCAACAAATCTGAAGGCTATTCTACTGGTCTTGCTCTTCTAGACATAGAAAAAGCATTCGACAGTGTTTGGCATGAAGGTTTGATCGTAAAATTAAAAAACTTTAATTTTCCAACATACATTGTTAGAATAATTCAAAGTTATCTGTCAAATCGTACACTTCAGGTTAATTATCAGAACTCCAGATCTGAAAGACTTCCTGTAAGAGCTGGTGTTCCTCAAGGCAGCATTTTGGGACCAATATTATACAATATTTTCACATCTGACTTACCTGAGCTACCTCAGGGATGTCAAAAGTCTTTGTTTGCGGATGACACAGGCCTCTCCGCCAAAGGACGAAGCCTGCGTGTCATCTGTAGTCGATTGCAAAAAAGTTTGGATATTTTTTCTTCATACTTGCAAAAATGGAAGATTTCTCCTAATGCTTCCAAAACTCAACTAATAATATTCCCACATAAACCAAAAGCTCTTTATTTGAAACCTTCAAGTAGACATGTTGTCACGATGAGAGGGGTTCCAATAAATTGGTCAGATGAAGTTAAGTATCTAGGGCTCATGCTAGATAAGAATTTAACTTTCAAAAATCACATTGAGGGCATTCAAGCCAAATGTAATAAATATGTAAAATGTCTCTATCCCCTTATTAATAGAAAATCAAAACTTTGTCTTAAGAACAAGCTTTTGATATTCAAACAAATTTTCAGGCCAGCCATGTTGTATGCTGTACCAATATGGACTAGCTGTTGTAATACCAGGAAGAAAGCTCTGCAGAGAATTCAAAATAAAATTTTGAAAATGATTCTGAGGCTTCCTCCCTGGTATAGTACCAATGAGTTACATAGAATATCCAATGTTGAAACATTGGAACAAATGTCAAATACAACCATTAATAATTTCAGGCAAAAATCGTTACAATCTTCTATTGCCACGATTAATGCGTTATATGTTTAGGTTAAGTTAGGTTAAGTATATTAAAAACGTTTTTTTTTTCTCTTATAAGCAGGTGAAATCAACTCACCTGTAAAAAAAACTGAACTGCTACGGCAAATGAAATGTAATATGTTGTTAACAAAATGTTAATTAAATCTTAAATTTGTTTTACCAAATTAGGATGATAGTGTTGTCTAATAACACAGAACACCTAGATATAAGAAATGAATGTAATGTTTGAAATGATACTAATAAAGAGATTTAAAAAAAAAAAAAAAAAATTATCATTCAACCAGCTTAGTGGCCGAACCTGATTAAGGGGCGCGCTTTTGAGAGTTTAATGGTAACAAACTGTTTTTTCCAAAAGGTTTAAATAGCGGTATCTTTTTCTAAAGAGGCTCTATGCAAAATGGTAAAGAATGATATTTGTATAAAAAACGACTACTTCATTATTTCTCAATAGTAATGGAGTCTTGGCTAGAATAATAATAGCCCTTAAGCTACTGAACAATTTTGCCGAAGACGTCATCTTTCTAACTGGTCAGACTCCTGGGATATTCGTAAAACCAAGGGTGTTGTACAAAGTACAACGCGCGACTACTCGCGTTACAAAAATTCGCGCGGCGACCGAAAGGTTATACAAGGATTTTTCTTGTTTGTGAACTTTGAGATTAGGAAACTAATATTTCTTTTATTGGCATCCAGCTTTTTACGGAAAAATCTACAGTACCCATTCTGAAGTTTCAGTTGCACTAATTCTTATCATTTCTTATGGTACAAATCATTTTAAAGACAAATTTTAAAAAATTTAGCAGACAAAAATCGGGTTCCAACGACAAAACCGTTCGATGCCGAAGACAAATAACACTCTATTTAAAAATAAATTTAAAGAAACATCAGAGATGCGTCGGATTTGAACCTTCAGTATGTCCAAAAAATCTGAGTTTTTCTTGGTGTTACAAAAAATACCAACATTGCATCATTGAAAAATGAGTTGAAACACATTCTGGACTCCATATACTTTTACAGTATTTTTTTTTATTACATAAAAAAGCGTTCCCAAAAAAATCAAACATGATTGCAGTAATTTTTTTAAATAGCGGACAAATCAGTATGAAATCACAATTGATGAATCATCCCCCAACTGTGCCACAAGTTGGCGCATTTGCATATATTACATTAAAATCGTTTAAACTGAGCTGAACTTGTATCGAAAACTGATTCAGTAGCCTGTAATGCACGCAAAATATTGTGAAAATCGCGATTATAAATTGCAGTCCAGTAAATTATTTCTAATAATTGGGGGTTACGATATTTCAAAATGTACATATTTGATTAAAATAAATTAAAATATCAAGGGGTCGATTTTAGACAACTATTGGTCTCAACAGGGTGAAAATTGAAAAAAGTTGGGAAGCACTGTTCTACATGATATGGTCAAAAACTCGCTATCCAAAAGTTACAATTTCGATCCTCTTTAAAAAAAATTTGTCATCAGTTCAATTATTGCGCTGACTTTTAAACAATACATGAGACGGAGCGCATGAGACCGCATTGAGACACATCTGAAGAAACATGAAGCGCACCAAAAAAGATCTCACCCGTACGCTTGCAAGCAATGAGGCTCCGGTACTTAAGGCTACAGCACGAGCACAGTAACTCTAATCACGATAACAAGTTAGAGAAACACAGTAAAAAATTGGTTTTCAAGGATACCTCGATGACCTCATGGATCGCATTCGCTCTGGTTTTGTGTTGTATAGCTCTATACCGGTTTATAGACAAAAGGTCGAAAGACAAAACGTCGAAAGGACAAAAGGTCGAAAGACAAAAGGTCGAAAGGACAAAAGGTCGAAAATGATTTGCTTCGTGGGAAATTTTTCCTTCTTTGAAAATAGATTTTCGACCTTTTTGGACTTTTTTGTTCTTCGACCTTCTGTCCTTTCGACCTTTTGTCTTTCGACCTTTTGTCATAGATTCCATTTCTGAGAAATTCTTTCCTGACGGAAACCTTTATCGTAATATTGAGTAAAGTCCAAATTGAATCTCTGAAGAAATGTTTACCTAATTAGGTATTGTACAATTCACCGTTTGTTAAACGGGTGCGGATAATTGTAAAGATGTTAAAGATCGTAAAGAATTCAAGAAATCAAACAGTAGACGAAATAGAATGAGCTTTCAACAACTAGCGCATCGGAAAAGTCAATAACGCTCTTTCCAATTAAGGTTGCCTGATGGGATCGATTCATTCACTTGCAGAGCATTTTCTTCTTCAATTTTTCGTCTCCATCTCCTATGTGAGCCATTTAATTACATAAATAACTAATTAATCACTTCCGTCACCGTCATCGGATGCTTCCTTTACTATGCAACGATCGCTTAATTGACGTAAGCACCATTGCAACACATCCCGATATTTATGGACTCAATAAAAGCGCTTCTAAGAAGTATGACATTTTATGTTCCAATTTTGTTCAATACTATTGCTTACCGGACAAGTGGATTACAACAAAATTATATCTCAATTATGTGTATCGAAATTTGACAAATATAAAAAAAAAGTTTCATTTTTGATGGAACTCAGAGTGCAGAGTGCTGGGAGGAGTTATAACAAAATTGAAACTCATACAATTATAATGACAAAGGCTGTTTCAAACTTGCTTGCAGAAGTTGAAATAATTTTGTTATCAATGTGGCTTTGTTCTTAATTTGCTATAATTTAGTAACAGATTTTTAACAACATTTTTTATACTTTTCACTTTGTATCATCATCATCAAGATATGATTTTTTCGTCTTTGCAAACTGCTTGATTTTGCTAGCTCATTTCTCTTTTTTGTTATATTTTTGTGCTGCAGTTCTTCCTCGCACGTTCCGCTAATTGTCTTTACTTTTCTCTTTCACGCATTGATATTCTGCTTTGCTCTTCTTGCTCGCGTTTGTCTTTTTTCTTGTCACTTTGTGCCAACTTGGTTTGATTCTTCATCGATCGTTTCTCACGTTGGGTTAATTTCTTCTACTTGTCTTCCTCACGCTTCAACTGTTTCCTCTCACGTTTCGCTTAAGGAAACTAACTCTTTACCCAATAGGGTAGGTGTACCAATTATGGATGCAATATGTAAACAGTAGTGATAAAAATCAAGTTGTAACCGCGTTTCTAAAACGCAAGCATTGTTGGTGTCAATTACTAGTTTAAAGCCTTGCGAATCTGTTGATTTAAACATTTTTAGTACTAAATTGACTTTAAGGTTCTAAAAATGGATTTTAAAAAGCGTTGTCTTTGTACCAATTATGGCAATAGCGTTCCTAGCATTCGACATAAAAGTGTACCAATTATGGACTATCGAATATTTGCACGAAATGAACTCAAACGCCATGAAGAGCGAATGATAATGCAACGCTAATATGTAATGAAGATATCGCTCATAAAATTTTCCAAAAATTTTGGGTTAAATAGATGTTAAATCATTTTTTTGGCAATAGGTTCATGGGAGAAAATTAATTTTCGAAAAAGAAGTCAAAATGTAGTGTAAATGCAAATTATGATACAAAACAGCATTAATGATCTCACATTACCTTTCCAGTGCCAATTTTTAACGAAAAAAGAGGGAAAATTCAAAAATTGAGTGTCGCTGATAACCCCTCTCTACCATGAAATTAGCATCTTCCGCTCGCGAACGTTTTCGAACGTGTGATTGAAAAATCTTAGTAATTGAGAACAAAACATAAAGATAATGCCTTACAGAACCATCCCGTCGTGGAAGTCACACGTAAAATAGTTTTACTTCTTTTATTTCACTGATCAAAAAATGTAAACAATCCGCCTCCAGAGTATTGCCATAATTGGGCTCTCATACACTCCTTGTACCAGTTATCGACATAGTGGAAATAACACGATTTCCAACTTAAAACAGTAAAATTGATAGCATACCAGCTAAATTTATTCATTTGTTCTCACTAGGCAACATACATTCATCGGTTGAAACAGTTTATCCGGATGAAAACATACATTTCGTAACGGAGGTCCCTTAGCCAACTGCTAAGAAGGTGACATATATGTGAGGCAATATTTTCAAATGTTCATTTTTTGAAGCCTATTGCACGAATGTTCTTTTCAAGGTTTAGTTACCATCAAAAACAAATAGTTTAATCATTCCTGTGAATATAAGCCATTATAGTCTAGTGAAACAATAAGAAAAATCTCTTATTGTTCCCATTATTGCCATAATTGGTACTTCTACCCTAAATGCAGAATCGACAAATTTTACATCCACTCCCGTGCATAAGTTTGGGTTCACCCCCTTAAAAACATGCAAAAGTGTTCAGTATATATCTCTGTGATTACACGTCTAATTGAAACTCTCGAAGTCGCATCCGAAAGGCAAAGAGTTATTCTTACTTCGTATGTATTTTTCCAAAAACATTCTTTGAACTTTTTATACTAAGTTTTTACTTAAAGTTGTGACATTATTCAAAAAACACACTGAAAAATCATATCTAATTTCCTCAGCATTGGATCGACCAAAATTTTAAATCAATGTGTCTTTAGAATCGTAATCTAATATTCTTCGAAGAGACCCCACGGAATTTTGGCGGAAAAATCTTGAAAGTATTCAAAATCAATGAAACAGTCAGTCAAGTCATCGTGCAAAAATTTGGGTTCACCCCTCAGTATGGTGTATCGTGCAAAAGTTTGGGTACACCTGAACTTACTTAAATCTGTGAAATCTAAAACCAATCATGTACGCGCCATTATTTGCGCTCAAAAAAGCTTTAAACTATTGAAATCGGTTGAAAAATGGCAGAGATATTGACAAAAGTGATGTGCGGTGAACCCAAACTTTTGCACGATTTGCATCATACTGAGGGGTGGACCCAAAGTTTTGCACGATAACTTGACTGGCTGTTTCATTGATTTTGAATACTTTCCAGATTTTTCCGCCAAAATTTCGTGGGGTCTCTTCAAAGAATATAAGATTACGATTCTATTGACACTTTGATTCAACATTTTGGTCGATCCAATGCTAAGGAAATTAGATATGATTTTTCAGTGTGTTTTTTGAAAAATGTAACAACTTTTAGTAAAAATTTAGTTAAAAAAAATCAAAAAATGTTTTTGGAAAAATACATACGAAGTAAGAATAACTCTTTGCCTTTCGAATGCGGCTTAAAGAGTTTTAATTGGACGTGTAATCACAGAGATATGGACAGAACACTTGTGTATGTTTTTTAGGGGGTGAACCCAAACTTTTGCACGGGAGTGTATGCCTTTGACCCAACGTTGTAAGCATACTTTTACTTTTGATGGCGCTACGTCCTTCAAGACATGACCTGCGTCACAATGTTACGCTAATAAACTCAATCCATGGCTGCTAACCTCCAGTTTCTCGATCGCCCTACACTTCCAAGATCCTGCTCCACTTGGTCAAACCACCTAGCTCGTTGCGCTCCTCTTCGTCTTGTACGAGCCGGATTCGATGTGAACACCATTTTTGCGAGATTGTTGTCCGGCATTCTCACAACGTGTCCCGCCCATCGTATCATTCCAGCTTTGGCAACTTTCTGGATACTGGGTTTACCGTAGAGTTGCGCAAGCTCGTGGTTCATTCTTCTCCTCCATACGCCGTTCTCACATACTCTGCCAAAGATCGTCCTAAGCACACGTCGTTCAAAAACTCCGTTCCAGAAATACGCATACTACATTGATTCTCGTGGGACATTATCAGGCAGAATCGTGAGTTGGATTTTTTGGAGCGTAATAAGAGGGGGCGTAAAAGAAGTGAGCGTAAAAAGAGGTTTGGCTGTATTTAGTTAACATGTAAACAGATAACATGGAATGAACAATTTCACGCCACAATATTTGGTTCGTGGCGGCATCTTTCTATCTATTAGTTCTGCCCTACGGTCACAAATTCGATGTGCACTTGATCCGCCCACCTAGCTCGCTGCGCTCCACGTATTCTTGTACCAACTGGCTTCGAAGCAAACACCATCTTTGCAGGTTCGCTGTCCGGCATTTCTCCAACATGCCTTGCCATCGTATCCGTATCGTAAAAATGGCCACCTTCTAAGTACTGAGTTGGACGAGCTCGTGATTTATTCTTCGCCGCCACACACCGTTTTCATGCACACCGGCAAAGATCATCCTAAGCACCCGACGTTCGAAGACTCCAACCAAGTACTTGCAAGTCCTCCTAGATCATCGTCCATGTTTCATGCCCGTAGAGGACTACCAGCCTTCTGAGCGTTTTGTACATGGTACATTGAGTGTGGATGTGAATCTATTTTGACCGCAGCTTCTTGTGGAGCATATAGTAGGCCCGACTTCCACTGATGACGCGCCTTCGTATTTCACGGCTAACGTTATTCTCAGCCGTCAACAAGGATCCAAGGTAGACGAACTCGTCGACCACGTCGAACGTATCCCCGTCTATCGTAACACTGCTACCTAGGCGAGCCCTGTCGCGCTCGGCCCCAGCATGTACTTTGTCTTGGTCGCATACACCACCAGTCCAACTTTTGCTGCCTCGCGTTTCAGGCCACCATTTCAAATGTTTGGTCAAGCTACATGAGTGTGATTTGTAGTGAATGGTGTTATCGGTGCAATTTAAGCTTTGAAAGACGAGTAGATCGGTTTCCGGAGAAGCAATGTGTTGTCGTGTGCCGGTTCGGTTTCTTGCTAGGGAAATAATGCTACCTGAGCCTAACGGATGGCGTACGTGGTAATACGAACTACTGTTGTAAATGGATTGGTCATCTTACCAGCTATACCCAATTGGGAGATCCGGTGAGTTTGTTCCAAATTATTATCAGAATGTTGTTTGCAATAGTTGAATTTTGATAAGTGCCGCGGGAACGATTTGTTTTTTTTTTTTTTTGTCGTCGGTTCGGGATCACGGATAATCGAATGGTTCGCGTGTGGGTGGAAATATGTTTTGAATTTGCCACTATTTCCACATTTTCTCCGTTTTTGAGTTTTTTTAGTTTAAACATAAAGTGGCGCGCTTTTCATTTTTTTTATTTTTAGAATTTCCGCCATTTCTTCAAAATAAGTTAGATACGTTTTTTTTTGTTTCTAATGTTCAATTTCCGAATAGTTTAAAAAACACTAGGTTTGTAGATCTTACGCGTAGCGGTTTTCTATTTTTTCCTGTTGTCTTCTATTCTTTTCCTCCGATGACCTTTGAGGGATCGGTTCTGCTTTTAAATCATTAATAAGCAGATACACAAACTTGATTCGTCGCAAACATAATCATTTAAAACGAAAAAAAACTATGCGGAATCTAATTAACCATATATCTTAAATACGACAAATATGTTCTCTTTGATTGCCGGCATTCAAAAGATTAAATTCAAAACGCTTAAACAATAAATGCCATGGGTCTATCGCTAGCTTTCAAAGCGAATCCTGACTTGTTTTTCCTCTCCCAACCCCCACCTCCGTAGCACTTATGAGTGTGTCGCTGAGTCGGTGGCCTCTCATTAAGTAAGTGCTACATCAACATTTCCTTCCCCTATCCCAAGATACGGTAAAGATGGGCGTGGCCAGGAATAGCAATATTTATGGTTTTGGTCTTCTTGTTTTAGATTGGATCAAGGAATATTCCCCATCCTTGTTCTTGAAAGCAATCCGAATGAGATTATCAAAAAGAAACATAAATGTTGCTAGTATCCAATCTACGAAGTATACCGTAACTACGCTAACGCTAACGCTAACCTTTTCAAATGTTTGGTCAACTATGTCCATGTCATCCGCGAAGCAAACAAATTGACTGGATCACGTAAAAATCGTACCCCGGCTGTTGAGCCCAGCTCTCCGCATAGCACCTTTAAGCGCAATATTGAACAACAGGCACGAGAGTCCATCACCTTGTCGTCGTCCTTGGCGGGATCCAAACGAACTGGAGTGTTCGCCTGAAACCTTCTCACAATTTTGCACACCTTCCATCGTCGCTCTTATCAGTCTCGTGAGCTTCCCGGAAATGCTGTTCTCGTCTATGATTTTCCATAGCTCTACGCGGTCGAAACTATCGTATGCTGCCTTGAAATTGATGAAAAGGTGATGCGTTGGGACATGGTATTCACGACATTTTTGGAGGATTTGCCGTACAGCAAAGATCTGATCCGTTATCAATCGGCCGTCAACGAAACCGGCTTGATAACTCCCCACAAACTCGTTGACAGACGACGGAAGAAGATCTTGGATAAGACTTTTGTAGACCCCATTTAGAATGGTGATTGCTCGAAAGTTTCACAATCTAACTTGTCGCCCTTCTTGTAGATGGGGCATATTACCTCTTCCTTCCATTCCTCCGGTAGCAGTTCTGTTTCAGATTCCAGATTGTGCATATCAGTCAGTGCAAACGAATGGTCAACCTCTCCGAGCTCATTTTTATTTTTCAGCTCCGATACCATCCTTACCGGTAGCTTTATTGTTCTTGAGCTGGCGAATGGCATCCTCAACCCCCATCAAAGTAGGGCCTGGTTTCCTTCATTGCCAGCGCTCTTAGCACTCTTCAGATGTTCGTCGAAGTGCTGCTTCCTCGTTTCAATCTCCATTCGTCAGAAAGTATCATTCCCTAGAATTATTTTTCTTGTCGATTTTGATCAATTAATTTATGATGAAACATCTCATAATCCATAGATGGCCATCACAATAGTCTACTAGTGCCCTCGTTCACATCTTCAAGAGCACAAAATTGATATTTAAGGGACGAATGACCCTCGGGTTAAAGTCCCCCTCATCAAACAACAACTAAATTGATAAAAGTACCGCCTCATTTTAAGCTTTTTGCTAGGGCACGGAGCGCAACATTGTTATTCTACATCTCTTGCGAGATTTGATTGATACATTGATACAATATTCTAAGCTGTTTTAGCTATTTTTAACTTTGAGAAAATTGCATTTCTTTTTACCACGAGCTATTCTTTATAAGAATATCTTATTTAACAGAATTTCTCGTACATCTACCAGCTAATTTGGGGTATATTAGGGTTTTGCTAATTTCTCACTAATATCAGTACCCCAATGTCTCTTCCCCGAACATCAGTTCTGCGGCCAGTTCACTGAATATCCCGTTTTCAAAAGTGGTCTGTTTCACCGAAAAGTTTTTGGCACTCATAATTGTCATAACTTTATACATTTCAAGGTGTTGAACGGTTCATATGATATGCACCTTACACACTTTTGGGACATTCTGGGGAATGGATTGCACTGTGTTTTATTTTCTCGATTTCACACGCGCTTTTTGAATAGCGCCCAAACTGCTGATTTTAACGATATAGTTTGTTCGGAGAAGTTTCTTGGTATATTAAAGCGCAACTTTTGACGAAAAAAGTTTTGTGATCAATCCACCTAGCAGTGAGATAGAAAAACTATTCTTTCAAAACATTTAGATAGACATATGATGTCTTCGGCAAAGTTGTAGAATTGGCGATTTGAAACAACTTTGTCGAAGACATGATTTTTCTATCTCTTATACTTTTTGAGATATATGCCGTTGTATGTGAATGACCCCTAAAAATCATACTTTTTATCATAACATTTTTCCAAGATTTTAAACATTTTTTGTGTTTTCTACAATGTTGTTTGTCATGAAAAAACCTGTGTTTTTGCTGAACATATCATCACTCTATCTTTAGAAGTTACAAAGTTATTCATGAATTACTCTTATTTCAAGGGGTAGTTTAGGCCTCTATAACTGGCTTCGGCGCAAAATGGCGCAGACAACTCTTACAAGTCATGAAAGTACCATATCTCCCCTTTTAGCATTTGATAAAAACTTTTGTCTATAAGCGTCTTTGCATGGGTTTTTACTATCAAACAAATAAGCCTTATTAAAATAAATTCGACTGATAATTCTTTTACTCTAAGAGATAGAGAGTTGCGATGTTCAGCAAAAACACGCGTTTTAAAATGTTTGACAACTTTGTAGAAGACATGAAAAATGGATGGAAGGCAGTCGTGTCCCAACCAGCGAATCCCCGCTGTATATGTTTAAGAGGAAAATAACCACCATTGTTTTACAAATATTCAAAACCAGTTTTTTGCTCAACATTTATGCGATGCTCGAGAAAATCTATCATTGCATTACACTTGCTATCTGGATTGCATTGATAGATTTTCATGAAGATTTCTTTAAATTTGAACGAAAAAACTGCTTTTTCGTTTTTGATGATTGCTGATGATTGAATGATGGATTCTTGAGCCTTAAAAACATTGCAGATCAGATTGTCAATCATTTTAATTGCTTTGGTTTGGCACCCAGTCTTATGGAATCATAAGAAAGACATTGCGCCGACTCATCAACTGGATAGGTATTGACAAGCACTTTTTGACCTTGCAATGAAAAGAAAACATTCTTGGTTGCTAAGCCTACCAAAAATGTTTGTTATCCTCCTGCAGCCTAGTGCGCTAAGTCGAAGGAGCCACAAATGATTCAAATAAATGATGCAGTATTTTCACCGAAATGAATGGAGCAAATCAAAGCCTTGTTGGATTGGAAAATAAGGATCGTGCATTCTCTTTCTCCTTGTTTTATACATCAAAGCAACGAAATGCAAAGGCAATTTTGAAGACTGCACTGTACAACTTATATTAAAAACCCTTATTATCCGTCATGCTGATTATCAAATATTTACATTAGTAAGTGGTATCTTTCATACATATTGGAGCAGCTTCTAATGAATGAAATTGTTATTCTATTGTGTGTTCTTCTTCTTTTTAGCTCTACGCTCCCTCCGGATTAAGTTATGTCTATTCAATTCATATCGATAAAGTTACAAATGTTGATGTTGATCATTGAATGCCCAAGAGATCGTTTTTTTATCATTTGTACCTAGTGCAAGAATTAGATATTCGAAGTTTGCTTATTAAGTTGTAACTAATAAATGAACCGGGCAATCTCTCAGTAACTAGAGACCCCTCGAGCTGGGTCTCAGGGTAGGCTTGCTACTGGGTAAGCTGAGGGGCTACGCGTCTACAGTGTGCAGTGTAGCGTCACCTGGCTAGGGCTATTGAAATGGGTGGATTGAAAGATTAAACTTGACGGAAAGCTTGGGTTTTATTTGGGTAAGATTGACGTGGTTTACGGTTAACCAGCCGAGTGGAATTTTGACAATTACCGAAAAACTAAACATTACATATACTTTGCAATTGGATTAAATGGACAAAATGATGCGAAGTTTTGCGAAAAAGTTACACGTCTTCTCGGTGAGAATCGAACTCACGACTCCCTGATCTCTAGTTAGGGCGCGTTACCCATACGCCACGGAGGACTCATTGACGCAATTAACGAATTTGAGGAATGAACTTGAGCACACGAACGCCTGTTTCAGAGTGAAGTGATGGCGATTCTAGAATTTGGCCTTCTTGTCTGTTTTTCCTCTCCTTCCCAATTTTCTCAATAGTGGGTTGGAGGTTGTTACACCCTGTTGCGTGTAATACGCCTGCTGGCCAGTTATCGTTTATGTTGTGTACTTGTACCCACAGCTTGCATGCAATTTTTCCATGTTCATAATTCAACAATTCTACTAATCTACTAACAATCAAATTGTATACATTTTAACAAACTACTAACATTGGTAACATTTACTAACCCTTTATCTACTAATCCAACACTACTGTACACTAGAAACGTGATAGTTGATACAAAAAAGTACAAATTAAAAAAGGACTAACAATTTGTAACAAACGGTTACAAAGTCAACTGGAGATGGTCTCCAAGGAAGCATAATCTAACAAAAAAATTTAACGTTCTGACTCGCTAAGTTTTCCTACAATTGCAAACTTGATTTACAGTAATTTCTCGATTATATCACGGATCCTCAAAATTTTGGTGTGATATACTGAAACGTGATATAATAAAACAGTGTTTTTTGCCGTACAATTTTCATTAAAATCTGACTAAACCATTGCAGAATCGAGTCAATCGAATGAAAAGCACATTTAAAATGCATCAAATAGAAAAGTATAGGTTGTTTTAGGATTATCATGTAGTGAAAACCATATGAAAATCATATGATTATCATGGCGTGATAAAATCGAAAAGAAAACCGTGCTTAAATCGAGCGTGACAAAATGAAGCGCGATAAAACTGAGCAGTGATAAAATCGAGAAACTACTGTATCTGAAAAAATTAAAAGGATGGTCCACTATGGGGAATGATACTTTCTGGTGAATGTCATTCTGGCGAATAGTTTTCTGGCTAATATCGCACAATGACATTTTAAAAGTGCATATTCTTTACTTTCAATATTATATTAATGTAAATTGCATCAGGTTTACGGATTTTGGTATGACATTGAAGGAAACACATCTAATCAGTTTGGGAATAGTTTATTCAATGTCAGTCATTACAATTTATTTAATGTCTAGCCTAAGTCAATGCCTACTGTGATAGCTACCTACTCATTTGTTACTACATTTCGGCCATCCTGATTAACCGATGTCCTCATCGTCATTTAAATCTTGCTCTAATAAATTATTAGGAGATAGCCACAGTTTCATATTTCCAGGTGAACATACTGAGTGGAAAGGAATGCTGGATGCCTGAAAACCCTCTATATCAGTTACTACATAACGATCATTTGGTAAAGTTTTTTTGGATAATGTAAGGTCCTTTGAATTTTTCCGAAAGTTTTGATGGTGAAACTGATTTGAGCACAACAAAATTTTCAACATTATACTCAGTAACCTTTTTACGTTTTTTATCAGTTACCATTTTGTTGTAGACTTGATTTTTTTTAATTATCTCTTTTGTTTTATCTCTTTCAGTTTGCAAATCGATTCGATTATTATTATTTTGAAAACAATTCACAAATGCTTCTAAGTTATGATCTGTAACATGTAAGTTTCGCTGTTGCGACCCAAACAGTAAAATACTAGGATAATTTTTTATTGATCTATAATATGTGTTATTAAATATGTACTCCATTCTGTTCAAAAGAAGATTCCATTTTAAACCAGTATCATTAATTAACTTAGAAAGCATTGGCGTTAATGTTCGGTTCACACTTTCTGCTTGTCCATTTGCCTCTGGAGTATATGCTGCAGTTTTAACACGATTAATACAATTATTTTTAATGAAATTTTCAAATTTAACTGATAAAAAACAAGATCCTCTGTCAGAAACAATCCTTACTGGTTTACTGTAATAATTAATGTAGTTGGATAAATGTGTTATTACTTCATCTGAGTTTGTTGTTTTCGTTGGATAAAATTTTACAAATTTAGTAAACGCATCAACTACAACTAAAATGTGTTTAAATCCTCCACTCGACGATATTTGAATCGGACCATAATGATCTATATGAATTGTTTTGAAAGGTTCATTACCTTTATCAATATTTTTTTAAAAATCCCTCTTTTTTGCCATCTTTTGGGCTATAAAATATGCAGCTTAGGCAATTTGATATATATTTTCTAACAACTTTCTTCATATTAGAAAACCAGTAATGCTTTTTTATTTCTATCATTGTTTTATCTGCACCAATATGTCCATTTTCGTCATGACATATTCTTATTATATTATCTATCATAAGCTTTGGAATAACTAGTAATAATGTATCACTACTTTTTCTAAAAAGGATGCCATTTTTCAATTCAAAATTTGGAAAGGTATAGTTCTCTAGATGTTGTTTTATGTTTTTTAACTTTTCATCCTGTTCTTGAGCCAATATTACATTTCTTTCGATGTTTTCTGGCTGTAATAAATTAATTTCTTCGATTTCGACGTTTTGAGACGAAGCTTGGTTCTTAGTCATGTTTTGCCTACTCAAAGCGTCTACATGTCTCATTCTCGACTCATCTCTATATTCTAATTTGTAATCATAATTTTCCAAAAACATAGCCCATCTGCTAATTTTAGGATTAATTTCCTTTTTAACCAAGGTTTGCGCTAAAGCATTACAATCAGTAAAAATTTTGAAAGTCATTCCGGATAAATATACATGAAATCGTTTAATCGCGTACACTACTGCAAGAGTTTCTAGTTCGAAACTATGTAATTTTGATTCAAATTTATCTGTATTTTTACTGAAATAACTAACTGGACGAAAATTATTATCTTCTTGTTTTTGTAATAAAATTGCTCCAAATTCATATGAACTCGCATCGCAATGAAGTTGAGTTTCAGCATTTGAATTAAAAATTTACAATATTGGTGCTGATACTAACATTTCCTTGAGTGTTTTGAAAGAAGCTTGTTTTTCATTGCCGAAATCAAATACTGAATCTTTTTTTAATAAACAATACAGTGGTCTTGCAATTGTTGCAAAATTTTTAATAAATTTTCTAAAATAACTTGTTAATCCTATACATCTTTGAACATCCTTAGCATTTTTTGGAATAGGAAAATTTGAAACAGCTTCAATGTGAGATTTATTTGGTCGCCTTCCATGTTTATTTATTGTGTAACCTGGGTAATCAATTTGTTCAAATAAAAATTTACATTTGTCTAAGTTTAACTCTAAAAGATTGTCACTTAAAATTTTGAAAACGGATTGCAATATTTCTAAATGTTCTTCAAAAGTTTCAGAAAATATGATTATATCATCAATATAAACACAAATCTTTCCCTCTTCAATCAAATTTTTGAAAATTTTATTAATAAATCTTTGAAAAATTGCAGGAGCATTGCAGAGTCCAAATGGAACACGTAAATATTCGTACTGGCCTGATGGGGTAACAAAAGATGTAAACTTGGTGCATTCAGAGGCAATTTTAATTTGGTGAAATCCGGATTTCAAATCTAAAACTGAAAATATTTGTTTGTTCCTTAATTTGTCTAAAATATCTTCGATCAATGGCAGAGGATAATTATCTCTATGAGTATCTTTATTTAATCTACGATAATCTACACACATTCCAATAGCACCATCCTTTTTTGGTATCAAAACAATTGGACTAGCGAAAGGAGAATCACTTTCTTTTATAGTGTTATCGCGTAAAAGTTCTTTGATTTTCTCGTCTACTTTAGATTTTTCGGCAAATGATAATCGTCGTGGCTTAAAATGAAACTGAGTACCTGATTTCAAATCAATTTTCATTTCAAACTTAGTTTTAGGTTGCAAAGGCTTATCGGAAAACAAATAGTGCTCTTTCAAAACATCCATAAATTTTACAAATTGATCATTACTTACGTGTCCAACATTTACCGAAATTTTCGAATCATCAAGAACAGAATTAACGGGTATCATTTCATCAAGATGTCCAGCATTCATTTTTTCAATCACAGGTGTTCTTGAAATTTTAATGTGGTTTCTCTCAATAATTGTTCGAACTCCAGGCTTCATAATTATATCTCGGCCAATAATTGCATCATATGACGACATGGTTGAATCAGGAACAACCAAAAAGTTAACCTTGAATAGAACATTTTGAACATAAACATTAGTACTGAATATACCTAAAATGGTTAATCGTGTTCCTCCGATACCCTTATAAATTTTTCGTTTATCATGTTTAATAATTGAATCAGGTTTCGTAAATTTAAGATGTATCAGAGAAACAGGACTGCCTGTATCAAAAAGAGCTTTTAACGGTTGCTTAATATCGTTAACGTTTAAATCTACCAGTCCATTCAAAACGTCTAGCTCAGTCAAATTGTGTTTTGTTGTGTTAATTGCTCCAACTGTTGATCCACCGTAAGTTTGATTTCTTCTAGATAATTGGTGGCCAATATGATGTTCTGGTTGGCGATGATCTTGGTGCTGCTTATGATGAACAACGGAAGCTGGCGTGACTTGCTGAGAAAGATTAATCAACGAAAAGGCCTTCTTGAGAGCCGCAACTTTTGAAAACCTTTGCATTCTTGCCTGGTTCTTCAACTGTAGCTCCGGGATCCCTTCGACAACGTATTCAATCAGCTCGGATTCCGAAAGATGTAATGGCATCGCAAGTATCTGTTTCTCAATGCAATACTGAGCAAAAGACTCACCAAACTTCCATTTTCTTGACTCCAAACGCTTGTACAGTTGTAATGAGCTTTGTTGAACCGAAAATACTTCCTTCATGCTGCTGAGAAAATCTTGAAAATCCATTTGCATCAAATTTGGATGAGCCGTTGACCAAAGCTGTGCGTTTCCCGTTAGGCGTTTCAAAATTAGCAACTTCATTATTTCATCATCAATCTTGAAAACCTTTTTCAATTGCTTCACTACATTTTCGAAGTATTCAAAATTGTCGCTGCTGGTCCCAGAGTAGGGTGTCAATGCTAGTAATGGACCCCTTAGTAGCTGAAATTCATTCTCGACGCCTTTCCGCAATTATATATCAGGCAGATATACGTTTTGTAGAGTCCAATAACAAGTTCAATGTCTTTACTCTACAGTACACCCATGCGACATACAAAATCATACGATTTTCCCCGAGAAATATCCATTTGGAAAACTGTTGTCCGAATGCCTATTATGGACCCTCCCGGGGTCCATAATAGGATTGTTTACAAATTTGACGTTGCGTATTATGGACCCTCCATTTGATTCCCATGTAATCCGGCTCGCTGCCGACGAGCCTATTATGGACCCACCTGGAAATGCGTATTATGGACCCTCTTGTGTGATTTCATTTACAAAACTGTTCAAATATCTGTATTTATGCGCCTCAAACCAAATATTTTGCCTGAAACTGCTAACTAACAATGCAATCGAAGTTCCCCCGGTAGATTTTCATAGGAAGAAGGTTGCTTTGAGTGTTAATTTTATGTTTTTCTCTAGGGGGTCCATAATACGCAAAGGGTCCATAACCGGCATCGACTCCCTAGTTTTGCAGTAGAAAAAATAATTCATCCAATTTGATTGACTGAGCAAGTTCTTCTCCAGATAAGCATTTTTCTCGATGAAGTTCGTTTGATTTGCCGTTGACTACCGTCCGACGTACATGTTCTCTGTTTGAATTTTCTCCCAGTGATATTTGCGCTCCAGAATCATTGATAACTTCGGTTGAGGTCTGTTGATTCGCAAAAGGAAACCCAGTTCCGAAATTTTCCGAATCTTGAATATCCGAAGATCTCTGGCTGCTCGAAATCATCTTGGGCTTTTGCTGTATCCCACTTCTGAACTGAAGGAAAAACATCTAATCAGTTTGGGAATAGTTTATTCAATGTCAGTCATTACAATTTATTTAATGTCTAGCCTAAGTCAATGCCTACTGTGATAGCTACCTACTCATTTATTACTACAGACATGCAGAAATGTTCTGGACGATAATGAACATTGTCATAAGAAATGAAACTTCAGACTTTGAGGTTTTTCTCAACACCTACCTTTTCCGTCATTTAGCGGAATTTGGGGCAAGTGTGCCACCTTAAGCAAATTGTTCTCTAACTTTGCCTGAAGCTTATAAAATTCAGCAATTTAGCCTCATGATGTTAGTTTCACATCTTTTCATAACCACTGTGCCATTTAAAAAGTAAATAACTTCAAAAAGTATTAGTTTTGAAGCTTCTCAAATATCATCCAAAATAACCTATTTTTTGACACTATGGGGCAAGTGTGCCACCCATATGGGGCAAGACGGCCACCGAATGAAAACCGCATGTAATTCTACTTGTAATGGAATTTTCTTTATTTCCTATTAATATTACTTACAAAGCAGACGCTAATCGATAATTCAAAAAAATAATTTAAAGTTTACCGTAATAAGGGGATGCTTTATAACAAGGCACAAAACATGCGTCACTCTCTATTACTCAATTCGAATAACTAAAATGGTTATTTTTGTCTCCATTCACTACAATATATGTATTATCCTTGTATTACGGCGATTATGTAAAATATTACACTAGATCAGCACTAAATAACGGTAAATATTGATGTAGATATGTAAAACGGTACTCAATAAGCCAAAAATACATGTTATTATTGAATATTTTGAGAAAAAATCATTTTGGGGGCAAAAATGTCAGTTATTCCTCTACTATACTTCAGAAACCACTACTGGTGCCTCATTTTGGTTCATTATTATGATTTTGTTGTTGATGTTCACATTTTTATAAATTTCACTCCAACAATTTGCGTTTACCAAATAGGTGGCACACTTGCCCCAATAAGTATAGATTTCAACCAAACTGAATTTCGTTTGTAAAACTAAATATTTTTTTCGTTCAAATGCCACAATAACTTACACATTTGAATAGTTTCACAATGTACAGTACGTTAGAAAAATCTGTTAATAACTTACCTTTTACCATGCTATTTAGAAACAACAAAATCTTATAAAATTTCACTCAAATTTGGTTGTCTTTGCAAAAGTCGATGTAAATACGTGAAAAATAGAGCAATTTTTATCATATTTTGATCATTGTATTGTGAACTATAATAGAACACATTGTTAAGCTCAAAGAGAAAATATATATTGTAGTTTTTGTAAAAAGCAGGGGTGGCACACTTGCCCCTATGGCACACTTGCCCCAAAGTCCGCTAACACTTCAGTCGTCGCGCTGTTGTATTTTGTACAACACTACTGAAAAATCCTAGCTTTTCGTTCACAACAGCAGCGCAGTGGTTCTGACGGTGGCAAACCGCGCGACGGCTGAATGGTTAAACATGCGCTGATTACACTGCGGACACGTCTTTGTCTCAAGCACCAAAATACCGCTATTTGCTCAATTATAGGCTGCTGAATCCATTGTATGAAAAAATATCATAGCACGTCTAGCGTTTGAGATACTGTATGTTGAAAATGCAAAATATAACAATTTCAGCCAATTTACATTCAATTTTTTTTGTTTAAAATAATACTTTTCTACAAAGTTCACAATGCTTTCGATGTTCAAAGGTTGGACGGGGTTGGTGGTCTAAAGGCTACCGCTTCTGCTCCATAAGCAGAAGGCCATGGGTTCAATCCCAGGCCCGTCCCTTTCCTCGTACTTTGTAGTTGTATCTTTCACTTGCTTCTATCTACCACTCTTAATATATCACAGTTGATATACCTATCACAGTTCATAGCATTTGCCAGAACCCGAGACTGACAGAAATAAAAACCGTTTCCCTACGCTTCCATTCGTTCATCATTACAGCATGCCTTCCTTTACGCCTGATACATAGGCAGTCTGCTAACCAAACCAGCAAGCCTCTCTGCCATAAAAATTACCCCACCCTTTCACCCTTCCCGCATGAACTGGCGTTGATGCAGTGGTATATACGGTCAACCGTGGGAGCCAGTTGAATGCATCATCAATTCCTTCCCCTTCACGGAGAACAAAATATAGTGTTCGTAATCATTTTTCCGGTCAAGTTAACTATATTCTAAGGTTAATCTAGAGATAACTATAAATATAGTTGATTAGACAGTATATTGTTAAAAACAACTATACCGTATAGTTGTTAACAACTATATTTTTTATTGAATTTACATACGCCAAACGTCAAAATTCAACTATAATTTAGTTGACTCAAAGTAAAATTAATTGAGTTTATAATATGTTGCAATGTTTACTCAGCATTTTGTTCTGCTTTATCAACATATCTGAAAAGATTCGCTGCTGCTTTATCGATCTAAAAAAACATTCCAACAATCAAAATAAAGTGCGCGTCGGCAAACTTGATACGTGGTCCCCTGAGTGAGAGGTGGTCATCTTATCAACTACACTAATCCTTACAAGTTAAAAGTAAGTAGATTTGTGAGCATGACTTGAAGTCTAGGGATGTGAATGTTTCCGGATGGAGGTAATTATCCAAGTTATAATTTATATAGGTACAAGTGGATAGCTGAATCAATGAAGTGTGTGTATTTGATTTGACGTTAATTTAGTGTTGGCGTAAGTAAATTTTACTTATTTTAAAATTAACTTCGAAACAACTAACTGTGCGTAAGTAAAATTAATTAACGAGATAGTAATCTCAACATAATGAAATTCTTCTGCGTGTTCCCCTCATTGGTCTGCATTCTGACGTGGCAGGCACCATTGTTGCCTAAAAATAGAAGATCACCAGCATTTATACACTGAGGGTGCCTGATAATCCCAAGCAGTCATCTGGTTGATTCCTTGTGTAAGTGCAGCTGATCTGGCGACACTGGAGTAGCAACCACGGGCGGCCAATCAAGCTCAAGCTCAATGCTTTCGATGTTCAAAAGTTATTTTTTGATGGTTTAGAAAAGTATTGTATTTTGCCATATAAGAGAAACGAGGAATTTTGTATGGGGACTGCAAGCATGTTGAAAAAGTCTATTCAATCTAAATTTAATAGAGCAATTCAAACCAAATTATATCTTAAATAAAAGTTAAAGTCCTATTTTGCATTCCTGCTGGATTAGGACATTAAACACTTTGATAAGGAATGCTTTAAATTTCATGTAATCATCAATGGAACCAGTGATTTATACAACTTTGGCTACCTGTACCTACTAGAGACGTGTAATTCAACCTTTGAGACACGCAAAATTGTTATTTACGTTTCGCTGTGTTCTTTTTCTTCTTGACATTGACGTCCCCACTGGGACAGAGCCGGCTTCTCAGCTTAGTGTTCTTATGAGCACTTCCATAGTTATTAACTGAGAGCTTTCTTTGCCAAAGTTGCCATTTTCACATTCGTATATTGTGGTGGCAGATACACTATGCCCAGGGAAGTCAAGGAAATTTTCAATACGAAAAGATCCTGGGCCGACCGGGAATTGGTACCAGACACCTTCAGCATGGCTTTGCTTTGTAGCCGCGGACTCTAACCACTCGGTTAAGGAAGGCCCCGCTGTGTTACTTAAGGGGTAATGATGTTGAGGGCGTATTACCCAGGTAACAATTTCAAGCTGCTCAAACGCTTTTATAGCTAATTCAATTCAGCCTTTGTTTGAACAAAAGCTGTTCATAGCCTG
Organism: Aedes aegypti; assembly: GCF_002204515.2. Classification (NCBI taxonomy): domain Eukaryota; kingdom Metazoa; phylum Arthropoda; class Insecta; order Diptera; family Culicidae; genus Aedes; species Aedes aegypti. The sequence goes on from NC_035108.1 coordinate 146,733,907, forward strand.
CATTCACTGTTGTTCAGCTGTTAAACATCTAATTCTGGCGATTTTATTCAGCCTTAAGCTTAATTGAAGCTATATGGAAGGCTGAATAAAGGTCTAGCATGCGCTTATTCAGGCCTCTTTCAATAACAATAATTCTATTTTTAGAACAGATGGCAACCTTCGAAAGCTTAACGATCGCTTATTCATCCATTATTAAACAATTAATCAAACAAGATTAAAAAGTATTTACAGGTTCATAGTTTTGGGTTTTATCAACGCAACTAACAATTTCAAACACATAGTGTAGAAAAGTGCTGGAATTTAAAGATGATGATTAGTAAATATGTGCCATTGAGATTTGAACTGGGATTCGCTGATTTATAATCACTTACCTTGACATCTGCTCCATATGAGACTGTGTGAACATCATCAACAGCAAGGGACTAAAATATTGACTTGTCTGAATAAGGACTGTTTTAAAGGCTGCATTGAGGCTGAAAAAGTGATAACAGCGCTATGCCAAAACACTTGAGTTAGCTGTCAAAGTGTGTTGTGATTTTTGTTTCAAAATAAAATCCTCGGTTATTTTTAATAACTGCTATTCAATTGTTGTCAACGCAAGTTGGTAATGATTTCGATTTCGTACAGCTAGTTAAAAATGTTACGATGAAATCTGCGTCATCGAATGTAGTGTTCTATCTATGTAGTGTTACAAAAGGTCATCGATGCCGGATTCTTTTTCGACAATTGATAGGCCCGTGTGCGTTTACAGCATGTCTGCTTCGGGATGTGAAAATTTTGTTGTTCGATGAAACAGTTTTATAATAATCAATTTAGTGTTCGACCCAATGCAGGTATATATTTCGGTATGTATATTTTTGTCAACCTACAGGTGAACAATTTTTCGACAATGGCTGTTAATTTGATTAAAGCTTTAAATAACCTTTAATCAATATTATTCAGGATGGCTGAACAAAAGATAAAATTGTAGATGGAAAACAGCTTGTTCAACTTGATATTCAGCTTTGAGTATACTGCTGAATAAAAGTGTTTAATAAGCTTTTCTACAAATTTTTGTTCAGCTGTTACGGTGTTCAGCCTTGTACACCATTGATCAGCCAATATTCAGCAAATACTCTTGCTGTTCAGCTTTCATTGTTACTTGGGTATGTCCCTTAAGCGTCACAAAATAAATGTTTAAAGGCCATACAAAATCTCTGTTCAAGAGGGAAAGGGGTTGGAATCGGAAAACCCTCAAAATTGTCTTATGTAATTAATGGACAACCCTCTACGCTTTTCGGTGATATGCACTATTCGTAGATAAAAGCATCAAAAATGTTGATGGCGCTTACGTTTTCTATGCAACTATGAGCAGCTATGCTGCGAAGTGTAATGTTGTTTGGCGCGGAGGGAACCGTTGGCCGTAACATGATTGACAAAGTCAAACTGACTACATTTGCGGAAATTCTACCTTTCAGCAGACAGAACTCAGTTTGGCGTTGACAGATGTTGTTAAAGCAGCAGAGTGAACAGCTATAAGATGCCCGTCTCACGCTTACCTGGAACCACGATATTATTGAACTCGAATGAACCTAACATTTTTAGGGACGTTCCGATACTTCCGATATATCGGAATATCGATATTTTGCTTTCGATATTTGATATTTTGGTATCATATTTCCTATTCAATATATCGGTGATATCGATATTTCATGTCGATATATCGAACACTAATATAAAGAAACTATTGTAGGGGTTTTTCCATATAAAATTTATTTTTTGTATTCCAAAAAGCAGTTACCGTTCAAATTGGATTATAATGTACCTTAACAGAAGATGCTTTCCATATCGGTTAAAATACCAATAATCTTGAATATTCGAAGATTGTTTTTTGAATCTTGGGAAACTAAACAACAAGTCACTAAGCGATATAGGAATTTTGCTCCATTCAAACATATCATATGATATTCCGATATATCGATATTTTGAATCAATATATCGGTGGTATCGATACTTTGATTCGATAATCGTATCGAATCAAATATCGATAATTTGCAATATCGGAACGTCCCTAAACATTTTCTTTCGCAGGGTCATAGTCTTGGTCTTAGTTTATAGTCTAACCTTTCTGAAAATCATTGGCTCAAAATATTCTGTCGGTGAGAAATTGAAAAAATCAAGTTTTTTTAGCCGAGACATTCGGCAAAATTGAAGTATTGATTGAGAACTTTCCAAAATGGCCATTCAAAATTTCATATTCTGATAATAGATGGCAACACTGCTCGATTGTTATCAAAAGAGCCAATTATATGGGGATGTTCTATGCAAATACCAATAAATTTTAAAGATAACGATACTGAATGTTCCCCAAAGCTTAAGTAAAGTGTTGCGTGCCATACAATATGCATATGGCTGGCAACACTGTTCGAGAAGAGTTAACTTTTGTTTAGTGGATATCTCAGGACCCTGAGCACTTGGAAAGATGGTGTCTTCGGCAAAGTTTTTTTTTTTTTTTTCTATTTTTAATAACGAGATTTTTAGCCCTGGGCTAGTTCATCTCGGGACCAACGGCTTTACTTCCCTTCCGAAGGAAGTCGTCACTGAAATTTTTAGTGACTATCTCGGGGATGGGATTCGATCCCAGGTCCTCGGCGTGAGAGTTCGGCAAAGTTGTTCAGTAGATCAAGGAAAATCATTATTTGAGCCATGAAATTCGGAATTTCGCCATTAAGCGGCACTAGTGAGCATGAATTATTTTTGTGGATCCTGACTTTTTAGGAAGATGGTGTCTTCGGCAAAGTTGTTCGGTAGCTCAAGGACTATCATTATTTGAGCCACGAAATTCGGATTTTTTCCACCAGGCAGCGCTAGTGAGCATGAAACATTTCATATCTTAGGATCCTGACCACTTAGAAAAATTGCGTCTTCGGCAAAGTTGGTCAGTAGCTCACCATTAAGTTCGGGATTTTTCCACCAGGCGGCGCAAGTAACTCAATTTCTTGGGGTTTGTGTTTGTGATGTTGGTTTGCGGTATATTCCAAATTTTAAATAATTGTCTGCCTTTCTAGTAATCATCAAGTCTAGAAAAGAGAGATTACCATCTATTTCCTTTTTTATAGTGAATTTGATGGTTCTGTGTTGAGAATTCAACAGATTTAAGGTCTGGGACAGATGGGGCTCTTTTACCACCGCAAAGATATCGTCAACATACCGTCGCCAGATTCGAGGGAAAAACTTTTCTTTTTGTAGTCCTACTTCGAAATAAAAATGTTCGCCAACAATGGGGAGAGCTTACTGCCCATGCTTAGCCCAAACTTTTGTTTGTAGAACTTACCTCTGAATGAAAAATAGTTCTGGTTCATACAAACCTCGGCCACCAAGATAACAGCGCATCGATTTGGTTATGTGGTACACGATTTCGTTCCAAGTGTCTCCTTAGGCTCCTCAAGGCATCAGTCACAGGTACATTTGGAAAAAGGGCGGTTACATCAAATGACACCAGAACTTCACCACGTCGAATTTCGAGGTCTTTCAAATGCTCTACCAACTTATCCGAATTTTGGTTGCTTTTACCATGAGTAATTGGGTATTTCCCAAATGCTCCAATCGTGTCTCCACTCTTCCACATGACTAAGCTGAAAATGCAGTAACCTTCAACACTTCTCTACGTATACTGACTACAGTACGAATACTAGTGTTAGTAAATTATGTAATCAATCGGACATCGTCCCGTAGATGGGCAACATCGATCCCGAAACCGGTCGACTGAAAAGGTAATTTTAACTCCTTTTATTCGTTGTAAGAACAATAAGTGTTGTGTCCTGTCTCACGTCGCGTCTTGTGAGTGGCGGCGCAAGTAAGCATAAAAGTTTTGTTTTGCGGATATCTGCAACCCGGTGGTATAGTGAGCTTAAGACTTGTTTTTCTGATTTATCAGGAGTCTGAACAATGAGAATGATGACGTTTTTGGCAAAGTTGTTCAGTAGCTCAATAACTATCACTATTTGAGCCAAGTGTTTCGAGATTTTGCTATCAGGTGCCGCTAGTAAGCATGAAGCTTTTGGTTTGTAGAGACCAGAAGCCTGACCACTTAGAAGGATAGCGTCCTTAGAAAAGTTGTTCTATAACTGAAGGACTATTATCATTTGAGCCATGAGATTCAAGATTGTGACATCAGATGGTACTTGTGTGTATACCACCATCTCTCGAAGTGGTCAGGATCCTAAAATATCTCAAAAACAAAAGTATCATACTCACTAGCGGCACCTGGTTTTGAATTTCATGGCTCAAATAATAATAGTCCTTTATCAATTGAACGACTTTACCTTAGACGCCATCTTCTAAGTGGTCAGTATCCTTTCATAACCGCAAAACAAAAATATCATGTTCACTAGCCCCGCCTATCGGCAAAATTTCAAATCTCATGGCTTTTCTAATGATAGTGTTTGAACTACTGAACAACTTTTCCGTAGACGCCATCTTTATAGGTAAGGTACCGTGGGGCAAGTGGGTAATGGAATTCGCATAGTTGAGATTCTCCAAATTCTAGAGACTTTAAATTGAAACAAATGAGGTCGTGTATATTTTTTAGCTTGACTCCCACCAAATATAAGCAGCATGCTGAAATTGATTTTTGTGAAAAATTGAAGAAAAAAATACAGAAAAAGGTTTTGAAAAATGTCTCCTTACTTTTAACTTGCCCCAAAAGTGGGGCAAGTGAAAAGTTTACCATTTTGAACAATAATTTCAAAAACAAACAGTTATATTCACGATTTCTATTAGCTTTAACATTTGTTAAGGCTTCCCAATGAACAATAACATAAGTAAAATGTAAACAAAGAAAATGTTATTTTTTTCACTTGAATTTTCTTCTGTTCAGTTATGTTGGTTGAAATGATTCGACAACATTATAACTGCAACATTTCTAATGTTAGTTCTTACATTATAGGACAGCAAATGCATTTCTGCTCGGTAGAATATCCACCGCTCGTTATTTGTTTTTGAGAAAGTCGAATATGACGTCGGATAACTCTTCGGGAGAAATCAAACGGAATCCTTCAATAACGTAGTTAGAATCTTTTTTTATGTGGATAGACCTATACCCCATTTTTATGTTTTGAACTGGCTTACATAGACATTCCACGAGATTTCCGTGTGTTCTCTAATATTGCAACTTTTCAGTCAACGTCTTCCTTTTAATTGGCTGCCCGAAGTAGACATATTAATATTGTAATGATTAGCATTATTTTTAGAGAAGTTCCATGATTTCTAATAGCTTTTAACGCTTGAGTATAGTGTTTCTTGAATTATCAGCACGTTATTTTTCTATGATAATTGCGAACCATGTTTACTTATGGCTACTTAAAGAGAAAACTCAAATTCAATCTCTAATGAGAAACTTTTCACTTGCCCCACCTGATAAGAGAATTGATGGTGTTTAAATTTAGTTATTTTTAGGTCTACGTCGAATTAATTCTAAAACTTTTTTATTGCAGTTTGAAACTGTCACAGAGGACAACTAAGAAGTGGTACAGGAAATTATTTTCCGCAACTTTTTTTCCACTGAAAATATTAGAATAAGATTGTGCGCCGCCAACTTGTTACGGAGTAACAGTTGACAGGTTAACATTTTTTTTGCACTATTATGCAAAAATGGCTGAAAAATCTCAGAAATCTGTTACCTATCGTAATGTTCTCAATGGCCTCAAAGGTTTACGCATGAGTTTAAAACGTTAATTCACATATTCAGTAAAATATATCAATTGTTTTCACTTACCCCATTTACCCACTTACCCCGCGGTACCTTAGTAAGAATCCTGAGCAGGGATTGAATCCTGAGAAAATTGAGAGAATCGCTCACGTATCGCTCTCTGTAACTATCATAACATGCTGCACATTATGAGAGACTGTTTATCGTATAATGCTACAAGTTTGATCAGATTGGGGGGATAGTAGTGCATGATAAAACCCCTCTAAACATGCTCCAAGCCTGGGGGACACTGTTGTTATTGGAAGTTCGTGGATTGTTTATCGTGCCAGTAAAGAAAAACACCTATCCCCAACGGTAAACAAGCGAGAAAAATGGATTTTATCATCGCTCTCTCGTTGGGGCTCTCGCTCGCTGCTTCCATTTATCAGACTTGTTACACCTTGCGATACAATGACGATCGTGGACCGCAACAGATGGGATGTTTTTCTTTGCTTGCTTTGATCGTGCTTCATTCTCAAATTCTCAAGAGCGAATTCTGCAACGCCTGATCCTGAGATATCAGAAAAACAAAATTTCGATGCTCACTAGCGCCGCCTAGTGGCAGAACTTCGAATTTCAATGACCACTGTATGTCAGACCATAATCTACTGAACAGTTTTTCTTAATATTATTATTCTTTATTTTGATTACTTTTTCAGATCGGTCGTAAAAACGGTCGGTAATCTGAATTTCGGTCGTAAAAATGTGGTCGTAAAAAGAACGGTTGGAATTATGGAAAATGGATGTTTTTATAACCACTAGAGTGGTTCAAAAAATCGTTTTTGCTCCACACCGCTCATTCGATTCTAGATCAAATTCTGAGTGTCCTCCCAAAATTTGAGCTCATTTGGATGAAAATTGAGACTGCACAAGCCCTTCAAAGTTTATATGGGAATTACTATGGGAAAAGCAAGCAATTCATTCAATCGGTCATAGTGTTTTCCCATGTGCTCTTGGGGATTAGAGCTAAATTGATACTGTGAGATACATTCATCAGCTACAACTTTGCCGAAGACCGTTTTTAAATCGGACGTCTCAGTAATCAGTTATTGATTTATATACAGTCACAAATTCTTCGGCAGTGCTCATTTAACTTCTGAACAGGCAACATTGCTGCACTTGGCGCGAAAGATAGCACGCACAAATCATGGCTACTATGTTTTACTGCATATATCCAGTGATGCCTGCAGAACAGCCCAATAATTATAGCCAAAGTTTTACAACTCATTCAAAAATCAATAACTAATTACCGGGGCGTCCGATTTAAAAACGGTCTTCGGCAAAGTTGTAGCTGATGAATGTATCTCACAGTATCAACGTAGCTCTAATCCTCAAGAGCACATGGGAAAACACTATGACCGATTGAATGAATTGCTTGCTTTTCCCATAGTAATTCCCATATAAACTTTAAAGGACTTGTGCAGTCTCAGTTTTCATCCAAATGAGCTCAAATTTTGGGAGGACACTCAGAATTTGATCTAGAATCGAATGAGCGGTATGGAGCAAAAACGATTTTTTGAAACACTCTAATAACCACCCGAGCAACACACATGTTATAATTGAGTATTTTCAACTTATATATGACTTGTTTTGGTCATATATCAGTTAATATTACACAATCATAACATGTGTGTTGCTGGGGCAATGACATTGCTGCATTATTTTCTGTTTTTGAGTCATATGCGATAAAATACATGTCTGGAGAGTGCTGAATCGATATAAGTCCATACATGACCATCTCTGCAAACCACGGATCCTTCAATACATGTATTGAGCATAAGCATAAGCATAAGCATAGATGACCGTACAATTCGTAGTTGCTACTCCGTGATTGACCAGAACAATCGAAGTTGCACAGGGAATTAATGAATGGGGCTTGGGATTAGCTTACCATTCTTCAATGTGCACAAATCGAGAGCTCAAATTTAAAAGTCAATAACGGCGCCGGCCACGTCCTTACGGTCATCGGGGAAGGGAAGGAATGTTAGTGTGACTACCGTTGTTACTAGAGACCGAGATCACCTCTGCATCTCCACGGTTGTCATGGAGAGGATATTGGGTTAGTGGGATAAGGTAAAGATCTGGGAGTCACCAATGTTTGGTGATGCGATCCATGATATAATCACGCCTAACCGGATTCGCGAAATAATTCGATAATCGCATTAAACGCCGAACAAGTGTTCGTCACTCGCCCACGCAAGAGCAAGCGACGCGATCAATAGATCAAACACTACTAGCGATCCACGGCGCTTTTTCATTTCTCTGAGCGAACGACGCGCGACAAGTTTGATCCTGCCCCCATCGCCCGCCCCCGCAGGAGCAAGCGTCAAGGTCGAAGGATCAAACACTACTAACGAACCGATCACTTTTTCACCGCTTCACTACCGACGCGCGACATGTTTGATCCTGCCCCCATCACCCGCTCCCGCAGGAGCAAGTGTCAAGGTCGAAGGATCAAACACTACTCCCTTCAATACATGTATTGAGCAATGTGAAAATCCTACGTTTTATTGTTTTTACCTGCTGATCAAAATGTGCTGAGAAAAGAATTGTTTTATAAGTACCATATGGCATAAGTCATTGTGATCGCCGTCATTATGAAATAAAAGTTTCGCTTATGATTTATCACAACATTAATGAAAATCATGATCGCCGATCACTTTAATAGAGTAACGACTGTTTATTTCGTTCTTAATCGCTAACAGTTGGCGCCAGCGGCAAAAAGTACAGGCAACAACCTTTCGAACATTCAGTTTGTTTCACCGGCCGCCGAGCGACGACACTGTTGTTTGTATTCCTCCCACTGATCACGCTACGCTGGATTCTCAAATTTCTCAAACTTTCAACACAAGCGCATGGAATAATGGTAGTCGGAGAACTGTCAAAACGTATGGAAAATAATGAAAAACGTAAATTACTTGCAATTTGGAAACTGGATCAAAAAAGTAGTCATTAGAAATCAAGTGTAAAGTGAATACATAACTTTTTGTGATTAGTTCATCTTCCGCAGAGCTTTCTTTGCTTCAGGATTTCGTTTTTACTACCACTGAAAAAGAGCCATCTATTGCCTTTTCAGTTTTGAATATCGCCCTATAGGCCTATTCACATGACGTTCCAAAACAGCTGATCGGGAAGCTCTTTGACAGTTCTTCTATGAAAATGACAGCCTCGTGTATGCACCGGTCCTCCACCGATGTAAACAAATGCATAGACGGACCTGTCACATGAAAAGGCCTATTGTCGTAGCTTCTTGTTCTTTCTTCCGATACGTCCTTACTGAGAAAGAGCCAACTTCTCAGTTTTGTGTTCTTATGAGCACTTCTACGGTTATTAACTGAGACCATTTTCGCCACTCGATACGCAAGTACAAACATACTCTACGCCCTGGGATGTCGAGCATCTATTCAGTAAGACTAAACTGAGGGTAAAGTGTTCGAATCCCACCAGTCGAGGATTTTTCTGGGTTGAAAATTTCCTCGACAACTCAGGACATAAGCTACCTTCGTACTTGCCAAAAGATACGCACATGCAAACAAATAGTCAATTGGCAAAGGAAGCTCACAGCTAATAACTACACGCTAACTCTGAAGTACCCATTAATGGGTACTTTCTTACCCATTTTAAAGAAAAGTGGTTTAATTCATTTAATTGGTATTGCCCATTTACTCATTAAAGAGTATTTGGCACAAACTTCAGCAAATGGGTATAATGTACCCCTCATGGTTTTTACAAAAATGGGTAAAAAATATCCCCCTCTTTCTGGCACATACGGGAAACAGTGATTTCAAGTGGGGTTTTGAAGTATAGCGCCGACACAACACATGTTTGATAATACTAAATAAGAATAATTTTATTGGATCCTACTTCAAAGTGGTAATGTAACTTTTAAATCGTCGACTTTCTCATTCGTCCACCAATTGTCTGGGGAATCGGTACCCTTGGCTCTTGCTCTTAATCTTCCTGCTCCCTGATGAATAAGTCGCTCATGATGCGCTTCTATTCATGTTTTTTAGGACTCTGTTGTAGTGAAAAGTCAATTTGATCTTTGGTGTACATATTATGTGCAAAGAATTACAACTTACCATGATTCCCTCAATTAATTTGTGAAATATAATTCCAACATAAATAATATCAAACTTTTTGCTCCTGGCTTTTTTACCCATTATTATTAACGAAAGTGATTCCTCAAGAGAAGTCAAATGTACCCTTATTAATGTCAGAAAGTAATACCCTTTTTCTGAAATTTCAGTACTAACAATAAAAGTGGGTGCAAGAAACCCATTTAATGGGTACTTCAAAGTTAGCGTGTAAGGGCGCGACATCGGAAGGAAGAAGAATTATAAGAAGTTTTTCACCTGGGTAAAAATGTCGAACACATAAATTGCTAAAACTATCGTAGATAGCTACGTTTTTCGACACCGTAATGCTAAATGCCACATATGCCTTTAAGAAATAGTAATAAAATGTTCAACTTCTTCCCCTTTAATTTTTATCTGCTTGGTTTTATTTTTTTAAGTAGTTCAAAGGCTAATGTATTCTAGTACCTTATCCCATATCGTCCGCCGAAAAGATTTTCATATAAAACATTAAAACTTGTTTGTTTGTTTTTGAGACCATAAACTAAGACCTTGTGAGAGAAAATTTTAGGTTCATTCAAGTTCAACAATATCGTGGTTCCAGGTATGCGTGCGTCTAGAGAGAACTTCTTCTTCTCATCATAACTTTGTAGCTGCACGACAGAGGATTTCTTGGAAGATCAAAAGAAATGCCGCTTTGAAACAAAAAGCTATAATCGTGAATTTTTTTCCCTCAAAGAATCGGTAATGGAAAAATAGTTCAATGAACTCATATTCCCCGGGTGCTTCCTTTTGAATTCCAAACTGAGCTGAGCTTAAGATTGAGCATACCAATTCTGCAAACGGATTTTCGATTCAGTGCACACTCTTTTCGTACTCGAAAAGTTGAAGAAACGCTGCACAATGAGCTATTTGGCATCCCCGGGTAGAGATGCATAACAAAATAATGGAAAAAAAAGCCCAAATTTTGCAATCGTATATAGTTTCGTGCTTATACAACAGCAAATACACTTTCATGAGTAGGGCGTAAGTAAGTAAATTTAGATTAACGATTTATCATATTCCGCAGACAAAAATAACAAAACAAAATATGATAATTTGGCAAGAACAATTAAAGGCACATTATACGCCATCACCCTAGTCCTAGAGCAACTACCATCTCTGACAAAAAAGCCCAACTAAGCACGTGCTAATTTATGTGTGTGAAACTCTTCCACACTGATGGTGGCAGCCAGCGAAAATGGATGTACCTACCAAAACGGGAAAATGTGCCTTCCAGCTTTACTACGAGCTAACAGAATAGACAAACAAATTTCCGAGGCATTTCTCTTCGGATTCTGCTAATGAGAAAGTAAGTTATTTTTCTCGAAAACATAGAACCGTGACAAGCATGAATGAAACTTATCCGGATCAGTCACGGGCGGGTGGCAGCTTTCGGTGGAGCAAACACAACCGAAGGCAGCTGTGATCCAATTACGGAGCTTCAAATAAAATATGCATGTAAAATAACCCGAATAAGAAATTGTAATTAAATTACTAATTGAACATATTCAAACACATTCAAAGAGTCCGCGGCTACAAAGCAAAGCCATACTGAAAATGTCTAGGTTCGATTCCCGGTCGGTCCAGGATCTTTTCGTAATGGGAATTTCCTTGACTTCGCTGGGCATAGAGTATCATCGTACCTGTCACAATAACTGTGGAAGTGCTCATAAGAACACTAAGCTGAGAAGAACCTCTGTCCCAGTGGAGACGTAATACCAAGAAAAAAGAAGCATAACGAATTTTTATTTTACGAGTTATAGACTAATATTCGGTAATTGCTCATTTTTAAACGCTGTGAAAACTCTTACAAATATCCACAGTAACTATAAATCGTTTGGGTGTCTTCTGCGTTACAGTTTTAAAAAATCTAAAAAAAAAATCACGCATTGGTAATCAATTAGTTTTCTAGTAACTGCAGACATCTGTAAACGTTTTCAAGTTATTTTACGCGAGAATTTTTATCACAACGTATAACAAAGCGAAATAGAAGTTTACAAAAACACAATAGAACAAAAATATTTTCTGCAAACAATACCTTAAATACCATCCAATGCTATAAATTTTATTGTTTTGGTCTGAATATGGCATGATTTTTTTTCTCAAAATTCGTTTGTAAAGGTACATAACGGACCTCTTTTTTAAATGTAAAAATTCAATTGACAATTCGTTCAATGGAACAAAACAATAAAAGGTTGTAAATGAATTTTAAAAATACGTTACATTTTATAAATAACGTGTTGGAAAACACGGTATTAGTAACAGTAAAATCTATTGTACTTTAATAATATTTCTATCAGGACAGCACTTGCACACTGAACTGAGGTTCAACAGCGATGGTATTATCCATTGATTCCGTGACGTTGCTAAGAGGGAGGGAGATTTTTCTCTTAAGATTTATAAACAATTGTGTTCTATACTGCGAACATCACGACAATAGGAAGATAGAGTTTAAATTTGCGTTAGGTACTAAGAGGATGTTCCCTAATTAGCCATGTGGCTAAAGGGCTTTCTCGGTAAGCGGTTGGTTGGTAGGTACGATGTGCACCGGAATGTAATCTTTTAGGCACAGCTGCTCGTTTATCCAATTCGATGGCAAACAGATAAATTTTGAAGAAGGGCTGTTGCCTAATACTTTATCATTATTCCCTATTAACTTATTAAGATGTGGTAGAAGCAGTAACGTGGGGCCTTCCTTAGCTGGGTGGTTAGAGTCCGCGACTACAAACCAAAGCCATGTTGAAGGTATCTAGGAAGCTCTCAGTTGATAACTGTGGAAGTGCTCATTAAACACAAAGCTGAGAAGCAGGCTTTGTCCTAGTGAAGACGTAATGCAGAAGACAGAAGAAGAAGACCAGCAGTAACGAAGATATGCTCCACAAATTAGTTTGCTGCCATCAAGAAGGTCGCGAACCGTAATAAACTTAAATTAACATCAATAAAATAAGTTTGTCAAAAGCAGTTTGAGAAGCTGAGGTTTAACAGATTGTAGAGTTGTCTTTATCCGAGCAGAAGCAAAGCACAGTACAGCAAAGCTATAAAAGATCTAAATATGTTATGTTTGCAAATCTAATTTTTCTACTATTGATCATTTTACGATCCTAGTTGAGACCCTTGCCTTCGATTTTCCGTTGTACCCATTAGTAAAAACTAGCAGTGCCCAAGTAACCACTAGCCCGCTAATTCGCCTTTTTGGGCTTATAGGGCTGTCATACGGCTTACATAGGGCATTTCAGTTCAATAAAAGCTCTATATTAGCACGGAGGGCGAATTAAAGTGCTATTTTTTTACTTGGGTGGTAATCATTCTTGGACACTGTCTTGAAAAAAAAAACTTCTTGGAAGTTCTCTCCTTCTTTCGTTTATTCACAAAACATGATTACAACCACGAACAAAAAGAAAGATAAATCTCTGAATTCACAACCTCCTTCCAAAAAAGTGGGATTAAATCTGTCACTAACCGTGACAACAATGGAAGAAAGGAGGTTTCTCCGGAATGCGCGCTTTCATCCAAGGTTTTTTTTACAAGGGAGAAATCTGCAAACAGATTCCCTGAGAAGGTAACTCAGGGAATTCGGGGATGACGCACCAACGACGACCCGCTAAAACCAGCCCATTCACTGTACTTGAGCAATTCTTTTTAGATGCTCAAGTGGTGTAAAGTGCATCGACATTACCCTTCGACTCAGACCCTTATCTCCCCGGAACCACCTTATGGTATTTCTTCGGGGAGGGCCCAGTGCATATAGCACAACACATGTAGCAGAAGTAGCCTAAAAAAACTGCTTCTCCTAGACAACTTAAACAATATTTCAAGGGACCAGCTTCAACAGGGCTAATCCTCTGCAGTCAACTCTTGCTCGGCGCGCCAGAGGCGCTGCCTTTCTAGCATAATGTGAGCGACAGCCGTAATTACTGTATTTCAGCACTCGGCATTCGCACACATTCTCACTATTATATTGTCGGGGGACGTGTCCCCTCTGCATGTAATGAGCATGCGACCTCTCACAACAATGAAACGGGGGCGAATCGAACACGACATGCTCCGCTGTTTCCTCTACACCAGCACAATTGGGGCACGCAGGAGATTCTGAGTGCCCGAACCTATGCATGTACTGTTTATAGCAACCATGTCCTGACAGAAACTGCGTCAGGTGGAAGTTCACTTCACCATGGTTTCTTCCATGCCAATCTGACACATTTGGTATTAGCCGATGGGTCCATCTATCCTTAGTGGAGTAATCCCATTCCTGCTGCCAGCTTCTGAGCGTTCCCTCTTCACACGTTTCGCGGACTCCTCCGGTATCTCTTTGGTTGCGACATCGAAAGCGTCGCTATAGCCGTAGATGTCCTTTTACAGGCATATTCAACGTGGCTAGCGAAGCTGAGCTTGTCATCGATCATTACCCCAAGATGCCTAAGGGATCGTTTGGACTCTATGGGGCAATCACCTATCGAGATAAGCGTCCGTTGCTCGGAATTGCGGTTGTTGTGACGGGCCAGTCACCACCTCAGTCTTGTGACGGGCCAGTCCTAGTTTCCTAGACTTCATCCATTCTTCAACTATGGAAATATATTGCGCTGCTGTCAACTCTACTTCCTCCATCGATTCACCATAAACCATTAGGGTGATATCGTCGGCGAAACCAACAATCTTAACACCCGTCGGAAAGGGCAGCCACAGTACGTCATCGTACATCGCATTCCATAACAGCGGGCCCAGGATTGAGCCTTGAAGTACTCCCGCAGTAATTCGAACGCTTTTCTGGCGCTCCTCTGTGTCATACTGTAGAATCCTACCATCAAAATAGCTTTCACAACTGCACCGGTACCTTGAGGCGGTGAAGCGCGTGTGCTATTGCTTCCCAGCTTGCGCATTCTTCACATCCAGAGTGACAACCGCGCAGTAACGGATGCCGCTCCTTTTATGCTTGATTGTCACCTCAGCTGTCTGAACGACCGACTGGATGGCGTCCAGAGTAGATTTACCTTTTCTAAATTCCAACTGGTTGTTGAACAGACCGTCCGCACTCTCCGTATACGGTACTAGCCTGTTGAAAATCAACCTCTCCAACGGGCAAGCGTCGTGTCTAGTAGACAGATAGGTCTATACACCGACGGGTCACCTGGTGGTTTCCCCGTCTTTGGTAGTAGCACCAATTTCTGTTGCTTCCATACATCCGGGAAGATTCCTTGATCAATACAGCGTTGCATTGTGGTTCTGAACATGTCCGGATCCGCATTCACTGTCGCTTTTGAGGCAACATTCGGGATACCATCGGGTCCCGGTGCCTTATTCGACGCGAATGATTACACGACTTCTGCCAGCTCTTCGTTCGTCACTCTCGCAACTTTTTCTTCTTCATCTGCCGCATACGGCGCTGGGGGCCATGGACTTATGGGATGGTGCGGGAAAAGTACATCGATTATCGATCGCAGAAACTCGGGCGACTTCTCTTGGGGCGCTATGGCACCTTTGGTCTTAGCCCTTACCACTCTGTAGGCGTCACCCCACGGACTCGAGATGGCACTCTAGCATAGACTATCAAAGCATGCCCGTTTTCGACTCTTGATTTCCTTTTTGAGAGCTAACTTTGCCTCTCTGAATGCTGTACCACCTTCTTCTCTTTGTGCTTCTGTACGTGCGCGTTGCATTCTTAGTCTAGCCCGAAGACAGATTGCTCGAAGATTTGCAATTGATTCGCATCACCAGTACACCGGCGGCCTGTTCTCTCTAGGAGGGTCTTTTCTCTGCATTGAAGCATCACACGTTCGTGATATCACAGCAACTAGCTCTTCACCGTATAGGACCAGAGTGTTCCGTTCAGTGAATACTGCGCCGTCGAAGCGCGCTGTTTGTCAACCTCGAACTTACATCGCGCTGCCTTCCGCCCGCCTGGTATTATACTATAGCGAATCGATTGATGATTGCTATAAGTATAACCGTCATCAACGCGCCAGTTCATGTTACCTAAAAGGTTAGGACAAAACGTCACGTCGATAATTGATTCTGCACCATTTTTGCGGAAGGTTCACACTGTACCCACATTTGCCAGCTCTACATTTAATGCGGTCAGGGATTTCAACAATAGCTGGCCTCTTGGTTGGTGAAGCGGCTACTCCACTCCACTGCCCATGCATTAAAGACGCCAACTATCACTACTGGCTGCCGATTAGCTAGTCCGGCCTTACTGGCTACGTCGATGTCACACTGCTCTTTGAGGGCATCCGAGACCTCCGCTGCATCGATGTCCTCATCCAGCTTTTTACACTGGAGAGTCGCTTCAGCAGTAAGGGATCGTACATCAACATCGTCGCCAAGTACTTCTTGTGCCAGTTGCTTATAGACTGCACCCTTTTACTTGGTGTCTTTCTTTAAGACTAGGGTCATTTGACCAATCCTAGTCCGCCTTATACTCCGCACATCTGCGCTTCTTCTTCTTGATATTAACGTCCTCACTGGGACAGAGCCTACTTCTCAGCGTAGTGTTCTTATGAGCACTTCCACAGTTATCAACTGAGAGCTTTCTTTGCCAAAGTTGCCATTTTCGCATTCGTATATCGTGTGGCAGGTACGATTATACTCTATGCCCAGGGAAGTCCAGGAAATTTCCATTACGAAAAGATCCTGGACCGACCGGGAATCGAACCCAGACACCTTCAGCATGGCTTTGCTTTGTAGCCGCGGACTCTAACCATTCGGCTAAGGAAGGCCCCATCTGCGCGCAATGGCGATAACTTCTCCGTGCTTCGCATCACCTTCAGAACCTCGGCGTATTTCGCTTCCTCCGTTTTCATAACGAGGGCTTTGCCTACATTCCTACGTTTCGCTGTTTTCGGTTTAGCGCTCTTCTTGGGCTCTGTTATCGGTTTACTTCAATAAAAATTAATATTGAATGCATAGAAAACTATGGCCCTTTTTCCATTTTAGTCCAGAAAGATCGAAGGTACACAACAAAAGAAAACTAGCGGTTTTCATCAAGTCTGCCTTCACTGCCGTTGGCAAGCTGGAATTATCTTGCAGTTTGAAAAAAACTTAGTTGAATGTTTTGTGTGTAGTATTTGTGCCTCACTCCCAGGTGTTTGCCTCTCATTTGTTAACCTTCCAGTCGTCGCGCGTTTAGCTATCGTCAGAGCCACCGCGCTGCTGTTGTGAACAAAAAGCGAGCATTTTTCACTGGTGTTGTACAAAATACAACAGCGCGACGACTGAAGTGTTGACAATATCATCAGATCTATTCGCGTTGCCTGTGAAGGAAAACACTTCGGTCTGCCACAATTTAGTGTCTCTTTTGCCTTCTACCTTGCCTTGGCTTTCTCGTAGTCCTAGTTTGCAGCTAAGGGGCCCAGATAGCCGTAGCGGTAAACGCGCAGCTATTCAACATTTCCATGCTAAGGGTCGTGGGTTCGAATCCCGCTGGTCGAGGATCTTTTGTGTGACTCGTTGCCGACATAACTGTCATTATGACATGTGTGGCGCTGCATTCTTACGATGTTTATGAACACAGCGCACTATTCAAATATTAGTCGCGACGCTTAGAGATTGAGAAAAAATATATTTAAAAAAAATGTTTGTCTTTATTTCTGTCGGATCCATAATAGATAATGTTAATAATTGCATCGAAATGAGATTTTTGGCTCGCGGAGCACTTTTTTAATAATCAATCTTCAAGCTGTTTAGTAGAATACCTATAAGTAGATGAAAAAGAGTTTAGCTCTAGTGGAATTAAATGGTATAGTACTAAATTCGGTTTTTTCATCCACTTTTTTAAATTAAATTGTTGCATGGAGCACCTGTTATTCATATCTGTTTGAAATCTGATTTTTACACACCTAAATCGAGACTACAATTCCTACTAAAATCGTGAAGTTATATTTACAGTCAGTGACAAAAGTTAAGTAACCAAATGCTGGTTTTACATACAAAATGTCCAAGCTTGAAGCTCTGTATCTCAGCTTCTGGTAGTACTAATTGACTGAAATTTGGATGATGAACTACAAATAAGTTTCAGAGAGTTGTTCGAAGACAAAAGTAAGTAATCGAGTTATTTTTTATGTAACTCACAAACGGGTGGTAAGTGTTTCCTGTAAATTCTCGCAACTTCTGAAAGTGAATGACTAACCGTTAAACTAAAAAATCGCTCGATTACTGATATACTCGATTATCGCTTGATTTGTCTTCGAACAACCCTTCAAAACTCATTGAAAAATGACAGCATTGTAATGAATCCACTGAAGGCAAAATTCCAGGTTATTTATAGCTCGTCATTCAAAAACCGGATTCGGACTACCAGAAGTTTCAATACAGAGCCTCAAAATTAGGCATTTTGTTTTTGTCACAACTGGTAAATTTTTCATTATTTTTTATTTCAATTTAATCTCTTAATTCTATTCTCACAAGATGTTTTATTTGATTTAGCAAGCTTATTTTATTTCAGAATTAAACAGTGCGAATTAGGCATCAAAGGGTTCATGTCATGCTCCAGGGAGGAGGGGGTCCAGGTACTTAGTGACAAGCCAGGAGGTCTCATACAAAAAGTTCGACAAGAGGGAAACCAAAAGGAACTATACCTATATGTTTTTATTTGTCAAGTATATCAAAATTAGTGCCTGATATTGCTTTGATTAGGAAATTTTCCGACTTTTAATTTTAGTTCGAAAAACTGAGCGAGTTTCTGCAGCGAAATTAGTCTTTTTTGAGTCTTCAATAAAATGTTAACCACAAGTTCATCACTCAAGGAAATGTTGGCGAAATACGTAAAATACGTAAAATATTCCTAGTTTTGTATCACAGTGTTCAAATGTCGACTATTAACGGAGTTATCTCAGTAGAGTATTCGACGAGAATAAGTATCCCAACAAAACTTTCACACCCTGAAAGTTTTAAATGACTCTTTCGTAAAAAATGGATCTAAATCCAGGAAAACACAATTTTGCAGCCAAAACTGTCCCGTACAAAATATAAATTTTCATAATCAAACTTTCGCCAACAGAATATTTTTAATTTTTCATTTACAAATTGTTAGTCGAATTCTGAACGTTTTCGTGATAATATCCGAAGTACATGAAATTTTGATAATGATCGAAATTAAGACACCGTTACACACGTAAAAATTGTGTTTCATCATCCACCATAACTTCGAAAACATCATAAGTTGAGAATGAATTAAACCACCGCTAAATTTTTAGGACCGCAAATCAAGAAAACTAAAAAGTGGTCTTGAACGGAATTTTGACATTTTCAGCGTGATTGGTTGTTTTGTTTCCTAATTTGCACTCCTTAAAATTCTATGTATGGCTTAGTTTGGGATGATACAAGTATTTTTAAAAGCAAAAAGTTAAGATATTTCAAAGCATTGATACCAATTTTCAAAACTGTCGCGGAGCACCTGCCAAGGGCTCACGGAGCACCAAGTGCTCCGCGAAGCACGATCTAAAAACGGCTGCTTTAGATAAATTCCCCGAACTTCAAATCGACGTAGACTCTAGCCAGACTCTTTGATTCAAGTAAGGAAACAAAGAGTGCTGCCTATCGTGGTCAGTCGTTCCGAATTTGGAGGATTTAGGCAGGAGATCTTGAACTCAATTAGGGGAAACAAGGTCTCCTTCCAAATCGCAAAGAAAGGAGCCTGTCGCGTTTTCCCGGAAATTCTTAAAGATCGCGATCTTCTTCTAAAACATCTTGAAGAGAAGAAGCACATTTTTTTTACTTATGACAACAAAACTGAACGTTTGTTCAAAGTCGTCTTGAAAGGTCTCTCAAGTGACTATAAGTCCTGAAGGGATCAAATATGGAATAAGTGGCTTATTTGGATTTTCCCCAGTCTAAGTAATCATTATGAAAACGAGAACCCAATCTGGCATTGTTCAGAAAGGATTTTCTCAAGAATGTTATTTAGTTCACTTGAAAAAAAAAATGATCTAAATAATATTAAAGCTTTAGAAAAAGCTAGACTTATGTTCGATATCCGTGTGACATGGAAACATATCCAGAAACCTGGAGGAAATTACCAGAACCCCTCAGTGCCGTCGGTGCCAAAAGTGGGGTCATGGTACAAAACATTTTAGCATGGATGCTAAATGCATGATTTGCGGAGGTTCTTCTCACGCGACAGTCGTCCGTCCAGTGAAGGAAAATACTACCAAGTTTATATACTCGAATTGCGGGGGTAATCATAAGCCCAATTTTTGGGCTTGCCCTTCGCGAAGGAGAGTCATCGAAGCTCGCGCCAGGCAGATGAAAGATAATATCCGTTACGATAACGGTCGTTTCCTGAATGTGCCTGGTAGAGTATCGAACAATGCTCATTTTTCAGTTAACGATCGCTTGATTAGGAATCATACCCATCAGGAAGATCATAATCATGTTCATTCACAAACTAATTTTAATCCGTCGGGTAGCCGTTCGAATCTTTTAATTTAGAATGTATCTACCCACGGAAAATCCTTTGCCGATATCGTAACAGGTAATTTGAACTCCTCCCCTATTCGTACTATGAGTACCAATTCTACTTGTTTCAAATCAAATGGAAAAAACCCTACCGCCACAGGTAACTTCTACATCGCCTCTTCGTCTACCGAAAATTCTAACGGAATATCATCAAATGTACCCACTTCAAGTGATATGTCTGCCTCTGATTTTATTTTTCTGTTGAAACACAGCTTGGTAAATATACTTTCAAAGCTGCCTATTTGGCTTTTCAATGCTCTGGACAGCAAGTTAATTTGCTCCAAGCTGACTTGCGATAAGTCTCAATAAGTCAATTTTTTTGTCATTGGTGACTTTAATACTCATGGAATAATTCTCAAAGTAATTCCAACGGCAGAATTTTATTTGATGAGTGCTCTTCAGGATATTTCTCAATTCAACACCCTGATAGCCCAACTTGTTTTTCCTCTTCAAGAAATCCTTCTACGTTTCATTTGGTCTACACCGACTCTAGTCGTCTTTGTAGCCAATTAGTTACTCATTCTGATTTTGATTCTGATCATGTCCCTGTTAAATTTCAAATATCCCATGAAGCGATTCTCAATCCAATCAGCTCAACTTTTAATTATTTTCGAGCCGACTGGAATATACATGAAACATATATTGACTCCATTCTTGATGTTAACATTTCTTTACAAACAAAACTTGATATTGACAATACTCTTGAAACTTTAACAAATTCCATTGTTGAAGCCAGGACCATTGCAATTCCAAAATGTGAAGTAAAATTTGAATCCGTGATTATAGACGATGATCTTAAACTCTTGATCCGTCTTAAAAACGTGAGAAGGCAATTTCAACGCACTCGCGATCCTGCTATGAAAATTATATGGCAGGATTTCCAGAAAGAAATCAAAAAGCGTTTTGCTCAATTAAGAAACAAAAATTTTGAAAATAAAATTTCTCAATTGGACCCTGGCTCTAAGCCTTTTTGGAAATTATCTAAAATTGTTAAAAAGCCTCAGAAGTCAATACCGGCATTGAAAAAAAAAAAAAAAAAACAAATTAATACTAACTAATTGCGAAAAAGCTCAAAAACCTGCTATGCAGTTTGTAAGCGCGCACAATTTTAATTTAGGTCTTACTAGTCCAATTGAAAGTCAATTTACTCAGGACTTGGAAAATATTCTCAATCAAGAGAACGTTTTCGAAAATTCTTGGGAGACTGATTTGGATGAAGTGAGAAATATTATTAAAAAAATCAAAAATATGAAAGCTCCTGACGATGATGGAATTTTCTACATCCTCATCAAGAAACTTCCAGTTGATATATATAACAAATGTTTTCAATTAGCATATTTTCCTGACAAAAGGAAAAATGCCAAAGCTGTATCTATTTTTAAATATGCCATGACTTCTTCCGCCGATTGACAACAATTTGATACTTCTGCCAGAAAATGTAAACTGCTGTCGTAATTAGCACAAACACAATGATTGTGCTCGATAGAAGCTGTAGAAATTTCCACCTCGAATCATTTTATCACCCTTGCCGGCGCCATAACTTTATTTTACTGCAAAGCTTAAGGGGCCAATTTTACATCGCCTGTAAATCATTGAATGTCAGTGCCTTTGCTTCAGCAGCTCTCGGTTCACTAGCAATGCTCACGAATTAGGACTATCCTACAAAAAAAAGTTATTCCCTCTTGTGATAGTGATCGTAAAGTAAAGCCATTTAAAGAGGAAAAATTCTTCCGAGCTAACGCTGGATAAGTACGTGCCCAATAAACTTTTCCCCGCTCCGAAGAAAAGACAGCGGAATTCAATCACGACTATAACCGGGAGAGGAGAAATTTGCTTTGTGTTGGCTTCAGACAGAAGTTTGGTTGCCGAATGGCCAACAGGCACGACATTGAACATCTTGCGACTACCAGCTCGGAGCGAACGATTAACCCGGTTGTTCGAAGGATTATTTCGAGTTGAAATGAATGGTTTCCCTCGAGTAAATCCCATTCGAAAGACCATTTGTTATCTGATCTTTGGTTGTTGTTGTTGTTGTGCGGTATGTTCGCGTGAAACTGCTAGAGATGGTGAATACAGACGACAATATAAGGAATAAAAAACGGTGGAAATTTTCATGTTAAAAGTACAGTCACAGATAACATATGCTCAAGCCCGATTGTAAAACTGTAAAACAATTGACTATCATTCTGATTGGCAACACAGATAGCAAAATGGTGGCGCTGTTATCGCTTAGTTCACATGACAATGTCAGTGGTAAAAAGAATCTCGGGAGTTGTTTTCGAAGAAATATCTTGATGAGTTGCTGGAGGTCACCCAAGAACAAACTTGGATAAATATTGGTAGGAATTTTTGTATTCAATAAATAAACCTTGGAAGAATTCCGAGTGTGAGTATGGATAGAACTTAAAAGAATACATGAAGGAATTTCTAATAAATAAATGGAGAAATTTTTGAAACAGTATTGAAATATAAAGTTTTTATAAATGGAAATATGCAAATATGTGAATTATGGAACGAATCAGTGAAATGAAACAAAATGATCATCTTTTTGTCTGAAAAGTGAACCATTTCGTAGAGAGTGAATACTTATGGGACGATGTTGTCGTAATTTCAATCTTAACTTTTATCTTCCGCCTAGCTCTAAAATAAAACTTAACTCCGAAGAGTTGGTGCGATTACTCTCTCGAATACGTCCGTTCGTCTTGAAATCTAACCACAGAATCCTTACTTCATTCTCACGCGATCGTAACAGCCATCTGACCTCGTGCTTTCTTTCTCTCTCTCTATTTAACTCTAGAATTATATATGTTTGTCTTGCTTCTACGCACTCTAACGTCAACCTTTTTCATTTCTCCTCATCTGTCATCCGTTTGATCAACTATCAGTGATGCCAAATACGTTAAAATAGACCGTCATAAATCTAACAAAAATTTTTTTACTCAATAAAATATTTACTACTGGCTTCGTTATATACACTACAGATGTTTTTATGTGTGTTACTTGTTGTTTCAAAATAGCGGAATGAGGAATCTTGCAGATTGAATTACCTCCCTTCCAGATAACATGGTATGGCCTGTCCTTATCAATTGAAACGAAGATTTTTCACTGATATTCAAACCACCGATATCAATGATTGAAAGCTGAGCACAACCATTTTTCATGGATTTTTTTTTATGGTTTTGTGTTATTCCACCCCATCAAAGAAAATATCACGTGCGGTGCCCAGGGAATGAAATTTGGAATTCATATTCCGTGCATAACAGCATACTGCCAATTCCACTTCCTCTGGGTTTCCTATTTTGTAGCGTGAATTTCGTTCCGGATCATTCCTGTTGTGTGGTTTACTCGGTAGTATGTAGACGGAGAGCTGATCTCGAAAATTGATAGGTATTTAGTCACCATAGGGATCAATTCCAAATTGAATCATCCGGAGAAGGGACACCATTGTGTATAGGAATTTACGGTCTGCATCCCACCATTATTGGAGTGGGTATCGATTCGATAGCCTCTTCTGTAAGCGCAACTCCTGAGTGAACGGTTGCGCCACAGGTGGTCCCATCAAAGATGGAAAGTGACCTGCCACGACCCGTTAGCTTCTGGTGTTAATTTAGATTGATTACGACAAAAAGCTTAGTCTACAACCATGACTCTTCGATGTATTTTAATGAAAATAAAAGTTATTAGGATATCATTTAAGGTTAAGGCTAAGGTGGTTTATGTAAAATAATCGAACCATAAAAATAATAGAAAAGCTAATGTGAAAATTTGAGAGAAATCTAAAAAACCTAACAAGGGTTGCTAAACGAGCTGGTCTCAAAGGTATACGCATTATTTTGTAAGATAAGTTTACATATTCACTAAAATAAACATGTTCTTTTTACTTACCTTAGTTATCCTTATACACCGCTATACCTTATAAAAATAAGTTTAAAAAATATGAAGACGATAATAATAAGTATACATCTAATAACTCCTACAAATGACGTTATGGTACAAATTAACGAAAAGAATTACTTTATAGAGATCACCCAAGCCCATGAAAGTCAAGCTGTAGCTCAAACGAAGGTAATAAAACAAGGGATTGGCAACGCCATGCCTTAAGGCAAACTAAAATTTACTCTCTTTATCGTGCAAGTTAATCAAAGTTACAATAAAAGTTATCCATTGTTATGCATGGTGCCACGCGGAGGATGTGATATTCGAGTACCTACTGATAAAGCATACCTCATTAGCATTCATTTTCATAGTGCAATCATACAGGTTTTATTAGTAAAACTCCTAAAAGCTAAAATTTTACAACTCTAGACGTACAGTTTTCACCACAATCGGAAATCCAAGATTGGGTTCATATTTGAATGTGCCGCCTGAGGAGAGCATGTAGTGCTAGGGCGCGACAGAGAATTCTGCGTGAAGCAGCGCATTTTTGTACGCCAATCTCCCGCCAGACACTGACTGCTAATCTCAATTAGTAGAGTTGTAATGTCTGAAATGGGGCTTAATTTACTGCTAGACTATGATTTATAGTTCATCTTATATACGAATAGTCATATTCCCGCCAGTAGTGTCGGCAGTCAATTACTTTGTCACGGTTCCATGCCTTGCTAGAGTCGGCAAATTCAATTATATCGGACAAACCGGTACGAATTAATAGCAATTAATGAAAATCCTCTTGCGGATACATCGATGCACCGAATGTCACTTACACGCCGGTTCCGGTTCCAAATCAATCGGGTGCTCTCTAGAGCGTGGTGATGATATCCACTGTATCTTTAAATGGATTTGTTGGTGCAATGATTGGCCCAAGCTGTGGCGTTGGCATGGTTGTGCCACTCGAGACCGCTCCTCCTCCGCCGCCGAAACCCGTTCCGCTTCCGGAGGTCCCAGAGTGGAGCGGAGTGCTGCCAGTGACTGCCGGAATCGTAGTCATTGTGGTTACCGTCGACGATGACGAGCTGGTGTTGTTGGTGGTTTTCATGCTTATCTCCATGTTGGTCAACGCGGACGACACGTGCAGCAAGTTTTCCATCAGAATTTGATAAATTTCACTCAGTTCGATCTCGGAGCGGGACGCTATGAACACATCTGTGGAATGAAATTGAATGGAAGCATGTCGTTAGCTAATCGTTTAGATGTTAGTTGGAATGGGGAATGTACGTCACAAATGAATAAATTCAATTGTAGGGATAGCAATGAGCCAGTCATGCAGTACGTGAAGAATTACGCACAAGGAGGATGCTTTTTATTTAGGCAATTCATTTCTAGAAAGATTCTACAAATCCTACGAAAAATTCCTTAAAGAATTACTAAGGCTATTTCTGATGAAATTGGATAAGAGATTTACCAATGTTTGATATGTATGAGCATGAGCATGAGCATAGATGACCGTACAATTCGTAGTTGCTATTCCGTGATTGACCAGAACAATCGAAGTTGCACAGGGAATTCATGAATGGGACTTACGATTAGCTTATCATTATTTAATGTGCACAAATTGAGAGTTCAAATTTTAAAGGTCAATAAAGGCACCGGCCACGTCCTTACGGTAATCGGGGAAGGGAAGGAATGTCAGTTAGACAACCGTTGTTACTAGAGACCGAGTATACCTCTGCATCTCCACAGTAGTCATGGAAAGGATATTGGGTTAGTGGGATAAGGTAAAAATCTGGGAGTCACCAATGGTTGGTGATGCGATCCATAATATAATTACGCCTAATCGGATTCGCGATATATGTAATTCGATAAACGCATTGTACCCCGCTTCATGGTCTACTGGACGAACCACTTCGACGAATTGACCTTATTGGCCACGTCTCGAGTGGAAAGGTTCGAATTATTCTTAAAGTACTGCATTATCTTCCGCGCCTTTTCTGGGTATTCCTTTTTCAGTGTTCGGCCACTTCCAGCGCGCCGCTGGTCTTCGTATCCTGGAACATCTTCAGAACGTGGGATATAGTGGAATGGTAGATTCCAAGCCTTCTGCCGATCCATCAACATATTTTTGAGGTAATCTTTAACAATACGTCTTACAACCCCTGCTATTTTATATTTTAGTTGAAAAAACTTTTACCACTGGATTTTGGGTGATGCTAAACTTAAAAGTGCTGCAATACTCTGTTTTGCAACTATTCCATACTTATGGTGGGTAGCGCATAAGAGCTGTTACCTCAGTTGCTTGTCATAGCTTCCTCTACAAGCTTGCGATTGGGATTTTTACTCGGTTTCACCTTCAAAGCTGACATCTATGGAACCTCGTATGGATTAGACAAAGAATCTAATCCATCTATGGACCAAATCACCCGAAAGGTCACATACGTAATTCGTAACCTGGAGGAGACGCAAGATGACCTATCCATAACGAGATCATCCCTGCTACGGGCCTATGGGAAGAAGCAGGATATGTACTATCGAGAGTACACCAACCTTCATCAGGAGATCTTGAAACGGATTCCAACGACGGACTTCGAAGAGCATGATTCAGCAGCAACTAAGGTTCGATCAGCTTTAAACCGTAGCGCTGTTGAGAATCGAGCAGCTAACCGCGAGCCTGACTGCTAATTTAGCAATAGGTGAGAGTAAACGTCTAGTGTTGGAAAGCTTCCAAAATAGGCAGCGGTTAGAGTACGGCCATACGAAGCGCTCTGACCCGTCCAGTCTGGAAACGCCACATCAAGTTGCGATGGTTAAAAATCAAATGGAGTCCTAGCACTTTTATCAGCCCAGCAGGAAACGAACGGACCTCACTGGAGTCCTTTGTAATCCGCCAGTGGAATCTCGAGTTATACTGCTGTCAGAGTCCGCTCAGAGAGAGTTCTCTGACTCACCAAGAGCAAAGACGCCGTACATCAATGCGAAACCCAAGATCCAGTGGGAGTATCATTCGCAGAAACTCATCGAGCCGTCCAGCGTGAGCACACTTAAGTCTACAGCCAGCGATGTTCGGTTTTCGTTACCGGTCGAAGTCTGTTCAGATAGAATGCTCCAACCCATCTTGCGCGGATGTGCTGAGTGAAGCAGTTGCACCTGCTATAGCAGCCAAGTCCCAAGCTAGTGAAGTATCCCGACTTTCTTAGGCATTCTGGATTCATCGTTTTGCCGGTCCGACTCACTCAAAGGTATCCCGACCGACATCCAACCAAAGAAAGCTCAAGAGGAGCTAGTGCTGCATCATTTGCCCAGTTTGTCACCGAAACGTACTGTGACGTCCGACATGACAGCATTCAGGGATCATCAGCGAGGTTATTACCCGGAACACTGTCAGGAGTCGACTCATTAGAAATCATGAAGTCAACTGATGTACTTCACACATCTGGGATTCGATGTAGTGCCCCGTACTCGTGGAACCAGAAAGAAGTGTCCTACTTCGAAATACGTGGAGTTTCTGGAAACAACATGTCGGATGATCGAGCCTCGAGGCTCCGGGTCTATATCACCCAAAAACTATTCGAAAATGGCACACCAAACCAATGAAACCACCCCCGATGACTATTGCGAGCTATCCGATATCAGCAGCGCAAACTGAACTGGCTTGTGAAGGAGACGCTACGGGAGGAATGCTTCAGCTTGCATCTTCCTGAACCGATCAAGCAGTGGAACAACGTGTCGGTCGGACTGAGTCTGATGAACAGTGATAACAATCCTTCCGAGCAGTTGAGCCCATTTAAAGTGAAGCATGCTGTGCTGTCTTAGACTAAGCTTTAGCGATTCCTGCATTATCTTGAAGGTGGACAATCCAGGTATGTAGTAGGCAACCGCTACGCGATTCCACGTGAAGGAACATCAAGGAATCTCCGAATGGTCGATGGGGAATGTCCTTCGAAAAACGAAGGAAGAAAGACTCTGCTAGCATCAACTGGAACCCCGAGAAGACAACTATCATCAGTATGCCAGTGCTTCGATAAGAGTTCTTGCCAGCCCGGGAAGAGTACGTTCGCGCCCCAATCGACCGCTCCTGTGGCAAAATTGCCCCACTATCCCCTACAAAAAGTTGCATGCGGAGAAACGTCGAACGCGGGAGCAACATCATCACCAGCAGCATCCAACCCACCCGAAGCCAGCAGCAGTGCGCGGTCACTCACTGATGTCAACAATCACCCATGAGTGACGCACGCAACCAATGTTCCGAAAGGATCATTAAAATAACCTAAACGGCCGCTATGAAACGCACGACAGAACAGCAATGCTGTAACAATGTTACATCCCATATACGGTGCTACCGTTGTTTTGATGCTGTGAGTGCCAAATGAGTGACCTTCAATGATCCATTCTCACTCACTCTCATGATGATGGATTTCTCCCTCGCAACAATGGATTTCATAGCAGCCGTTTTGGTTTTTTTATAATCCATTTTCTGCGAAAAGCTGCCTTGCGAAATTATCCGCCAACAAAACAAAGCGAAAATAGATAATCGCACACTTCCACAGCTGTGAGAATTTTATTTTCTCTTTATCCTATCCATGGAGAACATTTCCTGTATCCATCGTCACGAGTAGCAGTTGCTTTTATGCACCACATTAAACAATGTTTTAGTCAAGTTGATGCGGTAGCATGGTTAGCGTGCACAAATTGCAGTTGTTTCTAGCAATGTTCTAGGTTCGAATGCCGTCACCGGCACCAGTTTTTGTTTAACCACATAGTGATAATTCTCAGAAGCAGTTGGTGAGCGAAAATATGATGGAGTGAAAAAAAGTATCAGGAGGCCGGCTCCAAAGGCACACATTCCCCACCATTTGGGAGATTTGTGCCATCGCCATATTTGAGCCATTTCATCATCTACCCGATGAGAGAGGAAAAGGGAAGGGAAAGATGGGTGGAAATAGGAGTGGGGTCTCTTGAAGAGGGAAGATCGCATAAGCGAAATTAGAGCATGTAGCTCCATACCAGGGCCGTCCATTTTCAATTCATTGAAAGCATTTTCAGTTCCCAACTGACTGACTCAAGCTTCCCTTTCGATAGGGTCCTAAAGCCCTGTCCCGATTTTAGTGCCAAACGCTTAAGTTTAGGCCAAAAATACATGTTTACTCAATTTTCTAATGTTTTCCGTTGGTTTAAGTCCAAAAAACATTTTCTTATGTTTTTTTAGATTTTGTCACACCCATTGGCTTAAACTCAAATTTTGGGTGTATTTTGTTTTCCGTGTCCCTTCCGAAATGTCAGATAGGAACAACCCCAGTGTTAAAACTAAAACCCCTGTAGTGTTTTTGTCGACTAAGCGAACGTCAAACATGATCTCAAGTGTCAAGGTTAATTTATAGACCCAATTTTTAAATTAAAGTTAAAACATGATATTGCCGTTATTTGAGCGGAAAAAAAATGCTAAAGTAGTTGAAGTAACATGCTCTTTCGTGTTGTTAAATAAAAAAAAATGCTAAAGTAGTTGAAGTAACATGCTCTTTCGTGTTGTTAAATAAAAACAATATTTTATTAAAAATTTTAGGACCCAATTGAAGCTCTACTGTTTCGTTTCAATCCGACAAACATTTCCTTTAATCGCAGCAAGCGTAGTCTTTCGTTTCTTTCGCGCTACCTGTGCGTCGTGCGTCATATATCAGAGCCTCACAGCAGCGAGCTGGTTTTTCAATCGGTAGTCTCTAACTTTAAGAGCAGATTAATTCAAAGGAACGACGTGGTGGCCCGCATACTTATTTATATCTTACATGTTATATACATTACTATTGCAAAAAATAGGTAAAATCCAATTTGAAACATTTTGATAGATTTCAATGAAATCAAATGAAAAGAAATTCTTACTCTTTCATTTCACCTTTCTTGTTCGCTGCTTTCAACCAGGTAACAAAACGAATGAATGGCGAAAGAAGAACGAAGCGACGCAGTTGTTCGTCACCATCGAGACGACGCAACCAAACCTTCGTGTTTCACAAAATGCTTTTGAAAATGCACAGCCCTGCTCCATACCACAATGGGTTCGAACAGCGCCCTAAAAAGGGCACTGCAAAACGCATGAGCGTAAAGAGAGCCTATAGCTCATTACCACAGCGGGTTAAAAATAACAGAATGTCCTGAAGATTCAGATTTCTGAATTCAGTATCTCTTAATAAGTGTTTACCAAATAATCGGAATCGCATTTGCGCAAAAATCATATCAGGTGATACGAAGTTCCATAATCGGAGTCACAACTATCACACACAAATAAGTCAGCACGCTGAATATTTGCCATGTGATAGTTGAGTCGGCAGTGGCCTGTCAACGCTCTGACCAAGAGACTGCAATTCTGCTTTGACACCCCGCCACCCTTGGAGATGGCTAAGTAATGTACAATTTTGTTTGATGACACGACTCCAAACTATTCCAATATTGCTTGTGCTGAGTTGCCGCCCAAGAATTTATCTGAAGCTTCACCCAGCACTTCGAAATTGGAATAGCATGCTCAGGGCAAATGAAGTCATGCGATGCTCCATCGCGAGCTAGCTCATCAGCCAATTCATTTCCAGTGATGGAAGAATGGCCAGGTACCCATACAACGTTTACAGAGTTGACTGAATTCAGTTCCTCAATTTGAGTTCGACATGCGATAACAAGCTTTGACCTTGAGTTGGCCGAAGCAAAAGCTTTTATAGCAGCCTGACTATCTGAACAGAAGTATATGACTTTACCCATTAGGCACTGTTGAAGTGCTGATTGCACTCCACACATAAGAGCAAATATTTCCGCCTGAAAAACGGTGCAGTTTCTACCAAGTGAGTAAAACTGATTCAGCCTTAGCTCACGAGAATATACACCTGCACCAGCTCATCCTTCAAGAAGGGAGCCATCAGTGTAACATACTATATTGTTTGATATACTTCTTTCCAAATAGCCAGGCGTCCACTCTTCCCGTGAAGGGAATTGTGTGGTAAATGTCCTGTAAGAAAAGTGACAAGCAATTGTGAGATCACTTGGAGCAAGGACCATTTTGTCCCAATTCACCAAAAATGGAAACAACGAAGTGTGTGTAGATCTACGATTCACTGGATTTTCCACCAGTAGATTCAATACACATAAACGGTAAGAGCAAGAAAGTGCTTCTTGTTTAGGATATATGTGTAGTGGCACAACGTCGAAAAGAGCCTCGAGCGCTGCTGTGGGAGTTGTAGAGAACGCACCAGACATCGCCATCAAGCACATCCTTTGGAGATAGCCCAATTTTGATTGGATTGTTCTCACTTCGCCCTTTTGCCACCACACAAGATATCCATATGCCAATATTGGTCGAACAACTGTTGTGTAAATCCATTGGATATACTTGGGTTTGAGGCCCCAAGTTTTACCAAAGTTTCGCCGGCATTGACCGAAGGCCATGCAAGCTTTTTCGACTCTGAAATCAATGTGAGATGTCCAAGAAAGTTTGTAATCTAGAACGACTCCGACATACTTTACCTGATCAGTTACATTAATCTCAGTGCCAAAAAGACGTAAAGGTCGAATTCCATCGCGGTTTCGTCTTTCCGTAAACAGAACAATAGATGTTTTATTCGGGTTAACCGAAAGGCCATATTGGCGACACCAACTCTCGACTACCTGAAGAGCACTTTACATCAGGTCGAATAGGGTGCTTATGCACATACCAACTATCAAAGCTAGAAAGTCGTCGGCAAATCCATAAGTTGGAAAACCGCAACTATTGAGTTGCCTCAATAGCGTATCTGCTACGAGATTCCACAAAAGTGGTGACAAGACTCCCCCTTGGGGGCATCCGCAAACACTCAATTTTCGAATCGCTGCTTGACGCAATGTCGAGAAGAGATGTCGGTTTTTCAGCATTTGATGAATCCAATTGGTTATCATTGTAGGTAGCCCATGGTTTCGTGCGGCTTCCAATATGGCATCGAAAGACACGTTATCAAAGGCACCCTCAATATCCAAGAAAACACCAAGCAGGATTGCTTCTGAGCGAATGCTTTCTCGATATCGTATACAACTTTGTGTAAATGAGTCACAGTGGACTTTCCAGATTGGTAAGCATGTTGATTCACATGATGGGGCATGTTTGCCAAATAAACATCACGGATGTGATGATCGATAATGCGTTCCAGACATTTCAGAAGAAAAGAGGTCAGACTGATTGGTCTAAAACTCTTCACTTCTTCATACGACGCACGTCCTCCTTTCGGGATAAACTTTACAGTAATGTCACGCCAGGATCTGGGAATATACCCGGTAGCAAAACTGCTTACAAGTAGCTTTTTCAAAACATGTTTGACAGACTCAAATCCCTTTTGGAGCAGAACAGGATAAATCCCATCCGCTCCTGGAGATTTGAAAGGCGCAAAACTATTAAGTGCCCATTTAATCGATTCAATAGTTACGATACTGCGAGCCGAGGCCATCCGGGTGTGGAAATTGAATAAACATTCTAAAACTTCGTCATCAGAAGAAGAAAAGTCACCATTAGGTAAGCGAATTTCGTTCACTTGGAAATCCTTAGATTTTGCTAGGGTTTTGTTCAGCCGACTAACTTCACTCAAACTGGAAACATTTGTACAAAGCAGAAGCAGCAGAACGATGAACCTTCTTGTAAGCCTTGCGAGCCGACTTGAACGACTCTGATCCAGCTGAACGGCGTCTGTTCCAACTCCTTCTACATTGTTCCCGGAGCCTAGTCTGATCGGAATTCCACCATGGGGTCCCTCTTGTAGTCTTCACAGACCGCAGAGGACATGCTTCTTCAAAAGCTTACATAATGTAGGATGTTCTAGTATCAACGGCATCATCCAAATCACTTGGATTTTCAATGGACGGAGAATATCCATGAAATTTGGTCGCAACCAATTCAATACAGAGTTCCCAAGCGCAAAGTCTGCGCAATTACATTTTAATGTTCAAAGTTGATGTAGCGATGATCAGATAATGATTCCTCATCTGATACATGCCAATTCGTCAACTCGTGACTAATTCTATTCGAGCAGAGCGTTAGGTCTGACACTTCTTCTCTATTAGATACGATAAAGGTTGGGCGATTGCCTATGTTAAGTAATCCAAGATCTGTACTACTTAAGTATTCCATCAGACTGGAGCCTCTCAAATTGATATCTGAGCTGCCCTAGATGCTGTAATAAGCGTTGGCATCACTGCCCACAATCAGCGAAAGGCCTTTTGTTACGTAGTGCACAACAACTCGTTTGAAGTCATCCGTTGGGGATGGTTCATCATGTGGTAAATATACCTAACAATAGACGTATTTCCTGTTGAGCTCACCAACAGAAACATCGATTGTGACAGCACATACATCTCTGGTAGTTAACTCAGAAATGAGTGTAGCAACGATTGCTTTATTAACGAGCACGCATGCGCGGGGCATGGAGCGCGAGTTTGCCATTTCAAGTTTGCTGAATGTAGCAAAAACTGGGTCCACAAGGTTACCTAGATAGAAGTTCCCTCTACGAAAGTAGGGTTCTTGAACTAGCGCCACTTGGTCTGCACCATTTTGCATGATTCTGCAAAGATTGATCGTTGCTGTTCTTTTATGCTGAAGATTGATCTGAGCTAACCTAACCGTAGCCACTACCCAAACTAGGCAGAATTAGGCTTTTTGAAATCTCAGCACGAAAAAGACCAGCAACGAAAAAACCAGATCGGTATCTATTTAAAGTCTCTAAAGGCGAAAGAGCACAGAATACACTGTGTAAAACGCATAATGCGAATCCATATAGGTGATAACATATTCATAATCCCACCCTTATTAAGCCTCAGGATAGACACTGAAGAAGAGCAGCCGATTATCTCGGAGAAACACAAGGTCACCTGCACCATTGCTCCGGGTAGCACAGGAAGGGCTCAATACTGTGGAGGGCGCCCTGGTACCCCACAGGCTCCGTTAGCGGTTAGTTTTTATTTAGACCCCCCTAACCATTCATTCCTAGGCACGGTACGCATCACACCATAAATTAGGGGTCACCTGTAAGGTGGACTTTTACCACCGGAACAGGCTGTCCGTAGTGTTAATTCTTAGCCAGTTGAAACAACCGCTACCGACACTACGCGGCTATCTAGGCTATTTGCTCGGGAGAAGGATAGTGATATTGATATTGATAATTAACTCCTGACGTGCCCAAGCAGCCGGTAAAATCCCCAGAGCGGAATGATTTTCTGTATCCTCCATAGATCGTTGCATGCCTGACATAACCTCGAAACTCCATATAAAAAAATTTCAACAATTCCAGCAGTGAGTGCCAAAGAGCAGGACAGTCAATTGAGCGTGATGAAAGAGGGACAGAGAAGGAAAATTGTTCGTGACGTCACCATGCACTCTTCTATCGTAACTCTAGGGAAAATGAGCATGTGAGCGTAAAAAGATGTTCACGTGGAGAAGCGAAAACGCATTCTCCTTACGTGCGAAAAATCGTAGATTTCGTATCATTGATACAAAAATTCAGAACCCTGCTAATAACACACATAATTGAGTCCGTACGCTGAATATTTTATAATCTAATTTTATAATATAATCAGTTAAGGTTATTTCGTAAAAACGGTAGTTTAGATGCAGGATGATATGGAAATAACTCAAACTTTGCACTACATCCTATCAAAATTGTAACGTTTTCTTTTCGGCTATTCGTCCTAACAACCCTACCATTGAAGCTATTGATACACTTGTTGAAGATATAAGCCTAACTAGTTCTACAATTTTTCCGCTCATATGAACTTGGACTTGATGTTCTTCAAATTGCTTACTCTTTTGAGCGGATTAAAGTGTTGTCACAGTTGGTGACGGAAAAAAATGACAAACTTACTTGTTCTTGGCAAATATTGTACAAACAATAAAGCACAATTATGTCATTTCCTGTTATCATAACATCATATGATATAATTTTGTTATAATGATACATGAAGCTTACATTCTATTCCAATTATAATCAGGCTGTAACATTGTTTCACAGACATTGTCTGTGATTGTTTGTTATATTTTTTGTAACATTATTTGTAATATATTCTTGTTATGGAATAACAAGGAATAAAATTTTCAATATCTAAATTTTAACAACTAATGATATTTACATTTCATTTTGATATGATTTGCTAGTCGGGATGCAAAATGAATCGAGCCCAGAGCAAGTGAATGTCTTAACTTCAAACAGAAAAGGTTGGAATCTAGACGACTACGTTGCTTTAAGAACGTCTGACAACAATCCTACAAATATAGTTTTTGCTTTTGATCCCGCTTGTACAAGAAGATGTGAGGAAAAATGTGCAAAGTTGACTAATCTTTGGTATTACTTGCTGCAAGATTCGACGAGAGTGGAATTCGGCCTCAGATAGAAGGAAGCAGGTGTGAGGCGAGTTTTGTAACGTAGAGTTCAATTGTTGACGCGTTCTGACAATGTTTCATTAATAAATGATATGATGATTTTTTTTTTCAAATGCTAATTTCCCACTCAAGAAAGTGATTGCCTAAACTCAGCATTACGGCAAAGACCTAAAAC
The DNA here is from genome assembly GCF_002204515.2 of Aedes aegypti. Taxonomy (NCBI): domain Eukaryota; kingdom Metazoa; phylum Arthropoda; class Insecta; order Diptera; family Culicidae; genus Aedes; species Aedes aegypti. The sequence goes on from NC_035108.1 coordinate 146,769,618, forward strand.
ACGAGCGTCCTAGGAATATCAATCATACTAAGCAAATTTCCCCTTGTGATTGATCATTGCCAGATTTGTTTCAATTTACAAACACTTTTTACCCTTTCCTCCCAGGTCTTTTTTTTTATTGCTACCGTCTGCAGAGTTTGCAGACGCAAACGACGGCATACGGGTTCGATCCAAATTCCAATGCTCTCCTCCTTGGCCCATCGGTCGTATTGTCGAGCTTTCGTCGACAAAGCATACCCTCCGTTTGTCGTTCTAGATTCGAAACGGATTTTGATTAAATCTTGTTATATTTCACAGATTCCCTCTTGCCACGTGTTCGGAAATAGCAGGATGGGGCACACAGGCTACAAATGATATTGCAACAAGCTCTTCGACAGTACCGGACGAATGTTTATTAAATCGCACTTCATCTTTCATTTGAACAAGTGTTTCAGATTGAGTATAAATATCAAAGATCCATTTTATATCAGAGATTTATATCCGTGTGAGCTTTGGAAGTTTCTACAGATTTATCTTTCCTAGTCGTCTTTTTCTACTATTTTACGGTTTTGCATGTCTAGCGTTTTGCCTTTACCCTTTCTTTCGCATTTCTTTTCTTTTCTCTTAATTACTTTCTACATTAGAGTTACTCAAAAGCGCTACAAAAACGCTGAACAATAATATATTACAACAAACATTACAACTGAGTTTTTGCAGGTTTTTGGTACTACAGTCGACTCTCCACATCTCGATGTTCTATATCGCTATATCTCTCCTTATGTCGATGGTTTTCTCAGTCCCTTCAATCTGCATATAAACTTTCTCTCTATATCTCGATACCTCCACATCTCGATATCTCCATATGTCATAACATGGTTCGACATGATTTTTGATATTTTTTTGTTCTCGATTTTTGATGAGCTGTTAAAAATAAGAGACATGGCTTGCGAAAGAAATTGGCCATAGTTCAAGTCGGAGGCCGATATTCGATTGGAACGGAGTATGGAAATCTTCGTTAACCAAGCGAGGGCGAGCAGACGAGTGGATGAATAGCACGCTTCCGGAACTAATCGATGACATGAGCCACATAATATATTCAATGCGGATGAAACCGGTCTTTTTACCCCCGTTGCTTCAAAAACGTGAAGTTACTTTCAGTGCTGTACGAGAGCAACACCAAAGCCTGGATGACGTCCTTAATTTTTGAGAAGTGGCTCATTGACCTGGACAAGAAATTTGAAATGAAGAATCGCCAAGTGCTCATGTTTCTCGACAATTGTACTGCTCATCCCAAAGGCGTGCAGGAGAATTTCAAATGTATCAAGCTCAGGCATTGAAAATGCTCAGCTCATGAGCATAAATCAGTCGATTTTAGGCATCGTTGATGCTCAGCTAAGGGTAGGCGGTGAGTTGGCGAGCTCGTTGAGGATTGACGCTCATCAGAACGCCCATACGTGATCAGAGCAGATCAGCAATTAGAAACCAAGTGATCACGATAGCCCATCGACGAATTTGAAGCAATTGTAGTTTTAGCAGGCCCCCCTTTCGAGAATTCTACAGGGATACGGAGTGTTTATATTAAGCTGTTTTGAGTTTGATTTCCATTTTCAGTACCAATGAATCAGATCTGAAAGGCTAAAAGCGACGGACACATGGAGTTCGCTTGAGACTGCTATCGAAGTCAGTTGGCGGGAGGCGGGAGGTTTTAAGAATGAAAATGGCAGTCCACCATGTTTTGTGGTTTTGTATCGCACTGTACGTGTGGCTCACTTCAGTCATCCTGATAGTGAAACTAGTGACTGTTTTCAACTAGTTATCGGAAAATTCATTATCGGATTCCGATTCCCGCTACATTTCTTTCCACCGAACGCTACATCCGTGTTGCAACCGTTGGATCTGGGCATAATCAAAGCGCTGAAGCATCACTACAGATATTCATTGGTGAAACAATGGATTGACGAAATGGAACAAAGAAAAGTATACTATTCCAAATAATATATTGTGTTAAATAATTTGTTTCTATTGCATATTTGTTTTCTCATGCGTTTACGGAAATTACAGCCTTGGATGCAATCAACATTTTGTCCAAGGCGTGGGCAGTGGATGTAAAGCCATCAACAATATCCAGCTGCTTCAGGAAAGGAGGGTTTGTTTTCAATGCTGAGATAGTTGAATAACCAGACGACGAAGAAATCGAAGACCATCTGCTAGTTTCGGATATTGAAATGTGTAAGCTGGGTGCAGACGAGTCTTTCAACATATACTGCGAAATAGACGCTAATGTACAATGCAGCGATCAGACAGATTCCGATATCCTTGAATACGTTCCTGGATCAATTCCAGAAAACAGCTTCGAGGAGGACTTCGCAAGTGGAACTTAATATTTCGAAACGAAAGAGATCACTGAAGAAGATGTGCGTTCAAACTTTCGAGCAATGCAGGAGATACTGACGACCACAGAAAATGTTCCTCCAAACATTTTCCAGCATTTTTATGCGATCGAGAACTTTTTAAACAATCGCTTCAAATGATAGCACTTTATAACCTAGTCGTATACATATGTTTGCAGCGCTATTTAGATAATAAAAAATAAGCATAAGCATAAGCATAAGCATTGACGACCGTACAATTCGTAGTTGCTACTCCGTGATTGACTAGAATAATCGAAGTTGCACAAGGAACCAACAGATGTAGCTTGGGAGTAGCTTTCCATCTTCAATGTACACTTTCGAGAACTCCAAACATTATGAAGTCAATAACGGCGCCGGCCACGTCCTTACGGTCATCGGGGAAAGGAAGGATAATGGGTGTGACATCCATTGTTACTAGAGACCGAGATCACCTCTGCATCTCCATGGTTGTCACGGGAAGGAGTATGTTGGTGGGGAGGGTTATAAGCTACATGATCAGGATTCACCTTGGTAAGTGATGCGATTCATGCAACTTCAGTAAAAAAAAAATCATCCATCAGTCTTCGAAGGCAACGAGAACCTATAGTAAGTCGACACTTTTAGTGTCGAACTATTCAAAGGTTTGTTTTGTAATAACAAAATATAGGTGGAAGAAGAAGGATCAGTAGATTATGTCGACACTTTCAGTGACGAACCATTCATATTTTGTAGAACAAATGTATAATAGTAAAGTAACCTTCCTACCGTTGTCGTGATAAAAAATCATTCAATGCGCGTGAAACAAAAAGAGAATAAAACATGTGGCTCCTATGTATTTCGACAGTCCATTTGAATGAGTGTGCGATTCATACCTTCAAATTCAAACCAAATGTTAACGTGTTCGTGAAAAATAAGAAAAGAAATTGCTCTATCTCTTCCTCCTTCAAGTCATCTCTATCGTTCCTTTTGTGTTTCCATTCCATTCTACATTCAAGTTACGCACACTCAGGCCAATGGACTATCGAAATACACTGGAACGCCCTATGAAAACTCGCCACAAGAAACCGGGTTGAAATTCACAGCTCTGCCCTATGAACCTAAAATTTGAATACAAAAAAAAAATCGCAGTGACCCAGAATCGAACCAAGAACCTTGAGATCGACAAGCCGGTGCACACACCACGCGCTAATCGAATCCTTGATATGGGGAGATGCTAAAACGATAGCTTTGTGTATCGTACTGCAATAATCGTTCCTCCCTCCACAAGGCAAAACGTATGAATATCGATAGGGGAGGTGGTGGCAAAATGAACACCGTGCCTTTTACCGCGAAAAAATAAATTTCAATGAATATTTATCACGCACGGACGATTTGGAGCATAAATCGGAGTGTTCGGGTTAATGCGGAGGTCAAATGGAGTGAAAATATCAACGAAAACTAAAATTTTAGAAAACCACGCTTGAAAACTAGATCCTACGCAACTTTTAGCTCGGAGATCTTGAGGATTTCCAGTGTGGTGTATATGATATGATGTCAATTTTGATACCTCAAGATTTTTTTTTTTTTTTTTGAATGGGTTACAGTCATCAATGGATAAATTGTTGGACATGCAGTGAAAAAAATTGTTTTGGTCACGTTTTTTGCATGATGTTCTTTTTACCACCCACAGTTGTTCATTTTACCCACATAGTGCAGGTAAAATGAACATTTGCATCCTTTTTTGCTAGCGATAAAAATATGTGACAATTTAGCTTTTTTAGTCTGAATTCGTGTCTCTGCTGTAGATAACATCCCTATTTACGATGTTGTGCGAAAGAACTATACCAATTCCTCGTTTCCTATCAGAAACAAGATGATATCCTAAAGGTATTCATTTTACCACCCCCTCCCCTAGCTAGTCCAGCTCGCATCGTGTAGATCATCGAAGCGTGCCACCAATCCCCTCCTCCACACCACCGCTGCTCATATGCAGAGCGTTACTATTTGCTCTGCACAAGAACAGCGGGAGAGCAAAAGAGACAACCAGTGACACGCCTCGGTGATCCGCGCCACCCGACGCAGACGTGATGTCCAAAATCATGTACGAAGGAGAATACCAACCAGCCGTCACACCGTATCCAACTGTACGTTTTCACTGTCTTCTCAACGCGCTGAGCCAAAATACAGCGACCAACCATCCCACTCAATTTGAACACACTTTGCAAAACATAAAACCCTACAATTATTTAACAACATCTTGATAAATCCGAGACAAAGTACACTCTTTGATCTAATCCATTCCAGCAAAACGTGTAAAAACATCCATTATTGTACTCTGCCGCGACTCGAAGGATCATCAGAATGGACCAATGCACGGCCACGCTAATTTGACGCTTGAGCCGTGCAAAATTTACTCGTTCTCATGATCACGTTAATAACACGGCACCGCTCAAATGTCAAAGAACGAGCTAATGAATTGGTGCAGAAACACATCGCGATTCCTCACACACCAACACTGTTAAACAGCAACGATTTTTTTTTCTTACGAAAAAGAGAAAGGTAGAACACCTATAAGGCTATCGCACCCCTCTCTTTCCAGCAACAAGATCAAATGGGATTTTTTGTTTGTTGTTTTCATACGGAAAAGGTTTCCGTATGAGAACAATCCACAAGCGTGCGTGTGCATGAAAGAGAAAGGTGATTAAGCGTCAGATAGCCGTATAGCTAGAAATGAAATGAAATAATGAAATAATACTCCCTTTGTCGATGGATGCATCAGCCATTCTTGTAGTAATGACCAAGCTGAGCATTTTCTTGATTTCACAGCTTTCAAGCACTAAACTTTCACAATAATTTCACAAATCAAACGCGGTACATATTAATTATTAGTCAGAACACATTTACGGAAATATTCTGCACAAATATAATGTATAAAAACGAAAAAATATCGGACACAACATTTTTACTATCATTACTTGAGCAGTGCTGCCAAGCCCTCTCCGCTATTTAGATAATAAAAAATATATAAAAAATAATTTATGAATTTTCTAAATTATATGAATTTTAAGTTATTCCCTCACGTAATATTGGCATTCAAATCCCCCCGAACATGCATCCTTAAAATTGTAGCTCCTTCGCACCAGATTTTGCCTTGGTACTCTCAATTCGCAACCCTCTATAAGAAATCAACGAAGGTGGCAAATTCAGGAACCGAAATTGAATACATTGCGAATACTGGTACAGGTGATTCAGTATTCGCCACCCCAATTTTCAATGCCAAATCCTTGATTCTGACGATATTTCATATATTACCAGTTAAACATGGATTGAAAGTATTTGTTCAACGTATTGGCAGTATTCAAAAACCTTTTGGTTGATTTACAAAAACTAGTAATCCTAAGGGTTGCAAATACTGGTACACCTACCCTAAATGAAACTTTCACTTCTATAAGATATCCTGATCAAATAACATTTACAATACCGTTTATGTACCACATAGCTTCTTTCCGATAGAAGCATTTCGCATCTAATTAATGCCACATGTTCATGCACACTATTTCGGCTGTCATTCCAGGTGTTTTTTTTCCAATCTAGTACAGTGGGATTCCGTTTTTGGCATGCTCCGTTTTTGGCATGCTCCATTTTTGGCACCCTCCGATTTTGGCAACAAATTGGATCCGTTTTTGGCAACATTTTTGAAAATCATTAAAATTTGTATTTTTTTGTAAATATTTTCATGTCTGTTGCTTTAATCAATTGAATAACCGGTCAACTCAACACCGATCACATTCCAGAGCTCCATTTTCGTCGATATTCTCCCAAATCTCAACAACGACTAAGGGTTCCCGTACGCGCTCATTTAGTTCGGGATGTTTATTGGTCATGCATTCGCAACGTTTAATGAGACCAATAATCCAACTAGAGTGCAATTTCTTTTCTTAGGCATTCATACTAAATGACCAGCCCACTTGAGTCTGCCTGGTGATACACTAAAAAACACTTTTCTTCATATTTGGAACAACTTGATTGAACACAAGCATCGACGTAAGAGAAACAAAAATTCTATGACTCACACCGAATTCAATCATAAATTTCATAGATATATATACAGCAAAATGTTTATAATAACTTTTTAAGGAATTTCATTAAGTAAATTGCGTTATTCTGGAGAATTGCAGAAGATTCAATATACAATCCATAAAAAAACAGTGCATATTGTACTACATTCTATATTATGTTTTAAGAATTCCACTTTATTCTCAATAATATCATTAGAGTGTGCAATAAAAACGATTGACAGTGTTTTAACTTTTTGTCTGTAGTATGTATATTGATCTCTCTGCGTTAACTATTAAGAGCTACGTTACCTCTTTTTAGACATTCTGTAAGACGTTAGATTTGTTAAGAAACGATCCAGATTCCTAGCGGACACTTCTGTAATTTTCTAGCGGGATAATGTAGATTTCTAAGGATATTTTGAGTATTTTGGCGAAATCTTGGTGATTTCGAAAAGGTTTCCAGAGGAATTTGAGGAGGGCTAGTGGTAGTCTAATAATAATAAACATTTGAAAATTCTTATCGGAGGCTTGAAAATTTTTAGCAATATCGCAGCGGAATTCAAAGATGCTCCTCTTCCTAGAAAAATCCTTAGCGGGATGCTGAGAACTCTAGGCAAGATTCTACGGGTTCCTAGCAAGATGCTTCAGTGTCCTAGCGTTTTCCTGTAGATTTCTTACGATCACCTGAAGATTACTATCAGGCTCTTGAGGTTTCATAGCGGGATCCTGTAAATTTTTGTTGATCTCATAAGGTAAATGTAAAACGTATATCAAGCTCAATTATAACTCATTTCAAGTAAAAATGATATTCTGCAGAATTACAAGCCGCGTTTATGGATCACCTCATGTTTATGGTTGTTTATGTTTGCCCTTTTGACTTCAGTCAATCATTCATTATGAAATGTTTTACACTTTATCAGAAACAATTGAGCAATTCTACACTTAATTTATTATTCTATTTCCCATTATTTTAAGCGCAATTAGTGACACCTAAGTTCTTATTTTTTCACTGTGTGAGTTAGCAATTGAATTTGTTGAAATTACGGCTAAAATAATCGTAAATTGTTTATTCCTAGATGCGCTAAAGAATTTGATAACCTAAAATCACTAGTGACAAAGATTAAATCACTAGTTAATTAGTAAGTAAGTTATGGAACAGCTTCGAAATTAGTTTAAATACTCAAAATGCCCTATTTACTTAATTTAGTTCTTGAATCCTACGAAGAAACCGTAAATTCCCAGTGCAAGATATTCCTTCTGGTTACTTCTTCAAGACAGAAGAAAAACTTGATGTAAGTCTCTGATAATCCTAGCAAAATCCTATGAAAAACCTAATAAAACTTATTTTTTAGCTTTAAGCTGTCATCACTAACGACTGCTTTGATGACGGTTTGCATTTCTATCCGAACAGTTTTATTTTAACAATTAATTGATACCATAAAAGTTGTTTGTTTTAAATTTTGTAAATATCCCTTTTTTAAACATAGGTTTTTTTTTTTTTTTTTTTTGTCTTTATTTAAGAGGCTTTCAGCCGAACGCTGGTTCACCTCTTTAGATACTTATATAGTTAACTTATTACTATAAACATCAATTAGATTTTTGTGTACAAATCGGTTTTCTTCAAGAGTGCTATCAATTTTGTTTCTTCAGCTTCAGAGTTTTGCAGAATGCCCGCGATGCTGGTTTGTAAATTTATAGTAGTCCTATCTAATTCTAGTTCCGTGCAATTTACAAGAAGATGTTCCACAGTAATAGGCACTGCACATGCCGGACATATTGGCCTGCAGGTGTTCGAAATGTAGTGTGGATGTGTTACTCGAGTGTGTCCGACTCTGAGTCGCGATAGAATTTGTTGTTCCCTGCGCAATTTTCGATCATTCCACTTCCCTATGTCTACCTTTATTTTCCGAAGAAAAAGGTCACGATTCATGAACCATTGGTGCTGCCACGATTCGTAGACACATTGTTGGATACTTCGTCGTGCATCAATTCCTGGAATGCTTAGGCTCCACATTCTAGAGTTTCTCCCTTGGTCAGCAAGGCGGTCTGCCTGCTCGTTACCTTTGATACCACAATGTCCAGGTATCCAGCAGAGCGTGGTGTTGGATGAGATTGCAGCCTCGATTTCTTGGATGATAGAATGTTTCTGTTGTGGGTTCTCTAATGCTGAAAGAACACTGGCTGAGTCAGTGAGGATAACGGTTGGGACTGCAGGATCGTTTATTAGATTGATAGCAAGACGAATTGCTGCGGCCTCAGAAGAAAAAACGGAGAACTCGTCTGGAACCCTTCTAGCTACGCTCAAGTTATCGCTGTATACGCCAATACCAACTTTCCCTCTAGCTCTAGATCCGTCCGTGAAAATTTTTTTGTGACTGGTGTACTTAGTGTTCAGCAAATGGTTGAGTACCGCCGATACTCTAGCAGCTGAATCTCCTGCTCGAATAGTCCGCTTCACTGACCAGTCAATTGTTGGGGCTGGTTGATTCCATTTTCTGTCTCCAACCCGATGGACTTGTGCTATCGGTGGGAAACGTATGTTCGCATTCTCTGTGAGAAGTTGTTTGGCTTTCTCGAGGACGAAAACATTTCTGCTGTCTCCATATGTTTTCTCAAGAAAGCTGATTGCCCTGTTAGCTGCTGTAATTGTCAGAAGATAGTGGAAAGGTAGTACACCAGCTTCCACACATGTAGCTAGAGTAGGAGAACTGGGAAGTAGGCCAGATGTGAGACGAATTACTCTGTTGTATACTGGACTAAGGAGATTAATCAATTCTATGTATGAGCGCACGGTAATTTCTAATCCATACAAGAGTTTGCTGATAACTATGCTACAAGCGATATTGGAGAGAGATCTTCGGTTGTTTGATTTGTGCCTACCGCTTATTGCTTTGATTAGTCTTATTCTGCACTCCGTTTCCTTCTTTATTTTATTGAAATGCGCTTCGAAATTACATTTCCTATCAATTATGACACCGAGTATTCGCAGCTCTTTTTTATAGGGTATTTCACATTGTCCTATCGTTACTGGAGTTTTCCATGGGTGATGTCTGAAGGTGCAGCAGTGTGTTACAGAGCATTTTTCAGCAGCCATGGTGAATCCAACGTTTTCTGCCCATTTAGCAACCGCTCGAACAGCTGCTTGTAGTTTCCTTCGAATTATTTTCGGACTTTTTCCAACGACAACTATTATTATGTCATCTGCATAGACAAATATGAAAATGCCTTTCGGTAGTCTATCGAAGATAGAATTCATGGCAATTAGAAAAAGTGTTACCGCCAGGACGGAGCCTTGTGGCACTCCTGTCTCCTCTTGGAACATTTTTGAACGCGTGTTTCCTATCAACACTTGAAAGGATCTCTGCTGCAGAAAGCCTTGAATAAATTTTCCCATATTTCCGACGATGCCCCAATCTATGAGCTGTCTCAGAACTTGTGGGCGCCATACTCTGTTGTAAGCTTTTGCGAGATCCAGAGCAGCGATATCCACATGGAGGTTATTCGAAAGAGCATCGTCAATTATTTGGGCAAACGAAGCAAAGTATGAACCCGTACCCCTACCTTTAAGGAATGCATGCTGCCTTTGATCAAGTTTATCCTGGAGTATTAACGTTAGGCGCCTATTCACCATACGTTCCATAATTTTAGATGCGCAACTGGTTAGCGCAATCGGTCGATAGTGACTTGGATCACTTGAGTATGTTCCCTGCTTGGGTATAGGTACCACCAAACTATGTCTCCATCCATTTGGAAAAAGGCCCATAGTCCAGACGTTGTTGAAGCTTTCAAGAAGGGATATCTTCACCCGGAAGGGTAGACGCTTGAATAAAAGGTAGCTAAGTTCGTCAGGTCCTGCTGATTTGCTTTTTGTAGAGTCGAGGGCGAATAGCAATTCTTCGACGGTAAAAGGCATGTTGTAATCGTGGTTGTTGGTATCATCGGGGATTGCTATGTTGATGCTAGGGTATTTGCTCTTTTTCTGGGTGGCCAAGAAATTCGGCGGGTATAGCGACTGCGACGAGATTTTTGCGAAATACTCTCCGATGCTGTTGGCTACAAAGGCAGGATCATTTGAAACGGTATCGTGTTGTCGTATAGTGATTCCTTGTGATCTCCTTTTTCCGCTTAAAGCATTAACTCTCCGCCACATTTCAGTGGTGGACTGGTTGCTATCGAAACCTTCTAGAAATTCTTCCCATGAATTCTGTTTCGCTTTTCGGATGATGTCTCTGCATTCGTTTCGAAGTAGTTGGTACTCTTTATTAATGTTACTCCAGTCTGGATGATCCTTGGGAGTTCGTTTTCGTCTGCGGAGGGCTTTTCTGCGAGCTTTCACTGCTGCTTTCGTTACGTCGCTCCACCAATGTAGCGCTTTTCTTCCTGGCTTACTGCTCGTTCTTGGAATGTTGGCCTTAGCAGCATCTAGGATTAGTTCGCCTAGCTGCTCAGGGTCGTACACGTGTTCTGGATTTATCGAGGTGAGTAAGTCCTGCTCATAAGTCTCCCAGTTTGCGTCGTCGAGTCGCCATCTTGGTCGCCTGGTGATTTTTGGTAAGACCTCGGTACTTAGAATTTCAATTGGATGATGGTCACTGCCCATTGGATCTGTATGGATAGTCCATCTTAAAAGTCTAAGCATTTCACAAGAAGCCAGCGAAACGTCAATACAAGATTGATAACTGCAACGGGAAAAGGTTGCACTCCCGTCGTTAAGGACGATTAGATCGTTTTCTTCGGCTACTTGTAGTATGACACTTCCTCGTTTATCGGTTTTCGATGATCCCCAGGCATAGTGATGGCTGTTCATGTCACCTAGTATTAGTACTGGTTTTTCAAGTTGGTTAAGCAGATTTTGTAGAAGGGTTCCTAGTTCGTCCACACCGTTTTGTGGAAGATATATGGAAACAACTGTATGTGGAAAGGGAAATTCCATTTTCACAGCAAGAGCGATAAGAGGCGTATTGAGTTGAACTGGAGTATGTGGAGCTGAATGGCGCACAGCGATTGCGACATTCTGAAAGCGAGTTGAGCCAGTTTTGATGTACCACTTGTATTGCCTCCGAAGAAGCTGATTAAATGCATCACCATCCGATTTTCTGCAGTGGATTTCCTGTAATGCTAAAACTTGTGGGGGATTTTCATGCGTCAATAGTTGCAGGTCGCTGAGGTTGTTGAAAAGTCCATTTATGTTCCATTGCAACGCCAGTGGAGTTGCAGTTCTGCGACTAGTCGAGGTTGTTGATGCTGAAGAGCTTGACATTCGTGTAGATTCGCAGTCTTCGGGTCTTGGTGGAGTTGGGTATTCTTGTAGAATAAGGTCACTATGCGTGACTGTAGTATGGCTGGCACTCGCCGTCTGTTGGATGTGGAACAGTCGATCGTACTCTGCGGAGTTTGATACTACTGTCGATGGTAGTGGTGCTCGGCTGCTATGCAGAACTGCTTCCTCGGGTTGATTTGGCTGAACATGGTCGGGTTTTCGGAGCGAGTGATCTTGAAGTCGATCCTCCAAAGTATGCGTGGGGACTGAAAGGGATGGCGAGACTACATACGGTGGTTCGGTGGCTTTATTGAATGTACTTGCCTGAGATATCAGGCCCCCCACACCTACTGCCGCCTGGAATGCTTCTCGGGGACGTCTGGTGATTTTTCCAGGCAGGGTCAGTGTGGGGTGAGGCCTAGGGTTTTCGAAACCCATGAAACTTTTCCGGATCTGGTCGTTTGATTTGCTGGTTACAGGGTTTGCATTTGTTCTCGTTACGATTGGTGGATTTAAAGCGTTGTCTTCTAAGGCCGCTCTGAGGGATTCCCCGTCTACGGGTTGGGGTATGGCTTCCCGGACAGTTCTTCCTCTCAGATGCGCTTCCGCTTGTGGAAGTGGGAGGGGTACTGCACTTTCCCCTCTCCCAAGCCTTTCCTCATTTGTTTGACTGATGTGATGTATAGGGGTTTCTGCGTTTTGGGCGGTGAACTGACTAGGTGCGTTGGTAGGGGTAATATTACATGCTTGTGTTTTCGTCTTGAAGAACTTAAATGGAGGAAGTACTGCTTTCTGGTGCTGGATCACCATCAGAGATATCCACAATTTCTTCTTCATCGATGTATTCTATCATTGGGTCTAGTTCCAAGTGGGATATGGCGGACTTCATCGTTTTCTTGGGAGGAGATCTTGAGCCTTCAGGAGAAGTGTTGAGGACACTCCTCATTTGTTTCAAATGTTCTTCTTCTTTCTTGGTCTTTCGTTTGCTGATTCCTTTGAGACTGCTTGTTGTAATGACAACTGGTTTCTGCTGGTCGCGTGATTCGTGTTCCGAACCCGACGGCGGCAGGGCTACATTGTCAGTTTGCTTATTAGTCGGGGTGCTGAAGTACGGTTGTAACGCTTCCACCTTTCGCTCAAGAGATTCCAACAGCGAGTTTTTCGTTTTCATTTCTTCGAAGAGTTTCAGTATCATTCCATCTTTCTTCTTGTTGTCCTCAAGTAATTTTGAAATGGTTTCGTCTTTCTTTTTATTCTCAGCCATTAGTTCTTCGAATTTACTGGCATCCAACCGAGATTGGGCAGTGACTTGCGCGTATGAACCTTGTCCTTCCTCGATACGTCTTCTGGCCTCTGGGTAGGTTAAATTCCCATCCACCTTCAATTTTACGACGGCTGCTTCTTTTCGGTATACTGGACATTTCCGACTGCCAGGGCGATGATCACCTTGACAGTTGCAACAGAAGGCCGGCGCTTGGCAGCTATCACCATCGTGTTCCTCAGAGCAGTTGTTACATCTATTCGGGCCTGGGCATCGTAGTTTTGGGTGGCCGTATCGGAAACAAGCATAGCAAAGAAGGGGATTTGGGTAAAACGGACGAGTTGGGATACGCAGAAGTCCGATTTTCACGTGATTAGGGTAGGTGGTTTGATTGAAGGTCAGTACTAGAGCTGGGGTGTTGATTAATTTGCCGTTGTCGTTCCGTGTGATTCGTTTGACGTGTGTTACATTTTGGCTGCGCAGTTTTTCGAGAGCTTCTGCCTCCGAGTAGTGGATGGCATCGAACGACGAGATTACGCATTTGCTGCTGTTGAGCCGAGGATGAGGTACTATGGTGATTTCCGTTCCGTCGAGTAGAGTGGTTGTGTTGAGCAATTTGGTCACGTGAACTGGATTCCGAACACGAAGAATGTAGCGTGAGCAACGTTCTTCGCTCTGTGCCGATTCAATCGCTTTATTTCCCACTACTGCTTCAATGCTCTTCCCTATCAAATCAGGATCCACGGGTAAAGCAGCTCCATCTTTCCCAGTCATTTGCAAAATCGTTAGTCGACCGAATTCGTTTTGTGGGTCCATGAAACTCGGGTATCTTGGACCCAACGACCCTTCGGGGTCGCCCCCGTAGGGAGTTGACATTGTTTCTGTCTTGTCAGCTATGCGGTAGTTTTTTTCATGCACTCGGAGATCGAAAACGAGCCAATGATGGGTAACAGTCACCTGTTACCTACCCCAATATAAATTGGTCAGTGACCAATTTTGAATTCGATTTCTCCCACTGTTCGGTCGATCGTCTGGTCTCTATGTGTTTCGTATAGCTGCAAATGATGCGCTGAATACAGCGATGGTCACTCACAACTCAGTCACACACGGTCAAAACGTTGAGTTGTAGTGATAACAACACTATCACTGTGAACGAATAAACCAACGTTCGGTGTCGACGAGTGTGTTGTAATGGACGCGGATCGTACACTTGTTTAGAACAAGTGGAACCGATTTTGCAACCACTAAATAGTGATTTATGGTCGATTCGACCAATAGAGACACTAGCGAAATTGTCCGCGGTCGGTAGATCTTTGCGTCCGGTTGGAGCAAGAATTTTTCCACGACGAGTCACGGATAATTTTACGAAAAACGTAGGTGAAAAGTTCGCGACGTATTTACGCTTTGGCTATTCACGCACACTCCTTAAACATAGGTTGTCCTTTTTTATTTTACTGCTCTAATAATCATTTACCTTTTTCCTGTTAGGAACATAAACCACTGCGACCAATATTTGATCTATTGTAGTATTTCTCGTGTCCTTTGTTTGGTGCATGTCGTATTACTTTGTCACTATCCAGGTTCACTGGTAGATATTTACCCGATAACGCACCACGAAAAGGTGATAATTTTTAAACTTGGTTTTTCTTTTTTCAATCGTAGGCAGTTCATTGAAGCTTTGCTGTGTTAATATAGTTCTGCTCACAGCTTCTCCTTATTTCAACAGGAATTTTCCCTTCTTTAATCAGAAGGCAATTCTTCATAGATAATTATACCAATAAAAAATGACAGAGCTACTGAAACTTTAAGCAAATTTTGTTCTGGTAATTATATCCTACTTCTTCAATTTTTATTGTAAATGCAAATATCACGGATTCTACTGTTTTGAACCAACATTTTCAATGCATCCGATTAAGAGTGCTTCGGAAGGCCCAAGCATGACGCTTCGTTTTCGAGACGCCGGGAGTTTGTTTTTTTTTTCGCGTGTTTTGCTGGGCAGTGCTTCGGAAGGCCCAAGCAAGACGCTTCGTTTTCGAGACGCCAGGAGTTTGGTTTTTGTTTCGCGTGTTTTGCTGGGCAGTGTTTTGGAAAGCCCGAGCAAGACGCTTCGTTTTCGGGACGCCGCGATTTTGGTTTTTGTTTCGCGTGTTTTGTTGATCAGTGCTTCGGAAGGCCCAAGCAAGACGCTTCGTTTTCGAGACGCCGGGAGTTTGGTTTTCGTTTCGCGTGTTCTGCTGGGTAGTGTTTTGGAAAGCCCGAGCAAGACGCTTCGTTTTCGGGACGCCGCGATTTTGGTTTTTGTTTCGCGTGTTTTGTTGATCAGTGCTTCGGAAGGCCCAAGCAAGACGCTTCGTTTTCGAGACGCCGGGAGTTTGGTTTTCGTTTCGCGTGTTCTGCTGGGTAGTGTTTTGGAAAGCCCGAGCAAGACGCTTCGTTTTCGGGACGCCGCGATTTTGGTTTTTGTTTCGCGTGTTTTGTTGATCAGTGCTTCGGAAGGCCCAAGCAAGACGCTTCGTTTTCGAGACGCCGGGAGTTTGGTTTTCGTTTCGCGTGTTCTGCTGGGTAGTGTTTTGGAAAGCCCGAGCAAGACGCTTCGTTTTCGGGACGCCGCGATTTTGGTTTTTGTTTCGCGTGTTTTGTTGATCAGTGCTTCGGAAGGCCCAAGTAAGACGCTTCGTTTTCGAGACGCCGGGAGTTTGGTTTTCGTTTCGCGTGTTTTGCTGGGTAGTGTTTTGGAAAGCCCGAGCAAGACGCTTCGTTTTCGGGACGCCGCGATTTTGGTTTTTGTTTCGCGTGTTTTGCTGGGCAGTGCTTCGAAAAGCCCAAGCAAGATGGTTCGTTTTCGGGGCACCAAAAAGTTTTGCTGTTCGCGCTGTGTGAGTGCGAAAAGATATTCGTGTTCAATCGAGGATGGATTACCAACTAGTGAGCTCGTTTCATGCTTATGATAACACATTTTTTCATGAAAGCGTTAGTTTTATGTAATATTCAATAAAAATTTGTATGGTTCGTCACTACAAGTGTCGGCATTATGCTTGTTTTATACAATTCTAATATACATATAAATTTTTTTGATATTACTTAAGATATTTTTTGAACTGTTCGACATTATGAATGTTGACGTATTTTTTAAAACTTGTACCAAAGACGTTTCTTCTTGAGACAAAAATGCACAGCAATACACTTATGTAATTTTCACACAAACTATGTATGGTTCGTCACTACAAGTGTCGGCATTATTCCTGTTTCATTTAATTTATAATATGTTTTCTCTTTTCGCCATTAATAAAAACTTCTTTTGAATGGTTCGACATTATAGATATTGACGTTTATTTTGAATCATTTACCAAAAACTTTTCGAGACAAAAATAAAAACTAGCTTTAAGTATAAGTCGTATTTTTCCTCCTTATCCATGGATCGCATCACCGACCAAAGGTGACTCCCAGATCTTTTCCTGTTCCACTAATAAACACCCTTCCCGTGATGATTGTGGAGATGCAGAGGTATTCTCGGTCTCTAGAAGCAACAATCATTACACCCTAACATTCCTTCCCCATCCCAACTGACTGTAAGGACTTGGCCGGCGCCGTTATTGGTCAATAATATTAGATCTGCTAAAATTGCACTTCGAGAGTAAGCGGAAACTCCCATCCCTTATTCATTTGGATCGCAGTGCAATTATTACCAGTTCCGATCAATCACGGAGTAGCAACCATTGACATGTACACGTACAGTCAGTCTATGCTATGCTATGCTAACAATTGAGCAATTCTACACTTAATGAAATCTTGTAAAATTTGTCGCTAAAGTTCAAAAGTTAAACCGATTTTTAATGTTCATCAAATACAAAAAAAAGAATGCCGTTTTGCAATACTCAGCGCTTTTCTTTTGTAAATACGTCTTTTTAAGAACGCAGTAATACATTTTATTTTTATCGTATTCTTACATAGTTTTAGGAAAATGTCGAGTTTTTGAATGAAGGTCATTTATGCGATTATTGATTTTGCTTGGCCCACTCATACAAATATTGTACATAAAGCTTCCAAAAAAAACATTGAAGATTTTAAGGCATAAAAAGTATGTAAAACGTTCGCCACAATTAACGTTACGGGGCAACATAGCACAGTATAGTCGCACCGCCACCAAACCGGATCGCGCCAGTGAGACTCGCGACGCGCCTCAACTCGCCGCATTTTGATATCAGTTTTTGAGTGTGGCGCTGCATTCTTACGATTTTTATGAACACAGCGTACTATTCACATATTAGCTGCGATGCTCGGGGCGCGAGAAAATAATAATTTTAAATAAGTGTTGGTCTTGATTTCTATCGGATGCATAATACAACCCCACGGAAAACTCCTTCGAAGTGAACCATACCGAAGTCTCGATGCTATATGATTCCATAAAGATCATGTAACTACATTCTAATGATGTTTTCAAAACCAATTATGGAAAAATAAAATTTAAAATATGGGTTCCAATTTTGGTACGGTTCTGTTTTTGGCAACTGAAAATTTCGACTTTGATTCCAAAAACGGAATCCCACTGTGCTCTTAAAACCTTTGTTCTATATCTTGATCTCTCCCTATCTCGATGGTCGCTTCAATATCGAGATGTGGAGAGTCGACTGTATTAGGTTATCCGAAGAGTATCTTCAGCAGCCTTACAAATCGTACGGCGCGTTTTATATTTTTTGAATTCATCATACGATTTATAACCGTTCTGAAGATGACCTAATATGGATTGACTTGAAATATCTTAGCTAAAAACTTCAAATCAAGATTTCTTGAGATTTCTCCCAGGGATTTGAAAAAAATGCCAAGAATCACAAAATAACTTCAGTACAACAACAGTAATAACAACGGTCTAACGGGGCACCGTGGGCCAGCAACTCTCTATCGTCACTTACATAAAATATTATGTGAGTAATACGATGTGTTGGAAAAATTCTACCGAGAAACATCGGGTACCAACAATTTAATTCCCAGGGGATGCTTCTTTTGGCCTGTACTGTAACTTTACCTAGGAATCTCAATCTTGTAGTCCAGACCATGCAATGGAAAGCGGAGAACAAAGCGCCGAAAGCCACTTACCATTTCGTTCCTTCGTCAGTCGCTGCGAGTAGATGTTCAGTATAATCGATAAATCATCGGTGGATCGGAATTCCACACTCGAATTACCGCCGAAGCTCGTATCGAGTTGCAATCCGCCGCTGGTGCCGCTTCCTCCACTCGTGCCGGACAGGTTGTAATTCGAGGACGATAGATTTGACATTTGTTTGTGCTGTTTGACGTGATTTATGGCGGCTGACCACCTGCAGGCGAAAAAGAAAGCGAAATTGATAGGAACCTATTAGATGATGTCGATCACAACACGGGAGAGGGCAGTCAAGATGGGGCAACCGGTAACTGATATGGTAATTGGATGGAAAGGTAACGGAAATGTTCTAATCAAAAGGATACTTGGAGCTCATTGCTCTTTTCATGGCAAATATATTTGTTCTCAATATGATCGGTGTCATGTATTCCGAAAACCGGAAACGTTCATTTCAAACGCAAGTTAAGGCCCTAGTAAAAATGGCACAAAAGTCAAAACTGAAAAAGCAGTTTTCTCCTTTTAAACAACAAACCGAAGAAAGTAAAAGCACACAGCTCCTAAATTTGCCAATAAAAAAGGCTGTGTGTTTTTATTTTCTTCGATTTGTTATTTAAAATGAGAAAACTGCTTTTTCAGTTTTGACTTTTGTGCCATTTTTACTTACACTTTACTTAACACTTGTCCGCCTACGATATGCGTTACTTACACGGACGACGCAACCTCGAAATCTGTTGTAACGGTGAGATTCACCCACTATATCTCGGCTGTCCTAAACCCGATTCACAAAATTTTGCCACCTACGGAAATTTATAGACTTCCAGATTCGTGCGAAATTTTTGAATTTTTTTCAATTATACGCGCACAACTTGGGGATGGTACACAATCTAGGTCAAGCTAAATTTCAACTCTTTTGACCAACCCCCTCTACGATAAGGTTACTCGACCAAACGGAAGAAACAAGATTATAAGAGAATGTGTTCCCCTGATATAATTTTTTTATATCACCAGTTGTTATTAAACATGTACCGTTAGTAGTTAAAATAACAAAAGTATTAACAATTCTAAATCATAACAAATCTTATTATAATTATTACACAATTATTGTGTTGCAAGGATGTTACAAAATAACAAAATTATTGCAATTATGTTACTCTTTATGATATCGGATGTTATTTGCAACAAACTCATAAATGCAATGTTAAAATTACAACAAATGTTGTTATGAATGTGTTACTAAAAATATAACAAGTTGAGAAAAAAGCCATTTTGATAACTAAATTATATCAACTTCTGTTATTTTTAACAGGTGCTGATAGGATTGTGTTAAAATCTTGTTATGCAGTTCTGGTCGGGTAGTAACTCCAAATAATCATTTTTGATGATTTTCTGCTGAAGAAACTCTAATATTTTCACAAAAATGTGAATAATACAGAACACATGCAATTTTTCTAATGTAATTTGATATATATTGCAATGACTCATCAATTTTATTATTTTCTCGAGAAACAAATTTGCTGAACATTGTTGGTGCCTGTTCGTACAAGAAACAACGATATTTTCACATTTCTGCAATTCGATAATTGAAATTTTTCTAAAAGTGATAAACATAAATGTGCAGAACATGCTTGATGAGTTTTTCAAAGAACTACAACTTTTAATGAAATACAGAAAATTGTAAGTCTTCTTCTGCAATTTAATAATTGCCGCAATGACTTATA
Organism: Aedes aegypti; assembly: GCF_002204515.2. Classification (NCBI taxonomy): domain Eukaryota; kingdom Metazoa; phylum Arthropoda; class Insecta; order Diptera; family Culicidae; genus Aedes; species Aedes aegypti. Next base: position 146,789,361 of record NC_035108.1, read on the forward strand.
TATTTAATGGTTAAGAAATTCTCATGTTAATAAATGTAAGTTTATCCTAGCACAGATTTTATAGGAGTGTATATCAGGTTTTTTTGATAAAGCTCATAACTATGACCATATCGTCACGTAGACGGATGTATCCTGACTAAAGGCTTGTACCAAAAATATAATAAAATTTTATCAGAATATGATATTAGGGCAGTTCAAAATTTGAAAAAGTTTACTATCCGTACCATAAAAAAAGTATTCTGTAAAATTATCAGCTTGAATTTTATGATTTACAAAGCATAATATATTTTATTGTGTGTCCCTGATCACCATTCTTCAGTATTTCAACATTCACACAAAATCTAAATCTATATTGTTGTTGATCAGATCATGTAAACTTCTGATAAATATTAACCAAATGAAGATAAAATGAGTTACTTTGTTTCATTTGTGAACAATAAACAAAACTTATTGGATTTGCCAAATTATCAACGCATTCACAGAATGTTATGATTATCGTTTAATTTTTGACTAATTGTAAGTGATTAAAGATTATTTCGTTGCGGACATAAGTCCAATTTTAAATTGCTTGTTTTACATCAAATCATACATTTTCCTGTAATTGCACCAAATATCATGCTTTGTTTGAATTGTCATATAATTTATCAAAAAGCTTGTAACTGAATGAGTTACCTCGTATATCGAACAGTATTATATTTTTGATACTTTGTATCGAACATAATAACCTGGTTTGAAATGGAGACGCATGCAGTCCGTTTCATTTTGCGCGCTCGAAGTGGTTTTTTCGCTGGCTTCGTTCGTTTGCCCAGTGCTTTGCGAAGACCCAAGCAGTCCAATTCAGGAGTCCCGCAAGGTGGCCAAATTGGACAATTCGATGAAATAACTCAGATTTATTCCCTCAAAACCAAATGAATTGTGCCAAATTCGATTTCTTTTTATGTTTGGATGTATTTTGCCGAAAGAATGAATATTCTGGTCCTTTTGGAGCACCGGAATGGCCACCGGGAAACCCGTAATATGAGACCACAAAGTTTTAGCACCAAAAGTAGGCATGAGACGGCTCAATCTTCATGATTTTGAATCCCTGTGACTTTGCTAGCTCAATTATTGATAAATGGCCACCTTGATTCTTCTGGGCCACCGAAATAACCCAGGAATGACCACCGGAGATGCCAATTTCAGGTTTTTTTTTTCCAAAACTAGGCATGCGACGGCTCATTCTTCATGATTTCGGATACATGTGACTCTTCTAGTTCAATTATTGATGAATGACCAATCATTTGACATCTTTACGATGTTTGTTTACATTTCGTTTACCTTAAGCTGGTGACTTTTAAAGACGATGTAAACGAAAGCTGTTGTGATACATTACAAGTATGAATGATAATCCTATAATCGAAATCAAAAAAGTTTAATGTAACAAAGCTATATTGAATAAAATTATCATCCTATGCCATGAGTGCCAAACAGCACTGCTGGTTCGTCCCGAAAGGGATATGATTCTCTGGATAAATTAAAACTACAGTCCGGAACGTATTCTAAGCGAATTCCTGTACTAGTTCAAGGAAAACTTTCCCAAGAAATTCACTTAGAAAAATCTCTGAAGCCTCAGGAAAATGTTCATGGAGGGATTCAGAGAGAGAGCTAGTTATAAGACCATGAAAAAACCTAATATGTAACATTAATGACAAATTGTTCGTGGAATTGCTTACCAGATTCAAGTAAAAAGATAACAAGCAGTTCTGCTGGCAAGATCTTAGGAACAATCCTGGAAAGCTTCAAAGCATGTTTTAAGACAATTCCTTACAATATCCGTAGCGGGTTCTTGACGGAATTTTTGAATGATTCCCTACAAGCCTGATTTTGAACTATGCAAAAATAAAGCCAATATAGTGCTTATTTAATGCCTGTACACATCAGGCATGGAAGCATCAATGGTGCGGTAATAAGGTTTCTGAGCGAAGGGAATGCTGTTATTAGGCATACCTACATTTCCAGTGCAATTATGATGTATTTTTGATGCTGATATGGGGCTTATTATTAGTGCTTATGGTTACTTATAGCAATAGAGCCTATGGAAGACTTTGAAAAACGATTTCCATTCTTAATAATGTGCCAAATTTCAATAAACTGTTTCTGGTTGTGAACAGTCATAAGCTCCACCAAATTCTAAAAAAGCAAGGGCTTTATTACGTGCTTGACGATTATTCATAACGGAATAAAACCATTGCATGCAAAATCTAGTCTCGTGAAAAGAAAGAACATCCTAGCGGTGTAAAACATCAAAAAGAGGCGATACATACATGACGTGACATAGCTACTAAATGATGTTCTTCATTGCAAGGACACCAGCCACAGAAAGGACCCACATCCATTCTAAGCAGTGCATTTTCATGACCCTCATTCATCACCATCCCGCAGTGAACATAAAAGAATGAAAAGAAAGCCAGTAGGAGGAACACGAGATGGCAAATATACAAATCATCGCACAATTCTCGTCAACAACATTTCCACCCAGGAAACCAGGCAAACCAGTTGCAAAATACATCAACGCGGCGGGAATAAATGACATTGAGCAGAGAAAAAAGAAATCCATGCATAAATTAGCCCCCATCTGACCCAAAAAACACGGAGAACGGATAGCTTTTCGCAATCTCCGCAACACCCTTCCAGTGCTGCACAGTAGTCCAGATTTTGAAAAATCATGGCGAAAATTATGCATAGTTAATATTTTACTAGTTTTGATTAGGACCAGTGTTGTGGAACAAGTTTCAGGATTGCAAATCATATTTTGGGCATAATCACCATATTTGCATTTTCATTTCATTTCATTTTATTGGTTTGTATTAACATATAAACATGTCACATAATTTTCTTAGCTGATATATGAGATTCCTTTCAACAGCTCAATAGTTCAGTTTGCCAACAAATTAACCGGTTACAAAAACAAATTAGCATTAAAGGGAAAAACTTCAAAATTGCAAAAAAGTAATGGGGATAAAACTACAAATTGAACTTTAACACTTCACTTTTGCAAAAAAAAAATAAAATACTAAAATCACTAATAAGGCGAGCAAATACCTTCAAACCTTTAAACGCACACAAAGATACAGAAAAAGGACTTGTACACCATTTCAAATCAAAAGTTTCAGAACATATTTACAATGAACAATATTTCCTAAATACAAAAAATATCAAACTCTTACGACATATTTCAAATCCTTGGAAGCTTGACGTAGCGGAAAGCATAGAAATTTTCAAACAAAATAACAATAAATTACTAAACAAAGTCGCAGACGAAATAGACCTACAGTGCTGTTCTGAATAGTAGCAGCGCATGTCGATTTTCATACAAAATGCTCAACTTTGACATGCTGTAGTTTTGTTCCCTTTCAAGCAATCGAGCTGAAATTTTCTCCACAGAACTACAAATGTGATCAATTTTGTAACTACAAAATTTCAGTTTTTTATGAGTCCCTGTCGAAAAGTGAGACACTAGGTGAAATTTTTCGAAAAAATAGCAGTTTTTCATTTTAAAATTTTTCTTCTACAAATATTTTAAACATTTTCGGTTTAGGTGTAGGTTTGATAAGTACGAGGAGATTGTTCCAATGGTAAGTGATATACAATTTAAAACTATAATGTCAAGCCGAAATTCAAATTTTTAAAACTGCTATTTTTTCGAACAATTTCACATAGTATCTCAGTTTCCGGCAGGGGCATAAAAAATTTTGAAATTTTGTGTTTACAAAATTGGGCATATTTGTAGTTCTGTGGAGAAAATTTCAACTTGATTGCTTGAAAGGGAACAACACTACAGCATGTCAAAGTCGAGCATTTTGTATGAAAATCGACATGCGCTGCTATTATTCAGAACAGCACTGTATGTGTCAAGATAAGCAACACATATTAGAGTTTAAAGCAGGGCTGCCCAACGTACGGCCCGCGGGCCGCATCCAGCCCGCGACCTCATTTTGTGCGGCCCGCGGAGGGTTCCCTGATTTTTCTCATATTTGGCCCGTTGACTATTGTAACCACCGAGAGTAAAGCATACCAAGACTAATTATTTTAGTTTTCAATTCAGTTTTAAACTTATATTTTAGCTTGGTAGTTATTTAAATTGTGTTTTTTTGAGTCTTCTTGAATACTTTATTTTATGACTGATTCAAATCCCTGATCTTGTTTTGCAGCTAGATTTTAAGCAGCTTCGATTGCAATTTTAATAACGATTAAAATAGTTCTACGCGTAAATCTGAGTTGAGAAATAAAAAGTTACAAATATAAGATCAAGATAGATATCACTGGGATTACGATAACAATGTTTTTACCATGACTTTTTTCAACACTCAATAAATGAAGCCTGAACAAAACTAATTGCCATTGCTGGCTCAATTTTCAAACTTAATTTCACTGAATTATGGGCTAATACTCTCACAGAATCCTGGAAATTAGTTTCCCTAACACGTGGCTGTGATTGAAATAGTACCCTTGGCAGGATTATAAAAAAACGAGACAAGCTTTTAACAAAACCTTGAGTTGGTTCTTTGAGAATTCTGGAGACGACCTTTACCGATAAAATGGGCAGGATTCGCACAGAATCTTCAACAAAATTCCATGAGCTTCTTGTCAGGATTTTTTTCAACGTAATTTTCTAAAATCCTGGACACCGTTACAATATTACACTATGTAGGATTTTGAGAAGGTTTTTTTTTTTTGAGAATGCTAACCAGTCTCAAGGATTTCAGGGAAGAATTACTAGGCACAATTCTTACAAAATTCTAGACATTCTGACCATGATTTTTATTAAAGATTTAAACATATCCCGGATCATTCTAATAATACTAGATCGGATTCTGACAGAATGCGGAGTATGATTTTTATATAATCTTGGGCATTATTCTAACAGGTTCCAAAATTTCACATAATTTATAAAGGAACTCTTACAATATCCACCAGGATACTTTGCAGCTATTACACTGCGGAACACGTTTTTGTCTCAAACATCAAAATACCACTATTTGCTCAATTAGGGGTTGCTGAATCCATTGCCGTTTTCAAAAATATCATAGCACGTCTAGTTTTTGAGATATCGACTGTTAAAAATGCTAAATTTGACGATTTTAGCTAACTTGCATGCAAGTTTTCCAACTTGTACGGCAATTTATTTGCTTAATTTGTCACAAAATTCAAACTTCATGTGTTGAACAATACTTTTCAACAAAGTTCATAATTCTTCCGCTGGTAAAATGTTATATTTTGATGTTTCTGAAAAGTATTGTCTTATGCCATATAAGAGAAACGAAGAATTTTATATGGAGACTGCAAGCATGTTGAAAAAATCGATTTAAACTGAATATACTGGTAAAATTTACAGTCAAATTATATCTAAATTGAAAGTTCAAGTCCTATTTTGCATGATTGGTGGATTGAATCACACAAAAATTGATAAATTTTACTTTAAATATCACGTAAACATTAATAAAACCTGTGTTTTATACAACTTTGGCCACCTGTAACTAAAAATTGTGACGTGCTGGAGCATTTCTGAGAACGGCATCAAATTCAGCGACTCAAAATCTACTAGAGACACATAAATTGATCCTTGAGACACGCAAACATGTCATTTTTGTTACGCTGTGTTATCTGTTTTTAGATTTCTCCAAATAAAATATGCTTCATTCACTGATTTTTGTTAGATTTCATAAACTTCGTTTACTGACTTTTGTCAGATTTCATGCCAATATTTGCTATTAAAAATGTGGCCCGCCACACAAAATTGAGTCCGCTATTTGGCCCGCGGGTCAAAAAGGTTGGGCAGGCCTGGTTTAAAAGTATTTGCTCGCCTTACTGGTGATTTTAGTATTTTATTTTTTTGAAAAAGTGAAGTGTTAAAGTTCAATTTGTAGTTTTAAACAAACTCTAATAATCCCTCCCCTAAAATTAATATGAAAAGTGTAGTAATGGGGATAGTTAGAGGAAGAGTTAGAGCCCTTATTCTAATATCACAGTCTACGCGCCAGTTGTTATAGCAAAGGATTTGCTGAAATTGAACATCCCAACCAGAACTTGGGAAGTACACGCTGGATCCAGTCGTCAATTATCTTCATCTTCGCTAGCCTATGCACGTCTTCAGTGGGGTAGAACGGGTCCAAGTTCAAAATCAACTTCAATATACGATTTTGCTTCACCTGAAGTTTCTTCCTGTGAGTAGCGGCGCAGCCAAACCAGGCAGGAAAGTCATACGTTGTGGAAGGAAGAAACAACATCTTGTAAAGAAGCATTTTAGATTTCTTACCCAGCTGTGAGCGTCTCTTGATCAGTGGGTAAAGCATTCTGGTCAGTTTGTCGCATTTACTCAGTGTGTTCTTGATTTGGGATGCGAAGGTCAGCCTACGATCTGTTAGACCTAGATATCCCACGTTGTCGGATCATGGAATTTGTTGTCCCCATATTGAAATTTCATTCTGAGGAAGTTTTTGTGGGGATCGTTTTCTAGTGAAGAAAATTGTCTGCGATTTGTTCGAGTTGGTCTTGATCTTCCATCTACGCTGATAAGTTTCAATGGCGTTTTGTGCCGCTTGCAGTTTGTTCACTACAACATATACAAAATTTATCTCTAAGACCATGCAATAAAATTAAGCTCATTCTCGACCAGTGGCGATTCCCTCACCTCAAATATCCTGTTCGACGAAAATAAATTCAGAAATTTTTACTACAAATACACATCTACTTGGAAGAAAATGGATCTAATAGTTGATTTCAATCACTTAAATCATGCATTACATCGTAAATTTTCCAAAATATCAATTTATAGTACCGTAGCACAGGTAAAAAGTGAGGTTACGAGTCGCCTCTGTTCTCGACAAATCTAATAAAGTTGAAATCGTATTTGCCAACATTAAATCAAAATTATCAAGCACTAGAATAAGACCCAACTAGAGTATTACATTGAAATTGTGACTTTTTCATTGAACAGAATCAAATTTTATAACCCTACTTAAGTTATGAAATAGATCTCTCGAAAATTTTGTATTGCAATATCATGCTTTAAAAAATAAGAAGATATGATAAGTAACTATTTGATTACAAAAAAGCAACAAATAAACATTGAAATATAATTGCACAGTTAATTAATGGTCAAGTTATTGGCAATTCCTACTTAAGGAATCTTGCTGTTATAAGGTTTTTGACGTTTCGAAGTTTACATATACACGACGAAACACGTGTCAAATGTACACATCGAAATTGAAATTGCGAAAAGAAACCACGTGCTCCAGTGGGGATCGAACCCACGGCTCCCTATTCGCTAGATGGGCGCTTCCACCTACAAGCCGCGGAGCTCCTTGAGAGACCCCGACGCTCGATGGCGAACTAAACTCGATTACCTCAAAGCACATGGGATCATCATTTCGCATCATTTTGAAATATAACTAGTGAACTACCGTCAAGCTACCATTCACCGTGCATTTAAGAAAAATTTGCACTTCAAAAATTTATACAACTTTTCCAAATAATTTGAAGCGTACTAGAATACCACTACGTAGCAGGCAATTATATAATAATTCAGGAAAAAATCTAAAACTAGTGATGCATAACAAAAATTACTCAAAAATTATGTTTGAAAATGTCATGTTAAGGTCGCCTCATACCGTTCTATGTCACCATTTACCGTGCACACTAGTGCACCATTCACCGTGCTTATAGTTTTCGTCATGATTTGATTTTGTATCTTGAAGAAACGTTGTTGATGGAGCAACTATGTTGCTAGTAGTGTGCGCAAAACTATAAAAAGTTTAAAAATTGGCTAAATTATTATTTTTTAATTAAAACCGTTATAGGAGGTTTGACTGTATTGTCCAAACCATTCCATATTCACTTAAATTCTAAATATGAAGTAGTTTAATGACGACATAACAATAAATCTAATATTATCGCATAATTTCATGCCTTTTACACTAATGCACGGTAATAGGAACCATATATATTGAAAAGGATCCATTCTCCGTGCATTTGGGTTTCGACTGAAACACAATAAAAATTCTAATTTGCATAAAATCTCATTGCTCATACGATGAAATACATCTTACTAATAATATCTACAGTGAAAACTTGTTGAAATTTTGAAAAATTTCATACTCTATCGTTAAAATAAAAAATGTGATTTTTTGGCGTTTCTACTAAGATTGTTGCAATATCTCGTTATCAAACAGAATTCACATGATTTTGTCTACATAAACTAGGTTTTTCAAAATGATTTGTGACAAAAACTACTTCGTTTCATAAGTTTTATCTTATTTTGCTGACCAAAGAATGATTTGTGAAAATTGTATGAATATTCTGTAGGAATTTGTATATGTGCACGGTGAATGGAGGCCGCACGGTGACTGGTGACTTAACGGTAGTAAGGACATTGATTGGCATAACATGACGAGTAAATTGTGTGATAGTTTTTCTTTGAATTAATTTCAATTTTCGTTTTTTAATGAAGTAGAACTTCTCGGGAAATACGGGAATTCCGGGAAACAGAAATCTTTTTCCCGGGAAACGGGAATCCCGGGAAATCTCATTTCCCGGGAATTCTTCCCGAGATTGGAAACTCTACTGCACGCCATCTAGCATCACCAGGTCACCGGTGAAGATGTTGTAGAGCGTCGGGCTTAAAACAGCACCTTGATGGACGCCGAAGGACACTCCATGTCTGGTAGAGGTATGACTGTTAACATTCACGTGGAACGATCGATTTGCCAGGAACGAACGAATAATTTTCAGAATGTAACATGGAAAGTTCCCAAGATGCATCTTGTGCAAGATTGCTTCCTGCCACACAGAATCATACGCCTTTTCAACATCCAGAAGCACCATTCCTGACGACTTCTTCTGCGAAAAGTTGGTTCGAATTTCCCTCACAAGTCGAGCTAGCTGATGGTTAGTGGAATGTCCAATTTTGAAACCAAATTGAATATCAGGAATAAGACGAGTAGTTTCAAGATGTTGTTCGATGCGCTTCAAAATTACACGCTCAAGAAGCTTGCTAAAGGCAGATAGCAGGCTAATTGGCCTATAGTTGGATGCATTCGTTGAGTCCTTATTTGGCTTCGGTATAGCGATCACTACTGCGTGTTTCCACTTGGAAGGAAAGTAACCAAGACGGAAACAAGCAGAAAAGATTTTTGCGAGAAAAATATAAGCCTTCCGAGACAATTTCTTGAGCACACAATTCCGGATGCCGTCTTGACCCGTCAAGTCAAGCGAATTTGATCGGTGTGCGTGATCAACTCGTTTACCGCAACCACAGTTTCTGGATCATCAATCATTTTATTGACATGAAATTGAGCAAAACTTGAGGCTAGTAGTTGGGCCTTCTCAGACGACGAAGCGATAATATTGTCTTCTTGACGCAACGGTGGAATGTATTTGGTTGATTTCCTCAGGGTTTTGGAAATTCTCAAAGTGTGTCTCGATCATTGTTCAGAGTGCGCAGCGTATCATGGAATTTTTTGAAATTGGCCTGATAGCATTCTTCGCGTATTCTCTGGTTGAGTGATAGCACTATACTCCGGAAGATGGGGTCTCTCCTTCTACACCATTGGCGTCGACGTTTGTTTCGCAATGCAATTGATCTGCGAGTGTTTTTGGGAATTGTCGCTGTTTGATACGAACGTTTCTGCAGTTCAGGGACTGAAACAGTTTCGGCTTCAACAATAGTCCTCATTAGCAGTTCGATGGCATTGTCAACCTCTGCTTCGCTGCTTAAGATTGCGATGATTTGAGTTAATTACTTGCTGAAAACGAGACCAGTTTGCTCGTGCATAGCAACGGAACTTCGGTGGTGTCTGCGTAGCTGGACCTGATAAGCTGATTTTGAAGATTACCGGAAGATGGTCTGATGACAATTCGTTAAGAGTAGTCGGCTTGGTCATGTCTAACAGGTTGTTGGAGAGAGTTAGATCCAGAGCAGATGGACGACCGCGACACGTGGGATAGAATGTAAAAGAATCCGGGAAGTGGATATAAAAGTTGCGGCATGTGGCTTCCTGAAACAGCAGTTGGCCAGCCTTGTTGGCTTTTAAACAGTTCCAATGACGATGGCGGGCGTTCAAATCGCCCACTACGAAGAACGGCTCTGTGAATCTTGTGAGAGTTGGCCTACGCTTCCAATAATCTTGGTAGTGATGTTGAGCTCTGTAAATCTGATGCCCTTTCGAACCGCTATAAGGGCTCCTCCACCTCTTTCAGCATCGTTAGAAGTGCGGTCAAAGCGAACACATGAGAAGTTCGGATGAAGGAAAGAGAGTTTTTGTTGTAGCCAGGTTTCAGTAACTATTTCTACATCTACTTCATTCCGTTCTAAGAAGTCCAAAAACTCGAGTTTCTTGCCATGAATGGAACGCCCATTCCAATTAGAGAGGCGTAAGTAGTCTGAGTTAGACATTGTAGATGTACTTAGTAGTCAGCTCGAACAGAGCTAGAAGTTGTTGCTGTTTTGACTGACAATTTGCTAGCCGATCAAACATATCTCTTGCCAGAGCTAAACACTTCGATAGCGAGAATAGATCTTTATTACCAAATGTTTGAGTGTTGTTTGGGCGGTCTTGGGAGGAACGGAAGAGGAGTTGGGGAGGCGCTGATTGCCAGCGTTCTGTTCTTAGTTTCGCCAACTTCTCGATGTATATTTTACGACTTGGACAGCCACGATAGTTTGCAGTATGTTGACCACTGCAATTCGCACATTTGATTAGTCCCCGTGTTTCGTTCGGGTTGTTTTGCTCCAAGTCCGCTTTTTTCGGGAGTTTGCATTCAGTCGAGTGATGTTTTTCGCCACACTTAACACACAGAAGAGGGAGATTACAATTCCTCATTCCGTGACCAAAATGTTGGTAACGGTGACACTGGACAGCATCTGTGGGTCTTCTTTCATAGTAGCGCCATTTCACTACGGTGTTGAAAACTGCTTTTACCTTTTGCACATACGGGCTTTTCGGTCGGGGTGGAAGATTCGGGTCGATGAGGTTATGCTCTGACACTAAGCCGCGCTTTTGCCTTGATTGTGTTTGGCTTCCAAGGATTCTTTGCGACGTTTTCGAGGCCGCATTTTGACCGACAGTGCTCACGGGATCTACCTGGGGCTTCAGAGTGCCGAATCGCGATTTTTTACTTTGAAGTAAACGTAGAAAACTCGGAAAAAGTGAGGCGTGAATATATGGTTTGTTTACTAGGCAGGCAGTGTTGCCAAAAACTGTGATCACCATATTTTGGTTTCCATAGAACAACATTTCAACAATGTTGCTGTTATTCATACATTTTAAGGCTTTCAAATATCAAATATAACATTTAGGCAATTTTAAGTGATTATGCATCAAAGTCAAACCTCGATTTTTCAAGAGCACAAATTTAAGAACCAGACATATGTTCGCGATGAATATTTGATCGACTGGTCACCACCAGTGAGCTAAAGTAGGGTCCGAGTATAAAGATAAACAATTTATTTTAAATTTTTTGTATGTTCTCTTGCGATATTGTACATGACTATTTGACTTTGTTTTTCAACTAATAACTCGTTTGGTATTAAGGTTTTTCATCATATTTTAAGAAATCTGGACTTCTGTGTGCGGTACTGCTCCAAAAGGGTTGTGGCGTAAATCGAGGAAATCAGGAGGGAAAGCGCAGGGACCTTTGAAAATGATATCGCCACGTGCTTCATTTCACGCTGTTGTATGTACCGGAATATAAAGCATGATGAACACCCACCCGGAGATGGGGGATGGCATGACTTTCGGTGTAAGTCTAGTAGGTACTTCTGCTATTAACTGTTGATGGATATTTTTCCTACAACGGATTCATACCGAGATAGAGGAGACATGCTTGAGAACAGAATTCCAAAATATGAAATGTGAATTCGAGATTACCAGATGAATGAGAAATACTTCTGTATACCCTCTAAGGCGGCGTCCACAAATTACGTAACGCTCGAAGGGGGGGGGGAGATAGGCTCAAGCGTTACGACCCACACAAAAATTTTAAAATTTCCACACAAAAAGCATAACGGGGGGAGGGGGGTAGCTCAAACAGTCAACATGCCGTTAAGAAAACATACGGGGATAATCAAAATTCTACCGCAATTTCACCAGAATCTAAGAAGTGGTGTTAGGAAATATGTGGTTCCTAGTTTGATATCTGCAATCTCAAGATCTCTTCATAGACTTCAAACACTGTCCTTGGCAAAGAACGAAAACCACCCAGAAAATTATTTGATGTACCATCATCATACAATCATACACTTAAAGATATTACCAGACTAATCGCAAAATTGCACTACAAATCTTGTCAAATTACAGTACCTGCATGAATTTGTGCAAATTGTCACGTAATCGATTATACTCCATGCATTTTCTTCATATGCAAGATTGTATTAATTTTAAGCGTCACTCTGAACCAGGGGACTGACGCGACTGTCATTCTGCATACATTTCGGCTCTTCCTCACATCGTTTTGGTACTTCGCGTTATGATACCCACTTTCTGGTCGGTTTGCCCTAACCTTGCTCCTGTTTTTCGAGTATACGGCTCATACAAAGCAGTAAGTACTGCATGTTCGAAAGGCTTTTTGTTCATACCAAAAGTTTTGTAAACATTGTGGATTTTGTTTTTGAGTAGATGCTACATGTAGTAAAGTTCAACGCTTTTTCGCCACCCATTGACTAAGTAAGCCACTTTGCACACTTAGTGTTTCCAAAATTTATCTGGGCTATCTTTTGGAAAGGGTAAAACATTTTAACCCAAAACTACAAAAAAAGTTGTATGAATGACTTGTAAATTATTGTATATTTTTTTAAATAAAAATACTGAAAAAAGCTCATTTGTAGCCCACACTAAAAAAAGTTTATTTTCAAAATGAATAGATGATATAAAAAATGATCATTTTTTATTTTAATAAAATATTGTCTCAAGATAGGTAATTATGTTTACTACCAACCACCCATACATCGTGAGATGTGCACTTTTGAGGAAAAACAAGTTTTTCTAACAAAATATTTTTCTTGCCTCAAATGATTTTTTTGGCATGTCATTTTCAAACAAAAATAAACAAGTGATTCATTCACAATCATCTCAGAATTCCATGAAGCTTAATCAGCGAGTCAATTTTGTTTTATCAGTTTACTTTAAATTATATTTAAAGCATATAGAAGGGCTTATGGCGCGTTTTTGCCACATTACACACTCAATCTGTTCGGTAAAAATAACTGGGTTTTGGAACTACCGAAAAAGTCAGTAAACTAAAAAAAAATGTCAGAAATCGAAAAACAGAGATTTTTCACTGAAATTTTGCAGAGAGCTTTCTTTTTATATCATATATCGATAAAAAAAAAACATGGTGAAATTTGCTTTTCAATTACGCGTGGCGACAGTTTTCATTTTACTGACTTTTTCGGTAGTTCCAAAATCCAGTTAAATTTTACCGACCCCAGTAATATAATCCAAGTGTGTATATTCGAAGTTGGCAGCACTGTCTTAGAATACAAAACATATTATTGAAAAATTTAGACAATTACAATACTTTTTTTTGTAGGAGTTGCCATATTTCGATCACATTATTTTGTGAAAAAAATCGGGTGAAAAGTTTGACCTTTTCATAAAAAAAAGTTCAGATAAATTTTGGAAAAACTATGTATGCAATATAGTAACACATATATTGAGCTTTTTTGGTAATCCAATCTGCATGGTTATTAAATTAATTAACTCATTACGCGTGGTAAAGATGGATAAATGATGAAAAAAATCCACGTGCTCGGCTGGGATTTGAACCCAGGACTCTTGTATGCTAGACGAGCGCTTTACCAACTAAGCTACCGAGCCACTTGGTGACCCAATTACTCAGTTGGTTACAAGTTTCGAATATTAGAGTGACTGCAGTAATCGTATCACCATTTGAATGCAAACGCGTAATGAGTTAATTAATTTAAGTATGCAAATTGTCGTACTTAGTCAAGGTTTACATATACAGAAAATTTCATTGAAATCTTAGAGAGTGCTGCCAGCTCTGAAAACGATTTGACGCAAAATAGGTAATTAACCCTTTAACGGGCATGGTGTCTGTGAAACAATATTTGTTTTGCCAGTTTTGGCCACCCTAAGGAAAAATATTGTTTATACATAATCAAACGACCTTTGGTTACTGTCAATACATCAAACGAAAGCTTTCAATCCATGCTCAGCAAGGAAAATATTAAAACTAATCAGAAACTTTGTTTTTGTATTAAAAATGGTGGTGGCGAATACTGGACCACTTGCACCAGTATTCGCCACGATTTAAATTTCGGTTCCTGAATCCGCAACTTACGTTGTTTTTTTATAAAGGGTGGCGAATCAGGAACACCATGGCGAAAAATATGTGCAAAGGAGCAACAATTTTAAGGTAAATGATTTTTTTCTATTATATTCTGAGAAAAAAATTGCGGTTTCCAAGAATGTTTCCGTATCATCTTAAAGCAATTAGGCAACCACTAAATAATTGGCAACCATATATGTCGTAAAACAGTATATAATCTGGGGATGGCGAATAACTGGTACATGGCAAATACCGGTACACCTTCCCTATAAGTTTATTAGAACATTCAGACATTTTTCTTGTTGGTCATACTGTGTAACTTTTGAAAAATAATCAAATAACAATTGATTTACAATCAAAACTTTCTTATAATTTAGATAAATTCAGACGATTACCAACTTTGACTGAAACAAATTTTGTTTAGAGCATTTTTTCTCATCCGAAACAATGAAAGAAGTAGTAAGCGTGAAGGAGTAAAAATTGTGTCCTTCAAGGCAAACTTTTTTGTCATAAATTCAGTAGCTTCTTTATTAAAGTGCTGAAAACACAAAATTGCTCAGATCAACAATCATGTTGCAAGTAAACCGAATAAAGGGTGAACACGAAATTATTGCGACACCGAAAATGTCATGCCAATTTTCGTATAGTGTTTAGAATCAAATCAAAATTTTAGGGTAAGTTTATACATATATTTACTTCAAAAATCAAAAGAAAAGTTAATCGATGGAGCCTTGAGTGAGAAATTGAAGGCATTTTCACTTGATGCCCTCCATCAAAGTCTTTACAGTGTCATCCGGTACCAGTTTCTCAGTTTTTTTTTCAATTTTCTTAACATGTCCTTCTCGTCTTTGACTGTCTTCTTGCTCTTCCGAAGTTCCCGGTTCATTATTGCCCAGTACTGCTCCACCGGGCGCAGCTCCGAACAGTTTGGCGGACTCATGTCCTTTGGAATAAAATGGACAGAATTGGCCTCATACCACTCCAGGACACTTTTAGAATAGTGACATGATGCCAAATCTAGCCAAAATAGCGGAGCTTCGTCGTGCTGCTGCAAGAACGGCAAAAGGCGCTTCTCGAGGCACTCAGATTTGTAGATCTCGCCATTTACTGTGCCTTTTGTCACGAAAGGCTCACTTCTCAGTCCGCAAGAGCAGATGGCTTGCCAAATGAGATATTTGGAGGCGAACTTCGACATTTTCTTCTTCTTAAATTTGTCGTCCACATCGAACTTGCTCTTGCCGGTGAAAAACTCCAACCCCGGAATTTGCTTAAAATCGGCTTTTCTATACGTTTCGTCGTCCATCACACAGCAGCCATATTTTGTCAGCATCTTCTCGTAGAGCTTCCGTGCCCGAGTTTTAGCCGTCGATTGTTGCCACTCATCGCGGTTTGGAAAGTTCTGTACCTTGTAGTCCAGCTCTTTTCTTTACATTCTGGACGTAGCTCTGCGACATGCCGATCTTTCTAGCCTAAAGTGACCAGACATCTTTGGCTTCAATGCGGGACAACATTTGTAAACTTTTGAAAATTTGTGTGAGGGTTCATTCGCAGATTTCATAACGCTAAACATAGCCATATTTTATACACTTCCACTGAATGAATATTCTACTTTTTTCGTATGAGGTGAAACATTGTTCTTTTAAATGCCCAAGTAAAATTTGAGGTAATATGAAAACCGAAAAGCAGTTTAGTCTAAAATAATCGACAAATCGATAAAAGTTAAAATACACAGCATTGCGAAATAGCTGTGAATTTTTAAATTTTTTTTTCGTCGGTTGTATTGTAAAAGCACGATTTTTTTCAGTTATGCTATTTATTTCAATTTTACTTGGAGCTTAAAGTTTTTTTTAAGGAAGTTTTAGTTCACCAAAAAAACTGTTTTGCACTTTTATTCGAAATTCCACATAGGGTGCAGAGCTACTTGGGCACTTACATGATTTACTTTGGCATGTGGGGTTTTTCTCGGCCGAATTGTCTGAAACTTTGCAATAAAAAGCACTTCCATATGACCCACATTGTGGCCAAATATGAACTCAGTAGCTTTCAAAAAAAAAAACCCACTGCAGAAGTGAATCAAAAGTGCCAAGAATGGGATCCGGCTCCTTATTGTAGTGGGATTTTTATAATCTGTTGTAAAAAAAATTTCAATGCTGAACAGATAATAAATAACAAAATAAGTAAAAATTTAGACCTGAATCACGTAAAATATCACGTGATACCAATATTTTTTAGGAGTTCCAATCAGAAGATTGTAAGCTTTTCAAATCGTTTTCATACTGAAGCAAAAGTTTTTAGTATTTCAAACTGAATCCTAGATCTAGAAGGATTCTGATTTAGAAATCCCTCAGAATTTAGACTTGTTTTTTCGCTAAATTTTGAAGGAATCCAAAAATTGTTTGATAACAGAACAAATGCAAAATATTGAAAGATTTTGAACAGAATCATGTGAGGTTTCCAAACAGTATTGTAAGGAGATACTGAACCAGAACATGAGCTGAAAATATAATAAATACTGTTCCGTACCTTGTAAGTTTAAAAAAAAAATCAAGCTAAGATATTGTGAAAATTTTCAACCGTGAATAATGTAAAAATTCTGATTTTAAACAGAATTGTGTCAAAATTCCGGCTATAGGTAAATCTGTGGATTCCATAAAATTTGATCAAAAAGTAATCAGTTATCGCCATGTTGAGTATGAACCGAGTTATGTAAGGATCCCATTAATATTTTTCAAAGTATCAAGGTGAAATTTGTAATAATAAAAACCAAGTTCTGTAAAGATATTGACTAGAATCCTGGATCCTGATAAGAATATTGTTAGTCCATGGAGAAACCTGGACTACTCATGTGGATGTTAATTTTGAGTTTCCATATAACATTGAATAACATTTGGTTATCCCTACAATCCGGGACGTTTTCCGGGACGATTGGTGATGCGGGACAGGCTGCTTAAATCCGGGACTGTCCCGCACAATCCGGGACGTCTGGTCACTTTATTCTAGCCAAATCACGGCTTGAATCGTTGGGATTTGCTTTAATCATCCGCTTCACCTTTCCATCCGTCTTTTTGTTCTCCGGTTCCGGTTTCTTCCAGCTCCTTTGCCGTGGTCCAATACTCTGGAGACGGTTGAATGGTGAATGTTTAATATTTTTCCCATCTGCCGGTCAGGAAATTCCAGGTGTTTGGAAAGAATTTGTTCTCTCGACTCGCGTTGCTTTCCCTCCATTTTCGTTGAATCGAAAAACACGACTTGACAGCATGTAAACAATACACATCAATGAGAAAGTGTGCAAAATTTGGTTGATTTTTACCCAATGGTAGAAAAATTATGCCCTGTTGAATGTGTCGCAATAATTTCGTGTTCGCCCTTTTCCTGAGAGTCCAAAGTAGTTCTGTAATTATTGAAAATATTTTTTCGGAAACATGTTTTTTTTATTTATTAACGATATTTTTAACCCTGGGCTTGTTCATCTCGGGACCAACGGATTTACTACTACCATCCGAGAGAAGTTATTACTAAATGTCATAAGTGAGAGGCGTGCGTTTTAACCACTATACCAGGTCCGTCTCCAACTGAAACATATTGTATTTTTCGTATAACTAACGGAAACAGTTTTAGGATAAATTGCCATCAGGCTTTTTATCTATGATAGATTGATTGCGGAAGAATTTGAAATGTACAAATTTTTGTATCACATTCTAAACAAGACTAAGGCATTTATAAAATTATAGGCAGGTTAAAAAATAGTTAAATTTTTCCAATGTTTCGAAAATCTTACAAAGCCAGAAAAATATTGTTTTCGATTTCAACGCTATGAAAAAATACAAAAATCTAAAGAGGTACCCCGTATAAAGGTATGTTAGAGGGTTAATTTTCGCGAAACATACAGCACTTACCTTTGGTTGTCTATCAATTCAATCAAGCTGTTTTCGAATTCACAATTATTCATCGGTAAGCCGGGGGACGGTGTGGGAGTATTTTCCCCTTCCGTCGACGTAGACGTGTCCAATGATTCCATTTCAGCGTCATCAATGCACCGCAGCAGTGCTCCGCGAACCGAAACGTACAGGTTGGAAAGATCCTGCATCTTTTCATTCTGTCGGAGATTATGTACGACGCTAATTGCAATTTTATGGTCCGATTCAATCAGTAAAAGCAACTGGAACATCAGTTTGTACAGACCGCGACCTAGGTCGAGTAGCATTTCCGTAGTTGCTGGATCAACCGACATCGAGGTCATGAGATTGGATCCAGTGCCTTCGTTGGCCGAATCAATATCTGATGTGAACAGAGCCAACTTACAAGATGTTTTAACAGCATCCAAACTATCGAGAACTGTATCTTTTCTGTCGAAGAATGTCTCCAGATGCTCCTGTACCTCCAAGACACCATATCTTAAGTTTTCAAAGAGTCTTGGAGTTGTAACCAAGCTCTGATGATACCAAATCTTTGGTGGTTCGCCTCTAGACGACAGCAAATCAGATAGCACCGAAATACGATGGCCAAGCTGCACGCCTGTACCTGTGAAATATCGCATGCATTCTTTCGATATGGATATTGATCGATGTGATAGTTCTTTGATCAATTTGAACAATTGGTTCAGCAGATCTGGTGCATGGCCTGACGGTTGATTAACTAACAAACCAACAAGATTTCTTCTCCAAACCTCTTCGCTCTCGTCTCGAATCGGGGCACGGAAGGCCAACAACCCAGGCATGTGGGGTGAAGCATTGCAAGGAGTTATATCTCCAAGATCACCAGCACTAGACCCACTCGTATCACTGCGAGACACTGAATCCCTACGATGTCTACGATCCCTCAAACTTAAGCTTGTCGGTGGACCACTCAAGTACGAAGTCTTGGAGAAGATTGGTCGCTGTTCCTCGTCCAGAGGCGACTCCGATTCGACCTCCTCATCGCTCGAATCATCTGCGTTTGGTCTCTTGCGACGGGTCAATACCGGAGTTTTCTCGCTCAAGCTTTCGTCAATGTTCGAATGTGCCTTGCCGACGGATAGTGGTTCGCTGTCACCCTCGGAGAGCGGTCGTCTGCGTACTCCCCAGTTGAAGTTGTCCGTAGATTCTCCCTCGATGCTTTCGCTTTCGTACTCCAGGAAATCGAAGTCCTTGAACACGCCAAAGTCCGGCGGGCCATCGTCCCGTTTGGAGCCACCGCTCAGGTCCTGCTGGGCGCCGGAGGTTTCATCCGTGCTGGACGCAGCAGATGATTGGCGCTCGAGTAGGTCGGAAGATTGGCTGAAGATGACCTGTGAGAAAGAAGGGGCATGGCACAATCATTAACATATGCGTTTAGGAATATCAAATATTTCGAATCTATTGTGTTTTCGAGTGTACAATACTGTGCTCAAAGGTGCTATTGGAATGAATTTATTTGTGGTGCTTTTTCTAGTAAGCTAAACCTGCTGTTGTGTGTCAGTTTTTGTCAAGTAAACGCTTCTATCCTTTTCGCATCAGATTGCGAGGGCGAAACTGTTACCGTTCATTGGAAGAGCTGAAAAACGCTTGAAGAGCAAATTCTATATTTATTCTAATCGAACCTTTCAGATGATTTGCTGACTGAGTTTAATTTTTCATTGGTCAGTAACGCATTATAATATAGGATGATTAGGATAATTAGGACATGTACTGAAATACAGTTGTGTTCAGAATAATAGTAGTGAAAGCCGATTTTCATACAAAATGCTCAACTTTGGCATGCTGTAACTTTGTTTCCTTTTGAGAAATCGACATGAAATTTTGGCAGTGAACTACAAATATACTCAATTTCATTATCACAAGATTTGAAAATTTTCACACTATCGGCAAAAAAGTTAAGCACCAGGTGAAATCGCTCAAAATAATAGTAGTTTTAATAATTTAAATATCTGCTGTATTTTGAGTTTTTAAATTTTTCTTTATTCATCGTTTCAACCACTTTCACCCAAGCTATATATATAAGCAAGCCATTTTTTTATAAAATTATTGCTGAACAAAAATTTACAAAAGAAAAACTACTATTATTTTCACCTGGTGCTTAACTTTTTAGCCGGTAGTGTGAAAATTTTCAAATCTTGTGATAATGAAATTGAGTATATTTGTAGTTCACTGCCAAAATTTCATGCCGATTGCTCAGAAGGAAACAAAGTTACATCATGCCAAAGTTGAGCATTTTGTATGAAAATCGGCTTTCACTACTATTATTCTGAACACAACTGTATGTACTGAAATAAATGGTATTTATACATCTAAAAACGAGATTTTCTATGAAACCTTAAAAATGGCCTTTTAACCTTATTTTCAGGGATTGAAACCTGAGAAAATTGAGCGAAACACTTATCCCTCTCTGTAACAGTCATGGAATGCAGCATGTTATGAGAGCCTGTTTACCGTATACTGCTACAGCTGAAACCCCTCTAAACAAGCATCAAACCAGGGGGACACAAGTCCTATCGGATGTCCGGGGATTGTTTATCGTGTCAGTAAAATAAAACACATACCCCAATGGTAAACCAGCGAGAAAAATGTATTTTATCATCGCCCTCTCTGTGGGACTCTCGGCCGCTGTGTGATATAAGAAAAAACACTAATATAATGTCGAAAATTCAACCCTGAGGTTATTCAGGTTAAAAACATTTGAATTGCTTCAAAATAAATTTTAAGTTTATATTATAAGAATTTTAAAACATAAAAAGTTTCAATTTTTGTGTGTTGATAAACACGGAATAATATGTTCACGAAATCGGAACGAGACAAAATCGGAGCGTGACAAAATCGGAACATGATAAAACGGAACATATCTGTAGTGCAAAGTTATATGCTTACTATCATATAACATCTAATGAGAAAGTTGTCTCAGTTTGAAAAATTGGTACACTGAGCTTTCAATACAGACGTTCTAATGATATATTTCTAAAGAAAGCTCTTAGGGAAACCATCCAATATTATTATGAACCATTATCGCCAAGAATGAACAGGTTTATTGGCTTTTATCCATGTAGATAGTTGTGTAACTATCGGATGAATATCAAATCAGATGAAAACTTTTTTTCATTTGGTAAAATTTTATAGTAGATTTGCATAATTTTCGATGTTTCATACAAAATAGTATACTTTGTTAAGAGAGATCTGAGTTGTCCCCGAATAGCACAAACCCGTTTGCCCTAAGGGCAGTTGTCAGGAAGTCATTTGACCATTTGATGTTATCAAACAAATTACTAACGGCCATTTGGCATAATGATCATTTGAATTCATTTTTTTAAGAGCATAGCTATGATGGAACCCAGTTATGCCAAATGGTCATTATACCAAATGAGCTATTTTACAAAGCTGGTTAAATGACAGGAGACCTGGGATTAATCATCATCATCAGTTTTCGAGATGATGATGAATTATGACTGTGGGCATTTCTAGCGTTGCTTTTGAAACAGGCGAAAACTTAAATGGAGAAAAAATATAAAAAAAAGTGCTTTTTAATGTGAAATATGAGTAAAAAAAAGGTAGCTGATACAATAACTAGGTGTAATGTTACAGTAACAAACAATCTTGGATATATTTTTGTAATTTTCTCCATGTTCCCGTTTGGTAAAATGAGGCGTTGTTAGAAATCAAGCTGGATTTTATCAAAACAAAACCCCAGGTCTTCTGTCAATTGACGCCGTTGCGACGAACAGCTGTTCCGAAACGTTTCGTAAAATGGCTTATTGCCACTTAGTGTTTAACGCATCGTACACAAATTACGTAACGCTTAGAAGGGAGTTGGTTTGATCCAGTGTTGATAGACTCACACTCAAAATTGCAATCAATACGCTCTCCCGTGAGAGCAAACTCATTAGAGATCTGCTGCGTAAATCTCACGCTTGAGATTTTGACGCAAAATCAACTCAATCAACTCAAACCGTAAAAATGATTCAGTCGCAAAACCCGGCAAAAACTCGTGAAACCCGAATGTTGTTGTTTACGTTAGAAAGGATTAACATAATTTTACTAGACTAACAAGAAATTATTGCCGTGTGTGAGTAAACTGTGGAAATACGAGACAATGAGTTAAAAAGGTGAGCCAACTCATCCATGATTTTTTGACTGCTGAGTTGCATGATTGACAACTCACGCATGAAAAATCTCAAGCGTGAGTTGTGAGAAATTGAGTTTTTCACAACACTGGTTTGATCTTACTTTTCTTATTACAATTGGAAAATGAGGTGTTTTGATTACTGTTACGTAACGAATAAAATCTCATTGAAAAATCAAACGTCCATACAAAAAAACTCTTTTGTTTAACAAATAGCTACTTATCATCGAAACCATGACCAGTTTTTCGAGTATCTTGAGAGTAGTGATGGGCAAAAAAGAATCGGAGCCACTCGAACGATACAGATCGCTCAGAAGAACGAGTGATCCGTGACTCTTTTTTTTTTTGGTAAGAGTCGGTTCATATGGATAAGACTAATGCCGTTTTCGGTTTTAGGAACAGGGTCGGTGATCAACACGTAAACCAACAAATGTCAAGCAAATTGCAGTTCGGTCGAATCTGAATCGGTTTGGGGTTGAAACTGTGATTCAGAACGGGTTTCACCACACTCTTAAAAATAATGAAAATTACTCTGGACGTAATTCTGGTTATGACTGAATGACACATGATGTAAGTGATGGAATGACACAAAAACGTGTCCTTGAAGATGTATTGAACAAAAAATGTAATTTTACATGTTAAAGGACACGAAAATGATGGAACTGTGATCGATATTTCCCGAATCAGACACTAAGGTATTTGAAATTAGACACAAATTTACGTCATTCGGCTCGCTTCTTTTATGTGCATCCCAAAAGACGTAAATCACATTATTTTTTGGTACTGTGCAGTTCCAACCTACACATGCATTATATGCCACAGAAGTTTACACGTTTCATTCAAACCAATGATACGTGTAAACTGACATATAATGCACATAATTGTGCATTAAACTTCAATTTATTTCATTTAACTCAGCAGGATGCTGTGAGATTACGAGACATATAAAACATTTTTACATTATTTCAGATTCAAATTTACATGACCTCATGTTTACATCGCATAAATGAGGTTTACATGACGTGTAATCTTTATTATTTTTAACAGTGTAGGTTCAAAAACGAAATCGACATAGAAGTGATCTGGAACAAGAACGACCCGATTTTTTCTCCTTCTCGTTTCTCCCCTTTGTTCATTTCTCAGTTTTATGATAACGCGTGGCACGTGCCTTGCTTTGCGCGCCACATGCAAACTAGTGTTGAATCGATTTTCGGGGCATCTGAAATCTGATGAATCGATTTTCTCCATTCGATTTTTGGATTCGATTTATTTTGTTGAAATTGATAAATGTTTCTTACTGAGCATGAGCTTACTGAGGATTTTGAAAGAAGTCTGTAGAAGTAAATCTGTTCTATTGAATTTCAGAACTGTTTTGATTTAAGGGTGTTCTTCTAATACATCAAAAATCATCTCATTTCAAAATAAATACTTCAAATTCGATTCAATAACATCGATTCAAAGCATTTGATAAAATTGGTGAATCTATTCTGCAGTCAAATGTGAATCGATTCAGTAACATCGATGTTATAGATAAATTTGCCCAACGCTAATGCAAACACAGTTTGCTGCAGCTCCGCACTCTCAGCATACACAACCAGTGCTGGCAATGGTAATAGTAGTAGGCTTGAATTTCGAGAAAATCACGTGGCTCTTTCCAGTACAGTAGTTCAAAAACGTGAATCTCATCAAGTAACCTATGTTGAATGCATGAATTTGCTAAATCGTTAGTGTCATTGAAGGCTCTAAATGCGGGAAATGCAGCGAGAAATAGAACATGTTTCTACAGTAATTTTGGGTTGCCCTTAGCAACGGGTGTTTTGAAATTTTCAGGGCTTTTTGCCTACAGCAGCGATGGGCGTGAGTTTCACTGGCTCCGCTGACTGTGATTTGCTTTGCTTGGCTACTGTAGAGTGAATTTCGAGATTTTTCCCAACCCTGCACACAACACATTTGCCCCGCCCACCTGCATACAGGCAGATGAAAGATTAGGCAGTTCACAGCGAAATTATCTCTCTTTCGCTCTTCAACAAATCTTGAAAACAATAGTGCCAGTACCTGTCAACTTTGACAGGTACTGGCACCTTTGAAGAGAAGCGTATTGCCCCTTTGGGGCGTATTACACCGAGTTACCCTGCCATGGAATTCCACAGCTCCTGTAGGGGAAGTGATGGTAGAATGAACAGAAGTGGTAAAATGAACAGCTTGCTGGATATGGAGAAAATTAAACTAAAGTGAATTTTTATCACACACGGACATTTTAGATCATAGAATAGAATAAAAATCTTGATGCATAGGTAAATTGGACTGAAAACATCAACAAAGAAAGCCCCATAATGAGGCTCAGCATTGTTTTGATTTTGCATGGAATTTTGACGTTTACTGGCCTTATTGTTTACACATTTTGTGTAGGGGTGAAAGAGAGAGAGCGAATTTTGTGCAGAGTCCCATTGTTAGACCGTTTTCTGCACAGAAGCATGCTGTGGTAAAATGAATACTAGGGTGCGGCTTATTTTTCAAAAGTTATCAAAACCAAAAATTCGTGTGCTCTACTGAAAACGAACCACATTGATAGAGAAACCACAAAGTCTGAGCCAAAACTATTAACGTTTAGAGGTGGCGCAAGCGTCTTGAAGGTGAATTTTCAAGTTATAAAAAATGACCTTCAGTGAAGTAAACATTACTTTGTTATTTTTCAACCGATTTCAAAACTTTTA
This sequence comes from Aedes aegypti, assembly GCF_002204515.2. Classification (NCBI taxonomy): domain Eukaryota; kingdom Metazoa; phylum Arthropoda; class Insecta; order Diptera; family Culicidae; genus Aedes; species Aedes aegypti. The sequence goes on from NC_035108.1 coordinate 146,814,467, forward strand.
GCACCATTATCTTTCAAATTAAATTTATAAATTATTTGTAGAACATCGAATTTGTCTAAAATCTAAACTTGTCTTAGTTACAAATACTTTTATCCCAATTTTTCCTCATTTTACTAAAAAAATAATTTTTGTTTGACCATAACTTCATAAATACTCAATCGATTCCGAATCTTTTTACATGTTTTTGAAGCAAATTTAGTCATTTTCAAACTGTTCATACAACATTTTTTTCTCACAAATGGTTTTGACTAAGTTATTTAACAAAAACTACCCAAAAACATGATTTTTAAATGAAAAAATCAAAATTCTTTGGATTGTTTCAGATTTTTTTGCCAGAAATTGCATATTTTCTATTAAATTTAAATTTATAAACATCTTGCCTTAATTACGAGTTGAATAGCGCAAATATTTTTTTTACACATACGCAAACATATTTTTGTTTCAAAATTGTTGCAAAGTCCTTCCCAAAGGTTTAAAAAATGAGAAAAACCAGTTTCAGCTTTAGAGATAATAATTAACTGTCAAAATTTTGAAAAAAAAAACTGGCATTTTTCGTTAAAAAATCATGTTTTTGCGCAGTTTTTGCTGAAGACATTGTCAAGACATTTTCTTTAGTGAAATGTGATGTATGAAAGGTTTGAAAACAATTGAATTAGCTTTAAAGGCATGTTAAAAGATTTGTAATCGGTTGAGTAATCATGAAGTTATGTTCAAACAAAGTTGATTTTTTTTCAGTAAAATGAGGCAAAATTTGGAATAAATTACTGTAAACTAAAACATGTTTTGATTTTAAACAAATTTGGAGTTCAACAAAGTTTTCAATTTCAGTTTTGAAGGTATTGATGCTAAAAGTTTTGAAATCGGATGAAAAATAACAAAGTTATGTTTACTTACCTCAAGTTCATTTTTTATAACCTGAAAATTCACCTTCAAGACGCTTGCGCCACCTCTAAATGTTAATATTTTCGGCTCAGATTTTGAGGTTTCTCTTTTAATGTGATTTTAATTCAGAAGAGCACATGAATTTTTGGTTTTGAGAACTTTTGAAAAATAAGCCGCATCCTTAATGAACACGAAGCTGCCATCCTCATAAAGCATTGAAAATGATAAGAACATACAATAATTTATTGCTATTGATCCAAATCTTTAACAAGGTAAATGCAGAATAATGTATACAATTATTTGATTGACTATTAATCGACTTTATTTGAAATAAGGATGTAGTTTATTCTGCAACTTCTAAAATTCTGTAACTTTTTAAAATTAAAATAAATAATCAAACTATTGTTATTACTGTATTGCAATCAGTTAAAAACGTATTTATTTTCGGAATTGCACGAACAATTTCGAAGAATCTTCATCTTGACCAGTTTTTGTTAAAAGACAGGACCATGTAAAAATTTAACAATATTAGCCTGGATTCGCGTCGCTGCTTTAGGAAACAACACTATATATGAAGTAATCTGATGAAACTATACAAATTCATAGTGTTTCCATTAGAAATGAGATGAAATCCTTGAGGTGTTAATTTTCCCTTATTGTAAAGGCGAATCTATGGCTCATAATGACCAAACTACAAAAATATTAAGTTACACCCCTCAAATTTGTTCACATGCACCCCCATAAGCTACTGTGAATATTTGAGTGGAATCCGTCAATGGTTGTGCTACTTTTTCCCGAATGTCGGTTCCCAGAACGTCGTTTCTCCGAATGCCAGTTCCCCGAATAGCCCATTTCCCTGAAAAGTGGCACTCATAATTGTCATAGCTTCATGCATTCCAGGGTGGTTAGTGAACCGATAATCTGAATGCACGCTTCCTCATTTGATTGGTGGTTCATTCGAAACTCACCGTTCTCAGCATTTTTGGCAATATGTATTTGAGCAAGGATGACCCAATATCTCCTTCTTTTGAATGCTTATCGTTCTTTCTAGTTCGCGATCCTGTCACCGAGGAATATTATTTATCTCTATTGACCTACATCACCTTTCGGTGAAACAGATAATTCGGGGAAATGGAATTCAAAGAAAAGGGTCATTCGGGGAAATGACATTCAGGGAAAAGTAACACAATCCCTTATTAAATTTTAGAGCATAAACAGTGCTGTAGTCGATGAATTTCTTTCATTTTTCATTTGAAAATTCTCCAGTCAATGACAAAGAGACCGCAATAAATCGCAAGGCCTTGGGGAAACTGAAATTCAGCTTACGCGTAAACTTTTACAGTAGTTTCTGGGGTTTCAAATGAATAAATTTGGGGGTGTAACTTAAAATTTCTATATTTTTTTTAATGACCTTAATGAAACACAGACACAGTTAACTATTCGCCAACACATGATAATGTATGTCTTGTATCGCTAATATGTATTTAAATATTTAGTTCTCCCTAGACAATCAGTTTGATGCAAATGTGGAAAAGTTCTATCCGTTTGCACTTTGTATACGAGTGAACATCTATAACAAAATAATACAAGTTTGACAAACAGTATCGAGTTATCGTCATCAATCTGGTTAGATTAGATTCCACTCAAATTGCAAAAAGCTATTGCAATTGTGTAATTTCCATTGTGGATGGTACTCTCAGATTAAAAAAGAGTTTATATGACACAACGCGGACGATGTAATACCCTGCAAAAGGTTATGTAAAAAATGGCTCACAATCATCAATCATCATCCTCGCCAACGAATGAAAACCGCTAAAAAATGTGGGGTATCCTTTTTGAGAGCGGTTCAAATCAATTTCTCCCCTTCACTTTCTCTACCTCCACCGCAGCCCTTTTCGCCATAATTGTTCAAGTGATTTAAGGCGCAAGAAAAAATGGCATAAAAGGCAAAACTGAAAAAGCAGTTTTCTCCTTTTAAAACAACAAATTGATGAAAATAAAAACACACAGCCTTTTTATTTGGCAAACAAAAGAGCTGTGTGTTTTTATTTTCTCCGATTTGTCTATTTAAAAAGAGAAAACTGCTTTTTCAGTTTTGTCTTTTGCATCATTTTTACTTGGGCCTTAACGCAACATAACGGGGATAATTCAACCAGACAGGGCGCTTTTCACGCTCGAGCTTCATCCTTCCTATGTGCGCCACCACATCGACCGCAAAATCCGTTATTCTTGGAATTGGGTGTTGTTTCCCTGCTGCGATTGAATGGAAACGTTTAATTCCAATTAATTTCTCGATTGTGTTGAAGCAAACTGATACAGATAGAACAATTTTGTCATTAGTTTGTACATTCTTGGGAATTTGGGCATTTTGTAAATAATGTGGTGTCAATCCTAAACAATCCAAAGAGTTATTACACCAGAAGCTACTGTGAAAATTTGGATTATTATTATTTATTATTTATCTTTATTAGAGAGATTTTCAGCCAGAGACCGTGAAAATTTGGAAGAAATTGTATCAAATCCAAGTAATCAACGATATTATTGAAGTTATAATTAGGGTCAGTGTTCTCTTAGTGGACAGTCCCCTATAGTCGCACTAGTGGCTTTTTACGGCCGTTTTGCTATAAATTTTTTCAAAATATTTTTTGACATGAAGATCAGAGGCTATTTATTTAAGTACTATTCATACACAGCTTGATTTTGTTCAAAATACGATCGAAATAATTAGTTATGCTTAAAATTTGAGCTCCCTTGCGCCTATAGTAAGCCTATTGTTCCTATAGTAGCACTACTGAGAGTAACTATGTTTTATTATACGAAATAATTAATGAAGTAAGAACTTTTTTTACATCAAACGAAAGCTTTTCATCCACACTTTGCAGGAAAAATATAAAAGCTTTGTAAAAATACGGTTTTTATTAGTATTTTGTCAACGCCGTGATGATAGTGCTACTATAGGAACAGAAATTAGAAATAGTGCTACTATAGGCACATGTACACTACCCGCCATATAAACGGGCTCACTAAAATAAGTATTGCAACACTCAGCTGAATATTGAATCACCCCCAAAAAGTTTACCATCACCTCAAAACAGGTCAATTCACATTGCTATATCTCGAGATCCTTACGACTTGCAAAGCAGCGATGTTCAGCAATGTTGTTCAAGGGATCAAGGACATCTGGAAAGTAAATAGTTTAGTTCGCGATTTTGCCGCTAGATGGCGTTAGAGAGCATGTAAAATTGAGCATTTTAAACTAGTTCTAGCTTGTGATCCACAAGAGATAGAAAGTTCGGGTCTTCGGCAAAGTTGTTCAGAAGGTCATGGACATCCTGAAGACAAACTGCGGTTCGCGATTTTGCCGTAAGGTGGCGCTAGTGAGCATGTAAAATTGAGCATTTTAAACTAGTTCTAGCTTGTGATCCACAAGAGATAGAAAGTTCGGGTCTTGGGCAAAGTTGTTCAGAAGGTCATGGACATCCGGGAGACAAGCAGTTTGGTTCGCGATTTTTCCACTAGGTGGCGCTAGTGAGCATGTAAAATTGAGCATTTTAAACTAGTTCTAGCTTGTGATACACAAGAGATAGAAAGTTCGGGTCTTCGGCAAAGTTGTTCAGAAGGTCATGGACATCCGGAAGACAAGCAGTTTGGTTCGCGACATCCGGAAGACAAACAAATTGGTTCGAGATTTTGCCGCTAGGTGGCGCTAGTGAGCAAGTAAAATTAAGAATTTCAAACTAGTTCTAGCTTGTGATCCACAAGTGATAGAAAGTTCGGGTCTTCGGCAAGGTTGTTTAGAAAGTAAAGGACATCCGAATAGCAAACCGTTTGGTTCACAATTTTGCCACTAGATTGCACAAGTACGCATTTAATTAAAATATGAAACATATTCTATCTTTTGAGCCAGATGATATAGAAAGTTTGTGTTTTCGGCAAAGTTGTTTATATACGACAGTTTTAGGTTTGATTCACTTAATGTTCAAATGTTTTCAAGTGATTCATACTTGATTCACTTCATTTTCAAATGGTTCAAGTTTGATTCACTTTATGTACAAGAGTTCCAGGTCTGATTTATTTCATAATAAAGAGATTTAGGATTATTCCAGTGATTTATGTTTGATTCGCTTCATATCCAAGTGATTCATGTCGGACTCGCTCCATATTCAAGTGATTTAGGTTTGATTCGCTTTATATTCAAGTGCTGCAGGTCTGAATCACTTCATATTCACTTATTTCAAGTACGAATTACTTGATATTCAAGTTGTTCAGGTTTGATTCATCTAGAATGTAGGTGCATTTTCCACTTTTTCAGATATGACTCCATGCTCATGCTGGTTAGGGCTGATTCACTTCATTTTCAAGTGAATCATGCTAGAATCACTTTATGTACGTGTTTCAAGTTTGATAAGTTCAATATCCAAATGATTGATGTTTGATTTTTGAAGTAAATTTAAGGCATTCACTGCCCATAACTGCATAACAGTCACATTCGACATTTTTGACCAATTTGAGTTAATACCGTGGAGAGTCATCAAATGATAAATACTTTCGATCATCTTACTGAAATCTGTGAGATTGTTCTAGAAAATTCGAAAAAATTACCAAGCTATTTTGTCACATTGATAATTATAACCGCATAGCTGTCACATTGAGATTATAAATGAGCCTCGTAATGTAAAAGCAATGCAATTTCTATCAGAATGATTTTCTGACTATTCACATAGTATGCGATATGAGTTGTACAAAATATCAGCCTCAGATAAGCACTTTTGAGTTCCTGGTAATTTTTAGAAATTTAAGTATATAAAATGCACACTTGGTATTCCATTTACTCAATGCCTACTTTTGTCGAATGTTACAAATATGCAGTTATGAGCAGTTCAGGTCTCATTCACTTCATATTCAAATGTTTCAGATTTGATTAGCTCCATATCCAAGTGACTCATGTCCAATTCAATTCATATTCAAGTGTTTCAAGTGAGATGCTTGACTTTCTTAACAACTTTGCTGAAGATGTTCAGTTTCAAGCAGATCTGGATTGAACTGGAAGACTCGAACATTCTTTCTCTTGTGGATTAAAAGATAGAACTAGTTTGAAATACTTAATTTTACATGCTCACTAGCGCCACCTAGCGGCAAAATCTCGAACCATGTCTTCCGGATGTCCTTGATCTTCTGAATAACTTTGCCGAAGACCCGAACTTTCTATCTCTTGTGAATCATAGGCTAGAACTAGTTAAAAATTCTCAATTTTTAAGCTCACTAACGCCACCTAGGGATGGTACACAAATTATGTCACGCTAAATTTCAACTTTTTCGACCCCCTCTCCCCCCCCCCTTTGTCACACTTTTTGTATGAGTCCTACGAAAATTTTGTAAGGCTTGTCACGCTTGGCTCGACCCCCTCCCCCCCTTGGAGCGTGACGTAATTTGTGCATGACCCCCTAACGGCAAAACCGCGAACCAAACTATTTATCTTCCGCATGTCCTCGATTTTCTGAATAACTTTGCCGAAGACCCGAACTTTCTATCTCTTGTGAATCACAAGCTACAACTAGTTTAAAATGCTCAATTTTACATGCTCACTAACGCCACCTAGCGGCAAAATCACGAACCAATCTGTTTGCCTTCCGGATGTCCTTGATCCCCTGAACAAGTTTCCTGAAAATCGCTTCTTTGCAAGTCGTAAGGATCTCGAGATATAGCAATGTGAATTTACCTGTTTTGAGGTGATGCTAAACTTTTCATGGTATTCAATATTCAGCTGAGAATTGCAATACTTATTTTAGTGAGTCCGTATATATAACGGGTAGTGTATTCCTATAGTGGCACAAGCGATAATAAATACAAACATATGAGTTTTCGTAGTTTTCATATTTTTTCCCATAAACCAAGATAAAAAGCTTTCAGATGATGTAAAAATAATGACGCTGACGTTATTTTTCGATTTTATACAAATATCCCAACAAACATTTTTGCTTAAAAAGAGTTGTACAAATAAATCTTAAGATTATTTCAGTTTAACAAACTATTGTTCAGCCATCAATGGGATTGGTTCTTAGCTATGCGGCTATTTTTACATCGACCCTATACGCTTCCAATCGCAAAACGCAACATACTGTTAGCCATCTATACTTTGGTAGCGCAACTAGTCAGATGATGAGAGATTTGATTTTTCACGCAACGGTTCACAGTGAAACAGTTAGGCGGAAGAGATAGGAATATCCATTCTCTATGTTCTACATACGTTTGTTTTTTTGTATTATTGCACTACTTTCATAAAAATTGAGATCCGGCTGGTAGGAGCACTAGTTTGAGGTTGGAAAACCAGGATATATGAGGTTAGTTTCAATGGAACTTTCGCCTGAGCGATTTTTGCGCTTGAATAAAACACGCTCCGGGACATTCTCCGCTGCCCCTAAAAATACCATTGGGTAGATAAATGAATTCTCTACCATTGGATCTCATTCAATTTCATACATAAGTGAAGTAAGCGGTGAAAATAAATATTTTGTTCCGAATGTTTTGAAACCATGAATGAGTTTGACATTGCTCTCGTCAACCATCATCATGACGACAGCAGCACACCCCACCGGACGAATTGTCGTATTGGGAGCGAATTATTATTTATTTTTATTCAAGTAGCTTTTCGCCCATGGCGAGTTCGCATGGAAATGTGACACATAAATTTAGCGATGTAAAGCACAATAGAGTTGCATGGTATGATACGGCAAAATTTGTTCAAACGCATGGATATAGCCAAAGGGCGTAATTATCACTGAAATTAATCGATTCTATAGAAACAAACGAAAGGCATTAACCCGAATATAGCACTTAAGCGAATGCGAAATTTACCCGAATGCGACACGTACCCTAATAAATTCTCAAGTGACTAGATATAATTATTTTGAATCCGCTATGATCAGAAATCTTTCGATGAAAAATTCTCAGATGAATCTCTTAAAAACAGCGATTAAGCTACAGAAAATGTTCAATTCTTCTCAGTACAGTTCTAATATAAACGAAAAATGTGAATCTGAACGAACAGTAATATTTTGCATCAGAATGTATCACAACTTTTATGTGATACACTGTAAAGTGTAATTATTGCAACTATCTTGTGAATCTCAATTTAATTTGAGCGTTGTTTCCAAAATGACCGTTAACAAAAATTACTAAAATTATAAATATTCTTTTGAGTCGGGCTTATGTGTTGAATACCTCAAACTGCTAAGCAAACATTGAACCCTTGTGTTACTTTAAAAATTCCAATAATCTATTGAAGGAGTTCAAATTTGATAATTGATAATGCAACGGTGCACTGACTCGTCTGCATAAGGTACAAAACCCATTAATCATTCGTTCATTACATTCGTCTTCATTAATTGAAGTATAAATCGTAAGCCAACATCGTTAAGTTCTCCAATCTCCATCTTTTGTATCCATAAGGATACAAAATATTGGCTACAGTTGTTTTTCTGGAACGAGCGAATCAATTTCGGTCGAAACCGTAAACACCAAATAAACTTCGCTGTCTTCAAGATAAATGGACTTTTGGCTGCCTTTGCCACTGGTTTCGTCATATTTCATCCGACAGCCGTCATCGCTTTGAAAGCATTTTGTAAATTGAATGAATCACCATCGTCCGTCCACAACTGTCTGGTTTTCGGTCCTCCGTCCTGGGTCCTGGGTTGGTGTTGATTTGAGAACATTTTGGAGTTTGGCCAGCCAGCAGCAGCTGAGGGCGTCAGGGTGTTTGTTTGAATTAAATTATTACTGTTTGCGTTTCGATGGAATGGTGAAGTGAGGTACACACTTTGAGTTAGGTAATGAAATTTCTTTAAATGGAGATTGCTTGTTTTTCCATGGTCCGATTTAGACGTAAATCGAATTCATAAAATTGTTGAATATGTATTTAACGTATCTGTTTGAGTACTGTAATCTCTAAATATGATTAACGAATAAGTTTTTGACGATTGTTGTTCATAATTAAAATTCAGTGTCAATAATGGTGCTTCTGTGGAGTAATCTTAAACCCAGGACTTTTAGATCCTCAAAACTGATAAGTTTGAGCCGATACGCAATTTCGTTCGGGGATGATGAAAGTTTTGAAAGCACTACCATGTTTAACAAAAATTAATATAGAGAATAGCAATTGGCAACGCTGTACAGGTAGAATTGAACTTGTTCGTTCATGTCAGAATTTATGAAAGATAGCAAACTCTAACGTAATGCAAACATTAAGCATACGTTAAATGAATTCCTAGCTTCTCATAACCGGCAACACTGCTTAAGTAAGAATGAAAATAGTAGTTTACGGAACAAGTTGCAGAATGATGATTTTTACAGCACAAGTCGTAAATTTATCCTACGAGGCTTGCCGAGTAGGATAATTACGACGAGTGCTGTAAAAATCGAGTTCTGCAACGAGGTACGTACAACATTTTTTGCAATTTCGTAGAAGACCATTTAAGGTTATCAGAAATTATGTCGAAATGCATTCACCATTGTTTTACAATTTCTGAGAAATTGTTGTGTTATGATTCATTACGTAACTCAAAATAGTTGCGTAATGAGAAAGCGTTGCGTAATGAATCATTACAGCACTGGTTTCAGTTAGGTAATGACTATTCCCGCACTGTATACTTCAGTGCAGGAAAGTAGGCCGTTTCATGACAGATTGGCGTTATGAAAAACAGCCTATTACGATGAGAAATTGCAAAAAATAATATTTTGGTTCTGAAGCAACATCACAAGAATAGAGTCACAAATTAAGTTGAAGTACAATAATCGAATGTGATAAACTGTTCCATATTGTAGTCCTACATTATTCTGGTCGCTAGCAACACTGCTTATATAGATCATATGAAATCTCGCGTAACTTGATGATCTATCTAACATTGAGAAACTCTGTCTACTTTCTCTTCAATCATTAACTAAGCCACATTAACCACTACTGTTGTGTTTTTTGTATGAAAGTCTAACCAATGGCATTGTCTTTCGATATATAGTAAAAATATCCCAAAAGCTTCAGTATTACACTGTTATAGCCGAAAGTGAGCGAAGGAGGACAGAATCTCTCATTTTTACAAAGGCTCTTTGAAAAGTTACGCAAGAAATACTTGTTAACTCGAATGTGTTTTTCCGATTTCTGACTATACATCCCAACTGAGGCAGAACCTGCTTCTTAGTTAAGTGTTCTTATTAGCAATTCCTCAGTTACAAACTGAGAGATTTCCTTGGCAATTGACCATTTTCGCATGAGTGTAACATGTGGCAAACACAAAGAAACTATAATCCAACATATGATCACAACTATAACATACACTACCCGTCATAAATACGGACTCGCTTGAACAAGTATTGCAACACTAAGATGAATATTGAATCACCCTGAAAAGTTTAGCATCACCTCAAAACAGGAACATTTATAATGGTATATCTCGAGATGCTGATGATCTACAATGGTGCGGTCTTCAGCAAAGTTGTTCAGCAGGTCAAGGACATTCGGAAGGCAAATAGTTTGGTTCGCCATTTCGCCGCTAGGTGGCACTAGTGTGCATGTAAAATTGAGCATTTTAAACATGTTCTATCTTGTGATCCTCATGAGATAGAAAGTTCGTGTCTCCGACAAAGTTTATTCAAAGTTTAAGGACATAAAAATTGGAAACAGTTAGGTTCCAAATTGCAAGGTGGCGCTAGTGAGCATGTGAAATTGAGCATTCTTAACTAGTTTTATCTTTTGATTAAAATAGAAAGATCGATTCTTCGAAAAAGTTGTTCAGAAAGTCAAACAAATTCTACCTTTGGAGCCAGATGAAATTGAAAGCTCGAGTCTTCGGCAATGTTGTTCAAAAATCAAGGGAAAGTCCGCAAAACAGATTGATTTATATATTTTTAACTTCATACAAGTTCTATCTCACAATTTTGATAAGGAAGTTGTTAGAAGGTCAAGGTAATCCGAAAGGCAAACAGATTAGCTCGTAGTTTTGTAACTAAGTGGCGGTAGTGAACATGAATGAAAAATTTGAAGCTAGTTTTGTATTGTGACCCTAATGAAATAGCAAGTTCAAGTCTTCGACAAAGCTGTTCAGACAGCCAAAAAAATCCGGACACCACTGACGTGACTGATATCCGGGGTTGTCAAGAAAACCAACTTTTACTACAGTTCTTCAACACTTTGTCGAGATATGGAACATGAAGTTATGAAGAGTTGACTGTTATTAAATCTCATGATTTAAAAAGATAGAATGTCCATAATATTATTCAGATAGCCATTGGCATTTGGAAGTGGAAGTGATTAAGATCAGAATCATATCATATTCAAGTGTGATTCAGGTCTGATGCATTGCATATTCAAGTGTTTCAGATCTGATGAATATTTTCGGGAATGATATACTTCGTGTGTGAGTGATTTATGACTGAAGCACATTATATTCAAGTCAGAAACTCTTCATATCCCAGTGATTCAGGATCGATTGTCTTTATATTCAAGTGAGTCATGTTGATTCACTCCATACCCTAGTGATAAATGTCTGACCCTGACAGGTTTGATTTTCTCCATATTAAATAAATCATGTCAGATTCACTCCGTATTCAAGTGAATCATTCCCGATTAATTTTATATTCAACTGTTTCAGGTTTTACTCACTTAATGTTCAATTGATTTCATGTGGTTCATGTCTGATTCACTTTATATTCAAGTGTTTCAGGTATGATTGACTGCTTTTTCTAGAGATTCAGGGCTGATTTACTTCATATTTGAGGACATCATTATTGATTCACTTCATCTTTGAGTGATTCAGATCTGATTCATTCATTTACAAGCGATTCATGTCTGATTTATTTTATATTCAACTGTTTAAAGTTTGATTTAATTTATATTTTAGTTGTTCGGGTCACATTGCTTCATATTTAAGGATTCCATGCCTGATTTACTTCATTTTCAAGTAATTAAGTTAAAGTTTTTATTTTTTAAATCTTCTTTTTGAAATTTCTTCATAAACGAGACTGATTGTCTATATTCAAATGTTTCAGGTCTGTCATCCTTCATATTTAAGTGATTCAGGTCAGATTCACTTCATATATCAGTGGTTCAAGTCTGATTTACTTTATAATCAAGTGATTCAGAACTGATTCACTTCAAAGTCAAGTGATTCATGTTTCATGTTACTGTTAGATTCGCTCCACATCCAAGTGATTTGTGTTGGGTACATTGCGTATTCAAGTGCATCAGGTCTGATTGACTTTATAGTTCTAAATTACTTCATATTGACATTCAGATTCAGGTTTGAATTACTTCATATTCAAGTTTCGAGTTTATGTTATTCATTTTTGTTTAACTGCATTTTCCAGTCATTTACGTCTTCCAAATAGTTTAGGACTAAATCACTTCATTTTTGATGATTCAGGTCTGATTCACTTCATGTTCAAATAACTTAAGACTGATTCACTTCACCTCAAATTAAAGAGATTTAGGTATGACATCATATTCAATAGTTTCAGGGCTGATTCACTTCATATTCCAGTGATTCAGTCCCAATTCACTTAATTTCCTAGTGATTTGGATTTAAATCATTACATATTCAAGACTCCAATTTTCTATCTTATCTGGGTAAGAAGATATAACTCGCTTGAAATCCTTAATTTAATTCGCTTACTAGTGGCAGCGACCAGATTTTTTTTTTAATCAAAGGTCTGCTTTCCGAATGTCCATGACACTCTTAACAGCTTTCCCGAAGACTCGAGCATTTTATCTCTTGTGAATCACAAGAGAGAACTTGTTTAGCACGCTCAATTTTACATGCTCACTAGCACCATCTATCGGCAAAATTTCGAACCAAACTGTTTGCTTTTTGGATGCCTTCGACCTTCTGAATAACTTTGCCGAAGACTCGAACTTTCTATTTCATGTAGATCACAAGATACACGCAGAGAAAACTATTTTAAAGTCAAATATATTCTGAATCATTTGAACAAAATTCCTGCATTATTTGCCGGCTTATAATTGCTTTTCATTATTTGAATAACTACTAGTAATTCGATTTAAAAATATTTCTTGTTGAATTTGACAGCTAGGTTCAATGCGATTCAACAAAATAAATTTTTGATTTCAAAATTGATTGCTTTGAAACAACAATATTTTTGTATTAAAATAAAAAAAAAACGTTATTGAAACAATGATTTGTTCTTTTTTAATTTTACAATATTTTATGACAATTTTCTCAACAGCCGCGACCGACATTTTTACGTTTGAGCGAGAAACAAAATGGCAGGTCAAACCTGATATTAACTTTGATCAAAATGAACAATGGAAGTATTTGAAACAAACAGAGCTTCAATTGAAAATGATGATTTTTGTTGTTTTTTCAAAAATAAATCTGATTTGAAAAGCTGCCATTAAATTCAAAAAACATTTCTGTTTTGTTTTTAATAAAATCATTGCTGACTCAACGCAATTTGTTTGATTACATCAAATAGAAAGCGCTTGTCAAAAACAACAAAAATAACTATTGTTTTGAATAGCTGTTAATTCTCTGCGTGTAGAATTAGCTTTAAATGCTCAATTTCACATGCTCACTAGCGCCACCTATCGGCAAAGTTTCGAACCAAACTATTTGCTCTATAGGGTTTAAGTCACCGTCGATTGTTATATTTGAAGATTGTTGATATTTTTCGGTGATTACTACACACTGAAACACGATTATAACGTTTCGGCTTACTGATTTTCAGCCATCATCAGATTTGTTCAAATCGATCGTTCACCACCAGTGTGGTTTTATTACTAATAAAACCACACTGGTGGTGAACGATCGATTTGAACAAATCTGATGATGGCTGAAAATCAGTAAGCCGAAACGTTATAATCGTGTTTCAGTGTGTAGTAATCACCGAAAAATATCAACAATCTTCAAATATAACAAACTATTTGCTTTCCGAATGTTCTTGACCTGTTAAACAACTTTGCCGAAGACTCTAACTTTCTATCTCATGTAGATCACAAGATAGAAATTGATTAAAATGCTTAATTTTACAAGCCCACTAGTGCCGTCTAGCGGTTAAATTGCGAATCAAACTGTCTGCCTTTCGAATGGCCTTGATCATCCGAACAACTTTGCCGAAGATTCGAACCTTCTATCTCATGTGGATCACAAGACAGAACTCGCTTAATCTTCGGGCTGTCGCGTTATTGTACATTGTACAACAGTTGTGATTTATATGCTATTATTTTGCAACGATGATATCTATCGACACCAAACCAAAATGTATTCCTCAAGAATCTTCTTAAGAAAAATACTTGACGGTTTTTATTTACAGTATGACCCTTTATAATGCGGTAAAATCAACAAATTTACATGAAAGTCGATAATGAATATAATGAATAATGAACGCACTATACTGCCCATAAAAGCATTACTGTCCCATGTGAATAGGAAATCCAGCAAACATTGGACTGACATGCGTTTATGGGCAGTATATACGGTTCGAGTAAACCACAGTTTTAAATCGGTAAATCTCAAAATCCAGATAAGATAGAAAGTTGGGGTCTTTAGTAAAGTTGTTCTGGAGCTGAAGCGCTATCTGATGGTACCGCATTAAATTCGGAATTTGACCGCTAGGTGGCACTAGTGGGCATGGTTTACTTTTGTTTTGCAAATATTTCAGGATCCTGATCGTTTAGAAGGATGGCGTCTTCGGCAAAGTTGTTTAGTAAGTTAAGGACTATCATTGTTCGAGCTGATTGATTTAAAATTTTGCCACAAGGCTGTGCATAAAACTTTTGTTTGCAGATATCTCAGGAGCCTGACCACTTAGAAAGATAGTGTCTTCGGCAAAGTAAGTCGGTAGCCCAAGGACTATCATTATTTGAGACAAGAAATAGGACAACCAGGCGGCGCTAGCGAGCATAAAATTTTTGTTTTGCGGATACTGGAGGATCTTGACTTTCTAGACAGGCATTTTCAGCAAAGTTATTCAGAAGCACAGGAACTATCATTATTTTACAAAATATCGAACTTTAAGGATTAAACAAAGAAATTATTTGAACTATTGAAGAACTCTGCCGAAGACGCCATCTTTCTAAGTGATCAGGCTCCTGAGATATTTGTGAAACAAATGTTTTATGCTCACTGGCGCCGCCTATTGGCAAAATTTTGAATTAACAAGCTCTAACAATGATAGTCCATAAGTTACCGAGCAACTTTGCCGAAAACACCATCTTTCTAAGTGGTCAGGATCCTGAGATCTGCGATACAAAAGTTTCATGCTCACTGGCGCCACCTAGTGGCAAAATCCCGAATTTCTTGGCTAAAACAATGATAGCCCTTGAGCTACAGAACAACTTTGCCGAAAACGTCATCTTCTTAAGTGGTCAGACTCCTGGGATATTCGCAAAACCGCGCGACTACTCGCGTTACAAAAATTCGCGCGACGACCGAAAGGCTAAGAAAATTAGTCGTTCTCTTAAAACAGAAACTTTTTAGCATCAGTGGTGTATCTAGAAAGTTTCTCTCGTCTTGTATGTTTTCCAGATTATACCTAGTTCTACAAAAACACAGTTTTTGTAGAATATGCAAAAAAAATAACATGACATGTTGTAAGCTTTGCTTCATGACCAATAACCAACTGAACCTGGAAACTTTACTTGTCCTTACCTTGGTAATCTAAAGTCCTGTTTTCTAGCCTAAGATTTTTTGGCTGAGATGATAAAAGTCACTAAACAATTGAAGAACTGAACAGAACTTTGATAGTGAATAGCGAGAAATTATTTGATTGGAAAAATTAAAAAAAAAATAATTTTCCTAATTCTGACCAAAATTACATGAGAATTCTAGATTTTTTCCAGGATGAAAAAAAATCCCTGATAATTCCAGGTTTTTTAGGTAAGTTCGAGCGGGCAAATGATTTTTTTTTAAGATTTCCAACTCTACAAATTTTATGAATAACCAACCAAATTTTTAAATCCCATGGTGGTTCGAATGCTATTTAAGTAACTAAGAGAGTTTCTTTCTACATATTACTAAAATCATTTGAGATTTGGAAAAATTATACCGTAATCCGGGGTAACATTGATCAGTTTTTTAGGATATTTCATAATTTTTTCATTTGAAAATTCAAATGTCGCAAGTTTTGCATTTTTATACTGGCACCCACCGCTCATGACTATATACTGTATTTTGGTTTTCAAAAGATTTAAGTATGTTTGAATAAATGTTTTAAGAAGTTTTTTGATTTAGCTGATATGGGGTAACATTGATCACCAACAACGTTCGATTTAAAATGTCGTTGCTTACTTAAATTATGGCCTCCGAAGCCGAATATGAAAACCAAATTCTAACAGGTTACCGTAAAACGGGGAAACTTTGATAATGCGGGTAACTTTGATAGTGCGGAACCCACCACATACAAAACGAAATATGATAATATCTGATGATAAGTTAAGCAAAACGAATGCAAAAGTAAAGAATATTAGAATGACAGAGCTATTCATTTAAATCGATAACATTTGAGACTTAATTTACGAATATTAAAAATTGATGCAACTTTAGCAATTTCGAAACACTTACGAACATCCTGTTCTACAATCACTATTTGATGTAGTTTTGAATGGTTCGTCACTTATATTTGACAGCCTAGTTATAATAGAACTCTCAAATCTCTTAGCGAGAACCATTTGAACAAACTGTGATCATTTTTGTAATCTAAGTCAGAAATTTCCATGTAACGATTAACGCCTAGAGGTATGCAATGCCCTATAAATGTTCGTAATTCATTCAATTCTGTTTGATTTATGCTCCATTATCAAAGTTACCCCAAAACAGAAAACCGACTTTCGATTATATGAGAAAATATATATCCATTCAAAATAAATCTTGCGGAAATCTATCAACTGCTATCGATAGCTAGGATACCAGTAATTGCTTTAAAAATAAAAAAAATCAAAATCTTTAAAACAGCATGCATGAATATTCAAGTTTTCTTCGAAAAAACTATCAAAGTTACCCCATTTGACGGTACTTACTTTTTGAGTTATTTCAAAAATAAAACACTTCGAACCACTCAATACGCCTAAAAGTATGCAATTTCCTAATGAAATTATGCATTCCCTATACTGCCCATTAACGCATAACTGTCCCATGTGAATAGGAAATCCAGCAAACGTGGGACTGACATGCATTTATGGGCAGTATAGTAGTTCGTAAATGTTGCTTAATTGAATAAACTTATGAAAGATTTGACAATGGAATCATTTTCGGCGATGCCATTTTAGTAACAATCGCATTTTCCTTACTCATACCATTTGCAGAACTTGTGTGAGATATAGATGTTCGGTAGTGTCATCCATAATGATATAAATCATTGGTTCAAAAAGTTGACAAATTTACGAATGAACGAAACGCAATATTCGCAAAAACTTCAATTTACATTAGCCTATGAATGTAAGAAAGAGAGAAACCATTTATGCTTTAAAAATAATTCATCAATAAATGATGATTCGAACTTTTTACGAGAAGGATCATATCGATCAATGTTACCCCGCTGATCAATGTTACCCCGGATTACGGTACCTATATTTTGTTGTTGGATGTGATAATTGTAATTTTCGATCGAATTTTCATTGCATAAAACAAAACAAAAATCAAATCTCGTTGGATTTTTTATGTAACGGCGTTTCTAGGCCTATCGTAAGAATGATTGTATTAGTTTTTGCATAAATGATTGGAAACCATTTTTGGCCCACAGTTGGGCAAAAACTCGATTCAGCGGGGTAAAAATTCGAGCCGTATATTATCTTATGGAACATTTTTTTAATTGCCTAAAATCCACATATTATCTTCAAATAAAGAGACATTAGCCTGATCTTGCGAAAATAGTCACAGTGTTTTCTCTTAGTTTTGCAAAAAACTACTATATTGGCGCTAAGAACATCTCGAACATTTTGGTCATTTTGGTCATTCGGGCATGATCATATGAAAAATTTAGATTCTCGCTCCAGGCCACTTTTTGGATTGCATTTAGGTCCTATAACAACTGTGCAAAATTTCAGCTCGATCGGAGAAACTATATTTTAGCGCCAGCCGTTCAAAGTTTGTATGGGATTTACTATGGAAAAACTTACTTCTGCAAAGAAAAATCACCAGAGGTCGCCCATTGTCCTCTATAAAAAATAGACCTTGATATGTATTTCTACGATGAACAACATTGCCGAAGACCGCAAAGCAATCCGATGCTTGTGAAAAAAGTGATTAAGCATAGACTATTCGGAAATTTCGCCCGATTTTGTTATTATTGTTATTCCTTTACGTGTTAATAAATGTCGCATTGCCAAAAGGTTTTCATTGAATAAATTGTTTTACAAGTGTCGGATTGTTTCGCGATCTTCAGCAATATTCTTCATCGTAAAAATGCCTATCGTGGTCTGAGTAATTTAGAGTGTTTCAGAATTTTTATAGGTGTCAATGGGCGACCTCTGGCGATTTTTCTTTGCAAAAGTAAGTTTTCCCATAGTAAATCCCATACAAACTTTGAACGGCTGGCGCTAAAATACAGTTTTTTTCCGATCGAGCTGAAATTTTGCACAGTTGTTATAGGACCTGAATGCAATCCAAAAATTGGACTGGAGCGAGAATCTAAATTTTGTCACACACTACTACACACTCCTAGGCATACTCGGATCATTTTGATGAAAATTTGAGCTTGACAGCAGCCTGGCTGCTTGTTTATATCCAGGTCGCACCCCCCAGTTTCGGCGTATATTACAATTCACCCGATTTTGGGTAATTTCTTGATGAAAATTTTTCAGCAAACATAGGTTTATGGCTGGTACAAAGTATGCCTGTAATGAAAGTATCGATATTTTGTGTTTCAGTCAGCCAACTATTGCTCCACACTAGTGATCCTTTATAGAGAGATAAGCGGAAGTAAAATGGAATGATTTGGCAACTGACCAGCAGTGCTGATTTTGCTCGGCAACGAGAATAATATTGAAACACGGACATGACTTCCTCATTGCTAAAAAGTGTATTTTGTTTCGTTATACATCTTTGAGCTACATATCCATACTAATAAACAGCCGAAAAATCAATAACTAAAAATCGCATTGACAAAAATTTTAAGAAGAAAAATATTTCATTTTTTTGCTTCATGCAACATTATTTTTACCGAAATAATTTCAAGCGGCTTACATTACTCTTCAAGAAAAGTTCAAAACAAACATAACGCATGTTCATTTGGCTCACACTTTGACAGAAATATCAGCTTCCGCGAATCTCTCTTATAAAGGATTTCTACTCCACACTATAGATTCCAACTATTGCCCAAAAATACGTTTAAGACAATCATTTTTAAAACTGTTATAAACAAAAAATGGGAAAAGATTTTGACATATTTTTTTTTCAGCAAAATTGTAGCCAATATGTTGAAGGTTCTCTGTGTGGTATTTATTCCTTTTCAACTGTTTTAGTTTTTCTAGAAATATTGATTATTCCACTAAGGTCGAACTGCTACCCCACCTTAGTCTATAGTACTTTATGTGGCTTTATTTAATACTACAGCATCAAAATCATCTATTTGGATAATTTTCCTCGAAGTTTACCGGCTTTGGGATTAAGGAACTTTGGTGTCACTCTGTGATCATAGAACAATTTCGCTGAAAAAGTTTTCTCGTACCAAAATAAACATTTTTTTTGTGATATTAATTGTGCAGCGACGTCAACAGCTTCATTTTCATCGCGTTCAGCATCACGGTGTAACGAAGTGCTATAATTGGTCTGATTAAGAATACCCCTACCGGGTTTTTTTTCTCAGTGTGAGTGCTGTTTACTTTCCCAGTATTCAATTATGAAGAAAGTGTGCTCTACCATTCTTCGCATATTAGTCCCATGTAAGCAACCAATCTCATGCAGTAGAGAATTTCTAAAATTTGAAGGATACACTGAACTAACTTTCAGCTGCTGAAGAAGATAACATGGGACAATTATGCTTAGAATCACAATGTTGCAGGTGAGTAATGCGCATTTGGCTGGGTGTCGCAGAGGTGAAACAAAAACTACTTCCAACTTTTATTTCCTATTACAAATAAAAGTTAGCCGTAAAGCAAAAGCCTTCTCTACAAAACGAATGCCGAAAAGTAAGCACACAGAATTGTTTGTTTTTCCGAAAGGGGACCTTTTTCCGATGTTTTCCGTTTACCTTCGAGTAAAGCGAACTTAGGACGTCATCCTGGGCAACCAAGCAAAAATGGGAATTGTTGGGGAAGAACAAAAAACAAATCCGTGAAAGATTTCATTTGAGATGGTGCGCGTTCGTTGGCCCTAATGAAGGGCCACTTAATTTTTGTTTTGCAATTTGCATAATTATTTGATGGGAATAAGAATCATTTTTTTTTGCCAATAGCACATTTGAAACCGCAAGAAAATCATATAAAGAAGAATTTAATATAAAACCAACTTACCGAAGGACTCTTTGGAAGGCCGACCCGTTGTCCGCAGGTAGTGAGAAGGTTTACCAAACACTCACGTACTCGACCCTGTAATGTTTATTGTAAAATTTTACAATATTAGAAAAAAATGCAAAGCACTCAATTTATGCAGGACTTTTAATTTATCGCTACTACCACGATAAGGTTTCCAATCGCGATTATATTTGACGTAAATTTCATGTTAATCAAAATACTCGACTTAAAAAAATAAACAAAATAACGTAAAGTTAATAGTATTTACACTTGCATTACGTAATTTGTTAAAAAAGTTTTGTGATCTGAAAATCTTAGGTTCATTGTGACAGAAAATTTGGTATTCTCTTCTCATGAACGTTTTCGTTAGATGTACACCAACAAAAATCATATGAATTTATGTCACATATGTCCAAAATATTGAACTGAGTAAAAATATTTAAATTTAAGGCACAAATGACGTAATTTTCCCAATTGAATAGATATTTTTCGGTTCACAAAACTTTTTAGTTCTTTGATTAATATGAAATTTACATCATATATCATTGCTTTATTCCATCGTTTGTGGTTTACCTGTGACATCCAAGGGCGTTTCCACCCGCTAAGCGGAGCCGTGTCCGCCGGAGAAAGACTCGCACTGCGACGAGGAGAATTCGGCGTTCCTGCGTGTCCTGTGTAATGAGCATTGCTTGCCCCAGCGCCACCAGCTGGGCCATTCTTGTTGGCGGCGGCGTTCTGTGCCAACGCCGCACTGCTGTCACTCTCCGATTTCAGCAAAATTTTCCGCCCAATAAGCGGTGTCTGTGACACATCGAAGGAAAACTCCATGGTTCGGCCCGCAAGCTCTTTTTTGCAGAACACTTCCGAATCGCTATAGCTTCCGTGGAAACTGGTGTAGGACGAACTGGTTTCGGTTGATTGTGGTACTACTTGCAGGCTGGAGCTACGTGTTACAACCAGTTTGAGGATTTTTAGCGCTTCCTTCCAGTTAGGGCTCTGTTGGGGTATTGTGTTAGTTAAAATTGAGAAACACGATAAAAAAGTTGCAATATTTTTTGAAACCTGAAGAAATTAGGTCTTTATAACACATTTATATTTTTCATAGATTTGATTCAAACTTCAGACTCAATCAAACAGTGCTCCTCGCACTAATTAACTCAGTGTTGGTCTCAAAATTGTTGAATTTAGAAAAAACACAAGTACAATTCTAATTATGTTTTTCAGATTGACTCCTATCAAGCCTAAGTGTTATGCATAATTTGATTGTCAAAAAAAAGTACAAAACGTTTTTGACACTAGGATTTTTATTTTAACTTGACTCACTAATGTATAAAGTGTAAATGTTATCGTTTAAAACAATCGTAAATTTGACTAAATTTGATTATCAATTTGATTGCTATTAACATTAACATTTTTCTTAGAAACCCAAAGTACAATACCATAAACAACATGTGACGGATGACCGTTGTTTTCTTGTCGATTTAATTTTCTTTAGTTTTCATTTCAATGTTAATTCATAAGTCATGGAACAGCAAATACGTATCCGTTGTAAAGAATTTCTACTACTCCTAGGTTTTTAAGAAAGTCGGATGTGACGTCGGATTTATTTTTTTTAATTTTTTTTTTTTGAGAAGTTACTTTTCGGAACGGAATTTTTCAATATAGTATTCGTTGCGATAGACCAAACCCCCAGGCTTTGGAAAATTTGACGATCATTGACTCACGAGTCATAATTTTATCTTATTTATGCGCCTTCATAAAGCCACGAAAGAAAAAATACAGACACACACCACCTACTGCACATTGACAAAGCCATATCTAGGAAGGCTTGGCTGTTTGGGCACGTCAGGAGTTAATCATCAATGTTAACTTCCTTTTCCCGATCAGCCTAGATAGCCGTGTAGTGTCGGTAGCGGTTGTTTCAATTGGCTAAGAATTAACACTACGGACTGCCTGTTCCGGTGGTAAAAGTCCACCTCACAGGTGACCCCTAATTCATGCGGCTTTAAGCTTACCGTGCCTAAGAATTAATGGTTAGGGGGGTCTAAAAAAACCTAACCGCAAACGAAGCCTGTGCAGTACCAGGGCGCCCTCTACAGTATTGTGCCCTTCCTGTGCTACCCGGAGCAATGGCGCAGGTAACCTTGTGTTTCTCCGAGATAATCGGCTGCCCTTCTTCAGTCTCAAACCTGAGGCTTAATAAGGGTGGGATTATAAGGATGTTGTAATTTAGTTTAAGTTTTTCACCCTTATTGCTTCGCATTATGCGTTTTACACAGTGTAATCTGTTGGAGCAGCAGGGACGAAAGTCCAGGGGCTTAACGGACCCCGGAGGGGCCAGGACCTCTGCGAGTTGGGGAGTTGCCCAGGATGAGGTGAAGTTCGTAGTGGACTCTGATGAACCTTCATAAAAACCACAAAAAATCCGAATGCAACTCTGTCACAGCGACCGGTGCCGCTTAAAGTACCAAAGCACCCTAGCCCAAACTAACAGGAGTGCCAACCGGCACATCAGGATTGATGCCAGTGAGATCCTGATTATGGCATACTGGTCGCGATACAAACGGACAAGGCATGGAACTACGAGTAGGAGTGCTTCGAGCACATTGGGACCAACGCCAGTACGGTCTCAATTATGTGTACTGGCAGCGCACGACTGAAGACAAGTAACGGCATATGTACTGGATAATATGCTTTGAGGCTGATAGCGGCGACATTCTACTCCCTTAGTAGAGTCGGGTGACACTGACCCGAAACGGCGAGTGGCTTAATGGTACGTTCCATATCCGTCGCCTGGTTGTTCCAACTGGGCGGGAGTAAGCTCAGATGCCATTACCTAACCTGCGCCGATCCGGCTCTGAACATAGTACCCCATAAAGAACTGTGTCATCCCTAGAATGGCCTCCCTGCTTGCATAGATAACCATAGGATCATAAAGGCGACTATTATAGCGGAGTTGGATAGCGGCTCTTAGGGGAACCAATAAGAGATGATCAACCAAAACAAACAACTAGCGGAATGTCAAGGAGAGGCTTCTGGACCTATCAGTAACCGGCTAAGGTTGCCGCCAAGGAAAGAGGCAACCAACATCAACTTTAGAGAAAACAGTGTGGGCAGAAGCCTAAATACTGTGACGACGGCAGACACTGGCCATTCCAGTGCAACATGTTAGGTGACCGATGGCCCGGGGCTAATCGAGGCCATGGATCACAATAGGGAGTACCTCCCTAAAATGCAAGTAGCTGCTGAGCAACTTGATGTCATCATCGAGTTTGTTAAGAGCAAAAGCAATATCAGCAAAGACTTGAAAACAAGTCTACTGAAATTGCGACAATCAGTCCTAGCTGCAAAGCAGGACTACGAGAAAGCCAAGGAACAACTTGTCAAGGTAGAAGGCCAAAAAGACATTGGGTCGTGTCAGACCGAAGTGTTTTCCTTCACAGGCAACGCGTATATATCTGATGATATTATTCGATACGCGATGCGGAAGATGGGACCTTCCGGGGATGAATACATGGAGAAAAGACGTATGGTTGCTAAGAGAAAAGTGACCTACGCGGCCGTCCTCCAGAGCGGAAAAGCAGGCACGAGCCAAGCCCCGCGATCAAGAGGACATGGCAACAAAGGAGGGGCCAACACCAAGCCTAAGGCCAAGAAAGCCAAGAAAAGGGAGCCACGGGATAACCCGAACCAGGCAGTGCATCCACTGGAACCATGGGCGTAAGGCAACAGCAACCCGTGGATACGAGTTGAAAATAAGAAAAAAAAATAGAGGAAACCGAAAACGGAGCCCAAGGAGAATGCTAAACCGAAAACAGCAAAACGTAGGAATTTAGGCGATGCCTTCGTTATCAGAATAGAGGAAGCTAAATACGCCGAGGTTCTGAAGGCGATGCGAAGCACGGAAAAGTTATCGCCATTGGGCGCAGATGTGCGGAGCATAAGGCGGACTAGGATTGGTGAAATGATCCTAGTCTTGAAGAAGGACGCCAAGGAAAAGGGTGCAGTCTATAAGCAACTGACACAAGAAGTATTTGGCGACGAGGTTGATGTAAGATCCCTTACTGCTGAAGCGACTCTCCAGTGTAAAAAATCTGGATGAGGTCACCGATGCAGCGGAGGTCTCGGCTGCCCTCAAAGAGCAGTGTGACATCGACTTAGCCAGTGAGGCCATCCAATTTAGAAAGGACCCGCAGGCAGGCTTGATAGAAACTCCTCTGCGAGGCAAAGAGGAGGCGACTTTGCCGTTTTTCTGAGGAGAAAAAACTGATTTTCAACACAGATCCTCAAGCGATTCTAGTGAGAGCGCAAGAAAACGCGAGGATTTTTTCAGGTACTCTCTCTCTCTTTTGTTGCGATGCTCACCTTAACTCACACTTCAAAAGAACTCTTGAGTCTACCGCCCGAACAAACAGTCCTCTGGGAGTTGTGAGAGCACCCTTTTTTGATGGAATTTTACTCTATTGTGTTTTGTTCTGCATCTTCCTCGCTCATTTTTCGTTGCCTCTCTGCTTAGCATTTTTTCGCTCCCTCGCAAAGAAGCAAAAGCAGCACGCTGCTCTAGAGTATTTCACCGAACTCTAATGATGTTGAGGAGCATTATCATGCCTGCCCGCAGGGTACTCAGGTGGCGGCGATCAGGCTGACGGCTGCAGACGCCAACAAAGCGAAGAACTTGGGCATACTCAAGGCAGGCTGGTCGGTTTGCTGGTTTAGCATACAACAGCCTCCTGAAGTTTGCTTCAAGTGTTTCGGGAAGGAACATAAGTCGTGAAATTGCAAGCTGTGCAGAAAATGCGGCACCGAAGGACATCGCTAGGTGTCTAATATGAGTCGTCAGAGCAGACTTACCCTATTTACCCACTTGCCCCGCGGTACCTTATCAATAAACCAATGCGTCGATTGGCGGTGTCAGATCTGCAGCTAATTCAATAAAATCAGTGTAAATGGCACTACCGCAACTATAGGAGCACCCACAACTAATGGATCATTTACCCTAGTTGACAGCCGTACACCCACCCTGGTTTAAAGTAAATTATTCCAAATTTTTCATCACTTTACAAAAAAAAAATCAACTTTGTTTGACCACAACTTCATGATTGCTCAACCGATTCCAAATCTTTTAACATGCTTTTGAAGCTAATTCAATTGTTTTCAAACGTTCCATACATCACATTTCACTACAAAAATATCTTGACCAAGTTATTCAGCAAAAACTGCACAAAACACGATTTATGAACGAAAAATGGCAGTTTTTTCAAATTTTTGCCAGGTAAATATTATCTCTTAAGCTAAACCTGGTTTTTATCATTTGTTGAACCTTTGAGAAGGACTTTGCAACAATTTTTAAATAATTTTGAAACAAAAATATGTTTGCATATGTTAAAAAATATATGCACTATTCAACTCGTAGGAATGGAATTTTCGTAAAAATATATTTGTGTGCATATATTTGATTTCATGTTATTGATAGTAGTTCAAACGCTTCCTTGGAATCACTTTTGCCTGACAATCGTCTAAGAGATCCACTGAAATATACCTTTTTATTATACTACCTGCGTAAAGAGTTTCGACTTTCACGAAACGTAAATTTCAATTGAAAAATAACCTCGATATAAAGACCTTAATAGTTTTTTGATGAAATGAATATGCATATAAAAATCCTGTACAATACTTACATCAAGATGCTTGGAGATAACACGCAGCAGATCGCCGGCAATGGGCTGTGCCTGCGCCGACGACAAATCAATGTAGTGCAGCATGCAGTGAATCACGCTGAGCACCTGCAGGTGGATCTGGCTCGGACCCTTCTCGATGACCTCAGTCAAAAACGCCAACATGTGCAGCCCCATGTGGGCGTAGGTGTCGTACAGATATTTAACTACGCACTTTGTCCACTGGAACGATTCCTTGCTGAAAGTCTTCCGGCTGTAGAGGGTCATAACCGTGCCGAGATTCTCCAGCTTGAGGCCCATTTCGGACGAAACCTGCGCAATGTTCTCCGCACTTCGGATGCATATTTCGTTGGCGTCCTCGTAGTGGAGCAGCATGTACGGTAGCAAAGCAATCACATTCATCGGGAAGGCGCAACTCTGAGTGGGATCGCAAACGGGTAGGTTCAAGAGAGGCGACAACTGAGAAAGAACCGCAATTGATGGCTCATATGTCGTTGTATGAGTGCAGCCTTTCAGAAGAAGTGCGTGCATGCCTGGATACGTGGACCACTTGAGTTGTTGTTGAAGTTTTTCCACTTTGTCACGCGCATCTGGACGATCTAATGGTAGTCTGTGGAGCACTCTGGTAAGCAATCTCAAAGCCAGCAAAAACTCATGCTCATAATCGCTCTCCAGCAGGGATACGGCCAACCAGAACAGTTGTGCTAGGATGGTCATCTTGTCATCCTGGGTAGCTGTATCACCCAAAAGCTTCAAACTTTGTGCACTGCGTGATCGTGACAGAGAAGATCCAAATTTATTGGAATTGCGTTCCAGCTCTAACACGTTGGACCGATTGCGCAGTTCAACTTGTTTGTCGATCGGAGAGTTTGCAGCCTTCCGAGAACAATAGGATATGGAATAACTTGTGCTTCTAGTATGGCCTCCTGTTATCATGTTGTTCATGGCTTGTGGAGACCCTGGTATTCCATCACTGGACCTCTTATTCCCGTACACACTCGTAATCATTGCTCCGTCTTTGTTGTTCAAGTTCGGCGTACTCTTGAAGATGTCCTTCATAACGTCCAGCGGTCTAAAGTCCGAGTCCAAGCTGTCAACGGCCGCTTCCAAGGTCAGTAGTAGCTCCGTGACGTAACCCTGCATGTCCTCTCCCTGCTCGGCGACGGTTTCGATCAGCCGCGATAGAATATCGCTCAGCATGCGCGAATTGATCGGCACATTGAGCGAGCGGAACACTTGCAAACTACGTCCGGCATAGTGACGCGAGGAGCAGCTAAGCCCCAACTGCAACGCCGTCTGTGCCCACCGTTCGGCGATTCTCGCGTGAGAATAGCTGTCCGAGAACACCTTCACGATATGCCGAAGGAAGCACTGCAATTGTTCCGCCGACTTAATAGTCCACACTTTCGCGGTGATGTCCTCGTAGTTCCACAGCGGCTGAGCACTGTCCTGGGAGAGGAACCGGATCAAGCTTTTGATCACGTGAGCCGTCGGCATCGTGGGACCAGGCTGGGGAGGGGCGTTCTCCTCTGTTATAATTGTTGGGATAGGAGTTTCCTCGTTCGGTTGATTCGAAGCCGGCGATAGGGTATTCTGCGGAACGTTTCCGTTGAGACCGAACAGGTAGCTATCGAATTCCTGATCCGGTTCGGTGAAATTGTGATCTATGACCGGTAGCGACGGAACACTCAGCCCCAAGCGAAGCTTTGAGGTATCGCTGTTCAGCAGGATTTTCGCCACGTTCAAGTGGTCATTGTGTTCCGCAAGAACAATCTGTTGATAGATGATTAAGCATGTGTTTTTATGGAATGAAACTAATTATGTTGCGAGCAATGGAATAGATGAAATTCAACTGTTGGAAATGCGGGTTGTTTTTTTAAGATATTGTGAATGTTGCATTCAAATTATTGTTTACATCCGATTTTTTCTACATGCAATATACAGTCATACCTATAGTTTCATATGCCCACAAGTTGTCATTTTTTTTCCGATGGCCAGATTTATTCCGGTGTTCTTCTGGATCATGTCGAGTAAACTGTCAAATTGATGTGACTACGCTACAGGAAGTGACAGCAATTTGAGAGCAAATTGAAAACTGTTTCTGCTATCATTGAGTGCAATAAGAACTCATAAAGATATTCATATTTTTTGCTCAATATAGAAACGAATCTGCAACAAGATAAATGCTTTAAGGTACCGCGGGGCAAGTGGGTAAATGGGGTAAGTGAAAATAATTGGTATATTTAACTCAATATGTGAATTAACGCTTTAAACTCAAGCGTAAACCTTTGAGGCCATTGGGAACATTACGATAGGTAAGAGATTTCTGAAAATTTTCAGCCATTATTGCATACTAGAGCGAAAAATCGTTAACCTGTCAACTATCACTCCGTAACAAATTGGCGGCGTGCAATCTTATTTTAATATTTCAGCGGAAAAAAATTGCGGAAAATAATTTTCTGTACCATCTTTAAGTTGTCCCCTCTGACAGTTTTAAACTGCAATAAAAAAAGTTTTAGAATTTATTCGACGTAGACCTAAAAATTACTGAATTGAAACACCGTCAATTTTCTAATCACGTGGGGCAAGTGAAAAGTTTCTCTTTGGAGATTGAATTTGCGTTTTCTCTTTAGGTTGCTATAAGTGTACAAGGTTCGCAATTATCATAGAACAGCAGAACGTGCTGATAATTCAACAAACACTGTACTCAAAGCGTTGAAATCTATTATCATGGCTAAATCATGGAACTTCTCTAAAAAAAGGTTGTCAAATATTACGATATTAATATGTTTACCTCGGCCAGCATATTAAAAGGAAGATTTTGATTGAAAAGTTTTAACCCGTTAACGCCCAAGGTATCTCACAATTGGAATTCTGCTCCGTTTTTGTTATTCATAGTCGTATTCCCATAAGTTAAACCTTATTTCACCAAAAAATCTCAAGTCTATGGTGGGGATCCAAAAAAAATCTTGAAAGTTTGTCGTCCATATCTAGTTGTTCTATAAGTTTATATTTGAGATTAATCAAATATATTTTCATGCTCTTCGACCCATTACGATGTAAACAAGTTGAAAAAACTGCAGGTGAGGGGTAATTCATAAATTACGTCACGTACAGAAGAGGAAGGAGGAGGTTACAAGGAAGCGTGACTAGTAGTCACTGACTACCCATATAAAAATTGAAATCCATAAAAAAAAGTGTGATATAGAGGAAAATTGAGGAGGATGAATATGGCAAAACATTGCGTGACGTAAGTTATGGACGTACCCTGATAAAGAAATTACAGCATAAATAATGAAAATTCCAGAGGCGAAAGATGCATGCCAGAACCAAATTATTTAGTGACTTCAATTCAATTTTCTGCTCTACCACGTAAGTAAGATACAGACATACATACATTTCCATACATGTACATGTACAATTATGCACACTTACACCCTTTATACCAAAAAAACAAAATAAAATCTTAAGTCAAATATTTTGATTATAAAAAAACCTACAGATGTTTCAGAACAGTCTTCAAAAATATTCTATAAAACTTGCCAGCTGATAATGAAAACAAAACTATCAAAATATTTTTTCTGGGTAAGTTATTAGTATACAATGTGGATCGGATCTGACAACGATCGAAATATATATTTGGCAATATCAGAATTTCGTTAGTGCTAATCAAAAGTTAGTCCAAAGACAGTCAAATATTGGACACCAATTATTACATGCTTTACAGACGTGAATATTTGAAGCTAACATTATTCGTCTATAACGTTGAAGTTACTGTATCACTGATGCATATGGTCTTATCCACCGATAGAACCGAATCCACGTGGTGATCCAAGGTTTTTGACACTAGAGCGGGCCAGAATACCTGGGGAGCATACGGAAGCGTGCCTGCTAAAATGTCACAATTCTTGGACCGAGTGAGTTCAGCAAGGGAGGCTCTTCACTGCTACCTCAATGTGTCGCTGGTTCTAAAAAGTAAACAACCATACAAAATTACGACCAACAATGGTCAAAGCATAACCAATTTTCTCCAAAACATTCATTTTGGAAATTAAGTAGAATTTTCTGATTTAATTGGCAACAACGCACTGCAGTATCGCGTAGTAAATAACTGCTCGCAAACAATATCTTTCAAGGACATTTATTACCAGTAATTTTGCGAATAATAATTTTTACTTTTCCACGTTAAGCCATAAAACTGGTTCTGGACTTAAGTTGGCGGCTATTCAATTTTACTCTCATTTGACAGCCGCCCTTCACCCTTGGAGTTCAGTTCATGGATGGATAAGTCAATTTGCCGGTTTTTTCATTCTTCACTTCCTTCAAAAAATCATTTTCCTCATTCGACGGCTAGAAAACATGTGTTTTCATTTTTTAGCCTCCATTTATTGTCATGGCTCATCTAAAAATGTAAACAGCATTTTATCCGAAATAAGCGATTGTTGCTCGAATCAATAGTAAGTATTGTTTTGGTCTAGGCAGACCAATTTCTTATTGATTTTTTCCTTGATGTTTCGCACATAAAAGCAATTCCCAGCTAATATGTTTTTTTTTTTGCGAAAATATCTCTTTTAGTTGATCATCGTTTTCGAAGATACCCAATTTTTCATCACTGGACTTCAACATAGGCGAATAAAATATTTGCCGACTAGCGCCATCATGAGAATGACTTCCGAACTAAGAAGGTTTAAGACGAATAGCTTTCTTTGGATTTTATCAGTGGACTGATATATAAGCGAATAAAATGTGTGCCCATTAGTGCCATTTAGGTGATTTCCGAAGTGATAAGTTTCCAGGCGAATAGGTCTCATTTAGTTCTTCAACTTTGTCAAAAACACTAACTTTGTATCCAATCACTGGATTGAGATAGGGCGTCTGTACCAGTGATAGTGGCAATAGTAACGAGTTGAGGAATAAAAAATCGCCAGGCAATAACGGAAGCTCGTTTTCCATATCTGAATACGTCATACGAAAGCTTTTCGATTCTATTTTACGTAAAAAATAATCTTAGAAGGATAAAATCATTGAATCTTTCAAAAAAGCATTTCCTCCATTACCGGAACATGTTCCAGTAATAGTGGTATCAGCGTGGTTATCAAACATCTGTTCCTAAAATAGTGGTTTACATTGATTTCCCATTTAAACCCACTATTATAGGAACGTCCCACTATTATTGGTGCAAAGGAGCAAACAAGTTAAGGTTTTTAATTGTTTGCTATAATTTTCTTACTAATTTTCAAACAAATTTTATACACATTCATATCAATTTCACAAGGGCCATGTTAGAAAAATACGCATAAAAATAAAAATTGCCAATAACACGCTTGAAACCGCACTACCACTATTATTAGTACACACACTACCACTGGATCAGCCACCCTATAAGCAAATAATATGTTTGTCTACTAGTGCCACCTTGGGAGAGTTTTCCAAACTACAATGTTTCTGGGCGAATAGATCCCATTTAGTTGAACACTTTTGTCGAAGACACCAAATTCGAATCTCATCGCTGGACTGAGATATAAAAATAAAATAAAATATTTGACCACTAGCGCCACCTTGTGAGTGTTTTGCGAACTAATAAGGTTTTAGGATTCATTTATTTGATCAACATTGTCCAAATTAAATCAAAAAATTAACAAATAAAATCTTTGCCCACTAGCGCCATCTTGTGAGTGTTATAAGGTTAAGAATCATTCAGTTGTTTAATTTTGTCGAAGACACCAATTTTGTATCTCATAACAGAACTGAGATGCAATCAAATACAATATTTGCCCACTAACGCCATCTAGTGAGTGTTTTCCTAACTGATAGGTTTCCGGGCGAATAGATCTCATTCAGTTGAAAACATTTGTCGAAGACACCAATGTTGTATCTCATCACTGAACTGAGATATAAACAATCAAAATGTTCGATCACTAGTGCCATCCTTTGAGTGTTTTCCGAACTAAAATGGTTTTAGGCGAATAAGTCTCATTTAGTTGATCAATTTTGTCGAGGACACCAATTTTGTATGTAATAACTGGACCGAGATCCAAGCAAATAAAATCTCTGCTCACTAGCGCCATCTAGTGAGTGTTTTCCGAACTAATAAGTTTTCGGGTGACTAGATTTAATTCAGTTAAACACATTTGTCAAAGACACCAACGTTGTATATCATCACTGAACTGAGATACAAACAATCAAAATGTTCGACCATTAGCGCCATCTTGGGAGTGATTTCCGAACTAATAATGTTTTAGGCGAATAGGTCTTATCTAGTTGATCAGCTTTATCGAAGACACCATATTTATTATTATTATTTATTTAGTTAACATCTACACAGATAACACTGAATCAACAATTTCACGCCACAATACTCGGTTCGTGGCCGCATCTCTCCATCCTCGGTTCTGCCCCACGCTCGCCAAATCGATACGCACTTGATCCGCCCACCTAGCTCGCTGCGCTCCACGCCTTCTTGTACCAACCGGATCCGAAGCGAACACCATCTTTGCAGGGTTGCTGTCCGGCATTCTTGCAACATGCCCTGCCCATCGTATCCTTCCAGCTTTGGCTACCTTCTGGATACTGGGTTCGCCGTAGAGTTGGGCGAGCTCGTGGTTCATCCTTCGCCGCCACACACCGTTCTCCTGCACACCGCCGAAGATCGTCCTAAGCACCCGACGTTCGAAGACTCCAAGTGCTTGCAGGTCCTCCTCGAGCATCGTCCACGTTTCATGCCCGTAGAGGACTACCGGCCTTATGAGCGTTTTGTACATGGTACATTTGGTGCGGGCGTGAATCTTTTTTGACCGCAGCTTCTTCTGGAGGCCATAGTAGGCCCGACTTCCACTGATGATGCGCCTCCGTATTTCACGGCTAACGTTATTGTCAGCCGTCAGCAAGGATCCAAGGTAGACGAACTCGTCGACCACCTCGAACGTATCCCCGTCTATCGTAACACTGCTACCTAGGCGAGCCCTGTCGCGCTCGGCCCCACCAGCTAGCATGTACTTTGTCTTGGCCGCATTCACCACCAGTCCAACTTTTGCTGCCTCGCGTTTCAGGCGGGTGTACAGGTCTGCCACCTTTTCAAATGTTCGGCCGACGATGTCCATATCATCCGCGAAGCAAACAAATTGACTGGATCTCGTAAAAATCGTACCCCGGCTGTTAAGCCCGGCTCTCCGCATAACACCTTCTAGCGCAATATTGAACAACAGGCACGAAAGTCCATCACCTTGTCGTAGTCCCCGGTGGGATCCAAACCAACTGGAGTGTTCGCCTGAAACCTTCACACAATTTTGCACACCTTCCATCGTCGCTCTTATCAGTCTCGTGAGCTTCCCGGGAAAGCTGTTCTCGTCCATGATTTTCCATAGCTCTACGCGGTCGATACTGTCGTATGCCGCCTTGAAATCGATGAAAAGGTGATGCGTTGGGACCTGGTATTCACGACATTTTTGGAGGATTTGCCGTACAGTAAAGATCTGGTCCGTTGTCGATCGGCCGTCAACGAAGCCGGCTTGATAACTTCCCACGAACTCGTTTACTACGGGTGACAAACGACGGAAGATGATCTGGGATAATACTTTGTAGGCCGCATTTAGAATGGTGATCGCTCGAAAGTTCTCACAGTCTAACTTGTCGCCTTTCTTGTAGATGGGGCAGATTACCCCTTCCTTCCACTCCTCCGGTAGCTGTTCTGTTTCCCAGATTGTGCCTATCAGCCGGTGCAGACAAATGGCCAGCCTTTCCGGACCCATCTTTATGAGTTCAGCTCCGATACCATCCTTACCAGCAGCTTTATTGTTCTTGAGCTGGTGAATGGCATCCTTAACCTCCCTCAAAGTGGGGGCTGGTTGGTTTCCATCTTCCACAGTACTGACGAAGGCATTTCCTCCGTTGTCCCGTCCTTCATTGCCTGTACTCTCAGCACCATTCAGGTGCTCGTCGAAGTGCTGCTTCCACCTTTCGATCACCTCACGCTCGTCCGTCAGAATGCTCCCATCCTTATCCCTGCACATCTCGGCTCGCGGCACGAAGCCGTTGCGGGATGCGTTGAGCTTCTGATAGAACCTACGCGTTTCCTGAGATCGGCACAGCTGTTCCATCTCCTCGCACTCCGTCTCCTCCAGGCGGCGTTTTTTCTCCCGAAAGAGGCGGGTCTGCTGTTGCCGTTTCTGTTTATAGCGTTCCACGTTCTGCCGGGTCCCTTGCTGCAGCATGACCGCCCGCGCTGCATTCTTCTCCTTCAAAACCTCCTGGCACTCCTCGTCGAACCAATCGTTCCGTCGACTCCGTCCCACGTACCCGACGTTGCTCTCAGCTGCATCGTTGATGGCTGCTTTTACTGTTCTCCAGCAGTCCTCAAGAGGGGCTTCGTCCAGCTCACCCTCTTCCGGTAATGCAGCCTCGAGTTGCTGCGCGTATGCCGCTGCGACATCCGGTTGCTTGAGCCGCTCTAGGTCATATCGGGGCGGCCGTCGGTACCGTACGTTGTTAACGACGGAGAGTTTTGGGCGCAGTTTGACCATCACCAGATAGTGGTCAGAGTCGATGTTAGCGCCACGATAGGTCCTGACGTCGATAATGTCGGAGAAGTGCCGACCATCAATCAGAACGTGGTCGATTTGCGATTCTGTCTGCTGTGGTGATCTCCAGGTGTATCGGTACGGAAGGCTGTGCTGGAAGTAGGTGCTACGAATGGCCATATTCTTGGAGGCGGCAAAATCAATTAGTCGTAGGCCGTTTTCGTTCGTCAGCCGGTGGGCGCTGAACTTTCCAATCGTCGGTCTGAATTCCTCCTCCTGGCCAACCTGAGCGTTTAGATCTCCTATGATGATTTTGACGTCGTGGCTTGGGCAACTGTCGTACTCGCGTTCAAGCTGCGCGTAAAAATCGTCTTTATCATCATCAGTGCTTCCGGAGTGAGGGCTGTGCACGTTTATTATGCTGAAGTTGAAGAACCGGCCTTTGATCCTCAACTTGCACATTCTCTCATTGATCGGCCACCACCCGATCACGCGCCTCTGCATATCACCCATCACTATAAAAGCTGTTCCCAGCTCATGTGTATTGCCGCAGCTCTGGTAGATGGTATGGTTACCTCTAAACGTTCGCACCATTGATCCCTTCCAACACACTTCCTGCAACGCTACGATGCCGAATCCACGGTCCTTCAGCACGTCGGCGAGTATGCGTGTGCTCCCGATGAAGTTGAGAGACTTACAGTTCCACGTACCGAGCTTCCAATCGCTAGTCCCTTTACGTCGCTGTGGTCTTCGCCGATTGTCCCGGATCGTATTCTCTCGTTGATTATTCGTTGCTTGATTTTTTTACGGCTGGCTTGCAGGGCCTGACACCAACCCCCTAGATTTCCGGAGGACCATTCCCCCTAAATGTTCGGAGGACCATAGTGCGCAGTTTAGCTTAGAGTCCTTCTCTGGCACTCGGACGATGATCAGCCGCCCCTGACATGGGGAACAGACGCTGTTGTGAGCCGCTCCTAACATGGAGTACAGACGCTCAAGGTTTGCAGAAGCAAAAGCAAAAGCAAAACCCCCCCTTCCCTGTCAGCATACGACCAAAGTTCCCACCGGGGGTTGGTTACCCGATCTTCCCCAAGGTTACTCGTACCCCGGCCAGTACCGCGAGGAGGTAGGGATAGGAGTTGCTGGGCAAGAGGCTAAGGACCGCACAAAGAGGTCTATTTTATTCCTTAGGGTACGCGAGGTACCAATGGTACGCCATGCCCAGCCATTTACCAACCACACCATATTTGTATAATGGATCATTGAAGGTAGTTTTTGCAAGTGTTCACCGCATCAAAACAAAGGCGCCACTGTATATGGGATTTAACATTGTGACAGCATTGCTGTTCTGTCAAACACACAAGGCTACGGTGGCGCTATCTATGCTTTCCATAGCGGCCGTTTTGGTTGTTTTAATGATCCATTGGACTAAGATAAGCAAATAATGTTTTGGCTCACTAGCGCCATCTTGGAAGGATTTTCCTATTTTATAAGGTTCTATGCGAATAGATATTATGTAGTTGTTCAACTTTGTCGAAGACACCATTTTTGTATCTCATAACTGGACTAAGATATAAGCAAATAAAGTTTTGGCTCACTAGCGCCATCTTGGGAGTTATTTACGAATTTATAAGATTATATACGAATAGATATTATTTAGTTGTTCAACTTTATCGAAGACACCATTTTTGTATAATTGGACTAAGATAAGCAAATAATTTTTTGGCTCACTAGCGCCATCTTGGGAGTGATTTCCGAATTTATAAGGTTCTATGCGAATAGATATTATTTAGTTGTTCAACTTTGTCGAAGACACCATTTTTGTATCTCATGACTGGACTAAGATATAAGCAAATAAAGTTATGGCTCACTAGCGCCATCTTGGGAGTGATTTCCGAATTTATAAGGTTCTATGCGAGTAGATTTTATTTAGTTGTTCAACTTTGTCGAAGACACCATTTTCGTATCTCATAACTGGACTAAGATATAAGCAAATAAAGTTTTGGCTCACTAGCGCCATCTTGGGAGTGATTTCCGAATTTATAAGGTTCTATGCGAATAGGTATTATTTAGTTGTTCAACTTTGTCGAAGACACCAATTTTGTATCTCATCGCTGGACTGAGATATAAACGAAGCAAATATTTGTACGCTGGAAAGTTGTTTCATATGTTACTTATATATGCGACATTTATTGGCGTCTGTGCGCCACCTGGTGAGTTAATTCTGAATTAAAATAGTTACCAAGTGGAAGTCAGCAGTCCTGGATCAACATTGCGGGAGACAGTTTTCTCCTAAACCTCTTTATTTTCAAGATATTTGCACTACAAGTACTGTCCTATTTATAGGACGCTGGGCGTTCGGGGCTTCTGTCCTATTGTTAGGACGCTGGGCTGATATGGGTTAATATAAAATAAGGCATGGGAATCTCGTGGAATGTCTATGTAAAGCTAGTTCAAAACATAAAAAATGGGGTATAAAAAAGTGTCTAAACACTTTATTGAAGGATTCCGTTTGAATTCTCCCGATGAGCTATCCGACGTCATATCCGATTTTCTTAACAAATAACAAGCGGTGTAAATTCTACAGATTAGAAATGCAATTGCTGTCCCATGAACTAACATTGGAAATGTTGCAGTTGTCGAATCATTCCAACAAACATAACTGAGCAGAAGAAAATTCAAGTAACAAGAATAAAATTTTCTTTGTTGTCTTCATAAGTAACAATGTTATTGTTCTTCGGGACGCCTTAGCAAACGTTAAAGGTAAAAGAAATCGTGAATATAACTGTTAGTTTTTGAATTCAAGGTTCAAAACGATAAACTTTTCACTTGCCCCACTTGAAGAATCCAAACTATGCGAAATCCATTACGCACTTGCCCCACGGGACCTTATGTTTTTTTTTTCATAGCGTTTATACATGTAGCAACAATAAATTCAATATTACATAAAATTGTAACATTAACAAAAATGCAACATGATAGCAGAACGAAAACAAAATATTTTATCGAATAAATCATTGATTAATTGATATCTAACTATGATTCATAGTTAGATATCAACAGTGATGGAAAGTGACGAACATTTCTGCTGAACTGGAACAAAAAACAAAACCAAACACTCCCGAGCGTCAGAGCGCTGGTTTACTCGCATCTGTCGTGCTCCCGAGTAACCGAAGCTAAAAGTGATTCGCGAACGTTTGCATGAGGTACCGTTCAAATTAGCGGAGGTTGACCACCACGCTGCAGTTGTGATCGAAAAGCGAGGTTTTTCACCAGTGTTGTACAAAATACAACAGCGCAACGACTGAAGTGTTAAAAAGTTTCTCAAAAAATTCCCGTGCAATCTTCAAAAGTTCATTCAAGTTTTCACACCAATTCGTACTAGGTACAGCAGTTTTTTCAGTGATTCCTCCGATCATTACTATACAAATTTTGATAGGTATTCTGTTCAAAGTTTTTCGAAAAATTACTTTAAAGAATCCTGCAGAGTACTATCATGAGATTCGATTGATTTTTTGTTTTGATTATATTTGCAAATTATCTAGCAAATCTTTTAAAACTTCCAGGAGTTATTTCAGAGATCTTTGTTCTTTAGCGGTAACTTGGAAATTTACACAAGTTTTATCAGAGATTATACTAGGATTTTTTTTAGAAATATCTCCCATTAATTTTTAGGAAAAAAAATTCTTGGCATTTCCTAGAGACATTCCTGGAAGAATTCCTGAAAACAAATTCCCAGGCTTACTTGATGAAATCTCAGCGATTTGCTAGAGGATTTTTTGTAGAAATTGTAGACAGAATCTCTGGGGCAATTATTAGTAGTATCTTCAGAGAAATCCCAAGTTGAAATTTTATATAAATTGTGAAAGACAATTCTAAAAAAATCCATAGTAATTTCTGGAGAAGTTATCGATTGCACTTTAGAAGATGTTTTGACCGGATGATCTTGGGCTTGGAGGATGTCCCAGGAAATCGATGGATGAATCACTGGATAAAATCTTGGAGGAAATAGGACTTTCTTGAAAAAAGACACAGAATTTTTGGAGGAATTCAGAAGATTTCTGAAATAATATTTGGAGAAATTCAGTTCTGTGGTTCTCCTTGGGAAAATCCTGGCTGAATTCTTGAGGACTGCTTTAGAAATTTCCGGAGCAATGTAGGATTTCCCAGAAAGTATGGGCACGATTTTACCATACTGTCATTTCGAGATTAGTGTAGATAAAAACCTAATTTTCAGATTTTGAATTAGCGATTTTTTCGCTACTTGTTTATTCATGGTGTTACATTTCTAGAAGCATGTGTCGTTCCTAACGAAGTTTTTCAATAAATTTTTCAGAGTTCTAATGAATATGATTGCCGAATTTCAAGTAAAAAATTCACAATTTAACGTAAATATTGTCAAAAGTACATAGTCTAAAAATTGACCCTTTCGTATAAGAATTAATCATTTAAAAGTGATATTTTTGTTACGTAAACAAATTCATTCTTACGTCTTTGACCATATAGTTATAGAAAAATCTTCTGTAGATAATCTGAAGTAAAACTTTAATCAAATTTTAAAAAATCAATTGTTTTGATAATATTTTTTAAGTTTGCACTCTTGAGCAAAATAAGCACCATGTTCAAAATTAAGTAAACGTGAGAAATTATAGAACAAACAAACAAAGATTAACAAACAACCAATTTTGCCATTTTAAGTAAAATCATAGTTAATATATATACATCGGTTGCATTCAATATCGATATAGAATCGATATCGCATTATCGATATCGATATTGGAGCCGATAGTTTTAAAAAGGAGTTTATTAAGTTAGTACAAACGGAGAAAATATGTAACCTAAATTTCGAGTTCACTTTAGTCAAAATTAAGTACATCCAGTATTCTTTCAACGCAAAATTTCTCGGTATTATCTTTCTTCGTCACGAATGTTGTCAAAAATAGAGAGAGATGCATCCTCCCAATGGGGTACTTCTGCCTAATAAATCAAATTTTAGTAAATGCAACTTTTTTATGTTTGGATTGAAAGAACTCAATTGCTGTTTATCGTATAGTGTTTTAAAAATCATTACCTACATTACATTCTATTGCATTATAATGATTACAAGGATTCAATTCTATTGGTGTAACTACTTGGAGCATCATGAAGTCTACATATCGCAGATACTACCTTTATCATTGCTCTTCATTTTTCAGCACGTCGTCCATCTCTACAGAATGTAATTCGTCCTTATTTTGGAGTGTGTTGAATGAGGTTGAACAACTATATAATACATAAATTTGATTTCCATTTATATATTTTATTATTTTATTATATATATTTTCCATTATGATCATTTCATTTCAAAACATATTGGGATTTGGGAGGGTGCATCAGGGCATCATTGAAGTTGCAGCTGGAAGATGGAGTGGAGTGCCAACCGGAGACTAGGAGAATGTGCTGTAACATCCTGGTAGATGGAGATGAGGACACTTATAGCATTAATCATTTTCAGGATACTGGGTTGGCGGATTATAAATACTATATTATATTATATTATGTTTTTCAAATACCATATTATTTTTACATCACGTTATTATACTATATAACATTGACCATCTACTGGGAAGGGAGGGGGCATCAGGGCATCATTGATTTTACAACTGGACAATGAAGTGGAGTGCCAATCGGAGTCAGGAGGAAAAGTGTTAGTCGTTCGCGTCTAGTACTTTTCTCTCCAACAGTTGTAAAAGATTTGACGCGCCCTTCTTTTAACAAACCTTTCCGTGGAAAGCTCGACAAGTAGTGCAAATTCTAATACTCAATCTGTTGGATCATATGGCTGGAAGGAGATTCTCTATTTTCCGCGGGTTTCGCGTAAGTGTTTCTACTTACGGGTCCGCCACCCCCTTTTGGCCCTTCATACAGCGATATGTTGAATGCAGATTGGTAATAAAATTTGACCTTACTGTGAGTGGAGCCGCATGCAGAGCAAGACTCAAGCAAGGATTGGTGGCTACCTACATACATATACATACAAAGAACTCAATTGTGTGTAAAACCAACCCAAATTTGAGTTTTTTTTTTCTATTGGAATTGAAGCCAAACTACATAGTCTACCGTTGTACGCATAATTGTCCCATGTTCAAAATATTCAACCGAGAAAAACGAGTTTAACAATCATTCCTTCTATGTCTATTTGTATCCACAAATTGATTCGGAATGTGTTCTCGGAATCAACTAAAAATACTTAACCTTTTAAAAGTTTAAAATTTTCCTCGCAATTCATCCTAAAACTCATTGAGTCTGTCAAATCTTGTACTGAGATATTTTGCTAAAAGTTCTTCTAGAAATTTCTTCAAATGGTTTCCTCTGAAATTCCATTACAAATTCAATCACGATGTTCATCTTAATTGCGTCAAAAAATCTTCATTTTTTTCTTTTCTGGAAATTTTGTTTCAAATCCCGGAATCCGGATTAGAGTAAAGTGGGGCAAAAGTGCGAGTGGGGCAAGAGTTTCTTTGTAAG
Source organism: Aedes aegypti (assembly GCF_002204515.2). NCBI lineage: Eukaryota > Metazoa > Arthropoda > Insecta > Diptera > Culicidae > Aedes > Aedes aegypti. The sequence goes on from NC_035108.1 coordinate 146,855,500, forward strand.
ATTTCTAGCTCAATTCAAAACAAAACTTAGAAATGCTATGGTGGTTCGAATGCTATTCAAGTAAGACACTTTCACTCCAAATATCATAAAAATCGACTGAGATTTGGAAAAGTTATGGCTATTTGTTGTTTTTCGACGAGAATATTGCAATATTTGATCAAACTTTCGATGCATGGAACCAAATGAAGATAAAATATTTTTCAATATTTTTTGTAAGCACGTTTCTAGGTCTATCATAAGGATGCTTTGACGTGTATTAGTTTTTGCATAAGTGCTTGAAAACAATTTTTGGCCCATAGCGGGGCAAAAGTTCGACCTATGTATAAACACACGAAAAAAAAAAATAAATTGCCTGAAATTGCCTTATTATCTTCAAATTAAGCAAATTTGCCTAATCGTGCGAAAAATGTCACAAAAAAATTACATTTTCACTTAGTTTTGCGAAAAACTGCTATTTTTGGGTGTATTACAGTTAACCCTGTTATGGAAAAATTTTTGGTGAAATTTAGTGTGTATTTTTCGGCATACATAAGTTCACGGCTGGTATAAAGTATGCCTATCATAAAAGTATTGATATTTTGTGTTTTAGCCAACGAACTTTTGCCCCACACTAGATTCGAACTCTTGCCCCACCGGTGGGGCAAAAGTTCGTTTAAGACAATCAATTTTGAAACTGTTGTAACTAAAAATGGGTAAATATTTTGACACAAGTTTGTTCAGCAAAATTATAGTCAATATGTTGAAGGTTCACTGTATCGTATTTGTTTTGTTTCATCTGCTATTGTTTTCCTGAAAACTTTGATTATACCACTAAGGTCGAACTTTTGCCCCACCTTACTCTATACAAGAATTATCTACGAAAAGTGTTATTGAAATGTTGACACATATATTGAGCTGTTCGGTAATCTAATCCGCATGGTTTTTAAATTGTAGGGGCCTTCCTTAGCAGAGTGCCGCGGCTACAAAGCACAGTCATGCTGAAGGGGTATGGGTTCGAATCCCGGTCGGTCCAGGATCTTTTCGTAATGGAAATTTTCCTTGACTTCCGTGGGCATAGAGTATAATCCGCATACAAATGCAAAAATGGCAAGTTGGGAAAAGAAAGCTTCCAGTCAATAACTGTGAAAGCGCTCATAAGAAAACTAAGCTGAGAAGCGGGCTCTGTCCAGTGAAGACGTTATGCCAAGAAGAAGAAGATGGTTTTTTAAATTATTTAACTCATTACGCGTGGTAAAAATAGATAAATTATGAGTGAAAATAAGAAAAAAAATCCCCGTGCTCTGGTGGGATTCGAACCCACGACTATTATATACTAAAAAAGTGCTTTAGCAACTAAGCTACCGAGCTACTTGGTGACCCAATAACTCAAAAGGTTACAAGATTCCAATTCAAATCTCAACAAATCACGCAGACTCTTCTCGCAATTCAAATCCATCCATCACATGTATACACACGCAGAGCGACTGAGATTTATGTAGTCTTCTTCTTTCTGGCGTTACGTCCCTACTGGGACAAATCCTGCTTCTCAGATTAGTGTTCTTATGAGCACTTCCACAGTTATTAACTGAGAGCTTTCTTTGCCGATTGACCATTTTTGCATGTGTATATCGTGTGGCAGGTACGAAGATACTCTATGCCCTGGGAATCGGGAAAATTTCCTTTACGAAAAGATCCTCGACCAGCGGGATTCGAACCCACGACCCTCAGCTTGGTCATGCTGAATAGCTGCGCGTTTACCGCTACAGCTATCTGGGCCCCTAATGTAGATTTATGTAGTGTTGAAACTGTTTAAAATGTATTTTGCCTTAGAATCTTCAGAGAAAATTTATTGACAAAAACAGGAATACTTTTGCCTTCGAAATTAGCATAGCGGTAAAGAAATCTGTGGAAAAATATTTAGCAAAATAAATGGGAATTACTTGTTCAAATATAGACAGAACCCTGTGATTGATTTCGTGCGTAATTATAGGGCGGAATTCCTATGAGCTTTGAAAACATGCAGAATTCTCATACTATGGTTCCTGATTCTTAAAGTCCATTAAGAATTGCTCAATAAGTTTTCCAAAACAACACTAAAATTTCCTCCAAAATTTAAATACAGAGGAATCTTACATAACAAATTTATCATTGGATATCTTTGGCAATGTTTAAAAAAACGCCAATATATAGTGTTTCTTCAACACTTTCAAATACAGCATTATCTATTTAGCGACAATATACATGAGATTTATATTCTCAAAAAAAAATCTCTGATCTTATGCCGCATTTCATTGCCTCACACAACTACTCTTGTAAATAGGTGATTACCTTTTCCATTGTAATTCTACAGCAAGCATTTGTGTTTTGGATTTCATATTGCGTTCACAACACTTCCACTAAACAAATCTTTCATTCACTTTCCTCAAAGGAACACATTTCAGACGGGAATCAAATATTTATAAAGTTTTACCAACCGCAACACTCAAAATTATTATGGCGGTGATTTTCACTTGCTGCAAATCAACCCCGCCGCCGCACGCTGGCAAAGCATAAATTCATGAAACTTATACACTATTTGTTTCCGATTGTCTCAAACTACAGAAACCATACCAAGAGTTTATCAATTTGGACCACCCAAAACCATGACAAGCTCCACAGTGCGATGCGTCGGGACGCGTCTGTCGTGTGTGCACAATAATCGCGATCGTTGAGTGCAGTGATGTCAGAGTTGCTAGCTGTAAAATCATAGAATTTAATGTGAATTGATCGCAAAAATCATTAAAATTTTATTAAATCAGTAATCTTGTGATAAAAAACTATTTGCAATATGATAAGTTTTTATGATATGCAGCAAATGATCCGAAAACAAACATATAACAATTGGTAGAAAAATCTGTCACCAGCCACCTGGCAACACCGTCATCTCTGACAAACATAAACCGAGCCGGTGCATAACAAAAATATGCGATAAAACCAATAAAAAAAAATAGAGAAATTCCGTTGCCTTTCATTAAATGATAATGTTTTCTTTTGATATGTACGATTGAAGAGTATATTTTAATTTCCAATACTCGTCAATCTACCAAAATTCTCATGTGTTTACATTAAAATATGCTTAACACAAATGTTATATTTTTTGTTTCTTTGTTTTGAAAATGTACATGACAAGGCGACACTACTACTATTACATCAATGATGATTCTAATGATTCTTTGAGTTACACGCCGCTTCACCTTAAAACAAATTATTGAGACATTCCTGGAGTAGTTTTTGAAAAAAATGGGTAGTTGGTAGATTTCTAGGTGTTATTTATGAAAGAATCGGGATCTAGATTCGGAAAAAATTATGGAGGTTCAGAATCTGAACCTGGAAGAATACCTGATGGAATTTCAAATGACATTTTTTGAGAAGTTCAAGAATGAATTGCAAAATTCTTTAGTAAATCTGTTTAAAAAAATCCACAAGAAAATCGCTAAAGTTGTTTATAAAGTAACAAAAACAAAAAAGAAAATACTTGGATGAACCTTTGGTGAATTTTTCGGAAGAATCCTAGGACGACATCCTAGAAACATAATATAATTCTTTAAAAAAATCCCTGAACAAATTGCTCGGGAAATGAATTGGGAAAGCTGATTAAGCTGATAAATACAATCAAGTAAAAATTGTAGGCATGGTGCCTCCTTATTTTTGTTAATTTACATGGGATGAAAAGGAGATGAGTTTACAAATTTACTATTCAATATTACGTTTCGTCACATATACTCCTCGATTATGCAGACGATAACTTCATTGGAATCGATTGCAGTACAGTAGATCAGGGTTTCACTATTTTAAATAGGGACAACTAGGATAAGCTTGTTATGCCATTTACTCTACCCAAACGCATACGGTCGCATATAGAATGAAGCAGGTTCAGTTGTGTTGGTGCTGAGGCAGTGCTTGATGGGGATGTAGTTGAAGCTGTTGAAAAGCCATAAAACTTTTGTGACGTGACGTGTAATAATGATGTTTTCCGCGTAATGTCTGGCTGCGAATATCTCCTTGTGCGGACTACGTAACAAGCTTAAGCCCGAAACTTGCAAAGTGAAACGAAATTTCTACACTGTTAGTCGATAACAGTTTGCCTGACTTCAGAGATCCATTCTTCCGTTGACCCTCTAATGGGTATTAAATTAAATTTATATTTCCGATCTAAGTATCATTTTTCGCTATCCAAAATCGATCTAAACACGTTTTGGACAATAATTTTTGTTTTTATTCGCAAATTTTGGATTTTGATTTTTCTAATTTTTATTTTTGAGCATCCCTATCCTTTTTCATTTTTTCTTGAAGTCTCTTCTTTTGACAATAAAAAAATGAGTTTTTGCAGTACTTTTGAGAACACAAAATTTCTTATTTTTTTTCAAACACATATTTGATATTCCGTTTTAATAACGGAAAAATTGATTTGAAATTATTTTATTTTCACCCAGCTTTTCTTCTGTGTTAGTTTGATTGTAGAAAAATATAAAATGTACTCATTTTTGTATTAAACGTTGAATTAGACCCAGGCATTTGTAGGTCTTAAAATAATACAATGTTTCAAACATTTTTCCAAAAATACAAAAATGTTTTAAAAGACGTGTAAAATTTTCCTAATATGCGTGTTATGGCCTAAGGTATAAGCCAAAAATAAAATCATTTTGATATCCGAGCTAAGAAAAAATACACAAAACTCCATAGTGTACTCCGTCTAAAGACAAGGTTGGGTATTAGAGGTTTAATAAATTCGCCAAAACGTTAGCGACCCTTTATCGTACAACGCTGAAAAGTGTTTCGAAAAGTAAATCGATTTTCAGTAATAATGCAAAGAGAGCAACAATGAATGCACGCATACCCAAATGAAACATCATTGTCAATGTGCTCTGTATAAAACGCTGATTCATTTTTGGAACAGGAGCAAAGACTATTAAGCGAACGAAATACCAGATTTGAAACAAACGTTTGATACTTGCTCTTATCGACTATAACAGTAATCTCAGCTTATCTTCTAATCATTGTTGTGCTACATTTGTTCTAAGATCCCCTTTTTCCCAAATAACAACAATGTTAATTGTTAATTTATTTGTTTCACCATTCAATCTGTTCAACATAGAAAACAACAATCAATTAAGCTAAACCCGGTAATCTTTTGAAAAAAAAACATATTTAAGCTACTCTGGTAAGTTAAGTCCGTTGTAAATATTTCTAATTATGATAATGGTAACAATTGTATATAAGTTAAGAACAGTTTGGCCTACTTTTTGAGTTTTTTTTGTAGTTTTTTCAGTTCTATTGCAAAATTTTATGGGTATTGAAATTTTTAGTCAAAAATTTCAAATTAAGATTTCTCGAGTTTCCTCCTAGGGATTTTTTTTTTAAATTGGCCCAGAGGTGCAGAATAACCTCAGGAATCGAGCCCTGTACTCAGACTTGATGGACATTTTTTTCATGATAACGGTCTGTCGGGGCACCGTGGCCTTTGGATTGCATGTAATGAATATCGGATGTAAATTAGTTGAATGCAACGATCACAATAACAATTTTAAAACAGAATCTGATTCCGGATTCTCAGAAAGTAATAAAACTTTTCCACTTACCAGCAAATTCAGCAGCAACTTTTTACAGTGGTCCCGCACAATCGGCCGGGTATGATCCAACCCGAGGAACAAAATGTGCAACATGAGCGGCACATGTAGCGTCCAGTCCAGCCCGGGTATTCCATCGACGACGATGTCCGTCAGAAGCATCACGGCCACATTGCAGCGATGGAAACCACTGATGGGGCTGGTCGCATCTGGCAAAAACTCCGTCAACGGTGCAAAGTAGCCCCCGTATTCGGGCATAGGCAGAGGATGCGGAGCCGTTGGCTGTTCATTGTTTCGCAGTTGGGCAAAATTATCCTCCTGGTTCATTTCCGTTTCGCTCATCAGGAGCACGTCCTCGTGTCGGGGCAGCACGCAAGGACCGGATGCCGTACGAATTTTATCGCTTCCTCTCGGAGGCCGATAGCTGCTGGCAAACGTACGTAGGGCACTGTCGGACTTGCAGGTACTGGAAAATTGAGGAGAAAAAAATGAACAATTTATTTATTTCTCTACTGTTGAGGGACAGGGTAGAAAGATTCGTGAAATCGTTGAAGGTAATTATAGATTGTTTATTTTAACACATGTTTACAGCTACGCAGAAATTGTGCTCATACAATTAACATCCCAAGTCTGTTATTGACAATGCAACATTAATAAATTCCATTGTTAAAGCAAAGGGTATTGCAATACCTAAATGTGGAGTAAAATTAAACTCGTAAGCCCGTGATCAGTCTTAAAAACGTGAGGAAGAGACCATTTTATAGCATCTTCTTGCAATCCTGCTACGAAAATCATACCAGTGCTTGCAAGAAGAAATTAACAAGCGTTTTTATTAATTAAAAAACAACAATTTTGAAAATAAAATTTCTCAATTGGACCCTGGCTCTGTTCTTTAGGAAATCATCAAAATAAAAAATAAAACTCGGAGGCAAATCCAGCATTGAAAGAGGAAAACAAATCATTACTGTGGAGTTCGGAATCGAAGTGAGCAAACGGGAGCCCCACGAAGAACTTGACATTTCACTCTGATGTTACTATATGAGTGAGTCGTCGAAGTTGTTCAATGCCTACTAGATCGTTTGATGTGCGATTCAATGCTACATTATTCTAATAGGCTTTTGATTGTCGCCCATCATAACAGGTTTAGAAGCCAAGAACCATAACAATGTTTATTCAGTGCCACACATCCTCCCTCTTCTCCGGAATGAAAATGTTTGAAGTGATTGAAGACTCAACATTTTGTTTAATCCCACATGTTTAATGAAACTTGGTCTGGGAACTTAAAACATCTCTATTCTATAATTCAAAGGTTTCCATGCATGAAAACCGTCATGACTATAAAAAAGGCATTCAAGAATCAAATGTCCTACGTCATCGCGAATGCTTCTAAGAGTTTAGGATATATCTTCCACATAGCTAAAAACTTCACCTTTATATATTGTCTCAAGTCTCTCAATTGTTTACTTGTGCATGCGACTTCGGAATATTTTTCCGCTGTATGGTACCCACTCAATCAGAACGGCGTTCAAAATATTGATTGGCTGAATGTCTTTTCCATTCATTAGATCCGGCAAGCTAATTCTACGCTACAACAGTATCTAAGACGAACTAATTTTAGACAAAATATTGCTATTAATGGACTGCATTGCGTGTTCAACAGAGTAGCATCTGCGTTTGACTTTCATCTTGCTAAACATACAATCCGCAATACTCACTCAAAAATATGTTTGACTTTACTTGTTTAGTATATACCTTTTTCTATTTTATTCTATACTAGTGGTCCCGGCAAACTTTTGTCTTGCCATCAAGTAGGCTGTAGTAAAACACCATGCCATCCCCTATACAAAATGACACATTAGTCTTATCCCGATTTCCTGATTTTTCCGGAGACTTTCTCTAACTTTCTCTTCGCATGAACATGTCGCATCCCTTGTCGAATTCAACAGTAAAAAAAGGATGTCAATTCGTGATCCGTTCTTAAGTTATTTCATGACATATGGACACCACTCCGTTTTTATTCATATAGATGTAAGATACCATACATCATTGGGCTTACATTTTTTTTTATCCTCACATTAACGACCGCCAGTCGCGCACGCATGTGAGTATCGCTTTTGCTAAGAACAAATATGCAACCACCAGTCGCACTAGCAGCATCAATAACACTTGCTAAGAACAAATTTGCGACCACCAGTCGTGATAGCAAGTGAACACCACCATTGCTTATAACACATATGCGACCACCAGTCGTGCTAGCAACACCAATAACACTTGCTGGAAACAAATTTGCGACCACGAGTCGGCTTAAGGGCATATTTTTTTATTGCAACCACCAGTCACATCAGGACATTTTTTTATCGCAACCATCAGTCGCGTTAAAAACATTTTTTCATAGCAACCTCCAAACTTAATTTATTTTTAAATAAAATTACTATTTTTTGTTTGTTTGTGGATTATTACATTTCAACAGCCACTGTATAGTAGTAATATTAGTAGAAAAGTCTTTTATTTGCCTCAAAGCAATAGTCATATGATACATGGTGCTAATTAAAAAAGGACATTAGGTAATAATCAGCTCGATCTTACCGATTATCGATGCAACTTTTTTTTTTCACCGAATCAGTCAGCTTTATATTCAAGCTGTTAGGTGAGACATTGTACCAAACACAAATTAAAGACCTCCATGTCCCTTGCAGTTGCCCAAAATTTTAGGTAATCTAGAATGCCGTGAAAAGTGTACTGCGATCTGTCAAGCTTGGGTACCTTTTTTACACTACCGAGGGACCAAATGCAGTACCGTAATCCGGGGTATCATTGATCAGCGGGGTAACATTGATCGGAATGACCCATCTCGTAAAAAGTTCGTATCGCCATTTATTGATGGAACCTTTTCAAATCATGAATTGCTCTTCTCTTTCTTATATTCATAAGCTAATGAAAGTGAAAATTTTTGCGTAAATTGCGTTTACCTTATGCGTAAATTTATCAACTTTTCGAAACAATTATTTCAATGGGTAAGGATGACACTATCGAAGATTCATGCCTCACATAAGTTCTGCAAACGATATGGGCAAGGAGAATGCGGTTCTTACTAAAAATGGCATTGCCGAAAACGATTCCGTTGTCAAAACTTTCATAAGTATGCTCAATTAGGCAACATTAACGAATTACTGTTAAGAATATAGAATTCCTTTAGGAAATTGCCTACCTTTAGGCGTATTCCGTGGTTCGAGGTGTTTTTAATTTTGAAATATTCAAAAAAATGATCAATGTTACCCCGGATTACGGTACTAGAAGTGGTACCAAATTTGAGCGCGAGAGGGACGGACCTGATTGTACTGAAGCAAGGGTTAAAGACAACAATCTTTCAGACTCACCAACATTCAATTTTCATTCGATTCATTTCAATTCTATAGAAATATAACCACAAAGAGTGAACAAATAATTTCTTTCGAAATAGTAAATACGAAGGGATTTGTAATTGTGCGGAACTTTCGGACATATTCCGTCCTGCGGTAGCCGCATAGATCTATCGCAGGCTTGAGAATCTTTCCATAATTGAATTAAATCATTCAATCACAACAAAGGGGCTGTCCATTAATTATGTAAGGGTTTATGGGGGGAGGGGGGTTTGGTATTTCTTACGCGCCATACAATTTATTTTCAATTATCATACAAAAAATCTTACCATGGGGGGAGGGGGGTTGAAAAACCCTGAAAATTGTCTTACGTAATTAATAGATCGCCCCAAAGTAGTACAACAAGATGCGCATAAAACAGCAAAAAACAACAGTCATCGGTGTGGTTTCCAAAGTATTCTTGCATTCGATTGATGATGCTGCGTAAAAATCAATAATATGACAGCTGCGGTAGCTTTCTGTTCAACCATAAAACGGAAAGTTATCTCCAAAATAGCAATTGAAATGAATATATTAAGACAAAATCGATGATAAAAAACAGCACACATGCTACAAAAGAATTTCAATATGCTACGAAACATATCAAATTTATTTTACAAATTTTGCACGGACATATCTAATCGACTCCTTTGAAAAAATAATTCTGCTCTAGAATTCTTTTTCCATTAAGCTTACCTTTTCTTCAATAAATCAATGCTATAAAATAAGTTCCCGTTTTCTTGGCAGAATGTTTACTTTGTATCTGAGGTGGGGGTTTTTAAAATGAATATCATTTTTAATTGATTAAATTGTTCTGAAATAGTGTATGTACTTTTGTCAAACATGTATATTCGACTATTTCAATCAAATCAATCTGTTTGATTTTTTTTTTCAAGCACAACAAAAGAAAACCCTTCGAAAGCACTCTTGCGCAACTGAAACTGTTGAGAAGATGCTGGTTTAGAGCAAGAAATACTGGTTCAACGTGTAGTGCAGCGGTTAAATAATTTTCTCTCCTTGTCTCCTCAGTCAGCCGTAGTATTTTTTTTTAACTGTTCTCAGAAAACAATAATTTTCCCTACTTACAGAAATCCTTATTTTTTCAAATCTTTCTCAGGCTGAAAATTCACTCCACAATCACTGACTTTCACACGCGGTGTTGGAACAAACACATTTTCCTGTGGACACTCCCGTTTGCTAACAATTCCAGGCTCTCGAGAAACACGAAAATTAGTTTTAAATTCTGGCAGGTTCGCCAAATGTGGAGTTCGGAATCGAAGTGAGCAAACGGGAGCCCCACGAAGAACTCGACATTTCACTCTGATGTTACTATAGGAGTGAGTCGTCGAAGTTGTTTCATGCCTACTAGATCGTTTGATGTGCGATTCAATGCTACATTATTCTAATAGGCTTTTGATTGTCGCCCATCATAACAGGTTTAGAAGCCAAGAAGCATAGCAATGTTTATTCAGTGCCACACAATTACTATTGTAAAAAAAATCTTCATTAGATACCATCAAGTAGACATGTTGTCACGATGAGCGGGGTTCCAATAAATTGATCAGATTAAGTTAAGTATCTAAGTCTCATGCTATATTAAAATGAATCTATCAAAAATCACATTGAGGGAATTAAAATCAAATGCAACAAATATGTGATATGTATTTATCCACTCATTAGCAGAAAATCAAAACTTTATCTCAAGAGCAGCCTTTGATCTTCAAACAAACTTTCAGGCCAGCCATGTTGTTGTTGTTGTTGTACACCTAGATATAAGGAATGGTTGTAATGATTGAAAGAAATGAATTTTATTATGGTCATCTTTGGACCCCAATGTGCTCCTCAAGCCCATCGTATATAAAGAGAATGGATTTAAACATGAATAAAATATGTAGCACCGGCTAAGACATATTTTAGGCGCTTCTATTTGATGTGAGACGGAAACGCTTGAGCTTTAAATCTGTGACATCTATGAAAAGTATTAGAAAAAGGTCATAGAGAAATCTCAGTTCTAAAATAAAAACAATAATCTGTTTGCAACAGACAGCTCAAACATAAACCGTGCTTCGCAAGACAACTTCCACTTGCAAAGGTAACCTTTTTCAACCATCGTTCATTCATTCATTCATTCATTCACATCCTACACCACGTGCTCCGTTTCATAACAAAGAAAACTGCACACAGACAGTCTTGCGCCACACCGAAATGCTTACAAAATCAGTCACCCTTCAGCAACAAAGCAACAAAAACAAAAGCATTTCCCCTTTTCTCGAATGGTAACTCCTTCAAAGGCCTTGCAAAAAAAAAACCGTTTATTGAGCGCACTAGGAGCAAGTACAGTCACTCCACAGTTATGGATCAACTGGGTATTATTTTTGGAACGAAGGATAATTAAAAATCATGGTAACACATTTTTTAAGAGCCGACTGGAAAACATATGACGCATAGTAATCTTATGTTAACATTGCTTTGCAAACAAAACTTGATGTTGACTCTTGATATTTATAATGCTCTCGAAACTTTAACAAATGGCAGGATCTGTAAAACGAAATTATAAAACGCTACACTCAAATAGGAAACAAAAATTAAAAAAGAATCAATTGGACCCTGGCTCTAAGCCATTTTGGAAATTATCTAAAATTATGAAAAAACCTAAGTAGCCAATAACGGCATTGAAAGAGGAAAACAAATTATTACTAAACGCGAAGGAGCTCAAAAACTTGCTATTCCATTAAAAAAGCGCACAAAATTTCAATTTGACTCACTAGTCCAATTAAAATCACGTTTGTAATCACGTTACTCGAGATTTCGAAAGTTTTCGATTCCCATTATTCCTGACCAAGGTTGAACGAGCGGAAGAATGCGAAGCCGGCAGGAAGAACAGGCTACACCAAAAAAAAACTAGCCACCATGCGATCCAAAACGACGCAAGGTAACCGCCGCGATAGATACAACAAGGTAGGCTATTCCCACGAGTAAACAACTATTTTCCATCAAAACATGTGTCGTCATTTCTATCGCCAAGCATGAGGCCTTGAGTATAGTAAAGGAGAGCAGGCCTTGCTGTCTTTTGCACTCGTTCGAGTTTGCGATAGGAATGACGTCACTGCCAAATGTCATTTTTCGGAGTATAATACCTTGCTTCTTTTTACCGTGGTAACCGCGTTACTGCTCCGATTGTAGAACCCATTGAAAATTTCGTAGTTATCCGTTCGACGCAGCAGTCCACAGTAGAACAATTGACACACCTCAACAAGGAGTTAGGATATGCGGTGACTACGAAGCCTGACGTGAAGAAAATCATCGTAGACATGGAAACAGCGATTATCCAAACCGTATCAATAAAGGACAAGAACACAACAAGGAACATCGTAGCAAAGGCTATTACAACAGGACAACGCAGCAGGGACGACAAGGACGGACGAGGATCGTGAAACTTAAGGATAAACCAGTGTTCTATATCAAGGCGGATAAAGGCAACGCGGTCGTCATCATGGACAAGACGGATTACGACGAACAAATGGCGAAAAAGATAAACAAAGGTCCCTACCGACATTTGAGAGTGGATCCACTACCCGGACTCATCAAGCTTACAGACAAAACCCTGAAGGACTGCAAGGTGGTTACTGACGAGGCTGGTTTGAAAGAGTCAAACCCCATTCTTCCACAGATTAAAGGACTGCCAAAGATTCACAAGCCGGGAAGAGAAATGCGAGAAATCATTTCGGCCGACGGATCCCCCACTCATAAACTGGCGAAATGGTTGTTCCAGGAATTCCAGAGTATGCCGAATCCATTCTCCACTAGGCCAGTTAAAAACACCCAGGAGTTCTCCCAGAATCTATTAGAGTCAGGACACATCGAGGATGACGAGATGGTGGTTCCTTTTCACGTAGCGGCTCTTTTTCTCAGCGTTCCAGTAAAGGATTCCCTAAATCTTCTCGAGGACTGGTTATTACCCCAAAGGAAGGATGCAGCATGGAAAAGATTTGTGCGATAAACGCTGCAAAATTTATCATAAATATTAGTGCTCACATAGTTATGATGATATGAATCATATAACGGTATTCAATTATCTTCTGAAATATTCTTTAGCTGTCATTGAAGGGAAATTGTTAAAAATACTGAAAAATCTGGATAAAAAAAGAAAAAGTGCAAATATGTGCAGCTAAATTGTCTACTACCTGTAGTACCCTTGGAAATAAATTTCTGACTGGGACAACTTGGGACAAAAAAGTATGGGATGTATATAATCGATAAAAATCGAATATATTTTTTTTTTTTCAGTGTGGTTCTTACACATACCCGAACAAAATTACGAATATTTATTTTGTTTAAATTTCAAAGTTAGCTTTTTTATTAAACTTTCGAATAGTGTATAAAAATGTGCAAAAAAACATTACGATTATGGACTATATTTCATTCAAAGTATACCTTGTATTTGCAATGAATTATTTATTTATTTTTTCAAAAATCTAACTTTAACATATTGTATCAATGAAACAACAAAATATATTAGTCTTAAAGTCCAGGAATATTTTAATAGAAGTGTTTACTATGCAATGATGTACAAGAAAAACTTATCAAAAACAATCATTTTTTCGATAGTTGGCCACCTGATCGCCCATAGTTACTACACTATAGAGTGCTGCATATGACGAGCCTAACCTCACTTATTTGGCAGCTGCTGGTCCTGTTGTTTACGTTTCGGACGTTTTTTCCATCATTTTTTCATTTTCACATTTCTATCACCAGCATGCTGATGGTGACGATTTTCCACAGTAGGAAGATAGAATAATACGATCCGTGGGTATCTGCAGTGGATTTGACCTCTCATCGCAGCAAACTTTCACGAAATTAAGAATGATTCGAAAAAAGTACTAAGTCCAAACTGTAAACAACAGGACCAGTACCTGTCAAAATTGATGCGTGACGTCACAGTGCAGTGGAGTATAGTTACATAGTTCTTCAAATTTTCTAAGGGTGGTGGGCTTGCCCCCCTCTTCCTACGCGAATGTTCTTTTGGTAATGAAATGGTAAATAGTGGAATACCTACGCATAAATAAATCAAAAATTGAATTTAGTATTACACCGGATTTTTTTACACGGCCGTGCAATGGTGCAAAAAAGATGTTATTTTTTTGCAGGGTTTTTGAAGTTTTGACTGAAAACTTTTTTTGCACGGTACGCATCCCCCGTGCAAAAAAACAGAATCAGTTGTATATTGCTGTTCACGTTTGATGTGCAAAACTTGTCTAAAAGGACTTCAAATGCAGCAACATAAACTGATCAAGGGGCACTTAGCAATCATCATCAATATCACCGACAACCTAGCACTGCAAAACCTGGGAGGGAGAAACGAAATTTCTGTACCTACGTCAAAGTGAGCCCGGCTCACAGTGACAACAAGGGACGAATGAACTTCGAGCATCACAGTGATATCTTTTAAACAATGGACAAACATGACAAAAGCGCGTGATTGATCTGCATTTCATCAATCTTGATAGAAAATTATTAAGAGAATCATTATATGCCTATTCAAAAGTAATGTCACGAGAGCACATTTTATTTAAATTTAGGTGAAGTATTATTTTTTTTTAATTTTTAATATTTTTTCAATAAATAAATTTAAATGCATAGAAAACTATGCATATTTGTCCGGAAAGATCAAATGTACACATAAAAAAACTAGAGATTTCATCAAGTCTGCTTTGATTGTCGTTGACAAATTTGAGTTATTTCGTAGTTTGAAAAAAAAAACTTTGTTTCATATTTCGTGTGTAGTATCTGTGCCTCTCTCCCAGTGCGTTTCCGCTTTTGATATTTGCATTTCAAACGCACACAGCAATACCTATTTCAAAACTGGGGACGATCTTATCGTTGTCGTAACTGTCAAAGAATACAAATTCAAGTTGAAATCAAATAAGATATTTTTTTTAAATCGCCTTATCTTTAATTAACTGTGGTATTGTTATTGCTGCTCCACAGTTATGAATCAACGCTTTGAGATATATAATGCACACTTAATTTCCAACCAATTTTGTGAGCAATCACGGTAGTCGATACGTTTCCGTTCATATTCGACAGCGCTTCCCTTAAAAATTTACAACAGGAGCTTTAAAACGAATGTCGGAAAGAAAAATGTCAATTGAATGCCTTTGATCACCATAGCTTCGCTAGAAAACGTTAGAATTTCTGTCATTTTTCGTAATGTGCACTGCTTTCACTGTATGTGTGTCATTCGACATAACATGCCGGAACAATCTGTTCTTGTCGTTTATGATCCGATATGTCTGAATTATATGCAATACTAATGATTTATGCAAATGTCATCGTGTCAGACGACATTCAATTCACAGTTTTGGTTTTTGTATTTTTCGCTGTTTCGATGAATGCACAAAAATAAATTGACTGCTAGCCATGGCAACGAAACAAACGTCGCGCAAAGTGTCGAATGTTTACAGCACTGTTTCCAACTTACAGAAAGAAATGTACAAAGGTCAAAGTTTTCACAGGTAATAGCAGTTTACGGAACAAGTTGCAGAATGATGATTTTTACAGCACGAGTCGTACATTTATTCAACGAGGCTTGCCGAGTTGGATAATTACGACGAGTACTGTAAAAATCGAGTTCGACAACGAGTTGCGTACAACTTTTTTTGTAATTTCGTAGAAGACCACTTGAGGATACCAGAAACCACATCAGAATGCATTCACTATTGTTCTACAATTTCTGAGAAAATGTTGTGTAATGATTTATTACGCAACTCAAAACATTTGCGTAGTGAGAAAACGTTGCGTAACGAATCATTACAGCACTGCTTTCAGTTGCCTAATGACTATTACCACACTGCATAATTGAGTGCAGGGAAGTAGGCCGTTTCACGACAGATTGGCGTGATGAAAAACAGCCTATTACAATGATAAAAAAAAACTCTTATATTAAGGGGGCAGGATCCGTCATTGATTTCGGAATTTTCAAAAGCAGTTTTTTCGTTTACAAAATTTACAGGAATATGTGTTCACTGTATTCTATTGTCCAACCGAAACACAGCGAACACATTTTCATCGAATAATTTTTAGTTTTGAACAGAAAAACTGCTTTTGAAGTTTCGATGATGACGATGACGGAGCGTTAATCCAATATTGATCCATATCTATCGGTTATCCATAACTTTGGTGCGAATGTACCTACAAACATGAGCGTGGGTTTGTAGGTGATATGCGAACACTTCAGCCGTACTCCCACAGTCCCCAAGGAAGCTTGCGCTTGGGCTACTGGCATATTGGATAGCTATGATTCGTTCGAGTCGACAGCAAGAAACCGCAGGAAAAAAATCTGCAACATTTCCACATTCACGTTCAGCCATTTTGGTTTATTGATTTTCTGACAGTTCCTGGTCCCGGGAGCAACAGTCGGGCGGAGTAAAGTGGACTATTGTTAGTGGGACGTATAAATGTAGATTTTTCAGTGCAACATTTCCGAGGTTATCGCTGGTGAATAAAATTCTTACTCTGGGTTCAGCTTTTGAGAGCACTCCTCTCAAAATGACGATGAAATATACTAATTATGCCACTCTATAGAGAGTTTTTGTCGCTATAAAAGTTGTCAATATAACGAGCTTTGACTTGTTGAGATTTATATGAGATTTCCTTTCTGGTATTTTTCGAAGATGCTGGCTGAAATACCCCAGATATTTAGCAAACCTCTTCGAATAGTACCTTTAATTTTCCAGGGATTCCTTCTCGAAATTGTACAGGACATACTCCACGCATTACTGCAGCAATCCTTTCGAAGACTTTTTTTTAAGATTTCATCAGATTATTCCTTAAAAAATATCTTTAAATATCATTGCACGAGTTCTTTTACAAGCTTTGCAAGGAGGTTCTGAAGAAAATAGTCCAAGGATTGATGAAAGTATAAGTACAATAAGTATTTCAAAAAGCAATTTATCTTGATTCCCTCCTGGGATAACACCAAAAAATACAACGAAGATTTTTTAGTAACTAGCGCAAAATTTGCACCTAGAATTTCTTTAGAAGTTCATCCAGCGATTTTATCAGAAATGCTTCCATAAATTGTTTGAAGATGTTTCTCATTGTTCTTCCAAGAGATTCACTAGAAATTACTCTGAGCATACTTCTACGGATCGACCCAGAAATGTTTGTAAGAATAACTCCATGGAATTATTTACAAATTATTTGAAAACTTCTAAAGAAACGGATCCAATATCCAACTATAAGGTGTCCACATTACCACCGCAACCCCTATCAACAGAGTGCGGGAAAACGCGAACGTGGTGTCATTTGGCAATGTTTCCACTTTCTTTTTTCCTCGTAGATACTCTGACCGGTTGCGTTTCTTCGTCAGCAGTAAACTGCGAATGACGTTACATGAAATGGTGGTGCTGCCGACATGCATTCAACCATTAGAGACGTTCGTTATCGGCGAGGGTTGCACTTTTGCTTATCTGCTGTCTAGATGTTGCACGTGGGCAGCAAGTCATTAGGGACTCGAAACACACGCACGTAGGGCGGGAGAACCTATGGGGTCCAGTGCAAGCTCCCACCACCAGAAGAGAATCACTTTCATTTATCGATTTTTTTTTTTCAAACTTAACATGGCTTCGAACATTACTGTGCTTGTGCATTTTTTGTTGTACTTTTCTCTAGGGATTTTTTGTCGAAACTATATCCTAATAACTAATTCACGTATTCACACGATTGACGGATGAAGTATTCCGTATTATTTACGTGATAGATGAGCTCATTTCCTAGCAAATGAGTAACAAACTCAAATTAGTGTATCAAAAAAAAAAACTTTTTGCAAATCCGTTGTACCGTGGTGAATCAAAATCCGGACGGTACTAATAGCCGGACACTTCAATAAAAATCACTAATTAAGCTATGAATTTGAATAATAATGTGTTTTTAATTATTCACATCTGAGTTTTATAATATAAATTATTACTTTAGTACGATTTATCATCTAGTAATCATTGGCAGAAAATTAATAAAAACAAAAACATAATTGTAACCCCAGCCTGACACGGTTTTTCCATTGAGCAGTTTTTGTGGTTCAAGCTTGCCTGCAAACAAAGTGCTAGTTGAGTGAACGATAATCCGTTGAAAATTCATTGTTTGTGACTTGTTGTGAGCATTAGTGTGTAAAAACGTAGTAGTAAACAATTTAAACATATCTGTGTGGCGAAAATAGTATAAAAGAATAGTTTTTCGAGCGATTAGTGAGTGTCCGGCTATGTGAACCATGGTTTTAAAATCCGGACGCCTCGCGTTCAAGTTAAATTTTGCTGGATAAGATATCTATTCGTGAAGAAAAAGGCGGTGAAAACTTAAAGGAAAGTGGGAAAAAGTATATGAACGGTTGAAAAATGGGATAATTGCTGAAAATTGCTCCAATAATCTTGAATATTACAGGTAATCATGAGTCTAACTACATCCACAGAAAGTAAGTAACCGAAACTTGTATATTGTTAACAGGTCATGGTTCAAGGAATTATTTTGTGTTTCCTTGTAATGAACTTCAAAAATTGTAGTTAAATAGCCGCGTTTGAATGCATTTTTCTAAACTCTAAATAAATTAAACGAGCTTGAGCACTGGTGTCCGGAATTTGATTCAAAAGTGTCCGGCTTATTGATTCATGTGTCCGGATTTAAAAACAAGACTAGTGCAACTGATTTCGTTATTTCTGTATTAAATTCTTTGTTTTAACATGAATACTTGGTATTTTCATGAAAATTAATGTCGAAATGATTTGGGAAATTGTGGTACTTTCAAAAATTCAAAGAATATTGATTGAAATTAGTATCAGAACATTTGGCATTGCTTAAGCGTCCGGGTATTGATTCATCACGGTATTTGAGCTTACTTTTCATCTAGAAGATGAACAATATAATGGCCTACTTTTCCTACCAGTCGAAACAGAGCTGAAAAGTTCAACAATGGACGGATGCACGAGTTCACTAATTTCACTAAAACTTCGAATAGTGAACCCGTGCATAGGTCCATTGATAGTACTGAAAAGTAGCACTTTTCTGCACTGTTGTTGTAGTCACCTATTATATAAGTCTTATCGTACATTACTCCTCTATTTGAACTGAATTATTTAGAAACTTATTCAACTAGATTATAATTCTACATCCGGTGTGCGATCCGAATCCCACTCCGGGGAGCGATTTGATGATTTGCAGTAAAGTCAGCAAGTTAACTCACAAAAAAGCAGCATAACATATACAACGATATCGACTTCTTTTTCCAGGCAACGCTTCAAAAAATCGGCTGTTTATACAATACTGAGTATTACGATGAGTAAACGAAACGGCAGATTACGCCTAAAAAGTTAAGAATGATGTGTGCACTAATTAAGAAAGAATTTATGAAGGGAGAAAGGGATATGGCAGCTTTCATAGATAAGCTACAATTTCTTCGCAAACAAATTTAATGAGCATAGAAAGAGTAGAGAAGGCTGGCACAACTCTTATGTAATTTAATTATTGTAGGATCGTTTAAGCACAAATTATTTTTTCAATAATTCATTTTTCTAACCGTACACCAGACTAAGCCAAGATGGAAAAGTTGTACATGTTTATCTTCACTAACAGCCTTTATGATGATGTGCTATTTTTAGCAAATTTAGGAGAAGTAGGACCGTATTAAGTTATCATAAGTGTCATTCTTGATTATTATATAAATCTAATGGCACATATAGTTGCGAGTAAAGTGCAACGTTCACTAGTATTGGCCAATTTTGGATTCAGCTCCATATATTCTTAAAGCTTCCTGGCGATGAAAATTTAATTTACGCCCTATTGCATATGTGTGGAACACCAACAAACCGGCATAAAAAGGGTAGGGCAAAGTACGGATAAGCTGTCATTTCCGGAAGCGATGAAGAATAGAGAGGCAAACGTTTTGTTTCGATTTTCTATTAAACTCGATGTTATCACTGGAACCGGACGGGATCCAATTATGGCTTGCCACGAAGCTACACTACTGCTGCATCGAACGCAATAACCAGCTTTAGTGGCATTATGTATTGTTGTACACAACAAACAAAGAATTGGCAAGTTACCATCGCACAATGGTCGGACAAAAATAAAAATTGGCCTAAACTAGTTTTATCGTCTTAACTCATTCCAGCACAGGATATTTTTCATTGGTTTGGGTGGTAAAAAACGATTCAAATAGAAAAAGTGTTGGAATATAAGCTGAAAGACTTATCCTAAATTTATGGAAGTCACAAACAGTTTTTATTTGCAAATAATAGCATTATAAAACAGTCGGGCCAACTAGTAATACATAAGATTAGTTTTTGAAATAAAAAAAACTCAAAATAATGTTTGGTAGTTTAGGTCTTTTTTTTAATTGACTACCACCATTGTGCCGAGCAGAACTTACCCCGATTTGATGGGATCCTCGCCACTGTGTCGCTTGGTGTGGATTGTCCCCTTCTCGACTCCAACCTCCTGTACTTTTGGATCGTTATTGCCCGAAGCGGGTCCTGAATGGAAACGAGAGAACAAAAGAAACGATTGATGAACGAAATCAGCAAACCGAAAGATTACTGTTGTTGTAAGTTGACTATCGGCTAGAAATGGGAACGCAATAATCGAAACGAATGAAGACGGATGGTCCAGCAACAGGATATCGAGATTTCTGATCAAGCACACCTTCATCGGTCAGTAAATAATGGAGTGGAAACAAACAGAAGGAAATAAATATGTCAGTCAAGTTTTCCAATAGACATAGGAAAGGGCAACCGAGCGTGTAGACCCAGATGTGTTCATAATATCGAAGGACGAAGTTAATTATTAACTCCCCTTGAATTGATGCTATCATTCAAGATGCTAACCAATCAGAAAAATGGAAGGCTATTGCGTGGATTAACAGGATACGATTAGTAACTCCATTGAGTAGAAACACAAGAAAATGAAGCTTGTATATCATTTGATCTTTGTTATAGTCCATCCAATTAAGTTGACTTATGTACCAAAAGAACTAGCGTGAAACAGTTAATAGTGAAATAATAGCTATAGCTTCAAAGCTCTTTTAGTAGTGTACCTGTGTTTAGTTTTTACCAGTAGTCCTCTCGTTGTGTAGGGTTAACGCGCCATATCTAGTGAACAGGGAGTCGTGAGTTTGATTCTCACCGAGAAGACGTGTAACTTTTACGCAAATTTCACACCGATTTGTCCATTCAATCCAATTGAATTCTTATTCTAAACAATCACCTCCTTTATTCATGTTTTCAACTCGGATATAGAGATTCAGAGTGAAGTGAGAGAGGTTGTTGGCAAGTTCAGTCATTTGTTTAGCATTGCTTCTTCTTATTGGCATTAACGTCCACACTGGAACAGAGCCTGCTTCTCAGCTTAGTGTTCTTATGAGCACTTCCACAGTTATCAACTGAGAGCTTTCTTTGCCAAAGTTGCCAATTTTGCATTCGTATATCGTGTGGCAGGTACGATGATACTCTAAGCCCAGGGAAGTCAAAGAAATTTCCATCACGAAAAGATCCTGGACCGACCGGGAATCGAACCCAGACACCTTCAGCAAGGCTTTGCATTGTAGCCGCGGACGCTAACCACTCGACTAAGGAAGGTTTAGCATTGCTCTGGGGTATGTTTATGTAAGTTTCAAGTACCTCACAACAAAGATGAAAATCAATGCCAAGTTATTTAAAATTGTTCCTTGAAAAAATCTTGACCATGATTGTACATAACAATTGTGGGACAACATCTTCCTTCGATAGACGCCACGGGAAGCCAAAGAACAAATACCAAACGAGGACAGGGACAAACGTTTCATCGCGTAATTTACAAGTCAACTTACCATCCGAATGGCTGGACGCTTTCCGCATGCTCGTTAGCCGGTAGAACGGTGGAGTCTCCGTGCGCTCAATTAGACAATTTAGCGTTTCCACGGTTTGCAGCTCGCTCATCAGTTCGTCCAGCAGCCGGTTTGTACATGACCGGGCCAAGTACAATGCGACTCGTTTGGCCTGCCGACCGGAAAGAGCGAAGATTAAGAGATTGAATATACATACAGTCAATTAGAAATAAAAATCGCCAACCTGGGACGTTTTATGAGTGATGTTCTTTAATAGCTTGTGCCAGCTGGTGACCCGACCAGACGGAAGAAATAAGAATATAACATAATGTGTTTTATCATTGTATATTTTTTCCGAGCCCATACGGTTTCGTATAACTTTCCCATAGAACGTTTTTCTATAAAACTAACAGTTTTTCTGGTCAAAATTTTCAAATATAGAACATCTTCATATTGTTTTCTTGTGTCAAAGTTCTACGGAAGACACTTATTCTACCATAAAAAAACCATTATCTCCAAATTGAAGATGGTCGAGTTCCGAGACTGATCGATTTGATAATTCGTCGTATTATAATCATGTTATGTGATTCTGGTCGGGGACGCCTGGCACAGGAGGAACATTGTTCTCAAATCGACCCTAGGGCAACGGAAATTAAACTCTCGAGGCGAGATAATGGAGAAACTTACGTAAGCCAGCAGCTCGTTAGGTGCCATCCCAGAGATGATGAGCAGGTACCGAAGGATGACCTTGAGATTGTTAGGCCAAAATTGGCAAAGCGTGCCCCAGAGCTCCTCGATGTATGGGTGCGAATCGGCGAACTGGAAAAAAAGAAATGAAATTCGGGATCAAATATTTATAAATACAATGACTTACTGTCCATCAACAAAAGATTAGTATTGACTTAATATTATGTATTTGTGAATACATAAACAATTGACAAACTTCTACTAAGAAATTAAAATATCATGTTAGAGACGCTATCATTCAGCATAACACAATTTAAATTATTCGCCAAGCATACCCAGACATCTCCCAACTTTTGCTGCCCTGATTCACCGTCAAAGATTAAAGCAATCATAACACAAACCACTGCACAATTCAATTACTTACAGGGTATAACAGAAGAAGAAACATTAAATCGATTTTGTCGCCACTGGCTTTTCTTCGTTCACTAATTTTATGTTCATTGGAAAACTTTTTGATTACAGCCATCCCGGCGGGTGCCCTAGAAGCGATTGGCTCTAACAATGGAACGCAGCCAGACGTTAAATGCCGATTAGTTTTGGTTTACGGCTGTAAAACAATTAGCTAACGTTTTACGATTTTGAAACTTTGATGCTGCAAATAAAACAGCGATATGAATGGAACATTATTAAACGTCTCAAATAGATAGCTGATGGAATACGAGATTTTTTCTTGGTATTATGTTCCCATATAGCCAACACCTTATAGTACTACGCTAATAGGCTACCCAGTTATGAAACGATTATGTTACATTTCAGTGCGCATCGTACCTTCGTGCAGTGCGTACATAAATTCTCTCTGCTCTTGGTAGTTTTTAAAGCTACAAAAACAGAACTTTTCAGAACTATTCTTCAATTGACCCCTGAGAACCCGTGCATTAGATTTTTCGTTGGACCCGTTAGCGAAAGCTAGCGGTGGTAATCCTTCTTGGGCATCATCTTTGGGAAAAAAAAACTCTTAGAAGGCCTCTTCTTCTTTGGTTTATTCATTAAACATATTTGTAACCACGAACAAAAGCAAGGGTGAACCTCTGAATTCACAACTTCCACCCAAAAATAACGGGATTTTAAACTGGTACTAAACGTGGCAAAAATGGAAGAAAGGACTTTTCTCCGGATTGCGCGCTTTCTTCCAAATGTGAAATGAATAATGCTGATAATTGCATCGCAATGACCAATCAGTGCGAAGCTCTAGACAAATTTTCCGAACGCCAAATCAAAGCAGCTGCTAGCCCAGGCTCTTTGATTCAAGTGAGGAAGCAAAGAGTGCCGCCTATCGTGGTCAGTTGTTCCGAATTTGGCAGATTTAGGCAGGAGATCTTGAACTTCATTAGGGGAATCAAGGTTTCCTTCCAAATCGCAAAGAAAGGAGACTGTCGCGTTTTGCCGCAAACTCTTAAAGATCGCGAACTTCTTCTCAGACATCTTGAAGAGAAGAAGCACATTTTTTTTACTTATAACGACATAACTGAACGTTGGTTCAAAGTTGTCTTGAAAGGTTTGTGGGCTTCGTAGCCGTGCGGTTAGTGTCACCGAGGCATTTAGCTCCATTGTGCTAAGAAGTGTGGGTTCGATTCCCGCCTCAGACCGAAAAACTTTTCGAGAGGAATGTTTTCCGACTGTGCCATTAGGCGTTGCATGCTAGTTCGTTGTCTAGTGTGGTGCTTCCTTCAAAGGGCAAATAGCCCACTGGAAGCATTAACGTGTAGTGTCTTAAAAAAAAAAAAAAAACATAGGTGTCTCAAGTGACTATAAGTCACCTGAAGAGATCAAAAATTTACTTGGATTTTCCACAGTCCAAATAATCATTATGAAAAAGAGAACCCAATCTGGCATTGTTCCGAAAGGGCTTTCTCAAGAATATTATTTAGTTCACTTTAACAAAAAAGATCTAAATAATATTAAAGCTTTAGAAAAAGCAAGACATATTTTTGATGTCCTTGTGACATGGGAACATTTCCAGAAACCTGGAGGAAATTTCCAGAACCCCACTCAGTGCCCTCGGTGCCAAAAGTGGGGCCATGGTACAAAAAATTGCCGCATGGATGCCAAATGCATGATTTGCGGAGGTTCTTCTCACGCTAAGGACGTCTGTCCAGTGAAGGAAGCAACCGATAAGTTCATATGCGCGAATTGCGGGGGCAATCATAAGTCAAATTATTGGACTTGCTTTTCGCGTAGACGAGTCGTCGAGGCTCGTGCCAGGCAGATAAACGATAATGTCCGTTACGATAACGGTCGTTTCCGGAATTTCCCTGGTGGAGTTTCGAATAATGCTCATTTTGCAGATCGCTTGATTAGGAATCATACCCATCAGGAAGATCATAATCATGCTGATTTACAAACTAATTTTAATCCGTCGGGTAGGCGTTCGAATCTTTTAATTTCGAATGTATGAACCCACGGATTGCCGATATCGTAGCAGGTAATTTGAACTCCTCCCCTATTCGTACTATGAGTACCTATTCTACTTGTTTTAAATTAAATAAAAAAAAACCCTGCCGTCACAGGCAATATATACTCCGCCTCTTCACCTACCGAAAATTCTAACGGAAAATCATCAAATGTACCTACTTCATGTGAAAACCACCACTATGACTGAAGCAGTCCAAGATGGTGTAAAATTTACGAATCAAATTGTTATTGGATCACGTTTTTCTAATGGATCCAAATAATAATTTAAATATTTTAAATCGGAATGCTCATTCTCTGAATGGTAAAAAGCTGTTTAAAGCTGTTCAATTTTCTTACAGTTAATAACTTGCATATAGCAGTTATTACTGAAACGTATTTGAAACCTTGCTCTAAACTCAAAAGAGATCCTAACTTTTTAGTTTATCGTGATGATCGACTTGATGGGGCATGTGGGGGAGTTGCAATCATCATTCATAGGCGTATAAAACATCCAATTGAAAATCAAGTTGCTCAGGACTTCGAAAATACTCTCAATCAAGAGAACGTTTTCGAAAATTCCTGGGAGACTGATTTGGAAGAAGTGAATAGTTCTCACTAAAAAAATCAAAAATATGAAAGCTCCTGGCAATGATGGAGATTTCTACTTTGAGCATGAGCATGAGCATGATTGACCGCCCGCAGTTGCTACTCCGTTATTGCAAGAACAGCTGTACTTACACAGGGAACCAACAGACACTACTCGGGATCAGTAGCATTCTCAATGTGTAAGACTGGTGCTCTCATTATTATAATAAACAAAACCGGCGCCGGCTGCGTCCGAATGCAGGTCAATTTGGGAATGGGAGGGAAATGTTGACGTGTTACTTGCTTTACAGAAGCCGAGGAGTCCTCTGCACTTCCACAAGAAAACACTAGGAGTTTGGATATGGGAAAGGATTTATTTTGGTAAAAAATAAATACCGTAATCCGGGGTAACATTGATCATTTTTTTGAATATTTCTTAAATATTTCGTTTGAAAATGCAAATGTCGTAAATTTTATATTTTTAAAACAAGTACTGCCACCTATAGCTCGTGACTATATACTGCATTTTGTTTTTTGAAAGATTTAAGCATGTTTAAAAAAATGTTTTAAGTGATTTTTTGATTTAGCTGATATGGGGTAACATTGATCACCTATGTAAACAACGTTCGGTTATACTGAAAATATCGTTACTTAGTTAAATCATGGTCCCCGAAGCCGAATATGAAGGCAAAACGCTTACAAGTCATTTACTTTTTGAGTTATTTTAAAATTAAAAACACTTCGAACCACGGAATACGCCTAAAGGTAGGCAATTTCATAAGGGAATTCTATATTATTTACAGTAATTCGTTAATGTTGCCTAATTGAGCATACTTATGAATTTTTTGACAACGGAATCGTTTTTGGCGATGCCATTTTTAGTAAGAACCGCATTTTCCTTGCTCATATCGTATGCAGAACTTATGTGAGACATGAATCTTCGGTAGTGTCATCCTTACCCATTGAAATCATTGTTTCAAAAAGTTGACAAATTAACGCAAAATGTAAACGCAATTTTCGCAAAAATTGTCACTTACATTAGCTTATGAAAATAAGAAAGAGAAGCACCATTCGTGATTTGGAAATGTTCCATCAATAAATGATGATACGATCTTTTAACGAGATGAGTCATTCCGATCAATGTTTCCCCGCTGATCAATGATACCCCGGATTACGGTATATAATTCGAAATGAATACGTGAGCATATACACGAATGACCGACACTGATAGTGCGGTTACTACACAAACCGGACACGATACTGATTTCGTCGTTCGCTCGACAGTAGCATACAACAGGTTCAACGTATCAAACTCTACTGACGCGTTTTTTTTATTTTTCACCGGCACACTTCGTTTTTTCTTCCGCGCAACGCGAACCGGACACAATGGATCCGGGTTCCGTCGCTCGCCCACAAGGAGCATGCAACAGACTCAACGGATCCAACACTACTCAATGATGGAGATTTCTACTTTCTTCCAGAAAGTAGCTCATCATTCTTAGTTGATATGTTTAGCAAATGTTTTCAATTAGCATATTTTCCTGACAAATGGAAAAATGCTAAGGTTGTACCAATTTTAAAAAAACAGACAAAAATCCTGCAGAAGCTTCTAGCGATCGTCCAATCAGTTTGCTTTCCTCCATCAGTAAACTTTTTGAAAAGGTTATTTTGAACAGAATGATGGCCCACATCAACGAAAATTCTATTTTTGCCAATGAACAGTTCGGATTCCACCATGGACATTCGACCACTCATCAACACGTGTAACAAATTTGATCCGTTCCAACAAATCTGAAGGCTATTCTACTGGTGTTGCTCTTCTAGACATAGAAAAAGCATTCGAAAGTTTTTGGCATGAAGGTTTTATTGTAAAATTAAAGAACTGTAATTTCCCAACATACATTGTTAGAATAATTCAAGATTACACAGCGTAACAAAAATGACACTTTCGCGTGTCTCAAGGATCAAATTATGTGTCTCTAGTAGATTTTGGGTCGCTAAATCTGATGCCGTTCTCAGAAATGTTCCAGCACGTCACAATTTTTAGCTACAGGTCGCCAAAGTTGTATAAAACACTGGTTTTATTGATGTTTACATGGAATTTAAAGTATGATTTATCAAACTTTTTTGTGATACAATCTACCAAACATGCTAAATAGGACTTGAACTTTCAATTTAGATACAAATCAGTTGAAATTTTACGATAAAATTTAGGTTAAATCGATTTTTTTCAACATGTTTGCAGTCTTCATATAAAATTCTTCGTTTCTCTTATATGGCATAATACAATACTTTTCAGAACCACCAAAAAATAACATTTTACCATCGAAAATATTATGAACTTCGTTGATAATTATTGTTCTATACATAAAGTTTGAATTCTGTGACAAATTGAGCAAACAAATTGCCGTACAAGTTGGAAAACTTGCATGCAAGTTGGCTGAAACAGTCAAATTTAGCATTTTCAATAGTCAATATCTCAAAAACTAGACGTGCCATGATATTTCTGAAAACGGCAATGGACTCAGCAACCCTTAATTTAGTAAATAGCGGTATTTTGGTTCTTGAGACAAAACCGTGTTCCGCAGTGTTATCTGTCAAATCGTACACTTCAGGTTAATTATCAGAATTCCAGATCTGAAAGACTTCCTGTAAGATCATTTTGGGACCAATATTATACAATATTTTCACATCTGACTTACCTGAGTTACCTCAGGGATGTCAAAAATTATTTTTTTGCGGATGACACAGGCCTCTCCGCCAAAGGACGAAGCCTGCGTGTCATCTGTAGGCGATTGCTAAAAAATGTGGATATTTTTTCTTCATACTTGCAAAAAAGGAAGATTTTTCCTAATGCTTCTAAAACTCAACTAATAATATTCCCACATAAACCTTCAAGTAGACATATTGTCAAGATGAGAGGGGTTCCAATAAATTGGTCAGATGAAGTTAAGTATCTAGGGCTCGGGCTAGATAAAAATTTAACTTTCAAAAATCACTTTTAGGGCAATCAAGCCAAATGTAACACATATTTAAAATGTCTTAATCCACTTATTATTAGAAAATCAAAACATTGTCTTAAGAACATCAATCAAATAAATCTCACCCAACCAAAAACAACATAGATTCAATCGGTCAAAGTGCAATCTCTACCAGAGCAATCTTCACGTCATCACATTGTGTTAGAAAAATAAGGTGCTGAGAGAAGGAGAACCGTCGTTACTTCATCTCGAAATGCAAATGATCGTTTACATGAAATTGCAAATTGCTAAATTATGCATGAGATAAGATTAGCACACACTAATCAGTATGATGGCAAGCTCATCATCGGGTCAAAAGTCGATCCGGAATATTGTAACATATGGTAATAGCTAACCACTTACCTTGGCGGTGATGTAGAACAGATTGTTGAGAATCATCTCGGTGGCTTCCGTCGAACCGGAACCTTCCCGTCTGCCGCGCGTCCCTGAGTCCGGGTAGTACTGAAATGGGAAAAAGGAAAGGATTCTTAATTTAAGCATCCGTAACTTTAACGAGCACGTGCTCGCGATTACACTTCGTAATAAAGTAGTAGTTTTTGCAATTTCTCGTCGTAATAGGCTGTTTTTTATCACGCCAATCTATCATGAAACGGCCTACTTTCCTGCACTGAAGTGTGCAGTGCGGGAATAGTAATTACGCAGCTTAATCAGTGCTGTAATGATTCATTACGCAACGCTTTTTCATTACGCAACTGTTTTGAGTTGCGTGATGAATCATAACACAACAATTTTTCAGAAATTGTAAAATAATGAATGCATTTCGATATTAGTTCTGATACCCTCAAGTGGTCTTCTACGAAATTGCAAAAAATATTGTACGTAACTCGTATAACTAAATTTACGGCGCGTGCTGTAAAAATCATCATTCTGCAACTTGTTCCGTAAACTACTATTTTGCAATTTCGTAGAAGAGCACTTGAGGGTAAGAAATTATATAGGAATGCATTCACCATCATTTTACTGTTTCTGAAAAATCGTTGTGTTATGATTCATTACGCAACTCAAAACAGTTGCGCAATGAGAAAGCGTTGCTTAATGAATCATTACAGCACTGGTTTCAGTTGCGTAATGACTATTCCCGCACTGCATACTTCAGTGCAGGGAAGTATGCCGTTTCATGACAGATTGGCGTCATGAAAAACATCCTATTACGATGAGAAATTGCAAAAAAAAACTTCGAACGCGTTTGTCTCGGTTGCATATTTTGAAACATGGGACAATTTTGCGTATAACGGCACAAAATATCAGGAGAAAATCCCAGGAAATTCTTTGGAAAAAAATCAAAGCGATACTTCAGGAAATTTTAGGAGATAGTTTTGGAATGCTCAAAGATTTCTTGGAGCGAATTTTGGAGAAATTTCTCTAAACATCCTTTTCAAAGGGGTGCACGACGTTAGGCATAAATACGTTAGGCATAAGGACGTTAGGCATAAGTACGATAGGCATAAATACGATAGGCATAATGGACGTTTGGCATAATGGATGTTTGGCATAATGGACATTAGGCATAATGGACGATAGGCATAATTTCCAAAATCAAAATTGAAATTGTTTGTGTGAAAAGTGAGCTGACTTTTGTGGTAATTGTGAAGGGCTTCAAAGATCAAAAATGTGTCCTTTGAAATGTGATTGCCCTGCAGTCGTCCCATACTTGTGAATCCTTTGAGGTCAATTTCTAGAACAAAACTTGAGCATGAAAATGCTATAAATTGCCTCTAAATTATTAGCTATGTGGTAACTTCTATGACTCCAGGATCCTTGGCGATGAAGTATAATCGTGCTCATGTATCGTGCACAAATGAGAATGCAAAATGGCCGCTTTGACAAAGCAAACATTTGGGTAATAACTGTGGAAGTGCTCCTAGAACACTAAGCTAAGAACTTGGATTGGGTCGTAATGCCAAGAATAAGAACGACGCTGTAATTGCTACTCATCTTTTGAGTTTGGTTGTACACATATTATTGGCAAATTTTTCATCAGAGATTATCCCTTCTTTAAATTGAAGGCTGTTCTTTATAGGTATACTGACGGCAAAATTATTGGAGTTTGTGCTGCTAATGTTTTAATTAGCAATTTTTTCTTCTTCCGAGACATACTTATTCAGTAATTAATGTCATTATTGCTTTTAATACTTCCATCAAACATTTTCCCTTCTTTGAATCATAGGCTATTCTTTATACTTATTCGGTCAATTTAATGACTGGAAGAATGGGACCTGCTTCCAATAAAATGCAGTTTTGTGGATTCTTGCTGTTCTATTAGTTATTGGAATTGTAGATGTAAATATTTCCGTTAAAAAATACACGCCAGGCTGCTGAATACTATGCTGAATGCTGAATACTATGCTATGTTAAATTGAAGCTTGACTGTTATATATACTTTGAAACCAAATTTTACTTTTCAATCTCGATGAATTTCAAATATTTTCAAGGTGCTTTCAGCAATGCTTACATATGTGACTGATACAAATTGTTGAAAAATCATTGTAAATTGTTGGCAGAAGAGGCAAAAAAACTGTTTTCACTACATTAAATTGAGAAGACTCGGAGTAGGAACGTAACGCTTTTCTTGGCGTCACACTACCAGCATATTATTGTCATATAATGTCACCTATAATAACCAGGATTTCTGGCATGACACTATATTGTTGTCTTCAAGTTAAACATTCGCATTATTAGTACTAATGATTATATGCAAGATTTCCCTTTTTTAGAATTAACGTAATTATGTAAGAGATATGTAACGGCCTTCCTTAGCCGAGTGGTTAGAGTCCGTGGCTACAACGCAAAGCCATGCTGAAGGTAGACAGGGTAGGGTTCGAAATCCGGTCGGTCCAGGATCTTTTCCTAATGGAAATTTCCTTGGCTTCCCTGGACATAGAGTATCATCGTACCTGCCACACGAGATACGAATGCGAAAAATGGCAACTTCGCCAAAGAAAGCTCTCAGTTTATAACTAGGAGTGTCATATACTCACCGAATGAAACATCTCTAGAAATAAATAACACTTGCCCATCGCAAATATAAATTGATACTTACAACCATTTTTTGAGCTGGATCTTAGAATAATAACAATGACCAAGACAACAATCTTCTTCCACATCTTGCGATAATGGATTCATTGTCAAATTTTAGAACACCAAAAATAGTAATTTATAACCAATCAATTAACCCACCCCATCGTAACGCTTCTTGTATGCATTTTTCACTATTTTATGAGCTGTTTCATGTTAAGGACACCCATCCACCCTCATCAACGTAATGGAATTTGTAAATGAACCCGAACAAGTTTCAACATGAGAAGAGTTTTGAATGGCACACACGCAAGTTATTTTATGCCAAACGTCCGTTATGCCTAACGTATTTTATGCCTAACATCCATTATGCCTAATGTCTTTATGCCTAACGTCCATTATGCCTAACATACTTATGCCTAACGTCCTTATGCCTAACGTCTTTATGCCTAATGGGGTATACTCTTTTCAAAGGGGCTACAGCTATCGATAAGTGCGCAGCTATTCAGTAATACCAAGCTGAGGGTCGTGGGTTCAAATCCCACTGAGGATCTTTTAGTAAAGTCCTACAACGAAAGTTGATAATTATTTATCCTTTTCCTAGAGGATTTTGAGACGAAATTTTTCACTGCCGGCAGAATAAGCAAAATGGAGACTTTAAAAAGAAATGTTAGAGACCTTTCATTAAATTAAAGACCAAGTCTTTAAAAAGAGACCTGCGACCAGCCCACTGTTCTTACGCCAGTAGCAAGTTGACTGAATTCGTCATATAACGCATCTTTAACGCTCATAAGCACAAAAACTAGACTTGTCATGGTATTTTTTCAAACATCAGTGGTTTCAGCAATTCTAAATTAAGTGAACTGCGGTATTTCGATGCTTGAGACAACAACTGTTCAGCTGTATTACATGTGACGTGAATTGAAGACAGTTTTCTCAATAAAAAAGACATTACCATACTCAACAGATTCTTTCAAAGTTTTGTTTTGCACTCTCTCTCTCTCGCTTGTTGGAACTTTAGTTCGAAATTTAAATACAACCTCACAGCAGTCGGTGAGACAGCATTGGCTATGAAAATGTGCTGATATCGGCAATACACGCGGTGATGGCAGTTTCATGTACAATAAAGCAACAAAAACCATTTTCATATTTTTTTACGGCAGCTCTTACCATGATGTAGGAGAGTGGTGTGGCGGGTGGAACACTCGATGCCACCAGTTCCACGTTTTCTAGCCACGGTAGCAAGCACTGCAACAGCAAGGCACGAACTTCCGAACGAGCCGTCTGGAAGCGATGTGTTATTTCTGTAGGAGAGAAAAAAAAACGAAATGAGAAAAAAATATCAGTGCCAAAGTAGCAATCTATGTGACCAATTTCGATTTGAATGGAGCGAAAGGAAATTATCGCATACAAATTTGAAATAATTCTTTTTTGGACGAGCACTTCGATTATTTTCGAGTGGAATATTAAATTATTAAATTATGCTGCACCAAAGCGAAATTTATGAATGGGTAGACTTATCGTGACAGCCTGGCGATGTATTCGCTCACGGGACAAACGGTGGGTTAAAAAACTTCAATTAATTATACGATGAATACATAAAAGAGAATGAAAATCATTACACTTCATTATCATAACGTGATTTGAAACAAATAGAGATTAAAAAGCTTAACTATCGACTTTGACGTTCAAAATCTTCCATTTTACTAGATACAATGAAATAATTAATGACTACCACACAATCACCATTCTGCAGAGTGCCTTAACAATAACTCATTCTCAAAAGCAGCCGGAAACTGGCATGCTGCTTGAATTGAGTCGTCCCACTCTATTTTCTACGTGGTGTCATTATTCAAACCATTTCAAAAACATCACGAGCAAAGCTTACCCCCGGAACAGAACATGAGACACTTTCCGCTAGGAACTAGGATCGAATATATCTAGGTGCACGTGAGCAATAATAAATAATTTTACAGTCGACAGCTTCTTTCGTTTGAGATTTGAAAGCGGTAAAAAGTTGATCTGGTAAAAGAAGCGATGGGATAAGATGAAAAAAAACTCATTCCTATGCGGTACGATGAGCAGCAAAAGTGGAAAACGTAACAACGGGTCGTTATGATTAACAGGACCGGCAATGTTTTTAGTGCACAACTCTTTTGTGTACTTTTCACGCCAATAAAGATCCCACTCTATAAGGCTTCTTTGTATCACCTGTCTTTTACCTGTCCAAAAAGGTTACTACCGTTGGCGAAAAAAAAGCTGGAAACAGTGCAGTATCACCGAGAACGGAAGAATAAAAATCACACATACACGGTAGGGCGGATGTACGAATTATGGATGCAATATGTCAATAGTATAGATAAAAATAAGATTCTAGGCATTTTTTAAAAACGTAAGCATGACTTGTTGACGTTTATTATTTGTTTAATGCTTTGCAAAACAGATGTAAAATATCGGTAATGAAAAATGGTTTAAGAAATTGCTGCCTTTGTACCAGTTATGGCAATAGTATTTCCGTAATGTACCATCTTCTTCTTCTTTCTGGCGTTACGTCCCCACTGGGACAAAGCCTGCTTCTCAGCTTAGTGTTCTTGTGAGCACTTCCATAGTTATTAACTGAGAGCTTACTATTGCCAATGAACATTTTTGCATGTGTATATCGTGTGGCAGGTACGAAGATACTCTAATGCCCTGGGAAGTCGAGAAAATTTCCAACCCGAAAAGATCCTCGACCGGTGGGATTCGAACCCACGACCCTCAGCTTGGTCTTGCTGAATAGCTACGCGTTTACCGCTACGGCTATCTGGGCCCCTTAATGTACCATAAAATGTGTTAATTATGCACGAAATGAACTCAAATGCCATTCACGACGTTTGGTTGGCATTTGTGCTCAAAAATTAAAAAATTAAATCAACTTTTCCAACATGCTTGCAGTCGCCATACCGTTTTGACTCATATTCCGAACACTTAAGACCAACAGTGACTTCAAATGCATCTGATTGGCATAAATTGGCTGATATTTGTGTAAATTTTGATTTCTTCGCAAAGCCAAACTGTTAGCTGTGGGGTGTACCAATAATAATGTTAATTTAATTAGTTTTAGTATTGATTTTACGTAAAAGTATGGAACAACATTTTGATTCAAATGCCGAACACTGTGCTTATGCTGTCTCATATTCCGAACACATTGATTCAAATTCCGAACAGCACGAATAAATCGTATTCAAATGAATAATTTCGCAAATAAATTTATCTGAGCTTGTTCTACTGGTCTCAAACTCGAGACTCATCACTACTCCCGCGGTAAAAATTATATTGGAAAGGTTAAAACTGAATTGCAATTGACAGCTATTTCCTTGTAATTTGGTGACATATTTCAACGAAACATTTCAACCAAATCGCCATACAAAAACCGAGTGTTCGGAATATGAGTCTGTTCGGAATTTGAGACAAAACGGTACATAATTCTTCGTTTCTCTTGTATGAAAAAATACAAAACTTTTCTAACTTTTGAGCATTGAAAATATTATGAAGTTTAATGAAAAATAATGTTTAGCACTTCATGTTTGAATTCTGTGGCAAATTAAGCAAAAAAATACCATACAAGCTGGTAAACTTGCATGCATGTTCACTGAAATCGTCAATCTCCAAAACTAGATCATCTAGTCTAGTCTAGATGTGCTATGATGTTTTTGAAAACGGCAATGAATTCAGCAATCCTAAATTAAGTAAAATTTGGTTCCTGAACCAATAGTGTAATAGGGTGTCTAGAAATGAATTTCCCTGATATTTTCATTTTTTTTTAGGTTTTAAATAATAATTCCAAATTTAATAACAAAATATCTTCAAAAATAGAAGATCGGCTTCGAAACATTTAAAAAAAAACAAAATTTCAAAGTATTTTTCACTTCAATGAAAACAATACACCGTTTTGAATCATATTCCGAACACTTAAGGCCAACAGTGACTTCAAATGGATCTGGTGGGCATAAATAAGCTTATACTAGTGATAATCTGAATTTTTTGGCAAAGTTTAACTGCTAGTTGTTAGGTGTGCCGATAAAAATGTTTATTTAAACTTGTTTAATATTGTTTTTACGTGAAGGTATGGAAAAACAGTTTGATTCAAATGCCAGACACTGTGTTCGTTTTGTCTCATATTCCGAAAACCTTGATTCAAATTCCGAACAGCGCGAATAAATCGTATTAAAATGAAAAATTATGCAAATAAAATTATCAGAGCTAGTTTTACTGACCTTGAACTAAATAATCATCACGACTCCCGGGGTATAAAATTGATTTGAAGATGATTAAATTAAATTGTAATTGACTGCCCTTTCCTGGTAATTTGATGACATATTTCAGCGAAACATTTCAACCACATCGCCATACAAAAACTGAGTGTTCGGAATATGAATCTGTTCGGAATTTGAGACAAAACGGTATGTTTGTATTTGAAAGTGCCTTTAATAATCAAAGTCCGATATGAAGAGAAAAGTCTATTCGAACTTAAGAAAGAAAGACAAAGCCTTTCTCTTAAAAATGGGTTTAAGATTCGTGGACATCAGCGATGTACCCAGAAAAATTCACTGGAGGGCGTTTTGTATATTTTTCATAGATATCTTGGAGATATCAGGACTGGTAATGACTGCCCGTCTACATTAGTCCTCTTTCCTGAAAAACCCAAACAAAGAGAATCCTAGCCAAAATCACGACAAGAAAGTTTAATTTCACATATTTTTTTTAATAAGACTTTATTTTTTTTTTATTTCTTTAAAAATAATATACAAAACTTTTTGGAATTCCAAGTGACGTTACGACATGTGCAACTACTCAAAGGGTAGGAAAAAAAGATAGAAAAAAAACTGCTTTTTAGCTGTAGATTTATTTTACATATTACTCCGAAGATTTTTTCAGGAGTTTATTTGTGATTTTTCACGAACTTGCTGAGCAACAAATTAATTTCAGTCCAAAACCCGATTAATTTAAAAATAAATATCCATTGATTTCCCTAGGACTTTCTTCAACATTTCCGTTTGAAGCATCTTCAAAAATTCAAAATTCTTCCAGTTTTTTTTCGACTCTCAAGGAACTACTTTTCAAAGATTTTCTTTTCAATCATACATCAAGATATGTTTCCAGGCAGTCCCGGATTTGGGGGGGGGGGGGTGCCAAGGGGGCAATTGCCCCGGACCCCCCGATGAAGGGGGCCCCCCGAAGAATTAAAATTAAGAAAAAAAAAACATTTTGAAATACCGTATAATAGTTTCTCTTTAGACATTTGGACATGTAGTTTTATAGTCAAAGCCAATTTTCCAATATTTTAGTTATCTTGTTTTCATTACTCAATCTCATAATATGGTTTGGTAAATTGTTATCCTTCAATATATCTATCTATCTATATAAATAAAAATGGAATGGTGTTTGTATGTCACGAAATGGCTTACGAACGGGTCAGCGGATTTGGATAATTCTTTCTCTATTTTGTTCGTCAAGGGTTCCGACGTGTTTGTGTGTATAAAAGTTGCAGGATATTCACCGGGAAAGTCGGAATAACGAGAGTGAACGGAACTGTCATTTTGTATGGGACGATTCGTACTGGTTTTCAACAGCCTACTTGATGGCAAGACGAAGTTTGCCGGGTTAAAAATAAAAATTCATGAATTTTAAGCCAAAATCTTTGAAATTTTGCTCTAGTTAGTTCTCAAAAATATTTGAATTTAAAATCCGCTTAACGATTTTGTAGGATCCTCAAAAATATGACTAAACCCCTAAAGCACTGATCAATTCAAAGAGTTTATCTGGTTCCTATCAGAACTTTAAAAATTAAACATATTTGCAATTCTATTAGAAACATAAAGCGTAAGGGAAATTCTTTTGTGATTATTCTGAAATACTTTTCTATTTTATAATCCGCAGTTGAAGAAGTTTTCTTTGAATAACATAAAGGCTTAGAGTAAACTTTGAATATAAATAATAGAATATACAATACTGCCAAGAATATACTACATAAAGGCCGATTTTCACACAAAACTGGTCAAGTTTAGGGAACTGTTTAACAGCTTCTAACAAACCGATTGCCCTAAAATATGAAATACATCTCATTAATAACTTTGAATTTGATTTATGAGTAACTAATCAAATTCCATTCAAGAATTTGGAAGCTTTTAAAAAAAGTACTGTTTTGAGAAAAATGCCAAGTTTTCAAATCGGAATATTTTTGAAATATAAATATTTAGAAAAAAAGGCATGCTTCTGCAAATTTGTTCACTCAGATGAAATGCAAAGCTTTGTAGAAGTTAAAATTAATCCTAAATTATTTGTTTTCAAAATATCTAAGCATCCAAATTTGGACATTTCTGTCAAAATGGGTGGATTTTAGGAACTAAGATACTTTTGCATAGAATTTGATGATTAATTTGCAAATCTAATACAAAGTTTTTTTCCAACGTGCAGTTCAATTTTCAAGTCAATCGGCCTTGTGTACTGTATTCTGGCCAGTACTGTAAACACATTGTATTTATTTTTTTAGAGAATGCGGCAACCAGAGACAAACTGGAAACTTGTTCTAAATAGAATCAAAAGGAGATTTAGAGAAAAACGGCTTTGAAAATTTTTAGTATTTTCATTTTTGTATGCAAATTTTTAGCCAAAAAACGAGCCAATCTCCCAAGAATTATTATATTTTTCCCTTTGGACGGAAAAATCACCTCAAAACACAATTGGAAAGCTTTAAAAAGTCGATTTTTTTCAATGGATATAGCTCTGAAAGTGTCAGTTACTCTACTTTGCATTTAGGCCCTTCATATTTTTGGACCGACCATTTCGTTCAAAACTCAAATTCAATACGTTAGTTTGTGGAATCCCAAAATGTGCTGAATTTTTATAAAGGGGCCCCCTTTATGAAATCTGACCCGGGCCACCTGAAGCCCAAATCCGGCACTGTTTCCAGGGAAATATCGAAGAATTTTTCAATTTTTTGTGGAGCAATTCCTGAGAGTAATCGTTGATGATTTATTTAAATAATTATTATGAAAATGCCAAGAATAAATTAAAAATATGACATAAGAATTATTGTAGGGTTTCTTTGAAAAATGTAGAAACGATTTTTTTTTCAAAAACTCTGGAATAAACTTTTGTGGAAGAACTTACATAGAATCCGCGGGAAATCTCCTAGAAGAAACAACAGGAAAAACCCGTATAGAGGAAATGCTGGGATAATCGCTAGGATGTTTTCGAAGTAATCTCTGTGAAAGTTACTGGAGGTCATAACTGGCATAAAGCCGTTTGGCATAATAAGTGACTTAGAATGAATATCGGCATTTTTGGAAGTTTTCACCGAAATCAAGACCAAAGAGCCTAAAACAAAATGTTTGTAGTTTCTCAACAAGCGTGGTGTTCGTTCAGAGATTTTCCAATGTCAACAATTGTTGTGACATTAGAGAGCATAACTAAATAAAACTCGTGACGGGTCTGGTGGAAGATCTTCTCGGAATAATAATTTTCTCTACATCCCAGAACATAGAGACTTTGAGCTTGTTGTGATATACATAGGGTCGGTGTTCCCTTAGTGGACAGTCCCCTATAGTCACACTAGTGGCTTTTTACGGCCGTTTTGCTATAAATCTTTTCAAAATATTTTTTGACATGAAGGTCAGGAGCTATTTATCTGAGTATCGTTGATTCACAGATTGATTTTGTTCAAAAAATGATCGAAATAATTAGTTTTGCTTAAAATTTGAGCTCCCTTGCGCATATAGTAAACCTATTGTTCCTATAGTAGCACTACTGAGAGAAACTATGTTTTATTACGCAAAATAATTGATGAAATAAGAACTTTTTTTACATCAAACGAAAGCTTTTGATTACACACTTTGTAGGAAAATATAAAAGTTTGGAAAAAATAAATGAGTTTTCGTAGTTTTCAGATTTTTCCACAAAACCAAGATAAAAAGCTTTCAGATGATGTAAAAATAATGACGCTAGCGTTGTTTTTCGATTTCATACGAATTTTTGTTCTTAGCCATGCTGCTATTGATACATCGACCCTATTTGAAAATTGTAAATTTGCAAAGAAAAATCGCTGTCAACCTCTCCACCAGCAGCTTATTTTTTTCACCGCAAAATAAACGTTCAAACCGTTATATTTTTTTTTTGTTTTCCAATATTGTTGCACCATTTTTCCACAAATTCTCAAAAAACTCCTCTAGTTTAAGAATCCGTGTCGATATTAATCGTTGTTGATCTGGTTTAGAAGACATTCTCCATATAAAATGTCTGGCGGTCATTTGTTTTTGGTAAATTCATCGAAAAATAAAATGTGGATTACACAATGCCAAGTAATAAAAAGCTTCTCTAAAATCATACAAATTGGTTAATAATTCTTGGACTTATCTGAAAACTATGATGATGACAGTAATCACGATTTTAATATTATTTTTGCGATAACTAATGAAGGTGTTAATAATAAAGGGAACGCTCATGGAACATTTCGCTGTGGATCAAACTTCGTCACAGGTGGGACG
This sequence comes from Aedes aegypti, assembly GCF_002204515.2. Lineage (NCBI taxonomy): Eukaryota > Metazoa > Arthropoda > Insecta > Diptera > Culicidae > Aedes > Aedes aegypti. Next base: position 146,895,637 of record NC_035108.1, read on the forward strand.
TAACACTTGATGAAAATTACTTGGTAAAAGAAGAGAAAATTGAATTGCAAAATATTGAAAGCTCTAGTATAACATATCCCAAATGAAAAACACATTTTTAAAATTATTTTAATTTTGAAAGTATACATCAAAACCAGGTTCTTGGAAAATTTAACGATCATTGGCAAACGTGCCATAATTCCATGCCATTTATCCGCCTGCATTCGTACAACACGCATGACATTTATCGTCCGTGAAGATAACGAGCCATGAACGAAAACAAGACAGAAACACACCACCCACTGTTTGGCGCCGATCACTGTGTGTTAAACTTGTAACATTCGCTGACCCACTCTCATTCTGATCAAGAAACCCCTGTTTATAGTTTTAATTTTCTGTGCTATGTTTGCAATCAAAGGGGCGTTCAATGGTCCAATAGATTATAATTAGGTTGTCAAAGGCTGCATTACCAGAAAATATGAAAGTTATTATCAATTTTATGCAGAACATAAATCACTCGAATGGCTCGATACTTTTGCAGTCTGTGAGAGTTGCTGCTCTTGAACACTCTCGTGCCATTCTTGGTTTCAGACTCATTATGCCAAACGACCATTATGCCAAACGGCTTTATGCCATACGACTTTATGCGAAAGGACCTACCACCCATGCAGTTACACCCACTGTTGGTGTCATTTCACATAGAGGCACTGACATTGATAATGGAATATAAAAAATACAACTGAATCTAATATTACTGGTGTAAGAAATGCCTCCAGTTGATGAATCATGATTGTCTTTTAGGAAAAAGTACAGCTTTTGCAATTTACAGGTATTTTTTTGGAGTATTCTGATGTGAAATGATTCACAAGAGAATTTGATTTTGCTGCCACCGAATGTCAGTAGGTGGATAAGAATCAGTGTAGAAAAAGTAATTAAAAACTGAATGCGTGCTCTACCAGATTCGTGCATGTATTAGCAAAAAAAACATTCACACAAAGAAGAAATCAACGATGACGGATCATACTAAGGGTGGGCGTTGTTGACTGTATATTGAAATATGCAGACACTGCCTTAAGTATTCCAGAAAGAATCTTTGGAGAAAGCAATAGAATTCCTGAAACATTCCTCTGGATCTGAAAAACATATCATTAGGAACTTGTGGAACAGCCGTGTAATAGTCTCTGTAGGTTTCTCTAGAAAACGCTCATAAGGCCGGTAGTCGTCTACGGGCATGAAACGTGGACGATGATCGAGGAGGACCTGCAAGCACTTGGAGTCTTCGAACGTCGGGTGCTTAGGACGATCTTTGACGGTATGTAGGAAAACGGTGTGTGGCGGCGAAGGATGAATTACGAGCTCGCCCAACTCTACGGCGAACCCAGTATCCAGAAGGTGGCCAAAGCTGGAAGGATACGATGGGCAGGGCATGTTGCAAGAATGCCGGACAGCAACCCTGCGAAGATGGTGTTCGCGTTGGATCCGGTTGGTACAAGAAGGCTTGGAGCGCAGCGAGCTAGGTGGGCGGATCAAGTGCGCATCGATTTGGTGAGCGTGGGGCAGAACCGAGGATGGAGAGATGCGGCCACGAACCGAGTACTGTGGCGTGAAATTGTTGATTCAGTGTTATCTGTCTAGATGTTAACTAAATAAATGAAATGGAGTTTTTCTAGAGTCTAGAGAACTAGAGCATCTCGAATTTCGCACTAGAATTCCCTGTAAAAAGATTGTTTTTTTTTTTTAATTTCTTTATTAGTATAATTCCAAACATTACATTCATTTTTTATATCTAGGTGTTCTGTGTTATTAGACAACACTATCATCCTAATTTGGTAAAACAAATTTAAGATTTAATTAACATTTTGTTAACAACATATTACATTTCAGTTGCCGTAGCAGTTCAGTTTTTTTTACAGGTGAGTTGATTTCACCTGCTTATAAGAGAAAAAAAACGCTTTGAATATACTAAACCTAACTTAACCTAAACATATAATGCATTAATCGTGGCAATAGAAGATTGTAACGATTTTTGCCTGAAATTATTTATTATTTTATTTGACATATGTTCCAATGTTTCATTGGACATTCTATGTAACTCATTGGTACTATACCAGGGAGGAAGTCTCAGAATCATTTTCAAAATTTTATTTTGAATTCTCTGCAGAGCTTTCTTCCTTGTTTTACAACAGCTAGTCCATATTGGTACAGCATACAACATGGCTGGCCTGAAAATTTGTTTGAATATCAAAAGCTTGTTCTTAAGACAAAGTTTTGATTTTCTATTAATAAGGGGATAGAGACATTTTACATATTTATTACATTTGGCTTGAATGCCCTCAATGTGATTTTTGAAAGTTAAATTCTTATCTAGCATGAGCCCTAGATACTTAACATCATCTGACCAATTTATTGGAACCCCTCTCATCGTGACAACATGTCTACTTGAAGGTTTCAAATAAAGAGCTTTTGGTTTATGTGGAAATATTATTAGTTGAGTTTTGGAAGCATTAGGAGAAATCTTCCATTTTTGCAAGTATGAAGAAAAAATATCCAAACTTTTTTGCAATCGACTACAGATGACACGCAGGCTTCGTCCTTTGGCGGAGATGCCTGTGTCATCCGCAAATAAAGATTTTTGACATCCCTGAGGTAACTCAGGTAAGTCAGATGTGAAAATATTGTATAATATTGGTCCCAAAGTGTTGTTTTTTTTTAAATCATTTTGTTAGAATTACAAAAGAAGCATATCTGTATTTTTTATTTATTTATTTATTTATTTATTTATTATTTGATTCATCTGACAGTAGTCTCCATCATTTTTTAAGGACTAAAACCTAATTACTATCAATAGGGGAGGTGTACCAGTTTTGGTCACCCTTAGGAAAAATATTGTTTATACATAAATCAAACGACCTTTGGTTACTGTCAATACATTAAACGAAAGCTTTCAGTCCATGCTCAGCAGGGAAAATTTATAAACTAATCAGAAACATTGTTTTTATATTAAAAATGGGGGTGGCAAATACTGGACCACTTGCACCAGTATTCGCCATAATTTTAATTTCGGTTCCTGAATTCGCCACCTACGTTGATGAGAGGACCGCAGCTGTCTTCCAATGGCCCGAAATTCAATGCGGGATAGAAGTGCTGAAGCGTCAATCTCACCAGTCAAAATGTTAGCAACAATGTAGCTGGCTGGAGCTGTCGACGTCGTTGCAGTGTGTCGAGTTCTAAAACTCGACAACGTTCGCCATATGGCGGAAGATTTTGCGGGTCTCTCCAGGGTAGATCTCTGATCGTAATGCGGATAAACTTACGTTGAATACGTTCAATCCCGATGATCCACGAGATATGATAAGGAGTCCACACTACAGCAGTGTTTTCAAGAATTGGTCGTACAAAAGCGCAATATAGTCCTTTGAGGCAGTGAGATTCAGTAAAATCCCGAGAAACTTTCGTAATATAGCCCAATTGTTGTGTTGCTCTAATTCTGATTGTCGTGCTGTGATGGTTAAATTTTAGATTTGCGTCTAGAACAACGCCTAAATTGCTAGCTTGATCAACGCGCTCAAGAACATTACCGTCAATACAATAATCGAAAGCGATTGGACACTTCGATCGAGGGGACGCACAGTGCTTCGAACGTATGGCACTTGGGGACAAAAGTCATAACGGGATGTTTTATGCGGTTTTGCCCTACGATGTTGAGGAGGATCTCGTTATACACAAAAAAAAACTCATTATTGGCATAAATGACACATATTACATCAGTAATGGCATGAGTGGCTTATACGTCAAATTTTACATTTAACACCATAGAACAGTGCTGGAAGAAATGTCCAAAATAAAAATGCATGAAAAAATACTTGAGTTGTTTGCATGAACGATGTATGTGACATGCGTAACCATAAAAGTGTCTCAATAACCAACATTTTATAAAAATATTGAAGTGCGGATTATTCCAATGAATAAAATGAAATCCAATAAAAAGGTTGAATAAAGTTTCTTTTTATTAGCAACACAATTCATTTACGAGCTATTAATCATCCGAGAACTGAATTATGGCTTCAAAAGAAAATTGAAATGTCGTTTGACCAGAGGGTTTTATTTCGATCATTTTCAACTGAACGTCGCAATGGTTCCGGTCAGCAAACTTTCATCCGATTTTCCTGCTTCCGAAAATGTTTGTTTGTACATGCTGTGTCCTGAACTTCCATCAAAGCCCCACTTGGAAAAACCAGTTTTACAGCAGTAGAAGCTTCCAACGAGATATCCTTCATGATACTGGATGCAGTACAATTCATGAGCTGTTGTAGATCGACTGTAGCAGCAGTTTCTGATGCAGAAATCGGTTTCGGAATTATTTTTTGTTTCTCTTGCTTTAGCGCATAAAGGCTAGGAAGCAAGCTCGGATGTAATTTGTTCAAAGTAATTTGAAGAAAATTGAACTTTCGTTCCGACAGATCTGAATCAATGTTCAAAGCTAATGCCTGTGCTGCAGTCATGACCTGTACTTGATCCCCACTCGTAGAATTTGAAAAATTGTCAGCGAATGCGAGCTCTTCGTTGATAAGATCTACAACACGTCCCTTTTTAGTTTTTCTTGAACATTCATTGAACGGTTTGTGAGGTCCCATGCCAGCCTTTGCAGCCGAGCTGGAAATATCTGCATCGTCAGTTTCCTGATTGCGCGGGAGCTGAACTGGTTTTACCAACCAGTCGGAGTTTGGTTTCACGAAAATTTTGTATGATCTTCCACATTTGGCCCACTTTTGGTTTATTTTGCAAAACGTCTTTAGCTCGTTTTTGGAGAAAGAATCAGTGCCATAGCAACTGTACATGAAATTCAGAACATGATATTTCCGATTGGGTGGAGCGGCAGAAAACTACTACTCAAAACAATCTTTATTGATGTTTGTGGCAGCATATTCTAAAAATCATAAGATGACATACAATTGGCAAACATATGCAGCTGGAATCACTTCCAGAATTTAAAAAATACTTCAAATTTTATTTTAAGTGGATTTCAGAAAGGTACTTTGAGGTACTTTTTTGTATGGGCAAAAAGAAGATAGGTGTTTTGATTTTCTTCTGTATTAACAAGCATGTAGCTCAGAAGCATCTTTTTCAACAATTGTTAAAATATATCACAGAAAATTGAATGGAATGACTCCTACTTACTTGTTTCAATACGGTCCATAACAATTTTCATTTTGAAAATATAATAAGGATGGGAATGAAGCGAATTGTAGAGGGACTGGATTGACACGAAAACAATGAATAATATAGAACGATGAAACAACTTGTCTACACGTGGTGTTATAGTTTGTTTTGAAAACTGCACGAACTTTCTAATATCTGTACTACACGCTCAAAACATATGTTAACATCATGGCCTACTTGATTCGGTTGAGTATGAAAGTTGATTTTTTTGACTTTTGTCCAAGGGACGAAGCACTGTGGGACGTGATCACTAAGCATTTAGCCTACATTATTCAAGTATCCAGTTGTTCTTGAAACCAGATGAAATTTTCTATTGTCTTGATTACCGGATAAATCTTTAGATCATCGGCGTATACCAGTACACATTTTGATCCTAACAATAGTGTAACATCGTTGAAAAATAGTGCAAATAACAAAAGGTCTGAACTGCTGCTGATCATACCAGCACGCACGACTCTAAAATTGTTGAAAACACGAGCCACAACACTAGTTTTCTATGGACCACCATATGTTAACATAGGATAAAAGCCCTAAATCGGTCATTTTTTTGACATTTTTTTTTAATGTATGGTCTACAATATTGCTGAAACACGCATACCATAATTCCTACAAACAAGAAAGATGGTTATTTCATTTCATTTCTAGGTATTGAAGTTCGTTATGAGAGAGTCTATTTTCCGCTTCTTGATAGAAAAATGAACTGAATTTCCATCGTACTTCAAAAAAGTTGTAGTCAAACAATTTGATTCAAACAAAATCTCACTGGATTCTCCCAAAATTCTTGACGTTGATTTCGCACAATTATGTCAACTAAAAAATTGGCCCGCGGGTCGAAAAGGTTGGGCATCTTTTGTGCATCTTTTCACATAAATCTGCCTACATTGGTAGTGCATTGGTAACCAAGAGTTAGCCTATTGTTACTGAGAAAATGAATGGATTTACACGTTATTTAACAACGCAACGATGCAGAGAAGATCCTCATCTATCTCCCTGTCGTGATAGTTCTTATCTTGGTATTCATTCGCTTAGAAACAACGAGCTACACATTCGGAAACCAATTAGGCCGAGTTCATAAGTTATTCGAGAAAATTGCTTATCGAGACCAAGTTATCATTCCAATGAATATTCTCGCCTTCTTGCATACAATAAAATAAAATTATTTTTTTCCACTATTGCCAACATTATTTCTATAACCATAATTGGTACATCTACCCTACAAACTCTTGGAGTCGCCAGTAGGCAAAAAAGGATCTAAAGGGTACGTGCGGTCGCTGGCTCAGCTCGGACAATGGTAGCCTTTGGACATAAATTCCACTGGAGAGGAGACCAGTTAGTGCATATAATTTATGAAACACGATAAGGCAGCGTCCATTTATTACGTAACGCTAAAATTGAAAATTTACGACCCCCTCCCCCCCGACCGTAACGTTTTTTGTATGAAAATTTTTAAATTTTTGTATGAGCCGTAACGCTTGAGCCTACTCCCCCCCTCCCCCTAGAGCGTTACGTAATTTGTGGATGCCGCCTAAGGCACTAGCTGGCGCCTAAGAGATTTAAAACGGGTAAAAGGGGCAATCAATCAAAAAAAAGCTGAACGACAACCGGTGATTCTTTTCATTATGCCTGTCACTTTCTCGAGGATCGGATGGATTGATACGATGGAGACGCGTGGTTGCTTACATTTGAGATGGTGCTCGCTCGACTGGATGAGGAATCTGAGTAAGTTTTGCGACAGCTTTTTCCTTGAATTATGACTCCAATCAGCTATGAAATTTTTTATATTTTTGGAAGTTATGTTTTCTGTACTCGAGGTTATTTTATTGCATATTTTGAGCCCAAAATAAAACTATGCTATCAAATATAGAACCAGGGATATAACGCAACGAAAAATGTTTTGAGCAGAACTATCACAAAGTTCGAGGTAATCAATATCGATGTGTCTAACATATGTACATAGGTACCTTTTCCGAGCCAGACCGTGATTGAAAGTAGGTATCAAGATAATGGATTGAGTAATTTGCAGCTGACAGGTTACCTTCATCATTTGATCGGCTTTACATTAGACTGCTGCTATAAAAGTGCTATAGCTATATATTCAATACAACCATTCAGATATACACACTTAAATTATTTTTGAAGAATCCGGGAGTTTCACCATAATCTCAACAGCTGAAAAATTGGGTGAAATAAATTAACGGAGTACGGTAAATTTTTACAGTTAAATCCGTTAAATTTCGACGGAATTACAGTGTTTTATTTTACCGAACTGTTCAGCTGTTGAGATTCACGGATTCCCGTAAAATAATGTAAGTGTGTAGTCAGACGACGCAAATTATATTTGAAAGAATTTCTAAGGGAAACCTAGAGGGTATTCCTGGAAGAGCTCTTTCGGAGCAAGCCTGTCCAACCTTTTCGGGATATTTACGACATTACTAGTCAGTGCGCTTGAAACAATGATATGATGCGAGAAATTTTCAACTCACGTGAAAGCTTCAAATGTATGGATCCGATTAAAATCAAGTCGGAACAGTTTATGTGATAAATTGTGAACCAGACAACTATACAGTTGTTTGGTTCTTCAGATTTGTGCTAATGAAAATTCGAGTTTTGGGTTCGATGCATCTTCGCCCTAATTCAAAAATAAAAATACGCTTGGTGCCGCTAGTAAGCAAATAAAATTAAGTATTTCAAGCGACTTATATCTTCTGACCCAGAGAGGATAGAAAAATCGAGTCTTGAATATCCAATGAATCACTAAAAAATGAAATTAATTAGAACTGAAATACCTGGAATATGAACTGATTCAGACCTGAATCTTTTGAATATGATGTAGTTCACCCGACCAGTGGATTACAACAGAGTTGTAACAGATTTCGTTACTCAGTTAGTGCGTTTTTTCTAATAAAATATGACATAATTTTGGCAGGTTAGTTAAAATAACAAAAATTATAACAAACATTCCTCAACACTAAACAAAATTGAAACAAAATATGTTATAGTTCAAACAAAAATGTAACTCATTATGTATCAAATCAAACAAAAATATAACTCATTTTGTTATTATTTATATCTTAATTATAATACAATTTGTTATAAGATATTGCTCCTGAATATTTTATAACAAATTGTGTTATCATTATGTTTTAGATTGAAACAAATTTAAAACAGTATTCGTTATAATAGGGTCGGTGTTCCCTTAGTGGACGGTCCCCTATAGTGGCACTAGTGGCTTTTTACGGCCGTTTCGCTGGTAATCGTAGCAAAATAATTTTTGACATGAAGATCAGTAGCTATTTATCTAAGTACCATTGACACACAGCTCGATTTTGTTCAAAAAATGATCGAAATAAATAGTTTTGCTTAAAATTTTAGCTCCCTTGCACCTATAGTTAACCTATTGTTCCTATAGTAGCACTACTAAGAGAAACTATTTTGTTATTAAACAAAATAGTTGATAAATTAGAAACTTTTTTACATCAATCGAACGCTTTTGATCCACACTTCAAAGGAAAAATATAAAAGTTTTGTAAAAATACGGTTTTGATTTGTGTTTTGCCTATTCCGTGAGGCTAGTGCTACTATAGGAACAGAAATTAGGAATAGTGCTACTATAGGCACATGTGTTCCTATAGTGGCACAAGCGATAATAAATACAAAAACATAGTTTTCGTATGTTTCATAATTTTTACACAAAGCCAAGATAAAAAGCTTTCAGATGATCTAAAAATAATTCCGCAGGCCGTATTTTTCGATTTTATACGAATATTTGTTCTTAGCTATGCGGCTATTGGTACATCGACCCTAACTGATTTTGATTTTTGCTTCAAACAAAAATGAAACAAATTTTGATATTTGCAACAAATCTTGATATGATATGATTATCTTCTGGTCGGGGAGACCTGAATCAGACATGAGTTGCTAAAAATTAAGCAGATCCATCCAAAATTTCTTGAAACCAAGTACTAAATCATTAGAAAATGGAGTGAATCAGTCCTAAACTGCTCAAAAAAGAAGGGAATCAGACATGAATCACTGGAAAACTTAACGAGTCAAAAACGAACAACTTAAACTCGAAATGAATCAGACCTGAATCACTTGAATATGACGTAATTCAGACCTGAATCAAGTTAATATGAAATAATTCAGACCCTATTACTTGAATATAAAGTTAATCAGACTTTAAACACATTTATATGAAATGAATCTGATATGAATTATTGAAATATAAACACTTGAATTAGGGGCCCAGATAGCCGTAGCGGTAAACGCGCAGCTATTCAGCATGACCATGCTGAGGGTCGTGGGTTCGAATCCCGCTGGTCGAGGATCTTTTCGTAAAGGAAATTTTCTCGATTGACATAGAGTATCTTCGTACCTGCCACACGATAGACACATGCAAAAATGGTCAATCGGCAAAGAAAGCTCTCAGTTAATAACTGTGGAAGTGCTCATAAGAACATCTGAGAAGCAGGCTTTGTCCCAGTTGGGACGTAACGCCAGAAAGAAGAAGAAGAAGAAACACTTGAATTTAAAGCGAATCAGTCTCTATTATGAAGAGATTACAACCTAAATCATTTGAAAATTAAAAGCATCAGATTTGAGCCACTTGAACAAAATTCAAAACATAACATAACAAGCAAATCAGACCCGAATCACTAAAAAATGATTTGAATCAAACTTGGAACACATGAACATTAAGTGAATCGGTCCTGACTCACTTGAACATATAGTGAAACAAACTTCAAACACTTGAACATTAAGTGAATCAAACCTGAATCACTTGAATATGAAGTGAATCAGTCCTGAGGCAATTGAACATAGAGTGAATCTGACATGATTTTTTTTTTGGATATGGAGAGAATTAAACCTGAAACACTTCAATATAAAGTGAACCAAACCTGAAACGCATGAATATGAAGTGAATCAGACATGTATCACTTAGGTATGAAGTGATTCAAACATGAATCGCTTTAATATAAAGTCAATCAATAATATGTGATTCATGATTGATTGACTTTATATTAAAGTGAATCATGTTATGAGCATGAGCATGAGCATTGATGACCGTACAATTCGTAGTTACTACTCCGTGATTGACAAGAATCATCGAAATTGTACAGGGACCCAACAGATGTAGCTTGGGAGTAGCATACCATCTTCAATGTACATTTTCGAGGACTCTGAAATTAGTAATGTCAATAACGGCGTCGGCCACGTCCTTACGGTCATCGGAGAAGGCAAGGAATGTTAGTGTGACATCCATTGTTACTAAAGACCGAGTAACCTCTGCATCTTCATGGTTGCCACGGGAAGGAGTTTTGTTTATGGGAGGGCTTCAAAGCTACATGATCAGGATTCACATTGGTAAGTGATGCGATTTATGTAACCTCTGTTTGAAAAGTTATGTATCAATGCGTCGACATCTTAAACATCGAACTGTTCAAAGGTTTGAATCTCGAAATTTTATAAAACATGAATATGCGCTTATGTCAACACTTAAAGTGACGAATTACACAGCGCAACAAAAATGACATTTTTGCGTGTCTCAAGGATCAAATTATGTGTCTCTAGTAGATTTGGGGTTGCTGAATCTGATGCCGTTCTCAGAAATTTCCCAGCACGTCACAATTTTTAGCTACAGGTCGCCAAAGTTGTATAAAACATTGATTTTATCGATGTTTACCTAAAATTTAAAGTATATTTTATCAAACTTACTTGTCATCTTATCCATCTAGCATACAAAAGAGGACTTAAACTTTCATTTTAGATGTATTTTGATTGAAAATGCACGATTAAATTTAGATTAAACCGATTTTCTCAATATACTTGTAGTCTCCATACTAAATTCTTCGTTTCTCTTATATGGCAAAATACAATACTTTTCTAAACCATCAAAAAATAACTTTTTCGGTTCAAAAGTATTACAAACTTTGATGATAAGTATTGTTCTACACATAAAGTTTGAATTCTGTGGCAAATTAAGTAAATAAATTGCCTTACAAGCTGGAAAACTTGCATGCAAGTTGGCTGAAATAGTCAATTTTCGCATTTTCAACAACCAATATCTCAAAAACTAGACGTGCTATGATATTTCTGTAAACGGCAATGGATTCAGCAACCCTTTATTAAGTAAACAGAGGTATTTTGATGCTGGAGACAAAAACGTGTTCCGCAGTGTTATTCATAGTTTGTTCAACAAATTCATAAAAAATACATGTTATAATAAATAAATGCTGAAAAATATATGAATATCATTCTGGGCATTTTATCTTATCAAAATCATGAGATAATGGTACAGTCAGCTCTCCATAACTTAATGTTTCATATATCGACATCGAGTTTAAGAATCAGAGTAAAAATTGGATTTCATGGCTACCTTGAACCGCATTTACACTTATTATGTGTTTCACAACTTGTTGGATTATCCCTTTAATTTTAAGGTCGAAATGCTCAATTTCACATGCTGATATGCGTCTCCCAGCGGAAGAGTAACAAATCAAACTTTTCGACGTCCAGAGTTCGTTGACTGTCTGAACAAGTTTGTCGGATGTTCGAACTTGCTATTTTATCTGGATCACAATGCAGAATTTGGTTAGTATTCTCAATCTCCCATGTTCACTACCAAGCGGTAAAATTACGAACTAATCTGTTTGCCTACCGGATTTCCTCGTCTTTCTGAACAGTTTGCCAAAAACTTTCATTCATTCTTTTTTACCAAAATTACTAGTATGAAGTACCTTTTAAACATGATAAATAGCGCCATCTGAGGGCAAAATCATAAATCAAACTGTCTGCCTTCCGGATGCCATTGATTTTCTGAACAACTTCGCCGAAGACTCAAACTTGCTATCTCATCCGATTCAAAAGACAGAGTTTGTTTTGTATATTTTATTCAATATGCTTACTAGTGCCACCTAGCAGCAAAATTAAGAATTAAACGGTTTGCCTTTCGGATATCTTTGGCTTTCTGAACAACTTTGCCAATGACTCGATCATTCTATCTCATGTGGATCACAAGATAAAACTATATTAGAATGCTCAATTTCCAACGCTCACTAGTGCCATCAAGCGGCAAAATTTAAAAATAAATTGTCTACCTTCCGAATGTCCTTGACTTTCTGAACAACTTTGCTGAAAACTCGAACTTTCTATCTCATGTAGATCACACGATAGAACATGCTCAAAATGCTTAATTCTACATGATCACTAGCGCCAGCTGGTCGCGAAATTGCGAACCAAACTGAAGCTGAAGACCGCACCATAATAGATTATTAGCATATTGAAATATAGCATCATGAATGTTCTTGTTTTGAGGTGATGCACTTTTTTAAGGGCGATTCAATATCCAAATGAGAGCTGTTAAATGTCATGAATTTCACGTGACTTTGACATTTGAATATTGCTAATATCATCGCTCCTAGTGGAAAAAGTCATCGGAAAATGTTTTTCCCGGTGACCTTTTCCGAATTACTATCGGTTGCCAATATTTGCTGATGCGATATTTCGCATGCAAGAGAGCTATAAGCATTTAAATTTTTCCAAAATTTTGACATTTAACAGCACTGATTGCAATACTTGTTCAAGCGAGTTCGTATTTATGGCGGGTAGTGTATGCTTTTTTCTAATTTTTGTTCTATAGATATAATAGTGCTACTAAGAGTAGTATGTGGTCTTTCGATTCCGTTGCATGCTCGTGTAGGTGAGCGACGGAATCAAGACCAATCTTATTCGGTTCGCGTGGTGCAAGTGCGAAAAATGAATTGCGTTTCTCAGTTAGTCTGAATGCTTTAAATGAAGCTGCTCAATCAAAGATGAAGGATCAATTGATGAGCTCGTTTCATGCTTTTATTTCAGACCTGTAAAATATGTATGACTGCACTTTCAATGGTTTCAACGATGGGACGTGAATGTGATTCTTCAACAAACAATGAACGAATCGTCACTGTGAGTGTCGGCATGCACTCTTATTCATAAATTATTTATGTGTTACACATTTTTTTTTTCATAACACCCCTTCCCTTTTACCTTTGTTTTTGTAATTAAAAAAATGAATGGTTCAACACTGTAAATGTAGACTTGCAAATCGTTCGCTTTATTCAACAAACTTCAAATATTTCGCCACTGTAAGTGTCGGCATAAGTGTGTTCTGTGATGGTCCAGCCAATCGATTTGGTTCATGCTTTCGTCATGGCAACTGTAGGAATGTTGCATTTCACAATTTGTTCAACAAACTTTGAATTGTTCGTCACTTCAAGTGTCGACACAATTTTGTTCTATTTGAAAACTTATCATATCAATTGAAAATATTATACTTATGAGCATGTTTATATCTCACAAACAATTGTTATTTTCTAATCGCTTATCTAAATGAATCCTGTGACTCAACGATCCTCCCAATTAACAAACATCCCTCCCAGTAACCTTTGTGGAGATGCAGAGGTAAACACGGTCTTCAAATAGCAAAGGTTACACACTAACAATCCTTCCCCCAAACCCACCTTATTGCAAGGACGTGGCTGGCGCCATTATTGACCCTGTATAATTAGAGACACTGAATTATGTATTCTGAAGAAGATTATGGCCAATCCCAGCCCAACTTCTAGTTGATTCTTTGTGCGTCTTCACTGACTTCGTTCAATCACGAAATAGCAACCATTAATATGATAATCAGTATAAGCTAAGATAAGCTTAGCTAGCTATAGGTACAATAGTGCTACTTTATTTATTTATTTATTTATTTATTTCGTCAATCAATAGTAGACTACACGTTTACTTAATTCTATGTTGTATTATATCTTAAGGAATTAAAATATTGTCTTAGCTTTGTTCGCGACATGGTCAGATCAATTTCTGTGCAATGCTGATTATAAAGAGACATCATTCGATTCATTGGGCCGAATTTTGCATAGTTAGTACGATGATTATTTGATGCAAACAAATTCCGATTTCTTAACTGTCTAGCGGGCGTGTAGAAATTCAAACATGATAAAAGATGGGTGGAATCAATACGCTGCGATACAATATCATTGACAAATGAAATCATGGCTATTTCGCGACGCTCTTTAAGGTTTGAATATCGATAAGCATGCATCGAGCCTCGTATGATGGCAGTGGAAACGTTGTCCAGCCTAATTTGCGTAAGGCATATAAAAGAAATTGCTTCTGTACTGATTCGATTCTATCACCATGTGTTTTTATATGCGGAGACCACACAATACTACAATATTCTAGAACTGATCTTACATAAGCAATGTACAAGGTTTTAATCGTATATGGATCCCGAAAATTGTAGCTAAAACGCTTAATAAAGCTCAACATATTGGTTGCTTTATGGATAATCGTATTATAATGATCAGTAAAGGTAAGTTTAGAATCAAATATGACGCCTAAATCTCTAATCTTATCGCACTTTTGAACAATTTGATTTCCTAAAGAGACAGTAATCTGTGGTGTATTCCGTTTTCTGCTATATGTGATTAAATTACATTTTTTGACGTTTAATTGAAGTAAGCTTTTGCTACACCATTTATCAAATATACTTATTTCATTCAGATATATGTCGCTATCTTTGTTGCTATTGATTTCCATATAAAGTTTCATATCGTCGGCATACATCAGAATTTTAAGATGTTTAAGCACATGTGAAATATCGATAACAAATAATATAAATAACAATGGACCTAAATGCGAACCCTGGGGAACTCCTGATGTAACGTGAACAGGTTTAGACATTTTTCCCTCAAATCTAACTATTTGTTGGCGATCTGTTAAATAAGATTCAATCCAGTTGAGGAGTCTCATCGCAATTCCCATTTTATTGAGCTTGAAAATCAACATAGGAATGTCTAGTCTGTCAAATGCCTTACTAAAATCGGTGTAAAGTGCTTCGACGTGGTTACCTCTATCCATTGCATTCAAAGTGTAATTTACAAATTCCAGAAGGTTTGTTGTAGTAGAACGACCTTTATAGAAACCATGTTGTGTATTCGTTATTCTATGTTTTATTTGGCTGAACACATTTTTATTTATAATTGATTCAAATAGTTTTGGAATGGATGAAATAAAAGCAATTCCACGATAATTTCGAACATCAGATTTTCTACCAGACTTGTAAATGGGTATGAGATACGATCTTTTCCATTCTTTTGGAAATCTGCTCATTTCAAGTGACTTGTTGAATAGCCAAAATAATGGTGCTGTAAATTCATTAGCTAAGTTTTTCAGTAAAATAGGTGGGATTCCATCTGGCCCTGATCTAAATCCTAAATTCTTCAGTCCTGTTAAAATGTCCTGTACCAGTATTTGACTTACACCGATATCGCTTGTAA
Source organism: Aedes aegypti (assembly GCF_002204515.2). Classification (NCBI taxonomy): domain Eukaryota; kingdom Metazoa; phylum Arthropoda; class Insecta; order Diptera; family Culicidae; genus Aedes; species Aedes aegypti. The sequence continues at coordinate 146,911,164 of NC_035108.1, forward strand.
AATCAGGAAAACTAGAAAAATATTCAAAGTCACGATCTTTATCCAAAAAGTTAGTAAAAGTCTCTTGGAAAAAAGTAGCAAAAAGATTGCACATACCATCTGGATTATCTGCTGCTCTATCATCCAATGTCATTTTAGATGGAAAATTGTTGGACTTCATCTTCGATTTAGCATAATTGAAGAAATTCCTAGGGCAAGATTTTAAATCATTTTCTATTTTTGTGTTGTACTCTTCAAGTGCAGCGAATATGGCTTGATTAAGTTGGTTGACAATATACAAATAATTTTCTAAACTTTCTCGAGATTTTTGTTGCCTGTAAATTTTATGAGCCTTTTGCTTACGATTTTTTAAATTAGTTATTTGCTTATTAATCCAAACAGGGTTTTTCGACCCATTTCTACGACGTCTTCGCAATTGAGGAACTTCCATCTGAATAATTTCCGACAAAATTGAATAAAAATCCGTCACTGCACTTTCTAAATCTCCTTGGTTTTTCAAAACGGATTGCCAATCTATTCTATTTAATTTTTGTTTAATTCCGTCATAATTAGCGTTTTTATAATCAAAGAAATTCTCAAAGTCACAGTTGTCAGAATTGAGATTATTGTGAACAAAAATTGAGTACTCAATAGCTGTGTGAAATGCTTCATTTTTCCATAGTAGAGAAACAGATTCATTCACACAGAAATCTTCCATGTTTGAGAATAAGAAGTCCAAATAACACTTTTGCCGGTTTTTCACATGATTTATTTGATTTAAACCTAAAAATGCAGCTTTTTCAAAAATAAATTGTAGTGATTCGTTTTCACCGACAACCGGAAGCAGAATGCTTTCGTTTTCGGAATCACGAATAAAATCAGCATTACGCTGATTAAAGTCGCCATAGATATGCACTTTGAATTCTGGAGATAACTGGGATACAATTTCTTCAGCAGTTTGAAAGAAAATTTCATATGATGATTTGCAAGCTTGGTCTGGCGGAAAATACACAGAAGCAAATATATGTGTTTCTCCGGCGATGTGTGCTTTCACCCACACACATTCTTTATGTTTTGATGAAATTATTAATTCTGAATTGAATTTAGTAGATATTGCGATGAGAACTCCACCACCAGACATTCTTTGGGTAAGGACCAAATCTCGGTCATCTCTGAATACATTAAAACTATTACCAAAAACTTCTTCACTTTTAATTTTTTCATTCCAACTAGTTTCAGTGCCCATAACAACTGAGAAGGATGAAGTTAGAATTCTTTTATAAATTTCGTTCATTTTAGATGCACTCTTCATGCGATTAAAATTTTGGCAATATACTAAAATTTCGGTAGCATTTGCTTCTGAAGAAGTTGATGGTAACACATCCCTTTGCATAACAATATTTGAAAGTTCAGATCTATCATTAGATACATTGTCATTATTTAAAATATTACCAACTGGTTGTTCATCAGCCACGATTGGATCGTCAGGGTCTACGTCTGAAGACTGCGTCAAGTTGATCGAAAACAAGTTTTTTCACAGGAGCACGAGGAACAATGCTGCGAAAAGGAGTTTCTTAAGGCAGGACCAAACAACCAGTTCGAACTAGAGGTTGAGCACGAAGGGAATGCATCATCGACAGGATACGGATTCAAAATTTCGCCTCTCTGAAATTTGATCCCACGTTGCTTAACTGGAGGCTTGGAAAAAGTCAGCTTTGCTGCTGCGAGTAAATCCTTATCCGAGGGAAGACCATTAGAAACCGCTCCATTGCTTCTGCGCTTCATGTTGCTATCGTTGTAGTTGAACCATTTTTGAGAGGTATTGTTTTTCATATTTTCACGTTCATTTTTACTTCTGGTGTGCTTGGAGGGAGTTTTTGAAAAAATAGAGTTTGTTTTTCGATTGGTACTGTTGTTATAGCCTCTGTGTTTGTTCGCTTTCTTCCGTTTTTGGGCCTTTTCCTTAGTTTTTTGCTGTGATGCACGACGCTGCTGACGATTGTCATATTCTGTCCAATCAGAGCGCCAAACCTTTTTTGCTCCTAGCAAACGCCAACCTGCAGTGCCATTCGAATTTCGGCCTGGGTTCAAAGTTTCGATTCCTTGATCAGCCAACTCATTAAAAGGCTAGGGGGTGACTCATCTTCCACTACTAAATGCCATGGACAGGCTTCCGAATTCTCACTCACTCTCACGATAATGGATTTATCCCTCACAGCAATTTTCAGCGATCAGCTGCCTTGCGATTTTATCTGTCCACAAAACAAAGCGAAAATAGATAATTGCACATTTCCGCAGCTGTGAGAAGTTTATTTTCTCTTTCTCCGATCCATGGAGAATTTTTCCTGTATCCATCGCCACGAGCAGCAGTTGCTTTTATGCACCAAATTAACCACTCCTTTCGTCAAGTTGGTGTGGTAGCATGGTTAGCGTGCACGCATCGCGGTTGTTTTTAGCAATGTTCTAGATTCGAATCCCGTCGCCGGCACTAGCTTTTGTTTATCCACATAGTGATAATTCTCGGGAGCAGTTGGTGAGCGAAAATATGATGGAGTGAAAAACAAATTATCCACAGAGTGGAGTGATTTTCGGTTATCCTCCATCGAAGCTCCAGGGAAAATTAGTGTGAGCGATAAAAGATGTTCACGCGAGGAAGCGAAAAAAGCATTCTCCTTACGTGCGAAAAATCATAGATTTCGTATCATTGATACGAAAATTCAGAACCCTGGCCATGGAGCTTAAATTATAATCAAAACTAATTACTTTTTATAACTAGTGATAGAACCACGACTCTCAGTTTCAAAAGTTCATTAGGGTCAAATGGTCCAAAATGCCACTTTAAGGATTAACGCCATTCGAAGTTCTAACAGTAACTTTACAATATTTTCTAGCTACCATAAAGAAAACATTTCCGAAATTTGAGTTTTTTACGGGTTTAAATCGTGTAGAAAAGTTGTTTGAAAAATTGGGGTGGTTCAAAATGACCAAATGGGTGGTGTAGAATGCCATTTAGTAGAGTAGAGTAGTAGAGAACTAGTAATTAGCAACCAAGTTTCTCTATGAGTTATCTCTGTAGTATGGAAATGCTTATTCCTTAATGAAATCATCGGAAAACCTTAATATTTAGGCAAAAAAGTGTAAAATGATTAATTTCACCGGGAATTCAAGGAAAAATCTTTGAGTTTATGTCCTAAGGTTGTGGCGGTAAATCTTGGGTAAGCATATTTTAACATCGATTGGCAAAGAATACAAATTGAAACGTTCTAGGAATGATTTAATGACGTGAGTCATTTTATCCCATCAGTGCGTCTTGGACCATGTTCCCCTACATAAAGAAACAAAGTCAAATGTCACTATTTTTTTTATTTTTTTTTTTTTTTTTTGAATCTTGAGTCACGACAACTATCGCCTCCAACAACATCAGAAGAGACATACCGAATACATGTAACATCTTCTAAAATCATCTCTCTATTGACTGTTTAACGATAAACTTGCGACGATCGACGCGCCACCATATTTCATATAACGGAGGATATTAGAACTAGCTTGGAGGTGATGATTTGGAGGTTATTTGGAAATTTGGAGGTCAAAATCCTCTCCAAACACTAGCGATTTTGCGGTGGGGTGTTGACGTTTGATGACGAATGCTGTTTTGAAAATTTTGTATACTATATCTAGTCAAAATGGTGATTAGAAGTTCTAATTTAGAACATAAACTGCATCTTTCGAAAAGATCTAAATTGTTGAGTGAATAAATAATCATTTGTAATCTGCATTTTACAAACCCAATATTTTGTACATGTGAGTACATCTTCAATACAATGCAGATTCTACATTCATCGAGCAATGCTATACACTCATTCGTGTGTATGGCTTCTATTCTTAGTCAGACGATAAATGCATAACCCCAAAATATTGAACCACATTGTTTCATTTGCCCTTTCACGACAAGTCCCCAACACCAGACACGGTTTCAGCCCATCAAAGCACTCTAGGTAGTGAGCTCCATTGTCTAAGCCAGGCTGTAAATAAATCAAAGTCCATCACGTACATCTATCGGAACGTCCACATCGGTGGTATCGCCCATCCGATTCTATTGATATGTGTGTGCCCACGTGAGCACCACTAATGGAATCTCTGACGGAAATCATTGTTGCACTGGTGAGTAAGCTTATGGGAACACGCATCACCCGGAAAGCCCTCAATTTCCAACGAATCCCAACAATTCAATCTGGCTTTGTTACTGCATGTTTTTTTTTTCTTTTGTTCTGCCTTTTTTACGACAGATAAAAAATTCACTCGATGCCAACTGTACTTCGATAGCGATCCGCATCTGCCTGGAACTGTTTTGGATTCAGATACTGGACAACGGAGATGGAATCAGCCGAGAGGACCTCCAGAGCATTGGCAAATGGTGAGAGAGCTGATGACTGTCAATTAATTCTAACATTCCACAGAGGGCACAATCGGACTTATTCAGACGCTTTAAATGATGCATTTCCTATAGATCAATCCAATTGCCTGCGCAGTAGTGGAATGTTGACAATATTTTCTACGTTTGCTGTGAACACTGTGACAACATTGCTTTTGTTTGTTGTAAGAAAGTAAACATAAACGGTATGACTGCTGAGTGCTGACGTTGACCGAAAGCTCAAATGACGTCAAACCAACATCGATACGGTTTCATTCTGAGGAAATTATGTTTTGTAAGGAATGAAAAATTGCTTCAAAAACATCAAAATCGATCACTTACACCCCTTTGCATATAACCCCCTCATTTCGTGTGAAATGTTTCCCATACAGAGTAGAGTGTCCGGAATTTGAACCATAACAGTATCGAGTTATAGAATACAAAACCGGTGCAAATGCGATCTAAGGGACCATCGAGGTAGCCATAAAAAATAACTTATAGAATGGTTCTAGGACAGGACGGGACAGCTCAACCAAGACTGCCCCATTATTTCTCAGTCCATAACCTTGATGATACAAAAGCCAGTGGTCCCAGTATTTTTTTAAAGTAAATTTTGTAAACAAATTCAAATATCAAGACGCGTAATTTCGATGTTTCTTATATGCTTCATTCGGTGCAAGAGAGGATGCTAGCTTTTTTTAAAACAGGTTTAGATTCAAAAACGACGATATTTTTAAAGAATATAACACAATTTCCATTTTATTGCCCTCAATAAAGTATTGTTGATTTATTGTAGCATTGTAGGAGCACATGCGGTAAACTTAACATCGAATATCAATAAATTTTAAACAAAAAGATTTCAAGAAAAATTTCCAAACTTTTGAAGAAAAGTCTAATTTTTGAACTAGCAACACGGCCAGGCTAGCAACAAAGTGCCCTGTTGCAATCCAACTCAACGATGTGAAAGTAGGCTTTTGCCAAAACGACCAATGAGAAGTAGTCTTTTTTTACAAGCAATTGGTTTCGTTTTTGTACTTTGACCTGACTTGTCCTGTCCTAGGTATGGTTCTCCAACTCGATATCGAAATATGAAATATCAAGTAAGGAAGAGTTGACTATAGACATAGTTAAATTTAACAGCATTCAAGATGATCGCTGAAAAAGGCACGAATTAGGGGAAAATGTAAAAAATCGACCAACTACTGAGGTCTGAGTTCAAAATGAAACTTACACCGATCGATTTATAGAGCATTATCAAAGACAAATTAAATTAAAGACCTCCATGTCCCTCGCAGTTGCCCAAAATTTTATGGCTCATAAGGTAATCTAGAATGCCGTGCAAAGTGTACTGCGATCAGTCAAACTTGGGTACCTTTTACACTACCGAGGGACCAAATGCAGTACTAGAAGTGGTACCCAATCTGAGCCCGAATGGGACGGACCTGGCATTATCCCATGCAAAATACGTCATTTCAAGAATCTAATACAGCGGCTTCTGAATAAGTCCGATCACGGGTCCGATTTTGCCCACTGTGCATTCCGAGGAACAAATTGAAATCTTTACATATCAACTTCATTTCCTAAAAAAGTTGCCTGTTGAACATCGACCACGATCGGAAAAAGCCATCAAAGCAATTTGCCCGTTTGACGGGAGAGTCCCTGCTGAGTATCATCGCTCAATGCGAGGAAGTGCTGATTGAGTCGGTGGACAGCAAAACAAACCACGGCAAATGCCATTCGCGCCTCTTCAAACAGCAAACGGCCATCAGTCCCCGGAACGAAGGCTCCCAGCGGAATTTCGATTCGGTATCGCAGTACCAGTACGTTCGCAAGTCCCGCGGTACCACCGTTACTCTGAAGAACGTTTTCTACAAGAACGCCGAACGACAGCGGAACCATTCCATTAAGGAGGATTACCAAACGCTGCTGGTCAAGATACGCACGCTGGCATTGGTTCACTACGACCGTTCGTTTACGGTGCAGGATTTGGCCAACACGGAAGTGGTATTCAAGAGCAAACGGTAGGTTACATTTTTGGTGGGTATTATGTTTTATGGAATGTATATCAATTTATTCCTATATGTTACTGATGGAAGCAAAACAGTCCTATTTTACAAATTTGATAATCGGAAAATCGCATATTGTTTTCATTATGAAGGTTTTGTGACTTAGACAACTTTTGAAATTTTCTACAATTGCTACAATTGATACTCTATGTCCAAGGATATTTTTTCCACCTTACGAGATTCTTGGTTTTTTGTGCGTAGTGTCCTTTTGTTTGTTACTCACTTAATTTATGATCTCGCTCTAAATGCCATTGGTAATCAAGTGTGTAGCTTGTTGTTACTGAGCAAACGAATGGATTTACAGTTAACTCTTCCTTACTCGATATTCCGTATCTCGATATCGAGTTAAGGCTCAAGAATCCATCATTCAATCATCAGCAATCATCAGAAAATGTTAACCAGTTTTTTCGTTCAATTTTCAATCAATCATCATGAAAATCTATCATCGTATTTCAGATAGCGAGTGCAATGCAATGATAGATTTTTTTGAGCTTTGCTTTGATTTTGAGCAAAAAAACTGGTTTTGAAAATTTGTAAAACGATGGTGATTATTTTCCTCTTAAAGAACCATAGCAAAAGTTGGTTTTCATGGCTAACTCGATAGTCCCTCGGATCACAGTTGCATTGGTTTTGTGTTCTGTAACTCGATACCTCCCTAACTCGATGGTCCCTTCAATATCGAGTAAGGGAGAGTTGACTGCACATGGAAATTAACAATACTACGATAACAAAAAGATCATCCTATATCTACTATCTACTACTATCCTCTATACACACTCAGTTACCAATGGCTTCGTTTTATAATCATTCATCACAACAATGAGTTATTAAAGCCTAGTCCAAATAGATGCCGATTTTGGATTTTCCATCTTACACTAATGGCATTCATCGGCGTATACAAATATACACCGGGTGCTAGAACACGGAGTGCATTACGATCAAAAACAAAGCGATAGCAATCACTAACCCTTGAAGGGCACCATTTTCTTCGGTGATGGATGAAAAAAGCAATCTTCCATAAGGTTCCATTGATTTATGATCATTGATAAAATTTGAAATATTTCCAGCGTATCCCATCTTTTCAATGGCTCAAGCATTTCTCTTCCCCATTCACAATTATAAGATGTCCAGACACGTATACAAATTGTTGGCTTTTGCGTGGGAAAGAACCTCTCCCATCGATGAGCAACTGCACTCTATAGAAAACAAGTTCAAGCAGCTTAGATTTTTCTAGGGATTCCATAAGTCATCTTTTCATCATCATTTCCTCAAGTTTTCCCAAACTGCTACCCGAGGGGAAGCGAAGTTCTGACAATCAAAGCGTGATATTAACTTTATTGACATAACGAGATAAAATATCTGGAAATATTATTAATATTATGTTCCTGGAACTTCTGAGCTATAGTAAGATTCGATGTTTGTAGCTCGAAGCTATTCGTCAGACCTTACAGCAGCTAAAAATGATATGCCAATATTGTTCCAGGAGTAAATTTAAGATATCATTTCCAAATATGTTATCTCTTGTATCTATCATATTAGCACTTGGAGTCACGGGGTCAGAAATTTGAATAAACCTATTATCGACTAGATCTCAGCTAAGCATCAACCGATTTTTTAGAGGTGTTCAAATTTCCCCTAGAGAAATTAAACCAATACAATTTTTTGTGTTAACTGAAACTGCATGGAAATCGTGTCAATTTTTATTGAAATAGTTATTATTACAAAATATTTCGAGCATACCTAACGAGGCGAAAAAAGATCGCTTATTTCGACAGCTAAAACCCCTAGTGCTCTGGATATGCATGCTACAGGAAGTTTGACAAAGTATTTTGGAATGAGTTGCACTACATTGATTTTGATCTAGCTTTTAACTGATGTAGATCAGTTCGATCTTTTAATGTGAACTTCTAGTTAAAAACTTCCTTCTACAATTTTGTTCATTAAGACATTTTCGATATTTTTCGGTATAAATATGCTTGTATAAGTACAGTGAACATGTTTGAGCTGGAATATAAATTTTTAAAGGGTGTCCTCGATGAAATTTCTACACACAAAATTGATTCGCAAAATTCGAGTTTTCATCCGATTGCCATCAAATTTTCAGGGATTGAAAAATAATTATTAAACTTCATTTTACCATTTTACTCGTATTTCATTTACAGTCCACACGCAAATGTCGCACCTTGGCCTTCACCCCGGCCATAAGATTCTGCACAACCTGTGAATCAACCGTTTTTTGCGTGTAAACCCATACTTTCTTTAGTTCCTCGACTGTCTTCACTACCTTAGGTCGTTTAAGAAGGTGCTGCTTCATAATCGCCCAGTACTTCTCGATGAGGCGGAGCTCCGGAGTGTTGGGAGGGTTGAACATTTTCGGCACGAAATTGACCTTATTGTCCGCATACCACTTCAGCACGTCCTTGGAGTAGTGGCATGGGGCCACATCCGGCCAGAAGATTGTTGGGACGTTGTGGGCCTTCAGGAGAGGAAGCAGCCGCTTCTGGAGGCACTCTTTCATGTACACCTGTCCGTTCATCGTGTCCTGGGTCACCAAAGGTGCACTCCGCTTCCCGCACTGCAGATGGCTTGCCAAACCAGGAATTTCTTCTCAAATTTAGACATCTTCTGAGTGCGGACATGCTCCGGAACGCTGAACTTATCCTTGGCCGTGAAAAACCGGTTGCCGGTGATCTGTTTGAAGTCGGCCTTCACATATGTTTCGTCGTCCATGATGCAGCATTCAACTTTCGTCAGCATGTTGAGGTACAACTTCCTGGCACGGGTTTTGGCGGACTTGTTCTGCTTCTCGTCGCGATTAGGGGCCTTTTGTACGTTGAACGTTTGAAGCCTAGCCTTAGTTTTGGCCTTCTGGGCCAAACTTCGGCTTAAGTGCAGGTCTTAGCCACATCCCGAACGGAGGCGTTCGGGTTTCGGTTGAAGGCCCCAACTAGCACGAGCTGTTCTTTCGACTCCATTTCCACGAGTTTTGATCACAGGACTTTAAAACATGCAGGATGTAAATAATGCACTAAATAATGCACTATGAACTAAATCCACCCAAATTTTCATTAAATTCTACCCAACGGTTAAAAAGTTAAAGCAATTTCATAGTGTGCCAATTTCATCGTGGACACCCTATAGTAACACTCAAAATTCATGTTACTGAAAAGAACTAAGAAAAACCATTTTTCTATTAACTGTTTGCTTATGAACCAAAATTTACAGCAATGACATGTAGTTTTTTCGACACAAATTGTATTGCAATAGTCCAGAGAACGTGTCCGTGTAGTAAAAGAAATTCGAGATTACACAAATGTTTTAACAACATATTCAAGAATACTGTCAAAGAGCATTAGGCTAGCTACAATTAACTCATTAACGACCAGTAATGGTTTTCAGATCAGAAGCCTCGAACGCCCAGGCCTTTTTGAATATAGTTAATTTTTTAGACAAAATAGATGGATAGTAACTTCGGCAACGTTATGAAAAAGCTTAAGAGCAGTCTAATGCAGCCCACAGACGCTCAGGCATTGACTCCGCTCACAGGTTGATGCTCATGTTGGTGCTATGTTTGACCATGTGTGATGCTGTTTGACGAACCACCAAGGATTGCAAGGATTACACCAGAAATTACATCAGAGATTCCACCAGGATCCCATCAGAGTCATTCTGGTGATTTCATCAGGTGTTCCTCCAGAGATTCCGTCTAGAGTTCTTTCTGAGATTTCACCTGAAATTCCTTAAGAGATTCCATCAGATGTTTCTTAAGAAATTATTTCAGAAGTTCTTCGAGAAATTGCATCAGGATTTCTTCTAGGGATATCAAAAGGAGTTTCTTTAGGGATTCTATTAGGATTTCTTCTAGGGATACCATCAGGAGCTCCTATCAGGTTTTCCAAATGTACACGGATAAAAATCTGATCCCCACACCATGATTTACAAATCATGAAATTCATAAATTGGTTGGGTCATAGTATCAGGATCATGGTTCCTGGAGTCATAATCATGATTCCTCATAAGCGTAACATACAGTGTGAAAATACTAAGCGGCGCCCTTTGCTTCATCTCATTCGTATCGATCACTCTAAATTCAAGATGACGAAGTGGTTGAGTGGTAGAGTACGTGGCTCACAATCGGAAGGTTTTTGGCACGAATCTCAATGTATGCTATCTTTATTTTTTTTATTTTGTCGATCATAAACGCGCGCATCTCAGCATTTTTGGCATTTAAATCATGATTCCGAGCAATCAGCTACAAAAACCTAACGCGTGTGTTGCGTTACGGCAATCTGACTCATGATATCATGAGTCCAAATCATGGTGTATTTTCATAAGACGAAAACACGCTGGAATCATGATATCATGAGTCATAATCTTGTTTTTGGATTCTGATTTCTACCCGTGTACAGCCTCGACAGTCGACACGACAGCAGCCGAAAACACCGAACCTACAGGCGCTGTGTGTTTTCACTGCCTCTTGCTGGAACGTAATGGCAACCAGACACACACGCATGAATGTTGACTGTATTGGAACAGTCGCTGTCTAACAAACTCAACTAACAGCATTCGTGATCATTCCATAGCGACCCGAACGGGCTGTTTCACATTACAGCCACCGAAGGGCTGTGTCAGTCTTCGGCTACTCGAGCTTGCTGTCGCGAGAATGCTGTCGTGGGCTGTCATGAAACTTGAAATTCACGCTAAACATTTTACACACAAGATTACAATATTGTACAAAAGTGTGGGTATGAACGTAATTTGAGCAACATGGTATAAAATCATTGATAATATGATTATGTTCAAAACTATGTTCGTGGGTGCATAGTCTAGTGAATGCAGAGCAAACATTTTGAATATTCAAACAAATACGTGTGAAAAAGTTTAAGCGTGACGTATCACATTGCGCCAAATACAGAACACGAGAGGCCCCGATTGCATATTCATCTTGCCTGTACGACGCTCGGTTGTACGGTACATGTTATGAATGAACAACCGAGCTTGTCATCGGCAAACGAACACACTACAGGCAATGTGATCAAACTGCCGTGTGCTGAACAAGACGGCATCGTTACATATCGCATGACCACCTCATGGTACACGGAAAACACAGTTTACCTAATTTTTGAGTTGACTTTACCCAAAATTAAGGTGATTATAGAACGAAGCCACACCTCAAATTTTCAAGAGCACAAGACTTGAGAACCAAACAGCGCTCCGAGTTGAAAATGTATCTCATTGGTCACCACCAGCAAGCAAGCAATTAGATTGATTTTCAACTCGAACTGTTGATAGATTCTCCAATCTTGTGCACTTGAAAATTCGAAGTTTGGCTTCGTTTTATAATCACCTTAAGTATATCGATTATTCTCTCAACCCAAAATCTCTCGGTATTCTCTCTCTTCCCCACCAATGTTGTCGAAAACAGAGAGAGCTGCACCTACCCAATGGGGGTAGTTCGGCCCAATAAGCCAAATTTGGATAAATGGATTGAATCAAACCAAATTTAAGTAAATTTTTCTGATGGCTTTAAAGGCAAAGTACCTAATGGAGGCTTTGGAAATTTAGTCAAATTTGGGTTATTGGGCTCAACTACGGTTTTGCGTTGAAACAACTCAGATTTGAGTTGATCCGTGTTGCCGTGAAGGCTGTCATGGATAGTTCATTCAAAAGGCTGTCGTGAGAAGCAGCTGATGACAGCCTTCGAAATACTGTCGTGAGGCGATACATTTGGGAAGCGTGGTTCCTATAGGAATATTATCAAGTATAATTCTGAGAATTCTTCTAAGGATTTCATCAGGAGTTCCTACAGAGATTCCATAAATAGTTCCTTTAGAGATCCCACCCAGACCTCCTCCAGAGATTTCATCAGAAGTTCCTCTGGAGGTTATATCAGGAGTTCTTCAAGGAATTCCATTAGAAGTTCCATCAGGAATGTTATCAGGAATTCTTCCAGGGATTCTATCAGTAGTTCCTACCGGAATTCCATCAGTAACTCTTCCACCAATGATTTCATCAGGATTTCTTTCAAGAATATCTATAAGAATTCCTCCAAGGATTCCATCAGGAGTTTCTTACAGGGATTCCATCAGGAGTTCCTCCAGGAATTCCATCAGGGATCAGGGATTCTATCGAGAGTAGAGATCATCAGGGATACCTCAAGCAATTCCATAAGGATTTTATAAGGAGTTCCGCCAGGTATATTATCAGGAATACCTCTAGGGATTTCATCATGAACAACTTCTGGAATGCCAACAAATTTTTTTTTTCAAAAAGAGACGGACACGTTAATGCTTTCAGTGGGCATTTTGCCCTTTGAAAAAGTTCCTCAGTCCTATCAAGAGTTCCTCAAGGAACTCCATCAGAAGTTGCATCAGGAATTCCTCCAGCGATTCTATCAGTAGTTCCTACAGGAATTCCATCAGTAACCCTTCTACCAATGATTTCATCAGGATTTCCTTCAAAAATATCTTTAGGAATTCCTCCAAGGATTCCATCAGGAGTTCCTCCAAGGATTCCATCAGGAGTTCCTATAGGGATCAGGGATTATATCGAGAGTAGAGATTATCAGATTCCTCAAGGAATTCCATCAGGATTTCTTTGTGAGATTTTATAAGGAGTTCCACCAGGAATATTATCAGGAATCCCTCCACAGATTTCATCATGAAAACCTTCTGGGATTCCATCAGAAGTTTTGTTTTTCAAGACACGGACACGTTAATACTTCCAGTGGGCAATTTGCCCTTTGAAGGAAGTACCACACAGAGCACCACAAGTTTTGTCAGGAATTCTTCTGAATGTTCCTTCAGAAGTTCCGCTTGAGTTATTCTGGGTTCCATCATTTACTACGGATTGCTCCCGGAATTTATTACGGGATTCTACCAAAATGTCCTTCTAGGGAATTCCACAAGGGATTCCTCCGGGAATTCTCAAAGAAGTCCTCCCGAAATTGTTCAAGGACTCAATATATCCAACGATCTACAATGGTCATCAGGAATTCCTCCTCGGATTTAACCTGAAATTTCTTTTGTTCTCCTTCCGGAATTTCTCAAGGAATTTCTCGCGGAATATCTACAGGAATTCTTGGGGATTTACAGAATTTTTTTCAGCAGTTTTATCTTTTAAGGATTTCACAAGTAATTATAAGGATTTCACAAGAGTTCACCAATATATCCCCCAGTGATTCCATGACAAGTTCCTCCTGTTATTATGTAGATTCCACTGAGAATTTCTTCAGTACTTACATCAGGAATTTCTCCAGTAATTACGTCTAAGGATTCCAACTTAGAAGGATTTCACCAGAGGTTGCTCCATGGATTGCATCTGGAATTCAACAGGAAAAGCTTAAAGGATTTCAGCTTAAATTCTCGTAGGGATTCCGCTAGAAATAATTTCAGAAACTGCACCAATATTTTTCCGGTGATTTTACCGGGAATTCAAAAAATCCTCTAGAGGTTCTCCCAAATTTTTTGGGAGGGATTCATTTAGCGGTCTTTTTAAGAATTTCTAGAGAAATTCCTTGTGGAATCACAGGAAAAGAATCCTTATAGGATATGTTCAGAAAATTCCCGAAGTTCCGTTGGATGAATTCCGAAATGAATCTTTGGAGGATTTTTGTTGGAATTCGATGTGATAATGCATGATGGAATCCTTGGAACTAACTAGATAAAGGTATCTTTAAAGAAATTGTTATAGCAATCTCTGGAGGAATTCTTGAAGGCAGACTTGGAGTAAACTGTGAAAAATTACTGAAGAAAACACTTGAGTTATTTTTTGCATTGATCTTTGAAGGAATCAATGGAGGAAATCATGAATAATTAGTAGAGAAATCTTTGAAGGCATCTCTGGAAGAATGCCATCTGAAAGTAAGCCTGAAGTATTTTCCCCGGAGTAATTTCTGGTTGAATCTGTCGATAAATTCCTAAAAGTATTATTGATAGAATTCCTGGTAGAAACCCAGGAAGAATATCTGGTGGAATCCCTAGTATAACCCATGGATTCCTAGAAACACTTCATAGCAGAATAACAGGAGTAAACCACTAAAGATTCTTTGAAGAAATTACCATAGCCATTCCCATATTGATAACAGAGACCTGGCTGAATACTTCGTACTAATTAAAACTGGAATTCCTCATCAATATCCATATCTCCTGGTACTTGAATTTTGAAAGTTATGCTCTTCCTCACTACGATAGCCACACAATACGAAAAAATATAACAATCACATATTCACTAGACTGGTCGAGATCATTCAAAACATGCGAAGAAATATAGTGTCCTGACCAGTGGATTACAACAGAGTGGTAACAGATTTTGTTACTCAGTTAGCGCGTTTTTTTTTTCAACAAAATTGGTTGTGATTTTTAGTTAAAATAACAAAAATTATAACACAATTTCCTCTACACTAAACAAAATATGTTTAGTGCCACCTATGCGGCGAAATTTCCAACTAACTTTTATCATCAAATTGAAGAACAAACAAATTCAAGATAAGTCTCCTTTGACACCAACCAGAAAAAATGCACTCCTAAAGCGCTAGAGGTTTTGTCTGGCTAAATTCTGCTCCTGGCCCAGTGTGCAGTGTGGTTGTTGGAATGCCAGTGGATCCTCGGATTTCAGTGTGGGTCCTACGAGTTCAGTATGGATCCTTGGTATTCCAGTATGGATTCTGAAATTCCAGTGTGGATCCTCGTGTTCCAGTGTAAAACCTGGTAATCTATTGTGGATCCTGAGATTTCAGAAATTCAAATCGTTTGAAAATACATAGGGAATCTAACTGGAATCCTGGGATTCTTGTGAATGTCCTAAGGAAATCCTCTGGAAATTCCGAGAGGATCCAGTGTGAGTTAGAAATCCTGTGAACATGATACAAACAGTTAGTATTCCTAGAAGAATCCTGAGGAAATACGTTGGGAATCATTTGAAAATTCCTCAAGAGTCATATGATAATACTCTGGAAACTTTGTGCGAAACCTTTAGGAATTTTGTGGGAATTGTGTAAATATACTACGGGAATTGTGAGAATCCTATGGAAATGATAAATCCTATAGAATGTGGAATAAGCATACTAGGGAAATTCCGATGAAAATTCTGTGGGAATCCGATGAATATTCTTTGAGAATGCTGTGAGAATCTTGTTCGGTTCCTATTTGTATTCTGTAAGACACCTACAACAGTTCTGTGGGAATAATATGGAAATATTTGGGGAACCCTGTATGTATGTTTGTATGTACAAACGAGTATGTGCTATGCATGAACGTGTGTGCCTGTTTGTGTTTCGTACGCGTGACACATTTCAGCAACATATTGTGGTGTAGTGTTCGTAATTTTCAAACAAACCTAGTTATGTTATTTTTTTTTTTGTTTGCATGCCATTACCGTTACGTTATGCTCTGTATTCAGATATTAGAAATAGATTATTTGGCACGTAATGCAATGGAAATCGATTTGCGCAAATTGAATAGATGAAGCATTTACAAACATGTGTTCTTTTCATCTTTCAACAGGCTTTCCGCATTTTTGCCGAAATATTGCGAACTCTATCGCCTGTCTGAAACGGACATCGATGTGACTACCTGCCGGAAAGACAACGTCCTAATCGAATGCTACTTTAGTGAACGTCGAACCAGACATCCGTTAAGTCCCATCGAATTGACTTTCATCAATGGCCTCCCCAGTGGCGAACTAATGCCCACTGTCAACGAACTCCTAACGCAAGAAAAACACAACATCGATTTTGTTATAGTAGTAACATTCCCCAAAAACGACGTCTTGACCCAACTCAACGAGCCAGTCGTAAGAAATTGTTTATTCCGCTGCCTAAATCAATACAAAGAGTGTCTAAAGCGGCGAAAAGAACAGCGACATGCCATTAGTCCTGTAGCACCTGAGATTTTTTCACAAACACCCATCAGTCATAGCACAATGATAGAAGACGATGTCAAAGATGTGAAATTTCAACAGCACCACGATGAGGAGGACATTCTTTACGGCCTAAGCCAACCGGTAGATGACAGCCAAACCACTTTTGATAAGTGCACCAAATGGCTGAAAACTAATGACTTTGACGTTCCGGCGGAAATCGGCTCGACCTCGAAAGAGCAAAAGCATCCGTCTAAGAAAGCACCAGCCGCAAATAAAGAACGACAAAAAATCAACTTTTTCGATGTTGCTGCTGGCGACGACCGAAGGAGAATAAATTCTAGCCCACAAAAGAAGCAAACATTTAAACGACCTGTTCCAAAGTTTTACCCTACAAAACCCAACAAAAAACCTGAAAAACTTCAAAAAGCCAACAAACAACCCAATTTTAAGAAAGAATTCGAAGTCATTGAACGACCTCCGGAAAAAATGTCGTTCCTCAATATAGCATCCGAGATAAACGTTAGCCGAATCACTATGCCTTTGGAAGAAACTTTACCACCGGCTAACAAATTACAACAATTTGCCAAAAAGGAGAAGAAAAAACTGCTTCATTCTCCGCCGGAAGCCATTCCTCCTTTCGAGACCAAAAAAGTAGAGCTCACCTTTTTTCCCGAATTTGAGGTATCACACCCCGATGAGGCAACAAGTTTTCTGAACGACAGTTGTTCTCCAACCGAGAAGAAGGGTTGCTTCCAAGTAACTCCACAAGTAGAAGACGTAGTTGAAACGAAAACTGAGCCCAACATTGTGCATTGTTTGGAAAACTTTTCCTCCAGCAGCGGTAGCCCCGATGCTGTCAGCAGTGATATTTCTTATGCTTTTGCAGAACCGCTTTTCCTGGAACCCATTCTGGAACCTGAGGACGATACATTCAACGTTGGTTCGCCGGATGCACGTTTCTTCGACTTTGATCTGGTACAATCCTACAGAGAATTCCACAAAGCGTGCCGAGAGACCATACAATACTTCAAAGTGGCAATTGAAGCCATCGAAACATCCGATTGTTCCTCCGACGAAGGGTGCGCCTGTTGCAACACGCACCAATTCAACCGGGAAATTGAAATACTTCGTCAACCTTTCCACCAGCCGCGAAACATCCTCGCCAAAGTTGGGCCCCGTCGATGATTGTCGGCCGATGATAATGGTTGCCCAAATTTAAATCAATGAAATATTTTCCATACTTTGAGGTGCACACTCAATCACCGCAAATTAAAACTTTTTCTGGTCGGAAAGTGGAGTGAGTGGACGCTCTCCGGCAAATGAGGGAAGTTTAAGGCCTAATGAAAGTGACATTTACATGAAGTTCAAATAAACAAATATTTTCAATTGTGGAAACTTGATTATTGATTTATACTCAGGAAAATAATAGAAAAGGCATAGCTCGTGGTATAAAATGGTACTTTTCAGAAGGAGATGCATTTGTATTTGATTTGAGAGTAATCTATCTGTTCTTATAATAGTGCTTTTAAATATCAGGCACAGTTTTTATTTTGTGTACACGGAGAAATATTTTTACCTAATTTTTGAGTTTACTTTACCCAAAATTAAGTATATCGATTATAGTTTCAACCCAAAATCTCTCGGTTTTCTCTTTCTCCCACACGAATGTTGTCAAAAATAGAGAGAGCTGCATCTACCCAATGGGGGTACTTTGGCCCAATAAGCCAAATTTGGGTAAATGCAACTTTTCTTATGTTTGGGTCGAAAGAACTCAATTTTGCGTTAAATCAACCCAAAATTGAGTATATTTTTCTAATGGAATTAAAGCCAAACTACCTAGTGGGGACCTTGGAAATTTAGCCAAAATTGAGTTATTGGGCTCAACTACGGAATTGCGTTGAAACAACCCAAAATTGAGTTCAATTCCGTCTCCGTGTAGGTTTTTGACGTTTACTAGCCTTGTTGTTTATTAATTTCACGGAAGAGTGAAAGAGAGATAATAAATGTTTTGCTCTATATCATGGGGTATGCCCAATGATAATTGTAATTGACACCCAAAAAACTAATTAAAATTATTTATTTTTGAATTCCAGTGCATATCAGCTGAAAATCACGAAAAACATGACGGCCTACAGTCTGGTACGAATGTTACTTTTCCTTTAAACAATTGAATTATTTCAAGGATTCCGGTTAAATCTCCACAGCTGAACAGTTCGGTAAAATAAGTTAACGGATTGCGGTAATTTTTTACAGTTTTAGGTAAAAAATATGCATCGAGATCTGTAGAATTTTAACGGAATTACGGTGTTTTTTTACCAATCTGTTAAGCGGTTGAAATTACGGTGAAATTAACGATTTCCAGAAAAATGAGCTGAATGTGTACAAGAAAGAATTTAGAAGTATAGGAGAAGGCCATGAGGATATGCAGCAGCCTCTAGCCCGGGCTCTTTGATTCAAGTGAGGAAACAAAAAGTGCCACCTACCGTGATCAGTTGTTCCGATTTTGGGGGATTTAGGCAGGAGATCTTGAACTCCATTAGGGGAATCAAGGTTACCTTCCAATTCTTGAAAAGAAAAAGCACAAATGTTTTACTTATGACGACGAAACTGAACGTTTGTTCAAAATCTTGAAAGATCTCTGAAGTGACTATAAGTTACCTAAAGGGATAAAAAATGGAATGAATGATTTACTTGGATTTTCCCCAGTACAATCATTATGAAAAAGAGAACCCAATCTGGCATTCTACGGAAAGGGCTTTCTCAAGTTTAGTTTAGTTTAGTTCACTTTAACGAAACTGATCTAAATAATATTAAAGCTTTAGAAAAAGCTACACTTATGTTCCGTGTAACATGGGAACAATTCCAGAAACCTGGAGGAAATTTTCAGAAATATTGCCACATGGATACTAAATGTATGATTTGCGGAGGTTCTTCTCATGCTAAGGACGTCTGTCCTGTGGAAGAAGATACCAAAAAGTTTGTATGCGCAAATTGCAAGGGCCTTCATAAATCTAGCTTTTGGGATTGCCCTTCGCGTAGGCGAATCGTCGAGGCTCGTGCCAGGCAGATGAACGGTATTTTTTTTGTGTTCCCTGAATTCCCCTGGCAGAATTTCCAACAATGCTCATTTTTCAGTTAACGATCGCTTGCTCAAGAACCATACTCATCAGGTAAATTATAATCATTCTCATAAAGCTAATTTTCTTCCTTCGGGTAGCCGTTCGAATCGTTTAATTTCGAATGTATGTACTCACGAAAACCCGTATGTCAATATTGTAGCAGTCAGCTACAACTCCTCCCCTTCAAATTGTCTACCTTTGGATAACCGTTCTAATTATTTCAAATCGTATGGAAAAACCTCTGCCGCCGCAGGAAACTCCTATTCCTTCTCTTCATTAAAAGACCACGACTGTTGAAGCAGTCCAAGTTGGTGTCAAATTTACGGACAAAATTGTTATAAAATTACGTTATAATGTATCTAAAAAATAAAATAAAATATTTTAAATTGGAATACTCGTTGTTTGAATGGTAAAGAGGCACCGGGGGGGAGGGAGGCACCGATACCACACACGAAATGTAAGACAACGTTATTTTGAACTGCAAGATAACTCCAGCTTGCCAACAACAATCAAGGCAGGCTTGGGAAAAATCGCTAGTTTTCTTTTGTTGTGTACCTTCGATCTTTCCTGACAAACATGGAAAAAGGGCCACAGTTTTCTATGCACCAAATATTAATTTTCATTGGAAAAAGTGAAACGATGCGTTTCTCAATGCTTTATATTCAATCTTATTAAAAGGTGCTCTCGTGACATTACTTGCATTATGTGCATGAATTGATTTTGATTCGATTTTTGTCACTTTTGATGAAATGCGAAAATATGTTTTAATCAGTTACGCGCTTTTTTATGTTAGTCCAATGCTAAAGATCTGGGCTTACAGTGACAGTTCGTGACAGCGGAATCCCGGCTCACTATGACGTACAGAAATTTTATATCGGTTTCTCCCTCCCAGGTAAAGAGGACGATCTGTTTAATTTTCTAACAGCTAATAACAAAAGCCTACTTTCACATCGTTGAGTTGGATTGCAACAGGGCACTTTGTTGCTAGTTCATATTGCTGTGTGCATTTGAAATGTAAATATCAAATGCGGGAGCACCAAGTGCGGTAAGATTATTATCAAGGAAGGCGAAGTCAAAGATTGGTTTTCTTTGCTAGGTTGGCGGTGAAATGGATCATGGTTGCTTAGTACCCTTTGGTTACTTTGTGTTACCGCGTTTGAAGCGCAGTTAGACTGGATTTGCATGACAAATGCAAACAGCAATACATTAGAGATTTTATCAAAAGTTTGGATTTTTTTCACGAAATTTTGTTGTTCAAAATATATTTCTTTTCGATGTTAAGTATACCGAATGTGCTCCTACAGTGCTGCTACAATGTTCAAGAAACTACCAAATTATAAGCCTTGATATTTGAATTTGTACACAAGATTTGTTTAAAATGGATTCTGGTAGCACTGGCTTTAGTATCGTCAAGGTTATCAATTGAAAAATAACGGGGCAGTCTTAGTTGAACTAACACGTCCTGTCCTAGATCGTACTAATATCAAGCTTGAAAACTAGTCGGGGAAACTGCAAAATATGTTCGATATATGGTCATAAACTAAGCATTTGGTTGATGTGCCCATTATGCCTCAAGTCTCCCTACTTGTAATAATTCACGGAGATAGGGACTGTATCGAGAATAAGTTGGATCTATAAGTTACATGAACATTTTGATCTCGTTTTTTTTTTCATTTTTTTCCAATTATATTAAGTTTAAGATAGGCTGATGAGTTGCCTAAGAAGTTAAGTTTCGGTAAGAATACATCGATAATATTCGATATGTACCATGTTGATCCCATATTGATTTTCGAACCAAATCCTTTTTTCATCGCAATATTTATGTTTAAATATATGCTTTATTACGCATATAAAAATTAACACACTATGTTTGAATGTTGTGGACAAATATGATGTTAATCAATCTCATATAAAAAATAAGTCATAACAATTTATATATGAATTTAGAATCCCAAAAGCAACAGCAGAGCTTGCATTATGATCAGGTTTATATTTTTGCTGATCAACGGTAGCAAATTGAGTGTTCTGGTGGTTCTGAATGAATATGGCATGCAAAAATGTACTGAGCAATTCTCGCTGAAACCAGGCCGCCATCGGCACCCATCGTTAGAATTCCAATTGAGTATTATTTTGAGTGATAAAATCTGGCGGCTATCTTGGATTTCGACGCCATCTTGGATTTAAGTAGTAGAGTGGATTTTTCATCTTGTTAGCACCAAGGGGTGGGACAGCCTACTGATCTTGAGTTAGATCACGAGTTGCTTTTTGAGCAACTCTGAGTAACTCGATTTGCTCGACTGCGTGTAAGCATAGCAACCATAAGCGTAAGGTTGTTTGTCTGGTACTGAAATTGTTTCGCGTCGTGTCGTATGCAGTAGTCAATTCTTGTCAAAGGTCTTTTGCTGAATTTCTTCCAGCATTGTTCAAAAACAACTGAACTAGTACTAGAACATGTATTTGGGCTAGTGTTGGTAGAGCTCACGAATCTTCAACTTTAATTATTTTAATTAAGATTCTCCCAAACAGAAGTTGGTCTCTGCTATGATTCTGTTCAATTGTCGTGATGATTTCGCCATTGAACCACTTTCCTATTGAAGCACTTTCCTAGAATTGTAACGTTCATCTTAGAGTATCAATAGATATAAATGAATAATAAACTAATAGAAAGATTAGTTTATATAATTGAAAAAAATGGGACAAATATACAAGTCATTTTAGAACTAATGATCTCGTATCTTTCGAAGCTTTTAACAATACGATAGAACGGGGTAGCGCTTTATTCGAAACAATAATCGATATGAGCAGCGTTTATCAAATTACAGAAAATAAAACATCTCTACCCGACATTTGTTGAAACCAGATGCAACGTCGAAGCATATTTGATAATAGGAATGTTTTTCATACATTGATTACTTAGATTTGCTAATTTCTGAGCAAATGTGAGTAACTCATAGCTACTCGATGCGCATAGCCTGCTCAGAGCAATGCTGTCTTCCCCCTAGGTAAGCACTCAGCATGTCGAATATAGAGGCTACCAATAAAAACAAGGTTACGTATGGACCGATGTACGAGTTCACTATTTGACGTTTGAGCGGTGCCGTGTTATTTACGTGACCATGGCAACGAGTGAATTCGGCACCGCTCAAACGTCAAATTAGTGAACTCGTGCATCGGTCCATACTCTTCTTCTAATTATTCTTCACTTTCCTGACGCTACGTTCTTACCGGAACCGAGCCTGACACTTAGCTAAATACAGGTTATCAAATAGGTATTTTCTTTTATAATGCGATTTTTGATAACAGAATAATTCTTCGACATATCTTTGAATACAGTAATAATGAATAAATAAATTCAATAAATGAAAACCGTCCAGAAACATTGATTGAAATAACAAACATTTTTTTACCTTATGCATTGTTGTTCATTGAATGAAGTTTATAGATTGCGCGTTGGGGCATTAGTAAGTCTTGTGGTAATATCTGTAGTTTAAACGAAAAACATTGCCAAAAGTGCATTAATTGAGAATGGAAATCCTAAATCTTTAAGCCAAGAAATCCTTGATTTTCTGAGCCATAAAGTATCGTTTTTACTATCGCCCAACATGCAAGTGAAAAATAGCAAAATTGAATGATGAGAAACAGGCTTTGAGCTTGATTTTTAACAGTCAAATGTTTTTTACCATCTCAGCGCTCATCATGTTGTATTATGGAGCCTCCGTAAAAATAAACAATCAGATTCTTTCTTTCTTATCTTATCTCATCTGTTCAACTGATTGTTCATTTCCATCAATGCTTTTAGACCAAATAAATGAACAAATTGATGTTATTATTCAACACGAAAATATGCAGAAGAATCATTCAGGTAACAAATAAGCGTTAATAAATCCTATTTGATAATTTGTTTTCAAAGCTAGATAAGCTGAGGGGCTGGCTCTGTTCCAGTAGGAACGTAATGTCAGGAAAAAAGAAGAACAAGAAGAAAAGTAACATCAAAATTCAATATGTTGAGTGCTAACAAAGAGAAAACTCATTCTAATACTTAAAACCAGGAAGGTGTCAAAATCCAATATGGCCGCCAGATTTTCAAAACTAATACTCATATTCTTCATCTGACTCGAATAAGACACCAAGTATTGAAAACTTGTCTCTTTGATGTACAAAAAATGATGTTTGCATTGTTTGCACTCGCCAAATACGTCAAAATCGTAGATTTAGACATGATTTAGAAAATCGTTCATTTCATAGGGTAAATATCATTGCTCACATAGTTTGTGTAGCCTGTCTTAGGCAATTTTCGCTCAGCTTTCTGATGGTGATTTCAGAATTCAAAACTAGCGGTGCGCTAAGGGTGAAAAAACGATTTTTCTAACAAAATTCAAGATGGCGGCCAAATTTAAAATGGCCGTCAATTTTTTTTAACTTTTGTTCTCCATACGATGCCACTAACTTTGATAAGGGTTCCAAGGGAAATATGAGACATATCCCGTGAAGAAATACCCAAGATTTATCAAAAAATGGGCTTTTCGCAAACTGTTCAGCTGGCTGCCGTACGAGGGGTCCACCAATTTGAGATAACCAAAAGGACCACCCTTAAGTTTGATCGAAAACTAGCGCTCAGTGACATGAAATTGGAATTCTAACGATTGGTGCCGATGGCGACCTGGTTTCAGCGAAAATTGCTCACTAGAAAATTATGAACATTTGTATGAGAGTTAAGCTACACCAAACGAGATCGAAATCATTTTGTGTTGATTCCGGGGTGCCTCAAGGTAACCATTTGGGCCCTTTGCTCTTCATCCTTGTCATGAATGAATTGCCTAGCTACCTCGACTATTCATACCTATAAGTTGTTTGAAGGATTGTCGGAATCTACAACGAAATGTTGAGCTGATCTCCAACTTTTGTGTGCAGTTTGGTCTAAAGGTCAATGTATCTAAATGCAACGTGGTGTCTTTTTCTAGGAAGCTCTACTATGACTATCGAATGAGTGCAGATGTCATACATCGGTCGTTTTGTGTGAATGACTTGGGCGTGGACCTCGATAGTGAACTATCCTTCACTAAACATATTGACAAGGTAATCGCAAAAACTAATGCCATGTTTGGAATGATTAGACGGCTTGGACAGGAATTCGATGATCCGTACACAATAATTTTTTTTTACGTTTGATTAGTTCGTTCGATTATTGAGTATGCTGGGGCAGTTTGGCAGCCATATTACGAAACGCATAAAACAAGAATCGAAAGTGTACAGAAAAAGTTTGTTAGGTTTGCACTTCGAGTTGCGCATTAAGGCTCAAGAATCCATCATTCAATCATCAACAATCATTGAAAATGAAAAACCAGTTTTTTTATTCAAATTTCAAGTGATCCTCATGGAAATCAACGCTGATGATTATTTCTTCCTTAAATTTTTCTATTCAAAATTATTTAATTTTAAATGATGGTTTACTATTGAGGCAAATTGGATTAAAAGACTAACGGTTGATTTTAGTTTATTTCGATATTTCAAATATGCACATGAAAATAAACTTAAAATTACATTATTTTTATAAACTGAGTAACTATGAACTGCTGATTTTCTTTGTCAAACCATTTTGTACAATTCTTTACACAATTTTCATGTTTCACAAACTTATTTGCTATTGGTGATAGACGACGAAAGATAATCTGGGAGGCTCTTTACGTTATAGGCGGCATTGAAGATAGTGATCGCAGTTTTCACATTCCAGTTTGTCGCCCTTCTTGTAGATGGGGCATATGACCCCTAGCTTCCAATCTTCCGGCAGCTGTTCCGTTTCCCAGATTCTGACAATCAGCCGGTGCAGACAGGCGGCCAACCTCTCCGGGCCTATTTTGATGAATTTAGCTAAAATATCATCCTTACCAGCGGCTTCGCTGTTCTTGAGATGGTGGATGGCATCCTTAACTTTCCTCAATCTGGGGACAGGTTGGTTTCCTTCATTCACCGTGCTGACGCAGTCATTTCCTCCGCTGTCGTGACCCTCTGCCCCTGTATTCTGCATACCATTCAACTGTTCATCGTAGTGCTATTTCCACCTTTCCATCACCTCACGTCCGTCCGTCAAGATGCTTCTGTCCTTATCCCTATACATTTCGGCTCGCGGCACGAATCCTTTTCGGTATGTGTTAACCTTTTCGTAGAACTTTCACGTTTCTTGTGAATTATGCAGCTGCTCCATTTCTTCACATTCCGCTTCTTCCAGGCGGTGCTTTTTCTCCAGGAATAGGCGGGTTTGCTGCTTTAGTTTCATTTTATATCACTCCACATTTTGTCACGTTCCTTGCTGCAGCATTGCATCCCGCGCTGCATCCTTCTCTAAAACCTGCTTGCATTCTTCGTCGAACCAATCGTTACATGTCTTTCTTTCCACGTACCCGACGATACTCTCGGCTGCATTGTTGATGGCTGCTTTTATGTTGCCCATAACTGCATATTTGTAACATTCGACAAAAGTAGGCATTGAGTAAATGGGATACTAAGTTGTATTTCACTGCAGTATGAGAGGAAGCTAAAGTTTCAAAAAATCATTAAGAATTCAAAAGAGCTTATTTGAGGCTGAAATTTTGTATAACTCATATCGCATATTGGGTGAATAGTCAGAAAATAATTCTGATAGAAATTTCGTTGCTACTACATTATGAGGCTCATGTATAATCTCAAAGTGACTGTTATGCGGTTACAATTGCCAATGTGACAAAACAACTAGGTATTTTTTCGAATTTTCTAGAACAATTTAACAGATTTCAGAAAGTTGATCGAAAGTACTTATCATTTGATGACTCTCCATGGTATTAACTCCAATTTGCCAGAAATGTCGAATGTGACTGTTATGCAGTTATGGGCAGAGCAGTCCTCAAGAGGGGCTTCGTCAAGCTCGCCCTCTTCCGGCAATGCTACCTCGAGATGCTGCGCTTATGCGGCGGCGACGTTCGGTTTGGCCAGTCGCGCTAGGTTATACCGAAACGGGCGTCGATACCGCTGGCATCACTGCTGTATATTGTTGATTGTGTTTTTTATAGTGATATTTTTTATAGTGATATTTTTTATTGATTTTTACTGTTTTTTTTCGTGTTAAATCTCCGTTCGCGTTTGTGATCTGTAAGTGTTACATCCTGGAGAACGTTAGGATCTTGGCGTACCCCGATTATTGCAATCCTGAGAGATTCCGGAACCTGGTTTTCATCGTAGTTCTTCGGTTCACTACATTGCTTTTCTACGACCGTCAGCACCAGCTACAAACCCCTATAGACCACTTCGTTTGATACTATCACCAACTGAAAGTGTACAAAGCAGAATGGATAAAAAACATTGCGGGGAATGCAGCCTGGAAATCAATGAGCTCGAGCCGATACAATGTGGCTTCTGTGATACATACTTCCACATAAGCCAGCAATGTTGCGGTTTCAACAATCGCGCAAACAGAGACCTGTTTTCGAATGGGAAGGCAATGTTTATCTGTCCCAAATGCCGGGATATATTGAACGGACGTAGTGTTTGCTCGTTTCTCAAAGAGTCACTTGGCCCTCAATCATCGTCACCTATGGATCTAAATTTGCTTTCAAATCAAGTGCAGAAGCTCTCTAGTCTGGTTGAATCTTTGAGTAAGCAAGTCGAGAGCATCGTTAACGAGCGCCAGGCAGCTATAGCGGTTAGTACACCCAGCTGGCCAAAAACCGGTGTTAAACGACGTCGCGGGAATAATGGCCAGACAGTACAGGCCACCGTCGAGCGCGGAACGAGCACAATTGACTTGTCGGACTTGTCGGTTCCATTCATCGTGCCCCCTCCGCAACCCCCGAAATTCTGGCTCTACCTATCGGGATTCCAACCGTTGATTAAGGTAGAAGATGTGCAGAAAATTGTTGCTCGCTGCTTGAATGTTTTCGACCCCTTCGATGTTGTTCGTCTGGTTGCCAAGGATGCAGATATCACAAAGCTGACTTTCGTCTCGTTCAAAATCGGATTGAATCCTGACCACCGTGAACTGGCTCTAAGCGCTTCAACCTGGCCGGACGGACTTCTGTTCAGGGAATTCGATGATCAATCTAATAAGCGCCGTCCTGGAAGGGTTCCTGTTGAGACCCCTTTCGACAGCGTTATGAATGCGAATCAACCATAGGACGTTATTTTGAGGACGTATCTTATTTTAACTTCTGACGATCCCGCACCTAATTTCTACCCGTTGCAGTTTACTGACGGTGACGGGGTAGCTTTTAATAATCCGCCACTTGACGAACGCAACCACGTTGATCGAGGCCCACATGCAATAGCCGACGTTGGGAGAGATATCCACACAACGCGTCATTTTGAGGACGGCGGAGGTGCGAGCACCTCCGTCAGAGGCGAGTACTTGTCTATCAATAGTTTCGGTAATGGGTCATCGTCTGTGCAACCGTTTCAGCCCTCGCAGCACACTCGTCAAATGCACGTGTATTTCCAGAACGTCAGAGGTTTGCGCACAAAGATCGACGAGCTGTTTGTAGCAGTTAATGGATGCGACTACGATGTCATTGTTCTTGTGGAGACCAATCTCGATGCAACCGTGACGTCTGCCCAACTGTTTGGTGAAAACTATGCTGTCTACAGGAATGATCGCAATACAAATAGCAGCCACAAGAAGTCCGGAGAAGGTGTCCTTATCGCTATTCATCGCAAACTTCACTCTTCTCCAGTTCAGTGTGCCGTGGATGATCTTGAGCTCGTACTGACCCGTATCCGAACAGCAGAATCGTCTCTGTTCATCTGCGCTGGATACATTCCTCCAGAAATGCGTTCAAACATTGTGTTTGTAAAATACTTCTCCGATGTTATCAGGGACAGCCTTGACTGCGCATGCGATGATGATTCAATTATTGTTTGTGGCGATTTTAATCAAGCTAACCTGGTGTGAGAACAAAGTGAGCCGTTCTATGTTACTGTTGAACCCAGCAGTGTTGGACCGGCGAGTGCAGGTTTACTTGACAACATGGCAATGTTAAACTTGCAGCAGTATTGCCGAGTATCAAATCCCTGGAGTCATACCCTGGGTTTAGTTTTCACCAACGACGACTCATGCGTTGTAACTGAAGCCGCTGTCGCTCTGGTCAAAATTGATCGCCCGCATCCTCCATTAGAAATTGCGCTTTTTTCTACTGATAGCGAGCCCTTATTCAATCACGAAGATGTTCCTCAATTGGACTTCAAACGCATCGACTTTACATTGCTACACGGCTTTTTAGCGCGTCTAGACTGGACCGAAATTCTCACCTGCTCTGATGTGAACGATGCTGTAAGAATTTTTTCCGATATTGTGATGAATTGGCTTTCGTCAAACGTTCCAAAGATGCGTACACCTGCAAAGCCACCATGGGGGAATGCTCGACTCCGTTCGCTAAAGCGCGCGAAAAACTCATGTCAACGCCACTGCCGCAAGCAGCGGACGCCACTTCATAAGCGGCGTTTTCAAGATGCAAGTGATGCATACAAATCGCTCAACGAACATCTTTACGCGCAGTATGTTGATAGAATGCAAGACGGCCTCCGTCGATATCCAAAACGTTTTTGGAATTTCGTTAACTCTAAGCGCAAGCAAACAGATGGTGTCCCTGCCTCGGTATCTTTTGTCGACGAAGTAGCATCGACTGCACCGGAAAAATGCGAACTCTACGCAAAGCATTGTTCGAGTGTTTTTAATGCTGATTGTGCAACTGTTAATGATGCGATGCGTGCTAGCTCCACAGTGCCAGAAAACGTATGCGACATTGGTTTGCCACTCGTTACTGATCAAATCCTACGAAAAGCTGCGAAGAAAATGAAATCATCTATCTTTCCTGGGCCCGATGGGATTCCTGTTATCGTCTTCAAGAAATGCATCGACGTCCTTACCGTTCCGTTGTGTTACATCTTCAACCTCTCGCTACAGCAGAAGCAATTTCCTGCTAAGTGGAAAAAATCCTTCATGTTCCCAGTCTACAAAACCGGTGACAAAAGCGATGTTCGGAACTACCGGGGAATAACTTCATTATGCGCTGGCTCCAAACTGTTTGAGACAGTCATCAATGATTACCTTTTTGCCAAAACAAAAGCGTTTATCTCCAGCGACCAGCATGGTTTTACCCTGGCAGGTCAGTAACAACAAATCTTCTTCGTTTTACCTCAAGTTGCATCAACCAGCTAGAGGATGGGAAACAAGTAGATGCCGTTTACACCGATTTGAAGGCCGCCTTTGACAAAATCGATCAACGTATCCTATTGCACAAATTAGCTAGGATAGGTGCGTCGACCGCTATGGTAGAGTGGTTGGAATCGTACCTCTGCGACAGGAAGCTCTGCGTCAAGATTGGATCGTATACTTCCGCTTGGTTTAAAAACTTATCTAGCGTACCGCAAGGGAGTAACCTTGGACCGCTTCTCTTCGCACTCTACTTCAACGATGTTGCGGCTCTACTGGGTGTCGGGTGTAAGTTGATATATGCCGATGACCTGAAAATATATGTCGTCGTTGAAAGTCTAGCAGACTGCGAACGGCTGCAGTCGTTACTGAACACTTTCGTCCGTTGGTGTGAACTAAATCGCATGACGCTCAGCATCAATAAGTGTTCCGTGATCACCTTCCACCGCTCCGCAGTACCACTTCGTATGGACTACACAATTGACGATACAACAATTCAGCGTGTTAGCCACATAAGAGATTTGGGTGTATTACTCGAATCTAGACTCACCTTCAACGATCATCGTTCGGAAATCATTGATCGAGCAAATCGACAGCTGGGGTTTGCTATGCGGACGACCAAAATTTTTACTAATGTCCATTGTTTGAAAGCACTCTACACCTCGCTTGTTCGTTCAATTTTGGAATCCTCTTCCATTGTATGGTGTCCGTATCAGGCGAACTGGATTGACAGGATTGAACGTATTCAAAAACGGTTCGTGCGCTATGCTCTACGGTTGCTTCCGTGGAGGGACCGTTCAAATCTTCCACCATACGCTGACCGGTGTTGCTTGCTTGGGTTGGAAACCCTTGAACAACGTCGAATCACCCAACAAGCTGTTACAGCCGCCAAGGTATTGAACGGAGAGATAGACTGTCCGAATCTCCTAGCAAAGCTAGCTCTGAACCCTCCAAACAGGATTCAACGCAGGAGTCTGGAAAGGATGCTTGCTGCACAGTTCCACCGTTCGCTTTTCGGGTACAACGAACCATTGTCTTCCGTAATGAGAGCATTCAACGATGTAGCGTACCTATTTGATTTTGGAATGTCGTCAACAGTGTTCAGACGAAAAATTTTAGATTCGATGAGACCTAGATTTGTTTAAATTAGTACTGTAACATTCATTGAGACTTATGTCAGATGAATTAAGAAAATAAATAAATAATAAAATAAATAATAAATATCGTACATTGTTGATGACGGATAGTTTTGGGCGCAGTTTCACCATTACTATAGAGTAGACCTGTTCATATTTAAAAAAAATGTGTGGAAATCTACCGGTCAAGCAGTATTCGGAGTTCTCATGCTAAGAGCTGGTCAAATTTTCAGCTCATTTGATAAAGATTTCAGTATGCTTCAAGTTGAAAATGTGTTTTTGGGCTTATTTCAAGATTTGAACAATCATAACTAGCATGTGAAAAATCAAAACCACTTGCTATTACCACTATTTGAAAGCTAATTCTATTCTGTTAAAGTTTGTCGAACACGCTAACAAGATTAAATTGAGTTTTAACATTGTTTGATCCAAATTTGTACTCCGCAGTACCCAGAAATTACAGTTTTCTCAATATACATGGTATATAAAACATGCATTGGTATTATTTTTTCAGGCCCTAGTCAACGGGAATCAAACATAATAAATTTATGAATTCATTGACCATCAACAGATTACATGTTGCTAAAGGCAATAAATTACAATAAATGCCCAAAGATCGAGCACCGCATCGCAACCTGATGATTGTTAAATCATGCATGTCACATGTACCGGAAACGAATGAATTGAACAAGTTAGCATTGCTTTTTCTATCCGAGTGATGATTGTTTTGATCGCATTTCACTGATCATTTAGAACGATTTGAAAACAATCATCATCATCGACTGAGAAAAGGCAGTGCTAACGTGTTCATTTTTTGTATTCATTGAAGCTCACGGTGGTGCTCTTGGCTCACCCACAGTGGATTTACAAATGTGCTTCATAATTATCTATTTTTTACAATTTATTTTCGTAAGATAAATGGTTACTTTGAACGGGATTGACATTTAGATATGCATTGTCATCATGTCTGGAAATTAAAAATCCGAAATTTTCATGCAGGCATGCTGTTCAGTGAAAACAATTCCCGAAAAAAGAGATTTTCAAGAACCTCGAGATACAAGCCTCAACCAAACTATGTTAAAACTTGCTCCAATCATAAAACTTTGTTCGGCAAAAGTTCGTAGAATTGGATAAACTGCTTTGTAGAAGTATTTTCGATAAATTTTGATGTTTCGTTTGGTAGTTACACAACCAATTCAGATTACCGACCCCAGTAAAATTTTACTGGGTTTTGGAACTACGGTTTTTTCGGTAATTTTTACGATAACCGAAAAAACCCAGTAAATCACAATATGTTTTGATTGATGGAAATTACTGACTTAGTCAGTAAAATTGTAGAGCGTTTTTACTGACTTTCCAGTTTCCCATGCTCCATGCTTTGCTTTTCCGGATACTGTTTTTTTCAAAAATCAATACAAATTAAAACCCAATCGACATGAACATGGACATCGACATGCATTTTTCGTACGAATAAACATTTACGGTAGTGGAAGTAACCGAAAAATGTGTGACAAAATCATTATTTGGATGGTTTGCATACAAGAGGCAAACTCAATGATGCAGATGAATTTACCTCTTGTACCGTTTTGACTCGAAATCCGGACACTTAAGCACCGGGTTAACTTCAAGCACCATTTTTATAATTCATAATATATATTTCCTTTATTTATTGTGGTTTATCATGAAGTTAAATGTTTATTCTATTGCTTGGTACAATAAAAATAGTGATTTATTATGCATAAAACGTTTAAATATGCAAAAACATGAGATGAATCTTGATTCGAAATCCGGACACTATTAATAGGTTGCTTCGAATTCCGGACACTTTTGCTTCGAATTCCGGACACTTCTTTTTGACAAAATATTTGCATATTTCGTATTAAATTTAACACACCAACTCTCAATTTCACAATTTTGAACAGTTTACTGTATGTAATCATAAAAGTCTCGAGTCGGAAAAAACGCTGAAGCTGCCAGAAAGGTACATAATGTTTCGTCAAAAATCACTCCACTCACCTTATGCTAGCGCCTGGATTCACAATGCATTACCCCACCTATAGTTTGCTTCACGGTAACACTCTTAATTTGATGCACCAGACACTAAAGTAGCACAATTTATCTTTTGTACTGTTAAAAAATTAATGTTCGTTGGTTAACTAGACACGACACTTCCCAATGAATTGGATTAAACTTATTTTTCTTCAAATATTCCTGTATGTCCGACTTTCGAAGCAGTCCAATAATTTGCTTCTTAATCCGGACACTGAGATTTTTTCACATAAAACCATTAATCCGAGCATTTCTGGTCATTTCCACTTCACAGCAATAGGACACAATAGTTGGCTCTTCATTCAAAACGTGATTTGGCACAATAACACTGTTTTCAATTAAATTTAAATCAAATCTTTCTTCAACGGCAACTGTAAGATGCAGTCTAACAAGCACTGAAATGTGTGGGGTGTCGATACGCATTTTGTGTTTTTATTTTTATTTTTAATATATTGCAGCCTACTACGATATATTATCAACTATAACATACAATTAAAGTTGAAGAACAGTTTTGTACATAAGTAACATCGAAAAATTTGAATTTATATTATTAAAGATGTAAAAACAGTCATAGTGTCCGGCTTTCGAAGCGTCCGGGAATTCGAAGCAAAACGGTATGTAAACCAACCAAATTTACCAACGTAAGCAGTCCTGAGCCTTTTTGGTTGCTTAAAATGGTTGAGTTTCTCACTAAATTTCGACTACTTACCATTGGTTGCCATAGCCGTGTCTCCCGGCGCCGGACGATTTTACAGCAGGTGATTCTCATTTGACACTTCCCCGCATGCGCATAAGTTTGTTTTGATTTTATTTTGACGACAAGTCAGTAAAAAACATCAACTACTGAATAGTCGGTAATTGTTTTTACTGACTTTTCGGCCTGTTCGGTAATGCTGGAAAATTGGGTCTGACAGCAACCGTAGTTCAGTAAAAAGTAAAAATTATTACTGAACCTCAGAAGTTTTCAATCAAAAAGCTGAAAGTTCGGTATTTTTTATGATTTACAATTCGTACCCAGTATAAAAAAATACCGAACAAGCAAATCGTGATTGAGTGTGTATGATTTTTTTAAACTTGAAAATAGCCCAAAAACACTTAATTGATTTGAAGCACAACTAAATTTGCTCTAAATTGAGTGAATTTTTGGCCAGAAGTTCATTTCGGAATGAAAAATCAAAGTATTGGTTGACTGGGGTGTTTCCAGACATTTTTGAAAATATGAATAGGTCTCAGGGTTGTTAACGTTAATCAACGATAAACGCCGTTAACGTTGATTATGCTCTGGATCAACGTCAACGTCGTTGCGTTAATTTTTCATGGTTGTTAGCGTCGACGTTAACGTGTTTGCGTTGAATTAACGTCAACGATCACCGCTAACTCAAGCGTTGATTTTATTTTTCGAAAAGGTTCTCCGAGAATGTTTCGAAACATCAATAAACAACACGTTTCTATGCTGATACTCCGTATCCATGGAAAATTGATTGAAAAAATCTAAGTGCACTGTGCAGACACCCAACAATCAGCCTGTTTGAACGTCAGTTTGTGATTGCTTGAGAGAACTTTTACAAATGGCAAAGATTTTCCTAGCAATATTGTATCCGTCCTATGACCTCTCGCCGTTCCAGCAACCCACAGCAATGGGCTAAAAGTGTTACTAGAGAGCGGCTTCCTTTGCCTCCAGCCAGCACACGGCATCCTTTTTTCACCCATCCAACTACCAAATGTTTCTGAGTGACCACCCCAGTGACGACTTCTCATTTCCTTATACAAGTTGTCATGATACCCTAACATACCATAGCAGACAAAAGCTTTCATTGCAGTCGAAAGTGGCAATGGTCGTAGAGCAGATTTTCCCACTTCCGATATTGTGGAGCTCTAATATAAACAGCATTTTCCACCAAATCCGACTAAGAAAAAGTCAGTTCACATTTCATAAAACCTGCAATGAGATCAAGCTTTTTGTTCTTCTTCTACATAATCGTTTCTGAACATGCCATGTTTCAGTGTCTGAGTTGAACAATCGAATATGACAACCAGTATTTTTTTAGATATTATAATCTTCATATCGTTAACGTTAGAAAAAACGAAGTAGTTGACGTTGATTCAACGCTGTACGTTAACGTTATCGTTAAATTGTTTTTCAACGCAATCAACGCAAGCTTCGTTAACCGTTAAAGTTTAACGTCAACGGATTAACGAAACGGCGTTAATCGTTGATTAACGTTAACAACCCTGATAGGTCTACTATAGAGTGATCAGAGTCAATGTTAGCGCCACGATAGGTTCTGACGTCGGTTATATCGGAGAAGTGCCGTCCATCGATCAAAACGTGGTCGATTTGTGATTCCGTCTGCTGCGGTGATCTCCAGGTGTACCAATACGGGAGGCTGTGAATGGCCGTGTTCCTGGAGGCGGAAAAATCTATCAGTCGTAGGCCGTTGTCGTTCGTCAGCCGGTGGGCGCTGAACTTTCCAATCGTCCGTCTGCACTCCTCCTCCTGGCCAATCTGAGCGTTCAATTCACCTATGATGATCTTGACGTCGTGGCTTGGGCAGCGGTCGTACTAGCGTTCGAGCTGCGCGTAAAAAGTGTCTTTATCATCATCAGTGCTTCCGGAGTGAGGGCACGTTTATGATGCTGAAGTTGAAGAACCGGCCTTTGAGCCTCAACTTGCACATTCTTTCGTTGATCGGCCATCACCAGGGGGGAAATGAGCCAATAATTTGCAACCCAACATTGATTCAACATGGCGTCCAGTCTCTTTGTTTTGATTCTTTTGGGACTGACAAAACATATGATTTTTTGGATAGGAGACTTCAATAATACCTCACTGATGCGTAAAACATTCAAATAGATATCGAAAAGGGGAAAAGCGTCATCAAATACGACGATTCAAGGCAATATATTTAATTGCCAGAAACTTGCACTAGCAGCACATGGGCCGTATACTCGAAAATCAGGAGCAAGTTAGGGCAAACCGTCCAGAAAGTGGGTACCAAAACGCGAAGTACCAAAAACGATGTGAGGAAGAGCAGAAATGTATGCAGGATGACAGCCGTGCCAGTTCTCTGGCCACCACCCGATCACGCGCCTTTGCATATCACCCATCACTATAAAAGCTGTCCCAGCTCACGTGTGTTGCCGCAGCTCTGGTAGATGGTATTGTTACCTCTAAACATTCGCACCATCAAACCTGTCCAGCACACTTCCTGCAGCGCTACGATGTCGAATCCGCGGTCCTTCAGCACGTCGGCGAGTTTGCGTGTGCTCCCGATGAAGTTGAGAGATTTACAGTTCCACGTACCGAGCTTCCAATCGCTAGTCCCTTTACGTCGCTGTGGTCTTCGCCGATTGTCCTTGTTCGTATTCTCTCGTTGATTATTCGTTGCTTGATTTTTTACGGCTGGCTTGCAGGGCCTGACACCAACCCCCTAGATTTCCGGAGGACCATTCCCCCTAAATGTTCGGAGGAGCATAGTGCACAGTTAAGCTTAGAGTCCTTCTCTGTCACTCGGACGATGATCAGCCGCCCCTGACATGGGGAACAGACGCTGTTGTGAGCCGCTCCTAACATGGAGTACAGAAGCAAAAGCAAACCCCCCTTTCCTGTCAGCATACGGCCAAAGTTCCCACCGGGGGTTGGTTATTCGATCTTCCCTAAGGTTACTTGTACCCCGGCCAGTACCGCGAGGAGGTAGGGATAGGAGTTGCTGGGCAAGAGGCTAAGGACCGCACAGGGGGGTCTATTTTATTCCTTCAGGTACGCGATGAAATTCTCAAATACAAGGTCGACTCATAATATCACATACTTGTTTTAATTATGAATCGTGGTTTACGGCCAACCAGCCGAGTGGAAGTTTAACAACTACCGAAAAGCTAAACATCACATCAATTTGTCCATCTAATCCAATTGCAAATTATATGTAATGTTTAGCTTTTCGGTAGTTCATAATATCAATTTTTAACTATTCTACGACACTAAAAAGGTGTTGGCAAATTTATAATTCAATACAAAAAAAAACAGAATAAGGAGAAAAGGGACTTTAGAGACCATTTTGGTTAAAAGAGAGACCAAGTCTCTAAAAAGAGACGTGCTACTAGCCCAGTATTACAGATAAGACTGATTTGCAATTCACGGTAGGCCATTAAATTTAACCAAACTGAAACTCTCGATGTCGTCTTCGATGGGAATTATTAAATATATGCATGTTAACGTTCAAGAGAATCTGGCATAGTGATCATCGTCATCATCAAAACTTCTAAAGCAGTTGTCTGTTCTAAACTTAAATTTCATCACCCAAAATATGTGTGAACACATTTTTTTTCATTTAAACTTGTTGATTTTAAACTAAAAAACAGCTTCCGAAAATTTCAAAATTGATGACGGATATTTCCCCCAGAAATGTTTTACCCAAAAAAAAACGCCTGATTGAACTTCAATATTGTGTAAAATATGTAGATTAAAACTGTAATACTAACATAAACAAAAATGATGACAACAGTGGCTTAAATCTGGAATTGTTTATATTAAGAACAAAGAATCATTATACTGTACCAACAAAACCGGCGATCAAAACACTACGTAACAAGACTGGTGCATGTATGCACGTCCTAGAATAGATTTGCTCCTGTAGTTTCCATCCATCAAACAATTTATAACATCCCGCCGCGCCGGTTGCCACACAGCAGAAGTTAGTGCTGATCCGCGTGCAAAGGGATTATCATTATTCAAAATTTGTAATCGAGCTTCTGCCAGCAGACGGCTTCCTACTCAATCCACCCATATGGGACTGCAGCTAAAGCTAGGGGTCTCTTACGTGACGACAGCGGATGTATGTACGTCGCGAACAATGATGCCCGCTTATCCCGAAGAAAGGATAAACACTAGGGTGGGTAAGCCATCAGTAAACTTATTGAAAAGGTCATTTTGAACAGAATTATGGTCCACATCAACGAAAATTCAAATTTTGGATTCCGACAATCGACCACTCATCAACTTTTATGTGTAACGATATTTTTTCTTCATACTTGCAAAAATGGAAGATTTCTCCTAAAGCTTCCAAAACACAACTACACACTTCGAAAAAATCATGTGATTCTACGTCTTTTGGATGCACATAAAAGAAGCGAGCCGAATGACGTGAATTCATGTCACATTTCAAATACCATAGGGTCTGATTCGGGAAATGCCGATCATAGTGACATCGTTTTCGTGTCCTTTCAAGTGTAAAATTACATTTTTTGTTCAATACATCTTCAGGGACACATTTTTGTGTCGTTTTATCATTTACATCATGTGCCATTCAGTCCTACTATGCATTACGTCCACAGTAATTTCCATTATTTTTAAGAGTGTAATAATATTCCCACATAAACCAAAAGCTCTTTATTTGAAACCTTCAAGTAGACAAGTTGTCACGATGAGACGGGTTCCAATAAATTGGTCAGATGAAGTTAAGTATCTAAGGCTCATGCTAGATAAGCATTTAATTTAAAAATCACATTGAGGGCATTCAAGCCAAATGTAACAAATCTATATAAATAAAAATGGAATGGTGTTTGTATGTCACGAAATGGCTTACAAACGGGTCAACGGATTTGAATGATTCTTTCTCAGTTTTGTTCGTCAAGGGTTCCGACGTGTTTGTGTGCACCGTTTTGTCTCAAATTCCGAACAGACTCATATTCTGAACACTCGGTTTTTGTATGGCGATTTGGTTGAAATGTTTCGCTGAAATATGTCACCAAATAACAAGTAAATGGTAGTCAATTGCAGTTCAATTATAACGTTTCCAATATAATTTATAACGTGAGAGTAGTGATGATTCTCTAGTTTGAGAACATTAGAACAAGCTCAGATAAATTTATTTGTTAAATTATTCATTTCAATACGATTTATTCGTGCTGTTCGGAATTTGAATCAAGGTGTTCGGAGTATGAGACAGAATGAACAC
This sequence comes from Aedes aegypti, assembly GCF_002204515.2. Classification (NCBI taxonomy): domain Eukaryota; kingdom Metazoa; phylum Arthropoda; class Insecta; order Diptera; family Culicidae; genus Aedes; species Aedes aegypti. The sequence goes on from NC_035108.1 coordinate 146,949,913, forward strand.
AATGTTCGGCATTTGAATCAAAATGTCGTTCGATACTTTTGCGTAAAAACAATACTAAAACTTACAATACTAGTTAAACTTTGCGAAGAAAATCAAAATTACTCATATACCAGCCAATTTAAGCCAGTCAGATGCATTTGAAGTCACTGTTGACCTTAAGTGTTCGGAATATCAAAAACGGAGTCAAAACGGTATAAAAATCCCAGGATATTCACCGGGAAAGTTGAAAAACGAGCGCGAACGAAACTGTCATTTTATATAGGACGATCATAAACGTTTTTCAACAGCCTACTTGATGACAAGACGAAGTTTGCCGGGACCACTAGTATATAATATATCTGTATAAACTTATTAACAGAAAATCGAAGCTTTGTCTTAAGAAAAAGCTTTTGATCTTCGAACAAGTTTCCAGGCCAGCCGCGTTATATGCTGTACCAATATGGACTAGCTGGGGTAATACCAGTAATACCAAAGAAAAATCTCTGCAGTGATTTTAAAATAAAATTTTGAAAATGATTCTGAAGCTCCCTCCATCGTTTAGTACTAATAAGTTACATAGAATATCCAATGTTGAAGCATTGGAACAAATGTCGAAAAAAATATTAATAGTTTTAGACAAAAATCGTTGCAATCTTCTATTGCCACGATAAATGCATATATTTAGGTTAACCCTCTAATACCCAACCCCGCCTTTAGACGGGGTACACTTTGGAATTTTGTGTATTTTTTCGTAGCTCGGAAATCAAAATGCTTTTATTTTTGGCTTAAACCTTGACTCATAACACGCATATAAGAATAGTTTTTTATGACTTTTGAAATTTTATGTATTTTTGGAAATTGCTTGAAAAATTGTTTTCTTATATAACCTACAAATGCCCGGGGCTCATTTAACTTGTAATGTAAAAAATCGTACCTTTTATATTTTTTTGCAATTTCTCATCGTAATAGGCTGTTTTTCATCACGTCAATCGGTCATGAAACGGCCTACTTTCCTGCACTGAAGTATGCAGTGCGGGAATAGTCATTACCTAACTGAAAGCAGTGCTGTAATGGTTCATTACGCAACGCTTTCTCATTACGCAACTGTTTTGAGTTGCGTAATGAATCATAACACAACAATTTCTCAGAAATTTAAAAAAAATGGTGAATGCATACCGACATAATTTCTGATACCCTTAGGTGGTCTTCTACGAAATTGCAAAAAATGTTGTACGTAACTCGCTGCAGAACTCGATTTCTACAGCACTCGTCGTAATTATCCTACTCGGCAAGCCTCGTAGGATAAATTTACGACTCGTGCTGTAAAAACCATCATTCTGCAACTTGTTGCGTAAACTACTATTCCACAATCATCCTATCACAGCAGAAGAGCCTATTAGAGTTGAAATAATTTCAAATCGAATTTTCGTTAGTTACACGGAAAATAAAATATTTCCCAGAAAATAAATAAAAAATGTTATATATTCGAAAGAATTGCGAAAACTCAAATTTTTATTATTGTCAAAAATCGGTACCCAGAAGAGGATTCAAGAAAAAATGAAAAAAGATAGGGATGTTCAAAAATTAAAATTATAAAAATCAAAAACCAAAATTCATAGATCTGCGAATTAAAATAAATCATTGTCCAAAACGTGTTTAGAAAGATTTTAGACAACAAAAAATGATATTTAGATCGAAAATGAAAATTTGGGTATTAGAGGGTTAAGTTAGGTTAAGTAAATTGAATGCGTGTTTTTTTCTCTTTTGTCAGCAGGTAATTCTGAACTGCTACGGGAAATAAAATGTAATATGTTGCTAACAAAACTTCAATAAATGCTTAATTAAGTTTCACCAAATAATGAAGATAGTGTTGCCGAACACAGAGCATCTAGATATAAGAAATGAATGTAATGTTTGAAATAATACTAATAAAGGAATAAAAAAAACATTGAACTGGTTGGATTTATTCAAATTTGCATTTTTTCATACAAAGGAGTATCCACCCTAATAAACACGAACCCCGCATGATACTTTCTACCATGTCATGCACGAGAGAAAGCACACTGTGTCAACAATCTCAAATCTCGCCATCGCACTACAGAGCAGACCGGATGTTAGTAGGAAACACACTGCGACTAGATAAATTGTAAATATAGCTACGTGCCTTCGTGAGCTTCGAACTTGCTTTGAAGGCGGAAAACGTTGCGACCGGGAGCACTACTTTGAATGATCATTTAAAATGACAATGTAACGTTAAGAGATGTTTAAGGCGAACGTGATTTTGATTTGCATGAATTTTTTATCAAGTCAACTATGGTTTGGGCATTCATGTATCCAGTGATAAAATCTTATATCGTTAACAGTTATACCCAAAATGTTTCGGATCCATTTAATAATTCCTTGTGTATGAGTTTTCCATAAATCAACAACGTTTTCAGTACAGTACTATAGCACAAAAAAGAACAATCGCAATTAACTTACCGGAAAACATTGACATAGTCAGCTCGGGACGCAGTCTGGCCATTTGCCTGGACAGGTACATCTGAGAACGACAGTAGGCTCCACTCAAAATAGCATCTAGGGTACCGACTTTATCCAACTCTGGAAAAAAGAGAAAAGAGATAGGGGGAGATCCCCCAGTACCGGACACTTAAGCCACTAAATTCATAATTCGAAAAATATTGATTTAATGGGCTCGTGTTACCCATTTATGATAAATATCATCATTTTTATAGTGTACAAAAATAAATTTGAAAATATAAATATGAATTTTGACATTGCATTTTGATGATGTATTTTAGTACCAAATTGTTCGATCTTGAAAGGTGGCACCCAATACCGGACACGATCTGGAAATGCCTCGAATTCTGTAAATTTGAACATCATTGAATGTGTACACTATAGGAATAGTTTATAATTACCAATTCAATGCATTTGCAACATTTACAAGAATAATTTGAGTTTTTCTTAGTTTGCAATATGCCTATCAAAAACTTCTTTCATATATGATGAAAAATAGCACATTTTACGATGTTGTTCTGAATGTTCATTCTTCTTAATTTTATTGCATGTTTGATACCATGATCGACGGAAACCATGAAAAATGAATGTATTTTGAGACACTGATGCAATAATTACAAAGATATCATATAACAAATCAAGCTGTCCGAAACTGAGGGACAGGAGATGCTTAACCAAAATTGTAATTTGTACATATTTACTTCAATTATGGTACAAAATACATTCATACTATCAAATTAGGGTTATGTTCGATCATGTTTGCGGGATCCAAAGTATTTTTTCATATTCAAAATAATTACTAAATAGGCTCATAATTAAGAAGATACGTCAATTTTTTAAAGATTTTCAAACTTTTCTACTTTTTTAAAAAGGCATGAATATTTCAAGGATGTGTTATTCTACGCAAATATTAGTCTACATAAGAGCTTTCTTTTCTACTAATACACCATCTTGATTGGACCATGATTTCTCAATGTTTCGACTTTGTCCGGTATTGGGTGCTGTCCGACACTGGGGGATCTCCCCCTACAATGGTATTATTTTGTGAAATTGTTCAACGGCCGTTAAAACGAATTTATTGCCCAGACTACAATTATTTAATTGTGACATTGACTATTTTTGACTGCATTTAGTTACCGCCTATTTATCGCATACTCGCATATCTGACCCATTGGTAGAAAATAGGCATTGACTTCATTAACTGAGAACTTTCTTTGCAAATATTTTCTCATTCGATTATCGGGTGGCAGGCATGACGATATTCTATGCCCAGCAGGGAAGTCAAGGAAATTTCCATTACGAAAAGATCCTAGATCAACCGGATACCTGTGGCCGCAGTCTTTACCACTAGACCAAGAAAGCTTCGCGATAAAGGTTCATGAGGTGAAATATATGAGCATGAGCATGAGCATGAGCATTTATGACCGTACAATTCGTAGTTGCTACTCCGTGATTGACAAGAATCATCGAAATTGTACAGGGAACCAACAGATGTAGCTTGGGAGTAGTATACCATCTTCAATGTACATTTTCGAGGACTCTGAAATTAGTAATGTCAATAACGGCGCCGGTCACGTCCTTACAGTCATCGGGGAAGGGAAGGAATGTTAGTGTGACATCCATTGTTACTAAAGACCGAGTATACCTCTGCATCTTTATGGTTGCCACGGGAAGGAGTTTTGTTAGTGGGAGGGCTTCAAAGCTACATGATCAGGATTCACCTTGGTAAGTGATGCGATTCATGTAACCTCTGTTTAAAAAGTTATCTATCAGTGCGTCGACATCTTAAACATCGAAATATTCAAAGGTTTGAACCTCGAAATTTTATAAAACATGAATAAGCGCTTATGTCAACACTTAAAGTGACGAACTATTCATAGTTTGTTCAACAAATTCATAAAAAAATACATGTTATGATACAAATGTGTTATTACAAGCATGAAACGAGCTCATCAATTGGTAACCCAGACAACCAAAATGTACGTATAACGAAATCACCTGGAGGCTCTATATGTGCAAAATTTCATTTATAAGATGTTGCGAAACGGCCTTCTACGTATAAAAGTGGAGGCGATATGCGTGCATATATTATGTGATGAATAATAACATACAATGCGAGTGTATAAATATTCTACCGAACTAACCTGCAATATTATGCGACTTTACTTGTGATAACAAATGATGATTTGACAGCTGCTACGGATTGATCCGACTTACTTTGTACGTGTGTACGGGACGAAACAAAATGTACAAATGAACTCAGAAAAGAAATGTTTTATGCGAGGAAACTCATCAATCTGACGAGTTTATCCACGGTGTTTAGCGAGTTTGATGTAATTAGTATGAATAAACGAGTTGTAATGTGAACTTTCATGCGATTTCTGGTTGTCTGGGAATCCATCTTCGACTGAACAGTTACAATCGCAGCGACAACACTTATAAGCAGGAATATAAAATAACTCCGATGGCGCGTAAATGAAGTGCTAACTGAAAAAAAACACCCCGAGCGCGAGAAATTAATCGGACAGCTTGGGCCTTCGCAAAGCACTGCAAGGTTCATGAGGTGGAATATATGGTACATTAAATGGGAATAAGCGGGCAATCATAAGCATCAATAATAAGCCCAATATGAGCATTTGAAATGCATATAGTCATTTTAATATCACTACAAATACAGACAAGTGTTATGACAGCTTTTTCATCGCTTAGAAATCCTTTATTGCATCAATAATGATTCAAAACCTGATGCGTAAATGCATTGTATGAGTACTGTATTGAATCTATATCAGTGTTTCCCAAACTTTCTTAGACTTTATCCCTCTTGAAGCCAATCATTTTTGAAATCGATCCCCTGGTATATATATTTTTTGGTAATCAGAACTGTGATAATAAGTTGTTCTTCATTTTATTATGAGTGATTTAGTTCACATGATTTTTTTTTTTCGATTTACTTACTCATAAAATGTCGGTTTGATGTTTAGTCATAGTTTTCAGATTTTTTTGGCGGTGAGTTGTGTTTGATCCTTAGACCTTGACGCTTGCACCTGCGGGGGCCGGCGATAAGGGCAGGATCAAACATGTCGCGCATCGGTCGAGTAAAGTGATAAAGTGCCGCGTTCGATTAGTTCTTTTTGATCTTTCTACGTTGACGCTTGCTCCTGGGCAGTGCGTCAAGAAAGCCCGAGCAGTCGTCAGTTGTTTTCCGTCTCGGGTCGCGCGCCTATTTTCTCTGAGTGCTTTTATATAGCCGAGCAAACGGGTGAAGCAAAAAGTGGATTGTGGCTGCTCAAGGATGACGGATCAATTGGTGGGCTCGTTTCATGCTACTATTTCTAATCTATAAAATATGTATTACTGCACCTTTAATCTTTACAACGGTGAGATGTAAATATGATTTTTCAACAAACTTTGAAAGGTTCGCCACTGTGAGTGTCGACATAAACTCTGATTCATAAAAGCCCTAGTGCGTTAAAATACACTCTAATAAAGAAATAAAAAAAAAAAATCTGATTCATAAATTATTTATGTCTGAATTTTTTTTCAAGACTCCTTTTTTTACCTTTACTTTTGTAATTAAAAAAACTTTGAATGGTTCGACACTACAAGTGTAGACTTGCGAAAGGTTCACTTTATTCAACAAACTTTGAAAGGTTCATCACCTCAAGTGTCGGCATAATTTTTCTCTACATAGATATTGTTCATATCAAATGAATATATTATATTTACATATAAGCATGTTTATATCTCACAAATAATTATTTATTATGGTCTAATCGCTTATCAAAGTGAATCCTGTGACCCAACGATCCTCCCCATTAACAAACATTCTTCCCAGTAACCTTTGTGGAGATGCAGAGGCAAACACGGTAATAGCAAAGGTTGACACTAACATTCCTTCCCCCAATCCCACCTGACTGCAAGGACGTGGCCGGCGCCGTTATTGACCATGTATAAATAGAAGCACTGAATTATGGCCAATCCCAGCCGAACTTCTAGTTGATTCTTTGTGCATTTTCACTGACTTCGGTCAATCACGGAATAGCAACCATTGATATGTGTGGTCAGTCTAAGCTAAGCTAAGCTAAAGTTTTCAGAATGTTTTGGCGGTTTTGAAAACATTTTAACTCAATTTAAAATGTTTCAAATTTTTCTTGCTAACAATAAAGTGTGCTCTAAAGCAAATAACTTTTTAGTGAATATGAAACAAAGTAACACATGTAGTAACATGTATCTATCATTTTTTTTATTAAATGCCTAGATTCAATTCAAGAATACCGAATTGATTGAAGTATAATCATAATATTCAGGAATTGAAGAAAATTTCAGTACAATACGCTTAAGTGCCAAAAGTAAAAACAAACTTTGAACTTGAATTTCATTTCAAACGTCGAGTCAAATCAGTTAGAGTAAAGATCAAAAATGTTACCTCTGACAATAGTGGAAAGATTAAAAATAATAATTCGAAACATGGCTAGCGATGTGATGAAAAAAGTGGAACATTTATAAAAACCACAGTATAACAAAGTAGAAATTGAATCATTATAAAAAAATGTAAATCCATCCAATGAAAGATACCTGCTATAATTAACAAATGCTAAATTACAATACATATAAAATCAATATTCTACAACTTATGGATTGTAGATTAAGAGCTCGAAAATGTTCGTTCAAAACGATTATTCTGATGACCATAATATAATATTGTCAAATTTTCGTCTTTTTCCTAGTGAATTCAAATACCTGCCTTTTTCCGCTTCTCACGTATCGATGGCCACCCTGAAAGAAATGCTCCATTCAAAACTTAGGGGAAGCGGTGGAAAAATGAACATCGTGCCTCTTATTGAAGAAAAACAAATTTCAATGAATTTTCATCACCCACGGACGATTTAGTGCATAAATCAGAGAGTTCGGGTTGATACTGAGTAAGTAAAAATATCATCGAACACTAACATTTTAGAAAACCGCGTTGGAAAATTAATACTGACGTAGCTTTTAGCTCAGAGGTCTTGTGGTTTTTCATTAAGTTGAATATCGTCATGTCAAATCTAATATCTTTAGATTTCTTTTTGAATGGGTCACAATCATATTTGTTTTGCATAGTGCAGGAGAAATGAACATTTCCATCGTTTTTTTCTATCGACAGAAATTTGTGAAGATTTAACTATTTTAGTCTGAATTCGTGTTGCTGCTTTCAATAACATCCCTATTTTTGATGTTGTGCGATAGAACTATATAAATTCATCGTTTTTATATAAGTAACAAGATGAAATCTTTAAGGTGTTCAAATTTTAGTTTGTACAGGTATGTTCCGTTTTTATCAACACATCTGCAATCTTCAGTTGACAATAAGGCTGATACAAATATTGATTTTCTTTTATGTCAGCCCCCCCCCCCCCCCCTTCGAAAATCCGAAATTTTTGAAGGGGAGAAAAAACATTCATCATTTTTTTGACATCAGTTAGGTTAGTAATGATCCAGAGGACGATTAAAAACAGTTTAACAACACCCCCCCCCCCCCCCCCCCTCGTACCTTCCAAGTAGTCTCGGACATAAAAGAAATTTTATATTTATACCAGCCTAACGGAATAATTTACGTTTACAAAATATTTTAGAAACTTTACAACTAAATTTACTTTGCAGTATAAAGTTTGCACCATGAGATGGGTCATATTTGTAAAAAAATAGCGAAAAGTGAAGTAGGTCAAGCTGACCATTATTTTATTTTTCAAGAAAGATTCATTTAAGAACTCCTCGTCCTCAACCTTCATCTTCTTTTTGTTTAAAGCATAACATACTAATTGATAGAGATGGTCGGGTCTCGGGTTTTCAAACCTGAAACCCTTCCCGAACCCGATAAAAGTCGGGTTAGTCGGGTTTAGGTCGGGTTTGGTGAGAATTTGGAACAGAGTATCAACCTGAATGCTTCCCTATGCATCAAAAACGATTAATTTACCATCTTTTCAAACTCTGGTTTTTTCGGATTTCACTTGCAAAAATTTTTTGCATTCAAACAGCGATTTTTTTTTTCGGGTTCGGGTCGAGTCCGTGTTTGATGAAATAAAATAAGTCGGGCACGGGTCGGGTTCGGGTTTGGAAATTGTGAAACCAGACCATCTCTACTAATTGAGAAAAAGCCTTCTTCTCATCTTAGTGTTCCTATAAGGACTGTTCATTTAAGAAAGTGGACACGTATTTTTTAAAGCAAACTGTTTATTTTCGAACAAATTCATGAGTTGTTTTGAAATATATGGAAATCAAAGTAATCTCGACCAAATTCACATAGGTTTGAACATTTATTGAGCATTCCTGGATAATGATCTGACTTTTCTCTTGATGCCTCCCATCGAATTCTGCACAACTTTCTTCGTAACTTTTCTTTGTGTTGCTTACCACATTTTCTTAAAAAAATCCATGGAACTTGCTTATCTTCCATCTTTCTTAAGATGTTGTTTGCCCAATATTTCCAAATGGGGCATAGTTAAGGGCAATTCGGTAGAATCTGCCATGTTTTAACAAATTCGACTTTTTCCTTCTTGAACATCTCCAAAGTAGCTGAAGCATAGTGAGCCGATGCCAGCCCTGGCCAAAACAATGGAGGCTTGTTATACTTTCGGTAGATGGGCAGAAGACGTTTTTAAATGCATTCAGTTCTGTAATTTTCGCCGTTGATTGAACCCGTTGTGAAAAATGTAGTACGTACTTTTCATACCGCAGGAGCAAATTGCTTGCCATAAAATAGTAGTTTACGGAACAAGTTGCAGAATGATGATTTTTACAGCACGAGTCGTAAATTTATGCTACGAGGCTTGCCGAGTAGGATAATTACGACGAGTGCTGTAAAAATCTAGTTCTGCAACGAGTTACGTACAACATTTTTTTTGTAATTTCGTAGAAGACCACTTGAGGGTATCAGAAATTATATCGGAATGCATTCACCATTATTTTACAATTTCTGAGAAATTGTTGTGTAATGATTCATTACGCAACTCAAAACAGTTGTGTAATGAGAAAGCGTTGCGTAATGAATCATTACAGCACTGGTTTCAGTTAGGTAATGACTATTCCCGCACTGTATACTTCAGTGCAGGAAAGTAGGCCGTTTCATGACAGATTGGCGTGATGAAAAACAGCCTATTACGATGAGAAATTGCAAAAAAACTTTTTTGCAATTTCTCATCGTAATAGGCTGTTTTTCATCATGTCAATCTGTCATGAAACGGCCTACTTTCCTGCACTGAAGTATGCAGTGCGGGAATAGTCATAACGCAACTGAAACCAGTGCTGTAATGATTCATTACGCAACGCTTTATCATTACGCAACCGTTTTGAGTTGTGTAATGAATCATTACACAACAATTTTTCAGAAATTGTAAAATGATGGTGAATGCATTCCGATATAATTTCTGATACCCTCGAGTGGTCTTCTACGAAATTGCAAAAAATGTTGTACGTAACTCGTTGCAGAACTCGATTTTTACAGCACTCGTCGTAATTATCCTACTCGGCAAGCCTCGTAGGATAAATTTACGACTCGTGCTGTAAAAATCATCATTCTGCAACTTGTTCCGTAAACTACTATTTTCCCATTTTTTTCTGTTCGGATGTATTGCACGTCGTCATAAGCATCTGTTTTCGATACAGTGTTGAAAAATTGGAATTTGGACACTTCGCGATTTAAGCCAAACCTCGGAACGACAGCTTTTCTGAACACCATTTGTGCAGAATAAATCTGCGTGTCGCCATGTTAAACCGACCTATCGCTTGGAATTTACAACTGTTCGATGTCAACTTTCTTCTGCTGTCAAAATAAACACTTGAGTACACACTGAAACAAAATTTGAATATTTTCCTTGGAATTTTCACACCAAAATGTTAACAATCAGGTGTCCACTTTCTTTAATGAACGGTCCTTAAACATACAAACACTTTCATAGTTATCAACTGACAACGTGTTGTGAGAGCTTTTTAGCCAAGGTACATTTTTTTTTTACATTTGTAGTCACACTCGATTGGCGATTAAATGTAAGCTTAGTTTGTGAAAGTTTTGCAAACTCAACTGAATCTTTACAGTTTTTATGCTTTGAATTGTGTAGTAAATGGTTGTGGTAATTTTTCTTCTAAAGCTATCACTACCAACTTCGAATGGGATGCACTAATCACCATTCTACAACAGCGACACCTTCGAATTTTAGCTTTGCGTTGGATCACGAATAGGCTAGCACTAAACTAAACTTAATTGCTGGTTTTTTGTGTAGTAAAACTGATAATAATTTTAAATGACAAAAAAATGAAAATGAAAAATAATATACAAAAAAATGTCAAAGATAAAGTAAACTCAAACATTTATGGCACTAGAGTTTCCAATCCCGGGAAATGAGATTTCCCGTTTCCCAAGAAATGATTTTCTGTTTCCCGGGATTCCCGTGTTTGCCGGGATTTTCGCATTTCCTGAGTAGGTCCATAAAAAAATTGCACAATTTACTTTTCATATCGTTCTAACCGTTGACCTCACTAGATCACTAGTTCTATCTCGATGTTGATTTGTTGTTTTCAAATACTGCCCATTATCGCATAACAGTCCCATTTATATATGAAATCCCATACAATATGGGACTGTTATGCGAGTATAGGCAGAATAGTTGTAGATAAAATGGATATCTATTGGACGATATGTTTTGCTAAAAATTGTATATGCCATACAAAAAAAAGGTCTTGTAGAGGGATCTTTTCCATGAATTACATAGGCTTATAAAGTTTTCACGGATGTAACCTTCACAATTTTCAGCGCAAACCTCTAGTTGTTTATTTTATTCTTGTGCTTGAAAGGATTGTTTGGTAAGTATTATATGAACTTCATACGATTTGTCGAGAATAACCTCCACAGGAACTTTTGTTTAATATTACAAACGTCCTTGTTTTGAAGCCTAGCGTTCCAAACAAAGGCAATAGATTTTTATTTTGAGAAACATGAGTAATTTACTCACAAAAAGAGAAATAACCATGCAAATTTACATATATTAAATATACATACAAATACAAATAATTTAAAACAGAAAATTCCATCATATTAGCTTTATTTTCACGTTTTTGAGAATTTCCCGGGAAATGGCAACTTTATTACCCGTTTCCCGATAAGTCTAATCGCGGAAAAATTGGAAACTCTATATAGCGTTAGCGTATTTACGGTATACTTCGTAGATTGGATACTAGCAACATTCATGTTTCTATTTTAATAATCTCGTCCAGATTACTACCAAGAATAAGGCAGGGGAGTACACCTTATTCCAATCTTGAAAAATATAATAAAAAGCATGAATATTGCTATTCCCGGCCACGCCCATCTTTACCTGTTCGGCAGCTCAAAATCAGTCGTATTTTGAAGTTTTTCCATTTGAACCGCTGACATCTCGGGCAAAATTGTTTGTTCCGTCTCGGAAATCTCGTCAGCAGGAAGCTGACAGAACAAAGAATCATCTGAGGATGCAGAACCACTTGGCCACTTCCATGATTCACATTGGCATGGGGGGTTTTTCTCGGTCGAATTGTCTGAAACATTGCAATAAGAAGCGCTTCAGTACGACGCACATTATGGCCAAATATGAGCTCCGTAGCTTTCAAAAAACCCCACTGCCGAAGTGAATCAAAAATGCCAAGTATAGGATCCAGCTCCCTGAATGTTTTCATTGGTGTGTTTTGAAAGAAAAATATTGTGTATTTGGCGTTTAAAATTTGGTTGGTGATAATAGTTGAGTGGTGCCGAAGCCGTAAGTCTCCCTATATACTTACTATCGGCAATGAATGTCTGCAAATTCTAAATTCATGAAATAAAAAAAACTCATGGATGGTTTTGTGACGGTTTCTATTTAGTGCACATGACGAACATACTTGCGAAAATTCATTCAAGAATTTTAAGGTATCGTAGTAATGTGAATTTCTGAGAAAAATGCATACAAAGTAGGGGCCTTCCTTAGCCGAGTGGTTAGAGTCCGCGGCTACAAAGCAAAGCCATGCTGAAGGTGTCTGGGTTCGATTCCCGATCGGTCCAGGATCTTTTCGTAATGGAAATTTCCTTGACTTCCCTGGGCATAAGGTATCATCGTACCTGCCACACGATATACGAAAGCGAAAATGGCAACTTAGGCAGAGAAAGCTCTCAGTTAATAACTATGGAAGTGCTCATAAGAACACTAAGCTGAGTAGCTGGCTCTGTCCCAGTGGGGACGTTAATGCCAAGAAGAAGAAGAAAAAGATTACAAAGTCTTTTGCATTTTAGGGGAAAAAGATGGGACTTGTTGAATAGATTTGGAAATGTTCGTGAAAAATGTGGACAAATTTGAGATATTTGCGGTGAAATTCATGTCAAAATCCAGACAAAAAGCTCAAGATAGAGTTCCTGCCTGCATATTTGTAGAAATAACCTAAATTCTAAAACCAAGATTCAGATGTTATTCTTGGAGAAGTTTCTAACGAATTTCTTGAATAATGGCTGGAATTCCACAGAAGCTTCTAGAACATGTGAAGAAATTTTGTTGAGATTTCTTCAGAATTAAGGTCGGAGATTCTTTCTGGCTTTCTATCGAAGATTAATTTACATTTTTTTGTCAGCAGATCAGTCAAAAATACGTCATGGATTTTGATCAAACAGAATTTTTCATCAAATTCACAAACTTTCCTAAGGGACTAGGTAAAAAAAAATGCAGACATTCCGATAGAAACTTATAGCCTAAATTATCCTGACACTTGGAATAGTCGCTTTCTTGACTCGTTGATTTTGTGATCGAGAAGAATTTTTGTCTCTGTTCAATATTAGCAGTCCTGTCACTTTTGATCACTCTTCTCACTCCTTGATATGAAAATCCCCGGGCGTATTTTCTACTTTGGGAAACACTGGTTATGTCGCTGTTGCCGTAAGAAATCGCGTTGATTTGGGAGAGCCTTAAAGTTTGCATCACGTGTTTAAGGCTTTAGGACATTTGGTCGAATGACGTTTGGCCGAAGGGACATTTGATCGAATGTACGTTTGGTTAAATGATTTTCAAATATTTTGTCGAAAGATTATTTTGTAATGATTGATCTAAAAACCGTTTGGTTCAACTGTAACTGAACTAGAATGCTCGCACAATGGATGATATTAAGTTCATTTTAGGCAAATATACTTTTCATCCGAATTCAATAACAAACCTATCTACACGATGGTGATAACCTACGCTTTACAACGTGATTACCAATTAGTATATGTACCTGTGTCTATATAGGACAAATTATTCTTGTAAAGTTCTTATTCTTTTTGGACTGGAATGAGTCGTTTTATTTAATACAATTTTGTAGAAGTTCTAAGGTAATTGGGACTACAGCACTGACCCGATTTTTTCAGCCCCCGATTTTGTTTACCCCCGATTTTGTCAGCTTTTTCACCCGATTTTGTCAGCCTATTTTTAATATATAAAAGTGTCTTCTTCATGTTTTACCTCGTTTACATTAATACTGATGATGATGTTCGATGTCATGCACGCATGAGCGTAGCCAAAGGAAGCAATAACAATGTCTCTTCCCCTCTGTAGGATAGAATAATTTTACTACGAGAATTATTCTTGTGTTTGAATTCTTTAAGGGTTGTCATCAGCACTCGCATTCATACAATAAGTACGCAATGATAGATTATAAAACTTAGCGTCTACCAAACAATCGGGCTTTTTCAAACATCTCGTCCAAGAACTACACTCGGAATTTCTAGGGAATAATTTTATTTTTTAAGGAATGATTTCATTTACTTTAACTTTATGTTACATTCTTTTGGGTTTTTCTTCAATAATATCTCGAAATATTCTTTAAAACTTTGCCACTAATGTTTTATTGGGATTCTGCTATGAATAACTCCGTAAGCTCTTGAAACGATTCCTTCAACATTGCATTTTGTTGAAACATTCTTAGAATATTCTTAATGGAGTTTGGCCAAGGACTCATAAATAAAACTTTGAATAGTTTCAAAATTCCTATCAAAACTGTCTTACAGATTCCTTCAGAAATTCCTCTAATTTCACATCTGAAATTTAAGAATTGCTTAGATTATTGAGGAATTACTTACGAGATTTTTCCACAATTCAACCAGGAATTAAGATCTTTTTCATGAATTAAATCATTCCATAGGCTTAGGAATAATTTAAGATATTTTTTCACGACTTCATCAAATGTAATTTATGAATACCTCTAAGAACATAAAAAAATCGGAAACTTAATAAAGTTTCTAAAAGTTTTACATTTTGGTATTCATACTATAGGATTTTTTTAAATCAATTCCATGCCAAATTCTTGATGAAGCCTGTAAAATTTCTGAAGTAACGTTATAAAAATTCTTGAGAAAACTTCAGGATGAATTTTAAAATATTATTCAGTAAAATTTATATAGCAATGTCCCGTTGAAACATTCCATGAATTATTTATATTTAAAGGAATTTCAAGAACACCTTCGAGGCAATTACTGATACCAGTTTGAAGGAATTTCCTGGAAATGAAAAATTAAAGGAATTGTCATGTGATTTTTTAGGAATTTCGGTGTTCTAAGAAAAAATCTAAGTTAATTAAATGGTCTACATGAAAATGTGATTTGTTATAATAAACATTTTATCTTGGAAAATTACATTACCTTTTTCTTTTATTAAAAAACAGGATTGTATTGTTGGATTTATACTTTTATTTCAACCAAAATACTAGTTTTATTGAAAATCCCGGGATCCCTGGATTTCCCGGGATAAGCTTAGATTTTTGTCCCGAATGGCCGGGAAATGGACACTCTAGTCCAAGTGAAGTATAGAAATCGCAATGAAATGACAGTTGGAGTTACATATTTGGTTAGATTAAATTGGAATTTGACTAGATGCAATTTCAAATTAGTTGTTTTTGAATCATCTGTTAGAATCAATATTTGGTGCAATGATTTTTTCGATATTAATAAAATGCATCAATGCAGCATGTAAGGTACATTTGTAGTCAGTAAAACTGTACAGGCTATTTTATATGATATTTGTAATGCACCTAATACCACAATAATAATAAAAAAAAAACCCTAGATTTGTTTTGTTCCTTACTACATGAGTAAAAATGAAAAGTTTAAAACTGCGATAGGTGACATGTACTACACAATGAGAGTACGTATAGTTAGAAGAGTTCTAAATCTCAAGACGGCATTTCTTATTCCATCACAAGATATACAGCTTGTTGTTACTTCATTTACCTGTTATATCAAAAAGTAAACGGGTTCGCAGAAGCCGAGTTTCTGGAAGCGTTTGGTTTTCTTTCCAAAGCATCTTAAGGACTGGAGCAATGCATACAAAGTGTGTTTGTTTAGGTAATAATAACTATGTAGAACAAAATATGTAAGATACATTGTACTGAGTTGTAAGCCATTTAGGTTTTATCATTTCAATGGACAGTCGTGCTTGACGTGTCACGACTAGACAGTATAAAATATATAGGTAAAAGAGCAATCGTTTTCCGAAAACAGGTTATAAATAAATGCTCAACAGAATTAGCATTAGTCCAACAGCTTTTGAAAAGTGTATAACATCTGTTGACATAACTAAAGTTAATTAAATTTTTATTACTGCTAACGTCGCCCAAAAAGATGATAGTCGCCCTCATATTGCTAGTAGTAATCGTTCACCAAGGCGCCACAAATTCTAACCAATACTGCCAAAGTGATGCTTGCCCCGATCGGCTCCCGAACGTCGGATGTGGCTGCAAAGCGTCCACCTATGGGCCACAGTGTAAGGACCGGAACGCCCGTAACATAATCTTGGATGACAAATTGAAAACACTCCTGCTGGAGCAGCACAATACGAGACGCAACTTGGTGGCATGTGGAGACGTAAAACCGCATCCACCTGCCGCAAAGATGATTGAGTTGGTGAGTGATGTTGTTTATGTCGGAAAGTAGCTAGTTACTTAGTACAGATGTGGCAAAATGGAAAATTTTGAAGAGATTTGAATATTATTTAAAGACTGATTGAATTTGGTGATGATAGGCAGGAGATCTTGACTTACATTAAAAGAATCAAGATTTCCTTCAAAATCGCAAAGAAAGGAAACTGCCGCGTTTTGCCGGAAGCTCTTGAAGATTTTAAACTTCTCAACTTCTCAAACATCTTAAAGTGAAGTAGCACAAATGTTTTACTTATGACGACATGGTTGTACGTTTGTACAAGGTCGTCTTGAAAGTTATCTAAAGTGACTATAAGTCAGATGAAGAGAACAAAAATAGAATAAATGATTTACTTGGATTCGTCTGAAAGGCCTTCCTCAAGAATACTATTTAGTTTATTTAAAAAAGTCATCTAAGTCATATTTAGGCTTTAGTGAAAGTAAACCTTATGTACCAAAAAGTTTGTATGCGTGTGTAATTGCAAGGGCAATCATAAGTCTAATTTTTGGGATTGCCCTTCGCGCAAACGAATCTTTGAGGATCATACCAGGACGAGCCTTTGAATTCTCAAGCAGCTAATAACGTTACAACATCAAAAGAGATTCAAACTTCTTTGTTTATCGTAATGATCGACTCGATGGGGCATGTGGGGAAGTTGCAACCATCATTCATAGGCGTATAAAACATAAACTTTTATCGTCATTTGAAACCAAAGTTTTTGAAACTTAGGGCGTTTCTGTTGAAACCCAGCTTGGGAAATATACTTTCATAGCTGTCCATTTGCCTTTTCATTGCACTCGACAGCAATTTCATCGGTTTCAAACTGACATGCGGAAAGTGATTCGTAATAAGTCTAAATATTTGTCATTGAAGACTTCAATGCCAAACACCGCTCGTGGAACAATTCTCAAAGCAACTCTAACGGCACGATTTTATTTGGCAAGCGCTTTTCAGGACATTTCTTCGGACCCACTTGTTTTTCCTCTTCTAGAAACCTGTGATTGATTTTAACTCAACCGACTCAAGTCAGCAAGTGGGCAAGTTCCCCACAATTCGACCGACAAAAAACTACCAAGTTAAAATGATTCAAGTGAATACCACATATAGTACAATAAAATAAGTATTTGTTTTATTTTGCAACACTAGGTTACCCACGTAAATACACATTGGAAAGACTTAAAACGAAATAAAACTCTAACAATATTATGTATGCATTTGTTTTTTTCTCCATTCGCAACTGCACGATGCGACTCAGCAATGGAACGACGAACTGGAATTCTTGGCCGATTGCAACACAATGAAATGCGTTTACGGGCACGATTCGTGTCGGAGCACAAGCGAATATCCGTATGCAGGACAGAACATTGCATCCAAGCTGATTTGCGGCAAGACGCCACTGGGAGTGGAGAACATGATTGTTGACAGTGTGGATGTATGGTTCCAGGAACACCGGAATACCACACCGAGTATGACTGACTCCTATCCGGAGGGGAAGGTGCCCGGGTAAGTTGCTAGGTGATTTCGATTTTTTAATAGAGAAGCGATTTGCTTTCCATATGTTTTAAAACAAACGATTTAAAACTATGTTCACACATAACTTGTGTAATTCCCATTATACTCCTTATTTCTCCAGTAGAAATGAAAGGCAAATATGAGAATAACGTCCTAAACAATACTTTTGTCCAATTATAGCTCTAATGCAGTCTAATACCGCCAGAGAGCCCTCAAAATAGGAACTTTAGAGACCTTATGCCTGAAAAAAGAGACTATACAGGAATCAAGAAAACAATAAGAGTTCATAAAGCAACCAGGAGATAAGAGTTTTCATGAGAATTAGGGTCAGATTTGTAAGAATATTTATTTTTTAATTACATCAAATATTATTCGTGACATTCAAATAATCATAACTGTATGATTTTTTTATGATTTTTCTAGGAATCTTATCGCAAACTATTTCAAGTATTCATTCTGAGTTTCTCTCAAAGTTGTCTAGGAAGTTATCCAGCGATTATTTCATCGATTTCTCTAAGATTTCATCTAAGGCTCCCATTAAATATATCTTTAAGAAATCAAGCAAACAGGTTTTACGATTTCATCCAAAATTGTCGTTCAGAATTTTTTTAACTCTTCTTCTACCAAGGGGGTGAAGACTTACGCCAACTGCCAAGGGTCCAAAAAAGCTGGAAGTGAAACTTTGAACATGTATAAATCTGTCGTTTTCAAAGCGATTTTCAAAAAAAAATAATCAGAAATGGAACCGGACACTATTCAAATTGATAATCATTTTTGCGTTTTTTGAATAGATGCGTCTACCCAAAGTTATTAGGCAAAAGGCACCTTCTAGTTTTTTGAAGAACGCATTTTTTCCACAAATTCGACAATAAAACAAAATTTGAAGTTTTGTTTTATTGTCGAATTTATAGTTTGTTCGACAATAATTTGCTGGATTGAGTATAGTTAACATGTTTGAGCAGAATTTCGAATTTTTCATTTCACTCAAAATTTATTTTACTTGAAATATTATGAAAAACACTTATTTCTGGACCCGTTCGCCTGTAACTCAAAATTCAAAGCGATGGCATATAGTTTTTCAACGTTAAATTGATTGTGAGAATCAAGTGAACATGTTAGAGTAAAAACGAAAATTTCCTATAACACTTTAAATTAATTTTACCCAGAAAGTCACACAAAAAACATATTTCTTGGTCGCGACGTTCTCAACGTTCGCTGGTTAGCCGTAAACCACGATTCATAATAAAAAAAAACAAGTATTTATCGCGCAACGGACTCATATTCCGTAACCGGTCGTTTGAGAACGTCGCGACCCTCAGCCAGCGCAGTTGCTGGCTAGTGTGGTGTGCTATAACTTCAGAGATTCCTACTAAGATAGATCCAGAAATTTTCCAAATAAGTTCTTAAAGAATTTATCCAGGAATTTTCTTCGGGCTCACCAGGGAATTGTCAATAATATTTTTAGAAACTTATTGGAGAAATTTCCAACAAAATCTAAGATCTATTTTAAAAGATTCTTACAGTAATTGAAAAGGAAACACCAATTTTGGCCAAAACGAAGGCATTTCGTTAATCATAGAGACTTTTACTAAAACCGCGCAACAGACTCTAAAAATAGACCTGCTACCAGCCCTGCAATTGAATCAAGTTATACCAACTCAGTCGAAAATAGAACACCCTTCCTAAAAAGATTCCCCAAAAAATATCATCTTCACTGCACCACTTCCATCCCTTTCCAGCGGTCCCATCGGACATTTCACCCTGCTGGTCAATGACATGGTCCAGCGCATCGGCTGCAGCTACATCATGTACCAAGAGCAGCGAAAACGCGGCAAGAAGCAAACCTGTCAGAGGCACTACCTCGTTTGCAATTACTCGTACAGTAATTTCATCGGGGAGAAAACCTACACCAAGAGCCACCAGCCAGCCGAGGAGTGCCATTTTCGTTCCAGTAAACACTCCTGTTTGTGCAGCAGTGGCGAATAGAACACTTCACTCTCCCAAGTGGAGCAATACATACGTATATCTTGTTACTGGGTGCTAGACGGAAGCGACAGACGACAACCGATACGGCAATCAGGATTAGGTTTCCACTTTTGCGACGTCGATGCGAATGAAAAAGAAAATAAAACAAAGATGGAATAAATAGAACACGATTTTCTTTCAATCCCTTAAAAAAAATATATGCTGAGAGTACATTCTGTATTCTTAATTGAATTTGTCAAACTTTAACACAAAGATTTACAAATTCTTTGGGGTCGTCCCTTAAGTGGCGTACTAAAGGAACGATCCCCCGTTTGACGCTATAAGTGGCTTGAGGGGTTCAACAAAAGTGTAGTACAAGGAATATGGGGGTCAAATATAATCAATTTTTGTAAACGCCCCCGTTCAAGTGATTTTTTTTTTAGACTTCGAGTAGACAAGCTTTAGGGCCGAACTGTGTTATACACAGTGACTAATTACTAAAGTGGATAAATATACGACTCGTGCTGAAAAAACCTACATTTTGTAACTTGCTGCAGTAATAACTATTTTGTAATTACGCAAATTGTCGTTATAGTTCGATTATTTCTAGGAGCATCGATCCTATTTCCACTCCAAACCTTTCACCCTAGTCGAATTCAGATCACCCAATGGATGTAGAATCAGAAGCTAGTTGACTAAAATCAAAAGTTTATATTATGGGAAACAAGTTTGCTACGAAATTCAAAGTAGGACTGTTATGTCTAGAAATAGGGGTCTTTGATGAATCTCTACGCATCCCACTGATAGCAGCGACCAATTAAGTAAGTACTGAACATACTGCTGTTGATGACCGTTCCTACATTACAGACTGTAGAGGACGTACATCCTCAATATTCTTTTGAGGAACTTAATGAAGGTTCTAAAGACATATGCTAAACGGAGCCATATGTGGGGAAGTGAAGAAATACGATTTTATAGTTTGGGATAAAAAGAAAAGTTTTCTGTATGTGAGATATTGAGTAAAAGCATGAGTTAGTAATATTGAACAAGTAAGTTAGAGAGTTAATAATGAGTGAACAAGTAATTAAGAGAGCTTATGAGATTAAGTAAAAGTGATAAATTGCTATATCAGCTCTTCCAGCAGGCTCTACAGAAACTCATCTGCGATTTCGAGGTTGTTTTGTGGATTAAATATTCAACTCAGAATTCATGGCACAAATCTTCATACGATCTGTTCTTTTTTTGGACTTGATTGGCAATATCATTGTTTAATAATGTAATAACTATTTTGTAATTACGCAAATTGTCGTTATAGTTCGATTATTTCTAGGAACATCGATCCTATTTCCACTCCAAACCTTTCACCCTAGTCGAATTCAGATCACCCAATGGATGTAGAATCAGAAGCTAGTTGACTAAAATCAAAAGTTTATATTATGGGAAACAAGTTTGCTACGAAATTCAAAGTTGGATTGTTATGTCTAGAAATAGGGGCTTTGATGAATCTCTACGCATCCCACTGATAGCAGTGACCAATTAAGTACTGAACATACTGCTGTTGATGACCGTTTCTACATTACAGACTGTAGAGGACGTACATCCTCGATATTCTTTTGAGGAACTTAATGAAGGCTCTAAAGACATATGCTAAACGGAGCCATATGTGGGGAAGTGAAGAAATACGATTTTATAGTTTGGGATAAAAAGAAAAGTTTTCTGTATGTGAGATATTGAATAAAAGCATGAGTTAGTAATATTGAACAAGTAAGTTAGAGAGTTAATACCCTAATAGCACAAATGTTATAATTGTGGCAGAATAACTCTTATATAACCAGATCTGGTCATATGAGAAATTATAAAATGTGTGCTACTCGGGTAATGAGTGAACAAGTAATTTGGAGAGCTTATGAGATTAAGTGAAAGTGATAAATTGTTATATCAGCTCTTCCAGCAGGCTCTACAGAAACTCATCTGCGATTTCCAGGTTGTTTTGTGGAGTAAATATTCAACTCAGAATTCATGGCACAAATCTTCATACGATCTGTTCTTTTTTTGGACTTAATTGGCAATATCATGATGTTTAATACGGCAAAAAAACAATGTTTTAGATCCGTCAATATATTCGGCTCTTGCTCCGCGGAATCAGTTATCCGGAATAACCCAGTATGTGGCCTGGTCATCCAAAACCTCTTAACCCTTTCGTTCCCATGGCAGCTTCAGACCGACAAACCGAATAGGATAAGTACTCTGCATTACTCAACGGTAAACAATCAATTTACTATTGAAAACAACTGTTTTTTAACTGATTTCGAAATATTTAGCCCATTTACAACAATATTTGTTTTATAAACACTCTTTTTTGATAAAGAAATATTCGATCAAAGTTGTAAACAAGAAAGGGTTAAACTATTCTACCTTACACTTGATGTGCAAATTCATGATAATTGATATGCCACAAGATAAGTTTCAGAATCGCCACCCATGGAGAACAGGGTATTCAAAACAACCTGGCATGTGATCAAGTCATCCAAAAACGTTTGGATCATCCTTCTTAAACTTGATTTAGGAATCTATAACGTTTGATATGTCGCCAGCTAGATTTCAGAACTGACAATTAAGTGCCCACTTCCCTTAGGGAACCGTCATCCAAATACGTTTGAATCATCTTTAGACTTGATTTGCAAATTCATGAAAATTGATATGTCCACCTGACTCGGAAAATCCAGGTACATTTTGATAATGGTTATGTAAACAAATGGAAATCCAACCAAATCTTGATGCAATTTTCCGGGTGTTTTTCGAGACTTCTTCCATCTCCTAGGACTCAACTGGAAATCCTTCAGGAATTTCTGGAAAATAACTGCGATTCTTCCGATTTTATTTTTTTAATGTCCCTGGAGATGCTTCCGCGAATGTTTCTAAGATTCTTCAAGGAATTCTGTTGGGATACTTCCAAACATTTCTCGAGGACCGAATTCCGAAAACTTCCGTAAATCCTCTTGGATTCTTCTAGAAATCATTCTTCGGAATATCTTTCGAGGATTCTTCCGAACAACGCTCTGGGATTTGTCCGATAATCTCTTTAGGATTATATCAGAAATTCTGCTGGAATTCTTCAGAATATTCTTCGATGATTTTTTCCAAAAAGCCTCCTGAGATTCTTCCGGAACTATTACAAGGATTCTTCTGGAAATCTTTCTAAGATGCTTCCGGACATCCCTCTGTGACTCTTTCAGATACTTTCTTGAATTTCGTTGGGACACTTCCGGAAATTCACCAAAAATTGTCAGGAATTCTCGAAGAAATCCCTCGAAGATTCATCCGGAAAAAAAATTGAAATATTGAATATGTCTGGAATTATTCCTGGGACATTCTTCTGAAAATCGTTCTGGGATTTTTCCAAGGGTGTCTACTCGTTTACCGAAATGGATTTTCCTGATACTTCCAGGTTTTTCCAGGTTTCACAAAATAATACCAGATTCAAGAAATACTCTAATTTTATACGTCGAAAACAAAATAATGACAGATTTTTAAGAGTTTTTGATTCAATAGCAATACATCATCGTAAACTGAACGGAACTTTCAAGTGCATCAGTATGCTTCTTCTTGAAGGTTTTTAAGTAGATTTGCACCGTTCATTTCCAATGGTCATTTGGATACCCAAGACAGCTTGATGAGCGCAAAAATATATCTCGATTTGTGACAATATGTTAAAATAAAAACAAAGTTTACGGATGTTTTCGAAAGTAATTATACAATTCAGGCTTGCAAAAAAAAAGCCAAAATTGATTGAATCGTGTTATAACCATTAACAAAAGTCATCTTCTACATATTTGTAAAGGTATATTCCCATCTGAAATAATACAAATAATCCGTAAAACTTTTGGATCCTCGAATCAATTTTTTTATTATTTTTGACCAACTTTATCAGATAAATACAAAGCAATAGTTACATAAATATGAATCTATACATATCAGATTAACCCAGCACTCAATTAACTGTTTCAATAGTAAAACTTTTAAGGACCACCAATTTTGCAATAGAAAAACAAGCATTTTTTTCTGGACAGATTTCAAATAATTTAAGCACACTTTTTTCAAGCATTCTTTATAAAAAAAAGCTTTTTTTTTGTTAAAGAAAAAGCCGATTAAAGTCGTGGCAAAGAGAAAATTAATCATAAGTATTACGAAATTTTGTTGTTTAAATTCCAGATTACTTTTCCAAAATCTTTCGTCAGGAATCAGGTAAATATTAAATATTTTCCAATAATTTTAAAAATTGTGCATGAAGCAGTTATGGTAGCGAATGAGTGTCTTGAAAATTGAAAATTCAAAAATGTCTTTCCTGAACAAAGAGATTAAAAAGGAATCAAAAAGATAGCGAAACGAGACCAAACGGTCATAAAAAAAAACAAAACGAAACCTAACAGTAACCAGGAGAGAAGAGATTGTCACGACCAGACATTTCTCAGAGAATATTCATAGAATTTTTTTTTATTTTCTCGTGACATTATGACAAATAATTTCTTCACGTTAGATGAATGAGTATAACCTTGAGAGATTATCATTTTTCTTCAAGTTAATGCAGAAATTATTTCCCATGAAATATCTCCAAAATATTTTCTTAAGTAATTCTCAAAAAAAAAAATGTTTTGGATATCCTAAAATAAAACCTGGGTTTTTCCAATATATACTACAAACAATACCTCCGGGAGTCCAACAGAAATTCCTTCATATGATATTTCTGATATTCTTTTCAAGGAAGCCCTTAGTCCTCCAGGATTTTATCCGGTGATTCTTCCATCGGTTTTTTTTCTAGAACATCCTCCAAGACTCCCGTTTAAAACATGTTGGAATAATCAACCAGAAGCTACTCCAGATATATCCACGGATTGCTCAGGATTTTCTACAAAATTGCCCTTCAGAATTACTTTAAGATTTTAACTTGAAATTTCTCTAGTATACCTTCAGGAATTACTCCAGAGATTGCTTCTAAGATCTCTTTGGGGAGTCATCTAATGATTCTAAGAAATTTCTCAATAGGGGAGTACGTAGCCTTGAGGTTACGCTTTCGCTTCATAAGCGGAAGGTCATGGATTCAATTCCCAGCCCCTCCAAAAAATTACCCGTCCAGCCACCAGAAGACGCCGCACGGAGGACCGTGCTTAGGGGAGCACATCCAGTATCAGATGGTGACTGAGACAAACTGACCCACTTCGCAGGCAGCTAGCCTCAAACGACTCAGGAGCACGGCAAAACGAACCACCGCAAGAGCAATGGACTAGGGCTTATGGAAATCGATTGGACCAACAGCAGAGCACTCTCCTACTTGCTCGGTGTGAGAGCAAAAGAGCAGAAGAGAGTGAAAGCAGATGTAAATATAGATTAGTTAAAAATAGAACTGTATCGGTAAGGAAGATACAGATAAACTGATTCCAGCACAGAAGTGGCCACGAGCACGGAGCGCCTTGAAAAAAAAAATTCTCAATGAGGTTTTAAAAAAAAAATCAAGCATTCTTCTAGATTTTTTTAAGTATTTTTGTATTTAATGTAATTTTTGAATGAAATGCATGGAACCAAAAGCAGGCACACATTTACAAACGAGGATATGCAGAGTGATGTACACGACGATCGTTTACAATCTACGCAAATAGCTGACGACACAAATGCGAACGATAGTCACCGTGATGAGAGTTGCCTTTTGTTTTTAACAAACATTGATCCTCAAGTCACTGAAAGAGAAGTAAAACTGATGGTTTGTCAATGTTTAAATGCCCCGTTAGAGGATTTAAAAAGTGTCAAAAAATTAGTTCCCAAAGGACTGCAAAATTTAGATTACGTTTCATACAAAATTGAACTGAATGTTAAATGGAAGCATAGAGCATTGGAAGCATCGACTTGGCCGTGTGGTATAAAGTTTCGAGAATTTATCCGCCAGAGCACTCCTTGGAAACCCATAAGCCCATGTTAAAACGTATTTCTCTTTTGTTTGTCAATCACGTATGATAAATTATGTTTCGTTTGTATGATTTATGTCGGTATGATATGTACTTTAGTATGTTTATGTTTATGTAGAATTCTCTTGTATGTTATCAGTACGAAATGGATTGTATTTGTGTTATATTAGATTAAGTACATTTAATAAGACTCGGGGAAGTCAGTTGAATAAGAATCAAATAAATAAATAAGGCTGATACAAATATTAATTTTCTTTTATGTCACCCCCCTTCGAAAATCCGAAAATTTTGAAGGGGAGAAAAAAAAAGATTCATCATATTTTTGACATCAGTTAGGTTTTTTCAATTAACAAAGTAAAAAACAAGTAAAATAATGAACCAGAAGACGATTAAAAACAGTTTAACAACTATCATTAAAAATAAAAATTCAAAAAATAAATGACTTTTTTTTTCATTTTTATTTTTTGTTCCTTATTTATTTTTATCCCCCCCTCGTGCCTTCCAAGTGGTCTCGGACATAAAAGAAATTTGATATTTGTATCAGCCTAAATAAATAAATAAATGAGAAATTCTTAGAAAAAAATCTAGAGAATTTAAGGAATTCTTTGTAATAACCGTAAATGAAATGGAGTAGAAATTCTTGTCGGGTTTCTTGAAAAAAAAAACTTGGACAAATTTTCTATAAAACACTGGAATTGAACTATGCGGGTTTTCTAGGAAATTTGTTTGTTGAAATCTTTAGAAGATCTCTTAAAGTAACAACTGGAGAATTCGGTTAAAAAGTTAGTGAAAAAATAGAAGAAGTCTTTGGAAAATTGTTCTAAGTAATCCCTGAGAAAAATTAGTGGAGATAGTAACGTTGAAGTGCTCAAGGATTTCCTGAAGCAAATTCTTAAGAAATTCCTTTAAGCATCCTTTGAAAATTACTAAAAGAATTGGTAGAGGAATTTCTTGAAGAATTTCTGGAGAGAAACCTGTATAAGTTCTTGATAGTATTTTAGACGAAATCTCTGGAGAAATCATTAGGGTAATTCTTCTTAAGGGTAATTCTTGAATTCTTGTTCTTGAGAAATATGAGATGAAATTTTTCATCATAATAATTCCGACCAATTCTATAAGAAGAAACCTGCTACCGGCCCTAGATACGTTAATTGTTTACTGATTAAATATAGAGATATTAAAAATGTCAATCATGTTTTGGTAAGTCGATAAAATTTTATACTCAAAAGGATTCTCACTGACCAGCTCAAATAGCGTATTGGCGCAGCCGAATTTTTTTTCGATTGAAGGACATTTTCTGGCAAATAATAGTTTCTCAGGATTTAGACGCAAAATCCTTTGTCGTAAACATATTTTACCACGAATTACTGGCTCAAAATAATTTCCCTGGTTGTGATCGAAATTCCCTGAGAATTATAGGTTTTTCCAGGTTGAATAGAATTCCCTGATAATTCCTGATTTTCGAGGTTTTCCAGGTAGTAGACACCCTGTTTCCGGACCATTGAGGAATTCGTCTGGAAATTTCATTGGGATTCAACCGGAAATCCTTCTGGTATTCTTCAAAAAATATCTATGGGACTACTCTGAAAATGTTTCTAGGATTCTTTCAAGAATTTTTCTTATCAGACATTCTTTCGGGATTATCTGGCTTCTCTGAGATTGCTCTGTAAATCTAGGAATCTTCTAGAAATCAATCCGGTAAAATTTTCAAAGATATCCGGAAGAATTACAGGGCTGTTACAAAAATCTTAAAATCGTATCCGCGGAAATCGCGACTTTAGAAATTAGATCTGCGCCTTGGAACTCCAATCCGCGCCTAAAAATTATGTTTCATTGACATATTTACTACTCATTATAAAAAAAAATGCGTAAACGTGCTTGATCAAAAACTAGCTTTAATGGTACTAAGTGATTATTTTCGCCTTATCTTAAAGTATCTACAATCGAGCAAGACAAGTTGGTATACGGATTTCTGTGAACACTAAAGGTAGAGTTAAATTATGAAATATATTTAATTTACTTCAGTTGCACCACTAGGCAGAAAAAATGGTAAAAAATGGAGAAATCCAATAACTCGAGTTTTTCATGGAGAAAATCGTATTCAACAATATCACTCGAAATGTATTTGTCATCCATATTTCAATATATTCTTTAAAAAAATCATGCAATTTAATAAATGGTAGTGTCACTACAAGCAGAGAGGAGGCCTAGTTTGCAACTATTCATTTTCATTTATTTAGTTAACATCTACACAGATAACACTGAATCAACAATTTCACGCCACAATACTCGATTCGTGGCCGCATCTCTCCATCCTCGGTTCTGCCCCACGCTCGCCAAATCGATACGCACTTGATCCGCCCACCTAGCTCGCTGCGCTCCACGCCTTCTTGTACCAACCGGATCCGAAGCGAACACCATCTTTGCAGGGTTACTGTCCGGCATTCTTGCAACATGCCCTGCCCATCGTATCCTTCCAGCTTTGGCCACCTTCTGGATACTGGGTTCGCCGTAGAGTTGGGCGAGCTCGTGGTTCATCCTTCGCCGCCACACACCGTTCTCCTGCACACCGCCGAAGATCGTCCTAAGCACACGACGTTCGAAGACTCCAAGTGCTTGCAGGTCCTCCTCGAGCATCGTCCACGTTTCATGCCCGTAGAGGACTACCGGCCTTATGAGCGTTTTGTACATGGTACATTTGGTGCGGGCGTGAATCTTTTTTGACCGCAGCTTCTTCTGGAGGCCATAGTAGGCCCGACTTCCACTGATGATGCGCCTCCGTATTTCACGGCTAACGTTATTGTCAGCCGTCAGCAAGGATCCAAGGTAGACGAACTCGTCGACCACCTCGAACGTATCCCCGTCTATCGTAACACTGCTACCTAGGCGAGCCCTGTCGCGCTCGGCCCCACCAGCTAGCATGTACTTTGTCTTGGCCGCATTCACCACCAGTCCAACTTTTGCTGCCTCGCGTTTCAGGCGGGTGTACAGGTCTGCCACCTTTTCAAATGTTCGGCCGACGATGTCCATATCATCCGCGAAGCAAACAAATTGACTGGATCTCGTACAAATCGTACCCCGGCTGTTAAGCCCGGCTCTCCGCATAACACCTTCTAGCGCAATATTGAACAACAGGCACGAAAGTCCATCACCTTGTCGTAGTCCCCGGTGGGATCCAAACGAACTGGAGTGTTCGCCTGAAACCTTCACACAATTTTGCACACCTTCCATCGTCGCTCTTATCAGTCTCGTGAGCTTCCCGGGAAAGCTGTTCTCGTCCATGATTTTCCATAGCTCTACGCGGTCGATACTGTCGTATGCCGCCTTGAAATCGATGAAAAGGTGATGCGTTGGGACCTGGTATTCACGACATTTTTGGAGGATTTGCCGTACAGTAAAGATCTGGTCCGTTGTCGATCGGCCGTCAACGAAGCCGGCTTGATAACTTCCCACGAACTCGTTTACTACGGGTGACAAACGACGGAAGATGATCTGGGATAATACTTTGTAGGCCGCATTTAGAATGGTGATCGCTCGAAAGTTCTCACAGTCTAACTTGTCGCCTTTCTTGTAGATGGGGCAGATTACCCCTTCCTTCCACTCCTCCGGTAGCTGTTCTGTTTCCCAGATTGTGCCTATCAGCCGGTGCAGACAAATGGCCAGCCTTTCCGGACCCATCTTTATGAGTTCAGCTCCGATACCATCCTTACCAGCAGCTTTATTGTTCTTGAGCTGGTGAATGGCATCCTTAACCTCCCTCAAAGTGGGGGCTGGTTGGTTTCCATCTTCCGCAGAACTGACGAAGGCATTTCCTCCGTTGTCCCGTCCTTCATTGCCTGTGCTCTCAGCACCATTCAGGTGCTCGTCGAAGTGCTGCTTCCACCTTTCGATCACCTCACGCTCGTCCGTCAGAATGCTCCCATCCTTATCCCTGCACATCTCGGCTCGCGGCACGAAGCCGTTGCGGGATGTGTTGAGCTTCTGATAGAACCTACGCGTTTCCTGAGACCGGCACAGCTGTTCCATCTCCTCGCACTCCGTCTCCTCCAGGCGGCGTTTTTTCTCCCGAAAGAGGCGGGTCTGCTGTTGCCGTTTCCGTTTATAGCGTTCCACGTTCTGCCGGGTCCCTTGCTGCAGCATGACCGCCCGCGCTGCATTCTTCTCCTTCAAAACCTCCTGGCACTCCTCGTCGAACCAATCGTTCCGTCGACTCCGTCCCACGTACCCGGCGTTGGTCTCAGCTGCATCGTTGATGGCTGCTTTTACTGTTCTCCAGCAGTCCTCAAGAGGGGCTTCGTCCAGCTCACCCTCTTCCGGTAATGCAGCCTCGAGTTGCTGCGCGTATGCCGCTGCGACATTCGGTTGCTTGAGCCGCTCTAGGTCATACCGGGGCGGCCGTCGGTACCGTACGTTGTTAACGACGGAGAGTTTTGGGCGCAGTTTGACCATCACCAGATAGTGGTCAGAGTCGATGTTAGCGCCACGATAGGTCCTGACGTCGATAATGTCGGAGAAGTGCCGACCATCAATCAGAACGTGGTCGATTTGCGATTCTGTCTGCTGTGGTGATCTCCAGGTGTATCGGTACGGAAGGCTGTGCTGGAAGTAGGTGCTACGAATGGCCATATTCTTGGAGGCGGCAAAATCAATTAGTCGTAGGCCGTTTTCGTTCGTCAGCCGGTGGGCGCTGAACTTTCCAATCGTCAGTCTGAATTCCTCCTCCTGGCCAACCTGAGCGTTTAGATCTCCTATGATGATTTTGACGTCGTGGCTTGGGCAACTATCGTACTCGCGTTCAAGCTGCGCGTAAAAAGCGTCTTTATCATCATCAGTGCTTCCGGAGTGAGGGCTGTGCACGTTTATTATGCTGAAGTTGAAGAACCGGCCTTTGATCCTCAACTTGCACATTCTCTCATTGATCGGCCACCACCCGATCACGCGCCTCTGCATATCACCCATCACTATAAAAGCTGTTCCCAGCTCATGTGTATTGCCGCAGCTCTGGTAGATGGTATGGTTACCTCTAAACGTTCGCACCATTGATCCCTTCCAACACACTTCCTGCAACGCTACGATGCCGAATCCACGGTCCTTCAGCACGTCGGCGAGTATGCGTGTGCTCCCGATGAAGTTGAGAGATTTACAGTTCCACGTACCGAGCTTCCAATCGCTAGTCCCTTTACGTCGCTGTGGTCTTCGTCGATTGTCCCGGTCCGTATTCTCTCGTTGATTATTCGTTGCTTGATTTTTTTAAGGCTGGCTTGCAGGGCCTGACACCAACCCCCTAGATTTCCGGAGGACCATTCCCCCTAAATGTTCGGAGGACCATAGTGCGCAGTTTAGCTTTGAGTCCTTCTCTGGCACTCGGACGATGATCAGCCGCCCCTGACATGGGGAACAGACGCTGTTGTGAGCCGCTCCTAACATGGAGTACAGACGCTCAAGGTTTGCAGAAGCAAAAGCAAAAGCAAACCCCCCCTTCCCTGTCAGCATACGACCAAAGTTCCCACCGGGGGTTGGTTACCCGATCTTCCCTAAGGTTACTCGTACCCCGGCCAGTACCGCGAGGAGGTAGGGATAGGAGTTGCTGGGCAAGAGGCTAAGGACCGCACAAAGGGGTCTATTTTATTCCTTCAGGTACGCGAGGTACCAATGGTACGCCATGCCCAGCCATTTACCAACCCACAATAGTTTGCAACTATACTTAACACAATTTGATATGATCTTTACATACAATAAATAGGAGATGCAAAATGTAGTTATTAAAAAGAAAAACACACACAGTAATTTTACATTGTCAATTAGAAGCAAACAAACTCTTAAATTGCTAATTAAATTTTGGTTTTTTCTCTCATCTAACTTTACACTATATTTCAAGTGGTGATGTTATCGAGAGCGAAAAGATTACCATTGATAAGATTAGATCGCCAATACTGTATTTTTTATTTTTCATAAAATACATGAATAGGCAAAAACCATCATATCATTTAACAAAAATGTTCTAAAATACATTTTTTATGAGATGAGGACAGTTAAAGAATAAGTTTGAAATGTATGCCATTCATTGTATGAAAACTATTTTTATCTTTATACAACTTCAAGTCTTAATACTCAATCAATTTATTTGAGGTAAAAATACAAAATTGTTGTGATAATTTAATATTTTTAATAAATTTTTGTTTTTATGGAAATTGTTACATTGGACTAAACATTTCAAACTCTCTCAACGTTTGACACAAAATGTCTGTCTCTACAGGGCAGATCTGAGCCACCTATTAATCAATTTTGATGACATTTTAAAAAGACCTTATTAAAACAAATAAAATTCAAAATTTTAACGAAAAACAACAATAAAATTTTATAAAAATTGGTTTGTAAACTACTCAGTTTAATTATGCGGAGCTAACTAATTTACATAATAGTATTGAAAATGTAATGTAGTTGTGTTCAGAATAATAGTAGTGAAATCCGATTTTCATACAAAATTCTCAACTTTGGCATGCGGTAACTTTGTTTTCCTATGAGCAAAACGCATGGAATTTTGACAGAGAACTCTAAATATCTCTTCCATTTCATTATTATTATATCTTATTATTAAAATTCGTCTTGGTACTGCACACTTAAAAAAAACTAATATTACGTAAGTAACGTAAATTTGACGGCATTAAAATTTAAAAACACGTCATTATTGTAAAATTACATCCAATGTTACTGAACTTTTTTTTTGATTCGAATAATATTCAGTCCATTGTGATGGAGAATTACGTCATTAGTGGCTTAGATTCACGTCATTTTATTTGCTTCAATATGTTGGGAACATATGACGTAAATTTCAAAGGTTTTGGTGTGTTTGGTTGAATAGTTAAGCACCAGATGAAATCGCTCAAAATAATAGTAGTTTTGATATCAGCTGCATTATACTTTTTCAAATTTTTCTTCGCTCATCGGTGTTCAACAGTTTTTTCAGTTTCCAAAGTTACAAATTCATAATGATCCAATTTTTCAAAATTGCTGCTGAACAAAAATTTACCAAGCAAAACAACTATTATTTTGAGCGATTTCACCAGGTGCTAACTTTTCAACCGGTGTATTGAGCTCTCGCCGAGCGGTGTCACGAACACATGCGCAAATTTGCTGGTTGAAAATACTGCCATTTGATTTTGCTGGGAACAGCTGATCTTTGTTTATATTTTCAACCAGCAATTTTTAATTAATGTTGGTGACATGTTCCGTGCATGTACACGAGCGCAGAAACCACTATTGTGGTTGTGATTCGATCGTTGCACTGGTTTTCAAAGCAGATCGTAAAACGGTTTTATGCTGATAAGCTTAAACTGCAAGAGATTTTATTATTGTTGCATTTACATCAAATATTGCATTAATTATATATACAATTTTCAGTGCTGCTTTCCATTAACTTCAAGTAATTTGTATCTTCTAGATTTACAATACTACTTCACTTACAAAACTCCTAATTTGACTGCGGAGCTATCTATTATTTTAAACTTTTCTATCGATCCTAAGATTTCATAGAGTAACCAACTATGACTGCAGCGTCAACACTCAGCCAGAGTGTCCGCATATTATCCGTACAAACTTTGAAGGCATGCATTTATGTAATCAAGCTGAACAAATTTAGCATTCCTACACGGTTTAATATTTTGACGTATTATATTCATGATGAGTAAATTTGACACATTTCTGATTTAAAATACTTCAAAGCCAGGCCAAATGTACTGAGTGGTCTTAAAATGCGCGTTATTTTCTAAGATTTTTAACGGAAGAGAAATGTCCTTCAAACTCACAGGATATGAACGGTATAATTTTCTATTTCCAATTTATCTTAAAGTCAAGAACCTATAGATCGCCGTCAATAGAATAGAATTTTAGATTACTGCCACTAAGAATTCAGGGAGGAACTATCTATTGATTGACTAGCGACCCTCGAGAAAAATGATTCCAAATAAAATGAAAATGATTTACAAATAAAATGTGACTGCTTTTTATGTTTCCATGAAACGGTATTTTTGATAGCAGTGACTATACTAATTGAACTTTACTACTCTCAAGGAGAAGACTTGGATTTTTAGATTTAAATAGAAATTTCCTAATTATGAAATCACGACTGTATGTATATAACTGCAATTTTTGCCGTATGATTTGGGAAATCCGCGATTTTTGCGACAGAATTTTATCCACCCGCGATTTTCACGCTTGACTGGCCAAAACCGCTACAAATCCGCGAAAATCGCGAAATCCGCGAGAATCGCGCCTGTTGTAACAGCCCTGGAATTACTGTGAGATTGCCGAAATAATGTAGACAGATTTCTGGAAGAATTCAGGAGAGATATCCGGCAGAATCCCAGAAGAATTTCCGAAAGCATTCCAAATGGAATATCCGCAAATTTTTCACAGCAATTTTTCCGAGTCCCAGCCAAAATTCCGAGAAACTTTCAGAAGGATATATACAGGGGGTTGTCAAAATAACTGGGACAGGCAAAAATTGGGCCAACTTTGGAATGCTGTAACTTTGACAAAAATTGACCGATTTCAATTCTTTAAGAAGTAATGGACGGGTCAACTAATCTAATTTTGAGGTGCATCCACAGAGATGAACTATGACCACCGGATACCGGTGATAATCCGGATTTCCGGAAGCATGTCTTATGCAGTAAAATTATGACGTGTTTTTAGCAAAGGTCTCGGCTAAAAAATCAAAATTTTACTACACATGAAGATAGAAGATCTAATTCTGAAGCAATTGATGCGCCAAGTATTAATATTGGTCCAGAAACAACCAATATATGGCTATTTCCCCGGAATCGGTGCCGGTAGTGGATCCGAATTGGGATCAAACAATTTATTCACTCAAAATATGTCGCGCAATATTGTTTTCTCCCTAGCTTATCATAAAATACCCTATTATAAGTTGAAAATGAGTCTTGTACAGATTTGGCCACTCATGGCGCCGCCCAGTGCCCCGGGGGAACCTTGCATAGGGGACATTTCGATTTTGACACCAAAGCATATCATGCGACGGCTCATTCTTCATGTCTTGTCGTAAATAGGGCAACTGTAGACTCAAAATGGATAGTTGACTACAGTGACTACTTCCGGGACCACCGGATGTCCCCGAGGGAACCTATAATTAGGGACAATTGAAATTGAACTCCAATACATATCGTGCGACAGTTCATTTTTCATGTCTCGTGCTAAATAGGGCTATTGTAGACCTAAAATGGATAATTGACTACAGTGGCCAATTTTGGGACTACCGGAATTTCCCGGAGGAACTTGTCATTGGGGACATTTCTGTTTTTACACCAAAACATATCATGCGACGGCTCTTTCTTCATGCCTTGTCGTAAATAAAATAACTGTAGACTCAAAATGGGAATTTAATTGAATTGGCCACTTTTGGGACTACCGGGTGTCCCCTAGGGAACCTATGATTAGGGACAATTGGAATTGAGCTCCAATACTCATCGTGCAACGGCTCATTCTTCATGTTTAGTCATGAATAGGTCAACTTTAGAAAGAAAATGGATATTTATCTAGAATGGCCACTTTGGGGACCTCCTATAGTTCCCTAAGGAACCTATCACTTTTGGGACCACCGGAATTTCCCGGAGGAATCTGTCATTGAAGACATCACAGCCTCCCTCAGGGATATCCGGTGGTCACAAAAGTGGCCACTGTAGTCAAATATCCACTTAAGGTCTACAATGGCCCTATTTAGCACGAGACATGAAAAATGAACTGTCGCACGATATGTATTGGAGTTCAATATCAATTGTCCCTAATTACAGGTTCCCTCTGGAACATCCGGTGGTCCCGGAAGTAGTCACTGTAGTCAACTATCCATTTTGAGTCTACAGTTGCCCTATTTACGACAAGACATGAAGAATGAGCCGTCGCATGATATGCTTTGGTGTCAAAATCGAAATGTCCCCTATGCAAGGTTCCCCCGAGGCACTGGGCGGCGCCATGAGTGGCCAAATCTGTACAAGACTCATTTTCAACTTATAATAGGGTATTTTATGATAAGCTAGGGAGAAAACAATATTGCGCGACATATTTTGAGTGAATAAATTGTTTGATCCCAATTCGGATCCACTACCGGCACCGATTCCGGGGAAATGGCCATATATTGGTTGTTTCTGGACCAATATTAATACTTGGCGCACCAATTGCTTCAGAATTAGATCTTCTATCTTCATGTGTAGTAAAATTTTGATTTTTTAGCCGAGACCTTTGCTAAAAACACGTCATAATTTTACTGCATAAGACATGCTTCCGGAAATCCGGATTATCACCGGTATCCGGTGGTCATAGTTCATCTCCGTGGATGCACCTCAAAACTAGTTTAGTTGACCCGTCCATTACTTCTTAAAGAATTGAAATCGGTCAATTTTTGTCAAAGTTACAGCATTCCAAAGTTGGCCCAATTTTTGCCTGTCCCAGTTATTTTGACAACCCCCTGTACACTCCCGTGCAAAAGTTTGGGTTCACCCTCTCAAAAACATACAAAAGTGTTCTGTCCATATCTCTGTGATTACAAGTCAAATTCAAACTCTTTAAGCCGCATTCGAAAGGCAAAGAGTTATTCTTACTTCGTATGTATTTTTCCAAAAACATTTTTTTAATTTTGTATACTAAATTTATACTTAACCCGTATAGGCCTGAGTGAAAGAAAAATTACTAAAACTCTCATCGCTCAGTGAATACTTAACGGATTTCAATTATTGTTTGTCAGTATACTCGTACACATATCTTGTTTCTAAAAGTGGTCAAAGAATCTCGGAAATGTTCCTGTGGCCGGAGTTATTGCGGTGGGTCACTGGGTCAGGTCGAGTGTCAAGGGTTCTGTGCTTCTGTGCCCCTGGAGTTAGGCAAATTTCAAGTCACAGATAATTTCCAGAATCGACTATAATGTGGCCTCAATGTCAAGGAGTTTTAAGAAAAACGCATCAGCGTAAACCTTCTGGTAGTCGATTAAATTGAATAATTATGTCAACTGCATTTGATTAATCCTACAAATGATTATTTTCGGGTCCCCGGGATGCCTCAAACTTATGATAAAGTTCACAGTTTGTATCTTCACATCTGTGTCAAGCTTATTGGAATGCATTTAAGTGAACTATTATGTTCGATCTATACTTTTAGAGATTTGAAACGGTTTAGTTCCTAACAAATCTAGAGCCGGTTCTTCAGGGTATTAAGTCCGAGTGGCCACATCTGGTACACTCTAAATGGTGCAAAACTATTCATTTATAATATTGAATATCAGATCTTAATGATTTATGCAAAACTAGTGGTCCCGGCAAACTTCGTCTTGCCATCAAGTAGGCTGTTGAAAAATGTCATGGAACCTCCCATACAAAATGACATATTAGTACTCGCCCGATTTACCAAACTTTCCGAGAACTTCCCTAAACTTTTTCGCCACACGAACACGTCGGAACCCTTCAAGAACACAACAGTGAAAGAATTGTGCAAATCGGTTGTCCCGTTCTTAAGCCATTTCGTGACATACAAACACCACTCCATTTTTATTTATATAGATAAAATTAATGGCATTGGAAATAAATGAAAATAACTTGACATGTCCCAAAAAATCGCCTTTTTCTACCCGACTTGACCCAGTGACCCACCGCAATAACTCCGGCTACAGTAGTATTTCCGAGTTCCTCTGACCATTTCTATAAACTAGATATGTGGGCCAGTATACTGACAAAAAATTATTTGAATCCGTTAAGTATTCGCGGAGTGGTAAGGGTTTTAGTATTTTTGCTTTCACTCAGGCCTATACGGGTTAAAGTTGTGACATTTTTCAAAAAACACACTGAAAAATAATTTCTAATTTCCTCAGCATTGGGTCGACCAAAATTTTAAATCAAAGAGTCATTAGAATCGTAATCTTATATTCTTTGAAGAGACCCCACGAAATTTTTGCGGAAAAATCTGCAAGGAATTCAAAATCAATGAAACAGTCAGTCAAGTCATCGTGCAAAAGTTTGGGTTCACCCCTCAGTATGATATCTCTGTCATTTTTCAACCGATTTTACTAGTTTAAAGCTTTTTTGAGCGCAAATAATGGCGCGTACATAATTGGTTTGGGATTTCACAGATTTAAGTAAGTTCAGGTGAACCCAAACTTTTACACGATACACCATACTGAGGGGTGAACCCAAACTTTTGCACGATAACTTGACTGACTGTTTCATTGATT
Organism: Aedes aegypti; assembly: GCF_002204515.2. NCBI lineage: Eukaryota > Metazoa > Arthropoda > Insecta > Diptera > Culicidae > Aedes > Aedes aegypti. Next base: position 146,987,996 of record NC_035108.1, read on the forward strand.
TTGAATACTTTTCAGATTTTTCCGCAAAAATTTCATGAGTGCTCTTCAAAGAATATAAGATTGCGATTCTAAAGACACCTTGTTTCAAAATTTTGGTCGATCCAATTCTGAGGAAATTAGTAATGTTTTTTCAGTGTGTTTTATGAAAAATGTCACAATTTTAAGTACATATTTAGTATACAAAGTTCAAAGAATGTTTTTGGAAAAATGCATACGAAGTAAGAATAACTCTTTGCCTTTCGAATGCGGCTTAAAGAGTTTGTATTGGACGTGTAATCACAGAGATATGGACTGAACACTTTTGCATGATTTTTAGGGGGTGAACCCAAACTTATGCACGGGAGTGTAGGAGAATCCATGAGGAATTTTTAAAAACACCCGAGGGCTTTCTGGAATTATTCCTGAGGGATTCCCGAACTATTCCAAGCAAATGCTCGAAGTAATTCCAGGAATATTTCTGGAATGATTCCAGCAGAATTTCTGGAAGAATTCAGGAAGGCTTTTTGGAACAGTGCCAGAACAATTTCCAAACAATTCTAGGGGTATTTATGAGATTCTGAAGAATTCGAACAGAATTTCCGTAAGAATTCCAGAAGGATTCCGAAAGAATCTCAAATATTTTTTAATGAACAGTTAACTTTAAAATATTATAGTTGCAGAGGGATTTCCTGGAGAATGTTAGGAGGATTTCCATAAGAGTTCCAGGAATATTTACCGAAGAATTGCAGAAGGATTTCTAGAAAAATATCAGAGTGATTGATACAATAATTTCAGAAAGATTTCCGGAAGAATTTCTGATAGATTTCTGAAAGAATCTTCGAAGGATTTCCGGAAAAATCTTTGCGATATCCAGAAGAATCTTAAAAAAGATTCATAAGAATTCCAGAAAAAATCCAGAAAAAAATTTTTGACAGGAGGAAAAAAATTATTGAAGAATCCTGGAAGAATTTCCAGAGATTTCCGAAAGAGTCACAGGTAGGTTTGCTGAAGAACCAGAACGATTTCTGGAAATTACCCGTGGGATAGCTATAATTTCTAAAGAAATCCAGAGAATCAGAGATGGATTTCTGGTAAAACTGCAGGAATATTCGCGGACGAATTTTAGACGGATTACCTTAAGGATTTCAATAAGAACCTAAGAAAATTCAGAGGGATTGTCGGGAGAAAATCAGAGAAATATACGGAAGATTCACTGACCCAGAAGAATTTCAGTGAGATTGGGTGTTCGAAAGAATCTCAGAAAAAATGCCAGTGTGATTTAATTCAGAATCCCAGAGGAGTTTCCTGTCAAAAAATGTTAGAAGAATCCAGAAAGATTTCTGGAAGAATCTCAGAGAAATCTCGGGAAGCATCCCAGATGGGTTTCCGGAGGAATCTCAGAGGTATTACATGATGAATCTCAAATGGGTTTCCGGTAAAATTTTGGAGGGATTTGCAGAAAAAAAATATAAGGATATCCGGAAGGTTCTTACTATCAAACAAATCACAGAGATATTTTCAGAAAATTCCTTGGGTACTTACAGTTCGTTACAGAGAAGTTTTCAGAGATATTCTGTGACGATTCCTAGAGATATTTCCATGAGAATTCTACATATATTTCTGGACTTTCAATTCAATTTCATCGTAATGAATTAAATCGCCAGATATATAAATTCAAAAACTTTTTCAACTGAATCCTAATAAGCTTTGAAATAATTAAAAGCACAAATAAAAAAAGAAGAAAAAACTTGAATAAAAGCAGTGCAACGGTATCCTTTATATAACAGCTGCCGTTTCCACAATCATATACATCGTGCCAAAAAGTTTGATTTAATTAAAGATACGACAACATCGCAGAAAAAAGTTTCACACTTGAGCCTTTGTTGCACTTGTTAAATAAAATCTGAATAACCCTGGCCGAAAAAAATCTTCCGGCATAAACCAAAGGTCGGCTGACCCAAATTTAATTCAAAGGAAACCCCTCCACGAAGGTTCAATTCGATTCAATTTAGGAAGGTGTGGCTTGCTAGCCTTGCAAAAGTTGATGCCATTACTTCCTCAGTCGTAACCTTAAAAGTGCCATCAAAATAAAACCATTCACATAAAATTTACCAAACTCTTCAAATCAAAAAGTAAGGCACGACGTCTTTTTTTTTCATTTCCGGACCATCGTCACTGGAAACCGCATTTTTAACACGGTTACCCGGGAAATGGAAAACCAGGTTTATGGCAGCAACAGAATAGACAATATCACGCTTTACTATGCTTCTGTTTACTTGTCCTATTTGCATCCATCTAGGGTAACAATCGTATTTTGGACTTCGTATCCTACATGAAAGTTTGAGCCCTATTCTGCATGCTTGATGGATTAGATCACTGAAAAGTTTCATGCAAACAATAATGAAACCACTATTTTATACAACTTTGGCGAGCTTTGGCAGAGACACAAGATTTGATCCTTGTGACACGCAAAAATGTTATTTTTGTTACGCCATGGAAAACGAAAAACACTCTAAACATTCGGTGCACAAATTTGAAATTAAATTTAAAAAAACTCGGGTGGCTTCAATTTTGGTGCGTAACGCTTGCAGGGTGAGCAAATTTAATTCAAATAATTTCAGTATTAAGGCTGGTTTGCTACTGACAAGAGAAGAAATCGCCTATTTCGATGCGTGGAATATTTCTTCCCAAAAATGGTCCAGAAAATCACATTTTTCTGATCGCAGTACGCAGCTGAGAAGAAATGTCATTTTAAAAGTAGGAAATTTCTTTACCCATTCAGTCAAGAATTTTCTTTACTTTTCTTAAGCGAAACAGCATACTTAGCTTTAACAACAATTGATGCATGTACAAATAAGCCTTATATTTTTCAAAAAAAAAAAACTTGCAAATTAAGTTGGTATTTTGATTTGAACTGATAAATTCTTTGGAAAATGTCCAAGTATGTCCAAAATATATATGGGTCCAAATTTTAGTGGTTACCCTATTGGTGTTCCCATTCTAATATGACCCACAGTGCTCGTTTAGCACCAAATGTTCCCCTCAGTGCGCATCGTACCTTCGTGCTGTGCGTACACGAATTCTCTCTGCTCTTGGAAGTTTTCTTAAAAACTACCTAAAGCAATAAAACAGTACTTTTCAGTGCTACAAAAACAGTACTTTTCAGTGCTAAAATTAAAAACGGTACTTTTCAGTGCTACTAAAACAGTACTTTTCAGTACTATTTTTTCTACTATTGATCCCTTTACGATCCTTGTTTGGACCCGTGCCTTCGATTTTTCGTTGGACCCGTTGGCGAAAGCTAGCGGTGGTAATCCTTCTTGGACACCGTCTTGAGAAAAAACCTTTCGAAGGTCACGTCTTCTTTCGTTTATTAATTAAACATGGTATCAACAACAAACAAAAGGAAGGGTGAATCTCTGAATTCACTACTTCCTTCCAAAAAAGTGGGTTTTAAAACTGTCACTACACGTGGCAAGAATGGAAGAAAGGACGCTTCCCCGGAATGCGAACTTTCTTCCAAGGGTGAAATGAATAATTGTATTGAAATGAGCAATCAGTTCGATGCTCTAGACAAATTTTCCGAACACCAAATCGAAGCAGCCTCTAGCCCAGGCTCTTTGATTCAAGTGAGGAAGCAAAGAGTGCCGCCTATCGTGGTCAGTTGTTCCGAATTTGCGGGATTTAGGCAGGAGATCTTGAACTCCATTAGGGGAATCAAGGTTTCCTTCCAAATCGCAAAGAAAGGAGACTGTCGCGTTTTGCCGGAAACTCTTAAAGATCGCGAACTTCTTCTCAGATATCTTGAAGAGAAGAAGCACAAATTTTTTACTTATGACGACAAAACTGAACGTTTGTTCAAAGTCGTCTTGAAAGGTCTCTCAAGTGACTATAAGTCACCTGAAGAGATCAAAAATGGAATAAATGATTTACTTGGATTTTCCCCAGTCCAAGTAATCATTATGAAAAAGAGAACCCAATCTGGCATTGTTCGGAAAGGGCTTTCTCAAGAATTTTATTTAGTTCACTTTAACAAAAAAGAACTAAATAATATTAAAGCTTTAGAAAAAGCAAAACTTTTGTTTGATGTCCGTGTGACATGGGAACATTTCCAGAAACCTGGAGGAAATTACCAGAACCCCACTCAGTGCCGTCGGTGCCAAAAGTGGGGTCATGGTACAACAAATTGTCGCATGGATGCTAAATGCATGATTTGCGGAGGTTCTTCTCACGCCAAAGACGTCTGTCCAGTGAAGGAAGATACCACCAAATTCATATGCTGTAATTGCGGGGCTAACCATAAGTCCAATTTTTGGAATTGTCCTTCACGCAAAAAGGTCATTGAGGCTCGTGCCAGGCAGATGAAAGATAATATCCGTTACGATAACGGTCGTTTCCGGAATTTGCCTGGTAGAGTATCGAACAATGCTCATTTTTCAGTTAACGATCGCTTGATCATGAATCATACCCATCAGGAAGATCATAATCATGCTCATTCACAAACTAATTTTAATTTTAATTTTAATCCGTCGGGTAGCCGTTCGAATCTTTCTATTTCGAATGTATCTACCCACGGTAAATCCTTTGCCGATATCGTAGCAGGAAATTCGAAATCCTCCCCTGTTCGATCCATGGGTACCCATTCTACTTGTTTCAAATCAAATGGAAAAAACCCTACCGCCACAGGTAACTCCGCTTCTTCGTCTACCGGAAATTCCAATGGGAAATCACATGACATGTCTGCCTCTGATTTTAATTTTCTAACTGAACAATTGAATCTAATGATTGATGCAATGTTCAAAGCCACCACTATGACTGAAGCAGTCCAAGTAGGTGTAAAATTTACAAATCAAATTGTTATTGGATTACGTTTTTCTAATGGATCCAAATAATAATTTAAATATTTTAAATTGGAATGCTCGTTCTCTGAATGGTAAAGAGGACGAGCTGTTTAATTTTCTTACGGTTAATAACGTGCATATAGCAGTTATTACCGAAACGTATTTAAAACCTGGATCTAAACTCAAAAGAGATCCTAACTTTTTTGTTTATCGTAATGATCGACTTGATGGGGCATGTGGGGGAGTTGCAATCATCATTCATAGGCGTATAAAACATCAACTGTTTTCATCATTTGAAACTAAAGTTTTTGAAACTTTAGGTGTTTCTGTTGAAACACAGTTTGGTAAATATACTTTCATAGCTGCCTATTTGCCTTTTCAATGCTCTGGGCAGCAAGTTAATTTGCTCAAAACTGACTTGCGTAAATTGACTCGCAATAAGTCAAATTTTTTTGTCATTGGTGACTTTAATGCCAAACATCGGTCATGGAATAATTCTCAAAGTAATTCCAACGGCAGAATTTTATTTGATGAGTGCTCTTCAGGATATTTCTCAATTCAATACCCTGATAGCCCCACATGTTTTTCCTCTTCTAGAAATCCATCTACGATTGATTTGGTCTTAACCGACTCTAGTCATCTTTGTAGCCAACTGATTACTCATGCTGATTTTGATTCTGATCATGTCCCTGTTACATTTCAAATATCGCAAGAAGCGATTCTCAATCCTATCAGTTCCACTTTCAATTATTTACGAGCCGACTGGAATATATATAAAACGTATGTTGACTCCAATCTTGATGTTAACATTTCTTTAGAAACTAAACTTGATATTGACAATGCTCTTGAAACTTTAACAAATTCCATTGTTGAAGCCCGGAGCATTGCAATTCCAAAATGTGAAGTAAAATTTGAATCCGTGATTATAGACGATGATCTTAAACTCTTGATCCGTCTTGAAAACGTGAGGAGAAGGCAATTTCAACGCACTCGCGATCCTGCTATGAAAATTATATGGCAGGATTTGCAGAAAGAAATCAAGAAACGTTTTGCTCAATTAAGAAACAAAAATTTTGAAAATAAAATTTCTCAATTGGACCCTGGCTCTAAGCCCTTTTGGAAATTATCGAAAATCTTGAAAAAACCTCAGAAGCCAATACCGGCATTGAAAGAGGAAAACAAATTATTACTAACTAATTGCGAAAAAGCTCAAAAACTTGCTATGCAGTTTGAAAGTGCGCACAATTTTAATTTAGGACTTACTAGTCCAATTGAAAATGAAGTTACTCAGGAGTTCGAAAATATTCTCAATCAAGAGAACGTTTTCGAAAATGCCTGGGAGACTGATTTGGAAGAAGTGAGAACTATTATTAAAAAAATCAAAAACATGAAAGCTCCTGGCGATGATGGAATTTTCTACATCCTCATCAAGAAACTTCCAGAAAGTAGCTTATCATTTTTAGTTGATATATTTAACAAATGTTTTCAATTAGCATATTTTCCTGACAAATGGAAAAATGCTAAGGTTGTTCCAATTTTAAAACCAGACAAAAATCCTGCAGAAGCTTCTAGCTATCGTCCAATCAGTTTGCTTTCCTCCATCAGTAAACTTTTTGAAAAGGTTATTTTGAACAGAATGATGGCCCACATCAACGAAAATTCAATTTTTGCCAATGAACAGTTCGGATTCCGCCATGGACATTCGACCACTCATCAACTTTTACGTGTAACAAATTTGATTCGTTCCAACAAATCTGAAGGCTACTCTACTGGTCTTGCTCTTCTAGACATAGAAAAAGCATTCGACAGTGTTTGGCATGAAGGTTTGATCGTAAAATTGAAAAACTTTAATTTTCCAACATACATTGTTAGAATAATTCAAAGTTATCTGTCAAATCGTACACTTCAGGTTAATTATCAGAACTCCAGATTTGAAAGACTTCCTGTAAGAGCTGGTGTTCCTCAAGGCAGCATTTTGGGACCAATATTATACAATATTTTCACATCTGACTTACCTGAGTTACCTCAGGGATGTCAAAAATCTTTGTTTGCGGATGACACAGGCCTCTCCGCCAAAGGACGAAGCCTGCGTGTCATCTGTAGTCGATTGCAAAAAAGTTTGGATATTTTTTCTTCATACTTGCAAAAATGGAAGATTTCTCCTAATGCTTCCAAAACTCAACTAATAATATTCCCACATAAACCAAAAGCTCTTTATTTGAAACCTTCAAGTAGACATGTTGTCACGATGAGAGGGGTTCCAATAAATTGGTCAGATGAAGTTAAGTATCTAGGGCTCATGCTAGATAAGAATTTAACTTTCAAAAATCACATTGAGGGCATTCAAGCCAAATGTAATAAATATGTAAAATGTCTCTATCCCCTTATTAATAGAAAATCAAAACTTTGTCTTAAGAACAAGCTGTTGGTATTCAAACAAATTTTCAGGCCAGCCATGTTGTATGCTGTACCAATATGGACTAGCTGTTGTAATACCAGGAAGAAAGCTCTGCAGAGAATTCAAAATAAAATTTTGAAAATGATTCTGAGGCTTCCTCCCTGGTATAGTACCAATGAGTTACATAGAATATCCAATGTTGAAACATTGGAACAAATGTCAAATAAAATAATCAATAATTTCAGGCAAAAATCGTTACAATCTTCTATTGCCACGATTAATGCGTTATATGTTTAGGTTAAGTTAGGTTAAGTATATTAAAAACTTTTTTTTTTTTCTCTTATAAGCAGGTGAAATCAACTCACCTGTAAAAAAAACTGAACTGCTACGGCAAATGAAATGTAATATGTTGTTAACAAAATGTTAATTAAATCTTAAATTTGTTTTACCAAATTAGGATGATAGTGTTGTCAAATAACACAGAACACCTAGATATAAGAAATGAATGTAATGTTTGGAATGATACTAATAAAGAAATTAAAAAAAAAAAAAGAAGTATGCTTCTGCTTGAAAGTTTTTAAGTAGATTTGCACCGTTAATTTCCAATGGTCATTTGGATACCTAAGACAGCTTGATGAGCGCAAAAGTAAAAATTTTATTTGGATGTGTGACAATATGTTAAAATAAAAACTAAGTTTACAGATGTTTTCGAAAGTAATCATCATCTTCTACATATTTGATAAGGTATATTCCCATCTGAAATAATACAAATAATCCGTAAAACTTTTGGATCCCCTAATACTTTTTTTGACAAACTTTATCAGACAAATACAATGCAATAGTTAATAAATATGAATCTATACACATCAGATTATCCCAACACTCAACTAAATGTTTCAATAGTAAAACTTTTGACGAACAACTATTTTTCAATTGGCTTTTTTATAAGGAAATAGCCGAGATGCAAAGAGAAAATTAATCATCAGTATTACGAAATTTTAAATTAAAAGTTATTTAAATTCCAAATTACACAGCGTAACAAAAATGACATTTTTGCGTGTCTCAAGGATCATATTATGTGTCTCTAGTAGATTTGGGGTTGCTGAATCTGGTGCCATTCTCAGAAATGTTCCAGCACGTCACAATTTTAGCTACAGGTCGCCAAAGTTGTATAAAACACTGGTTTTATCAATGTTTACATGAAATTTAAAGTACAATTTATCAAACTTTTTTGTAATCTAATCCACCAAACATGCAAAATAGAACTTGAACTTTCATTTCAAACATAATTTGATTAAAATTGCGCGATTAAATTTCGGTTAAATCGATTTTTTCGAAATGCTTGCAGTCTCCATACAAAATTCTTCGTTTCTTCTATATGGCAAAATACAACAATTCTCTAAACCATCAAAAAATAACTTTTCCGTATCGAAAGTATTACAAACTTTAATGATAAGTATTGTTATACACATAAAGCGTGAATTCTGTGGCAAATTAAGCCAATATATTGCCTTACAAGCTGGCAAACTTGCATGCAAGTTGGCTGAAATAGTCATTTTTTGCATTTTCAACAGTCGATATCTCAAAAACTAGACGTGCTATGATATTTCTGAAAACGGCAATGGATTCAGCAACCCTTAATTAAGTGAATAGCATTTTGGTGCTGGAGACAAAAACGTGTTCCGCAGTGTTACTTTTCCAAAATCTTGCATCAGGAATCAGGAAAATATTAAATAATAATTTTAAATAATTTTAAAAATTGTGCAAGAGTCAGTTTTGGTAGCGAATGAGTGTCTTGAAAATCGGGAATTTAAAAATGTATTTACTGAACGAAGGAATTAAAAAGGAATCAAAAAGAAAGCAAAAAGAGACCAAACGGTAATTAAAAAACAAAACGAAACCTAACAGTAATCAGGAGAAAAGAGGTTGTCACGACCAGACATTTCTCAGAGCATATTCATAAAACTTTTTTTTTAATTCCTCGTGACATTATGACAATTTCTTCAGGTTAGATAAATGAGTATATAGAGTAAAGTGGGGCAAAAGTTCGAGTGGGGTAAGAGTTTCTTTTTAAGATTTCTAGTTCAATTCAAAACAAATCTTATAAATGTCATTGTGGTTTGAATGCTATTCAAGTAAAAGACTTTTACTCCAAATATCATATAAATCGATTGAGATTTGGAAAAGTTATGGCTATTTGTTGTTTTTCGACGTGAATATTGTAATTTTTGGTCAAACTTTCGTTGCATGGAACCAATTGAAGATAAAATCTTTTTCAATATTTTATGTAAGGGCGTTTCTAGGCCTATCATAAGGTTGATTTGACGTGTATTAGATTTTGCATAAATGCTTGAAAACAATTTTTGGCCCATAGTGGGGCAAAAGTTCGAATCAGCGGGGCAAAAGTTCGACCCTTGTATAAAATCACGGAAAAATATTCAAATTGCCTAAAATCCACATATTATCTTCAAATTTCGTTAAATTTGTCTGATCGTGTGAAAACTGTCACCAAAATTTTACATTTCCACTTAGTTTCGCGAAAAACTGCTATTTTTGAGTACATTACAATTAACCCGGTTTTGGGCAATTTTTTGATGAAAATTTAGTGTGTATTTTTCGGCAAACTTAAGTTTACGGCTGGTGTAAAGTATGCCTGTCATAAAAGGATCGATATTTAGTGTTTTAGCCAGCGAACTTTTGCCCCACACTAGATTCGAACTCTTGCCCCACCGGTGGGGCAAAAGTTCGAATAAGACAATGAATTTTGAAACTGTTATAACTAAAAATGGGTAAATATTTGGACACAAGTTTGTTCAGCAAAATTATAGCCAATATGTTGAAGGTTCACTGTATGGTATTTGTTTTGTTTAAACTGCTATTGTTTTCCTTGAAACTTTGATTATACCACTAATGTCGAACTTTTGCCCCACCTTACTCTAACGTTGAGAGATTTTCATTTTTCTTCAGTATTTCATGCAGTAATTATTTCCCATAAAATCTCTCCAAAGAATTTTCTTAAGTAATTTTTCAGAAATAAAATGTTTTGGATATCCTAAAATAAAACCTGGATTTTTTCATAAATTACTACAAGCAATACCTCAGGGAGTCCAACAGAAATTCCTTCATAGACTCCCGTTTAAAACATGTTGGAATAATCAACCAGAAGCTACTCCAGATATATCCACGGATTGCTCAGGATTTTCTACAAAATTGTCCTTCAGAATTACTTTAAGATTTTAACTTGAAATTTCTCTAGTATACCTTCAGGAATTACTCCAGATATTGCTCTCAAGATTTGTTTATGAAGTCATCTAATGATTGTAAGAAATTTCTCAATGAAGTTTTCAAAAAAAAAATCAAGCATTCTTCTTGATTTTGTTAATGTATTTTTGTATTTCATGTATTTTTTTAGGTAGTGTCAAATGGTGTGGAATTTGAAAGGAATTTTGGATAATCCATGGGGATTTTTGGAGTAATTCATTGAAAAATGTTTGGAAGAACTCCAGTAATTTTTGAATGAAATGCCAGAGAAATTCCTAGAAAAAAATCTTGGGAATTTAAGGAATTCTTTGTAATAACCGTAGATGAAATGGCGTAGCAATTCTCAGCGGGTTTCTTGAAAAAAAAATCTTGGACGAATTTTCTATAAAACACTGGAATTGAACTATGCGGGTTTTCTAGGAAATATGTTTGTTGAAATCTTTAGAAGATCTCTTAAAGTAACAACTGGAGAATTCGGTTGAAAAGTTAGTGAAAAAATAGATGAAAATCCTAGGATAGTCTTTGGAAAATTGTTCTAAGTAATCCCTGAGAAAAATTAGTGGAGATAGTAACGTTGAAGTGCTCAAGGATTTCCTGAAGCAAATTCTTAAGAAATTCCTTTAAGCATCCTTTGAAAATTACTAAAAGAATTGGTAGAGGAATTTCTTGAAGAATTTCTGGAGAGAAACCTGTATAAGTTCTTGATAGTATTTTAGATAAAATCTCTGGATAAATCATTAGAGTAATTCTTGAAATTGTTCTTGAGAAATATGAGAATTTTTGCATCATAATTATCTGCAAGCAAGATAAGGTAAAAAAGAGGATTTAGAGATTATTTTGGTTTGAATAGAGACTTCAAATACCTTTTATCAAAATAGAGACTATTTAGAGAATTGTCTGAAATTAAAGACCAATTCTGTAAGAAGAAACCTGCTACCGACCCTAGATACGTTAATTGTTTACTGATTAAATATAGAGATATTAAAAATGTCAATCATGTTTTGGTAAGTCGATAAAATTTTATACTCAAAAGGATTCTCACTGACCAGCTCAAAAAGCGTATTGTCGCAGCCGCATTTTTTTCGATTGAAGGACATTTTCTGGCAAATAATAGTTTCTCAGGATTTAGACGCAAAATCCTTTGTCGTAAACATATTTTACCACGAATTACTGGCTCAAAATAATTTCCCTGGTTGTGATCGAAATTCCCTGAGAATTATAGGTTTTTCCAGGTTGAATAAAATTCCCTGATAATTCCTGGTTTTCGAGGTTTTCCAGGTAGTAGACACCCTGTTTCCGGATACCATTGAGGAATTCGTCTGGAAATCTCAATGGGATTCAACCGGAAATCCTTCTGGTATTCTTCAAAAAATATCTATGGGACTACTCTGAAAATGTTTCTAGGATTCTTTCAAGAATTTTTTTATCAGACATTCTTTCGGGATTATCTGGCTTCTCTGAGATTGCTCTGTAAATCTAGGAATCTTCTAGAAATCAATCCGGTAAAATTTTCAAAGATATCCGGAAGAATTACTGTGAGATTGCCGAAATAATGTAGACAGATTTCTGGAAGAATTCAGGAGAGATATCCGGCAGAATCCCAGAAGAATTTCCGAAAGCATTCCAAATGGAATATCCGCAAATTTTTCACAGCAATTTTTCCGAGTCCCAGCCAAAATTCCGAGAAAATTTCAGAAGGATATATACACTCCCGTGCAAAAGTTTGGGTTCACCCTCTCAAAAACATACAAAAGTGTTCTGTCCATATCTCTGTGATTACAAGTCAAATTCAAACTCTTTAAGCCGCATTCGAAAGGCAAAGAGTTATTCTTACTTCGTATGTATTTTTCCAAAAACATTTTTTTAATTTTGTATACTAAATTTATACTTAACCCGTATAGGCCTGAGTGAAAGAAAAATTACTAAAACTCTCATCGCTCAGTGAATACTTAACGGATTTCAATTATTGTTTGTCAGTATACTCGTACACATATCTTGTTTCTAAAAGTGGTCAAAGAATCTCGGAAATGTTCCTGTGGCCGGAGTTATTACGGTGGGTCACTGGGTCAAGTCGAGTGACAAGGGTTCTGTGCTTCTGTGCCCCTGGAGGTAGGCAAATTTCTAGTCACAGATAATTTCCAGAATCGACTATAATGTGGCCTCAATGTCAAGGAGTTTTAAGAAAAACGCATCAGCGTAAACCTTCTGGTAGTCGATTAAATTGAATAATTATGTCAACTGAATTTGATTAAACCTACAAATGATTATTTTCGGGTCCCCGGGATGCCTCAAACTTATGATAAAGTGCACAGTTTGTATCTTCACATCTGTGTCAAGCTTATTGGAATGCATTTAAGTGAACTATTATGTTCGATCTATACTTTTAGAGATTTGAAACGGTTTAGTTCCTAACAAATCTAGAGCCGGTTCTTCAGGGTATTAAGTCCGAGTGGCCACATCTGGTACACTCTAAATTTGCACCATTCATTTATAATATTGAATATCAGATCTTAATGATTTATGCAAAATAAAATTAATGGCATTGGAAATAAATGAAAATAACTTGACATGTCCCAAAAAATCGCCTTTTTCTACCCGACTTGACCCAGTGACCCACCGCAATAACTCCGGCTACAGTAGTATTCCCGAGTTCCTCTGACCATTTCTATAAACTAGATATGTGGGCCAGTATACTGACAAAAAAATATTTGAATCCGTTAAGTATTCGCTGAGTGGTAAGGGTTTTAGTATTTTTGCTTTCACTCAGGCCTATACGGGTTAAAGTTGTGACATTTTTCAAAAAACACACTGAAAAATAATTTCTAATTTCCTCAGCACTGGGTCGACCAAAATTTTAAATTAAAGAGTCATTAGAATCGTAATCTTATATTCTTTGAAGAGACCCCACGAAATTTTTGCGGAAAAATCTGGAAGGAATTCAAAATCAATGAAACAGTCAGTCAAGTCATCGTGCAAAAGTTTGGGTTCACCCCTCAGTATGATGCAAATCATTTTTGTCAATATCTCTGTCATTTTTCAACCGATTTTACTAGTTTAAAGCTTTTTTGAGCGCAAATAATGGCGCGTACATAATTGGTTTGGGATTTCACAGATTTAAGTAAGTTCAGGTGAACCCAAACTTTTACACGATACACCATACTGAGGGGTGAACCCAAACTTTTGCACGATAACTTGACTGACTGTTTCATTGATTTTGAATACTTTTCAGATTTTTCCGCAAAAATTTCATGAGTGCTCTTCAAAGAATATAAGATTGCGATTCTAAAGACACCTTGTTTCAAAATTTTGGTCGATCCAATGCTGAGGAAATTAGTAATGTTTTTTCAGTGTGTTTTATGAAAAATGTCACAATTTTAAGTACATATTTAGTATACAAAGTTCAAAGAATGTTTTTGGAAAAATGCATACGAAGTAAGAATAACTCTTTGCCTTTCGAATGCGGCTTAAAGAGTTTGTATTGGACGTGTAATCACAGAGATATGGACTGAACACTTTTGCATGATTTTTAGGGGGTGAACCCAAACTTATGCACGGGAGTGTAGGAGAATCCATGAGGAATTTTTAAAAACACCCGAGGGCTTTCTGGAATTATTCCTGAGGGATTCCCGAACTATTCCAAGCAAATGCTCGAAGTAATTCCAGGAATATTTCTGGAATGATTCCAGCAGAATTTCTGGAAGAATTCAGGAAGGCTTTTTGGAACAGTGCCAGAACAATTTCCAAACAATTCTAGGGGTATTTATGAGATTCTGAAGAATTCGAACAGAATTTCCGTAAGAATTCCAGAAGGATTCCGAAAGAATCTCAAATATTTTTTAATGAACAGTTAACTTTAAAATATTATAGTTGCAGAGGGATTTCCTGGAGAATGTTAGGAGGATTTCCATAAGAGTTCCAGGAATATTCACCGAAGAATTGCAGAAGGATTTCTAGAAAAATATCAGAGTGATTGATACAATACTTTCAGAAAGATTTCCGGAAGAATTTCTGATAGATTTCTGAAAGAATCTTCGAAGGATTTCCGGAAAAATCTTTGCGATATCCAGAAGAATCTTAAAAAAGATTCATAAGAATTCCAGAAAAAATCCAGAAAAAAATTTTTGACAGGAGGAAAAAAATTATTGAAGAATCCTGAAAGAATTTCCAGAGATTTCCGAAAGAGTCACAGGTAGGTTTGCTGAAGAACCAGAACGATTTCTGGAAATTACCCGTGGGATAGCTATAATTTCTAAAGAAATCCAGAGAATCAGAGATGGATTTCTGGTAAAACTGCAGGAATATTCGCGGACGAATTTTAGACGGATTACCTTAAGGATTTCAATAAGAACCTAAGAAAATTCAGAGGGATTGTCGGGAGAAAATCAGAGAAATATACGGAAGAATCACTGACCCAGAAGAATTTCAGTGAGATTGGGTGTTCGAAAGAATCTCAGAAAAAATGCCAGTGTGATTTAATTCAGAATCCCAGAGGAGTTTCCTGTCAAAAAATGTTAGAAGAATCCAGAAAGATTTCTGGAAGAATCTCAGAGAAATCTCGGGAAGCATCCCAGATGGGTTTCCGGAGGAATCTCAGAGGTATTACATGATGAATCTCAAATGGGTTTCCGGTAAAATTTTGGAGGGATTTGCAGAAAAAAAATATAAGGATATCCGGAAGGTTCCTACTATCAAACAAATCACAGAGATATTTTCAGAAAATTCCTTGGGTACTTACAGTTCGTTACAGAGAAGTTTTCAGAGATATTCTGTGACGATTCCTAGAGATATTTCCATGAGAATTCTACATATATTTCTGGACTTTCAATTCAATTTCATCGTAATGAATTAAATCGCCAGATATATAAATTCAAAAACTTTTTCAACTGAATCCTAATAAGCTTTGAAATAATTAAAAGCACAAATAAAAAAAGAAGAAAAAACTTGAATAAAAGCAGTGCAACGGTATCCTTTATATAACAGCTGCCGTTTCCACAATCATATACATCGTGCCAAAAAATTTGATTTAATTAAAGATACGACAACATCGCAGAAAAAAGTTTCACACTTGAGCCTTTGTTGCACTTGTTAAATAAAATCTGAATAACCCTGGCCGAAAAAAATCTTCCGGCATAAACCAAAGGTCGGCTGACCCAAATTTAATTCAAAGGAAACCCCTCCACGAAGGTTCAATTCGATTCAATTTAGGAAGGTGTGGCTTGCTAGCCTTGCAAAAGTTGATACCATTACTTCCTCAGTCGTAACCTTAAAAGTGCCATCAAAATAAAACCATTCACATAAAATTTACCAAACTCCTCAAATCAAAAAGTAAGGCACGACGTCTTTTTTTTTTTCATTTCCGGATCATCGTCACTGGAAACCGCATTTTTAACACGGTTACCCGGGAAATGGAAAACCAGGTTTATGGCAGCAACAGAGTAGACAATATCACGCTTTACTATGCTTCTGTTTATTTGTCCTATTTGCATCCATCTAGGGTAACAATCGTATTTTGGACTTCGTATCCTACATGAAAGTTTGAGCCCTATTCTGCATGCTTGATGGATTAGATCACTGAAAAGTTTCATGCAAACAATAATGAAACCACTATTTTATACAACTTTGGCGAGCTTTGGCAGAGACACAAGATTTGATCCTTGTGACACGCAAAAATGTTATTTTTGTTACGCCATGGAAAACGAAAAACACTCTAAACATTCGGTGCACAAATTTGAAATTAAATTTAAAAAAACTCGGGTGGCTTCAATTTTGGTGCGTAACGCTTGCAGGGTGAGCAAATTTAATTCAAATAATTTCAGTATTAAGGCTGGTTTGCTACTGACAAGAGAAGAAATCGCCTATTTCGATGCGTGGAATATTTCTTCCCAAAAATGGTCCAGAAAATCACATTTTTCTGATCGCAGTACGCAGCTGAGAAGAAATGTCATTTTAAAAGTAGGAAATTTCTTTACCCATTCAGTCAAGAATTTTCTTTACTTTTCTTAAGCGAAACAGCATACTTAGCTTTAACAACAATTGATGCATGTACAAAAAAGCCTTATATTTTTCAAAAAAAAAAAAAAACTTGCAAATTAAGTTGGTATTTTGATTTGAACTGATAAATTCTTTGGAAAATGTCCAAGTATGTCCAAAATATATATGGGTCCAAATTTTAGTGGTTACCCTATTGGTGTTCCCATTCTAATATGACCCACAGTGCTCGTTTAGCACCAAATGTTCCCAATTTTCATAAAATATTTCGCATCAACTCACATCGTGTTCTACTTTTGGAGTGGTACAGTCTGTTAACGTTACTTGCACTTGTATGCCGAATCAAGCTCTTGCCGTGGTGAGGAGAACGTATATCGCTAGGATGGGATAGGAGGAACCTGAATCTCCTCGCTCTAGTTCAGTTTCCATGCCCGATTGCAGTGCATGGTGGTCAGTGAACGAATTTACTGCACTTTCCAAAATGCACTAAAAAGCGGTAGCGGTAACGCACCTGGTGTTTTCCGCTTATAATAATTATAGTGTCAGCTTTAGCACGATGTGCTCGATAGAAATTTGAAAAGGTTTTGCTTAACCTCTGCCACTCCAAACCCGTAATTGATGGTACACTACGGATGAATGCTCTCCGAAATATAAATCATATAAGGTACCGCGGGGCAAGTGGGTAAATGGGGTAAGTGAAAACAATTGATATATTTTTCTGAATATGTGAATTAACGTTTTAAACTCATGCGTAAACCTTTGAGGTCATTGAGAACATTACGATAGGTAAGAGATTTCTGAGATTTTTCAGTCATTATTGCATAATAGAGTGAAAAATTGTTAACCTATCAACTGTTACTCCGTAACAAGTTGGCAGCGTACAATCTTATTTTAATATTTTCAGTGGAAAAAAGTTGCGGAAAATAATTTCCTGTATCACTTCTTAGTTGTCCTCTGTGACAGTTTCAAACTGCAATAAAAAAAGTTTTAGAATTAATTCGACGTAGACCTAAAAATAACTAAATTTAAACACCGTCAATTTTCTTATCAGGTGGGGCAAGTGAAAAGTTTATCATTAGAGATTGAATTTGTGTTTTCTCTTTAAGTAGCCATAAGTAAACATGGTTCGCAATTATCATAGAAAAACATAACGTGCTGATAATCCAAGAAACACTATACTCAAGCGTTAAAAGCTATAAGAAATCATGGAAATTCTCTAAAAGATGTTGCCAAACATTACAATATCAATATGTCTACTTCGGGCAGCCAATTAAAAGAAAGACGTTGACTGAAAAGTTGCAATATTAGAGAACACACGGAAATTTCGTGGAATGTCTATGTAAACCTAGTTCAAAACATAAAAATGGGGTATAGGTCTATCCACATAAAAAAGACCCTAAATACGTTATTGAAGGATTCCGTTGGATTTCTCCCGAAGAGTTATCCGACGTCATATCCGACTTTCTCAAAAACAATCAAAAACAAATAACGAGCGGTGGAAATTCTACAGCGCAGAAATGCAATTGCTGTCCTATAATGTAAGACCTAACATTGGAAATGTTGCAGTTATAATGTTGTCGAATCATTTCAACTAACATAACTGATCAGAAGAGAATGGAAGTAAAAAGAATAACATTGTATTTGTTTACATGTTACTTATGTTATTGTTCATTGGGAAGCCTTAACAAATGTTAAAGCTAATAGAAATCGTGAATATAACTGTTTGTTTTTGAATTTATTGTTCAAAACGGTAAACTTTTCACTTGCCCCACTTTTGGGGCAAGTGAAAAGTAAGGAGACATTTTTCGAAAACTTTTTCTGTATTTTTTTCTTCAATTTTTCATAAAAATCGATTTCAGCATGCTGCATATATTTGGTG
This sequence comes from Aedes aegypti, assembly GCF_002204515.2. Classification (NCBI taxonomy): domain Eukaryota; kingdom Metazoa; phylum Arthropoda; class Insecta; order Diptera; family Culicidae; genus Aedes; species Aedes aegypti. The sequence goes on from NC_035108.1 coordinate 147,006,342, forward strand.
GGAGTCAAACTAAAAAATATACACAACCTCATTTGTTTCAATTGAAAGTCCCTAGAATTGGAAGAATCTCAACTATGCGAATTCCATTGCCCACTTGCCCCACGGTACCTTATTAAACTGAAAATTGCCACCTGAAAGCTACATAGGGGATACTAAAAATTTGAATAACAATTTTCCTTTTCGTAGGGTAGCGAATGGTGTTTGTTCAAATTCAAAATAAAATGCCTACGTGCAAACATACAAGTCATAAATCGTTATCTGTCAACTGTCAACTTTTTTTTTATCAAAAAACTACATATAGGTGGACATAGTCGAATAATTGGGAAAACACGTTTCAACCAAGATGGTGTATTAGAATAAAAGGAAGCTATAGTGGAGAGTAATGTTTGCGTAGTACAACACACCCCTGAAATTTTTGAAAAGGTTGAGATGTTCGGAAACCGAAAACAAGTTAACGTATCGTCTTAAATTTAAACTTAAATAATATTGATTTTGAATATGGAAAAACAACAGAGAGAGCGATGATAAATTCCTTTTTTCTTGCTTGTTTATCGTTGGGGTAGGTGTTTTATTTTATTGGCACTATAAACAATCCCCGAACTTCCGATAGCAATAGTGTCCCCCAAGTTTGGAGTACGTTTAGAAAGATTTTATCATGCACCGCTATCCCCCCGATCTGATCAAAGTTGTAGCAGTATACGATAAACAGTCTCATTGGTGTAGTAGGCCTTGAACTGGTAAGAGGTTGTTTTGTATCGGCTGACATTTTTTCCCTTTTCAGGTGAGAAAATTTTCAAGTTTCCTACTACTGGGATTCCTGTGTGGTGCGATTGATGAAGATTTCCTGTGTGGCGCGTAGAAGAAGTTATCCTGTGTGGCGCGGAAGAGAAAGATTTCCTTTGTGGAGCGATTGAAGAAGACTTTCTGTGTGGCGCGTAGGAGGAGACATCCTGTGTGGTGCGGGAGAAGATATTTTTCAAGAAGGATTTTTTGGTTTCGGACCCATTCGAAGTTCCAAGCTTTTTGCGTGCAAGTGGAGAAACAATTTCAAAGGACTTGTTATGCATTTTGAAGTTTAAGCTTTCCCGGATCAATTTGTTTTTTCAAAACTCCGCTAAGTATCATTTTTGTTACAGTTTATTAGTTTAGTTTAGTTCATTTTCTTCATTGGATTTTTTCTACCACGGCTATGGATGTGGATGATAAAGGTTCTGGCTCAAAAGAAGATGATCCTCCACCAGGACCGTCTTCTGTTACAAAGCCATTGCGCATTAAAATTTACCCTCCATCATTTTCTGGCCCTTTTATAGTATTTTTTCGCAAAAGAGATAAACCTATTAATGTTTTATTAATTTCGTCTAGAGTAAAGTGGGGAAAAAGTTCGAGTGGGGTAAGAGCTTCTTTTTAAGATTCCTAGCTCAATTCAAAACAAATCTTATAAATGTCATTGTGGTTTGAATGCTATTCAAGTAAGAGACTTTTACTCCAAATATCATAAAAATCGACTGAGATTTGGAAAAGTTATGGCTATTTGTTGTTTTTCGACGTGAATATTGTAATTTTTGGTCAAACTTTCGTTGCATGGAACCAATTGAAGATAAAATCTTTTTCAATATTTTATGTAAGGGCGTTTCTAGGCCTATCATAAGGTCGCTTTGAAGTGTATTAGATTTTGCATGAATGCTTGAAAACAATTTTTGGCCCATAGTGGGGCAAAAGTTCGAATCAGCGGGGCAAAAGTTCGACCCATGTACCGTTAAGTCACCAGTCACCGTGCGGGCTCCATTCACCGTGCACATATACAAATTCCTACAGAATATTCATACAATTTTCACAAATTATTCTTTTGTCAGCAAAATAAGATAAAACTGATAAAATGAAGTAGTTTTTGTCACGAAGCATTTTGAAAAACCTAGTTTATGTAGTCAAAATCATGTGAATTCTGTTTGATAATGAGACTTTTCAACACTCTTAGTAGAAACGCCAAAAATTACCATTTTCCATTTTAACGTTAGAGTATGAAATTTTTCAAAATTTCCACAAGTTTACACTGTGGATACTACTAGTTAGATGTATTTCATCGTATGAGCAATGAAATTTTATGCAATTTATAATTTTTTATTGTGTTTCAGTTAAAACCCAAATGCACGGTAAATGGACCCTTTTCAATATGTATGGTTCCCATTACCGTGCATTACTGTAAAAAGCTTGAAATTATTCGGTAATATAAGATTTATTGTTATGTCGTAATTAAAAAACTTCATATTGAGTGTTTGAGTGAATATGAAATGGTTTGGACAATACAGTCAAACCTCCTATAACGATTTTAATGAAAAATTATTTATTTAGTAAATTTTTAAATTTTTTATGGTTTTTATTATAAATGAAGATTTTAATACTCTTAAAAATGAGTGCGCACACTACTAGCAACATAGTTGCTCCATTACCAACGTTTCTTCAAGATACAAAATTAAATCATGACGAAAACTGTATGCACGGTGAATGGTGCACTAGTGTGCACGGTAAATGGTGACATAGCACGGTACGAGGCGACCTTAACATTCCATTTTCAAACATATTTTTAGAGTATTTTTTGTTATCCAACACTAGTTTTATATTTTTTCCTGAATTATTATATGATTGTACGCTACGTAGTGGTATTTTAGTACGCATCAAATTATTTGGCAAAGTTATACAATTTATTGAAGTGCAATTTTTTCTTAAATGCACGGTGAATGGTAGCTTAACGGTATAACATCACGGAAAAAAATTCAAATTGCCTAAAATCCACATATTATCTTCAAATTTAGTTAAATTTGTCTGATCGTGTGAAAACTGTCATCAAAATTTTACATTTCCACTTAGTTTTGCGAAAAACTGCTATTTTTGAGTATATTACAATTAACCCGGTTTTGGGCAATTCTTTTATGAAATTTTAGTGTGTATTTTTCGGCAAACTTAAGTTTACGGCTGGTGTAAAGTATGCCTGTCATAAAATGATCGATATTTTGTGTTTTAGCTAGCGAACTTTTGCCCCACACTAGATCGAACTTTTGCCCCACCGGTGAGGCAAAAGTTCGAATAAGACAATAAATTTTGAAACTGTTATAACTAAAAATGGGTAAATATTTGGACACAAGTTTGTTCAGCAAAATTATAGCCAATATTTTGAAGGTTCACTGTATGGTATTTGTTTTGTTTTAACTGCTATTGTTTTCCTGGAAACTTTGATTATACCACTAAGGTCGAACTTTTGCCCCACCTTACCCCACCTAAGGTTTATGAAAAATACTCGTCTGTCAAAGAAATCAAAAAGGTTTCTCTTGACAAGTTACGAGTTGTTTTTGGTTCTCATGATGACGCCAACTCCCTTTTGGAATCTCAGCTTTTTGCGGGATCTTATCGTGTATACGCACCATGTGATTTCAGTGAAATCAGTGGTGTTATATACGATGAATCTTTAGAATGTAATGACATTATTAATCATGGCATTGGAATATTTAAAAATAAGGCTATTCTGGCTGTTAGCGTTTTAGATTGCCACAGATTATCTAAGCTTTTTTTAAATGACAAAGAAGCTCAATATGTTCACTCCGAATGCATTAAGATTACTTTTGCTGGATCAGTAATTCCGGACTTTGTGGAGGTTGATAGAGTTATTTTTCGAGTTAGGTTTTATTATCCTAAATTGATGCACTGTGAACGATGTCTTCTTTTCGGACACACTGTACAATTTTGCTCAAATAAACATGAATGTTTGAAATGTGCACAATCCCATTTATCATCTGATTGTAAAAAACATTCAGAATGTTGTGTTTATTGTAATCAGAAACATATTGCCTTGAAGGATTGTCCTGTATACATTAGTAATCAATCAAAACATAATCAAAAACATAAAAATATAAATCAATTCTCATATTCAGAGATTTTGAAGAATTCTAAAGACATTTCAACTCCTAATGTTTATGAGTCTTTACCAGATGATGAACCGGATAATTCATTGAATTCAGATAATTTTGTTTACAAGCCACCTCCTAAAAGAAAAAGAATTCTCAAATCATCTAGTCAACCTCTAGAAAGTAATAATTCTAAAGTAAAATCATTTGACAAAAATTTTCCTTGTTTGATTCCTTCTACTTCTAGTACTATCCCAGAATTTCAACGTGTTGAGTCTGATTGCAGAAGCATTATTCCTAAAGTAGATAGATTAAAAGCTCTGATTGCAAATAACAACATTGATGTTTTTTGTTTAAATGAAACATGGTTGACTGAATCGAAAGTTTTATGTTTTCCTTCATTCAACATTATTCGGAAAGATAGGGATATTACATTTGGAGGGGTACTAATTGGTATTAGAAGTGGCATCGAGTATAAGTATTTGAATTTATCATTAAACATACAACTTGAATATATTATAATTTCCATTAAACAAAATGATTCTAATTTTTGTATTATTTGTTTATATGCTCCTCCAGAAGCCATGCGCGCGGGCGGCTGAGTTTTGAGTTTTGTGTCACGTCTACCTCGTCCGCTTTCTTTTTTCTTTTCATTTTTTTTTCAAATCCGCTGGTGAAAATTAGATTCGGCGGTGCTACGCCACGTGCAAATGTTTTGTGGAAACATGTTTTTCGAAGTGATAGATGTGTTTTTTTATCGGAGATTATACCTGAAGATGTTGTGTGAAGTTTTGTTTTTTACTTTTATTCGATTTGCTTGAGTTTTGCTCGAGAGTGCTATGTAACGGCACCATCAATAGGGCACTTGCAGCCTTTGTTTAGTGTGCCCAACGGATCCCTTTGATTTTGCTGGGAAACGTTTCGTAGCGTGTTTCCCGTTTCAAACCGTTACTTAGCAAAATCAAAGGGAGCCGTTGGGCACACTTTTGTTTGCTGCAAGCGCCCTATCGAATTCTGTTCGCTTGACTTGTTTTTTTTTATCTCCCGTGCGTATTGATTCAAAAATTGGTTCGTGGATGCTCGATTCGGGATGGATTAAGAACTGCAGTGCGTGCATTTTGATGGGCAGTGCTAAAATACGGCTCACACTATTGTTTATTATTAGAGGAGCAACAGATTGCGCGGATATTCGAAAAAGGAATTTGGTGAGTTTGTTCTAATCAGCAGCGCATGATCGCAATCCGTAAATAATTCATTTGTCTGCCACCGTCTACCAAACGTATCCCATGGCACTACCCTTTCCATCAACATTCCACAACATCCCGTAACACCTATGAGAGGTCGTAGAGTTCTCTGCATCTTTCTTAAGTAGGTGTTCAATCAATCATCCTTTCCCATTCCCCAGCTTTCGCAAGGACGTGGACAGGACAGCTCTCGACTATTGGAGGATGCGTCAATCTTGTCTAAGAGTTAGAGGTTAACCCCAAATTTCTGACTTTGGTAACGGACGGGAAGGAGGCAACCCTCATACAATGGTCTAGGACTGTACCACCTACGAATTTGTGCGAAATGCTCAATGCTAATGCTAATGCTAATTTGTTTATATGCTCCTCCAAATTCGTCTTTCTCAATATCTGAAGTGAAAATGATTATTGATAATGTTCCTTTTCCCTTTTTTATATTGGGTGATTTTAATGCCCACAATTATTCTTGGGGAAATGATAAAGTTGATGGTCGTGGTTTGTTAATTATGGATCTTATTGATGAATGCAATTTAAATATTCTTAATGATGGTTCATTTACAAGAATTGCAGTGCCTCCATTACAAAATTCATGTATAGATTTATCTTTATGTTCTAGTAATTTAGCTTTCATATCATCTTGGAAAACAATAAATGATCCAAATGGAAGCGATCATCTTCCTATCTTGATTCAAGTTGCTAGTTCAACATGTAGTACAAATGTAGATAATTCCCATATTCATGATTATTCAAAAAATGTTGACTGGATGAAATTTTCTGATTTGATGTCCACTTCATTGATACATTTAGAGGACCTTTGTTCACCAATTGAAAATTATAATCAATTCATTAAAATTTAAGTAAAGTGTTTACAAAAGTCACAGAAAAAACAGTCAGTTTCTAAAATTCAAAAAAATAGGCGTTCTACATTTTGGTGTGATGAAGATTGTTCTATTGCTTTGAAAACCAAATCGAATGCTTTTAAAAAATTTCGTCACTCTTGCACTAGAGAAAATTATTTGTTATACTGTAGAGAAGAAGCTATGTTTACTCGTATAACTAAATTTAAGAAAAGGAATTATTGGAAACATTTCATTGAAAATCTTGATAGGGAAACTTCATTATCAATCTTGTGGACTGTTGCAAAAAATTTAAGAAATTATGATAATTCTACTATAAATACATTGGAATATTCAGATAGTTGGATTAATCAATTTGCATCTAAAATTTGTCCTGATTTTGTTCCTTATAATATAAATTTTAAAAACAAACAGGCCATCAATTTTTTTTCCTAAACTTTGTTCTCCATTTTCAATAGATGAGTTTAATTTAGCTTTATCTATTACTAACAATACTGCTCCGGGTATTGATAATGTTAAATTTATTGTTCTTAAAAGTTTGCCATATGAAGGAAAAGTTTATTTACTTTCCATATATAATTGTTTTCTTTCACAAAATATACTTCCATTAGAATGGCGTGCAATCAAAGTAGTTAGTATATTAAAGCCTGGTAAAGATCCCTCTCTGGCTGATAGTCGTAGACCAATTAGTTTATTGTCTTGTCTTCGAAAACTTATGGAAAGAATGATTTTAAATCGCCTTGAGTTATGGGCAGTATGTAATTTTTGCACTAGTCTTTGAAAATACATTCATTTTGCATGGATTCCATCGATCATGATTTCAAATTTATATTTATGTTCCCAAATTTCACGCTACAAAAATGATAATATTAATCATATAAAAATATTAACAAGAGTGCATAAAACTAATAGTTTTTGAATTATGAATTTAGTGGCTTAGGTGTCTGGTACCGCTCCATCCCATTACCCTGAACGCCTCTACCCCGAAAGTCATTACCTCGAATGGGTCATTACCCAGAACGCCACTACCCCGAATAAGTCATTACCCCGAATAGTATGAGATACAGTACAGTATCTTGTTTTGCGGGTAAAAATGCGTCTCTCTGATGAAAACAGGTAATTAATGTCGCGTCAAATTCGTCGGTAAAATGTTCATCATATATTTTCCCTTCTTTCATATGTCAGCTATTCTCTCGAAATATCTTGTTGGCAATTATCTTCTTCTCATTCTTTCTGAGACAGTGCCTGTTTATCAGCTCAGTGGGCATTTTCACAGTTCAAGGATTCATTCACAAATTGCATAACGCTAAAAATTACCATTTTTGACACCTACTCAACCCCTCGTACCATTTTTTGTATGAAAATTCTACATATTATTTATGGGCTGTAACATTTTAAGGACAACCACCCACAATATTTGTATACCTTCAGCGTTACGAAATTTGTGAATGGGCTTTAAATGCATTAAGCCTTTTATTGACTGAGAGCTTTCCTAGTCAATTTACCATTCTTGTACATGTGCTTCTATGCCCAGAGACCGGAGGAATTCGAACCCATAACCCCCAATAGGGTTTTGCTGAACAGCTGCGTGATTACCGGTATTGTGACTTCTTGGCGGTGTTCATATTTCAATTTTGTTTTTAAACAAATATTTTCCTTTATTATGAATATAGGTTGTGCCATAGCATCACGTTGTAACAGTGATCATTCACGCCATAGCTGCAAACATCTTACCAGAAATTTGCCCTTCTTTCTTAAATTGGCCGTTCTTTAAAGTTTTCGTTGGATAAGCTAGTCACTAATGTTTCCATATAAAACAGCTTTTTTAAAAGGAATATATCCTGAAGGCATTCACTAAAGTGAATCCTGCTATAATTCTAATCAGAAATGTGCTTTTTCGCCCTTTTTCTAACATGTACAAGTGTATTAACGTTTTCTTGCTATAGGGAAACGGTTGTCTATCAGGTTGCTCTTTAAGCGGGTTCCATAGAACAATACTTGCAGTGCAGCGACTATCTCAGGGTTATCTTCCATTACCATCGTTTACGAAACAAGATATTTAAGAAGGTCTTAATGCTAGTAGCCCAACCCCTACAAAAATGAGTAGAAGAAGTGGGTACCGACGTCTAATAAGAGACTTTTAATAGGCTGTTCTTCAGAGCATTGCAATGTGGCTGTGTGAATCTCCTCCAAAATTAGAGGACAATTCCAAACAAAACTTAGTATGTAAAAATTATTTGCTGAAAAGCTAACTGTTTTTTTATTTAATATTTGAAAAACACATTGTTGAGTCAAACTCGTGAAATACTCATAAGGAATCGTACAATTATCTCCCCACTCTATAATTAGAATAAGTCTCAAAATGTTATGCATTCGGGGTGATGGCGTTCGGGGTAGTGGCATTCGGGGTAGTGGCGTTCGGGGTAGCGTCATAGAGTCGTCTGGTACTGTGGGATCTTCCCCTATTTTGTTAAGGTACAGGGGGAAGTGTATCAGTGGGGTAAGTGGATCATTCGTCAATATTAAGCATAATAAAAAAAAAATACTTCGCCACCCTTGGAGATGGCTCAGTAATGTACAATTTTGTTTGCCGACATGACTCCAAACTATTCGATTATGTAATTATGTAACCAGAACACATGATAATACAATGAACAATGATTGATTGTTTGCTAATAAATATTATTCAATTGATTCACGGATCACAAATCATGTCTCACAACAGAAAGCTGTTTGTTCCCTTCCATTCAGCAATAGTAACAATTTCCCATTAATCCCATGCCAAACTGGAATGCTTTGCAATGCCTACCTACAACCTATTTGCAATGTGTATCCCACTTGTGACATTTCGAACGATTGTATGACTGTGCATAAATTCATGCTCTCATGAGCTCGGAAGCACAATGGCAGGGTTGGTAGCGGCTAGATAGCAGAATGACACCTAGGGACTTTGATGACTAAAAGTGGTTTCAAATCTACAAGGATTAAAATATTTGCCAATAAACAAAAATTAAATTGAAATGTAGTTGTTTACTTTATTTACACAATAAAAAACAAACCATTCTGAACTTTCAAATTAAATTGAAGCATATAACTTGAACGAGTTTCCGACGAACTATTCGATTAATGTTTAGTTGTAAATACTTAAGGTCTCTGGTAAGGTTTCGTGAGAGTTTTGATCAGATTAGGTAGGTTGAAGATATTCATGAAAATTTACAGCCGAAAATTGCTGCAGAGAAACTCTATCAGCTATTTATTCAGCAGGTCTGTTAGATCTCTTGCTGTTTGCCAAATTTATTAAATGTCTCAAACAGAGCCTTTCATCCAATTAGTGAATTTTAGTGAGATCGAAAATAGTAACTGAAAAGTGAATCGCTACCAACCCTGTCATGTGTTTGATGTTGTCTCACTCCCATGTCTGCTCACTTACCTCTATCGGCTTCGGACTGCAGCGGGCCCACGTTGCCGAAGAATCGTTTGTCCAGAATCTGTAACAGCTGGAGCGCAGTCGAGTGGACTTCCACGCGTGGACATCCCGTCATCAGCAGCGTAACGTTGATAACCGATGTGTAGTGGTCACACGGGTACTCCCTGTATGGACACGAGAATAAATAGTAAAATTAATAAAGTGCACAGATAAGCCAATGGATGCAAATAATAATTTATATGGATTTATTCGAGACAAGGAGTTCTCAGAGCTTTTCAAATCAATTATTTATCAAAAATAAATTACTAGCTCTCAAGATCTAAATTAATGATGGTTGATTTTGTTGTTAATAATTGCAAGGAAATCCTCATGTTTCTCAAAATTTGCTGGGATATTTCAGATGATACTTTGGATCATTGTCGTTCCCAACGACTATCAACGGGCTATCATTGCTGATATTAACAATTTCATCTCTTAATTTCAATTAAATTCAAGATCGAAAGGGGACTGAGGGGAATTTTTGTCATTTAAAAACGCAAACACCAACCAGGCAAACTATTGGAATCTATATGCTATGAGTTGGAGAAATTTCACTCTTGTTAGTTGAAATAGATTCTAGAAGCAAAGTTATACGTACATATGCAATAGAACCCAAAATCTACTTTGGTCAGCACTGTTGACTCAACACTCCAGTTTCACATCTCATCAGTATTACGAGCAAGTTTGATGGAAATGAAATTTCATACCTCTTGTTGTGTAAAGCTTCACATTTGAGGTTGAGGACAGAAAAAGCTTTTCACTGGAAGCTGAAGAGCTGAATTACTCATAGCTCATGACTTTCGATTAGAAATAGAAGAGAATTGATGCCAAAAATAATACGAAAAAATCGATAATTGCCAATTAATTGATTATGTATTTGATTACGAAACAGATGTAGCACTATTTGAATCCCCTTAGCTCAGTAGTTAAAATCGAAGCCAAGATGCAGCGGCAAGATGAAGGCGTTAAGTATGTGAGAGAATGTTACAGTTGAAACTAACAAGAAAATTGTCCCTCCCGCAGTATCCATGTTTAATTGAATATTAACAAAATTTCGTTTTTACCAATATTGTTGTACTATAAAAACAGGAATAAGGCCCAAATCACGTATGGGTATCATAATTTTCCAGGCATCCCCATGCCACTGATGCTTATCCCAACTGTCTATCAATCCATCTAAACTGTCTATCAACTAACAACCGCTGATCCTACCCTATCGAATATACTTCACACGCCATCCATACCTGCTGGGCAGCAATTCATAACCATCTCATGAGTCGAGTAACAAACTCTTCATGTTCATCATTAAATTTCCATATGTTTACTGGTGAATACGATAAAGCCTACATTGTACGAAGTAATTAAAAAGTTTATTATCGCCAGATTCAGGGAATACTGCCTATACCATGCGGCTCTTGTTCTTTTTCGGAAAAGAAACGTGTAAAACAGTACGTGACTGTTGCCGTTGGCGAGGAGGCCTAACAATTTTAGAGAAAGGATCGCATTTCTGTCGCTCATAAGAATTAACGTTCAACGCTTCGTCATCGTAATCATCGTCATCATCGAAACTTCATAAGCAGTTTTTCTGCCCAAAACTCAAAATTATACGATGAAAATGTGTTCACTGTGTTTCGGTTGGAGAATAGAATACAGTGAACATATTTTACTGTAAATTTTCTTGATTTTGAACGAAAAAAACTGCTTTTGAAAATTCCAAAATCAATGACGGATTCTGGGGTCCCATCCCGAAGAAAGCTCGCGTAATTTTCGAAGAAAAGACAAACACGAACCTTCCATGAATTAAAGCTATTGCCACCTTGACGAATGCTTGTAGCAGCGTTCATCTGCTCCTTCTCTTTCTCCTTCTTTCTCTCTAGAGCACCTTCACAAAAAATTATTAACTGTTTTTTAACACTTCTATTACGCTCTTGACGTTTTCCCGCTCTGTGCTCTTGCACTCTGCGCAGTCTGCCAGTGGTTTACTCTTGCATGTTGCGCAGACTGTCTTTTCATCTTCCTTCGCTTCTCTGTCTCCTTCCGTCGTTCATCCTCTTCATCACTTCTTGTTTCCAACCTACGACGCCGGGGGAAGTCTGGAGGAGTACCGGTTTGGCAAACGTCCGCACTGATGGTGCCTCGACTACCGGCGGCTATCACATCGTTTTCTTTCTTTGTCAGGCTGACTCGAGTGCCGAGGTTGGTCAAACGATTTCGGTTGGGGGTTGACTTCCGGTTAATTAGCGCTTCGATGACCCGATGCCAGGCACTGTTCTCTGCCTCTCGGTTCTCTGTTCTTCACGCCAGTTTATCAGCTAGATAGACGTTATCTCCACCATCATATTGCTCGCCAGATTCCAAAGGTTAGGATCGCTCATCATTTTGATTACCACTCTGTCTGCATTGAAGTCCTGTCCAAAAGCAGCCGACACCGCGCTTCGTTCCATGTTGAACCTCGGGCAATCGAAGACATGTTCCGGCGTTTCTTCTCTCTCTTTACACACGGGATAAAACGTCGACAGCGCGTAGCCGAACCGATGCAAGTACTGTTTGGAGCAACCGAAACCTAACAGGAATTGTGTCAGGTGGAAGTTCACTTCGTCATGCTCCCGGTTTACCCAGGTCAACACGTTCGGGATGAGTCTGTGAGTCCACCTACCTTTCTCAGAGGCATCCCATTCTTGCTGCCGATGATATTGTTCTGTATGCGCTTGCAACCCTCATGGCCATGAGCCGGAACGTGCTGTTCAACTTGTCCCGATTACGCTTGGTTTGCAGTGCTGCACCCTAGGGTGGAACTCCGTATCTCAGTATCGACGATGATACGCTAGCCAGAAGACGCCTCCTATTGGTTCTTGGACCATGAGCGTTCGACATGATCCTTGTAAGTGCGTTGGTCATCTTTGCCGTCTTTTCACATGCATAGTCGACGAGGCTGTCGTCTATAATCACGCCCAGCTGTCTGAGCGACCGCTGTGATGCTATGACATGTTCTCCGATGGTAATCTCAGCGTGTTGAATCGCTTTGCGATTGCTGACTAGTAGCATCTCAGTTTTGTAGTGGACTATCTTCAGCATGACTCCATTCATCCAAAATCTCGATCGTGTCCAATGCCTCCGTGGCTTCCACTTCCTCCAGTGTTTTGCCTCCGCAGAATCCGACAAAGATAGGCAGGAACCCGCATTCTATGCAACGCTGTGGCGATGGCCTCCCAACTGGCGCTACTGAACGCGTTCTTGAACATCTACCGTAACTACGGCACAGAAACGATTTCCTCTTCGTTTTTGCTTCAATGCCATCTCGGCCCTCTCCAGGACCGTCCGAATTGCCTCTACCGTCGACTTTCCCTTCCGGAATCCGAACTGCCTATTCGATAGTCCGTTCTCTTTCACCGTTCATTTGGCCACCTTGTTTAGGATGATCCTATCCAAGAGTTTGCCCATTGTAGCCAGCAACCATATATACCTATATGATGATGGATCACCGGGTGGTTTTCCTGGCTTCGGTAGCAGCACTAGTTTCTGAATCTTCCATAAATCTGAGAAGTGACCTTTGTCCAGGCATTTCTGCATCACCTTCCAGAACATATCCAGGTACGCTAGGATCGCCGCTTTAAGTGCCACATTCGGTATTCCGTCCGGTCCGGGGGCCTTTTTCGCCTTCAATGCTTTCGCCGCTGCTACAAGCTCCTCATTGAAGACCTGACGATCTTCAGCGTTTGCTTCTTCCTCGTCGACATACGGTATGGGTGGCCACGGCGTCATATCATGCGTTGGACAGAGACCTTCGACTATAACCCTCAGCTTTTCAGCACACGTTTCCACCGGCATTGATGGACCCTTGACTTTCGCCATGAACACTCGATAAGCGTCCCCCCACATTGAGCCAGAACGCAAAATTATGAAGAAAACAATATTTTAACTATGAAGATGATTTTTTAGAACAAAAGTGTCTTCGGCAAAATTGTTACATATGATGAGGACTACATTTTGACATTAAGTGACATTAGGGTGGTCCAATAAAATACGGATATATTTTTGCCAACTTTGATGCTTTTCAAGTTAACGCTTTAAAGTGTTCTAGGAAGTTGTTCTTTGTTTATTTTGAACAACTTTGCCGAAGACGCCAACCTTGTAAGTTTACTGTAGCACTTGCTATAACGTTTTCAATAATGCAGGGTAGGGTGGTCCATGAAAAATTGATATTTTGCCCATAACTTTTTTTATTTCAAATTCTATCAAAATTACGTCTTCATTGCATCCCCGTTATTCCCCCTTTTTGAGATATTGACGTTTGAAAAATATTTTTTTGTTTTGAATAATAATGGTCATTTCTCATGAACGAATGAATAGAATCACCTAATTTTTTCACCAAAATGCGCATTCCAACTACTTCTAAAACTTTGTAGAAGACGTAATTTTGATAGAATTTGAAATAAAAAAGTGATGGGCTAAATATCAATTTTTCATGGACTACCCTACCCTGGATCATTGAAAACGTCATATCAAGGGCAAAAGTAGACTTACATGGTTGGCGTCTTCGGCAAAGTTGTTCAAAATTAAACATAGAGCAACTTCCTAGAACACTTCAGAGCGCAAACTTGAAAAGCATAAAAGTTGGCAAGAATATTTCCGTATTTTATTGGACCACCCTAATGTCACTTAATGTCAAAATGTAGTCCTCCTCATATGTAACAATTTCGCCGAAGACACTTTTGTTCTAAAAATCATCTTCATAGTTAAAATATTTTTTTCCTCCTCATTTTGCTCTCTGGTCCAATGTGCAGGGGTTGGCGTCCGTTGCTCGGCACAGTTCCTTGTAGCACTCAGACTCGCTCAGCGTTATCTCGCGTTTGAAAGCAGCTCTGGCTGCTTGGAATAAGACCTTTCGCTCCTTTTTTGCCTTCTACGTTACTTGGTAACACCTCCTGGCTTTAAGGCAAGCAGCGCGGTGGCCGTTAAGTGCCTCGTTTCACCACCTCGTTGCCATTCGCTGTTGTCAGCCCTACCGCATCCAAGTTCAGGGCATCGCTGTCGATGGGAAGTGCCTCAACGAAAGTCTTCGTCTTCCACTGTCAGTCGCCAATTGTGTTCCCCTGCACTGTCGCAGTGTTCCACTAGCCAATCCTGTAAGGAATCGTCTGGTGATCGCTATGGATGTACTCTTCGCTTACCCTACAGTTCATGTTTCCCGCCAGTAGTGATGGGCTACTAAATGTTAGGTCGATGATCGACTCTCGTCCGTCTTTACGAAATTTGCTAACGGTGCCTTCGTACGTCTAGCATTGCTAGAGCCTACAGTAGGGTGGAACCTCTAGCATTGGTTATACCCTGCTACCCCACTCCACTGCCCATGCATTGAAGTCATCTCAAATCAACACTGGTTTTCGACCAACTAGCACGTCGGTCAACTCCTTCAACATCCCACTAAATTCTTTTAGCGTCCCCCTAAGAAGCGCGTAGCAGCTGCAAAAGTAGGTTCCGTTGAGTTATCCGCCAACTAATTGGCGTTATTGAGTGGTACTCGATACGGTTCAGCTAGCTATTATCGCAACGTCACACTTAGTTTCTGTTATCGACTGCCACAACAGTTGCTGTACGGTGTCGCAGTGCATCAGATTGATCTGCGTTACCTCCGTTACTGACGGGCTGCGATCGCCTTTCTTTCGGTACGCACGGCAATTAAAGCTGCCCGTCGAATGGGTGTTTCCTTCCTCCGGTGAGCAGAGCGAGCACCTTGGTAGATTCTTCTAGTCTTTCCCAAAGTGACCTCTTTCTTCACATGTCCTACACAGTTCGGTTCTGTCCAGACCTTAACAGCTCTCCGCCGGGTATCCGAAGTCCTTGAAGCATCGCATCGGTGGCTTATCTGCTCGTGTGACGAGTCTCAGTGAGCATAAAGACCAGCCTATTCTCATCTTTCCTTTCTCCACCAGTTTGTTCGTCGTGTCAACTGGTAGCCGAATCGTCGCTGACAGTGTGCCGTTGTACGACTTCCCCAAACGGATTGCCATGACCTCCACTCCAAGGCTGCATTCCTTATGCAGCTCCTCACTCACCTCGTCCGGATATCTGCACTCAACAAATGCTTCCTAAGTAAGTGCCCTTACGTTCGCCAAAGATTTCGCGACTAACTCCTGATAGGCCGAGCACTTGATCGTTGGGTCGCTCTTCAGCTCAAACAGCATCTCCCCTTTCTGGGTGCGTGGAGTTCTAACCGAGGTCTCCGAGGTCCTTCAGGTTTGGATCGTCCTTAACATTTCGAAGGATATCCGCGTACAAAGTTTGGTCGTTTTCCTTAACAAGTATTGGATCCCCTTTCGACCACTCACGCTGCGGGTGTCTCTACGCTTTCTTCTTCTCGTTCTTTTTCTTCTCCACCTTCTCTTTCTGTTTATTTTCTTTATCGTTGACGACGGTTAGCCATCCGTCATCGCTTCCGTCCTTTTCCGGCACTCCTTTTCCTTGCTCATTGCGCTGATTTTTTGGGGCTTCCTCTCCTCCTGGTGAGTCTCTGTCTCGCTTCTTCGTAGGTTTGTCACTTCGTACCTTCGGGGTCCTAAGCTTGTCGTATATCGTGTGGCCGGTACGATGATACTCTATGCCCAGAATTATCAAGAAAATTTGCATTACCATAAGATCCTTGACCGATGCTCAGATAGCCTTAACGGTAAACGCGCAGCTATTCAGCAAAACCAAGCTAAGGGTCGTGGGTTTGAGTTCGGCCAAGGATCTTTTCGGGTTATTTTTAGGTATTTTAGAATAGTATTGTATTTTTCCATATAAGAGAAACGAAGAGTTTTGTATGGAGACAGCAAGCATGTTGAAAAAGTCGATTTATTCTAAATTTTATCGTAAAATTCCAACCAAATTTTATCGGATATTAAAGTTTATGTCCTATTTTGCATGCTTGCTGGATTAGATCACAAAAAAGTTTGATAAATCATAGGGGAACATGGTCCAATACGCACTGATGGGGTAAAATGGCTCACCTCATTAAATCATTCCTACAACGTTACAATTTGTATTCTTTACCAAACGATGGTAAAATATGTTTACCCAAGAGTTGTCGCTACAACCCTTGGGCATTACTCATAGATTTTTCCTTGAATTCCCGGTGAAATTAATCATTTTTCACTTTTTTGCCTAAATGTTAAGGTTTCCCGATTATTTTATTAAAGAATAAGTGTTTCCATACCACAGAGCAAACTCATGGAGAAACATGGTTGCTTACTCCTAGTTCTCCATACTAAATGGCATTCTACCCCACCCATTCGATCATTTTGAACCACCCCCATTTTTCAACCAACTTTTCTATACGATTTAAGACCGTAAAAAACTCAAATTTGGAAAATGTTTTCAAAGTGGTAGCTAGCAAATATTGTAAAGTTACTGTTAAGACTTCGAATAGTGTGAAAATGTAGATCTCATTAAGAGAAAACGACACAAATTCTTAAAGTGGCATTTTGGACCATTTTGCCCTACCTTGAATGTCACCAATAAAACCAGTGTCTAATACAACTTTGGCGACCTGTAGCTAAACATTGTGACGTGCAGAGACATTTCTAAAAACGCCATCAGATTCAGCGACCCGAAATCTAACAGAGAATCATAAATTAATCCTTGAGACACGCAAAAAGGTCATTTTTGTTACGCTGTGTAATTGTGGAAATGCTTATATAAACACCAAGTTGAGACGCAGGCTCTGTTCCAGCTGGGACGTAACGCATCAGAAAGAAGAAGAAGAATGTTCAATTCCAATGAAAATACCTCTGACACTGAGAGTAACGCTTCTAAAATTACCCCTTGTATTCGATACCCTCGAGAGCAAAAGGGGACGTGTGTCACCGACATCATCATTCTTTTGATTTATCGTGAAAACACATTTCTATTTGCCAGATTATAGATGCAAGAGGTCGTACACATGCGGTAGTGCTTCGCATAAACGATGACACACGTGCCCCCAAAAGATGCGACATATTTCGGATTTCCCCCCTCTGTTGCTCACGGATCGATTTCGGAGAAACTTGACACGAGGCGACAAAATAGGCCTACACTACCCGCCTGAAGTATGGGATCGGTTAGAAGTACATAGCAAAAATCTATAAAAAAAATAATAAAAGCGCTGCAACGGCATCTATGTTCACTTGTTATTTCCATTTTTTTTTTCTAAGATGTTGCAATATTCGGCAAACCGTTTCCAACCTTTAGGTGGGTAGTGTATTTTCAAGATAATCCAGTGGTAAGCACATCCAAATAGAATTATTCCAGCGAATCATCAGATGAAGAAAATAAAACACGTCAAAAGAATGACACTGACTGGTAAGGTGATGAACCAAATAAGGGCTATGAATGGAGGAGAGGTACAAATCCTAAGGAGAATATAAAACGAAACCACACATCAAATTTTCAAGAACGAAATGTTATCGATTGGTCAACCTCCGGAGGTTAACAATCGATCACATTTTTAAACACAAAGCTTCGTTTACTTACTTAGATTTGTAGCCTTGAAGATTTAAAGCGTGACTTTGATTCATCTTCACCTTAATGTACTTTCAGGGTAGTGGTATTTGGGCTAATTCGATAGAATCATCTTAGTGATTCAGCTACATACATTCTTATAGAGGTCTCAAAATTCAAAATCCAGATTTGTGCAACCTAAGCTACAACGGATTTAGTAACGCAGTTCAAATTGAACACACATCGTTACCCTTCATGATTAGAGAAACTCATGCGAGCACCATTTCTTATCTAATGAAAATTGCTTACGACTTTTTACTGCCTGTCGGAGAGAGACAAAAAGAGAAGGTACGACACACGCAGATATAATTTTATTACATCCCTAAAGGGTACAA
The DNA here is from genome assembly GCF_002204515.2 of Aedes aegypti. NCBI lineage: Eukaryota > Metazoa > Arthropoda > Insecta > Diptera > Culicidae > Aedes > Aedes aegypti. The sequence goes on from NC_035108.1 coordinate 147,024,657, forward strand.
AGAGAAATTCCACTGGTACCGTTCGCATTATTTGTGCTCATAAAATAGATAATGGGAGCTGAATGGGAGCGAATCGTAAATCGAAGGACGCCACGCCACGAGCTTCTTCATGGTTCATAAAATATTCAATCCCCAATCCAGTGGCAGGTGAAGCGCATAGATAAGTGATCCATTTGCAAAGCGAATAACACCGGTGAAAAGAGGTATTATATATTCCAAATATACATACGAGTCGATCGCTCCAGGTAGGGAGTCATATTTCAACTTCAAACGTCAACAGAGTATGAAGTAATTGGTTTATAACTGAAAATGAGGCAAACATCGTTGCTTCATTATGAAGCAGAGTTTTAAACTATCCGTACAAAACAGTACGTGATTAGCAACCAAACATATTTTTTCTCTCAGAAGTTTTAGATTCCATACTCCAGAAATGTTGAAAAGAAAGAAAGTTTGAACAAATATTAAACTTGTTTTAGTTGAAAGTAGTATTCTCCAAAATTTTCCTAATTTTACCAAAAAATCATCTTTGTTTGACCATAACTTCATGAAAACTAAATCGGTTCTAAATCTTTCTAGATACTTTTGTAGCTAATTTAGCTATTATCAAACTGTAACTTGGGTAACTTGCAACAGGGGTGAAACTTGCAACACTTCGACATGTAACCGAATTGACGTTTCGTCTAGCATTGAGTTAAGTTAATATGATATGTTCGCCGTTTCTTGGTATTAGGTATAAAACGTAATATTTTGGCGAGTGTTTAGATTTTTTTCTTTGCTTGAGGTTTACTGGAGGTGGAAATTATATTAAACTCTGGATTGTATGAAAATAATGTTCCTCATACCACACAAACGGTAGAAATATGTCATTTGAGGCATTTGCTATCAGTTACAGTACTTAGTAATATACAAATTGTCAGTATAAAAGTTTGGATAATTTTATACTTAAACAATATAAAAATTCAAAACCGTTTTTGACTCCCCTTGTAGGATAACTAGCAAAAGCAATTTTAATCTCAATTAGATATTTCTTACCGCTTTTTTTCCAAAAGCGCAATTATTTCTGAACAGCTCCGAACACGTTCACGAATCACTTTAGCTTCGTTTACTCGCGAGTACGAGCAAACGTAATCGCCACTTTCCATCTCCGTGTGTCCAACTATTCGAATATATTGAAGCTATAACTTAAAGACCAAAAGAAAAGAAAGTCTCCAACAGATGAAATCTACTCAAATTGAAATAAAAAATATGCCAAACTAAATCTTTTTCCTAAAATAAAGAGCTACGAGTTTCTATGTTTTTAAATCTCGTGGCAAATAACATTTATGAAGGTTTCAAAGCAGTTTGAAGCTGAGATGTGATATTTAGAATCCTAGGTACTGTAAAACGGAGTCCATTCTAGTAAGAAGATCGAAATATTTTGCGTAAATTTTTCAACTTCCTGAAACAATGATTTCCATGATTAGTGTTTTCAATCCATCAAAATTAACGAATTACTACGAAGAGTGAAGAATTCCTTTAGAAAATTGTATACCTCTAGGCGTATTCCGCGATTCAAGGTGTTTTCTAAATTCAAAATAATTCAACTCGCAATGATCGCATTGACAGACTCCCAATGTTCTGGTCCCGGGGCTCCCACATTTCACAGTGATTTATTTCATCGATTTTGCGATCAAAACAGAATAACTTCAAGACTATTGGTTCTAGATGTTTGGTATCTTTGATGAAGTTTCTTGATATTGAAAGGCGCTTTTTTTGGTATTTTGAGTTAGACAATCAATCCACCTAATAGCGAGACAATTTTTTTGACGTTGGATAACGTTTTACGGCAACATACTGGGGTACAATTTCGAAAAACGAAAAATCGCTCGCGTCACGAAAAGTGGTTAGATTTTGACTGTTAATAACTTACTAACACCCGGATAGATTTTCAAGATTCTTGCACCAATCGATTGGAAATCTTTCTACGAATCTACTCCAACAATGAAAACTATTGATTCTCATGACTAAACTATTGAAAAATTGAAAAATATCGAAGCATGTCTTATTTTTCATAGAAAAGCACATTTTTCTTGTGTATTCCTGACAAAGACATCATTGCGCGATATCTTAGCCACTTTCGTCATTCAAAGGGAAACGCCCCTTTCGGTATTCTTCTTACTTCTCTCCATTATCTCGTGTTCAGTCGAAGCCAATCAAATTCCACTTCACGCGCACGCGCACGACCACATTTTAATCAAATCGTCTTCGGTAATCTTTTGGTGTGTTTCTGTCTAAGAATGGAATGAAAACCCAGTTCGATCGATTGTGACTACCACCAACCGTCCTTTTCAGGACGACAATTTCATTTTGAAAGAGAGTTAAGAGAATTTTACACCGTGAAGAGCAACATTACTGGTGAATGGATGTGATGGATTCGGCTCCATCCCATTACCCCGAACGCCATTACCCCGAACGCCACTACCCCGAACGCCACTACTCCGAATGGGTCACTACCCCGAAAGCCATTACCCCGAATGGGTCATTACCCCGAACGCCACTACCCCGAATGAGCCATTACCCCGAATAGTATGAGATTGCGGGCAAAAATGCGTCTCTAATAAAAACAGGTAATTAATGGAGCGTAAAATTCGTTAGTAAAATGATCATCATATATTTTCCCTTCTTTTATATGTCAGCTTTTTTTCAGAATGTCTTGTTGGCAACTATATTCTTCTTATTCTTTCTGAGACAATGCCTGAGTGTTTATCAGCTCAGTGGGCACTTTCGCAGTTCAAGGGTTTATTCACAAATTTAGGGGTCTATTTTATAAATCGAGCAATTTCGTGTGACTCGTCTGCAATCACTGTCGATCGAAGCAAACATGCTTATTTCCGATGTTACACGTCGACTTCCATAGTTATCAAATCACATAGAGCGACTATCGTCAAAAAACTCGATTGACAGAGTCGTGTCGAGTGAATTTTTTTGGTCGACAGTGACTCCAGTCGAGTCATTGTAATCGACTCGACTTACAAAATAGACCCCTTAATAACGCGCAAAACTTCGAACCCATTATCCTCGAGATGGTCTTTCTTCTTGGTGGTGTTCATATTTAAAATTTTGTTTTTAAACTAATATTTTCCTTTCTTATGAATATAGGTTTTGTCATAGCTGTGAACGTTACACCAGTAATTTGCCCTTCTTTCTTAAATAGGCGGTTCTATCAAGTTTTCATTGGATAACTAGTCATCAATATTTGCATATAGAACAGCTTTTTTTAAAGGAATATATCCTTAAGGCATTCACTTAAGTGAATCCTGCTATAATTCTAATACGAAATTTTCCATTTTTTTATCTTCTTGTATGAAAACAGGTCTCTTATGGAATTGTCACCATTTTTATGCCATCATCATTTCATCATTGTCTTGAATCAAACACATTATTTTTTGGGAGATATATAACCCTCTCCCCCCCCCCCTTTTTGTCACGTTTTTTGTATGAGTCCTCCGAAAATTTTGTAAGGCTTGTCACGCTTGGCCTGTTCCCCTCCCCCGCTTGGAGCGTGGCATAATGTGTGCATGAGCCCATAGCTGCAAACAATTCACCAGAAATTTGCCTTTCTTATATAGGCTGTTCTTCCAAGTTTTCGTTGGATAAGCTAGTCACTAATATTTCCATATAGAACGGCTTTTTTTTTCAAATGAATACATCTTGAAGGCATTCACTAAAGTGAATCCTGCTATAATTCTAATCAGAAATTTTCCCTTTCTTTCATGTTCTTGTTTTAAAACAAACATCTCTTATGGATTTGCTCACCACGTTTCCACCATCATTATTTCTTCATTGTCTTGAATAAACAATTTTTTTTTGTGGTTATCTCATCGAAATTCAAATTAATGATCCCACAAACCAACGAAAGTTTTTACTATAGCGGCAATCAGAGGCCGCCGTTTTTCTAACATGTACAAGTATATTAACGTTTGTTTGCTATAGCGGAACGGTTGTCTATCAGGTTGGTCTTTAAGAACAACAATTGTAGCGACGATATCAGGGTGATCTTCCATTACCATCGTATACAAAGCAAAATCTTTAAGAAAATCTCAATGCTTGTAGCACGATAACTAATAAAACGAGTAAAGGAAGTGGGTACCGACGTCCAATAAGAGACTTTACTACATTCTAATTTTGTGAATATTATAGCTATCCGTTTCATACTAAATCCACCCTTCTTTCGGAATAGGCTGTTCTTCAGAGCATTACAATGTGGCTGTGTGAATCTCACCAAAATTAGAGGACAAATCCAAACAAAACTTAGTGTGTAAAAATTATTTGCTGAAAAAATAGCTGCTTTTTTATTTTCTAATATTTGAAAAATACATTGTTGAGCCAAACTATTTAAATACTCATAAGGAATCGTACAACTATCTCCCCACTCTCTAACTAGAATAAGTCTCAAAATGTTATGCATTCGGGGTAATGGCTTTCGGGGTGTGTCCCATTCGGGGTAGTGGCGTTCGGGGTAATGACCCATTCGGGGTAATGGCTTTCGGGGTAATGGCGTTCGGGGTAGTGGCATTCGGGGTATTGGCGTTCGGGGTAGTGTCATAGAGTCGATGGATTCATATTTCGGTCAGTCATTTGCATGCAATCTTTCATTAGCGTCAACATTAGTGCTTTTCGAGAATCACAGGGCCAAGAAATCAATTTCCCATCGCGCTCATGCAGGGCAATCTTCGACATTGTGTGTATGAGAGATAAATTGGGGACGGCACTAGAATGAGGATCCCGGTTTGCCTCGCATTTAGCGATAATTGAATAATGCCGTTGTCGTCGTCGTCGCTAACCACATGCATGACAAAGCGATCAGTATAAACTTGTCGATTTGAAAGCTAAAACTTATCAGCAACAGCTTCGTTGATGATTTGATTTGGTAAGAAATTGTCGATCGAAACCAAATAATCGCACAGAGAAGACTGCAAAAAAGCTACCGCCGCCCGACGGGAACCTATGCAAAACTTTGTTTGCCATTTCACTCCGTTGGAAAGCTAATCATCCGAAATTTCAATTGGCAATTAAATAAATAAATTAATTAATAATACTAGGTGAAATATCTCTAGCCGTAACTCTTTTACGTGGAATGCATTGTTGTGGCTCTGAAAAGGGCCGTTTTGCTTGTGTCCCAATTCAATTTAAACTCGTTCGTCACGGATACGACGAGCCAGCTAGAAGGCTTTCGGCATGATGGTCACACACTTGGCGTGGATCGCGCACATGTTGGTAGCCTCAAAGATAGGCCTAGGACCATGACGGCCAAGCTCTGTAATCGCAGATCGGTCTTGAAGTCCTGAGCGATTTCACAAATGTGTACTAAAAAGTTATTTGTGTTATATTTGCTTAGGGTAGGTGTACCAATTATGGATGCAATATGTCAACAGTAGTGATAAAAATCAAGTTTTCACCGCGTTTCTAAAACGTAAGCATGACTTGTTGGTGTCAATTACTAGTTTAAAACCTTGCGAATCTGTTGATTTAAACAGTTTTAGTAGTGAATTGACTTTGAGCTGCTAGAAATTGATTTTAAAAAGCGTTGCCTTTGTACCAATTATGGCAATAGCGTTCCTAGCATTCGACATAAAAGTGTACCAATTATGGACTATCGAATATTTGCACGAAATGAATTCAAACGCCATCCAGAGCGAATGATAATGCAACGCTAATATGTAATGAAGTGATTGCTCATAAAACTTTCAAAAAATTTTGTGTTAAATAGATTTTAAATCAATTTATTGCAATGGGTTGAATGGGAGAAAATTAATTATCGAAAAGGAGTCGAAATGTAGTGTAAATGCAAATTATGATACAAAACAGCATTAATGATCTCACATTACCTTTCCAGTGCCTAATTTCTACGAAAAAAAGAGGGAAAATTCAAAAATCGAGTGTCGCTGAAAACCCTTCTATACCATGAAATTAGCATCTTCCGCTTGCGAACGTTTTCGAACGTGTGATTGAAAAATCTTAGTAATTGGGTACAAAACACGCAGATAATGCCTTACCAAACCGTCCCGTCGTGGAAGTAACCCGTGAAATAGCTTTACTTTTTTATTTCACTGATCAAAAAATGTAAACAAACCGCCTCCAGAGTACTGCCATAATTGGGCTCTCATACACTCTTTGTACCATTTATCGACATACAGTGGCTCAATTTCATTTTCGTACGGGGCACTGTTTTCATATCAAGTTGGTATAAAACTATTAAATGGTGCATGGACTTCGACATACTTTATCAATAATGAAGGTTATAGGTGTCATCTATTGTTTGGCAATGACAAACTGTATTCATTTGCTTAAATCTTAGGAATAATGAAAAGTATTGAGATTGTGTCTATAATTGACCCAATTCCATATTCGTACACCTAACAAAAAAGAAATATACAGCATTCAAAACTAATTTTTAATGGACTAGATGACTACTTAAGCACTTCGTTGTGTTGTTCAGATGCAATAGAATACATTTGGAAAATTTATAAACCGATATATTTGAAACTTAAGTAAATTTAAGAAAAATACCAGTTTTCCCATGTTTTTTGCTTAAATATTCGGTAAATCGAACAATAAATTGCATTTTTTTCAACATCACTTCCTTAAGAATGATAACTGCGAATATTGCACAAGTTTCAAAAAATTAAAATCAGTTTTAGAGTAGCTAAGAGTGGATATCGACAACTTATATTTTTGAATCTTAGGTAATATAATATTTATAACAAATCCAAAACCAAAAATTTTAGTCAATTTCTTTATGTTTGGCTCCTAAATGTATATACATAATCCATAGTTAATGTTCCTATCAAAACATTGCGTAATTATCATTTTTAATTTACATTTCACTACCAAACATGATTATAGAGATTTATAGAATAAATATTATTGCCATAACCGCAACACAAACGTGTTTTTAAAATGATGAAAACAACAGGATATATTCTATTAAATAGTGTATCAATGCTCTCTGCTCATTCAAGTTATTTTGTATTTATCTTATAAAATCAATAAATTGCAAAATAGGGTGCTATTTTGAATATAATTTAAATATTATTTCAAAGATAATTGAATATTACGATGACATCAATTATGTGGAGGTATGTACAGCGTAGTTTAGGGTACTTTATTGTAAAACGAAGTTCGTAGTTCAAATTATTTTTACAGACAAATTCAAAATTATCATTTACCTATTGTTCAGAATGAAAATTTGGTTTACATTGATTAAAAATATCATTTTAGAAGAGTTTTGAACTTATGGCACAACAGTTTTCTGAACTCAAAATGGATAAAAACTGTTTATGATTTCTGTAAAGTGTATATATTTCAACTAAATTTCTATCAGAGCTTACGAGTATAATCTATAGATTGGATCCAATGACAAAAATAAACGATATTGTTCGAATTATTGGATTTTATAGCAAAAATCATTGGAAAACTGGCATTTCTCATAATTTTACCTAAATTTTATATATGTCCACTAATAAATTGTCCAAATGTATTTCACTACATCTGAACATCATAATAAAGCCCTTCAGAAATTAAATAGAGCTTCTAAATTTAGTTTTGAACGTTGTGCGTTTGAATTTTGGTAGGTGTACGAATATGGAATTGGGTGAATTTTAGACATCAATTCAATACTTTTTTATTAATCCAAAGATGAATGTAAATGGAAACATTTTGTGATTGGCAAACAATAGATGACACCTATTACCTTCAATATGGATAAAGTATTTGTAGCTCAATACTTCATTTAATAGTTTTTTACTAACTTGATGTGGAATCAGTATCCTGTACGAATATGAAATTGAGCCACTGTAGTGGAAATAACACGATTTCCAACTTAAAACAGAAGATTTGTTTGCACACCAGCTACATTTATTCATTTGTTTTCACTAGGCATCATACATTCATCGATTGAAGCAGTTTTTCCGGATGAAAACATACATTTCGTAACGGGTGTCCCTTAGCAAACTGCTAAGAAGGTGACATAAATGTGAGGTAAAATTTTCAAATGTTCATTTTTCGAAGCTTATTGCACGAATGTTCTTTTCAAGGTTTAGTTACCATCAAAAACAAATAGTTTTATCATTTCTGTGAATATTAGCCGTTATATTCTAGTGAAACATTAATAAAAATCCCTTTTTGTTCCCACTATTGCCATAATTGGTGCTATAGCCATAATTGGTATTTCTACCCTATGTGTTTACCACATTCTTGCTATAATTCATCTCTGATTGGTTATGAATAATTGACAAAACAACAATTTGAGAATGTTTCCGAAGACGCTGCTGCAGTGCTGTCGGAATGCAATATATTTTCTATTGTTAAGGAATGATTCAAATATTTTGAATTAATTGCTCCAAATTAACAATGATTAAGTATACACTTAAAAATCAATTCTTCAATATAACGGACTAAGCTTCATGTATTCAGTGACACAAAATAATAACACACATGTCTATAATAAATCAGAATTGACATGCAACAAATAGTGTGAAAATTAATTGGATTTTTAGCAGTAGAAATCTTTCATAAGTTCGTGACGGTCCCAAGCCAGGAAATAGAAGAGGCTAACGTTATCCAACGTCAACTTGGCGGTCGTATCTTGGAAACAACCTCTTACTTTTTTTTTTTTCAAAAGATTTAGTTATACATTTCGAGTCTTCGAAGTTGTAGAGTATATTATTACGAACAACTTTGCCAAAGACGCTAAATTTCTATATATTCGCGGTAATGAGATATGAATCGTTTTGTCTTCAACACCCCTTAAGGCCCAAGTAAAAATGGTACAAAAGTAAATACTGAAAAAGCAGTTTTCTCTTTTTAAACAAACAAATCGAATAAAATAAAAACACACAGCTCTATTATTTGCCAAATAAAAAGGTTGTGTGTTTTTACGTTCTTCGATTTGTTGTTTTAAAAGGAGAAAACTGCTTTTGCATTTTTGACTTTAGTGTCATTTTTACTTGCGCCTTAAAACTTGTTTTTTGTACATAGCTTTTAAATAGAATTTTTCCCATTTTTCGCATCTTCTACAAAGTTATTTGTAACAATTAAATACACATTTTTGCTGAACACGAAACCCTCCTATCTCAATGAAAAGTTAGAAACAAACTTATTTTAAATTTTAGCCTAGTTTCACCTTAAAAATCTCCATTTTACGCAAAACGACGCAGCTCGTTTCATAAGAACTCCGTGAACGCAGCACGTTGTACTTATTGAAAACTTGAAAACTAACAGAGGGTAACTGCAAATTGTCAAGTTATGATCCAAAAATATGAAATCGCTAAATGTTTCCATTATGCTCTTATTCCCCCTGTATCAACATATTTTCATCTAGCTTGTAAGCATTAGCGTAAGTTGAACTCAAATCTAGAGGGGGCTTGACCCATTCGATAAAAAAAATCCCATAAGCAAGGTGCAAACTTAGCATGAGAGTTCAAATTTTCTAGGGGGAGGGCTTGAAGTGGGCTAGGGGGTCTTAAGACACCCCCCCCCCCCCTCCCCTGTATTTACGTCAATGCTTGTAAGAAGGCATTCTCTAATAATTTAATTCTACTGAAGTTGTGCCTCAAGGTCTTGATTGTGCAGTATTATTACTTGCTCCGATGTACCTTAACAAAATATTTGTAGTATTAAAGGTTCAAAAAATAAAACCTTGAAGATTGAAAACATGAAATCATAAATTAACGATATATCATTTGTGAAAAACACTGCAAAAAGCCTTATGTTTACAAAAGTTTTTACCTGTATACAAAAGTAGAAAGTTAGAACTTGAAGTTGCCATGAAAGTAGCTGCGTAATTTTGTGATTTTTAAGGTGAGAGTGGACTAAAATTTTACACTAATTTTTAAACGATAAGAGTTAGAAGGTTTTTGTGTTCAGCAAAAATGTTTATTTTATCAATTCAAACAACTTTCTAGAAGATTCAAAATATGGGAAAAATTCTATTAAAAAGTTATACACAAAAACAAGTTTTATGGAGTGTTGAAGACACTCTATATCTCATTATCGCGAAAATATAGAAATTTAGCATATTCGGCAAAGTTTTTTTTTTGTAATTACACACTGTACAACTTTGCCGAAGAATTAAAATCTCTAACTTATTTTTTTTTTATATTTTTTTATCTCACTGGATTTTTTTATCTGGTGGATTGATCATCTAACTCAAAATACCAAAATGCGCCTTTCAATATCAAGAATCTTCATCCAAGACACCAAGCATCTAGAAACTAATAGTTTTGAAGTTATTCTATTTTGATCGTGAGGTCGAAAAAAAAAATATTGTGCATTTGTGAATCCGGCCCTGCTTACACCCCTTGCTTCTAACCTGAGAGAGAGAGGAGACAGTAAATACCATAAGTCAAGGAAACTTGTCACCAACTGTCACTGGAAAACTCGCACATTCAAAGGGCAGAACGTGAAAACCGTCAGAATTCAAGTAAATATGAATGACAATTACACAAGAAAATCAAGGAATGCCAATCAATTGTATATTTTTAGTACAATTCTGTAAATAGAACCTGAATATTTTTATTTTTTAAACTGTGATCTGTATATACAAATTCTTGGTCACAAATTATTCGAGAAAATCTGTAAAATACAGATAAATCTGTTAAAATACAGATAAATCTGTAAAATACAGATAAATCTGTATCAGTGCTGAAAAGCGTCAATGCAAATAGAGGGTGTCGCGCGACTTTTACATAGATGCTTCTCTCACTGTCATCGGACGGCGAGACAATGGCAGAAGTTTTCCTCAAATTTTGTTTCATGTTTCCGTCGCTACGGCTTGTGATCAGGCGTTGCAGAATTCGCTCTCATTTGAGTATTAAGCACGATCAAAGCAAGCAAAGAAAAGCATCCCATCTGTTGCGGTCAACGATCGTCAATGTATCGCAAGTTGTAACCTGAAACAAAGGAGACAGCTGGCTTGGATTGCGAACTCCCAAAAGTCAAGGGAACCTATCATCAACTGTTACTGGAAAACCGCACATTCGAAGGGCAGAGCGTGAAAAACCGTCAAAATCTGCCCAAATTTAAACTGGATGTGATTGAAAATTCCGGTTGTTTCCCTGAGCTCTCACATATAAAATCGTTGAATATTTAAATATTGTCAATTGGACTCAAATTGCTATTGCAATTATCTAATTTCATGAATTTTTTGATAAGAAATGGGATGTGAAAATGGTTTTGACCCAGTTTGTACTCTCCGAACCATTGTGCACAACCCAAACATGAGAAGAATAAATCAAAGAAGCCAAGAAAACAAGCCAGTTGTCAGTGAGCTGTCTCCTCTCTCTAAGGTTGTAACAAGTCTGATAAATGGAAACAGCGAGCGAGAGCCCCAAAGGAGAGCGATGATAAAATCCATTTTTCTCGATTGTTTACCGTTGGGGATAGGTGTTTTTCTTTACCGGCACGATAAACAATCCACGAACTTCCAATAGCAATTGTGTCCCCTAGATTTGAAGCATATATAGAGGGGTTTTATCATGCACTACTATCACCCCAATTTGATCAAAGTTGTAGCAGTATACGATAAACAGTCTCTCATAACATGCAGCATATTATGATAGTTACAGAGAGCCATACGTGAGAGATTCTCTCAGTTTTCTCAGGATTCAATCCCTGCTTGTGACGGAATTGTAAACTACACACTTTCTAGTTCATTAGCTGGTATGGTTGTTATTTATATCACTGGAATCATGAAAGGATATCCATTTTACTTATCGAACACATTTGCTACCCGAAATTCTTCAAAATAAGATAAAAATTTTAAAAGCAAAACAACATTACAATTTCTTTCATGAGAGCCCCATCATTGTGACCTGACGGTGTGAGCACATGAAATATACCTTCACCTAGTAACAGTGAGAAGACTGGTTTCGTCAGTGTCTCAAGCCGGTCATGATTTTTAACAGCCCTGATCTGTATACGTGTTAACCCTAAAACCGCCTCCTTAGGATATGTTCATACACACTAAACTTATCTACCGAGATCCCTGAGGGACGAATGATCTTCGGGTTATAGTTCCTCTCAAACAACAACAAAAACCTAGATCCTGGAATTCTCGCATAACTTGTGATCTCGCCCTGAAAGTCATTGGTAACCGAGTGTGTAGATTGTTGTTACCGAGAAAACGAATGAATTTACACGTTATTCAACAATGCCACGATGAAGAGCAGATCCTCCTCTATCTCCCAATGGTGATAATTTTTATTCTTTCTTTTTTTCCATTCATTTGCTTAGAAAAAAGGAGCTACACACTTGGTTACCAATGGCTTTTAAGGCAAAATCACAAGTTATGCGAGAATTGTACTGTAATCTCAGCAGCTGAACGGTAAGGTAAATGTAAATACCACAATAATGTAAACAAATGATGGATTACTCAGGTGAACTTTTCCCGAAATATAAAAAATTACGTACTCCGTTAATTTATATTACCAGCTGTTAATTATATTCCGCTATTGAGATTTCACCGGAAACTGTAAAATAATTTTTCCACATTTTTCTCGCACAAAGCCATGATTTCTTCTTAGTCTGGTAGAATTATAATAATTCTTCCAAACGTAAACATCAACATTCAGCTTTTTTTTTTTTATTTATTGGAGTAGGGAAAAGCCCCTAGGAGTGGCGTTCCTTTCGAAGCACTTCTCCTAGAGGCATAAAACCTTCTCTTCTTTTCATCAAAACATTACAATAAACATGCACTTCCAGTGAGAAATAATTCTCTTTGAAGGGAGTGCGGTAAATCTAATTCAATTAATTAACTTCCTAACTTAATAATTACTAATTTACACGGCTACAAATAATTTGAATTCAAAAAATAACAATTCGATCAACGAGAAAAACACATGACGAGGATTGATGATCAGCGGTGATATCTGCAGGAAAGGTCTTCTGGCGATTCTTCCTAACCGAGCAACCAGGCGCCGATGCTGACGCACCAGTGAAGTGTGGTTGGCGTTAAGCAGTGAAAAGCTGGAGAAGTAAGTGACGAATCTTCCTGACCGAGCAACTAGGCGCTGTTGTTGCCGGAGCACCGGAGTTCTGTTGGAGCAGCTTGGGGCGTCATGCTCAAGGATCGGTCATCGCTTGTGTAAAGGTGCATGGCAAACTGATTGGCGTTGACGTGTGATGGAGCTGGAAAAAGGAACTGGTGATTCTTCCTGACCGAGCCACCAGGAGCAGATGTTGACGAAACAGCTGAGTACTGTTGAAGTAGCGTGGGGACAGCATGTTCAGGGTCATCGGTAGCGTAAAGATGCAGGACAAACTAATTTCCGTTGTAGAGTGATGGAGCTGGAAAAGTAACTGGCGATTCTTCCTGACCGAGAAACCAGGCGCAGGCGTTGACGGAACAGCAGAGTGTGGTTGGCGTTGAAAAGTGGAGGAGCTGGAACCATTTACGAGCAAATTTAACGAGCGTAGCATCACTGGCTTCGGCCAGACATATACCAGTCATCATTACCTGGAAAAAGGAACTGGTGATTCTTTCTGACCGAACCACCAGGCGCAGATGTTGATGGAGCAGCAGAGTGTGATTGCCGTTGAACAGCGGAGGAGCTGGAAAAGTAGCTGGTGATTCTTATTGACCGCGACCAGGCGCAGGCGTTGACGTAACAGCGAGGTGTGATTGCCGTTGAAAAGTGGAGGAGCTGGAACCATTTACGAGCAAATTTAACGAGCGTAGCATCACTGGCTTCGGCCAGACATATACCAGTCCTTCCTTACCTGGAAAAGTAACTGGCGAATCTTCCTGACCGAGCAACCAGGCACAGGCGTTGACGTAACAGCGGGGTGTGATTGCCGTTGAAAAGTGGAGGAGCTGGAACCATTTACGAGCAAATTTAACGAGCGTAGCACCACTGGCTTCGGCCAGACATATACCAGTCTTCATTACCTGGAAAAGTAACTGGCGATTCTTCCTGACCGAGCAAGCAGGCGCAGGCGTTGAGGGAACAGCGGAGTGTGGTTGGCGTTGAAAAGTGAAGGAGCTGGACGTGACACTGGCGATTCTCCCTGACCTAGCAATCTGATGCTTAGTCTACGTACGTTGCAATTTTGCTTCTTATCAGACACAGAACCATTTTTTTGAAACGCTCCATATTTCTTTCAGCTTTCATATGAGGAGGTAGAGCATTGTAACGGTTGTATCCAAAGTATGCGAAGGATTTTTTCCCAGCTTCCGTTTTTGGACGACCAATCACCAAGACTGCCTGGCTTCTGAGTGGGTATCGGGTAGATGTGTGTTGCAATTGTCGATTATGCAAAGTGCGGGGATTGGTTAAAATATTATGCATTTTAACTAGTCCTTCTTTCTCACGAAGTGCAGCAATGGGTAGAATCGCGTCGGCAGCTTCCTTGAACAATCTCAGAGTTGAAAACAGCAAAGGTCGTTGGTAAAGAATTTTCAAGCAGCGGTTTTGTGTTGATTGTAGTGCTCTGATTGCAGTTTTAGTTGCAGCTCCCCAGACTGATACCAGATATTGGAGTTTCGATTGAACAAATGCATGGTACATTGCCAACAATTCTTTCTGGGGCATAAATTTAGATACTTTCCACATTACACCACACGTGGCACTTAATTCTCGCTGTAGTGACGAAATATGCTCGTTCCACTGTAGTTTCGAATCAAAGGTGAGGCCGAGATACTTGAAAGATTGGACTTTGTCAACTACAGTCGTATTTACTACCAGATCCGCATGTCGAGGAATTTTGAGGCGAGGTGAATGAAACAGCATAAATTTCGTTTTTAAGAGATTCAGTGACAACATGTTTTCAGCAAAAAAGTGGTGCAGAACGGTCAAATCTTCTTTCATATGTTGAATGATCAAATCTGGATTTGCATTCTGATACGATAGGGACGTGTCATCGGCAAACATTCTAGGGTTCCCGTGTAATTTCAGTTTTGCCAAGTCATTAATATACAGTAGAAACAGAAGAGGACATTGCTGCCTTGGGGAACTCCTACCGTCACATCACGTTCGCTACTGAATGCTCCGTTTACAGACACATATTGCTTTCTTCCAGTCAGATAGCTCTCGAACAATTTGTTTGCCAGCCCTCTTATCCCACAGTAGTTCAGCTTTCGTAATAGAACGCGATGGTCGATCGTATCGAAAGCCTTCTTCAAGTCGATAAACAATACTCCTTCTATTTTCCGGTTGTCCAGGCAATTGTAGATTTCATCAACCAACTCGCTAGCCGCCGTCCATGTGCTTGATCCCTCTCTGAATCCATATTGTCGGCAGTAAAGTACATCATGTTGTCGTAGAAAGTTGTCTACCCTGGTAACTAGCAATTTTTCCAGTACTTTGCTTAGAACCGACAGGATTGAAATAGGGCGGTAATTGTTGACATCCAGTTTGCTGCCTCCTTTGTGAACAGGAATAACACGTGCAATTTTTAGACAATCGGGAAAGGTTCTCAGGGTGATACATTCGTTGAAGATATCACGCAGAAGTACAGCAAATACATTGTGATGGTGTTTCATGAACTCAGCTGAGATACCATCAACTCCGCTACTTTTACCGTTTTTCAGTTCCTTTATCAGCAGAATTACTTCTTGCTCCGTGGTAGGTTCCAAGTAAATCGACTGTCTTTGAGGAATCAATGTGTTGAACTTGTTGATGTCTTGGCTACTGCGAATCGTCGCGGCAAGCTGGGGTCCGATCGAACAGAAGAAGTCGTTGAAGGCATTCGATACGGTGGGACTATCAGTTGTTTGATGTCCATTGACAGTTAGCTTCACGTTCTCTGTTGCCCTTCTGTCTCGGCCTAGGATTTTATTGATGTTCTTCCAGGTGTTTCTTTGATTAGCGGTCGTGAATAAGTTTCTATAGTAGCTCTTCTTAGCATGATCTTTTGCCTGTTGCACTTTCTTGGAGACATGGTCCAATAACTCCTTGCAGCGAACGTTAGCTGGATTAAGCCTCCAATTCCTCAGAATGTTTTCCTTGATTTTGATCAGTTTCCAAACATCGAAAGACATCCACGGACAAAATCCCTTAATTTTGGCTTCTACACTAACAGTTTTTGAAAACTGTATCTTCAACGTGTTGTAGGTGTTCAGGACGAACTGTAGTCTGACCTCAGCACTTCCATTCGGAATATTAGTCATTGCATTTTGAAATGCCATATTCAGTTTGTGATTGGAAACAATGGTTTTCACTAGATGCAGTTTTTTAACGGGTTTTTGTAGTGAGAACGTAGATAGCACTAAGCAATGGTCACTCATATCAGTGAAAATTGTCTCATTAGTTACTACGTTTTGCAGCGATTCAGAACATATTGTGTGATCAAGTACATTGCCACTAGACGGTCTTGTAGGGTAGGTGTTTGTAATAGAGAAATTATAGCAGTCTAGGAGATTTATATATTCATTTACAATGCGACATCCAGCACGATTGGTTGGGATGTTAATATCACCTATGATGATGGAGGAGCCACAACGTCCTGCTGCCGCACAGATCTGATCCAAGTTCGAAAAGAATGATGACAAGTCAAACGATGGAGGTCGGTATATTGCATGTATATGGAACGGTGATTCTCCGATGTCAAGGCGTAAGTGCACGTGATGAAATCCATTGGTATGTTCATTAGCTATCTCATCGAATGAAATTACAGATCGAACAAACACTGCTAAACCTCCACCCTGGGAAACAGGCCTACACGAGAAAATACTCTGGTATCCGTCGATGTTGTACATCTGCTGTCGATCCGATTTCACCCACGTTTCGCCAATTACTATAACATCAATTACTCCCGAATACAGTTCTAGTGTTTCTTTAAGCCAGTCAAACTTGTTTATATTATTCATTCCTCTTATATTAAGTTGCAATACTTTCAGTTGAAAATTAACTACAAGACTACTGTCGAAGTTTTTATTTAGTTGAGCAATAGAATCAAAATAATAATTAATCACATTTATTAAGATCAGTTTAAACAAATACAAATAATAAGAAAATTACAAATTAGACATGTTAACGTTTTGGCTGCGGGATTAAAGGTGGTGATGTGCCAGACACGATGAGCACTCTTTTGAGGTTTGTGGGCTGTAGACTTGCCAGTTGGAGTTTGCTGGTGATCTTCTCTATTTTCGATCCGTCCTGCCTTTTTAATAGTATCTTCCCGTCTCTTCCTGGCCAGATGTACTTGATCTTCAGTGTTTCCTGCAAGCTTTTAGCTTCCTGTAGTAGCTCTCTTCCATAAACCGTCAATTCATCTCGAATAGTGACCGTCCGTGTAGAACCGTTGTAAGCCGCGCATATGTTGGATGTCAGCACAGTTCCATGGGCACGTTTACGCTGGAATAGTTCTTCTTTCTCTTGTTCTGAATTGAATGAAACTAGGATTGGAGAAACACCGTTTGTTTGTTGCTTACCAATGATACGCCTAGCAGAAACGATCGCAGTAGCAGAGTTGAATCCACACTTCAGCAGCTCGCACACCTTTGATGCTAATTTAACGGTGTTTTCATTTTCAATCATTGATAGGCCTAGCAGCACAGCGTTTTTAACTTTGGCTGCTCTGTTGACTCTATCCAGATCAACTTCTAGGCGATCCACGGTTCCAGCTAGTTCGCCGCACGTCTCTTGCCACGCCTTCAGCTCCATCCGGATTTTTGAGTTTTCGGCCTTCACCTCCCCTACTTCTTCCTTGAACGATTTGAAATCCGCTTGTAGATGGTCAAACTGCTCAGCCAGAAAATCTTGTGACCTCTCTATTTGCTTGCTAGTAGCGACGATTTCGGAGATCTGTTGCTGTGATTTCTCTAGCACAGCACGAAACTTATCCGAGTCCTGTTTCACCTCATTCACAGCCTTCCCAAGCAGTTGCAGCCCACGGATGATATCGTTGTTTGTTGCCGTCTGTTTGCTTCCTCGTAGACACATCTCGCAGCACTCAACCGAGCAGAAAAACGGTTTGCTTTTTGCGCTTGCAACTGCACTTCCGTAAAGTTTCATGCATCGAAAATGAGCACATTTGCCACAGTATGAACATTCGATCAATCGCTGCGAATCCTTCTCTGATGTTTCACAAACATAGCAGAAAACGTCGTTTTCACTTTCAGACATCATTCAGACCATATATTACGCGATGGATGGAAGAAATTTTGTTGTGAAACAGTGGAATGACGATATGAAAAACAATATCAACCAAACGACAAAGCCTCAAGTGTGTTGGTGATTGTCGGAGTAAGCATGCGAGTACATCACAACACGCGTTGGAGTTCAATGTGGATGAATAGATGATATATCAGCTTACGAACGATACTTAAAATACCTTATTTTAGCAAATTCAGTTGTGAAATGCTTTACATAGCGATGGAGAACCCAGCTGCCTTGTCTTAACTTTCCACTTCCACGCAATCCTCGACCGTTTAGTCAGTATTTTCGTTATATTAGCTATTTATAGCGGAGCACTATGAAAGCAACTGTGTAATTAAAATCCAGGGCCGGCTTTCATTCCTTACACGAGCTTACACGAGCTTTAGACGGGCTTTATGACTGAATCATTTTTAACGGTTTGAGTGTGATTGAGTGATTTTGCATGAAAATCTCAAGCATGTTATTTGCGAAGCAGCTCTTTAATGAACCATGTTCCAACGAAATTTTATAACGAAGAGCTACACGGAGAAATCAGACTACCCAAAATATAAGTTCTTTTTACTCAAATTTGGGTAAACTGCATTTAGTTTTTACCCACGGTTGGGTTGTTTTGCCTCTCGCAACAGCAATGTTGTCAAAAACAGAGAGAGACGCACCGACCCAGCGTCGAAGTTCAATGGAACAAGCCAAATTTGGGTTCTTTCGAGTTTACCTAACGTTAAGTTGTTTTAACCCATCACGGAGACTTCGAAAGCTAACGCTGGGTAGATTTTTATTGCACTGAGTTGTTTGCTTTGCCGCTGTCAAATGGAGACAACCTAATGATAGGTATATATCATTTAACCCAAATTTGGGTTATCCCACGGAAGAGCCGAATTGCGTCAAAAGAAGTCAAAGTTGGGTTGATTTGCGGCTCCGTGTATGCATAATCTTTCAAAGCGCGTGACACTAATGACCGCAAAATCGCCTAAATTTATGCTTTGACCATACCCCATGGGGCACGTGGCTTTAATACTGTTGTAATGTTCTAATCTAAAATAATAAGTATCAAATGATGTTGTAGTACTTTTTTCTGTTGTGAAACATTTCTGAATTATTCTGCTGAATAGCTGTTGCAATGTTCTATAATTTATTATCAGCTTTCAAAATCACAGTTCTGATTAGAGGGCCATCGACTCATGGAAGTATCTAGTCATGGAACGGAAATAGTTTGGAGAGCTGTTTTAAGGAACCATAATGGTAATCATAAAATTTCGTTTTTTAGTATGCACCCATGAGTCGATATCGAGTTATGAAACATCAACTCATGGAGGTTTCACTGAAAATTTAAAATATCTCGAGCATTTGGCGCACATCCATCTCATTTATGTATATCTTGCCTTTGCATATGTCGAACTCGTTTTTGAACCTGGCGAAATCCGTTTTGAATCTTATTTTCAACACCAGCCCGATTCAAGTTCGACTGCACTACAATCTGCTTGAAATAAGTATATTTACGTTTTAATCACCGACCAAGTTCCATAAAATACTACAATGACGAAACGTTCGAGAACATTTTACGAATTGGGAAGAACAATGTTCCAGAAAACTCTAGAAAATGGTGTCAAGTAGCTATTGTAGTTCTCCAATTTGTAATTGTTATGTTCTAATATTAAAACTGACTGTTGTAGCGGATGAGGATTGCTGAAGTAGAGCACAACGAAACTTTTCGATGAAACATTTCAAAGCGTTACTGACAGACAGACAACTCTGGGATTTTATGTATATGATAACCCATAACGCTACTTATTTTATATGTTGTAAACTACAATTGAATCTTCACATCTCGGTATGGAAGGGACCATCAAGATAAACAGGGAGAGATCGACACTAGGAATACTTTTTCATAAAAAAACGCCTCAAAATCGAAAATGTTATCATTTTAATGTGTCGATAGAGTGTATTTCTTCACACCCTTCACTGACGAAACCTATGGTCGAGTGGATCCAAAGTGTTGTAACATGACTTTTATTGAAACTGATTCAGACAAGACAAATCTTTCCCGGCACTTTATTGCAGAGCAGATCACCTTAACGCGTAAGAGCTGTTTAAATTAGGTTACAGACCGTCATAAAAGGCGTATGCACTAGCTATGAAAAAAAATGCTTGCCAAACACGGAAGGTAGATAGAAGTAGTAGCGCATGATTCGTACAAAAACGAACCAGTACAGAAGGCTAGCAACAGCCTCTTTACGGCGACACGAACGACATGACTTTTGAGCAATATTGGCAAAGTTACATTCAGCAAAAAATATAACATCCGGGATACAGCAATTTAATGCAGAGAACCACCCACACCTACCCACAGAAAAGTGTTGCGGTTTGCTGGCTACTTCCCCACACAACTATCCATCCATTCGACAAACTACGCCAGAGGACACATATTGTGATTCTGAATAAATTAAAATTAACGGGAAAAAGTTACCATATATCTATGGGAGTGTGTGCCTTTGTATCTGCATACATGGTCGGAGGTATCATTTATCCATCCTGTATTGAGATACGTGGACAGACTGGACAGAATAAAGTCTGATTGGCCGTTTTTTCATACAAACTGGTAAAGATTGGAGGCATATGGATCTCAGCTTCTAGTGCTCCGATTAACCAGAAATTTTCACCACAGCTCATATATAACTTGAATTTAAATGAACAGAAAGTTCACAATATTTTAAACACAAACTTTTGAGTCGTTGCAAATCGGCCAATGCGTACTTTATTCTGTCCAATACTTTAGGTACTGGCTGAGAACAAAGGCACATACTCATCGTTTATGATAATTAAAGTGGTTAGAAAGTCAACCACGATGCAATGGTTGCACTTTCTCCATTGCATGCAAGTTGGAGGTGACTGCTTACACGTCCAAAAGATCCAAAAGATAAGAGAATAAAAAATCGACTCTGTATGACACACAAAGATTATTCGACCTCAAAGCATTAGTTATCTGTTGTGTTTCTCTCGTTTCAAGAATATACATATATATAATCAAAGGTCTTCGAAGAATTTAATTAAAATACCTTTATAGTGCAATAGTTACAGCAGTTAAAACCAAGCACAACAAAAACAACACTTCTTCAATCAAACTTGTTAACTTCAAACACTTTTTCTGGATCAAACAAGCAAAGTTCATTAAAATTATATCTTTAATAACCATATGAACAAGTACGACAGCTGTTCAAGCCACGACATCAAAACTGCCATAGGAGATTAGAGTGCAGAGATTGACGATTTGGATTTTTGGAGCTCAGAGATCGAAAGGTGGAGGCGGCACTTCGATGAACAATCTGAATGTCACTGAAACCACATGTAGTTAGGTAGCAGGTTTTTGTAAAGAGGCATTTCTTTCGAATCCCGACAAGGAATCGACTTTTTTATTGATGTTCGAAAACACGAAAACGCGAAGGTATCTATAGAAGGATGATAGAAGATGATATCCTTCTGAATTTTGGTTTAGGGTTTCTTTACGATTCTCACCATTATTCGAAAGAACCCTCCTAGGCTTCCTTCCAAGAATGCGTCAAAAAACCATTCAATAATTCTTTCAGATATTTTCCAATGAGTGGGATCAAGAAATCACTTGAAACATTCCTGAATTAATTAAGTATATTCAAGGAAGATGCTAATATAATTCCTGATGAAAATTGAGAAGAACCTGATGAATTCCTGCAATATAAAAGTCCTGCAGTGAACTCTAGAGAAACATCTAAAACCTTGGAAAGACCTTGAAGGATACTTCTGTTAAACTGTTGGAATAGTTTAGCAAAACGATACCCTGGTTGGAATGCTAGACAATTCCTAGGTTATTCTCTTTGAGGAATTTCACGAAGAAACCCTGCACGAATCTATTATGACATCCTTGAGGGGCTTATGTAGGGATCCCTGAAAAATATCCTGGAGTAATTCGTACAAGAATCATCTGAAAAAAAACTTGGAATAATTCCTGGAATATGAAGAATAGCGTAGGAACTTCTAATGAATTGTCGTAGGATATCTTGGAGAATGTGAGGCCTAGATAGCCGTAGTGGTGAACGCACAGCTATTCAGTATGACCATGCTGAGGGTCGTAGGATCGAATCCCACTGGTCGAGGATCTTTTCGGGTTGGAAATTTTCTCGATTCCCAGGGCATAGAGTATCTTCGTACCTGCCGCACGATATACACATGCAAAAATGGTCAATCGGCAAAGAAAGCTCTCAGTTAATAACTGTGGAAGTGCTCATAAGAACACTAATCTGAGAAGCAGGCTTTGTCCCAGTTGGGACATAACGCCAGAAAAAAAAAGAAGAATCTTGGAGAATTTTCTAGAAAATTTTTGGTTGGACTCAAGTAAAAGAATCTCTGGAAAATGATCCTTGGAAAATTACTGGAGAAATTTTCGCAACAATATACTGCCGTGAATCGCAAGTCAGTCCCATCTGCATTTTCGTCAAAATTGAGTTGAGTTCAGTTTTCAACATCTCTTCCAATGCTCTTTCAGCTACTCTAATGAAATAATATAATTTGTTAGGAAAAATTAGGAAAAAACAGCAAGTCAAATTGTTCCATAATGAAAAGTAACCGCATATCAGTCTCACTACAGACTTTCACACCGTGGAACACAAAAATGTAACTTGTTTTGATCATCTTTATATTTTTCTCCGAAAGATATCGTAGTGAAAAGCAAGTTGTGAAAGTTTCATTAAGATTGGAACATGTTCCAATCCTCTAGAATTTTTTGAATATTCGTATGGAAAACGAGTTTGAAAACTTCACAGCCCATTTTCTCAATGCCTACTTTTTACAGATGGGACTGACTTGCGATTCACGGCAGTATAGGTGAAAATTACTAGACGTATCGGGATTGAACTGCTAAATGATTTCCTGGAGGAAACTATGGAAGAATTTCATTATTCGTCCTTAAAAAAAATAGCTGTAAGAATATATGTACAAGTGTAATAGGAAACTTGCTGGGAGAAGATTTTTAGGGATTCTTAGAGGTGCATGTGAATGAATTTTTGGAAGAGTTTCTAGAATAAAAAGTGAAAAAATCCTGAATTTCTTTCTCTAGGAATCTTAGAAGAAATTTTTTAGTGTGTCAAATATCAAAAGAAAATCCCTTCGAAAAACTGAGTAATGTTACTTTAGAGACTGTTTGGTTGAAAAAAAAAACATCATCGACCTTTAATTTAAAATTGAAACTTTTCAAAGAACCTCACTAAAATAATGACCACCAAGTCTCTTAATTAAGCCCTGCAGTCTGGGAACGGTTTTCAATAGATTCAGTCAATTTGTTTGCTTAGCGTATAATGTGAAAATTGTCGATCGACCCTTTACAAATATCACATACCTAAATACTCGCCCTTATCTTCTACATGGTGTTTAGCTCGAAGAGCTTGAAATGTCAGAAAATCTTAGTAGTTACATACTGAAACAATTTCCCCTGCCGAAGTTATGAATGAAAGGTTATCAATTTATCAACACCGAATGGTGGGGTGTGCTTCCAATGATATCGATATTCATCTGAGAAGCTTATGCAAAATATAAATTTTACATAAGTTTCTGTTATATTTGTAGTACATAGATAAAATTAACCATAATGGGTATGAACTGTGTTTGCAAACACTATGAATAGGCAATACATAACAGTGAGCCGATTAAATCGACCGCGATAATAATAGTGACATCTGTCTCATCTACCCTTCAAGCCCTCTTGAAGAAAACCCTCTCCACCTTTTGTGATGGGTTTGTTTGTTTGAAAAGCGCAGAAAAAGAACCCATATCGAAGCACTTACCGCGCGCTGAAGATAACTGCCAGCGTAAGGAAGCAGGCATCGGCTTGTCGGGGGCAAGCGGTGTAGCACCGATCAATAACCCATTCCAGCAGTTGGCCGATGTCGGGGTTAGACTCGAGCAGCAGCACTACGGTTTCCTTCGCCAAGTCGTAAATCTGTAAAAAGAGAAAGAAGCTCCATAAAGTCAAGGAGGAAGGCGTAATTTATTGGACAAGGCGTGCTTTAACGCTTTAAGTTTTAGTTTTGGTCTAAGTCCGGTTGAGTTGAACCACAATTGAACGTTTGTTCAAGGTTGTCCTGAAAGGTCTCTCAAATGACTATAAGTCATATGAAGAGATCAAAAATGGATTAAATGATTTACTTGGATTTTCCCCACTCCAAGTAATCATTATGAAAAAGAGAACCCAATCTGGCATTGCTCGGAAAGGGCTTTCTCAAGAATATAATTTAGTCCACTTTAATAAAAAAGATCTAAATAATATTAAAGCTTTAGAAAAAGCAAGACTTATGTTCAATATCCGTGTGACATGGGAACATTTCCAGAAACCTGGAGGAAATTTCCAGAACCCCACTCAATGCCGTCGGTGCCAAAAGTTGGGTCATGTTACAAAACAATGCCGTTTGGATGCTAAATGTTTGCATAATTTGCCAAGGTTCTTCTCACGCTAAGGACGTCTGGCCTGTGAAGGAAGATACCAAAAAGTTTATATGAGCAAATTGCGGGGGCAGCCATAAGTCTAACTTTTGGAATTGCCGTTCGCGCAAACGATTCGTACCAGGCAGATGAACGGCAACATGTTTCGTAGTCGGAATTCCCCAGGCAGAATCTCCAACAATTCTCATTTTTAGTGATTAATAACCATACCCATCGTGTAATTAGCAAGCTAATTTTCTTCCGTGTTGAAATCGTTCGAATAAAAATACTAAATTTAATTCCTATGGGAATGTCATAAGGTTTTGACGTTTTGAAGTTTACATGTACACGGCGAAACACGTCTCAAATGTACAAATTGAAATCGAAACTACGAAAAGAATACCCACCGGAGCACGTAGTTTCTCATGAATTCGGGAGAACATGTCAATAAAAGAAGAAAAACCTCGGTACAAACAGATGTGGCCACTCCAGATCTCCTGGCACAAGTTCCACGAGGGCCTCTTTGGGGACATTTCCACTTTTTGTCCAAAACATACCGTGCGACGTCTCAAGCTTTGAGAAAAATGAATGTCAATTGAAGAAGAATCAAGTTATTATCAACTGATGTGGCCACTCCATGGGGCCTTCCTTAGCCGTGTGGTTAGAGTCCGCGGCTACCAAGCAAAGCCATGCTGAAGGTGTCTTGGTTCGATTCCCGGTCGATCCTTGACTTCCCTTGGCAAGAGTATCATCGTACCTGCCACACGATATACGAATGAAGAGAATGAGAAAGCTCTCATTTAATAACTTTGGAAGTGCTCATAAGAACACTAATCTGAGAAGCAGGCTCTGTCCCAGTGAGGATGTAATGCTAAGAAGAAGAAGAATGAGGCCACTCCATAGCTTCAAGCATAGGATCCACCAGGTCTTCCTTGGGAATATTTTTTTTTTATCCAAAACAAACCGTATGACGTGTCAATTTTCGTGAATTAGAAAGAAAATGTCTCTTATTAATGTATTTGTATTCTCTGAGCAGAATTTCAATAGAGAGACCTAAAAGTAGATGGAGTACCTTGTACCTTTTAATTCCGCCCCTAAATTTTTATCTTTGACAGATACGCGTATTTCGACTACCACTTGCAGTCTTATTCAGTGTCAGTTACTCGTATCCACTGTCGAATAAGAATATGTCAATTAACCCCTCTACCGGCAGCTTCATTTTTTACCGCAAAATAAATATTCAAATCGTTATAACTTTTTAGTTTTTCAATATATTTGCACCATTTTTTCACAAGTTCTCAAACAACTCTTCTAGTTTAGGAGTCCGTGTCGATATAAATTATTGGTTATCTGGTTTTAAAGATATTTCGATGTTTCTTGGGGGACCGACATTTTCATTATAAAATGTCTTTGGCGACCATTTTGTTTTTGATCAATTTATCAAAAAAATAAAATGTGGGCTGTATAACGCCAGGTAATAAGAAGCTACTCTGAAAAAATCATGCAAATCGGTTCAGTATTCTTGGAGATATCTGAAAATTACGATAAGATGTTTTTTGAAGTTTTTAAGATCTTAATTTGGTCAGCGTGGTTCCAGAAACCTAAATGCTCATTATTTAAAGACGGCTGCACCAAATTGCTTCATTTTTTCACAACATTCTCTCATTAATGAATTGATCCGAAGAGTGAATATCCGAATACGATTAAAATTCTGTAGCCTGAGAAATTAACGGGGGGTTCTAGTTACGGGTCGGTCCCCCAAGGAATTTTGGAATATCTTCAACACCAGATAACCAATGATCAATATCGACACAGAAAACTAGAAGAGTTTTTTGAGAACTTGTGAAAAAATGGTGCAAAAATAATGAAAAACAAAAAAGTTATAACGATTTGAATTTGAATTTTGCGGTAAAAAATGAAGCTGCCGGTAGAGGGGTTAATGAAGAATGAACTAGGTATCAACTAATTAGGTCAATCCTGAGCACCTGGTACTTGTTCCGCCAAGGCTTGTTACGGGACATTTCAGTTTCATGGCCAAAACCTATTGGACAACGTCTCAACCTTCATGAGTTCGACAGGACATGTCAATAAATGAGGAATAAACCTATAGAATTTGGAACCCATTCGAGATTTCATCTATTATCCGCAAGGGTTTTTCCTACAGTTTAGTGCTCGATCCATCTATTGTGTCACTTGCTCCATCGGAAGCGAGCGATGGGACAGAAACACACAACAAATTTGACATGCAATGCATACTCGAGTAATATCGGGAGTCCGGTTAGGCGTGACTATATCATGGATCGCATCATCATTATCACCACCTTTTCCCACTCACCCAATGTCCTTTTCAAGACAACTGTGGAGACGCAGAGGTGTATTCGGTCTTTGAACTCTCGAATCGTGCGCTTTGAAAATGGTTCGCTAATCCCAAGCTCCATTAATTAAATCTCTGTGCAACTTCGACTGTTCTCGTCAATCACGGATTGCAACTACAAAGCGGTCATCTATGATCATGCTTATTATCCAAACGGGCCCTGGCGGAACCGGCTACGATGTTCCGGAACGGTCCACTTATTCAAATTATGTTTAAATGATGACAATCGATAATTATCTTACGTTTTACATAAAAACTTCAGTATTGTAACCGCAATAAATAAAAAAAAAATCACATTTCCCAAATTTAACACCCTTGTGACCCAAGTACAACCCGGAATATCTCCGACATGCTTCCGAATTTAGCATCGTCCATTCATGACAAATAACTGAAACCTTTTTAAAATAAACTGAGGGTGGTTTCGTACAGGCACTGTAAGTTTGATTTTAATGTGAATGTGAATTAAATTTACAGGAGTAAAAAACATCTTAATTTATGATATCGTGATATAAAACACTGCCCTCCATGCAAAACTTACCTTGTCTTCCTTGGACTCCATCAGCATGTCTAGCCAGTTGTAGATCGCACCCTCTTCCGCCAACAAGTTATGATCGAAACAGGGGCCACAGCAGAGCAGTGCGGACGTTGCCTGTTGAATAAGAACGAACAAAAGTGGAAAACAAGATTCGATATTAGAATATGGAACAATAATTGCTTCTCATCACTATCAAACCGAGGAATTTTCATTTCACACGTCTATAATGTGTGCACAAAAAAGCCATTTCTTAGATATACAGTGGCTCAATTTCATTTTCGTACGGGGCACTGTATTCATATCAAGTTGGTATAAAACTATTAAATGGTGCATGGACTTCGATAAACTTTATCAATAATGAAGGTTATAGGTGTCATCTATTGTTTGGCAATGACAAACTGTATTCATTTGCTTAAATCTTTGGAATAATGGAAAAGTATTGAGATTGTGTCTATAATTAACCCAATTCCATATTCGTACACCTAACAAAAAAGAAATATACAGCATTCAAAACTAATTTTTAATGGACTAGATGACTACTTAAGCTATTCGTTGTGTTGTTCAGATGCAGTAGAATACATTTGGAAAATTTATAAACGGATATATTTGAAACTTAAGTAAATTTAAGAAAAATACCAGTTTTCCCATGTTTTTTGCTAAAATATTCGGTAAGTCGAACAATAAATTGCATTTTTTTCATCATCACTTCCTTAAGAATGATAATTGCGAATATTGCACAAGTTTCAAAAAATTATAATCAGTTTTAGAGTAGCTAAGAGTGGATATCGACAACTTATACTTTTGAATCTTAGGTAATATAATATTTATAACAAATCCAAAACCAAAAATTTTAGTCAATTTCTTTATGTTTGGCTCCTAAATGTATATACATAATCCATAGTTAATGTTCCTATCAAAACATTGCGTAATTATCATTTTTAACACTTCAGTCGTCGCGCTGTTGTATTTTGTACAACACTTGTGGAACACTCGCTTTTCGCGCATAACAGCAGCGTGGTGGTTCTGACGGTCGCGCGACGACTGGAAGGTTAATTTACATTTTACTACCAAACATGATTATAGAGATTTATAGAATAAATATTATTGCCATAACCGCAACACAAACGTGTTTTTAAAATGATGAAAACAAGAGGAAATATTCTATTAAATAGTGTATCAATGCTTTCTGCTCATTCAAGTTATTTTGTATTTTTCTTATAAAATCAATAAATTGCAAAATAGGGTGCTATTTTGAATATAATTTAAATATTATTTCAAAGATAATTGAATATTACGATGACATCAATTATGTGGAGGTATGTACAGCGTAGTTTAGGGTACTTTATTGTAAAACGAAGTTCGTAGTTCAAATTATGTTTACAGACAAATTCGAAATTAACATTTACTTGTTGTTTAGAATGAAAATTTGGTTTACATTGATTAAAAATATCATTTTAGAAGAGTTTTGAACTTATGGCACAACAATTTTCTGAACTCAAAAGGGATAAAAACTGATAATGATTTCTGTAAAGTGTATATATTTCAACTAAATTTCTATCAGAGCTTACGAGTATAATGTATAGATTGGATCCAATGACAAAAATAAACGTAATTGTTCGAATTATTGGATTTTATAGCAAAAATCATTGGAAAACTGGCATTTCTCATAATTTTACCTAAATTTTATATATGTCCACTAATAAATTGTCCAAATGTATTTCACTACATCTGAACATCATAATAAAGCACTTCAGTAATCAAATAGAGCTTCTAAATTTAGTTTTGAACGTTGTGCGTTTGAATTTTGGTAGGTGTACGAATATGGAATTGGGTGGATTTGAGACATCAATTCAATACTTTTCTATTAATCCAAAGATGAATGAAAATGGAAACATTTTGTGATTGGCAAACAATAGATGGCACCTATTACCTTCAGTGTGGATAAAATATTTGTAGCTCAATACTTCATTTAATAGTTTTTTACTAACTTGATGTGGAATCAGTATCCTGTACGAATATGAAATTGGACCACTGTAGATGCACAAAGTGAAACAAGAATGGTAAAGTCAGGCCAACAATCTGCCAACTGCAATAAATAAACACCTTCTTAATTGGTACGAACGGGTAAATAAATCCTATCAACAGGATTACCGTCAATGCTCCATACTTGACTCAGTTAATTTCAAATTCGACATAGAAATAACAATTACAAAAGAGCGTGTACAAAATTGTTCCGGATCTATGCAGAACAAGCTCCATTTACGGTAGAAAGTAATTAGAAAGTAGGTAGTTATTGAGTGCAAATGGCGTGTATCACCACATACTAATGGGTTACCATGATGATAATTAACCCATCTTCGAGCAATTCAAACCCAAAGGATATCGAGCACGTGAGCGAGCATATCGTTCCAGCTGTTAATTTCAGATAACCTATTTTCCTTTTGCGAGCGATACGTACCAGTAGCGCACTGTACTGCAACTTTTCCTCGTCAGCCGAAATGCTGCTGATAGTGCTACTGCTCACTGCATGGTGGCTCGTTCCGCTACTGCCCCCTCCCACCCCACTGCCAAACGGTATGGCATGAGTTCCGCTCCAAGAAGTGAATAAATTAACTAGATTCCGCTTCAGTTCTCGCGACAGCAGCGTAACACACGATTCCAACGAAAAGTTTTTAATCATTTTCCGAATGAAATCACAGAAATGAGTTTTCACCTCACGCATGCTGCTATTATCCTTGTCCGTTTCGGCTTCCAGGTAGAGCCGGGCCCCATCGATATACTCCACAAAGGTCGGATGGAGCGACATGGTCTCCCGTTCTAGAACAAACGGGCTTATTCCGAAAGTGCCGTTCTCGGCAATGCTCTCCAGCACCCGGACCAGCTGCAGCCTCAGGGCATCACGGCGGCGACGGCGACGCATGTTCTCTTGTTTGCGGTCGATTGCCTCACGGATGTACACCACCAGCTCCTCCATCAAATCCCTACGTGGGGCGAGAAATTAGTTGAGATTATGGTGTCAGGGTGCTCCCCAGACCGTTATTAGCAGAAAAAATACCATCACATGTGTGCGCATCACTCGATTTCTACAGCTAAACTTACATCCTTTGGATGGCATATCAAGCACTTAATCACGAAAATCAGCTAAGTAAATAATATTAGTGTATTTTTTTTATTGTCAACTTCTTGTACGGTAATCAATTATTGTGTACTATTAAATGAAGCAGTAATAAATTTTGATTGACATTGTGAGTATCACCAACCACTAATCAAGAAACACCATAGAAAATATTAACAACCTCACATACTCTTACGATAATTGAAATCCGATGCACATCATGTGTATCTATAGATATTCATGTAAAGAACATATAAATCTCATTATGAGTTGTACATGAACAAAAGTAATGTATCAAGGATCAAAAATCCGTCATTGTTATCATAAAAACTTTAAAACCCTTTTTTATAGCAGAGCATAGCATATACAGACTGTAAATGTCAATGCCACTCCGGTTATAATTGCACTTCGATCAAAGACAAATTAAAGACCCCCATGTCCCTTGCAGTTGCCTAAAATTTTATGGCTGATAAGGTAATCTAGAATGCCGTTCAAAGTGTACTGCGATCTGTCAAACTTGGGTACCTTTTGCACTACCGAGGGACCAAATGCAGTACTAGAAGTGGTACCCAATCTGAGCCCGAGTGGGACGGACCTGCTTCGATCCAAATGAGACCGAGAGTACCTCTGCATCTCCACAATCACCACGGGAATGGTATTGATTAGGGGAGGAGGAAACAGATCTGGAAGTCACCTTTGGTCGGTTATGCGATTCATGGATAAGGAGGAAAAATACGACTGTTACTTAAAACTACTTGAACTGTGTAATGGAATCAAAAGATCACACTTGGAAAATTTTAAAACCAATGACGAATGCTGTCCCTTTAATCACTTGCTATAAAAAATCTACTCCAACTCAATAGCTTCTAGCCAAAAAATGTAATACATTCAATGAATTTTTTTCGGAAATCAATTAGTGCAAAATTGTATAATTGTAAGGCATTTGGGTGTAATCCTAGACTCAGAACTCACTTTTATGGAACATTACAATTCCACAATGAACAAAGTAAACAATGGCTTCATTAAGAGGTTCAGCAATAATTTTGAAGACCAATATACTATTAGACTATTGTGAGTTACATACAATAGAAACCAATTTTGGAAACGACACGAATGTCACATAAATGGTAAATAATCCTAACTAAATATTATTAATAATACTAGAATACTGTCATCTAGTATGGAACCCGAAACGTGCCATACATGAAGAACGCAAAGTATCCGTACAGAAGCAATTCTTTTCATAAGTCTTTCGGAAATTGAATTGGACTGTACTATCACATCCATCATAAGATGGATTGATATCACATAAGATGAATTGATAGAAATGGATGTCCTCTTCAAAATTCTTATTCCGGACACCACCTCACTTTTGCTTCTTATTCCGGACGCTTTGATTCGAATTCCGGACAGCTCGTAAAAAGCACGAAAATAGCGGGTGTGAACACAACAGGAATGTTTATTTGTGTTGGGATTTCTAGATCAACAATGACTTAGTAGGGAAAGTGGTGGAAAAATGAACAGGGGTGGTAAAATGAACACCGTGCGTTTTACCAAAAAAACAAATTTCAATGATTTTTTATCACGCGCGGACGATTTGCACCATAAATCAGAGTGTTCGAGTTGATACGGAGGTCAACTGAAGTGAATATATCAACCTAGGGGGTGCGGACTAGAATATTTTAATTGTTCAAATTGAACACATTTTTTCCGTGAGTGCTAACCGTTGTTTGTTCGCTTGTCTCGCAGGAAACCACATTCAAAGTGCACTCTTAAAGCACTTCACACAAAGTATCAACAATTCAATGCTGACGATTTACCCAATAAACAGACTTAATCACACAGTTCGAACGAAACGTGTAAATTTCTGAGACATATAATGCAAATAATTGGAGCGTGGTATATAATGGATATTTACATGATATGTCATGTAAACTTCAATTATATGTCATGTAATCCAGCAGGATTATGTGTGATTACATGACATATAACACAAATTTACATGATTCCAGAATTAAATTTACATGACGTCAAGTTTACATCGCATAAATGAAGTTTACATGGCGTTGTAATCTTCGTTATTTTTAACTGTGCAGAAAGTTTCAGGCCTTATGCTAAAAAGATACATATTTGTAAAATACTTCTGCATAATTTGAACCAAACACAACTTTTCTTTAACAGTTGGCCAAAGACTGTTATATAAATTGCATAACACTTTTAAGCGTGACGAAATCATGACCGAACATTCCTGGGCATACTCGGATCATTTTTACGAAAAGTTTTGTTTGACAGCAGCCTGGCTGCTTGTTGACTTCCATTTCGCATCCCCCAGATATAAACGAACACTAAGTTTTTAGAACACCACGTTTGAAAATACGAGCTGACGTAACTTTTAGCTCGAAAATCTTGAGGTTTTTCAGTGAGTGAATATCGTTATGATATGATGTCAAATCTTATACCTTTGGATTTCATTGCATGATGTTCATTTTAACACCAACAGCTATTTTACCCACATAGTTATATGTTAAAATTTAGCTATAACCTGAATTCGTGTCGCTACTTTAGATAACACCCCTATTTTTGATATTATGCGATAGAACTTTACAGATTCCTGGTTCTATCAGATACAGGATGGTATCCTTACGATGTTCATTTTACCACCTCTTCCCCTATAGGTAAAATCTGGTGCACTCCAATTTGTGCACCCGAGAGAGAAATTGTCGACGGCGCGGTTTGCGAGAATCAGAAAGCGCGCGCAACTGTTGGAAGCGGAAGCGACAACGACATACCACTATGGGCGGTTTCCATACAGACTGGCGGCCAAAAATATTTTTTCCATTTCATGTCGTATTTATGAGTGTTATGATACAAATTTGATGTTTTATTTTCAAAAACAAGTTTTCGAGACTAACTTTTGAATAGGGCCTATAGCGAAATATTAAACTTTGTTACTTATAATTCATATAAGCCATTTATGCGATTAACGTTGTGCAAACCATTATATATATTAAAACTTACATAGAAATGATGATATGAATGATTTAGCGAAATTCAGTTATTTTCTGAATTAGTTTTTAGCTGTTTTTAATAGAAAATGGTTAAAAATATTGGAAAAATTCAAGAAGCCTTAAATTAAAAAAGTGCAAATTTGTGCAGCTAAGTTCTTCACGATCCTTTAGTTTACATCTCAAAGTACCCTTGGAACTGGATTTAAGCCTGGGACAACTTGGGACAAAAAAGTACTCGATGTGTTAACTATAAGCTTATTCGATTTTTCGAACCGCTTCATAAAAAAACATCATAAAAGCCACTATTTTGAAGCTTTTTTTTTATTTTTTTTATTGTTTCTAGGAAGCCGTTTTTGTAAGCTTTCAAATGGTGTAAAAATATTTTACGTAAGTATTATAGAAAAAAAGTTATATTCATTTGAGTAAACCATAGTTTTTGTTAATAAAAACAAGTTTTTCTTCATAGGCTCAACTTTGGCACCTCATATCTGAGTGTGCAATGCAAATCATGCGCTAATATTTTGGGGATTTCTTAGCAGACATGTTTACAATGAAATGGCGAACAAGAAATAAAATTTGAGGCACATCACTTTTTTGATTATTGGCCACCTGATAAGCCATAGTGCATACAAGCGTACATATAAATATGTTGCATGGAGCTTTCAAATATCGCGCAATACATACTAGGCGCAACACTTATTGGAATTCAATATAAATGTAATTTACATATTAGCAAAATTGATTATGTTTCATCTCATTATTTAAACCATATTTATGTGGGTTTGATTTTGTTTACAAACTATGCGTGAAAATAGCTTCTCATGCTCGACGGACTGACAGTTGATTAATTGCGGTGGGCTTAAATTGGGTTTCAGCGTTCAACAGTCAGTCATCATTTTACTTAACCTTTACGTTACCGACCTCCGATAAGGCATTTTCAAATAGCTGCCATTTCGCCAATTTCCATTAGTTTTTTGAAACCACCCTCAGTTTACTTTAAAAAGGTTTCAGTTATTTGTCATAAATGGACAATGCTGAATTAGGAACCTTGCTGGAGATATTCCAGATTGTACTGGGTCACGAGAGTGTCAATTTTGAGAAATGTGATTTTTTTTATTTATTGCAGTTACAATACTGAAGATTTTATGTAAAACGTAAGATAATGATTGATTGTCATCATTTCAAGATAGTTTGAATAAGTGGACCGCTCCGGAACATTGTAGCCGGTTCCGCCAGGGCCCGTTTGGGGACATTTTCATTTTATGTCCAAAACATACCGTGCGACATCTCAATCTTCAAGTAACAGCAATACATAAAAAAACACATTTCCCAAATTTGGCACACTTGTGACCCCAGTACAATCCGGAATATCTCCGGCATGGTTCCGAATTGTCAATTTATGACAAATAACTGAAACCTTTTTAAAGTAAACTAAGAAAGGTTTAAGAAAATCGAATGGAAATTGACGAAATGGCAGCTGTTTGAAAATGCCTTGTCGGAGGTCGGCAACGTAAAGGTTAAAGCATTGATGTATCAAAAACTAAGATATCGCAATACAATTAACAACTGTAAATAACAATAATTTTCATTTAGAACAACATCGTTAAAGACAATGGAAATACACAATTTCGCGGAAGGCACGAAATTTACGAATTTTAGCCTTCATCGTAAAGTTTAGATAATGCTTTGTTTATAAATTTTGCGAGATTGTTATGAGCTCATAAAATTTATGAGATTGTCATGTAAATTTAATATTTTTGCCTATGAAAATTGTTTATTTATTTGTGAATCGAGGTTTTTTAGAAAAATGTTCTAATAGTTTAGTTTTATGCTGGACGTCTTTCTGGCTTGCTTCAAATGTTGCATTGATAATAATGCTATTAAATAACAATTTGTAAAATACAAAAATAAGATAATTTTCTTGAAAATTACACATAGGAAGGACGTCTTTACTGTTAACATACATTTTAATGTAAAATATGATCAAGTATGATAAAGCCGTAAAATTTTGAATTTATCGCCTTGGTACCAGCGAAACTTCGAGAATGTTGCAGCGAATTTCGCTAATTTTATTTGTTTATTTATTTATTTATTTGTGAATCGAGGTTTTTTAGAAAAATGTTCTAATAGTTTAGTTTTATGCTGGACGTCTTTCTGGCTTGCTTCAAATGTTGCATTGATAATAATGCTATTAAATAACAATTTGTAAAATACAAAAATAAGATAATTTTCTTGAAAATTACACATAGGAAGGACGTCTTTACTGTAAACATACATTTTAATGTAAAATATGATCAAGTATGATAAAGCCGTAAAATTTTGAATTTATCGCCTTGGTACCAGCGAAACTTCGAGAATGTTGCAGCGAATTTCGCTAAAAAATAAAAACGTTAAAAAAACAACAAATACAAAAACTTCGAGATATTTTAAGATTGCGTCATGTATTGGAAATAACATTTTATGTTGGATCATTTTTTTAACTGAAGTAAATTTTAAAACTCATTTGTATAATTCGTATTTGTAAATAACCCGTTAACGCTCAGCGTCTTATTTTGTGGACAGATGCGCTGAACGCCCATCATCCTTAATTGAGAACAGTGATTTGCGCAAATAACGACACAAAATATAATGATTTCTTGCTTCGAGAACTTTGTCATAGATCTGATATCTTTCCCTCCGTGGACATTATATTTCGGAATTCACTCACCAGATGGCGCTATAGTATGATCAAATATACCTTATAGCTGCACATCCAACCCCTTAAAAACACAGAAGTCCAACTTTGACAATGCATATCTCTGTTGTTTTGAAAGCGATTTCGAAAATTCTTTCAGAAAGGGTGCAGTGGAATTATTGAGCAGAAATAGAGTGTTTTGGTTACACTCAAAATTTATTTCGCTGGAAAAATAATAATAAATAACCTTTACTTTAAACTGTTTGCTTATAAAACAAAATTCAAAGCGATGATACGTAGTTTCATTGACATCAATTTGACCGAAGTAGTCCAGTGAACATTTTTGGGTACAAATGTAAATTATTGATTACACTAAAAATTCGTTTTACTCAAAAGCTACAAGACACTATAGGTTTCCAATATGTTTGCAAGTTGGGCATTTTTTTAAATTATCGGACAGGTTTGGGCCAGAGGTTCTCCGATTTGCATGAAATTTTCACCAGAGGTAGAGCTCGTGGATACATGACCAAAAGTGAAATTCAAAAAAAATTATAGTGGCCTATTTTCCCGGAAAACTTTAGATGAATTTTCAAGATTTCCCTATATACCTCAAACTTCATATCTCCTGAACTATGCATCGTAGAACAAAAGTCTTTTAGTGAAATTGAAAGGAAATTTCCTCAGCAATCTATTACAAACATAAAAATAAAAGCATTTCCCAGAAAAATTTTCACTATGGAGAAAATTGTCGGAAAAATAGCGAAAAAACTATCGTCTGTATCATGAAAAATTTTCGAAAAAATATTTTTTGTTTCACCAACTTTCGTCCATAGACGCCAAAGTGGTATCCTTTACCGTTTAGGCGACAGAACTGAAAAACCGATGACCACGCTTCCCATAGGAAAATGTGTTCTATTGTGGGCATCATAACCGTGCGCTAACGGCGGCAGTAACTTACACGCATTGTAAGTGTAACGCAGTAAACCATCCTTCCCTTTCCAGTTAGAAAAAGCTTTTCGTCAATCGGAGCACTCTCCATTGGTCTGTTGGGTGTTTTGTATGTCCTTTATTAGTACCGTTGTTTGGGGTGAGAATGGGTCAAAAAAGGATATGTACGATTTATTTATTGAATAACTGAATAACACCAAGTGGCTCGGTAGGTTAGTTGGTAAAGCGCTCGTCTAGTATACAAGAGTCCTGGGTTCAAATCCCAGCCGAGCACGTGGATGTTTTCCATAATTTCATCCATAATTTATTCATCATTACCACGCGTAATGAGGTAATTAATATAAAATAAAATAATTTTAAGTTTTGCGTTTGATTTTACTAATTTGAATGTCCAAATTCTGAAAATGTAAGACATTTTTTGAAATATACGCTAATTTATTTAAAAAAAAACTATGCTGTTCGAAAATATTCCCATGAAATATATTTGAGTTAATTCCAACAAACATCTTTATTCCATTAGATGGATTTTCAACTCTGAAATTGTTGTGTATGAGATTACTTTGAATAAAACCTTTTTAGAGAAAATATGGTGGGATCAATCTTTACCGGGAATCAAGTCTATCCAGTTTCCTTTTGCGTACCTCAAGAATCAAATTATAGGTCTCTAGTAGCGCTGTAAACATTCGACATTTCTCGCGACGTTCGTTTCGCTTCCATGGTCAGCAGTCAATTGATTTTTCTAAACTCATCCGCTAGCGTCCTACACGGCACGAGGGGCAGAATGAACATCGAGAGACACAAAAACTGTGGAATGAATGTCGTCTGATACGTTGACATTTTCATATATCAT
Source organism: Aedes aegypti (assembly GCF_002204515.2). Classification (NCBI taxonomy): domain Eukaryota; kingdom Metazoa; phylum Arthropoda; class Insecta; order Diptera; family Culicidae; genus Aedes; species Aedes aegypti. Next base: position 147,062,739 of record NC_035108.1, read on the forward strand.
ACATTTTGTTAAATAAAAAAAAAATGTGTAAAATATAAATAACAAGAATAGTATAAATCTTGCTTATAATGCTAAATGTGATACTCATACAGTGAAAGCAAATTTTGTTAGGAAAAAAGATAGATATAAGCAAAAATGAAACGTTTTCTGGCGCTATCGTGGTCAGCTGCATTTAATTGACATTTTTCTTTCGTACGTTCGTTTGACCGCTTGCGCTTGTGTTGTGAATGCTGAAGGTAATGCATGTCAACGAAAAACTGTCGACTACCGTAATTGCTCACAACACTGGCTCTAGTGAATTAGTTGGTGAGTCTAATGCCGCTCTTGAAAATGTTGCAGCACGTCACTGTTTTGAACTACAGTTCGCCAAAATTGTAAAAAATGCTTTTTTTTCTAATGATTATATAAAATTTAAAGTAGGATTTATAAAACTTCACCAAGCACGCAGAGTAGGATTTAAACTTTCATGTAAGTTATAATTTAGTTGAAATTGCGCGATTGAATTTTGATTAAATCGATTTTTTGACCATGCATGCAGTGTGCATACAAAATTGTTATGATATGTGTTATGTGTTATGATATTTTCAAGAACATGAAGTAAATGGCGGTATTTTGGTGCTTGACATAAAACAAATGTACAGCAGTGTGCTTATACAAACCCATTTTGAATCAATTTTTGGTGATACATTTCATCTGATAACAACGACAAATGAAAACTCGTATGAATATCACTGATTTCCTTAAAATGTGTGGACTTATGCCATCAAAAGGGCGTAATTTCAAAACGGGCACCACGTTTCTTTTTTTCCCCCAGGCATGCAGTTTAGCTATAGATATCGACTGGAGCGGTAAGTATATATAAATATTTGATGGAGATTTTTCTTTCTAATAATAACGGTCTGGGGAGTACCGTGGATGTTCAAAAAGGAACAACTGAGGATTCCAACTTACTTCAATGCGTCGTGGTTTATCATTCCGAGGGCGTTAACAGCGGCATCACGGATGTCGGTCACTTCACAGCGCAGCAATGGGATGACGAGTTTGTAAAGAGCCACCGGCGATGCAGCCGTACCGCTGGACTTGTCGCTACGATCCGCCGACAACGAATCCGGCGATGAGCTGCAAAAGAGCAAGGAAAGAGTAGAAGATCGAATAATGGTTAGAGTGCATTTGTGAAATTCTGCGGCCAAATGGTTTATCTATATGGCGATGAAGCAAATGAACTGGCAAGAAAGTAATAGCTCTACTTTATCGTTTCTGCGGGCGGCTCGATGTGCTGAATGGATAGCTATTCTAATTTCCTGTGTATCGAATTGTTTGAATCGGGTTTCGAGTTTTGGTATGGAACATCATGCATGGTTTCCAATTGCAAGTAAAAACTTGTGCTGATGTGAAAAGTTTGTGATTTATTTATTTCTATATCAAACAGTATAGAACTGTGGGTCTGGATATACGTGTAAATTTAACGAAATTTCGTTAAACTTTTTTTTTATTTTACAAATTGAGATGATAAGTTTGATATCATATCGTGAATGCAAAATTTTAAACAAAACTAGCAGCCCAGAAGGACTTGCAACTTGAAACTAAATGATTAGAACCTATCTGATGGAACCTCGACTTAAAATGAAAAACCATTTTCATTAGCAACAATCTGAAATTAACTGCTATTGTCATATATATTTCCAAATTTAACCATTGGGCTATCGCGGTGTTGTACTTTGTACAACAGTTGTGATTTATAAGCTATCATTTTGCAACAAAGATATCTATTGACACCAAACGACCCTTTATAATGTGTAAAATCAACCAATGGATATAGAAGTAGAGTTACTGTGCACGTACTGTAGCCTTAGGTGCAGGAGCCTCATTGCTTGCAAGCGCACGGGCGCGCTGTACATTGTGAGACCTTTTTTGGTGCGCCTCATTTTTCTTGAGATGTGTCTCACTGCGGTTTCATGCGCTCCGTCACATGTGCTGTTTAAAATTCAGCGCAATAATTAAAGGGATTACAAAAGTATTCAACAAGGACCGGAATTGTAATTCTTGGATCGCGAGTCTTCGACCATATCATGTAGGCCATCTAGACACAAGTATAATGAGACGAAAATACTTGTAGAGGTTCTTCGATAACGAGCCGTAGCGCCGAGTAGCGCATGAGACGAGTCTCCCCGGGTGCACATCACCTAGCGCGCGCTTTCAGAATTTTCGTGAGCCTCCGGCTAGCGCAGCACACTAGGATTCCGATGAGCTGAAAGACGGTTTGGTAGGAGGCTCGTCAGTACATTTATGTGCTCCTAAGAAATATGTAACTCTACATAGAAGTCGCATAATAATGAACGCACTATATACGATTCGAGAAGACCACAATTTGAAATCGGTACATCTCAAAATCCACCGGTCGAGGATCTTTTCGGGTTGGAAATTTCCTCGACTTCCCAGGGCATAGAGTATCATCGTACCTGCCACACGATATACGCATGCAAAAAATGGTCAATCAGCATAGAAAGCTTTCAGTTAATAACTGTGGAAGTGCCCATAAGAACACTAAGCTAATGAGTAGGCTCTGTCCCAGTTGGGATGTAACGCCAGAAAGAAGAAGAACATCTCAAAATCCAGATAATATAGAAACAGACCCCAAGTCTTCAGTTGTTTCGGAACTGAAGCGCAATCTTATGGTACCTCATTCGGAATTTGGCCGCTAGGTGACACTAGTAAGAATGAAACTTCTACTTTTGTTTTACAGATATCTCAGGAGCCTGTCCATATAGAAAGATGGTGTCTTCGGCAAAGTTTCTCCATATTTTTCAGACATTTCTCCAGTGATGTGAAATTAGGGTGGCCCGCATGGTTTATGGTTTAATATTTCAAAATTGATGTATTGAAAACGATAAAATGGCTTTGGTTGGGAAATTTTCGGACATTTCTTCAACTTTAAGAGTGGTTTTGCAAATTCAATCCAATTTTGCTGCTAAAACTGTTAAATACAAAATGTATAGGGAAATTTTAACAGACTGGATATTTTTAGGCTTCCAATTACAAAATCTTAGCCCAAAATGCTAAACGTTTTCGTAAAAATGTACCTCGTAACATGAACGTTCAATAATGAAGGAGATTTCTACACCGTATACACACAGACTTGTGTTTTGTCATTTACCACAACGTTGAAAACATCATATGGTGAAAATAAATTTTCAAGAGTACAAATCTAGAGAACAAGTTACTAATCAATAATTTATTAATTATACACTTGTTAAATAGCACCTGTCAAGGCTTCGCGGAGCACGATATGAAACCGCTGCTCTGAATGATCGGAGGGACATAGTGCACAGTTTAGCTTAGAGTCCTTCTCTGGCACTCGGACGATGATCAACCGTCCCTGACATGGGGAACAGACGCTGTTGTGAGCCACTCCTAACATGGACTACAGACGCTCCAGATATGCAGAAGCAACCGCCCCATTCCCTGTAAGCATACGACCAGAGTTCCCACCGAGGTTGGTTACCCGATCTTCCCTAGGGTTGCTCGTACCGTGCCCAGTATCGCGAGGAGGTAGGGATATGACTTAACCAGTATCATAGCAGTCATATTACTACCTCCTACGAGGCTACGGATGGCACAGAGGAGTTCATTTTATCCATTTTTAGGTACGAGAGGTGCCAATGGTAGGCCATGCCCAGCCATTTACCAACCAGATTCCATTACATAAAAATGCGAATGAGATTTTATTTTCATTGTGTTCCATGCAATGAAAATCCGACCAGGTCCGTCCCACTCGGGCTCAGATTGGGTACCACTTCTAGTACTGCATTTGGTCCCTCGGTAGTGCAAAAGGTACCCAAGTTTGACAGATCGCAGTACACTTTGAATGGCATTCTAGATTACCTTATGAGCCATAAAATTTAGGGCAACTGCAAAGGACATGGGGGTCTTTAATTTGTCTTTGGTCCGACCGAAAATTACAATTTTCACGTCTAAAAACAACAAAAAGTCATAACTTTTCCAAATCTCAATCGATTTCTACAATATTTAAAGTGAAAGTGTAAGACTTGAATATTATTCGAACCACCATGAAATTTATAACATTTGTTTTGAATTAAGCTAGAAATCAGCTTTTACACCACTTCACTCAACTATATTCCGTTTCTCGGTAACGAGTTAGAGAACCATAGTGAAAGTTGGATTTCATGGCATCCTAGACAGTCCTTTGGATCGCATTTGCACATGTTTTGTGTTCTATAAATATTGCTGTGTGCGTTTAAAATGAAAATATCAAATGCGGGAATACCAAACGCGGTAAGATTTTTAACAAGGAAGTCAAATCAAAATTTGATTTTTTTTTTCTTTTGCTGGGTTGGCGGTGATATGGGTCATGGTTGCTAAGTATCCTTTGGTTACTTTGTGTTACCGCATTTGAAGCTCAGTTAGACTGGATTTGCACGTCAAACGCAAACAGCAATAACTTGATACATCCCATACTCGATGGTCCCTTCAATAAATATTAAGTTATGGGGAGTTGAAAAGGGATTCTTAAGTATTACTGGACTGTGTTCTTGCGTAATCTCGGACTGAGTTTTCAAAGAATCTTAACCAAAAATTTTTATGAGGTCCTGAGCCCAAGTATCACAGAATCCGAATAGGGGTTTCAGATCATTTAATAACATTAAAATGATAACATTAGTGAAAAGCAATGAATTTGGTTACTATCCATTACAATACAGCTAACTAATTAACACTGACTAACAGCATTTTCGAAAATGTTAATATAATTTTATTTATTAACTTGTTCGCACTTATGTAACTCAATGAAAACTCCTTTTTAATGTTACACTGTGGTGAATATGAGCTTTAAAACAATATATTTACTCTATTTCGAAGCATCTGAATTTGATTTATTTTATTATATATTTATTTATTGCAGGCGTTTAAGTTCTTGAAGCTGAAGCTCTTTAAAGCTATTTAAACTATTGGATAATTTAAGATTTGGTGACAATCGGTTTCAAGGTGAAGAATGACTTATATTTCAATAAAGACTTAATTGATTAGTACTAGAATTCGGCACAATTTCTTTCGTTTAAAAAAAACCCTAATACATTTATTTCAAATTCGTTCACAATTTGAGACAGTCAGTTTCATATTTAAAATCCTTTCTTTTAGCTATTACATATATCGCGTTAAAGTAATATGAATAGCACCGTTACATTTTTTAAAACGTTAAAGATATTAAGCCAAATCAAACAACCATCGAATTCAACCCAGCTGAAATAAATAAAACGTGCCACTGATGTGCTATGACAATAATCTTCTTGCTCCTTTCCTGGAAACATGGTTCCCGCGATTTATCGTAGAATTATGGCAGACAAAATACAACTGGTTCCCTCAGCATTGATGCTGGCGAATTCCGAGGGACAACCAAAGCGTTTCGTTAGTTACGATATTTACGTTGAATTGTCGACGAGAAAGGATAGCGTAGAACGTAAAATTTCAACCGAGGAAAAGATACGACATTCCTATAGAATTTTATGACCAAGAGAAAGCTATGAGTCTTACAACAATGGAAAAATAGGGCTTCATTCTATTCAAGACGGGGATACTCGTTTGTGAATAAGCCAAAATATAAAGAATAGTAATTGGGTTTCGACATTGGAGAATTTCGTTCCGTCAAAAGATGGCTTGACGAGGATGAATTTGTCAGCTTTAGTTACGTAGAGGGTGCCTTCTAAATATAGTTTTTCTCTACATCGCTAATTCTTTGCACAAGTACCTCAAAATGTAAACGAAAACGACAGGGCTGGGTTTACCTTTGAAGGTGGCCGGGGTCAGAATTTGAGTGGGAACCCACGGTAACTGTACTGTACTGTAAAAAGCCAATTAGTGCCATGCTGCCTTGAAATTTATTTTACAAATTTCACAATAACGACAATTTTGGACAAACGTGAACGTTGTTTTTATAAAACTCTCTCGGAAATTATCAAATTTTGGCTTTTCTAGGATATCCCTAATGATTTCTCATCAAATAACTCCTATACTCTAAATCGTGTACTGCACTTTAGCTAGAAAAAAATACACTAGAGGTATTCACTTAAAGTCGCGTAAAATGCAAATCTGCGTAACTACAGCAAGGAAATATGTCAAATGAAATATTCCCCATGGAGTGTCAAACTGGTTATTTTTAATCTAGTTGTCGTAGGTTTAGAAGTAGCAGCGTACGAATTGATATTACAGATAAAGGTAAATCATTGGACTGATGCAAATTTTGAAGGTTTTGCTCCCCTATGCTTTAACGGTGTCATTTATGATGAAACTCATTCTCCCAAAATGTGAAGTGATTTGGAGGGGTTTTGGTTGTGCACACGCCATTTGAAGTTTATATGGAAAAGGCAAACTTTTTGTGTTCAGTGCTCTAGCTGCTAGTCATAATAATCTATGGAAACTCTTCTATTGTGAAATTTTCCCAGCAACAATTTTGCCAAAGACCACATTTTGATGAGACGTAAGGATAATTTGATAACAAAGTCTAAATCATGCTGAGATGATCATTCCATTACTTTCAGAGCAACATTGCCTTTTTGTTGTAGAACATAGTAGCCTGAATTACTTTGATCTATTCTTCCCGCCTGCCGAACAGTTGGTGAAGCATGTAAAATGCAAGCCCACTTTATGATGACGAATAACAATTTATAAAGACGTCCAATCAAAATGTGGTCTTCGGCAAAGTTGTAGTCAAAAGGATTTCATATAAGAAGAGTTTGTTCACTTTTCCATAAAATTTTATGATAAAGAGATAGAGGGCTGAACACAAAATGTTGGCGTTTTCCATATTAATCTCCATGTAAACTTCAAATGGCTTGTGCACAGTCAAAATTCTTCCAAATCATTTCAAACTTTGGAAGAATGCTATTTACTATAAGAGAAATCGATTAAGCATAGGGGAGCCAAAATTTCAAAATTTGCATCACTCTAGTAAATCATGTAATGGTTGGCGCGCCAAAGTTTTATTGAAAGCAACGAAGTTTGATGCTTAGAAATTGCATATGACCGTTTTTACCAGGGCATCTCTAGCTGATTCCGGAACATTACTTATGGGTGAAAAGATAGCTTCATATGCTCAATGTTAACTCGCATTTTAATTATTTGATTGGGAAGAACTTAAGAGGCATTCATCAATAATTGAACTAGCAAAGTCACAGGTATTCAAAATCATGAATATTTCGCCGTCGCATGCCTAATTTTGGTGCTAAGACCTTGTGGTCCCATATTACGGGTTTCCCGGTGGCCATTCCGGTGCTCCAAAGGGACCAGAATAACTATCCATTCATTCTTTTGGCAAAATACATCCAAACATAAAAAATCGTAAAGAATTAGACACAATTCATTTGGTTTTGTAATTCAAATCTGAGTAATTTTATAGAATTGTCCAGATTGGCCACCTCCCGAGACTCCAGGAATTGGTTCCGCATGAACCATACTGGACCGAATTTTTCAGGGAATGTGCGCCGGTAATTGGTTCCTTACTACAGAAAAAAATATGTCAAAACATCCATCAACCGAATAGTACCGATGTGAATTACATATACAGAACTGCGATGGAAACTTACTTTTCGGATGTTCCGGGTTTCCTCAACCGGGTATGAATAACTAAGTGATTGGAGAATCTCTATTCACAGTCTACGTGAATACCTGTTCAACAATATGAGGACGGTTCAGATTACTTGTTTAGTTACGAAACTACAAGTCGTCAAAGTAAGGGTCTCTAAAGGGATTTTTATTTTTCATATGTAGCAGGTTCCCAGTGGCCACAGTGACCACATCCGGGATCTCCGGGAGGGTTTCTGAAACTAGACATGTGTGCCCTTCATTTAAGCCAAACAGAACTAAATTCGGTTAACACACTGATGTTGGCGCGCTGTTTGAATTTTCGGGTCGAAAACGACCCTAAGTCACAATTTTTAACTTTTTGTTAGGGACATAAATAGGTTAAATAGCGACATGAATTTCGATGTAATTTAATTAAAAAAAAAATCGAATTGATTGGTTTGAAAATTGTAGTGGTACGTACATGTATTTGTATGTGCATTTCTACTAGTACAAACTTGAAAAAAATGAATTACGCTGAAATTTCACCGTAATCTCAACAACCGAAAGTTCGGTGAAAAATCACAGAACAATCTGTAAAATCTTTGAACAAATTCATAAAGAAAAACTCGAAAATGGTCCTACCGGGAATCAAACTCCCGACCAACCGATCTGTAAGCAGGCTTGTTACCACTAAGCCAGCTTTCACTGCTTGTAAGCAGTGTTGTGAGAAACTCAATTTCTCACAACTCACGCTTGAGATCTTTCATGCGTGAATTGTCAATCACGCAACTCAGCAGTCAAAAAATCATGGATGAGTTGGCTCACCTTTTTGACTCATTGTCTCGTATTTCCACAGTTTACTCACATACGGCAATGATTTCTTGTTAGTCAGGTAAAATTATAGTAATCCTTTCTAACGTTAGAAACAACATTGGGGTTTCACGAGTTTTTGACGGGTTTTGCGACCGAATCATTTTTTACGGTTTGAGTTGATTGAGTGATTTTGCATCAAAATCTTAAGCGTGAGATTTGCAAAGCACATCTCTAATGAGTTTGCTCTCACGGGAGAGCGTATTGATTGAGATTTGAGTGTGAGTCTATCAACACTGCTTGTAAGTGGTGTGTAAAAACTGACATAAAAGGAGCTAATGGGTAAAAATAATGCTGTTACCGTACTGTACGTTAGTATGTCACAGGGTTACAGTAAATTTGTTTCTTTCACGGATTTTTTCCGGTAAAACAGAAGATTTCACTTTCAATTTTCAATGTTTACAGTTCAAATTCACTGATTTATTTCACAGGACACTGCGATTTATTTTAAGTGCAGGGTGGCCAGTCAAATTCCCGGTTTTCTTCCGGTTATTTCCAGGTATTTTAAATTTCCCCAGTCGTAAATAACGGATAAAAACCTTTATTTTGAAAAAAACAACGGTTCAGATGTTTTAAAAATTGTAATAATCTTGGTCATTTGCAATTTTTCGGTTTTTAAAACAACCGATTGTAATAAAGTTTTCTCGACTAAGATTGAATTAAAGAGGCTTGATGCCATTCTGATGTAATAGCTCGGTGCTTGTAGGCTTTTTTTATACTACCCAAATGTAAATTTAACTTCAAAAACATATTTTTCATATCTTTTGATAGATTCAAAAATTACAACGATTCAACAGAAGCGACGATTAAAGCAAAAAATCAACAATTTATCTCTAGTCTATAGCATTATATATGCAAACTTCTACATCATGTCAAAATCCGCAAACTTCATCACTACACATATTTTTGGTATTAGATTTTACAGGTTTTTCGAGTATGATTTTGTTCTACCGATCCTGAGCTTTGTTACGGTACACCATAGTAAGCCAAATAATGCCAAATAATATCAATATTTATGTAAAACTATAATAACTTTTTAAGTCGTAAAAATCCATTGTAATTCAGGTTACTTCTGGTTATTTCTGGAAAATATTCACACAAGAACATCGCTAGCAAAGAAATTGGCTGACTGCTAATTAAAAAGTTCCTAATAAAATAAATTTAAAAAGAAAAAATGAAATGCGTAATAAAAAAAAACAATGTAGTTGAAAGAACTACTTCCGTGAATGCATGGTTTTTTTTCTCGGTTGAATTATGCAATTGAAACTATGCAATAAGATGCAGTTCAATACGACGCACATTGTAGCCAAAGAGTGCCAAGTATTGGAACCGGATCCCTACCAGACTAATTGAAAAAGTCATATCCAGTTCGAGTCTAAAGATCAATGTTAATTATTATGGCTGCTTGAAATACGGTTATGACGTCATTGAAATGTTGGATGTAATCAGCTAATTATACTTGATGTCCTTAAACAAATGTCGAGCAAACTATTTTCCCAGTCGCAAGGACCTGGTCAAGATATATCTAGTCTAGACCTGGGAGGGAGGCACCGATACTACACACGAAATATAGAACAACGTTTGTTTGAACTGCAAGATAACTCCAGCTTGCCAACAACAATCAAGGCAGGCTTGGGGAAAACCGCTAGTTTTCTTTTGTTGTGTACTTTCGATCTTTCCTGACAAACATGGAAAATGGGCCACAGTTTTCTATGCAATAAATAGGGTAGGTGTACCAGTTATGGACATAGTGATTCCCTATTTTGCCATACGTGATTACTTTGATGCCTTCGAATTTTGAAAATTTTTGTGTGTTGTAGAAGTTAGGTTTAAAAATATATCTTGATGTTAAAATATTCAAAAATATTTATAATGTGAAAGTTGACAAAATTTCCCATACAGCCAAATAGGTAACCATTATGGCCATAACTGGTACACTTTCCCTAATAATTTTCATTTGAAAAAGTAAAACTATGCGTTTTTCAATGCTTTATATTCAATCAGTTGGAAGGTGCTCACGTGACATTACTTACATTTTGTGTATGAATTGATTTTCATTCAATTTTTGCCACTTTTGATGAAATGCGAAAAAGTGTTTTAATCAGTTACGCGCTTTTTCCATGTTAGTCCAATGTTTGAGATCTGGGCTCACAGTGGCAGTTCGTGACAGCGGAATCTCGGCTCACTATGACGTACAGAAATTTTGTATTGGTTTCTCCCTCCCAGGTCTAGACCATACACCAAAATTAAGCATTTTTCCGATAATAATTGGATTTCCCGGTGAATTAAAATTCCCCTTCTTTCCTAATTTCCCGGTTTGCTGGTCACCCTGTAAGCGTTTAATAAGGAAAAAAATCAAACTGAAAAATTGAAAAAGGGCTAAATTCCAAGTTTCAAAATGAAGTACCAAATTTTAATGCGGGTTTGCAGTATAAGTGTGTACTTTCAGGATCTGAAAACAGATTGTTGATTGATGTTTATATAGTGTGTGTCAATGAATAACATTGATTGTGTCCCACTTGCTTCGTTTGACAAAGTAACTTTTTCTCTAAGGTTTGCAAAATTTCGAAACCATACCATCCCATTCGTGTACGCATCAGCAAATATGTCTCCAAACGGTTATTTTAATTGGTGATTTTTTACTAAAAAGTCTTCTTCAGGTTTCAAACGAACATCGATTGGGAATAATATCATAAAGGTGATGAAATTCTTATTTAAACTTGAAAACAACGACGTAACCCACCACACCAATAACCCATCTTCACAAACCTCTGTACGTGATGTTCAAAAAGTTCAATATTCCGCGTGATTCAATAACATAATCTACATCTAAGTATCAATGCTCTAGAGCCTAAACATCCATTTGCAATTCAAAATTGATCTAGTTTCTAATAGCTGCTAATCTAATTCCAAACTGCATGGAAACATATCGAAGCATTTGCTTTCAAACTGCCCAGATCATAACAAACTAGCGAGATGTTGATGACGACAGCGACTATTCGCTAATTGGAACCTGAAACTAATATCAGATCACAACATTTTCATTTTCACCTTTCAACTCTCATGATTCCAATTAGCGAATAGTCAAGAAATGCCACTCCTCCAACGATGACGATGAGTGAATGAGTATGAAACGTGAGCATTCTTTCCATGTTCTCAATGACAGGTGTTATTGAAGGTACTCATTGCGAGAAATTCAGTACCAATAATTCCTAACCCAACGCAGATGAAGGATGGATGATGACGCTGCTGGCGCACTACGCATGTACACTCTAAATCAAAAATAACTCAAACAAGGTCGCTTAACGTAGGTGAAATACGGAAATGATAACTTAATAATATAAGAAATGAACTACTTCCGAAACTTTACCCTTGTCTCTTATGTCTGGCATCTTTGCGCCCATAGGATAGAGGTAAGGTGAAACGTGTTACGATTCCTTCTGGTCCAAACACGGATGACGGAATGTTGTCCAACGAGTCGGACAGCGATCGGGAGTCCGACTGGTCATGCAGACTAGAGTAGTAGTAGTAGTTGGTGTTGGTGGTGGTGGTAGAGATGGTAGTTGTAAACAATAGTAGTATCGGGAGAAGTATTGGTGGTGGTGGTGGCAATAGAAGAAATTGCAGAGTAATAACAGTAGAGGCAGTAGTAGTTGATAGTAGCGGAGTATTTGTTTTGTTGGTTAAAATATGGCGATCGACCCCGGGGAATTCATGTCGGTTAGCCGCGGTCATAAATAAAGAAAGAAAAAGAGAATTAAAGTTAATTGTTGAGTATTTAAATCAATTGATGGAAAAGTATCCAAAAGCAAAATAACATAATCCAAACCAAAACCATAACCGTGAGTGTTGTTACACAGGTGACGTGTAGGTCAAACAAGAAATTATGAGTCCACCCTAAATGGCTCAATAGTATGTACATTTGAGTGAAGGACAAACAGCATCATTATTTACATCCTAGAAAAAAAAGACATGTTTGGAATACAATTTCAGTTGACCAGCTATTTATGTTGATTCCATACTAACAAAACGCACGAGACTCTTCAAAATATACCCTTCACCACAAATTCAAATATTAAGCAAAATCCCAATTACAATTCTACAGTAAGAGTGTTTCGGATATATTCCGATGTTTCTAGGGGACATGTCCCACCATTGATACCAGCAATTTTCTCATGTTTGGCCTCCTGATTAAAAATAACATGATTTTTGCATGTTTGTTGGGAAACGTGGATCAAAGTGGTGGAAACAATTTCGAGTAATGAGAATTTTATATGTCTGGCACCACTCTGGTAGTGCAAGATCCTATATCTGCTAGTACTAAATGGCATGCCTGAAAGATTTTCTACAGGAATCTTTGAAAGAATTCTAGGAGTTGCTTTCAAAGGTACCTTTAGAATCTCTAGATGAATATTGGAAGAAATATCTAAACTTCAGTGAACTTTAGAACAAATCGTCAGGAAAGCAGTACACCGTAAAATTATCTAAGGAGTTCATCGCAAAGCCACAACAGTTTGAGCATGAGTTGTATCTTGAAGAATTATTAGAATTCTTCTTCTTCTTCTTTCTTCTTTTCTGGCGTTACGTCCCCACTGGGACAGAGCCTGCTTCTCAGCTTAGTGTTCTTACGAGCACTTCCACAGTTATTAACTGAGAGCTTACTATGCCAATGACCATTTTTGCATGCGTATATCGTGTGGCAGGTACGAAGATACTCTATGCCCTGGGAAGTCGAGAAAATTTCCAACCCGAAAAGATCCTCGACCGGTGGGATTCGAACCCACGACCCTCAACTTGGTCTTGCTGAATAGCTGCGCGTTAACCGCTACGGCTATCTGGGCCCCTCAATTATTAGAATTATACTTTGTTAAAGCGAAACTTTCAAGAATCTTACTTAAAATTTCTGAATAGCTGGATTAGGGACATATTGAACACACGGGGCAAAATAGACACCCCCTTAAGCTCTGAGAATGTGCATACCTCATCAAATGTTCATACACTGCATGAAATCCGTATTGCGTTTGACGGTATAAAAGAATTTTTTTTTTCTTCAATTGTCCTTTGAAATTTGACTTTAAGATTTCCTCAGCTTCAAATTGACATAGAAGGCGAACACGAAATTATTGCGACACCGAAAATGTCATGCCAGTTTTCTTATAATGTTTAGAATCAAACCAAAATTTTAGAGCAGTTTTATACATATATTTACTTCAAAAATCAAAAGAAAAGTTAATCGATGGAGCCTTGAGTGTAAAATTGAAGGCATTTTCACTTGATGCCCTCCATCAAAATCTTTACAGTGTCATCCGGTACCAGTTTCTGAGTTTTTTTTTTTTTCATTTTCTTAACATGTCCTTCTCGTCTTTGACTGTCTTCTTGCTCTTCCGAAGTTCCCGCTTCATATTTGCCCAGTACTACTCCACCGGGCGCAGCTCTGGACAGTGTGGCGGATTCATGTCCTTTGGAACAAAATGGACAGAATTGGCCTCATACCACACACGGACTTGTATATCTCGACATTTACTGTGCCCTTTGTCACGAAAGGCTCACTCCTCAGTCCGCAAGAGCAGATGGCCTGCCAAATGAGATATTTGGAGGCGAACTTCGAAATTTTCTTCTTCTTAAATTTGTCGTCCACATCGAACTTGCTCTTGCCGGTGAAAAACTCAAACGTTTCGTCGTCTATCACACAGCAGCAATATTTTGTCAGCATCTTCTCGTAGAGCTTCCGTGCCTGAATTTTAGCCATCAATTGTTGCCGCTCATCGCGGTTTGGGAAGTTCTGTACCTTGTATGTATGTAGTCCAGCTCTCTTCTTTGCTTTCTGGACGTAGCTCTGCGATATGCCGATCTTTTTAGCCAAATCACGGCTTGAGACGTTGGGATTTGCTTTAATCATCCGCTTCACTTTTCCCTTCGTCTTTTTGTTCTCCGGTCCCAGTTTTTTCCAGCTCCTTTGCCGTGGTCCAACGTGAACCGCTCCTGGAACCAGGGTGGCCACCAAATTTCCATTTTGAAATTCCCGCTTTTTTCCCGGTTTTCCCGGTACAATCGCCAACATTTTCCCGGTTTTTGATAGCTTAATCATTTCAACTCAATTTCCAATCTTTTGATTTTTTCTTCATGAAAATAAAGAGTTCTCAAAAGCAAACAACACACTTAGAATGAAACAGATTTTTCTATGGAACAACAGTGGTTTCTACATAACTGTCAAAACTTCGGTGAAAGCTAAAATTTTACAAAAGTTTGGGAAAAATTGACATGAATTGACAATGAAAATCAGTCTTTTTACCATATACCGAAAATTACACTGAAAATCTGTGAAATCATGTTTGGCCGGCGTATTTATAATTGCGAATTCCGCTAAAATTTATATTTGTGTGTATTTATATAGATATACTGGACCGGAAATTCATAAAATATCTCCGAACTATTCAATACTTTTGACAGCTGAGCTTTTCCAGCTTCATGGATCGATCGATGAAATAAAACATCAATATTCGGTTGAATTGCACAGAAATTTGTGATTTATTCCAAGTGTGAAGTTTAAGCTGGAAATTAAACGAAGCCACACATGTAGAAGAATGTATCTCTACTTAATTTATTATTTTTTTGACGATTATTTAAAGAATGAAATATTAGATACTTTTTAAAATAATTTATTGTAAGAAAATAAAACTTGAACCTTGATTCAAAACATCGAGTCAGAAATGTTAGAGAAAAGGTTAAAATAAATGTAATTTTGACAGTATTGGAAAGATTTGAAAAATATTTCGAAACATGGTTAGCGACGTTGTGGGAATAGTCGAACATTTTTAAGACGCATAGTGTAGAAAGTAGAAATTAAATCATTAAAAAAAATTAAGCATTCCAATGTGTTATTCAAACATAACGGTTTTCTACGACTTCTGGTCTGTAGCTCCAAAATGTTCGTTCAACATGATTTTCCCGGTAGTCATCTCAAATTCCCGGTTTTTCCCGTCTTTTTCCCGGTGGAATCAAATTCCCGCCTTTTTCCCGCTTTTCCCGTTTTTCCCGGTTCGGTGGCCACCCTGTTAACTACTTCACCACTCTGGAGACGGTTGAATGGTGAATGTTCAACATTTTTCCCGACTCGCGTTGGTTCACCTCCATTCTCGTTGGATCGAAAAACACGACTTCGAGTTTGACGGCATGTAAACAATACACATCAATGAGAAAGTGTGCAAAATTTGATTGATTTTTACCCAATGGTAGAAAAGTTATGCCCTGTTAAATGAGTCGCAATAATTTCGTGTTCTCCCTTCACGGGAAAAAATTCTGTGGTAAAAATAACTATTTTAGCTGACGCCCATTCTTAAAACTACCATGGAAATTCAGACCAATTTACTATGTTTACGGTATACCACACCACATTACTGGTACATTCGACTGAAATAATTTACAACAATCTGATTCCAACTACAGACATGGTAAAATCAAGCGCATTTCTGGTCTGCTTAAAATTGTCGGTGCGAGCGCTTAAGTTAACCCCCTAAAATGGTAGTTTTTACCGCACAATTTTTGTGCGTGCAGAACTTTTTAGCTATTGTGATTGAGGCCTTTTGCATAGCGGAACGATTGACAGTCATTAAATATTTAAGAATTACTAAATTGCACTTGCGTTCATTTTGCCCCGATAATTTTCTATCTCACTTTTCTGACATATTATATGATTTTGTATGAATGAATGTAGCACGTCGTACTAATATCAAAATTGGAAACTAGCCGGGGCTTAAATAAAAATTTTGCCATTGTATGGTCTTAAAATTAGCATATGCTCAATGTGTCTATTATGCCCCTGAAGAGATCTCTCCAAACCATCAACTGGACTCGTTAACTACTGATGAAATCGAACTTATTTAAGTTTTGAACTGCAACTTGCACACTGCATAAGAAAGAGTAAGGTGAATGTCCTTCTATCCCGGAATCCCAGATTTCTCACTGAAATTTCTGCGTTTTCTTAGAATCCCCACACTTTTTCAACAACCCTGAACTTTTACGAAAATCTCCAAACATCTATTACAAAACAAATTCCAAACTCTCAGGATTATCAGGGTGGCCAGCGAAAAACTGATTTTCATTTCCCGGTTTTCTCCCTGTTTTCCCGGTATTACAAAAATTTTCCCGTTCTTATATGAGAGGTGAAGTCGATATTTAGATAAAAAATCGATGCAAAAATATGTTCAAAAATTTTAACATTTGCCTTACACTATTTGTTATTTGAATTTTTCATTTTTTGCCAACAACCAGTTTAAATGAGATATTTTTCACAAATGGTTTTTTCAAGTTATCGATAATAATATTTTTCTGTCTAAGATTGAATCAAAGGAGCTTGTTGCCATTCTGGTGCTATAGCTTTTTTTGTAGGCTTATATTATTGGTCAACATTTGTAACTTTATAGTTTTTTTTTAAATAATATAACTTTAATGGGCTTGATTAGAGTTATTACTAACTTTATCGTAATAATGTTGTACATAAGGGCGGTTCAAAATTTAAAAAAAAGTCCTTAAATCCCATATCCAATATCTTTTTTACCATCCTTATCAGAAAAATAGTGTTCTGTGAAATTTTCAGCTTCCTAGGTGGTGATTTAAAGATGGTTCAAAGTCAATGGAGGTGGATATAAAAATTACTATGGAGAAACTTTGAAAAATATTCCAAACACGTTAAAAATGAAATGTAAAGACAAACTTTCCAGCCCATAGTGAAAACTCATTCTTCAAAAGTTGCTGAAGAGCTCATTTTTCAAACAATTCTAGCCCTTGAGCTACTGAATAACTTTGCCAAAGACCTCACACAAACGTTTATTGCTCACTAACGCTACCTTGTTTCAAAATTTCATATTTCATGACTAAATTAATGACAAACCTTGAGCTATGAACAACTTCATCGAACACGTCATTTTTTTAAATGTCAGGACTTTGAGATGTCTGATAACAATTATATATACTTTACATCGAGTCTGTTTCGAACAAACTGTTTCTCTCATTTCCGCATTCATGTAAAATGTATGTAATTATAAGACACGACGTTACTTGTGAGA
Source organism: Aedes aegypti (assembly GCF_002204515.2). Taxonomy (NCBI): domain Eukaryota; kingdom Metazoa; phylum Arthropoda; class Insecta; order Diptera; family Culicidae; genus Aedes; species Aedes aegypti. The sequence continues at coordinate 147,080,249 of NC_035108.1, forward strand.
AAAATAGATAAAACTTGCTTCTAGATCGATGATGAGCTATAAATGATGTTTTCAATGATCACCGTTAACGACCCCTTCCCTTAGGTCTGCTGGCTATTTACGCCTATGCCTGTAATTTTCAGATTTCTTGGAGAAAACTCAACAGATTTCTATGTTTTTTTTTTCAGAGATGCTCCTTACTACCTAATACAGTATAGCCCACATTCTATTTTATTGATAAATTGAGTAAAAATATAATAGTGGCCAAAGAAATTTTATAAATGGAAAGTCGGTCTCCCAACGAACCTCAACCAATCAATATCGACACAAATCCATAAAATATTTTGGATTTTTTTTTGAGATCTTGTGAAAAAATAGTCCAAAAATATCGAGAATCAAGAAAGTTATCAGGATTTGAATATTTTTGTGGATAAAAATGTAGCTGTTGGTAGAGAAGTAAATCAAAACGCAATCACGCAAGTTAGAATTTTATTGTCTCTCTATGTATACTAAACAGTGTCCGAAGTCATGCCAAATTCGGATGAGAAGGTAAACGGCATATTTACAACATTTTTTATTAGTTGAGAATTAACAAAAGTCCTATGAATGAAAATAACACATAAATCACACAAAGCTTGCACATGTACACACTCTAATCTGGTATTCCAAGGTATAATTTGATTTCTAATTTAAATGTGTTATTCGCACGTTCACTCCAGTGATCCATCGCACTAGTTAGGGTGTAGATATGAAAGCATACATATTGAATGCTTTTTAATACAAGGTGTGGACTGTCCATATCCTAATGCATTATCAATATGATCTTGGTCCTATGTAACTAAAACAAATTTGTTAAGCAGAGTTGTATAGGTATGATTCCAACACAAAACATATAAAAACACATAAATATCAGTAACATCAGGAAAACAATGATAAAAAAATGTAGAAACACAATCCGAAATGCTACACCACGCTAAACATTGAATCAAATATGTATCCTTGAAAGGTCCTACCTTAAGCTGAGATCCGGCGACGCACATCGAACGGCAACGCTGGGCATTTGCGGGACAAGACGCATGGCCAGCGCTACCTGATTCTTCCACAAATGGGCAAGCCAATCACGCTGAGCTTCAGATATTGGTTTCTTCGGCGGAGCGGAGCTACGCAACAACGATGCCCGGTTGTCACTAACGGGTCTGTGGATATGTGTGTGTGAAAAACAAGGAATCACATTAGCCAATAAAACCATGCCACTCAATTTCGAGCGTCCATCAAACAACTTACGTCGGATCAATCACGTTGAACAAACTGGTCACTCGTTGGTAGCAAATCGGCCACGCCTGTGCCACCGCCGTCGGACAATGTTGCAGCACATGTTGACGCTCCATAAACCCGAACAAGCAAACACTCCACGGATCGTATGTTTGGCCGGATGACTGCGAGTGGCACAGGGTTAGCGTCGAAGCCTTCGCAGAATCTTCGATATGCCCGACCGTCCACACCCCACTGTTGCGGTCCACTATCCACTGCAGGTCGATTACGTTGGCGTTCAGCATAGCGGTTCGGTCGGCCTGCGGTAGCATGTGGAGGCATCTCTCCAGCACCTGGATGGAAAGCAAACAACAAACACCAGTTGATATTGCGCTACTGAGTGGCAAAATACATACAGGAACTCAAAATCATATTCGTACAGGGTACTGTTTTCCCACCTAGTTGGTAAAAACTTTCAAAAGGGTTCATTCACATATTTCATAACGCCAAAAATGGTGGTAACGCTTTTTGTATGAATCTTTCACAAATTTTGTATGAGCCGTAACATCAAGAAGACATCCACCCACCCCTTTCAGCGTTATGAAATTTATAAATAAGCCCAAAGATATGAAGAATTTACTTTATTAGCTTTTCGGTTATCGTGCTAATTTTCGAAACGCGAGTAGTCGCGCATTGCACTTTGTAGAACTCCCTTGGTTTTTCATGTTCAACATGAAATATCACCTCGTGATCTAGATTAAATATAGAAGAAACATCTTCGACCAAGTTGTTTAGGAGCTCAAGGGCTGACATGAGGTAATTGTTCAGTTTCGGATTTTTGTTTTGCAAATATATCAGGAGCTTGACCATTTAGAAAGATTGCGTCAAAATTGTTCAATAGCTTAAGGACATACGTTATTTGAGCCAAGAAATTCTAGGTTTTGCCACTCGCTCTGCGCGTGTATGTAGTATACATGAGATGGATGGTTACGGAAAATAAGCAGGGTCTGCGTGAAATGTTGGGTTTTGAATTCGAAATTCACCAAGTGGCTCGGTAGCTTAGTTGGTAAAGCACTCGTCTAGCATACAAGAGTTATAAGTTCGCAACCCAACTGAGCACGTTTTTTTTTTTCATAATTTCACTCACAATTTATCCACCTTTACCACGCGTAATGAGTTTTTTTAATTTAAAAACTATGCGGTTTGGATTACCGAACATCTCAATATGTGTGACAATAAGTTTGAAATTAGGCCAAAATATTTTGAAAACTTGACAAGAACTGTTTGTATTTTCTGTAAACTGAATACACTTCAACTCAAACTCTTTGTGGTCGCCCATAAACTAGGTGGTCATACATAAAAGAGGGGGAGAGGGAACTTGACAATCACCAAGGTCCATACAAATATTTTGATAGTTTTTTACCAACTTTATGTGAAAACAGTACCCTGTACGAATATAAATTTCAGCCACTGTAACAACAACCTACGCCGTGTTATCGATTCCCAGCGTTTTTTTTTTTTTTTACAAAAACTTTTACTAGAATTCTAATTAAAATAATTGATTCGCCTAACTGAGCTGTTGACTTTGTATCGCGACAGTATACCAATTCAAAATAGAAATATCAATCACTTACCTGCGGGCAGCACCTATCGATGACATCAATCAGTGGGGGTTCGCTTTCCACAATACCGAGGGCCTTCATGAGAATTTTCACCTGCGTAGATTGTGATGCAAGAGAGAAAAATATAAAACATTTGCGTCAGAAGCTATGTCATAGAAATTATATAATGAAAACACAATTGCCATACTTTCCCAGAATTAAACAAAGGATCATCTAATGAAACAATAACCAAATTTGCTTTAACACCAGCTTATAACCCAATGTTGGATTTCGATGCATTTGTCTTCCAATCAAAATACTCCGAAGCTTCTTTTAGAAATTAGTTTTTACATATGTTGCGCATATAATATCTTTGTTACCCTCTCTATCGGTTGCATTATTTTTACCACAAGTAACACTATTCAAATCTCTTAAACATTAATTTCATTAATTTTTTGGCACCATGTTTCCATAAGTACTTAAAAAATTCATTTATCTTTAAAATAAATATGAATATTGAGAATTGATCATCTGAATTGATTTGTTATTAATAAATTTATTAAAATAATTAGATATGTAAATTGTCAGATTTTGAAGAGCTTCTCTACGAAAAAAAATCAAATCCGATGAGATGTCTCTAGGGAATTTGGAAAACAGATTTTTTCTTTTTTTTTTTTGGTTTTCCAATGATATGTATATCCTCTTTATCGAGAGTGGTACCATACCTCCCCGAAGAAATACCGTAAGGTGGTTCCGGGGCGATAAGGGTCTGAGTCCAAGGGTCATGTCGATGCACTGTTCACCACTTGAGCAATTCTAAATGAATTGCTCAAGCACAGTGCATAGGCTGGTTTAAGCGGGTCGTCGTTGGTGCGAGGATGAGCATTCCCTGAGTTACCGTCTCAGGGGATCTGTTTGCAGATTTCCCCCTTGTAAAAAACAAAAAAAAAAGAGTAGTACCATATACAAAAATGCTCATTATTCTAAAACGATTGTATCAATTTGTTATGACTACATAGGCGTATCCAGAGTGGAGTGAGGAAACTACTGCCAGGTATAATAAAATAATTGCTTCATGCGAAAACCCTTCGATAATGCTTGGTGTGTACAAAAACACCATGCTTCTCCATGCTCTGGCGCAAATCCACCAAACAACCCGATATAAATTCGTTATGCAATGCTCCACAGGCTTTTGTCATTGACCTTGTAAACAAAACTGCTATTTATCCTAAAGTAATCTATTTAGACATAACTCCGGCTATTTCTTCAGAGTTTCTTCTATATATTCCCCAATGATTCATTCTGGTAAATATTTGTGCTGATAAAATCTCTCAAGAAAGTATTCTGATGATTCAACGTGTTTCGCCAAATAATGTGTTTCAAGAATCAGGAAGTGCATTGATGTATGAATCGTATTAGTTATTTCAGTAACCTAGGATTCAAACCAGAGCAGCGTTTAGTGCCAAGTATTACTCAGAAACAACTTAATTAAATCATCAAAGCATTATTTCTAAAATGTTTATTCTTGGGTAATCTCCGGCAACTCATCAAGATTGAAAAAACCTGAAGTTCGTAGACACAAAGATCAATTTGGACAAATTGAGATGTAAAATTGTGAAAAATAATGGAATCGTTCTGGTGGGCTTCGATTCCACGACTAGACACTAGACAGTGCGACGCTAAAAATAAAATTCTCACTGTTGTTCGTAGGCATGCTTAGGAGAGTCGAATTGGGCATCTAAGGGCTGATTTTTACATATTATTTTGTCCAAATTGACTTTTGTGTCTACGAACTTCAGGTTTTTTCAAAAACACCATCGGCTGGTTTAAGCCGTAATAGACATGACAACCCTAGTTGCGGAACTCAACAAGATTTTTTTTTTTGGAAAATATTCCTGCTTAGTTATTTGAGAAAACACCTTCAAGAACTTTTTCAGTGATTGTTACAGAGATTCTATTAGACAATCTACTGCCATCCCTTCAGAACACAAGTAACTACTATCCGAGGAGGAAAGAATAACTCGCAATAACTTATGCATACCATATTTTGGTATCATACCACAATTAGGTATTTTTCAGTTATTAATACCTCATTTTGGTATTCAAATGGTATTTGAAAAAAATGTGTTAAACAATTAAAAATACTTCATTTTGGAATTCGATAGCTATTGAGGACTGCTGTAGGTATTGAACTACTATTGAAAAATTTCACTTTTATATGAAAATCCATCAAGTATTATTTATGGATTACAATACCTGATCTAATTATCAGCTTGGTATTTGTAGAATATGCAGAAGGTATTATTTGAGGTATTTTACCTCTTATGCAGGGCTCATTCAGGTTGTCAGTATTGGAAATTATCTGGTATGGAATACCTCAATTTAAGGTTCAGTAGTTATTTTCTTCTGCTCGGGTACACGAACATTCTTCCAGCGCTTCATTGACGAATATGTACTGGGTTTTTCTTGCGTTTTATCTCCGTTATTCCTTCCAGATGTTTTCGAGAATTCCATCAAAAAATGGGCAATCAATTATGGATAAGCTCAACAATTTTCCAGGCTTTCATTCTAGGATTGGACCAGGACTCACTCTAGGCATTAATGCAAAAAAAAATCCTTTATGAAATACACGCAGCAATCTCTTCGAAATTCTTTAACAATTCTACCAAAAAAGGTTCTAGAAATTCCTTGAAACATACAATTGCAGTAGTTTGTTACAAGCATTACAAAGAGTTTCTCAAGACAATTTACACCGTCTTCAGCCAAGGGCTGCACAGACTGAACAATCACGAACATTAGGCAATAGACAACACGGAACTCCCAGATCTCTACTTTATCCCACTAACCCAATATCCTTTCCATGACAACTGTGGAGATGCAGAGGTATACTCGGTCTCTAGTAACAAGGGTTGTCTAACCCTTATTGACGACGTTGTTGACTTTTAATATTTGAGCTCTCATTTTGTGCACATTGAAGAATGGTAAGCTAATTCTAAGCCCCATTCATTAACCCCTCTACCGGCAGCTTCATTTTTTACCGCTAAAAAAAATATTCAAAACGCGATAACTTTTTTGTTTCTCGATATTTTTGCACCATTTTATCACAAGATCTCAAAAGACTCTTCTAGATTAAGAGATTAATTCGTGTCGATATTAATCAATGGTGATCTAGTTTTGATGGTATTCCGATGTTCCTTGGGGGACCGACATTCTCCATATTAAATGTCTTTTGCGGCCATTTCGTTTTTGATCACTTTATCAAAAATAATATAAAATATGTACTACAATGCCAGGTAATAAGGAGCTACTCTGACGAAATCATATAAATCGTTTCAGTATTCTTGGAGAAATCTAAAAATTACGATATGAAGTTTTTAAAGTTTTCAAGAACTTTATTTGTCCAGCGTGGTACCAGAAACATAAATTCTCATTACTCAAAGACGGCTGCATCAAATTGCTTCATATTTTTTTTTACAACATACTCGCATTAATGTATCATTCCGGGGAGTAAATATCTGAATACGATAAAAAAAATCTGTAGCCTGAGATATTTACGTGGGTTATGACTACGCGTCGAATTTTGGAATATCTCCGGATCCAGATGACCAATTATCAATATCGACACATATTAGAAAACTAGAAGAATTTTTTGTGAACTTGGAAAAAATAATGCAAAAATCGAGAAGCAAAAAACAATATCGTGATTTGAAAATGTTTTTCAGCGGTACAAAAATGAAGCTGCCGGTGCAACTTCGATTGTTCTGGTCAATAAATATAGTTGATTTGACAGTATATTGTTGAAAATAACTATGCCATATAGTTGTTGACAACTATATTTTTTATTGAACTAACATACGTCAAACGTCAAAATTCAACTATAATTTGGTGGACTCGAAGTAAATTTTATATTGAGTTTAGAATAATTAGCACTGTTTACTCAGCATTTTGTTCTGCTTTATCCACATATCTGAAATGATTCCCTGCTGCTTTATCGATCTAAAAAAACATTGCAGAAATCAAAACAAAGTGCGCGTCGGCAAACTGGATAGGTGGTCTCCTGCATGAGAGGGGGTCATCTTAGCACCTACACTTTTCTTTGCAAGTTAAAAGTAAGTAGATTTGTGAGCATGACAAGTCTAGGAACGTGAATGTTATCGGATAGTAATTTGACGTTAATTAGTGTTGGCGTAAGTTAATTTTACTTCGAAACAACTTTTTATTCGTAAGTAAAATAAATTAACGGGATAGTAATCTCAACATAAAGAAATTCTTCTGCGTAGTCCATGTAAACATAATGTTCTTTTGAATTTATTGTTGAAAATAGCTAAATTAGAAAATTGTGCTTATTCTGTATATCGGATGAGGTAAGAAGAGTTGACTGCAGTGACTGAAGTTAGCTTGCTTGACTATAATCGTACTAAACGAATAACGTCGTTTTCATACTATTTACATTCGACTAAATGTCGGTTCGACCGCTATTCGAATCTATGACGTTTGGTCGAAAGACATTCGGTCGAATGACATTTAGTCGAATGACGTTTGTTCGAACGGACATTTCGTCGAATGGACATTTGATCGAAAAGTTTTAATTACAACAGAAAGCATACGAACCGACATTTCGTGGAAAGGATATGTGGTCGAATCTAAGTAGTATGGAAACAAAGTTTTACCTTAAGTCCTATTATTGTCGAAATTAAAATTTTGTTGATAATATACAGAGTGCTTGAATAGTAGAAAAAAATATCAACCATTTTACCAACAATCTATGTGCGGTTGGCAAAATTGTGTTATTCAATTTGATGGACCCTACACTCCCAACATATTGATCAACCTATTGCGTTTTCGACGTTCCATGTTGCTTTTTTCATTCCAGCATGTTCTGTGAGTCGGGATAAGCTGATCTTATATGGAAGCAAGCCGACGTTTGTCACCTTCGTCTACTTTTACCCGATACATAATAACTACAATTTTCTTGTTTCATCATCAAAGGCTTCTATCGCTTCTATCGATCATCAGCAAAATCATATATTTGCTTGACGAATGTGTTAACCTGGAAGTCACAATAAGCCAATTGCCCATAATTAGAATTACCGATATCCAGCATTCATTTCGCCGTAAAAGTTTCGCTTAAAGCAATTTTTTCTGTCGTTCGATTCAAATCTCACCCTTGTCTGTAAGCTGTTACAAAAAAAAAAAAAAGATTCAGAGAATTCTCTCCAATTGCATCCATTAGATGAAGATCAGCAGTTCATTACAAAGATCAATAACAAAGAATAATAAATTCAAAAAATTATAATGTTATAATCTTTGAGTAATAAAATAACTTTTTCAAAGAATGATGATATTGGTAAAGAAAAAAAATCACAGGAGCTAAATATTTCAGTCAATGTACAGAAAAAAGGTACTTTTTAAAAGTTAATTTGAATGATCATTGAAATCCTGGATATTGGTAGAAGTTCAAAATAAAATATAAACAGAATACTTCAACTTACCAACTTTGCGAAACTTAGTCAACAATAATAAATTTTACCAAATGATCATTCAATATACCTTTTGCCCCTGCTTTCGGCCAAATTTACGTTCAACTAATGTCATTCGACGAACTATTCTAAAGCCATTCGACCAAATGTCCCTTCGACCAAATATACTTTCAACCAAATGTCATTCGACGAAATGTCCTAGTCACGCTTTCTAATGCAATCAAACGTTTCGACCAAATGTCCATTCCACTAAATGTCCGTTCGACCAAACGTACTTTAAACTAAACGTCTTTCGACTAAATGTTATTGGACTAAATGTCTTTCGACCAAATATCATAGATTCATTAATGATTGTTTTTTTTCTGAAAATTGCAAAATTTATAAGTAGATGAAAAAACCGAATTTAGTACTAGGGTAGGTGTACCAGTTATGGCCATAGTGGTTCCCTATTTCACCATACGTGATATCTTGAATGCCTTCACATTTTGAAAAAACTTTTGTGTTTTAGCAGTAAGATAAAGGATAAATCTTGATGTTAAAACATTCAGAAAGATTAAAAATGTAAAAGTTATCCATATTTTGCATATGGTCAAATAGGGAACCACTATGGCCATAACTGGTACACTTTCCCTATACCATTTAATTCCATAAGAGTTTGTATCCTTTGACAGACACGCGTATTTCGACCTCAACTGTAAGGCCGTCTTCAGTGTCGTGTACTAGACTCAGGGTGTCCATTCAAAATCAGTTTTCCGTTTCCCGGATTTTTCCCGGATTCCAAAAAGGTAAAAAACGGATTGATAAATGATTCTTGATTTAATATTTTCTGTTTCATTTTTAAATACAAAATGGTCAAATTTGGAATACTTGATCTAACTATTTGAATTTCGAAGGAGTTTTGGACAAAAAGATACACACAATTTGTTGAAATATTTAAAAGACCGTCCACCTCCTAGAATCTATGGGAAGTTCAGACAGATTTTTTGCTCGGTGCATCTTAATTAAGACTATATTTCCGTAAAATAGTAAAGTTCAATAGCTAACCCATTACCGTTTAATAATGTCTTCGAAACTATGGGGTAGATATAGGCTTACCAGATGGTATCCTTTGGGAGGACATGTCCTCCTTTTTGATAATATGTCCTCCTGTCCTCCTTTGGACTGAAAATGTCCTCCTTTTCCAAATTAATCTAATATTGAATTTTACATCTATAAGTTTTCTGATTACAAATTCGTTAGAATCTCTCTGGCTATTCATTAGTCTTGTATAAGGATGAAGGGATGTTTTGCTTGAAACCCAATGTTAAGTTTGGTAAATTTCCACCGTTTGTGAACTTTCAATTTGAAAATTTTGTTAAATGTTTGATATGTTATAATTTGATTAATTTTTTTTTTTGTTTCTTTTCTAAATAATGTTTGATTAGCCTCAAAAAGGATACCTTCATGATATATTTTCGACTCCTCGTTGTGTATGTTCAATCAATAGTGAAAACTTGCATGCTGTCGTGGGACTTTTAAGTGGGCGGAAATGCTTTTGGGTAATCCAATAAACATTTTTTGCATATTACTTACGAATATATTATAATAATCTTATTATGGGAATACATTAAGCAATGTTGTCAGCCAAACTAACACCATTTAGCAAAAATTTGGAAGAGGAAAACATTGTTTTGAGTGATTTGCTATGAATATCTTTTTCGAAAAGGGACACACAATCTTTAAATCTCTTCTAATACTTTATATTGTAATAATTGAATCTAAGAGCTTCAATTGAAAACAAGTTATGTAACTAAATAAGAGATCCTTATTCAATAATTATTTTGAAAAAATCAAAGAATTATCATATTAAATAATTCACCCATATGTTCAAAAAACAAAAAAAAAATTTCGTTTCAAAGAGCAAAACGGAAAAGTCAACTTAAGTTTTGTATCAAAGTACGTAGAACTATAAGGCTTGATGTTTATAGTTGTTTCTATTGAAGTGACTTTTCGTCATAGAAGTGTCCGCCACTTAAACTTTTGGTGCAGAAACAAGGTTTTTTGGAACATTTAATATAAATTTTTGTTGTTTCTTGAACAAGTGATTCAATAATCAGTGTTTTCCAACGACATTCTCTCCTTTTTTTTTTGCTAAAAGTCAATTCTGGTTCTGGCATGGCAAAGTTTTAAAATGTCCTCCTTTTTCAAAAGCGGTAAGACAAAATGTCCTCCTTTCTGAAATATTCTTCTGGTAAGCCTAGGTAGATATGGATTATGGATGGTTCCTGAAGAAAATATTGATCTGTTGAAACTCATGTTGGATGCACTGGGACAGTATGTCTAAAAACATTTACTTGTTCTCTTATTAGGCTGGTTGAATTTTTTGTCGTAAATAAAAAAATGCAGCACTTAAGCAGTATATCATTGATTTAGCCAACAATCTAATGAAGAAATCACAAAATCGGAGCAAGAATACCTAAAGTACCTCGCTATTTATTCATCCCCAAAGGTCTTGATATTAATTCATAAATAATCTTACAAGAAATTTGTTGGGAATAATAAAAATAAAACAATAAATCTGCTAAAAATCTATACAATATCTCTTGAAGGCTACGTAAGGAATTTGTCAGTCCTTGATAGCAAAATTAGTCCAGAAAAAGCTTCACCTAGAATCAGTATCGTCAACAACCCTTGAAATCCGCCAACGAAAATTCATAATGAGTCTGTCCATGACTTCAGTAGATCCACCAAGAAATATATTCTTTGGCTCAACTTTTCGTCAACCCTTTTGTAGAGATGTCAAGAATTTCAAAAAAAAATCATACAAGCATATTTTCTAGAATATCTAATTCCTTATTAGCAATATACTTATAAACTTTAAAGTGTCAGAAAGAACTTTTGAGAAACTGTTCAACTATTGACTCGATTACCGTTAGGATTCCAGCAAAAAGCTTATTCATATCATAATGAACCTTGTCAAGAATCCCCAAATCCGTTCCTAGAAATATTTCAAGAATCTCAATTAACCTTTCTACCTGCAGCTTATTTTTTTCACAAAAAATATTTAAATTGCGATAACATTTTTTTTGTTTTGACGAATTTTGTTTTTCTATATTTTTGCACCATTTTTTCACAATCTTCACAAATTCTCAAAAAAAAAACTCTATTCTATATTAATCTGTATCGGCATTGACAATTGATCATCTGGTTTTGAAGATATTCCGGTATTCCTTGAAGGACCGACACTTCTCATATAAAATTTATTTGGTCGTCCTTTTATGTTTAGTGAATTTATCAAAAAAACTAAAATGTGTGCTATACAATATTAGGCAATGAGGATTTTCTCTGTAAAAAATCATATAAATCTCAAAATTACAAAACGAAGTTTTTTGAAGTTCCAAGACCTTGTTACGGCCGGAGTGTTTCAAAAAACATAAAAGCTTATTACTCAGACGAATTTCTGAAGGAACTCCTGTAAGAATTCCTGAAAAAAACTGCTGCTAGAACTCCTGAAGAAACTGCTGGAGAAATTCCTGAAGGCAGTCCTGGGGGAATTCCTGAAGAAACTCCTGGAGAAAATCCTGAAGAAACTCCTGGAGGAATTCCTGAAGAAACTCCTGGAGAAATTCCTGAAGAAACTCCTGAAGAAATTCCTGAAGGATTTCCTGGAGAAATACCTGGAGGCATTTCTAAAGGAACTCCCGGAGGAATTCCTTAAGGACATCCCGGAGGAATTCCATAAGGAACTCCTGTAGGAAATGTTAAGAAAGATCCCTGTAGAAATTCTGGAGGATTTTTTGCAAAACTACTGGAGAAATAACTTGAGAAATGTCTGGAAGAATACCTTTTGCGTCGCGGGAAGCATTTAAGATTCATTTTAGTTCGGCCGAACGGAAGAAACTTTTGAAAGAATGCTTAAAGTAATCCATGGAAGTCCTCCTGGAGGTATTCCTGAAGAAGCTCCTAGAATAATTCCTCAAAAGATTCCAGTAGGAATCACTAAAGGAACTCCTGGAGGAATCCATAAAAATACTCTTGGAGGAATCCATAAAGGAACTCCTAAGAAAATCACTTGAGGAATACTTGAAGAAAGCCTTTAAGGGGTACCAGGAGGAACTCCTGGAAGAACTTCTTAGGAATTTCTTGAAGAAATATTTTGAAGGAATCTTTCGAGGAACTATTGGAGGAAGCCCTAGAGAAACTTCTGAAGGAATCCCTGGAGAAACTTGTTTCGCGAGTGTGCGGAATTAGGCATTATTTTGCATGGAATATGGAAAAGCGTTTTAAAAATGCGCGAAACTAGGCAAATTTCAATGAGTGAACTATGTACTTCAAAAAACACATAATTATAAATTATGCATACAGTTTAGTTTATATTTCTCCTATACTATAAAACAGATTTACAGTGATCCACTCATAAAGCTCTTTTATTGATGCAATAATAATTTTTAATTAATCATTTGAATCGTTTTATTTCTAAATTGCGCTGAATTACGGCAACTTAAGGTAGTGGCCGGCATTCTGATCTTCTGAATTTCAAGCTTTCTGCTATTTCACAAGGCCAAAATAATAAGTTCGCTCTCAGTTTCCAGCACAAACGGTTGTCTGATTCTCTAGATTTGTGCTCTAGAAAATTCGAAGTTTTACTTCGATGCATTTTCACCTTAATCTTTTCCTATTTTATAACGAAGCCGAACCAGCAATAGGGCTGAAAATCTCACTAATAATGTGTGTGTGTGTGTGTGTGTGTGTGTGTGTGTGTGTGTGTGTGTGTGTGTATACAATCCATCTCCCACTGACCGGCAGTGCTTTTATGGAAGAAAATTGTATGCATGTATTTTTGATACCCTTCGATATCTTTATATCTGCAGACAATTTTAGCCCGGGAGATGAAAGGTGATAGCTCTACTGAAATTCCAACGACCCATTTCAAGAATGGCAGTAAATACACACACATTCTGAGGTCATTTTCATATACAGTAAGCCCCGCATAAAAACACCCAGATATCAAATGGATATATGAAATGTTTTTACACTTCCCGAATCGAAAATTTAATTTTCGACCCTGGCACGTATTTAGTTTCAAATGGTAATAGGTGAGTAAATAATAATAATGAACGATTTTACCTGGATGTAATACTCTTTTTTTCCGTCGCCACACTGAGCTTACCGCCAAATACTATACACTTTTTCACTGCACTGCGCGCATAACATAATCGCTTCACCCGCCCCCGCAGGAGCAAGCGTCACGGTCAAAGGATCACACACTACTAAATTAGCTCGCGGATCACGCCACTCCCCCCCCCCCCCCCCACTGCACTGCGCGCGTCACAAGATTGATCCTGTCTGACCGCTTCAACCGCCCCCGCAGGAGCAAGCGTCACGGTCAAAGGATCACACACTACTACATTATCTCGCGAATCACGCCACTTTTCTTCCCCCCACTGCACTGCGCGCGTAACAAGATTGATCTTGTCTGACCGCTTCACTCGCCCCCGCAGGAGCAAGCGTCACGGTCAAAGGATCACACACTACTCGCTGAAAATCTCACTAATAATGATAATGATAATGACAACAGAATATTTTTTAGTTCACTTTAAATTGATGCATGTGCCTAACAATTACAGCATTCTCGAAGACTTTTTTTAAGGCACTTTGTGCTCGTGGCCACTACTGTGCCGGAATCAGTTGATCTGTAGCTTCTTAACCGATATAGATCTATTTTCAACTTATCTATATTTACATCTACACTCTCTCCTACTCTTTTACTTTCACACCGAGCAGGTAGGAGAGAGCTCTGCTGTTAGTGAGGCTAGATGGCTTTTTTGTCTCAGCCACCATCTGATACTGACGGAGGATGGATGTGCTCCCCAAAGCACGGTCCTCCGTGAGGCGTCTTCTGGTGGCTGGACGGGTTTTTTTGTGGAGGGGCTGGGAATCGAACCCATGACCTTCCGCTTATGAAGCGAAAGCGTAACCTCAAGGCTACAGACCCCCCAGTCTCGAAGACTTCTATCAAGTTTCTATGCAAATTACTATAGTAGATATTTATAAATTCGGTGAAAACAGTATATGTCTAGTGGCCATATAAATTCTGGTTAGGCAAAATATAGAAATGTTTTGCAAATATACCCAATCCCCAAATCCAATCAAAATTCATACACCTACCTCTTTCAGAATGCTAACGGCAAATTTCCGCGGAGCTGGCCGACAATTGCACAACATGACCAAGGCAAAGCCTTCGACCATGTGCATAGTGGTGGCAAGGGGGATTTCGTGCCCCTTCTTACCGCCGGACGATGCCGATCCATGCCCACTGGAATCATTGCTATTGACCGCCGCTGGGATTGTAGTTGTTTGTGTAATGGACGAAATTCCAGAGCTGGCACTTGAATTGGAATTTATCGTAGCCGCATTCAACGACGAAGCCGTCTGCAGGGGATGTAATTTGCTGGAGTCCTGTTGTTGTGTCTGCTGGATAACCTGTTGCTGCGGAGCAAACCTCTGGCCGGCAGTATTGGAACAGGATTTAGAATTCAGGGTATTGCTGTTGCTATTACTGGTCCCACTGTTATTGAGTGCGTTTTTCCAAACCGTTAGAAACGCAAATAGCATTCGCAATCCATTGTCTAGTAGGTGAGGGAATGTATCGACAACATCCCGAGCTAGGAACTGCGTAAATCCCTGTATCACATCCTGACGCCAATCGGGGAAGTCGACTACCAAAGTTTGTAGCGATTGGTGAGCTAATATTCGTAGCTCTTCATCCATGTGAATTGTTAGTCTGGAAAGCATGTCTACCAGCTCATGGCCGGTCATGTTGTCGGGGATAATTCTTGGCACTGCGGCAACACATGTCCGGAACAAATCTATGCGCGGTTTCCGCTCCCCTGTCAGCATTTCGTCCGGTTCTTTGTTCTGATTTTGATTTATTGTCATCATGAGCGGTCTTCCGCAGTGGATATCAAGAGCTCGTAGAATGTCTACGAAGACTCTTCTAACGTGTGGGAAATAATTGGACATACCTATGCTGCGTGCGGTGTCTTCTGTTAGCATTTTATTCAAATACGTCTTCTTCACGCGGAGAGTGTTACCAGATGGTAATACGCCAACCGTCCTTGGCATTGGTGGCTCACCATCCTTTTGCTGCAAAGAATCGGCCACAACCAAAAACGCACGCAGGCCAATACTCATACGTTCTGGTGTCATAATAATCTTAATTGGTCGACCCACGCAAAGCAACTCAAATACAATATCTCTCATGGCGAAATCCAGCCTTTCCTGCGCTATGAACTGAATAATTTTCACAAATATATTCAGAGGGGTATCCCTTGGCACTACCGCTTTCGACCCACGAGGAAACAACGAATTCACTATACTCTGAAGCCGCGAATGGGTTGCCGAATTGGACTCACACTTTATGCGAATCATATACACCCACAGCAACCGGTAGAGCGATTCCAGAGCAACTCGGCTCATTTTTGGGTCTTTATTCTTCAGGTTGCTCAGGCACATGGCCAAAAAGCAGTGCCAATTGCTGAGAAAGAAGGACTTTTGGGACACGCACAGCAGACAGGTGACCAGCGGGAAGAGAGCCAGCTTGTGCTTTGATTTGGTGCACGCGTCCAGCGTTTGGGAGTACAGCAGATCAACGAAATTCTTCACACACGGTACGTTGACTTCGTTTTTGACGGCCTGAAAAAAGAACAGAAAAAGAAATTGAGTTTAGAAATTATATACAGCGGAATGGGAGAGTGATAAAAAATATATTGAATTCAACGATTAACAGCAATTCCCTTATTCGTAATTGCTATATACTTCAGGGCTAGTAGCAAAAGTAGAAATAGAGTCCAAGCAGGAACCAAGAAAAGACTCAAGGACTGTTCATTTTATAAAGAGGACACCTTGTTTATGTTATACATATGTTTTATTTAATACTGAGATCGTAATCGGTTTTCTGTGGGTCTTTCAGCCACTAATTTACTATGCTATGAACATATAACATCTAACAAAATGCTTATGGTCTAAGAACTAAATAGTTATTCAATAACTCCTAAGAAAACCTGTTCTTTAAAGTTGAACACTGTTTATCGCAAAACAAGATCCTCACATTTATGAACAAATTGTATGATGGTATCTTTTACTATTCTACCGATTGTAGAGCTTCAAAACCACTAATATTCCAACAATCACTGACACTAGGTCACTTTAGTAATGTATCCATTAATGGCTAAACTTATTGAAATACCGTCATTTTATTCCCAGCAAAAAGTAAAGTAAAATATCGTGATTCACACATGACGTGCGTGGGGACTGAATATGCAACTCTATATAAGTACTTCCGTCGGGACGTATTTTAAACCTACAAAGCCTAATCATTTCAGTTCCCTTTAATTTTTTTTTTTTCAAAAAATATCTGTGTAAATTGTTTTTATGATATCGAAAAATTGTTACTCCACAAATTTGATTGTTTTTAGGACGCTTTTTATTGATGATGCTTTTTAAGGATCCGATAATTGCAAATGAATAACACACTTAAAATAGAATATTTGAATGTCAAAATTTGTTATTTGTTTGTTTGAAATAAAAGTTAAAATAACAAAAATGATAACTATGTTTGTATGGTTTAAAAACTAAATAACATTGTATTTGCCATTGTAATAACAAAATGATAATAAAAATATAAGCAACTGTAAATAACAAAATATATTATTATTTAGATATTGATAACAAAATAATAACTAAAAAATGGTAAAGGAGATTGGGCAAAATTGTATGGAGTTTGGTCCCGGAATGTACACAGATGAGTCATATATCATTAGAAAGATCTAAATGGGACAAGAAAAAGTTGATATTGGGCCAAAAATATTCAACGTGGGAGAAAAAAGTTACGTGTGCTGGAATAATGTAAGGAAGGGCATGTTTTGGGTATTTTTTTTTTTTATTAAATCAGGTGTTTTGCTCACTTGTTTTGGGTTCGTGCGTAAGGGTGCTTATGTATGTTCATATTTTAATCGTAGGTATTTTAAAAGACTAGTGATTTTACACAGTTTTCTGAATGTTTGGAATTCCTATAATGTGAATACTTTGACATGCGGAGATAGGAAATAAAGGTATAGGCAAGGCATGTGTGTTTGAAAAACAGCTCACTATAGGTAAACTATTGGTTGGACACCAAGGCCAGATCGTATTTTCCTGTTGTAGTATGTTATGATTATATAAACCTTCAGTTTACTCAGTAATGAATTTCCAGATTATATCCGTTTTAACACTACTGTCATTTCGTTGTTGTATTCTACGCAACGCTGGTAGAAAAACCTCACTGGTCGTACTCAGCATTAGCGTGCAGGTTCTAGCGATGGAAAACCGCGCTACTGTTAGCGCACTTATATCTTCAACATCAATGATTTAAATTAAAAGTAATTGTAGTATTTGCTATTAACAAACTGCCAATAGCTCTATCAGAACTATTTCCGTTTGTTATTGGTGTCAGTATCATCACGACTAACAAAATCTCGCAAGGCTTCATAGCGCGTGCTGAAATATACAGGGTTGAAGATGAGAGCTTTTCGTCGGACGGAGGCGAGGTGATTAAAAGGTGGAAGAAGCATTACGAGGAACATTTGAATAGTGCTGAGGGCACAGTCACGGAGGTTCATGGCAGTGGAGAAAATATTGGTCTACAGTAACCACTTTGAGGGAAGTTTAGGATGCCGTTCACCAGTTAAAGAATAACAAGGCAGTTTTAAAGGATGGTATGAGTGGAACTCATCAACAAAGGCCCGTAGAAGCTGGTCATTTGTCTGCATCAGTAGAGAGTCAAAATCAAAGAGACATAACAGCTACCGAGGGAGTGAAGTCAAGGGGCTATATGACCTACCTACAAAAAAGGCGAGTGGTCCGTATATTCCTCAATATGTAATGCTCGTAGATATAGAAGATGTCAAGGCCTAGCAGATAAATTGATGGAAAGTGATAGAAGAAGAGCAAAACTAAGTGATAATATAAGATAGGCCCTCGTTAGAAAAATATGACCACTGGTCGCCACGACGATCGCATACTAACTCGTAAGACGATAATGATTTCTTTACTAAATGCTCAACTTAACGACACTGTTCTTAACTTAAGACCGGTTGTATGTAGGAGCCATGCGAGACTAAACAACTACGTATGCAATATACATCGCGAGTAGGATTATGTCAACGATGGTCTGGATCTAGATTACTTTTGATTTAACCAGATGAAATCATAACACTTCGTATATGTTACTGATAAGTTCAAATGACCATTTCAATTCATATTCAACGGCATTGTCTGGTGCTGATAATCTTCTTCTACTTGGCATTAACGTCCCCACTGGTGCTGATGATGTTCTTCATAAATATTGAGCCGATGGCTTTATTAAACTCTTTGTTAAAACCCATCTGGAATAATATGTACCTTATCAAAATCATCTTATTAGATGCCACCCACATTTCACCCAACGTTTCTCTGTTGTTTCTCGACGGATAAAACTGATTTTTTCAAAGTTCAGACATGCTATTAGCTTAATGCTCACAAAAAATATCCAATAAATCGGTTACAAAACAATTGAAAAATAGTGGTTGGTTTGATGAATTGCAGAATCTGGTAGAAATCTTTACTTATTATACATATATGTTTATACAATTCTTAATATTTTGCCGTTTAACATCACCTTGCAATGATTTCATCTCTGAATCAAAATCTCAATTCACTTACTTAAAACATAGAGCTTTTCATCATTATTTAGGTGCCGAATAAATATTTTTTTTTATTGTTAGTCAAATAATTATATAGCGAAATACATCGTAAATCCATCTCAAATCATGCGAAATAACTTTTTTCTCCCACGACGGATGTTTTTGACCCCATACAAACTTTCTCTAGTCTCATCTAGATCTTCCAAATGATATATGACTCATCTGTGTACATTCCGGGCCCAGATTTGCCCAATCTCCTTTAGTTTTTTCACATGATTGCTTTCCTGTAAAAACCTTTTGCATTTTTGAACCTTCAATGAATATCATACAAATAGTAAAATGAGCTATTATGGAAAAATTTGATATTGGTTTGTTCTCATAATTTTTTTAAATACAGTTTTCAAATATCCAAGTTATATATTTTACTGTGATGGCGAAGTTTGTTATTCTTTAGATATTTAATGTTTTTTTAGTATTTTAGCACAAATAACAAATTTAACAATGCTTGTATATTTTGGATATTCACCGTAAAAGTAGGGAAAAACGAAATGGAACTGTCATTTTATATGGGACGATACATAGCGTTTTTCAACAGCCTACTTGATGGCAAGACGAAGTTTGCCGGAACCACTAGTATATTAATATATTAATAATGGTTAAACTAGATATGATTGCAAAATTTGTTCTTATTTTATCATTATTTTGTTATTCACTTCTACCCGGGACATGCCCTTTTTTGAAAAAAATATATATTATCGACGGTTTGAGCCAATTTCTAATAATTGATTTTGATAACCTTCAAAAATCGAATGTTACTCATTCGTGTGAAATTTAATTATTTTGGATTTTTTAATACTACAACATCGTGCAATATTAATCGAACGATTACAGAAAACCAATTGTGATTTCATTAATAAATTAGAAAGATAGCATGCACAAGGTATCCACTTTATAAAATAAACAATCTTTAAAAACCAAATAGGATCTATAAAAAAAACTAACAGGAACAGGAACATCAAAAACTGAAATTGTTTTTAATAATTTTATTTTATTTTTATTTTTTCTTTGCTAAACAAATTAATTTAGATATTTCTTCAGGGTGCAGTTGAAAAAGTTACTTCAAATGTTTTTTTTCCGGTAGGTGTCTATATAAAAACGTTGATCACTTGCTTCAGAAGGAGAAACGTCAAGCATTTGACTACCGACTTCTCCTAATGTTATTATCAAAAAGACAAAATTTCAGCTACCCAACAATTAAAAAAACACTTTTAGCATACCTTTAATCCGACTCCACCATTTCAAATTACTCACTCTTACACAGTGTATTCTGTGCTTTTACGCTTTTGTTGACTCTTAAAATGGATACCGCTAATAGATGCGATTGAATAAATGATCTACTTTTCTATTTATGTTTAACATGACGAATCATACGAATCATCTAACTACGGATGTTTTCAAACGAAGTGTCGTATTGGTATCCGCCATGGTACCAATTTTCTCCACCTTGGATAATACAGCGTTTTACGACACATACAGACATAAATTGTTTAATGTTCATTATACAGCGGGGATTCGCTGGTTGGAACACGACTGCCTTCCATCTAGCGAATCTGACCCGTTCGTTGGAACGACTGACAGCTGACGAAAATGCTCCAGACTAACGCATCTGGAGAGCAAATCGTCACTAAACGCACATATACATACACATTTGTTCTATATATAGAGACTTCAATGCCAGTTTGACATCTTCTCTTGACATTGGAGTGCTTTTTAGTTGGCATATTTTCCAACCAGCGAACATCCAATCATCGAGTCATTCCATGTAGCGGATCCCCAACGAGCGAATCCCCACTGTATTACTACGCAATGATGTGACAACATTCTCAAAAACCTCAATATGTTCTGAAAAAATTATCGAAAAAAGTTTTTCACTAAAATTTTTGCTTCTTAGCACCTTATTTCGCCATGGTGTTCTTGAATTCGCAACCCTCCATAAGAAATCAACGTAGGAGGTGGCGAATTCAGAAACCGAAATTAAAAACATGGCGAATACTGGTGCAGGTAATCCAGTTTTCACCGCCCTAATTTTCTTTTTTTTTGTATGGTATTCAGTTGGAGCTGCCTGACACCTTACCTTGTCTAGGCTGAACCCTCGATCTGGCTTTTGCCAAGTTTCCCCTCTACCAGGACCAGGCAATGGCGCCCACATGAACACTGTTTTTTATTAGTATTGTGACGTGGTAGTTTTTGAAAAGTACCCATATTCCCTTGCTTCTGAGAAAAGGAAGCATTATGAAAATCAGCAGCTCCATTAGAATTTGTTTGAAATAGTAGTGTAGAATTTGTTTTAAATAGTAGTGCATTACTAATACTGTCTAGTCGAAATGGTTTTGAATAATTTGTCATTCAAGTGCTATTCTGATTACTCCTGTCTTTTACGTAAGATTAGAGTCTTAAATGTCAAGTGTCGTCAAGTCTTAACAAAATTAGGCTGTTTAGTAGTAGTTCTAGTTAATTTCATTTTTTGTTGTTAAAAGTATTTATTGGTCATTACGTTCATATATCCTTAAAGAAAAAAGTCGCTTTCCTTGTCTGTTCAACAATTTTTCGAAACTAGCAAGTGTACCCTAATGATCGATCTCAGCGTCTTACTTTCCATAGTCATTTTTATAGTGAATATTGAAGAGTAAAGTTACCCTAGGCTTCTATTACAGTCTCCTACAAGATTCACTTTTCGGTGGCAAATGCAATGCTTCACAACGCCTACTTTCTACTTGTAAATTTTGCGAAAATGAAGCTGGAATTAGATTATTTATACCGCTGTTACAAAAGAGGTATTTCTTATTATGGCAATGTAAAAACCATATTAAAATAAGATTGTCGCCACTTATTTCTACTCAGTGAATCTACTAGTCATTTTCCTTAGAGTAATATTCCCTACGTCGAATATGATAACGATGTGTCTAGCTAGCTAATAGTAAGAGTGCCTACGGATCATTCTGGCTAGCAAAAGGCAAACTGAACGTCACCAATAGTATTAATGTCCACTTCGAATAGATTAACTATTTGAAATGGGCATCAATTCTATCAATGACGCAGAATGTCCGTTGAATCACATCCGAGATATTATTGCGTCTATGCCATATGAATTATGACGCGGCTTTAAGCAAAAAATGCCAAAATGTGATACCACCACTACAGGTTACGCCTCTGGTTTCCATCATATGGACTAATGGATTATGCCCTCCCATCGCGGCAAGGTCGCATAACCAAGGGGAGGGAATATTGTAAAACTTTATAATTATGAAAACATAACTCAATTACTGAACTGTAGCGGAAATAAATCCGAGGTTGCGATTTGCATAATCTGCTGATTTGAGCATAGCGTGATATATTCTAGCAATATTAACAACTTCCAAATGAAGTCGTCTGACTTTATTTTTATGTGATAAAATTATTCTTTATATTAAAAACACAAGACATCGTGAGCGGCTATTGGATCAGTAGGTATTTGGTATGTTTCAATAATCGCTCATTCAAAAAATTTATTATTATGTATACTAATTCTTTTTGCTGAAAAAGGTATAATTTGACCATAAAAAATAGCAAGATAACGAAATTCTAATTATGCAATGCTTTTTATCCAGTATGTTCGTCACGAAATCTGTTTATCGTGTGCGGAATAGGAACACATGGATGCAGTAACAATTCCAATTAAATATTTATTATGAGTGTTTTTCACATAATTTCTATGTTAACGCTGATCATCTACACCTGAAGCTACATTGTGACATAAAAAAAGTATTGATCGACTCAATAGTTATTTTAAAATAAACCTAACACCTAACTTCCCTTAAATGAGGGGAATATGGTGCACAGATGGTACTCTATTTCTTTTCCCTGCGAAATAGGAAAACTACGGTGATAGTAAACAGTACGATGTGGTTAAACATTAAAATATCTGTAAGTTCTCCATAGCAATAGGAAAAGAAAGTTTTTTACTGCACTCAACATCCTATTGTGATTGTAGTTCTTTTAAGAATAAAATGATAGTATTTTGGAGCAGATGTTTTAAGATGTGTCATGCTCAAACATTTATTAAAGTAAAGCTGGTTGAATCGATTCTTACCGTTCTACTTACTACATGGTAGTTATAAGTATATGCCATCAGTACAAAATAAAAATGGATTTGAAAAAGTGTTATGAAAATGGCTGAGACAGTGATTTGGAAAACTGTATATTTGAAATATGTACCTTATATTTTTATTCTTAATTCTTATTATAGGTTATTTGATAGATGGCATAAAAAATGTTCTTGTTTTTTTATAAGAAAGTTTTGAACCATAAAATAAAGGTCATTGCGAAAATTATTAAATTACAAAAGAGTTCTTAGTTTTGAATAAATTATTTCATGAAAATATTTTAGTTCTTTGAACTAACACGTATCAATTTTCATTTTAAATTCTTTTCTCGTAATCATGGAAATGGTTTGAATTAATAAAATCAATGCGTCATCGCAATGAATATCAAACTACACTAGATATGAGAAAATTTATAAATTGTAAAATTCATGGGTAATGGCGATTACACTGTTCGACAAAAAATTTTTTTTGGCTGGATCAGGGACGCGGTTATGGGTCTTGAAGTGCAAGGAAAGTGTAGAAAGAGGCCGTTTTCAAATGATTTGCAGCACCCTTGGATTATTTTTTGGCAAAGTTTGAAAATTTTGCATTTTTCATCAAAAAAGCGTAATAAGCAAAATATTAATATATTTTCAAATTCAATTATTCAATCATTTAATTTGTCAAATCAATATTTCTTAGCCCTAGATCGCTTCAGGGAAACGTGCATCATTTCAAAAGAATATTGGCATCATTTTTATATATGAATTTGGAATGTTAACGATCATTAAACAAGCATATGAGGATGTGCACCATATAAATACTATTTATTTTTCTATTCCACACATCTGGTTCATTATATAATAATTATTATAGGTTCAAGAAGACGCTTGATTAGGATTTGATTTTATGCTCCATTAGATAAAGCAATAAGCAATGCAATCCAGTAACATTTGATTTCAACAAGGATACGACTACGGAAAATTGATGTATCTGTTATGTTTATATGGGCTGGTTGGTCTAATAAACTCTTGGCAACAATACAAAATTAGGTTGGACACGGACATGTAAGTGGTCTTACATGAGCTAGTCGGTTTATCAGGAGCCGATGGCGAAGTCTGTGAAAAATGTGATAATAATGTTATTTGCGATTTCCAAAGATTTTGATGGGTACTCATTAAGAATAGATTACCTATCGTGAGGTCCATTTGTTATCAGAATATCCCTAGAAATTACAGACGAACGTAAATTAGCAACAAATAATTCAGTAATCAACATTTCCACATTTTGCACCATTTGACAGCCACTCAGGCAGGCATGAGATCTTTTTGATTCAGTTTATGCACAATGCTGATCATTTGTGAAAACTGATTTAGTGGTAACATGCCTGCTTCTTGCTTGTAAGATGATACAATTTCCTGTTAAACCATTTCCGATTATTTTTTTTTTGTTGATTCTACATTTTACATATTTTTCGGCAATTTTAATCAAACTTTCAAATGGAGCGTTAGTTTCTTGTTCAATGGGATGTTTTCTTCAAATGGGTTTAGAGGTAAGCATATTGGAAACATAAAGAAGTCGACCATTAAGGTTAAGTTTAAACTCGTCTCCCATATAAGGACAAACGTGTCCATTTATGAGACCCCATTCCTATATCTTCGAAACGAGTAAAAATGATTTTCAATTAAGTGATCGCAATACATCGCAATTATTTGTGAAATTCATTCCAAATCTCAAAACTGAAGTTTGATTAAAATTGCCGAAAAACATGTGAAATTTAGAACCGAAAAATAAAAAAAATATATCGGAAATGGTTTAACCAGAAATTGTTTCATATTACAAGTAAGAAGCAGGCATGTGCTTTATCTAATGGAGCAAAGAATCAAATCCTAATCAAGCGTCTTCTTGAACATATAATAGTTATTATATAATGAACCAGATGTGTGAAATAGAAAAATAAGTAGTATTTATATGGTGCACATCCTCACATAGAGTAAAGTGGGGCAAAAGTTCGAGTGGGGTAAGAGTTTCTTTTTAAGATTTCGAAGGGAACGAAACAAAACTTATAAATGTCGTGGTGGTTCGAATGCTATTCAAGTAGGAGACTTTCACTCCAAATATCATAATCTGTTGAGATTTGGAAAAGTTATAACTATTTGATGTTTTTTGGCGTGAATATTGTAATTTTTGATCAAACTTTCGCTTCACGGAACCGAATAGAGATAAAATCTTTTTCAATATTGTATGTAAGGGCGTTTCTAGGCCTACCATAAGGATGCTTTGAGGTGTATTAGTTCTTGCAGAAATGCTCGGAAACAATTTTTGGCCCATAGTGGGGCAAAAGTTCGAATCAGCGGGGTAAAAGTTCGACCCATTCATAAAATCACGGCGAAAAATTCAAATTACCCAAAATCCACATATTACCTTCAAATTTAGCTAAATTAGCCTGACCGTACGAAAAAAGTTACCAAAATTTTACATTTGCACTTAGTTTTGCGAAAAACTGCTTTTTTTTTTGGGTAAATTAAAATTGAACCTGTTTTGGGCAATTTTTTGATGAAAATTTAATGTGTATTTTCCGGCAAACATAAGTTTACGGCTGGTATAAACAATGTCTGTTATAAAAGTATCAATATTAAGTGTTTTAGCCAGCAAACTTTTGCCCCACACTTGATTCGAACTCTTGTCCCACCGGTGGGGCAAAAGTTCGTTTAAGACAATCAATTTTGAAACTGTTATAACTAAAAATGGGTAAATATTTTGACACAGGTATGTTTAGCAATATTATAGCCAATATGTTGAAGGTTCATTGCATGGTATTTATTTAGTTTCAACTGCTATTATTTCTCTGGAAACTTTGATTATACCACTAAGGTCGAACTTTTGCCCCACCTTACTCTACTTGCTTAATGATCGTCAACATTCCAAATTCATATATAAAAATGATACCAATATTCTTCTGAAATGGTGTACGTTTCCCTGAAGCGATCTAGTGCTAAAAAATATTGATTTGAATAATTCAATGCTTGAATAATTGAATTTGAAAATATATTAATATTTTGCTTATTACGCTTTTTTTTGATAAAAAATACAAAATTTTCAAACTTTGTCAAAAAATAATCCAAGGGTGCTGCAAATTATTTGAAAACGGCCTCTTTCTACACTTTTCTTGCACTTCAAGACCCATATAAACGCGTCCCTGATCCAGCCAAAAAAAATTTTTTGTCGAACAGTGTTATTTTAAATTATAGCGGAAACAGTTTTTTTTTCTGCCATATGCTACGCAGTTCAATATATATGATGTAATTCGTTAAATGTACAAATTACTACGAAAAATGTTTGGTAATATAAATTCGAACTCCATTGTTAGATAAGTTTCAAGTTGTGTACAAACAAACGCTATTTTTTTTTAGACTAGCTCCAGTGTTTGTAGTACTACAAATCAAACACATGAGTCTACAAATGAGGACAAACTAGGGTTGAAGCGATCCACTTTTTTTAACACCGTTATCCATGTAAGTAAAATATGATTAATTGTGTTATTATAAGTAAATTAAAAAATGATGTCATTGCGACAATAATGGATAAGCTACAATTTGTAGTTGTAAGTCTCAAATATGAGAATAGTTTAAAACCACAAAATCCATGCGTCGTTGCGGTAAATATGAAGTAAGATTGTTAAAGGTATTTGTTGTGTATTATTTGCAATTTTTTGAGAATGGTTTAATGCTGTGAAGAAACTTAAAATTTGCTCAGTTAATTTATGGTTTATAATATGAAAAAATATAATAAAATCATGAAATAGATAACTCTTTGCCACAATTATTATATTGCAACGGAAATCTGATATATTTCTGTTATACTACGTAATAATATATAGATATGATTTGTGCAAATATTATCAATAAATAGAAATTATTATATTACCAATTTTGTAAACTGTTTGTCGTGCTTTGAATACAGAAACAATAACTGCTCTATTTTTTATATTTATTACGTTGAGAAAATTTCAAATCGTAAACAAAACTACTATGAAAACGCAACCATAGTCAGGGACTATTATGTATTATCCGTGTTTGTGAAAATATTGTAGTTCTTAGAGCAAATAGCCATTATAATTGTTGAGAATTTTTTTTTTTTTTCAAAACTAAATAACCGTTATAACGTTTTGAAAAATAAAAACAATTAGTCATCTTGAAAAGTATGAAACAAGAACAGAAATAGTATATTTATGTATAACATGGTATTTTGTGAATATATTGAAGTTTTCTAACGAAATTTCATCGTTTAATTTATACAAGCTTGCCAACTCTAAATGATAACATTTTACTTAACATTTTTAAATCATAAAATCGATGGAACATTGTGGTCAATTTCAGGTTGTTTTTACGATCCAACTTTTCTGGTATCTTCCACAAATTTGTGGAACTGTTTTAGTTCATAAGAAATCACCAAAAATGTTCTGTAGATATATTTACTTTTGTATATAAGTATGCTCCAAACCCTTAAAATGATACGGACTGGAGGCAATCAGTGATTTGCTGTTGGCTGACAAAACGTCGAAAGGTGGGAATTGGAAGGGAACGAAATGATCTCAGAAGAATTATTCTCTTCCGAAAGAATAAATAATTCAATATTTTTTTCTATACGATGTGTTATTTCTTTCGACGTTTTGGCATTCAACGTTTGTTGTGTTTTGATAGGTTCTGTCAATTTATATATGAATCTGAAAAAATCTAAACCCAGGAGATTATAAGCCAATGCGGCAATTTCAAAATTACAGGAGAAATTTTAAATGTTTCTTTATTATACATGATTTTTGAGCACACTTATTTTTATTGAAAAATAACAACAATTTAGAAAATTATACAGATGATAAAATGTTCAACCTTCGGTAGCAACCGAATATTTTTGTATTATACGGTAATTTATGAAAATATTGTAGTTATTTCAATAAGAATTCATCGATTATGTTGTGCAAACTTGACAACCCTAAATATGAGAATATTTTAAAATCACAAAACCCATGGATCATCGCAAAAAAAAATTCAAATTGTTGTTATGATCGTATTTTTCCTGTATTATTCACAGTTTTGCGAAAATGTTGTCGTTCTTTGAAAAACATAAAAAATGTTTAAAAAAATGTTTATTTTTATATCTTACAATTGAAGCATTGTCTTTAAATTGGTCTAGAGGCAATCAATAAATTGTAGAAGAAATTTCAGAATTTTCTGTATTATACAAGATTTGTGAAAGTTTTGTAGTTCTTTGAACAAACAGCTATCAACGATGTTCAGAAAATTTGTTTTGTCCCCGTCGCCTGTAATCGAGAATCCCTCCTTCCTTGTTGTCGTCATCACTTTCGTCTGAACTAACACCGGAACTTGTTTATCACGAGTGGAACGACATCCGGCGACTTTGGTGCTTCTGTATCCGCTCACGGATGGCCTTTTACTCTTCCTACTGGAAGAAAAGAAACAAATTTAGAATACGAGAATATCGTGAAGTTAAAAACGCTTACCGATCAATTTCGTCCATAGCACCTTTATGATCAGCGGAGTATCTTCCGACGGATAGTTTGTTCTAGTTGGCACTGTCCAACACTACCGGAACGGCTTTTGTCTGACGGTGATGAAACGGGAACAAAAAATAGGCAGTTTGGAAGATTTTTTTTTACTTTTTTTCACTAGCAAAATAAACACAACAACCTGCACGCTAGAAAAAATTAACACAAAAGGTAGACTAAATCTTTAAATTGCGACCTTAGTATTTTCACATAACTTGATCAACAAATGTTGATGATATTAATTTTGCGATTCAGAAATTATCGAAAGTTATAAATCCAGACCTTACGTTAAAAAACAGAAACTTTTCATCACGGATTTGCGACTTGTACACAGTTTGGTGTTGCTTGTTTTTTAAGCGTGTTCAATTTGCATCAGTTCCCGAACGATATATTGTGATACCAATTCCCTTCTCAAAATGTTTTACAATATCTGAACACTTTAATATATTGTTACAGTTTGCTGTAGGTTATTCATACCATTCCTTATA
Organism: Aedes aegypti; assembly: GCF_002204515.2. NCBI lineage: Eukaryota > Metazoa > Arthropoda > Insecta > Diptera > Culicidae > Aedes > Aedes aegypti. The sequence goes on from NC_035108.1 coordinate 147,109,435, forward strand.
GTATAAGTCTGTAACTATCATATTGTTCAACATATTAAAAACTGTTCATGGAACGTTAACCTTAACCGCTACAAGATATTTGTTGTTTTAAATGTATGATAAACCGTAATTTTCTATGCGGGATAATACATAGTAAACAGACCGTGTCTACTAGTACTAAATTGCGATACTTGGTTCAACCTATTTTCTAGCAGTGTTCCACTTGTAATGGTGCATAAAGATGACTATGCAGTAAAAAAATATTCTGGTATATTTAGGCAATGCATTTTTATGTTCAAATCATCGTTTGTTTTGCTTAAATCTTGGTGGCTCATTTTGCCCCGCCCCTTCATCTTGAAAATAATATATCGTTTTTCAATAATTTTGTTTGCGAACAAATCTAATTTCGCTTACGAACTGTTCATTATGATCAGAAGTTTCAATGGACTGGTAAATTTACCAGAATTATAAATAGAATTGTCATATAGGCCTAATTAAAAGCTGCCAAAATTATAAGCTTTTCATGACGAAGGACAAAATTGTACATTTTTGTAAATATCTTGAGTGTTCAAACAAATATTCTTAAGGTTTTTATTGTGGTGGCTATTTGAGGCATCCTTTAGCAGATCATAATGACACTAGATATTAAAACACTGTTTTTGAGGTCAAAACCGGGGTGGCTCATATTGCCCCGTATGTTCATTTTGCACCCATTGCCCCTACCCTTAGCGGTAAAGGCAATGCTATTCAGCAAGACTATGCTGAGGGTTGCGGATTTGAATAACGCCGATCGAGGATCCTGTTTGGAAATTTCCTCGATTTCCTAGGACACAGAGTATTTCCGTGCTTGCTATGGGCAAAAATGAAAATTGTCATAACTGTGGCAGTGCTTATAAAAAAAATTAAGCTGAAAGCAGACTCTGTCACAGTTGAAACGTGACGCCAGAAAGAAAAAGAAGATTACACTATTTGGATTGAATAAAACATCGGTTTCAGAATTAAGAAGTCACCCCCACTGTTTGTACAATTAAAATCATATGTTTGTTATTTTTTAATTCACATGGGTACTCACCGCCGCAACTGGAACTAGAATCTCCACAAACAGGCCGGCCATCGCATGTTTAATGTCTTTATCCTTAACCTCGAGAAAATACTGGGCGCACTCATGCATAAATTGGAAGGACGCTTCAAACTCCTCGATCGGAGCCATTTTCACTCGGAAAAACTTCATTCCCATCAACAAACTAATAATACTGTGCGTGGTGTGCGGACTCGGCTCTTTGTTCCGCAATTCTTTCAGCTCCGTCATGAACCGTTTCCGCACGGAAGCGAATCGACTTTGAGCCAGCACACCGATAACTTCTGCATATAAATCTGCAATTATGTGGTTGTACAGTGCATTCGGTGACCCCTGGACTCCTTCTTTGTACTTGAACTGACGGAAGGCGAGATTTTCGATATTTTTTACGATATCGTCATGTCCCGGATGGAATGGGAACTGCCGCAGGATTTCAATCAAAGCCAAGCAGAAGATAAATTCCACTGCCGCTTCCCGTCGTTGCAGTTGAGATTCTAAATCGTTGCCCGGTTTAGCCGTTCCGGATTGGCGTTCAGTCTCCATCCGTTTCAAATCACGTTTGATATCGCCATCACAGATTTGGTGCCACTGCCAGGCGAGCAAAGCTTTCAATAGCGAGGGCAGACAATGCTCAGCCACTGATCCCAGAGCCTGTAGGAGCTGGTCAAATTGATAATCCTCCCCACGTTGTAGCAGTTTGGCCAATGTTTTATCAGTGCTCTCAAGCATAACCGTTTCTATTTTCTTCTCTGCTTGCACTGTAAAATCGGCGAATAATGTTCGCATTACAATCTCCCCAGGTCGCAAAGTTCCGTCGCTTGCAGCCATCATGTCGATAGACGCAGATACACTCGGTGGAACGACTACAGATGACCGGTTATGTGTATTCCAAGGAAGCAGACTTAGTCTTACTGAAGTATTGGCATTGTTTGCCAGGGGTGATTTAATGGATTCAACGTCCACGTTGGAAGGATTTTCGATAATCGTAACCGTATCTCCTTCGTCCACCGTTACGTTATCGCCGCTATTCCCGCCACCACCACCAGGCCCGGGCCCGGACAGGGAACAGGGTGCATTGGCATTCGTTTGGGACGCTGCCAGCTGAAGTTGCGAATCGTTTTTCGAGTTTCGATCCGAGCTCAGCTTAGGGGTGCTGGTCAGGTTTATCGAATTGCGTACATTTGTAATGATGCTTGTTGAATCACTGGAACCACCCACGGAGGACAAACCGTCCGACAGCGACGGCGGTTCCGAGAGAGATTGACTTTGCTGATTGGCTACATTTGCGATGTAGTCCACACTCGGTCCGGTTTGCGATTCTGTAAATAAAATAAAATGTATTGCTTACAGTTTGTTTAGTTAATCAACATTTTTGGGCTATCTATTTTATGTGAGATCATTAGTTATACGTAGGTGGGACGATGCCGTTAGTCCTTTTTCTATCCTAGCTCTTGAACTGCATTGATTTTGGATGAGCTCAAGACAAACCGATTCAGATAAATTTTGTTCGATTTTTATTTATATGGGATGTAGGTACGTGATGTAGCAAACTATTCTAGCAAAGAAATGGTTTTCGTATAACGTATCTAAGTTGCAATAATGTTTGTTGATCCTGGTAACACTATCATAGGTTATCTTCAATCAGTGTCGTTTTTGAGCTTTCGTGGACAAAATAAAATCTTAACGTTCAGGAATTCATCATCGTAATCGTCGTCATCATCAACACTTTAAAAGTCGTTTTGTGATTGCTAATTTACAGATGCAGTATTTCTGTACAAAATTGAAATTTATTCAATTACAATATTTTCACTGTGTTCCTCGAAATAATACAGGGAACACAATTTCATGTAAACTTTCTTGAATGATAAAACTGCTTTTGAAAATTCTATAATTAATGATGGAGATTCAAATTTGATAAGTATTCATTTATGTCGTATTTTCATTCAAACATCAATGAACTATTCTAATTTATCAGAAATTACGGGATACTCCAGAAAGTTGGGAATTACGAATGGGTTTCAAAAGTACACCAGAAAAAGCGATGCTCCTCGACATAGGTACAAGTATTTCCTCCGTCCAGAAGTGCAATCATTATGGGGGGCTGTTGGTTAAAATTTTGAAGGTAATGCTTTTCGAGAAGGTATGTTTGAATAACAAGAAATTAAGCTGAAGAATTTGAGAATATTCCACTTTTTAACAGGCATAGTAAAAATTATTGCAATTCCTATTCATGATAATCGAGTCTGAAGGTCAAAACGTGTTTCGCTTTTATTATGATGATTCTATCACCAAACATGTGTTAACACCTTAAAATTTTCAACTTTGCTGTATTATTTTAAACTTACAACTTTGTTTTTTTTTATGACTGATCACAGGGCCGCATTTTCGGGGTTGGGCACTTTTTTGGACTGCATCGTATGATTTGAAAGATTCAATTATTCAATCTAGGCTAAATTTATGCAAATAAACTCGAATAAAATTACTACAGTCAAACCCCCATGAGTCAATATCTGAAGGGATTATCGGAAATATCGAGGAATGCGTTGGAAAGAATGAGATGAGACAAACTTGAATAAAACTTAAATTTTTCGTAGACGTGTTCGGTACACGCGATCTTTCAACACACGTTTCCACTGTTCAATAATAGATCTCTCAATAAAGAAAACATAAACAAAAGCATTTTGGAACACACAAGAAAAAAAAACCGCTTCACCAGATTACCAACCTTCCGCGAAAAGATAATCAAACGCGTTCGGATGTTTGTTTTCCGTCGGAGGAGGAGGAAATCATATACAAACAGACCGAGGTCTACCGGGTATCCTGCTGAACTGAACAGGGGAGAAAACTGTGCACGACGGGCGTTGTTAGTCTTACGCCGCGTTACGTACGCACCACGTGCACGAACAACATCATGGTGCAAGTGTACCTGTAAGTTCAGCGACAGGTTGCAAACGTGGGTATAATGCAACAGCAAAAGAAAACAGATATTTACATGACCTTGCTAATAATAGAACCACCCACCCCCACCGAAAATTGTTTTCAGTATTAGTAGGTGTCTGTGGTCAAATTGCATGAATGAATAAAACATTAATTAGTCCAAGTGCTAATTTGAATGATTTTCACACATTGATTCGAAAAAGTGATTGGTCAATATGGAATATTTTAGGTCAAGTATACCATTATTGGGTTGGATTCAGATCGACGATGAGAATGTCAACCAGGTCAAAGTGAAACAATGTAAAAGATAATCGGGTTATGATTTCAACTACAGTTTGTCTACGTTGAATTAAAAACCCTTTTTGACAGTAGATTCACAAACGACAAAACTCAAAATTATGCGAATATATCAAACAAGTATGAAACAAAGCATGTTTGATACTTTTTGCAATTTCTTATCTTAATACACTGTTTTTCATCTTCATCTTCATCTGTCATGAAAGGGCCTACCGTATATTCCAAACACTTAAGACCAACAGTGACTTCAAATGTATCTGGTGGGTGTAATTAGCTCATATTTATGGAAATTTTAATTTCTTCGCAAAGTTTTACTGTTAGCCGTTGAGTGTGGCGATAAAAATGTTTATATACATTTGTTTAGTATTGCTTTTACGTAAAAGTATGGAACAACATTCTGACTCAAATACCGAACACTGCTTTCATTCTGTCTCATATTCCGAACACGTTGATTCAAATTCCGAACAGCACGTGTAAATGGTGTAAAAATGAATAATATCGCAAATAAATATATCTGAGCAAGCTTAACTGACCTTGAACTAGAGAATCATCACTACTTCCGAGGTATAAAATAAATTTAAAGATGATTAAATTGAATTGTAATTGGTAGCCATTTCCAGCTTTTTTGATGACATATTCAGCGAAATATTTCAATCACATCACCATACAAAAACCGAGTGTTCGGAATATGAGTCTCTTCGGAATTTTAGACAAAACGGTACTTTTCTGCACTAAATGTATAATTCAGTAATTGTCATTACCTAACTGATTTCAGATGCGTAATGTATATTAACCTACTCTTATTTATTACGCAACTGTTTTGAACTGCGTAATGAATCATCACACAACAATTTTTAGAAATTACAAAAAAATGTGAATGCATAATTTTTGATAACCTCAAGTGGTTTCCTACGGAATTGCAAAAAATGTTGTACGCATCTCGTTGCAGAACAAGATTTTTACAGAACTCGTCGTTTCTTCGAAACAGTTCTTCAACTCTTGGCAGAGACCACTTTGTGTTATCATACAATAACAAAGGAAGTGATAAGTATAGGGCCGTTCATAAATAATGTAAATTTTGGATGAGCATGAGTCTACGATGCATATGATTTATTAAAATTTTGTATAAGCAAAAAACAATTAAGGTAGGGGTCGACAATACCCAAACAAGATTCTATGTGTGTGGTTTATGAACAACCCCATGTTGTAGTCACGTTTTAATTCATACCGCGGAAAGTAGGTGCACAGCAATACGGTTGACTGGTTTCCCGAGCAAAGTCCAACATCAAAAAGAAAGCAAGTCGAAAACATATTCTGTTTTCAGCATCAAGCTGATATCATAATTTGATATCAATTTGTTACTGAAATATTCGATGTTCTATTTTGTTTTCGTTCAGCTTCTTCTTCTTCTTTTTTCTGGCGTTACGTCCTCACTGGGACAGAGCCTGCTTCTCAGCTTAGTGTTCTTATGAGCACTTCCACAGTTATTAACTGAGAGCTTTCTATGCCAAGGACCATTCTTGCATGTGTATATCATGTGGTAGGTTCGTTAAGCTGTCATTTTAAATTTTCAGTAATGTTTTTATTTTATAAAATTATAAATTTATTCGTGCTACACGTATAAACACTATGAGAATATAAAAATTAAGAATTTATTTTGTCGCAGACTCATTTCAATATCAATCGAAAATATGTACATCTCAATAAGTTCTCAATTTACCCTCCATGATATTAGAAACAGTTTTCAATTTGCTGTAATCGATAGCAAAAATAGTTTTCAATTTTGATATTTTAACCGGTAAAACGACCAAAATTACAGCAAACTGAGTTTTCAAAATTCACGACATCACAACATCAAAGCTAGTTTTCTATATGCTCTCAAGCTTTGCTCGGGTTAATTAGTGATAGCAACGTGTAAGCCCATGAGAAGCTTGAAAGTAAAAAACAAGTCTGCATCGTATATTGGCCAAATGTTATGTAGTAGTAGGCGAGACACAGTTATCACCTTGCCTTATGACGGTTTACTTTTTACATTAAATTCAAATTAAATTGTAATTGGTTCAGTAAAATCTACACTATCATTGTAGGGGTGGTAAAATGAACACCTTAAGGAAATCATCTTGTTTCTGATAGAAAAACGAGGAATTTGTATAGTTCTATCTCACAGCATCAAAAACAGGGATGTTATCTATAGCAGCAACACGGATTCAGTCTAAAATAGCTGAATTTTCACATAGCAAACAACGATGTAAATGTTCATTTTAGCTGCACTATGTTGGTAAACTGAACAGCTGTTGCTGGTAAAATTAACATCATGCAAAAAACGTGAGCAAAACAAGTATTTCTGAAAATTTGTATTGCCTTACCGAAAATATATCCATTAATGATTGTAAACCATTAAAAAATAATTCTAATGGTATCATATTTGACCTCATATCATAACGATATTCACCTCACTAAAAAACCTCAAGTCTTCCGAGCTAAAAGTTGTCTATGTTTCCAAACACGCTGTTAATAGGGGAAAAGCACTAATGTTCGACCCACAAGATATCTGTTCCAATTTTCGGATTTTCATACAAAGTAGGCCTAAAACATATGAATGGGTCGAAAATTGGTGCTCTTCCCCTAGGTATTTAAGCAGTACTAGTGGTCCCGGCAAACGTCGTCTTGCCATCAAGTAGGCTGTAGAAAAATGGCCCGCTATCTCCCATACAAAATGATATATTAGTTTTCCCAGTCTTTTTGGAGACTTTCCTAAACTTAACCTATGCAGTAGAGTGGTTCAAAAAATCGTTTCGATTCTAGATCAAATTCTGAGTGTCCTCCCAAAATTTGAGCTCATTTGGATGAAAACTGAGATTGCACCAGCGCTTCAAAGTTTGAATGGGAATTACTATGGGAAAAGCAAGCCATTCATTCAATTAGTCAATTGTTCTTGTTGAAATTAGCCATATGAAATATCTCCCATTCAAAAATTGATGCACCGTTTGTTTCTTATGTAAAGATTTTGTTGTGATTTTTTTAAATGGGTCGATGAATCGATCAAAAGAATCGATTCACAAGCGAATCGTGTTGTGGAAGCGATTTAGGTGTGATAGGCAAACAGTTTCAACACAAAATAAATCGCACTCGCTCTGCGCGCGTGTGTAGTGTACATGAGATGGATGGATATTGGTTATGAAAAGGGTCTACGTGATCTGTGGGGATTTGAATTCGAAACTTGTAAACTTCTAAGCTATTGGGTCACCAAGTGGCTCGGCAGCTTAGTTAGTAAAGCGCTCGTCTAGCATACAAGAGTCTTGGGTTCGAACTCCAGCCGCGCACGTGATTTTTTTTCATAATTTCACCCATAATATATTCATCTTTACCACGCGTAAATTAATAATTTTATCTTTACCACGCGTAGTTAATAATTTTATAAAAATCAAAGATTTAAAGATTATTAAATCAAGAAATTTTATGAAATATAGTAGAACAAATTTAATCAAGAATCATAATAATATCATACAATTAGACATATTTTATGGTAAAAATATAAAAACCTCAAACTAATTATCAATAGTTTTGGCCGCCTCCTTATATGGAGCCGAACCATCGTGAGGTTTCCGGGATTCGAATCATCCGGACAAGTCTAATCAACACGGTACTTCATAAATGCCAACATTGTATTAATGCGATTGATGTTCTTAGTTAAAAGTGGATTTTCATTACAAAAATCTTATAAGTAATATTCGGTAATCAGCCTAAAACAATAACATAAACTCTACAGACTTGAAACATTTGTGCTCATTCACTCACCGCGAGTGACGTGAGACGACTAATGTCAATCAAATTGGAGCGAGTCGACAATTGTCACCTCATTCGACTCGTGTCACCTCATACGCCGCGCAGAATAGGCACGATTGTCCAGGTTTTTTGCATGAATTTCATCAGCAAACCCGGAAAAATGTTACCAGAAATTTCCCGAAGATATTGGTGGGAATCATCAAGCATAACTTTTCAAATCTACTAGAATTACTTGCAAATAGTATTTTCAAAAGCTAACTATGAACCTTGACATGAATTTGAAAAAAAAAACTAAATAAAAAACCTTGTAAAAATCAGTCAAAAACTTCCCAGAAATCTGCTGAAACACACTATTAGATAGCAAGACTTTTCTTAGCACATGGTGGATAGCATCCGGTCTCCGAGAAACTATTTTTTAGATAGGGACATTCCAATATATCGAATGGTCCTAATTATTTAGATCTTTTTTTTTTTCTTCTCGAATCAATATATCAGCGTGAAATTATATACATATTCAATATTTTAATAAGTAATGATTACCAAACAGTAATGTAATAAGTAATGACTACTAAACAAGAGAAGAACTGTGCCACAATTCAGATTCGTTTATTAAGGTTTGTTTTTCGATAGAATACTTTTGATATATTGTGACAAAATATATAGTGAAAAAGACATACGGAAAGACACGGGTAAAATAATGTTTTTGAATATTTCTCGAGCACTATGATGAACCTTGTATATTGAACTTTTGAATAAAAACATTACACGACGCAAAAACATCTTATTGAAAAGTCACAAACAGCAAAAAGATACGATGTATCTAAACATATTAGGATTTAATGATAAAATGAAGTGATATGTGCTATCACAATATTGACAAATTACTAACGAATGATCAATAGAAAGATCCCATATAACCAATGTATATAATCATCTGACTCTCATTGCAATTTGATGTATAACCGCATGGAAAAAACAATTAATAGAGCTGAAAACTAATTATGATTAAATGTTCACTCTTTACATCGCGATACTTACGTTGGGACGGAAGAAATGGCAATGAGTGTCCGATCCGTGCGGCTATTCTAAGTAACTTCGTGGAAAAGCTGCTGCGCTCCAGCATAAAACCACTATCCTACAGTAGGATAGGGGATATAGTACATTTTTCAGAAATGAAGTGCAATTTTCGTTTGTAGCTTGCGGAGAGTAGTGGCGATGTCGGTATCAAAGCAGAAGCATTTACAGAAAATAGGAACGAATCGCTGAAAATTATCATGATTTTTGACCTAAGAAGAACGTTAAATACTATTTTTTTAATGTCACTTTGGCAATGACAACATTGTTTCAATAATTGTTCTTTTGTAACAATTGTAAATATTACCATTCATTCGGGGTGTTGCTCTCCCATTCGAAGGGATAAAAAAATGCATTGAATCAAATACACCAGTGGTGCTGTCGCGAGTGATAGCAAAACGAATGAAATAATTTACATCTACAGATCAATAACGCACTTGCATTCGTTGATACCATTCTAGATAATGTACACTGCCGTGCAAAAGTTTGGGGTCATCACCTAAAAACACCTTAAATGTTAAATTTTGGAAAATAACTCTACTTCAAGCAATAATTTAGTGAACCTAATTCAAAAAATGTTTCAATCAGAATACATAGTAAGAATGAGCCCTAGAGGGTTTCTATAGACGTGTTATCATAAAGATATGAAAAATTACGATAACCGCATAACGTTTGCCCGGCAGTGTAGGTATGGCTTTACATGCTAACGACATGAAAAGCCACTAAATCACACAACACTGATGGCACGCCATTCAGCAAATCGCACATATTTACTCCGAAAAACCAATAAACAGGCAAAAATTCGTCAGTGGCACTACATAGGTAGGCAGCAGGCACCGTTTTATAATTAAATTATCATCCATTTTCACATCGGTCGCAAATCGTGCGCGGGGTTTCATACAGAGTCGACTCTTCCAACCGTGCAGACCATCGAAATCAGAAGAGGAATAAACAGGGCCATTTAAGGTCGTCCTTGTGTCTGAGAATACCTATAGTCTTAATACCATTCAAGTATAACCAGGATTACATCTGGTTTCTACACTGCAAAAATAAATTTGTAATATCACATCGTTTTCGTTGCATATTTCTTGTTGCATGTAATTTTATACACTTATACAACGGTTTTGATTCCATTTTACACAATGATCACAAAGCAATTGACGTGATATCACAATTCATTTTTTTGCTGTGTACTGATGTTCAGTTTTACAAAGGTAAAGATGTTGACACTTTCAGTCAAAAGATATCTTAGTGAGTGACAACAACACTTGTTAGTATTGTAGTACATCCAGGGGTGTTTGAGTCTTTTCGATTAATGTTTTGAAGATTTTTTAAAGCTTATATTCTTAAATATCACTTGTGCTGAATACCTTTTGGTTCCAACCTAAACAAATGCGATACTCTCTGAAAAATCTTTCTTGGACACCGATTAACCGATTACAGGTTATCATAGAAGAATTTGACAAATTTGATAAGAGAAATATGTGTCAAAACAATTGATACAGAATTTATATAACTACCAAAATTTCCCACAAAATAATATTGAAAAAGAGCAATACTCCTCTGGAGCAATCCACTTGTAGTGCTTATTACATTTATTTGATTGTAACTGATACACTTGAAGTTGGTGGGTGCTAATACCAGGGCTGGTAGCGACTGTCTAAAAAGCAGAAACTTTCATGGCTGAAAAAAAGAGACTGGACAGGAACCAAAGAGTTCTAATCGTTTCCATAATGATTGCTCAGAAAATCCTACCAGATATCTCTTAGAAATTATATCTGAGTAATTTTCGCTGAGACCTATTTAAACTTAGTCTTTCAAAATGTTCAAATTTAAGCTCATTCGAAAGGTCATGTCGATTAAGTAAAGAAACTGCATTCGGTTGGTCAAATTGACGGACTCCTCGGTAGTTAAAATTAAAACAGTTTTTGAGGATCCCTTGATTTTGATTAGCACCAGAACGATAAAGAATGTTTTACAAAATCGCACATAACTTTTGAACATAAAAAACATACATCTCTGATTTTTCCATATTTTTTGTAAATCTAGCTCAGCTTTTCAATGATGCAAAAACTTTTAAAATCGGTGGTTGCGAACACCGTGAAAATTCAGTTTTTCTGATAAAATCCAGTATGGCCGCCAAATATTTTTATTTTTGCAAATGAAGCTCCTATGTTTTCTTTTTCCAAAACCATGTTATTGTGAGGGAGCTGCTGAAAAAAAAAAAGTTATGTCAGTATGAGTGAGCAAAGAATTGTCAAAAATCGAGGGGTCATCATAAACTGTTTTAATTATAACTACCAAGGGGTCCATCAATTTGACCAACCGAATGCAGTTTCTTTACTTACTCGACATCTTTCAAATGAGCATTAATTTGAACATTTTGAAGACCAAGTGTAAATAGTGGGGCGGTCTCAGCGAGAATTACTCATCTGCGAATTTCTTGGGGGATTCCTCGTTAGAATGCGGTATTTGTTAAAGGTTTTGTTCAAATATGATCCCGAAGAGTTGTTCAAAAGTTGATATAGTAAGTTTTTCACAGGCATCCTCAGAAATTCCTTCAAGATTTTAGTTCAGGTTACCTTCAAGAATTCAACAAGGGATTTTTGCATTTCTTAAAATATCTTCAAAAATTATTTCAGAGATAATTTTGGAGATTTCTGAAGATTTTCTCTAAAATGATTCGTTCCATCAGAGGTTCAATGAGATTTCAATCAAAATTTTTGAGGAATTTCTGAAGTTGAAGATGAATTGAAGCCACACCTCAAATTTTCAAGAGCAACAATCTTTAGGAACATTTGAAAGATATCCTAGAGTGACAAATCGATAGTAGAATTATAAGAAGAATGTTTGAATGGATTCCCGTGAGATTTTTTATTATTTTCGCTAAATAACAAGGTGGAATAAGCACTCAAAAACCGCTTAATTTCTTGAAATTTAAGTGAAAACAGTATTCAATCCCATGGATATGTGCTAAACTCATAAATAATGCTAAAATACGGATCATATTTTCCCAAAAGATTGTGCTACCTTTCTCCGAATGCCATTTCCTTGTGTGACCCGTTTCTTCAAATAGATAGGCGGTACAAAGAGTTGCAAGAAATGTCAGTGACTAAGTAAATAATAAACTAAAGGGTTTTTTGGAAATTTTCGAATAAATATATATTGCCAAAGTTGTCAAGGATGGTGGGACTTGAAACAACCGCCAATCTTAAAGGATGATATGTCGCAAGCTTTGTTTCAGAATCAGTCCATAGATGGCCACTTTCCTGAGGAAAACAGGTGCCCCGGAGACTTCCGGAATGTGGCCAATGTCACAAAAAACGATTGAAATAATCTACAACATACTTGATTCGTATAACCTTGATGATTAAATAATCGCAAGCCTTGCCACACCATCGGTCCATAAATGGCAACTTTTCAGAGGATCCGGAAGACTTCGGGAATGTGGCTAGTGTGACCAAAAACCGTTGAAATAGTCTCCTACATACTTGATTCGTCCAACCGATCCACAAATGGCCACTTCCCTAGGGAAACCAAGTTACCGTAAGACTTCCGGAATGCGGCCAAAGTTACCAAAATGTCTTAAATGGGTAACAGTGAATTTGTTTTGACAAATCATGAAGAATATCATGTCCAAGCTTCTAAAGCATTTTGTATGGGAATAAAAACTAACCCACTGAACCCCGGAATAACTCCGGAACTATGTGGCCAATAACATATTATGTATGACATATGGGAATCAGAAACGTGACCGGTTCTATTAGCGGTAAAATTTTTAAAATCGCTTCAGAAACAACAGAGATATGATTTTGCTCAAAACGCATCAAAAAAGGATAAGGGTTAAGAAGGACGCATACCAGTTCATTCACCACCCTAAACTTTTAAAATTATGACAATTATGAGTGCCAAAATCTTTTCCGGAAAATGGGCTATTCTGGGAAACGACATTCAGGGAAAAGTAGCACAACCTTCTCGATTAGTTCTTGAAAATGTCATCATTCTAATATGAACATATTTCATCTTTGTGCACATTCTGTTGATGGAGTAAGTTTCATGTGTAGTGCAACAAATAACCTTTTCATATTACACGACATAATTTTACAATCTCTGAATGCAGTCCTGGTAGAAACTATGTGTCTTGAAATAGGTCTTTAACTTCTGTTTAAAAACAAAACGTAATCAGAACAAGGAAATAAATTTGATTCGTCATATAATCTAACCAGCAATTTTTCAAAAATAATCAAAGGTTTTTTTTAGTTTCTCGTGACATTACAAGTTTTACTGCTTCTATTACGGTATTTGTTTTTTTTATGATTTTCTTCAAGAAATTCATCCGAAATTGATTCTTTCAGATATTACTTAGATTTCTTCAGGAACTCTTTTAGTGTATTTTTTTTGCGGATTTTCAATGGAATTCCTTGGAAGATTTAGTATTAAAACCTTTAAGTCTTAGACCTAAGGATGATCACAAAACCTACCTCAGAGACTTATTCATTAATTCCTCCGGCGATTCCTTCGGAAATGGTTAAGAAAGTTATAAGTCTGTCAAGAATTTATCCAGTGATTCTTCCATTAATTTCACTAGAACATCCACCAAGATTCCAGTAACTTCTTCAAAGATACCTCTAGACTTCCTACCAAATTTGTTGTTCAGGATTTCTTGAGGATTTCAATTTTCATGAATTATTTCGTAATTTTCAAGAATTATTCCAACGATTTCTTTTTAGATTCGCTCAGGAAATCGTCCAAACATTCTTCTCTAGACTTCATTCCAAAATTCTTTCCGAAACTTGTTTTATCTTTATATCTAAGATTTTTAGTCGTAGGCTAGTTCGACTCGGGACCATCGGCGTTACTTCCTTTCCCAAAGAAGGTGTCACTATAGCTTTTTTTGATGAACTCCTATAAGGATCTCTAGGAGAAATCCTGGACTTTGTGGAAGTTTTGAGGAGGATTCCCTAGACAAGCTACTAAGAAAATAAAAAAAATCGATTGAATGCTGGAATAATGTTCTGCAAGATTTTTATAAGGAATTCCTTAAATACAATTGGACTGAATCCCTTAAACAAAATTGTGTAGGAGTGATCGATGGAATTACTGCAATAATTGCTGTAGTGTTAGCTGGTGTAAAACCATATGAAGCATATGAACATATGAAGAACTCATAAGAATTCATTTTACTTGACTAATAACTCAATCAATGTTTGAAACTGAAGGAGTAATCCTAGGATAAAATGGAAAAATTCCAATAAAAATTCTTCAGAAACTTCCTGAGAAATCCAGCCAAAATTGATAAAGAAAACCTAGAAGAGTTCCCAATTGATTTCTCCGACTAATCCCTTAAGGAATTTGAGGAGAAATTCCTGGCGAATCGTGCAACAATGGATTCTTGAAGGAATCCATTTGTGAACATACTTGGAAGAATAACTGAAAAGAAAAGACTGACCGAATGTTTTCGAGAACTGTAGAACAAACCCTTGTGATTTTTTTAAGGAGTCGTATAGGAATCTTCGAAAAATCTTCTTTAGTAATAAATTGGTAGAAACATTAGTAGAAAAAAATAGAGAAAATCCTAGAAAAGCCACTATACCAAAACAGTATCATCCCTGTGAAAATTATTGGAGATAGTTACGTTGGTTTACCGCTATGCGTCCCTTGAAAAACCACTGGAAAATTTTCTGTGATAATTTATAGAGGAATCTCTAGAGATATTTCTGGAGGAGTCTCTGAAAATATATTCCAGAAAAAAACACTAGAGAAATTACTAGAACAATCCCTGACTATGTCCCTCGAGGAATCTAAGAAGGAATTTTTGTAGAAACTATAGAATAATCGCGTTATAACAGGTACGCGGACCTTTAGGGGGCCGTTTTTCCGACAGCTAAAGATTCCATGCTAGATATAGTTGCCTAACGCACATCTGTTGAAGTCCTATCCAGCGTGACTTTGAAAATTAAAAACTACGATAATCATTCTGGTGAAATCTTTGTGGGATACCTCAATGGAACCCTCAACCAACTCCTGGGAGTATTTTTGACAAGTAGCTAACGGAATTTGTATTCACAACGGCAGCGTTTTTTAAGCTACCGAGAATTGGATGCAATATGCGTCGTTTTGAAGTACTGATCATTGTTTCAGACAATTCTTATTATTAAGTTCCAGTCAATTCGACCGAGAAAAATCTCTTATCACAAAGTGAATCGTAGAAAAGCACAAGTTTTCTTTCACTTTACTCTAAAACCGCTGAATTTCAGACAATTGGATGGTGAAATAAACCCAATGTTAAAGTGAATGATAGAGATGCCCAAGTGATGTATCCTACTTGTCCTGCAGGATTTTTTGTTGGATGTTGTCAAGATAGTCTATTGAAGTTCTTGTAAAAAATCTAGGTAGATAACTAGCCTTATTCTAAGGGGGGTCTGTAGCCTTGAGGTTACGCTTCCGCTTCATAAGCGGAAGGTCATGGGTTCGATTCCCAGCCCCTCCACAAAAAACTCGTCCAGCCACCAGAAGACGCCTCACGGAGCACATCCATCCTCCGTCAGTATCAGATGGTGACTGAGACAAACTGACCCTCTTCGCAGGCAGCTAGCCTCACTAATAGCAGAGCTCTCTCTCCTACCTGCTCGGTGTGAGAGTAAAAGAGTAGGAGAGAGTGAAACTAGATGTAAATATAGATAAGTTCAAAATAGATCTGTATCGATAAAGCAGCTACAGATCAACTGAGTCCGGCACAGTAGTGGCCACGAGCACAGAGTGCCATTCTAAAGGAGCATAGCATAATCCATGCATTGACTAGTTGACCTGCCAGTACATCAGTTTAATCATTCAGAGAGCTTCGATTAATAAACATTGAGTTCAAGAACTTTAGGGAAACGCGGGTCGTTTGTATAGCTTGTATGTTTGTATAGACCCCATTCGCGGCTCAGAAAAGGTATTGAACCACTAGTATCTGAAAATTTCTTTGAAGCTTCTAAAATTTACTCGAAGTTATTGCAAGCAAAATTTTGAAGAAGGTGACCGTTTTGGTTGAAATAGGCTTTAGGGACCATCCTTTTGAAAACTTGCAATAATGCCCAAGTCTCTGACCTGCTACCAGCCCTGTAATGTATTCCTGAACAAATATCTGGAGAAAAATGTGTCCTGAAAGAATTAGAGAATAGGCTCACAGAAATCTTTGGAGCCTCAATAATTTAAACTAAAATTCACTGTAAGCCAAAAAGTGACTTAAGAGTGCAACATGAACCCTCTAATACCCAGCCATGCCTTTAGACGGGGTACACTTTGGAATTTTGTGTATTTTTCGTAGCTCAGAAATCAAAATGATTTTATTTTTGGCTTAAACCTTGACTCATAACACGCTCATGAGAAAAGTTTTTTATGACTTTTGAAACTTTTTGTATTTTTAAATATTGTTTGAAAAATTGTATTCCTATATAACCTAAAAATGCCTGGGGTTTATTTAACGTGTAATATAAAAAATCGTACCTTTTATATTTTGCTACTATCAACCCATAACAGAAGAAGAACTTGGTGGTATTGAAATAATTTCAAACCTGTTTTTATCCGTTAATTACACGAAAAATAAAAATATTCCAGAAAAATATGAAAAAAATATTATTTTAAAAAGTACCGTAAAAACTTGAATTTTGATTATTGCCAAAAATCAGTAACTAGAAGAGACTTCAAGAAAAAATTAAAAAGGATAGGGATGTTCAAAAATTAAAATTATAAAAATCAAAAACCAAAATTCATAGATTTGCGAATAAAATTAATCATTGCCCATCATTAGAACAAGTTTAGATAAATTATAATGATATTTAGAACGAAAATAAAAATTTGGGTATTAGAGGGTTAAAAACAGACTTTGAATACCTTTCAATGAAAAATAACACTTTCAAAAAGTCTCTATTCATATTCAAATAGTGACAGTCTCTGAAAAGAGACCCGCTACCAGCCCTGTGATACCTGTCGTTATCAAACTGAAGTGAGTGTCATCTTAGCAGATAAGTACACACTACAAAATTCACTGTTTTATGTTTGTACACATCATATGTCGCATATGTTGAATGAAACGGAAAAAAATGCACCAATTCTGTCCAACATGTCAAGCCGAAATGATCCGAATGGCTTGAATGATAACAGTGAATGAAGATTTCCGACAACGGTGACAACAGTTACAACCCAACTACTAACACGTTATGGTAGCAAAACCAAAACACCAATCGCGCATTACAGCGCGACACAACAAAGCTTTCCTTCGTTGAATGACCCCATTTCAGTCACGTGCTTGTTCTACTCCTCACGAAAATCGCCACTACTTCCTTTGGGCACCCCCGCAAAACCCTGGCTACTTTTTGACACGATCCCTGCGGTTCTTATACTGGTTACATAAGGGACTTCCTATACGGATATAAGACACTCGATCGCGCGCTCCGCGGCTGTAATTCCTAATCGCTTGCGGCCGTTTCTCACACTAAATAGCTCAAATTGACCGCCCAAGTGAGAGATGTCCATATCTTTAGCCACCGTCCGTCATAAACAAACACATGGCGCACGTCGTCGTCGTCGTCGTCGTCATCTTCGTCGTCTTGGGCGTTTTTGGCGTCGTACCACCCCTGCACGCACACCTCAGCCATTGGGCCGTTTTCCCACACTTGATTTGTCACCATCATGGCGCACAATGGTCCGAATCGTCATTTTAGACAAGTAAAAGTTTTGGTTAGAGAAACTTGTTTTCCTTAAAAGTGCCAATCTGGAAATTTATGGACGGTTGAAAGGAAACATAATTACCGAAAAAAAAAGATTAAACGAAATTGACTCGCTTATTGAGCTTTATTGAATACAGAGATGATTGTGACCTCAAGAAAAAGTTTTTGTTGGAAACTTTTTTTCTCATCTTTTCTGCGCATCTCACGATATATGGACGATCGGTTGTAAACGTAATTACCTATCTTGAGACAAAATTCCATTTAAATAAAAAATTAACGTTTTTAAATTGACTTTAAAATTTGAAAATCATTTTTTTTTTCGAAGTATGTCACAAATTTGATTTGTTTTCCAGTATGTTATTCAAAAATTTAAACAATTATCTACAACACTTTTTGTTTGGCCCTTTTCAAATGATAGTCCATACAAATTTTAGAAAAACTAAGTATGCAAAATGGCTTATTTCGCATCTGAAAAATTTCATTTAAATCTGAGAGGGTGCTGTGAGCTCGGAATGCGACTTGCCATAAAATGCGTCAAAAAATGTACTAATAAATAAAAACTTTTCATAATATTTTGATAAATAAAAGATTTTTTATTGCATCAAAACTACAACATTGGAGTGAGAGTGTTATCATTCCTGTTATACATTATTTCATCACATTCGTTACGCAAATAGATTAAGTTTTCACTGGTGAAATTAACGAGAACATAGATAAACTTTTTTCCTGCTGAATTGTCGATTCGGACCATTGTGCAAGCGATCGGCTGATCGACCACAGTGCGATATCTCGTAGGTCGTATGATTTCCTACCGAACTGAACTGTTTATGAATGTGACTATAGCAGCCGTCATTTTTCACATTTCTCACCTACATTAACAAGTCGGCTATTTTCCTGAAACCACCAACGTCATTCATATTAATTGGCAGAACTTTATAAACACAAAATGTACGAACACAACGGTTGGTGATGTTTTTTGGACAGCAACAAGGTACTTTCAATAATCAATCAATCGATTTGGCATTAAAATGAAGACAGTACACGGATACAAATCTGATCCCCAAATCATGATTTACAAATCATGAAATTCATAAATTGGTTAGGTCATAATAACAGGATCACAATCGTCATAATCATAATAGTCATAATCATGATTCTTTATAGCGTAACATCCAGTGTGAAAACACTGAGCGGTGCACTTTGCTTCAACTCATTCGTATCGATCACTCCTAATTTAAGATGACGAAGTGGTTGAGTGGTAGAATACGTGGCTTTCAATCAGAAGGTTCTTGGCTCGGATCTAAGTGTATGCTATTTTTATATATTTTTTTTATTTTGTCGATCATAAACGGATGAGCCACTCAGCATTTTTGGCATTTGAATCATGATTCCGAGCAATCAGCAACAAAAACCTAACGCGTGTGTTGCGTTACGGCAATCTGACTCATGATGTCATGAGTCCAAATCATAGTTTTTTTTCATAAGATGAAAACACACTGGAATCATGATATCATGAGTCATAAACTTGTTTTTGGATTTTGATTTCTATACGTGTATGCTCAATTACGACATAGGTTTTTAAAATTAGAAAAGAAAGTATGGTATTAGACGGGGAGTTCGCATCTGCAAACCTGGAGAGTCTGTTTCCCCTGTGCGACGAAGACTATCGCGATTTAAGAGGACTTACAATTGGAAAATTGGGACGTGAAACTGTGGAACTCTCAACTTCACCGGCAGCACGCAAATTCTCTCCGATGAACTGAAGATCCGCAGGATTTGCATCATAGCTCTGCAGGAGATGTGCTGGGCTGGATCAATGGTGCGAACGATCTACCACACCATCTACCACAGCTGCGGCAGAACAGCTGAGCTGCGAACAGCTTCTGTAGGGATGGCTGGTATGCAGAGGCGTGTGATCGATCATCGAGAGAACGACGTCAAGCTCATTATAGAAGAATTGAACGCTCAAGTTAGCCATGCGAGGAGATGTTCCCACCGACGATTAAAAATTTCAGCGCCCATCGGCTGACGAATGAGCAATACCTACGATTGATTGATTTTGCTGGCTCCAAGAATACGGCAATCCGTAGCACCTGTTTTCAGAACAAACTCCCTACCGGCACACTTTTTTACAATCTAGGTGTTCTGTGTTAGAAAACACTATCATCATAATTTGGTAAAAGTAAATTAATCCTTTTACAGGTGAGTTGATTTCACCTGCTTATAAAAAAAACGCTTTCAATTAAAGTACCTAACTTATCCTAAATATATAACGCATTAATCGTGGCAATAGAAGATTGCAACCACTTTTGTCTAAAATTATTAATAACTTTATTTGACATTTGTTCCAACACTCTTAAAAATAATGAAATTTTCATGTGACCTAATTCAATCTGCACTGAACTAATTTGTGACGCAAATGCATTTACAACATAATTTATGTTTCTTTTGATTTAAAGTTCAAAACCGTGAAACGAAATAAGATTTCAAATCAAACTAGAATGAAAATTACGTTTACTAATTTAACTTTGCAAGCACATGTAACGCTTCTGTCAATTCCCTAATCTCACATGTTGCATTCCGTAGAATATAATCATGAGACTGGGATTCCTACTTTAAAAGACCTAAATTACATGATCTTTGACTTTTTTCTGGCATCATGCCAATCATTGAGTTTGTTTTCAACATGGCCGGTTCAGTACGTCGCGATCCCTCTCTGGAGTGTTGATGTGCGAAATAATTGAAAATTTATTCGA
Source organism: Aedes aegypti (assembly GCF_002204515.2). Lineage (NCBI taxonomy): Eukaryota > Metazoa > Arthropoda > Insecta > Diptera > Culicidae > Aedes > Aedes aegypti. Next base: position 147,130,056 of record NC_035108.1, read on the forward strand.
CAGAACATGATTTTTGCAAATTGTTCACATCAATCGGAAAAGTGTGATTGTAAGGTAGCTAGTGAAGCTCCGCTGGTGTGAAAAATGCTTCATTTGAGTGATTCCAAGCAACAGCACCAAAATTTGGTAAATTTTTTAATTCATTTTTTTCTATTGAGCTGAAACTTTGCACAGTTTTCCAGTTCTATCTAAATCGTCATTTTCCGATATCAAATCTTCAAGTTGAGTCACGACTAACTTTTCAAAAGGGTGTATGTGAAAATGGTTCAAAAATATTCAAAAAGCTGCACGTTCGATTGTTAGACAACTAAAGAAACAAAGTTAGACAACTGAATAAAGATTCCAAAAAAAATACATTGCATTAAAAAAAATAATTTTTGACACAAAAACTCAAATATCTCAAAACCCTATCGGAATACCAACGTAATTTTTTGAGGGAAAACGTTTATTATATTAGCTATCTACCATAAAAATTTGGTGATGGTAAACCAATAAACAAAAAAGTTATGACATTTCAAACATGTCACAATTTTCACATTTAGGGCCGATTTCTTCACCTTCGCTTAAGCCGTAAACCACGTTTACCCATACGATTAAACCAGGTTTAATGCCTAAGCGGTGGTGAAGAAACCGCTTATTAAAAGAAAAAAAAAATTTCGGAGTAAATTATTACGGGAACCGCAGTTTGTTGCTGATTTTATTGTTAAGGGCCTTGCGTGAATTAAACAAGTCGTTTTCATGTATTCATTAGTATTATGTATATTATATGTATAAATATTATGTATATGTATAAATATTATATGTATATGTATATATGTATAAATTAAAATGAATTAACAGATTACACGAAAATAAATTTTTTTTTTACCAGGATATTTTTTTTTAGAGTATGATCGATGAGTTTCTAAATGTTATATATAAACTTTAAAAGTTTTGGATTTGGGTATGCGTTATGAGATCATGAAAACATTTTATTAATACTTATTTATTTATTTTTTGTTATTCATTTTTTTTACAATATCGAACACTTTTGCATCATTATCAGTACAGTTCGAGTATAGTTTTGCTTTAATTTTATTTTCTGACAATGGAATGAAACAGTGAAATTTTTGGGTTCCTTGGATCGTTTTCGCGTTATTATATTGCTCGCTGAGCTCTGATGCCGTTAATTCGTACTCTTCAGTAGTAATAAAACAAAATGATAATTTTGTTAAATCTTCTTCTTTTCTGCGATTCGCCCAATCAAATAGTTATTTTGCAGTTTTAATTGGATGCTCACGTTCTTTGGCTAAACTTGCTCTTGTGGCCATGCGCTTTATGGTTCCTCCAATAGCATCACAAGGACTATTGCCATGTGACGTAGCAAAGAAATGCCATTCTGCATCAATTCCGTACTTTGATTTAAATTGGCATAGGCTCGAAAAATTCTTACGGTTTTTGTACTGCGATGCTGCTCCATCAGACATGAAATATATCTTTCTGATTTCTTTATCCTTATCAACGCGTAAAAAGTTAATCATTTTGGCAATGAACAAATTTACAGATACAGAGTCGTGTCTTAAATCTTCGGAAATTACAATAAAACTAAAATGTTCAATTTGCGTACTTCCATTGAAATAAATAACGAATGGATGAATTGTAGCTTGTTGTACGTTCCAGTGATGGGACTGCACTTCATCTTGCAATACAAAGCTATAGTTTTCAGAAAAATCACAAATGACTAAAAATTCACCATCTTGTAATGTATTTTTCGTATTTTTTAAAAAGCGGGATTGCTCTGTTTTAATAAAGTCGTGAGGAATTAAACTTTCTAATTTCAAGCAAAAAAATGACACAAACTCATCTACAGGTTTTACAATAGTTTCTAGGTCACACCTATCCGTGGTCACCCATTGCTCAAATGATAACTGATCAATATAAGTTCTTCAAACTCAGCGAATAAAGTATTTTCCAATGATGAAGAATCTGGGCAATCCGAACAAGATCGTAGATAGCAATTTGATGTTGTATTTTCACACAAAAGACTACCAGTTAACATTTTAATATCCTTTGATAAATTGATTCTTTTCAAACTATGTAAGATTAGGTTAATATTTTCGTGTGTTGTGCACACACAAACATTATGTGTTCCTGAATTGGATAGAAGCTTGCATTGCCTTGGACGAAGGTTTGCAAATGGAGAAAAACCTACCTTAATATTTTCGTTAATTTCCTTGAAGCGTGTATACGCTTCTTTCAAAGTAGTCATCATTAATCGTTTTTGGATTGCTTGACGCTTTCCATCTTTTTTACAGATACATAATCTTTTTGGCCAGGCATAGCTCTACTTACTTCATCGTCTTCGAAATATTGAATTATTTTTTCTTTTGTCTCATCTGTTAATGAAGTACTCGACCTAGCATTTTTGGTTGCAAGACAGTTATTTTTGAATTGTTTTGCCTCTTTTGCTGTATTTCTATTGGTTTTGAACTCATCAATGGCGTCTTGAATAGACCACGAGCTTGGCAGCATCGCCAAATTAATAATGTTTCTATTGGGGACGGACCTGGTGTAGTGGTTAGAACACACGCCTCTCACACCGAGGACCTGGGATCGAATCCCATCCCCGAGATAGTCACCAAAAATTTCAGTGACGACTTCCTTCGGAAGGGAAGTAAAGCCGTTGGTCCCGAGATGAACTAGCCCAGGGCTAAAAATCTCGTTAATAAAGATAAATATAATAATAAATAATAATAATTTTTCTTTCCTTGTCGTGGCTAGATTCGAGAACCTTTCCTTCATATTCATAATTACCTCATCGTAGTCTGTATTTTCCACATCCTCAGGTCCTAATTTGAAGAGGTTTCTTCGTTCAGCTTCGTTGATTTCACGGTATTTTTTCTCGGGATAATTGACGTAACCCATCTTCGTCCATTTAATCGGAGTCACTTTTATTCCAGCTATCCCTTCGTTGAAGCGTTCGATGTTGACCTTTTGGATGCACTCATCTTCTGATTGATTTGTTGAAACAGATGTCGCTGATGGTACCGTGGCAAGACTATCTGCACTTGGTACTTCTGGTAACTCCTCAGTTGTTGTGGGTGCATCTAGTAATTCCTCAGTTGTTGTTGTTTTCGAACTTCCTGCAACCTGATCCACCGATGATGTACAGATTGCCCGTTTGTCAACGTTTAAACGACAGGACGTACAAATGCGTAAATTTGTATTCAATGTAGACATTGGAGTATAACCAGCCGCTTTCAGTTTATCTATGGTGCTTTCGGTGAGATTTCGTAGCTCTTTCGAACACTTTTTTTCTGCAAACGGCCTGCAACAGTTGAGAAAGCGACTACTCATGTTGCTCGTTAGATTTTAATAAACAAAATCACTTTTAAGTTTTTACTGGCTAGTTTGGTGTCGTTTGCTTGACTGAAGAAAAATTTTACAATTAAATCTTTTATAACCATAGTGGTAGTATATTTTTAGCTTTTTCGTGAGTATGTTCATTGTATGTACCTATTATGTTTTTGATGTTGTTGAAGTTACTCGCTTTCTCCCAAATATGATTAACAAAGTCTATTCTCTACCAAGGCGGGTCTATACCCAGGTGTAATCAGATTTTAACTTTGTGGAGAAAACCAGCGCCGAGAAAACCGACCTGCTTTACGTATACTAGATCACCTGGGAATAGACCCGCCTTGTTCTCTACGAGGTAAACTTTTTGCAGGTAAACTAGTCGTATACCTGTATAGAAAACTTTTTTTGTAGCTTTTGTCTTCAATATTAGATTTCTTATAGGTTTCTTTTATCAAAAGGTTTCAACACTATTGAGAAAATTTTTCTTCAGTTACGTACAATAAAAAATATGACACTATCAAGACTTTAGATCACAACACTGGATCGCGTCTAACTTTCTAATAGATGCTATAATATTTATGAATAATTAAATAAAATATCATGAAAACAACTTGTTAACCTCATGTGGTACCCTTAACAAAAAATTCAGCAACAAACTGCGGTCCTAAAAATAATAACAATGAAAAAACAAAAATTTTCACTAAGTGTCAAATTTGTGAAATATTTGAAATGTCATAACTTTTTTGTTTATTGGCTTACCATCACCAAATTTTTATGGTAGATAGCTAATATAATGGACCGTTTTCCCTCAAAAAATTACGTTGGTATTCCGATAGGGTTTGATTTTTGAGTTTTTGTGACAAAAATGATGTTTTTTAATGCAAAAAAAATTTTTTTTTTTACTGTGTGTATTTTTTTTGGAATCTTTATTTAGTTGTCTAACTTTGTTTCTTTAGTTGTCTAACAATCGAACGAGCCGTTTTTGCTGTGCAGCTTTTTGAATATTTTTGAACCATTTTCACATACACCCTTTTGAAAAGTTAGTCGTGACTCAACTTGAAGATTTGATATCGGAAAATGACGATTTAGATGGAACTGGAAAACTGTGCAAAGTTCCAGATATTTTTGAAATGGTCGATCAGAATCGACTTGCATGCCTCCGTTGAATCCCTCATTTGGATCTCCTCGGCTGATAATTGCCTGAAATTTGTTCCGGTAAATTATCAATGTAATGCAAACCGATGAAAGCATAATTATTTGATACACCTTGAAGATTTGTCGTCCCATCAATTGAAAGTGTTTTATAATTGTTACTCCTACGAGCAATGAAGGAGTCTATGAAAACGTTCGTATGTGAAGCAGACAATGATCATTAGTTTTTCCAAGATGTTGCCATGCAGTTGTTCGTATGTGTATTCATAGTTTACCGCCAGCAGCAAAAGTTAGAGTTTTGACGTGTTTTTAATATTTCTGACTCTGCGCATGAGAATTTGCTGATGTATGCTTAAGCAAATGACAACAAGATAAGCACAAAATTACACAAAATTGATGTAACAGTCAGTTGCTATGGCTTTTACGTCTCGGCGTGTAATTTTTTTTTTTGGTTTTTTGTTGTCATGTAATTTTAGGAACAGATGTAAATTTATGTCGAATGGTTCGCTTATTTTATGTGCATCATATAAGACGTAAATTTACCTGTCTTTTTATAAGAGTGAATGTTTCAACATTGCTTATCCTATGTAACTCATTAGTACTACACCAGGAAGGGGAGGAAGCTTCAGAATCATTTTCAAAATATTATTTTAAATCCTCTCCTGGTATTACAACAGCTAGTTCACATTGATACAGCATACAACATGGCTGGCCTGAAAAATTGTTGAAGATCAAGAGTTTGCTCTTAAGACAAAGTTTTTACTTTTTGTTAATAAGTTGATAAAGACATTTTATATATTTGTTACATTCGGCTTGAATGCCCTCAACTTTGGTTTATTCTAACAATGTCATGGTTATTATGAAAAAATGTCCATCAAAACTGAGTACAGGGCTCGATTCATGAGGTCATTCTGCACCTCTGGGCGAATTGTAAAAAAAAAAAAACTAAAAGGAAATCTCACTATAACTCGTATTGAAATGTCACTATAATTCGTATTGAGGAGTGCGTCTTGGGAGTCCAAGCAATCGTGTTTTTGTTTACTTTCGTGACGTCGTGTGTGATTCATGTTGTGTGAGTGCGATGTTCAGTCGAGGATAGATTACCAACTGGTGAGCTCGTTTCATGCTTTTAATAACGCATTTTTTATCGTCGCAACGTAACATTAGGGTAATTTTCAAACAAACTGTGGACAGTTGCTCACTTCAAGTGTCGGCATTAACCCTTTTATTTTTGTTTTATTAGTTTTATTATACATAGCTTCTTTTATCTTTTATTATTAAAAATAACCTTTGAACCTTTGAATGTCGACGTATTTCTTCAAACTTCTACTATTATATTTTCATCGCAAGACAAAAATTCAAAACTAGTTATAAGTAGAAATCGTATTTTTCCTTCCTATCTATGGATCGCATCACCGATAAAAGGTGACTCCCAGATCTTTTTTCTTTCTCACTAATAAACACCCTTCCCGTAATGATTGTGGAGATGCAGAGGTATTCTCGGTCTCTAAAAGCAACAATCATTACACCCTTGGGATTTTTTTTAAATTGCCCCAGATGTGCAGAATGACCTCAGAAATCGAGCCATGAACTCAGTTTTTATGAACAACTTTTTTCATAGCAATGGTTTGTCACCGTGAATGGAATTTGACAGATCAAGCCTTCATGCCCAACACTGTCGAATGCTTTTTCTATGTCTAGAAGAGCAAGACCAGTAGAATAGCCTTCAGAGTTGTTGGAACGATCATATTTGGTACACGTAAATGTTGACGAGTGGTCGAATGTCCATGGCGGAATCCGAACTGTTCATTGGCAAAAATTGAATTTTCGTTAATGTGGACCATCATTCTGTTCAAAATTACCTTTCCACAAAGTTTACTAATGGAGGAAAGCAAGCTGATTGGACGATAGCTAGAAGCTTCTGTAGGATTTTTGACTGGTTTTAAAATTGGAACAACCTTAGCATTTTTCCATTTATTAGAAAGTATAGGGCTTAGAGGTTCCAATTGAGATATTTTATTTTCAGTTTTTTCGTTTTTTAATAGTGAAAATCGTTTTTAATATCTTTCTGCCTTATAATTTTCATAGTAGAATCGCGAGTGCCTTGAAATTGCCTTCTCCTCACGGTTTTAAGACGGATCAAGCGTTTAAAATCACGGATTCCAATTTTATTTCACATTTTGGTATTGCAGTGCCCCTGGCTTCAACATTGGAATTTGTTAAAGTTTCGAGAGCATTGGCAATACAGGTATGTTCCGTTTTTATCACGTTCCGATTTTGTCACGTTCCGATTTCGTCAAAACATTATTCCGTATTTATCAACACAAAAAAATTGATTTTTTAAAATTCTCAAAATGTTTCGAATATAAACTAAATACTTATTTTGAAGCAATTGAAATGCTTTTTTAATAGCCACAGAGTTGAATTTTCGTCATTTTGTTAATATTGAGCATCTACGATACATGGTAGATGTCAAGTCATATACGATTTAATAAGGTTTGACATCTTCTTATGCAATTAATCAATTTGAGTTTTCAAACGTAGCATGTTCTGTTGAATAAGATTGGCCCATCTTTCAACAATCGAGAGTTGCTCTGGCTACGTCCTAGCAACAACGTACTTAAAAGAGTTGCAAAGATCTCTCCTTTTTATTATATAATATGGCTTAAAAGAATGTTCTATGTAAATTTGATAGACATATATACTCCCCCTATGGTATGAATTTTTGTATGAAAATAAAAAATAATTTGTATGGCACTTAAGATACCTCAAATCCCCCGCCTCCCCCCATTACCGCTTACATGATTAATGGACGATCCCATACATGTTCAGCTCTTTTTGATAAGGGATGCACTTGGGACTGAACTCAATGTTGTGTACAACGGCAAGAGGTATGATCAAGTTTATTTTATTCTTAATAAGACTGTCGACCTTGTCATAGTTTTAACATTAACTTTTATCTCTCAAACTCGCCATTGATTAGTTCCAAGGGGTACGGAAGGAGGTCCAGCAAAACCAAGCAATTTGTAGAATACTTGTTTTTGAATAATTATGATTCGTGGTTTACGGCTAATGAGCCGAGTGGAAGTTTGACAACTCGCAATCTAAGCCAGCTGTCTCCTCTCTCTCAGTTATGTAATATTATTTGTACTCAACAAAAAACTACAACTTAAGTTAGTTTATTGCCAGTCTATTTGTGATCTTACGTACAGTTCTAAACGCAATGGTAGCAGAACGGCAACGGAAAGCGGAACCGGTTCACCACCATGAATCACATCATCTCAACTGAGCTGTCAACGAACGAAAGTGAACCAAGTCTGGGTCGACAAGCATGCTATAGTTCATGCTGGCGAACTGGTTCCGCTTTCCGTTGCCGTTCCGCTATGATTGCGTTTGGGCCTTAAAGCTAAAAGGCGATGGTGGTGCTGTTCTAGATTGGCGATTAGTGCATCCTTGTCGGAGTTGGTAGTAATAACTTTAGAAGAAAGATCACCACAATCATTTTAATGTTAAATTTGGCAATTCAAAGCTCAGGAAACCATATACAGAAAGAAAAATCCATGTAAATTTCAGCGTAAAATAATGCATATAAAGGGAATGCCAGAGTTGTCGCAAATAATCATGACACATCGTGTAAAATTACACCAACATCATGTAAATTTATGCCAATTGTCGCGAAATCGGTTAGAGTCCATGCAAGATTACACGATGTCTAGCGGAAACTTACATGATGTTATTGTAATTTTACACGATGTGACGTGTAAATTTGCGACATTTCTGGCATTCCCTTCATGTGCATAATTTTACGCTGAAATTTACATGGATTTGTCTTTCTGTGTAAGTATTCATTTCAATTGCAAAACTTTCGCAACATAACTCCACATTTAATCATCAATCAGTTGTGACCAAAAATGCAAAAAAAATGTACCGTAAAATGGGGTGAAGTTGATCACTTTTGAGAGATTTTGTTCTATAATTCCAAGTAGGATGCATGTATTATCATCCAAATATTTTTTAAACCTGTACTGAATGGATGTGTATCGAATTATACAAACGGAATTTTAACAAAATCTTATTGTAATAACAGAAACATTTTTCAGAATTGGAGTTCTTGATTCCGGGGTGATGTTGATCAGTTACTGCGATAGGTTTCATAAATTAAAGAGATATGTTATTCACTAAATTTGAATTCACGAAACCCGAATCAAAACTCGAAAAATCACATTTTTTTGATAAATCGGTCAAATTTAGAATTAAATGTTGTTAATTGCAGAATATAAAACATTAAACGCCTAAAGATATGCAATTTTCTTCGAAATTAGTAACTCGCTCACTAAAAGAACATGGTTTTTTTTCTCTGAAAATTAATTTTAATCCTCAATGCTAATTAAAAACTGGGTTCACTGAACATATCTGGAATGTATGAAACAATTTATTTAAATGGTGTCTTTATACAGTTCATAAAACATTTCCTAAAAATTCTGTTTTCCATGGTATAATTATCTTGAATGTCAAACAGAATTTAGGAACATCAAGCGCAGCTATCAGGTAAAGCGACATCACATAAATTGTGATATTTGAAATCGGATCATAGCTCTCTTGACAGTTTATACATGAGGGTACGGGAATAATCAACTTCTCCCCACTGATCAACTACACCCCGAATTACGGTACCTTGGCAAAAAAGCTCTCAGTTGATAGTTGCGACAGTGTATATAAGAACACTAAGATGAGAAGAAGGCTCTTTCTCAGTTGGGATGTAATGCCATAAAGAAGAAAAAGAAGAATAAGAAGAAGAAGAAGAAGAAGAAGAAGGATGAGGATGAAAAGTAGAAAAAGAAGTTGTTTCTTGTTTAATCTTTCTTTAAAAATGTGATCAGCTTGCCTCCCTTCCTTGTAGTTATTTTTACAAATATGGTGTACCTTGTGATGCATAGGACATTTATGTGATTATCGTTTCAATATTCTATATTACTTTTATTGAAATTCTAACTAAGAAAACTGAAACTATTAATGATTTATATCAAGCATTTGATTGATAGGAATCCGCAATCAACTTTCATTACGAGCCTATAATAATAAACAATCTAAATGGTCGTCACAGCTCTTGAACGTCAATACTGTGCATTAATATGATGAAAATGTGTATTATCCTGACAAAACTGCAATTTTCATTTCAAATTTGTAAAATATTTTGTCTAAGAAAATTATTCCGTTTTTGTTACGGTTCCGTTTTTGTCAACTGAAAATCTCCGATCGAGTTGATAAAAACGGAACATACCTGTATCAAGTTTTGTTTTTTAAAGACATGTTAAGGCTCAAGAATCCATCATTCAATCATCAGCAATCATCGAAAACTAAAAACTAGTTTTTTCGTTCAAATTTAAAGAAATCCTCATGAAAAGCTATCATTGAATTACAGATAGTAAGTGCAATGCAATGATAGATTTTCATGAACATTGTTTAGATTTTGAGCGAAAAAACTGGTTTTGAAAATTTTAAAAACGATGATGGTTATTTTCCTCTCAACATCAAGATTAGATTAGATTCCAGTCGTCTTGAAAATAATTGTAAGTGGAGCTGATAGGACTGAGAATCCTTCATGGGATATTTGAAATGTAACAGGGACATGGTCAGAATCAACATCAGCATGAGTAACCAGTTGGCTACAAAGGTGACTAGAGTCGGTTAAGATCAAATCTATCGTAGAAGGGTTTCTAGAAGAGGAAAAACATGTAGGGCTATCAGGATATTAAATTGAGAAATATACTAAAGAGCACTCATCAAATAAAATTCTGCCGTTGGAATTATTTTACAAATTATCCGTGAGCGATGTTTGGCATTAAAGTCACCAATGACAAATGACAATTACGACTTATTGCGAGTCAATTTCCGCAAGTCAGTTTGGAGCAAATTAACTTGTTGTCCAAGGCACTGAAAAGGCAAATAGGCAGCTATGAAAGTGAATTTACCAAGCTGTGTTTCAACAGAAACACATAAAGATTCAAAAATTTTAGTTTCAAATGACGAAAACAGTTGATGTTTTATACGCCGATGAATGATGATTGCAATTCCCCCACATGCCCCATCAAGTCGATCATTAAGATAAACAAAAAAGTTAGGATCTCTTTTGAGTTTGGATCCAGGTTTAAAATACGTTTCAGTAATAACTGCTATATGCACGTTATTAGCTGCAAGAAAATTAAACAGCTCGTCCTCTTTACCATTCAGAGAACGAGCATTCCAATTTAAAATATTTAAATTATTATTTGGATCCATTAGAAAAACGTAATCCAATAACAATTTGATTTGTAAATTTTACACCTACTTGGACTGCTTCAGTCATAGTGGTGGCTTTGAACATTGCATCAATCATTAGATTCAATTGTTCAGTTAGAAAATTAAAATCAGAGGCAGACATGTCATGTGATTTCCCATTGGAATTTCCGGTAGACGAAGAAGCGGAGTTACCTGTGGCGGTAGGGTTTTTTCCATTTGATTTGAAACAAGTAGAATGGGTACCCATGGATCGAACAGGGGAGGAGTTCGAATTTCCTGCTACGATATCGGCAAAGGATTTACCGTGGGTAGATACATTCGAAATTGAAAGATTCGAACGGCTACCCGACGGATTAAAATTAGTTTGTGAATGAGCATGATTATGATCTTCCTGATGGGTATGATTCCTAATCAAACAATCGTTAACTGAAAAATGAGTGTTGTTCCGGAAACGACCGTTATCGTAACGGATATTAACTTTCATCTGCCTGGCACGAGCCTCAACGACTCTCTTGCGCGAAGGGCAAGACCAAAAATTTGACTTATGATTACCCCCGCAATTCGAGCATATAAACTTGGTGGTGTCTTCCTTCACTGGACAGACGTCCTTAGCGTGAGAAGAACCTCCGCAAATCATGCATTTAGCATCCATGCGGCAATTTTTTGTTCCATAACCCCACTTTTGGCACCGACGGCACTGAGTTGGATTCTGGTAATTTCCTCCAGGTTTCTGGAAATGTTCCCATGTCACACGGACATCGAACATAAGTTTTGCTTTTTCTAAAGCTTTAATACTATTTAGTTCTTTTTTGTTAAAGTGAACTAAATAATACTCTTGAGAAAGCCCTTTCCGAACAATGCCAGATTGGGTTCTCTTTTTCATAATGATTACTTGGACTGGGGAAAATCCAAGTAAATCATTTATTCCAATTTTGATCTCTTCAGGTGACTTATAGTCACTTGAGAGACCTTTCAAGACAACTTTGAACAAACGTTCAGTTTTGTCGTCATAAGTAAAAAATGTGTGCTTCTTCTCTTCAAGATGTTTGAGACGAAGTTCGCGATTTTTAAAAGTTTCCGGCAAAACGCGACAGTCTCCTTTCTTTGCGATTTGGAAGGAGACCTTGATTGATCTCCTGCCTAAATCCCCCAAATTCGGAACAACTGACCACGATAGGCTGCACTCTTTGCTTCCTCACTTGAATCAAAGAGCCTGGGCTAGAGGCTGCTTCAAATTGGTATTCGAAAAATTTGTCTAGAGCATCGAACTGATTGCTCATTTCGAAACAATTATCATTATTATTCATTTCATCCTTGGAAGAAAGTTTGCGTCACTCTTGTCTAAGAGCCAGAGATTAGTCTCAGATTATTTTGCTTAGATAACGAACAAGGAAGAGGAAATCCTCATACAAAGGTCTAGATCAGTGTCTGCTCAAGAAGTAAAACTCCTAAAATTTGTTGCATCATGTGAATGCAATATTCTGTAAACATATTTAAATCATACAATATTGCGCTATCATATAAAAGAGTAAATGATAAGAAACACGACCACTGTTTAAAATCAGAAAGTCATCATTCGTTTCGATATGCACTTCCCATACAGTTCATCTAACGGGAGCTTCTTGGAAGAGCGTCAACAATAATAGCCCTCCGCCCCCAGAAAGCATTCGAGCGAAAATTGCTGACTTTTCAACCCAACATGATTTCCATTCCCGACTAGTCCCAAAACTCATTACCATTCCGTATGCAGAAATGGAACAAACGGCATCTAATCGACAACTATTCCCAGAAAATAGAAAACGACGGCATCCTCCCACGAATAAATTCGGTTGTCTGGAAAAAGAAAATCCTCCTACTCACCCGAATTGCTTCCAACAAACAATCCGTTTGGGTTGCCATCCAGCGGATTGTCCTCGCCGTTTTCAGTACCGCCACCACTTTCGGATTCTTCCGCGGTAGACCGTTGCATTTTCCGAACCGAAATCACCCGGAAAACTGTCGAAAAACACTCGAATTTTCACTTTTCAACGCGACGCACGATCGATATCAACAAAGAGTTTATATTTTTCACTTTTTCCCGTTATCGAGCGATTGGGGTTCATTCAAATATTACGTAACGCAAAATTTGCCAATTTTAGACCCCCTCCCTCCCCCACGTAACAGCTTTTGTATGGAAAATTTTGAATATTTGTATGAACCGTAACACAATGTAAGACCCCGCGTTACGTAATATTTTAACGATCCCTTGACAGCGAAAGTTTGACGGATCGCGCGCCGTGATGCCATCTGAATTATCATTCAATCATAACAAAGCGCAATCGCCCATTGCTACCAGCCGGCTCCGACAGCTGGCAACCGGTAAAAATTCACTTCAAGGGTTGGTGGGCGGGGCTAAACAGCTGATGGTGATTTAGCTTTGGAATTTATGAATGAAAACGGCCTCTAATAAAGCCGGTGATGAAGGTGGGATTTGAAATTATGTTGGAGTCTTCCATTAGTGTTTGGTATTTAAGAGATTATTGCGTACTTCAAGTAAAATACGCTGTTTGCAATTAGAGGTCAATCAGCTGATTGGATGCAACAGCTTTTCAATGTCGCGAATAGGAGGTCGTATGAATAAACTGAGCAAAAGCTTTTACTTTACTCAAATCCACCTGTCAAATTATTTTCTTGAGCATTTACTCAAGTTGGTATGATAAAACTAAGCATTTGAGCATTTACTTTTCGAACATCCGAATTCGTATGAATAAAGTGGTAAAAGCTGAGTAAATGCTCAGAAAATTCTGAGTCACCTACTGACCATGCTCAGTTCAAAAGTTTAGTATGAAAATTGAATTGAAAATTGCAATAAGATGCATGTAATCAGCATCATTATGAATTTATGGTTTTCGATCGTTGCGGACGTTGGCAGAATTCAGTTAGTCGGATTTTATAAGGCCAGGCACTACGACAGACAACTGCGCACCTACAGCAATGTGAATCGCGTGATGTTTTTGGCTGTTGACCAATATTCACTACGTAAGACAATTTTGGAGGGTTCTCTCCCCATCGTAATATATTTGTATGAAAGTTAAAAACAATTTGTATGACGCGTAATAACTCCCAAACCCCCCTCCTCTCATAAAACCAACCCTTACGTGTTTAATGGACTGCACTTTAGGAACTTAAATAGTCATGATTGGCGAAATACAAGCTTTCTCCCAATTTGAATTGTGGTAAATAATTTTCAAATTCTGCAAGCCGGTGTACGAACGAGCTCGAAAGAAAATTCGAGAACCTGATGATATATGTCTTGAAATACCAATTTGGATTTCGATAAACTCGGCATATAAAATTGACGCAAGGTTTGGAATCGAAGCTGAGACAACACTGACCACAAATAACACAAAAAATCCTTCAGAGATTCTTCCAAGTATTTCTCTAGATGTTCAACAAAATCTTGATTTTTCAAATGGTTTAGGGTTTACCTTCAGAAACTTTTTAGGGAATAAATCCAAAGTTTTCATTTAGTTTTTCATCCAAGCTCAAATTAGCAATCCGCAAAGAATTCCTTCATTATTTATTAACATCTTTAGTAAATTAGCCAATTTGTAAATGATCCCTTACTTTGTCAGAGACGGATTTCATATTACAGATGCTAGCGATTGATATACAACTAAAAAATCGATAGATTTGAGTATTGCATGCATCAACATAAAAAAACGTCACAAAAAAAATTGTAAAATAATAATGAATATACATATTTTGCGTTTTTTTATTATTTAATAATTACCATTTCTCCACAACTCTCGTAAAAATGACGTGCTAACATAATTTTGTTAGATTTAAGGAATACATTGTAAAATATTACAAAACTGAAACTTCAGCGAAAATATTCTAAAAGAATAAGCCGAAGCTTTTGTGATGAAATTTATTGAACAAACTTCGAAACTTCAATTTGGCGAATTTTACATTTATTTATCAACATCTGCTGCAGCGTTGATGTAAAATAAACATCATATTTGTTCAAGTAATTCAAAATGATAAGTTGAATTGTAAGCGAACGAATTAAATTGTTTAACTGTTGAAAGACAACTTAGGTTAGAAGCTGCTGGCGGTTCGGATTCTAAGGAAGGCCTTCTAAAAAAATATTGTTGAATTATTTGAAGAATCATTTGCTGAATATCGGAAGAAATTTGTGGAGAATACTTACTCTTGGATTTTTTATGAAGATCTTTCTGTTTTAAGACGAATTCTTCAAAATATTATGAATTAGATTATTTTGAGATAACTAGCAGTTTATCTGATCAGGTCTTTTAAGGATATTCCATACGGATTTTGGCGGATAAGGGCCAGATAGTCGTAGCATTAAATTCGCAGCTATTCAGCAACTTCAAGATGAGGGTCGTGGTTTCAAATCCTACCGGGTTGGCATTTTTCTTTACTTTCCAGGGCATAGAGTATCTTCGTACCAGCCACACGATATACACATGATAAATTGGTCAGTTGGTAAAGAAAGTCCTCACCAAAAGTAGGCTCTTACTCATCTTTACTGGTAGGATGATGTTACGTGTTACGAAAGAAGAAGCAGATTTTGGCAGATTCTTACAAAATCTGTGGTGGGTTTTGGGCAAAACCAATAGATATCAGCTGGTGAAAAATGTTGACGAACATACGGTTAATTTTCGTAACGACGTTTATTTCTTTAAATTTCAATCTTGTTTCCAATGCCTGCGTTAACTACGATGCACTTCCCTAGTCCTATAGTTTCTCATTCACTAGTGCCAATCCGGTCACCTGTGGCATCTTGAATTAACATATAACACACAGACGTGTTGGATTCAATGCAATTTCCTTTTGTTGCTGATGCTGCTAATGCTGGTTGGTTGTTAATGAAGATGCTGCCGGTTTAACTTCATTCTTACGATAATCCTGGTGCTGTTACATATCGACCCTACAGGAACTAAGCTCGACGTTATCGTTCAGTGGAATTTAGCTTGTTCTGGGAGGGTACGGTCACCGTTTGATTGGTAAGATCTGTTTGCGAGGGATACGAATAAATTATTTGCAGAATAACAAAAGTGCATCTAGAGACGAACCAGCCAAGGGCTGAAAGTCTCTCTAATAAAGAAAATTCATTTCAACAAAAGTGCAAATCACTTACCTTTGTGGACGAACCGGCAGCCGTCACATGAGAAAAACTGCAGCAACATCCTTCATGCATCAAATGCAGTCTTTGCAGGCGGCACACGATGGTTGCAGTTTCTTGCGCTCACTGACTTATTCCCGGCAGACGTGATTGAATAGCTTCGCCGGGGTGTGTGAGTTCATCAGAAGCCGGCACAGGCGGTTGATTTCTTTCTCAAGCAAAATTTATGCTTGAGATCTTCAAAGGAACTGTTGGCTGCTGCGCAAAAATCGGATAGCCAAAACAAAAACAAAAATTTTGACAGAGTTAAAGCTAAGTTCGAAATTCGAACTTACTCTGAGCAAAGTACCGTTTTATTCATACGGTTTTGAGTAAATGCTCAGAGACTTTACTTTTCTCAAGTCGGGTTGAGTATGAGCAAGTACTCGGTTTTATTCATACGACCTATTATCTAGATGTATTGTACATATCCCTGACAAAAGAAATACGATGCAATCAAATTTCGTAAATGTGAATCGTGAATTGAAACAGACGATTGTCTAAAATCGTAATGTTATCATCAACGTACTATTTTCATGACTTCTCATTAAATTCCACTCAACATATCACTACGGTTTGTTAAAATGTTAACCGTTTTCGCTTTTGCGCACTTATTATATTCAATGTCACAATCAAGATGGGTCAGAGGTGCGCAATAGTCGGCACGTACTCTCTAGCGCAAGCTGTCACTTTTTTGTAGAGCAAAACATACTTTATTATTGTTTTACACAAACGATCCCCGTTTGCATATTATTTCATCCCAAACGAACTTTCCACAATGAAACAGTAAGTTTTCAATGATATTTCATCTTAACTGTAACTGATAACATTTCATTGCTTCCAGAAATGCCTAAAGGAGTGAAAAATATACAGCGAAAAGCTGCCACACCACGAAATACCAGCGCTGCTGCTCCCAATAGTTCCGGTAAGTCTGCTGCCGGAACCGTGAAAGCCAGTGCTGTTACGAAGAAGCAGCCACTGAAACCCAGGAATAATGATCGAAACATCGTAGTTCGAGAGGATGCAGCCGCTCTATTTGCTGCAATCGCCAAACGCAAGTCCGAAGCTGCCAAGGATCAAGAGGCTGTGGATGATGATTCTGCATCGGAGCAGCTCAATACGTTTTCTTCTGACGACGAACGGGTGGTGAAAAAAGTCAAACTCGAATCTGCAAACCTACTCGAAATCGAAGCTACACACGAAGTTCTCTCTTCAGCCAGCAGCAAGACCAGCTTGAGCACCAGTCTCAGGAATGATGAAATTATGAACATGCTGAAAATCATCAACGATAAGGTCGATAACATAGAAAAGCGGCAGGAAAAGTGCTTGATTCTGACTGCCCAAGTGAACGCCAAGATTGACCGTCTTACATCTCGTTCAGAACAACGGCAATCTTCAAATGCATCCGAAAAAACAGCCGACATCAAGCTGATTCCAGTGAACAGTCTGGCTGACTTGGAAGCCGCAGAAGAGCAATGCGAGGATCAAAATTACGTGAATAATGTTATTCGTGAGATGGGAAAAATACACGGAAACAATCGGTTCAAAAACAAAGGCGGAACGGTTTGTCATCAAATGATTGACTTTTTTGTTGATCGCCGATTTTTCCGTCTCTGTTCTTGGACCGGTATCAGCAAAACGCTTGATGAGAATAACGAAGTGGTACCAAAAATACCATTCTCCAGGTATGAAAAGTACATCAATCTGTTCTACAAAGTGATTTGTAACTCAGATAGTACTTTCACCAAGGATGAATGCCATAAATTCTTGAAGCAGTGTTTGAGGAACTCAAAACAGCGAGCAAATGAACTGTTGCTCAGGCAACCGGCGTCCAGGAACAGATCCAAAAAGCTACTGGATGTTTCTGGTCCGAGCGACGTTGAAATAGTAGACCACGGCCAAAACTCGAAGTCTATCACCGAGTTCATGGAAGAATCAATTGAGCAAGATCAAGAGTGCTCCAAAATTGAGTACATCGAACAAGTTAACGACAATGAGCAGGATTACAGCGAGGATTTGAATGGTATGATCATTGAGGAGGTCGTTCTTCGAGGAATGACTAATTAACTGTTTCTTTTCAAACTTCACGATGCGATGTCCCTATTAAAAGAACTGAATCAAGTTCACTTGAAACTGAAGAAATAAAATAACCCTTATAAAATATATTGTTGTTTTCGATAAATTTACTTTTAACTTTTTATTATTCCAAAATTTCAACGAAAATCTTCATATTCAAACAATTAAAATAGGGGTATGTGAGTCCAGGGCTGGTAGCAGGTCTTATTTCAGAGACTTGGTCTGTGTTCTAATGCAAGCATCTAAAAAGTCTATTTTTTAAGGAAGGTCTCTTTGATTTCTACACGCTTTACTCTAAGAAATGCTTCTTCAGAGGTTTCTTCTAAAATACCTCCTAGAACTCCTTGACAGACCTCTCTAGGGATATTTCTGGTGATTTCTCCGACGATTTATTAAAAATTTCCTCGATTTCTCAAAGGTTAGTTTTATTCGTTTAGTAATTTCAACAAAACATACTCTATTCTTTGTAACTATTTGATCTCTTTTTAATTCAGATCTAGTCTCATGCCTGAAGGTCTCTAAAGCTCCTATTTTCAAGACACTCAGTCGCTACCAGCCCTGTGAGTCAAACTGTTAAGCAGTTTATCAGAAAAATGTCGAAATAATCGTTTTATGTAATGAACTATTTCCAGCGTGATTCACTTTAATCAAAATTAACTATTTTAAACAAAACGGTTATAAAATATGGTTGACTTTTTACAAACCCGTTTACCTTAGTCGGCGTACCCCTTTAGGGGAAAATCACTAATTTTCAACCTAGAAAAATTCTGTGCTAATTTTCGGATATCTATACAAAGTAGGGCAAAATCTTATGGATGGGTCGTAAATTGGGATATTGTATGGAGCCGTCCATTAAGTACGTCACGGTATTAGGGGAGAGGAGGGCGTTACAATACATATAATGTTGTTAAATGTTCAATAGAAAAAGTGTAACATTAGGAGAAACTGAGGGTCTCAAATAGTGATTTCTTCGTCAAGGGAGGTTTCTGAATTCACAAAATATAATAAAATATTCTTTGAATAAAGCAAACCCTATTCTGGATATCTGATGATTTATCAGACAAAAACCAAAGGTATAGATAAATAAATGAAAATACACTAATTTTGCTAGCTTTTTTGGTGTTTTCTTCAATCATAAAATCATTTATTTCCAGCAGATATTGTTTTTAATAATGTCATTGAACATCAGGGTGTTTAGTATGATATTTTGCACTTACAATTGTTCGCTACTTTCTGTTGGAAGTGTATGGACCAATGGTACAAATGCAGTGATGTTACCAGTAACTACTACAACAAGTTTGCATAAGATACTGCTTAGCAAATACTGTTTAGAATTTGTAAAATCAAGAGTTGTGTTAGTAACATATACGTGAAAGCTATTGGATGTTAAAGGATCTTCGAACAGATTCGATTGTGGGCTGATCATTTCTCGACCATGTATGCCTACGGAGTCAGCAAAATCCATAGCGACTATTTTGTACTTCTTAGTTAAAAACCACTTATCAGCAAAGTTGGCCCTCAATGTACAATTCGGGTTAAGCTTGATTGTAAGAAACTTCAAATCATGGATTTTTGAAGGCTCTTTGAGCGATGGATAAGTCTCTATAGCGGAAGAGTTAATGATATTATGCTTATCCCTTTCCGTCATTCTATTGATTATTTGAGATAATGGATGCCTGCCTGATCTAACTTGTTTTTTAATTTGGTACAAATGGTTCTCAAATGGATATGTAGAGATAGATGATAGTGGGCCTTTTCTCTCAACTTCTTCTGCCACGTGAACCAAATTATGGATATTGCTTGTTACTGATCCGAAATGTGTGTCAAATGTAGCAATGAATTCTTTGAATAATATTTTAGCAACCGGTATATAGCTTCGGTAATAGTTTGTTGAGCATATTGTAGTAGCACAAAAAAGTCTAGCAAAGTTTTTGTAGTGCTCTTCATTCAAAAACTGCTTTAGAACAACAATACCAATATAATTTAGGAATGAACCGAACTCTGATGCTTTCCAATGGTTAACATAATCCATCCCTCGAACTGAGCGATGGATTTCCATGGGCAGCTTGATCAGATCTAAAGCTTTCGATATTTCCTGTACGGTTCCTTTAGACCACTTGGAAACATTACAATGACCATCTCGGTAAGTCATAAGAAGCTTCTTCATGACTCCAAGATGAAGAAGGTGAAGTGAATCAGACACGATAAATTCTTCGATCATATCGATAGGTAATTTCAAAAAAGGCGTTTCAATCGGAGTCCTGGTGAGTTTTCCATCTCGACGTTGTACGTATTCCTGGTGGTGCTTTCCATAGAGCCTATCACGAAAACCACGATCTGTCCTACACTCGGCTACTGTCTGAGGGAAAACCGTTGTCCGTAATTCCTTGGAGTATTCACCAATTGTGCAACACTTGAGGCATCCGTGGATTGCGTTAAAATTGGTTACACCTGAAACATTTTAGTTCAATAGAGAAATAGTTTTTATTAGAAGTAACAAAATAACAGCAACCTTTTACAAATGCTCTAGCTGGTGCATCGCAGATGATAGATCTGATATTTATCGTTAGCTTGTGATGATTTATAATCAATCCGTTTTCCATCAATGGTAAAATCTCTTCGACAAATGGTGTCAGATATTGTTCAACCCTTTTGGGTTTGCTGTTCCCGTGAAATATTCCTGCAATCATCGGCGGTATTTCGGGCCTTTCGAACACGTTGAATAGGATCGGCCACACTTGGGCAGTCCCATTTTTAAACAACGGGAGCCCATCTACGTTAATATTGATTGATATTGTACATGATGCTGTTACATTCGCATAGTGTAAACGTAAGCAATGTTCTGAAAAGGAAATTTTGTTAGTACTTTTGCATAAATTTTATTGTTTTTTGCATACGACTTCTCGATATTTTTTGCGAGAAGTTTTTCGCGTTTCAGTCAGATCTTTGGGATCGAACACTATAGTTTCATCTCCAACGATTCAATCCGTATAGAAAAGACAACACTTTAGATTTTGATCCCAAAAATCCGACCGAAACGCCAAAATATACTCAAAAAAATGTTATAACGGAAAAATACCTATGCTGTGGTGCCAATAAGATCCACCGTCAATAACCTTGACTACAGGCTTATAACGAGGTGTTCTCAGGAGTCGTCTAGGATCTACGGGTAATTGACGGTGATATTCGACCAGCTTTTCTAGTAATGGCTTCAACGCTTGATGTGTAATCTTATGCTTTATGCTCCAGTCTCTCAAGAATGTTCCAAGATCTTGTTTGCAACCTTGGACTGCTGAGGTGGTCTGAAACACGTCATTTTGATTCACTGCCTCAAGCAACTGCTCTAGAGTGGGCTCGGAAACATCAACGGGGTTCCCAGGGTCATTTTCGTCAGATTTTTTGTTTTCTTGGTGTTTGCAACCAAAGATGGACTCCGACTTTGACTCCGGCAAATGCTCCAAGCCAGACCAGAATATTTCCATGGATTCTTGAAGACCATTTCTTTCGGACTCCTTCCACTCGTTCGTTTTATCTGAGTTTGAGCTCAGCAACGCTCGTGGTTGCTCCCAGGACTTCTGCTTTTTTAAGTTTCTTCCAAGCCTACTTGGTTCAGCAGATTGGATTTTGTTTTGGAGCTTTGTTTCAGGTATTAAAGAACGATATTTCGACACTTTTCTTCGAAAATTTCCACTTTTTAAAAAAGTTTTCCATTTTTGTTCTGAATGCAAATCCATGATTTGTTACTGTTTACAAACTTATAAATAGAATATAGTCGTGAGAGTGGTCGCAGTCATAAATATAAATGCAAACATTAGTTATTGTGTACTTACAACAATGAAGTCATGCTAGATTTGTTGCAATAAAGCATTTAGTAAGATGATGCAATGAAGCACTGATTAGTGATTGTATATCAACCATTAATGCACGTTTCACTGCTTAGATAGAACAATGCTTCAATGCATTCAAAAAATTGATTTAAAGTATTATTGCACACGTATTGCTAAATAAAAGCAATGATGCATTACTTATGTTGAAATGTAGTTTAATTACGGTAATGCTTTAATGCTTGCGGTTACTTGGGTTGTGCTCAAAATGGGCATGTCTGAAAAAGACTTTATACTGCAGTCCCGATCGTGCGCAGAAAATCATATCTGCATGCTGCATGCTGCATAACTTTTTGATTACGCATAAGTCTACTGCGTATTGCCCTCCAGGATACATGGACAAGTTTGATGACGAAAACGTTATTACAGAAGGAGAATGGCGCAAGAGAATTTCATCGGACTCATTATACCATACGACATTTTCGGCGAGTGCAGGCAGGCCTTCGGACTACGGCAAATATATTAGAAACGTGCTGAAACAGTACGTAAATTCAAATATCGGTGAACTGCCATGGCAGCGGCGAGCGGCGTTTGTCGAATGATGAAATCCTATGTATTATCAGATAAGTTATGTGATTAGACAAACAGATGTAAAAAATCCAACAAGAAACGTGAACAATGCGTACACTTTGGCTGATCAACCATCTACAATCAGATTTAAAAATTGTCACTAAATTATAATAAACCTTATGCATTAATAACGTTTTTCTATCTGCTTATGTTTTTATTCTGCTGTGAATTTATCGTTCAAATTAGCGGAGGTGCACGGTATCGCCAATACCCCGATATTGGATGGTATGAATGAAATGTAGTAAATAAGAGTTTACTACATAGGGATCCTATTCTTGGCACTTTTCATTCACTTCGGCAGTGGGGTTTTTTGAAAGCTACTGAGCTCATATTTGGTTACAATATGCGTAGTATTGAAGTGCTTCTTATTGCAAAGTTTCAGATCATTTGGCCGAGGAAAACCCCTCATGCCAAAGTGAATCATGGGAGTGCCCAAGTAGTTCTGCACCCTACTCGGTTGCTACTCATGCTTAGATGACGGACTCATTTTACTAACGGGGCCTCAAGATGCAGTAATCTCTTTGTATAATGTGACATAATGCTATCATAATTACATTTAATGTTGGCTAACATGTTTCTATCTGCATATACTGAATATTCTCCCCTATTTTTACATTTCATATTCAATTTTCTTAAATAGTTCTCAGGGGCTGGCCCTTCTTCTTTTCACGCCAATGCTTTGAGGTCGTTATACAGGTCTGAGATAATTATCCTGGATTTGATTATCCGGAATATTAGACTCAATTATCCGGAGTACGTATATTTTCCAAGGAGCAATTATTTTAGATATTTGACCGCTGTATTTTGTAGTGTTGATTCGAGGTTGAATGATTTTAAAGACAATTACTAAGTTTTATTATTAATATTCAGATATTTTATCTTCTGATCTGAATCTAATCTTCTAACTGATCTGATCAAACTACTGCATAATACGGCAATCATTTATCGAAATGATTTATATTTCTGAAAAATGAATTTCAAGCTGGTGAAAAGATTAGGGGAAGGCGGGGCAGTATGGTCATACGGGGTAAAATGGGCCACCTTTTATTTGAGCTTAAAACACAGATTTTGACCTCAATAACCCTAGGACCTTATAAAGTATGCTTCAATTAGTCATATATCGATAAAAATCTGAAATGTTGATGCTAGTACGAAAATCTTATAAGATTTTGGATGTAAAAATAAGCTTTGCATAAAGTTTTGTTTATTGACTTCAATTTTTTTCACAGCAGTTCGTTCTTCCATTATTCATAGGCATTATGTGCACAAAATTGTATAGATTCTAAAAAAAATTTTCAATAAAATATAATTTATATGAAACATCTAGGAACGGGGCAATATGGTCATAGTCGGTCAAAGCTATCTTATCACAAAAATAGATAACCAAAAATGGCATGTCATTTTAGCAGTTTAATTGCAATATTGTTATCGCACGTGATTTCAATTAAAACTAGAATTTTTAACTGGTTAAACTTATTTGAACGACTATGTTTGAAAACTGAAGCTCTTAGAACCATGATTTATTGAACTGTCAGCAAAACATACCATTTCATGATTCAAATCAGACTTCAACCCAGTTTTTGTACTAAACTCTATCATACTTTATAGTCTTCTTCTAAATTAAGCCTTGCAAATGGTTTTCCAATTAAAATAATAAGATTTAGTATGGTGGCTCATATTGCCCCGTAGGGGGGACCATTTCGCCCCGTATAGTGTAGAGTCACACACAAAATAGTGTTTTTCAAAAATGTTCCCAAAAAAATTCTAAGTAATCTTTTTACCAAAATACAACTGTGGTATGAAAGGAGATGCTTCAAACTACAAATTAGGCTTATGGATCGATTAAATTGTATTGTTTTTCTATGCTTTTCAAGAACTTTTGCTTAGGTGGACCAGACTGCCCCTATTGACCCTACTAACTGAGGGAGAATTCTGAAAGACAGTTTATACCGTCTTCAGCCAAAGGCTTCTTCTTCTTATTGGCATTAACGTCCTCACTGGGACAGAGCCTGCTTTTCAGCTTAGTTTTCTTATGAGCACTTCCACAGTTATTAACTGAGAGCTTTCTTTGCCAAAGTTGCCATTTGCGCATTCGTATATCGTGTGGCAGGTACGATTATACTCTATGCCCAGAGAAGTCAAGAAAATTTCCATTACGAAAAGATCCTGGACCGACCGGGAATCGAACTCAGACACCTTCAGCATGGCTTTGCTTTGTAGCCGCGGACTCTAACCACTCGGCTAAGGAAGGCCCCAAAGGCTGCAAATACTGAACAATCACGAACAGCAGAAAGTTTAAAATAAGAAGATCAACTTTGTACGTTCATTATTTCAACAGATTACTGCCGTTATTCATATAATTGTCCCATGTTACAACCGAGAAAGAAACGCGTTTAAAGATTTTATCACATTTATGCCTCGTATTGACCAGGTTTGTGATAAATGCAAACAAAATCTTCACAATAGTATAAAGAATAGCGTGTTCATTAGAATCAAGAGTTTGTATTATGAGAAAAAAGTAAATTTTGTTACAGTGAAACCTCCATGAGTCGACATTGAAGGGACCAACGATTCATGGAAATATCGAGTCATGGAACAGCAATCCTTTGGAAAGCTGTTTCAAGGGACCATCATAGTAACCATGAAATTTTGTTTCTAGTATGGTTCTATGAGTCGATATCGAGTCATGGAACATCGACTCATGGAGGTATCACTGTATCAAACTCAAAGTGGGACTGTTATGCCTACATATACAGGGTTCTTGATGAATTTCTACACATAACAGTCCCATTGATAGTAGTGATTAATTATGTGCTGAGCATACTGCTGTAGATGACCATGGTAACTCATAGATTGTACCGAATATATAGGATGTATATCCTCTGGAGTCAAGCTGCAGTTGGCTCATCATAAAACGGAGGTGGTGCTGGTCAGCAACTGCAAGGCGGTACAGCAGTTGGAAATCAACGTCGGAGGGCACGCAATCCCATCGAAGCGCTCTCTAAAGCATCTCGGAGTAATGGTCGACGACAGGCTAAACTTCAACAGCCACGTAGACTATGCCTGCGAAAAGGCAGCGAAAGCTGCTAACACCGTAGCCAGGATCATGCCCAACATTGGAGGACCAAGAAGCAGCACGAGGCGTCTTCTAGCGACCGTATCATCGTCTATACTGAGGTATGGAGTCCCGGCTTGGGCTGCAGCGTTGGGAACCAAACGTAATCGAGATAAGCTGGCAGGTACGTTCCGGCTCATGGCTATACGGGTTGCGAGTGCCTACCGCACTATATCATCGGAGGCAGTGTGCGTTATCGCCGGAATGATCCCCATCTGCATCACTCTGGCTGAAGACATCGCATGTTACCAGCAAAGGGACACACGGAATGTGAGGAATACCATTAGGTTGGACACAATGGCCAGGTGGCAGCAGGAGTGGGATAACTCGGAGAAAGGAAGGTGGACCCACAGGCTCATTCCTAACGTGTCGGTGTGGACGACCAGAAAACATGGAGAAGTTAACTTCTTCCTGACCCAGTTTCTGTCAGGCCATGGATGCTTCCGGAAATATCTGCACAGATTCGGACACGCAGAATCTCCACATTGTCCGGCCTGTCCAAATATCGAGGAGACACCGGAGCACGTTATATTCGACTGCCCTCGATTCAGGGATATACGAAGCGAGATGATGCCAGAAACCGCAAGCGTTCTAAATCCGGACAACATCGTGCAGAACATGTGCCAGCATGAAAGCACCTGGAATGCGGTGAACAGGGGAATAACGGCGATTATGTCGTTGCTGCAAAGGAGATGGCGTGAAGACCAGAGAGCTCCGGGTCGCGATCGGAGTAGGCTAGATCCTCCGTCGGGGACTAGACCGAGTAGAGCGGGCGTAGCGTAGTATCGGTTAATAGTCGTCGGGGCGCCTGCAAACCGGAAGCCATCCTCCAACCGGAATTGCAGAACCGACCCTGGCACTTGGCCGACCAACGTCGAGTCGGAGTAGGCTGAGTCCACCGCCGGGGTCCAGCTGAGTAATTCGCGAAATAGCACCGGCAAATGGTCGTCGGGGCGCCTGTGAACCGGAAGTTTCCCTCCACCGGAATCGCAGGGCCGACCTCGGCATCTGCCCGGCC
Organism: Aedes aegypti; assembly: GCF_002204515.2. Classification (NCBI taxonomy): domain Eukaryota; kingdom Metazoa; phylum Arthropoda; class Insecta; order Diptera; family Culicidae; genus Aedes; species Aedes aegypti. The sequence goes on from NC_035108.1 coordinate 147,156,653, forward strand.
AGCTTCGGAGTAGGCTAAGTCCACCGCCGGGGACTAGTTGAGTAGATCGCGTTGTTGCACCGGCAAATGATCGTCGGGGCGCCTGTGAACCGGAAGCTTCCCTCCACCGGAATCGCAGGACCGACCTCGGCATCTGCCCGGATAGCATCGGTTCGGGAGATCTTCCGCCGCCGGGGAAATCTTCGTCGGAGTAGGATAGATCCACCGCCGGGGACTACTCTGAGTAGTACGTAGCGTATCACCGGCTTGAGTCGTCGGAGCGCCAGCGAACCGGAAGCCATCCTCCAACCGGAATCGCTGGACCGACTTCGGCACTCCACCGGCCTGTATCGAATCATGAAGAAGCGCGTAGCCGGAGTAGGCTAGCTCCACCGTCGGGGACTAAGCCGAGTAGCATCGATCGTCACAAACCAGTTTTGGGTCGTCTGGGCGCCAGTGAACCGGAAGTCATCCTCCAACCGGAATCGCTGGACCGACCTCGGCATCCAACTGGTCAACAAGGAGAGCTCGAACAGCAGCAGCGGAGAACAAGTCGTCGTAGAGCAACGAAGTGCACATGAGCGTCCAGTAGAAGATCAACAGAGCTCTGACGCGAGGCCAGCCCAAGGGAAGTATGCGTCGTCGCACAGAAAGCTGTCCAAAGTCCTGGCGAGATGTTCAACCGCCAATTGGGCAAAACGCTCCAACAGCGAACTAGCAGAACAGTTAGAGGCTGAGATTGAAGAAGTGCATGAGCACAGAAGTGCATGAGCACAGCCCTCCCCCGATGAAGTTGCCTGATGTAGTTCCGGGGGAGATCGAGGCACAGGAGCAGTAGGGAAAGTTTTTTAGTGGTTAAGCACGCCTAACGTGAGTCCCACACCGTGCCAACACACAACAGGCCAGGCTTTTGAAGCTTTTTTGAACCCTACTATAAAAAAAAAAAAAAAAAAAAAAAAAAGGATGTATATCCTCATCTATATAAGTGCATCTTACTTCCTAGTGTGGAATAATTTCAATGAGAAGAACCCTCCATTTCAAAGTAAACAAAAGAGGTGTTCACGTTGTTCTTTACTCTAGAAAATTACAATCATGTATGCTATCAGTCTAGATGAATCTTTTTATTCTTATGAGGTATAAGGCTAAACAGCCTCAATAGAGTTTAAAGTACACATAAAAGAAAACAAATAAAATTATACCTTCCGTAAGGTAAGGCAAACGAATTACAGCTGCTGCTGCTCCTTAATTTTTCTGTAGAGTAGAGTGGTCATTTCATAGATGGCATCTTCAGCAACGTCTGGCGACAGCCTCTGCAGCACGCGGTCGATATTGGCCAACGCTGTTTGGAACACGAGCGGACTGTCTTCCAGCGTTTTGGAATAGTCAATTAGACTTGTAATGTTACTCGCAAGAACGCTGAGGGAATCATCTTCCTTGCTGGGCTTCTTGTTTTCCGAACGTGGCGATTGCTAAAAAAATAAGAATGGATCAGTTCAACGAAAGATGACACTGTTGAATGAATCATTGAAGAAAACGCTGCAGACAAGCAGACGTAACACTATGGACCATTTATTTAACGAGCAACTCGATTTCGCTATGTTACGAACCTCACAACTAGAGGCGCGTATTGTTTTTCTTCGTTTGCACTAGCTTTTTCTGCAGCTCTTGTTGCACAAAAAAGTGTTTCGTTCTCACCAGATGATGACGGTGTGAAATGGATGATGAATTTTGAAGAAAATTGTTCTAAGTGTTATGTCTGTTTGTGTGTGATATCACAGACAAACATACGTAACAGATAGAACAATTATGATTTTAAAACATTGTTACGTGAACATTTATGCCTAATGCTAAAAATGCTTTATTTGGCCAACCGCGAACTAGGCGGCGGTTGTGAGCAAACGTCTAAGGGCGCGGCCAGGGTAGACGCGAAACGAAACGAAAATTGCACGGGAAGGAATAACAATTATTAATAATGAAATGTCAAACTCCAAAGAATTTCCGCGTCGCTTCGCGTGACGCGTCTACCCTGGTCGACACCTAACTCGAACGAAAGCGATGCGAGCACCACGGGTGGCCAGTCGGCCAACTACCTAATATTAGAATTGGGCGCTATTCTGCTGTGCGATGGAAATATCTAGAGTGTTACGTCTGTTTGTCTGTGGCAATATAATCAGTGTTGTCCTTTCGTAAAATGGGATATACACTCAGAAACACGGGTAGTCACAAAATGACTAAATTTTAGTAATTTATGACTGTTTTCTATCTGCCTCTCTTTCATCCTGGAGGGAAATTTATTCCTATTTATCAATTCGTCTGGGTTGAAGCATCGCTAAGCTTCAACCCAGACGAAATGACATTTAGTGTAGAAATTCACAGCAGATTGGAAGAGAGGCATATATAAAATAGTCATTAATGCATAAACTTTAGTAATTCTGTGACTATTTTTATTTCTGAGTGTATGGTATTTATACACTCAAGATAAACTTCCTATTTGGTTCACCTTAACATGGTAGGCACCTTCATGGATTTCTGAAAGGAACATGGTGTGTTGCACAAGTGTTTTTTTAATGCCAAGTGAAAGAAGATTTATAAGTAAGGTCCGCTATGGCGCTTGTCAATCTTGGCAACCTAAGTCCGCCTTGTATAGTAAATCGAAATATCGCACATTGGATTTGTCACTTTCATCGAATTTTTTTATGATGCACACCACTTGAAGTGGTGATTTGCTGCTTACCTACATCTGATTATTCTGAATGAAATCACAACTAAGTTCCAAACTTTTTAACAATCTAATTCCAATATTTAATAATCTATCTTTTTAACAATCATTTATTACACAATGTGCTTTGAAACAGTGTAAATCTTGCACATACGTTAAATGTGTCTCAAATGATGTATAAGAGCATGTAAGGTGATTGCTAAGAATGTACAGCTTACATGATACAAATGGAATTAATGAAATAGAAAAATCGAACCAGGTATGTGCAACTGTACGTGTATTCCAGGGGGCTGTTTTCTTGAGTGTATAATATTTGGGCTTAGGCGCCGTCCACAAATTACGTAACGATCTAGTGGGAGGAGGAGTAAGCTCAAGCTTTTTGGCTTATACAAAAATTTAAAATTGTTACATACAAAAAGTGTTCCGGAGGGTAGAGGGGTCCAAAAATTTCAATTTTGACGTTACGTAACAAATGGACGCGACTTATTCTATGATTGGCGTGAGGTAAGAATTTTCGGTTTCGTATAGAGAAGTATTGTCACTCGACTTTCATAGCGACTGTTTAAACAACTTACGTAAAAGTAATTAGTCCGACCTTCTTCTTCAGTTCTTTCTTGTTCGATTTCATGTGCAGCGGATTCCGATTGCTTTGTGGTGGAAAACGTTCTGAAAAAAAAACTTTATGTAAAGCCATTCATTGTTCAAAACATAAATTTAAACACACTTGCGCTTGCGAGAAGTGTCCGGTAGGAACGATAAGTCCTCCGCAAACTCCCACTCCAAACAACTGCTTGATGGGCCTGGAAGTGGCTCTCCCCCTTCGCTACCGGATTTCTTCTGGACAATTTTCTTCCTGTACCGATGGCTCTCGCGAAGTGAGATCCACGCCGTTTTGCACATGTCGCCTGTTAAAAATAATGGATATCAGTTACTATTTATCTTCAAACCCTGGTGATTGCCTGCATGGGCAAAGACAGGGGCCGAACCCCCATGACGGACAGAAAAATAAATCAGAATCCACTAGTTTGCTACGATAGAGTTAAGGTGGTTAAGGGTTCATTAATAATTTACATAACGCCGAAATGGTCACGCCCTTCAGCGTTATGAAATTTGTGAATGAGCCCTTTTTTTTCTCTGTTCGAATGCGCCACTTCCTTTTACATTTCAAATTTATTTAGATAATGTCTCACAACATTCCAAAGTATTTACCAACAACTGAGATATATCCTTAGAGTTCTCTATAATGCTTGATTTATTCTCGTTAATCTTCTATACAAAGACAAATTAAAGACCACCATGTCCCTTGCAGTTGCCCAAAATTTTATGGCTCGTAAGGTAATCTAGAATGCCGTGAAAAGTGTACTGTGATCTGTCAAACTTGGGTACCTTTTGCACTACCGAGGGACCAAATGCAGTACTAGAAGTGGTACCCAATCTGAGCCCGAGTGCGACGGACCTGTTCTATATTTAAGTTATTTTCAGACATTCTCTCAAAATTGTTAAGTATCAACACTTGAAAAATAATCTTGCAATTTCAAATGTCATCTTAAAGTTATTTGTATTTTTCATATACAGTCATCCCTCCATGAGTCGATGTTCCATTACTTGATATCGACTCATGGAACCATACTAAAAACATAAAATCATGGTTACTATGATGGTCCCTTCAAACAGCTTTCCAAAGAATAGCTGTTCCATGACTCGATATTTCCATGAGTCGTTGGTCCCTTCTATATCGACTCATGGAGGTTTGACTGTATTCAGAAACAATCTAGGAATTTCGTTAACCGTCAATATTCCAAATTCATTCAGACATTCTCCAAGAATTCCAATATATTTACCAATAATTCAGAAGTAATCTTTTTATAATATTTTAAGAATTTCTGGTTATCCTTCAACATTCCAAATGAATTCAGACATTCTTTAAGAACTCCCAACATATTCAATAACAATGGGTTACTTGCTTTGCTCTTGCCCACAGTTGATCAGCAGGAGTTTTTTTGTTCATTTTTTTTTTTGTATGGGGAATGGTATCTAACTTCAAATATCTTGTTAGTGAAAGATTTAATCGAAACAAAATATTTGGTAGGTGTTATAGAATGAAACATTGCTGACAAAAATTCAAAGTAGATTTTCTGCAACTAGTGCAACTGAGTGCCTTAAAAATTAGGAATTAGGAAATTAGAAGACCCTTGCCTGAAAAAATGCCACAAAACGAAATCAAAAAGTAACCAAGAAAACAAAACAAAACCTAATAGGAGACAGGAGATAAAAGTACAGGACAGGAGATACATGTTTTTAGAATTTCTCATGACATTACGACAAATGTTACTGTATGTTCTTTAATTTTTGAAGATTGGGTTTTTTGAGAAACTTTTTTTTACTCGGATGAAATGCTGGACAAATTCTTAGAAAACAATAAGGAATTTTGGATTTTTCGAGGAAACGTGGATGAATTCTTGAAGGATAAAGCGAAAAAAATCTTGCGGGGTTTCTTGAAAAAAAAAAAAACAAACCTTTGTAGATTTCCTCGATAATAGACTATTCAAGTTAGTTTGTTTGATATTTTTAAAGGTAGGAAAAATGGTTTTTCCTACATCAATATGTTCACAATATAGTATCATGACACTTCGGAGTTCATACAAAATATTATCTAAGTTTTTTTATTTTATTTTACTTTCAGTAAAACTTCCATGCGTTTTAACACCTATATTTTTTTTATTATAAAAGACGATATTGAATTTTACGACAGGAATGTAGCAAATTTTTCCGAATTAAATGCCAGCTGCAATTATTAAAAACATTACCTACAAAGTTCTTTCAATCCTTTTTTGTATGTGTTTCTCTAGAAATCTGATATGGAGTGATTCGTAAAGTAATTTGTAAAGCAATTCCTAGAAGTATTGAGATATTCAGGGCAAGATTCAGGGAGTAGTTTTTGAACCAAAATATGGAGAGTGGATAAATTTTTAAATGTTATTTATGAAAGAATCTTGAGATTACCAATAATAAAATGGAATGATTTCTAGAATCTGAAATAATACTTGATGGAATTTCTGGAGAATTCTTTTGAGAAGTTCAAGAATGAATTGCAAAATCTTAGTAAATCGATGAAAATTTTCTTCAAAAAAATTCTTTTGAGAATTGCTAGTATTTTGTTTACGAGAATCTTAGGGAAACAATAATTGAATTCTCTAAGACATCCTTGAACAAATTACTCGGGAAATCTTTGAGTATTTTCGTTTTTGAGTTTTTGAGTTTTTGAAAGAACAGTTCAACGGTTTCCGCTAGGAACTTTAAAAAAAATGTTAGATTTTTTTAAACATTAGTTAAGCAAAGCTAAGAAAATAAAACAAAAATTCCGAGGATGTTTTAAAGGAATAGAGGATGTTGCTCCTTGATTTTGGAGAAATATAAAAAATGCAGGTAGATCTGCGTTGATGATAGATTGGCTTTTCAGTTCTGATAAAATCAAAAGACTGTTATTTCATTTTGTCCAACGTTTCGGTCCGTTTGGGACCTTCTTCAGAGACTCAATTTTAGCTGTTCTTCCTTTCAGATAGATATGCGGAGAACTACTTTGAGAAATCATGAGAATAACAATTTCCCAATTGAATTCTTTCTAATTGCTCATAACATTTTTGTGGAATATTACGAGGAATATTTAGAGTAACACCTGTACCGTCTACATTTAAAAACTTTCCAAACATTTTCTATGAATACCAAGGTAGTGTGCATGAGCGTGTTTGCTACTCCGTTATTGCAAAAACAGCTGTACTGTACTGTAACTGTGGTAGCTAGAGTTGATGTAGACTCTACATCTAAATATTGAAGCGATTAGCCGTGCTTTTTTGTAGTGGGAGACTTTCCGTCTCAGAAGTACACTGAAATAAATCAATGAGACTATTTTATTGGATATTTCATATAAGATCGACTCCGTGCTGAACTTGTATGTTTTATATGTGTAACTGTTCAGGTTCACCTGCGATCAAATAAAAATAACAAAAAGTAGAGCCATTTTGGATCATATGCGTATACTATATGTTCAGCACTAGCTTTGCATATAACTTTGATAGATCCACCTCTGTGGTGCTTACTATATGCATGTTCGTCATATCGATAGTATATGATTTCAGCACTACAGCACTGGAAGTAAATTTACAAAATGGTGAAAAAACAAAAGTTCCGAACTTGACATTTCTGTGCTTTGACTTTATCATGGTAAGAAAATTTGTATAATAAAATTTAATCGAATAAGAAGTATTTATTGATAAAATCTATATTTTTTTAGCTTGCCATCTAAAGATGATACTGTTTGCTACTATAAATGATTCTCTTGAGCGGCTTTTACATTGAGAGAAGGTGAAAATCATAAGTTCCGGATTAAGGCCTTCTTGATTTGAATCTGGTAAATAAAACAGTTCATTCAAAATTTATATAAATGAAGATTGAAATTAATAAAATCTACATATTTTCAGCATAAAGATGATGGATTGCTACGCATGAAAACGGTATCATGGAAAAATCGTCCAGGAATTTAGCATTTAGATTTCATTCTGGACCCAACTACAACATAATGAAGTGACCAATGCGAGCTGTCAATGATCAAATATTATATATTTATTACGAAATATGCGTACAAAATTTATAAAAATAAAATTTGAATAAACATATTTTTGAAGAATCAATTTATCATAATTATTAATAAGACTTCACATAACTCATATAACCAGTACAAATCGTACGCATATGAGCTTCATATAGATTTAATAACTTTTTTCCGACAAGCAAAATCATTTTGTATAGAAAATGCTTATGAAATTATCGTCACTATCCGTACATAAAAACTGAATGTTTTCAATACAACTATTATATGACAAAAAGAGACGCATATCATTTGCATCGCATATACTTTATGTCAGCGATTTTCACTCCATATTAAAACCTATAAGAAATTCTAATAGTGCAAAATTATATGCTTCACATATAACCATGAATGAGGAAGTTGGCTCAGTGTAGTGTCACCAGATTGTTTAATCCGGTGTTTATTTTTTTGATAAGTGTCACGACAATGGTGCAACTCAGGATCAGAAGCATCTTCAATGTGTAAGTACTGGTGCTATCTTTACTATAACGAACAATAACGGCTCCGGCCGAATGCAGGTCAAATTGGGAAAGGGATAGAACGATACCGATAGTGCGGTTACTAAGCGAACCGGAAACGATCCGGATTCCGTCGCGCGCCGTCGAGCATCCAACAGATTCAACGGATCAAACACTACTCTCTCTAAGAATACCAAGGTAGTATTGTAAAATAACTTAGAAATAATCTTATAGTGCTCTGTGATCCTCAATAAGTAAAGATTTTTTTTTAAATTTCTTATTGTCCTTCAACATTCACAATATTTCCAGAAATTCACTCAGATTTCCTAAACATTTGCCAACAATTGAGGTTCAAAAATATTCTAGGAGTTTCTCGTTGTTTTTCAACATTCAAAAAATGGTTTAAACACTCTCTCAGAATATACCAAACAATCCAAAAACAATCTCATAGTACACTGTGGACCTCAATTTATTCAGAAATAATCTAAATTACTCGTTATCCGTCATAATATCCAATATGTCTCAGAAAACTCTTAGACTACCAAAGCTTCCACCAACAATTCAAAAATAATCTGTGAGATCTCTTTTACCTTAATTAGTTTATATTTTGCTTCAACATTCCTAATTTGTCCAGATATCAAAATCCCAAATTATTCATCAACAAGGGAAAAATATCCTAAAGTTATTTTTTTAAAGGTGCTAAAAATCGTTGCTCACATATTGTTTGCCTACGAATCGTTTTTGTTTTGTTTAATTTTCTATCAAATATCAAGCAGTACTTCTTACAATTTATTTGATAATATTGAAAAGGAAAACTAGCCTACATGATTTCGAAGCCATTTAGATTAAACAATTATTTTGCTTAAAATTTTTGCACATTTGCAAAAACATTACATAGTGGTACATCAGTACCCATAGTGGAGGGTCTCCAAGAAATCAATGGTTTGCGCCACTGTGTTCATTCACATATTTCAACGCAGAAAATGGACATTTTTGGCACCCACCCACCCGAGGTCTACAAATTTTGTATGAGCCGTATCATCAAGAAAACACCCACCCACCCACTAGAGCGTTATGAAGTTTGTGTATAAGCCTACTAAAGGAATAATTCTTTAAACCAACCTTCACTAAAGGAACAGTGTTTCTATTATTGGTGCAAGGCTATTTGCTGGGAAATTTAAAGTGAATCGTGGTTTTTATACATTATCATTCAAGAAGATTTGAAGTCTATCTACTGATAAATTGAAAATACATATTTCATGATTTTATCACCAGGTTTCAACAGTTTTCCTTTAGTTGCACCACTAATGGTACATTTGCCCTATAAAACTCGTGCATTGCCTTTTTAAAGCAATTAGTTCGATAGAAAACATTGAAGAGTTTCTGAAAAAAAAACTTCGAAGAATGCAAAGCACCTGGAGGCAGGGCTGGTAACAGTTCTCTTTTTAGATTCTCTATTTCAATGCAAGTCTCTAAAATGTCCCTATTTGTAATGGAAAGCGTCTAAATTCTCCTTTTCAACCAAAATGCAGAATCTCTGTAGAAACTTGCAAATGTATACCTAGATAAATTCCTTGTTGAAATCTTTAAATATTTATCACCACTGGACTATCGCAGAAGTTTTTGCAAATGCGGAAATGCTAATGAAAGTGCGCGATTGCGGCAAATAGCGTCGGTGTTTTCAGTGGGGTTATTCCTCACAGTCCAACGAATAAGTGCTCTGAAGATACCAACATGATTCCCGCACTTTTATTTGCATTTTCGCACTCACGAAGCCGCACTTTGCAGTCCAATATTGAAAGAAATACACAATACTTACAGTAACACCATCAGTATTACATGCAGTAACACTCAATTCTCAAAAAAATCTGTCTGACCAACTTTTCTGAGACATTCTTATAAAAGTCTTCATCTGGTGATTCCTAATTGGACAATTTTTGATTTTATTGGTTTATGTATGGTCTGTTTTTGATTACAATTCTCGCACAACTTGTCATCTCGCCCTAAAAGCCATTGGAAACCGAGTGTGTAGCATTTTGTTACCGAGCAATCGAATGTATTTACACGTTATTTAACAATGCTTCGCTGAACAGAATATCCTCCTCTGTCTCCCAGTAGTGATAGCTTTCATCTTAGTCCATTCATTTGTTTAGAAACAATAAGCTACACACTACCAATGGCTTTTAGGGCGAGAACACAAGTTAAGGCCGGTTTGCTACTGACAAGAAAAGGAATCGTCTATCTCGATGCGTGGAAAATTTCTCCCAAGAAATGGTCAAGAAAATCACTTTTTTCTGATCGCAGTACGCAGTTGAGAAGAAATGTCACATCAAAGGGGGCTCTCTGTAGGAAATTTCTTGACCCTTTCAGTCAATGAATTAATTTACTTTTCTTGAGCGAACAGCATACTTAGCTTTATGCAAGAGTTCGGTCTCTCTTTGGTCTCTATTTGCAAGCATAGGTTCTCTAAAGTTAGAACTTAAAGGCACTCAGTTGCTACCAGCCCTGTGGAGGAGAAACAAAAAACCAAATTCTGGAAAAACATCTACAGGAATTCCTAAGCATATTCATGGAGGAGTTTTAGTCGGATGTGTTTAAGAAAGCCTTTTTAAGAAGTCTGAAGGAATTCGGCTGTTGTCTTTAGAAGAAAATCGTATAGTCTATCTAAGGAAATTCTTGGGAGAGCTATGAGAAATCCATATATCCCGTTCCAACAACTTGGCTGAAATTGCCGACCGATAGGAGCCAAAACGCGTTTAGTATTCCACTTATTGATCAATTTCCAACTCACAAACATCCCTTGTGGAAACTCTGGCTATGCCTATGATTGTCTTTATCTACTTACAGGTTCGGTTGAGCTGCTTCGCTATCTCCCTCCAGGCCCGATCGATCGCACCACTGTTGTAATGGTCTCGATTAGAAAGGTCCCAGATTTCTGGGCGACCCTTTACAGCTGCAGCCAGCTGTTTCTTATCCTCAGAAGAGAAGAAATCCGTCCTTCTTCTCTTCTTCTGGCGTTTCCCGGCAGCCGCGGGAGGAGAAACATCAGGAGAAGCTTCTGTGGCTTCCGTATCAAAGTCCGGTGGGGACAAATCAATAAATTCTCCTAGCTCCAAAAATTCTACATCGGCGTACTCCATCGCAATTAAAAATGCAAACACAAACACGGTTTTCAGAACAAGAGCACAACTAACTTTTGGACAGATCGTTTTTTTTTCCACTTGGTCACACTCGTCACACTGCACACGGCGCCGGTTTCAAAATACGAAATGTCATTTTTCTTGCGGAATAATAGATCAGCATATTATTCCGTAAGAAAAGTGACAGCTGAATGTTTTTAGAACAGTAATCCGCCATCTGTTGGCAAATTCGAAAAACTGTATAAATTTCTTGTCAGCTGCGGACCGCATAGGAAATTTCAACAGAAAAAGCATTTCTTGACCGTTTCTTGTCCTATACTTTTACACAGTACTTATCAGCTGCGGACTACACTTAAAGCTTCCAATTTTGAGATACTCAGGCGCTATCAGCTCTGATAGTTTTCCGAGAAATGATGCTTTCTGGGTGGGAATTCGGGGGAATGCTTTAGAATCGTCACTTACTTACCCAATGCACCAAAGCAGCTGGCTTATCGTGATATCCCATGTAGGCATACGGGTGACCACCTTCGGTGATTTCTTCTTCATCTAATGCCGGCAGCCTACAAACCAATCGAACTCAAGCTGCAGTGCTGCTGTTCGCCGGAACTATACGGCAAGATGTCTTCATGGGCCACATAATCCAGCTTCTGAATAGCATACAAACTACCTCGGTACGGGCAAATCCGTTGAAGCAACACCTGATAGAAAGAGTGCATCTTCTGCACTTCCTTAGCTCCATCCGGAGGTGCGGGAGAGGAATCATCTGTAGCCGGTGGAGCGACCGTGTAGCTCAGAATACTTCTGTCCTGCGCTTCGTTAATCGTGATCACTCGCGTACACTTTCGCACTAAACTTAGCCGCTTTCCGGCAATTTTCCGCGACGGCAAGGCTCCAGAAGAAAATTAGAACGCGGACTGTCATGGCGGACTGCAGAAACTTCGTTGACTGAATCCAAACAAATCATGGGCAGTGTTGCGAGACTTATGTCGAATTCGTTTTTGAACCTAGGTTGGAACTGGCGCAACCCGTTCTGAATTACAGTTTCAACCCTAACCCGATTCAGGTTCGACCGAACTACAATTTGCTTGACGTTGGTTTGTTTATGTGTTGATCACCGACCCAGTTCCTAAAAACGAAAACGACATTATTATCGCATCAATTAGGGATGCAAAATAACATTCGCATCTGTGTAATATGACAACGTTCGTCGGAGTGACTTGGTTGCAACAGTTTCTGTGTAATATTTCTATATTTTAGATGTGAATATTACACAAGTACCATGTAATGGGAAATGGTAATCTTGTTTCCGTGTAATTTCAGGGCGATGTAATATAACATCAAAAATATGCTATTATACATCTGATTTTCGCTGTTACATCGAATTTTTATTACATCGACTGAATTACGTCGATGCAAATTACATTATTTTTTGCTGTGTAGAATAAGAAAGAATAAAAACAGTACTGGAGAGGGTGAAAATACTATGTAGCACCGTAAAACAATCATTACACATACGTTATTTTTTTCAGCTTCGACTTTATAGTTCAACTGTTTTCTTTACAGTGGACTGAGTGGAAAAATGGATAGTATGTCTACAACTTGACAAACTGTAAACGAAAATTTTTGTTCGAGAAAATCGTCATTTTCAAATGGTGACATAACTTAACCGCCTATTTCCCGTATTGTTTTTTTCCCGGTTACTGTTCACCAAATTGTAAAAATCGTTTGCGGTAGTGTCGATTTATTGTTATTTTGGATGGTTTACGAAATTATTGATGTATTGTTGATAATGGTAGTGCACAGTACCGTATACAGTACGAATATAGTACTTGTTTATGCGGGTTCATATATAGTGAAATGCACATGTTTATCTTTGTTGTACAGAACAATTTTGGGTACAGTTGTGTTATATTTCCACCATAACCCAGGAGTTGTCATTCCTATATAATTCAACAATTTCTGTACACCTTGATGTAATGTTACTGTTTGGTGTAAATTACATAAACGGCTTTTAATGGTATTTGGCATCAGGCTTCATACTGTTCAATATAATAGCGACAGTTTGTGATACAGTAACCTTTACAGATAAATGAAGCTTACTGTTGGCAATGTGTGGCAAATTGTATTTTTCTATGCGGGCCATCACCATCTAATTCTCTTCAATGGTTGATTAAATTGCTTTTAGCAATGTATTCACTCAATCTGCATGAGTAATACTCGATTTTAAATCATAAATATGATTAAAGATCGAAAAAGGATAAAAAAGCAATTTAATCAACCATCGAGCAGAATTTGTGATCGCTTTTTTCTCTCAAATCGCTTAGATTACATAGTTCTTATATTACATCGCATCGATTACATCGTATTATGAACGTTGAAATTATTACATCGAAAAAATTACATCGGTCGCATTTATTACACCAATAGGTCGCGAGTACGTCGGGCAGTGTAATACAACGCGATCGAGGGAATGACTTGGTTGCAGCAGTTTCGATGTAATATTCAACAACTTTTTTTGCTGTGTTGTTTCTAAAAATGTCAATATCAATTGTTGTTTTTTTTTACCTGAAAAATGGCATAACCGACAGGTTTACGTTAAGTTAAAATGAAATAAATAATAAATCTATATAAATAAAAATGGAGTGGTGTTTGTATGTTACGAAATGGCTTCCGAACGGGTCAACCGATTTGAATGATTATTTTTTCCGTTTTGTTCGTCAAGTGTTCCGACGTGTTTGTGTGTATAAAAATCCCAGGATATTCACCAGGAAAGTCGGAAAAACATGCGTGAACGGAACTGTCATTTTGTATGGGACGATCCATAGCATTTTTCAACAGCCTACTTGATGGCAAAACGAAGTTTGCCGGGACTACTACACGGTCGTTTGAAAATACCCTTTAATGGGTAAAAATTTACCCATTTCCGCTAGAAGTGCCTCTCCACATTTACACGGTGGTTCGCGAATACCCTTTAATGGGTGAAAATTTACCCATTGTTAAATAGCACACACTTCTGTCAAAAAACGGGTAAATTCAAAAATGAAAAACGGGTAAATAAACACCCATTATGTTTTGGCCATTGCAGTTTAAAAATGGGTATTTAAAAACTCATTTATGGGTGAAAAAATAGTTAAAGCAAACATTCCATAGATGCAGCTGTGTTGTGCGAAGTTGCGAAGATTAAGTATAATTATAAATCTTTAAGTTCATCTTTCTTTTATTTTGTAAATACAGCGTTCAAAGAAGAGGTAAGTTATTGACTTATATAGTAATGTAAAATGTATATTGATCTCAAACTACACAGACATTTCAGATTTCCCTGCTATTCCTGCCTCGGTTCCAGCCGGCTGCAGCAACATTCCAACAATTGACAGATTAATTCAGTTTATGTGTGAACAAAATAAATGAATGTTCTTATTAATTATATTTGTAAAATAATGCTTATTGTTTGTAATAAAGAAGTATTTATATTGCAATTTCATTTCAAAACCCATTATTACAGTTGAGGTTATGATAATTTGCATTCCCCTTCTAAAAATGGGTTAATTTTTACCCTTTTTATGCCGCAAGCGAAATTTACAAAAAGGGTAAAAATTTACCCATCATGTGACAGAAACCGCTTTTACCCGTTAAAGAGTAAACCGTGTTTACTCTTTAAATGTGGAGAGGCACTTCTAGCGGAAATGGGTAAATTTTTACCCATTAAAGGGTATTTTCAAACGACCGTGTAGTAATGAATAAATATCAAACCATTTACCAATGTTGAAAAAAAAAACAACCTGGCCACCATGTTTGATACTTTAGTTACGTGCGCATTTTGTTTGACACAGATGCGAAAAGGCAAACAAAACGGAATCGCGGTTTGCGTCACAACATAAACAGAATTTTGCGCAATTTTAATCGATTTCGCAATCAATAAACCAGCAAAAGCCGTGTTTTCTAGAAGGTTTCCGCTTTGATTTCGCGCGAGTGCATAAATTAGAAGCTTCTGTGTTGCGTCGTAATGAAAATTGATATCCATCCTCTGACGGAGGATCCCACAAAGGCATGGAAGGAAATATCGAAAAGCCAGCGAGTGATAAAGATCAACACGAAGGCTCCCGGAGCGGAAGTTCCCCAGAACAAGGTGAGGGTGGTTTGTATGTCCGATACCCACTCCCTGACGCATCACATAAAGTTCGACATTCCCGAGGGGGACGTCTTCATCCATGCTGGCGACTTTACCCGGTGTGGCAAGCTGGATGAGGTCATAGACTTCAACAATTGGTTGGGTAAGCAATTTTAACCTTTACGTTCCCGGCTATTGAGACAAGGGCATTTTTAAATAGGTAAACGTAAAGTTTAACACCAATTTTGTTTCTCCACAGAAAAACTACCGCACAAGCATAAACTGGTCATAGCAGGGAACCACGAGCTCAGCTTCGACCACACATTCACCCACCCGTTCCAGAATGCGAGTGCCTGTTGCAAGAAAACCGGTAGCACTCTGCTGGACGAAATCCCTACCCTGGGAAATAGCAAAGAAAGCTTGGCCGAAGCGGTCAAGACGGAGAACATACGACAATACCTGAGCAACTGCGTGTACCTGCAGGATGAATCGATCGAACTGTACGGGTTGAAAATCTACGGTACCCCGTGGCAACCGGAGTTCTGCAAGTGGGCCTTCAACGTGAAACGTGGCCAAGACTGTCTGGACAAGTGGGAGAAAATTCCGGAAAACCTGGACATTCTAATCACGCACACACCGCCCGTTGGTCACGGAGATTTGTGCTGTTCTGGGGTGCGAGCTGGATGTGTGGAACTGCTGACCACAGTGCAGCAACGGGTCAAACCCAAGTACCACGTGTTTGGGCACGTACACGAGGGCTACGGGATCACCTCCGATGGTAAGATCATTTTTATCAATGCGTCCACCTGTGACATCAACTATCTGCCGAACAACCACCCGATCGTGTTCGATGTCACCCTGCCGAAGGGGCGCACCAAAGACAATCTGTAAAATGGGATGGCTTATTGATAGTTTATAGAGGATATTTAGTAGAAGAACTACGCTTAAAACAGCCGTAATGCCATGGATAAAAGTATAAACTTTTGTTTGGCAGATTACTCCTCTAATAGATCTAGATCATTTCTCGCTATGAACAACAAATTTTGTAGTAATTTATTACTTTCAATATGTATATTTCGGTAACCTGGAATTATCAAGTTTGCGGAGCCTTAGAACTACAAAATCTTTAAATTATGCTCTTTTGGTTAGATTTGTAGATCTTTATTTTTAAACACTTGCATGGATATAAAGTTAGATTCGGTTCAATAGGACTTCGATTAAGGGGAAAAATCATTTTTTGTAATAGTTTAAAAGATAGGCTCAATAATTCAATAAGTTCACGAGAAGTACATAAGCACTCATTTACATGAGATTCTATATGAACTTACACGACGACGCTACATGACACGTTACATAAAGCTACAAACCTAGAATTTTACTTTTTCAATATTTTATGCAGCACTAAATGATCAATGCGTACTCATGACTGTATTTCAAAATCTAGTTTTTTTCGGGTCCGTTTAGCGAATAGAATTATTAGTAATTGAGATTTATTTTGACTATGTCTACAATAGTTTCTTCCGTGTATTTTTGTTTGACGATTATGTGTATGTGTCTGGAAAAATCTGCTCGTGAGCAGTGAACTCCACATTCCCTATCATAAAAATAATTTGGGTCCTAAAAATCTTTATTGGCCGTTCCGTACAAGGAATGACATAAGTATCGCTTGAATCTGCTGAGTGAACTGTCATGTCATCGCTTTTATCGTTTGCTGAATAATTCCTTTGTTCGGAAGGTTTTACATCCAGAGATGATTTCGAGTTCGCATTAACTTCTCAGCAATGCATAGGAGAAAATTTGACCCATGCATTGCTACCTGGGTACATGCTATGCTAGCAAATTTGAAAGCGTTGTCCTTGCAAGAATGCAATCAGCTCTCGATTACACGCTCTCCTGGTGTCTGAAAGAGAAACTGGGGATAAATCCTTCAAAAACTACGATTGTTCCTTTCACAAAGCGCAGAAAGGTACAGCTGCAACCTCTTTTCCTTAATCAAACACAATTGGTTTACTCAAATGAAGTCAAATACCTTGGCATTACGCTTGATGCTAAACTCAATTGGAACACACATCTTCAAAACATGGTAAATAAAGGTCTCAATTCTCTGTGGGTCTGCTCAAAGACCTGTGGATAAAAGTGGGGCCTAAAACCTAATATGATCATGTGGATATATAAAACCATCGTTCGGCCTAGAATAGCCTACGCTTCCCTTGTTTGGTGGCCAAAAACAAGCGAGGTTACGGCTAGAGCCAAGCTGAACAAAATCCAACGCGCCGCGTGCGTCGCCATTACTGGTGCAGTTCGCAGCACCCCTTCATTCGCCCTAGATGCAGTGGCGCAACCAAGGGGGGGTTTTGGGGGTCAAAACCCCCCCCAGAGCCGAAAAATATAAGGCTTATCTTGTATATTTCTGTAGTTCATTAACATTCTACAATTATTGATCAGTAATTTAGGCCCGTATTAACACTCTGAGTTTCAGTGGTTATAACAGTAACATTCTTATTCTATGTTTTCTTAAAATTCTTAGACCCCTGAAGAGGTTAATAAAACAAAAATATTTGCAAACTTGTACTAGAATATAGTACTGAACAAAATATAGTACAAGTTGGTCGTTTTATCAAAACAAAATGGTCGAGTTTGGAGGATTGGATCTCGGCTTCTAGTACTTGGATTGACTTAAAATTAACATCCTAACTTGGAAATACATAGGTTTGCCGGAAATTTGCAGCTTTAAAAAATCAATCTTTTGAGTAATAATAAATCTTCAAATTTAACAAAAACACAAAAATAAAACTGTTCATTCCACTATTTTGCGAAATTGATCAATAATTCAAACTTGTTTTTAGAACTATATTATTAAGTGAAAATTTTGTATTCAAATAAAATCAAAGTGAAAGTTAAGACATTTTTCACACGATGCGAAACATACGATGACAAAGAAGTTTGTGTTTGAAATATCATAAATTTTCAGCTGAGTGAAATTATGTGAAGTGAGTGAAAGCTTATTTACGAATTTCAGTGCAAATTACAAAAAGCCCACTAGAAGCCAAGACCCAGGTCTCCAAGTTTGATTTTTTAATATGAAAAGCGACCCGTGGGCAATTTATTCTGTTCAGTGCTGTAAGGCTATAATATTGTTTTGCCTTTTCTGAAAACTTAACTGAAGCATTTGTGTCAGAAGTTGGTCATCCATTTAAATATATTGGGAAAAAGGTCCCATCCGCAGCATAAATAATCTTTCAATTTGCTCATTACATTGCAAACTTTCCCGACCTTCAGAGCATATGAATTTCCGGAGAATCGTTTCTTCAGTTTTAAAATATTACGCAGATAATGTTTTCTCCTTCTGCATATCGAATACTGTAACATGGGACGACAACGAATGCTATGGTAAATATTCAACAAACACAGATAAGTAAATGCTGATTGAGCATTATCACGCGTTATGTATTTTTTTCTTGTTTAATGAGTTTAACCAAGTATGCATATTCAAAACAAAATATACTAAAACTCTACAACCCATTTTTTTTGTTGAAACATAGGGTGCAGAACCATTTGGGCACTTCCCTGATTCATTTTGGCATGGGGGGTTTTTCTCGTTAGAATTGTCTGAATCTTTGGTGTAAGAAGCGCATCAGTACGATACATATTGTGGCCAAATATGAGCGCTCTAGCTTTTTAAAAAACCCCCCTGCCGAAGTGAGCCAAGAATGGGGTCTGGCTTCCTACTTTCCCAAAAATTATTACCTTCAAGATATCAAAACCCCCCCCCAGAACCAAATCCTAGTTGCGCTACTGCCTAGATGCAATGCTTAATCTGCCCCGACTAGATCAATTCATAAAGCTGGATGCTGAGAAAAGCGCTCTGAGGTTAAAACGATCAATAAACCTTCTGCCAGGTGATTTAACCGGTCACCTAAGCATACTAAACGAATTTTCTATAAATCCAATTATAGAAAAATGCAGTGACTGGATGGAAATGGTTGTGAATTATGACATATCATATACGGTGTTCATTCCTTCTCGCCAAGAGTGGCAAGAAGGTGGACCGAGTATTCCTCCAGGCTCAATCAAATTCTACACTGATGGATCGAGAATGAACAATCGTTCTGGATCTGGAGTGCACGGACCAAGAACCAAAATCTCTGTCCCTCTCGGACAGTGGCCTACAGTTTTTCAGGCTGAAGTGTATGCTATCATTGAATGTGTGCAGCTCAGCATAAAGAGGAATTACAGAAATGCCACAATCTGTATTTTCTCCGACAGCCAAGCAGCTCTTCATGCTCTGAAAGCTTACACTTTTAACTCAAAATTAGTGTGGGAATGTGCTCTTGCTCTAAAAACCCTAGCCATCCGCAATCGAGTTAAACTATATTGGATCCCCGGGCACATGGGTCTAGAGGGTAATGAAATTGCCGATGAGCTAGCCAGGAATGGATCGGCCAATACATTCATTGGTCCTGAGCCATTCTTTGGCATATCAAACTGCTCACTAAATATTGAACTGAACAGCTGGTTGTCCAGGCAAATTATATCCAATTGGAAAACAGTTTCCAATGCGAATCAATCTAAAAGATTCGTCACAATTAATTCGAAACAAACACAAAAACTCATTGGTCTCAACAAAAGGGACCTCAGCACCTACACCGGTCTTATAACTGGACACTGCCCCAGCAGATACCATTTACAAAAGATCGGAGACATCCAAAACCCAAATTGCCGTTTCTGTAGTGAAACGTGCGAAACCTCACAACACCTTCTCTGCTCCTGCAGTGCACATATACAACGAAGATCCAAAATATTTGGCAAGCCCTTTTTGGAGCCGGCCGATATTTGGAACGTATCTCTCAGGGAAGTGGTCGGCTTTATCAGGCTGATCGTACCAGATTGGGGGATTCACAATGCTGCAATTTAGGACTTCTGCCCATCAATGGCAGATGGCTAAAAGTTCAGTCACCGCGCAAAGTATTCCGGTGGCGTTCCCGCCACTGAGGGTCTTTGTAAAAGCAAAAGGGTATATCACAATAGTTCTAAAAAAATGGACGCAGTGATCTCACACCCGACAGAAGGAGAGAGAACTTCTTGGTTTATTTCTGCTCAAGACAGAGCGTCTGCCACTACGTTCTATTTTCCTGGCTAATAGATTATCATTCGGTCGTTTGCATTAGTAAATGAAAATGTCAACGATTTGTGGTTTGCGAACATTTTGAACCTTCTACCATGAAGGTAGGGTCTGAAACGGTTAACGGCCCACACAATTGCCAAGAAATCTCTCTCTGTAGTCGAATACCTTTCTTGACCTTTATTTAGTGTTTTGACGCGTATGCGATACTGTCTTTGCCCACTGGCCCTTGTGACAGTACTACGCCTATTGCATAGTTGCTTGCATCTTTACTATTTTAGAAACAGGTTTTAATTTTGGTGGTGATCTCGAATTTTATATATTTTCTGCGAAAAATCGTCAATGGTTCAACAATCTTTGCAAAATCTCTAATAAATCTCCTATAATATCCCAATATTCCCAGGAACTGGCGGATTTCCTTCTCTGAATTTGGAATTGGCCATTGTTTGATAACCTAGATTTTCATATATAGACACTACACGTTAATGCTTCCAGTGGGCTATTTGCCCTTTGAAGGAAGCACCACACTAGACAACGGACAAGCATGCAACGTGGCACAGTCGAAAACATTTCTCTCGAAAAAAATGTTCGGCCTGAGGCGGGAATCGAACCCATACTCATTCTTAGCACGATGCGGCTAAACGCCTCGGTGACACTAACCGCACGGCTACGAAGCCCACAGATTTTATTGCTATTGGGGCGAACTCAATCTTCGGTGTGCCCTAAGAATTGAGTTTCTTTCTGGAAAAACTCAGTTTTTGGAGAACATGTGCTAAATTTCTCTCATGCTCTTGAAGCGAGCTGGAGCATATGATGCCTTGTTTGGTGAAGAATAATGATTGGATGTAAGATGTTATCCCAAGTAACCACAAGCATTATAACATTGCACGTATTCTACTGCATATCAATACCATTGATGCAACATTGCTTTTATTCAACAAATTTCAAGAGCTGTCAAGCAATAAAGCATTAACCCTACATTACAAATGTATCAATGCACTAACATCACTTTATAAATTGTACTGCTGCATTAATATTACTTTATAAGTTGCTTCATTGCTTTATCGTCCTTTTTGCATTAATTTAACTGTAAAAGTGCCCTTTTCCACTTTTAAACTACTTTTAAAGGCTTACGGCAATGCAGCTGCATTATATATGTAATTATATAATGCTCCATGGTTACTTGGGATATCCTTCTTATCTCCAAACGCGTTAAGGCTAAGTAGCCCGTCATTCGTTTTGGCAGCCATATTGACATTGCAGTTCACAATTTCGAAGCAATAAAACTCAGTTCATATAATTCATATTGATCCAGAAAGTATCACTAAATGCGATGACATGCAGAGAGTATGCTGATACATTTTTAGATGCGTCAGTGCAATACACACTGATTTCCATTTAATTCGGAATTTTGACATGATTTAGCAACACATTTCAATGACAGCCTACTACGCCTTCTTTCTTTCTTCGGTTTCTTTGATGATGCACCATTGCGTCGGATTTCCAGCTGAAATGATAACTTTCCTCGCTTCATCTACTATAGGTCAAACTCGATTATCCGGATTCTCGATTATCCGGTGATTCGATTATCCGGGATTCGATTATCCGGAATTTTAGACTCGACTATCCGGAATATATTGTTTGGTATTCTTGTTTCCCAGTTTTTATGCATAATTTTGAGATAATTTAGTATACGAATGGTTTGGACGTAGGTAGTACGAAAAAGTTTTTCTTTGTATATGCCGGTCAAAACATTATTTTTCTTCTCAAGGCCCCTAATGTTCCTAGCAAAAATTTCTGGCTACGCCACTGCATCATATAAGTAAAACAACAAAAAAAGATAATATTTAAGTTCTTTTATCGAGGATTTGAATTTTTCTTTAAGTGATTCGATTATCCGAAGTGAAAAAAAAATCGATACTCCGGATAATCGAGTCCGACCTGTACCTAATTTTGACTTCACTACCCTCATAATTTGTTTATATGAGGGTTCTAGCGCGTAATCTTCGATTTATTCTAGCGTTTCCTGGGTATCATTATCCAAGCAAGCGTTTCCTCTCTATTTTCGGTAGAAGTCGAAATAATGGTGATTTGATGGAATTTTAAAATTTAGAAATGGATCCTGAACTCTTCGTTGCAACAAAGTAATCGTCGCGATGAGGCATTCTGGCTACTTGCAGCAAAAGCTATTCGGCCGTAATCGCCGTTGGTTGTGCCTGGGGTGGAACAGGTGCTACAGCGTTTGCTGTATTAGCAATGCCTGCATTAGCGGTATTTTGATTCGTCATACCGTTTTACTTGCTTTTGTGCGGCTCACTTGATATTATATGCAACTAGGGTTGTCATGTCTACTATGGCTTTAACCAGCAAATAGTGTTTTAAAAAATACTTTTAAACAGTTCAAACAGTGTTAAAAAAGACCTGAGGCTCGTAGCGACTCCAAAACGCTGGACGCCGGAATTCTAATAATTTTTTGTTTTAAATTTTGTTTTAATTCTGCTGTTTTAGAAAGAAAATTTTATTCAGTTTTACTAAAAATCATATGAAAATTGAAAGGGGTGGTTTATGGCGGGGAGAAATGATTGTGAAAAAGGTAAAAAACGTGAAATTTGATAACTTTGGACGCCTATAACTGAGAAACAGTTTGACTTAAAACTATACGACTATACTTTCTTCGATAAAGATCTGAAACAAAGGAAGAGCTACTACGTTGCACATTGGTCAGTAAAGAGTTCCACCCCATGATAGTGCTGTCTCAGGAAACATTATTTTCTGATCCCCCGAATAGGGTCCTAAAATGTTCAATGAAATCTTGTTTTTATTTAATAACACGAAAAAGCATGTTACTGCAACTACTTTAGCAATTTTTCCCGCTCATATAACGGCTATATCATATTGAAACTTAAATTTAAAAATTGGGTCCATAAATGAACCTTAACACTTTTGATAATGTTTGACGTTCGCTTAGTCGACAAAAACACCACAGGGTTTTAGTTTTAACACTGGGGTTGTTCCTATCTGACATTTTGGAAGGGCCACGGAAAACAAAATACACAAAATTTGAGTTTAAGCCAAGGGGTGTGCAAAATCTGAAAAAAAAATAAAAAATGTTTTTGGACTTAAACAAACAAAAAACATTAAAAAAATGAGTAAACATGTGCTTTTAGCCTAAACTTAAGCGTTTAGCACTAACATTGATACAGTGCTTTAGGACCCTATTCTACAATTCTCAATAAAAAAAACAGTAATCGATTCAATGACAAAAAAGTTCCAGCCCTCCAAATCGCTCTGGTCTCAAATTGACTCCAGAAAACAGACAAAGGGGGTGAACAACTGTGAGCTCACTTTGTCAAAGTGAATAGGGAATTTCAGTATTACTGCACAATCAAAAGTTTGTGGATCCTCTTAAAATTATGCTTCTCTCTGAAGTCCAACAAGTTTATAGAACGATTTTCTTTCAAAGATCAAGAACAAATTTGTGCGGAGAAAAAAAAAATAGTTTTCTCGAAATAAATCTGTTCCAATAAATGAAGAATTTCCTAAAAGATACACCACATGGATGTGTTTCTCAAGGAATTTCGTACGTAATATACTTAAAAATGTTCTACATTATTCGAAAAAGCGGCGACATGACGCGACAAGAGTTGTTTTTCTTGTTCAAAATCATCGAAATTACTGAAGTGTAATATTGAATAGTATTGAAACTTCAACCAAATATTTTTTTCCATCCTCATGCTCGATAAAAGTGTTGAACCATAAGCTTTCAAATAGTGCGTAACTTTAGGGAATATATTGCATTCCTAAATTGTAAATTTTGTACTTTATTTTATTGTTACATTTTTCATTTTTTTGACTTCAACCGATTCGCCGTCATAAAAGTCATAGAAATTCAAATTCTAGTTCAATTTCAATTAGGGATCATAATAATATAATACATAAGGTAGATTTCAAAATGATAAAAACTTAAAAAATCACAAACAAATTTTTGGTAGTTTTGGCCGTCCCTTTATATGGAGCCAGACCATTGTGCAATGGTCCGAACCACATGTAAAACTAGATTTAATCTTTTCCGTGAAACATTTGCATCGAAAAAAAAGAGATTTGATGCAGCTCTTTACGAATCCCAAATTAGGAGCGGCTATGGAATTTATGTTTTATTTCCGTTTTGAAGGAATTCGTGGAAAAATGTACACAAAGTTACTTTACGATTAGCCATACCTTCGTTGTTCAGACACAGAGTCACTTTTTTTAAATATAGTGTATCGTTAATAGATCTGTGGTCTTAAAAAAAACATGGGAAATTGTTTTACTAATAATCTCTTCGTTTTTCGTTCAGGTCCAATCCTTTAGTATAATTCTTGCTTTTAGTATCATACAGGTGTAACTGCAGTGCAATTTCCCTTCGTCGATTTTCTCTTTGTACAAGTAATTCTGACGGGGTTGGTGGTCTGATGGCTACCGCTTCTGCTTCATAAGCAGAAGGTCATGGGTTCAATCCCGTCCATTTCCTCGTACTTTGTAGTTGTATATCTCTCACTTGCTTCTATCTTCCATTCTAAATCTATCACTCAAACTATTCGTTCATAGCAAACGCTAGAACCAGAGACGGACAAGAAACCGTTTCCCTAACGCTTCCATTCTTCCACGCGCATGCCATTCCTTACGCCTGATTCATAGGCAGTCTGCTAACCACAAAAGCAAACCTCTCTGCCATGCCTTTCCCCCAATCCAAACACTCCCGCTTGAACTGGCATAGATGCAGTGGTATATACGGTCTACGTGGGAGCCAGTATAATGCATCATCGATTCCTCCCTCTTCCCCACATTGGTCTGCATTCTGACGTGGCAGGCACCATTGTCGTCTAAAAATAGAAGATCACCAGCACTTATATACTGAGGATGGCTGTTAGTCCCAAGCAGTCATTCGGTTGGTTCCTTGTGTAAGTGCAGCTGATCTGGCGATACTGGAGTAGCATCCAAGGGCGGCCAATCAAGCTCAAGCTCAAGCTCTTTGTACAAGTAATTCAAACGATTTTCGTAACATTTGACGATGCTACATGAGGAAGGACTTTATACTGAATCAAAAAAATGCTAGTGAAAAAAATGATAAAAGGAATAAGACAAAGAGAAAATCGATCACTGCAGCTACGCCGAGCAATACGCTTTGAACGCGAGCATTATGGTTTTGCTTATCTTTTATGGAAGCTTCACAAATGATAAAAATGTAACGAACAAGACAACGCATAACCCCAGTGTAAAAATCTGTACTAATTTATTATAGTGCTCAGCTAAAAAAAAAATCTGTGTAAAGATGTTAATAGCGTCGCTTAAAGATAGGATTCGTAAAAATTAGGCTCCATATACTCTATATATTTTTGAAACGCATAAAACCGTGATAGATTAATCAAATGGTCTTAAGACTCGAAAGACAGAATTCCGAATGACAGAATCAGGAAAGCATATTCATTCTCAAAGTAGAAAACTGTTGATGAATCGAATTTCATAATATTATGACGATCAACAAAAATTAAAATTTAGACTTTCTGATATTCAATATAGTTTAGAAAAAAAAATCTGCCTTTCAGCTTCATACCTATTCAAATTCTGTCATTCGATTGTCGTGTATATTTTCGCCATACCAACGCCAGTACAGTTCTTACATAGTTCTTGTTTATCTACTAATAGAACC
Source organism: Aedes aegypti (assembly GCF_002204515.2). Lineage (NCBI taxonomy): Eukaryota > Metazoa > Arthropoda > Insecta > Diptera > Culicidae > Aedes > Aedes aegypti. Next base: position 147,182,513 of record NC_035108.1, read on the forward strand.
ACTATACAAAAACACTTACGTAAGCACCATTCATCAAACGTGTACTAAAATAAGGGGGTTAGTCACATGATCGATTTCCCTTCATCGATTCTCTCTTTTGTAAACATATTAAAACAAGTAAAGTCGTTCATGTTACTAACGTCCTTGTTCTAGCACACGCTTGATATATTCTGACCTTTTCTCATACTTACTTCTAGTCACTCAAACGTAACTTAATGATATTTTCGTCACATAAATAATTAAGAGCTCAAAAATGGTATTAAACCGGTTTAAAAATTATTACAGGACAATTATGATAATCTTTATTGAACCCCTAATTGTAAATGTTTATTTAGACTTAGCTTACAGAAGAAAACAAATACACGAAATAGTACATTTGTACAGAAACCACCACTACTCAAGTATTTAGTACTCATAATCCGAACCCACCCCGTCGGGATCCTGCGTATCGCCGGCCACTTCCTCGTAGTCCTGCTCCAGAACTGCCAGATCTTCACGTGCTTCGCTGAATTCGCCTTCCTCCATGCCTTCTCCAACGTACCAGTGCACAAAGGCCCGCTTCCGGTACATCAGGTCGAACTGCTGGTCAACACGAGCCCACGCCTCGGACATGGCCGTACTATTCGAGAGCATACAAACCGCTCGCTTGGGTTTCGCCAAATCGCCCCCAGGAAGAACGCTCGGGGCCTGTTGGTTTATGCCGATCTTGAACCCGGTTGGACACCAATCTACGAAAGTGATGTGCCGTTTGCTTTTGATGGCCGCGATCGCACTGTTGATGTCCTTGGGAACTACGTCTCCACGGTACAGCATACAACAGGCCATGTACTTTCCGTGGCGGGGATCACATTTGACCATCATGTTGGACGGTTCGAAACACGCATTGGTGATCTCTGACACGGACGAGTACTCGTGCTGTGCCTTGGAGGCAGAGAGCAACGGTGCGTACGACACTAGAGGATAGTGAATCCTGGGATATGGTACAAGATTTGTTTGAAACTCGTTCAAATCCACATTCATCGTGCCTTTGAATCGCAGCGAAGCCGTGGCTGAAGATACGACCTGGGCCACCAGCGTGTTCAAATGGATGTAATCCGGTCGACCGATTTGCAAGTTTTTCGAACAGATATCGTAGGTCGCCTCGTTGTCCATGATGAAGCAACAGTCGGAATTGGCCATGGTAGTGCTTGTAGAAATGACAGTATTGTACGGCTCAACAACGGCCGTTGAAATCCTTGGAGAGGGGTACACTGCGAACTCCAGCTTGCACTTCTTGCCGAACTCTGAAGCCAACCGTTGCATCAGCAGTGATGTGAACCCTGAACCAGTTCCACCGCCAAATGAATGAAACACCAAGAATCCCTGCAATCCGTCGCATTGTTCTGCTTGTTTTTGGATCGACGTACAAACTTGTTCGATGATTTGCTTCCCAACCGTGTAGTGACCCCTGGCATAGTTATTGGCTGCGTCCTCCTTGCCGGCGATCATGTGCAGAGGATGGTACAGATATTTATACGGGCCACTCTTTAACTCGGATATGACCGACTCCTCCAAGTCGATGAAGATGTTTCGCGGGACCACCCGGCCGGAATCCGTATTGTGGAAGAATGCTGCCATGTTCTCATCGATTGGCACCTTTTCGCTGACGGTTCCATCCGCCTGGATGCCATGCTCCAGGGTAAAAAGCTGCCAACACGCATTGCCAATCTGGCATCCCGCCTGTCCAATGTTGATCGAGAGTACCTCGCGCTAGAATGGAAGCATTATGTAGTTGTGTGGGTAGCTATATAACAGCTCCATTAGAAAGGTGAATCGCTATGGTTGGAAGATTGGAAGTCTCTGGTATGATCAACAGCGCCATAGCAATAGTTCTGAATTTACAATTTGAACATACCATATTCTGGAGTAACTTTTAAATTCGATGCTAATAAAATCTTTTCGATGAGCGTAGTTATTCAGTGCACAGATAACGACACAACACAAATTTAAATACCACGAAGAGTTCTAAAACGGCACACTAAATTATTACACCAAACGCACGTTATGGCTTCCAGATGCAATGCAGATGGAAGCTGCTTTGACAGAAGCACACCGTCACTGTACTTTCTTTGTTCTTATCGTGCATTGTTCTTGGTTATCTATACTGGTGAAATTTCTTTTCCAATCGTTGGCAACTTCACAGTGAGATAATGATTATTATAGACTGGCTCAAGATGATATCGGTTTCTGATAACCCCGATCCTAGTATGTACAATTTACAACGAAAAAAGACCTAGCTTTATCTTGGACAATACAGTTTATCAGAGTTCTTGGAATTATTAAAATATCTAAAACCACTTATCTCTTTCTTCTTGTTATGTCTGGCAGATGTAGCCAACACGAACAGAGCCTGCATTTTTACACTGTTGGTATTTACAATTGAGTTTTAAATGTAAGTAATGTTCTAATTAAAAAAGTTATAATAACATAACATAATTGTGTATTTTATATATGATATGATCGATTTAACTAAACAATAAACTCGTAATAGTTACTGGTGTGTAAGATATTTTTTTTCAAATTTACTTTACAGTTACAGTTCACACATGCTCGGCAAAATAGGTATCAAACTTCCGAAAATTATAAGCAAATTGTTTCTGCTTGTTCATTTGATATCGAAATAACCATTCAACCTTTCGGTTGTAGCGCGACTAGTCGCGCTTTGTACTTTGTACAACACCCTTAGTTGTTCATGTTTAATGAGTAGTGTGTGATCCTTTGACCGTGCCGCTTGCTCCTGCGGGGGCGGGTGAAGCGGTCAAGCAGGATTAATCGTGATTCGCGCGCAGTGCAGTGGGGGGGGGGGGAGAAAAGTGGCGTGATTCGCGGAATTATTTAGTAGTGTGTGATCCTTTGACCGTGCCGCTTGCTCCTGCGGGGGCGGGTGAAGCGGCCAAGCAGGATTAATCGTGTTTCGCGCGCAGTGCATTGGGGGGGGGGGGAGAAAAGTGGCGTGATTCGCGGAATTATTTAGTAGTGTGTGATCCTTTGACCGTGCCGAGTTGTGTTTGATCCTTCGACCTTGACGCTTGCTCCTGCGGGGGCTGGCGATGAGGGCAGGATCAAACATGTCGCGCGTCGGTCGAGTAAAGTGAAAAAGTGCCGCGTTCGAATAGTTCTTTTTGATCTTTCGACGTTGACGCTTGCTCCTGGGCAGTGCGTCAAGAAAGCCTGAGCAGTCGTCAGTCGTTTTCCCTCTCGGGTCGCGCGCCTATTTTCTCTGAGTGCTTTTATCAGAGGGATGACATCATAGTTTTTCAATATGGTATTTGACAGGTCTTGTTGTGCCTTCTTATCGGGAGCATAAATTTATACTCCAGTTTCAATTCTCACGCACACTCATATATTTGTTGAATGTTTACCTTCCGTATGAGTGAAAATGGGACAAAATGCGCCAAACAAGTCAAAAACTGCGCAAAGCTGGTATGTGAGAATATGCATTGCAAGTTTTCGGTTTTCTTATAAGTGGTTTTATCCGCGTTTGCAATAGCATTTAGCCATCGATCCCTCGCATCGGTATGTGTTGGAAACTTATAATGCGAAATGTTATCATCGTGATAATTGTTCTTCTGATTATGAAAATCGACACCGCAAGAAGGAAAACAACACTTCATTGTGCTTTTCACGATAATACAAATGAAACTTACCTTGGAATGGAAATAATAACGAACAATATACGTAGATTTTGTGTTCCTAGGTTCGTTTTCCCATATTTACACCAGCTACATTGCTTATAGCGTAATAGTATTGGCGAGCACTGCTTGCGTTCGATAAGAGGCAACAAAATATGGCCATCATGCCGGCCCCCTGGCTTTTATATAGCCGAGCAAACGAGTGAAGCTGAAAGTGGTTGTTGCTGAGGATGACGGATCAATTGGTGAGCTCGTTTCATGCTAGTATTTCTAATTTATAAAATATGTATGACTGCAGCTTTAATCGTTACAACGATGAGACGTAAATATGATTTGTCAACAAACTTTGAAAGGTTCGTCACTGTGAGTGTCGACATAAACTCTGATTCATAAATTATCTATGTCTAATTTATTTTTTCAAAACACTTTTTTTCCTTTTACCTTTATTTTTGTAATTAAAAAAAACTTTGAATGGTTCGACACTACGAGTGTAGACTTGCGAAAGGTTCACTTTATTCAACAAACTTTGAAAGGTTCGTCACGTCAAGTGTCGGCAAATTTTTTCTCTACATAGATATTGTTCATATCAAATGAAAATATTGTATTTGCATTTAAGCATGTTTATATCTCACCAATAATTATTTATCATGGTCTAATCGCTTATCAAAGTGAATCCTGTGACCCAACGATCCTTCCCATTAACAAACATCCCTCCCAGTAACCTTTGTGGAGATGCAGAGGCAAACACGGTCTCCAAATAGCAAAGGTTACACACTAACATTCCTTCCCCCAATCCCACCTGACTGCAAGGACGTGGCCGGCGCCGTTATTGACCTTGTATAAATAGAGGCACTGAATTATGCACACTGAAGAAGATTATGGCCAATCCCAGCCGAACTTCTAGTTGATTCTTTGTGCATTTTCACTGCCTTCGGTCAATCACGGAATAGCAACCATTGATATGTGTAGTCAGTCTAAGCTAAGCTAAGCTAAGCTAAGCACCCTTAGTTGTTCATGTTTAAGGCCGCACTGGACGCGATTAAAATCACCCTATCCATTCGAAGAAGCATATCTCAATTACCACTCCATATATCGATGCGAAAAAAAATATCACTGTATTATATATATATATATATATATATATATATATATATATATATATATATATATATATATATATATATATATATATATATATATATATATATATATATATATATATATATATATATATATATATATATATATATATATATATATATATATATATATATATATATATATATATATATATATATATATATATATATATATATCCCATTAAATTTTCAGCTTCATCGGTTCACTAAAACTTGAGATATGCTTCTGCAAAGTTTTGATGATGATTGTTAGAGTGAGACAAAACATAGGGAAAATAACACGGTCTCCCGTGTCACCTTAACATGAAATACTTCGCAATTTAGATTAAAACCACATTCGGCAAAGTTGTTTAGGCTTAGGGAGATCAAGGACTTACATGCGGTGGTCATTCAGATACGAATTCCACCACCAGGCGACGATAGTGTGCATTATAATTTTGTTTTGCAAATATCTCAGAAAGGAAAAAAATCGAAATTCTGTCCACCAGGTGGTGCAAGTGGCCATAACACAATTGAAGAATTACCATTGTTCGAGCCAGTTGCTTTAAAATTTTACCACCAGGCGGTGCCAGTGAGTATGAAACTTTTGTTTTGCAGATATCTCAAGACCCCAACTATTTAGAAAGATGGCGTTTTCAGCAATGTTGGTCAATAAGCCAAGGGCTATCATTTATTGAGCTAGTTGATTCAAAACCCAATAAACATTTGCCTATTTTATAATCTTTTTTTAAGCAATTTTTCACAACTGCATACTGAATAGTTGCTTTATTGTATTACTTTGCAGCTGCTACGCACACATTGTTCAAGCAAATCTGGCGACATCATTATGCTACTTATCTTTTAGTAATTGTAATCATATATTGTAATGATGTTTATTCAGGTTTCACTTAGCCTAATAAGGACTGTTGATTTAACAACGGTAATTTAACAAACAACATTATTGCAGTTTAATTCAGCATCATGTTTAACAACATTTTAATTGTTTGCATGTGAAGCTTTTATTCAGGCGTTGTTCACTCAAATTTGGAGAAGTTATAAAGCGTGTCGTTGTATATTCACTTCATTCTACAACTTCAAAATCGCTTTATAAGCATTTATCTCAGCTTTTATTCAACTGCCACAAAATTATTTGAAAACAAATAAATGACCATAAATCATTTACTTCAAATGCAGTGTGTGTTTTTTTTTTCCTGTTCGGATGCGCCACTGCGACCAGTATTTAGACCTATTGTGGCATTATCCCGTATCCTTAGTGTATAGTGCATGTCGCATTACTCCATTTCCATTGACAGGTAATGAAGCATCGATTTCTGTACAGTTCTTGTTTTGATTCCCCAGATGCTGATAAAAATCGACTATGATGAAAAGGTCCCGCTATTTACACCCTTCATAGAAATTTACATCTCAGCGAAGGCGCGCCCCATAGCAAACATAATCGATTAAATTTCTGAGGAACTAAATCGGTACTACTGATATTTGACCATGCAACGGAACTCTAGTCACATCCTTGTTTCGCTTTTAGTTTAGTCCCAGAAAAATACTAGAAAAAAGGGGCTTTATGCTAGCAGCAAAACCGAATCAAGCTAGAAAATTTGTTTAGTAATCATAATTCACGTGAGTCCTTGAATTACTAGTACTCAACAGTCCTTGTTGAGTTAACACTCATGTTTGTTATCCTCCTGTCTTTAACCATCTGCTAGGTAAAATAGAATAATTTTCAGAAACTGTTGCCAGTAACAAGGACTTTGTACAGCGAATCCTTGAATTACCAGAACATATTACCCAAGCCCGACAGACATGATGAGACTAGGGTTCAAATTGGTAGATCTTACCCCGTAACGCACCACGAAAAGGTGATCTACCCGCGTTACGTGTGAATGCAGTGTGTACTTTTACTATGAATTAATAATCACTTTTAATAATTACCTGGATACTGGATTCAAACTCGAGACCTTCCCATCGTCAGCGGTATACCTTGCCATCTGCGCCATCCTTGAATTCATGCTATCTGCATCTATCAGCCTTCCAGTGCCCAATATAAACCTCTTGTAGCTGAATATTGATCGTGCTTGAAGCTTGAGCTTCTATTCAACAATGTTTAATCAACACGTGCTATGCTGATCAACAACTGAGCAAGCGCATCACTTCTGCTGCTGTTCAGTACACTCAAAATAAACCAAACGTCATTGTTACGTGAAAACATACGTGATTTTGATCCATCGCACTTTTCACGTAGCTCTTACGGGAATCATTGGTAGCCCAGAATGAACGCATGAACTTTTGAACTTCGTCCATTCCACCGGCGCTACACGTAAGAGCTACGTGAATTTTCCGGTAGCCTTTACAAAGCGTTTCAGTAGGACCTAGATGGTTTTGCATTAATTTTAACTGTAATGAAGACCAATCTTATTTCTAATAGGCTTTGGAAGAAAACTAATTCCCAATTGGAAAATGTAAACAAACTTAAAAGATTTGATATTTTTATTGTCAATCTGAGAATTTTGAATGCTGTTTCCCCAATTTTGTGAGTTTGGTCTGTCTTGTTGTAGCCATCGCGTGCTATAATTGATAGAGGTTATAATTCAGGTATAAAATATGAAGTAATGCAGGAATTCTTCGGTATTCAACGCATATTTACCTTGAAATCAATCTTACACAGGGTTTAAAGCAGCAGCAGCTTCTGAAGTTCTTCAAAAATTAAGTGGGCGCCATCTTAGGATTTGAGCTCAACACCGAATGTACGTACAATATGCAGATGTCAAAATAAACTTAGGCACCTACGTGAATTTCGTGGATTTTTTTGAGTGTACTGATGCATAAGCTGAATTCAGTCGGGTATTTTTAGCGCACAGTCGAAAAATTTATGTCAATGCTGATCGAAAATAAGGTTTATTCACACAAAGTAAAAACAGTCTTAAAAAAATAAATGCAAACTAAAAATAGTCTGAAATGATTAATTTCATGATGAGTTCTAATTTGTTAAATTTTTTTTTATTGTTCAAATAACTATAATGAAATTCATTTATTTCATATATTTTATATTTAGTTAGGTTAGTATTTTAATTATTTGTCGTTATTTTGTCTACCTATGAAGCATTATAGAAATAATCTTCTGATGAATATATTTAATTTTTTATTGATAATGTTTTCTTCTTGTTTTTTTAAACAATCCTATATCAGAAGACTGACTCAAAATATTTTCTGAACAATTATTCAAAAGTATTGACAAAGCATCAATTATGATTGTATGTTTGTTATTATATATTATGTAGTAAGTTAGTGGCGAACTCGCCAAGGGCCTAAAAACACTCAAATATAGATATACAATCATAATATTAGTAAGTTAAACATTGCAATACATTAGAAACACAGCACAATTTTCAGAAATTTTGTATTTTTTTCGAAAATTTTGCTTTTGTTGGACATTTTTTGTAAGGCTTATTTTTGGCTTATTATTTTGGTCTTTTTTGAATTAACTGTTCGAATGATATATCGATGTTGAATTAGGATTTCATACACTCAAAATAATCCACACGTCAAAGCTACGTGAAAACATACGTAGTTTTTTTTCCACCGCACTTCTCACGTAGAACTTACGTGAATCATAGGTGACGATGAATGAACGCATGAACTCACGAGCTTCTTCCATTACACTGATGTGTCCGGTAGTTGTTACGTGTTTTCTTCGTACATTCTACAAATTGCATTAGTGGAGTGACATTCAAGTGTATTTTATCGAACATTATAGTTCACATCATGTTGTTTCTCGTTGATTTTCATCAATTGTTTTAAATTCAAGGTAATCAAAGTAAATTGAACTCAGATATAATTTGCATAATTTATTGCACTGATGATCTTTCATTCTCACATTTGTTGCAATGCTTCCATAGTCTAGTCTAAATGGTCCGAGAAGCTGGTTCTTGCACACGGGCGGGACATGTTCTTATTACAAAACTCCATTGAATGAATCTATGATTGTTATTTGATGGTGCCTCTAATGAGCAAATTTGTGTCATCTTAAACTTTACACGTAAGTCCGGTAGTCACTATCGGCAACATCCTGACTGCAGCTTCGCTGAACTACGATTAAGATTTATGACGAAAAAACAAAACAGAAAATACAAAATCAATATTAGCGGACTTCAAGTGTTAACAATTTAAACATGTAATTACTTTTTTACCAAGTTGGATTGATGATCGGTTAAAATGTCGTTTACGGTTTTGTTATGTCCGTCCGACACACAGTAGAATGGATACTGAATGAACACAACATGCAGCTGGCAAAATTAACGAGATTACTACGTACGTGATCATCACGAAGTAGTGATATGGAACTTTAGTAGCAACTATTGACAGTTCATTTCATTTTGATCTATGTTCCGATGATTGTTACGTATGTCAGGTAAATTCTTGAAAAATCCATTTTCCAGGTTCTACGTGATTTTTCACGTACCCTTGACGTTTCGATTTTTTTGAGTGTATGGAAATAGCTGAAGTGCAATGCAACGAAAACTTTAGTTCGTCTCCTGTACATTAGGGTGCCAATGAAAATCGATTTTTCGAATTTCAAAAAATGGTAGTGCTCAAAAGTTTTGTCTCCTCGAAAAAAGTCCCCATGCTAAATTTGAGCTCAATCGGACTTCATTAAGTGGACCCCCAAAGCGGTCAAAGTTTGGCTTTTTTGACCCATGAAAAATCTCCAAAGGGGGGGGGGGTACATGAAATTTCCGAAATCGAAATTTTTTTTTTTGATGCCAGATGTCTTAGAAATGCATGAAACGTCGAGATCTGGTGTTATTTGGAAAAAAAATTTTTTTTTTTGAAGAAATCGGCCTTTTGGGACTTAGTAAATTTTTGAGTTGGGGGAGTGAATTGAATTTGAAATGAACGATTTGAATTCAATTGCTGAGAAATTCAAGGCAATAGTATTGAAACATATCCTATATCATTGTTGGCCACTGAAAGCATATTATATGTGTTATTTCATTAGGGTGGTCCTTTTTGTTAAAAAATAAAAAAAAATAAAAATAGAATTTTAATTGAATATTGAAGACAATAGTATTGGAACATCTCTCACATTATCGTAAGCCATTTTCTACATTTAATATGTGGTATTTTATTAGGGTGGTTCACTTATTTTCCATTAGGGTGGGCCTTTCTGTCGAAAAATCATAATTTGAATGGGATATTAAAAACAATAGTATTTTATCACCTCCTTCATCATCGTAGGGCATTTCCTCCATTAGATTCGTGATATTTTATTAGGGTGGCTCACTTATTTTCCATTGGTGTTTGCCGAAAATTAAAAAAAAACAAGAAATTTTGAATTTGATCCTTTTAGTATTTTAATACCTCTTTTATAATCGTAGGCCATTGTCTTCATTTTTGTTTAGAGAGGCTTTAAATTCCTCTGAATTCGTGCGCCTCTAGTTCCATTTGATATGCGACATCATCGTAGGACACTGTTAACATATTTCATTAGGGAGTTTCTCTCATTTTCCATTAGGGTGCATCATTTTTCGTACAGTTTGAAACCATGATTTCTCTAAAAAGTCTCGTCCACTTTCCTTAACTATGGTGTCATTGTAAAAATTTCAATCTTAATATCTACAGACCGAAAGATTATGGTGTGGACTACTACATAATATTTGCGTAATGTTCGACGAAAAATGTAAAGGTAACTTAGTTAACAACAAAAGAGTTTTCTAGAAAGCCTCTCATAGTTAGAAAGGTCCTTTTGAAAAGTTTTGCGTGATTTTCATTCGGAATTCAACACTTCACTAAGCTGAACCAGTTCGGAGTCCTCGTCTCATACAAAATCCGCTTGTTACTTCGTGATTTCAGATGCACTCATCTCAGAGACCAAGCATTGAGCCTCAGTGACCTTTCCAATTTAGTTTTGCAAATTCCGAAGGAAATTCCAGAGAAAATTCTGAAGGAAATATCGAAGGAAATTCCAAAGGAAATTCCAAAGGAAATTCCAACGGGATTCCAGAGGGAATTACGAAGGAAATTCTGAAGGAAATTCCAGTGGAAATTCCGAAAGAAATTCCAGAGAAAATTCCGAAGGAAATTCCAGAAGAAATTTCTCAGGAAATTCCAGAGGTCATTTCGCAGGAAATTCTAGAGGAAATTCCGAAGGAAATTCCAGAGGAAATTCCGAAGGAAATTCTAGAGAAAATTCTGAAGGAAATTCCAGAGAAAATTCAGAAGGAAATTCCAGAGAAAATCCCGAAAGAAATTCCAGAGGAAATTCCAAAGGAAATTCCAGAGATAATTTCGAAGAAAATTCTAGGGGAAATACGGAAGGAAATTCCAAAGGAAATTCCGAATGAAATTCCAGAGGAAATTCCGAAGGAAATTCCAGAGGAAATTCCGAAGGAAATTCCAGAGGATATTCCGAAGGAAATTCCAGAGAAAATTCCGAAGGAAATACCGAAGGAAGTTCCAGAGGAAACGAAAATTATAGAGGTACTTCCGAAGAAAATTCCGAAATAATTTCAAAGCTTCAAAAGAAATTCCAAATGAAATTTCGAATCAAATTTAGCATGAAGCTCCAAAAGGAATTCCGAAGGAAACTCCAGAAGAAATTCCGAAGCAAATTACAAATCTCGACGAAAATAACGTAGAAAATTCCAAATCAAATCCCGAAGGTAGGGAGTCGATGCCGGTTATGGACCCTTTGCGTATTATGGACCCCCTACAGAAAAAGATAAAATTAACACTCAAAGCAAATTTATTCCTATGAAAATCCACCGGGGGAACTTCGATTACATTGTTAGTCAGCAGTTTCAGGCAAAATATTTGGTTTGAGACGCATAAATACAGATATTTGAACAGTTTTGTAAATGAAACCACACAAGAGGGTCCATAATACGCATTTCCAGGTGGGTCCATAATAGGCTCGTCGGCAGCGAGACGGATTACATGGGAATCAAATGGAGGGTCCATAATACGCAACGTCAAATTTGTAAACAATCCTATTATCGACCCCGGGAGGGTCCATAATAGGCATTCGGACAACAGTTTTTCAAATGCATATTTCGCTGGAAAAAATCTAACGATTTTGTATGTTTCATAGACGTACTATGAAGTAAAGACATTGAATTTGTTGTTAGACTCCACAAAACGTATATGCGTCTGAGATATCATTGCGGAAAAGCGTCTAGAATGAATTTCAGCTACTAAGGGGTCCATTACTAGCATTGAAACCCTAGCTCCAAAAGAAATTCCAAACGAAATTCCAAAGCAAATCCCGAAAGAAATTCCAAAGCAAATTCAAAAAGAAATTCCATAAAAATAAATCCGAATGGATTTTTGAAGAATGTTCCGAAGCAAATTCCAAAGAAAACTAGGACGAAAATTGCGCAGAAAATTCCAAATGAAATTCCGAAGCCAGAAATTGCAAAGGAAATTCCATAAGAAATTTCAAAGGAACTTCCGAAGCGAATTCCGAAGGCAATTCCAGAAGAAATTCCGAAACAAATTCCAAAGTAAATGCCGAAGAAAATTTTGAAGAACTGAAGAAGGAAATTCCGAAAGTAATTCCAAAGAAATCCAAAATATCTTCCTGAAGCAACTTACTGAAAGAAATTCATGAAGAAATTCCAAAGGAAATTCTGAAGTAAATGAGATATGAAGTTCCGAAGAATACTAAGGAATTTTAAAGGATACTCCTAAGAAAATTCCAAAAAAACAATTCGAAGGAAATTCCAAAGTAAATTCCGAGAAAATTCAACGGAAATTCTGATGAAAATTACGTAAAACAAACCAAAGGAAAATACCGTAAAAAATTCCAATCAAAACTTCTAAATAAAATTCCGAAATCTTCATAGGAAATTCCAAAGGTTATTCCAAAGGAAATTCCGAGGAAACTCTATAACAAATTTGGAAGTAAACTTCAAACGAAATTTCAAAGAGAATTTTGAAGGAAGTAATAAAGGAATTCCAATGGAAATTCTGAAGAAAATTTGATAAGTAGCCTCAAAGAAAACTGCAAAGGAATTTTAAAGGATACTCCTAAGGAAATTTCGAGGGAAATTCCAAAGTTAATTCCGAAGGAAACTAAAAAAAATCCAACGGAAATTCCGAAGAAAATTTCAGGGGAAATTCTGACGAAAACTGCGTAGAAAATTCCAAAGGAAATTCCAAAAAAAATCCAAAGGAAATTCCGAAGAAAATTCCGTGGAAAATTCCAAAGGAAATTCCAAAAACTCCATAGGAAATTCCATAAAAAAATTCAAAGCAGATTCCGAATGAAATTCAAAAAGGAATTTCTAAGGAAATTTCGAAGAAAAATCACAGCTCCAAAAGAAATTTCAAAGGAAACTTCGATGGAAACTTTCAAAATATAAGGGAATCCCGAAAAAAAAATTAAAAAAAAACGGAAAGAAATTCTAAAATAAATTTTGAAGCACATTCCAAAGGACATTCCGACGACAATTCTGAAAAATATCCAAAGCATATTCAGAAGGGAATTTCTAAGGAAATTCCAAAGAAAATTCCAAAGCAAATCCCGAAGCAAATTGCAATGAAAAAAGGAAGTTAAAAGGAAATTTCGTAGAAAATGTCTAAGGAATTTTCTATGGAATATCCAAAGCAAATTTGTAAGGAAATTCTCAAGAAAACTCTGTAGAAATTCAAAAGAAAATTGTAAAGGAAATTTCTAAGAATATTCCGCGCTAAATTTCAAAGGTCCAAAAGAAATCCCAAATGAATTTCCGAAGAAAGCTCCAAGGAAAATTTCGAAGGAAATTCCAATGCTTCGAAAGAAATTCCAAATAATATTTCGAATACAATTCAGAAGGAAGCACCAAAGACACAGGAAATTCCAAAACAAATTCTAGAAGAAATTCGGAATGAAACTCCAAAGAAAATTCCAAAGCAAATTTCGAAGGAAACTCATAAAGAAACTCCGAAGTAAATTTCGAAGAAAATTCCAATGAAAAGTTCAGAATGAAATTCCGAAGGACACTTCATTTCGAAGGAAATACCACAGAAAACTCAAAAGGGCACACAGTGCTTCGAACGTATGGCACTTGGGGACAAAAGTCATAACGGCATGTTTTATGCGGTTTTGCCCTACGATGTTGAGGAGGATCTCGTTATACACAAAAAAAAACTCATTATTGGCATAAATGACACATATTACATCAGTAATGGCATGAGTGGCTTATACGTCAACTTTTACATTTGACACAATAGAACAGTGCTCGCTTGTAAGAAACGTTCAAAATTAAAATGCATGAAAAAGTACTTGAGTCGTTTGCATGAACGATGTTTGTGACATGCGTAACCATAAAAGTGTCTCAATAACCAACTTTTTATAAAAATATTGAAGTACGGATTATTATATTCCCGTAATGAAATCCAATAAAAAAGGTTGAATAAAGTTTCTTTTTATTAGCAACACAATTCATTTACGAGCTATTAATCAACCGAGAACTGAATTATAGCTACAAAAGAAAATTGAAATGTCGTTTGACCAGAGGGTTTTATTTTCTTTTATCATTTTCAACAGAACGTCGCAATGGTTCGGTCAGCAAACTTTCATCCGATTTTTCTGCTTCCGAAAATGTTTGTTTGTACATGCTGTCCTGAACTTCCATCAAAGCCCCACTTGCAAACCAGTTTTACAGCAGTAAAAGCTTCCAACGAGATATCCTTCATGATACTGGATACAGCACAATTCATGAGCTGTTGTAGATCGACTGTAGCAGCTGTTTCTGATGCAGAAATCGGTTTCGGATTTTTTTTTTTTGTTTCTCTTGCTTTAGCGCATAAAAGCTAGGAAGCAAGTTCGGATGTAATTCGTTCAAAGTGGTTCGAAGAAAATTGTACTTTCGTTCCGACAGATCTAAACCAATGTTCAAAGCTAATGCCTGTGCTACAGCTATGACCTGTACTTGATCCCCACTCGAAGAATTTGATAAATTGCCAGCGAATGCGAGCTCTTCATTGATAAGATCTGCAACACGTCCCTTTTTAGTGTTTTTTGAACATTCATTGAATGATTTGTGAGGCTCCATGCAAGCCTTTGCAGCCGAGCTGGGAATATCTGCATCGTCAGTTTCCTGATTGCGCGGGAGCTGAACTGGTTTTGCTAACCAGTCGGAGTTTTGCTTCCCGAAAATGTTGCATGATCTTCCACATTTAGCCCACTTTTGGTTTATTTTTCAACAATGAAATTTGCAAAACGTCTTTAGCTCGTTCTCAAATATCTTGGAGAAAGAATCAGTGCCATAACATCTGTACATGAAATTCAGAACATGATTTTTCCGGTTGGGTGGAGCGGCAGAAAACTACTGCTCGAAACAATCTTAATTGATGGTTGTGGCAGCATATCCTAAAAATCATAAGATGACATACAATTGGCAAACATATGCAGCTGGAATCACTTCCAGAATTTAAAAAATACTTCAAATTTTATTTTTAAGTGGATTTCAGAAAGGTACTTTGAGGTACTTTTTTGTATGGGCAAAAAGCAGATAATTGTTTTAATTTTCTTCTGTATTAAAAAGCATGTAGCTCAAAAGCATCTTTTTCAACGATTGTTCAAATATATTACAGAAAATTGAATGGAATGACTCCTACTTACTTGTTTCAATACGGTTTATAACGATTTTCATTTTGAAAATATAATAAGGATGGGAATGAAGCGAATTGTAGAGGGACTGGATTGACCCGAAAACAATGAATAATATAGAACGATGAAACAACTTGTCAACACGTGGTGTTTCGGTTTGTTTTGAAAACTGCACGAATTTTCTAATATCTGTATTACACGCTCAAAACATATGTTAACATCATGGCCTACTTGATTCTGTCGAATATGAAAGTTGATTTTTCGACTTTTGTCCAAGGGACGAAGCACTGTGGGGCACTTCTAAAGATACCGAAGAAAATTCCACAGGATATTCCGAAGCAAATTCAGGATAAATTTCCAATTTTGATGAAAATTCCGTAGAAAATTTCAAAGGAAATTTCGTAGAAAAGTCCAATAAAAAATTTTAAAAGGAATTTCGAAGGAAATTCCGATTAAAATTCCAAAGGAAACTCCAAAGAAAATTCCGTTGAAAACTCCAACGAAAAAATCCATATGAAATTCCGACGAAATTTCTATAAGGAACTTTGTTACATCTTTGAAGAATAAACGAGAACTGACTGTTAAAACTGGAATTGCCTACGTTGTCACAACCGAATCGCGTGTACTATAGCAAGCAGAAGGCAACGTACTTTTGTTTCGGGAATGAAGGAGCCCAAGGCTGAGAATCTCTTTTGAAAATATAAACTAAACACTTTTGTTGCCCTTCATCGTCGCCCATCAAACTATTGTCATAATTTGAATACGTCAAAAATTATTTCATTCCCTTTTTATCTGTATTTTGATTATGGCAGTTAGAGTTGTGCTTCACTGAATTCACTGATTATTGTTATTGGAAAGTTTTATTTTAACTATTCAAAAGAAAACCTTAATGAAAATATCTTAACGAAGAGTTGCATGCCAATGAAGAATCATGATTCAAAACTATACAAACAAAGTTGATTTGTTAGATCTGTTGAGAATATTTTTTTTAAATTTACAAATTAAATGATCACCCTTATGCAAAACTGAGGACAATAGTTCCAATGAAATATCACTTATTATATGTTAACAGTGGCCTACGATGACATAGGAGATGTTAAATTACTCTTGTATTTATTATTCCATTCAAATTCTCAATTTTTTTCAAAGGACCACCGTAATGGAATATAAGTGAGCCTTCCCAATGAAATATCACGAATCTAATGAAGGAAATGGCCTACGATGATGGAAGAGGTGATAAAATACTATTGTTTTTTTTTATGATTTTTCGACAGAAAGGCCCACCGTAATGGAAAATAAGTAAACCACCCTAATAAAATACCACATATTAAATGTAGAAAATGGCTAACGATAATGTGAGAGATGTTCCAATACTATTGTCTTCAATATTCAATTAAAATTCTAACCACCCTAATGGAAAGTAAATGAACCACCCTAATGAAATATCACATATAATATGCTTTCAGTGGCCAACAATGATATAGGATATGTTTCAATACTATTGCCTTGAATTTCTCAGCAATTGAATTCAAACCGCTCAAAAGGTCGATTTTTTCTAAAAAAAAAATCCAAATAACACCAGATCTTGACGTTTCATGCATTTCTAAGACATCTGACATCAAAAAAAAAATTCGATTTCGGAAATTTTTCATGGGTCTAAAAAACCAAACTTTGACCGCTTTGGGGGTCCACTTAATGAAGTCCGATTGAGATCAAATTTTGCATGGGGACTTTTTTCGAGGAGACAAAACTTTTGAGCACTACCATTTTTAGAAATTCGATGGCAAAATTTTTCCCATACATTCCATTGGCACCCTACTGTACATCTATTTACACAAATACATTTGTTTGGAGGAATATTGGCTTTTTAATAGAACGAAAAATGACTTGTTCAACTCATTAGTAAAACAATCTTGACAAGTCGACAGAGACTCTTTGTAAGCGTTTAAGAAGTGTTCATTCTACTATTATTCATTGCAATGAAAACAGTTAAACATTGACTTAAATTCGGATCTGAATAGCATCTTCTCAGCTTTTTGTATTTTTTTTTTTTTGGCAATTGCTAAAGTATAGTTACTGTCTGTACCGTATAAAAGCTTTAGCTAAAGTGTATTTAATGCATGAAGGAAACCATCATTTTGAGATCAAAAATAGAAACACAAAAATATTTGATCGTTGGGTGTCTGCGTTGCTTTTGTCTGTCTTTGTTTTGAGTATGATTCATATGTGTATTTTGCTTAAATCCTTTGTCGGGATTCGAACCTAAATTAATTGAGAGATGATTATGATGACTCGCCGCGCCTATCCTCCGAACCATGAATGATGCATGTCTTGGCCAGGCAAATTGTGCAACTTCAAGCAGCGCCATTTCGTTGCTAGTTGTAAATATTGTCGATTTCACTACAAGTTGGACCGTCACAAATGTGTAAGCTCCTTCAAAGTGTGATAGCAGCTCAGGATTACATCGAATCATGATGATGTTTTGATGCAATTATTCCTTGTGGTTCTAGGAACAAGTGCATCAAATAAGTTGAGATGATCCGTTGCAAGCGTGCACTTCATCACACTTTTTCTGCACTCTTCAAATTTTGCAATAGTCCACCCCAAGTGAAGTGCGCAATAAGTTGGTGGACACGACTGTTGCACTTACATGTTTACCGCGGCTGTCGATTTTTTTGCTGTTGAGATTTTGTTTTGTTTTCATTGTGTGTGGCTAAAACAGTTGCACATTTGCACGCTTTATCTATCGTTTTAGCATCTCGCTACATTGAGTAATTGATAGGCGTGTGGTGAACGCTCGGGCCTATCAATCGTAAGGTTTTTGGTTCAATCCCAGGTTGTTGACATTTTTTTTGTTTTCAAATTCTGGTCAAACCTACGAATTTCAACCAGATTTCTTGTGCCGAGATTTCATAAGGGATATTTAGGTATTTATATAGTCTATTTGCCTGAGTGAGGGAAGGATTGACAATAAATACAGCATTATTGAAGTCTTCCTGTTTTTGTTGCTATGAAGCATTGAGAAAGACGATGCAATGAAGCATTGCGCGGTGACCTTATATCACCCATTAATGCACATTTAATTGCTACAATAAAGCAATGCTACATTGCATTCATAAAATAGGATTAAAGCATTATTGCACGCATATTGTAGAATAAAAGCAATGATGCATTGAACTCGTTGAATTAAAGTTAAAATATGGTAATACCTTAATGCTTGTGGTTACTTGGATAGGAATAAATTTGTTTCTAGTTTTAGCACTCATTGAACACTTCTACAGTTACCTATATCTGAGAGTATTGTTTGCCAATCGATTATTTTCATATTTTATATCGAGTAGCACTTGCCTTGCGAAGGCAAACTATTATCCAACCAGATGGATCATCGCGAGGACTTATACTTGTTCTTACCAGTCTCCCCATCGTCTGACTTAAGAGAAGTGGTAGAAGGTGTTCTACATAGAGACTGTTATGCTTTTATTTTTCAATATGGGACAGCACTAGTTTGAAATTTTTTTGCAATGTTTTCGAACAAACTTCTTAATTTTATGTGCGCACATGGATGTATACATAAAATAAATGTGAGCTACTGTTTTTGGAAATCAATATGGGACATAGCACTAATCCTCAAGAGCACTAATCCTCAAGAGCACATAGGTGAATACTATAACCGATTGAGTGAATTGCTTGATTTTCTTATAATAATTCCCATACAAACTGCGAAGGGCTTTTACAGTTACAGTTTTTATCCAAATGAGCTCAATTTTTGGGAGGACAGAGGTATTTGGGAAGGCCCAAGCAAGACGGTTTGTTTTCGGAACGCCAAGAAGTTTTGCTGTCAGTGTCAGTTTTGTGTTCAGTCGAGAATGGATTACCAACTGGTGAGTTCGTTTCATGCTTATGATAACACATTTTTTCTTGAAAGCGTAACTTTTATGTAATATTAAAACAAACTTTGTATGGTTCGTCACTATAAGTGTCGGCATTATGCTATTTTCTTATACAATTTCAATATACATATATTTTTCTCTTTTTGACATTAAAAATTATCTTTTGAATTGTTCGACATTGTGAATGTTGACGTATTTTTTAAAACTTCTACCATATCGAGACAAAATGCACAGTAATACTCATATGTCATTTTCAAACAAACTATGTATGGTTTGTCACTACAAGTGTCGGCATTATTCCTGTTTCATATAATTTAAAATATGTACATGTAATTTTCAGTTTTCGTCATTAATAAAAACGTCTTTTGAATTGTTCGACATTATAGATGTTGACGTATTTTTTAAAGCTTCTACCAAAAACTTCTCGAGATAAAAATACAAAACTAGCTTTAAATATAAGTCGTATATTTCCCCCTTGTCCATGGATCGCATCACCGACCAGAGGTGACTCCCAGATCTTTTCCTCCCTCACTAATAAACACCCTTCCCGTGGTGATTGTGGAGATGCAGAGGTATTCTCGGTCTCTAGAAGCAACAATCATTACACCCTAACATTCCTTCCCCATCCCAACTGACTGTAAGGACTTGGCCGGCGCCGTTATTGATCAATAATATTAGATCTGTTAAAATTGCACTTCGAGAGTAAGCGGAAACTCCCATCCCTTATTCATTTGGATCGTAGTGCAATTCTTACCAGTTCCGATCAATCACGGAGTAGCAACCATTGACATGTACAGTCAGTCTATGCTATGCTATGCTATGCTATGCTAAATGAGCTCAATTTTTGGGAGGACACTCCGAATTCGATCTAGAATCGAATGAGCGGTATGAAGTAAAAACGATATTTTGAACGGCACTAATACTTAGTTTAACCCTCTCTTTCCCATGGTAGCACAGGTGATCCGCCGATTTTCGTCGAACGCTAGCTAAACCGCATTGGTACGATGAGCTCAATAATGATTGGAATAAATTTATGCGCTCATTTGTCTCATCAAACATCGAAATAAGTGACCTACGGGTCAAACTATTGAAAAACAATCAATTCTTTTTAAGTGATTTTGAATAATTTAGCTTATTTGCAACAACTTTTGTTCAAGCACTTTTTTTAGTAACGCCATTTTGACAGTTAAATTGTCGAACAAAGCTGTGGGAAAGAAAGGGTTAAATTTCATTAATTCTTATATATAGGCCTACCCAATACCGAATCAGTCTAATGTGCAAACCTTTTAGAGTAAATATTTTACGCCCCAGCCAACAGTACACGGTGCAAAATATTTCTGGGACTGAGAACCCAACAATCAGTACAACATGAAAAGTACCTTTCCATTGTCAAACAGATGTTTGTCCTTCAATCCAATTTGGGTCATATATTTGACCCCTTGTAGTACAGGCTATGTTAAGTAGGGAAAATAATTGAATGTCTGACATTTTTGTTGTGATTACTGAAAACTCAAAATTCTATTTTCAAATGCAACAAGCATATAATTGTGATACAGAACAATGGTAAGTATAGTAGCTGCAGTTTGATTTGATTTAAAAGCATTTTTCTAAATAGAACATATCACATACAAAGTGAATGCACAGTCATGACAAACATGCTTACAAGGGAAGGTCACGATGGTGTTACACGGGGTTTTCAACCGGACTATTTTTGTTAGATTCTACATGTCGAAATATGAAAAACTCCAAAGCCTTTCGGGTGATGGACCAGTGGTGTAGCCAGGAGGGGCTCTGAAAGGGGAAATTTTGTACGTATACTATATTATTAAGCTAATTGGAAATTTGACAAAAATATTTTTTTGGTGTCTATTGTGATGGTAGAGAACAGAATTGACACTAATGTATGTTTAAAATGTATTTTACATGCCATAGGCGCAATCGGGATGGGTTTAGTATTGGTATACTATTATAATAAAACCAAATTTGTTTTGGTGTCCATATTACATGTTAGTTACGCCAATGTCATGGAAAATACATTTTAAACATACACTAATGTCAATTCTGTTCTCTACCTTCACAATAGATACTAAAAAAATATTTTTGTCAAATTTCCAATTAGCTCGATAATATAGTATACGTGCAAAATTGCCCCTTTCAGCGCCCCTCTTGACTACACCACTGGTCCATCACCCGAAAGGCTTTGGGGTTTTTCATCTTTCGACATGTAGAATCTAACAAAAATACTCCGGTTGAAAACCCCGTGTAACACCATCGTGACCTTCCCTTGTTAGACCACTGCACTAAATTCTGAAAATAAATGATCTAAAGATTAGAAAGCGATACAATGTAATGCCACTTCATATGGTTTACATGACATAATTTGTGGTTCTTCCGCAGCGCGAGGTCATATCTATCCACATCGGGCAGGCCGGTTGCCAGATTGGGAACGCCTGCTGGCCATTGTTCGCGCTTGAGCATGGCGTCGGGGCCGACGGCAAGATTGGCTCGCGGGCCCAAGCTGACGACACTATGCACACGTTTTTCCACGACACCCGATCGGGTCGGGTCGTGCCACGCAATATGTTTCTAGATCTGGAAGAATCGGTGATAGACGACATCAAAAAGGGACCCTATCGAGACCTCTATCACCCACTGTACATGATCAGTGGTAAAGAGGACGCGGCCAATAACTACGCTCGAGGACACTACACAGTTGGTCGTCAGAACCTCGAACCTGTTACGAATGCTATACAAAAGCTTGCGGAGCAATGCGATGGACTGCAGGGATTCTTGATCTACCGTTCGTTCGGTGGAGGCACCGGGTCAGGATTTTCGTCCTTGCTGATGCATCAAATTGCTATGGACTTTGGCAAAATATCAAAGCTGGAATTCTCCGTATATCCTGCTCCTATGATTTCAACATCCGTCGTCGAGCCTTACAACACTGTGCTGACCACGCATACCTCCATGGAATCTTCCGATTGTTGCTTCATGATGGACAATGAAGCCACGTACGAGATATGCTCCAAAAACCTTCAAATTGGTAGACCGGACTATCGGCATTTGAACGGACTGGTCGCTCAAATTGTATCATCCGTGACCGCCTCGCTGCGCTTCAAGGGAACGATGAACGTGGATTTGAACGAGTTCCAAACTAATTTGGTTCCCTATCCTAGGGTACATTTCCCTCTGGTGTCGTATGCTCCTCTTTTATCAGCCTCAAAAGCCCAACACGAACTCTCCTCCGTAGCCGAGATAACCAACGCGGCATTCAGCCCCCAGAACACGATGGTTAAGTGCGATCCCAGAAGTGGCAAGTATATGGCGTGCTGTTTGCTCTATCGGGGAGACGTCGTTCCCAACGATATCAACAACGCGATCACGGCCATCAAAAACAAACGGAACATCATATTCGTCGATTGGTGTCCGACGGGATTCAAAATAGGCGTTAATCAGCAATCGCCGGACATCCTACCGGGAGGTGACCTGGCCAAACCCAAGAGGGCCGTTTGCCTGCTGTCCAATTCGACGGCCATTGCCGGAGCTTGGGAACGCATGAATTACAAGTTCGATCTCATGTACAGGAAGCGCGCGTTTGTCCATTGGTACGTCGGCGAGGGCATGGAGGAAGGCGAATTCAGCGAAGCGCGGGAGGATTTGGCCGCGCTGGAGCAGGACTATATTGAAGTCAGTTGTGATAGGGCCGCTGAGGGTGAAGATTACGGTGATGATGAATATTAGGTGTTGAGTTTTTTTTGGTTTTGGTCATGTCTTGTTTGTCTTTTTTTTATGAAATGAATGTGTTAGAATAATATATGTTTGATAATTTCTGAAAGAACGTCTGCTTCTTTATATTAATAAATTCTTAAATGAGAAAAATTGAATTGATATTGATATTGACTTGTATTGGTATTCTATGAGCTATTTTTTGGTGGACTCGATAGACTTGATCTCCTGGGAAACGGGCAGGATCTTGTGCATAGCATAGCATAGACTGACTGTACATGTCAATGGTTGCTACTCCGTGATTGATCGGAACAGGTAATAATTGCATTGCGATCCAAATTAATAAGGGATACGAGTTTCCGCTTACTCTCGGAGTGCAATTTCAGCAGATCTAATATTATTGATCAATAACGGCGCCGGCCAAGTCCTTACAGTCAGTTGGGATGGGGAAGGAATGTTAGAGTGTAATGATTGTTGGTTCTAGAGACAGAGAATACCTCTGCATCTCCACAATCACCACGGGAAGGGTGTTTATTAGTGGAGGAGGAAAAGATCTGGGAGTCACCTGTGGTCGGTCATGCGATCCATGGATATGGAGGAAAAATACGACTTATACTTAAAGCTAGCTGTGCATTTTTGTCTCAAGAAGAAAATTCTTTGGTAGATGTTAAAAAAAATACGTCAACATTCATAATGTCGAACAATTAAAAAAATATTTTAAGTAATGTCAAAAATTTTATATGTATATTAGAATTGTATAAAACAGGCATAATGCCGACACTTGTAGTGACGAACCATACAAAGTTTGATTGAATATTACATAAAAGTAACGCTCTCATGAAAAAATGTGTTAGCATGAAACGAGCTCACCAGTTGGTAATCCATCCTCGACTGAACACGAATATCTTTTCACACGCACACAGCGCGAACAGCAAACGGCGCCCCGAAAACGAATCGTCTTGCTTGGGCTTTCTTAAGCACTCAGGCGTTAACCACTTGATTCTACCCTTGTGTCCCAGTAACTCAAACAAAATTTTCATTTTTTTTAATTATTGCTTTTAAAAACATTATTATAGTGCTGTTAGACCATCCTTATGGAATCATATAATATCGAGAATACGGAACGGACCATTTCGCAGCCGATTTCCGTAGGGTTGGACTATGCTATGAATCTTTAGCCCTGTAATGTTAATTGTGACCTAGGTTCCACATACTTCATATCGCTTAAATGTCTTCAATGAGTTTGTATAAGTTAATTGCACACTATCTGCATGTATGGACCATGTAGAATCAATAATCGCATAAGTAACCTTTATTCAAGAACTGAACATTTTTCAGAGAGTCCATTTAAAATCAGTTTTCTAATTCTCGGATTTTTTTTTTTCGCATACCTAAGAAATTTAAAACGTGACAAGCCAAACCATGTCACGCTTACAAAATTTCCGGAGGACTCATACAAAAACCGTGACAAAGGCGGTCGAAAAAGTTGAAATTTAGCATGACATAATTTGTGTACCATCCCTTATAAGAATCGACTAATTACCTTTTCAGTGATCTTTCAAATAACTTTCAAGAAACTGGTCAATTATCGCCTCGATTCCCGTCGCAAAGGTCCCATTAAAAATTTGCCATGGACCTAAATGTAAATCCAGTAAATCTATCATGTACCTTGCCAGAAATCCCCAATAACCATTCTAGAAATGTTTCAAAGATGTTGGTAATGTGCTATAAGTTATTTTTTTTTAGTTTGCTGTCAGTAACACAGCGTAACAAAAACTACATTTTTGCTTGTCTCAATTAAATTATGTGTCTCTAGTAGATTTGGGATCGCTGAATCGAATGCGGTTCTCAGAAATGTTCCAGCACGTCACAATTTTTAGCTACAGGTAGCCGAAGTTGTATAAAACACTAGTTTAATGGATGTTTACATGAAATTTTAAGTATGATTAATTGAACTTTTTTGTGGTTTAACCCAGCAAGCAAACAAAACAGGACTTCAACTATAATTTGACTTCAGATATAATTTGATTGAAATTTCTCGATAAAAACAATATTAAGTCGATTTTTTCAACATGCTTGCAGTCTCCATACAAAACTCTTCGTTTCTCTTATATGGCAAAATACAATACTTTTCTAAAACACCAAAAAAAGCTTTTAAGCGTGGATAGTATTATGAACTTTGCTGATAAATATTGTTATACACATAAAGTTTGAATTCTGTGGCAAATTAAGCGAAGAAATTGTCTTACAAGCTAGCAAACTTGCATGCAAGGTGGCTGAAATAGTACACTCAAAATAATCCAAACGTCATTGTTACGTGAGAACATACGTGATTTTTTTCCATCGCACTTTTCACGTAGCTCTTACGTAAATCATAGGTAGCCCAGAATGAACGCATGAACTTTGGAAGTTCGTCCATTCCACCGTCGCTAAACGTAAGAGCTACGTGGATTTTCCGGTAGCCTTTACGAAGCGTTTCAATAGGACCTAGATGTACTAACTGTAATAAAGACCAATCTTATTTCTAACCCAAGTAACATTGGTAGCTGAATAACAGTTTATTCAGCTAAAAAGAGGCTGTATAAACCGCATTTTAGCTGAATAAGCTGTTATTCAGCTATCATTATTACTTGGGAATAGGCTTTGGAAGAAAACTAATTCCCAATTGGAAAATGTAAACAAACTTAAAAGATTGTGATATTTTTATTGTCAATCTTGTAAAATATCGTGAACAGGGTTTTAAGTCAGGGAACTATCAATTGGTTCTCCAAGGGGTTTTTAAAACACAAGTTGTTCGGTTGAGTACCAAATGATTTCTGACCAGATTTATTTCTCCTGTTTATCATTACACTTCTATCTTCCCTTTTCTTTATACCTTTCTCTTTTACGCATGCATCTCTCTTTCTCACTATTCTTGATTTACATTTTATGTTCGAAACCGGTGTCTTCCTATTTTACCGAATGTCATATTGAACTTGCATACCACAACTCCTCATCCCTTTAAGAAATTACTAAACATTTGTATATACAATTATCCAAACAGTTGTTCAACTAAAATTCATCAATCTTAGCATTTCCGATAGCTTATCTAATAATAAACAAAATCTTTCTTCCTTTTCTTCTTCGATCTTCTTTCACTTCTTCTGATAGGATTCTGTTGAATCTCTAAATTTTCATCTTCAAAACTTAAACCTTCTAAATCTTGTTCTTGAAATATAGACGAATCGGCAGGGTAACCGTAGAACGACGAACTTGATTCTGAAAATTCATCTTCTTCTCTTCTTCTTTTTCTATTATTATCTTCTACATTTTCTTCTTCATCACCTTCCTGCTGCTGTAAACAATCTGCGTGCGGCCGATGCGCTGCATCAACTGCACCCATCAAACTCTCTCCTCGAAAAACTACTTTGTGATCCCTTTTGTGGTATGAATCAGGCTGCACTTTCAGTTGACGCTTGTGCGCCCAAATCATCCTGCCACCGAGGGAAACTCTTAATGTCGTCAACCGTTTCCTTTTCCGTCAAAGCATTAATCCTCCCTGATGGTGTCGAAGGTCTAGCAAAAGTATTTCTCCATCCCTGATAAAAAACGTCCAGCCACGTACGACCCATCAATGGTACAAACTCGTTGTCGCACCGGAGTACTACCAGAGAAAGTTCTCTGCTGATGTCTCCTACCTGTATTGGGACGAAAACTTTTCCTAAAATCGCCAAACGCATTCCATCTATAACTACTAACTTTTTGTTGCAAGGTTTCAAGGAACGGGTACTGAAATTTCTCAAAAACAAATTTTCCGAAATGACGCTCTCTGCAGAGCCGCAATCAATTTCCATTGTTAGCCTCTTTCTGTCCGCTAAAACTTCAACATAACACGGTTCGCTAATCTTCTTAACCGCCGAAATCATCATGCAAGGGGATTCATCTTCCGATTCTGTATCTGTGTCATGTAAATCCGTCTTTAATCTCTTAAATAACGCGGATGTAGAAGCTTTTGAGGATTTAGGCGACTGAATACGGTTAACACTGCTTCTTTCCTTGCTTGGGCTCTTTTGGTTCAGCTTGTGACAAAACTTTCTAGTATGCCCGCGTCTTTTACAAAACGAGCATAAAAATGATGGTTTCCCACCATTGTTCTCGCGACGCTCTTCAAACCTGCGGTTTCTCCGGCCTCCTCTAGAAAACGATCTATCTCTGCTGTAACTCCTACTCCTGCTTCGACTTCTACGTTCAAATCTAACGCGAGAACGATCTACACTAGCACCAAGTCTTGCAATGACGTTACCTCGGGTACTGGTCCTTTTGTCATCGTCTTCCTTCAAATAACGCGTCCTGTCACTAGAGATCTCCTGATTGACGATGATACGCTCAGCTTTGGAAGCAGTGAGATCGTCTTCATCAAATAATCGCTTATGCAACTGCCGATCCAAAACACCGATTACTAATACATCGCGAATAGCTCTCTCTTTAAAACCACCAAAATCGCACTCTTCGGCCAATTGCTTGACGGCAAGTGTGGGGTTCGGATTACTCGTAGAAGTACACTTTCACGTTTCTCACGAATTCTATACACAGTCTATATTTTGCTCAACAACCGCTACATCCAACTTCCCTTGCTGACACTGATCTTCTTCCCTTCTCTCCTCTCTACCATCCATCATCCTACACTGAACTAAAACAGCTTTATTTATATTTAGGATTCAACCGAGGGTACGACCCTACAACCCCCCCTTAACTTATTTTAGTGTGGCAGGTAGTCCAAAAACCTAGCAGCACAGACAAACAGACGTAACACTTAGAACAAATCTCGATCAAAACCATAGTCACGAGGACATGTACGCCCAATGCTAAAATCGGTGTGTTTGGCCGACGGGCCAACAGATGGCGGTAGTGTGTAAACGTCACACACGTACAAAAACGATGCGAACGCTATGGGTGGCGGATTGGCCACCTGACATATATTTGAATCGACCGTTAAAAAGGAAGTCGATGGACAACGATAAGAGTGTGACGTCTGTTTGTCTGTGCTAGCAGGCTCTTTCCTATTTCGTTGCAAATGTAATCTTCGATCGATTAGTTCCCTAGCCTCAGTTGAAACTTGAATATCCTCATTTCCAGCAGCTAGACTGTGTTCTGCTTCTTCGTTTGAAGGCACTGCATCATTGCTGCTCTCGCAAGTTGAAGTCACATCTGACAACTTTTTGAGATGTGAGATGTTACGGCGACATTCCTTACCAGTTTCCAACGATTTTATGGTCACATCCGCTCCCCGTCTTCGAACAACAGAATGCTCTTCTGGTGAGAAATTTGTGCTAAGCTTATTCTCTTTGCGAAATCTTTTAACCAATACCTTATCGCCCACCTCAATGTTGCTTTGACAAGCTCGTCGTTTTTGATCAGCGTAAACCTTCCCCTTTTCTTTTTGTTCTCGATCGCGATCACTGACTCCTTCATCGGCTGAAACCTCACGTGGTATTTGCGGTAGTTTGCTGCGAATTCGCCTTCCAAACATTAGGTCAAAAGGACACCGTCCTGTTGTAGGATGAGGAGTAGAATGGTAGGACAAGATGTATTGATCCAGAACTCTTCTCCAGTCTTGACCTAACTCCTGAGCAATCTTTAGTCGTTTCAAAATGGATCGATTCTGTCGCTCCACTTCGCCATTTTGCTGCGGCCAGTATGGAATGGTATTCACCAGACGAATCCCCATCTCTTCACAAAAGGTGCTGAACTCTTCACAAGAAGTACTCAACTGAGGACCGTTATCTGCGCGTAAAGTTATGGGCACCCCGTAACGGCAAAAAATCTTAGACAGCTGTAAAATAGTGTCGTTTGCTGTAATCTGTGTCATCTCACAAATTTCTATGAAGCGACTGTAAAAATCCACAACAACGAACAGTGTCTGTCCCTCTGGTAATGGACCTAAAAAATCTACCGCAACTTCTTCCCAGGGCCCATAAGGCATCTCCTTACGAATCATCGGTACAGGTGGATCCGGAGCAGCAACCAAAGCACATGAGCGGCATTTCTTCACAAAATCCTCTACCGCTGAATCCATTTTAGGCCACCAAACAGCACAACGCAAATGAGCCTTCATCATTCGCATACCGATATGTCCTTCGTGGGCAACACACAACACACGGTGACGCAGCACAGCAGGTACAACAATTCTGTCAGTTCTCAAAAGGACATCATCACAACGACATAGTTCGTTGGCAACTATACGATAAGCCAACGGAATCTCATCGACCTTATCTTGATCCAGACACTCTAGAATTTGGCAAATCTCCGGATCTTCTCGTGACTCTTTAACTATTTCCTTCCAGTCTAATGCAGCTGTTGTTGCTGCATACAGAGCAACTTGTCTGATCGCAATTTCTTCTGATGGATCAAATGGGATCGGTTTGAGTGTCGCCAGCCGAGATAAAACATCTGCTACGTTTTTCTCGCCAGGTATGTAGATAACTCTGTAGTCGAATGCTTGAAGCCTCAATACCCAACGTTCGATTCTAGCACAAGGTCTCCAGCGCACGGTGAACAAGAACTCCAAGGCCTTGCAATCAGTCAAAATATCGAATTCATTTCCGTACAAATAGGTGTAAAAACGCTCAACGCTCCATACGATAGCCAAGGCTTCCTTCTCGGTTTGGCAGTACTTTTTCTCCGTCTCTGTTAAAGATTTTGAGGCACAACTGACGACTCGACTACATCCTGACCTATCTGTTTGAAGGAGCAGGGCCCCTAGCCCCGTTGGACTAGCATCAGCCATGACTGCAGTGCGGTCTTCAGTGTTGAAGAATCCTAATGACCCGGCATTGGCCATTGCAGCTTTGATTTGTTCAAAAGATTGTTGATGTTGCTCAGTCCAAACAAACGCACAGCCCTTTCTTGTTAACTGTCGCAGAGGTTCATCGAGAGTAGCCAAATCAGGAATGAATTTGTTTAAATAATTTGCCAATCCCAAGAAACTGCGGACCTCCGATTCAGAATCAGGTTGACGGAAGGACAGTATTGTTTCAATCTTTGAACTCAATGGATATATACCTTCAGCTGAAATAGTATAACCCACAAAATCAATTTTCTTTGCACGAAATACGCATTTCTCCCAGTTGAGTTGGACTGACGGATCGTTAAAACGTTTCAATACTTCATTAAGCCTTTCGTCGTGTTCTTGTAGATCCTTTCCTTCAACTACTACATCATCTAGATACCAATATGTTCCAGTGCAACCCGCTAATATCTGGTCCATGACCTTTTGGAACAGTTCCGGAGCACAGACCAATCCAAAAGGAAGTCTTTTAAACCGAAAAAACCCCTTGTTCGTGATAAATGTGGTGACATCTCTTGACGCGGGAGCTAATTCAACCTGACAAACACATCATAGATAGTTGCAATTGCTTTATTTAGTCATCTCTAACGACCTACCTGAAGGAATGCGTCCTTGATGTCCAACTTGCTCCAAATCTTACCTTCACCTAATCTGGCCATGTACTCATCCACCACAGGCATCGGATGACGTTCACGAAGAACCGCTTTGTTCACTCGCCGCAGATCAAGGCAAATTCTCGGCTCTCCATTGCTTTTTCCCACTACGACCAGAGGGGAAACCCAAGTGGCAGGGCCGTGCTTGACTTCAATAATATCCGTTGCTAACAGTTGATTCAACTTCTTGTCCACTGCAGCCTCGAGTGGAATTGGGACGCGTCGAACCGGTTGAAAAACAGGCTTAACTTCCGGATCTGTATGGATGTGTACCTGCACGTCTTTAATCTTTGGAAAAGGTTCGACCTGATGTGCGATACTGTTGACTTGCAGCCCTACTTGAAGGATCCCCAGTTGCTTGGCCGTTTGGTCTCCCAAAATGCTCCTTTGTCCACCTTTGATGACGAAAAACTCCGCCCGAACAGCCTTATGCCCAACTTTAACATCAGCCACGAAAGTTCCAAGTATCGGCAGAGGATTATCGTTTGCATAGCCTTTGAGAATTTTACTGCTGCCTTTCACGCACTGGTGTACTACAATACAAGCCTGCTTGAGGTTCTCCCACACATTGGCAGGAACAAGATTCACATCAGATCCAGAGTCAACTAGTAGATCCAACTGAATTCCGCCAACCACACATGGCACTACGTTGGATTCGTTGCCGGAATGGAATGTATAGTAGGTTTTCGATGATTCAGCCTCCTGGACAGCTAGCTCAGGGGCGGACTCCTCTACAGCTCTCACGTTTTTCGTCAGCGGTGGCTGCTTCCTCTTTCGGGATCGACAGCTCGACTCGAAGTGACCAACTCGTTTACAGGCATGACAAACTTTTCCTTTTGCTGGACAGGTTTCGGAAGTAGAAATATGATCACGGCGACCACAGTTATAGCAAGTATATCCGTCCTTTCCACTAAACTTTCCCTTGAATCCCGTAGACTGATAGCGAAACTTCTTCTGAAGTGAACCCGATTCGTTTCCAATTCTCAAAACCTGCTGTCCAAAACCTGCTTGTTCGTTCCTCCTGTTAAAACCTTTCACCTGATGATCTATCCCTTCCAACGTCACACCTAACGACTCAATCTCCGCCAAGCACCTATCTTGCTGTAGTATCCTACGCCGCAGTTCTTCAGACTGGCACCCTTCGATGATAGTATCGATAAGGAATATTTCACTCAACACCTCTTTAACTTCTTCCGGATATTTGTCAAAGCCGCAATCGGAAATCTGTTGTCTCAAACGTAGAATGAAATCGGCGAACCGTTCTCCTTCCTTCTGCTTTATCTGCCGCAACTTGTACCTCTCCAAACAGTCTTGGCGATACGGCTGGAAGAATGCATCTAATGCATTGACCGCCACATCATACCACTGCCTCTCAAGAGAAACCAATGGGAAGTTTTCTCTGTCCGGCAAATTGTGGAACACCCGTTGCAGTTGTGGACCGCCTAGATGTAGTAACTTCGCTCTTCTCTGCTTTTGGTCACAAATTCCATAAGCATCAAAGTAGCACTCAAGAGCTCCTTTCCAGGTCTTCCACTCCTTGAAAAGCTTTTGCTTTTCAATTTCTTTGCAACGAAATTGTGGGAGTGGCCGGGAGTCTTCCATCTGCAATTATAACACAATTTCGAAATTCTAAACCAACCGTTTCACGAGCTTGCATTTGAATATGTTTATTGTCATATTTGTTTATCTCAATTCGTCATATAAAATAATAAAGCAAAACACGAGAAAATCATATTTTATTTGATTCGTATACTTCAACTAATTAACTTTTAGAATACATTTGCAACCGAACCCGTGAAATTATATTTCACCTCCTGTCCATTGACCAGGTACACATACTCATTTGTAAATTATACCCGGGAGCATATCGCACACTCCCCCCCTGCTATGCCAACAGGTACATTCATATTTCACAACAGTACCCGTGAATAGACATTCACCTCCTGTACACTTACAGGTACAAACAACTTCACTGTGACCCGGGACCAAATTTCCTTTTTGATCCCCTCCTGTTACCTCAACAGGTACACTCTAGAAAATAACGCTTCTTCTTATCACTCCCCATTTGTAGCATATAAGTCAATGTTTTGTTAGCATCCATCTCAAAGACTATCATCAACTGCTCCCCTGTTTATTTTATTTCATCCGAACATTTTCAACAGGTCAACATTTTCTCATACACCCCTTCGACTTCAGAAAATCGGCATTACACACATACTATTGCCCGTCAGTAAAATGAAAGTATGAGCCAAGAAAATTTGACGCCATCTTCCACCTCTTTGCCAGCGGAACACAATGGTATAATGATAATCTCAAAACACTATTTTTCGGAAATCCATTTCTTACCTTCAATCCTCTATCTTCGTCGCCACTTTGTGGGGTTCGGATTACTCGTAGAAGTACACTTTCACGTTTCTCACGAATTCTATACACAGTCTATATTTTGCTCAACAACCGCTACATCCAACTTCCCTTGCTGACACTGATCTTCTTCCCTTCTCTCCTCTCTACCATCCATCATCCTACACTGAACTAAAACAGCTTTATTTATATTTAGGATTCAACCGAGGGTACGACCCTACAGCAAGGACAAAATCGATTGCTTTTTCGTATTGTCCTTGGCGACGAGTCCAAAATTTATAGCTATGTATGACATCTGACTCCTTTTTATCGAAACGCTTTGTCAACTCCTCAGTCATTTGCTTGTAGGTCAAGTCTTTAAAATCTTTACCCGGGAATAAAAGCTTTAATTGGGTAAAAACTTCACGGCCACATACCGCCAAGAACGAAGTTTTGTACTAGTCTTCCTTGATATTGTTATGCAAAAACAGCCATTCTAACTGCTCTTGGTATTGAGCAAATGGTATGGTACCAGGCAAATAAGGCTCAGTAGTGGTTTGCAACATACTGAAAGCTTTTCAGCCCGAGAACGCAACCGACTCCCAGCAGCAACAGCCCAACAGCAGCACAGCAACCTCCGGAATCCCATCCTCGTCGCCACTGTAAAATATCGTGAACAGGGTTTTAAGTCAGGGAACTATCAATTGGTTCTCCAAGGGGTTTTTAAAACACAAGTTGTTCGGTTGAGTACCAAATGATTTCTGACCAGATTTATTTCTCATGTTTATCATTACACTTCTATCTTCCCTTTTCTTTATACCTTTCTCTTTTACGCATGCATCTCTCTTTCTCACTATTCTTGATTTACATTCTATGTTCGAAATCGGTGTCTTCCTATTTTACCGAATGTCATATTGAACTTGCATACCACAAATCTGAGCATTTTGAATCCTGTTTCCCCAATTTTGTGGATTTGGTCTGTCTTGTTGAAGCCTTCCCGTGCTATAATTGATAGAAGTTATAAATCAGGTATAAAATATAAAGTAATGCAGGGATTCTTCGGTATTCGAAGCATATTTACCTTGAAATCAATCTTACACAGTGTTTAAAGCAGCAGCAGCTTCTGAAGTTCTTCAAAAATCAAGCGGGCGCCATCTTAGGATTTGAGCTCAACATCGAATGTACGTACACTATGCAGATGCCAAAATGAACTTAGGCACCTACGTGAATTCCACGTAAGTGCGATAGGTATCCTCAGTAAACATTACCGAGTCACTATTTGGTGGTTATGAACAGTCTTCCAAATTGCCTTTGCATTTCGTTGCTTTAATGTATAAAACAAAGAGAAAGAGAATGCACGATCCTTATTTTACAATCCAACAAGGCTTTGATTTGCTCCAATAATTTCGGTGAAAATACTGCATCATTTATTTGAATCATTTGTGGCTCCTTCGACTTAGCGCACTAGGCTGCAGGATGATAACAAACATTGTTGGTAGGCTTAGCAACCAAGAATGTTTTCTTTTCATTGCAAGGTCAAAAAGTTCTTGTCAGTACCTATCCAGTGGATGAATCGGCGCAATGTATTTCTTCTGATTTCATAAGACTGGGTGCCAAACCAAAGCAATTAAAATTATTGACAGTCTGATCTGCAATGTTTTTAAACATACACAGCGGGGATTCGCTGGTTGGAACACGACTGCCTTCCATTTAGCAAATCCGACCAGTTAGTTGGAGCGACTAACAGCTGGTGAAAATGTTCCAGACTAACGCATCTGGAGCGCAAATCCTTACGAAATATGTGCGTACATACACATTTGTTCTATATAGGGACACTTCAATGCCGATGTGGGGTATTAAGAGGTGCGGGCGAACATCAAATCAGTATTTGTGATAACATCAGTTTTGAAGTGGTAGTTGTGCAATGCCAACTTCGGCGAGCCGAAAGTTCACGAAGCAGCCGAAGATGACGTCACGTTGAGGAAACTGCGAACAAAATTTTTCGCAGCCCTGTCGTCACCATCAGCTGATCGTTTGTTTACATCTTTTTCGTGACTAATACAAGCAAACACATACTAAGAGCCGGACCTGTTATATATGACATTGCTTCAATGCGCCGGTACTCAGACGTCAAATCAGTTTGACATCTTTTCTTGGCATTCGAGTGCTTTTAAGTTGGATTTTTTTTTCAACCACCGAACATCCAACCAACGAGTCATTCCATGTAATGGACCCCCAGCGAGCAAATTCCCATTATAAATTGTCTCTTGCCAATAGGAAATATATTGCTGAGTTAAGTGATGATAAGCTAATAACTGCAGTACTAGCAGAATACTGACGACATAAATGACCTTAACTAACGAAAATATAACTGACCTTTACATCAGACTCTTTTTTTATTTTTCGTAGAAAGAGTTAATCTTTAAACGAATGATATTACTCATATAAATTATAAGTTTATACCCATGGTAAGTACATTAGACTACAACACTTTTATTTATTTACTATACTGTTTACATTGCCCTTTAGATAGGTTTGAAATAGGTTTCAAGAAGTTCCAATTGAAAGCTCGTTGAATACCGCATTTTTGAAAGGGGTAGTTTTTATGCTTACCAAGGCTGGCAATCCGAGGTCTAGAGTATGCAGTTTGCGGTGAAATGATTTGAATCAATGATGCATTATTTTTGATCAAGTGAGCACAGGAGCAATTGAATTGAAAAGGCGTGAATCCTACGCGAAGCATTGATATTTTCAAAGCATGCTTTTCAAAATATCTGTGCAGCAATGATGATCTTTGAAGACTGGTTATGAATAGTTTAGTCATCTTTATCTTAGTCAGATGAAGTGGAGGTAAAATTAATTTGGAATGATCTACGTGATTTTTCACGTAGCGATGACGTTTGGATTTTTTTGAGTGTAAAATTTTGCATTTTCAACAGCCAATAGGGAGCCGGATCGAATTCTTGGCACTTTTGATTCACTTCGGCAGTGGGGTTTTTTGAAAGCTACAATGCTCATATTCGGCCACAATATGCGTCATAGTGAAGTGCTCCTTATTGCAAAGTTTCAGACAATTCGGCAGAGAAAAAAACCCCATTCCAAAGTGAATCATGGAAGTGCCCAAGTAGTTCTGCACCCTATCTCAATAACTAGACGTGCTGTGATATTTTTGGCACTGGATTCAGCAATCCCTAATTAAGTAAATAGCGGTATTTTGATGTTTGAGACAAAATCGTGTTCCGCAGTGTAATCTAAAAAAAGTATTTCACGAGAAATCGGTACAATTGTTGAAATAAAACTACAGATCAACTTTACAGGAAACCAACGATTTTCACATGATTTGGAATAGAAATCGTTTACTAGCTTTACAAGCTTACCAAAAGTTAGCCGTGCACTTCCTGTCAAAGTTTTCTAGTGTAGTACTTCAAGTTGTAATAAATCGATGCGCCGTAGCGTGCGGTTGGCCAGGTTGGCACCCGCCAAGGGCGCCAGCCTAAAGGGGGCGCCAAAATGTGTAAATCACTTGGTAAAATTTTAGTAAATTAAAATATTAAATTAGGGTTTCTTATTAATAACAATCTCAAAAGAATTCTTAGGCATTATAAAGAAAATATCAAACATGCCTTGTATTTTTTAAGTTTGAAGTCCAAATAATCTATCTATCTATCTATCTGCCTTTTATCTTCTTCTTCTTCTATATAAATAAAAATGGAATGGTGTTTGTATGTCACGAAATGACATACGAACGGATCAGCGGATCTGAATGATTCTTTCTCCGTTTTGTTTGTCACGGGTTCCGATGTGTTTGTGTGTATAAAAATCCCAGGATATGCACCGGGAAAGTCGGAAAAACGAGAGTGAACGGAACTGTCGTTTTGTATGGGACGAACCACAGCATTTTTCTACAGCCTACTTGATGGCAAGACGAAGTTTGTCGGGACCACAAGTTATACATAAATTTAGTTTGTTAATGAGATGAAATAAAGATTTTGTATATGCTGGGAAGTTAGACTGTATGTTTCGATTACTCGATTAATGTATTAAAATTACAAGAAATACTTTCCCACCTATGACTCTTTAAGAAGTTGACAGGCCATATTGAAATTCTACTAAGCCGTGGTAAGGATTGCAGCATAATGACTAAAGTCATAGAACACAATCTCACTGCATCCCAAGCTGGATCCTAAAACAATTTTTCATACAATATTGAACATGAATCTAACATTAGTTTGAGTGGGATACACGAAACACTAGGCAAAACTTCAACAGCAAATTGGGCAAGATTTTCGCAAAACCGAGGACGGGATTCTAAGCGAAACTCTCGCTTCATCTTGATCGGGCTTTCACATAATTCTAGGTATGTTTCTGACAGAACGTTGTGGATTTTTTTCAAATATCTCTGACCTTTTTTAAATTTAAAATTTCTGAACCTTGCCGATAATTCTCACAGCAGGCATAATTTTACAATCTGTAATACATTATAATAACCTAAAAAATGTTCTACACTAGCTGATACTCGTTTGGTTCTCAAAAAAAATGTAGTAGAAAGGTTGATTGTAATTATTTAGACCTCTTTAGCATTGTAGATTTAAACACCTTTCAAAAAGTTTGCCTGGTTACGATTTTCCTTATTCATTTGATTTTTTTTTTTCAAATGCCGTAAAAAAATATATATTGTGGAATTACTTTTGATAGATCATTGATGAACCTTTTCTTCCACCATGAAGTTAAATTCAATTATAAAACTCTTGAAAAATAAAACTTTTGAAATCTTACTGTATACAAGCTTTCAATTTCAATGGTAATAGCAATTCCATTAACATTAATTGACAACTCTTTGAAATATTTGAAGATATTTTTTATTGATTTATGTCAAAATTTGAGACCCCTGACTTCATTATTTTGCAATAAAAATTAAGAATATCTTGACTAAATCTACGCGAAATTTCTAAAAAAAAAAATTCCCTTCAAATCTTAGATAATTTTCTTAGACTTCTCTATGAATTTCCTGAAAACAATAAATTTATTTCAATTTACGAAGAATCTAAACCATCCTATCCAATCTATTTGACAATCACAATTATGAAGTCAGTCTTTGCAAAACATTTTCAATTTTGTAAAGAGTTGCAATGGCTTTCGAATTCTATTTCAGGCATGAGCTCTTAAATTCTTTCCAGTTTTGTAGGGCAAAAAATGATATGCTTCAGCGATGTTTAGGAGAATTTGTTTAAAATTTTGTATTTCTATATTTTGTTCGAAACTTGTAGATTCTGTAGTTTTTTTTCCTAGCTTTGTGAACTGTAAATTTCATCGGATTTTTTCAAACCATATTCTAGATTTCATTCAAAAGTACTCAGACAATTTTCATTTAAAAATAATGTACATATCGTTCAGTCAATAATTTAGAAAATATTTTAACTATTTATGATATTTTTGATGCTTTTCATGAAAATTGCAGTAATCACTCAAACTAGTTTCAATTTTCTAAGAAATTTTGATTAAATGTTTTGATGAGCATTGACTAAGGGGCGCTAAAATGAAGGTTCGCCAAGAGCGCCACGAGGCCACGCTACGGCTCTGTGTATGCACTTATATTTGAAATACACCGTGTCCAATATATTCTCATACACTTTTTCTTTTCTTTGGTATAACTTAACTGAATGTAGGATAATCCAATGTTGTACACGGGAAAAAATTCTGTGGTAAAAATAACTATTTTAGCTGACTACGCCCATTCTTAAAACTACCATGGAAATTCAGACCAATTTACTATGTTTACGGTACACCCCCCGCATTGATGGTACATTTTACAGAAATAATTTACAACAATCTGATTCCAACTACAGACATGGTAAAATCAAGTGCATATCTGGTCTGCTGAAAATTGCCGGTGCGAGCGCTTAAGTTAACCCCCTAAAATGGTAGTTTTTACCGCACAATTTTTTTGCGTGTAGTATTTCATTGTAGTCTGGTAGTATTATACTAACGTTGAATAGCTTGTTTTATGAATAAGAAAAAAATAATTGCTATGATAAGTGATGAAATGAAGCTGAAGTCGTGTTTTGCACTTAAAATGAATTTTTGTTCATATTGGTCTGGTTTACAAAGTGAAAATCAGAGCATTCACAAAAAAGTTTCAGAAACTTTAAGTTAATCATATTGCGTTTTGAATAGATAAATATTGATAAAATTTGATAAATATATATGCGATAACTGCAGATTGAAATTGGGCTCTGCCTATGAGCGTGCCGCTGGAAATATTTTTCGTTAATTTTTAAGTTGATAAAATAAGTTTATAATTGAAATATTTCCAAAATATTTCCTGTAGTGAATCAGAATTATAACCACTTCCAAAAAATATTATCACCAATGATGTCAGTTAGACAAGCGCAAAGTAATGTTATCTTGAATTTGTATGAGAATATACTGGACACGGTGTACATTACATATTTTCCCGGTGAGTTCTTCAAATTTCCGGGTGTTTCCAGTATTTTTCCCGGTCATTTGTAATTCCCGGGATTTCCCGCTATTCAGGAATACCCGGACAAATGGACACTCTAATTTCTTTAAAACTGTGTAATAATATGAAAAAAAAAAACAATGTAAACAGTGATGCATTTTAAACTGAACGCGAGCCAAAAGTGAACTGAACGCGTTCTAATTTTGCGCGAGAACCTAGTAAGCATTGAACACTCGTGCAAGATTCTGCACATGCTCTTTGAAATGCACAATGAAGTTGAACCCAGGAAAAAGCTGCATCAGAACATATTGAATACATGTCATTACAAACATATGGAACCATAAATGTTTCCTAACATCTTTGCAAAGCTTCCACATTGACATATGTCGTGTATCTACCATGACGACAGTTTTCATTACATGTTCAATTTTCAGCTCGCACGGGTTCAAATTTTTGAACTGCTCAATGTTTGAACTAGAACGCAAACTGAACGCGTTCAAATGCAACACTGACTGTAAAGACGAATTTACAAAAAAAAAATGCTCTGGGTTTTACAAATACACAAAAAAGCTTCTTATAATTTTTATTTGAAATTAGTTTTAATTATTTTTTTCAGAAATTCAGCTTGATATATGTTATAATCCTATTTTTTGAAATCAACGGTAATTCACAGGATCCTACTATGAAACATCAAGAACCCAATAAGAATCTTCAGGTACTCGTAAGGAAACTACAGGAATACGCTGGACTCTGAAGCAACTTGCTACAAATCAACATGGTCCCGTCTAGAATTCCCAGGATCTCGCTTAGGATTCCGATAAGAATTTACATATGCCGAAAGGTTACCATTAGTATTCTTCCCAAGTTACCACTAGTATTTTTCCCAAGTTACCAAGGTCCACACGGTCCACTCTATCCATCAGCGAAGACGATGTCTCGATGTTAAATTCAAGGAACACTTAGCGGAAATAGGGAAAGCTCAGAAGACGATAGAAATGGGACAGGTAGGACATGTCCTACGTACAAAAACATCTGGGTACAGTCAAAGGATTGTCCTACACATGATTCAACAAAAAAAAACATGATCAGTAGAAAGCTAGAGAAATAAAATAAACTTTTTATCATCTATTCAATATACACACAAACTCGATAAACTTCGTAATTATTCTTATGGGGGATGAAAGACGATAAGATTTTTCATGGTATTCTCATGCCTAGTAATGCGTGACGACTCGCGAGAATAACGATTGACAATCTATAGTGAAAATCCTGGGAAACTAACTGTAACTTCAAGAAACTTCTTTGATAGTTACAACAACAAATGGAGCAATCTTCTTTGGCTTTTCTGAATGAATCAATTAAATGTTTTTTTTTATATATATATATATATATATAGAATACTTTCAGGGATCTCTCCAGAAGTTCTTCTAGAGTTTTCTCTACCAATTCTCATATAAACTCTTCCAGCGATTTTTCAGAGGATGCTCAGAAGAATTTCTCCAGAGTTTGCTCCATAAAGTTATTGACAACTCCAAAACTACTAACTCCAGTAATTTCCTCAGGCATTACTTTGTGGGTTCCCTCAAGAATTCTTCCACGTTTCCTCCTAAAAATCCAAATTTCCTTAAGAGGTTCTTCGTACAATTTTTTTTTCTAGAAATTTTTCCAGCATTTCATTTCTGCAGTTTAACCAAACATTCTCAAAATGTTTTTCAAAAAAATCCCATGCAGTCTTCAAAAGTTTATTTAAGTTTTCACACCAGTTTATACTACAGCATTTTTTCAATAATTTCTCCAATCATTCCTACACAAATTTCTATACAGATTCTGTCCAATGT
Source organism: Aedes aegypti (assembly GCF_002204515.2). NCBI lineage: Eukaryota > Metazoa > Arthropoda > Insecta > Diptera > Culicidae > Aedes > Aedes aegypti. The sequence continues at coordinate 147,223,641 of NC_035108.1, forward strand.
TTTGCGAGAAATTTCTTTAAAAAATCTTACGGAATACTATCCTGAGATTCTATTGATTTACTTCGATTATCTAGAAAATCCAGATTATTTAGTTGAAATCTTATATAAATCTTGAAAGTTAATTCCTCAACTCAAAACAGAACCAAACTGTTTCTTACACCACTCGGCGTTTGATCCCCTCAAATAAAGTAACTTTCAAATTCCAGTTCAGAGTTAACGTTACTTAACTCTGTTAATCAAAAGCTTCAAAAATAAGGTTCCTTCCCCAACATTCCAAATCCTACTAGAAATTCGTAAAAAAAATTTCCAGTAGTTCATTGAGGATTTCGCTAAGCTATCTCCTAAGAATCAAACCAGAAATTATCAGATCTGGAGGTTCTACCTTGAATATTTCAAGAACCTTGCTAATGAGTTTCTAAGAAGCCAACTATCTGCTGTTGGGAGAATTTGTCATAAATTTCCCAAGGAAATCTTACGAAACCTTGTCAGATATCCATTAGCAATCCTCGCGGAAATCTACGCATAAGCAATCTGACAGATATTGAGCGAAAATTTTACAGAAAAAAAAATGCAGAGTTGCTAAATATCAATCATATCAGCTGATGGTTGATGTTTTAAAACTATCAATATCACTTGCGAGCTATCAATATCACTTTGATTTGACAACCAACAGCAGTGATGCGACATCGCACTCTAGATCATAATCACTGCAGAATGAGTGATCAAATGGTAATTATCTATGCTATTGATGTTTGAATCAGCGTGCGAAGTTCGACTTTTGACCAACTTCGCCGCGTCGCGAGGCACTTTGCTATAGTGCGCATCTATGCCCTCCGCCGTGTGCATTATGCGCACTATTGAGAATCGAGTTGCGACGCGACGAAGTTGGTCAAAAATCAAACTTCGCACGTTGGTTAACCCATTTTCTAACGCGAAGCAGTATACTACACGCAAAAAAATTGTGCGGTAAAAACTACCATTTTAGGGGGTTAACTTAAGCGCTAGCACCGGCAATTTTCAGCAGACCAGAAATGCGCTTGATTTTACCATGTCTGTAGTCGGAATCAGATTGTTGTAAATTATTTCTGTCAAATGTACCAGTAATGCGGTGGGGTGTACCGTAAACATAGTAAATTGGTCTGAATTTCCATGGTAGTTTCAAGAATGGGCGTAGTCAGCTAAAATAGTTATTTTTACCACAGAATTTTTTCCCGTGTAGGATCAAATTCCTCATATTTATTATTCGAGATAAACGACACTTAGGGGTCTATGCTATAAGTTGAGTCGATAAAACTGACTCGACTGGAGTCACTGTCGACCAAAAAATTCACTCGACACGGCTCTGTCACTCGAGTTCCTCGACATTTGTCACACTATGTGACTAGATTATTATGGACCTATGCACGGGTTCATTATTTGACGTTATTTCGAAATTATTTCGGTAAAAGTAATTTTGCATGAAGCAAAAAAATGAAATATTTTTCTTTTTTAAATTTTTTGTCAATGCGATTATTAATTGTTGATTTTTTCGGCTGTTTATTAGTTTGGATATGTAGCTCAAAGATCTATAACGAAACAAAATACACTTTTTAGCAATAAGGAAGCCATGTCCGTGTTACAATATTATTCTCGACGCCGAGCAAAATCAGCACTGCTGGTCTGTTGCCAAATAATTCCATTTTACTTCCGCTTATCTCTCTATAAAGGATCACTAATGGGAACTAGTGAATACGACACCGCTCAAACGTCAAATTAGTGAAGTCGTGCATCGGTCCATGGGAGTCGGCGGGTAACATCTGAAATATGCATGGTTACTTTGATCGACAGTGACTACAGATGAGTCACATGAATCTGCTCGATTTTCAAAATAGACCTCTTATTCTCAATGGCTTCGCGGGAGAACTTGTCACTCGAACCCCCTGGGGTCCGTCCTGATTTAATTCCACCAAAGTTTGTATCCTTTTGTGCTTATTCAGCGGGGCGTGTGAGGTGACAATTGTCGACTCACTCTAATTTGGTTAGCATTAATCGCCTTACGTTACTTGAGGTGAAAGTGACACTTCTCGACTCATACGTCGCGCAGAATAAGCACCTTTGACATATACACGTACTCTGACTGTACGGCCATCTTCAGTATCCTGTACTAGATTCGACACTGAAAACGGCTTTACAGTTGAGGTCGAAATACAGATATTTGTCAAAGGATACAAATCCTAGTGAGATTAAATGGTATAGTACTAAATAACCTAGTTTCAGCTCAAATATTTCCGTTAGCTGACACTTTCCGTAGAAAATCCATCCATCCAGTTTTTGTTAAATAACTAAGGAAATACTATTTTTAAATTAATTTGTTGTACAATTTGAAAACTAAATAAGTGTCAGATTAGTTTTCTCCAGGTTTTCCGGTTCGGAGACTTTCCAAAACTTTTTTCTACGCAGGAACACGTCGGAGTCCTGGACGAATGCAAGTGTGAAATAATTATGCAAACCCGATGACCCGTTCTAAAGCCATTTCGTGACATACAAACACCATTCCATTTTTATTGATGTAGATGTACAAAATGTTATGGAACGTATTTTTATCATGAAAACGTTGGGAATGTTAATTAAATGAATTGATTTATCAAAATATGAACAGTTCGTCACTGTAATTGTCGACATAAACTCTTGTACACTCACACTAAAAACCCCATACCTTTCCTTTCTCCAGTTTTTCACCCTTATAAAAAATAACATTTGAATGGTTCGACGCTACAAGTGTCGACTTTTCGTATGTTCACGTTGTCTTTAGAGTACTGATAGGTGAATTTTCGAACTGATGTTGCATGAATCGCATCACTTTCCAAGGTGAATCCTGATCATGCAGCTATGATCCTCCCCACTAACAAAACCCATTCCCATGACAACCATGGAGATGCAGAAGTGATCTCGTTTTCTAGTAACAATGGATGTCACACTAACATTTCTTTCCATCCCCGATGACCGTAAGGACGTGGCCGGCGCCGTTATTAACTTTTTAATGTTTGGAATTCTCGAAAATGTACGCTGAAGATGGAAAGCTACTCTCAAGCTACATCTTTTGATACCATGTGCAACTTCGATTATTCTGGTCAATCACGGAGTAGCAACTAGGGTAGATGTACCAGTTATGGACGTAGTGGTTCCCTATTTCGCCATACGGGATTACTTGAATGTTTTCACATTTTGAAAGATTTTGTGTGTTGTATTAGTAAGATTTAAGATATATCTTGATGTTTAAACATTCAAAAAGATTGAAAATGTGGAAGTTATCAAAATTTCCGGTATGGCCAAATAGGGAACCATTATGGCCATAACTGGTACACTTTCCCTAACTACGAATTGTACGATCATCAATGTTATTCTTAAATCCAGAGTTCAAAGTTTAAAAGTCAGTTACGGCGCCGGTCCTATAACACTTCCCCGAATACCATTACCCCGAAAACCATCTCCCCGAAAACCAGTACCCCGAAAACCATTACCCCGAATGCAACGTTACCCCGAATGACACATTACCCCGAAAACCATTACCCCGAATGGTAAATTACCCCGAAAACCAGTTCCCCTAATACGACACTTCCCTGAAAATCAGTGATGCACTTCAAGAAATTCTTCAAGGAAGCTCGCGAATTTGAGCCTGAAAGTTTTCGGCTTAGTAACTACTACTATTCCTATTAGTGATTTTTTATTCTTTCAATCATCGGCTGTTCTTTCGAGGTTGTATAATGGCAGTGTAAAAATTTTAATCAATGATTTTCTCTTCATTGAGTTATAGGCTGTTCTTTCGAGTTGTACCGTTTGAGTTGAAGTTTGAGCGATAGCGGTAAAAAAAATCGACTGACAAAATTGTCTTGAGCAAAATTCAAAGTTGACAGTGACTTCAAAAAATAAATGAAAATAAGCCCCTGCATTACTTGTCTGTATTACATCTTGTCAGTATTACAATTTCCAACAAGAGATTTGTCCTTCTTTTAGTTATCGGCTATTCTTTCGGAAGTTGCACTAGCAAAGTGATTGTTGGCATCATAATTATTGACGCTTTCAACAGTGATTTTTTCTTCTTTTATTATAGGCTGTTCTTTAGCGATGTACTTTTGAAATAGTGGTCAATTTAATATCAGTTAACATTTTCATCTGACATTTTTCAAACCATAGTCTAATGACATTTTAGAATATGTTGAATTCGCATTGCCTCCAGCAATATAAAAATATAATTATGCATTACCGAATAATATAACGCTTTTGAAAGAGGGCGGGAAAGGTCTCTAATATTAACATGTCAGCATTATCATCAGTTCGAAAAATGATTTATTGCTGTGAACACAATCATTCTCACAAAATCAAGTACATGCCTGTGAATAAATTTTGGGTTCTCACTTGGCTCATGAAGAATAGCTGTTGATTAAAAGAATAATAAATCTTTGATAACATGAAGAACATGAATTCAAATGAAAATCAAAATTCTATGAAATAGTTACATGGGATTCATTTGTCGGATCTTCAATTTTTCGTGCCAAGAAAATTCGGAATTATGGTCCATTCGAGGAAATGGTATTCGGGGCAACGGACTATTCGGGGTAATGGTTTTCGGGGTATTGGTTTTCGGGGTACTTGACCATTCGGGTATTGACTTTCGGGGTGATGGTTTTCGGGGTAATGGTATTCGGGGAAATGTTATAGGATCACGGCGCCGGCCACGCCCAATGTGGTCATCGAAAACCATCTAATACCGTAGTTAACAAAACCAACAAAGATTTGTTTGTTTCAAACAGCATCTTGACCATGCGGTTATCGACATCAGTCGTTTATTCGTATTGTGAATGCTATTAGGCGGGTGCGATTCCCGCTCTAGTCGTTGGAACCTTTTCGTCAACCCGTTCCAGTTCGTGGAAACTTTGGCTGAAGACGATGTACATTTTCTTTTTACATCTTGAAAAACTCGAATGACGTAGGTACAATAAGTAAAATAATTATTTCGGATAACAAAACATAACGACACAAAGGTTTTTTACTAGTGTAATACTATCTTTTTTATTTCTCTCCTGTTTTATAGCAAATAGCATAAAAATAAGAACTGTTTGTTGTTGTCTTACATAATAGTTTGATTTAAATTTATATTTCACTTTCTATCGCCTAGTTGATGTAGTTGTTCCAATAAAACCAATTCCACAACTGAAATTAATAAGAGTCTCGTTCTGGCATTCGCAGGTTTGGCTCACTATAGCAAAACTATGTTTAGGATGTGTGCAAGGGGATAGAATATTCCCTTTACGTTGCTAGGATGGGGAATTCACCGAATTGATATTACTTCAATGGGGTTCTAAATAATTAACGGAAGAAGATAAACAGATTCCATGCTATGCATGAAATGGGGAAATGGCTCCTGTGGACTTCCTGCCTTTAAGGAAGGAGGCCATTATAGTAGTGGGCCGTCGTTGCGGCGTTGAGCGGTGCCTTCGTTTGTCTAGGCTTCACTTTCGCGATATTTGAGATATTTAATGCAAAAATTGCGGAATCGTTTCTTTTAGCTTAATCCAATTGTTTCAGATTTTTTTTCTCAAGAATAGTTTAAGACAGTTGCGAGTCTTTTAATAGCCAAAAAGTATATATGGTCGTGTTATATAAATGTGTACACTTTTCGAAAGAAAAAAATATACGATGATAAAATAAATGTTAGAAAAAAAATGGCGATCACGAGTTTCGCGACTCAAATAATTTTCCTTGCCCTCCCCAGCATTGTCCAGGTACAAACGCGTCATATTTAGTAGGGAACGTTCGAAAACAGATAGGAAACACTTTCACCGTTGTGTGTTCGGCGAACCGCCTCAGCGAACATCATGGAAACATCAATGCACTGCAAAAAAAAATAATATGGTGTTCGCGATTATTATTTTGAATATTTTATGTTACGGTGCTTTCCAGACCGTTATGATTAGAAAAAAAATCTCCATCCATTCTATGCTCTCCAGTACATAATAACGGATATAACGGGAAGCACCGCGTAAAACAAAAGTTCGAAACTCACCTGAATCTTGGGACAATCTTTCATGTGCCCATCCTGAGGTATGGTATTCGTGACGACTACGGCTTCGAAGCATGCGTTGTTTATCCGCGAAACAGCCGGTCCACTGAATATTCCATGCGTGAGAATGGCGTACACTTTGGTGGCGCCCGCTTCCCTTAGCTTCTCCGCGGCGTGGCAAATGGTGCCGCACGTATCGGCCATGTCGTCCACCAAAATGGCTACCCGATCTTTCACGTCACCGACTAGCACCATTGAGGCCACTTCGTTGGCCTTCTTTCGCTCCTTGTGGATCAGAGCAAACTCCACATTGAGCCGGTCAGCAATTGACGTCACACGCTTGGCACCGCCGGCATCTGGGGACACAATAATCGAGTTTCGCCACTCGGCAATGTTCTCCCGAATCCACTTGAGCACGGCCGGTTCAGCGTACAGGTTATCCACCGGGATGTCGAAGAAACCCTAAGAGAATGGAAGGATGTTAGCAAAGGTTAGCACAAAATCTTAAACATCCTAACTGGATCATTTGATGAGGGGTATTTGGCATACCACCATTTAATATAAAGGACATTTAGCATAACATTCATTTGAATTCATATGTTTTATCAAGAACAGGTATATTTTTAAAGAAGGAATATATTTATTAGGGTGGTTCAAAATATCGATTATGTTTATATTTATGCCAAAGGCCCGTTCCCGATCAAAATTATAAAATCTTACCTGAATTTGTGAAGCATGGAGATCCATCGTAATGATGTGATCAGCGCCAGCAACGGACAACATGTTCGCCACCAGCTTCGCCGATATCGGGGCACGGCTCTGTAAAAGAGATTTAGTTCAAAACCAAATGTTAGTTTTACCCAATCATGAACGTTTAAAAAAATGTTGTTTAAAAACCCAAAAAAAGTTCAATCCTGTTAGTTTTGCTGCAAATTAGAAACTAGTTTGATGTACCCGCAATGAGTTGACCGTTGTTTTCCCACATCATGCTTTTAATCGTGAGTGCCGTTTTGAAATGATTGGACCGAAACATGTGATCTATGTATGAAACGAGTTAACTCTGCATCTGAGACGCCCCTCAAGTGCTACAAAGTTAAGGTTATTCCTAGTTTTCTACTTGTCCTATGTCGGAAATATAAAGTTCTGTGAAAGCGTTCTCAAGTACACACAAAATTGCTCTGAAAGCATTCAACCGAAACACATAAGTTTAAGGGAAACTATCTACAATGTTTTGGGAAGAAAAATAGATATCGGGAGTGGATTTTCAGTGGAAGTGCACGTTAAGTTTGGAGAGTAGTAGACAAGTATAGCTGCACGCCGTAGGAAATCTCACACTCGCCAGCGGAATCAATCAACTGCTGATAGAAACAACATCTCCCAAGCTACTACTCACAGTATAAACGTCGGGCACATAGTCCTAGAGGGATACGTTTCACGTAAGGAGAGAATAGTCATTAGAATCCGTGTTTCAGTAAATGATGATTGATATTGTATGGCCAAAAATCAAAAAACTCGTTTGAAAAATCGTTTGGCAACGCTTAAAAATTTAAACAGCATGGATATCTCGGAAAAATTAGGCTTTAATGTTTAAATGTTTGTTCCGTGTGGAATAAAAGTATCAGAATATATTCAGAGATAGATGTATTCGGGCGGATTTCATAGGTGACTTCTCAAGAAACTTTTTAGGAATTCGTGCATGGAGCCGTCAGAGAATTTTTTAAGAAATATTGGAGGATTTCTTTCCGCCTTTCAAAGGTAATCTTAAAGTAATCTCTGATGAAACTCCCAGAAAAATACCTGATGAAATACTGCCAAAAAAGCTCCTTCAAGGATCTCGGAAGGAACTTCTAGAACCTTTAAGGCAGGCTTGAAAGATTCCCTAGATAAATTGGTGGAATAATTGTAGAAATCATTATTCTATAAAACTCTGGAAAATTTACTAAGATATTTTCAGGATAAATCGCTGGCATATGCGGAATCCCTCTGAAATTGTGTTGAATAACTTGAGTAATTCCTGGATACAATGGTCAGAAGATCCCTAGAAAAATCTTTAAATGAACTTCAGGAGGAATGCTTGAACAAATGTATTGAGAATCCCTGCAGGAATTTCTGTATTGTATATTGTATACATCCTGGAAGAATCTTTGAAGCAATCTCTTAAGGAATCGGTGGAAAACTTGCTGATGGATAACACTGCGGAACACGTTTTTGTCTCAAGCACCAAAATACCGCTATATACTAAATTAAGGGTTGCTGAATCCATTGCCGTTTTCAGAAATATCATAGCACGTCTAGTTTTTGAGATATTGACTGTTGAAAATGCAAAATTTGACAATTTCAGCCAACTTGAATGCAAATTTGACAGCTAGTATGGCAATTTATTTGCTCAATTTGCCACATAATTCAAACTTTATGTATAGAACAATTATTATCAACAAAATTCATTATTCTTTCGATGTTTAAAAGTTTTTTATGATAGTTTTGAAAAGTATTGTGTTTTGCCATATAAGAGAAACGAGAAATTTTGTATGGAGAATGCAAGCATATTGAAAAAATCGATTTAATCTCAATTTAATCGTGCAATTTCAACCAAATTATATATGAAATGAAAGTTTAAGTCATATATTCCATGTTTGGTGTATTAGATCACAGAGAAGTTTGATACATCATACTTCAAATTTCATGTAAATATCAACGAAAACAGTGTTTTATACAACTTTGACGACCTTTAGCTAAAAATTGTGACGTGCTGGGACATTTCTGAGAACGGCATCAGAAACAGCAACCCCAAATCTACTAGAGACGCATAATTTGATCCTTGAGACACGCAAAACTGTCATTTTTGTTACGCTGTGTAATAGGAAATAATCCCTAGAGGATCCGTGGGCAGTATAATCGCTAATTTTTATACTTTGATTCGTAAGGAAGCCCAAGTGACCCAATCTTTTTGCTGAAATTTACTGTAAATCGGTCTCATACCATGGAAATCTATAGAGTCTCATAGTCATAGTCCGCTATTTTACTTGCGTTTCCTTTTTTGTACCTACAATTATTTAAACATAATGCCATACTGATCCAAGCAACCAAAAGTTCGCATAAAGAGCATGTTTTGGTTTAATCAGCTATTGTTTGCTTTGGACAGCGAAAAATTCGTTCTGGGGACGTTCTTCACAAACCAGTGATTCTTTAACGGATTTTCCTATGGATTTTTAAAAGAATTTTGTTCAGGGCACCATCAAGAATTCATTCAGGAATGTTTCTAATGATATCATCGAAATCATGAATTTCTTTGAAATTTCTCAAGGAAGTCTTCGAGGAAATTATCCAGTGATTCTTCTATAGATTTTTCTAGGACTTACTCCGATTACTTGGATTTTACTTCGGACATCTTGAAAAATTCAACCAATACAGTATCGGACATAAAAAGGGATTCAATGCATTCCCATACAAAATAGTCAACTTCAGAAAGCATTATCTCCGCCGTCTCTCAACCGATTCTTTTCACCGAAGACATCAAGATATTCCACCTTTCTGTAACTTTTGAATTAGTTTTCACACGATTTTTTGAAGTTATCAAAAATTGAGATTATTTGTAGTTCGTCACAGACAAATGAAAATAATTGCTTGAAAAACGACAGAGATATAGCTATCTGAAGTTTACCATTTTGTATGGAAAAACAGCTTCGCTGCATTTTACTTAGCCGATATTGTATCTCAAATTTAAGCAGGAACCCCTCTAAGGATACGCCCAAAAATTGTTCCAGGAATTCTTCCATTGTTTTTTCACGGTAGTCCTCATTTTTTGTTTTAGAAATTCATCCACGGATTTTTCTAGCAATTTCTCCAATGTTTTGTTTATGATTTTTTTTTTCAAGAGTTATATCAAAAATTTATATAAGGAGAATTACACCTGAGATTATCCCACAAATTCATTGTTTTTTATTATAGCTTCTTCTATCATTTTCTATTAAAAATTGATCGGGAAGTTCTGACTGTGATTTCTCTATAAATTCATTCCCAAATATCCTCAGATGTTCTCCAAAATTTTAGTACAAGATTTCTCCGAGATTCCAACCAGATATTTCTATTAAGATACCTCCTGAAGAGAATTTTTCAAAAGAAATTTCTCAATGAATCTATCCATTCTTATTGTAAATCCTCCAGGGAGCCGTCAGAGACATTTTTTTAGCAATTATTGGAGGATTTCCTGAAAAAAAAATCGAGAGATATCTGTTTCTAATGGAAATTCTAACGGCATCTCTGACGATACACCGAGATATACCTTATAAAGCCCTATAATGGACCTGTGAAGATATTTATGGACCTTGAAGGATTGTATAGATAAACTGCTGGAATAATTGTTTTAAAAATATTAAAACGAAAGAACAGTTTCTGAAGATCAGCGATTTCTCCTCGAACGGAGTTCTTGAAGATATTTGTGAAGAAAACATGGGAGGAATAAGTGGAAAAATATATTTTTATTTCCTGGTTTGAACCCTAAATAAACTTTTTATTTTTACAACTTTTCAAAAATTCATAAAAAATGTACTACTCGAGATTCTTCGATAAATATCTGATACAGTAATCTCTGGATAAAATGCGTATTCTCTAGGGAAATCTTTGAAGTAAATGTTTATGTTTGGAACTTCACAAGAAACCCCTAAACGAATTTAATACGAAGTCGTGCAGAAACTCTAGAAACATCTCTGGATAATGCCTGAAAGAGTTGCTGGAAAATTTCCGGAATATTCAGAGCAATTCTATGAATATCCGATAGGTGATTTTTTCACACAATACTTGGGGATATGCCTGAATATTAAAATGATGAACTGTAAACAACAAAAATACAGATTGTCCAGCGAAATCTACTATTTTACCGACAAAATCCGTGAAATCAACTATTTTACCGGAGAAAATCCGTGAAATCTGTGATTTTACCGGAAAAAATCCGCGAAACAAACAATTTTACTGTAACCCTGTGAAATACTAACGAACAGTTCGGTAACAGCATTATTTTCACCGAACTTCTGTGAAATCGTGTGACAGTCGCTCTGGCAGGCATGAGCTTCCTTTTGTTTTAGTTTTTGCACACCACTAACAAGCAGTGAAAGCTGGCGTAATGATAGCAAGCCTACTTCCTGATCGGTAGGTCGGGAGTTCGATCCCCGATCTGAACCATTTTCTTGTTTTTCTTTATGATTTTGTTCCCAGATTTTACAGATTGTTCGGTGATTTTTCACCGAAGCTTCAGCTGTTGAGATTACGGTGAAATTTCACCGTAATCCGTATTTTTTAAAAGTGTGTAGTGCAGTGGGAATTCGTGCGTCGGGGGTCCGCTACATGGAATGACTTGATGGTTGGATGTTCGCTAATTGGAAAATATTCCAACTAAAAAGCACTCGAATGTCAAGAGAAGATGTCAAACTGACTTTGACGTCTGAGCACCGTCGCATTGAAGTCACCATATATAGAACATATGTGCATGTATATGTGCGTTTCGTGATTATTTGCTCTCCAGATGCATGAATATGGAGCATTTTCACCATCTGTCAGTCGTTCCAACTAACAAGACGGATTCGCTAGATGGAAGGCCGTCGTGTTCCAACCAGCGAATCCCCGCTGTAGTAGGCTTGAATTTCGCGAAACTGACGTGGCTCTCCTCACTATAGTAGTTTGAAAAGGTGAATCTCATCATGTAGCCTATTTTGTTTTTTTTTAACACTAGTGCCATTACAGGCTGTAAATGCGGGAAATGCAACGAGAAATAGAACATTTTTCTACAGTAATTATGAATTGCTCTTAGCAACGGATATTTCGTTGCTTTCAAGGCATTTTGCCTACAGCAGCGATGGGCGTGAGTTTCACTGGCTTCGCTTACTGTGATTAGCTTTGCTTGGCTACTGTAGAATGAATCTCAGAACTTTTCCCAACCCTGCTTGTAATTACTTTGGAAAATTATCTCGCTCAAATAACGGCTAGGGTAGATGTACCAATAGTGGAGGTACTAAGCACGATTGAACTTCATTTAACCGCCTAAATTCAAGAAGCGTAATTAATATACATGTCAATGTTGTAACGGGAAGTAACGACCATTGACTTAATGAGTAAAATAGTTTCATCGCAGTAATCCACGGCATGTCAGTGAAAAATAATACCTCCACTATTGGTACACTGTTCCTTTAGTTGCGGTATATTTTTAATTTGTGTTCCTATAGTTGCAGTATCCGTTGTTCTCTTATGGGATCCTCCACTATAAGAACACTTTACCGCAACTGTTGGTACAAGCAAAAAAAGTTTTAAAAATTTTAGTGATATTTCATCATTTTTAAATCAATTTGAACGCTCTTTTCAACTATTCCGTGTATCAACAAGCCAATACGTCGATTGACAGTGTCGGTTCTGTGGCTTATATAATAAAATCAGTGAAAATGGCACTACCGCAACTATAGGATCACCCACAACTAAGGGAACACTTACCCTACATCAAATGTAAACTTTAATTTTTAAAATGGGTGCAAATTTGAACCTTGACCTTTTTGATCATTTTGCTATTCACTTAGTCTACAAAATCGTCACAGGGGTTTTACTTTTCAACACTGTGCTTATTCCTATCTGACATTTCAAAAGGGACACGGAAAACAAAATACACCCAAAACTAGAGTTTGAACTAAGGCGTGTGACAAAATCTTAAAAACCGTTTTTTTTTGGATCTAAACCAACGAAACACATCTAAAAATTGAGTAAACATGTGTTTTTGGTCTAAACTTAAGCGTTTGATTTCGTCTTTGGTTTGATACAAAAATTGACACTGGGCTTTAGGACCCTATTGATTATAATGAATCTCATGTCTGGATAGTTGAAGTACTGGATTTTTAGGGAGAATTAAATTTAAACAGATTCTTTTTCACAGGATATTTTACAGGATTGCACTAAATTCGAGACATAATTATCATGGAATCCTAGGAGGCTTTTTTTTAACCCTTGGTATGTTTGGACCGGGTTTTTAGCAAGATTCTTATAAAATCCTTCAACATTCTTCAGATTTCGAACTGAATCTTGGGCAAGCTATTGACGGACTCCTAGGAACAATTACCACAGGATTTTGCACACGATTTTTTCAAAATTCTGGACATCTTAACACGCTGAAGATAATTTCACGTGGAGCTCTGACATAATCTTATATAGATTTCTGACAAAGTGCTGAGAAGGATTAAAAAAAAGTCCAAGGCAGAATTGAAAAAAGTCCAGAAAAAATAAATCTAGAGAGCTAGATTCTGACGTAATCCTAAGCATAACCCTCATAGGATCCTGAAAACAGGTTTTCTACAGAATTCTAGACAAAATACACAGAATACAACAGATTTTTTTTTTTGTTTTTTTTTTGTCACTAGGCTAGAAGCACCGGTTTTGGCCATACGCTAGTTGTAGCCATAGTGGATTATACACCGTTTTGCATAGCCAATCTGCATGAGACCTTTTGTATTCAGTAGATCACATTCACATGATAGAGCTACATTCGTTTACTCGTCGGAATTGATTCAAACCATAAGAAAAACATTTTTTCCTCATAATTTCAACTTCCATACACCTAATTTGGCCAGGGTACTCCTAATTTGGCCACTCTCAAAAGAAATCAATGTGATTGGTCAGTTTAGGAACCGAAGTTAAATCTCTGGCCGAAACTGGTTCTGGAGGCCTATATTGACCAACGATTTTTTCGAAGCGAAACAATGGTTTTAGCTCATTTTCGATATTTACACACATAATGAGGATTGAAAGATATAATTTTTATCAGCATTTTGCCATAGGCTGGCCAAAACCGGTGCTTTTACTCTAGCTGATTGTTGCTCGAATTTACAGAAATTTTGGAAATATTCGTGCAATAACAAAATTTGGCTGGCGTCAGAATATTGTTCCAGAAAATTGGCCCGCGGTTCAAAAAGCTTGGACATGTCTGTTCTAAAAGCTATTGATGGCGCCTATTTATGTTCTATCGGTTCGTTTGTGTCAAATACTTGGACTGTTCTAATTTAATCAAATGTGCATTTTGAGAAAATTTGTGAAAAGTTCTCAACGAGATTTAGCGCTAAATTCTGAATCAATTTGTGTATTATTTTTTACCCACTTGTATGAAGGAATTTTTAAATAAATTTATGAAGGACTTCCTCTATGTATACTAGGTATAAAATACATTTTTCGAGATGCTTCGTAAAACACGATGTAACCATCAAGGCATCCCGACTAAAATTTCGTTAGCTATTTGACAAAAAAATCTACGCCATAAATTCCTATAGAAGTCCACTAGCAACTCATCTAGCACGTTTTTTAGTAGATAGTTATGCCAAAAAGTAAGCCGTAAATTTTACCAGAAATGCCTACAAAAAGCCTTTAGAGACATGAATTTGGAGTAACTTTCAATGATAACTCTCTATAAATCGGTATCGAGTTATAGATCCAACCTTTGCGTACCTGGCCAAATTTTTGTGCCCTAATTTTCACAATTTTCAGCCGATTTCTATAAAACTTTGACAAAGCGTCACAACACTATTAAAGTTTCATGAAATGCATTCGGAAGCCAAGTCGGGCGATCGGCTCCGTATTTATACGGATGTCCCGTGTGATCTGCTCGAAGGTCATTTGAGACATTTCCATTATTATTTTGCGCGGATTAAACAAAATTACAGTGTCTGTAACTGAATCGTAAACCTTTACTTGTAATGTTTTGTCAAAATTTCATTGAAAACGGGTAAAAATTGTGGAAATTAGAGCCAAAAGATCACGAAGATACAAAGGTTAAAAATTGTTTTTATGGATTTCTCGATAGTCCCTTATATTGCAATCGCACCGATTTTACTCTTGATACTTTAATATCGAGTTATGGAGAATTGACTGTTTTATTGACTACTATTGTTTGCATTAATTATTATAAGTTATTCATACCAATTAGGGTAACCAATATATTTTGGACCCCCTGGGCCATTTACCTGCAAATTCCTCAGTTTAAATCGAAAGACCAACTCAATTCGCATGCCATTTGGAATGATAGGGCTGTTCCGCACTTGCATCAACCGTTTGTACAAAGAAAATGTGTTTATTTTATCTGAAAATAATTGAGTAAAATCGGTTCATCCATGCAACCGTTACAACACGTTACACACAAAAATTGAAGCCGTCAGATTTTTTTCAAATGTAAACAAAAACTTTTTTCTAATTTCTGGACTAAACGCGTAGAATTTCTTCTGTTTTCCATTGTCAATCGATTGATTAGACTATGGGCAAGCATATTTTACAACCAGTGTCATGGAATTTGTCGCAAAACGATAGAAAATGCCGGGGGTCCAAAATGTAGGGGTGTGTCCAAAATAATGAAAAACAGTGCTTCACAATTCAATTATTTTCGACGTTTTTTGGATCCTTCATGACCGTTTGGGCATTTTTATCTCGTAGAGGAAGTTTTTCTTTACATTTTAACATGTGCTTTAACTTGGTTACGCTGTGCAATTAATTAATTAATTGGGACAAACAACTAAAATCTCTTCCTTAGAGGGTCCAAAATACGACCGTTACCCTAGTAAACGCCATTTTTGAAAAGTGACAGTTGGCCAATAAATTTGTATCTTCCTTTTGTCTCTATCCAACAATAAAAAGTGGTTTTAATTTTAAAATTTTATGTTTGCTTTTCTTTTTTTTTTGGATTTTTTTTCTTCTTGAACCAATGACCTTACTTCTACCCAAAAATGAATATGAACAATCACAGATGACAATTATTACAACAACAAAACATGTTTCACACTTGTTTCAAATACCATACAAAACTACCCATTCTATGCCGATACAAAATGTGGAAATTTTCCTATCATTACTTTTTTTGAAACTTTAATTCAATATATCAGTATCGTTACCAATCAAAAACATTTCGCAATAGGACAATCATTATATGCTGGGTTAAAAAACGGTGAACCAACTTGCTGATGTTCATCAAGTCACTTGAAAATGAAGGTGTTTAAAAGTCCCGATGAAACGAAACTGAACGATGAGGGTTTGTAATCGATGACGTTCTCCACAAATAGAACAAACAAAAGAGAGATTGAAAGATAATTGAAAGATCAATACCCGAAACTTCCACTCATGGGTTTTCATCAACATGGCCAGCTTTTCATCGCCTGCCTGAAGAAGCGATACAAAAGGCATTTGGTTATTATTGTTGTCGTTGATAATTATTTGTTCGCTGTAGTAATGTAACTAAAGTGACGGCTTTAGTGCAGTACACCATTCGGTGTAGGGGTAGACGGGGCAAGATGGCAACCCGGGGCAAGATGAGCACCATTCGCTTGTGAGGTTCTTGTTATAGTTCTTATATCAAGTATTTGCAATTCTGATCAATGAAAGTTGACAATTGATAACTTTGTTGCGATAATCAATTCACTCGTACTTTTAATAACTTAAAAAAAAATTCAACTTTATCAACAATTGTACATACGTGGGCAATACGACTCGAAATATAACGTCCTATGAGTGGAAGATATCAGGTCTGTGAAAAAGTTCTACAAACATAATATCACTACATTTTGTGTCGTTTTCAAGTTATTTGCGCAAAACACTGTTTTCAATTGAGGACGCTGGGCGTTAACGGGTAAATATTTTTGGCTTCAACCATGAGGTTTCTCTTTTTATATGATTTAAATTCAAAAGATGCTGGTTGTTGAAACGTTTGTTTCTAATAACTTTTAAAAATCAGTAGCATCCTAGTGGCGTCTATTTTAAATGTTATTTATAAAACTTCAGAACGAAACTTTTGGTGATTGGAGATTGAAGAGTATTAATGTCAAATATAATACTGATTACTAATTCGACCGTAACAAGAACATTCTTAGGGTGCTCATCTTGCCCCGTCTACCCCTTCATAAAGTCGCCTTATGGATTATTATGACGGACTGAAAACGCAACTTAATCTAAACGTTAAGGGACAACAAACGCGATTGATAATGGGCAGCGCCGGCATACATCGATTGACGAATTTCTAACGCTCGAAAGTGAAATCATTTACTTCGCTGCTTTGAGAGGCTTGTCGACGACGTTTTGTTCGTTTTGACGCGGATGTAACATATCAATGCATTGCAACTAGGTAGTAGCGGGTCGTCTCCGTACGTAGTAAAACGCCGTTGGTGATAAGTCGTCACACTCGTGATTGCAAACGGAAAACAAGAAAGAGTTGAAATCAATGCAGTAAAACCAATAGTCAAGTGAAGCTTTGACCGAAGCCCAATCATGCACCATAATATTATTCTGAATCATGGCCGCGCGGTGATAACCTATTGACCTGAACTCAATCCGATAGTGGGCTGTTTACGATTGCTCTCTACTTTGCACGGTTACTAATAGCGATGGAATAGTTTTACGTTGGAGGAACGAGAAAAAAAACACGAGAAGAAACTTAAAACTTAAGAAAATTTTCCACATTTTCGCATTACACTACAAATAAACAGCCATAAGTAAAAAGTTGCAAAAATCAAAA
The DNA here is from genome assembly GCF_002204515.2 of Aedes aegypti. Classification (NCBI taxonomy): domain Eukaryota; kingdom Metazoa; phylum Arthropoda; class Insecta; order Diptera; family Culicidae; genus Aedes; species Aedes aegypti. Next base: position 147,241,196 of record NC_035108.1, read on the forward strand.
AAAAACTATAACAAACGGATCTGAATCTGACGAGATTACATGGAGATTGCAGTGATGAAGAGGTAAAAAATAAGGCATTTCCTACAGCTAGAAAACTAAAAGGGATGCGATGGCCTACCTTGTCCTTCTTGTCCTGGCGAGCGTACGGAAAGCAGGGTATCACAGCGGTCACTCGGGAAGCGGACGCAATCTTGCACGCGTTGATCATGATCAGCAGTTCCATCAGGTTGTCGTTGATCTCGCCGGATCCGGACTGTACGATATAGACATCTTCGCCGCGGACGGATTCGCCGATTTCAACACTGAAAAATACGATGGGAGTTTTTAGTTGATTTATTTATTTTATTCCATTCTTTTATTTGTTAGGCTCCCTAACCTGCAAGGATTTTCTGAAAAAAAATCTTTGAAAATGTCGGACGAAATCCCTAAACAATTGTCTAGGCAATGGTCGGATAATTACCGAAATAATTGCTGAATGCGGCTCAAGACCTCAAATAGAATTTTTAACATTAATATACATTTTACATAAGAATTATTCGAATAATATTTGGAAGAGCTGGAGGAGTGGTCCTAGGATAAAATGTCTTGAGAAATGTTTGCAACTTCATGATTAAATTTATTCCGAAATTCCTAAATGAGTTCTCAATACATTTCATGAAACAACCCCTGTAAGAATTTTTGAAGCATTTCCTGGAAGAAACCGTGGTTGATTCCTTGATAAAATCCATATGTAAATGGTTGGAAGAATTACTTAAAAATTACCGTAGGAACTCCTGAAGAAGTCCTTACTAAAATTCATAAACGGCTTTCTTCAAAATCTCTGTAATAAACCTTTACGGATTTTCTTGGAAAAACTCCTTTCGATTTTTTAGAATATCTGCTTGAGTAATAGGTAACTGGAGAAAATACTGGAATAGGAAGGAAATTACTGGAGGTGATAACGTTGGCTCAATGATTTATTTGAGTGATTTTAGAACGGTCTCTGGTTGAAAAAAAAAAGAGACTGAAGATGTTTCTTTAAAAATAGAAACTTTTCAGAGAAGTGCAGATTTCACATTGATCTGAGATCTGACTGTATCTGAAAAAAAGAAGTAATGACAAAAAGAATAATAACACCAAATAAAGAAACTCTTCGTAATTTGAAGGATTAGTCGAAAGAAATCATTATTAGAAAGTCCCATCACTGTCGAACAGCGAACAAAGCAAAGAATAGTTAAGGTGAAACAGTTTGGAATTAAAATTCAATAATGTACCAAAACTTTGAAGACACAAATCAAAAAAGCATCAAACTACAGTGCAATTTCTATTTAAGCTTTGTGCACTAGCATAGTTTAAAATAAGAAGACTTTATAACATTATACATGCATTTTTTCAGCAGATTAGTGCCTTCAAAATCGTGAGTAGGGGCATAAGCCGGCAATTGTGCCAGCCATGTTTGAATTCCGACAGTGACACATGTAATAAAATAGAAATCTTGAAATATTTCAAAAATATCATGAAATGGTTTATACATTCTTGTAGCTTTTTACTGTCAAGTTTGTATCAGGCATCAATTAATATATAATCTGAATAAGCATTAGGATCATATAGGCTTGAGTTATTTTCCAATTTGACGGAGAACCATCAAACAGTTTAGCCGAAGCCAGGAAATGTGTCGGGTTCAGGGCTGGTAGAGATTAAGTGTCTGAAAATAGGAAACCCTGGTAACCAAATTTCCATTTTCAAATAAACGCTTTTTTCCCGGTATAATTATCAAAATATTCCCGGTTTTTAATTGTGCTCATAGGACGCATCATAATTCTTTTGATTCATTTCGGCAGAGTGCTTTGTTGAATACTTCGTCTTCTTCTTGGCATTACGCTCCCACTGGGGCAGAGGCTGCTTCTCAGCTTTGTGTTCTTATGAGCGCTTCCACAGCTATTAACTGAAAGCTTTCTTTGCCTATGTGATTATTTTTCGCATTAGTTCATCCTGTTACAGTCAAGGAAATTTGCATTAAGAAAAGCTTCTCGACCGCCCGGGTATCAAACCCAGACACCAGCATTGCTTGCCACGGAGTTTACCACTATGCTAGGGGAGGCCTTAACTGCTATTTATTAACAATATGCTCCTCAAGTACATCCTACTGACGAGTTTCAGATAATTTGATCGACAAAAACTCCAGATGCCAAAATACATTATCGAGGCGCTCAAGTAATTCTTCTTCCTAATTGAAAGTATTTCGAACCCTGATCCTTCATTTCTTTCGTCATGGAATTAAAGTGTTCTCTAAAGCCACACATGTAGAAGCATTAAGCTTACCTATTCAATTTTTAATCGATTAGTAGACTAATAACAGATTGAAAGCTCTTATGTTTCCAAGAAAATCCGGATTATTCATTAAAATAATATAGATAAAATAAAAAAATTACCCCAATAAAAAAATAAATAATTTAGACATCGGTAAAAAACTTTTTCAAGCTAAATATATTAACTTATCATACCGAAACCGAGGTAATGTCCCTCGAACTCAAATAAAAAAAAAGAAATAATAGTTAATTTAAAAATAAATAAAATTCTATAAATATTTCTACCTAAAAAAATAACTCTAAATAATATGCTTATAAATAAAATACTAGAATACTCAGCTAAAAAAATTAAAGCAAACCCCCCTCTTCTATATTTTAAATCCAATATGTTTGAGTGCTAAAACTTTCGGTAAGATGCTTTCAAACTTTGATTCAAAACTCTAAGTCAAAAAAGTCAGAGAAAAGTTAAAAAAAGTCACTGTCAGTAAGAGGAAAAAATTGATATAAATATTTCGAAACATTGCTAATCATTGAGAAAAGTGAGACATTTTAAGAAGTATAGTGTAGCAAAGTAAAAATTAAATCATCAATTTTGAATACATCTCAATGAAACTTATTTGTCCAAAATCATAAATAGGGGGAGATCCCCCAGTACCGGACAGCACCCAATACCGGACAAAGTCGAAACATTGAGAAATCATGGTCCAATCAAGATGGTGTATTAGTAGTAAAGGAAGCTATTATGGAGACTAATGTTTGCGTAGAACAACACATCCTTGAAAAATGCATGCCTTCTTAAAAAAGTACAAAAATTTGAAAATTTCAAAAAAAATTACGTGTCGCCTTAATTTTGAGCCTATTTAGTAATTATTTTGAATATGAAAAAATACTTTGGATCACGCAAGCATATTCGAACATAATCCTATTTTGATAGTATGAATGTATTTTGTACCATAATTGGACTAAATATGGACAAATTACAATTTTGGTTAAGCACCTCCTGTCCCCCAGTTTCGGACAGCCTGATTTGTTATATGATATCTTTGTAATTATTGCACCAGTGTCTCAAAATACATTCATTTTTCATGGATTCCGTCGATCATGGTATCAAAGATGCAATAAAAATAAGGAAAATGAACATTCAGAACAACATCGTAAAATGTGCTATTTTTCATCATATAAGAAAGAAGTTTTTTTATGTACATGTTGCTAACTAAGAAATACTCAAATTGTTCTTGTAAATGTTGCAAATGCATTGAATTGGCAATTATATACTATTCCTATAGTAAACACATTCAATGATGTTCAAATTTACAGAATTCAAGGCATTTCCAGATCGTGTCCGGTATTGGGTGCCACCTTTCAAGATCGATTAATTTGGTACTAAAATACATAATCAAAATGCAATGTCAAAATTCATAATTATATTTTCAAATTTATTTGTGTACACTATAAATATGATAATATTTATCATAAATGAGTAACACGAGCACATAAAACGAATATTTTACGAATTATGAATTTGGTGGCTTAAGTGTCCGGTACTGGGGGATCTCCCCCTACTTTATGACGATATAATCAAACCTAACGGCTTATTTTTTGATGATTTGTAGATTTAGAGCTTGGAAATTTTCGTTCAAAACGATTTTCCCGGCGATCATCTCAAATTCCCGGTTTTTCTCGTCTTTTTTCCGGTGGATTCAAATTACAGTCTTTTTCCTGCTCTTCCAGTTTTTCCCGGTTCGGTGGCTACCCTGGCACACCACATGTTGGAAAAAAGACAAAACGGAATCAAAAAGAGACCAACCAAAAATCAAAAATAGAAAAAGACATTTGGAAACTCCTCGAGGCATTATGCCCAGATTATTTTTGTACTGTTTTTCTCCGCAATTTCACCAGAAATCGACTTCTACCTTTGCCAAACGTTTCCCAAGATTTATTTAGAAATTCATCTAAATATTTTTACACGGATTTCCTATAGCATTCTCTCAAGATTTTGGTTCAGGATACATTCATGCATGCATGCAGCAATTATTCTGAAGATGTTTCCATAAGTTACTACGGACATTCCGGTGCATGTTTGAAAATTCCTTGACAAATCTCCAAAAGAATCTCCTGGAGGAACTTCATGATGGAACCCTACTAAAATTCATCCAAACTCGTTCAATAATACACCCAGGAGTTATTCCAGACTATATCTGGGCTTTCTTAAAATTCTTAAATTCCTTCTCTTGAAAATTTGAGGTGTGGCTTCGTTAAGAACATATTTAAAGATTCCCTTGAAAATTTGCTGGAATAATTATTGGAAACATTATCAAACGATACCCAGGAAAATATTCTGAATTTCCTGGAGTTATTAATACTAGTTAGATATTATTGGAGTTATTAGTGAAACACTTCAATATTTTTTTGACAAAATCCATGGAAAATTAATTGGAGCAGTTACTTTACGAAAATTTTTGGAGGAGACTGATCCATGTTTGAAAATTCTTCGATAAATCTCTAAAATAAATTCTTAGAGCAACTTCATGATGTAATTTCTGCAGTTATCTCTGGAAAATCTTCTGGTCTGGAATAGGTAGGTAGTAAACTAAAAAAATGCAGGAATGATTCTTGAAAGTTTTCTTAAAAAAACTGGAGAACATTGTGGAGCAATTCCTGGGAGAACCCGGTCGCCTTTTGGAAGGAATCGATGTAAAAATTTCTTGAATAATAATAGAAAATCAGCATTGGAGCTCCTAAACGAGTTTTCTTAGGATTTCTTAGAGGTTTTTTTCTGGATATAGTTATGAAAAAATACATTTCAAATGGAAGAATTAGCGGTGGTACCTATGTGGAAGAACCTAGGAAGAGGTAACAGACCAATGTGCTATAAAGTAGGTGAGGAGAAAGTCATTGTGTGCTTGTATTAGTACAGTGTAAAACCAAAACAAACATTGAGGGGAAATGGGTGACGTCATACGGTTTCAATGAAATGCTGTAAGTGAGCAAAGAAGCCTCCATAACTTAAAGCACATTGGTAACAGACTGCTGAAGGATGCTCCTTGATGAAATTCTCGAACAATTCCCTGGAATAGCTGGAGGAATTTCTGTGCTGGGAGACTTGCTAGAAGCTGTCCTAAATGTATTTCTAGAGGAATCTCTCGAAAAAAGACCCAGGAAAAAAGCTGGAGCTTATCATCAAGGAATCTGTGAAGGAATTTCTGCAAAATCGATGGAATATGTAAATATGAAGTTTTGGATCCTTTGGGATTCACACTAGTGTTCTCCACCGTGACTCCTCCTCGAAATGGTGCAGAAATTCAATTTTCATTACTCATGGGCAAGGATGAAAATGTAGTGATCATGACAAAATAAATTATGCATCGCGGTTGTTCTTTATCCTGAGATCATAGCAACAACGATTAACCGTTTGTCGTCAAGTCATCACAACAAACTACGCTCCGCGAATAATGCATCATTCTGCATGTGTGCTAATGATCAAATGTTCGCAAACCGAAATTATAATTTCTGGAGTCAATGGTCTTTGACCATTCAACTAATGTGTTGTTAGTCGCTAGAGATGATTTTGTTTCATCCTTGCTCCACGACACGATTCGTAGGCATTTCTTAAGAACTTTCTGAAGATTTGGTTGTCGCAAAGCCAAAAGGAATCATTTGAAGTACCCTATTAGAAAACAAATAAGATTTGGAAGTATTAATTGAGCATAGTTTTCGAATAATATCTGGAAATGATATATCGATTCATTCCAATCTTAACCATATTCCAATCTGTAACAGATAAGTTATAACGTTTTTGATTAATGGTAGTACATTGCACGATGAAAAATGACGTGTCACGTTTGCTACAAGCAAAAACAGCATAATCATATAAACGCTGTAGGAGAGTTAGGAAACGTGATTGAAATGATTGTGAGGTTTTTAGTCTATTGAAGATTAAAAGACAAGTCCATAGAGAAATTGAAAAAGGTGGGTCTTTAGAGACCACTTTGCTTGCATAAAAAACAGACTGGATGGAATGGAATATCATTAAAATTAGAAATCCATTGACTTCCATCAAAATACTCTCCAAAAGAGACACAGATAATGATTGAAGTCTTACTCTTAAGTTTGCAGACTTCATCCCAACAGAAGGCAATGATTTGAATTAGAATAATTGTTTTAACCCTCTCCTTGATCGACTTTGTCTTTACGAAAACATTGTTTTTATATTATATGTATATGTAATGTGCTTGAATAAACAATGTTGCAAATGGTCCAAATTTTCCGAAATCAGTTTAAAAACTTTTGATTGTTTTTTTTTTCAATAGTAAATTGATTATTTATCAATAGTTTTACTATTGAAACAGTTTGCTGACTTTTTGATAAATCTGATGAGTATGCAATCATATTCTAGTACCGTCAAGCTACCATTCACCGTGCATTTAAAAAAAATTTGCTTTTTTAAATTATTCAAAGCATACTAGAATACCACTACGTGGCGTGCAATTATATAATAATTCAGGGAAAAATCTAAAACTAGTGATGCATAACAAAAAAATATTCAAAAATTATGTTTGAAAATGCCATGTTAAGGTCGCCCCGTACCGTTCTATGTCACCATTTACCGTGCACACTAGTGCACCATTCACCGTGCGTATAGTTTTCGTCTTGATTTAATTTTGTATCTTGAAGAAAGGTTATTGATGGAGCAACTATGTTGCTAGTAGTGTGCGCACTCATTTTTAAGAGTATGCAAATCTTCATTTGCAATAAAAAATCATAAAAATATAAAATTGTTTGAATAATTATTTTTTCATTAAAATCGTTATAGGGGTTTGACTGTATTGCCCAAACTATTCCATATTCACTCAAAAACTAAATATGAAGTAGTTTAATGACGCCATAACAATAAATCTAATATGATCGAATAGTTTCATGCCTTTTACACTGATGCACGGTAATAGGAACCATATATATTGAAAAGGGTCCATTCACCGTGCATTTGGGTTTCGACTGAAACAAAATAAAAAATTCTAATTTGCATAAAATCTCATTGCTCATACGATGAAATACATCTTACTCATAGTATCCACAGTGAAAACTTGTTGAAATTTTGAAAAATTTCATACTCTATCGTTAAAATGAAAAATGTGATTTTTTGGCGTTTCTACTAAGAGTGTTGAAAAATCTCATAATCTAACAGAATTCAAATGATTTTGACCACATAAACTAGGTTTTTCAAATTGCTTTGTGACAAAAACTACTTCATTTCATCAGTTTTATCTTATTCTGTTGACAAAAAAATAATTTGTGATAATTGTATGAATATTCTGTAGGAATTTGTATATGTGCACGGTGAATGGAGGCCGCACGGTGACTGGTGACTTAACGGTAACTATATATTGCACAGTATTTAATTGATTCGTCTTAAGTTTGTCGAAAATCAGTAGAGCTCTGGAGCTACCATGGGAAAAATAGAATTAAGTGTTGAATGCGATTATATACGTACTTGCATTATAATCACAGCAAAATTGTAGGAGGCGAAACAAATTCATGAGAAAATAAGTTTTATTAGGTATAATAAATCTGCAAACAGTTCAAAGTGAAACACCTATGATTAAATATAAGCCGAATTCAAAACTATACCGTTGAATTCTCCTATAGTGTGAATCATTAGACATAAACGCGTATCTCGACATCAATGGTATGGCAGTCTAACAGTTGAGGTCGAAATACTCGTATCTATGAAATGATACAAACTCTTGTGGCATTAAATGATAAAATACTAAATACAATTTCTAACTCATTTAATTTTTATTAATTTATTTTGTGCAATATTGCTCTGTCAAGCTTGAAAGATGACCCTATTCTCCCGATTCTATGCTATGCGTTGATCACACTACAACACCAATAAATCAAGATCATATTCATTAAATTTGATTGACTTTGCGAACGAAACCCAGCATAAAGTGAGAGTACCGACCGGCAAAACAGAAACCAAGCATATACATATACCTACAGGCAACAGCATCCAACCCATGCTTGATCGTGTACTGTACAGCTACATGTAGGTGAAAAGCTGACGTTAGCTGGGCAGGTATGGGTTGATGAAGCTGCCCACGAATGTGTAGTTTGGCGTCGAGGATTTACCCTCATCCCAGACATGTGACTCGCTATGGTATCGTAATTTTGGCAGCGTTTGTTTATGACAACAAGCAATAACACACATCTGAAGCTACCCCCAAATAATCACGAATCATCGAAACCCACTTGTTAATATTTAGCATTTGAACATCTAGTGCTGGGTTGGGATATGGATTAGCAGCAAATCGAACATGTTGTTACATCACTTCTGCGACAAAAGTGCATCGCAGATCCGTGCTGTTTATCCCGGAGGAAAAAAGAGTCCGTATAGGTATAGGATGCTCTAAAAATACCCAATCAAAATGAGTTCGGAATAAGAATAAAATAGAATGGAAACTATCGGCCAAAGATGTCGAGTCTAACCGGTGTGTGCCTCGTGGTGGTTCGGCTACAGCCTACTACATCGGCAAAGGACCCGAGCAGGGGATGAGAACATGTTCATAAAATAATGATAGCCATGATAGGTATCGAAATTTGTTTTTAACTATAAATAATCGTTTGAGATGTTTTGAGATGAAAAAATATTGATAGCTATTTTGCTCTTATGAGAAAATAAGAATTCGGTTATCATTTTGTATCATTTTATTGTAATTTATCTAATCTATTTAAGTTGAACTTAAGCATTGAAACATAATTAAATTGAGAACATGTTCTAGAATTCAACCAGTATTTTCTCCAGTGATTTTCTTGGATTCGCTTCAAATTTCGGGCATTCTACTTTATATGGGAAATTCCCATAATGGGAAAGGTTACACTTGAAAGCTTTCAAAATTTGCCGTTCAAATTTAGTCAATTTGGAAGAGTGATTTCCGTAGATACGCTAACCATTAAGTTTTAGAATGCCCAACTGGCTTACACGTATCTCTCATGGCTGTGCAACCCTTATCGATGGCTTGATTTTTCTGATTATGCTTTTCGTGAGCTGTGCTGTGTTCTAATCAAATATTGAGCTAGGGCAGGACGTGACAGCTCAACTAAGACTGCCCCGTTGTTTTTCAGTCGATAACCCTGACGATACAACAGCCAGTGAACAAATTCAATTATCAAAGCTCATAATTTGGTTGTTTCTTGTACACTCAATTCATTTAGTGTAATAAATGATGCAAGCTTTTTGAAAATCAGGTTAATACTCAAAACCGACGTTATTTTCAAAGATAATTGACATAATTTACATCAAATTGTTTACAATTAATTATTGTTATTATATTTTTCATTGTAAGCACATGCTTTAAACTTAACATCGAATATAAATAGATTTTTAACAAAAAGATTTCATGAAAATTTTCCAAACATTTGATAAAAACTTTAATCTATGAACTAGCAACACGGCCGGGCTAACAACAAAGTGCCCTGCTGCAATCCAACTCAACGATGTGAAAGTAGGCCTTTGCCAAAACGACCAATGAGTAGTGGTCTTTTTTGACAGGCAATTGGTTTTGTTTTTGCACTTTGACCTGTCGCGTCTTGTTTTAGGTTCTAACTAGTGATCCATAATAGCTGTGTTCAACGAGCTGCTCGAACTTGGTTGCAACCACTTGCGAGTCAGCTTTTGGTGTTCATTGAGCCACTCCAACCTACTTCGAGTCGCTCGGGTTTGTGTTCATTGAGCCGAGTCCAACCAACTCCGAGTCGCTCGAAACAGGTTGGAAGCTAGAGTCCGAGCTAGTTCAACCAGCTCGCAGTAGCTTGTGTTTTTGACGTTTAAAAACGTAAACATTGAAAAAAAAGCAAAATTCCGAAGCGATACGGATTGTTAAGTGCGCGAATTTTTTTTTCACGTGGAATTCCGGTAAATTAGTAAAAAGAGTAAAAAGAGCGTTCATTGAGAAAGCAGCTTGGAGTTGCTCGAAGTAGCTTTGACAGTTATTTGTTGACAAAAAATACGAGCTAGTACAACCAACCCCGAGCAAGTTCGATCAAAGTCATTGAACACAGCTAATATGGGTCAGGAAATGATTGTTTACCAAGGTTATGGATCACTTCCACAGAATGTCTATTTCTGCCATTTTAAGCATTGTATTCGACCTTTTCAGGCAACAGCACTAAGGATAATACTCATTAAACATCAAGGATTGTAAATTTCATTTTTTAACAGACACGAGCGAAAACAGTTCATGTCTCATTTACTACAATGCAGTATCACAAAAAAAATCTCAAAAAACATAAAACTTGAGCAGCAACTTATTCAGAGATGAAATATGCTTCCAAACAAGCACAATTATCATGGATGAATAGTCATAGCAGATTGTCTGAAAAGTGTGAACTAGCTGAAAAGCGCCTTCTGGTTTTATTTATTGATCCATTCCTAATTCTTAAGTTTACTAACCAAAGTTCCAATTTGAAACGTTTCAATTCGTGCTTTTACATTAAAATTTTCTATAGGGTTTAAGTCACCGTCGATTGTTATATTTGAAGATTGTTGATATTTTTCACCGAAAAATATCAACAATCTTCAAATATATTAAAATTTTATGTTTTCTAGGGTGATCAAAGTAATTTGGACAGACCGTTACACCCTATGCCGTTTTATTGAATTTTATAGGTTGGACTCAACACTATTTGATCCATAACTGTGGGGCCATGGTATTAAACAATTTGGGCAGGTATGTGGGATTCAGTAAGTTAACGACATGAACCTTTGATGACTTGTCTTTCAATTGAGGTGCTAATCAAGAAATTTCGTTAGGCCAGCAAAAAGTTATAAACGTTTAAAATAGTTCATACCAACGTAACGCTCTTGGTTTTGAAATTCCTATTTCACTCCTGTTATAGAGAAGAAAGACGTAGACCTACGTCAAAATCCTCTACGGGTTCCAATAATATGTGTCATTCAATATATGCAAAAACATGGTAGAATTTTCAATCGCTGTATAGTTAAGTATATTTCAGTTGTACTGTGTTAAGGTGATTATAAAACGAAGCCAAACTTTGTATTTTTCAAGTGCACAAGACTGGATAATCTGACAACAGTTCACGTTGAAAATCAATCAGATTGCTTGCTTGTTGGGGATCATTCAAATATTACGTAACGCAACAGGGAGAGGGAGGGGGTCTTACATTGTGTTACGGTCCATACAAGTATTTAAAATTCTGCATACAAAAGCTGTTACGTGGGGAAGGGAGGGGGTCTAAAGTTGGCAAATTTTGCGTTACGTAATATTTGAATGAACCCTTGGCATTTGTGACCAATGGGATAAATTTTGAAGGAAACAACTTCTTTTCAGTTTGATGGTTATTTATTGAATGTCAATCCCTTTACATATTAAGTCATGTGTCCCCAAGTCACTGCCTACCTTGATTATATTAATTTTATTATTCTTTATTACAACAAATTTTCAACGCAGAGCGCCATTTGGATCTCAAGACTTGCTCTTGAAAATTTGAGATGTGGCTTCGTTCTATAATCACCTTAAGTTTATGTCAAATGAAATTTTACTTTTTGAAAAGAAGCGAACTTAGGTAACACTGAAGACCGTGTTATTTTACCTATCTTTTGTCTCATTATAACAATTATCATTAAACTTTTCAGAAGCAAATCTCGACTTGAAGCTGAAAATTTAATGGGTTATGCGCTACATATATATAATAATACTGATCCCGTGGGGCCTTAACACTTTTCATTTGAAGCCTCATTAAAAAACCAACCATCCAACCATGTTGGTCCGGTTCAATCAGTTATTGTGGCGCTCATTTTAAATCCACATCCAGCGGCGGCGGGAACGCGCAAAAGATATGCGCGCAATTCAAACGCAACGTCAAAATTCAAGCAGGCTTGGATTTTTTCGTTCTTCAAGGACGCAAATGTTTCAAATTTGCTAAATCTGAAACATTTATTTGGTGATTTTCATTATCACTGCGACGGTATATCGACATTTTCAGATAATCGCATTACGTGGATTTATCTTGCAGAGCACAATATATTTACAAACATTTTGCCGCCACTGATCGAAAATATATCGGCGTACAGGTCTTATTGTGAATATAGGGACTTTGATGACATTTTTTCCAGAAATAATGACTTCAATAACTGACACTGCAGAAGACTGCAATTAGCAGTCGAAACACGCGTCGCGTATTTGTCAAGAGATAAGTATTAGGGCGGAATCAAGGCGCCAGGATCCGTTATTGATTTCAGAATTTAGAAAAGCAGTTATATCATTCAACATCGAAAAAAATTTACATGAAAAAGTGTGCTCTGTAATAAATATATTCTCCAACCGAAATACAGTGAACACATTTTTATCGAATAATATTCAGTTTTGAACAAAAAACTGCTTTTGAAGTTTCGATAATGGATCATTGAAGGTAGTTTTTGCAAGGGCTCACCGCATCAAAACAAAGGCGCCACTGTATATGGGATTTAATATTGTGACAGCATTGCTGTTCTGTCAAACACACAAGGCTACGGTGGCGCTACCTATGCTTTCCATAGCGGCCGTTTTGGTTATTTTAATGATCCAGTACGATGACGGAGCCTTGAACGTTAAAAGGTTCAATACTCAAATCTGCTCTCTTGGTTCTGATTATTGAGATTCTGTTCAGAGGGTTCGAATTCGTAAGAGTTTTGTTTTTACTTTATGACATAACACAATAAAATCTAATAACCTTTCAATAAATAAAACAAATCTCGAAAACTTATTCAAACAGACTCAAGTCAAAAAAGTATACAAACTTACTTTATCGATTCTACGTGTTTCGCAGACGAAATTCTACACATTTTGCTCTAAACCAACTCGATTTTTCACTTTTAGAACGTTTACTTTCCGGAATTACAAAACGACGAAAGTAAGATTTTCAACTTTCGCTACCTAACCACTACTTTCGCCGCTCCGCTGTTTGAAGAGACAAAGTGACTTAACCACGAATCAAAACAAAACACTACTTGAGCCGATTTTACACTGGTACAAAAACGCCGAAAGTAACTGAATAAATCGGCTTATCATTTTGTAATAATTTTTTTGTGGGAAATAACAGGAACTCCCTAGTTTTTGAATGCGAGCTTATTGTATGCAAAATTTAAGCAGTGTACACGGCGAAAAAATGTGAAAAATATGATTCATTTTAAAACAGTTTTAGAAGACAGGTTGTGATTCTTCTGAATTAATTTTCTCAAAACTGTATGGAAGTTACTTACGTCGATTTGAAAAAGTAATCGAGAAATAGAAATTGTTCAGTCAGAGTGGACCAAGTGCGCATAGTCCATCAAAAAATCGTTCAATCAGAGGTTTGGATTGTGATTTTTCATGATTATCACTTCACATTATATTGTTTGAAAGTAACACAAAGATGGGTAGAAATATTGAGCCAAAATTTTACTGAGTTAAAAAAAACAAAGCGTTAGACTTTGAGCCCGTTTCTCTCAAAATATGAAAAATGTCACTTGGTCCACTCTCGGCGTAGAGTATGTAACTAAAATAAATCATTATATCTCATTCAGTTATGATTCTGTTATAACTGAGAGCTAGTCATGTTATCACTAAAATCTTCCAAGTAGGTACACACTTTTGTTTGCGTTTTTGTTACTCAAGTCAAACACAACGAGATCTAATCAAAATCCAAAATATCCGAACAACTAAATTTGATACCATTTAGTTTTCATTCCCTGCTCGAGCGAGAGACCCGCAGACAGGTTTTTTTTCTCTTTTTCAGCACGCACATAATTGACTGATTATATTCATTGACGATGGAAGAAGGTCGTGTGTAACACTGTCGAGGCCAATTCACCATCTACCAAACATTTTGGGTAAAGGTAGTGGTTTAAAAGTAAGAGATCAGACGAGACATCAAAGGACCAATCAACTATACTGATGTATGATTGCACAGTCCGCAGCAAACAATACCAAGCTCAATATGTCGTCAGTTTTTGGGAAACGGTACTCTAACAGGTAGCTTTACCTGGTAATTTTTTGTAGCACTAAAAATGTCCCTTTTCATGAACCGCATTTCACCGAAAGGGCAGCTAAAACGTGAAACTCATAGATTTAGCACACAGAATTATGTTTTGGGAATTTTGCAAAACACTCAATACTTGTTCCGCCGAAAGCCCCAATTTCTGGTTCTTCCTGTGAATGATGTACAATCACTATATAGAGATAGAAGGAGCTGCTGTCACACTTCAAGGTTAAGTGTGAATTTTATTTTTAAAGCCATTTCTGCCATTTTAGCCAATAGCCGACCTCTACTTTTCTCCGATGTCACTCATGATAGTTGAATTCCTGAAAAATCTTCCATACACTGCCACAGTCTTATCGATCTTTCCCCATTATTGGGAAGCTCGTGCACAGCTTGTTTAATCAATAACACTGCTTGGTCATATAATAGAGGAACGACGAAAACAACCCCATTGGTCCCAAAATGAACCCATGAAAAGAAGCAATAGCAATAAGGAGTCACTCACCATGTTTCCAGATTGCTGAACTTCTTGGTGACGACCTTCCCGAGATCGATTCCGAGGCGGTCCACGATGCGCGACGCCAGATCCGGATGGGACGAGCCGGAGAAGACCTTGATGTTCGGCATTCTGGATTGCAGGTGCGGCTGCTGCTGCTGGTTGTTGCTGCTAGACTTCTCCAAGTTGTTCCGGATGAGACTTCTGGCGCGAATCGGGTTTGACGATCTGACTGGCATCACACAATCTACGGTATCAAATTAAATAAGCGAGAGAGCTCAGTCTCGGATCGGTTGGCTATATAGAAGTGTGCGCGCGGGATGTGGAAGTAGTGTTTTGCTTTTGAATGTGGAATATACCCACATTGATATAACACTGCAGGTAGTTGTGCACGGAACAATAATCTCTTACCCCCAACACTAGCAAATAACGGTCCTTGTAGTAGAGTAACTGTAAAAATGTCTGTAAATAACGAACGAGCGAATTGAGCTCTCGCTGAGCGGTGTCACGAACACATGCGCAAATTTGCTGGTTGAAAATGCTGTCATTTGATTTTGCTGGGAACAGCTGATCTTTGTTTATATTTTCAACCAGCAATTTCTAAGTAGTGTTGGTGACATGTACCGTGTATGTACACGAGCGCAGAAACCACTATGATGGATGACTGGATGACAGCTGCGGCTTGAAAACCATGTGGAAAATCAAAACAAATCACTTACACCGCCCGCGAAGCGAGGGACGGGCGAATACACCGACGACAACGGAGTTCGGTGGGAGTTATTCGAAAATGCATTAGGTTAACAAAGTACATTATTATATGCGTGGTGATCCTTTATATGAGAGATACGCGGAAGTAAAATGGAATGGTTTGGCAACAGACCAGCAGTGCTGAATTTCATCGGCGTCGAGAATAATATTGCAACACGGAAATGACTTCCTCATAGCTAAAAATTGTATTTTGTTTCGTTATAGGCCTCTGCACTGTTTTGATTTTGTATGGGATTTTGACTTTTACTGGTCTTGTTGTTTACAAATTTCATGAAAGAGTGAAATTGAGGGGTACATTTTTGTGCAGAACCCCATAGATCTTCGAACTACATTTCCAAACTAATCAACAGCACAAAAAATCAACAAATAATATTGCACTGACAAAAAAGGAAAATTTTTCAAATTTATTGCTCTAAGCAAAACAACTTTCACCGAAATAATTTCCAGCGGGTTACATTACTCCTCAAGAAAAGTCCAAAACAAACATAGGGCCCATTCACAAATTTCATAACGCTGAAGGGGGTGGGTGGGTGTCCTTAAGATGTTACAGCTCATACAAAATTCGAAAAATATTCATATAAAATGCGTTACGAGGAGGTGGGTGGGTGTCAAAAATGACCATTTTTGGCGTTATGAAATTTGTGAACAAACCCATAACGCATGATCGTTTGGCTCACGCTTTGACAGCTATCGCTGCTCGATTGGCTCACACTTAGATAAAAATGTCAGCTTCCGCGAATCTCTCTAATAAAGGATCACTAATTATGCGGTAGAAAATCTTGCGGAACATGTGCCTTCATGTGCATGACGCTTTGAGTTGTGACACGGGACATGCACAAGGATATGCTAACTTTTTGCCAGACAAAACAGCTCACTGAAGTGAACGACTCCGAACGGGTTAGCTCTATATTGTTTACCGAATTTTTGGATCAGCTCACTTGTAAACGAACCCATTGATCAGTGCAACGCCAGTCCGTAAACAAACGTAAGAATCGAGTCTATCGCAAAAAAAAAGATTGTGATCGAATTTTCATTACGATCTACCCCCAAAAACAAAAGACCATGCTTCGCACAACTTCCCCTGCCCGAACCGATCAAAACTGCCATGTCTTCACCGAATGATCTTATACACTGATGAACTGAATTCACTCGATTGAATATGACCAAATATTTGGGTTCAAAAATGAGCGATTTCTCTTAATTGATCCTCTCTGTCGATAATAACTTCGATTAATGGATTACCTGATTTGCTCTTGTTCACAGTTGA
Source organism: Aedes aegypti (assembly GCF_002204515.2). NCBI lineage: Eukaryota > Metazoa > Arthropoda > Insecta > Diptera > Culicidae > Aedes > Aedes aegypti. The sequence continues at coordinate 147,258,033 of NC_035108.1, forward strand.
TCAGCTTGTTTTCTTGTTTATTTTGTATGGGGAATGGCATCTAACTTCAAATTTCTCGTAAATAAAAGCAATAATCGAAAAATATGTGGTAGGCATGATAGCCATATTTTCTTACAGCTAATAACGTGCATATAGCACAGGCCTGCCCAACCTTTTTGGCACATTTTTGACATAAATGGATACCGCGTTCGCAATAATAGTCCGATCGGAAATATTTGTACCTCAAATGAAAACTTTGTATTACATCTGATCGATCCATGCATAAAAATTCAAAGTTATATTGAACTCTTGGCTAGCGATGCGAACAAAGGCAAAAATCAATCCGGCCCGCGGGCCGGACCAATTTTTTTGCCCAACTGCTTCTGTAACGAAGAGTTTAATACAACTTTGAATTTTTATGCATGAATCGAACAGATATAATTCCAAGCCTTCATTTGAGGTACAAATATTTCCGATCGGACTATTATTGCGAACGCGGCAACCATTTAAGTCAAAAAACAAGGTTGGGCAGGCCTGATATAGCAGTTATTACTGAAACCTATTTGAAACCTGGATCTAAACTCAAAAGAGATCCTAACTTTTTTGTTTATCGTAATGATCGACTTGATGGGGCATGTGGGGGTATTGCAATCATCATTCATAGGCGTATATAACATCAACTGTTTTCGTCATTTGAAACTTTAGGTGTTTCAATTGAAACACAATTTGATAAATATACTTTCATAGCTGCCTATTTGAATTTTCAATATTCTGGACAGCAAGTTAATTTGCTCCAGATTGACTTGCGAAAATTGACTCACAATATGTCATATTTTTTGTCATTGGTGACTTTAATGCCAAACATCGGTCATGGAATAATTCTCAAAGTAATTCCAACGGCAGAATTTTATTTGATGAGTACTCTTCAGGATATTTCTCAATTCAATACCCTGATAGCCCTACATGTTTTCCTCTTCTAGAAATCCATCTACGATTGATTTGGTCTTAACCGACTCTAGTCATCTTTGTAGCCAACTGATTACTCATGCTGATTTTGATTCTGATCATGTCCCTGTTACATTTCAAATATGCCATGAAGCGATTCTCAATCCTATCAGCTCTACTTTCAATTATTTTCGAGCCGACTGGAATATATATGAAACATTTGTTGACTCTAATCTTGATGTTAATATTCCTTTACAAATAAAACTTGATATTGACAATGCTCTTGAAACTTTAACAAATTCCATTGTTGAAGCCAGGAGCATTGCAATTCCAAAATGTGAAGTAAAATTTGAATCCATGATTATAGACGATGATCTTAAACTCTTGGGGTTCATTAATTTATTTCATAACGCCGAAAACGACCATTTCTGACACCCACCCACCCCTTCGTAACGCTTTTTGTATGAATATTCCACAAATTTTTTATGAGCCGTAACATCGTGAGGACACCCACCCACCCCCTTCAGCGTTATGAAATTTGTGAATAAGCCCTTGATCCGTCTTAAAAACGTAAAGAGAAGGCAATTTCAACGCACTCGCGATCCTGCTATGAAAATTATATGGCAGGATTTGCAAAAAGAAATCAAGAAACGTTTTGCACAATTAAGAAACAAAAATTATGAACATAAGATTTCTCAAGTGGACCCTGGCTCTAAGCCCTTTTGGAAATTATCTAAAATTTTGAAAAAAAAAAACCTCAGAAGCCAATACCGACATTGAAAGAGGAAAGCAAATTATTACTAACTAATTGCGAAAAAGCTCAAAAACTTGCTATGCAGTTTGAAAGTGTGCACAATTTTAATTTAGGACTTACTACATACCCGCATAATTATGAACTATACTTGTACTGTTTCCGAAACTGTTATGAACCACTTCAAACAATATCTGAATAGTTTCGAATAACATCCATATTAACAATAAACGCACCGTACCATAGTTGGTTTTGACAGTTTGGCAAATAGTTATTGAAGAAATAACAATGTGGGGAATAGGCGGTTAAGTTATGTAACCATACAGAAAAGCCGATTTTGTCGAACAAAATTTTTCGTTTACCGTTTACAAGATGGTAGATATATTATCCATTTTTTTCACAATCCACCTTACGAGAAACAGTTGCAGAACAGTATAACAATATGTTGAGAACAATACACGTTCACTCTTTGTGTAATTATTTAATTATGGTTTCAAATGGTTCCACATCCGCATGCGATACTGTACATTCGTGATTAAAAAAATGAAGACACAAACAAAACAAATAAAATATTTTAGCATTACATGTATTTAAACGATCTAAAGTCAACATTTTAAAAGCCAAGCAAAATGAAACAAAATTATTTCAGCTGGGCTCGTCTCATTCAGCGGCAAGGTTTCCTATCTCCGGAACTTTATTGCGTCAAATGAGCCACATCAAAAACATCACTGCTCAACTGCTGAAAGCTGCCAATCGGTCTAAAATCAAGTTCAGCGATCCATTTCTTGCTCTAAGGCCCAGCATTGATAGACGTAATAATGTCCCACAAAGTTTTGTGGCATTGTTGTATCGTATTTATGGAATTCTGTAAAGAACAATTGAAAATTTGTCAACTCTTATCCCAGCAAAAACTGAAAATATAACTCACCTGAGAATATTTTGCAACAGCATGCTGGAGTCAAGTAATGTTCCGACACCCCTAAAAACACAGAAAACAAATTAAGAACTTTATTTAGGCGCAATATAGGATGAAATATCTCACCAGGAACTCCAGAAATGCTTTTCGAAGAAATGAAAACAAATATGACAACCGACTGGTGAAAAAATTTCACCGAACTAGCCAAACGCACACAAGCGCCACATAACCATACCACTTACGGTATGTTTAATCTGAAACCATAAAATGTTTAATGTATGTGTGGCAACTGTTTCAGTTTTGTGAACAGTATGTAACCATCAATGAATGGTTTCCCAAAATGTTACCATCTGTGATACAACCCACGTATGTTTTTATATAATCGATTTGTTCATAATTTTCAAATGTGGATTATATGGAATTAATTGATAACATCAAGCTGTACGTTAACCGGTAATGGAATAGTAGATGTAGGGTGGGATACAGTAAATAACTGACAAATATTTATAGTCAAACAAATAGGCTACAATAACGGAAACAGCTAACGTATGACTTATGTTTTACATATTGTTTGGACAACCTATCAAAGTGTTTTTAGCTATGCGGGTAGTCCAATTGAAAATCAAGTTACTCAGGACTTCGAAAATATTCTCAATCAAGAGAACGTTTTCGAAAATGCCTGTGAGACTGATTTGGAAGAAGTGAGAATTATTATTAAAAAAAATCAAAAGTATGAAAACTTTATAAGGGTAATTTAGAACAGAATGATGGCCCACATCAACGAAAATTCCTTTTTTGCCAATGAACAGTTCGGATTCCGCCATGGACATTCGACCACTCATCAACTTTTACGTGTAACCAGGCTTCCAAATTCTCACTCACTCTCACGATAATGGATTTATCCCTCACAGCAATTTTCAGCGATTAGCTGCCTTGCGATTTTACCCGTCCACAAAACAAAGCGAAAATAGATAATAGGGTAACGACTGTTTATTTCGTTCTTAATCGCTAACAGTTGGCGCCAGCGGCAAATAGTACAGGCAACAACCTTTCAAACATTTAGTTTCTTTCACCGGCCACCGAGCGACGACACTGTTGTTTGTATTCCTCCCACTGATCACGCTACGCTGGATTCTCAAATTTCTCAAACTTTCAACACAAGCGCATGGAAGAATGGTAGTCGGAGAACTGTCAAAACGTATGGAAAATAATGAAAAACGTAAATTACTTGCAATTTGGAAACTGGATCAAAAAAGTAGTGATTAGAAATCAAGTGTAAAGTGAATACATAACTTTTTGTGTTTAGTTCATCTTCCGTGGAGCTTTCTTTGCTTCAGGATTTCGTTTTTACTACCACTGAAAAAGAGCCATCTATTGCCTTTTCAGTTTTGAATATCGCCCTATTGCACATTTCCGCAGCTGTGAGAAGTTTGTTTTCTCTTTCTCCGATCCATGGAGAACTTTTCCTGTATGCATCGCCACAAGCAGCAGTTGCTTTTATGCACCAAATTAACCACTCCTATCGTCAAGTTGGTGTGGTAGTATGGTTTTCGTGCACGCATCGCGGTTGTTTTTAGCAATGTTCTAGGTTCGAATCCGGTTATCCACCATCGTAGCTCCAGGGAAAATTAGTATGAGTGATAAAAGATGTTCACGTGAGGAAGCGAAAAAAGCATTCTCCTTACGTGCGAAAAATCGTAGATTTCGCATCATTGATACGAAAATTCAGAACCCTGCGTGTAACAAATTTGATCCATTCCAACAAATCTGAAGGCTATTCTACTGGTCTTGCTCTTCTAGACATATAAAAAGCATTCGACAGTGTTTGGCATGAAGATTTGATTGTAAAATTAAAAAACTTTAATTTTCCGACATACATTTTTAGAATAATTCAAAGTTATTTGTTCAAATTGTTAAGACACGAATGCCATGACAAATGGTAAAGTGTCTTAAATAAAACATAATAATAATAATAATATTTGTTCAAATCGTACACTTCAGGTTAATTATCAGAACTCCAGATCTGAAAGACTTCCTGTGAGAGCTGGTGTTCCTCAAGGCAGCATTTTGGGACCAATTGTATACAATATTTTCAAATCTGACTTACCTGAGTTACCTCAGGGATGTCAATAATCCTTGTTTGCGGATGACACAGACCTCTCCGCCAAAGGACGAAGCCTGCGTGTTATCTGTAGTCGATTGCAAAAAAGTTTGGATATTTTTCCTTTATACTTGCAAAAATGAAAGATTTATCCCAATTCTTCCAAAACTCAACTAATAATATTCCCACATAAACCAAAAGCTCTTCATTTGAAACCTTCAAGTAGACATGTTTTCACGGTTAGAGGGGTTCCAATAAATTGGTCAGATGAAGTTAAGTATCTAGGGCTCATGCTAGATAAGAATTTAACTTTCAAAAATCACATTGAGGGCATTCAAGCCAAATGTAATAAATATGTAAAATGTCTCTTTCCCCTTATTAATAGAAAATCAAAACTTTGTCTTAAGAACAAGCTTTTGATATTCAAACAAATTTTCAGGCCAGCCATGTTGTATGCTGTATCAATATGGACTAGCGGTTGTAATACCAGGAAGAAAGCTCTACAGAGAATTCAAAATAAAATTTTGAAAATGATTCTGAAGCTTCCTCACAGGTATAGTACCAATGAGTTACATAGAATATCCAATGTTGAAGTATTAGAACAAATGTCAAATAAAATAATTAATAATTTCAGGCAAAAAACTTTACAATCTTCTATTGCCACGATTAATGCGTTATATGTTTATGTTAAGTTAGGTTAAGTATATTCAAAGCGTTTTTTTTTCTCTTATAAGCAGGTGAAATCAACTCACCTGTAAAAAATCTGAACTGCTACGGCAAATGAAATGTAATGTGTTGTTAACAAAATGTTAATAAAATTTTAAATTTGTTTTACCAAATTAGGATGATAGTGTTGCCTAATAACACAAAACACCTAGATGTAAGAAATGAATGTAATGTTTGGAATGATGCTAATAAAGAAATTCAAAAATTAAATACAAAATGCAAACATGACAACTTTGGCAAAGAAAGCTCTCAGTTAATAAACTGTGGCAGTGCTCATAAGGACAGCTGAGAAGCAGTTTCTGTCCCAGTGAGGACGTTAATGCCGTAAAGAAGAAAGAAGATAATTATGATTATGTTTGCGGTGTAAAAAATTTTCGACCTTCAACCGCTTACACCGCTCGCTTAACACCGACGTATCAGATCAAAGTTTTATACTGTTAAGGTACCATTTGCAAAGTCATGCATTTGTATTGAGGAGCTACGAGATTTTTGTTCGAACTTTTTACGATTCATATCAAACACCAAAATCGATTTTCTAAGAAAATTCATAACATTTTCTATTTTGCATTATTTTAATCGAAAAAGTGCATGTTCACGAGACAAACTGACATTCATTTACCTATCGTCAATGCATACACACAAAAATTAAGATGGTGTGCGCCCTCCGTCGTGTGTAACACACGTGTTTGTGAATTAAAACGCCACATGCTTATGCATGTGTGTGTATGAAAATTAGCAACAAAAAATAAGAACAACGCTCGCCAAAAAGGAAAAAGTCAAAAAATTCAAGACCTCTGCTAAAAGTGTGTTGTTCGGTTTTTCGGTGCAAAAAAAAAATCAAAAACACAGCGCTTTTTGTTTGAAATTGTTTCGGAAAAGGAAGTGCTAGTTGCAAGTGAATCCTGGTATCTGGTGTCGGTAGAAAGGCAGCACTTTCGGGAAGTGATAAATCCAAGCCTTTATTTGCGAGTTCTTTGAATTGGGGTAAAAGGATTTCCACATCTGCTGCTGCATCTTCGGAAGCAAGAAAGAAAACCCCAAAGGAACATCACCGTAGTAAAGCCGGGTTCTCTTTAGTGGCAGTTGGTTTAGCAGCGGCGGTGACAGCGGAATAAGGCAAAATGGCGAATATGGCAGTATCCCGTATCAAACGAGAGTTCAAGGAGGTTCTTAAAAGCGAAGAAGTAAGTGACATTGATTTCCATTATCGGGCACCATAAGAGGACAGATAAAATCGAAATTGCATAACGTAACGAGAGAGGTTCCTTTGTTGGTGGCCGAGGAAAGAGGAGTGAAAGCAAGATGTCAAAAGTTTCCGTTTCTAGTTACAGGGCTGGTAGTAGATCTCTACTTAGAGATGGTCTCTAAAGTCACTGTTTTTCTTCAAGCAGTGAATTCAGTGGGTACGAGTAAATTACATTGAAGAAGGTTACAAGCGGTAGTCGAAATACGCGTATCTATCAAAGATAAGCAATTAGGGCGGAATTGAAAGGTACAAGGTACTACTACTTTTAAATTCTCTTTATTGAAATTCTGCTCAGAGGGTGAATTCTGATTCGAAATACCTAACCAGGAATTTCTCTAGGGAGTAATCTTAAAATTGTCTAAAATGCTAGTTCAGGAATCCTTTTAGCGAATTTTCCACCAATTCCAGCTTTCCATCAATTTTTCCAGTAGTTACTCTATAAGATCGTCCAAAAATTTCTGCAGGTGTTCTTCCAAGAAACTTCCAATGGGTTTATTCTAGAGTTTTTGGAGAAAATCGTTGAAAGATTTTTCCAGCAGTTTCACTCCTGCCATTTTCATATCAGGGTGTCTATTACCTGGTAAACCTGGAATTGTCAGCGAATTTTATTGAATCTAAAAAAAAACTGAAATGCTCAGGGAATTTCGATTTCAGTGAGGCTGTAGTTCATGATAGAATATGTTCATAACAACGGATTTTCGCGTTAATATTCCCCAAAAAATTTCGGCTGCGCCACTATCAAAACGCTTCTTTAGCTGTTCAATGAGGATCTTTTCGGGTATGCAATTTAATCGACTTCCCAAGATATTCAATTTTATGAACATGTCTAAATTTGATCATTAATAAATTCACACATTTTCAAGCACGATTTTTAAATTACTCCAAATTTGAAAAACTGGAAAACAATTGGATTTTGAGAAAGTAATCTGGAATTTTACCAGTTGTCAATTTAAAGTGTTGAAACAATCAATTTCGGGGCTGGTAGAATGTCTCTTTTTAGAAATTCGGTTTTTATTTTGATAGGATAGGATCTTTCTTTACTAAATCACAAATCTCATTTTTCCCTATCTTGTTTGCAGTGAATTCTGATGCAAAATTCAGTATGATCCAGAGTAACCTTTTGAGACTATTACGAGCGTATTCAACTGACTCTTTAAAAATAATCATCTTAAATTAAGCAAATATCCTAGTGGCTTTTCAGAGATTTAATCTGGAATACGTTCAGATACTTCTACAGGGATCTCTCCAAAAATTCTTCCAGAGATACCTCTATCAATTCCTCCAGATATTCTTCCAGCGATTTTCAAAGAATATCTTAAAAAATTAATCCAAAAGTTGCTCTTCGAAATTATTAATTTGAACTTTTTTTAGACGCTAACCCAGCACTTCCTCCAGATATTTTTCCACGAATTCTTCAACTGAATTTTCCATTAGTTACTCTAAGAGATCTTCCAAAGATTTTTACAAAATTTCTTAATTTCTTCCAATGAAACCCGAAGATTTATTACCGAGTTTTTGAAAATAAAAATACATGCCCAGGCTTTTTTCAAGAAAACCGACAAGAATGTCTACGTCACTTGATCCACGTTAACTCCAAAAATTCCTCGAAAGGTTATTCAAGAAAATCTTATAAGAAATTTTCAAAGAGTTTCGCAAACTTAACTTTGTGTTTCATCAATGAGTTCCTCTAGATGTTTCTATGAATTTCTCCAGAATTTCACCCAAGAATTACTACTGTTGTTCTTTCGAACATTTCTCGAAAAAAAATCCCCTAGAATCCTCTAAAGTGTATTTAGAATTCCATACCAGTTAATTCTGCAACATTTTTTGTCATTTTATGATCTTCTGATCACTCCTACGCATTTTTTTAAGATTCCGATGTTATTCAAGGAGTTCCTTCAGAAAATCCAGCAATCTGAATTTGTTTCGTGAACAGAATCCTCACATATAGTCCTTCGCAGGATTTTTAAAAGATCATGGGCGAGATTCTCATGGAACGCTGTGCCCAATTTCACAGAATCTATGAGCAAGATTATTGCAGATTCATGTAAAAGATTCTCAAAGAATGCTGAAAGTCTCTAAAAAGTTAGACAAGTCTGCCTTATATTTTGTGGCTCACATAGATGCTTGAAAGTATAGGGTAATGAACAATTTGACGAAATCTCAAGCTAGATTTCACACAAATTTGTTGCTGCTGCAAACGAACCATTTAGAAGCTATGGCTGCATAATTGCAAAACTCTATTCCGTTCCCAATTCTTTTTATTATGACCGTTGAATTAATAATGCAATAATTGCAAAAGGTAGTAATATTTACTGCGCGTGAAATGCGGGAGATTTTATTGATTTAAGTAAAGTGACCATACGTCCCGTTTTTCACGGGAAACTCCCGAATTTTGCACATTAATCCTGCGCTAAATAGTGTCTCGCGGATTTCATTTTAATCAATAAAATGTCCTTCATTTCTAGAGAAGTTATTACTTATTCTACACTGTTAAAATTCTCTAACTCAGGATAATGTGTGCGTCCTTCCCATGATTCTGTGATAATCTTGCATGGAAATCTGTGAGATTAGGTCCCAGGGTTCCATTAGGGTCTCGGCTAGGATTGTTTGAATTTTTTGAAGGATTATGTGAGAATGCTGTTTAGGATTTTATAAACTAAACCAATACGAGTCTTTTTCTGGATTCACTAGTAATTATTATTATTAATAGACAAATGCTCAAATTGCGGGACGCTTTATTTGGAGCAATATCAGAATTTAATAACTGGTCAAAGATTTTTAAATTTCAATGTTCAAAAGTGAAGCTCTGAGAATCACGATTTATTAAACTGTCAGCAGCACATTCATGATTCAAATCATACTTTCAACCAGTTTTTGTACAAAATTGTCCCATTGTGACTTGTCTTCAAAATCATCCAATCAAAAAAATCAGAACGCAAGGAAGACCATTTTACCTTCCAAAAAATAATGTTTTCAAGAAAATACAAGTAGTTTTGTACATGCATTATTCAAATAATTTCTGCTAGACATTGTAATGAAATCATAGGAGGAAACTTGGATATGAAATGAACGACAGTTCTGGATGAAATCCTAAGGAATCGGTGGAGGCATCCCTGGAGCGAGAAATTATTACTTGGGTTCCCAAAAATGTTTTAAACAAAACTCTTGGATGAAATTCTAAATCGATTGAGGGATCATTGGATGATCTCCAGGATTATTATGACAAATTCGTGAAAGAATATTTCAAGATAAAAACAATCTCACCACTAAGAGATAGAGGAGGATCTTTTCTTTACCGTAGCATTATTAAATAACGTGTAAATCCATTCGTTTACTCAGTAACAACAAGCTTCACACTTGATTGCCAATGGCTTTTAGGGCGAGATCATAAGTTATGAGAGATTTTTCTTAAATGCTCCATCTTTTTTTTTTTCAAAAAGCACAAAAAGCACATATTTTTATAGGTATTTGACCAAACACAGAAAAATCGTGTTAAGGTGATTATAAAACGAAGCCAAACTTTAAATTTTCAAGTGCACAAGTCTGGAGAATCTGCTTGCTGATGGTGACCAATCTGATAAATTTTCAACGCGGAGCGCTGTTTGGTTCTCAAGACTTATGGTCTTGAAAATTTGAGGTGTGGCTTAGTTCTATAATCATCCTAAGGCCTTTTGAAAAAAAAAATAATTGCTACATTGATCGCGAATTTACTAAGTGGATGCAAGTATTCATGATCAGGGTAGCTAATTGTCAAAATTTCAGAAAAATTCAAATGCTTATAAAACCTTTTCATTTGAAATGTAGCATCAGCAAATGATTCCAAATGATAGTAAACATGGAATCGTCATTAAGTAAAATATTTTCCGATGATCTTCCATGAGAAGGAATACATTCACAATCTACAATTATCAAAGTCACGTGATATTGATGACACTCAACAAAACTGCTGATGAGTATATACAGTTCTTTGTAGTATAACATACAGCAGTTGTCTCAATGACGAGCATTATTGGATTTTTTGTCGAATGCCTTACAAAAAAAAAATCGTTACATTCGTAGGAAAACAGATTGATTAAAAACCATATCAACTCAACTGAATCAACATTTCCTTCCATTTCCTTGACGAGAAACTCGCATTCTCAAGAAAATGAAAGTATCATGAATGACAAGAATACCTGGTTTATTTTCTTTTTGTTTACTTGATTTTCGTATGGTCTCTATTCAATTCTTGTGTGGTTTTTTCAGACATGAGTCGCTACCAGCCCTGTTAGTTATTTGCCGGGGGATTTCATTTCTATCGCCGACGTGAAGTTTTCCCGATGGCGGCTTCCACAACTCGAAAGAAAGCAATAACAATCCGGTACTGACCTTGTTCGAATTCCGTTTCGGAATTGCTGGATGCATTTTCCACATCACTCATTATAAGAGTAGTTGCCTGAACTAAACACTTGACAAAATTTACGGATACGCGGTTTCCCTTCCTAAACGTCACTGGAATTCATACACAATTTAGGTATACGTCAAACACTTCCAACCTCCCGACTGCAAACTATTGCGAAGGGAGAGGATGCGGATCAATATTTTGAAAAACCAATCGTTCGTGATAATGGATTGCTCTGGATTCTGTCGTTGCCATATGAACACGACGACGATTACACATTATCTCGAATCGAGAATCAATTTTGTTTTCCAAGAGCTAACAGTCTGACGAACTACTAAAGTACTTGTTGTGCATAATTAGTAGCATGCGCTCTCTAGTTTGAGAGGTTCTTAGGTCAAACAAATATGTTCGGCTAAACATATGTTTTTTGACGTCAGAAACGAAGGGAGCTGGCTAACTGTAATTCAAACCCTAAACTAGTTATACAGGTCGGACTCGATTATCCGGGGACTCGATTATTCGGGATTCGATTTTCCGGAATTTTAGACTCGATTATCCGGAATTTGTTTTTTGATGTTCTTGTTTTTAGATTTTTATGCATAAATCTGAGATAATTTGGTATTGCAATATACAATATGAATGGTTCTGCAGTTTAGAATCTACCGTAATCCGGGGTATCATTGATCAGCGGGGTAACATTGATCGGAATGACCCATCTCATAAAAAGTTCGCATTATCATTTATTGATGGAACATTTCCAAATCATGAATGGTTCTTTTCTTTCTTGTATTCATCAGCTGATAAAAGTGAAGATTTTTGTGAAAATTGCGTTTACCTTATGCGTAAATTTGGCAACTTTTCGAAACAATGATTTCAATGGTTAAGGATGACACTACCAAACATTCATGTCTCACATAAGTTCTGTAAATGATATGAGCAACGAAAATGCGGTTCTTACTAAAAACGGCATCGCCGAAAACGATGCCGTTTTCAAAACTTTCATAAGTATGTTCAATTAGGCAACATTACCTAATTACTGTTAAGAATGTAACTTTCCCTTAGAAAATTGCCTACCTTTAGGCGTATTCCGTGGTTCGAGTTGTTTTTAATTTTAAAATAACTCAAAAAGTAAATGACTTGTAAGCATTTGGCCTTCATATTCGGCTTCAGAGGCCATGATTTTAGTAGGTAACGCCATTTTCAATATTACCGAACATTGTTTACATAGGTGATCAATGTTACCCCATATCAGCTAAATAAAAAAATCACTTAAAACATTTTTTTAACATGCTTAAACCTTTCAAAAAACAAAATAAAGTATACAGTCTCGAGCTATGGGTGGCAGTACTTGTTTTAAAAATATAAAATTTGCAACTATTCCATTTTCGAACCAAATATTTAAGAAATATTAAAAAAAAAGATCAATGTTACCCCGGATTACGGTACTAATGTATGTATATTAGAGTGGTTCAAAAAATCGTTTTTGCTCCACACCGCTCATTCGATTCTAGATCAAATTCTGAGTGTCCTCCCAAAATTTGAGCTCATTTGGATGAAAACTGAGACTGCACAAGCCCTTTAAAGTTTATATGGGAATTACTATGGGAAAAGCAAGCAATTCATTCAATCGGTCATAGGGTTTTCCCATGTGCTCTTGGGGATTAGAACTATGTTGATACTGTGGGATACTATAATCAGCTACAACTTTGTCGAAGACCGTTTTCAAATCGGACGCCCCAGTAATTAGTTATTGGTTTTTGAATTAGTTGTAAAACTTTGGCTATAATTATCGGGCTGTTCTACAGGCATCACTGGATACATGCAGTAAAACATAGTAGCCATGATTTGTGCGTGCTATCTTTCGCGCCAGGTACAGCAATGTTGCCTGTTCAGAAGTTAAACGAACACTGTTGAAGAATTTGTGACTGGATATAAATCATATATATGTAAGGGTGATCATTCATTATTGCAGGGTACATCTGTTACACAGTAGACTGTTCTCCAATAAGTAGTTTTCATTTTGTGACTTCCTTGACCCGATAAAAATGTTAAAGCTGGTTATCGTAAGATTAATAAATACAATTACAATTACAATTACTGTCATTTTTATATGATGATATCCTGTTTATTGTTCCAGTTCCTTGTTATATTTTGAGGATTGCTTAAGGCACTTCAAAATTACAACCCGATCTACCGATCCTGCTTCATTGGCCGCCCGTGGTTGCTACTCCAGTATCGCCTGATCAGTTGCACTTACACAAGAAACCAATCAGATGACTGCTTGGGACTAACAGACACCCTCAGTGTATAAATGCTGGTGATTTTTAGGCAACAATGGCGCCTGCCACACCAGAATGCAGACCAATGAGGGCAAGGGCGGGAATTTGAGTTGCATTCCGTGGTTGCATTCAAAACTTGGCCACAGTAAATCGGATATACCTTTGCATCTAAGCCAGTTTATGCGGAAAGTGTAGGGGGTAAAGGTAATTTTGTGACTGAGAGGCTTTGCTTTTTGGTTAGCAGACTGCCTGTATATCAGGCGTAAGGAATGACGTGCTATAATGATGAAAGAATGGAAGCGCAGGGAAACGGTTTCTTGTCCGCCTCTGGTACTTGCGATTGATACGAACAAATAGTTTAGGGCAGGGTTTCTCAACCGGTGGTCCGCGGACCCCTGGGGGGCCGTAACGGCTTCTCAGGGGGTCCGCGAAGCTATTTCAAATAAGCGTCTAGTTGCTGTACAAATATTTCAAAACTGGAACTTATTTTATGTAACTTTCAAGAAGGCTAGTACTGATAAAATACATTCAATATCAGTTTGTTTACAAGAGTTTGTCAGGTCAAATTACTATTTGTGTAGTTGTTCTGAACTTTCTTCTCCTTGCTTGATTTTTATTCCAGCGTGAGCTTGAAAATAATTCTAAGCTCGTCCAATGAGGTATGAATAGGAATGTCCTTGCATGGCTTCGTTCGCTTGCTAAGTGCTTTGCGAAGGCCCAAGCTGTACGATTCATTTTTCACGCGGTCGGCGTGTTTTTTTTTCAGTTAGCACTTTATTCGTTGGTTCCCTGTTCAATTTCGATGATTCTTGTCAATCACGGAGTAGCTCATGCTCAAATTTCCTAAGATATATATAGTAGTATTAATTGGCAGGAACTTCGTCAGATAATCGTCGGGAACCCTTGCAAAGATTTTAGATAGATATCTGACAAAGTTTTCAGAGAGTTCCCGGAGATTTGTTCAACGAATTCTATCCACAACCTTTAGTTGGCTCTTCAGAAGCACATTTACAAATCTTCCACGAACTTTTATTTAGCAAACAATTTTGCTGAATAAAAGTTAAGTAAATTTTAAACATATTGTGACTGAACCAACTTTTATAAAGCTTACTTATGTTACTTGGGGTGGGAATATTATCAGCAGAATTTTATGTTGGGATCTTGACCTACATTTTTTTATTCAGGGTTTTGACAAGATACTTTATTGAGATTCATTATCAGATTCTTCGAAAGATATTTGTTAAACTCTTGACTAGTCTTAGTGGACTTCTTCGAAGGATGATAGCAGAATTCTTGCATTATCTACTTGTTTTGGGTTCTTCTTCTTTCTGGCGTTACGTCCCAACTGGGACAAAGCCTGCTTCCCAGATTAGTGTTCTTATGAGCACTTCCACAGTTATTAACTGGGAGCTTTCTTTGCCGATTGACCATTTTTGCATGTGTATATCGTGTGGCAGGTACGAAGATACTCTATGCCCTGGGAATCGAGAAAATTTCCTTTACGAAAAGATCCTCGACCAGCGGGATTCGAACCCACGACCCTCAGCATGGTCATGCTGAATAGCTGCGCGTTTACCGCTACGGCTATCTGGGCCCCTCACTTGTTTTGGGTATGACTGCCAAGAATATCTATGGATTTCAATATCAACCATATTCAGGGGGCCGTCGGATGTTTGTAGGACTCCAAAGGGGGTCGCAGCTACAAAAAGGTTGAGAACCACTGGTTTAGGGTTTATAGAGTAAGAGTGGTAGATAGATGCAAGTGAAATATACAACTACATAGTACGAGGGAAGAGATAGGGCCTGGGAATGAACCCATGACCTTCTGCTTATGAAGCAGAAGCGGTAGCCATTAGACCACCAACCCCGCCAAAAACATTTCTACTCATTTTGGATGGAATTTGTCAGTTGTGCCTATCGACGTCTGCTTCAAGAGGTTTCAATTCCAATCACAAAAAAATCTTTGTTCAAAACTGCTGGGGAAAATACAAATGGTTCTACTGTTCTCTACTAGCCACAGATGATAGTACCAATCTTTTTCGACTTTCAATACCCACCTATCTTAGTTGACATACTTATTTCTCAATATAAACAATTTTCATTTCTCTTTTCAGATTGTCCAATGTTCTATCAAATTAGACATAGTCAACGATAACTTTACAGAATTGCGCGGTGAAATAGCCGGACCTCCGGATACTCCTTATGAGGGCGGTAAATTCCTGCTCGAAATCAAGGTGCCTGAAACGTACCCTTTCAATCCACCGAAGGTAAGTTTGTTTCAGTAGACACTATGAAATGGATTGATCATGTTTATAACTTCCTTGACAGGTTAAATTCATCACAAAAATCTGGCACCCGAACATTTCTTCCGTTACCGGAGCCATTTGTCTGGACATCCTGAAAGATAACTGGGCAGCTGCTATGACACTGCGAACGGTTTTGCTGTCGCTGCAGGCCCTGCTGGCCGCTGCCGAACCGGACGATCCCCAGGATGCCATAGTGGCCACACAGTACAAAGACAACCACGAGATGTTCATCCTGACCGCCAAGCACTGGACAAACGTGTACGCGGGGGGACCTTGCCGCAATCCGGACTTTGACCAGAAGGTGCAACGATTGCGTGACATGGGAGTGGCCGATTATGAAGCGCGGGCCGCTCTTTCCAGGCATAATTGGCACCTCGAGCGCGCATCCGAACAATTGTTTAGTTAGTTTTATCGAATCTGTGGATTGCTATCTCGTATTCCTGTCTGTTCTGTCAGTGAATTGGTTTCCGGTTTTCTGTAAAATTCTTGTCAAATTATAAAACATGTTCTGGTTAAATTGCAAAGCAAGGCAGTCAAATATTGTGTACTATTGTCATCTGTTCCGAAGTGCGTAATATATAAGAAAGATATTTGATATACTAATAATTTCACGAAGAATAAAAGACAAGCATGTAACATTAACACTAAGGAGCTTGCTGCTGAGGATGGAGGAAGGTGATATCTTTTAAATAAATAGAAACCCATTGATGATTACGCTACTTATTTTTGTAGTTTTATTACACTCACTATAATCAGTGATTTACCAACTTGCTTTTTCACGATTGCGATCGACTATTGCGACATCCGAACAGCGTTTTCATAAGAAGCGAAGTTGTTGCAAATGCATATATTTTCAAAATCAAATATAAAATAATTGTGTGACTCACTACGATTTCATTGTTCATCAATAGTTTTACTATTGAAGCAAAAAATTGACTTCTAGACTACACCTGATTCTGTTTTTGCACGGCCGTGCAAAAAAAGTTTCCATGCATTTTTTTTTCGTCAAAACCTTATTTTTGCATGAAACGTCGAGAAATGGTGTTACTTTTTTTGCGCGGTTTTTGAAATTTTGAACTGAAAACTTGTTTTGCCCGGTACGAATCCCCCGTGCAAAAACAGAATCGGGTGTAATCTAACATGTAGGGCTGATAGCGACTAAGTGTCTAAAAATAGGAACTTTAAAGACATCGTGCCCAAAAATAAGAAACTTAAAATTTACTTCCTGTATTTTTCAGGTTTCTGTCCGAAAACTCTTCAAAATGTAATTCAGGATATACTCTTCCTTAGATTCGTAGTAAAGTTTACGGGTACAAAGCAAGGGGTCTATGTTCGATTCCCGGTCCGGAATGCGAAAATGGCAACTTTGGCAAATAAAGCTGGAAGTGTGGAAGTGCTCATCGAACACTAAGCTAAGGATCAGGCTCAATCCCAGTGGGGACGTAATGCCAAGATGAAGAAGTATTTGAGGAATTTTTTCATAGCTTCCTTCAAGCATTACTCCGCAGATTTCTTCAGGAAAGATTAAAAGGTTGTTCCACGAACTTCTCAAGGAATTCCTCCGGATGCGGAACCTTCAAAAGCCCAACCAGTATTTTTCTCCTAGTATAGGTACCTGCAGAATTGACATCACTGCAGAGATTCGTTTAGGAACTTCTCCAAAGATACAGTAATACCTCGATATAACGTAACTCGAATTTTATTTTCGTTACGTTATATCGAAGCAAAATATTTTTTTTTAAATTTCGTTGGACATGTATTGTTTGATGAGAAAATGCGTCTTACATTGATATTATTGAACTAGCAGGCATTTTCAGTGTATCTTACATTTTTTTCAATATTTTTCCGTATTTAAATTTTATTTATTTTGCTTTTTATTTTTATTTTTACCTATTGCATTTTTTCTATTGCAGTAATCCTTAAATAAATGTATTCTGAAAAATCTTTGGAGGAATTTTTGAACACTCGGAGCAAGAAATTCATAAATGAGATTCAGAAATCTTTAAAAATGTTACTGTTGAGCAGTCCATGAACATTTCTAGCAGGCAATTATCGAACTTCAAAATGTTGGTTATTAGGAACTCGTGGTAAAACTCCTAAAGCAATTCTGTTTGCAGTTTTTTTTTTGCAGATTTTCAGAATTCATTTCCTAAGAATTCTTTAAAATATTTTTTTTTTTTTCAGAATTCATGCAGAAATCACTTGAAAACTCCAAAAACAAGAACTATTTTCGAAGAATTTTCCATGCAAAAGTTCTTGAACGAATACGTGGTGGAATTATCGACAGTATTCTAGGAGATTTTTCTAGAGGATCTGGGGAACTTGCGTTTGGACGAATCGCTGAATATATTTTTGTAATACAAAAAATCCATAGAAAAATTTCCAGACTTATCGTCTTCAAGAATTACTTGAAGAACCCAATGAAAAAGAATCATTGAGAACTTTCTTAAAAAATTCCTGATGCAATGAATGAAGGATTTCATTTCACACAGAATCCTTGAAGAAACTGAAGTAGTACTTAAAATGTTTTTGGCATAAATATTTGGAAAATTCTACAGAAAATTAAATGAAATTACTAGAGAAATGCCAAAAAAAATGTTTTGCAGGTTTTTGTTGATAGAACCTGTACGATTTTTTTGAATAATTTGTAGAGCATTCCAAGAATTATAACTGTATTTTTCACTAAAAGGGCCACTGGAAGAATTTATGAAAAAAATGCTGAAATAATTTATGGATCTCTAGACTCCGAAAAATATGCGGAATGGTTTGATGAATTCATAGTTGAATCCATTTTATATCCTGGAGAAATTATTTGGTGAAATTTTTGTACAATGACACAGTAGAATGCATAGATGTGTTTAAAAAACTATATTTGTACCATTCCTTGGTGGAATTGAATGCGAACTTTCTGATGAAATCCCTCATGGAGTTTTTAAGACCGGAATCCTTTAAGTCAATATTGATGAAATGTTCCTAGAGACTCTTAGAGGAATCTCTAAAATCGCTTATAAAATCTAGTGGAATCCAGGGATTCATCATTTCTGAAGAAAACATGAATATCAGGAGGGTTAACTAGTGGAATTTCTAGAATATGCCTGTCGGAATTATTTCAAGTTTTATACATGAATACCAGGAGAGTTTAGAATTAGTCCATGGAGAAATTATTGGCGAATCTCTGGAGGCATCCTCAGAATGCTTCTAGTTTAAATCCGTGGAGAAATTGCAGGAAAAGCTTCAAATTCTTGGAGAAACAATCTGAAGGGTATCTGTAAGAATTCCTAAAGCAATAGCCTAATATTTCCTTAAACATTAAAAAAAAGGTTTATCAAATATACGTTAGATGGATCGGCGATGGCAGCGTGGTCCGGCGTTACACAAGTCTAATCTGAGTTTGATCTAGTCTTTTTGAATGAATAGTCTAAATCAGGGATTGAACCCTGAGAGAATCTCTCACGTATCGTTCTCTGTAACTTTCATAACATGCTGCACATTATTAGACTGTTTATCGTATAATGCTACAACTTTGATCAGATTGGGGGAATAGTAGTGCATGATGAAACCCCTCTAAACATGCTCCAAACCTGGGGGGCACTATTGCTATTGGAAGTTCATGGATTGTTTACCGTGCCAGTAAAGAAAAATCGTTGGGGATAGGAACGGCCCAATCCCTGTTTCAGCATGCATGCATGCAAAACCCGGAACCGTTAGGTGAACCGGTTCTACAATGTAGCTCTTGCAAACTAAGACAGATCTAAATCGGTAGCCATTCACGTTAAAAAAAAAATCGGTTACAAAATTAGTTTTCCACAGCTGACTGAAGGTTTGGAAATCTTCAAAACTAGCAGTTGAGTAGGCAAAGGGTAGTGTACCCGAAATTTCAATTTTGCATTGAGCTTTTCGTTAGACAAACTCAAACATTATTAACAAATAGAATAGCCATACAAACAAAATCTCTAGAACGTTTTCTCTTGCGATCGCTCTCGTAAATCGATAAACAGTCATCATTTGACCCCACTTGGTTTTGATTTGATACTAGCCAAATTCTTCTGCTTCATGGACTCTCGCCAGTCGGACTCAAGTTTGATGTAAGCTCCGCCTTGCTGATACGTAACGAACTGGTGATTTTGTTCGCCACCTGTCTTCTTACCCACCATTGCTATAATCTGTTTCATAGCACGTTCCTCGAACTCACGTTGGTTGTCCTGATTGCTGCGTGCGGACATATCCCCAGCCCAGTGACGACCGTAGGAGATCTTGGGCTTTTGTTTCCCATTCTTTGGACGAAACGAACGTGGACTACTGTACTCTGATTCACCGCCATCGCTGCTGCTGCTAGAACTATGGCTTAAAATGGTCCCGGATTTGTCTGCATCTTCCGAATCTGTTTCGGTATCCGACTCAGCTACCGATTGGGAAATTTGGCGGGTTATAAACTTCCGATTGCCACGACTGGGAGCCTCGCTATCGACATTGAACGTTGGCAGCAAACCTTGCCGGGAACGATGGGGTAGTATTCCGATCCCGCTCCACCACGGATCGTTGACCGAGTTTGGAGGCTTGAATGGGGCAGTTTCGTAGAGACATCCTCCTTCCGAGGCCTGCATGGCAAGCTGCAGGATTGCACGGTCGCGGTCCGTATCCGCTTGGACTGTATGTTCACGGAACTGGCAGCCCTGGGGAAGATTTATGCCGCGCGTTAGAAAATGATAACAGTGTTTAAATGACGAATTTTCATTTTTAGGAATCACGTTTAACATTTTTCAACCAACAGAGAATTTCAAAATTCAAAATTTTGGTCATTAGTCTTCTAGTCGGAACAAGAAGGCGTGGAGCACAGAGAGCTAGGTAGGCGGATGTACAACGATTTGGCGAGCGTGGATCATAACCGAGGATGGAGAAATGCGGCCACGAACCGAGCATTGTGGCGTGAAATAGTTGATTCAGTAATCTGCTTGGATGTTAATCAAATTAATGAATTAATGTCCAGAGCAATGGTTAATGGAAACATCTTTACTTTATTGATGAATTCCCTAGTGTATCTCTCCCTAAATGTGCAGTGAATGAACTTAATGTTTTTAAACTTTGTAGACATCACTTTAACGTAAAATTGCAATTAAAAGCGTGAGTTCCATCTTTCCTCCTAAAACCTCAATTCGTTAAAGTAGTAACTTTTTATAACTGAAAATGATTAGCTTATGTAGGAAAACAAAGTTAAACTCACCGTCGGACTGGGTAGTGTTTCGTAGCGATAGGCTTGCTTGCCGCAGCACGGATACCGTCCAGCTGGCCCGGCTACCCTTCCTTCAGCGGCCGGTCCCAAGAACTGCGGTTGCTCCGGATGATATTGGCACCACAGCATTTGGTACACCGCAAAATGGGTATCGCAGATGGCACAGTATAAAAAGTGGCAATGTCCCCAAAGGCGCCAGTACACCTTTCGCCACGATCGCAGTTCCTTGTGCAAACTAGCTACATAGCTGGTGATGTTCCAGGAGGGATCCTTCATGTGCGAACTGATTAGTTGGCCCCATCGGTTGAGGCGTATGTTTTGCGGAACACAATGTATGAATGTACTGACGGTTTGCGTAAGAAATTTGCCGCACCTCAAACAGCGGAACATACCGACCAGCGTTGCATAATGACCCCGTAAAGCTTGCGGTTCGATCTCACAGAGGCTCTGGATGAGTTTCGTCCACAATCGAGGTGCAATGCGATCCTTTTTGTCTTTAACCATTTCTAGTTCCAGATTGGTGAACATGGCTGCTAATCGTGTGATGATACTGTCGTTCAAACAGGCCAAGTTCGCCGAAGCCTTCACAACCTCGTTCAATCTAGCGTGACAAAATGAGAGGCAATCCAGGAGAAGAGGTTCCATTTGAAGGAAGCTGGCGGATACGAGTATAGGAACTACATTGGACGGATCAAGTGCAGGCCAGTCGTCTTGAGACATGGAATCTTTCTTAACCCACTTCATTAGCCATTCAAATATCTGTAGGTCGCAATGAACCGAAATGTCCATATCTTCCAGTCGTTGACCAGCTGTTACATCCGCGAAGTAACCCATTTTCGTTATCAGTAACTTCTGAGGGCAGGAAAAATCTCTGGACGTTCCTTTGACTTCATCGCACACATGGATTATAACTTCCGGTCTGAAAAAGATTAAAAGATTGATATGAGGCAACTTTTCATATTTTTAGGGCTAGTAGCAAAAAAGGTGTTTTAGTGACCAGATTTGAGAAAACAGTGACCAAATGAAAAACAATCAAATAGGTAATCTTGAATCTGAAATGATGATCTTGAAAAGAATGTAAACATATTTGAAATGGGTTGAGTGTTCATGAAGTTATGGTCAAACAAAGATTTTTTTTAGTTAAATGAGGAAACATTTGGAGAACATTATTTTTGTTGCGATCGTAGTAGCACAATAATACGCGTCGCTATGTGTTTGTTATTAGTTGCTAAGGTAGAAAAAAATTTTCATTCCACTGCTAGTAATCAGTCAAGCTAGACGTTTTATTTGATTGCTCTGCAATAGGTTATGGGCCCAGCAAGAGGACCATAACCGGAAGAAGTCTGGAAGATATTTAAATTCAAGAAACCTCAAGCAGTTTGATTTGGATTCAAAATGTCGCTGAATCACCTCAATAACGGAAGAGGAGAAAACGGAAGGACCGCAGCCGAAGCAAGAAGCGTTCGAGTTGGTGGAGGTTCCGTGGCGTTACCGGCCATCGAGAGGCTGCGCGGTAGGGAGAACTACACGACGTGGGCGTTTGCGATGCGGATGATTCTCATCCGAGAAGGATGCTGGGAAGCCGTGAGTGCCGAAACGGCCGAAGCTCAAGCGTTAGTGCCGGAGGATCAGAAGCAGAGGGCGTTGGCAACCATCTGTTTGAGCCTGGAGAACTATAATTACAGGTTGGTTCTGGATGCGACCGATGCGCGAGCGGCCTGGAGGAAGCTCGAATCTGCATTTCAAGACAGCGGCCTGAATCGAAAAATTGGGTTGCTAAGGAAGTTTACTTCGATACGTCTCGTCAACAGTCCAAGTGTCGAAGCCTACGTGGATGAGCTGATGAGTACCTGTCACAAGTTGGCCTCGGTAGGTTTCAAAGTGGACGATTCCTGGTTGGCTGCCATGTTGCTAATGGGGTTACCGGAGCATTACGAGCCTATGATAATGGGCCTCGAGGCGTCTGGTATCGCGCTGACGGCGGATGCAGTCAAGTCGAAGATTTTGCAAGATGTCAAGATCGAGCGAGGGCCGACCAGCTGCAGCAGTGAAGGAGCTCTATATAGCAAGCAGGGTTCCAGAAGAGGCAAGGTCACGCCGGCAAAATCGAAGAGCGACGAGAAAACCTGTTTCAACTGTAGGAAGCCTGGTCATTTTGCTGCCAAGTGCCCGGAGAAGCAACAGCAGTCGAAGATGAGCAAGCATAACGGTCTTTGTTCCATTTTTGCCATGGGAGACGTGAACGCTGGTGAATGGTATTTCGATTCGGGTGCCACTTGTCACATGGCACGGTCGGATCAAGAATTCACCAATGAAGCGAAGGTGTGTCACAACGTTGGGACGGCGAACAATACCAGCATGCAAGCCGTTGCCAAGGGTTCCGTCGCAATGGATAGCAGCAATGGTCGAATCGATGTCAGCGGAGTTCTGATGATCCCGGATCTCGCCACAAATTTGCTGTCGGTGAATGCTATCTGTAAGAAAGGGAAAACCGTTATTTTCACCAAAGATAAATGTGAGGTTCTGGACCATAATGGTGATCTGGTCGTCAGCGGAGTCGAGGAAGGAGGTTTGTACAGAGTCAACCGTCCGGAGAAATCGTTCTTGGCGGGCGGAATTGAGCTCTGGCATCGACGTCTTGGTCATCTACACGAAGGTGGTCTGAAGAAGCTGAAGCGGATCGCAAACGGAGTCGATTTTCAAGATGGATCGTTGGCTGGTTGTGTTGCCTGTCTCGAAGGCAAACAAGCAAGGCGTCCGTTCACAAGTAGTGCGTCCAGATCAGAAGAACTGTTGGAATTGGTACATTCCGACCTCTGCGGACCAGTGGAGGTTTCGTCGCTAGGTGGAAGTCGCTATTTTATGACGTTTTTGGACGATGCGAGCAAGCGTGTAACGGTGTATTTCTTGAAGAACAAGAGTCAAGCCCTTGAAGCGTTCAAGTCGTTCAAGGCAAAAGCGGAGAGGCAAACGAGTAAGAAGCTGAAAATCCTGCGTACAGACAATGGAAAAGAGTACGTGAATGCAGATTTCCGAAAGGTGTTGGAGCAAGACGGTATAAAGCATCAAACAACGTGTCCTTATACGCCTGAGCAGAACGGGGCAGCAGAGCGAATGAACCGCACGCTGGTTGAAAAAGCGCGGTGCATGCTCAACGATGCAAAACTAGGTAAGGAGTTTTGGGCAGAGGCTATTTCGACCGCAGCGCATGTGGTGAACCGATGTCCTACACGAACACTGGTAGACAAAACGCCGGAAGAAGCATGGACCGGCAAGAAGCCGAATCTGGGGCATCTCAAGATTTTTGGTTCAAGCGTGATGACGCTAGTACCAAAGGCGAAAAGGAAGAAGTTTGACCCCAAATCCGAAAAAGGTATTTTTGTCGGCTACTGTGAAGATACGAAGGGTTATCGAGTGTATGATCCGGTGAATGACCGTTTCAACGTCAGCCGAGATGTCGTGGTACTGCAAGAAGGTGGAGCCCTCCATGTACCAGAAAAACGAACGGAAAAGGTTGAGTTCATGGAGCTTTGGAACGAGTATATCGAACATCCCGGTGCTGCAGCACTTCCTGAAATCGATCGACCGACCGTTGTGTCGGAGGCAGCCCAGCCTGCCGGTGTTATCGATCAACCGATTGGTAATCCTGGCCATAGCGGAACACTGGGAGAAGCTATCGCAGACGACAGTGATAAAGAAGAGTTCGAGGATGCCTGTGCCGACATTGCGCTCCCACCGCAACTAATTAGACCAGCTGATGAGCAAGGGTTTAGGCGCAGCGGTCGGGAGCGCCGCTACCCAGGCAAGTACGATGATTTTATATGTTATAGTTCATTTTCTGGCGATGTCCATTCCTCTCAGTTATCAAGCAATTCGATGCGCGATGATGATCCGACGAGTTACGACGAAGTTTTGCGGCGACCCGATCGAGAACTTTGGATGGCGGCGATGCAAAAGGAAATCGCCTCCCTCGCCGAGAACAGCACATGGGTGCTAGCGGATTTGCCAGAAGGAAGAAAAGCGATTCGGAACAAATGGGTATTCAGAACGAAGAGAGGTCCAGACGGAAGTATCCAGAGGTACAAGGCCCGCCTCGTGGTGAAGGGCTGTTCTCAACGACCCGGTCTGGATTACAACGAAGTGTACTCACCGGTCGTGCGGTACGCGACCGTCCGATATTTGATGGCTCTGGCGGTGCGTTACAATTTGGATATCGATCAAATGGACGCTGTAACAGCGTTTTTGCAAGGCGAGCTGAAAGATGAAGACATCTACATGCTGCAGCCGGAAGGGTTCGTTGCGTCGAACGGAAAAGTCTGCAAATTGAAGAAGGCCCTCTACGGCCTTAAGCAGTCCAGTCGCGTGTGGAACGCGCAGTTGGATGCGGTGTTGCAGGAATTTGGATTGAAGCGATCGAGCGTAGATCCTTGTCTATACTGGTCAATGCGTGGGAACAAAATGATGTTTGTGACCATCTACGTCGACGATCTCCTAATATTCACAAACGACCGGATTCTGAAGAAGAAGTTGAAGGCTCATCTGCAGAAACGGTTCCAAATGAAGGACCTAGGAGAAGCACAGCATTGTCTCGGCATCCGGATCACTAGGAAGCGTGAAGATGGGAAGCTATGGTTGGACCAGCAAGCCTACATCGAAGACATCATCGATCGTTTTGGTGTGGCTGAAGCCCACCCGGTTGCAACACCGGCGGATCCGAGCGTCAAGTTAGATAAATCGATGGCGCCGAAGACGAAATCTGAAATTGAAGAAATGAAGTTAGTTCCGTTTAAGGAAGCGGTAGGGTGCTTGTCTTTTGCAGCTCAAGTTACTCGGCCGGATATCGCTTTTGCCGTCAACGTTGTGAGCCACTACAGTGCCAACCCTGGCCGTCCTCACTGGGAAGCGGTGAAGAGGATAATCCGGTACCTGAAAGGTACTACCACGAAGAAACTGGAGTATTCGGCAAGCGCTCCAGCGGAAATTGTTGGATACAGCGATGCCGATTGGGGAGGAGATGTGGATGATCGGAAATCCATGACCGGCTACGTGTTCCTGATGCAAGGCGGTGCTATCTCGTGGAACGTCAAGAAGCAACCCACCGTTGCTCTCTCATCGTGTGAAGCGGAGTATATGGCCATGTCGCGCACTATTCAGGAAGCTATGTGGTGGAGAAACCTTCAGTCGCAGTTTTTCGAAGCAAGACCGATTTTCGTGCGATGCGATAATCAATCGGCGATCAGCATTGCCAACAATGGAGCGTACAACCCAAGGACAAAGCACGTCAGCATACGGTATCACTTCGTTTATGACAGTCTACATCAAGGCATCGTGAAGCTCAATTACATTTCTACAACGGAACAGCCAGCTGACGGATTCACCAAACCGATGACCGTACAGAAGCAGCAGAAGTTCCGGAAGTTAATAGGCGTCGCGGATTAGGGAGGAGTGTTGCGATCGTAGTAGCACAGTAATACGCGTCGCTATGTGTTTGTTATTAGTTGCTAAGGTAGAATAAAATTTTCATTCCACTGCTAGTAATCAGTCAAGCTAGACGTTTTATTTGATTGCTCTGCAATAATTTTTAATTAAGACTACTTTTGATTTGAGGCAAATTTGACTAAGGTTGATACTGTTTAGGCTGACGCAGAGCTTCGAAGTATGCAATGAAGGTGTCATACACTTGAGAATAATTGACTTTACTGTTTACTCATGGTTAAAAAAAAGTACAAGTTGAAATTGCTCAACGCTCTGTGCGCTCCACATGCGATACTCACTCCGCTCTGCTGTCCGGTATGGTAATCTGCGAGACAGATGATTTCCGCCGAGCGTTGACTTTACTGGCACTGCTCGCGATCAGGAAGTTCTGCGAAACGTCCCCCACCGCGGAAATCCCGACCTTCTTCCCGTGAAGGTCCGCAGGTGAGGATGCTGCCTCACAAGTGGTTACGCCACGACCCGAAGTAATCTGCACCACCGGATGCGCCGAGGGTTTCGGATTTGCGCCTTTACTGTAAGACGAAGGCCCCGAAGTCGAAGTGGCCACATTGTTCGGACATATGAACGGAAGCACCGAATCCAGAATGCCCTCGTTCAACACTTCGTCCAGCTTCTCGTTCAACAAATCGTCCAGTCCCTTCTTAGGGGTCAAATCCGGAACTTCCGTTGGTTTAATTTTCTGGGATTTGCCATGCGAGACAGACTTCTTTTTGTAGGCCTTCCGTTGCCCAGTGCCATCTTCCCTCTTAACGGTGACCTGTCGTGCCGGGGAAGTTCCCTCAGTGGCACCCCTTGGCCGGATGTGGACACTGTTGACCAGTTCATTCCGTGCCAGCTGGTTGTAATCGAAGGGCGGGGGATTCTTCTTGCTGCTGTTGAAAGAATCATTAACCTGACACGTAATTTTAAGAAACTCCAAGAAATCATGCATCGAAATGGACTCGCCGCGATCCTGTTCTACCGCATTGTCTGCCATTAGTCCCCGCAGCACTAAAAGAAACCTAAAACACTTTAAAAACAACAGAATTCAAAACGAAAAATTTATTACGGCAATCGATATCATCGAAAAAAAAGTTTTACTGGGTCATCGGCTAAAACAAGGTGGTCGTCGTCCGTAGCAACGGTTGCTATTTCCGGTACCGATCCCTGCGCGCGCAAACGCGATTTGAAAATGTAAACAATGCTGCCCAACGGGTGTTCGGGTGGTCAGTCACGGTTACACTTTGTATTTGAACTGCTGCTTTGCACTGAACGAAAACGTTGTGCATTTTGTTTATTTATATTCGCGTAATTGGCTTGTTTAGGGTTATCCTGCCCAAGTAACCACAAGCATTATACCATTGCATTAATTTGACCGGAAGTCAACATTTTTTGCATTAATAATGTTATCATGCATTTATTCAATAACTGTCAAGCAATGATCCATTTGATTGACATTATAAATGCTTTGTAGCATTATTTTAATTCAGCATTATGTTACAGTTATGCTGTCATACAAGATTACGTAACCACATCAAACGCACTCAAATCTGTAATAAATAACCCGCATAAATCCAAACCACATCAAAACCTCACTGAATATGGTCTATGGTTCACTTTCAACCATTTCCAGTAAGGTACATTCGACCATAAGCGTACTATTGCTGGGTAATGTTTCCACTGTAACAGCTTAGGTTTTCCAAGATCCGACCATACGAACAACGGGTTGTTAAGAATGTTTACCGTTCCGAAAATCATTATTTCTCAAGTAAATTTCAAACGAGAACCACAACGGGAGAAAAACCATAGGTTGAAAAATTTACCACCGGAGAATTGGAACTATAGTTGGGGTACAATCCTACAATAAAAACAAATATTTGGTAATATGGTTCAGATTCTATAACATTCCCCAGAAGACCATTCCCCCGAAACCCATTTCCCAGAATTCCGTTCCCCAGAACGAACCATTCCCCAGAATCTCATTCCCCAGAATGTACCATTCCCCAGAATTCCATTCCCCAGAATGCACCATTTCCCAGAAAGCTATATGAATATCCTTTTTTTTCTTTTTTAATTTTTGCTTTGCGTGAGTCACTTATGTGACAGGCTAAGGTCCTGATGTGACAAAACAAATATGTAGGTAGGGGGGTTAGGGGCATAATGAACACACGGGGCGAAATGGACACCCCCTTATTCTCTAGGAATATGCATATTTCAGCAAAACTTTATAAACTGTACGAAATTTGTATTGTATATGAACTTTTTGACGGTATAAAAGTTTATGCTTTGCTTCATTTGTCCTTTAAAATTCTACTATATTTTTTTCTCGCCTTCAAATCAGTTTATAAGCAAAGCGGTGGAAGAATTTAATTTTAAAACAAAGTAACTAACTTAGAGAAGTTTCTTCTTGCTAATGTGAAAGGGGGGAAGTACTTTTACATATCAATACGTTTTGACACCCATATATAATTAAGTTTTCACCAAATTCCACGAAAGTGTTTATTTTACCCGGATACCTTTTTATCAGTCGTGTTTTGGACCCAATTTTCTATCTCGTTTTTTTGATATTTGATAAGATTTTTTCTTACCATGAATGGATGCAGCGCGTCATACTAATTACGAACTTGGATACCAGCCGAGAGTAACTGAAACATATTTCCATTCTTTGTAAAAAAAAAAAGCATTTGGCTAATGTGTATATTATGCCTATTCATGATTATTTTGCATATTATAATAATACACTCTTCTTTCAGTAAATTCCCATAAAATATACAAATTATATGTTTATTTTTGCCTATATAGTGATGCACCCTTCTTTCAGTATTATCTCATTAATGATAAAGGCAAAATATATCGATGGAGAGCCCATATAGCATAAGGTCATTTGGCATAAAATGATTTGGTATAAAGCCATTTGCCATCTAGCCATATATATGCTCCTTCCTTTCAAAAAGGATGTTCTTCATGTTATGCCAAATGGTCATTGGCCAAATTACCATTATGTCAAATGATCCTTGATCATTCTTGCCATTTGGCAACCTTACGGAACA
This sequence comes from Aedes aegypti, assembly GCF_002204515.2. Classification (NCBI taxonomy): domain Eukaryota; kingdom Metazoa; phylum Arthropoda; class Insecta; order Diptera; family Culicidae; genus Aedes; species Aedes aegypti. The sequence continues at coordinate 147,287,421 of NC_035108.1, forward strand.
TTTTATCTATATCGTCAACAGGATAAGACTGAAAGAAGGGTGTATCACTATTTTGTGCAAAATTAAACAAGTCATTTTTAATTTGGACTTGACGTAAAGAAGAGTGTATCATTTTAATGTGCAGAATAGTACGTTTTTATTTTGCCGAACTTACGTAATAATTATATCGGAAACGTATAATATGAAACTACGAACGTCTTTATTCTATTCGGGGTAGACCCAAAAGGTAAGCTATGATGCACCTTCTTAAAACATTGATGAAAAAGCTAGATACATCACCATATTTGATAAAAATTGGACATACATGTGAATTTATACATTTGGAAACTACTATACCGAAAGAAGGGTGTAGCTCTATTTTGTGCAGAATAGTGATGAGTTGTATATTCTTTTAAATAAATATTGGATATTGTGTTTCCCCTAGACTGATCTATCAGTCTTCATTAGTGCCAATAAAAGTGAAACTACTGTGACAGTTCATTTGCAAATGAAATTTGAATTATGCGTAAAGTGTTCACAATTAGCAGCACCAATGCTAATCTTCTCATGTACTTGTAAACAACTTTGTATGGAGTTTCATTTTCAAGTATTTTTAACTACATTATTTCAAAACTTTAAAGTAGGTATATAATTTTCTGGGGAATGGTCCATTCTGGGGATTGGTATTCTGGGGAATGGTTCATTCTGGGGAGTGAAATTCTGGGGAATGGTACATTCTGGGGAATGAGATTCTGGGGAATGGAATTCTGGGGAATGGGTTTCGGGGGAATGGTTTTCTGGGGAATGTTATAGAATCTATGGTTCATGTTGAATTGTTTTGTTTTTCGTTTGAAACAAAATCGAATCACAATTTAATTTGGAGCATTTGGAATTTATTTGCTTTATAAGTGTGGTGCTCAGTTAGCATGTTCAAGCTTATTCGAACACACAAAAGAAAACTAGTAATATTATTTAACATTCCTACCATGATTACCACAAGGTAGTCATGGTAGGAATGTTAAATAATATTATTGTTCGTTTTGTTGACGAACAATAATATTATTTATCGTGCACATTTTCAACGTGGAAAAATAAATACTCACACGTCAGTTTACATGGCACTTTAATAGAAGCCCGCACCTTGCATACAATGTACAATCCAACAGAATGCGTTACTTGTGCGTTATTTGTTGGTTTTGTTAGCTACGACGCAATCCAATATATGGCAAATATGGTGGGAGAATATTTTGGTGTGACAAAATTATTTAGGTGTGAGTCTATTAGCGGGAAAAATCCTCAATACTATAGCCCAACTAACATTTAGTGCAAATGTAAACATTCTCCAGGCCTTCTTTATACGGCTTTATGCTGAGTAAAGGCGCTGTACATACGAACGAAAGCTTCTATGCGATCCTTTTACCAACAAATCTGGCGAATCTACTCAGCTACTTTTAAGCTGTGTTGGCAGCTCTTATTCATACCGATCATTGCTCTATCTCGACAGTTATACGACAAGTAGCTGTGTAACATCTTCGGAAGGCGCTTTCTCAACCATTTTGCAACTGTTGAATAATTATTATACAGCTTCGCTGTATTATCGATTAAATATTATTTTCAAGCTGTTTCACAGCTTCTGGAATTCATATAATAAGTATCTGAATTTAATGTTCCCAACGTTACTTGCCACCGCTTGGAAACGAACTCACGATCTCTGCACCCACAAGTCTCGACGCTGTCCTTGTTGCCACCACAGTCGTTATCGAAAGGCAAAGAAAACACACCGTTTTGTTCTACATCGAAAACGGTTTACACAATATTTTATAATGATCGTAAAAGATGCCATAGCCACGCTTACACCACTTCATCAGGCTGTATAAGGGTGCAAAACGTCAAACTCAATGTTTACATCCAACAAGCTGAGTAGATGCGCCACAAGTTGTTGTTTTACAGCATACTGCTGATTGCTCGCTGTATAACTAACGACAAAGCGCTTCTTAAATATATATTGAGCAGCATAACAAATCCTATTGTATAGAAGCAGCCGGATTGATGATGGCGAGTTTTATTCCACATCATTAGGTTGCTATCCTTTAAGGTGTTGAGTTACAGCTTAGTGAAAGCTGCAAAAGCGATAACTGACAAAATTTATTCAGCTAAGATTTGTAGCTGCAAAACGTTTGCGTTACAGCTGTATTAACGCTAATCGTTCTATTTTTGACAGCTTTCATTTTTTGCTGCGTTCGCTGCTTCAATTCAACTGTTATACAGCACAAAGCAAATAATCTTGGCTTATAGCGCTAAAATTGTTAGTTGGGAGTTTTCCTTTTGTGTGTGTTCGAATAAGCTTGAACATGCTAACTGAGCATCACTAATTGGAATCAGTGTGTGAACATGCCAGAGAGGTAAAAACTGAACGAAAGTTTGCATCGGCTTCAAAAGAATGCAACTGTATTGGAATTGGATGATGCGGAATAAGAACGGGAGATTTGCAATGTACTTCGTGTTGCGTTTGTGTGTGAGTTTCGGGTTGAGAAGGATTGGGTGATAGGAAGCGTGTGAATTCATTCTTGTAACCATTGCAGTAGCGGATGGATGTTAATTTATCCAAAATCGTTCGTTTACTACAATAAGCTTATTTATTGCAACACATATTCGTTTTCCAAAATATAGCGCACATGTAGGTATGAAATCCCAAAGCGGTAGGGAATTTGTCAGCGCACGGGGGTTAAATTTAGGTGCAGCATAAATGTTGTTGTATTTTCCCGAAGCGCTTCCACGGTTGAAGCCCAGGGCGCTTCTTACGACTGTTGGACTCAGGTTATCTGGTTCACATCCTGAACATCCACTACTGTTCCTGCTGCCGGTGTTGTCGACATCCGCGATATTTTTCCGAAAAAATCGGGCATTGTGTGTGATGCACATTGGTTTTGACAATGGAAGAAGAGACTTAGCATTTGTACCATTAATATTTTACTCTGAACTTACCCGATGTACTAATACGAAGGCTTCTGAAAGATCGCAATATTGAATACGCTCAAATAACAAAAAGAGAACGAGGTACACAAAACTGTATTTTGGTCTTTTTGCCAAATCATGTTTTAGGTTTAAGCTAAGTATGCTGTTTCGCTCAAGAAAAGTAAAGAAATTCCTTGACTGAAAGGGTCAAGAAATTTCCTACAGAGAGCCCCCTTTGAAGTGACACTTCTTCTCAACTGCGTACTGCGATCAGAAAAAAGTGATTTTCTTGACCATTTCTTGGGAGAAATTTTCCACGCATCGAGATAGGCGATTCCTTTTCTTGTCAGTAGCAAACCGGCCTTTAAGCTAAGTACCCAAGTAACCACAAGCATTATATTATGGATCCGACAGAAATAAGGACAAACATTTTTTTTAAATATATTTTTTCTCAATCTCCAAGCGTCACGTCTAATATTTGAATAGTGCGCAGTGTTCATAAACATCGCAAGAATGCAGCGCCACACATGTCATTATGACAGTTATGTCGGGAACGAGTCACACGTCGCGTGTCCCACACGCGCGTTCCGATTTGGTGGGCGCGCGACAATAACATTGCACGTATTCTACTGCATATCAACACCATTGATGCAACATTGCTTTTATTCAACAAATTTCAAGAGCTGTCAAGCAATAAACCATTAACCCTACATTACAAATGTATCAATGCACTAACATCACTTTATAAATTGTACTGCTGCATTAATATTACTTTATAAGTTGCTTCATTGCTTTATCGTCCTTTTTGCATTAATTTAACTGTAAAAATGCCCTTTTCCACTTTTAAACTACTTTAATGATAGGCTTACGGCAATGCAGCTGCATTATATATGCAATTATATAATGCTCCATGGTTACTTGGGTATGCTGTTCCGCTCAAGAAAAGTAAAGAAATTCCTTGACTGAATGGGTCAAGAAATTTCCTACAGAGAGTCCCCTTTGAATTGACATTTCTTCTCAACTGCGTACTGCGATCAGAAAAATGTGAGTTTCTGGATCATTTCTGGGAAGAAATTTTCCACGCATCGAGATAGGCGTTTCCTTTTCTTGTCAGTAGCAAACCAGCCTTTACGCTGGATTGGATCAGTATTCGCTCAGCTGCCAGTTCTCTTTTCATGTTATCAGCGTATTGAGGGCATGTAGGGAAATGATATTGAGCATCATGATCTTATCACAGACAAACAGACGTCACACTCTCATCATTGTCCATCGACCACCTTTTTAACGGTCGATTCAAAAATATTGTAGGTAGCTAATCCGCCACCTGCAGCGCTCGCGTCGTTTTTGTTCGTGGTTGACGTTTACACACTACCGCCATCTGTTGGCCTGTTTGCCAAACACACCGATTTTAGCATTGGGCGTATATGTCTTCGTGACTATGATTTTGATCGAGATTTGTTCTAAGTGTTACGTCTGTTTGTCTGTGATCTTATTGTATCAATCCGATTCAGATCCATGGTCGTGCATGCGCGACTTGCGCACATATATTTGCAGAGCAATCATTCACCGAAGAGCGGAGAAGCTGTATGTATTGTCGCACCGACACCAAACCGGATCGCGCCAGTGAGACTCGCGACGCGCCTCAACTCGCGCGATTTTGATATCAGTTTTTTAATGTGGCACTGCATTCTTACGATTTTTATGAACACAGAGCACTATTCACATATTAGCTGCGACGCACGGGGCCCGAGAAAACAATAATTATAAATAAATGTTGGTCTTGATTTCTACCGGATACATAATATTTGTTTGGCATTGGTTTCCTACAACACAATCGACGGCGCCGTCATCGTCATCATTTCCCACCGCTATTTCTTGTTTGCGTCGACGGCTGGTACCGAATGCAACACAGTCGTCACCACCCGTCGTGCAGTGGATAACTCACACACGAACAAGTGTGGGCAAAACCAGCATTGAAAGGGAGGGAAGATTAGGAGAGAAACAGCGAGAAAGCAAATACCAGAGAACCCAAATACAGCTCAACGTTTCCCCTCCTTCTGTTGTTACATAGGACACATAGACGGAGGGGAAAAAGTGACGGCGTGGCACTGAATGAATCAAATTGTTGTTGTTTGTGAGAGACTTTAACCCGAAGGTCATTCGTCCCTTCTTCAAATGAATCAAAACAAAGCACAGCTGGTGCCTGCGATTATCACACCGCAACAAAATGAGCAGTTCAACTTAAATGTTGAAGCAGTTCAACGCACGTGGATACAAAATGAAATAAAACATGCTTGCTGTGTGCTCAAATCAAAATGTCCGATGTTACTATAACTGAAAAAAAAATGACCGAAGTGATTGTCCAATTTAACAATTGTTGAAACAGAACGACCTATGTGATTTATCATATGTACATATTTTTGGTCAAAACGTCCTATTTGATTTTTTCATAGATTTCAGTGTAATTTCCAAATAAATTAACAAAATTTCATTTCTTACGTTGAACTCTATTACACTGCTTCCCACTACAAGCAACACAGTGCCCGCATAGCAAAAAACAGCTTGTCTTATATTAAAAACAGTTAACTTCTTCTATCTGAAATGGTTAATGTACCACAAACAGTTGTTTTGATGTAATACAACATGGATCTCAAAACACTTTTTTATTTGAAACTGTTTAAGCAACCCATACCAAACAGTAACAGAATACCATACTGTTCAGAATCCGTTCAACAATTTGGAGATGCCATTCTAAAAGAAATGGAGGAAATATTTCGCTACCATTTGGCAAATGAGTTTTGTTTGAATTTGTGCAGCACACTAAAACATGTATATTTTACTTTATTTTACCAATGCTTAACAATTTGGCGTATACAGCGGGGATTCGCTGGTTGGAACACGACTGCCTTCCATCTAACGAATCCGATTCGTTAGTTGGAACGACTGACAGCTGGTGAAAATGCTCCACACTAACGCATCTGGAGTGCAAATCGTCACGAAACGCACCTATGCATACGCATTTGTTCTATATATGGAGACTACGATGCGACGGTACTCAGACGTCAAAGTCAGTTTGACATTTTCTGTTGACATTTGAGTGCTTTTTAGTTGGAATATTTTCCTACCAGCGAACATCCAACCATCGAGTCATTCCATGTAGCGGACCTCCAACGAGCGAATCCCCACTGTAGTTACATATTTTGGTATTTGTGAACGATATAGATTTACAAATTATCTTCGTTTCATAATAACTCTAAATAAATGATCTTGATTTTAGGGGTTCACACTGGTAATAAAAAAATGATTTTCTGTACATCTTAACCAAAAGAGCTAAACAACCTGGGCACAGCAATACAAATTTGCAAAAATTTCACTTTTTTAATCGATAGAGGAATATTTATTTTTTCACTTATTTGTGAAATTGCAACCGCTGTGTGAAGCTTTTTGAGCGTGTAATGTTTCCGTGAGTTTATTTTTGTTTTGTTCTCGGTGCCAAAGTGAAATAGATTCAGAAGTCCAGTGGAAGTTTAACAAGTTAAGTTCGCTTTAGACAGATGCACGAAGCAATCGAGTTAACGGAAATATTCCAGCAGCACCTCGAAGCACACCCGGATGATCTCTGAAGTCACAGGCGGATGATTCCTGAAATTCCTCCTGTGTCGAACGTGACGGCTCGCCTTCAAACTTCCCAAGTAACCATGGAGCATTATATAATTGCATATATAATGCAGCTGCATTGCCGTAAGCCTATCATTAAAGTAGTTTAAAAGTGGAAAAGGGCATTTTTACAGTTAAATTAATGCAAAAAGGACGATAAAGCAATGAAGCAACTTATAAAGTAATATTAATGCAGCAGTACAATTTATAAAGTGATGTTAGTGCATTGATACATTTGTAATGTAGGGTTAATGGTTTATTGCTTGACAGCTCTTGAAATTTGTTGAATAAAAGCAATGTTGCATCAATGGTGTTGATATGCAGTAGAATACGTGCAATGTTATAATGCTTGTGGTTACTTGGGTTTCCTCCTGTTGAATGTCGATCCGGAAGCGCCACTAGGATTTTCCCGTAATGTCCCGTATGGTTCGATACCGACCTAATGCTCGGCGGGTGGCGTCGAAGAAAAGAGGATTACTCGGAAGCCTGCGATGTTCCAGATTAACCACTAACCAACCGATGGATAGTGAATGGTGTATAAGTGTATAGCAGTAGAAAATATAATGGTACAGTATGAAGTGGACTCATATTAAAGTGTGTAAATAAATTATTTATTTAAATTGCTCAAATGAGAAGAAACATAAAGAAAATCGTAGCCATAATACAGGTTCCGAAAAATCCAACTAGAAACCAGCTGTGGGAAGAGAATGGGAATAATCAAATTTAACATTGTGTGTTTTAATTGTACCTTTTATAAGAAACAATGAAACAAGGAAAAGTGTGTTCACATACTACCTTGTTTCATTTTTCTCTTATTTATTCAATTTGATTCGCATATTCATGTCTTATAATATAATCACAACATGACAATACAGTATAGTGTAAAAATACGTTAAAGAACCGTAACCTAATAATTACACATACGTTATTTGTTTTTCTAATAAATATATGGTTGAACTGTTCCTCAACTGTTTGTCGTATGATGAATTTAGCAAAAAATAGATAATAAAGCTACCGTTTTAAAAATTGTCGATCGAAAATTTTGTTCGAGAATATCGCCGATTCTGAATGGTTACATAACTTAACCGCCTATTCGCCACATTGTTATTTTCCTATTTACTGTTTGCCGAATTGTGAAACCCGTTTTACGTAGGGGTGATATATTGTTATTTAGCAAATTATTCGAAATGGTTCAGATACTGTTGGAAATGGTTTAGGAAGCTATGGGGAACAGTACTGATACGGTTCATATTTATTCGGGTGGGGAAAAATTGTTTCATTTTGATACAGTTTCAAAATATATTTTCACAACCTTCAAGCTTGATTTACTCGAAATGTGTGAATTGTTAGATAGGCCGTTTTGAAAAGTTACGCGAGGATTTTTATAATGAAATGACTTCTTCCATCTCGAACCCCCATTTCATGATCTAAGGATATATTTATTCATTCAGAATTATGTTGTATTTTTTCTATTTAAGCCTGATTTGCTACTGAAAAGGAATCGCTAAAGAAACTTCTCGCCGATTCCTTGGAGAAATTTTCTACAGCGACTCCCATTTGAATTGACATTTCTTTTCAATTGCGTACTGCGATCAGAAAAAAACGCATTCTTGATCGATTCCTTGCAGAAATTTCCCATGCATCAAGATAGGCCGAGAAATTACTTGTCAGCAGCGAATCAGGCTTTATGAGCGAGAAGAAATGTCGATCAATTTCTCTCCCCTGAAATCTTTTCAATGCGCTGGGGCTTTGTTTTGTGGGTTGAGTCCTGCTATTTCCTCTATACGAGAAAGAATGGTGATCAAATTCTTTCTATTGATGTTTCATTTGGTGAGGAAAGAAAATCACTGTTGTTCTATCGCCAAAGAGAATAATTCTAATGAAGATAGCCATATTATATACGCGTAATGCTCTGTCCAAATACATAAAACACCCTACTTCCCATTACGTCAAAACTGGAACAAGCCGTCACTCTTGTTTACAGGCACTCTAGCTGAAAGCAATAAAGAATATCAAAATCAATAATTATTTTGAAATGATGTTTTCCCGGTGTGCACATCACAATCAGCCTCGATCACACTAGTGCACAAAGCCAAAGCTCAAACCGTAAACCACCCAACCGCTGGGCCACCGACCACAAGCTGACAGTTTTAGGCTCGTCCTGTTGGCAGCTCTGCCCACTGACAGCTGTCAGAATTTAGCATCGGAAGGACGTGACGTCACCGATTTCTTTTCCTCACGTTTTCGTAGTGAACGACAGCAGCGAAACTTGAATCAAAATGGTAAATAATTGAATTTTTCGGTGTTTTGTGGCTTAGAATACATGAAACGGTAGATAAAACGTAGGAGAAGGCAGTGTTCCGACAAATCGTTGAATTTTCTCGGGGAAATTTGCAGAAAATGGGAAAATATTTAGTGTTGTATGGTTTGTTTGTGAAGCTGCTTTTTGACAGGGAGCTGAGAGCTCTGCCGGGACTCGAATTTTGTCCCACGATTGATTAGGTTATGTGGGTATATCGGAACACTGCCGGAGAAAAGCCGTACGAAATGGATTACTGATGGAATGATTCGATTCAAGAATGCTAATGGATTTTTTTTTCCTGTTTTCCTCTAGGGTCGCGTTCGTACAAAGACCGTCAAGAAGGCCTCTAAGGTCATTATTGAGAAATACTACACCCGGTTGACGATGGATTTCCACACGAACAAGCGGATCGTCGAAGAAGTGGCCATCATTCCAACGAAGCCCCTGCGCAACAAGATCGCTGGGTAAGTCTAATAGAGTAGGGTGCCGACTACCGGGGAATCGCACTTCAGATCAGCCAACAAAAGTTTCAATGTCCAATATTGCAGGGCTGATAGCGAATCACTTTTTAATGACGGTCACTGTTTTAGGTCGATCGCTAAAAAGTCTCTATTGAAAGTATTTGTTTTGAACAAAATTGTCACCATTTTCAACTACAGGGTGTTTACTATCTGGAATTAATCAGGGAATTTAAATTATTTTAGAAAAAATGGACTTCTCAAGGAACTTCTGCCACCATCAGGGAAATAATTTTGAATCAGTAATACTAATAATCAGTGACAGAATATATCCATTTTATTGTACAAAGCGTTTGAGTGAAAAAAATGTGGCTACGCCGTCATCCAAACGCAACGTGATTTGTTCAGTTCAGAAAGCCGGACTTTTGAATGTCAAGCTGGTAAGTGTTCCAGTTCCAGTTGAGTGTCGTTTATGAGAAAAGTTTCTACAGAAATGTTCATTTGCCCATTCTGCAAAAACAAAATAAAAAAAAAATGTTGGAAAAAGGCAATTATTAGAACAGGTGCGAAAAATGGTTCATATCAATTAGATATAAATTCAGGGTGGTCCCAAATAGGGGAATACATGATGGTCACCTGGTAAATAATCGTTTTGAACGAACTTGTTCTAATTCTAAAATAATCTCTCAAACTCTAAAAATAAGTTGTAGAAAGTCATTATGTTTGATTATATTGTTATTGAGCAACAATACATGTGGCTTCTGTTGATCTTCACTCTAAACTTATTTGCTTCAAGAGAAACTTGAAGGATTAGAACAGGGCTGCCCAACGAATATTCGACTCATATCTAGACCGTTGAATGTTTTACCAATTTAAAATATAGTATAACCATGTCCAATTTTTCCTTTTATTTTATTCTATTATACTTAACTTCTAAGTGGGCTTCGTGGTCGTTCGGTTAGTGTTACCAAGCATTTAGACGCATCGAGTCAAGGAGGGTGGGGTCGATTCCCGCTTCAGTTCGAAAAACTCGTCAGAAATGTATTTCGACTGTGCCACTTGGCGTTGCATGCTAGTCCGTTGTCTAGTGTGGTGCACGCTATGTCTAAACCAGCAGATTATAAAGATCGGATGTATCTCGGATTTTTCCCGCTACATATCAGTAGGGAGCCTGATCCTATTCTTGGCACTTTTGATTCACTTCGGCAGTGGTGTTTTTTGAAAGCTACTGAGCTCATATTTGGCCACAATATGCATCATATCGAAATGCTTCTTTTTGCACAGTTTCAGACAATTCGGTCGAGAAAAAACCCCCATGACAAAGTGAATCTTGGAAGTGCCCAAGTAGCTCTGCACCCTATTTAAAGACTAACAATTCAAAAGGCCTCATCTCCAAAAAGTAAACAAAGAGAAAAACGCAATCTTGTTTTGTCATACAATAACTCTTTTTTATATTATAAATATAAGCATTGTGTGTTTTTTTGTTGTCCAGAAAGTCGCTCAACAAATTGATATATAGCAATGAATATTCATTACTATCATTTTAGCGAAAAAAATCTACTGAAAAAAGGTTTGAAGGAAATGAGGCTTTTATTTCACTAAAAGCTATGGAGCCCTTTTGATTTGTGCCCATAGACGCCGGCAGACGCTGATGAGGCCAGTGAGTTGATGCCTTTGTTTACTCTAACAAACATGTGTTGAGGCCTTCTAGTTGTGGCTTATTTTTTCATCATCTTCAGATGTGGCCTTTTGAAAATAATTCTAAATTGATTATGAAATAAGACAATTGAAGAGTAGAAGAGTTTTGAGTAGTGAAATGAGATACATGGGAATCTATACAGCAAGAGAAGTTTCGTACGGTAGATTGAATATTCCGTCATCCATGAATATTATGTATGAGCTACGCGAATTTGTCGTCGAGAAATTGTATGAAAATATTGGTTCAATTGAAATAATATTGGAATTGAACGTTATTTTTCATGCCGTTTAAACCCAAATCGTGTTTTTGATGAAAAGTTGTGAAGTACAGACAGGCTGACACAGGTATTATTAGGTAGTATAATATAAAATACATCAGTCTACAGGATCCCGACGGAAAACTCGATAACGTTCGCAGTTGAGACAATCACTGTGTAAAATATTTAATACATCGAGCAGTCGCTCCGCAGTATAATCTGCATCTACTTAGTAAATTTCGAACGTTTTTCGCAATCTACATTGCAATTTTGATGTTTGTTTAATAGGCTTCACACTAAGCTCTTACGGTGAATTTCACCGTAATCTCAACAGCTGAACTGTTCGGTGAAATAAAACACCGTAACTTCGTCGGAATTTAACGGATTCCGGTGTTTTTTTTACGGAATACTGTAAAAATTTATCGTACTCCATTGATTTATTTTACCGAACTGTTCAGCTGTTGAGATTTCACAGGAATCCGTAAAATAATTTAAGTGTGTTCAACTCCGTTTTTGGTCAGATATAGAAATAAGGCCTTTTTGAGAGAAGGCTGCATTTGCGATAAATACTCTGGTTAGCGGAAAATGAGATGGGGCCTTTTAGAAAAATGTAATTTTTTAAACTTTTAGTAAGAATAGGCTCTAATACACTAAAATCAGTAGGAAAACCGATTTGTTTACATTTTGGACTTGAGGCCTTTTCAATTGTTGGTCTTGATTTGGTCTATAGTTTCATAATCGGAAGGTTTCAAAATATTCTATCGGTGAAATTTTTCCCATACATTTTGTATGGGCTGAAATGTGTAGGAAAACGTGATTTTCATTGATTTCATAGGCTGTATATGAAAAAAAAAAAAAAAATAGCTAAAAAGTGGTTTTTGTCTTCTGATTGTTTTACATATATTCTAGACATCATTGGGGCTACAATTTGCCTGTTGATGTGTTTCAAATAAATAAAAAACAAGGTTGGGCAGTTCTGGATTTTAAATTGAAATAGGGTGCCGATACCAATGGTTGTAATGTACCACTAGATTGGCCTATGGAATAAAACGTAGTTATATTTTTCAATAAGAACAACATGCTCTATTTTTTGGTGGATAGATCCTCTTTAGCAGGGTGTCAACTAACTGGAAAGTCAGGGAATTTGATTTTTGATCTGGAAGGTCAGGTAAAGGCAGGGTATTTTACTTAAGGGTAATAATATTGGTAAATATTTGTTTGTGAAGAAACCAGAGGAACTGAAAAGAGTTAATTTTTGAACCTTGTTTTTGAAAAGCATTGTTTCAATATAAGTTGGTCTAATAACTTGGTAAAATATTATAAAAGATGAAAGTTTGATGATTTTAATAATTTGTTATGGTTTTTTTTTGATACTAATTTTAAAAAGCTAAACCCATTAATTCATCTATTGGATCGTCCAAACGATGTTTTTAGAAACATTGCTTGGACAAAAGCTGTTGTAAGCAAATCACCTCAACAGTTTCCAAGTGAAAAGCAATGATTAGATGATTGTTTATCAAAAGTTTTACCATAAGTTCACTCATTTCTATATTTGGTGTGATAAATAAGCGTATAAATTCTTTCTATTCATTATTCCCTCCCCTTGGTTATGCGACCTTGCCGCGATGGGAGGGCATAATCCATTAGCCCATATGATGGAAACCAAAGGCGTAACCTGTAGTGGTGGTATCACATTTTGGTATTTTTTGCTTAAAGCCGCGTCATAATTCATATGGCATAGACGCAATAATATCTCGGATGTGATCCAACGGACATTCTGCGTCATTGATAGAATTGATGCCCATTTCAAATAATTAATCTATTCGAAGTGGACATTAATACTATTGGTGACGTTCAGTTTGCCTTTGGCTAACCAGAATGATCCGTAGCCACTCTTACTATTAGCTAGCTAGATACATCGTTATCATATACGACGTAGGGAATACTTAGGACTCTTAGGAAAATGACTAGTAGATTTACTGAGTAGAAATAATTGGCGACAATCTTATTTTAATATGGTTTTTACATTGCCATAATAAGAAATACCTCTTTTGTAACAGCGGTATAAATAATCTAATTCCAGCTTCATTTTCGCAAAATTTACAAGTAGAAAGTAGGCGTTGTGAAGCATTGCATTTGCCACCGAAAAGTGAATCTTGTAGGAGACTGTAATAGAAGCCTAAGGTAACTTTACTCTTCAATATTCACTATAAAAATGACTATGGAAAGTAAGACGCTGAGATCGATCATTAGGGTACACTTGCTAGTTTCGAAAAATTGTTAAACAGACAAGGAAAGCGACTTTTTTCTTTAAGGATATATGAACGTAATGACCAATGAATACTTTTAACAACAAGAAATGAAATTAACTAGAACTACTACTAAACAGCCTAATTTTGTTAAGACTTGACGACACTTGACATTTAAGACTCTAATCTTACGTAAAAGACAATAGTAATCAGAATAGCACTTGAATGACAAATTATTCAAAACCATTTCGACTAGACAGTATTAGTAATGCACTACTATTTCAAACAAATTCTAATGGAGCTGCTGATTTTCATAATGCTTCCTTTTCTCAGAAGCAAGGGAATATGGGTAGTTTTCAAAAACTACCACGTCACAATACTAATAAAAAACAGTGTTCATGTGGGCGCCATTGCCTAGTCCGTCTGAGTATTGGTCCTGGTAGAGGGGAAACTTGGCAAAAGCCAGACCGAGGGTTCAGCCTTGACAAGTTAAGCTGTCAGGCAGCTCCAACTGAATACCATACAAAAAAAAAAAAAAAAAAAAAAAAAAAAAAAAAAAAAATTTTTTTATTCATTATTGAGCTGATCGTACAGCTTAGCTAGTAGATGCTGAAAATCAATGGATCCCTTTGTATTTGTTGTTTAATCATCATTAATATCTAGAAAGGAGCACACTTCTAAACAATCATTAAAAAAAGGCACATCGATATTGGTAAACAATCACTTTTCCAGTCGCTGTAGAGCCAAATTAAATTCGTTCATGCTCATCAATACCACTATGAGGAAGAATCTATCTTCCTGATAGTGGTGTTAGTTTGCGTGGGCGGGCTAAAATGGACTCAAGAGCAACGGTTCCGAAAAAAAGGCGCAATACCTCTTGAGCCCTTTTCAAATGTTTGTCCAGACCCGTTGAGCCCGTTTAGTGAAAAAGAATACTCTAACAAGAGTACGTCTAGTAATCTTATCCATAGAGTACCCGTCGTATTATGGAGGAACTGTGCACGGTGTTCAAATCTAAATCGCATTTCAGTGTCCAAAACCTGAATATTGTAATGTAAAGTGTTGAAATAATCTTTAATCTGGAGTATAGTGAAGTAAAAAGTTAAATTAGAAATTAAACTTCAATTTTTTAATATAATTCTGAAGCTTTTCCGTTGTCATGTTATTGTAATCGTGCATTCTTATTTACCACTATCCAAACAAGTTCGCAGGGCTAGTAGCGAGTCACATTTTATTGACTTGGTAGCTAGGGAAACTCAGGAAATTTTATTATAAAAACTGAGTCGATACCAATAGTAGTCTAACAGAGATAATCGAAATAACAGGCAGTTCATTTAATCGTTATCCCCTTCTAATCTTTCAGTTTCGTGACACATCTGATGAAGCGCCTGCGCCACTCCCAGGTCCGTGGTATCTCCATCAAGCTGCAGGAGGAGGAACGTGAGCGCAGAGACAACTACGTGCCGGAAGTGTCCGCCCTGGAGCAGGACATCATCGAAGTCGACCCGGAGACCAAGGAGATGTTGAAGCAGCTGGACTTCAACAACATCGTTGTCCAGGTCACCAACCCATCGGCACAGGGCTACAGCCGCCGGAACTAAGTCTGCTAAAGTATCACGTCCTGGTCCTGGTGCAGTTGGGATGTTGTTCTAGAATTTCCCACACCGGAACATCCATGGTTGGGTTTGCGAGAGTGTATCGTATAAGTAAAAGAATATGATCCTTTGGAAGTTAAGGAAAGATAAACGATAACAAGGTAATCTAATTGCGTTCCTCAAACTTATTCAGATGTCTGATGACAATTTCTTGAAACATGAGATATGGACTGAACTGCCCAGAAAAGCATTATGCGGTGGGTTGTGCAAAGGGCCCATTCATAAATTTCATAACGCTGGAGGGGGTGGGTGGGTATCCTAACGATGTTACGGCCCATGCAAAAATGGAATAATATTCATACAAAAAGCATTACAAGGGGGTGGGTGGGTATCCAAAATGGCCAATTTCAGCGTTATGAATGAAATGAATGAGCCCAAAGTGCTTGTGAAAAAAGTTATTAAGCATAGAAGTGTTGCCCAATTTTGTTGTTATTGTTATTCTTTTACGTGTTAATCAACGTCGTCCTGCCAATAGTTTTCATTGTAGAATTTTTCACAAGTGTCTGATTGTCTCTGCAATAGGCCAGGAGAAGCGGATGAACTTCTTTAGCCGAGTGGTTAGAGTCCGCGTCTTTAAAGCAAAGCTATGCTGAAGGTGTCTGGGTTCGATTCCCGGTCGGTCCAGGATCTTTTCGTAATGGAAATTTCTTCGACTTCCCTGGGCATAGAGTATCATCGTACCTGCCACACAATATACGAATGCGAAAACGGCAACTTTGGCAAATGTGCTTATTCTGCGCGGTGTGTGGGTCGAGACAAGTGACGTGAGACAACTAATGTTAATCAAATGGGAGCGAGTCGACAATTGTCACCTCATTCGACTCGTCTCACCTCACACGCCGCGTGGTACGTTAACCTTAAGGCCACAGATAACAGACGTTGAAGTCCGTTTGTAAAACTGTGTAAGACAATTAACGGTCATTTTGAATGGCAACACAAGTAGCAACACCGTGGTGGCGCTGTCATCGCTAAGTTCCCATGACGATATCATTGGTGAATATGAAATATTTCAAGATACTGATATTCACCACTAATTGACGCAATTCGCTGTGTGGCGGCGCTAGGGGCTAATTCACAAATTTCATAACGCTGCAGAGGGTGGGTGGGTATCCCCATGATGTTACGGCTCATACAACATTTGTAGAACATCCATACTAAAAGCGTTACGAGGGGGTGGGTGGGTGTCGAAAATAATCATTTTTGGCGTTATGAATATGTGAATGAACCCTAGTGACTGGAAGGATTTTCAATTTAAATATTTACACAGGTTTTCAGAAATTTTTTGTTCTAGCATAAACATCTGTTTCTGTGGTTTGGCAAACAGTATAGGCCAGTGGTCACCAAACTGCGGCCCGCGGGCCGCATGCGGCCCTCAAGAAGGTTTTGTGCGGCCCGCGGAGTGATTTTGAATATTGGAGTTGTGCGGCCCGCATCTTGTGATTTCAGAAGTTATCTTAGATAACTAGATATCTTCTGCAATATCTGGCAAAGTAAGCCATTCGATAATTTTCCAGATTTTCTCTTCCTTATGGAATGGTTATCAAGAAACGAATGAAAACAATTTCAATTTCTTATTCCTTTGTTTGTTTGATAACCCAAAGTTTCTTCAAGTCTGATATCATCGTTCCTTTAAAACACCAAAGTTTCCAACGTACTAGTAGCGCAGTTTACAAAGTTCAAGTAAGGAAGCGATTTTTCTAAGTATTTTTTATTTTAATTCTAAAATAACGCTGAAGTCATAGTTTTTATTCGGCTAAGGTTTTTTTTCTTCTATGGAGGTTAATTGTTGTCATTATTCTAATGATACAATTATTGTATTAAAAATGTTTATAATATTAAATATTTATCAAATCCATCCTCATTTTTAAAGAAATAATACACTCGCCTTATCATTCATTTTCGGAAATCCTATAATTTTTGACATTTATCTTTGCACTAAGGATGAACTCTTGAGAATCCAGGGACATCAGTGTTATTTGGAAAGATGATTGAAATCGCTAGTAACTGCCAGACATAATAAGCACGCAAATTCCAGAAATCACCTGCCGACCCCTAAAACAAAATGTGACACCTGGCTTCTTATTAGTTCTCTTCTGCTCTTGTATGATCATTGTGTTGCCAGAAAACTGGTACACATCATTGAAAATTGAAAAGGAGAGAAAAAAAAGCAGAACACAGAAGGTGCGGAACCTATTGTAAAATAATCATTGATGGTAACGCTGTCTGGCGGACCAATCAGAGGCTGGTTCATTTTGGCACGAAATTTAAGTAAGTGTTGTCGAGTCTCGTTTCAAATCGACCCCAATCGTTCAAGTTAAGTAACAAAAGTCAAAAAACTTGTTTGAATGAGTCGTGCCAATAGAATTATTTTGGTCGAAAATAATTCTAATCGAGTCGTTTTGGTCGAACTTATATGTTTACATCTAGTGGCCCGCGACGTGTTTTAAGAGCAAAAGGGTGGCCCGCACAACCAGTTAGGCTGAGGACCACTGGTATAGGCTATTTTTTTCAAACCTAAACGATCACTTTGACATCTGGTGGCTAGTAGGAGTGCCGTCGAAAAAGAGATTGAATTAAGAACGCACCGTGTGCAGCATAAGAAGAAGCACAAAATTTACTCAGAATAGTTATTTTGTAGACGACCAGAGAGCATTGAACAACATGATAAACTTTTTTTCCTTCGAAAATGTACAGATCCAGTCAGTGCTCCTGTACGATTAGTGGGATAAAATTGGTGTTTGGCAGCAACTGCCGGATTCTTGGTCATGGTTAAATTTGTTGTGAAATCACGCGTATCGCAAGAATAAAGGGTATAATGCATATGCCAATGAAAAACAGTTCAATAATAGATCATTTCCTTTTTTTTTCGACTTTTTGCAGTCAGCTATTTTTACTTTTAGGGGAAAGGTATTCAATATCGGCAGATAGAGATATGTTTGCCAAATTAAGGGTCTGTCTCAATTGCGATATTAAAATTAGTCCGAACTTAAATTTGACAGTTCGTAAATTATTTTTCCTCCAATTAATCAATGAACTGTCAAATTTGATTTTTGTCTGGTCCAATTCGAAAACGTTGTCGATTCAGGAAATTTTAACCCCAGCGCAAGCAAGTTAACACAACATACCATCAAAATGTTATTTGAGGATTAATTTCTAATTCTTGCATTTACTTGTTTTTATTTTCTGCTCTAAGGGCTTATTCACAAATTTCATAACGCTGAAGGGGGTGGGTGGGTGTTACGGCTCATACAAAATTTTTAGAATGTTCATACAAAAAGCGTTACAAAGGGGTGGGTGGGTGTCAAAAGTGGTCGTTTTCGGCGTTATGAAATAAATGAATGAACCCTAAAAGTTTGTAGCTGCTGTTCCTCTACTGTTGGATTATAGTTATTACTGATTTACATGATGCGTAATGAGCAAATATGCCATGAATGTCACGTCAGCATAAAACAAAATCTGCACGTATTCGATCCGTACTGATATTCCATAGTGCTATTAGTGTGAAACCAAAGAAGAGACCACGAATTGAGGTTTTCTACATTTTATGCTGCATTATTGCGTAGTCAGCGTGAGCGCAAAATTTTTGAGAGGGCAAATATTATCTCCTCTCCGAACACATCAACGATTCTAGTTAGTGCTTTTGTAGGTGTTTATGTACTATTGGTATAAGATACTGCACTATTCGTTTCTCATGAAACACTTTTTGGACAGAAATTTGAATCCATGATCATAACTGCACATTTCCACGAAGATTCATGAATTTTAGGATAGGGCAAGAAATGCATGGTATTGAAAGCCCAACACTTGGGACCCCCATAAATCACTTTCTCTTTCTGTGTGTATCCTGGAGCAAAATATCAGCATTTTAGATTTGTATCCCTAAGAATGAAGATAAACTTGAGGTTTACACAACATATTTAAACATATTTAATTGTCACATCTCAATTTAAATTCTAAGGTTTTAAAAAATATATATTTTTATCGTTGCTCAAAAATCTGTATAAATCTGTACAATTTTGGAAGAATTGTGTTTACAGAATCTGTATAACAGTATTTAAAAAAATGAACTGTATGTACAGATTCTTGATCACAAAATATACGAACAATTCTGTAAAATAAAGATAAATCTGTATATGTAGCAACCCTGCTGAGGTCTAGCTGTTCTAGCGAACAACTAGCCTTGCAGTTCAGGTAGTAGTTAGACAGCAACTTAATGTTGAATTAAGTGACTAAAATGATCAAAATAGAGACTAATAAGTGACTTCAGAACTACAAGTATTTATCCAAAAAATGCCTAGAAACAAAAGTGGATGTTAAAATTGAAGATAACAGTAAACAGTTGCTATAGTAATTTGAAATATGTCTATTCAACAGGAATAAAAGTTGAGAGTCAACAATTGTTTTTAATTAATCAGATCACCTTTTTTGGCGAATTTTTCGTTTCTGACAAATTCTTCGGCAAAAGTTTATAGGTGATTTTTCAAATTATGTAGAGTTGCAAAACGAATTACTTAGGGCATTCTTGAATATATTCATGGAGGTGTTGGAGGGTAAATATTCAATGGTGATTGTGGACGGATTTCTTTCAATGTTTGTGGATACATTTTATCTTCTAAATGGCGGAGTTTATTGCAAAATAAAAAACGGAATCTATTGTAAAACTTGTAGCAAAATTCCGGTAATATTAAACCAATTCAACAATTCGATCAAACTCGTGAGAAAGAGAGAATTGTAGCTTAGTCAGCGAATATCTGAAATAATCAATGCAAAAGTTTATGAAACGGAAAAGTTTATGAAAAGTTATTTTAATATTGTTTGGTTTGAGGGTTTGCCTTACATTCCTAAGTTGTTTTCAAAAGTTTGTTCAAAAGGCTGGTTGGAGATTTCTTTTGATTTACAACGGAATGTAATTTTATAAACTTCTCTAGCTATTAATTCTGAACATCAATCAAAAATTCGTCCTGGTTCTCGTTCAAGAAAATCTCGGCCAGAACGATCAGCTAAGAATGGTTTCTAAAATTTGTCCGGATTATCTCCAAAAATTCTCTAAAGAGCGCAACTAAACATTTAAACTATTCGTAAGAAATCTCTGAGAAATATTAACCTAAAACTTTCCAGGAAGAGCCAGAGATCCCTATCTTTCCATTATTTCAAATTTAACAAAGTTGATGTTTTTAAAACTGTGAAACATTATTGTTTGCAGTTCTAGTTTGAGGAACTAGACAAATAGTGACTTTTTGGTTACCAGGTTGAAAATAGTGACCAAGTCACTAAAAAGTGATTCGCTACCAGCACTGCAGCTGTAATTTTGGACAACACATTTCTGTGTGACTATCCGGATTGAATGAACCTACCCCACCATACATGGGAGCTTTATAGTTCCTTGGAAGCGATCTGTGATGTACGAAAAGGAGCCTTTTTCTACTGCAGTGACAGCAATCGGTAGACCACTGGATACCAGAGCGTTCCATTGGCATACATACACTGTTTAGCCAGCCCACCGGGGGAAAACTTACCCATTCACTGAGCAGCAATTTATCATCCCACTTGATGTGCCGTCCGGAAGCCGCTGGACGATCATACCGATGTCCATATAGGTAATCCACCGAAGCAGGACCAAAAAATAAAACGACATCCAAACAGCTAACACGAACTAGCGAAATAATTCTCGATCTGTCAAAAATAAGTCTCCTCTGGAGCAGACTTATTTTTGACAGATCGAAATCAGAGGGGAAATAATTTCCGAACTGTCAAATTTAAGTTCGGACTCGTTTTAATAGCCCAATTGAGACAGACCCTAAGTGTAATTGTGGTAACATTGTGCTAAAAGATTATGTAGCCGGCGGGACTTGAACCCACAATTTCCATTCTGTACACGGACGCATTACCAATTAAACTACAGCTACGCTACGGTAAACTGAAGTATTTGGCTAATGACCTTTATAGCATCCCCAAGCCCCAAAATCTTACTAGTCCAATATACCGTAAAGTACCCATATTTTGCGCGCGCTCCTAATTTCGCTCATTGACATTTTAAACATGTTTGGCGAAAGAAATTTTTGTTGGCTAGTAGTTTGAATAATTTTAGTTCAGTCGTAGTTTCACAACATGCAATTATATAGTCCAATATGTATCAACTAATATGGGTAAAATGTCTGTGAGCGAAATTAGGAGCGTGCGTGAAATATGGTAGCATCACGGTACCACACTTATCCCTCACCATATCTCTATCTGCCGGCATTGAATACAGTCGGTGTGAGAAAACGCAACACTATTGTACCTACATCCTCATATGATCGCACGGGTTGTAGATTCGGCTGAAGAATAGGTGCGTGGCTGCTGCCGTACACACTGACCAACGACGGCTATGATACATCCGTATCAAAGAAGTTTACTCTTCTTTTTTTTTTTTTTTTATTTTCGACTTTTTGCAGTCAGCTATTTTTACTTTTAGGGGAAAGGTATTCAATATCGGCAGATAGAGATATGCTTGCCAAATTAAGTGTAATTGTGGTAACATTGTGCTAAAAGATTATGTAGCCGGCGGGACTTGAACCCACAATTTCCATTCTGTACACGGACGCATTACCAATTATACTACAGCTACGCTACGGTAAACTGAAGTATTTGGCATCCCCAAGCCCCACAACCTTACTAGTCCAATATACCACCACACTTATCCCTCACCATATCTCTATCTGCCGGCATTGAATACAGTCGGTGTGAGAAAACGCAACACTGTTTTCAAAACATGCACAGTTGGTTCAACCCTATGGGTATCAGCGTGGCGATTTTTCAACAGTTTTTCGATTCCACCCCTGCATTGGGATGCTTGTTTACATTTGGAAACGTCAAATCAGGTGCGCGCTCAAACTGACCGTGATCCCGGTCAGGGCACCCCAAACTGGAGCACCAACGAAACTAACGTGAAATTACTCAAACTAACGTTTTTGAACCAGGTTGGAACTTGCGCAACCCGTTCTGAATCACAGTTTCAACCCCATCCCGATTCAGGTCTTCCTTTGGGAAAATATATTTTCCTCCACAGATTCAAAACTCAAAACCACCCCCTAACAACAAATCTCTCATCGACCCAACAGTTACAGCACCGCTAGTCCTATTGACTGTTTACCGATAAACTTGCGACGATCGACGCGCCACCATATTTCATATAACGGAGGTTATTAGAACTAACTTGGAGGTGATGTTTTGGAGGTTATTTGGCAATTTGGATGTTAAAATCACCTCCAAACACTAGCGATTTTGCGGTGGGATGTTGACGTTTGATCACGAATTAGAGGCTATTTTTTACTATTCATGACGACAAATGCCTAAATCTATCTGTTGGCTGTTGATCCGGAAGATTTCTGCCTTGAGGCGGATGTAAGAAACCATTTTATTAAGTTTAACTACATTATTATCATAAGTGTGGAGAAGAGGGCGAATGTGGCGAATAGAGTTGTTACAGATTGAAATATAAAAAATAGAGTAAATTGATTTCGATTTTACTTGTATTATGCTAAGCGTGTACAAGAAATGTCAAACAACGAGCGAAAGAAAACGAAAAGCGGATCAGACGAAACGGGCGAAACGAGAATTGTGGGAAAGAAGCCAGTTTTGAAAACAACTCGATCAGTTCGGTGACAACTTTTGTAGCAAACGGACGGTGTTTGCCATAGTGTGTTTATTCGTCGGTTCGGCTCAAGTTTGGCCGATCAGTTGGGTTTCGGTTACTACAAAAGCCTAATGAGAACCATGAACAAGGTTTTAAATTTATTGTTCCAATCACGAATGAGCTTGAGATCGCTTTTTATTTGCGTTTTGGTCCCTCTTAATCCAACCGCATCGATAGTCGAGCGGTAAGCGGTCGTTCTTGACAATCGCAAGATCCTCGATTCGATTCTGGCTTGATGCAAGTTTTTAACCATGATATAGTAATTTTTACTGGCGAAATGGTACAATGGTAACATTGAATGCACAAAATATTTGAAATAAATGCAAATTTAGTCTGCACAAATCAAGTAGCGTTGTGTATTTAATTTAACCCTCTAATATAGTTAATTTGAACGGTACCTCATGCAAACCATCGGGGTTTATTTTTAATTTGAACATCTAGTCACCCTAGAAACGTGTTTCTCGTCACCTCTTTTACTGTTTTGTTTTGATTCTGCGTTCCGTTCCACAGCGTTGAATTCCACTTTACTCCGTTCCATGAGCTAAATGACGTTTGAACCATTTTTAATCTGAACGATGTGCAAATTAGCGGGGTACAGATTAAAAAGTGTTCAGATTAAATGTGGTCAAAACAACGGGGTACCCGGTATTTTCAACTGCAACACTTCTCAGTGTAGATCTGCAGATCTGCGTTTCCGTGCATGTCGATGTTTTCTTTAAGCGAGATTCTTTCCCCCCTGCGCTAAATTAGTTTGACAACGTCAAAAAGTCTCCACCGGGAGAGCTTTTTGTAGACTCGCACCCAAGAACATCGCACCCGTGGTGCGGCCGAAGAGAAGAAGAGTGTGAAACAACGGCATTCGCGACAGTTTGAAACCGAAACTCGCTCCGATCGAAAGTGCAGAGAGGTTGTTTCGCGGTGTACGTTCCATTTTTCGCAGATATGCATTCGGCTGACGGTGTTCTGCAGTGAAAAAGTGATATTTATGTGCTTTCCTCATAATTTCAGTGACTAGTGCCGCTGTAAACCGTTGATTGTCTATCCGAAGCAAATCGGAAATTGGTTGTTCGGGATTGGAAACAACCGAAAAAGTGATAAAACGTTCCCGGAAGTGTGTTTCGAGTCGCAGAAATTTTCTAGCTCGTTTTTTCTTCTCGTTTTCCCCGCACGGTGGAGCAGAGCAGAAACAGCAGACAGATACACGGATTCGAGTCAGCAGCGGAGAAATTTTTGCTAAAGTGAGTTTAAACTTGTACTAACACAATCTTCTCGCGTATGCCGAAATGTGTGTGAGGGTTGAGAGCGCTAGGGTGGTTATCAAAAAAAGTTCATTTGAACGGATGCTTGGATCGTACAGTAGACGTTCAATAATTGCAAAACATTTCAACAGCATTACTTTTGATATCCAGTTTTTGACCACCTGCAAGTCCGATGAGGGCAACAAAAACGTTGCATATACTGCACCGATATCCGCTAATCGATGGAATCAATGATGCACATTAAATTGCTAATGTGTCGTTTTGATTCATATTACGGACACTTAAGGTGCAAGTAAAAATGAAGCAAATGTCATAAATGAAAAAGCAGTTTTCGCCCTTGAAATCAACAAATTGGAAAAAATAAAAACACACAGCCTTTTTATTTTGGAAATAAAACAGCTGTATGTTTTTATTTTTTTCGATTTGTCGATGTAAACGGCGAAAACTGCTTTTTCACTTTTAACATTTGCTCCATTTTTACTTGGGCCTTAAGGCCTCAGTGAGTATAACTCACAAAAAAGTATGTAAAATGAATCACTCCGTATGACTCCTCCGTGTTATCGAACCTTCAAACCCCTTAACTTTCAAATGGTGAGTGAAGATTTCGATTCCGAAACATGAATAATTTTAAATAAATAGAAATGTGTGGACTTTACATGATTCTTATTCCGGACGCTTTCTTACATTTGCCTCATATTCTAGACACTTCGATTCGAATTTCGGACAGGTCAAACAAATCATAAATAGAAAAGTCAAATCATCAAATGAAATCGTTAAACAACTAAAGAGACGATTAAATAAGTTGGGCATTATAAATTTTCATAGATATCTATGGAAAATACTTATCAAAACGAGCCTTGAAAGTGAGAACATTTGAACGGCAAAAATTGAAACATTTCGTGTGAAAAGTTTCCCATACAAAGTAGAGTGTCCGGAATGTGAAGCTGTTCGTAATATGAATCAAAACGGTATTTGAAGTTTTGATGGATCCAAGGAATCAGCGAAAACTTTAAGATCTGGAATGACGATTTTGTGCTAGGTACTACAAAGCTAATAAGTTGTTAGGAAATTCAATATTATTAGAACTATGTGTCTGACACATCTTGGACATCTTGGAATTTTATCAAGTTTTTGGCTCTGTTGTGGATCAATCCTTGTGAACGTATAGTGCATAAGATAATGTTATAAAATTTTAGAATAGATGACGAGGTTTTATGCCTTTTTGAGAATGACTTCATCAAAAGTGATCACCCGACTGGATTTTCCTCTCTTTCAAAATCGTTAATTAAATATGTTATTACTTTTTTACAAGACTTTCCATAGAGATTCCATCAGTATTCAGAGAGATCTCATTTTAGAAATTTCCAAATTCTAATGCAAGTCTCTAAAACGCCTCTATTTATAACGAAAGGTCTCTCAAGTCTATTTTAACCAAACTGGTCTTTAAAGTCACTGTTTACCTGATTCTGCTTGCAGTGAATCCTGCTGTCAAAGGGATTTTAGAGAAACCTTCAAAGACTATCACACAACTATTTCCACAGGATCTTCAGGATTTTCTTGTAAGACTCATTGAGAAAAAGCTTTAGAAATACTTTCACGGGTACCTCCAGAAATTCCACTAATGATTCCTCTACAAATTGCCCCATAAAATCTTACAGCAGTGTTTCAAGGGATGCTTGAAGAAATCTTCAGATTTTTTGTCAGGAAATCCTTAAGCACTCCAACTCCCTCTAATTTCCACAAATTGTTTTTCAAATTCTTCAGTTGTTACGGTAACAATGCAACACAATGCAAAAAGGTTCAATCTTGAGTTTTTAAAGCAACTTTTTTTTTTTTTATTTTTGAAAGATCACTGAAAAAGTAATAAGCAGATGTTTAATAAGGATTTTAATGGTTTCTAGAAAAGATCCTTTTTAAACTATTATAGTCTTACATATTCTGAATATACGTTAAAAAATGAACCAGAATCCAAAGATTCACAAATTTTCGTGACCTGAAACTATTTTTAAAACAGGCTTGAAATTAGTATGGAAATCACTTTTGAATCACCTTTAGCAAATTTTACTTCGGGACGAGCTGTCATTATGTAAATTGAAATGTCATTGAGTCGACGGAATGAAATCTTTTTAAATCATTCATAATATCAAAACTAAGATATTGAAGCGCAATAAAATCGTGTTGTATTAAAAATGTGCTCTTGTGGTCAAGCTACAAAAAACTGGAAATTTTTCATCACTTTACAACCTAATTTAGATAATTAGTTCATTAATATGTAAAATCATTCTGAACGTCCTAGGGATGGTACATAAATTATGTCACGCTAAATTCGACTTTTTCGACCCCTCCCACCCTTTGCCACATCTTTTGTATAAGTCCTTTAACAATTTTGTAAGGCTTGTCACGCTTGGCTTGACCACCACCCCCTTGGAGCGTGACATAATTTGTGCCCTATGAATTCTAAAAAGAAAATGGTCTAGGGCCTTCCTTAGCCGAGTGGTTAGAGTCCGCGGCTACAAAACAAAGCCACGCTGAAGGTGTCTGGGCTCGATTCCCGGTCGGTCCAGGATCTTTTCGTATTGGAAATTTTTTTGACTTCCCTGGTCATAGAGTATAATCGTACCTGCCACGCGATATACGAGTGCGAAAATGGCAAGTTTTTTTTTGATAAAGAAAGCTCTCAGTTGATAACTGCGGAAGTGCTCTTAAGAACACTAAGCTGAGAAGCAGGCTCTGTCCCAGTGAGGACGTTAATGCCAAGAAGAAGAAGCAGAAGTAGAAGAAGAAGAAGATACCTAAACAAACGTTTATATCTTTTTATTTGATTTAATTTGAGCTTACATTATTTTGTAGATTTAATAAAAATTGTCAAATAACTTAGACCAAGTCCTCCAACCTTGAGCATTTTTTTTAGGATCAGTTTGTTACACGTTTTAATTTTTTTATGCATACGAGAATCAATTGGAAAACTGATTTTGAAAGGACACTTGGTACTAAGAATGTTAAAAGTAGATGGAGTACCGTATACCTTTTAATTCCGCTCCTAAATGCTTATCTTTGACAGATACGCGTATTTCGACTACCACTTGCAGTCTTCTTCAGTGTCAGTTACTCGTATCCAAGTATATCCAAGTGGATACGAGTAACTGACACTGAAGAAGACCGCAAGTGGTAGTCGAAATACGCGTATCTGTCAAGGATAAGCATTTAGGAGCGGAATTAAAAGGTATACGGTACTCCATCTACTTTTAAGTTTCTCTATTGAGATTCTGCTCAGAGGATTCGAACATTAATTTAAGGAGACTAAGAATGTGTTAATTTTAACTATCGCCCTTATTCCAGCTCTGTATTTTAATATATTCAATTTCATTATCACGAAATTTGAAATTTTCGAAGCTCCGGTTAAAAAGTTAAGCACCAGGTGAAATTGCTCAAAATAATACTAGTTTTTTGTATTATTTTTTCAACAACAATTTTGTAAGACATTTGCATGCTTATACATTTCTAGCTTGTATGAGTTAAGACAAATTTCAAACTAAAGCACAGCAGATGTTTAAATTATTAAAACTATTATTATTCTCAACGATTGCACCCGGTGCTTAACTTTCTGGTAAACACACTGTAACAAAAATGCAATTTTCGCGTGTCCCAAGGACCAAATAATTTGTCTTCAGTAGATTTGGGGTTGCTGAATCTTATGCCGTTCTCTGAAATGTTCCAGCTCTTCACAATTTTTAGCTACATGTCGCGAAAGTTGTATAAATGACTAGTTTCATCGATGTTTACATGGCCTTGAAAGTATGATTTATCAAACTCAGAATTAATTGACAAAGATATTTTCCGCAGTGAAATTATTGTGATAACGAAAATAAGCATTATTTACATTTTTCTGTCAAAATTTCATGCAGATTACTAATACGGAGATAAAGTTACAGCATGCCAAAGTTTTGTATGAAAATTGGCTTTTGCTATTATTCTTCTGCACACAGCTGTACTCTAAAACTTAATCAAATTTGATCAGATGTTAGTTTAGGATTTCCTTCTGAGTACCTTCCGGATTAAAAAAATCTTAGAAAATACCTACTAGTTGTATTCTTAAAAATGTTCTCAACGGGAATCGTGTTTGATGTCCTAGACCCTAGAGAAAACGATGTTAGAAACATTCAATAAATTCCTGGAGGACCTAGGATATCCTTGAATAATAATAATACATGGAAGCATTTCTGATTTCTACCTCAGAGAAAACTTCTGTGCTTATCCTTAGAAAAAAAATCAGTTTGAATACTATCTACAGGGTGTCCGCAAATTATCCGTACAAACTTTGAAAACATGGCTCTATACAATCAAGCACAATCAATTCAATATTCTCGCATGGTTTTAAACATTGGCCTATTATATTCTTAAGAAGTAAGTTTGACACATTTCCGATTTAAAATATTTGCAAAACCAAACCAAATGTATTGAGGTGTCTTAAAAGGAGCTGTTTTTTAAGCTTTATGACGGAAGAGAAATGTCCATAGAACTCACTGAATTTGAACCGTAAAATTTTCTATTTCCAGTCTAACTTGAAGCCACTGAACTGCAGGTAACTTCAAAAAATAATAGGACATTTGGATTCATCTCTTTTAGATTTTAGGGATAACACATCTGCAGTACGACTAGCGGCCCTCAGGAAAAACGTCTCCGAAAAATTTAAATGTGCCTATCTCAGTAACAAAAAATCATTTCGAAATTATTTGAAGTTGTATTTTGTGCTAACATATAGATGTATTATGAAATGTACATGGACTTTGAATTTTCATTGTTTTCAATGCGAGATCGTGTTTCGAATATTTTGCTGTTCGGATAATTTGCGGACACCCTGTAAGAATGGTATCTAAGACAAAACTTTTGAAGGATTCCTTAAAAGGTCCCTAAACATCAAATCCGTAAATGAACTCCTGAAGAAGTCTTTGAAGTAATAATCAAACTATAGATTTCTATTTGTTTTATAGGTTTCCTGTTTGTCTCTTTTTGGTTCTTGTTTGGTCTCTTTTTGTTTCGGTGGTCTCTAAAGTTCCTATGTTCGAGACGCTTAATCGGTACCAGCCCTGGATTTTCCATAGGTTCCAGCAGACATTTTCCTTTGAATTCTTTAAGCAGTCCTTTTGAGAACAATGCGGGCATAACTTCTAAAAATCGTGCAGGCATTCTCTAAAAACCTTAAAACACCCTCTAAGAGTATCTGCAGAAATTCTATTGCGTATTTTGATTCAACAGGAGTTGCACCAAAGATTTATCCAAGAACCATCTCACGAATTACTTGAATTTCTTCAAGGATTTTTTGTGGATGGAAATATTCCACAATGGATTTCTAGTGATTTCTTTGAAAAAAAAAAGGTTCAAGTCCAGAGATTTTCCTCGAATTCCTCCAGGTTTTTTTTCATCACAAGAATTACTTGAAGGATCCCTTTAAAAACTAATCAAGTATATATTCACACAATTCTTTAAGAATTTCTCCGAGAATTTATTTCGAAATTCTCCCAAGAAATATCCAATGGCTTTTTTTTAACATTAGTGTTGCTACGAATTCTTGTAGGAATTCCTCGTAGAGCTCCTACATAATTGTTTCTAAGATCTCTGCAGCAGTTTCTCTAGATTTCGTTTTAATGAAATTGGTCAAAACTGAACACAATGCACTAGAAGTGTTCATGAACTGACCACATTCACCTTTTAAGCTTAAGGAATTCATGCAGGTGAGAATTTTTTCTCCAAGTATTCGTCCAAGGATTTTCAAGAAATATTACAATGCATTCCTCCAAGGATTACTCTAGTAAACATTAACTATGCGTTCCTCCAGGGATTATCGAAGAAATGCGTTAGCAATTTCTCTATGAATTTTTCTTCAGAGATAAATGGTAACAGCAATTCTAGAATTTCTCTAGAAATTTGTCGCTTTTAGAGATTTGTAGGCGAATTCAGGCACATATTTTTTTTTCAAAGAAAAGAAAATTTTCTAGCTAATAAGTGATGGAAAAAAATTCTTCTTTCCAAAGAAATTGTTCATCATAATTCACTTACTGGTCATTATTTCAACTTTTCTTTAAAGAAGTCTGTTTTTAGTAAATGCATTGTTAAAGTCCTTTTTCTATCCAAAATGGTCTCTATAGTCACTGTTTTCCCCTTTCTGCTTGCAGTGAATCCTGGTGCAAATCCTAGAGGTTCCAGAAAATTTTTCAGACACTCTGACTCGACTACTTCGCAGATTCTTCCGAAAATTCTGCTCAGATTCTTCGGGTAAAAGCTTAAGGAATTTTTCCAGTTATTTCTCCAAAGATTTCATCTGTAATAATGTCAAAAAGTCTTCCAGGAATCGTTATGAAAATTCCTCTAGAGGCTGATTCACATATTCTCCCAAAAATTTGTCCAAAATTTCATTTTTTATCCGAAATTTATTCCAGGAAACACTTGAGCACTCCAAGGCTTCTCCTTTCTAGTGTTAAGTCTCAACTGCGACTCAATCTACTTCTGAGCACATTCACAGTTAAAAACTGAGAGCTTTTTTTGACAATTGATCATTTTATTCATTCGTATATTGTGTGACAATCACGAAGATATTCTATGTCCTGAGAATCCGAGAAAATTCCCTTTATGAAAAGATCCTTGACCGATGGGTTCGAAACCAAGGCTCTCAGCTTTGTCTTGCTGAATAACTGCGCGCTTACCGCTATGGCTATGTGGGCCTCAAAGCCATTAACTCCAGTAATTTCCTCTGGGATTACTCTGGAAAATGTCCCTGGGTAGTATCGGAATGATTTCCTGTAGAGATTTTTCCACAGACTCTTCTACCGATTTATCCAGTTGTTACTCTAAGAGATTTTTCAAAGCTTTTTACAATAGTTGTTCCACAGTAAAATCCACACAGTCCACAAAGATTTTTCCCGGAAACCTTACAAAAAAATCCAAAAAAGACATTTTTACGCGGATACTCAAGAATTCATCCACAATTTCTCTAATGAACTGTTTTAAAATTTCCTCTAGAGATTAATACAGGAAATCTATTGGAAACTGTTTCGGGAATACCTCAATAAATTCGAGCTGGAATTCCTCATGTAGTGCCGTCTGAAATTGTTATATACCTATTTATTTATTCAGCATTTGATACGGGGATTACTCTTGCAGTTCTTCCAAACATGTCTCAAGTAAAATTTCCATAGATTCTTCTGGCGGAGATTCTCCTTAACTTAATAACAGGTTTCACTACAGCATATACTATAGCAATTATAATAATAGTTCCAACAATCATTTCTTCACAAATGTCTTCACGGATTCCGTTCTATCTTTTTTCAATTAATACCTACAACATGTTCTGCAGTTTATTAGCCGAGTGGTTAGAGTCCGCGGATACAAAGCACAGCCATACTGAAGGTGTCTGGATTCGATTTCCGGTTGGTCCACGATCTTTTCGTAAAGGAAATGTTCTAAACTTCCCTGGGCATAAAGTATCATCGTACCTGCCATACGATATACGAATGCGAAAATGGCAAGATTGACATTGAAAGCTCTCAGTTAATAATTGTGGAAGTGCTTATAAAAAACACTAAGCTGAGAAGCAGGTTCTGTCCCAGTGAGGACGTAATGCCAAGAAGAAGAAGTCTATTTAAATTATATCCTATTTATTATTTTAGCAATTAATCTAAAGAGCTTCAAACTTTTTAAATATTCCACAATGAATGACAAGAGATCCTTACAGCAGTTAAACAGATATTCTACAGAAGTTTCACCAGAGATTAATTTTTGATTTCCTTTAGAAAACTCTCCCGGATTTTTTCGGAGTTTTTTCATTAATTTCCAGCTGAAAAATCCTTTCAAACGTTTCTGGAAGTATTCATGTAAAATTCTTATGGCGGATTTTTTAAATGAATCTTATGAGGAATCACCGGCGTAATTTCTGAAGGCATAGTTAGGGGAACTCTTGGTTGAAAACTCAAAGAAATCATAAAAGAAAAATTCTTTGCGTCTGGAAAAACTCTTGGTTGAATTTATGAACATGTTCTTTGAAATTTTTGTTGAGGGAATTAATGGAAGAATCACTGGATAATTGTCTGGTGAACTTAAAAATTTCGGAAAAATCTGCGAAGAAATTCTTGGTTAAATCTCTGGTGCAATTTCTGGGCATTAGAAAAAAATCCTGGTTGATTTCTTGAACAACATTCTTGGATGAATTCTAGACGTAAAAGTTATCGAGATGTACCAAGGACTAAAATCATCTACAGTAAAGACCCGATTTTGTCAGCCCTTCGATGAATTTTAGGCTGATAAAATGGGGAACCTGACAAAATCGGGTCATTTTATTTTGTTCCGGTTTTCCAAATTTTGACGTGTTACATGGTTACATGGACTTTTAAGAGGGCGATGGACATTGGCGTAGCCAGTTTTTTTTTATCAGGGGCTCCCCCTCCCTTATATTGGTATTATCGATTTTAAACACTTACTAAAAGGCATTGCCATTGCCCCCTCTGGCTACGCCCATGCGTGCATGACATCAAACATCATCATTTTAATGTAAACGTGGTAAAACATGACGATAACCATTTTTTGACAAATTTAAAATAGGCTGACAAAATCGGATCAAAAAGCTTACAAAATCGGGGGCAGACAAAATCGGGTCAGTACTGTATTAGAAATATTTTACTGAGAAATTAGCATTTCATCATTAGCTCTGATAAATCCTTATCTCTCGTATCTCCGGATTCGGTTTGGTTTCTTCATATTTTCTTGATTCCTGTTAGATCTTTTGTAATAACAGGGTGTCTACTACCTGGAAAAACCTGGAAAACCTGGAATTATCAGGGAATTTTATTCAACCTGGAAAAAACCTGGAATTCTCAGGGAATTGCGATCAGAATCAGGGAAATTATTTTGAGTCTGTAATTTATGATAAAATATGTTCGCGACAAAGAATTTTGGCATCAAAACCCAGAGCTAACTACTAGGTATTTGCTGGAAATTTATCTGGAATTGAAAAAAATTCGGCTGCGCCGCTTTCAAACCACTATTTCAGCTGTTCAGTGAGGATTTTTTTTGATTATGAAATTTTATCGACTTACCAAAACATGATTTTTTTTTTAATATCTCTATATTTGATCAGTAAAGGATTCTCATTTGTAGGATTGGTAGCAGGTTTGTTTTTGGAAACTTGGTCTCTATATTAATGCAAGTCTTTATTTGTGATGAAAGTTCTCTGCAGTCTTTATTTTATTCGAAAGGGTCTCTAAAGTCCCTTTCTTCCTTATTTTGCTTGAAGTGCAAAATTTCATCTCATATTTCTCGAGAAAATCTTCAGGAATTATCCTAGTGATTTTTTCAGAGATTTCATCTGGAATACTTTCAGGTACAAGTACAGGGTTCTCTCCAGAAATTCTTCAAGAGATTCCTCTATCAATTCTTCTAGCAATTTTTCAATGGATGCTTAAACTATTTCTCCAGAATTTGCTTCAGCACTACTACTTCCAGTATTTTTCACTTGAGCACTTCAACATTACTACCTCCGGTAATTTTCTCATGGGTTAATTGAACAATTTTTCAAAGACTAGCTTAGGACTTCCTATTTTACTCTCTCTAGTTTTCTCTAGTTGTTGCTCTAAAAGATCTTCCAAAGATTTCCACATATTTTCTTCCAAGAAAACCCGCCAAGGTCCAGAGTTTTTGATAAAATTCGTTTAAGGATTTTTTTTCAAGGAACCCGACAAGAATTGCTGTGCTATTTCATTCACGGTTATTGTAAAGAATTACTTCGAAAATTCTACAAGGTGTTAATCGAGTAAATTATTGAGTTTCTCTACAAATTTTCTTGGAAAACAGGATAACTGCAGTTCTTTCAAACATTAGTAAACAAACCTGTTGGAATCTCCAAAAGGTGATTAAATGTACCACACCAGATAACACTACAGCAATTTTGCCATGAAATCCATCGATCATTCCTACACAATCTAGGTATTTCGCCTGATGTTTTTCAAGAAGTTCCTTCACAAAATTCTGCAATATGTTATCAAGAGATTCAACTGATTTGTTTTTTTTTATTATCTTAGCAAAAATCTAGAAGATCTTCTAAAGTTTCATCAAGAGTGAGTTCTTATAGAAATCCTTATTCATCAAGATTGACACAATAACATACACAAGTTTACCATTTGCTATAGGAATACGTCATGAGTTTTTTCAATTTTCAATTCCATAGTTTTGTGGAAAAATTCATTCATTCACTGTGAAACAACTCCTGGATGAATGCTTGAATTTATTTTTGAAAACTTCCTTGAGGAATCTGTTAGAATTACTGGAGGAATTCCCAAAGAAATCTTATTTGCAACCTCTGAAACGGTAGTCTTGGAGGATGTTCAAGAAAAACTGATGGGAGAATCGCCGGTTAAAATCTTGGGAGACTAAGGGCTTTATTGAAGAATATCTGAAATAATATATGAAGAAATTCCTCAGAGAATCTCTTAGCCTATGAGGTAATTTTTGTGGTATTCGTTGGAAAAACCCAGATTATATTTTTAAATATAAAAAAAATCTTGGAGGAACTCTGTCCATCTATCTAACCTCAAGAAATCTTTGAAGTTATATCTGAATCTTTGGGCGAATACCTAAAATAATTTCTGTTGAAATTGCTTGAGAAAATCATTGAAATTGCATACAGTAATACAAAATGTTTTATTTGTCGTAATGTCACGAAAAATTAAAATAGTTTTAGAAATATTTTCAGAAAAATGTCTGATCTGATTCCATGAGGAATCAAACTTTTTGCTACTGATTACTGTAACCATTTATAAAATTATTGGAAAATATTTGATATAAAAAAATCCAATTTTGCAAAAACAATCTGGTATTGAACAATTATTGATGTAAAATTTCGTAACAATTATTCAATTAAAAACTCTCGAAACATCGGTAAACGGAATTTTTATGTTAAAATATTGTCACTAATAAAAAAAGAATTAATTTTGCATGTCAGTAGGCGAATTCCGGCGCGTATTTTCTTCGAAGAAAAGAAAATATTCTTGCTGGCGGATTATGGAAGAAAATTTCTTCTCTTCGAAGAAAATGTGCGCCGGAATTCACCTGCAGGTGTTCAAATAACCCATGGAAATTGATGAATAATCTTCTTTTTGCACGAGAACGCAGTTCACAATGACGAACAGAGAATTTACAAACGAAATAGAAAACATCATCATGATCAAATACAATTCAACTGAGTAATATTTAAGCTTAGATATATTTAGCACCTTATTATTAGAATATTGGATATTGTAATAGCTCCAGATTGCTTTAAAAAATGTAAAGAGTAGAGTAAATAGCTATTGAATTATAAACACTTTAAAATTTGTCATTAGTTTGTTTAAGCCATATAAAATAAGAGTATTTCTTGCACCTGGAATTATTTGATAGAACCTTGAAAAATCCTGGAAATATCAGGGAATTTCATTTTGATAAACGAGTAGACACCCTGAATAATAGAATTATTCTTGTTAGGTCTCTTTTTGGTTCCTGTTCAATATATTTTGCAATTAGTATTCCTCAATCACATCCACTTAACTCGATTTATTCATAAAAACACTTCTCAATGTAAACAAATTCGTTCAATGAATCGTTTACCCTCCACCCTACTCGGTGTTCGATGTTGATACAAGTCCCATGGAGAGCAATTTATTCCCCCATAGGAGAGTGGGAAGTGTTGAGGCATTTTCCAAAAAAGAATTTGACCTCCTTTGTTTGTGTGGTGTGTACCGTAAAGCAGTGTTCAACGCCGAGAGGAGATTCTACGTTTCGGCATAAGCAAGGTATAGTAGTTACACGGTGTGCGTTTCTTCGATTTTCTCTACTTTGACAGCTGGTTGAGTTATTCTGCTGCCTAAATTACGGTAAATATTGGCAACTTTCTTTTGGATTGTTGAACAAAGGTGTTGCGATAATCGATATAGAAAAAAAGTTTATCATCACTTGAGTGTAGATTATCTTCTATTATTGGATGGAACGGTGTTGCGGTCGGAAAAACACAATATATGAATCATCGTCAGCATTTGCGGACTCGTCTCAGCCGCACACGCGACGACGATGAACATGTAGTGAGAGTGCATTCATAGATTAGGTTTGTGTTTGTGTTTTTGGTGATTCTTCCGCGGTGGATAAGGCGAATGATTGTCGGGTATGCCACCGAAATACAGCTAGGTTTTGTCGCATCTAATTCGATTTAACATGTGCACTGAAAGTCGGTGAATCTTGGGGAACGTGATACTTTTCACATTCTGGTGGTTTAAGTCAGATGTCGCGGCATATCTTCGTTCGAGTTCAAGCGATTGTTCTAGAGCCTTGTAGTGGAGCATATTTTGTAAAAATATGTATTGAAATGTGTTTTCATGACTCACTATTCCATTGCACATTAAGTAATTATTCTTTCTAAATTTCATGTTTTGCTATGAGCAACCGATACTTAGCGAATAATATGTTTTCCTCACTATATTGCATCCATTCTTTCGTACCACACAGTTCAATGACTGACGGGTAATTGATGAAGATAGTATTTTCATTGTATCATGTTCTATGATAGACACGTCAACACCCTTTCAAAGCTTTACTGGTTCTTATTGAATTTTTGAGTAGCATATGGTTTATTGTGAAAGAATGGGTTTATCATATTAAGGTGAAGATGAAACAAAGCCAAACATCAAATTTCCAAGAGCACACATCTGGAGAACCGAAAACCCGTATGAGAAAACATAATCGATTGGTCACTCCCAGCTAGTGACCAATTGATTTTAATTTCAGCTTAAATTAATGTTTGGCTCTCCAGATTTGTGTTCATGAACATTTGATATTTGACTTCGATTCATCTTCACCTTATTGTTTCCTAATTTATTACTAACTAATCAAAATTTAGTTGCTATTCAAACTTCTAAACTCGTATGTAGCTGAACTATGGTAATGGTGGACGTTGTTGCCGACGAAAGCTAACAAGCGATTAACATTCTAATACCGGTCCCTAATTTTGGTATTCAAAGCTATTATCTTATGATCTAAACATGTGATGCTCATTTAGATTGTGCCCACTGCATTAGGCCTTTGTGTACGGTTATAAATTCATGTCGTGTTCATTACTTGTCAGACTAATCGATAACGATTTTGGGCTTCAATAGTAGAACATATAAAATTTCCTATCGTTTTAACTTGAATTACATGGAGATGGACAATTCTTGTCAGTAAAGCAGGAAGCTTGTACGAATTGTAATTTTGAGTCGGTTCAGGATCTTTTCGACATCATAAAGAAACAAATGCAAAAATGGCAACTTTGGCAAAGGATGCTCTTAGTGAATAACTGTGGAGGTGCTCATTGAACACTAAACTGAGAAGCGGGGTCTGTTCCGGTTGAAACGTAAGGCAAGAAATCAAAAATATGCCGTAATTTTAATGACCGAAAATAGTGTTTACACTTGCCATCTGTAAGGCAGTGATAGATTTTCATGAGGATTTCTTTAAATATGAATGAAAAAACTGTTTTTCATTTTTGATGATTGCTGATGATTGAATGATGGATTCTTAAGCCTTAACGGATAATTTCTGCTCGAATAAAAAAAAAGTATTTGGAATAATTCATGGAGGAATCATAGGCCCAATTTTTGTAGTAATCGCTTGTCGAAGTTTTTGAGAAGAGTTTCTTCAAAAAGATGAAGAAAATCTGTATAAATGTCTTGTAGAAAGTCTTCGTTAAATTTATACAGAAATTAATCCTGGAATACTTATGTTATTCTTTAGGGTAATTCCAGAAGGAATATTTGGATGAAACCTTGAACGTATTACTGAATATATTTCTTTTGAAATCATTTAATAGGAATACAGGTAAAAAGCATTCATTTAAAAAACCTTCGGAAGTCTTGGTCAATTTTTAAGAATTTATGAAATGAATAATGACAGAACCTGGAGAAATCCATACAACAATATTTACTAATGTCCCTAATAGAATCTTTGGAAAAATGCCTTAATAGCTGGATACATTTCTGAAGAAATTCTGGAAAATATTCTGAGACAAAAGGAGTTCTTAGAAAAATCCTCGATGAACTCTTTGAAAGAATTCCCAAAAAAAAAAAAACACTTGTGAAATAGGTAATTTATAGAGAAATCCCTGAACGAATTTTAGAAGGAACCCTTGTATGCAGTCTTGAACATTAGGAAATTGGAAGATTTGCTTGAATATCTGGTGGATTTCTTGGGGAGATTCTGGTGAAAATCAGTTTTTAAGGTAACCTTGAAGAAATTCTAAGTAAATTTTATAGAAAAATGCTTTAAGAGAAAGAAGAAGGACTCCCCAGATCAATTTCTTGAGGAATCGCATGTTTGAAAGATATCTTTGATGGACTTCTTGTAGAAAGTAATAGAAGTATTCGTAAACAGATTCATAAAAGAATTTCTGGATAAATACTTGATGAAATTTCTACAAAAATTTCTGAAAAAAACATACACGGTGGAATCCCTGGAATAAACCTTGAGATTACTTTGAAATAAGCTCAAAAACAATCGTACAGGGATCTCTGAAAGTATAGTATGGCCCATGAAAATTGCGAAAATCTTCATATTATATTTTATGGTAATTTTTATATGGAAAATGAAAACGAAACTAAAATGTTATTTATTATTTGTGTTGTTTAGCCTGTTTAGACTCGGTTTGTTGATTTGGACATGATTTTTAAGTGGTACTTTCTTCTTACTAGAGAGGAATTGAAAGCATACCGTAAAATTTTATCATGCAATCATAAAGCTCAATATCTTTGTGATAGAAGCTTTTAAAACGTCAACTCTAGCGTTCTTCCCATGCCTTGTCTCGAATATTCATTCATTTCAAATTATTGAATGGATTCATATCTGGTGCGCTGGATACTTAAACATATTTTAGAATAAACGGTTTATTCTGGAAAGCCGTGGTTGAAAGTAGCTTTGTTTTGCTAAAAACCTATTAGCTGGTATTGGTCTAAGTTGTCTCTTACCAAAAGAAAAACGTTTTCTTTTAAAATGCTCATATATCTCTGTATTTATTTTTTTTATTAAACTTTAACAAAAAATGAACGTACTTCAAACTTATAAGGGGCAAATGGTCCCAAGATTGTGCTACTTTTCCCCGATTGTCGTTTCCCCGAATGCCGGTTCCCTGAACGCCAGTTCCCCGAATGACCCTTTTTCCCGAATACCATTTCCCCGAATGACCCAGTTTCTCGAAAAGTAGTATGGTTCAAATAGTTTTTAGTGGCAGGATGGTGAACTACAAAGATCAATAAGCAATCGAATGAAAGAGGTTTTTGGTCTTTCTCGACTATACACATGTTGCCAAAAATAGTGAGGACGATAAAACATGTAAGAATCGCCAATCAAATAATGAAGGGTGCATATCAGATGACCAGTACGTTCATTTGTCTGAAATGTAAAAATTTAATTGTAAATAGTAAACATTAAGATTGCCAAAAACTTTTCGGAAAAGTGGGTCATTCGGAATATTCGGGAACGGCCATTCGTGGAACTAGCGTTCGGGGAAAAGTAGGACAACCGGTCCCAAAACCATGGTAAATATTTTATTGTTACCATGAAAATGCCAAACATACTATTATTTTCAACAATTAAAAGTGATTTTCCAAGGTTTTCACCAGTTTATCACTATAATATGCGACGATCCAACACTGTTTCTGACTTCTATAAAACAGATCCTTCTGTCTATGTTGCTTTAGTACATTATTTGGGTTAGTTAAAATATGACAAAAATTCTACTCTATGGCGAAGATATGTCAGACTCAACTACAGTATTCAAAAATAACATTGACTCACGATAACCCCCATGAATCCCTGGAATAATATTTTAAGAAATACCTAATTGGAGGTATTATTGAAGATTTTGTGAAGAACTCCTGAAGAAATCTAGGAAGATTTTTTCTAAGAAATCTAAGAGACGCTCTGGGAATCCGTTTAAAAAATATTAGACCCTTCAGTACCAGAGATTTGTTCTCGCCGCCTTTTGTAATTGTGGATTGTGAAGCCTGACAAGTTTCATGTCTTCTACTGCTTTATTACATGCTGATTCCAATGGCCCATCAGCCCTCTGTCGAAAAACCTTATTATTTTTGTTACAATTGTCGGGCAAAAGTATGATAGGTGTTTCGAGTTATCTTCATATCACAAATAGTGTACTTAACCTTTTCAGTACAGGGTGCCGAAATCAAAATTTCATCCTATGCCATCAGATCACCATGTTCTATCAATCATTGTGATTACTTTACACATTCATGCGATGGATTATAAACCAGGTTTACGAGTAAAATATCTCGCGTTACATTTCAAAATGACCAATGATCAAATTGTAAAGAAACTGAGTTTTTATGCCTTTCGATAGCATCTCTCAACACTCCCCAACCATGTAAACATTGGTAACATAATTTTAAAACTCACAGCAAATATTTGAAGAGGTCTCAAGAGGTCTTTGCCCCATTTTTTGAATCATTGCTGTTGAGCCTATTTTAGCCCGCCCACGCAAGCTAACACCAATATCAAGAAGATGAATGTTGGATCTTCCTGATAGTGGTATTGGTGAGCGTGAGCGGATTAAATTGGGCTCAACAGCACCTTGCAAAATATTTGTTTAGAAATGTCGATGTGTCCTTCTCTAATGTTTGTCCAGTATTTACTGTTATAAATCCGATTTTCAAAACGGCTAATAATTGCTTGTTTCCAAATCATTCATTGACCTGAGCATTGTGTACTTCATTCGAAGTAAACAGAAAGGGGCCAATGCACGCTAATAAAAATCGAGTTGGCCTATAAAAAGGCTAATGCTTGGTTGAAAATTTAAACTCATATTTTATCTACATTGATGTCAGTTTTTTTAATGGAATTGATTATTACCGTTTAGGGTGCCGGTACCAATGGTTGTAATGTACCAGTAGATAGGACTATGGAATAAAACATACATTTTTTATAGAAACGACATATGTTATTTTTGGTGGATAGATCGCCTCTAGTTTAGTCGATTTGCCAATTTTCAGCTTTTTATATTATCAAAAAGTCATATAAATAATTAAGTTTATGCAAAATATTTCCAGTAGTGGATCAACGGATGGAAGCAGTTTTTTAAGGCGACACGGGAGACCGTGTTATTTTCCCTATCTTTTGTCTCACTCTAACAATTATCATCAAAACTTTGTGAAAGCAAATCTCGAATTCTAGTGAACCGATGAAGCTGAAAATCTATTGGGTTGTGCACTACATATATAGAATCATAGTGATACAATTTTTGCATCGATATATGGAGTGGTTCTTGGGATTTGCTTCTTCAAATGGATAGGGTGATTATGATGACGTCCCGTGCGGCCTTAAATGGATGAATAAAAATGAAGACCTACTGGAGCAATAGCGCAACTACTGGAACACGTGTACCAATAGTGGCTCAAGCGATTTTATGTCAAAAAATTAGTTTTATCACTCTTTTTATATTTTTCCCATATAGTAGAGGTTGAAATCTTTCTGTTGACGCCAGAAGATCTCTGTTAAGGCTTTTCGTTATTTTGTTATGATTTTTTTATAGCTGAATTTTCACAAATGGCACCGGCACCCTAGTTATAATAAATCGTTACTCATTGAGCAAGAAATTACAATGGTTGATTTGAATTATGAGAAATACGAATTGAAAATGTGGTTAACAAAATTCACATCGATTTTTTTTTCAAACCCAACGATATGAGGATTGGTCCTTGTGAATTTTTACGCGAGACATCTATTATAGATTATTAATAAAATAATGTATTAGAACACTAAGTTCAATAAATGGAGGATCTTTACACTAGGCAAATGGCAGGAAAAATCAATAAAATAAAATTGTTTCGAAATTAAGCAATATATGAATAAGTTCTATAACTTCGATGTTCAAAATAGTGGCACATCCTGTAAACGTGGTTTGAAAACTTACAGATCTGCACTGCACCTATGTATCAACAGCTTGAGATGGGCTGCGTTGGGTGCAAACAATACACACTATTAGTCATTCTACCTATCCATATTAGTTCATATCCTATGTTAGCAAATCGACCGGTGAGAATGGCTCATTGAGTAACATTCGGCTTTGGATGATGGAGCTTGTTTTATGTTTAGGTGGCAAATCGACGACGAAGTGGATCTATGTCAATCGTATTACCTATTACGCCCCCACATGTTGCATATAGATTTGCTAGCATTAACTCCAGTCGTCTTGGGGTAACCTGAAATTGAAAAGGAAATCTTATAATCTAAGAAGATTCGATGGATGCTTGACGAAGAAGCTAGTATGCGATATCGCGTCATCGTCAACCGTTGTCTCGTTTGAAAGTCATTCTCTTTTTTTTTACAATCGAAAAAAAAAACTACTCAACGTTATCGAAATGTAGGTGGCTTTTACTTCTCCTTTTTTTGCTCCATCGGAAACTGAACGTTGTTCGCCAATTATTTGTCTTGAATGACAACTTTTAGTGGAATCATTGATCGGTGCACTAGAGCCGTACCGCACGTACATACAGTATTGGGCAAAACATTTGCAACTTTTTAAATTTCACAAGCCAAATTGTAATTTTTGAAGGGTGTGAATTTGAGTTATTTATGGAATGATTTCAATGGAATTTTGATAGTTTTCAGACATAACATGAATATGACCATCTATTTTTGAGTAATTTTTCGAATTAGTTCAACAGTAATAACGATTTGCCAAAAGTAGAATTTTTGACAAATAATTATAAACAATTTATCTCAAAATAAGAAAACCCAATACAAAACTGAAGATTTGAGTATTGTACCTTTTAATTCGGCCATAATTGCTTATCTTTTGACAGATACGCGTAATTCGATTATTACTATAGTTCTTTAGTGTATCTACATTTTTGTATGCGAATAACTGGCATTGAAGAAGACTACAAGTGGTAGTCGAAATACGCGTATCTGTCAAAAGATAGGCAATTAGGACGGAATTAAAAGGTACAATACACAACTCTACTTGTTTGATTCTCTTTATTGAGATACTACTCAGAGGTTTCGAATAGTAAAAATGTTCATCCTGTCAAAATCTACAATTTTGTTTAAGATACTCTGAAGCAATTCCTTATTTTTTTAAAGTTATGTTAATTAATAAGGTTTGTCCAAAAATTCAAACTAGTGGACTAGTGATTGGAGAAAATGTCTCAAAATTATTTGTTGAAATTCAAGTTATGTCTGAATAACTAAACATTTCATTCAAATCGGTCCATGAAAACGCAGATGTAACTCTCTAGAATAGACCATTTTGTTTAGAAAATCGAAAAAGTTGCAAATGCAATGTCCATTACTGTATATATCTAAATCAATGACTTTGGTTGCGCTTGAGTCGAGGCGAATGGTTCATTAGGCGACCCAATATATGTGCCATCGTGTATTGCCACGCTTAGCTGCACCCAAAAACACTTGCGGCCTGGCCAGACCCATCCGCCCCGTTACTCACTGAGTCACT
The DNA here is from genome assembly GCF_002204515.2 of Aedes aegypti. Taxonomy (NCBI): domain Eukaryota; kingdom Metazoa; phylum Arthropoda; class Insecta; order Diptera; family Culicidae; genus Aedes; species Aedes aegypti. Next base: position 147,331,075 of record NC_035108.1, read on the forward strand.
ACTGTAGGCTAAGAAGACTTCCACTTCTGTGCCGTGGAAGTCGAGCCTGTTTCGGAGTAGGCAGTCGTATCGTCGCTAGCAGTGTCTTCGCGCTAGCTCCCCATCAGTGGCGATGCGTACGTGTTGTAATTATGCATAATTTACATCAAGTTTCAATTTTATCACGTTGATGAATATTCCGGCTCCAGCTTTCTTAGTTTTGCTCTATCCATACGACTTCCTTCCGAATCATTTTCAGTTGGTTTAAGCAAATCGATAGACATTGAACTATAAAGTGTACCTGAAATTGAGACGATAATTTAAGTCAACTGTAACGAGTATTTGTTCAAGCGGTAAAAGAGTTGTTTTTGTATGTTCATCAAACATATCTAATATCGAGTAAGGGATAATTGACTGTTGATGGACGATGTGTCACGAGATAATAACTCATTGACCAGTGGGATTAGGATTCTTCTTCTTATTGGCATAAGGTCCTCACTGGGACAGAGCCTGCTTCTCAGCTCAGTGTTCTTATGAGCACTTCCACAGTTATTACCTGAGAACTTTCTTTGCCAAAGTTGCCATTTTCGCATTCGTATATCGTTTGACAAATATAATTATATTTTATGCCCCAGGGAAGTCAAGGAAATTTCCATTACAAAAAGATCCTGGACCGACCGCGGATCGAACCCAGACACCTTCAGCAGGACTTTGCTTTGTAGCCGCGGACTCTAACCACTCGGCTAAGGAAGGGTTAGAGTTATTCCCAGCTGTATATTTTCGATGGTTTTTCTCATCGAATTCTGATTCTAATTTATGTCACACGTCCCTCCTTGGATCTTGAAGAGGTTGGCCATAAGCCACGTGATCTATTTTTTATATTAGGCCCCTCTTGGTTTTTGGTTTTACAATAAGTTTCAATTTTGTATGGTCTTTTGGAAATGCACAGATAACAGGTGGTAGTTCACTTCCCCATGGTTTCTTTCATACCAATCTTACACATTTCGTATTAGCCGATGAGTCTACCTTTAGTGGAGCTATCCCATTTCTGCCGCCAACCTCTAAACGTTGTCTCTTTATACGCGTTGCGGACATCTTCCTTAATTATGAGCCCGATTGGCGCTGGTAATATCAGCTGAGCTGTTCGACATCATCCTCCAAGTGCCGCTATAGCCGTAGATACCCTATTACAGGCATATTCTACGTGGCTAGCGAAGCTGAGCTTGTCATCGATCATTACCCCAAGGGATTGCTTGGACTTTATATTTTATGGTGCAATCACCTTCCGAGATAAGCGCCCGTAGCTCGGACTTGCTGTTGTTGATCACCACCACCTCAGTCTTATCTTGGGTCAGTCCTAGTTTCCTAGACTTCATCCATTCCTCCATTCCATTCATTCCATAACATCGGGCCCAGAATTGAACCTTGAGGTAATCCCGAACGCTTCTCTGCCGCTCCACTGTGTCATACAGTAGAATCTTTCTTCTTTCTGGCGTTACGTCCCAACTGGGACAAAGCCTGCTCCTCATATTAGTGTTCTTATGAGCACTTTCACAGTTATTAACTGAGAGCTTTCTTTGCCGATTGACCATTTTTGCATGTGTATATCGTGTGGCAGGTACGAAGATACTCTATGCCCTGGGAATCGAGAAAATTTCCTTTACGAAAAGATCCTCGACCAGCGGGATTTGAACCCACGACCCTCAGCATGGTCATGCTGAATAGCTGCGCGTTTACCGCTACGGCTATCTGGGCCCCTACAGTAGAATCCTACCATCAAAATTGCTTTCTAGAACTAGAAGGTTACACAACTGCACCGGTACCTCAAGACAGTGAAGTGCGTGGGCTTTCGCTTCCCAGCTTGCGCTGTTACTCTTCACATCCAGAGTGACAACCGCGCAGTAACGGATGCAGCTTCTTTTATACTCGATTGCCCCCTCAGCTGTACGACTGGATAGCGCCAAGACTTACTTGAATCCAAACTGGTTGTTGGACAATCCTTCCGCACTTTCCGTATACTATACAAGCCTGTTGAGGATCAAACTCTCCAACAACTTGCCCGTCGTATTTAGTAGAGAGATAGGTCTATACGCCGACGGGTCACCTGGTGGTTTCCCCGCCTTTGGTAGTAGCAATAATTTCTGTCGCTTCTATACATCCGGAAAGATTCCTTGATCTATGCAGCGACAGCTCTTCGTTCTTCACCCTCGTCACTTCTTCTCCTTCATCTGCCGCATACGGCACAGGGGGGCATGGGTTTGTCAGTCTTGATAATACTCCTCAACATCATCAGAGTTCCATGACATACTCTAGAGCAGCGTTCCGCCTTTGTATCTTTGCGAGAGAGCGAAAAAATGCGAAGCAGAGAGGCAACGAAAAATAAACAAGGAAGATGCAGCACAAAACACAACAGAGTAAAATTCCATAAAAAAGAATGCTCTCACAACTCCCCAAGGACTGTCTTGTTCGGACGGCACACTCAAGAGTTCATTTGAAGCGTGAGTAAAGGTGAGCATCGCAACAACAGAGAGAGAGAGAGCAGTATTCCCAAACGAACACCGAACTCGTTGGTTCAGGCGGTTTCGTACTCTCCTTGTAATCTGTTTTCGTGTAAAGTGAACATCGGTGCAAACGCCAGTTCGAAAACCGGTCCATTTTACCTCGATTTATCGATCGCAGCAGCTCCACCGACTTCTCTTGGGCAGTATGGCACCTTTGGTCTTATCTGGATGATGCCGTTGATACTACAACATCCTACATTATGGAAGCTTTTGAAGAAGCATGTCCTCTGCGGTCTGTAAAGACTACAAGAGGGACCCCATGGTGGAATTCCGATCTGACTAGACTCAGGAAACAATGTAGAAGGAGTTGGAACAGACGCCGTTCAGCTGGATCAGAGTCGTTCAAGTCAGCTCGCAAGGCTTACAAGAAGGCTCTTCGTTCTGCTGAACGATCCGGCTGGAAATACCTTTGTACAAATGTTTCCAGTTTGAGTGAAGTCAGTCGGTTGAACAAAATTCTTGCAAAATCTAAGGATTTCCAAGTGAACGAAATTCGCTTACCTAATGGTGACTTTACTTCTTCCGATGAAGAAGTTTTAGAATGTTTATTCAATACACACTTCCCCGGATGTGTGGACATAGCATCTACGGATGAACCAAATGTCTTTTCATGTAGTTACGAGTCTCTGGCCTCGGCTCGCAGTATCGTAACTACTGAATCGATTCAATGGGCACTTAACAGTTTTGCTCCTTTCAAATCTCCAGGAGCGGATGGGATTTATCCTGTTCTGCTCCAAAAGGGATTTGAGTCTATCAAACATGTTTTGAAAAAGCTACTTGTAAGCAGTTTTGCTACCGGGTACATTCCCAAATCCTGGCGTGATATTACTGTAAAGTTTATCCCAAAAGGAGGACGTGCGTCGTATGAGGAAGCGAAGAGTTTTAGACCAATCAGTCTGACCTCTTTTCTTCTGAAATGTCTGGAACGCATTATCGATCATCACATCCGTGATGTTTATTTGGCAAACATGCCTCTTCATGTGAATCAACATGCTTACCAATCTGGAAAGTCCACTGTGACTCTTTTACACAAAGTTGTATACGATATCGAGAAAGCATTCGCTCAGAAGCAATCGTGCTTGGGTGTTTTCTTGGATATTGAGGGTGCCTTTGATAACGTGTCTTTCGATGCCATATTGGAAGCCGCACGAAACCATGGGCTACCTACAATGATTACCAATTGGATTCATCAAATGCTCAAAAACCGACATCTCTTCTCGACATTGCGTCAAGCAGCGATTCGAAAATTGAGTGTTTGCGGATGCCCCCAAGGGGGAGTCTTGTCACCACTTTTGTGGAATCTCGTAGCAGATACGCTATTGAGGCAACTCAATAATTGCGGTTTTCCAACATATGGATTTGCCGACGACTATCTAGCTCTGATAGTTGGTATGTGCATAAGCACCCTATTCGACCTGATGCAAAGTGCTCTTCAGGTAGTCGAGAGTTGGTGTCGCCAATATGGCCTTTCGGTTAACCCGAATAAAACATCTATTGTTCTTTTTTCGGAAAGACGAAACCGCGATGGAATTCGACCTTTACGTCTTTTTGGCACTGAGATTAATGTGACTGATCAAGTAAAGTATGTCGGAGTCATTCTAGATTCCAAACTTTTATGGACAGCTCACATTGATTTCAGAGTCAAAAAAGCTTGTATGGCCTTCGGTCAATGCCGGCGAACCTTTGGTAAAACTTGGGGCCTCAAACCCAAATATATCAAATGGATTTACACAACAGTTGTTCGACCAATATTGGCATATGGATGTCTTGTGTGGTGGCAAAAGGGCGAAGTGAGAACAATCCAATCAAAATTGGGCCATCTCCAAAGGATGTGCTTGATGGCGATGTCTGGTGCGTTCTCTACAACTCCCACAGCAGCGCTCGAGGCCCTTTTCGACGTTGCGCCACTACACATATATCTTGAACAAGAAGCACTTTCTTGCTCTTACCGTTTATGGGTACTGGATCTACTGGAGAAAAATCCAGTGAATCGTAGATCTACACACACTTCGTTATTTCCACTTTTGGTGAATTGGGACAAAATTGTCCTTGCTCCAAGTGATCTCACAATTGCTTGTAACTTTCCTTACAGGACATTTACCACAAAATTCCCTTCACGGGAAGAGTGGACGTCTGGCTATTTGGAAAGAAGTATATCAAACAATAAAGTATGTTACACTGATGGCTCCCTTCTTGAAGGTAGAGCTGGTGCAGGAGTATATTCTCGTGAGCTAAGGCTGAATCAGTTTTACTCACTTGGTAGAAACTGCACCGTTTTTCAGGCGGAAATATTTGCTCTTATGTGTGGAGTGCAATCAGCACTTCAACAGCGCGTAATGGGTAAAGTCATATACTTCTGTTCAGATAGTCAGGCTGCTATAAAAGCTCTCGCTTCGGCCAACTCAAGGTCGAAGCTTGTTATCGCATGTCGAACTCAAATTGAGGAACTGAATTCAGTCAACTCTGTAAACCTTGTATGGGTACCTGGCCATTCTTCCATCGCTGGAAATGAATTGGCTGATTAGCTAGCTCGCGATGGAGCATCGCATGACTTCATTGGCCCTGAGCCGGCTATTCCAATTTCGAAGTGCTGGGTGAAGCTTCAGATAAACTCTTGGGCGGCAACTCAGCACAAGCAATATTGGAATAGTTTGGAGTCGTGTCGTCAAACAATATTGTATATTACTGAGCCATCTCCAAAGGTGGCGAAGTATTTGACAAATCTGTCAAAGCAGAATTGCAGTCTCTTGGTCAGAGCGTTGACAGGCCACTGCCGACTCAACTATCACATGGCAAATATTCAGCGTGCTGACTCATTTGTGTGTGATAGTTGTGACTCCGATTATGGAACTTCGTATCACCTGATATGTAACCGTCCAGTTTTTGCGCAAATGCGATTCCAATTACTTGGTAAACACTTATTAAGTGAAACTAAATACAGAAGCCTGAATCTTCAGGACATCCTGTTATTCTTAACCCGCTGTGGTAATGAGCTATAGGCTCTCTTTACGCTCATGCGTTTTGCAGTGCCCTTTTTAGGGCGCTGTTCGAACCCATTGTGGTATGGAGCTACATGCTCTCATTTCGCTTATGCGATCGTCCCTCTTCAAGGGATGATGAAATAGGCTCAAATATGGCGATGGCACAAATCTCCCAACTGGTGGGGAACGTGCCTTTGGAGCCGGCCTTCTGATACCTGATACCTCAAGAGTTCATTTGAAGCGTGAGTAAAGGTGAGCATCGCAACAACAGAGAGAGAGAGAGAGCAGTATTCCCAAACGAACACCGAACTCGTTGGTTCAGGCGGTTTCGTACTCTCCTTGTAATCTGTTTTCGTGTAAAGTGAACATCGGTGCAAACGCCAGTTCGAAAACCGGTCCATTTTACCTCGATTTATCGATCGCAGCAGCTCCACCGACTTCTCTTGGGCAGTATGACACCTTTGGTCTTAGCTCCCAGGTCTTAGCCATGGGTCACTGCACATAAATATTCCTCTCTCTTTTACTCTTACATAAAATTTATAAACAACAAGGCCAGTAAACGTCAAAATCCCATAAAATCAAAACAATGCAGTTACCTATTACCACTCTGTAGGCGTCACCACAAGGACTCGAGTTGGTATTCTGGCATAAATCTGAGAGAGAGGGAACAGCTGACTTAGATTGCGAGTTCCCAAAAGTCAAGGGAACCTGTCACCAACTGTCACTGGAAACCCGCACATTCGAAGGACTGAGCGTGAAAAATCGTCAAAATTCAAGTAAAAGTAAATGAAATTTCTAGGTGATTTCCGATGATTTCACATTTTAAAAAATTGAATACCTAAATATAGTTGTGTGTTTGCAAACTTGATTTTTTCATATTTATATCGTTTTTCCAAAATAAGTTCATCCGACCGTTGTGCACAATCCAAGAATTAGAAAAAGAAGTAAAAGAAGGCAAGAAAACATGCCAACTGTCAGTGAACTGTCTCCTCTCTCTCAGGCATAGACTATCAAGCATGTTCGTTTCCGACTCTTGATTTCCTTTTTGAGAGCTAACTTTGCCTCTATGAATGCTGCTCCGCGTTCTTCTTTTACTGGCTATGTCGATGTCACACTGCTCTTTGAGGGTAGCCGAGACTTCCGCTGCATCGGTGATTTCATTTAGATGTTTACACTGGAGAGTCGCTTCTGCAGTCAGGTATCTCACATCGGCCTCGTCGCCAAGTGCTGTGTGCTAGTTGCTTATAATCTGCATCCTTTTGCTGATAACTGTGGAAGTGCTCATGAGAACATTAATAATCTGATGAGGAGCAGCTCTGTTGAGAATCAAGCATTTTACAGAACTCAAAAAGCAGGTTTGGGAATCTTTTGACTCAAAAAGTTGAAAAAAATTCTAATATTGAAAAAATAAGGAAATGATTGAAAATAACAAAGTATATTGAGAAAGTAAAAATATGCAGTTCTACAATTTTGTTATGGATGAGAACTATTCATGATCGTAAGACGGAATGCGCTTTTCAACGCCCAACGAGTAAGTTCGGTCGTTGCGTCCCTGGAATGGATTTTTTTCTCTCGGTTTTCGCGTTTGCTGGGCCGAAAAGTTTGTGATCTTTTGATTCTGTTGCATGCTCATGTGGGGCATAGAATCCGGTTCGCTTCTGGTTCGCGTTGCGCGAGAGCGAAAAGATATACGGATTCAATCGAGGATGGAGTGCCAACTGATGAGCTCGTTTCATGCTTATTATAACACATTTTTATCATAGTAACGATTCATTTAAGTAATTTTCAAACAAAATATGGATGCTTCATCATTATGATGCAAAATGCAAGTGATGTAAAAACCCTTATTCCTATTTCATATAACTTCAATAAACACATACCTTTCTTTTCCGTCAATAGTAATGACTCATTACTAAAAATAAACTTTGAATAGTTCGACATTATGGATGGTGCCGTAGTTTTGTTTGATCTTATACCACTGCGTGCCAAAAGGCAAAACTAGTTTTCAATAAAAGTCGTTTTTCCCCCTTATCTTCACCGACCAAAGGTGACTCCCAGATCTTTTTTCTCCTTCAATAATCAACACCCTTCCCGTGGTGATTATGGAGATGCAGAGGTACTCTCGGACTTTATAAACAACAAACGTCACGCACTAACATACCTTCCTCACTCAACTGAGGATGCAAGGACATAGCCGTCGCCGTTGTTGACCAATAATAAGAGAGCTGCCAAAATGTGCATTCCGAGAGTAACCGGAAAGTCCCATATTCCTTACCGATTTGGATCGAAGTGCAATTCATACCAGTTCCAATCACTGAGTAACAATCGTTGACATGTACAGTAGTGTGGGATAAAATTTAGATTATCGCTCCAGTCCACTTTTTGGATTGCATTTAGGTCCCATAACAACTGTGCACATTTTCAGCTCGATCGGAGCGCCAGCCCTTCGTATGGAATTTACTATGGGAAAATTTAATTTTTCAAAGTAAAATCGCCAGAGGTCCCCCATTGTCCTTTATAAAAATTCTGAACACAGACCTCGATATGTATTTTTACGATGAAGAATATTGCCAAAGACCGCGAAACAATCCGACACTTGTGAAAAAAGTAATTCAATGAAAACCTATTGGCAAGGCAACGTTGATTAACACGTAAAAAAAAAAAAAACAAAAATAACAAAATCGGGCAAAATTCACGAATAGTCTATGCCTAATAACTTTTTTCACAAGCATCGGATTGCTTTGCGGTTTTCGGCAATATTGTTCATCGTAGAAATACCTATCGAGGTGTTCAGAATGATTAAAGAGGACAATGGGTGACTTTTGGCGATTTTTCTTTGCAAAAGTGAGTTTTCCCATAGTAGATCCCATACAAACTTTGAACGGCTGGTGCTAAAATATATGTAGATTCTCCGATCGAGCTGAAATTTTGCACAGTTGTTATGGGACCTAAATGCAATCCAAAAAGTGGACTGAAGCGAGAATTTTAATTTTTCATATGACCGTGTCCCAGGCTAATGTACAGTCTATGCTATGCTACAATATGCTAGAATTAGTCATGCTCGTAGGACGATTTTCTGTTATTATAAAAGCATTGAAATACTTGTGACATGTATTTAACCCATATGAAAAACTTTCGTCTCCTGTGATCTATACCCATCTCTCCGCAGATTACCTCAGAAATAAATGAATCGATTAAGTTCCGTACCGTAAATCTAGGTTTATGACCACTATTTGCGACATGAATAGAAAGCAAAAAGTGTACTACCTTTAATGATTTTGCTCTTCCTAAGACCTCCTTACGGCCCACCTGTACTGTTTTGTGTTTTCTTTGCTGTTGCTCTTGAAGTTCGCAATTAAGGCCGTGCTTTTTCACTCATCGTTTATTTAGTTTCATCTCGAGAGGCTGCCCAGCGCCACCGGGTCTCACGCGCTGTGATCGTTTGGAAAATGCATTTCCTGCGGTAGTCAGTCAGAAAATCGATAGTGAAGCTGAAAATTATTTCCTTCTGGTGGGTATAAGGTTCAGCTGGAAGGCTATCCACGACCCGGCAGGTTGCACACCTGTGAGGTGAGCTGTGAAGTATGCAAGTGGATACGTACTCGTTTGGCACACCTTGCTGCATACCGTAGCAGCAGCAGCAAATAACTTCTGGGTGACATTGCTCGCGTGCTTGAGGTAAAAAAAACAGATGAATCAATTATCTGCTGGAATCAGAGCAACAGTCGAACGTGGCACGATTTACGGTTAACCGATACAAATGATATCGTTTATTCAAAACATATAGCGTTCGATGCCATTATGATATTGCTTTCGATATGATAAAACTTTCATCGTCTGAATTTGTGTATTCAACATAACATATGAAATAAACGATCTCAAATATAACAGATTGGTTTAAACAGTGATTGTAAATTAATCGACCGGCAAGAACTGTTGAAATGGGACCAAATAAAACGCGTTCTTTGTTTGAATAGGGTAATTATACCCTTAGTAGACGGTCCCTAAAAGTAGTCACACAAATGGATTATCACGGATGTTTTGATATAAACCGTTACAATATATGTTTTTGCCATGAAGGCCAGTCGTTATTTTGGTAAATAACGTTAATTACCAACTCTATTTTGTCAAAAAAATGATCGAAATTATTGTTGTTGCATAAAATTTCAGCTCCCTTGTACCTTTAGTAACGTTTTTGTATTTAGCACTGAGATATTTTGTTGACTTCAATCGAAAGTATGCAATATATCGAAGCGCATGGTTTAACAAACAAATTCTGATGATAAGCTTCAGAGATTTTAGATGGTTTGGCTTAAGGTCAGTACAGTCCTAATATTTGGTTCCCAGAGAGAAGTAGGTATGGTATCGACGATTTTAAAAACTAGCTCGACGCAAGCTAGTTTTTAAAATCGTCGATATTAAACATTGATTGCAATTTGTTTTTAGATTACTTTACTACATTCTACTACAACTACTACTACTCAGGATATCTGATTTCCTTGGGAAAACGATCACTTCTTTGAAGACTCTTAAATCTAAAATCAATGAAAAATCAAGGAAAGGATAAATTTAAAACATGGCTCAAGCAATGTTTGTACGGAGATAGCCTTAGGAAATTCCGCCCAAATATTCAAACTCCCTGGGCTTGGAATTATGTTTTTCCATGGAGCGATGCTTTTGGATATTTTTTGGGTCCCGGGACACCTAAAACTTACGATCAAATGGCCAATTCGTATCTGAACATCTGTGCCAAGCTTATGGGAATGCATTGATTTTTAATTTTCGAGAATTTAAGGGGTTTAGTATTCAACAAATCTATAGCCGGTTCTTCCGGGCATTACGTCCGAATGGCCACATCTGGTGTATTTTAAACGGTGCAAAACTCTTCATTTATTATGCTGAATACCAGATCTTAATGATTTATGCAAATTTAAATGATTGTCGTTGCAAATAAATTAAGGTAACTTGGCATGTCCCAACAAATAGCCCTTGTTTACCCGACTTGACCCAGGAATAACTCCGGCCACAGTAATATTTCCGAGCTCCTCTGGACCCTTCTGGAAACTAGGTTGTTTCGCTACATAAGTTAATGTTTTCAATTTAACAGCTCTCTTGTTACTATTCAAAGTTTATTTTTCAAATTTATTAGATTTGATCAGTAGTTTTCATATATTTTTTTCTAATATTGTTTTTTCCTTACATATATATTTTTATATGCTAAAAAAACTATTTCAATATTGAATCACTTTGCTCGTAGGTTCTAAAATAATCGATAGAATTGTTTGACATACGGGTTCATTATATTTTGCAGCATTATTAGCATTATTGTGTCAAGTGTATCCTATTTACCTAACACCTAAGCCAATCCTGTTTTCCTTCTCTCATGGCGTTTTAGCTTGCGACGAGCTAGTTTTTAAAATCGTTTCAGCATAGACTATTCAGCCATTACCCCTCGTATCATCGGCTTTGGATTGACTTGCGCTTTTATTATGCCATCAAACGCTGCAAAATGAAAATGAAAATGGAGATAGCATTAGGAAATTCCGCCCAAATATTCAAACTCGAAATTTTGCATCGAAAATCTCTTGAACTATAGTTTTTTTGATCTTGTTTGCAAAAACATGGAATTTGATGTGTCGTAAGCTCTGTTAGGGACTCAATGTGGAAGTGGTACTGAACCCTTAGTATTCTCCAATATGGATTGCTTAGCCTAATTATAACGTCCGCGGCTTAAATGCAATCCAATGCTACGCGTATTTTGCTTTGGATTCCCGGACGGTTCAAGATATTTTCATAAAAAACCCTGAATTTCTTGGTCATACAATCTAAAAAAATGTACAAAGGTTTATTTTTGGGTTTAGGGTTCGATTAGGGTCATTCCACGTGATATCTTATAAGAATTTCTTGAGAAGTTTCCAAGCAGATATTTTCATAGTAAATCTTTCAATCAATTTCATACAGATTCCTTCAAGAAATATTCCACTGGTTCTCCCAGGAATTGGTCTTCTAGGGCCTTGTAGGTATTATTCTGTAAAATCTTTTGGCAACTCTTCCATGCACTACAAAAAATCGACTGGAATCCCCAACGAGCGAATCCCCACTGTGGTTTTACTGATACTAATCAGCATAATAAATTAACAGGTTGTTCTAAAAAGAAAGCAACCATATGGAATGGACTTTATTTCCACATTAAGCAAGTATCCAGACCATAAACACGGCCTGCTTAAAAGGTAAGAAGAATCACGTCTAACAAATTTTAATATGTACTTATTCAACGCTTTTCCAACAGATGATAAATTAACAAAATTCGAACAAAAGCTACACGCAAACAAATTTTGTTGTATAATCTATAGATTCGGTATACCGAATCCATGGTAGAATTAGGAACTGCACCAACGATTTTCAACCGACTACAAAAATCTGTTAAGTTTACTATAATCTGGTGAAAATCACTGAGCAGTGCAGTAAATTTGACTATGTCCATAGTAGCATCCACTACACAGCATTGTATTTCAATCCGTGACACCCACCGTACAACACAGAGTGGTCAAAATGTTTCTAGTCAAAAATACTACAACTCTGGTTAAAGGCTGGTTTGCTACTGACAAGAAAAGGAATCGCCTATCTCGATGCGTGGAAAATTTCTTCCAAGAAATGGTCAAGAAAATCTCATTTTTCTGATCGCAGTACGCAGTTGAGAAGAAATGTCACTTCAAAAGGGGGATCTCTGTAGGAAATTTCTTGACCCATTTAGTCAAGAAATTTCTTTACTTTTCTTGAGCGAAACAGCATACTTAGCTTAAATCTTCTTAAAAGTTTCTCCAGGAATTTCCTCCTGCAATTTCTCTAGGGATTTCTCCGGAATTTAATGTATGTACAGTGATCCTGCAATGCCTTTCAAAGATTCCTCGAGTGGGTTCTCAAAATTCCTCGTGGATTCTGTGAGGGTGTATTAGGGTTTCACACCAGAAAATACAACATTATTTATTCATTTAATTCTCCCGATATATGTATGCTGTATTCCTACATAAATTACCCAAAGGATTCATTTCGAAGTGTTCAGGGATTCTTGCAAAAAATCCTGCTTGTTATTATTCTGTTTTTTTCCAATACTTATTTTAGCATATTTTTCTGGACATTCTTCCAACTTTCTCTCGAGGAAGGAGATTTTTGCAGGAGTTTCACCAGGAGTTTCATTGATGTTTTCCTTTAGAAAAACCTTCCAAGCTGGATCCCAATCCTCAATGATCTCTGAAAATATTGGCTTGACTAAATTTGTTAGAAGAATTCCTCGATAAATACATTGAGGATTTTTTCCTGAAAAATGTCTGGATTCATAGCAGAATCATTGATGAAGTCTGGTAGGGCTGACGACTTCCTCCAGACATTTTTTGAAGAATCTTTAGTAGAACTCCTGAATGCAATTCTGGAGTTTTGGAAAGGTTCCTGGCTGAATTCTCGAAGAAGTCCGTGAAAGAATAGCTGGATAATCTCCTAAAGAAATGTTCTGAGTATAACATATCGAAATTTCTGGAGAAATCATGTAACATACTTTACGTATTGACATGAGGAATTTAGAAGATATTTTTAGAAATGACTTTAAAGCGTTGTCTGATCAGATTCTCTGAGGAATCCGCATTACAAGGTTATGGTTTATCCTGGCTCCTGTTTGGTCATTTTCAGTCTTTGGTTCCTGTTCAGTCATTTTCAGACGCTTTATTTAGGTATGTGATCCCTAATTTTCCTAATTTTTAGACACTTACTTGTTACCAGCTCTATGTGTGTTAAGGAAAACTTTGAATGAGAAACTTTGGACGAAGTGTGTGAAATTGAGCCTTACGGATCAGTGAACTTTACTGTATGTTTTAAGGAGAAGATGAATCGAAGCCACACCTCAAAACTTCAGGAGCACACATTTAAGAGAAGCAGTTAACCGTTCGATCTGAAAACTTGATCGTTTGGTGATGACGAATCGATCAAATTTTCAGCTTGAACCATTGTGTGCACCTCTAGATTTGTACTCTTGAAAACTTGAGGTGTGGCTCCGATTCATTTTCTCCTTCCCTTTTATTTTCGTTCCTGTTAATCAGTTTAATGAATGATTATAAAATTACCAGGATTAGATTAGGATATGTTGATGGTGTTCCTCTTCACTCTTATCAAACAGTCACTCGACACTGATACAGTGTACCATATTAGTCATCAAGTCCAATACACGCTAATGTAAGTATTGATGTTTACATATTGCTATCAGAGTACTGAATAGAAGTAATAAACCATAGAAGAAGAATGTCGCTGGCGTCGCAGCAGGAACATCTTTTGCTGGCGGAGATAGGCGGGGCTATAAATGTCAACGCGAAAATGTATGCAATTTGACATTTTTGTACCCAACATGTTTCTGAGCGAGAACAAAGGGAACACCAGCGACATTATTCTTCTATGGTTTATTATTTCTATTGAGTACTGAGCTGTACTCCACCTGAACACTCACTCTTGCGGGAGCATATCAAACTTTCGCTTGCGACAATCGTTTGTTTACCCATATTGTCCGACTGTTGTTTTATGTCGTGTTCCTAGATATCGAATATGTTCAGTGGAATGTGGCTATTTAGCACACACATCAATACGAGATATGTTCGGGCACATTTTTTTGGGCGAAAATCCTGTTATGCAAACATACAGCCAGCGATTGGATGATGCTTGAAGCGCTCAAAATTTGTGCTAACGGATGACGACTTGACGGTATAATTTGTTTTGCGGGATATGTGCTTGGCATGTCCGGGATTCGGCACTGTTTCGGCTTTTGCTTACATACAACACCGGTGTTTGTCTCTTTCCTCTTTTTCGGTTCAGCCCACCGAATCAGATGATCGGTAATTTTCGTGATTTTAGTGGATTGTTTGCGGTTTCGTTGGGTATACCTACTTCCTACCGGGTGTTTGATTGTACGATGGTACTGCTGCAGGTAGGTGAAATTGAATTCGCCTGATTGTTTCGCCACTTGACCTTCATTTGGAAATTTGTATTAATACATGTACAGGGCTGGTTGCAGGTCTTGATACTTGATAACTACTTTAATGCAAGTCTCCAAAAAGTTTGATTTGAATGGAAGGCCCTAAAAGTCTCTATTTTATACTAAAAGAATTTTATTATATTATGAAATTATATTCTAAATTAATTTATGCATGTTTTAGATCAAGTTCTCTAAATTGAAGCAAAAGTCATTAGAAAAGATGTAGCGTCTGTTAATGAAAATTTTGAAAGTCTGGTCTGATTCTACAGGTCTCTAGAGCTCCTATTTTCGTAGCACCCAGTCGCTACCAGCCCTGAATGTATTTGGGCTCTACGATTGTTCCGCTTTCCATTCGATGGGAGTATTAAATGTGAATCAATAAGTTGTGCAATTGCACAATTGAGTGTAGGCATGATTTAATAATACATATTTCATTTTCTTTTTTTTTTTTGCAGAAATGGCCGTGAACGTGTACTCGACGAACGTAACGACAGACAACCTGTCGCGGCATGATATGCTCTCGTGGGTCAACGACTGCCTCCGGTCGCAGTTCACGAAAATCGAAGAACTATGTACGGGTGCCGCTTACTGCCAGTATATGGACATGCTCTTTCCGGGCTCAGTGCCAATGAAACGCATAAAGTTTCGTACGAACCTAGAACACGAATACATTCAGAACTTCAAAATCCTGCAGGCGGCTTTCAAGAAGATGAATGTTGATAAGGTAAGTGCTTGTGTTCACTAAATCATGTGTTTTTTTCTTCGTGACATAGAATCTCTACTGTAATGTGACAAAAAGTTACGCATAGGTACACAATTATATGCTCTAGTGCTGCGAATCACAGCATCTGTTTTCGGATATTTTGATCCTTTCCCTATAGGTCATTCCAGTGGACAAACTAATAAAGGGTCGCTTTCAAGATAACTTTGAGTTTTTGCAATGGTTCAAGAAGTTCTTTGATGCTAACTATGACGGTCGAGAGTACGACGCGTTGGAGGCTCGGTTCGGAATCCAGCTCGGATCGGGTGCCATCCAAAATGAACTTGGCGTAGGCGAGCTGCCGAAACGACACATTCAGGCTCCAAAATCGCAGAAATATCCCGCTCAACAACCACACGTCACTTCCACTGGTAGTGTAATTTTGTCTTTGTTAAACTTGACGTTCGTTTTACTTTCCGTTAGTTAAGCGAATGAGGAGGGAGAGACGAAAATTGTCTGATCGCATATGGTTTCATCGATTGCCACTTGCTCCAATATGTAAAGAATCTCATCTTTCAATAAAACTTACATTCCGCAAGGTCAGGGATTATCCAACCCGTCATCACGTTACCAATACGACTATAGCTTTACCCCCAGTCATTATAATACCTCATTATACCATTTCAGCTTTTGTTTGTTAATGCTTTATTATTTTCTTATATTTTTCATTTTAGATTATCCCAATCGATAAACTAATCAAAGGTCGTTTCCAAGATAATTTTGAGTTTTTGCAATGGTTCAAAAAATTCTTCGACGCGAATTACGACGGTAGAGAATACGACGCTTATCTGGCACGGGATAACCTACCGATGGGTATGGGTGGCGCCGGTGCGCCGAAAGGCAATGGGGTGGCAGTGGCGGCAGCTTCTGTACCTCGCCGGGCACCACTAGTGTCATCCACGTCACGAGATAAAATTAAGCCGAGTATGTTCTTTTCACACTACATTTCGATTTATTTCAGTTGGATATTTAGTTTGGTAATTGCGTCGACCCTTTCCTTTCCACCATCATAACCTACGGCACCTTTATTCAATTGGTATTCGGTTTCTTATATGCACGACTAATCAACATTTCTGTTTAGAAATTTATCGCATACAGTCATTTCATCATTTGTAAAGAAGAAATTAATCGCATAAGTCATTAAATCATTGATAGCATTCGCCTGATGACCAAAACCACCGTTAATAGTACAATAGATTAGCTGGCACAGCTGTAGCAGCAACAAAAACAAATCTGCATATTGTAAAGCTGAACCAGTCCAACATTTTATAGTTTATATGGAGCAACAGTTACAAGTGAATCATGTATTTCGGCTTTGCTTCATTGAAACAAGCATAAAATGAAAGTTGAAGAAGGGACCACGACGTCCCAGAAAAATCTTTGTTCGAAAATGTATAGTGTTCAACCCTAGAATGAAAGATATTTATATTTATACGGTTGTTGTTGTTGTTATAATTTTAATCAAGATCTATCAAATGTGTTATAAATTGATAATTAGTGTAGTTTTTTACTGTTTTAGGGGGAGATCCCCCAGTACCGGACACTTAAGCCACTAAATTCATAATTCGAAAACTATTGATTTTATGGGCTCGTGTTACCCATTTATGATACATATTATAACTTTTATAGTGTACAAAAATAAATTTGAAAATATAAATATGAATTTTGACAATGCATTTTGATGATGTATTTTAGTACGAAATTGATCGATCTTGAAAGGTGGCACCCAATACCGGACACGATCTGGAAATGCCTCGAATTGTGCAAATTTGAACATCATTGAACGTGTACACCCTAGGAATAGTTTATAATTACCAATTCAATGCATTTGAAACATTTACAAGAATAATTTGAGTTTTCCTTAGTTTGCGAGATGCCTATCAAAAACCTCTTCCATATATGCTGAAAAATAGCACATTTTACGAAGTTGTTCTGAATGTTCATTCTTCTTAATTTTATTGCATGTTTAATACCATGATCGACGGAACCCATGAAAAATGAAAGTATTTTGAGACACTGACGCAATAATTACAAATGTACCATCTAACAAATCAAGCTGTCCGAAACTGAGGGACAGGAGGGGCTTAACAAAAATTGTAATTTGTCCATATTTAGTTCAATTATGGTACAAAATACATTCATACTGTCAAATTAGGATTATGTTCGATCATGCTTACGTGATCCAAAGTATTTATTCATATTCAAAATAATTACTCAATAGGCTCAAAATTAAGAAAATACGTCAATTTTTCAAAAATTTTCAAACTTTTCTACTTTTTTAAAAAGGCATGCATTTTTCAAGGATGTGTTATTCTACGCAAACATTAGTCTACATAATAGCTTTCTTTTCTACTAATACACCATCTTGATTGGACCATGATTTCTCAATGTTTTAACTTTGTCCGGTATTGGGTGCTGTCCGGCACTGGGGGATCTCCCCCTACTTATATTTGATTATTTTGCTGATTCAGGTCAGTTTTGGAAAATATTCATATTAAAATATGTGTATGAATGTTTATCCCTCCCAAAGCATTATAATAAACTGAACATTTTCGCCGATAAAGATCGAAACAATGTTTCAGAAAGCTAAGTTACTGCTATTTGAGAAAATGAGAAAGAGACACATTTTCTAAAACATCTCTGTTTAGCAAGATATTAGCCGTAAACCAGGGTTGATAGCAGATCTTTAGAGACTTGTTCACTATTTTCTGCAAATCTCTCAAATGTCTATTTCCATAGGAAGGTCTCTAAAGTCTCTTTTTCAGCAAAATGGTCTATGAATTTACTTTTTTTTTTATAAATGACAGTGTTTATATTACCATCTTGTATTAAACATACTCCTTTCGATTTGTTGTTGGTTTAGATTTGTCGATTGTAATAATGCTGTTGAATCGATAGATTACAGTTCCAAATTATATATTATCCGGGGAATTCTCAAAGAATATCTGTAGACTTTCGATTTTTTTGATAGGGCATTTCAATTTTTAACACAACTAAGATTCCCTCTATAATTGAGTGACACATCTAGAATTCCCCATAAATATTATTCTAGCAAGTCTCCCAGTGATTCGTACATAAATCCCGCCAGCGATTTATCAAGAAATACTTAGTGGATTTGTTCAAGAATTTCCTTCATGAAGATAGAGTGCTTCGGAAAGTCCAAGCAAGCCAGTTCGTTTTTTCGTAACACCGTCGAGGTTTTTTTTCGTCTCGATTCGCGCGTTTTACTGCTTTGTAGAGCCCCCGGTTCGCGTTGTGCGAATGCAAAAGAATACTCATGTTCAGTCGAGGATGGATTGCCAACTGGTGAGCTCGTTTCATGCTTATAATCACTCATTTTCATCATGGCAACGTTACGTTTATGCAATTTTTAACAAACTATGGATGGTTCGTCAATACAAGTGTCGACATAAACTCATCTTTTTTCGTCATTACCAAAAATGACCTTTGAATAGTTCGACACTATGAATGTCGACGTATTTTGTTAATCTTCTACCAATATCTTTTTATCACGAGACATAAATGAGCGGTTCCATTTGAATTCGAATGTCGGTTTACTTTTGTATTTTTTGATTTGGCTGAAATTTGGCATATGCTTTCTTTATACCCAAAAATGCCTATTTGCATCATCGGTTCGCCATTTTTACCCTAGCGTTACTTTTGAGAAGGGCCTAAGAAAAAAAGCCTTAACAATTTTCAAAAAATTAAAACTCAGATACTATTTGTCTGATCGGTTTGGTGTCTTCCGCAAAGTTTTAGGTTATTGTTGGAACTATCTGGAAAAAATATACACAGTAAAAAAAATTGATTTTTTTTATTTGGAAAATAAAGTTTAAAAATCCATTTTCACAAAAATCGTTTTCTTGATTTTTTTTATTTTTTTATATTTTAAAGTTGACAAAAAATGGAGTCTTTTGCACAGTGGGTCAAGATGGAGAAATCATGGACAAAAAAGTTATGGTTTTTTGAAAAAAGGTGAATTTTTGAAAATGGTCATAATAAACTTTTTAAATATTTTTCAACTCGATTTTATGAAAGTACGCAAAATTTACAACAAAAAAGGTATACAGAAAAATCAGGCTAACTTTTACCGTTTTAAAGATACAGCGATTTTGATACAAAATTATGATATAATTTTCAATTGTCGGTCATTATAATATAACTTAGAAACGGTTTGTCCGATCAGTTTGGTGTCTTCCGCAAAGTTTTAGGTTATTGTTGGAACTATCTGGAAAAAAAATACACAGTAAAAAAAAATGTAATATTTTTTATTTGGAAAATAAAGCTTAAAAATCAATTTTCACAAAAATCGTTTTCTTGATTTTTTTTATTTTTTTATATGTTGAAGTAGACAAAAAATGAAGTCTTTTGCACAGTGGGTTAAGATGGAGAAACCATGGACAAAAAAGTTATGATTAAAAAAAAAGTGAATTTGTTGAAAATGGTCATAATAAACTTTTCAAATGTTTCGGTAGCAATTAGCAAAATTTTCTCATATACCCTTTTTGTTGAAAATTTTGCGTACTTTCATAAAATCGGGTCGAAAAGCATTCAAAAAGTTTATTTAGACCATATTGAAAAATCAACCTTTTTTAAAAAATCATAACTTTTTTGTCTATGATTTCTCCATCTTGACCCACTGTGCAAAAGACTTCATTTTTTGTCTACTTTAACACTTAAAAAAAAATCAAAAATACAATTTTTGAGAAAATTGATTTTTAAGCTTTATTTTCGATATATAAAAAAATACAACATTTTTTTTACAGTGTGTATTTTTTTTCCAGATACTCCCAACAATAACCTAAAACTTTGCGGAAGGCACAAAACTGATCGGACAAACCGTTTCTAAGTTATAATTTTTTGAAAATTATTAAGGATTTTTTCCTTAGGCCCTTCACAAAAGTAAGGCTAGATTCAAAATGGCGAGCCGATGATGCAAAAAGGCATTTTTGGGCATAAAGAAAGCATGTGCAAAATTTCATCCAAATCAAAAAATATAAAAATGAAATTTGGGAAAAAAGTCGTCATTTTCTGTGGAACCGCTCAAATGCAAAACTAGTTTTGAGTGAGAGTCGTATTTTGCCTCCTAATCCATGGGTCGCATCACCAAAAATGACTCTCAGATGTTTTTTCTCCCTCACTGCCCGTGGTGATTGAGGAGATGCAGAGGTATTCTCGGTCTCTAGAAGCAACAATCATTACACCCTAAAATTCCTTCTCCATCCCAACTGGCTGTAAGGATTTGGCCGGCTCCGTTATTGATCAATAATATAAGAAGAAAGTCCCATCCCTTATTCATTTGGATCAAAGTGCAATTTTTACAACTTCCGATCATACACGGAATAGCAACCATTAACTTGTACAGTCAGTCTATGCTATGCATGCTTATTCAAGAATTTCCTCCAGGAAACCCTTGAGAAACGCTGAATAATCTTGTAATTTCAACTTTCATTGTTGCGAAAAGATGTGAAATTTACTGAGATTCTACGATTTTGTCTAAAGATTCTACTGGAGATGCGTCCACCGATTTCTCCATTTCATTTCTACAAAAATCTTCCGTTAGATGAATCTTTAACAAATCCCATAACAACTCCAGGAGTTCCTTCGCAAATTTTATTTATGCGATATGCCTAGGAGAAATCTCAGGGATCATTCCAGGAGGTATTATTACTTCCTGGAGGTATTAAATTCCTGGTTCAAATCAGAGTATATATACAGTGAGTTGCGCGAAGAGACTTCTTTGAATGGTTGTTCTTCTTCGTCTTCAAGAATAGCCGTTATCTGTTTTGCCGGTCTGCTCGATAGGTTGACGGTTTGACAGCTCGATGTGTAGATTTGGTTTCACTCTTTGGGCAACTCTTAATTCATAGACTCTGGTTTACATTTTGAAGAAATCCTGAATGAAAATTTTGGAGGAAGTCCTAAGGAACACCGAACATTTCTGAAGGATTTTTTTTTGAAGACGATTTCTGCAAAATTTAGGAAATTATATGACGTAGAGAGATTCGAAGGAAGACAAGATATGATAACTTTATGAAAAATATTGATTGTATCCATAAGATACCCTGAACGAAAATCTAGAAGGAATTCGTAGGGAAATCCGTAATAGAATCACTGGATGAGTTCCTAAACGAATCTTGGAAGTGATACATGTAGGAAATTTTAGGCTAATGTCTACATTAACATTTGTTATGGCTTTCCTGAAGAAGTCATTCAAAAAAATTGAGTTGCATTCGACGAAATCCGCTCGGATTTTTGA
This sequence comes from Aedes aegypti, assembly GCF_002204515.2. Classification (NCBI taxonomy): domain Eukaryota; kingdom Metazoa; phylum Arthropoda; class Insecta; order Diptera; family Culicidae; genus Aedes; species Aedes aegypti. The sequence continues at coordinate 147,352,628 of NC_035108.1, forward strand.
TAAAACTCTCATAAACTACTCTTGAAAAATTCTCTTTTCAAGTCTTATGAATTTCTTGTTATCTCGTATCTATCGACTATTTACAGACTCGCGAAGCTGGCGTTTATTTTAAACTAGACACTTATAATGCTTTTGATGTATTCACGGCTGAAATCTTGATAAATAGAGAAATAGAAAAAAATGTTATCATTTCCTCACCTTCCTAGCTCCGGGAAAACTCGGTTACATGGCGTCAGTGCGGACCCTTCTTCTACTTTTTTGACAAAATTATTGTAAATAATGCTGAATTCAAGCTTGTTTGGACTTATTTGCATTATCATAACACCTATCGAATAAAATTTTGTGTCAGTTTTCAGCAAAACTATGTTCGGATCAACATTTTTACAAACAATCTAAAAATTGACGGCTAGAAAGTTGAAAATCAGCAGTTTTATTTGCTGCAAACTGGCATATTTCTTGATGAAATTTTCAGCTCGTTAAACATAGCAAAGTTCAGCAAAAAACTATTCAGTTTTTAAACATTCATCGGTGTTGAACTAAATCCAAACGTGCTAATCATATTAAATGGTTGCGGAATACAATGCCAGGGTAACATAAGCTGAAATAAAATTAACCCCTCCTTCCTCCTCCTTCGAGCCGTATTGTTTTTCTATAGTTTAATAGATTGTATTATTTCCAATAATCATTAGAAGCTTAGTCAGTAGCTGTAGCATAACGTGCACTAAAATGCATCGTTTCTTTCTTTCTTTTTATTTTATTATGTTGTGTTCCGTTTACTATAAAACGAACAAATTGTTTGAATAAAAAAACGCACCTGCAAAACCACTAACCTAATCTAGTGTCCAAAGTCACACCCAGTAGACCGATGGCGCAAACGGTCAGCAGACCGGCGGGTGGATTGGGCTCAACGGCGAACGCCAGTAAATCCTCCTCGCAGAACAGCGTGACGAATCAGCAGGTTGAAGAGCTAACGACGCAAGTCATGGACATGCGGTTACACTTGGAGGGACTCGAGAAGGAGCGCGACTTCTATTTCAGCAAGCTGAGAGACATCGAAATTCTGTAAGTTGACTGTAACTACGTATTTGATAAGCAATATAACGCCTTTTGCTCTTCTGTTTTAGCTGCCAAGAAGACGAACAAAATGAGACCCCCAACTCGCTGATCCAAAGAATCCTTAACATTCTGTATGCAACGGAGGTACGTAGAAATTGTTTTCAGTCGTAATTTCTATTAGTTTTTAGCTTCGAAGAGTAATCGGGAAATTGTTGTAAAATTTTGTTCAAATCGGTGTAATCTCGTACACGTATAATCTAAATGTATATTATGGAAGCTACTTAGGCCATCTTTAGCAGAGTTTTAATATTTTACACATATTTTTTTTAACTCGTCAGTGTCTTTAGTATTTCCTTCTACTTGCTGTCCTGCAGCTACTGCAGTTCTTCCAAGAAAATCCCCAACTTTTTGAAGAAATTCATTAAAGGTTTCGTACAGGAACCCCTAAAATAATCCATACACCTATTTTTTTTTAGTTATGTCTTCAACCATTTTCATTAGAATTCCTTCGTGAATTCATCTACGGTTTATCTCAGGAATTGCTCTAAAATTATTATTAATGAAAACCTGTTGGGAACTCTCCCAGGAATTCCTAAATAAATTCGACCAGTGATTCAGAAACTTAATGCCCTTAATAAATTCATCCAAAAATTTCTCCAACCTTTCATCAAACTTCTCTAACAATTCATCCAAAAATTTAACCATCCTTTCATTCACCAATTACACATGCAAATTTTCCAATCAGTTTACGAGTAACTTTTCAAGAAAAAACTCCATTGACTTTTCAAAATTTAGTTAGAGGTTTCACAGCAATTATTCCGACCAAATATTGCACGATTTTATCCAGGGATTCAAGTGATTCTTATTCAATAATTAACTTAGGAATTTATCTGAAAAAATACTAATATGTTAGGGAGTCTTCAAGATATCGCAATAGTTCAACAGGAATTTCAACAGAGATTACTGTAGGTAATTTGTTTTAGCAATACTTCCCGGACATTCTAGGTTGAAATCTAGGAAACGGCAATTCTGGGGGCAATTCAATTCTTAGAATTTATTGCTAGAGTTTTTGTAAACGTCCAGGATTTCTTGATGAGTTTGCGACTCAAGTGCGGCTCAAGCAACGTCTGTATTGGTATCCAGCGGTTGAGCAAGAAATGATGTATCGCGCACAGCTATATCCAAGGTGGTAGCCCGTCCTAGTGTTAGTTGGAATGTTAAACAGAGTTGGCATGATGACGCTCTGGCGAGACAGGAGTGTTGACGTAGGCCCAATAAGTCACCCGTAAAAACCTTATTGCGAATAACATAGGAGATAAACGACCCGGAACAATCGGCAAATGCCCATGCGACGATAAGGATTACGATTGGAAACCGTGAACATGGAACTGTAAGTCACTTGGTGTCGCAGATTGCGTCAGGTTAATCTGTGATGAACGACATCCCCGTAACTTCGATATCGTAGCGCTGCAAGAACTTTGTTGGACTGGACAGAAGGTGTGGAAAAGTGGGTATTGATCGGCTACATTCTACCAAAGCTGTGGCACCACACATGAGCTAGGAACTGGCTTCTTATTGTTGGGCAAGATGCGACAACGTGTTATCGGGTGGCAGCCGATCAACGCAAGGATCTGCAAAATGAGGATAAAAGGCCGTTTCTTCAACTACAGCATTATCAACATACACGTTCCACAGCGTTCCATTTCACTTTACTCCGCTCCACGTTTGAACCATTTTTAATTTGAACGATGTGCACATTAGCGGGGTACAAATTAAAAAGTGTTCAGATTAAATGTGGTCAAACCAACGGGGGTACCCGGTACTTGGTTTTGCCGACGACATTGATATTGTAGCACGTAACTTTGAGACGATGGCGGATACGTACATCCGGCTAAAGTTAGGCGAATCGGACTTAAGGGAGGGTACACAAATTATGTCACGCTAAATTTCAACTCGTTTTAAACCCCATCCCCCGCCCTTTGTTTTTTGTGCATGACCCCTTACATCAATGTGTCGAAGACGAAGTACATGATAACGAGGGACTCAAGAGAAGACACCGAAGACACGGCATGCCCTCTACCTCGAGTTCATATTGACGATGATGAAATCCAGGTTGTCGAAGAATTCGTGTACTTGGACTCACTGTTGACCTACGACAACGACACCAGCAGAGAAATCATGAGACGCATGGTTGCTAGAAATCGTGCCTACTTAGGACTCCGCAGAATTCTTCGATCGAGCAAAGTTCGCCATCGCAAGAAGTTAACCGTCTACAGGACGCTGATTAGACCGGTACTCTTCTCTGAGCACGAAACATGGACCCTACGTGCAGAGGATCAACGCACTCTTGGTGTTTTCGAACGGAAGGTGTTGTGGATCATTTACGGCGGAGTGCAGATGTAAGACGGAACGTTTAGAAGGTAGATTAACCATGAATTGCACCAGCTGCTGGGAGAATCAACTATAGTCCACCTCGCAACAATTGGGAGGTTGCGGTGGGCCGGGCATATCGTTCTGGTATCGGATAACAACCCGGTGCAAATGGTTCTCGAAATCAATTGACCGGCACAAGACGACGTGGTGCGCAGCGAGCAAGATGGATCGATCAAATTGAAGATGATCTGCCGTCCCTTCGCAGAATGCGTAGCTGGGTACGGACAGCCATGGACCCAGTCGAATGGAGACGTCTCCTACTTAGCCTGACTGGCAAGTAAAGTTCTGATGAAAATCCCGAAAAAAATATAAGAAAATGCTTGCCGGATTTACTGAAAAATTCTTATCAAAACTTTAATCTCCTGATGTCTGTTCCTATTTTCTTGGTTTCTGTATGGTCTCTTATTGGTCCCCGTACGGTCTCTTTGGCCTCTTTTTTGTTCCTGTTTTGTCTCTTTTCTGTTCCTGTTAGTTCTCCTCTTTTCAAACATCTTCTTCTTCTTCTTCTTCTTTCTGGCGTTACGTCCCCACTGGGACAGAGCCTGCTTCTCAGCTTAGTGTTCTTATGAGCACTTCCACAGTTATTAACTTAGAGCTTACTATGCCATGACCATTTTTGCATGCGTATATCGTGTGGCAGGTACGAAGATACTCTATGCCCTGGGAAGTCGAGAAAATTTCCAACCCGAAAAGATCCTCGACCGGTGGGATTAGAACCCACGACCCTCAGCTTGGTCTTGCTGAATAGCTGCGCGTTTACCGCTACGGCTATCTGGGCCCCATAACATAAGGTCTCCAAAGTTTCCATTATAAAGGAACTCAATCGCTAACAGCCCTGTCTTAGATGTTTTATATTATATATAGGGGGAACTGTCGCTGAGATAGGCTCACTTTTTGCACTTGTTCTTTCAAAATGTTTATATCGGGCGGATCTGGTGTAGCGGTTAGAACACACGTCTCAGAATTACTCCAGCAAATCTTTCAGCAGTCCAATAAATCAAAAGGTACAAAAATTCTAAAATTTCCAGAATTTTCTGTAGAAATTCAGAGATTCTTCCGTATAATTCTTCTATCAATATCTTTCGTGCTTTTATAGCAAATATTCCAAAAGTTTATAATGTAATTCTTCCAGAAAAGCCTGCAAATCTTCATTTCAGTTTTTTAATACATTCGTTATGTAGTTTACCAGGAAATTACTAGAAAATTCCTTCAGAAGTTCGCAAATTTTTCCAATACTTCTCAAAGCCTTTAATGATTTCTTTGAACATTTCCCAAAGATTCTTCTCATAATTGATCCAGAAAATCCGGAATATCTCCAACGATTCCTGAAGTCATTACACAAAGAATTCTTCTAAAGGATCTTGTATGGATTCGTACAGAAAATCCTCCAAATTCGTTTTGGGTTTTTTCATAATTCTCCAAATATTTCTCTAAACCTTTCCTCAGCATTTTCCAGGACTTACTCCAGCACACTCTTCCATAGATTTTCAATTTTCAATGGATTCTTAAAAAAAAAAATCATTTATGGTTTTCACAAGGGAATTATTCCAGTGATTTATCAAATCTTTCATATGCAAATTTTTCCAGGGATGTCATTCGAGGTTTCTCAGGGATCTAGTTTTTGTTTTCAAAAAAATCCTGCAGGAAATACTTCAAAAGCAGTTTTTCTGAACAAACATAAAATAATTCGATGAAAATGTATTCACTGTGTTTCGGTTCGAGAATAGAATACAGTGAACACAATTTCCTGTAAATTTTCTTGATTTTGAACGAAAAAATTGCTTTTGAAAATTCCGAAATCAACGACAGATCCTGCTCTTCAAAAAAAAAAAAACCGATAACATTAGAAATCCATGTACCAAAAAAAAAAATATATATACAAAAAAAAACAGGAGCAAAAAAACAAAACAGGCACGTGATACGTACTCTAAATATATTTCTATAATTGTCTCCAGGAATTTAATAATAAATTATTTCAAACATATGCGCTGTACCCCTCAGGATAAGTTCTACAATTTCTCCAGGCATTTATTCAGTGATTCACTCACGAATTTCACCAGGAATTCCTCCCACGCATGATGTTTTCAAGAATTCAACCAGATTTTTTTGCTTAGAATATATTCACAATTAGTTCAGAGGTCCATCCAAAGATTATTCCAGTTATTTTCAAGGAAATGCCATTGGTGCCATTGATGATTCTTCCGTTCATGACTTCTTCCAGAATCAACTAATATGACCTACTCTCCTACAAATTCCTCCAAATTTGAACAATACATGAAACATATTTGAAAAACATCTGTGGAGTGAATGCCTTCAAATGTATCTGAAGAAAATTTAGCACCATCTAGGAGTCTTGAAGGACTCTCTAGAAAAATTGCTGGAATAATTATTGAAAAATTACCAAACGAAACCCAGAAAATTTCCTGCAGGGTGTTTTTGAAAAAAAAAAAATCCAGGAATTGGACAGTTATCCTTTCATTATTTTTTTTAAGATTACCTCTAAGATTTTCGTTCAGGACTTCTTCCAGAATCAACTAATATGACCTACGAATTCCTTCAAGATTTTTGTTCAGGCATATCTTAAACATATCTTAAACTTAAAGAATTACACCACGAAATCATGTAACTTTACCTCATATAATAACTCTACAATGTCATCACATTCTTTCAAAAAACTCCCTATCCACATCAAATTTGTCCAAAAATACTTCCAGGAGTTTGTCCAAGAAAACGATGAGGAACTGTTTTGAAATTATTAAATGAATACTTGAAATCTGAACAGTACATGAAAAATACCTGATTAACTGCTGTAGGAGAGAATGCCTTCAAGAGTATCTGAACAAACGTTAGGATCATCGAAGAATCTTGGAGGATTCTCTTGAAAAAATGCTGGAATAATTATTGAAAAACTTATCAAACAAAACCCTGGATAATTTCCTGCAGGATTTTTTTGAAAACAAAAACTAGATCCCTGAGAAACCTCGAATGACATCCCTGGAAAACTTTGCATATGAAAGATTTGATAAATCACTGGAATAATTTCCTTGTGAAAACCATAAATGATTTTTTTAAAGAATCCATTGAAAATTTATGTACTCGAAAAATCTATGGAAGAGTGTGCTGGAGTAAGTCCTGGAAAATGCTGAGGAAAGGTTTAGAGAAATATTTGGAGAATTATGAAAAAACCCAAAACGAATTTGGAGGATTTTCTGTACGTATCCATACAAGATCCTTTAGAAGAATTCTTTGTGTAATGACTTCAGGAATCGTTGGAGATATTCCGGGTTTTCTGGATCAATTATGAGAAGAATCTTTGGGAAATGTTCAAAGAAATCATTAAAGGCTTTGAGAAGTATTGGAAAAATTTGCGAACTTCTGAAGGAATTTTCTAGTAGTTTCCTGGTAAACTACATAACGAATGTATTAAAAAACTGAAATGAAGATTTGCAGGCTTTTCTGGACGAATTACATTATAAACGTTTGGAATATTTGCTATAAAAGCACGATGATGACGATGATGACGATGATTACGATGACGGAGCGTTGAACGTTAAACATTATATTTTTCTATATATATTATTTGGGGCTCTGGGCCATTTGGCAGAACGGTCATTCGGCATAATATTTTTTCATCAAGAACAGAAAAAGAAAGAATATAATAATGATTATGCCAAAATGCCCCTGGCCACGATCACAGGGTTTGACGGTGCCAAAGTAGAAGGTGCACCATAATAATACCCGTCTGTGAAACATATCACCTTCCCAATACTTTGGCACACCTCTAACGGTTCATGATTTATCATGAAACGGCTGCATTCAGGCGGAGGATCTGTTAATATGTTTCGGCATATTATCAGGTCCTCTTCGAACGGAGGGACCGCCAGGGCTCATTAGTTACTTATAAACCAGTGCTGGTTGTTGATGGTTCAGTTCGTTTACCACGAGCTGTAGCATCCTTTGTACTAATCAGTAATGGTTGTTAAGTTTCGAAGCTAACGTGTGATCAATCGTTTTATAATCCAACAAAAGAATGGGTGTTTGGTGGAACTGCGCGTTGTTATTAAATTTAGTGATTGTGAGGGTGCTAATAGTGATTTTATACTAATATCTATGGTGAAGAAAATTTGAAAATGAAATTGGAAGTGATTCTGATAGTTTTGTTAAAAATATAATAATGATGATGTGAACTCTACTAATTTAATAATGGCCATAATACATTTTGCAATCATTTCTCTGAACATAAACATTATTGCCTAGTTCTTCAAACATGCATGATAAAAGTGTTAATAATGACAGCGAGTGCAGAAGAATGGATCGAAGTGATTTTGTTTTACTGTAACTTTCGTGATAGTTCTAAATTGTAGTTTGAACAGTAATGACTCTACAGCAACAAAAATAATGAAACATTTAAATTGAATATCTTTTAATTACTTAGTATTGCTAACAGATGGTAAATGGTAATAACAATGAATTTATATGAAAATGGTGTGATGTGAAAAGTGATATAATGAAATGTATATCTGAAGTGTATTACGAAAGTTGATGAGTGATAATCGGTGATATACGTGATAGTGTCGAAAATAAAAGTGACGATAGTGAATGACGAAATGAAATGGGGAATGAGGACCTTTTAATAAAACTATTTCGTTCTTCACTTTAAACACTCTGGTAGCATTTCGGGCCTTATCATAGTTTGATAGTAGTCTGAACTACTAGACTGCAAAACTACGGTTAGGGCTGATTGCTGCTAGGGTACACAGTGACCATTTGAGCAACATTGCTTAAGATTAAGAGTGCCAGTACTACCCCTATCGCTACCGAAAAAAAAAAAAAAAAAAAAAAAAAAAAAAAAAAAAAAAAAAAAAAAAAAAAAAAAAAAAAAAAAAAAAAAGATTATGCCAAAATGCCATTATGCCAAATGATCGTTATGCCAAATTACCATATACCAAATGCCCCGCTTCCGATTAGTTGGCATATTCAAAATAGTCAACTTATGTTATAAACTATAATTTAGTCAAGCAAAATCTATCATTTGTAGATATTTAATTTCCTTTCTTCTTTCAACAGGATGGTTTCGCCCCTCCGGATGATGTTCCGCCAGAGGAGGAGGAATATTAAAGAGAAGCTTTCGTCATTAACGCACCAACAGTTCTGATGAACACTTTCGCGCTATTACCGGTCACGATCAGGGCAGCCGCCGGACATTATCATCATCCTTTCACGGTTTCTTGAAAATGCACTAAACATTATCAGCGTGTCCCCAATACTTCCGGGTAACCATAACCAGGTACAAGCATCGATAGTGGTTAAGCGATAATGAGATGATCAGCTTCTTGATCGTGGAGGAAACTGCGTGTGTGTGCACGATCAAACCAGACTCTAAGAAGAATAACGCGAAAGCTAAAATACACCTTATGAGAGAAGAAGATTGCGGTAGTGGTGAAATTTTGTTTCTTTTGTATTTAAAATAATTCATTATAAATAACTATTATCAATGTGACTAATCAGAGCAGTTTTTTTTTCGCAAGCGAAATAAGAAAGGGGAATCGTGAAACAAGTATGAAGTAGTTATACAATGAACACACCTTCAAAATTCGGAATCTGTAACCAACCAAACAAGTATTGCATCTAAACGTAAATATTTACGCAAAAATTAGTAAAGATATCCATCAGCATTAATTGCACAAAAGATTTCCTTTCGGCATTTTTGTGTCCAGTGGTTGAGCGTGCTGTTTGTAATATTGAACGCATTTCTGGGATGGGTGCAAATTGACTGTTTAAAATAGCGTGTATTGTTATGCATTTCGTCCTCAGTTATCGTTGAAGTAATCTGGCTTTATGTTGATTGTCAACTTACGCTCTGCATTCATTAAATGATTCAATCCAACCTCTAAGAACAAAACTCCTAACAACCTGTAAAGCAGCGGTCCATGTTAAATACAAGATGCCTTGCTAACTATGCCCCACCAGTCTACGCGATCGAGTGATTTGTTTAACAGAGCTTATTCATCGATACCATACACCAATAGACACAGTTTTTGACGCCTCAATCTCGGTCCTATAATATTTTGTTCGAATATTTGTCGTTTCTACAGAGTGAGTGCCGTATTATTAGAAGTTATTTGCACATCATGGTGGTCATAATGTGGGAAATGATTAAAAACGCTACTAATTTATATTTGTAATAAAACTGCTATATCAGAACATACTGTATGATAGGCATATAAGGGTTAGCTCAAATACTCTGTTGATAAGAAGTCATTGAAAAATAATCTCGAGAGTAAAACATCTGATCGTACGCCCTCCCGTAATTGTTACATAATCGTGTGAGAGTCGCAGTAAACCATAAATAAAATATAACTTAAAACATCTGTGCTGTTTCTGCTGCTATGACCAGTATGCATGATTCAAATAGAAAACGAACAAAAATCCTATTCAAGACAGTTTAATAGATTATGAGTTCATTTTTTTATTCTCTATATGACGTGACTCTGCTAACTGAAAATTTCTTTTTTTTTTCATGAATAGAAAATATTATCTGCGAATGTGTGCTTTCATTTCACTTTTTGATGACATTCCCTTTAGGAGATAGGAAAAACAAATCGTGATTACTTTTTCAAATCGACGTAAGTAACTACGGTTTTGTAAAAATTAATCAAGAAGAATACCAACCTGTCTTCTAAAACTGTTTTAAAAAGAATCGCCTTTTTAACTCGCCGTGTACATCGCTTAAATTTTGCATACTATCAGCTAGCGGGCAAGCGTGACAAGCCTTACAAAATTTTCGGAGGACTCATACAAAAGGTGTGACAAAAGGGGGGTCGAAAAAGTTGAAATTTAGCGTGACATAATTTGTGTACCATCCCTCAGTAGCTGTCCAGTTGAAGGAAACATCTACTGTATTGTATTTCTTTATGATTTGCAATCGGAAGTGGACGAGCTAGGATCTGCGTGGTCTTAGCGGACTAGCTTTTCAACACTACAAGCACTAAGTGTGCATGAAACTTTTGTTTTGCAGATATCTCAGGTGCCTGACCAGTTAGAAAGATGGTGTCTTCGGCGGAGTTGTTCAGTAGCTCAATGACTACCATTATTCCTTCCAAGAGGTTCGAGATTTCGGCAAAACATGAGCATGAGCATGAGCATAGATGACCGTACAATTCGTAGTTGATACTCCGTGATTAGTCAGAGCATTTGAAGTTGCACAGAGATTGAGTGGGGATTGGGATTAGCTTATCATTCTCATCGGGGAAGGGAAGGAATGTTTGTTAGGGCCCATTCACAAATTTCATAACGCTTAAGGCGAAGTAGGCCGTCATTGAAATTTGTACGCGTCGTTGATGATTGTTGCTAATTCATCTCACGATTTTGAAGCAAAGAAAATCAGTTGGTTTTGCACTGACAGATCTGAAAAAGTATCAGCATACTTTATGCATGTTAGCGCATACAGTGATACTTTTTCAAGTCCATATAAACTATCAAGATTTAATTTTATCACTTTGAAATGCAAGCTGAAAAGTCATCATTGTTGCCAAAACGAATGACGGGCTACTTAGCCTTAAGGGGGTGGGTGGGTCCTCGTGGTGTTACGGCTCATACAAAATTTGTAAAACATTCATACAAAAAGCGTAACGAGGGGTGGGCGGGTGTCGAAAATGGCCATTATTAGCGTTATGAAATTAGTGAATAAATCCTTAGACAACCATTGTTACTTCTTTTGAAACATTCCGACGACTATCGTCCTCGAGATCGAATATATCTCTGCATCTTCACAGTTGTTATAAAAAGGATATTGGGATAGTGAAATAAGGTAAGACTCTAGGAGTCATCTAGAGTGATACGATCCATGATACAGTGGCCCAATTTCATATTCGTACGGGATACTGTTTTCACATCAAGTTAGTAAAAAACTATTAAATGATGTATTGAGTTTAAAATACTTTATCCACATTGAAGGTCATAGGTGTCATCTATTATTTGGCAATCACAAAATGTTACCATTTACGTTCATCTATGGATTAATGGAAAAGTATCGAATTTATGTCTAAAATTCACCCAATTTCATATTCGTACACCTACCAAAATTAAAACGTTGAACATTCAAAACTAAATTTTAAAGCTCTATTTGATTGCTGAAGTGCTTTATTATGATGTTCGGATGTAGTGAAGTACATTTGGACAATTTATTAGCAGACATATATGGAATTTAGGTAAAATTATGAGAAATTCTGGTATTCCAATGATGTTTGCAATAAAATCCAATAATTCGAACAGTAACGTTCATTATTGTCATTTGATCCAAACTATTAATTATATTCGTGAGCTCTGAAAGAAATTTAGTTGAACTGTATACAGCTTACAGGAATCATAAACACTTTTCAGCCATTTCATTGTGCAATAACTTCAAAACTCTTCTAACATGATATTTTTAATCAATTGGGTTTATTCTACGACTGGCGTGAGGTGGTCAATTTCTCTCAGTTTGGCTCCTAAATGGATATACATAAGCCATAGTTAATTTTCCCATCAAAACATTGCGTAATTATTATTTTTAATTTTCATTTTACTACCAAACATGATTACAGAGATTTATAGAATAAATATTATTGCCGTAACCGCAACACAAACGCTTTATAAAATGATGAAAACAGCAGGACATATTCTAAAAAAAAGTATATCAATGCTCTCTACTCATTCAAGTTATTTTGTATTTTTCTTACAAAATCAATAAATTGCAAAACAGGGTGCTATTTTGAATATTATTTGAATAGTAATTCAAAGATAATTGAATATTGCGATACCATCAATTATGTGGAGGTTTGTACAGCGTAGTTTAGGGTATTTTATTGTAAAATGAAGTTCGTACACAGCAAAAAAAGTTGTTGAATATTACATCGAAACCGCTGCAACCAAGTCGTTCCCTCGGTTGTGTAATATTACACAGCTCAACGTACTCGCGGACGATTGGTGTAATAAATGGGACCGATGTAATTTTTCCGATGTAATATATTCAACGTACACCATACCATGTAATTGATGCGATGTAAAATGAAAACTATGTAAACTAAGCGATCTAAAGGGACAGAGCTATTACAAATTCTGTTCAATGGTTGATTAAATTGCTCTTTTTTCGTTTTTTCGCTCCTAAATTTTACTCATGATGTAAAACCGGGTCTTACTCAAAGGTAATAATTATTGGTCATTGAAACAAAATAAATAAAGCAAACAAAAGCAATTTAATCAACCAGTGAAAAGAATTTGATAGTTACAAGATAAAATATGGTTCGAACAAAAAAAAAAACATAAAATTCAAATTATTTATCACATTTTTATTGCATCAAACAGCTATAAATGATGAAATATAATTCCTGAGTCGCCTAACGTAGGAGATAATCCCGAGTAATCACATTGTAGTTCACATAGCATGAAGGCGTTCCTAGTACTGTTTAGATGCTTTCAGCACAGTGGAATGATCCGCAGAGCTCGTTCGAGTTCTTCGTGTAAATCTAAAAATAAAAATAAATTAAAAAAAGAATATGTTAGTCTTTTATATTAATAGGTCGGTAAATCTATAGTAAATATTCATGAGGTATTGATGTTAAATAGGGGTTCTATTCAAATACTTTACAGGTATATAATTTCTCAATGTCTTACTTTTTTCTTTGTTTTTGGGGAACATTTAGATGCAAAGATTTCAACAAGCTCGTTTTTGATAATTTTCTTACAAATTTGGAAATTTGCTTGGTGTTTTAAATCGTAACGGGGTAACTTTGATAATGCGGGTAACTTTGATAGTGCGGGATCCACCACATACAAAACGAAATAAGATAATATATGTTAATCAGTTAAGCAAAACGAATGCAAAAGTAAAATATATTAGTGTGACACTTCATGGTAGAGCTATTTTCATTTGAATTAAGAACATTTAAGAATTAATATACGAATATTAAATATTGTTGCAACTTTAGCAATTTCGAAACGTTCACTATTTGATGTAGTTTTGAATAGTTCGTCACTTATATTTGGCAGCCTAGTTATAACAAAACTGGAATATGGTCTCAAGTCTATCAGCGAGAGCCTTTTCTACAAACTGTGACCATTTTTGTAATCTAAGTCAGAAATTTCTATATAATGATAAAGGGCTCATTCATGTATTTCATAACGCTGAAAATGACCATTTTTGACACCCACCCACCCCTTCGTAACGCTTTGGCTTTTTGTATGAATATTCTACAAATTTTGTATGAGCCGTAACATCGCGAGGACACCCACCCACCCCCTTCAGCGTTATGAAATTTGAGAAGAAGCCCAAATGCCTAGATGTATACAATGCCCTATAAATGTTCGTAATTGATCCAATTTTGTTTGATTTATGCTCCATTATCAAAGCTACTCCAAACAGAAAACAGAATTTCGATTATATTAAAAAATATATATCCATTCAGTATAAATATTTCGGCAATCTATCAACTGCAATTGATAGTTAGGATGCCAGTACTAGTTTTATAAATAAAAATTAAAAATCTTTAAAACAGCATGCCTAAATATTCAAGTTTTCTTCCAAAAAAAAAAAACTATCAAAGCTACCCCGTTTTACGGAAAATTCAAATTTGATTTTTAACAACAATTCAAACGTTTTTGGAAATGTTCAGCCCTTACTAACACATTTCCAAATATTCTAGGATCATCCAAGTGTTTTCCAGGAACTTCAACTCTTGTTTGCAAATCTATGAATACTCAGAAAATATACCTAAACTTCAACAATAATCCAAAATTGTATTTACCTACCATAGACTTTAAAAATACAGATACTGAGGTTATTGTAACTCAAAATTGTATACCCCTATAAATAAGCGAAATAATAACACTCCTGATACTCCTCTATCCGCTACTGCAATTGAAATGTAATATGTTGTTAACAAAATAGCTCAATTTAGTTTTACCAAATTGGGATGATAATATTATTTTACACTGAACACCATGTCTTATATATAAATGTAATGTTTGAAATGATGCTAATAAAATCTGCTAATCTGCTAATAATCTGCTAATATCAACGCACCCCCTAGCCATGGCAAATCTGCGTTGTTTACACAAACATCCCTATAAACCCCACGCTGGGAAATACGTTTACCGAAAAAGGCGTTATGATCTGCACTGCATTCTTGTATTGGATTTACTTTAATGGCATTGTTGTTAGCAATTCACAAAAAAGTGAAAGAGAAAGAAAACATGATTTGTGCAGGCAGAGCCCCATTGGCCATGCTATACCAGTTAGCACGCCCGACGCCCACCGATGACAGAGTGGGTAGACTCGCACCATCGTCCCGCCCTTCTACCTATTTTTGAGATAGGCAGTTCTGTCAGGGTGTAAATAGTTTTTAAGTCTGAACCAAATTAGACTGTTATATTGGATACTTCTCTCATTTAGCTGGAGGTTGCTGCAATCCTTCGTTGGTCCGTTGGTTCCGACGATCGTTCCCGTATCCGCGTTTCCTCGGCCATTACGCTGTTTACATTGCATTGTTGCTCGTGGTAGTGGCGGGTTAAATATGAAAACAAGGATAGGGAGAGAAGACATGTTAGTGATTGTAACATGCTTTATTGCAGTATTGGCCTACACTGAAGTCATACAAAATTCGCTCTTTGGATTCCCACGATAACAATCCCTGAAACTGATTATGAACCACATAAAATTTATCAGATAGAGCAAAAATCTCAATGTTTCAATGTAGGACAATCCAGCTTTATTGCATGTGAGAAGTTCTTGATGATATTCTCACAACGGCCATTCAGAATGGTTCGACGAATGTAGATAAAAGATCATTATGATAAAATTAACGCGACGACATGTTAGTTAGCTCAAAAAGATTATTGTATTTGCAACTGATAATTTAAATAGTTAAGCTAAGGGTCGGTTATTGTATATAATTTTATAGATATGGAGAAGTATAGCACGAACGCGAAGTAATGACCTTCCACTCCATCTTCAAGTGCTCCCCACAAGCCCAACACTTCATTCTGGCAATTTAGAACGTCCATGTTGTAACTTGTTCACACAAGAAATCTGCCTCTGTTCTGCCGAGTTGGCAGAACGCGCCCGTACCTCATTCTGAACCAAAGGACAGGATTCAACTAATATCATGGTACCTTAACTACAAATACAAAAGCTACTTCTATGTTATTTCCACTACTACGCTCACGATAATTATGTTATGATCGTTAGAATAAAAACGGTAGAGGTTACTACTACATAACAGAAATACTACCCAAATAACGCTAATGTCGCCAGTGTTGGTGTGGATGCAAGGTAGTGCAAAAATGTTTAGAGAATTAAATAAGTTATAAATTACAGCATTCTGTTCAAAAATATTATATTATTTTATAAAAGACAGTAAAGAATGAAACATTTCAGTAACAACAGCGCCATTAGTTTTCTAATTATTATACATATATCAGTAATACTTCTCTAATTCCGCTACAACCTTACTAGATAACGCAATATTGTAAAATGTCGTAAATCAGCACATTTTGGAATATTTCTCAAACATTGGAAATCATTGTTTATGATGTTTTTAATTGCAATTATGAATATACAAAAAACAAATAGCGGTATGGGCATCGGATTTAGGCGATGCGCTGAATTAGGGCAACCCACAGTATTGGTCTTATACCAAGGTAAGTATTACTACGTTGTTAGTAAACCTAATATAAAAGTCTATTTTCAATGTGTGAGACGCAGAGACCACCCGCACCCACTCTTGCGCCTCGTGGACTATTGAAAACGACTTGTGTATATTGAACTAATACTACTATTAGAAATAGTGCTACTGATGAAGGTGATCGTTGGTTTCCCAGTCTTATTAGTGATTTGAGTGTTAGTAGAGACTGGTAGTAGGCCCTGCCGGTCCCTCCAGCATTACGCGTAGTTATCTGGTGTTAGATCATGCGACAGTAACTAAACTCATGCTGAAGGTGTGATAAATCAAGTGTAAAATATATTTAAGCATTGCAACACATGTCATTATATAACTTAAACTACTAGATTAACTTACATTTTATAAGTTATAATTACGATTAATTTTCGCGATCAATAAACATTAGAGTAATTTCACAATATCAACAATATGTAATGCCAACTTGATTAATCACCGTCAATCCCATCACCCAAGGGCAGGGTTGAAACGATGCTAATAAAATCAATTAAAAAAACCCTTCAATTTCTTCTGAAATTATTTAAAGAATTACTTTGTATCTATTCTTACAAATTTGATATTGGTAATATCGTGAATTTCTCCAAGGAATTTCTTATGAAACTACTGCTAAAGTTTTTAATTAATCCTTAATTTTGTAAGAACTCGTTCTGTTTTTTTTTTCGGGACAGCCTTCCGATTGTTTTTCCAGGAGCTATAAAAACACTTAATAAATTATTCCTGACAATTTTTCAGGATAGTCTTTTGGAATTCCTTCATTTTTTTGCAGAGCGTCTTTCGTTGGGAGCTCTTGAGATTTTGAGTTCTCCCTGCAATTCCATCAGAAACCTTTTTCAAAGTTTAAATCAGGAATTTTTCATCAATTCCTCCATGACCTCCATTACCAATAAATTATATTTATGAAAATGCTTCATGGTGTTCTGGTGGAATTGTTCTAGAAGTTCTGTTGTGGATTTTTCTTATGAAATTTAATGTTGGAATTCTTCTACACAACTTCCTCTAGTAGTGTCTAATGAATTTATATCTTAAATTCCTCCATGATTTTTTACTCTTATATTCTATGAAGATTTTGTCATGTAATTGATTCCAGAATTCCTTCCTATATTTTTAAGATTACTTTGAGGGCGAAGCCATTTTAATAAAAATAAATAATAATAATAGTATACGTTCACTGAATTCCTAAAGTGATTTATTTGGAAATTTCGACAAGGTTTTGAATGTATATATCATTTCTATACCCACGTAATTGCTCCAGGAGTTACTTTCTGGCTTAAAATAACTGTCTTCCTTCTGTGAACTCTTCAGGAATGCTCTCTGGAAATGTTTAGGAAGCTCCTTCAAGATTTTCTTTTAGAATCTCTAAATTAGTGCCTTCAGAATATATTTTGGAGTTTTTACGAAGTGCTCAAAAAATTTCTCATGCATTTCATCAGAAGCAATCCTTACAAAATTGCTCCAACTATCCGTTGGTTTAGGGTATTCGGGATCTTTTGAGCGGCTACACCGGATAGTTTGATGATAAATGCGCTAAAAGCTAAATTCATTTTATTAAATTTTGAGGGTTTGGGTTTACATTTTTTAGGGGAAACTTACATATTTCGTCCGCAGTCCCTTTGTTGGCCAACAAATATTCTAATTTGAAATCACACTACTTGGTTTTGCCCTGAAATTCAACCTATTAACTTTACAAATTTCACAGAAGAGTAAGTACCATCAGTGCACCAGATTCCGCTCATTTAAGGGAAGTTATGTGTTCAAATGTTTATTATAAAATAACTATCGTATCGATCAATACTATTTTTATGTCACAATGTAGTCCCAAGTATAGGTAATCAACGGCAAAATAAGAAGAATTTGTAAAACTTCCATAAAAAATATTCAATAGTATTTGTTACTGCATCTAAGTGTTCCTATTTCCGCTCACGGTCAACTGATTTCTTGACGAACTTACTAAAAAATGCATTATTTCGAATTTCGTTATTTATCCTGATATTTTTTACGGTCAAACCATAGCTACTACTGCAATAAAGAAGGCTGTATACAAAATTCGACATTTCTTTAAAATTTTGTTTAATTTTTTGCATGAGCGATTATTGGAACACACAAAAATATCTAGTGGTCCAATAACCGCTCACGAGGTCTGTGTTGTCAATATAAAGAATTAGTTTATCAAATGAAAATAATGTCAGACGACTTCATTTCAAAGTTGTTAGTATTGCCAGAATATATCCGTGCAAAAAATGTAGTTTTTTGACGCGAAAAATCAATTTTTACACTAGTGAGCGGAAATAGGGGCATGAGCGGATACTGGTACACTGATGGTACATACTTTTATAGGTTATCACCAGGTTTCAATATTTGCTGAATCATACAACACTGTACTCGGGTTCATAAAATTTGTATCAAATTCGGAGTTAAGTTCAGATACTTTATATTTTTAAAAATTCTACTTACAATAAGTTCAATACGAAATTATACGCTCAATCAAACTAAATTCCAAATTAATCTTTGAGTACTCTTCTGCTATGTCTGAGATATCAACCTATATCAAATCTAAACCTTAGGACACACGCTTTCAAGTGTCATTCGCAGATGTGATGACAGCTGACGAATCTAGCGCGCCGCGTTTATGTTGGATAGAGGGGTATTCAAAGCGGCAATATTCCCCGTAACACCTCCAGAGAACTCTATCTTATGATATTCGTTTTTACAATTACATATACTGAAAGTATAATTTGATTTTTTTTTCTATGATTTCCTTATAAAGCTTCTTTGAATTCCTCGTGAAATTGCTTTGCGAATTCCAAAAGATCTAGGATGGAACAAATTTGAAATTTGAAATATTATTGGATTATAAGTTTGAAGTCTCCTAAGTCCGCTTGTTACTGCCGCTGTGATTTTTTTGAACTAATGTTTACGTTTATTTTACTGTGACAATGTAGCCTGTCAAAATAGAATATTTCATTGATTTCCATGTATGCTGCCTTCGCCGCAAAATTTCTGTAAACCTTAAATATCTCCCCAAATTAATCCAGCAGTTAAGAAAAAAGTAAATTCTACTTGCCCTGGATGTTTTCAAAGCGTTCATAATTATAACTGTAAGTATAATAAGTGACTTTTAAACGGGAAGTTATATTTGATAATAATAAATCTTCGAGTGACTAGTCGAGTCTAGTACACGACACTGAAGACGGCCTTACAGTTGAGGTCGGAATATACGTGCCTGAAAAAGGATACATATTCTAGTGGAATTAAATGGTATTGTACTAAATTTGTTTTTTTTTTTTCATTTACTTAAGTTATATTTATTTTAAACCGTATGAAAACAATCTACATTTAATTTCAAGTTACATCTAAGTGAAACAGTTTCTTAATGTTCTGGAAATTCTAAATAACTAAAACATTACTTTTAAAACTGTTTTCATCATTTTTGATAAATTTGTTTTTATAGGTAATAAGATCATGTGTGCTCTGCATTACATAATCAATATATTTCTCTTAATAGGCAAATATTACGGTTTAAAATAATCTATAGATGGATCTAATTTAAAAATTGTCTTGTTTTATTGATCAAAACATTTTAATTTGTCGGATACATCTGGAAAAACATTGTTTCGTGGCATATGAAAATAAAACAAACGACGAATCAACCGAAATTTCAATTTTATTTTTTTGCACATTTGGATTGAAGGTGACAAAACAAAAAATTGAGATTTGTTCTGGCCCTATTGAAAAAATCTTAATTTTTTCTAAAGTTTTCCCTGAGAGTTTCTGTTTTAATTTTACATGATTTCTTCCTGGATTTTATCCATAAATGTTCTACTAGTTATCTTGTAATTCCTGCAGGATTTCCTTCTGAAATGTATCTAAAAGTTCCTTAGAAAATTGCTGAAGGAGATTCCCCAGGATTTGTTCATAGAATTCATTCAGCTTTTAAGATTTATCTAGTCCATCCTTTTTTATTTCCCAATTTGTTTATATATCTCAATCCCACGTTAAAAATTGAGCCGTTACCCGAAGTTTCAAAATTGTCCTTGCCATAAAATTATTTTTAAAACACGTTTGTAAATAATAAGACAAACAAACTTTTGAATCGACTCTTGGTGAATTTTACTATGGGACAGGCTGCAATTGTTACAATAAATACCAAAATTAAGATATTGAAGCGCAATAAAATTGTATTACAAGTCGGACTCGATTATCTGGAGACTCGATTATCCGGGGACTCGATTATCCGGGATTCGATTATCCGTAATTTTAGACTCGATTATCCGGAATTTGTTTTTTGATGTTCATGTTTTTCAATTTTTATGCATAGATCTGAGATAATTTGGTATTGTAATATACAATATGAATGGTTTTGCAGTTTAAAACGTATTTAAGGAAAGGGGGGTTTGAAAAAGTTTTTTTTTGTGTATGCTGGTCAAACATATTTTTTCTTGTAATGACCCCTACTGTCCCTAGGGAAAAATTCTGGCTACGCCAATTTTAATCATACAAATAAAATAACAAAAAAAAGATAATATTTAAGTTCTTTTGTCAAAGATTTCAATTTTTTCTTAGTGATTCGATTATCCGGAGGACTCGATTATCCGGAGTGAAAAAAAAATCGATACTCCGGATAATCAAGTCCGACCTGTATTCATAAAAAATATGCTCTTTCCCGGCTGAAAGTCCCGATAGTAAAGATAATAATAATAATAATAATAATAATATGCTCGTTCAAACATGCTACAAAAAAAACTGTAACTTTTTTATTGCTAAACAACTCAATTGACTCCAGGAGTCTTTTTTATGTAGACTTGTTGTTCCTTTTGAAATCTATCAATTAGTCTGTTGAAGATATGCGATTTTTTTAAATAGATTTCTTCTAGAATCTTCTATGATTTTTTTTTAATTCCTCTTGGAGGAAAATATTGATTCTTTCCATGTTTTTTTTTTTTTTGAAACTTTTTATTAAATGTCTCGAAGAGTTATTTATGAATTTTCCCCAAGGTGATTGTTTTTTTATATCTTATGAAATCGCTTAAACCAAAATCAATTCTTTAAAAATATCATGTCCCCCATTCCACCTAAAATTCTTCAATATACCAGAAGTGTTTCCATCGTTTTCGTTTGACACATTTTCAAAAACTTAACTAGTAATATTTCAGAGATCCCACAACTGTTTCTCAGGGTTTCCTCCAAAATTGTTGTCCAAAACCTTTCTTAGATTTCACCCAGGAATTTCTCAAAGTCCACAAGAAATTCTTTGATATGTTTCCCATGAATGCTCTCAAGGAACATATCCAAGGATGTCTTCAGAGTGTAATCAGGATATTTTTTTGTAATAATTGGAGAAATCCGAAGTTGTTTCTAAACAGATTAAATAGAAATCCATAACGTAGCTTCCGTAGAAATTTCTAATGAACTCTTGCAAGAAGCACTGAGAAAACTCTAAAAATGTTGGTGGATTTTCGACATAAATTGCTAATAATTGCTAATATAATAACTGAAAAATAAATCGTATGTATCCCTGGATATTCTAAGAGCTAGTAATAACTGACTCCTTAAAAATAGGAATTTTAGAGACTTTATACTTGATAAAAGAAACCGAAAAAAAACGGAATAGGAACAAAACAGAAACTAAATGGGAACCAAAACAAGAAATTTTTAAGAACTCAAGCAATAATTTGCTAGAGATGCTTCTACTGAACTCCTAGGATTTCTCCCAGAATTGTCGATCAGTGTTTTTTAAGGTTTCAACCTACAATTTTCCTAAGGATACATTCTGAAATTAATCGAGAAATTCCTATTACAATATCTCTAAAAATTGCGGCAGAACTTCTTTGAGGAATTTCCCAAGGATGTTTTCTAATAATTTATCCAGGAACGTGTCGAGGGAATAGTCGAGGACATTTTTAAGAAAATCTCTGATAAATATTCTGTAAAAATTTGTGACGGAATCTTGAGAGAAGTCTCGGAGGTTTTTTTTTTTTTTAATTAATTTCTAAGATAATTATTGAAAATATAATCAATTCAATCCCTGGAAAATAATCTGTTGGATTTTCTGAGGGAAAATTAAGAAACATGAGTGTATATAGTCGGTATAATTATGTATAGGGTGTCCCAGAAAGTATGGGCACGACTTTGATAACGAGAATCAAAGTATTTTTTTTTTTCAAACAAATAAATACCTATGTTTATATTTTTGTATTTTTCCTTGGGGAATTTTCAATGCTGCCTGTAAAAATTTGGTTTGATAAAATAAAATGGTGAGTTGATGTACATTGTATCTAAGAAGTTCCACAAGAATTTTTGTTTGAAATGATGTTTGGCTTAGCTAGAAAACATTTGACAAAATGCTAAAATTCTAAAAAAAAAATGTATCTCCATATAAGGTAATTTTGAGAAATCATAGGTTTTCAGGTATTTTCAACATAAATAAAAATGATTAATTTCAGATTTATTTATGTCAAAAATCCATAATTTTTTATGGGCAACACAAATTTTAGTTTTTTTTTACATGTTTTAACGTATATGTAAGGACGTGGTTTTGACCCTTTCATAAATTTACCATAGCTGATATCGGAATTTTAGTTTGTATTCAAATTTTATATACTTAGGATCAAAATTTCCATTAAAGTAAATGACAGTCTGATCATCAAACGTATCGGCAATGATAATTTTTTTTTCAGATTTTTTATGCATGTAATTTTTGACCTAGCACAAATTTCGTACAACAAAGTCGCTCAAAATTCAAAATCTGCTCTGAAGTGCAAGAATAAAATGTGTGAAAATCAGACCCATTCACGAATTTATTTAAAAACTGTGAAATAAATCCTTGTGGGTTTGTTTGAAGTACTTTTGTAGTAATATTTGCAAGATCTGCTAGAGTAACTATTGTAATAATCTCTAAAGCAAATCATGGAACAGCATTTTGGAAAATTTTCTGGAAAATCTCTGGTTAGGTACCATAAAGCTACCATTCACCGCTCCACAATGTTTGGGCTCCATATAAGGAGGCGACGAAAACTACCAAAAATGATTTTGAGATATAATTTTTTCATTATTTCAAAATATGCCTAGTGTAACATATTATCATGATCCTTCAATTAAATTGGACTAAAATTTAAGTTCCCTTGAATTTTATGCCGTTAAATTGACTGAAGTTGAAAAAAATAAAAATTTGATCATAAAATAGAGTACAAAATATATTTTTTAGAAATCAATTATTTCCCTAATGTTATGCACTAACCGAGAACTTATAGTTCAACACTTTCATCAAGCATGAGGATGGAGAAAAAACGTTTGATTCAAATTTTAGAGATATTCAATTTTACACTTGAGTAATTCTGATGATTTTAAACATGAAAAACAGCTCTTGTCGCGTCATGTCACCACCATTTGGAATAGTGCAGATCAAACATTTAAAAACATTATTAAATATATCACAAAAAAAAAACATTTATATCAAACTCGATGGAATACAAACAAAATTTGTACTTGTACCCAAATTTTATTGCATCTATATATATAAATAAAAATGGAATGGTGTTTGTATGTCACGAAATGGCTTGAGAATGGGCTATCGGATTTTGAAATTTTTCATTAAGATATGATCCTGAAGTGTTCCGACGTGTTTGTGTGTATAAGAAACTCAGGGTGTTCACCGGGAAAGTTAGCAAAAACGGGAGTGAACGGAGCTGCCAGTTTTGTATGGGGCGTTCCATGACGTTTCTCAGCAGCCTACTTGATGGTAAGATGAAGTTTGCCGGGACCACTAGTTTCCAATAAAAACGCAACATATTTAGATTACATATTTCTTCGATTAAATTTGTTTTGGATAAACTTTATCTTTTACCGACCATTGTGCGCTAATTTAACAGTATTTCAACATGTTAAATTATAAATCTCTCAATAATTTCACAACTTTTTGCGCTAGACTCAAGGTAAAACAATTGTTTTTGTAGGAAATAAGTAGAAATGTGAAAATTGTGTAATGGTAACGAAGAACATGTACGCCAATAACACAGATTTAGGGTGCCACAAATTGCTCATCTTAACCTAGTTGAAATTAATTTATTTTCATTAGCTGGTTATCATTTTTGTATTATAGGCAGAACGACAACATATCGAATAGTGGCAGCAAAAAAGCATTTTTCGATCTGTTATAAAAAAAATCATTAATAAATCCATGTTTACCGTCTTGAATCGAAAATTATTTTTTATAAATAACATATAGTATAAAACCATATGAATTTCACTCTGATACAATTATTTTTGGTATACATGCTAATAACTTTTATTGCAAAAATTTGTTCAGGTTTTTTCAAAATAATTTATTTAATGAGCGGTGAATGGAACCTTCTGTATTCCGAGTCATAATTATTTTTTGCATGAAGATGGAAAATAGTGGATTTAGATAAATTTGTGGTTAAAAAAGAGACTTTTTGAAGACTTGCATTAAAATAGAGACCGAGTCTCAAGAAAAATAAATCTACCAGCACTGTCCTCGGAAAGACAATCTTTAAAAAAAATCCTTGAAAACCATCGAACGGAGCCCCTACAGGAATTTGTATTGGAATTATCGTAATAATTGCTGTAATATTTGCTGGTGTGAAATAGCGAATGAAATTTTGATGAATTCATGAAGGTTTTACTTGAAAAATTACTAGTAAATTGTTTGGATAAGCAGAAGTAATTCGTGGAAAAAAAATCAGAGAAATTCCTTTAAAAATCTGAGAAAACTTTGTGAGGAATCCCTTATTGAAATTATCAAGAAATTTCTGAAAGAGTTCTTAATATAATTCCTGGAAAAAAAAATTGGAGCAATTCCCGGGACAAACCGAATAATATTTGATAAAGGAAAAATGTCTGGGAAAAAAATCTTTGATAGGTTTTCCGAGAAAGCTCTGAAATAATTTATCTAGGAACGTCTCCGTTTCCGGGTAATTTGAATAATTCGTTTTAAATAATGGAGACATTCCTGAAATAACCCGTAAGATATTTTCAAAACAAATTCAATGGGTGGTTAAACTTCCACAGAAATTTCTAATAAGCAACTGTAAGTATCACTGAAAAAAATCCTCAAATCGTGAGGAAATCTTAGCAGATATTTTTTGTTTGAAAATCATCAAGGAATATTTTGGAATTATCGAGAATAAATTTACTTGAACAATTACTCGTTTTTTGTTGTTGATAAGCTGAAGTAATTCGTGGAAGAAATTTTTCGGAGGAGCTTTGTGAAGAATACCTGGTTAACCTTCCAGTCGTCGCGTGGTTGGCCACCGTCAGAAGCACAACGCTTCCTTTGTGAATGAAAAGCGAGGTTTTTTCACCAGTGTTGTACAAAATACAACAGCGCGACGACTGAAGTGTTAATTTTATCGAAGTATTGCTGAAAAAGTTCCTCATAGATTAAGGTGACGATGCATTGAAGCCAAACTAAATTTCCAAGAGCACACATCTAGAGAACCATAACGCAACCAGCTGTAGGCACACGCTGGTGGCTGTTTCGTTCTCTTGAAAATATGAGGTTTGACTACGTTGCATCCACACCTTAATTCTATAGCGATTCCAGGTAGATTAATTTATACAGAAAAATTGCTGGAATAATAACGCGAAAATCGATATGAAAAATGGAATGGAATTGGAAAATTTCTTGAAAAAATTTCATCCAAAACTCTAAAATAAACCTGTGAGGATTTTATTGGAAGATTTTCTATTCTACTTTTTAAAAGATCTGCTAGATTATCTATTGGAGAAAATGGTGGAAATTACTGAAGGTAGTTGTGTTGGATTTCGTAAAGAAAATTTTGGAGAATTTTTGTTGAACTTCCATTAAGAACTTCTGGAGGAAGTTGGTTATGAATTTGCCGGAAATCTCTAGAATTTTTGTCGGAGGGATGCCCGAAAAAGTTCCTGGAGGTATTTCAAAATGTTCAAATATCGAATTAACTTAGAGAATAATTCAAAAAAAAAATGCAAAAATATGAGAAGAAATTTGTTTACAGCTTCGTGTTAAAAAATGGGTCAACCCAGTGACGTGGCAAAGTTGTCCAAACATCTAACCCATTTTATTAACACGAAGGAGTATATTTCAGAGTTTAAGAGCAGTTTGTGTGTCATTGCGTTCATACTTACCCGTTTCACCGTAGTCGCCGTTCCGATGCTAGATAGCGCTTTCTGGCATTTGAAACACATTGCCGTGATTACATGTCCTGTATTAGTGGGTGCGGGAGTTCCTTCATCCATACAACATGATGTATTGGGTCTATATGATGTAAAGGAGGTTCTCTTCGGATGGGCAGATAGTAAGTAAGTTTTGAGTTAAACTAAAATTGCTTTATTTAACTATTGCTTAAGAAACATGTCTTGTCTGCTTGAAGGCTTGTTGTGGAATGACTGAAGTGTCTGACACGATCGGATGCCTCATCGTTTCATGGCCACCTACGGTTTGGCCGATCGCTCACGGCCTCCTATTTCTTCACCCCCTCTCGATCGTGGAGTCCGATAGTTCGACATAGTTTCTGGAAACGCCCGACATCCAACGACTTAGTGAAAATATCAGCGAGTTGGTTCTCAGTCCCGATTGGCTCCACCTTGACGTTACCGGCTGCTACATGGTCCCTTATAAAATGGTGCTTGATATCGATGTGCTTCGCACGCTTGCTCTCCAAGTTCTTGGCCATTCCTATGCACCCACGATTGTCTTCATAAATTGTCACCGGTGTTGTGCCTCGAATGCCAAGGTCGTCAAGCAGTCCAGCTAGCCATATAGCTTCTGTTACGCCAGAACCTAGTGCCACATACTCGGCCTCACTGGATGATGTCGCTACCGTCGTCTGCTTCTTACTTGACCAACAAACAGCGTTCCCGAATATCTGAAATAGAAAACCACTCACCGATTTTCTGTCCTGTTGATCAGTTGCCCAATCAGCATCGTCATATCCAACCAAGGTTTCCATTTGTTCATTGCGTGAGAACTTCAGGGACGTCTGCATGGTGCCCTTCAGGAACCGCACCATCCTTTTCAAAGCTGTCCAGTGTGAAGCATCAGGTCGCTGCTGAAACCGTCCAAGGTATCCTACTGGGAAGCATATGTCCGGTCGAGTAGCCATCATAATGTACATTAAACTCCCCAGTAATTCTCGATATGGTGCTTCTGTTAATTCTGACGTAGCTTGGAATAGCTGCAGGCCCTTTTCCATCGGTGTCTTAATCGTATTACAGTCTTCCATAGAAAAGTTTCTCAGAATCTTCTTGATACTGGCCTCTTGTGACAGCTCCATTCGTCCTTGCTTCCTATCATAAGAAATCTTCATTCCGAGGAAATGCTTCGCTTCGCCGCAGTCAGTCATTTTGAAATGCTGGGATAACATTTTCTTCACGTCCTCAATGGTATTTAGCTTCGCTCCAACGATCAGCAGGTCGTCGACATACAGGATCACGTAAATTACGTCACTCCCCCTCTCGTCGATCCGGGTGTACACACAATAGTCGTGTTGCGACCTCTTGAAACCGAGCTTCAACAAAACTTCATTAAGTTTCTCGTTCCAGCATCGCGGGCTCTGCTTTAACCCATACAATGATTTCCGGAGCTGGCACACCGTACCAGTTGCTGCTTGCACCCCATCAGGGACCGCCATGAAAATATTCTCTTTCAGTTCCCCGTGCAGGAAAGCCGTTTTCACATCCATTTGATGAATGTAGTACCCCTTCTGCAAAGCAACTGCCAGAACCACTCGGATTGTCGTCAGCTTGGCCACTGGCGCATAGGTTTCGTGATAATCTATTCCCGGCTTCTGGAGAAATCCCTTAACGACCAGTCTCGCTTTATGACGAACAACGTTTCCATCCGCATCCTCCTTCACGCAGAACACCCATTTGGATTGCAGGAGCTTCACTCCGACCGGACACGGGACAAACTTCCATACGTTGTTGGCCTCCATGGATTGTAGCTCATCGCTAATCGCTTCCAACCAGGCGTCACGATCCTCACGATGCTCGATTTCCTTGTACGTGGATGGTGGATCTGAAGATGCGTAAATCACAGAAGCAGTGGATGCTCTAAAACCAGTGAAAAAATCTAATAGCTTACCTGGGAGCTTGCGCTCCCGTTCGCTGCGCCTCGTGGTTGACTCTAAACAGTCTTCACGTCTTTCTTGCGAAGGGAGCGCCCCAGGATTTGATGTATCGGACATTTGTTCATCCGAATCAGCTTCTCCATATTCGCTGTTTGAATCGTTTGCCTCTTCAACCTCAACTTCATCTGCTCTAGTGGTATCCAAGGGCTCCCCCTCTGGCTCATAGAACGTACGAATCACCAGCGGCTGTTTTGCTTCAGCATCGTTGCAGGCAAGCGGAAAACTGTCTTCATCAAATTTGACATCTCTTGCAATAATGACCTTTCTTGACGGCCTGTCCCACAAGCGATAACCATTTGGCGCATAGCCAATCATAATTGCTTCACGGCTCTTTGGATCTAGTTTCTTCCTCAGCTGGTTCGGGACCCACATCATGGCCTTGCAACCGAAAATTCGAAGCTTGCTCAGGTCCGGCTTTGTTTTCGTCCACATTTCCACAGGGGTAACTTTTCCATCGAGCGCCGTCGTGGGACTTCGATTCAGGATGTATGTTGCCGCCATGGCCGCTTCTGACCACATCCGCTTGGGCATCTGGGAATCAATTAACATTGACCTTACCTTCTCAACTAGGGTTCGATTAAAGCGTTCAGCAACTCCGTTTTGCTGCGGAGAGTACGCCACTGTTGGCTGAACTTGGATGCCTCTCTTCTGATAGTATCGCTTCTGCTCATTCGAAAAATATTCGCGACCTTGATCCACCGTAAGCTTGCTGATCTTCGTTTCCCAGTGGGCGGTAACCAAAGCTTCATACTGCTTGAAGCAACTGAAGACTTCACTCTTGCGCTTGATAGGATAAATCATTGCAAAATGGGTCCAATCATCGATGAAGGAAACGAAAAATCTTGATCCATCCCAGGCCGGGGGATCTATCGGCCCACACACGTCTGAGTGAATTCGCTCCAACGGACGAGTGGCTCTTTCACGAACTCCGTCAAACGGCTCACGGCATTGCTTGCCCATCACACACGTATCACAGAACCCTATGCGGTCCACCTTGTTCGTAAAACCGGTCGCCATTTCATGCTTCGCGATGGTTTCCATGGCCTGTTGACTAGCATGTCCCAATCGACGATGCCACAATCGACTTGCCTCCGCCGTGGTGATGTTAGCTTGACCGACGTACCCGACTTCCAGCTCTAACTGATACAGATTACCTCTCAAGTATGCCACGCCAATGACTTCACCGTTACGCTTGAATTCCGCACGCTCGATACCTCCTCGACCAGTAAACAGGACATCGATTCCGGCTTGAGAAAGCTTCTTCACAGAAAGTAAATTTTCCCGCAAATCCGGAATGAATATAACGTTCTTCATACGGAATTCCACGTTCTTGTTTGAAAATCCTATCAGCTCTCCAGTAGACTTACCAACCAAGGACACGCCTTCCTTCGCAACTTCTACGACAAACGGTTCCTTCAACTTCCGTGACGACCTCAGAAAGCTTGCATCATGCACAAGGTGGTCACTGCACCCTGAGTCCACACAGAACAGGATTTTACCGCCACTGGACGTCATCGATTCATCAGATCTTCCCATAAAAGCGACTGCCTTCCCATTACCGACCGCATACCGAGCGTTTCCATCGGACTTCTTCCAGGGACAGTCCTTCTTCATATGGCCGGTCTTCTTACACTGGTGGCATCTTCCAGTGAATTCACGGATAACCTTCTTTCTTTCATTCTTCTTTCCTCCGACGAATGCTGCACCCTTGTCATCAGTTGCATAATCTTGACGATCAATTCGCTTCGACTCTTCAGCGAGCAGCCGCTGCTTCACTGTTTCCAGGGTCAAATTCGCCTCGTCCAGATTTTCAAGTGCGGTCACCAACGGGTCGAAGCTATCCGGTAGGGTCAAGAATAATTGTGACACCAAGTCACTCTCCTCCAGCTTGGCACCTGCAGACTTCAGTTGGCGAACAAGATCATCGAAGGCCACGAAATGATTCCTCATAGAAGATCCCTTCGTCATACGTAATCTTGCCAGCTGCTTCCTCAAAAGGGTTTGGCTGGTCACGGATCGCTTCGCAAATGTCTCCTCAAGGGCCTTCCACATGGACCAAGCGGTATCCTTTTCACGGACTACTTCCAGACATTCATCCGACAGGAAGCCGACGAGCAGCGATTTTGCCTTTCTGTCCAGCTGATCCCACTTCGGTCTTGTCGCATGGTCTGCAGCTGGAGCTTCCGCCTTCAATACTGAAGATACTTCCGCCGCATCCAGGTAAAGCTTGACTCGGAACTTCCAATTTTCATAATTTGGACCAGTCAGCTGCGGGATACCGGAACCTTCTTTCATTGAGGGGCCCATAACCTAAAGGAGGTTCTCTTCGGATGGGCAGATAGTAAGTAAGTTTTGAGTTAAACTAAAATTGCTTTATTTAACTATTGCTTAAGAAACATGTCTTGTCTGCTTGAAGGCTTGTTGTGGAATGACTGAAGTGTCTGACACGATCGGATGCCTCATCGTTTCATGGCCACCTACGGTTTGGCCGATCGCTCACGGCCTCCTATTTCTTCATGATGCCACCTCCAGTACAGTCCGAGGTATATTTACGCCACCGATGGAACGGCACACCATTCCAGAATCGAACGAAAATTGTGGTTCCATTTCTAAATCCGCCGGTAAACTGGATCATCACGAGCAAGAGAACGACTGCTACTTGGTTCTCCTAGCAATCATAAGTAGGGAGACCACCGGGGCAAAAGCGGTCATTTGCTACTCTATCCGGATTCCGAGGATTGAAATGGGAATCCTGCTTACGCTGGTCAATGATGTCTGCTTGGATCATCTTTTGTTTTCACTTGCCAGGAAGAAATTACAAATTTGGTAAGTTCCTTGGCTTATGAGTCATTGAATTTATCACTTTTTTGTTTCACCACACTACAATTGGCATCGGTAACGAAATATTTTTAAATTTGTCGAATAGATAGATCACTTATTATTACAGATTTAAGTAAGATTCCCGAGTATTTCGCGAGATGAATTCGTGCGAAAAAAAAACGCGATCGCGAACTACTGCCATATCGGCCATCTTTAACCGCTGACCAAAACAAAGTATGGCAGTGTTGCGAGATGTTTTATTACATTAGTGTTGAGTGCGAAATGACATCGAAGTTGTGTAATATCACTAAAGCAGGTCGGAACGAAAGGGTTGCAGCTGTTTCTGTGTAATATCTATTTAGTTTTGGTGTGATTATTACACAAATTCTATGTGATCGAAAATGGTAACGTTGTTTCTGTGTAATTTCAAGACGATGTAATATAACATGAAATAAATGCCATATTGCGTATGAAATTAGCGGTTACATAGGATTTTCTCTACATCTACATGAATTACATCGATGCGGATTACATTATTTTTTGCTGTGTAGTTCAAATTCTTTTTACAGACAAGTTCAAAATTAACCTTTACCTGTTGTTTAGAATGAAAATTTGGTTTACATTTGGGTTTATTCTACGACTGGCGTGAGGTGACTATAAGCCATTTTACGAGACGTTTCGGAACAGCTGATCGCCGAAACGGCGTCAATTGACAGGAGACCTGGGATTAAATCCAACGTGATTTTTAACAACGCCTTATCTTACCAAATGGGGACATGGAGAAAATGACAAAAAAGAGATCCAAAAATGTTCGTTACTGCAACATTACACCTAGTTGTTGTATCAGCTACCTCTTTGTTACCCAAATTGCACAAAAAACGGCACTTTTGTGATTAGAAATATTTTAATAATTTTTCTCCATTTAAGTTTTCGCCTGTATGAAAAGCTACGCTAGAAATGCGCACAGTCATCAACCATCATCGTCGCGAAAACTGACGACGATGATTGAATTCTCCCAGGTCTCCTGTCATTTGACCAGCTTCGTAAAATGGCTCATTGTCGGTCTCGTATAGCGAGGTGACAAATCTCGACTCGAGTGAAGTGACTCGCTGTGTAAATCAAATGGAGAGTCACTTCACTCGAGTCGAGAATTGTCACCTCGCTATACGAGACCGACAATAGTCACCTCACGCCAGTCGTAGAATAAACCCAAATGTAAACCAAATTTTCATTCTAAACAACAGGTAAAGGTTAATTTTGAACTTGTCTGTAAAAAGAATTGTATATATAACTACGAACTTCATTTTACAATAAAGTACCCTAAACTACGCTGTACAAACCTCCACATAATTGATGGTATAGCAATATTCAATTATCTTTGAATTACTATTCAAATAATATTGAAAATAGCACCCTGTTTTGCAATTTATTGGTTTTGTAAGAAAAATACAAAATAACTTGAATGAGTAGAGAGCATTGATATACTTTTATTAGAATATGTCCTGCTGTTTTCATCGTTTTATAAAGCGTTTCTGTTGCGGTTACGGCAATAATATTTATTCTATAAATCTCTGTAATCATGTTTGGTAGTAAAATGAATATTAAAAATAATAATTACGCAATGTTTTGATGGGAAAATTAACTATGGCTTATGTATATCCGTTTAGGAGCCTAACTGAGAGAAATTGACCAAAGGTTTTGCTTTTGATTTGTTAAAAAAAATTTTTATTACCTATGTTCCAAAACTATAAGTTGTCGATATCCACTTCTAGCTACTCTAAAACTGATTATAATTTTTTGAAACTTGTACAATATTCACAGTAATCATTCTTAAGGACGTGATGTTGAATAGAATTTAAGTCCAACAATAGACTTATCGAATATTTTAGCAAAAAACATGAAAAAAGTGGAATTTTTCTTAAATTTACCTAAGTTTCAAATATGTCCGTTTATACATTTTTCAAATGTACTCTACTACATCTAAACAACACAACGAAGAACTTAAGCAATCATCTAGTCCATTAAAAATTAGTTTTGAATGTTGTACATATTTGTTTTTGTTAGGTGTACGAATATGGAATTGGGTCAATTATAGTCACAAACTCAATACTTTTCCAGTATTCCAAAGACTTAAGCAAATGAATAGTGTGTTATTGCCAAACAATAGATGACACCTATGACCTTCGTTATTGATAAAGTATATCGAAGTCCATGCACCATTTAATAGTTTTATACCAACTTGATATGGAAACAGTGCCCCGTACGAAAATGAAATCGAGTCACTGTATATTCACGCCTTACCGAATTCGCGATTTAATTCGGTAACCACATCGTACGATCCTGATCCCATCACACACCACCGCAGGAGTAAGTGACAAAGTGAAAAGATCAAACACTACTCGATTCGAAGATATCGGCAAACCAATAGTTAAGTTATCACTACCGCCACCTGGCGCCAAAATCTCGAATTTCTCTGGTAGAATAATTATAGATCTTGAGCTACTGAACAATTTTGGTGAATACGCCAACTTTCTAAGTGGTCAGGATCCTGAGATAAGAGCAAAACAAACGTTTCATGATTTTTTAGCGCTACCTGATGGCAAAATCTCGAATTATATGGTTCTTGAGCTGCTGAACAACTTTACCGAAGACGTCATCTTTCAAAGTAGTCACACGGGAAAATTCAGACCAATTTACTATGTTTACGATACACCTACCGCATTACTGGTACATTTGACAGAAATAATTTACAACAATATGATTCCAACTACAGACATGGTAAAATCACAGACAATCAGACGTAACACTTAGAACAAATCTCGATCAAAATCATAGTCACGAGGACATGTACGCCCAATGCTAAAATTGGTGTGTTTGGCCGACAGGCCAACAGATGGCGGTAGTGTGTAAAAATCAAGTCTGTGGTAAAATCAAGCGTATATCTGGTCTGCTCAAAATTATCGGTGCGAGCGCTTAAGTTAACCGCCCAAAATGGTAGTTTTTACCACACATTTCTTTTCCGTGCAGGATCCTAAGATATCAGGAAAACAAAATTTCGATGGTCACGCTAGTGGGACTCGCGACGCGCCTCAACTCGTCGCATTTTGAAATCAGTTTTTACACGGGAAAAAATACTGTGGTAAAAATTACTATTTTAGCTGACTACGCCCATTCTTGAAACTACCATGCAATTTCAGACCAATTTACTATGTTTACGGTACATCACACCACATTACTGGTACATTTGACAGAAATAATTAACAACAATCTGATTTCGGCTACAGACAAGGTAAAATCAAGCGCAATTCTGGTCTGCTGAAAATTGCCGGTGCGAGCGCTTAAGTTAACCCCCTAAAATGGTAGCTTTTACCGCACAATTTTTTTGCGTAGTCAAAAATTTCCTATTTTAGCGTTACGTAATAAATGGATGCTGCCTAAACCAACATCACGGGCAGGTAGAGAATGATGCTTTCTTCATCACAAAGTTGGTAAATCCATTCAAATGTTCAGAAACAACGAGCTACACACATGGTTACCAATGGCTTTTAGAACGAGATCATAAGTTATGCGAGATCTATTCAAATGCTCAGATTCTGAGCCTCAGAAACAACGAGCTACACACATGTTTTCCAATGGCTTTTGGGGTGAGAACACAAGTTATGAGAGAAATAAAATTTAATGAGTAGATGAAAAAACTCTAGTCTAGTACACGACACTGAAGACGGCCTTACAGTTGAGGTCGAAATACGCGTATCTGTCAAAGGATACAAACTCTAGTGGAATTAAATGGTATAGTACTAAATTCGGTTTTTTCATCTACTTATAGGTATTCTACTAAACAGCTCGAAGATTTATTATCAAAATTTAATGGTTTCGCTTAAAATTCACTATTTTGATCGTTTTATTACTTTGCTGTCTGGTCGCTACCAGCCCAGCTATTTACCACAAATGCAGTACGGTGAAAAGGAGGCCGGCTATTGATTGATTGATAGAAGGCAATAACATTATTAATTTGAAAAGGTTAGCTTTATGTGTTCACACTTTCTCTTAACACTGCACAAAGAAAGAAAAAGCATTCTTGGCTACAAGAATTTATTTATTCAAATATTCTACAAACACAAACACCATACAACATGAACCCAATGGAAGCAATTTCAATTTTTGCCCGCAGTCTTTTGGATATCCTCCGTTTTATGAGTGCCATCACAGAAGGGCCGGTTTTTGGTGTGCTTACAGTTACATAACCAATATGTGCCAGATTTTTCCACCTGAAACCGCACCGGTCTGGAAGAATGAACATTACAAAAATATGTATCAATTAGACTTGATATTTATTGTTGATGGACCAACCTCAGAGTAATCTTGTATTGTTCTAGCTTATGAGTTCCGTCGCAGAGCGGTTGCGTTTTAGATCTTCCACACAAGCACCATGAATAACGCTTTCCTGAAATATCAGCAGTTCCATAGTTAGTTTCTTCATTACGAGACGAATGCTACTCAATCATACCTTCAACCAGTTCTATTTTGAACGGTTTCTTATCGTAAATGACACCGTTTCCCTGTTGGTGCTGGGCGGTAGTGAGATTCTCCGCTACATTTTTCGGGATTTCGCCGCTAGACCGCACCGATGAAACCATGAATGGGCGAACCTGTAAAGTATACATTGCGTTGGTGTGCTTAAGAAGTTTAAGTAAAAACTGAACAATTACCGATGAAAGTGGTTTGCGAACAATCAACGATACACTTCGCATGAAATTCATGTTGGAAAACTTTTATATAAACTTAAAAATTGCAATAATTGGATAGATAGAAATCGCTGTAATATGGAAATCGCAACTGATACCAAAACAACGAACAGATGATTTTGGCGTTTGTCAAAATCTGCGTTGGTGGACCCCTCATGAAATAAAAGATAATCGAAAAATGACGTCCCACAGAGGTCTATTTCTGTGAAAAAAGCTGGCAAAAACCCAATGGACTTCACCGTAGAAAACTAAAAAATTATTATCGAACAAAATTTGGATTTTTTGTTAGTATTTCTAAACTCATTTGTGGCTAATTTTGGAATGACTTCGAGGATAGCAAACATGCATGCGATTAAGATTCTAATCTTCTTCTTCTTATTGGCATCAACGTCTTCACTGGGACAGAGCCTGCTTCTCAGCTTAGTGTTCTTATGGGGCTCTGCACTGTTTTGATTTTGTTTGGGGATTCTGACGTTTACTGGCCTTGTTGTTTACAAATTGTATGTAGGAGTAAAAGAGAGAGTGAGATTTTTGTGCAGTGACCCATGGGCCTATGCACACAAGTCTTCCCCTCTCTTTTCCTCTTCCACAAAATTTGTAAACAGCAAGGCCAGTAAACGTCAAAATCCCATGCAAAATCAAAACAGTGCAGAGCCCCATGAGCACTTCCACAGTTATTAACTGAGAGCTTTTTTTGCCAAAGTTGCCATTTTCGCATTCGTACACTGAGCCAGAAATTGCGTACGAATTCCATAAGAGAACGCTTGTGAATTGACTTCTTGACTGGTTTTCTCTCTTTCATAAGATTCTTATGAAACACAAAACGTCCGATATTCACAAGAAATTCTTGTCGTTAGCATTAGAGATCTTATGAATATCTTTATTTTCCTAAATTCAGAGAGCGATTCTCTAAATACATAATGGTCCTAAAGCATTCCATAATTGATTTCTATGATCCTTCATAAGAGTACATATCTTGTGATATTATACCTATTTGTATTATCAACGCAATGATCGATGGAAGTTCACAAGTTTTTCTTATGAGTCTCATTAGATGCTTCTTATGTCTTTATTCCAAAAGAATTTCGTATGAAATTCTTACGTGGTTTTTTAAAGGAAGTCGACTATTTTTCACAAGTGTTACTAATCATTGTTATACGCGCGCTTATGAATCTCAATCGTGAATATATTGTTATTAGCATCTCTCCACGTAATTCATAAGATTTTCGTATGAAATTGTTAAGAAAATCGTACTCCATTAGATTGTCTTATGAATGCCAATGATCAATGCGTTTGATATCCAAAAAGAGTTTCTTATGGAATTATATCTGTCTATGTAATGAGTGTTATTTCATAAGTCTGTTGTGGAACGTTATAAGATTCTCGAATGAAGAACAAAATACTTCTTATGTCGTTATTCCATAAGAAATTCTTATGTACCTCATACGTTCCGTTTCCTCAGTGTATACCGTGTGGCAGGCAGTGTTGCCACATTTTTTCCGACTCTCATCTGTATTTTCGGCTAAAAAAATCTTTTTTATCTTATGTCAACCTCAAAAAATCTTAGTAAAAATCTGTGACGCAAAAATATTTAAAATTTTTATTTTTTAGATCAAAAATAATGTTTGCAAACGTATTATGACTGTTTTATGCATGTCAACAATTTCTAATTTGTAATTATTCTTCTAAAAGTTAGTTAAAGATACGTAATAGTTTCTAAAATATTAAAATATTTAAGTTTTTGGGAAAAACTAAACAGAGAAATGGCATTTCTGATTTATATCTTCCAAAACCGTGTCCTAAACTCGTGAAATATCCTGAAATCAGGACCGCATTTACGGGGGGGCTGAGGGGGCCATGGCCCCCGGGCCCCCACATTTTAAGGGCCCCCACAAATCTTGACAAACATATTTGAAGTCAAACTTTTACGAATAATAAGAATCAATGCAATAGTACATACTCTTTTGAATCGCGTCCTATGATTCAAAAGATTCAGTTTTATTTAAAGAAATCCGAAATAAGCGGCGAAATTAATGCAAAATTTAAATTTAATTTAAATTTAAATGAAAATACTAAAACAAGATATCAGAACATTCATGATGCAATTTTCTTGACTTCATGAGAAACATGAAGATTTGAAAACCAAAACGCAATATAAAGATAAGATCAAGAAATAGAACTAAATTATTACAATAATTATTTGGAATGACTCTATCGATCACATGGCATGGTTCTTCAATATGAAAACTTTAGATACATGTAGCTTGGATAAAGAGTCCAAGAAGAGCCTAGACAGGAACCAAAAAGAGACCGAAAATGGACCAAACAGGAAACCCAAACAGGAAACAGAAAAAACAAAACGTTATTTAATAGGAATTAGAAGATAAGAGTTTGATTCTTCATCACAGAAGGTAAGGCAGGTATTCCTTATAAAATCACTGAAATAATTTCAGGAAGAATTGGTAACGAAATCTCTAAAAGAATTTCTAGAGTCTCTGAAAGTATGAAATCTGTGGACAAATCACCAAAAGATTTTTTGAAGTTGTTCTTCGAGACATGTGAGACGAAATTCTTGAAGAATCTTCTGATTTACCACCTTAAAGTCTTATTATTTTTCTCTGGAGCTTGTAGAATTTTGCATCAGGATTTACTGTAACCAGAATAAGGATGACAAGAGACTTCAGGTACCAAACTAGAGACCTTAGAGATCTTCAATCAAAAAAGAGAATTTTTAAAGATTTGCATTGAAAAAAAAAACAAGTTTCTAGAGAAAGAGATGCTGCCAGTCCTAAATCAATTTCTTCAACTCAACACTGTTATATAAATCTGTTTGTTCAATAACAAATATTCAAATTCACATTTAACAGGAATAGAAAAAAACATAATTTCAATAAATGTATCAATAAGAAAGGAATCATCAAATTAATTTTATTGTTGACGAATAAGCCCCAAAATCATTGAATTTAACCTGTCAACATATAAACAAGTCTTCTGATAATAAAATCCTAACTAAAACATTAAAAATATGTAATCTATTCTTATTTATCAAAATGTTTTCTTTCTGGGAAAAGGGCCCCCACAAGACAATGGCCCCAGGGCCCCCACATTTGTAAATCCGGCCCTGCCTGAAATCTTAGAAATCTTTTTAATCTCAAAAATCTGTGATCTGTAATCACAGATATCTGTAGGCAAAAACAGAAAAAAATCTGTGAAATTACAGATAAATCTGTGTATGTGGCATCACTGGTGGCAGGTACGATGATACCGTGATGAATCAAAATCCGGACGGTACCAATATCCGGACACTGGTAATATTCAGTAATTAAGGCTTGATTTTTATGCTAATATATTCGGATTATATTTACATTCTTTTCTTTTAACAGTGTTGATCATTGTATTATCATTTCAAATCTAGTTACCATTGCCAAATAAATGATAACAATAAAAACAGATAAGGAGTTCCTGTTGGACGTCATTTCCCCGCGGTCCATGGAAATTCAAGTTCAAAAGTCTATCGACGCTCATGCCAAAGTACGAACAATGTTTTATTGAAGAAAAAGTGCAGTGCAGTGAATTTCATGCAGTGTTTTGAACATAATTGTTTACAGATAGCTTTTGTAAATGTTCGGTGACATTACTATTGAATTATAATGGAAATATTTATTTCGCAATGTGTTAAAAGACTGTCCGGCATTACGAGTCAGTGGTTTCAAATCCGGACATCATATGGAGAGCCTGATTTTAACTAGTTAAAGTGATTGTTTTATGTGAAGGTTAGGAAAGACTTGTAAAAAAATAATCATGAAAAACGATCTGCATTATCAGAATACGATATAATACAAGATAAATCTTGTATATCTTTTGCAATTGACACTCAAGCTGCATGTACTCCAGTAAGAACTGCACGGGTTCCGGTTCAAGTAACCAAAACATTATTATTACTTAAATGCTATGATATGAAACACTGTAAGGGTAATACATACATCGATTTGGTTAAAGAGTGATATTGATTTAAGCTTGACATGATTTTTTCAAGCGATATTCAAATATATCATGTTTTAACACAGATGTCCGGATTTAAAAACATCTTTTGCATCCGGTGTCCGGATTTAAAGACAAGGTAAGCACCAACATTTTATTACTTTTCTTTTAAAAATTATGACTAATACTGGATATTTCATCACTTTTATGAAAATCTGATTTGTAAAAATGTGTTGGGCAACAAAATTTTAAGAATATACCAATAAAACATAATTAAATAAGAGTTTGAACATATGTGTCGTCTTCAGCGTCCGGGTATTGATTCATCACGGTACTCTACACGGGAAATAATTCTTAAAACTACCAAGTAATTTCAGACCAATAGGGTCATAAAGCTCTGTCCCAATTTTAGTGCCAAACGCTTAAGTTTAGGCTAAAAACACATGTTTACTCAAGTTTCGACAAATTTAAAAAAGAGGAAAAAAAAGGCTGATTGGGTGCGATACAGATTTGTTCAGGAATTTTCTCAATTGTAGAAACATCTTAGCCCTTTTCTGTGTAATACTTCAGTGTTTTATTTTCTTCGAGTAATAATTATCGTTCAATACGTTCTCACTGTCAGAGTATAGTGCGTTTTTATCAAGATATCCTAATTCTTGTCTACGAGTAAGTCTTTTCCATTGGGTAAAATTGCATACACCTTTTCTTCATTCTACAACATTACCATGCTCAACTCAGAGATCTTGTCTTTTCTCTACGTGACGAAGGTTGAGATTTTGTATTTTACTTCCTAAGTGGAATAACTCCGAACCTAATGACTAGCCACACAAATATCGTGTTTATAACTCTTAGAATTTATTTTGTTCAAAGTTTTCAAGGAATATAAAAGACAAACAAAATCTACATAATGTTTATTCACTATCGACTCATGTGAGATTCTCCTGTTTACGTTATTTGCCCCTATATTTTTCCAGGCGATTTTAAGTCCTCACTGCCCACCATTTTCACAGTTCAAGCAGAAGCACCTCCTCGTGCTATACGGAGTTGGCTAGTTTACTTGTGTCCATCATGCGATCGTCATACAGTGAGAGCGTTTTGGATGCTCGAACTTTCCTTACCGATGGGGGAACATCTCCTGGAGTTTTCACCCTTTGACTCGGATTGCGCAATCTTTCGATGCTGCCTTTCGGTCCAAAAACTTCGTGAAATACTTCCAATGATCGCTGACGTTTCATGAACTTACTATCATCTGGACCGCGATCACTCAAGCTGGTTCTGCTGGAATTGAGATTCTTCACTGCATTTGCCGACTTGGAGACCACAATGCGCAGTTTGGGGTTGGGAGAGTTCGATTGGATCATTGTGAACGACTGGCTTGTGAAGTCATCAGCAAAGTTCTTGGATTTGAAGCTCTCGTTAGCGGAACGTATAAGGTTATGCTCATAACGACCGCTACCAGAGGAAAGATCAAGATTGGTAGGGCGTTCGATAATACGCTTTTCAATATCATTATCTGCTGAGTTTATCATATCAATATGGTGACTTTTTGAGTTTGTATTGACTAGTTCGGATGGGAAATTTTTTACGTTTACTGCATAGGTGAGGGAGTTAATGACTAGATTTGATTTATCGTCGCAGTCTTGCTGCGCCATGGACTGGGGTTTGTGAAATGTTTTTTGAAGCATAGCTTTCACGCTGTTCAAACCTCGTATTTTGCGTTGAGTTTCGCTGTTGTCTAGTTTCGGTAGGCCACGAGGATTGCTGAACGTTACGTCCGGTGGATGATCATTGGTCAGAGATTTGAATTTATCTTCAACATCTGGTATGTAGGCACCGTTGATGCTGAGTCTTTGTAGGCCATTTGTTATAATTTTTTGCCGAGCATCCACGGATGCATTCATTGTTTTAGGGTAATTTGTTAAACCGTTACTGGTATCACTATAATGGTTTGTGTGTGGAATGATTTGTTGATTAGGAGGAGTCATAAAAGATACTGCTGTTGGGCTGATCTTACTGTGTGCGGAAGGTGTTGTGATGATCAAGTTGTTTGTGCTAAGTGGAGGAGTTTGCCCTTTGTGCAGCTGAGCTTTTGGATTCATTGTGGTGATTTCCTGAATTCGTTCCTGAACACATAGTGCAGTTAGACGAGCTTCCGCATCATGATCCCAGCAGTCTTCGCAAGTGTCTTTTATTACTTTAGCGGCAACGCTTTTCTCATAGTTTATCGGGAATCTTGGTCTGGTCTTATTTCTGGACACCAGAACCTGCATTTGTTCGAAGCTAGGATTCGTACCGATCTCCTCTTCATAAGGAGCTTTATATTCTGGAACAGCAGTTTCATCTGAGTAAAAATCTTCACATCTCGTTGCCAATTCCCATAACACTAATCCCAGTGAATAGACATCTATTTGCTTCAGAGCAGACTCACAATCTCTCAGATTGACCGCGCCTTCTAGCACTTCTGGTGCCATGTACCGTAATGTACCAACTTCGTTGATACTTTTTGTTTCAGCAAGAGCAATCTCTCCGCGACATTCATAACGAGGTCCAAAGGTCTTCAGAGCAAAACCCAAATCGCAGATGCAGCATGACAAATCAGCCTTCACTAATATGTTCCTGGAGTTGAGATCACGGTGACATACACATGGTTTGATTATATCTCCTTTGCGAATTTCAGTGTGTAGATGTGCAAGTCCGTTAGCGACCGACTTCCCCATTCGACAAAATACTCCAAAAGGCATCCTATTATCGGTTAACCAGTCTTGCAAACATCCCAAGGGGGCCAATGACAGCACCAACAGGTATTCAATCCGGTCGTCCATTGTTCTACGCTCGTCACAACCTGTTGAATTGGAAAAATATTGCATTAACTTTGCTCAAACTCATTTTGTTAGGCCAAAAAATTATTAATATTGTAATTACTATTTAGTTTTGCACCATTTCATATTTTCCGAACCGCGTGGACATAATCGTGCCACCCCTACCCCCAACACAGCAATAAAAAATGGCTTTCCTTACTGCAACCTGCAAACAGCGGAGCAGTAGGTTGTATTAACAATTCCATTATTCTAAGTTGTGACTTTCTTATCGAGGTTTATTGAGAGTTTCAAGAAAACATAATTTTCTCACTTTTACTGATAAACATGCAGCAGGCTGACGAGATATTTGTCAAAAATACTAGTAAGATATATCGAGGTTCTTAACAGTTAATAATGTAACATCCGAAGCTTCAACAATCGTTTAGTTCACGCCGTATTTAGCCAATTTTTACAACCTACAGGACAATTGTTGGACAACTTCTTTTATTTTCAATGATTACGAATAAAATACTAGTCTCGGAAAAGCCCTATAGCGGCTCTATTTCTCGGT
The DNA here is from genome assembly GCF_002204515.2 of Aedes aegypti. Taxonomy (NCBI): domain Eukaryota; kingdom Metazoa; phylum Arthropoda; class Insecta; order Diptera; family Culicidae; genus Aedes; species Aedes aegypti. Next base: position 147,395,873 of record NC_035108.1, read on the forward strand.
TGAAAAATCTCAGATCAACAATGTTCCTGCATGATGGCGTAAAAGACTTGAGCGATTTCTCTTCATTGATCCTGCTAATAACTCCGCCAAATTAAAAAAAAAAAAAAAAACATATTTTGTTCTTGAAGTAACTTTTATTGATTCTCTATCCTACAGCATGAAGACATATAACGAGAAGTATCAGTTTTCTCCATAAAAGGGCATCCAAAATTTCATTTTGTCAGATAACTTGTATCAACCTCCAAATAATAGTTAAGAATGTTACAATAGACGGATTCCATGTCAAATCGGTCAGTCAAGAACTCAAGATGCTTACTGTATCATCAGAACGTATTTATTTTGACAAAAAATCAAAATTTTGAAAATTGACCAAAAGTTGTTCTTAGAAAAACTTTTTTATTAAAAATTTCTCCATCATGAAACTTTGTCCCAAACATCTTTTTACTATCAAGATTCTATGGTGAAAATTTAAAAAATATTGAAAATGGGGTTTTTGTATAATTTAAAATTCAAGTTTTATTTTTTGATTTTTCTATGAAAATAAATAAAATATTTTTTCAGTGTATATTTTTTTCTTATAGTCCAAACGATTCACTACAACTTCTTCATAGAACATTTTTCTCTAAAATCAACAGTTTCGGAGTTAGAATTTTTCAAATAAGTTGCATGCAAAAATTTATAGGCCATTTTCAAAAGTTACACTTGGGTCAAAATGATCAATTTTTCCATGGCAAACACTTATTCTACCATACCAAAAACATGTGCAAAATTTAATCCAAATCGAAGATGGTCGAGTTCTGTGACTGACCGATTTGACATGGAATCCGTCAATACTTGTTTCAGCATTGATAATTTATGTTTCTGACATCACTATGGCTGTTAATATTTATATTTTCTCGAGAACTGCATAAAGGTTCTGCAAGAAATGAATTCTCCAAGAATGAAATGAAGTTATAATTTTTTTCCCAAAAATATCACACGGAATTTATTTGTTAACCGCACAAAAAATATCTTCAATTTCATGAATGAATTTGCTAGCCAAAATAATAAAAAAACGAGAAAATTACTTTATGAATTTATCAAATTGTGTGTGCACGAATTTATCAAATAATGTATGCAATAAAGATTCCTTCAAGTGTTCATTTATAATTACCGTAATGGCTGTTTTTACATATTCTTTGGAAAAGTTTTTCAGAAATTTACTCCTGAACTTGTCTAGTATTTATAACCGAAATTTGTTTTAACCTTTACAGTACTGGGTGCCGATCACCCTAGGTACCCCAACAAATTTGGACCTAAATCTAAAACCATAACCAAATTGAAATTTTTGATGCATGAATCAAAAATATGATTCATTTATGATATTCTCTGATAATTTTATCAAAATCGATCAAACGATTACGAAGTTACAGAATTTTGAAACTTCGATGTCGGCACCCAGTACTGTAAAGGTTAATTTTAACTTATAGAAAGTATCCCAAAAATTAGTAGAAAAAAAACATATTTTTACGAAGACGAATTGAGTAATTAGTCTTTTGGGAACTTGTAATCAGAAGACACAGTGTGTTTGTTTGACGATTTGAGACATGAATTTGCGAAAAAATACGCGTTCTAGTGAAACTCGAACTCACGACTCCGTGTACGCTAGACCGGCGCTTTAACATTAACACTCATTAACGATCAACGCTCCGTCATCGCAATCATCGTCATCATCGAAACTTCAAAAGCAGTTTTTCTGTTCAAAAATAAAAATTATTCCATGAAAATGTGTTCACTGTGTTTCGGTTGGAGAATAGAATACAGTGAACACATTTTCCTGTAAATTTTCGTGATTTTGATCGAAAAACTGCTTTTGAAAATTCCGAAATTAATGACGGATCGTGTCCCCTTAATGTATCCCGAGTTGCGTCCTCCTGGCGCAGTTGGTCGTAGAGCTGAATTTCGTGCCGGCAAGTATTCGGCTTATAGGTATGCGGCTGTAGACAGTGTTGTGAAAAACTCAATTTCCCACAACTCACGCTTGACATTTTTCATGCGTGAGATGTCAATCATGCAACTCAGCAGTCAAGAAATCATGGATGAGTTGGCTCAACTTTTTAACTCATTGTCTCGTATTTCCACAGTTTACTCACACACGGCAATAATTTCTTGTTAGTCTGGTAAAATTGTGTTAATCCTTTCTAACGGAAACAACAACATTCGGGTTTCACGAGTTTTTGCCGGGTTTTGCGACTGAATCATTTTTTACGGTTTGAGTTGATTGAGTTGATTTTGCATCAAAATCTCAAGCGTGAGATTTGCAAAGCAGATCTATAATGAGTTTGCTCTCCGGGAGAGCGTATTGATTGAGATTTGAGTGTGAGTCTATCAACACTGGCTGTAGAGCGTAAGAACTCAGTATCCATAAACAATTCGCTCTCACTTGCGATTGGGAGATACAAACGTGAGCGTGTTGGGGGTTAGGCATCTAAGTCCGAAAGAGACATGGATTTGCGAGAAGAGATGTGTTTATAGTTAGTACTCGGATTCAGTTTGGCTTTCTATTCCGCAGAATCATAAGGTGTTCTGTAGCTTAGTTGGTTAAAGCGCCGGTCTAGCGTACACGGAGTCGTGAGTTCGAGTCTCACTAGAACGCGTATCTTTTCGCAAATTCATGTCTCAATTTGTCAAACAAACACACTGTGTCTTCTGATTACAAGTTCCCAAAAAACTATGTTTCAGACATACAAGCAAATCTGGTTTATACATGAAGTAAAGGGCAAACATTCATTAATGTATTAAGTAATTCTTTGGTTTAGTTCAATTTCTCGTGGGATTCTTTTTTGCTCTACTCCATGAATTCCTCCAAAAATGCTTCTAACGATTTATTTCCAGAAAGCTCCCTCAAAATTTTTTTTGAGGTGGAATTTGTGGCTCACAAAAATGTTCCCAAATGATTCCGAAGAATCTCCAATGATTTTTTTTTTCAAATTCTACTTATTTAGGCTCTGGAGTTTTCTTATCAATTTTACTTAACATTTTTACAAGGATTCCTAAAATATATTTTTTATAAGGATAAAGGATTCATGGAAGGATTTATGGCATTATTTCAGACTTTTATTCATGATTTTTTTTTCAGGTATTCTTTTCAGCAAATTGACATAAAATTCTAAAGGATTGTCTCTTGAATATTTTTCAAGTTGTACCTTTTCGAATTCTTCCAGTAATCACTCAAAGCATTAGATCTTAGCATTCGTATAGCAATTCCTGTAGGAGTATTTTTTCCAGAGTATTTTCAACTTCAATCGTTGAGGGTTTTTCAAGAATCTCTCCTAAAAATTATAGATACCTCAAGAAGAGATATTTTGAAAATTTATTTTGTTTTTAGTTTTCAATACTTATTCCTTGACTACGATCCAGTAATTTGTGAGACATATTTCAGTAATTTGAAGGCTATTTTGTCTTTATTTCCTATATATGATTAATACCACTAGTTTCGCAATATTTGACGTAGGAATACAATCTAGCAATTGCCTTAAGAGTTCATGTTATATATCTAAGGGGTCCTAGGATCCAGAAAAGGGAATTCCTTGCAAAATTTCTTCTCGGATTCCATAAAATGTTACTTCAGAAATTAGTGCAAGGAATTCTGGAGCAGTTGGTATTAGGAAAGGTTTATCGAGCTATCTCTGAGATAATTCTTTAAATTTGAAGGAATTTAAATGATCTGGGAGCAGTATCTAGTGGTGAAACAGTAATTACTGATGTTCATACTGAAGGAACCCAAGTAGGAAATCCTCTTAAGTCCATGCACCAACGTTTGGAAATAATATAGGATGCATTTATCCTGAGATATGCCGTAGGAAAGGGTTTTAATATCAGAAGATTTATATTGTTTGAAGTAATACTAATAGTCTTATTTTGATTCCTAAAGTTAACAAGGCAATCCTTGAAATAATCCAGAGTTATTTCGGATAAATAATAATTTGAAGAAAATGCTTGAAAGTACAGTTGAGGAATTCTTGGAGGATTCATTGGGTGAATTCTTTGAGGAATACTTTGTATATTCCTTTGAACCTTCCAGAAAAAAAATCAATGAAGAAGTTTATGAAGGATTCGTTGTTAAAAGACCGTTAAGGAGAATTTGCATCGAAGCTAACCTCAAATTTCCAAAAGTTCAAATGTAGAGAAACTGAAAACTTGATCGGTGACCGATTTATGGCCAGCGTGTGACCAATCCATTACAGTCGGTGACAAAAGTTAGTAACCAAATGCTGTTTCCATACAAAATGCCAAAGTTTGGGGATCTGTATCTCAGCTTCTGGTAGGTTGAATTGGTTGAAATTTGGATGACGAACTACAAATAACTTGAAGTGTATACTGAGTTAACTAAATTGTAGTCATTATCCGAGGAGTATCAGAGGGTTGGTCAAAGAGAAAAGTAAGTATTCGAGAGATTTTTCGATTTAATTAAAAAACGGTGAGCTGTAAGTGGTTGGTTTGCAAGTTTGTGTAACTTCCGAAAGTGAACAACTTTGCTGCAGAAGCTAACCAAACAAAACTTATCGTTTTTTTAATTAAATTGAAAAATCTCTCGGTTACTTGCTTTTCTCTTTGATCAACCCTCTGAAACTCCTCGGAAAATGACTGAAATTTAGTGTGTATGCTCAAAACTTCAGGTGATTTGTAGTTCGTCATCCAAATTTCAGCAAATTCGGGCTACCAGAAGCTGAGATACAGGTCCCCAAATTTGGGTATTTTGTATGGAAATACAGCATTTGGTTACTAACTTTTGTCACTGACTGTAAGTTTCCAGCTCAAATCGCTGTTTAGTTCTCCAGATTTGTGCTCTTGAGAATTTAAAGTTTGGCTTCTATTCACTTTCACCTTAAATTATGTAACTCACAGAATATCGGAATATTTTCGGAATTCAATTGACACAATTGATTACAATCGACACAGATTTTTAAAATAGAAGAGTTTTTCGAGAACGTGGCAAAAAATGGTGCATACAACCAAAAACGTTTCATGTAACCTAGCTTTTAAATAAAAAAAAATATGGTGCACTTACCAAAATAGCTTAACAAGGCTGGTGATTCCATCAAAGGTATGCTGTAGATATCCTTTTCATTTAGGAAGTACTGCCTTTGCTGAGCAGTAAAGATCTTCACTGCTACGTGCTGCTCATTTACGATACCTTTCCATACAGTTCCATATCTGAAAAGGGACCAAAGTGAATTATGCTTCTACCATCTCATTAGAATGAAAATTTGTAAACTTACTTTCCCTGTCCAATCATAGACACAAGCTTCAAATTATCCACATTGTACAAATTGGAGCTGTAGCCCGGTCCGGATGGAGCCAACGGCGCAAGTTCCGAAACAGCCTTTGTCGTAGTCCGACACGTCAGAAAGCCAATGATCAACATCAAAATGATCCCAACCATGGCAAAGCATATGTAAACCGTTGGCGAACTCCAGATTGAAGTGTACGGTGCAAACGGTGTGTAATCGCCATCTGTTGCCAAATTGGCGCTATCGGTCAGCATAGGGTTCGTAGCATAGCTGAAGTTCCCGTTGCAATTGTCTCCTGAACAGCAGCAGAAAAAGTGGCCGCTTTTGGTTTCCTTGTAACTGATGCACTCATTGTTGATGCACGTTTCCTTTTTGTCCGAGACTTCCCAGCAGCCTGAATGTGCGCAGAAAAGTGAAATGCATTGATCAAGTGAACATTCTTGAGCTTATTCAAACACTTACCTTGAACGACAACCTTGGTTGTGTTCTTCACTGCGTCTATTGTCCATAAGGCGTAGCAAAAGGTTGCATAACGTGAACACGATACCACAGTAGACTAGAATTGAAGAAATATTTGATAATATATATTAACAATATATGACATGATTAGCATAATCATGATACATACGGTATTTTTGTCGACAAGTCCATCATCTGTGGAATCTGCGGGATCGTCATAGCTGTCATAATCATCTGAATTATCTGGATTCTGCTGATTGTTAGTGTTGGTTGTAGACGTTGTCCCGTATTGAAGACATGTTCGTACCTTTAACGGTGTTCCTGTTTGAAAATTCATATATAATACTGTAAGATCTGTCTACTCTACATGATTACATATTTTAAGGTTGACCTTACATGGTTTGAAAGCCCAATACTCTATGACTAAAGGAAGTTTACTAATGTAAACCACCCTTATGGTTCCCGCAATAGTAAAGAATTTTGAGCTTTAATGGTAGATTTTATAGTTTTTTTTTCGGTAAAACTGTTTAGAGATGTTCAGATATCGGTTTCGATAGGTCTCAAACGGAACACTTATAGACCCTTTAGTATCCAGCTATGTAGCGCTTTAATCATAGAGTATTGGGCTTTACCGCTCTTATCGAACTGTGCCGGTTGAATAATTATGGTTCTCGTGAAATTCAGGTTTCCGGGAATATGTCAAATATATCAAATATTGGTATGTATTGGTTTTAAATTTTAAGGTTATCAAGTTTCATCAAATTGCATTAGCAAATTGATTATTACCTTGCTCTTTTGACTTCCTGACCGCCGGTTGACCATTCTAAAATATTTTCCGGGGTATAATATCTACTTTTCAATATAGTCCCATAAATATAAGAATCATAGTTCTTGCAATTGTATTTGAATCCAGTGGTCATTCATGTACAAGATCTCTATGAAATTGTAGGTGAAACAAATTTCTCAATGCAGTGACGCGATCGCGTTCACAGCAGTGGATAGGCTAAACAATTGCAATACAGGTTCAAAATATTGGACCTTATTGAAATGTTTTGAAACTAAAACAAATAACATTTGAGGTGATCACAAAAAAGGGGTTTCAATGACAAAAAACCTACTGTTGAGAAAGCTAGCTTTGAAGTTTTTAGCAATTTTATGTTCTGTACCATTTTTACGGGAGCCAAACAAAAAACAAGCCTGGCTTTTACGAATTATGAAATTGTTCCTATATTAGGGGAAAATCAACTGAAAATGCTTTTAGAGTGCTTGAAAGCAGCGGGATTTTTCAGTATGTATACGTCAAAACCAATGTCACTTGCATCTCTTTACATTTGGGCCCCTCATTTTTTAATTTCGATACCCGTACAAGACTTACTTTAAAAGCTGAACAGAGATTGCTCTTGGAATTTGGCAACAAGCCTGGCTTTTACGAATTATGAAATTGTTCCTATATTAGGGGAAAATCAACTCATTTTTTTAATTTCGATACCCGTACAAGACTTACTTTAAAAGCTGAACAGAGATTGCTCTTGGAATTTGGCAAAGGTTTGGTTCGGAGTTATTTAAAAAGTGGTCAAGGAAAACATCAATTAAGTGCTCCATAGAACCTATGGAGTACTTCTTTAGGGCATTTTGATATGGTTTTGCTTCTGTAGTTCATCCACAGCGGAATACGTTTTTGTCTCAAGCACCAAAATACCGCTAAGGGTTGCTGAATCCATTCCCGTTTTAAAAAATATTATAGCACGTCTAGTTTTTGAGATATTGGCTGACGAAAATACAAAATTTGTCTATTTTAGCCAACTTGTAGCCAAGTTTACCAGCTTGTATGGTAATTTATTTGCTTTATTTGCCATCAATTTAATCTCAATTTAATCGTGCAATTTCAACCAAATTATATCTGAAATGACAGTTAAAGTTCATTTTGCATGCTTGGTGGATTAGATCTCAAAAAAGTTTGATACATCATACCTTGAATTTTATGTAAACTTCAATGAAATTATTATTTCATACAACTTTGACGACCTGCAGCTAAAAATTGTGACGTGCTGGAATATTTCGGAGAACTGCATCAGATTCAGCAACCCCAAATCTACCAGAGACACATAATTTGATCCTTGAGGCACACGAAAATGCCATTTTTGTTACGCTGTGTGATGTATTTAAATATTTTTTTCAAGAAATTTTAGTAAAAATTTTTCTGATGTTCTCGTATGAACTTCTATGAAATTACATTACAGAAATTTGTTCAAAAAAATCTTCCTTAGTTAAGAAAACCTCAGAGGCTTTCCATTAACCACGTGGTCATTTTGTCGGGATTCCATTTTGTCTATATAACAATTTTAAAATTTGTATGGACTGTGGTCTTTGGTCAGGGCAATAAATGATTCCCACGTGGTTTAAGGACGACTCCTCAGATATTTCACGAACATCAATGTTTACATCAATTTTGTAACGTATAAAAAGTGACTGATAAATGATCTAGAAATCAAGACAAGCTTTAGAAATAGTCATTTGGAGTTACTCCAAGAACAAGCACTAAAGAAATCCTTTGAAATAAGTAACAATTTCAAGAGGGGTTCGATCCCAGGTCCACAACTAATAGACTGTATTTTTACAATAAAGCAAAGTCAGAGAAACTTGCAAAATATCAAAGCCAATCTCTTTAAAAACGTCGGATGAAACTACCCGAAAATGTAAGGAACATCACATTAACTTTAAAATTTCAGGGTTGTATATTTTTACCAGGGAACCTAGGGAGCCCAAATAGCCGTAGCGGTAAACGCGCAGCTATTCAGCAAGACCAAGCTGAGGGTCGTGGGTTCGAATCCCACCGGTAGAGGATCTTTTCGGGTTGGAAATTTTCTCGACTTCCCAGGGCATAGAGTATCTTCGTACCTGCCACACGATATACGCATGCAAAAATGGTCATTGGCATAGTAAGCTCTCAGTTAATAACTGTGGAAGTGCTCATAAGAACACTAAGCTGAGAAGCAGGCTCTGTCCCAGTGGGGACGTAACGCCAGAAAAGAAGAAGAAAGATATTTTTACCACAAAAACGTTGTACGAAGAGTGGTACCCCTGTTGGTTTGACCGCATTCAATCTGTACCCTTATTAATTTGTAGTCCGCTAATTTGCACATCGTTCAAATTAAAAGTGGTTCAAAGTCCTTCAGGTCTTGGAACAAAGTGGAGTGAAAAGGAACGTTGTGAAACGAATCAGAACAGTCAACGAGGTAATCATAAGTACGATTTTATGTTGTTCATAGGATAACCAGAACTTCAAATTAAAAATGAATCACGATGTGCGTAGCGTTCAAATTAGTGGGGGTGCACGGTAAGCCAATAAACATTTCTCACAATTATTTTGATGATTTCTAGAACATACATTCCAATTTTGTTCGCATAAACATATCCTGTTGTAAAATGAGTCAATATCATGAAATACTTGAAGGGTCCTACCTGTCCTACCCAATTTTCACGCCTCTGCCTCAATATAACCCGGCATGAAAGTTCTTGTAATTGCCCCAGTCGTTCGCTCGTGATCGATACAAGATACAATACGCCTATGGAGTGATGTAATACATGGTAAAAATATTCAAGGTTTAAATTTCGACCCATTTTTCTAATTTAAGTTTAAGGTGAAGATGAATCGAAGCCAAACCTCAAATTTTCAAGAGCACGGATCTGGAGAACCGAAAATCCGCTTAAGCTGGTGGTGACCAATCGATTAAGTTTTCAGCTCAAATGGGCGTCCGGTTCTTCAGATTCGTGCTCTTGAAAATTTTAAGTTTGGTTTCGATTAATCTTCACCTTAAATATGATGTAGTCGTTATTTGAGCGGGAAAATTTGCTAAGGTTGTGGCAAAAAGAGGCTCAATCGTGTCATGTAATAAAATCATGATTTTATCCAAAGTTTCACGCCACTATTATCCCAGAGGTTGACCTAGATTTGATCCTAGTGTGGCTATTCCTTTCCTTTTTTGTTTTTATATTTTTAACAAAAATTATTTCAATTTCTCCAGCGCTTCCATTAGTAATTATTCGGGAATTTATTTAGAAACTGTTCCTAAAATTAGTTCTGATGTTTGTTTTTTCCAATGATTACTTTTGAGTTTTGATAAAAAGATTCTTTCTAAGGCTTCGTTTACAACGGTCATCCTTTCGTAAGCTCTTCTTAACATTAAAGTACATCAGAGTTTCAAAACTCTGTAACTTCGCAATCGTTCGATCGATTTTGATGATATTTTCAGGAAAAAAAAAAGTTATATTTTTGATTTATGCACTGAAAATTTCAAATTCGGTGATAGGTTCTTAGGTCCAAATGTGTTGGGGTACCTAGAGTATTTTATAATGAAAATGATGGGGGAAATGCAAGAAACCTTGTTGAGAACTTTAAAAAATCAATGTAACATTGATATACTTGTACAGAATGTATCACCTGTTTCAGTTTGGAGACTATTTTGGTCGCTCAGGGCATGGTCACCGTTTATCGGTCTCGGGTGGAAGCCTTAATGGATATTTTCAAAATATCATGCACTGATACAGTTCGTACATTTTCTACCCAGAAGTGAATAATAAAGGGGTTCTGATCATTTTCGGACGTTCGGTGACAGGTTCCGATAGGGCTACAAATGGTCACGTTTGGGACCTCCTGTGCAGTTGTCATGTGACAGCTTGAATAACATGTTTTTCGCACAGAATTGAATTTAAATCTTCTCATATGCTTCCTTTTCTGTTTGGCCTTACGACTCAACCGGAATAGAGGTTGTTTCTAAACTTGGATATTCCGGGGTAACATTGATCGCAATGAGCCTCCTCGCAAAAAGTTCGGATCAACATATATCGATGAAATATTTTCAATGCGTGAATGATTATTCTCTTACTTCTATTCATGAGCTAATAAACATTTTTTTTCGAAAATTAAGTTGTGTTCATGCATAAATTTTTCAACTTTTGGTAACAATGATTTTCATGATTATGGGTGAAACGATCAAAGAATCATATCTCACATGAGTTCTAAAAACGATATGAGCAAAAGAAATGCAGTTAATACTAAAAATAACATCGATGAAAACGATTCCGTTGAGGAAACATTCGTAAATATGCTCAGTTAAGCAAAGTTCACAAATTACAATAAAGAATGCAGAATTTCCTTAGTAGATTACCTATCTTTAGGAGTATTCCACAATTCAAGATAATTATCATTTTGAAATTATTAAAAGTAAATGACTTGTAAGAGTTTGGCCTTTATATTCAGCTTCAGAGAACATGATTTTAGTAAGCAATGATATTTTCAATAATACCGATCGTTGTTTTCATGGATCAATGTAACCCCATAGTAGCTGAATAAGAAAATCACTTAAAACATTTTTTTTAAACATGCTTCAAACTCCCAGAAAACAATATACAGTTTATAGACACGAACAATGGGTGCCAGCACTTGTTTTAAAAATATAAAACCTACAACATATACATTTTCCAATACAGTTATTATGAAATATCCAGAAAAATGATCAATGTTACCCCGGATTACGGTATCCGGTAAATCTATGTTTTTGCCTGTAGTCTTTTTTGGCCTACAGTTTACTCTACTTTACCTTCTTCTTCTTTTTCTTGAGCGATGCTAGGCTTAATACTAAACTTGATCCTGGAAAAACAGTTTTCATCTTTATTTCAAGTGTTTTTTTTTTGTATCAACAGTAAAACTACATTACCCAGACCATTTGAATGGTCTTTAAAAATAACCTTCTGTAACTTTGCTATATCTGGAATTTTTTATATGTTTTCATAGTGGAACCTCCAGGTTTTTCTACCATTTTCTTCTTTCTTTGTTGTAAGTTGTAAAAGTCTTTTTGTATTGATCCCATTGCCCAGAAACTTTTGTGCAGTTGAAAATCTGCCGAGATTTTTTCCTTAAGTTTTCTAAAGATTTATCCATTGGACAACTAGTATCATATGCCCGAATATTTTTTTCCAGTTATACTTATTTTCTGAAATTTTGTTTAGTTGTCTAGTGTGTTGATATTTCAATATTGTCATTCAATATGTTAAGATATTGTTGTTTAATTTTAACAGCGATTCATATCTGTCCCAGTTAGTATTCCTAGGATTTCTGTATGTGACTTTGATTTTTCCACTGGCCCAGTACTCAAACATTATGTGTTTGTTGTGGTCATATAATGTTTCATCATCTGAAACACGCCAGTTTTTTTTTTATATTTGTAGAAATCTAGTTCAATGGCATAGTTATGTCCAACACTTCTTGTCTATTTTTTGTTGTAAATGTAGGCTGATTTCCTTCGTTACATAAAACAATGTTGTTCGAAAATGCTTCATTTGCACCATTAAATTTATCACGTGCATCCATATTTTTGTGATTTCTGCAAAGAATGCATGGAGACGCGATTCAACTCAATTTTGAGTTGTTTCAACGTAATTCCGCAGTTGTTTATGATGATGATTGATGATTTGGTTCCACCATCTATTGTAGCAAGGCATCTGCTCAATGATCATACATCACCAAAATGCAAAGTTAAATTCGTATGTATGTATGTATGTATGTATATTTCCAAATTGATTTTTTTACGATACAAAAATTATGACATTTTTCATAAATGAAGATAGCATAAAACCAATAATTTTGGAATTATGTAGTTATCGTCTCAGGTGTCCGGTACTGGGGGGTCTTCCCCTAATAAAGTGAAGTAAACTATCAGAACTGCAAGGCAAATGGCTAAAAAATATTTTTCTAACCAGAGAACAATAGGTGTAAAACTTATACGGAATCCCAAAACTGAAACTTAAGGTCAACTTTATTTTTCTACGAGAATGATTTTCAAAATGCTTACCTTCAACATAAGTCCAGCTAAGCAAGCCAACCAGTACAATAATACAACCTGTGCATCTCATGATGATTGTTTTTTTCGGTTTACGTTGGTTCCTGTAGATATTTTTCACTGTTCTGGTTTATTGTTTGAGGGTGCACTTTTTTACGCGATTAAATGCCAACATCGATCAAACTTTGATTTTCCATTGTCCACGTTCTATTCCTATTTTAAGTATCAATTTTCTATCACACCTATCACTTATTCTTCGGAGTTTTCCTTTTTATTTCCAGTAGCACTAAAAGCACACGACACAAAATCAATCATGCTCATTTGCCACTTGGTCTTCGTCGTTTGCCCCTGTACAGGATATTCGAAAAACTACCTCTACCCGACACACACTTTCAATTTAGTGGGCGTTTTCAGCGTAATATCAATAGTTAGCAACATGTAGGGTTCACACATACAACAGATTTGTACAATTTAACAATGAGTTATAGTATATATTGCGAATGTGCGAATTAGAAAATACCGCATAATGGTAATTTATGGGTACGAACGAAACACCGATAAACACGTACGCCTCAAATGTATCCCATCATTGCGTATATTTTGTGTACGACACTTGCTATACAGCATTCAACTGGAATGTCGATGCCTACATAATGTACTGAGGGCATAGCACAGGAACAAACGAAAAAATCTATGTCAAACAGTTGAACCTGATTTTAGCAGAGTTTTATAAGTTCAAAACAAAAAAGTAATAGTTTCTCTAATTTAGCGATTACTTTCTCTTTTCATCTTTTTTGCACTAATTCTGATTGTAAAGATACTCAACATAAAAAATCCAATGAGTAGACGACCATAGTTTTTTTCTTTCATCACAACCAGCTTCATGAAAATTTTCATTCCTCGAATTGAAACAATTTTGGATGGGTTCCCGTACTATATCGACCGCAGCCAAACATTTTTTTATCGTTGTACATTGGCGTGATATCAAAATTTAAACGTGGGCTAACTATGAAGTACTTGAAACAACTGTGAAAAAAATCCCGAGTACTACATAGACCGACGTTGAGTACCTAAACAAGTTTTGCACGACACTATACCAATATCACAAGTAATCCAAATGAAGTCTATTATCACAAATCCGGATTTGCGCAATCTATTGTTTCAACCGGAATATTGAAGCAACCGACCGGAATACAACTCAGAAGTTTGAAAAATATTTCGATATCACTCCATTTGCGTAGCAACTTTGTTCCCAACGCCACTACGTCTGGAATGATATTGATTTTTTTTCCTGTGCGAACAAATTTTCTCCGAGCGAGAGCACGCTGCTCTCCGAAAGAAAACCACCATGCTGGGCCGGAGGGTGGCACGCTATTGCCTAGGGGGACCTGGGGTGAAATGCACCAGTCAAGGGAGAGGTGCCAAAATGACGGTTGAATAACATATGTATATGAATTGATTTCAATGCACGAGTTAAAGTGATTTGTATCCACCATACATAGTTTTTGGCGAGTTTTTATCCTAATTGTAGTAAATTCATGGAAAATTAGATTTTCAGTAGGTACTAATTTTTCCAGAATAGTGTTTTTTATGTGGAGCAGAATGAACTCCTTTTTTGAGAAAAAAAAACGCACCCTATGAGGCAAACCTCATCTAAGCAGAAGGGCATATTGCACCGCACCAATAAGGCTAATTTTACATGCTTGATGTAATGTGCAAAGCCGTCACTATGGTTGAACCAAGCCAAGTTGGTGTGAAATTTACAAACAAAATTGTCATTGGATTACCGATTTCTCTAATCGATCCAAATAAATTCATGAATATTTTAAATTAGAATGCACTTTCTTCGAATGGTAAAGAGGATGAGCTGTTTTATTTTTTAACAGCTAATAACATAGGGGAACCTGGTCCAATTCGGACCTTGTTCTAATTCGGACCATCAAGCATTTTTCAATACTGGCGTAACTGTAGAGATCGTGAGTATCGTTGTTCTACCCACCGTCTGGCTTGGATCTAACTCAATAAATTTGACGCCTTTCAGTTAATTCGTTTGACTTTTATAATAGTTAGTTGTTTTGAAGTACTCTGGTGTGCTGTCGGTTAGCAATTTTTCCAAGCTTCTGTAAGTGACCATAAATCTCCAATGTTTCTGTGTTATTTTATAATCGAATCCTCTAAGCCAAAACTTTCATCTGATCATATGGCTTTGATATATCTATGCACTGTTTGTGCTCAACTAGTTTGAAAAAAAAAAAACACAAAATGTGTGTTGGTCCAATCCGGACCTTTTGATATGGTTCAAAAGGGACCTCTTGATTTTCAACGAGCACTCAGTCTATTCCAAGAGCTCCATCCCGTGAAAGTCTTCTCGGCTTGGTTGAAAATCACAAATGTTGTAATATTGATCGATGATGTCTTTGTTTCTGGTGCGGTCAAGAAAAATTCTTCGAAACAATCTAAGAAATACGGTAGACCACCAAAAAAATAAAGGAATCAATAATCCAGCTACCGTAAAATCGGGTGTAATTGATCAGAAGGGTGAAATTGATCATCGTATCACACGATTTTATTTATTCGTAATAGAGCACAAATATCAATGTAAGCTGCAGTAAATGAACGTTGTTTGTCGTAGCTATTGTCTAATTGTGTGTTGTGAAGTTTTTTGCGTTGAAGAATGTTTATTACTATGAAAATAATGTAAAATTTCAAAATCATGCACGGTGCAGTATTGACAAACACCTATAAACTTCTACTTCTAAGCAAGGTTTTGATCATGGTATAAACCTGAAAGTTTGTGAGGATGCTTGAGATATATCCCCAAACCAGATTTCATCACCAAACCTCGTACCAATTAGCTCAAATGGTTGAAATAATTGAATTTCTGTTAGATATCATTGAATTCCTTCGGAAAGTGCATACATTTAGGCGTTTTCCGTGTAATTCTTGAAATTTAACTATTCGTTATTTATATAAGAATTGCATTGTTAGGAATTCAACAAGCATATTCGGTTTCAGGGAGCTCAAATTCATCATGTAGAGTTGTTTTGAAAACTAACAATATTGGCATTGACAAGTGATCAATTTCACCCCGAAATGAGATCCCCTGATTTTTTATTTTAGAGATATTTGTTAGCACTAAAATGAAATTTGTTAGAAAATTTCGGTACATGAGTCGATGAGGCTCACCTTCGTACTTATTTTCCTGCATTTAGTTGTTTGACATTGTTAACATTATAGAAAACAGACCAGAAAAACCGTGAAAAATGATCAATTTCACCCGAAATTACGGTACCGTAAAACGGGGTAACTTTGATAATGCGGGTGACTTTGATAGTGCGTAGCCCACCACAAACTAAACGAAATATCATAATTTCTGTTAATCAGTTAAGCAAAACGAATGCAAAACTAAAGAATATTAGTATGAAACTTCATGAAAGAGCGGTTTTCATTTGAATCAAGAACATATTAGCCTTTTTATGCGATTTAAAAAAAAAATACACAATTTTAGCATTTTCGAAACGCTTACAATCTGTTCTACGATCACTATTTGATGTAGTTTTGAATAGTTGGCCACTTATTTTTGACAGCTTAGTTATCATAGAACTTGCAATCGGTCTCAAATCTCTTAGCGAAAAGCATTTTCACAAAATGGGACCATTTTTGTAATCTAAGTCACAAATTTCCATATAACGTTAAACGCCTAGAGGTATGCAATGCCCTACAAATGTTCGTTATCCATTCAATTTTGTTCGAATCTTGCTCCATTATCAAAGTTACCCCAAAACAGAAAACCGACTTTCGATTTTATGAAAAATTATATATCCATTCATAATAAATCTTTTGCCAATCTATCGACTGTAATCGATAGCTAGGATGCCAGTACTTGTTTTAAAAATATAAATTGTACATCTTTGAAACAGCATGCATAAATATTCAAGTTTTCTTCGAAAAAACTATCAAAGTTACCCCGTTTTACGGTACTTGATAAGCATCAGCCTATTTTGGATACGGCTTCCCAAAATAGTTTGACAATACGATACAAAAAGACGTTTACGATTGCTGAGAACCTTTTTAGTTCACCTTTTCAACCCGATATTTTCATGCAAAGTTTAAATGTGTTGAAATTTTACTGTATTCAAGATTTTCTTGAATGTATTTTGTCAAAATGACAAAAAGCTCCAAAATATGTATGTTTTTTTTCGCGATATCTTCCATATATGATGGTCCGTTTGAAATTGAATTAAGGAGAGTGAACTTTACTTAAATTTGAACCAGTTTTGGATTTCACTCTCGTATTTTTAAGAAATTCACATTCTACTTGAGCTACATCTGACTCGAATTAAATTAAAATTTTTCACAAATTGGGTTTATTTTTTATGCTTGAGCTTACAGAAGAAATTCAATAAGCTTTGATACCAAACAAATCGGAGTTATATTTTATAACTACCATAGCATAAACGATAAAACTTAGGGTGGTCCGAATTAGAACATGGCGGGTCCAAATTGAAACAGGGTTGGTCCAATTCGGACCTTCTGGAGCATTTTGTTCAAACATGTCTAGTAATGTCCCGGTAGAAGATATCCCAGAACTCTCTGAGAGAAAAGTGTGCGCGCTGAACTAGGCGTTTACGTAAACATAAAACTATTCATGTCGTTCATCATACTGAAAAGATATGGCCAATAAACTGTTACTAGGTCCGAATTGGACCATGTTCCCCTACCTATAGCAGTCATTACTGAAACTTAATTAAAACCTGGATCCAATCTCAAAAGAGATAAAAAATTTTTTGTTTATCGTAATAATCGACTTGATGGAGCATGTGGGGGAGTTGCAATCATCATTTATAGGCGTATAAAACATCAACTTTTTTCGTCATTTGAAACTAAAGTTTTTGAAAAAAGTGTTTCTGTTGAAACATAGCTTGGTAAATATACCTTCATAGCTGCCTATTTGCCTTTTCAATGTTCTGGGCAGCAAGTTAAGTTGCTCCAGACTGATTGCGAAAATTGACTCGCAATAAATCTTTTTTTTTGTCATTGATGACTTTAATCCCATGCATCGCTCATGGAATAATTCGCAAAGAAATTCCAACGGCAGATTTTTATTTGATGAGTGTTCTTCAGGATATTTCTCAGGATATTTTCAATACCCTGATAGTCCTACATGTTTTTTCTTTCCTAGAGACCCTTCTACCATTGATTTGGTCTTAACCGACTTTAGTATTCTTTGTAGCCAACTGATTGTTCATGCTTATTTTGATTCTGATCATGCCCCTGTTACATTTCAAATATCCCATGAAGCAATTTTCAATCCGCTTTCAATTATTTTCGAGCCGACTGGATCATATATGAAACATATATCGATAGTAATCTTTCTTTACATTTCTTTACAAACAAAACTTGATATTGATAATGCTCTTGAAAATTTAACAAATTTCATTGTTGAAGCCAGGGGCATTGTAATACCAAAATGTAAATCCGTGATTATTGACAATGATCTTTAACTCTTGATCCGTCTTCAAAACGAGAAGGCAATTTCAAAGCACTCGCGATCCTGCTACGAAAATTATATGGCAGGATCTGCAAAAAGAAATTAAAAAACGTTTTTCACAATTAAGAAACAAACATTTTGAAAATAAAATTTCTCAATTGAACCCTGGTTCTAAGCCCTTTTAGAAATTATTTAAAAATTTTAAAACCTTAGAAGCCAATACCAGCATTCAAAAAGGAAAACAAATTAATACTAACTAATTGCGAAAAAGCTCTAAAATTTGCTATGCAGTTTGAAAGCGCGCACAATTATGCAGTTTGAAAGCACACACACTTTCTATAGGACTCTCTAGTCCAATAGAAAGTTACTCAGGTCTTCGATAACATTCTCAATCAAGTTTTCGAATTCTTGGATGACTTGGAAGAAGTGAAAATCTATATAAATAAAAATGGAATGGTGTTTGTTTGTCACGAAATGGCTAACGATCGGGTCAACGGATTTGGATGATTTCTTCTCCGTTTTGTTCGTCAAGGGTTCCGACGTGTTTGTGTGTATGAAAATCCCAAGATATTAACCAGGAAAGTCGGAAAAACGAGAGTGCATAGAACTGTCATTTTGTATGGGTTCCAAAACGTTTTTTCAACAGCCTACTTGATGGCAAGACGAAGTTTGCCGGGACCACTAGTTAATAATAAAAATTCAAAGTGAAAGTCCCCGGCGATGATGAAATTTTCTTCATCCTGATCAGAAAGTAGCTTGTCATTCTTAGTGGATATATTTAACAAATGCTTGCAGTTGGCATATTTTTCTGACAAATGGAACATATTAAGGTTGTTCTTCTTCTTCTTCTTCTTTCTGGCGTAACGTCCCCACTGGGACAAAGCCTGCTTCTCAGCTTAGTGTTCTTTTGAGCACTTCCACAGTTATTAACTGAGAGCTTACTATGCCAATGACCATTTTTGCATGCGTATATCGTGTGGCAGGTACGAAGATACTCTATGCCCTGGGAAGTCGAGAAAATTTCCAACCCGAAAAGATCCTCGATCGGTGGGATTCGAACCCACGACCCTCAGCTTGGTCTTGCTGAATAGCTGCGCTACGGCTATCTGGGCCCCTATTAAGGTTGTACCAATTTTAAAACCAGACAAAAATCCTGCATAAGCTTCTAGCTATCGTCGAACCAGTTTGCATTCCTTCATCAGTAAACTTTTTAGACCCGCCACCAGTGCATATTACTCCAGGAACCCCTACTATTACGCTACCCTACGATCATATGTGTAGAATGAGAGTGAAATTGTTAACGTGCGGCGTTTACGCTTCAGAATGGATTAGCGTATTCTGGCGAGTAATTTGCACTTGTAAATGACAGTGAATGCGTACAACGCAACGACCTGATAAGGATATCATACATTTCGCCAGCATAGAGGAGAGAGAGGGGAAATAATGCTCTCTTCTACCCTACATAGTTTGTAGTTTCTATTGGGCTTTCAATACTTTAGTTTTATATTTGAAACAGTTTTTCGCAATAGGAGAGGAGAATAGGACAAAACAACCTGTCTGTAGCTCAAGTTTGGTATTTTACGCTTATGAGATTTAAAACGGCTCTCGCATTCAACTGTTTTGCTACGGAAATAATCTAATGTTTCCATATAATATGATCATTAGGATTTATGCAATTTCAACAGGTATTCTTGAATTCTGTCTAAAATGCTATTCCTGAGGAAATTTACCTAAAGCAGTTTCAAGGTACTACCAAAGTAATATAACCAGGAATGATTCCTAAAGATTTTTCATGAAGTTGTGAGGATACTACGCTGCCCATAATAGCATAAATGTTACATATTGATGTCCGACATCAACACCTTTTTTCATTGCAACATTCATGCTTCAATATATACTTTACCATGCATTCCCCAGGGGGCCCAGATAGCCGTAGCGGTAAACGCGCAGCTATTCAGCATGACCATGCTGAGGGTCGTGGGTTCGAATCCCGCTGGTCGAGGATCTTTTTGTAAAGGAAATTTTCTCGATTCCCAGGGCTTAGAGTATCTTCGTACCTGCCACACGTTATACACATGCAAAAAATGGTCAATCGGTAAAGAAAGCTCTCACTTAATAACTGTGGAAGTGCTTATAAGAACACTAATCTGAGAAGCAGGCTTTGTCCCAGTTGAGACGTAACGCCAGAAAGAAGAAGAATGCATATACAAATTAACACACTATTTGAAAAGCTTATCATGGAATTCAAACAAAGATTTTGGGAATTTCATAAAAGCTTCTGTAGAATATAATCCACACTTCAATCTATTTTTTTCTTCAGGTGTTGCTTACAGTATTATATATTGGTTTCCTCTAATGCTGGACACAGTTTGTTAATAATATGTTGCATTGATTTCTTCAATAATTTATCCAATAATTTCCCTAGTAATTGCTCTGTTTTTTTTCATTCTTTTGAACATTAAACATGGAATTCCTCCAAGGATAAATTAAACGTTACTACTGGAATTCAACCAAGAATACCTATAAGACCACTGCCAAGAGTTCAGCTACGGTGTTCTGATGAAATTCATTTTCGCATTCCACAATTTACGTAGAAACAAAAAAAAAGTCCTTGGGAGAGTACCTTAATAATTTGTGGAATATTCTATAAAAAGTATAATAGAAACAGAGGGATTCTTGAAAATATTGATGAAAGAAACTCTGGACTTATTTCTGAAGAAATCCATTGAGTCATACTGAAAGACAGTCTAAACAGTATTCTAAACTGTTACTGTTAGTATTTTGTAGGAGTTTTTAAAGAAAATTTAAGAGGAATGCTTAGATCAATTTTCAAGGTTGGTGATTTGGGAGAAATTCTTAGGTAAGATGCTCGTGTTAATTGTTCGTCGATTATAAATGGAGCTCTTGACCATGGGAAAAGAGGGTTAGTGGTATATTAATCTTCCATTATCGAACAATACATTTTAATCAATATACAGAGTGTCCATTAGAGTGATGCAAATTTTGAAATTTTAGTTCCCCTATGCTTAAACGACTTATATTATGGCAAATAGCATCCTCCCAAAGTTTGAAATGATTCGGAAGAAATGTGACTGTGCACAAGCCATTTGAAGTTTATATGGAGATTACTATGGAAAACGCCAACTTTTTGTGTTCAGGCCTCTATCTCTTCGACATAATATTTTATCGAAAAGTGAACAACCTCTGCTCATGTGAAATCCTTTCAGCTACAACTTTGCTGAAGATCACATTTTGATAGAACTTGAGAATACATTGCTATTCTTAATCATAAACTGGGTTTCCATTTCGCATGCTTAACCAACTGCTCGGCAGGCAACAGTGGTGCTCCTGGAGGGTAGAATAGATCAAAGTAATCCAGGCTACTATGTTCTACTGCAAAAAAAACAGTGTTGCTCTGAAAATAATTGAATGATCATTCCAGCATGATTTAGACTTTGTTATCACTAATAACAAATTATCCTTACATCCCATCAAAATGTGGTCTTCGGCAAAGTTGTAGCTGGGAAGATTCCACATAAGAAGAGTTTGTTCACTTTTCCATAAATCATTATGACGAGCAGTTAGAGAACTGAACACAACAGGTTCGTCTTTTCCATAGTAATTAACATAGGAACTTGAAATGGCCTGTGCAGAACCAAATTTCTTCCAAATCACTTCAAATTTTGGGAGAATGATTTTCATTTTAATTGATATCGTTTAAGCATAGGGGAGCTAAAACTTCAAGATTTGCATCAGTCTGGTGTCCATCCATCCGGGAAAAGGGAGGAAAACCCGGGAATTACAAAGGCCGGGAAAAATACGGGAAGTATCCGGGAAATTGTAGAACACACCGGGAAAAGTGCTAGATAATCTCGACAAGAGATGCACAACTGAGTTGCTAGATAGATAGTTGAACATTTCTAGTATATTTCAAGAAGGGATACTTGTCAGATGTATTTTCATAATTGTAACCGATTTCTTGTAACATGTTTTGCGAATTTCTGGCTGAAGATATTATTAAGAACATTCAAAGTTGTTTTCAGTAAATATCATTGAGATCCTTGAAAAGTGTTTAAGTATTCAGGGATTGTTGGCAAGGTTCTTATTGAGATGCTTTATGATTCATGGCACATTTTTTATGACATTTGGAAGAGTTTTGGCGGAGTTTTGAAATTTTGGGAAAATTCCTAACGGTTGGTAATAAGCTGAGCTAACACATTTTTGGGAAATTAGTTCAATTAAATTTTGGACACATTCATTAAGAATTGCTTTTGGCGAACTCCCGGATAAACTGATTCGGATTTTGAAGAATTTTTACAGTAATGTCCCGATTTTGTCAGCCACATGCTGCATTTAGGGTAGTTTTTTTTCGTAGCGTATTGCTAGTGAGATCCTTATGGGGAGTTTTTTGATGGATGAATAAATGGCAAATTCCTTTGGGCATTATTGGGCAGACTTTTGTTTGTCTCTTGACGACATTCTTGGCAAAATCTTTGATGGATCCCTGGGAAGAATCTTGTTTGGAGTTATGTCAAATGATTTTGGTGAGATTTTGTTTCTGATCTGTGCTTGTATTCTATGAGAATTGCATCCAGAGATACAGTCAGTGACAAAAGTTATTAATCAAATGCTGTTTTTCCATACAAAATACCTATGTTCGGGGCTCTGTATTTCAATTTTTGGTAGTCCGATTTGGTTGAAATTTGAACGACGAACTACAAATTACTTGAAGTTTTGCATGTATGTTTTGCTACCATTTTCCATAGAGTTTCAGAGGGTTGTTCGAAGAGAAAAGTAAGTAACCGAGATATTTTTTAATTCAAATCAAAAACGGTAAGTTGTGGGAGGTTGGCGTGTTTTGCAAATTTGTGTAACTTCTGAAATTGAACAACTTTGGCAATTAGACCAAATACCTAATATTAACCGTTTTTGAATTAAACTAAAAAATCTCTCGGTTACTTAATTTTTCTCTTTGAACAACCCTCTGAAACTCTATGGAAAATGGCAGCAATCTTATGAGCTCACTACAGGCAAAACTTCAAGTTATTTTTAGTTCGTCATTCAAATTTCAGCCAAATTGGAATACCAAAAATTGAGATACAGAGCCCCGAACACAGGTATTTTGTATGGAAAAACAGCTGAAAGACAGAGCCCCAAACTTAGGCATTTTGTGTGGAAAAACAGCATTTGATTACAAACTTTTGTCACTGACTGTAGGTTGGCTTAGCCATTAGAAATATTGTTGATTTGAGATCTGTATTAAGATAGGTACAACTCTAAAATTCATCCGAATGTCTTATGAATTCTAGTGAGTGCATTTTATCCTCCTTATTTTGGCCCTATCGATTGAAAATTAGATAGGGGGAGATCCCCCAGTGCCGGACAGCACCCAATACCGGACAAAGTTGAAACATTGAGAAATCATGGTCCAATCAAGATGGTGTATTAGTAGAAAAGAAAGCTATTATGTAGACTAATGTTTGCGTAGAATAACACATCCTTGAAATATGCATCCCTTTTTAAAAAAGTACAAAAGTTTGAAAATCTTTAAAAAATTAACGTATCTTCTTAATTTTGAGCCTATTTAGTAATTATTTTGAATATGAAAAAATACTTTGGATCCCGCAAGCTTGATTGAACATAATCCTAATTTGATAGTATGAATGTATTTTGTACCATAATTGAAGTAAATATGGACAAATTACAATTTTGGTTAAGCACCTCCTGTCCCTCAGTTTCGGACAGCTTGATTTGTTATATGATATCTTTGTAATTATTGCATCAGTGTCTCAAAATACTTTCATTTTTCATGGGTTCCGTCGACCATGGTATCAAACATGCAATAAAATTAAGAAGAATGAACATTTATAACAACATCGTAAAATGTGCTATTTTTCATCATATATGAAAGAGGTTTTTGATAGGCATCTTGCAAACTAAGAAAAACTCAAATTATTTTTGTAAATGTTGTAATTGCATTGAATTGGTAATTATAAACTATTTCTATAGTGTACACATTCAATGATGTTCAAATTTACAGAATTCGAGGCATTTTCAGATCGTGTCCGGTATTGGGTGCCACCTTTCAATATCGATCAATTTGGTACTAAAATACATCATCAAAACACAATGTCAAAATTCATATTTATATTTTCAAATTGATTTTTGTACACTATAAAAATGATAATATTTATCATAAATGGGTAACACGAGCCCATAAAATCAATATTTTTCGAATTATGAATTTAGTGGCTTAAGTGTCCGGTACTGGGGGATCTCCCCCTACTAGTAGGTAGGTTCGACGGATTCTAAAATTAAATGCAATTTATGACAAAAAAATTTAATTGATATATTCAAGGCACAAGAATCCATAATTCAATCATCAGAAATTATCAAGAATGAAAAACCACTTTTTATTCGTTCAAATTCGATGAAATCCTAATGAAAATCTATCATCGCATAACAGATAGAAAGTACAGTGCAATGATAGATTATCTTGAATATTGCGTCATTTTCGAGCAAAAATACTGGGTTTGATAATTTCTAAAACGATGATGATTATTTTCCTATTAAAAAATAAAAAAAATCTGATCTAAGGGAAACTTTAGCAAACTTGAAGTTCTAACTATCCATGACAGTTTAGGTAGTAAAGCATCTTTAGATGTTTCAACCACAGAATTTTAAAAAGTCCTTTTTTTTGCGTATAAATCATTTTTTTAAAAGTAGGCCATTTTGTATGACAAAACGAAAATAATGGCACCTGTTTTGATTAGTTTTGTATTAGATTATTTTGTTATGGCTATGTTGGTCATCCGATTCGAAGGTAAAGAGAGTCTGTAGAAGATTTTTGCTAATGATTAAATGAATAGGCGTCACAAGGAAAGATTGAAATTTTATTGGGTGGTGAAAATTGAGCAAGCCATCGGGGAACCAGTAAGCTTTTAAGCCTACCCACCTATTCATTTCATCATTTGCAAAAATCTTCTACAGACTCCCTTTATCTTCGAGCCGCATGACCGATATAGCCATAACAAAATAACATAACAATCACGGCCGATACCTTCTCTATGTTTTGTATTAGGTACAAGTACTGTGTGTATTTTTTTTGGAATCTTTATTTAGTTGTCTAACTTTGTTTCTTTAGTTGTCTAACAATCGAACGAACCGTTTTTGCTGTGCAGCTTTTTGAATATTTTTGAACCATTTTCACATACACCCTTTTGAAAAGTTAGTCGTTACTCAACTTGAAGAATTGATATCGGAAAATGACGATTTAGATGGAACTGGAAAACTGTGCAAAGTTTCAGCTCAATAGAAAAAAATGAATTAAAAAATTTACCAAATTTTGGTGCTGTTGCTTGGAATCACTCACTTAAAATTTGACGAGTAGCTTGAATGTTTTTTAAATTCTACTTAAATTTAGTGATTAGATTCAAATAATCCTGTACACTATTTAATTCACTATTTATGGAACTGCAATGGTGTTTCTGATAGTACAGTATTTGACAATTGATAGGATAACAATTAAATGATGTTCTGATGTTATCAAACAAAATAGAGTTTTGATCGGCGAAAAATAAACCTTTTGCTTCAAAACCATGGTTTAAAACAAATATTTTGAAAGTCAAATAAAATTTCAAAACTTTCCTTCAAAATATGTCTAAAAACCACTGTACCATGATTTAACTCAATTTTAAACCGGGAATTGGAAAACTGATTTTGAATGGACACCCTGAATATAATACGTATCCTAATCCTTTACTTTGTATATGAGGTACCGTAAAACGGGGTATCTTTGACAGTACGGAACCCACAACATACTAAACGAAACGACATATTTTTTGTTAATCAGTTAAGCAAAACAAACGTAAGGATAGATAATTTTAGTATGTAGTACATCATTTCAAAGCTATTTTTGCTGCTATCGAGAATATTCTTCTTTTTTAAATTGATTGGATTTAAGTGTTTATGAAATGCTTACAAACAATCGGTTTTACGATCACTATTTAATGAAGTTTTTAAAAGTTCGCCGTTTATCCTTGATAGCCTAGTTATAATAGAACATGAATTCAGTCTCAAATCTGTTAGCAAAAATCATTTTTACATATTGGAGTCAATTTTGTAATCAAATGCAGAAACTTCCATATTACGTCACCTAGAGGTATGCAACACCTTGTATAGTTTAAGAACGGGCAATTTGTGTCATGGGGCAATTATCATTTTGAGAGCAATTTATTTTTTAAGTGACATGAATAATTTCATTAGATGACAAACGTGTAGCCACTTGAGAAATACGTGTTGGTTTTACTGTTTCATACTTGTAAAAATTATTATTGTTAAATTCTGACTGGTGGGCTTCGTGGCCGTGCGGTTGGCGGTGTCAGTCGTTCAAGCATATCGAGAATGCCACGAAGCGTGGGTTCGATTCCAGCTCCAGTCGGTGAAATTTTTTCTTCAAACGAAAAATTTATCACTAGGCTAATGGGTGTTTCGTGTTCTTCAAGCGTTACATTATACTTGTTTTTAATTTTGAATCGTGGTTTACGGCTAACCAGCCGAGTGGAAGTTTAACAACTACTGAAAAGCTAAACATTACATATATTTTGCAATTGGATTAAATGGACAAATTGATGTGAAGTTCTGCGAAAAAGTTACACGTCTTCTCAGTGAGAATCGAACTCACGACTCCCTGATCTCTAGTTAGGGCGCGTTACCCCTACGCCCATGAGAGGACTCATGGACGCAGAAGTTAACCTGAATTCGATTTCAGGTCAATAATCACGTGGTCTTTTTTCGCAAAGTGCACCTTTTTCGGAAGAATTAGATGCCCATCCGATATATAATTGTATAAAAAAGGACTATTAATGGTGATCATCAAGTGTGTTTTAACTTGATTACTTTGTAGAAATTTTTTTTCTTTAAATTATTGACTTTTAAGCATAAACTCTTACCCACGTTCTATATTAACTGCAATTATGTAGTTTGGAAGTAGTTTGGTTGTGGATTTACATGATTTTACACACCCATTAACAAGGTTATCCCCAAACTGAAAATCGACTTTCAAATATACATATAAAAAGTTTTAAGTGTATTCAAAATGAATCGTTATGTAATCTTTCAACTGCAATTGATAACCAACATACTAGTACTTGTTTTAAAAATATAAAATAAAAATCTTCAAATCGGAATGCAAGAATACACATATTTTTTTTTAACTATCAAAGTTGCCTCGTTTAACGATTCAATCCCCAATAGGTTAATTTTGTTACTCTTCTAAACTGAGTTTGAGTGCCAAACTTCTTCATTTTCAAAAACTGGTTCAAACATGATCGAATGAAATCATTTCAAGGGTACTGGCTACTCAGAAATCGAAACATAATCGACAATATTCCCTGATTTCGAAATCTTCCCATTTCGTAATTTCGTAAAAAAAAACTGGTTCACAGCAAGGGCGGCGCATTTGTCAGCTTTAATGTAAACTTCAAGTGCATAAATTGTTTTTAAAGCCAAAATGTGATTTACTGAACTCGTTTTTGAAATCATACAAACATAGTTTTTCAATCATAAACCGTTTATTCTAGGAAAGCATTCTTATTTCAAATGAATTTGCATACATTTAGGCGCATTATGCTGGTTTCTAATTTAACCTTGCAATAAACTGGTCAAATACACCATTTGTGAGAATTTTAACGTCATTTTGTGAACCAGGGAACCCAAATTTTAGAAGATAGGGATTACTGTACCTCTGTTTGAAGAAAATAGAAAATGTGATCAACTGGTTGTTCATTTTCAATTAAAAAATGCTCTCTTTTGGCAAAATATCAAGGCACATCCGACAAACTTTCATGACTATCATATCTGTTGATGATGCAAATGTCAAACCATGTTAAGGACACTTACAAATACAATCAATGGTCCATAGAAGCAGACGTATGTGCGGTACATTATTGTAGATGTGTACCTTTAAGCTTACTGGTATACCAGTATATGTATTCGATACAAATACCATTACAGCAGTTGTGCCGAACCACCATTTCTGAAGGGTCTGAAGTAGGAATCAAAACAAAAACACCAATGCAGTTCGTTTACATTTGATTTGAGCATTGAAATTTTATTTTCAATCAAACAAGTAAAGTGATCAAAATTTATCTTATTATTTCCTGAAACCAATTTGAGGTGCGATGCAAGAAGTTTGTAGGCTCTGTTTTAATAAATTGGAATCAGAGGTGGATACAATGCTTCTCAGTCAGAACAAAACCTACGTAAGGCTTGTTAAAGAACTATTATGCATTGAGGTAATAATTATTATTTTCTTTGAGGACTGTGTCGAAAACTAATTTGCAACATTCAAAATTCTTGTGATAGGCTAATCTTTAGTATTTCATATTGTTCAAGATAGAGCAATAAGTTTTTTTTTTAAATAAATCGTTGCAATAAAAATGGATTGAGATTCATTCACTCTCTATTTTCTCTATTTTTTCAAATTGTCGTTTTCAGTGAACACTGCCTAAAATTCTATTATTTTGGTACCGTAATGCGTGAGAACATTGATCAGTTTTTTTTATACTTCCTTATGATTATAGATTTCAAAGTTACTTTTATAAATCACTATAATACAATCATCAACAAGGCAAACAAGATGTTAGCATTTATAAAACGATTTAGCTATAATTTTCACGATCCATACACTATAAAAACATTATACAAATCGTGATAAATAATCAATTTTACCCATAATTACGGTACCGTAAAATCGGGTGTAATTGATCAGAAGGGTGAAATTGATCATTGTATCACACGATTTTATTTATTCGTAACGGAGCACAAATATCAATGTAAATTGCAGTAAATGAACGTTGTTTGTCGTAACTATTGTCGAATTGTGTGTTGTGAAGTTTTTTTTGCGTTAAAGAATGTTTATTACTATGAAAATAATGTAAAATTTCAAAATCATGCTCGGTGCAGTATTGACAAACACCTATGAACTTCTATTTCTAAGCAAGGATTTGAACATGGTATAGAGCTGACAGTTTGTGAGGATGCTTCAGATATATCCCCAAACCAGATTTCATCACCCAAACACGTACCAATTAGCTCATATGATTGAAACAATTTAATTTCTGTTAGATACCATTGAATTCCTTAGGAAATTGCATACATTTAGGCGTTTTCCGCGTAATTCTTGAAATTTAACTATTCGTTATTTATACAAATATTGCATTGATTAGAATTTGACAAGCATATTCGGATTCAGGGAGCTCAAATTTATCACGTAGAGTTGTTTTGAAAACTAACAATAATAGCATTGACAAGTGATCAATTTCACCCCGAAATGAAATCCCCTGATTTTTTTTATTTTAGAGATATTTGTTAACACTAAAATGACATTTGTTAGAAAATTTCGGTACATAAGTCGATGAGGCTCACCTTCGTACTTGTTTTCCTGCATTTAGTTGTTTGGCATTGTTAACATAATAGAAAATAAACTAGAAAAACCGTGAAAAATGATCAATTTCACCCGAAATTACGGTAATTAAGCTTTTTAATTCAAATTTGACAAAATTTGCAAATTATTGGATAAGACATAACATAATTCCAACAAAATTCCTGCAATGTGAAACTTATTTTTACCTTTGATTTATTTTTGATTTATTTATGATATTTTTTGGAAGATTTTTTTAACCTTGATCTGATAGGTTAGGTTTATGTAACTGAACAGCAAAATCATTTGCTGATGAAATACTTTGATATAGTTGTCCTATCATTGAAGCAATGTAAACGGTTTAAAAATTGTAATGAATTTATTCTAGAAATATATTAAGCAGTTACTACATTATGATGGATATCAGAAGGAAGCTTCAAAAATACTTTTTCACCTAAAATTTGAGGCATGAGTTTGGTTCATCTTCACTTTAATACGTGAGTTTGAGAGATGATGAAATACCTTGGTTTTTATATTAAGGAATTCGACTTGGGCTACCCAAAACTCAAATTCGGCACTGGAAACCAATAATACATTGTTGATCATTTTCAACGGTTTTTGCACACTATCACGTCAATCACTATGATTTTGTTTTGTTAAATTACACATAATGTTTATTTTTTTTTTAAAGAGAACTCCTACCCAAAGAGTAGTAAAACAAAATGTTAATCAGCTTTATGATCACAATCCCACAAGCTAAATATATGCGTTTAATTTCAGATATTAGAAGATTCTTCACGAGACTGCTTTATGTGTTCGACATGTCGGCAATTGTTACACAAATTCAGCAGATTCAAAAACATGTGCCAGGAAAATGACACAATATTTCGAAACCAGTACAAAATTACGTCTACCATACTGGAAAAAGTTAGCGGTAATGACTGCAGGGATGAACACAATTTACTCAGCAATTCAAATGAAGTGAAACTAGAAATCGAAAACCACGATTTCGATCCGGGACCACCAGATGAGAAATGTAACAAAAAACTAAACAGCAAGAAGATGTATTCGAAGGCTCCATACACTCGGTGCGGAAAACTGATCAGTAAGAACAACATGGCTGCTCATATGGGAACGCATCAAGCATGCAGGATCACCTACCCATGTGGGCACTGCGAAAAAGTCTACACTGATGCTAACAATTTGAAGAAGCACATCAATACGCATACTAAAAGTGCAATTTATCGGTGTGGGATATGTGCCAAGAGTTTCGATCGTACAGATACGCTAAGTAAGCATAAGAAAGTTATGCATAGTGAAGAACGAAATCATGTATGCACGGTTTGTAACAAGGGATTTGCCTTGAAGCAAAGTTTGACTCAGCACCTTAAATCAGCTCACTCGAATACTAAAACGAAGGAATGCAAGGAATGTGGAATGTTGTTCAAATTTAAGTAAGTGGAATGTATAGATTTTATTTCTGGATTAATGATATGATGAACTATTGCAGCAATGAACTCAAAATGCACATGATAAAACATACGAAGGAACGGCAACATCCATGTCCAATGTGTTCGAAGCAATTTTCAAGAACATACTATCTTAATGTACATATAAAGCGGATTCACTCATGTGATAGATGATGTGATGCAATTTTGTGTTTTAAACTTTCTGGTATTCATTGAAACATTAAAAAAATGAATTACGCAAATATTGCTTTCATTTTACGTTATCTTTTTTTCGAATAACAGATTGCGTTCTAGATTTTCAGAGCTGCGGCATTACACTCCAGTTGGAAACAGATTTTTTGCAATTTCTCATCCTAATAGGCTGTTTTCATCATGCCAATCTGTCATGAAATGGCCTACTTTCCTGCACTGAAGTATGCAGTCCGGGAATAGTCATTACCTGGGAGGGAGGCACCGATACTACACACGAAATATATAACAACGTTTGTTTGACCTGCAAGATAACTCCAGCTTGCCAACAACAATCAAGGCAGGCTTGGGGAAAATCGCTAGTTTTCTTTTGTTGTGTACTTTCGATCTTTCCTGACAATCATGGAAAAAGGGCCACAGTTTTCTATGCAATAAATATTAATTTTCATTGGAAAAAGTAAAACGATGCGTTTTTCAATGCTTTAAATTCAATCAGTTGAAAGGTGCTCACGTGGCATTACTTGCATTATGTGCATGAATTGATTTTCATTCAATTTTTGTCACTTATGATGAAATGCGAAAATGTGTTTTAATCTGTTACGCGCTTTTTCCATGTTAGTCTAATGTTTGAGATCTGGGCTCACAGTGACAGTTCGTGACAGCGGAATCTCGGCTCACTATGACGCACAGAAATTTTGTATTGGTTTCTCCCTCCCAGGTAATTACGCATCTGAAACCACCCAGGTAGCCAACAAACATTTGAATAAGCCACGCAATAGACTGTTCTCAGCATTTCAACTGCTTGCAGCTCTTTCAAAGCAGTTCTATTGCTTGGCTGCCTTGAATCAGCAAGAACATTGCTATTCAAAACCTCATGATTGTAAAAGAGCATTCCCACTGCTTATGCCGTTTTCGGTGTGTAACATTCTAAATGCTTTTTTAATGCTGCATGAATGCTACATAAGAGGAGTGCAGGTAATATGCAAGTAAACACGATTACAGGAGACAAAAATTACGCTAATTTATGAAAAAAAGTTCTACTATTTGATTTAGCAGCTGGGAAACCAAATGATTTGACTGATTAATCACATAATCGATATCCATGCATCCATAACACTGCGGAACACGTTTTTGTCTCAAGCTCCAAAATACCGATATTTTCATAATTAAGGGTTGCTGAATCTATCTTTGCCGATTTTAGAAATATAATAGCACGTCTAGTTTTTGAGATATTGGCTGAAAAAAAAAAAGCAAAATTTGACTATTTAAGCCAACTTGCATCCAAGTTTACCATCTTGCATTGGAATTTATTTGCTTAATTTGGCACAAAAATCAAACTTCATGTGTATAACAATACTTATGAACAAAGTTTATAATACTTTCGATGCTCAAAAGTTATTTATCGATGGTTTAGAAAAGAATTGTATTTTGTCATATAAGAGAAACGAAGAATTTAGCATGGAGACTGAAAGCATGTTGAAAAAATCGATTTAATCTAAATTCATTCATGCAATTTCAATCAAATTATATCTGAAATGAAACTTAAAGTCCTAAATTGCATGCTTGGTTGATTAGTTTACAAAAAGATTTGATAAATCATACTTAAAATTTCATGTAAACATCAATGATAACAGTGTTTCATACAACTTTTGCGACCTGTAGTTAAAAATTGTGACGTGCTGGAGTATTTCTGAGAACTGCATCAGATTCAGCAACCCCAAATCTACTCGATACACATAATTTGATCCTTGAGACACGCAAAAATGTCATTTTTGTTACGCTGTGTAATTTATCTTGGTCATTTATTTTACATACTGCAGCAGAGTTAAACATAAAACGATTATACATGAAATGCCATAGATAACAATGCAGAGCGTTCTTTAAGTAGGACATAAATTCAACGCTTGGCGCTGAAACGTCTATAGCTTCTTCTACAGCGTGAAACTTCGCAAATGCCAACTCTATCAATCACCGGATCGTCAGTTCAAATCGCAAATTCAAGTTAGCTAAGCAAAAAAAAAAAACACAAACGAAAAGTTCCTATGAAATAGCAATAGGCCTTTTCATGTGACAGGTCCGTCTATGCATTTGTTTACATCGGTGGAGGACCGGTGCTAACACGGGCCTGTCATTTTCATAGAGGAACTGTCAAAGAGCTTCCGGATCAGCTGATTTGAAACGTCATTTGAAAAGGCCTATGCGAGAAACGGGTGAAAGAAAGAGGTGCGATTTATTTTTTATTTTGTTTTATTTTTTTCCGCATCGTTACACTTTTTGACAGTTTAATACAACGTTCCTAAGGTGTAGCATTGGAGCAGCCCGTTGTTTCGCCAAACACTGCTTTGAGACAGCACTAATGGCAGCTATACGTTCGCAAAGCATTTAAGGTGATTATAGAACGAAGCCACATCTCAAATTTTCAAGAGCACAAGACTTCAGAACCAAACAGCGCTCCGCTATCCCATTGGTCACCACCAGCAAGCAAGCAATTTGATTGGTTTTCAACGCAAACTGTTGTCAGATACTCTCGTCTTGTGCACTTGAAAATTCAAAGTTTGGCTTCGTTTTATAATCACCTTAACGACTTGCCGTGCGGGCAATTATGATGCTAAATGCATGCTGGTTTAAATGCTTATTGGTTACTTGGGCAGTGCTCTAATGATTCATTACGCAACGCTTTCTCATTACGCAATATGTTGAAGGTTCACTGCATGGTATTGTCCTTCTCTAGGTCCAGTGGAGTGTTAATATTAGAAGAAGAAGACGGAGTATGATGAACTCGCCAATAAAAAAAACATGTGCCACTCTAATGTCACTTTTTTACTCTCAAATAAACTCGCCAATAAAATATGTGCCACCCTAACGTCACTTTTTTACTCCCAAAATATTTAAATCTCGATAACACAGACAAACAGTAATAGCAGCTAATCAATTTAGAACATAGCCATGCTAAAAATGTAGTGTTTGGTCAATCAGTAACTAGGTGGCGATGGTGCGTAAACGTCAAACTTGAACAAAAGTGATACGAGCACCACGGGTGTGCCGTTAGCCAACTACTGACTATTAGAATTGAGCCTTATTTTGATGTCCAATGAAAATAATTTGAGTTTAACTCCTGCTCTTTTTTTATTCTATGGTGATATCTTTACTGCTTTACGATATTGTTGCATCCATCTTTCACTAGTTCCCGGACACTTCAACTTTAGAATCTGTGTCAATTTTGACCACTGACAGGGTTGGTAGCGACTGAGTGCTATTAAAATATGAACTGAGTGGAGTTCATTCAGTGATTGAATCGACTTTGCAAGGATTTCGTCCAAGATTTCCACCCAGTCCAAACGTCCAGTCAAACCTCCACTGATTTCATGGAATTCCATCCAGAGTTGTCGTTGAGTATTTACAAGACTTTAGCTAAGAATTTTTATTTAAGATTTCCTTCAGAAATTACTGTAGAGATTCCTCCTACGATTTCTTCAGAAAGTCAAGATGAAAATAAAAACATTTGGATGGTAATTTGTAAAAAAATGCACAAAACATCGAAGAACAACAAAGTCATCGCATTTTTTTGCGTAAAAAACAGTTCTGGCGTTAGGGGAATCAATAATAAACAAATACAATGAATTTGATAAAAAAATACTGGGTAAGTTTTTACTTACAAATTTTATTAATTTGATTTGAAGGTATAACATGTGTTCAGAATATGTATCTCTTTTTCCATGGATTTCGGATAGCTTCTGCACAAACAAAAGGGTTTTTACGTTTACTTTATTAGCAAGGATATAAATGAAATGATCAGATGAAGATGATGTTTGTCTTTACCCAAGTAAGATCGCAATAATTCTACGTGAGGCTCAACATCAGAAGACCAATTTGAAATGAAAGTAATAAATAAAATCCTAACTTATCACAAATACTACAAATAGAATGCACCGCAATATTCGGATGGTAACAAATCGTATCCAGTTGCTTGGGATCGCAGATGAGCAGTTTCACTGACAGATTCAATAGTAAGAATAAAATTACATAGAGTTCTTGTAGAAATAAAAACTTAAACAACTTACAGGGTCAGGTATAAAGGTCTTGGTCAAAAGTATACAACAGTAACAAAGAGTGGCAAATATGAATTACAAAGTCTAGTAAAATTACGTAATTTCCATGCTTTTCGATCTTAAAACTATTTATGCTTAAGTTAAGTATCTTCTATTTGCGTGTATGATTTAGGAAGCGATGGCAAGACTGTAATTACCAGGTTGAAATTAAATTCCTTTTTGGAAGATAGTGTTTGCTGATGGATAACAATTTTACGTATGTTCCAAACTTTCATCTTTTGATTTTTGTAGCATTTGTTACACGTGGTTTGTGGTACAATTTAGTAATATCATGTTTGAATTTCACTGTCAAATCTCTAGTGTTGGTTGAGGGGTAGCTCAGTAGCTAGTATTTCCATTCCCATCATCGTCGATAATCTCATCGAATTTTCTACGCGCTAGTGCTTATGTATGTCGATGAATGCTATTATAAAGTAGCGGCCCGATTTTACGATTTTCATCTGAAAAGAGGAAAAATACAGTAAGGTACATTAGTGATCAAATTTCACTATATAACAGTACAACTAATGAATAATGTCGTTTAAATCAAATAGTGTAATGTGGGCAATAGTTTTATTTAGAAGTATCTGCGGTTTCAAACTCAATGTTAAATAGATGTCAGGATTGAAATATTTAGTGTAAATTCGATGATCTGACAACATTGATCGTATCCCGTTTTGCATAATGTGGTTTGGAATAATGGTCGTTGGGCATAATAAGTGATTTAGAATTAACCTTAGTTTGATACTGGGGTCATAATGACCCAAAATCGGATTTCAACCTGCAATATCTCTGTTGTTATCAAACGGATCTTTCTGAAATTCCCTGACTTTTAATATTTTGTGGAAACGAAGCGCAAGACCAAAAAATTTTTTTCTTAAGGTGATTCTAAGATGGCGCCACAAAAAAACAACTTAATAAGATACTGGGGTCATTATGACCCAGAAATGTATACCCCTATAAATCAGCGAAATATCAACAGAATAATGAAATTTATGCCGCATTCGAAAGATATACTCCTCAAGATTCTGATCACTACCTGGAATACCGGTTCCGGTTCCAGTGGCCACCGGGAATCGGCTACGAAGGGGACCATGTTGGCCACGTGGAATTTCAGTACACTCAGTCCAGAAATCTGCAGTCATCACAAAATTGTATAAGATGCAGGCCATATAGGAACGTACTGTCTTCAGCAAACTTGCTTCGGGGACCAAGAACTTCCACATGGGATACATTTTAGTTCAGAACTCGACCACCGCGTGGCGCTAGCGTCGATATGAACTTCCGGAAGGGACTAATTATGCGATAACTCGAGATTGCGAGCACATAGAAGGATGCTGTCTTCGGCAAAGTTGCTGAGGAGGATATGGACTACCACATAGGATTCAATTTAGTTCAGAATTCAACCACAGCGTGGCGCTGGCGTCGGTTTGGACTTCCGGTAGGGGCTAATTATGCGATAACTTGAGATTGCGAGCACATAGAAGGATGCTGTCTTCGGCAAAGTTGCTCAGGAGGATATGGACTACCACATAGGATTCAATTTAGTTCAGAATTCGACCACCGCGTGGCGCTGGCGTCGGTTTGGACTTCCGGTAGGGGCTAATTATGCGATAACTCGAGATTGCGAGCACATAGAAGGATGCTGTCTTCGGCAAAGTTGCTCAGGAGGATAAGGACTTCCACATGAGATACAATTTAGTTCAGAACTCGACCGCTGCGTGGCGCTAGCGTCGATATGAACTTTCGGTAGGGGCTAATTATGCGATTATTCGAGATTGCGAGCACATAGAAGGATGCTGTCTTCGGCAAAGTTGCTGAGGAGGATATGGACTACCACATAGGATACAATTTAGTTCAGAATTCAACCACAGCGTGGCGCTGGCGTCGGTTTGGACTTCCGGTAGGGGCTAATTATGCGATAACTCGAGATTGCGAGCACATAGAAGGATGCTGTCTTCGGCAAAGTTGCTCAGGAGGATATGGACTTCCACATAGGATACAATTTAGTTCAGAATTCGACCACAGCTTGGCACTAGCGTCGATATAAACTTCCGGTAGGGGCTAATTATGCGATTACTTGAGATTGCGAGCACATAGAAGGATGCTGTCTTCGGCAAAGTTGCTGAGGAGGATATGGACTACCACATAGGATACAATTTAGTTCAGAATTCAACCACAGCGTGGCGCTGGCGTCGGTTTGGACTTCCGGTAGGGGCTAATTATGCGATAACTCGAGATTGCGAGCACATAGAAGGATGCTGTCTTCGGCAAAGTTGCTCAGGAGGATATGGACTACCACATAGGATTCAATTTAGTTCAGAATTCGACCACCGCGTGGCGCTGGCGTCGGTTTGGACTTCCGGTAGGGGCTAATTATGCGATAACTCGAGATTGCGAGCACATAGAAGGATGCTGTCTTCGGCAAAGTTGCTCAGGAGGATAAGGACTTCCACATGAGATACAATTTAGTTCAGAACTCGACCGCTGCGTGGCGCTAGCGTCGATATGAACTTTCGGTAGGGGCTAATTATGCGATTATTCGAGATTGCGAGCACATAGAAGGATGCTGTCTTCGGCAAAGTTGCTGAGGAGGATATGGACTACCACATAGGATACAATTTAGTTCAGAATTCAACCACAGCGTGGCGCTGGCGTCGGTTTGGACTTCCGGTAGGGGCTAATTATGCGATAACTCGAGATTGCGAGCACATAGAAGGATTTTTATTCTGTCTGGAACATAAACCACTGCGACCAATATTTGATCTATTGTAGTATATCCCGTGTCTTTTGTTTAGTGCATATCGTTTTACTTTGTCATCATTGAGAAGAGATAACGTATTCGGTTTTCTTACAGTTGTAATTCGTAACTCGATCGCTGGAAAGGATTCTAATTGGAAGGTTTCGCTTTTTATTCCCTTCGAAGAGTGTGGTGAGTGCACTCTCCATAGACGCGCACCTTTGTCGATGAAAATCGGATCCTTTGATAAAGCTAAGAAATTACACAGATATTGTCCGTGCATCAGAATCATAGTCCCTACTTCTTCAAACTAGAGAATCAAATGAATAAATAATTTTGAAACAAATTGTTCAATTCGACTCCATTTTTTTCCTTGTCTCGATCATTGTCAGATCATTCTCGGCTACTGGGAAAACCGTGACTTGTCACTTTCAACAAGGTTTAAAATGTAACAAGGACTAATAAGTGTTCCTTTCATTACTCGAACATCCTGTTCTCTTTGTTTGAAGCAGTCAGGGCTAGGGCTCACTGATATATCTTTTCTCCATAACGCACCACGAAAAGATGATGTACCCGCGTTATGGGTCATTTAGAAGGATGCTGTCTTCCACAAAGTTGCTCAGGAGGATAAGGACTTCCACATTGGTTACAATTTAGTTGAGAACTTGACTACCGCGTTGCGCTGGCGTCAGTATGAACTTCCGGTAAGGGCTAGTTATGCGATATCTCTTTCCGACAGGCCATGCATCGGACTCAATATGGCCAGCATAATCCTCTAGATGTTTGTTGTCAGCGTTTCAATGATGTGTACCACTTGTTTGATTTTAACTTGTCCAAAAATGTGTTTAGATTAAGGATTAGCTTTTAACAATAGTCTGTACGATACTATTTTAATGTCGAAGACTGTATACAATAAATAAAATAAATAAATCTCGAGATTGCGTGCATATAGAAGGTCGCTGTCTTTGGCAAAGTTGCCGAAGAGGATATTTTTTTGTCTCTTATATAATGAGATTTTTAACCCATAGCAAGTTTGTCTCGAGACCAACGGCTTTGAGATCCAAAGTGACCATCAAGGGTATGTGATTTGATCCCACCCGCTGAACACCGTGAGAGGTTTGTGAACCAACCACAATATTAGGGTCCGTCTCACAAAAGAATAAGGTATTCCACATGGGCTACAGTTCAGTTTAGAATCCGACCACCCGGTGGATTACACGCCGATTTGTATTTCCGGTAGAGGTTAATTATTAGAGGGGGGGTTTCACATATTTTGAGCTGAAACCCGACCCGTACCCGACTTACTTTATTTTTTCAAACCCGGACCCGACCCGTATCCAGACCTGACCCGAACCTGAAAAAAAAATCGCTGTTTAAATCCGAATCTGACTCGAAACTTAAAACATTTTTGTACGAAAAAAATAATTCTTAAAATAGTTAAATTCATCTTTTCTGATGCATAAGGAAGCTTTCTGGTTGTCACTCTTTCCATAACTCTTACCAAACTCCACCTAAACCCGAATTTTTACAAGCTCGATTCCGACGTACTCGTACTTTTTTTTTATCGAGATTGTAAACTTATAGAAGGATGCTCTCTGCGGCAAAATTGTTCGAGAGAATAAGGAATTCGTCATGAACATACATTCAAAATTTAACCAGCATGTGGTGCTGGCGTCTATATGTATTTCCAGAAGGAATTCTTTTTTAAAGGTTTTATCTTAGCAAAAGTTGTTCAGTTTTTTTCTTTTAAATTCTGCGTAGTAAATTCCGCGTGACACTCGTCATTATATATATGATATGAACTACAGGATCTGACATGAAATATATGGTACGATATAAACTACAGTCGACTCTCAATAACTCGATATTCAAGAGACTAACGACTTATAGAATTATCGAGTTATAGAATATACCGACACAAAAAATCACAAAATCGAAGGAACAAATTTCTGTATTTCCAATATATTTATTATCATTTTTTGTAAGAAAGAAATATCATATTGTTGATGGTATTTTACAAACTATTATTTGAAAACATTTTTCGAAGTACACAAAAAATCACGTTATTTTTACTGACAATAGTTTTTATTATTTTCATGTTTTTCAACTATCATTACAACTTGTAAGTATTTATTCACCTTTAAACAAGAATTAGATCACGTTTCCCCAAAAAAGAAAAATTTTAAAATAGATATCGAGTTATGGAGAGAAATTTACCTCTCACATAACATCAACTTGTGGCAGTGGCGCAACCAAGGGGGGATTTTGGGGGTCAAAACCCCCACCAGAGCAGATTTTTTTTTATAATAAATTTTAAATATATTTTTGAAACTCAACACCAAAGTCCACAAACACTGGACCAGTCAGTTGTATTGACAATTATGTTGTTTTGAGTTGTGGATCTCTAATTTGAAGACTTTTGAAGGAGTTAAAAACGTAGTTTACTAGCTTTTTCTGATAAATTAGCCACAGATTTTCGAAGAGAAGTTTGTATCAAACAAACATGCAAATATGTTTGTATATCTATACCGTTCAAAAAGCTGTTTGATGCAAAATTCGATGCTTTGAAAAATCTTTTAGTTGGCTCAGCATTTGGCAAATTTCAAGATCTCCAGATAGCACGTGAATTTACGGAGAAGCAATTTAGTGTTAAGTATATGATTAGGAAAAATTATGGAAGATGGTGATTCCATTGCTAAGCTGAAAATTCGTCTACAATATGGAAATGCTTCAATATCTACAATGCTGATTTGCCCTCGACAAACTGCTAATGACAGTCGCAATGCTTATTACTGCGACTTGTACTTGAAAGATTCTGATAGTTGAAAAGTGTGTAAAATGGGATTTCGGATGGACAGAGAAACTCGATTAAAAATCCAGATATTACTTCGGGAGATAACATAATCTTGTAATTCGCGTTTGGTAATAAAAGAACAAAGTAAACACATTTGACATTAGCAAAATACAGCCAAGTCGTTATAAAAGTATGCATACAGTATTGGGTATTCATACAGACCTGGTTGCCAGAGGTTGATCCTTTACAGTGTATGTGCGCGCATCCATATGTAGCTTGGATAAACTTTCGAACAAACTACGCGATATGTAATACGCACTTTGGAAAACTTCACCAGGTACAAAAGATTTCCTTTGAATAGAGTTGTAAATTTATATAAAAATGTATGCCCAGAATGGAAGAGAAAAGCTTAAGTTTGCATTTGGTGTTATTTTTTTCTTATGGTAATCTCGCAATAAGGCTGATACAAATATTAATTTTCTTTTATGTCCGAGACCACTTGAAAGCTACGATGGGCCCCCCCCGGATAAAAATAAATAAGGAACAAAAAAATAAAAATAGAAAAAAAGTTATTTTTTCGAATTTTTATTTTGAACGATAGTTGTTCAACTTTTTTCAATCGTCATCTGGACCTTTATTTTACCTGTGTTTTACTTCGAAAATTAAAAAATCCCAACTGATGCCAAAAAAATTGATGAATCTTTTTTTTCTCCCCTTCAAAATTTTCGGATTTTTGAAGGGGGGGGGGGGTGACATAAAAGAAAATTAATATTTGTATCAGCCTAATTTTAAATTATTCAGCCCGAAAGTTTTTACACCCGTTTTATTTTACCAAAAACACATAATCTTCAGCTTCACAAAACCCCCCCTAGAGCCAAATCCTGGTTGCGCTACTGACTTGTGGAGATATCGAGTTATAGAAATATCGACTTATAGAGAGCACAATGTATGGAAATTTGAAGGAACCGGAAAATCCATAGAGTTATAGAGTATATCGGGTTATAGAATATCGAGTTGTGGAGAGTCGACTGTATATAATATGAAATGAGCTCTATAATATGATATGAACTATATTGCAGTCACTTCTAAAATTCCAACAAGAGTTCAGATACAGATAAAGTCCTGAAGTTGCAAAAAAAATACTTCTAGAATTTCTTTAGCAGTTTTTGCGGTAACTGTGCACTTTAGTTTTTAATTGGATCCGGAGGAATCTTATGACTTTATACCAGTATTTCCTTCTGGATTTCCTCCAAAAACTCATCTGGATCTCAAGACGTAGTTCACATCGGAGTTATTCAAAGGAGATAGTCCAGTAACCTTAAATGATTTGTCTGATGAATTCTACAGTTATTTACCGAGAGCTCATCCGATGGAGTACAAACCCGTGCCCTTCTGTCCTCATCCTCTCGAAATATCTCCAGAGACTCTTCCAGAGATTTCTCCAGGAAATCTTTCAAAGATTCTTCCAGTGATTTTACCAGAGAATAATCCAAGCTATTCTTTACCTTAATCTCTACAATGATTTCTTCTGGGGTTCCCTAGGACGTTTGCCAGAGATTCCTTCAGGAAGAACTTTTGTTTGCCATGCATGGAATACCTTCCTCCAGGGAGTTGACATGGATTTTTTTCAAAGATTCCTACAAGAAAAAATATGTATAAGGATTTCTTTAGAGATTTTGCTAAGATTTCCAAAAGAAATATCTTTAGTGAGGCTTTCTCCAGGAATTCTTCCAGGAGTAACACTAAAACAATTTCTTCAAGGATTACTAAAGATGATTCTCTAATGATTTCTTCAGAATTTCTTCCGAGGATTCCTCCACGGATACATACAAAGATATTCCCAAGCAGTTCTCTGGAGACGCGTCCAGAAATTATTCCGGAGATTTTTTCCGGGATTACTCCACGGATCGCTCCAGGGATGATTCTACGAGGAAATTCTACAAGGATTCCACAAGGAATTTCTGCAGGTGTTCTAAAACTCCCGAATTCCTCTAGGAAATCACATGAATTGCCTCAAGAATTTCTCAAGATAATCTTCCAGGGATTCCCCAAGAATTTCTCCAGGGATTCGTACTGGGTCTCCAATAATACTCCATGGATTCCCCCAAGAGTTCTTCTTGAAATTTCTCCTGAGATTCTCCCATTAATTCCTGCAAGAATATTATCAGAACTTATGCTAAAAATTTTTCCATGGATTTCATTAAAACAAATTTCTACATATAATCCTCCAGTAAAATCCCTATATATATATTTTTTTTTTTGAAAATTTATTCATGGATTTCTTAAGATATTTCTCCTTAGATTTTCAAGATTTTTTTCCATTTAAATATTCCTATGAGGATTCTTCCAGGGATTTTTCCAGCAAAAAAACTACAGGAGTTTTTCCTGAGATTTCTCTAGCGATTCCACCGGCAAAATCTCTACAACGATTCTTCCTGGGATACCTCCAAGGATTCTCCAGTGATTCCTCCAAAGATGTCTCCAAGAGTCCTCCATGGATGCCTACAGGAGTCTATCCAAAGACTCCTCCAGAGATTTCTCTATGCAAATCTTTACTCTTTCTCCAAGAATCGCTTCAGAAAAATCTCTACATGGTTTCATGTAGATGTCGTTTCAGGAATGAGCTGGTAGAGATTTGACTGTATATAAATGAAATATTAGTTTCATCTACGCAGTCTTTATTATAAATAGAACGTTGAAAAAAATAAAGACTGCGTAACTGAAAAGCATATTTGATGTTCCGGGGATTTTTGTAAGGAATTCCTCCAGAGTTTTCCTCGAGTATCCCTCTTTGGGCTCTTGCAAGAATTTCTCCAGCGATCCCAATAAGAACTCATAAAATAATTTCTTGTAAAATCCCCAATTGAATGGTAGAATCTCTGGAATAATTCGTTATAGAATTCCTGGAGCGATCCCTGGAGGAAATCTTAGG
The DNA here is from genome assembly GCF_002204515.2 of Aedes aegypti. Classification (NCBI taxonomy): domain Eukaryota; kingdom Metazoa; phylum Arthropoda; class Insecta; order Diptera; family Culicidae; genus Aedes; species Aedes aegypti. The sequence goes on from NC_035108.1 coordinate 147,439,569, forward strand.
AATAAATCCTAGAGGAATCTTGAGAGGACTACCAGCGGAATGTGTGGAGAATTCACCGTGGGAATATTTTAAGTAATCCTTGAAGAAATGTTAATTAGAGAAACCTCTGACATTCTGCAAAAATCTCTGTAGAGATCTTCTGGAAGGAATCCTTAGAGGAATCTCTTATTTTTTTTTATTAGAGGAATGTCAGGAGAAATCGTTTAAAGAATCTTTGGAAGAATCGCTGGAGAAGTGCTTGAAGTAATCTATGCCATAATTCCTGGAAAAGTTCCCTGAGGGTGGATTGATTCCCGGAGAAATGTATCTGGAGTGAATTCTTCAGAGTTTTTGCAATTCCCTCACAGGTCTTTTTTATTGAATTCTTCTACGATCTGATTTTAAAATTGTTTTCGGTATTTCTCAAGTTATTATTTTTGGATTTGACGGAATAATATTCTGATTTTTTTTCTAAAGGATAATTTCGAATTTTCTCAAGAGGATTTTTTGTAAACACTTCAGAGTACCTTTCAATAATGCGTCACAATGAAGCTATTTCTGGAATTCCTCCAGCTGTTCTTTGTAGTATTAGGGGACGGACCTGGTGTAGTGGTTAGAACACTCGCCTCTCACGCCGAGGACCTGGGATCGAATCCCATCCCCGACATAGTCACTTATGACGTAAAAAGTTATAGTGACGACTTCCTTCGGAAGGGAAGTAAAGCCGTTGGTCCCGAGATGAACTAGCCCAGGGCTAAAAATCTCGTTAATAAAGTCAAACCAACCAACCAACTTTGTAGTATTAGTCCAAAAGATGTTTCCAACATTCGTTCGAGTTAATGTATGAATTCCTCCATGGTAATTTATTTAATTGCTCCAGAAGTCTACTGAAGGTCTCCTTGAAGTTCTACATGAGTTTAATTTGATTCTTCTAATACTTTATTAAGGAATTCTACGAGAAATCGGGATTTTTTCATTGGTGTTTGCGAAATTGCTTAATTTTTTTTTTTACAAATCTTCTTTCAAGATAATCTGATGAAATTTCTCTGAGTTCTTCCTGGCAATATTGTTATAATACAAAACTTTCACGCAAATTCTTGTACGCAAGATTTGTTGAAATTTCTGCAGAAGCTGATTCTAAAGAAATGTCCAGAAGTTAACGGAGAAGATTTTTTTACGTTGGCGTTACTATCCTGTTCATTATTTTTACTTACACAAAAATTGATTCTGAATCAAATCAACTACTGCAGCACTAAATTTTACGTTAAATTTTATTCACACACTCTATTGATTTCACTATAAACTTTTATTTATCTCAATAATAACATTGATAATTATCACTATCCGAACACATTCACATCTTTATACTTCAATTCATGCTTGCAAATCTACGTACTCTAACTTGCGAAGAATAGTGTAGGTGATAAAATAAGCACAACTCAAGCAGAGGATCACGTTCAAATTAAAGTTTATGACGTGCACTTTTTTAAGTAGAGGTAAGAAAAGGTAAGAAGTTTCTTATGAAATGTGCTCAAGAGTTTCTTTCGAAATTCTATCTCTAATTTCTTCTAGGGATACGCCCCAGAATTTTTTTTCGAGGACATCCTTATAAATTATCTCCTAGGAGAGACACCCGTAGTACTCCTCAAGGCGTAAGTTTATCAATTTATTTATTTCTCCAATGATTTTAAAAATTACTCCTTAAATTACTGTTTAGGTTTTTCTGGAGTTTCTCACGAATTTATTTCAGCAATTTGTTTCTTTGTTTTCATTGAAAATAGTTTGAAAGTTCCTTGCACAAATTATCTACCTATGCATTTCCTTCCGCAATTTCTCCAGAAATAGTTTTTTAACTACAGTCATACCTCGATATAACGTAACCTCGATATAACGTAACTTTTACCTTGATATAACGTAACTATTTTTTGGCTCTCATTTATTTTTCCAAGTTTTATTAAAAACATGATGTATGAATTACAATAAACATTCTTCAAAATTCAAACAACAATCAATACTAAATCAGAGCAATCCAAGCGATTACTATCACTGAATACAGATATTCTTCAAATTATTTCTCCAAGAATTTGATGTTTCTCCTGGAATTTCTTCACGGATTTGAACTAGAAAATCTTCTGATATTCATGTTCAATACTTTAACTTAAATAATTGTGACAGTGATCTTGTAGGAATTCTACTAGTTAATCCTAGCGTTGGGCGAATTCGTCTACAACGTCGATGTTACTGAATCGATTCACATTTGAACTGTCGAATCGATTCACCGATTTAATCGAATCCTTTAAATCGATGTTTTTGAATCGATTCGAATCGAACTCGAATTGATTTTTTTAGTTTGAAATGATATTAAATGCATTTTTATTTGATTCGAACACCCATAAATTAAATCAGTCTTGAATTTCAATTGAACAGTTTTACTACTTCAAGATAGATCAAAATATGGATTCATTTCCATCAGTTCATTGAGTAACATTCATCAAGTTCAACAAAATAAATCGAATTAAAAAATCGAATGGAGAAAATCGATTCACCCGATTTCAGATACCCCAAACATCGATTCAAAAAATCGATTAATTGAAATAAAAACATCGATTTTCGGAAAATCGATTCAAAATCGCCCAACGCTAGTTAATCCTCATGATATTCATGTATAAAAACTTCTGAGATATTCCTCAAAAATAATAACAGCGATTCCAGCATTTTTCAAGGTGATTTCAGAGTTCCTCCAAGAATTTCAAGAAATCTAGAAACGGATTCCCGTCCCAAGGATTTCTTGAGACATTTTATCAGAAAATTGTAATTCAATTCCTCCAGGTTTTTTTTCCAAAATAAGTCCTAGAACTGTTTCCAAAGAATCCCGGATTTTAAATTCAAGGATTTTGAATTTCTCCAAAAGTTTCTTTTTCAAATATATCTATGAATTCTTCTATGCCTTTGATCAAAAATTTCACCAAGTGTTTTCTCCAGGATATAAAGAGGATTCAACTATAAATTCTTTAATCCATTCAGCCTACGATACTTTAATTTTTCCGGAGTATAGAAATTCATAAATTATTCCAACAAATTTTTCATGAATTCATCCAGCGACCCTTTCGAAGAACTTTCCAATAATAATTCTTGGAATGCCCTAGCAATTATTTTAAAAACTCGTACAAGTATTCGTACAAAAACCTGAAAAACAATCTTCTCGAAATTTCGTAAGTAAATTAGTTACGAATTTTAGTAGTACATTCTGTAAATATTCATGGAAGAACCATTTTATGTACTACTTAAAATTCTTCAACGATTCAATGTGGAACGAAATTCTTCCTTTTGATTCCATCAGGAATTTCTTAAGAAAAGTCTTTAGGATCTTTTTCAGTGGGTTCTCCAAGTAATCTTTATAGTTTATAGATTTTCCTATTGACAAACCAAAAGTACAAAAATGTATTCTGGAATTCCTACAAAAACTGATCAAGTTCCCCAGATCCCCCAGCGAATTCTCCTAAAATAATGTCGATAACGTATTCGTTCTTAAACTTTTCCATGGAAAATCTCTCAAGAATAGTTCTTGTTTGAATGGAGTTTTCTAGTGATTCCTTCATGAATTTATTGATACATTTTTTTAAGGATTCTTGGGGAATTTATTCTAAAATTCTTTCAAGAAATTACAGAAAGATATATTTCAAGAGTTCCTCATAAAAAAAAAACTACGGGTCCCATAGTTGCCTGATAGAACTGTTCATGGACGGCTTAACATTATCTTTTTTAAGGGTTTCTGAAAGAACTCGTTAATGAATTTCTTGCAGAGTTTTTCTGAGTGTTCAAGGATTCCGCCAAAGATATTTCAGGAATACATTTCTACAAAGATTGCAGCAAAATCTCACTTTTGTTAACTATTAAAACACTAAAATGTTCGTACTTGAGGTTCATTCACAAATTCCATAACGCTGTAGGGGGTCGGTGGGTGTTCTAAAAATGTTACAGCTCATACAAAATTCGAAAAATATTCATACAAAATGCGTTACGGAGGGGTGGGTGGGTGTCAAAAAATGGTAATTTTCAGCGTTATGAAATTTGTGAATGAACCCTTGGTAAAATATTTCTTCCTGAAAAATCCATGGTAAGTCGATCTACATGAAGTCTGAAAATTGTCTGAAAAACGATCTTCTTTCTATGTAAGCGCAATTTCTCAATATCGCATAACTAGCTCCTATTGAAAGTTCATAAAACGCCAGCACAATGCGGTAGTCAAATTCCGTGCTAAATTGTAACTCATGTGATTTATCATATAACTTATTCTCCTGAGCAACTTTGCCGAACACATCATCCTTCTATATGCTCACAATCTCGAGTTATCGCATAATTAGCCCCTACAGAAAGTCCAAACCGACGCCAGCGCCACGCGGTCGAATTCATTTTTTTATATGTTCCCAATCTCGAGTAATTGCAAAATAAGCCCCTACCGGAAGTTCATATCGACGCTAACGCCACGCAGCGGTTGAGTTCTGAATTAAATTGTATCTCATGTGGAAGTCCTTATCCTCCTGAGCAACTTTGCCGAAGACTGCATCTCTATATGTGCTCGCAATCTCGAGTTATCACATGATTACCCCCTACCGGAAGTCCAAACCGACGCCAGCGCCACGCGGTGGTCGAATCAGAACTAAGTTGTATCCTATGTGGTAGTCCATATCCTCCTGAGCAACTTTGCCGAAGACAGCATCCTTCTATGTGCTCGCAATCTCGAGTAATCGCATAATTAGCCTCTGCCGGAAGTTCATATCGACGCTAGCGCCACGCAGCGGTCGAGTTCTGAACTAAATTGTATCTCATGTGGAAGTCCTTATCCTCCTGAGCAACTTTGCCGAAGACAGCATCCTTCTATGTGCTCGCAATCTCAAGTTATCGCATAATTAGCCCCTACCGGAAGTCCAAACCGACGCCAGCGCCACGCGGTGGTCGAATTCTGAACTAAATTGTATCCTATGTGGTAGTCCATATCCTCCTGAGCAACTTTGCCGAAGATAACATCTTTCTATGTGCTCGCAATCTCGAGTAATCGCATAATTAGCCCCTACTGGAAGTTCATATCGACGCTAGCGCCACGCGGTGGTCGAATTCTGAACTAAATTGAATCCTATGTGGTAGTCCATATCCTCCTGAGCAACTTTGCCGAAGACAGCATCCTTCTATGTGCTCGCAATCTCAAGTTATCGCATAATTAGCCCCTACCGGAAGTCCAAACCGACGCCAGCGCCACGCTGTGGTTGAATTCTGAACTAAATTGTATCCTATGTGGTAGTCCATATCCTCCTTAGCAACTTTGCCGAAAACAGCATCCTTCTATGTGCTCGCAATCTCGAGTAATCGCATAATTAGCCCCTACTGGAAGTTCATATCGACGCTAGCGCCACGCAGCGGTCGAGTTCTGAACTAAATTGTATCTCATGTGGAAGTCCTTATCCTCCTGAGCAACTTTGCCGAAGACAGCATCCTTCTATGTGCTCGCAATCTCGAGTTATCGCATAATTAGCCCCTACCGGAAGTCCAAACCGACGCCAGCGCCACGCGGTGGTCGAATTCTGAACTAAATTGAATTCTATGTGGTAGTCCATATCCTCCTGAGCAACTTTGCCGAAGACAGCATCCTTCTATGTGCTCGCAATCTCAAGTTATCGCATAATTAGCCCCTACCGGAAGTCCAAACCGACGCCAGCGCCACGCGGTGGTCGAGTCAGAACTAAGTTGTATCCTATGTGGTAGTCCATATCCTCCTGAGCAACTTTGCCGAAGACAGCATCCTTCTATGTGCTCGCAATCTCGAGTTATCGCATAATTAGCCCCTACCGGAAGTCCAAACCGACGCCAGCGCCACGCGGTGGTCGAATTCTGAACTAAATTGAATTCTATGTGGTAGTCCATATCCTCCTTAGCAACTTTGCCGAAAACAGCATCCTTCTATGTGCTCGCAATCTCGAGTAATCGCATAATTAGCCCCTACTGGAAGTTCATATCGACGCTAGCGCCACGCAGCGGTCGAGTTCTGAACTAAATTGTATCTCATGTGGAAGTCCTTATCCTCCTGAGCAACTTTGCCGAAGACAGCATCCTTCTATGTGCTCGCAATCTCGAGTTATCGCATAATTAGCCCCTACCGGAAGTCCAAACCGACGCCAGCGCCACGCGGTGGTCGAATTCTGAACTAAATTGAATTCTATGTGGTAGTCCATATCCTCCTGAGCAACTTTGCCGAAGACAGCATCCTTCTATGTGCTCGCAATCTCAAGTTATCGCATAATTAGCCCCTACCGGAAGTCCAAATCGACGCCAGCGCCACGCGGTTGTCGAGTCAGAACTAAGTTGTATCCTATGTGGTAGTCCATATCCTCCTGAGCAACTTTGCCGAAGACAGCATCCTTCTATGTGCTCGCAATCTCAAGTAATCGCATAATTAGCCCCTGCCGGAAGTTCATATCGACGCTAGCGCCACGCAGCGGTCGAGTTCTGAACTAAATTGTATCTCATGTGGAAGTCCTTATCCTCCTGAGCAACTTTGCCGAAGACAGCATCCTTCTATGTGCTCGCAATCTCGAGTTATCACATGATTAGCCCCTACCGGAAGTCCAAACTGACGCTAGCGCCACGCGGTGGTCGAATTCTGAACTAAATTGTATCCTATGTGGTAGTCCATATCCTCCTCAGCAACTTTGCCGAAGACAACATCCTTCTATGTGCTCGCAATCTCGAGTAATCGCATAATTAGCCCCTACCGGAAGTTCATATCGACGCCAGTGCCACGCTGTGGTTAATTCTGAACTAAATTGTATCCTATGTGGAAGTCCATATCCTCCTGAGCAACTTTGCCGAAGACAGCATCCTTCTATGTGCTCGCAATCTCAAGTTATCGCATAATTAGCCCCTACCGGAAGTCCAAACCGACGCCAGCGCCACGCGGTGGTTGAATTCTGAACTAAATTGAATTCTATGTGGTAGTCCATATCCTCCTCAGCAACTTTGTCGAAGACAGCATCCTTCTATGTGCTCTCAATCTTGAGTTATCGCATAATTAGCCCCTACCGGAAGTCCAAACCGACGCCAGCGCCACGCGGTGGTCGAATTCTGAACTAAATTGTATCCTATGTGGTAGTCCATATCCTCCTGAGCAACTTTGCCGAAGACAGCATCCTTCTATGTGCTCGCAATCTCAAGTTATCGCATAATTAGCCCCTACCGGAAGTCCAAACCGACGCCAGCGCCACGCTGTGGTTGAATTCTGAACTAAATTGTATCCTATGTGGTAGTCCATATCCTCCTCAGCAACTTTGCCGAAGACAACATCCTTCTATGTGCTCGCAATCTCGAGTAATCGCATAATTAGCCCCTACCGGAAGTTCATATCGACGCTAGTGCCACGCGGTGGTTAATTCTGAACTAAATTGTATCCTATGTGGAAGTCCATATCCTCCTGAGCAACTTTGCCGAAGACAGCATCCTTCTATGTGCTCGCAATCTCAAGTTATCGCATAATTAGCCCCTACCGGAAGTCCAAACCGACGCCAGCGCCACGCGGTGGTCGAGTTCTGAACTAAATTGTATCCTATGTGGTAGTCCATATCCTCCTCAGCAACTTTGCCGAAGACAGCATCCTTCTATGTGCTCGCAATCTCAAGTTATCGCATAATTAGCCCCTACCGGAAGTCCAAACCGACGCCAGCGCCACGCTGTGGTTGAATTCTGAACTAAATTGTATCCTATGTGGTAGTCCATATCCTCCTCAGCAACTTTGCCGAAGACAGCATCCTTCTATGTGCTCGCAATCTCGAGTAATCGCATAATTAGCCCCTACCGAAAGTTCATATCGACGCTAGCGCCACGCAGCGGTCGAGTTCTGAACTAAATTGTATCTCATGTGGAAGTCCTTATCCTCCTGAGCAACTTTGCCGAAGACAGCATCCTGCTATGTGCTCGCAATCTCGAGTTATCACATGATTAGCCCCTACCGGAAGTCCAAACTGACGCCAGCGCCACGCGGTGGTCGAATTCTGAACTAAATTGTATCCTATGTGGTAGTCCATATCCTCCTCAGCAACTTTGCCGAAGACAGCATCCTTCTATGTGCTCGCAATCTCGAGTTATCGCATAATTAGTCCCTTCCGGAAGTTCATATCGACGCTAGCGCCACGCGGTGGTCGAGTTCTGAACTAAAATGTATCCCATGTGGAAGTTCTTGGTCCCCGAAGCAAGTTTGCTGAAGACAGTACGTTCCTATATGGCCTGCATCTTATACAATTTTGTGATGACTGCAGATTTCTGGACTGAGTGTACTGAAATTCCACGTGGCCAACATGGTCCCCTTCGTAGTCGATTCCCGGTGGCCACTGGAACCGGAACCGGTATTCCAGGTAGTGATCAGAATCTTGAGGAGTATATCTTTCGAATGCGGCATAAATTTCATTATTCGGTTGATATTTCGCTGATTTATAGGGGTATACATTTCTGGGTCATAATGACCCCAGTATCTTATTAAGTTGTTTTTCTTAACATCCGCGGAAGGTTAATATCGCATTTTTTTTTAAGTTTTACCGAGATCAACAACACCAACGAGCCCATAGAAAAAAAATGTAGGTACTAAACAAGCGTGGTGTTGAGTACCTACAATAAAGTTTTCAATGAAGTTTGAAGTTTTCAAGATTTTTATTTGTCCAGCTTGGCACCAGAAACCTAAAAGCTCATATTTCAAAGACGGCTGCACTAAATTACTTCATTTTTTCACAACATATTCTCATTAATGTGATTGAGTGAAGAGTGAATATCAGAATACGATCTGTATAAATAATAAATCTGTAGCCTGAGAAATTTAAGAGTGTTTTTTTCTACGCGTCGGCCCCAAGGAATTTTGGAATATCTCCGGATCTATATCGCAAATGATCAATATCAACACAGATTCTAAAACTAGAATAGTTTTTTTATAACTTGAGAAAAATGAGAAACAGAAAAGTTATTGCGTTTTTTTTTGCGGTAAAAATGTAGCTGCTGGTAGAGGGGTTAACGAGCACGCATGCACAACACTTGGTACGCGAGTTTGCCATTTCATGTATACTGAAAGTACCAATAACTGGGTGCATAAGGTTACCTAGATATACATTCCCGTAAGGAATGGTTCTTGAACTAGCTTGGGCTAATCCATTTTGCATGCGTCTGTAAAGATTGATGATTGCTGTTCTTTTATACAGCAGATTGATCTGAGCTCTATTTACTAACCGTAGCCACTACCTAAATCAGAATGGATTAAGCTTTTTTCAATCTCAGCATGAAAAAGAGCAGAAGAACGGTATCTATTAAAAACCGTCAAAGGCAAAAAAGCACAGAATACATTGTGTAAAACGTATAATGAGAAACGATTTGGGTGATAAATAAAATTAACATAATATTCAACATATTCATAATCCCATCCTTGTTTAGCCTCAGGTTTGAAACTGAAGAAATTCAGCAGATTATCTAGGAGAAACACAAGGTCGCCTGCACCATTGCACAGTGGTCCAGGAAGCAGTTTTACGCGGAAAGATGCATTTTGCACTTTAGAACGAAACATTAGACGAAAACGGTCTTCCACAAAGTTGTTTGTATTAAGGTGTACCAGTTATGGACGTAGTGGTTCCCTAGTTCGCCGTACGTGATTATTTTCATGTCTTCAAAATTTGAAACATTTTGTGTGTTGTAGTAGTTAGATTTAAGATATAACTTGATGTTAAAGCATTCAAAAAGATTCGAAATGTGAATGTTATCAAAATTTCACATATGGCCAAATAGGGAACCAATGTGGCCATAACTGGTACACTTTCCCTAGTTAGGCTTTTTGTATGGTGTTATTGAAAACTAGGGTGGTCCAAGTTTTCATAGAAATAGTGTATCTAACTTCGTGGCGAAGAGATTTTTCGGTAATCTTGTAGCAGAAACTCACGTATTGTGGGAGTATGATCAGCTCAAAGCTGCGAATAATATATTTTTAAGATCCATTTGAGCATAATCTTTTGTATCAATTTACTTACAATTAGGGAAAGTGTACCAGTTATGACCATAGTGGTTCCCTATTTGGCCATATGTAAAATTTCGATGACTTTAACATTTTTAATCTTTTTGAATGTTTTAACATCAAGATATATCCTATATCTAACTGCTAAAACACACAAAACTTTTCAAAATGTGGAGACATTCAAGTTATCACGTATGGTGAAATAGGGAATCATTATGGCCATAGCTGGTACACATACCCTAGTATCCGTTAGTTATCTTAAATAATCAATTCGCAACAGTAACTAAAGTTCAGTATTCTACAATGCTCTTAAATGGTTTAGGGACAAAATGTCGAAAGACAAAACGTGGAAAGCCAATACGTCCAATGCCAAAACGTCGAATCCTAAAACGTCGAACGGGACAAAACGTCGTAAGCGGTGAATAACGTTTGGAACATTATGAATTATTTATTCTTTCGAAAAAGAATCGTTCTTTCAAAAAAATTCGTTTTCTTCAATATCTTTCTTTTCGAAGTTTTGTCCATTCGACGTTTTGGCATTCGACGTTTTGGGATTCGACGTTTTGTCACCCAACCCATCAATGACAGCCCCATCGACTTCCTGTTGGGCCATGAAGTGGCTCACGCTACTTCTAGTCAGTGGGCTGATGCGGCGAACAAACTTTCTTATATGTAGAAATTATAGTATACATGCTTCAACAAAGTTGTAGACCATTCAATTTCAAGCAATTTTGACAAGAAAAGTTTTTATGTATCTCTTAAATAGATCGACTTAGAACTATTTTCCTACGGTGACATAGGGTGGTCCAAACAAAACTGGTTTTCTGGCTCTAGCGTTTTCAATTCAAATATCTTATCAAAGTAGGTATTCTATTAAACACTTTTAGAGCTTCAAAAGAATGCGTAATTTGTTGAGTGAAGAAAATCGTTATCTCCTTTCGTTTGGGAGTTATTGTTGTTTTCTCACAAACACATATCTACTTTGATTGTGAATATCTCTGATTGGGGCAAATATAGAAAATATGTTTTGAAGGCATTCAGAAGATAAAATGAAATTGTATGTTATATTAAAAAATACAGATGTGTTATTTTTGTAACTCTAATGAAATGCCCTGAAAAACAAAGGATTTTTAACAGAAAAACGTCAATAACTTTTGGACCACAATAGATATCATCAATATTTTTGCATAAAAATTTGTAGTTTTAGGCAAAGTAGTAAAACTAAAATTTTGATCAACTTTGCCAAAAAAACAAGTTTTTCTGTATTTGACCAATCCAGAGCATTTTTCCCCAATCATCGTAGGGTGGTCCAATAAAAATAAGTTTTTCAACCCTAGTTTTTCCGATTATTCGGTGACTCGATTATCCGGAATTTTAGACTCGATTATCCGGAACATATATTTTGATATTCTTGTTTTTCAGTTTTTATGTATAATTTTGAAATAATTTAGTATTGCAATATACAATATGAATGTTTTAGAAGTTTTGGACGTAGGAAAAAGGAGTATCATAAAAATAGAACAACAAAAAAGATAATAGTTAGGTTCATTTATCGCAGATTTTTTGTGTGATTTGATTATCCAGAGTGAAAAAAAAATCGATACTCCGGATAATAAAGTCCGACCTGTACTAACTTCTCGTCAAAGTTGTCTATGAACAACTTTTAGAACTTAGGAGTACGCAAATTTATATGCAAAAAGATTGTTGACATCTATTTTAGTTCAAAAGGTATTGAAGTTTTTGTTAGAAATATTATTTGTTTTTTTTTACGGCATTTTATTGGAGTCACAAACATAACACATCTGTAATTTTTTGATATAACCTACAATTTTATTTTGTCTTTTGAATTCCGTTAAAAAATATCTTTTATGTTTGCTCCAATCGGAGATAGGCATCAAAGTAGGCATATTTTTGTGAGAAAAACAACAATAACTCCCAAATGGAAGGAGATAGCGAGTTTCTTCACTCACCAAATTACGCATTTTTCAAAGCTACATAGGCTACAGCTACAGGGAAGGGGGGGATTGCTCCTGCAAACCTGGAGCGTCTGCACTCAATGCTAGGAGCGTCTCACAACAGTGTCTGTTCCCCATGTCAGGGGCGGCTGATCATCGTCCGAGTGTCAGAGAAGGACTCTAAGCTAAACTGCGCACTATGGTCCTCCGAACATTTAGGAGGAATGGTCCTCCAGAAATCTAGGGGGTTGGTGTCAGGCCCTGCAAGCCCGCCGTAAAAAAAAAATCAAGCAACGAATAATCAACGAGTGAAGACCACAGCGACGTACAGGGACTAGCGATTGGAAGCTCGGTACGTGGAACTGTAAATCTCTCAACTTCATTGAGAGCACACGCTTACTCGCCGACGTGCTGAAGGACTGCGGATTCGGCATCGTAGCGTTGCAGGAAGTGTGAAGGAAGGGATCAATGGTGCGAACATTTAGAGGTACCGTAAAACGGGGTAACTTTGATAGTTTTTTTCAAAGAAAACTTGAATATTTATGCATGCTGTTTCAAAGAATTTTAATTCATATTTTTAAAACAAGTACTGGTATCCTAACTATCGATTCCAGTTGATAGATTTCCAAAAGATTTATTCTTAATGGATATATAATTTTTCATATAATCGAAAGTCGGTTTTCTGTTTTGGGGTAACTTTGATAATGGAGCATCACTCGAACAAATTTGAATGAATTACAGAACATTTGTAGGGCGTTGCATATCTTTAGGCGTTTAACGCTATATGGAAATTTCTGACTTAGATTACAAAAATAGCCCCAGTTTGTAAAAATAGTATTCGCTAAGAGTTTTGAGACCGAATTCGAGTTCTATTATAACTAGGCTGTCAAGTATAAGTGATGAATTCATTTTGACTTCATCAAATAGTGATCGTAGAACAGATTGTTTAAGAGCATTTCAAAATTGCTAAAATCTTATAAATTTTCCATATTTGCGTATAAATCCTCAAATGTACTTGATTCCAACGGAAATGGCTTTAACATGAAGTGTCATACTAATACTCTTTACCTTTGCATTCGTTTTGCTTAACAGATTAACTGGAACTTTGTTATTTCGTTTAGTATGTTAAGAGTCTCGCATTATCAAAGTTACCCGCATTATCAAAGTTACCCCGTTTTACGGTAACCATACCATCTACCAGAGTTGCAGCAACACACACGAGTTGAGAACAGCTTTTATAGTGACGGGTGATATGTAGAGGCACGTGATCGGGCGGCGGCCGATCAATGAGAGAATGAGCAAGTTTAGACTCAAAGGCCGGTTCAACATAATAAACGTGCACAGCCCTCACTCCGGAAGCACTTATGATGACAAATACGCTTTTTAAGCGCAGCTCGAACGCGAGTACAACAGCTGCCCAAGCCACGACATCAAAATCATCATAGGAGATTTCAACGCTCTGGTTGACCAGGAAGAGGAATTCAGATCGACTATTGGAAAGTTCAGCGCCCACCGGCTTACGAACGAAAACGGCTTACGACTAATTGATTTCGCCGCCTCCAAGAATATGGTCATTCGTAGTCCTACACACTTAAATTATTTCAACGACCTCAGTAAAATGTTTCGCCGAGAACCCAACAGCTGATAGCTCGGTAAATTTCAACGCCGAATCTCGGTACTTCTTTTACCGAGATTTCGGCAATCCGAATTTTTTTGCCGAGATCTCGGCGAACGTTACCGAGATTCGGTAAACGTTTACCGAGATCTCGGTAAAAGTTTTACCGAGAATCGTCAAATTATTACCGAGATATCAGCTATTGGGTTCTCGGCGAAACCGTTTAAGTGTGTACTTCCAGCACAGCCTTCCATACCGATACACCTGGAGATCATCACAGCTCTCCGTCATCAACAACGTACGGTACGGCCGCCCCGATATGACTTAAAGCGGCTTAAGCAACTGGATGTCGAGACGGAGGGGACGAAGTGCGAGGAGTGGAAAAGCTGAGCCGGTTTAAAGAAAAACGTAAGTTCTATCAGAAGCTCAACGCATCTCGCAACGGCTTCGTGAGATGATCGAAAGGTGGAAGCAGCACTTCTGAGAGCGCAGGCAATGAAGGACGGGACAATGAAGGAAATGCCTTCGTCAGTATTGCGGGTGATGGAAACCAACCAGCCCCCACTTTGAGAGAGGTTAAGGATGCCATTCACCAGATCAAGAACAATAAAGCTGCTGGTAAGGATGGTATCGGAGCTGAACTCATAAAGATGGGCCCGGAGAAGCTAGCTATTTCCCGAGTAACACACATGTTATAATTAAGGCATATCAACTGATGACTAAATATTGTCTTATAAGGCTTAATCTCCATAAATTATAACATGTGTGTACCTTGGGTTGTCTGCACAGGCTTAGAAGCACAATCTGGGAAACAGAACAGCTAATATGCCGCATCTACAAGAAAGGCGGCAAGTTAGATTGTGAGAACTATCGAGCGATCACCATTCTAAATGCGGCCTACAAAGTATTATCCTAGATCATCTTCTGTCGTTTGTCACCTGTAGTAAACGAGTTCGTGAGAAGTTATCAAGCCAGCTTCGATGACGGCCGATAGACAACGGACCAGATCTATACTGTACGGCAAATCCTCCAAAAATGTCGTGAATATCAGGTCCCAACGGCAAACGATAGTATCGAACGCGCAGAGCTATGGAAAATTCTGGACGAGAACAGCTTTCCCGGGAAGCTCACGAGACTGATAAGAGCGACGATGGAAGGTGAGCCAAATCGTGTGAAGGTTTCAGGTGAACACTCCAGTTCGTTACGACATGGCGATGGACTTTTGTGCCTGTTGTTCAATATTGTGCTAGAAGGTGTTATGCGGAGAGCCGGGCTTCACAGCCGGGGCACGATTTTTACGAGTTCCAGTCAATTTGTTTGCTTCGCGGATGATATGGACATTGTCGGCCGAACATTTGAAAAGGCGGCAGCCCTGTACACCCGCCTGAAACGCTAGGCAGCGAAAGTTGGACTGGTGGTGAATGCGTCCAAGACAAAGTACATGCTAGCTGGAGGGGCCGAGCGCAACAGGGCTCGCCTAGGTAGTGTTACGATAGACGGGCATATACCTTGGATCCTTGCTGTTGGCTGACAATAACGTTAGCCTTGAAATACGGAGGCGCATCAACAAGGAAGTCGGGCCTCCAAAAGAAGCTGCGGTCAAAAAAGATTCACACCGCACCAAATTTACCATGTACAAAACGCTTATAAGGCCGGTAGTCCCCTACGGGCATGAAACGTGGACGATGCTCAAGGAGGACCTGCAAGTATTTTCAGAGTTTGCAGGTTCTTTTCGTGGAGTTTTCGAACGAAGGATGAACCATTAGCTCGCACAACTCTAAGGCGAACCCAGTATCCAAAAGGTAGCCAAAGCTGGAAGGATACGATGGGCAGGGCATGTTGCAAGAATGCCGGACAACAACCCTGCAAAGATGGTGTTCGCTTCGGATCCGGTTGGTACAAGAAGGCGTGAGCTAGATGGGCGGAACAACTGCGCATCAAATTGGCGAGCGTGGGGCAGAACCGAGGATGGAGAGATGCGGCCACGAACCGAGTATTGTGACGTGAGATTGTTGATTCAGTGTTATCTGTTTAGATGTTAACTAAGTAATATGAATGAAAATAAGAAAGTTAGTTACACAATTTCTATGAAAACGTGGACCACCCTAATTTTCAATAACATCAAACGAAGGGCTTAACTAATACAAACAACTTTGTAGAAAAGCGTTTTCGTCTTATTTTTTCATTCTAAAGCTCAAAATGCATCTTTCCGCGTAAAACTGCTTTCGGGACCATAGTGCATTGCTCCGGGTAGCACAGGAAGGGCATAATATTGTGCAGCGCGCCCTGATACTTCACAAGCTCCGTTAGCGGTTAGATTTTATTGCTGTGTGCGTTTGAAACGCAAATATCAAATGCGGAAACACCAAACGCGGTAAGATTTTTCACAAGGAAGGCGAAGTCAAAGATTACTTTTCTGTGCTAGGTTGGCGGTGATATTGATAGTGGTTGCTTAGTTTCTTTTGATTTTTTGTGTTGCCGCATTTGAAGCCAATTTGAACAAGATTTGCACGCCGCCATACGAAAACAGCAATATTTAGCCTCCCATTCAGACATCATGTAAACGCGCTTCATATCAAGAGCTTGAGATCAGCTTGCCATGAGCGCACAAAAATAATCGCGCGCTTGAACATGTGCTATGGCGAGACATATTTTTTAAGATCTTGCAAATCAAATAGGGAAAGTGTACCAGTTATGGCTATACTGGTTCCATATTTGGCCATATATGTTTTCTCGCAAACTTTCACATTTCAAATATTTTTAAATGTTTCAACATCAAGATATATTTCATATCAAACTACTTAAACACACAGAATGATTAAAAATTTGAAAATAATCAAATTTTCCCTTGTGGCGAAATAGGGAACCATTATGTCCATAACTGGTACACCTACCCTATACCTCGGATTTTTTTCCGCTAGACTTTAGTAATTGGGTTATATTTTGATAATCGGAAGGTTTTAAAATATTCCATCGGTGAAATTTTGATTTTTTTTTTCACTTTTTTAATTTTTTCATACACAGACTATGACAATCACGTTTTCCTACACATTTCAGCCCATACAAAATGTATGGGAAAAATTTCACCGATAGAATATTTTGTAACCTTCCGATTATAAATCAAATACTGATATCTAGTGGAAAAAAATCCGAGGTACATTCGATCTTTATAATCTGCTGGTTTAGACATAGCGTGCGGTGAACCGCATCATACCATGAATTAGGAGTCATTTGTGAGGTGGACTTTTACCACGGGAACAGGCAGTCTGTAGTGTTAATTCTTAGCCAATTAAAAAAAATGCTAACGACGCATCGCGGCTATCTCGGTTGATCGGGAAATGGAGGTTAGCATTGATGATTAACTCCTCCTTAATGATAAAAGAACCATTCATAGTTCAAAATATGTACGTATGTACACTAATTATAATCAATAAGAAATCAAATGGAGCTGACTTGAGAACACTTGTAGTACTTTCAGAGAAAAACTCACCTAATTCTAACACGATGCCCTTGTCGTCCTACTTCGGGGCAGATTCTATTCCATGAACCCG
This sequence comes from Aedes aegypti, assembly GCF_002204515.2. Lineage (NCBI taxonomy): Eukaryota > Metazoa > Arthropoda > Insecta > Diptera > Culicidae > Aedes > Aedes aegypti. The sequence goes on from NC_035108.1 coordinate 147,456,699, forward strand.
GCGGTTGTGCCGGTAGAAGCTTTGGACAAATCTGAACGAAACGTTACATCGCTCGCAGATGAACGGCTTCTCGCCCGTGTGCTTAGTCATGTGCGTCTTGAGCAGACAGGGCCACTCGAACGTCTCCTCGCAGTACGGACAGCCGATGGATTTCTTCAAACCTTTGGGGAAGTTTGCATCGTCAACCAATCGATGGGTTCGTTCCATGTGGGTTTCAAAATCTTCTACGCTGGGGAAAAATTCCTCACACTCTACACAGTAGTGGTTGAAATTGTTCAGAACGGGTGTGCTGGACGAGCTGTTTGGAGATGAATTTTTATCGGATGCCGGTTCAGGATGATGCCTACGCACATGATGTTCGAGTTTTCCAATTCGATTGAATCGTTTACCGCATGTTTTGCAGTCCAACCGGGTAGTTTTGTGCGTTTGTTCGTGAATGTATAGATTCAAAGCCGATTTGAGCTCTTTTGTGCAAAGTCCGCACTTGAAAATCCCCTCTTCGACCTCACTCCCAGTGACATGCTTCAACAAAGGTAATTCGTCATAATTGATCCAATCACGTTCTTCATCATTATCTGCGTCTTCACTGGCTGGCGTTGGATTACTGGTTGGAGGCTCTGCTGGATCGTCCAAGAAGCTAATGTGAAACACTTGGCCATTTTTTACCACTACCTCCTCTGCTGGTGCTGTATCGTTCATGGCAGGCCGATCAACAACTGGTTCCAGATTGAGCGGTACTGGCACTGGCGGTATTCCTACTGGAAACTGTGGCTGAGGTGGCTGAGGTTGAAAGTTGAAATGATGGGTCGATGGTACAATGGGAGGAGGTGGTTGTGTTTGTGGTATTGGTGGTGGAATTGCTTGAAGTGCCGCCAATGGTGAAGTATATCTGGGATATCCTCTGTGAATTGGTCCCATCATGTTCGGGTTCGGTGGACATGGCCCAGGAACCATTGGCCCCATAGGCATCGGCAGACCGGTCAACGGGGGAATGAAGTTATAACTACCGTTATCAAACTGCGGGCCCATCATTGTTGGAGGCGGAGGATGATGTGGTGGTTGCAGTGGTGGGGGGTAGTTTGTGGGCCCCCCGTCAAACTCATTCCAATAGTTGAACAATGAATCTTCCGAATATAGATTTGATTGCATCTAGCAGGGTAGTATTGCGCCAAACACTGTTTCACGAGTTTCTGTATTACCTTTCAGATTGCACTATTGTTAGCAACGATTCAATTGGCTTCAATCACGTAAGACAAATCTTATAAGTCACTTGAAAACAGGTAGAAAATCTATTCCATCTTCTGCCTGGAGCAAAAGGTAGGTGAAATATATTGACATTTTTTCTTCACCTTTTGCTTTCTACACAAAACATCACTTAGCCGTGTGGCCAGGCCGATATTGCTGTATTGGTTGGGTTTGTAAGGGAATCTCCATACAGTGGCCCAATTTCATATTCGTTCAGGATACTGTTTTCACATCAAGTTAGTAAAAAACTAAGAATACTTTATACACATTGAAGGTAATAGGTGTCATTTATTATTAGCCAATCACAAAATGTTTCCATTTACATTCATCTTTGGATTATTGGAAAAGTATTGAATTTATGTCTAAAATTCACCCATTTCCATATTCGTACACCTACCAAAATTCAAACGTACAACATGCAAAACTAAATTTAAAAGCTCTATTTGATTGCTGAAGTACTTCATTATGATGTTCAGATGTAGTGAAGTACTTTTGGACAATTTATTAGCGGACATATATGAAATTTAGTTAAAATTATGAGAAATGCCAGTTTTTCAATGATTTTTGCTATAAAATTCAATAATTCGATAATTTTTGTCATTGGATGCAATCTTTTAATTAAATTTATGAGCTCTGATAGAAATTTAGTTGGAATGTATATAGTTTACAGAATTCATAAACAGTTTTTATCCATTTGGAGTAAAGAAAATTGTTGTTCCATATCTTCAATACTCTTCCAAAATGATATTTTTAATCAATGTAAACCAAATTTTCATTCTAAACAATAGGTAAATGTTAATTTTGAACTTGTCTGTAAAAATAATTTTAACTACGAACTCCGGTTTACCATAAAGTACCCTAAACTACGCTGAAAATACCTCCGCAAAATTGATGTTATCGCAATATTCAATTATTTTTGAATTAATATTCAAATATATTAAAAATAGCACCCTATTTTGCAATTTATTGATTTTATAAGAAAATACAAAATAACTTGAATGAGCAGAGAGCATTGATATACCTTTTACTAGAATATATCCTGTTGTGTTCATCATTTAAAAAAAATCGTTTGTGTTGCGGTTGCGCCGATAATTTTTAGTCTATAAATCTCTATAATCATGTTTGGTAGTACAGTGAAACCTCCATGAGTCGATATTGAAGGGATCATCAACTCATGGAAATATCGAGCAATGGAACAGCAATCCTTTGGAAAGCTGCTTCTAGGGACCATCATAGTAACCATGATATTTTGTTTTCGACTCATGGAGGTATCACTGTAAAATGGAAATCAAAAATAATAATAAGGCAATGTTTTGATAGGAACATTAACTATGGATTATGTATTTAATGGAGCCAAACTGAGAGAAATCAACTAAAATTTTTGGTTTTGGATTTGTTATAAATGTTATATTACCTAAAATTCAAAAGTATAAGTTGTCGATACCCACTCCTAGCTACTCTAAAACTGATTATAATTTGTTGAAACTTGTGCAATATTCGCAGTAATCATTCTGTAGCGAGTGATGTTGAAAAAAATGTAAGTTATTGTTCGACTTACCGAATATTTAAGCAGAAAACATGGGAAAAGTGGTATGTTTCTTAAATTTACTTAAGTTTTAAGAATGTCCGCTTATAAATTTTCCAAATGTACTCTACTACATCTGAACAACACAACGAAGCACTTAAGCAATTATCTAGCTCATTAAAACTTAGTTTTGAATGTTGTATATTTCTTTTTTGTACCTAGAATATGGAATTGGGTGAATTATAGAAACAAACTCAAAACTTTTCCATTATTCCAAAGATTTAAGTGAATGAATACAGTTTGTAATTGTCAAACAATAGATGATACTTATGACCTTCGTTATTGATAAAGTATATCGCAGTCCATGCACCATTTAATGGTTTTATACCAACTTGATATGAAAACAGTGCCCCAAACGAAAATGAAATTGAGTCACTGTACATGGGTAGTCCAACCCATAAGCTGCCTATTTCTGCTGAACCATTCTCCAAAGTTTTTTTGACTGTTAGAAATCGGTTAAAGGGGATATTTTTTTTTAAATATAATTGATCTAATAAGGCTGTAATCATAAATCTATTTTTTTTGTATTTTTTCCTATCTTTAGTATGTATAACTTGTTAGAAATTGCTTGGTTAAATTTAGATTAAATCGGTAAAAGAATGTTATATGTTGTTAACAGAATGTTACAAATAAAAGTTAATTCATGTAAAAAACCTTTAATTTCTTGACAGAGAGATACCCAGAGCTGGTAGCAAAAAATGGTACCGAAAAAAGTTATTCTAGTGACCAGATTTGAGAAAAAAGTGACTAAAAAGTGACTTTCGATTCTCGAAAAAGTGACTAAAAGTGACTTGAAAATCCAACCGAAATCAGTTTTATTTCAATTCTAATAAACTGTTTTACGATCAATATCCAATATGATTGGAAATATTCAATATGATCTTCTGCAGGTAGTAAGTCAAGTTGAGTACCATATTTGGAAATTTTTATTGTACTTCCAAAACTTGAAGATATTCCCAACAATTTTTCAAACAGAAAAGTTTACAATTACATAAATATTCCTTTTTTAGCAAATTTCAATGTTTTCAAAATGTTGTGTCTAAGTATCACCAGGGTATTTTATTTTGTAAATTTCAATACGATTTGGAACACCTGGAAAAAAAATTTGTCGTTAAACATTTCCATCCAAACTCTAACTCTCCTGCCTAATTAGGATTTTTTTTTATGTAACCAGATCAATATTACGGAAAATGTTATACTTGGGCATTAATCAATATTTCAAATAAAAAATGATGATAGAAGATCGAATATGTTTGAAATACTTCTTAAAACCGCGTCCTTCAAACGCCGACATAAAAAGAACAAATGGTTGATATAAGTGATATTGAAATTTTCCATCAGTAAGTTTAATGATAGGTACGTTTGGCTGAATGGACATTTAGCATAAAGACGATAGGTTTAACAGGCTGTTCTTTTGAGTTATTCTTTTAAAGTAGTTAATAGCATAAATCTTCTAATATTTCAATCAAAATTACTTGGACACTTTCATGATTCATTTGACATTGGGGGTTATAGTTGGTCGAATTGGAATAAAAAATACTTCAATATTGTCAAATATAAACTCTGTGGCTTTCAAAAACTCGCCAAAGTGAATCAAAAAATCCAAAAAGAGGATCCGACGCCCCACATTGCTTGAAGAATGCATGCACGATTTCATGAACGATTCACTGAAAACGATAAATTGACGATAAATTAATAGTCGAAAAACACGAGTCTTTTTACGTCGTTTTTCAAAATAACTCGGTTTTACGTCGTTTTTTTAAACAACGCGTTTTTTACGCAGGACGTCGATCGACGTAAAAAAAACCTTAGGGTATGCTCTAGCTAAGATCTATCCGGCCATTTTTAAAGGTTTGGTTTGCAAATAAAGTCTGTCTTTAAAAGCATGATAAGTTTCTCAAATAGAACATTAAATAATTGTTCTTTGTTATTAATATCTGCGATAAAATAACTTAAATATAATCATTTTTGTTTTATTTATATGATGCAATGGCGTAGCCAGAAATTATTTGTAGGAATATTAGGAGTCTTGAAAAGAAAAAAGAAAAATACACTAAAACTAACCTTTCTAAAACCCTCTTTTTTACCTACGTTCAAAACAGCTATACTATTCATATTGTCTATTGCAATACTAAGTTATCTCAAATGCATATGCATAGAAACTTAACACCAAGAATATAAAAAACATACTCCGGATAATCGAGTCTTAAATTCCGGAAAATCGAGTCTCCGGATATTCGAGTTCGACCTGCATTACAAGTTGCGTGGAACTCAATGAAAGATTAACTTTTTTACAAGTTTTTTACACAAGGAAACCATGAACCACTATTTTGATACCGACAAGAAGATGTTCTGGTGATGACCTAATTTAAAACTTAGGCTAAATTAAAAAAGGCCATTATTTTCTCCCAAAAATTTAGCTCAAAATAGTTGAAAAAAGTGACTTTTTGACGTAAAAAGTGACTTTAGTTTAAATGGCTTCAAAAAAGAGACTTTAAAGTGACTGGCCTTAAAAAAGTGACCAAGTCACTAAAAAGTGACTCGCTACCAGCCTTGGAGATACCAAAATGTAGTTAATCTTAAAGTGTTCACTTTACCATACCATCTCTATAGTATGACCGGTTGAAATATATTTAGGCCGTAATACAGCAATACTGGACAGCTTTAGATCAATTATAACCTAAAACTATCAAAACGTCTCCCAAAAAATTTGCATAGCTAAAACAACATGTTTGTGTTAAAAATCTCAAGCACACACTGATACTACTGCAAAACTGGTACAACAGGTGCACTAACACAAGCAAACTTGTTGACTGCAAAAATCAATTCATTTCAAAATTGTTTTTGTCAATCAAAAATCCATTGTATCTCTGTCTCAAATCGAATACTATTAGTTTTTTTTTCAACACATGGTAACCATTTTAATTCTAATTAAATGAATCGCAATGAAAACAATGTTATTTTAATGAATAAATACAGATATATTGGAAATGGTACGCTCACCCGCACTTTTAAATGGGATGGGGTACCCGAGCAAAGGCTGATAACCCAATGATTTCTAGTTGATAACACACCATGTTATCATTTTTTTATTGAGTTATCACATTTCAAAATCATCGATAATTCAATGATACCTAATTTAATTATCAGTGTTGAAAATCGCAAGAAAATGTGTATTGATATTATTTAAAACAATCCAAATTACAGTTTGTAATGAGGCTAGTGAACAACGAATCGTGTTTATACCTATTTCCAATTTAGTTTGCTTGTGTGTTTGGTTTACATACAGAAATATAATTCGTAGTGCTATTACAAGTTTTGATTCCAGTGCTGACGTAAATTCCAATATCTTTTTTAACCTTTTTGAGGTACATTTGACCACTTTCAACATAGGAAAATGTATTAAAATTGATGGTAGATGTCAATAGTTTCAGTGATACAATACAAATCTTGTCATTTTTATCAGTCAAATATTTTCTATACAGAAAAATTGCCCATCAATCTTAATAAAATAATCGTCGTATCCAAGTTTTTCACAAGCTTTTCTGGTACAATATTGAACATTTTCAAATGTAAATTTAACATAACAACTGAACTCATTGTCATCAATACCTTCGTCAATAAACAAATTATCTTGTAACTTGAAACGCATTCTCTTATCAAACTTCGGCTGGATAGTTGGTTTCGTATGCCACAGAGAATTATGCCATTATCTGAGCTTAGTGTTTGCGAATAATGATATTTGTTTTGGCAAATTCTGTTAAAAATATATTTATTCGTGATTTGTATGACAGGATGATTATTACCTGTTCTAAACCCAAAAATCATCCTGTTTCCGTTTTCGTATGGATAAAGTGAGGAATTCCATAATTGTAATTGCTCAATCCACACCCTGGCAGATAATTGTCCGCCAATCTAGACACGGGCTGGGTGAGGACCTACCAAGCCTCCCCCGTTAACATGTCCTATACCGTTTAGCACACCGGGTTCTTCTACAAGCAGGCGCCGGAATTAAAGCGGTCCCACGAGTTTCAGATACATTAAATAGATATAGTCCCTCTGGCACTAAACCGAATAGCGCCCTCCACCTCATCACCAGCACTGCCCATCCCGCACGCCACACAAAATGCCGGAAGTGGCGTGCCGTGTAGCACATTAGATGTTCTACAGTGCACACCACCTCCGACACCATGCTCAACGTACAGCAAAGAGAGCGCTAATAAAAGCGGAATGCGCCATTCGATTCAGTACCAGAGGGACTATAAATGTAACGAAGAGGAAATGAAAAGATAGTAGAAATGGTTTGGTTGTTGGATTGCTGAAACGAGAAGAAAGAAATAAAGTTATTACGTTAAAACGTGGTTTTTATAGTTGAATAAATGTATCGATAGTTTCTCATCTGTTTCTTTTCCGTATCGTAGTTCCGTCGATTCTATCCACCTCGAGTTTTGTCGACTCCGCTTGGGCAATGAGAACCGCGATGACATGAAAAATATAAAAAAATGAGCATTAGTGTTTATCAATTATTTAATGTGGTTCTCATTTGCTTTCAAATACAGTTAACTCTCCCTTACTCGATATCGAGTTAGAGAACCATAGTAAAAGTTGGTTTTCATGGTTAACTTTATGGTCCCTTGGAACGCAGTTGTACTGCTTTTGTGTTCTGTAACTCGATACCTCCTTAACTCGATGGTCCCTTCAATATCGAGTAAGGGAGAGTTGACTGTACCTAAGTAACATGTGAACTCTGCCAAATTCTAATAAATCATTCTAATAAATCATAATTTATTCTCCTACACTTTCCCTAACAAAAAGTATTCCTATTTAATAAGACAAGTGTAAAAGCACAAATAAAAGTGTGGGACCGCATCGAATCATGTTGATGCCCACAGAGCACTCATTCTTCGATTTGCGAAATATGAGTCCGCTGAAAACACCGACCCGACTCGACGCAATCGCGCACCTCTACCGGCACCTCCGCACATGTAAAAACTTCTGCGATAATCATGTGGTGTGAAAGAAATGCGCAATATTATTTTGATTTCGATCCTAACTTCATGAATCGTAGGCCCTACGCGTATGATTGTTCATTATTTAGGCTAAATATACATGTTTATACCTGTACATAAGAAAAAAAGAAAAACGACTACGAATATCTTGCAGCGTAAAGCTTAAGTGATCAAATATTCATCCTCTCTTCAACCCTGCACTATACTAACGTCCTAACATAACATAGAGCTAAAGATTCTTTCTTGCGTTACACAATCTGAACAAGAAACCATTTTCCAATACTTCCCATATTTTATGCGAGGCAAAACAGATTCCACTTTCTACGTAATGTAACCCAGCATAAACAGCTGCCCAACTCTCCAGACCTGCGTCCTCCAAGATCCAAGGTGCTGCTGCCTTACGTTCAAAACTTCTTTCCTCAAAGTCTATCTATCAATTCCGAACTGCATACTACAATACCAATCAGACCCTATTCCTGACAAGACACAGAGTCACAACCCCAATGTGATGGATTTACCCACAACCTTGTCATAACCCCTCTTACGTTTCGCTATCCTCGGAAGTCACCCATATTGATGCTTGGCAAAAAATATCAGTTTTAAATCCACAAATCCCAAATAACACCACATTACGTTGGTCCGTTTGGCGTCGCCGGTGGATACCTGTTCTGACATTCGTTTCTTTCAAACACCTCTTCAAGCCTGTACCCCCACTTCATGAATACGAATGTTGACGAATCACGATAATCTGAAGGTCGTGACCAGAACGGAGGTAGTCTTTATCACTAGGGACCAACCACCACCAGGAATTCCATAATGCTCCGAAATTCCTGGCGCATTCAGTAAAATGTGTCAATAAATGTAAATTAAAAAGCATATTTTCTTCTCCGAATAATTTTTGAAAATCACGAACGGTAAACCGGTTTTTCGACTTCATCAATTCTTGTTTGTGTCAGGTTGATGTCTAGTAGTTGAAAAATACAATCAGCAAGTAACATGAAGTTTTTCAATTTTTTGTGGTAAAACGCCGACCATATACGGATAAAAATAATGGAATAACATATTCTCCTAATCACTCACCAGCGTCACCACCGCTCGCAGGCTTTTTCTTCACGGTAGTAGTTCCTTTCTTTTTGAATCTTGCTTCCTCGATACCAGGCTTGGGAACTGTGATCACAATTTGCCACAGTTCAACGATTCTGACAGTCAACCAAAACACAAAGCAGCAGCATCAATACCATCAGGTGTTGCGCTGCAAACGGTTAACACACTGCTTGACTGTTTTTGTCTCTCCACTATGACCGTTTTCGGGCAGCCATCTCGAAGTGAATGATTAAAAAAAAAACTCAATCGCTAATATTTCGCTTGTGTTTTCAACTAATTGAAATCTATTAGCGCTAACATCAAGAGCACAATCATTCCGTTGCGATACATATAAACAAGTTCAATTTCATGCTGCCTTTATCGAGCAAAAATGCAAAACCCCGAAAACCGGAAAAATCGTGTCACCACTGTGCTCGAGTCATTTCGCATTCGTGTATGAAAAAACGTTAGGAAGAAAAAGATTACAGTTTTGAAGAGCCGTGACATTTTTTTGTTTTTAACGGTCATGGTTTGCTTTGGATTTTGATGGTCGTGTAGACAAATGTGAATGTCGAGGTGGTAAAAGCTTGCTACAGTACATTTCCCATCCCTGCTCGATACATCCGTTTTTGAATCACCTCTGAGCCAACAACAGTATACAATTCTCCAACATTATCACCAATCGCAATAATTTCACCTCCAAACACTTGCTGGCATTGCTTCTCGTCGAATTCAGCTTTTACTTTTTTCACCGCTAGTTTTGAAATGGACACCAAGTTCTCCTTCAGCGCAGGGGCATACAAAACGTCCGTCAACGTAACCGACACTTTTTGATTTTGACCGACTACGCAGTCAATCTTACAGTCCCCAATGCCACCGGTGCGTATCTTCCTCCCACTCGCGGTCGAAATAACCGAACAAACACTAGTGTCCAACTTCGATAACGATTTACGATTGTTAGCCATGTGCAACGTCGCGCCAGAGTCAACCATCCACGTGTTCGCGTCGCGCGCATTGCTGCTAACCATAAATGTGAAGAAATGAAGAAATGCTTTTCAATTCCGCGCACTGTGTTAACATCATCTTTCTTCTTTTCTTCCATCTCCCCTTTTTCTTTCAGAAACGCTTTGCAGTTTCGCTTCATGTGACCTTCCTGCCCACAAAAGTAGCAAACTACATCGTTCCGACGCGTGGTTCCACTGGTCCGCAACACCTGCTCGTCCAAACTACTCCTTCGTTTCCCTTGCTTATCCGTTTCATCTATCAGCTTCACCTTGACCAAAACGAGAGTAAGCTCCTCCTCGTTCCGGGCCTCCAAAGCAGTAGTCAGCGGATTAGACGAATCCGGCAAACCACGCAAAATTAACTCTCATTTCGAAGCCAGAGTTTTCGAGTCGAACGTGCAACTTTTCGATGTCAGCCAGATATGCCTCCATGTCGTCACCGCACTGAATATTCTGGTTCGTAATTTGCTTCAGCAACGTTACCTTCTGTCCCAACGACGCCTTCTGATGGTGGTCCTTCAATGCCAACCACGTGTCCCTTGCCGTCGTTTTCCCTCCAATAAGCCCGTACTGGCTCTCGTCCACCGTCAGCTGGATCGTGGCCAACGGTTTTTCATCTCCTTTGCGCCACGCATCCGTCACCGGGTCGGGTGGAGTACCGGGGTCAACATACTTCCACATTTGTTCGCGTCGTAGCAGTGCTTGCATCGAGAAACACCACGCCTCGTAGTTCGTGTATGTCAGCTTTACGGTTCATGCCCACTCCATCTTCAGACAGCTTCTGGAAAACAGGGAACTTCTCACATGAGCTATATTTTCTGGAACGGCTTCTGCTTCTCAGTTCCGCGGGTCACGTTTGCTGGGCCCATAACCTGTTCGAGAAATAGCAGAGTCAGAACCAGGTTCGGGAGCGAAAATGAAAAACGACTTTACTACTGAAAGGCTACACGCCAAAAGAACGAATTTTATTTAAAGTTCATAGCATAAGAAAAAACAGATTGCTGCGATCGTTTCCCATGGCAACGCCTCGACTATGGCAGTGGAACCAACACGTTGATATTGCACATAAATGTGCTTTCTCCAACAGTAATAGATTGATTTTATCGAATCGAATCCGATGAGGAAGGTTATTGATCGTAACAAATATTAGGTAGCAAGGCTTATTAGTGCTCCATCGGTATGCTGCGGCTCCGTCAGTGTTAACCGATAGTGTTATCAACTTTTCAGGGATTTTTCAGAGACTTGTTTGACGATTTTTCCTTGACTTATGTCACTGACTGCTTCAATTTTAGCCGTTTCTTTGTAGTCAAGAATTTCTTTCTGATATTTTACAATCGTGTCTCTTATTTGTTGTTCAATAGGAATAATCATAAAAAAGTCAAATTTTGTACTTCCGCAATCCGGTATAGCACAAACTTCATTTTCATTAGGATCAATTTCTCCAATTCTTGACTGACATTCTACGCAATAGTATACCCGAGAGTGCTTGTACTGATTAGGAAAGTTTGCCACAAATATTTCAAAACTTTCAGGTAGTAGTTTATATCCTGCCAGCCAACACATCGAGCATTCGGAGCAAATCTACTAATGCACTTTGGGTAAGCCGATGTCTTATATAATAATTGAGGATAATCAAATGCGCGTCTCCTTGTGTCACATCGGAGTCAAATTTTTTTTTCTCATTTGTATCGGGTACTTGCTAAATTTTTATTAAAATACTCTATTACAATCCAGAATTAAGTACTGTATCGTTGATAATAAATAGAACTTCACTGTTTAACATTTAGAGGCCTTTACTTCCTTATAAAAAAATATGAATATGGGAACATGAGATAAATAGTTAAGTTAACTATCCACAAACTTGGCATAAGGTCAAAGAACAGAACAATTAGTGTAATTCGAAATACAGTCAACTCTCCACAACACAATATTCCTATTCTCGATATCGAGCTCTTAGAACTAAATTTAAATATAGTTTTCATGGCTACTTCAATGGTCCAGCAGTTCCACCACTTACAAACAGACTTAACACTCGGATTTATTTAATACCAAAATGGCGCTCAATCCGAATATTGTTGTTAGTGTGTCATATGCTCACTCGTGGCTCTCGTATCACGTCCAAGTTTGTCATTTGCGCACTACCGCCACCCAGTATCCGTAAGGCAAGAATCGGTATTTTTAGCATTGAACGTTAATGTTCGCGGTACTTTGTTTTAAATTGAAAATTGTTCAAACTGTTATGTCTATTTGTCTGTGGTTGCACTGCACGGTGCCTGTAAAACAAAAATTTAATTTAAAAATAAATATCTCTAAAACATATAACAAGTTGAAGCTTACGAACCCTTGTTTCATATGGTGCTAAAACGAAAATTATCTATGCGGGTTCTAAAACATTTTTTTTCAATGGAACAAATTATAGAGTAATTCCGATTTTTTTAGGTAAGTTGGTATGGAAAATTACGGTTTGAACATTTTTATCATACCATCTCTTCAAACTTAAACCAGCATTTTTGATCCTGCTCGATTAGAAAATCTGTTTCCGATCTGGAGTAGGAATCTTTGATGTATGTTTCTGAACTACCGCCAGATTGAATTGAAGCGTTGATGTCTTCCTGGAACACAGAATCAATTGCACAGACTTCAATCTGACTTGGAGAGATCCATCAATCTCAGATCTGCATCACGATCAGCCGATTTACATTCTGGTCTGGAATAATTCGTCGTTGGTTGCATTGTTTGCGCGTAATCAGTGGTTTTTACATCACATTGTGAGTTGTTCACTACGGCGGTTTTCCCGTAATGCAAACGCAACGTGTGAAATTAAGTCGATTTTATTTTTGTTTAGCTGAATTTTTCTCGCAGGATACAACGTAATAGTGAACAGAATTAAAATCGTTCATTTTTGCGGTTTCATTTAAATTGAACCTTATAATAACCTTAATAACTAATTACAAAGGCGTCCGATTTAAAAACGGTCTTCGGCAAAGTTGTAGCTGATTGTTGTATCTAACAGTATCAACGTAGCCCCAATCCCCAAGAGCACTCGGGCAAACACTATAACCGGTAGAATTAATTGCTTGCCTTTCTCATAGTAATTCCCATATAAACTTTAATGGTCTTGTGCTGGGAGGGAGGCACAGACACTACACACGAAATATGAAATAACACTTTTCCAAACTGCAAGATATCTCCAACTCACCAACAAAAATCAAGGCAGGCCTGAGGAAAATCGCTGGTTTTCTTTTGTTGTGCACCTTCGATCTTTCCGGACAAATGGCCAAAGTTTTCTGTGAGTTTTATTTTCATTTTTATTGGAAAAGAGTAAAAATGCGTGTTTCAATACATTATATTCAATCAAAACAAAAAGGAGTTATCGTGACATTGTTTTCTGGATGTGCAGCAATTGATTTTCAACTGATTGTTGCAAACTTTGATAAAATGCAAAAATATGTGTTGATGAATTGCGCGCTTTTACCATGTTAGTTTACTCTTTAAGATCTCGGCTCACCTTGATGTACAGAAATTTTGTATCGGTTTCTCCCTCCCAGGTCTTGTGAAGTCTGAGTTTTCATCCGAATGAGGTCAAATTTTGGGAGGACACTCAGAATTTGATATAGAATAGAATGAGCGGTGTGAAGCAAAAACGATTTTTCGAGCCACTCTACTGGGCATATAGTTCATCGTACCTGCCACACGATATACGAATGCGACAAATGGCAACATTGGCAAACAAAGCTCTTAGCTAACACTAAGCTGAGAAACAGGCTCTGTCCCAATGGGGACGTAATGCCAAAAAAAGAAGAACTGGATAAATCTTTGCGGTGCTTTCATGTACAAAACAGTCCTAGGTGGATCCTTTCAGAAAAGTTTTAAAAAATTTGGAAAGGATTGTGCTATTTTCCCCCGAGCATCGGTTCCCCGAATGCCATTTCCTCGAACGCCAAATGACACTTTTCCCCGAATAGTGCGTTTCCCCGACAAATGAAGCAGCTCAAAAAAGATGAAAAATATTCTTTAATGATCGGGTGCTGAACTAGAAAAAACGATGAGCAATTAAAAGAAGTACATATTGGGTTAGTCTTGCCCAAATACATAAATATGACATTATTGCCAGAAATGCCCAGAATGCGTGGGACCGACATCTGCGGAAAACTATCACAACCTTTAGAAAGGTATCCCAAATTAAATTCAAGAAGAACCTGGAACAATTCTGGCAGGAATATAGGAGTAGTTAATTATGTGAAAGGCTTATGGAAGGAAGGGGATTTCTTACGGGCCATACATATCGATTCTAATTTAAATGCAAAAAGACTTCATGGGTGGAGTGAGGAGGAAAACTTGTCAAAATTGTCTAACATAGATATTGGACAGACCCATTTGAAGAAATGTCATCAAAACGCTTTGAAAAATTCTTTGAAAAATGTATAAAATTTAGAGCACACCCCTGGAAATTGTGAGAATTATTTAAAGCATTATTAAAAAAGTCCTAGATTAAATCCTAAGAACATAACGTAGAGTAATCCTCGGGAAAAGCATAGTACAATTTCTGGATGGATTGCTTGAACTATCCCTATTTATAGCTAAGTATGCTGTTTCGCTCAAGAAAAGTAAAGAAATTCCTTGACTGAAAGGGTCAAGAAATTTCCTACAGAGAGCCCCCTTTGAAGTGACATTTCTTTTCAACTGCGTACTGCGATCAGAAAAAAGTGATTTTCTTCACCATCTCTTGGGAGAAATTTTCCACGCATCGAGATAGGCGATTCCTTTTCTTGTCAGTAGCAAACCGGCCTTATCACTGAAAAAATCGTGAAAAGCATGTCATGAGAAATTTCTACAGTGATTCTTGAATGAATCTTTGGAAAATTTTCAGAAAAAAGCAAGATTCGTTAAGAAATGAAACTTTCAAAAAAAAAAAAGAATTGCTATTTTGATGAATTCTACTTTTGGAACATTGTTTGATATTTTTTGGAACATTTGGAAGCTGAAGAAATGTCTGAAAACAAAAATGCTGCAAGTATCCTGGAAACAATTCTAAAGGAGTCATTCATTTATTTAGTTAACATCTAAACAGATAACCCTGATCAACAATTTCACGCCACAATACTCGGTTCGTGGCCGCATCTCTCCATCCTCGGTTCTGCCCCACGCTCGCCAAATCGATACGCACTTGATCCGCCCACCGAGCTCGCTGCGCTCCACGCCTTGTTGTACCAACCGGATCCGAAGCGAACACCATCTTTGCAGGGTTGCTGTCAGACATTCTTGCAACATGCGCTGCCCATCGTATCCTTCAAGCTTTGGCCACCTTCTAGATACTGGGTTCGCCGTAGAGTTGGGCAAGCTCATGGTTCATCCTTCGCGCCACACACCGTTTTCTTGCACACCACCAAAGATCGTCCTAAGCACCTGACGTTCGAAGACTCCAAGTGCTTGTAGGTCCTCCTCGAGCATCGGCCACGTTTCATGCCCGTAGATGACTACCGGCCTTATGAGCGTTTTGTACATGGTACATTTGGAGCGTGCGTGAATCTTTTTTGACTGCAGCTTCTTCTGGAGGCAGTTGAACAGTTTTTCATTATTGTTTTAGAGAAAAATTCTGAAAAACCGCTGGTAGAAATCATAGAATAACCTATGAAGTATTAAGGCAAAGTTGGCCGTCATTGAAGTTTGTACGCGTCGTTAATGATTGTTGCTACATCATGTAATAATTTGGAATTGAAGAAAATCAGTTTGTATTGCACTGACGCTTCTGAAAAAGTATCAGCATACTTGCAGCATGTCAGCGCTTATAGTGATACTTTTCCGGAGCATTATGAACTATGAGAACTGCGTATTATCACTTTGAAATTGAGAGCTGCAATGTCAACATAGCTGCCAAAACGAATGACGGGCTACTTAGCCTTAAATGAAGTGATCTCTGATATAATGTCTGCGAGATCTTGGAAAACTTGTCAAGGAATCTTAAGAGTAATTTCACAAAAAAATTGGGATCTTTTTTAAATTCCGGAAAATGGGTCGTCTCGAAAAACTCTCAGGGGAGATTCTCGATAGAAGTCGTAGGTAATCCTGGAGAAATTTAAGGCAAAATTCTTGAAAATATTCTTCAAAGAATTTTTATAGCAATCCCTGTGAGAACTTCCAAAGTAATGCCCTAATACTTTCTGGTTCACTTTTTCATAAAAAATATATATCATTTTTTTTTTCGAAAAATATTTGGCGGTAAAATCTAAAATCAGCGGTGCGATGCTGATCAGCGTATGGCGCTCCGCCGATACCTCGTTCGACCTTTTTAGAGTATCTTCGTGCTTGCCCCGCGAATATAAATGCAAAAATGATCAATTGGAAAAGACAGGTCTCAGCAGATAGCTATGGAAGTGCTCCGAAGAACATTAACCTGTGAAGTGGGTTCTGGATCAAGGGAGCTACTCGTAGGAAGTTAGTGAGATGCCTTTATGGCTCAAAATATATGTGTAACTTTTTTATAAGTTAAACATTTCCGTATCGATTTAATTTAATTTGTATTGGATGGCCGTACTTCAATTTACGAATTTCTTATAAAAAAGTACAAAAAATTATTAATATTAACCAGACTATGTAAGCCCAGATTGTGGAGTATGCAAAATGGAATCTCATATAGACAAATAATCAAGAGCGTTGATATATCTCGGTGCCAATTTTATGCTGGCTGCGCACTTATTTATGCTGTTCTTTGCATCGGAAGACATTCCATCAGTGTACATATTAATACATGCTATACGACAATACTTTCCATAAGGGTCCATTTATGCATGTAAGAGAATGTGTTTGTGTATGTATTGAGTTCGAAGGGAAAACGTCAAAGAAAAGGATAACGAAAAAGTGATGACACAGAGCTACATATATGCATCCGTAAGTAAAGAACATTCGATTGAATGAACGCGTACGAGTTGGTAGATTTTGTTTATGAATCGTTTGCTTGGTGAAAAATAAAAACATCAAAAGTGTTTGAGCAATGAATTGTTTCGACGGAAATCGTATGTTAGCATTCGGATAAGTAGATAGAACCCAATTGATCTGCCGACAAAAAGTATCAATCGGAGAAAAGTTTGAAATTCTGTAGTGACTAATTTGGTGGAAAAGGCAGTCATCAATATCTGCAGCGCTCTATTTATAGATGAGGTAGGCTTATGCTAATGTTTTCTTTTATATTTAAATATTATATTATAATCCTAATTATGGGCATCCCGTTTTGTGGACCTACATGTTGCTTAAGGCGCACAAGGCATATTAAAGTGAAGTATTACCATGAAAGTAACATCACGAAATTATACTTTAATCATGATGTCCTTGAACAGAGAGTTTTGCCTGAAAAGAAAGCTTGAATCTATGAGAAATAGAAATATATGCACTCCGTAGTTAAACGTGCGTTTATGTATATTTTCAGTCAAAATTTAGAGGACAGTCCAGTATCGGACAACAAAATGGACATATCGGAAACAACCACATCTCAGGATTCGCCTCCCGGTTATTCACCAGATGTGGAGGAATGCAACGGAGAATATAAGCAGGAACATCGTGGTAGTGACATCACAATTACTGCAGAAGGAATGATGTCAACTGTAAACACCGCAAGTGATATCTGCTGTGGCAGCAGTGCAACGTATCAGCAGCAAGAAATGCTAACAAAATATCTAGACAATCGCAATGATGAACCGATAAATGTTGATATGCTAAGTTCAAAAACAGCAAACCGCACTACCAACAGTGGCCTAACACCGGTCAGTAATCATCCGTTGATGCTGATGTCACCAACTGGCAGCGAATCGGACTCCTCCGAGAGAGTGAATGCAAATAAAAATCACCAGGGACTACGAAACTATTATCAGTTTCCCGATGTAGTTCCAGTTAGTGAGCAGCCGCCGTTACGTTTGGCCAATCCGTACCCAAATAGGACTGAGCCAGCGACTCGCACCGGTACAACTTCGAAGACCACTACTTCAACAAGATCGACAACGTCGACTCTCGATGTGATAAACAATATAGATAATGCCAATAATATGAAAAAGGCTTCCCTATTGCAAGATGGCAGTCCGGTAAGTTCAAGAGGAAAGAATAGTTTGATTTTTGTGTTTGATTTTGTTTAAGACGCATTTGTTCTTCAGTTATTTATGGATCAAGGTAAAAACGCAAGATTGTTTGATAAAAGCAAAAGAAATTAAAAAAAAAACTTGGATTTTGGCAATAGGAATTGATTGTACAAAATGCCATACCGTAAAATGCGGTGTAGAAGCATGTAAAAAGTTTAATTCAAAATTCACGCAATTTCGAATTTGTCTATAGTTGAACAAAAGACAGTTCTACTATTCTCTCGGCGTCTACATTAAGAGCTGATTACAATGATGGTGATCCCATTACAGCCAACAACAAAACAATCTCTTTTTAGCCAATAACTTTTGTGTACTTACTTTGATACTTTGATGGCTACAGCGTAGCATCACGCCATTGCCGGGCGTATTGTAGAGCTCCATCTTCGTCGGTCTTGGGCGAAACTTCTCCAGTTGCCCCGAACGTTTAGGGTCGCCAGGTCTTCTTCCACTGCGTACAGCCAGCGTATTCGTGGTCTTCCCCGAAGCCGCCGACCTCTACCTGGTTCCCTGCTGAATATTATTTTCGCAATTCTTTCTTCCGACATTCGCACTAAGTGACCAGCCCACTGAAGTCTGCCGTATTTCACACGATTGATAATATTCGCATCTTTGTACACTTGATACAACTCGTGATTCATGCGTCTGCGCCACACACCATTTTCGAGTTTCCCACCGAGTATTGTCCGCAGCAGTTTACGCTCGAAAACACCGAGAGCTTTCCGGTCTGACTCTTTCAACGTCCACGCTTCGTGCCCGTAGAGAGCCACCGGAAGAATCAATGTTTTATACAGGGCGAATTTTGTTTCGGTTTGCAAGCTGCGGGACCTAAGCTGGTTACGTAGTCCGTAAAAGGCCCTATTCGCAGCCGCAACACGTCTTTTCACTTCGCGGGAAACGTCGTTGTCGCATGTCACAAGTGTTCCAAGGTAAACAAATGCTTCAACAACTTCAAACACATCCCCATCAAACACTACCTCAGCACTTACACCACCATGCCTGACTCTATCTCTACCTGCAACCATGTACTTCGTCTTGGTAGAATTGATGGTCAGGCCTATCCTCGCTGTCTCCCTCTTCAGAGGCACGAAGGCCTCTTCCACTGACCTGCGATCGATTCCAATCAGGTCTATATCGTCCGCAAAGCCAAGGAGCATGTGCGACCTTGTGATAATAGTGCCATTTCTTTGCACGCCAGATCTCCTAATAGCACCCACAAGTGCAATGTTGAACAGTAAATTCGAAAGTGCGTCTCCCTGCTTCAATCCGTCTAATGTCACGAACGAGGTTGACACCTCGTCTGCGATCCGAACACTTGATTTCGAACCATCCAGCGTAGCACGTATCAGCCTAATTAGTTTCGCCGGAAAACCATTTTCAGACATTATCTGCCAAAGCTCATTTCTTTTCACTGAGTCGTACGCCGCCTTGAAATCAATAAACAGATGGTGAGTCTGCAAGTTATACTCCCAGAATTTGTCTAGGATCATTCGCAAGCTAAACATCTGGTCCGTTGTCGAACGGCCCTCACGAAAACCAGCTTGGTATTCGCCGACGAAGGACTCTTCGAGCGATCTCAGTCTGTTAAACAGGATGCGCAACAGGATTTTGTACGCCGAATTCAGCAGGGTAATTCCTCTGTATTTGGCACACTCCAGTCTGTGCCCTTTCTTGTAGATAGGGCGGATGAGGCCATCCAACCAGCTGGTGGGCAATTCTTCGTCCTCCCATACCTTCAGAAGTACTCGGTGGATCGACTGGTAAAGCTGCTCGCTTCCGTGCTTGAGAAACTCGACCGGGATCTTGTCCTTCCCAGCAGTCTTACAGTTCTTCAGCTCACTGATAGCCTTTTTAACCTCTCCTATGGTCGGTGGGTCCACAGCTTGATCGTCATCATCTATGTTCATCCTGTTCCTCGCTACATTTCCATTCTCACCGTTCAACAATTGCTGAAAGTGCTCCTTCCACCTGGCAGCCACCGCCGTTTTATCGGTCAGCAAATTCCCTTCTCGGTCATTGCACATGGCGGGCACTGGTACGGTATTGTGCCGCGCACCATTGACCGTTGCATAAAATCTCCGCATATCATTCCGGTTCATGCTTTCTTGTGCGTCAGCTACCACACTTTCTTCGTGCTGCCTTTTCTTTCTGCGGTGGATTCGCTTTTCTTCGGCTCTCGCTGCCCTGTACCGCTCTCTGTTCTGTCGAGTACCGGCCACAAGCATACGGCTTCTGGCGGCATTCTTCATGTCTGTCACCCTCTGGCACTCTTCATCGAACCAGTCGTTCCGTCTTCGTCGTTGACCAGTGCCGATCACTTCCCGCGCCGTTGTTGTCACAGCTTTATGGATATGGTCCCACAGGCTGTCGACGTCTCCAGCAACGTTGACTCTTCCCAATTTCTCGTCTAGTTGCTGACGGTACTGCGCAGCTACCCCATCAGTCGACAAGCGTTGTATTTTGAAGCGTAGCGTTCTGTGTGTTGCGGAGCTCGTGACGCTGGATAACCGCGCCCGAATTTTAGCTACAACGAGATAATGATCCGAGTCGATATTAGGGCCTCGGAAGGTCCTGACATCAATGACATCTGAGAAATGTCGCCCATCAACCAGCACGTGGTCTATTTGGGAGCAGGCATCGCCACTCGGGTGTCGCCAGGTGTGTTTGCGGATATTCTTTCGCGCGAAGTATGTACTGCTGATTGCCATCCTTCTAGCAGCAGCGAAGGTTACTAGCCGCAGGCCATTATCATTGGTAACGGAATGAAGGCTTTCCGTTCCAATGACGGGTCGGAAGAAATCTTCTTTCCCGATCTGCGCATTTGCGTCGCCGATGACTATCTTGACGTCTTGTTTTGGGCACTCTCCGTAGGCCTTATCCAGGCTCTCATAGAACTCATCCTTCATGTCATCGGGCTTATCGTTCGTTGGCGCATATATGCTGATCAGGCTGTAGTTGAAGAACTTGCCCTTCATTCTCAACACACAGATTCGGTCGCTTACCGGTTTCCACCGAATAATTCGCTTCATCTGCTTCCCAATCACTATGAAGCCAACCCCACGTTCTGCTCTGTCGCCACCGCTGTAGTAGATGTGGTACTTGAATGAAGTGTTGGCGATGGGGTCCACCGCTCGGAATTCGCGTTCTCCGGTTCTCGGCCAGCGTATTTCCTGGATAGCTGCCACGTTCACGCCGACATTCCGCAGTTCACGAGCCAGGAGCCCAACACGCGCGGATTCATTCAAAGTTCTCACGTTCCAAGATCCAACTTTCCAATCGTTGTCCTTTATTCGTTGCCGGGTCTGTTGCCGTAAAATCAATCCGTTTGCTCTACTTTTGCCTTTCTTGGTTGGCGAAGAGTCTTCGATAGGCCACCTAACCAGGGTTGCGCTACCTACATCGTGCTAGAGGGGCTGCCTCCTCGATGCTGACACGATACAGCATCGTCCGCTTGTTCTTTACATGATGACCACGGTCATAGCCATCACAACCATCCACCTTTATCAGGGCTTTGGACCTGTAGCTCTGGTTCTCAATAGTTTCAAGTTCTTTCGGACATGCTACTATGGTGAGCCGTCATGCGCTAGCGGTGTATTCCGTTCAATTTAATTGGTTTAGTTCAATCGAAATTTGACGATACTTCAATATCATACTAGCAGTGTTGACCAGACTCATTTCCCCGAAATTCGAATTGTGAAGCCATGAACTGTTATAACTGTGCGTTGTATTCCTGAGATGGAAGGGGAGGTGGTTGGGCTTGAGTGTTGCACATGGGATCCGACAGTTTCGATCTCGGTGGGCCGCAATTCAAGTTTCGGTGAAATGATTCGCACTCACTCACTCACTCACTCATTTCATTTCACCGAAACTTGAATTGTGGCTCTCTGGGATCAAAATTGATCGATTTTGTGTGCAGTACTCAAGCTTAACCATCTGCTTTTCTATCTTAGGAGGATAGAGCATGGTTGTAGTAGTTCGTGGCTTCGTAGTTCGGAAAATGTTATTTTCGGGGAAATGAGTCTGAACAACACTGCATACTAGTTGAAATTCCTGCAAAACTATCAGTGCGTAGTTCTTGAAATGATTGTGTAGAGTAACTTTTGCCCCACCTGTGCCCCGCTTTACTAATATGCAATAAAACTAGCAGCTTTCGAATTCTAGAAAGTATACAATGCATGTAAGCGGAATTTCAACGTGCTTTTAGATCGAAGTGCATATGAATAGCACAATTTGCTAAATGCCTGACAACACCAAACACATGGTCAGGTCACGAAGCTCGAAAAAAATATCAAAAATAACACAGTACTGACATAATAATATCCTTATTCAACGTGGTAATGATTCAAAGAAGCAAAAGCTCCAAAAAATCATCAAAGAAACAATTGTCCCTATTTTCTAACATTTTAGCATTGATCGTGATATAAACATATTATCGAGAAAAAAAAACAAATTCACATTCAAACAATTTTATCTAGTTTGTTTTCTACCAGTTTTTGCATAATTCGAGACCAGTTTTCGCATAATTCGAGACCATGATAGGCTCCATTACTTTTATGCTACAACGTTACTTTCCGAACAAGCCGAAAGTTTATTGGAATATATAGGTTACGGCTTAGGAGGTGGCTTAGGAGCGCGAGCTGCAATGCTGCAGCATGGAAATCATGCTATGCGGCAAAACGTAGAGCGGTATGGACTAAAGCGGAAACAAACCCGCTTATTCGGGGGCAAATAATGCCGCATGGAAGCGATGGAATACCAAGAGATGGAGCTGCTGTACCGTTCTCAAGATACGCGGAAGTTCTATCTGAAGCTCAACGCATTCCGCAATGGGGTTTAGGGACGAAACGTATTTATTCTTTCGAATGAGAACCATTCTTCCTAGGAAATTTAATTTACTTCCAATTCTCATTTCGACGTTTTCGACGTTTGGCATACGACATTGTATCTTTCGTCAAGATGCTCTCATCCTTATCCCTGCACAATTCAGCTCGCGGCATGAAGCCTTTGAAAGGTGAAATCAGCACTACGATGAACACCTGAATGGCACAGAGAACACAGGCATAGAAGATCTTAATTATGTGTATGTAAATAACATGGTTCTTAACAAATTCCAGATAAGATTAAATGTTAACTAGAACTAGAATACAATCAGATAAAGACAACTCTAGAATGACAAGAGCAGTAACACAGCGGGACAAAAATAAACTGTTGGCGAGTTTCCGAAGACCAAATTATGCGCCTCCTATAAATTTGGGATTGCGGAATCCGTTGCTGCTCACAGAAATATTCCAGCACGTCAATTTTTTTTGCTGCTGTAAAATTTGCGTAAATTTTTTAGTAACTCAATCCACAAAGCATGCAAAATACGACTTAAACTGTTGTATGAGGATCATCTAAAAGTACCTTTTAATTACGAAAGTGTTTCAAGCTTTGTTGATTCGTATTCTTCAGCACCTAAAAACTTGTTTCTGCAGTAAATACAAGTTGGTAAGTCGATGAATAATACTTTTTAAACAGTCACTCAAAACCAGATGTGCTATGGCATTTTCGAAAACGGCAATAGATTCAGCTACCTCGAATTAGCAGTACCGTCGATGGGGGTGACAATGGGTCTAGGGGGTGAGATTGGGTCAAAACGGAAAAATATGTTTTGTGAAATATTTCAGCTAATAACGCTGATATTACTAAAATTAATAGCTCATATGTTAGGGAACATATTATTACACATAATTCATAACAATATACATTTTTAGAAGTATTGGTTTTTGTTTACTACATCAATAAACTTGCATGTTGAAACTAGATAAAATTTACAACATTAAATTTCTCCTGTACAAAGTATCACGCATGTACTCTAGCCTCTATCGTTGTATTAGTAGAATGTTGAAAGTCTTTTCATTATACATCACAGGTATTTTCCGGAATCTGTTTGATTTTCCCACAAAAAAATCATTTTTTTCGGTACGATGTCTAAAACATTGAAAATGGGGGTGAGATTGGGTCAAGCAAGAACGATAGTAAATGAAATTCCAAGTCCACTTTTTTGACATATTACGGTGCCGGGTGTTCTCTTTTTTCATAATGATGTGTTTATTCTGTCTATATACAGCATCTCTGAAACATCAAACAAGTCTACTTGCGTATTCCGTGCATTGAATAACAATATAACGCATTTTGACAACTTCTCAAACCAGCAACTGTGTTTCGTGCGCAGCAACATCGTACATTTTTGTCAAAAGGGTGTTTTTTTCTAAATTTGATTATTTTTCAGTGTTTTCATATAATAGAAACATCTCACGGAAGTACAAATGAGTTGGATCGCTGAAATACTGGGATTATGACGTCAACTTCTTCCTGAAATTTATTGATCGTGGAATGTTGCACTGATATTTAACTATTTGCGAAGGTTTAAAATAATCACTGTTTTAGTATACCTTTGGGGAAACTGAATGGGCTTTATAGCAATGGGGATGAGACTTTGAAGACAATTTGAGGGAAAAACCAAGAAAATTTATGTGAACTTGACGATTCAGGTTGGGTTTACATATTTTTTCTCATAGCTCTTCAATTTTCTGTATAATCTTTCTTTTAAGTGGGTTTATCATACTTGTGAAACATCTTAGATATCTTTTTGTCTTGTTTGCATCGTTTTTTATCAATATTTTTCAGTTGTGAATGGTTTTGAAATCATATTCTCAAAAAGAAGTTATTTTAATTACAGTGACCCAATGTCACCCCCTCTATGGGGTGAGATTGGGTCATTTTTCATTCACTTGTGGTGCCGTTGTGAATAAATATTTGTCTTTAATTTTTTGAACAGTTGTTAATGTACCATCAAAGTACATACACACAAAATTTGAAGTTAATTGGAGTTAAATTGCGATAGTTATTCAAAAAATAAATCGCACATATCCCTTTTTGACCCATTGTCACCCCCAACGACGGTATGTTTGAGGCAAAAACTTGTTTGGCTGTGTAATATATAAAATTAATTGACTTCATGCGGAATTGAAGTAAAACATTTTTGAGTAACAAGATCATAAACGAATCTTTTATTTTGTCAAACCTTGTTTAATGAGCTATTCTAAATCTTCGCATAAATATTAGTAAAGGTCAAAAATAAATATTTCGTTACATATACGACTAGTGTCATACAAATCGTATTTGCAACGAATTCTTTATTCAGAGGAAGAAAACCTTCTCCATTTTTCTGTTCAATTACAATCGACTTAAGCTCATTTGTAAGGCAATTGTGATGAATGGCATCATTAACCTCCCTCAAAATTGGAACTTGTTGGTTACCACCACTGACTGTCTGACTGACAGTACTGACGAAGGCATTTCCTCCGGTGTCTCGAACTTCATTGCTTGTGCTCTCAGCGCCATTCAGGTGTTCGTCGAAGTGTTTCTGCCACCTTACGATCACTTCACATTCGTCCGTCAAGATGCTCCCACCTCATCACTGCACATCTCGGCTCGCGACACGGAGCCGTTGCGAGATGCGTTGAGTATCTGATAGAACTTCCGTGTTTTTTAGACCGACATCGTATTCTCTCGTTGATTATTCGTTACTTGATTTTACCCCCTAGATTAACGGATGATCATTTCCACTCAATGTTCCGAGCGCCGAAATGCACAGTTAAGCTTATAATCTTTCTCTGGTTCTCGGACGATGATTAGCCGCCCCTGGCAACAGACGCTGTTATGCGCCCTCCCAGGTAGAATAGTAAATTGACAAGGAAAGCTCTCAGTCAAAAAAAGGCTTATTTTATTAAAAGCCCATTCACAAATTTCGTAACGCTAAAGAGGGCAAAAATGTTGTGGATGGTTGTCCTTAAAATGTCACATACCATACACAATATGTAAAATTTCCATTCAAAAAATGGTACAAGGGGGTGGGTAGTAGGCCGTCCCTTATTTTTCGAAAATGCGAAATGTTATAAGTTCCCCAACGGCGCTAAAGGTATTAGGCGTAGATGACCCCGTGCGCAGAATCGAACTCGCTGCTCTAGTGCACGCAGCATGAGTACTAAGTGCCACCAGTAACAAATTGTCCAACGCCCGTTGATAATCAGCATAGAATTTTGGTTTCTTTGGGATGATTCAAATATTACGTAACACGAAGTTTGCCAATTTTAGACCCCCTCCCACCCACACATAATAGCTTTTGTATGAAATTTTTTATATTTTTGTATAGACCGTAACACTACGGAAGATCCCCTCCCTCCCTCTGTTGCGTTACGTAATATTTGAACGATCCATTTGTAGTTCTGAATTTTATGTCAGCGTGCAGTGTACGATATCGACAGTATAAAATATTATTTCACTTTAAATTCTATGCTGATTATCAATTTGTTACTAGTGGCTTTTTGTACTCATGTTGCGTACACTAGAGCAGTGTGCTCGATTTGGCACACGGCGGTCATCTACACCTAATACCTTTAGGGTCGTTGGGGGACCACTTAGCGTCCACGTACGGACTTCAAAATTTTACCTGATTTTTTTCTTACCAAAACGAGCACTTTACAATGGCGAACTTATAACATTTCGCATTTTCGCAAAATAAGGGATGGCCTAGTGAGTTGGTGTAAAAAACGGCAATTTTTGGCGTTATGAAATTTGTGAATGAACCCTTGAACTGTGAAAGTGCCCACTGAGCTAAACAGGAATTGTCTCAGAAAGAATTAGAAGTAGATAGTTGCCAACAAGATATTTCGAAAGGATAGCTGACATATAAAAGAAGGGAAAATATATGATGCACATTTTACCGATGAATTTTACGCGCCAATAATTACCAGTTTTCACTAGAGACATATTTTTGCCCGCAAAACAAGATACTGCACTGTATCTCATACTATTCGGGGTAGTGGCGTTCGGGGTAATGACCCATTCGGGGTAATGGCTTTCGGGGTAGTGACCCATTCGGGGTAGTGGCATTCGGGGTAGTGGCGTTCCGGGTAATGGCGTTTGGGGTAATGGGATGGAGCCTTTTGAACTAGCGTCACTTGAGCTGTAGCATTTTGCATGAGTCTATAAAGATTGCTCGTTGCTGATGTTTTATGCTGAAGATTGATCTAAGCTATCCTAACCGTAGCCACTACCCAAACTAGGCAGGATTAAGCTTTTCGCAATCTCAGCACGAAAAAGACCAGCACTGAAAAAAAAACAGATCGGTATCCCTTAAAAGTCTCCAAAGGCGAAAAGCACAAAATACACTGTGTGAAACGCATAATGCGAAACCATAAAGGTGGAAATTTAAAATAAATAACAACGTATTAATAATCCCACCCTTATGTAGCCTCAGGTTTGAGACTGAAGAAGGGCAGCCGAATATCTCGGAGAAACACAAGGTCACCTGCGCACTATGGGCGATCAGGTGGCTAATAATCGATAAAATGACTTGTTCTGATAGGTTCTTCTGGTACATCAATACATATTAAACACTTATATTAAGTCCTGGAATACTAGAGCACGATCCCTTGTAGTTTCATTGATATAGTATGACAAAGTTGGAGTATTTAAGAAAAACAAAGAATTCTGTATAAATACAAGGTATACGATGGATGGAATATACTGAAGAATCGTAATATTTCATACATATCTTTATACACTATTCGAAAGCTTATTAAAAAAGCTATCTTAGAAAAATAAAACGAAATAAAAAATCGTACTTTAGTTCAGGTAAATGTGGGAACTACACTGAAAAAACATATTCGATTTTTTATCGAAACTTTACACATCCCATAATTTTTTGTCCCAAGTTGTCCCAGGCTAAAATTCATTTCCAAAGTTATTTAAAGATGTAAACTAAAGCATCGTGAAGAATTTAGCTGCACATATTTGCACTTTTTCCAGTTAGGGCTGATTGACTTTTTTCAATATTTTTGCCTTTTTTTATTTAATATCAGCTTAAGATAATTTCAGGGGATAATTGAATATCGCTAAATGATTCATATCATCATTATTATGTAAGTTTTATTATTTATAATGGTTTTCACATCGTTAGTCCAAACAGTACCACTAGAAGTGATAGGAGTTGCTGAGCAGAATTGATTGGCATAATTGAGTTTTCGTTGATTTGGACCATCATTCTGTTCAAAATAACTTATTATTAAATAGTTTACTGATTGATGAAAACAGTCCGGTTTTAAAATTGGTACAACCTTGGCATTTTTTCATTTGTCAGAGGAATATGCCATCTGAGAACATTTGTTAAATAAATCTGGGCCAATATAGGCAAATATGATGCGCCACCGTCCAGAGTTCACTAGGGGAGAACAAGAGAAATGTCACTGAAAATGTTTGTTTAAGTCCAAAATTTAATTTTTCAACCCAAAAAAAAAGGTTATTATCAATCGGTTATTGAACTATTTTCCATTGACATAATCATTTTGTACCATTATTTTTGCGATCCGTGTGATTTCACATCAAATTTAACTACTAACAAAGAATCAGAAAGTTTATAACCTATGTAGCCAAACATCAATTTTCCAATTTTCTTCCACTAAACGTGGATGATAACTGACCGGATCTATACATTTACGAAGGAAAAAAAGTTTATTATGTTTTTCAGTGATCTCTGATCGCCTACAAAAAAAACTTTTCCGAGAAAAAGTGTAAATTGTGTGCTCCTTCCTATGCTGCATACGGTGCGTTTTCAACAACCCACCTTCTTTTGAAGGTTCTTCTACTGGCCACCAGATGACGAACTGATCGTTTAGCTTTGAAAATATTTGCCTATTGACGGATCGCTCCGATACCGTCCTTTTCAACGTAGTTATAGTGCTGTTGAATGGCAACTTATCTCAATATGTAAACAAATTGGTATTTGTCATTCGCGGTGCTAGCAGAGTAATTTCTTCTGCTGATTGATCCTTTATGCTATTCAAATGTTCATCGTATTGCGACTTCCCCCTTTCGATCACTTCAACCTCCGCCTATCATAATACTTCCATCTCTATCCCAACAAATTTCCGCTCACGGAACGAAGGCATTTCGGGATGCATTGAGCTTCTCGTAAAACTTTCGTGATTTTCAATATTACGATAAAGAATTAATTTCATTACAGCTTTCATGTGCGTTGATATATGAGTACATTTATTGCATTTTGAGCATTCGAAATAACACTACTTTTCATTATCTCCTCGATTAGGATTTCCTGAGCAGTGGATCAGAGGTTGATCTGTCACAGTTTCAAGCATCGGTTACACCAACTTTCCAATCCGTTGCATTGGTGCAATCGCAATCCAACTCCCAACTGCAACAGGTGTTCCAGCACAAGTCTATATCACCAAGATTACATAAACGGCGGAAAGGTCCATTATCTTCGGATTTGTTGGTGGACGACATGAGTTCGTTCGAGGAAACCATCTCCAATCATAGTGTGGATGATTTGCAGCAAAATCTTGTATCGTTGAGCCCTTCGTCGTCGATTTTGGACGACAATGGCTTCAATGTAGACATAGACGAAGACTTTTTGGACGTTCCTGGGACGCCGAAGACCCCTAGTGGCAATAGTGCACCGTTGCCGCAGTATTCAGCTCGCGCAGAGGCCCGTGATATTAGAAGTTGGCAAAAAATAACGCTGCCGGATGGGAAGACGCGGGAAATAGACATGAAAGTTATTGAACCGTTCAAACGAGTATTATCCCACGGTGGATACCTGCAGTCCGGAGGGCACAATGCCATAGTAGTGTTCAGTGCATGCCATCTCCCTGATCGTTCTCGGGCCGACTACCATTACGTGATGAACAATTTGTTCTTGTATGTGGTGAAAACTCTGGAGCAGCTAGTGACCGAAGACTACGTGCTCGTCTATCTGCATGGCGGTTCCAGCAGGGGAAATGTTCCGCCGTTCCCATGGCTTAAAAAGTAAGCATGATCAAAGTTATAGCTTGATTGGTGTGTGATTTTAAAATTATTGTCAATTTTATTTTTCCCAGGTGTTATCAGTTATTGGACAGACGTTTGCGGAAGAGTTTGAAGAACTTGTACATGGTACATCCAACATTCTGGCTAAAATCTGTAGTCTGGATGGCAAGACCATTCATAAGGTGAGTTAGCCATATATTGTAACAGTGCACTATGGCCCAGAAAGTAGAATAATTCTACTAGAATTAAGATGAAAGATGCATTTAGAGCTCTAGAGTTGAATTCTATACAAAAACTGTCATAAGCACGAGCGAAATTCCACTCCGTGATTGACCAGAAGAATTGACTGTTTAACGATAAACTTCCGATGATCGACGCGCCACCATATTTCATATAACGGAGGTTATTAGAACTAACTTGGAGGTGATGATTTGGAGGTTATTTGACAATTTGGATGATAAAATCCCCTCAAAACACTAGCGATTTTGCGGTGGGATGTTGACGTTGATGACGAATAGAAGTTACACGGAAATTCAATGAATGGGGCTTGGAATTAGCTTACGGTTCTCAATGTGCACAAATCGAGAGCTCAAAATTCAAGTCAATAACGGCGTCATCACGACTTACGGTCATCGAACAAGGGCAGGAATGTTGTTTACACTCAGTTATGTAATTTTAATGTCAAATGTATTCCGTATCATTTCAAAATATATCTGTGATATTTGTATTATTTTCCTCTTATTGCTTCAATAGCACCGCGGAACACGTTTTTGTCTCTAGCACCAAAATACCGCTATTCATTTAATTAAGGGTTGCTGAATCCATTGCCGTTTTCAGAAATATCATAGCACGTCCAGTTTTTGAGATATTGACTGTTGAAAATGCAAAAAATGACTATTTCAGCCAACTTGCATGCAAGTTTCCCAGCTTGTAAGGTAATATATTGGCTTAATTTGCCACTGAATTCAAGCTTTATGTGTATAACAATACTTATCATTAAAGTTTGTATTATTTTCGATACGGAAATAGTTATTTATGCAACAAGATGCAAAATGATGATTTTTTCAGCACGAGTTGTACATTTATCCAACGAGGCTTGCCGAGTTGGATAAATACAACGAGTGCTGAAAAAATCGAATTTTGCATCGAGTTGCATACAACGTTTTTTGCTATTACGAAAAATGCCGTTCTATTGAATTATATTTAACATCACAATTCTATTTCAAGAGTATCCACATGGCCTTCCATGCTACGCATAGGCTTCGTAGTTTTCAATCAGGTAGGCTGTGACACAGCAGTCTGATCTTAATTATGACAGTCACAAATTTCCACACTTCAATCGAGAATCTATTGATCTGATTTCGACGAGGGACCAGACTAGACGACGCACACAATTTCGACTTTTTAAAGTTATTTCTCATGTACCACACTGCCTGCACGAACCGTGAAGAAGCTTGAAGTTAGGTTCCGGATATTTTGGGATTTACCCTACATCAACCTTTACAAACACTGAGTGACCTGCTTCTAGATCAGAATGGCTCTCTGATCTCCCTTTACTCGGATACCAATCGCCCAATAGTTGCAAAAGCAGAAGCATGCATGACCATGGTCAAAAACGTTAGTTACAGGTGTAGAAAGAGACGATAAATCTTCGAGCTGTTTAGTGGAATATGATAAGTATGGAAAGACGCAGATTTGGTGACTCTCAAAACAGAACTGAAAAGTGCTACTTTTCAGCACCGAAATGGGTTGTTTTTGTTGTTAGGAAAAGTAGGCCGTTAAGTTGTGCATTACCTTGATATAAAGTAGGCTTATATGCAACGTAATAGCAAAAAGTTATTTTTTGATGGTTTAGAGAATTGTTGTATTTTGCCGTATAGAAGAAACGAAGAATTTTGTATGGAGACTGCAAGCATGTTGAAAAAATCGGTTTAATCGAAATTTAATCGCGCAATTTCAATCAAATTATGTCTGAAATGAAAGTTCAAGTTCTATTTTGCATGTTTGGTGGATTAGATTTCATAAAAGTATGATAAATTGTACTTTAAATTTCATGTAAACATTAATAAAAGCAGTGTTTTGTACAACTTTGGCGATCTGTAGCTAAAAATTGTGACGTGCTGGAACATTTCTGAGAACGGCATCAGATTCAGCAGCCCCAAATCTACTAGAGACACATAATTTGGTTCTTGAGACACGCAAACATGTCATTTTTGTTACGCTGTGTAACCTCTCGTGATTTGATTTAAACATATTTATTACTGTAGCCATTTTTGGCCGCCATCTTGAATTTCATCAGAAGAAATTTTTAGTTTCACCATTAGCGCACCACTAGTTTTGAATTCAGAGATCATCATAAGAAATCTGAAATAAACTGAGTAAGATAGGCTACAAAAACTAGTTGAGCAATAGTGTTTACCCTGTTTACCGCATAAAACTAGTGATTATGACAAAATCCAAAAAGCATCGCAGTTGTTCTTTATCATGCGATCATAGCAACAAGGATTAAGGCTAAGTAGCCCGTCATTCGTTTTGGCAACAATGATGACTTTTCAGCTTGCATTTCAAAGTGATAAAACTCAGTTTTGATAGTTTATATTGACTTGAAAAAGTATCACTGTACGCGCTAGCATGCATAAAGCATGCTGATACTTTTACAGCTGTGTCAGTGCAAAACCAATTGATTTTCTTTGATTCGAAATCGTGAGATGAATTAGCAACAATCATCAACGACGCGTACAAATTTCAATGACGGTCTACTTCGCCTTAACCTTTTGTCGTTAAGGTGAAGATGCATCGAAGCCAAACCTCGAATTTTCAAGAGCTCAAATCTAGTGAACCAGACAACCGTTTGTGCTAAAAATTTAACTCACTGGTCGCTTGCTGGTGGTAACCATGGTTATAACCAGTGAGTTAAATTTTCAGCGCGAACGGTTGTCTGGTTCTCTAGATTTGTGCTCTTCAAAATTTGGGTTGTCTTTTATGCATCTTCACCTTAAGGTGAAGATGAATCGAAGCAAAACCGAAGCACAAATTTGGAGAACTGAACATATTTGACCTGAAAACTTAATCGATTGGTCATCCCTAGCAAGTGACCAATCGATTAAGTTTTCAGCTCAAACGGATGTTCGGTTCTCCAGATACGTGCTTTTGAAAATTTGAGGTTTGGCTTCGATTCACCTTCATCTTAAGTTATCATAACAAATTACGCTCGTACTGCGTCGTTTGAATTGTGTGAGAGTGACTTGTTTGTGTTGTTCGCGAGCCAAAGTTTTATTCTTTTGAGGATTTTCAAGATTTCATGTCGGGCAAACCACGACAGTAAGTTTTTTGTGAATCCACAATTATCGGTCATGGTTTGGGCTGAGAATGTCAAAATGTATTCTGAACCAAGTTAATCGTTAATATTAGACAAACTGTTTGTCCCGCGACAACCAGTACATCGAATCATTCATATGTTTGTGATGTGTTAGGCGAGTGAAGTGTTGTGATCATGCGTCCTCAAGATAAATGGCCCTCTTAGACCGTTCAAATACCGTGTTGCAACGGAACTCTAATCCATCCTTGTCTCGCTTTTAGTTTAGTCCCAGAAAAATACTGGAAAAAATGGGGTTTGTGCTAGTAGCAAAACCATATCAAGCTAAAAACTTTATTTTGTAATCAACATTCACGTGAGTCCTTGAATTACCAGTACTTAACAGTCCTTGTTGAGTTAATACTCATGATTGTTATCCTGGCTTCAAGTGTAGTCTCAGGACTGATGAACTCCGAGGCTTCAACCGCCTGCTAAAAAAAGATTCAATTTCAGAAACTGTTGCCAGTAACAAGGACTATGCTCCGTGAATCCTTGAATTACAAGAACATATTACTCTAAACAACTAACTAACACTTATTTGACTTACAAGATCTTTTGTAGTTTCATTTATGCCAAAGTTAGAGTTTTTAGGAAAAATAAAGTATTCAGTACAAACACAATGTACACTCCCTTGCATAAGTTTGGGTTCACCCCCTGAAAAAACCTGTTTTTTTCAGGGGGTGAACCCAAACTTATGCAAGGGAGTGTACATTGTGTTGGTACTGAATACTTTATTTTTCCTAAAAACTCTAACTTTGGCATAAATGAAACTACAAAAGATCTTGTAAGTCAAATAAGTGTTAGTTAGTTGTTTTGTCCATTTCCCTGTGACTACACGTCTTATTTAAACTCTCTCAGGTGCATTCCAAAGGCAATGATTTATTCTTACTTCATATGTATTTTTCCAAAAAATATTTTTTGAATTTTGCATGCTAAATTTTTACTTAAAGTTGTGACATTTTTCAAAAAAAAAGCACTGAAAAAACATGGCTAATTTTCTTAGCATTGAATCGACCAAAATTTTAAGTCAATATGTCATTAGAATCGTAATCTTATATTCTTTGAAGAGCCCTCACGAAATTTTGAGACTCAGATGATGCCAAACTTTTGCATGAGTTGCATCATACTAAGGGGTGAACCCAAACCTTTGCACGATGACTTGAATGATTGTTTCAATGATTTGAATTTATCAGATTTTTCCGCCGAAATTTCGTGAGTGCTCTTCAAAGAATATAAGATTACGATTCTAATGGCACATTAATTTAAAACTTTGGTCGATCCAATTCTGAGGAAATTATCCATGTTTTTTCAGTGCGTTTTTGGAAAATGTCACAACTTTAAGTAATATAATGGTATATCAAATACAAAATAAGAAAAAAACATATGAAACGAGAATAACTCATTGCCTTTCCAATGTGCCGCAGAGAGTTTAAATTGGGTTTAAATCACAGAGATATGGACAGAACACTTTTGAATGTTTTTTAGGGGTGAACACAAACGTTTGCACGGGAGTGTATACGTTGAATGAAATATATATGCATAAGCGTAATGAAATATATATGCCTAATCGTTATCGTAATGTTTTAATCGTAACACATCTTTATTAACTGTTCGAAAGCTTACTTAAAAAGTTATCTTAAAATAAAAAAAAATAATAGAAAAATTAAATTAAATTAAAACTCGTACCCTAGTTCGGGTGAATAAAACGACTATATATATATATATATATATATATATATATATATATATATATATATATATATATATATATATATATTAATATATATAAATACATATATACTAATACATTTCTGTCCCAAGTTGTTCCTGGGTTAAATTTATTTCCAAGGGTATTTTAAGATGTAAACCTAAAGGCCGCGAAAAATTTAGATGCACATATTTGCACTTCATTTCGTTTAGAGCTCATTGACTTTTTCTATATCAAACACTAAACAACAAGTTGGATTATGATATCAATGCACTATGGGACAGGGACGCAATCTGGCGGGACAAAATTAATAACTCGGTAACGAAGCGTTTCCGGTATTTGGTGTCTTCGGCAAAGTTTTTTATTACAACGAGGACCATCTACTGACATAAACGGATAGATCGTAAATCGTCCGCATAGGTGGCGACACAATCTAACTTTTTACTGTGACGTTCTAGAGACTTGGCATGTTCGACAAAGTTGTTCATTTTCATAAAATAAACAACTCTCTCGAAGACGTCAAAATTCCACAGCCTACTGTTTTCGAGTTATTGGTGAAATTAGAGAAAATTAGTGAAAAAACGATTTTTTTCACCGAATTTGACATTTTTCCTAAGAACCATGTCATACAATATTTTTTGCTGATAAATATATAACAAACGCAAGCTCTGGTGGAAAATTTTTTGAAATGCGACGCATAAAAATTAAGAAAATATGAAAAAACTTGAAAAATGGAGCATTCTTTGAACCTTAATATCTCCAAAAGCGCAAAAAATCGCAAGCTCAAATTTTCAGGCAACATAGAGCAATACTTGATGAAACGGATGTCAAAATTCCAGAGAGGTATATTTTGGTGTTTTTGAGATCTATCATTTTTTTACAATGATTATATTTCTCCAATACAGTTAATCTCCATGAAGAATCTGAAGGGACGATCGACTTCAAGAAATAACGAGTTGTGGAACAGAAACTTTCAGAAATCTGTTCAAAAAAGCCATCATAGTAGCCATGAAATCCAGTTTAAGAGCAGTTCCTTGAGTTGATATCGAGTAATGTAGATGAAAGTGTAGATTAAAACTGGGTACATAATTGTTTTTCTTCAATAATTCAAATGATATAGTATGCCATTAAAAACTTGATCATGTGTCAGTTAATTGTTGTCATCATGGTTCGAGGTGAGCAATTTATTTTGTTTTTATTATTTATTTACTTTTAACACGGAAAATCCAATTTTAAAGCATATTCATGTCGATATCTCTAAATACTAAAATTTCAGAGCGCACGATCTCTTGTCCGGAGCTTGTAGATTTGTTTTAAAGCGGAAAGAGTGTTGATTCTTGGATGTTTCGAAACGGAGGATACAGATCAAAGGTATCAATTTGGAGATTTCTTCAATTTTGAGAACTGTTAGGTTGTTTAACCTTAAATATGTGTTTTATCACCGGATTTGCTTAAATTTTGAGCTTCCGGGAAACTGTGACAACGAATTCGAGATGAAATCCAAGGCCAGCTTGTACTGTGAGCTGATATAATAATTTCATGAAATAATAAAATATATTTTTCCGATTATTTAAACATACACTTAAATATTTGCCATGACAATATTAATCGCGTAATGGAAAGAAAACCGTAAAAAAATTAAAAAAATCTCAAAAACACCAAAATATACCTCTTTGGAATTTTGACATCCGTTTCATCAAGTATTGCTCTATGTTGCCTGAAAATTTGAGCTTGCGATTTTTTGCGCTTTTGAAGATATTAAGGTTTGAAAATTGCTCTATTTTTCAAGTTTTTTCATAATTTCTTAGGTTTTATGTGTCGTATTATTATTTTTTTCCACCAGAGCTTGCGTTCATTGTATATTTATCAGCAAAAAATATTATATGACATGGTTCTTAGAAAAAATGTCAAATTCGGGGAAGAAAATCGTTTTGTCACTAATTTTCTCTTATTTCGCCAATAACTCGAAAACAGTAGGCTGTGGAAGTTTGACGTCTTCGAGAGAGTTGTTTATTTTATCAAAATGAACAACTTTGTCGAACATGCTAAGTCTCTAGAACGTCAAAGTAAAAAGTTAGATCGTGTCGCCACCTATGCGGACGATTTACGAACTATCCGTTTATGTCAGTAGATGGTCCTCGTTGTTACAAAAAACTTTTCCGAAGACACCAAAAACCGGAAACGCTTCGTTACCGAGTTATTAATTTTGTCCCGCCAGATTGCGTCCCTGGCCCATAGTGCAATGGTTTAATCGCCGCTACTTGATGTGTCAGTGAATTATCGATTTGTTTTCGGTGAGAAGTAACGTACAAATGAATTGCCAGATTGTCCGGACGTTTCGGTCGTTTTACTGGCCTACGACCGTCTTCTGCGAACTTTAAAATTTATTTTTAAACACATAAATTTAGAACACATAAAAACATAAAATTAACACCTTACAATCTTCTAGCCGTTTGTTTACAGTTGGACGGCCATAACTTTTAAACATCATAATACATACATTTCTACACACAACATACATACATATATCTTCTGGTCATGTTCTGGTAATAGATTTGAGCTTAATAATAATAGAGTTGTTCGCCGTCTTAAAATTGGCAGTCTTTCTGTTTGTTTACAACATTATCATCGCCTCGTATCTTAATGTGAAAAGTTTCTGTTATCAATCTAGTGTAACTATTCGTAACTTTGTCAGGTATTTTTGTCTTGTCAAAGTCGAAAATATGTCCTTCTTCTATAGCAGTGGTTCTAAACTTTTTCGAAGATGCGACCCCCTTTGAAGCTTTACAGACGTCCCACGAACCCATAGAGGTTGTCCTTAAAATCAATGGAAATACCGAATCTCTCCAAATGTTTTACCCTTCCGGTCGTCACACGGTTGACCATCAACAGAAGCACCGCGCTGTGGCTGTGAACGAAAAGCGAGGTTTTCTTAATTGTGTTGTACAATTTACACAATCCGACTATTGAAGTGTTATCTGATGTACTGGACAGGCACTCTTACAAACCATGTCTGTAATCCACAACGGATCTTAAAGGAAAAATTGTAAATGCAAGAATCCTGCTGTATTTTTTTTTAGGAGTTCACTATGCATTGAGTTAGGGATCTACCTAGTATTTTTCCAATAATGCGACAAGCAACTTACATAAGGGATTTTGATAAAAATTTACAATCCATGCAGGGCAATTAGAATAAACCACTTGGGGTTTTTCGCCATCCAATTTTCTGAAACACAACAATAAGCGGACGGTTCAGAATGAAGTATAGAACATTAGCGCTTCCAGGATCCACTTTAACAGGGGTAATTTTTCCGTCCGAATTGTTTGAAATTGTCAATAAGAAGTGCTTGAGAACAATGCATATTGTGGTCAAATATGAACTCAGCAATTCTAAAAAACTCAGTCGAAGTGAATCAGGAGTGCAAATAATAGAATACTTCACATGGAAATACTACGAATTCCGCTAATAAACCGTCAGAAATATTCCCAATAGGGGTCGAATGCAGATTTCATGTGCTCCTTAGAAGTCATAGGTAGAATTATCAAAAATTCGCAAGGAAAATTTTGAAAACATTGGATCTTGTCAGTAGACTAATCTACGCAAATAACCAAGGATTAGGCAGCAAATATTCTAGATATTTCCTATGGATACCTCCAGAAATTATCATAGTTTTGAATTTTCAAGATCACACTGGATAGTATTTGCATGGATGTGCGTTGAGTAATTATAGCTGAATTGCAATCCTTAACTGACAGGATCACATTGAAGGTATTTCCCAGTACTTTCACAGTGGAAAGAAACAAAATAGGTTGCAGTTTCAAAGTACCGTAATCCGGGGTATCATTGATCAGCGGGGTAACATTGATCGGAATGACTCAACTCGTAATAAGTTCGTACCATCATTTATTGATGAAAAATTTCCAAAGCATGAATGTTGCTTCTCTTTCTTATATTTATGAGCTATTAAAAATCAAGATTTTTGCAAAAATTACGTTAACTTTATGCGTAAATTTGTCAAGTTTGCGAAACAATGATTTCAATGGTTAAGGATGACACTAACGAAGATTCATGTCTCACATAAGATCTGCAAGCGATATGAGCAAGAAAAATGCGGTTCTCACTAAATATGGCATCGCCAAAAACAATTACGCTGTCAAAACTTTTATAAGTATGTTCAATCAGGCAAAATTAACGAATTACTGCTAAGAATGTAGAATTCCCTTAGGAAATTGCCTACCTTTAGGCGTATTCCGCTGTTTGAGGTGTTTTTAATTTTAAAATAACTCAAAAAGTAAATGAGATGTAAGCGTTTGGACAACATATTCGGCTTCAGGGGCCATGATTTTTGTAAGTAACTACATTTTCAATATTTCCGAACGTTGTTTACATGGATGATCAATGTTACCCCATATCAGCTAAATGAAACAATCACATAAAACATTTTTGTAAACATGCTTTAATCTTTCAAAAACCAAAATACAGTATATAGTCACGAGCTATGGGTGGCAGTACTTGTTTTAAAAATATAAAACTCAGAACATTTGCAATTTTGAATTAAATATTTAAGAAATGTTCTAAAAACTGATCAATGTTCCCCCGGATTACGGTACTTCACAGATCAAAAATTTGCAACTCGGTAATAATGTTCTCTTGAAACCGAAATTGATTAAAGATTCATCACATTTCTCGCATTACAATTCTAAAGGACCAATGATCAAATGGTTACCAAATTCGGGCTTTGATAGTATTTTCTAACACCCACAAACTATGCAATCATTGTCAACATAATCATTAAACTTACCGTTATAAACTCGATTTTAAAAACGGCCAAAAACAGCTTTTTTCATATCATTCATTGGTCTCCTGCATAAATCGGCCAATGATTGCCAATTTGTCAATGCCTGCTTAAAACGGCCAATTTTCGCAAACTGTCACTAACCCTCTCTCTTGCTCATTCGTTTAAAACTAAAAGATGCTAGCCTTGGGCCATGGCACGCTAACAAAAATTTTAAATAGGCCAAAAACTACTTGAACATTGAAAATGGGGCAAGCATTTAAACTCATAAATGTTTCCACATTTTTGGCAGTTTTCACAATAAAATCAATTATTAACGCATAGTAATAGTAAATCGTCAATTAACGAGCAAGTAATCATATAGACTGAGTTGAATACTGAGAAATAGGTATTGAAAATGTGGTGGAAAATATTCAATTTTCTTTGAATCAACGATCTGAGGATTGGCCATTTTGATTTGTTACACGATGTTCAATGGCTTCACGGACCCCTAGGGGTCCGCGGGCCACCGGTTGAGAAACCCTGTTCTATAGTGTGTTGTGACAATCCAGTACCAGATATGTTTTTTGTTTTTACATTATAATTATGTTGATTTAGACGTTTACACAAAAATTGACTTGTTTCACCAACGTACGATTTTTCACAAGCACCACAAGGAATCTCATATACTACATTTATGTTTTTGTCTTGAGTTTTTGTAAATCTTTTTTTTTTGTTTTCAACGTATTTACCCGATACTTAGCATGAGTTAACTTTAAGGCTCTGTCTACTAATGCTATTATTGTATTATTTTTGTGTATGAAAGGGCTAACGGAGGTCAAATCTAAATATCTACCATCTGCATCTTTCGGGAACCACTCCGTTGTAATCGTGTTGTCTTCGCGCCGCAGAATAATGTCCAGAAATTTCAGTTTTCCTTCTACTTCTAATTCAACAGTGAACTGCAGCCGTTGGTGGAACCCATTGAAAACGTTCAGAATTGCCTCCACTTCCTCCTTTCGCGCACACAACAAACAATCGTCCACGTACCGCTTGAAGAAACGAGGTACAATTCCCCGAATACGCAGCTTTTCCAACGCATCTTCCTCTATTCGCTCTAGTACAATGTTTGCTACCACCGGTAATATTGGCAAACCCATCGGGATGCCAAATTTCTGATTATAAAATTTCCCCTTCCAGTACATAGGTAGAGTCCAGTACAATCTTTACCATCTCGGGGAAACTTTCCTCATCCAGCTTGGTGTGCTCTTCTATTTCTTTCCACCTCAGGCGTATCGATTCGAGTGCGAAGTCGACCGGTACATTGGTGAAAAGAGAAACCACGTCTAGAGAGAACAGCACATCTTGGTTGGATATTTGCTGTTCACGCATCTCTTTAGCAAACTGAAAACTGTTCACGATATGATGTTCAGTTTTTCCAGTGAAATGGTTGAGAATTTTGGACAAAAACTTAGCCATCTTATAGGTCGCTGTCCCGATTGCGGAATTTATAATTCTCAGTGGTCTGCCGCCTTTTTAGGTTTTGGGCAGACCTAAAACTTCCGGACAATCTGGCAATTCATTTGTACGTTACTTCTCGCTGAAAACAAATCGATGATTCACTGACACAAGTTAGATACATGCAACGAGGTACGCCTAGCGTTCATGTTGTGTGAGTGCGAGTGTAAGTCACAACGCTGTTAAACATCCCGTTGATTGAAGGTTGAAAAGCATTAGCGTTTGCCATCTGGCCTTGCCCGTGCTTTCGACCAGTGCTGTTTGGGTTGGCCAGCGTTGTAGATGTTGGTGAGGTAATTTATGTTCGTAGGCCAATAAACGTCAGTTCAAAGCACTGCAGTGCCCTAGAACGCGTTTTTTCAAGGGTTTAAATTTTGTCCATAGATCACCGATTTTGATGAGATTGAAAAAGGCTGGAGACGAAATACCAGTTTTCTGTGGACCACCTTATGTCCATACAGAAAAGAACGCGAACGATAAAATTGAGTGCACACTTAAATTATTCCACTGACCTCAGTAAAACGTTTCGCCGAGAGCCCAATAGCTGAGAATTCGATAATTTTCAATGCCGAATCTAGGTACTTATTTCACCGAGATTTCGGCAATCTAATTTTTTTGCCGAGATTTACCGCTAAACTTTTTTGGCGAACGCTACCGAGATTCGGTTAACGTTTACCGAGATCTCAGTATTTTTTTTTTACCGAGAATCGTCAAATTATTACCGAGATTTCAGATGTAAGGTTCTCGGCGATTCTGATTAAGTGTGTACATAAAAACTTTGTTTTTGCAAACATAAGGTTTAAAAATCAATTATTTACCACTTTGTTGAAGAATGTATATAATAATTCCTACAAATAACAAAAGTAATAATTTTATTTATATGAAAAATGTCCCACTTTTGAATTATTCAACATTTATCGAAGAGCCTTCCTAATCAATACAAATAATTTTGTAGAAGATATGTTTTGTATAAATTGTCACATTTAAGCTCCAAATAAATCTTTGCTCGTAAATTTGCTTGCTGGGCTGTACAGTGTAGGATCTCGTAAATAGGTTAAAAACTCTTTCGTTTCTTCAGAAGGGCCACGGAAGTTAGAACTGCTTCTCAAACTACTTGATCTACTTTATATTAAAACATTTGCATTCATGTTTCAGTTCCAAATTTTGGCGAAAGCTAGTGTATGTGAAAACTTTGGAGGACCTATACAAGTTGGTGCCCGTCGAAAGAGCTGCCGTTCCAGACAAAGTGAAGAACTACGATTCGCGTCATTCCTAACTTCAAACGTATCAGCTCCAGCAGTTTGCTCCTTGTCATCCGTGGCATCATCGATACCTTCAGCGTCATCGAAGTTTCACCACCAGCAGATTCAGCTGACACCAGTAGCATTGGACAAGGTAGGAAGATCTCGTTTAAATATATTTTATGCACGGACCTAGTCAAACCAAGAATGAGAAATAGGATTAAGTCGCAAGCGAAAGGATATCATCATCGTTAGGGAATAAACTACAGTACGCAATTTATAAGCAATGATTTCATCGACGGGACTTAAGTAGAGCAGTATGCAAGTGGTTGCTGAATAGTTGTACGGCGATCATGTGCATACATTCTGAGACAAAAAAAAAAGATCATCAATGATATTATTATTGGAGGGGTTTAAATCGATAAGTTCGAAAAAACGCGTTCTAAGCAAAAATGTATAAAGTGATCACCATTATTATTTATAATCTAAGATCTCTGATACCGGTACAGCATTAGCATTCATTCCGTAACCCTCGCATGTGCTGTCCATTGTAAGAATATAGGTAGGTTCAATATTATTAGTCACATCAGTGAGGTATTTCAGATTAAGATTTAGTGGAGTTCTTGTATTTCAGCAAAGCATTAACAGTGTTTTGCACAGATTCCGTTTGTTTCTCATGATAAGCCAACATTCGATTACCAAGTACTGGTATCTGAGGTAATATTCCCTAGTGGGGTACAATGACTTTAAGTAGTTTCTTGGAGTATTCTATAAAAATTGAGAAATTTTTGTTCAAGTTTGTTTTGTAAAATTGTATGTTGAGGCTAAAAGCCCCGTTGAGGCCTAGATGGCGGAAAACAATTCTATCGTGGAATGGAAAAGGTTCGGAGCCTGTAAAGTTCCAAAGATTAACCACACGATATTCTCTCGTGGACGACTCTCAGTGCCACTAGTGACAACTTTCAGATTACATTCAGATTGAACAGTTCCTGAATAAATTTGATTTCATCTGAAACATTCTTCCTGTTAACATTATTGTAACGAAATCTTACAAAATTGTCTTGTAATGTTTGATACTTCTTTTTATGTTTCCTGTATTTCATCCATCCCTTATCCAGGAGGGGGCGCTCTCTGCACCGGTGGAGCAGCGGCGGCGGCCGCAAAGCGATGCTGAACGGAGGGGGCCGACTGGTGGTTTAGTGGAAGCGGTGGCAGATTGGGCACCTGGTAGCGGGGAATTGGAAAATGCTGCTCCATCAGCGATGGGGATGAGCCTATGCATGCTATAAAACGTTTGACTTTTACTGTGCGCCCTGTTTTCAAGTTGCCCGTGAGAGAGAGCGAGACAGCACCAACACACGGCGCACAGTAAAAGTCATGAGAACAAAAGATTTTATGGCACGTACATTAGCCTATGGCCTGCGCTGGCGGGACGATACTGCTTCTTGGCGGATCGACAGGAACTCCGCTCGTTTGGGGCAATTACGGCTGCTGCTCTCGTGGTTGGAACTGCAGTTGGCACA
Organism: Aedes aegypti; assembly: GCF_002204515.2. Lineage (NCBI taxonomy): Eukaryota > Metazoa > Arthropoda > Insecta > Diptera > Culicidae > Aedes > Aedes aegypti. The sequence goes on from NC_035108.1 coordinate 147,500,739, forward strand.
CTTCGGTTCAATGTCCTCCTCCATCGGCTGGCATGTCGTCGTGGCGTGTGTACCGGCACATTTGCCACAGCGGGGCTTCATGTGGCAGTTCCTCGTCCCTTGACCGAACGCGAGGCAGTTGCGCACTGCGTCACGTCCTTCTTCTTCGGGCGGTAGCGCTCCCATTCAACCATGATGTTGAAGAGCGCTCTCACCTTCGTCAGGCCCGCCATGGGAATGGATCCCTTCTCCAGGTGGGCCAGGTAGAGGTTGGCGCGATGCCTTCCTCCTTGCACTTGCTGGATGGGGAACACGTTCGTCAGCTTCAATCCGACCACCTCCATCTAACCGATGATTGCTTCCAAGGTGTATTCCGGAAGCCCTCGAATTAGGACCTTCAACGGCTTGCTATCGGGGGCATCGTGGGTGTAGAATTCCGGCCTATTTGCCTTCAGTAGCTTGCCGGCCTTCTCGTAGTCACTGCGGGAGTCTGGCGAACCGCTAGTTCGGACCACAGTGCCGAGATGTCCTTCGTCGCCGTGAACAGGGAGGCAACCTTCACCTTCTGGGGGACTTGATCCACTGGCAGGGAGGCAAACTGGTTGTTTGCCAACAATCTGTTGTTGAAAGCCGCCGGGTTGACATCTTGGTTTCGTAAGCGCTTCGGCGCACTTGTTTGCCCGTTGTCGGTCAGCGGGGCAGGGTTTGAGGCGGAATTCGCCTTCTGCTTTCGATTGCGACCCATCGCAAATGCTATGGGCCGCGATTGCTCTGCTGCTACTTGCTGCCACAAACTAAACACGAACTATAGAAAAACGAGCAATAGAAAAAAGCGTCCGAATCGCACGACAGTCTGATACTGAATACTCGTCTGGCATATCCTGATCAACCAGTGTTACAATTTATTTATTGTTCTTTGTTCAATGATGATGTTCGACAAAGATTGAAATCAAATCGATATCAATCGTTATTGAAAATCACGAACTGGTTGACCTGAATATCTTGGGTGAACACCTGTCGCGAATATTATTTGCCATCTCAGTCGATTTGTCTCCGCTCATACAACACACGGAACAGTATATGAACCTAATTTTTCACTTGTTGGAAACCTCGAATAAACTTCCAACTACAAACAACGCTTCCAAACGATAAATTAAGACATCCGTGAATCCATTTCAAGAATTTCTTTACCCAATAATTAAAAATTTATTGTTTCGTTTGAATGTTTTGATTTCAATTCTTTTAATTTAAAATCAACATCAAATCAAATCGTCATTATGTAAAACAAATTCAAATGTGAGATAAAACGCGTAACAAATTAACTACTCTCATTCTACCTTCACAAAGTCTTGCACTGCCTCATCCTTGTCTTCCGCCGTTTTGAGTAATCGCTGCAAGCTTCGCTCTTGATTCATCCTAATCCGGTCCACTGTGTGCATGCATCTGACCAATTCCCTGGCGAGCCACAACTAAACAGGAACGAGCTAGATGACCTCGCCGGTTACAATTGTGGCATACCTTATTCAGGTTGGGACATTCTGCAGGGCCAGGATACATACTGACGCATCGCTAACAGGAGCTTCTTGACGAACCCTGATGGTGAGATTGACCCCGCTGGTATGTTGCTTTGCTTCTTTGATTGCCACAGAATCGTGTTGTACTCGCTTGTCGCTTGATCCCTTAACAAGAGTTCGCGCAATAGCTTCCATTTCTTAGTCGCCTTTGTAGTCGCATTGTTCCGTGGCAGCTGTAACTCGTCGAACAAAGGGAACGTTTGACTCTCCTTTGATTTGGACAGAATTCATCAGTTTGCCGCGCTGCCCAAAAATATAGGTCCTCGATCCAGCCGGGCAATTGCTTTAAAAAACGGATGAGTTCGTTCTTCCGACATGTCTCTTGTTGAACATGTTCCTCGCATTACCTCCAAAAATTGCGCCCCGGCTTTGATCTTGAAGATAACCGTTTTTGCGTGTTCATCAGTTGCGTGAACCAGGTTGAAAGATGCCGAGATTATCTCCTTCCAGTGCTCGTATGCTTTTTTGTCCACATCATTCTCGTCCTCCGACGGCTTGCATTCCAGAATGTTCCACTAGCCGAGAGACATATGGTTCATTGTTACCATCAGAGACTCATTTTCCGATTTCGGATTATCACCCATGAAACATTTTTAGTTTTTTCATTTACTACAAGCTGTTGTTACTACCATATCGTTAAAACTCATTTTAGAACCTTAATAAACCTTTGATAAAACTCCGTTAAACCTCAAATGGCCCACTCTACAGGAGGTTGTTAAGACTATATCTTTAAACCGTTTCTATACTTCTTAGTTTTGTATTGTATGAATACATCTACTCTTGTAGTGATCTATAAAACACACATAAGAGCTATTATATAGTCATATTGAGCTCAACTAGCGGTATTAAATCTTTTGCGATATCTTAAAATACGGAATAAAACCAATGTCAAGATTGAACGATTGAACAAACATCAGCCAACAAGTTGTTCATGAATCATAACCTTTTTTATAATATTGAAACCATCATGATGTCTGCCGACTAATAATAATAATAAATCAAAATAATATTCTTTTGCGTGGCGGTAAATTTCCATACAATTGCGTGAAATTCACGCCAAAGAAAATTTACTGATGAAATGACACAATTTTTTTTTTTGATCTACAACAACGCGCCATACTAACGATATCATAATTGCCTGTCTAATATTTTATTCCATTCCATTTTCAGAATGATTTCATGCTGATCTCACTTATAAAATGGAATTTTCTAAGCAAATTGTAATTATGTGCCTGAAATGGCGACAATAAAAATGGATTCCATCCAGCTAAATAATGTTGGTTTTGTCTGGGATGGTTCAAGATCAATTGGTGATCATTCCGTACAATATAATCATTCATGAGAGCTTTTGATTTTAAGAATCCTTCCCCAAAATCCTTTTTCCTTAAAACTTTTGCCGTGTAGTTCAGCTGTTGTGTGCCGCACAGTTGTCCCGCTAGAACGGGAAGTACAAGCAAGCATGAGACCTATACGCTACGCACATTAATCGGATAATTTTACAGGAAGGATATTTGCTATTCCTATTTTCCTCTACTGATAAACTAATAATTCTCTAAATGATTATTATTATCGAAAACGATATTGGTTATATGGACTGCAGTCCAATATCACGCATCAGGTCGTTAAGTTTTGAGAAGACTTTAACATGACTTAATGAAGTCTTGGGAGTTTTACCGTTGTCTTTGTAAGACAAGCAAAATGAAGTTTTAACTATAGGTTTTAATAGACACTACAGAACTCCTCCAAAATAAAATTTATTATCTACAAACTAGGCCGGCAAGTAAGATTTAACATAAGCACTTTTAAGTGGTTTTTACAAAGCACTTTTAAGTGGTTTTTACTAAAAAGACCGGTTTGCTCTATTCATTGCTTTGTTAACCGTTCAGACCGTTCAATAACCAATTCGGTTTTGAGCGCTATCAGCTCCTCCATAAGCTTCCTTCTCCAAATCTGCTTTGATTTAGTTTGTTCTATAACGAAAAAGAGAAGAAAATTCTCATCATCCACATTGTAAATCAAATCAGTACGCTGCCTTTACTACAGTTCCGATTATTCTCTTTCATATTCTCATACTAACAGGACTGCCTCCTCGACTTCAGACCTGCTAAATCACTCATCAATTCAGACACTCTGCCTCGACTATCAGAGGTCAATTCACCAGATTCTGCCTTGACTACAGTTCCGGTTTACATCACTCTTCTGCTCTTCTTCGCTGCTGTCGGGGAAATCTCAGCCTGATTCCAGCTGTGACCCATTCGCTTTGCCGTCCGTGGTACGAATGAGGTGTTTATTACCCAAGAGAAGACTTGGAACAAGATTAGTTAAGTCGAACTCAATTCCAATTTTTATAAGTACTGGATTTCGAGGTCCTATGTATATATATAGATATATAAAACACTAGAAGAGAGTTTATTAAAATATTGTTAATCCTAATCCTAATCTAATCTTTTACGTTAAAATTGAATTTATGCAGTTAATACACTAATTTCTTTAACTGTATACTTAGGGAAGTGAGTTCATCACTTTGTAAACAAACTTCTATTCAAACAAACTTCTATTCTGGATTGTCCTCCGGTATCCTTGAGCTGTGCTCCCAGCCGGAGTGTCCAGAGATTAAATTGTTCAGACTCTTCACCTTTTAACTAGCATCACGATAGCGGTCGGTTAAAATGTACAAACGCTGAGGACGGGGTTTGCACACCGTGCGTCCAACAGCCCCCTGCGAAACTGTTGCACTCAACTTTACTCGCGAGTTGCACGCGCATACTTAGCACGCCGACGACGGGGCGAGCTGACTTGATGTTCGTCAAGACTCTAACCCACTTCTGTTTATTGATAGCCTTCTTTTATAGCGTTTTACAAGTAGGCATTCTTAAGGTCTAAAGGTATGAGCGAACGAGGCGACAAAATGACAAAATGTTGACAAACAATATATTATGCGAAATGCCTTCCGCATGTCCATCAATTGCTTTAATTTGATGTGAGGCCGACGGTGTGAGTCACCGTGATAATTCGGGTCTGTCATGCATATGGTCCTGACCGTTGGTACTACCTAATGGTTTGTTTTGTAAACTGCACCGTTGGGCGTGCGTATAGACTTGAACTGAAAAGTTAAGGTGATATGTTAGATTAAGGTGAGACGGGAGAGATGTCTAGTACACTTCCACAATCACTTTTATTCACATATTATTTTTGATTTACAATATCAAACATAACCACTTTTTGTAAAGAACCTCACTGTCCTAGATCTAAACAATAACTGACTGATTTTCCCTAACTTAGTACTTAGGTAATCTAGTAACCTACCTAGCCCTACGGCCAGCTGGGAACCATCGATGACGGCGAGATGTTTCCCATGCGATCGTCACGTTCGGGATGCTGAGGTCAGCTGGGAATCGCTGGCGCGCGATGTCTCCCATCCAATTGTCACGTACAGGATCGGATGTCCGTTGTTGTTGTTTTGCCTGGCGTGGGAACTATGCTGTGTGGAAGAACTTGTAGAATGATAGTTTGGCAGGTTGGGACATAATTATATAAATCTTTTTCTTTTATAGAGACAGGAAGTTATTTGTTGATAGTTTCTTGACTATTAAAATTTATTTGCGTGTAGTTTGAAAAATTTGGATGGATACAAGAGTGTTGGATGCCGTGTCTCTATTAGTGTTGCGTGAGAGTTTGAAAACCGATTAGTCCGTCAAAAAGCTCATGAAATTTGAAAATGTTATGTTTCTGGTGAGGAATGGTACCATAATTAAAAAACATGTTTATTTCTATATATAGGCTTAGATCATATGATCCATTGATATTCTCAATTCTGCATGGGGGTCCAAATTTTCGTTTTCAAGGACTTGCGTATTAAGGTGATATATAATTTTTATTCGCCCCTGTATCTACTACGAAATTTAAAGTTCTATTTTTCGTCTGAATCTAGACATATGGTACAATGTTATTGGGAATTATTCGTTGTGTTCCGGCCATGGATCCAATTGAAAATTTACCTCATCATCAACTGGAGGCTCATATGTTTCTTGAGGGTTTCGATATTCATATATGCTTCTTCAGTAGTTGCTTCTGGGGGTTCATTCAATTACTGGTAATGAATTTGGTTTTAAACTGGAGGGTTTCTCCGAAAAATGTTGTTAGAATGGGATTCATTTTTTATGGAAAGCATTGCTGGTCTGTTTAGGTTTTGATAATTCATCACATTACTGGATGAAGGTAGTTTATTGTGTGTAAGTGATGGTCTGGTTACAGATTGGTAAGGGAAAGGCTTTGGGTTAGGAAAACATTCTGGTCGATTGGTTTGATTTTGGCTACGAATAATATTGTTGTTGGTTAGGGTTCCAACTTCCGTGGCGATTTGGGACATTCTGGGGTCTATGGATTTTTGGAGGATCAACAGTTGTTTTTATTTCGAATTTAGACTTTTCTTTTTTCCTACTTCTTGAGCATGCTGGTAGGCCGACCAAAGGTCATTGGGTGTACTGGTTCGTGGATATGGGTTCGTGTAAGCCATATATGTAGGCGTTCATCAGCATTGATTCATATGATGCCATCACTGATTTCGCATAAGATTTTAGACTAGGTTCTTGTCACCGAAACGGTCGGTAAGATGGGCCTTAATGTTATCCTACTTAAATTCTGTTTGATTGTAATTTTGTCGCGAATAACGGATGTCCTGATTTTAATTGCGTTATCTCTTTCGTTGGCTGGGAATTGAGTTAATTCTTCCAAGTCCGGAAACTTGAAAAAAATATATTTTGAGCCTTAGCTCTTCGTTTATTCACGGTTTACTAAAGACTGATTTACTGATTGTTCTTAACCTACGAAGTTAGTTCTGAGTAGTCCTGGAACGTGGGAACAGTTTGAGATTGTTTATGTTGCAGTCCATTCTGCAACATTGTAGTTTTCGCTAATGGAAGTTAAGTCTTCGACGGACGGTTCGGCTTTTTAAAAAAAGTCTACTCTCGATCACGGTCAGAAATGAACTGATTGGACATTCTTTATTTTACTTTCATCAAACCTCACAATAAACAAAACGATATTGCCTCCTAGCCTAAACAATCAGAATGATACGCGATACCGCGCGGATGTTTTGTCGTCGTCAGCGATAATCCGTGTGATCAACTGACGAATGACGATTGCTTTACTTTGCTGTGGTGCGTGGGCCACTGGGTGATAACTGCTCTCCCCCGAGTGTTGGGCCTCCTGGGTCAACGTTAGACGGTTAGCCCTGCCGGAATGGTTGAAGCTGGTTGATAGTACTGGACGTCTTTGGTAGCCGTGGGTGCCTCGATGGGTGTGTTGGATCGGTCAATTTGAATGAAGGTGCCTTGAGAACGAAATTTGAACATAACGAAAATTATGATAGACTGTGCTTTCCGTTCCCCTTGCTAGTTTGGAAACGCAGTTGTCGTCCGAAATGTCTTCGACGTCTGATTGATAGCATAGACTCCAATTTCCAAGTCGTTCACAAGGTGTTTTCTGTAGTAACAATTCGTTCTTGTTTCGTAAATAAATATTTCCTTTCAAATGGATGCGTTGAGAATTTTTTAAGATGGCTTCGATTTTCAGTACTTCGTAGACCGGATGATAAAACTTGGGGATGTTTACCACGTAGAGCAATAACTCGTTGTTTGTGCCGATGGTCACCTTCGCAAAGTTGATGGCTTCTTCTAAGAGGTCCAGGTGCATGCCTTGGTTGCTTAGCAATTCGTCAATTTGGATGATTTCGTCCGTGGTTAGAAGCTTGTAATTGACTGTCCCTAATTTTGCAAATATTATGGCTTCCTGTATGCTTGCTATCTCCTGATTGATGATGTCTAAATTTAAAATCAAATGTAATACCTGAGTTTCTTCTGAAGAAAGCTTGGAATTTTGTTCTGTAATGTTGATGAGTTTATTAGTTATTTCTGTGAGGTTTCCTAAACTATCAAAAACTTGGTCGTTAATTTTGATTTGTTTGTTACTATTGTCGACCATTTCGTTTATGCCTTTTGTAATTATTCTAAGGTCGTCAGCGTCAGGTGAACCAGACATCCATTTCCATGCTCGTCCTAGCGCGTCCCAACGTTTTTGTTTTCGTCTTGGTTTGAGTTGTTTTATATTATTTCTTAGGTCGTCTGTCTTTCGTTTCAGTAGTGTGATTAGTTCTGGATGGCTGATGTTTACTGTGGATATGTGACTTTCTATCTGCGATATTGACTGTTCTATGTCCGTTATGTTGATGGCATGTACGAATTTCTGGTATCCTTCTATGATTCTTGCTTCTCCTATCTTCACTATGACTACTGGATCGTTGCTAACGTTGTGAATTTCGATGTTGTTACAAAGTATGTGTGGGATTCTGAAATTATTTAACATTGATATTTTTAACATTAGATTTATGTAGTTTGGAATTATGCTCGTTTTTGAATGTGACATTATTATTTTGTTGTACAAAATGTTTTTTTAAATTTTGGTTTATGTTTTGCCCTGATTATTTTGTCCTTAACGAAAACTTCTTTGCCAACAACAAACTCTGGTGGGTCACGTCGGTTTTTATTGATTGTTGAAAGTTGTTTGTCTTGCGTTTTTGTTAAACTAACTAGAACATCGTCATAACGTTTTTGTCGAATTTCCTCTAGTCGATCGGGGTCAATTAGTTGGTCAGTATTTCTAGTCTTCCCAAAGACAATTTCTTTGGGTGTCATGGTGGTGGACGAGTGAATACTATTGTTGTACTTTTCGACAACTGTTTGAATGAGGTTTCGAACAGCCGTTTCAGGAGTGATCTGTTTTTGAATTCTATAGAGTTCTAGGATAGTTGAGTGGAATCGCTCAACTACACCATTGACTTCGGATTTATGATGGGGGGTCAAATACACACGAATATTCAGGTCTATCATCCAGCCGCGAATGGTTGGTGATTGTAAACCTTTTTCATTGTCTACAACAATAGATTCAGGAGTAACATGCGAAGTGAATATTGTCCATATTCCATCTTCAATATGGGCTGAATTTCTGGATTCTATAGGAACCATTCGACCGTATTTACTGAATTTGTCGATACTTGAGAGGAAGTAATGGCTTTCTATTTGGAAGACATCAATATGCACAATTTGGAAAGGGTACCTCGGAATTGGAGTTTCTTGAATGGGTATTACAAGTGGGTGTCGATCGTATTTGGAAGTATTACAGACATCGCAAACGCTTATAAAATCTTTAATATTTTGCGTAAGTTTTGGGAAATAAAACTCTCGCAAAATTTGTTCCTTATTTTCGTTAATACCGCGGTGAGCTCTTAAATAGGTTTCGCGAATGATTCTTTCTTGCTCTTCCGTGTTTGAGACATCTGTAAGTATTTTTTGTGTAAAGCGTATTTTTAGGAGACCAGCGCGACTGAAGAATCGTTTATAAACTTCTTGAAGTTTTCCTAAGATCTCTTCGGAAGTATATAAACCATTCAATTTAGAAGGATCAAAAAATTCTTTGAGTAATGAAGCCAGTATTTGATCAGTTAGACTTGTTCTTTTAAGGCCTATACGGCGGACTCCTGGGAAGGGATTTGTGATTATTGTGTCTGGGCTATCATTTACTTTTTCAATAATGACTTGATTTTTAAAGACATTAAGGGGGGCTTCAGTTGAAAGAATGTAATTAGTGTCATCATCTTCTGCCGAGTGTTGAGTTGGTGTAAGCGAGTAAATTTGGATGCGACTCAAGGCATCTGCGACAACGTTACTTCTGCCGGGTTTATACACGATCTCATAATCGTGTTCTTCTAAATATGATTTCCAATTTTTCAATTTTGCATTCACATTTCTGGGTGATAAGGAAAAAGTTAGAGGTTGATGGTCAGTAACTATTTTAAATTTTTGACCATAAATATAATTCCTGAATACTTTAAGAGCCCAGTAAATTGCTAACATTTCCTTTTCTGTTGCTGAATAATTTTCTTCAGCTCTATTCAAAGTTCTAGAGGCAAAGTGTATTGGTTTATCACTACCAATTTCACCTTGACTAAGCACAGCACCAAGAGCGAAATTTGACGCGTCTGTGGTGATCAAAAATGGTTTTGAAAAATCAGGGTAAGCTAAAACGTCGTTGCTAGTCAGAATGTTTTTCATAGTATCAAAACATTTCCGTTCATCTGGGTTTAAAATTATTTGCTTTTTTGAATCGGGATTCTTCTCCCCTCTCAAAAGATTTGTTAGAGGTTTTGCAATTTTTGCAAAATCTTTAACGAATCGTCTGTAGTATCCGATGAGTCCTAAAAATCCTCTTAATTGCTTAAGATCTTTAGGTTCTGGAAATTTCATGATTGCTTCAATCTTTTTTTCGTTTGGTTTGATTCCATTATCTGAAATCACGTAACCTAAGAATTCAATCGATGTATGCATGAATTCAGATTTGTCCAGTTGGACTTTCAAATTTGCTTTGTGTAGGGTCTTTAGAACTATTCTTAAGTTTTCATTATGTTCCTTAAGATCTTTTCCAAAAACTACCACATCGTCGATATAAACGTAGCATCGTTTACCGATGTGCTCTCGTAGAACATCGTTCATTGCTCGTTGAAAAATAGCGGGAGCGTTCTTGAGGCCAAAGGGCATACGAACAAATTCGTATTTCCCATAGTTGACCGAAAAGGCGGTTTTTTCAATGTCTTTGGGATTCATCTTGATCTGATGAAATCCGGAAGCCAAATCAAGGGTGGAAAAATATTTATTTCCTCCTAGTTGATCAAGAATATTTGATATCTCAGGCATTGGGTACCTATCAGATATCGTTTTTTGGTTTAATTTTCTGTAATCAATTACGAGACGGAATTTCTTCTCTCCCGATGCGTCCATTTTTTTAGGGACGACCCACACTGGAGAATTCCATGGGGATCTCGATGGTCTAATTATGCCAGATTCGATCAGTTTTTTCATTTGTTTGTCAACTTCATCTTTGTATGCCATGGGATAAGGGTAAGTTTTTTGATAAATGGGTAAATCATCAGTGGTACGAATATCACAGTTTACATTCGTAACACAAGAAAGGGTACTGTTTGGATTATGAAAGATTTCCTGATATTCTTCTAATATTGGGATTAACGTCGATTTTTCTTGTTCACCAAGGTGTGCTAACCTCAGTTTTTCAGAAACTATGATTGAATTTACTTTCCTGGGTGCTGGTGTGGGTGTATAGAAATGTATAGGAATGTTTAGCGTTTTTTCCATGCCAAAAACTTGTAGAATTCCTTGGTTAGAGACGAAATTGAAATATTTGTTGAAAATTATACCTGTTCCTATGATTCCGTCGAAGAAAGTATGGAAATCAAAAATGGAAAATTCAAAAGCATGGTTAACAATTGGAGAAAAAATTGGAAGATATGTAACCTCGGAAATAGCGTTATTTCCTGTAACACCTTTAACAGTTTGTCGAGGTATTTTAAAAATTTGTTGTCCGGAAGTGAGAGCCCATTTTTTGGATATTTTATTTATGTTGGCTCCACAATCGATTAGTAATTTCATATATCCCTTATTAGTTGGGATTTTGATGAATGGTAGCGGCGAAACGTTTTTCATTCGAACCATTTTGCCACCCATTCGGTATCGTTCTCTAAAAAATTGCTCTCTTGGGCCTGATTAGTTTCTTCGCTTGGGGTTTCTTCATTTGCCGCGATGTTGTCGATATTCAAATTTTCCAGAGGCTCTAGCAATTCCTCTTCATGGAAAAATTCCCTACTTAGTTCTAATTGTTCTTCATACCATTTTTGGTATTCCGAAGGGTCAAGAACATGTTCCAGAGTATGTGCGGCTCTTTTTGCTCCTGGGTCATGTGCTCGCATAGAATCGCTTGCAATTCTACGTTGAGCTATCGGCCTATTACCATAATTCACATGGTGTGTGTGAATACTGCTGGTATCCATTGGTTCAGGACGTGGTTGGGGTTGTATGAAGGTTCTATTGGGTGCAAAAACATTGGGTTTTGCATGAGAGTTGAATTGATGAAAGTTTCGAGGAGGAGCTAATGGGGGGTGCTCTATAATTGAAATTATTTTGTTGAGCATGGGAGTTATTTTGTTGAATATTTCTTGGTGTGATTGGGGGTGCTCTATGAAGATTGTTATGAGCATTATATTGACGCGGTGGAACTGGAGGCCTTTCCACAAAGTTGGGTTTAGGCAATGGAGGTGCCGAAGAAGGGAGTGGATGCCAAGAAGGAACGTTTACCGGTGCATTTCGAGCGTCTAAATTTAAATAGTCCACGCAATAACTATAGGCTTGCGCCAAACTCGTTGGCCTAAAGTTTTTGCAGAATCTAGAAAGAGGGTCACCAAGTCCCCTAATGAATGTGTCCAATGCTATTTGGTTGTATAGGCGCATTAGCACCGTTTCAAAACCTTGCCATTGGTTATCCATGGCAACAGCTGAGCTTATTAGGGTTACGAGCTCCCTAACTCTGCTGTAATAGCTCTCAAGACTTTCAGCCTTGCTGCGTCTGAGCGATTTTAATTGATTGTCGAGAGTCATTAGATCTCTCTTGTCAGCATAATACAACTTTAGGACATCTTTAATGCTGTCCCATTGAGTTGGAGTATTGCTGGTTATGAGAGCGTCGTTCGCTTCTCCTTTGATTTTTCTTCTGATCGTTTTGATCAGAAGATGGTACTGAAAATTGCTTTTCAGATCCTCAAAAAGTTCAAGGACATCTTCGACATCCAAAATCCACTGACTTAAATCGCGTGGATTACCGGTAAAGTCGGGGAGGTCTCGAACAATTTGCGGAATTTTTCCGCGATACTCGAAACTAATGTTTCGATCAATAACGAATCGAGGTGCGGGATTTGGGATTGGAGCTGGGTTTGGAGCTGGAATTTGAACAGGGATTGGTACTGGAATTGGGATTGGATCTGGAACGGGAATTTGAGCTTGAAGTGGATTTTGCACGATGTTGAGGCGTGCGGGTTGTATAATTGGAGGGGTCATGATAAGGATTAAGGACAGGTGAACTACTTAATTAATCACACAATGTTTTCACTTTCACACTTTCACTATTTTATTAATTACGGATTTATTTTGTTTTGGTTTAGGGTTAGTTCGCGCCTAAACTGTGATATTATAGTGGTTCGCTTACGGATGGGCCGGGCTTACCACTGTGTTGTTAGTAGGCGAATTCGCGTTTAGATTTTTGACACACTGAGGTGCGGTTTTAACTTATAAACTATTTCTTTCTGTTGTTAATAGTACTTACAAGAGAATCAGGAAGCACAATCGCATGCTGCGGGACAACGCCTAGGTCCTGGAAAGTCCTTTGAAGCTCAGGAAGTACGGTTTGTACTGCGGGACAACGCCTCAGTCCTGGATGGTCCTATTTCCGGGGTTGGGTATCCTGGTAGTGCACCTCTTCGCGCTCCGTCTCCTCAAATCACCAACTTGATTGATGATGGCTCTGGGTCCGGGATGACGAATTCTCTCTTGGAGGCAGCTGAAGGTGGCTTCGTTCGACTGAACTTATACAATTACTATCAGGTCCCAGATTCGGGCGACAGTTAAGTCTTCGACGGACGGTTCGGCTTTTTAAAAAAAGTCTACTCTCGATCACGGTCAGAAATGAACTGATTGGACATTCTTTATTTTACTTTCATCAAACCTCACAATAAACAAAACGATATTGCCTCCTAGCCTAAACAATCAGAATGATACGCGATACCGCGCGGATGTTTTGTCGTCGTCAGCGATAATCCGTGTGATCAACTGACGAATGACGATTGCTTTACTTTGCTGTGGTGCGTGGGCCACTGGGTGATAACTTGGATTCTGATGACTCTGCGTGCGGGTGGTCCATAGCATCATAGCATTGGCGACATCGGTGATCGGCGTGATTTTAATAACGGCGATTGTTTGGATTATCGAAGAAAGTGGTCTGGGATATGTCATCCGTCGTCTGAAGAGATTGTGGGATCGATGGACTGATGATGTAGGCCGCGCTGTTGCTAACTCCTTCCCTCTTAAGTTACTTTGTCCTCAAAGTTACATGTGGATGGTGCGGAGTGCCGTTGGAGTATCGAAAAATGTTTGAAGTTCTTTCTTCCTTTCCTCTGATAGTTCCTCTAGATTTGATGTGAGAGATTTGCTTTCTGATAATGTTGAAGATGTTGATGGCTCCAAGTCATGAATTATGATAGTCTCAGCATCTTTGTTGAATGTGACTTTAATGTCTGATTGCTGTTTCCTTCTGAAAATATAACAGAAAACTGCTATTGAACTCGAGACAATAATTACCGTCGAAAGTCCAACGCTTCCAAATACATTGAGTTTCCATGAAAGGGAATGGTTTTGCAGCTTTAAGGTTTCCAATTCTTCTCGATGATCCAATGTAAGTTTTTGTAAGTATTCCATAGGTGGTTCATCGATGATATGAATTTCGTCTACTCGTAGTCCGGTTGTTGGATAGTATGGTCTACCAGGTATGGTGATTTCATAGTTGGAGTAGAGTTCTTCGTTAATATGAAGGATACATTGGGTAAATTGTATCCGCTTAATGGTTGGCTGGAATTAGTGCAATTCGATGTAACTTCTACGACTGCGTCATTAATAAGGATGGTTCCGTCGTTGATCCTCTTTACGAGTCCTTTAGAGTATACCTTCTCAAATGTACAGTTGGAATATTGTCTCCGCTTGGCGTTTTTGGTGGTTATTAACAATCCGCAAAATGCCATAAATCAGTACCACTAGCGCTATCACTGATAGCGCGACAGTTTGTAAAGTATCATGAGCACTTGTGTTAAAATTGTTCTCTATCTCGTCTGAGCCAAACCAGCCCATGTTGAACGAGAATTTTTGACGGATTTTAATTATTTTTCAACTGGTCGACGTAGTCACATCACATCACATCACTTTTACACGCATTTGTTTTTCCAAGTCACTAAGTACTCTTTTTTTTTAACTTTACATGCACATCGCGATCGGGTATAATTCACGCACTTTTACTGACTTGCAGGGTCTACTTTTGAAGTTAGTAGATAACCTGTCACGGTCGCCATGTAGCATTAAAGCTCCTTTGATTGGAGAAGGCTTTCTCTATTAGGCTAAATCGGTAACCGAACTAAGGTAGAAACTACCGGTTCAGGCCGAAAGACTGCCAGAGTCAGTTCTCGGACAAAGAATCATCTTTATTCAACAAAGTCATTCATTTATATAGGATTTTTACAATTTGGTCTTAACCTATGTTTGTATATGGGTAAGCGAGACGGCTGGAGTGACTTTTGACAAAGGTTCTTAACTGCTGCGTCTGTTAGAATTTCGGTGGACTATCGGACCTATTGAGTTGTGCAATTTGATGCCACTCGTTCGAGTGCATTTGGGTACGGCCACACAAGAGATGGAAAGGAAGGAATGGAATAAGGTCTATCGGTGGATGGTATTGCTGTGCGGCAATTGTCACATATGGTTGCAATTGCATTCTTTAGCATTTTCGGTGCTATTTGGTTTCGAAGTGGGAGGTTAATGATTTGTGTTTACCAGGGGTTCTTAAGTCATGCGAAACAGATGTTAACCTGTGAATACACTCATTAGCATGTTCAATTTGTGTATTTTCAAATAGGAAGTATTTGTTCTGTTCTTCGCAAGGTTGATCAGTTTCATATACATGTGTAGCGTTTCTAAGAATGTAATTCTTATTGAATGAAATACGTTTCTCAGATTTGATTATTGAGTCTATGTAATCGTATTCATATGATACAAGTGATACCTGTGGGACTTTCAGCATGTAGACAATATGAGTATTGTTCAACATTACTTGTGCTTTTGATTGCGATAGTAATTCTTCGAAGGACGTAATTTGTACATCATGAGTTTGTAGAAATGTAGCAATTTTGTTGAAATCTCTCATTGATAGGAGTTTGCTGCTGGGTATTCCATGTTTAGCCATGAGTATAGCTTCCTCGAGTGTCTCTACTTGATTTTGTAAGGAATCCAGATTAGAAAGAACTATTAATTGGTTGATTTCAATGGAATGATTGCTCATTCTCAATTTTTAGAACTTGGTTGGTGATGTCCGTTATTTCCTGAATCCGTTTGTCGATTGCCTGATTGATAAAGATTTGTTTGTTATTTTGAAGTATTAGCGAGTTCATCGATGAGTTGATGAGTCGAAGGTCCTCGGCGTCGGGGCTTCCTGCGATCCATTTCCATACTGTTCCGATTGTGTCCCAACGTTTCGGTCTATTGTTGAATGGTTTGATTTTGAGAAATGTTTCGTACAATTTATAATTTTTGATTTGGATTAGTTCATAAAGTGGGTTAGTAAAAGGATTATTTGATATCCAAAATTATTGACATTATTGATGGTGTTACCTATTTGAATGAGGTCTATTGGATGAACGATTCGGATATAGCCCGTCTTTACTTTAGCTTCTCCTAGTGGTACTATTGCCAAGGGATTGTGGATTTGAATTCTGGCTATTATTGGGGACACGCAGATGGCGAGTCTGAAAGAAATGGAAAAACACATATTAAATTTTATTTCTTATTTGATTTTCTGAGATTTGTTTTGTGAATTTTCCTATTGTTTGAAGCAATTACATAAGTATCATGATCTTCTTTGATTACAACCATATTATATCTATTTTTTCTTTTATTATTTGTAAATGTTTTTTCGTAAGCATATGTATTTGGTGTATATGTTTCATATTTATTTGGTACAATGTTTTCTTCTTTGGCTTTAAACAATTTTGTAATTTTTCATTATTTTTATCTTTTTGGATGGCAAATTCGTTAAAAGGTAAGTTATCGGGATTATCTCCAGTATAAATTTTTGTTTTGGTGTTTGTTTCGTAAAGGAATGAATTGTGTGATTGTATTTATGAGCTGCTTGTTGGATTAATTCGTGAACTGACATATCAGGGTTAAGAGTTTTAGTACATCTGGCTATTTCTCTAATGGTCGAATGACATCTTTCTACTTGGCCATTTGTTTCTGACCTATGAACAGGAGCTTTGAATATTTGAATGCCTAGATTTTTTATTTGCAGTTCAATGACATTCGATACAAATGAACTATCATTGTCGATTACAATTTGCGCTGGAAGATCCCAATCATATAAAAGTTCAATAAGTACATTTTTGACGTCGGCTATAGATTTGGATTTGATAGGCTTGATCTTCAAATATTTGGAGAACTTGTCTAGGGATGTTATGAACATAAAATTTGCATTGTAAAGGAAAATATCAATATGTACTATTTCTCCTGGATACTTAGGTATGGGAGTTTTAACTGGAATAAATTTTTGAGGTTTTCGGTCATATTTCTCCATTTTACAAATTTCACATTTGTTTACATAATTTTGAACAATTTTGTTCATGCCAGGGAAGTAAAACTTTCTAATAAGCTGTAGAGAATTTTCTCTAGCGTTACGATGCGCAAAATTATGAATATTTTTAATTTCTTCTAGTTGATCTTCTTCTTCTTCTATATCATGAACAATTTTCTGCGAGAACCTAGCTCTAACTATTCTTGGATTGAAATCATCCTTATAGATCTCCTGAATTTTGCCCATTGTTGGTTCATCAGTGATTATGCCATTCAGTGTACTGGGAATTAAGTACTCTCTTAGTTTGGATTTCAAAAAGTCATTCGTGAATTCTGGTTCGGAAAATATATGTCTTTGATATCTCTCAAATGGTCTATTTTGCTCATAACTGGAGATTCGATCGATTTTGAAAATTAATTGATTTCGAAATACATTGATTGGTGCTTGTTGGGGTTAGTGAGTTAATTTGGATGCGGGAAAGTGCATCAGCTACAACGTTGGATTTTCCAGGTTTGTACTGCATTTCGTAGTCATGCTCGTCCAAAAATGATTTCCAACGTTTTAACTTTGCATTGTTATTCTTTCGGGATGAAGTAAAGGTTAGGGGAAGGTGATCAATAAAGATCTTAAGTTTTGCTCCGTAAATGAAGTTTCGAAGCGTATGAAGAGCCCATACGACCGCGAGCATTTCTTTCTCATTGGTCGCATAATTCTCTTCTGTTTGAGAGAGTGTCCTGGAAATAAAAGTGATGGGTCTTTTACCACCGTGAAATTTTTGTGAAAAAATTGCACCTAGTGCTTTGTCTGAAGCATCGGTAGTCAGTATGAAGGGTAGGGTAAAATCTGGATAAGCAAGAACATCGTTTGAAGATAATATTTCTCTCAGGATTTTGAAAGCATGTTTTGCTTCGTCATCGAAAGTAATTGGAAATTTTTTGGATAGGTTCTTAGGAATCTGGCGATGGCCATCTTCCCCTCTTAAAAGTTTTGTTAAGGGTTTTGCAATTTTTGCATAATCCTTGACAAATCGCCTATAATAACCTGAAAGACCTAAAAATGCTCGTAAATCTTTTAAGTTCTTAGGTTCTGGATAGTTGCAAGTGCATTCAACTTTTTTCATATTTGGTTTTAATCCATTTTCAGATACAATGAAGCCTAGAAATTCAACTTCAGTGCGTAAAAATTCAGATTTATCCGATTGAATTTTAAAATTCGCTTTCCTTAGTGTTTTAAGTATAATTCTCAAGTTTTCCAAATGTTCTTCTAGAGTTTTTCCGAAAATATAGACAATGTTCATTTCGAATTTGAATTTTGTTAACTTCTTGTAATTTGTATTGAAGCAGGGGGATCACAAATTCATTATTTAAAATTAATTTTTCATTGGAAGTGTCAATGACTGCTTTGAGTTCTTTAAGGGTGTCATGGTCTATTAAAGCGTCGAAAGATTTTAATTTATCCATGTGAAAAAATTTAAATTCCAAATCAGAATAAGGCTTGAAAAATTTAGCCTTCGAAAATTTATTTATTTTTATTTCTCCACCAACGGAAGAAACTGAAAACGGGGTTTTTACGTCGTGAGAAATGATTGCAAATTTAGGATGAATATAATTTTTATTCGACCCTGTATCTATGAGTATTTTTAATAGTTGTTTGGCTTTGCCATAGAACAGAAAATATGGTAAAGCCGAATTTATTCTAAAAAATTTAATTCTGCCTGTTCTTCAATTTCTTCAGGAACAGGGTCTCTACCTTGAGCTTCCATAGTTTGCATATACCGTCTGTGTTGGCATAAGGTCAGTGTTGGCTCAGGATAGTATTCTTCATCGTCAGATGGAACGAAATCTGACCGTTCGCTGACTGGGTCTTCAACATTGGGGTTTTGGTACATTTCGGTAGTGGCATGGAATAGTCTAGGACGTTTCAATGGGGGTTTTTGCTGATTTGAATTTTGGGGCCTATTGGAATAATTTATATTAGCGGTTCGCATAGATACATCAGTATCTAAGTGGTCCGCGCCTCTGAAGGGATTCCTCTGAGGAACTTAAGGTGGTGGATTATAAGATTGTCTAGGAGGTGCCGGAGGAAAACAAAGATAGTGTTTAGGTGGCATCTGTTGTGGACTAAAAGGTGCTTGCCTTGGGGGGTAATAATTCGGGTGTGGATAAGCGGCTGGTCTCCTCGGGATTCTAGGTATATTAGATGGTCTTGGTGGAAGGGCAGGAATTAAATTCCTTGGTTTTGCATGCATCTCAGGCACTTTATGACTGGTAACATTTTTCCTATATTCAATATTCTGTAACGATATGCAGTATGAATAGGCATGAGCCAGTGAGTCAGGCTCATAGTTTTTCAAAAAACAACCAATGTCTCCATCCAATCCTCGTATGAAAGCATCGATTGCTTTCCGATTATACGTATCGATCATAGCTTTCTTCGCCTCTGGGTGTGAAAATCTAGAATCGGTACATATAGAATTGGCTATTAATGATAGGATTCTTTTTACCCTATATCGTAATATTTATCGAAAGTATCTCCCCTTTGTTGACTACACAATAATTGGTAGTCTAATGTTTCAAGATCCCTCTTCTCACCGTAGTAGGTGGTAAAATTTTTTTTTAATCATTTTCCAATTAATGTTAACGTTAGACGCAACGAGGGCGTCATTTGCCTCTCCCTTTATCTTGCGTCTAATAGATTTACAAATTACATAGAACTTGTTTTTCTCCTCAATTGAACTCCTTGAATGAGGAGTGTACAAATTGACGAGAGTTTCAGCGTCTTGAATGAAAAAGCTGAACTCGTTCGGGTCACCATTAAAAGAAGGCAAACCTTTCACGAGGTCAGCTATATCTTCAATAGAGTCTGGGCTTATCGGAGACCCATCGGCTCTTACAAGATATAACGGTGGATCCGAGAAATCTTCTTGATTCGGGATCGCCGTTGCCTCTAATGTTGTAATTCTTGCGGTTAATGCTCTAATCTGATCGAGCAACTGATCCATTTTTGTATTTAGTATTGATTAAATTAAAACACTCAATTAATCACACTTGTATTTCTTACTTACACTTGATTTCACTCACTCAAGATTACGATTGATACTAATTTAAACGTGATGTACGTAGTGGTTTTTCTAGTTAGTCGATTTATACACTTATTTAAAACAAATTTTTTTTTCACTTATTCGTTTCTTCACTTATTTGTTGTTCACTTATTTTCTTTCTTAATCTGAAATAAAATTGTTGTTTTAACTTTACTTACATAATAATTCCAAACATCTTCTGGGGATTCCAAAAGATTGCGGGATTTTATCGGTTACTCCCCGTAACTCTAACGTGGGGGACGTCAAGCAATTGTGGAACGCGTGTCTGGTAGTCGAAATCCTATTACTTCCTTTGGTATACTTAACTCCGCCGAGTTCGGTAGAGACTAGTTGGGTCGGGCCAGAAGGGTGTCTTCCCTCCTTCTCAGCACGATCGCGGGATCCTTTTCACCCAGGTTGAGTGATTAGCTGTCCTGGCTTACTGGTGGCGCGTTCCGTGCGGCTGCGTTGTGCGATCCGGATGGGTGTCTATGCAGTATCAGGAAGGTGATATCCTCTATCAGATCAGCTTTCCTGGTGCGGATGGTGTCGCTTAGTGCCTGCGAAGCTCTTACGGTGCAGATCTTCTAAGTTGTCTCTAGCACTTCACACTACTTGTTAATTGCACTCACTTCTGGTCCCTATTCGGGCGCCAGTTAATTCTTCCAAGTCCGGAAACTTGAAAAAAATATATTTTGAGCCTTAGCTCACGGTTTACTAAAGACTGATTTACTGATTGTTCTTAAACTACGAAGTTAGTTCTGAGTAGTCCTGGAACGTGGGAACAGTTTGGGATTGTTTATGTTGCAGTCCATTCTGCAACATTGAAGTTTTCGCTAATGGATTCTGATGACTCTGCGTGCGGGTGGTCCATAGCATCATAGCATTGGCGACATCGGTGATCGGCGTGATTTTAATAACGGCGATTGTTTGGATTATCGAAGAAAGTGTTCTGGGATATGTCATCCGTCGTCTGATGAGATTGTGGGATCGATGGACTGATGATGTAGGCCGCGCTGTTGCTAACTATTGTGCTTTCGCACACTCCAGTTTTTGCTTGACATAGCTTATCCACGCGGCAAGCTCTTTCGCGTTACCATCATACCCAGGTATTATTTTAATAATATCTGGAATGCGAGAGTTAAAAGATTTAAGCTGGGAGTTCCCAAAAAATAAAAAGCCGAAACGTTCTGTTCTGGTGTTCAAACTAAACTAATTTATTGTTCTAATCCTAATAACCTCGTAACCTACGGTCCCTAGCTAGGCGATGGCAGTCTCACGATCTCACGGTAGCAGCGTCGACTCAGCAAACCGTTGGTCCCACGGTTCGATGTTTACCCTTGCGGCACGTCTCCTGGTTCCCATGAAAGTCGGGAGTCAACTTGCCCCTCCTTAAAAATGAGGCTCCGTACGAATGGTCTCTTCTATAGGTATACTACCGACCGTAGTTTCGTCCTTCGGGGTCCGTTCCTTCTGTGTTATATGGACCTTCACCTTAGATGCTCTAAGGGCCGATTTCTTCACCTTCGCTTAAGCCGTAAACCACGTTTACCCATACGATTAAACCAGGTTTAAGGCCTAAGCGGTGGTGAAGAAACCGCTTATAAGACAAAGAAATAAAAAGAACACAGCACATATGATGATGGGAGTGACCGATAGCCCTCCAAAAACTGTCCAATGTGGCCATTGAATACTAGTGGCATTTAAACGAATTGCCTTCATCTCCTTCCTTGTTTCTAAATGCAAGTTATGCAGGTGCTTAGGTTGACAACTGTACGCTGTTTTTCGATTAGAATCCCAAATAATGGTAAGTGTACAGGTTCACCGGTGGTATTTTGAATTTGATTTGAAAACGTACTGTTATTAATGGTTACCTCACAGTTGCTGAATGAGATAAAATAGGTTCCTGTTGGATTCTTCGTCGGTAAGTCACGAGCGGTGTGAATGGTGAAATTCCTTTGTAGATTGGTAAAGAGATGTTGATTATCGATTGATACAACCTCTTCCAGGTATTCGCATTTGGCTGGTTTCCCGGTCAAAAGGTTGGGCACACATGCTGTATCATCCGGTGTTATATCTGTAGTCTCGAAGACCTTTGGCTTAAGGCTGCGAACGATATAATACTTGTTCCCATGGTTAAGGTAATGGTTATTAGAAAGATAGATCTGTTGATGTTTAAACCAGGTTGGCAGGATAAAGATTTTCCTGTAAATCTTAGACTCCAGCATCGGAAGTTTGATCAACAGAGCGATGTCAAGTTCGTTGGTAACTATGGACGTAGTGGCATAAGTCAATGCTTCGGTGGTATTTCCAGACTGTTATATTTTCCTTAGCTAAGTCTTTTATAAGTAAATCGATTTCAGCCGGACTCAATACTCTATCGTTAAGCAATCTTATCTTTGCTAACATTACAGTCTCTTTTATCTGATTAAGTTTTTCATATACAAATTCAAGATTCAAGTATATGTTAATGGAATATAATTCTGAGGATTTTGAATTCAACAATTGTATAGATTCTTTGGTTTTAAAAAGAGCCTCTTTCATTTGAAGCGAAATTTCCCTGTTGATCCGAACTTGTTGATTATTGTTGTTGATAAGACTATTAATAGAGCTGTTAATTATCTTTAAGTCATTGGCATCTGGATTTCCGGCTAAATACTTCCATGCAGTCCCTAGGCTATCCCATCGTTTTACTTTTTTGACAGGTAAAAGACTATTAACACTTGAATCAATATCGTTAAATTTAGAGATTATCAAATTTGTGAATTGGTTGTTTTCTATTGGCTTAAACTGAGACTTTAAATTTTGAATCTGTGTTTTAAAAGAATCAATTATATGAGATGATTTAGAGCTTGGAATTATAATCTCATATGGAGTGAATTTTGTGCAAGAATGAATGGTCGAATTATATTTAATTACTGACATTTCGATTAGTTGCTTTGGTTTTTATGCGGATTTTCAGCTTTTGTTATTCGATAAATTTCCTGTAAAGTGGAATGGAACCTTTCCACTACTCCGTTCATCTCGCTTCGACCTGTAGCTACTACATAAGGAGTTATTTTGTTTTCATTGAAAAAGTTAACAAGTTCGCCGGATAAAAATGATTTTTCGTTGTCGATTACAACCGTTTCTGGTAGTTTAAATTTTGATAATATTTCCTTAATAGCGGGTACAAGATCTACAGCAGCTCGAGATTCTACTGGATGAACCTGAGTGAATTTTGAAAACTTATCGACATAAGTAAGGAAAATCAGTTTTTATATGAACATGATATCAATTTGGACGATTTGGAATGGTGCATTTGGAATAGGTGTCTTCTGAAGTGGGTAACGAATAGGATTTCTATCGTTCTTGTTCTCTTGGCACAGTTGGCAATTATTTGTAAATTCGCGTAGTTCTTTGCTCAATTGTGGAAAAAAAAAAATTCCTTGGGATTTGAATTTTATTTCCTCTAGGCCTCGATGAGCTCGATAGTGTTCTTTTTTGATTATTTCCCATTGCGTATGCTCATCAGGAACGTCAATGAGTAAATTTTGAGTGAAACGAATTTTTAACAGATTTGCCCGGCCAAAATGCTTTTTATATACTTCTTGAATTTGACCCATAATCCTTTCATCTGTTAACAATCCGTTTAATTTACAAGGGTTGACGTGGGTCTTCAAAACCTGTAAAAGAGAATCATCGTTAATATTTTGTATATGTATTGTTATTCTTGTATAATTTGGAAAAGGATGACTTACTTCAACTTTATCAGGGCCGTTTTTTATTATTATTTGATGTTGGAAAACATTTAAAGGTGATTCGGTAGAAATAATATACATATCATCGCTAATGTCTGCGGAGTGTTGGGTCTCGGTCATTGATAGTACAATACGACTTAATGCATCAGCAACAACATTGGATTTTCCTGGTTTATATTCAATTTGGTAGTCGTGTTCTTCTAAATACGCCTTCCATCGCTTTAATCTGGCGTTGGTGTTCTTGGGTGATAAAGAAAATGTTAATGGTTGGTGATCTGTCAATATTTTAAAACGCGTCCCATACAAGTAGTTGCGAAACGTTTGTAAGGCTCAAAAAATGGCCAACATCTCTTGTTCTGGCACTGAATACTTTTCTTCTGATTTTGATAAACTTCTAGAGGCAAAATGTCCTTTCCATTTTCGCCTTCGCCTTGGGACAAAACGGCTCCTATGGCAAAGTCTGAAGCATCGGTAATTAAGAGAAATAGTTTGCTGTAATCTGGATATATTAAAATATCTGGAGAGGATAACAGACTTTTTATTTTTATGAAGCAATTCTGTTCACACTCAGTAAGGTCAAGTTTTTTATTCGAGTGACATCCTTCCCCTCTTAGAAGGCTGGTAAGAGGTTTTGCAATTTTCGCGAAATCTTTTACGAACCGTCTATAATATCCCATCATTCCTAGAAAGGATCTTAATTATTTAATGGTTTTCGGTTCCGGATATCGTTCAAAAGCATCTATTTTTTTAATATTCGGTTTCAAGCCATCTGGGGTGATGATGTAGCCAAGAAATTCAACTTTTTTATGCAAAAATTCAGATTTATCCAGCTGAATCTTTAGATTCGCATTATTCAATGCAGCTAGAATAATTTCAAGATTTTGAAGTACTTCGTCCAAAGTTTTTCCAAATATGATAACGTCATCAATATAGACCTAACATGTTTTGCCAATATGTTCCCTCAATACATCATCGATTGCTCGTTGAAATATCGCGGGAGCATTTTTTAAGCCGAACGGCATACGAGTGAACTCATATTTGCCGTTGTTAATTGAAAACGCAGTTTTCTCAATATCACTTTCCTTCATCTTTATCTGGTGAAAACCAGAGGCTAAACTTTTCGATGAATTGGAGTATCGTCTACGGTTTTTATGGAGCACTCGACTACTGTGCTACATGAAAGTTTTGAATCTGGCTTGTGGAATGCTTCTCCGTGTCGGTTCAACACACTTAGCAGCTGTTCGTTTTCATTGGAGGTAAGATGAAATGTTCTGAACGTGTGCTCTGGTTGTTTATGACTTGACTGGCAAACTATCTGAGTCTCGTGTGGTGGATATTGTTGAGGTAGGTTATTGACTGTTTTTGTATTTGAATGCTCGGGCGAATATTGTAGAAGTGGGACGGTCAATGTTTCATTATCTTTGTTTAACTGCAGCATGTTGGATCCGAGATTTATGTTTGCATTTAAAGCATTTAATATTCCCGTTCCGATTATCCCATGAAAGAAAGGATGAAAATCGTGGAGGAGGAACTGGGCACTAAGATTAATTTTAGGATGGAAAAACTTTATGTCAATTGCTTTATTAGCATTGAACTTGCCATTGGCACTTCCGATATTGTTTGCCTTGAAATAGTAAGGTTTGAGAACGAATAATAGTTTGCCAACATTGGATGAATAAGATTTATATTTGCACCTGTGTCGATTAGAAATGGAAACTCTCCTATATTAGTTTTCAAATTGATGTAGGGCATCGTTGGTATTAGAAGAATAGAAGTCCGAGCTCCGGGTTGAGAGCGTTTTGTTTTTCTGGGGGCAAGTGGATTCCTTGCAGCGCTTTCTGGTTACGATCGCCTTATCACTGCACTACACTCAAACCGATTTTCAAACGCGCGCGGCGAATAGTTAATTATTGTGGGCACCATTCTAAAAAATTTGCCGTTTGTGATTCTGATGCTGTTGACTCGACAGGTTTATTGACACCAGAAGCTTTTCCTGTTTCTTGCTCAGCTCAGCAACTCCATCTTTTGCGTCTGCGTGTTTGTCGTGGTTCCAGCCCCATAGAGGGTTGAATATAACTTTTTATGCGAAATTTTATTACCTCATGTAGTGGATTAGTGGGGTTAAGGTTATTATAAAAGGTATTTGTTGTTATTTCTATGCTTTCTTCTATTCTTGCTAAATTGACGGGTTGTATTAATTTTAGGGATCCTGTCATAGTTTTCGTCAGCACCTCTATGTGCTCGTTGGTGGACGTCTTCTAGTGTTATGTCTTGGTCTTTTTCGGAGGTATGATCCATAAATCGACTGGTATGCTACTAGTGACGCCTAACCGGGTAAAGTCCGAGCTCCGGGTTGAGAGCGTTTTGTTTTTCTGGGGGCAAGTGGATTCCTTGCAGCGCTTCCTGGTTACGATTGCCTTATCACTGCACTACACTCAAACCGATTTTCAAACGCGCGCGGGGAATAGTTAATTATTGTTCACGAGTTTTCTTAATCGCGGCAGCATACTATGATTTTTGATCGCGACTTGGTTTTAACACTGCATAGGATCATTATCCCCTCAGAGACGACTGCGCCAGTTAAGTGACGGGGACACATGGATATGTTTTTTAAAACTAAAAGACCGAACTGCTCGGTTTGAAGAACAATACTAGAATGAATTTTGATTTACTTTCCAAACGTATAGAGGCCTGTCCCTGGAAGAGGAAAATGCCCTAGCTATGTGTTAGTATTATAATACTGCCATTAATACACCTGTTGAAATATGACCTCGCCGTCCGGTACACGTTGCTGATTGGACTCCTCGTCAGTTGGTGGATCGTCCGTTGGTTGCCAGGTGCGATAAGTAGAACAGCTGACTGTTCACGTTCAGTCACTGCTTCCCCCTGAAGAACGAACCGCACCGGTTCGGTTTGACTATTTGGCTTTGATGTGCATGTGGAGTGGAGTTTGAGTGGCATGTGTCTCTGGATACATCTTTAACGTGTTGTTCGCTGCAGATGATACTCTGTCATATTCTATAGTGCGTTCTCCAGTTATTAGACACGTTGAGGGCTTCTGATGAGTGAAGATTCAGCATTTTTCCATTTTCGACAACCGGCTCCAGTAGCTGGGATTGATATGATGAATACGATTTTGGCTTCTTTGTGAATCACTGCTAAATCTAAATATTCTAGCACTTGGTCGAAACTAACAATGTTAACATTACCGTTTTCTAAATTTTTTGAAACTCCAGCGCTTCCTTTTCGTTGGTAGCGTATCTAGTTTCTGCATCGTTAATTGTTTTGGATGCAAAGGCGATTGGGCGTTCTATATTGTCTAGTATCTGATATAGAACTGCACCTAATGCATATCCTTAGGCATCTGCTGTTACGATGAATGGTCGATCGAGTTGCGGATAGACTAAAACTTGGTCCATAGCAATTATACCTTTAAGCGTATCAAACGCTGGGTGATATGATGAATCATTCATATTGATCGAGGAATCTTTTTTGAGAAATTTGGTCATAGGTCTAGTTATTTTAGAAAAATCCTTAATAAACCTTCTGTAATAACCTACTAAACCCAGAAACTGTTTATTTTCCTTCTGAGTTTTTGGTAGAGGCCCTTATTTGAGATTATATGCCCTAGAAATTCGGGTTTTCACTTGTAAAATTCACACTTATCGAGTTGGATTTTTAAGTTGAAATCCGATAGGCGTTTCTTAATAAGGCAAGTTTCTCTAAATAGTCTGTTAGATTATAGCCGATAATAATTATGTCATCAAGATAGACATAACATTTGGTGCCGATATGTTCTCCTAGAATATTGTTCATTGTTCTCTGGATTTTGGCAGGAACATTCTTTATACCAAAGGGCATTCTCGTGAATCAAAAATCTTCTTTGTCATTTGAAAAAGCTGTTTTTTATGTGCGCAGTGCCAAGACTTTTCCAACAGGTTCTCCAAGGGGCTTTTCTTTTCAGTTCAACGGTGTCCCAACCTGTTACCCCATTACTAGGCAGGAGAGGGATCGCTAGTGAAAAGTCGTTCTTGTTCGGAAGAACGCTAACTGCGAAGTCTGTTTATTCAGGAATCGTATGGCTATTTAAATGATCAATTATGTCGTGCTACATTTTTGGGTTTCGGTGTGTATACAAAGTGATTGATATTTAATTACAATGGTTAGAGCGGGATGCATATATCGGTGTGACAATAATTAAGCTTCGAATGTAACGATATGCTGGCTTAAGCATATGCGCTTTGCATTGAGTAATCTGATCTGTCGATTTGCTACGTTTGGGTGTTTTTGCAAGATATGCATTATGTATAATTATTGGGTTGAGTATTGAAAAACGTTTACAGTGGTGATCGTTGTTTTTGGTACTATGGATATTTATTGGAACGTATATGACGGCAGGATACATAGGGATTTGATCGGGACTTTAAGTCAATCGTTGTAAAGTAGGATGACTTTCCGATGTATGATTTTAGTATGCATCTTTTTGTTTCGCTTGAGTTTTAATATTTTGTATGATTTCTTTTGATTTTCTGTAGTAAGTATGGATGGACATATCTTCGGACATTTTACAATGCCATAATTGGCTCTTGTACGTTGACAGTTCGTGTCGATCTCCCAACGCGTTCATCAAGATTTCTTTTGAATCTTCGTACTTGTCTGGATTTCCGGCTAAGCAAAGAATGTCTTTTGCTTTGCCTTGAACTTTGTTAGATACAGCAGTAAAGTACATTCTGAACTGCTAGTTTGATACATGTGATTTTAAATTATTATTGTTTTATGACTATATCGGTCATGCGACTCAAAGGTAAACCCAGTAAACACACCATCGTTTATGATGGGATATAAGAGTACAAATGTGGAGGCGATATACGTACATCTTGCACGCAGCCTTATGGCGCATGTACGTATATCGCCTCCACATTTGTACTCTTATGCGCTATCGTATACGAGTTTGTGTTTACTGGGAAGGGAGCCTATAGAAGCAAATGATGGAAACGAATAGGTGCATAGGCGTCGCAAGAGCCTGTGTTGGTAGCAAAGCTCAAAGCTTTGAGCCAACCCTTTTCCAGTAGAGAAGCTAGGCAAAATACAGGACGCTTCGATGCTTACTGACTTTAAAATGGCTTGCTCAATTTTCACCACCTAATTAAATTTCATTCTTGTCGCTCCCTTGCGACGCCTATGCACCTATTCGTTTCCATCATTTGCTTCTATAGACTCCCTTTACCTTTGAGTCGCATGACCGATATAGCCATGAAACAATAATAATTTAAAAACAATCACGGTCGAAACCTTCACCTATATACATGTGATTTTAATACATTTAGATTTTTTTCTGCTGTTTCGAGCCATGAACTAAATTGTTTCCTATGACCGGTCATATGTGGGGAATATTTTGATCGGGTCTGGTTGATCAATGTTACTTTTAAGTTGCTGTGCGATGGTGGTTTCTTGGTTTGGATATATTTGCGTTTGAATTTAACTAGAGTTTTGCCAGTGCTTCCATCATCTGCATCATCGTTTGCAGTTTCGCGTTTAATTCCTCCATATTGTTGAAATTACCTCTCCTGATGAACTAGTATATCCTCTGTCGTTTGGTCTTGAATAACGACCGCTGCTGAGGGTTTCATTCGTATAGAAAAACCGGCGATCACTTCGAGTTGATGTTCTGAACTGTTCGTGTATTTTCGCTTACCAAATAACTTATAGACTATCGTACCCTTTGCATTGGTACGCGGAAGCTTATTCCTAGTGTTGACCCAAACTCAAGCCACCAACGATGTTTCCAAAATAGTTAATGTAAACCAGATGGCGGAAGGCTAAAGGTTGACTGTTGTTCATAAGCTGTTGTGCACATGTAGCAAAAAAAAAAAAAGAATGTAAACGAGGAAGGTTCGAGGCGACCTTATTTTATGACCTACTGAGAATGGAATGAAAGCAATAAATTTAAGAATGCATTCTCTCATGGTTGAATTTGAAAATGTTAAGTCGAAATATGTAATATGAGTGTAAGGATGCTACACCATCCCCCTTTGAGAAGGAACGCTTATAGCGTTCCGAAAATGTTGGGCTTGAATTTGAGTTCACAGTATTTCGTTTTTTTTTGTTTTTTTTTTGTTTATTTTGAATAATTTTCTTTCAGTTTTATTAATCTATTTTTATGAATGACTTGTGTGCCAGAATTTTCACCTCTTATTACTACGTTTGGATGGACTATTTTAACTACTACATATGGTCCTTTATAAACCGAATCAAGCTTATTTCTGTTTTCATTTGTTATCATTACTTTATCATTTACTTTGATATCTATGGGATTAGCATTTATTGCATGTCTTTGAATTCGTTTCTTTTTCTCTTTATCTATCAGATCCTTTTTTTATTCTAGCTGCTTGCAATTTTTGTTTCAATTCAAACTGATATTGATCTAAATTATAATTTGGTTCTATTGTTAATGGATTGATTATGTTCTGAGGAAGTACTGCTTGATGACCGAAAATTAATTCAAATGTTGAGAAAGATTGCTCCATATGTAGCATTTCAGAGATTTTATCGAAAATTTCATTTTTATACTCGGTACCTTGATCTGTTCTAATGATTGAAGGTGTTTCATATATCAAAACGAAACTTTCAACAAACGCTTTCGCCAAGGTTTCAGTTTGTTTGTTTGGTATTGCTTTTATGATTACATATTTAGATAGGTCACATTGTTTTGGTCATGCGTACCTATTTCCAGAATCAGATTTTGTAAATGGACCAATTGTGTCCATAGCTATTGAGTCGAAAGGTTTTTGAGGTGTAGGTGTTGAAACAAAATTTTCGTTTGTTTTAATTGTATGTTTGTTTTTCTGATAGTTTACACAGGTTTTAACAAAATCAAAGATAGATTTCTTCATATTTTTCCATGTATATTGGCAACGTAACTTTTGATAAAGTCTGTTTGAACCAACATGACCTCCAATACTCGTATTGTGGTGAGATTTCATAATGCTTTGTATTACATCTTTGTTAACAATCAACTGTGGTGGTTGATATATAAAAATTTTAATATTTTCTAATTCTTTGTTACAAACTTGCTTGAAAGTTTGAATGTTTGTTATTTGAAAGGTTTCGTTTGTTAGCGCTAGAGCTAACAGCTTTATCTTCAATTTGTTTGCCATGGCTTCGATTTGTTTCGCGATTTTACCTAGGTTTTCGTTTACTTCGGATAGCTTTGAGCGGATGATTGACGCTTGAGTCAACTCCCTTTGATAGCTTTTATCCATTATGTTGATTATAATGCCATCTCGTGTGGCTGAGCGCTCAATGATTAATTTGGGAAGATTGTATGTTTCTTGGTAATTGAGTGATTCTCGGATATTGAGGTGATCAGTCTCTACATCGCTGAAAATCACTTGTAAGTCGCTGCTGGTGTTATTTCGATTTTTCTTCGATGCTGCTCTGGTTTGTACCATAAGGACAGACTGATTTTGAACAGACATGTCTTTCAAGTTTTCGGTATTGATTTTGATTCTAGATAGAGCATCAGCTCCAAAGTTGGTCTTTCCGGGTACATATTGTACATCAAAGTCAAACTCTTCGAGATCTACTCTCATCCTGGTCAGTTTTGATGTGGGATTTTTCATCGAGAATAAATAGACTAACGGCCTATGGTCTGTTTTGACCGTAAATTTGCGACCGTAAAGATAAGGGCGAAAATAGGTAATTGCCCAGTGTATTGCTGTGAGTTCTTGCTCAATCGTTGATTTATTGGCTTCGCCTTTCGTGAATGCTTTACTGGCAAACGCAATCGGTAAGTCAATGTCATCGTACTTTTGAGTTAGAACTGCTCCACACGCAATTTTTGAAGCATCAGTGATTAATGTGAAATGTTTTTCGAAATTAGGAAACTGTAGTATATTGGGTGACAACAATTGTTTTTTCAAAGTGTCGAATGCAAGTTGACATTCTGTGGTCCATACAAATAGAGTATTTTTCCGTAGTAATTTATTTAGCGGATAAGCAATCTCTGCGAAATCCTGGATGAATCGTCTGTAATAGTTACAGAATGCAACGAATCGACGAACTTCATCTGCATTCTTTGGTATGGGATAATTTTGTATCGCAGAAAACTTTGTCTTATCCGGTTGGATTCCTTTTTCATAAATGTGATGCCCGAGGTATGTAACGTCGGATGCAAAGAAAACACATTTTGAAGGATTTAGTTTCAGGTTGTAATAACGTAGCTTTGCGAAAACGTATTCCAGATTTTTAAGATGATGAGTGATGGAACAACCCATGAGGATAATATCATCAATGTAAAGAAATGCGCACTCTGGGGGTAGTCCGCTGAGTGCTATTGTCATCATCCTCTGGAAGCTGTTGGGTGATACGTTCAATCCGAATGGTAGTCGGTTGAACTCGTAATGTTCATCTGGACTGGAGAAGGCTGTATATCTTTTTGAATTTTTGTCGAGCTCTATCTGGTAAAACCCGGACATTAAATCCAAAGTAGTGAAGTATTTTGCTAGTCCAATGTGGTCTAAAATTTCATGAATGCGCGGAAGAGGAAACTTGTCCGCGGTTATTTGCTTATTTAGCTGACGAAAATCAACGACTAGTCGCCATTTCTTTTCATCATTATTTAATTTTTTAGGTACCAGAAGAATAGGCGAATTAAACGGTGAGATTGATGGTTGAATAATTTTATCTTGAAGCATCTTGTTTACTTGTGTTCTTATTTCTTGCCTGTGAGCTTCTGGTAATCTGTAATTTTTTCTATAAACTGGATTCCTTTTCTCCAAGTGAATTGTTTGTTTATAAAAATTATTCGCTGTTAGCGTATCATCTTTCAATGCAAAGATGTCATTATACTTTGCACATAAATATTTCAGTTTATGTTTGATTACAGGTAAAGAATTTTTAAGATTGAGTTCGTTCAATACCTGTTTAACTCTATCCTGTTTGCTATTTACAGTTTTTTCCAGGGTTTGAGTGGAAAAGTCTTTTAATGGTAATATGTTTGGATTAAAATTATTGAGAATTATCTCTGCATTATTATTGACATTTACAAATTTTACATATTGCGCGTCTGGACTAACTATGGTGTTAGCACAGAAGACTCCAGGTTTAATTTGCTTAGACAGAATAACACTGTCCTGTTGTATGGTAAGTAAATTTATTCTTTTGATAACTTGACACCTAGGAGGAATAACTAAATTACCTTTATATTTATCTTCTATTGGTAGTTCAAATCGCTTTCTACCTATTTCAAATGTAAGGAGCCAGGTTTTCAAACATATATTGCATTCGTACTTGGCTAGAAAGTATCCCATCTGTTTGGATTGGAAATTGCTTTGTTACAACTTGAAATTTATGTGGTATTAAAGTGTTATCAATTATTATGTTAGTGTACCAATGGTTTCAATTCTTCCATCGGTCACCCCGTTAATGGTACATTTCTGTTTAATGTATATTTTTTGGAATTCTTTCAATAAATTTTCTTTAATTATGGACACATCCGCTCCTGTATCAACGATTAAATTGACAGGTTTTTCACACATATCTACTTTCAGCTGAACAAAATTAGTGTAATTTAAATTGCAATTAAATACGTTTACTCCCTGTTTGGAAATGTTGTCTCCCCGTTGATTCGTAGTGCCTCGGTTTGGGGATCTTCCGAAGGCCCTCTGCCGTTTTCCGATATGTATACATTTCGCTGAGGGTAATTTGAATTTCTACCCCTACTTCCTCGAAATTGATTATTTCCAAAACGTTGTATATTATTAAAATTTCCTCTTCTTTCGTGGTTTCCCCGATTATACGTATTATCACGTTGACTGCGGTTTCCCCGTTGATATTGGTTGTTTCGGCAGTTATGGTAATTAGACTGTTGAAATCTTGGTTAGTTATGCTTGTTATGATCTGTAGCGAACTGCACATTGACTTCATTTGACATCTGAGGCGATTCTTCGAGCGCTTTATTGATTGGCTCTGAAATATTGGTATATTGTCCAGCTTTGACGATTATGGAAGTTTTTTCGTCTTTCAATCCGGCTGTCATGTGCTTGACGCCTTCTTTGGTGGCCATTGTCTGAGCAACCTGTGCTGGAATTTGTTTCGAAATATACGCCGCTTCAAGTTGCATGGTCAATTTTTCGATTTCTTCGGTATACTCGGTTATATTTGTTCTTTGTTTGCAATTCGCAAGTTTTGCTATGATTGCTTCTGGGGGTACTGGAGCTGACACATTTTTTAATGTAGCTATTATGTTATCGAAAGTGGCAGGAGCTTGAGGAAAAGCATGTCTTGCTCGGCCTTCAAGTTTTGTTAGAATAATGTTTATGACTGTCGGCAATTGATTATCTGATGCGATTTGTTTGACGACACCAAGTGCGTCCAAAAAATTCTGCAGTTTATTAGGTGAACCATCATACGTTGGCAAAAGTGATGATACCGGTTTAACTGTTTCTATTAGAGCTGCCATTCTTGTGGATTAAGTTAATCGATAACTAATAATAATAAGTTTTCCCAAATTTGTCAATGTTAATTCAGGTTTATCACTCAAATTTTCTAATTTTTGGTCAATGGTAAGAAGTAGTTTCCCAGTTAATAACCTCTCTGTTCTCCTAATACGATCAAAAGTTTCAATGGCGATTGTGTTTTTCAAAATTACTAATGTATCTGCTATGTTTTTTCTTAGGGTTTGGATTTCCGAAATTTTATTTAAGATTGTACTTTTCCGATATCTTCGATTTGGCGCTTTTCTAAAATTAGTTCGAATTGTTCTTAATTGATTCAAATTATTTTCTATGATGTCCATCGGTGAACGTACATATTAAGCTTCTATATACTGCATTTTTGTGTGTGTGTGTGTGTGTGTATTTTATTATTTGATTCTACTTTATTACCTGCAGTTTGCGGAACGTCGTTTTCCGTCCGTAGCGTCGTCCTGAGCACTGCTGCGTAGCGTACTGGTCATTCGTCCCATTTAATCCCGCCTGTCGTGTAAGTACGGCAGTGGTCTCTCCTGCTGTTGCTTTTCAATTTTTTCGCACATTCACGT
The DNA here is from genome assembly GCF_002204515.2 of Aedes aegypti. Lineage (NCBI taxonomy): Eukaryota > Metazoa > Arthropoda > Insecta > Diptera > Culicidae > Aedes > Aedes aegypti. The sequence goes on from NC_035108.1 coordinate 147,535,431, forward strand.
GCTTTGCACTTTTTTCCCATAGTCACAATGTCAGTCGTGTGTTACCGTTTTCGTCGACTAACGGTTTCGTTTGTGACATGTATTTGTTCTGATTTTCTGGACTAAAATTGGGTTTGTTGCGAAATTGTTCTTCGCGGATTAGTGTTTGTTTACGTAAGCGCTTCGGCTTTATTCATTGTTTTCCTACTCACGTAACGTTTCACTATACCCACAAGTGTTATAGCTAATTGAGTAGCCACTATTGCAAGGATGACCCATAGTATGAATGCATGATTTTTCAACTTCTCTGCATGCTCATTTTGATTATTAATAATCGTCACTTCAGCGTCACTCTGGTGGTTCATTTGTGTCTTGGATTCTTCGCTACCCATGTTTGTAATAATGTTAAGACACTTTCTACTCAGTTTTCGTTGTACACTTTTACGCCAATCTTCACAAAACACTTAATTATTTTCTCAAATTAATAAGCGTTCAGGAACATTTTCCTAGTTTGTTAGAATAGCGTACTTCGCTACATACATGTTCATAAGTTCATCTCTGATCACAGTTATCAGGTAAATTAGCACAATCACTGCTGCTAACTTAATCACCAGCACAGTTTTCATTTCACTTTTTCGGTTCCGTCCTGGTTCCATACTATCACTGGTCGCCAAATAACGACCGCTGCTGAGGGTTTCATTCGGATAGAAAAACCGGCGATCACTTCGAGTTGATGTTCTGAACTGTTCGTTTATTTTCGCTTACTAAATAACTTATAGACTATCGTACCCTTTTGCATTGGTACGCGGAAGCTTATTCCTAGTGTTGACCCAAACTCAAGCCACCAACGATGTTTCCAAAATAGTTAATGTAAACCAGATGGCGGAAGGCAAAATGTTGACTGTTGTTCATAAGCTGTTGTGCACATGTAGCAAAAAAAAAGAATGTAAACGAGGAAGATTCGAGGCGACCTTGTTTTATGTCCTACTGAGAATGGAATGAAAGTGTTTAGTGGCACTGCCTTAAGGGCAGGCTCAAACTTCCGAATCGAGTTAGGCTGGGAGAGCTGTCATCAGAATGACTGCTCCGTTTGAATCTTTAAACTCAACTAACTATATTATACTTTTTCTATTCACAGAGTTTGTATTTGTGTTTAGCTTCGTGTTTATCTTCGTGGTGCCGGGTGCACCAGTGCTCCGTCGTGATGGGGGATCGGATGACCCCGCCGCTCAAACACCCAGGTTCCTCCTCCGGGTTTCGGTTTCTAGCGACTTGATTCGTCGCGCGTTGTGCCGCCACTTCCAGATAATGACGGCCGCCACCAGGACGGCGATAAATGCTCCGTCCATCGAATATGATACCACATCGTGTGCGGTAATGCTGTTTTCGATGGTTTCTTCGTTTCCAAACGGCCACATTGTTGCAGCTTATTCGTTGACACTGGGTGGCATAACTCTTGGAGCTACGGTTTTATCGGACCTCCGAGTCCTCTTCGCTGCATCGCAAGTAGCACATTTAGTGCTGACTCGTCAATCTTGGTGCCACGAGGTTCTTGTTGTGGTGAACCTCGTGGACTTTTGCCGTTTTGAAATGTCGGCAGTTCCCATAGTCTGGGTATTTTTCATTGGAACTTGCATGATAGCAATTCTTGTTGCTGGGAGTGTGCAACATTGTTGCAGTTGAGGGTTAGGGTTCACTCAACCGACTCCAGAAAGCAATAAATTTAAGAATGCATTCTCTCATGGTTGAATTTGAAAATGTTAAGTCGAAATATGAAATATGAGTGTAAGGATGCTACATCCCTATCATTTGATGTTCCCGGTGCTATAACGAAATTTATTTTTTGTTGCACCGAATTAATCTATGCGGGGAGTCCTTCAATGTCTCCGTCGTATCCGGGAAACAAATGTTATAATGTCCGGAATACGTGTAACATCGAAATTTGTTGAAGGTCACTGAGCAGTATTGAGAACTTAACTGTATTTTCAGCAGTACTTTTTCTGTTAAGTCCTCACACATTTGTCTCGTTCTTCTAGTAGTCATGCAATTATATAAAATCACACAAATTCGCATTGTTTTTCACTGAATTGCTTAGAAAAATAATATAAAATTAGGAACTTTCTTTTTAAATTTTTCTCGATATTCCCTCGATTGATTTCTTGTTTGTGTTCTTGGGTTAGGATTCCAACTTCCGTTGCAATTTGGGACATTCTGGGGTCTATGGACTTCTGAAGAATCAAAAGTTGTTTTCATTTTGAACTTTCTTTTTTTTCTACTGGCTGCGTTAGCTTGATTTTGAGCATACTGGTTCGTGTTAATGAGGATATGGGCTCGTGTGAGCCGTCTATTCATGCGTTTCATCAGCATGGATTCGTATGATACCATCACTGCTTTCGCACAGAGTTTTAGACTTGGGGTTAGAACGACTTTTGCTTTGAGATCTGTCAAAATTTCTGTGTATTCTTCGTAGAAATCTTCGACAGATCGTTTTTTTTTGCTTGACATAAGGGATTTTCCTGATTATTGTAGCAAGATCCCGTTTGTCGCCAAAACGGTCGGTAAGTTGGTCCTTAATGTTATCTCACTTACATTCAGTTTGATTGTAGCAAGATTTCATTAGCTTCACCGGTAATTTTGCGGCGAATAAAGGATGTTCAGATTTTAATCTGGTTATCTTTTTCGGTTACTGGGACTTGTGCTTTCGCACCCTCCAGTTTTTGCTCGACAAAGCTCTTTCGGGCTAACATCATGCCCAGGTATTATTTCAATAATATCTGGAATGCGAGCAACATGAAATGAGACACGTATGGACTATTTGTCGGTGAAGCTAAACTCAGTCCAGCATTTGCATTTTGGAGATCATCTATTTGAATCCTTTGCTCGAGGAGCCCCTCTAATTCATACATCTATTGGATGATATCTTGGTTCTGGTTTTCACTCATGATTGACTGACGTTTAATGTTTTGTCGATGTTCCCTCGACTGATGCCGGTTCTGCCGATATCCCCCCGACTGGTCCTGCTGTGGTTGATTCCGCCTGGGTGGTTCCACGTAAGCTCAAACGTCCTGCTCCTCCTGCTGGGTAAGTCCACATATCGCCGATGTTCCCTCGTCGATGCCTTGCAGGGTTCCGATGTCCTCTCGATGCACTGTCCAGCTGGAACTACACAACACTCGCGGGTACGGAAGGTTTCAAAGAACGCGTAATCCGTTACTGCGAATGCGCCAGCCTCAAAAAAAAATCCTGTGATTCAACTTCGGTTCTGGAGTTTCTCAGAATGCTTGCTGATGTAGCTTTCAGCTCGTTCAAAATGTCTATTTCTAGTAATGGATTATTCCTCATAGGCTCCAGGGAAGTTATGTCCAAGATCAAAGATGCTAATTCTCTTACATCTTTGCTAAGACATCTCACCTCGTCAGTAATATTTGTTGTCATTGACTGTACAGCCGTTGATATGCTTGATTTAGACGACTCAAGCGCAACATCAAACAGCGCAGTTATGTGATTTTTAACAGCATATACGTTGCCAGCAAAACTGCTGCTTTTTGCCGTCGCCAGCTGATTTTTTACATCGGTCACTAGAACTTTAAAGTATATGCGGTGATATCACATTGAAAACACGTCCGTTTTTGTTCTTGGTTCAAATCAATCTGTCTTGTATCTTTCTTTTTGATTTACATCAAACCTTAACTCTACACTCAAGCTTAAGTCTACACAAACTTAAATTCTATGGGAGGAGCTTGGACTTATTTTGTGAAGACGATAGCCAATCGTCATGAAGCAGGCTGTTTGTTCAACATGTGTCTTTTACTGCACGGGTGGTATTTTCTGTTTGTTCAACATTGAATGTGGGTCAGGCAAGTGTCAACTGCCTAGTCCCAAATTCAATGTTATGATATGGTCGAAATAACATGTTCATGAAAACATGTGTATGCAATAAATTTTGAATGAGGTCTGTTGTGAAATCTGAGTATGCACTAATGAATGTTGGCAATCAAGTGCCTTAATGTAAATTATGACTCGAGCAGTGAAATGGTATATGAATGATATTATTTGGGATGCTACACCTTCCCCCTTTAAAAGAATGATGCAACGAAGTGAAATCGTTCTAAAGAGTTTATCCAAACACCTCCACAATTGGAATAAAACTAATTTGAATTTATATCTAACCTTGAAATTTGGTTCATGTCTAACTCGGTGGAACTTTAAATATTATTTATATAATGCTAATGTATTTGGATTTCAAGTATCACAATTAATATAAAAATCAAAATAAAATTAAACTATTAGTCTATTCAAATGTACTTCTGTAATTTTTGTTGTTATTGGATCTTGTATTTTGCAGTTTGGTTCAGAAACTTCAACTACTGTATAAGGACCTGTATATATTTCATCTAGTTTTTTCCTGTTTTCATTGGTCAAATACACTGAATCTCCAACATGAACTTGGATCGAATTGCTTTTTGCTTCATATTGATCTTTTCGTAAAATTTTGTGCTTGATGAGGTTTTCTTTTGCTATTTCGTTTGTTCTTTGAATTTTGTATTTTAGTTCGTAGTAATATTCATTCAGATTATAAACGGGTTCAATTTCTTTTTCGTATATTTCATGTGGCAAGTTTGATTTCCGTCCAAATACTAACTCGTAGGGTGTGAATCCATGGTCAGTATGTGGAGTTGTATTGTATGAATAACTATAAAATTTCATCCACTCATCCCAGTCATTCTTTTGATCATTAATGAACGATCTCAGATACTCATTCAAGCATCTGTGATTTCTCTCTAATGATCCGATTGTCTGGGGATGGTAGGCAGTTGCAAATGATTGTCTTATACCTAAAAGTTTACATATACGATCAAGTACATCGTTCTTATACTCTGTACCTTGATCTGATCTTAACTCAATAAATGAACCATATATAAGAATGAAGTTTTCTACTAAGGCTTTAGCTATAATTTGAGCTTCCTTAGTTTTAATGGGAATTAAAATTATATATTTAGTAAGGTCACATTGTATGCTTATGGCATATCTGTTTCCTTGTATGCTAATTGGTAAAGGTCCTACCGTATCTATCGATATTATTTCAAAAGGTGAGGATGGCGTTGTAGTTACAACCATTTTCTCCTTAGTATGTTTAATTATCTTGTTCTTTTTACACGATTCGCAGGCCTTCACAAATCGAGAAATTGAACTTTTCATGTCCCTCCAGGTGTATTGTTCACGGAGTTTGAGGTACAAGCGATGTTGTCCTATGTGTCCTCCTGTTGGTGTATCGTGGTAGTTTCGCAGTATTGTCTGGATTTCTTGTAAATCATCGATGAATCTTGGTGGTTGGTAAATTATGATTTGTAAATTTTTCAACGTATTATTCACTATCGTCTTGAACGAATTCAAAGAGACATTTTGGAATATATCGTCATTAATAGAAAGCGCTATTTGATTTACATTTAAAACTTTTGCATTTTTTTCGATTATTGGAAGTACAAATTCGAATATCTGACTTCCATTTTCATTATCTTGCCGTAGATGCGCTATAAATTGCTCTTCTTTTTTTTTTTAGGATAAATCTCCAAATTTTATTTTTGATGTGCACATGGAGTTTCCATAATTTGTTCGTCTCAGATGGGTTCTCAGTAATGTAAGTCAAAAGGTGATCAATCTTTTGGCTACGCACTGGTGTATTTTGAACTTGTTTGCTTTTGTCATTTTGGCGTTGTTTATTTCGAGTCATTGATCTAGTGTTAACTACTAGAACATTGCCTCTTTTCAAATCATCCGAAGTCATTACAATACGTGATAATGCATCCGCACCAGTATTATTTTTACCTTTGATATACTCAATCGTAAAATCAAACTCTTCAAGGTCAATACGCATTTGAGTCAACTTAGAACTGGGATCTTTCATTCCGAATAAATATACAAGTGGTCTATGGTCCGTTCGTACTGTGAATTTATGACCATACAGATAAGCTCTAAAATATTTTATTGCCCAATGTATGGCTGTCAATTCTTTAAGTATGACCGGTTTATTCTTTTCGCCTTGTGTGAAAGTTTTGCTCGCAAATGCTATAGGCAAGTCGTTGTTTTCAAATCTTTGGGACAAGACTGCTCCGCATCCAACATCAGAAGCGTCTGTCGTGAGAATAAATTCTTTCAAAAAATCTGGGTATTGGAGAATAGTTGGTGACATTAAATATTCTCTTAATTTTTGAAATGCTGTTTCGCATTCCGAAGTCCACTGAAATTGCGTGTTCTTTTTCAAAAGTTGATTCAAAGGATGTGCCACAGTGGCAAAATTTGGCACAAATTTCCGATAATAATTGCAAAAAAGCTACGAACCTTCGTACCTCGTCTGCATTATTGGGTTTTGGATAATTTTTTATTGCATCGAATTTTGAACTGTCGGGTAAAATTCCATGATCAGTTATATGATGTCCTAAATATGTCACCTCAGTACGGAAAAATTTACACTTTTGGACATTAAGCTTAAGATTATAATGCCTTAAACGCTCAAAAACCTTTACTAAATTTGTTAAATGATGGTTTACAGAACAACCGATGACTACAATGTCATCGATGTATACAAAAGCGCACTCAGGGGCCAATCCAGCCATAGCTATTGTCATCATACGCTGAAAACTATTTGGGCTGATATTCAGTCCAAATGGCAGTCGCATAAAATGATAATGTCCAGTCTGAGTGGAAAAAGCAGTGTACCTTCTCGAGTCTCTTTCTAAAGGAATTTGGTGAAATCCCGACATTAAATCTAATGTTGAGAAATACTTTGCTCTACCAAGTTGATCTAAAATTGAATCAATTCTTGGTAACGGAAATTTATCAGCCATGACCTTCTTGTTTAGTTGTCTAAAATCGACAACTAACCGCCATTTTTTTTCTCCATTATTAGACTTTTTTGGAACTAAAAGTATCGGCGAATTGTATGGGGATACCGATGGCTCAATAATTTTTTCATTAAGCATCTTTTTTATTTGAGATTGAATTTCGACATTTTGAGAGTGAATTGATTTATAGTTGGGAATGTACGTAGGAACAGTATCATTCAAAACTATATTTTGTGAATAGAAATTATTGGTTGTTACTTTTTCGTTGGGTAAACAAAATATATCTGCATAATCGGTTATTAATTTGGTGAACTCTCTTCTTGAATATTCTGGCAGTTTACTTACATTTAACTCTTTTAAAATTTCTTGAACTCTTTCTGCGGAATTATTTTTATTTCTAGAAAATTGCATAATACAATAATCTTTCAGAGGTTCTAATTTAGGTTTAAATGTTGAATTAGATATATAAACAGGGTCATTACTTGTGTTTATAAACTTTACATAGGGCATTTCTGGTGAAATGATTGTACAGTTAACTCTCCCTTACTCGATATTCCGTATCTCGATATCGAGTTAGAGAACCATAGTAAAAGTTGTTTGTCATGGCTAACTCGATGGTCCCTTGGATCACAGTTGCACTGGTTTTGTGTTCTGTAACTCGATACCTCCCTAACTCGATGGTCCCTTCAATATCGAGTAAGGGAGAGTTGACTGTATTTCCACAAAAAATTCCTGGTTGAATTTCTTCTGAAAGCACAACCATGTCTTCGCAAATGGGCAAATTAGATAATTTTCGAATAACTTCGCTTCTGTTTGGCAAAATAAACCCATTATTAACGTTATCCTCGATTGGAATAGATATTTGTACATCTCCCAAATTGAAGTTGAGTAACCATGTTTCGTAATCGATTATGCATTTATTCTTCGTCAAAAAATCCCTTCCTAAAATTCCATCTGTTGCTATCGGAAAATTGCTTGGTACCAAATGGAAAGTATGTCGAATGGTTAAACCATGATCAAAATATAGGTCAGTTACCGTAGTTGCTAGCGTATGTACAGCTCCGTCAGTAATACCCGTTAATCGAGTTTTTACTGCTGTGTCAATAATTTGCGTTGGTTCAATTACATCCATTTTAAAAAGTGATACGTCAGCTCCACAGTCAATGATAAAGCTGCATTTACGATTTGCCATGAGCGCACCAGCTGTTATGAAATTTGATGCGTTCAAATTTATGTTAAGGACGGTCGTTTGCATTTCGTTCGGAATGACTTCTACATGCGCTGGCCTAAAAAATGTTGTTGTATTTGACTAGGCTGCGACTGTTGGTTGGATTGCACGACGCCGACGTGAGCACACGTTGGCGATGCCTGATTTGCTGTATTGTTGTGTACTACGTTTCCACTTTGAGGTTGCTCGTTTGCGCAGTACACTCGACTGTTACCGTTTTGATGTCCATAATTTTGATGACGATTTTGACCATAGCCTCTGCCGCGATAATTGCCATTACCGCGATTACCACGTTGGTAAAAATCGCGATTTACTGGTCGTCTTTCGTTGAAATTTCGGTTTCGGAAGCGATCGAAAGATCGGTTCCGGTTTGTATGATTTTCATATTCCCTGCGCGAGGAATATTGTTTAAAGTTCCTCGGCGCATTATCAAATCTGCGATTGGTTTGGTTCCCTGCCTGCAGAATTTGCGATGTTGTGGTCGAGGTATTTTCGTTCTCAATCAAGATGTTGCATGCATCCTTCAGGGTATCAAATTTACCTATTTTCAACATCATTTTCGTTTCAGTAGATTGAGCCTGATTAATCATCGTCTTAACAGCGGCCTTTTGAGAGAGTTTCCTCGCTGCTTCTGCCGGAATTTGTTCCCTAACATAAGCTCGTGTCAGTTTGTCGCACAATTTTTCTACTTCTGCGGTGAATTTTTGTACATCATTGCGGAGTCTCAAATTTTGTAAGTTACTGAGTGCTAAATCAGCACTCGTTTTATCAACACAGTTTTCCGTAATTTTCGTGACGATCGTTGCTAAATCAGCAGGCACCTCCGTAAACAATTCTCTTGCTTTGCCTGTTAGTTTAGTCAGAGCCAATTGAATTGTTCCAGGTTTTTGTGCTGCTGTTACGACACCGTCGAGAAAATTAATCGCGTCAGTGAATGATTTTGCTCCTTCTGGGCCACCATCATAGTTCGGAATTAATTCCGCTATTTTGGAAGCCGTCTCGATATTTAGCGCCATTTTATGTTTCCGATTTGTTATTATTATTCTGTTCACTATATTTTTAAATTTTATTTTAAAGAAATTTCCGCTTTCTAACTTCTTGTTGATTATTTCTAAAGTACTTTGGTACGATTCATTCGCAAATGTTATAAAACAGTCGTGTTGTAATTGCGTTAAATCTGAATTTGATCGAATCAAATTTTGAATTTGAATAAAAAGTTCTTGGACTTGTGCTCTTTTTGCAAGTAAAGTCTCTGGTTTATAACACTTATTTATAGATTTTTTAAAATTTGTAGCAATTCGATTCAGTTCGTTGATTTTTTCTTCAATTACTTCAAACATCACATTTCAATTATACTGCTCATATTGTAACGTTCTACTCTGCTCCTCAAGCAACGGCTTTAGCACCACCTTCGACTTCCGAAGGACCGTCACTCTGTCTAAGCCCGGTATGAGACCACCCTTCTCAGGGCAGGTCGCAAATAGTTCAATGCAGAAGCGAAAACTCTCCAAAATGGCACACACGAAAGGACAAATGAACGGAAATTTAACTACAAACCAACTGAAAACCGGAAACCTAAACCAAAAAGAAAAGAAAAAGTCAACCAGAACTGAGCGGCAGAAAAAGTCTTAACTTAAGGAACCAACAAATCTAGATATTTACAAAAAATAAACGTAAAAGAATGGTAGAGTCGTTTTCAATCCGAACTCGAAATAAATATTATGAAACAAAGTCAATTTAAACGAATTTATTTAAAAAAATGAATTTAGAGAGTTATTTGCATAGGACCTATTCAAAACGTATGCAAGCTCTCAATTTATTGTGAACATTCAAATAAAACCTAGTAACTTGTCTGGTGACGTCACGCATTTAACTCATTTAGCTTATTCTATATATACAATTTGCGGATACAATCAATCTGTTCAAAAGCTAGTGTGGATCTGACCTTAACTGCATCGGCGTGGTGCTCCAACGGCGATGGCTTGATCGTCCCTCGACGGCAGGAGAGCTTCGTCGGATTCTAATTGGAACGTGTGCTATACGGTAGACTCGCGCGTGGGCACGATCTTCAGGGTAGAGGCGTCCCTGGCGGTTGGTGGAGTTAGAGCGGGTTGTTGTTGCTCTACGCCTCACGCTTTGGCGAAACGAGTCCAATCGTCGATAATTCTACTCGATTACAGATCGGCGACTCGAGCACACACTTGGGCACAAGCTCACGTCTGAGCTTATCGATTCGGGGGAACGCTTGTTGGACGAGATTTTCCACCCACAATGGCCCACTAGTCGGAACAGTCTTCGGCTAGACACAGGAAGGAACTCCGTAGTCGGAACACCTATTGGAACACGTGGGCGATTCCCGATCACGTGGACTCGAAGTGACTCAGGACAATCCAGGGACAATTTGCACCAGCCTGGACAAGCTGCCCACGTTGGATGGGCTTGACGATGCCTATTCAACGTGATAAAATCACTAACTGAATCTACTAATGATTTTCCACTAAAGGCTTACCTGAATAGTCACAATAAATTCTTCACAACTATTTAATTTTTCACTGGTCAAACTATTCGAACTCTGAAAATTCATAAATACTAAAAAAACTCGATTAATCTTTTTGATCGAGTAATTACTGAAAACTCGCGAACTTACTTCGAATTCAGATTTTAAAAGTTCGAAAATTTAACGAAAAGCTTACTTCAATAACTTTTATTCACTTTCGGAGAAAGCTCACTACTTTGGAAAATGATCTTTACACTTAAACGAACTCCACCAGAATAAAATGGAACGAGCGCAATAAATTTGTTCGAGCCTTAAAGCTACGACGCAATTTCCACCTTATCGTGTACTCTCTTTTTTGTACGATGATTTTTATTGGTCAGCTCTGGAGAACTCAGAAGGAATCTAAAAATTTTCCACTGGTTCGCTTTCCCGATTGGTGATTTTAGCAAATTCAAAAGGCCAGGTACAAATTAATTAGTGGAAAATTCCGTAACTTATCGAATGTTCATAAGCGTCCATTTCATTCGCCTTTGGTTATGCACCGTGCGCAACACTTACTTAAGCTTTACTCTTTTGGGCACAAAAGCTACTCTTAAAGCTTGCTTATCTTTTGGTTATGAACAAAAAGGGAATATTCTTAGACTGGCACAAAACATATGAGTGTTACATATTCGCCTACACTAATAATAATAAAAATTTTGAAATTAATTTCAAAATTTTTATTAATTTCACAGATTAAACATCAAACTCTAATTTAATTCAAACTACATCGAAGAACATACAAGAATTCTGAACTAGTAAACTAAACAAATACAACAAATGATTGGTCCTGCTATGCCATATTGAACTCTCACATGCGTTACAAACAACCGTACTCATTCAACCGACTTATACTAACTGAAATGACCTCAGAGACGTCTGAGAAACTAATACCTAAAACCAAATTTCCCTCAGAAATGTCTGAGCATCTTCAACTAACGAATTACCGACTAAAACCGAATTACCCTCAGAAATGTCTGAGCATATTTTCTTCCGAATAACCAACGTACTTCAGAACAATGGTCTGAAAATATACATGATTACTTAATACTTATCTAACGCGAAATCACTCATTAATTAATTAACCGCAATCATTCATTTCAAAATGTCATAGCAAAAACACGAATCACGAACGCATAAACATCTCGACAAACGCTTCACACATATCCCGAACTTTCAGTACCGGGTTCTAACACGAAAGCTTTTTGACGATCTGTCAAAAACGACACGAAATCGATCAACACAAAAAACGAACGCGAGCTGTGCTGATGGGATAGAGGTAAACTAATTCTACCTAATTTCTTCAAAATTAATGATTTTAACTGCGATTCGACGACGGAAACTACTGTGAAACGATTTTATGCTAACTATAAAGTGAACTGTGGATGAAATCTATGGTTAAAGATTGGAAATATTGAACAGATTTTGTGATTCCGGGCTATTGCAATTTGTAAACAAAGTGAAATTATTCGATTTGGGTCAAGGTCAACGAAGTGCATCATTGACCTATATAAGCTGCAAGCAATGCAACACAGCTCAACACAAACATAAACGGATCGATGTAAACAAGATTCTAATTGGATTTCTATTCTAGGTTTGCTCGACTTATGCAACTGCATGAAAGTGGTCTACGATGTGAGGAAACATTTATGATGACTTCTCGAACATCGGAAATATGGATTTTTCCTCAACCTTCATTGCAGACTTTTGGTTTATGTGCCAATTAGGATGCACCGTCATAGCTTGTTGTTTTCTAAGTGCTTATCAGTTCGTTAACGATCGAGGGAACACTTGGACGTCTCAGATCGGACTGCATCGTTGCACCACAGATGTGTATTTTAGATTTGAAGTAGTATATGCATTACGCGGCCGTAATGCAGTCATAGCTTGTGTTCTTGGACAGAATATTTTTAGTCGACAATGTGAGGAAACAGAACTAGCTGACATCTCGAACATTGGACGTAGTTTAGGAACCTCATTGAGTATTTTCAGTAATAGTTTCGTTGTTTATGTACCTTTTCGCGAAGGACCGACATAGCTTTACGTATTACGCTCGTTTCAAGAATGAACCATGATAGCTCCCTGCTATTCGTTGGCCATCCAGACGTTCTAAAACGTAGGTGTTCGTACCAACGACTTCTTTCACGCGAACTTTCTCGAATTTGTTAGCAAACTTGCCTACAAATTTCGTGACTTGTCTGAGAGATACATGGTCTTCTTGTACACCACGTCTCCTTTCTCGAACTGGTGTTTCCGATTAGCTCTCAAATTATATGGATGGCTGTACTTCTGATACGCCTTAAGCAAGTTTTCTTTAACTTTGCTGTATAGAAGTTCCATGTCTTTGTTGACTTCTTGGGGACTTTTAGGTGGTTCGCTTTCTCGCAAGGCTTCGTACTCATTACCAGAACTTATCATATTTCGCCCAAAATTGAGGAAGTAGGGGCTGAAACCCGTACTTTCGTGAACATTAGTCCGTATAGCTTTCGCGATTTGGTGTACATCCTTATCCCAATCGCGGTGATCTTTTTCTCTGTTCAACGAGCATCTTATGGCTGTCACGATGACTCTATTGACACGCTCAGCCGGATTAGGGCTGGGGTGGTAGACGGACAGGGGCCAATGGGTCACGGAGAATCTTTGCAACATTTTCTGGAACAGCTCAGATTTGAAAACTGTTGCATTATCTGTAATGCAAATTGATGGTGCGCCGAATACATTGAAAATCATATTCTCAACGAAATTGCAAGTGGACGTAGCTGTCGCAGAACGCAAGCATTGTACCATGACGAATTTTGAGAAAAAGTCGCTAACCACAAGCAACCAAACATTACCTCTCTTGGACCTTGGATATGGGCCTAAGAAGTCCATTGATATTAGTTCCCAAGGGCGAGAGCAATGCTTGGGCTTTCCGCAGATTGGTTGAACGTTAATGTTGGGTGTTTTTGACTCACGACATATCTCGCATTGGCTGCAAAACCGCTTAACGTCTGAAGCTAAGCGTGGCCAATAATGCCTTTCGCGAATTTTGGAAAGTGTCTTGACGAACCCTAGGTGGGCTTCGCTGTGAATTCTTCTGATGATTTCTCTCCTTTCAACAACTGGAACAACGTATTTCCAGCGGAAGGATGGATCTTCAGATACAGTTGACCCAATTATATACTTATAGACCTTTCCGTCTGATATACGAAAATCGGGATAACGTTCGGGTACGGTTTGAACCATCTTAATTAGTTGGGTGATGTACGGGTCCGAACTAGATGTCACATCAATAGTGTTAACTGCACGAGAGAGTGCATCGGCAGGTACGTTGTCGCTCCCTTTCTTATACTGCAAGAGCATGTCGTATTTTGAGAGTTTTAACGCCCATCGAGCAATTCTTGGAGACTTACTCTCGATGGACATAGTCTTTAGGAACGTTAGACTCATCGCGTCAGTTTGGATGATGAATTGCGACCCTTCAATGAAATGTTTAAAGTTTTCAATGCTCAAGAGAACTGCTAGGCATTCACGCTCTGTGGCACTATAGCGTCGCTGAGTACTCGAAAGTTTTTTGGAGTAGTACGCAATAGGTTTGCGTACTCCGTCATGAACTTGAGCTAGCACTGCGCCGACAGCCAAGTCAGAGCTGTCAGTCTCAATTATGAATGGCAATGAAAAATCTGCATTTGCCAATATGGGAGCAGATACTAAGGCCGTTTTGAGTTTTTGGAGAGCAGCGTCTGCCTCTTCAGTCCACTGAAACTTTTTCATTCCCTTTCTCAGCAGATTCGTAATAGGGGTTGTAATCTCCGAATAGTTTGGCAAGAATTTCTGATAAAATCCCGCAAGTCCTAATAACCGGCGAATATCTTTAACCGTTTTCGGAGCTGGGTAATCGAGAACCGGTTGAATTTTGCTTACATCCATAGAAAGACCTTCTTCCGACAATACGTAGCCTAGATATTTGATCTTCTTTTGGCAGAACTTGCTTTTTTGGAGGTTTATCGTTAATCCTGCTCTATGTAGTCTCTCTGCCACGATCTGAATAAGCCTTATATGCTCGTCGATACTGTTGGACACGATAATAATATCGTCCAAATAGACGTATACATATGGCTCTAAATCATGACCTAATACACGCGTCATCAATCGGGCCATGGTTGCTGGGGCGTTTGTCAACCCGAAAGGCATGACAGTATATCGGTATAAACCTTTGTTCGTACGGAACGCAGTCTTGTCCTTCGCTGAAGCCTCGAGCGGCACTTGGTAATATGACTCCGACAAGTCAATAACCGAAAAGTATTTTGATTTGGGAATTCTCTGGAGAATTCCCATCATGTTCGGGAATGGAAAGTCATCTTTCTTGGTACATTGATTCAGCCTGCGGGAGTCCAGGCAGATACGCCATTTACCGTTTGCCTTTTTTATGGGTAAAAGCGGATTGAGGAAATCAACTGGACCATGGCACTCCTCAATAACTCCTAACTTTTCCATTCGTTCCACTTCGGCATCGATGACACTTTCGACATTAGGTGACCAGCGATAATATGCAATACGTTTGGGTTTGGCATCTGGTAACAGATCAATACGGTGCTGTATCAACTGCGTCCTACCCAAGCTGCCTTCATGAGTTTCTGGTAACTGCTTGATCGCTTCAAACAAGGCTTTTCTTTCCATGTCCGAAAGAAGATGTTCTGTACTAAGGTCATCTAAGGTTTCAAAGGTCTTCTGTGGTAATTCTACGGTTGGCATCTCCAAACTCTCATCGATGTTTTCCGTAGGATCCGACAAATTATTATCCGAACTAGGCACGATCTGGAAGCAAATTTCTTTACTGCGATCTCCAAAGTAGTCATCTGCAAATGGCATGGTGTTTGAACTACTTGTTTCATCTTGACCTCCTGCTACTGTTGCTGGAGATGGAGGAAGAAGTCGAAATCCAAATTTATTCAAGAAGTCCACGCCCAATATCAAGCATTTTGAAACTTCTGGAACAATAACTGTCTGAATCACATGAGTTTTGTCCTGATATGTGAAAGGTGCATTGACGAAGCCTAGACATCGGTATGCTGTACCGTCAGCTGTCGAGATTTTAACAGCTATCGGATGAATTTTCAAACCCAATTTGTTAACTAAGTCAACCGAACTAATTATCGTTAGGCTTGCGCCAGTATCTGCAAGGCCTTCGATTTCTTCTGAGAGTATCTTGACTTTCAAGTGTGGACAACGATGAAACTTTGTGTTGATTTGATGAACATTATTGAAGATGTTATAGAAGGGTTTGGGAACCTCTGGATCGTTGCGTTGAGGGCATGGATTCCCAGAATTGCCCACGCCTACTCGTTTTTTGGCAATTCCTCTTTTTGGCCTAACTCGTGTTTGTTTGGACACCTATAGGCCGTAGTATCGGCTAATCCACAGATGTGACAGAAGATAGTCTTTCTTTTATCGCATTCTCGCCACATGTGACCAACGCCTTGACAATTCCAACACATCGTTTGCTTAGTTTTATCCTTGCTATCTCCGGGGGTTGGTTTGGTCACTGGAAATCGTTTATTGAATCTCGCCTTGAGAGCGTTCAATTCTTCCGTCTCCTCAAGTTCACGTTGTTCATCTTCGTAATTCTCGTCACAATCTAGTTGATTGATTGCTGGCCTCGAATGTGCTGCAGTTGAGTACAAATTCGACTCAAGAGCGTCAAATTTGAAGCATAATTGCGCCAGATGCTCAATCGAGTGAATTGGTTCTAACGCAAGTCGACGTTTGTACGATTGCTTCATATTTTCCACAATGACTTCAAACTTCTCAGCTTCAGTCATCTTTTTCATCATTCTTTGGGCTAGCATTTCCATTTCCGTAAGATAGGCGCTGAATAACTCCGTAGGTCTTTGTTTTCTTGCACGCATTTCTTCGCGAATTATGCGATCCCGGTTGGGATTGTCATACCGCATCTTAAGATAAGATTCTAACATTTCCCACGACGTAAACTTTTCCTCATACGTTGTGTACCATACGTACGCGCCATCTTTGAAAAGTAGGTGGGCGTGCATTCGTAACTCTGGTTTTGTAATATCATACGATCTACACAAAATGTCTATTTGTCGCAGAAAATCCGTGACAGGGACCGAATTGGTATCGCCAGTGAACTTCGGCCACTTCTCTATTATGCTACACTGCTGATGCGGCAAACGTCTGGGGTAACCGCTAGCAGACGACCTGCCAGAATTCATCTGGTTCATCGGAGCAAACTTGACGTTTCCTACACCAGAGTTAGCTGCGGATCGGAAATCATTTCTTGGTCTACTAGTTGAATTCATCGTATTCCAACCACTTGGATTTGGCACAGGGGTACTACGTTGTTCCAAAGTAGGACCAGATAACTGCAACGGTGGCGAAGGATCAGGGAATCTGAATGTTTGATTCACACTGGTATTCCGATTGTCACGTAGAGCTTGAGTCCGAGGATGGAAATTCATTTCGGCCAGATTATTCGAAAGTGCATCAACGGCTGGGTCCAACCGAACCGTTGAGAACCTCTGGCGAACCAACTGATCGAAGCATCTCTGGACGTACGTTGAAATCTCGGATATATGGACATACTCATTATTCTGCAAATTTATATTTTCAGGTACGGCATTGGATACCGGACTAGACCGGATAGGGTTCGGAACTGGCGTCGAACAAACCAGACCTTGAACGATCGATAGTCGCCGACATTCCCCGCAATGGAATTGTCGGACGGAACACGTTTGGTTCAGTTACCGCTCCAGTCTGCACTCCGTGGTCATTCGGTGCATGGTCAAAGGTAGGACCATCTCCATGTGCTATTGAGGAAGGATTACCACACTGCTCTAGGGAGGCATCCGATGGATTTGCTTGACGCGGAACCGCTCCGGTGGTCCGTGTTCGATCCTCGTTCCGAAAATTCAAAAGATTTTCAACGAGTGCTGGTATCACACCCGTCGTATCATCCGATCGTTCCATGTTTCCTCCAACCGCTTCTTCTGCCTCATTCCAGGTCATCAACCAGGGAGACTCTTGATTACGCTGCGTAATCTCATGTTCGACAGCGGGATTTTCGGAAATGGATTGAGGTTCAATGATCACACTGAACGGTGCACCTGCGGTATTTCCGTCTGACCGAGGTACCCGAACTGTGGATTCAGCAATTGGTATTGAACGCACTGTATCGTCAAAGTTAAGGCCATAATAATGCATGGTTATCCTGGCAATCAGATCGAGCAAGTACTGCACATCTTCTTGCTGACGACGAGTACGAGGCTGGTAGCGTCGAATCCTTTGATGGTAGTGCACCAAGCGAGAAAGGCATGAAGGATCAGATCCACGAAACAGGATGTCCGCAATCTCCTTCAACTTCCTTGGTACAGTGCAGAGGTCATCAACCATCATGTGCTCCGTTACTCGCACTAATCGTTCCGATTGTGGATCACGAAGTAACGCACGGAGATCTCGTCTACGTTCTTCGAGCGATCCTCGCGTAGAATAGTCGCGTAACAAAAGTTCATAATTAAGTTCACTTTCGTCCAAGTAACAAGCGTTTATTTTATACCACTCCATTGTCAAACAAACCAAAATTCAATTCAAATGAAGAAAAACTTAAATTAAAGATTTTTTTTTAACAAGTTCAAACACAATTCACTGAAAATTTTACACTAAACCGATAATACTTATAACCGAAACTAATAACCGAAAACCAAAACTAATAACCGACCGAACTTAATCACTAATTACCGAAATTATCAATCAAAATTAAACCTAGCCGCGCAGGTACTGAAGAAACTAAATGAAATTGACAGAATAGGTTGAAAAGTAACTGAATATACTATGTAAGAGTTCAATTAAGCAATGAATTCAATTTAATATGTACAAAGCCAGTCAAAGAAAAATAATTAATTTAATTTGAAATGTGAAACTATTGCTTTTCGAAGGCCCCACGTTGGGCGCCAAAATGTAACGTTCTACTCTGCTCCTCAAGCAACGGCTTTAGCGCCACCTTCGACTTCCGAAGGACCGTCACTCTGTCTAAGCCCGGTATGAGACCACCCTTCTCAGGGCAGGTCGCAAATAGTTCAATGCAGAAGCGAAAAACTCTCCAAAATGGCACACACGAAAGGACAAATGAACGGAAATTTAACTACAAACCAACTGAAAACCGGAAACCTAAACCAAAAAGAAAAGAAAAAGTCAACCAGAACTGAGCGGCAGAAAAAGTCTTAACTTAAGGAACCAACAAATCTAGATATTTACAAAAAATAAACGTAAAAGAATGGTAGAGTCGTTTTCAATCCGAACTCGAAATAAATATTATGAAACAAAGTCAATTTAAACGAATTTATTTAAAAAAAATGAATTTAGAGAGTTATTTGCATAGGACCTATTCAAAACGTATGCAAGCTCTCAATTTATTGTGAACATACAAATAAAACCTAGTAACTTGTCTGGTGACGTCACGCATTTAACTCATTTAGCTTATTCTATATATACAATTTGCGGATACAATCAATCTGTTCAAAAGCTAGTGTGGATCTGACCTTAACTGCATCGGCGTGGTGCTCCAACGGCGATGGCTTGATCGTCCCTCGACGGCAGGAGAGCTTCGTCGGATTCTAATTGGAACGTGTGCTATACGGTAGACTCGCGCGTGGGCACGATCTTCAGGGTAGAGGCGTCCCTGGCGGTTGGTGGAGTTAGAGCGGGTTGTTGTTGCTCTACGCCTCACGCTTTGGCGAAACGAGTCCAATCGTCGATAATTCTACTCGATTACAGATCGGCGACTCGAGCACACACTTGGGCACAAGCTCACGTCTGAGCTTATCGATTCGGGGGAACGCTTGTTGGACGAGATTTTCCACCCACAATGGCCCACTAGTCGGAACAGTCTTCGGCTAGACACAGGAAGGAACTCCGTAGTCGGAACACCTATTGGAACACGTGGGCGATTCCCGATCACGTGGACTCGAAGTGACTCAGGACAATCCAGGGACAATTTGCACCAGCCTGGACAAGCTGCCCACGTTGGATGGGCTTGACGATGCCTATTCAACGTGATAAAATCACTAACTGAATCTACTAATGATTTTCCACTAAAGGCTTACCTGAATAGTCACAATAAATTCTTCACAACTATTTAATTTTTCACTGGTCAAACTATTCGAACTCTGAAAATTCATAAATACTAAAAAAACTCGATTAATCTTTTTGATCGAGTAATTACTGAAAACTCGCGAACTTACTTCGAATTCAGATTTTAAAAGTTCGAAAATTTAACGAAAAGCTTACTTCAATAACTTTTATTCACTTTCGGAGAAAGCTCACTACTTTGGAAAATGATCTTTACACTTGAACGAACGAACACCAGAATAAAATGGAACGAGCGCAATAAATTTGTTCGAGCCTTAAAGCTACGACGCAATTTCCACCTTATCGTGTACTCTCTTTTTTGTACGATGATTTTTATTGGTCAGCTCTGGAGAACTCAGAAGGAATCTAAAAATTTTCCACTGGTTCGCTTTCCCGATTGGTGATTTTAGCAAATTCAAAAGGCCAGGTACAAATTAATTAGTGGAAAATTTCGTAACTTATCGAATGTTCATAAGCGTCCATTTCATTCGCCTTTGGTTATGCACCGTGCGCAACACTTACTTAAGCTTTACTCTTTTGGGCACAAAAGCTACTCTTAAAGCTTGCTTATCTTTTGGTTATGAACAAAAAGGGAATATTCTTAGACTGGCACAAAACATATGAGTGTTACAATATATATCGAACCGATCAATCAAATTCAAAAATGGTGGGTAAAACAATTATATATATATAGTGATTTACAATATATTTATAAATTTCTAACAAATCGCACAAAAATGGTGTGTAAACAAATATATGTCATGATTTTCATATTTCGCTCACCGACCGATGTCCTTTTTTCGATTTCCACTGCATCCGTTGGTCTAGCGTGAGTGGGCACATGTTATCACTCGGATCACTTCAGCTTCGTTGTTGGTCTGCCTCGTCTCTGCTCATCTCTTCTTGTTTTTATTGCACCTTTAAGCACTGTTTACCTATTAGAGGCTAGGTAGATGCCTTTTTAGTTTTTGCTCTCATTACACACAAATCACCTGTACTTCTGCACCGTCTAACTGTGTCCATAAAAGTTTGGTTTCTTCTAGAACTGTTAACCATCCGCGTAAAATTGTAAATTGTAACACTATTGTTACTATTACCGCGATTACTATTTTCACCAGCATTCTCTTCTTTTACCTTAATCACAAAGTGTTTTTCTTGTTCACTTTTCTGTTGCTAGTTCGTTTAATTTGCACAGCTTGTCTGCCCTCTTCAACACTTTGCTGTTTATTCTTCGCTGAATTAAAGCCCACAGGCTTAGCACGAGTTGTAAACTCACTCCAGCAGTCACGAACCACAGTGTCGTCTCGATCGTATCGAGTTTCGCGGAGTGTTCGTTCTGAGTGTTCACTATCTCGATGTGTGTGTCCCCGTTGTGTTGTACCTGAGCCTTTGACTCCTCGGTACCCATTTTTAATCTTCTTTTAACGAAAAATACCGAGATTTTTAAGAACACTTTAACACTTAACACTTTAACACAGATTTCCAAAGTTCACTTTTTAGTACCGAACATTGCCTGTTCGAATGTCAGGTCGCCATAAAGTATATGCGGTGATATCACATTGAAAACACGTCCGTTTTTGTTCTTGGTTCAAATCAATCTGTCTTGTATCTTTCTTTTTGATTTACATCAAACCTTAACTCTACACTCAAGCTTAAGTCTACACAAACTTAAATTCTATGGGAGGAGCTTGGACTTATTTTGTGAAGACGATAGCCAATCGTCATGAAGCAGGCTGTTTGTTCAACATGTGTCTTTTACTGCACGGGTGGTATTTTCTGTTTGTTCAACATTGAATGTGGGTCAGGCAAGTGTCAACTGCCTAGTCCCAAATTCAATGTTATGATATGGTCGAAATAACATGTTCATGAAAAACATGTGTATGCAATAAATTTTGAATGAGGTCTGTTGTGAAATCTGAGTATGCACTAATGAATGTTGGCAATCAAGTGCCTTAATGTAAATTATGACTCGAGCAGTGAAATGGTATATGAATGATATTATTTGGGATGCTACAACTTCCAACCGGTCAATGGCTTCATCGATAACGCCCAAACTGTTCTGTTGAATCGAACGATGGATCACCTCTGTGTTCTTGTTGATTTGTTCTGCTAGTTGCGCCTGTTGATCAGCAAGCGACATAAATTCAAAGCTTGTAGTAACCATGGTTTGACAAGAACTGGAGCATAAGATGACGTGTCCATACTTCTATCTTTCTTCAAGCAGGGTGGAATTTACGTGAGCACGCAATGCACAACCACATAATTGAGTCGGTAACGGAGTCCAACAAATAAATTTTCACAATCATTTTAACAAAACGCTATACACCGGTATCTTGCATGTACAAGAAACGTATGCAATAATAAATTAAACGAAAAGTACGCGACCAGGAGTGATTAAAAACGCGTCCGAACTGATTGACGATCAATAACTTGTCTGATTGACTGAACTGATTGACGATTAATAAGTTATCTGCCATCTGCCTAGTTTTCATACTGATAAGATTCGATAAAGGTGAGTTCCTGTCAATTTTCCTTGGAATGTTTAAAAATGAAGCTACATTTTGTTCTATTATGGGTAAGGTTAATAGAGTGTGGTAATGCATTAAAGATGCAATTGTTACTTCGAACCGGGGAACGTTCTTTCAAAAAAAGAAAACCTTACCCGATCGCGATCACTGATCGACTACAGAAATGTATTTTATAATCTTACAGAGTTGGATACACAGTAGTGCCGTGCGCACTTTTCTTTTTGGCTCGTCCTTTGGTGACGGGTGCACCAACGTCATCGGGCGAGTGTGTCAAGTTTTTTACTCGCAACAATTTCGTAAAGTAGCTTTCAAAAGCTATCCTGCGTTTGTAAAAACGCGTCTCGAGTTTTTGCCAAGCATCGGCAAATGTGGTGCCCGAGTTTTCAAGCGCCTCGATGGAGTTCCTGGCTGGTTCGAAGTGCTCAAGACACTTGCATAGAAATGCAAATTTATCTGCATCCTCATTAAGCGAAGATATGCGTTTTTTCAAATCGGCTCTTAAATGAGAGCCATTCAGTCGGAGATCCGTTGAACCGAGGCAACTCGATCCTCGGTAAATGATCCGCCCTGCTTGCGGTAGGCTGGATGGTCTGGTTCAGTGATTGCTCCTGCGCACGACCTTGGGCTGGAGCTCTTAAGGATTGAGCTAGATTTTCTAGCTCCACTTTTGTTTTGAAATATGTGGCCATTAGCGGCTCACGGCGCTGATGAGTTCCTTCGAAACCCTCCATGCGCAAGAGAACACTTGATGCCTGGTCGTACAGGTTATCGAGCATCCCGATGGTGCTCTTCACTTGAACCAATGTGTGTGGTTGCGTTGTTAACTTGCTGGTATCTTCTGCCATTTTCTTTAAAGCACCTTCAAGTGCGACAAGCTGATTTTTACACACTTCAACTAGGTCGCCGCGTTCCTCGTCGTCGATAGGCATTGCTGTTTTAACTTTTTTAGACCTCTGCGTGTAACCACTCGGCGATGGCCAATTTGATTTGTTATAACACCAACGGAGTAGCAGACTCCGCCAGGATTAGAACGATAATGAAAACGCCGTCCATAGAATAGAACACGACATCATGTGCCGTAATGGTATTCTGGGTTGTTTCGCTGTCTCCGAACGGCCACATGTTGTGTTGATAATTTCTTCGGTTGAGTTACACTGCTGTGGTGGGTCTCTGCGTGGTGTGGCCTTATTGGCGTTCGGGTCCGTGAAGTGCCTCTGGATGACACTTTTTCTGCCGATGTTGGTGATTTCGAATGTGCTTTGCGCGTTGCCGATTTCCAACACGGAGCACATTTTGTGATGAGTTTGGAGTTCTTGATGTGAACCCCATCGCCTTGATTTGCTTTTTCCTCGGATCGATTGTGCAAGAAAGTTGCTATCGATCGCATTTCTTGCCAATTGCTGGGTGGGCTGCCTTTTGCCCATAGGGTAGCCACCCCTTCTGGCTTGAACTACCTCCAGACCCCCTCATACTGCCTAGGATTGTTCCTCCTTGCCGCCGTCTCCAGGGATTTGATGCGGCTCAGGTTCCTTCGCCACTTCCAAATGATGATTACGATGACGGCTGTTATGATGAAGCCGCCATCAATGGAATATGATATTATATCGTGCACATTGGCAGTCGTTGCGCTGCCTTGCTGCACCGGGTTGCTGCTGAAGGGCCACATTGTAGCTACGTCGTTTGATCGTTAATGGCGTCATATTTCAGGCCTGAAGTTGTTGGTAGCGGCGCTTATGCTTGCGCTGCGATTTTTGTGCGTTTGGTAACCAAACGACTTAGTTGCCGATTTTGCTTTCGGCTGTGGTTCTTTGGCTTACATTGCCAAATCAACGGATGTTTATTGAATCTGTGGGCGGTCATAGGGCAGTTACCGATTTGGGTTATAGGGTAGCTGCCCATTCTGCTTTCGTTTACTTCCAGGGTGTATATTTTGACGTTAACTACGTCTTACGGCAATATACTGGGTGTCAATTGAAAATCTAAAATGTTGCGACCGTCACGAAATTATGTAAGATTTAAATACTAATAACTCAGCCATTTATTTTTTTATAAGAGAAGCTACACAGACGCTGTGACATGATTGGCACTTGCTAAAAACATTGGGGCGATTGGTCTCTAGAAGTCTCGGCCCTCTACCCACTCTCCTTCCTCGATTGCTTTTATTGTTATGTCCCAATGACTGGGTGAGTGATAGCCAATGAACTGGTCCGGTCTATGGTTACTTTCATTCTCATTTATTTTTCATTCTTACTTAACTCTAGCATTCTACCGAGGTGGTATGCTACAGCCCATTTCGCTGCGTGTGCATTACGGTAGGTTATCGTTCTCGAACGCTGGATGTTTATGCTTACAAAGCATAACACTCATCGTTCGATTCCACGACCTCCTTCATGCCGCACATAGGCGTAAACAGGGGGTGCATCCACCACACGCCCTATCATATTTTATTTAAATTTTTATCTACAGTTAAAAATTTAAATCTATCTGATACAATATGTTTTCCTTCACTCTAAAGGTACAATCCTACAGTAACGTGATGATACACACTAATCCTTGATACCTCGTATCTTGGACTTGACCTTCTCAAGGTTATGCATCCACCACACGTCCTATAAAATTGTCAATCCTCTTCCATAAAAAAAATGTTTAAAATAATTAATATTTTTATATAAAATGAATAAATGTTCAATCCTATCCAAAAATTTGTTTAAAATGTTTAATCCTATCAAATAAAATGTTTAAAAATGCGTATTCCTATTCAATAAAAATCTTAATCCTACTCTTATGTACTATGTCTTCTTTATTGTTATTACTGATTTTTACATTTGTACCCATGTCCTCCACTACGTGGTACGGACCATCATATCTCGGGTCTAGTTTTTTCCCTGTCTCATTTTTAATGAGAACAGAATCTCCTTTCCGGTAAGTTGTTTCCTTTGATTTTGTATTTATGCCTACTATCCTTTTTGTCTTTCCTGAATAAGTCTGTCTCTAACTTCGCTATGACTGATCTGTAATGTTGCTTTTATTCTTTTACAGTAATCTTCAAAATTATACAGAGGCTCAGGGCGGCTGTCCACCAAGTTAGAAGGCATTTTTGAAGGTCTCCCAAAAACTAGGAAGAACGGAGTGTATTTGGTTGCAGAATGTACCGTATTATTATATGCAAATTCATAATACGGCACCCAGTTTGCCCATGAAAAGAGCTTGTTGTCACATTGGACCCTTAGAAAATTCCCAAGGCTTTTATGAGTATTTTCTAATGCTCCAATTGATTGGTGATAATATGCTGTACTGTTCAGCTTTTCAATGTTCAAAAGTTGTGCGACTTTAGTAAACAATTCAGACATGAATTCTGCTCCTCTGTCTGAAGCAATTCTATCTGGCACACCATACTTCAGTATGATACTTTTCATAAAAGCTTCAGCTACAGCTTCCGTTGTCTTGTTCTTAATTGGTGTTGCAGTAATGAACTTTGTCAGTTCGCACTGCGTTGTCAATATATATTCATATCCATCAGAGGGTAAAAGTGGACCCACTAAATCTAAATAAATTTTTTGAAATGCACTTTCAGCTGTAGTGGTTACTATCATCGGTGGTTTCGCAACATTAATTGATTTATATTTTTGGCATTTCTCACAAGATTTTATAAATTTTGCTACATCTTGGTTAATGCCTTTCCAATAATATTTTTGCCTAATGGTGTTAATTGTTCGTTTAATACCTGCATGACCTGCAGTAGGCAATATGTGATAATCGTTCAGGATTAACTTTTTCGTAGTGTCGTCATTGATGATTTTTACTTTATTTGATATTTTTAAAATTGAGGGTACCCTTTTTGCTAAATCATTTTGCATAATATTTTCATAAAATTTGTGCGCAAAGTAAAAAAAAAAAAAAAAAAAAAAAAAAAAAAAAAAAAAAAAAAAAAAAAAAAAAAAAAAAGTTTCACATTCTTCACTCCAATTGAATTCTATTCCTTTTCGAGTTAAATAATTTAATGGTAAACACAAACTCGCAAAATTTCGTATATGCTTCCTGTAGTAATTCGCAAAAGCTACAAATCTCTTAACTTCATCAGAGGATGAAGGACTCTTCCAATTTTTAATAGTTTCAATTTTCTGTGGATCAGGTAGTACACCTTCCTTTGAAATAAAATGTCCTAAATATATCAACTCCTGCTTCAAGAAATTACATTTAGCGGGGTTGAGTTTCAAATTGACTTCTCGTAGTCGCTGAAAAACAGAAATCAAATTCTTATTGTGTTCGTCAAATGTTTTCCCAAACACAATAATATCATCGAGGTAAATCAAACATTTAGTCAAATTTAATCCTGACATTGCTACTGTCATTAATCGAGAAAAAGATGATGGGCTTGTTTTCAATCCCATCGGTAACCTGGTCATTTGATACTGACCGGATGGCGTCGCAAACGCTGTAATGGGTCTGTCCTCCGGTTTTAATTCACACTGGTAATAACCTTGTGACAAATCCAAATGAGTAAAATATTGAGAACCTGCGAGGGAATCGATTACTTCCTCTATATTGGGCAATGGAAATTTATCGTCTTGAAGATTTGTATTGACTTTCCTATAGTCAATAACTAATCTCCATTTCTTTGAATCATTGTCTGATTTTTTGGGAACTAGCAACAAGGGGCTGTTCCACTCAGATTTGGTTTCTTCAATGATACCATCTTTAAGCATATTTTCCACCTGTTTGCAGACTTCTTCTTTCTGAGAGAAAGGAAGCCTGTAAGGTTTACTAAATGCTGGTTGGATGTTTGGCTTGACCGTTAATGACGGGCAATAAACATTGGTGGTACCAAGCTTATCGCCTTTTAAACAAAATATATCGGAATATTTCAAGCAAATTTGTTTAATAGCTTTTTCATCACTACCAGATAAGTGATTTAATTTTAATTCTTCCAATAATTTGCTCGCTCGAATTTTGTCGTATTTTTGATCATCCTTTTTCAATTCTATAACATTGTAGTTTTCAGCTAATGCTATCCTTGGTTTCAAATCTTTAATAACAACTGGTTTATTTGAAATATTCACCAATCGCACCGGTATTTTACCATTCACGGGATTTGCTATAGAATTGGCCACAAACACATTTGGCTGAACTTTCTGGTTCAGTACCACACATGTTTCGGCGAATTCTGTTTCTATGTATGTAATATATTCATATCTTGGTGGTATTGTGAAATGTATTTCACCACTCGGAATTGTGAATTCCATCTTCATTTTTGCAAAGTCAATTTTTGCTCCAAATTTTTTCAAAAAGTTTGTACCAATCAAACCAATAACGTTTGCTGGTAATTGCTCCAGTATATGAAATCTAACAGGATACTCTGCCAACTCATGGCCTAAAGATGTATCCACATATCCCAATGTATGTGTTATTCCATTTACTCCTCTGACTTCAATGGTTGATGACTTATTTATTTTACAATTTTTCGGAATATACTCTTTGTCCAGTAGACAACAGGATGCTCCGCTGTCTACTATCAATTCTATACTCCTTCCAAATAATTCAAATTTGGCTCTTAGTGCCTTTTTAACACTGAAATTAGCGAAAAAAATCTATTAAGTTCGCTTCCTCTGCTTGGTTTTGCTCCTGGTTCACAGGTTGACGTTGACGTGGTTGTTCGGGTGCTTGCTCAGCTATATTTGCTGTATGCGCCCTGTGATCGTTCCCGTTGTGGTTAGCTCGAGGTGGTCTATTTCCTCTATGGCCTCTGCCATAATTGTGTGACTGGGGTTGTGAATTCATATTGTCATTCCTAGGGTTGTTGTAATTTGAGTAATTGCCTCTACCTCGGCCATAGCTTCTACCACGAGTATTTTGATACCCACGGTTTCCACCATAACCTCTGCGACCTCTCGCATAGTAGTACGGGCGTTGGTTTGATGTACACCATAATGCCATCATGTTTTCATTCATATTGTCTGTGCTGGGCGTTGCCTGGCACTCTAAGGCATCAGAGATTGCCTTGTTCAAAGTTGTTGGGTTTCGGGCCTTTAGAAAAAATTTAGTTGACGGATCTTTCAATCCATCAATAAATGATTGAACCGCAATAGGTTCTACAATATTTACAGCGGCGGCTTCATGCGCAAATGTGCCCATAGAAACATGAGCTGCTGCCAGTTTGGCCGACAATTTCTCCATTTCAGAACCAAAGTCAGATATTGACTTTTGGCTTTGTTTTAGAGCGCTCATTTCGTTCTGAACCGCTCTTGGTGTTACTCTGATCGCGAATTTGTTTTTCAAAGCCTGTAGGGCATCCGCAACGGTTACAGATCCATCGATCGCACCGTGCGCAGAACCTACTAGCGTAGTCTTTAGAAATTTTATTATTTTGTCTTCTGGCACCCCTTCAGAGTAGTCCTGGAAGAGCTCAACTCCTTCGATGTAACTAGTTAGCTTAGCTACTGTTCCATCGAACGGCTGAATTACCTTCAGGCCTAAACTGAGATCAAGTTTCGTGGCCATGTTTTCAAACTCTTCTTCAAACTCTGTTTCTGAGCCTTCTGTAGAATCTTTACAATTATTGTTATCTAATGATTCCTGTTCTAACTCTAGAGTGAATAAATTTCCCAGTATCGATTCTTCCAAAGGTGACTTTAAAAGATTTAGACAATCGTAAATAACTGCTCTTAGCCTTTTATACCTGGCAAACAAATGTTGCCTAGTTACATAGTCAATTGAGCTGCTCTTTACTATTGCTTTTAAATCTTCTTTAAGAGCTATCAATGTATGCACCTTTTTGTCTCGTGTCTCTACTTTAAATGTATTATATTTTTTCAAGCTTTGATGCAGTTTGAAAATAGCATCTTCGATGCTGAAAAATTTATCCATTCCATTTTTTTTTTTTTTTTTTTTTTTTTTTTTTTTTTTTTTTTTTTTTTTTTTTTTTTTTTTGCTTTACATCTACTTTTCACTCACCACTGTGCCATTTGTTCGTCCATGTTCGTCCATGAATACATGTACCCATTCGTACTTTTTACCTAAAATTGTAATTTTCTATCAGTATCTTATCCTATATGTGGTTCATTCATTAGCTACTTCCCTTATAAATCCATTTGTCGATATGCCTCCATCGCCATGGATAATTCACCGTAGTTCCACTGAAGGTTTTGTACGTCCACTGGTCCACATTCGATGGCTGCTACTGCTGCCACGCGATGAACTGCTTCAATGATGGCCTTCTTGGATTCAAATTCCTCTATGGTGATTAACAATCTTTTCCTAGCGAGGCGTTCCCAATGCATCAATTCTCGCTCGAAAAATTGGTAGCACTGTCTCAGCTTTTCTTCATTTAGTGTTCTTCGATCTCCCATCATGTATGATTGTTCTTAAAATTCGTTGATCACTTGTTAATTTGTATACCGTGGTCACTAGCATTTGCTTCTCTGTGCACTTTTCCAATTTAACGACTTAGTTCATAGTCTTTTCGTTCACTTTTTGGCACTAATTTTCTTCGCGCCGAATGTGAATGTGAATCATTAGGCAGGCAAATTTGCCAACCGTGCGGTGCGCTCCGCAACACGCTCCGTTTGCTGCCGGTGACACTTCATCAGACTTTTTACGAGTAGATATCCCACGGCTACTCCAGCCATAAGACATAGCGCTACGGTCTGTGCTGTGTGATGACTTTCTGTTGTAGTCACTGCGGCTGGGGCGACGATTTCGTCCGCCGAAAACCAACCCATTTTGCTGCACTTTTCCGATCACTATATCAATTAATTAACTTGCACTTATTGATTCGTTGGTGTAGTTGCGGGGTTAATCACATAATTAACTTGCACTGATTGATTCGTTTGGTGTAGTCACTGGCAAAGGATCGCCATGTTATGTCCCAATGACTGGGTGAGTGATAGCCAATGAACTGGTCCGGTCTATGGTTACTTTCATTCTCATTTATTTTTCATTCTTACTTAACTCTAGCATTCTACCGAGGTGGTATGCTACAGCCCATTTCGCTGCGTGTGCATTACGGTAGGTTATCGTTCTCGAACGCTGGATGTTTATGCTTACAAAGCATAACACTCATCGTTCGATTCCACGACCTCCTTCATGCCGCACATAGGCGTAAACAGGGGGTGCATCCACCACATTATGACTCTGCTCCAGTTCATGTTCACGTGAGGAGACTGATCTGCCAGGAGCCCTCTCAGGATATCCATATAGGACTTAGCATCGGTCCCCACAAACTCTGGCTTGAGCTTCATGGCAGCCAACTTTTCAAACTCAGGGTTTGCTTTTACCCCCTGAAGCTGCGCAAGTGAAGCCTGACCCGTCTGGGCCGTATTCAAGTGCTTCCATGAGAGGGCTGTGCACCCAAGGGTTCTAAAATTACTCTGTGCAGTTAGGGTTCCTTTTGGATCGATTAGTTTGTAGAATCTCCACGATGACGCATAAGTTGTTACCAGTTGGTTCATAGCTTTTTGCCACTTAGGCAGCTCTACGAGGACCATGGGTGCGACATGCAATCGAGTGATGTCATTGGTCAGCCAAAACTCCGCAATCAGGGAGAATATTGTCATTGAGGTCTCTTGGAATATTAGGTTCATGTGCTGGAGCTCAGGTGTATACATATCTAGTACTGGAACAAACAGGGCCTTCTTTAGACAGGGGAAGAAACCCAGCTCGCTATTCAACTTTCTGAAATCTTCCTCATTAAACAAGGACTTGATACTCTCTTCCCATGTGATCGACTTAGTCTGAAGACCTAAGGTGTGACACAGGGCTCTGATACGCCTATCTATGAAGATATCCATCTGGTTTACAGCATTTACATTTATGGTCTTAATAACCATGAGCAATGCAGCATAGGCAGCACATGCCATGACAGCTGACGTGTGTCTAGCATACCCGGCTGCGGATTCACCCAGGTAGTCTTTGTGCTCTTGTGCCATTATAGCAAAGAACGCGTCAGTTCCGTCTTGTACCTGCACATCGTCATCCATAGCCATAACATATGATAGATGGACACTCTCCATCTCAGGTATCCAACGGATGAGAGCCACCAGAACAGATACATTTATTCCACCCTCGTTATCGAAGAGAGTGATCTTGGGCAGCGCAGCTAATATCTGTGACAATTCTCTTATACCCTGGGGTGTGAGAATACTGACAGCGGACACTGCTCTGCCTGTTAAGCCGGGCATATCTCCCTTGAAGGGGCACTGCTGACCAATTGCATCACACAAGGTTTGGTGGTAGTAACTCGAGACTGCCCTGTTTCTGTTCTGCTTGTGGGTGCCTACCACGATCAGGTATGATGACGCCCCTTTGAAGTAAATCAACTCAGTGTACTCGTACTCAGTATAGTCCTCCTCCTTAATCGGAGCCACCATACTGATGCTCTTCAAATAATCCAGACCAACTACTTTCGCCATCCTGACTGTATTGTACAAATCTACGAAGCTTCGTTTGATTTATAACTGAATTATCGGTAGATTTTCAATATTTTCCCACCAATCGATCGGAAATTAATACAACATTTTACTCAAATGGAGAAAACTTTTGATTTTTGTCGATAGACTGTCGAAAATTGGGAAAATGTCGACCCCTTTCTTACGCAACCAAACTTGTTCATATTGTCTTCCACGATTCTTTTGGGTTGGGAAGCGCACTATAAAGGAGACCATTTTCAGC
The DNA here is from genome assembly GCF_002204515.2 of Aedes aegypti. Taxonomy (NCBI): domain Eukaryota; kingdom Metazoa; phylum Arthropoda; class Insecta; order Diptera; family Culicidae; genus Aedes; species Aedes aegypti. Next base: position 147,567,333 of record NC_035108.1, read on the forward strand.
TTCTTTGCTCATTCTTCTTTTGATGTTAACTACATCTTACGGCAATATACTGGGTGTCAATTAAAAATCTAAAATGTTGGGACCGTCACAATATTATGTTAGAGTTTGAACTAAAGGAAGGCTGCAACTATGAAAATCGAGTAAAATTCAAATGCAAAAAATCACTTGGCGTAGTTAACGTCATGCGGTCGTGTCTTGTACACAACACCCTCTGATTTTTTATGGTTCCTGTTCGAATGTAACAAGTTTGTTCTTTTAATATAAGTATCGAGTTTTTATGGAAGTCAGACATTTCTAAGTTTTGACCAAATTTTCCTATAAAAGACAAAATGAACAATAATAGAGCATACATTTTCAAGTTTTCTTCGGCTTTTTTATCTTATTCTTATGTCTTTTGATATTCCTGGAATTTTTTAATGTTCTTTCCTGGACTTGATTGGCTGATGTACAAACTTCTCTTGGATCTAACTTTTTCCTTATGTTTGGTTTTACAAAAATTTTGGCTCTCCTGTAGAATAGGGGGATCTTCTTTACTACTGTTACCTTTCCTTTACTTTTCTCTGGATTTTTCAATGTTGCGGTTAACCTTGGAAAAACAGCTTCTACTTTCCTTGACATTTATTGTGGGTCTATTTGGCTATCTTGGTTGAATAGAATTCCATCCGGTGTTAATTTTTTTGACGAATGTATACTGGAATTATATGAAGATATACAAATTGAAATTAATTTTGGAGCGTTCATTTCGGGAAATTTATGTTTGTTAGTATTATAAATTTCTATTATGGTTGAATGTGTTTTTCTACTTGTACGTTGCTTCCGGACGAAGAGGCATCAGTGAAGTTCTTTAATTACTCAGAATGTTTTATGTTGATTAGATCTGGAAAATATATCACTAAAATGCATATAAAATATAAAATGAACTACCCCGTTGGGATTCTGATTTGGAACTAACTACTTTATTCTTCCTGTATTTTTTTCTTTACTGTAGAGCCTATTTAACCTCTAATCTTCCTGTATTTACAAAGCTTGAAATCACTTTTTGGTTAGCCTTGGTGCCGTGCGCACCGAACTGTTTTCTGCTTAGTTGTTCTGAGGTGTCGGATGACCACCGCTCAAATCGTATGAGGTTCTGAAAGTTTCGGATGACAGCCATTTCAGACTTCCAGACTCCTGCGGTTTTCCTGCGAGTTAATGCGTCGCATATTGAGTCGCCACTTCCAAATGATAACGGCGGCGTGATCACTTTTATCTCAATTGAGTCTATGATTTGTTGGACATAAGTGTCTCCGAGCAGCCAAGACATCTTGCTCACTGATTCAATTAACGATCACAACTCTAACACTTTGTAGTACGTTGAGGTGCACAAATTTCAAACTTTAACTTTTTCACCATCACGACTGTCACGGTCGCCATGTAGGGGTTTCTTTGGGAGTCATGGCTTAAGCCATGATGGTGGTTCAAATAAGTCTGCTTTATTTCAGTTCAAAAATGAATTTTATAAACTGCATTCGAGAAGGGAAATTGCTAGTTTTCAATTTAGTGTTTACATAATTAAAAAAGTTTTCAGGGCATGTTTTGACTTCAGATTCGACCTTACGATTATATTCTTCATGTGCGGAGTTAATGGCTGAGTTGAGTTGGCTACATGATAAATTTGTAGGTTCGTTGCAGTTTTTTCTTGTTTGTATACTCTATGCACATTCTATTTTTTGTTCTTCAGTTGTGGGCTAAACCACACCGGTAATTTGTTGTTTTATATACGTCTTCTTCTTTTAGTCAGTTCAGTTTCATTAATTATTTGTTGAAAAATTGAATGAAATTTGTGCACTTAAGTGTCGTCAGTTCCTTCGATACTTATAATATGTTGCCTATTAATTGTACTTAGTCTACATCTGGCTTCTTCATAATTTGCTTTATTGTATTCCAGCACTACCTCGTACTCCCAGTCGCTGGGGGGAGAAGTATTGTGTATGAAGATTGAGTATTCAATTGCTGTGCGAAATACCTCATTTTTCTATAGCGGTGTTAATGATGTATACACACACAAATCTCCCATACAATTTGTAAACAAGAGGTCCAAGTATGGATTTTGCTGGTTTTTACATGATTTATTTGAAATTTTGTCGAAAAACGTTGTTAAGTCTGTCTTCGCCTATGACTGGGAGTAAAAATGATTCATTATCGATGTCTGCATTTCTTACATTGAAGTCGCAATAAAAATGCAGTACGAGTGAGTTGTTTGTTTATTTATTTATTTACGTGAGTTTTTAACCTATAGTCATTCGACTCACGCTTTCATATATAACATATAATAAATCATTAACTAATGAGATTAATTAATATTATAAGAACTTCACACGTCCAATGCCGCTATGGATTTAGCCGCTTTGATGCCCATTTTCAGCCATCGCTTCCGCATCGTCTTGATGATCATCTGGGCCACCAGTATTAGTATGATGATGATCTGCAGCGTCAGGATGATCTGCAGCAGTATTTGATGTTCTAGATGCTCCGCTGAGTGGACGTTCTGTGTTTGTATTACTGTTACTAGTTGATTGCCATGCGTGTGGGCAGTATTCTTCTCCTTTGATTTTGTTCCTCCCATGTTGGCGAGTTTATCGAGTTTACACTTTTGTCCCAATTGCTGCTGGGTCCGTCGGTACTGCTGTTCTGTTTACTGCTGGGCTTCAAGTACCGTAACCCGGGGGCAAATTGATCACTACTTTACAACTTTTTGTTGTGTTATCCTTCGGAGTTCAAATTTTGTCAAATAAATTTCGACAAAACCAGTACTCCATTGATCTTTTTCAGTTTATGTTATCGACTTTTCATGAAATAATATTTAACATATCATAAAAAGAGTTTCAATATCAAAAAATTAAAATGACACACTGAGGCGAAATTGTTCATCATATAACAAAGCAGGTTGAGGAATAAAAATTTTTCCTATTTTACTTCAAAATCATAATCATCAAGGTCTAATCGCATCTGGGTTAACTTTTTGGTCAGTTCTTTCACATCAAAAAGATACACAAGTGAACGATGATCTGTCCCAATAATAAATTTTCTTCCGTACAAAATTTGTAATACACCCCAACCTCTTTTTACGACCGTTATCAGGGGGTCGTAAAAAGAATCAGTCGTAAAAAAATCAGGGTTATAATTGTGTTTTTGAAAAATGCAACGTCCAGATGTGGAAATATTGATCCGAGATATTCGGCAAAGTTGAATCATGGGTTGAGAACTTTCCAAAATGGCCGTTCAAGTTTTCGTATTTTGGTAATAGATGGCAACACTGCTGTTATCAAAAGAGCCAATTATATGGGGGTGTGATATAAAATACCAATAAATTTTAAAGGTAGCGATACCGAATGTTCACTAAAGTTGAAAAAAATGTTGCATGCCATACAGTCGGCCGACGCACAAATGTTCATGTGGCAACACTGTTTAAGAAAAATAAAGAAAAGATCAAAGCCATAAAACTTGATCGGAAAACAAAAATAGAATGCTTAGCAACATAGCAATACTTTTCAACTGTAATCCAGTTTTTCATGAAGGGTTCAAAATTGTGTCGTAGCTGGCAACACTGCTCAAGTGAAATTGCGCCACCAGGCAGTACTAGTGTGCATGAAACTTTTGTTTTGCAGATAGCTCAGGATCTTGACCACTTAGAAACATAGCGTCTTGCGCAAAGTTGAGCTACTCTACAAGTTTGCCGAAGACGCCATCTTTCAAAGTGGTCAGGATCCTGAAATATCCGCAAAACAAAAGTTTTATGCTCACTAGTTTTATGCTTTTATAATGATTGTCCTTGAGCTACTCAAGGCGCCATGTTTCTAAATGGTCAGGATCCTTAAATAACCGCAAACAAAAGTTTCATGCTCACTAGCGCCGCCTGCTGGATAAATATTGAATCTCATAGCTTTAATAATGATAGCGCTTAAATTACTGAACAACTTTGCCGAAGGCGCCATCTTTCTAAGTGGCCAGGATCCTAAGATATCCGCAAAACAAAAGTTTTAGCGCCGCTTGGTGGCAAAATTCTGAATCTCATAGCTTTTATAATTATAGTCCTTGAGCTAATGAACAACTTTGCCGAAGATGCCATCTTTCTAAGTGATTAGAATCCTGAGATATCCGCAAAACAATATTTTGATGCTCACTAGCACCGCCAGGTGGCAGAATTCCGCATTTCAATGGCCATCACATGTTAGCCCTTAATCTACTGAACACTTTTGCTGAACATCATGACCCTCAATTTGAATACTTTATAAGATATTGATCATTTATAAAAACGGTCGTTAATCTGAATTTCGGTCGTAAAAAGAACAATCATAAAAATAGGTTGGAGTGTATTCAATATGGTTTGAAATGATCTATTGCCTAATAAATGGCGATCATTTCCTGCATAATTTCCATTGTTATCTTGAGATAACACTGTTCCACAAGCAATATTGGAAGCATCTGTTGTCAATATGAAAGTTTTTGAAAAATAAGGGTACTTAAGAACTGGTGAGGACAATAAATTGTCTTGAAGAGTTTCAAAAGCTATTTGGCAGTCTTCTGTCCAGGAAAATGCTATCTTGTTTTGAACTAGATTGTTCAAAGATTTAACAATACGGTCGAATTTAGGAATGAATTATGTCACGCTCTAAGGGGGGGTAAAGTTGTTGGGTAGCGGAACTCTGGTCTACCGTTTCGATCGCAGCAGGAATTCGTCTCAAGTCCTCGATATTTGCTCGAAGATGCTTTCTTTCGGTGAAAATTTTTACTTTTTCCTCAAGTTAGCGGGCGAATTTCACTATCACACTTCTTCACTAACGGCACTTCTGAATTCTATCGACTATGCACCAGTTAACTAAGAATTTTATATGGAGATCTTTAAAAAAAAGAATCCGAAAGGTTTGAGTGATGAAACTATACTGTCTTGATTTTATTTCAAAAAATATACAGTCGGCTGACTCTGGAAAAGGAAAAGCCCTATAGCTAAATAAAAGTGTTGAAACATGATCATTCCATCCAGTTGGTATCTTCGCGTGTGGCTGATTTGGAAATTCCAATTGAAACGATTGATTACCAAGTGTTGTTTTAATGTGTCCCTTATGGTTTTGGCAATTAAGCATCAAATGTTATGCGATAATAGTTAAAAAAAAATTGTACTGTTTTATTGATTTAGGAGGGGTCAAAACTACCATCAGCAGACATAATTTATGTACCCACAGCGAGATTACGAGCGCACTAGCAATATTAATAATTTTTAACTCCTAATTCAGTAAACTATATTCTTCTGAATCAATAAGTTAAAGTCATGTAATTTTTGTTATTTTCATTTTTGAAATTATGCAAAACTCTTGGGCGGTCTGGAGAGTCATGTGGGGAGTCTGGTGAGGAGTAATGTGTGTTGCATTCAGAACACTAAGACCTTTCTTGTAAGCTACAAAAATATGTAACATTTTCATGTCTTATCAACTATATTCACTAATTTCGGATCGCTAAACACAATTTGTGTAAAACACTGTTAATGAAAGAAATACCAGAACAATTAATTAGACGTTAATCCATATGAGCCTTATGAATTTTAGGCTGCAAACCATTATGAATTCCCTAATACCAAAACTTCGTCTTTTATAGAGCACATTTTCATATAGATAGTTACTGTAGTTCACGAACTCACTCTGTTAGAACACTATTTACACGTGCAGTGGATATGAATGTGACCCAAACCTCTTGTAGTATCATCCTAATGTTAATCGTAAATCATCTAGTGCAGAGCCCGGCAGTATGTTCCAAGTGAATACAACAATGTCATCAAAAAAAAAATCGAGCAAAACGTATAGCAATATGACACAAGAATAAAGTAGTTATTTATGAATGTCGATACTAGAAGTATATATACAAACAAACACAAAATAGTGGAAAATACATGTAGATCAAATGCCTATTACATATATACACGATATTGAACGAACGACCATAGGGAATGCATCAAACGGTAAGACTGTGGAGTTTTATTCTATGCTAGTGGATCAAACCATACGTTGCCGAGATATCATATTATTTAAGTGATTGTGTTTATAAATTCCATTTTAAGAGTACAAGTGAAGACGTGTATTATCAACCACCGAACGATAAATTATTTTGATTCAAATGATGCAAAAACTTTTTGCAGATCCTAGCAAAATGAGTTCCGTTGCAGATCACTAGCAGATTCTCAAATAGCTTTTCGAACGGTAAACTTTCTTCAAATGCTAAGAGATATTGTGCACACTTAAAAAACATCCTATTCACGCTACGTGCAAAATTCTACTGAAGCATTTAATCAAAGACGAAATAAAGACATAGTTGTTGGTCTCATGATAGTACCCTTTCTAGTACTACATTCGGTCCCTTGTTACTACACTTGGTACCTAAAACTGCAGTACATTGTTATCAGCATTCTAGTTCTTGATCTATTACCCAATGCTCCATAAAGTTTTGGGCAACTACAAGGGATATAGATGTTTTTGTTTCATCTTTGATTAGATTGTCTTTTAGCGCTGGTTTTGAAAAATACTTTAACCTTGAGGAAAACAAATATTGTACACAATATTAAATGGAAATAAAGAGTACACTATTACTGGATAGCAATACTGCGAACGATGTAGGCTAATTTTTGGGTTATTCAATTCTCGCGGAACATTACTAAAGGACCTATGTACAAATGAGAGATTCTCTCCTCTCTCGTTCTCTTTCGATTATAACAGTGGAATACTGAAGATTTTGGGAAGTTTTTCACTATAGATCGAAAGTCAATTTCCTTGACTAGCGTTTCATACAAAAAACGCAACAGAAGAGGTTAATGTAGCTCAGTTATTAATGAAAGAGAAAGTAAACAAAGAGAGCCTCTCAATGTTAGATAGGTCCTTTAGTAATGTTCCGCGAGAATTCATTGATACTGTAGCACAATAACTAGAATAAGCGGAATAATCATAAACAGATATCTGTCTTGAGTGCTGCGCGTTTGACTACGATAATCAGCATGCAAATGACAAAAGAAAAACAGAAATCATGAAGCCTAACGAACATTATGTAACATCATAACTTTATCTAAATTTTGCGAAGAAAAGTGGAATGTATCAAAAAATATGAATGAATAAAAAATGGTATTAGATATGGTGCTTTAGTGGCATATGATAGCAAAGGATCATCCTAAGAAGAGACAAAAACAGAATTGATGATTGTTACACTGCGAGTGAAAATAAATTAGCTATTTATCCTACCTTGCACGCATTCTTGTATTCTATCCGAAAATCCAGAAGATAAAATCAGGTTTTCACTATCAAAGAAAGCAAACAGAAGCCAGACATAGACAAACGGACGTAACATTCGGATTATTTTCGAAATTTATATCAACCCCTTTTGAAAATACCTTAATCAACATACATTTGAAAACAAGAAAAACGTTTTCGTGGCAACCTTAAATCGATCCAATAACTTTGTGGTTTTTAGGCCCATGCGTAAACCACACGGCTATCGTCGCCTTAAATATAACACGATACATAAAGCGTTTCAGGTATCAGAAAAATGGCTCCAGCGGCACGTTCCCCTGCAAATGGGGGATTTGTGCCTCGCAATTCACAGCCACATCATCACTTACCCGATGGGACAGGAAATTAGGGGAGGATAAGGATAAGGGAAGGGAATAGTTGAAGAAGTAGGAAAAGGATGGAGAGTGAAGGTTAACTTCATACAAACACCCCTTTTGAGGTACTTGTATGAATACTAGTTAAAATAATGTAAAATTTAACGAAATTCGGGATGGAATTTTTGTATAATTTCACATAAATTCATTTATTGCACCCCCTAAGGGATACTAAAAATGATTAATTGGAAAATTCTTAACATCTGCACTGCCTATCGCATCGCTCACTTTGATAAAAGTTTAAATGCTGATGAGTGCGGACATAAGAATTGTTTCCACCGAAAAAACATTCCAAAAATCGATTTTTTTCAAAATGTTTGAGTGTAGTATTTTGGGAGATTGAAACCAACACCAATGCATAGAAAAAAAAACTATGTTCTTTTCTAGATGGGTTGGCTTTATTGATCCTCCAAAAAGACCGTATAAACTACAGAATTCTCTAGAAACAATATATCGGAACGCTGTGTTGCTATTAAAATCATTTATTCATATTCCAGGGGGGGGGGGGGAGGGAATAATAATAAATGAAGATAAATTAATTCATACGTGAGCATGAATTTTTGAGAGAATAACATTAAACCTAACTTAGAACTGCGTTGGAATGTTTTCTCTAAAATCGCAAAGTCTTACGTAAAAAATACATAAAAACTTAATTTACCACTCTGTTTGTGATTGTCGATATCTATGCACCCAAAATAACCTTAACCAGCATGTTGGGATCCTCCCCAGCACGTCCAGAAATGCTGTTTACGAAGACCCCGTATGCTATTCGGAACTTGCATGCTAAGATATAATCAAAAGTTATTTATTGCTCAGCAACAAATATCTGAAATTATTGACATCTGATGCCAAAAATATCAAACATCGTCTAAGAGATTTTTTTTCCTCTAAGCCCGATGCTAATAGCTAACCCGTCAACACTGAAAGTATTTACGGGACGTAGAAAAACCAAAGGCAGGAAAGTCATTTGAAATCATGAACATCTCACAATTTATATCGAGATATTTCTCACATACTCGTTGTCTTGCATCCGAGAGACACCCCATACTATGCAAAACATTCGAATTTCAGCAACTTTTTTGCTCATCAGTTACAGAGGCATGAGAAACAACACAAGCATTCTTCATAACCCCCATACAGCTTACCGTCTCACAGATTGCTTGCAACTTCGACGATATAGCTTGAAGTCCAATTGGACTATGAGTAGAAGCACAGATCTTGAACAATATGCAGTATAAGCGGTACCACAAATGCACGTCTTGACATGCTCTATTAGATACAGTCACATTGCATAAGTATTCACAAAATATCCTTCTAGGACTTTGCTATTATGCATACTTCTGCGTTAAGTGAAACAGCGATCAAACGAATCAGCTGTTCGACGAATAACGAAACGTACGCATTTTGCCTCGATCCTAATACATACAAAGTACCTACATGTTTGAATGTCTGTCTGTCCCCTAGGAAGCTTCTCGGACTTTGCTGAGCTCTCTCTGTGTATACTCACCGCAATTGATAATAAAATACTATCAAAATGAGTTAAACACTTACACACAGTGGTGCATTACTCACATATGCAAGCGAAAAAAAAAAAGGCAAATGAACCACCATGATTATTGCCCCCACGAATCAAGAATATTATTTGTTACATATTCTTGTACATGGGATTGGAGAACTGCACTGCACATTTGATGTAAAACACTACACTTCAAAACCCCATTTAAACAGTCTCCTTGATGACTGTATTTGACGAAAGCACCAAAATAATATTAAATTAAATGAGCCATCGTAAAGGCGTCCACTACCCAAGAACACCACACACAAATTTTAATTAAATTAGCTATATATCCTACCTTGCACGCATTCTTGTATTCTATCCGAAAATCCAGAAAATAAAATCAGGTTTTCACTATCAAAGAAAGCAAACAGAAGCCAGACATAGACAAACGGACGTAACATTCGGATTATTTTCGAAATTTATATCAACCCCTTATGAAAATACCTTAATCAACATACATTTGAAAACAAGAAAAACGTTTTCGTGGCAACCTTAAATCGATCCAATAACTTTGTGGTTTTTAGGCCCATGCGTAAACCACACGGTTATCGTCGCCTTAAAGATAACACGATACATAAAGCGTTTACATTGTTTACATCGTTACATCGTTTCTCGCATACTCTGAGATAACGCCCTAAAAGCCATTGGTAGCAACGTGTGTAGCTCGTTGTTTCTGAGCAAAAGAAAGAATAAGCATCAAAACCAACATCACGGACAGGTAGATAATGATCCTTCCTTTCCCATAGCATTGTTGAATAACATAAAAATCCATTCAAATGCTCAGAAACAACGAGCTACACACATGGTTAGCAATGGCTTTTAGGGCGAGATCAGAAGTTATGCGAGAGTTTCTTCTTTAAGGTGACACATCTCGGAATCCAAGCATGGCAGGCACAATGGCCGGCTTGTGCCCCTACTCACGATTTCAAAGGCACTAATCGAACGTACAAAGTCAATCTTCTTATTTTAAGCTTTCTGCTAGTGCACATAGCTGAAATAGAAATTGCACTGTAGTTTGATGCTTCTTTCGCGAGATTTGTGCCATCAAAGTTTTGGTACATTATTGAAATTTGATTTCAAGTTGTTTCACCTTGAGCCAAATGTATGGGTTTCGATAATCCAGTTCGCTGCGTGTAGGGTAGAAGTAACATTTTTGGCCAATTCCCCAACTGTAGCCATAGTGGATTATGCAGTATGAGACATTTTATGTTAAGTATTACACATTCACATGACAGAGCTTTATTAATTTATTCGTCTTAATTAATTCAAAAACAAAAGTGAATACATTTCCTTGTAATTTTTATTTCTGTACACCTAATCTGGCCAAGGTAATTATTCCTAATATGGCCATTCTCATAAGAAATCAATGTGAATGGTCAATTTAGGAATCGAAGCCAATAATGTTACCGTAAGTGATTGTGTTGGCTTAAGGACTGTTCATTTTATAACGAGGACACTGTTTATGCTTGATTTTTTTTATTTACTGATAAAATCATATTTTTTTAACAATAATTTTTTATTCTTTTTCTAGTACCATTCCAAATATTACATTCATTTCTTATATCTAGGTGTTCTGTGTCATTAGACACCACTATCATCCTTATTTGGTAAAACAAATTTAAGATTTTATTAACATTTTGTTAACAAACATATTACATTTCATTTGCCGTAGCAGTTCAGATTTTTACAGGAGAGTTAATTTCACCTGCTTATAAGAGAAAAAAAAAACATGTTTTCAATTTACTTAACCTAATTTAACCTAAATTTATAACGCATTAATCGAGGCAATGGAAGATTTAACGATTTTTGCCTGAAATTATTATTTATTTTATTTGACATTTGTTCCAATGTTTCAACATTGGGTATTCTATGTAACTCATTGGTACTATACCAGGGAGGAAACTTCAGAATCATTTTCAAAAATTTATTTCGAATTCTTTGCAAAGCTTTCTTCCTGGTATTACAACAGCTAGTCCATATTGGTACAGCATACAACATGGCTGGCCTGAAAATTTGATTGAATATCAAAAGCTTGTTCTTAAGACAAAGTCTTGATTTTCTATTAATAAGGGGATAGAGACATTTTACATATTTATTACATTTGGCTTGAATGGCCTCAATGTGAGTTTTGAAAGTTAAATTCTTATCTAGCATGAGTCCTAGAAACTTAACTTTATCTGACCAATTTATTGGAACCTCTCTCATCGTGACAACATGTCTACTTGAAGGATCTAAATAAAGAGCTTTTGGTTTATGTGGGAATAGTATTAGTTGAGTTTTGGAAGCATTAGGAGAAATCTTCCATTTTTGCAAGTATGAAGAAAAAATATTCAAACATTTTTGCAATCCACTACAGATGACACGCAGACTTCGTCCTTTGGCGACAGGCCTGTGTCATCCGCAAACAAGAATTTTTGACATCCCTGAGGTAACTCATGTAAATCAGATGTGAAAATAAGTATAATATTGGTTCCAAAATGCTGCCTTGGGGAACACCAGCTCTTACAGGAAGTCTTTCAGATCTGGAGTTCTGATAATTAACCTGAAGTGCACGATTTGACAGATAACTTTGAATTATTCTAACAATGTATGTTGAAAAATTAAAGTTTTTTCTATGTCAAGAAGAGCAAGACCAGTAGAATAGCCTTCAGATTTGTTGGAACGGATCAAATTTGTTACACGTAAAAGTTTATGAGTGGTCAAATGTCCAAGACCATGGCGGAATCCGAACTGTTCATTGACAAAAAATGAATTTTCGTAGATGTGGGCCATCATTCTGTTCAAAATGACCTTTACAAAGAGTTTACTGATGGAGGAAAGCAAACTGATTGGACGATAGCTAGAAGCTTCTGCAGGATTTTTGTCTGGTTTTAAAATTGGAACAACCTTAGCATTTTTCCATTTGTTAGGAAAACATGCTAATTGAAAACATTTGTTAAATATATCAACTAAAAATGATAAGCTACTTTCTGGAAGTTCTGGAAGTCTGGAAGATGAGGATGTAGAAAATTCGATCATCGCCAGGAGCTTTCATATTTTTGATTTTTTTTAATAATAGTTCTCACTTCTTTCAAATCAGTCTCCCAGGAATTTTCGAAAATGTTCTCTTGGTTGAGAATAATAACTTGATTTTCAATTAGACTAGTAACCCGACTAGAATCACATAACAAGATTATACCACCACATTCCACTATGGGCGGTTTCCATACAGACTGGCGGCCAAAAATATTTTTTCCATCTCATGTCGTATTTATGAGTTGAGTGATACAAATTTGATGTTTTATTTTCAAAATCAAGTTTTCGAGACTAACTTTTGAATAGGGCCTATAGCAAAATAATAAGTTTTGTTACTTATGATGCATATAAGCCATTTATGCGATTAACGTTGTGCAAACCATTATAAATATTGGAACTTACATAGAAATGATTATTGCGGCGCTTATATTAAATCCACATCCAGCGGCGGCGGTAACGCGCAGAAGATATGCGCGCAATTCAAACGCAACGTCAAAATTCAAGTAGGCTTGGATTTTTTCGTTCTTCAAGGACGCAAATGCTTCAAATTTGCTAAATCTGAAACATTTGGTGATTTTCATTATCACTGCGACGGTATATCGACATTTTCAGATAATCGCATTACGTGGATTTATCTTGCAGAGCACAATATATGAAGGTGTGCCGACGGGACCCCTCGTCGCAGCAACGCTGGCAATCGCGGCGCTTCGTTCATCGATACGTCTACTGACAGTGACGTTCTATGAGAAATGTCATGCTGATCGGGCTGTCACTGAATGATATTCAAAACTACTTTGTCATCCTGAAAGAAGATACGGCAGTGCCACAAATTTATTGAATTTCTATTTCTAATCCTTATCACTAAAGTCGAAGCTGAATTTAATTGAATTGTATATAACTGTTGCTTAATAGTTTTTTTTCTTCGCCGTACCGCTTTTCTTGTACCTACCTTCTGCCGTGCATCGTCTTTTTTGCTGTGTTTTTCGTGATAGTACCCCGCATAATTATAAACCATATTCATACTGTTCCCCATACCATTCGTAACCATTTGCAACCACGTTTGAATAATTCCCTAAAACATCCAAATAAACAATATATCAACCCTACCGGTAACGGTTTAAACAGTTTGGTGAACAGTAATCCGGAAAATAACAATATGGGGAATAGGCGGTTAAGTTATGTAACCATTTAAAAACGCTGATTTCTTCGAACATTTTTTTTCGAAAACAATTTGCCAAATGACCGGTTTACCATCCATTTTCTGCACAATTCACTGTTACCCAAACAGTTGCAGAATTGTTAAACTGTAACCTTGAAATGAAACGAATAATGTATGTATAATGATTGATTTACTGTGCGTTATTGTTTTTTAATAGTATATTATAATGTGCGTATGTGTTTATACCATAATATTTTACCGCATGTACCTCCTGTTTTGATGTTTCTTGATAAAAATGAATAAACAAAAGTAATGTTGGAATTGCCGAATGTACGAAGTGATTGTTAGGTGATTGCTGTTCATCGTTCTGTCATGTGAAAACACTTCTTTTCGATGTTCCATCCAACTTGCATCACCGAAAATCTTTTCCCTGCGGGGCCAATGGAAGCTCCTGGAGACTGCCTCATCTTCGTGCGCGTCATCAAAAGAAATCATGTTCTACCGGAGAAAAAAAAAGATGTAAAAAAAATTGCATAGATACAAAAACTTACCAATTACGAGGTCGCTAAGATTGCTGCCGTGGGAGGTGGCCATTCGACTCTACCCGTGTCATTTCCACTCTCCTTTTATCGATGATTCTGCATATCTAATTCCAAATGAATGAGGATTTCTCCAATCGGAAATTTACCACACATCCGCGATTCGATTGCCGGGAAAAGACGATTTTTTCGTCTCCGTGGGCACATGGTACCGGAGCGATAATGAAAAACTGAATTGTTGTGAGCTGCCTGAGCTGCGGCAGGATTTAAACAGGAACTGATGGCGCGGAGCAACGTATTTGGCACTCTAGAGCATTCTAAATATTGGAACATTTTTTTCATTCATTTTTTCACTGAAAGGTAAATACAACAGCAGGCACGCTTAAAAAATTCTACACAACGGCTAGTCTAACTGAACTTTTGGAACTTATAGAAAATTATGAGTTTCAAAAAATGGCATAGCTTTATTAACATTTTCACAAATCTCGTTGAAAAATCTATTTACATTTGAGTAAATTTAATTCTGCGGTTCAATATGTGTGTGAAGTAGGATTAAACGCCAGTTCAAAAGTTACATAGCTGTTGTGTTATTTTGTAACGTGTACAGAAAATAACAATTTGCCAAACTGTTAGTTATAAGTAATGTATAGTGAAATGCATATGTGAAAGTGTGTTGCGAAATATTATTACGAACCATTCAACGAAATGTAAAGTTACATTTCAACTATTTCTTCTTAGTTTCCATTCTCATACCGTTCAACAATGTCTGTACAATATGATTTATTATGACAATTTGATATACATTGGACATACAATTTTTTATAGTTGAAACCTAAAACTCTTTTATTGTTCAACGTAAAAGCAACTGTTCGTGATACATTCACCACTTCGGTTAGAAGAAGTTTACTGTTTGAAATGTTTGACAAATTGTGTTTTTCTATGCGGGACGTTCTCACAAATCCTGATTCTGTCGCGATTTACCGTGCCGAGTGATCCTCTTTTTCGAAAACTAAACGTATGTAGCGAAGTGAACGATTACGCAGTAGCAGCCCTCATAATTTTTACGTACAATAATCTGGGCTGAGCAATCTCCATCGATAACAACAACAAGCAAAACAAACGCCATCCTGCACATTATCCTATATTTTCACGACGTACCTACCTACTTAACGCATCTTTCTGCCATCTGGTTTTGAAGCAGTGTAACTTGCGTGGCACGGTTAGGGTTGACCAAACCGAAAATGATAACTTATTGCGACACGTGCAAGGCTGAAATTGTTCCCGAAGATATAGTCGTTTCATGTGAAGGGCTATGCGAAGATCAGCGATGTTACCACGCCAAATGTGTAGGATTGTCGTACGACGAAGGGTGTGCATGTTTACATCGCAATATTTTTTGGATGTGCGACTCCTGCAGGGATTCTATCGAAAAAGCACGTTTCAAAAACGCTTACCAGGAAAAAAAGGACAATGAATTTGCAACGAAATCTGATGTAGACTACTTGAGGACAGAAGTGAGCCGTATAAGCGAAGTCATGTCTCGAATGGTGACCAGTAACGCCACAGTGACAAGTCAGCCATCTTCGACATCGATGAAAGAAGTTCTCCATTATCTTCTACAAAAGTTGAAGCAAATAATCTAGTGGCAGCGTCCGATGAAACATGTCTTCAGTTGTACGTTTCCAACATCGCACCAGACGTAACAACGGATGAAGTGAAGCAATTGGTCTGCGAATCGATAGGAGCAACAGATGTATTGCATGTAAAATGCTTGGTACCCTCGTGGAGGAACGTTCTCACTCTGAACTACATCTCGTTCAAAGTTACCGTCAGTGCTAAATTCAGAGATGCTGCTTTAAGGACTTCAAATTGGCCTAGTGGAGTTCGATGTCGTGTATTCAGAGACTTCTCCGATTCAGTTTGGCGGCCATCTACACGTACAGCTCAATTTTCCATATGACCTGTTTCTGTAAAATCTTCTCGATTCCGGCTGCATTATTCATTCAGTGATTGTTAATATCCGTATGTAAATGTTTTCTTTATAATGTCTAGTAATTTTTGTGTGATGTTGCATTGTATTTAAATGTCACAGCCAGTAGTCTGTGCGACCCAGTCGGTCGAAGATGAATTGAATAAATAAATACATTAAGTAAGTAGTACGGTTAAATCTTTGGTTTTTTTAAAATCTCAAAAGTAATTATTTAGGCACAGGAAATCTCACCGAGAAATCTTTGCGACATACACCTTCTAAATCTAATCGGTTAACCAAAAATGTAAGTCGAATTCGAGTCCCTAAAATGGATTGTAACCACTGTTGCAAATAAATATTTCTTTTCAGCTTAAAGTTAACGTACAACAAATTCTGCGTCTGCTATAAGGAGTTGGTAGTCCGAAGTTAACCCAACAGAAGGGTTTAGAGATATTAAGTTATTCTCTGAATTATTTTTAGCTGTTTTTAATGGAAAATGATTAAAAATATTGGAAAAATTAAAAAAGCCTTAAATGAAAAAAGTTCAATTTTGTGCAGCTAAATTCTTCACGATCCTTTAGTTCACATCTCAAAGTACACTTAGAAATAAATTTTAGCCTGGGACAACTTGGGACAAAAAAGTATGGGATGTGTAAAGCTTCGATATAAAATCAAATATATTTTTTTCAGTTCACTCCCCACATTTTTCCGACTTAAAGTACGAATTTTTATTTCATATCATTTTTCTAAGATAGCTTATTGAATATGCTTTCGGACAGTGTATATAGATCTGTATAAAATATTATGATTATGCAGTATATTGTATTCAATATGTACCTTGTATTTTCACTGAAATATTTATTTTTCTTAAAAACTCTAACTTTCCCGGATAAAAACGTATCATTCAGTGAATGGAATAAACCATTAATGTACAATATAAAGTATTGGATACAATACAGCGTATTGTAATTGAATGTCGAAGCAATATTATTCATGTTTGGATATACAATTCAAAAACAATATAATTTATTGTAACAGAACATTGTATTGTTTTTAATTGTTTTTATACCTTACAATTTTGATCAAATTACTATTTTCGCGTAAAACAACAGTTGCTTTTTTCTATGTAGCTTTGCTGAAAGAAATAAACAAAACAAGTTCAAAACACAAGTTTATCCGGGAAGAAATGTTGGGTGGAAAATATTCAAAAAGTAAAAATAAGTAGTTTTTTAGAAGTCACTTGACATTAGCTGTAACGACGAATGCAACCATGATATAGTTTGTTGAATTGTTTTTGTATTGTACAACAATACACGAATTGCTTATCAAGACTGTACAGTTCTGCACTGCTGTCCCCTACGATCCTGGTTGACCGTGGCGAGCACACATGCACTGAGCAAACAGCACCTAGGAAATACTGACCAAAACAAAACGCAACTATTGTTGACCATCGCCTTGATCATCGTCTGGATTGCTACAGTACTTATCACGATCAACCGAGAGATGAGAGAACGACGGAGAATCAAACTGTTCGAATCCCGATTGACCACCGATTGTTGAACTCCAGGTAGCAGTTTGTGGTTATCGAGAGTCTCTACACGACTTCTCTGGATGACCGCAGGTTAACCGATGACCGATGATAGTTTTTTTAGTTCAATTCGAATAGCCGGCGCGAAAGGTCATCATTGGCCCAGTTACCCATTTTAATCTGTGTAGATGTAGTTGTTAACGTTAAATAAATGTAGTTAGAGTAGATTGTGTTTAACTAGAAATAAATGTAGTTTTTGTGAATTCCATCCGCGTGTTGTGTCCGATTCTGTGTGGAAAGCAACCCCAAGGCCTATTACGGTCCCATCCAAGCAGCAATCATCATTCGTGCGAAGAAGGAGGCTTTAGACGAAGTGAATTGGATCCCAAGCTTCACTCCATCCCCAATTGCTGTACAAACCAACCCCCCCCGTGTTGGAGTCGGAAGGCAAACTCCGCTGTAATCGAAGGAAGGTAGGATTCGACTAACCAACATTTGGTCCTTCGAACCGGATGCCGAATCCGGGGACCGGTTGAATTGAAGCTCGCCATTGTTGATCGGTCAACTAACGCGCGGATATCGCCATCGTACTCATCGGGAATCGCCATCATAAGGAAAATCACAATCGACTAATCGCCATCAAACCCAAGACGAAAATCGCCATTCACCAAGGATAAAAGGATAGCAGCTGCATTGTGTACATTCGTTGCGCCAAAACCACCATCATTTTGTGTTTGGGCTGATGGAAGCCTGAATCCTGTTTTGAAGTTGGACTAGGAGTTGGATTTGGACATCTTGCGCTGGAATACCGAACAGGCCGGAGTATCAGTTTGCCCAGGTAAATACTCATTAGTTCGGTATATGTCTTGCCGAAGCATATTTGCATGTTACTAATGCCAACATTTCGATGCATGCTGTTGGATTCATTGCATGAGAGGACTCGACAACCATTGTGAGTTAGTTCAGCGTTCAACCGTGGATGACTGTGGATGTTTAGACTGGTTCAGCTTGTGCGATTATTGGACAACCGGTGGACCAACGGGTACCGATCTCGTCACCCAGATCTAGTGGAAGCCTTTAGTGGACGGTTGCTGTGCAGGATCAAGGAAGAGGGAACGCCATCTTACTCCCTTCTAGGTGAGTGAACATTTAGTATGTGTACTGCCGAAGCAAGGCGTACGGATAATACACGTTTTGATTGGAGTTTTTGTGAATCCTCTTCATTTACTGCCACGCAAGCCCTGATATTGAACTGCTCGTTAGAGCAAGTCTGCTGAAAACAAACCAAATTGCATTCTCGACTGTTGGATCTACTTTGCGGAGTTGTTAGTCCTCCAGGTTAGTTTACGGTATATGTCCTACCGAAGCTTGTACCATAGATACTACATGCCTACTATTCCTCTTCATCCAACACAAACTACTGGAACTGCGCATTGATCGCTATGAGCTTACGTAATTGTTTATCGATCGCTGAATTTAATCGTTTTTTTTGGATCGGAACTTCGGATTTGAATTGGTTCCTCTGTTGGTACCTCCAGGTAGGTTGCCACAGTATATGCCTGGCCGAAGCCAAGGTTCTCCTGGATATTACACCCCATCTTCTCCTCTTCTTTCAACCCCAACGTGAATTGAGCCCATGCCGTAACGAGATTGAAGTGACGGCCCTGTATTCTCGAATCGTTTTGAGTATTTGGATCATTAGAACAGTTACCTGTTCTCTCAGGTCAGTGAATTTGGACAGTATATGTCCGCCGAAGCAAGTTTTACGCGGCATACTACACCATCTCTTCTTCTACCATCCGATTGACGTCACACCATGCCACCTATCACCAGGAAAGGATCCACCCTGAGGCAGTTGAGGACTCAACTGGAAGAAGTTACGGCTTCCTTTGACGATATCAAGATTTTTATTCAGAGGTTCGATGAGCATATCACAGCTTCTCAAGTTGAAGTTCGTTTAGAGAAAATCGACGATTTGTGGGAGAAATTCAGTGAGACATTAGTTGAACTGAAATCTCATGACGATTTTGAAGATGAGGAGAAGTACTACGATAAACTACGAATGAATATCAGCGAACAATATTACGATGGGAAGTCCTTTCTTAAGGACAAGGCCAAATCACTCCATGAGCCAACGGATTTGGAGCAATCAGTCCGTGAACCTTCAATGTTGGGCGTTCTCGACCATGTTCGGTTACCGCAAATCAAACTGCAAACGTTTTGTGGTGAAATTGATGACTGGTTGAGCTTCCGGGACTTGTTCACCTCTTTGATTCATTGGAGAACCGACTTGCCAGAGGTGGAGAAGTTCCATTATCTAAAGGGATGTCTTCAAGGCGAGCCGAAAGGTCTGATCGACTCGTTGAAGATCACGAAGGCAAATTACCAAATCGCTTGGGACACTCTGTGCAAGCGGTATAACAACAATAAATTGCTGAAGAAGAAGCAGGTTCAGTCCTTGTTCCAGCTTCCGATCCTAACCAAGGAATCCGTGGCCGAATTACGAACTTTAGTGGAAGGTTTCGATCGAATCGTCCAAACGCTCGATCAAATCGTGGAACCAGCGGATTATAAAAACCTTTTGCTGGTAAATCTCCTTACAATGCGACTAGATCCATACACCCGTCGTGCTTGGGAAGAATGTGCAGCTTCCAAGGACCAGGATACTCTGGAGGATATTACCGAATTCCTTCGAAGGCGAATTCAAGTTCTGGAATCCCTTCCGCCAAGGCCGGCGGACCCAAGGTTTCACCAACAACCACCCTCGTCAAAACCCAAACCACCAGCAGTGAAAGCCAGCTATAATTCGGTCCAATCAATCCCAGGAAGATGTGTGGCTTGCAAGGATAGCCACCTTCTATACCAATGTTCCGCATTCCAACAATTACCCGTGGCGGACAGAGATTCACTGCTGAAATCAAATGGACTTTGCCGAAATTGCTTTCGTTTTGGACATCAGGCAAGAGATTGTCAATCCAAGTTCTCTTGTCGGATTTGCAGAAAGCGTCACCACACTCTGTTATGCTTCAGAGCGGAGAAGGACAATCCTACAACGGTAGTATCGGTTGCTGGGGGCAACCACCCTTCAACCTCCCAAGATTCCCATAGTTCTATGGGTCCCAATTCTACCCAAGTGGCCAATATGGCGGCCACGAACGTTTCAGTATGCAATGTTGCTCAAGGGGTTTCATCAACGGTTTTGCTAGCAACAGCGGTAGTCGTTGTCGAGGATGACATCGGCGTCAGGTTCAATGCTCGAGCCCTATTGGACTCCGGGTCGGAGAGCAACTTTGTGTCGGAACGATTAACCCAACGGATGAAGGTCTCCAGGAATAAGGTAGACGTTTCGGTTCTCGGCATAGGGCAGGGAACCACCAAGGTGAAGCATTCGGTGCAAATGGTTCTACGGTCACGAGTTTCGGATTTCTCGCGAGAAATGGCGTTTCTGGTATTACCCAAGGTAACTACCAATCTACCCACAACCTCAATCAATACGGAAGGGTGGAAAATACCAGACGGAATCCAATTGGCGGACCCAGCCTTTTTCCAATCCAAGGAAGTCGACATTGTTCTTGGTATCGAAGCGTTTTTTGAGTTTTTCGAGACAGGAAGAAGAATTCCAATCGGAAATCACCTACCAACCCTCACGGAATCGGTATTCGGTTGGGTAGTCTGCGGTGGCTGCTCAACTTCGAAAGTATCCCAACAAATCAACTGCAATTTCTCAGCAACCACGGAGCTGGAAAGGTTGATAGAACGCTTCTGGTCATGCGAACAGGTGGAGTTCGCTAATTTCTACTCCCCTGAGGAGAAAATGTGTGAAGAAATGTACCAACGAGAAGTTCAACGTGGTTCAGACGGTCGATACACTGTTTCTTTACCTAAAAATGAGAGTACTCTTCGCAATCTGGGTGAATCGTGGAACATTGCCTACCGGCGTCTTCTTGGAACGGAACGGAGATTGGCAAAGGACGAGCAATTGCGGAAACAATACGTTACATTTATGGAGGAATACCTAAACCTAGGACATATGCGGAAGGTGGAACACATTGAAGATGACTCCGTAAAACGGTGTTATCTACCCCATCACCCGGTGCTGAAGGAAGCCAGCACCACCACTAAGGTTAGAGTTGTCTTCGACGCTTCATGCAAAACGTCTTCTGGAGTGTCCGTGAATGATGCGCTTTTGGTGGGACCAGTTGTGCAAGAAGATTTAAGGTCAATCATCCTACGAAGTCGGACGAAACAGATTCTTGTGGTATCCGACGTTGAGAAAATGTTCCGACAAATACTGATTACGCCAGAGGACCGACCTTTACAGTCAATACTCTATCGATTTTCTCCTAACGAGGATGTTGCGGTGTATGAGTTAAATACCATTACATATGGGACGAAACCAGCACCTTTCTTAGCTACCAGGACCCTTCAGCAGTTGGCAACTGATGAAGAATTGAAATTTCCGCTCGCAGCAAGAGCAATCCGTGAAGATGTATACATGGATGACGTCATCACCGGTACGGACGATGTTGGTATTGCCATCCGCATGAGAAACCAGCTATCAGATATAATGGAGTGCGGCGGTTTCAAGCTCAGAAAGTGGTCCTGCAATATTCCAGCAGTATTGGATGGTTTGCCGGCAGAGAACCTGGCCATACCGGATGGTAATGGAGTCAACTTGGATCCCGATCAAGCAGTAAAAACCCTAGGACTAACCTGGATGCCCTTGACTGACACCCTACGATTCCAGTTTGAAATTCCTCCACCCACACTGGACATTCCATTCACGAAACGCCGTATCTTATCAATAATAGCTACCCTGTTCGATCCCCTTGGTCTTATTGGAGCTACTACAGTATCTGCTAAGATATTCATGCAACAACTCTGGACGTTGCAAGATGCGAACGGTGATCGGTTGGACTGGGATCTCCCGGTACCTCCAACGGTGGGTGAGGATTGGCGGAAATTTCACGAAGCACTTCCACTTCTAAATCAAGTCCGTGTGAACCGTTGTGTCATCATTCCCAATTCCACTTCTATAGAGCTACACTGCTTTTCGGACGCGTCAGAGAAGGCTTATGGTGCATGCGTATACGTCAGAAGTCAAGACATGAAGGGAATTGTTCAGGTGCATCTGTTATCATCCCGATCGAAGGTAGCCCCACTCAGAACTCAGTCGATCCCACGGCTTGAACTATGCGGTGCTCTTCTTGCGTCACAACTTTATGAAAAGGTTAAGGCTTCTACAAGATTATCCGTTCCAACTTACTTTTGGACAGATTCAACGTGTGTCTTACGTTGGATTGCAGCTTCGCCCGCAACATGGACTACATTTGTAGCCAACAGAGTAGCGAAGATTCAAACCATAACCGATGAACATAATTGGAGACATGTCGCTGGAGTAGACAATCCTGCGGATCTGATATCCCGTGGAATATCACCTGAGGACATCATCAATAGTAAACTGTGGTGGGAAGGTCCGAATTGGCTGAAGGCAGAGAAAAATACGTGGCCTGGTGTAGCAATACAAGATAACGAACCAGGAGAAGAAGAGAGACGTCGCACAGCAGTTGCGTGCACGATGTCACCCGTTGCCGAATTCAACGACTACTATCTCAATAAATTTGGATCATTTGCTGATCTCATTCGGCGTACTGCTTATTGGCTAAGACTCATGAAGCTCTTGCAAACTCCAAGAGAGAAGAGATCAGGAAACGGTTTCTTAACGACGGCCGAGTTGAGTGAAGCCAAGCATGCTATTATTCGAAACGTTCAGCGAGAAGTATTTGCCGAAGAATGGGAGGCCTTAAGGAATAAGGATAACGTATCTAAGAGGTCAGCACTGAGATGGTTTAACCCATACATCGATAAGAGTGGATTGATTAGAATTGGAGGAAGATTGAAGCATTCGAGGGAACCGGAAGGCGCAAAACATCCAATAGTATTGCCAGCACGACATCAGCTAACTCGATTGATTGTTAGGCATTTTCATGAAAGGCTTTTGCATGCTGGTCCACAGTTTCTTCTAGGAGTAGTTCGACTGCAATACTGGCCATTGGAAGGACGGAAGGTCGCCAGAGAGATAGTACATCGATGTTTGAAATGCTACCGAATTAAACCGTCTACGGTAGAACAATTCATGGGAGAACTACCGTCCCCACGTGTTACTGCTTCCAGACCATTCACCAAAACAGGAGTAGATTATTTCGGACCTGTCTACATTCGACCAGCCCCACGGCGTTCTGCAGTAAAGGCTTACGTTTCAGTGTTCATTTGCTTGTGTACAAAGGCGGTACACTTGGAGCTCGTCTCCGATTTATCAACGGAACGATTCTTGCAAGCCTTGCGTCGATTTATAGCACGCCGTGGAAGGCCTTCCGACATTTACTCAGATAACGGTACCAACTTTGTCGGTGCCAACAACAAACTTTTAGAACTCTTCCGTTTACTAAGGGACCCCGTACACCGTGAACGAATTACAACTGAACTTGCCGACAATGGAATCCAGTGGCACTTCAATCCCCCAAGTGCACCACATTTTGGGGGACTCTGGGAGGCAGCTGTTCGGTCGGCCAAAACGCATCTGCTAAAGGTGATCGGAGAAAGTATCATTTCGTCAGAAGACTTTTCTACATTACTAGCACAAGTCGAATCCTGCCTCAACTCTCGTCCTTTAGTTCCAATGTCGGACGATCCTGATGATCTGGAACCATTAACACCAGCCCATTTCTTAGTGGGTTCCTCACTGCAAGCCCTTCCAGACACTGAACTACTCAATATTCCATCGAACTGATTAAATCAATATCAACAGATTCAACAAAAATTGCAGCACTTTTGGACTCGTTGGCGACGAGAGTATTTGAACCAATTGCAAGCTAGAACCAAACGATGGAAACCAGCTATCCCTGTTGAAATTGGTAAACTTGTCATCGTCAAGGATGAAAACGTACCTCCGATTCGTTGGAAAATGGGAAGAATTATAGCCGTGCATCCTGGTAAAGATGATGTCATTAGAGTTGTTACTGTGAAAACTGCAACCGGTGAAGTTAAGCGTCCAGTGGAAAAGATTTGCATTCTACCGATCCCGATAAATTGCGAGGAAGATAAAGCATCATAAATTAGCCCTACTTCCCTTCCCACACTCCCATCCTGTCGAAGAGGATTCTCTTATTTCTTTTCAGAAATTCAACTAATTTCTGGGTGGGTGAGGATGTACAGTTCTGCACTGCTGTCCCCTACGATCCTGGTTGACCGTGGCGAGCACACATGCACTGAGCAAACAGCACCTAGGAAATACTGACCAAAACAAAACGCAACTATTGTTGACCATCGCCATGATCATCGTCTGGATTGCTACAGTACTTATCACGATCAACCGAGAGATGAGAGAACGACGGAGAATCAAACTGTTCGAATCCCGATTGACCACCGATTGTTGAACTCCAGGTAGCAGTTTGTGGTTATCGAGAGTCTCTACACGACTTCTCTGGATGACCGCAGGTTAACCGATGACCGATGATAGTTTTTTTAGTTCAATTCGAATAGCCGGCGCGAAAGGTCATCATTGGCCCAGTTACCCATTTTAATCTGTGTAGATGTAGTTGTTAACGTTAAATAAATGTAGTTAGAGTAGATTGTGTTTAACTAGAAATAAATGTAGTTTTTGTGAATTCCATCCGCGTGTTGTGTCCGATTCTGTGTGGAAAGCAACCCCAAGGCCTATTACGGTCCCATCCAAGCAGCAATCATCATTCGTGCGAAGAAGGAGGCTTTAGACGAAGTGAATTGGATCCCAAGCTTCACTCCATCCCCAATTGCTGTACAAACCAACCCCCCCCGTGTTGGAGTCGGAAGGCAAACTCCGCTGTAATCGAAGGAAGGTAGGATTCGACTAACCAACAAAGACAATACATGAACAATATATCGTATTGTATTTTCAAAATGTTTGTATGAGAAAATATCTATATTTGTATTGTTACGATACTTAACCACCCATACATTATATTGCATAAATCTCATATACCGTACAGTGAACTGTTCAAAACAATATATTGTACTGTAATAGTATTGTCATTTTACAATATACTGTATTGTATTTCCAATATATTGAATGGTACTGTTTCAATATGTTATATTGTTTTTGTATTGTATTTTTTATCCGGGTTGACATACTGTATCAATCAAAGTATAAAATATTTTGCCCTGATATTCAAGGAATATCTTAATAAAAGTGTTTACTATGGAATGTTGTGCAAGAAAAACCTATCAGAACAAGTCATTTTTTTGATTATTGGCCACATGATCGACCATAGTGCATTTTAAGACCCTTTTAATAGGCTTACGGCAATGCATCTGCTTGATATAAACAATGATGTAATGCTCCATGGTTGATATATGATTGTCTATGGCCTGGCAGAAAGGGCAAATTTTTACAATTTTTATGCCGTGAGTGAAATTTACAAAAAAGGGTAAAAATACCTATTCATTGACAGAATCCGCTCTTACCCGTTAAGAAGTAAACCGTGTTTACTTTATTATACATTAATTACTACTCTATGAGCTCATTAAATTTGGAGAGACACTTCTAGCGGAAATGGGTGAATTTTTACCCATTAAAGGGTATTCGCAGACTACCGTGTAGTTTCATGCGTTTCTGAAGGGCATCACGGAGAGAGAACAATGAAAGGAAGTGAAACACGTAAACACGACTCGTCCAGGACGGAGCGTTGTCATCTGTCATTACAAAGCATTTTGCGAGTGGAACAAAATCTACAAAATCAGCTTAATTTACGGAAAAACTCCCGTCTAACGTTGTTTTCTACTGCTCGTTTATTTCTAAGCTCGTGAAAATGGTCCTAGAAAGTACAATGATGTGCTTTGATAACAGCGATTATCAACGGAATGGCGATTATTTCCCAACCCGTCTGAACGCACAAAAGGATGGCGTAAATTTGGTTTGTTTGTCGAAGGTTCGTTCGAATCCGGAAAACAACGTCGGATTGATGACGCTTTCGAATACGACCGAAGTGCTGGCCACGTTGACCAGCGATGTTGGCCGGATCCTGTCCAAGCTGCACCTGGTCAATCCGGCTGGGAATATCAATCTACTGACCGGATTGAGGATTGCACATCTGGTATTGAAGCATCGTCAAGGTAAGTCAGGGAAGATAGCACACTGGGCAAAACACATCCCTAATCAGGCTTATTTAGAAACCGCTGAATTAGAATCTTGAACTCTGATGGAAAAGTGCTGAATAAATTGACTGGTGCAGGTTTCATCCTGTGTAGACCTCAGGAAGTGATCATTTGTACCTTATTTAGCTGTTTAATGCACAATATCATTGAGATTTTTTTTTTGTTAGAACTAAGTGTAACATCATTTAAAATTCCTGATAACAGTCAAAACTCCATGAGTCGATCATCGATTCAAAGAAATATCGAGGAAATATGCTTTGGAAAGCTGTTTATGTTCCCTCATAATAAACATATTTTTTTGTTTTTGGAATGGTTCCTTGAGTCATTCATTCATTGGTCGGTTTAAAGAGGCTTTATCGACTTCATCCGCAAAATCGGTCATTCGCCTCTCAATTTCCTTGAGTCTATATCGAATCATGATTCGATATAGACTCACTAATTCGCTGCATATCTTTTTTGGATCAGCTGTTGCACAATGCAAACTATGTTACATTTAACAGAATTTTAGACGAAGTTACACCCAGTTTCGACAAAAACAGCAATTTTGTATGACAAACTAAACAGCTGAACAATGCACACAGTTAAGTAGAAATGTGAAAAGTCACTTTCTGAGATTGGCACAAGATGAATCCTGTAGGAATATATTTATGACATTTTTTAAATATTTTTCCATCAGAAATGCATCATTTAGAGATTCTAATTCAGCTATTTCTAAATAAGTCCGAGTACGGGATTGATTATAAAACAATGATTCTACAAATAGTTTAACCTTTCGTAGGTAAGAACCACAAAATGCGGATTGTTGTCTTCGTTGGATCACCGGTCAATCACGATGAAGCCGATTTGGTGAAACTTGCCAAAAAGCTGAAGAAAGAGAAGGTCAACGTGGACATCGTGAGCTTCGGAGATCACCAAAAGAACAATGATATTTTCAATTCTTTCATCAACGTTCTGAATGGAAAGGATGGCACCGGATCGCACCTGGTGTGTGTTCCGCGAGGCTCTGCCCTGTCGGAGGCACTTATTTCATCTCCCATTATCCAAGGTGAAGATGGTACAGGAGGAGCTGGTCTCGGTGGTGCCGGTTTCGAGTTTGGTGTCGATCCTAATGAAGATCCCGAGCTGGCTCTTGCTTTGCGAGTGTCCATGGAAGAGCAGCGCCAACGTCAGGAAGAAGAGCAACGACGTGCTCAAGGTAGTTCCGAAGGGGGCGCTCAGGAAGGAACATCCTCCTCCGGAGGAACTGCATCGGCTAGCCAACCGAATTCGGAGGAAGCTTTGCTGGAGAGGGCACTAGCTCTGTCAACTGACGACGCAATGCCCGATTTTGCAAACATGACCGAAGAGGAACAGATTGCTTTTGCCATGCAGATGTCGATGCAGGATGCTCAGCAAGAGGCTCCCATTTCTCAACCAGCTAAGCGTCAAAAGAAAGATGAAACACCGATGGAAGTCGACGAGGACATTAACGAAGTGATCACCGATCCGGAATTCCTGCAGAGTGTGCTTGAGAACTTGCCAGGCGTTGATCCGCATTCGGAAGCCATTCGTGACGCTGTTGGATCATTGAATAAGGACAAGAAGCAATCCGATAAGGAAGGCGAGGATAAGAAATAAATCTCTCGCTATAATTCTAAATCATTTATATATTTGCTTAAGCCTCAATTGATAACATTTTCAACTGAATAAATACATGATGTATCGATAGCTGTTGCCTTCTTTATTTAATGGAAAGAATTTGCTATTTCTTCACTTTCAAACTTTTTAATTTTAATAAAAGTAGGCATTTTTATTAAAATTAACCAATTTGTGCGAATTGCGAAGGTCCCAGACCATTGATTTAATTTAACGTTCAAGGATCATCATCGTCATCATCGAAACTTCAAAAGCAGTTTTTCTATTCAAAACAAAAAAGTGTTTCGGAAGAATAGCATACAGTGAACACATTTTACCAACCGTGGAGGTACTAAGCACGATTGAACTTCATTCAACCGCATAAATTCAAGAATTGCAATTAATGAACATGTTAATGTTGTCACGGGAAGTAACGACCATTGACTTAATGAGAAGCATGATTTCATCGCAGTAATCCACGGCATATCAGTGAGAAATAATACCTCCACTATTGGTACACTGTTCCTTTAGTTGCGGTATATTTTTAATTTGTGTTCCTATAGTTGCGGTATCCGTGGTTTTCTTATGGGATCCTCCACTATAGGAACACTTTACCGCAACTATTGGTACAAGGAAGACAAGTTCTACCAATTTTAGTGATATTTCATCAATTTTAAAGCAATTTCAACTATTTCGTGTATCAACAATCCAATACGTCGATTAGCAGTGTCGGTTCTCTAGCTAATGCAATAAAATCAGTGAAAATGGCACTACCGCAACTATAGGAACACCCACAACTAATGGATCAGTTACCCTATTGCTATTCAATTATAGAAAATAAATGCATAACTTCGTGAAAATTTCAAAAACTATACTTCAATTATCAATTTCAAAATCGCCTGACGGTCCAATATTTTACAATGTATAGGGGGAGATCCCCCAGTACCGGACACTTAAACCACTAAATTCATAATTCGAAAAATATTGATTTTATAGGCTCGTGTTACCCATTTATTATAAATATTATCATTTTTATAGTGTACAAAAATAAATTTGAAAATATAAATTTTGACACTTCATTTTGATGATGAACTTTAGTACCAAATTAATCGATCTTGAAAGGTGGCACCCAATACCGGACACGATCTGGACATGCCTCGAATTCTGTAAATTTGAACATCATTGAATGTGTACACTATAGGAATAGTTGATAATTACCAATTCAATGCATTTGCAACATTTACAAAAATAATTTGAGTTATTCTTAGTTTGCAAGATGACTATCAAAAACCTCTTTCATATATGATGAAAAATAGCACATTTTACTATGTTATTATGAATGTTCATTCTTTTTAATTTTATTGCATGTTTGATACCATTATCGACGGAACCCATGAAAAATGAAAGTATTTTGAGACACTGATGCAATAATTACAAAGATATCATATAACAAATCCAGCTGTCTGAAACTGAGAGACAGGAGGTGCCTGACCCAAGAATGTGGTATAATCTTGTTATGTGATTCTAGTCGGGTTACTAGTCCAATTGAAAATCAAGTTATTATTCTCAACCAAGAGAACATTTTCGAAAATTCCTGGGAGACTGATTTGGGAGAAGTGAGAACTATTATTAAAACATTCAAAAATATGAAAGCTCCTGGCGATGATGGAATTTTCTACATCCTCATCAAGAAACTTCCAGAAAGTAGCTTATCATTTTTAGTTGATATATTTAACAAATGTTTTCAATTAGCATATTTTCCTGAAATGGAAAAATGCTAAAGTTGTTCCAATTTTAAAACCAGACAAAAATCCTGCAGAAGCTTCTAGCTATCGTCCAATCAGTTTGCTTTCCTCCATCAGTAAACTTTTTGAAAAGGTCATTTTGAACAGAATGATGTTGATGTGGGCCAACGAAAATTCAATTTTTGCCAATGAACAGTTCGTCTTCCGCCATAGACATTCGACCACTCATCAACTTTTACGTGTATCAAATTTGATCCGTTCCAACAAATCTGAAGGCTATTCTACTGGTCTTGCTCTTCTAGACATAGAAAAAGCATTCGACAGTGTTTGGCATGAAGGTTTGATCGTAAAATTAAAAAACTTTAATTTTCCAACATACATTGTGTTGGGGCGAATGGAGCAGAGCTGGGAGCACGGTCTTATACCGAATGACTCCTCGCTTTACCACTGGGCTCTATCCTGACAGCTGGACTGTCATGCGACTGATGCCATGTCAGTTTTGTATAAAAATGTCATTACGACTTCCGCCTACTCGAGTAACACCATTCTATGTACCGGTACCTTTTAATAAAGTAGTATAGTTTTAATTATTGAATCCGCGTACGTTTTATTCGGGTTATAGTTATCACGGCCACCTGTAGACGCGTATTCAACACATTGTTAGAATAATTCAAAGTTATCTGTCAAATCGTACACTTCAGGTTAATTATCAGAACTCCAGATCTGAAAGACTTCCTGTAAGAGCTGGTGTTCCCCAAGGCAGCATTTTGGGACCAATATTATACAATATTTTCACATCTGACTTACCTGAGTTACCTCAAGAATGTCATAAATCCTTGTTTGCGGATGACACAGGCCTCTCCACCAAAGGACGAAGTCTGCGTGTCATCTGTAGTCGATTGCAAAAAAGTTTGATTGTCATATTTTTTAATCACGACTAACCGCCCTTAGACGGGGTGCTCTTTGCGATGTTGCCGGTTAACCTAACGATCTGATAAAAACAAAAGATGACTTGTGGTATTTTCGGCGGCTTCGTTCTCTTCGTCTAGGGTGGTTTTCTATAACCTGAGTGCATGGTTACGTCACGGAAAATTCTCTTTCTCTTTTCTTCTTTCATCACGCTCAATTGACTGTCCTGCTCATTGACATTCACTGCTGGAACTGTTGACATTTTTTTATAAGGAGTTTCGAGATTATGTCAAGCGTGCAACGATCTATTGGGCTCAAATTTTGTACCAAAATCAAACTATTTTTGTTTACCTTAAAATACTAATTTATTCGTGGAATAAATTTGAATAATCCAATACACAATTGTTGGGACAAGAATCAGTAGCTAATTCAATGGGATGTTCATCTTTGCACTTTCATGTCGAATTGCATTGATCAGATCGTAGTTGATGAGGAAGATGAAACGTAGGTTTGATATCTGTAATGGAAAAAATCATTTAGTTTTACTGCAAAACGTATGTAGGGCTGGTAGCGACTAAATTGGACTAAGCTGCCGTGAATCGTAAGTCAGTCCCATCTGTATTTTCGTCAAAATTGACTTGAGCTCAGTTTTCAACATTCACGGGCCGTTTTCGCGTCCTTCACGTGTCGTAGTTGATGGGATCCAGAAGGAGAATAATTTTCTCACGTGCTGTTCTACACTTTCTCTCGTCGATCGCCATCAACGTACCATCCCCGTTGGGAATCGGTTTCACTGTTTCCCAGAGCTCCTCCAGCTCAAGATAAGTTTACACCGCAAACTTTCACGTGGGCCAGTTTTCACGACCGCACAACCGCAAAGGTTTGAGTGGTTCTGAAACTGCTGCTGGATTTGCGGAACCTGCTCCGCTTGGTTGTCGCCAGCTCCGCCGAGAGACATTTTATGCTTCAAGAATCTTCTTTTGAAAAAATACTTGGGCCAATAACCTATTGCAGTAGGCTGTAAAATGGACTACTCTTGGTAGTGGTAGAAACAGAAGAGGGAAAATTGTATTTAAATTCAAATCCAGCCTACTATGTTTGTCGATCGGTCTGAACGCCTACTATAGTATGATACATGTGGAATCCTTACTCTTCCTGCTTACATTTACACTCCTCACAATCCATGAATCCTCGGATTCCGGTCACCATCGCCCACTCACTAGTCTTCCGGTTCTCCACCAACTGACTCTCCACAACAACACTCTAATTGTCAACCCAGCATATATTATACTAATAACCCACATCAGTATCAAGATGTGTATAAATCCATCACAAGGTTTCTCAAGCTTTCAAGCGTAACAATTCAATAGAGTCACATTTTATATCGCAGGGTACCACATCTCGTTTTTTCTCTTAGATTTGAAATCTATTTTTTTCTAGAATTTACCAGATGATAAACTTTTGAGTAGTTCTTATTTTTAGTTCTTTTCTATTATATTTTTCTAAATTCTACCCAGTTATAACAATGACCTTTTCCTTATTTTTTTCTATATTTATGGCGGCAAGAGTGAATAATTAATGTAAATTCTGAATAAGATAACTAACCTCATCTTTTTCATTATTTAACACAACTTAAATTTCTTCACTGATTTCAAAATAGTTTGAGAAAGCCATTCAGCCTTTCAATCAACCAATAACAAAGTTTTGGTTTCTTCATACCTGACATTCGGTTTTACGTCCTTCAATCGATCTGAATACATTAACACATGACGACTGAGTTTTCCTTCTTTTCCTCCTAGCTGTCCAACAAACGTACTGCCTGTTATTTGCGGACTTACACACATATTTAATTAATTGTGTAACTTTGCTAGTGGATATTCCAATCACTTTTATTACACAAATACATCGGAGTCCCGAACGAAAGCAGTAGCGAAGAATCTAATAAATTTGAGAATACGTTCTCAAGCCAACTCGTGACATACAAACATCGTTCCAATTTTATTCCGAAAGACACTGATGATCCTCTCATCTATTTTTCTCTTTCTTTCGTGGAAATTTCGACAAAAATCTGTAGCACACTACATTTTACTTTTACTTTTCTTATATTTCTCATTAGCTGTTATGTGGAACAATCCTTGATAGCTGATAGCAAGCTCTATGTTTTTTTTCTGAATAGTTTCGCCAACAATAAGAGCAACATTGCTCTTAAAAACTGTCTATTTTTATATTAACTGAAACATTTAATTCATTAAAAGACATCCATCACAGAATCATACAGAGTTTCACTTATTCAACCATTTTTTTTTTAAATAAGTTTAAATAAGTCACCTTTGCA
The DNA here is from genome assembly GCF_002204515.2 of Aedes aegypti. Taxonomy (NCBI): domain Eukaryota; kingdom Metazoa; phylum Arthropoda; class Insecta; order Diptera; family Culicidae; genus Aedes; species Aedes aegypti. The sequence continues at coordinate 147,600,577 of NC_035108.1, forward strand.
GCTATTAACAAATTGCTCCATTACTAACATATGCATCTCATATAAGCGTATATGATATATTTTCAAGTTAGTTAGATTGAAGTAAATTTTTATTCACTCCTTGAGAGCCTTCTCACTTATTACATTTATCGTTTCGACTAAACCGTACGATACAAACACAAATTCTAAGCAAACCATATTGGCATACTCCATAATGTGTTTATAGTATTACGCACTTTTCAAGCACTTATCATTTTTCGGTTTAGAATTCATCTTTATGCAGAATGTATTGTATTCACTATAAGCAACATTTCTATTTCTCAACGCTCTCGAGCAATTCTGTGCAGTGCACCAGCTTTATTATATATTATTTTTCATACGCTCTCCGAAAGCTACGCTGTGCAATGCACCATCCTTTTTTTAAGACGCTCTCAAAGGGCTATGACATGCAGTGCACCTGTTTATTTTTTCACACGATCTCGAAGAGTAATGCTGTGCAATGCACCAGCCTTTTTTTCATACGCTCTCGAAGAGCTATGCTGTGCAACGCACCAGCCTCTTTTTCCATACGCTCTCGAAGAGCTATGCTGTGCAATGCACCAGCCTCTTTTTCCATACGCTCTCGAAGAGCTATGCTGTGCAATGCACCAGCCTCTTTTTCCATACGCTCTCGAAGAGCTACGCTGTGCTATGCACCAGCCTTATTTTTTTATACGCTCTCGAAGAGCTATTCTGTGCAATGCACCAGCTTATGTTTACATACCTATGCACTCAAAGAGCAATGCACCATGAAACCACCATTTCTTTTAGTCTTTGTTTAGCCTTTCCCCTTTGCGTAAAATAGTCAGATTTAAACTAGCCGTTTATGTATCTGTTTTCAGCTCTAGTCTCAAAGAAAACGGCAAATATAACAGCAATTCTCAATTACTTTTTTCAAATCGACGTAAGTAACTTTCATACAGTATTGTGAACATTAATTAAGAAGAATCATAAACTGTTTTTATAGGTGGTTTGAACCGTATCCTTTTTTGTTTTCGTCATGTCCATCGCTTAAATTTAGCATGCAATCAGCTCGCGTTAAAATACTATGTAGTACCTATCGTTTCTCACAAGAATTGTGTGACATGCCGTTTAATTCAGTTACTTACGACCTTTTTGTACCAGTGTAAAATCGATTCAAGCAGTGTTTTGTTTTGATTCGAGGTTAAGGCCGCACGGGACGTCATCATAATCACCCTATCCGATTGAAGAAGCAAATATCAAGTACCACTCGATATATCGATGCAAAAATTTATCACTATAATTCTATAAGGTAGTGTACAACCCATTATATTTTCAGCTTCATCGGTTCATTAAAATTCGAGATCGGCTTCAGCAAAGTTTTGATGATAATTGTTAGTGAGACAAAAAATAAGGATAATAACACGGTCTCCCGTGTCACCTTAAGTCGCTTTGCCTCTCCATACAACGGAGCAGTGAAAGTAATGGTTAGGTTGTGGAAGTTGAAAATATCACTTACGTCGTTTTGTAAATCCTGAAATTAATCGTTCTAAAAGTGTAAAATCGTAATGGTTTAGAGCAGATCGTGATTTCGTCTTCGAAACACGTAAGATTGATAAAGCAAGTTTGTTTACTCTTTTTTTGGCTTGAGACTGTTTGAAAAAGTTTTCGAGAATTTATTACTCACAGAACTTTCCATTATGTAAATCATTACTATTTCATGTCATTAATAACGCGAAATCATCTTATCAAACAACAGCCTCCAGGAGCATTGTAGCGCATCCTTCCCTATCTTAACATGCGCCATACCATAAAGCATTATCACTTGTCATTTCTCTCGTTGCACACACGCCTTCTAACAATCGTCTTCCCATCATCCGATCTGCTATTCCATCTTCCGGACCAAGTTGCAAGAAGTTTAATCTTTGTTCTTACCTATCCAGGATACCGATCCCATGCTCGTCGCCACTGTGGAATCCTTACTCTTCCTGCTTACATTTACACTCCTCACAATCCATGAATCCTCGGATTCCGGTCACCATCGCCCACTCACTAGTCTTCCGGTTCTCCACCAACTGACTCTCCACAACAACACTCTAATTGTCAACCCAGCATATATTATACTAATAACCCACATCAGTATCAAGATGTGTATAAATCCATCACAAGGTTTCTCAAGCTTTCAAGCGTAACAATTCAATAGAGTCACATTTTATATCGCAGGGTACCACAATACATATATGATTACTTTATCTTTCAACAGTTCCAAATACCGAGCTTCCAAGCGCTAGTCCCTTTACGTCGCTGTGGTGTTCGCCGAATGATGGTCCCTTGAATATCGAGTTGTTCATATTTGAAAAAATGTCTGGAAATCTACCGGTCAACCATTATTCTGAATTCTCATGCTAAGAACAATGTCTCGTCAATTTTTTTTTCTATCTTTATTAACGAGATTTTTAGCCCTGGGCTAGTTCATCTCGGGACCAACGGCTTTACTTCCCTTCTGAAGGAAGTCGTCACTGAAATTTTTAGTGACTATCTCGGGGATGGGATCCGATCCCAGGTCCTCGGCGTGAGAGACGTGTGTTCTAACCACTACACCAGGTCCGTCCCCTATGTCTCGTCAAGTTTTTAGCTCATTTAATAAAGATTTCAATATGCTTCAAGGTAAAAATGTGTTTTTGAGCTTATATCAAGGTTTGAAAAGTCATAACTAGCATTTGAAAAGTCAAAACCACTTGCTATTACCAATATTTGAAAGCTAATTCTATTCTGTTAAAGTTTGTCGAACACGCTAATAAGATCAAATTGAGTTTTAACATTATTTGATCGAGCTATGTTCTCCACAGTACCCTGAAATCACAGTTTTTCTAATATATATGGTACAAAAACACATATTGACATTATTTTTTCAGGGCATAGTCAAAGGGAATAGAACATTGTAAAGCTATAAATTCATTAACCATTAACAGCTTACATGTTACCTAAGGCAATAAATTACCAAAAATGCCCAAAGAACGAACACTGCATCGCAATCTGATGATAGTTAAATCGCGCATGACACATGTGCCGACGAATGAATGAATGGACCAATGCATGAGTTCATCATTTGACATTTTAGCGGTGCCGTGTTATTTATGTGACCATGGAAACCAGTGAATTCGGCACCGCTCAAACGTCAAATTCGTGAACTCGTGCACTGATCCATTGAACACGTTAGCATTGCTTTTTCTTTCCGATGGACCGATGCACGGGATCTTCGGATAAGTGGGTGTATGTGTTCTTGTTCATCCGTTTTCTCTTATAATTCAAATATTTCAGAACAAATAAACGCTGTTCGCATGACCAACGAGTGTATTCATTAGCTAAATAATGAATATCAATGAAAAAAAAAACATTTTGGTCATGTTGGAGCTTACGTCGACTATGCAAATGTAGGTAGTTAATATGCTAAAGTTTGTGACAACCTTTTGAAAAAATAATTGAAGTAATACGCAAAAAAGCTGCATATTTCTTAAATACACGGTATTAGGCTAATACACGAAATAAAGAAAGTCACGATATAGAACGAAAAATTAACATTTTGATATTAGAGGAATAAGAGATAGAAAAATTGATTCTATAACATTCCCCAGAAAACCATTCCCCAGAATTCCGTTCCCCAGAATGAACCATTCCCCAGAAAATCATTCCCCAGAATGTAACATTCCCCAGAATGCACCATTCCCCAGAAAGCTATATGAATATCCATTTTTTTTCTTTTTTTAATTATTGCTTTGCGTGAGTCACTTATGTGGGGGCCCAGATAGCCGTAGCGGTAAACGCGCAGCTATCCCACCGATCGAGGATCTTTTCGGATTGGAAATTTTCTCGACATCCCAGGGCATAGAGTATCTTCGTACCTGCCACACGATATACGCATGCAAAAATAGTCATTGGCATAGTAAGCTCTCAGTTAATAACTGTGGAAGTGCTCATAAGAACACTAAGCTGAGTAGCAGGCTCTGTCTCAGTGGGGACGTAACGCCAGAAAAGAAGAAGAGGAGTCACTTATGCGACAAAACAAATATGTAGGTAGGGGGTTAGGGGTATAATGAACACACGGGGCGAAATGGACACCCCCTTACTGTCTGGGAATATGCATATTTCAGCAAAACTTTATAAACTGTACGAAATCTGTATTGTATATGAACTTTTTGACGGTATAAAAGTTTACGCTTTGCTTCATTTGTCCTCTGAAATTCTACTATATTTTTTTCTCAGCTTCAAATTAGTTTATAAGCAGAGCGCTGGAAGAATTTAATTTTAGAGCAAAGAAACATATTTCCATTCTATGTAAAATAAGCATTTACCTAATGTGTCCATTATCCCTCTAATCCCCCTATTCATGACTATTTGGCATATTATAATAATACACCCTTCTTTTAATAAATTCCCATAAAATATATGGACTATATGTTTATTTTTGCCTATATAGTGATGCACCCTTCTTTCAGTATTATCTCATTAATGATATAGGCAAAATTTTTAGAAAGAGCCGTAGAAAATTTTTTATTTTACATAATTCAATGCATACTATGTTTAATGTTCTTACATTCTAGTTCTGCACGCCTACTATTACTGACAACACTCCTCCTCGTGCGGATCTGGATTGACGCCTAATTGTTTTCGCAGATTCTCCAAACGAACACGGTGTAGTGGTTTGGTCAATAAGTCGGCAAGCATCTCCTCAGACGGACAGTACTGCAAATTGATTTGTTGCTGTTGATGAAGATCCCGGACAAAAAAGAATTTTGTTTCAATGTGCTTCGTCTTGCGTTCCAAGCGGTCACTCTCAACCAACTTTATGCAGCTTTGATTGTCTTCATATACGGTGATGGCTTCAGTAGATTGCTCTCCAATTTCTTCCAATAGTCGCTTCATCCATATGAGTTCCTGGCAACCTTCTGCTAGAGCTACCAGTTCTGCTTCGGTTGAGCTAAGAGCCACACATGACTGTTTCCTGGAACTCCAGTGGATTACGCCTCCTCCGAACAAGATTAAATGTCCGGACTTGGATTTCCGGTCTCGCTGATCACCTGCCCAGTCTGCATCAGCATACATCGCCAGACCGGTGTTCGAGGATCCGAGAGTCAACTTAAAGTGGCTGGTTGCTCCCAAATACCTCAGCACTCGCTTCGCTTCATTCCAGTCTTGCTGGTTTGGACAACTGGACTTTTGTGCCAAGATCGTGGTACTTACTGCGATATCCGGACGAGTGTGTAATGCGACATAGAGTAAACCTCCAATCAAGCTCAAATATTGGCTATTATTCGGAAGCTGGTCATACTCCTCCTCCTTCAGTTGTAGGTATCCAGGATCAAGCGGAACCTTTGCTGGCTTGGCGTTTTCTAGACTGAACCTCTTGAGCAGCTTTTGGATATACGCCTGCTGGTTGAGCTTGAACCCGTCACGACCACGTTCCACTTGCATTCCTAGGAAATGACTGACGTCGCCAAGGTTTGTCATAGCGAAATGCTTTTCAAGATAGTCCAAAATTGATTGGAACTCCTCCTCAGTTTCGGTAACAACAATCATGTCATCCACGTAGATGAGAATGTACGTGAATGATCCTCCTTCTCTGCGTATGTACAAACATGGGTCGGATTTCGATTGGACGAATCCCATCGCCTTGAAGACGGAGTCCACCTTTTTGTTCCATACGCGCGCGGATTGTTTGAGGCCATACAGGCTCCTCCTGAGACGACAAACCGTTCGTTCGTTTCCGGAATGGAAGCCATCTGGTTGACGCATATAGATGACTTCGTCCAGCTCTCCGTTGAGGTACGCCGTCTTAACGTCTACATGCTTCACGAACCAATTGTTACGGGCGGTGACGGTCAACAGAGCTCGAAATGTGGCTTGCTTCGCCACCGGTGCGAAAACTTCATCGTAATCCACACCAAACTTTTGCGTAAAGCCCTGTGCTACAATCCTCGCCTTATGCCGTACGATGTTGCCTCTTTCGTCCCGTTTGGTTTTAAACAACCATTTGCATCCTATTGCACGCTCACCGGGTGGCAGGTTGACAAGCTCCCACGTGTTGTTCCTTATTAACGCCTGATATTCGTCCTCCATTGCAGTTTTCCATTGGTTGGCATCTGCGGATTGCAGGGCTTCCGAACAGTTCCGGGGGTCGCCAGATTCCTTACTGACGAGACAGTTGCTTATCGTTGGGGTTTGATGCGTTTGCAGATTTGATGCGGGGGCCGATGTCCCATCTGAAGATGTATCGCCGCGGGAATTGGCGGCTGGTCGAACGCTGTGCTGGCCTGCAAATTTGTAGGACGGTAGACCTTTGCTCGGAAGAGAAAAATCAAGGTACTTGCCTGGTAAAGCGCGCTCCCTGCCGCTGCGCCTCAACACCTGTGACTCGGGTGGATATGAAGATTGTCGCGGAGGGAGCGCAGTGATGGTCACGTCACCGGATGCATCATCCGAGAAATCGCCTTCGCTGGTTTCGACTTACGAGAAGTAGTTTGAAGCTTCGGAATCATCAGAATCGTCGGACTGTACCTCTTCTTGATCAGGTCTCTCTTCTGGCTCGGACGGATCGACTACTTCATCAGCTGGTGTTTCTTCGAAATCTAGCCTGACAAAAGTACGTACCGGTGTTAGCTTCTTCGCTTGAACTGGTACTGAAGTGGATGCCTCTACGTGAGACGGTTCGCTGATGAAAACGACATCTCGGGACTTGAACACCTTCCTTGTTGCAGGATCGTATAGGCGGTATGCCTTGGTGTTTTCGTCGAAACCCACAAGTGTAGATTTCTTCGACTTAGGGTCCCACTTGCGGCGCTTCTGCTTTGGAATGTGTGCCATGACCCTGGCACCAAACACACGGATGTGCGATAAATCCGGCTTGCGACCGCTCCATGCTTCTTCTGGCGTCCGCTTGTGCCCTTTGATTGGGGAACGATTCACCAAATATGTTGCTGTTGCCACCGCTTCGGCCCAGAACGCCTTCGGTAGATTCGCTTCAAACAGCAAACATCGAGCCCTCTCGACAATTGTTCGGTTCACGCGCTCCGCCAAACCGTTTTGCTCCGGGGTATATTCCGTTGACGTCTGGTGCCGGATGCCTAGTTCCTTCAGCCGTTTCTGGAAAGACTTATTAACATACTCCTTACCATTGTCTGTTCGGAGAATTTTCAACTTGCATCCGGTTTGCCGCTCAGCCAGACTGTGGAATTCATTGAACGCTCTGAGTACTTCGGCCTCGGACTTCCTCTCCAGAAAATAAACGAATATGCGCCGAGTCTTGTCATCTGTAAACGACACGTAGTACCGACTTCCGCCCAGGGACGTCTCCTCCATGGGGCCACAGATGTCGGAATGTACCATTTCCAGCACCTCGCTGGCTCGATGTCCTTTCTTAGGGAATGGTAGACGGGACTGCTTCCCCATCGCACATATGGTACAATTTCCGGTGGTCGTCTCGCTAAACTGGATACCAGAAGCTAAGTCTTCCTTCAGTTGCTTCAGGCTGCCGATGCTCAGATGTCCCATTCTTCTATGCCACAATTCCATACTGCTCGTCGTGCATGCTAACGATGAAGCTGTTGTCGTTTTCTCCTCGAATCGAAACAGGCCTTTCTCCGTATCATGGCATCCCGTTGCTATGACGGTACCTGACGGATCGATCACCTTCACACCGCCAGCAGAAAATTGCACCACGTGACCACGGCGAACGATTTGGCTTACCGAGAGGAGATTATTGGACATCGAGGGGATGAGTTTCACGTTGTTCACTTCTATCGGTGGGCACTCGGGACTGCACTTCGCTTTCAGTTTTACCAGACCCGTCGCAACGATGTTCATCGCCACTTTATCTGCTGCAATTACCGTACCGCTTGCTGTCCTCGGGTTCACCAGAAGTTTGCTGTTGTTGGTGAAATGATCCGATGCTCCTGAATCGAAATACCACGCTTCGGAATCGACACTGTGGTTTGTCGATAAAACGGTATTGAACGCTGATCCTCGGTTTACCTTGCAATCTTTAGCGATGTGGCCAAACTTCCGGCAGCGCTTGCACCGGGGACCTTTTGGTTGCTCAGCTGGCCTGTCGGTTGCGCTTTGCTGCTTTCTCGCCGGTGGGCCCCGTCGTCCAACGAACGCTGTCTTGTCAGTCGTCGTCTGCACTTCCTGGAGTAATTTGGTTTTTATGCTGTCGCCGGTGATTGCGGTTCCGGAGCTCTCAAGTGCCATAATCATGGGCTTATACTCCTCCGGCAGTCCTGCTAACAGCAAAGTTCCTACCCATTCTTCAGAGATTTCGAAACCAACACCTCGCAGCTGATGAGCGGTGGAAACAATCTGGGTTACGTACGTGTCAACGGAATTGCACGAGTCCAACGTCGTTGAAATGAGCTTCCTGAGCAGGCCTACACGCCGGGTTAGACCGGTGTCCTCAAAAGCTGCCTCAAGCTTCGCCCAAGTTTCTCGAGCAGTCTTCGCGTCCTTCACGTGCACGTAATTAACGGGGTCGAGTAACAGGATTATTTTAGCACGAGCCTTCCTGTCCTTTCGTGCGTCCACATCCGGAAATGTTCCGTCAGGATTCGCTATCGGTTTCACGGCTTCCCAAAGATCTTCGAGTTCCAAAAATGTTTCAACTGCGAATTTCCATGTTGCCCAGTTCTCACGGCCGGACAGACGTTCTATGGACGGCAGCGTCGACGAAATTTGAACGGGATTTGGGTTTGCGCCTGGATCTCCGACTCCGCTTCTTCCTGCTTCACTTCTGGACATGGTTAAAGTTTTCTTCAATTCTTCACAAGGCCCATAACCTTTTAGAAAGAGCCGTAGAAAATAACTTCTAGTTTGGTTGACGTTTGAGAGTGGAATGAAAATTTTTTATTTTACATAATTCAATGCATACTATGTTTAATGTTCTTACATTCTAGTTCTGCACGCCTACTATTACTGACAACAAAAATATATCGATGGAGAGCCCATATAGCATAAGGTCATTTGGCATAAAATGATTTGGTATAGAGCCATTTGCCATCCAGCCATACTTATGCTCCTTCTTTTCAAAAAGGATGTTCTTCATGTTATTCCAAATGGTCATTGGTCAAATGACCATTATATCAAATGGTCCTTGATCATTTAATCAATCATGCCAAATGCCTTCTTGCCATTTGGTACCCTTACGGAACATTTTGTCTATATCGTCAACAGGATAAGACTGAGAGAAGGGTGTAACACTATTTTGTGCAAAATTAAACAAGTCATTTGTAATTTGGACTTGACGTAAAGAAGGTCGTATCATTTTAATGTGCAGAATAGTACGTTTTTATTCTGCCGAGTTTACATTTTCATTTTCATTTTGCAGCGTTTGGTGGGGCAATGAGAGCGCAAGTCAGTCCAAAGCCGGGGGAAGGGATAGGTAATGGCCGTAATAGTCTATGCGGACCACTTGAACACCATCGGAAAGGATAAGAAGGGTTGGGGTAGGGTATAGGGAATGGAGAAGACTTGACACAGTAATGCGATTAATGCTGCAAAATGTAAATGTGCTGAAAGCAATTTAATTTGAGTTTTGAAGTTTGATTTGACTTATTAAAATTCCAAATAGATCGGCCATTGTACAAGTAAGAAGGAATATGCTGATCGCTTTCTAGAAATTTTATAAACAACAAAATAATAACAATATGAGAGTGATGCTAAGGGCTGCTGATGGCACAATGCGACGCTTCAGGAGATTTTGATACTGATTGATCATTACTATACAGAGCGCAATTCAATCGATGGTGATAACTTTACAAACTTTATCTGTTTTTACACTGTTTGACGATGCTGATTTATATAAAAATATTTTAAAAATATTTGATATCATTAGTTCATTTGTTTGTGTGATCTAGGTGTCAATATTGAAAAAAAAAATTACATACCCTTGATGATAATACTTCCCTGACCAGAAATATTATATTTTGAGCGCCCTTTTCGAAGCTATTCTATCCAGGTATCCAAAATTCAAAACCTTGTCAAGTATAGAAAATTGATTTTATTTCATTTATTACTACATTGAAGCTACATTGTACTTATTAAGTATTAGGTATTATTTTATGTTTTTATCACTATTGATATTATCAAGGCCAGAATTCCCAGTGAGTGAAGAATTTTATAGTACTAGAACACCATAGAAGATCGCTAAACATTACCTAATCATGAAACGGCTTTTTGCTCTATTATTTTAGGTAGATGCTATTGATCTCCCTTAGCTCCTATCCGCAACCCGGTGCACGTGCCCTGTTTGTTTTCGAAAACCTCGTAGAAGATTACAAACCGTCAATGGCATTCCCAATTACTACCCCACGTTGCACATTCAAGGGTCTGATTGTGCTCCTAACCCACCCTCAGTTCATAATCTTCACGCCATCTTGAAATTATATTTTCCCGAAGTGAAAGTAATTTTGATGAGTGATAGCCTAGTGCAGCCCAACTGCATAGTACAGTAGTTTAACCAGAATCTTAAGGTCAATTATCATTATCAATTATCAAAATTCATCGCTCCCTGGAACATATAATCCAAGGGGTTTTTATTCTGCCGAGTTTACGTAATAATTATATCGGAAACGTATAATATAATACTACGAACGTCTTTATTCTAATCGATGTAGTCCCAAAAAGTAAGAGATGATGCACCTTCTTAAAACATTGATGAAAAGCTGCATACATCACTACATTTGATAAAAATTGGACATACATGAGAAATTATACATTTGGAATCTACTATACCAAAAGAAGGGTGTAGCTCTATTTTGTGCAGAATAGTGATGAGTTGTATATTCTTCTTCTTCTTTCTGGCGTTACGTCCCCACTGGGACAGAGCCTGCTTCTCAGCTTAGTGTTCTTATGAGCACTTCTACAGTTACAGGGTGTCTACTCATTTACAGAAATGAAATTCCCTGATATTTCCAGGTTTTTCCAGATTAAAAAAAATATTCCAGGTTTAAGAAATGCTCTAAAATACATAAATGACGAAAGATTGAATATGGGTGACTAAAGATTTATTTTCAAGTAGGTATAGGTAGTTTGGCCTCGAAACACTTAAAATACTTCAAAAATATTCTTTATTTGTTTGTTCTAAATATGTAAACTTCATACTAAAAATAGAGAAATTTATGATTTTCATTCAATTTTCACCAACAACAAAAATGTTTATAAAATGATCTGAAAGTGTATATAATCAACAACATCAGATATGGAAAAAATACTCTATTTGATATTGATGAAAAAATAACCTTTCCATTTAAATGGGATTCAGATTTATCGATATCCAGCGACGTACCCAGAATATTTCTCTAGAGGGCGTTATTTTTTCATAGTTGATATCTTCGGGAAAACTGTAAACTTCTTGCACCTATTACTCCAAAGATCTCTTCAAGAGTTTGTTTTGCGAATTTTACGAACTTTTTCATGTAGTTCTTACAAGAATTCCATCACGATTTCTTCAAGAAAAATCAAGGAAAAACTAGACTCCTGCATCTACCACGGCTGGTTTTCTAAATACAAATCATGGTTTCAGTTCAAAAGATTATCATATTGGTTGGTTCTTTATCATGGCGTAGAAATTACTTCAAAGCTTCCATCAGGATGTCCTTCAAAGATCGTTTCAGGCACTTTGCAAGAAAGTCCCAAGATCTTCAGAAAAATTATCCATTGAGTCATTCATTGATTGCCCTAGGACTTACTTTTTGTTTTTTAAAGAAGAAATCCTAAGGAAGTCTTTAAACATTTTCTCCAGTTTATTCATCCAAGGTTGTCTCAAGGAAAATATCTAGAATTTTTTTCAAATTCGTTTACAGAAATTTAAAAAAAATCGCTTTGAATTTCTAAAGAAAATCCTAGAGTAATCTCTACAACAGCAAATTAAGAGCACTACAACGGTCAATTTTAATATAAGAACATTACAATTGTAAATTGTGGAACACTACAATAGCTCTTTGACAGAATAATCTGGGGTTCTCTGGAACTTTTCATCATCATCATTGAACCCTTCATCATAGTCGTCTGTTTAGGAATTTGGTTGGTGACTAAAACGTGAACAAATCAACTTCAAGCAAATCGTAATTCGGTCGAACTTGAATCGGGTTGGAGTTGAAAATGTGAAACAGGTTTTTCCAGTTCCAACTCAGGTTCAAAAACGAGTTCGACAAAAGCAAGATAAACATGAATGAGATGGATGTGCGCCAAATATTCGAGTGTTATTAATTTACAGCGAAATCTCCATGATGTTCAATGACTCGATATCGACTCATAGATGCATACTTAAAACAAAATTGTATGCTTACTATGATGATCCCTTAAAACAGCTTTCCAAAACATTCCTGCTCCATGACTCGATATTTCGCTGAGTCGATGGTCTTTTCACCACAACTGAAATTTTAAAAATTGTAATTACATCAGCTTTTCGGGGGTATATGCTAGAAATTTTGGTAATATTCTACACTTTAGTTCATAGAATCTTCTGGAACTTTTGAAATATTTCACAACAGAAGGAACACTACAACAGCATACAAGACTAATTATTTCATATCAGAACACTACAACAGTATTGAGGCCTAGTGCTCGATGGAGTATGGCCAGAGCATAAATTTAGGCGATTTTGTGGTCATCAGTATCGAGCGATTTAAAAGATTATACGTAGCTTTTCGCTTTAAAATTTCGTTGGAACGTGGCTAGCCACGTCGGGTAAGCTAGTAACTGTAATAATTTCTGTTGTATTAAGGTTCCACACCAGACCTCAAATGAAGTTTTTAAGAATCCATGGAGATTAAGAAATCGCATTTTTTAAAATTATTAGTGAAGTGTTTGAACAGCAGCAATAATATTTTGATGAAATGCTGCAGAAATTTTTAGAAGAACATAATAAGAAATCTCAAGTGGAATTTTTCGAGGATTTTTTTTTATTTCATCGAATAATGCCTTAACATTTCAGTTGTCACGCTGTTGTATTTTGTACATCATTGCTGGAAAAACCTCGCTTTTCGTTCACATCAGCATGGTGGTTCTGACGGTCGCTCACCGCGCGGCGACTGGAAGGTTAAGAAATTTTTAAGCAATTCCGAAGAGTTATTGTGTATGAATTTTTTAAAGTACCTTTTTAGAAATTTCTGGATCAAATGAAAAAAAGGCATAGGAATTAATTTCTTGGAAATATGTCGAGAAGATATTTTTCAAAAACTCTGGAATTAACCTTTGTGCAAGAACTTTTGTAGAACCTGTCCTAGATGTAACAGTTGAAGAAATTGGCGAATAAATAGTGGAAAAACATCTGGAAAAAATCCAGATCTCTCTATGAAATTTACTGGAGGTACGGTTGGAGAGCTCTAGGATTTTCTGGACCAAATTCTGAAGAAATTGCTCTAAGCATCCATTGATAAGTTCCTGAAGGTATTCCAGAAGGAATCTTTGCAGAAATAGTCACATAATAGTCTCTGAAAGTTTTTCTAGCCTTTATAATATTGCACTAGAACTCATTGCGAACAGATTAACCCTTTTTTCCCAAAACATTTTTAAAATATACTCGAACAAACAATATTTCAAGTGGTCTAATTTTTCATAAATCAGTTTATTTTTGTTTTTAATAGTACCGTAATTTCGGGTGAAATTGATCATTTTTCACAGTGCTTCTAGTCTGTTTTCTATAATGTTAATAATGCCAAACAACTAAATGCAGGATAACAAGTACGAAGGTGAGCCTCATCGACTTATGTACCGAAATTTTCTAACAAATGTCATTTTAGTGTTAACAAATACCTCTAAAATAAAAAAATCAGAGGAACTCATTTCGGGGTGAAATTGATCACTTGTCAATACCATTATCGTTAGTTTCCAAAACAACTCTATATGATAAATTTGAGCTCCCTGAATCCGAATATGCTTGTAAAATTCTTAACAATGCAATATTTATATAAATAACGAATAGTTAAATTTCAAGAATAACGCGGAAAACGCCTAAATGTATGCATTTTCATAAGGAATTCAATGATATATAACATAAATTCAATTATTTCAACCATATGAACAAATTGGTACGAGTTTTGGTGATGAAATCTGGTTTGGGGATATATCTCAAGCATCCTAACAAACTTTCAGGTTTATAGCAAGTTCAAATCCTTGCTTATTAATAGAGGTTCATAGGTGTTTGTCAGTACTGCACCGTGCATGATTTTGAAATTTTACGTTATTTTCATAGTAATAAACATTCTTTAACGCAAAAAAACTTCAAAACACACAATTCGACAATAGTTAAGACAAGCAACGTTCATTTACTGCAACTTACATTGATATTTGTGCTCCATTACGAATCAATAGAATCGTGTGATACGATGATCAATTTCACCCTACTGATCAATTACACCCGATTTTACGGTAATTTGATTGTACGTCAATAGTTTTACTGTTGAAACAGTTTGTTAAATTTTAGAATAATCTGATGAGTAAAGAATGATATTCTTGTAACTAATACATAGTATTCATCTGTTTCGTCTAAAATTAATGGAGTTCTGGAGGTACCATGAGGTTTTGGGTTAAGACAAAAAAGTGACTTTAGAGACCATTTTGATTAAAATGTTTTTTTCAACCTTAACCAAAAGCAGAGTTTGTTTAGAGACATTTCATTTCATTTTCATTTTCATTTTGCAGCGTTTGGTGGGGCAATGAGAGCGCAAGTCAGTCCAAAGCCGGGGTAAGGGATAGGTAATGGCCGTAATAGTCTATGCGGACCACTTGAACACCATCGGAAAGGATAAGAAGGGTTGGGGTAGGGTATAGGGAATGGAGAAGACTTGGCACAGTAATGCGATTAATTGTAATTGTAATTGTAATTGCTCAATCCACACCCTGGCAGACAATTATCCGCCCATCTAGACACGGGCTGGGTGAGGACCTACCAAGCCTCCCCCGTTAACATGTCCTATACCGTTTAGCACACCGGGATCTTCCACAAGCAGGCGCCGGAATTAAAGCGGTCCCACAAGCTTCAGATACATTAAATAGATATAGTCCCTCTGGCACTAAACCGAATAGCGGCCTTCATATCATCACTAGCACTGCCTATCCCGCACGCCAAACAAAATGCCGGAAGTAGCGTGCCGTGTAGAACATCTGATGTTCTACACAGCACATCACCTCCGACACCATGCTCAACGTACAGCAAAGACATCGCTAATAAAAAGCGGAATGCGTCATTCGATTCAGTGCCAGAGGGACTATAAATGTAACGAAGAGGAAATGAAAAGATAGTAGAGATGGTTTGGTTGTTGGATTGCTGAAACGAGAAGAAATAAAGTCATTACGTTAAAACGTGGTTTTTATAGTTGAATAAATGTATCGATAGTTTCTCATCTGTTTCTTTTCCGTGTCGTAGTTGCGTCGATTCTATCCACCTCGAGTTTTGTCGTCTCCGCTCGAGCAATGAGGACCGCGATGAAATGAAAATATAAAAAATATGACCATTAGTGTTTATCTATTATTTAATGTGGTTCTCATTTGCTTTTAAATACCTAAGTAACATGTGAACTCTGCCTCTATCAGAAAATTCTAATGAATTATATTTTATTCTCCTGCACTTTCCCTAACACAAAGTATTCCTATTTAGTAAGACATTTACAAGTGCAAAAGCGCAAATAAAAGTGTGGGACCTCATCGAATCATGTTGATGCCCTCAGAGCACTCATTCTTCGATTTGCGAAAAATGAGTCCGCTGAAAACACCGACCCGACTCGACGCAATCGTGCACCTCTACCAACGCCTCCGCACATGTAAAAACTTCTGCGATAAACCTGTGGTGTGAAAGAAATGCGCAATATTATTTTAATTTCAATCCTAACTGCATGACCCGTAGGCTCTATGCGTATGATTGTTCATTATTTTATCTAAATATACCAGTTATTCCTGTACATCAGAAGAAAAGAAAAACGATTAAGAATATCTTGCAGCGTAAAGTTTAAGTGATCAAATATTAATCCTTTCTTCGAACCTAATTTCATTATACATTGGGTTATGCTATGCTTTGCGTGTGATACGAACAATTAGATTTATCAATATAATGCATTAGCATCCAAACAAATACCCTAGAAAATTTTCTTATTGTCCGACAAACATTTCAAAACAATTACGAACTGCAAAAATTCAACGGTAACTTTACTCAACAAAGCTTTCATTCGATCACCCTTAAAATACACAGTCATCAGTAGACCATGCACTATAATATCCTCCTAATATAACGCAGAGCTAAAAATCCTCTCTTGCGTTACCCAATCTGAACAAGAAAACATTTTCAAATACTGCCCATAATTTGTGCACGGCAAAACAGATTCCACTTTCTACGTAATGTAACCTAGTATGAGTAGCTGCCCAACTCTCCAGACCTGCGCCCTCCAAGATCCAAGGTGCTGCTGCCTTACGTTCAAAACTTCTTTCCTCAAAGTCTGTCTATCAATTCCGAACTCTATTGCATACTACCATACCAATCAGACCCTATTCCTGACAAGACACAGAGTCATAACCCCAATGTGATGGATTTACCCAGTAAATCCACAACCTTGTCCTAACCCCTCTTACGTTTCGCTATCCTCGAAAGTCACCCATATTGATGCTTGGCAAAAAATATCAGTATTCAATCCACAAATCCCAGATTACACCACATTACGTTGGTCCGTTTGGCGTCGCCGGTGGATACCTGTTCTGACATTCGTTTCTTTTAAACTCCATTTCAACCATGTCCCTCCACTTTATCAATACGAATGTTGACGAATCACGATAATCTGAAGATCGTGACCAGAACGGAGGTAGGATAAATCACTAGGGACCAACTACCACCCTTGGCACAGTAATGCGATTAATGCTGCAAAATGTAAATGTGCTGAAAGCAATTTAATTTGAGTTTTGAAGTTTGATTTGACTTATTAAAATTCCAAATAGATCGGCCATTGTACAAGTAAGAAAGAATATGCTGATCGCTTTCTAGACATTTTATAAACAACAAAATAATAACATTATGAGAGTGATGCTAAGGGCTGCTGATCGCACAATGCGACGCTTTAGGAGATTTTGATACTGATTGAACATTACTATACAGAGCGCAAATTAATCGATAGTAATAACTTTACAAACTTTATCTGTTTTTACACTGATTGACGATGCTGATTTATATAAAAATATTTTAAAAATATTTGATATTAGTTCATTTGTTTGTGTGTTAATAATGGAAAAATTTTACATACCCTTGATAAAATACTTCCCTGACCAGAAATATTATATTTTGAGCGCCCTTTTCGAAGCTATTCTATCCAGGTATCCATGTACTGCTTTCAATCCTGAAATTATTCTTATTGTGCATGCTCATGCATTATATCAGTGATGCTCATAATCATGCAACAGATAAGAAGGGGAGAAAAAGAGAATATAGGAACAGTGATTAGTAATGAGTTAATTATGTAGTTTTGTTAGAATTATAAACAATTAAACAGCAGTAATGAATAGCTTATAAAATTACTTTGCAGCGTAGCTGAGCCTTTCGGAACATAAGACCGATGTATAAAAATAATTTGTTTCGAAATTGTCCGCGTGGTCTTCTAGTGCCCCTATTAGATAAGAATCAGTCATAGACATACATACCGAATGCTCGCCATGACCCTATGACCAACATTTGTATATGTATAGACTTAGCTGATGTGGCTTTTCGAATAGGTAGTTCTTTCACTCATTGATTGTCTTCAAAACCTTGTCAAGTATAGAAAATTAATTTTATTTCATTTATTACTACATTGAAGCTACATTGTACTTATTAAGTATTAGGTATTATTTTATGTTTTTATCACTATTGATATTATCAAGGCCAGAATTCCCAGTGAGTGAAGAATTTTATAGTACTAGAACACCATAGAAGATCGCTAAACATTACCTAATCATGGAACGGCTTTTTGCTCTATTATTTTAGGTAGATGCTATTGATCTCCCTTTGCTCCTATCCGCAACCCGGTGCACGCGCCCTGTTGGTTTTCGAAAACCTCGTAGAAGATTACAAACCGTCAATGGCATTCCCAATTACTACCCCACATTGCACATTCAAGGGTCTGATTGTGCTCCTAACCCACCCTCAGTCTGTAATCTTCTCGCCAGTTTGAAATTATATTTTCCCGAAGTGAAAGTAATTTTGATGAGTGATAGCGTAGTGCAGCCCAACTGCATAGTACAGTAGTTTAACCAGAATCTTTAGGTCAGAAGATGAAATCTAAATTTTGTAATAAAAAGGTTGCCATTGCTTTGAAATTTACCCAACATCTAATCAAAACTACTAACAACAGCGATCAATTATCAAAATTCATCGCTCCCTGGAAAATATAATCCCAAGCCCAGGGAAAAGCAGAGTTTGTTTAGAGACATGCATTAAAATAGTGATCAAAACTCTTGAAAGAGGCCTGCTTATCTGATAATGTACTATTCGTACTTTTTGTAATTTTCACTATTTTCCTACAAAATTTATTATTTCATATGCTCATGAAAGACACCCAACTGGAACTGAGAAATGTCCTTGCCTTTACCAACTTGGCAATCTTAGGTCCTGTTTGCTTGTTTAGATAAGTTTTATTCGGAATAAATATAAATCACTAAAAATTAAAATACCTTAATATTTCAAGTAACTTTTTAATAGTGGCGCAGCCGAAAATTTTTTCATTGAAATGATTTCGTGTTACGAAAAGGACATATTCTACCATGTATTACTGTTTAGCAATAATTTCCCTGAGTGTAATCGAAATTCCCTGAGAATTCCAGGTTTTTTCCAGGTTGAATAAAATTCCCTGATAATTCCAGGTTTTCCAGGTTTTTCCAGGTAGTAGACACCCTGAGTTATTAACTGAGAGCTTACTATGCCAATGACCATTTTTGCATGTGTATATCGTGTGGCAGGTACGAAGATACTCTATGCCCTGGGAAGTCGAGAAAATTTCCAACCCGAAAAGATCCTCGACCGGTGGGATTCGAACCCACGACCCTCAGCTTGGTCTTGCTGAATAGCTGCGCGTTTACCGCTACGGCTATCTGGGCCCCACATGAGTTGTATATTCTTTTAAATAAATATTGGATATTGTGTTTCCCCATAGACTGATCTATCAGTCTTCATAAGTGCCAATAAGACTGAAACTACTGTGATAGTTCATTTGCAAATGAAATTTGAATTATGCGTAAAGTGTTCATAATTAGCAGCACCAATGCTAATCTTCTCATGTACTTGTAAACAAGTTTGTATGGAGTTTAATTTTCAAGTATTTTTAACTAGCTTGTTTCAAAATTTTAAAGTAGGTATGTAATTTTCTGGGGAATGGTCCATTCTGGGGAATGGTTCATTCTGGGGAATGGTACATTCTGGGGAATGAGATTCTGGGGAATGGGTTTCGGGGGAATGGTTTTCTGGGGAATGTTATAGAATCAGAAAAAATATGTTTCGACAAAGTTGTTTCAAATTGCCACTTCTTCAACGTTGCTGTCGTAAACAACATATATCTATCTAAAAGTTATTAAAAAATACATTGTTTTTCTATCTTAATGCCAAGAAATTTCTCCAAACTATATCGCTAAAATCATCGGTTTGGGCTCTATACAAAAAGCGCATGAAATCGACACAGTGCCATGAAGGGATTTTTATAGAATGCACAAAAGAATTCATGCAGTAAACCCAGAATTTACAAACAGAAAAAAGGAACAAAAAAATGACTTAAGAAACCATTTGGATTAAAAGAATAATTGGAGATCTATTTATACTACAGACATGCTACCAGCCCTGCGTAACTGATAATTTCAAGGAACTTACCTCGATAACGCAATTGTTGTTCAATCTGGTCTTATTGCCGTACATCAGCGGTGTTCCATCGATGTAGAGTGCCCGCTTCCCTTCATTGGTAATGAAGAAATCACCGTTGCTTCTCAGCTTGATCGTACCTTGCTTGCGGGAAACTTTATACGCGGGACCTTCCAGTGAGAAATCCACATCCACAACCGTGTCTTTCGTTGACCGACCGAAGACAATCTCTCGCGAGCGCATCAAAAATCGCACCAATCTTCCTCGGAGAACCGCCAAGGTCTGATTGTCGAAATCCGGCGAGAAGCCGATGCCGGTCAAAGAATCCACCAGCACATTCCAACGGGAAAGCTCATTCTCCAGGCTACGAATTTCCTTCTTGCTGCGGCGATCGGCGAGTGCCAATTCTATCTCCAAAGCGTCGTCTTTCTGATCTATTAGTTCCGAATCGTTGATCAGGTCTTCGGCGTCCGAAAAGGACAGGATATTGTCGCTCTTTGGTAATGATTGAACGGATTGATCCGGCAGAAGCGAAAACTGCTTCATTGCTTGCCAATGGGCAAGGAGTGATTTGCCTGTTCGCGCCTGATAGAAAACGGTCGAATTTTTGTCCAACAGCTCCTGGAACGTTTCCTGCGAGGGGTTGGAATTGGACTTAACTGTCCCCAAGAGCTCTTCCTCTGCCACAGAAAACAGCGCCCTACTTTGGACACTTTCCACCACTTCCGGATGAAGATTTCGCATCGCAGTGACCGCAATCCGGGAAATCGGTTCTTCGTACAGCAAGGAATACCAGCGGGCTTGCATCTCGTGAATGGTGAATTTGCAGGAAAACTTAGTTCCCCGGTGAACCATCCGTAGGTCATTGGTTTGCAGAATTCCGGTTATCAACGCCAGGTCATCTATTGGCTTCCATCGACCGAGATCTTTTGTGGCCAGCGTCTGTCCGCCGCCCTTCTTCTTGTTCTTTTTGCTATTTTTCAAGCTTTTTTTCTTGTCGTTGACCGAGGCGTTGGAATTCAGCTGCTGGAGCAAACTGGTGGCCGGATTCGGAACAACTGGCGGAGGAAGTGGCATTATCGGTTGCAGGGGAGCGACAACTGCGGCCAACGGTATCTGAGGAACCGGAACGGAAAGAAGCGGCTGTTCTACGATCGATGATGGCGAATCGGAAATGGGTGGAACCAGCTGCGGAGTAATCGGAACTCCTGGAATTCCCGGGCTACCACCGAACGGAAGCGACTGCGAAAGCGTCCGCGAACGGCCAACGTTTTTAAGCTGCGCTTGCGGCAATCCTAAACTGTATTCCACTATTTCGTCGTCAAAGCGCTTCCGTTTGATCGATCGTGACGAACTAAACAAAACAGAAAACGGGTAAAAGAGGTAAAGTAGAATAATAATGTCTACCTGAGATAATCCATCCGCCCTAAAATAGAAGGAAAAAATTTACCTCCTTCGCTTCTGATCGCTGGCGAGATCCAAACTAGAACTTCCAGAATAATCCAAGTTGAGCTCACTTTTGAAACTGGAGTTAAAATCCATGGTTACTTTGATGGAGAACACACAATATTTGGCTCGGAAAATTATTGCGATGTTCCCGAGACGAGCAAAAATAGTGACGCCATCCAAATGCAATCAAATTTTTACGCTTTTGGCGTTTGTTTGACATGATATTTTCACAGGCATTTGGGTGATGTTAGCCCACCATAGAAGATACAAACCCTCTGCTGCCCTTTATAGTGCCCTTCAGAATAGCTTCATAAGTTGTCCGTGTGATAAAATTTTAGTACACGCAATAAAGTAGATTTTTTACGGTGCATTTGCATTTTGTTGACATCTGCTTCGTTTGAAGGTTGCGAATCCTGAATGTTTGTTATCACTGCAAAGTTTTTCTAATTTTTTGTCTTGATCATTGTTTTGCTTAGGAAAAAATCCAATAATTTATAGTGTCTATTAAGAAAATCAACAACTAAAACAATGACGGATCCCTCGGAACACTTACTAGCTCTGAAAGGTACGTTTACCTTGGAATAGATAGATAATCTGATTGCTAAACTTTGCCTCCCGCAGTTATGCGTCTCACTCGACCGACTTTGATAAGCTCCCAGATTATAACGGCGGAGGCCAAAGATCTGCCCCAGAACACCTTCGCCGGTATCCTGAAATCATCGGCAACCACCGTGCAGGACTGTGAAACCCTGGCCGCGGGACAATTTATGCAGTTGCCGCAGAGCTTCGGGAACATCTATCTGGGGGAAACCTTCTCGAGCTATGTTTGCGTCCACAACTGTCGGGCCCATCCGGTTGGGAACGTTTCGGTGAAGGCGGATTTGCAGTCCAACAACACCCGGATCAATTTGCCGATCCACGTGGACAAGCAGGGCCCGGTTGTGCTGCACCCGGACGAAACCCTGGATGACGTGATCCATCACGAAGTCAAGGAAATTGGAACCCACATGTAAGTGATGTGCAAAATTTTTGATAATTCTAATTGTCCAATTCAGTTAGACGTAGGATAAGAATGGGCTGATGGATCACTTAACACTTCAGTCGTCGCGCTGTTGTATTTTGTACAACATTGGTGAAAAAAACTCGCTTTTCATTCACAACAGCAGCGTGGTGGTGCTGACGGTGGCCAACCACGCGACGACTGGAAGGTTAAGGAAATGATTCCCATAACTTTCTATATGCAAATCGGATTGACTTTTTTCTCTTAGACTCACATACTAAGCTCATCTAAAGACTTTTTCATTACAAATCTACCTATAATAAAAGCCGAATACAAGGTCATAGAGCCTTTTTTTTTTTTTTTGCTGATTTCAGGCTAAGACCAGGGGTGGTCCATCTCGCCGCTGCTATATGTTGTCTTGTTTTGCTTGTTAATCTTGCTTGTTCGCTTTGTTAATTCAGTGGTCTTTATCTGGTCGATGTTAAATTTCCATTTTTATTTCTTTAAGGAAATTTGTTATGCACTTCAGTTCCGCCTCCTTTCCGTCTTTGAAGATCTCTTTCAATGGCTTGTACGTTTCCAGTACGTTGTATTTCATTCGGACCATGATCCATTTTATGCAGTGGTACAAAGTGTGCTCTAACGTCTCTTCTTCTTGGCATAGATCACATTGGGAATCTGTGACCCATCCCCAATTCCCTTTTCTGTCCTTTGTCATACAGTGGTTCGACCGTATTCTGTTCAGAGCTATCTTCTCTTGTGTCGTGAGTGTTGTGTTCTTGCACCAGATTTTTTTACCTGGCTCTTCAGCGAATTCGAAGTGTAGTCTTCCTTTTTCTTCAGATATTAGTTTGTAGTTGGTCCTCCATTTGTTCCAGATTGTTCTTTCCGCTAGCTTGATTGTGTCGTCCATCGTCAATTTGTTGAGATTTGTTATTGGTCCTTCTGCTGCTTTAACTGCCAGTTGATCAACCTTTTCGTTCCAACGTATGCCGACATGACTTGGCACCCATTGGATATAAATTCTCTGGCCTTTATCTGTGCACCTGTCCAACATGTTGCTTATTTCTTTAACTACGTTGTTTGATTGCATGTGCGTCTTGGACTTGAGCATTTTACACGCACTTCTGGAGTCAGTGACTATTACTGTTTCGGTGTAGTTCTTTGTGATGCATAATTTGATCGCCTCCCTTATCGCTATAAGTTCAGCGTTCGTGATACTTGTATTTGGATTGATTTTATGAGTCACATGTGTACCATCTCCTGTATCCAAGGCTGCGATGGCCGTACCTGTTTTGTTTTTGGCCGCGTCCGTGAAAATTTTCTTGGCTTTACTGTAGCGTGTGTTCATGAGCTCCGTTACCAGCTTTTGCCATATTAGCTGGTTTACGTCTGACTTCTTGTCGTTTACCCCTGGAACATTGTCGAATACTGTGTCCTTTTTGCTTTTCCATGGACTCCCTTCTTGATCTTCTGATTTTGTGGCTAGTTGTTCTAGAACCGCCTGATGTTCTACTGTCAGTTGGGTTGAATACGTTCCGTTGCTTTTCTTTTCCGTTATTGCTTTTTCAAGGAATTTTTTATTTGGGTTTTTCCCATTAAGCGTTTTGATTATGTCCTTTAGTGCTAGCCACTCCACCCTGTTAGACATTGGCATTAGTCCGCTGTCAGCTAACATAACGTTAATTGGTGTGCTCCTGATGTACCTCATGGACACTCTAACGTAGGAATTCAGAGACGTCTCCAGCTTGTTCCTGTGTGTTTGTGCGGCATTTCCGTATATTTGTGACCCATATTCTAATTTCGATCGAATCATCGCGTTTCCAATCCTTAGAAGGGTTTCTGGGTTTGATGGACTTGTTTTATTGGCTAGCATCTTCAGCAAGTTTGTGCTTTTCTCCGCCTTCGTTTTCATTGTTTCGATGTGCTTTCTGTGGCTTAAAGACCTGTCAATGGTGTACCCTAGGTGCTTGTGTGTATTTTGGAGTTCGATGGCTTGACCTTTCACTCGTATTGCGATTCTATCGTCAGGCAGTCTACTGAAGTTTATTACTGCGCACTTTGCTGGGTTTATTCGTAGTCCTTTATCGTCCATTCTTGTCGACAGTTTTTCCATGAATCTGTTCGCCTTCCCGATGACCTCGAAACCTTCTCCTACGATGATGGCCGCAAAATCATCTGCGTATTGGGTGAGGATTACGCCATCCTCTGCTAGTTGATGTAGGTCGGCGGTGTATAAGTTGAATAGCAGAGGCGATAGGGGACAACCTTGCGGCACTCCTCTGTTGACTATCGTTTCTACTAACGATTCTGATGCCGTGACTGCTATTTTTCTTTCCTTCAGGTACTCAAAGATCCATCTCCTTGTGTCTTCAGGGATTCCAGCTTTTCCTAGAGTGTCCAGTAATTTCTGCCCATCCACTTCGTCAAAAGCCTTACTGACGTCTAGAAATATTGCGATACAATTTTTCTTGTTCGCTTTAGCTTCTTTGATAGTGTTCACTACGTAATTCACGTTGCTTATTGCTGAATGCTCTTTTCTGAAGCCGAAAGAAAGGGCCGGAAGAAGATTATGCTCCTCTGCATAGTTATAGAGCCGGTCTTTCACGAAGGTGTTTATTATTTTGATGAATACGTTCATTAACACAATTCCCCGCTTTGAGGCTATGTCGTCGGGATCTTTATCCGGTTTCTGTATTAAGACTAGTTTGCTTGTTCTCCATTTCTCTGGTATCTCCTTCGATTTCCATACTGTGTTGAGTTGGTTGCAGACTTCTGCTAGGATGTCCGGCCTCAGATTTTTTAGGATTTTGTAGGAGATGTTGTCCACTCCTGGAGCTGAGTGGTCCTTTTTTTTCTTTAGGATGTTCCAAAACTCCTCAAAACCTAAGACTTCTTGTGCTTGGTCCTCTTCTCGCTCCTTTGGTGTTGGAATAAACCTCAGCTCCTCAGTTTTCTGCTTGTAGTTACTTCTTACGAAGCTTTCTGCTAGTTTTTGCTCTGGGTTGTGCTCTGCTCCTCGCTTTTTTCCGGTCAATGCTGCATCCAGACCCCGGATGATATTCCAGATTTGTTTTGGTGGCGTTCCTTCGTCTATTTTTTCCTTCAGTTCTCGTTCATATTTACGTTTCTCCTTTCGTACTGTCCTTTTGAATAATGCTCTTGTTTTCTGTAGCTCCAACTGCGCCTTCATGGATTTTCTTTTGTTGTAGTCCTTCAACTTCTCTCTTTTTATGTTGTACATTTGCTGTATTTCGTCGTTCCACCATTTTTTCAGGTAGTTAGCCTTTTTGTTTTTTATTGTGTAGCTTGCTTCTTCTATTTTTTCCTCAAATACTTCCTGCATTTCCTCAGGGTTGTAGAGGAATTGTGGTTGTATAGTATTGAGGCCTTCAATCGCTTTTTCCACATTTACTTTCTTCGTTGATTTTTCCACAATAGGTATTGATGTTTGCAGCTCCATCACTATGCTCAAGTGGCTGCTGCCGAATTCTTCCTCTAAAACTGCCCACTCCATTTTTAATGCCAAGTCCTTTGTAGCAAATGACAGATCAATTGCGGTTGGTGAACAGTTTATCCTAGCGATTGTTGTTGGATGACCGTCGTTGAGCAATACCAGTTTAGACCACTCCAGCTCGTTTGCCACTGTCCTTCCTCTTTCGCAGGGCCGGGTTTCTTCTTCTTCCCATAAGGGGTGACGAGCGTTGAAGTCCCCGGTCAGTATGATCTCACCGTTGATTTTGTCCATCGTTTTGAATAGTTCCTTAATTTTAGTTACCGTGTTCTTCGTTAGTTGCTTATCTGGGGGCACATATACGGATATTATTGTGAAGTTGATTTCCAGATTTTTTGTCTTCACGGCTACGATTTCGAGAGGGTCTAGATTGCCAATTTGGACCTCTTCGAATGCTACTTCTTCCTTGCGTAATAATCCCACTCCTCCAAATCCTTCCTTTCTGCGTTTCGTTACAAGCTTGTATCCCTTAATTTTATACCTTTCGTCTGGCTTCAGCCAGATCTCCTGTAAACTGGCTACAGTTATTTTTTCCTTGTTTAGGAACACGTAGAGTTCCTCCCTGGTTTGCATTGGCCTTAATGACTGGATGTTGTTTTGTAGAATCTTGATCTTTTTATTCGCCATTGCTCTGGGTGTTCTGCTCTGTTGACTTAGTGTTGATTTCTTCTTGCGTAGCCATGTTGTTCACCATCCTCAATAATTTCGCCGATCACCGTGCTAGTTTTGATGATGACTTCCTCGTACCGGATTTCCGTTTGCTTGTCGTACACTTCGTCCTTGATCGCCTCCTGCAGTTGTTTTAGCTTCCCGACTAGTCGTACATTCCTCCAGAAGGCTCTTATTTCCGCTAGTATGCGTTCGATGTCTGTGCTCTTGTAGGGATTGTCCGGCATAGTCCTGATACTTGTGCTTGACTTGTCCAAGTTGGTCCTCGCTTGTCTCGTGTAGCAGCTATTTGCACCGCCGCTCACAACCCTGGGGCGGCTTGATGACTCCGTCTCTGGTTGCGTACCCTTAGGCAAAGCATAGCTGTTTGATGCTCGATCCGGTTTACGTTGCCATTCTCTCCTTGTGCTGATGGTTGTTCCTACATCTGATTTGCCTTCGTCGACGTCGAGCGGTGGGAATTCTTCCTCATAGTCCTCCAGCAGTTGGAACCGGTTTTGGAGGAAACTATTTCTCGCTTCTTGGTAGGTTAGCTTTTCTTGTTGCATTTTCTGGGCGATTTTCCTCTGCTTCATTCTCTCCGGACATGCCGCGCTGTTTGCTGCATGGTTTCCCCGACAGTTGATGCATTGCACCTGACACTGTTGCGGATCGTGTTCATCGTGCCTTACTCCGCAGGAGTTGCATTTTTTCGGTCGTTTGCAATTAATCGTTTTATGGCCATATCCCCAGCAGTTCTGGCATTGCTTCACCGGAAACAGGTAAAGCTCTACTCTGAACTTGTATCCGTACATCTCGACTTTGTTTGGCAATTCCCGGCCCTTGAAAGTTATCCTTACGTTTTTTGTTTTCACCAGCTTCTGGGTTCCATCCATTTTTTGCAATCTCTCTACCTTCATGATTGGGATGTCCGATTCCATTTCCTCCAACAGCTCTTCGTCATCGTAATTCCATGGCACGTCTTTGATGATCCCTATGGTCTGCTTGAACATCTGCGGCACGTAGCACTTCAGGTTCAGGTCGTTCAGCTCTGCTCGTGCTAGCTTGCTTGCTTCTTCCGTCGACCCGAAAGTTACCTTGAATCGAAATTTCCCAATCATTTCGATTTCCTGGAAACCTGCTACGTTTCTGGATTTAAGGCACTTTCCCACGTCCGCGGGGTGTTTTTGAGTTGGCTGCTCGTAATCCGCTGGCTCTAGGTACACGACCTCACCTGTCCAGTTCTCCGGCGCTTCTCTCTCGGTGCTCTTTCTGGTCCCGGTCTGTGTTGCGTCTTGTCTTTTGGTGCTTGCTGTCTTCTTGATCTCCTTTTGTTTCATTGCCGTCTTCTGATACTGCATCCTAGTCTGAATTTGTGTGCTTCTTCTCATCGTGATTTGAAAAACTGGCTTATTCACTTAATCTTATAACTATTTACTTATTATATATTTTTTATTCTTCTCTTATATGCTAAGGGATTTTCTTTGTTAACAATCGATTTTTCTCTTCTTCACCTATTCTAAAATGTTCTTTTCTTGCACTACTTTTCTGATCTTTTTGGAAACAGCGCACTGTACGAATATGTGTTAGGGTCACTGTATTGTTGCGGGTGTCGAGGCCGTTTTCTTGCTCTGGGTCTTCTCTTCAAGATTGTTTGGCTGTTTCCGCCGCCACAGCTCCTTCCGGTTGGAAAAAATAACAGCACCGCTTTCACCGTTCTTCACTTCTATCGTTTCAATAAAAAACCGCGATTTTATCTTAAAACTTTTCACTGAATTTCACTTTTAAAGAAGACTTTCCTAACTTAGCTTGTTTAGAAATCAAGATGGCGCGTCGTTTTTGGGTCATAGAGCCTTTTGATGAGCAGTTTCCAGAAAAGTTTTCGAATCCCAGGGGCAACATGGGTCAACCTTCGTAAAATTCAATTTTTTCTCTGCACAAATATGCTATAGCTCACATTATTGCTTTCCAGTGAGCTTCTGTAAAAAATTCAATAAAACATATTTCTAAAAAGTTTTGCTTCATTTGTTCATCAAAGAATAAGTAATACGTTTCAGTAATTCACATTAGCATCAACAGAGCAATTGTTCCTGGGTACCACTTTCTTATTGGGCCCTCATAGCTTATACCTATTTGGCTTGGGTTGAAAAAGTGACATTCGTGCATCGCAGAGATTTTGTCAGAGTTTGTCATTTGGCAAAGCGGATCAGTACCCGCTTAATAAATTTATTCACAAGCCTAGGGGTTGCTTCTTATCAATAAGGCGATCACATTTCTTTCTAACCCTCAAAGATCTTTTCTAAATATTTCTTCTTTTATGCTTAGTTTGGTCTGCGAAGTATCCTACATGACCCCAGCTGGACTGGAATCATCATTCCGGAAGTTCTTCAAATTTCAAGTGGTGAAACCCCTGGATGTGAAAACTAAATTCTACAACGCGGAAACCGACGAGGTTTACCTGGAAGCTCAGATCCAGAACATCACCGTAGGGCCCATCTGTCTGGAAAAGGTGGAACTTGAAAGTTCGGAACAATACACGGTGGTTTCTTTGAACAATTTGCCTTCGGGTGAATCAGTATTTTCCCAACGAACCATGCTGCAACCGATGAACAGTTGCCAGTTTTTGTATTGCATCAAACCACTGCCGGCTATTCTGAACGATCCAATGGCGTTGAAAGCCGCAAATAATATTGGAAAGTTGGACATCGTTTGGAGATCTAATTTGGGAGAACGAGGTCGATTGCAGACAAGCCAGCTTCAGAGGAGCGTAAGTACTCATTTGTATTCTCCCTTGAACGTATACAATAGGGTGATAGAATTCACTATTTTAATGCAAGTCTTGCATTACAATAGTCGAACTAGAAGTCACTATTTTAATGCAAGTCTTAATGGATGGTCTCTAAAATCTTTGTTTCTTAACCATTGTGGTATTTGAATTCTATCTATCGTTATTATCTTTATATTTCTAAAGAAACAATCTCTCAATTCTCCTAGAAATTTATTCACCAATTCGTTCAAAAATTTGTCCTGAAATCCTCTAAGAAATTTTTCAGGGAATGCTTTGAAAAATTACTCCAGAATTCGTTTCAGGAAATACTTGACCACTTAATGGTACTACCTACAGTAGTATTTACTGGGAGTACTCTGGAAATTTTCTCAGAACCTATCCTAAGTTTTCATCCAAAGAAAAATCCACTAATTCTTCCACCGATTGCTCCAGTTGTTAATCTAAGATTTCAAGGTTTATTCTGGAGTTTTCGAATTTATTCGTATACCTATATTCGTTAAGCGTTTATTTTTTTCTTTTTAGGAAGCCTTATTAATTAATTTAGGAGCTCCAACCATTATCCATGTACCATGCCCACTCAGTTACGGATCACCCACAGTGACGGATCACTTTGCCGTTCAACATCGGATAACTCTCTCAAAACATAAAAGTTGACGTAAAACATATTTTTCCCATGCTATACTATTTGTCTTCTACCATTTGTAATGTTAAGCACAACATTCAACCACTAAATAGCGGTGTATTTGACAAATGTTTAGTTGGTACCACACAGCTATCATTATATGGTCGTTTTCTGTAAGAAGTGCCGTCAGCATTCATAAGCTCCCACAGGTGGTAAAATTCAAATGGTATAGCATAAAACATGCTCGTTCGCTTCGATTTAGTATGAATTCATCTTTGGAAAACATTTTTCTTGATTGTTGATTCTAAATACCGAATTTTAGCACTTTTAACTAGTGATCCATAATATGGGCCAGGAAATGATTGTTAACCACGGTTATGGATCACTTCCAAAGAATGTAGATTTCTGCCATTTTAAGCATTGGATTCGACATTTTCAGACAATAGCATTAAGGATAAAACTAATAAAACATCAAGGTTTGTCAATTTCGTTTTTAAGCAGACAAAAATGGGTGGAAAACTTGGTGTGGAGCGAAAACAGTTCATGTCTCAGTTACTACAATGCAGTATCACAAAAAAAGGGCATTTTACCATCGTTTCCAGCTCTAACTCTGCTATTTTTTGCAGTAATATGTAACACATCGTTAACTTTCGCTAAATCATGCAACACAGATGCATTGAGTTGAAAATCTCTTGATTTTTGCGCACTGATCCGTAATATGTCACAATTTGATCCATAATATGAACATTGATCCATAATATGGTTTTCAGAAACCGATACAATTTTTATTTTTTATGCAATCCTATGTAAATATTACACTCAAAATAGTTTACTAACCGAAGTTCCAATTAGAAACGATTCGATTCGTGCTTTTAAACTACAATTTTGCGTTTTCCATGTCGTTTTATTGAATTTTATAGGTTGGACTCCACACTAATTGATCCATAACTTTGGGGTCATGGTATTTCTACCACGTTTTTTCCCATTAATTTTTCTAGGTATTATTGCAGGAAATTTATTAAAAGCTCTTCCCTGAATTCCTAAATAAACTCGATCAGGGATTCCTTATGAGGTTCCTTCAGAAATTTATTTCAGAGATTCGAACGAATTGATCTGGAATTTCTACAAAAGTTACATAAGAGAACATCTTTTGATTTTCATAAGAAATACCTCCTGTTTTTTCAAGAATTTCTCTAGTTGTTTCTGAAAAAAAAAATCCTTGGCAATTTTCTGGATATATCCCTGACAGAAGTGCTGGAGGTGGGGATTGCTCATCAAACCTTCCGGTCCGCCTCATAGTTACGTACTATTTGGTGCTGGGTGTAGTTCTTGTTTTTCCAGCTGTATTGAAAAGCATGAGCCATAGTCTTTGGCATACAATCGGGTCTTTCTTTAGCAGAAAAGAACCGAAATGTCTATCGACGACCGGTGATTGCTAGCAGATATAGTGGAGAGCTTGTCTTGATACGTTCATCGCTTCAAGCTAGTTGAAAAACTGAATACACTGATTGCCTGTCGATCAGAGCCGAACTAGGCATAGATCGTCTACATACATCTGAATCTACATGTCTCCGATGTATTACATCGTTCCAGGTGGGAGTTATCTGATATGTGAATATGGTACCATAACAGAATTTTTCATCTGGATGAAGTGATAAATCATAATATTCCGCAAACTGTATCACACATCTACATAATGTATTGCGTGAAGTTAAGACACAGCAGAGTATTGGGTACATAGGACCAAGTCCCTGCCGGGTAGCGCGAAACTGATGAGCGATAGACAATAGAATCAACAACACTGCCATAAGGGATAGTAAGCATGTGACTATTGTCGAAACAATGATTAGGAGGCAAATCAACATCCCAAGATCAAATTTTTGTTACAACCCAATGTAGGTTAGGTATTATTAAATTAGGCTGTAGAAAATGATAAATATCTGATCACTTAGGAATGTGTTGCGAGGTAATAAATGCTCGTGATTTGTTTTCTTCGAATACACATGTATAAATTGATAAAATTTAACCCAATGTATAATGAAATTAGGTTCGAAGAAAGGATTAATATTTGATCACTTAAACTTTACGCTGCAAGATATTCTTAATCGTTTTTCTTTTCTTCTGATGTACAGAAATAACTGGTATATTTAGCTAAAATAATGAACAATCATACGCATAGAGCCTACGGGTCATGCAGTTAGGATTGAAATTAAAATAATATTGCGCATTTCTTTCACACCACAGGTTTATCGCAGAAGTTTTTACATGTGCGGAGGCGTTGGTAGAGGTGCGCGATTGCGTCGAGTCGGGTCGGTGTTTTCAGCGGACTCATTTTTCGCAAATCGAAGAATGAGTGCTCTGAGGGCATCAACATGATTCGATGAGGTCCCACACTTTTATTTGCGCTTTTGCACTTGTAAATGTCTTACTAAATAGGAATACTTTGTGTTAGGGAAAGTGCAGGAGAATAAAATATAATTCATTGGAATTTTCTGATAGAGGCAGAGTTCACATGTTACTTAGGTATTTAAAAGCAAATGAGAACCACATTAAATAATAGATAAACACTAATGGTCATATTTTTATATTTTCATTTCATCGCGGTCCTCATTGCTCGAGCGGAGACGACAAAACTCGAGGTGGATAGAATCGACGCAACTACGACACGGAAAAGAAACAGATGAGAAACTATCGATACATTTATTCAACTATAAAAACCACGTTTTAACGTAATGACTTTATTTCTTCTCGTTTCAGCAATCCAACAACCAAACCATCTATACTATCTTTTCATTTCCTCTTCGTTACATTTATAGTCCCTCTGGCACTGAATCGAATGACGCATTCCGCATTTTATTAGCGATGTCTTTGCTGTACGTTGAGCATGGTGTCGGAGGTGATGTGCTGTGTAGAACATCGGATGTTCTACACGGCACGCTACTTCCGGCATTTTGTTTGGCGTGCGGGATAGGCAGTGCTAGTGATGATATGAAGGCCGCTATTCGGTTTAGTGCCAGAGGGACTATATCTATTTAATGTATCTGAAGCTTGTGGGACCGCTTTAATTCCGGCGCCTGCTTGTGGAAGATCCCGGTGTGCTAAACGGTATAGGACATGTTAACGGGGGAGGCTTGGTAGGTCCTCACCCAGCCCGTGTCTAGATGGGCGGATAATTGTCTGCCAGGGTGTGGATTGAGCAATTACAATTACAATTACAATATCCCTGACAGAAGTGCTGGAAAAATTAATTGAAAACTTCCTTGAAACAAGTAGTTTCTGAAAGTAACTTAAGAGAAATTCTTTAATGAAATCTGATGGCAAACCTGAATAACAAATTAAGAGGAAATCCTTAGAAATCTTTGGAGAAAAAACTTTTCTTTATTCAAAGTGACCGTCCGAAATTCGTTTAGCTTCAAATGAAAGCTATATTCTTTCTCTATTCGATGACACTAAGTTTTCTTAGTGTTCCAAGGGAAATATGGAACAAATCACCTAAGGTTTATAAAAAAATGCGAACTATTTAGATAGATGGCGTACGAGTGGTCCTCCAATTTGAGAAAACTGAAAGGACACCTTCTAGTTTTAGCATATACTAGCGATCCGTGATATAAAATTGAAATTCTAATAACAATCTATTTTGTTCCATCAGCCCATCGAGTATGGTGATCTCCGATTGACTGTCATCGAAGCCAACAGCACCGTGAAGATTGGCGAAGGATTTGACTTCAAATGCCGCGTGACGAACACCAGCGAACGGTCCATGGATCTACTGATGAATCTGAACACCAATGCCAAAGTTGGGTGCGGTTACACGGGCCAGACCGAAATAAGCCTAGGGCCACTGGAGCCGGGAAAATACAAGGAGTTCAGCTTGACGGTGTGTCCTGTCCGCCTGGGGCTGATTACCATCACCAATCTGCAGCTGACGGATGTTTTCATGAAACGGAAGTACGAGTTTGACGACTTTGTTCAGGTGTTCGTGGTTGACGAAGACTACCAAGAGGACGACTTTCAACTGGACAAATATGTTCGGTATAGCATTCCACAGTCTGTTTAGGACGTTCTCTTTCATAGATCAGTTATATTTATTCATGTTTCGAGTAGATTATGTAGCCAACAATAAATCTGTCACAAGGAAATTCAACACATTGTCTCTTACTCGAAAGATTCTTCCTCCGGCGTTTTGGGTGTGGATGGGAGCCCTATTTGCCCATTCTCTGGATGGACCATTCCTGTTGGCACAATGGGCAACGATTGTTCTGCTTGATCCATAGCGACATGCAGCAGTGGTGGAACGAATGGTTGCATTCACCCCAAACTACGACGCAATCCTGGCGTCCGAGGGTGTCCTTCTTGCTCTCGGCTTGGCAGCGAAGGCATGCATCTGTTTGGGAGAAAAAGAATATTGCAGGTTAAAAATGTATTCTGTGATGAAGCAATTTAAAAGGTATTATAAGATTTGTAAAGACCAAGAAATATCCTAATATCCAGCCACATATAGAAGCATATATATTTAGAAGGCATCGTTGCCGGGTGAGGGCGAGCTCGATAGGGCCCCTCTTGAGGACTGCTGGAGGACAGTAAAAGTAGTCATTAAAGACGCTGCCGAAAGCACTGTCACTGCACTGATATGTGGAACGGAGATCAAGAAACGATTGGTTCGACGAGGAGTGCCAGGACGGCCAGGAGGTTTTGGAGGATTTGCTGCAATGCTGCAGCACGGAATGATACAGACTGAAGCGAAAACAGCAAACCCGCCTATTCCGCGACGCCTGGTTGCTGTACCGTTCCCAAGAAACGCGGAAGTTCTTTCAAAAGCTTAACACATCCCACAAAGGCTTTGCATTAGGGGAAGTGGTGGTAAAAAGAACACCGTGCCTTTTACCGACAAAAAACAAATTTCGATGAATTTTTATCACGCACGGACGATTTAGAGCACAAATCAGTGTTCTGGTTGATATGGAGGTCAATTGAAGAGAAAACATCAACGAAAATAAAGATTTTAGAAAGCCACGTTTGAAAATTATAACTGACGTAACTTGTAGCTCGGAGGACTTGAGGTTTTCTAGTGAAGTGAATATCGTTATGATATGATGTCAAATCTGAGACCTTTAGATTTCTTTTTGAATGGGTTACAATCCTTAATGGTTATGTTTTCGGAAATGCAAAGAAAATTTCCAAAAATATTAGTTTTGCTCACGTTTTTTTGCATAATGTTCATTTTACCACCAATAGCTGTTCATTTTTATTTAGAACTATACAAATTTCTCGTTTTTCTATCAACAACAAGATGATATCATTAAGGTTGACATTGGTAGTTGTTGACATCAATTTGCCCATTCAATCCAATTGCAAAGTATATGTAATGTTTAGTTTTTCGGTAGTTGTCAAACTTCCACTCGGCTGGTTATCCGTAAACCACGAATCATAATTGATTAAAACAAGTATCCTTAAGATGTTCATTTTACCATCCCTTCCCCTGTCTAGAAGCGGCGGAATGAATTTTCAGGTCGAATGGATTGTCAGTTGTTGGATCAGGATAATTTACCTGCATTACCTGGAATCCCACAACATCGCACATTTCTTTCACCCCTGGACTATCGCAGAAATTTTTACAAGTGCGGAAACGCTAATGAAAGTGCGCAATTGCATCAAATCGGGTAGGTGTCTTTGGGGGACTTATTCTTCGTAAATCAAAGAATAAGTGCTCTGAAGACACCAACAGGATTCAATGCCATCCCGCACTTTTATTCACACTTTCTCACTTATGAGGCCGCACTTCGCAGTCCAGTAGTGAAAGAAATACACAATATAACTAGAAAGAAAAGCCTTTAAATCAACGAAGGAAAAAACAGTGATGAATGTGTTAGCAATTTGAGAAAGTTGTAAATGATCAAATGTTATTTCGGCCTAACGACATTCGGCGTAACTACCTGCACCCAGCTATGGGAGATCATGGACGACAACAGCTTTTCCGGGAAGCTCACAAGATTGATTAGAGCAACGATGGACGGTGCCAAAGGATGAAGCCTGCATGCCATCTGTAGTCGATTGCAAAAAAGTTTGGATATTTTTTCTTCATACTTGCAAAAATGGAGGATTTCTGTTGATCCTTCCAAATCTCAACTAATAATATTTCCACATAAAGCAAAGGCTCTTTATTTGAAAACTTCAAGTAGACATGTTGTCATAATGAGAGGGGTTCCAATAAATTGGTCAGATGAAGTTAAGTATCTAGGGCTCATGCTAGATAAGAAATAAACTTTCAAAAATTACGTTGAGTGCATTCATGCCAAATGTAATAAATATGTAAAATGTCTCTATCCCCTTATTAATAGAAAATCATAACTTTGTCTTAAGAACAAGCTTTTGATATTCAAACAAATGTTCAGGCCAGCCATGCTCTATGCTGTACCAATATGGACTAGCTGTTGTAATACCA
The DNA here is from genome assembly GCF_002204515.2 of Aedes aegypti. Classification (NCBI taxonomy): domain Eukaryota; kingdom Metazoa; phylum Arthropoda; class Insecta; order Diptera; family Culicidae; genus Aedes; species Aedes aegypti. Next base: position 147,636,871 of record NC_035108.1, read on the forward strand.
GGAAGAAAGCTCTGCAGAGAATAGGGTTCTAAAGCCCTGTCCTAATTTTAGTGCCAAACGCTTAAGTTTAGGCCAAAAACACATGTTTACTCAATTTTCTAATGTTTTCCTTTGGTTTAAGTCCAAAAAATATTTTTTTAGATTTGGTCAAACTTTTGGCTTAAACTCAAATTTTGTGTGTATTATGTTTAACGTGTCCGTTCCGAAATGTCAGATAGGAATAATCCCAGTGTCAAAACTAAAACCCCTGTGGTGTTTTTGTCGACTAAGCGAACGTCAAACATGATCTAAAGTGTCAAGGTTCATTTATGGACCAATTTTTAAAATTAAAATTTACATATGATATAGCCATTATTTGAGCGGGAAAAATTGCTGAAGTAGTTGCAGTAACTGCTCTTTCGTGTTATTAAATAAAAACAAGATTTCATTAAAAATTTTAGGACCCAATTCAAAATTAAATTTTGAAAATGATTCTGAGGCTTCCTCCCTTGTATAGTACCAATGAGTTACATAGAATATCCAATGTTAAAACAGTGGAACAAATGTCAAATAAAATGATTCATAATTTCAGGCAAAAATCGTTACAATCTTCTATTGCCACGATTAATGCGTTATATGTTTAGGTTAAGTTAGGTTAAGTAAATTCAAAGCGTTTTTTTTCTCTTATAAGCAGGTGAAATCAACTCAGGGGCGATCCATTAATTATGTAAGACAATTTTCGGAGTTTTTCAACCCCCCTCCCCCCATGGTAAGATTTTTTGTATGAAAATTAAAAATAAATTGTATGGCGCGTAAGAAATCTCAAACCCCCCCTCCCTCCATAAACCCTTACATAATTAATGGACAGCCCCTCACCTGTAAAAAATCTAAACTGCTACGGCGAATGAAATATAATATGCTGTTAACTAAATTTATTTTACCAAATTAGGATGATAGTGTTGTCTAACACAGAACACCTAGATATAAGAAATGAATGTAATGTTTGGAATGATATTAATAAAGAAATAAAAAAAAAGATGGACGGTGTGCGAAACTGCGTGAAGATCTCGGGCGAACACTCCAGTTTGTTCGAGTCTCGGCGGGAACTACGACAGGGCGATGGACTTTCGTGCCTGTTGTTCAATATTGAAGGTGTCATGCGGAGAGCCCGATTTAACAGTCGAGTCGGTAGACGAATTCGTCGACCACCTCGAACGTATCCCCGTCTATCGTACCACTGCTACCTAAGCGAGTCCTGTCGCGCTCGGCCCCACCACCAGTCGGTACCACCAGTCCGACTTTTGCTGCCTCGCGTTTCAGGCGGGTGTACACTGTACAGGTCTGCCACCTTTTCAAATGTTCGGCCGACAATGTCCATATCACCCGCGAAGCAAACAAATTGACTGGATCTCGTAAAAATCGTACTCCGGCTCTCCGCATAACACCTTCTAGCGCAATATTGAACAAAAGGCACGAAAGTCCATCACCTTGTCGTAGTCCCCGGCAGGAGCCAAACGAACTGGAATGTTCGCCTGAAACCTTCACACAATTTTGCACACCTTCCATCGTCGCTTTTATCAGCCTCGTGAGTTTCCCGGGAAAGCTGTTCTCGTCCATGATTTTCCATAGCTCTACGCGATCGATACTGTCGTATGCCGCCTTGAAATCGATGAAAAGGTGATGCGTTGGGACCTAGTATTCACGACATTTTTGAAGGATTTGCTGTACAGTAAAGATCTGGTCCGTTGTCGATCGGCCGTCAACGAAGCCGGCTTGATAACTCGCTTATTATAGGTGACAGACGACGGAAGATCATCTGGGATAATTCTTTGTAGGTCGCATTTAGAATGGTGATCGCTAAAAAGGTCTCATAAACCAACTTATCGCCTTTCTTGTAGATGGGGTATATAACCCGTTCCTTACACTCCTCCGGTAGCTGTTCTGTTTCCCAGATTGTGCCTAACAACAAGTGCAGACAAATAACCTGCCTCTCCGGGCACATCTTTATGAGTTCAGCTCCGATACCATCCTTACCAGCAGCTTTATTGTTCTTGATCTGGTGAATGGCATCCTTAACCTCCCTCAAAGTGGGGGCTGGTTGGTTTCATCCTCCGCAGTGTCGACGAAGGCATTTTCTCCTTTGTCCTGACCTTCATTGCCTGTGCTCTCAGCGCCATTCAGATGTTCGTCGAAGTCCGTCAAAATGCTCCCATCCTTATCCTTGCATATCTCTGCTAGCGGCACGAAGCCGTTGCTGGATGCGTTGAGCTTCTGATAGAACTTGCATGTTTCTTGAGACCAGCACAGATGTTCCATCTCCTCCGTGTCCTCCAGGCGGCGTTTTTTATCCCGAAAGAGGCGGGTCTGCTGTTGCCGTTTCCGTCTATAACGCTCCACGTTCTGCCTGGTCCCTTGCTGCAGCATGACCGCCCGCAGCTGCATCGTTGATGGCTGCCTTCACTGTTCTCCAGCAGTCCTCAAGAGGGGCTTCATCGAGATCACCCTCTTCCGGTAATGCAGCCTCGAGGTGCTGCGCGTATACCGCTGCGACATCCGGTTGCTTGAGCTGCTCTAGGTCGTACCGGGGCGGCCGTCGGTACCGTACGTTGTTTACTACGGAGAGTTTTGGGAGCAGTTTAACCATCACTAAACAGTCTTCAAAAAATCCCTTTCCAAGAGCTGCTGAGATTTAAAATCCCCAGAGCAAGATTTGCTTCGTGCGCATTTTTTGTTCAAATCTTGGCATGCAATGAATCATGCCACGTGTATGGGAGGATTGAATCCCAGGATTCAATTCTTGATCAATTGTTTGATGGTAGAAATCGAGTCAGCTTTGATATTTCTGGAAATGTTAACTGAAAATTCCTGTCTGTCAGGACGTTTGGGATGAGTCTATCGTCAGCCTTCTGACCTACATATATGTACTTAGAATTAATTTCCGCAAGAGCATGTCTGGATTTACCAAACAGTGCTGTGAAGGTCAAATATTTGACTTAATTCGCTTCACCAAGGACGATAATGACCACCATTAGTGCCAACCAGTAGAGTGGTTTGATGCAACTCTTGGACGTGTCTGACGACCGACATAATTTTATTGTTTTCCTTACTACTGCACCTCTCGTTCCATAGGTTTGGTTCATCCCAATCCCCATTGAAACGTCGAATATCCATATTGAACACGAGGAACATTTTGTACTATATCATCTGGGCAGCATTTTGTAGTATTGTATTCAATTAATCTCCTGCGAGTTTAATGACAGTGATTCAATCCTGATTGAATCCCGTACGCTAATCTTGGAGCAGAAGGATGATATTAGAAGACTGTCACTAGATAGTGGTCAGAGTCGATGTTAGCGCCGATAGGTCCTGACGTCGATAATGCCGGAGAAGTGCCGTCCATCAATCAGAACGTGATCGATTTGTGATTCTGTCTGCTGTGGTGATCTCCTGGTGTATTCCATATTCTTGGAGGTGGCGAAATCAATTAGTCGTAAGCCGTTTTCGTTCGTCAGCCGGCGGGCGCTGAACTTTCCAATAGTCGGTTTGAACTCCTTCTCCTGGCCAACTTGAGCGTTTAGATCTCCTATGATAATTTTGACGTCGTGACTTGGGCAGCTGTCGTACTCGCGTTCGAGCTGCGCGTAAAATGCGTCTTTATCATCATCAGTGCTTCCGGTGTGAGGGCGGTGCACGTTTATTATGCTGAAGTTGAAGAACCGGCCTTTGAGCCTCAACATTTCCTCATTGATCGGCCACCACCCGATCACGCACCTCTGCGTATGATGTTGAGAGATTTACAGTTCCACGTACCGAGCTTCCAATCGCTAGTCCCTTTACGTCGTACCAGTAGATTGGAGTATGGAATAAAACGTATATTTTTCGATGAAAACAACATGTGCTATTTTTGGTGGATAGATCGCCTCTAGTTTAGTTGATTTGACAAATTTCAGCTTTGTTTTATCAAAAAGTCATATAAATAATAAAGTTTTCGCAAAAAATTGCTCCGTTGCACCAATAGTTGCCGTCGTGTTCTTGTAGTAGATCAACTGACGGGAGCAGTGTATTAAGAAGATACCTATATAAAAATGAAGAAATGTCACAGAGATGATCTTTATGCTTCATTCGAAAGATTTCAGTTGCTGCTCCAAGGGTTAAACCTATGTAAAAATCAACTATTTTGTTGAAAATTCCTTGAACCATTCGCGAACGTCTACTACTGGAGCACTAGCGCAACTACTGGGGCGCGTGTACCAATAGTGATTCAAGAGTAGAAGCATTAACCTAAGAATGCTAATGTCGCTGCTGTTCGTGTTACCAACATCTAGTTTGCCTCGAACTGACAGCGTGAGTACCGGGCCTCAAAGTGTCAGATTAATTTTCAAACCCCAAACAACGACATGGTATTGAACAAACAATGAAACCCCATAATTTAAGGTAATAGTACTTAAAATCAGCTTTGTGACAACAACGCCACTAGCGTTCTACTACTACAGTCATCTCTCCCTTCCTCGATATTCTGTATCTCGATATTTCCCCTAGCTCGATGGAATGTGCGGTCCCTTCAATTTAGCATGCTTTGATACCTCTGTAAGTCGATACCTCTCTAACTCGATGTTCCCTAACTCGATGCTATCTGTTCCAGTTTCCCAAGTGAATTTACCTCTCTAACTCGATATTTTCATGAAAAGTTTCAAATGTTAAACAAATTCAAGAATTTATTTTTATGACTAAATTGATAATAAAATTGAGGTTTACTGCCTAGTCCTGGGTTATAAAATTTTCATTTTTTGCCGACCGGTAAAAAAGTTTCACATAGGTAAATGTGGTAAAATTGTATTATATTTCACATTTAAATTACTATTTTGAATGTGTTTTGCCAAAATAATTAAATGTTTAAAATTTGAAAAATATGTGTTCTGCATCTCGATACCTCCCTAACTCGATGGTCCCTTCAATATCGAGTAAGGGAGAGTTAACTGTAATATTTCTATTGGTTCAATCGATCTTATGCTCAACAAATTGTTTGCAATTCCTTATCGTAATAGGCTATTTTTCATCACGCTGCTGTGAACTAGCATGCGTCCCCATCATTTCACTTGGGTGAACGCTGGAACGAACGCATGGTGATTGTTGCCATAACGCTCCGTGATACAACAAATCTCGCATAACTTATGATCTCGCTCAAAAAGCCATTGGTAATTGAGTGTGTAGCTTGTAGATACTGGACAATCGAATGGATTTACACGGAGCTAAGATGAAAAGAAGATCCTCCTCTATCTCCCAGTGATGATAGTTTTTATCTTGCTCCATTCATTTGCTTAAAAACAACGAGCTACACCCTCGGTAACCAATGGCTTTTAGGGCGAGATCATATGTTATGCGAGAAATCAATCGATCTCCCATGGACATTTGAAACCATGGAAAGGACAAACGTTAGCCAGCATTTTATACAGAAGCAAGCCAAGAAAATTTCAAACCCACCGAAATCCTTGATTGTACAGTTAAACCTCCATGGAGTCGATGTTCCATGACTCGATATCGACTCATGGAACCATACTAAAAACCAAATTTCGTGGTTACTATGATGGCCCCACGAAACAGCTTTCCAAAGGATTTCTGTTCCATTACTCGATATTTCCATGAGTCGATGGTCCCTTCACCAAGTTAAGAAAGCTTTATGTCTTCAATACCCGTGAAAGTACTCATGAAACACTGCAGCTTGCTGAGAAGCTGACTCTATCCCCGTAAGGATGTAATGCCAACAAGAAGAAGATGGTTTTAGAACGTGACACAATAACTTCTGAAGGACATACTCAATGACGCTGACAGTAAAACCTAATCGATGTTCTCCGTCTAGGGCGCCACCTGACACAGATTGACGTCATAGCTGAATGGTATACCTACCAGATACTATCGCGGCGCCCGTCGGGAAATAATCGTCCAGACAATCAGTCGGCTGGCTTGGTAGTAGGTAGGCAGGCAACCGAAAGCCGTGAAGTGGTGAAAAGTGGGTGTGTGTTTTGCTTGGATTCGGAGAAAAGCTTTGACGTAATGCCTATATAGCGTTGCTTTCGAATATAGCAACGAATACACGCCCACCACCAACACGAATTTCCCGAATTGAATGAAACATTGGGGCCACCTTGAGCAACAGCTTACTAATTGAATCGCACAGGGGTCTAGATTTGAAAAACTGTGACAAAAAATGCTCATTCTATGTAGTTTACTATGTTTAGCCACGAAAAGTGTTTTGGAACATGCTTTACGGTTAAAGACCCTATTTTGAACTATGTTGGCATTTTATGGAACAAAATGCCGTTTTTCAGACATAAGGTTCTCAACATTTTCAAAAACTAATCTTGTCTGATCGATTTCTTAGTTCTCTTCATTAATTATTTAACATATTTAGAGGGAGATTCCCAAGTACCGGTTTTGGTGAATAGTTAAGTTTTGACGCAAAAAATAAGGTTTTTGGACATGCGGCTATTTAGCATTCAAAAATGTTGATTTTTTTTTTATGAATTACCGTAGGGTAGCAGCAACGGTCTTGCCTTTTCGCCAGTTGTAGCCACAGTGGATTATACACCGTTTTGAATAGCTAATCAGCATCAATAATTTTGTGTCCAGTAGACACAAATGATAGAGCTACATTCATTTACTCGTCCAAATTGATTCAAAATATTAGAAAAACAATTCATTTTCGATTGACCAATTTAGGAACAGAAGTTAATACTCTAGCCGAAACTGGTTCTAGTGGCCTATATTGACCAACGAGATTTTCAAAGCGAAAAAGTGGTTTTAGCTCAGTTTCGATACTTTACATACATAATATGGATTGAAAGCATGCATTTGACATATTTGTAATATAAACACGGCTACCCATATAATTTGTATTGACATTTTTTCTTAGGCTGGCCAAAACCGGTGCTTTTAGCCTATGCTTTCTTAACTATCTGATATTAAACATGAATGTTTGACTTTGTTTTTGGAATTACATAAAATATATTTAGTAATGAGGTTTATGCCAGCTTTCTGAAAAACTGGACCTCTATGTGCCGGCCGGCGTGGCACACTCGACCTGTTGAAGGAGAGCCTGAAGGTCAATTTCTGCACAGGTGGGATTTTTTACACAGCACACGGGTAAAACGCAATAAACGGACACAATTTCAACATCCTCATGATACTCTCCTACTGTCTTCATGTGTGGAAGAAAGTGAATCATTTAGACAGTACCATTTACCAGTGTATCGTTTAGTAAATAGGAACATACAAATTGCATTTGATGAGCTAAAAATACTATACTCGTAGCTGGATTAGGGTCCTAATCAACGTACCCTAAGTTAAAGGGACTAATTAACCTACATTATGTAGGTACAAATAACAAAAAGTTATTGAATGTTATCATTAAATATCTCATTTCATCCTCATAATCATTAGTTCTGCCATCTTTTCATTTTGGTGAGTATTTAGAGATGGGCCAAAGTCATTAGAAGTTTACTTGAAAAAAAATATTTACTACAACGGTACAATTCCGGGTTGAGCCTAAAACACAACACAAAACCTTATATCTCCAGGTTTTAGGAAGCAATTTTCTGAATTAGCAAATTTATTTTATGATAATTTTGTTTCGGATTTTTGTACAAGTTTACTAGACTGTAAACCCATATGGAACTAAAAAAATAACACATAAGTAAATGAAAAACCGAACTTAGTACTATACCATTTAATTCCACTAATACACGACAATGAAGACGGCCTTACAGTTGAGGTCGAAATACGCATATCAGTCAAAGGATACAAACTCTAGTAAAATTAAATGGTATAGTAGTAAATTCGGTTTTTCATTTTCTTATAGGCATCCCACCAAACAGCTCGAAGATTTATTAAATAACACATAAATTTACGGATATCTTTTCTCGTATCATTCGAATCGCTGAGAGAAATGAGATTATCAAACATTTTATTTTAAAAAGAAGAAAAAATTTAAAACAAAAAATATTTTTTTGATATTTTACAAACTAATGTTGTTCAAGATGAAGGTAAAACGAAACCATGCATCAAATTATCAAGAGCACAAATCTAAAGAATCAAAACACACTGTGCGCTGAAAAACTGATCTAATGGTCATCACCAACGAGTGACCGTAAGTTTTTAGAGTAATAAATGTCAGAAAAATACACACCAAAACTTGTTTTTCGGTTTCACAGTCATTGAAACAATTGCGTTGACTATTTTCTTATCTTTTCCTACGTTTTGGTCCGGGAGTGAACCTTCTTCAGGGCCTAAAATTGTTTATTGTATTAGGGTGCAGAGCTACTCGGGCACTTGCATGATTCACTTTGGCATTGGAGGTTGCTCTCAGCCGAATTGTCTGAAACTTTGCAAAAAGAGGCGCTTCAATGCGATACATATGTATGGTGGCTAAATATGAGTTTGTGGCTTTCGAAAATACCCACTGCCGAAGTGAATCAAAAGTGCCAAGAATAGGATCCGTTTCCCTGTATAATATAGGGACATTTTTTGAAAAATTAGAAGTCAATAAATCAACATAATTTTGAAAAAAGTAAAAGGTGTACTAGTGCGAAACCTAAGGATTAGTATTTCGAAAAACCCTAGTCAAAATTCCTCCAGACCGTTGGAAGTGTCAAACACAATTAGATTTAAGCTATGTAACACACAAAATGTTTAGTGATGTGACTATTTCAAACTCCCATATAGCGATGCCCGTTGTGGAGAATCAGCAACCATTTCATTACCGACCTTTTGACTTTTTTCAAAATTATGTTGATTTTTTTCTATCTTTATTAACGAGATTTTTACCCCTGGGCTAGTTCATCTCAGGACCAACGGCTTTACTTCCCTTCCGAAGGAAGTCGTCACTGAATTTCTTTTAGTGACTATCTCGGGGATGGGATTCGATCCCAGGTCCTCGGTGTGAGAGGCGTGTGTTCTAACCACTACACCCGTCCCCTTATTATGTTGATTTGTTGATTTAATATCGAGTAAGTTTAAATTTGTTTAAAAAAAACACAATAAACAATTTTAGAAGGAGAAAATAGTCAACGCAATTGTTTTAACCCGTTAACGCCCAAGGTATCACATAATTGTGCTTGTATCCTGAAATTCTTACCAATAGTTACGTTCCCATAAAATAAACACAGTTTTAGCAAAAAAAAAAAAAAAAAAAATAAAGTCTATGGTGAGGATCCAAAAATAACTATTAAAAGTGTGTCGTCAATATCTATCTGATAGCTCCGAAGAATTAATTTTGCATTTTATTAAGACAAAATTTATGCTAGTTGATCCTTTAGAAACAGTAAGCGTAGTAAAAATATTTTCGGTTTGAAACGGTCAACTCTTTTACAATCACGTGGGAGAAAACATAAGCTTACAACAAAGGGTCCAGAAAAAGTTGAAAGTCCAGCTTTGACAATGCATATCTCCGTCGTTTTCCAAGTGATTTTCAAAATTTTTGTAGCAATGGAATTAGACAATAATAAAAACCCATATCCATTTAAAATTTATTTAAATATATAGTAAACCCAAAGTTTTTTAACAAAAAATACTTCTTAGTTAAATCTGGTACGGATTTGTGGCACAAATTAAGTAATGTAACAATATTTAAGGTGATAAATTATGGCTTTCTTAGTAAAACATAAGTTCCGGAACTACAATTCACATGTTTGGGTTGAATATATAAATTTTTGACTGCACTGAAAATTTATTTTACAAAAGAAACCTCGAAAAACCGAAACTGTTTAAACCATTTTTCCTATAAATCAACAAGTTTTTTTTCTACACGAAGCCCAGCAAACAGTTTTACGCAGAAATAATTTTTTTTGAATACACATAAAATATTGTCAAATTAAAAAACTACGCATACTTTTTTTTACACTGTTTGTCTACAAAGCTCATTTCACGCTCTCCGACAAACGATCCGGAAAAATTTTAAAGCTGTTTTTCTTTCATTTCTTGGTGAATAATGAAATTGCATTTGTATTTTTGTCATGGATTGTGTTTTAGTTTGTAGCTACAGTGGGATTCCGTTTTTGGCAACAAAGTCGAAATTTTCAGTTGCCAAAAACGGAACAGTGCCAAAATCGGAACCCATTTTTTCAATTTCAAAAATATCATTTTGACGTTGTTCCATCATAATTATGGAACCAAATGATGACCAGACTTCCGAACAGTCCATTTCGAAGTAGATTTCCGTAGGATAGGACTATGTTATAAATCTGAAGATTCGTCATTTTTATTTTGACAGGCGTTCTACACATTTTTTATAGCTGAAATATCTTCAATGATGTTTTATAAACTTTATGTATACTATTTGTATACCTAGGTAATGTAGAACAATAATCGCCTAAGCGACCTTTGTTATTATTATTATTATTATTATTATTTATTTTAAACAAAAATTTTGAAAGAGGGAAAAACCCCTTTGAGTGATTTCTTTTAGGAAATCTTTTCACAAAACGTTATAAAACACACTTAAAACTAAAGGCTCACACGGTAACGAACCATAACAGAGCCATTGTCTTGAAAGGGACATCAATTAGGTATGGAATTAAGGCATCAATTCAGTCAATTCAGTCGAATAAAAACCAGTCAGGGAACGAAGCACAACCTTATTGATATCTGAAAATAAATTGAAAAGAAAAAAGCAACAACGAAGTATCAAACAAAATATGAGATTTCATTCAAGAAATTGAACAATAATTTTAAAATTGGATAACATTTTGCACCTAGTATGTCACGCACAGACACAGGTACTGAGAGACCAAAATTAGTTATGCTGTTCATTAATTTGTTTCTTGGAGAAATATATTTGTCGCAATGAAATACTATATGATCAATGTCTTCATAGGATTTCCCACAGTCGCACAAATTGGAATCTGTGATGTTGATACGATACAAATGGCTGTTGCAAGTATAATGATTTGACATTAACCTCGAAAATGAACAAATAAAATTTCTACTAACTGACATATTTTTAAACCATGGAATGTGACTTGCTTTAGGACAAATCGAATGGCACCAACGTCCTTTATCACTAGAGTTCCAACAATTTTGCCAATTGGAAAGAGATATTTTTTTAAATTTTGAATAATATTCAGAAGGGGAAATATTACGATTGAAAATTACGCCACGATTCACACCTAATTTAGCTAAAGAATCAGCCTGTTCATTTCCATAAATATTACAATGAGCCGGGACCCATACGAATTTTATGACGAATCCTTGAGAGTTGAGATCAAATAGTATTTTTTTTATCATAAAAATTACATGATGAGTTTTAAAATTAAAATTGATTGTATTCAATGCATGAAGACAGCTCAAACTATCAGAACAAACAATATATATATTTGGAGTACAATCTTTGATCAAGATGCACGTGAAATATAAGGCAATCAGCTCTGCTATGAAAATAGAACAGGGAGATTGTAATTTAAAAAAGTGAGCTGAAAATAAATTGTACACACCGAAGCCAGCATCATCATGAATCAAAGAACCATCTGTATAATAAAATTGTGCAGGAGTGATTCCAGTAAATTTCCGCTCAAATAAAAATTTTGAAATATTAGAATGATGATTTTTTGGAACTTGTTTCAATTCGTAAAATAGAGACAAGTCGATTAATGGTTGATAAGTATGAATGTTGATATTAGAATTATAAAATGCATTCCAAGGAATTGAAACAATGTTTTCAACTGAACAATGATTAAAGGAGTCTAATATTTTGCTCGTGGGATTAATTTCAAATAAAGACCTTAAAATATTAATAATCGGATGATTGTTAGAAAAACAATTCATCATAAATTTACAGTTCAATTCTTGAAAACGAATTTTAAGTGGAATAACACCTGCCAAAACTTCAATTGATTGAGTATGAGTTGAATTCATAAGTTTTAAACAAATTCTCAAGCAACGAAATTGTATTTTTTCAAGTTTGACAAAATATGTTTGTACAGCACTACCAAATGTAAAACAACCATATTACATTACTGAACGAATAGTAGTTTTATAAAGTGTTATTAAATCAGAAGGATCTGCTCCCCACCAAGTACCTGTGATTGTTCGAAGAAAATTTATTCTTTTTGCACAAACTTTTTGAATGTGTATAATGTGAGTGTTCCAATTCAACTTCGAATCAAACCATATGCCAAGATATTTATATACATCAATTTCTTCAATTTCAAGACCGTTGAGATATAAATTTAGTCTTGTGGAAGAATGTTTTCTTGTAAAAACAATAAATTTAGTTTTTTGGACAGAAAAAGAAAAACCATTCTCATGCGCCCACATATCAATATTGTCTAAAGCACATTGCATGAAATGTCTAATAATCTCTCTGTTTTTGCCGCTAATAGAAATCATATTATCATCAGCAAACTGAAGCAAATAACAGCCATTAGGTATAATGGAAGCAATATCACTTGTGAATAAATTGTACAAAAAAGGACTTAGGCAAGATCCTTGTGGAAGACCAAAATAACTATAACGAATAGTTTTGGAACATCCATTATGAAAAAAATTCATAATTTTGAAAGAAAATAAATTGTATAAAAAATTTGAAATCAAATTTGGAATTTTTAAATTATTCATTTTATTGAACAATAAATCAATCAAAACAGAATCATATGCTCCAGAAACATCTAGGAAAGTTGAAACAACATCCTGCTTTTTATTGAAGGAAAGCTGAATTTGTGAAGCCAAAAGTGAAACACAGTCACGAGTACCACGACCTCTTCTAAAACCAAATTGAGAAGATGGAAAAATGTTGTTATTTTCAGCCCATAATTCAAGCCGATTTAAAATCATTCGTTCAAATAGTTTACGAAAATATGATAACAAACTGATTGGTCTTCTACTATCTGCAAAAGAAGGATCTCTATCAGGCTTCACAATACTTATAACTTTAATGTATCGCCATTCAAGAGGAATGATGTTTTGACATAAGAAAGAATTATAAATTGAAAGCAAATGAAGTTTTCCTTCATCAGGCAAATTTTTCAACACAATAAATTTAATGTTATCAATACCAGGAGAAGTATTTTTGGTAATTGATAAAGCCATATTAAATTCAGCCAACGAAAAAGGATTACAAAGTTTCGGAAAGTAATTAAAAGAATTTGTTTTGAAATTTACAGAACGAGGAACAAAATCTGGACATATTTTTGAAGAAAAGTCGTCAATCCATTTTTCCGAATATTCCAAAACCGTAGAAAGAGGAGATTTATAATTTCTTAAATTTCGAGCTACAGACCATAATTTGGATAATGAAGTTTCTTTATCAAGATTTTCAACAAAATTTTTCCAATAATTTCTCTTTTTGAATTTTATAACTTTTGTGAACTGTGCTTCAGCTTTACAGTATAATAAATAATGATTTCTGGAGCCAGATCTGCGAAATAATTTGAATGCATCTGATTTTATTCTTAAAGAAATGGAACACTCATCATCCCACCAAAACAAAGGACGTTTTATTTTAGTAGTGGCAGAAACAAATTTTCTCTTCTGAGAAATCCGTAAACAATCAATCAATAATTTTGTGAAAATATTATAATTTTCGATAGGAGAATCAGAATGTACAATGTTTATTAATGAACTATATATAAGATCAGAAAATTTCGACCAATTTACATTTTTACAAAGATCAGGAACACATGGTTCATGAAATACATTATTGAGTTCAGCAATTTGTATTCCAATTATAATAGGTAAATGATCACTACCATTAGGATCATTCATAATTTTCCATGTAGATTGCATTGATAAATTGTTTGAACACAGGGATAAATCAACACATGAATGATTATTAGGAGGAACAGCAATCCTAGTAATTGATCCATCATTCAAAATATTCAAATTAAAATCATCGATTAAGTCCATAATTAAAGAACCTCTACCATCAGTTTTCTCACTACCCCAGGCAAAATGATGTGCATTGAAATCACCTAAAATATAAAATGGGGAAGGAATTTCGTTTATAATACATTTAATTTGAGGAAGAGAAAAACTAACATTTGGAGGAATATAATAACAAATAATTGAAAACTCATAATTATCTTTTCTTATAGAAACAGCAAGATATTCTACTTGCGATTGAAGAGATAAATCTAAATATTTAAATTCAAGATTCTCACGAATTCCAATTAAAACTCCTCCAAATGATGAATCCCTATCTTTTCTTATTATGTTAAAATTTGGAACGTGGAAAAATTTTGATGTGCCTAGCCATGTTTCATTTAAACAAAAAATATCTACATTGAAATTTGATATTAATGCTTTTAATCTATCAATTTTGGGAATAACACTACGGCAATTCCATTGTAAAATATTCAAACTGTGGGAAACCTTTGAAGCCATTAGGATGAGAATAATGAGGCAATGAGGGGAACAAATGAATTCAACTTATCCAAAATAGAGGCCAGAAATGGTAAAATCATTTTGATATTTTTTTTTTCCAAAAGTCGCTCAATTCCAAAAAATCAACAAGTTCCTCCAAAATTTTCAAAATTGAATTATTTGAATTTTTGTTGTTTTGTTCATTTGAAATATTGTTTGATTTATGATCATTAGTCCTGGATAAGGGATCAGAATCAATTCTTTGAAAACCAGGAATATTTTTGTGAGAAACAGTTGCCTTAATAAGAGGAAAATTCGTGTCAAAAGAAGTTGATGGCTGAGGTTCATCAAAAATATTATTTTGCTTGTTAGGAACTTTATTGGACGTTTTTCTTTTCTTATTAGGAGGTTTGTAAACAAAATTATTAAAATGTTCAAATGATTCAACTCCATCATCATTCGGTAGAACATCAAAAGCATTAGGGGAAGAAATGTTATCTGAGGATTTCATTACTTCAGCATACGACAAAAGATTTTTATTTTTTAACTTTTGATTAAATTTAGTTTGTTGATCAATATAAACAACACAATCTTTCAAAGAATTATGTTTTTGTTTACAATAAATACAAAGTCCGAGTGTTCAATAACACTCAGACGAAGAATGTTGCTATCCACATTTCGAACATTTTTTCTTATTGGAGCAAAAACTTGAAGTGTGCCCAAATAAAAGACAATTGTCGCAATGCATGAGCTTTGGATAGTAAAGTCTCACGCGAAATTTTACATTATCAATCATTACGAAGTCTGGAAGGACTGAACCAGAAAACGTAATTTTGATACAATTTGAATGGATATACTTGGAGTCATTTCCATTAAAAAACTGTTTCGATAAACGAACACAATCCAAAACTCCAACAGGAGAAAGGGATTTGTTCCTGAAAATTCCTGAACCATGGTTCCTTACATCCTCACAATCCAAAAATTCATCATAAATTATTCCATTAATTTCGCATGCATCGCAAGGCGCATACACACGATAGGAATTAAAAAATAATTTGGATTCCAAAAGAGAGTTGGCATCGTCTCTCGATCCAATCTCAACTTGTCGAGAGAAATTTTTTTAATTTCTTTAACCGATTTGTATTTTTTATAAATTTCGGATGAAATCAATAAAACGTTGATCGGTTTTTCTCTTTTACGAAAATAAACCACGAATGGTCCAGGAAAAGTGGAAGGATAAACCTTTACTCTAAAAGGTTTATTCAATGAAGTGGTTTCATTTGATTGATCCCCATCTTTTGACCCCCCCTCACCCTCATTAGTTTCCATAACAGAAACTCAACGAGGGAAAAAAATATTTGTTCGAAAATGGAATATATAAAGTAAAATAAAGGAATGGAATATAAAACGTATACTTATTGATATCCCAACAAACGAAGCTTCAGAAAGAACTTGAACAACCAAACTTCTACGGCGAACTTGAAAAACAGGTAAAACTCTTGAATGGATGAAAAAACAGCAACACTTGAAACAAACACTCGGTGAAATACTCCAATCAAATCCACGGAATCGAAAACCAAAGCTCGGAAGTAATTTGAATCTGAAATGTGAAAAAATGACAAGCAGAGAAAAAAACCGTTTCACCTGGTCAAGGCCTACTTACCGAGTTCAAGAACAGAACAATTCCTCAAAGTAGTGTAAGGATACAGAAATTTCATTGAAAGCGTATTTACAAAAAAAAAAAGTTCTAGGTGTTTCAAAACTGAATGATTCTACTTAAGTAAACTTAAAGAAAAAACGGTTTCTATTTTAATCCCAAGCGTCAAATTTTAAAATATTCGATAATTTGAAAATGATTTTTTTGAATTAAATTTCTTGCATAGTAAGGTATCTGATATCAAATGATTGACTAGAATCAAAGAGTACACAAAGACAGCTGAAATCATTTGCTGTACCAATAACAAAACTATTATATTTTTTGAACATAATATTGACAAAGCCTTCAATAGGATTTTCCATAGAAATGTGGGCTTCGTAGCCGTAAGGTCAGCGGCTTCAATTGTTTAGGCGTATTGTACTACGGAGTGTAGGTTCGATTTCGTGACCACTTCATCTTCCCCTATAGATACGTTATATATACGTTATATACGATAAATTCAAAAGATTCCAATAAAGAATACAGATGAATGGCGCACATGAAAATTTATAGCTTAGTGGATTCAAGTTCAGAATTTTAAAATCATGTCTCAAACCGAACAAATTTTGATCTCAAGTCTCAATTTCGACATTGAAAAAGTGATCGAAAATTAGGTGAAACTCAACGCGATAGCTCGACATCTTAAAATATGTACAAGATCATAATTAGTTTTTTGACAACACAATCTTCAACAAAAAGGCCGTACTGAATTGCGTCAGGACAACTTCTAAGAGTAACAAGTAGTCTCAGACAGCGAAGAGCATGATGCTCTCATTTACTTTGGCTCTCTTTTGTGTGGCATGACCTAATAGCTAGCAAATCTGTGTATAGATCTGAAGGTCGAGGGTTCAATGCTGATTGTCGATCCTTTTTAGTTTATTTTTGGACTAAAAATCTTGACCAATATTTGCTTAGTCTTTCATTAGTCTTATCTTAGATAAACATTTCAAGCAAGAAAATAAATGTTTTTAAATTATAAAAAAAATATATTTTTTTTTCAATTATGCCAAATAACCGTTATGCAAAATGGCTATTAAGCCAAATGGAAATTATGCCAAACGACATTATGCCAAATGACATTATGCCAAATGACATTATGCCAAATGGCATTATGCCAAATTGATGTATGCCAAATGGGTTAGAGCCATCTCCAAACAATAATGCAAGAACTAGTACACCTCAAAGTATAGGCCTAGAAACGCCTTTTTATGAAAAACGAACAAGTTTATTTTTATTTTTTCCATGCAATAAAAGTTCGACTGAAAGCCACGCTGTATTATATATAGAAAAATACATATTTAAGGCCGATATGTTTTGTCTACCGAATCTTCTGAAATTCGGCAGTAAGATGCACTTATATGCTAAAAGTATTGATACAAATTTTGAGCCGAATAGGTTTTAGAAAACCACCAAAGGCGAGGAGAACAAAGCTTCCGAAAATGCATCAAGTCACCCTATACGAGTTTTAAATCAGATAAAGATAAAAATGAAGTTTGGCAAATCGATTCGAAACTCTATGTTTTATTCCACTATACAATCTACTCGTACATTCACCACCATTGCTACCAGCATCCTATCATTATTCCGAGTTAAGCAACATAATGCTAAAATGGGAACCGTGCCGAAACCGAATAACCGATGGAGCCTTGAGTGTAAAACTGAAGGCATTTTCGCTTGATTCTTAACATGTCTACATGTCCTTCTCGTCTTTGACTGTCTTATTGCTCTTCCGAAGTTCCCGCTTCATTATTGCCAAGTACTGCTCCACCGGGCGCAGCTCCGGACAGTTTTGCGGATTCATGTCCTTTGGAACAAAATGGACAGAATTGGCCTCATACCACTCCAGGACACTTTTAGAATAGTGGCATGATGCCAAATCTTGTCAAAATAGCGGAGCTTCGTCGTGCATAATTCACATGTTTTTAACACTAAAATCAATTTTAAATATATTTCTGGAACAATATTTTTTGGAAATACTGAAAAAGTTTGTAGTAGTACCTATAAGTAAAAAATGGATAATTATCTTCAAGAGTTTCTGAGGAAATTCATTGGAAAATTTCTGATTGTTAATCTTGAAGAAATTTATAACATAATAATACATGGTAGAATTTCTGTGTGTTTTAAATTTCAGAACGGAATAAATGAAGAAAAAAAATGGAAAAGCTTTTGAAACAACCCCTGTGGGAATCGTTGAAAGATTTCAAAAAGTAATATTTGAAAGGATAACTCAATGATTCCCATGAGTTCTTCTTCTTGGCCTTACGTCTTCACTGGGACAGAGCCTGCTTCTCAGCTTAGTGTTCAATGTGCACTTCCAAAGTTATTAACTGAAAACTTTCTTTGCCAAAGTTGCCATTTTCACATTCGTATATCGTGTGGTAGGTACGATGATACTCTATGCCCAGGATAGTCAAGGAAATTCCCATTACAAAAAGAACCTGGACCGATCAGGGACTTGAACCCAGACACCTTCAGCATAGCTTTGCTTTGTAGTAGTGGACTCTAACCACGGTGCTAAGGAAGGTCCTGACCATCCTTTACATATTTTTGACCGCTAGTTTTTCCAATGTCACCTACGTCCACGAACGACACAATCGATAAATGTCGCGTGCTTGCTAACATTAGTTTCAGTTAATAAGTACATGTATAGAACTATAGTATCTCCTACACCAGTAAATGACAAATTAATTGCCTTAATTGCCCGGCAAGTCGGTATCGTTCCGGGAAACGGATCGTTCAATACCAACAGAACAATAAAAAACGGGGGCTTGGCACTTTCGCCTCAGCACCGATCGAACGGCGTGTATTCTGTATTCTCAGTTTGACGTCAGTATTCTATGGCCCTAATTGGCACCAATAAAGAAAACGTTGGGTGTATGACGCGATGCCTGCGATTCGTTTTCCTCGCTCGTTGACCTTCTCAATTTGAAGCCGGGTGATCTTCGATCAAGCGGAGATTTTCTGATTGTGATAGCACGATGACGTGCACGCCACTTGAACGTCAATGACAATTTTGGGAATAGCGGCGCCTCATGCGACATGGAAGACAATATCGAGCAGACCAGCCATTCAAATTGCTTAAATACAGTTGCGAACACTTTCAATTTGGCTCATGGTTATTTGTATCATTTGTCACTTGTGCCAAGTGGATTTTTTGTGCCTTATTTGGCCTATGATGTGGTTGGCTCAATTCAATGAGTGAAGATAGTGGTTTGTTGTGTCAAGTCTTGTATAACACAGTACCGCCCATTTCAGATCCCCAGTCTTGAAGTATTATTGTTGCTTGTATTGATTATGCTTGCAGATCTGAAGAATTGGGTAGTAAATGTCTGGACATCTGCAGGTATAAAATATACCCCATTTATAATCCTTAGCCTCTTGTCCAGAAACACCTATCCCTACCTCCCCATGATGCCGCCTAGGAAAGATTGGGTAACTAAGCCCGGTCGGACCTTGGTTGTATGCTGACAGGGAAGGGGGGTTCCTCTCTTCGAAGGTTGTAGTTTATCTGAGCGTCTGTTCTCCATGTTAGAGGCGGCGCAAAACAGCGTCTGTTCTCCATGTTAGAAGCGGCTGATAATCGTCCTAGTGCCAGCATGGGACTCTGTCTAAACAATGCTGTGCACGAGAAACCTTCAGCAAGACAGGAGGATGGTGCAGGCCTTACAAGCCGACCGTAAAACTTATCAGCATCGGGCGGTGGTCGATCAATGAGATAATGTGCAAGGTGAGGATCAAAGGCCGATTCTTCAACTTCAGCAAAATGAACGTGCACAGCCCTCACTCCAGAAGCACTGATGATGATAAAGGCGCTTTTTACGCGCAGATCGAACGCGTGTATGACAGCTGCCCAAGCCACGACGTCAAAATCGTCAGGAGGAATTCAGACCGGCTATTGGAAAGTTCAGCGCCCACCGGCTGACGAACGAAAACGAACTACAACTAATTGATTTCACCGCCTTCAAGAATAGTCGTAGCACCTACTTCCAGCACAGCCTTCCATACAGATACACCTGGAGATCACCACAGCAGACAAGTCGACCACGTTCTGATTGATGGACGGCACTTCTCCGACATTATCGACGTCAGGACCTATCGTGGCGCTAACATCGAGTCTGACCACTATCTGGTGATGGTGAAACTGCGCCCAAAACTCTCCATCTAACGATGATACGGTACCGACGGCCGCCCCGGTATGACCTAGAGCTGCTTAAGCAACCTGATGTCACAACTGCGTACGAGCAGCACCTCGAGGCTGCATTGCCGGAAAAGGGTGAGCTGGATGAAGCCCCTCTTGAGAACTGCTGGAAGCTGCTGAGAGCAACGTCAGATACGTGGGCTGGAGTCGACGGAACAATTGTTTCGACGAGACATGTAAGCAGATTCTGGAGGAGAAGAATGCAGCGCGGGCGGTCATGCTGCAGCAAGGGACTCGACAGAACGTGGAACGTTATAGACGGAAACGGCAACAGCAGACCCGCCTCTTTCGGGAGAGAAAACGCCGCCTGGAGGAGACGGAGTGCGAGGAGATGTAACAGCTGTGCCGGTCTCAAGAAACACGTTAGTTCTATCAGAAGCTCAACGCATTGTTCCGCGACCCGAGATATACAGGGATAAGGATGGGAGCATTTTGACAGACGAGCGTGAGGTGATCGAAAGGTGGAAGCAGCACTTCGACGAACACCTGAATGGCGCTGAAAGCACAGGCAACGAAGGACGGGACAACGGAGGAAATGCCTTCGTCAGTACTGTGGAGGATGGAAACCAATCAGCCCCCACTTTGAGGAAGGTTAAGGATGCCATTCACCAGCTCAAGAACAAGAAGGCTGCTGGTAAAGATGGTATCGGAGCTGAACTCATAAAGATGGGCCCGGAGAGGCTGGTCATTTGTCTGCATCGGCTGATAGGCACAATCTGGGAAACAGAACAGCTACCGGAGGAAAGGACGGAAGGGGTAATATGCCTCATCTACAAAAAGGGCGACATGTTAGATTGTGCGAACTTTCGACCGATAACCATTCTAAATGCGGCCTGCAAAGAATTATCCCAGATCATCTTCCGGACCAGATCGTTACTGTACGGCAAATCCTCCAAAAATGTCGTGGATACTAGGTCCCAGCGCATCATCTTTTCATCGATTTCAAGGCGGCATTCGATAGAATCGACCGCGTAAAGCTATGGAAAATCATGGACGAGAACAGCTTTCCCGGGAACTTACGAGACTGATAAGAGCGACGATGGAAGGTGTGCACATTTGTGTGAAAGTTTCAGGCGAACACTTCAGTTTGTTTGGATCCCACCGGGGACTACGACAAGGTGATGGACCCTCGTGCTTATTGTTCAATATAGCGTCAGAAGGTGTTATGCGGAGAGCCGGGCTTAATTTGTTTGCTTCGCGGATGATATATACATTGTCGGGCGAACATTTGAAAAAGTGGCAAACCTGTACACCCGCCTGAAACGCGAGGCAGCAAAAGTTGGACTCGTGATGAATGTGACCAACACCAAGTACATGCTAGCTGGTGGGGCTGAGCGCGACAGGGCCCACCAAGGCAGCAGTGTTACGATAAACGGGGATGCGTTTGAGGTGGTCGACGAGTTCGTCTACCTTGTATCCTTGCTGACGGCTGGCAATAACGTAAATTGCCTACTTTAGGCGTTTTCTCCGGTATTCTTGAAATTTATATGTATATTATTTCCATTAATCTTCAATTGTTAAGAAATACATTAAGTAAGTAAA
Source organism: Aedes aegypti (assembly GCF_002204515.2). Taxonomy (NCBI): domain Eukaryota; kingdom Metazoa; phylum Arthropoda; class Insecta; order Diptera; family Culicidae; genus Aedes; species Aedes aegypti. The sequence continues at coordinate 147,658,635 of NC_035108.1, forward strand.
GTTGCTTTGAAAATCAACAATACTCGTTATGACAAGTGATCAATTTCATCCAGACATGGGATCCATTGATTTTTTTTATTTCAGAGACGATTTTCAGCAGTTTTGCTGCATTGAGTTGTTTGGCATTGGCAACATTATAGAAAACAGACATGGAAAACAGAGAAAAATGATCAATTTCACCCGAAATTACGGTACCATAAAATGGGGTATCTTTGATAGTGCGTTACCCACCACATATTAAACAAAATATCATAATTTATGTTAATCGGTTAAGCAAAACGAATGCAAAACTAAAATATATAATCCATAAAACATTAAACACCTAGAGGTATGCAATGACTTATAAATGTTACGTAATTCATTGAATTTTGTTCGATTTATACTGCAATATCAAAGTAATCCCAAAACAGAAAACCGACTTTCGATTTTATGAAAAATTATATATTCATTCAAAATGAATCTTTTGGCAATCCATCAACTGCAATCGATAGCTAGGATGCCAGTACTTGTTTTAAAAATATAAATTATAATTCTTTGAAACAGCATGCATAAATATTCAAGTTTTCTTCGAAAAAAAAAACTATAAAAGTTACCCCGTTTTACGGTACCCAAGTCTATTAATCATTTTTGCATTTGTATATCGTGTGGCAAATACGAAGACACTCTAGTGACCAGTCGATAAGATTTCCTTTACGAAAAGATTCTCGACCGGCGGGATTAACAAGAACTCACGACCCTCAGCTTGGTCTTGCTGAAAAGCTGGGCGTTTACCGCTTCGGGTATTTGGGACCTTTATAGCATACGTGAAATGTAACATGGAGGTGATCAGAATCAAAGTCAGCGTTACCAGTTAGCTGCAAAAATGACTAGAGTCAGTCAAGCCCAAAGCAATAGTTGAAGGATTTCTTTAAAAAGAACTATTGAGGACAGAAACAATCAATTGTGACAGCATACCGTCAAGCTACCATTCACCGTGCATTTAGAAAAATCTGCACTTCAAAAAATATATATTTTTTTCTAAATCATTTAAAGCGAACTAAAATATCATAACGAAGCGAGCACCATAATTCCGGGAAAATCTAAAATTAGTGTTGCACAACAAAAAAATATTCAAAAATTATGATTACAAATGTCATGTTAAGGTCGCATCGTACCGTTCTATTTCCCCATTTACCGTGAACGCTGGTGCACCATTTACCGTGCGTATAGTTTGCGTCATGATTTAATTTCATATCTTGAAGCAACGTTGTTGGTGGAGCAACTATGTTGCTAGTAGTGCGCGCACTCATTTTTAAATGTATTCAAATCTTATTTTATAATAAAAGTAACAAATAGTTGAAAAAAATGGCTAAATCATTATTTTTTCATTCAAATCGTTATAGGAGGTTTGACTGTATTGTCCAAACCATTTCATATTCGTTCAAAAACTAAATATGGAGTAGTCTAATCACGACATAACAATAAATCCAATAATTTCAAGCCTTTTACATTAATGCACGGTAATAGGAACGATAAATATTGAAGAGGGTTTATTCACCGTGCATTTTTGTTTCGACTGAAACACAATAAAAAAAACTAATTTGTATAAAATCTCATGGTTCATACAATGAAAAACATTTTACTAGAAGTATTTACAGCGAAAACTTATTGAAATAATAGTGTTAAAAAATCCCATTATTAAACAGAATTCACATGAGTTTGACTACACAAACTAGGTTTTTCAATATGCTTCATTTATTTATTTATTCAGCCATTCCATGAAAAACCGATCTAGTGGGTCACCGAATCCCGTGAAAATTTGCTATTTTGTTCCTTATCCGAAATAAGGATACACGTATTTTTGGATTTTTTGATTAGGGTGACCATTTCCAAAATAGGGTGACCAGAAAAATCGCGATTTTGCAATTTTTTTATTTTTAAAAATTATAACTTTTGAACCGTTCGACCGATTTTCAATCTTTTTGGATGAAATGAAGGCTAGAGATTTTGACTTTTCAGGAAAAATATAAAATTTCACAAAAATTGTGTTTTTTACATGGAAAAACTCAATAGTTTCCGTTTTTTCGTGTTTTGAAGGCCTCGGGACGAAGGGGCTATTGCTGTTCTCATTTTTTCTTGAAAGTTCAGAAAATTTTACGTCTACTGTCAAATTTTCAGCGATGTATGTTTTTTTAGTTTTTGAGATATATTTTTTTTGAAAATAAAAAATCAGTCATTTTTCATCAGCACACACTTTAGGTCTCAGCGCATTAGATTTGTAATGTTTAAAAAAAAATCATAACTTTTGAACAGATCAACGAATTTTCAATCTTTTTTTATGGAATGAAAGCTTAAGATTTCAACTTTTCAGAAAAAATAGAAAACTTTGAAAAGTTATTTTTTTCCATTAAAATATATGAAATTTTCTAAAAATAAACTAGGGTCGGTTTTCCCTTAGTGGACAGTCCCCTGTAGTCGCACTAGTGGCTTTTTACGGCCGTTTTGCTATTAATCTTTTCAAAATATTTATTGACATGAAGGTCAGGAGCTATTAATCTAAGTACCATTTATACACAGCTTGATTTATTTCAAAAAATGATCGAAATAATTAGTTTTTAAGGATGGGAAAAATCGCCTCTAGCGACTAACAACATAGTATTTGAATGGTCTAAGAGGGCCGTTGTTCTTGTAGAAGTATGATTTGAACTGCTCACTTCGCGCGCATAGTAAGGATATATGGAGCATCCGATACACTGTTTGTCGCGGGACAAATCGTTTGTCGGATGTTGTAACATGTCGCAATCAACATGAATCAGAATTCCTTTACGGCATAATTTTTCACCCAAACCATGCCCGATTGACTTTCGGGTAAGAAATGGCATACTAGAAGGCAGATCGTGGAATAAAAGCTAAACAATCCTCCAAAAGTTATAACTTTGGTTTGCGAACAATTGATCGTTAGCACACATGCTGAGCGATTCATTTTTCGAGGAGCGGAGTTTGTTGTTAGGACTTGACGACTAATGGTTTATCGTTGTTGCTATGCTCGCACGATAAAGAACAACCGCGATGCATCATTTATTTTGTCATGATCACTAGATTTCCATCCTTGTTAGTTTTGCTTAAAATTTGAGCTCCCTTGCGCCTATAGATAACCTATTGTTCCTATAGTAGCACTACTGCGAGAAACTTTTTTTTATTATACAAAATAATTGATGAAATAAGAACTTTTTTTACATCAATCGAAAGCTTTTGATCCACACTGTGTAGGAAAAATATAAAGATTTTGTAAAAATACGTTTTTGATAAGTATTTTTCCAACGCCGTGATGCTAGTGCTACTATAGGAACAGGAATTAGAAATAGTGCTACTATAGGCACATGTATTCCTATAATGGCACACGCGATAATAAATACAAATATTTGAGTTTTCGTAATTTTCATATTTTTCCCACAAAACTAAGATAAAAAGGTTTCAGATGATGTAACAATAATGACGCTAGCGTTATTTTCCGATTTTCTATGATTTTTTGTTCTTAGCTGTGCGGCTATTGGTACATCGACCCTAGAAATTTTTATATTTTTTCACGTTTAAACATATTTTTATCAGATTTTTCAATTTTGTCTGAAAAGTTGAAATTTTAAGCTTTCATTCCATTAAAAAAGATTGGAAATCGGTTAAGCTGTTCAAAAGTTATGATTTTTTTTTAAATAAAAAAATCTAATGCGCTGAGACCTACAGTGTGTGCCGATGAAAAATGACTGATTTTTTATTTTCAAAAATATATATCTCAAAAACTAAAAAAGCATACATCGCTGAAAATTTGACAGTAGACGTAAAATTTTCTGAACTTTCAAGAAAAAATGAGAACAGCAATAGCCCCTTGGTCCCGAGTCCTTCAAAACACAAAAAAACGGAAACTATTGAGTTTTTCCATGTAAAAACACATTTTTTTGTGAAATTTAATATTTTTTCCTGAAAAGTCAAAATCCTTAGCCTTCATTTCGTCCAAAAAGATTGAAAATCGGTCAAACGGTTCAAAAGTTATAATTTTTTAAAAATAAAAATTTTGCAAAATCGCGATTTTTCTGGTCACCTTATTTCGGAAATGGTCACCCTAATCAAAAAATCCAAAAATACGTGTATCCTTATTTCGGATAAGGAACAAAATAGCAAATTTTCACGGAATTCGGTGACCCACTAGATCGGTTTTTCATGGAATGGCTGTATTTATTTATTTATTTATTTTATTTTGTGAAAATTGTATGAATATTCTGAAGGAATTTGTACATATGTGCGGTGAATGAAGGCCGCACGATGACAGGTGACTTAACGGTACATATCTGGTTTTATGTTATGAACTGAATGTAGTTGAAGCATATGTCAATAAAAACAGGTAATCGCAGCATCACACGTGTCAGTTCGGTATTTTGTGACGTCAGGTCACTTTATCCAAGAATCTTGCTGTGATATTCCTCCAAAGTCTGTTAGGATATAAATTACAATATCTAATACGCAATAAATCAGCAACAACTAGCCTTGCAAGGTTATTCTTCTTAATTTCGCATCCGTTTCATCCGGGACAAACCACCCGTGATATAAAAATCTTAATGCAATTCATTCCTAGTTCCAAACAACCTGTTAGAGGTTGCAAATTTGAAACGACTCACGCTTCCTAACAACTATTAAGCTTTTTTTACATTCCTTCCTCCAATGCTTCTCAATCATCCCGAGGTGTGTGGTGAGTGTGCTTCAGTTCATTGCACAAAAAATTCCACTATTTGCAATAGGTTGTTAACGCGAAAACACAAAATTCCAAGACGCAATAGCTCGAGTCCCCCACAGATATTTCCGTTCATGTAGCCGACAAACCTCTTCCTCAGCATCCACACCTGACGCCAGTGACCCGTTAATTAGTGTACCTTTATATGTACCTATGCTCGCGTGGAGGTGTGTCATTTGATTGCAGGCCGACAATTAGATCGTTGTTGTTTATTTTCTAGGGTTGTCTCGAGATCGCTAGGTTCTAGGTACATGATGGTCGTCGTCGCGGCATAATCAAACGAATCGATGGCACGTGAGTATCGTCATGAGGGGGATGTTAAGTTTCTGACGGAGATGGTAGATTAGTTCATGGCTGCCCGAAATGAGTCATTGTGCCGAAAACAGAAGCGACACGGAAAAATTTGTTAGCATTTGTATTGCATCAGAAAGATGCCTATGAAAGGAACAACCTATCTGATTTACTTTAAGCATTTTTGAAATATCAATTATGATTTTTCAACCCAGAGTGTCAGGAAAAAAATCCTTGAACTAAACTTGAAACTGTTAAAATTTTATTATTTTAGAGAGACTATCATGATTGAAAAAAAATCTCTAATATTTTTGGATCTCCTTGTTATAACAAAAAATGGCATTATTTTATGGCAATTACAGAAGCAAAATAATTACCGTAAAAAGAAAAGTCGGCGTTTCATGCAGGGCGAATTTCGTTTCTATTTACAAGTTGTGAAGCCAAAGTAGACTTAAAACTCCTTTTCATTGTCTTTCTTCCAAAGAAATAATGATGTTATCAATCTAAGATTATTTTCTTTCGTGAAATAGAATGAAATAGAATGAATATCGAATGACGTATTCATGTGTGAATTTGCTTTCGTTATTTTTTCGACGATTTTTTATTCATCAACCCGATAATACAGCCTTTATCACTGGTTCTGACGCCCTATTTGTCTACAAGAACTCCATGCAGTGTGAATTGTTCTCAGTTTTTGCGCGCTGCATACCCAGCTCAGGATTATAATGAAATCTGCAAATCATGAAATGCTAGAACACAATAATTTCTGGGTTAATTTCGAGTTTTTGCAACTGTATCATGGGTTGAACCCACGTATAGTTTATTATAGCGAAAATGTGTATATCACGTTGTAAAACGATCCCCCAAAAATATCTTAAATCCATTATATTCATAGCTGAGTATCGGTACACTCAACCACGGCACCACGTCCAATACAGCATGTGCAAAATTGACCCTAACGAGGCTGACGTTGGTTGCGTTGAGTTCGAGGAAGTAGTTAGGTTCATTACCTGACCACTATAATAGTGGCTCTTATGTGGAGAGCACAACAAACTTATTTGCAAATTATCAACCGGTTGGCGTTCACCTCAGATTATTTCGCCCACCGTGGCAAAAAAAAACCTGAATGAAATTTGTAAACAAATGCGTAATTGCAAGTCACGAGTTTCTGATTCATTCATGTATTGTACTTGTTTTGATGTCAATGGGATCAACATCAATGGGTTACTGTACTCTCAAGTTCAGATAAGTTCGAATGAATGGAACATAGATTGAAATGTACCTACCGTGCACCCCCGCTAATTTGAACGGTACCTCATGCAAAACATCGGGGTTCATTTTTAATTTGAACATCTAGTCACCCTAGAAACGTGTTTCTGGTTACCTCTTTCACTGTTTTGTTTTGATTCTGCGTTCCGTTCCACAGCGTTGCATCTCACTTCACTCCGTCCCATGAGCTAAATGACGTTTGAACCATTTTTAATCTGAACGATGTGCAAATTAGCGGGGTACAGATTAAGAAGTGTTCAGATTAAATGTGGTCAAACCAACGGGGGTACCCGGTATCAGTATTTATCCGAATAAAAAATGTTTTGCATGGCGTTGGCTGAGCTTATGTCAAAAAGGGTGAGACCATTTGAGCTCTATAAATATGAATCTTTTCAATTATTCAGGATGAGACAGTTTCAAATTGCAAACTTTGTTTATCTTTATAAAATCATATTTTATTGGATTACTAACGTAATTTCACCAGAGTTAGAAATAATCATCACTTTACCTGAAATTACTTTACAGCAACCTTGCTAGCCATACGGTTTCTGCAATGATACAGCAAATCACAAGGTGGGTGTTATCAAGACAAGGAATGATTTGTCAAATTAGTCGCGTGATAATTGTCATGACTGACGGAAATGCGATGGGCTAGAAAAGGTGTGTGTCATGTACGTACTTACCGATAACATCTGGCTGGAGATAATGAAATGCTATCATGCCATCCGGTAAGCCCGGGTTAAGCTAAATTACTGAATCATAGTACAGTCACCCCACAGTTATGGATAGCACACAGATATGGATCAAAGTTGCATTAAAACTGGAATATCTTCTCAAATATAGTTAGAATTACCCAAAACACATTTTACCTACGTGAACCATAAATCTATATAGCATCGCAATCAATTATAATATGCTTAAGCATATTTTTTCCGTCCGTAGGAAATAAAATGTTAACCGTATTCCCAGAAGCATTGATTCATAACTGTGGGGCAATAAAAACCATACCACAGTTATGAATCAACGATAAGACGATTCCGAAACAAACGCCAAAACGTATGCTTTCACTAACACACCATTCGTTTTCCTCGCAGATAAATTGCTGTTATAGTGTTTTGATCCATAATATGAGTCGATTTGATCCATAATAAGGATCCTCCTCTCCCACTGATCCACATCTGTGGGGTGGACATCGTTTGAAATTTTTAGCAAAATTGATACTTTTTCGGAAATAATCGGGAATTTTAAGGCGTATTCCCAAAAACAAATATATTCTGCAGTGCCAAAAAAGTAATTTTGTTTTGTACAGCGTCACCATGATTATTAATCACATATTGTTCTGAAAAAATGACCCTTAGTTGATCCATAACTGTGGGGTGACTGTAAATTATGTTCTAAAAATTATAATATTGAATATTTTCGGTTAATTTGATATTAATTTTTACTTTTTTACATTGTACTCTGATAAAAATCTAAAGCTTTGTTTCTTCATCTTGACATTACGGTTTCATTGGAATAGAGCCTGCCTCTGAGCAGTGTTGATAGACTCACACTCAAATCTCAATTAATTAACTCTCCCACGAGAGCAAATTTATAAAAGATTTGCTTCGCCAGTCTCACGCTTGAGATTTTTATGCAGAATCATTCAATCTCACTCAAGCCGTCAAAGATGATTCAGTCATAAAACTCGTAAAATATTCGTGTAAACTGAATGTTGTTGTTTACGTCAGAAATGATTATTGTAGTCTGCTAGACTAACAAGAAATTATGGCTTTGCGCTAGAAAACTTTTGGAAATACGATACAATGAATCAAACAGATGATCACACTCACCAATGATTTTTTGATAGCTGAGCTGCGTGGTTGACAACTCACGCATGAAAAATCTCAATCGTGAGTTATAAGAATTTGAGTTTTTCACAACACTGCCTTCTGAGCTTAGTGTGCTTATAAGAACTTCCACAATTATTAACTGACAATGGAATGTCATGATGGTGTTATACGGGGTTTTCATCATTGTCCATCGACCACTTTCTCAACGGTCGGTTCAAATATATTGTATGTGATCAATTCACCACCCGCAGCGCTTGCGTCGATTTTGTTTGCATTTGACATTTGCTCACTACCACCATCTGTTAGCCCATCGGCCAAACACACCGATTTTAACATTGGGCGTACATGTTCTCTCCACTATGATTTTGATCGCGATTTGTTCTAAGTGTTTTTCAAATAAATTGCATGCAAAAACTTATAGGCCATTTTCAAAAGTTATTATTGAGTAGAAATGATCAATTTTTCTATGGAAAACGCTTATTCTACCATACTGAAAACATGTACAAAATTTACTGCAAAACGATGATGACCGAGTTCTGTGACTGACCAATTTGACATTGAATACGTCATAAGGTCATTTGGCATAAAGTCTTCAGGCATAATGGCCGTTGATGTGCTGGAACATTTCTGTGAATGGTATCAGATTCAGCAATCCCAAATCTATTTGAGACACATAATTTGATCCTTGAGACACGCAAAAACGTCATTTTTGTTACGCTGTGTAATCGGAACAATATAGCTCCACAGAACAATGTGTAAAACAAGGTAAAATTCTAAAATTGGGATAAAAGTGCCAAAATTTATTGCGATAGCGTGAAATAATAATTTATACTTGAAAGAAGGGCAATCTCTAAGTGAATAATAATATACTAGGGAAAAAGCACTAATTTTCGACCTACAAGAATTCTGTGCAAATTTTCGGATTTTCATCAAAGTATGAATGGGTCGAAAAATAGCCCTGGGTCAAAAATTTGGTGGTTTGCCCCTATTTGCAATATTTTCTCCACTGTCAGTAATCGATGAGTTTATTCAAGACCATGACATTGTTGAATAAAGCATAATTTTGTTTTGTACCAAATAATTCTAAAATAAGCCTGATGTTGTCAGTGGGATTCAAAAGGAACGTAAAAACGAATGTCATCTTAGGAAATTCTTGGTTCAGACTCATTATGCCAAACGACCGTTATTCCAAATGACCATTACGTCAATCGACTTTATGTCAAACGGCTTTATGCTAAACGATCTAATGCAAAATGACCTACCACTATTGAACATATGACTCGAGCGTATTTGCTGTTCTACTCTGGTATGAGCGAACGATTTTCAATACTTTATTGTAGAAGCACAAACGTGAATTTTTTTCTGGCGTTACGTTCCAACTGGGACAAAGCCTGCTCCTCAGATCCACAGTTATTAACTGAGAGCTTTCTTTGCCGATTGACCATTTTTGCATGTGTATATCGTGTGGCAGGTACGAAGATACTTTATGCCCTGGGAATCGAGAAAATTTCCCTTACGAAAAGATCCTCGACTAGCGCGATTCGAACCCACAACCCTAAGCATGGTCATGCTGAATAGCTGCGCGTTTACTGCTATGGCTATCTGGGCCCCTAACGTGAATAATACTCAATCCAAAACTACGCATGATTGATGGTTCTATGACCATCTATAGATTGGATTTCTAGAAATAAATCAAGTTGGCAGCGTGCACACCGATTGTCCTACCTCATTTTTAAGGTCATTCGACGACACAAACATGTTTTGTCAAATTTTGCGAGATCATTGGTCGAAAATACAGCACCACGTTGTTCCACCTGTTGTTTTTTTCGAGTTTACATGATTTGCGTTTTTCTATTTCTGAACTCTCCGGGTTGAATTCATTGAAAAATTCAACGAGTTTTTTTTCTAATTTGTTCTGTTATACCAGTAGTAGAGGATCCAAAGTCATAATCAGCTCTACAATCTTGCCTAGTTTTATTTTGGTGCGCAAATGTGTCGGCTCGGATTTTTTTTTTATTCGGTCGGAGGCAGGGCACTAGAATTACTAGGGGTTGTTTCCTTCTATATTTACTTAGCGTTATATACGGAATGAGACACGGTTCGATGGCAGGTGGCAGACAGCAACAAAAAGAAGGCTCGACCTGTACGGAGTCCAATCAGAGAGCAGTGCTCGGCTGGCACGCGATTATCTGCGTCAAACATTCGCGGACGGTGGCGGCGCACAGTGCTTCGAACGTATGGCACTTGGGGACAAAAGTCATAACGGGATGTTTTATGCGGTTTTGCCCTACGATGTTGAGAAGGAACTCGTTATACACAAAAAAAACTCATTATTGACATAAATGACACATATTAAATCAGTAGTGGCATGAGTGTCTTATACGTTAAATTTTTCATTTGACAAAAAATTTTGAAGTACGGATTATTCCAATGAAGAAAATTAAATCCAACAAAAAAGGTTGAATAAAGTTTCTTTTTATTAGCAACACAATTTATTTATGAGCTATTAATCATCCGAGAACTGAATTAATGCTACAAAAGAAAATTGAAATGTCGTTTGACCAGAGGGTTTTATTTTCTTTTATTTCGATCATTTTCAACGGAACGTCGCAATGGTTCCGGTTAGCAAACTTTCATCCGATTTTCCTGCTTCTGAAAATGTTTGTTTGTACATGCTGTGTCCTGAACTTCCATTGAAGCCCCACTTGCAAACCAGCTTTACAGTAGTAGAAGCTTCTAACGAGATATCCTTCATGATACTGAATGCAGTACAATTCATGAGCTGTTGTAGATCGACTGTAGCAGCTGTTTCTGATGCAGAAATCGGTTTCGGAATTATTTTTTGTTTCTCTTGCTTTAACGCATAAAGGCTAAGAAGCTAATTGTACTTTCGTTCCGACAGATCTAAATCGATGTTCAAAGCTTATGCCTGTGCTGCAGTCATGACCTGTACTTGATCCCCACTCGAAGAATTTGATAAATTGTCAGCGAATGCGAGCTTTTCTTTGATAAGATCTGCAACACGGCCCTTTTTAGTTTTTCTTGAATATTCATTGAACGGTTTGTGAGGCCCCATGCCAGCATTTGCAGCCGAGCTGGAAATATCTGCATCGTCAGTTTCCTGATTGCGCGGGAGCTGAACTGGTTTTGCTAACCAGTCGGAGTTTTGCTTCACGAAAATTTTGTATGATCTTCCACATTTAGCCCACTTTTGGTTTATTTTTTAACAATAAAATTCGCAAAACGTCTTTAGCTCGTTCTCAAATATCTTGGAGAAAGAATCAGTGCCATAACAACTGTACATGAAATTCAGAACATGATTTTTCTGATTGGGTGGAGCGGCGGAAAACTACTGCTCGAAACAATCTTTATTGATGGTTGTGGCAGCATATCCTAAAAATCATAAGATGATTTTTCTGATTGGGTGGAGCGGCGGAAAACTACTGCTCGAAACAATCTTTATTGATGGTTGTGGCAGCATATCCTAAAAATCAGAAGATGACATACAATTGGCAAACATATGCAGCTGGAATCACTTCGAGAATTTTAAAAATACTTCAAATTTTATTTTTAAGTGGATTTCAGAATGGTACTTTGAGGTACTTTTTTGTATGGGCAAAAAGAAGATAAGTGTTTTAATTTTCTTCTGTATTAAAAAGCATGTGGCTCAGAAGCATCTTTTTCAACAATTGTTAAAATATATCACAGAAAATTGAATGGAATGACTCCTACTTACTTGTTTCAATACGGTCCCTAACGATTTTCATTTAAAATATAATAAGGATGGGAATAAAGCGAATTGTAGAGGGATTGGATTGACACGAAAACAATGAATAATATAGAACGATGAAACAACTTGTCAACACGTGGTGTTTTGGTTTGTTTTGAAAACTGCACGAACTTTCTAATATCTGTACTACACGCTCAAAACATATGTCAACATCATGGCCTACTTGATTCGGTCGAATATGAAAGTTGATTTTTTGACTTTTGTCCAAGGGACGAAGCACTGTGGCGGCGTCGACGCGGTGTACTACTTCAATTAAGTAGGATATATTTTCGTTTCTACCTGTGATGTTAGTTTGCCGTTGTGCACCGATTCTTATTCTACCAGGGTATTTTTCAAGAATCACTACGAATAATTCATTGCTAGATTTATAAAGAACCTCATTTAAAGAATCATCGTAAAATTTCCCCTGTGATTCGTACAGATATCTATTCCAGAATTGTCTATGAGTTTTTCTAGAAATTTTATTTCTTCTAATATCTTTTCAAAAATTCTTCAGTTATTCATTAAAAAAAATAAAAAGTTTATAAATAAAAACATTTTTAAAACTGTTCGTGTTGTTGCAATTTTGGGAACAGATTTGAATTCGGCGAATTGAAATCTATTGTAATACAGTCTTTAATACTGAGTTATGGAGAATTTACCGTAATTGTAAATGGTTCAAGGGTGTGAAAAAAGTTTGAATTTTGTCGATTAGAGTCTAGTCGTTCCATTAATTCCATCCACCCTATTGCAAAAATGGCCATGCTTTATCGCAGGTGTCTGGTTAACAGTTCTCATGTCACATATCACACCTCAGATAAATTTGCGTTTTGTCACGTATCCAGATCGCTCATTTTACAATTCTAAACTGAGGAAAGTTCATGCCATCCGTACACAGCAAAGAGCATGGATGCATTGTCAGATTGATTTGAATTACTAAGGTTCAGATGCATCGAAGCCAAACCGCGAATTTTCAAGAGCACAAATCTAGAGAACCAGACAACCGTTTGTACTGAAAATTGAACTCACTAGTCACTCGCTGGTGGTGCCCAATCGATCAAATTTTCAGCGCGAACGGTTGTCAGGTTCTCTAGATTTGTGCTCTTGGATATTCGAGGTGTGGCTTTAATGCATCTTCACCCTAAAAAACCTAAAGGGCGAACACGAAATTATTGCTACACATTCAACAGGGCATAAATTTTCTACCATTGGGTAAAAATCAACCAAAGCTGACAAAATATGGCTGCTGTGTGATGGACGACGAAACGTATATGAAAGTCGATTTTAAGCAAATTCAGGGGTTGGAGTTTTTCACCGGCAAGAACAAGTTCGATTTGGACGACAAATTTAAGAAGAAAAAAATGTCAAAGTTCGCCTCCAAATATCTCATTTGGTAGGCCATCTGCTCTTGCGGACTGAGGAGTGAACCTTTCGTGACAAAGAGCACAGTAAATGGCGAGATCTACAAATCTGAGTGCCTCGAGAAGCGCCTTTTGCCGTTCTTGCAGCAGCACGACAAAGCTCCGCTATTTTGGCCAGATTTGGCATCATGCCACTATTCAAAAAGTGTCCTGGAGTGGTATGAGGCCAATTATGTCCACTTTGCTCAAAAGGACATGAATCTGCCAAACTGTCCGGAGCTGCGCCCGGTGGAGCTGTACTGGGCAATAATGAAGCGGAAACTTTGGACGAGCAAGAAGACAGTCAAAGACGAGAAGGACATGTTAAGAAAATGAAAAAAAAAAATCGAGAAACTGGTACCGGATGACACTGGAGGACTGGATGACATTGATGGAGGGCATCAAGCAAAAATGCCTTCAATTTTACACTCAAGGCTCCATCGATTAACTGTTCTTGTGATTTTTGAAGTAAATATATGTATAAAACTACCCTAAAATTTTGGTTTGATTCTAAACATTATAAGATAATTGGCATAACATTTCCGGTGTCGCAATAATTTCGTGTTCACCCTTCATGTAACAATGAGAGATTTTCTCCTCTCCCGCTCTCTTTCAATTATAATAGTGCAATACTAGAACTTTTCGGAAGTTTTTCACTATATTTTTTTATTTACTCATCCATAAACCTAAGACCATGTCTTTTATGTTTCAGTTATAATTTAGTTATGTTATTTAGATTGAAAGATAATGTGCTTGGCAGCATTTCATACAAAAAACGCAAAAGAAGAGATAATTAGGGCTCAGTTATTGATTAATGAAAAAGTAAACAAAGAGAACCTCTGTATGTCAGATGGGCCCTTTTGAAAAGCTACGCGAGAAATTTTGCTTCCCTGAAGATTGGTATCACATAAAAAAAACGTAAAACTGAAGAAATTTCGCTCATTTCAATTGTGTTATGTTTTAAACTGCACTTCCAGAGGCGCGCGCATCGTTTTTCTTCGTGTTTGACGTTTCATCTGCAGATCTTGTAGCACAAACAGTGTATTGTGCTATATGCTCTCCAGATGGTGGTGGTGCATTCGGGGTGATGAATTATAATAAAACTCGTTTTAAGTGTTACGTATATTTGTCTGTGTCAGCACTGTTATGCGTTTGGTGTAGTTCATTTGTTGGGATGAAGTTCACCTGGATAGCTTACTAACATTTGCATGGAAATCAACAGTTTTTTTCTTCTATAGCTGAAAATACTAGCGGGTATTGTTTCACATCAAAACGCAGTTTGGTAGCTATGAGTTGCCTAATTGAAATCACCTTTTAAATTTGTTTCTCTGATAATCAAGTAATTGTGATTTAAGTCATAGGTATAGTTGTAAACTAAGGTGAGTGAATCAAACCATGAATCTTCAAAAGCACAAATCTGTAGAATCAAGCAACCGTTTAAGCTGAAAACATGATTGATTGGTATCTTGCTAGAGATGACAAATTGATAAAAATTTTAACGTGAGTGGTTAAAAATTTGCGTTTTTGGTGATTTTATTTGTGGCTTAGATATTGAAATATAATAGTTATAAATTGAAATTCAAATGAAACCGCAATGGAACAACGTCAGATGGCTGAGTGCCTACAGGTAAATTGCCAGAACAAATAACGTTCACATTATCAGAAATTGCAAAACACCATACGATAGTATTCATTGAACAGTCCTCGTGCTAGATATATTCTGTCTCGTTCCGTCCCGAGTACTTGTTCACTTAAGCGACAATGTCTACACAGTGTCTGGTTTTATTATTGGTAGTTGATAGAGATTCACGTCAACTAGGGTGACAATTTACGCTATTCTATTGATTTTAGGTTGCGTAACGAGTTTGAGCAACTGTCCGTAATTGGTTTCCTTCACGACTATTAAAAATCAATTATTCTACCCCGTAGACGACACATGCGACGTATTCTTCCGAGTTGAATATTTCATTGCTGCATGTCCGGGAAGCTCCGATATCTTACACCACGTTGCACAGTGGGTATTGATCGTGAGGGTTAATTCGCGGTATGATAACGTTGGCTCCAGTTTCGCCTCATCAGACTTATCAAATTGCACACACCCTTAGGTACGTGCCGTTCAAGATATTAGAATTCTCGCACGTGTCGAATGTCTTGAGATTTTACAACTGCAAATTGCCAACATGCTCTGTTCATGCCTATGCAGTTTCCCATGACGAATGATGACAGAATTGCAAACATTGAAAATCAATTCACTTAAGTGCTGATAATAGGTGTGTCTATGAGTGGCGCAATACAGCCTATTGATTCAATCGGAACCAAGTTGGTTCGACTTTCTACAATGTCATATGAATCAAACGACCTCTCCGTGAGCCACTTTCTGTTGATTTTCGGATTGGTTCGAGTATTTCATCATCCAGCAGCGGAATGACGTACACTAAACGAAGTGTAATAAAAACGAGGGGCTTGTCACGCAAACGAAGTCTTAATGATGATTCTGCAAATTTATTTGGCGTTGTCTCAATGTTTCTGTGGCCAACATCTTTTATTGATTTAACTCTTTTGCGTCAATTGCGTTTGACAGTATGCGATGACAAGATAAAACAAATAAATATCACCAATTTAGCGATTTCGTCATTCAACGTTTGGAATACGACGTTATTTCATAAAGGAACTGAAGTCGTTTTTAATTGAGATTTCATATTTTACCTTTAGTTTTTATTTTAAAATAACACATGGTTGGTCCAAAAGAACACAATTTTGTACGATTCGTATTTAACTTTTGTGTAACTTCGTTGATTAAGAGCCACAACTTTTGAAAATAAAATTTCTCAATTGAACTGGACTTTAAGCCTTCTTGAAAATTATTTAAAATTTTGTGAAAAAAAAACCTTAGAAGCTGATTGCGGCATTAAAAAAGTAAAACGAATTATAACTAACAAATTCGGAAGAGCATGAGCATGAGCATTAGACCTGTTCATATTTTAAAAAAATGTCTGGAAATCTACCGGTCAAGCAGTTTTCGGAATTCTCATGCTAAGAACAATGTCTGGTCAAATTTCCAGCTCATTTGATAAAGATTTCAGTATGCTTCAAGTTCAAAATGTGTTTTTGGGCTTATTTCAAGGTTTGAAAAATCATAACTAGCTTGTGGAAAATCAAAACTACTTGCTATTACCACTATTTGAAAGCTAATTCTATTCTGTTAAAGTTTGTCGAACACGCTAACAAGATTAAATTGAGTTTTAACATTGTTTAATCCAAATTTGTACTCCGCAGTACCCAGAAATTACAGTTTTCTCAATATACATGGTATATAAAACATGCATTGGTATTTTTTTTTCAGGTCCTAGTCAACGGGAATCAAACATAATACATTTATGAATTCATTGACCATCAACAGATTGCAAGTTGCTAAAGGCAATAAATTACAATAAATGCCCAAAGATCGAGCACCGCATCGCATCCTGATGATAGTTAAATCATGCATGACACATGTACCGGAAACGAATGAATTGAACAAGTTAGCATTGTTGGGGCAGTACTTTTCAGTGCTAAAATTAAAAACAGTACTTTTCAGTGCTACAAAAACAGTACTTTTCAGTGCTAAAATTAAAAACGGTACTTTTCAGTGCTACTAAAACAGTACTTTTCAGTACTATTTTTTTCTACTATTGATCCCTTTACGATCCTTGTTTGGACCCGTGCCTTCGATTTTTCGTTGGACCCGTTGGCGAAAGCTAGCGGTGGTAATCCTTCTTGGACACCGTCTTGGGAAAAAACCTTTCGTAGGTCACGTCTTCTTTCGTTTATTAATTAAACATGGTATCAACAACAAACAAAAGGAAGGGTGAATCTCTGAATTCACTACTTCCTTCCAAAAAAGTGGGTTTTAAAACTGTCACTACACGTGGCAAGAATGGAAGAAAGGACGCTTCCCCGGAATGCGAACTTTCTTCCAAGGGTGAAATGAATAATTGTATCGAAATGAGCAATCAGTTCGATGCTCTAGACAAATTTTCCGAACACCAAATCGAAGCAGCCTCTAGCCCAGGCTCTTTGATTCAAGTGAGGAAGCAAAGAGTGCTGCCTATCGTGGTCAGTTGTTCCGAATTTGGGGGATTTAGGCAGGAAATCTTGAACTCCATTAGGGGAATCAAGGTTTCCTTCCAAATCGCAAAGAAAGGAGACTGTCGCGTTTTGCCGGAAACTCTTAAAGATCGTGAGCTTCTTCTCAAACATCTTGAAGAGAAGAAGCACAAATTTTTTACTTATGACGACAAAACGTTTGTTCAAAGTTGTCTTGAAAGGTCTCTCAAGTGACTATAAATCACCTGAAGAGATCAAAAATGGAATAAATGATATTCTTGGATTTTCCCCAGTCCAAGTAATCATTATGAAAAAGAGAACCCAATCTGGCATTGTTCGGAAAGGGCTTTCTCAAGATTTTTATTTAGTTCACTTTAACAAAAAAGAACTAAATAATATTAAAGCTTTAGAAAAAGCAAAACTTTTGTTTGATGTCCGTGTGACATGGGAACATTTTCAGAAACCTGGAGGAAATTACCAGAACCCCACTCAGTGCCGTCGGTGCCAAAAGTGGGGTCATGGTACAAAAAATTGTCGCATGGATGCTAAATGCATGATTTGCGGAGGTTCTTCTCACGCCAAAGACGTCTGTCCAGTGAAGGAAGATACCACCAAGTTCATATGCTGTAATTGCGGGGCTAACCATAAGTCCAATTTTTGGAATTGTCCTTCACGAAAAAGGGTCATTGAGGCTCGTGCCAGGCAGATGAAAGATAATATCCGTTACGATAACGGTCGTTTCCGGAATTTGCCTGGTAGAGTATCGAACAATGCTCATTTTTCAGTTAACGATCGCTTGATCATGAATCATACCCATCAGGAAGATCATAATCATGCTCATTCACAAACTAATTTTAATCCGTCGGGTAGCCGTTCGAATCTTTCTATTTCGAATGTATCTACCCACGGTAAATCCTTTGCCGATATCGTAGCAGGAAATTCGAACTCCTCCCCTGTTCGATCCATGGGTACCCATTCTACTTGTTTCAAATCAAATGGAAAAACCCTACCGCCACAGGTAACTCCGCTTCTTCGTCTACCGGAAATTCCAATGGGAAATCACATGACATGTCTGCCTCTGATTTTAATTTTCTAACTGAACAATTGAATCTAATGATTGATGCAATGTTCAAAGCCACCACTATGACTGAAGCAGTCCAAGTAGGTGTAAAATTTACAAATCAAATTGTTATTGGATTACGTTTTTCTAATGGATCCAAATAATAATTTAAATATTTTAAATTGGAATGCTCGTTCTCTGAATGGTAAAGAGGACGAGCTGTTTAATTTTCTTACGGTTAATAACGTGCATATAGCAGTTATTACCGAAACGTATTTAAAACCTGGATCTAAACTCAAAAGAGATCCTAACTTTTTTGTTTATCGTAATGATAGACTTGATGGGGCATGTGGGGGAGTTGCAATCATCATTCATAGGCGTATAAAACATCAACTGTTTTCATCATTTGAAACTAAAGTTTTTGAAACTTTAGGTGTTTCTGTTGAAACACAGTTTGGTAAATATACTTTCATAGCTGCCTATTTGCCTTTTCAATGCTCTGGGCAGCAAGTTAATTTGCTCCAAACTGACTTGCGTAAATTGACTCGCAATAAGTCAAAATTTTTTGTCATTGGTGACTTTAATGCCAAACATCGGTCATGGAATAATTCTCAAAGTAATTCCAACGGCAGAATTTTATTTGATGACTGCTCTTCAGGATATTTCTCAATTAAATACCCTGATAGCCCCACATGTTTTTCCTCTTCTAGAAATCTATCTACGATTGATTTGGTCTTAACCGACTCTAGTCATCTTTGTAGCCAACTGATTACTCATGCTGATTTTGATTCTGATCATGTCCCTGTTACATTTCAAATATCCCAAGAAGCGATTCTCAATCCTATCAGCTCCACTTTCAATTATTTACGAGCCGACTGGAATATATATATAACGTATGTTGATTCCAATCTTGATGTTAACATTTCTTTAGAAACTAAACTTGATATTGACAATGCTCTTGAAACTTTAACAAATTCCATTGTTGAAGCCCGGAGCATTGCAATTCCAAAATGTGAAGTAAAATTTGAATCCGTGATTATAGACGATGATCTTAAACTCTTGATCCGTCTTAAAAACGTGAGGAGAAGGCAATTTCAACGCACTCGCGATCCTGCTATGAAAATTATATGGCAGGATTTGCAGAAAGAAATCAAGAAACGTTTTGCTCAATTAAGAAAAAAAAATTTTGAAAATAAAATTTCTCAATTGGACCCTGGCTCTAAGCCCTTTTGGAAATTATCGAAAATCTTGAAAAAACCTCAGAAGCCAATACCGGCATTGAAAGAGGAAAACAAATTATTACTAACTAATTGCGAAAAAGCTCAAAAACTTGCTATGCAGTTTGAAAGTGCGCACAATTTTAATTTAGGACTTACTAGTCCAATTGAAAATGAAGTTACTCAGGAGTTCGAAAATATTCTCAATCAAGAGAACGTTTTCGAAAATGCCTGGGAGACTGATTTGGAAGAAGTGAGAACTATTATTAAAAAATTCAAAAACATGAAAGCTCCTGGCGATGATGGAATTTTTTACATCCTCATCAAGAAACTTCCAGAAAGTAGCTTATCATTTTTAGTTGATATATTTAACAAATGTTTTCAATTAGCATATTTTCCTGACAAATGGAAAAATGCTAGGGTTGTTCCAATTTAAAAACCAGACAAAAATCCTGCAGAAGCTTCTAGCTATCATCCAATCAGTTTGCTTTCCTCCATCAGTAAACTTTTTGAAAAGGTTATTTTGAACAGAATGATGGTCCACATCAACGAAAATTCAATTTTTGCCAATGAACAGTTCGGATTCCGCCATGGACATTCGACCACTCATCAACTTTTACGTGTAACAAATTTGATCCGTTCCAACAAATCTGAAGGCTATTCTACTGGTCTTGCTCTTCTAGACATAGAAAAAGCATTCGACAGTGTTTGGCATGAAGGTTTGATTGTAAAATTGAAAAACTTTAATTTTCCAACATACATTGTTAGAATAATTCAAAGTTATCTGTCAAATCGTACACTTCAGGTTAATTATCAGAACTCCAGATCTGAACGACTTCCTGTAAGAGCTGGTGTTCCTCAAGGCAGCATTTTGGGACCAATATTATACAATATTTTCACATCTGACTTACCTGAGCTACCTCAGGGATGTCAAAAGTCTTTGTTTGCGGATGACACAGGCCTCTCCGCCAAAGGACGAAGCCTGCGTGTCATCTGTAGTCGATTGCAAAAAAGTTTGGATATTTTTTCTTCATACTTGCAAAAATGGAAGATTTCTGCTAATGCTTCCAAAACTCAACTAATAATATTCCCACATAAACCAAAAGCTCTTTATTTGAAACCTTCAAGTAGACATGTTGTCACGATGAGAGGGGTTCCAATAAATTGGTCAGATGAAGTTAAGTATCTAGGGCTCATGCTAGATAAGAATTTAACTTTCAAAAATCACATTGAGGGCATTCAAGCCAAATGTAATAAATATGTAAAATGTCTCTATCCCCTTATTAATAGAAAATCAAAACTTTGTCTTAAGAACAAGCTTTTGATATTCAAACAAATTTTCAGGCCAGCCATGTTGTATGCTGTACCAATATGGACTAGCTGTTGTAATACCAGGAAGAAAGCTCTGCAGAGAATTCAGAATAAAATTTTGAAAATGATTCTGAGGCTTCCTCCCTGGTATAGTACCAATGAGTTACATAGAATATCCAATGTTGAAACATTGGAACAAATGTCAAATACAATCATTAATAATTTCAGGCAAAAATCGTTACAATCTTCTATTGCCACGATTAATGCGTTATATGTTTAGGTTAAGTTAGGTTAAGTATATTAAAAACGTTTTTTTTTTCTCTTATAAGCAGGTGAAATCAACTCACCTGTAAAAAAACTGAACTGCTACGGCAAATGAAATGTAATATGTTGTTAACAAAATGTTAATTAAATCTTAAATTTGTTTTACCAAATTAGGATGATAGTGTTGTCAAATGACACAGAACACCTAGCTATAAGAAATGAATGTAATGTTTGGAATGATACTAATAAAGAAATTAAAAAAAAAAAAAAGTCAGCATTGCTTTTTCTTTCCGAGTGATGATTGTTTTGATCGCATTTCACTGATCATTTAGAACGATTTGAAAACAATCATCATCATCGACTGAGAAAAGGCAGTGCTAACGTGTTCATTTTTTGTATTCATTGAAGCTCACGGTGGTGCTCTTGGCTCACCCACAGTGGATTTACAAATGTGCTATTACCTATTTTTTACAATTTATTTTCGTAAGATAAATGGTAACTTTGAACGGGACTGAGTTTTAGATATGCATTGTCATCATGTCTGGAAATTAAAAATCCGAAACTTTCATGCAGGCATGCTGTTTAGTGAAAACACTTCCCGAAAAAAGAGATTTTCAAGAACCTAGAGATACAAACCTCAACCAAACTATGTTAAAACTTGCTCCAATCATAAAACCGTGTTCGGCAAAAGTTCGTAGAAATGGATAAACTACTATGTAGAAGTATTTCCGATAAATTTTGATGTTTCGTTCGGTAGTTATGCTTTTTTAAAGCTTGAAAATATCCCAAAAACACATAATTGATTTGAAGCACAACTAAATTTACTCTAAATTGAGTGAAATTTTGACCAGAAGTTCATTTCGCAATGAAAAATCAAAGTATTGGTTGACTGGAGAGTTTCCAGACATTTTTGAAAATATGAATAGGTCTAATGAACATGGATGACCGTACAATTCGTAGTTGCTACTCCGTGATTGACCAGAACAATCGAAGTTGCACAGGGAATTAATGAATGGGGCTTGGGATTAGCTTACCATTCTTCAATGTGCACAAATCGAGAGCTCAAAATTTAAAAGTCAATAACGGCGCCGGCCACGTCCTTACGGTCATCGGGGAAGGGAAGGAATGTTAGTTAGACAACCGTTGCTACTAGAGACCGAGTATACCTCTGCATCTCCACAGTTGTCATGGAAAGGATATTGGGTTAGTGGGATAAGGTAAAGATCTGGGAGTCACCAGTGGTTGGTGATGCGATCCATGATATAATCACGCCTAATCGGAGTCGCGATATAATTCGATAATCGTATTGCACCCCGAAAAAGTGTTCATCACTCGCCCACGCAAGAGCAAGCAACGCGATCAATAGATCAAACACTACTAACGATCCGCGGCGCTTCTTCATTTCATTATACGACCGACGCGCGACATATTTGATCTTGCCTCCGCAGGAGCAAGCGTCAAGGTCGGAAGATCAAACACAACTAACCTATTATTTCACTTTTTCACTTACCTCGACCGACGCGCGACATGTTTGACCCTGCCCTCATCGCCAGCCCCGCAGGAGCAAGTGTCAAGGTCGGAAGATCAAACACAACTAACCGATCACGTCACTTTTGCACTTACCACGACCGACGCGCGACATGTTTGATCCTGCCCTCATCGCTCGCCTCCGCAGGAGCAAGCGTCAAGGTCGGAAGATCAAACACAACTCTAAAACGAATTATAACTAACAAATTCGGAAGGGTTCAAAAACTTGTTTTGCAGTTTTACAGCGCGCACCATTTTAAGAGTTCTGTTTGATCTTTCGACCTTGACACTTGCTTTTGCCGGGGCGAGCGACGAGGGCAGGATCAAACATGTCGCGCGTTGGTCTAGTAAGTGAAAAAGTGGCGTGATCGGTGAGTTCGGTTGGAGTAACTGAAAAAGTGCCGCGATCGGTTAGTTCTGTTTGATCCTTCGACCTTGACGCTTGCTCCTGGGCAGTGCGTCAAGAAAGCCCGAACAGTTTTTTTTTATTATTTTTGGGTCGCACGCTTATATTTTTTTTCCTGAGTGCTTTTTTATAGCCGAGCAAACGAGTGAAGCCGAAAGTGGATTGTGGCTGCTCAGTCAAGGATAACGGATCAATTGGTGAGATCGTTTCATGCTACTATTTCTAATCTATAAAATATGTATGACTGCACATTCAATCGTTACAATGGTGGGATGTAAATATGATTTTTCAACAAAATATGGATGGTTCGTCACTGTAAGTGTCGACACAAACTCTGATTCATGATTTATTTATGTTTAACATTTTTTTTCAGAACACCTCTTATATACCTTTATTTTTGTAATTAAAAAAAACTTTGAATGGTTCGACACTACAAGTGTAGACTTGCGAAAGGTTCACTTTATTTAACAAACTTTGGATGGTTTGCCACTGTAAGTGTCGGCATAAGAATAAGAGTGTTCTATGATGTCCCAACCAATCGAGTTTTTTGTTTCTTTTCAAATGAGTAAAATATAATAACACATGCTTTCGTCCTGACAGCTGTAGGAATGTTACATTTAGGTATTTGATCAACAAACTTTGAATGGTTCGTCACCTCAAGTGTCGGCATAATTTTCCTCTACATAGAAATTGTTCATATCAAATGAAAATATTATATTTACGTATAAGCATGTATATATCTCATAAATCATTGTTTATCATGGTCTAATCGCTTATCAAAGTGAATCCTATGACCCAACGATCCTCCCCATTAACAAACATCCCTCCCAGTAACCTTTGTGGAGATGCAGAGGCAAACACGGTCTCCAAAAAGCAAAGGTTACACACTAACATTCCTTCCCCCAATCCCACCTGACTGCAAGGACGTGGCCGGCGCCGTTATTGACCCTGTATAAATAGAGGCACTGAATTATGCACACTGAAGAAGATTATGGCCAATCCCAGTCGAACTTCTAGTTGATTCTTTGTGCATTTTCACTGACTTCGGTCAATCACGGAATAGCAACCATTGATATGTGTAGTCAGTCTAAGCTAAGCTAGCTAAGCTAAGCTTTACAGCGCGCACCATTTTAATTTAGGACTTACTAGTCCAATTGAAAATTAAGTTACTTAGAATTTCAAAAGCATTATCCAATCAAGAGAGCGATTTCGAAAATTCCTGGAGAACTGATTTGGAAAAAGTGAGAACTATTATTGAACAATCCAAAAACATGAAAGCCCCTGGCGATGAAGCAATTTTTTTACACCCTCATTAATAAACTTTCAGAGAGTAGCTTATCATTCTTGGTTAATATATTTAACAATTTTTTTCAGTTGGCATATATTCCTGACAAATGGAGAAATGCCAAGGTTGTACCAGTTTTAAAACCAGACAAAAATCCGGCAGAAGCTTCTAGCTTTCGTCCAATCAGCTTGCTTTCTTCCATCAGTAAACATTTTGAAAAGGTCATTTTGAACAGAATGATGGTCCACATCAATAAAAATACAAGTTTTGCCAATGAACATCGGATTCCGACATGGACATTCGACCACTCATCAACTGCGTGTAAGAAATTTCATTCGTGCCATCAAATCTGATATTTTTTCTACTGGAATTGCTTTTCTTGACATAGAAAAAGCATTTGACAGTGTTTGACATGAAGGTTTGATAGTAAAATAATAAAAAAAAAAAACAAACAAACTTCAATTTTCCGACATAGAGTGTAGAACCACTTGGGCACTTCCATGATTCACTTTGGCATGAGGGGTTTTTCTTGATCGAATTGTCTGATATTTTGCAAGAAGCAGCGCTCCAGTACGACGCATGTTGTGGCCAAATATGAGCTCTGTAGCTCTCAAAAACCCCACTGCCGAAGTGAATCAAAAGTGTCAAGAATAGGATCCGGCTCCCTACGTTGTTAGAATAATCCAAAATTATCTGTCAATTCGTACACTATCAGAACTCCAAGTCTGAAAGACTACAAGAGCTGGTTTTCCTTAATGGAGCGTTTTGGGAGCAATTTTATACAATATATTCACATCTGACTTACCTGAGTTACTTCTTGTCAGGATATACAGGATGTAAAAAATCTTTGTTTGCGGATGACACAGGCTTCTCCGCCAAAGGACAAAGCCTGCGTGTCATCTGTTGTGGATTGCAAAAAAGTTTGGATATTTTTCCCGATGTAAAAAACAAACGACAAATAAGAGTGTTTATTTCAATTCATGGGAAATATACTGACAACAAAGAGTTTGTGATTTTGAACTGATTCAATTTGCTGAGTACTAAGAGTTCCTACCTTTATACTACATTGATAAAAAATAGGGAGCATCCGGTGATTCATATTTACCTGCAATAAGAAAAACATACAATTAGTTAATTAACTCATTACGCGTGGTAAAGATGGACAAATTATGGGTGAAATTATGAAAAAAATCCACGTGCTCGGCTGGGATTTGAACCCAGGACTCTTGTATGCTAGACGAGCGCTTTACCAACTAAGCTACCGAGCCACTTGGTGACCCAATAACTGAGTTGGTTACAAGTTTAGAATTCAAATCCCTACAGACCACGCGGACCCCTTTCATAACCAATATCCATCCATCTCATGTTCCTACACACGCGGAGCGAGCGAGTGCGATTTGTTTAGTGTTGAAACTGTTTGCCTATCGTACCTACAATATAAGTGTCAGTTTATACAATTAGTGTCAACAGCAATTTCAAAAGTGAAGCATTTCATCGGTATTGTTTCGGGAAAAAATTTTAACATCTTTTTATCGCAATTTTTGTATCATCGTTGGGACGAGAATGGGTTGAAAATAGATAGGGAAAATGGTGATAAAATGAACACCTAGCTACATACAGAGAAATAACAAACTTTAGTGAATAATTATCACGCACGGACATTTTAGAGCGCAAATTTCATTTCAGCACAAAAGCATGTGGTGGTGAACCCCTAGAAGCAATTCTCACTGAAACCAGGCCGCCATCGGCACCCATCGTTAGAATTCCAATTTTATGTCACTGATCGCTAAAACTTAAGGGTGGTCGTTTCAGTTTTCTCAAATTGGTGGACTCCTCGTATGCTAGCAAGCTAAACAGTTTGCAAAAAAAGCTTTATTCGAATTTGACGGCTTTTGGAATTTCGTCAGAAAAAAAAAAATTTTGGTGACATTAGGGCACCACTGGTTTTGAATTCTGAGATTATCATCAGAAAGCTGAGAATAAACTGAGTAAGATAGGCTACAAAAACTAGGTGAGCAATTTTTTTTTACTTGATCATTTATTTATTAGGCTCATGCGCCATTAGGCATTACGGAGCCGAGTTCTTTTGATTTTATTTACAAATTCATGGTGTTTTCTTAATTTTCTATGTTAGTTTTGGGGAACCGAAAAACTCGCGGTTTGGTCGAGGTTAGGGGTAACAATAATTTAAAGGAATGGATAGGACAATGGGATCGTTCCGTTGACATTCAGCAGCTTTAAGGTGTGACGTGTTTGCTTTGCTGCTGGTCGAACGTTGAGTGGACAATGACAACCTGTAACGATACAAAAAAGACGGGTTTCGAGGGGACACAAGGTGGACAAGTGGACCGACAAGAAAGGGGAGTTAAACAAGAATGTTAGCTTGTTTCAAAAAATTGTACATAAGCTTCATGTACACAAAGTCAAGTTTACCCAACACATCCCTAATGTCTTCCTTTTCTGGTTTCCCTTGGGCCCTGAGGGATGCACAAAAATCAGATCTGGCAAAACCGTATTCGGGGCATTCCCAAACTACGTGGTTGATATCTTGGTAACCTGTACCGCAGCTGCAGTGATTGCTATCTGTGAGCCCTATTCGATAGAAGTGAGAGCCTAGAGAGTAGTGATTGGACATAAGACGACACATTACCTTAATAAAGTCTCGGCTTAAGTCCAACCCCTTGAACCACGGCTTCTTCGATACCCGCGGGAGAATGGAATGTAACCACCTGCCCAATTCTCCGGCATCCCACTTTTGTTGCCAGCTGACCAATGTATGTTGACGAGCCATTGAAAAAAATTCATTGAAGGCAATTTGTCGATCATAAATATCGCCTTCCATAGCGCCCACCTTGGCAAGCAAGTCCGCTTTCTCATTGCCCGGAATCGAGCAATGCGAAGGGACCCAGGCCAAGGTGATAGTATATGATTCATTCGATAGAGCACTCAATGTAGATCGTATTTCACCGAGGAAATACGGAGAGTGCTTTACCGGCCTCATTGAACAAATAGCCTCTATGGAGCTAAGGCTATCCGTAAAAATGAAATATTGATCAGAGGGAAGAGAGGCAATTCGCTCTAATGCGTAATGTATAGCCGTTAATTCTGCGATATACACGGAGCAAGGGTTCTGAAGTTTATATGCGGCGCTATGAAACTCGTTATATACACCAAATCCAGTGGAATCATTTGTTTTTGACCCGTCTGTGTAAAACCTTCTATCGCAGCTGACGTGACCGAACTTGCTTGCAAAAATTTTTGGTATTTGCTCCGAACGAAGCAGATCTGGTATTCCACGGATATCTTGCTTCATGGTCAGATCAAAAACTACAGCGGAACTTGAGAAGTCAGGGAAGCAACCGTGATTGGAAAGATTCAAAGAAGGGTTAACCTCCAGAGTCATGTACGCGTAGTACAATGTCATAAATCTTGTTTGAGGATTTCGTTCGATTAGCTTCTCAAAATTTTCAATTACCAACGGGTTTAACACTTCACAGCGGATGAGGAACCTTAACGACAATTCCACGAACCGATCTGATAAAGGCAGTATTCCTGCTAACACCTCTAAGCTCATGGTATGAGTCGAGTTCATACAGCCTAAAGCGATCCGAAGACAGCGATACTGAATACGCTGGAGCTTCAGAATGTGTGTTTTCGCGGCGGATTGGAAGCAAAAACTACCGTATTCAAGAACCGACAAAATCGTGGTGCGATATAGCTTTATCAGATCATCCGGGTGGGCTCCCCACCATGTTCCTGTGAGTGTACGCATGAAGTTGATTCGTTGTTGGCACTTCTGATACAGATATCTAATTTGTTTTCCCCAGGTGCATTTAGAATCAAACCAGACCCCTAAATACATATGTGATAAACCTTGAGAGAGTTCCTTACCCATGAATTGAAGCTCTAGATCCGCAGGATTACGCTTCCTAGAAAAGACAACTAACTCAGTTTTCTCCGGAGAGAATTCGATACCCAGCTTCACAGCCCATGCAGACAAATTGTCCAGAGTATCTTGCAACGGTCCTTGCAAATCGTCCGCCTCTGGTCCTGTGACAGAAACAACGGCGTCATCCGCAAGCTGTCTTAACGAGCAATTTCTCATGAGACAATCATCAATATCTCTTACGTAAAAATTGTAAAGAAGAGGACTTAAACACGAGCCCTGGGGGAGACCCATGTAACTTATTCGCAAAGTTGTCGAGTTTCCATGTGAGAAAAACATATGCTTCTCAGACAACAAATTGTACAAGTAGTTGTTCAAAATCGGGGAAAGTCCACACTCGTGGAGTTTGTCTGAAAGGACATCTACGCAAACTGCATCAAAAGCCCCCTTAATATCCAAAAAGACTGAGCCCATTTGTTCTTTTTGAGCATAGGCCAGTTGAATTTCAGTAGAAAGCAACGCAAGACAATCGCTCGTTCCTTTGCCTCTGCGGAATCCAAATTGAGTATCTGAGAGAAGGCCATTCGATTCAACCCATTTGTCCAGCCGAAAGAGAATCATCTTCTCTAACAACTTTCGAAGACACGACAACATCGCAATAGGACGGTACGAGTTGTAGTCCGAAGCAGGCTTTCCTGGTTTTTGGATGGCAATAACTCTCACTTGTCTCCAATCATCCGGAACAATGTTGCTCTCCAAGAATGCATTGAATAAGTTCAACAAGCGTCTCTTTGCGACGTCTGGGAGGTTTTTGAGCAAGTTGAACTTAATCCTGTCCATACCTGGGGCAGAATTGTTACATGAAAGGAGAGCAAGTGAGAATTCTGCCATCGAAAAAGTTGAGTCCATTTCATTCCTTTCGTCTGGATAATCTCGTGTGATCGTTTGCACTTGGACAGAATCCGGGCAAACTTTCTTGGCGAAGTCGAATATCCATCGAGAAGAGCTTTCACGATCCTCGTTTACCGATTGTACGTTCCGCATTCTTCTACCGACCGTCCACAAGGTTCACATCGAAGTTTCCCGTGATAATCCGTTGACGAAGTTTCTCCAGTAACCGCGTTTCTTCGCTTTCACGAGGCTCTTGAACTTGCGGTCAAGAGAACAATACCGATCGTAGTTATCGCGCGTGCCACGTTTCCGATATTCTTTAAACGCATCTGATCTTTCGCGATAGACTCCGGTGCATTCGCCATCCCACCACGGGGTGGGCGGCCAACGTCGTACTGAAGATCCTGGAACCGGTTTACGCTGAGCTTGAAGAGCACTGTTTATAATCAACGCGGATAAGAATTGATATTCTTCCAGCGGTGGAAGTATATCGACCGATTGCTCACCTACGGAGATCGCTTCAGCGTATTTTCCCCAGTCGATATGCTTCGTGAGGTCATACGCTACGTCGATCTGGTGTGTTCGACACGAATTATTGGTAACTGAAATTTTGATAGGCAGGTGATCACTACCATGGGGATCCTGAATTACTTTCCACATACAATCCAATGATAATGAATTCGAACAGATTGAGAGGTCTAACATACTTGGGGGATCTGGAGGTTTTATTCGTGTTGCTTCCCCAGTGTTCAAGATTGTCAGATTGAAGTAGTCGCAAAGATCATATATTAAAGTTGCGCGATTGTCGTCCCTCGGTGACCCCCAGGCTGTACCGTGAGAATTAAAATCTCCTAGGATCAACCATGGCGCAGGCATAGCTTCGCATATTGCCGCAAGGTCTCTGCGAGATACTCTAGCATTTGGCGGTATGTATACACTGGCTATGCTGAGGCTTTTCCCTCGAGCTGTGATATGACATGCAACTACTTCAATGCCTGTCATCGAGGGGAAGTCGATTCTGTAAAAGGAGTGGAGCTTATTAATCCCCAAGAGCACCCCTCCATATCCATCCCCTCGATCCAGACGAATAATATTAAAATCGTGGAAAGAGATATTTTTATCAGAAGTTAGCCATGTTTCACAAAGAGCAAATATGTCACAGCGAGTGCTGTGTACTAAAAATTTGAACGCCTCCATATTTTTTATAAGACTTCTACAATTCCACTGTAGCACTTCGATCATATGTCCGACCTCATTGGATAAGTTAGCCATCGAAAGATATGAACGAGTCAAGAATCGGCCACTTTGAAGCTATTTGCTTTAGAAAAGGTTTCACCAAAGAAAGTGCCATGCAGTGTTGACCAGACTCATTTTCCCGAAATTCGAATTGTGAAGCCATGAACTGTTATAACTGTGCGTTGTATTCCTGAGGTAGAGGGGGAGGTGGTTGTGCTTGAGTGTTGCACATGGGATCCGACAGATTAGATCTCAGTGGGCCGCAATTCAAGTTTCGGTGAAATGATTCGCACTCACTCACTCATTCATTTCATTTCACCGAAACTTGAATTGTGGCTCTCTGGGATCAAAATTGATCGATTTTGTGTGCAGTACTCAAGCTTAACCCTCTGATTTTCTATCTTATGAGGATAGAGCATGGTTGTAGTAGTTCGTGGCTTCGTAGTTCGGAAAATGTTATTTTCGGGGAAATGAGTCTGAACAACACTGGTGCCATGTTGATTAGGTTTCTCGTTTCGGGTGAAATCTGAAACATTTCGAAGATGAAATCCACTATCCCAGAAAGAGTCAGTTTACCGGAAGCACTGTTTGGCTCCTGCTGACGAGTTGGTTGAGTTTCTGGGCGAAAAACTGGGGCAACTGGGGTTTTAGATGTTCCCGGAAGTGACGGAAATTCTCCAGCTGAAAATTTGAAACCTGGAGGTGAGGATTTTTTGGTATTTCCGCCATTTCTTGATTTTGCCAAAGGGTTTTGAGGAGAGTTTTGAACAACATGAACGTTCTGAGAAGCCTGTTGCTTCAAGTGCCGTTTTGTAACCGCACGCTTCCTTTTCGTTCCTGTTTCGATTATGGTATACTCTTCCCCATCCTCAGAGTCATCGCATTGATCATTATCCGGCAGGGATGCGAAGATATTGTTACTGGTTATAGAGTGGGCCGATGGAACAACAGTCGGAGCGATCTTTTTCAGCATATCTGCATAAGATCGCCTAGACCGTTGTTTCAGGGAGTTTATGGTTTGTTTCTCCCGCTCTAGGTACTTCGGGCATGCACTGAGCTCGTGAGGAGCTTGGCCACAAGAGGTACATCTTGGCTCCATATTGCAGGAACCATCGGCATGTTGTTCGCCACACTTACCACAGCGTGGTTTGTTGCTGCAGTAAGGTGCAGTGTGGCCCAACTGCCGGCACTTTTCACAGTGCATAACCGTCGGTACGTAGAGACGGACGGGTAATCGAAGACGCCCAATCACAAGGACGCTTGGTAAGGCTGATCCGGAGAAGGTCACACGAAACGAATTTGACGGCTGTTTTGAGCCATCGGGGAACACTTTGTTCATTTGATTTGCATCAAGAACAGGGGCTAGCGGAACGGCACGATTTTTAAACCCACCAGCTCCTGACATGATGTCTGCGCGAGTCAAGTTATGCTCCGTGACCACTCCATAACATTCGACCTCTCGACTGGGAATGTAGACTCTGTACTCCATCAAAAAGAGCTCAAAGGCAGCAATTTTATTCGCCTGGTCGCGGTCACCGACTGTGACACGCAACTTATCACGGCTGGGTGAATCTATCTCGAGGATACCTCGAAACGATTTTGCCAGATCCCTTTCAATTTGAAGTTTGTTCAATGGTTTACCATTCGCTTTGGGCCGAAAGAAAACCAGAAAGGGACCCTTAGATCCGGGTGGGTAAGCTTTATGGCGGGGGGGCGCCGGGTTTGAGGAGGAACCAGAGGGGGGAAACGCATGGGATTGGCTTAAACTGCTGGGCAGACCAGAATTAGTAACCATTTGCTTTTGAGACGAATGCGGTAAATCATGAAGAGAGGGATTAACCGTAACATCTCCTGACAATGCAGTACCTGAGTGTACTGGAGGCACAGATGAGGGAGATAAAGGAGGAGAAGGAGTATCATCATCGATGGTCTCCATAGCCTCACTATGTTGGGTTTTTAGAATTTGAGCTATCTGACCCAAAACTAACTCATCGTCAGAAGAGACTAAATATTCCGGCGAGCCCCCGCCAGTATCATTTGGTTCCATTGCGGAGCAATTTTTGCTCTACCGCAAAGGAAGGTCAACACTCTAATGAGCAAATCTAACTCTAACTTCACTTAATTTAATCACACTGTTTTCAAAGGAATTAAATAAAAACCAACTTACGTGCTATAACTAGTATGGCGAGAAATTCCTAATAGTGTAAAATAAAAAAAAAAAAAATAACAAAAAAAACACAAAAAAAAAATATTGACGAAAAAAAAATATATAACGAAAAAAAAAATTAACAAGAAAAAAAAATTAACGAAGAGAAAAAAAAAATAACGAAAAAAGTATTTACAAAAAAAAATGTAATAATAAAAAAAGAGAAAAAAAATATATATATATTTATTTACAAAAAAAAAAAAAAACCGAAAAAAAAACTAATTAATTGAGCAATAAAACACTCCGAGACCACTGTGTCACACGGTGTGTGAATATTACTCCAACAAAATGTTTTGAAAAAATTATCAAAAAATATGCCAATTAATTGAGCGAAAGAGCACTTCGAGACCACTGTGAGAATATCACTCTAACAACGGGGACTAACAGCAACCAAGTAATGCGGATGGTATGGAACTGGAGAGGAACAATACCTACAATCTCCTTTCTGCTGCTTTAGCTGCGAGGACAGATGTACCGGCGTGGTGCGATCGTCTATTTCTGCAGCTTGTTTTGATGCGATGAAACGATGACGCCGATCGCCTTTGTTCTGCCACGTGGTGCGAATTAGATGGTGCCTCTTGTGGTATTATTGCCACCGATTAATGCTGGTGGTGATGTGGTTAAAGATGTTCAGTCTACCAAACTGGGCTCGGCCAATGGTAGCTGCTCCTTGTGCGGGTGCACTATCGGCAATATGCTTTCCAATCGTAGCCAGGAAAAAAACCATATACTTGGAAAAAACACTGGTGAACTTCGGTTTCGGTATGTCACAAAGCGCGATAGTCGACTGACTCGGGCGAGCACTCAACAAGGAATGTAGGTGAGCAATGGGAAAATGAAAGATTTTCTAAATCGTGTTTTAAGATTTGAACGTATATGACGAGTGCAATAAATGCAAACATCAATTTTCATACAACAAAGAAACCATTATACAATCGTTGGTGTCTTCTTCGAGTCGAGTGAATAAGAGTTTAATTTGAGTGAAAAAAAATCTGGCGGCCATTTTGAACTTAAACGCCATTTTGATTTGAAGTAGTAGAATGAGTTTTTCACCTTGTAAGCTCTCAACATGTTGAAATTCGAGACTACCGTTAAAAATAGAATCTACATTTCTTTTACCAGGCGTCTTGTTCCTACTGGAACTGAGCTTTAACTTATCAGTCGGAATGTTCTTTTATACATCTTTGAATTCAGGAATAATGAATAAATGTATTCCATTAATAAAAACCATCTAAAACCATTGATTGAAATAAACGTATATTTTTTTACCCGTTTGTATTGAAGTTCTTATATTTCACGTTGGAAAATTAGCAAGTCTTGTGGTGATATATGTAGTTTTTATTTAAGATATTGCCAATAGTGCATTGATTTAATATGGAAATCTTAGGATTTTGAACTTAAAAATTCCTTGATTGTCTGAGTCATAAAGCATCGTTTTAACTTCCACCCAACATACATGTAGAAAACAGCAAAATTTAACAGCTGAAAAGAAGGCGTTGTTACAATGTAGACGTAATGCCAATACTCAAGAGTATCATTTTGAGGTTGAAAAATCTGGCGGCTATTTTGGAATGGGACGCCATCTTGGTTTCAAGAAGTTGAGTGTTGATTTTTTTACCATTTTAGCGCTCACTATTTTGAAATGTGAGGTCTCCGTTGAAAAAACAATCAGACTCTTTCATTCATATCTTATTCCAGCTGTCCAAAAGGGCGATACTCAAAACTGAAAAGGCAATAGATGGCCCTTTTTCATTGATAGTAAAAATGAAATCCGGAAGCACAGAAAACACCACGGAGGATGAACTAAACACAAAAAGTTATCTATTCACATTACGCTTGATTTATAAACACTACTTTTTCGATCCAGTTTCTCAATTGCAAGTAATTTACGTTTTTCACAATTTTCCATACGCTTTGACAGTTCTCGACTACCATTGTTTATGCGCTTGTGTTGGAAGTTTGAGAAATTTGAGTAACGAGCGTTGCGCGATCAGTGAGTGGAATGCAAACACCAATTTTTCAATTTTCTTCCACTAAACGTACATGAACACCGACCGGATCTGTACATTTCCGAAGGAAAAAAAAAGTTTATTATGTTTTCAGTGATATCTGATCATCTACAAAATAACTATTCCGAGAAAAAGTGTAAATTGTGTGCTCCTTCCTATGCTGCATACGGTGTGTTCTCAACGCAAATCGCTCTTTTTAAGGTTCTTCTATTGGCCACCAGATGTCGAAGTGATTGTTTAGCTTAGAAATTGTCTATTTTACGCAATAATGGCGCCTACCACGTCAGAATACTGACCAATGAGGGGAAGGGGGAGGAATTGATGATGCATTAAACTGGCTCCCACGGTAGACCGTATATACCACTGCGTCTACGCTAGTTCATTCGGGAAGGGTGAAGGGATGCGGTAATTTTTATGGCAAAGAGGCTTGTTGCTTTGGTTAGCAGACTGCCTATGTATCAGGCACAAAGACGTGCTATAATGATGAAAGAATGAAAGCGTAGGGAAGGGTGAAGGGATGCGGTATTTTTTATGGCAAAGAGGCTTGTTGGTTTGGTTAGCAGACTGCCTATGTATCAGGCATAAAGACGTGCTATAATGATGAAAGAATGAAATCGTAGGGAAACGGTTTATTTCTGTCCGTCTCGGGTTCTAGCAAATGCTATGAACTGTGATAGAAACATTCAGAGTGATATATAGAAGCAAGTGAAAGATACAACTACAAAGTACGAGAAAAGGGACGGGCCTGGGATTGAACCCATGACCTTCTGCTTATGAAGCAGAAGCGGTAGCTATTAGACCACCAACCCCGTCATATGCCGAAGAATCATTATGGTGCCAAATAAGCATTATAAAATAAAATTGCTATTAAATTACCTATTTTTATAAATAATTAAGCTGAAAAAAGGATCTGTTCCAGTAGGGACGTAATGCCAGGAATAATAAGAACAAGAAGAAGAAGAGTACGCGTTATGGAATCCTCGAAATTTAACATATTGAGTGCTAACCAGATTCTCTAAACGCATGCTACTATTCAAAATCAAAATGACGTCAAACCCAAGATGGCCGCCAATTTTTTTCACTCCGAATAATACTCCTATTCTTTACGTGACTCGAAAAAAAAACATCAACTATTGAAAACTTGTAACGTCATCGTACGAAAATTGATGTTTGCATTTATTGCATTCGTCATATACGTCAAAATTGTAGCACGTGATTTAAAATATCGATCATTTCATAGGGTAAATACCATTGCTCACCTAGTTTTTGTAGCCTATCTTACTCAGTTTTTCTCTCAGGTTTCAAAACGAGATGTTCTAATGGTGAAAAAACGTTTTTTTGGCCAATTTTTTGAAGCTTCAAATGTAAGCTACATCCTTCCTCTATACGATGCCAAAAGATTTGCTATGTGTTACAAAGGTAATATGAGACATATCACGTGAAGAAATACCTAAAATTTATTTAAAAAAAACGTTTTTCGCAAACTGTTTAGCTTGCTGGCATTTTCTTAAAACCACCTTCAGTATACCAATGCCAACAAGAGGTATAAAAATCGTACATTAGTTGAGGTAAATGTGAGGACAACACTGAAACCAAAAATATTCTATTTTTGCTACGAAGCTTAACACATCCTATACTTCTTTTGTCCCAACTTATCCCAGGCTAGATTTTTTTTTTCCAAGTGGAAGAATAGTTTACAATTCAGCTGCACATATTTGCCTTTTTTTCATTTTGTGCTCTCCAACCTTTTTTAGGGTTTTTTTAGATTCATATAGCCTTAACTATGTCAGTTCTAATATTTATAATGGTTTACGTAGCGTTAATCGCATTAATAGCCTATATGCGTCTTTAGTAATAGGTCGTTTTCAAACGATTGTCTCGAGAACTTGTTTTTTTTTTTTTTGAAAACAACTCATTAAATTTGCATAATTAAACTCAATGTTGACATAGGATGGCTAAAATATGTTTCGTCGCCTCCATATAGAAACTGCTTATAGTACAGTCTGGACTAGAGTTCAGTGGTAGATCTTAAACCCGGTGATGTCCTACGAAGTGTTGATCTCTCGCGTTACGGGTTAAGATTCGTAGATATCTTTCTATGTCCAGCGGAACAACGAGTGCTAAAACAACATTATCTTTCAACACAATGATACTACTAAGTGGCCGTTCATTAATTACGTAAGGGTTTATGGGGGATGGGGGGTTTTGAAATTTCTTACGCGCCATACGATTTTTTTTATACAAAAAAAATTATCATTGAGGGAGGGGGGTTTTAAAATCCTCAAAATTGCCTTACATAATAAATGGATCACCCCTAAGTAGCGTGTAAATACCATTTACATAAAAGTAACAACGGTCCGCTCGGAAATGGTTACCGGCGATCTCATGTCTAGTTGTGTACAAATTGCCTAGTATACCTACTGAATCGTAGTTCAAACGGGTTGACTACCTTTGTGAGTGTGACTCGCAAAATGGATCAACCATCACTACAGACGCCAATCAGTTTTATTGCTTTGGGCTTAGCTAGCTGAAGCCGAAATGCACGCAAACTTCCTGTTTCGAAACACGATGGGGGACATCCACGGCCAATGTAACGGAAAAACTCGTGTTCAAATCATCCTGTGTAGAAAAATTTCACTATAATATTTTGTTTTGTGATTGTTGATCTAGTCCCATTTTTCAACGAAACTTTTATTACGAAAATTAATGCCTCAATGGTGGACGATCCCCAAATTGATCAGATACTGTTTTTTCACCATCCCTCATCATACAAACAAGTGCATATGAGTTCCACCAGAGGAACTTCCATCAACCTTGAATTTTGAAAGCAAAATATCTCTGCGCGACGCAAAGCTTATGGGGCTTTTTAGCACGCCCGACCGTATTCAACTGTTCATGTTAAATTTCGGACATGTGCTGAAGGCAAAAGGTCGATAACGACGGAATTATGTACATATAAGAAGAGAGGGCTCAAAGATGATCTACTAAATTTACAATGCGATTATCGTTACCTCGAATTTTTTAAATGCTAATTTTAGGTTTAATAGATTTATGTTTACGCAAACTTTTGCTTTATATTATTTTCATTTATTTTGGATTTCATTTTTTTTTTGAAAAATCTGCAATTAAATTCATAACGCCAAATTTTATGTTTTAGGAAAGTTTTAGCTCAAAAATTATAATTTATCTTCAAATTTGAATTTAAAGAAACTGTAATCGGTACACTGTCCAACACTTAACGTGGCCAGCATTTATATGCGTTTCACGCATGAACGAGTTCCTGACTGATTCATCATTATACGAGGAAGTAGCATGTGTTGTACAGGTATGTATACCTGTTCGGCTGTCATCAAGAAGAATGCCTTCTTATGTGTCTAATAACCTACTGAAAGGATTTTACCGCTGAAAAGTGACATGTGTGCGCTTCTACGCTTCTATAACTTTGTTTTGAACGGTTGGTGCGAAAATCATGCGGGTTGATTTAGGAACTTTTTTTTTATTATACTAAAAATATGATTCAAACTTTTTTCTAAAATTGTTTAAAAAATCAACTCTTATAGATTATCTACTGAAACACAAATAGGTATGCTTTCAGATCTTAATTTTTCAGCCTGTGATCAATACATAGTCAATTTTTTTTGATGCGTTCAACCATTGTATGGAGAGCTGTTTATCCTTTGGAAACTTTCTTGACTTTGTAGTGACGTTCGGTTCTACTTTCAATAAAAATATGTCTACATTTATCATACCTTATCATATCTTTTTATCTGTGACGTGAATAATAAATAAAGCTTTGAATAATATTCCTATGGCGTCACCACTATTGATGGCGAGGTTAGAATTCCGTAAATTTATGAATACATAATGTCAATCTAATAGCTTGGTGCGCCATCGAAGCGCCTCTCAATAAATGCATCAAATCGATCTGGTCAATTTCGTTGATTGGCTGTGCTTTGCCTAACAAACTATTTGTCAACAATAGACGCAACTTGAGAGATGACGCTACCCAAAATGGAAACTGCCTGGTTCTGTCCCAATGATCATCGTAGCTCAATAAGTGGTGATCATGTACAGTATTGGACAATAATTTGCGACTTTATGATTTTCTATACTGCCCATAACTGCATATTTGTCACATTCGACATTTTTGACAATTTTGAGTTAATACCGGGGAGAGTCATCAAATAATAAATAATTTCGATCAACTTACTGAAATCTGTAAGATTGTTCTAGAAAATTCGAAAAAAATACCAAATTGTTTTGTCACATTGGTAATTGTTACCGCATAACAGTCACATTGAGATTATGCATGAGCCTCATAATGTAGTAGTAATGAAATATCCATCAGAATTATATTCTGACTATTCAACCAGTGTGTGATATGAGTTGTACGAAATTTCAGCCTCAAATAAGCACTTTTGAGTCCTTGGCAATTTTAGGATATTTCAGTTTCCTCCCATACTGCCATAAAATGCAAACTTGGTATTCCATTTACTCAATAGCTACTTTTGTCGAAATGTTACAAACATGCAGCTATGGGCAGTATATGAAATGGTGAACTTTGATAGACTAGATCTCAGTTATTTATGAACCATATTGAAAAAAATACAGCATATCAGACAGAACTTGAATTTCAATAAAAATTAAGGAAAAATTACTTCCAATCACGAGCTCAAAAGTAATAACGGGTTGACTGAATTGAAATTTTTGACGGAAATCTCAAAATATAAAAGTCTTATATAAGAATTATTTCTAGCAAACTTTTTCATCTCATATTAATCTACAATTTTGCTATGGATGTCACGCCATTATTCCAGTTTTTTTAAGTTATATCAATTATTAAAATTTGCCAATAAATTCATTTTAGTCAAATCATTATTACTTTTGGTAAATTCACTTAAAAATATTCTTGAAACTCAGGGTTCAAAAATAATGCAGGTCTAACCAAACAATCTAATCAAAAGTTGATCATTTTGTATGGAGAATTGTAAAAGTTGCAAATGTATTGTTCAATACTGTATATACGATAGATACAACTGAAATAAGATGCCGAAGAATAGTGCAAAACATAAGAGTAGGTATCTTTAGATTTGTTGTTTTCTTCTCCTTTCATCTGCTGCATTCATCAGCACTCATTTCTTCGTGACTCTATGCACGTAGGCATGCAAGTTCTTTCCTTCTGTATTGATCACCGGTAAATATATTCATTTTTTCTTTTGGGCATGCCCGGTGCCCCAATTTAGTGTGGTCACTATTCACTACTGTTAACGGTTCCAGCTGTTTTATAGGGGTTATTGGAAGCTTTACGTTCCATCTATCTGTAATTTTAAATTTGTTTGTGAAGGTATTATTTAACATGAATGAATCTAAAATTTTCATTCGTAGGAAATTCATTGGCTCAAAATATTATACCTGTAAAAAATTTTATAAATCAAATTTTAATTTTTTTATGAAAAAGATTATGAGAATATCAAAAATCAAAAAATGTGCGAATGACATATACCTCTCTGTCAGATGACATAGCCTGCGTGTAGAGACTCGCGAAGAGAAAAAAATATCAACGTCATGTGCAGCCCAGATTCCGCTGTCACGAAACGTCAAATGCAGCACGCCGTTTTTATGGCTGAAAATGTGAAAAGTATTGTATTCAAAATAAACTGTTAATACACACCTCAGTCAGTAAAGCAAATTTTCCAAAGATGCTGATATATCTAATCTATACACAAGACTATTTATTCATAATGTCTGCTACGTTTTCTGGCATGAAATTTCACGCAAAAGGCTATTTTTGCTTCGGTGTGATACAAACGAAATAGTTTTTTTGCTGGGATGTTCATGTGAGAGTTTGAACGGTTGTGCATGATTGATATAAACACAGAGTGGAATAAGAAAAAACTAAGCAATCACAGAAAAAGAAGACCGTCTCCGCGAGTCTCGTCTCAGATCTGTGGTAGCTTGCAAAAAAGTTTGAATGTTTTTTTTTCATACCTGCAAAAATAGAATGCCTCTAAAACTCAGCTTATAATATTTCCTCATAAACCAAAAGCATTTTATTTGAAACCTTCATGTAGACATGAAGGGCTTATGCTGGATAAAATAATATTTCAAAACTTTGATACACGAGCTAGTTCAAACCTTCAAACAAATTTTCAGGCCATCCATGTTGTATCAATATGAACTAGCTGTTATAATACCAGAAAGAAAGTTCTGGAGAGGATTCAAAATAAAATTTGATGCTATAATGCTAATGAGTTACATAGAAAATCCAATATTGAAACATTGGAACAAATGTCGGATAAAATCAAATACATAATATATAAATAAAAATGGAATGGAATGGTGTTGTATGTCACAAAATGGCTTGATTACGGGTTATAAGATTTTGGAATTCTTCCATAATTATGTTCCTGAAGTGTTCCGACGTGTTTGTAGTGAAAATAGACGTCCCTCTGGTTGTGTATATA
This sequence comes from Aedes aegypti, assembly GCF_002204515.2. NCBI lineage: Eukaryota > Metazoa > Arthropoda > Insecta > Diptera > Culicidae > Aedes > Aedes aegypti. Next base: position 147,699,806 of record NC_035108.1, read on the forward strand.
AACAGCTAAGGATAAAGAATGGGACAGTCGTAGAAACGGGAGTGAACGGAAATGACATTTTGTACGTGACGTTTCGTGGCGTTTTTCAACAGTCTATTTGATGGCAAGGCAAAATTATTAATACTTTTAGAAAAAAAAAATCGTTGCAATCTTCTATTTCCACGATTAATGCGTTATATATGTAAGTTAGGTTACGTTATGTTTATTGAAAGCGTTTTTTCTCTTATAAGCAGATAAATCAACCACCTGTAAAAATTCTGAACTACTACGGCAAATGAAATGTAATATGTTGTTATCAAAATATTGAAAAAAAAAAGCTTCATGTAGTTTTACTAAATCAGGAAGATAGTGTTTTCTAGCACAGAACTCCTAGATATAAGAAATGAATGTAATGTTTGGAATAAAACTAAAGAAATTAAAGAAATGATACTAAATATATTAAAAATATAATAATTATTTTTCTTCACTATATGAATCATAGATATTGAAATCAGGAATTTCACAAATTCTCAATCGACTCTTAAGCCCTTATTAAATATCACTGCTGATCTATACCTTTCTTTGCTGATTCTCGTACAACCTTAGTCCGTTCTAAAGGTCAACATCTAGAGCCGTTCACCGGTGGATAAGTCTGTTCTAACCGTTAACGCTCTATTCTGTGATCCAATCAGGTCGCTGCAAAGGAGGCCGGCAATATACATACTACCTTAAGCAACAAGTTGAATTCACTCATGAATAATGCACAAACGATTCGAATGGAAACGCTGATCGATACCTGTTTGTGCAAACACATGTATGGTTAAGTTCAGGGGTTCCCATCTTTTTTTGAAGATGCGACCCCGTTCCATCTCATGGAAACTTTGACTGAAATTGCTTTGTATATCTGGATGCACCTCCTTCTGATAAACCTAATCGTGCTCCAAGCTCCTTCGAGTTTCAATAAATATACACTACAATCTCTGAAAGCGATCTTGACCGTGCATTTTTTGAGTCTATGCCTTGAAATATCGATCTTAACCATATAACGGAACACGATACTTTAAATGCTCTTAAGAACTTTAGTGCGTCTAAAGGTGCTGGATTTGATTACATCCTCCCAGTATTTTTCAATAGCCTTACAATAGAACTTATCGATCCGCTTTTTGACTCTTCAAATTATCACTGAAAAATGTAAACTTCTTCAAATAATTGAAAAACTCTTTTTTAATTCCTAATGTTTAATCTGGCAACGTGCTTAATTACCGTGGAGTATTGCCATCATCTCTTGCATTTATTAACTATTCGGAGCAATAATCAATAAAAAGCTATTTATCCAAATGAGAACAGAATCACAAATAAGCAACATGGGCTCTCATGAGCATAATCAGGAGTTACACCAGGGAGAGGGTGGGAGGCCAAGCGACCTCAAAGCGACGATTGATGAATTTCATCCAGGATGAATCCAAAAATAAATTAAAAACCGAGCTCAATGATCTTTGATTTGGATTAGGTTTCACACATATTTTCAGTATGGTAGAATAAGTGTTTTCCATAGATAAATCGATCATTTTGACTCAAGAATAACTTTTGAAAATGGCCTATAAGTTTTTGTAAGCAATTCATTTGAAAAATTATATTTATTGATTTTAGACAAAATTGATCTATGGAGCAAACCGTTTGTGTAGTAAACCGTTTGTGCTACAAGAAAAATATACACTTGAAAATATAATATTTTTATCATGGAAACTTCAAAAACAAAACTCAAACTATAAATTTTGCAAAACCTTCATTTTTAATATTTTTTTTTAATTTCTCCATAGATTCTTGATAGATACAGATATACGAGACAAAGTTTCATGATAGACAAATTTTTGATAAAAAAAATTCTAAGGACAACTTTTGGTCGATTTTCAAAATTTTGTTTTTTTGTCCAAATAAAATACATTTTGATTGAACATTAAGCATCTTTGAACGATTATAAACCGTAATGATAAGTAATGTTTAGTAACCGTAATGTAGCCATTTTCGAGTATTTTCAAGTTTCATACAAAAATATATTGCTGTTTGCGTTTGACGTGCAAATCTGGCTCGAATGCGCTGCAAATGCGGTAACACAAACTAATCAAAGGACTTTTAGCAACCATGATCCATGGGCCTCTGCACTGTTTTGATTTTGTATAAAGTTTTGACGTTTACTGGCCTTGTTGTTTACTAATTTTGTGAAGGAGTGAAAGAGTGAGACTTATTTCTGTGCAGGGCCCCATATCACCGCCAACCTAGCAAAGAAAAACTATCTTTGACTTCGCCTTCCTTGTTAAAAATCTTATCGCATTTGGTGTTCCCGCATTAGATATTTGCATTTCAAACGCACACAGCAATATTATACAAATAATAAAATAGGTCATTTCCATTAGTTATTCGCGGTTCTCCTTCAAGAAAAATAAGTCAGTACAGAGAAATATAGCCTATATTCTCAAAACCCATTGTTCTTGACTGGAGGGAAGAGGTCTCAAAATTCGATTGGTAGAATCAATTCCAGCCCAACTAGTTACTGAAACTGAGTATAAGAATTTCATATAGTTGGTCCACGAATTCCTCAAGATAGATTCCACCAGCATTTCTTCTAAAAATGACTCCAGAATTTTTTCAGGCATCTTGCAATGATTCCGGCAGAAAATCTCACACTTAACAGTTTAGATATACCCGCATAGATTTTTCTAGGATTTGTTTTCAGTTTCCTCTTCGGGAAATTCGATTGATTTAACGACACAATTCATTATTATTCTACCAACAATTATTGCGAACATTCCATGCTAAACTACTCTATAGATTATAATTTCTTTCAAGATTCAACTAAATATTTTGCTAAGAGTGCAACTAGTGATACATTCAATTTCTCAACAAATAACACTAAAAATTCCTCCAATTCAGGGAAACTGTCAATATTCCAGTAATCAATTTTAGAATTTTTCAAGGAACTCTTCAAAATATTAGCAATTTATTACTTGAGATATCGCCGAGATTATTTTTTTTGACAATACTTCTGGTAATCTTTTAGGGACTTGGATTATATTTAAATATAATTTGAGCGAATTTCTACAGAGTTTTTATCAGAGATACCGTGTTGTCTCAAATTCCAAACATGACTCATCCCAAGTAATATTTTAACTTTTTTCACTTACTACAAGGTGTTATTACCACCATATCGTAAAAACTCATTTAATATCTTATAAGTCTTCGATCTTTAACTTTAATAAACCTATGATAAAACTCCGTTAAATTCGAAAAGATTTGCACTACAGGAAACCTACTAAAACCGTTTCTATTATTTGAGTTTTGTATCGTCTAAATACATCTACCCCTGTAATACACTATAAAACATAAAAAAGAGCTATTGTATAGTCTTATTGAGTTCAACTAGCGGTATTACACCTTTCACGATATCCTAAAACACGGAATAAAGCCAATGTTAAGTGCAACCTGAACAAACTTGTCGTCCTTCTAAATGATCATGATCTTGCAATACAATGATTTTCATGAACCAGAAGTCGCCATCTTGGATTCTAAAATGTTTAATTGACAGCAATTTTCAACCTGATCAAACTTGTCCAATAAATCGTCCTTCTAAACGATAAGGATTTTGAAATACCATCATATATTTGTAGAGTTTGTGAATAATTTGTATGCTCACTAGCGCCGCCTAGCGGTTGAATTCTCGAAAAATAGGCTCACCAAGGGGTAGTCCTTGAACTAGGTAACAACTTTGCTGAAGTTCTTCTATCTAGTAAAAATCACAAGAATATTTAACATTGAGGCAAAACTAGTTTCAACAAAACGGCTTTGTCACCCACTTTCCTACATAAAAATCACCGTGATGCCAGATTAAAGAATGGCAAATCATGCGTATAAAATTTTCGGTGCTTACAAATTTTATAACTCGTTTATTTGAAGAGCTACTAGAAAGTTGTGTTCTAACGGAATGTTCACTATTTCATGCCCTAAATTATCACCTAGGAAGAGAATTTTTAGTACGTCCTTAAGGTACCTACCTTTTTCTATTTATTTTTGAAAGGGTCCGTTTCCCCATACTGAATAAATCATTTTCCCATACTAAACTTCAAGTCGTTTGCCGAGTAGCTAAACGGTTTTTTTTAGAATTTTTAAATTTTGCAGTATTTCGTTTGGGCCCATTTGCTACCGTTTGTGACTATGCGGCTTTTCGATTTCGAAAATTTGCCAAAATCGACACGGCTTACTGTTCCATACAATTTAAGAAAACTTTTGATCTTAAGAATCCTTGCGCAGAGTCCTTCACTGGATTGAATGTTCCTAAATCAGATTACCTATTTGTTCTGCACTAATACCAATAGTTTTTTGGGAGCCTCAGAAAATTCTACAAGAGAAATATTTACCAATTCTATTTTCGTGTTCTGATTAACTCCCAATTCTCTACATGATTATCATTATCGACATAATGATATTGATAACTACAAGGAAACTGTATGCCAAGAACAAGTATTAGGCAGTAGAATTATAAGAAGACTTTAACAAGACTTAGGGAAATCTTAAGAGTTTTATCGCTGTCTTTGTGAGATAGGCAAGATAGGGTTTTAAGTATATTTTAAAAGACACTCACAGCTCGTTAAAAATACAATCGAGCAAATAAGTTTTAAAAGAAGCACTTTAAGGTATCTATCTCTAAATCTGTTAGGCTTCAATGCATCGATAATAAAACCTCCATAATAATATCTAAGATCAGAAAGCTTTGAAAGTGTTGCGTGGGATATTCCGAACAATTTTCGTGATTTTTCAATTAAATCTTTGAATTTTAATCGAAATAAATCTAGGATAATAAATTATTGTACAATTCAATTCCGCCATTTTAAAAACTATTGAAAATATTAGTTAAATTCTTCCAAATCGTCACTTTTCGAAATATTAGTCATGTTCCAAATTTGAGATCAAACGTTTCATAGAAATTCTTTTGTGAGATTCTGCAAAGGTTTTATTATATTCTTTACAAAACCGTGAGAAATCCAAGAAGCAATGTGTTGAGAAATTTCCTTTGGATTAATGTATTTATGCAGATTAGTTTTGATGTTCTCAATACTTACTGTCCTGGCAAAATCTGTGAAATTATTTCTAATGCATCTTTGTAAGAATTTATGTTTGAATATGTGAAAAATCATTAGTTTGTTCTTTAAGGAAATCATAGGATTGATTCCTAACAAATCTATGCGATACGTTTTAGAATGATTTAGAATGATTGAGGTCAAAATACGCGTAGCTGTCAAATGATAGAAATTCTAGTGGTATTAATTGGTATAATACTAAATTCAATTTTCATTAATTTATAGGTATTCCACTAAACAGCTCAAAGATTTATTATAGCCATGGATGTTTTATGTATTCCTCCAGGAACGATCTAAAAAATACCTAATGTAGTTGTAAAACTTTTAAATAGAGAAATTGAGAATAATGTATTCGAAATATTGGATTTTGTTCGTAATTACAATGGATTTGCGTCCCCTCTCCTGATATCTCTCCACTGCCCCCTAGGGGTCCGCAGACCTCTACCGGTTGGGAAACCCTGGTTTATCTGAAACCCACACAATCACTCCACCAGGTGGAATCACCTGAACTGCCGGGGAAGGGCGAATGAGCAACGAGAACATGAGACGCTGGGTGATCTCGTGACTTTGATCGGATTGGACTAGCGAACAGGTTTGATGCAATTTTAGGTGAGCGAACGACGTGGAGAAGAGGCGCTATTTTTAGCACTGGTCGATCATGTTTGGCAATTTATGCACTTGAAAGGTATATGAAGTACTATCTAGGTACTAGTAACTAGGCTTTATGGAACTAACAAAATGAATTAATAGTTGTGAAATGCATCAGTTTTTTTTTATAGTTGCAAGTTTTTCTTAAACCCATTAGGTTTATTGTATAAAATTCACAGACAATTTGACCGACAAATGAGAATGATAGATGCCCTACCCCCTTAAGTTCTGAAATACAAATGTATGAAATTCAAACAACGATTGTACACATCAGGTGAGCAAAGTTCAAACAATCCAATCAAATCGCGTTTGTTACTCATACGACTAGGAATTCCCCGTAAGATAAGCATTGAATAATTTCTCAATGAGCGTACGTTATTTCATCAGTACCGAAATCTCATGTCATAGCCTCTCAAAGATATGAAATGCGAATAAGTATTGGACACTCACAAAGTCATTTGGCATAGACCAGTCATTTGAAACGTTTGAATAAGCCCTATCTATACATCAAATACGCGACATGCTTTGTTAGTTATACTACAAAATGCATGCTTCTGCTTCAGGTGTGCAGAGTGGTAGAGGGGATTTTTGTAACAGGGGAATGGCTGTGGATTTGGAGGCTCGGCCGATAGGTATGCGTGTTTGGCTGGCTGGGGGCTCGTCGTATGATGACGTAGTCAATTTGCTTTTTTCATCATTTTATTGCTCGCCTCGTGGTAGTAATGGTAAACCTGAATTTGCCCTCGAAAATCATCGATGTGTTTACATAATGGAGCAGCTGTAGCAGGTGTAGTCGAACAGTGGAGAACGGACTTATACTTAAATGCCCACCTACATACAACTCTAATCGGATAAGGAAGTTCGCACGAACTTGTAAATTAATTGGAACAAAAATCAATATCTCGTCACACATGTACCACATATTCCCCTCGATAGCGTTTTTTTTTCACGGAAACACATTCGTGAGTTTAAATCGGGAACATTCACAGACAGAACATGATCCACATGTCGCCGTAGAAGTGGCCGGTGCTTGGTAGCGATTCAAGCCAACTAGAGCCAGAGTTATGCCGAAGCGAGTTGTGTTGGCTGTATGGGAGGTTTCCCGAGCTGTATTGGAGATATCTATTCCGCGAAGCACTTCGTGCTTGAAAGGTGTATACACGCTCGAACTAAGTCGATTGATTTGTGTACGTATTGATACAGAGCACGATTGGCGCGTCAGTGATCTGCGCAAATATGTTCATGTGAGGAACAAGGGGCTGTACGAGAGATATTTCCGTTTTCAAAGGTATAATTTAGGTTTGAATAAAAAAAAAACAGAAATACGAAAGCAAATCACAAAATCATACATTGAAGCATCGATCGAACAAAATGTTTCAAATTATGTATTAATCATGTATATTTTTTAGCAACAACTTCATACATTTTATAAGTTTTATTATCGTTGTTGACAAGATTTTAAAATTATTTTACATATTTAAGGTGCAACATCTAGGAATACAAAGATTTGTGCCCCCACTTACGTTTTCAATAGTTGTTATTGATATAAATAGTTGGCAAACACTTCTGATCTTCTACTTTTTAGCTGTCTGCTTGTGCAAAAAGCCAACATAAAAAGTGCATTGTTGTTGGATGGTTTCTTCACGAAGTGCTTCGCGAAGGTTTAGTGCAATCTTAGAAGTTTGTTCCACACTGCTTCACCTTAACCATTGTGTCTAAATTGAAATGAAAGTTTTATTATTGATCCTTATTTTAGAACAAAACTCGAATGGAAATTCGTTTTTTTACACTTGGAATGATGGAGGTGTTTATTCTGACCGATTGGTAATTTGAAAGGTGGAAACAGCACTACGACGAACATCTGAATGACACGCATAACACAGGTGCATATGGTTAAGACAGCGGAGGAGGCACCGCAAATATGTAGAGGAGTGAAAGTGAAAGCTGTCCTGCGATCAAAAGCCTAAATACCGCATACAATGTGCAATTTCAGATTATCTTCCGTCGAGGAAAGTTTCATCAACGGTTGCTCGACAACTCACCGGGGCTATGGAAGATCGTGAACGAGAACAGCTTTTTGGACAGGCTCTCAAGGATTTCGGGCAAACACTCTATTTCGATTTCGGGGCCTTCCTTAGCCGAGTAGTTAGAATCCGCGGTATGGCAGCAAAGCCATACTGAAGGTGTCTGGGTTCGATTCCCGGTCGCTCCAGGATCTTTCCGTTAAAGGAAATTTCCTTTACTTTCTTGGGCATAGAGTATCATCGATACACGATATTCGGATGCGAAAATTGCAACTTTGGCAAAGAAAGCTCTCAGAAAAAAAAAACTATGGAAGTACACATGAGAACGTCCCTTTGAGGACGTAATGTAAAGAAAAAGAAGAAGAACTCTATTTCGACAGAATTGTATACTTCTTCTCCTGCTGTTCAACATCGCGCTGGGAAGTATCATCCGAAGAGCCGGGTTCAACAGCCGAGGTACGATTTTCACAAGATCCTTTCAAGGGACGAATGACCCTCGGGTTAAAGTCGCCCTCACCAAACAACAACAAGATCCTGTCAATCGATCAATCGAAATGAGAATATAGATGTTCGGAACATCGATTTAAAATCGCCTATCGTTAGCCTACGTAATTAAACCATCATTGCTTTTTCGTCCTCCGGAAGACTCGGAACATCCGTGAAAATGGTCATATGCTGACCAATTTTTTCAAACAATTTTCATACTTGATTTTAGAATCATGTCAATGTCATTATTTTCTACTGGTGATAAATGACCTCAGTGTGGACAAATTCGTCTAAAAAAATTGCATTCGTGATTTTTTTAATGGCCACCTAGTGGTCCTAGTCCGCTTGAAAGAAATCGCAGCTCTGTTGCTCAATCATCAGCTCTTGGCCATTTTTGCGGATGTTCCGGATCTTCTGGAGGACCAAGGAGTGGCCATTCGAGATCATACCGAGACAACGATGGTATGTAATTTTGAAGCTCATCACTGCAAGTCATTTAAAAAAAATCCCAGCTCTCTAGGTCAACTTTCAGGATATGTCCACTCTTACGGATGTTCTTGATCTTCCAGAGGACCAAGAAATGGCTATTGAGTGATTCCAAGCAACAGCACCAAAATTTGGTAAATTTTTTAATTCATTTTTTTCTATTGAGCTGAAACTTTGCACAGTTTTCCAGTTCCATCTAAATCGTCATTTTCCGATATCAAATCTTTAAGTTGAGTCACGACTAACTTTTCAAAAGGGTGTATGTGAAAATGGTTCAAAAATATTCAAAAAGCTGCACAGGAAAAACGGTTCGTTCGATTGTTAGACAACTAAAGAAACAAAGTTAGACAACTAAATAAAAATTCCAAAAAAAATACACACAGTAAAAAAAAAATTTTTTTGCATTAAAAAACATATTTTTTGACACAAAAACTCAAATATCTCAAAACCCTTTCGGAATACCAACGTAATTTTTTGAGGGAAAACGGTCCATTATATTATTTGGTGATGGTAAACCAATAAACAAAAAAGTTATGACATTTCAAACATGTCACAATTTTCACATTTAGTAGAAAAAAATTTTTTTTTTTTCGGTGTAAATAATTACGGGAACCGCAGTTTGTTGCTGATTTTATTGTTAAGGGCCTTGCGTGAATTAAACAAGTTGTTTTCATGTATTCATTAGTATTATGTATATTATATGTATAAATATTATGTATATGTATAAATATTATATGTATATGTATATATGTATAAATTAAAATGAATTAACAGATTACACGAAAATATTTTTTTTTTACCAGGATTTTTTTTTTTTAGAGTATGATGTTATATATAAACTTTAAAAGTTTTGGATTTGGGTATGCGTTATGAGATCATGAAAACATTTTATTAATACTTATTTATTTATTTATTGTTATTCATTTTTTTTTACAATATCGAACACTTTTGCATCATTATCAGTACAGTTCGAGTATAGTTTTGCTTTAATTTTATTTTCTGACAATGGAATGAAACAGTGAAATTTTTTTGTTCCTTGGATCGTTTTCGCGTTATTATATTTCTCGCTGAGCTCTGATGCCGTTAATTCGTACTCTTCAGTAGTAGTAAAACAAAATGATAATTTTGTTAAATCTTCTTCTTTTCTGCGATTCGCCCAATCAAATAGTTCTTTTGCAGTTTTAATTGGATGCTCACGTTCTTTGGCTAAACTTGCTCTTGTGGCCATGCGCTTTATGGTGCCTCCAATAGCATCACAAGGACCTTTGCCATGTGACGTAGCAAAGAAATGCCATTCTGCATCAATTCCGTACTTTGATTTAAATTGACATAGGCTCGAAAAATTCTTACGGTTTTTGTACTGCGATGCTGCTCCATCAGACATGAAATATATCTTTCTGATTTCTTTATCCTTATCAACGCGTAAAAAGTTAATCATTTTGGCAATGAACAAATTTACAGATACAGAGTCGTGTCTTAAATCTTCGGAAATTACAATAAAACTAAATTGTTCAATTTGCGTACTTCCATTGAAATAAATAACGAATGGATGAATCGTAGCTTGTTGTACGTTCCAGTGATGGGACTGCACTTCATCTTGCAATACAAAGCTATAGTTTTCAGAAAAATCATAAATGACTAAAAATTCACCATCTTGTAATGTATTTTTCGTATTTTTTAAAAAGCGAGATTGCTCTGTTTTAATAAAGTCGTGAGGAATTCAACTTTCTAATTTCAAGCAAAAAAATGACACAAACTCATCTACAGGTTTTACAATAGTTTCTAAGTCACACCTATCCGTGGTCACCCATTGCTCAAATGATAACTGATCAATATAATTTTCTTCAAACTCAGCGAATAAAGTATTTTCCAATGATGAAGAATCTGGACAATCCGAACAAGATCGTAGATAGCAATTTGATGTTGTATTTTCACACAAAAGACTACCAGTTAACATTTTAACATCCTTTGATAAATTGATTCTTTTCAAACTATGTAAGATTAGGTTAATATTTTCGTGTGTTGTGCACACACAAACATTATGTGTTCCTAAATTGGATAGAAGCTTGCATTGCCTTGGACGAAGGCTTGCAAATGAGGAAAAACCTACCTTAATATTTTCGTTAATTTCATTGAAGCGTGTATACGCTTCTTTCAAAGTAGTCATCATTAATCGTTTTTGGTCTTTCCATCTTTTTTTACAGATACATAATCTTTTTGGTCAGGCATAGCTCTACTTACTTCATCGTCTTCAAAATATTGAATTATTTTTTCTTTTGTCTCATCTGTTAATGAAGTACTCGACCTAGCATTTTTGGTTGCAAGACAGTTATTTTTGAATTGTTTTGCCTCTTTTGCTGTATTCCTATTGGTTTTGAACTCATCAATGGCGTCTTGAATAGACCACGAGCTTGGCAGCATCGACAAAATCAATAATTTTTCTTTCCTTGTCGTGGCTAGATTCGAGAACCTTTCCTTCATATTCATAATTACCTCATCGTAGTCTGTATTTTCCACATCCTCAGGTCCTAATTTGAAGAGGTTTCTTCGTACAGCTTCGTTGATTTCACGGTATTTTTTCTCGGGATAATTGACGTAACCCATCTTCGTCCATTTAATCGGAGTCACTTTTATTCCAGCTATCCCTTCGTTGAAGCGTTCGATGTTGACCTTCTGGATGCACTCATCTTCTGATTGATTTGTTGAAACAGATGCCGTGGCAAGACTATCTGCATTTGGTACTTCTGGTAACTCCTCAGTTGTTGTCGGTGCATCTAGTAATTCCTCAGTTGTTGTTGTTTTCGAACTTCCTGCAACCTGATCCACCGATGATGTACAGATTGCCCGTTTGTCAACGTTTAAACGGCAGGACGTACAAATACGTAAATTTGTATTCAATGTAGACATTGGAGCATAACCAGCCGCTTTCAGTTTATCTATGGTGCTTTCGGTGAGATTTCGTAGCTCTTTCGAACACTTTTTTTCTGCAAACGGCCTGCAACAGTTGAGAAAGCGACTACTCATGTTGCTCGTTAGATTTTAATAAACAAAATCACTTTTAAGTTTTTACTGGCTAGTTTGGTGTCGTTTGCTTGACTGAAGAAAAATTTTACAATTAAATCTTTTATAACCATAGTGGTAGTATATTTTTAGCTTTTTCGTGAGTATGTTCATGGTATGTACCTATCATGTTTTTGATGTTGTTGAAGTTACTCGCTTTCTCCCAAATATGATTAACAAAGTCTATTCTCTACCAAGGCGGGTCTATACCCAGGTGTAATCAGATTTTAACTTTGTGGAGAAAACCAGCGCCGAGAAAACCGACCTGCTTTACGTATACTAGATCACCTGGGTATAGACCCGCCTTGTTCTCTACGAGGTAAACTTTTTGCAGGTAAACTAGTCGTATACCTGTATAGAAAACTTTTTTTGTAGCTTTTGTCTTCAATATTAGATTTCTTATAGGTTTCTTTAATCAAAAGGTTTCAACACTATTGAGAGAATTTTTCTTCAGTTACGTACAATAAAAAATATGACGCTATCAAGACTTTAGATCACAACACTGGATCGCGTCTAACTTTCTAGTAGATGCTATAATAGTTATGAATAATTAAATAAAATATCATGAAAACAACTTGTTAACCTCATGTGGTACCCTTAACAAAAAATTCAGCAACAAACTGCGGATAGATTTGCGGAAGATTTGATATCGGAAAATGACGATTTAGATGGAACTGAAAAACTGTGCAAAGTTTCAGATATTTTTGATAGTATACTATTTTGGAACTCATCATTACAAGTCGTTTGAAAAAAATCCCAGCTCTTTGGCTAAATTTTCAAAAAAAAGTCCACTTTTACGGGTGTTCCGGATTTTCCGGAGGACCAAGAGGCCATTCGCGATAATACCAAGGCAACGGTAGTATACTGATTTTAAGCTCATCATTGTAAGTCGTTTGAAGAAATCCCAGCTCTCTAGCTCAATTTTCGAGAAATGTTCACTTTTACGGATGTTCCGGATCTTCCGGAGGACCATAAGGTGACCTTGACCGCAATCGGTTGCCCCACGATGTCACAATATTAGTCGAGGATACAAAATTTCCGTTTTCTGTTAAATTAGAAGGGTTTAAACTCCATACACTTGGTTAATCTCTCGCGTTCAGTATCATAAGGGCGTACCTGTAATGATCGATTTCTCTTCATAGATTTTCTCTTTAGCTTATTGCATGGCCAGGTGACTGTTTTAAGTAGACTACTATTTTCGGTTCAGTGGAAAGAGCTTGTCGTCCTTCATCACGTTGCATCGTTATCAAAATCGGTTAAACTTTGTGTACTATCCAAGGAGAAATTCGACGAAGAGAAATCAATCACTGCAGATACGCCTGTATGATACTAAACGCGAGTCATATAGACTGCCTATAGTCCATTTTACGAAACGGCAACTTTCACACGTTACGATACCGCCTCCTGTCAAAATTTCATTCATAATATAAGCGATCAGCTGTTCAAAAACGTCTCGTAAAATGGACTATTTCGAGAACTTCAAAGTGCGCAATCATTTTGAATAGTGTTTGGATCCATTGTTGTACGGAATTCAAATTTAGATTTACATGTAAAAATAATTTTTAGTTTTTATAGTTGTTGAAATTTTGAGTGAAACTGAAAATTGAATACTGAAAAACTATAATTCGTCAATTTTAATTCTGGTTTACAGGCAAATCGGTTTTAAAACTAGAGATTTTGGTGATTTTTTTAAGCATAAATAAATTTTCAGTCTGATCTAGAGTTTCTCTTTCCATTCATACATAGGGACTATTCTTGTTAAATAAAATTTAGGTCGAAAAACTACGTGTCGTCGCTGTGACACTTGTTTCAATTGTGTGCCAAAGTACCAAATAAGTTGTTTCGTAGTTTTCCAGAAAAGTTTTATTTACACAAGATTTCTACAAAAGAATGCATGTCATAAAAACTACACATCACTGCTTTGAACATTGTTTTACAGGCAAGCAGGATGAAAATTTAGGGTTTCTCGTAGTTTTTAAGATAAAGAAATTTTGAGTGTAATTTATGTCGAAAAACTAGAATCTATGATTTGGTCGATTTGGTCGAATGACATTTAGTCGAATGACGTTTGGTCGAAAGTACATTTGGTCGAATGGACATTTCGTCGAATGGACATTTGGTCGAAAAGGTTTAGTTGCAACAGAAAGCATATGATATTTGGTCGAATCGACATTTCGTGGGAAGGATAGTGGTCAAATCTAAATAGTATGAAAACAAAGGTTTACATTTAGTTTGACTATCGTCGAGAGTAGCATTTTGTCACTAATACGAGAGTGATTAAATAATTGAAAAGAATTAGCCATTTTACCAACAATCTATATGCGATAAGCAAAATTTTGTTATTCAATTTGATTGACGCTCTCCCAACGTATTGATCAAACTCTTGCGTTTTTTCACGTTTCATGCTGCTTTTTCGTTCAGGTATGTGCTGACAAGGGAAGGTCACGATGGTGTTACACGGGGTTTTCAACCGGAGTATTTTTGTTAGATTCTACATGTCGAAAGATGAAAAACCCCAAAGCCTTTCGGGTGATGGACCAGTGGTGTAGTCAAGAGGGGCACTGAAAGGGCCAATTTTGCACGTATACTATATTATTAAGCTAATTGGAAATTTGACAAAAATATTTTTTTAGTATCTATTGTGAAGGTAGAGAACAGAATTGACATTAGTGTATGTTTAAAATGTATTTTCCATGCCATTGGCGTAACTAACATGTAATATGGACACCAAAACAAATTTGGTTTTATTATAATAGTATACCAATACTAAACCCATCCCGATTGAGCCTATGGCATGGAAAATACATTTTAAACATACATTAGTGTCAATTCTGTTCTCTACCATCACAATAGACACCAAAAAAATATTTTTGTCAAATTTCCAATTAGCTTAATAATATAGTATACGTACAAAATTGCCCCTTTCAGAGCCCCTCCTGGCTACACCACTGGTCCATCACCCGAAAGGCTTTGGAGTTTTTCATATTTCGACCTGTAGAATCTAACAAAAATAGTCCGGTTGAAAACCCCGTGTAACACCATCGTGACCTTCCCTTGTGAGATTCGAGATAAGTTGATCTTATATGGAAACAAGAAAACTTTTGTCGCCTCATCAACTCGTCTTCCCTTCCCCGATACATAGAATTAGCACATCTTCAATTTTTAATAATTCAAAGCTTTTACTGCAAACTTTTTTTTTTACCAGTGGTCATCAACACTGTCAGCAAAGCCATATATTTGCTTGAGGAATGTTATTAAGCTGGAATTCACAACCAATTGGCCATAAGTAGAGTTATCGACACCAAACATTCACTTCACCATAAAAGATTTCCTTGAAGGATTTTTTTCCTGCCGTTTTAATTCTGATTTCCGCATTTAAAAATCTTACCCACGTACATAAGCTGCAAGACCCGAAATTGAAAGAAAGATCCCGAGCACTATCTTCGAATGCTTCCAGCAGATAAAGACCAGCAGTTCATTACAAAGAACGATGACACTTCAAAATAATAATAAGGACTGTTCATTTAAGTAAGTGGACACCTAAATATTAACATTTTGGTGTGAAAATTCCATAAAAACAAATAAAATTTTGTTTCAGTGTGTACTCAAGTGTTTATTTTGACAGCAGACAAAAGTTGACACAAAAAAATTATAAATTCCAAGCGATGGGTCGAATTGACATGGCGACTCGCAATTTTTTTCTGCACAAATGGTGTACAGAAAAACTGTCGTTCCGAGATTTGGCTTAAATCGCGAAATGTCCAAATTGAATTTTTTCAACGCTTTGGCCAAAACAGATATTCCTGACGACGTACGATACATGCCAACAGAAAAAATTGGGAAAAATGATTTGGTATGGCAAGCGATTTGCTCCTGCAGTATGAAAATATTACATATTTCACGACGGGTCAATCAACAGCGAAAATTACAGAACTGAATGCATTAAAAAAATGCTTCTGCCCATGTACTGAAAGCACCCAAGTAACCATGGAGCATTATATCATTGCATATATAATGCAGCTGCATTGCCGTAAGCCTACCATTAAAGTAGTTAAAAAGTGGAAAAGGGCCCTTTTACAGTTGCACTAATGCAAACACGACGATAAAGCAATGAAGCAATTATAAAGTAACATTAGTGCAGCATTGCAATTTATAAAGTGATATTAGTGCATTGATACATTTCTAATGTAGAGTTAATGCTTTGTTGCTTGACAGCTCTTGAAATATGTCGCATAAAAGCAATGTTACATCAATGTTGTTGATATGCAGTAGAATACGTGCAATGTTATAATGCTTGTGGTTACTTGGGCATACCATGCCTCCATTGTTTTTGCCAGACCTAGCATCGGCTCACTATGCTTCAGCTACTTTGGAGATGCTCAAGAAGGAAATAGTCGAATTTGTAGAAAAATGATCGAATCCATCAAATTGCTCAGAACTACGCCCCATTGAAACATATTGGGCAATAATCAAACGACATCTTAAGAAGGATGGAAAAGAAGCAAGCTCCATCGATTTTTTCAAGAAAATGTGGTCACAACGAACAGCAGCACAACGAAAAGTTCCGAAAAAAGTTGTGCAGAATCTTATGGGAGGTATCATGAGAAAAATAAGAGCATTCTCCAACAATGCTCAATAAATGTTCAAATATATGTGAATTTGGTCGAAATTACGTTGATTTTCATGTATTTTAGGTAAACTCATGAATTTGTTCGAAAATAAACAGTTTACTGTAAAAAACACGTGTCCACTTTCTTAAATGAACAGGCCAAGGTGATTATAGAACGAAGCCACACCTCAAATTTTCAAGAGCACAAGATTTGAGAACCAAACAGCACTCCGCGTTCAAAATCTATCCCATTGGTCACCACCAGCGAGCCAGCAATTTGATTGGTTTTCAACGTGAACTGTTGTCCGATTCTCTCGTCTTGTGCACTTGAAAATTCAAAGTTTGGCTTCGTTTTATAATCACCTTAAATACTAAAAACCTTATGTTGACATCGTTGAGTAATAGAATGATTTGTTGAGCAGTTTTTCGAAGAATGATGATATTTTCAAAGAATAATAAATCCACTAGAGTTAAATATTTCAGTCAATGTACAAAACACCTATTTCTAAAAATTTCATTTGAATAATCATCAAAATCCTCGATTTTGACATAACTTCAAATTACAAATGGAAAGATGTATGGAATGTAAAAACAAGCCTACATAAAATGTCCCGTTATTGATTCAACAACAGCGAATGATTCAGATTATTCAAAAGAATACGTTATCTCACCAACTTCGCAAAACTTAGAAAACAATAATCAATTCTACCAAATTATCTTTCAATTAAGCATTTGAAAATAAGCTTTCAACAAAATTTCCGTTGAACTAAACGTCTTTCGACCAAAATAAATCTTCCAATGCAATTCGACCAAATGTCCTTTCGACCAAATGTACTTTCGACCAAATGTCATTCGACCAAACGTCATTCGATTAAATGTCATTCGACCAAATGTCCTAAAGCCGAAAAACTACACGTTCTCACTTTGAAACATGATTTATATGCGAAAAGGTTAAAAAAAACTAGGAATTCTTGAAGTCTTTTAAGTAAAATAAAATTTGAGTGTAATCTCCAATTTCTATTACTAATCAAAAGTGTTCTTTGAACTACTGCAATCAAATTAATGTTAAAAAAACTAATGTTAAAAAAAACTAAAAAGTAATATAAATTTTGAGTGTTATCATTTTTTTATTACTGCTTAAACATGTTTACTGCTCTAGAGGTTTAGCTGTCGAAATCAGCGATCTACCCACATTTTCCTCGTTAGGGATGCTCGAAATATTTGTCTACAAATACATGTATTATTCTTTTTATTATTCACGATTATTCGAATCTGATAAACTTAAAGTAGTAAATTTTTCGGCAAGATTTGACACAATTTTCATGCAGTTTCATGTAACAAAAAAAAAATTGTATTGGTTTAATTGTTTTAGGGGACATTTGAACACTCCCAGGAATAGTTCCTTCAATTCGTACAAAACTTAAGGATATGGACATTAGGCACGCGGAAGAATTTCGAAAATTGGCTGGGCCATCGCTGAGATATAGCCGATAATTTAAATAGATGTTTTCGATCGCAGGCTTCTAGTGTTAAGTTTATTTATTGGTATTTATTGCTGTATCATTGAATTTACATGATTTTTTTGTTTGTTTGCAATGTTATGGCGCATTTAATGAAACAATAAAAAATACACTAACAATTTTTTCCGAATTGTGACTAATCGTTAGTATTATATCACTCAATATTTTGTATGACCACCTTTAGTTTCAGTAATACAGCGGAACACTTTTTTTTCTCAAACGCCAAAATACCACTAATTACTCAATTTAAAGTTGTTCAATCCATTGCTGATTAGATAAACGAGATAAGTAAAAAAAAATCCATGGCTGATTTCAACAATTTCATAGCACGTCTAGTTTTTGAGATATTACCTGTTGAAAATGCAGATTCTTACGATTTCAGTCATCTTGCATACAAGTTTATCAGCTTGTATTACTATTTATTTTCTTAATTTTTCTCAGTATTCGAACCTCGGGGTTCACGAAGCCATCGAGAATAAGGATATATATTTTCTTGAATATTAAGAATATTTTACCCAGTTTTTTTTGCAAGAGAGAAAAAATGCTGGGTTCAAGATTTATGTTTATTTGAAATGTTTGTGAAATGTAATTCATTTTTTTTTTATTTTAACTACAACATCATTCAATCAATAAGTGATTTAAACTCAGGTATGTGAGCTTGAAAATCAAAATAAGCTTGTTCCTGGAAGTATCCATGGGTAATGTTTGCCATATTTGCAGTTTGATCCTTGGCAGATTCCTTTCATCTTCCTGGTGAGGTCCTTGAAAAATACCTCGGGATCTTTGCGATTATTGACAAGATTTTAACACAATAAACTACTACCATGTTTTTTCTCAAATCATCAAACCGATCAAAGATCATTGGAAGATTTCCACGAATTTCCTCATGGAGAACTTTACCAGGGGTTCGAAGAGCTCGTGGCGAAATTTTTAATGTATTCTTCACAACTCCGTTAATAGGTTTTTATAAGAGGATATTAGAGGTGATGCTTGGTGGCTACCTGACAATAGGGGTTCCCAAGTGGTTCTTTACCCTACTTACACTGCATGACTTTTTGTTAGATTTATTCAAGATCTTTTATGGATGGTTTCGATAGACTTCTGGCTCAATTCTTAATAGAAATATCCAATTGATCACGATGAAATCTTCAACAGGTTTCAAAAAACATTGATTTAAAGAACACTCATTTTTAGGGGTCCGGGTCATGTTTGTAGACCCTCAAAGGGGGTCACACGATCAAAAAAATTGAGAACCACTGATCTATAAGACATTTCTTTATTTTCCTATGAATTTTTGTTCTTAGAATATCTACTATTGGTACCGGTACGCCACCCAAGGAAATAGTTCGTTAGGTTCTTAAAACAATCTCTAATGGAAATTCTGACACCTAAAAATATGTACAGCAAGCATGATCTGCTAGAACGTTTAATAATTTTGTAATATTGGCACAGCATTCAATATGATAGTTACAGTTTAACAGACACATCACACAACCGATATTATAAGAATGAACACATGGCAGACAACCATATTCTATTCATGTAAAAATATCCATACACAACTCACATACGCACCGCCATACACAATTCTTCCCCGTAGGAAACCCGTGGCGGCTTCTTTGTTCTTGCATAATTGTTTCTTATTCTTCAAGAATTGTTTACCTTACGCCGATAACACGGCTCGTGAGTTGGTAGAAGAAAGGGTCGAGAACTAAGAGACAATATCCATGCGGAGCGTTTCGTTGTTAGTCTTGACTAGTTCGTTCGACTTGTATGTAGTTTTGTGTCTATATCACGAGGATCGTTCTGTATTGAAGGTCAGGTTTTTCACTGCGGCAGCTGATTCCGATACCACACATGGGTGAGTACAAATCTGGAAATTTCCGCTCACGTTTTATCTTTGAATGGTTTTTGGGTGATAGCGTCGTTTAGAACATAATGAGTTTTTAAAGCAATTTTAAGAAACAGATTTTCGAAGACTTAAAACAAATATGACTCAATAACAAATAAAGTGGTTCTAACATTCTTACAATGTGAACGTCATGAACAAAGCTTAACTTTATTAAGACATTGATGTGTGACCAAACGATAAACACCCAAACAGAAACATGTCGTTGAAGATAGTCTGTAGATTTCGTCCAAAGTGCATGATGCTTTGAGGCTTCGACAAAACAAAAATACTGACGCCGTGTTACTATTCCAAACAGTTCGTCAACTTTTTGTTTGGGTTGTCTTGCAACCGAGTTTGATTCGATCGTCTTCAGGTTGGTGTACTGATTGTACATCCATTGCGAAGAAATTGATCTCATGGAAAATTTTCCCACATCTTCCGTAGTATGGAGAAGTCCATGGCAGAATGCGCAAAACCAAAATTAATGCTGCCGATTATTTACAAACAAAATCGCATAAATTATGTTTTATTGTCGCTGAATGCTATACAAAATTCAACCGGCAAAAAAACGCGAAGCGGGACGAAAAGCCCAATCAGTAGATATTACAGTTGAAGCAGGCAGAACGTTCTGGCAAATTATTATTAGGTTAAGATGGTGAATGAATCAGTTGTCAAATGAACCTTCATTGATAGTTATCTACTTCTAATGAATGGTGCAAACAAGTTGAGATGCTAATAAGATGAAATAAGAAACACGTGAAATCAGCAGACGACAGGGAATATGCGATTTGTATGACAACAAAATCACTACGGATATAGTTCCTAGCAATTAAATTAACCCTTTGATACCCAAATTTTTATTTTCGATCTAAATATTATTTTTCGTTACCTAAAATCATTCTAAACACGGTTTGGGATTTATTTTTCTTCGCAAATTTATGAATTTTGGTTTTTGATTTTTATTATTTTTATTTTTGAACATCCCTATCCTTTTCAATTTTTTCTTGAAGCCTCTTCTGGTTACTGATTTTTGACAATAATAAAAATTTGAGTTTTTACTATACTTTTAAAAATATGAATTTTTTAATGTTTTTCTGGAACATATTTTATTTTCCGTATAACTAACAGAAAGACAGATTTGAAATCATTCCAATACCATCAGGCTCTTCTTCTGTGATAGGTTGATCGTAGAAAAATATAAAAGGTATGATTTTTTATAATACACGTTAAATGAATTCCAGGCATTTGTAGGTTATATAAGAATATAATTTTTCAAACAATTTTCAATAATACAAAAAAGTTTCAAAAATAAAAAAAAAACTTTTTTTAAATGCGTGTTATGAGTCAAGGCTTAAGCCAAAAAGAAAATCATTTTAATTTCCGAGCTACGAAAAAATATACAAAATTCCAAAGTGTACCTCGTCTAAAGGCGGGGTTGGGTATTAGAGGGTTAATCAGCATTATTATCGTATCAGGAATCAGAAGTTCGTCTCTAGAGGTACGCGATGGTACGAAGCCTACCTGTTGCGGACTCTAACCGCGGCTACAAAGCAAAGTCATGCTGAACCGCGGCTACAAAGCGAAGTCATGCTGAAGGTGTCTGGGTTTGATTCCCGGTTGGTCCAGGATCTTTCCGTAATGGAATTTTGCTTGACTTCCCTGGACATAGAGTATCATCGTACTTGCCACACGATATACGAATGCGAAAATGCCAACTTTGGCAAAGAAAGCTCTCAGTTAATAACTGTGGAAGTTCTCGTAAGAACACGAAGCAAGAGAAGTCGGCATTGCCCAGTGAGGACGTAATGCCCAGAAAAAGAAGAAGAACAAGCTACGCGATGGAAAAGGAAAAGGATAGGGAAACATGTTAGAAAATAGGGGTGGGGTCGCTTGCAGAGGGAAAATCGCATAAGCGTATTGAGAGCATGTACAACAACGGACTCGAACAGCGTCCTCCCACAGTAAGGTATAATTTTGTTTGATGAAACGACTCCAAACCATTTCAGTATTGCTTATATTGAGTGGCCGTCCAACAATTGATTGATGCTTCACCCAGCACTTCGAAATTGGGATAGCTGGCTCAAGGCCCATGAAGTCATGGGTTGCTCCAATACAAGCCAACTCAATTTGAGTTCGACATGCAATAACAAGCCGCGACCTTGAGTTGGCCAAAGCACGATCTTTTATAGCTGCCTGAGTATCAGAATTATATTATTTTACCCCTCAGAAGAGCATATGTTTCCGCCTGAAAAACGGTGAAGTGTTTACCAAGTTAGTAAAACTGATTCAGTCTTAGTTCACGAGAGTGTATACCCAAGGGTGGAGGGCGGCTGTCAAATGGGAGTAAAATTGAAAAGCCGCCAACCTCAGTCCAGAACCAGTTTTAAGGCTTAACGCGGAAAAGTAAAAAATATTGTTCGCAAAATTACAGGTAATCAATGCGCTTGAAAGATACTGTTTGCAAGCAGTTATTTGCTACGTGCTACTGCAGTGCGCTGTTGGCAATTTAATCAGCAAATTCGGCGTAATTCCCAAAATAGATGTTTTCTAGAAAATCGATTACGCCTTCACCATTGTTTGGTCGGAATTTTGTATGGTTGTTTACTTTTTAGAACCAGCGACACGTAGGGGTAGCAGTAAAGAGCCGCCAGTTCCACCCTTGTGTATACCAGCACCAGCTCTACCTTAAGGGAGTCATCAGTGCAACCCACAATATTGCTTGATACACTTCTTTATAAACAACCAGACCAGACCACTCTACTCATCAAAGGAATTACGTGGAAAAGAGAAGCGTGTAAGGAAAGTTATATAGCATCGAAAGATACGTTATCAAAAGCACCTTCAATATTCAAGGAAACACCCAAGAAAGATTGCTTCTGAGCGAATATTTTCTCGTTATCGTACAACTCTGTGTAAAAGAGTCACAGTAGACTTTCCAGAACATGTTGATTCACTTGAAGAAGCATGTTTGCTCAAAAGACATTAGGGATGTGATGATAAGGCGTTAAAGAAATTTCAGAAGAAAGAGGCCAGACTGATTTGTCTTGAACTCTTAACTTCTTCATGTGTCGCAATTACTCCTTTCGGGATAAACTTCACATTAATATCACGCCAGGATTAGGGGATATAGGGTAAAATGCTCCTAAATGCCACTTTAAGGATCAACATTCGATAAAATCACTTTAAGGATTCAATCGAGATGAGCCAGCCTCGGGCTGCAAATTTCGTTAATAAAGATAATAAAAAAATTCAATAAAATAACACAAAATCGTTTAAATATTATTCTTGAATCAATATTGACGTACGTATTTTTCCAATATTGTCACAAATAACAAAAGGTAGCTTATATCAGTGTTTTACCTGAATTTAATGTAATTACCTGAACTTAAGCACGAGTAGCTCGTACTCGTTAATGAGCGGCTTGAATTTTAACAATAAAGCGGTTCCATTTGAATTCGAATGTCGGTTTACTCAAAAGTGAACTTCCAGTGAACTGACAACTTCGCGATCGACACCTGATTATACTCTACAAGTTGCATCGAACCAACAGCGGCCTTCACGTTCAACTAACGCCGGACTGAACGTTCAACCAACCCACCGTCTTCTGTCCGTTTATTACCAGAACGTTAGAGGTTTGCGTACCAAAATTTCTCAGCTACGCTTGCTTTTATCGAGCTGTGACTACGACGTGCTAGTCTTTACGGAGACATGGCTACGACCGGATATAAACAACGCAGAAATCTCGACAGAATATGAAATATTTCGTTGCGACCGTAGTGATTTCACCAGTAGCTATTCAAGAGGGGGTGGGGTATTGGTGGCTGTCAAAAGTCATCATAAATGCGAATCCATTTCATTGCCAAATTGTACACATCTTGAGCAGATAGCGGTTCGTGTTGCATTGGAACATCGCTCATTGTATATCGTGGCTATATACCTCCCGCCAAACTCGATCGCCGAACTCTATTCAGCCCACGCTGACGCAGTAGAACACATAGCGAAATTGTCATCTAGTTCGGATGTTATTCTCTCGGTTGGAGATTTCAATCTTCCTAATCTGCGATGGCAATGCGACGAAGATTCCAACTGCTGCATTCCATTGAACGTTTCTTCTGAATCAGAGCAGTTGCTTATTGAAACTTTATTCTCAATTGGTTTACAACAAATAAACAATGTTGTGAACGTGAATGGTAGATTGCTGGATTTGTCGTTCACCAGCCTACCGGAAGCTCTCGGAAGCGTGTTCCTAGCAACGTTATGCTCAACGGATGTCAAGCATGTTCACACGAAGAAGCTGCGAATCTGTTTGCGTCTTTCTTCGAAAGTGTTTTCAGTACAACCACACCAACTCTCCCTCCCAACTGCTTTCACCACATTCCATCGTTTGACTTCTCGTTTCCTGTAATTCAGTTTTCTGTGATCGACGTGCTGAATTCATTCAACGATCTTGATGTCACTAAAGGACCGGGAACTGATGCCATACCTCCACTTCTACTGAAAAATTGTTCTACCGTATTAGCCGACCCTGTTTCGTTGATATTCAACAGATCCATACATGAAAGAACATTCCCAACAATATGGAAGCGGTCCTGCATTATTCCGATTCACAAATCTGGAAATCACGCCCAAGTCACCAATTACCGTGGCGTCTCGATTTTGTGCTGCCTAGGGAAAGTATTTGAAAAATTAGTGCACAGTGCTCTATATAATGTAGCAGCGCCTCTCATCTCTGATAGTCAACATGGCTTCATGAAACATAGATCCACTTCGACAAATCTAATGGTTTATGTAACTGCGCTTTCTCGTGAGTTAGAGATGGGAAATCAAGTTGACTCCATATACATAGATTTCGCCAAGGCATTTGATACTGTACCGCATAAAGCCATTATCAGCAAAATGACGCACATCGGATTCCCTAACTGGATCACGGAATGGCTGCTGTCGTATTTATCTGATCGGACAGCATTCGTGAGTGTTAATTCAGCGAAATCTCGCTCGTTCAGCATTACGTCTGGCGTACCCCAAGGAAGTGTCCTGGGTCCGCTGCTTTTCAACATCTTTGTCAATGACTTATCTCTACTGCTCAAATCATTTAGTCTTTCCTTCGCTGATGATCTGAAGATGTACCGCACCATAACATCATCAGTCGATTGTGTAACGCTGCAAGAGGACGTGAACACTGTGCTGATCTGGTGTGGAAACAACGGAATGAGTGTCAACAGTAGCAAGTGTAAGGTCATATCCTTTACTCGCCGGAGTCGCTCTGTCAGTCACGACTATTTCATCGGATCGGTTATAATAGAGCGAGTGGATTCAATCTGCGATCTGGGAGTAACCATCGATGCGAAGCTCAAATTCAACGATCATGTGGGAGCCACAGTAGCGAAATCCTTCGCTGCTCTAGGCTTCATTCGCCGCCACGCTGCTGACTTCACCGATGTCTACGCCTTAAAAACGCTCTATTGTTCCTTGGTGCGTAGTATTGTAGAGTATGCTGTCCCAGTTTGGTGCCCCTACTACACCACACATATCCTTGCCATTGAACGTGTGCAGAAAAAATTCATACGGTTTGCGCTGCGCACTCTTCCGTGGAATGATCCGTCAAACTTACCGCCCTACCCTGATCGATGTCGATTGATTGACCTGCAAACATTGAGGAGTAGACGCGTAGAAATGCAGTGTCTCTTTATTTTCGACGTCTTGCAAGGGAACATTGACAGCCCTGCACTATTGGAACAGGTCCCGCTGAATATTCCACCACGGCAACTACGGAACTACCCGTTCCTGGCCATACCGTATCACAGAACAAATTATGGTCAGAATAATCCGTTCGATGCCTGTCTTCGTGTGTTTAACGTCAAAAGCAATGTATTTGATTTTAACTTGTCTAAAAATGTATTTCGTGGTAGAATTAGAGTTAATATTTAGAATATGCAGTACAGTAATTCAGTCTGTGTGACTTCATGTCAAAGACGGTGGAAATAAAATAAAAATAAAATAAAAAATATAAAAATGAAATTTGAGAAAAAAGTCGTCATTTTCTGTGGAACCGCTCAATAGAAGAAGTGCGCAATTTAGTTTTTAAACACACCATTAAATACACATTTGCAAAATAATGCAGAACAGTGGTGGTATTATACATTGTAAGTATCTCTTAGTAGTCAATTTTGTTCAAAACACTCAAGAAAATATATTTGGTTTCTTGGTCTGTACCGTCAAAAAACGATAAACTTGAATCTACACAGACCGTGATAGTATGACGTCCTCCCAGTGAACCACATATCGTATAAGAATGTGCATCCAAAATCACATATTCATGCGTCCAAAATCAGAATTGCACAAGATGCCATATTAAGCGTTCTCAATGTCAATACAAGTTGTATATAAATCCCCAATACGATTCATAAATGACAATCTGTGTTGACAACAAAACATGTCGTAAATAGTGCAACATAGAATCACGTTATGTTATACAAACTGACAGATCATATATCAATCCAGTGAGCATCGTATGAAATCGCAATAACTTAGCAAAAATTGCTCCTCAAACTTTGTCTATCTGCTGACGATGGGTCTCAAAGAACAACAAAGTATGTGTCGCTTTACATGAAACATGTATTAACATTGGCAAATAATCACCTTTCAGATAAGTAACCCTTGGTGGTACAGTGGTGAGGTGCCCGATTCCTGATCCAGAGGTCCCGTGTTCGAGACTCGCTGGAAACTTTTTTTTTATTTTCATCCAAATTTTGTGGCATCGTATATCTGATCGCAGAAAGTCCGAATAAGTCGTGCCAAGTACGTATATAGCCTCCACTTTGGTAGGTATATAGCCTTTTCGTGCATTCTATACGATTCAATTGATTCATATAGAATGAAGTATAACAAAAGTTATACCAACCAAAATGTTGACTGGGCTTTAGAAACAACTTACCTACTTGTTATTATTTTTTCCTAATAATTTGGCAGAGTTAACTAGATTGAAAGTGATAAAAATGCCTTTCAAAGTTTAAAGTAAAGAATATGAGAAAAATCGTACATACTGCTTTCAAATTGAGCTTAATTTGATTAATATTATCGGAGTGTCTGGAAATTGATACCGTCCGGGTTTTGATTCACCACGGTAAATCGTGTCAAAAAGTTGGTTAAACTATACCGTGATGAGAATTTCTAAATATCATATCTGCAACTTTTAACATGACTGATAAAATCATTTGCAATCTAGTAACCATCGAAAATCGAATAATAAAAATAGATAAAGGAACAGTCGCTCCAGTTGAATGTCTGTACGTTGCAATGCAAGATGTTTTGGCGAAATAATCGACGATATACTACCTACCAACAATTGATTGGCGATAAAGTGCTTGAATTGAATAATTTAAGAAGTATTTTCAGCAGATATGTTCGAGGAAATATAAATTTTTGGATCATGAAATATTGTGAGATCACTGATAAACCGGTGTGAAAAGAGACTGTCTGAGAATATACGCAAGTGATTTGAAATCCGTACATTACAATATTGTCCTATATTTAACAGTTTGGATTAAGAAATTAAAATCTGAACCAGATGAAAATTTAAGAGAAAGGTTGCATGAAATGATAGAAGTGGTCGTAGAACTGTTTTATGCAGAAAAACCATGAAAACTACGAGAAATACAGATTTTACTCAATTAATCCCTTTTGAATTTTTTGTGACATATGCAGGCATCCGGTACTCAAAAATTCGATCAAAAGCTCTAATTTAATTCAGATTCTAATCGCTAATGATCTATTATAATGTTTATGTTTGGATATTGATTCAACGATGGATTTTAAGATATATGTTATACAAAACAGTTTTAATAAGATCCGATCCAAACTTATTTCGAATTGAGGTTATACATTCGTCTCTGCATAAGCGCCCGGATATTGATGCAGTACGGTAGGGGTAGTTCAAAATGACCGGGGTAGTCCGAAATGCGGACAGTTTCAAATTCCGGTCACGCTATCTTGTATGGGAAACATTTCACACGAAATGTTTCAATATTTGTTGTTCAAAGATTCCCACTTTAGAGGCTCGTTGTAATAAGCATTTTATATAGAAATCCATCACAATTTAGGATGCTCAACTGCCTTTGACGCCTCTCTAGTGGTTTAGTAATTTCAATTGATTACACAGCGTAACAAAAATGATATTTTTGCGTGTCTCAATGATCAAATAATGTGTCCCTAGTAGATTTGGATGTCGTTCTCAGAAATGTTCCAGTACGTCACAATTTTTAGCTACAGGTCGCCAAAGTTGTATAAAACTGAGCATCGTAATTATTATGAACCTTGTTGATAATAATTGCTATAAACATGAAGTTTGAATTTTGTGGCAAATTAAGCAAATAAATTGCCATACAAGCTGGTAAACTTGCATGCAAGTTGACTAAATTAGTCAAAAATTGCATTTTCAACAGTTAATATCTCAAAAACTAGACGTGCTATGATATTTCTGAAAAAGGCAATGGATGCAGCAATCCTAAATTTAGTAAATAGCAGCATTTTGATGCTTTAGATAAAACCGTGTTCCGCAGTGCTATTTGGCATTCCTTATTATGATTTCCATGCGCTACCCAGACAACCAAAATGTACGTATAACGAAATCACCTGGAGGCTCTATATGTGCAAAATTTCACTTATAAGATGTTGCGAAACGGCCTTCTACGTACAAAAGTGGAGGCGATATGCGTGCATATATTATGTGATGAATAATAACATACAATGCGAGTGTATAAATATTCTACCGAACTAACCTGTAATATTATGCGACTTAACTTATGATAACAAATGATGATTTGACAGCTGCTACGAATTGATTCGACTTACTTTGTACGTGTGTACGGGACGAAACAAAATGTACAAATGAACTCAGAAAATAAGTGTTTTATGCGAGGAAACTCATCAATCTGACGAGTTTATCCACGGTATTTAGCGAGTTTGATGTAATTAGTATGAATAAACGAGTTGTAATGTGAACTTTCATGCGATTTCTGGTTGTCTGGGTATCCGGAAGTGTCCGGAATATGAGGCAAAAGTGAGGAAGAATCATGAACAGTCTGCACATTTCCACTTATTTTATTTTTCCTTGTTGTGGAATCGAAATCTTCACCCACCATTAGAAGGTAAGGTGGAGATGTATCGAAGCCAAACTTCAAATTTTCGAGAGCACAAATCTAGAGAAGTAGACAACCAATCTTTCTAAAAAAATGATCGACTGATCACAACCAGCGTGTGACCAATCGATCAAATTTCCAGCACGAATGATTATCTGGTTTTCCACATTTAAGCTCTTGAAAATACGAGGGTTGTCTTCGATACATATTTACCTTAAGTGGTTTGTAAGCTCGGTAACGCTGAGGATTCATACAGAATGATTTATTTCATATGTTTTTTTATAAGTTAAACCTCACTTAGGGTTCAAGTATCCGTAATTTGAATCAAAACGGTACACGGTAAAAAATAAGCACGATGCTATCAATAGTTCTGCACTTGGATTTGCACTACTGTTGAATCATGACAATATCAAGGTAACATCACTTGAATTCAACGTTGTATGTTTTGCTTTGAAATAAAAAAAAGGTTAAAACAAACGTTTCAACCTGATCCAGATTTGAACCCTCAATCTTTGGAGTGCAAGTCTTGTATCTTACCTCGACACTAATTCGCATCTGTTGAAAGATGTTGAATTGATCTCAATCAGTTTCTACGACAAGCTGTCAATGATTGCTTTCATACAAAAGACATGATGTTCAAAATCAACAACTTTTCACTTCAGAGTCTAGTGCTAGAGACAGTAGAGCAAATCCAAAGATAGAACTCTTTGAATCATGGTGATTGGTGTTTTGAATTGAGTCAAGTGATCAATCCATTCACGGTAAAAAATAAGCACCATGCTATCAATAGTTCTGCACTTGGATTTGCACTACTGTTGAATCTTGACAAAATCAAGGTAACAGCACTTGAATTCAACGTTGTATGTTTTGATTTGAAATAAAAAAAAAAGTTAAAATAAACATTTCCGCCTGACACAGATTCGAACCATCAATCTTCGGAGTGTAAGTCTAGTGTCTTACCTCGACACCAACTCCCATCTGTTGAAAGGGGTTGAATTGATCTCAATCACTTTCTACAACGAGCTGTCAATGATTGCTTTTACACAAAAGACATGATGTTCAAAATCAACGACTTTTCACTGCAGAGTCTAGTTCTAGAGACAGTAGAGCAAATCCAAAGTTAGAACTCTTCAAATCATGGTGATTGGTGTT
Organism: Aedes aegypti; assembly: GCF_002204515.2. Classification (NCBI taxonomy): domain Eukaryota; kingdom Metazoa; phylum Arthropoda; class Insecta; order Diptera; family Culicidae; genus Aedes; species Aedes aegypti. The sequence goes on from NC_035108.1 coordinate 147,729,930, forward strand.
TTGAATTGAGTCAAGTTATCAATCTATTCAATCGAACGTGCTGATTTTTTACCGTGTTCAATTGAGCGTGCTGATTTTTTACCGTGTAATATGGCGAATGCAGAGTCAGCAACCAAGCTTCTCCATGAGTTTTCTCCGTGGCATGGAAATGCTTAGGCCAATGACATAGTGACGCGAGTGTTGCGATCAAAGGATTTTCTATTGTTGGTATTCTGCTTTGCGGGTTTGCACGCGCACGCGTCGCGTGGCGCGTTTACTATGGCAGCGCCCTTATTCGTTAATAAAATCCTCGGAAAAGTTTACGATAGAAAAGGGAAAAATTGTTGAATTTCACCGGGGCATTAGGGGAGTAGTGTCTGATCCTTTGTCAGTGTCGCTTGCTCCTGCGGGGGCCCGATATTACCCGGTCAGGATCAATCGTGTTGCGCGTCGCTCGCGTAGCACAATAGAACAGTGTCGCGGATCGCGTTAGTAGTGTTTGTTCCTTTGATCGTATTGCTTGCTCTTGCGAGGGCGAGCGATAAACGGCGTACAATGCGTTTATCGAATAGTATCGCGAATCCGCTTAGGCGTGATGGCGTGAATATATCATGGATCGCATCACCAACTAAAGGCGACTCGTAACTCCCAGATCTTTACCTTATCCCATTAACCAGAAATGCATTTGAACGCGTTTTGTTCATGTTCTGTTCAAAGCTTGTGCTCACGAGAGCCGTGTTCAGGTTCAAACAAATTGCTTGATCACAGGACTCTGGTCATCGCGTGGCAACCGTTACCGTCGTTTGTTATTCTCCTCGATACAAATAGGATGCAAAGGTAGAGGAATTTTAATTTATACCGGGTACCCCCGTTCGTTTGACCACATTTAATCTGAACACTTTTTAATCTGTACCCCGCTAATTTGCACATCGTTCAGATTAAAAATGGTTCAAACGTCATTTAGCTCATGGAACGGAGTGAAGTGAGATGGAACGCTGTGGAACGGAACGCAGAATCAAAACAAAACAGTGAAAGAGGTAACCAGAAACACGTTTCTAGGGTGACTAAATGTTCAAATTAAAAATGAACCCCGATGGTTTGCATCTGAGAGAGACTCGCGAAGACGAAAAATATCAACGTCATATGCAGCCCAGATTCCCCTCTCACGAAACGTCAAATGCAGCCCACCGTTTTTATGGCTGAAAAAGTGAAAAGTATTGTGTTCAAAGTAAACAGTTATTAAAAACCTCAATCGGTGGAGTAGTTTTTTCCAAAGTTGCTGATAAATCTAAGCAGAAGATTAATTATTTCTAATGTCTACTACGTTTGCTGGCATGAAATTTCACTCAAACGGCTATTTATGATTCGATGTGATGCAAACTCAATCATTTTTTGCTGAGAGCTTCATGTGAGGGTTTGAACGGCTTGCGCATAATTGGTATAAACACAAAGTGGAATAAGAAAAAAACTCAGCAATCACAGAAAAAGAAGACCGTCTTCGCGAGTCTCGTCTCAGGTTTGCATGAGGTACCGTTCAAATTAGCGGGGGTGCACGGTAGTAGTTTTATTCGTGTCAAGTTGAAAGCTGTATTTAATAAGTGAATAGCTATTCAATAATATATATTTTTTTCCAGGTCGTACTAATAAGCAATGACGGTTCTCAAAACCTCTCTTATATCGTCAATTCTAGACCCAGATTCTGATGTTTTTTTTTGCAAGATTATCCGATTGATCATTCCTTCAAAGCGCAAAATATTACATAGATCTTCAGATAATTTTGACTTATTCTTAAATAAACATACATTGTATTTTCATAAGTTTTATTTTTACATTGCTCGATGAATTATTTAAAATTGATTGCGCAACAAATGATGCACACCCACTATTCGAATATTGATTGATAACATTTTTAATTCCTACGATATGTACCGATGGCGGCCTGGTTTCAACGAGAATTACTTGTATATTGTACAACACTGATGGTAAAACTTCTAACGGTGTCAAATAGCGTTTGGCAAATTTTCCTTTTACATCGATGTTACTGAATCGATTCACATTTGTTCAAACAAACCGGACCAGATGGTTTTTTGGCGTTTTAAAGATACGTTAAAAACTATGTCGATTCGGAATTTTCCGAAGTTGTTTTCATCAAATAGATAAGTTTCATTATTACAGCAAATAATTCAAATATTGAAATACAATTAAAGAGATTTAATACTTCAAGGCTAGTTCAGGATTTAGTTTCAATTTCATTAACTCATTAAGAAATGTTTATCGATTTCAACAAACTGAAACGAATAAAGAAATCGAATGATGAAACTCCAGATATCGATTTGAAAAATCGAATAATCGGAATAAAAACATCAAATTTCTCTGATCATTGATTCATAATCGCCCAACGTTAGTGTCAAACCACGCAATAGGCGTAAGGGTGAAAAATAAACTGTTGAGACCTTTTATTGAAAATAGAGATTAATAGTAAAATAGTGGCCTAGTCTTCAAAAAGCTACCTGCTACCAGTCTTGCAATTCCATTAACATCAACAAAATTACACCGTCAAAAAATCGAACCACCCATGTCTCTCCATTGCCTGTTTAAAGGAGAAGTGGCCGCAAACGTTCGAAGCAACGAAATAGACAAACGCAAGCGAATTCCTTTTCTCGACACTTTTTTTTGGGTTTATTGTTCCGTTGCATAAAAAGTGCATCATCGAGGTCATTCGAGTGGCGTTTTGACCAAGAGATCGCGGACTCTGCCGTTACTCCGGGTGGCGTTACCCTTGCACTGTGATGTGATGTGCCTTCGCTACGACTGATGATGCGCTTCTTCCAATGCGTATCTTTCGGTTTGGGATGCTCTTGGATGGTGAACCATGGGTGAAAGAGGGAAAAGAGTGGGAAAATTCCACTACCCACACCAGCATAAAGGTAGGCAACCCGGCAGCAGCATAGGTTTATGTTGGCTGCAGCAATCCAAGAACATTCCAGAAGGTGTCGCCGGTGAGCGCCAAATGAGGTTCGAATCATGCTTAAGTGGAACGGTTTTGGATTGGGGGTAGGGTTTTTTTTTTAAGCTTATGTTACTTCGAGATGGGTGGAAGCAGTTTTCTTAGATTCTGGCGGCTTAGAATTGGTGGTGCAAAACTTATCTAATTGATGGCTCCCTCGGCAAGCGCGCTCTCTCCGAGTTGGTGTTGGTTGACGGCTGTTGGGTGTATGGGTTTACCGCTTGGTTGTGTAGTTTCTGTATTCAATATACGGTGACTGTGGACTGTGGATACATATATCGTGCCGAACGTGCTGCGAAGCAGTATTTAAGCAACAACGTATCCACTAGTTCAGATCTTTGATGAATTAAACCGCGTTCGCTGCAGTGCCCGCGAGTACGTCCGTGAAACACCGCGAAGTGATTTATCTGCGCTACTATAAATTAATAGAAAGCAATAGCATAACATTTGCTCCAACATCGCATATCGAATGCTGCACGTGTGAACGACATTTTTGAATTAAAGGGTGACAGTGCATCAACCGGCAGTAAGGTTGTCTCGCTGTTGAAGTGAACGTGTTGGGTTTTTGCGTGTTTTGAAAACACTGTGACCTTAGATGCAATATACTTCGAAAGTAGCCGAACGAGAAGCAGTTATTGAAGAAGTAAACCAAAATAGCAACAGAACGACCTCAAAGCGCAAACGAAGCAATATTTTTCGATAAAGAAAGGTGCCGCCTGGGGATATAGGTGTATTTTACGGCGCCGTGAATCGAAAGCAAGACGCAATTTTAAAAAGTGATTGATTGGTTATTTCGAAAAAAAACAGCAAGTGTAAATTATAAGCAAATAAAAGTGAATAATTGTGCATAGCGCTTGAACCGGTCATCGAATCCGAACTTTGTGACATTGTGTGATATTGCAAAGCAAAAACGGTGACCTTTGGCGACAGTTTACCAAAGCCTAAGGCACAAAAATGAGCTCAAATAGGCAGGGCGGCCCCGTAGGCCGCATCGTTGACAAGATAAAACGAACGATGACAAACGAAGGGGTAAGTGATGGATAGCGAATGTTCACTAAATTGGAATGTACCTTTCCTGAGACATCACTTTCGCAAAGTCGAGTTGAGAACAAAAATAGGAATTCGAACATTGAGCGATCAAGTGTCGAACTCGTTGGTATCGGGGGTTCAAAGAACACGACCTGTTACAGCTAGACGTCAACACTGGCGACTATCCGTGTCACATGCTTTGTGTCAGCTCAAGACTTATTACTCTGCCGGGATCAATGCAAACAAACTAGCAGTCGTGTGAATGGACACCGGTTGTGTTTACCCAATCAATATCAGTCTGAATTCACAACCGGAGACTTGATATAATGCCGACCTGATTTCAAAAATCACATGCTAGTGCCCAACAGTCAGACCGGTTGCTCTTGGGGCTTTGACATTCAGGAAAGGTCGAATGCTTTTTTACCAGTGTTCATCTTCTCTTTGGTCATATACGACCAGACAGACTAATAAGACATTTGCAAAAACGTTATATCCTACGTCAATATGAACATGGTGACGAAGTTGCTTCTTACTGTGTTTTGCGCGCAAATTTACGTCATAGAGAAGCACATTTGCCGACTGTTTGGCGCGTCCGGTCGGCGTTAGAATGTTTTCTCGGGAAAATCGTGAAGACGCGGGCTAAAATTATCCGGTTCTCCTCTCGATAGAGAGTGTGTTTAGAAGATGAAAAAAGAATGGTGACTTGTTTTTCAGGTATTTCGATACACGAAAAGGTTCATCAAACGCTTCAATGTTCGAGAGTCTTACAACAAGGACAATCCCATCAAAAGTTGAAGCTACAAAAGATTTGAAGTGATTTATTCTTCAACTGAGCTAGATTTCTCGTATAGCCTTGTAGATTTAACTCTGTTTTTCATACTTCGGTATTACAGTATGGATCTGATTTTGTTATTCTTATTTTGTGATGATCATTCTGCTATTATAACCATCCAATCAAAATCTCTCACGTCTATCTTCAAAATATTCGCGATACAACAGAAAATGCTCTACTTAGTGTTCTTATTAGCAATTTCACAATTAACTGTGACGGTGTCCGACCGTTTGGCCGAATGCCGTTTGGCCGAACGCCATTTGGTCGAATGCCATTTGGCCGAACGGGTCATTTAGCCAAATGCCGTTTGGCCAAATCACGAAAAAAATTGCTTCAACGCTGACAAGTAGGAGTCATAAGTGTGGCCTAATAACTAATCAGGTAATTCATTTGTTGATTTCGATAATGTGGCCGAACGTCATATTTGTCGCTATATTAGTGCTCCATAAGAATAACTAAAACGATCCGTTAATTCAGGACGAAGTTTTGAACTCGCATCAAGACTCTAAGCTGATGGTTGGTTCGTTTCTGGATTTCCAATAGTGTGCTAGGTTTACTCCTGCTTGATTTTCATCAGAATTTTTTTCTTCTTTTAAACATTGGCTATTCTTTCGATATGTACTGGTTCCATAACTATTGACAATAATAAATCACATATATTTTTAGGGAAGTTTACCTTCTTTAAATCATCGGCAGTTCTTTGTAGTTATACTGAAATAATAATTATTTGAATTACACTTGCTTTAATTTTTATCACAGATTTTTCCTTCTTTTGGTCATAGGCTGTTCTTTCATATTTGAATATTTTTCATAGTTTATTAGAATTATGGCTTATAATAAGCTCATGAAGAGTCTAATTAAAAACATATTTTTTAGCACAAGTGTTAACTTAGGTAAGATTTCATTCTCCTCCAAGATTAACTCTGCACCGTTGCTTTCGTATATCAATAAATCGAACGATTCAGTGAACGTCAAATAGGCTCACTGTTTCTCCGTCGAGAGAAGAAGAAGCCAAAACTCGTGTTTGCTAGAACTATGAATAAAATCGCTTAATATGATTGGAAGCATTGAAGCGAATCGATGCTACAGAAGGACGAATAAGTCTTAAACAACCTTTAACTACTGTCAAAAGCTGACCACAAACACAATGCGAAAACCTCTGCTGGCTACTATTACCGCAAGCAGAAAAGTTATTAATTGCTTTCATTTAGGATGTTCTTTTTTCAGCATTGACTATTTGTTGAACTAATACTAAAGAGCTGTACATAAATGATGATTTATCCTTCTTTAAGAATAAATTGTTCTTTGAAATTCAGCTTTGAAATTCATTAAAAAATCATGCTAACTATTATCTATCATCTATTATTTTCAATTTCGGCCAAACGGCATTCGGCCAAATGACACTTTCGGCCAAATAGCGTTCGGCCAAACGGCATTCGGCCAAATGGCGTTCGGCCAAATGGCGTTCGGCCAAATGACCCGGAACCCAATAGTAGGTATATTGTACACTGATAGGCAAAGTAAAGTGCCCAGCTTACCAGTTTTCGAATTTCTCCCATTGATTTGGTTCAAATTAAAGTTAACACACTTAAACCTTTTTTGATATTCTTTTAAAGTTGCACTTACGAAAATTTGATAAAAAAAAGAGTTTTACTCAAAGAAAAAGAAAATCAATTTTTATTGAAAAAAAAGTGACAAAAAAAGTACCCACTTCCTTCTTGGCCCCATAAAAGATGATTTAAGAAAAATAAAAAGCAATTTAATAGTTAATGTGTCCTCCTTTGCCCATAAGAACTTGCTGGAGGTGCTTCGACATGCTTTTCATCAGGTTTTGTAGGTGTTGTTGATCTGGTTCTTCCCAGGCGCGCTCCAAGGCTTCAAAATAATTATTTTTGTTGGTAACACCAGTTTTGTCAACCCTGGCATCGAGAATCGCCCACAAATTCTCGATGGGGTTGAGGTCTGGGCTTTGTGGAGGCCATTCCAGTGGTTTAATCCGACAAGTCCGGAAGAAAGGCTTGGTCTTCTTAGCAGTATGCTTCGGGTCGTTGTTCTAAGGACTGTTCATTTAAGAAAGTGGACACGTGTTTTTTACAGTAAACTGTTTATTTTCGAACAAATTTATGAGTTTACCTAAAATACATGGAAATCAACGTAATTTCGATCAAATTCACATAAATTTGAACATTTATTGAGCATTGCTGGAGAATGCTCTTACTTTTCTTTTGATACCTCCCAAAAAATTCTGCACAACTTTTTTCGGAACTTTTCGAACTGCTTTTTGAACTGCTGACCACATTTTCTTGAAAAAATCGATGGAGCTTGCTTCTCTTCCATCCTTCTTAAGATGCCGTTTGATTATTGCCCAATATGTTTCAATGAGGCGTAGTTCCCGGTCAACCAGTCAGTGATTTTCGATAGAGATCGATACCGATACGTTTTGAATCGTTGGCGATCGCCATCGTTGGACAAAGATCTATAAAGAAATCGGAAAACTGGTTGGTCGGGTTCTGAGCAATTTGATGGATTCGATCATTTTTCTACAAATTCGACTTATTCCTTCTTGAGCATCTCCAAAGTAGTTGAAGCATAGTGAGCTGATGCTAGGTCTGGCAAAAACAATGGAGGCATGGTATGCTTTCAGTAGATGGGCAGAAGCCATTTTTAATGCATTCAGTTCTGTAATATTCGCCGTTGATTGAACCCGTCGTGAAATATGTAGTACTTTCATACCGCAGGAGCAAATTGCTTGCCATACCAAATCATTTTTCCCAAATTTTTCTGTTGGGATGTATCGTACGTCGTCAAAAATATCTGTTTTGGCCACAGCGTTGAAAAAATTCAATTTGGACACTTCGCGATTTAAGCCAAATCTTGGAACGGCAGTTTTTCTGTACGCCATTAGTGCAGAAAAAAATTGAGAGTCGCCATGTCAATTCGACCCATCGTTTAGAATTTATAATTTTTTTATGTCAACTTTTGTCTGCTGTCAAAATAAACACTTGAGATCACACTGAAACAAAATTTTATTTGTTTTAATGGAATTTTTACACCAAAATGCTAATATTTAGGTGTCCACTTTCTTAAATGAACAGTCCTTAGAGAAATATGAATTTCTCTTCAAGGCCCGTCTGGATCAGCGAAACCTCCAGATTTTCCCGCAAAATGTTGATATAGGAATCTGCGGTCATTATTTCGTCGATTTTCACGAGGCTTCCTACTCCACTCCATGAAAAACACCCCCAGACCATTTTAGCGCCAGCCGTCCAAAGATTGTATGGTATTTACTATGGGAAAACTTACTTTTGCAAAGAAAAATCGCCAGAGGTCGCCCATTGAACTCTATAAAAATTCCGAACACATATTCGTATTTTTACGATGAACAACATTGCCGAAGACCGCGAAACAATCCGATACTTGTGAAAAAATTATTCAATGAAAACCTATTGGCAAGGCGACGTTGATTAACACGTAAAGAAATAACAATAATAACAAAATCGGGCAAAATTTCCGAATAGTCTATGCTTAATAACTTTTTTCACAAGCATCGGATTGCTTTGCGTTCTTCGGCAATGTTGTTCATCGTAGAAATACCTATCGAGATCTGTATTCAGAATTTTTATAGAAGACAATGGGCGAACTCTGGCGATTTTTCTTTGCAAAAGTAAGTTTTCCCATAGTAAATCCCATACAAACTTTAAACGGCTGGCGCTAAAATATAGTTTCACCGATCGAGCTGAAATTTTGCACAGTTGTTATGGGACCTAAATGCAATCTAGACTGGAGCGAGAATCTAAATTTTTCATATAACCGTGTCCCAGGCTAATATACATTCATTGCGCTACTTGAATTTTGAGGGGTTAAATGAAGTAGAACCTCGCTTAGTACCTCCACTATTGGAACATTTACCCTGTATGGATTAGAATCTCAAATAGAGCTAAAGATTTTTTATGGAAAACATATTAATTTTTCAATTTGATTGCATCGCAGTTGGCTGCTACTTTATCTTTGTGCTACTTTCCTAGGGAAATTTGGTTTTGTGTGGAAAACCAGTGATTAGAGTGGAAGTCAGTGCAAAATTGATATTAAAAAAGAAGACAGTCAGGGCTGGAATAGATTATGAAGTTGAATCATTGTTGGTGACAATCGTGAGTTGCTTGAACAATCATTAGCGAATGAAATAGTGTAAAAAGTTTAAGAGTTAGTTTGGATAAGTAATCTCCAAATGAGTGTTTGTCCGCACTCTTAAAATAGCTGAAATCGGTACCTAAATATACAATATCAGAACAACTACAATAAAAAAAAAATAAAAAAAAATGTGCATAACAGTTTTTCTCTCCCTGGGACGTATCAGACTAAGTATGAGAAACTTGTCACATTAGAAATACCGCTATAAATAAAGCACGGGGCCTTCATTAGCCGAGTGGTTAGTGAAAGTAATGGACTTTTCCTTGACTTCCCTGGTCATAGAGTATCAACGTACCTGCCACACGATATACAAATGCAAAAATGGCAACTTAGGCAAAAAAAGCTCTTAGAACATAACTGTGGAAGTGCTCATTGAACACTAAGCTGAGAGGCAGGCTTTGTCCCAGTGAGGACGTTATGCCAATAAGAAGAATAAGAAGAAGAAGAAGAAGAAGAAGAAGAAGAAGAAGAAGAAGAAGAAGAAGAAGAAGAAGTAAAGCACATTATCTTACTTTATCTCAAGTTGTTTACAAACATCTTGCTTGGAATTTCGACGCAATACTTTTGAAGGATCATAAAATGCCAGCAACTATTTTCGAGGCTGACACCGATGACGACAATCGTCTTGTTGGCGGTAATTTTGCGTCATCTTGGCTTCTTGTTTGAACTTTATTTCGGTTTCACATTCTTCCCTCTCACATAGCTCTACAGCAGAAGAAAATCGTGCACGTTCAACAATTCACATTCACATACATTGAGGTCTTCCATAGCTCAGTGGTAACAAAGCAAAGCCATTCTGAAGCTGTCCGGGTTCGATTCCCGGGCGGTCCAGGTTTTTTTCGTAATGCAAATTCACTTGACTTCCCCGGAAATAATGCTACACGATAACTTTGCCAACTTTGGCAAAGTAAGTCTCAGTTAATAGCTGTGGAAGTGCTCTTAGAAAACTATGCTGAGAAGCAGGATCTGTCCCAGAGGGGGCGTGAGCTCATGAAGAAGAAGACATTCACATTCAACAGGTTCTTGTTCTTATCCACTGTCCTATATCGAACCGGTTAATTAAAGTGATGTAACATGAGTGCAACGTTGTGCAAAAACCAACACAGTCTCGATGCCAAAATGCCGAGCCGAAACGTTTTTGGCTTATCATCAAAAATGCCTTGCACGTTTTGCACACGATTATACAACATTTGCAGACCGGCAAAAAAACACTTAGTCAGACAACCGCCAGCAATTGCGGTAAATCCCTACGCATCTTCATAGATAACAGATAAGAGAAGAAAAAAAAACCTCTGACCAAGACAATCATCCACTAGACATTCTAATGCCACCTGTCACAACAACTCGATGCAACGTGCCCCGGACGGAGAATAAGTCCGGTAATTTATCACAACGTAAATTGCCATACACACGGCAGCTCTTTCCTATAACAGGTTCAATTCATTCAAGCAAACGAAAATGCAGTCGTAGTTTTAACTCCGGGTTATGGCTTCGAATGGGGGGGGAAATATTATCTTGCCCTAGGATAACGATAGCCATCATTAGTTTGTCCAAAAACAGCTAATAAAATAAGTTAAAACGAGCAACAATTGGAAATGAATTAGAAATTACCAAATAAAGAAAAAAACCAAAAGAACATTCTGCTTATTTTTAATATTCAAAAGAATATTCAAAATAAGCACGACTATATTATTAACTTTCCAAAGAAAAATAATAAAATATCACTAAAATCTCGTACTTAACAATCAGTTTTTATTACCAACATTTTGATCGTTTTGTGCTAATTTTTACTTTTCCATCGGCGTTTTTTGAACATTCAAGTGTTTGGATCCAATTATTTATTCGAAGTTTGTTGCTCGTTAGTGCTAATTATTGAGTAATATTTTCTAAGAAATTAAAAATACGTCCTAATTTTATATTTTTCCAGTGCCACAAACTTAGTGCTTAGTGCTTATTGTCGAAATTATCAAAACTTTCAATTATGCCCAGTGAATCAAATTGTCATCAAAACAGACAAAACAACAAAGCAAGTGCTCTCACAACCGTTTGTCACAACTTTTGCGGTTTGGGATAGAATCAAAAGAAAAATTGTCATGACTATCACAGGAGGCAACATTGTTGCAAGCTTTTCAACTCGTGGTTAATCAGTTATTTCAAACACAAAAACGTATTTGTTTTATGAATGCTGTTCGACTATATGCCAATGTTTACCAACACGGAGAAAGATCTCTAAAATTGCAATGCAAGTTCAAGTGGTGATAAACTGTTGTTGCGGGATAGAATTGTAATTGTGCACCAAGAATAAGAGAGAACAATTTCTTTGTTTTTGCGTGTTGGTTGACAATTGATTCACTGATTTAACTAATTATTTTATTGACTACTTTTTTCGATAAACTTCTTTAAATGTTTGTTGATTTGGCTGCCTTTCGAATGCGGCCCAAAGACTGAAGCTCTTCCCGCGACAAACGGTGAGATAGTAAGTGTGGCGCTAATAAAACCAATCTTTTTTTCGTGGGCAAGCGTTCTCTGCCGCTTGGCAATGGGCATGTGCAGTTCCTCGGAGCAACTTACATGTGACTATGGCGAAGAATGTTCATTCACTGACATCGTTCCTCCGTGTGTATTTTAGGTTCGAAACCGTTCATCGGTTCCGATCGGGAATGGTTCACGGAGAGAAGAGCAAATCGATGGCGAGAGCATAACGCCATTCATGACGTTTTCGTTCGACTGATAGGAGCGCCACTGAGCGGTTGCTAGATGAAACTGTAGCATAGGTAAATTTTGCTTATGGATCAGAAACATGAATGAAACGAGACAATGACGTCACGTTTTGGGATTTCCCTTACGGTACAGGCGATGTTATTCAGACAATAAAAACAAATTAGAATTAGGCTAATATTTGGCGTACGTGTTGTTAGTCTCGTTTGCCATTTCATGTTTTGTTTTTGGATACTGTGCATTGGGATAGTGAATTATTGACAAAAAATTTTCCAGTGATCAACAAACCTAAAATATGGAAAATTTGATGCTTTATCCATACACAGCATGCGTCATACATACAATAATTTCAAGCCAAACAAATTTACATATTTTTTATGAGTTTTTTTTAACTTTCTTCAAAACTGAAGACAATATTCAAGCCACTAAGCTTGAATATGCATGTAGAACAGAGAGAGAAGCAAAACATTATGGTATATCAACCATCAACCAAGCGCCCCCATTAGTTTGCCATATTGCAAGGGGGCGCATGTTTGGTAATAAAATGCTTGAAAATAAACTTACGATCGAAGAAAGAGCAGATAGCCCTAGCTATTTAATTTCGTCTGACCAATTTATTGAAGCCCCTCTCATCGTGACAACATGTCTACTTGAGGGTTTCAAATAAAAGTGCTTTTGGTTTATATGGGAATATTATTAGTTGGGCTTTAGAAGCATTAGGAGAAATCTTACATTTTTGCAAGTATGAACGTTCCAAACGTTTTGCAATCTCTTACAGATGACACGCAGGCTTCGGACGAATTATTTGTCGGAGAGGCCTGATTCATCCGAAAACAAAAAAAATTGATTGACATCACTGGGGTAACTCAGGTAAGTCAGACTTAAAAATATTGTATAATATTGGTCCCAAAATGGTGCCTTGAGGTACACCAGCTCTTACAGGAAGTCTTTCAGACATGAACTTCTGAAAAAAAAAACTTGGAATGAACGATTTGACAGATAACTTGGGATTATTCTAACAATGAATGTTGGAAAACTAAAGTTTTTTTTTTTTAATTTTACAATCAAGCATTCATGCCAAACACTGTCGAATGCTGTTTTCTATGTCTAGAAGAGCAAGACCGGTAGAATAGCCTTTAGATTTGTTGGAACGGATCAAATTTGTTACACGCAAAAGTTGATGAGTGGTCGAATGTCCATCGGGGAATCCGTACTGTTCATTGGCAAAAAATGAATTTTCGTTGATGGGGACCATCATTCTGTTCAAAATGACCTTCTCAAAAAGTTTACTGATGGAAGAAAGCAGGTTGATTAAAGGATAGCTGAAAGCCTCTGCAGGATTTTTGTCCGGTTTTAAAATTGGTACAACTTTGGCATTTGTCAAGAAAATATTCCAACTAAAAACATCTGTTAAATATATCAACAAAGAATGATAAGCTACTCTCTGGAAGTTTTTTGATAAGGATAAAAAAAAATCCATCATCGCCAAGAGCTTCTATAGTATTGATTTTTTTTTGATAATAATTCTCACTTCTTCCAAACCAGTCTCCCTGGAATTTTTGAAAACTTTTTATTGATTGAGAATGTTTTCAAAATCCTAAGAAATTTGATTTTCTATTGGACTAGTAAGTCCTAAATTAAAATTGTGCGCGCTTTCAAACTGCATAGATTTTTTTGAGCTTTTTCGCAATTAGTTAGTGATAATTTGTTTTTTTTTTCAATGCCGCAATTAGCTTCTGATGTTTTTTTTTCAAAATTATAGATAATTTCTCAAAGGGCTTAGAGCTGCAGTGTCCTATTGAGAAATTTTAATTTCAAAAGTTTTGTTTTTAATTGAGAAAATCATTTTTTTTTTTCTACAGATCCTGCCATATACTTCTCAAAGCAGGATCGCGAGTGCGTTGAAATTGGCCTCTTTTCACGTTTTTGAGACAGATGAAGAGTACCGAGTACCCCCGTTGGTTTGACCACATTTAATCTGAACACTTTTTAATTTGTACCCCGCTAATTTGCACATCGTTCAGATTAAAAATGGTTCAAACGTCATTTAGCTCATGGAACGGAGTAAAGTGAAATGGAACGCTGTGGAACGGAACGCAGAATAAAAACAAAACAGTGAAAGAGGTGACCAGAAACACGTTACTAGGGTGACTAGATGTTCAAATTAAAAATGAACCCCGATGGTTTGCATGAGGTATCGTTCAAATTAACGGGGGTGTACGGTAGTGCAATGCCCATGAGCATGATTATAATTTACTTGATGGGTATGATTCTTTAGCAAGCGTTCGCTAACTGAAAAATGAGCATTGTTGGAGTAACGTTATCGTTTATCTGCCTGGAAAGAGGCTCGACGATTCGTTTGCGCGAAGGGCAATCCCAAAAGTTAGACTTACGGTTGGCCCCGCAATTTGCGCATACAAACTTTGTGGTATCATCCTTCACAGGACAGACGTACTTATCGTGAGAAGCACCTCCGCAAATCATGCATTTAGCATCCATGCGGCAATGTTTTGTACCATGACTTCACTTTTGACACTGACGGCACTAAGTAGAGTTTTAAAAAATTTCCTCCAGGTTTCTGGAATTGTTTCCATGTCACATGGACATCGAATATAAGTCTTGCTTTTTCTATTTAGCTTTAAAGCTTTAATTTTATTTACATCACTTTTGTTAAAGTGAACTAAATGATATTCTTGAGAAAGCTCTTTCCGAAGAATGCCAGATTGAGTTCGCTTTTTCATAATGATTACTAAGACTGGGGAAAATCCAAGTTAATAGTTTATACATTTTTGATCTTTTCAGGTGACTTATAGTCACTTGAGTGATCTTTCAAGGCGACTTTGAACAAACGTTCAAAGTTATCGTCATAAGTTAAAAATTGTGCTTCATGTTTACAAGATGTTGGATTAGAAATTCGCGATCTCCAAGAGTTTTCGGCAAAACACGACAGTCTCCTTTCTTTACGATTTGGAAGGAACCTTAATTCCCCTAATGGAGTTCGAGATCTCCTGCCTAGATCCCCCAAATTCGGAACAACTGACCATGATAGGCGGCACTCTTTGCTTCCTCACTTAAATCAAAGAGCCTGGGCTAGAGACTGCTTCGATTTGGTGTTCGGAAAAATTGTCTAGAGCATCGAACTGATTGCTCATTTCGATGCAATTATCAACATTATCCATTTCACCCTTGGAAGAAAGTTCGCATTCCGGAGAAACGTAACTTCTTCCATTCTTGCCACGTTTAGTGAAAGTTTTAAATCCCACATTTTGGAAGGAAGTTGTGAATTCAGAGATTCACTGTACTGTTTTATTACTTCAGGTACCGTCAGACGGGGCTAATTTTGATTCCGGGGGCTACTTTGGACACTCACGTTTTGGATTTATTTCTAGCATAAATATTTATCTGAGCCATTTTTTGTCTTCAGCACTTTTATTAACCAATATATGCTCTACAATCAGACATGAATATTTTTTGGAACAACATCAACAATTACAGGATAACCAAGAAAATGTATCAAAAACGTCTATTAAATATTTACAAGATACAAAACATTTGCTATGTAAACATTGTTTGAATTTCTCACATATCGTGGAAAGTTGTTGGGAACACCACAAATTATCGAATCGTCATGTTTTGAAGAAATTTGTGATTGTTTTATGTTAAAAGTTGTTCTTTTATAAAAATAAATGACCAAATGCCTTAATTTACGAGTCTTATTTTATTATAAAGCGTTGTTTTCTATAATTTACAACACAATAAAAATATATAAAAGGATAAATAAAAGTGAATAATTATAAAACATATATAATTCAATTCGTATAAACAATAAACTCACTAAATAATCTTTAAAACATATTTTTCGCTCATATTTTACCTGAATCTGCTGGCATCCTTCAGCTGCTAAAAAAACTACTCTCACACCATCTCAAAGCTATTGAGAACCAAAATGCATCTAGCAAAAGCAAACTTCTAATTGTTTATGATCTTGTGAATCATTTTTCATAAACTTCATGGATCGAAATTTGAGTGAAAATTACTCTTAGTTACAGGAATTAATTAGATTCTTCTACATATCGTTCATATAACACCAAGAATCAGAACGAATGTTTCTGTACAAAGCTATTCATCGCAGTACTTGGTAGTTACACCATTCGTTTGCATCAACTTGAAAATGTTCAGGGCATTATCACAAGTACAAGCATTATTGGCTGACATTTAGAAGGAAGTAAAGTTGAAATATCATCATGCAAACATACTATTCATAATTTTTAGAAAAGCATGTTTTTATGGAAAGTATGGTACAGGTATGTGTAAATTTTTCAAACTTTACAATTTTTTAAATTATGTTTATGACTGGAAAACATTCGAAAACACCACAATGGACAATAATCAATAGAATCAGTTTGAAATTGTTGGTGAAAAATCATTTCATTATCAAAACGTATTGATTTCAAAAAGTGACCAAAGTAGCCCCTTTTTTGTCTTGAAGGACACATTTTTTTCGCTATTAGAGCAACTTTTTTATGTATTGATGAATGTGCCTCATATTTTGCACATTGATTACGTATATATACAACTTATATATATGCAAGAATTAAAGAAATCTATCCATTATTCTTAGAGCTACAAATTCTCAAAATCAAGAATGTGAACATAATGTCAAAAGAAGCCCCGTTTGTGGTAGTTTAAAAAAAAACTTCCAAGAGCAGAGAGAATTCGTGTACGCACAGTACGAAGATGCGCACTGAAAAGTTTAAGTTATATTCTCCAGGAAGACTTGACAAAAAGGCTTTCCGTTGCTCCAAGTAGTAGGAAGTCACATTGCGCCTTTCTCATCTTTTATGAAAACAGCATTACGTATATGATGGATGGCATTCTGGTTTTGTTTTGCTCCCCCAAGTCACTACGATTGTTGATGCTGCCTTATTTACCAGCAGGAAAGCAGAGCAAGAGGATTGGATTTGTAAACTGTTTGTACCACGTTTACTGATTACCGGGGTGGCCACGTTTGCTGATAAGCCACTGGTGGTGTTCATTCCGTTTGATCCCGCCTGCAATCCCGCTTGTTTGCCAACGTAATTCGGTCCGAGCACTCGTCTAGCAGCTGATCTCGAACCGCTTCGAACCAATTCTGATTGGTGACTACTTGTGGTATTCCGGAAATATGTTTGCTTGCTACCAGCTCGAATCTGGTTGGAGCGATTGGGGAATGGGTTCGAAAGGTCATGTTTGTAACCCAAGATGTATGTCGAAAATAGAACAATCAACGGTCAATGGGTTATTACCGGATTTACAACATTATGGGAAGCATAGTTAGCAAAGCTCGGTTGCTCAAAAAGAGTTCAATGCTCTTCAGGAAGAAATTTTCATTTAACATGATTAAAGTTGGGATAGCGAAAAATGGAATGCAAACTCAGGATTTGGGTATTCTTATCCTTCCTCGAACACTTAATCGATACTCATGAACGTCTTTTTCTTCAACTCAACAGGATGACACACGCGATCCCCTCCAGTACGGCTATCAGCGTGTCAACACCGGAGAAGGATCTCTTTCCACATCGACCACGGGCACCAGCTTGGATACGATCGTGTTGGATACGAACGCCGAAGACCTGAACAGTACTCCTCGGGTGGGAGCCCAGCGCACCTTCAGTCCCATCTTGGAAACGGACGACACGAACCCGTTCCTGGATCCGCCGCCACCGGGCCAGAAGTCTCCGCCGGCAGTGGGCGAAGCGAAGGCCAAGAGCAAATCCTCACTCAAGGGGTCGCGGGTATCCTTCGACCAGGAGGACCGGTTCGATGAAACCGATGAGGGCTTTCGCAAGCAGCGGGAGCACTTCCAGAAGCACAAAAGCCACAGTACCTCCGAGCACAAGAACCAGCTGATTAAGGTGAGTTTGGTTGTTGATGGAACCAGAAGGAAATGTTGGAGGGAGAGATTGTTGACTTTACAAAAAACCTGGATAATTGACTGCAGAAGATTGTTCGTATAAAACCACTGCTTTAGTAATTGAGGAAAAAATATATTCTTAGAATTGTTTGCCACTGATATCTTCACACAAAACTTGTAACTCGGGAAGACGTATTTGATCCATAATCATCCAAAGCTTTTCAAGTTAAATAGTTTTGTATGCGGTTGAGAAAACGATTAATAGAATTAGCGATAGAAACTTAAGAGATATCTCCAGGTAAATCGCTACATGAATTATTCTAAGGATTTTTTTAAATTTCTCCAGAGATTAGTTCTGGGCTTCCAAAAAATCCTCAGGGGATTCTTCAGCATTCATGTTAAAATTCCTGTAGAGATTCACCCATGAATTCCCACAGAGATTTCATCAAGAAGAATAAGAATTCCTCGAAGGTTTACCGCGCAATTTTTTTTTAATAGAGATTCCTCCAGAAACTCCTTTTTGAAGTAGTTTTTGAAGAAATCCCTGGATAAATTTCTGGAGGGTTTCCTGGAGCACTACCTGAAAAAAAACCTCTAGAAACAATCTAGAGGAATACCCGTTTACATACCTGAATAACCCCTGAAGAAATTCTTGCAGGAGCCTATGGAGGGATTCCTGAGGAAATCTCAGGAGGAATTCCGAAAGAAAGCCCTTGAACATCAAATATGATTTTTACCAGCTCATCCCTGGTACAATTTCAAGAGATTCTGGATTCTGAAGCAATATTCGGAGAAATTTCTAACGAAAAAGCTGGAGAGCTCTGTAGGAATCCCAGTAGAGAATTTCTTGAAAAACTCATGTAGGAATCTCTGAAGGATTATATAAATCAATTACTGAAGGACTCCCGGACTACTGGAGTCCCTGGAGAATCCTTGGAGGTATCCTGAGAAGAAACACTGTAAAGATTTTGATGGCAGAATGTCTAGAGAATTCCCTGGAAAACGCTGTAGAGGTTTTTCTGGAGAAATCCCCAAAATAGTCCTTGGAGGAATCAATGGAGATATTTCTGGAGAAATCCCAGGAGAAATCTCTGGAGGAATTTATGAAGAGATTTTCTAAAAAGAATTTATGTAAAGATTTTACTGGAGGAATTTTTGTATAAATTTTACTTGGAGAAATTTCAGCAGGAATTCAATTTCTGGAGGAACTTCAAGACGAGCTCTTGAAGAAATCCTCGGAGTTTTTTTTTTCAGGTCCAGAACAAATCCTTGGGGAATCAATGGAGGATTATCTGGAGAAATCTTTGGAGTAAGTCACGTAGCGATTTTCCTGGTGGTTACTCTGAGTGAATTCTTGGAAGAAATTCTTGAGGAATTCGTGAGTTTTAGAACACCTGAAGGAATTCCTAGTAGAATCAGTGAAGCGATCCGTGGAGAAATCCTAGTAGAGTATCCGGAATAATTCCTGGACGAATCTTGAGAGGACTACTTGGGAATATCTTTGTATATATCCGTTAGAGGAATATTCGGAGGAAAATCTTGAGAAATCCTTGAAGAGATTGTCCTAGTGTAACTCCTGGAGAAGATATCTCCACAAGAACCCTTTTAGAGATTTTTCTGGAATAATCCCTTAAGAGAAGTTCCTGTATCTATAGGATTCTCTAAAGTCTAAAGGAAGACCATACCAAAATGAAAATCGTTTGATAAGTCCCTGGAGAAGTCTCCGGAGTATTTCTGTAAGAATTCCTGAAACAGACATAGGAGGAATCCTTGGAGAAATTTCTGGGAGAAGCCTAGCAAAGATTTTACTGGGGGAATTTATGAAGGAACCCCTGAAGGTATTCCTCCTTACGATATCTCTAAAAGAACCTCTGAAGATTTTTTTATTGCGTAAGGAAGGTTAATGATTATTTCCCATCCCTTCGGGAACTTTCCTGAAGAATTCATCAAAGAATTTTGTTTTGGATATCTAAAGAATGCAACCTGGCTTTTGCCAATAGACTAATTCAGAGATAATCTGAAATTCTTTCAAAGATTCTTTTAGATATTTTTCACGAAAGCTCTGAGTCCTCCAGGATTTTATCCGGTGATTGTTCCACCATTTTCCCTAGGACATCCTCCAAGACTCTTGGTTAGAACTTCTTCAAAAAATCGACCATGCGTAGGAACTTGATATTCGCGGCATTTTTAGAGGATCTTGTGCAACATAAAGATTTACTCCGTTGTGGATCGCCCGTGTACGAAACCGGCTTGACAACTTCCTACAAATCTGCTGGCTAGCGGCGATAGATGGCGGAACATGATCTAGGAAAGCATTTTGTAGGCTGCGTTAAGACTAGTGATCGCTCGGTAGTTCTCACACCGGTAGTTTTGTCACCCTTCCTTTATATTAGGTGTACTTTTTGGATAGTACCTAGTGGAGCCCCAGGCGTAATGCCTAGTGTTATCGTTTGAGCGAAACCTTGAAGTATTCCAGGGAGACTTCGTGAACGTGTCTTTGAATCTTACCCGTATATTTCTAGACAAATCCTTCGAAGAATATATGGATAGATTAAGGTGAAGATGAAACGAAGCCAAACTTCAAATTTTCAAAAGCACAAATCTGGAGAACCAAACACCCGTTTGAGCTGAAAACTCAATCGATCGATCACTAGCTGGTGGTGACCAATTGATTAGATTTTCAGCTCAAACGGATGTTTGGTTCTCCAGATCCGTGCGCTAGAAAGTTTGAACTTTGGCTTCGATTCATCTTTACCTTAATTTATATAACTAGCTGTATTAATGATGTAAAATCAATTTTACAAAATCCTATAGAGATTTATAACGAAGTTGTTGCAAGATCCACGGTAAATCTTTAGTAAATCTTAGAATCAGAGAAAATTCACAGCCAGTGATATTAAAATACAAGATAATATGTTTTATAGACTAGGCATATTGATGTTTGAAAATTGATTTTAATGAACCTATTCCTACTCTCTATTTCCAGGAGCTCCGGCATCTGCTCGCTGCCGACAACCGCCGCCAGTTCCAGGGCAAAAAGCATGTTTCCCTGGACGTCCAAAGTTCCAAGGTGCTCGAGGAGCTGCTGAAAGCGTCGTCCTCCGAGGACGACTTCGAGGGCCAGCGCAAACAGTTCCAGGAGCGGAAGCACAAGAGCCTCGACGCTCGACACATTTCGTTCAAGTTTGAGAAGGAACCGACGCCGTCCAGCAGTGAAGAAGACTTCGAACCGTCGACCTCGTTGCTCAAGATAGACGCCGATATCACAAAGCCCGTTATCATCGACTTGAAAGTAAACCGAGCGCAGTCCGATCAAGCCTTGACGCAATTTCAAAAAAATCTTGCCATTTTCAGGACCTAGAATCGAGCGAGGACGAAGATTACATTTCCTCGCGGAAACATTTCCAACAGGCGAAGTCGATGAGTACCGACTCGCGCAAAAGCAACAAAAGCATACGTTTCTTCGAGATGGAATGGGCACTAAGGAAGAAAATATTCGGACCGCCGTTCCCTTCGTGCGACAAATCACGGAGGACGGCAAGCCAAAGCTCGAAGTGTACCGACCGACCACCAATCCGATCTTCATCTGGACTCAGGTAGGGATCAAATCTTGAGTTTCGCATGGTAGTTTTCGTTTTTTGCATATACGTTTCATGTCGATTCATCTTTATTGCATGTAGATCATCTTGCGAAAATGTGCAATCATGGTGCCTAATAGTAATCACTTAAGAAACCAACAACTGCCAATTTCAAACGGAACAAGTATTCAAACCCTGCTTAATAAATCATACAGAACAATACTTGGGGATGGGGATTTCTCACTGCGATAAGACTGTTGGAGGATCTCGTGTCATTGACGACCTCAACCTCCTGTTCGGCGTATTCGACGACATGTTTCAAGGCGCCAAGGCAGATCCAGAACTGCCAATGGCGTAGAATTTGCGTCACCGTTTGAGACATCTACCGACGACGTGATCGTGCCTCCCTCCGCACGTTAAAAACGTTATTCTATTTAGATGAACTACCAGTGAGCGTCGCTTCTGCTTCTGTGTCTATGTAAATGTGGTACCACAGTATGTGCTTTCTTGTGTAGATTCTTGTCCATTAATGCGTGACCAGTGAACGTCACTGGACTGGACGAATTTCGATAAGAAGCGTCTTTGACTTTGCTTGATGAGCGATTGATGGTAGAATTTATGTCTGCCAGAATAGAATGGAGTATGAGTTTGCTCAGACGTACTTACCCTAGTAACAATTTTGGTTTTAAGATTCTAGTCAATTATAAAACTATGATAAAACCTGAAATGTTCTTTGATTATGGATTGCCAATCCAGGTAAAATTACGGATCAATTTGAGGATCATATTTTGAGCAAAATTTTCACGACTTGCTGGGCTAGATATGTGCCCAGCGGCCACAGATTCATTGTACACTCAAAAATCAAAATAGTCATTGGATTACTAAAGTTTATTCACATCCGGCTATTTTCTGTCCGCCTCTCTTTCATTCTGCTGTGGATTTTAAGGCTGTCATTTCGACTGACTGACGACCTTCAGAAAATTGGTGATTGAGTCTATTGATGAACTTTGTTTTTGGTGATTAAGATATTAATCATGGCGCAAATATTTTAGAATTATAATAGACCATATTTGAAAGAATCGAACATTCAATAAATTTCCGTAGCAAAATAGTAAATGTTGATTTTACTTTTCATCGGCCAAGGGGGGGGGGGGCATTGTTCTTCCATGGCCCCATTGGCTAAGCTCATCTAATTTAACGAAAACCCAAATTGAATAATTTTCTCACCTAATGCAATTATCTCGAGTCTAAAAATACACTGGAAAACTAAGTGCCAACTACTAATCTGCGGATGCATTGCTTGCCGGGTCATAAACTTTCCGATCAGGTGCATACCAGAGGCTCGTGTTCTACACTCCGCTTCGAATAACCGTAAATCAATCTTCAAACAACCAACGGCCGCGACGAACGGTAACGTTTGATTATTCTATTTTCATATTTCAACTACGATTAGAAGAGACTACAGTGGCCAATCGACACGTGCGTGCATCCGAGCAGTTAAGATCTATCGTATCCACTTTAAGATCCGGCTACTTGGGGAAGTTTTCCAACACCACCTGTGCCTTGGAAAGGTGTGCCGAAGTTGAGTTATTTCGATTGCTGCCTCGCGCGATTATCGCAACCGAACGATACCTATCTCAACAAGGACTTCGATATCCTTTGGTGACGTGACACGATGGAAAAAAGGAAGCTAAATTTTGCAGTTTTAATAAGTTTTTAAGCTTACTTTTGAAACAACTGTTCATGTTTGATTCAACCTACATCGGTCTCTATTGATGAACAAAAACCTGCATGTCGCAGACTTTCGAACAAATATGTTCCCACTTTGAAATTCTAAACAGTATTTGACAATTTCAAAAGCAAGTGTCGTTTTTTTCTGAGTGAACAGTTGGTCGATTGGAATGCACCTTCTGCACGGCGTTTGCAAATCATCAATAAATGCATTTATGGTGATGGCTTTTCGCGCTTTCCACAACTGAACATCTTCCCCCCGATGAGCTTCCGAGGGGTTGAAGAAAACGGAAAGGATGACGAGTGGCAGTCAATTCCACACGTTTCAATTGCTGAAATATGGCGATAGGGACCTACAGCCGTTGGAATCGCATTCCGTCTCGCTCCGATCCCCGAAGGAGTAGCATTTTTAAATCTGCCACTATCAGTTGTATAAAAACAATCATCGATTGGCAGGACGGCTCAGTCTCCGTCCGGTCGCTAAGCTGAAATCGATAGATCCCGTCGTCAGTAGAAGAAGCTTGCGCTTCTCGAGTTCGTGAGTGTTCCCCCCAATCGGTAGGGCTCTGTTCTGGGACAACCAAGCAAATCGCCCCAAGTGAACCGTAGTACAGTTTTCCTCCTAATTATCCCAGCAAATCCTTCCAGTGTTCGCCGTTCAAGATCATTCAATACGTGTGCAAATTGCTCTGTTTGTTGGCTCCGAAGATCACGTTTCCGTTCAGATTACAGCTCGCGCAAAACAAGCAGAACAGAAAATATTTACGCTAGTGATTTGATTCTGGACAAACAGTTTGTGACTCTTGTAAACGGGCCACCATCGAGAGTGTCGCATGAAGGTCGTAGAACAAAGCAAGTTTTGTCCGGAGGTTCTGTTCAATGCAAAGGGACGTTTCTTCACACCTAACGTTAAACGACTGTCTTACGCAAGAACTGTTTCAGCCTCCATCATGCAAACTGGAAGAAGTACCTACATGCTGTGCTAACATATATGCTAAGCTGCAGGGAAGATCAGTGTCTAATTGTGATTGATGGGCTTCCTAGTGGGCACGTGCCAGTGACCTTTTCCTAATTCGCTCCATGTCGTGTGTAATGTATGACATGGATCATCCGCTTTGTGATTGCGCTTAATCATAGGCACTTTAAATTCCCCTTCGAAGATTTGTGACCTAACATACTTTTAATTGACCTTTTCCCGTGTAGAATTGGGTCGAGGCCGTTACGACACTTGATAAGAAATTGGTTTCGGAAATGCCGAATATGGTTCTCACGTGAAATCGAGCTGAATTTGATCTGTGTGGATCTAAGCTGACCGAAGAGGTTTGATTGCTTGAATTGAATTTGAAATTGCGGTTGTTTCTCGTTCTTATAGAGTGCGTCTGGTTCTAACAATCTCTGCTTATCATCGTCACATGTAACGGAATGTCAGTTAGTTTAAGTATTTGACATATACATGGTTTGTTTCCAGGAAAAATGTGTAAGAAGTATTACGGTTGAATATTTGTTATAAACATTAATATTTTTGTGGTCATAAAAACATGTTCTAATTTTTACTGATTATGAAATAACAAGCTCTGATTTATTACCTACGCTAATCATAAATAAATTTGTGTTGTTTTTTCATAAGGGCTTTTCTGCATTCATCGATTTCTCTTCATCGTTACTCTCTTTGCGTTATGGCAGAAAACTGATTCTCTTTTCGTAACAAAATGATCTTAGGACTTGATATTTTAGTTTTTTTTTATAAAAAGTGTTCAAATTTGAAGGACTTGAACTAACTTTTTTTATGAACTATTTTTAATCAAATTCATTAAATACTGTCTGCTTAAAGTGGTTTAAAAATCGCATAGTTTTTTGGGCAAAAAGATATAAATATTAATTGAAATATCTAAACGACCATCTATCCATTAAAATTCATAGGAAGTTCAGAAAGGTGTTAGTAGTATATAAACAAGTTTCTTCTTTGTGTATCTTAATTTCCTATACACAGAAAAAAATCCGTTCTCGTATCCGTGAACAGCAGACGTGGACTTATACTTTACTTTCTAAGAATGCCTTCGGAATTATGCGTTAGACGTAGCCCATGGCTGGTTCATTGAGAAATTTTCGATTTTTGAAACTCAGTTTGAATCCAAGGAGAGATGTGTTTTTTACAGAAACGATATCTCTAAATACATTTTAAAGTTCTCCTATGAAGCTGACTAGAACTTTTAACATAGATCGGCAATTGACCCTCCGAAGAATTCTACCAAAGATCTGTCTAAAAATATACTTAATAAAATCTGATCAAGAACACCTAGAGGATCTCGATATTTTTTTATCCATCAAAGATCTTGCCAAAAATTCATGAAAAATCTTACAAGAGATTCGTTGGGGATGATTGGAATAATTCACTGCAAATATGCAGAAACCCATACGCAATCTTGTCGGGCACCTCATAAAAACTTTGCCATAGATAAAGTAATCAAGACGAGGCTTCATCAAGAATCAGTATTATCATTTACCCCAGAAATCCTACAAACGAAATTCTCAATGAATCTGTCCTGGATATCGATATATCTCCCAAGAAATATGCCCAATATTTTCGACCAAAAATTTCAAACAAAAATAGACAAGGATCTTTTCTAGAACCAACTAAAAAGCTAATTAGCAATCTACTTATAACCTATTCAATGATCTCTCTGAAAGAACTTTCACATAAAATATTTGCCATGAATCTAAAAGAAAATCTAGCAAGTATTTTGCCTTAAATTTTACCAGAAATCCCTTTTCGTTTACTATTTCTTTACCAACTCGTCAAAAGTTATTCATGATGCAAAATACGAGTAGCATGCAGTCAACAAACCGGAACTCTTATGTTTGAAATACATATTTTCCCGGTGAGTTCTCCAATTTCCCGTATTTTTACCGGTCGTTTGTGCTTCCCGAGTTTTTGCTTCTGGGAATCGACATGAAATGTTTCTTAGAAATGTTTTGAAATTCGCCAAACAATTTTATCTTTGCAACCTACAACTAATGCATGATTTTAATGCACTAATGCATGATTTTAATGCAATTTCCCGTATTTTTACCGGTCGTTTGTGCTTCCCGAGTTTTTCCCGCTTTTCCCGAATGGATGGACACTTTGTTGTAATGTCTGAGTATTGTTCAATTTTTGGAATTGTTTGTGAACTAAAAGAATTTGGCGAAGGAAATTGAGGAGCATTACAGGGTGTCCGCAAATTATCCGTAACTTTGAAAGGCATGGCTCTATGCAATTAAGTGGAATAATTTCAGCAAACTTACATGGTATGATACATTGACCTATTATATTCTTTAGCAGTAAGTTCCACATTTCAGATTTCAAATATTTGTGAAACCAAGCCAAAAGTGTTGAAAGGTCTTAGAGAGAGCCGTTTTTCGAGCTTATTGGCGGAAGATAAAAGTCCATGGAACTCACAGGATTTGAACTGATTAATTTTCTATTTCCGGTCTAACTTAAAGCCAAGGACCTTTAGGTTGCTTCAAACAGTAATAGAAAATTTGGTTTCATCTATTTCAGATTTAAAAGAGAAAACATCTCTAAAATGACTAGTGGCCCTCAAAAATAACGACTCCGAAAAATTAAAATTCGCCCATCTCAGAAAAAAGCAATAATTTCTAAATTACTTGAAATTATATTTTGTGTCAATATATGGATGTATTAAAAAAGGTACACGATCATCGATTTTTATATCGTTTTAATTGTGAGATGATTTTTCCCATATATTGTTGTTCGGATAATTTGCGAACACCCTGTATTTCTCGGTAATTGGCGCACACCAGTCCACAATGCCCTCTCTTAGGACACATGAGACCCTACAACCTGTAGTTATTCTTTCATCCATATCTTCGAAATGATACAATAAAGGATTTCTTATGTGTATGAGTAACTTAGCTAGGAGCTCGTCCTTTACAATAGTCCTGGTGTTGTTCAACCCTATAATAGCCTTCTAGACCGGTAAAAAAATAGCACGATAAAATCAACAGTTTGTCTCTTGGATTTGCACCACTGTTTAATCTTGATAATATCAAAGAAACAACACTTGAATTCAATGTTGCTTGTATTGATTGTTGATTGAAATTGAAACATCAAAGTTTTCACCTGACCCAGATTTGAACCATCTTCTTCAGAATGCAGGTCTTGTATGTTACCTCGAAACCAATTTGTATCTGTGGAAAGCGATTGAGTCATTCTCAATGACTTTCTACAACGAGCTGTCAATGATTGCTTTTATACAAGAAGCATGTCATCAAATCAACGAAAATATGAATCTATGTCATTTGGTCGAATGACGTTTGATCGAAAATAAATTGATTGCTTTCAAAAGCATATGATATTTGGTCGAAAGTTCATTTAGTCAAACTGGGATTTCAAGATTGTTTCACAGAGTGCCTTTTTTACGTCAATACACAGTGATTGGGTTATTGATAAAGGGGAAATAGAAGTATTCTTTTCCAAAGAATATCTATAAAGAATAATAACTTAAACTGATCATTATGTTCCTACGTTGAGCTTGAGAGCAATTGAACTTCCACAAAATTGGTAAAAAAAAAGTCTTATCTTCCATACAAAAAATGGCAGAAGAACAAGAATAATCTATCCTATATTGACACTAGTACATATACTAAGCAAAAGCGTATGTAACAATTATCAAGTACATAGATTCGTTGTTCACTTCTAATAAAAAGTATCACAAATCAACGACTTTTTACTTCAGAGTCTAGTGCTAGAGACAGTAGAGCTAATCCAAAGTTAGAATTCTTCAAATTATGGTGATTAGTGTTTTGAATTGAGTCAAGAGGTCCACGAATTCAATTGTTGTGCTGTTGTTTTTAACCGTGTAGCATTATTTGAAGGTTCTGTCTGGCGTAGCCAATTGAGATAGAAAAAGGGTTGTAAGCAGTGATGCATTTTAAACTGAACGCGAGCCAAAAGTGAACTGAACGCGTTCTAATTTTGCACGTGAGCGCAGTAAACATTGAACTCTCGTGCAAGATTCTGACGCTGCTCACGAACGGCCCGTTTATTTCAAAATGCACAGTAAGGTCAAAACATAAAAACACTACTCCAAACTACATTCAATTCAATAACGCACAATGTATGGAACCTTAAATGTTCCTTGACATCTTTTGTGAAATCTTTCTGCTTTGAAATATGCTTCAAATCTACGCGTTCATTTTTCATCTCTTTTGGGTTCAAATTTTTGAACTGATCAATGTTCAAGCCTACTTGATCCCTCGTTCAAAAAAAATGAACTGGAACGCAAACTGAACGCGTTCAAAAGCAACACTGGTTGTAAGCTGAGACGAGACTCGCGGAGACGGTCTTCTTTTTCTGCGATTGCTGAGTTTTTGTCTTATTCCACACAGTGTGAACATCAATCTTGTGCGAGCCGTTCAAGCTCTCACATGACCATCTCAATAAAAAAAACTATTGCATTTGCATCACACCGAAGCATAAACGGCATTTTGAGTGAAATTTCATGCCAGCAAACGTAGCAGACATTATAAATAACTAGTCTTGTGTTTAAGTTTATCAGCATCTTTGGAAAAACTGCTCCGCTGGCTGAGGTTTTTAATAAAAATTTATTTTGAATACAATAATTTTCACTTTCTCAGCCATAAAAACGACGGGCAGCATTTGACGTTTCGTGACAGCGGAATCTGGGCTGCATATGACGTTGATATTTTTTTTCTTTGCGAGTCTCTCTCAGGTTGTAAGTGGCTTTTTATTCGGTTAAAGTTCATTAAAATATTCTACTGTTTTCAAGCTTTAAAATACTGTTTTTAGATGACTTCTCTTCATATTTCGTCAAAACTTAGTTTGTTGTTAGGCTCACATACATTTATTAGTGAGTAAACGTTATTCTGTTCGCATTGAATAAATTTTTTTTCTAGATACATGGTAGCAACGAGTTCGTAATCTTGAATTTGTCTATCTTTCCAAATATAGTTTTTCAGTTATTCTTCCAGGTATGCTTTCCAAAATAATGTTTTGCTTCTGGGAATCGACATGAAATGTTTTTTAGAAATGTTTTGAAATTCGCCAAACAATTTTATCTTTGCAACCTACAACTAATGCATGATTTTAATGCATATTTGTTTGAGAATATTGCGAATTCCGATGATTTTCCTAGCAGTTTTGTTTTGCATGTTTGATGTGCTTAACCATTCTACTTCAGGTTTCCTTAATAACTAATTAGTAGATTAACATATCTTATTCGTCCCATATCAAGGACCATTCCCTTATCTAGAGTCAACTCTCTGGAAAGAAATCGTTGACGTCATTCGTTCTCAAACTTTGTCACAAATCGGGTCGAATCATTTGATCTTAATCGGCACCAATTTAGAATCCGTGAAACGCTAACACACCACCAATGAGTGCAAATTACCAAATTTATCGTCATTTGAAAGTGAATGGGGGGCTCGTCCGTAAAACTCACTAAACGAACAAGCCCCCAGATCCAAAACGGTCCATTTGAATGAGTCAATGTTAATTGAACATTCAGCTCACTTTCACACAAGTGCCCCCATCATCATCGCTGCCACAATCAACGTCCACGCGTTTGAATACAGCACGCGCCAAGATCCTTGTCATCACATCAGTAATTGATTGATAGGGTGACTCGATCTTGGCATCGTCACCGCCGGTGGTTGCCGTCGATTGGAGCCGATTGTCACTTTGAATCAATTTGCGGTGATACTTATCATATGGAGACATCCACTCCGAAAGATTTCGTTGGCAGCAGACGCATCATGAGCATCGTTTCACAGAAGGGTGTTGACAGAGTGTCTGAAACCGTTATAACCGAAAATTATTGATCATTAACTATGCACCCATCACTCAAAAAGTATGATATCCTAGCATCCCTTCCGTAAATTTGAAAATGTGTCATCGAAGGAAATGAAAGTAATATTGATTGGAATACTTTGAGCTATATTAAAGGGATATTTTCAAATTAGAAAATAAATTTCCATGCGACATCATTTACTATTACAAAACAAACCAAATAATTATAAGATTCAGATTAAACATTCAGGATATATTGATTGATATTGTAACATTTTCTTTGTAAATATGAAGGAATTTCGTTGAAGAAATCACAATGTGCAGTGGTTTGTGTGTTTTATGCCAAGAACATTTTAGGGTTTATATATGCCCATGTGAATTCAATGGATTAGTTCTACAAAAGTCAAATGTCAGATTGGCACTTGGCGTTCAAAACATATAGCATTTGAGCACATTTTCTAAAAAATTGATAATATTTCATCATTGCAAAACCAAACCTCTGTTATTTGAAAATGTTGACCTTTTTCGAAGAGTATTTTTAGTTTTAAGAAATCTGATAAACACATCAGTAGTACATGTGGTCGGCGTTAAGTCAGAGTGGACCAAGTGACATTTTTCATATTTTGAGAAAAACGGGCTCAAAGTCTAACGCTTTGTATTTTTTTATCTCAGTAAAATTTTGGTTCAATATTTCCACCCATCCTTGTGTTACTTTCAAACAACATAATGTGAAGTGATAAACATGAAAAATCACAATCCGAAACTCTGATAGAACGATTTTTTGATGGACTATGTGCACTTGGTCCACTCTGACTGAACAATTTCAAGAAAAAGAACAATCATTTAATGCTTGCGTGGTCAAACTGGGTGCATATCTTTAAGATGAACATATTATCAAGACCCTTCGACACCAGTATCGTAAATTCTTCAATAATCCATATCTTCAATCTCAAAATCAGTGGCATTACGATACCTTGGAAATTAAGGTTTTAAAGGGTCAGGGCGTTGAAGACCAGAAATATTCAAATATGCGTTCAGTCAGAGTGGACCAAGTGAAAATCTTGAGTACCGACCAAAATATACTGGTCCAATAAGCGGGTTCTAGGACAGTCCATACATACACCATAGAATTACCATAAACTTCTATCGAACTCTGAAATCGACTCAAAAAAGCAATAATCAATCAGTTTGTTGCTTTTTGACACTTGGTCCACTCTGTCTGCACAGAAATTGTTTCAATTTCTGATCACCTACTCAAATACGGTAAATGGCCAGATATCAAAATAAGATCCATCGAATTATGACATGTTTATGAGTTTCTATTGATAGATGGGAAGAAGAATCATTCCATGTTGAAAAATCTGGAAAATAACTTGAAATGTCTTGCATTTTCTAGACTTTCTCAGCGCATCGATCGTTTTCGCTGTTATGGTAAAAAGCACTTGGTCCACTCTGACTGCATACTTTTATTGATTTTTATTGATCATCCAGAGTAAATTTGTTACATATTTCTCCCGGTTTTCAACATTCATCAAATCGGATCAAAGTGAAATGGAGATAACGTTATTTTGCATCTAATGGCAGAATAATCCAATTTTCCCAAGTTTTGTACTTGGTCCACTCTGACTTAACGCCGACCATGTGTTTATCAGATTTCTTAAAATCACATTTTGTATTTTGATACTCGTTGTATTACGAGGCAGTAGGCTGTTCAATGCTATGTAACACTATCACAAAGTGACAATGCCGATTATTTTGGTTTTCCGACTTTCCCGGTAAGTTTCCTCAATTATGCATCGTTTTGATTTATATTACGGGCGCTAAAGGCACTGAGTATCGTTCAGAATAGAGCATATAGAATAAATCATTCTGTATGATTCTTCAGCGTTATCCAGCCTTAGAAGTTCAAAACTTTTGAATTGTGGGTAGAGAATGAGCTTCCGCAGCTTGAATAATTTTAAGTAAATAGAAATGTGTGGCGGAAGCTTCCACTCATTTCATAAAAATCATAGAAATTGTTTGAAGCAAAGAGGCAGCCTTGCAGTGAGCCCTAGAGAAGTACTGAAGAAATCAATTGAGGATTTTTTTTTGGATTGATCTTGGAATCTCTGGAAGAATGCCACCTGAAGTGACTAATTTTTTTGAAGGATTTCCCTCGTAGATATTTTTGGTTGAATCTTTGGATACATTTCTAGAGAAATTATTGTTTAACTGCCTTTAGAATCCCAGGAAGGATATCTGGTTGAATCCCTAGTATAACCCACGGATTCCTGGAAAATTTCCAAAATAGAATAACTAGAGGAAACCACAAAAGGATTTGGAATAAAAGTTTGAAGAAATGTTTAGAATAATTTCCGACATAGACTTCACATAATTTAAGAGCTTCAGAGCCGGAATACTCCGTGCGAATTGCAATTGGAATTCCTCATCAATATCCATTTCTTCAGGTACTTGAATTTTGAAAGTTCTGCTCTTCCTTATTACAATTATTGCCCCAAAATCGTAGAAATATTCCCATCCACAAACACAGAATTCCAAAGAAAAAAACAATCACATATCCACTAGACTTGCCGATATCATTCAAAACATCCGAAAAAATATACACGGAGCCACAAATCAACCTAACTTTGACTTCTTTTGACTCAATTCGGCTCCTCCATGGGATAACCCAAATTTGGATTAACTGGCATATAGCTCTCAGTTAGTAGTTTTCGTTTTAAAACACTGAAAAAATCAACTCAGAGCCAAAAAAATTATACCCAGCTTTAGCTTTCGAAGTTGAAACAACTTAAATTTAGGTAAACTCAAACGAACCCAAAGTTGACTTATTCTACGGACCAACCGTGGGTAAAAACTAAATGCAATTTACTCAAATTTGAGTTAAAAGAACTTATTTTTTTTTATAGTTCGTTTTTTCCGTGTAGTGTAGACAGTCGATCGAACGGTTGCATCGACATAAATCGGTTTGACTAACGTGGCGCTGAAGTCAATTGGTAAGCGAGTGTGTAGCTCCTTGATTCTAAGAAAATGAATGAGTAAAGATAAAAACAATCACCGCTTGTAGATAGCGGAGGATCTTCTCTTCGTCGTAGCATTGTTAAACATGTAAATTCATTCGTTTGATCTGTAACAAGAAGCTACACATTTGATTACCAATGGCTTTTAGGACGAGATTATAATTTTAGCGAGATTACTACTATTGTCACTTGTGATTTCTCCGACGATATGTTTTCAAATTCAAGTTCAAAAGAAAGTTATATTACATACTTCGAATACTTAATGTTAACCTGTTAAATATCCCATATGGGATTTTTTAAACATTATAAAATCAATTGAAATTAAACCATTTTCATTATTCCTTTCATATCCATCGATGAAACATTTTCAATTTTTTTTTCTAGTTATTGGTGCAGAATTGATGGTAATTTATTTTCGGTTAATAACGGTTTCAGACACACCGTGTGTTAGCACACGATAATGCTCTTCCTGCGTCATTGCCAGTTGCGTCCGGAAGGATTGTACTCCTACACATTGTCAATGGAATCAGGCACATGTGATTGACTAATCTCTACTTAATCTTGGACCTTCTTTTTAGTATTGCTTTGATTCATAGGATAATTTGCCCAAAGAAGGGTTCATTACAGCCAATTCTCCACCAGGACTTATGTGGTTTCTCCAGGCAGTGGTTCAACCGTTCCGCAGATCCCACGACATGGAGAAAGTGAGACATTACCATCCACAAATCACTCAGCTGACGCGAACCGAGATTCGAATTGAAATCGCATAATGACGACGATTGAAACACAGAGCCTGTCCACTTGGTGGCGTATCCTCTCGCGCTCAATTGTCCTTTGGCTCGCGAACGACGTGATTGTGTGTCCTTTACATGCTGACCAGACAAGGAATCCCATCCCCTTTCCGAGTTGCCGTTTTTTGGAAGTTTTGGCAGCCTCAGATTGGCTGGTTTCGGGCCAAGTGCAATTCGCCGGGTGTGCTGTTCGTGATTCGTGCTCGGAAGTGCAGATCCGGTCCTCTGGGGACATCCGAGCACCTGTCGGGCATTTGCGACTGGCGACTCTGATTGTGACCGTTTGCTGCCGCACGGTGAAGTGTTGGAAAAATATCGGAAGAAAAGTGGAAATTTCAAACGAAACCAGCCATCGCCAAAAAGTTGGCCCACTTGTCCACATATGGCAACAGTTGGAATGGTGCGTGTCATGGGACTTTGTGGCCGAGATTTTCGGGTTTCTAAATTGAGCTAGAGTAAGGTGATGGCTAGGGTGCAGTGAATTTTACAAGTCCGTCCAAATTACGCGAAAAGAAGGCAACCAGCAGCACTACTGCCACCAAGAAGATAGTGGAAAGTTTTCCGACTTTTGCCCATAGTCTGTGTGAATCAATCTGTGCTTAGCGAAAAGAAAAAAAAAAGAAGGCAATCGGTATACTCTATATATGCATGGTGTGATTTACTATCGCAATTGGTGAAAAGGATGAGAGGACTGTTCTCATTTCGCCGGACAGTTGGTAGCCATACGCAGACTTGATCTTGATAGCGGTACAAAATGTGGATTAAGATTCCCGAGTGCTATGAGGTATTCAACTATTGGGTGATCGGTGCTTTTAGACAGTTGTGATTCCGTTTCAGATAGCATGATGGTATTTCCTCCGGCAAAGGACACAGAGACTAGTTAACTTGTGAATATGTGGAAACCAAGCTCTTGCACTAGGCGGGAATGTACAGCAGTATTTTGCATGACATCGGATATCTGCTGATATGACCAAAATTCTCTATGAGGTAAAAAGAGCAGCATGATCGAACTTTAGTGAAAATAACATTCAGTAGATGTCGATGTAGGGTAGGGTACCCACTACCGTCTGCGAATCCAGATTCGATGACGAAACGGTTTTGTAAAACTTTCAAAAATATATCGGTTTTTCTTTGTTAGAGCTGTGAAGCTATAAAGCTGCTCCGCACTTATTTGAAGATAGGTTGTTTTGATAGAAAACAGCCAAGTGAAGAAAATCAACAGCTCACCATTACTGTCCATCGTATAATGATGCATTATCGACAGAGAGTACTGACGTCCTGGAATATTACCGATAACGATGCAAAATACTGTGTGAATTAGTGTCTATGGAGTTGTAGAAAGTCAATCTCTTGACAATGTGTCTGATTTTCATAATAAATCAGTCTTTTCCTGAATCTATGTTAGATTGTAATTAGCAATTCTATCATTTCAAGTTTGGTCTATAAGATTTAAAAATTTGGAAGATTAGATGTTATAAGAGGATTCACAGTTCCAGTTGATATTATTAACATACCTCTGAACTGTAAGTTTGAATACATTATGTTAACTGTTAAAACTGTCACTAAAGAGTAAAGCGGTGGTTCGAGTGGGACAAGGTTCCGTTTTAGCATTTTTTGCTCAATTCTGTACAAGTGTTATAAACGTCATAATGGTTCGAAAGCTTTTTAAGTAAGAGACTTTCACTCCAAATACATGTTCTTAACTTCAACAGTAATTCCTGTTATCCCGTCCAATCGGAAAACACTTCGACCATTTGTCAGTGCACTCATTCGAATTCAATTGCAGAGATCTATGCACGATTTGCGTTCGATACAGTTCAAATCGATTGACTGCCAGTCATCACTCTAGTGAACCATAGTGGTAATGATGATACTGTATTGCTTCAACTAAGCATACTGCTCTCGATATTCCGCGGATATCATCATCCGCGGGAGAGTCAAATCGATTACTATGGAGACACATCACATGACATCATATTACATTGTGCGTACAACAACTGCCCCATCCCCTTTCCCTTGCTACCATTGTAATCGTTCGCTTGAAGCCCAGTTTAGTGTGGGAGGGACCCAGGCCGCAACCAACGCTGCCAATTCAAATCAACCGAAGAGTTAGAATTAGTACGCACGAAGAGATTCGGTCAATCCAGCACGAGAGAGTATTTAGAAGGACGATGTTTTGTGACTCAGATAGTGCTTTTTTCTAACAAAATATGTTATAAATTTGGTTGCTTAATAGTTAAAATAACAAAAATTATAACACAATTCCCCCTACACTTAACTTAAATTTAAATTGCTCTGCTAGTGGTTATAGAAAATGGTTATAATTTTGTTAACGTTAGCAGACATCGACATGTACATGGTACTAATGCCTGTGAAATCGCTCTCATGGTGTTCAAAAAATTTGAAAATCCAGAACGAAAGTTCCACTTCCTACAACATTCTGCTGAATAGCTGTTGTAGTGGTCTACATTTAAGTAATATGTTGTAGTGCTTTAAAATTTATATCGTACTGCGTGATGAAACATTTCGGTAAAACATTTCATAGCTTTACTGAGCTATACACCCCTCTAGTGTTTACATATTTCAAGTTCAAGTTTTTACAGTAGCTTCTAGGGCTCCAAAATAACAAATTTAGGGGGCCACCATAGTGTTCATGCCAAATTGAATTGAAACCTTGCAACCATTGTAAGGCATTTGTTGGATTCATGGTCTAGTTTACAAATTAAGGACTGTGAACTAGGCAATTGCCAAAAGAACCTTTTTTTCCACCAAAATGTTAAAGGATCAAATCTGTAAGGAATCGTTTATTACAATAATTTGAAAATGTCGGTTTAAAATAAAATTATCATTACCATTAACAATTTGACGAAATATGTTTTTATTGCTCTTTTTGATCTTTTGTAACGCATAATCAAAGTTAAAAAGGGCTTTATTTACACACTTGACTATTACTTATTAAATGAATCGAACCTGAAGTGTATAGATGCATTGGTTTTAAAGTTATCGTTGTTTGAATTTTGCCAAATAAGTGCGTCACAGTCCTTATGTGGTGGAAGTGGTTATTAAAATGAACACCTAGCTGAATGCAGAGAGAAAATAAGTTTTTGTGAATTTTAATCACGCAATTTAGAACATATAATATAGTGTATATGCTCATAACTGAACTGAAACTACCAATAAAAATACTTGTGGACCTCGTGGCCGGTTAGTGTCGTCAGGTTTTTAAGCGCATCGTGTCATGGGGTGTAGTTTCGATTCCCGCTTCAGCCATTTTCGTCAGGGATGTTTCTCGGCTGTGCCACTGGAGCATGCTCGTCCTTTGTCTAGC
The DNA here is from genome assembly GCF_002204515.2 of Aedes aegypti. Classification (NCBI taxonomy): domain Eukaryota; kingdom Metazoa; phylum Arthropoda; class Insecta; order Diptera; family Culicidae; genus Aedes; species Aedes aegypti. The sequence goes on from NC_035108.1 coordinate 147,766,832, forward strand.
GTTACAGTCTGTTCAGCTAAATGGCTGAAGACGGTGTCCGTGTCTTTAAAAAACAATAATGAAGATGAAAATAATAATAATAAAAAATATATCCACTTATTGCCAATGATCCAATTCTCTGATAATATCGAGGTAAAATCGAGACAAAATCATGTAAAAATTATTTAAACAAGTTTGAATCGATTTTATTTAAAATATGATTGTCGTCAAAGTTGGATTAACAATTGTGGGGGCCATGGGCCTACATTTTTTGTGGGGACCTTCCTCTCAGATTTTTATCGTTGATTCCTTACACTAATATGTAATTTACTCTTTTGGTTTATATCATGGGTGCGGTTCTGATTACCAGAAGCAAGTTTTAAATGGCTTCAAAACACTCGTAATTGTGACTATTAAAAAAAAATATTGTGCAGTTTTGTGCCGTTTTGGAATTTGACTTATATTTCGAACACTCATCTTTTTATAGCGATTTATCAAGAAATTCACTCCAATCTAAATCTAAAAACAAATAGCGTTTCGATTTTTTTTTTTGAAACTTTTTTGTGCATACAATTTGTATTGAGTTAATAAAATCGGTAATGACAGACAAAGGAATTTCTAAATTCAAACACTCACATCATAATTTAAAAACACATAAATGTATATAAATCATATTCATCGATTTTAGATACATTAATTTCATGCATACGTCAATAAAGACACTTTATTTTTATTCTAATCGTTTTTGTCTTTGTACATAACTGTTTACCAATCATGGTAACCACAGAAAAATGGCCGCTGAATGATGTTTTTATTAAGTGGTTAAGAAACCGCTGACCTCTGATTGGTCAACATTTTGCCAGTTTTCGTTGACGAAAAAAAAAGTTTAAATTTGTTAGCCTGAATTCGTGTCGCTGCTTCAAACAACTTTTTTTAAGCAGTGCGATAAAATCATATAAATTTATTGCGGCGCTCATTTTAAATCCACATCCAGCGACGGTGGTAACGCGCAGAAGATATGCGCGCAATTCAAACGCAACGTCAAAACTCAAGTAGGCTTGAATTTGTTCGTTCTTCCAGGACACGAATATTCCAAATTTGCTAAATCTGTATTTTTGGTGATTTTTATTATCACTGCGACGGTACATCGACATTTTCAGATAATCGCATTACGTGGATTTATCTTGCAAAGCACAATATTGTGTTCTTTTAATTACAATCAAGATGAAATCCTTAAGGGGGCAGGATCCGTCATCAATTTCGGAATTTTCAAAAGCAGTTTTTTCCTTCAAAATCAAAAAAAAATACTGGAAAATGTGTTCACAGTACTCAATTCTCCAACCGCAACACAGTGAACACATTCTCATCGAATAATTTTCAGTTTTGAACAGAAAAACTGCTTTTTAAGTTTCGATGATGACGATGATTACGATGACGGAGCGAGAACGTTAAGGTGTTCATTTTACCACTACCGTAAAACGGGGTAACTTTGATAGTTTTTTCGAAGAAAACTTGAATAGCGGACTTTGGGGCAAGTGTGCCATAGGGGCAAGTGTGCCACCCCTGGTTTTTTATAAAACCTATAATATTTATTTTCTCTTTGAGCTTAACAATATGTTCCCTTATAGTTCACAATACAATGATCAAAATATGACGAAAATTGCTCTATTTTTCACGTATTTACATCGACTTGTGCAAAGACAACCAAATTTGAGTGAATTTTTATAAGATTTCGTTGTTTTAAAATAGCATGGTGGAAAGTAAATTATTACCAGACTTTTCTAACGTTCTGTACATCGTGAAACTATTCAAATGTGTAAGTTATTGTGGCATTTGAACGAAAAAATTATTTAGTTTTACATACGAAATCCAGTTTGGTTGAAATGTATACTTATTGGGGCAAGTGTGCCACCTATTTGGTAAGCAAAAACTGTTGGAGTGAAATTTATAAAAATGTAAACGTCATCAACATAATCGTAATAATAAACCAAAATGAGGCACCAATAGTAGTTTCTGAAGTATAGTAGGGGAATAACTGACATTTTTGCCCCTAAAGTGATTTTTTCTCAAAATATTTAATAATAACATGTTTTTCAGCTTATTAAGTACCGTTTTACATAACTTCATCAATATTTTACCGTTATTCAGTGCTGATCTAGTTTAATATTATACATATTCGCCGAAATATTAAGATAATACATACATTGTATTAAATGGATACAAAAATAACCATTTTAGTTATTCGAATTGAGTAATAGGGAGTTGCGCATGTTTTGAACCTTGTTATAAAGCATCCCCTTATTACGGTAAACTTAAAATTATTTTTTAAACTATCGATTAGCGTCTGCTTTGTAAGTAATATTAATATGAAATAAAGAAAATTTCATTACAAGTAGAATTACATGCGATGTTCATTCGGTGGCCGTCTTGCCCCATATGGGTGGCACACTTGCCCCATAGGGTCGAAAAATAGGTTATTTTGGATAATGTTTGAGAAGCTCCAAAACTAATACTTTTTGAAATAATTTTCTTTTTAAATGGCATAGTGGTTATGAAAAGATGTGAAACTAACATCATGAGGCTAAATTGGTGGATTTTATAAGCTTTAGACAAAGTTAGAAATCAATTTGCTTAAGGTGGCACACTTGCCCCAAATTCCGCTATTTATGCTTGCTGTTTCAAAGAATTATAATTTATATTTTTAAAACAAGTACTGGCATCCTAGCTATCGATTGCAGTCGATAGATTGCCAAAAGATTTATTCTGAATGGATATATAATTTTTCATATGATCGAAAGTAGGTTTTCTCTATGATAACTAGGCTATCAAAAATAAGTGGCCAACTATTCAAAACTACATCAAATAGTGATTGTAGAACAGATTGTTTGTAAGCGTTTCGAAAATGCGAAAATTGTGTCAATTTTTAATATTCGTATAAAAAGCCTCAAATTTTCTTGATTCAAATGAAAACCGCTCTTACATGGAGTGTCATACCAATATTCTTTAGTTTTGCATTCGTTTTGCTTAACTGATTAACAGAAATTATGATATTTCGTTTAGTATGTGGTGGGTTACGCACTATCAAAGTTACCCGCATTATCAAAGATACCCCGTTTTACGGTACTTTCTTTATTATGGTGCTTTAGAACTTTTGATTTGTTATTTCTGAAAAGAGCTGGCATTTCAACGTTGCAATTAAAATATCAGGAAGTTTAATCTCTAAACCGATGAGAAACCTGATATTTTATAAATTTTAACACATAATTCCACAGAAACGCGTTTCCAAACACCAATCTTTTTGTCTTAAATTTCGACAAGTACTGTATTTAATTGTCCTCTCGCCAAATTTCCGGAGCTAATGGACGCACAACGAGTTACAACGCACATCGCACGCACAGTAGTGCCGCTTCTTCTGGACAATCGCGAGCACACTACTAGCCTTATGCTGAACGGTCAGCCTCATAACTCATAAGATACGGTCGTGCTGCGTGTGTCGCGTGTATTCCATTCTTCTTCCAAAACAGTACAACCATATTCAATATGCGGTCACCGTTCCGGAGCAGTAGTGGCCGATCATCGATCAGCGTTTCGTTGGCCACACGGTGGACCTGTATAAAACCGTCTATCAAAGTTTGAACAACCTCAGTTGTTGGTTTACGGTCGGTCACGCGCTGATAACAGTTTGAATGATCTTGAACAGAGAACACGGGCTTACGCGGGTTCCCACTTCTTCTGGAGCATTGGATCCGACAAACACATCTCAGTCAGACTCCAGAAAGTTTTCGCGATCGTAGAGCGCTACGGATCGAAGCCGAGAACAGAGTTTGACAATTTGCAATAACTCTTTGCAGCTTTTGAACTCCGTGACTGAACGGAGCCCATAGGTAGAGAGTGAGAGACAGAGGAAGGGATAAAAGGAAACAGAGAGGAAGAGAGTAGACAAGGAGTTGAATCCTGGCAAGAGCATCCCGTGGCCTGTGTAGCGCTCAGCCCACAAGATGGTGAAGCTATTGATGCGTGCGGACACCCACGTGTCCTTTACCGTTCCAGCGGAAGAACCGGTTGCCAAGTGCACATTTTCGCAGGTTTATATTTTTCTTATGATTTAATTCATCGAGATAAGTTTAGTTCGTAATGAATGGTGGTGCTCAAAATGCTCAAAAACAAATTGTTAACCGGAAGTTTTCTGTTTTCTTTTTGTGTAAAGGTATTGGCAGCACTATCAGTATCGCTTGGTTCCATGGTTGTAGGATTCTCGTCAGCTTACACCTCGCCGGCGCTGGTGTCTATGAAGGATCGCAACATTACGTCGTTCGAAGTAACGGATCAGTCGGTGAGTAGCATTCTACGTTTTAGTGTGTGACATCAAGATGCGAGTAAGCCAGGTGTGAAATTCACGTTAAAGATTATTGATTGAGATAATGTGCCCAAATTTAATGAAAACGCATCACTGCATTAGCTTTGTATGTGGGGTAGGCGTTAGTAGTCAGTCACCAATAGTCGCACTAGTGGGGGTTTTCGGCCGTTTTTGCCATGATGGTCAGGAGCTTCTTATCTAAGTACCATTGATTCACAGCTTCATTTTGTTCAAAAACAATAATCGAAATAAATAGTTTTAAATAAATACAAAAATGTGACATTTTGTAGTATTCATATTTGTCCTACAAAATCGAAGCTTTTAGATGAATTAAAAATAATGCCGCTGGTTTAATTATCCGATTTTTTACAAACATTTGTTCTCAGCTGATCGGCTATGGGTTCATCGACCCTAGTGCATATTTTTTCATAGTGTACATTTTGTGTTTGATTAATTTATTTCGATTGATTTAACTTTTGAGAGAAACTTTTGAAGTTGAGAAATATATATCTTTTGGAGTAACATTTTTTACTCTGAAAATTGCTCATCAAAAACAATCCTTATCATTATTCCTTGACTTGATAAAAAGGGTAAACTAACAAGTTATCGTAATAATAAATAGGTACACAAATTACAAATTATCAAAAATTAAACCAACATTTTGCTCCCACATAAATCCTACTTGACTCAAAAATCAGGGCTGGTAGAGGCTGAGTGTCGTGGAAACAATGATTTTACAAAACCTCAGGCCTGAAAAAAGAGACCAGCAAGATCCAAAATAGATCATAGATGGACCAATAGAGACCAAGTAAATAAAGAGAAGCAGGAATAAGCTCTTATAGAAAAGCTTGATTCCACATAAAATCTGGCTACACATTTCTCAACGAATATTTATTAAAATGTTTTTGGTAGTTCTTCGTGAGGTTGCGACAAGTATTACTGCTCGTAGTATGTCTTTTTACTTCTTTTTCAGTAATGCAATCATAAACTAGTTCAGGTGTTGACTAAAATTTCTAAAAATTCCTTCAGATATTACTCCAAAGATCTATTCAGGAGTTCATTTACAAGTTTTTAACTAACTTCTTAAGAAATTTCTCCATTTTTTTGCATTTGATACCTTGAAGAGTTCAAACTTGAATTTTCAACCACAGAAATTGCATAGAAGATTCCATAATAATTCCTATTATAATGCTTTTTCCATGAAATCTGAAGCTGAACCGAAACCAGACACTCATTTACTCTAAAAACTTGATCGAATGGTCGCTAGTTGGTGGTGACCAATAGATCAAATTTTCAGTGCAGAACATTTGATGGTTCTTTAGATTTGTGGTCTTGAAAAATGTGTAGCTTCGATTTCATCGATTCTTTTAGAACTTTCTCCGGATTAGTATATCTTCTAAAATTCAACCAATAATTGTTCCAAACATGCCTCCAGGAATTTCTGAGAATATGCTACGAAATATTCGTTCAGGATTTCAACCAAGAAATTCTCGAAGGATACCTTCATGAATTGTTTTAGAGTTTTTTTGAGGAATTTTCCAAGGAAGTGTTTAATGAATTTTGCTGATATGTCCCTAGGAGAATGCCAAGGACAATTTTTCAGAAATTATTGAAAAAACTGAGAATATTTGGAGAAAGTCCATAAGTAACCTCTGATGAAACTTGTGTATGTTCTAAAGAAAGGAAAACAAAGGATTCCTGGACTCTTGAGGAAGTTTTAGATGATTTCCTAGATAAATTGCTAAGATATTTGAAATAAAAATTAAAAAACAATTTCTGGAAAATTTTGTACAAAATTTACTAATTCCTTGGAAAAAATGGATGGAATCCCTAAAGAAATTTGTGTAAGCATGATCTAAGGACTTACTGGAATAATTTCTCTACTATTAACTGGTGTGAAATTCTACACTGTTACTTCTATAGGACCTATCTGACATGAGCGATTTCGCTTCATCGATCCTCTCTTTCGCTAATAACTTCTCTAAAATAAATAAATCTGTAATATTTCGTGTTAATGAAGCAAGATATGGTGATTGTTCATCTTACAGCATAGAAATGTTTTACGAGAAGAGAATAAGTTTTCAGCAATAACGCAAAGAAAGCAACGATGAAGAGAAATCGATAAATGCAGATAAGCCCTTATGGTTAAACAATGCTGAATTTCAAAAAGAACTTTTGCAAGATTCCATGGAGATTTTACCAAGAACTCTAATAGAAGAGTGCATGGTGACGTCAGGAAAAATTCTCCATTCCTGTCCCTCTTTCATCACGCTCAATTGAGTGTCCTGCTCTTTGACATTCACTGCTAGAATTGTTTAGATTTTTTTAAATGGAGTTGACATTCACTGCTGGAATTATTGGCATTTTTTTTATTTGGAGTTTCGAGGTTATGTCAGGCGTGCAACGATCTATGAGCTTGCTCTCGCGGGAGAGCTTATTGGTTGATGTTTGAGTGTAAGTCTGTCAATACTGATCACTGGGAGAATTTTTGAAGCAATTTCTGGAAGTAACCAGGAATGAATTCTTGTAGGAATCCATATGAAAATGCCTGTAATAATACCTGTAAAAATCGGTGTAGGAATTCTCGCTGAACTCTACTAAACGATCTATCTAACATTGAGAGTCTCTCTTTGTTTACGTTCTATTTCATCAATATCTAAGCCGCATTTATATCTTCCGATAAGCTTTTTATACAAATCGCTAGTGTTTCTCGATCCACAGGGAAAAACTTTCCAAAAGCTTCAGTATTCAGCACTGTCATTTGAAAAAGTTGTGAGAGGCGTCCTGTAGGGTAATGGGATAGGATCCGTCATCAACTTTAGAATTTTTAAAAGCAGTTTTTTGTTCAAAATCAACAAAGCTTACATAAGAATGTGTACACTGCATTCCATTCTCCAACCGAAACACAGTGAACATATTTTAAGCGAATAATGTTCAGTTTTGAACATAAAAACTGCTGTTGCAACATCGATAATGATGATGATTGCGATGACGAATTCTTGGACGTTAAGAAAACCTAGAACGAATTTTCCCAACAGTTCTGGAACAAGCCCTTATGGTTTTTTTTTCTGGAGAACTCATATGGAAATCGATGGAAGATCCTCAGAGAAATCGCCGGAAGAATTAGTGGAAAAATAATTAGAAGGAATCCTTTGAAAAACACTGCAGGTAGCAGCGTTGGAGTGTTCAAGGATGTCCTGGAGGAAATTTTGAAAAAAAAAACTCCTTCAAGCATCCCAAGAATAATCTCTAAAAGGATTCCTGAGAAAAATGGTAGAGAAATCTATGGAGGATATTCCGGGGACATCTCCAAAAAAATTACTAAAAGAATTCCTGAAGCTTTTACTCTACGAAGCTGAGAAGAAATTCCTGAAAAACTTGTGAAATCGCGATATAGTCACGGGAGGTATCCCTGGAGCCCCTAGAATATTGCACCATAATTCAGAGTAAGGAAAAACGTAATCATTTTGGTTTAAATAGAAACTTTATAAAGTATCCATTAAAAATATACTCTTCAGATACTGAAATAGTGACCATGTCTCCGAATACAGACCTGCATTGCAAAATTCAATATATTGCAATTTTAGAGATAACTTTCAGTTCCACGGTTGAACAGAAAGATACTGCAGCTATCACATTACTGATTTTCATTATCGATCGGTTGCGTATCATACCTTGGAAACCACGCTAATGACTGTTGTTTTCAATTTTTTTTTTAAAGTTTTAGACTCTACTAGCATACTTTGATTAGATGGTTTCTTTCAATGATACAATGATTCTGAAGCCTTCGGTAGAACTTTGATAGCTGCGTTAGAACTTGGCGGCTACCGCAGAACGGATTTTTTTTCCAAAGAACCGCAATACATTAGGCTAGTTATCCTTAATAAAAAATTTCGGCGGTCCCTCTTTCCCTGTTACACAAAGCCTGACAGACAGTAGTACCTAAATCCGCCCTTCAGAGGCCGGTCAGTTCAATTGAATGGAATCTTAACAAGATATTCATGAATTTGCGCACGGAAAGCTTATCTCGAATGGTGCGTGACCCAATAAAGCACATATTTATATATCGGCTCAATTGCGCAGATGCCTTCCGTGTAATTTATGCTTTCTGTAATAGAGTTTAATGAACAATAAATATCAATTAAGTTGTTGTTTTTGGAAACTTTACATAAACTTGGATGGTAAATAAAGCTTTATTATATTGCTCTGTAAGCGCATACATAATCGCGAGGCTAATGAATGGCATTGTAATTTCCTCTTACAAAATACATAGATTTGACTACAGAGAGACCGTTTGTTTGACTTTTCAAACATGTCCAGTTTAGCAATTATTTAATAATTAGTTATTCAAAAGTTTCAAATCGAATATTAGCTGAAAATCTTAATATGAATAAACATCACATATAATTGCAAAATTACGCTGGAATAGACTGAAGAAGACGTGCGCTCCATCGAATATTTTTTTATGATCAGATCAATTTTGGAATGGAATTTGGAATCACGTAGAAAAGACGAGCCTGACTTGGCAAAACTGCTATGTTTTTGAACTATCGAGTACATTGCCCCATGCTAAAACAAGCGTACATACCTATTTTTTTACCGACCTCAGCAACACAAATCGACGAGCGCCGAACAGCAGAGAATTCATTATTTTTTAAATACCGAATCTCGGTACTTTTTTTACCGAGATTACGGCAATCCAAATTTTTACCGACATCTCGGCGAACGTAATCGAGGTTCAGTAAAAGTTTACCGACATCTTTGTTATAGTTTTACCGAGACTCAGCAAATATTAAGAATTCGAGTGACGATTAGAAGTTAGGAATTCAAAACTTCAGCGAAGTTCGGCGACGGCATTCTAATTTAGTGCTTCGCCGACGCATAAGGAATGCCTTTGTCGGCGTAGTACTTCATAAGAATGACGACGCCGAACTTTTGTTGGTCATTTCTTTAATGAACTTCGGTCTAAAGTTAATCTGAATGCACAATAGTTACCGAGATATCAGCTGCTGGAATCCAACAGCTCTCGTCGAATCCGTATACCGAGGTCGATTTACACACTTAATTTATTTCGCCGAGGCCGGCAAAACAATTCGCCGAGAACCCAACAGCTGAGATCTCGGTAAAAGTTCAAAGTGCCGAACACGACTGCAAAATGCAAAACTCATCCAGCTGTCAAAATTTGCTGAGCAGATCGACAATGCTTTGCCGATAATTTCGGCACGTTTTTACCGAAATTCAGTAAATGTTCATTTTTGTTTTTTATTTCAATAATAAGATGAAAAGGATCAAAAACGAAAAAATCAATTTTATTTTAGTTTTCTTTTCACAAAAAAATAAAACAAATTTTATTCTTTTGATGCCTACGACGTAGGCTTACATAAATATAAGAAGAAGCAAACATCTTTCAATCGCCACTGGAATATTTTCTTTCATATTATTCGTCCAATTTGACCCTCAAATTTTACGTGCAATTTGAATGATTTAGAACACAACTATACAGAATGACAAGTAAAATCGAAAATTTACTCAATGAAAAACGGGTTTGACCTCAGTGACAAACGAATATCAGTAAACAAATTTCATTTCAATAATTAACATGACGAATCTGACTTCTCTAGTAATTTGAGACACTAGCACTTTTTCTTTTATCTATTGCACGTGTTTTAAAGTTTTGACAGATGCACTTTTCCGAATCTCGGTAAACTCATTCGTTTGCCGGATGCTCTGGGAAAATAAACTACTGAATTTCGGTAATTAGTACAAACAACCGATTTTCGGCACTTCACATCTGTCAATTTGGTTCAAGTGTCAAACTTCAACGAGAATTCAGTCAAATTACGATTTACCGGCCAAGTTCGTTAATTTGTTTTGCCGAGTACAAATTTTACAATTAAGTGTGTATGCATTGAAATGCGTAAAGTACTCTTCACGCAGCGATTGAAAATAGTTTTGTCTTTTCACACATCTCGACCACAACTTTCTGTTGTCAAGATATCTGTAAAGATAAAAGAACTTTGATCATTGTTCAAAGCTTATTCCCCGTATGTGTTAGATTATTTTAGCGTGCAGGAAATCCAGGCAACATGAGCACGATTGCGGAAGTCCGATGGCCCTTCTGAATCGCTGGGCTATGCCTATTAAAAAGTCTAATTTGCATACCACTCGATAAGGTATGATCGTCACGCTCGGCACTTTATACCCAGCAACGTCCTATGCGTTGCTAATGAGTTCTACAATGGTGCTATCAACTCGTTATTATTAACTTGTTCTTGTACATGGTATCGTTATTTATGCATTGACGTAGCTAGAGGAAGACCTGGAGAAGGTCGTTGTCCCTCCCTCTTGACGATGGGAAAAAATCGAAACAAACAGAAACTTCTAACTTTCTACCAATCATGTTCGTAAAATAATTATGTCATGATAAACTTTTTTCCCAATTCCCTCCACTCAACAATTAGGTACTACCGAAGTTTTTTACCAGAAATTATTCGAAGGTTCTATCAACAGTCCGGAACGAATCTCACGAAGTATCGTCCAAAATCTGTTTTGAAATTCAAAAGTTTAATTCTCCTCGGGAATTCCTCAAGAAATTGTAACTGAAAAAACTTCGATTTTCTCTTGTCATTATTTTTGTCGTTAAGAACTCTTCTAGAAGATTATTCGTTAATTTCTTAGAGATACTTCAGGCATATTTGTTAAGTACTTCTAAATTTCTCTGAAAACATTTTCGAACACTCGCATAAACAATCTTGAATACATTTTTTTTCAACGATACAAGCAATTAGTTCATAAGTTTGCACATAAATTATGCCCAAGAATATACTGAGAACTTTAGATAAAGATAATTGGATTTCGGCTTTCAGTCACGAATTAAGCGTTGATTATTTTAAATCATTGCCAACGTTTCGATCCAGTTGTTGGGATTTTCTTCAGGGCTCGATATGAATCAACTTGTCGTTTATTCGTGTAGCGCACACGGTGTTTGTCTCGATTGGGTATCGCACGGGTCTTATTCTTTGATACCCAATCGAGACAAACACCGTGTGCGCTACACGAATAAACGACAAGTTGATTCATATCGAGCCCTGAAGAAGATCCTAACAACTGGATCGAAACGTTGGCAATGATTAAAAATAATCAACGCTTAATTCGCGACTGAAAGCCGAAATCCAATTATCATCATCAAAGTCCAGTCAATCTTTAGATAAATTTCTCCAAGCTTTCGTCTCATATAGGACTTTCAGAAATTCTCTTACGAATTCTTCAAGAAAAAATTACAAACCTTCCCCCTCGAACTCTTCCGAAAATTGCATCGTGGATTCTTTTATAGAAGAAACAGATTTTTCAGGGATCACCTCAAGAATTGTTTCAATTTCATTCCCCATGAAATTTCTCTAGCCGTTTTTCCATAAGCTACCTTCTCATAAAAATGTCTATATATAGGAAGAGATTCTCCGGTACCGGATAGATTATGTATTAGAGTAAAAGAAAGCTCTTATGGAGAGTATTGTTTGCGTAGAATAACACCTCCAAGAATCAGTCTTTTTGGAATATGGCAAATATATCACGCAAGTATGATCGAGTATAATCATAATTTGAAAGCATGCATGTATGTTACCATGTTTAAACTAAATGTGGACAGCTTGACTATATGTTGTTATATGGTATCTTTGTAATTTTTGCACCAGTTTCCTAAAATACATTCATTTTTCATGATATCAAATATGCAATAAAATTAAGAAGAATGAATGTTCAGAACAACATCGTAAAGTGTGGTATTTTTCGTCATTTATGAAGAGGTTTTTCATGGACATCTTGGTTGTTCTTGTAAATGTTGTATGAAATTGGCAATGAAATATTATTCATGGAGTAAAAACATTCCATGATGCATAAATTTGAAGAAATCGAGCCATTTTTAAATTGTGTCCACCTTTTTTTATTGGCCGTTTTGGTACTAAAAGACATCATCGAAATGTAATGTATGTATATTCAAATTTATGTTTTCAAATTTACTTTTGTACACTCCAAAAGAGATAATATTTTTCATAAATGGGTAACAGGATCCCATAAAACCAATATTTTTAAAATTATGAATTTAGTGGCTTAGGTGTCCGGTACTAAGAAATCTCCCCCTACCTCTGAGAGCTACCTCAAGAATTCTTTCAGAGATTTCATGATGTTCATGATGTCATGAGTTGCTTATATTCTCCCAAGAATTTAATTATTTTGAAGCTCTCTGAAAAATTATGCCAAGAATTGTAGAAATTATCGAAGAATTGTTACTGAAATCATCCCAGGGATTTCTCTAGACAGGGATTCCCCAAGAAATCCGTTAAGACATTTTTTAAAGTACAGTAATGTCCTGATTTGTCAGCCCCATGCTGCATTTAGGGTTGACAAAACCGGGAAAAAGCTTATTCTGATTAAAATAAATATAAATTTTTGGCAGACAAAATCGGGCAAAAAAGGATGCTAAAATCGGGTCAAAAAGGGTGCCAAAATCGAGGGTTGAAAAAAACTGTAGCTGACAAAATCGGAACATGACTGTATTCATGAAATTGCTCAAAAGATTATTTTAGTAATTTGTTTTAGGTAATTTCTAAGTAGGAAATTATCAGAACTACCAGGAGTTCCAGTATTCGCCACCCTAAAGAAAAATATGTTTTATTATTCATTAAAAAACTTCTTAAAACTGGTAATACGGTAAACGAAATATTACAGTTCTTGTTTAGTACGAAAAATATAAGAACTGGTTACAAACATTGTTTTTGTATTCAAAATTGGGCTAGAACTGTATTCGCCATACATTTAATTTATGTTCCTGAATTCGCCATCTACATCGATTTCTTATGATAGGTGTGTAAAAAAAAGGAAGTAAAAATGATTTTTCATTATTTTCACACAAAAAATGCGGTTTCTGAGAATGTCTCCGTAACATTTAATGAATACTCAACGATTTATGTGTCTTAATGTCTTGTAATGGTACTTAATCCAGGGTGGCGAAAATGAATCTTCCCTAATCTATCTTGTTTCTGATAGAAAAACGAGGAATTTGTTTAGTTCTATCGCACAACATCAAAAATAGGGATGTAATCTATAGCAGCGACATGGATTCAGACTAAAATAGCTAATTTTTTACATATTTTCATCGCTATCAAAAAGCGATGCAAATGTTCATTTTACCTGCACTAAGTGGGTAAAATGAACAGGGGTTGATGGTAAAATGAACACCATGCAAAAAACGAGAGCAAAACAAATATTGCTGAAACTTTTCATTGCCCCACCGAAAATACATCTATTAATGATTGTAACCCATTCAAAAAGAATTCGAAAGGTATCAGATTTGACATCAAATCATAACGATATTAACCTCACTGAAAAACCTCAAGTCTTCCGAGCTAAAAGTTACGTCAGTTCTGATTTGCAAACGTGATTTTCTAAAATCTTAGTTTTCGTTGATATCTTCACTTCAATTGACCTACGTATCAACTTGAACACTCAGATTTAGGCTCTGAATCGTCCGTGCGAGATAAAAATTCATCGAAATTTGTTTGTTCTCGGTAAAAGGCACGGTGTTCATTTTACCACCCCTGTTCATTTTACCACCACTTCCCCTACATATCTCAGGAAAAGAGTTGAGTTAGTTCAAGAAAGTTCCCATTCAAAATACGAAAATGAAATTCCTACGGGAGCTCAAAAAAAAAACAATTTTTTTTAATTACTGGAATTGTAAATTCTAGTAAAGCCCATGAAGTAATGCCCTGTGTTTAAACCTTGAATGAATACTTTGAAGATAGCTTGGATGAATTTCTAAAAGGTATCAAGTACTCGGATGTATTGCTGTTTGCATTTGAGATGCAAATTTTGACTAAACGTCCTCCAAATGCGGTAAAACAAAACAATCAAAGGACACCTAGCAACGTTTTCCAAAATCACCGCCGACCTAGCAAGAAAAATCTATCTGTAACATCGCATTTCTTGTAGAAAATCTTACCGCATTTGGTGTTCCCGCATTTGATATTTGCGTTTCAAATGCACACAGCAATATAACTGAACAATTTCTTGGCTACCGGAATCCTGAGATTTTTTTTTTTTTTGAGTTTCTGTTAGATTTCTGGGACGAATACTTTGAAAAGATTATCAAGGGATACAAACATATTCTCGTGTTTTTTTTTCCCAAAAAAAAGTTGCAGAAATTTAGCTAAAAAAATATAACATAATAGAGTAACAACTGTTTACATCGTTATGAAATGCTAGCAGTTGATTCTTAATTGAGGGGGGCGGACCAGGGTTGCCACATATACAGATTTATCTGTATTTTACAGATTTTCTCGAATATTTTGTGACCAAGAATATGTATATACTGATTACAGATATTTTGGAAAAATACAGATATACAGAATCTGTATACAGAATTTTGACAAAATTATACAGATTTTTGAACATAAATGAAAATACATATATTTGAAAACTTTAAAATTTAAGCTGAGTTGTAGCTATTTACCATTGCAGTTACAAATGATTGGTAATTTCTTGAATTTCTGGTTATATTCTCATGATAATATCAATTTTTAGGGATTCAGATTTAAAATACAGATATTTTTCTCCAAGATATAGAAATACAGATATTCCATGGAAAAAATACAGATTTTAATGTGGCAACCCTGGGGCGGACTCGAACATTTTGGTCATTCGATTTGAATACAATATTCGCATCCTCCAAGTTCTACAATGCTAGAAACGCCAGAGAAATTTATCAGGAAAGAGACATTTTTGATTAAATAATGGATGAAATGGTCGATGTTAAGTAAGACTGGACTAAGTACTGCTTTTTAATAATTTCAGGAAAGCGTACTCCAAGCATTCAAAATAACACTATGTTTTCATTATTTCCCGTAATATTTAAACTTATCTGTTTGATGAAACATCTGTGTCAAAACTACATCAGGAAGATAAGAATTGTACGAGTAAGTACTTGACTTACCATTACCACGCCAAAATATGATCTAGTCCGGTCCAAGGATGGAAAAAAATCAGCTCTAACGACAAACAACACGGTATCTGAATGGTCCAAGAGGGCCGTCGCTCTTGCAGCAACATGATTTCATCACCTCACCACGCGCGATGATCATAGATATATCGAGCATCCGATGAACTGTTTGTCGTAGGACAAAGGGTTTGTCGGATATTGTAACATGTTGCGATTAATGCGAATCAATTCAAAATTCACGGATAAACTGTCTCACATACCACGCACGATTGACTTTCAGATGATAAACGACAAGCTAGGAGACAAATCGTGGAGTGCAATCAGAAAAATCCTCCTAAATTATGACTTTGATTCGCGAACAATTGATCGTCAGCTCACAGGCCGAGCGATTCATTTTTCGCGGAGCGGAGTTTGTTGTGATGGCTTGACGACTAAGGGTTTGTCGTTGTTGCTATGATCGCATGATAAAGAACAACCACGATGTATCGTTTGTTTTATCATGATCACTAGATTTCCATCCTGTATGAACAACCACCAAATAACAGGAGTTTTTCAGAAAAAAAATCTTGAAGAAAATTTTTAATTGATTCTCAAGAAAAAAAAACATTACCAGTATCTTTGAAACGCCATACATATGATAAATTTCATTTAAAATAGAGCTCGCGATAGAATTCCACGAAACCTAATAATAATATTTTAGCTAAGACCAAGGAAATGTTACATCAAGCATGTGACGATTTAGTACAGGGTGCTCCAAATATTTATTTTAAAATTTTTGCAGAGCTCTGGGATTTTTCCTATAAGTTGAGTCTTGGAAATTTCAACAGAAATGCTTTCAAAATCTAACAAAATCGCAGAATACGTCTCAACGAGTTCTGCCCTGCTATCTGCTCGTATTACCAACAAGTCGGTGAACTCGTTAGCTAACACTTATCGAAGAATATGACGAGTTCTACTGTTCCTATGTTTCGGTCACTTTTTGCAAGACTTACACACTTCCGATTGAAACATTGCAAGTTTGTTTTCAAACTTTCAAAGACCAAACATTGCACGTCAATCAAACACTGTTGATCAAAACATTCTTACCGGGTTGGAGTCCGAAGTCCATCGCTCAACAAACGGCTCCATAAAAAACACGCTTTTTTGTTTTGCTTGACACATTCTACGTCATCAGCACAACACTGCGATAGGAAGAGGGCAGAAAAAATTACGCCAAACCCCCCCAAATGATAGGAGGGTATTTTTCGCAAGTCAGCTATAAATAGATACACCCAGTAATCGTCAACTATCCATGCCATTACATTGCAGTAACGCTTACGAACGCGCCTCAAGGTTTTACATATCTCTTCTCTGGTGGAACACATGCCCACGATTAAAGTGTTGACTGTTTATCGCCCCGAACGTGCTTTCCACCACGCTTACTCGCGTTTTACCCGCGGCAGTGCCTTCCCCAACACGATCGAGGTTATTTATTTTGGGCATTCTTGTTGTATCGATTTCAGGGTTCATGGGTCGGCGGAATTATGCCCTTGGCCGGTTTGGCTGGCGGTATCCTTGGTGGGCCGCTGATCGAGTACCTTGGTAGGAAGAACACCATCCTGGCAACGGCCACTCCATTCATCATTTCCTGGCTGCTGATTGCATGTGCCACCCACGTTGCGATGGTTCTGGTCGGTAAGTAAATAGCTAGATTAATTTGGTTGGAGTATGAAGTTGTTATAACGTGATATCAATTACAGGTCGTGCTTTGTCTGGATTCTCCGTTGGTGTTGCGTCATTATCTTTGCCTGTATACTTGGGTGAGACAGTGCAGCCAGAGGTACGAGGAACACTTGGACTGCTTCCAACGGCTTTCGGTAACATCGGTATTCTTCTGTGCTTCGTTGCCGGAAAGTACATGGACTGGTCAGGATTGGCGTTCCTGGGAGCGGCTTTACCAATACCATTCCTGTTGCTGATGTTCCTCATCCCCGAGACACCTCGTTGGTATGTTTCACGAGGACGTGATGATCGAGCTCGGAAGGCCCTGCAGTGGCTCCGAGGTAAGAAAGCTGACGTAGATCCAGAACTGAAGGGCATCATCAAGTCTCATCAGGATGCGGAACGACATGCATCTCAAAGTGCTATGCTTGATCTAATGAAGAAGGCAAACTTGAAACCCCTGCTCATTTCGCTTGGCTTGATGTTCTTCCAACAGCTATCCGGTATCAACGCCGTCATTTTCTACACCGTGCAGATCTTCCAGGATGCTGGATCAACGATCGATGAAAATCTGTGCACAATCATTGTCGGTGTTGTCAACTTCATAGCCACGTTCATCGCCACCATGCTTATCGATCGATTAGGTAGGAAGATGCTGTTGTACATCTCCGACGTGGCCATGATCATTACCCTAATGACGCTTGGTGGCTTCTTCTATGTGAAGAATAGCGGACAAGACGTTTCACAAGTCGGTTGGTTGCCTCTGGCAGCATTCGTGATATACGTTCTTGGCTTCTCGTTAGGATTTGGTCCCATCCCATGGTTGATGATGGGTGAAATCCTGCCCGGAAAGATCCGAGGATCGGCCGCATCAGTTGCAACGGCCTTCAACTGGTCCTGTACTTTCATTGTCACAAAGACGTTCGCAGATATCATCAGTAAGTATTACGCCGAACTGACTATAATGTAATCATACTAATCATTGTTCTATTCCACCAGATGCCATCGGAACGCACGGTACCTTCTGGATGTTTGGATCCATTTGTGTGATCGGTTTAGCGTTTGTGATATTCTACGTGCCAGAGACGCAGGGCAAATCCCTGGAGGACATTGAGCGAAAGATGATGGGCCGCGTCCGACGAATGAGCTCGGTGGCCAACATCAAGCCGCTGTCGTTCAACATGTAGAAATATGTTACCACTCTCAGTGAGAATGATCGCGGATTAGTCTTCAATTGTTAGTAGGATAATGCCAGTCGGATGGTACGCTCGAGATAGGGATAAATCAGAACCCACGAACAGCCATAGCAAAGCATGCTAATTGCTCCTTAGTAAACCGTGCCTAGAATGTTCAACTTTAGCATCCTTACTCGGAGGGTTAAAATTGCGAGATTTAAGATTAGACAAACAAACAAGAGATTTTTTGTGATAAAACCAAGAGAACGAAATCCAGACAGTGTCCCTCATAGAGGAATGGTTGACAAACATTGACAAACGGAAGTAACATAAATCACGCAATAGTTCAAAACTAATCAACGTTAGTCTAGTTGCTGCCGGCACAAAAATGCATCATATGATGATTGATAGATGGATTTGCGAAAACTTATTCCGTGTTTTACACGGAAATCACTAAAATTTGCTAGATGAAAATAATGAGATTGAGAGGCAGCTAGGAACGAAAGTAGTGAAGTATCCATGTATATATTTTTCAAACGATAGAACTCAGTTCCTTTTCGAAGATAATTTCTTTATTTTTAACTATGTAATGCTTGGACGCTATAGATTAATAAGGTAGACAGAAAACCGCTTCATGACAAAATTGGTACCAAAAATTAGGTTATGATTTAAACATTTACGTCATCCCACGGAAGGCTAGGGAAAATGTTTTCCCTGCTCGATTCCAAAAGAGTGCAAGTGGTAGAGCGCTGGTAGACGAATCTCAAACTGAACATTTCGCTTTGTCTAGCTAAGTGATGATTTCATTATTTTAATTTCATACATTAAGCATAACGAATAGCATAAATCTTATGTATGACACAATGATTATTTAATGTAAAATATTATATTGAATAAATAATAATTTATACGAATAATTATTGATTGCGTTATTACTTTGAAATTGTGTTTTGCCAAAATCATTCGCTACTGCCACATCATCATATCATTGATCTATCCTGAGTTACATGAAACATGGGCGTGACCGGGAATAGCGAATCTCATGCTATCAATTTTCTTGTTCAATAATGAATTACACCTCAGCTTTGATTCTCGAACTCAAGCCTAAATTACTCAAGTCCGAACATCATAGGCCCGCATAGAAAAACTTGAATGCCGCTGCTGAATGAAAGCTGCAGCAAACTAGCATGAAATAATAGCTAACTAATAGATTAGGTGAGTGGGTGCTATAGATAAGCATATTTGAAATTTACCATACATGTCTTAGGGGTCGTCGATAAACCACGTGATCATTGAAAAATGGAGGGGGGTGTCGGCCAAATGACCACGAAAAGCCACGCTGAAGGGAAATGGGTTTAGCAAGGTCAACCACGTGAGCGAAAAAATAAATCAAAGAAAGTGTTGTTTTGGCCCACACAGTTACGGATCACCCACACTGACGGATTACCTTGACGTTCAACATCGGATAACTCGTTCAAAACATAAACGTTGACATAAAACATATTTTTACCATGCCATACTATTTGTATTTTATGTTAAGCACAACATCCACCGGCTAAATAACGGTGTATTTGGCAAATGTTTAGTTGGTACCGTAAATTCGGGTGTAATTGATCAGTAGGGTGAATTTGATCACCGTGTCACGCGATTTTATTTCTTACTAATAGTGCACCAAATTCATTGAAACCAATAGTACATGAACGTTGTTTGTCTTAAATAATGCCTTATTGTGTATAGTGAAGTTTTTTGTGTTACAGAATGTTTATTTCTATGAAAATAATGTAAAATTCCAGAATCAAGTTTGGTGTGAAATTGATAGACATCCATAAACTACTAGTTCTAAACAAGGATTTGGATATGGCGTAAACCTGAAAGTTTGTGAGGATATTAAAAATATATCTTCTAAACAGATTTTACTATCAAAACTCTTACCAATTTGCTCGCTTTTTGAAAAATTTGATTTTCTGCTAGAAAAGTAGGGAAATCCTTTAGAAATTGCCTACATTTAGGCATTTTGCGTGGTATTCTTGAAACTTAATTATTGATTATTTCCATAAATATTGTCTCGTTTAGAATTTGGCAATCATATTTGGATTCAGGAGTCCCAAATTAAGTACGTAAAGCTAATTTCAAAAATAACAATAATCACATTGACAAGTGATCAATTTCACCCCGAAATGGGATTCCCCGATTTTTAATTTTAGAGCTGATTTTTGGCACTAACATCACATTTGTTAGAAAATTTCAGTGCATGAGCCAATGAGGTTCACCGTCGTACTTGTTTTCCTGCAATAAGTTGTATGGTATTGATAATATTTTAGAAAGCATACCAAGAAAACAGAGAAAAATGATCAATTTCACCCGAAATTACGGTATCACACACACGGTGCTCCAATTACCGTTATTGTCAAATAAAATATACCATTCAAACGGCAGTCAGCAGTTGATTCCTGACGTTATTCTGCACCTCTGGGCCGATTTTGAAAAACAATCCTTAGTCAGAATTTTGAGTTACGCCCTTTTGAAGTTTATATGATAGAAATCACATAAAATATGCCATTTTTACTAATTTAATCAAAGAGATAATACAAAAAAAAATAGTTTTGATTTTTTATCTGGTTTTAGATATTGAAAAACACATTTTCCTAAAAAAAAATCTAGACCGACATTTGAAAAGGGCCAATGCGATGTTTAGTTATTACTTATCAACCAATACACGAACAATTATATCTAACAATCTTACGCCTGATAGTGATTTTAGGAAATTTTCCAAAGCATTCAAATATGAATAATTAATTCTTGGACAGGATATGCAGATACGCCCTTTTGAAATGTATGGACAGAATATTGCATGGTGAATTCTGTTTCATCAATAATCAACGGTTTGGCGCATACATAATCATTACATCTTCGCGGTTCTTCGTATTTCATTAAATTTAGCAAGTTGCATCAAATTTACACGTACACATGTTGTCTAGATTAACATTAGAAAAGGGCCAAAGTATAAATGGAATATATACACAACAATATAGCTGAACATCAAAGTTGATCGCAACATTCGAACATAACACATCTGTATCTACATAATTCTATATTCTAAATTCTATTTAATTCTTTTCTATTCTAATATGTTCTATTCTATTCAATTATACTCTACTTAAATTTATTATATTCTGATCCACTCTACTTGTTCTTATACATATTTTCACAAATGCCGATGTTGTAATCAACAACTGCGCGCTAAAAACTTGAACGGTACACTTTCGATGTTTGTTCGACTTTATAGCGCTGACAGGTCTGTGAAACAACGATATGCACAGACTCCGACGCCAGCTCATTATGTCAGCCTAGTCCTCGACCAGTCGCATTGCAGAAGTCTTTTGCATGAAACTTGGTGATATGATATTTCGAAGCTTTTGTCAGACTCTGCTCTTCCCAGCTCTCGACAAACTTGTTCAAATTACCTTTAAAACCAGGATCCAGCTCAAATGAAAAGCATTTAATACAAAATGCTTCAGTTCCTTAAAACACATAAAAACTATCATATATAAGTTGAAACCCTTATTTGCACTTCCTGTGAAATAATAATTCAAATCTTCATTTTTATGGAACATATGAGAAGCACGCATTAGGAGTCAGAATCTGTGCATAGCAATTTTTTTACAGAGCTGGGAGCGCTAAAAAGCCGTACAAATATCGAAAGTGTACCGGTCAAATATTTTGCGCGCAGTTGTTAATTAAAACAGTGTCCATTTGTAAAAATATGTATAAGAACAAGTAGGGGGGATCAGAGTAGAATAAATTTAAGTAGAGTATAATTGAATAGAATAGAACAGATTAGAATAGAAAAGAATTGAATAGAATGGAATAGAAAACAGATGTATAATATAGATACAGATAAGTGATATTCGAGTGTTTCGGTCAACTTTGATACAGTCATTGTTCAGCTATATTGAAATGTGTATATTTCAATTATACTTTGGTCCTTTTTCAATGTCAGTATAGACAATATGTGTACGTGTAAATTTGGAATCGTTCAAATATTACGTAACTTTTTCATAAAAAGCTGTAAAGTGGGGTGGAAAATTCTGCGTTACATTATATTTCAATCATTCTTTCTATGCAACTTGCTAAATTTAATGAAATCAGAACAACCGCAAAAGTGTAATGATTATGTATGCACCTAGCTAATCGTTGATTATGGATGGAGCAGACCACTATATTCCATATTCTTTCCATACATTTCAAAAGGGAGTATCTGCATATCCTGTCCAAGAATTTTTCATACAAATTTGATCGCTTTGGACAATTTCCTAAAATCACTCCCAGGCGTTAATTTGGTATATATCATGTTTCGTGTATTGGCTTATTAGTAATAACTAAACATATCATTGGCCCTTTTCAAATGTCGGTCGAGAATTTTTTTTGAAAAATGTATTTTTTAATATCTAAAACCATATGAAAAATTAAAACTACAAAATTTTATGATAATCTCTTTGTTTAAACAAGTTAAAGTGGCATATTCCGTGTGATTTCTATCATATAAACTTCAAAAGGGCGTAACTCAAAATTCTGCCTAAGGATTTTTTTCAAATTCGGCCCAGAGGTGCAGACCAACGTCAGGAATCAACTGCCGGTTGCCGTTTGGATGGTATATTTTATTTGATAATAACGGTAATTGAAGCACCGTGACACAGCTACGGTCGCCTCTCCACATCTCGATATCGTAGGGACCATCGAGATAGGGAGAGATCGAGACAAAGAACAAATCTTTGATGAATACTAGATTAAAAAACACTCCGTTGCCAAGAAAGTAATATACAAACAGACGTCATTTTGCGCTCCCAATTTGTTTTGAATCCCAAAACTTTGGTCTAGTAACCTTCGATATTGATCATATCGACATACGGAGAGAAAATTGAGAACAAACAATCAACAGAAACACATCGAGATATGGAGATATCGAGATAAGGAGAGATATCGAGATGTAGAACATCGAGATGTGGAGAGTCGACTGTATTATTATATGGTCGTTTTCTGTAAGAAGTGCCGTCAGCATTCATAAGCTCCCACAGGTGGTAAAATTCAAATGTTATGGCATAAAACATGCTCGTTCGCTTCGATTTAGTATGAATTCATCTTTGGAAAACATTTTTCTTGATTGTTGATTCTAAATACAGGTATGTTCCGTTTTTATCAACACGATCGGCAATTTTCAGTTGACAAAAACGGAACCGTGACAAAAACGGAATAATTTTCTTAGACAAAATATTTTACAAATTTGAAAACAAAAATTGCAGTTTGGTCAGGATAGTACAAATTTTCATCATATAAATGCACAGTATTGATGTTTAGAAGCTGTAAGTAAGGAACATTTAGATTTAGATTATTCATTCTTATACGTTCGTAATGAAAGTTGATTGCCGACTCCTATCAATCAATATGATTTTGAAATAAATCATTAATAGTTTTGGGGCCCAGATAGCCGTAGCGGTAAACGCGCAGCTATTCAGCAAGACCAAGCTGAGGGTCGTGGGTTCGAATCCCACCAGTCGAGGATCTTTTCGGGTTGGAAATTTTCTCGACTTCCCAGGGCATAGAGTATCTTCGTACCTGCCACACGATATACGCACGCAAAAATGGTCATAGGCATAGTAAGCTCTCAGTTAATAACTGTGGAAGTGCTCATAAGAACACTAAGCTGAGAAGCAGGCTCTGTCCCAGTGGGGACGTAACGCCAGAAAGAAGAAGAAGATTAATAGTTTTAGTTTTCTTGCTTAGGAATTCAATAAATTTAATATGTAATATTAAAACGATAATCACATAAGTGTCCTTTGCATCATGAGGTGCGTCATATTTGTAAAAATAACTACAAGTAAATGGGTCGAGCTGATCATCGTTTTTTTTTCAAGAAGGATTAAACAAGAAACAAATATTTTTTCTAGTATTCATTCTTATCCTTCGGCTTCTTCTTCTTCTTTATGGAATTACATCTCAACTTAGGAAGAGCTTTCTTCTCAGCTTGGCTCTGTTCTTATAAACACTTAGTTTATGAACTGAGAGTTTTTTTTGCCAAGGTACATTTTTTGCAATTTTGGTCACATCCAATTGGCGATTAAATGTGGAGTTATGTTGCAAAAATTTTGCAAACTGAACTAAATATTTACGGTTTCCTGTGCTTTGAATTGCCAAAATCTTATCAGTAAAATGATTGTGGTGATCTTGCTTCTAAAGTAATTACTACCAACTTTGATAGTGATGCACTATCTAGAACAGCGCCATGCAATCTCCCATACAAAACGACAGATTAGTTTTCAGTTGTTTTTGCAGAACAAACACCATGCCATTGGATTTATATAGAAATTTATCAAAAACACAAAAGCAGAACACTAGGAGGAAATTCCAGTGTTCCATCCCTGGATCAATGGACAACTATGGAGCGAAAATAACCTTTCTTAGGTAAATCACTCCCAACGATTATATTCCGATCGTATCACTCGCTCGGCAATGGAAGCTTTCATGTCTTTTTAAGTCTGAACTCCGATCGGATGGCTATTCATTCCCAAATAGTCTTCCATATGCAATTGGAATAGCATTGAAAAAGCAAAAACATGACAGCTCTCGGTATGCAATCTACGAATTACTCCGTTACTACGCAGCGCAATGCAAGAAGTTTATCAAAAAATACAAAAGTGTACAAACTCTAGAACAAGCATCATCAAATTAGAATGTTTTGGTAAGAAACTCTTTCGTAAAGTTTTATGAATAAGCGTTAGGCGAAGTAGGCCGTCATTGAAATTTGTACTGGGAATCGATGATTGTGGTTGATTCGTGATTGTGTGGCTGATTGTGGAATTAAATAAAATCAGTTGGTTTTGTACTGACATAGCTGAAAAAGTATCAGCATACTTTCTGCATGTAAGTGCAAGAAGCAATGCTTCCTGAATCAATGTTACTTAAGATGACTGAGTTTTATCACTTTGAAATTGCAAGCTGCAAAATCAACATGGCTGCCAAAACGAATGACGGGCTACTTAGCCATAAGACTCCTCATAAACCTTTCATTCTCCATGTGGGGAAGTGGTTCATGTCTGCTCAAAGATCAAGATACCAGTAAATTTTGGATGGCAACGTACGTGACGTGGGAACGTCCAGTTTCAACAGTTTCTGAAATTGTCAGCCATTTCAGACCTTTACCCTCTTCCTCGATGCAAACTTGTTCTATGGAGATTTCTAAATTTTGCTGAAACTCATCCCCTACCCCTTGGAACAGTATCTAATTAAAGGCTGTTTGATATTATTTGTCCAATTCTATCTAGTTTAGGAGATAGAAGATAGTTTCCGAAATAGGGCACTTGCAGCCTTTGTTGTGTGCTAGTGTGCCCAACGTACTCCTTTGATTTTGCTGGGAAACATTTTGTAACGTTACCGTTAACGTTAAACCGTTACTCAGCAAAATCAAAGGGGGCTTTATTACTATCAAATTTACATAGGAAATTCGCTGATGCCATGTTATACAAGAAAAACGGAGAGGTTTCTGCAACTCTCTTAAGTGCTGATTCTACTAATCACAAATTCTAGTTGTTGCTAGGACGTGGCCAGAGCAACTCTCAATTGTTAAAGGTTGGATCAATCAACAGACCATGCTAAGTTTGAAAACTATAATTGATTAGTGGATAAGAAGGAGTCAAACCTTATTGAATCGTATATGGCTTGACACCTACCATGTATAGTAGGTGCTCAACATCAACATAATGTCGAAAACTTAACTCTTAGCCTATTGAAAAGCGTTTAAATTGCTCAAAAATAAGTATTTAGTTAATATTCTAAACATTTTGAAAATAAAAAAAAATATTTTTGTGTGTTGTATTTAGTTAATATTCTAAACATTTTGAAAATAAAAAAAAAAATTTTTGTGTGTTGATAAAAACGGATTAATTTGTTGACGAAATCGGAACGTGACAAAATCGGAGCGTGACAAAATCGGAACTTGATAAAAACGGAACATACCTGTACCGAATATTAGCACTTCTAACTAGTGATCCATAGTGATTGTTTACCACGGTTATGGATCACTTCCAAAGAATGTAGATTTCTGCCATGTTAAGCATTGGATTCGACATTTTCAGACAATAATAGCACTAAGGATAAAACTAATAAAACATCAAGGTTTGTCAATTTTGGTTTTTTAGCAGACAAAAATGGGTCGAAAACTTGGTGTGGAGCGAAAACAGTTCATGTCTTAGTTACTACAATGCAGTATCACAAAAAAGGACATTTTACCCTTGTTTCCAACTCTAACACTGCTATTTTTTTTTCTGCAGTAATATGTATGTGACACATTGTTAACTTTCGCCAAATCATACAATACAAAAGCATTGAGTTGAAAATCTCTTGATTTTTCGCACTGATCTGTAATATGTCACAATTTTTAATAATAAGACATTGACACTTTGATGTTTCCAGTGGGCATTTATGCCCTTTGAAGGAAGCACCACACTAGACAACGGACTAGCATGCAACGAAACTTTTTTTGTAAGGAACGCATCCCCCATGCAAAAACAGTATCGGTGAATTCATGAGCTGTAATCATTCACCTTTAGCATTAAGCGTTTCGCACAAATTTGTAGGTGGTACAGTCGTAGACCATTGTATGAGGGTGGCCGCCTTCCCGTCCGTTACCAAAGTCAGAAATTTGGGACTAATCTCTAACTGTTAGACAAGATGGACGCATCCTCTAATGGTCGAGAGCTGTCCTGGCCACGTCCTTGTGAAAGCTGGGGAATGGGAAAGGATGATTTATTGAACAGCTACTTATGAAAGATGCAGAGAACTCTACGACCTCTCATAGGTGTTACGGGATGTTGTGGAATGTTGATGAATAGGGTAGCGCCATAGGATACGTTTGGTAGACGTTCTGGCTGACAAATTTTTATTATTTACGCACTGTGATCATCGCTGCTAATCAGAATAAACTCACCAACTCACCACTCCTCTAACAATGAACACTATATAACATAAACGGACTCTCTTAATTGAGCAGTAACTTCCCAAGTAACAATTCCACAGCAATTTAGCATTCGTGTGGATTTATTAATGTTTTATGACAGTTGCGTGAATGCTATGATAACTAGAGGCGACATTTAACGTTGCTAGAAGTTGATATTTTGTAAGACAGCTCTTAGTTGTTTTCAAAACCTTTTAGAGACAACGTATAAAGTTAAAATTTTGTGGCTACAAAACCAGTTTTATTGTAGCATATAATACCTCATTTAAACTGCTAGTGGAGGCTGAATGACACTTATTTGTGACGGCTATGATAAAAGATCAATATAATACAACTTGTTGTCATAAAAGCTGCTTTTAAACTGATTGACTTACACTTGAATCTTCATAACTTACCTTATTTATACCTCTGAAATCAGCATTTGGGACCTTCAGATGCATTGCGAATGCATTGTGATGCATTACAAATGCATTGGAATGCATTGCAAACACTTATTGCCGATTGAAAAACGACAAACTAATGTCTGTTTTCATTGTTTTTACGAATATTATTCATAATAACATACCCAAACTGCAAACATTGTTGAATGCTGCTTAGTTTCCATAAAAAGCGAAAAAAAGCTGAATCATCTTCAATCAGCATTTATCAAAGCAATTTACATCCACAAATGCCGAAGCATAACCGTGTGCCCTTATTTGTGTATTTATAATGACAAAACAGCATTTGTCAATGGCAATCTATCAATTATGGTTCCACCATATTAATTTCACTCCGGTTGCCATAATTTTATTTGTTCAAATCATATTATCTCCATGAATTTGCTCATAAGATGCTATGGAGTGATGATTAAACTGACTGAATATAATTTAAAGCACAATTACTGCCCAATCAAACAAAGAAATGTTGAATTCTTCACCTGGGGATTTATTTTAGCTATTTCTAATTAACTAGATATATGCCACTTTCAGAGGGGGCACAGGCAAATTCACTTCTTTCTCATCACATTTCACAATAAATCTCACTTGGCACTTAAGATTTGAGCACTATATCAGAAAAAAATCACTTCAAATAAAAAGCACCACAAAATTAATTATCACAGACTTGATTTCAATCTTATTTTGTTTTGTTTACGTTGGAATAAATCGTTATGATAAAATCATTTTCAAGATGAAGCGACATTCATCTAGAACAGGGGACCTGAAAATAGCTACCATTAATGCTATTTTGCTTTATTTGGGTGACATAAATAAACACTTCATAGCCTCTTTTAGAGTGGGCCAACTAGTCACGTTCTAGCCTCCAAGAGGTTTTGGGGGATGCGATGAAGGCAACAGTGCCTTGACCGTGATTTTATTTGCGTTTATTTAAAGCACCCTGGAAGTAATTCATAAAACTAAAATTGTTACTTGGGTTAGCACTGCCCATCAAAACGCACGCACCACGCGAAAAATCGATTATAAAAAAAAACTTTAGTTGGAAATCCATCTCCAACCGAGCATTCACAAATTATAATTTATAAATCAATACGCTTAACACACACAGGAGATAAAAAACGAATTGCGCGAAACGAATTCGGCTCGAGCAAAACGCGCGCAAATCGTAAAAAAAACATAAAACTCTACAAATCATCTTCAGATGTAAACAACAACAAAAAACCTTTTTCACTTTGAAAAACACGTTTCTACAGAACATTTGCACGTGGCATAGCACCATCCTGGGAGGGAGGCACCGATATTACACACGAAATATGACACAAAGTTATTTTGAACTGCAAGAAAACTCCAGCTTGCCAACGACAATCAAGGCAGACTTGATGAAAATCGCTAGTTTTCTTTTGTTGTGTTCCTTCGATCGTTCTGGACAAACATGGAAAAAGGGCCAAAGTTTTCTGTGCATTTAATTTTCGTTTTTATTGGAAAAAGTAAAATACTGCAATAACTGAAATTCAGCGTTATTCTCAAAGAACCTTCTGAAAATTATAGTGAATCCAAAAAAAAAACTCCACAAGAATCATGATGGATATTTGTCTATGAATAACTGTTTTTTTGTATGCTATGGACCTATGCACAAGTTCACTAATTTGATGTTTGAGCGGAGCCGAATTGACTCGTTGCCATATAAAATATTATCAGGGAGATTTCTAAAGGATTTTTTTAAAGGATTTTCGTAAATATCTTACACAATCCCATGAGATTTCCAAATGGATTTTGAATGTTTTTAAAGTGATATCTAAAATAATCCAAGAAGTTATTTCGCAAAATCACGTAAGATTCACAGACATCCAGAAGTTTTGTTGAATATTTTCCGCAATGATTCCCATGTCCAGAAGAACTCCAGAAAGATTAACGGAATAATTTCAAAGGAATTCCCAGAACCATTTAAATGTAACTTTCAGAAGATTCGAAAAAAAAAACAGTAATCAAAGAATCTCATAGTTATTTTTCAAAAGTCCCAGAGGGCGGTCCGGTAGTTTTCTTGAGAAATTTCCATTTGAACTCAAGAGTAACTTTCATAAGACTCCGCCAAGGATCTCAGAAAATTTCCAAGGAAATGGACTGATAAATCACGAAAAAAAAAAACAAGAACACCTCCTTATGAATTTCCAGAAGAATACCAAAGTTTTTTTTATTTTTCAAAGAACCTTAGAAAAAATTCTCAAGAATTACGAATAAATTTCCGGATATTCAAAATTATCTCAGGCAGATTTCTTGAAACAATAAATCATGATTTTTGTAAGAGTTCTTTCCAAACAATTTCAGAGGATAATAAATCTTCGAGCTGTTTAGTAGAATACCTATAAGTAGATGAAAAAAACGAATTTAGTACTATACCATTTAATTCCACTAGAGTTTGTATCCTTTGACAGATACGCGTATTTCGACCTAGTACACGACACTGAAGACGGCCTTACAGTTGAGGTCGAAATACGCGTATCTGTCAAAGGATGCAAACTCTAGTGGAATTAAATGGTATAGTACTAAATTCGTTTTTTCATCTACTTAATTTCAGAGGAATTTTCCATATAAATAGATTTCCAAAAAATCCCCGAGGGACATCTGGAAGTTTCTTAAAAAACCGATTCAAAAAAGGTATGTTTTTGTTTCCGAATTTTCAACATTATATTTCGTTCATAAAAAACACGTGGTCTTAGAGAGGCCAAAACAACGCACAGCCACGAGGGGGAGGGGGTTCTAAAAATTACGACGAGTGCTGTTAAAAACTGAGTTCTGCAATGATTTACGAACAACTTTTTTTTTAGCAATTTTTGAAAGTTGTTATGTAATGATCCATTACGCAACTCAAAACAGTTGCTTAATGAAAAGGCATTGCGTAATGAAAAGTAGTATAATCAAGAAAGCTGACGTAGATCCAGAACTAAAGGGCATCATCAAGTCTCATCAGGATGCAGAACGACATGCATCTCAAAGTACCATGCTTGATCTAATGAAGAAGGCAAACATGGAAGGCGTTGCGTAATGTTTCAGTTGCATAATGAAAAGTAGTTCAATCAATCCCAACATGACTGATTTCAGTTGTGTAGGGTGATGTGCTAGTATCCATCGTATTAAACATTGATCAGTGAGAACTGCAATTTTGATGATGCTGATACAACGGCTTTAGCATTGTAAAATAAAATTTTGATAATTCTTTATCTTTTTTTGGAAATAATGCAAAGAAAATGCATCCTGCCGTATTGTCAATCCGTCGTATTGTTTTCATTTCTGTCGCAATCAGTTTCCAGATTTGTCTCACAACTTGCGGCTCACTGTGAAATAGTGAGTGGTCAAAACACAACATATCAACGCTCATATAAAATGTTTTACTAGAATATATAGATCTACGGGCATCTCCCTCCATTCCTTCAGCATGATGGAATATACTAATTTCTTTTAAAATTTATGGTTCGTCAACAAAATTCAACCCAAACATATGAACACAATTCCTTTGACCGTACAAATATGGCATTTGCTCACAGTGCAGCGAAAACAACACAATCAAAGGAACCGTATTTTTACGTCGAGTATCGCGCACACATTGATGCGCACAAGCTTTTTTTTCTCAGTACGACGGATTGAACTTTGATTACATTCTCAATTTTACGCAGCCGTTGAGAAAATTTCATAAAATTTCGTGAACTATAGAACTTTTACGGCGTGTGATTGGAATGAAATCCTTCAGTGAAGAAGTACGAAGGTTTTCCATAGTGAAAATAAATGCCTGGCGAGGTAAGTCACACAGGGGGGCGGGAAGAAACTTGTATCATAAAGTGGTGTGATTGGTGTCGATCGTTAGGCATTTCTCTCAAATCGTGTTCGTCCATGCGATTTCGGTAAAAAAGTGCAAAGTGGATAATTGAACTGAAGTTACTTAACAAAATACAGTAGTTTTATTGCATTTTTGGTGTACAAGTGTACCGAATTGACTCGGATTCAAATCGTAGATTCGTATCTGTGAGAGAGGTGACAGCTGGCTTAGAAGTCAAGGGAACCTGTCACCAACTGTCACTGGAAAACTGAACATTTGAAGGGTAGAGCGTGAAAACCCGTCAAAAATCAAGTAAACGTTATTAAAATTTCTAGATGTTTCTCGATGATTTCACATTTTAAAAACATGTGAATACTTAAATATAGATGTGTGTAGGCAACCTGCTCTTGATTTTTTATATTCATATCCTTTTTCATAGTGAACAACAAGAAGTGAATATGATTTTGACCAAAATAAGTTCATCAGACCGTAGTGCACAGCTCAAAAATTGAAGAAAGAAGTCAAAGAAGGCAAGAAAACATGCCAACTGTCAGTGGGCTGTCTCCTCTCTCTCAGATTCGTCTGTTGAATCATGAGCTAATCGACTGTGAGAAATTCTTATTTGAAATACTTAGGACGTAGAGGAGGCAGTAGAATATGTAAGTTTACAACAAGAACAGATAGGAGCTTTATGGGGCGTTTCGTGAATACTGATTTACAGACAATTAAGGTGAAGATGAATCGAAGCCAAACTTCAAATTTTCAAGAGCACGGATCTGGAGAACCAAACATCCGTTTAAGCTGAAAACCTAATCGATTGGTCACTAGCTGGTGGTGACCAATCGATTAGGTTTTCAGCTTAAACGGATGTTTGGTTCTCCAGATCCGTGCTCTTGAAAATTTAAAGTTTGGCTTCGATTCACCTTCACCTTAAGCACACGAATAACTCATAATATGGCTGAAAACTGCATACGGCGTCTTACCTGATCTTTCTTTGAAATTGAACAACAATGGAAGTGTAAAAATTTGTAACAGTTATTTAACAGCCTATCTGATTTAGAAACTATGCATGTTACTACTCATGAATGCATATGTAGGTTTTCTTGAAATATGTTTATTCTCAATAATAATATAACTGTAACGGCATTTTCGTAATTGCAAAAAAATGTAGTATGCAACTCGTGGCAAAACTCGATTTTTTCAGCACTCGTCGTATCTATCCAACGAGACAAGCCTCTCGTCAGTCTCGGAAACCAAGACTGACGTGGCGTTACTATCGGACCCATACCGCATACCAGTCAACAACGGGAACTGGGTGGCGGATAGGTCCCAACAGCTAGCAGCTATAGGGACGACAAGACGATACCTAATCCAAGAAGTAGTCGCTAGCTCGAATGACGGTTTTGCGATAGCAAAAATCAAAGGCCTGTTCTATTGCAGTTGTTACGCTCCCCCAAGGTGGTCGATTGAGGAGTTTTCCCACATGGTCGACAGGATGATAGCCGAACTAGCTAATCGGCAGCCAGTAGTGATAGCTGGCGACTTTAATGCATGGGCAGTGGAGTGGGGTAGCCGCTTCACCAATCAAAGAGACCAGCTATTGTTGGAATCCCTGGCCGCATTAAATGTAGAGCTGGCAAATGTGAGTACAGTGAGTACCTTCCGCAGAAATGGTGCAGAATCGATTATCGACGTGACGTTTTGTACTCCTAACCTGTTAGGTACCATGAACTGGCGCATTGATGACGGTTATACTCATAGCGATCATCAATCGATTCGCTATATAGTATAATACCAGACGGACGAAAGGCAGCGCGATGTAACCCGACCCAAGCCCGAGGTTGGAAAACAGCGCGCTTCGACGTCGAAGTATCCACCGAAGCCCTCAGGCGCGAACGGAACACTCTGGACCTAAACGGTGAAGAGCTAGTTGCTGTGATATCACGAGCGTGTGATGCTTCCATGCCGAGAAAAGTCCCTCATAGAGAGAACAGGCCGCTGGTGTAGGTACTGGTGGTGTGAATCAATTGCAAATCTTCGAGCAATCTGCCTTCGGGCTAGACGAAGAATGCAACGCGCACGCACAGAAGCACGAAGAGAAGAACGCGGTGCAGCATTCAGAGAGGCAAAGTTGGCTCTCAAAAAGGAAATCAAGAGTCGAAAACGGGCATGATAGTCTATGCGAGACTGCCAATTCTAGTCCATGGGGTGACGCCTACAGAGTGGTAACGGCTAAGACCAAAGGTGCCATAGCGCCCCAAGAGAAGTCGCCCGAGTTGCTGCGATCGATAATGTACTCTTCCCGCACCATCCCATAAGCCCATGACCCCCAGCGCCGTACGCAACGCTGCATTGATCAAGGAATCTTCCCGGATGTATGGAAGCGACAGAAATTGATGCTACTACCAAAGGCGGGGAAACCACCAGGTGACCCGTCGGCGTATAGACCTATCTGTCTATTAAGGTGAAACATCTCTGAATCCAAAGATGACCGTCACAATGGCCGACTTGTGACCCTACTCGCGTTTTTAAAGGCACTAAACTTGAGAAATAGTTGGCAAACGTTTCTTCTTCTTCTTCTTCTTTCTTTTCCGAGATGGTGGTTGTCAGCTCGAGTGTTTGGGCCAGTGTCTAGACTATATGCCCACAAACGTTTCTGATCTTCTTATTTCAGGCTTTCTGCTAGTGCACAAACCCAAAATAAAAAGTACACTGTTGTTGTATGCTTTCTTCGAGAGATTTGTGCCTTTAAAGTTTAAGTGCAATCTTAAAAGATGATTCCAAGCTGTTTCACCTTAAATACGACGTGCAAGTTATTGGAGATGATGATTCTCAACAGTCTAGTACCGTATACGGAAAGTGCGGACGGCCTGTCCAACAATCAGTTTGGATTCAGTGAAGGTAAATCTACTCTGGACGCCATCCAGTCGGTCGTTCAGACAGCTGAGGTGGCATTCGAGCATAAAAGGAGCGGCATCCGTTACTGCGCGGTTGTCACTCTGGATGTGAAGAATGCGTTCAACAGCGCAAGCTGGGAAGCAATAGCACACTCGCTTCACCGCTTCAAGGTACCTATGCAGTTGTGTAAGCTTCTAGAAAGCTATTTTGGTGGTAGGATGCTATAGTGTTGTCCTTTAATCACTTAAATTTAATAATTGTTTTGCATTAATGTTCCTAAAACAAAACATATTATTAAATGAAGAAAAATATGAAATCGTGAAAATTCTCTGGGTCATGAATACAAGATTGATAAAAAAAATGACAGTTATATAAATAATCTCAGATAACAGCCTACTAAGACACTGCAAAAAAATCGGAAGGCAAGAAATGTCAAATATGAATTACCCCTTGTTGTTTTAAAGCGAGCGTAAAAAGCTGGATAGTCGAGACAAACAACGTTCTTTTATGATATGCAACAAATAAATTAATGCTCTATGAAATTAAATTTAATCGTGTGCATCGATGATCAATTCAAAATTGATTTTTCATAAGGGCTCTTCATCGAATTAACTTTATCTACGTTCTTTTTGCATTATTACAGAAAACTGATTAAAGTATAAAGCCCGATTCGCTGCTGACAAGTAATTTCTCGGCCTATCTTGATGCATGGAAAATTTCTGCAAGGAATCGATCAAGAATGCGCTTTTTTCTGATCGCAGTACGCAGTTGAAAAGAGATGTCAGTTCAAACGGGAGTCGCTGTAGAAAATTTCTGCAAGGAATCGGCGAGAAATTTCTTTAGCGATTCCTGTTCAGCAGCAAATCAGGCTTAAGAATCACCATATCTTGCTCCATGAACAAAAAATAACACAGAATAATTTAATTTAACAAAATAGCGAAATGCTAAAGAGTGGATTAATGAAGAGATATCGCTCATATCAGCTAATCCCTTATGAACGAACAGTATCGTATTTCAACCCTCCTATCAATTTCGCTTGAATTTACGGTACCTTATTTTTCTGCTAAAATTTCTTTAAATCCAATCAACATTGCATCATTTAAGTATGTTAAGCCAAACAGGCTACCGTGAAAAACAAAACATGAAATATCAAGTTCAAATCTACTCACCCATGACTTGAACCCGGCAAATGGCACAGGTGTCGCACTCCACATCCCAGCTCCACATGGCCACCGCATTCCACTTTTTTAAGGTGAACATTTTGTCCGGTTTCACGTCGTCGAATTTATCACACGAATTTTCATTTTCGTCACCCATTTTCGAATGCACTACGAAACGTTCCACTAAACTTTCCTGCTAGTACTGAAGATTACTCCCTCATAAGAGAAAGTAAACAACAACAAACTGCGAAACAGGCAACAGCTGATACGGGGATCTGTCAAAGTGACAGACCCTTCAGAAAAATATTCTTTCATTTGTACTAAAATTTGTTCTGTCCAAAGGCCTTTTTATTTAACCCGTATCTGACCGGGTTAGGTTTTTTTATATTAATATTGTTGTGAATTGTTGTGCACAACATGTTCATGAACGTTAAATTCTACTGGTTTAGATGTGGTTTTCACTACACGCAAAAAAAAGTGCGTTAAAAACTACCATTTTACGGGGTTAACTTAAGCGCTCGCACCGGCAATTTTCAGCAGACCAGAAATGCGCTTGATTTTACCATGTCCGTAGTCGAAATCAGATTGTTGTAATTTATTTCTGTCAAATGTACCAGATATGTAGTGTGTAGTAAACTAGTAAATAGTAAAAATAATAAATTGGTCTGAAATTTCAGGTCTGGTAGTTTCAAGAATGGGCGTAGTCAGCTAAAATAGTTATTTTTACCACAAATATTTTTTTCCCGTGTAAATGCAATCCAAAGGCTTCTAGTTTCATATGCTGGCACAAGTGGACCAATTTATTTCCTATGGCCGGAGTTTTTCCGGTGTCCTGGGTCAGGTCGAGTAAAAAATAGATCAACTTCCTTTTCTGAACAGATTAAATGGTTTTTAAATTCCTCTAATTTAACAGAAAACGGAAATTATGTATCCTCGGCTAATATTGCGATATAGGTGGACAACCGATTGCGGTAAAGGTCACCTTATGGTCCTCCGGAACATCCGTGAAAGAGGACAATTTTTTTTTAATTTGACCTAGAGAACTGGAATTTTTTTTGAAACGACTTGCAATGATGAGCTTCAAGATAGTTTACCATATTGGCCCATTTCGGTCCTCCGGAAGATCCGGACTGTGGAGTTTGCAAATCTATTCCGCTGGAATCGCCCAACGCAGGAGCTACAGAAACACAACCTACACTGGCGATGGTTGAGAGATGAAAGAGGCAGAGCGATGCTGTCGTCAACGCTCATTTAGTATGCGCGTGTATGTGTGTCATTCGCGCGCTAAGAAGTAGGGAATGTAGATGGATTCTATAAAGCGTTAGGGTGTGCCCCACATCCCACTTCTACTTAAAAAAAAATACAATCATAGGGGTTTGTCATTTTTTGTATTAAGATAATGTATTTCGCAATACACATATTTTCCCAGCTATCAGCACCGAAAAAATCTGGATCCTTCAAGGCTCTTCCCTAATACGCAGAAAATACGCCAAAAATTAGAAAAAAAAAATACTTGGGATGGAATCTAAGAACTTCTAACTCTACTTCAATACTTGAACATAACGTATGGCTTTCGCTATCGGTTGATGTAGGATATCTCTACTAACATACACATTGGTTTCTCAGTCTTCCAATACGCCACTTTATTCCCTAGTGCTATTGCATCTTTCGGATCATCCTAAATCTTAATCAAGATCTTCCTTTGAGTGCTCCTTAGTAAAGTAATCCTTCAGGCAAGCATCACCATTCTCGTCAGTTTCATTACCAGGATAAGATCATGTGCTGCTGGACTAATCCATTTACACTGCCACAAAAGTTCAATCCAAAGGACGCAGCGGCTTAACCTTCCCAACAAACATGCCTCGCAAAGCACAAAGTTCTTGATACAGATCGAATATTCGTGCTTCACCAAAGACAACTGTAGTGAGTAACTCAAGCATCGAATGAAGGAGATCACGAAAAATAGCAGAAAATTGTTGTTCTTTTCTCACTACGCTTTTGAGCGGCACATTTTCTCTAGAAATGACGATGTTGAGTGTTTTGTGTTTGTTGCTTCATCCTCAACAGAGTACCCCATGCTCTCTCGCTTTCGCATTGAGCTTGACTATGTTTGTCTTTGTTCTTCGTAGGTTTTCGAGTAATTCGTCCGCTTTGCTGTAAATGGATGAGAGGCGAATCCGCTGTATTCGGTTCAGTCCATAGTGGTCAGTGAGGGATATTTAATACTCGGTATGAACGTGAATATAATAAACCACGAGGCTAAAGACTTCTACAGTACGGGGTGATTGCTGCTATCTTGTTTTTTCCATAGTTAGTGTTACATCACGAGGTTAGCCAACCGATCAAATTCCATCGCGATTTTTTTTTCCCGGAAGTGGTGAAGTATCAACAATAAACATTGGTCATTCAACACAACAACCTTGCTGCGTATCAGGCATTCCCAACTATGCATTAATTACATGGAGCCACAAATCAACCCAACTTTGACTGCTATTGACTAAAATCACCTGTGCTGTGGGATAACCCAAATTTGACTTATTCCACAGACATTCAACGCTGGGTCAGTGCGACTCTCCCTGTTTTGACTACATTACTGTTGCGAGAGCGGCAAAACAACCCAAACGTGGGTTAAAACTCAATGCAGTTTACTCAAATTTGAGTTAAAGAACTTAATTTTTAGGTAGTCTGATTTCTCCGTGTACAGCAAGCATGAAACTAAAAGTCATACTTACTTCCTTCAGAAACGAAATAACAGAACCGTTTGTTTTCTTTATTTTTACCAGTCTTGTACAAAGCGTTCCACTTGCACATGAGTAAAATCAATACCCATTTCAACATGCACACGTCCCAATATGCGAAACAAAAATCTATATAAATTAATTACTTGGTAGTCTTCCGTGCGTCCCGAACACGTACACAATTACTGTTTCATACAGAAACGCTTGTGCATGGCCTTCACGTCATTTACTCTTAGCTGAAAAGCATTTGTCATTCGAATGTCCTGGTATTCTTCTTGTTTTAAATAAAACGTTCTTCCCGAAACGCTTTTTTTCTCATGCAACGTCGTCCCGAAGTGCTTGAACATCGGATTCATACCATCTACTAGCTGAAAAGCATACCCACTCGGTATTTTTCTTCTTTTTTTTCGTCATAAAACGTTCTTCCCGAAACGCTTTTTGTTTCTCGTGCAACGTCGTCCCGAAGTGCTTGAAGATTCACACCATCTCTTGACTGAAAATCATTTTTCCATTCGAGCGTCCCGCCCGGTTTCTTCTTTTTTTTTTCAAATAACGTTCGTCTCGAAACGTTTTTTCTCATGCAACGTCGTCCCGACTTGCTTGAACATCGGATTCATACCATCTACTAGGTGAAAAAGCATTTTTTTTTTCATTCGAGCGTCCCACTCGGTATTTTCCTTTTTTGTTGTCATATAACGTTCGTCCCGAAGTGCTTAAACATCAGATTCACACCTTCTTTTCACTTTTTTTTTCCTACAGCCATCCTGGCTGATCTTGCCACCTTAGCACTTATTGAAATAATGAAACTTGCCAACTCTTGCTGTTTCTTGTAATATAATCACTTCACTTGTTTTAATTTGTTACACATGTCCTGCGAAAGGCGATTCCCACTGAAATTCTTCTATCGAGCCTTCCGAAAAAGAAAGTTCAATAGAACGCTGGCAGGAATCGCCATTGTGGAGTTTGCAAATCTATTCCGCTGGAATCGCCCAACGCAGGAGCTACAGAAACACAACCTACACTGGCGATGGTTGAGAGATGAAAGAAGCAGAGCGATGCTGTCGTCAACGCTCATTTAGTATGCGCGTGTATGTGTGTCATTCGCGCGCTAAGAAGTAGGGAATGTAGATGGATTCTATAAAGCGTTAGGGTGTGCCCCACACGGACCATCCGTAAAAGTGAAGACATATCCTGAAAGTTGACCTACAGAGTTGGATTTTTTTTTCAAACTGCTTGCAGTGATGATCTCTAGATTGGTATATCATATTGGCCTAGGTATTATATTGAATGGCAATTTCTTGGTCCTCGGAAAGATCCGGAACATCCGTTAAAGTGGACATATCCTGAAAGTTGGCCTATAGATCTGGGATTTTTTTGACCCGTATAGGCCTGAGTGAAAGAAAAATTACTAAAACTCTCACCGCTCAGCGAATACTTAACGGATTTCAATGATTTTTTGTCAGTATATTCGTACACGTATTTAGTTTATAAAAGTGGGAAAAGGATCTCGGGAATAATCATGTAGCCGGAGTTATTGCGGTGGATCACTGGGTCAGGTCGGGTGATGAGAGTTTTGTGCTTCTGTGCCCCTGGAGGTAGGCAAATTTCAAGTCACAGATAATTTACAGAATCGGCTATAATGTGGCCACTATAACAAGGAGTTTTAAGAAAAACGCATCAGCGTAAACCTTCTGATAATCGATTATATTGAATAATTATGTCAACTGCATTTGATTGATCCACCAAATGACCATTTTTGGATCCCCGGGATGCCTCAACTTTATGAAAAAGGCACAATGTGTATCTTAACATCTGTGTCAAGCTTATGGGAGAACGCATTTAATGAACTTTTATGTTCGATCTATACTTTTAGAGATTTGAAACGGTTTAGTATCTAACAAATCTAGAGCTGGTTCTTCAGGACATCGAGTCCGAGTGGCCGCATCTGGTACACTCTTAACAGTGCAAAACTATTAATTTATAATGTTGAATATCAGATCTTAATGATTTATGCAAATTAAAATGATTGCCCTTGAAAATAAATAAAAATAACTTGGCATGTCCCAAAAAATCGCCTTTTTTACCCGACTTGACCCAGTATCCCACCGCAATAACTCCGGCTACAGGAGTATTTCCGAGTTCCTCTGGCCACTTCTAGAAACTAGATATGTATTGTGACGGCCGAGTGAAAGTACTCACAATAGTTTAACTTGTTTAATCACTTTATTATTACTAAATTAATACAGCTTTCTTCAGCGCCTCGTGCGCTCATGATGGCGAGCAAAAACCGTTATGTTCTGACTGATCGCACAGAAGGGAAAACAAAGACATTGTATTTTGAAGGTATGCGCGATCAAGATATACGAATGTAGGTTTGTATAAAAAGTAGCAAGGTTTATGTAATGTAATTTAAGGTCAAGATATAACACTTCTCCCCTTTGTCAAAAGAAAATACTGTTAATACTTCAACAAAATCATAAATTCAATCTTTGGGGAGGTTTCACAGTACGACTGGATCGTCGTAGAGGTACAGTAGACTCCGATCGACCAGCCTCGGTAGACGCAAAGCGCTCTGGAGTAGGAGCAAGCGCCGGCGCCGTAGCAGCATTAGGGCAGGAAATCACCAGTGTCGCATTGGTAGTTTCTGCTTGTGGTAGCGCAGGCACTACCGCATCAGCTGCTGAATCCACCGCAGAAGAAGCAGTCAAGTTCGGCTCGTATCGTTCAATGAACTCCTCTTCCTGTGGAGTGTCCACCGAAACGTCTTGTAGATCAGCGCCCACACCGACTATGTGGTCGATGTGACGCTCCCAGATTCGTCCATCGTCGAGACGTACAGCATATCGCAGTTTTCCGAGCTTCTCGGCAATCCGTCCAAACTTCCACTTGTCCTTGGACAGGAAATCTCTCACACGTACTCGGTCTCCATCCAGGAACTGACGCACGATGATATCCGCCTTGCTTGAAGTTTCGATTTTTGGAAGTAGCAGATCTAGCCTTGATCGAATCTGTCGACCGAACACGAGCATTGAGGGTGATTTACCAGTTGACGGATGAATCATTTTGCGGTAAGTTAGTAGGATGTTACACAATTCCAGGTTCAGCTGAGACTTGGAGCACTTCAACGCCTTCAACTTCTGTTTGATGGTTTGAACGTACCTCTCAGCTTGTCCGTTCGTTGCCGGGTGATACGGTGCACCCATCTTGTGTACTACACCGTTCATCTTCAGGAATCGCTGGAATACCTCTGATGTAAATTGGACGCCATGGTCGCTCACCAGAATTGACGGAATGCCAATCTTACTGAAGATTTCGCGACACATGCTAACGGTGCACTCAGCCGTGGTGGATCTGCAGATCTGAACCTCCGGCCACTTGCTGTAAGCGTCAACGAGGGACCAGCAAAGTCGACATGGACCCTTTGGAAAGGAGCACTCGGAGTTTCCCAGCAATGAAGGTCCATCTTCGTTGGCTCGGCACGTACCGACTGACAGTCGGCGCAGTTTGATACCATCTCCTCTATATCCCGGTCCAATCCAGGCCACCAGCAATATCCCCTTGCCAACGACTTAGTACGAGTTGTCCCGAAGTGAGCAGAATGTAATTCCTCCAGAACACGTTTCCGGAGAGCAGCAAGCACGTACACTCGAATTCCCCGAAGCAAGCATCCTTTTTGCAGGGAGAACTCATGCTGTTCTACTCCTAAGCGATCCTTCGCATCCACCAGTTGTCCGTGTTTGATTCCTTGGAGAAGCTTCTGCACCGTTTGATCCTCCGCCATAACTTGACCTAGTTCAGCAGCAGTCAATGGTAGTATGTCGATTTGACTCAACTCCACAACATCGGATTCTTCTATCTCGTTCTCGGGATTGGTTTTCTCCAACGGAAATCTGGACATAGCATCAGCATTTGAGTGATTGGACGACTTACGGAACCGGATTTGATAGTCGAAACTCTGCAAAAAGGTAGCATAATGCTGCATCCTTAATGCAGACATGACCGGCAACTCTTTATGCTCCCCGAAGATCTTCGAGATAGCCTGATTGTCGGTAAGCAGGGTGAACTTCCGGCCGTAAAGGTATTGGAAGAATTTCTTCACTCCAAATATGACGGCGTACGCCTCCTTGTCCACCTGCATGTATTTTTGCTGCACACGACTGAGGGTTTGGGACGCGAACTGAATAGGACGTTCAGTCCCATCGGGATACACGTGGCTTAGTACCGCCCCTACTCCGTAGGGCGAAGCGTCCGTAGCTAGCAGTAGTGGCAACTCCGGTGAATAATGGACAAGACAGTTGTCGGATTGCATCTGTTCCTTAACTTTCCCGAAGGAATCCTCGCATTGCTTGGTCCATCTGAACGGTACGTCATTCTTGAGCAAGTTGTTCAGAGGATACAGCACCGTCCGTAATAATTAATAAATCCGACGAACGACCGAACTTCGTCCACGTTTTTCGGTCTGGGCATATCCTGGATAGCTTGCACCTTCTTCCGGATCTTGTGGATGCCGTCCTTATCAATCAAGTATCCGCAATACTCAATGTTGTCCACGAAGAACTCGCACTTGTCCTTGTTGACTCGTATTCCGCACTCGTTCAGCCGCCGAAGTACTTCCTCCAGCCGACGCAAATGAACTTCTTCGTTCTCACCTGTGATCTTAATATCGTCCAGGAAAACACTAACGCCTTCTATTCCTTGTAGTATGGCTTCCATTTGGCGCTGCCAGATGGCCGGAGCCGACGCAACACCATACATGAGCCTGTTCGGACGATAAAGACCACGATGTGTAGACAGCGTGAGTATTTCCCGATGTTCCGGTGCCACTTCGAGTTGCAGGTACGCTTGGACGAGATCAATCTTGCTGAACTTTTTTCCTCCAGCTAGCAAAGCGAATAGCTCGTCCACCGTAGGCAGGGGATGCTTGTCCACTATGAGATTCGGATTCACGGTTTGCTTGTAGTCTCCGCAAATCCTCACGCGATTCTGCGACTTCTTGACGGGAACAATCGGCGTCGCCCAGTTACTGGAGTTAACTTTCGTGAGTACGCCTTCTGCAACCAGTTTCTCCAGCTCATCCTCAACTGTCTTAAGCATGTTGAATGGTATTTTCCGTGCCTTCAGGAACACTGGTCGTGCTTCCTTCTTCAGTGGTAGGTTAGCTTGAACGTTGGAAATCCTTCCGATTGAGGCATCGAACACCTTTGGAAATTTCTCCAACAACGCCCGCAAAGCAACGTCGCGGCATGGGGAAGCAGTAGCAGCAATCGCACTAACAGCAATCGGTCCCTGAAGCACGCAGCTCCAGTCCACCGACATCTCGCTCAACCACTCGCGGCCGAGCAATGGATGCTTCCCGGAATTCACCACGTACAGCGGCAATTTCATCGTTTTTCCATTGTACTTAACACTCGCGTTGAAGACACCAAGCACATCGATGCTGGTATTGCAGTAGCTAACCAAATCCGTATCGCTTTTGCACAACCGCGCACCCGGGAAGAACCTGTTTTGGTCCTCCGCACTGATGATACTTACCGGCGAACCAGTATCAACCTCAAATCGAACGCACTTGCCATTCACGTAAACATCCATTAGCAGCTTTTTGCAACGCGACGACGATTCGACCGTACAAACTTCTCGCACTTCCACACGTTCGGGGCGTTGACGATCGCCAGATTGGTCTACGTAGTTCGTTTGAACCGAATGAGGTTTGTTCGTCGACCGTGAATCGGATTTCGCCGCGGCAGATTTCTTTAGGCAAACTTTCGCGAGATGCCCGGTTAATTTACAATACAAGCAAACCGTTTGTTTATGTTTGCACGCATTCGCGAAGTGCGATTTTTCACCGCAACGATAGCAACTTCCGTCATTCGCACTTTTACCCGCACTTTTGTTTTTCTTTTTTACCTGCTGGGTGTTGCACTGCATGTACCTCCTGCCTGGTTGAACCACCTTCAATCGCAGCTCCTCCTTTGCGTGAAAGCTCCATGCTCACGGCAATATCGCGAGCATCCTTCAGCGTTAGCTCCCGCCTCTCCAGCAGCCGGCTCCGAATGTCATTTCGTTTGATGCCAAACACAAGCTGGTTGCGTAACGCCGTCTCAAGGTACGCACCGAAATTGCACGTAACCGCAATCCTCCGTAGGGCCACCAGGTATTCATCCACCGTTTCGTCGGCAGATGCGGCAT
Organism: Aedes aegypti; assembly: GCF_002204515.2. NCBI lineage: Eukaryota > Metazoa > Arthropoda > Insecta > Diptera > Culicidae > Aedes > Aedes aegypti. Next base: position 147,811,271 of record NC_035108.1, read on the forward strand.
CTTTGTCGCCCTGGCGGCGGCACTTGAAGCGAAAATTTTCGCTGATTTCCAGCGGCTGCGGGCTGAAGAAGTCGTCCAACGTCGTAACGATTTCCTGGTACGTCTTCGTTCGGGGGGAATCCGGGGCAACCTTGTCGCAAATGACATCGTAGGTTTCGGACCCCATGTAATGCAGAAGAAAATGCGTTTTCATCTGCTCGTCTGCAACTCCGTAGATGAGGAAAGCGGTCTCGAGACGCTCAACCCACCGCATTCATTTTAACTTACGTTTGTCGAACGATTCTATCGCAAACGTTGGTGGGGGCAAAACAACCGGAACTCCCGCAGCAGCACCGTTTCCGCCAGCTTGAATTTCACCGGGATTCGCCATCCTCCGTCGCCAGAACTATTGTGACGGCCGAGTGAAAGTACTCACAATAGTTTAACTTGTTTAATCACTTTATTACTACTAAATTAATACAGCTTTCTTCAGCGCCTCGTGCGCTCATGATGGCGAGCAAATACCGTTATGTTCTGACTGATCGCACAGAAGGGAAAACAAAGACATTGTATTTTGAAGGTATGCGCGATCAAGATATACGAATGTAGGTTTGTATAAAAAGTAGCAAGGTTTATGTAATGTAATTTAAGGTCAAGATATAACAATATGTGGACCAGTATACTGACAAAAAATTATTTGAATCCGTTAAGTATTCGCTGAGTGGTAAGGGTTTTAGTATTTTTGCTTTCACTCAGGCCTTTACGGGTTAAACGGCTTGCAGTGATGAGCTTTAAAATAGTATACCATCGTTGTCTAAGTATAATCTCGATTGGCTATGTTTTGGCCCTCCGAAAGATCCGGAACATCAGTAAAAATGAAATACTGGCCATTTTCTAACAGAGCGGCAATTTCTTCCAAACAATTTGCATACCGTTTTGATTCATATTACGGACACTTAAGGCCTCAGTGAAGTATAACCCAGCATAGAGCATACCAAATAAACCATTCTGTATGATTCCTTAGCGTTATCGAGCGTCGGAAACCCTTAACTTTTGAATGGTGGATAAAGAATACGCTTCTGCAACTTGAATAATTTTAAATAAATCAAAATGTGTGGCCTTTTCATGATTCTTATTCCGGACGCTTCCTCACTTTTGCCTCATATTTCGGACACTTTGATTCGAATTCCGGACAGCTCATGACAATCATTAATAGAAAAGTCGAATCATAAATTAAAATCGTCAAACCACTAAAGAGACGTCTAAGATAGTTAGGCATTATAAATTTGCATAGATATTTATGGAAAAAGCTTATTAAAACGAGCCTCGAAAGTGACAACTTTTGAATGGCAAAAATTGAAACATTTCGTGTGAAATGTTTCCCATACAAAATAGAGTGTCCGGAATTTGAAGCTGTCCGTAATATGAATCAAAACGGTACGTGATTTCAGAATCGTATCAATGCCGTTGCTGTCGTCTAATCCTATGTGGCAGTTTTGTGGTCCTTCGAAAAATCCGGATCATCCGGATGAATGGACATTTCTTGAAATTCGGTTTTGAGAGCTGTGATTTTTTTTAAACGGCTTTTATCTTTTACATTTATTAGAAGGTTTAAGCGCCGTCAGGCATTACCCATCCGAATTCATTGGATTTGATTTACAAATTCATATTGCTTCTTAACGAACTAAGATAAATTTGGGGAACCGCAAAACCGAGAACTTTTTAAACGGTTTGTAGTATTGTCCACGTGGTTAAAGCATCATTGCCTCCGAAACATCTTGAATGGCCATTTATTGTTAATAATAGGGTCCTAAAGCCCTGTCCCGATTTTAGTGCCAAACGCTTAAGTTTAAGCCAAAAACACATGTTTACTCAATTTTCTAATGTTTTCCGTTGGTTTAAGTCGAAAAATCATTTTTTTCGATTTTGTCACACCCCTTGGCTTAAACTCAAATTTTGGGTGTATTTTGTTTTCCGTGTCCCTTCCGAAATGTCAGATAGGAACAACCCCAGTGTTAAAACTTAAAGACCTGTGGTGTTTTTGTCGACTAAGCGAACGTCAATCATGATCAAAAGAGTCAAGGTTCATTTATGGACCCCATTTTTAAATTCAAGTTTTAATATGATATAGCCGTTATTTGAGCGGGAAAAATTGCTAAAGTAGTTGAAGTAATATGCTCTTTCGGGTTGTTAAATAAAAACAAGATTTTATTAAAAATTTTAGGACCCAATTGACCTAGGGAGCTGCAATTTCTTTCAAACAATTTTCAAACGTGATTATATAATCGGGTCAATGTCATTAACGTCTTGAAGGGGATAAATAACCACTTTGTGGTCCTCCGGAAAATCCGGATCATCCGGAAATGTGGACATTTCCTTGAAGTTTACCTAGAGAGTCGATATTTCTTCTAAATAATTTACATTTGTGGTTTAAGAATCATATGAATGACATTTCCATTGTTAATAGTCACTGTATGATCATGAATAAAATCTGATACAATTTCTTCTTGGAAATTGCATTCGTGGTTTCCGAATCGTGTCAATGTCGTCACCGTCGTCTGATTTTAATTGCCACCTAATTAAAAGGTTTTAATCATAGGGTGACCATCTCCTGGAGATTCAAAATCAGGACATTTTAAAATTTTCACAATTTTTCTTTGCATATTCCAAAATCTATTACTTTTTCGAAGTCACTAGTTTATTTTGACTTTTGATTTTGCTAGGTATCTGACAAGTATTTTTTTCAAGGTTATTGTTTGAAATCTGTCATAAATCATAAGGGGCTGTTATGTATTTCGATAGTCCATTTGCCTGAGTGAAGATCTCGCTAGAAAATTATTAGAATGAAAAATAACAGTGTTTTCGGAGATTGATTAAAGATCAGTTTAGAATCTTTTTAGAAGTATCACAAAGAAGCTCTCGTTAGATTTCCATTAAGATGATAAGGATTTCGCTGGAAACTCACGAAAAATCATACAAAAAAAGAACACAATCAAAGTTGTTTAAGGAAATTTTTATAATTTTACATGCAAAAAAAATTCAGTGTTTTATATGTTTTTTGAAAAGTTGAAATCTTAAGCTTTCATTCCAGAAAAAAAAGATTGGAAATCGGTTGAGCTGTTCAAAAGTTGATTTTTTAAAAATAAAAAATCTAATGCGCTGAGACCTACGGTGTGTGTCGAAAATAAAAAATGACTGATTTTTTTATTTTCAAATAAATGTATTTCAAAAACTAAGAAACATACACCGCTGAAAATTTGACAGTAAACGTAAAATTTTGATTTGATTTATTTGGTCTTCGAATTAAATAAAAATACATCGCACAGACTTCAATTCCGTAGAATCCTTAACCTAAATGTTTCCTTAGCTATGTTAAAGTCGTACAAGTGATAAACATTATTAACCTTCCAGTCGTCGCGTGGTTTGCCACCGCCAGATCCGCCATGCTGCTGCTGTGTACGAAAAGTGAAGTTTTTTCACCTGTGTTGTACAAAATACAACAGCGCAACGACTGAAGTGTTAAACATTTTACAGCATACATCAAGCGGATTATTTTGCCCATATAACGTTCGATGAGCAGCGTGTCGGAATAGTGCAGTCCCCCGTAGGAGCCTCACAGGGGTGTTAAAACTTAATTTGCCTAACAGACCAGAGCAGTCGATGTTATCTTTGAGCAGATCAAAAATGAAAAGCTGCTTGAGAAGAGTTCTCCTGTTGCGTAGTGTAGGTAAGTCGACGAGTGCACAGCGATGCTCGTATGAATTAAATGGTATTTTTTTATCATACCGACGCGACGATGGTATTTTAATTTGAGATTCATCACTGCAAGTCGTTCGAAAAATAAAAAAATATTTTTTTTTCCTCCCAAAATATTGATAGAATTCCCAAATTCGGAAGATTTCAACATCAGGTAAGCTTTTTAATAGATTTAGTTAAAAACCTCGGCATGATTGTGGTACATTTCATTTCAGATAACTGAATCTAGTAGAACTTCTGCGTCTTGGCTCACTTCTAGGTCCCAACATTTTATGAAAAAAAAAACACATTGTCTTTAAGCATATTGTTAATATAGAGTGAATAGACCCACGTGGAGCGTACAATAGATTAATTGGGGTTTTATTTCAAGATTTATTCGAAAAGTAGTTTTGACGGAACAGAAAAACTGAGCTTAGGCATTTGGTGGTTGATCAGCAATAGCCAAGCTGCGCGAGATAAAAATAATTGCTGAAAGCCAGCAATCGAGCTGTCAAAAAACATTGCTGTAAGTTCAGCAATGTTCTGAATTACTGATTCAATTGCTGGATTTACAGCACAATAAAAATCAGCAAAATTTTGCTGGCTTCCAGCAATAAAAATTTGGTGTGTACAGGGATTAGGTTGGGAGCATCTCGATAGGCGAACGTGAGGTGATCGAAAAATAAAAGCAACACTTCGAAGAGCACATGAATAGCGCTGAGAGTACAGGCAATGAAGGTCGAGACAACGGAGAAAATGCCTTCGTCAGTACTGCGGAAGATGGAATCTAAGCAGCCTCAACTTTGAGGTAGGTTAAGGATGTCATTCACCAGCTCAAGAACAATTAAACTACTACGGAATATTGAAGGATTACGACGATGTAATGGAGAGCCGTGTTTAACAGTCGGGATGAGATTTTCACGAGATCCAGCCATTTTGTTTGCTTTGCCTATGATATGGATATTGTCGGCTGAACATTTGAAAAGGTGGCAGATGTTTAAGATGCTGTAACAATGGAAAGGGAAGCCCAAGCGTTACGACTTATACAATTTTGTTAACATTGTCATACAAAAGCGTTACCAAGGGGGTTACGTACACACTTAAATTATTTTACGGATTCCTCCCAAGGAACAATTGGTAGCTTTTAAGATACTTACGTGCTTAATACAAGCTGCATAGCAGCAACCATTGCTGAACTAATTTTTAGTTGAATCATTAATTGAATAAAATTAATTTCCGCTTATAAAAAAGCTGTTATTCCACTTGCAGTTTGTGTTTTGAATAAGAGCTGAATAAACCTCCGAAAATGCAAATAGAGTAGCTTTTGTTCTACAACACATAAGAAGTTTAACAATTGACTGATTAAAAGCTTCTATAGGTTGTAGCCATCATTTTAGTAGAATATTGAACATTTGATAAACAACAAATCGTACAAAAGTTTCGGTGTCTAATACTTAAAATGTCGACCAGCATGATTAGTAAAACTTATAAACAATGTGAATAACAGTATATGAGTATGCTCTTATTCAAGCAAAACATATTATATCGTTTTATGTTATTTTCAAATGTTTCAAATGTTTTTCAAATCAAATCCAAGACGTGTATGCGATGGATGGATTAACGTAATGGACGTAATGGCGACGTAATGGATCAACGAGGGTAAAGTTCGAATCACATTGGATTAAAAATATCAAAATTTAAATTTTCCAAATGTAGTGATCATCATCTGCGACTTTTTTGATATCGGAAAAAGTTACTAACCATAACATTTTTAATGATAATCGAAGTATAAATAATAATTTAACAATAGTTACATGAAAGTGGTTACCCAACTTACAGTCCAGTGTCACAAATAAACATATACATAGTTAATTATTGTTGAATAATGGTGACAGCTGAAAAAATGCCCTACAAAGAGCTGAGAAGATGGTATTTAGATCCAAATTTAAGTCAATGTTCAACATTTTTCATTGGAATGAATAATAGTAGAATCAACACTTATTAAACTTCTCCAAAGAATCTCTGCCGACTTGACAAGATTGTTTTACTAATGAGTTGAACAAGTCATTTTTCCTTCTATTAAAGAGCCAATATTCCACCAAACAAATATAATTGTGTAAACAGATGTACAGGAGACGAACTAACGTTTTGGTTGCTTCGCACTTCAGCTGTTTCCATGTTTAACATGAACATGATTAAAAGCTGAATAGATATTTTATAAAATCCTAATACAACATAGATATATCATCCGAGCAGGTCATCCAAAGAAGTCCAAAATAACGATTACTAAACACATTGTTCAGCAACAAAGAAGCCTTACAAAAAAGGTCACACCATAGCCAAATTTTTGAAAAATGGACAAAATATGTATTCCTAATGTATAGCAAAGTTCAACTTACTAATATTATTATTATTTATCTTTATTTGAGTGGCTTTTCGCCCTTGGCGAATTCGTCACTAACTTACTAATATATAAAAACATACTTGTTTTAATTATGAATCGTGGTTTACGGCCAACCAGCCGAGTGGAAGTTTAACAACTACCGAAAAGCTAAACATTACATATAATTTGCAATTGGATTAGATGGACAAATTGATGTGAAGATTTGCGAAAAAGTTACACGTCTTCTCAGTGAGAATCGAACTCACGACTCCCCGATCTCTAGTTGGGGCGCGTTAACCACTACGCCATGAGAGGACTCATGAACGCAGAAGTTAACCTGAATTCGATTTCAGCTCAATAATCACGTGGTCCTCTTTCGCAAAGTGCACCTCTTTCGGAAGAATTAGATGCCCATCCAAACACAACGCTTTCTATATATATCCAATGCCTAGCCCGAGAGCGCATTGTTTTTTAGGTATAGGAATAGCACACTACACTAGCCAGCAACTGCGCTGGCTGAGGTTTCTATTGTGTGGGCTTCCAATGGGTCGCGACGTTCTCAAACGACCGGTTACGGAACATGAGTCCGTTGCTCGATAAATACTTGTTTTAATTATGAATCGTGGTTTACGGCCAACCAGCCGAGTGGAAGTTTAACAACTACCGAAAAGCTAAACATTACATATAATTTGCAATTGGATTAGATGGACAAATTGATATGAAGATTTGCGAAAAAGTTACACGTCTTCTCAGTGAGAATCGAACTCACGACTCCCCGATCTCTAGTTGGGGCGCGTTAACCACTACGCCATGAGAGGACTCATGAACGCAGAAGTTAACCTGAATTCGATTTCAGCTCAATAATCACGTGGTCCTCTTTCGCAAAGTGCACCTCTTTCGGAAGAATTAGATGCCCATCCAAACACAACGCTTTCTATATATATCCAATGCCTAGCCCGAGAGCGCATTGTTTTTTAGGTATAGGAATAGCACACTACATTAGCCAGCAACTGCGCTGGCTGAGGTTTCTATTGTGTGGGCTTCCAATGGGTCGCGACGTTCTCAAACGACCGGTTACGGAACATGAGTCCGTTGCTCGATAAATACTTGTTTTAATTATGAATCGTGGTTTACGGCCAACCAGCCGAGTGGAAGTTTAACAACTACCGAAAAGCTAAACATTACATATAATTTGCAATTGGATTAGATGGACAAATTGATGTGAAGATTTGCGAAAAAGTTACACGTCTTCTCAGTGAGAATCGAAACCCATGAGTTCATGAGTCCTCTCATGGCGTAGTGGTTAACGCGCCCCAACTAGAGATCGGGGAGTCGTGAGTTCGATTCTCACTGAGAAGACGTGTAACTTTTTCGCAAATCTTCACATCAATTTGTCCATCTAATCCAATTGCAAATTATATGTAATGTTTAGCTTTTCGGTAGTTGATATAAAAACATGTTGGATACAATAATAACTGATGCTTTCTCAATACAATATTCAATTATATTTAGAAAATATTTTGAATCAGTCTTCTGACATAGGATTATTGATTGAAATATATTTTATAATTGTATAATGTTTAATAGATGGAAAAAATACGACAAATAATTAAAATATGAACCTAGTAGAAATATTATACATTTAATAAATGAATTTTAGTATAGTTAGATGAACAATTCAATTAAAGTTTTAACAAGTTAAAACTTATTATGAAATTCGATTAATCATCTCAGACAGTTTTTACTTTGTGAATAAACTTTATTTTTGACCAGCATTGAAATAAATTTTCTCACTGTGCGCTATAAATAGCCGACTGAGTTCAGCTCCCATCAGTACTGAACAGCAGCAGAAGTAGGGTAGATGTACCAATAGTGGAGGTACTAAGCGCGATTGAACTTCATTAAAACCGCCTTAATTCAAGAAGCGCAATTGATGCACATGTTGATGTTGTAACGGGAAGTAACGACCATTGACTTAATGAGAAAAATGATTTCATCGTAGTAATCCACGCAAGGGGTGGATCACTTGTTCAACGTACATCGAATGTACATCAATTTGCATCAGATGCATTTTTTGAACATTCAAATCAACTTAGCCCTGATCTGCAACATCGTGTCGTGCTATAGTAACGCGTCGTTGTTTGTTTCGAAAGTCTTTACAGTTTTACTTTTCCTCATAAAATAATTATTTATTCATTTATTTCAGATTGATCTAGAAAAAAATATAATATATTTGAAATATATGCATGAACGGTGCCGTTTATGTATATGTCTCTGAGGCATCACATGTCTGATTACAGTGCTGTTAAGGAGCAGGAGTAACCGGAAAGTTCCCGAGAAACGAAAGTCTGTGCCTTACTGGAGACGAATAGAATTCCACTTAAGTTCTTGAATTAAAACCTTAGTGTAGCAATAAAAACTGTGATAATTATTTGTTCAATTAGCTTGTTTTATTCCCTAGACTGTTGATAGAGGACAGGTAGAGTACGATAAGCTTTAGAGTCCAGACCCACGTTTCCCAACTTGCAGACTCCCGGCCATATAGAAAAATCGTGAGACAACCTTCCGTGGCCGCCTAAGTTGGAAAACAAGTCGTTGAAATATTTATTCTTCCTCCTCATGATAAAACCTAGGACGATAAAACTATTACTTCAGGAAACATTGCTTTGAACTTTCCATTACTATTTCTTTGACATGTTCATACAAAAATGTTTCGTAGCTATTGAGTTGCTACCCGTGGAGCAGATATTTTTAGGCATGTTGTAATAATTCTGTTCATGTGAAAGGGCAAACATTAGACTGGCGGGATATAAGCGTATTGGATCATCAGGGTCATAAAGCACATAAAACAGCCACTTCCGGATGTACTCATGCTTATAACAGTCATAAAGCTGCGCTTCCCCGTAGCTGAAGTCCACCTTATCATCAACCTTACTGTCTACGGAGAGATTTTATCCTTCTTGATTAAGCCGTTACCCAAACATCGATATCAGATTCTCATTCTACTGCACATGTACTAAATGTTTTTAGTTCCTCTGGTCAACAATTTTTGAATGAGTATGGGAGAACGATTTTGACACTTTGACAAAATCAACAACCAATTGTTGGAGCAAGCCATGAATTGCTTTGTTGTCGAGTGTGCATTTAAATGCATTTAAATACATGAATTTTTTTTCCGATTCATCAGATGCATCAGGAGTGATCCACCCCTTGAATCCACGGCATGTCAGTGAAAAATAATACCTCCACTATTAGTACACTGTTCCTTTTGTTGCGGTATATTTTTAATTTGTGTTCCTATAGTTGCGGTATCCGTTGTTTTCTTATGGGATCCTCCACTATAGGAACACTTTACCGCAACTATTGGTACAAGCAAGAACAGTTTTAGAAAATATAGTGATTTTTCATCAGTTTTCAAGCAATTTGGACACTCTTTTCAACTATTCCGTGTATCAACAAGCCAATACGTCGATTGACAGTGTCGTTTCTGTGGCTAATGCAATAAAATCAGTGAAAACGCAGCGAAACGCAACTACCGCAACTATAGGAACACCCACAACTAAGGGAACACTTACCCTAATGCGCTTATTCAGTTGTTGATCAGCAAAGCACGTGTTGATTAGTTATTGTTGAATAGAAGCTCAAGCATGATCAATAATCAGCTGCAAGAGGTTTATATTGGGCACTGGAAGGCTGATATATGAATTCAAGGATGGCGCAGATGGCAAGGTGTACCGCTGACGATGGGAAGGTCTCGAGTTTGAATCCAGTATTCAGGTAATTATTAAAAGTGTGGTTATATTAATTCATAGCAAAGGATATACTGCATTTGATGTATACAGTGTTAGCTATTTTTAGTCATTTATTTGTTTTCAATCAATTTTGTGGCAGTTGAATAAAAGCTGAGATGAATGCTTATAAAGCGATTTTGAAGTTGTAGATTAAAGTCAATATACAACGACACGCTTTATAACTTCTCCAAATTTTTGTGAACAACGCCTGAACAAAGGCTTCACTTGGAAATAATTAAAATGTTGTTAAACATGATGCTGAATTAAACTGCAATAATGTAGGGTAGATGTACCAATAGTGGAGGTACTAAGCACGATTGAACTTCATTTATCCGCCTAAATTCAAGAAGCGCAATTAATGTACATGTTAATGTTGTAACGGGAAGTAACAACTATTGACTTAATGAGAAAAATGATTGCATCGCAGTAATCAATGGCACGTCAGTGAAAAATAATACCTCCACTATTGGTACACTGTTCCTTTAGTTGCGGTATATTTTTAATTTGTGTTCCTATAGTTGCGGTATCCGTTGTTTTCTTATGGGATCCTCCACTATAGGAACACTTTACCGCAACTATTGGTACAAGTAAGAAAAGTTTTAGTAATTTTTGTGATATTTCATCAATTTTGAAGCAATTTGAACGCTCTTTCCAACTATTCCGTGTATCAACAACCCAATACGTCGATTGGCAGTGTCGGTTCGGTGGCTAATATAATAAAATCAGTGAAAACGGCACTACCGCAACTTTAGGAACACCCACAACTAAGGGAACACTTACCCTAGTTTGTAAAACTAGCGTTGTTAAATCATCAATCCTTATTAAGCTAAGTGAAACCTGAATAAACATCATTACAATATATGATTACAGTCACTAAATGATAAGAAGCTTAATAATTTCGCCAGATTTGCTTGAACAATGTGTGCGTAGCAGCTGCAAAGTAATATAATAAAGCAACTATTCAGTATATAGTTGTGAAAAATTGCTTAATAAATGATTATAAAATAGGCAAATGTTTCTTGGGCTGTTCCCGAAACTGTTCAGCTGTTGACAGTTCGGTAAAATAAATCAGCGGAGTACGGTAAATTTTTACAGTATTCTGTGAAAATTCATTGGAATCTGTAAAATTTCGACGGAATAACGGTGTTTTATTTCACCAAACTGTTCAGCTGTTGAGATTACAGTGAAATTCACGGATTCCTGTGCAATAAGCTTAATGTGTAATAAATGGATGCTGCTTAAGTGAGACTCGTTGTACAGAAATAGGATTAAATTAGAGAACAGGATTTCGGAATGTTCGAAAACGGCCAACAGGACAATTAGTAAAAATCATGTTTTATTCAATATTCATAAAATATAACAATAGAAAATTTTGAAATTTACTTTCATAATAAGAAACGATTTTGTCTACTATAAATCTCTATAACTATCTTACGATTGGAATGATAATATTCTTCAAATAGCTTAACCTATTTGTTAGTCACATTTTTCTCAAAATTGTTCCACAGTTTGACGTTTGTTTCGCGTCACGCGTATGGAATGGCAAACCTTGTTTCTACTATCGGGGAACAGTACAATGACCGCGTTCGTTTTTTGTATGTGTGTGATTGTCGTTATTAACTACTGAGAAAGCATTAAACTTACAGAAATCGGGAACAATAAAATAAAGAGTACAGAAAACAGCTAGCTGATCATCATCATCATCATCATCATCCACCACCACCAAAAGAAATCATTTAAGTCGGTTACCTACTGTAAGTAGAAGATTTTTCACAACAGAAATAATATGCAGCCGCGGGCGATGGCGCGCGGCCATTAAATACTGCGTAACTACTACGGTCTAGTCCTCTTTTAAGATTAGTAAAATTAATATTGCAAATATTTTTTTCTGCGATGTACGCGACGCGCAACTCATCGGAAGGTTCTTCCCGTTAACACTATCCTACCGTTCATTCGATTAGCATTGCTCAAAGTCTGGTTGTTTTTAGTTTGTCTATTTTACGAACTTTGTGTGATCGTTATTTGTTGTGCAATGAATTGCAGTATATTGGCCACCGAGGAGTTTTTGAGGAGGGTTTAAGGTTTTTTTTTCATGTATGGCAATTGTTTGACATTTTGTAGTGCAAATCGTGGCAAGATTATTTGGGAATGCAGTTTTGCTCGCACAAGAGCTAGTTTTGGGCGGCTGGGGGGTTTTCTGTGGCGCTTCTCCTTTTTCTTCCTATATCACATTAGCATTACTCATGTTTCGCTGTCGTCGCAGGTTTTCGAAAGAATGTTAAAACTGCGTTTCAGTTAAAATACTTTCCTTTTCTGATAATGTTGCGATTAAAATCTCTCAGGTACTTATCAATTAGTGCTGAATGTTTTGTTGTTTCTCTAGGTGTTAAAGATGATAGACGTTGTTCTTATTCTCTATTTGTATTCTCAAGTATGGCAGTTTCATCAGAGGGGATTTTCTTAAAATTAATTATAGCTTTAAAACGATTCAAAGCATGCTTTCTTGGAATGATTCAAGGGACAAGTACGTTGATGAGGGTTTACTAAAAAAAGTGTTTACGTAAGAAATACGAATTAAAATCTGTCATGGAATATAGAATGAGCGTTTAAACTAACATTTCTACGAGTTAATCTTATCTGCCTATGCTATTGTTACGTTTGTAGAGTTATTGTTAATATTGCAACCGATGGATGATCGCTACCAGCTATTATTAAAAGAAAACTATTTTGTTGTACAAAACGTTTCGTTTGCTATATGATTCTGTGATGTAAAGTACGTTCAATCGTAAAATGATTTAGAATCAAAGAATAAGTACTCATTCCGCAGGAGAAAGCAAGAGAAAATCTCTCAATCTATCTAATTAAGACACAAAAATTTATGGCTGAAATCTACTCTGACCGGAACGATTGGCTCAGATGGGTGGCCAAGAGGAGGAAATAGTGGACCGTAGTCGATCGAAACAACCGTTCCAAAAGTTGAGCAAAACAAATCGTGGGCCGCAACCTCGGGATGTGGCCGACCCTCATAAAATACAAATATATTTTGAGATCTTGTAGTGGATTTCTAGCTTGGTTTGTTCATTGAAGTTGCGTTTAAACTAGGTGCGATAAATGCGTTCGATAGATGAAATAGAAAACGGGCACTCCTCAAAACTAACTACGCTCCTGTCCACGGAATCTCATCTTCTCTGCTATAATGAGGAGCTTGCGGTGTTTCCTCCTTTCTGCTCTTAGTTTAAGTATCATTTTGTGTTTTACAAATAAATAAATAAATCTAAACAATTACAAGTTATAAAATCTAGAAACGTGCATTAACTTAACTCTATATGTGCTATTCATCTGCCCTTACTCGTTTTCTTGAGTAAGGGACCACTTACACTAAACAATGTACAAGTGTTAAACGTATTAATGTCTCTTTTAAGGCACTGTCGAACAAATTTTTACCTTCTGATCGGAAATTGAAATTACTAAGAAAACAGATAAAAGAGTAAAATTCGTACACCTAGCCGATTGTGTGATTCACTACTCTAGTTCACGTACCGACGATCAATGCGTGGGAAGTTCCGTCAGCGTGATGTCGTAAAGGTCTTCCTCGTATTGTCGCACTTCCAGGATGAAGATATCCTCATTGCAGTAGTGTCTGATCATGTCGTCGTCAATTCTCGCCGTAATCCTGCGAAGGAGGGAAAAGAGGGAATCAGAATGTCAGTTGGAATTAGTACAGATCGGGGTTGACCTTAATCGATATTCTACCATATTTTTATTGCATGCAAGTTTGGCGCGCTTTTTGGAGGCGTGTGTCAGTGGGTAAGTGTTAAAGCATAAATTTAGGCGAAGCAAAGCATGATGAAAATGGCGCGCTTTCTCCCTTTGTTCGGAGTTCTCTTTTGTTCGGCCGAACAAAGAAAGAAGCAAAATGGGCGCGTCTTGGTTAGAGCTTTTAGATACAAGTAGCTTTAAAGGTTAGTTTTTCGGTAAAAATAATAAAAACGTTGCAAACTATGTTAGTGATAACAACGAACGCGGGGCTTCAGCGAGTAAAACGAAAATGGATGAAATGAGAATAAGAGAGCAAATTTTGTTTTTGACTTCTTCGTATCTATGGTTTGGATTGATCGTGACTTTGTTTCAGAGAAAAAAGGATAGAAAACAGAGGAAGGAAATCTACGGCTTCAAATAGTACACTGCTGCGAATTGCAGAAACTTACCCTTTCTTATTTTTGCGATAAATATTATTTATTCTGGACGACGAAATTTTGAATTTATTTTCAATCTGGAATTAGCAAATAGAGAGAGAAAACAACTGTAGGACATTCTTTTTTGGAAACGGAGCGTGGGCCCAACTCCAGGTGGCGTTCGCCCATTGGAAAACAAAATACTTTTTCGTCTCCGTCTAAAATGGTGAAGATTTGGATTGTGCGACGACAAATTTGGAAAAAATGTGCCAATAATCAACTTTCGCGCGTGGTTGCGGTTGTTTGCATCAACTGCTTTTGTGACATTGATTGCGCGCGGTATGCAAACTGACAGCACTGCGGTATTTTGACATCTGATCCACAGGTGACAGATAGGTCACCCGAAAGGCCCTCTCGCGGATGGCGGAAGTACTCGTCGACGAGAAACACTTCATGACAGATGAATGATGTTAATAACCAAGCTTCCGGGGTTGATTGGATTTAATGTTGTTGCCTGGGCTTAGAGTTGAATAAATGTGGTTTAAGTCACAGTTCCTTATTTTTTCTTGGCTCGATTAGCATAAACCCCAAACATAAGCGCATTCACATTCACTCTGCTAAGATAATGAGAGGCAAGGGACATACACACAGATAAGGTTGGTTTGGTTGTTTTTGCTTGGTGGTTAATACGACCTTTGATTTTTTTAGAGGGGGGAATTAGTGTCCACAACGGAGGAGGTATTAAATATTGGGTGCCTGTTTTGTGTGGTTATGAAACCGCCTTAGCAGTAGTTGTTTGGCCGGTGTTTCTAGTGTGCCTTAATTAATGATTAAACAGAAACATAAAGCGGATTAATTAAAAATTGGTTATTGGCGCAAATATTTCCGATTTTGTTGTCAATTTGGTTTTGTTTCGCTGCGGAAAGTGAACTGACAGCTGTCACCGGTGGAGTTTGACAACTGTGCAGTCCCTTTTCGCGGTGTGTCTTTTGAATCCAATCACATTTGCGGTTATATTCAACACCATGGTGCCATTACCGAGGCAAAATTGTTGATTTGATTTTGCTTTTTTGTATGGAAGGGTTTGGTGCAAACTGGGTGTTGTTTGGTTTGGAAATCCGGAAAAGTATTTTGAGTTTCCAAGGTTTTTGGTTGGTTTTGCGTACGCGAGACTAGCGCGCAACTGTCAACTTACGGCATTCAAAAGTCCGACCGTCGACGGCGGAACAACGTGCAGGGGTGTGTAGACGTCTTCGTTGTCCTGTCGGACGTAAAGCATGACCCGCTCGCTCAACGGTGGGGTCATCCGCTGTCGCTTGATCTGCGGGCTGAATTCGGACATGTTGCTCACCAACGATCCGTCCATGATAATGCTTGGATCCTTTTTGTCGCTGTTTGGGCGAAAGAAACAGAATATTAGAATACGTTGAATAGGTACGTAGCTCCTCACGATTGCCAGGAGGAAGCACGATGATTGGAATTTCTATCCGACTTTTCACTCACGTGTTAACGTCAGGCGGGAAGTGATTGTGGAACTTGAGGGTAGGCGTGGTGGCTTTATTGGCATGCAACAAAAATGGCGATTTGACATTGTCGGAACCTCCGGACAGGGAATCGGCATCGTGACCGTAGAACTGCAAGTCCATCGACGCAAGCTGTGAATGGTGAAAAAAGGTTAGAATCTCGTTTAACATATGCAATGATTGATATTTAGGTCACGAAAACTGATAGCTGTTTCGAAACCACAATCGGTTATGGGCCCATTTTCGACATGGACTTTCTCAGCTTTGTTCTAGAGCGAACAGTGTTCCCAGCATCGTATCGTCGCCGAATTTCCCCGCATCGTCTCACCTTATCGATGTCCTCCGATGGCGAGAATAGTACCGGTGGCTTCATCAGGTCACTCATCGTGTAGAACTCGGACCGATCCACGACAGGGTGGTACAACTCGTCCAGCTTTTTCCGTCCGGTGGCGGTCATCTTGCGCTTGGCAGCTCGCCGTTCTTCGTCACGCGTTTTGCGCTCAGCACCCTGTAATGATGAGAATTGTGAATGATTTAGTAAGGATAAAGAATCAAAAGATCTTAAAAATGATTTTAATAGAATGTACAAATGTCTTCCGAAACCTAAAAACCTTTTAAGCAATGATTAATAAACAATTGTTGATTCACTTCCAAAAAGTCCAAAATTTTTCGATAAAACTGTTTTTATCCAACAACAAGCTTGATCGTGTTCTCGATATCTCTTTGGCGAATTTTCCCACTAAAAAAAAAGAGTTTGAATTATAATAGGGACCTTGAGCCCTCTTCCACCTTTAAAGCAAAACGCTTAAGTTTAGGCCACATGTTTACTCAACTTTTCGGGGGTTGAACAAAACATTTTTTTCTGATTTTTAAGATTTTGTCACACCACTTCGTTTAAACTCAAATTTTGGGTTATTTTGTTTTTCGTGTCCTCTATGAAATGTCAGGTAGGATCAACTCCAAAGCAGAATGGATTTAAATAAGAGTGGCATCAATGACAAAATTGGAGCAGCGGTGAACTGTCATTTCCGTACAAATCCACGTTCCAATTGAGCAGGAGACCTGTCAAAATTGGAACATGTGGTGACGCTATCCACGCTTATTCATAGCGACCGTTTTGGATATTTTAATGATCCATTAAAATGAAATGAGTCAAAATTTGAACCTTGACATTATTTTTGACATTTCAATAGGCACACGGAAAACATAATTCACCCAAATTTCAATTTAAGCCAGAGTGGCAGCGAACTGTCATTTCCATACATATCCGCGTTCCAATAAAAACTGGAACATGACGTAACTCTTGTTTACAGGCACTTTGGTCTATACCTGTGTCATAAACACTTTTAAACAAATTGTAGTCAAAAAGTAGCATCCATGCCATCCATTTGACCCGCATCCTCGGTCATCTCTCAAACCGGGCAATGGAATGCATCTACTTGCACTGCCGCCATGGGAACCGGGTAAGCGCTACGAGCGCAGATATAGATATTTTTCATTTTTATAAGTGGCTGCGAGCGCGTGTGAGATTATAGCCGAGCTTATCTTCATTAAAAATGTGTAAAATATTGTTGCATCGTCATTTTCCGTGCGCACTGTCATAGGGCAATCGTCGTCGGTCGTTGTCTCGATTCTCGAGTGCGCATTTGCATCCTCGATTCCCAACATGGCTATCGTTCGGCTAGGATTGGCAATGCAAGGGGAAGGACAGTGTACCAAATGGAAATTTTACACCGCGCTGTCAGTTGCGGGTAAATGGCTTTTCAGACAATTTTATTAAAGCTCTAGGAAAGTGTCATTGTGCGGAAACAGTTGGCATCGGAATCGCCAACATTGAACGCAGCGAAAAAAGACGAAATTGAATTGTAAAACGGAACGGGCGGTCATCGAGTTGACGGAGATTGTGCTCCGGGACACATGTGTGTAATGTCAGGTCGAAAATTGAGTTGATGTGGCGTTACGATGAGAAACTGATTGAAATTGGCACCTTCGAGGAATGCCTATCACGTTGTTGCGTTGCGTGAGGAGGCATATCGACAGCACGGTAGTGACAGATCACGCACTGCGACGAATGATGACCTTGATCCACACGGATGAGTGACAGTGAGGTGCGTGTGGATTTTCTGAACGCGTGAGGCCAAGCGATTGAAGAAGTTTGATTCATTTTTGAGGGGTAGGACTCATCAATATTCAAAAGCAAGATTTTCGTTTGAATTCATCTTGAATAAGATGCTGTTCCAATAAAAAAAAATAGTTAAATGACAAAACACGTATCGTTTCCTGTGATAATATATTTCCACAGACAAACAGACGTAACACTTAGAAAAAATCTCGATCAAAATCATAGTCACGAGGACATGTACGCCCAATACTAAAATCAGCGTGTTTGGCCGACGGGCCAACAGATGGCGGTTGTGTGTAAACGTCAAACACGAACAAAAACGAAGCAAGCGGTGCGGGTGACGGATTGGCCACCTAACATATTTTTGAATCGACCGTTAAAAAGGTGGTTGATGGACAATGATGAGAGTGTGACGTCTGTTTGTCTGTGATATTTCGAAGTCAGAGTGAAAAACTTTTTCAGTGCAATATTCGATCCCCTCCTTAGACAATCAAATAACCAGATGGGAGCCTTTTAACCTAACCGTTTTGAACGCTTTTAAATTTGCACCAATAACTTTGAAAAATCTGTACGTTTTTAGATAATGGCTGGTACGCTGATCATAAGTATTGTGCAAAAGGATAGGACAAGAAACGGTCAAGGAATGATTCCGCTACCGAAATTACTTGAGCTGTACGCTACTGAGAAGTAGAGCTGATTTCATAACGTCGGTAACGCCTGCCGTACATATTAAATTGAGCTGTCAGTTTTCCGTACACGGAGAAAATGAAGTACTCAAAATTGTGTTTATTCCACTCAATTCGGGGGTTCGCGTGTTAACCTACTTTTGAGTTGATGGGGTAG
Source organism: Aedes aegypti (assembly GCF_002204515.2). Taxonomy (NCBI): domain Eukaryota; kingdom Metazoa; phylum Arthropoda; class Insecta; order Diptera; family Culicidae; genus Aedes; species Aedes aegypti. The sequence continues at coordinate 147,829,822 of NC_035108.1, forward strand.
AAGTGGTTTTCATTTGCAGCCAAGCGAAAAAATACCTACAGGCTAAGTTATTCTCACTCAACCGGCAGATCAAACAACTATGCCATTTACTCAAATTTGAAGTAAGGCACAAAGGTTCGGTTTTGGGGTTGTTTTGTTCTTCGCTCTCTGACAACAATAGAAGGAGCGAATTAAACAGGGAGAGAAGTTAAAAAATAATGAAATATGGGTTTTCTGTTTGCTCCGTGTACGTGACAGCTGGAATGGAATCAGTGGAAAAGTGACAGCTCCATTTGATTTGTATAGCAGGTGTTACCGACGTTATGAAATCAGCTCTACTTCTCAGTAGCGTACAGCTCAGTAGCGGAGTCATTCCTTGTCCGTTTCTTGTCCTATCCATTTGCATAGTACTTATGATCAGCGTACCGGCAAAAAAAAAGAATTAGGGTTAATTCACAAATTTCATAACGTCAAAAATGCCAATTTTTGACATTCACCCACCCTCTTGTACCACTTTTGGTATGAATATTCCACGAATTGTGTATGACCTGTAACATTTCGAGGACACCCACCCACCCCCTTCAGCGTTATGAAATTTGTGAACAGGCCTTTATCATCGAACATTTGTATGTCTCTCCAATTATTCTCTTCCCAATCTGTTTTTTCAATTTGCTGAAAGTGTACCGATGCTTCGATCGCCCAGCAGGAAGACAATTGTATCCTCCCGCCCGCTCGATTGGAGTTACACACATTGTAACCGAACCCCGTGGCCGGAGGCTGCTACCAGAATTACAACACACTTCCTTTCGGACGGCTCCATTTCATTCAAGATTTTATCCAATCCCGCCGCATCATAGCTTGGTTGGTGGTTCGATGTAAATGTAGGAAGCGCAGCGCAGTTGCAATAATCGAACCGAGGAAGAGAGCGTACATAATTTATGATTATATTTATTTCCACCCCGCAATAAAAGCAGTTATCTACCATTCATCCAATCCACAGAGGCCGGTGCGGTTAACGTCAGAGTTTCAGGCGGCAATGGCATCCGATCGATTGCACACTTTCCACGAGATCGTCCCCCATTCATAGCGCGAGCACAGATAAATAGACGCCACGCTGACGAATTTCCATCGGCAACGCTTCAAGCGATCGCTTTAAGTTCTCACAGCGAGAGGCTCGCATATCGTTTTCCGTGGTGTTTGACGTTTCACACTAGCGCCATCTCCATTTCATGTTGCACATTACGCATTACGCGTTATAACGTCTATTCGGCTATGCCTGTTCGATGTGCATGTTACAGAAGACAATCATGAACGATCGAATGCAAATCTAAGGTATTGTAGATATCCAAGATCCCCTAATCTTCGTAAGTGCCAGCACTTGTTCCACTAGGCTAGGATCATCCCAATCACCGCTTGCTTCGTAGGAAGAAGCAGCGTATCCCATAGGCGATTTGCGCTCACCATGTGGTAATTTGCAGTACAGATCCTCAGGCAGAAAAGATACACATTTTACAAGAATCTAAGAGTACGTGACAACTTATCGTTATCATAGCGAAGTTGCGGGGCACGCCAACGCTGTCCAGTCCCGTTAGAGAGCCGCAACAACTGGGTAACTGATTTTGACAGTGAGCTTCCACGACTCCCGATGCAAGGCCCTACAGAATCCGCTCTCTGCCCCAGGACCATGATTGATGGTGTGCTAAATGATTGACACAATAAAGTCTCGGGCTCTTCATTCCATGTAATGGCTGGATCGGGGTCCAGTCCAGCAGAAGTGCAGAACCAAACATTGTAGCTAATTGTGCGCCTCCGGGAGGTGGAACGCTCGATTAATTCCTTTCTTCCGCAATAAAGCGATCATCGGCGAGAGCGGGAGGCTGTCATTTATGCTAAAGGGTTCTGAATGAAGCTTCTCCCCCGGGGGATCCTGCCTGGGCTGAGGCAAAATCAACAGCGAAGGGTTATGATTATTATGATTGCACTCTGGCGGTGGCATTGCGCACAGTGAATGGCAAGTGCGCAGTCAGTGCATGCGCAAGTGCATTAAGGTGGTATAAATGCGACCACTCAATGACGATGGGTGCACAGTGAAAAATGAGATAAAATGCAAAGAAATGACATTTCAGTGCTTTTTTTTATTACTTTTGAAGAAGGCCCTTTCTTAGGCTTGTAATAAGGTCCACGACTACAAAACAAAGTCATGCTGAAGGTGTCTGGGTTCGATTCCCGATCTGTCCGCAATCTTTACGTAAAGGAAATTTCCTTGACTTCCCTGAACATAGAGTATCATCGAACCTGCCACACGATATACGAATGCGAAAATGACAACGTTGGCAAAGAAAGCTCTGAGTTAATAACTGTGGAAGTGATCATTGAACATTAAGCTGAGAAGCAGGCTCTGTCTCAGTGAGGACGTAATGACAAAAAGAAGAAGAAGAAAATTGAACTGACATATTGAACTCTTAGGTTATTCATATGAAATTTATAAGATAACATTAGATTGAATGTGAAATTGGAACATCTACAGGACATTTGTACAATCACACACAAATCTACAGAAAACTTTCTTCGGTGTAACACCTCGTGTAACGCACTTCAACACAAGCGTTACATTCGCCCCTCAAAATCGCAATTACCCCGCTGCACGCCTACTGTGGAGCAAGTGCATCGGGACAGCGCGCGCAATGATCATAATTGCACACAAAAATAAACACGAAGATTTGCTGTAGCGCTGAGTAAATGAAAAGGAGGTTACAAATGGACTTATAAAACTTAATATTCCGTTGCATCGGCGGCTGAGCACACCACCATACCGACCGACCGACCGTTTGTTCTTTGATGGCCCCGTAGTGAGTGCATGGGTGCAATAAAACCGCAAAGCAGGTTACCAGCACTGGCTGCCGCTGGGAGAGTGCTTAAATTGCAAATTACAGCATAAAATATGGGATTGAGAGACAACCAACGCCGCGTTCGCACCGGTAGCAGAACTTCAGCAACGCAGCAGCATCATCCCGTTGTCGGTGTCGTCGTTAACGCATCCCTTCCCCTCGCTTCCTGGTCAGTGTATTTGCAATTCCTTCCGTAACGCGCCGAACTCTCCGGTGGTGGACGGTACTTCAGGGTTTTATAGTTTTCAATTTCGATTTAATGTAAGACCCCGGAGACTGGAGGAGTCTGTTGATGGGAAAGACCCGCCTGTCCATCTACACACTTCCCCTAATTCCAGAGGTAGGCACGACATTTGATAAACGCGCAGATAAAATTCCCGTTAAAGACGTCGTAAAACTATGCGCGCGGACACCGATTTCTGGCTTCCCCGTTTCCCTCGACGTCATTTCATCCCAGCCGTGGATGTTTGAGCGTTGGAGTCCCACTTTTAACGTAAAATGGGGTAACTTTGTAGTTTTAATTGTTATTCATGCAACAATTTCCAAAATGAAGATTTTTCAGCACGACGCTTGTCGAGTTTGATAAACACGACGAGTGTTGAAAAAAATCGAGTTTTGCAACGAGTTGCATTTTGGATGCAAGGAATGATTCCGCTATCGAAATTACTTGAGCTGCACGCTGCTAAGAAGTAGAGCTGATTTCATAACGTCGGTCACGCCTGCAGTACAAATCAAATGGAGGTGGCAGTTTTCCGTACTGAAAAATGTACCGCTCAATTATTCCGCAAGCAAAAATGACACTTCACTCATACTGGATCAGCTGTCAAAATTACTTTGGTAAAAAAGAGAAATTTTACTTGAGCGCTTTACGTTTCAGGTGCATACACTGTAAACTCGGCATTACCCTTTAATGTGGGAAAAATACTCATTATTTGCTGATATATGGAAACGTCAAAATGATGGGTACTTTATTTTTTCAGATACAGAGTATTTTATACCCTTTTCTATATTCCACGAACATACTCCTTAATGGGTGAAAAAAATCTTGCAGTTTTATAATAGTTCTTTATGGAGCAGACATACTTGCGGTAACAAGATGAAAAAAGTTTATTTTCTAAATTTGGATAAATCAATGGTAGGTATTATTTCTTTTCCTGTAGTGTTATAATTATAAAGAAACAATCAAATATTACAGGATACTTTTGCTGCCGTACACATCCCGTATGCATGTCCCGGTGCACAAAATCGCCAAAAGTAGCTGCCCATTTACTAGGCTAGTAACATCAACGAGAAATAATCAATTATGGTCCCGCACCTGAATAATGATTATTTGTAAATATTTGTCGAATAAAACTGATGTATATGTTTAAGTTTTTTAGTTGGTATTTTTATAAACGAGAAAAAAATAATAAAATTATATAGAACTTTCATATATGGAAAAAGGGTAAATTTTACTCTGTTTCTCAGAAGAAATGTTTTGGATATAATGGGTAAAATTCACTCGTTGGTCTGACGTACAAGTCGTTTACTCTTTAATGAGTAAAGGCCCTTTACTCTTTTTATGAGTTAAACTAGTTTCTCTCAAAAAGGGTACTTTTTTACCCTTTAAAGGGTACTTTGGTCTTACAGTGTACCACGCATAACAGTGGAGTTGCTCTTATACAGCGTTGTCAACCTTCCAGTTTTTCAGAAACATTCCTGATTGTTAAGGCCCATTTTACAAAAATCTGGAAGGTCCAGATAAAACTGTCCACAAATTTGTAAATTCCAAACAAAATATTCAAAATCTTTCAGATTTTGAAAAAATGACTTAGCATCCCTGTTCTTATATTTCGGGAGAGACACGGACAAAAAACGACCAAAATTAGAGTTTAAAAAATGTGTTTTTTACCTCAACCAACGAAAAACATTGGAAAATTGAGTTAACATGTGTTTCTGGTCTAAACTCAAGCATTTGTTATTAAAATTGGGACAGGCAGGGCTGGTAGCAATCAGACAGCAAAACAATAGTGACTTTGATTACCAAAAAGCGACCTAAAAGCAACTTCAAAACTACAAGTATTATGGCTAAAAGACTTTCTATGTAGATATTGATCTACCTACATATCGAGTGAATCTAGAATGTAGAGAACATTAAATTGAAATATTCATTTACAGTTATCTGTCTTGGATAAGACTTGATTGTCATAAATGGTTAAAAATAAGGCGAATAAGAGATTTGACTTTCCATTTTGACGAGATAAATATTAGTTTGGTGTAGATTACAATTTTTAATTTCTGATTTCAGCCGTAAGAAAAATCGCAGTTTATCAAATACATAAAAACCGAAAAACAAACCCGTGAGGGAATTTTTTAGCAAAATTCCTGTTTATGAGGAACTTACTGGCCAAAAGTCATTGAAGTTTTTGAAGTGAAGGTACAAAACATACTACTTGGAGTATTTTTTAACAAATCTGTGGAATAAATCGAGCAAAAATTTTCGAATTTCGATTGTAGACAACGTTGTAGCGGATTTCTCAAAAAAAAAAACATGGATAAATTTCAGAATATTCTGAAAAAAATCCTGGTGGTATTCAAAATTTAAAAACGTGCAAAACATAGAAACCCTGACGTAACTTGTGGCAGAATTTCTGTAAAATTAAACCCTTTTTTCTGCATGAACAAAAACAGAACACAATTGGTTTTGTTACTTTTGTGAACTCGAGACAAAGCAAATTAGATAAATGTTGTGCATAGGGTAAATTATGTATTTTGGACAGGCTAAGGATATGTCTGGAAACGGCGATTGATTAACTGCATAAGATACTAATATTTTATTACCTAATGTTACTTACATGCTTAATGTTCCATTGTACTTTGAGTTTCTGGGGAGCAAAAGCTTACAAACTGTAGTATTAGCTTCCAAAATAGCGTTTTTTGGTGACCTGTCTGTTATACATTTTGGACACCCTCATGTGAATATAATTTGGACAGGGGCGTTATCTCAATATCCATGTAATGGTTTCTTAAAAAGACGATCATATCATAAAATTTTAGGAGTTTACATGTGACTTATACATTTTTTCGCTTATCGGATGTGTATATTAGTGATAATCAATAATTTCATGTAATGCAAGCAAATATCATCAGATCCACGAAAACGCCTGCAAGTATGCATGCATGTAACATTCCAGTGTGTTTCATCAGATGGCCAAATTATTGCGCATTTCTTTCACCACTGGACTATCGCAGAAGTTTTTATAAGTGCGGAAACGCCAATAAAAGTGCGCAATGGCATTAAATCGGGTAGGTGTCTTTGGGGGACTTATTCTTTGTAAATCAGAGAATAAGTGCTCTGAAGACATCAACGTGATTCGATGCAATCCCGCACTTTTATTCACACTTTCGCACTTATGAGGCCGCACTTCGCTGTCCAGTGGTGAAAGAAATACACAATATATCAACTGAACAAAAACCGTAATCTATTTTGGACAAAACCTGATTTATGCCCTATATACTCATATTAAGATTTTAGATGAACTTAGCTTAAATTTTAGACATATTTTATCATGTTGCCACTTTTGAACTTTTTATGAATGCCAATTCTGAGCGCTATTATTGCATTTAATGTGTGTTCTTGAACTGCACATCCTCTTGCATTCGTAGGTATCACAGATGTTCTGTTGATACAATTCACAATTTTGATATTTTTGAAGCCAATTTGTAATTGTTATGGGAATGGTCATCATTAATAAGCAGCATAGAGTATTAATAATGATACATGATTTCCTATACATATATTCCTCACCATCTCGTTGGAAATGAGCATAGAACGACTCGCCTGTCCAAATTATATACGTTACCCTACGTGTTAATAAGAAAATGATTGCAAGAGTACTATGAATATTCACATTCCAACTAAACGTTTTAATAAAAAAATTTGGAAAACAATCTTATTACTCAGAGACGACTCTTAATCCCACATTTTATCTGTTTTACAACCCTGAAAATGACTAATTTCATTTTGCAGCGTTTGGTGGGGCAATGAGAGCGCAAGTCAGTCCAAAGCCGGGGTAAGGGATAGGTAATGGCCGTAATAGTCTATGCGGACCACTTGAACACCATCGGAAAGGATAAGAAGGGTTGGGGTAGGGTATAGGGAATGGAGAAGACTTGACACAGTAATGCGAACCCTGAAAATGACTAATTGCACAAATTTAGATCATAAAGTAAACAGTAAATGCTAATTTGCTGCTGAAAAGAAATCGCGCAAGAAATTCCTAGTCGATTTTTTGTAGATTTTTTTTTTCAGCGACTCCCGTTTGAAATGACGGCGATCAGAAAAAACGATTTCTTGGAGGCAAGGAATCTCTGAATTTTAAGATAAAGGCTGGTTTGCTACTGACAAGAAAAGGAATGCGTGGAAAATTTCTTCCCAGAAATGGTCCAGAAAACCACATTTTTCTGATCGCAGTTCGCAATTGAGAAGAAATGTCATTTCAACTTGAGCTCTCTGTAGGAAATTTATTGACCTATTCAGTCAAGGAATTTCTTTACTTTTCGTGAACGAAACATGTAGATCCCGCACCATCAAAGTTACCCCATTTCACGGTACCTACTATCGCTTGTATCTTGGAAATTTTGAATAATTAGATATTTGGTCGCATTTCTCGCTAGCGCGTTACCCACTGGATAGAGAGGCAACCCGTGCGGCGGTGGCGGCGAGGTCCAGAGTTGACGGACATACATTTACACCCCATATTTTTCATGCCTGGGCCTCAGCTGTGCAGAAAAGACCCCAAGGCAACGTATGTCATTCCACCTGTTTCTCAAATCCACTGCCTGGGACCTAGACTATAGACTGAGGTGAGGAGGACCGACCGGGTCGGATCGGAGGACCGTGACGGGTCGCGTTTTTATGTTTATATAATGTGCTCAAGCTCTGATTGTTCAATTTATGGGCCCGTATTGATGGCAGTTTAACGTTTTGGAATGTGTCTCTCGGTTATCAGTGGCTCATTATCTAACGAGAGTAATCGATAGATCTCGCTGAAAGAGAGAGACCCTGGAACGAAACGACGAAAGACGGACGGTAACGCTGGCACACATATTAATCATATTAATATGCATATCTATATAAGCGATGGCTGTGAGCTCGTTTGATTACGATGCAAACTGACCGCACGAACTAATAACTTTTGACAGTGTTATAACTTGTTGGTGCAGCGCGCAACATGCTCTTCGGTGTCACACAATTGGCAAACATCGATGATTATTGTGCAATCGTGGATCAGCGTGATGTGACGCTGCGGAGTGGCCTCTCCTCAGGATGAGGCTCTTAATTTTTCGATAATTTTAGATCATTATGGGCAAAAACTCATCTCAAAATTGCGATATGTTAACTCGTTCAGCAAATGATACATACACACTAGATAACGATTTGTAAAGGCCCGATCCCAAACGTTTTCGCGTGGCATCGGAGCTACATATGTTGTATCTCAGCCTGAGTTTTGACTGCTCAGACAAGGATAGACTACCAACTGGTGAGCTAGTTCCATGCTTATGATAATACATATATTAATTGTAGCAATGTTGCTTATATAATTATCAAACAAATTGGATGGAAGTTTCGTCACTACACTAGTAAATTTTGACTACGAACGTCTTTGGGAAACTAACCCCCACCCTGGAGCACGACTTTCGCATCCTTTTAATCTCGTTGATTATGGATCAGTCCAGCGAAAGAGAGCGAAAGGGCGAAAAAGCGCGCGCTGAACCGCAATCAATTTTGTTTGGCCTCGTAGCCCCTTTGTGGAGTCCCGGCCGCACGTTACCCAGGGCCACGAGTATGCTGCAGCCAATTTCCTTCCCGTTTCGTTACATGAATAATGGGATTTTAATAAACATTTACGGTACATTTTCTGCCAGGGATCCGAATCTCCCCGATCGCCGTCGCTTCAGAGGCAGAAAGAAAACCGGGCCCCCATAAACATTAAGAGGGCCTTTCGTGTGCCTTTTCATACCCCCCTTGCACTAGGCGGATGTGAGAGGTGGGGGGTGGTGGGTTTTGTTTCGGCAAGCCTGCCTCTGAGACAGTGCGCTGCGCATTCATGTTCTGGCTGGCGTACATTTTTTCGCTTAATGCGAGACATGTAACATGCATACATATGCATGCACGCAATTATTGGCAAACATGAGAATTATGTTGTCTTACATTCATCATAATCATCTTCCTTTTTTTGTGCTGAGTTTGCTTCCTGCCGGACCTCCAGATGATATGGCTTCTCTGTTGGCCGGCTGGCCATGAATGGAGGAGGAAGCTGCCTACGTAATGCATTTTGACCTCATCCATCGAAATCTTCGAAACAAAAGAAACGAATCCGCTCCTTTGTTGTCCGATGACCTCATTTTGTATGAGTTCGGACTTATTTTGGTATCCTTTATGAAGTTTTCTCCGACTGAAGGCAATTCCTGGATATCCGAATATCCACTTGAAAAATATCCTGAAGAGCATTTATCGAATAAAATCCTGCCGTTGGAACTGCTTTGAGAATTGTTACACGAATGATGTTTGGCATAGAATTCTCCAATGACAAAAATTCAGGCTAATAGTCCAATTTCAGTACCAAACGCTTAAGTTTAGACCAGAAACACAAGTTTACTAAACGTGGGTGTAAGTCCAAAAAACAATTTTTACCGGTTCTGAGATTCTATCACACCCTTTGGTTCAAACTAAAATTTTGGTAGCATTTTGTTTTACGTGTCCCTTCAGAAACGTCAGATTGGAAAAACACCAGTGTTGAAGAAAGCACGCAACCAGGGATGCCAAGTCGATTTTTCGAAAATCTGGAAGATTTTGAAAGTTTGTCTGGAAAAGTCTTGATCGCTTATAAAGTATATGGAGAACCTTACAAATTATTCACAAAACCTTACAAATTCATTTCGATTTTTTTCTGGATCTTCCAGATTTTTGTAAAATGGGGCCTCAAAAATCTGGAATATTCCAGACAAATCTGGAAGGTTGGCAACGCTGCACGCAACTGAATTTGACAGTTTTGTTTATTAGTGCAACAGTGTAAATAATGTGCGCGGAAACACGTGAGTTCAAGTGCAAAAATGATCCACAGAAGTTTTGTTACGCCTGTGGAAGCTACATTTTTAAGGGAGCGGTTAATTTTACAGCTTGTTAGAAAAATGCGTGTCGCCATTACTTTAAAACTGATGCCGAAAATCTCGGTGAATCGTTGACTCGTGTAAAACGTGTTTGGCAAGATGGGTGTCTGGTGAAAGATATTAATATGTCCAATATGATAAAGCCGGTTCGACATGCAGCCTCAGATCCGTATCCAGTTTGTCCGAAGCAAAGAAGAGTAGTTTCTGTAGAGTCTGATGTGGATAACCATCCAGCGTATTACGAGAAAGAAACCGAATTGGAAAGAAAACCGATACTGTTCACCCAATCAGATCTTGCTGATTTGATGAAGGATTTGAGTTTGCCAAAGACGTAGTGGTTCGAATCTCGATCATTTGGTTTTTCACATTGATTAGAGACCATAAGTACTTCAATTTGTTTTTCTGCAAATTTGTCCAAACCTTGAAATGGATCGCTCATTTCGATACAGCTTTGAATATTGTTCAATACGGTATCACGCGTGTTGAGTGGTGGAATTTCAGTAATCTAATATCACTGTTACGTCCGTCTATCTGTTCCTAATACTTTGAATATTATGTCTGAATCGACACTTAACCTGCATGCATTGAACATACTTCCCGTCGTAAATTTTCCATGGCACAGCAACATCCTCGTTCTGAAACAGCAGCCACCATCAGCCAGCACCAACACGAACTGCTGTCAACATCAAAATCCATCCGATCATTATATGGGCGCACGATCGCAACTACGACACGCTGATCAGCGGTGACGGTGTTATAGCCACCACATAGCTACTATAGGAGCGCAGTGACAATTTCAGCTACTGAAGCTGTTGACGCGAAGATACGGTCGTCGTCGTCGTCGTCGATAGGCGACAGGTTAGTTCTATCATCAAAGATTGGAGCTGTCGCGACACGATGTGACACTACTGCATCGAATGGAGTGCAAGGCGCGAGGCGAGGCGATATAATTTGCATAAATTAATGGCAAATTTTTATGCAAAATCACTCTATTTTAACGATGCTTCTCCTAATGGGACATGGGCTGCGAGCTGTCAAAGAATGTCGGCTCCTAGGCAAATATTGATCCGCTCCAATGATTGCGTTGGGACGTAATGCCAGCGAGGAAAGAAAAACTTCAGGAGCTCCAGAGGAGTCTTAAGCCGTGTTCAAGTGTTTTCTTATTAGGTCAAATGAGCAGTAAAACCTTCTTTCGGAAGTTTCCTGTGAAATTCACTTGTAAACAGAATTTAAATTTCCAATCGAATCATCCCTATTTAGTAGTATGGATCTTAAATGGATCATTCAAGGTAACTATTTCGGCACTCTAAACAGCGAAGACAACATATATGGGATTTAGCATTGTGACATCATTGCTGTTCTGTCAAACGCGCAAGACTACGGTGGCGCTATCTGTGCTTCTCATAACTGCCGTTTTGATTATTTGAATGGTCCATTGTCAAATTTACAATGATTTCTTTGGAAGATCATCAAATTGCCGTTAATAGATGACAATTAGAGCCATCTGTTGGCAAGCACTTGGAAGTACTATTCGTCATAGCAATAAAGAACTCCGTATAACAAACAAGTACTGAAAGAGCTCCGTCCGATCGTCTCAGGTCTGATGGCACGCAGCACCGATCATAAGCAATTATAAATATTTGTGCTTCATCCTGGCTCTAAAAAATGTCATCATTTAATCGAATCACTAAACAATCGATTATTCATTTTTATGGCTTTGTTTTTCCGACGTTTTATCAAACGCCATCTTCTTCGATTGGATCTTCTCCACAACCTCTCTAGCTCATTATAACTCCATAAGGAGAGGGATTTAATTGAAGTGAAAAAAAATCTATATCAAACCATTTTCTCATCGACTCTTGACTGGAGGAGACCGAAGGAGGGCGTCAACAGGCGGGGGGATCTTGCAAAAACATGACTCGTCGATATATGTAGTCTGTCGCTCGGTTCCGGGCGATGATGACGACCACGAGACGCGTAACAATTTTTCAATAAATTTTATTGAAGCGATAATGAGTGCAAGTCATGCGGGGAGAGCTGGTGTAGGTTCTTGCGCTGCAGAGTTCGTTGCTTGGCAGAGAGAGCATGTGGCGGAAAGGACCGATTCTTCGATCGGCGCATATCGAAACCGACAACCGCCAAGCCGCGACGTGGACACCGACCGGAGTGATAGATGGGAAGGCTTAACGAACTCCGGCTGGGACCTATATTGGTGCTGGTGGAGTTGGGCTGCTAACGATCGTTCATCGAGGTGCATGATGTCAACGACGACGGCTACAGCGATCACAGTGGCGCATGGCCGAGCAAAATAAATCTTCTCAAAATCACACTTTAATTTTTTTCGTAGACTACCAGGCAAATAAACTATCGTTCATAGAAACCCCTTATGAAAATTCGCCACAAGAAATCGGGTAGAAATTCATATGCTTGCCTTATGAAACCGAAATTTTAAAACAATAAAAGTTTCCACGGCACCCGGAATCAAACCAAGAACGTTGCGATCGAAAGGTCCATGCATATAGCACGCAGCTGTCGACGCCTTCAATTAGAGTGATGCTAAAACGTTATATAAAGCGTTCGTATTGTAATAATCGTTCCATCTTTCATTCCTGGCAAAATGTATGAATTTCAATAGTTCAATTCGCTGCGTGTATACCATTGGGTGACGCTTCCTCAAAATTTGAGATTGGACTGTTTCGTTTTTAATTTTCGGCAGCATCAAGTGTGGAAAACTCAACAAAATTGTAATTCTTTAGTTTAAATTCAACAAACAAAGCTTTAAACAGCTGTATTTCAACCAAATCATAACCGAGTTGAGCTCAATAGGCTTCAGCTTTAGCGTTGCTACGATATACCTCGTAGATTAGATACTAGAAACATTCAAGGTCAGGGGTTGAATTCTGAGAAAATGGAGAGTATCTCTCACTTATCGCTTTTTGTAACAATCATAATCTGCAACACATCATGAGAGTCTGTTTACCGTCTACTGCTGAGTAAAATGCCTACCCGCAATGGTAAATAAGCGAGAAAAATGGGTTTTATCATCGCTCTCTCTTTGGGGCTCTCTTTCACAGTTGTTATTTATCAAGCTTGTTACAACTTGCGAGACATTGCCGATCATGGACCGATATAGATGGGATGTTTTCGCTTGCTTTGATCGTGTTTCGAAATCAATTGAGAACGTATTCTGCAATAGCTAGTCATTTAATAGTCTCATCCTGACCGCTTTCAGGATCAAAGCTGGGGAGTAAACCTTGATCCAATCTTGAAAAGCATTACCAAAAGCATGAATATTGCTATTCCTGGTCACGACCAACTTTACCGTAACTTGGGATACGGAAAGGAAATGTTGATGTAGCACATACTTATTGAAATTGACTTTATTTGAAAGCTCTGTCCTAAGCCTTTGATTTGACGATTGTTATTCGATAGAGGTTTTGTCCGATCTTCACAAAAAGGCGCGCCACTGTGCGATGGCGACAAGTACCTATATGCTTGATAGGGGGACAGTAGTTTATACTTTTTTCTGTGTTTTCATTTTCGCTAATTAGCTGCTCTTGATTTGACTTCCGTTCTGTTCCGACAAGGGGGGTTGATAAGGAGGGCAAGGCGATGGAGGCGAAGGGGGTTTGTTTGCGTGTAATCAGTTCGGTGAAAAGTTGTTCCCACAGTTGAGGGGCGGCTGTTGGCAGACACTATTGAAGGGGGACGGGGTGACACTTATCACATTTAGTTCGCATTCGTCGTATAAGAATATTGTGGAACGGGGCTGATGGAAACTGAAATTTATATTTTATATCAGTGACGCTACTTTATTATCTCGCACTTGCACGGTTGATGGATTGTGCGACCTGGTTTACACGATTTGCTGGCGTCATTAGCAGGAAATGTGACTTAATTTTCCGGTGTTTTGATCATGTGGTGGTACGATGTTGAGTCAACGTCTTCGAAATTTGCTTCGAGCTTGACAGCTATAGCCTTAGAACGTATACTAAAAGTTTACTATATGCTCAAACAAATAGTGCAATATCGCGAGTACACCCTATTCATTCTGAAGTTCAGTGAGGCTACCTAACTTTCTATGCAGAGATCAGTTGAACTGGCTCGTCCGATTTGAGTCGTTTAAAACTATTTAATATCTGTCAACTTGCTATTAAGTATGGGACTTGAAGCTCAACAGATCTTAAGATTCGAAAGGCTATTTCATTGCACATTATAGATTTCAGACTGCCAGAACTGAACTGACTGAAACTGAAAATCAAACTTCCAACCATCAGAAATCAATTTCTGATTGTTCTTTGTGAACGTTTTTTTCGTTGAACATGGTTTTCCGGCAAAACTAATTAGGCTGATACGTGCAACGCCGGATGGTTCGAATTCAAGTGTTCGGGTTGCAGATGAAGTGTGAACCTCGTTTGTGACGTTAGAAGGATTGAAGCAAGGAGACGCACTTTCGAATTTTCTGTTCACCATTGCACTCGAGGAGGGTGCTATTAGGATATCTGGTGTGCAGAGAAACGGCACTAACATCACACGGTCGCACATGCTCTTTGGCTTTGCGGACGATGTGGATCTTATTGGAATCGATCGCAGGTTAGTGGAGGAGTCTTCGTGACTCTGAGGAGGAGACACAGCGAGGATAGGCCTGATCACTATTTCTACCAAAACGAAGTACATGATTGCAAGTAGCGACAGAGGTTGGATTGGTGATGTAGGTGCTGAGGTAGTGTTTGATGGAAATGTGTTTGAAGAATTTGTTTACCTTGGAAGACTTGTGGCATGCGACAACGACGTTTCCCGCGAAATGAAAAGACGTCTTGCAGCTACTAATTTAACAGACTAGGTTCCGAAACTTGCAAACGGAAACAAATTTCGACCTGTATAAAACATTGATTCTTTCGTTGGCTATCTACCAGCATGAACCGTGTACATTGTGTAACATGTGGTTACAATTATCTCATTTTGTGTAATTTTTATTTTCCGTGTGTTATTAACCCACATTTGAGTTGTTTTAACGTGGTGTGTTTTATGTCACCGTACGTTGTGTTGTTTCAGTTTGAAATAAAGTATTGATTGGCAACATGATCCACCACAGTGTTTTGTAAATATTTTAATTTGTTCATTTTCATTATATATTGTATTTGAAATGTTTACTAAGTGCAGTTGGAAGATTCCGTTCTCCTCCTTTTGCAAAAAAGCGACACCGAGCATAAACAACAAAAAAGTCGAGCACGATGGCAGGAGATGGTTTTGTGTGTGTTTGGTCGGAACGATGACGTTTCAAGAGTAAGGAAGAGGAGACAAGTTAAGCTAATCGATAAGAAGCTTTTGCTTCCCGGCGGTCTCGTCAAGCGTCCTACACTGAACGAAAACTCCGGTCGCACATTGAATGATTATTGACTCATCCGAGCCCCATACCTATTTTCAGACACAATCAAGATGATTTTCATCTGCGCGAAAATCATCTGTTTACAAATTACTCCGAATGAAAATCACCCAGTCTTGGAATGATTTATCATACACACATGTCAATTTGAGGCAAATAGATGCCTCAAATTGAATGATTATCATACACACATGTAAACAATCCTTATTCCATTCTAGTTAATAATTTAAAAGAAGTCAAATAAAAAAAATCAACTTCAGAACTTTGTTGATGAATGTACATTAGCATTTATTTCCACTACGAGGTTATAAAATGTATTATTCGTCAGTCTTCGGGAACAGATGCCAAACTGCCGAACACATTGTATGAGCTCCATGGAATACCAGCATATTAGCGACCTGTGGTTGGTAGATACCATAAAGAAGTGTGAAATAAATGATACCGAAGGGGCTAATGTAAGATTTCAAGTGCAATAACCTGTTAAATTCACCCAGAAACGCTTGGAAAACCACGCTGCCGTTGTTATGTTTACGTATAGATTTGGAAGATTGATTTGACATTTGACCATCCCCTTTTCGTCTGGTACTTCAGACAGTAATTGAATGATTTTTGGTTTGGGACATGGAAGAAATTAAAATCCGTCATAAATTGCATGCTCTTCATTTGTGTTATCATTGTTCGATTAGCTGCCTAATACCATTCTATTGTGATCTAAAATTCATCTCTGAATTGGATGGTTTTTGCTCAACAGACTGTGGGTACATCATATTCTTTCATAGTCATTCAAAATGTGGAATGTAAAGTTTTATAATCATGTGAATTACAAATCATTCAATGTGCGACCGGAGTTTTAGTTCAGTGTACACTCGCCCCCACAGTTAATCGCCAAGGAGAACTAAGACTGACGCGTAAAAAGGGGCTTACCGTCTGCGGTTTCTATTAGGGCCTTCAACGGCGAGTAGTTGTACTGAAGCAGCAACAAAACGTTCGACACTAATATGCGAATGATGAATTGTATGGATTTGAAAGCGGCTTCATAGTCCTTGTTTCGATACATAAAACAATGATAATAAACCAGCCCACACTTTGAATGATGTTAAGGTGAAGATGAATCGAAACCAAACCTCAAATTTTCTATAGCACAAATCTGGAGAACCGAACATCCGTTTGAGCTTAAAAATTTTAATCGATTGGTCACCACTAGCAGGCGACGAATAGGTAAAGTTTTCAGCTTAAACAGATATTTGGTTCTCTACATTAGTGCTGTTGAAAATTGAGGCTTAGCTTTGATTCATTTTCACCTTAAGGATGCTATACAATTGCCCAAAAACAACAAAGCGGCTGAAAAAGTTGATATAGGAGCGGAAATACCCAAAATGGCCCTGGTCCTGGCCTCCTGGGTGCTTGGATGCTTGTCTGTTCGGATGAAATTTAGAATCTAAGAGACATAAGCGTATTACTAAAGCAATACTCGATATGATATATTTGATCAGATTACCGTGTACCCCCGTTGGTTTGACTACATTTAATCTGAACATTTTTTTAATTTGTACTCCGGTAATTTTCACATGCAGATTAAAAATGGTTTAAACGTCATTTAGCTCATGGAACGGAGTAAAATGGAATGGAACGCAGTATCAAAACAAAACAGTGAAAGAGGTAACCAGAAACACGATTCTAGGGTGATTAGGAGTTCAAATTCAAAATGAATCCCGATGGTTTGCATTAGGTACCGATCATTTAGCGGGGATACACGGTAGTGGAATAAGTATTCACTAATCTGATCAAAACTCTCCCAAGGATTAATTTCTGAATCTCAAAGACAACTTTAGCGAAACTCTGTCGACATTTTCGATGGATTGGTTAGGTAATCCTAGTCAGAATTATTCCGTGAAATTGATACATCTAAATGTTGCGATGCGGTTCCTTGACAAGATTATTAGCAGAAACTAGAGATAAACAAATGATATTTTTGGCAGCTCTCTAACTTGACAGATTCCTGAGCGAAATTCAATCGATTTCCGTTGGATTTTATAAATCGAGTTAAAAAAAAACGATGAGAAATTTCTATTGAATAAGAATAACAGTCGAAAACATTCAACTGTCAAATTTATTAGCTAAGAAGAAATATAGTATCCTAACTGCAGATACGCCGTTAGGATACTATACGTGAGATTATAAAAAAATCAAATACCAGACTAGTATTAGTAACAGGAAAATCGAATCCAGAAAATTTATCTTCTTTGTGAAGAAGAGGCAAGGTTCATTTAGTAGTAATGAATCTTGAACTACGGTTGTTCAACTATCTGTGAATTAGGGAAAACTCCAAAACACCTGAAAACTTACATTACTTCAGAATCCCAACTATTTGAAAGTGTCAGAATAGTTTAAGGGGACACGGGAGACCGTGTTATTTTCCCTATCTTTCGTCTCACTCTAACAATAATCATCAAAACATTGTGAAAGCCAATCTCGAGTTTTAGTGAACCGATGAAGCTGAAAATTTATCGGGTTGTGCACTACATATATAGAATCATAGTGATACACTTTTGCATCGATATATGGAGTGGTTCTTGGGATTTGCTTCTTGAAATGGATAGGGTGATTATGATGACGTCCCGTGCGGCCTTATTTATGACGCATATTGATCATAATCATCAACTTGTTTAGATGTCATTGACACTGTAGAACTAAAAAGAACTTGAACTACTGAACAATTTGAAGAATCCACGAAATACAACGAGAGAAACCAACGAACAAAAATCGTTAAATTTAGCAAGTGTTCGCGTGCACTATATTAGTCCTAGTAGCTTCACGAGCAACAATTCAAAAAATATCACCTTCTGTCCAATCTTAAAAACTGCCAACGGACAACACACTAGCATATAAGCTAGCCACTCCGGCTAGGCCCTCACCTGCGTCCCCGGCCCAAACGTGTTTGAATTGAGATATTTATCTGAACACCCATAAAACATAAAGCTTCCAGAGATTTATTGGGGTTCATCTGAACCGGCCGTACTTATAAATAATCATTATAAATCTATTAAAAGCCCTGTGCCCTGTTCGCCGCGCATTATGCCATCCAACATTGGGTATTATCTCCTTCGGCGTTGAGTATGTATTTGTATTAGAGGAGCTTTGACGCTTTGACTAAAGAGACTCGCGCGTCTAACAAGCGCTGAATTAGCCCATGATGAATGGAGATTTGGACAGTCAGTCAGTGGAAGAAAAGACCTAAACGCTCGCACAGCGCAAGAACAATAAATTCCGACGCCATTATTGGAGAGGCTGCTTCGTCTTCGCCGCCATCCCCGTACAATTGTTGCGGTCATTATCCGGGAGGGAACCTGCTGTCCGATGTTTGAGTATTTTTTCTCCGCAGTATCGTCTTGATGTGGCCACTTTTTCACGCACCACACGTCGTTCGTCACTTCTCTGATATGGTGAGAAAGAAGGGGGCACTTGGTTGGTTTCTCTGAACTCCCTGGGAGGTAGAAGGGGGCAGCAGTTGGTGCCCATATTGATGGCAGCGATGGTTGGCTATTTCTCCATAATGGCCATTATTGTGCGCAAGATATTCCAAGAAATGAAACCACATTACAAGAGAGTCGAGCAAATTTCATCGATCATGGCTTGGAGCGGCAGCGTCGCTGCTTTTACTCTGTTGTCGACGTCGGATGATGATGATGATGAAGGTAGGGTAGCGCGGAATAATATGCCCTTCTACTCCAAAAAAATCCTTTTTTGTTCAAAAATTGAATCGAAAATCGACCTTAAACAGTTTTTGCATTATATTAGCTTTGCTGTGTCATACAGCTTTCAAACTTGCATAGTGAGATGGTTGAACATTGGTGGAAATGTGTGTAACGAGTGTAAACCAACGCAAAATTAACATGGCAGACTTGCGGACAGGTTCGGTGTAAGTTCGTAATCGTTTGCTCGGGAGAACGCACAAAAAGAGAAGAAGCAAAAAGTTCGCGAACATTTACTCGCGAGTCACCGAACAAGGTGTGATTTTTTACGGTTTTGACAGACTAATCAATTGTATATTCATCAAATCGACAGTGAACTACTAGTTTGTAATCAGAAACCCTTGTAAAGTAGAAATCTCGGAAAGGAAATAGTTTTTTTTTTCTCAAAAGCGGAATAAACTCTGAACAGCTCCGAGCACATTCACGAATCACTTTAGCATCGTTTACTCGCGAGCACGACAGATACGAGTAAATCAGCATTGTGATTCTCGTGAGTATTCTGTTTTGGTTTTGTTCCGGTTCAGCTGAGATGTACGCCACTTTCCATCCTTACTCTGGAATGGTCAGGATCCACAGCCATTTCAAATTTTATAGTGAATCTGGTTCGTTAAACATTGAATAGAGACGTATTGCACCAACTTACCCTACGAGGTAGCGGATCATAAAATAATGCTCCGAAACAAGTGCCCCGGCCTAGGACCCGGCTAAAACAAACAAACCCCTAGCGAGGCGAGACCTCGCCAGCTTTCGTATGGGTCTAACGCACAACCCTACATTTGCTGATAGATCGAACCGCGCGCGCGGAGAGGCCAACCAGGTGATCAATCGCCGTCACAATAGAGCCTGAATTCGCGATCGATAATTTATAATAAATGGCCATCGGTGTGATTATGCGCACTTTTTCATCGTTGGGAGAGCCGCGGCTTTTCGCTTCCGAATCCCTGAAGAGCGTTTTGCACTCCGGACGGCAAACCGACTGCGGATATTTATGATAATTGCAATTTTGAAGATCGTTTTGAACACTTGTGTTGGGCGCTGCGGTCCGCGATCTCGGTCATCGGTTCGAATCGATCGCGGCTTTTTCAGCTCATAAATAAATGATGGCCCGGCATATCTACGTACCGGGTCTAGGTGCGTTTTTATTCAGCGAAGTATTGCACACGGTATCGTCGCTTACGGGTCGGCTGAATGCAAAGAATCGGCACTCAATCGTCGTAAGTGACAGGGAGATTCAGAACGGCTAGCAGTGAACGTTTCAGTTTGTGTCACACACAACTTTGTTGAGATCTTCTGCTTATAATCGGTTCACCATTAGCACCTATTCCGCGTAGAAACCTTGTGGTGTGTGGTATGTGCCGTTCTTTTGATTTACCCAAGAAGGATGCATTGTACCGATCAGAAAACGAACCTAGGATCGCATAATTACACTACTGCGGCCTTCCACGGTGAGTGGGATGATCATTCGCCGCGTCCGGAGTTTTCATTTGCAATAAACACCGATTCCTACGGTGTGCGAGATTTACAGCGATCATCCCTTCTCGGTCGCGAGCGGCCTTTCGCACCATCCTACTTAAATGCAAATTGCGATCCCTGTCCGATGTCTACCTCTGCTACCAGTGCTGCGTATTTGCATGACTGCCAACTCCGCGTGGACAATAATAATTATTTTTTACCGCATTTTAAGTTGTAAAAACTGTTTTAATATTATATCTTCATTTGGTCATCCACTGGGCAGTCGTTGTCGTAAGGGGTGTAGGCCTCTACCGTGATAATGACAAGCTTGCTTGCTGGCGGGCTTAGCGTAAGGACCCCAAGAGGCATAAAGAATTTGACAGACTCCGAAGCGATTCGCGCAGAAGAAAGCGGCACCCATAATTAGATCATTTCTCTAGTCTTGATGACGACGACGACGACGATGGAGACGATTAGCTCATCAGCATCTCCCCGACGACGAGAATGCTCTATTAAAATGTAACTATAACGGTTCGTGACGAATAAATGGAGCGCGCTGGTAAGTGCATTGGATGTTGGCGGGGATTGCACATTGCCCATAGGATGATGCACTTAGCTTAGAGGATGATTGCATTGGGCATCTGGCACCGCAACGGCAGACTCTTCTAATCGAGTTGATTCAGGGCCTCAGGCTGCCGATAACTGCGTGCGTAGATCGTCATTTGGTTCGCAGTCCATTAGCTGAAGTCAGTGACGATGACGTGTTGATGATCTAATGTAGGGTTAGGTCATTAGCTTGGATCAATTCGTTGGATATGTTGTTTTTCATGGAAATATTATTCAGACATCTGAATGAGATGGATCAACGCGTAATCTAACGTTCGTCAACAGAACGAAGCTCATGACCCTTCATTAACAATATACTATGACCTCTTATGAGCGACTATGAAGTTCTCTACATCTTTCATAAGCTGGTGAGCTCGTTTCATGCTTGAGATAACATAAATTTAAAGGAAAGTAACGAATTTCGAAGAAGTTTTGGTGTACAGGTCAGAACTTCAACAGAACGAAGCTGACCTTTCCATTAACAATTCACTATGACCTCTTATGAGATACCATGATGTTCTGTACATCTTTCCAGCTCATTGCTGGTGAACTCGTTTCATGCTTGTGATAACTCAAATTTTAAGCAAAGTAACGAATTTCTGAGATTTTTTGATGTACTGATCACAACTTCAGCTGAACAAAGCTTAGGTGAACTGGTGAGCTTGTTTCATTCTTGCGATAATATAAATTTTAAGGAAAGTAACGAGTTTTGGTATACTTGTCAGAACTAAAACAGAACGAAGCCCATGACCTTTCCATTAACAATTCACTATGCCATCTTATGAGAGACCGTGAAGTTCTTCACATTTTTCATAGGCTGGTGAGCTCGTTTAATGCTTGTGATGACACAACAACATGAATCGCATCACTTAGTAAGGTGAATCTTGATCATGTAGCTGTTGAACCCACCCACTAAAACTCCTTCATGTGATACCCATGGAGATGCAGAGGAACTTTTTTCAGCAATGTGCTTTAATCGATATAATGTCTTGGGATGGTCGCATCGGGTGACCAGAAAATTTTATTTGGATTCCCGCCGCAGGTGGCGTTGTAAATTTTAACTTTTTTATTTGACGATTATCAAATATGGTGTCTTTGACACAGTTTCAAATTAAATAAATGTAAACAAGTTTGCTTAAAACACCAACTCCCTATTTGGTCACTCTATTAAAGTACAATGATATGTCAAAATATCTTTTTTTACTTGGTTTTGACCATTATGGTCATTCGCCTAACAAAATATAAGTGTCGAAATATCGTACAATTCGAATATTTTTTTAAATTTAAGTATATGATCGTAAAAATGTTCTACAAATTTACATAAGTTGTCAAAATACCCAACTTTGTGAAAGTGAATAGGGTTCTAAAACACAAACAAATAAAGCTATGGTCAAAAATGGCTTTGCAGATAAAACCTCCCTGGATTCAAACTACATTTTAATCAGTTGTATATTCTATAGGTTTCACCGGTATCCATGAGTGAGACGAGGAAGCTTGAGCACTGTACTAACCTTTATTGTGATCGTATCTGGTTTTCGTTCCATTTAGAATTTGTCTTTGAAATTGTCTTTGAAAAAGTAATGTATTTCAACTATTCCCATCATATCTCAACTAATCTTATCAGGGTGTCTATCGTTTATCAAAACGAAATTCCTTGATATTTCCAGGTTTTGCAAAATAATTCCAAGTTTAGGAAATAATCTAATGTTATATGACGAGAACAAACTTTGAAGTGTTTTTAAAAACTTTTAAAGTGTTTTCGATTCGATAGCTACTCACACTTCTAGACATTTTAAAGCAAGGTGCTAACCATATCAAAGCTGAAGTTTTTTCCAATGATTTTGATTTAATAATCCCTGGATCCGTTTTTTCCCACAGACCACAGATTTTCAAGCCCCTGGTTAAAAGAGACCCACTTTTATAACATTTAAACGTGGTAATTTAGATAAATAATGGATTCTTTGCATTTCATTCGATAGCGTTCAAGAGTTCTAAATCAATCATGATTGTGGCGACATTTTAAATTAAAAGTTGTTTAAATTACTTATCCAGAATCGATTATCCCGAAATCAAATATTTTCCAATAATTTTAAAAATTGTGCATGAAGCAGACCTGGGGCTGGTAGCGACTAAGTGTCTTAAAAAAAAGGGAAATTTGGAATCCTCTTGCTTGAAAAAAGAGATCACACTTTAACCAAAAACAAAACGACGCCTAACAGGAACCATGAGAAAAGAGTTTGATTTCTCATGGAATCAGACCAGACATTTCTCTAAGAATATTCCTAAAACTTTTATTTTGGAATTCCTAGCGACAATACGACAAATAATACTGTTTGTATTACTGTATGCATTTTCAATTATTTTCACAAGGAGTTTTATCAGAAATTAGCTCAAGTATTTTTCTTTAAGTTCGACAGATAAAAATATATTTTTATTTGAGAGATTTTTCCCAAGGAATTCCTCCATGAACTTTATTTTAGATATCTCAAAATACAACCTGGATTTATGCAAAAGTTAACTTAGAAATTACCTCAGAGATCCCATCAGGAATTACTTCATATATAATTCCAGATATTCCAGGAATTACTCCAGAGATTTCTCACGGAAGTCTTCATACGTGGGCTTCGTGGCCTTGCGGTTAGCGGCGTCAGTCGTCTAGGCGTATTGTGTCACGAGGTGTGGGTTCGATTCCCGCTCCAGTCGGTGGAAACTTTTCGTCAAACGAAAAATTCATCACTGGGCTAATGGGTGTTTCGTGTTGTCCGTTGCCTAATGTTAGTGATCGTTCAGTCTGTGCAGCCAATGTGCTGAAGACGGTGTAAAATTGTCTTTTAATACATTTGTCCAAGCATGCTTCCAGGAGTTTTTCGTGATGAATTTCTAAAGCAAATTTTTGAGTAACCTCTCATTAAACTTTAGGAAGTTCTCAAGTCACCCTTGATAAATAAGTATTTCTATAGTAACTCTTGACGAAATTTTAAAGCATTTTCTTAAATAATTGCTAACTTAATTGAAAAAAAAACAAGATCAAATCAATTAAATCACTGTAAAGGAAACATCGAAATCTCTTAAACATTGTGTAGGAAATATCGGTGGATTTCTTGGAAAAAATGCTGTAGTATTAACTGGTGTGAAACTTTGAATGAACTTTTGAAGATTCCATGAGGATTTCTTTGAGAATTTGTTAATAAATGTTTGGAAGAACTTCTAAATTTTTTGGGCGAAATTCCTAGAAAAAATTCTGAAGAATCACGAAACATAGGTATTATTATTTGAAATGTTTGAAAAGATTTACTCGAATAATTCCTCGACGAATTTTTGAAGCAATTGTTTAGAGTGACCGTGGATGAAATGGCGTATACGTTCTTGTCGGGCTTTTGAAAAAAATCTCAGAACGAATTTCATTAAATACTCATGAGTTGACCTCGCGTGAATGCAGTGGTTTTCACGGTATGCAGTGATAGAGAACAGTTAACATTCGTAGCGTTGGTCTGACACTCCTGTCGATGTTCTACATTTAATATGACTTCAGCATATGACTCCGCGGCTACAAAGCAAAGCCATGCTGAAGGTGTCTGGGTTCGATTCCCGGTCGGTCCAGGATCTTTCCGTAAAGAAAATTTCCTTGACTTCCCTGGGCATAGAGTATCATCGTACCTGTCACACGATACACGAATGCAAAAATGGAAACTTTGGCAAAGAAAGCACTCAGTTAATAACTGTGGAAGTGCTCATAAGAACATTAACCTGTGGAGCAAGCTTTGCCCCAGTGGCTTTGTCCCAAGAAGAAGGAAGAAAATTGTCAGTTGACTAACAGAAGCAAACCTGTACCATAGGCAATTTTTCCATAAAAAGTCATTCTGCATGATCTCACGTGAATGCAGTGGATTCATGGATCCACAGAGCACTACAATTGTAGATTCTACTGCATTTTTGCCTAAGATTTCATAATTGTGGATATTTTTTGTAATTTTTGGAGCTTCTTTTAGATCTCTCTGAATCTAAAGCGATTATGGAAACAAAACGCCTTTGATCTAGACAGCGTGCTAGCTCTGTAAATCAAAGGCGTTTGTACCGATAACGTGTACTTTTAAAAGACTGATCCCAAATCTCGCAAGATCTATCTTCGGAGTGCACATTTGAATGAAGGTTTTGGTGTGATCTATTCCACGAATCTACTCAGACCCGAACAATAACCGAAAAACATTCGCTCGAATCTTAACGGTAATAACAATTTTCACAAGTATCGACCGCGGCGGGGTCAATCCTCTTTTATAAATTTTACGTTTCCCTTGTACCTCCTAACCCGTAGCCCAAAAATTGACCCCACCGCTGCTGCTCAGATTCTGGACCTGGGGAGAGCGAGCAATAAATTGATTTGATGCCCAAAGTATGATAGAGTATGAACATAAAATTATCATTAATTTGCATTCGAATTTCGCTCGGATGGATCCTCTTAGCGGTTCGATGTACCTGTTGTTTTCCGTCCATTGCACATCTTCAAAATACGACGGGTTAAACGTTACTCGATCAGGCGCGCGCGTCCGTGTAATCGATCAAGGAAGAAACGGAGAGCCTGGAGTCAAGATGCGCTTTCGCAGATCAACGTTCGGTGCGGAAAATTAATAATTCAATAGCGGTTGTTCTTCGGTTTCCTCTGCGCATCCTAAGAGATGCTTGGCGGGGTACAGTTGTCCCACGGTTATGGATCAGTGTTAGATTGAATAAAACGTCCACAATACACCTAAAGCCTGTCCACGATAAATTTCGGACACGGATGGCGGGTGTACCACAGAAAGTTCGAGAATTTTACAGAAAGAAGGATTAACATCCTTGTCAACTGTTTATTTTGTAGATATAACTCTTTTATTCTGAAATAAACAATTGTTTTTGTTGAATTATGAGTAACTTTTTTTTGCTGCCATTATTTGGGTGTCCGAAATTTAACGTGGACAGGCTTTAGAAGCGTTGATTGACATTCGTAGGGTCCGAAAAACCTTACTACAGTACAAAAATATATCGTTTCCTAGAGAAACGCCAAAACGTATGCATTCGCTAATACATATTTCGTTTATCTTACAGATAAATTGCTGTTGTAGTGTTCTGATATTATGGACGGATTGTTCTCTCACTGATCCACATGATCTGTGTGAACGTTTGAAATTTCTATCGTAATCGAAACTTTTTCATGAATAATCTTAAAATTCGAGCTATATTCATAAAAATAATTATATTCTGATGTGTCAGGGTGATAAATCGGTATTGTTGATTCATAATTATGGGGCGACTGTAGATATCATGCAGAGCGACGTCACAACCCTATCGTTGACGGACGGGACGGCTGGCTCGATTCTCGGACACGATGCAAGAAAAATGACTTTTCCGCCAACATTTATCGCCCTCGGGTTGCAAACAGCAGGTAGATAAATTTGCCCGGATAAGTGAGGACGTGTGTGTGTGCTTGCTTGCTTGCGAATGAGCATCGATCGATCGGTTTTCCAGGAATGCGGGAAAGACATTTGTACGGTTTCGGGTGTACAACGGACGGAACGTCAGCCCTGTGTTTCACTTACCTTATCACAAAATACTTTGATTTGACAGTAACCCCTATGGCACACGCTGGTGTCCCGTGGATCCTCGAACGTGTCGATCTGCAGGTGGAGCGGTAGACCCTGGAAGCAAGAAGATGGGAAGAAATTGGTTATTATGATCAGTGGACGACGGGGACGGAGTGCAACTTTCGCTTAGATTTAGGTCATCGATGGGTTTCGGTGTCTTCTGTAAGGTTCCCTGAGGCTTCGGCTGTTGTGGTGGTGGTGGCGAGTTGGTCGAGTACAATCATTTCTGGGGAAATACAGCTATGTGAGGGGCATTGAATGAGTAAGCTCATGATAATTTGCATGCGATTGCGGGAAATGCACCGGCCTTGATGGAGTGACGACCACCCGTCGATATGATATGAGGAAAACGTCGTTTAGTTGCTAAATCAATAATTTTGGAAACAGCTAAGAGTAGCTAAGAGTAGTAGTCTTCTTCAGTGTCAGTTCCACTGATGCACGAAACTGACACTGAGGAAAACTACAAGACTTAGTGGTAGTCGAAATATGCGTATCTGTCAAAAGATAAGGGCGGAACTAAAAGTTACAATACTCAAATCTTCTAAATCTACAACGTAAACGATTGATTTGTAATAACGTAATTGATTCTTCTTTATCGAGGCCATCAGAAAGATATCAGATTTAGATTGGACCACCAGCTAAAGAAATGACAGAAAATTCACGAACATCCATGAATACCATTGACAGAGCTGCCAGAATATTTCACAAAAATTTGCAACGGTAAACGTTGCATGGTTTGCAAATAAAAAAGACAAATCGACGCTATTTTTCGGGCAACATTTACTCATATGTTTTCTTGAGAGTCATTTCTGAGATCGCCCTCTGACGGTGATCGTGTGGCTTTGCTGAAAGCAATCTCTGCACCATGGCAAACGATCATGATGAATTATTATAGTTTATCGCTCGCTCTCGACACGTCAATCAGTGTCCCGGTTCGGTCAACAGGCGCTCTCCGCACATCATCAGGGAAGAGCACCATCCATTCAGTCAGTCAGTCATTCAGCCACAGACACTTGCTGTCGAACTCCCTGAAAGGCCTCCGTAAGCTCATTTCCCAGCATCATCATCACACCCAGAGATTCCGGCCTGACTGCCGAGCGAAATAAAAGGATGAATGAACGCCAAGGAGGATGATCTGCTCCCCAAGAAGCGAGACGGAGTTAAATAATTGCTCATTATCAATTTCAGTGTAATTTGCTGATGATGAACAAATAATAATGTAATGATAATGATACCTGCAGGGTCGAAAGCGCAACAAACACCCATTGCCGCGATTAATGGGGTGGCACTTAAAGATGCGGAGAAGCAGAGGTTACATCACCACGGAAGACTGTAGACAATGAAGTTGAATCAGTTGAACAGAGCGGAATTGAATATTAATTGGAAAAAAGTTCCTCGGGGCTGTCGCCCAAGTCGCGTTTCGATGGATAGGTACCGCGAAAGAGGGCGTATGTCGAATGTGCGCTGATTGGCTGCGTTTAGGAGTTTTCCCACTTCGGCGGCAGCAAAGTCGAACGCCTAATCGAAGTTGGTGTGCGGCGGGGTGAAAAATGCTCGCCACCCGCCAATCAACGAACGCTGAGAAGTAAGAGCGATCGAAGCAAACGTCGGGTAATGATCGGGTGGGCTTCGGTTGATCAGGGTCGGCTGCACCCATGAAGTTCAAATATGGAAGATGGTTCACATCTCAGAAGAATTTTCGAAAGAATCCATCGAGGAATCTCTGGAGTAATCTTTAGAAGAATTTCTGGAATAATTCTCTGGAAGAATACCTGGATAAATCTCTTAGAAAATTTCTTAAGGTGTTCCTGGCTGTCTCTTGAGTCATTTCTGGAGCAATTTCTGAAGCAATCATTGGAAGAATTCCTGGAGGATTTACTCAAATAATCATCAAATAAATCTATAAATGAATCACTGTAGGACTTTCTCAAGAAATGCCGAGGGGATCTCTGAAGGAGGATGTAATGAAATACCTGCCAAGATCTAAAAAAAGAACTCCTAGAGGTATATCTTCGGGAAGCCTTAAAAGGTATTTCAGTAGAACCTCTGTGTAGGGATTTTCCACAGTCGAATCACAGTAATTTTACAGTTAAAACCTTACTGGTCAACATCTAACTCAAAACTGAAGATTTTTCAACTGTTTAACTTCCAAAGCTCATGTTTCGCCTCCACTTTCATTTCTTCTCTCTATCTCTCTCCGTCAGTTCAAGCTAAAATTTTAAGACCATGTTTGATTTTTAGACCAATTGAGTAAAGGTTGGACTCGGAAAAATGCGACACTTTGTTTTGGGTGTAAATTTTTATCGTGTGGGTAAAAATTAACGAAATTTCAGGTAATACTAGTTAAGAGTGTTATGTTTATGTGTGCAAAATTTTATCGCGATCTGTCAAGTAGTTTTCAAGATGCATTCGAAACAAGAAGTGCTACGCCAGTAAATCTTGAGCGCGGTGTTTGATAATCGGCAAAAGGCTTGGAATCCATCATTTCACCGTATCTCGCGTTGTGAAGATGTTCTAGGAGACGGAGGTCATCGAGCGGCGCGCTGGAAGCGGAAGATAAGGCAGTACTTTTAGAATAACCCGAACTTTTCCACCTGAGACGTGGCCAAAAATGTCAATTCGTCGAAATGGTTGGTCGAGCAGACCATGTTTTTTAAGGTCAGGAAGGCGCCAAACCGGACTGACGAGTAAAATACGGTAGCAGACTGACGAGTAGAATGCGTGCGCGGAAGCTGTACCGCGAGTGGCTGGTCCAGTCGGGCTGTCTCGTCACGGACGACGAGACATACATCTAGGCGGACACCGAACAAATCCCCGACCTCGAGTTTTTGTCGGTGTGTCCCGCATGGAGATTCCGAAAAAGTTCCGGAAGAGTAAGATGAACAAATTCGTGAAGAAGTACCTGTTGCGGCAGGCGATCTGCGAGTGCGGATGGTACAGCAAGCCTTTCGTTACAACCGGCACCACAAACGGGCAGAGCGAACCCGTCAAATACACCATAACTTCGTCCGATTGAAATGTTTTGGGCGATAATGGAGAAGAAGTTGAAGAAAAGTTGAAAAACATTCAAAACCGATGAAGCTTTGAAGAAAAACCGGGAGAAATTGTGTAAGAAAGATGGGCAGAACCTCGCTCTAGATTTTTGGTGATCATTTTTGTGTGTGATCATACGTGATTACTGGAATGCTGAAAACATTAAAAAAAAAAATATAAAGCCGACAGTTATCGAAATGTCGCATATGGCCAAATAGTGGTTGGCCATAACTGGTACACTTTCTCTACTTCCAATACAGCTTCTGACAGATCGTTTCGCGGAGTAAAAACTCAGATTCTTCATCCGTTGTGTGCTTCGAAAAGCTGCTCGAACTCAAACTCGTTTCATGAGAGTGTGCTACACTAAGTGATACATGAAACTAAAGTTTGACACATATCCGGTCTCAAATGTAGTATCTGTAGATCTGCACAAGAATCAAAATATCCTTGGAATATCAGATCACTTATACGTTCAAAGTTTATCCCTCTCATGTATGCAAGTAAATTCGGGCATGTCATCGAGAATCGACAGTTCCACACTGACGTTGCTGAACTTGCAGGTATAAATATCAGATTACATTTGTTCTCTTCCACTCGAGCACTTCCTTTTTTCTACTGACGGCCTAAGCTCTCTGGAGGCTGTTCGGTCAATGAAACTGGTAAAAGCTAATGTCAAGTCGCTCATAAACTGTCATACTGACTTGGGTCCCTTCTCATTGCTTCATCCAAGGCAATGAGAAAGCGGACTCCTGGCTTAGGCTCTATACAAGGAGATGTTCATGAGCGTCAGCGTGCCTTCGATGATTTTTTTTGCGTTAGCCAATCTGAATACCTTGATCAGCTAGCTGGCAAAAGAAATATAGAGACGGAGAAATGGGTAGTTATTCCCATAGGTGGAACTGATACATGTTTCGTTTCCCTTCAAATTGTGCTCTTCTTTCTTTCTCATAAAAAATTCTGTATGTTTAGTTCCGTTACAGTTCTGGACTAACCTGCTTCATTAACTTAGTAGCATAAGTATCATTATAAGAGTACAACAAAAATCTCAAACAACCCATTTCTTCCCTATCGTTTACAGCCAAACCTCTTTTCACGCTCACTTTTTTAAGCCCCCTCTTTTCACACTTCAAATTCCAACTCACGCTCCCTCTTTTAACGAAAAGCGTAAGTTTGAATTTTTGGAGCGTAAAAAGAGGGAGCGTAAGTTGGAATTTCAATCGTTGAAAAGCGTGAGCGTTGGAATTTGGAGCGTGAAAAGAGGGGGCGTAAAAAGAGGGACCGTAAACAAGTGAGCGTAAAAGGAGGTTTGACTGTAAACGATAGGAAAGGAATGGTTTTTTTGAGATTTCAGCTGTACTCTTATGATATTTAAGCTAATTGGCTAATAAAACAGGTTCGTCCAGAATTGTAACGGAACTAAAGTGATAACGACCCACAAGAACGTATGTAATATGGAGATTACTGGAACGAGACCGATGAGAAGATGCCGGAAATCTATGTCTGACGCCATTTTGAAATCCAAGATGACGGCCTCCGGTTTGTTAAAATAGCTTCAAATCCATGCAATACGGGTATTTACGATACACCTTATACTCATTGACCCCATTCCAAAAATACCCATATTTCTTGAGTTTCAAGTGATTTTTACAAACTGGAAGTCGTTATCTTGGATTCTAAATTGACGTCAGGCATAGACTTTCACCTTGTACTAATTGATCCTGTTCCAAAAATACCCATATTGCATGGGTTTCAAGTGATTCACGAACCGGAAGTCGCCATTTTGGATTCCAAAATGACGTCAGAAATATACTTTCGCCTTGTACTAATCGATCCCGTTTCAAAAATACCCATGTTGCAAGGGTTTAAAGTTATTCACAAACCTTTCTTGGATTCGAAAATGGCGTCAGAAATAGACTTTCATTTATCGATCTCGTTCCAAAATTACTTATATTGCATGCGTTTCAAGTGATTTTCACAAACCGAAAATCGTCATATCAGATTCCAAAATGGCGTCAGACTATGGTTGCCGTCATCCCTATTGAAGAACCACGGATAAACCCCACCTCTTCTCAAAACTCCTTGAGAACAAACGGAAAGCTTTTTTTCGTTTCTTATTCATTTTATGCTCAAAATTCGAACTTACGCTCTCTCTTTTTACGCTCCAAATTCCAACTTACGCTCCCTCTTTTATCGCTCCAATTCTTTTCTCATTCCCTAGTTAGGGGCGTAAAAAGAGGAAAGCAGCTGAACTGTTTGAAGTGCTTCTATTGAAAGTTATTTTCCATGTTTGCCGATAACGAAGACTATTTTAAGGTACTCTATAGTGTCTATTAAAACCTTTTCTGAGAAACTGAAATTGTTTATCCTATATGTGTAAAGTCTGGACCAATGAACATGAACGCACTATATACAATTCGAGTAGACTAAGATACACGATTTCAATATCTCAAAATCCAGATAATTTTGAAACTTGGTGGCTTCAGTAAAGTTTTCATGGAGCAGTATCGAATGGTACCTCGTTTGATTCGGAATTTGACACCTAGGTGGCACTAGTGGACTTGAAACATTTACTCTTGTTTTGTAGATTTCTTAGGAGCTTGTCTGCTTCGAAAGATGGCACCTTGGGCAAAGTTGATCAGTAGCTCAAGGGTTATCAAAATTCAAGCCAAGAAATGCCACCAGGCGGCGCTGAGAGCATGAAACTTTTGTTTTAAGTATATTTCACGATCTTGGCCATTCAGAAAGATGGCGTCTTTGGCAAAGTTGTTCAGTAGCTCAAGGGCTATCATTATTTTGGGCAAGAGATTCCAGATTTTGACACCAGGTGACGCTAGTGAGCATTAAACTTTTCTTTTGCTGATATCTCAGAATCCTTACCACTTATAAATAAGGCGTCTTCGGCAAGGTTGTTCAGTAAGTGAAGGGCTATTATTGTTCGAGTTATTTCGAAGTGAAAAAACAAGATGGCTATGAACTCTCTCTCGAGCATCAGAGTGCTGATTTACTCGTATCTGTCGTGTTCGCGAGTAAACGAAGCTAAAGTGATTCGTGAACGTGTTCGGAGCTGTTTATAGTGAATAGGGTAACGACTGTTTATTTCGTTCACAACTGCTAACAGTTGGCGCCAGCGGCAAAAAGTACAGACAACAACCTTTCGAACAGTCAATTTCCTTCACTGGCCGCCGAGCAGCGACACTGATGTTTGTATTTCACTCACACTGATCGCACTACGCTGTATTCTCAACACAAGCGCATCTTCCAACACAAGCGCATGCAAGAATGGTAGTCGAGAGCTGTCAAATCGTATGGAAAATAATGAAAAACGTAAATTACTAGCAATTTTTGACTACCAGGATTTTTGACTACAAACTGGTAGTTTACTGTCGATTTGATGGATATACAATTGATTTGTCCGACAAAACCATAATAAATCACACCTTGTTCGGCTACTCGCCAGTAAATGTTCACGAACTTTTTGCTATTTCTTTTGGTATGTTCTCTCGTGAGCAGGCGGGTGTGAACTTACTCACACCAAGCCTGTTCGCGAGTCTGTCATGTTTGCGTTTAGGTTGGGTTGTCAATTGGGTTTGTTTTTGGCTGTCAATTCTTATGCTCCAGATGTTGAAAACCTATAGTCCAAACCAGGAGATTCCTTGGACCGACCCTGATTGTCGCAGCGTTCAACATGGATGATGATAATAGCCTCAAAGGTCCATATATGTGTGGCAAACAGTCCGAACGCCAACAGAAAGAGAGTCCAATCGGTTCAAACCCCGCAAACCCACGAAGGGAACGAGGTTAAGTGGACTCCTCGCTCAAGCTCATAAATACCTATTGCCTACTCTCGGGCCCTCTCTCTGCTCTGATCCACTGTCGGCTTGATCTGCTCCTCCGAGTCCGAAGACGACGACGACGACGGCTCTAAAGAATGGATGATGACAAGCATTAAATTGCTACTCAATCATTCATCCATCGCGCGCATCGTTAGAGGTCCCAATCCGAGGGTCCGGACTGAGGGGGAACGGGTGGACAGGTCTAAGAGGGGGGGTAGAAATAAAACAAAACCGCTTGCATGAAAGTGCAAAAAAAAAAACAGCCAAGAGTCTTTCGGAAGGCAAGTGGTGCTGCTGCCAAGTGGCTACTAATGGCCCTGAGGTCCGCGTGAAGCCAGTGGCGGCGCGCGTAATCGATGACCAAGAGACTCCAAGCTTCGGACGGGACAGGCCTTACCGTGTTGCGTTTTTTGTGTTGACAGCGGTAATCAATTACAACGAAATTATGAACCCCAAGTTGGGAGCGGATCTATGTTTGTGGGAACTTGGCTTGAAACGGTTGCCGCCCTCTCTCTCTTTAGAAGGAATAGGTATAATCTCGCTGAATGAACTTATCACAAATAACAGAGTCAGGGGTGATCGGTATTAGCAGCGGTTCAGCGAACCTTAGCATTATCCGGGGTGTTGAATGAGGTGAGGTTCTTGGGAAACAACAGATGCCGACATTTGCATGGCTATCTAGCTATCCCACGCTTATCAAATATGGGGATATTGGAAAAAGAGTTTTGACGAAATTATAGTCTTCTCAGTGGACGTTTGAAAGTCGGAACATAGTTCCGGGATCTATTATAGGAGGAATTCCAAAAGGAACTGCTGAAAAATTCCCAGGTGGAGTTCTTGGGAAAAATTCAGAAAGAAAAAAAAAACCCCAGATGAACTACTGGTAGAAATATAGAAGAAATTCGTAAGGAAATTTCACAAGAAACTAATTCATAGAACTCTTGCAGGAGTTCCAGAAAGCTCTCCAGGAAGAAATTTAGACAAAAATTTCAAAAGGAGCTTTTGAAAAACTTTCAAAAGGAACTTGTGGAGTAGTTTGAGAAGTAACTTCCAGATGGAACTTCTGGAAGAATTCCAAAAGGATCTTCTGGGGTAATCTACTTGGAATACATGGAGAAATATCACAGAAGACCTAAAGGAACTCCAGGAAAATCTAAGGGAGAAGTTCTAGATGGAACCTCTGAAAGCACTCTAGAAATTACTTCTAGAATACATGGCAGGATGGTTTCAAGCTTAAAAAGAGCAGGAAGTGTTCATAACAACCCTAATCTTAGAAGCAAGGTCTGTCCTAGTTAGGACGAAACGCCAGAATGAGGATGGAGAAGACGCAGAAAACATTCCTTCCAATTATCAACGCTACCCCGATTGGCATCCAGCTGGCTGGATGTTTGGTATCCTAAATCTTAGCGCAGGGAAAGTTCCCACCAAAGTGTCGCACATTCCCATTCCAATACACAAACAGCCATGTGTTTGCTGCCAGCGCGGTCGAACAAGAAAGTTGAACAAATTGAATATAAATAACCAGGCGCGGATAAATTTATACGTTATAAATCTTGAGATTAGCACTTAAAATATATATCATTTTCTTCGGTCTTCCCCGTCTTGTCTGTGCACATCCTCAGTTCGGTCTTCTATCTATCCTTCGCGTTCTTCCGCATCATCGGTCTGATATCGCGAAGCACCGAGAGAAACGAAAGATGACGATGCCTTCTTCTATAGAGTAGTGTGGGGCAAAAGTTCGAGTAAGGCAAAAGTTTTTTTTTTTGTTAAGATTTCTATCTAAATTTGAAACAAATGTTCTAAATGTCATGGTAGCTTGAATTCTGTTCAAGTGGTTCTTTTCATATGTTATATTTTCTCTGGAATTATTGATTTTTCTATTAGGCTCGACATTTTGCCCCACCTTACCCTACCCCTAACTCAACCTTCACTTGCTGCGCTGCCTGACTTGCTTCTGCTGAGATGAGGCCTTCGCAATTCGTCTTCGCGAGGAAAACGAAGCATGTTGGTAAGATAGACACCCCCTCTCCCCTCCCCCTCTTCAAAATACAACTGGAAAATCTCAATTTTCACACGTTTCTTTTGTTTGCCATCGCCGCAGACGAAGCGAGGACGAAGATCGCGGAACGACAGGAACGCTGCTTGTGTCACTTATAAATCAGACCTCGCACACAATCCGACATTGTGTGGCAGGCTGGCAGGGATTTTGCGTAGAAGCGGATCGATTTATCGATTTGCGCTGCGGGAAACACCTGTCCGTCGACGACGGTTACATGTCCTCAGAGACTCACGAGATCAATCACCAGGGAATTAGAGATTTCCGAATTTGTCACATTAGATTTGCGCTTGCGGAGTGACCTCTTTCACTTCCTGGTTGCCAATTTCGAGGGCTTACCGCAAATTAAGCTGACAGTTTTCATAAGCTGAGCGTGTGGGTCTGTCTCTATGTGATCGATAGAGCTCCAAGCTGAGCGAATTTGGCGAGAGAGAAACTCATTAGAAGTTAATGAGCTTCGTTTGCGTTTCGATCGCTCGCTCGGATGATCGGTCGGTTGATGGAGTCGTTCAAGGCTGTGGTGGTGGTTGGATCTTCCCGAGGAGCGTTTTATCAAATGTCATTAGTGATTGGCAAAAGTTTTTAACGACTTCAAAATTTTATTCAATTTTTCTTTTGATAATTTGAAGGTTAATGGCGGTGAAGCGGAATGCAAATTGCGCTTCATCATTTGACTAAAAACTGCGCTAAAAATGCAGGAGTTAACGATTCATTGTTATTTGAGAGTAGATGTGGGATAAAGCCTTTCAAATAGTAAAAATAGGACTAAATTGTACACTGAAATCTCGTTTTAAAACGTCTTATTTTACGTGAATGCAAATCGTAGCGACCGATTGAATTTACGTTGAAATTAGATTGGAATCAAATGAAAATTACGAAAAAGTTACTCGTCTTCTCGATGAGAATCGAACTGACGACTCCCTGTTTTCTAGATACGGCGCGTTACCCCCACGCCACGAAAGGACCCATGAATATAGAAGTTAACCTGAATTTATATTCGTCAATTTCGTTTCAATTTGTCCCTTTAATCCTATTGCAAGGTATATGTTATGTTAAGAAGAAGCTTACAAGTTTCTGGACATGAAGCTTCCAAGTTTCTGGAGAAAAAAAATCCAAGCTGCTGAAGACGAAGCTTCCAAACTTCTAAGGAGAAGCTTCCAAGCTCCTGGAGGAGAAGCTTCCAAGCTTCTAGAGAAGAAGTTTCTAAGCTTCTGGAGAAGAAGCTTCCAAGCTTCTGGAGAAGAAGCTTCCAAGCTTCTGGAGAAGAAGCTTCCAAGCTTCTGGAGAAGAAGCTTCCAAGCTTCTGGAGAAGAAGCTTCCAAGCTTCTGGAGAAGAAGCTTCCAAGCTTCTGGAGAAGAAGCTTCCAAGCTTCTGGAGAAGAAGCTTCCAACCTTCTGGCGAAGAAGCTTCTAAGGAGAAGCTTCCAAGCTTTTGGAGAAAAAGCTTCCAAGCTTCTGGAGAAGAAGCTGCCAAGCTTCTGGAGAAAAAGCTGCCAATCTTCTGGAGAAGAAGCTTCCAAGCTTCTGGAGAAGAAGCTTCCAAGTTTCTGGAGAAGAAGCTTCCAAGTTTCTGGAGAAGAAGCTTCTAAGGAGAAGCTTCCAAGCTTTTGGAGAAAAAGCTTCCAAGCTTCTGGAGAAGAAGCTGCCAAGCTTCTGGAGAAAAAGCTGCCAAGCTTCTGGAGAAAAAGCTGCCAAGCATCTGGAGAAGAAGCTGCTAAGCTTCTGGAGAGGAAGCTTCCAAGCTTCTGGAGATGAAGCTTAAAAGCTTCTAGAGATGAAGCTTCCAAGCTTCTGGAGAAGAAGCTTCCAAGTTTTTGGAGTAGAAGTTTCCATGCTTCTGGTTTAGAAGCTTCCAAGCTTCTGTGGAAGAAGCTTCCAAGCTTTTGGAGAAGAAGCTTCCAAGCTTCTGGAGAAAAAGCTTCCAAGCTTCTGGAGAAAAAGCTTACAAGCTTCTGGAGAAGAAGCTTCCAACCTTCTGGAGAAGAAGCTTCCAACCTCCTGGAGAAGAAGCTTCCAAGCTTCCACCCACGCTCTTCAGCATTATGAAATTTGTGAATGGGCCCATAAATGAAACATCCAAGTTTCTGGAGAAGAAGCTTCAACCTTCTGGAGAAGAAGCTTCCAAACTTCTGGAGAAGAAGATCCATTCACAAATATTTTAAAGCCAAAAAATAACATTTTCGACAACCACCCCGTCGTAGTGCGTTAGTACGTTAGAAATTTTTTTTTGGATTTTGTATTAACATCTTCACATTTCCCAGCAAATGTCAGTTCCCCGAATATCCCGTTTTTTCCCGAAAAGTTTTTGGAATTCATAATTGCCATATCTTTATACATTTCAGGGTGGTGAACGTTCTAGTCATCTGATATGCATCAAATGCCTCCTTCTTTTGATTGCTTATCGTTCTTTCTAATTCATCATCCTGCCATTGAAAACTATTATTGCGCCTATTTGAACTGTTCCACTTTTCGAGGAAACGAGTCATTCGGGGAAATGACATTCGGGGAACTGGCGTTCGGGGAACTGACATTCTGGGAAACGACATTCGGGGAAAAGTAGCACATTTAAACAGTAATTTGTATTTTTCCCCTTAATTAGTCAAATGTTAGTTCGGCCTAACGCCCCTTCCGGCCGATTGTGTTACTTTTTCCCGAATGTCGTTTCCCCGAAAGTCATTTCCCCAAACGCTATTATGACAATTATGATGCCCAAATATTTTTGTAGAAATGAGCTATTCGGGGAAACGGGATATTCGGGGAACGAGCATTCGAGGAAAAGCAGCACAACTCTTCCGGCCTAACGACATTCAGCCTAATGGCCCTCAACCGAACGACATTCGGCCTAGCAGCATTCGACCTAACGACCTGCTCCTTTTCCTGATACATAGATCATGAATTCAACGAGCATAGTTTGGGTGTTAGGTCATTAGCCTGAAGAACGTTGGGCTCAATTACGGTAGGCCGAAGTTTGTTGAGCCGAATGGGTAATTAGACCGAAGTTCGTTGGGCCGAAAACTTCATAAATGACAGGAATTCGAAATTTGTTCTTTTTATTATAAGGCTATTCTTCTCTCGTTTTTAACTCACTCGGCCTAATGACACGTTCGGTTTAATGATCCATTCGGCCTAACGTACTTCGGCTTAACGTATTTCGACCAAAAGGTTCCAGCACCCGTAGTTTGTTATCGATTGAAACATCCTGAAATATATGTCCTAATATACACATGCACAATAACTGATTGTTTAATATATTTTGACAGCATTATCCTGCCATGTGCAACATGGTTGTCCCATTAGAATAGAAAAGCCCATCAACCATGGGAAACGTATGCTGAGCGCAGCTATGTACGCCCAGTATGATTATGCCTTTCATTCAATAAAAACTTCCTGGAATATTGGTCGAAGCTTTTGTAGACTTTCCAGTATTTTTTCTACAGATGTTTTCAGAAATTACTACTGCGATTTCTCCTAAGATTTTTCATGGTATTTTTAAGGAAGTCCTCAGTTGTCTAGGAATATATAAAAAAAACTCCTCCAAAGCATTTTCTAGGATTTGGTCCAGGATTTTCCTTTGGACCTTTTCTCAGACTTCCTTAGGATTTCTTCTTAAAACCTTTGTTCAGAAATTATTCAAGATTTTACCAAGGTTGTTCTATGATTATATCTCCAGGATTAACCTCAGAAATGCCTCCTGAGCTATCTTCAAATATTCCAGCAACGTATTCAGAAAATTAACTAGCACATTTTTCATAATATATTGTAAAAATCCTGAAATCGTCCAGGAGTTATTGCTACAGAAAATTCTAAAGTCAATTATGAAGCTTCTGCAAGGATCTCTGATTCTGGATTGACTGATGATAAGTTGCTGGAATAATTGTTGGAAAAATCATTAAACAATACCCATAGATAATATTGAGAAATCTTACAGAGATTTATCTAACGGTTTTCTAGCATACTACTCTAGTCTGCTAGAAAACCTCTAGGCAAATATCTGTAAGACATTTTAGAAGCAACTAGATAACTAGATGGAGAAGTTCAGAACGTATTCATTGAGATATCCTATATAAATTAGCAGTTTCAGTAGGAATTTCTGTAGGAAGGTCTTCCAGAAGTCATTACTAGAAGTAAAACGGTCAATTTTTCCTGGAATTAATCCTGAAGAATTTCTCGAAATATTCTTTGGAGGAATTTCTGATGTAATTCCTGAAAGAATCCAGGAGGAATCTCGGTGGAAATACATTGAAGGGTAGCTGAAAATCGGCGTACTTAGAATTTCTGGAAAGAGTTAAACGTAGGATTTATTAAAGGTTTTTTTGAAGAAATTATAGTAGTAATTAAGTAAGAGTAAAAAGTAGTTCCGAAGTCCTATATTCGATTAAAATTTTTGTAGAATCAGTTCGAATGCAATTTGAGTGAATTTGGGATGGAGCGAAAATGTTGAAGTGGTTCTCACTTTATGGATGCTGATGAGTCCTCTGCAGTTCCACGAGAGAAAACTGGGAGTTTGGAAAAAGGGAAAGGGTAAAATCATAGGATTTGTCTTGGTAAACGACAGGCTTGATTATAAGAGCTCTAGAGATCATTTAGAATAGGGCTGTGCAAATATCGATATTTTCGATAATATCGATTTTATCGGGCCTATATTATCGATACGATATCCGATATCTCATGACCCGATATTTTCCGATATCGATAAAACAATTGCCGATCCGATAATCAGAATTATTTTCATTAATTATATTGAAGAAATGAAACTGATTCAATGGAATTTTAGTTGTCCTCTGAGAATTGCATGTCGTAATCACAAAATTCAAGAAATGCACTACATAGGTGATGCAAAAGTTGATGTGGAAAATTATCGATATTGCTTTTACACCCATCTTTTTAAAGTTATCGGCTATCGGTTCAATACCGATAATTTAAAATCCGATATATCGCCGATACCGATATTGAATCAAAATTTTATCGTCGATAACGATAAATGCATATTGTGCACAGCCCTAGAAATAATGCATAATTTTGACGGGTCACACAGATCCCAAACATAACAAAGTCAATAACGATGCCTCAATTGTAAAAGTCTGACGAACCAGTCACAAATTTTGCATGATGCTAATCATACAACATCAATCCAAAAAGTCAGTCTCTAACGGAAAAGTCGACACTTGTAATATCAAACCATTCAACGATCTAGTATGAATTTGAGAAAAATAAACAAGAAATATGACGTTTTACATTTAACTTGATGCACAAGTTTAAATAAAAACTCATATTTGGACAAATGCATAAACGAAGTGTCCCTTTCGCTGTCTTGATTATAATGTGAAACATAATTTTTGACTCATTTGAAACAAAAGCATGAAACGAGCTCACCAGTTGATATTACATCCATTCACTCCGGTAACACAAAAATCCAAGTCAGGACTAGTGAAAAAGGTGCTGTGCATTCGTGCCCATGGATGTAGGCAAATCTTAAGACATAGATAGTTTTCAGAATCGGCTATAATGTGGCCACTATATATAAGAATTTTAAGAAAAACGCATCATTGTGTACCCTTTGAGAAACGATTGAATTAGATAACCTTACTTTCTGCATTTGATTGATCCTAGAAATGAGCTTATGGGTACGCATTTGTGTTACCTTTAATGTTTGATCTCTATTTTTCGAGAATTGGAAAGGAAGAAAGGGGACGGGCTTAGGATTGAACCAATGACCTTCCTCTTATGAAGCAGAAGCGGTAGTCATTAGACCACTAAGCACCAACCCCGTTCCCATCGGTATAATTCGATACAATACTCCTTCCGTTTATATGAGGGGTAAGCGACTGTACCATGTTAAAGTACTTCGTTTGTTGACTAATTGCGCCAATGGATCAATGCACGAGTTCATTGATTTGACGTTTGAGCGGTGCCGTGTTATTTACGTGACCATGGCAACGAGTGAATTCGGCACCGCTCAAACGTCAAATAGTGAACTCGTGCATTGGTCCATAGGTTGAAGATATATATCTGGAAGTTGTTAGATGAATTTCAGTCGTGGTCATGAAGTACTAAAACATGAATATTGACGTAACAAATGATTTAGCCCATGTAGTTAAGATTACGTGTATGTTGAGGTTCCAAGTGTATGCCCGTTTTCTTCACCGTTGACCCCACGTTCTGTCGTCCAAGTGGAGAGGGTCCTTGCCGAAGGGCACCAGAAGGGCAGCCTACAAACTCCACCACCATGTGGAGTCTCTCACATTCACAACCCCCTCATTGGCAAACGACGAAGCCATCAATGAATCGTCGTCGTCGTAAGTCGCAAGTCGTGATCGTAATCACTCTTACACCCTTTTCCGCCGTTGCCGCCGCGATCATGTACGCAAAAGGGCAAAGGATAACACATTGGCCCGGGTGTAATTGAATCCAAGGGGGCCATCATTGCGGAGCATCAACAACTGCTTCTCAGCAGTAACTACGGCAAAAGCAGCAGCAGGTGAGTTTGTTGCGGTTGTATGGTTATTGCACGCCGGGATTAATGACTAACCATCCATTATAGGGTCCACGTATGGGGGTCGGTTAGTGTGCGCCTTCGGACACTAGTACTGCAGCCAATATGCCTCTGTACACGCACAAACGTAATTAATGTTGGTAAATGAAGGTCAAACTGTTCTGGGATGATTTCATTCATTCGGCTGATAGCTTCGAGGCTCGTTAAAATGCGATCAAGTCTACTCGGGACCCGAGTAGCGAAATATGACATACGAATACCATGAATATCATGACAGACACCTTTAGTATGGCTTTGCTTTGAAGCCGTGGACTCTAACCACTAGGCTATGGAAGGCCTCTAGCTCATGCTGGTATGTAATTGTCATAGACTTGCTATTTCCTTCTGATCGGGATTCACTCGCCAGGTAGAAACTGAAGTGCGTGGACAGATGTGAGAAGGTGAGGTGCGGGTGCCCAAGAGGATTAAATCGAAATCCAATTAAGGAAAGGATTTTAGGGTCTCTTTTTTCAGTTTGAGTTGCTTATCGCTGTCTCTCCCAGGCATCAGGCATTGGGAATCCTTACGCCGAAAAATGGGTCCCGAAATAATCTCCGAGCTCTGAATGAATTCGTTCCTGGCTATCGAAAGACTGTCGCTTTTGGCTCCGGATCAGTTTGATAGCGAGTGAAAGAAAGGAAAGGAAGATCAAAACATTAAAAATACGTTCCCAGTCTATAAGATTGGGAATTAATCCTTTTTCTTGATGTCGGCGGCGGTTTGTCTTTTTTTTCGGGAATGATGAAGTCTTTTGGGTTCCATGTGGCGTCACGTTAATTTTCGTCACAATGGTGATGGGAATTATCTCGGCGGTGGAATGCCTTGATTGTTCGTCGTATTACGATTCGGTTTTTATGGAAAGCAATAAAAGATTGGTGATCCATGTACTGAGCATTGTTTCGGAAAATGAACCAAAAGGATATGGGTTGCACTCGCTTTGTTCAAAATGGCGACGTTTCCAACCCACCACAGACCACAACCAAGAAAAAAATATGAGCCCATAACTCAGTGTTGACCAGACTCATTTCCCCGAAATTCGAATTGTGAAGCCATGAACTGTTATAACTGTGCGTTCTATTCCTGAGATGGATGGGGAGGTGGTTGGGCTTGAGTGTTGCACATGGGATCCGACAGTTTCGATCTCGGTGGGCCGCAATTCAAGTTTCGGTGAAATGATTCGCACTCACTCACTCACTCATTTCATTTCACCGAAACTTGAATTGTGGCTCTCTGGGATCAAAAT
This sequence comes from Aedes aegypti, assembly GCF_002204515.2. Taxonomy (NCBI): domain Eukaryota; kingdom Metazoa; phylum Arthropoda; class Insecta; order Diptera; family Culicidae; genus Aedes; species Aedes aegypti. The sequence goes on from NC_035108.1 coordinate 147,873,352, forward strand.
TGATCGATTTTGTGTGCAGTACTCAAGCATAACCATCTGCTTTTCAATCTTAGGAGGATAGAGCATGGTTGTAGTAGTTCGTGGCTTCGAAGTTCGGAAAATGTTATTTTCGGGGAAATGAGTCTGAACAACACTGCCATAACTTAGACACTAATAACCGTGGCGATACATTACCTTAACACCTTTTTGACTGCTGAAATCTGTACTTAAACATTGGACGGCAACATTAATCTGAAAAGAGAATCGCAGCGCGAGCAAAGAAAGAAAAAAAGAAAATTAAATCATACGCGTAAGACCACAGAAATAAAGATAACATTTAATGAACAACGGAAAAAATAATAAACTACTCGCTAACAAGATCGTTCCCCGGGTGAAACGAAAGACCATAGTACCTGGTGCAAAATGAGGCATGAAAAACGACACAAGCAACGAACGCGGGTCCCGATACCAAGTTACGGACCGTAGCGTAGAATTATGGGAAGAAATATGGTCAACTGAAGTAATAACCGAAAAAACGAAAACGCTACGCAAAACATGGGTATGCAGGTACCAATAAAAATGATAAACAGTTCCTTGGTTTCGGCGCGGGAACTCGACTTGTGGTATAGGTTGACACGCTCTGTGAACGCTATAGCCCGATAAATCCAGAAGTGAGGTGCAAAACTTATGTCTTCGGATAAGGTTTCCTTCGTTGCGTTTGATTATGGACGACGGAGTAGTTTGCGTGTGACATCTGCAGGTACTTTGTTGATCAATATTTGATATATGCAACAGCTTTCGTTGATATGTCATGTCTTCTACTCATCATCGAAAGCCTTCACAGTAATTTAATTCGCAGAAAATGCTGTTATAGTGCTTTTGTAGAGCTTATGGCACGCCAAAACTTCAAATCAAGAAATCAAGTGATAATGGTTACTTAGGATTGACATTAACTAGCTGCAAAGAGCATCGCACATTTAAAAAGATTTCGATATAGAGAAACTTTAAAGTAGATGAAGTACCGTGTACCTTTTAATTCCGCTCCTAAATGCTTATCTTTGACAGATACGCGTATTTCGACTACCACTTGCAGTCTTCTTCAGTGTCAGTTACTCGAGTAACTGACACTGAAGAAGACTGCAAGTGGTAGTCGAAATACGCGTATCTGTCAAAGATAAGCATTTAGGAGCGGAATTAAAAGGTACACGGTACTCCATCTACTTTAAAGTTTCTCTATTTGAGATTCTGCTCAGAGGATTCGAACATTCATTAAAGAGAAGATTTCGATGTTAAATAACATAATAGTTAGAGACCAAAAATAAAAGATAAACAGCGCATGTCATAAAACATGCGATTGTGTTAGTGATAACTTTTATTGTTTGCTTTGTCTCACCTATAGAGCTTAGTGACATTTGAACGCACGAAGACTAGCATACGCTCGTCATACACAGTTTGTTTTTGTTTTCCTCAAAGAAACTTGCACACGCTCTCCAGACTCATCAAAATGCATATGGAAATATTACCCAATTTGAAAAATTTACACCCGGATTCTGGGTGTTTTTCGAGACAGAGTGCATATTGTTTTCCTCCAAGGTTCACATCTACACTATGGCATCCATACCGTTGTGCGTGATATTTACTATAGGCCTTTTTATGTGACAGCTCCGTGTATGCATTTGTTTACATCTGTAGAAGGCACTGCTCTTCACGAGCCTGTCATTTTTCATAGAAGAACTGTCAAACAGCTTCCGAATCAGCTGATTCAAAACGTCTTGTAAAAATGCCTATACTATCGAGCTTAGTGAAATTTGAACACACAAACATTTACATATGCTCGTCATTCAAAATTTGTTTTTATTTTCCTTCGAGAAACTTGCACACTTTTTCCAGACTGATCAAAATGCATATGGAATATTACCCAATTAGAAACAAATTACACCCCGGAGACAGAGGCAGAGTTCTTTTCATCTAAGTTTCTCAACCACATCTACACTAGGGCACTTCTACGATTGAGCGTGATAAATATTGCTGTGATTTGAAATATTTGACGCGCCATCATGAGACGCGAATCGCGGTTATCCGGAAGACTCCCAATTTCAGGTTTTATTTAGGACAACTTCACATATCCCATTGAATTACTTTGATAATCCCATCCAAATTGAAATGAAAAGCTATGTTCACTCCAAGTCAAAACCCTAAAACCAACCGAACTCTTTCGCTATCGGCCATCAGTAAATATTTAGAAACATATCATCCATTTTATAATACACTCAACAAACAACCCGTCAAAATAGCGTGGGGGCCTGATTGGATCTCTGAATACGTAGACGAGCAAACGATTGAGGCTACTGCTGAGTTTGCTCGAGTTATTCAAGTCCCCCATCCGCTTGAGGGACGGCCCGAAGTTCAACCTGTCCAACGGCTACCGTGTCTCGCATTTTGATATGCATAATAGACAACAACACCACATACTGGCTACCAGCCTACATATGGGCTAATAATTTGAAAAGCTCTCTATTGGTCGGGTCATCATGATGAGGGAGGGGCAAGGAAAGACGCGCGATCGACAGAAATCAAGGCAAACCCCAGCAGCCGTCCATCACAAACCAGAAAACAGCAGCAAGCAGCAGGTTCCGACCCGGGGCTCAAGTTCCGAGAAGTCCACGTGAAGAGATCTTTACGCGGACGCGCACGGTCCAAAATTAGATTAACATGTCTTCCAACCGCAAACACCGTCATCCATCCATCTTTCAAGTTTTGGGGTGCATTTTTGCCCCCCGAAACTTTGGCGCTCGGGAGCTCACTGAAGCTTATCGTGATCGCGCTCCGAACTGAAAAATGGTACCGATCCTCGTCGGAAGGTGAAATTTCATCGGTGGGCGTTTAACGACCTGCAAAGCCAAAGTGTCAGTCGTTCGTTCGATTCGTTTGGAAAGCGATCTTAATCTGCGCAGTGCTGCGCGCGATCCCAAGTAGCGGAATCCTTTTCTCTTTGTGCGCCGTTCCCTAAAAGGAATGTCATGCCATGCAATCGCGCGCCACGGTGAACGGATCGGAGATTGAAGGCAAGGTATTTGCATTCTTTTACTGCTGAACGTTCGCCCCGGTCTTTGGGCATGTCCCCACTATGGGCTAGGGTAGGGATTTTTTGCGGAAAAATTTCCAAACCACTTTAATAATGAAAAAACTCAACCGGGAAGCAACACAAATCTGAAATCTACATGACAAAGTAGTGTAGGAGTGATGAAGATGCATTTTCAATGGGGTTCTAAAACCCTGTCCCAATTTTAGTGCCAAACGCTTAAATTTGACCCAGATATACATGCTTACTCAGTTTATATATGGTTTTCATTGGATCAACTCAACATCCAAACAACTATATTTTCCTGGTTTTGAGATTTCACCACACCTATTGGTTTAAACTAAAATTTTGGGTGAATTTTGTGCTCCGAGAGGAACAACCCTAGTACACGCTAAAACTGTCTACCTATTTTTTTGTTTAGTTTACCCAAAATCAAGTATATCGATTATTCCTTCAACCCAGAATCTATCTGTATTCTCGCTCTTCTCTACGAATGTTGTCAAAAGTAGAGCTGCATCTACCTATTAGGTGTAGTTTGGCTCAGTTATCCAAATTTGGGTAAATATTTTTTTTCTTAAATTTGAATTGAAAGAAATCAATTTTGAGTTGAATCAATCCAAATTAGTATAAATTTTCCAAATAGCTTCAAATGCAATCTATCTAATGTCAACCTTGGAAATTTAGCCTATTTTGGATTAGGGGTAGTGATGGAAAAATGAACAGGGGTGGTAAAATAAACACCACGTGTTTTACAAACGAAAAACAAATTTCAATAATTTTTTGTCACGCATGGACGATTTAGAACATAAATAAGAGTGTTTGAGTTGGTACGGAGGCCTATTTTTCATATATTTTTGATAACGATAAACATATGTAAAAATTTAACCAACTTAGTCCGAACTCGTGTCGCTGCTTTAGATAACATCCCTATTTTCGATGTTATGCGATATAACTATTCAAATTCATCGTTTTTCTATTAGAAAACCAGATGATATCCTTGAGGCGTTCATTTAATCACCCCTTCCCCAATTGGGCGTAACTACGGTTTTACGTTGAAACAACTCAGACTTGAGTAGAACCGCGTTTCCGTGTAGAAAAAAGTAGGACCCCTGAGGTGTTTTTGTCAACGAAGAGAACGTCAAACATGATCAAATGTGTTATGGTTAAGATTTCGACCCATTTTAAAAATTGCAGTTTAAATATGATATAGCGATGATTTGAGCGAACAAATGCTAAAGTTGTGACAAAAACAAGCTCTATGGCGTTATTTAATAACAACAATATTTTATCAAAGATTGTTTAAGGACCTTGCTGAATTGGGGATATTTATTAGAACTAAAAAAATATTTATTGAGCTATTTTTCTTCGAAATATTGAATCAATTTTCATAGATATCTGTCATGCATTTTGAAGCTACAGTATGAAGCTTATCAGAATATTTTTAAAATGCATGAAAGTGTGATCAACGAAGTCAATATTTATTATCTATTTATAACAATCTCTATCAAATTTAAAAAATACTGCTTGCTTTTGATTAAAATAAACTATGACAAATCCATCAACTCATCATAGAATTATAATTGACGGAAAATTGAATAAATTATAATACTAGATGCTTTGTAGCTTCGTTTTACAAGTAACAATTGCACATAATTTTAATCAAGTGAATGTGATGCGAAACGAAAAAAATATGTTAGCAGTATTGTTAATTGACGTGGTAACATATCAGAGGCATTCGATTATATGTTGGGAATTATTGAGGATTTTGCCCTCTAATAGACTCACACCGAAATAATTTTGTCACACCAAAATATTCTCCCACCATGTTTGTCATATATTGGATGGCGTCGTAGCTAACAAAACTAACACGTAACGCACATGTAACGCATTATGTTGAATTGTACATTGAATGCAAGTTGCGTGCTTCTATGAAAGTGCCATAGAAACTGACGTGTGAGTATTTATTTTTCCACGTTCAAAATGTGCATGAGAATCTATTCCTCAACAAAACGAACAATATCATTCTAATTTGTTCGTCTATTTCTCGTATATAAAAGACTTTAAATTGGAAAATCAGGCAAATAACCTAATGCTTCATTTGCAGTCGAGGAAATTATATGCTCTATTTGTGTTTGTACTCAATCCAATAGTTCATATATTTAAAGTGCTTAGGTTCTCAAAAATTCAAAAGTAATACACCTATGTTAGCTGGCAAATTTGAATGGATTCGAAAAACAAGGAAAGTAGTAAAACTTATTAATTAGGTCCCTAAAGCTTCCAATTCTTATTCCAAACGCTTGAGATTAGGCCACACACCAGTGCAGTGGCGCAACCAAGGAGGGCTTTTGGGAGTCAGAATTTACAAACCTTGATGTTTTATGAATTTTATCCTTTTCAGACAATAGCAGAAAATTTCGAATCTAATTCTTAAAATGGCAAGTGATAACCGTGGTAAACACTCATTTCCTGGCCCATATTATGGATCACTAGTTATCAGTGCTAATATTCGGTATTTAGAATCAACAAACAAGATAAATGTTTTCCAAAGATGATTTCATACTAAATCGAAGCGAACGAGCATGTTTTAAGCTATAACATTTGAATTTTATCACCTGTGGGAGCTTATGAATGCTGACGGCACTTCTTATAGAAAACGAGCATAGCTACTGTTCGAGCGAGAATAGGGAACCACCCTATCAGCTTCGATCCAAAGTGATCTAAACGTAGTCGCCGATATGAAGGTGAGCTCTGATCCCAAAAACGGCAGAATCTCTCTCTCTCCCTGATTCTCTATTTTATTTGAATACATGTCCAACCTTATAAAAGCCTATACAAAGAACTAAGAATAATCAGTATCAATTGAATTAGCAACAAGCGCGTTTTATTCTAATCGTTCTCGGAATGTTTCCTGTTCGCCTCCGGTTGAGCATCCGCCTCGTTAAGGTCTTCCTTTTGGACCCCGCACCAACATATGGTCCTTCGTTAGCCGGATCGCGAAAATATCGTCGCGAGCCGAAATATCTAATATTTATCATCAGTGCCCACGAATTGACACCGTCGCAGTCGTGCTCCTGTCAATCGGCGAAGGTGATATTTATAAGAAGTGTGTGATCCAGAGAAAAGACTTCGAACAATAAGTGCGCGAAATCCATAACAATGGATAAACTTATCCGCGAACGAAAGTCACTAGAGCCGCGTTTAAAACGAATCGCCGAGACTGCGGTCAAAATCAAGCCTTTAGAAGCTGAAGAAGTGGATGTCCAAATTGAGTTGGATGCATTGTGTGAAGTTTGGGCTTCTTATGGAACGTTGTACAAACGGATTATCAGTGCATGTGAAAATGATGTTGAGTACGATGAGGCCGTTAGCCATCAAGCAAAATTCGAAGAGCACTACAGTACCGCGAAAAATCGGCTTTTGAAAACTTTGAAAGCCATCAAAGGGCGGGAAGACAGTACGGTTGTTCAGCAGGCGTCTCATGACGTCATCAAGCAACTCGCTGATCAACAGGCAGAATTTTTACGAATAATGTCTGCAAACATGGCCATTGCTTCGACCTCGTCAGCAAACAATAGCGCTACCGCATCTCCGCTATCGGACCTGAAGCTACCTCGAATGAATTTGCCAATCTTTAGTGGTAACTACCTCGAGTGGCAGTCTTTCTTCGACTTGTTTGAGAGTTTGGTGGATGCAAATCCTTCATTGAAGGACAGTCAAAAACTCTATTTTTTGAAGACAAATCTCGATGGTGAAGCTGCGTCGTTAATCTCCCATCTCAAAATCGAGGACGCTAATTATCAAACCGCTTTGGACAAACTCAAATCAAGATACGACAAGCCGAGAGAAATCGCTAACAAACACATTCAGCGATTTTTAACTCAGCAAACGTTGACGTCAGCATCAGCAAATGGTCTACGATCGTTACACGACGTACCGGATGAAGTTATCCGAGCGCTCCAAGCCATGAATCGAGAGGATCGTGATACGTGGCTACTATTCATCCTCTCAGAAAAGGTGGATCCTGATACCAAACAATTATGGTGCCAGAAGATTGCAGAAATGGAGGATTCTGACATCACCTTGCAATGTTTCCTCAAATTTATCGAATCGAGAAGCTTCGCGCTTCAATCATCTCAACCTGCAAGACCAAGAACCGGTATGTCGTTCAAGCCGTTTCCCAAACCTCAGCCTAGAGGGGCATTGACTTACGTCGCCACGAACGCTCCGTTTTGCGACGTTTGTTCAAATCAACAACATAACACCTATCAGTGTGGAAAGCTCCTTCACATGAACCCTGAAGCTCGATTTGCCCTGGTCAACAGGATAGGTTTGTGTGTAAATTGTTTCAAAAGGCATCCGGAAGAAAATTGCCGATCAGGTATTGTAATTGTAATTGCTCAATCCACACCCTGGCAGACAATTATCCGCCAATCTAGACACGGGCTGGGTGAGGACCTACCAAGCCTCCCCCGTTAACATGTCCTATACCGTTTAGCACACCGGGTTCTTCCACAAGCAGGCGCCGGAATTAAAGCGGTCCCACAAGTTTCAGATACATTAAATAGATATAGTCCCTCTGCCACTAAACCGAATAGCGCCCTCCACCTCATCACCAGCACTGCCCATCCCGCACACCAAACAAAATGTCGGAAGTGGCGTGCCGTGTAGCACATCAGATGTTCTACAGAGCACACCACCTCCGACACCATGCTCAACGTACAGCAAAGACAGCGCTAATAAAAGCGGAATGCGCCACTCGATTCAGTACCAGAGGGACTATAAATGTAACGAAGAGGAAATGAAAAGATAGTAGAAATGGTTTGGCTGTTGGATTGCTGGAACGAGAAGAAAGAAATAAAGTTATTACGTTAAAATGTGATTTTTATAGTTGAATAAATGTATCGATAGTTTCTCATCTGTTTCTTTTCCGTATCGTAGTTCCGTCGATTCTATCCACCTCGAGTTTTGTCGACTCCGCTCGGGCAATGAGGACCGTGATGAAATGAAAAATATAAAAATATAAAAATATGAGCATTAGTGTTTATCTATTATTTAATGTGGTTCTCATTTGCTTTCAAATACCTAAGTAACATGTGAACTCTGCCTCTATTAGAAAATTCTAATAAATCATAATTTATTCTCCTCCACTTTCCCTAACACAAAGTATTCCTATTTAATAAGACAAGTGCAAAAGCACAAATAAAAGTGTGAGACCGCATCGAATCATGTTGATGCCCTCAGAGCACTCATTCTTCGATTTGCGAAATATGAGTCCGCTGAAAACACCGACCCGACTCGACGCAATCGCGCACCTCTACCGGCACCTCCGCACATGTAAAAACTTCTGCGATAATCCTGTGGTGTGAAAGAAATGCGCAATATTATTTTGATTTCAATCCTAACTTCATGACCCGTAGGCTCTACGCGTATGATTGTTCATTATTTAGGCTAAATATACCTGTTTATACCTGTACATCAGAAAAAAAAACGACTACGAATATCTTGCAGCGTAAAGTTTAAGTGATCAAATATTCATCCTCTCTTCGACCCTGCACTATAATAACCTCCTAATATAACGCCGAGCTAAAGATTCTTTCTAGCGTTACACAATCTGAACAAGAAACCATTTTCAAATACTTCCCATAATTTATGCGAAGCAAAACAGATTCCACTTTCTACGTAATGTAACCCAGCATAAACAGCTGCCCAACTCTCCAGACCAACGCCCTCCAAGATCCAAGGTGCTGCTGCCTTACGTTCAAAACTTCTTTCCTCAAAGTCTGTCTATCAATTCCGAACTCTATTGCATACTACAATACCAATCAGACCCTATTCCTGACAAGACACAGAGTCACAACCCCAATGTGATGGATTTAACCACAACCTTGTCATAACCCCTCTTACGTTTCGCTATCCTCGGAAGTCACCCATATTGATGCTTGGCAAAAAATATCAGTATTCAATCCACAAATCCCAGATTACACCACATTACGTTGGTCCGTTTGGCGTCGCCGGTGGATACCTGTTCTGACATTCTTTTCTTTCAAACCCCATTTCAAGCCTGTCCCCCCACTTTATCAATAAGAATGTTGACGAATCACGATAATCTGAAGATCGTGACCAGAACGGAGGTAGGATTTATCACTAGGGACCAACCACCACCCAGAAAATTGCCGATCAGGTATGTGTAGAAAATGTAACTTACCGCACCACACGTTACTACATTCTGCCATATCACCAGCGAGCATACAAGCCTTCGATGCGTCTGTGCCAGCTTCTAATAGTCCAGGACAGCCATTTCAGTCCTTGATTTCGGCGCTGGACTCTCCTGCCAACCTCGATGCGTCCAACGTTCTCCTCGCTACGGCTGCTATCAACGTTATCGACAGTCGCAACCGACCACGCACTTGTCGTGCCGTTTTAGACAGTGCCTCACAAGTGAGTTTCATTACAGAGAGATGTTGTAACGAACTCGGCATCCGAACGCGATCGGCATGTATGGATCTCGAAGGCATATCATCTGTACCAACTCGAGCACACAAGTGCGCCGAAATCGTTATTGCTTCCCATTGTTCAGACTTTCGGGCGGTGGTATCTTGTATAGTATTAGAGAAAATTACTAACACGCTTCCCTGCAAGCCAGCACATATTAGCAATTGGACAATTCCCGAATCCATCAATCTTGCTGATCCGCTCTTCTACCGCCCTGGAAACATCGATGTTCTACTAGGTAGTGAAATTTTCTTTCAACTACTACAACCGGGTCAACTCTCTCTCGGTGCCAACGGTACCGCACCAATACTTCAAAACACCAAGCTTGGTTGGGTTGTTGCGGGTCGATATGATGATGTGAATCCAATACCGAATTCCCCTGTATCAACATGTCTGTTGATATCTATTGATGATGAACTATCCAAGCAATTACGTAGATTTTGGGAACTGGAAGAGTATGCAGCGCTGTCCAAACATCTCTCGGAAGAAGAGCTGCTCTGTGAGCAGCATTTTTGTCAGTATACCAATCGTGACGAATCAGGTAAATTCGTGGTTAGGCTCCCTTTCTCACAGCATCCGAGAAACCTCGGAAACTCACTACAAATTGCTGAGCGGAGATTGTACCACATTGAGCGAAAACTCGAACGACATCCACGGTTGAAAGCTGAGTACCACGCGTTCATGCGTGAATACCTCGATCTCGGACACATGTCTGCCGTAGATAATGTCACAACACACGGCCTTTCGGTATACCTACCACACCACTGCGTGGTTAAAGAAACAAGCTCCACCACTAAGTGCCGTGTTGTCTTCGATGCTTCGGCGAAAACAACTAGCGGGCTATCATTGAATGACGTTCTCATGTGTGGACCAACTATTCAGGATTCGTTGATCAACATTTTAATACGATTCCGCATGCCACCGATCGTCCTTGTAGGCGACGTCAAACAGATGTATCGTATGATTTGGGTTCACGAAGATGATCGTGACTGCCTGAAGATTTTATGGCGATGGAATAAGGAGGAGGCTATAAAGGAATATCGATTGAACACCGTCACATTCGGCACGAAATGCGCATCCTTTGGCTACCAGGTGTGTGCAGCAATTGATGGAGTCTCACAGAGTGCAATATCCAGTGGCCGTCGAAAAGGTGGAAAAAGGAATCTACGTGGACGATGTTTTGACCGGTGCTGAGACTGAAGAGGAAGCAAGGACTTTGAGGGAACAGTTGACAGAGATGTTCAAGGACGGCGGATTTCATTTGAGGAAGTGGGCTTCCAACTGCCCAGCGGTTTTGGAAGGAGTTCCTGAGGCAGATTTGGAAGTGAAAATTAATATTGAAGAAAGTGAAAGCAACGTGGTGAAGGCTCTCGGAATGCAATGGCAGCCGTGCAGTGACGAGTTCCACTTTTCGTACCAGCCAAACCAGATCCTTCAGCCCACAAAGCGCATGATCCTGTCACAAATTGCCAGCCTTTTTGATCCACTAGGCTTGCTCGCTCCGGTCATCGTGAAGGCAAAGTTAGTGATGCAGCGCATGTGGGAGCTGAAGGTGGCCTGGGATGCAAATCCTCCTGGTGAGTTAACCAATGAGTGGTTGAATTTGGTGCAAAGTTTCTCGCTTTTGAATTCTTTCCAGATCCCTCGCCATGTGATCAACGTGAAGAACTGGTCTCGTCTCTACCTGCACGGCTACTGCGATGCTTCCGATGTGGCGATGGGCGCGTGTGTGTACATTCGCGCCGTCAACGACAAAGGCGATACCTCATCACACCTGCTGTGTGCCAAATCGAAATTGGCCCCCATTGGCAACGGTAAAACAACTATACCCCGATTGGAATTATGCGCTGCGGTCATTCTGGCACGATTGATAACAAATGTTCGGTCGGCTCTCTCCACGACAAGTTTCTACGAGGTGCGGGCTTTCTCTGACTCCAAAGTTGTTCTGGCTTGGCTTGCTGCTGGTGCTTCAAGGTGGAAAACATTTGTCGCAAATCGCATTGCCGAGATATGTTCACACTTGCCCGCCATAAACTGGTTTCACGTTCCCACTCAGGATAACCCGGCCGATTTGATCTCGCGAGGAGCATTTCCAGAAAATATTAAAACAAATGTTTTTTGGTGGTTTGGACCAGAATGGGATCCGAGCACAAGCGAAACATCTGCTTTAGTATGCGCTTTCAACACCAATGAACAACGGCAAATTGAAAGAGAGCACCGTACGACGGCCGTAGCTTTGGCAGTTGTGCATGAAAATCGCTTCTTGGATGGTCTGATGTCGCGATACTATCCCAAACTCAAACTACTATTGCGGATCACAGCACGATTGCTTCGTGTTGGTCATCCTGAGTTTCGTAGCACTCACCGCCTCTCTCCAGATGAAATCAACTACGCTCAGCGAATCTTCGTGCGACATACACAACAACAACATTTCTGCAAAGATATCAGCCGTCTACAGCGTGGTCTCCCTGTCGAACGAAGCAGTTCACTTCACCAGCTCCATCCATTTTTGGATGAATACGGTCTCGTCAGGGTGGGCGGTCGACTACAGCAGTCAGATTTGAGTTATGATAACAAGCATCCGATTTTGTTACCCACACACTCCATTTTCACGTCCTTTGTTCTGTTGGATGAGCATCACGAAAAGCTACATTGTGGACCTCAGTTGTTGCTTGCGGCTTCAAGAAAGCAGTATTGGATTATACGCGGTTGCAGTGCGGCACGTAAGGTGTATCGTGATTGTGTTACGTGCAGCAGAATCAAACCAGTGCCACTAACCCAACAGATGGGTCAACTACCAGCTGATCGTTTGAAGCCTCTTCCACCATTTACGATTACTGGCGTAGATTATGCCGGTCCAGTGAGCATCATTGGTCGAAAATGTCGGGCTGCGGTTCCATCGAAGGGTTATATCGCTCTGTTTGTGTGCCTAGGAACTCGAGCGGTGCATATTGAAGCGGTGTCTGATCTGAGTGCGTCAGCCTTTCTTGCTGCGTTTACACGATTTTGCTGTAGATATGGGGTACCTAGCAAAATGTACTCCGACAATGCTTCAAATTTTCGAGCGTCAGCAAAGATCTTACGCGAACTTTATCAGTAAATTAGCACCACCGAGCACAGTAATGAAGTAAGCGATTATTTGGCCGATAAAGGAGTGGAGTGGTTGTTTATTCCGGCTCGATCACCGCATCAAGGAGGATTGTGGGAGGCAGCTATTAAGGTTGCTAAAAGATTGTTAAGTCGGATTGGAGATAATTACAAGTACACTTTCGAGGAGCTAAGTACGATTTTATCGCAAGTTGCTGCGTGCATGAACACACGTCCGATTTCAGCAATCTCTACTGACCCAACGGATCCGCAACCCTTGACTCCTGCCCATTTTTTAATTGGACGTCCTCTTGATGCTTTACCAGAAATCAACCATCTTGATCTGAATGTTGGCTCACTGTCCAGGTGGGCTTACGTGCAACGTGTTTCACAGGACTTCAGATCGAGATGGCAGACCGAATATGTGGGAGGACTTCAAAGGTCCTTGAAATGGAATAGTGTATCTCCGAATCTCAAACAAGGCGACTTCGTGCTTCTTGTAGATGACAGCCAGAAATGCCACCAATGGCCAATCGGACGTATATTGGAACTGTTCCCTGGATCGGATGGACTAGTAAGAGTGGTTTCGGTTAAAACATCGAAGGGAATATTTCGCCGGGACATCAGGAAACTTCGTCGATTTCCCTTGGACAGCGATGAGTACGTTGCAGGCAGGAATGGGACTGAAATTACTGCCCGTAATTTGGTGGGCGGATTATGTTCGAGCGAGAATAGGGAACCACCCTATCAGCTTCGATCCAAAGTGATCTAAACGTAGTCGCCGATATGAAGGTGAGCTCTGATCCCTAAAACGGCAGAATCTCTCTCTCTCCCTGATTCTCTATTTTATTTGAATACATGTCCAACCTTATAAAAGCCTATACAAAGAACTAAGAATAATCAGTATCAATTGAATTAGCAACAAGCGCGTTTTATTCTAATCGTTCTCGGAAAGTTTCCCGTTCGCCTCCGGTTGAGCATCCGCCTCGTTAAGGTCTTCCTTTTGGACCCCGCACCAACAGCTACGTGATACCAACTAAACATTTGTCAAAAACACCGTTATTTAGCGGTTGAATGTTGTGCTTAACATTACAAATGGTAGAAGACAAATAGTATGGCATGGTGAAAAAATGTTTTATGTCAACGTTTATGTTTTGAGCTAGTTATCCGATGTTGAACGCCAAAGTGATCGGTAACTGTGGGTGATCCGTAACTGTGAGGGCATGGTATTTCCAGCAAATTTTTCATTCCTCACAAATGGTAGTATGGTAGTCAACGAAGTGAACGCCGTAGTTGTTCAAATGTGTAAATGTTGAAATAGCGACCATTTTTTTTAAGTCTATTTTTATAAATAAGGTGGTATATGAGCGGAAAAACTTAACAAAGTAGTCGCAAGAACTTGCTCTATCAGGTTATTGAAAAGAAAAAATCAAGATTTAACCTTGATTTTTATAACAGTGTTGGATAAAATAAGTAGTAGTGGAACTGTGGGCATATTTAGGCGAATATGCGGGGTGATTTTAGCTGCAAAATACATTATTATAAGCTCTTTCTTTATCATGATCTGACACACAAACATGTTTTTTATCAAACATTAAACACAGCCATCCATTTTCATTTTTCGGGAATTAATATATCAATTTTTACAATTACTTGCTTATTTGCATTTTTATTTTTTTTGTGGGGTAAAACCAGGCTTGATATAAACTCTTCTGCGATGAAAAGATTTTCAAGCAATTCGAGTGAGAGTGCAAAATATTTCTCTTTTGTTGCGATGCTCACTTTTAATCACGCTTTAAAAGAACTCTTTAGTGTCCCGCCCGAACAAGACAGTCCTCGGAGAGTTGTGATGGCACACTTCTTTGATGGAATTTTACTCGGTTTGTGTTTTGTGCTGCATCTTCCTCGCTCATATTTCGTTGCCTCTCTGCTTAGCATTTCTTAGCTCCCTCGTAAAGTGGCGAATGCAGTACTCACTTAAATTATTTTACAGGAATACGTGAATTTTACCGTAATCTCAACAGCTGACAATTTCGATGAAATAAATTAACGGAGTACGGTAATTTTTTTCAGTTTTCGGTAAAATTTGACCGGAATCCGTAAAATTTTGACGGTGTTTTATTTTACCAAACTGTTCAGCTGATGAGATTACAGTGAAATTCACGCATTGCGGTAAAATAATTTAAGTGTGTACACTGCTCTAGAGTACACTGAGGCAAAAATACTTAGTTTTCCCATAAATCATGACTTATGAATCAACCAAATTATGGTTTCATTGAACGCTTAACCATTTCGAAAATGGGATCATAAGTTTCATAAGTGAGAGCTTTGAATTATTTAAGAACCATTACTTGAAATAATATTCATAGCAATCGCTATAAGAACTGCTCCGCTTTCGATGTTGGGTACAAGTTAATCGAAAACAGACCACATGTTATTGAACATGCCAATTTTTAAGCACGCCTGAAAGAAAGGGCTTCTATCATTAACCTTCCAGTCCTCGCGCGGTGTGCTATCGTCAGAGCCATCACGCTGCTCTTGTGACCGAAAAGCGAGGTTTTTCTACCAGTGTTGTACAAAATACAACAGCGCGACGACTGAAGTGTTAATAATTGATATTTTCATTTAGGCAATAATCATTGCGTTTATTATTGATTTTCATTGATTAACTTATGAAAATTGATAATCATATTATTCACCAAAATCATAAGTAAAACTTAAAAATTTCAACAATAATCGTTGTGGCGCCAAATCATAATTATTCCTAGAGAAATTATTATGTTTTTTTGCCTTAGTGTATGTCACCGAATACTGATGAAGTATTATCAAGCCTCACTCCGATTGAAAGTGGCGCGTTTTACCCCGACGGTGCATTTTACACCTAGTTTCCCCAATTGAACCGATCTATCTCGGCGGAAGTTGTCCGGTCCAATCCGATCGTCAATGGTCCGGTTCTTAGTATGTGTTTGCTTGTATTAGTCATAAAAAAAGATGTAAACAAAACGATCAGCTGATGGAGACAACAAAAGCCTGCCAAAAATTTTGTTCGCAGCTTGCCAAACATGACGTCATCTTCGGCAACTTCGTGAACTTTCGGTTCGCCGAAGTTGGCATTGCACAACGACCACTTCAAAAACTAAGTTGTTTTTGTATAACGACTCTTGACCATCGCAAATGTATGGAAAAAAAAAACTTGTAGCTCATGGCACACAGCAAAAACATATTTAAATATCGGCTGACGCAATTTTTGGTTGTGTATTGAGAATCGAACGTTAATGAATTCGATCACACTCAGTCTACAACAATATTCCGCTCAAAACGTAATCGGATTTGATCGATGAAAACCCATTTCGAGTAGCAATACAAAACTTATAACAAATTAAACTAACTTGCTTCGGTGTGGTTAGATGACCTCTCATGTAACTCTCATTCGCTAGACTAGGGTTCAATTCCCAGTTAAACTTTTGGCAGTTTTTTGGTTAACTTCTCAAAATGGTTCTATCGATTGCTTTTCTCAGCTTTTGGTGGCTGTTTTTTTTACGCTTAATAGATGTAATTGTACATCATATTTGCGATGAAACTGATGTGCAGCTAAAATAACGTGATATTACTTTTTTTTCTGTGCAGAGGGTCCAGGCTTCTACCTCAAACAAGTTACAAGCTGAAAACCGAGGATAAAAGTATCCCTCTATGACAAGTTAGTATAAAAAATAGTAGAAATTATGAGTATATTTGAAAACCAATGGTAACATCTAAAAGAATGTTGGTTTTATATCTAATATTTGAAATATACTGAATTCGCTTTTTAAAATCGTATACTACTTTTTTATTCCTTAAAATACACTTAAAGAGAAGTTTTTTGTTAAAACAAAGTTCTACTCCATAAATTGCTAAGGGATTCAAACATTTATTGAATAAAATTGTCGGTATACAACTACACATGTCATTAATCAATAACGAAAAATCCGTTACAAATAATTCATAAAAAAAGCTTTTCGGACTTAAGTCGTGAAATATTACATTCTGACCCATAGTGCCCATCCATCCTGTGGACACCAGTAGCATTGCAACATAATAATGGTCCCGAGGCAACAGAAGGAACCTCGCAGAATTCGAGTAAAAAATGACCGAGGACAGATGAACAAGCAAATTAAACGATTATCGCTTTATTTTCGCTCGGATTCGCTCCATAGAAGCACGAGGATCAAGTGCGCGGCTTCTGGGCCGTCTGTCTGTCAGATGCAGTGAAGAAGTAATTCAGAAGCAAGGTTTACGCGTTGCGTTCCAGTGAGCACACTCGAGTCCGAGTGCAAGTAGAGAAAAGACATTATGGGAATCGATTTCCGTTTGGAACGATGATCCCGGAGGGTTCTGGTGTCAGATTAACTCAACGCTGGCTGGGAACGCAAGCGAGTCCTCGATTTGTAATATTTTAGTATGTTTATTACCCTCAGACAGCTTTATGCACCCAGCTAAGTGTGTCCTGTGCGCTCCTCCCGATGCAACCCTGCGGGAGTTTGAAGACGAGCAATTGCGTACTCCTCCTTCTCCTCGGACTCGGTTCGGTTTCTCCCACCAGCAATCGGACGGTTTTCTCATCCACATTTACAAGTTATTAAATTAAATTGGATAGATAAGCATTTTTGTCATTAATTTATTGAAATTTATGCACCATGTATTTGCCACTCTCACCCGAGCAAAACTCTGGACTAGAAACTCTGATGGCTTATCCACAGGCACTGTCCGTCCGTCCGGCTTGATGCAATTTTCAAACATTGTAACACAAAGTGACGGACGGCAACCTGATGTCAATCTTGCGGTGCGAATGGACGGACAGATGGACGCAGCACCGCACTCAGCCGGGATGAAAACCAATCAAAATTAATATGAATTGCCAACTTCGCTGCACAGCAAAAAATGAATTGTAATATTACGTAGTTTTACATCAATCCCGTCGAAAATGTGGTGTAAAATTACATCTTTCCCAGGGTAAAAAAATGCCGAATACTGCTGAACATCAGGGTCTAACAATAAAGTGAACCGGTTTGAGAAGATTTACCAAAAAAAAAAAAAAAGATGTGAAAGTTTGACCGGGATTCGAACCCTAGTCTAGCAAATGAGAGTCACATCCGGTACCTCTCGGACAATTCGCAATATGGTTTGCGTACTCTTGGAATTGTTTTAAGGTGAAACAGTTTGGAATCAATTTCTAAGATTGTACTGAAACTTCAAAGGCACAAATCTCGCGAAGAAAGCATCCAACAACAGTGAACTTTTTATTTTGGCTTTGTGCACTAGCAGGAAGCTATAAATAAGAAGTTCAGAAACGTTTGCTAACTATTTCTCCAGTTTTGTGCTTTTAAAAACGTGAGTCGACCATTGTGACGGCCATTTTTGGATTCCGAGATGTTTCACCTTAAGTGGAATATTGTTGTAAATTGGATATGATCGGTCGATATTAATTTATTTTTCGCTGTGTACATACACAACACTTTGGCGTGAAAGATTGCACGCGGAGGGATGACTTCACTGGCGCGATTTGACACTCGCCCGGGCAAAACTGTCATAAAAGCGGGACATTTCAATTCAATTTGTTTACCGTTTGCGTAATTAAATCAAACTATTTAGCCGTCCTATTCGCAGCCTCCGCAGTTCCCACACCGGGGGAGAACCCAAGTGGACGCCGTTTTATGGCCCATATTATAGAAAACACTTCTGAGCTATTTTCTTCTTAATGGCGACGGCTTCGCTGGCAACGACCAACGAACCTTAATGACAGCCATGTGGGGTGTGCAGCAGAAGGCTACGGAGGAAGATTGTGAACGTCCCACGCATTCAATTAGAAACGGCACTAGCTGATCACTGCTTTACCTACATAGGGCCATTACGGTGGGTGACAAACCCAAATGGCGACACAAAAGACCCAAATGTCAATTTGCTGATTTATACTGCTGATCGGCCGATGGACGTCGAAGCCGAACCCTAGAGCCCCCGATTAATCATAAAGCGTGCCTTCCTGCTTTTGTTCAGTAGAGTTCGCAACTGGCTCTACTGAAGCTTTATAGGACCCTAAGAGTGGGCGTCGTTGTCAGCCAATCATTTGGGAGGAATTTTTCAATCAACGGCTAACATGGTTCGGCTTCTAGCGATATGCTGCTGGTTGAATAGTTTGTGAGCTATTCAGATTAGTAATATTGGGAGATGTGGTAAACGTGCTAATGCTAATAGAATCCAGCAGAAAATCCAACAAACATAGAACTGATAAGCGGTTATGGACCGTAAATGGTTTAGTTAATCCTATTATTCTATTATTCTAAGCAACAATTTTGAAAAAAAAAAACTTTTTGGTAAAGGCTTTCCATCTGCAATAACTTTCCATCGGTTATGAAGTCCGTAAGGGTCAAAGGGCTACCTTGTGGCAAAGAGTTTGATTAAGAATTTTTCCGCTAGATGGCGCCAGTGACAAATTTTCTTCAATTATCTTTCTCAAGATCCTTAACAGCTAGAAGATTGATGTCTATCTGGCGGTGAAGAATGGAAGTTCAGCCGCTAGGTAGCGCTAGTAAAAATAAATCTTAAATCTTCTGTCGAAATCAATTAACTCATCATCAAATTATATTAGGCATTTTACGGCGAAATTCTCTCTCTTCCGCTCATGAACAAAACTTGAAAACAATGGTGCCAGTACCTGTCAACTTTGACAGGTATTGGCACCGTTGTTTTCAGATTTCCCGAAGGAGGGAAAGAGAGCGATTTTCTGATGACGTCTCCGTGCAATGGGCAATTGAAACGTGGCGACCAATACAAATTGGTGATGAGAAAATTGATTGCGATAGAAGATTGAACATTTCTTTATACTAGCGCCACCTAGCAGATAAATTTCAATTCTTCAAGGTCAGATGGCCTTTGATCTGCTGAACAGCTTTGCCGTAGACACCAAATTTCTAGCTATTAAGGATCTTCAGATACAGACAATTGAAGAGAATTTGTCACTAGCGCCAGCTAGCGGAAAAAATCTCAATCAGACTCTTTGCCTCCAGGTAGCTGATCTACTGAACAGCTTTACCGAAGACACCAACCTTCTAGCTGGTAAGGACCTTGAAATACAGATGAGTGTATAAAATATGTCACTAGCACCACCTAGCGGATGAATTCTTAGTCAGATTTTTCACTGCCAGATCGCCCTTGATCTGCTGAATAACTTTGCCGAAGACACAAACCTCATTTGGATGTTGAGATATTCATTTGAGGCCAATTTTGGACACCTCGTTTCCACGCTTTTTCCGTTACATAGAAAAGGGGATGTCTAACCCACGGATTGTAAAACCAACTAATCGCATTCACTTCAAAATTTATTTGAAATTAATTGAACTATAAGTCTCTGAGTTGTAGCCGTTTTAAAATTGAAGGTTCGTCTCGGGCTTTTAAAGGCTAGCAAGCCGTATATCGGACCGAAGTATTGATTTACGGTTGATATAATGCTAATAAGCATTATTAGCACCATTTAAGCTTATAAGGCGTTTGGTCCAAGGAACGGCTTATAATTACCAGGGATGATCGACATCAGTTTAGAGGCATTTAATATTTGAGGTAGGACTACGATTTGAACCTTAGCGTAGGTCTACGTTTTTTGTAATTAAAAATTTTTGCATCTTAATTTTCAACCAACATGAGCACTGATAATTTTACAAGTCCCTTTAGGTTAGTCTGAGCATGGGTTACCACCAAAGGAACGACAACCAATGAGCATACGTTTAATAATCAAATTATGTACAGCAAAATTAAGTGCTTACATGCTACCTCACGCAAGTTAACTCCCAACAATGTAACACAAACTTACTACTCAGCAACCGGTACGATACTAATGTAGCAATCAATTTAAATTGCTAAAAACCCGTGTTGATTTACAATGTTTCTATCAGTCGGCAAACCGTTTCTCATTAGGATCCAAAGTTTTTTTTTCCGAGTCTATTACAACCAGCAATACCTATCTCAGCGGCACAACCTGTTGGAATATGATTGATGCCACTAGCGGAGCCACTATCACGGACTAAACAAGCTGACCCCTCCTTCATCCCTCGAATGTTTACCAACCAAACAAACCGATATTAATGTAAACATTTTTTTCGCACGCGTTACCAAGACCAAGTGCCAAGCCAAATGAGAAGTCGATTAGATTGCTAACCTGTTCGTACATGAAAGGGAAGATCTCGGGTGGTGCAGGTCTTCCATGGACGACAGTTCAAGTCGAATGGCGAATTATTAAAAGTACGTTTGAAGTTTAAACGTTTGTGTTTATTAGAGAAGTGACTTGAAGCTAGAAGTCGGTAATGTTGCATTACAAACGCGACATGATTGAAGCTGTAACTGCAATGCTATCGCAAGTGACGAACCTGACGCGACACTTGCGACATGTCGGCGATTAACCTGTCAAAAATTCTCTGTCATCATCCATCATGATAGAAATAAATAAACAGTGCGATTATTCTCTGTAAGCATCAACGAATGAGTGTTGGAGATGTCGCAATAGCTGATTTCCCAACTTGGTGGATATATTCAATTCCACATAACATCAAAAAAAAAAAACATAACGTAGTAAACTCTGGCAATACTAAGTCATTTTCACAGATATTGCAGTACTGTCTTTCTTTGTTTTGCCGGTGTATCATCTGTCAAAATTATTTGAAGGAAACTAATTTGGCTCTCACCACATCATTGATGTTCTGTTGGATAAACAAGAC
The DNA here is from genome assembly GCF_002204515.2 of Aedes aegypti. NCBI lineage: Eukaryota > Metazoa > Arthropoda > Insecta > Diptera > Culicidae > Aedes > Aedes aegypti. Next base: position 147,894,733 of record NC_035108.1, read on the forward strand.
TGATTCATGATAGGGTGCAGAACCACTTGGGCGCTTCCATGATTTACTTTGGCATGGGAGGTTTTTCTAGGCCGAATTGAAACTTTGCAGTAAGAAGCACTTCAGTATGACGAATTTTGTGGCCAAATATGAGCTCTGTAGCATTCAATAAACCCCACTTCCGAAGTGAATCAAAAGTGCCTAAAATAGGATTCGACTTTCTTTATAGTCCATTTTACAGGATGTTTTTGAACAGCTGATCGCTTATTTTATGAATGAAATTTTGACAGTAGGCGGTGTCGTAACGTGTGAAAGTAACAGCAATATCATCAGTGTTGCCGTTTCGTAAAATGGACTATAACGAAGTATTTACGATTGACAGAAGGGACCAACTTTGTCATGCGGCTATATTCTAAACAAGTGACACTGCTTTGACAAAAAAAACATGCCGCATTTGATGCTATTTTCAACAATTAATCACCACCATCAACCAAAAGTGTTCCCTTGCTGCAATGCCGCCATGATTCAGTAACTTATTAATCCTCACCCACGCCTATTTGAGAGCGCAGAGATCGACCGACCAATTTGCGAGTGTCACAACCCTCTCTCTCTGCGGTGCGTGTTCAGGGGTGACACGCAACACAACGCAGGGCTGTCATGTCACGACAAGGGCCCTACATCCGATGGTCGGCGTGGTCGGTCGGTGGTGTCATGTAACGAGCACTGTCAAACAAAGCAGGCCGCGCCGAGCTGTGTTTTGTTTCGAAGCAGACGGCGGTGACACGTGTGCGACGCGCGCATTTTTCGAACCGAAGACATCGGAATGTCGCCGCGCGTTACATGTTTACATGCTTGTTCAGCTCTCAGCTGGCTGCACAACGCGTTTGTGAAAGTGGGATTCCGAAAAGTCTTTGAGTGTGTCACTTGTAAAACTCTTGTGAAAAGCGAGTGAGTAATAATTGGAAGGAAAATTGAAACCCGCGAACCGGTCCGGGTCGAATAGCGGGTGAATCTATTCGAGAGTTATGGAATGTTCGTATATGTATGACCGGTATTAGTTTGAAAAATGATCAAAATTCCAATTAAAATCAATTTCTCATAGGACACCGTTGACCCCGCGCCGTTGAGATGAGTTAGATGGAGAGGAAAAATCTCATCTACCCCACGCTGGTAAATTTGACAGCCAACTAGATGAGCGACGACTCATGGAAGAGTTCTTGGACCGGCGAATGTGCGCAATTGAAAAGCGCCGTAATTGAAATCCGCAAGAGTTGTGTTTGCGCAATAACTTCGACAATCCATCGCGCTTTTAACGGCTTCGAAGTGTGATTGCTCATAGCCGGAGATAACAATATTTTACATAAAAGTAGCCAGTATGTTTTAATTAGCTGCAGACATGGTAAACGGTCATTATGCGCAGTCGTAAATCGTTGATCGTCGCGCCGTTATGCATCCCGATCGATAAATTCACCGAACAAATGAGCCTTGTGCGAACGGTTCGCATACCGACCAACAACAACAACAACAACAACAACAGGAAGCTTCGATGTTACGAAGGAATCCGTTATAATCGTCCCTTCGACATGCATCGGGCAAGAAGCGAAATACGGATTGCAACACTGCGAGAAGGGCTCGCATTGATTGCGCGATGCGAAAGAATGGCATCCATAAATATTAAAATGAAATAATATTATTATTTTTACTGATATGATTTATCATTACAGTACTGGCGGCTTCGATTCGATTCTACGTCGAGCGAGTGGAACGATTCTTGTTGAGGAAAGTGCGGATTTCTTTCACAACTTGGCAGTGGCCAGGAATGACAACTCAGCGTATTGGGAACTTGTTGAACATTGGTCCAAGCAGTCAATTTTGAAAGTTGAAAATGTATTCTAAATCGAAACAGTGCAACGTCCTATAACGTCATCGTTTTGAAAATTTGGCATTGATTCTAACTACAATCAATGCTGTTATTCAAAACATTTAATTTCTGATGAAATACACAGGCCAACAGCCATAAGGGCATATAGTTGTCGGAACTAACCCTTGGAAACTGACAGTGCAAAACGAATCCCACACGGAAACGCGTTTTATCTCAAATCTAAGATTTTTCTAAGCAATTCCGTAGTTGATTCCAATAAATCAATTTTCGTTTCACGGATCGCCGACCTTCACCGGGAAACGACCCCCCATTTCCCACCGAAAAAAGCACCATCGAACTTACCTTGGCAGAACTTTCCAGCGGGTTCCAATAGACGGCGATGGCATTGTGTGACACTTCCTCGATGCATCCGACTAGACCTACGGAGTTTTTCGTATCTGTAACCGGAAAAAATAACAGAAAAAAAAATAATGAGATTAAGGTGATGTCCTTTCCAGTTGTCCAATTACACAGGAACTATTGACCACACATGGCGCGCGAGCGATTTGTTCAACCACGTAGTTTACTAATTTAAAATAAATGACTTAATTGCAGAGCTGGACCGCGAAGAACTAGAACCGCGCGAGAGGGACCCCAATCAACATCCAGCGGAATTCTGATGTTCGTACTTTTATAATGAATGTTTACTTAATGCAAAGTGGACGCGCTTTTTTTTTCGCTCTTTGATTTCTTTGAGTTTTTGCCTTGACGGATCGAGGAACCCGGTGAACACACTTGTCGAGTGGTTACTTATAATGTTATCTTATTGTTTCTTGAGTGGATTCTTTGGGGATCGGAACAGCGGGCTTATCGGAAGACGGGAATTTGAGGGGGGTTAGTCGTGCGAGGAGTTCTGACGCCAGAGGGGATATATTTAGGAGATGTTGGTGTTAAATCTGGTTTCTGAGTGATTAAATTTTAGTTTCGGTGTACAAATGTGAGAAGTTTTGGCAATTGTGGATATTAAATTTTACAGAATTGCCAAACATGTAAGATAGTAGGACAGAAATCCTGAATAAGATTTTAAAATAATAGGGTCCTAAACCACTAATCAACAAGTTAAGCCTACTTAAGACTTACATAAAAATATCTAAAAAGGTTCTATATTCATTTTGTTCCATGTAATGAAAGTATGACCGCAAATCACTAATTTCACGTCTAAAAAACAACAAATCGCTATAACTTTTCCAAATCTCAATCGATTAATGAGACATTTGGAGTGTAAGTCCTTTACTGGAATAGCATTCGAACCACCATAACATTTATTACACATGTTTTGAATTGAGCTAGAAATCTTGAAAAGAAACTTTAGCCCCCACTTTACTCTATTGTTGTTACGCAAATGTATGGAATAATGTGCTCATTCTGTCTTATATACGGAACATCTTGATTCAAATTTCAAAAGACATTCAAATTAGGTAGTTGTAGTCTCACTTTTCCTGGAAATAGGATGACACATTCCATTGAAATATTTCAACATAATTAAAAAAAAAATCGATTGTTTGGAATGTGAGCCTGTTTGGAATTTCAGACTGAATGGTAAGATATAAATAAGTTTAGAAAGTTCATTCAAGACACTTTTCTCGTAGAATTCGATGCAGATCTTTTCTAATTTTTCATCATAAACTCAACTAAGGTCAATCGCATATAACATTTAAACTCGTACAAACAAATTTTATTCGAAATGGTCTTCAAATTACTCAGATCTTGTTTTCCAAATTTGATTTTTTAGGGAAAAATCTAAAAGGTGGCAAATATTGTCCAGCATTTAACATGGTGGTCCAGCCAATGCATAAATTGAAAATAATGTGTTTCACTAAAATATAGTAAAAAAATTCTTCTGAATTGAATAAAAACTTCAATCTTGAAATATTCGGCTTATATACAAACTAAAGCAGCTGAAAAGTACTGTGCAAAAAGATAGAACAATAAGCGGTTAAGCAATGGTTCCGCAAACGAAATTCCTTGAGCAGTCTGCAGCTGATAAGTAGAGCCGATTTCGTAACGTCGGTAACGCCTGCCGTGCAAATCAAATGGAGCTGTAACTTTTCCGTGCGGAAAAATGTTTCTCTCCGCTTATGCCGCGAGTAAAAGTGACATTTCGCTCCACGAAAATCAGTTGTCAAAATAACGCGTAAAAAACAGTTTTTTTTTGCGTTTTTCTTGTCAGCTGCGGACTACGCTTAACAATATTACGACATTTGTATGTAAAATTTTATTTAAAGCGTAGTCCGCAGCTGAAAGGTACTGTGCAAAAAGATAGGACAAGAAGTGGTCAAGAAATGGTTCTGCTATCAAAATTCCTTGAACAGTCCGCAGCTGATAAGTAGAGCCGATTTCGCAACGTCGGTAACTCCTGCCGTGCAAAACAAATGGGGCTGTCAGTTTCGCTTCGCTTATTCCGCAAGTACAAGTGACATTACGCTCCAAGGAAATCAGTTGTCAAAATAACTTAGGTAAAAAAAAACTTTTTTTTCTTGAGCGCTTTTATTGTCAGTAGCGGTAGCGTAGTCATTACGACATTTTTTCAAATATTTCACTAAAAGCATATCAAGAGCAGTCAAGTGTCAATATATGTTGGTTATTGGTTCACTGACGTATTGTATTCACCAAAAAAATGTACCAGGAGTCACAAGCTGAACAGCAAAAGGATTTGCTGAACATTGGCTGATTAATGGTGTACAAGGCTGAACAAGGCACCAGCTGAACACTAATATGAAGAAGAGCTTATTAAACACTCTTGTTCAGTAGTACTCTGAAAGCTGAATATCAAGTTGAATAAACCATTTTACATCGATATTTTTCACTTTCGTTCAGCCAACCTGAATACAACTGATTAAAGAATATAAATATTAAAAATATAGGCGTGCAAATGTTTATTGAAAAACGGTTCAATCCAATTCAACGAACAACAAATCTGCAAATCACGCACACGGGCCTATTGTTAGTAAAAATCTTCTGAAATCTTCATCGATGCATTCGTAAAACAAGATTAAATAACTACACTCTATCACGAAGATTTTCTGGTTACATTTTTGTTCACTGAACGAAACGATGGTAATCGAAAATTATCTGGGATTTTGTTGGAAAACAAAAATCACAACACACTTTTGACAGCTAGCTTAAGTGTTTTTGCGTAATACTAATATCACTTCTCCAGCCTCAAAGCAACCTTTAATACAGCCTTTATTCAGCCCAGTCGATAAGTTATTCTCCTGCTTTGAGCAATATTCATTCAGTCTCATGTAGAGCAGATGTCAAGGTAAGTGGTTATAAATCAGTGGATCGCAGTTCGATTCTCAACTGTTCATAATTAAAAATCTTTGTCTTAAAATTCCAATATATATCTCCTCTATATGTTTGAAATTGTTAGTGGCATTGGTTAATTCCAAAACCGTAAACCAGTAAATATGTTTACATACTTTAGGCTATTGTCGAATAAAGGATGAATAAGCGATTTTTAAGCTTTCGAAGGTTGCCATCTGTTCTAAAAATAGAATTATCGGCATTCAAAGGAGCTTGAATAAGCGCATGTTGGGCCTTTATTAAGCCTTCGGTCAAGCTTTGATTAAGCTTAAAGCTGGATAAAATCCCTAGAATGAGAATGAGGCAATGAACAGCTTTTGTTCAAACGAAGGCTGATTTGAATTAGTTAGAGAAGCGTTCATTAGGCATCCAATTGTTACCTGGTTGTTAACCCAACTTCGGGTTATCCCACGGAACAGCCAAATTGAGCCAAAAGAAGTCAAAGTTAGGTTCATTTGTGACTCCGTGTAGAATAAGGGCGTAGGTTAAATGATCGATTTAGCTTCGTCAATTCTCTCTTCGATGGATAAAGGTGACAAGATGCAAGTTTGTAAGATGTTTTTTTTATGTGAGGATTATTGACGGGGATGCAATCAAGCGTCCTGAGATGAAAAAAATGTCAACAAACTTGTATCATGTTAGTTTTATTCACAGAAGAGTAGATCGACGAAGAGAAATCGATCATGTTACTAACGCCCTTATTCTGGCATACGCTTGAATTGAGTTAACGTGTATTTCTGACGTTTGATTATATTATTTCAAGCGTGTGCCAGAATCGATGATCGCATGATCGATTTTTCTTCATCGATGCTCTCTTCTGTAAATAAAAGTGACAAGATGCGGGTTTCTTAGCATTTTTTCACTTCAAGTCACTAGGCAGCGATGTAATCTTGCGCCCTGAGGTAAAAATGCAGACAATCTTGCGTCTTGTCGTCTTTATTCATAGAAGACAGGATCTATGAAGATAAATCGATCATGCGACTTACGCCCTTATTCTAGAACACGCTTGATGTTTTAATTTCAATTTTGACACTTTTGATCTTTCTTTGACGTTCACTTTGTGGACAAAAATCTACTGGAGTTGTCCTTTATATGACATTTCGGAAGGTACACGGAAAACATAGTTCTCGATTACTTTTTCAAATCGACGTAAGTAACTTTCATACGGTTTTGAGAGAGTTAATTAAGAAGAATCACAACCTTTCATCTAAAACTGTTTTAAAATTAATCCTATTTTTGAATTTTTTTACCGTGTACATCGCTTAAATTTTGCATGCAATCAGCTCGCGTTGAAACACTAGATAGTTCCTATCATTTCCCACAAACATTGTGTGACAAAATGATAAGCCATTTCAATCAGTTACTTACGACGTTTTTATACCAGTGTAAAATCGACTCAAGTAGTGTTTTGTTTTGATTCGTGGTTAAGTCACTTTGTCTTCCATACAACGGAGCGGCGAAAGTAGCGGTTAGGTTGCGAAAGTGGAGAATCTTACTTTCGTCGTTTTGATAATTCGGAAATTCAACGTTCTAAAAGTGAAAAATCGAGTTGGTTGAGAGCGGAGGCGAATCATTAATTATGTACTTACTTTGTTTTAACCATTTTTGCTCACTTGAGATGCGCTGTTCTGGCTCGGAATCGGCCGTAGATTCGCCATGTTCGAAAAAATAAAAATGAATGATAATTGCAGGCTGCTGCCGTACTTTGTATGGTCGGTCTGGATTCCTATTGGGGAGAAGGCGTGTGCCATTACCCCCACGTTGTTCGTTGGTGAGTATGAGTGCCTGAGTTATTAATTAGGGCCAAATGAGGGGTTTCTGCGCACCGCGTGCTATGATCATTTATTGCAACCGCCAAGGTGATGAGTTCCAATTGCTCACCTTGGGTTATGGGGATGCTCCCCCGGGTAATTTGTTGGGAAATTCAGAACATTCTACGCTTAAAGGTTCGCGTGCTCGGGACATAACCGTACTTGTGATGATGATTCCTTCGAACGTTAAGTTTCTAATAAGCCACGCGGCAGGGCATCGGAATGGCATGTTGCGTTAGATTGCAGAAAGATGATAAAATTACGTTTAATCGTTATGGTTGGTCATTTGCAGCTGGCGCGCGATCTTCGCTGGAATCGCATCCTCTTAATTCTAATGAATTTGAGCGCACATCCCGTTCGCCGGAGGATACTCCAGCTCCCAGCATGAGGGCCCTGCGCTACTCGAGGTTCAATATGGCGCTCGTCGGGCAATTACTGAGTTCCCGGTAGGAGGAGAAGCCACTACCACCACCTGGTGCGATTGTCATCGACTTGGCGAAAACCCGTTCGCAAACAATCACATTTACCATAAATCGCCGCCTGGTTATTGTGTGCCATAATCGATAAAAATAATTAAATAATTGTTGTCTCTCAATCGATTTGACTTCTACGGGTAGTTCTCAGTTGGGACACACGAGACGCGGAATGGAGGCTTCTAAGTCTGGTTGCAAGGTCTGCAATTTTTGTACTGAAGGTTGTAACAAAAACTAAGGGATGAATTACACATTGAGCATATAAACAATTTACAAGCATATATCGACATTTGTAACGTTCCTTCTGTCTTTCGTGTATAAAGCATCATTTTTTGAGTCTAAAAGGTTGATAAGGCCGCACGGGACGTCATCATAATCACCCTATCCATTTCAAGAAGCAAATCCCAAGAACCACTCCATATATCGATGCGAAAATGTATCACTATGATTCTATATATGTAGTGCACAACCCAATAAATTTTCAGCTTCAACGGTTCACTAAAACTCGAGATTTGCTTCCACAAAGTTTTGATGATAATTGTTAGAGTGAGACAAAAGATAGGGAAAATAACACGGTCTCCCGTGTCCCCATAAGGTTCCGTATGAGCGAACACATATATTTTTTTTATCTTTATTAACGAGATTTTTAACCCTGGGCTAGTTTATCTCGGGAAAACATATTTTGAGAGTGAAGTTCCATACGCAACAGACAGACGAAACGTTACAAATGTTGTTATATGTTTGTTATTTGTTTATTAGTTCAACGTAGAAATCGTCCCTTTTTTGTTTACACTGGCGCCTAACATGGGGCTTAGTTATACGCTCTTTAGTGCCAATATTAAATGACTCCTATTTCTGTTATTTCCACCAATTAGATCTAGAGGAAAGAGACCTGAATGTTAGAATCACGGAGTGTATTTCTGTGAACGCCAATGCTACAAAAATAAGATACAAATCATAGCTGAACAAATGAACAAATTACAAAAACCTATTGACATTTGTAACGTTTTCTCTGTCTCTTGTGTATGGATTGTCACTTTGAACAACGATAGTACAAAGTTTTGTTTCGTTAAATTCAAGAAATTTGCTCGATTTAGAACACTCCACGCTTCTTGTTTCATTAGGACCTCCAATGAGTCATATTCATAAACCCAATCGACCACATGAGGTAACATGATTTACCTCAAATTCATGTGCCAATGCTCCCCATGAAACTGGTCCCCCTCGATGGCTCAGCTACCTAAGCCATTTAATTGCGTATTTCTTTCAGGCCCAGCTCAATGTTTGCATCGCACGAATGGGTCATTGACACTACAGTAGCTAAGTACTTACCGGCATCCAGTATCCGCTGTTTGACCGAGTGCTGTCGACTGTGCCAAAAGTGCCAGGCTTTGATTTCGTCCTCGGGACTCTTCTCTTCGCGGAACATCAGCATGATGACACTCTGGAAAAGATACAGAAAAAAAAAACAATAAATTAGATTTCTAGTTGTCACGATCTAATAATTTCGCTTATCATAATTCTAGCAGGTGAACACATTTCTTTTCAAACGAACAAGAAGAATAAGGAAACATTTTCATTTTCCTGCTGGGTGAAGAATTAACAACGCAAAAGGTCGAAGCCCAAAGGAAGTAACGCATCAGAGACTGTAGACTATCAACTGTTGCGATAACAAGTTGTAGTAATTAAATGCACCTCGCCTCGCCCCGCGTACAGAGAGGAAAGCAAGCACGATGGTCGTTCTATCGTGGCTAAAGATAATTGAAACATTTTAATAATGAACATCCAGAACAGATTGCGCAGGGAGAATCGTTGTTCTGGAATCGTTTAGTGGGTGGGAGGGAGAAGGAGGATCGAAAGGAAATGCGTCTAGCTATAAAACTGATAGTGTTTTGGCACTTTCTCACTGTATGGAAATAGTTGTGGTAGTGCTTCATGGTGGTCTTTTGTGGCGATTTTGAAGAAAATATAGTGGCCGTTACGTTTGCAGAATTATCTGTTTCTTTTTAAAACCATAACATATTTGGTTGCAAATAACATTTTCTTGTAAATGAATTAGGGTAAAAATTATTTTTTTCATTTGTATATCGTTTAGCAGGTACGAATATACCGGCGGGATTTGAATCCACGACCGTCAGCTTGGTCTTACTGAATAGCTGCGCGTTTACCGCCTTGGTGTAATCTGGGCCCTGGGCTATATGTCAAGAATTTTTTGGAGAATTTCAAAGCTTTTCAGTGAAGGTTTGGAACAAATATGTAAAATTCACCAAAATTTCATTAATCGCTATATGACAGCCTGATGTTAATAGTAAATAGCAAGTCAACGCAATTGGACCACATTTGTAAACATTTTTCATGTATTCGAAATGTGAACTCAATCAAAACTGATTTTAAGGGCTCCCGGGCCCGGCATTCGATCATTCATAACCTCGAAACGATTCCGCACTACTAGTTACAAGTCTCAGCACCGACAGGCAGCAGCACCCTTTTCCTTTCGGCGTTCGCTGTCATCGCTGTCGATGATTGATCGAATCTGATAAAAAGCTAACTCATGCGGACGTTTGACATCTCATACCGTGCGCTCGCTCAGATCTCTCGTAGTGCGTGTCCTGTCCCGGCGAAATAACATCGTTCTGAGCCTTCAAGGAAGCACCGGAGATGACAAATTAACTTCAGCACGAAAAAAACATCCCATGCTCACAAGACGTTGCTAGTGCACATCGTGAATGGAATCCCCCGGTTCGATCTAATTTAAATATTTACTCAAAGATTAATTATTTTATAATCTTCGACATCACAGCTGGTACAAACGATGACTATACTACGGGATGGCAAAGCGGCCTCACCAAGGCTGCATCCTCAATCCGCGTGTTCGTAGTCTTGCGTTTAACGGTCGATGATGCACTGCAATCGGGGCACAGTGGCCACACACCATGCACATGTCGGTCAAAAGAGTAAACCTCATTAAAATTGTTCCGAAATCTCCATTCATCATGTCTTGGTGCAAAAATGCGCAAGCCATAGTAGTGCATAGCCATAGCCAAAGTACATCGAATACTATGGAATATTTGTGATACACAGAGGAATGAATGATCAATTAAATACGTTTCCTAGGTATCAGACAAGAAAGTTTGGAAATCAGCATCTTTTTTTTGAATAGTTCTTTTTTGTTAACATGTCGAAATTTTCGACAATTATGTAAATGTCAAATACAATTTAAACATAGAATAAGGTCTATTCGTTCGAATGAGACCGGTTGAGATGGGCTTGGTGAAATTTAGTTTAGCAACAGCTGTTTGGATGGAACAGCATCCAAGAAATCGGAACAAAAAAAAAAACTCGTCTTGTATCTCTACAGCTCTCATGATCATTTTTTTGACTTTTGGTCATCTTTGGGCCACTGTGCGGGGAAAGAACCAAAGTCAGTCAGTGGAGCAGCAGCAGCAGAGCTGTAAAAGGGGGGTTAGCGGTGGAAGAGTCACAGAGTGCAGTGCGCCGGAAAATCGCGTTTTACACGGTCGCTTTGGCGCGCAAGTGTCCGTAACCGCCGAGCAACTACGGAAAAGAGGGGGGAAAATTACCACCTCTGGGCAGTCAATCGGTTTGTAGGAGATGGGACAGTAGTGCGGGATGGATGGCAACTACGGAGCGATATAATCAGCGATCTTGGACGGAGATTTCGCGCTCCGTGTGCAGGCTTGAAGTCCGGTAACAACCTGCGCGCGCATTTCACTTGGGTCGACTTGGAAGTCAGGACAGGAGACAGGAGGGTGGAACGAGTCAACGAGCGTCAAAATACGGACGGGGAAAAAATTGTACGAGAGTCCATTCGTCTGGGTGGTTTGAACAAGCGGAGGCCGCCTGTAGTCAGCGTGTGATAAAAGTCAAAGACTCTTGTAGAAAAACGCCAACGAAAGAGTGGCAACAGTATCACTCGGCGCGACGCTGCAGCAGCGTGGACACAGAAACTCAACGCAGATGTGAGGACATGGGTATAGCTAGATAGGGGCTGATAGTAGGGGCCGTTGCCTTACCCATGGTCGATGGAAAAAACTCGAAATCAACTGTTTTGTTGCTGCAAAAACTAATCTGATGTTTGATTTTATTCAAAAATTATCGATAGCAGTCATACTTTTAAAAAAGTTGCCTCATGATATACTTCTTGAAACATCCTTGAAGTCCAATAAAAATGATATTTCTGTCAATGGTCTTACAGGTAAATAATTCCAAAATGTCCTCAATAGTTTTCGAATTAAAACGAGCACCACTAGGAATCCTTCCAAGTTTCTACATTAGGGATGCCTTAACGTGTTTCCCGGAAATTCCCCCAATTTTTTTTTAAACAAAATCTCCTATGAATTGTACTAAGAAGGTACTTGGAATTGCTAGAAGAAAGAAATCTCATCGGAATTTGCACAGGAATTCCTTAAAAAATGTTCCAGAAGTTAAGTTGAGTAATAATCACTTGGTCTTTCAAATTTTTGCACGTTCGAGAGCTTCTGTCGAGTAAGTAAAGAAACTGCATTCGGTTGGTCATATTGATAGGCATCTCGGTATTTATGATTGAAAACAATTTTTGAGGACTCCCTTGTTTTTGAAAAACTGCCACAACTTAGGAAATTTCTTAAACAATCCCATCACAATGACATGTTTTTGAAACCTGAAATTTCATGGCGTTCTCCAACATTTACATAATTGGAAAGCCAAACTAGTTTAACATTAAATATAAAAAATCAAAAAAAAATTATTGTTTGTTGATTTTGTGAAACACTTCTTATCATTTAACGACAAAATCCAATATGGCGACCAGAGCACGTTTAAGAGTTTCTCTTCATCTAACAAGTTTTTCTCAAATGGTACAAATAGTTACACTAAAAATTATGAATAATAAGGAATATGCATGGATGTATTCCGGGACAAATTCTTGGAGGACTTTCTGAAATAATATGGAAATAATTCAACGATTTTTCTACGGAATCCTCCAATATGTTTAAGGATTCCACCTACAGTTCTTCAAAGATTTCACCAAGTAATTACGCCAAGTTTTACCGATGAGATTCATCCAAAAATTCTTGCAGAATACGTTCAAGAATTGCTCTGGGGAATTTCATTCAATCAAATAGTACAAATATTTACATTAGGAGTGCAAATAGTGAACAATGAGGAATACGCGTGGATGAATTTCCGGACAAATTGTTGGAGGACTTTCTGAGAGATTTTCTAGAATAGTCCTAGAATAAAAAAAAGACCTGATGAAACAGCTGAATCCCGAGAAATTTTTAGACGCAATACAGAAAATTCATCGAATAGTTTATCGTGGAAACCAGGGCATATCCTAAGCGTATCTCAAGAAAAGAATTAAATAAGTTTTGGAAAAAAAAAAATATTTCAAAAAATCTTGAGTTTGATTCCTGACTTTGTTGGTATCTCAAGTACAATCTCTAGAGGAAGATCGCAACAAGCCGTGCGCGTGGACGGTTTCGTTTTTGAATATTCTGTCACGTTTTCTTCAGTTCCGCGTTTTTAATTCGGTCGGCGAAAAATAGATACGGCTGATGGTGCTACGCCACTTGTTTTAGTATTGCAAATATTTTTTTTGGGGTGTTCTTCGGGCTAGATTTTCACGTGATTCGCAAAAGTTTGGCCGGCAATACGCCGGCGTATTTTGTACAAATTATTTAGTAAAGTAGTCAAGACGGAAGCTGATTATGACTACTGGCCGCTCTCTGCGCTAAAAGGGTCATTTTGGCGAAAGAATCAATGTTATAGCTATTTTTCTCTAATTAGAACCTTTCGAAATAGTCAAGAGCTAGTATTTTGTGATGGCAGAAGTCAGAAAGTTTGTCGGTGTTCTCTATTGCTAGAGGAGCGACGAATTGGAGATTAGTTCCAAAAATGTAATTTGGTGAATTTGTTCTGATCACAATGCGTAAATATTAAACATTTATCGACCAGAACGTGGCACTACTTTTTCCATCAACATTCCACAACATCCCGTAACACCTATGAGGGGTCGTATAGTTCTCTGCATCTTTCTTAAGTAGGTGTTCAATCAATCATCCTTTCCCATTCCTAAGCATTCGCAAGGACAAGGCCAGGACAGCTCTCGACTATTGGAGGATGCGTCAATCTTGTCTAAGAGTAAGAGGTAATTTCTGTAATTTCTGACTTTGGTAACGAACGGGATGGAGGCAACCCTCGAACAATGGTCTAGGATTGTACCACCTACGAATTTGTGCAAAATGCTTAATGCTTATGCTAATCTCAAGTACAATCTCTAGAGCAGCTCCGAGTCGATTTAAAAAAAAAGAATTCTAAAGAAAATTATTTAGAAATTCCGAAAAGTTTCATAAGGGGAATCAATAGTCAATTTAATGAAAAAAATATTGAAAGTGGATTTTGGAGGAATTTTTGCTAAAATCTATAACTTTTTTTTAAATTAAACTTTGAAGAATTTCTGGCCGCAAGTATCTAAGAGCAATCCCAATAGAAACTCTACATGAATTGATGTAAAAAAATTTCTGAAAGTAAATCCTGTATGGTTTCTTGGAGAAATGTATGGAAAAACTCTTTAAAGGTTAGGAAAAGGAGAAACCCTAAAGGAATTTATCGTAAAGAATTCTCAGAGAAACTGTATCCTGAACGGAAATCATTATATGATTTAATCATCCCGAGTCTCAAGTGTGCCGATTAATAAAAACCTTATGACTACATATTTCCATTCAGAAATGGCTCAATCTGGAACTTGGCTTAGAAATACAAGTAGGTTGCGTTTCATAGTCCAATATTTCTATACAAAAATGTGAATAAGGGAGGAGAATGGATGTTATTCATAAAGTTTCGCTTCACGAAGAATTCAAGATATTCATTCGAAATTCATACTTTTGAAGTCGCTTGCCTCTCTCTTAAGGAAATCCTGGCTACGCTTACGCTTGGTTGACTTTTCGCAAGAATGGGGCTGATAGGATAGAATGATGGGGCCCAGATAGCCGTAGCGGTAAACGCGCAGCTATTCAGCAAGTCCAAGCTGAGGGTCGTGGGTTCGAATCCCACCGGTCGAGGATCTTTTCGGGTTGGAAATGTTCTCGACTTCCCAGGGCATAAAGTATCATCGTACCTGCCACACGATATACGCATGCAAAAATGGTCATTGGCACAGTAAGTTCTCAGTTAATAACTGTGGAAGTGCTCATAAGAACACTAAGCTGAGAAGCAGGCTCTGTCCCAGTGGGGACGTAATGCCAGAAAGAAGAAGGATAGAATGATGTAAAAATGGAACTTGAAATGTTTTGTATTCAGATTTGCTAACTCGATTTTCTGGTATACAACATCAGTGGCCGAATCGACCCATCTTTGCTACATCCTCGAACCAAGCGGAGCGATGTGTCCACACGTCCGCACGCCAAAGCCGGACAGACAGACACAATCCAACAAACGGCCTCCACATACAGAGAAGATACACGGCGAAAGACGAGAGAGAAAATAATTAGGGGAAAGTGGGGCAGTTTGGCCACCTTAAGGAAAAGTCGATGAAAGTGCTGGAAATATTATGAATTTTTCGAATATTTGCATGATTTCCAACAATTTTTAGATGAATACACTAGATCCGCATGATTTCCTTTGTCTCATAAAATTCACGAATAAATGATTGATTTTTCAAAATTTCTCATTTTTCGAGTCGATTTTTTACTGATGGGGTGATATGAGCACCCCATTTTGATTGCAAAATTATCTCATATAATCTAAAAATTCAATTATTTTGTTACAACACTTGAAAGTTATTAGTATTTATAAATACTCCGTGCAAGAAGGTATAATTTTTTAAAACCATTTTAACAGTCAAATATCATCATTCTGAAATGATGAAAATTAAAGGAGTCATTCGGGGCGATATGGGCAGTTTTTTCGAACATCATTTATTTATTTTTATTTGAGTTTCGAACATTGACTTATAACATGCCTATTGCTTCATTTCCTCATCAGCTTTGGGGTTGCATGTTATTTCAGATGAAATTTAAAGAATTTATGCAGTTTTAAGGGGGTGCTCATTTCACCCCATTGGCCAAACCGCCCCGACTACCCCTATTATAAATAAGTAAACTGACTAATAGTTAAAAGATATAGATACATTACAAACAAGGTATTTTGAGATATAAATCTTAATTAAAATTGCACAATGTTTTCTACGTTTACAGTTAGAAGATAGCTTTCCTTCCTTTTTGTGTCGTTTGTGTCTCTGAGCGTTTTTTTCTTCCCTGCCTTCTTCCTTCTTTCTTTCGCTGCAATTCCCCATGCGTGCGTGGCTGGTTCGCGTTTCTTCCTACACGAGAGACGAGCTTCCAATGCTGAATCGGTCTGCGAGGCTGACATTTCTCCCTGGGCAGTTTTGAAAAATGTTTCTCTCTTAATATTTTTATGTTTTATTAGCTAAACTTTTGCAGTACACGCTGACCGTTGTGGCATCGCATGGCAATTAATAAAATATCATCGGCCGTCGTCGTCGTCGTCGTGTTGCTCTCTGAGGACGAACGACGACACGCACAGCACTTTCTTTGGGAGATATGTACGTTTTGGTACTTGGATCCCTGGGAATTGTTCCGCTCGAGGATGACGCTTTTAGAAACGCCTCCGGCGGCGCTTCCAAACAGACATTCCTATGAATAGCTAAGAGAAAGCAAACACTCACATTCGGGCCAAAAGGTGCGCTTCGCTTCCCCGGGAATCAAACAAACAAACAATCAACCCATCGATTGAATGGTGTAGAATTTAAATATTTTTATTGTGAAAATGAATAATTACTCCCTTTCTGGTCGGGAAGCTCCTTGCCATCCCATTTGCCTGTCGCTTCTTTTGTGAAAAAAGATACTCACGAAAAGAGCGTTGATGAGCATCGCAAATCAGCATATGAAAAAAAACTTCCCAACGATGCTTCTTACTTCCTCTCCAGGGGTGGCAATTCCAGACAATTGCTCTCAGAAGCAGATCAAGATCATCAACTCGAGCCCAGCATCCTGCCAAAGTCCCCGCTTGTTGTGCATAAACATATATCTTGTCAAAGGAAGCAAGGAACGACGGAATGTTTGTTTTAGGGCATCTGCTTCCTTATGAATCGTTATATGCAAATTTCAAACTCCGGCAAAGGGTTACGGACGTCGCTGTCTATCGTCGTTGCGTCGTCATCCCCCAAGGGATTCAGCAACGGCGGCATAAGAAGCTGCTTGCTACAGAAATAATGATAAATTACGAGACTATGAAATACGACGGCGAGGAACCGGGGAACAGTGACGGGAAAAACGGTGAAATTGGAACTGTATCTTTTTGATTACTGCCCTAGAAGATTGTCGGTTGTCACGTTGGATGAGGGCAGGAAACTGTGTTCTGGGTTAATGTTGAAACGCATTTGGAACTAAATGTGCATTCATTCCAATAAAGTTCAAATTCTATTCAAATATAAATCTTTTTCT
This sequence comes from Aedes aegypti, assembly GCF_002204515.2. Lineage (NCBI taxonomy): Eukaryota > Metazoa > Arthropoda > Insecta > Diptera > Culicidae > Aedes > Aedes aegypti. The sequence continues at coordinate 147,911,687 of NC_035108.1, forward strand.
ATTCTAATTCCATTTTACTGTCATTTTACTTCAATTTACTTTCTACATGCATTCAAATTTCAATTTCCTTTAAGTTTCATTTCACTTCCATTCCATTTCCATTCTACTTCCATTCTACTTTCATTTCACTTCTTTTTCACTGCCATTCCTCTTCCGTTCAACTTACATTCTTTTACATTCCAACTCCACTCCACTCCAAATCCATTACACTTCCATTCCACTTCTATTCTTCTCCCATTCAACTTCCATTTCACTTCCGTTCCTCTTCAATTCCATTTCCATTCTACTTCCATTCCACTTCCATTTCGCTTTTATTCCCCTTCTATTCTTATTCCATTATACTTCCATTCCATTTCAATTTTACTTCCATTTCACATCCATTCCATTTTCATTCCATTTCAATTCCACTTCCATTTCACTTCCATGTTACTTCCATTTAACTTCCATTCTACTTCCATTCCATTTAAATTCCACTTCCATTCCACATCTATTCAACATTTAAAATCGTTCCAGTCGAGTATCGTAGATCAACTCTACTTAATATGTTTGAAGTAGCGGTCCAATAGTTTAAAATGTCATAAGAGGGCCCCTTCTCGCATGATCAAGCTCTAGACAATTCTTGCTAGATTCATAGCGAAATTTTTGGTTTTGGATACATCCTTGAAATGTCCTTACAAAATAATATTGATTTTGCAGTAGAGTCATTGGTGGGTTTCTGTTCTAGATCTAAGTAGGATTGCTGAATAAACACCTGGTAGATTCAACCCACAAAATCCTCGTTGATTCATGTGAAAGATGTTGGCATTTGGATTCAAATCAATGAGATTAATGTTATACATCCTTTGAAATCCTGTGAGAATATATTAAACTCCTTCGGAATCTTTGGAAATGCCTTTAGAAGAATGGAAGTGGAATCGAAATGGAATGGAAGGGGAATAGAAGTGGAATTAAAATGGAATGGAATTAAAGTTAAATGGAAGTGGAATGATAGCGGAATGGAAGTGGAATGGAAGTAGAATGCAAGTAGAATGGAAGTGAAATGGAAGTGGAATTGAAAATGGAAATGGAATGTAAGCGCAATGGAAGTGAAATTGAAGTGGAATGGAAGTGGAAATGGAATGGAACGGAAGTGGAATGGAAGTGAAATAGAAGTGGAATGGAAGTGGAATGGAAGTGGAATGAAGTGGAATGGAAGTGGAATGGAAGCGGAATGGAAGTGGAATTGAGAATGGAATGGAAATGGAATTAAAGTGGAATGGAAGTGGAATTAAAATGGAATGGAATGAAAGTTAAATGGAAGTGGAATGATAACGGAATGGAAGTGGAATGGAAGTGGAATGGAAGTAGAATGCAAGTAGAATGGAAGTGAAATGGAAGTGGAATTGAAAATGGAAATGGAATGTAAGCGCAATGGAAGTGAAATGGAAGTGAAATGGAAGTGGAATGGAGGCGGAATGGAAGTGGAATTGAGAATGGAATGGAAATGGAATTGAAGTGGAATGGAAGTGGAATTAAAATGGAATGGAATGAAAGTTAAACGGAAGTGGAATGATAGCGGAATGGAAGTAGAATGCAAGTAGAATGGAAGTGAAATGGAAGTGGAATTGAAAATGGAAATGGAATGTAAGCGCAATGGAAGTGAAATTGAAGTGGAATGGAAGTGGAAATGGAATGGAACGGAAGTGGAATGGAAGTGAAATAGAAGTGGAATAGAAGTGGAATGGAAGTGGAATGGAAGTGGAATGAAGTGGAATGGAAGTGGAATGGAAGTGGAACGGAAGTGGAACGGAAGTGGACAGGAAATGGAATGGAAGTGGAATGGAAGTGGAATGGAAGTAGAATGGAAGTGGAATGGAAATGGAATGGAGGTGGAATTCAAGTAGAATGTAAGTGGAATGGAAGTAGAATGGAAGTAGAATGAGAGTTGAATGGAAATGGAATTGAAAATGGAAATGGAATGTAAGCGCAATGGAAGTGAAATGGAAGTGAAATGGAAGTGGAATGGAAGCGGAATGGAAGTGGAATTGAGAATGGAATGGAAATGGAATTAAAGTGGAATGGAAGTGGTATTAAAATGGAATGGAATGAAAGTTAAACGGAAGTGGAATGATAGCGGAATGGAAGTGGAATGGAAGTGGAATGGAAGTAGAATGCAAGTAGAATGGAAGTGAAATGGAAGTGGAATTGAAAATGGAAATGGAATGTAAGCGCAATGGAAGTGAAATTGAAGTGGAATAGAAGTGGAAATGGAATGGAACGGAAGTGGAATGGAAGTGAAATAGAAGTGGAATAGAAGTGGAATGGAAGTGGAATGGAAGTGGAATGGAAGTGGAATGGAAGTGGAATGAAGTGGAACGGAAGTGGAACGGAAGTGGAACGGAAGTGGACAGGAAATGGAATGGAAGTGGAATGGAAGTGGAATGGAAGTAGAATGGAAGTGGAATGGAAATGGAATGGAGGTGGAATTCAAGTAGAATGTAAGTGGAATGGAAGTAGAATGGAAGTAGAATGAGAGTAGAATGGAAGTGGAATGGAAGTGGAACGGAAGTGTAACGGAAGTGGAATGGAAGTGGAATTGAAAGTGGAATAGAAGTGGAATGGAAAGGGAATGGAAGCGGAATGGAAGTGGAATGGAAGGGGGATAGAAGTGGAATGGATGTGGAATAGAAGTGGAATGGTAGTGAAACGGAAGTAAAATTCAAGTGGAATGGAAGTGGAATTAAAATGGAATGGAAGTGAAATGAAAGTGAAATTCAAGTGGAATGGAAGTGGAATTGAAAATGGAATTAAAATGGAATGGAAGTGGAATGGAAGGGGAATGGAAGGGGAATCAAAGTGGAATTAAAATGGAATGGAAGTGGAATGGAAGGCAAATGGAAGGGGAATAGAAGTGGAATGGAAGCGAAATGGAAGTGGAATGGTAGTGAAATGGAAGTGGAATTCAAAAAGGGAATGGAAGAGGAATCAAAGTTCAATGGAAATGGAATGAAAATGGAGTTCGTCCAATAATCACCATTGGTTCGACGGCTTGGGCTTCAAATCGTGGATTTCCAAATACGTCATTCTACTCGGAGTACTTCCGTACCTAATCTTGAGAGTGCTTAGTTTATTTCCATCGAATCCATGACGTCATAGGAAAATACCGTTTGATGCAAATCAAACCTCGCTTCGTGAGTGTGGGTGCTCTCGTCTGGCACTGTCGCAGACACGTCGCCGTTCCTCCACATTTGGTCACGGCCACTAACGCGTTCTACACCACATCGACTGATGAATTAATAACGCTCCCCCTCTAACAAATACGATCACAGCTCAAGTGCCTCACGAACCAGTTCTGTCCGAAAGTGGTTGGAATAAATTTTTCATAGGAAAACACCTCCCCTCGGGGCAACCAGTCCGATACCAAAACCAACGGAACTTTACCACCGTTCGATTTCGGTACGGTCCGAGAATGGAATTTTCTACGCACCACACACGTCCTCTTCAGCTGCAGCTCTAGTGGTCAGGTCGTGATTTGTGGTGCGCGACACACATTCTTTCGGATGGTTTCAAAGTCAGGGTCTGCTGTAAACTTCCAAGTCGCGCTGGTACGTGATCATCTTTCTGAGCACTATGGGCGATCAGGTGGCGAAAAATTTAAAACGATTCATATTAGCTTAACTATGTAAGTACTAATATTTCTAAAATTTGTTTCGAAAGCAATTTTTTTTGAGAACAAGTTTTTTTGGAAACAATATTTTTTTGGAAAACAAATTGTTTTGATAACAAGTTTGTTTGGCTACAAGTTTTTTTTTAACAAAATCTCAAATTTGTACCACAAAATTCATAAATTCGACACAAGTCTTTTTTTACGAATGTTTTTGTCCACCAGCTGCCCACAGAGTGCTGCGGTAGCTGCGCGGCACTTACTGTGATGTACGAAAATGTTCAAACCAGAATTTCTGGAAACACGTTTTTCCGGCTTCTACTACTGCTGCATGTGGTGAAAGACACTGGCGCTCTGGATGCGAAGGTGGCCGACGTTTGATGCGATTAATCACGGAAAGCGGCTACGAGGTCAAGGCCGACGACCAGGAGAGCACTTGTTGCGTGCTCTGCTGCTGCTGATCCCGAAAAAGCAACAAAAAACAGGACTAACTGGTTCACTGGATCTAACACCTTTCAAGTCGGCGCAAGCAAAAGTCACACGCGAGTACCTACTCTACGGCGATGTGGATTGGGAAGGGGAACGGATGCAGGATGATTCCCAGATGGGATGAGTTAGCGCAATTTTTTTCGGGAAGGGGTTGGACGCGAAATTTCGTCACATCTCTCGCTCGGGGTGATGTTGCAGCTGAACCGTGTCAGAGGGAAGTCACAATTACGTGACGAAGTGCGAGAAAGAAGATACTTTAGGTCGTTTAATGAAAAGGGTGCGGGATTGTGCAAGGAAATTTGTTCCTCTACGATGAGATAGGGTGCATTTTTTGAGCATCGAACAGATAATAGTTTCAATTGAATGTGACGTCTCCGATTACTCCCGGCGTGGAACGATTCATCGGAAGAATGCAAATCAGATGATTTGTCGAAAGCAGTTTCATCAAAAGAATAGCTCATCCAACGAGCCTAGGACAGGACTGCTCAACTTTTTTTGTTCGCGGGCCAATACATACAAATAAGCCAAGGGTTCTGTACTCTATGAGAAAAATGTCAAAAATGTAATTGAATAAAACGGTATCTAAACTCTAACGTTTTGAACGTTTTTTGAAGCTCGGCCCAAATGTGACCCGCGACCCTTACGTTGTAAACCCCTGGCCTAAGAATCTGTGCCCGCCAAAACCTACCTTGACAGTCTGACTCTTGAGTGGCTTATCCGGATCGTGGATGTACTCCAGGGTGATTCCGTAGAACTGTCCCTTGTTGATGTACGTTATCCGGTCGTCTTCCCGACGCTGCGATGAACTGATGGGACTTTCCAGGTAATATTTGAAGCCGACGTTGGAGAATCTGGAAAATGGAAATGGAAAATGGCGGAGCATTAATGGGAAAGTTCCGAGTAATTGCGCCAATAGCCGAGGCATTGGCAAACGAGCTGTCTATTTGTTTGGCATTCTGGGGAATGCGCGCGTTGCGTTGAACGTCGTTTGGACTCTAGAAGATCGAGAAGGCACGCAGCTCATTAGCAAACCCACCAGTGACAGAATGGATTTATGAACAGCATAATTGAAAATCTCGAAATACTTCAACCAAATATGTCGGACAACGATCGGCTGCCGGAGGGGTCTGCAACTAAATTGCAATCCGCACAGGTAGACGGTTGCACAATGGTCGGAAAAAAGATTAAGTTTGGCCAAAACTGGTTTTATCGTTAAGGACTAATCTTAAAATGCTATTCGGTATAAAACTTTTTTGAACCGTACAACCGTACAGTTTATTTATTGAAAATGCAAACAAATTTGACTAAAAATACAAATTCGTTTTTGTTTGATCAAGTTTGATCTAAATGGGCTAAATCATTGTCTAAATATTTTGTTACATAATTTATTAAAAAAATATTGAAAATACATACATTTTTTAATGTTGTGCACCAAATTTTCTGGTTTTCAATTTCAAAATTGTACATATGTATTTACAATATCATTATTTTGTACTTTATCTTAATACCACAGACAAGCAGACGTCATCACTGTCCATCGATCACCTTTTTAACGGTCGAATCAAAAATATGGTAGGTGGTCAATCCGCCACCCGCAGCGCTCGCATAATTTTTGTTCGTGTTTGACGTTTACACACTACCGCCATCTGTTGGCCTGTCGGCCAAACACACCGATTTTAGCATTGGGCGCACATGTCCTCGTGACTATGATTTTGATCGGGATTTGTTCTAAGTGTTACGTCTGTTTGTCTGTGTTAATACTACATTTTTTTTTTAATTTAGTCAATTGGGCAACATAAACATCAAAGAAATTTCTATTTTAGTACAATTTCAATCCAGCATTATAAGAACAAAATAAATAAAATATGTTTTGAAATAATGAATTATATAAAAGTCCCAAAATCATTTTTAGTGGTTTTGGCCCCTTTTTTTATGGAGCCCGACCATCGTGAACTGGTTGGTTGGGCTATTATCTCTTCGTCCGACGGTCTTTGGTCGTCGATCGTTGTCGACTGTACGGCCAAATTGGAAGATGGTGATCGTAAACGCACATATGCACAACATCAACATCGAAGGGGGCGACGACGACGGCTGAGTAGAGAGAGTTTGCCCAAGGAGGTGGGGAGAACAAAATAGTTGAAGGCACAATTAGAAATTTCTATGAATTAACAGGGGAATTGTAGAAATAATATCGAAAATTCCATAACCGGAGAGGCAGGCGGAGCGGAGTGCGTGTGTCCGAGCGCGCGATTCCAGCTGTCAATAGCGGGATCAGTTTGCGAACGGTGATCGGGTCGACGATGCACTAGTTCGGTGCGGAGGTGAATTGAACATAGGCGTAGCTAGGAGGTCACAATGGAATGGGGATTTGAAAAAAGGTCTTAAAAGAGAGCTTCAGCTTCCATCTTATGAGTCCCATTGTTAATTAGATGCTCAATAGCAAACATTGATTAGACCTAGCCTTCAAACATCTAAAACAGTTCCATTTACAAGTAATTTAGCACAAAAACTGCCACATTGCATCATTTACGACAGAACAAAATATAAATCAAAATTCTTTGAGTTGACTTTCATCGAAATTAAAAACATGAAAAACATGACAAAACTTCCAAAGGACAGTAAGTAGGAATGGTTTTTTTTTCCTTTTCAGAGCTTTCCCATTTACTAAAAGTGTATTATGACTGAAGTTCTAGAAAATACACTGAATTGTCGACTTCGTGGACGAATACGACATCCAAATTTTGTTGCGCAATTTTGAAATCTTGGGATCATGCGTGACACTTAACAAAACTTGAAATATGACCACCAGAATTGATACTTTTTGCGTTTCTGGATGCCTACTGAATTTATGTCAATCGGGCTCATGATTGCAGAAGTTTAACTGGGTTGAAATTTATCCCTGAAACTTCCAACTGTGTGAAACTTAAAAATAGAAAATAATGCTAATCAAAGTAATGTTTTTCACTGTTTGTTACATTTTTTACCTAAGTTTTGTGACAACTCGTCGTTAATTAAGTTTTTTGAGAGTGATCTTGAAAAAGGTAGAAAATGGATTGGTCTCCAACGGGATTTTTCAGCAAGTTTTTTTGCTCTCTAGTTTGAAGAAGTAACAATAAAAATTCCAGTTTTCGCTTATGCAAGGAAGCAACCTACAAATGCTATAATTTTGCACTGAATTGACATTCTAAGTGTTGAAGTGGCTCTAACATATCGTCACGTATTGATATCACTGCAATATTTATGAAACATTTGATTAAGGAACACTTATCTTCGGTTAAATCTCACAGATCTGAACCTCTGGTCTTAGCAGAAACGACATTATTATTCAACAAGTTTTGTTTCTGAGCACCAGTCGATTGTAAGTAAAAGGTTTTTTCCCGGAGCTTATAGGGTTGCTTGTTGTTCCATCTGCCCGTTATTTGACCCATTTTCTATTTTCTAGTTTTTAAAATTTGGGGAAGCAATTTATGAAAACCAAAAAAAAAAAAAAAAATTTGCTGAACGTCAAATCACCTTTCAGATAGGCATGCATTCTTGGAAAAATCTTGTGATGCTAAGATGGCTGGATAGTTCTTCTTCTTCTTCTTTCTGGCGTTACGTCCCAACTGGGACAAAGCCTGCTTCTCAGCTTAGTGTTCTTATGAGCACTTCCACAGTTATTAACTGAGAGCTTTCTATGCCAATAGACCATTTTTGCATGTGTATATCGTGTGGCTGGTACGAAGATACTCTATGCCCTGGGAAGTCGAGAAAATTTCCAACCCGAAAAGATCCTCGACCGGTGGGATTCGAACCCACGACCCTCAGCTTGGTCTTGCTGAATAGCTGCGCGTTTACCACTACGGCTATCTGGGCCCCTAGCTGGATAGTTCGGTAATCTAAATAAACGGAATACGATAAATTCTTGCCGTTTTTGGTGAATAATTCAACGAAATGTGCTAAATTTTACAGAGCTTTCATTATTAAGCTCTTATGCTATTGACATTTTGAAAAAAACCATCAAATTACAGGTTTGAGCTACAAACTACGAAAAAATCATGTGATTTTACGTCTTTTGGATGCACATAGAAGAAGCGAGTCACGTGACGTGAATTTGTGTCACATTTTAAATACGAAGGTGTCTGATTTGGGAAATGCCAATCATACTGGCAGCGTTTTCGTGTTCTTCATCATGTAAAATTACATTTTTCGTTCAATACATCTTTCAGAACACATTTATACGTCATTTCATCACTTACATCATGTGAGATTTTCATTATTTTTAAGAGTGTAGGCTTGAATTTAAAAAATTAGCCATACATGAAAATTTGAAAAGAACATTTTTTTTTGGTTTAGTCAGCTTTTTGATGATATTTCAAAAAAAATATTTGACAGATATTTGAAAGATTAACATGCATAATATGTCTTAATACAATTATGAGGAATCCTTCTGAATAACATTTGCACACGAGGGATTCTGAAGCAAAGAAGAAAGTAGTGACATTTCAGTTGATTTTGAGTTATGTGTTCTTAGGTGTTAGAGTATTCCAACAAAATTTTAAAATATTTAAAATAAATTAAAGACAAATAGGGGAACTTACGTATTGTCGGCAGCCTAAGCAGCTGAACTTTTAAGAGGGCAATTTTACGCAACAATAGAGCGCAACAATTAGCAGCCGGCACCTTAACTACACTTGAGCACTCTTTATTTGTTAATTATAATACACAAAACACTATTTTATTCTCTAAATCTTTTATGTTTCCTCACCAAAGTCACGAGGCACTTGTTCTTTTATCGGCAATGCAATTACTATTGTCGGCAACAAAAATGTTCACTTCGGCAATCCAAAACTGCGCAAAAACTAGTTTATGTATTGGTAACATTTCGTATTTGTTGACAAATCCTCAAATTAAACGTCACTCATTATGTTCTACTCGTTGAGAGGGCCAATGCACAAAAAAACAGACTACACTGAGAACAGAATTGCAGTTATAAATAGAATAGCAGAGAGTCAAATTGAATACACAACGCCACTAAATTTATGCAGACTGAGGCACCGTCCACAAATTGCGTAAAGCTCTAGAGGGAGGGGGAGTAGTTTCAAACGTTGCGGCTCAAACACAAAATTTATTTTTTTCGTGCAAAGACCGTTGCGGAGGGGGGAAGAGTCGAAAATTGTACATTTTAACGTTATGTCATAAATGGACGCTTCCTAATTTGGTTTTCATTTATTTGATCGAATATTTTTTGTACTTTTTCAATCTCACTATGGCAGCATTTCGGCTGTAAAAATTGCCATGTTATGGTCTTGCAGCAAGTGCGAATCCAGCCTAGAAGTTGCAGCGTGACGTCATAGTTAATTGATTCATAATATTGTGCTCTGCAAAAAAATCCCCGGAACACGATTATCGGATTACTTGAATTTCAGAGTTGCGTTTGAATGGGTTAAGGGTCGAACACAATGCAACGGCATTACGACACGAACGGCAAAACTGTAACACTGACTTGAATGACATGTCAATGTTTTGATCAATGTCGACTAAATCAGATTCAACATGGATTTTACAAGTAGAGTGTGGATCAAGATGGGCTTGCCGTTTTGCCGTTGTACCGTGCTGCCGTTCACATTGTGTTTGGGGCTTTACATACATTGACATTGACGCCACTCTTATCTAGATCCACTCTGACTCACACTACTGTTTATTAGGGTGCGGCTTATTTTTCAAAAGCTAACAAAACCAAAAATTCTGGTGCTCTTATGAATTTGAATCATATTAGAAGAGAAACCTCAAAGTTTGAGCCAAAAATATTAAGATTTAGAGAGGGGGCATGCGTTTTGAAGGTAAATTTTCAAGTTATAAAAAAATGCCGTGAGCTATGGTGACTTATAACTTCCGTAATTTCGAACCAATTTTGAAACTTTCAGCACCATTATCTTAAAAACTAAATATATGAAAACTTTGTAGAATATCAAATTTGTGTAAAATCAAAACTAGTTTCAAAAAAAAGTAGTTTACTTAAAATGTTTCCTCATTTTACTAAAATAATATCTTTGTTTGACCATAACTTCATGAATACTCAACCGATTCCAAATCTTTTTGCATGGTTTAGAAGCTCATTTAATTGTTTTCATACTTTTCATACGCCACATTTCACTAAAAAAAATAATTTGACCAAGTTATTCAACAAAAACTGCAAATAACCATGATTTTTTAACGAAAAACGCCAGTTTTTTTTATTTAATTTTTGTCAGTTAAACAATATTAAAGCTGAAACTGGTTTCCCTCATTTGTTAAACCTTTGAAAAGGACTTGTCAACAATTTTTGAAACAATACAACTTTTTTGCTCATGTTAAAAAATATATGCACTATTCAATTCGTAATTAAAACAAAATGCTTTAAAAACACAAGTTTTATAGGAAAAATGTAATTTATGGCGAAAAAATATAAATAATCCAAAGAAATTCGATTTTTTCTTTAAAAAAATATGTTTTAGGGTAGTTTTTGTTACAAAACTAAGCCAAAACCATTTTTTAGAAAAATGTGTTGTATGAACAGGATGGTAACAACTTTTTTTGTATGAACAGAATGGTAACAACTATTTTTTGCTTCAAAAACAAGTACAGTCGAAGTTCGTCATAACGACCACTTTTATAGCGACAAAAGCTCTCTATAGCGACATTTTTCGGTCCCTTGAAAAAGATTTTAATGTTATCACTATTCTCTATAACGACATTTCTCTATTACGACGGCCCCTTGCCATGTCGTTATAATAAGCTTCGACTGTACTAATATTTGAAATAGGTTGAGTATTTATGAAGTTATGGTCAAACAAGTTTGAATTTTCCAGTAAAATGAAGAAAAATTTCGAGAAAACTACTTTTAACAGAGACTTGTTTCGATTTAAGACAAATTTGATGTTTTTCAAAGTTTTCATAAATTTAATTTTGAAAATAATGATGCTAAAGGTTTTAAAATTGGTAAGAAATTACCGAAGTTATGGTGACTTCACTGAAGGCCATTTTTTATAATTCGAAAATTCACCAGACGCATGCGCCACCCCTAAATTGATAATAGGATAAGAGATAGAATTTAAGTAAAGTACATAATATTAAGTTTTCAGTCTGTGTGACCTGTAGTCAAAGACGGTGAATAAATAAATAAATAAATCTTAATATTTTTGGCTCAAACATTGAGGTTTCTCTTCTCATATGATTTGAATTCATAAGAGCACACGAATTTTTGGTTTTGAGAACTTTTGAAAAATAAGCCGCACCCTAGTGTCTATGCGCAAAAAATCTCTAAAAGGTAACGCGAAATTGAAAATTCTACAGGCTATTTTTACATTTTTTTTACGTTCATATTATTCTCAGTGTATGAGAAAATCAGAATAGGCCCTTTGGAAATCAATGCACTTATGACTTGACACAAAAACATCATCCTCTGATTGCCTGTAGAACAACAGGAGTGTTGCCAAAATAGTTAACCTATTGAGAGACGTATATTTAATATGTTTCCCAGCATATTAAAGATTATGCACTACAATCTTCAAATAAGAATGTATTAAAAGGCTCAATTGTTACCAATGCATGCTTTGTTGCCTAATTGCAATAAATTAATTAGTCATGTTCGTTTTTTTCTGTCAATTTAAATCGTGAATAATAAATACACCGCAATTGAATATGGTTTTCTGGCAACCTGGCCCCGTAATAAAAAGTGATTGCCGAGGAAATCAAAGTGCATTAATTTTAGTTTGTGATTTAAAGCATAAAAATTAAGTATTTTCGAGTGCTTTATATACAAATCAAAAGTTCAATAGTGCATTAAGTGATCGGTGTGTAGCTTTTGTGAAAAAATTGGCATTGGAGCGGAGAATTGGACCTTTTAAAGTGGTGAGTTTTTGTAAGCTGTTCTTGTGTTGTTTTATTCGGCAGCTCACGAATAACGATAATTTCGTAAGCATTTATTTCATTTAATGATTAAACCCATGTTATATAATATTTTGGTGAAAGATGTGATTCACATGGAAGATTATAGTTCAAGGAATATGTTGAGTACACTGAAGTTAACTCTTGTTCCGTAGATAAATTTAAACAAGGACGATAAGTTAGTGTTGCCGAAAATATCCTCAGGGTGCCGAAGCCGTCATTTACCCTATGATGTTCTACACACTTTTCATAAATTTTATTTTGAAAAGAATGATGCTAAATTCTTCACAATTGGTTGGAAAATGACGACTTCACTAAAGGTCGTATTTCATAACTTGAAAATTAACCTTCAAGTCGCTTGCACCACCTTTAAATCTTAATATGTTTGGCTCAAAATTTGAGGTTTCCTTTTTTATGTGATTTAAATTCAGAAGAGCACACGAATTTTTAGTTCTTTCGAAAAATAAGCCGCAACCTAGTATGAATGCATATTTTGAGTATTCCATTAAAACCTTCGAAGCCCAAGCAAACTTTTTCGAAGTTTTTAATATTGTACAGCCCAATGACAGTGAACCACTTTAGATTTATTAATAACCCCAAAGCTGATGTCGAATTCTATAGTAAGTTTCAACATATTGCAGTCTCTGGTCAATATTAAAAGAATTTTGGTGCAAACAGTTCAAACAAGATCATTGAAGAAAAGAGAAATAATGATTATTTTATTTTTCCTTTAAAAACCGTCTGCCTAGAATTCGAAAACGATATTTTGCTCCTAACACTAAAGCATTGTTCTTAAAATTACAACAGCGTATTCCGATCCTTTTTCCTTGTTTTTTTTTTAAGATTTGTTTACGTATTTAAACGTTATGAGCTAAACCAGAAGCAGAATCTAAATAGTAGAATTGAGTATAGTACCTTTGATGTTGGCCTTAATTGATAAACTTTTGACAAATACGCGTATTTTTACTACCACTTGCAGATTCAATTACTTGCATCTATAAAAAGAGGTTTCAAATATTGCAGTTTAGCTTTCAGATTTGATGTACAAAAGATTTAGAAAAAGTTATTGGTGGTATTCTTAAAACAAAAATACTTGTATTTGTTTTAGACTGAATTTGATATCATCAAGATCTTTTATGTGACGTTTAGGTATTAGACTGCTGAACTTATCCCAGCATTAGTTTTCGTTTGAAGTGTCCTGATAACAGCGCATGTTGAGTCAATGGTTTTCATCGGAATTTCCCAAGTAACCATAAGCACTAATAATAAGCCCTTAATCAGCATCATAAATGCGTACATGCATTATAATAGCACCACAAATGCTTACACACCCTATAACAGCACTTCCGCTGCATAGAAACCCTATTACAGCATCATTAATGCTTCTAAGCCTGATGCATACGGGCATTAAATAAGCACTATATTGGCTCTATATTCGCATACAGGGCCTGTTTAAATGCCATCCAGTGTTTTGACAGATATACCACGTGCTTTGTGTTTACATATAGTGGTGAGAGGGAGTCAAACACAAGTCTTCTCACTACTACAATTGCAGCTTTTATGACGGGGAAAAGTGGTGGTTTAAATTGGTCACTTTTCTTTCCAATACTATTCATCTTATGTGGGCGAAGGAGCAAAGGAGCAGAACTTCAACAACTCAACAATACAGGTGTCGCAGGTTCGAGACGCAAAATGAGGAATTTTATCATCATAAAACAAGGATCAATATGTGGCAATTTCAAGTCCTCAAAAGGATTAAAACCACCAAAATGAATAAGTCTGATACGGAGAAGTACTATCTCAATTATTTTATTACATTTTGCATACTATTCGAGGTTTCCATTTTCATTCATTTATTTATTTACCTCGTGTACCAGCTGCTTGGCCGCATACGCGAAAGCTCTCTGGCTGCGTACGCGAAAGCACACAATATTCGCCCGAAAAACCTGGCGAAAACAACTGACGTTTCTCACGTGGTCTTATATCAGCACTAGTGATGCCGAGAAGCACGGTTACATCTTCGCATTATAATGGCACGCTATTTCGCCTTTTCTGGCATTATAATAGCATTATATGCGTATATAAAACTGACAAGCATCAAATGATTACCCTATATGCGCATATAATGCTGTTACCGTGCCGCATTATCGTGCTTACTGGTTACTTGGGTTGATTGCTTTTAGAATATTTCTGAGCAAAATCTTTTGGCAGAAAAGTTATTTGGGCAATCATGATTTTTCCAGCATAAGTTGTACATTTATCCAACGAGGTTCACTCATGGTCGGTGTTAGATTTATACAAAGAAACCAAGTCGTTGCTGTATCAAAAGTCATCAGCCTTCCAAACTCGCTGGAACATCGTCCAATTAACAAGTTTCCAGGCTACTTCTAGGCCATCTTTCGTGAAACACCTAATGCTCGAGTACAACGACCTATTTTTGAAGAAACAATAGGTAACAGTATGAAAAGAAGTCATCCAAAACCTTATGAGTGCTATCGAGGGCAAAATGGACATTCGATTATAAAAACAGATCCTATGAATCGATATAATTACAGTCATAACCGTTCATCGACCAGAAAATCGCACTCTTCAATAGGCCACCTCAAGTGACAGGTCCGTGTTTGCATTTGTTTACGACGGTGGAAGACTGGGGCATACATGGGACTGTCAAGTGCTTCCGAATCATCTGATTTGAAACGTCGCGTGGGCCTTGGATCAACTGACATCTGATCAAACTGTATATGAAGGTACACTCATACTGAAACACAATTGCCTCTGCATTTTTTAAACTACCTAAGGAACAATGAGAGATATTTTTCTCTCTTGCTCTCTTTTGATTATGACAGTGCAATCTGAAGATGTTGGAAAGTTTTTCACTATAGATCGAAAGACATTATTTTTAGCAAGCGATTCGTAGAAAAAGCGCATCGGAAGATATAAATGCGGCTTAGACATTTAAGAAAAAGGAAGGAGGAATAAAGAAAGAGAAAGTTAACAAAGAGAGACTTTCAATGTTAGATATGTCGTTTTTAAAAGTTCAGAGAGAATCATACATGCATCTATGTTCTGTATGTAGAAGCTTGGAATCGATACGTTGATGTATTAGTATCCATCGTATTAAGCTTTGATCAGTGAGAACCTGCAATTTTCCCAGTATTGCAGTGAACGATGCTGATTCAAATAGATGCCAAACAATTCTTGCCCATAACGGCTTTCGCCATGTACAATAAGATTTTGATAAATCTTGATCGTCTTTTTGGATATAATGCAATGAAATTGCATCTTGCCGTATTCTCAATACGTCGCATCGTTTTCATTTCTGTTGCAATCAGTTTTTATATTCGTTCCACAAGTGACGGCTCACTGTAAAATAGTGAGTAGTCAAAATACAACATATCAACGCTATTATAAAATGTTTTACTAGAACATATAGATCTACGGGCATCTCCCTCCATTCCTTCAGCATGATGAAATATATTAATTTCCTTCAAAATTAATTGTTCGCCATCAAAATTCAGCTCAAACATATAAACACAATTCCTTTTGACCGAACAACTATGACATTTGATTGCAGTGCAGTGAAAACCACACAATCGAAGGAATCGTTTTCTACACAGAGAATCGCGCACACATTGATGCGTCCAACTTTTTTTTTTTCTCAGTACGACTGATTGAACTTTGTTTACATTCTCAATTTTACGCGGTCGATGAGGAAATTTCATAAAATTTCGTGAACTACAGTACTTTTACGGCGTATGATTGAAATGAAATTCTTCAGTGAAGAAGTACGAAGGTTTTACATAGTGAAAACAAGTGCCCGGTGTAGTAAGTCGCACAGGGGGGCGGGAAGAAACTTGTATCATAAAGTGGTGTGATTGGTGTCGATCGTTAAGCATTTCTCTCAAATCGTGTTCGTCCATGCGATTTCAGTGAAAAAGTACAAAGTGGATAATATCTAATCGAAATACAGTAGTTTTATTGCATTTTTGGTGTACAAGTGTACGAACCATAACAGCTTTCATAAAATTACACTTGGAAAATGAATCTATGTTGCAGGTAAGATGAAATATCAGCCGTAGTGGAACATTTTAAGTTTGATACGATGAATAATAGCGCTTACGACGAAGTAGAACGAAACCCTATTACGTTTTGACACTTGACTCCCCGTTGAACCTTCTATAACCTCCTACGCACACCACTGCCCAAAGCATCCCGTACGCCCGATGCGCGCAATTTCGCGCAAAAATAACCTCATCGCGCGCCGTGCACATCTCTGCCACAGCAGATGACAGATGATCGCGAAAGAATTCGCTCTCTTTTTAGCGTTTGTTGACCGATTGCAACGCAATGCAAAAGAAAAAAAAATGAAAACAACTCGATCGATGAAAGCCTCTCCTCGAAGACACGGGCATTCCTTATCGAGCTGCTCGACGAGAGCTTCGTTTGGGAGGCTTGGCTCGGACACTGGACTTGATCGTAGTGCAGATCGTTCATCATCAGCACCCGCACCGCGCGGAGTCGTCCAGCGCTGTTGTCACCATCACATAAAGATGTTCGCGTCTTTGCGTCGCGCGAGTTGCGCGGGGCAGTTTTTACCATTTTTATGATTACGATGCGCGGACGGCGAATGCTGCTACTGTTTCAGGATCGATTTAATTTCAGTGACTGTTTTTGTCGAGTGCAGCTCCAGGCTAAATACGTCCACCAAGCGATTGTGTTTGCTGTAAAGTACGCTGACCCGGTAGGGGAAGGGGAGGGGATAATTGCAGGCAACTAATTGATCTTTAATTCCTTCAATCTTGGTCGTTATCTATTTCACGTTTATGCTGCGACGACGGTGCAGTTGTTTGCTTGGTCGCAGTTTTCCAAGAAGTTGACAAATGCATCGGGACATGGTTCGAATAGCGTGCGGATGCTGTTTTTGGAGCGATCGCGAAGTGTGCGTTGAGATGATCGATGGCTGTTACAATGTTGTTCGGTCGAGAGGTGTCGAAGAATTGAGGTTTACGAAGTTCATGACACTGTACACAAACAGTACTTCTCAGTGCTACAGAAACAGTTCATTTCATTGCTACCTTTTCATACCTAATGATCCCTTTTGGATTTGAAGATACTAAAAAGTTTGTATGCGCAGATTGCGGAGGCAATAACAGGTCTAACTTTTGGGATTCTCATTTTAAAGCTAACGATCGCTTGCTTAATAATCGTATCTCTTAGATAAATTTTAACCATGCTCATTCACAAGCAATTTATTTCCCGACGGTTCGAATCTTTTCAATTCGAATGGAAATTACCTATGCCAATATTGTCGCAAGTAATTTGAAATCTGTCTCTTTATCAACGGAAAACTGCAACAGAAAATCTACCTACTTTTAGTAACATGTGTAACACTACTTTTGAAATATCCCACGAAGCGATTCTCAATCCTGAAAATGATGGTCAACATCAACAAAAAATCAATAATTGCCAATTAACAGTTAACAAAATATCGATAAAAGCTTAATTTGGTTTTACCAAAATAGGAAGACAGTGTTGTCTAACATAGAACACCTCAATAAAAGAAATAATTGTTATGAAAAAAAAGAAAGGAATTTAAAAAAGGGAAAAAAGTTCACAACACCTTCTAGCAGAAACACAAAAATGCTAATTCTCGACCCGTTGTTTTCCTGTCATTCAGCTGTCATTGCAGGATTAACGTCAGAATCCGCCCGAACGCCATCAGCATGGTTTTGTATTCTCTGATATCACCTTACCATGCGTCCAGTCGAAGAACGAAGCCTGAAGTCGTAGCATTTCAAACCGAATTGTCAAACCGAGTACACCATCTTAGAGCCCGGAACCGTGAGAAGAAGAAATATGACTCTGGTCGTCGAGGTCCCCCATCAGGCCGCCGCCACCGTTGGACATGACATTTCGGAACGACGCGACGGGATTATTCATGCAGTTGTTATGTGCGTTCGGATGAATTTCACCGCAGAATTGAATCAGGGAGAAAGCCAAATCGAATATACGCGCATGAATAAATGCATAATCCGGGTTATGCCTCGCACAACTATGGACAGTTTCATAAGGTCTGGCGGCCAAAATTATTAATAATCGATTGATGTCATGTTCATGTGTATTGTGACCCAGATATGACATTTTTAACTTAAACGGCAAGTTTTGAAAGCATAATATAAGCTTAAGTTTATTTTGGCCTAATTGTGATAGTAAAATATGGTATAATGGTTTCCTTAAGGATTAAATTAGCCCATTCCCCTATATTTGATAGTTAATCTTATTAAAATCACATCTTAAACTTTTGGTAAATTTTCTAACAACGTTCTATGATTTTTTTTGCAACATTCTTAGTTTTTGCATTGAAAACGTTATTACTTTTACTTTGGCGTACTGTACCAACAATACTAATACAGATTTGTCTCTAATATTCCAGGAATATCTTAATAAAAGTATTATCTATGGAATTTTGAAATAGAAAATCAAATCGAAGTTTTTTTGTTCGATTTTTGCCCACCTAACAGCCCATAGTGCGACTCGCCAACTCGCTATGTCCGTGGACATAGAACCGCAAAAATTTGTGCGAAAAATTCAAATCCGCTCCGCTTTGCGGATGGCGCCCTCTCTGTCGGTTTTGACAGTGCGCGGGATAAACAAATTCACTTGTTCGCCCGTTCCACCGAGTCGGACATAAAATAATTGATCTATGATACCAATTATCCACCTCGTTGTTGTTCGTTGACGGTCGGCGGTCAACATAGTGATGCTGATCCACCATAAAGCCAAACGAAGGCCACGGGCGAACGAAAAAAAAAACCCGATGCGACAAACGACGAGGACGACGCTATTCGGGATGAATAATGGAGAGATGTATGTATATATCGTTATAATAAAGATTATGATTATCTTTATGTTTATTTTATGTGCGTTTTTTTGCTTGGAACGGAAAGATATTTTCGTGTCTTTTTTTGCTAGTGCGTTGAATGCAGTGTCCCATGTTGCAAATTGGATGCATCGTCTTGCGGAAATGCGGCGTTCCTTGGTGAATGGAGGATGACTTGTGCACGAGGCGATTTATTTCGATCGACGACTGGCGTAGGTTCTTTTTGTCGATGTTACGCGGTCCGGTCGATCTGTGGGGCGAACACCAACGTCGTCGAATTGGAAATATGATGGGCGTAGAAGGTCAGATTCACACGGGTTGCGGAATTTTGCAAGGCTTGTTAAGGAACGGTCGCGTTTTTTTCGAAATAGATACGTTAAGGACTTGGAAATTTTATCACATAGAGATAAAATAAATGGTAAATGTAAAATAAATATTAAACTCTTCAATAATGTCAATAAATGACTTTAATGAGGTTACAGAAATCACATCACTTGCCAAGGTGAACCCAGATTGTGTAACTTTTGAATCCTTCCCACTAATAAAACCTCCTTCCCATGACAACCATGAAGATGCAGAGGTATACTCGGTCTTTAGTAGCAATGGATGGCTTCCGTAAGGCGGCGTCGATATCTTCCAGATTTCATCAAGATTTTTGAAATCTTTCAACGATCATATTAGAAATTAAGAATAAGTATCATCAGATCTTGCCTTCCGAAAGGTATCATCATGTTGTCAGGAATTTGCAAAGGATTTGAGAAGAATTCCATTCCTTGTAACAATCAACTGAGGTTTTATTACGGTTTTCTAGACCATTTTCTGATTTCAAGACCTAAACTAAAATTATACTGGAATTAGTATTCTTGGCAGAATTGACTAGATATTATCTTAAAATGTTTACAAGAAACCGCTGTAAACATACCTAGTTATCGACTATTAATTCTCCCAGGAATCTCCCAGGGTTTTCATTAGAAATCCCTACTGGTCCAACGACCCTCAGGAGAGCATCTGCACTACGATAACCCACCTAGCTAGCGACACTTCTCTGTCAGCTGCCAAGTTATATTGAGAAAAAATGGTGAAACATACGAAAAATCCTGAAAATTTTCGCTGCAGCAATATTTGATTCAAGATATTCTTACAATTCTAACAATTGATATAGTAATACTTGAGGGTTCAGATAGCTGTGGTGGTAAACGCACAGCTGTTCAGCAAGACTGAGAGTCATGGGTTCGAATCTCACCGGATCAGAAAGTCAGGCTAGGAGAATTTGGTTGGGGAATCTTGAGAATTTTGGAAAGATTCCTGGAAAAATCATGGCATGAAGAAGTTCATGAAAGAGTATATGGAGGAATTTTAAGCCAGAAACACATGTTTAATCCATTTTTAAACGTTTTACTTTGATTTAAGTCCACAAAACAATTGTTTCCGGTTATTGAGATTTTGTTACACCACTTGATTTGAACTCAAATTTTAGGTGTATTTTGTTTGCCGTGTCCCTTCCGAAATGTCAGATTGGAACAACCCCAGTGTTAAAAAGTTGAACCCCTACGGCGTTTTTGTCGACTAAGTGAACAAAAGTATCAAATTTCAATTTGGACCCAATTTTTAATATAAAGTTTAAATACACACTTAAACGGATTCTCCGAGTACTTAAAAGTTGATATCTCGGTAATAATTTGACCATTCTCGGTATTTTTGTTACCGCGATCTCGGTAAACGTTTACCGAATCTCGGTAACGTTCGCCGAGATCTCGTCAAAAAATTTGGATTGCCGTAATCTCGGTAAAATAAGTACCGAGATTTGGCATTGAAAATTATCCAATTCTCAGCTGTTGGGTTCTCGGTGAAAAGTTTTACTGAGGTCGGTGAAACAATTTAAGTGTGTATGATATAGCCGTTATTTGAGCGGGAGAATTTGACTAATTAGTTATGCAATAAAAAAAACAAGGTTTTATCAAAAGTTTTAGGACTCTGTTGCACTAGTTTTGTGTTCTTTGACTCAATACCTCCCTAAAGTAATTCCTAAAAGAATTAATTGTAAAATTATTGTCAAAACCTTTAACAACTTTCTTGAAATCATTTGTGAAGAAATTCTCGGATAAATTTTCAATAGTACTTCCCTGCAAATTCACAGTGAAATCATCAGAAAAACAATATGGTTATAGAAGGAATTTTTTCTACAAAACATCCCTGTAAAGTTTCCCAGGAAAAATCTTTGGAAGAATCGCTCGAGGAATCTCTTGAGTGTATTTCTGCAGAATCTCTGGAGAAATTGCAAAACAAAAACCCTCAGCAAATCTCCTAGAGGAATACTTGGAGCAGCTTTTAGAAACATTTTTTTTTCGACATTTGTGGTACATTAATGAGTAGTAGCTAATTCATACACCTTTCTAGTAGATTTTGATTAGCGTTTACTTGTTATACATGATGCATTTTGAAGGTGATTATTATCATTTACTTTATTATAATGTTTTTTCGCCCTATGCGAGCTCTTTTGAAGGTGATAAGATTTCTACAGAAATTTATGCATGAATCCCGAGAAGAATTCTGAAAGAGCCCTAAGAGAAATTCTTACATTCTAGGAACAGGAATTAATTGTAAACAATTAATGTAATTCCTTAAAACAATTTCTCAAGAAATTCCCGGATGAATTTTCAATAGTATCTA
Organism: Aedes aegypti; assembly: GCF_002204515.2. Taxonomy (NCBI): domain Eukaryota; kingdom Metazoa; phylum Arthropoda; class Insecta; order Diptera; family Culicidae; genus Aedes; species Aedes aegypti. The sequence continues at coordinate 147,933,277 of NC_035108.1, forward strand.
CAAGAAAATTCATGGTGAAACCATTCGACAAAATAAATGGTTTAAGGACATATTTCCACCAAGTATCCCTGAAAAGATTCTCAGGAAAAATCTTGGAAAGAAACGCTCGAGGAATCCCTGAAGAGATTTTTGATCTCTGGAGAAATTCGAAAACCCACAGAAAGCGTCCTAGATGAATATTTGGAGGAGTTTCTAGAAAAAATATTTAAAAAGTAATCTCTGTCATTTGGGGAATAGTAATGAGCAATATCCAATTCATATGCCTTTCTGTTGCAATTTGATCACTGTGGTTAATTGTACATGGTACATTTTGAAGGTGATTATAATTATTGTTTTATTGCTTTTGAACTCGTGGATCGAAAATTTATTCAAAAATTCAAGTTCTCTCTGACATCCTATGGAAATTTCATTCAAATCAATCCAAAAATAATTGAGTAAGTCCTCAAAGTTGACCAAAGTTAACCATTTTGTATAAAAAATCGAAAAAGTTGCAAATGTATTATCTTATATTGCATCTGTGAAATCGTCGAAGAGAATCCAAAATTTCTGGAAACAAACATTGTGAAATTCATGGAAAACTACCTGAACGGAAACTCGTGCAATTGCATGGAGGAATTCCTGGAGTAAATCTTGGGGTAAACACTGGAAAAATTTCCTTAAGGAACCCAGGAAGTCTATCCAGTCATTACTGAAGGAATCTCTTTAGAAACTCTTGGAGGAATCTCTGGACAAATTTCTAGAAGTACTTGTGGAACAATCTTTGTGGAAAATCATTGGTGAAATCCCCAGAATCACTTGGGAAGGAATTTTGAAGAAGTATTAATTAAAGAATAATTGTATAAACCCTTGGTGAAACACTGTTTAAATTCTTGGTTGATTTATTGGAAAAAAAAACTTTCTGTGGAGAATACCTGCCCGAATTCCTCCATAAATATAGGTGTTTACGGAATAATCTTTGAAGCAACCAATGATGTAATTCTCAACGAATATCTGTGAGAATCCTTGTCGGTATTCTTGGAAACAATTCTGTAGGATTTTTTTGAGGAATCCCAAAAGAAATTCCAAAAATAATTCTCGGTAGGATTTTTGACGGGATCCGTGAAGCAGTTCCTGGAGGTATTTTTGGAGAAATTCCTTTAAAAAATTCTGTAGGAATTCCTTAAGCAATGCCTAAATATTTCTTAAATTTTATTTTGTGAAAACATTGACATATTTTATCCAGCTGATTTACTTCCGGCGTGAAATCTGAAGTAAATTGAATCGGCGGCGCACAAGTCTGGTCTGCATCGAGCTCAATCAAATCGTCATCAGATCCTCGCCTGCCTGATGGATTAACCGAAATGGTCCTTTTCCCGCCTCACTTAAGCACTCTGTTGCAAATCATTACTTTACCCAACCCGGCGATGCATTGCACCAATTTTTCCTGCGGGTAAAGTCGAGCAACGAGTACCTACTAATTGAAATTTAATCTCCATTCCTCGTTTCCTTGCAAGATAACTGTTGTACCCTGTAAAAGGATCGCCCTTCTTCCCCACCTCCCACCTTACTAACGATCGTCATGAATGAATACGAATGTGAATGAATGCAAAGCCTTTTCTACCTCCTAAGTGAGGACACAACAAGTGCAGCTTAAGATAATGGGACCTGGCGCTCCGGCTTAATGAATCCCAGCGCACTTGTCGTCGTCCCTCTGCTGTCCAGGCAGTGAAGAACCGTTGCAATTGCGACCGGAAAAAAAAGGTTTAATTGCAATTTAATTGCATTACTATCACTACCACACCGCACCGCATCGCACCACACCCGGACTGGCCAAGGTAGAATGTGCTCTGATTTGATTTCGTTTTAATGGAAACGCCGTTAAGCGGGCGAGACCCAGGTCCGAATTCGTCCCTGATGGATTCCGTCGCGCAGTGGTCCCGCAAAGTACGGATCTCACTCAAATCGTACAAAAAATGTTGTTCACAGGCGAAAAACACTTTTCGAATGGAATTTTATGGAACTGGAATGGGCAATTCCATAGTGCATAGAATGCTTCAAAACGTCCATTCTTTCGAATAAGATCAGACGGGATGGAATTGATAAAAATCTCAAAACAGCATCAAAGAAATTTGAAAAATTAAAAAAAAAAAAGATTTCGGGTGCCACCTCTACAGTTTACATGTTTTCAGAAAACTAAATATGCACCAATCGATCTGAAACTTAGGGGTATTACCATTGAATAAAGCAAGGAAAAATACCACTGAGAGAATTTGGACGTTGAACTACTGTGAGTCGTCGTCTTCGTTGCGTTAACGTTGATCCGATAACGAAACGTCATCTAACAAGGCGGTGCCGCACGCAATACAGTCGCTTAAGACGTAGACAGACGTAGACGATGGTGTTCGCGCGCGTCGTCGCGTCAGATAGAAGAGGAAGTGATCTATTTTTGTCTGGTGTGGTCGTCGGGGCCGAGACTTGGTCGGGAAGTGGCTTGGAGGGCTGCTGCTGCTGTACAGATCGGACGACGAAAGGCCAAGGAAGCCATATTTGCATTTAAATCTGTTTAATGATTTCCTTTTCCATATTTTGTTGGCCGCGAGGTTGGCGAATTAAAAATGAGATTCGACGGAACTCTGGGATTTCAGGTGGAACGAAGTGTATTGGAAGCGGGCGGTATTTGTAAAAATATGGTAAAAGCAATCTGAGAGGATAGTTAAACTTTGGAAATATAAGTTTTCATCAGTTTTATTTTCGAACATATTTATATCCAATATTCTAGATAGATATTTCGGCGCACAGGTTTAAAGCTCGACAAAAGTTTATTCTGGGAAAGGCATTCAAGATTTCACTCTGCCAACGGCTGAGTAATTGAATCGGACATGTTGGAGGCGCTCCATCTCTAATGTTCGCGGTAATGGAGAGGCTTGAGTGTCCTCACACCCAATTACGGCGGCGGAATATAAGGTTTCGGAAGAAATCGTTCGGATTGATGACGAGTGTTGAAGTGTTCTAAGTTGGTACTTACATTTTTGGTATTTGCACTTTGTCGGCGTCATTCTGCCGCCCGAAGTCGTGCCAGGGTCGGGACCGAGGCGGAGCTGTCGCACTGCCGATCGAGGTCGTCGGACTGTTCTGACCACCGTTGACCACCAGGTTCCGCTGCAGGCTAGCGACCGATGCCGGTATGCCGCTGGAGTTTGGATCCAGCAAACCGGTCGGCGCCTGGCACAGTTCTGTATAATCGAAGGACGGTTGTACATTATTCTGATCTCTGGGAGTAATAGCATCGGCACCAATACCCGAATCAGGACTGGGAAGATCCACGGTCAGTCCGGCGGCGGAGGTGATAGTTTTGGTGTAGATCGATCCCGTCTTCGACGAGTAGCGACCCTCGTAGGTCGTCGCCGGCGGGGGCCCATCAGATTCCGCCGTACCGTAAATGGTCGTACGGGCCGGGGCATAGCCCTGCTGATCAAAGTACTCGCGATAGGTGTAGGGCTCGGTGATGAACGTCGCACCTCCCGGGCTGCAAATAGTATTGAATATTAGTAAAAAAAAAACGAAATCCCCCCAGATAAAGAAGAAGTGCCTTACCCTAATCTCTGCTGGTACATGCCGTACTGATCATAGGAGGGGCTGGGCGAATTCGTGTTCACATTGGAACCTGCTGTCGCCGCAGAACTGGTCTGATGAGATGGACCCTGTGTGAAGCAGAAATCAAATTTAATCACCAATCAAGGCTACTAAGTAGGTTAACACTTCAGCCAGAAGCCGGACCAGAAGGCCTATTGGAATGACAGTTTGGAAAAGTGAAATCATTTCTCAATCTAATTAAAATTCAGAGTTCGGTCCGGTTGACCCTTCGGAATGAGAGCGTTGGAACCAACCTTTGTTAGGTGTCAACCCAAAGCAGAGGGAACCATCGAAAGCTGGCTTTTCAGGAGCTGTCAATCTCCCGACGACATACGGTGCGTTTTGGGAGAGCATTTTAGACGGACCGGCCCCAATTCGTGGTCGTGGTTTTGTTTATGTAAATATGCTAATTTTCCGCTGCGATTCCAAGTCATCCAAAGTTGTTGGTTTAGAGACGAAGCCAGCTGGTGAAAACATCAAACCAAATCAAGCTGTCACGATGACAGCAGTGTTGCCAGGTTGGTGCCACCCTAAGCCGGATTGTGTCGTCTAGCCTAATTAAGGCATCAAGAAGCGTAGAGTGGTGGCCTCATCAAACGAAAAACAAAAAACGAAACTTTGCCAACTAGTTTCCGATGGTTCGTGTCAGATTAGAGCGCGCGACTTTGTGTCCTCCAAATCGAGAGTTTGTTGGTTGATTCGTGTGGATGGCGCGAGCGCAGGTCTTTCTCATTGTTAGTTAGCGTGATCAGAAGGACAAAAACACGCAAAATAATCGCAACCGATTTGAGAAATGATTTATTGGAGGGCCTTTCCGATCTGGTTGGTCTTTCGCGGTGTGTCTGAAACCGTTATTAACGAAAACAACTGACGATCAATTCTGCAGCCCCCCTCCCTTCCAAAGATATGGTATCCTAGCATACTCCGTAAATTTTAAAATGTTTCATCAGAAGGAAATGGAAGTCAAAGTGATTCGATGATTTCAAGACCATTTTCAAAAGATACTTTCATGTTTGAAAAAAATCTTGTGCACTGCATCATTTACCATCCAAAAACAAAAATCGAACATTTTCAAAAAGCGTATATCCACAAACAAGAGTTCACAGAAGATTATAAATGTGACACTCTTAACTGATATGGAATGATTCTAGAGTTGGGCAGGGAGTTCTACACTCATGTCATATGTAGCCCGTTGATTGGTCTATCATCTTGAAGTAAGAAAATATCAAGTCCAAATACGTTCTTTTTATTTGATTTCAAGCAAATCTAAAACTCAACTCAACACTGAACCCAAATTTTAAGTTCTCAAAAATAAGTGAATGTTTAGTTACTGGATTCTAAGCACTTCTTTTTTGAATTTGATTCAACAATCGAACTGTTCCTAATAATAGTTTGAAAAGTTTTTAAAGTAAAAGCTTATTTTTCACTTATTGATAGAAAAATGAGATTACAATCAATATCAACAACAAAAGTTATTGGCCGAATTATTCAAACAAAATATAACTAATCTATAAACAAGATTCGCATAAGTCACAAAATATTGGGCAGGATTCTCATATAATCGACATCAATTTAACGGAAATCTTAGGCAGGCTTCCCAAAAATATTAAGTAGGATTCTTAAATAATCTTCAACAGTGGGGGACGGACCTGGTGTAAAGGTTAGAACACACGCCTCTCACACCGAGGACCTGGGATCGAATCCCATCCCCGAGATAGCCACTTATGACACAATAGTTATAGTGACGACTTCCTTCGGAAGGGAAGTGAAGCCGTTGGTCCCGAGATGAACTAGGCTAGGGCTAAAAATTTCGTTAAGAAAGAAAAAAAAAATCTTTACCAGTGTCTTTGATAATCTTTGATCAATACTGGGCAGAGTATTCCTTTGTGAAATTTTGATTATTTTTAGCAGATTTCTTGTAAAATCATAAACAGGAATTTCACAAATTACTAGACATGATTACAAAATAAATCTTAGACAAGATTATGGCACACTTTTAGGTACATTTTTTACAGAATCCTGCGCAAGATTCCTGTTAAATTCTAGGCTAGATTCTCGAAAAATATTGATTGCAAAATTCTAGAAAATCCAGGACATGATTCTGCCAGAATTCAATGACAACACTTTCAGGGGCATATGTTATGTAGACCATTTCAAATAATACCGAGGCAACGATGGTGTACTAATTTGAAGCTCATCATTGCAAGTCGTTTGAAAAAAAAAATCCCAGCTCTCTAGGTTAACTTTCAGGATATGTGCACTTCTGTTAAATTAGAGGGGTTTAAACACCATTTACTATGGTTAATCTGTTCAGAAAAGAAAGTTAATCAAATTTTGTACCCAGCCTGATCCAGGAGGACACCGAAATAACTTCGGCCATAAGAAATAAAGTGGTCCACTTGTGCCAGCATATGAAACTAGAATCCTTTGGATTGCATTTAGTGAAAACCGTATCTAAATCGGTTGAATTGATTTTTTGAACAATTTGAAAAAAAATCGTAATCCGGTCGAATACGGATTGAAGAAATATCGTCAAATACTGAAAATAAGTTATATGTATGAAATATCTGAGTAAAAAAATGTGTATCAAGAAATCGAAACTGGATAACAGGATAACAACTTCAACGAGAAAGAAAAACAACACTTGTTCAAAATTACAAACCGCTGTGATTTGCCATTGTTTTTTGATAAAACGTTGTCAAAATTTCAGAAGCAGTTCTCAAATGCCGTAATCCGGGGGCAAATTGATCATTATTGATTTTTTTTTGTTTCACATTGGAATTCAGATATTGTCAATCAATTTCGACAAAATCACGCCGTTTTTTCATTTCGACGCGTTGTCTCTTCGCCGTTTTGTCCTTTCGAAGTTGTGACATTCGACGTTTTGGAATTCAACCAATTTGTCCCGCCAATCAAAAAATAAGTAGATCAAACCCATTATTAGACGTCCATAAGCTAGAAAACATGTTATGTCTGTGATGTCAACGAAACATTTAGCATCCTTGGAAGGAAATGCTTTTTGTAACCGACCTGATGAAATTCGATACCAGATTACGGTACTATATATTTTGAACGAGGTTGGGTGACAAAACGTCGAATCCTAAAACGTTGAAAGGAAAAAATGTCGAACGGCAAAACGTCGGAAAGGGGGCATTGCCAGGGAACGAAAATTTCGTGGAAGAATGGGTCTCTTCCGAAAAAATACAAAAATCGACGTTTTGTCCTTTCGACATTTTGTCCCTAAACCTTTGAACGAATCTATGACAAAAAGTCGATAGACAAAAAGCGGAAAGGACAAAAGGTCGAAACACAAAATGTCGAATGGACAAAATGTCGAAGAAGAAAAAAGAAGAAACATAAGGTCGAAAATCCGTTTTCAAAGACGGAAAAAAATCTCGCTAAGCAAATCATGTTTGACCTTTTGTCCTTCTGACTTCATGTATTTCAACCTTTTGCCGTTCTCCCTTATGTCTTCTTTCGATCTTTCGTTCATAAACCAGAATATCTTTGAAATAAACTGTTGGGTGACAATACGTCGAAAAACAAAACGTCTAGAGGAGAGAATTGGAAGAAAACGAGAATAACTTTGGAAGAATAATTCTTGTTTGAAAGAATAAACTATTCACTATGAGCCAAACGTTATTCAAAGCATATTCAATCGGTTGGGTGACATAACGTCGAATCCAAAAATCCCGAAACCTAGAACGTCGAAAGGTCAAAACGTCGAAGGAACAAAACGTCGAAAGTTCAAAACGTCGAAAATAGAGAATATTTAATCGAACACTATGTGAAAAACGACAGCTGGAAAACATTGTTGAAATCTGACCACTTTTGACATTTTGTCGTTTCGACGTTTGGGGATTTCGACATTTTGGCTTTCGACGTTGTATCTTTCGACATTTTGTCCCCAAACCATTTAATCAACCAAAATGTGAAAAAATATATCTGGAAAACTAAAGTGTGACAAAACGTCGAAAGACAAAACGTCGAATGCCAAAATGTTGAATGCCAAAACGTCGAAAGGACAAAAAGTCGAAGGGACAAAACGTCGAAAGGACAAAACGTCGAAAAATAAAATGAAGGAAACAAAATTTCTTGAAAGAATTGTTCTTTTCCGAAAGAAGAAATGATTGATTATGTGCTAAACGTTATTCATAGCATATTTAGTTGATCCCGAATTGAATAACAGAAGTCAGGCAGATATTATTGAAAATACAATACGTCGGAAGACAACACTCTACCGGTAGCTTCATTTTTTACCGCAAGAAAAAAAAAATCAAATCCTGATAACTTTTTTGTTTCTCGGTATTTTTTCACAAGTTCTCAAAAAACTCTTCTAGTTTTAGAATCTGTGTCAACATTGACCATTGATCATCTGGATCCAGAGATATTCTGAAATTCCTTGGGAGACCAATGCGTAAACTTAGCCCACGTATATATCTCAGGCTACAGATTTTTTATCGTATTCGAATATCCGCTCTTTGGAACAATACATTAATGAGAGTATGTTGTAAAAAAATGAAGCAATTTGGTGCAGCCGTCTTTGAGTAATAAGCATTTATATTGCTGGTACCACGCTGGCTAAATAAAGATCTTGAAAACTTCAAAAAACCTCATATCGTAATTTTCAGATATCCCTAGGAATACTTAAACAATTTGTCTGATATTTTCAGAGTAGTTCCTTATTACATGGTATTGTATAACTCATATTTTATTTTTTTCGATAAGTTGACGTAAAACAAAATGGCTGCCTGAGACATTTTATATCGAAAATGTCGGTCCCTCAAGGAACATTGGAATAACTTTAAAACCAGATCACCAATCGTCAATGTCGACACGGATTCTCAAACTATGAGAATTTTTTGAGAACTTGTGAAAAAATGATGCAAAAATACCGAGAAACAAAAGAGTTATCGCGATATGAATTTGTTCCTTACGGTAAAAAATGAAGCTGCCAGTAGAGGGGTTAATCGACCACAATGTGGAAAAAACATATCTGGAAAACAATTCTACACCGTTGTTGAAAAATGCTTGCTTTTGACGGTTTTTTTTTCCTTCAGACTTTTTGTCCCTTCCGACGTTTTGGCCTCGATGTTTTGTTTTTCAACGTTCTGTATTTCGATATTTTGTCCCTAAACCAAAATAAACATGTGATGATTGGGTTTTTAAACGTCGAAAGGACAAAACTTCGAAGGGAAAAACTTGGAAGGGAACGATAATATCTTGGAAAAATGATTCTCTTCCGAAATAATGAAAATTTCAATTTTTAGTCCAATTCGACGTTTTGGGATTCGACGTTTTGACATTCGACGTTTTGTATTTCGACATTTTGTCCCTAAACTAATATAAGGTTGGGTGACAAAACGTCAAAAGAGAACCGTCGAATCCCAAAAAGTCGAATGCCAAAACGAAGAAAGTCCAAACGTCCATGGGACAAAATATCAAAAGAGAAAAACGTTGATATAAGAAAATTGAAAGAAAACGAAAATTTCTTCGAAGAATGATACTTTTCCGGAAGAATAAATAATTCACTATGTGCTAAACGAACATGATGCTAAAAACTAGATCTGTAGAAAAATTACAAATCGCTGTTGAATTTTTACTGTTTCAACGTTTTGTCCCTTTTGACGTTTTGGGATTCGACGTTTTGGGGTTCAACGTTTTGGTACTCGAAGTTTTGTCATTCGACGTTTTGTCTTTCGACATTTTGTCCCTAAACCCTAAAATAAACATATGGGTTGGGTATATTTTGTACCCAATGCCAATACGTCGAAAGGAGAGAATTGGATGGGAACAAAAATTTCTTGGAAGAATGATTCTCTTCTGCGAGAGTAATAAATTCGACATTTTGTCCTTTTCGACGTTTTAAGATTTGACGTTCTGACATTCGATTGAGTCCCGACATTTTGTCCCTAATTTGCTTAGATATGTAATGCTTTGAATGTCAAATTTATGGTTATTTGATTTGTTTCCGAATGATAGATGATGTTGTGCTGGATTTTATGATCAAGATAGTATCACTTGAAAATTGCCACAAAACTTTAAGTCATTATAACTTTCATTTCCTTCGACGACAAATTTTCAAATTCACGGAGAGGATACTAGGATACAGTATCTTTCGAATGGTGAGTGCATAATTGGCCTAGGTTACCAATAAACTGAATATCGACCTAAAGTATTGATATACGGCTTATTCAATGCTAATAAGCCCTTGAAGAATCCTCTATTAGCCGTATATAAGCAGTTAGCCGTAAATCGGGTTAGGGATACCTGTCAGATTGTCATTTTCTCGTTAATAACGGTTTCAGACACACCATGCGATTTTGATTCAGTTCATCTTACCTGCACGTAGAGCGTGCCGGGGGCTGCATACATGTTTTCAGCCGAAGGACTTCCAGGGCTGGGTGGAGGTTCCTTAATCTGTACCGAGGGCGATGTGGGCTGAACAACCAACACCTGTAAATGGAAGAGAAGGAAGCAGAGAAAAAACATGCAATTAGAATCTTGTCGTCTTGTTGGTGGTGGGAAAGTCGTGACACTAGGATTAATGAATGTGAGACTTTGTACTTGGGGGCCCCCCCTTCAACAAATGGCACCCACCGATAAAGACTATCAATCACTCTGTCGTCGAACGACGACGAGTGTCCGAAACGGACCTTTCTCTACGCACCGAGCGGGGCTGTAATTACGACGAGAGCAACCCTGACAAAAAATAATATTATAATGCAATAGTTTTTAATGTGACAGTAGCATATTTTCAATCAGGTTTACATTTTTTTTTTGAATGTAGTTTTCTTTTTCAATTAATTTGTTCATTGAATCTGTGATTTAATTGTGAATGGCATTTTTTAAATAAAAATGGAGGTAACAACCTTAACAATACTTATTTTTGGAAATTTTCTACACTCGCGAGAACTTTTTGAATCGCGCTTGATAAAACAAAAGCAAATGTTTTGTAAACACAACAGAAAAACAATAAATTTTATTGTTTCTTCTCTTCTTTGCAAAAAATGTCTAGGAAACCATCCAAAAAACGTACATTTTTTTGTTTCCAAAATTTTTGGTTTTGTTTTATCATGCAATATTCAAAAAGTTCTCGCGGAAGCTAACTTAAAAACGATTGTGGATGTCCAAAATCGCGTAAAATTAGATATTGGTTTAAAATTCATTTGAATGTGTGTATTTATTTCAACAGTTTTTTTATTGTTTTCAATTTTTTTTGTTAAACTTCTATCTAGGAATTCAGAAGATCAAAGATGAGTAAACATTGATGTAATTATTCTTATATTGCTTAGAGTAAGCTAAAATTAAAGTTAGATGGTTTTTCGAACCACCCATATAAAGTTCTGCAAAGTAGAAACATAGTAGAATATATGTACATATAAAACAAAAACAATACTAAATATTCAGTTAAAACCTAAAATATCATCAATTAATAAAAATTCTAGGCCCTATTGTACAACATACGTTGCATAGTGTTTTAATAAGTCCAACTATTGAATCAATCGAAAAATTTTCATTCGGGACTCCTCAAACCGAACGGGACGACGACGGACGACGGAGATTTAGCAGATCGCAATCGGGATCACATAAATCTTGCGTTCTTGCGCTCCGGCTTATCTGGCGTGGTTCCGTCGTGTACCAATTAGTCACACTCGGGGTACGAACGACGGCAGCGTGTCGCTGGTAATCGATTTGGGCAGGTCCACCTGCGCGTCTTCCAGTCTTCGGTTACATCTGATACCGAAATCGATAAAAAAAAATAAGGAGCGTGCGTTTTACAGCATGAAACTTGAATTGATAAAAATTTATTTCGATTGGCCGGTTTGGGCTTCGAACTGCGTCCAAGGGTCCGAAGGCGGATGAATCGATGGCATCGGACCCCGAACAAGATTGCATAAATTGATTAATTAAACAAGCAGATCGTTTGGAATTCGTAGGATTTTACGCTCGTGTCTATCGGCGGCAGGGATGACGCACTTGTGGCAGCCAGGCATCGAAGATAGGATGTGAAGTATTAATTAGCTGGTGGGCGTTATCTAGCGATTGCATGACACAGGATGACGCCATCTTGGAAATGCTGTTCGGAATACGAGTTTTATATTTATGTTTAAGATCCTGATTGAAATCTAATTCTAATGAGGTGAAAACAGGATTTTTTGGATTTCCAAAAAATCTTGAGTTTTAAGAAAAGGACAATATTTGCTCTCGACTCCGAGCTGGTTATAATTGCAAACAAAACTCAAAAGTAAGATTGAGTTTGTGATGACACTTTGGAGGAATATGTGAGAACATTCAAGTAGAAAGTTTGTAATACATGATAGATCAAAAGTTTGGTTGCACGTCATTTATTTTTGTACACAAAGCCGAATTGATAACCGAAACCAAAAGTCCGATTTCACAGGTTTCGGCCATACAATTTAACTCGTTCGCTGATTTTTGGCAAACTTACAACGAACAATCGAACTGTGTACGAAGAACAACCCCATCAAGTCTCCCTGTCGATCAAAATTAGAAAACATCATCAAACACCATTGAAGTTGAACTGCTCCACATAATACCTCAATTGGGTCAGGAAGTATCAACTTGAGCGTCCCACTGCCTAGTGTGTCTGTCCCCGGTTGTTTTCTGAGTCGAGAATCTCAATCTCAAGTCTCAGCCAAACCCGCACGGCAGCCGAACCCGATAGGCATCTCCCGAAAATATTTGGATTCCATTTGTGGATTGGCGCCCAACGAATGCGATCTTAACAAGAAGCATGACCAGCTGCCACAGAGGTCCAGTTTTCTTAAAAAACTTGTATGAATTCGATTACTAAACTTAGTTTTAAATTGGAAAGCAAAGTCAAACACTTATCCACAATATCAGATAGTAAGAACACATACGAGGATTGAAAAACCAAAATTTTTCGACTTGTACGTACGCTAAATTTGTTTATCCATTTTCATAAATCTTAACACTTCAGTCGTCGCGCTGTTGTATTTTGTACAACACTGGTGAAAAAAGCTCGCTTTTAAGTTTGCCTAAAGGTAAGATTTTTTAAGTTGAGAGCCTGAGTATGTATGACAAACAAATTTTTTTGGAATGATGTTTTAGGACAGCCAGAACATTTTGACCATGCCAAAAATTTCTTATTGCTAATACTAGTAAAATATTGAGAACGTGAAATTCCCGCCGTGATTGCCTAAATCTGAACCACTGCGACAGCCAAGGCGGAACGCGCGAACATGATTGATCAAACTGGCGGGATCTAAATGTTCGGTGGCATGAGGTAGCTTTTTTTTCATTCTTCTGGTTGCTGTGCAAGCAATATTGTTATTTTTATTGTTATGTGTATCGGTTGATGTTTTTTTTTGTTCTCATCTTACGCCTTGCGATCGCATTTTGTAAGGCTTCTCCGTCATCGATCAGAGCGCGTGTTCTTAGCGATCTTCGGAGATCTTCTCAGACCAAACCGCAACGGCACATACCTACACATTAGATTGATGACATTTATTTTCAGCTGCCGGCTTCTGGCGTGGCAATGATGGTCTGGTTATGATTTCAGTGAGTGACTTTGTTGGGTTTCTGGTGGTGTCGGTTGTGTGTTATCTCTTTAATGTCAGACTGTGCACCCCAAATAAGGAGCGTGCGGTTTGGGGAAGCCACAGAATTGGGCCATGACATGGAACTATTATCGTTAAGATTGGGAATATGTGCTGCTGTGTGTCATTGGATCAAGTTGGGATATAAATGAGATTGAATTTGTTTTTTTTTTGTTGTTGGTAATGTTGGTAAAGGTCAATCTGAACAGATTGTGATGTGATTTGGAGAGTAAGCACTGCGCAGTTGCGTAATAAATGAAATCAAATAACTTTTTAGGTTTTATCAAGATTTTAAGCAGGCCAGTATTTATTATTTTCCAATATACAGCGATTTTTCACCACATTTAAGTCATGTTTCTACAACCGATCATTAACTCACATCCCACACACGAAATCCTACCACAAAATGGGTCCGAAATCGACATCATGTCCTGTGAAGACTTTCAAACATTAATTTTCGCCACCTGGGCGATCAACCTGCGATAAAAAAGAAACTCTCTGACCAGGCGGCAACGAACTGTGATCACGACGAAAAATATCTCTCCCATCTCATTAGCCCCGCATTGGTTTGCACAATCAGTCAGGTTGGAGTTTTTTTTCCTTCCACCGTTCGACTGCAGGTTGTCAAAGAAGTCCAACGCAAACACTGGTAGCCCCTTTATCTTCGGTCTCCAATCAACGCCCTCCTTGCGCTTCCCTCTTGGGTCCCATTCTCAAGTCGGACCAATCTTCGAGGAAAACGCAGCGAGAACGAACATGCGCAACCGCGTGTTTAATAAATTACATAATTTGAATAAATTTAAAAATTATTCCAGTAGCACTCTTGAGTAATGACTTGCTTCCTTTCACGACTCATTTCTCCCGCCGAAGTTGTTGGCGACAATCTCCTTGATAGGAGGCGATTCACTAACCTCCAGGAGACGGTAGGGTGGAAGGTCTGGTTGTCAACTCAGGAAACAAACCTTCGATAACTGGAGAGCGCAGAACGGCAGAAAGCGTCCAACAACCCTATCCCGCAATCGATGAAACTCGAGGCTCCTCCGATCGCAACAGCTTCGGTTTTCCTTGTAGCTGTTATCAAGAGCCAATTTTTCCGCGTCAAACGTGTTGACCAGACAACATTGCAAGCTACTGGGCATTGACCACACCACTGACTGCCGGCCCCTGTGTACAGAGGCGACATTCACTTGTTCACTTGGAGGACGATGGGATGGACAATGGGACAGTTTTGAAAAAAAGGCGGTCAAAACCTCTGAGGGGTCTTGGATGGCATTACAGCGAATCGATGTCTTCAGAGAATTTGTTTAGATTTTGCCTAGGCAACTATGAGCAGGATTTTGTGAAAACTGTACATAGTTTTAAATCAGAATATTTTTTAAGATTTGTTTTGTAATCCTGTCCAGGAATTTCACATCTACTGCCTAGTATTTTGTTTGAATTATACTCAGAACTTTAATAAAATCCTTCCTAGGATTATGTGAATGCGGTACCCATGATTATGTTTCAGACTCAACGTTTATTTTATCGAGGATATTGTTATAGGGGAAGGGGTGGTAAAACCTTAAGGAAATCATCTTGTTTCTGATAGAAAAACGAGAAATTTGTATAGTTCTATCGCACAACATCAAAAATAAGGATGTAAGCTATAGCAGCGACATGGATTCAGACTAAAATAGATAAATTTTCACATATTTTCATCGCTATCAAAAAGTGATGCAAATGTTCATTTTACCTGCACTATGTGGGTAAAATGAACAGCGGCTGGTGGTAAAACGAACACCATGCAAAACACGTGAGCAAAACAAATATTTCTGAAAATTTTCATTGTCTCACCAAAAATACACCCATTAATGATTGTAACTCATTCAAAAAGAATTCTAAAGATATCAGATTTGACATCATATCATAACGATATTCACCTCACTGAAAAATCTCAAGTCTTCCGAGCTAAAAGTTACGTCAGTTCTAATTTTTAAACGTGGTTTTCTAAAATCTTAGTTTTCGTTGATATTTTCACTTCTATTGACCTCGACAACTCGAACACTCAGATTTATGCTCTACATCGTCCGTTTTTGTTTCTTGTTCATCATTCCATAGTTAACATTTCTTTCCAGATATTCCTATCAGAACAAGGTTTTTTGTAGTTTTAACAAACCGTCTTGAATAACTGCTTAAGGTTATTTCAGGGATTGAATTTCGTAAAATGGTTTATGTAATCATTACAACGTTAATCACATAAATAGCTTTTATGCATCTTATGTAACAAAACTCATTGTTTCGATTTAGGGCCTATTCCATTTTTTTTGTCTCGAAAACTTGTTTTTTTGAAAAGAAAACATAAAACTTGCATTTCAAAACCCATAAATATGACATGAGATGGCCTTCTTTAGCCGAGAGGTAAGAAGAGTCATGCTGAAGGTGTCGGGGTTCGATTTCCGGTCGGTCCAGGATCTTTTCATAACGAAGGATTTTTTCATAACGAACTGTTCAGCTGTTGAAATTTCACAGGAATCTGCAAAATAAGTTAAGTGTGAATTTTGGCTGGTTAGTAGTAAAAATAACAAAAATTATAACACAATTTATTCTACACTAGACTAAATTGGAACAAAATATGTTATAATTTAAACAAAAATGTTACGCAATATGTTTCAAATCAAACAAAAATATAATTCATTTTGTTATTTTTCATAACTGGATTATAACAAAATTTGTTATAAGCAATTCTTTTGATTTTTTATAACAAATTGTGTTTTAAATTGATTTTATTTTGTTTCAAATTTTAAATTCAGTTAATTTTGTTTCAATAATGTTGAAATTTCCTCCAACAACTAGTAGTGCTTTTATCAAAAATTAAACAAATATTGTTATTTGTAACAAATCTTAATACAAATGTGCTACAATTTTGTGGTAATCCACTGGTCGGGTACCCAACGCCAAATTTTTTGGGGCCCTTAAATATTAAGATACCGTTTTGATTCATATTACGGACACTTAAGGCCTAAGTGAAGGATAACTCTGCGAGTCACATATAAATTACATCGTTCTGTAACAATGGAATGGTGTTTGCATGTCACGAAATGGCATCAGATTATCAGGTTGTCAGATTTTGAAAACCCATCCATACTTATGCTCTCCGACGTGTTTGTGTATAAAAAATCGCAGGATATTGAACTGGAAACTCGAAAAAACCATAGGAAGTGTACGGAACTATCATTTTGTAAGGGACATTTCCGATTCTATCCCGTTTGGCCGAATGCCGTTAGACCGAAAGGGTCATCAGGTCGAAAATGGTTCTGATGGCTCGCAAGCCCGAAGGCATTTTTAGGCCGAATGGGTAGTTAGGAGTTTCGTCAAAGTTATCTGTATTATCCGGAAGCCTACAATATCTGCTGTAAAATATTACTAAAAGGAACAGCCTTTGTTTAGAAGAAGAAAAAAATACAGTTGAAGCTTGTTTTAACGACATCGCAAGAGACTGTCGTAATAGAGAAAAGTCGTTATAGAGAATGATTAAAACAAAGGACCGAAAAATGTCGTTATAGAGAGCATTTGTCGCAATAAAAGAGGTCGTTATAACGAGCTTCGACTGTACTAATAAATGAGTTGGCTTTTCGAAACAGAGTTTGTTTCTTCACCTTAAACATTAAAACGATATATTGGACTAACGTTCATGGCCTTCGGTCTAACAGCTAGCTCTCGCGTTGGTTCTATCCCGTTAGATCGAATGTCGTCATGCCGAATGTCGATAGGCCGAAAGGGCTATTAGGTCAAAAGGGTCGTTAGTCAGAAAGTGTCATTAAGCCGAAAAAGGCCGATAGTTTCAATGGATCATGAGGCGCATTATTGTTTAGATCAAATGGGGTGTTAGTTGATGGGTTAGGGTAATTTGCATTTCCTAGAAGCTGCTGAAAGAATTTTAAGGTCTCGAATGATGGGTGTTTAGTTTATATGTCGGGATAATTTGCATTACCTAGAAGCCCACAATATCAGCTGTGAAATTTACCTGGAATGAACAGCCTTTGTTTAAAAGAAGGAAAAAATACTGATGAATGTGATAAATGGACAAATGTAATTTCGGACTAACGACCCTTTCGGCCTTACGACCTTTTCGACCTAATCCTAACGACAGTTCCCCTTTGCTGGTTCACATGTTAATTTGGTAGAATCCGTATTTTTGATTGGTATGAGAAATTCTCACCACGATTTTGGGGCTCCTAGAAAACTGGGGCCCGGTGCGGACCTCACCCACCGACCCACTAGCTACGCTATTGATGAGGATCAATCGAACTCCTTGATAATATCCTGTAGGACTTACCGAAAACATTCTAAAAAATCATGAGACTCAATTCAGGGGTAAAGTTGTACAGTAAAATGCTGTATGCAAACCTTAAATGAAATATAGAAGAATCCATGGACATTTCATTTGAAAGATTATTATAGAAATGATTGGAGGAACTGCAAAAGTAATTCGTGGACGAATTTTTAGTAATTTCTAGAAAAAAAATGGAAGAATTCATGGAAAAGATTTTTTATAGGTTCCCTAGAATAATCCTTGCTATTCTGCAGCAATTCCCGAGAAAACCCGTTGATGAATTTGTTAAGGAATTGATGTGAAAACAACTGAAAGAAGAATTGAAAAAATCAGTGAAGGAGATCCTGAAGCGTTTTTGTAGAGTCTCCTCTAACAGATTTCTTCAAAATCTCAAGAATTAACCTATGAGCATTTTCTCGTAAGAACTATAGACATCTTTGAAAGATTTGCTAAAGTAATTACTGGGGAAATCATTGGAAGAATTAGTGGAAAAATCTCTGGAGAATATTCTGGAATAGTATTTAGAAAAAATCTTAGAGCAATTCCTGTAGAAATATCTGGATTTGGATTTCCTGCAGCAAAATTCCCTGATCTCTGGAGGTATTTCTGGATATATTTTTAGAAGAGTTTGTGGAATATCTTTAGTAGATTTATGCAGGGATCTCTGGATAAGCTTCTAGAAGTATTCTAAAAGAGATCTCTGTTGAATAATATTTTGTAGGATTTACCGAAAACATTCTAGAAAATCTGGGAAATAAATCTCGGGGAAAACTTAGTATATAAATGATCGTAATAAATTCTGTAGTGTTTGCTGAAGTGAAAATATTAATTTAATTTGGATGAATACATGGAGATTTCATTATCAAAATATACTCGAGAAATGTCTGGAAGAACTTCAAGAGTAACTCGTGTACGATTTGTTATTGAAATTTCTAAAACAAATGCCATAAAATTCCTTGAACGGATATCATAATTAATTTCCTGGGATACATTTTGGAGGAATCTGTAGCATTTCCTAAGACCGACCGTTGATAAATTCGCCAAGGAATTCATGTGAAAAAAACTGAAAGAAGAATTAGAAAAATCGGTGTAGGAACTCCTTGAAGATATTATGAGATTCCTGAAAAAATCCTCTTACGGATTTCTACAAAACCTCAAGTATTAAGCTATGAGCATTTTCTCGTAAGAATTGTAGAAATCTTTGAAAGATTTCCAAGAGTAACAACTGGAATAATAAGTGGAGAAATTTCTGGAAGAAATCCAAGAATAGAATCTGGGAAAATTTTCATAGTAATTCCTGTAGAAATAGCTGAAGGTAGTTTGGAATACCTCATGTAGAAATAATTGGAGTTGGATTTCCTGCAGAAAAATAATGGATACATATTTTGTCTATTCCTTAAAAAATCTCTGGATGCATTTCTAGCAGTGCTGTTAAGTGTCAAAAATTTGGAAAATTTCAAATGCTTATAACACTTTTCCATGCGAAATATCCCATTAGCAAGTAGTGCCAACCAATAGTAATTTGGAAAATGTCACCGGGAAAAACATTTTCCGATTACTTTTTCCACGGGGAAGGATGATATTAGCAATATTCAATTGTCAAAGTCACGTGATATTTAACAGCACTGATTTCTAGTACAGTTTGTGGGATATCTCTAGGAGATATATGGGAAGATAAAAGCATTCCAAAAAAGATCTCTGTAGAAATCATTAGAAGAATTCCTGAATCGTTTCCTTGAGTAATCTGAATAGGAATTCCAAGAGAATAATCACGTAAGTCTCTTAATGTTTCTCTGGAATCTCTCAAATTATGCACTATGATTAATTGCAAGTAATGGAGGAAATATTTGCATCACGAAGCACCTCACGAGTGTAAACTAGCGCAAAACAAACATGACAGACTTGCGGATAGGTTTAAGGTGATTATAGAACGAAGCCACACCTCAAATTTTCAAGAGCACAAGACTTGAGAACCAAACGGCGCCACGCGTTGAAAATTTATCCCATTGGTCACCACCAGCAAGCAAACAATATGATTGAATTTAAACGCGAACTGTTGACAGATTCTCCAGTCTTGTGCTCTTTAAAATTCAAAGTTTGGCTTTGTTCGCACTCGCATGCTCGGGAGAACACACTAAAAGAAAAAGCAAGAAGTTCGGAAACATTTACTCGTGAGTGAATTTATCATGGTTTATCCATCAAATCGACAGTAAGCTACCCATTAGTATCCAAAAAACCCTAGAAAACCAGAAATTTCGGAGAGGAAACAGCTTTTTTGCCAAAACTCTGTAAAGCTTCGAACATGTTGACGAATCATTTTAGTCTAGTTTACAAGCGAGCACAACAGATGCGAGTAAATCAGCACTCTGATGCTTCGTGTTTCGGTTCAGCAGAGACACGTTCGCCACTTTCTATCACTGATTACAGATAGAAAGAAGAAAAAGTTATCTTAGAGACCAATTTAATCAAAAAGATGCTCTAGAAACCTTCCATTTAAAATGGAAGCTTACATTGAAATTGATCCAAAGTCTGCGAGAAGACTTGCTACCAGCCCTGATATTAATATCTTCAGCCAAGTTGCTTGAGATTGAATTTTATAAAACTTTAATGGTGACACTAGTCCACCATTTTTTTGTTTGAAAAATAATCTCAAAATAATTTGGTATAAATCTGTAGAAGAACCATCTGACCATATTCTTTAGGCATATCAACCCTTAAGAAATTTTGACCTTTATTTCCTGAAATACTCCCACAGTGGAACGCGTCCAGCAAAATTTCCAATTTAATTCCAGCGCCGCCGTTTTCGGAGAGTCACTTTCCCCGCCGCAGCTTCGTAAGGCCCCGGGCCCAACCATCGAGAGGTAAGGTAAAGTGCTTTTCAACATTTAATATTTTTTAATTGCAACATTTTACGACACATTTTTGCGCGCGCGGGGCGTCGTCTGATGATGATGTTGCCTTGCTGAGTGATTCGAGCACACACAAATTTTATTGAGGAGCCTGAGTCTGAGCGTCCTTAGTGGACAGGGACCAGCCAAAAAGAGTCACTCGGCCGCAGATTAATTATAAAGTCAGCGATTATTATCTCAATTTGAGCTTTTATAGTACCTGCAGTCGTGGGTTCGATTTGCGCGCTTTTGCCAAGCTAAGGCGATGATTTGCGAGGGCTACCGTACGGTGGGGTGAGTTTGAAATTTGAAATAAGTTCTGAGGAATTCACGAGGAAATAAAGCAATCGCTTGTGTTTTTTCCTTCACGAAATAAATTTTCTAGGGATTAAATAATGAACACTTTTCATCTGAGAAACTTTCCTGAAACCCTCTTTCAAATACAGGAACAAGATTTGATTGCTACAAATGACTTGTTTTTAAAAACTTGGCCATCGAATTGAAATCCATCCGTTGTCGTAGATCCTCTCTTACTTCTTCCACTTCTTCTGGCAGGTAGATACTTTGGACGTCCATAGGTAACGGAACGGGTTCTTGGAACCTTGGGATACCTTGCGAGTCTATTATTGCTACAATTTCGGTTTTATTACGGTTTTATTACGGTTTTAAGCATCGATTTCTGGTTTTAAGTCTGTTATAAAACCATAACAAAACCTGATCGAATATCTAAAACTAAAAGGTTTTCAGACACATCAAAAGCACCTTACACATCTTTCGAATTGATTCTGGTCAACCAGAGTACTGAAAGCCGGTCCACGTTACCCAGAAATATCCGGTAGAAGTGACCAGCACAGTTTTTGTTTTTTTGGAACACTCCAATGACTTCGAAAGACATTTACCTTAGATCTGGTGTTCTCAAGGAAATGATTTCCTATTGTAACTTGTCGCCGAACATGTTACAATTTAGGCATATTTTGGCGCCAGATGAATTTGAGATGCTGATATCGGTCATGCCAGCTCTAAAACTGTAACCTGAATTGGGGCCGAAGTCATTGAAGATTTGAGTCACCAGATTTTTCTTAATTTTGTAACTGCCAGTTCAAGCGTTAGTTAAGCGGGGCGGGTCAACCGATGAAAGAGGGTTCATCGGTTGAATTGAGACCACTTGATAACAACATGACGTGGAAACGTGGAAGCACTGAATGGAAGTAATCTGAAATAACTTGACCTATTGATTTTTCGAAGAGAACCTGGACTAAAACCAGAAATTTGTCCATAAAACTGTAATAAAACCTAAATTGTCACCAGAAAAGAGCAGTTATCTGGGAGGTTTTCCTTAAAACTGATGTCGTTATGTATTACATTTTGGTACGATGACAGTTTGTACCCAGAAAAGTCATGGACTTTATCACAAGTACCATGTTAGGTTTTATCATGGCTTTATAACAGTCACACATTTGAATTGGTCTTTAAAATCGCAATAAAACCAAAATCAGCGGTACTTGGTATTAGATGGAAGCCAGATTATCCAGACAGTTATCTCTTTTCTTAAGTTTTAAAAGGTTCTTACCAAGTTCAAACCCCCCTTAAGCAACGGTATCCCCCATCTGGCGTTAAAATAAAACTGTCACCCCCTATTTGCACCAAACTGGCTCGGTTTGCTCGCTTACCAGCCAATTCGCCATGCTGCAGCAGCAACCCAATCATGCCCAACTCAAGAGGAGAAAACGCAAGCGTGCATATTAACACGACGAGGGGCTAATAATTTCCCGAAAAAGAATTAATTAGTTCTCCAAAGAGCGACATTTTTATTCCCTTCCCGCGCCACCCCACTCCTTGGAAGACCCATGGGGAGGGGGAAGCTAATCACATTCGATCCTTTTTCGGTTTCGAGAGGCCCACCGTTTGTGTGTGAGTGTCTGTGGGGACACAAAAATATTGCCTTCGATTCTTAATTACTCGCTATAAATTTGGATTTTATTTATCGCGCGTTCCGTATTGCCATCTCGCTCTGGCCCTCCCGTTCGAGTTCGAGTTCGCTTTGGGCTACTGACTGACCAGCAGCGAGGGCTGCGTGCTTGTTTCAAAGCTTTCGGTGTTTTTTTTTTCGCTGTTTGGGGCTGTGTTTCGTGTTTAATCCAATGGAGGGACCGTGTGGTTAATCAGATTTGTAAGTTGGGGACTGGACAGGGTGCGTCGCTTGAAAAATTATTGGTCTTTTTCATTGAGATGCATACATTATTCTAAAAAGAACTTCTTTGAGTGCAAACTACGCTCTTGAAAGTTTTAATAGGAACCATCCCATTATAGTAAAGCATCTAAAGTTGCTCCTGTAAAATAAATGTTACAAAAAAAAACATGTTTGATTTTTTTCCAAAATGTTAGCTTTAAAGCTTCATTTAAACTTTTTTTTTAAACCTCCATGGAAGTATTGAAGCTTTGGCGTGTATAAGATTTTAAAATTGAAAGATTGTATAAGATTTTGAAAATTGAATTAGACATTGCTTCTTTATTTAAACTTTTTCAAAACGTTAGAAGCAGGATTTTGCTTGGTCTTCACTTTCAGGGAAACAATTAAGTTTTAGCCTATAAGTAGTTCTGTCCGTAAAGAAGTATTCTAAAATCTATTGCAATATCTAGATTGAGCTTCGTGAAATGTGAACATATTTTTTTGTTCTGTAATTATGCGACTCTTTATGTTCAAGTGACTACTTGATAAATCTGTTGGAACTTTTATCTGAAACCAAATTGTTTCCAGAATATGAAAACAAAATCTTTTACTCTATTTTGTTCAAACACATCCTGTGCTGCCACTTTGGACACTGATTCGGAAACTTTACGCTCTTAGCTCGAGGATTAGCTCCGATATAAAACGCTTCACCGCGATTGACCGACCATGGATTTGAATTGCTGCCAGCGTCGTTGTCGGCGTCGTCATCAAAATCATGAATATTCAAGTGACCAAATTGGAAGAGCCTCACGGAAGATGTTCAGCTTGATGCGATGGACACTTGGTGCAATAGGGGAATCTGCATAATGTTTGGGGCATTCGATTTTTCACACGCTGCCGACGCGTTTTTTTTTTTTTTAAGAGGAAACAGCGCATTGAAGTTGCATAATTTTCCGGAGCCTGTGTGTGGTTTTCTCGTTTGAAGCCCCAGCTACCGTGAATGTCCTTGTCAAGGAATCTAAATGCCGATTCGCACTTTGAACAATGACTACATGACGGGTTAAAAACTTTTTTTTATGGATAATTTGGTCTTGGTTGATTTCCTGTTACATTTCAAATTTCCCATGTACCGATTCTCAATCTTATTGGTTCTGGATGTTACAAATCTTTGTTCACAGAAAAAAAATACAAAACAAATTTGTTCACGGTTAATTGGACTCCCCAACAACCTTTATGATTGAACACTTTCCGTCAACCATTCCGCTGATCGAACGCTGAAGTCTTATTAGCGGTGCCTAGTTTCCCAGAACAATCACTGCTAAATACTTCCAATTAATTCATGGCGTCCGATCGCTGCGATCTGATCCTTATCAGCGGACTTTGATCGGTGTCCACTAAACCAAGCTCAGAGGGCACACCATCTCACAGCGTAGTATCTGCGCAAGCACAGACACGGAATTAATTATATCTCTCCCTAAACTCACGCCGCGGCAGATAATACAGTTGTGGACAGGTTGAACTACGACTTTGTCGTTTTTTCATACAAAATGGTCTAGTTCGAAAAGTAGAGTCTCGGATTCTGGTGTCAAATCTTAAAAATAATGGTTACCGTGCTGGACAGAATGTTTGGGGGCTTTTAGTGTTCTGATTGTCCTGAAATTGAGCAAGAATTCATAATATTTCAAAAACAAACTCAGTAATTGCAAATCACCCATTTGCAAAAAATGGTACAAATTTATGGATAAGAACAAGTTTTTTTGAAAAGTCTTTTTCTACAAACTTTTTTGTCTTACCAAATTAAACAATTTCACCGAAGAACATCTTGCTTCAAATATTTCTAATAAAATTCCAATATTCATGAAAAAACTTTTTTTTTTTAAATCTTATTCAACTAATTTATTTGTCCTACCAAATTAAACATTTCTGCAGAAGAACTTCTTGCACCAAATATTTCAAATAAAATGGAAATATTTGGTGCAAGATGTGCTTCTGCAAAATTGTTTAATTTGGTAAGACAAACTAATTGGTAGAATAAAATTTTCCAAAAAACCTTGTATTTATGAATATTGAAAATTTTATTAGAAATATTTGAAGCAAGATGTCCTTCTGCGAAATTGTTTACTTTGGTAAGACAAAAAAGTTTGTAGAATAAAAATTTTCAAAAAAAACTTGTTTTTCTCAATAAATATGTGCCATTTTTTGCAAATGGAAGATTTGCAATAACTTTAAAGTTTGTGTTTGAAGTATTGTGAATTCTTGTCCAATTTTAGGTCAATCGAAGCATTACAAGCCTCGGAGCTTGACCATTTTGTATGAAAAAGCGCTCAATGCGCACTTCATTCCGTCCAGCACTGTACTCAGGCTTCTATTTTGTAAGTGCGCAAAATCTGGTGTTCTTTCCGAACCAACGAAACCCTCCGATTGGATTAGTTTTTAGAAGAACGTGGTTTCTTGCGAGGGGGATCGACGAGGGGAAATCACCGCGCGCTCGGCGTTATTATACACCTTTGAATAGCAATTAATTTCCCCCTAGGCTAGGGGGGTTTCGTGTGTGTCCTAGCTCTCTAGATGGTGATGATGGTGTGAGTCTCTTGCTCTGGTGGTGGTGGTTGTTTTGCGGAAATTACTCCGTTTAGACGCGGACTCGTGAATGATACGAGACAGCTAGAAGTTATACTACGCTGTGAACTGACTGTTGATACTAACCGCTCACTTTGGGCCGGAGATCTCTGGGGAGGTACACGTTGTGGTTTTAGAATATGTTGTTTACGTAGTCACTTGTTTGGTTTACGTTGTAGTTTTGTTCAAGTGCACTAGTTGGGGAAATTCCGTCACACAGTTACACTTTTATCACTTGACACACGGTTCACTTCACTGTAAAGTTGGTTGGTTTGTTTCTTCTTTGGTATATTTTTCACAGAATTTTGGTTCACTTCTTGAGGTGTTGGTGGTGACGTTAGTTACTGAATAACGCGCTGATTTTTATATTCTAGAAATTGGACGAACACATTGGTTGACGTTGCATTGAGCTCCAGCACTGTCAATTTGATTGGCGTAAGTCTAAATCACGATTTATGATGTGGTGCGGA
This sequence comes from Aedes aegypti, assembly GCF_002204515.2. NCBI lineage: Eukaryota > Metazoa > Arthropoda > Insecta > Diptera > Culicidae > Aedes > Aedes aegypti. The sequence goes on from NC_035108.1 coordinate 147,958,932, forward strand.
AATGGGGTTCATCGCTTTAGGCTTGTTGATGTCTCTCGAATTACGGTTGGTCAATATGTAGTTTTCGCAATTTAAGTTTCGTTTTCTGTGTACAAAACTGTATCCTCTGTATGGTAGTCTACATTATGAGCTATTGGGCTTGAACTGAAGTGATTTTTTGCCGTGAAAAATCGTTCATACCGAAGTGAATCAAAGAGGTGCCCTAGTAGTTTTTAGCCCTATTCTAATCAGTTTTAAAGTATAGCCATATTATGAGTTCCACCACCAAATATGCATCTTTGAAACAATGTTTGTTTTCTGATAAGATATTTTGTTATCTGACAAAAATTTGGAACCTTCTATCCAGTGCCTTTGAACCTTCATAAAGACTGAAAGGTTCCAGATAGTACACAGCAAAAGGGGCCTTCCTTAGCCGAGTGGTTGGAGTCCGCGGCTACAAAGCAAAGCCATGCTAAAGGTGTCTGGGTTAGATTCTCGGCCGGTCCAGGATCTTTTCGCAATGGAAATTTCCTTGACTTCCCTGGGCATAAAGTATCTTCGTACCTGCACGTACCACACGATATACGAATGTGAAAATGGCAACTTTGGCAAAGAAATCTCTCAGTTAATAACTGTGGAAGAACTCTTTGAACACTAAGCTGAGAAGTAGGCTTTGTCCCAGTGAGGACATAATGTCAAGAAGAAGAGGATGATCCAAAAGAGATACACACTTTTTTGTTTATCGTAATGATCGACTGGATGGTGCATGTGGTGGAGTTGCAATCATCATTCATAGGCGTATAAAACATCAATTCTGTATGTTTCTGTTGAAACACAGCTTGTAAAACATACTTTCATTGCTGCCTATTTCCAGTTTTCAATGCACTGGTCAGCAAGTTAATTTGCTACAAACTGCCATGTGGAAATAGATTCGCAATAAGACAATTTTATTTATCATTGGTGACCTTAATTCAATACATCGCTCATGGAATAATTCACAAATTAAATCCATCGGCAGAATTTTATTTGGCGAGTGCTCTTCACGACATTATTCAATTCAATACCCTTCAAAAGTTTACATAACCATGCTGAGAAAGGTGCGGTTCCAGGATCTTTCCATTCTGTATACTTCTTTGGCTTGTCCAGGCATGCCAAGAAGAAGACAATTTTGAAGATATTCCTGATATTTTTGAATTCATGTGCGATAAATCGTAGGGAGTTCTGTTTATTGAACTACTTTTTTAGGTTGAATCAATTATGCACATATTTAAAGTAAAGAGAAAAGGAAAAGATTGTTACTTTTATGTTGTCAATACCTGCATGAATAGTCTTTTTTCGGACAGAAGTGTAAGCTATCGATGCTTAACCATCGACATAACAGGTCTCCTGCTCAATGGATCTCGACAGATAACCAAATGTTCCAATTTTGACCTCTCTTTCCTTTGATTTTATTCCAGCGCACACTAATATTTTAAGAGTCTTTAACCTTTCAATTACTCCAAGCCATTGATTGAAACATGTGTGTAAATGAGTCAGCAATATAAGTCTAATTTTTTTGAAAATATTATGACTGATTGAATTAAATGATGCCTCTCCGTAATAAATATCTATCTAGTGGGCGCAAAGTAACACCAATGCTATAATTTGCGATTTTTCAAATGTTCTGTTGTGGAAATAAAGCTAGCAACTTTCAATCAACAAATTTTCAGAAATAATGATCTTACTTGGTACTGAACAATATGTAAACGAAGAGCATTCAGGACCCGTAATATTGTACTGCTGACTGAGAGCCTTTCAAATTACGTTTGCTCTGCTTCATTGCTTTAAAACATGTGAATCAGTTATTTACAAACGTCATTATTTATAATCCATCTAGTTATCTTAAAAATATTACCGTTTTGATTCGAAATCCGGACACCAAGCACCTAGATAGCTTCAATCTAACATTTTTCAATAAATTTTGTGTAAGGCGATGCATTTTTTTTTTAATTTTTTTATTAGTATTATGCCAAACATTACATTCATTTCTTATATCTAGGTGTTCTGTGTTATTAAACAATACTATAATCCTAATTTGGTAAAACAAATTTGATAAGGCGATAATTTTTTTTTTTTTTTAGAAGTATGTAAATGAGTGCCTTTTGAGAGTAAAAATGTATTAAAATACCGTTTAATAGGATATAGACTACTAAAACACACAATATGTGTGGCATGTCTTGCTTCGAAATCCGGACGCTGAATGAGCCATGCTTCGAATCCAAGCCATTTTTGCTTCGAAATCTGGACACTCTAAAATTATCATAAACTTTTTGCATTTCATGTATAATTGTGTCAGAAATTATTCTGATACATTCCACAAACACTTTAAAGGTTTGATACAATGAAAGAAACAATTATTTGTACTGTTAGGATCAATAAATTAACTTTCGACAGTCTACGCCAAAATATGAACCCACCTAAGGATTAATTCTGTATAGTAAAGTAAATCTGAATTTAATAAGTCAACGCCAGAAAAAGATATCCAATGGAAACTATCATTGATTATAATAGAATAAGAACTGCTGAAAAGCACTAAGCATTCAAGTTTATGAAAAGGTCACATTTTCTTCTTCTGTTTCCAATATGATACAGGAGCGCGAAACGAATTTCAGGAGTTGAAGTTATGTTTTGTTCCCCTGCATAGGATAAAGATATGTAACTGCTTTGTTTAAATATACTATCCTTACCCTTTTCTCATCAGCATGCGTTAATTTACTTCCGTTATTGACAATAGATTGGTAAAATCATCAAATATAACGAAGGACGAAATCATCCATTTGTGTCGAATGATGCAGTTACTCACTCACAATTGATCACTTTCATAAGCTTTTTTAAGTATTTTTAAGTAGGTACTTTTCTATTTTGTATACCGTAGCTGATGTAATTCTATTTCAATTCTGTAAAGTCTTTAACAGAATCATGAATTTAATCCATACAATATCATTTTTTTTCGAAAGAAAAAAACTGGAAACTTGTACTCAATGGAGTCAATCGGTTATAAAATAAAATATCATTTTTTATCAATCATAGATTCATATAACAAGCCAATGGTCAAAATGTTCCAGTAGGAGATTTAAATATTCGGAAAAAGAGAGAATTTTGATCAATTGGAACTAAACAGTTGGTGCTAATAATGCCGAGGACAGAATAACTTGAAAGAACTTTCTATCAGTGTTGTGAAAATCTCAAATTCTCATAACGCATACTTGAGATTTTTTATGCGCGAGTCGTCGATCACTCAATTCAACAGGTTAAAAACTATGGATGAGTGCACTCGTCCGTTTGACTCAATGCCTTGTATTTCCACAGGATTTTCGCACAAACCAATAATTTCCTGTTGGACGGGTAGAATTTTAAAAATTCCGCCTAACGTAAACAACAATATTAGGTTTTAACAGTTTCCTAACAGATTTATTGATTGAATAGTTTCTGACGGCTTGAGCTTGAGATTTAGTAATTTTGCATGAGAATCTCAAGCATGAGACTGATCTCAAATGAGTTTTTTTTATCAAGGGAGAGCTCATCGATTGAGATTTGAGTGTGAGTCTACCAACACTGCTTTCTATCAATTTCAAAAGGAGTCATAACAGATAATCGGCTCGTTTCTTGAAACGTTTGATGTTGCATTATTGATGAGTGTCATAAACTTTCCTGGATATGAAGTGTTCGAAGAAGAATCACCATTTTTGGAAGAGGCACTCAGGGAAAAGTAGCGTTATCTTGTCTGAAGCAAAGTTTTTGAATTCTTGATACAACTTTTGCTCTAGTAATTTCGTCATTCCATCTACAATTTAAGAAAACGTGTTTATCATTGAAGTTGAAGTTTTGAAGTTTTTCAGCAAGTTTCCACTCCATACAAATTATATAGAAGCCAAAAACGAGCCAATCTGCTACGAATTATAACATTTTTTTTCCGTTTAACGGCCAAAATCACCTAATGATACTGTTGGAAAGCTTGAATTTTGCAATGGAATGTCGAATATTCGCCAAAATGTTCTGAACGGGCTTTAAATCACGGGCGTAATTTTAGGAATAGCACCAGAGCTAGGAACGACACGACAAAAACCCGATTTTATCGAGTCGATTGAATCGAATCCTTTACATCAAAGTTTTTTAGTCGATTCGATTTTCAAAATCATTGAAAATTTAGAAAAACAAGCTCTCTAAAAACGAGACTGAATGATCATCATGCATTATATTTTTGAATTTCTTCGATTTAATCACTTGTGAAATTCAAAAGAACACATTAAACATTTCAAGGTTGGTTCAATTTAGGTTTTATTTTCCAACAACTCATAAAAAAAACTTATCACAGTTGCTTGCGAACGGATCAACAAATTTGAACTGTTGAACTGATTGGTTTGTAGATGGTTCCAACGTGTTCGTCACAAACAGTTTCAAAAAAAAGTACGTCAAAGTACGAAGAATCGAATAAAATAAAACTGTTATTTTGTATGGGAGTTCTCATAGCATCATAGCTTACTGAGTGACAGTACAACGTTTACCGGGCCAACTAGTATAAATAATTATGAAGCTTTTAGACATCGTTCGACAAGTTGTTCACAGTAATATCCAACACCAACAGTTTTGATTAAAATTTACAACCGGCATGGCTAGGATTGATGATAAATATTGAACTCAGTGTTGCCACATTTACAGATTTATCTGGAAAGGTACAGATTTTCTGATAGTTTTTGGTACAGATTCTGTACGGTACAGATTACAGATTTTCACGAAAAAGTACAGATTGGTACAGATTTTTGGAATTGGCGATTTTCGTAACACAAAATTGAAGAGATGCGTGAAATTCGGAACTTATTTTCACAAAACTATTATTGAGATAGGGGGAGATCCCCCAGTACCGGACACTTAAGCCACTAAATTAATAATTCGAAAAATATTGATTTTATGGGCTCGTGTTACCCATTTATGATAAATATTATCATTTTTGTAGTGTACAAAAATAAATTTGAAAATAGAAATATGAATTTTGACATTGCGTTTTGATGATGTATTTTAGTACCAAATTGATCGATCTTGAAAGGTGGCACCCAATACCGGACACGATCTGGAAATGCCTCGAATTCTATAAATTCGAACATCATTGAATGTGTGCACTATAGGAATAGTTTATAATTACCAATTCAATGCATTTGCAACATTTACAAGAATAATGTGAGTTTTCCTTAGTTTGCAAGATGCCTATCAAAAACCTCTTTCATATATGATGAAAAATAGCACATTTTACGATGTTGTTCTGAATGTTCATTCTTCTCAATTTTATTGCATGTTTGATACCATGATCGACGGAACCCATGAAAAATGAAAGTATTTTGAGACACTGATGCAATAATAACAAAGATTTCATATAACAAATCAAGCTGTCCGAAACTGAGGGACAGGAGGTACTTAACCAAAATTGTAATTTGTCCATATTTACTTCAATTATGCTACAAAATACATTCATACTATCAAATTAGGATTATGTTGGATCATGCTTACGGGATCCAAAGTATTTTTTCATATTCAAAATAATTACTAAATAGGCTCAAAATTAAGAAAATACGTCAATTTTTTTAAGATTTTCAAACTTTTCTGCTTTTTTAAAAAGGCATGCATATTTCAAGGATGTGTTATTCTACGCAAAAATTAGTCTACATAAGAGCTTTCTTTTCTACTAATACACCATCTTGATTGGACCATGATTTCTCATTGTTTCGACTTTGTCCGGTATTGGGTGCTGTCCGGCACTGGGGGATCTCCCCCTATACTGTTTCCATAGAATTTAAAAATAATTATATAATAGGTGAAATTATTTCAATATAAACTATGCTAAATTCCCAAATTATTTAGGATTTTGAGGGTTTCTTTGCAAATTTTATGTTGGGTGTGGTACAGATTTTGGGTACAGATTTTTAGAATCTCTGGTACAGATAAAAAACATTTTTGAGCCTTCGGTACAGATAGAAATGTGGCAACACTGATTGAACTTAAGAACTTCGAACAAATTACTGTCGATTTGTATGAGCTTTTGCTCTGCTTATAAACCTTACACCTCACGACACTCTTCCTATTGATCAATAATAATCAACCGACGGGAAATAAATTCAACGGAACAAATATATTTTAGAGATTTTTCCAATCATTTACCAACTCTACACGATTTTGAAAGTGTTTCGTGATAAAGAAACTTGTATGATGACTTCGAATAAAAGTTATTCATGCGCAAGTAGATTTCGGGAAAATGTCTAAACTTCAAAGCAGTTCTGACCATTATGATCAAAAATAAAGATATTTGGCAAATAGAAGAGCCCCGTATGGTATTTTTAACGAGCAGTTGAATAACAGAAAGAAAAATTCAATTCAGTGTCAACAAATGACTGAATTTAACTCGGCCTTAATGCCCATTAGTCTTCATTGAAAGAGTATAGGAGTTGATATTCTTTATTTGTAGAAAATGAGCAAAATTTCGCATTTGTCTCATTTGCACCAAAAGGCGCGAATTCAACATGAAACATCAATACATTTGAAAATTGGTTCTTGGCTGACGTTGTTGGCAAAGTGCTCTGACGTTTTACTTAATGAAGGAAGTATCAAAAGGACATTAAAATTAGAATAATTTAAATCATGGTATCAAACTGTGTTGGCTCAAAGATGTTAATTGTTGATTTTTTGTTTAATTAATACAACGAATAAAATGAGTTTTCTTGTTTAAACATCCTATCAACATCTTCAGTGGATAGCAATCCTTCACAGCACGATTGAATGATCACAACACTTCCTAACTCATTCCCCAAGCCCCCCAGTCACATTCTGCACCACACTCGATAATCATCCATTTAGAAAAGCACCAATCATTAATAAAAATAGCCGTCCGTCATCAAATTGATCACTGATTCTCCCCGGGCCTCAAATATCTGCATCTTCTTGAAGCGAATCACTTTCGATTAACTTGTCACTGGCGATCAAGGCCGGGCGCATCAAATTTCACATTTTTTCCTCAAAAACACAATCCGTCCAGCACAACAGTTGATGATGTCGATGATCTTCATCCTTCACTCAATCTTCAGTTCCCCCAGCCCGCTTATCATCCGCGCGCAAAACAAGTCCTCCAATACGCGCGCGCGCCGCATCGGTTTTCACTTCTTCTGCCACTAAACACTTTGTTGCCGTTGGAAATCTGGTCCCCCTCAGCTCCGATAATATGGTAATGACTTCAGGTTATTCTTCTTCGATTACACAGTCAGTCTCCTGATGAAAACCGCACACACAAAATATCATCACTCTTGGATGCACCCAACAACAACCAGTAGCGGCAAAAGATTTCCAGTTTGGCAAGAAAGAGCACTGTTTGCGTTGATTTACGGGGTCCCCACCTCCTCCACCACACGAGAACAAACGCGCGTTGTCTTTCAACCCCCCCGAAAAAAAAAACAGCTTCTGGGCCCACGAGAATCGATCAGCCTACACCCGAAACTGCGCACAATGAGAGCGATCAATCGCCGCCGCAGCCACTCACCCAAAATAGTGCCGTCGCGAGATTGATCACCGACTGAAGCAACCCGACAACCGAGAGAAAGAGTGATCGCGTCGCTTGTCTTGTCACTCACGACGACGACGAGAAAAACCCGAACCGCGCGGTCGCGTAATATTTCCACTCACTTCGATTCGATTGATGCTCGGCTCGCGATCTTCTGCGCTCTCACCACACGGACTCGAATCCACGACACGACACACACGACACTCTCCTAACAGCAAACAGCGCAGCTCGCGTACCGATCTCGATTCATCAACGTCTTATGACAGACTAAATCAACTCGGTGTAATCAAAGCACAATAAACTTGGCTAAAAGGTAAAGTTACAACGAACACGAAACAACAGAAAAAAAACACCCGGGCGACGACGACGACGTCGTAGTTTACCTCTCGCTACCTTCTCGGCTTTGGATAGGGAACAGACGATAGTGGCGCACTGTTGCTGACGACTATGTTCTTATGACGACGACGAAGACAACGGTGCGGGTCCCGAAGGCTTCATACAATGTGCGTGTTCCTTCTACCCTCAGCACGCACGGTGTTGTGTTGGTTTGGTCTGTTGGGCCACTATGAAGACGCGTCGACGACGACGACGACGACGAGTGCGATACGCAACGCGACGCACTTATTCTAGCTGGGGATGACACTGCATGGGAGAGACCAGGGGTTCCCCAAGTTGTGAGGATCGTGGTGCCCTCAGCAACTTTCTTGAATTTACGGCTTCCACACCATCCGACCATTATCGGTAAACAAAACGGAAACGCTGAATTCACAGTATTTTTCAATCAAAACACGCCAATGAATGCATTCACATGATTATATGTTCTGTTAGCTTCATTCTGATACATTTTTCAAGACTAAACAAACAATTTCCTCCGTGCTGTGATTAATTTAAATAAATACAACTAAAAACACGATTGATTTCGAGTTGCCGATAATAGTTAAACAGATTAACACGCAGTTTTAATGGGAGAGACTGTCGAAGAAAATTGGGCTGTCGACGATAGTCAAACTGACATGAGAAGCTCAAAGCGTTGTAAAAATGTTCCCAATAAGTTTTTGACAACTCTGTCGGTGTGAAATGATAGGGCCCATACCTTTGTTATTTTTCTAGAACATTTTGTACAGGAATAATTTCTTGATAACTTAGTATAATCGGTATAAGATTTTCTAAAGAAATCTTCATGTAATAATTCTTTAAGAAGATTCTGTAAGAGTTTTTGATTAAATTCCATTATTGGACTGCTGAACGATTTTCTTGAGCAAATTTTGAAGGAATCCCATTTAGGAGGAAATCATTCAAGGAATTTCCAGGCGAATTCATGGGAGAATTGTTAGATAAATTTTTCAAACAATTTCTGAGAGGATCGCTGGAGAAGTGTTCGTATTTTTCCAGCATGTTCTAAATTAATCTCTGAAGAATTCCTGAAAATTAAAGTTTATAAACTCGCGAAGCAATCACGTAGAAATCTCTGCAGCTTCAAAAATTTACATCAAGATTCATTGCTACGAAAAAAAATACTTTAAATAATGTTCGTACGTATTATCGAAATAAGCTTTGGTACTTTTCAAGGCTGTATAAAATATTGTTTGACGCGTGGTTCAGGATATGGCTCATATAATAAAATGTTCCCAAAACACTTTCTGGCTTCCTTAGGCTCAAGTTATAGTGGACCCCCGAATATTGGATTATTAGCAGGATAATGTATTTTTAAACGCAAAATCACAAAGTTCTGTTGAAAAGTCTGTTCTATGGCGTTGATATACGCTACACTTCTATCAATATACTGGAAGATTCCCATTCCCTTTCCCATTATCGATTTAGGCCCTCTCAAACCCTGATTTGCCTTGCCTCTATACAGTTTAGTTTACTAGCCAATAAATTTTTAATGCTATGAGAAATTTTATTCACGATTCCGGAACCCTAAGAACCCGGGGCGCGGTGCGGACCACACCCTCCGCACCACTTGTAGCTACGCGAATCTATGACATTTGGTCGAAAGACATTTGGTTGAATCGACCAAATGTCCTTTCGACCAAATGTACTTTCGACCAAATGCCATTCGACCAAACGTCTTTCGACCAAATGTCATTCAACGAAATGTCCTAAAGCCTAGCTACGCTACTGTAAATGGTACATGTAGAACACGATTGAAATATGTTCGTGACAGTCTACGATGTGAATTCTGAGATTTCCTTAGTTATTCTGAGATATCGAAAAGAACTATAGGATTCCGGTGAAAATATAGAGATCTTCGAAGGAATTTGGATTGTCCATGGTAATTCTAGCATATTATCGTAATTTTGTGGTTCTCTAAAAAATACTAGGATTTCAGAGGGAGTTCTAGGATTTATATACAAATTCTGAATGTGACGTGGAGAACATTTCCCAGGAAATGGGATTTCTCGGGATTCCCGTTTACCGAGAAATGTTTTTTAGTTCCCCGGGATTTCCGTATTTCCCGGGTAGTTCTATTAAAAAAATATATAACCATCTATTTTCAAACAAAATCCATCCCACAGTTAACTTTTCATATCATTCCAACCAATGACCTCACTAGTTTTTCAAAAAACATTCCCAAGTAATCAAATAGCACTATAATTCGGCCTGCGTATTAATAAAGCCTGTTCACGGTAAAACTGGAACACCAAAATAATAGCAACAAAACAAAACAAAAAATACTCATAATTCAACAAACACAATTGTATATTTCAGACTACCGGGGCAATATCTACATAATAATCAGTTGATTAAAATGTCAATCCTTCTTTCTGTAAAATTCTCGAACATTCTGTAATACACCTGCCATCAGGTTTCGTACGGTATCCTCAGATACGTCCTTGGATCCTTTTCTCCATCTTCTCTTGAAATCATCGATACCATTTGCTTTTTTTCTTAGTTTCTAAGAGTTTCCGCCTCAATAGAGCCCAGTATTCTCTTCTCTATTGGACGAAGTTCTGGACATTTGGTGGATTGGCTGTATTTAGCACGTAATTGACAAAAGGCCAAATAAGGCCAAAACAGAACTGGAGAGTCGTGGCTTCTTATAAACGATAGCAATCGCTTTTGAAGACATTCTTTCTTGTACTGGTAGAGACGAAACTTTTAGATTTTCGACCACAACTCCATATGGCCTGCCAAATCAAATACTTCTTCGGGAAATTGTCTATTCTTTGTACGAAAATGCTCAGCAACAGCGTTTCTTTTCATTGCGGTATAAAAAGTCAGTCTCAGAAGTTGTTTCAAGTCTTCACCAACGTATGTTTCGTCGTCCATTGTGAAACATGATTTTTTTTTTGTATAAAATTAGTGTAAAATTCCTACGCACGAAATTTTGCAGAGAAATTTTGCTTTATTGATTGTTTACGTCTTCAGTCTTTCCCTCTGCTTTACCTTTTGTACGTATGGTTTGGACCTCTCAATTTTGCGAGCAACATTTCGCACAGAAAGACTGGAATTTTTCTCAGTGATGGCTACCACCTTCTTATCCATTCGTCAGAATCATACTTTTCGATTTGTTCCACATCCAACCTTCCGATCCATGGTAAAATGATTTGCGAACATGGTGCTTTTCGATAGCACTAGTTTCTTGACAAGATCGCGTTCCGATAAATTCTGATTTTGCTGCCATCCAACGCAATTTCAGTGAATAAAGTGGAGAGTTTCAGCTGTCATATAAGTGAAACGTTTCAACGAAATAATTCAAAACCTACACTGAAATAGTAGTTTACGCAACAAGTTGCAGAATGATGATTTTTACAGCACGAGTCGTAAATTTATCCTACGAGGCTTGCCGAGTAGGATAATTATGACGAGTGCTGTAAAAATCAAGTTCTGCAACAAGTTACGTACAACATTTTTTGCAATTTCGTAGAAGACCATTGAGGGTATCAGAAATTATATCGGAATGCATTCACCATCGTTTTACAATTTCTGAAAAATTGTTGTGTAATGATTCATTACGCAACTCAAAACAGTTGCGTAATGAGAAAGCGTTGCGTAATGAATCAGCACTGGTTTCAGTTGCGTAATGACTATTCCCGCACTGCATACTTCAGTGCAGGAAAGTAGGCTGTTTCATGACAGATTGGCGTGAGAAAAACAGCCTATTACGATGAGAAATTGCAAAAAAAACTGTTCGAAATTTATTGTGAACATGCTTTATAGCGATGTGAGTTATTAGAAGGTACGGCCGAAGCATCAAACTAGTATTTGTGATAACTTCAGTTTTGAAGTGATACTTGTGCGATGTGTTAAGCACTTCAACATCACATCTCTTAAAGTCGTAGCAGAAAATATTGTCTTGTGCATCAGTTACAGACGAAATGTCGCATTTCAGAACGAATGGTCATATGGTAAGCTAAATAAAGTGAAATGTTAAGGGCATATGCGTATACTATATGAAATCTTTTACAGCCCTTGTTCACGTCCGTCTACAGCCTATCCGCTGCTTCTTAACAGCAGCACCTACACCAAGATGCCACATTACAGCTTCATTTTCTGCATTTGACCGTATTTTGTAGCATCGGCATGTCCCCAATAATTGCCAAGCCAAGTGATAGTAATGTTCTACGAGTTAATTTGATAATAAAGTGTAGTGGAATAATCCTGTACGTTTGTTCTTATTCCTGTTAGAAACAACCTCCCGGGAAAATACCACTGGTCCTAAGTTACAGATTTTCGGTAAACGATTACCGAATGTTCAGTAATTTTGACAGATTCAATCTCAATCGCAAATTAAGGACCGTTCGGTAATCTTTTCATTTACCGAACCGGCTACCGACCGCTCAGCTGTTGAGATTTCGGTAAATAGATTACCGACTTCGGTGATTTGTTCTAAGTGGGTAGCGTTCAAAACAAAGCAACAGACTTTTTTTAAATACATGAGTACATTACTCACAAAAAATAGAAATAATCGTACACATTCTATACACCATACACAACCATTGATTCAAAAAAAAATTCCACCAAATTTGCTTCATTTTCACGATTTACAGAATTGTCTGGGATTTCCCGGGTTATGACAACTTTATTTCTAGTTTCCCGAGAATTAAAATCCTGGGAAAATTAGAACCTCAATTCCGGTTATTCTGACATATCGGAGAAAATATTGAAATTTGTTTTTGATTTATAGTTCGAGATTCCGATAGGCTCTGAGGATTTTTTTTCTAATAATTCTGGGAATCCTTCTGCCATTCTGAACTTTTAGGAATTTGATAAAAGTTCTGTGACTGCGGTGATAATTTTTGAGATTAAATATGAATCTACTAGACAATAAATATTTCTGAATCTTTCGAGAATCTTCGATACTCTGTTCAGAATCTTTGAGACTCCGATCAGAATCTTTGGGATTATTAAGGAATCTTTGTGGCTTCGATGTGAGTCTTGCAAAATCTGATGGGAGTCTTGGAATTCCATTGTCATTCTTTGGAATTGATGGAAAAGTCTCTGGAATTCCATTGATAATCTTCAAGATTCTGGTATGAACCTTCTTAATATGTGTAGGAATCTTCTGTATTTTCTTGAGAATTTTTGATAAACCGGTAAAAATCTTTGGAATGTCGGTAAAAATCCTGTGGTTTCAGATACATCCTCACCAAATACTTCAGCAGACAATTTTGCTTCTTTTTTTTTAGTATTTGCATGGATTTACTCTAACAAACCATTAGTATAATGGTATAGTATAATGATAATTAACTTAAAGTAGCACTGTGATTTTCGTCAGATTCACTGTATGCCGTTATGTCTCAAGTTCCAAGCATTACTCATATTCCGAACAGTGGCAGTTTTTTTTATATTCAATCTTATATTTTCAACCTTTTTTGTTACGGAGGGCTTTAAATGTACAAGAATTGATTAACCTGTGCAGAAACTTCGAAGATTTGATTGAAAAATCACTGTTTAAAGTCGGAATACGAGTCATGTTCGGAATTTGAGACAAAACGATATTATCTCGAAGATTAATTATATTTAAAGATGAGCAAAACGGCTCATTTCAGTGAACGGATCCGATCCCAATCATTCATTTTAGCGAGCGAATTGAAAAAAGAGCGGTGACTCCCTGTTACGCGACAGCCTTCGTACCATTAGCTCTCTCATTCTCCGTACCGTACATTCTTCTTCAGAAACTAACGATATTCGCGACTACGAAACAAAAAAAAATTACAAAGCACTCGCACATATGGAAAACCTCATAAGAAACTGTCATCGTGTGCGTGAAAAAAAAGCAAAATTATATCCCTCCTTGTTTTTCTCACAGAAAACCGAAAACACATCAGCAGCTTCGTAGTCGCGAATACCTAATCGACTGATTTAACCTACACGAACAAAAAACAAGAAGCAAAATGTGTTTTACCATTTAGGTGGGTACTTTTTCTCTCTATCTTTCATCTGCCTGTATGCAAGTGGGCGGGGCAAATTACTCAGAGTCCTGAGAGACATACTGAGAGTGCAAAGCTGCAGCAATCTGAGTTTGCATGTGTGCCGTAACGCGCAAAGCAAGACACGTGTCAAGCGTTATAATAAAGTCGGAAAACGAATGAAGGAGAAAACGAGAAAATAATTCTTCGTTGTGTTCGTTCTTTTCCGTGTCACTTTTTGTCCGATCCATACCATCCTCCCAAAAAAGAGCCAAAGATCACTCTTTCTTTTGAGTGATCCGGATCTTTTGAATGGCTCCGATTCTTTTTGCACATCTCCAATACCTACCTACAACTTTCCAACCCAATCTTAAAGTTTTTTTTCTTCCATGAACGCACAGATTTTGAAAATTGAAAAGTTTTAATTAAATGAATCAACTTTCAAATTTTAAAACACCATGAGCGGTTATGAAAAACGAGTGAAAGTGGTTCATTGAAAGTGGTTCACTCGAAAACATATATAAAAACTGACTCATATTCCGAACGCTTCAGTGGCCAACAGTGACTTCAAATGCATCTGATTAGCATTAGCACTAAGCAATTCGAACAAACTCGTAGGTGGTACAGTCCTGAACAGTTGTATGGGGGTTGCCTCCTCCCCGTCCGTTACCAAAGTCAAAGATTTGGACTTAGACAAGATTGACGCATACTCCAATAGTTAAGAGCTGTCCTGGCCACGTCCTTGCAAATGCTGAGGAATGGGAAGGAATGATTAATTAAACACCTATTTAAGAAAGATGCAGAGAACCCTACGACCCTCATAGGTGTTACGGAATATTTTGGAATGTTAATGGGATGGAAAAGGCCATAGGATACGTTTGGCAGACGCTCTGGCACCTATGAATAATATTTTGGCATTGGTTCATATTGGAACAAACTCTGTGACTTCAAATGCATCTGATAAGCATAAATTAGCTGATATTTGAGATAGTTCTAATTTGTTAGCAAAATCTAACTGTTAGCTGTTGGATGATCCGAAAAATGTGTATTAAAAATTGTCTAGTATTGTTTATAAGTTAAAGTATGGAACAACCTTTTGCTTCTAATCTGTTCTCATTTTGTCTCATATTCCGAAAACTTTGATTGAAATTCTGAACAGCACGAAACCGTTTTGCTTCAATTTCCGAAAATGATTCGCATACCGAACAGTGGTAATTTCAAAGGTAAGCATCGATAATTTCACAACTTTTGAATGTAGAGACTTTGACCATCGAAGAATTGATCATCCGGTCAAAAAATTTGATTGATTTTATTTAAAAACGTCGAGTTTTCGGAATATTAGTCATGTTTGGAATTTGGGGGCGATCCATTAATTACGTAAGACAATTTTCGGGGTTTTTCAACCCCCCCACCCCCCATTGTAAGATTTTTTGTATGAAAATTAAAAATAAATTGTATGGCGCGTAAGAAATCTCTAACCCCCCCTCCCCCCATAAACCCTTACATAATTAATGGACCACCCCTTGTGACAAAACGGTAAATCGCTGAAACACGCGAAACATTTCAACTAAAGCGTTATACAAAAACCGAGTGTTTGGAATAGACTCATCATTCGGAATTTGAGATTAAACGGTGAGTTTGATCTGACGGAAATGTTTCGTTCCTGACACTTGGCAAAACTTGCATGATTTTATGATTAAAACGCCTTCAAAAAATATCCGTTTATTAGTTTTGATTAAATTTATTGAAAAAAAATCTTAAACAAAAGAGTTTCTTCTTTGTAATAAACTACATATACGATTTCTCAAATAAACCACTTACAATGCAAATATGACTAAAAAAATCTGGTTCGCTGAGCTCTGAGGTACATTGGCGCCTTTCATCAACCAGTAAGGAGATTCCAAGTTGAATAAATCTGAACAATTATTGATCAAATAATAATTCATGAGTACTGCTAAGGAAGCATCTCTTCCGATCTGATAGGGTCAGTAGTGTTTGATCCTTTGCTCGTGTCGCTTGCTCCTGCGGGGGCGGGTGATGTGAGCAGGATCAATCGTGTTGCGCGTCGCTCGCGCGGCATGAATAAATAGTGGCGTGATTCGCGGATAGGGTCAGTAGTGTTTGATCCTTTGCTCGCGTCGCTTGCTCCTGCGGGGGCGGGTGATGTGAGCAGGATCAATCGTGCTGCGCGTCGCTCGCGCGGCATGAATAAATAGTGGCGTGATTCGCGGATAGGGTTAGTAGTGTTTGATCCTTTGCTCGCGTCGCTTGCTCCTGCGGGGGCGGGTGATGTGAGCAGGATCAATCGTGTTGCGCGTCGCTCGCGCGGCATGAATAAATAGTGGCGTGATTCGCGGATAGGGTCAGTAGTGTTTGATCCTTTGCTCGTGTCGCTTGCTCCTGCGGGGGCGGGTGATGTGAGCAGGATCAATCGTGTTGCGCGTCGCTCGCGCGGCATGAATAAATAGTGGCGTGATTCGCGGATAGGGTCAGTAGTGTTTGATCCTTTGCTCGTGTCGCTTGCTCCTGCGGGGGCGGGTGATGTGAGCAGGATCAATCGTGTTGCGCGTCGCTCGCGCGGCATGAATAAATAGTGGCGTGATTCGCGGATAGGGTCAGTAGTGTTTGATCCTTTGCTCGCGTCGCTTGCTCCTGCGGGGGCGGGTGATGTGAGCAGGATCAATCGTGTTGCGCGTCGCTCGCGCGGCATGAATAAATAGTGGCGTGATTCGCGGATAGGGTCAGTAGTGTTTGATCCTTTGCTCGTGTCGCTTGCTCCTGCGGGGGCGGGTGATGTGAGCAGGATCAATCGTGTTGCGCGTCGCTCGCGCGGCATGAATAAATAGTGGCGTGATTCGCGGATAGGGTCAGTAGTGTTTGATCCTTTGCTCGTGTCGCTTGCTCCTGCGGGGGCGGGTGATGTGAGCAGGATCAATCGTGTTGCGCGTCGCTCGCGCGGCATGAATAAATAGTGGCGTGATTCGCGGATAGGGTCAGTAGTGTTTGATCCTTTGCTCGCGTCGCTTGCTCCTGCGGGGGCGGGTGATGTGAGCAGGATCAATCGTGTTGCGCGTCGCTCGCGCGGCATGAATAAATAGTGGCGTGATTCGCGGATAGGGTCAGTAGTGTTTGATCCTTTGCTCGTGTCGCTTGCTCCTGCGGGGGCGGGTGATGTGAGCAGGATCAATCGTGTTGCGCGTCGCTCGCGCGGCATGAATAAATAGTGGCGAGATTCGCGGATAGGGTTAGTAGTGTTTGATCCTTTGCTCGCGTCGCTTGCTCCTGCGGGGGCGGGTGATGTGAGCAGGATCAATCGTGTTGCGCGTCGCTCGCGCGGCATGAATAAATAGTGGCGTGATTCGCGGATAGGGTCAGTAGTGTTTGATCCTTTGCTCGTGTCGCTTGCTCCTGCGGGGGCGGGTGATGTGAGCAGGATCAATCGTGTTGCGCGTCGCTCGCGCGGCATGAATAAATAGTGGCGTGATTCGCGGATAGGGTCAGTAGTGTTTGATCCTTTGCTCGTGTCGCTTGCTCCTGCGGGGGCGGGTGATGTGAGCAGGATCAATCGTGTTGCGCGTCGCTCGCGCGGCATGAATAAATAGTGGCGTGATTCGCGGATAGGGTTAGTAGTGTTTGATCCTTTGCTCGCGTCGCTTGCTCCTGCGGGGGCGGGTGATGTGAGCAGGATCAATCGTGTTGCGCGTCGCTCGCGCGGCATGAATAAATAGTGGCGTGATTCGCGGATAGGGTCAGTAGTGTTTGATCCTTTGCTCGTGTCGCTTGCTCCTGCGGGGGCGGGTGATGTGAGCAGGATCAATCGTGTTGCGCGTCGCTCGCGCGGCATGAATAAATAGTGGCGTGATTCGCGGATAGGGTTAGTAGTGTTTGATCCTTTGCTCGCGTCGCTTGCTCCTGCGGGGGCGGGTGATGTGAGCAGGATCAATCGTGTTGCGCGTCGCTCGCGCGGCATGAATAAATAGTGGCGTGATTCGCGGATAGGGTCAGTAGTGTTTGATCCTTTGCTCGTGTCGCTTGCTCCTGCGGGGGCGGGTGATGTGAGCAGGATCAATCGTGTTGCGCGTCGCTCGCGCGGCATGAATAAATAGTGGCGTGATTCGCGGATAGGGTCAGTAGTGTTTGATCCTTTGCTCGTGTCGCTTGCTCCTGCGGGGGCGGGTGATGTGAGCAGGATCAATCGTGTTGCGCGTCGCTCGCGCGGCATGAATAAATAGTGGCGTGATTCGCGGATAGGGTCAGTAGTGTTTGATCCTTTGCTCGTGTCGCTTGCTCCTGCGGGGGCGGGTGATGTGAGCAGGATCAATCGTGTTGCGCGTCGCTCGCGCGGCATGAATAAATAGTGGCGTGATTCGCGGATAGGGTCAGTAGTGTTTGATCCTTTGCTCGTGTCGCTTGCTCCTGCGGGGGCGGGTGATGTGAGCAGGATCAATCGTGTTGCGCGTCGCTCGCGCGGCATGAATAAATAGTGGCGAGATTCGCGGATAGGGTTAGTAGTGTTTGATCCTTTGCTCGCGTCGCTTGCTCCTGCGGGGGCGGGTGATGTGAGCAGGATCAATCGTGTTGCGCGTCGCTCGCGCGGCATGAATAAATAGTGGCGTGATTCGCGGATAGGGTTAGTAGTGTTTGATCCTTTGCTCGCGTCGCTTGCTCCTGCGGGGGCGGGTGATGTGAGCAGGATCAATCGTGTTGCGCGTCGCTCGCGCGGCATGAATAAATAGTGGCGTGATTCGCGGATAGGGTCAGTAGTGTTTGATCCTTTGCTCGTGTCGCTTGCTCCTGCGGGGGCGGGTGATGTGAGCAGGATCAATCGTATTGCGCGTCGCTCGCGCGGCATGAATAAATAGTGGCGTTAAACGGGTTAGGCGTGAATGTATCATGGATCGCATCACCAATCGCTGGTGACTCCCAGATCTTTACCTTATCCCACTAACCCAATATCCCTTCCATGACAACTGTGGAGATGCAGAAGATTCTTCGGTCTCTAGTAACAACGGTTGTCTAGCTAACATTCCTTCCCTTCCCCGATGACCGTAAGGACGTGGCCGGCGCCGTTATTGACTTTTAAAATTTGAGCTCTCGATTTGTGCACATTGAAGAATGGTTAGCTAATCCCAAGCCCCATTCATTGATTCCCTGTGCAACTTCGATTGCTCTAGTCAATCACGGAGTAGCAACTACGAATTGTACGGTCATATATGCTCATGCTCATGCTCACTGCTAAGGAAGCATCTCTTCCGATGAAATTGTCATGTCTACCTATCTCAAGTGATATTCCTCTGGATGTGTGACTACTCAAGTGATGACTCTGGTACCTTTTACTTGATTGTACCTACGGGATTTCTGTGCTATAAAGATTGTGCGATATTTGCCAGAAAACCATTCGCCAGAAAACTATTGGCCAGAATGGCATGTGCCAGAAAACCATTCGCCAGAATATACCATTTACCAGAAAACCATTTGCCAGAATGTACCATTCGCCAGAAAGTACCATTCCCCAGAATTATTTTTCTTTTCGATTTTGGTCAACTAATGCATGGTGAAATATGGAAATTCGATTTTGGTCAACTAATGCATGGTGAAGGCCGTCACAATATTCGACGGTGACACTTTTCATATCTTCAAGAGCACTAAATTGAACTAAGTGCGGTAACAATCTCGTTCTTCTCATTTTAAGCTTTCTGCTAGTGCACAGAGTGGAGACAATATATCACTGTTATTCTACCGTTTTGATTCATATTACGGACACTTAAGGACTGAGCATAGTATTACCGTTAGAAAATCATATAAATTGAAACATAATATATGATACCTCTGCGTTATCATGCTTTCAAAACACTAATCTTTCGCATGGCGGTCGAAGATTCGGGTTTCACAGCTTGAATTACCTGAAATAAATAGAAATTAGTAATCTTTCCATGATTCTTATTCCGGACGCAACCTCACTTTTGTTTCATATTGCGGACACTTTGTTTCGAATTCCGGACAGCCCACGAAAAGCAAAACTAAAATGGTTAAATTATAAATTAAACTTTCTCATCCGTTAGAACAACGTCAAAGCTTATCGCGATTTATAAAATTTCATGGAATGCTATGATAAATTCATATTAAAACGTGTCTGAAAGTTGTGAACTTTTGAACGGGAAATTTTGAAACATTTCATATGAAACGTTTCCCATACAAAGTAGAGTGTCCGGAATTGGAAACTGTCCGGAATTTGAATCAGAACGGTACATCTCTTGCGAGATTTTGATACAATATTCTAAGCTGTTTTACCTAGTTTTAGTTTAGTTTTCTTGTACAACTACCAGATAATTTTTGCTTTTCAATGGGCAGTTTATTGGGGCTGTGCTACTTTCTCCCGAGTACCGTTTTGATTCATATTACGGACACTTAAGGCCTCAGTGAAGTGTTACTCATCAAAAAGCATATAAAATAAATCGGTTTAAATGATTCCTCCGCGTTATCGAGCTTTGAAGACTCTTAGCTTTCGAATAGTGGGTGGAGATTTTGATTCCGCAACATGAATAATTTTAAATAAATGGAAATTTGTCGACTTCCCATGATTCTTATTCCGGACGCTTTCTTACTTCTGCCTTGATTTCCGGACACTTTGATTCAAATTCCGGACAGCTCATGAAAATCATAAAAAGAGAAGTCAAATAATCGGTTGATATAGCCAAACCACTAAACAGACGTCTAAGGTAGTTGGGCATTGTATATTTCTATAGATATTTATGAAAAATGCTTATTAAAACAAGCTTCGAAAGTGCGAACTTTTGAAAATCAAAAATTGAAACATTTCGTGTGAAATGTTTCCCATACAAAGAAGAGTGTCCGGAATTAAAAGCTGTCCGTAATATGAATCAAAACGGTATCGATACTCTGAGCAGTCCTTTCCCCGAACACCAAATCCGCAAATGCCAGTTCCTTGAATACTCAGTTTTCTCAAGTGGCCTATTTCCTCGAAAATGTTTTGGCACTCATAATTACTATAACTTATTGTATATTTCAGGGTGATGAACCGTTCATATGATATGCACCCTTCTTTTGTGATCAGCGGTTCTTTGAAGTTTCTCCGAACTCAGCATTTTTTATTGTTTTCTTTATCGTTCTTTCTAGCTAACCACTCTTAAGATGACTCTTAAGATTGTTTCTTATGCATCCTGCATCTATTTTGGTGCCGGCCATTAACCACGTGGTCGTACAAGGGGGGATGGGGGTGTAAAAGGGGTGGTTATATCCTAATTCCACGACCATACAAATTTTGGGTCATTCGGGAGAAAAGATTGCGGGGAAAAGTGTCATTCGGATAACTGGCGTTCGGGAAATGATATTCGAGGGTACATCTTTCGGGTAAAAATAGACCAAAAGATTTTTAGTGATATTGGTCACCTAAATTTCAGTACATGCATAAGTAATCAAAAAAGAGTCATTGCCTATCGCTACTTGATATGGTTTGGGGCAAATAAGAATTCTCCATTCTTCGTATATAGGATGTTCTTGTTAATTTTACAACTGTCTTATTTGTCAGAAAGCTCCTTAAAGTTGTTATAGTAAATGTAACTTTGGTTTGCGAGTGGACGCATTAATTACTTCACAGAACAGACGGCACAATTATCGAAATCTTGTAAATATCCAATGAACTAGCGCTTAAGAAACAACAAAACTTTAAAGAATAGATCATGAATCATGATCATGAAAAGAAGGGAGAACTACTTGTGAAATATTCCAAATCAAAATCCCCTGTAAAACTTAATAATATTAAAATAGAAAAACATTTAATTGAAACTGAAAAATTCAGAAAGAAAATCGTATGGAATTTAATAATTATAAAATAACAATCTCATGCTACAACATCTGCATAACAATAGTTGCAACGTATAATAAAATCTCGTTATTCAATGAATTAGTCCATAAGAAGCAACAAAACTTTGAAGAACAGCTTAGGATGAAAAGAAGGGCGAATCTCTTGTGAAGTCTTCCAAACTATAATACCATTTTACAGGAAAAACTTTATTATCTTATCCGTCATGCTGAATATCAAATCTTTACATCAGTAAGCAGTACCTTTCATACATAGTGGAACAGCGTATAATGAATGGAATTGTGATTCTATTGTATGTTTTCTTCTCTCGAGTTCCACGGTCCCAAAGGGTTAAGTGCTGTATTTTCAATTTATATTTATAATGCTTGAAATGTTGATGTTGGTCGTTGAACCACCCAGAAATCGATTTTTTTTTAACCGCAAGGAAGTCATGTGTTCCTACTCCAACAAGTTGAATACTAGAACCACAATACCCAAAACGGATATTTGAAGCTGGCTCACTAAGTCAATTTTAGATGGTGTCCAAAATACCCTGTACTTTTTAAGAAGGGTAGATGTACCAGTTATGGACATAATGGTTCCCTATTTCGCTATACGGGAATATTTTATTATCTTCAAATTTTTAATCATTCTGTGTGTTTAAGTAGTTTGATATCAAATGTATCTTGATGTTGAAACATTCAAAAATATTCAAAATGTAAAAGTTTTCTAGAAACACATATGGCCAAATAGGGAACCACTATAGCCATAACTGGTACACTTTCCCTAACTAACAAAAACAATCTCACATTTTTTTATCGCTCTGGCTCGATTATTTCTCCTACAACATGATTCATCTGAAAAAAAAAATTTAGGGGATGATCCATTCTGGGGAATGGTACATTCTGGCGAGTGGTTTTCTGGCGAATGGTACTTTCTGGCAAATGGTTTTCTGGCATATGGTACTTTCTGGCGGATGTCATTCTGGCGAATAGTTTTCTGGTGAATGGTTTTCTGGCAAATATCGATATAAAAGAAATCACATTATTCTGCAATGAAAAATGACTTTTTTTTCAGGCGAGTCTTCAGCTAATATACAACTGTATCAATTAATTTCATTAAAATAAATTAAATGTGAATAAAATTTAATCTACAGGCCAATTTGACCAAGCTCAAGTTATGTTCTTCACAAATCAATGGCAATCGAAAATTTTCAAGGATTTGTAAATGATCATCGGCTGGAGGAGTGCTACGACGCTTGGTTTGGGAAGTACTGTGCTAGACCGAAAGGACGGCCGAAGCCGATACGCGTTTTACACGCTAGCTAGCTGTTTGCTCTGCCTGTTGCCATTACATATTGTACCGTCTTTCCCCTTTTATGATCGTGTTGTTGCGGTGCGTATGTGTACGGTTCGGAGGACACGAAGAAGTGGCAGTGACAAAAAGTCACCTGAAGCCTGTCTTCCGGTGAGTGAGTGAGCCGGCAACACCTTCCCGGTGTGTCTTCGCTTCGGTCATCAATAAAGGTACAAACGGTAACGTAGATATGCACAGAAAGCAGAAAGCGAGAGAGAAGGAGGTAGACTGCGACTGTAGAACAATTCCCATTAAGCCACCACCGGAGACGATGCAACAACGTCTTTGTCGTCGTCTTCATTGTAGATAGCAGCCAAACATTAGCAAGCCGACAAGGAGTAGACAAATTTGACGTTGGTCGGTAGCAGTCGCTCCAATTTCTACTGAATGTGTCTCATCAAATGGGATTTGTTGTTGGGAGAATGTGCAACGCTCGAAATCCGTGCGATTACGGGATTCATTATGACGGCGTCGGAGGTGTATGCCGTGCCAGGTAACCGCTAAGCGCTTCCATTAGTCCTATTATAAAACTAATTCAACCGTAAATTAAACCTTTTTGCAAGACAGATGATAATAAAAAGTTTTATGAATGCAGTTATTGATAGTTATCCTATTGTCAGTATCCTATGTTACCAAACTTTTCCACCTTTATTCCTGTATTTTCTACATTACAAGTATAACAGTACGGTTGCTGTGCACTTGAACAGTGGAGTCTTTCACGACAGCCAGAAGGTTAGAAGAAAAACAAAATTTTTTGATCATGAACACTATTTTCCATGACAGTGACAAAGTTTCACTACACATCGTATAGGATAAAGGACTTGAGCTCACTGTATGTACTTCAAGCAATACCTTTTTTGTAATCAATATCTTCTTCTACCTTTTTTGCATTACACCTCATTGGGACAGAACCTGCTTCTCAGCTTAATGTTGTGTTAGTCTATTTCTACAAATAAAAATGTGTTCCAACGTACCGGAAATCGCATAAGCACTATAGTTTGAAAACTCACAGATTTTGAACATTCCACGTTCCAAACTCAAGAAACATTTCTTCAAAGAACCAACCCCCTGAAGCAATCCAGAACGGAAGACGACACACGGCACTGTCCGAAGAGCAACAACTGCGGTGTGACGACGCGCCATTAAACAACTACCGAAACTGTCGTCAATGTGAGTCATAAATGTTGTAGGGATCTAAATGTGCGATGACGAGAGCAAACCGTGTAGCCATTGCGCTAATAAAATTATAATTCGGGAGATTACGAGACCCGCCGGCGTAGCCGCGCAGTGGTTTTACGAGTTCGCGGGAAATGTGGGGCAGGCCACATGCTACTCAGTCCCTCGAAGATGGGAAGCGATTTCGGGGAAGTCTAGCATATTACGTATGCTTACCGAAATGACGATGACTTGGTGTGACAATAATAGCCTTGCTCGGGTTCTTCTGTTGCTGCAGATCAAGGTTCACTGTGTGGATTGTGTCATACACCGCAGTTGAGGAAATGTTTAGGTTTCCTGAACGGGACTAGATGACCTTCAGGTTCTGAGAAATATGGTAGTTTTGTGCCTCGAAAACGAATGCCCTTTACTTGAAAATGTTTATCATTCTATTTGACCCATACAACAATGTTAGGGATTCATGTCAAATAACTCACTAATCAAATTATTGATTTCTCCGGAATTCCAGCAAAGAATGGTCAACTTTCCGCCCCATTCCAATCGCCCACACCAAATAAGGCGAAATGTACATTCGGTAAAAGTACGCTGCAATCATTACGAAACTTACACCACCCGCCTTGCCAGGCGACGAACCTGTTGCCGAATCCCTCGTATCGGAGCGCAAAATATCCCTTCGCTAATTAAAGGCTCGTGTATCCTTTCCATTAGCGGGACCTCTCTGGTTGAATCGCTGCAAAAAAGGGATCGAAAAAAGTGGCACTTTCCTTTCGCAAAACCAAAAGCAAAGAGCAGCATTCTCTTTTTCGGTCGTCGTCGTCTGAGCGTGAATGGTGACGGACTAGGGCGGTTAAAAATTCGACAGTTTGAAAATTACATTTTCCCATATCTTCCTTACCATTTTTACGATAAAAATAGGATACTTTGAATTTTGCAGACGATATATGTTTTATGAAGTTACCATAGAGAAATTCGGAAATTTGTTCCAGGAAATTTCACAGAACTCTATTTTTATCATGAGGCTGGTAAGAAAGATACGGCATATTGATATTCAAACTCTTCTGAAGTTTGAACCACCCTAGTGAGGGACCTCCGAAAGAAAACGTGAAATATATTGATACTGTACAACGCAACGGCAGCCTGTCGCGCGTTGGTTCAGCGGAGAGATCCAGATCGATAAATTATGAAATCGAGATCACTTGTTTTGTTTGCAAACACATTTTATACTTTTGCATTTCCCACCTCAATTCATCTTTCGGGGCTCAGGCGAGAAGTGAGGACTCGTGTGGTAGACGACGAGCAACTTATCGGGACCAGGTTTCTTTCGTCTTGATAGTGTCGCCGCTACAGCTGATGGTCCTCTGTTTGGGAGGCGCTACCAGACAGGGTGGGTCAGGAAAATATGTGAATTTTGCTCGGTTTTCTTTGACTCGAGTTTCTTTTTTCAATGTGTCTGAAGCTACAGCGATCCCTTTATGAAGTACGCAAATCATCTACGTGGATATTGAAGGATGTACTGGCATCATGATTGAAGAGAAGAAAGACTAAATTTCATTTAATTGTTTCCAGTTCTTTGAAATTTTTCACGTTGTAGAGAAACAACATTTAAGCATTTTCTTCAAATACTTTCTGGTAAAACCAGTCATCCGAAAATTGAAAAAAAAAATCCTTTTAAGTATCATGTTTATTTGCTCAACTATTAAGTCAAGAATTAATTATTTATAGAATTTTATATATATTTTTTCCCAATTGATTGATTTTCTGATCATGAATGTAGTTTTGAAATGAGAACACTGAGTAGCTAGCATATAAGCACTCTTTTTCGAGTTCTAAACATCATTAAAAATTGTTTTAAATATGAATTGAATTTGTATGTTTGATTTTTGATTCACAATGAGAAAAATCAAGAATATTTCACTCAACTAAATAAATCAAATAAAAATTTTATGAGAATTGCAAGAAACTCCCCTACTTCCATGCGTTTTCAACAGTTTGAAGGCTAAACTGCATTTCTAATAATCTTGAACAAAAATTACTGCATGATAGCTAAATACGTCAATCACAACTACACGGAATCGCGCAGGGTGGATTCCAAACAAACTTTTGAACTGAATTTTCTGTTTTAGTGAATCCTGTGTATGAACCTAAAGCTATCGTGACAACGATTCAGACTGAATTGTGGACTGAAATTCCAAAGTATGCTGAACACAGTTTTTATAAATTCTTGGGCAGAATTTTCATACAATCCTGCAGAACTCCCCGAAAATCTTGTTACGGGATCAATTCCGAGACACAAGAAATTCTGGACATGATCCCCTTATAATCCTAATGTTATTCTGACAGAATATTAAAAGTAATTTTGATAGATTTTTTCACAAGATTTTTTGAAAATAATTGTGACAACGATATAGTCTAGGGTAAAATTTTCAGAGAATCTTAACCGAGATTATGACGGAATCTTTGATTATTAATTGTTAAATAAATTTGTTGAAATTTCTCAAAGACCTTTTAAGAAACATTTTTTTTAATTGCTGAGAATTGTATTGAAGGACTCATCTGGAAATTTATTTTTTAATATTAAACAAACCATCCATGTCTCCTCCATATCACTCATCCCAAATGTAACAGAGCCTGATTCTCAGCTTAACGTTCCAAGGGCACTTCCACAGTTGATAAACAGTTCATATATGTAAACAGTTTATTTTTTGAACAACAAATTTCGATCATTTTCAGTACGACATTATTTTTTCGTTAATGAGTTGAACCGAGAAGGTTTTGCGCCCATTTATGATGAAGAGCAATAGTTAAGGCTCTATTCAACGGCGTTTTTTTCTTAAAAAAATCTTCTTAGGAAAACCCACATAATTCAAAAATCTTGAATTAATCAATTGATAGCTCAAATCATACAGTAAAACATTCATTTTGAGTCCAACAGTTACTTCTTTTTTTTCCAAAAATATTATTATAAATTCCAATGAAATTACGTTTTTTTTTCGATATGCGCAAAATAGATGTTATTTTTTTACAATAAAGTATTTAACACAAATTCTTTATTTAGTTTCAATTTTATCCAGAGTTTCCATTGTTTTTTCGCTGATGAGTTATGAATCGAGAAGGTTATACGCCCATTTGAGATAAAGAGCAAAAAAACAACTCTACGGAAAATCCACATCATTACAATATAAATCTTGAATTAATTAATGGTTAATTGTTCAAATCATATAATTAATTTTCATTTTGAATTGTTTTTTTTTTAAATTGTTATCATAAATTCAAATGAAATTACTAGGCTATTTCGATATAGTTACTTCACGCAAAAAATATTGTTTATTTTCTACGATAAAGTAATCCAAACAAGTCGAGCACTTGACACCGAAAGAAGTCTGTAAGTCGCAGATGAAATAGACCTATCTTTCAAGATAAGCAATATATTAGAGTAGATAGGTATTTGCTCGCCTTAGTAATAATTTTTGGTATTTTATTTTTTCTTTTGCAAAAGTGAAATGTTAAAGTTCAATTACCTAGTAGTTTTTCCCATACACTTTTTTCAGTTCCAATTTTATCCGGAATTTCCATTTTTTATCACTGATGAATTAAACCGAGAAGGTTTTGAGCCCATTTGAGATGAGGTGCAAAACTTACAACTCTACTCAACGGCATTTTTCTTTTTCTAAAAAAAATCTTGTTCGGAAAAGCCACATCATTATAAAATATATCTTGAATGAATCAATTGTCAATTGTTCGAATCATATAATTAAACTGAAATGAAAATAACAGAAGATAAGGCTCAACTTTGCATCACATCTTCAACTCTATAGTTTTTCTATTATTAGTTGTTAAATAATTTGATTCCATTAAACGTTTTAATTAACTCTTTAAACAGTAAACGCCGAACCGTTTTGGAGATACGATGTTTAAATAAATTGTCGTACCATTTTACTTTTATGAGTTCTCGCGTAACTTTTCAAAAGGACCTGTCTAACATTGCAAAGCTCTTTTTGTTTACTTTCTCTTTCATCATTAACTGAGCCACATTAACCTAATCTTTTGCGTTTTTTTGAATGAAACTCTAGCCAAGGACATTATTATTCGATCTATTGTAAAAAAAATCCTGAAAGCTTCAGTATTGCACTAAGATGGGTCCTTTTGAAAAGTTACGCAAGACTTTATTTATTTGGAAAAAATATGCTTCAAAACCCTCTTGAAAAAAGATAATGTTTTAGAAAATTAAATGATTTTCAGGTGAAAATGCAACAACAAGGAGTAATCAAAGATTGAAGCAGTGAAATTTAAAATATATATTTTTTTTATTTATGTGTTCTACCTTGTTATAACTCTTTATTAAAGCCTCTACAATAAACATTAATAAATAAGTCTAGTGAATCTTTGATAAAAGTTTGAAAGACAAAAGGTCAGAAGAAAAAAGATCGTAGAACAAAGGTCGAAAATCTTTTCTTCAAAGAAGGGACAAAATTCCCTCCAAGCAAATAATTTTCGTCCTTTTGTCCGTTCGACCTTTTGTATTTGGACTTTTTGTGCTTACGACGTTTTGTTCGTCGACCTTTTGTCATTTAGGTTGTATCTATGACAAATGGTCGAAAGGACAGAAGGTCGTAAGAAAAAATGTGGAAAGGACAATCGGTCAAGGAATAAAGGTCGAAAATCTTTTTTTCAAATGAGGTAAAAAATTCCCACCAAGCAAATAATTTTCGACCATTTGTCCTTTCGACGTTTTGTGTTTCGACCTTTTGTCCATAAACCTAAATTTAGCCTACCATCACATTCTAATTGGAATGCTAGATAGGTAAATGAAAAGTCGGTCAAGTGGTTCAAAAGTTGAAGGAGTAAAGTTTTAAAAAATCTTGACGTTTTGGACCTACAATTAACTACAACTAGGGTTTTGTTCTTCTTCGTCGTAAGCGCTACTATTCGTCGTATCAAACTTTGAATGTTCCACTACGGCGGATATTCAAACTTACCTGGAACATAGATTCATTATCCAAGTGTAATTTTGTGAAAGCTGTTATGGTTTGTACACTTGTACACCAAAAATGCAATAAAACTACTGTATTTTGATAAATAACTTCAGTTCATTATCCACTTTGCACTTTTTCACCGAAATCGCATGGACGAACACGATTTGAGAGAAATGCTTAGCGATCGACTGAGCCACACCACTTTCCAACACAAGTTTCTTCCCGCCCCCGTGGGTGACTTACTTCGCCGGGCACTTATTTTTACTATGGAAAACCTTCGTACTTCTTCACTGAAGGATTTCATTCCAATCACACGCCGTAAAACTTCAATAAATCACCAAATTTTACGAAATTTCCTCAACCGCCGCGTATAATTGAGAATGTAAACAAAGTTCAATCCGTCGTACTGAGAAAAAAAAAAAACTTGTGTGCATCAATGAGTGCGAGACGCTCGACGTAAAAATACGATTCCTTTGATTGTGTTGTTTTCGCTGTACTTTGAGCGAATGCCATAATTCTACGGTCAAAAAGAATTGTGTTCATATGTTCGGGCAGAATTTTGATGACGAATAATTAATTTTAAAGGAAATTAGTATATTCCATCATGCTGAAGGAATAGAGGGAGATGCCCGTAGATCTATATATTCTAGTAAAACATTTTATTATAGCGTTGATATGTTGTGTTTTAACCACTCAATACACACAGTGAGACGAATCTGAAAACTGATTGCGACGGAGTTGGAAACGATACGACGGATTGAGAATACGGTAAGATGCATTTTCTTTGCATTATTTCCAAAAAGAGATCAATATTTATCAAAATGTTATTGTACAATGCTAAAGCCGTTTTGAGAAAGAATTGTTTGGCATCGGTTTGTATCAGCATCATTCACTGCAATACTGGGAAAATTGCAGTTCTCACAGATCAATGCCTAATACGATGGATACTAGCACATCACCCTACAATTAATACAACACATTCCATGATTACCTTGACAAGCTATAATCAAGGGAATCGAAAACAGAGTCTAAGGACCTCTGAGAGCACCACACTAAGGTTTGGTGCATGTCTAAGAGTCTCTGATAGAAGTATTCGGCATAAAGCTGTGTTTGAACCGAATCTGACCATCCTACATCTGATTTAAACTTTTAAATGTAATTTCGCTGACTGTGCTTTAAACATATTCAAGGATTAAACTGGAGAAGCAATATACTGATTTGGTTTCAACCAAATTTCATGGATGCTCTCTGTCAATTGCTACTCCAAATTACTTGGAAGCCAGTTCGCAAGGCCTACAAGACGTTTCTCCGGTTTGCTGAATGATCAGGCTGGAAAACTCTATATAAACATTTTTGCAGTTTGAGTGAAGCCAGTTAGTTGAACAAAACATTGAAACATCTGAGACTTCGTTTGCCTGATGGTGACTTATTGTCTCTTGCTTCGACTCCTAGTCGATTCAATAAACACCTAATATTTTAGGGCTTATGAGTTTATCGAAAAGGGTAGGTAGTGATGTGAAAAATCACTCACTTATCCGAATGTTACCGATAAAAAAATAGCAAAGCATCTGCTCCCACTGAATGTTCAGCCGAACGCTCCTAGACTGAGCGCAATCCCGGAGAATCGCAAACGATTGAGATAAACCGAAAAAAAGAACACACGGAGTGTAGTAAGAACCAATCTGCTCATAACTGGGAGACACGAAACAACTCAATGCGTTCAGCTGAATGAAAGGATTTGCACTCACGGAATCATTTCTCCAGGTGTATTGCCTTGCAGTGTGCGCTCATTAGCACTTAAACACGAATGCGACTCTAGCGGAATCGGAATGTAAATGATCATTCGCTACTGCAATCGGATGCCTTCTGCACACGGAGTCGGTAGTGAATCATTCTGTTGCCGTTTTTGCCGAACAGCAAAGAAGAAGAAAGCGCATTGGAAATTGAAACACTCAGTTTGGTTGGAGAAATGGCCACCTCGCTCTTGATTGCGCGTGGAAGTGAGTGACGGGCACGCAATAATCGAGTGAGTGTTACCCATACTTGCGTATTCGGTTCGAGTTGTGAGAGTGCGAAAAAAAGCGCGTCAGTGTTTTTTATTCCGTCTTGTCCGGTTCGCGTTGTGCGAGTGCTAAAAGATATTCTTCTTTGATCGAAGATGGATTGCCAACTGGTGAGCTCGTTTCATGCTCATGATAACACATTTTTATCGTGGTAACTTTACGTTCATTTAATTTTCAAACAAATTATGGATGGGATGGGATTTTACCCTTAATCTTCTACCAATGTTTCTATTCAGCAAAAGACAAAAACGCAAAACTAGTTTTAAGTAGTTGATTAGCAGATCTTTCTCCATCCGTGGTTTGGCCAAATGTAGAACTGCCCGTGCTTTCATAATGAAGGGTTTGGCTGAAAATTTATCGATTAAAAAAAATGACGATATACCCTACGTAAGTATTTAAGGTACTTTTGAAAACCTGACTTAAGTTGTGTAGAGCCATCGGTTTCCGATAATGACTACTAGTTTGATTCTTAAAACGCTTGATTTGATTTGAGTTGAGCAGAGATTAGGAAATTGAATGTTTGCGAATGACCTCAAAGGGGAGTCGTGGAAAGGTTTGAAACATATATTGACAAACATTGCATTCTATGATGGCACAAACCTCCTAAATTTGCTATTTTTCGTTTGTCGCAGTCTGTCTGAACCATATCTATACATTGTATCGTCGATGAAAGGTCCTTTCAAAATTTGCTGACTAGCTTGTTCCCTCAGCTACCATCAAATCGAACCGATTTTGCACTCTCTGTATGTGCTTGCTTATGCTTGGTCGTATAGACCTCGACTTCGTGACAGACAGGTCCCTACCCTCCTTTCTGAGGTACTCTCGGCTGTTGGTTGCTGCTGCCGAAGATAGCGCCGCCGTTGCAAAAAAAAAGAAGCCCAAATAAAAGCAAATATATGTTTAAATATTTCGACGTCGATTGTTATTCAATAATCGCACCCATGTAGCTAGCTAGCTGGCTAGGCTAGCAAGCTAGTGAGGGAAGATGGCGTAATATGCACTTTCTAAGGAAAAACTGCGAATTTCGTCGAAAACATTATTCTAATTGGGTTTACAGGAGAGCCGCATAAATATGCTTGACCTAATTTGGTTTACACTTATGGTTTCTGAGAAACCATTAGGTATGCGGCCTCCCGTCATTTACTCCAAAGGTTGCCATAATCGTTTTTTAATTTGTTTTTTTAATAATTTGATGTGGAATTTGGAAATGTTTAATTTGATCGAATTTGGAGATATTGCAGTGACCCCGATCAATCCCGATGACGCATTGAACACCTTATTCCCTCCCCAAGTGCAAATCTGAAGGATCTGAAGTGGGTATCGGTTGCAGCATCGACAACATTGCATTGATGAAAGTTTTTGTTACACTCCTCTCTCGGTAGCACTACAAAGACGGAGGCTTTCTTTCGCATTATTCCGGCCACGTTCGATCGGTGTCGCATTTTGCTATTGATGTGATAATGGGATATTGAATGGCTCTGCCACAATGGATTGTGTGCTGCTCCGGAAAGTAGGGGTTACAATTTCACTTTGCGGTGTTTGCTAAAACCAGATCGGCTGACTGTCGAAGACCGAGAAGGGGTGACTCAAAGGCCGCACCGATTTATGACGCAATAAATGTATTAATGCAATAATCGGCCGACATCGGCAGCGTCGGTGGCAATTTGGATCATTTGATACTGCGGTGCGGGGTTCCGTAACCACCATTTCTTTCTTAGCTTCTTATAATCTCGATCGATCGATGCATAAAGTCACTCGAAAGAGTTGAGCCCCGTGTGTGTGTGGGCGTCAGACGACGAACCTGTTAAATGTGACTCGATTGTAGGACGATGACTTGCACCGGAATGGAGGGTTGTCTGAGTCACACCTGCGATTTACCTATCAATGCCAGGACAAAATAAAATAATAGTTTTAAATTTTGACAAGACTGCTTTGTAGCCGCGGACTCTAACTACTCGGCTAGTCCCCCATGTTAACAGTTTCAGTTACTTATTTCTTCCCAAATGTTGTTCTGGAGTTTTGTTCTCAAGTTCTCAAGAAGTTTATTTATTTTCCAATAAAAAAAGGTCAAGAATTCATGAAGGAATTCTTTGCGAAAACTCATCAGGAAACTTGCCAAATTATCAATAGTTTAAAAGGCTTTAGCTAAAAAATATTTTTTTTTTTAAATGTATGAAGAAATTTCATAAAATTAGTGTAACGTATCTGACTTAAGAATAATATACATTCAAACTTCTTTAAATAGTTTTTGATATATTTATCGAAAATTAGAAAAGATCTGTCTTTAGATAATTCTGGTGACAATATATCAGCAATTTCAGTCAAAATATTTTGTAGTTAGAAGAAGTTTCACTGATTTTAGTCAACATTCTGAGATGATATTCTTGTACAACATCTTTATATAAATTCCACAGTAGAATTATGCAGAATTCAGTAGATTCCGAGTAACAATAATATTCAAATCTCTCGAAGATGTCATAGACGTAATTGTTGGGAGATGTTTGGTAGAACGTCTGAAGAAAATTATGTTGGAACTTCCTGAGGATGTCATTGAGAAGGTCATTATGAAATTGTAGCATGATGTATAAAAGAATACTTGTGAATATATTTATCGGAATCGATAGAAATATATCAGTTTTTTAGATAAATAGGAGTTGACCTGTCTCAAAGGCGCGTTTTCAAAAATACTACCCAAAGTTCCTTATTGTTTTAATGGCTGGTTCTTCAAGAACTCTTTCTTCACAAATCTTGACGTTTCTTCCCAATTTCAAATTCCTTGAGAATACCTTAAATAAATTCATGGAAAAAAAAATCAGCCTCTTGTGACTTTTGAAATAGTTCCTAACAATATTGCTTACTTCTGATGGAACTCCTGAAGTGGTTTTGGAAGAATTTGAGAAATTGCAGAACTCCCCATGAATTAATGGAAGAAATCAAAAAGGGTCCCAATAAAAGCGCTGGAAATAAAAAGTTCATGGCAAATTATTGAACAGTGAACAGCGGGGTAAATTTCAGAGAAATAATTGTTAAAATAAATAGTGTTTTACTTGAAGGTTTTCGTTTAATACTCCTGGAGCAAGGAATGGAGGAATATCTGAAAGAATTTCAAAATAAATCTCTTGATAATGTTTTGTAGAAATGAATTGAAACCTTATCTTGCGGAATTTCCAGTGATGTCGGAAACATTTCTTGTAAGTTAAGAGGAAATATGTAGGTTATTATAGGAGACATTTATTTAAAACAATCTTGCCGGAATCACAGGATTAATCATTGGATAATTCACTATAAAAATTGTAAAGGATTTTTTTTTAAATTTATTGTTTATGGGTAAAAATCTGGCAAAGCTTTTGGAGATAGTTAAACCTCAAAGCAAAAGCTAGTGTAACCTTTGGAGAAATTGCGCCAAGAATCCTGTATTTCCATAATTTTCACGAAAAAATCGACGGGGTTGGTGGTCTGATGGCTACCGCTTCTGCTTCATATGCAGAAGGTCATGGGTTCAATCCCAGGCCCGTCCCTTTCCTCGTACTTTGTAGTTGTATATCTCTCACTTGCTTCTATCTTCCATTCTAAATATATCACACTCAAACTATTCGTTCATAGCAAACGCTAGAACCAGAGACGGACAAGAAACCGTTTCCCTAACGCTTCCTACTTCCACGCGCACGCCTTTCTTACGCCTGATACATAGGCAGTCTGCTAACCACAAAAGCTAACCTCTCTGCCATGCCTTTCCCCCAATCCATACACTCCCGCATGAACTGGCGTAGATGCAGTGGAATATACGGTCTACGTGGGAGCCAGTTCAATGCATCATCAATTCCTCCCCCTTCCCCTCATTGGTCTGCATTCTGACGTGGCAGGTGCCATTGTTGCCTAAAAATAGAAGATCACCAGCACTTATACACTGAGGATGCCTGTTAGTCCCAAGCAGTCATTCGGTTGGTTCCTTGTGTAAGTGCAGCTGATCTGGCGATACTGGAGTAGCATCCACGGGCGGCCAATCAAGCTCAAGCTCAAGCTCAATTTTCACGATAAAATCGTGAAGCTCTTAACTTTTTTGAGCAATCGGCAAAATACATTCCCGATAAAAAGTATTGATGCGTTGCTTAAAGAATTTTAAATTCCAAAATATTAAATTGCTTGAGAAATTTTTGGAGGAACCAGTTCTTGGTCCAATCTACAGATGCTATCCGCTCAAAATTAAGCTGTTTACATAACAACTATTACCAGTCCCATTTTTTCCCCAAAATCGTGGGTCACTCCGGAGGTGAGATCTCACGCCACGGTTCGGAACTAATCTGTCGGAATCTAGTGATGGAACACAAGCCACGCTCAGCAACTAGAGCTCGTAAAAAAGCCCTAAAACCTTCTTCCAACAAGCGCTAAAAATAAATCTCTTTTCCCAACCGTTGCACAGTGGTACATGGTCGTGCTTAAACTCGCAAAATCAATTGCCTTATTACATTTTAGTAGATTTCTATGCGATTGAATAATTTTCTCCCAAAATTATAGATTTATCGAATTTGTTCTCGATTTCGACAAGCAACTTTATTTTCATGAAGAAAAAAACAAATCGCGTTTTTTTTTTTAATTTTTGCACCATTTTTTTTACAGGAGATGGCTTTGTTCTTAACTTGTCACATTTTTTGTAACAGAACATTTGTTATATTTTTGATATTGCATTTGTGGGTTGGTTGTTAATAACATCTAAAGTTGTGAACTTAACAAGTAAGCATCACATTCTATTATTATCTTGTTTCTTCTATCTGGTCGGCGTCTCCTCTAAGAATTCCTTCAGGAATATCTCTGCAGGGATTTATGCAAAGATGTCTTCAATGCTTTCTCCGAGTAACAGTACGACGATTTCCTCAAGAATTACTCTAGTTATTTATCCAGAATTTTCTCTGGTAGTCTTCTCGAGATTCTTCTAGGAATTATTACTGAGATTTCCTCAGGGATCGCTCCAGAAATTCTTTTTCTAGGGATTCTGCAAGAAATAACTTCAAGAATTTCTATAAGATTTTTTTTTTAAAGACACCTACAAGTAAATGCTTCCGGTGGACGATTTGACCTTTGAAGGAAGCACCACACCAGACAACAGACTAGCTTGCAACGCCAAATTTCACAGTCGAAACACGTTCCTGACGAAAAGTTTTCCGGACTTGAGCGGGAATCGAACCTGATTCCTTGATCCATGCGGCTAATTGCTTTGTAACTCTAGAAGAACAAAAAATCTAGAGTGATCCCTTGAGGAATTCCCGGTTAAATCCCTGGAGAAATTCTTGGAGGACCCTATCGAGGAATTCCCGAACAAATCCCTGGAGGAATTCCTGAAAAAAATCCTGGAACATCAAATATGCTTTTTGGCTACGCAATCTATATTTTTTCAACGGCTTTGTTACAATAAAGACTGCGTAGACGAAAATCATATTTCATTAAAATAATCGGTTGATTGTCTACTAGCTCATCCCTGGAACAATTTCTAGAGGAAATCATTAAGATATTTTTCTGAAGCAATCCTTTGTGAAATTCCTGAAGATAAAGCTAAAGAAATCTTCGCGGGATGAGCCTCTGGAGCCTCTTTATCTCTTTAATATTTCTGGCAGAATTTCTGGAAGAATTCCTGGAGAATCCTTGGAGGTATCCCACGAAGAATCACTGTAGAAATTTCGCTAGTGGAATTTGTGGAGAAATCCCTGGAAAATCGCCTGTAGAGATTTTTCTGGAGAAATCTTTGGAATAATTCTTGGGGAAATCCCAGGAGAAATCACTTGAGAATTGTATGAAAGTATTTTACACAAGTAATTCTTAGGATAATTGTTGATGAAATTCCTGCAGGAATTCATAGGAGAATCTCCGAAGGAATCTCAAGAAAAACTCTTGGAGGAATCCCAGAAGGATTTTTTGGAGGCTTAGAACGAGTCCCTGGAGAAATCATTAGGTAACTCTGGAAGAATTCCTGTAAGAAATTCTTAAGAAATTAGTGAGTTCTGGGTAGGAATCCCGTTAGAAACCTCCGGAATAATTCCTGGAAGAATCTTGAGAGGACTACTTGGGGATGTCTTTGCATGTTTCCGTGGAGGAATCCTCGGAGCAAGTTCTGAAGTAATCACTAAAGAAATATCTTGAAATCCTTGATGAAATTGTCCTAGTTCTAACTCCTGGAGGAAAAGTCCTAGTCCTAACTCCCGGAGGAAAACTTGAAGATATAAAAACTTCTTTTTGAAATCTTTGGGGAAATTCCGGAGCTTTCCTGAAAGAATTCCTTGAAACAGATCTTGGAGGATTTCTGGGAGAAATTCCTGGAAAAATGCCAGTAAAATTTTTACTGGAGGAATCAATGAAGTAATCACTAGAGAAATTCATGCAGGAATTTTTTGCGAAATCCTTGGAAGAATCCCCTATGGAAACTCTGGAGAATCTTCTGGAAGAATTGCTAAGATATTCCTGGAGCCCCATCGGAACCGGTTTGAAATGTATCATGGCGATCAAAAGTTCTTCCTGAAGGAATCTCTATGTTTGAGATCCCCATTTAGCCTTAGCCAGGTGTTGGACATCGTGTCCATTTACATCTGGATGAAAAGTCGTGTATTTTGAGCAGTCGCGTGATGGAACTATATGATGGCCTGAAAATGTACACATCACGACCAAATCTGGCCAAATCTAAATGTTGGTCCTCTTGTAAATCGGTATGAAAAACCATGAAATTTGAACTATGTGTATGAACTACTGAATATGATATACGCCAGTTCCTTCTGAAACAGGTTCCAGGTTCCCTTGTGCCCAGAATGGCCATTCTCTCAAAAAGTTCTATTCCCAGAGTTCCATATATTTTATATAAAGCTAAAAAAACGACAATCGGATCAAAAATGGCTTTTCAAGAGTGTTTCAAAGTCATGGGTCATTTTCGACCCTCAATGCATAATGTGTAACTTTTTTAACGCATTAGGATGGTTAAATGAACTAAATTAGAGAAATCTTTAATAATTTTTGTTAATGAAGCAAGATATAGTCATTATTTATCCTACACCACGAAAATATGTTACGAAAAGAGAATCAATTTTCTGCAATAACGCAAAGAGAGCAATGGTGAAGAGAAATCAATGAATGTAGATAAGCTCTTATGAAAAAAAAAACACAGCTGATTTTTTTGTATTTCATTCTAATTATACTTGTTATATGAATTTAAGAAAACGCCAATTGGGCACTACAATCGTACATATTGTTTTTAACATAAAATAATGCTGTTAAATTATCGTTTCCACTCGATTTGGGGCACTTTTGAGGTTTTGTCCGACCTTCGCATGAAGGTGCGTCACTGTGCGTTGGTTGAGCCCTCGGGATTGGACGCTCGTCAACGCTGAAGCAGGCGCTAGCAGAAGTGGTGGCGGTAGGTAACATGTATGTAGGAAGGTCCGAGCAGAAGCTCTGTCGGAAAGGTGCGTGCGACTACGACGGCTTTATCGTGTAATCACGACATTTAATATACTGTGGCGTTTTTCTCCCCGCTCTCGTTGTCCAGAATGTGCCCCCTCATAGGATGCCGCGAGGCGGAAGGGGGATGTGGACGGTGAATGTAATGTCTGTTTGGAGACTTTTTACGAGCTTGTCAAAGACCGAGACTTACATGCTACTTTTTCATCTACCTTCGCCATGTGTTTTTGTGTGTGCGTGTGAGACCGTATGACAGCTACACTACATGACTAGAAGGTGTACATTGCAGCACATCCATCAAAGGCCCCCAAATAAACACCGCGCCAGTACACGGTATGAAGTTGGTACCTATACGGTGGTCAAACAACGCCGCAGGGACTGCGCAGGAAACGGACATGCAACTCGTCATAAAAAAGCGCGCGCGTTTGTCACCACTTCGTTTACGGGGCGTTACAGTATACCTAGTGCAGCGGTCATTATAGTGGCTGTCGTAAGGAAGTTTGATCTGTGGGAACTGTCCGGCGTCCAGTAGAATGCGCACTGCGCAGCAGTTATGCGGTATTTCACTTTATAGCCTTACTCTTGTACAAGTAAGGCAACTATCAGCAAAGGAAAGGTTTGAAGATGGCTCTTGTTAATGATTTCGGATACCTACTTAACTTCTCAG
This sequence comes from Aedes aegypti, assembly GCF_002204515.2. Lineage (NCBI taxonomy): Eukaryota > Metazoa > Arthropoda > Insecta > Diptera > Culicidae > Aedes > Aedes aegypti. The sequence goes on from NC_035108.1 coordinate 147,998,340, forward strand.
TGAAGTATAACTTCATCACCATCGTCAACGGTCAAACAATAATGTTGCGAATCGTTACCGAAGATTTGGATTTCGCAACATAAATACCTAATTTTAAATATGTGTTGCCTCTACATGTTTCCACTGTGCTCCCGAGACCGGTCATTTTAGAAAAAAATCTCTATCAAATCTGTGCCCGCTACTCGTTTCTATGGCTAAGCTGCATCCCGTTTTGATTCATATTACGGACATTTAAGGACTCAGTGAAGTATAACCCAGCATAGAGCATACAAAATAAATCATTATGTATGATACCTTAGCGTTATCGAGCGTAGGAAGCCCTTATCTTTCGAATGGTGGGTAAAGATTACGCTTCGGCAACTTGAATAATTTTAAATAAACCAAAATGTGTGGCCTTTGCATGATTCTTATTCCGGACGCTTCCTCATTTTTGCCTCATATTCCGGACACTTTGAATCGAATTCCGGACAGCTCATGATAATCATTAATGGAACAGTCAAATCATCAATAGGGTAACGACTGTTTATTTCGTTCTTAATCGCTAACAGTTGGCGCCAGCGGCAAAAAGTACAGGCAACAACCTTTCGAACATTCAGTTTCTTTCACCGGCCGCCGAGCGACGACACTGATGTTTGTATTCCTCCCACTGATCACGCTACGCTGGATTCTCAAATTTCTCAAACTTTCAACACAAGCGCATGGAAGAATGGTAGTCGGAGAACTGTCAAAACGTATGGAAAATAATGAAAAACGTAAATTACTTGCGATTTGGAAACTGGATCAAAAAAGTAGTGATTAGAATTCAAGTGTAAAGTGAATACATAACTTTTTGTGTTTAGTTCATCTTCCGTAGAGCTTTATTCGCTTCAGGATTTCGTTTTTACTACCACTGAAAAAGAGCCATCTATTGCCTTTTCAGTTTTGAATATCGCCCTATTGAAATCGTCAAATCACTAAATAGACATCCAAGGTAGTTGGGCATTATAAATTTTCGAAGATATTTATGGAAAAAGCTTACTAAAAAGAGCCTCGAAATTGAGAACTTTTAAACGGCAAAAATTGAAACATTTCGTGTGAAAAGTTTCCCATACAAAGTAGAGTGTTCGGAATTTGAAGCTGTCCGTAATATGAATCAAAATGGTATCTTGACAAAATAAAAAAAAAATAACGAGTAATGCCCGTTTTGAAGTTTCGGCCTCAAGGGCCTAAGTCGACAGATTCAAAGAAACTAGAGACATTCAAATGATTGTCCATTTGCCGGGATTATCAAATGAAATGTCCAGAAAAATTTGAAAGTTGATTGTTGATTGTTCAGTTATTTGTAACATCGGATATGATAACGAATATTGTAACGCAGTATTGGATAAAAGGATCAACAAATTTATGAGTTACGCCTTTTTTACGGCGTAACTATTAACATCAACAGAGAGTTTAGGTATTTTCGGCAGTCTAAGCCAATGCCATGCTTCTCTTGCAATAATCCCAGCCATACGAAGACACAATATTGGTTTGCCTGTTTGCATTCGTGCATCATCTAATACTCTATCGGTACATATCGATAGATTTTTCGGAACCCGTTCTGAAACGTTTCTACAAACCTCATTTTCTTCGGCAATCTTCCCAAAAGATCTACGTGTTAATCTGTTGTTCTATTATTGGCAATCCGAAAATCTACTTCGTTCATTTTTATTTGATTATTTGAATTAATTACAACTCTGGCGAAATTTTATATACAGTTTTGAGACATAGAAGCTAACAGAACAAGGAATCATCTGAATGTATTCATTGAAATGTTTTGACGTTTCAATTTCGGTTGTCGATAATAATTGAATTGTGCCGAAGTCGTATATCACCATATGGTTAAAAAATAGTTTCTTGTTCCGGATGCTACCTCACTTTTACTTCATATCCTGGACAGTTCATTTCATTTCATTTCCATTTCATTTGTCACCTAGCCATTAGAGAAACGTCTGGGTTAGTTGGCTATTCTGAATTTTATTGGATATATTTGGAAAATGCTTATTAAAACCAACTGCCAACGCAAGTTCTTTTGAAACATGTTATGTGAAACATTGTGAAAACAACAAGTTCAAAGTTTTAATCAGAATGTAGGTATAAGTGGATACTTAGTTTGAAACAAGTTGAGCCAGGTGGGTGTAAATGATATGAACTGTAGCTTGAAACCTAAAATTATGGTTAAAAAGTTTAGGAAATGCTTGCCAAAAATTTAAAACGATTCTAATCCACCAGAAACGTTAAGTTCTTCTCGTATTCTATTGAATCACTTGTGGAACTTAATAATCTACCAACAAGATTAATGTTTTATTTATTAAATAAAAACAACTATTTTGGCAACACTGTCATATCTGTCAAAAGAGATAAACTTGAATTTTTCGAAAATTTGAAAACGCTCGTCCTAACAGAAACGGATTTAAACTTTAAACATCGATAAAATAGCATATTTTGCAATACTGTTCAAATTACATGGAAAACTTTCTGGATTCCCAGGGTGAGTATCCGAAGTGCAGGAAATCTGGCAACAATGTGGAAATGTTTTTTGACTCCGTAGCAGCTCTGATTAAACTAACTTTGAATTGAGGCATTAATGTTTCACACCAGCGTGTACACGAGGGGACAAAAAATGACCTCAAACGGATATCTCAACATCCAAATGAGCTGGAAGTTTGGTATCTTCGACATATATATTCAGCAGATCAAGTGCTGTCTGGCGATGAAGAGCCTGATTAGGAATTCAACATTTAGGTGGCGCTAGTAAGAAGAAATCTTCGATTCAGAATCTTTTTATTGAGTTATAGATGCATTGCATATTCATGGCTTCCTTTATAGTCACTTGAAGCGCAGTTAACAACAACTTGTGTTTTTTTATGCACCAATATTTTTCACAACCAGATAGCCCTCAGTCTGCTGAATATCTTTGCTCAAGACACACACCTTCTAGCAGATAAGGATCTTGAGGTGGAGAAGATTGAAGATTTCTTTTTACTAGCGCCAAACCGCTGGATAGCCCTTGATCTGCTGAACAGTTTCGCCGGAAACACCAACCTTCTAGCTTATATGGATCTTGAGATACAGACAGTTTAAGAGAATGTGTTACTAGCGCCACCTAGCGGATAAATTCCAAAGATTTTTTACCTCCAGTCATTAAAATTTAAAGTCAATTAGGCCACTATTAGCCGAGAACCCATTCCACATTGGTCCCAATGCCACATCTAGGAAGACAAAAATGTTTGCGCCTAAACTGTCAGTTTTAGATAGATGGCGTCTTCGGGAAAGTTCTCCATATTTCTTAGACATTTTTTCAGTGATGTGAAACAGAAATACAATTTTTTTGCTGATGCATTTAGGTCTATACAATGTTCTGCAATGCTTAAGAACATCCAATATGAACCATTTTTTTTTTTTCGAAAAGTCCAAATTTCTATCGCTTATGATTCGCGAATGATGATTTGTTTTAGCAAATAATTTAATGTGTGCCTGAAAATATCAGATTTTTCTTGATAGCTTGCTATACGGTAATCTCTTGCAAAAACTTTGTTCCGAGAACATAAAGAAATTTTGATTGAGCAACTTTTTGCCGAAGAACAGTTTCTTCCGATCTCTGCAAAACTGCTTTAGCAAATAATTTTCCTTCTTTCTTTCTTTCATATTTAATTTTTATTTAGTTTACATAAGTTATTCCGGTTGTTCTTGTAAATACCTTTTTTTTGGGATTGTGGTAAATATTTATGAATTCTTTGTATCAAACACTTTCAGAGCTTCCAATTTTGCTCATTTTTGTTGTAGCCACTAAAGAGCCAACTCGATTAGTTTTCAAGTTATAGACTTTTTTGTTTAAGAACATATTATTTTCAAAATTTTGTTAATCTCTTTAAACAAAAAACGTCCTCACAGTTTTTGTTTCACCATTATTAGAAAAAAATATCTTTCTAAAGGCGACAAAAGATTGAGAATCCGTTTGCGTCTTTCAGAAATATTAACATTTGAAAACAACCAAAAGGTATAGATCAGTAATTTCTTTGATAAAAAGTTGCGCATTCAAAAGTTCTAAATGTGCTCGGCATAAGGTTTTTGTGAGAAATTATCGTTTAAAAAGTTACCAAGAAAAAACTGATTTTTAGGTCCACCCTAATTTATTTGTCAAAAAATGCGTTACTCGCAAACCATAAGAGATAGGAAATTTGGGTTCTAAGACAAAGTTGCTCCAAACCGGTTGTCCGGCCACCCTCATTTCACATCACTGAAAATATGTCTAGGAAATATGGAAAAACTTTCCCGAAGACACTTTATACCAAAAACTGAAGGTTAAGGTGCAAACACTGTTGTCTTCCTATATATGGCTTTGGGGCCGATGTGCAGAATGCTTTACGCATTAGTCATTTTTTATCATATGAAATGGTAAAGTTTGGAAGCATAAATCTCAGCATCTTAATCGACTTTAAATTTCAAGGGAAAATCGTAAAAAAGTATGAGATTCAAGAATCACATTTTATTTCCATTTAAGAAACGCCAATGATTGCAATTTAAAATAGTTTTTGAGCACAAAACAAAAGAAAAAATGTGAAATATTTGTAATGAATCATAAATGTTGATAAATTGTCCACTTGGAATATAAAAATAATCCGTTATTACACGCCAAAAATGCAAAGTTTATTAGACAAGAAAAATTTTAAAAGTTTACCAATCTGTCGATTAAATTTTAGGTCTATGACTGAAATCTTCAAGTTTGACATTTTGTATGGAAGATGACAAAAATGTTTCGAAATTTCTCAAAACCTCAAAGTTTAGACCAAAACTTAGCGCAAATTGAGAGGTGAATTTTCTTGTAATAGAGAGAAATCATCATAACAATGTAATTTTTCAACCAATATGGTTCTAAAGCCTTGTCCCTGTCGAACGCTTAAATTTAGGCCAGAAAAACATGTTTAAATTGTTTTATGATTTTCGTTGGTTGAAGTCCGAAAAACATTTTTCACCCCTTGGTTTAAACTCAAATTTTGGGTATATTTTGTTTTCCGTGGCCCTTTCGAAATGTCAGATAGGAACACCCCTAGTGTTGAAGCTAAAATCCATGTGGGCTTTTTATCGATAAAGTAGACATCAAACATAATCAAAAGTGTCATGGTTCATAGTTGGAACAATTTATAAAATTAAAGTTTAAATATGCTATAGCTGTTATTTGAGCTGGAAAAATTGCTTGATTAGTTGCAAGAACATGCTCTTTCGTATTATTGAATAAACAAATTCATTCAAAATTGTAGGACCCAATTTTAAAGTGCTCAGAGCATCGTTCTCTTTTAATTTTTTTTTTTTGGAAAGTTTGTAAAACATCAAATTTGATTTAATGCCATTGAAAATTCATGATTTTGAGCTGCTTTTTGTTGGATAACCGAGGCAAAATAATTTCAAAAAAAGAAATGATTATATTAACAGTTTAAAATCAACTAAATTAGTTTCAAAAGCATGTAAAAATATTTGGAACCGGTTGAGTATTCATAAAGTTGTAAAACAAAGCTGAATTTTCTAGTAGAAAGAAAAACAAATTGAAGAAATCTACTCTTAACTAAGAATAGTTATGATTTCAGTTAAATTTCATATTCAACAAACTCCATAAATTTAATATTAAAGAAAATGATGCTAAGAGCTCTATAATTTGTTTGAAAATAACAAAGTCTGGAGATTTCTCTGAAGGACATATTTTACAACTTGAACATTCACCTTCAGATCGCTAGCGCTATCTCTAATCCTAATATTTTTGGCTCAAACTTTGAGGTTTCTCGTTTTATGTGATTGGAATTTAGAAGAGCACACGAATTTAGTGAGGTTTTCAACTTTTACAACCTAGCTACTACTTGTATCGCTCTGTTATATGAAGTATGAAGAGAGAAAAGTGACTTAACCACAAATCAAAACAAAACATTACTTGAGTTAATCCTAAACTGACACAAAAACGTCGTTAGTAGTTCAACAAAAGGGTATATCATTTTGTCACTAAGCTTTTGTGAGAACATTATGGGAAATCAGAATTTTTAGGACGCGTGCGACTGGCTAGTAGATTTGAGGATACACGTGAAGAGAAAAAATGTGAGAACAAAGATATTTTTGAAGATTCAGAAATAAGATTTTAATTGTTTTTTTTTTCTAAGCAATGTGACAGATACTTTCGTCGATTTGAAAATGATTTCTCGCGTGACTTTTCTAACGATATGAGATTCTTTTCTCTATCGCTTTCTTTCTTTGGGATGTTTTTCACCATAGATCGAAGGAAAATGTCCTTGGCTACCCGAGGAGGAAAGAATAACTCTCCAATAACTTATGCTCACCATATTTTGGTATCATACCAGAATTAGGTATTGTTCAGTTATCAATACCTCATTTTGGTATTAAAATGGTATTTGAAAAAAATGTTTAAAACAATTAAAAATACTTCATTTTGGTATTCGACAGCTATTGAGGACTGCTGGAGGTATTGAACTAGTATTGAAAAATTTCACTTTTATATGAAAATCCATCAAGTATTATTTAGGTATTACAATACCTGATCTAAGTATCAGCTTGGTATTTGTGGAATATGCAGAAGGTATTATTTGAGGTATTTTACCTCTTATGTAGGGCTCATTCATACCTCATTCAGGTTGTAAGTATTGGAAATTATCTGGTATGGAATACCTCAATTTGGTATTCAGTAGTTATTTTCATCTGCTCGGGTAGAGTTTCATACAAAAATCGCTACAGAAGAGGTTAATGTGGCTCAAATATGGATTGAAAATAAAATAAAAAAATGAGCCTTTCAATGATAGATGAGTTCTTTTAAAAAGTTAAACGAGATTTCTTTTCTTGAATTAACTAAACATGGGTTTGGCTATTTTTTTTATTACAGTAGGTGATCGTAGCAGGTTCTTCTTTCTGGCGTTACGTCCCCACTGGGACAGGGCCTGCTTCTCAGCTTAGTGTTCTTATGAGCACTTCCACAGTTATTCACTGAGAGCTTACTATGCCAATGACCATTTTTGCATGTGTATATCGTGTGGCAGGTACGAAGATACTCTATGCCCTGGGAAGTCGAGAAAATTTCCAACCCGAAAAGATCCTCGACCGGTGGGATTCGAACCCACGACCCTCAGCTTGGTCATGCTGAATAGCTGCGCGTTTACCGCTACGGCTATCTGGGCCCCCGATCGTAGCAGGTAATGAATTGATTATCCCGGTTTACATTTACGACAAAATTAATTCAGCGAAATCAACCTTCGTTATGTCCACTTTTTAATTTGTTCCTCTCTGCATGCATAGATAAATCAAAAACGCCTCTTATTCGCGTTTCATCTCGTTTCAGTTCAACAGTAATGATAGCCACGATAGACATTCGCGTAGCATTCGTGCCTCACAATCGCGTGGTCCTTGATTGGAGTCTGACCTGCTGCGAATATTACATCATGTCATTGTGCCCCGCTTAAGTTAATTACACTAAAAATGTGTGAATCAAGAAGCGTTTCAGCGTTTAAGGTGTTGTTGTTCTAGCTCAAATCTAGATTTTAAAATTAAATTTAAAAACTTTGTAGTATGTTCCAAGATACTACAAAGTTTCTGAATTTAATTCAGAATCTTTATAAAAGGATTCTTACCAAATAAATTTGTTCTGGATTGATAGAATAATAATTAACAAAAGCGTTGTGAAAACCCCTAGCAAAGCAGAACCATTAATCGCAATGCATGCGAGAGAGCGATCGCCAGAGAGAAATCAGAGCAATCTAGCAAATTATTGTTGTATTGTTGTTACCCACCGAAACCCCGCTTAAATACGAATAAACGCTCCATTGTAGCGCATGAAGACGGCAGTAATACACTCCATTCATAGAGCAGTGTAACAAACGACGGTAGCAGCGTGCTGTTTATTTTCCTCTTACCTTTTGACTTCGTGAATTTTTCGGCTCTTTACGTAGATCTTCGGGCTCACGTTTGACATTTATCGACTGCGGTGATGGGTGTGAACCAAGTATGCCTTGTATATCATTTTGCGATAGGCCTGGCACGTCCAGAGGCGTGGTTTGCCCGTTGATTTTCGTAGCGGGGATGCTAGAGCGAGCGCGCCAGAAAGAGAACGGGAGAAAGAGAGGGAGAGAAAAAAAGAAAAGGCAAACATTAGTCAAAGAGTGCGATGCGGCGGGGCTCTCCGGTACTCACAATCGTCATAAATTGTGTACGTGATGACGACAAGAGCTTCAATTGCTTTTCATTAAAATGTTTTACTGACTGAGTGACGGCGAACTGTGAGTGAAGTGAGCGAGCGAGTGTCATGCTCGCACGAATAACGAATGTAGATGTAAGAGGCGCAACAAGTGCCAAGTCATTTTACGCCGCTAGTGGACACACTTAGGGACTCGCATGCTCCAGTTTCTTTCGGCTTTATATTAATCGGTTCGCTTCTGCGCAAAGCTTTTATTGTAACATAACTAAAGTACATAATATTTTATAAATTTTACGGCTTAAATTAAATACAGTTTGGTTTTTAGCTATGGAGATGTAATGCAGGCTATAAAGTTTACCGCCGACTTAATGGCGATTCTTGCACTCCACCTTTCAATACGTATGTATGTTCAAGCGTGTCCCCTTTGCAGATAAACAATCACACGTACTAATCGTCACTTAGCGTTATCTGGATCAGTGGCAGAATCTTGAGCTCCCTTTCGCCTGGCAGTTGGTCCGTAATTCGGAATGAAACCCAGTCTTACCGTAGATCGGCGGAGTTCAGTAAACAATCGTTCGTTGAACCACTAGTACGAATTCACCTCCAAGCACGGTATCAATCGCGATGCGAACCGAGCCGGACTGATTTCTTAATGAAATCACTCTTGGCAGAGCATCAAGCTACGAATTAACATAAATTCTTGATAACCGACCGCTCCTCAGTATTGGAGCTCGTAAAATTTTTCCAATCTTTATTGAACTCCTCATCTTTTTCACATCTCGTGAGAGGAACCCGAGTGGGGGTAGGCGGAGGCGAAGATGAATAAAATTGCCACTACGGTCGTAAATTGTGTTTTCCTTTGCCTCCTCCGTCTCAGGAGCTCCTTTGCCTCGCTGGGACACGGTGAGTACCATCTGAGTTGAGGAGCAAAACAAAAGCGGCGGACGGTAAATGCGAAAATCAATCCTTTGAGAAGTCATTGGGGGACCCCGAGAAGGTGGGGATGCCAAAAAATCTACAAAATTGAATTGAAAGTTCTGTTATGGGCAAAAAGTGGCGTAGTCCTACGTCAAAATTGGTTGTTGATGGAATTGCATTTCTGAATGATCTGTAGTCTTTTGTTTTTCACAAGGCTCTCCATAGATGCCTCTAGAGCGTTCTCCAAAGAAGCCTCCACAGAGATCTCAATAGAAACTTTCGCTTCACATAGGTTTCCACAGGATTCTCAAAATAAGTATCTACAGAGGTTTTCATAGAATTCTTCTCGTGGGTCTCCACAAAAGTCATCGCAGAAGATTCTAAAGAGGTCTCTTCATAAGTCGAAATAGAATTTACAGAAAAATATAGCTTGTACCGAAGTCTCCACATTAGTGCTAGAAAAAGTCTCCCCAGAGATCTTAACAGTATTTGCTCTCCATAGAAGCCTCTACCGAGGTTTTCATAGGGACTCTCAACTTCACAGAAGTTTCCACAGGGATCTCAACAGAAGTATCAACAGAGGTTTTCATATAATTTTCCTCGGGGGTCTCCACAGAAGTCTTCACAGAAGTTTCCATAGCAGTTTTCACAGAAGACACCGTGGTGTAATAGTGAAAAAAAAAGACTTCCAAGAGGTCTCCCCAAGGAACAATTGGTAGCTTTTAAGATACTTACGTGTTTAATACAAGCTGCATAGCAGCAACCATTGCTGAACAAATTTTAAGTTGAATCATTAATTGAATAATATTAATTTCCGCTTATAAAAAAGCTGTTATTCCACTTGCAGTTTGTGTTTTGCATAAGAGCTGAATAAACCTCAAAAAATGCAAATATAGTAGCTTTTGTTCTACAACACATAAGAAGTTTAACAATTGACTGATTAAAAGCTTCTATAGGTTGTAGCCATCATTTTAGTAGCATATTGAACATTTGATTAACAACAAATCGTACAAAAGTTTCAGTGTCTAATACTTAAAATGTTGACCAGCATGATTAGTAAAACTTATAAACAACGTGAATAACAGTATATGAGTATGCTCTTATTCAAGCAAAACATATTATGTCTTTTTATGTTATTTTCAAATGTTTCAAATGTTTTTCAAATCAAATCCAAGACGTGTGTGCGATAGATGGATTAACGTGATGGACGTAATAGCGACGTAATGGATCAACGAGGGTAAAGTTCGAATCACATTGGATTAAAAATATCAAAATTTAAATTTTCCAAATGTAGTGATCATCATCTGCGACGTTATTGAAATCGGAAAAAGTTACTAATCATAACATTTTTAATGATAATCGAAGTATAAATAATAATTTAACAATAGTTACATGAAAGTGGTTACCCAACTTACAGGCAAGTGTCACAAATAAACATACATAGTTAATTATTGTTGAATAATGGTGACAGCTGAAAAAATGCCCTACAAAGAGCTGAGAAGATGGTATTAAGATCCAAATTTAAGTCAATGTTCAACATTTTTCATTGGAATGAATAATAGTAGAATCAACACTTATTAAACTTCTCCAAAGAATCTCTGCCGACTTGTCGAATTGTTTTACTAATGAGTTGAACAAGTCATTTTTCCTTCTATTAAAGAGCCAATATTCCACCAAACAAATATAATTGTGTAAACAGATGTACAGGAGACGAACTAACGTTTTGGTTGCTTCGCACTTCAGCTGTTTCCATGTTTAACATGAACATGATTTAAAGCTGAATAGGTATTTTATAAAATCCTAATACTACATAGATATATCATCCGAGAAGGTCATCCAAAGAAGTCCAAAATAACGATTACTAAACACATTGTTCAGCAACAAAGAAGCCTTACAAAAGAGGTCACACCATAGCCAAATTTTTGAAAATTGAACAAAATATCTAAAAATTGCGTTGAAATCCTAATATATTGCAATGTTCAACTTACTAATATTATTATTATTTATCTTCATTTGAGTGGCTTTTCGCCCTTGGCGAATTCGCCACTAACTTACTAATATATAAAAACATGTTGGATACAATAATAACTGATGCTTTCTCAATACAATATTTAAAATGTTTAGAATGTTTGCTGTTTACAAAATATTTTGAATCAGTCTTCTGACATAGGATTATTGATTGAAATATATTTTATATTTGTATAATGTTTAATAGATGGAAAAAGTACGACAAATAATTAAAATATTAACCTAGTAGAAATATTATACATTTAATAAATGAATTTTAGTATAGTTAGATGAACAATTCAATTAAAATTTTAACAAGTTAAAACTTATTATGAAATTCGATTAATCATTTTAGACTGTTTTTACCTTGTGAATAAACTTTATTTTTGACCAGAATTGAAATAAATTTTCTCACTGTGCGCTATAAATAGCCGACTGAGTTCAGCTCGCATCAGTACTGAACAGCAGCAGAAGTAATGCGCTTATTCAGTTGTTGATCAGCATAGCACGTGTTGATTAGTTATAGTTGAATAGAAGCTCAAGCATGATCAATAATCAGCTACAAGAGGTTTATATTGGGCACTGGAAGGCTGATATATGAATTCAAGGATGACGCAGATGGCAAGGTATACCGCTGACGATGGGAAGGTCTCGAGTTTGAATCCAGTATTCAGGTAATTATTAAAAGTGTGGTTATTTAATTCATGGTAAAGGTATACACTGCATTTGATGTATACAGTGTTAGCTATTTTTAGTCATTTATTTGTTTTCAATCAATTTTGTGGCAGTTGAATAAAAGCTGAGATGAATGCTTATGAAGCGATTTTGAAGTTGTAGAATAAAGTCAATATACAACGACACGCTTTATAACTTCTCCAAATTTGTGTGAACAACGCCTGAACAAAGGCTTCACTTGGAAATAATTAAAATGTTGTTTAACATGATGCTGAATTATACAGCAATAATGTAGTTTGTTAAACTAGCGTTGTTAAATCATTAATCCTTATTAAGCTAAGTGAAACCTGAATAAACATCATTACAATATATGATTACAGTCACTAAATGATAAGAAGCTTAATAATTTCGCCAGATTTGCTTGAACAATGTGTGCGTAGCAGCTGCAAAGTAATATTATAAAGCAACTATTCAGTATGTAGTTGTGAAAAATTGCTTAATAAATGATTATAAAATAGGCAAATGTTTCTTGGGTCTGCAGAGGTCTCCATAGAGACTCTCCACTTCAAAGAAGTTTCCACAGGTATCTCCCAGAGTTTCTCAAGGAATTCTTCTCAGGGTTCTCCACGGAAGTCTTCACAAAAGTTTCTACAGAAGTCTTCACAGACTAAATTGAAGTTTGCATCGAAGTGCAATAGTGTAAAAAAGTCTCTCCAGAAATCTCCGCAGTATTAGCTCTCCATAGAAGCATCTACAAAAGTCTTCAAAGAGACTATCCATTTCACCGAAGTGACCACAGGGATCACCATAGAAGTATCTACAGAGGTTCTCATAGAACTCTTCTCAAGGGTCTCCACAGAAATCTTCACAGAATATTAAATTTAAATTTGTACCGATATCAGTGCTAAAAAAGTTTTCCCAGAGGTCTCCGCAGTATAAGCTCTCCATAGAAGCCTCTACAGAGGAGTCCATAGAAACTCTCTACTTCACGGAAGTTTCCACAGGGATCTCCACAGAAGTATCTACAGGGGTTCTCATAGTACTCTTCTCGGGGTCTCCACAGATTGAATTAAAGTTTGTACCGAAGTGTTCAAAATAGTGCTAAAAAATGTCTCCCCAGTATTAGTCTCTACAGAAGATTCTCCACGGTTTTCCTCATAAGTCACCATACAAGTTAATAGAAAATTAAAGTTTGTACCGAAGTCTCCACAATAGTACTAAAACAGGTCTCCCCATAGGTCGCCGCAGTATGAGCTGTCCAAAGAAGCTTCTATAGAGGTTTCTAAAGAGACTCTCCACGTCACAGAAGGTTCCACAGGATTATCCACAGAAATATCTACAGAGATTCTCATAGAACTCTTCTCAGGGGTCTCCAAACAAGTCTTAATGGAGGAATAAATTGAAGTGTTTGTACCGAAGTCTTCACAATAGTGCTAAAAAAAGTCTCCCCAAAGACCTCCACAGTATTAGCTCTCAATATAATTCTCTATAGAGGTTTCCATAGAGACTTTCCACTTCACAGAAGTTTCCACATGGATCTCCGCAGAAGTATCTACAAAGGTTCTTATAGAGCTCTTATCAGGAATCTCCACAGACGATTCCACAAGGGTTTCCTAATAGGTTGTCATAGATGTTTAAAGAAATGTAAAGATTGTACCGAAGTTTCCACAATACTGTTGAAATAAGTCTCTCCAGAGGTCTCCGCAGAGGTTGTTACATAAATTTTCACATAAGTGTTTACAGTATATCTACAGAAGTTCCTACAAACAACTTCGTAAAATTGTTCCCGGAGGTCAACTTAGAAGTATTCACAGAAGTACTATAGAACTCTCCACAGAACTCATTACAGAGCCCAACATAGAAGTGCTCACACAAATCTTTACAGAAGTTTTTTTTTTGTAAAGCCCTGCAGAAGTGATCATAGAAGTCTCAAATGGATTCTTAAAACAGAAGGTACCAGGACATGAAACGCTTTCAGAGAAAAATATAACGGGGAAGAACATAAACTTTTAATGCTTTACTAATTTTCGACCTACTTTGTATGAAATTCTAAAATTGGCCAATTCTTGTATGTCGAAAGTTACTGCTTTCTCCTGATGAATTCCACTCATAATGAGCCGAAAAAAATTACAATCGTGCTCAATAATGTTCGATTTGGATTTGGTGTGATTTGAATTTTGTTCCCAGTATTATATAATAAGTATTTTAAATAGATGAATCAATTATTTTTCCTCAAGCATAATTTTTAAAAACGGCCTATTAGTTTCTGCATGCAATTTATTTGAAAAAAAAAAAACTTGTTTCAGAACTGTTGATTTCATAGAAAAGTGTTCTTTGGAGAACTTGTAGTGAACCGTTTGCACTGAAAGAAAAACATATACACTGAAAAAAAAAAAATTACCATGAAATTTGAAATCAAAACTTATTTCTAATATTTTTAAATTTTCACCATAGAATCTTAAGCAAACAGATGTTCGGCACAAAGTTTCATGATGGAGAAATTTTTAATAAAACAGTTTTTCTAAGGACAACTCTTCAAGGACTTTCAAAAATTTTGTTTTCTTGCCAAAATAAAGACGCTTTGATGATAAAATAAGAATCTTGAAATTATTCTAAACCAATTATTAATTATTAATTGAAATTATTCTAAACCAATTAATCATTAGATTATCATGATCACCTCTCTAGAGGTGGGCATTTTCGAATAATTTAAAGCTTAAAGCAAAATTTATCAATTAAATAATAAACTAGACCTTTCTCATTAGTTATTCGTTATTATTTTTCTATTAATTACTGCAAATCGAAGCTCTGTAACTGACAGATTTGACATGGAAATCGTCTCCTGCTCCTCCGTAACGCTGCTTTTTATGAAAAATTTCAAATGTTTGTATGAGCCGTAACGCTTGAGCCTACTTCCTCTCCCCCTAGAGCTTTACGTAATTTGTGGACGGCGCTTTAAACACGCTTTCCCTTAAAACCTTAAAAAGGATCTTCAATATTGAGGTTTGTATTTTGTTCCCTTTTTTCATATTTGTTTGATTATTTTTTTATATTTCTCTTGCTTTTTTCAGAGATTATATGGTATTTTTCTGATACAAGTGCTTCTTGTCTCTTCTTGTTCTTTCTTGTCGCTTTTTGTCTCTCCTTGTCTCTCCTTGTTTGTTTTTCTGTCTCCTTGTCTCTTCTTGTATATTCTTGTCTGTTCTTGTCTATTCTTATCTTTTCTTGTCTCTTCTTGTCGCTTCTTGTCGCTTGTTTCTTCTTGTCATTTTTAGTCTCTTCTTGTCTCTTCTTATCTATTCTTGTCTCTTATTGTTTCTTATTGTTGTTCTTTGTATTTTTTGTCTCTTCTGGTCTCTTCTTGTATTTTCTTTTCTGAAGAGCCTAAACTGCACATGGATGTAAGTGACACTTTGGTCGGTTTTGAGTTAAGTATGGTATTTGCATCATCATTTTTCATCACAAAAAATAAGGTTCAAATTGCAATATTTTTTTTATTTTCGATATATTTTAACCATTTTTCCACAAATTCTCAAAAAACTCTAAGCTGTGTTGATTTTCATCAACGATCATCTAGATCCAGAGATATTTTAAAATTCAGATGGGATCGACGCGAAATAGACGCTTTTTCGAGAGTTTCCTTAGTCTTATTCTGATACAAGTGCCTTTTGTCTTTTCTTGTCTCTTTTGGTCTCTTCTTCTCTATTGTCTCTCTTAGTCTCTTTTTGTCTCTCTCCATCTCTTCTTGTCTCTTCTTGTCTTTCCTTATCTAGAGGGCCTAAACAGCAAATAAGTGTTAGAAACACTTTAGTTGGTTTTAAGTATGCTACTAGCAACAAGTTTCTCACCACAATTTTTTTAAATCGCAAAAACTTTGAACCATTTTTTACAAGTTTTCAAAAAACTCTTCTTTTTTAGATTCTGTGTTGATTTTGGCCATTAGAGTTTGCTGTGAAAAATGAGACCCGTTTTTGAGTATTGATGATTTATGTTTCTGGTACCCTTCCGGCCGTAAAAAGATATTAAAAACGTCGAAAAACATTGTTTTGTTTTTCAAAGTTTTATCTAAATCGATTTGTATGATTTTTCCAAAGAAGCTCTTAACTACCTGATGTTGTATTGCACATTTTACTTTTTGTTAAAATGACTAAAAATAAAATGGCAGCCAAACATGCTGTATATGGGAGATGTGTCGGTCTCCCAAGAAATATCGAAATATCTTCACAACGAGATGACCAATAGTCAATATCGACGCAGATTCCAAAAATAGAAGAGTTTTTTGAGAACTTGTGAAAATATGGTGGAAAAATAATGAAAAACTATCACGAATTGATTTTTTTGGCGGAAAAATGAAGCTGCTGGTAGAAGGCTTCAAAAAAAAATGGCTTCTGCTTTTTGGTTCACATACAATTTGTATAGAATGCAAAATTGCTGAAAACAGTTCAAAGTCCATTTTCTCAAAACCATCTGTTTTAGTCTTTTTTTCTGTTTCTTCTTGTCTCTTCGAGTCTCTTCTTGTTAATTCTTGTCTCTTCTTATCTTTTCATCTCTCTTCTAGTCTTGTCTTGTTTCGTTTTGTCTCTTCTTGTATTTTCTTATCTTTTCATGTCTCTTCTCGTCTCTTTTGTCTCTTCTTGTTTTTTCTAGGCTCTTCTTGTCTCTACTTGTCTCTTCTTGTCTCTTCTAATCTCTTCTTGTCTCTTCTTGTCCCTTCTTGTCTTTTATGGTCTCTTCTGCTCTCTTTTCGTCTCTTCTCATCTCTTCTTGTCTCTTCTTTTCTCTTACTCTTATTTCTTCTTGTTTTAAAATATTTTTATTTTTATAAATATCTGATATTTTAGATAGTTCGTTGAAAAAAATCAAGTCAAATAATTATCTCCTCCCGCTCAGACTTCTCCGGCCAAGTGGCGGACAGGAGCCGACCGAGGACAGACACCACCCAGCGCCACTCAGCCAGCGCAGTGCCATCTAGAAATAACAGAACAGAAATAAGGTGTTATAAAATTTACGACCCGCGTGCTCTTATTTCGGGTGTTCTTTGTCTTCCGCCAACCCTCAAACTTTTACCGTGTATATTTTAAACTGTCGCAGACCTATTTCGGTAAAAGCGGTTTCGTTGTTGAATTTTTCTTCGTTTATTTTTTCTTTTGGTGACAAAGTCTGTCTGGTTCTCTAACCGGTGACGAGGACGAAGACGACGATGATGGAGAGGAGACGAGAGTCGACTGATGCTTAATTGATGGCACAATCTTTCGGGTTCGATCGGAAAAGATTTTTTTTTTGTCTAAAATGAAAAGAGCGAATTCTTCATGGTGCTCAGAAATAATAGCACAAATTGGTTCTATTCACTGGTTGTATGCTAATGGTGGATTGCTAGTCGAGATCGAAAAAAGAATTCTACGAATCTATCCAATTTGTCGATTGCGTGCTGTTTTATTAGGTGATACTATTGTCTGTTTTTGTAATGGGATAATAGGACAATAAAATTTGAAAACAAATAAATATAGCTTCGTTGAAAACGTAAGGTAACGATAGCTTCAGCAAGGTAAGCAGAATCATATGAATAACTGTGTCGGTACAGAACCATGTTTCAATACAGTTTCTATCGAATCAACATTCCTATTTTTGTCATAGATAACCTATATCAGTTCTGGAATTTTGCAGTGTTGGTAGCAGAGTTTGAAATGTAACGCAGCGTTAGCAGAACGTAATATTACTTTTTTATTTAGCGTTACAGAAGTTATTAGATGAAAATTGTACCTACTACCAAGAAAGTGAGTTTTAGAACTATCTCTAAACGCAGCAAAACAAAAATGTTTTTTTTTCTAAACAATGCTCACCAAAATAAATTATGTTGAAAATTGTCTCGAAAAGAATAATTTAAATTTGGCGCATTAGACCAAATTCTCAATGTAATGGATCGAAGAAGTCTCTAGCCCAGGCTTTGATTCAAGTGGTCATGGTAAGCATTTCCGAGTTTACTGATTTTATGTAGTGTTGTGTGCCTCCAAACACCTAGATATTATAAACGAATGAACTAACATTTGAACTAAAATTTTTAAACGCTAATCGAATCAGAAAAGGTTCAAAGAGATCCAATGCCATAAACAATCTTTTTTTTTCAAATGTATGTTTTTCGACGACCCATTCCAACTTGAATTGTGACAGTAGAAAACAATCCTAAGAAACCAAACCTCAACGAACCAAATAAATGTCAGTTCAGATTAGGGAAACCTTCCTTTTCGTCGGTAATCCTTGAGCCCCGAAGCGGATTCCAACAACCCACCTTCAACCACTCATGGGCTTCAACTAAAATCCCTGCATGCGACTGATGGAGCAAATGGTTGACTTAATCCACGGTAGCAGCTAGCTACCGAAGCTGTTTTTCGTAGGCTGCGTCGCGGTCTGTTTGAAGAAACGAAAAAATGATTCACATTCGAAGAATTTGTTAATGTGATTAAAAAAACCGTTTTCAAGCTGATAGTTGCCTACTTGCGTTGTGTGATCGCTAAGCATCTGGCAGAGGTGATCACGTTCGGCGAAGCAGCTTGCTTGCAACCGAAATTCTTTCTCCTTCAAAACAGTTTCAAAACAGTCCGTTACCATTCTAACTGTTTCAAATCGTGGAAAAATGAAGAAATGGGAGATTGTCACATTGAAATCAGGGAATTAAAAGACTAAACGACATCGACACAAGGTGACTGATAGGGGAGTAGAGATTGACACAAAAAAAATCGGTAACACTCGACAAGTCGAGATAACGATCGAGGCCAAACTAACCCTGGAACGACATTCTGAATGGAAGGGTCGCTACCAATTCCGCCGAAGAAGAACAACCGCGTCGAATCGATGCGATGTGATAACGATCTACCATCATCGTGTCGTCTCATGGCTTCTGTATTGCAGCAACATCTCCGACCCCAATAGCCAGCTGCCAGCTCTGGAGGTGATGCATTTCTAACGAGGTTAAATGAGCTCAAACAGATGCAGCCTTGGACGTAGCCAGGATTTCCATGGAAGAGGACTCCAAAGACATTCTTCACCAATATCTTACAAAATGCCAATGTTCGACACTTTACCCATCGTTTTGGGTAGTTTCATCCAGCAAAAGATCCAGAATTCCAGCAGACATTCTACAAAGTGTTCTTCAAAGATTCTTGGCAGAGAATCTGTCAGGAATTTCTCAGGATATTATCTTAAGATTTTTGTCAAGAGTTTACTTTAGGAATTCTTTTAGATGTTTGTCCATTATCTTAAGACTTTTCTAGGACTTAAATCATCTGAGTAAAATGCTTTTACCATAGAAAACATTGATTTTTTTTTCTGGGCCCCAACTCTCTGAAAAAAAAAAAAAACAAATACTGTCTGTTTCGCTCTAAAATTTTGTACACTGGTAAAAAATAATACAAACAGCAAGTTTGATACCCACTTTTGACGATATAAAATAAAAATCTACTGAAAAAATAGTGACTTTCAAACATTCAAAAAATTTATGTGCAAAACACACAGGTCAATTATTTTTCCCAGATTGCTTAGACCCCATTGAATCTGCTAGAAATATAAAAACTATAGGTTTGACGAAATTGTATTGAACTAAAAATATTTGTTGGACATTATTAAAAAACGGACTTTTTTTAAAAATCTCGAAAGGACAACCTCTAAACGTCATTTCTCAGAGTTCCATTCAAAAATTTGATTGTAACATCCTTAGCTACCATTTGGAGGTTGAGACCCCAAGTTTGCGGACAAAGTAAAATTTTGGAACACCCTACAAACGATATTTTGGAGTATGGGTTACCAAACTTTCCGGAAGCACGACTCACCTAATCGTCAAGTTAATTTTTTGTGACTCACAAATGAAAAATTGTAAGAAAATAAGTCCTGCATTTCCAGATTTCCAATTTTCTGAAGTTTCAATGACTGACAATCATATCGCATAGTTTCCCAAAATAAATTAAAAATAGTATTTAAACTTCAACTGGAAATAAGTCAGAATATGTATCTGTCACAATGTTTATGCATTTAAAAAAAAAATGGTTTATTGATAAAAATTAAGGATCTCGTGGACAATTTTTTACCCTACAAACGATATTTTGGAGTATGGGTTACCAAACTTTCCGGAAGCACGACTCACCTAATCGTCAAGTTAATTTTTTGTGACTCACAAATGAAAAATTGTAAGAAAATAAGTCCTGCATTTCCAGATTTCCAATTTTCTGAAGTTTCAATGACTGACAATCATATCGCATAGTTTCCCAAAATAAATTAAAAATAGTATTTAAACTTCAACTGGAAATAAGTCAGAATATGTATCTGTCACAATGTTTATGCATTTAAAAAAAAAATGGTTTATTGATAAAAATTAAGGATCTCGTGGACAATTTTTTACCATCTTAATTGGAACAATTATTTGAAATTTGTTGGAAATACTTCGAGTATTAATTTGAATATATATGAAGTCTTAAAATTCGATAGAAAATAATCCAGTTAGCACAAAATGTTATGAACATGTTGTAAATTTAAAAAAAAAAGACACTACACGTTAATGCTTCCAGTGGGCTATTTGCCCTTTGAAGGAAGCACCACACTAGACAACGGACTAGCATGCAACGCCCAGTGGCACAGTCAGAAAACATTCCTCTCGCAAAATTTTCGGCCTGAGGCGGGAATCGAACCCACACTCCTTAGCACGATGCGGCTAAATGCCTCGGTGACACTAACCGCACGGCTACGAAGCCCACGAATTATTTCTTGATCATTTTGTTTTATTAAATTTCTTGATCATTTTGTTTTATAATCGTTTTTTTCTATTTTTCTATTATTTATTTTCTATTATTTCAACGAATTAAAAATTGTTGAAGTGATTGCATTTCTACTAGTATGTTTTGATTCCTAGATTATAATTTATTTGGTTGAAATACACTCGTTGAAAAATTCGTAAATATTATTTGGCTTCTAGATAAATACTTGATAGCCGGGGGCTTGATAGCCGTAGCGGTAAACGCGCAGCTATTCAGCATGACCATGCTGAGGGTCGTGGGTTCGAATCCCGCTGGTCGAGGATCTTTTCGTGAAGAAAATTTTCTCGATTCCCAGGGCATAGAGTATCTTCGTACCTGCCACACGATATACACATGCAAAAATGGTTAATCGGCAAAGAAAGCTCTCAGTTAATAACTGTGGAAGTGCTCATAAGAACACTAATCTCAGAAGCAGGCTTTGTCCCAGTTGGGACGTAACGCCAGAAAGAAGAAGAAGAAGAAGATAAATACTTGAGACTTTGAAGAATAAACAAATCAGTTGAAATTTTTGAAGCTTCTCAAAACAAAATCAAATTTTGTTGGATATATCTTGCCGAACATTTCCTGAAACTTGTTAAAAATTCCCTGAGCTTTTTGAATAGATGAAAGCTTATCAAACTCCGATTTAAAATTGATTATGGCAGGACTTTGAACCTTTTGCTTCCTTCACTCAAACTTAATGTGTGGAATTAAATACTGTCTTGGTAACCATTAGGAAGCAGTTGACAAGTACCTTAGGATTCTATCCTGTTAGACCGAATGTTGTTGAGCCGAAGGCCATTAGGCCGAATACCCTAAGGCCGAAAGGGTCATTAGGCCGAAAATGGCAGACAGTTCTAATGAATCGTAATGGGTAACTAACAAGGGTAGCTCAGGTTAATTTGCATTACCTACAAGCCACCGAATGAATTTTTAAGTCAAATGAGTTGTTAGTCACTATAACATGATAATTTGCATGACCGTCCAACAACAATATCCGGAGAATATAACTTGAAAAAGTGAAAACTATAGATAAATGTGTTTTTGCCATTTGAAATAGTAGTAAATAGTCAAATCTAAAATCGGCCTAACGAACCTTTCGGCTTAACGATCCTTTTGGCCTAACGGTATTCGGACTAACGACATTTGGCCTAACGGCATTTATTCTAATGGGCTGCTCCCGTATATAAGAAGCATTAGACAAGTTATGCGAATATTACGAGATTAGATCGTTTTTCACGACCCCCTGAGTTTGGGAAACTTTTGTCTGGAGATATCTATGAGAACATCTTCAAGAGTTCATTTAGGGTTTCCTTCTTTAATTGGGTCCTAAAATTTTTAATGATATCTTGTTTTTATTCAATAACACGAAAGAACATCTCTTTAGCAATTTTTCCCGCTCAAATAACGGCTATATCATGTTTAAACTTTAATTTAAAAATTGGGTCCATACATGGATCTTGACACTTAAGATCATGTTTGACGTTCGCTTAGTCGACAAAAACACCACAGGGGTTTTAGCTTTAACACTGGGGTTGTTCCTATCTGACATTTCGGAAGGACTCAAACCAACGGAAAATATTAGAAAATTGAGTAAACATGTGTTATTGGTCTAAACTTAAGCGTTTGGCACTAAAATTGGGACAGGGCTTTAGGACCATATTCTGTAAGAATGTGCATAATTAAAGCGATTACTTAAAGATCTTTGAGAAATTGCAACAGATATTCATCAGAGATTTCTATTGAAATTTTCCCAGGAATCCCTCAAAAAGTTCCTGGTCCTTCATCAGAATTAGTCTAGAATTCTTGAGAGGAATTCCCGAAAAAAAATTGTTTTTAATCAAACAACAAATATTTTGAGCAATTTCTTTGGATCTATTCCTATTATATCATTTGAGTTATTCCTGGATTCATTGTTGGACCTGGAAAATATGACTTGATTTAATGGGATTTAATCCTACAGAAATCTCTGCATAGAGTGGTAGAAAAATATTGGTGTACACTAGGGTGTGGCTTATTTTTCGAATGTTCTCAAAATCAAAAATTCGTGTGTTCTTCTGAACTCAAACCACATCAAAAAAGAATCCTCAAAGTCAAAAATTGAGATTTAGGGGTGACTGCAAGCGACTTGAAGATGAATTTTCAAGTTACAATAATATGACCCTTCATGAAAGTCTACATTATTGTGCTATGTTTTTTATCAATTTTGAAACTTTTGGCATGATTCTCTAAAAATTAAATTTATGAAATTTAAATTTATGAAAAGTTTTCTAATCACCAAACTTGTCATAAATCAAAACTGCATTTAGTTAAAAGTAGTTTTCTCCAAATTTTTCCTTGCCTTACTTAAAAATTCATCTTTGTTAGACCACAACTTCATTAATGCTCAACCGATTCAAAAAATTTTCACATGCTTTTAAAGCTAACTTAATTGTTTTTAAACTGTGTATACTGTGTATGGGTTTGTCTCAGTTATTTAACAAAAACTGCACAAATACATATTTTGTAAAGAAAAATACCATTATTTTTCATATGTTTTTTTTTTGTTTGCAAGCCAATTGTTATCACTAAAACTGAAACTGGTTTTTCTCATGTGTTAAACTTTCAAAAAGGTCTTGCATTTATTGAAAAATCTTCGCTTTATTCAACTCGTATTTATAACAAGATGCGTTGTGTTGTTGGGAAGCTTTTTTTTTGAATGACTAAGTCAAAATTATTTTTAACTTAGAATTTTTTGAACACAGTTTGAAAACAACTGAATAAACTTCTAAAGCGTGTAAAAAGATTCGGAATCGGTTCATGAAGTTATGTCCCAACAATGATTTTTTTTTAACAAAATAAGAAAAAAAATGGAGAAATTTTTTCTAACTAAGACTATTTTTCATTTTGGACGAAGTTCTAAAAGGTATTCATAAACATAATTTTGAAGAGAACGGTGCTACATTCTTTCAAAATTGGTTAGAAAATAATGAAGTTATGGAGACTTCAATGAAGATAATATTTTAAAACTTGAGAACATTCTAGAAATAAGCCTCACCCTAGTGTTTACCTTATTGAAAATCAAGACAACATACTTGAAGGTACTCAGAAAGTAGCTTCAGGAAGTATTTTAAAATAATTTAAAAAAACTTAAATAATTCAAAAATAATTGATTTTTTTTATCAAAATATCTTGTTATAGGGTAGTTTTTGTTAAATAACTAGGTCATTTTTTTTTTGTTTAATTGGTTGTATGCACAGTTTAAAAACAACTGAATAAGCTTCAATAGTATGTAAAAAGATTTGTCATTGGTTGAGTAATTATGATTATGATTATGAAATAAAAAAAAAATATTTTTTTGTAAAATAAGAAAAATAGAAAAAAACTGGCCTTATTTAAAAATTAACTAAGACTTATATTGATTTTAAAAAAATGTATGCTTTACAAAATATTCACAAACTTCATTTTGAAGAGAATGGTGCTAAATGCTTTCGAAATTGGTTAGAAAATAACAAAGTTTTGGTAACTTCAATGAAGGTAAGATTTTAAAACTTGAGAGCATTCTAGAAATAAGCCGCGCCCTAGTGTATACCCTGGTAAAAATCAAGACAACATACTTCAAGAAGTTCAGGTACTCAAAAAGTAGCTTCAGAAAAAAAAATAAAACTAATGAAAAAAAAACTTGAATAATCCTAAAATAAATACTTTTTTCATCAAAATATCTTGGTTATGGGTAGTTTTTGTTAAATAACTAAGTCAAAACATTTTTCTGGTTTAATTGGCTGTATACAGAGTTTTAAAACAACTAAATACTCTTCAAAATATGTGAAAATATTTGTAATCGGTTGAGTAATTGAGTTAAAATAAAAAAAAAAAAACATGGAGAAACTTGGTCTTAGTTAAAAAACTAAGGCTAATTTAGATTTAAGAAAAAAATGATGTTCTACAACATATGCATACATTTCATTTGAAAGAGAATGGTGCTAAATGCTTTCAAAATTGGTTGGAAAATAACGAAGTTATAGTGACTTCAATGAAGGTAATATTTTAAAACTTGAGAACATTCTAGAAATAAGCCGCACCCTAGTGTATACTCTGGTAAAAATAAAGACAACATACTTGAAGAAGTTCAAGTACTCAGGAAGTAGCTTTACAATTTTTGAAGAGTTTCAACATACTTAAAACATTTAAAAAATAAAACCCTTTTGAGATCTCTTAGGAAATCCCTGCCCTGATAAATCCTTGCGTGGGAGTGTTTTCAATGAAATTGTTGATCAATTATCCAAAATTTCTTGTAGGAATACTCTATATTTTTTTAAAGGGTTTTGTTATAGAAATTAAGAAATTTTGAACATTTTTTTCGGAACTCCTATGGAATTTTCTAGCAAAATGCTTCAACATGTTTAAGAGTTATTCTAAGAGGAATTTATATTAGGCTTATAGACAAATTTATACCTGGAATCCTTGTTAACATATCTGATAAAATTTCTAAGAAAACTTCTGGATGCTTTTCAGTTTATATTTCTGGAGAAATTGCTGAAAGACTTCCTTAAGACTTAAGGGACATCATATTTTAACAGTAGCCCTAATCTTTTACTCCCTTGGTTGCTTTCGATTGTAATTTTCTTTTATCTTCCAAAGGATTTAAGGTCATTCAAAATTGACGTCCATCATTTGGGGGAGGAGGAGTGGTGGTCATTCTGCGAAAGTGTGACAGTACATGTATAAGGTATTCGAAAAAGCGAGACGGAGGGGGGAGGGGATCCATATATCCCAAAAAACGATGGACGTCATATTTGAATCGTCCCTTTCTACGTTTTGGTATATATTTTATCCAGAAACAGGGAAAATACACACCGAAACGGTAAATAATAATAAACATATGTTACTAAATGAGCTAAAAATGTTAAATAAAAATGATTTTTTTTTTTGGAGAAGTTTTTCAGGGAAAAGAAACTTTGGAGTATTTGCATGGACTTATTCTAAACAGAATTCAAGAAGAATTTCAAAAAGCAATTTAAAAACTGTCTTAAGGCGAAGTAGGCCGTCATTGAAATTTGTACGCGTCGTTAATGATTGTTGCTAATTCATCTGATTTCGAATCAAAGAAAATCAGTTGGTTTTGCACTGACACAGCTGAAAAACTGTCAGCATCCTCTATGCATGTTAGCGCATACAGTGATACTTTTTCAAGTCAATATAAAGTATCAAGACTAAGTTTTATCACTTTGAAATGCAAGCTGAAAAATCATCATTGTTGCCAAAACGAATGACGGGCTACTTAGCCTTAAGGATTCACTCAAACTATTGAGCGAAAACAAAAACGCAAGAATTTTTGAAAAACATCTTGAAAGGATTACTGAAAAACCCTTACCAAATCCCTTCACAAACTTCGATTGCAACTCCTGGACGATATCGAGATGGAATGCACAAGGAAACTATCTAAAAAATGCTTAGAATTGCTTAGAGGTGCCATTGGTAGGGTTGTTAGACAAACACTTGAAAAAATCCTTAAAAAACCGTTTATTTTGAAGAAATCATTGTCAAAACTACTGAAACAATTAATGAAGCAATATCCTCGACATTAATGTTTTCTAAAAATTCCTGGTTTAAGTTTTAGAACAGTCTTTCAAAATTTTTGGTTTGAAAATATTTCAAGAAACTCGACTCTCGACTTATTCATAAAAAAAATCAAATCGAGTTCTCAGAAGAAATATCTGGAGAAATTTCTGACGACTCTCTGAAGAAATTCAAAATATCTCCTGAAAATTAATTTGGATATAAAATACTGCAGTAATGCTGGACAGATTTCCTGAAAAATCTAAGAAAAACATCTAAAAGAATATTTCAAGAAAATACTTGAGAGATTCCTTGTCG
Source organism: Aedes aegypti (assembly GCF_002204515.2). Lineage (NCBI taxonomy): Eukaryota > Metazoa > Arthropoda > Insecta > Diptera > Culicidae > Aedes > Aedes aegypti. The sequence continues at coordinate 148,024,779 of NC_035108.1, forward strand.
AATCTACCACCCATATTTCTTTGAATTATTGTGAATAGTGTTTGGAAGGTTCATTCTGGTTTCTTTACGAGATCTTTGGTACCGTAATCTGGGGTTCTCCTTCTAGTTCCGCCTATGAGCGCAACGATTGCATTTCGTGCCTTAAAAAAAAATCAACAAATTGAAAATATTTTACGATACAATCGTTTCGAAATCATCTAAACGCCCGTTCGGCAGTTACATAGACGGAGGCATCATTGTATGCAAAGTAACAATTTTTCAACACCTTTTCCGCGCTTCGCAAAGCGCAAATCCTTCGTGTGCAATCACCACCGCACCGCACCAGAGGAAAGCAGCTTAGGAAAAATCGTGATGCCGGGCCATCTGGGGGTACAACCTGTCCTGTCGGATTGGCAATGCAATGGTGCAGCGAGAGCCAACCGGCCACGGAATAACGAAACAAATAGCCACCATCAGAAAGCACTTATGTTCGCTTACATCCCCCTCCCTCTCTTATTGTTCCCTCTGCCACGATGGGGTTTATGAAATGATAGACATGCATACCGCGCGGCAGTCAACGTATGAGCTAGGGTGGCTCATAAAACTGTGAAAATCTTAAGTTACACCCACCAAATCTATTTCCCGTAAAAGAGTAGAGAGCTCAACGGCTTCCTAAAGTGAGATAAACCTCAGCATTGCCTTCCCATCCCTATTTGATCTACATTTGGGTACAGCTGGCGTCGGTATTGCTTAGTTCAAAGAATGTGAACTCTAATACTTGTCAATCGAGGGTGCACCTAATCCTAAGTAGCATCCGTTGGTTCCTTATGGCCGAAAAGGAATGGCAGTCTCAGTTTTATTGATAGGAGAATCTTGCTGTCACTAACGAAATAATGGCATCGACTATAGTGTATCCAATTGGCGAAAATGTAGATGGAATAATTTTTCCCATATATTTGGTCGAATTACTCCATACAAACTTTAAACTCGTTTAGCTTCCGTTAGAGTTGATGGATTCCACTCAATTTTCCACGGTACCTTCTGGGGGTCCAAAGGAACAATTTTAGGGATGTACTTAAGATTTTTACAGCTTGTTGTTTTTCCATTTATATATGGGCCACCTTAGTATACGGGCTCCAAACTGACCAACAACATCCAAAGCTCTCCTCATATGCGAAACGAGTGGATAACCCCCTCTCGAAGATCGCAGGAATGCCAAAAGGCAGCACACCTACCCCCACACACACATCGACATACACCGACACATTATTGTTTTGTGTCAAATTGCTATTCAAATAATTCATTATACGAAACATTATAGTTATTATTGGACGGAGCGCAAAAATAACAGTTATTTTCCTCCCGCAATCTCGGGCCCGCTTTCAGTGCCCGGTGAAAATGCATTCGCGCGCGGAGCGGTTCAAGAGTACGTATGGTTCAAGCAAGCTCAGCGAGGTTCCGGGCGGGAGAATTTATAGAGGCGATTTTTTTGCCCGGAAGGCCCAATCCATCGATCTTGGGGTTGATATCTAAATTTATATGTTTCAATAATGCGCGGCCGAGCGACCGCGGATCGTTCCTTGCTCGAAGAGTGGAGTGGAGAGGATACTGGTGGAGTGATGACCTCGATCTGCAGAAGATGCCTTCTGGTTGGTATTTCGGTGTGGAACGGGAAATGTGCGGGAGTGACGGTTTGATCGATTGATCCGGTGGTGGTCGATTGAGTGCAATTTCTTGAGACGGAACATGTGGGGTCAGCTATTATGGAAAGAAGAATTTAATTTGCAACCTTGTAAAACGCGTACCGGTTCGAGTCTGATGAGAAATATGAGCAATAACTTTTGAATGAGGTACCGTTCTGAATTCCAGACAAATCCATATTTTGTGAACTTATTTTTGAACGATGAATGTTTCCAAGTTCGGTTTTAATGGTCTAATGGCTACTGCTTCTGCTTCATAAGCAGAATGTCATAGCTTCAATCCCAGGCCCGTTCGTTTCATCGTACTTGTATCTTTCACTTGCTTCTTTCTTTATCTCTTGATCTTTTACACTTAAATTATATGTTTATATTGCTAGAGCCATAAACGCCCAAGAAACCGTTTCCTTCTTCCATAGTTATAGCACGCCTTTCCTTACGCCTGATACATAGGCAGTCTGCTAACCAAAAGCAAGTCTCTTTGGTCATGAAAATTACCTTACCCCTATACCTTCCCGCATGAGTTGGCGTAGATTCAGTGGTATATACGGTCTACTGTGAGAGCCAGTTCAATGCATCATCAATTCCTCACTATTCCCCTAATTGGTCTGCATTCTGACGAGGCAGGCGCCATAGTTGCCTAAAAATAGGAGATCACCTGCCCTTATACACTGAGGGTGCCTGTTAGTCAAAAGCAGTCATCTGGTAGGTTTCTTGTGTAAGTGCAGCTAATCTGGCGATACTGGAGTAGCAACCATGGGCGACCAATCAAGCTTGAACTGAAGAATAACACTCCTAAACATTTTGCAGCCTTTCAATTTATTTACAGTAAATATACAGTACAAGCGCTAGTATCATTCCAAAGCCTTGAGAATAGTTTTCAGAAAACAACTATAGGAAATAGGAACTTGGCAAGAGAGGCCATTTTATGAATCCGCTCGTTTTAGGCTCTTGGCTGCTATTGAGAAAATCCGCTGCCCTAAAACTGTAGATCACGAACTACGATCGGTGCATCCAAAAGTGGACACTTCATTCAGTGCGAAACATGAAGTTGGGGTTACAGAGTTAAAATAAGTTATTCGATTGAAACTGGCAATGGTCGAATCTGTATGTTGAGAATTCAAGGCAAGTTCTTTAACTGCAGCCTGATCTGCATATACGCGCCCACGAAAGATAAGCCCGATGACCTGATGGATGAGTTCGATGAGAGCATAAGTCCTACGGCGACGTGGCAAATGCGAAGTTTGTAAAAGAAAACTTATTCGGACAAGTCGTTTTAATGAAAATTAGTTAAACCTACTTGGTGCATAAGAATATCCGCAAACACATATGACGACACATGTGTGGGATCCTATCCACGATAACTGTGACAACAACAACAATGTGGGATGACTCGACTCGATTTGCTCGATAAAGGGAGCAAGAGAGTGACATATGTGAAGAATGGAGCCTTACTCTGCGACATATCTTCATTAATCCATAGGATCGTCAATCTAAATGTCAAATCTTGAGATAAATGTGTACGCAGATGATGAGGCCATCGAAGTTCGTGGGAAGTACTTTACACGATTTCCAGACTGCGATTGCGATGAGTGGTAAACGTTACACTGGAAATGGTGTAGATGAGAGTGCCCTTCTAAAATTATTAATGTGCATTTTTTTAGGAACAATGGTAAAGCAGACTTTTTTCGGATGACACTCAAATTAAAATTCGAATCTTTAACTTAGAAAACGATATTTTTGACAACCGACCTGGTAATGAAATAAGTACCACGAATGGAAACTGATAACTGGAATGTCAAGACGTTAAATGAACCCAGACGAGCGAGTCTTTTGGCTCGTGAACTGCAGAAGGTTGGAGTGGGCGTGGCCACCATTTAAGAAGTAGGGTGGCCTAGATCTGGAGAACGCGAATTCCGGGTGGTTGATCCCATCGCCAAAACTACGTTCAAATATAACATCTACCACAGTAGCAGCAATAAGGCAGACCCTGGAGTCGGTTTCATAGTGATCGTGAAGCAGATGAAACGCGTTATGAAGTGGAAACCGATTAGCGAGCGAATTTGTGTACTGAGGATGAGTACAACCTGATCAACATCTACGCACCGACCAATGACAAACCCGATGACGTGAAGGACGCGTTCTATGAAGGCCTTGATAAGGCCTATAGAAAGTGAAATCATCATCTGAGATCCAAACGCTCAGGTCGGAAGAGGGCTTTTTCCGTCCAATCATTGGTAAGGAAAGCCTTCACTCCGACAACGGCCTACGAGTAGTGAAGGCCTACGACGAGCGCGGTTATCAACTGTAGCGAATTCAAGACCACAGCGAACAATGCATTGTTTTTTTCACCATAAACAGGAAAAGAAATAATCTTTCTAATGCCGACAAAACTTCTGATAACTCTGTAACCATAAGAGATAGAACAGTAGTTTCCTCGGCAAAAAGTTGCGCAATCAAAAGTTCTAAAAGTGTTTGGAACAAAGTTTTTGCGAGAAATTATCGTATAAAAAGTTATCAATTAAAAACTGATTTTTCAGTACCACCTTAACTTTTTTGTTCATTAAAATCATAACTCGCGAACCAGAAGAGATAGAAATTTGGGTTCTTCGGCAAAGTTGCTCCAAATCGATTATTCTAAAACATTGTAGAACATTATGTAGTCCTAAATGCGTCAGCAAAAAAGTTTATGTGCTGATCTCGTAAACCATGTGGGCCACCCTAATTTCACATATCTGAAAAAAATGTCTGAAAAATATGGAGAAACTTTGCCGAAGACACCATACATCTAAAATTGACGGTTTAGGCGCAATCATTTTTGTCTTCCTAGTTATGGCTTTGGGACCAATGTGCAATGTGATTCAATATGCAGCGCCTCTCAGCAGACAATGTTACAACTGAATACCAACAAAAGCTGGACGAGCGCATAAGTGAGATCAATGTAAGCGAAAACCACAACAATCAATGCTCGAAGACGCCCCAGAAGCAGACAGTTTGACGAAGAGTGCCAGAGGGTGACAGATGAGAAGAACGTTGCCAGACGTCCGATGTTAGTGTCTGGCACCAGGCGGAATAGAGGGCGGTACAAGGAAGCAAGGTCAGCTGAAAAACGAATTCATCGCAGGAAGAAGAGTGTGATGACAATGTGATAGCCGAGGCGCAAAACTGTATGGAGCAGATCGATATGCGACGATTCTATGAAACTGTCAAGGGCGTGCGGAGAAAATCTGAAGGTAATTCGCTGACAGCTAAAACGATGGCGACTGCCAGGTGGAGAGAGCACTTCGAAACGTTACTGAATGGAGGGAGCGAAAGAGCATCGCATCTGCTTCAAGTCTTGACACAATGATAACATGACACCTTATCGTTCAATCGGCGTCGATTCCATTCAACCTAAGCTATTCTAGAATAAAAAATCGATTATCATCGCCATAGATTAGTAACACTCCATCGCTCACTAAAACCACGAGCACAAAACAATTTTCTTTGGTTAGAATTCTGAATTTATGTCACGAAATTCTAATCGAATTAAAATACTTTCGCGTGGAGCTTTACCGACCTTTCCACTTCTCGGTTGATTCACCCATCGAGGAGAATTCCGCCATCCGCCTTGGAGACTGCAGCAGCGAAGAAACGGCAGCCGATCGTTTGTCGATTCGAAACGATTGTCATAAATTGGTTATTTATGGGGCAACAACGAACAAACCGCGCGCGCGGGAACAGAAATTAAAATAATATTTTCCCGTGTTGGGTCCTCTCCTCAGAAAGGCTGTTGGGTTTTTTCTCGCTCTCTTTCGTTTTCTTTCGGGAACAATTGGTTTATTAGAGGGTGATCCCCGGGTTCTCAGCGGGATGAATAATGCATTTTTAAAAGTCGAACTTTATCAAACCGAACGGCTTGGTTCCTTTCGGGGACTGAGGTTAGGGTTGGGAGGCGAAGAAATTTAATTTATTGGATTAAACGGCTTGCTCTTCTGCCTTTGGAATGGAAAGGTAAGGTAGCAGCGACTCGGCAGCAAGTAGCAGGTAGATTTTTCGTCATCGAACAATTTTTCACACCCTTCTTTGGCTTTGATCTTCTGGCAGCCGAAAAAGTCAAGCGCATTTTTTTTCAGAAGGAAAGAGCAGGAAATAAATCAATCGATTCGGAGGCCTTGCCAATGAATTGCTAATTAGTTAGGTGCTATTTACATTGGAATGAGGTTAAGTGGCAGCACTGCCTGCTGGCAGTGTTGCCAAGGTTGCGATTCAGTTCATAGGCGAAGATAGACCAATATCAAATCGATCATATTTCTCACTGCAGCGATCATGCCCTCAGGGTTGGCATGCGCTGTGTTCGGCACTTATCTACGGTCCGGAGTCGTGTATTTGAATTTAATAGCATTTTATAGCCACACTTTTGTTTTACTGCTAGGCCACGCTCGCGAGAGATCGAATCAACGAAATCTCGGAAAAATCCACCGCTAGTCACTGCAGGTATGCAGTCGGTAATCGTCACCTTTATGTATTATCGTTGTTGTCTCCGAAAAACACCCCTCGGGGGGGTTCGCCCTGGCCAGCTGGGGAGATCTAGCTACGAGATAGCGTGTGTGCACCGTTTCCAAACAATCCCCAGTACATGTCTTGTCGTTTAATGGCCGTCCATCGATCGATCGATATCCACGCGCGATCTAGAGTATTCGTTCATTAAAAGCGTGACGACGATAGGTGACTGCTGCTGCTGCAATTTCGCACCTTGATAGAGGAAGAATTTTCTCGGCTATCGATGGTTCGGATCGACCCTTGATTGCACTACATTTCCATTGAATGCGAAGGAATTGGAGCGATAAGCAGCGAAGTGACGATTCCGACTAGATGTGATCCAAAGATAACATCTCCATCGCACAATGGTCCGAATCGACAATGTTGTTGGAAAAAGCTAATATCTCTGTTTTCGTTGATTTTAGACGTATGTTTTCAGAAAATTTGTTCGTTATTGAGTTTTGAATCTTCTTAGCAAAATACTTGGATAGGGTTGTTTTTAGTCAGGTGTAAATTTGGAATCAATCTCTTTCGTTTTAGGTAATTTATGGTTGAGTTTATCAGCAAACTTTCAGTATATGGTTTCATGATGATCTGCTACTGGAGACACTATTGAGCTAAGTAAATCGAATCCAAAAGTCTAAATTTAGTTTGGAACTAAATCATCTATTTTTTGTTCAACTTATTTGTTTTAGATTCTACGTAAATGTGGTCTTCAAAAGTGTTGTAGAAAGTGAGTAGTAGTTGATACGTTAAATCCGTTGCATGCTCTTTTGTGGGCGAGCGACGAAATCCGGATCGCGTTTTCACTCTTTGCAGTTACGAGAAGAGTATCGGTTCAGAGTATTTCAAGTTATATCTTTATCGTTAACCATAACAAGTCCTTTCCCATATCCAAACTCCCAGTGTCTTCTATTGGAAGTGCAGAGGACTCCTCGGCTTCCATAGAGCTAGTAACACGACAACATTTCCTTGCCATCCCCAAATTGACCTGCATTCGGACGCATCCAGCGTCGTTATTGTTTGTTATAATAATGAGAGTATGCTACTGATCCTGATTAGCGTCTGTTGGTTCCCCGTGTAATAACAGCTGTTGTTGCAATAACGGAGTGGCAACTGTGGGCGGCCAATCATGCCCATACTCACGCTCTTCAGAAGTGTTGTAGAAAGTGAAAGTAATGATACACACTTGTGCTGAAATTGCAAGTACTTGTCATTTCAAAAATTGTAAGATATTTAGAATATTTCTCAATTTCAATACTTTGATCCTCTTTTTCTAGAAACTCTTCTACGATTTATTTGGTCTCATCTGACCAGCTATTCAGCTTTGTAGCCAACTGGTTTCTCACGCTGACTTTGATTATGATCATTACCTGCTACATTCAAAATTTGCTATGATTTCTCAATCCTATCAGTTCCACTTTCAATTATTTAAGTAATCTTGACGTAATATTTCTTTGCAAACGATATTTGATGTAGACAATGTTCTCGAAGCTCTATCAAATTCAATTGAATCTGTTAATAACGACTGTCTTGAACTCTTTATTCGCTTTAAAAACGTCTAAAATAAGACAAGTTCAAAGTACTTGCGATCCTGCTATTAAAAACATATGCCAGGATCTGCAAAAAGGAATAAATAAATGTTTTGTTAATTGTAAATTAAAAAAAATTGAATGTATAATTTCTCAATTAGACTATGGCTCTAAGCCTCATAAGAACACGAAGCTGCAGTGTTTGGATTTTGTATCCGAATAAGGCGATCGATCCATATTCGGAGAGTGTAACAGTTCGTGGCACATCGCAATCGGAGAGCCCTATGAATGTTGATATTCACTCTCGTTTCGGAAGGTGGCGAGAGAGCGTTCAAGAGCAGTAACTCTCACGGACTACAACGGTATCGAGCCATTCAGATCACTCACTCTATTTCTCGATCAGAATGAGAATGTATCAGCACAATTAGTGCTCTTTTTTTCTTAAGTGGCTCGTTACTTTCCGCGAATAATAAATGTCATGCGTGTTGTGTGAATGCATTCGGATAAATGGGATGAAATTATGGCTCGTATGTCAATGATCGTAAAATCTTCCAAAGCCTGCTACACGGAGAAAAATCGACCTAGTTTGATTCAACCAATTTTTTTTTTGTTGAATTTCATACTAAAAAATTTGTTGTTTTGAAATCGAAATTAATTGTTTCAAAATTAGGGTTTTTGTTGAAACAAACTAATGGATTGAGTATTTTGAACCCATTTATTCCCGGTTTAGCAACAATAAAAAAAGTTCTTCCAAACTAATTTCTTAGTCGTTTCTAATCAATGTGGATGTTGTTTTTACTAATATTTAGGTTATAGAATTTTGATTTGACAAGTTAAAATCAAACTAAAAACATTAGATTATTAAAAATTTTGAAATTTTGAAACAAACTAAGCTTTTGTTAGAAAAAATATCAAAATAAGGAATTAGCTAAAATAAATTGGATTTTCAAGCTGTTTCTTTCGGTTTCACCTGTTCTAAACTTTTCCCTGTTGAAACAGCGGCCACCATTACTCTTTATATAAAATATTGTGAAAAAGTAACGAAGGCAGTGAAACGATTATTCAGATAATAAGTTATCATCAAATTGTTTCAATAGCTTCGCATACATTTAAGTTTAATTTAAGATTTCAGAATATCTTATCTAGAAAGATTAAATGCTTTTCATAAGAGGATCCGGCCATGAAGCAATCGATTGTTTCATAGGTAGCACATCCATTCTTAAATTTAATCTAGAAATTTTGTTTGTTTTCAGTCCCATCTTGATAAATCCAAACTGAATTTCCTGGTCTAAAACAACATAGAATGTTGGTTGTTTTGTTTGTTGTCAAATAAAACAACCAACATTCTATGTTGTTTAAAGCTAGTTTCAGTTTAATTTCAATTTAAATCTGTATTGAAAACAACATTGGTATTTAGTTTGTTTCAAACAACCTGTTTTGTTGACTCAAACCAAAGTTTTGTTTGTGCAAAATTTAACCTAATATTTTGGTTGAATTGAACTAAATCTTTGTTGAGATTATTTTTTATTTTTCTCCGTGTAAGCTGAGTTACAGTCTCCGTAGTAGTCGAGATCTGAGAGAGAGGAGACAGCTGGTTTAGATTGCGAGCTCCCAAAAGTCAAGGGAACCTGTCACCAACTGTCACTGGAAAACCCGCACATTCGAAAGGCAGAACGTGAAAAACCGTCAGAATTCAAGTAAACGTAATTAAAATTTCTAGGTGTTTTTCGAAGATTTCAAATTTAAAAAAGTTGAATACCTAAATACAGCTGTGTGTTGGCAAACTGATATTGATTTTATTCATCTTCATATTCGTTTCATAGTGTACAACAAAAAAAAAAGGAATATGATTTTGACCAAAATAAGTTCATCTGAACGTTGTGCACAACCCAAGAATTAGAGAAAGAAGTCAAAGAAGGTAAGAAAACAAACCAACTGTCAGTGAGCTGTCTCCTCTCTTTGAGGTCGAGATGTATTGAGATTTAATAAGATTTTATAATTTAAAATTTGAGAGGCTTGAGTTTTTTAAAATGAATTTCTTAAAAAAAAAATGATAATTTTTGACTTCATTTACCAACGCTTATCTCATAATAGGGTCCCTAATTTTGCGTGAAATATTTTTAATCAATAACACGATAGAACATATTCTTTAAACAACTATCATAATTGAAAAAAACGCGTTCAAATTTATTTCTTGATATTTATGAATATCTTTGACATTCAATTCGTCGACAAAAACCTTCACAGGTTTTGCTTTTCTGACATAAGGGTTCTGACATTTCAGAAGGTACACGGAAAATGTATGTCATCCAATAGGGATGGTACACAAAATATGTCACGTTAAATTTCGACTTTTTCGACTCCCTCCTCCGTCTTGACGTGTTTCTTGTATGAGTCCTCTAAAAATTGTGTAAGGTTTGTCATGCCTGAACCGCCCCTCTTTGGAGCGTGACATGATTTGTGTACAACCCATTATCTGAATTAAAATGTAGAGATACGAAACAACGAGGCTTTCCTTTGCCGAGTGGTTAAAGTCTACGGCTTCAAAGCAAAACCATGCTGAAGGTGTCTGGGTTCGATTTCCGGTCGGTCCAGGATCTTTTCGTAATGGAAATTTCCTTGACTTCCCTGGTAATATCGTACCTGCCACACAATATACGAATGCGAAAATTGTAACTTTGGCAAAGAAAGCTCTCATCAAAATGGGCAAATTTTAGAGCTACAGAAAAACTTTTTTCGGCAAAGTTGATCAAAATTTGAAGTTCTACTACTCTGCCCATAACTGCATAACAGTCACATTCGACATTTTTGACAATTTTGAGTTAATACCGGGGAGAGTCATCAAATGACAAATACTTTCGATCCACCTACTAAAATCTGCGAGATTGTTCTAGAAAATTCGAAAAAAAATACCAAGTTGTTTTGTCACACTGGCAATTGTAACCGCATAACAGTCACATTGAGATTATACATGAGCTTCATAATGCAGTGGCAACGAAATTTCTATCAGAATTTTTTTTTGACTATTCACCCAATAAGTGATATGAGTTGTACAAAATTTCAGCCTCAAATAAGCACTTTTGAATTCTTAATGATTTTTTGAAATATCACTTCCCTCCCATACTGCAATAAAATGCAAACTTGGTATCCCATTTACTCAATGCCTACTTTTGTCGAATGTTACAAATATGCAGTTATGGGCAGTACTTTGCCTAAGAGATTATACCATTATTTTTTGTAAATAAGGAAGTTGATTATATTATTTATGTGATATTGTGGACCATCAATATCACATATCACATGTTTCAAATAACACAGTATGAAAGCTCACATTTTTATAAACAATTTTGTGGAAGATCAATTTTGTCTTAAATTTCATTTTTATGCTCAAAGTGCAAGTAATAAAAAAATACATACGATTAAAATCTTCAAAATAATTTCATAGCCCTTTCTTTCTTATTTCAGATTTATCCGCAAAGTAGTCTATGAACAACTTTTGAAACTTAACAATACGCAAATTTCCTTGCAAAAATATTTTTGATATCTATTTAAGTTCAAAAGTTATCAAAGGTAATTAAAATCATTTGTTTTTCAAGGCATTTTACAACACATCTGTAATTTTTTGATATAATATACAATTTGATTTTGTCTTTTGAATGCTGTCAAAAATATTTTTTAAGTTTGCTCCAATCAGAGATTTTCACAATCAAAGCAGACATGTGTTTTCGTGAGAAAAACAACAATAACTCCCAAACAGGAGAAGATAGCAAGTTTCTTCACTCACCAAATTACGCATTTTTCAAACCTCTAGAAGTGTTTCATAGACTACTTTGATGAGATATTTGAATTGAAAACGCTAGAACTAGAAAACCAGTTTTGGTCGGGCGTGACCATAGGAAAAAAAAGCTCTTAATAGATCAATTCAATGGATACAAAAAAACTTTTTTTGCCAAAGTTGCTTGAAATTGAATGGTTTACAACTTTGCTGAAGTATGTATAATATAATGTCTAAAAATAAGAAAGTTAGTTACACAATTTCAATGAAAATTTGGTCCACCAGAATTTTCAATAACACCAATAACTAATACAAACAACTTTGTAGAAAACCGTTTTGGTCTAATGTTTCATTCTAAAGCTTAAAATGCATCTTTCCGCGTAAAACTGCTTTCTGGACCATAGTGCATTGCGAGAAGGGCATTTTTAAAGAAAAAAAAAAAAAACTAACAAAAACTTTTCAATTCAGAGAATTTTATTGAAATCTGTTATGCTGTTCACGTAGGCGTGAAATGCATCATATATTACTTGTAATTTTGATAAATCAAATTTGATTTATAAAAATATGTTTTTCTTCATTTCTGTACATAATTTACGCTTATATCTAGCATATTAAATAACTAAAAAACAGTGCACATAATTAAACATATTTTGGAGGTAAAGTGCCGTCAATGAATGAAATACAAGTTTTTAAAGCTCAATCAATTGAAATTTGAGGGGACCATAAAAGATCCATCGGTTGTAGAGTTGTAGAGAGTCGACTGTATTAGAGTTATTAGTACTTTATTTTTATAAATTTGATGATAACTTATGAATGACAAGAATTTAGTAACTAGCGATGTTGCATAAAATGTGTATCATACCTTTCCCTACAATGATTCTGAAAGTTTAACAGTTCGGTCGTCGCGCTGTTGTATTTTATACAACACTGGTGAAAAAACCTCGCTTTTCGATCACAACAGCAGCGTGGTGGTTCTGACGGTGGTCAACCACGCGGCGACTGGAAGGTTAAATAAAAAAACAAAAAAATTGGACGAAAAAAATTGTTTTTTTTTTCAATCTTTAATCTAAGTTAACTTTAGAAGTCGATTAACCGAGCACAAATGAAAAGTTGGATCAATAATGTCTCAAGTAAATTTGTTCATAACGACAATTTCCTAAAAGATTGCCGAGTAACTCAACCACAAATTGTCTAAAACAGAAAAGTTTGATTCAAAGCTTAAACCGAAATATGAGCCTTCTTTATCCTAGTGTGTTCGATTCCTGGTCGATCGAGAATCTTTTTGTAATGGAATTTTTTTGACTTCCCTAATTATTAAAGTATCATCGTACTTGCCACAGGAAATACGAGTGCAAAAATGACAGCTTTGGGAAAGAAAGCTCACAGTCATTAACTGTGGAAATGCTCGTAGAACAATAAACTGAGAAGCAGACGTTGTCACAGTAAGGATGTTATATCAAGGAAATGAAGTTTCAAGTTGTTTTTTCTTCTAAATGGTCGATTCGGACCATTGTGCAACGAAATAAATCGAACTATCAAAAGCCCCTCGAACCAGTCAGAATGCCAGCAGCCACTTCTAACACGATCAAAACTCTGGCTTCCGCATGTGTGGGGACTTCATTTGATCACCCACAATCACCGTGCAATTGTTGACGGAATTCCATGTAAATGTGGAAGGTGTAATTTTTCATCGCGCTCACTTGGCAATTATGTTGCCGAGTGGCGCACTATTTTTGGAAGTGCCGCCGACCGCCGACCGAACTTGGACGCAGGCAAATTGCGATTGAATATTTATGGCCTTTTACGAGAATCGCCCTCTGAATCCGTATGTGACTTCATTCTCCTCCCGTTGGCGAGCAGCTGATCGTGAAATGGTTCGTAGTCTTCGCCGTGGCCTCGGAAACAATGACCATTTGCATAAAAATGATTAAACTGTTTGTGTCCGTTTGAACGAATGCGGTGGCATTAGGCTTGAAGAAGATGAAAAATTACAGTGTATTTTTCCCCGGCACCGAGCGGTGTCGCTTTTGTCACCAATAATGCAATGCAATGATGGCGCAACCAGCAAACGGGGTAGGCTCAAAGCACTGAAGACATTGGTAGTGCAACGAGCAGCTGGTGGTTTGTACCATCTAAGATGTGAATAAGGAGAGAAATGCTTTGTTATTGTTTCATTTAAATTCAAATAAGTTTCGGTATGCGGGTTTGCTGAGAAAGTGGTTATCGCGATGATCAATGGAATGCGTTTTTTTTAGGATCAGCAATTTATAAATGTTTGTTGTTTGACCAGCGTTAAAACTGTGAAACCCTTTGCTATAGAAATCACAATGAGCTACAATAATCTCGGAATAAATGCTCCAGAAATTTTCTTCCTCATCTATCTGACATTGCATTCCAATCAAAACAGAGCGTTTTATATCAGCTTGTTATCTTTTTTGAATTAATTTTGGTTTTATTGCGGTTTTAAATACATTATTTTGGATTTAGGTCAGTTCTAAGACAAAACTGTTACTCAAGATAAGAGTAATTGACCGAGAGTTTTTTTTATATGGTAAGTACAAAGATGTCAATTTGTTAGATCCTAGAGGCATACGAAAATGGCATTCCTAAAGGATCACTGATATCCTAAAATGTGTTTTAACGAACGTTACTCACAATCAGCACCGCGTTGCGCAAAGGAAACCCCTCCCTGCAGCAATCTCAACCGTAAACATCGGTTAGGCAAACGAAGGCAACCGATGAAATGTTTGTGTACACACACCCCGGAGGGATTGATCCTCTTCCCATTGCCGCCGGATTTTAGCAGGGAATTCTTCCAAGCCAGAAGCTCAGTGTATGAAATTTAAATATTTATTTGTAGTCATACGGTAGCTGTGCACGGTGTCTGTTCAAATTCCGGCAGCGATATCTCATTATTATTTATTATTTTTGTACTACAGCTCCTTGAAGCGCACCGGTGGAATTCGACTTCCCTTCGAATGTTATTTTAATTCAGAAACACATTCACTTGCAATAATTTATAGATCCAAAAAAGGAAAGAAAAAATCCGCTTTCTTCGCCGCGCTCCGATCCGAATCAGGGATCATTTTCAAATCCGAGATTAATTTCCTTTCATTCAGTGAGTGGAAGTCGGCGACGCATTGCTTGCTGTTGCTAGTTGGGCGCGAGGATTAATCTTCCAATTTCAACCTTCGTTTCTCTCAATTACATTTCATCCCTACGCGCGCACCCCATGGGAAACTACTGAATGCTGGGAACAAGATGAGAGGCTGGGATGAAAAGCCGGGACGTTTGCCGCAATTAACGCACATCCTCCGGCGCAAGCTTCGGAAAACATGGCGCTTATGTCAAAACATCGATCCGAGGACATGCCGAGCGACGACAAGGATAAATGCTAATTAACGATATCAAACGTTTCCTGCCACGGCACGGCATCGTAGTCTGAAACATTGAAATCGGATCGAATTACAGCAGCGCAGCCCACGCGAGGATTTGAAAAGGCGATCATCAAGGAGGGGTTCGTAGAGAACAAAGCTCAATCGGAGCGAAGCGATAATAAAAACATAAAAACTCCTTCGTCTGCGGATCACAAATCAAGCACCGTTTGAGTCAGTCGAAATAGAGGTGTGCGCCGATGCGTAGTTTACTGGCGGCGGTGTAGGGATGATATATCGGAACGTGGATAAAACGTCGAAAGCAATCAATTTTCAACAGCGATCTGGATTTGGAATAGTTTTCCGGATTTATTTTGTACAAAATGTCTAGTTTTGGACTACCCGAAGACTGTGGTGGAAATGTTCACATCGCGAAGCAACTCCCGAGTGTAAACCAACGCAAAACAAACATGACCGACTCGCGAACGAGCTTGGTGTGAGTACGTTAAAAAAATAGTGATTTGAATTCATATAAGCACATTCATTTTGAAATGGTAAAGAAATCAATCCTAAGAAAAAATAGGTGATAACTAATTTTGATTATCGATTCAAAAAGGTTTCACTAAATTATACGCTAAATCATACACAGAGTTGATTTTTAAGGCTTCGCCTGAAAGATCTAAAAGATACAACTGCTACTTCTTGTAAATCTTGCAGATTTTTGATTATTTGTCGGTACACTTCTTGACCAGCACAGTGTGAAACTGGGTTGTTTGCGATGGACAACCAGATCTTCTTCTATCGCTTGGTGGTTTCAGCTTTACTGGACGTCAGATCAAAGCATTTATATGTTAAAAAATAATTTTTAAATACTTTTTTTTGGAATGTTACAAAAATTCCATAAAAAAAGTGATAAATTTAACAAAAAGTGTATTTTTTGTACATAAAGGCGTTTAAGTCACTTTTGATGCTACGAGTAATATGTTGTACTTGTAAACAACACCTTATGTTATTGTGAGCAAATTTATGAAATTATTTGAGGCAAATAAACTGGCTAATCAAGTTTAAAGCCACATAAATAAACACAAAAAAATATATGAAATTGGCGCTTTAGACGATCGTGTTATTTTGACAATTGATGCTTTTTTATTCAAGAAGATCTGTCTCTGATATCTCGCATAACAATTCAGAAGGACCAATCTCCAGATCGTTAGTTTTGTTCCCCACATTTTCATTTCCTATTTCTCAAGATTCAAATCAATCAGTTTTTCATTGGGTGACGATTTATTATAACTGATTGAAGGCCCTCTTGATGGAGAGAGATTCGATCATTGATCGTTTTAAGCAGGGAGCCAATGTATGATTGTGTTTAGTATCATACAGGCGCATCTACGTTGATCGATTTATTTTCGTCGACTTTCTCTTTGGGTTAACTCGATCAATTTTCATTATATTTTACGGCGCGGCCTATTGAAGGGTACTTTCTGCTGAATCCCGAATAACAGATGAAATCAGTCAATCGACCAAGTAATTAAATAAAGAGAAAATCGATGAAGAGAAATCGATCTCTGCAGTTACGCCTTTATGATACTGAACGCGAGATTTGTGGGTGTTGGGAGCAGGCTTGATAATACTCCTCAACATCATCAGAGTTCGATGATATACTCTAAAGCAGCATGCTGCCTTTTCCTCTTTGCGAGGGAACGAAAAAATGCTAAGCAGAGAAGCAATGACAAATGAGCGGAGAAGATTCAGCACGAAATACGATAGAGTCAAATTCAATAAAAAACAGTGCCACTCAAGAGTTTTTTTTCAAGTGTAAAGGCTCCCCCAGATCTAAGCGATTTTTTACGGTGACAACGACAAAAAATCGTAGCCATTTCGCTGATGTTACGCTGCATGCACTGTTTGATGTGCGCGTCTTAGCCACAGCGTCGCGATTTAGCTGCGATTCGCGTCGTGTCAGTCAAGATGGTTCCATAGAAGAGTGTTTGCAGCGACACAACGAAATCGCGACGATTATTTGTCGCTGTCGCCGTAAAAAGTCACGTAGATTTGGGGGAGCCTTAAGTAAATGGGAACATCACAAAAAGAGAGAAAGAGAGAGAGTACCAGAAAAAATCCTCTCATTTTTTTGCACTCTCACCTGAATCGGTTGAGAATCTGTGCTGAAAATTTTGAGTTCAGTTTTTACTCCTCAGATAACAGCAAAATCGCCTTAACTTTGCATCACAGAGGGGTATTTTTATCAAGCCTGTTTGGGAGATGCTATCGAATGACTATTGGCCATTTCTAAACAACAGTAGACGAATGTAGCCCAGAATGAGTCTAAAAAATCGTGATCGAAAATCATCGATTTGGATAACATTGCATACATGTTTTCAGTATGGTAGAATGAGTGTTTTCCATAGATAAATCGATCATTTTGACACAAGAATAACTTTTATAATGGCCTATGAGGTTTTGCATGCAACTTATTTGATTTTGGAGAAAAATCCTTCTTCTTCTTCTCCTTTTTGGCATTACGTCCGCACTGGCACAGAACCTGCTTCTCAGCATTTGCTTTTCGTTTTAGCCGAGGACTTTTATCGTTTTAGCCGACGCTCGGCTAAGGAAGGCTTCTGGAGAAAAATCCATAGAATCTTCATAGAAAACAGATGTTTGAGACAAAGTCTCATGATGGAGAAATTTTTAACGAATTTTTTTTGCAAGAGAGGATCTTGGAGAATTTTATTTTTTTTTAAATATATACTATTTGATAATTGTTATATTATCTTGTATTATTCTAAATTAGAATTTCTTTAGAAGCGACCATTTTCGGGTTATTTCAAGTTTAATGCAAAAGTTTGATAATAAATCTTCGAGCTGTTTAGTAGAATACCTATAAGTAGATGAAAAAAACCGAATTTAGTACTATACCATTTAATTCCACTAGAGTTTGTATCCTTTGACAGATACGCGTATTTCGACCTCAACTGTAAGGCCGTCTTCAGTGTTGTGTACTAGACTCGACTTTTTTCGGTTTTTTCATCTACTTGCAAAAGTTTATTGTTCAAATAATAAAATAGGAAAGAAATATTGCCTATACTCTCAAAAACCTGTTGTTCTTGATAGAGGATTGCGAAGAACTAATGAAAATGGCCGAGTTAACTGTTAAAATAATACATTTATGCATTAAACTTGAAAATAACTCGAGAAATGGCTACTTCTTGAGAGGTGATAATGATAAACATTATGGTTAAGAGTTATTTCAAATTTTTAAATTTATAATCAAAATTTACTTAGTTTGACGAAAAAAAATTACCTACAGTTGTTCTAAGGAAAAAATTTTTATAAAAAAAATGTCTGCAACAAGAAACTTTGTGACATTGGTTTCCTGTCAAGATCCTACAGTAAAAATTAAAAAAAAATCAAAATGGGGTTTTTGTGTAATTTAAAATAAAGGTTTTATTTTTGAATTTTCCATGCTAAACAATAGAATAGGGGAAGTTGTAGTAAAATTAACACCGTGCCTTTTACCGAGGAAAAAAAAAACAAATTCCGATGAATTTTTATCACGCAAGGTTCAGGTTGATACGGAGGTCAACTGAAGTGAACATATTAATGAGAACAAAAATTTTGAAAATTAGAACTGACATAACTTTTAGCTCGGAAGTCTTGAGGTTTTTCAGTGAGGTGAATATCGTTATGATATGATGTCAAAGATAGGGGGCCCAGATAGCCGTAGCGGTAAACGCGCAGCTATTCAGCAGGACCAAGCTGAGGGTCGTGGGTTCGAATCCCACCGGTCGAGGATCTTTTCGGGTTGGAAATTTTCTCGACTTCCCAGGGCATAGAGTATCTTCGTATCTGCCACACGATATACGCATGCAAAAATGGTCATTGGCACAGTAAGCTCTCAGTTAATAACTGTGGAAGTGCTCATAAGAACACTAAGCTGAGAAGCAGGCTCTGTCCCATTAGGGACGTAACGCCAGAAAGAAGAAGAAGAAGATGATGTCAAATCTGATACTTTTAGAATTCTTTTTGAATAGGTTACAATTCTCGCATAATCTGGGATAACGCCCTAAAAGCCATTGGTAACTACGTTTGTAGCTCGTTGTTTTGAGCAAATGAATGAATAAGCATGTAAAGCTACACCACTGATAGGTCGAGAATGATGGTTTCCTCACTATAACGTTGTTAAAGAATGTGTAAATCCATTCAAATACTCAAAAACAACGAGCTACACACGTGGTTACCAATGGCTTTTAGGGCGAGATAATAAGTTATGCGAGATTTGCATCGTTTGTGGCAAGCGATAAAAATATGTGAAAATTTAGCTTTTTTGGTCTGAATTCGTGTCGCTACTATAGATAACTTCCCTATTTTTGATGTTGCGCGAGAGAACTATACATATTCCTCGTTTTTCTATCAGAAATAGAATGATATCCTTAAGGTGTTCATTTTACCACCCCTTCCCTTATTTTATCAGTGTTCATTTCTGTCCAAAATTAACAGTTTCAGAATTGGAATTTTTCAAATAAATTGCATGCAAAAATTTATAGACCAATTTTGAAAGTTATTCTTGAGTCAAAACGATCGATATATATCTATGGTAACACTTATTCTACCATACTAAAAACATGTGCAAAATTTACTGCATTTCGTTTTCCAGTTCTGATTTGCGTTCCACATGTCTGTACAGTTTAGAGATGGATGATTTCTTTCGCCAATCATTCAAAGGCTCATCTCTCAAACAGGTTAGGTGACAAAATATCAAATGACAAAACTCTGAATTTTAAAACGTCAAATGGAAAAACATCGGAAGTCGAGAATGTCGAAAGGAGAAAATAGTTGGAAGAAGAGAATTGGAAGGACATGATTTCCTTGGAATCATGATTCTCTTTGGAAAGCATTCACGATGTACCAAACGCAATTCATAGCATAGATTCCTTATGCTATGAATTACGTTAGCACATAGTGAATGCTTTCCAAAGAGAATCAAGCTTCCACGATGTAAACAAAGAATTCTCGCGAAAATTTTCCAAATGACGTAAGTAACAATGAGTGGTTCCCTCCTCTCTCCCTCTCTTTTGATTTTTTGTCACTACTTTGGTCGATTCATCCTTTAAATTGTTGTCCTATTCTACGTTTCCGGATTCGAACTTTTGTCTTTCGACTGTTTGTCCATAAACTGAACAAAAAGTGAGCGATGGGCTCTAACCACTTTATAGAGCACATACCTCTCACGCCGAATATCTGGAATCGAATCCCATTCCCGTCTTCATATAGTCATTTATGATTGTAAGATTATAATGACAGAGGCCTTCCTTATCCGTGTGGTTAGAGTCCGCGGCTATAAAGCAAAGCTATACTGAAGGTGTTTGGGTTCGATTCCCGGTCGGTCCAGGATCGTTTCGTAATGAAAGTTTCCCTGACTTCCTTGGGTATAGAGTATCACTGTAGCTCACGATAAACGAATGCAAAAAATGCGACTTTGGCAAAGAAAGCTTTCACTCAGTCTTCCCAAACGAACACCGAACACGTTGGTTCAGGCGGTTTCGGTACTCTCATTGTACTCTGTTTTCGCGTACAAACCGAAACGCTCGAAACTGAACCTAAACCCAAACATATGTAAAGTGAACATCGGTGCAAACGCCGGTTCGAAAACCGGTCCATTTGTACCTCGATTGCAATCGTGGTTCAAATTTTGGTGCAAATCTTCGGTTGCATTCGAGCTTCAGAACGATGACACAAACAGAGACAAAAAATTGTTGCTATCCACGCTTATCAATTTCTACTTATCGTGTCTTGTTGTTTGATATAGTAAAATCCTTGGTTTTTTCATTAAGTTAACACTGAATTTTACTCAAAGTATTGATCTCAATTGATCTGCTTAAATGAAACATTTATTCAAGCCTCAAG
The DNA here is from genome assembly GCF_002204515.2 of Aedes aegypti. Classification (NCBI taxonomy): domain Eukaryota; kingdom Metazoa; phylum Arthropoda; class Insecta; order Diptera; family Culicidae; genus Aedes; species Aedes aegypti. Next base: position 148,045,564 of record NC_035108.1, read on the forward strand.
GGTCTTGCGATTTAAACCAAGAAGTTCCATATATGATCGTAGAAATTTATCCGCGTGGATTGCAACCGTTCTCTGTCTGCCTGCTTTGTGCCATTATTTGAAGGGTTCATTCATTTATTTCATAACACCGAAAATTGCCTTTTTTGATACCCACCCACCCTCTCGTAACGCTTTTTATATGAATATTCTACAAATTTTGTATGAGCCGTAACATTATGAGGAAGCCCGAACTCAAGTTTGAATCAAAGTTTGAACCGAAGTGCACATGTACCGGGTTCGGTTTGATACACTGGTACAGAGACAAAGCGCGTTTGTGGTTCAACACCAGTTGCAATGTTCAAACCAAAAATGCACATCGGTTCGGTTCATGGGAAGACTGCTTTCACTTAATAACTGTAAAAGTGGTCATTGAACACTAAGCTGAGAAGCAGGCTCTGTCCCAGTGAGGACGTGATGCCAAGATGGAAAAATAACAAGAATATAGTGACAACGTCCTTCGCTGGTCCCGAAATGAATTGGCCCAGGTCTAAATCTCATTAATAAAGTTAACAAAATATCGTCGGCAGCAGCGTTTTTGCACAGCGGCGAATACCTCTAATTCGAAAGTCGCCAAGAAGATGAAAACCGAAACCGAACCAAATCGAGAAAAGTGGAGACACGTAACACTCTCCTCCTCGCCAACCAGCGCGGGAAGAAAGCGCCCGAATCAAAATGTTTCAAAATTGATACATCAATCATTTTGATCGAGACACATCTGGAGCAGTCAGTGGCTGTTTTGATGCAGGTCGATTTTTTTCTTAGAGAGAGCAAACAGAAACTCAGCACCAGTCACAATTCGACAGAGAAGAGGAAATAGAAATACTTACTATGTGACAAGTGATCCACAAAAGGTGGAACATGGAAATCACATTAGGTGATTTGGCGTGTTCTGTCTTCACGTCCTGCTGCCGGAGGATCTGATGTGATGCTGGTCACAGTTTGCCGTTTTTTTCTGTTCATGATCCGTCGCAATTCGAAGATCGGATTCGATTATATCTTCATCGTTATAGCTTTCATCGCGTGCTTCCCACCGTTGTCAGTCAGGTGGTGAACCTCTAGTGTAGGTTGACCACCATCCGCATAGATCAATATCAATCCCATCCCATCCCGGCCCCGTTTGGATGATTTCAGACAAACGATCCCTTGCGAAAAACCACCCATACGTTTGCAAGCCCACCACCAAACCCTGTCAAGTGCCGTTTATTTATTGTTAAAATTCATTTGCATGCCGTGTGTGCCCTTTGGGGGCAAATTCTATGCCCAGGCACCGTTTGGGTTGGGGAAGTTTCCTTGGATTCGGACAGAATTGCATCCCGCGATGATTGTTGCGACCGGACGAACAGATGGCGGCGGCCTACGCTGCCTTTGAGTAAAGTTACGATTTGTTTGATTGCAATTGATGGTTATTGGGGACAATTTGTAGCGAAGGTTTTATTGCACCGAAGGAGTAGTTAATCAGTGATGGTTGTGGAATGTAAGGGGCGTTTTGCACCGTAATGAAGGTATTTCAATATATTGTATGGATTATATTGTAACAACTGGTTGAACTTTAGTTGATTTCATCAATAGTTTAAAAAAAACCATCATTTTTTCGAGATTTTATCTTTTAGACCTTCTGTACTTATTGTCCTTTGGCCATTTGTCTCTAAACCAGGAAACTAAGCGTTAAAATTTAAATTACATTTTCAACAAAGTTGCACAGATTTGCAAAAAAAAAATAGATTAGAACAGCAAATCTCGAGATTCGCTTCCTAAAAAACTTCCCATAGGCCACTGACCGGACCCCTTTCTCGACGACAATGTAACACACAACGAAAGTGTGCTTCAAATAAGTTTCCCAGGGCCCATGGTCCACCCGGAGGGGCGTATTCGCCCATAATCGAATTTCCCCCCATTTATTAATTCACTGATCCACAGCCACCCACTTTGGCGTGTTGGAGGTGAGCTCTTGACTCCGGAAGAAATACCAATGGATCCGCGTAAACTTCATGGAGAAAGAGAGGGGGTAATTGAATTTTATCTACCTCCACTGTAGTCCGTCCTTGTCCTGGACTTTGTAGTACTCGTAGATGAAGGTTCCGTTATTGTTGTGCTGCAGCTGGTGCAGTTGTTGCTGCTGTTCGAGTTGCTGTTGTTGGTGGTGATGATGCTGTTGCTGCTGTTGGTGCTGCTGCTGTTGATGGTGAGCGAGGGGATTGAGGACAAGACTAGAATTGGTATTGTGGGCATCGTCTTCCGGCGACGACGATTGTGAACCACTGCTCGGGTGGCTGTGGTGGTTCCCATTGGTGCCAACTGGACTACTGCTGGCGGTGCTGTGGCTGTTGTTGTTGTGGGCACTGCTACTATTGATGGTCAACATGGCGGACGCCGGGGAGGTAGCTGCTGACAGTGGGTGTTCATAATACCTGCAAGCGAGAGGAGGCCCCCCAGAAGAGAAGAAACGGATGATGATTGGGGAGGAGTTCGCGGTCGATTGTGTTCGGCGCGACGCACAGTGGCCCAAAGCTGGCCCTAACCGAAAGACTATCCAAATTTGATAAATTATCAGCAACTAAAATCAAATGCATTGGATTATTGATGAATAATGAAAAGAAATATCCGATGCCGAAAAACCTGACAAACCACTTGAAATGTCTTGCATTTTCTCTCATTCATATCATTTTCCCTGTATATTTAAAAGCAGTTGGTCCATACTGACTCTACACTTTGATTGATTATTATTGATCATCCGAAGTAAATTCATTAGATATCTCTTACAGTTTGAAATATACAACAAATTTGCTAGAATTGAAACGAAGGGAAGAAAACTCTACATCTAATGATAAAATAGTCAATTATTCGCATGTTTTGTATTTACTTAGTCCCTTCTGACTTAACGCCGACTAAATGTCAACTTTTCCATACTTCTTGTCAAATTTTGTCTGGAGTTCGGCCACTGTGCGTTGTGCATGATAGGAGCATAGGAAACGGGGAGGGCATTTTGGGTGGGGTAACGCGCAATTCAATTGTACTTACCGAGCATACGCTGCTTGGGTGGCGCTGATGTGTGCGATGCTATCACTGCTCACCGGATCACCAGACATTGGCGATTCGGGGTGCGATACGATTCGACGGCTACATGGGAGAGAAATGTTCACAGGCGATTGGTGTTTCGTTTTTTTTTGCTTTGTTTTATTGTCTTGTGCCATCTAAGGGGCTCCCCGTAGCGCAGAGGAATGTCTTCATCAGGGGGTGTGCTGCGCGATCCGACCAACAGGTAGTAGCTCCAAGGGCTCCGAGCTATGGATATCTAGGTTCCATCGGTATGTACTATGATCTATCTGTAGGTTCATATCTCGATTTTGTCTACTAGATAGGTATTCAATATCAGTTTCTAAACCAACATGAACGTGGTAGATATCAATTGCTACAATTGTTCTCAAGTCTACACTGTGGATGAAGTACGTTTCGTACAAACATCTCATCCGTTACGTCACTTGTTACCCCCAGTATAAAGAATCGATACTATCACATCAAAATGTAAGCCACTTACAAATTTGAACCTTGCATGGAAACATCCTTACTCAATTAAACTCCCGTAGATGTTGAACACAATCTCGCACAACCGAAAGCATGTTACATAGAAACCTTTATTTACGTGAAACAAATATAGAATTTGTGTGCATTTGAGGCTACTCGACGTTCGCTTAGCACATGCTTATTATTTTTTTCTAATTCAGGATATTGAAACTTATGCTTTACGAAAAGAACATCGTTAACGTAATTACATCTTTCTTGATGCACGAAGATTTACCTTATTGACTCTTCGACTACTCTTCGAAGATGTGCAGATTTGAACAGGTAATCAGTGATCATTAGGGGGCTTTATCATTGAAATTCATCCTAACTGTGATCTATATGTTTTGACCTCGATGCCTGTCTAAGGTTATCCTAGTACCATACTCATTCTTATGGAGGATGGAAGACACGATAAGGGTTTTCATAGTTTCTCATGCCTAGTGATGTGGTTTGTGCATGACTATCAAAAAATTCTAGCTCGTGTGAAGAACGATATCTATAGTAAAAATCTTGGGAAGATAACTATAAAAAATGTAACAAGAAACTTCTTTGATCATGAAAAAACGAATGTAGCAATCCTCTATAGCATTTCTGAATGAATCAATGGATAGTTTTTTTTAAATATCAACGACCAACCCTATCCATAGAGAATTGTCAAAAGACTCTTGAGTAATCTTTGGAAGAGGTTGTGCATAAATCTAAGACCAGTCGCATCGTACTGTACAAAGTACGAATGTGGTGGTGTTAGCGATTTCTGAACATGCGATCTCTTTTGATATAAGTTATCTATCAAAGCATTGCTGAAACTCTTGACAATTTTCAGAACAATTCCCAGAGTGTCAAGAAGTTCTTGTCTGATTCAAAATTCGCGTAGAAATTTCTGGAAGTAGTTCTTGGTTAATTCTTGAAAAATGATCTCATCGAATTCCTACATCCTACAGGGTGTCCGCAAATTATCCGAACAGCAAAATATTGGAAAGATGATCTCGCATTGAAACCAATGAAAAATCAATGTCCATGTACCTTTTATAATATGTACTTCTATATTTTAACACAAAATACAACTTTTAAAAATTTGGAAATTATTGCTTGTTACTGAGATAGGCAAATTTAAATTTTCTGGAGACGTTTTTCCTGGGGGCTGCTAGTCATACTGGAGATATGTTATCCCTAAAACCTAAAAGAGATGAATCCAAATGTCCTATTATGATTTGAAGTAATCTATATGTTAGTGGCTTCAAGTTAGACTGGAAATAGAAAATTGTACGGTTCAAATCCAGTGAGTTCTATGGACATTTCTCTTCCGTCATAAAGTTCGGAAAACAGCTCCCTTTAAGACACCTCAATACATTTGGGTTGGTTTCGCAATTATTTGAAATCAGAAATGTATCAAACCTACTTCTTAAGAATATAATAAGCCAATGTTTAAAACCATGCAAGACTATTGAATTTATTATGCTTGATTGTATAGATCCATGTCTTCAAAGTTTGTACGGATAATTTGCGGACACCCTGTATTTCTAATTTAGTGGAAGGTCTCTAAAGTATCTTTCCTAATCAAAATGGTCTCTAAAGTTTCTTTATTTCCTTATTCTTTTTGCATTGAGTGCTGATGCAAAATTGTACCGGATCCAGAGAAACCTTCATAGATTATATTAGCATTCCTCGAGGAAGAGCTTCAACATTCAACTTCAACAAGAACATTCAGAATCTCCTATAGGGATCTCTTATGAAATTCTTCTTCCAAAGCTACTGCTTCCACAAATTTCCTCATGTTATTTTGATTTTTTTTCCCAAAACTCTCCTGGGATTCCCTTCAGATATTTTTTCACACTTCAACTGAATTTTCTAGATCTTCCATAGATTTCCATAATTTTTCCCAATGATATCCACTAAGGTGTATTCTAGAGTTTTTGGAAAAAATAGCTTAAGGGTTTTTTTTTCAAGAAACAGCTGTTCATGTAGATTACTTTTAGAGTTCATTCACGATTCCTCCCAGAGACTCAGGAATTCCGAAGAACCCATCTTTTTTTTCTTGGAATTTCTTCTGCATTTCATCCAAATATTTCCTAGCATTCAATCCAAATATTATCCCTGCAGCTTTTCCAAATATTCCTTAAAATGTTTCTCAAAACATTCCCATGCATAAGTCGATTTAAGTTTTCACTCCAGTAGATGCTACAGCAATATTTGCAACAATTCCTCTAATGATTCCTGCACAATTTCTTTCAAGATTTTGTCCAATCTTTTTCGAGAAATCCCTTTAGAAAATCCTGCGAAATGCTATCCTGAGATTCGATTGATTTTTTTTCGATTATCTTAGCAAATAATTCATGAAATCTTCGAAAACTTCTTAACTGGAGTTCCATTGAGGATGATTTGGAATTTAAACAGGTTGTATCAAAGGTTACTTTAGGATTTTCTGCAGTAATACCTCACGGATTTATTTTTTAGAAAAAAAAAACTTCTTAGCGTTTTCCTGGATACATTCCTGGAAGAATTCCTGAAAATTAAAAGTTGCAAGAGTTGCTTCAGAAATCTCATAGAATTGGTGGAGGAGTTTCTGTAGCATTCTTAGTAGTAATCTCTAGAGCAATTGCTGAAGGTATTTTCAGATAAATATCTAGTTGAAATCTTCTATGAATCCAGAGAGACTATTAGAAATTCCTGGAGGCATTCTGGAGAAGTTATTGATTGAATTTTAGAAGATGTTTCAACTAGGAATCTTGGAGGATTTCCCAGGGAAATCGATGAATGACTGGATAAACTCTTGCTTCCTGTTTAGTCTCTTTTCAGCCTCATTTTGATTCCTTTAAGGTCTCTTTTTTCAGGCAACAGGTCTTCAATATTCTATTTTTAACTCATTCGCAGCCCTGTAGAGACAGAATGATGTCTTAGGTTTGTGGTTACGACTGGTACCCTTTGTGTTTGAGTTCCTTAAATATTGTAGCTTTCAATTTTCAATTTTGGGACCCATAGGGTTGAATTTTTCTTAGTTTTACTGTGCAAATCATATTTGCCAACGTTAGTCCTACCCATGGTTTCGAACGTGAACGCGTCTCTGGAATAACCTATCCATCACTAGCAAAACACTCCTACTTCCTACTCCTACTGTGGGAAAATTTAGGAGATTACTTCCTCTCCCTGATGGGCATGAGAACGTGTCTGGCGCCGTTATCAATCTAGAAATATCAAAAGTAGTATGGTTGTAAATTGAAGATGGTTAACAGCTAATGCCCAAGCTCCATCTGAGTGGTTTTCTGTGCAATACCAATATCCTGATTGATCACAGAGTAGCAGCTACGAAGTGTGGGTTCCGTCAGTTGATCGTTGATCGATCATTTAATCGAACAGGCATAATAAAAAAAGTCCATGTTGAACACGGAAAACCATTGTTTCCGTCAATCCACAAAAACTTCTTTGAGTAAAAGTCTTCGAATGTACAGGCATAACCACAGATACATCGGAGGTTTTTTTTGATAATGTTCATACTCATGTAGACTCAAACAAAAACAATCTATCACGTTTTGAGTCCAATGGAGGACTAGAGTTATTCAAGATCTCTGTTAAGTACAGAACTTCGAATCAACAAACGTAGACAGTTATCTTTCGAAGATAGGGTTTACACTCATGTGAGCTCCTTCAATTATGTTCGTCAAAGTTGGGGGTGACCCATTTCGCATAAAGACGTATCGCATACGGACGTTTGGCATAATGGACTTTTCGCATAAAGCAGTTTCATATAAGAACAGGTAGCATTTTAAAGAAGGCATATACTTCTCTTTAAGCCAAACGTCCATTATGCGAAACGTCCACCCATAAAATTATGTGAAACGTCCTTATGCGAAACGTCTTTATACGAAACGTCCCTCCCCCGTCAAAGTTTTAGTTCCAACTGCGTTTTCAAGTTACCATTGAGCTCCTTCGGGCAGATCTGCAAGTATTATTGGCAATCTCTTCAAGGTTAACAAGTAAGGATAATAACCAAACATGCGACCATCCCATAGAACTCTATTGAGGACAAGACTTCGGATCTACATGCGCAACCAGCGATATCTCGAAGGTTATTGATTAATGTTCATACTAAAACTCATCTATACAGTTTTGAACCTTGTTCATGATCTTCCGGAAGATAATTCCGTACCGTTCTTGTGGGTACGAAGAGTACTTTGACTTGGTATAGGAATGTTTTTGTCATGTTTGGATATCAACCTTGCTCACGATATTCCGGAAGAGAACTTGTTACTCGTGTAGATCCCAAGGAGTTCTTGTAGATCCGAAGAGTACTTTGAGTTGACTTAGGGAAGTCTATGATATTTTTTAGTACCAACCTTGTTCATGATCTTCCGGAAGACAACTACCGTCGGCTCTCCGTAACTCGATATTCAAAGGACCATCGTCTTATAGAATTATCGAGTTACAGAACATACCGACACAAAAAAATCCTAAAATCAAAGGATCAAATTTCTGTATTTCCAATACTTTTATGATCACTTTTGTAAGACAGCAACATATTTATGGATAGCATTTCGAAAAATGTTATTGTATAGGGTCGATGTACCAATAGCCGCATAGCTTAGAACGAAAATTCATATAAAATAGAAATATAACGCTAGCGTCATTATCTTCACATCATCTGCAAGCTTTTTATATTGGTTTTGTGGGAAATATATTAAAACTACGAAAACTCAAATGTTTGTATTTATTATCGCGTGTGCCACTATAGGAATACATGTGCCTATAGTAGCACTATTTCTAATTTCTGTTCCTATAGTAGCACTAGCATCACGGCGTCGGCAAAAAACTTATCAAAACCGTATTTTTACAAAACTTTTATATTTTTCCTACAAAATGTGGATCAAAAGCTTTCGTTCGATGTAAAAAAGTTCTTAATTCATAAATTGTTTCGTATAATAAAAAAATAGTTTCTCTCAGTGGTGCTACTATATGAACAATAGGTTTACTATAGGCGTAAGGGAGCACAAATTTTAAGCAAAACCATTTATTTCGATCATTTTTTGAACGTAATTAAGCTGTGTATCAATGGTACTTAGATAAATAGCTCCTGACCTTCATGTCAAAAAATGTTTTGAAAAGATTTATAGCAAAACGGCCGTAAAAAGCCACTAGTGCGACTATAGGGGACTGTCCACTAAGGGAACACCGACCCTACCTTCTTTTTTGAATCACAATTTTTTTTTCTGAAAATAGAAATTTTTATTTTGAGTTTTCTTTACCTGTCGTTACAACTTGCAAACCTTTACTCACTTTCAAGTCAGCAGTGGTCCTTGTTTGCTTGTTTAGAAAGGATTTTCAGCTAGATATCGAGTTATAGGGGGACATTTTCCTCTCACTTGACATCAACTAGTGGAAAAATCGAGTTATAGATTTAGCGACTTGTGGAGAGCATGATGTATGGGAATTTGAAGGGACTGAAAAAATGGGAATTTGAAGGAACTGAAAAATATCTAATTGTGGAGAGTCGACTGTAACACTTTCGATGCAGTAAAATGGTGTTTGATTCTTTTGAAAAGTGTTGACTACATTGGAATTCCGTTTTTGGCTACAAAGTCGATATTTTCAGTTGTCAAACACGGAACCGTGGCAAAGATGGAGTCCATTTTATATTTCAAGGAAATAATTTTGACGTTATTACAAGATCATTATGGAACCAAATCTACAAACGGTTCACTTCGAAGAATTTTTTGTTTCGAACCAGAATATTGACTAAGCTTTGCATAGGATTTTCCCCCGTATGTGCATTCAAAATGAGGTCATTATCATTTCAATTTGCAATGAGTTTCAATTGTGTATTTAAAGTTGAGCTTGCATGTAAGTATAAATCAATCATATGAATTCAACAGAAATTCGAAGGACTCCATTATGAAATCGATAAGAATTTTCAGCTATCCGTTAAGAATCAGCAGAAATGAACTTGAACTCTGAAGTGGCTCGCAAGGAAGTCAGGAGTCAGGAATTTACATCTACCCAAGAACATGCTCGGAATTTTAAGGATATCACTAGAATTTTTAAGATTCCGCTGTGATATTGCTGAATATTCTAAAGTTTACGATGAAAATTCTCAAAAGTTCAAAAGGACTTCCCAAACTTAATCTAAGTCAGCTGGAAATATTTTTATAATCCTCAAGTTTTTGTCAGAAATATTCGTAATACATAGAATATCGTTCGAAATTCAAAGGCCGCCTTGGACATCTTAAGAGTTTACATGAAATAGCCATACTTCGCACAGCATCCCAAAAAACTATTTATGCATTCTCATGATCCTGAAAGAAACCCCTAATGTCCTGAGGAGTATATAAATTTCCCTAAGAATTCGCTGAAAATTCTCAGAAGCCCATAATAAGAACAAAGAATCCCGTAAGGAATCAGCAAAATCCAGTTAGAAAACTCCTAAACCAAACTATGGATTACCAGGATCTCGATTGTTGTTGCTCTTAGGTCAAAGCTTGTGCTTAGATCAAACGAGTTGTTCCAAACTTAAAAAAAAAAAACGGTTTGTATTACGTGAATCACCGGCTACCGGCATACTCAAGAGGGCTGGTCATACAGCGTAAATGCCTGAGAAAAGATGATGAAACTTTAGTTGAGATACTGGCTGATAGAAGCCATTTAAAACGTTTCAAGCACACGACCATCTAGAATTGAATAAGTAAGCGCATACGAGACCTCTAGAAGTTAGTGCGATTTTGGAGAATACCGTAAGCTCTGGAATGCGGTTAGCCTGAAACTTGGTTTTCAAATGACTAAAACAAAGGACACAATGATATTTACAAAAATTTACAATTTGTGATGGTTTTCAAAAATACCTGCTCAAAAATGCGTCAAACCATAGGAAAAAAACGATAAACTGATACGAAGACTGTAAGATTGTGCTACTTTTCCCCGAATGTCGTTTCTCCGAACGCCAGTTACCCGAATGACTCTTTTCTCCAAATAACATTTCCCGAATTACCCGTTCCCCCGAAAAATAATATAGTTCAAATAGGCACCAGACTAGTCTACAGTGACAAGGTGGCGACTAGAAAGAACGATAAACAATCAAAAGAAGTAAGTATTTGATCATTCTCGACTGAATCCATGTTTCCCAAAAATGATGAAACTCGAAAGAACCGCCAATCGAGTAAAGAAGGATGTATATCAGATGACCAGTTCGTTCATTACCTTGAAATGTATGAGGTTATGACAATTGAGGGTACCAAAAACTTTTCGGAGAAATGGGCTATTCGAGGAAACGGGGTACTCAGGGAAACGGGGTATTTGGGTAACTGTAGTTCGGGGAAACGACATTCGGGGAAATTAGTATAACCAGACGGCAAGCTTATTGCAAAAATCTAATCTAAGTTCAACGACCGTCAAGAACTACAGGAATTCGATTTATCAAGTTTTGAAGTCAACCAATTCAGTTATTCTCAATCTTCAACCGCAATTATTAAATCTTGAATAGCCTTGAAACTTTACATAACAGAGCTTCATGATTCTTCATACTTATAAACCTACAAGAGAGATCAATGATCAGTGATGCTTGTAGATGTTTAGATATATACTTCAACGACATCTTCAATAAGCTTTAACTGTACTCAAAACATGATAGGATGTGTTTCAAGGCGCCTCTATGGGTATCAACATTGTTCATGATACTTCGAAGGTAACTAGTAATACTTGTAGATCTCGAGGCCTGTACTCAAAAGAGTTTTTGCATAAACTTCAATTGCAATTGTACTCAAGACTTGGCGGAATTTATTGTCAGGAGACTGGTATTTGATAATGAATGTTTTCCATAAACATTCAAGAGATCACAAGTTATACTTGATGACCTGAAGACCTACATTTTTGAGGAGTTATAGAATAATCTTAAAAAGCCTTAAAACTTGGTAGATCTAAACAGTATGATCCTAGATGGGTATTATCTTCGTTCGCAATGTTCTGAAAGATGATTCGTTTCGAACTAGTGTCCCGTATTCCAAGTGGCTATTGGATGATCTTAAAGCGTTGTGGTACCGCAGTATTTATAGAATGTAACTAAATGATGGCGTTTGAGTTATAATTTTCATAATACTTCAAAAGATTGTTAGTTACGCCGAAGGCCTATACTCAAAGGAGTTCTTGTATAACCTTAAACGATCGTTGAACTCCAAGCTTGACAATATATTTTCATAAGGCTAAATAAATATAAATATTGTTTATGAACGTTCCAGCTATCACTTGCTATGATTACAGTCTAATTTTGAGTGTATTTGTTGTCTTTCTACATAACTTTTTTTTTCTTCTTGGCATTAGGTCCTCATTGGGACTGAGCTTGCTTCTCAGCTAAATGTTCGATGAGCACTTCCACAGCAATTAACTGAGAGCTTCCTTTGCCAAAGTTGCCATTTTCGCATTTGTATATCGTGTGGCAGGTACGATGGAACTCTATTCCCAGGGAAGTGAAGGAGATTTTCATTATGAAAAGATCCTGGACTGACCCGGAATCGAACCTAGACACCTTCAGCATGTCTTTGCTTTGTAGCCGCGGACTCTAACCACTCGACTAAGAAAGGCCAAAACTTCATGCGAACTGAATTTCGAGGACGAGAGTTCCAGAAATTCCATTCAAGTGAAAATGTTTTCAACGAACCCCCGACCCATTACGTAAATGGAGGTTTCACTGTACATGATTTTCGACGATTTCCCATGCCGTTGTTACCACATCTCAAAACCATGCTCTCAACACACCAGAATGAACTTGTAAAACATGAGCTCACAACATAAATTACAACTCCAGGTCCATTATCGCACATACGCTCTCGGGAAAGAGATGTTTCCCAGCCATCTGCCCACCGTGACCACCAACTCCAACATAGGAACCCGACGAGCGCTGATCCGCTCCTAAATTGTTTACTTATGTTTTGCATTCGCGCACTTTGGGGAACGGGGGTGAATAAATCTCGAAATTGATCGTAATTATCTCACGATCTGGTCCGGCCTGTCGTTAAATCTGCACCGCCGCCGCAGCCGCCACGATCTTAAAAGTGACGTAAAAGGGTGCAAATGCTCTCTGAACTACAGAAGAAGGAGCACGTGGCGGCTCTAAATTGCTTCCTCTTCGGTTCGTTGGGGATGTTGTGGCCAAGTGTGCGGGGGAGGGAGTATAATTGAGTTCTGATCAGCAGCACCAAAGTCGAAGAAGCACAGAGGTTCAGTTTTCTAGAAAGCTGGGAAGAACGCAATTTATAAACAAGATTTTTGTCGAGATAGCAGAAAGTTAGGAACTCATACGAAAAAAATGGTAACGGATTGAGTTTGCGAAATTTTTACTATGATTTTCCAAATTTGGACCACTGTGAGCCGGGATCAAGCAAGAGTCGGTCAGCGCAATAATGGTGCAACGTGCAATGGGTCTTTCCTCCCTGGAGGCAAGCCAAGTCCACGTTGCGCCAAACTAATCATATATGTAAAGTGTGCTCGGGTACATTTTATTTGTATGCTAATTTCCTGGTGGTAGTAATTTTTATTTACGATCATAAATCAGTCTATATATTTTGTTTATTTTGCCAGTCGCCCTAAGACCATTTATCACTAATCAATGCATGTGCCACGCCGCGCAGTGTGCTGCACTTATTTAGCATCTGGATCGCGGCCGCGTTGGTGGGACACGGCGTTTATGATCGCGAGGTGACCCGCCCTTTTTATTGTTATTGCAAATTCTTTCCGCTGGTACGTTCTGAAGGTAGACTGGTCTTAGGATTTGAACGGATATGCTTGGAGCTGGTTGAGCAACCGGAAGTCACCTGTGCCAGATAGTGGTAAGTTGCTCTGAGCGATATTGGGACATTCCCAATTGGAGCCTGAAAAGCCATAGAGGTAAACGGGCAGTTCTTCAGCAAGAGAGTCGTGAGTTCGAATTTCGCCGGACAAGGATCTTTTCGTGATGGAAATTTTCTCAAATTCATCGAACTCTACTGTCCTCAGAGTTTTGTTTCAAGTGCCTTGAGTATAATCACATATCGTGGAAATGCAAGAAGTTCGACAAGTGTAGTAATTGGATCATCGGTACAGCTAAATCCACTACGCTTTGGAAGGTGGGGTGGTACCACAGCTGAGCAGCGGGCTCTATCCTAGTGAGGGCGTAATGCCAAGAAAAAGAAGATTCGGAATAATATTAGCAAAAGGAAAAAAAACAAAGACCGATTGAACGAAGTTTTTTCGTTTTCCCGTAGTAATTCCACAACACGTTTCGATGAGCTTGTGCATTATCGATTATATCCATATGAGCTCAGTAACTATATTTTCCCGCAAATAATAAAAATTATATATTCTATCGCTAGTCAACCATTTTATAGCAACCCATTAAAACTACATCACGTTGACTCCACCCTCGAAAAAAATCCTAACTTCCCATTCCAATAACTACCGCGATAAAATAAATATCCAATAATTCATACTTTGCACAACCGACGTGTCCGCTCCATATTTGCATATCGATTTCCTTTGTTATACCCAGGCACTTATGAGCAATCAACGATCAGGAGAGCTAACTGCTGTGGCTTGTGGAGTTGCTACCGCGCCGAACTTATCAATAAACAACCGACTTAGATTCGTCGTCTGCGAGTCGTTGTCTAACTAACTCCAGCAGCAGAGCGCCTCGGGGTGAGAAAATTAATTGCATTGCAATATCCTGTATCGCCCCTTCGCCCCTCCGGTTCCACGCGTCAAACTGATTTTCATGATTTAACAACCCAGCGCAAAAACATATCGTCAAAGTTGCGCGCTTGAGCAATTACTTAATTAATAATATCGCGCAGCCGCCCGCCGCCACACTTGAATAAAAAAAAAAAACGAATAACGATCCGATACTTTGAATCGAGCACATAGAGCGCGCAAAAAGGCGGGGCGGGGATTTCGTGCATTTCTGCATTTGCAATTCAACCAGGCTCCGCACAGTGGGAATAATGAGTCCAAAAAGGTCACTAATTCATTAATAAATAATGAAGTGTACAAAATGAACTTAAATTACGTTGTAGATGTCCTAAACGCCTTGAAATATGCAACGAATGTGTCAAACACTTGAAAATGACAATCTTTACTTATGAATAAAGCAAAATATACAAATAAAAAAACTTCTTGCATGATTTATTGTCTTATTGTCAAATGCTAAGTCAATCAATCACTCAACACTCTGGGACGAAGCAAAATGGAACTATAATATGAGGGCATAATAAAAGATTATTTTAACATCACATCCATTTTTGGCCCTTCATATAGGAGACTTACTGCCTGCAAACAATATTCTTTAATCTGTGTTGTTGCCAAATATTACAACAATTACATCGACTATGATCCCAAATACCGAGCTGAGCCCGGCAAACAAAACAATCCTGGCAATCCGAAGTCGCATAAAAATATACGTAAAAAGTCATTTACGTTTGTACACTAACCTGTAACCCATGTTTTACATAAAATCGTTCGATTAGCGAGTTTCCTAGCATAAAACGCTATTTTTTATTTCATCAGCGCATTTTGTTTCGTTCCTTATACGTTCACAAAGCAAATCGAATCAATCCTTAGCAGCTGTCAAATCAACTTTTTTGTCATAAATTTAGACGCGTAAGATAACATACATAAAGAAAAATCCATGTACAATCTTGCAAATTTCAATGACACATCGTGTAAAATTACATCAACATCATATAAATTTATGCGATTACGCCACAATCATCGGTTGGACTCCACACAGTACCAAAAAATAATGTGATTTACGTCTTTTGAGATGCACATAAAAGAAGCGAGCCGAATGACGTAAATTTGTGTCGAATTTCAAATACGTTAGTGTCTGATTCGGGAAATGTCGATCACAGTTCCATTGTTTTCGTGTCCTTTAACATGTAAAATTACATTTTTCGTTCAATACATCTTCAAGGACACGTTTCCGTGTCGTTCCATCACTTACATCATGTGTCATTCAGTCATAACCAGAATTACGTCCAGAGTAATTTTCATTATTTTTAAGAGTGCATGCACGATGTCTAGCGTAAACTTACATAATGTTATTGAACCCGACGAATTGAATTTGTATCAAGATTTGTTACAAGTAACAAATTTTGTTTATTTTGGTTAGAAGCACTTTGGGTTGATGGAGGAAATTATAACACAATTAAAACATTATCATTTATAATAACAAAAGCTGTTTTTAAATTAGTTTCAATTTAAAACAAAATTATATCACAATTTGTTATAGAAAAAATGAGACAAATTGGTTGTAACAAAGTTTGTTGTAATTCAGTTATGGAAAATAACAAAATGAGTTATATGTTTGTTTGATTTGTAACATGAGTTACATTTTTATTTGAATTCTAACATATATTGTTTCAATTTTGTTTAGTGTAGAGGCAATTTTGTTATAATTTTTGTTATTCTAACTACTAACCAGCCAAAATTATAACAAATTCTGTTAGAAAAAAAAAACGAGCTAACTGAGTAACAAAATCTGTTACAACTCTGTTGTAATCCACTGGTCGGATAATTTTACATGATGGAACGTGTAAATTGAGCATGAGCATGATGCCCGCGTTATTGCAAGAACAGCTGTACTCACACAGGGAACCAACAGACGCTACTCAGGATCTGTAGCATCTTCAATGTGTAAGCACTGGTGCTCACATTATTGATAACAAACAATAAATGCGTCCGCATGCAGGTGAAGATGGGAGGGAAATGTTGACGTGCTACTTGCTTCATAGAAGCCGAAGAGTCCTCTGCACTTCCACAAGAAAACACTAGGACTTAAGATATGGGAAAGGATTCGTTTTGGTAAACGATAAAGGAGCATGTAACAGATTCAAAGGACCAACCACTACTAAAGCACTCTAATGCTTGAAAAAACGAGACCAAAAAGGCCGAACAGAAACCAAAAAAAAAAATCGTATCGAGACTAGAAAGAAACAAGACAGGAATCAACAAAATAAAATTAATCTATACAGGAATCAGAAAATCTAACCAGACATTTATTGTGAATATTTTTGATTTTAGTGGGAGCAGTGTCGTTAACATGTATGCTTTTTCAAAATTCTTTCCAGCAATTTCATTTGAAACAAGTTCAGTTATTTGCACAAAAGATACGTTTATTGATTTCTTAACGGCTCTCTTTAGGTTTCCTCCAAAATTGTCGTTCATTTCTCGAAGATTTCGATCAGGATGTTTTCCAGGAAACCGCTAAGGATATTTTAAAGGCATTTTGTAGAAGCTCCTGATGAACTCTTGCAAGGATCTACGAAAAATTCCCTTACTTCTGAGAAAATCTTGGCGGTTTTCTAAATAAATTCTTAAGATAATTATTGAAAAGGTGTCTGTATGAAACCCTGGGGATAAAATCCTATTCACTTTTCTGGAGACATTCCTTGTAAACACTGAACAGAATCCCTGAAGAACTTGCGTGAAACCACAATTCAATTTTTGACGAGTGGATGAAATATTGACGAACTTTCTAGAGGAACATAATGCTGAATCACTTGTAGATTTTATTAAGTTCAATAGATTTCCAGAAACAATCTCTAGAAGAATTTTGGGACAATTCCTGGATGAAATCGTAAATGAATAATGAAAGGAATAATTATGAACAATTCATATGTAAGTCACTTAAGACATAACTGAACAAATCGACGTAGGAACTCCTCGTTGAATCCATGTAGGGGTTCCTGGAAAAAAAAATCAAAAACTCTGGGGTAGAAACCCTTGGAGATTCTGTTAGAGTAACTACTGGAAAATCGATTAGAATCTGTAAGTAGTGGAAAGATCTCCGAAGCAAATTCTAAAATAGCATTTTGGTATTTATCAGATTTCACAATTTATTGGTTTCAAAAAGGCCGATAGCTTGGAAAAGCTTAGAAGGAAGGAAGGGAAGGAAGGGAAGGAAAAGGGAAGGAAGGGAAGGGAAAGAAGGGAAGGAAGGGAAGGAAGGGAAGAATTTACATGATGGAACGTGTAAATTTGCGACAAATCTGGCAATCATGTGTATGATTTTACGTTAAAATTTACAGGGGTTTTTTCTGCAAATATGTGCTTTTTTGTAAGGGAACGAAAAAAACAACTCCACGAGGCCTATTTTGTTCGGACGGGTCACTCAAAAGTACGCTCACAGTGTGAGTAAGGGTGAGCTTAGAAGCATGAGGGAAGGAGTACTAGAAAAAAATACTCGCATTTCGATGCACTCTCACTCTAATCGTTTGAGGATTCGTTTTGTAAATTTTGAGTACTAGTTTTACGCTTCAGAAAAACCTCGAAATCGTACAGTTTGGTTGTCTGGGTTCCCAAGCGGTTTTTTGTGCTTTTCAGCTATTTTGAGATTTTTTTTATAGTTTTACTATGCATCAAAATAATTTTTCCAACATTGTCATTTAAAAATTGGTTAATATGCATTATAGAGAAGCCACATCCCTAGAGATTGAATGTTTTGGAAACATTTGGATATCTCTAAATAATCAAAAATATATCGTGGGAGAAGGAGCTCTCTGAGAAACACTGAAACCACTTTGTATCGAATTTGAAATTTCAAAATCACCCTTAAGAGCACTGGTCATCCCTCTTAATCTCCTTAGAAATTCCTCCTCCTTGGAAATTCCTCTAAACTCTTTTAAAATCATTAGGGACACTTTGAGAGGCCCTGGTAACATTTTGGAAGCCTTATAAATATTCTATTGAATACATTTTGGGATTATAAGTTTTGGAAACCTATTATAACTTCATGGTGAACGCCTTTGGAACCGATTGAAAATGCCTCGAAATCCCCTAAATACGCTTTGGAAACCCCTCGTTTTTTAAAAAAATTCCTTGACAAACAGACCTAAAACTCGAATTATTTTCATCGTTCATCAAAATAGCGCTCAATTCTAATGTTTGATAGTTGGCTAACGGTTCACTCGTGTCGCTCGTATCGCTTTTGTTCGAGTTTGACGTTTGCACTCTACCGCCACCTAGTGTACAGTTGGCCAAGCACTGTATTTTCAAATCTTCGTAGCTTCGCAGACTAAACAGTAAAAAATGCATGCCTAAAATTAAGTGGGGCATTAGATTTCTAGCTAAATAAAAAAAAATGTTAGAAATATCATGATGGTTTAAATGCTATTGAGGAAAGAGATTTTCACTCAAAAAATTTAAGAAATCCATTGATTTTTGGAAAATTTGTGGCTATTTGTTGTTTTTTGACAGGAAAATTGTAGTAAAGCGTTTGCATTTCTACATGTAAGGTTGGGTTTAAATTTTGTTAAATATTTCTTATCGTGCCAAAAAAATTGGTATTAGTTTTAATTTTGATTCAACAAACTATTACAATTTTTGAGTAGTTTTTAGTGTGTATTAGTGTGTATTTTAATGCAAGCATCACTTTATGGCTGGTGTAGTGTATTCCTGTCATAAAAGTAGCAGTGTTCTGCGTTTCAATCAGTGAACTTTTGCCCCACACATGATTCGAACTTTTGCCCCACCATGGTAATGCAAAAATTCGTTTTAGATAATCGATTAAAACTGTTAATACTGAAAATGAATAATATTATATCGATTATAGGATTATTCTGAAAAATAGGACTGTTCTGAAAAATAGTAGCCTAAAGTTTATATCTACACTGTGCGGTATTAATTTCTTTTCAACTGTTATAGATTTTATTTCTTAAAAATAAAATAAAATCTAAACTTTGTCGCGTTCAAAAAAAAAACCCATCCCAGTGAACCACGTATCGTATAAGAATGTGTGCCAAAAATCTCATATTCATACGTCAAAAATCAGAATCGCACAATATGCCAAATCAAAACGAATAAATGTTAACACAAATTGTATATAATTCTCCACTACGATTCATTGTCGACAAACTTTGTTGACAACAAACCATGCCGTTAATAGTATGATCTAGAATCGCGTCAAGTTGTATAAACTGACAGATCATTTATCAATGCAGACTAGCATGAAATGAAATCGCAATAACTTAGCGAAATTTACCACCCGAGGTTGGTATCTTCTGGCGGTGGGCTTCAAAGAACAACAAAGCGTGTGCGTTGTAGAGCAAACTTCCTTTGATATTGGCAAATAATCACTCCTTCTTCATGAAGCGGTCTGTGGTGTAGTGGTATGGTACTGGGTTACGGATCCAAAGGTCTGGTGTTCGAGTCTCGCTAGAAACTTTTTTTTTTATCGGAATTTTGTGGCATTGTATTGCTGACCATGGAAAGTCTGAAAAAGTCGTGGGAAGTGCGTATATGGCCTTCACTTTGGTGTGTATATAGCGTTTTCATGCATTTTATACGAGTGATTTGATTCATATAGAATGATGTATAGCAAAAAATATATCAGCCAAAATGTTTATTGGGATGCTATACGAATTTGTGTCACGCTTCACGAAATATTTACAAAATTTATTTTGTTTTGTCATAATCAGAGCTACTCAATTATGAAAATTTTAGGGAAAAATGTGGCCAAACAGGCGCTTTCAGTCATTGCGCCTCAATAAAGTGTGATCCGTCTTATTACCCGGATTATTTTATCCCAGGAAACATTTATTTTGTTATAACTATTGCGCATTCCATAGTAATTTTGTAGGGCAAAACGAACCTCCCAGACAAGCAGAAGTCGCTGAACATGTCTGCTGAACTTGTACAAATAACATCAAACCCGCACAAAACGATGAGTGAAATCGTTAGAGTTATTTTGTCGCATAAAACGCTATTTTCTTAGTTCACCTTTGCATTTTGGTTCATTACGCATACATGTACAAAGTTAGACGAATTAATCCGTAGCAGCTATCAAATCAATTTTGTTGTAATAAATTAAGACGCATAAGATTACAGAATAATTCGCAATTAAAACTATACACTCGCAATGCATTTCAACTTCCATGATATGCAATCTGCACAAATATCGCCACTGCTTTTGTACACATGAAGTCTTTTGACGACATCTTATACGAGAGCATTGCCCAGACAACCAAAATGTACGTATAACGAAACCACCTGGAGACATTGTACGTGTAACATTTCACTTATAAGATGTCGCGAAAAGGCCTTCTACGTACAAAAGTGGAGGCGATATACGTGCATATATTATGTGACGAATAATAACATACAATGCGAGTGTATAAACTTTCTACCGAACTAACCTGTAGTCTTATGCGACTTATCATTAGTTAACAAAAGTTGATTTGACAGCTGCTACGGATTGAATCGACTTAATTTGTACGAGTGTGCGGGACGAAACAAAATGTACAATTGAACTCAGAAAAAAAGCGTTTTATGCGGGAAACTCATCAATCTGACGATTTTGTCCATCGTGTTTTGCAGGTTTGATGGGATTTGTATGAATAAACGAGTTATTACATGAACTTTGAAGCGACTTCTGGTTGTCTGGGTGCACATACAAGCATCGCATAACGCAAAAGGTGATTTCGTTATACGTGCATTCTGGTTATCATGGGATCCATTTCTTCCCACTGTGCACCGTTAGAAAAACGCGGCCGGAGGTGGCGGCGGCGGCAGAAATCGGTGTCGGTGGTGGTGGCGATTTATAGTGCGAATTGTGTTTGCAATGGCCGAGGCGAGAGAACCCCCAGATTTATGGCGGCCTGACATTGGTTGGAATGTGTGCCAAACGGCTTGTATCTGCGGGCCGAGTGGATTCATGCGGTGCGGAAACTAGTGTCCGATTCCAATATTCAACGGCATTCAGGTGACTGAATGCGAATACACGAATGTGTGGTGTACCTACGTATGCTTGAGGGGGGGTAGGGGTTTATGCCAGTCAGCATTTGGCTAAAGGTCGCGTGAAATGCAAAATTGTGACATTGGTTGCTTGGCAGGTGATTAATGGAAGTTTGGAAACGGGAGGTGGACATGTGGTTAAGGCTATATGGTAGGAATGGTAGTGGCACTGTTTTGAACGATTGGGTACGGATAATGGATAAATGTTTTGATGCCGATCGATTCCTGATTTTATTCAGATCAGGATCAAGTACTTGACACCTTTATTGGAATTTTTTGTGCTGAGTAATAGTTCTAGTTTTTTTTCTGGTCAGGTGTCCTTGATCAGACATCTGGCATAGCTGGATTCCTGAAGGCTAGATAAACGAAACTCAATTTATGGAGAACAAAGTGCCAAATGTTACCAAATCGAGAACTCCTCATAACTAAACGCTGATCATGCTTTTGAAGCGTGCCATCACTCCTCAGATGATTTGCCATCGTATACCAGCAGGTGGCGACGACGAATATGACGAAACCACCGCGAGGATGATACGCGTAAAAGTTTCGCGATATGTGCAAGTGTATGCCCCACAATTCTTTCGGACTCAAACAACCCTCATCTCGTCATCAGGTTGAGTCACTCGTCGTAAACCATCAGTCAGTCGTCACTCTTGGTTAGCCGATTCCTCGCACCAGGAAAGCGTCTGATTGCGATTATCGACCCATAGCCAGAAGCTCCAGCATCCGACCAATCATCCAACAAAGGATTGGATGGATACAGCACAGACAAACAGACATACACAATTTAATTGCAACAATGCCTGCAGATAGCGCTAGTGAAAAACGTCACTCAGGAAGAAGAAGGATTCGCGCGCCTCTAGCTGTGAGATATGTAACCCAGGAAATTTTGAATGATCGTTTCAAGCATGACCGATGGAAATTTCGTTAGTGTTTCGCCTGTTTGTCGGTGGATATAGATGGCTCAGCTGCAGTTCGGTCGATGTCCGTCCGTCCGTCATAATCATTCCGGTGCGGTGTGTGCGCATTTTTGCCGCCATTCGTTACGCAACTTTGAGTCTCGAGTTGCCGTTAAATTATCCCTCCTGGCGGCAATTTTGAAATAATGCCAATAATAGACGCCACCACGGTGTCGCAACAATTAAAATATGCTTTGTTGGCGTGCCATCGGGTGACGTTGTAGTCGGTTGAATGGGGAATGGGGAGTAGGGCAATGTAGCTTAAAAGGTTCTACTATCGATAACTTTTCAATTAAACTCTGGCTTTTAATAATTGCAATAGGCTTTGTCAAGATACTTTCAATAAAAAAAGTGTTCAGTTTTTCAAACTTTTTGTTCCCTTTTTTGGTTTGTAAGAAGTATCGAAAAATCTCTGTTGAAACTCAGATGACATTTCTCGCAGAATTCATGAAAGTGTTCTAAGAGCACTTTGGCAGATATTAACCAAAAGATTTCTGAGCTTAAAATCTATAATTGAAACGTGGCAAATACAATAATACTATGTGTCGAGGGAAGTTAAGAAAATTTCCCAAGCAAAGCGGATCTAAACCATATACTTTCATTATTACTTTGCTCTAGAGACGCGGACGGACAGAAAACTTTGATATATTTTCCCATAAAACTTTGCCTAACACTTTAACATCTTCTTTTTCTTGGCATTAACGTCCCCACTGGGACAGAGCCGGCTTCTAAGCTTAGTGTTCTAAGAGCACTTCCACAGTTATCAGCTGAGAGCTTTCTTTGCCAAGTTGCCATTTTTGCATTCGTATATCGTGTGGCAGGTACGATGATATTTTATGCCCAGGGAAGTCAGGGAAATTTCCATTACGAAAAGATCCTGGACCGACCGGGAATCGAACACAGACACCTTCAGCATGGCTTTGCGTTGTAGCCGCGGACTCTATCCACTCGGCTAAGGAAGACCCCTAACTTTTTAACATATTTCATCTGAAATCCAGACGAAAAATTTATCCACCAAGAAATCAACCAAGAATTCCTCTAAGGATACTCCCAGTAATTATTGTTTAGAAGTAAGATTTCATGCAAATTTTTAAGTAATTTCACCAAAACATTTTCAATGATTGTTCACAGAATACCTTCAAGAATTTGGGTGTACATGTGCAATCAAACATAAGTAGAGAATAAATATTTCTATTATGACTCCCAAAGTTATTCCAAAAAACGTTTTCAATAAACTTCTTACAGGAATTCCTCCAGTATTTCACACAAAAATATGTTCAATACTTACTTTGAACATTATTTTGTTATTTCTCCTGAATTCTCCAGGAAAGTGTTCAAAGATTTCTATAAGCATGTCATCAGAAATTCTTGTAAGGCTTACTGCAGATATCTCTTCTATTTGAACTAAGTCAAGGTATTCCTCTGCGGATACCAACTGGAAACATCTCTAGGATGCTCCAAAATAGATTCATCCATTTTATATTTACATGTTTTTTTTAAGTTTTACGAAATGAAGTTTCAAGTTTAAGTTGCTTCAAGAAAGACTCTTATTTCAGATGGATAATGAGAAAATATTTTTGGTTCAATAGTGTTTTAAGCTTCCAGATTTGTTTCAGATGTTGAAGCTATTTCAAGGTGGAACAATATCAAAAGGTTAAGTTTTATTCAACTAAATTGTGTTCGATAATGAAACTTTATCTTTTTTGTCTCTGATCGTCATTGTGAACTGAACCGAGCTTTCAAGTGCATCGGTATGCCTTTTTTTCTTAATGGCATCCATCCGGCGTCCGGATCGAACACTTGTTTAATCGAGTCCGACCTGTATAACATTTTAATTTTGTATTTTTGGTATATGATGACTTGTTTTAAATTTTCTAAATTGCCGGGCTGGAAGCACCTGGCAGTGAGAAATAGGAACTTTAGAGAACTTTTGCCTGAAAAAAAAAGAGACAAAACAGAGACTCTTTTGAAAAAAAAATCCTAAGAGGAACCAGGAGATATGAGTTTGTCAGAATCAGAATCATTGCAGGTAGTTGCCCAAAGATTTTGATATGTATCCGAAGATTTCCTCAGGTTAGGAAAGATCAATAGATTTCTTTGTTTGGGAGATTTGCAGCCCGAGGCTGTCACATATCCTAAACATCTTCAGGAGTTCATTTAGTGATTATTTTGAAATCTCTTTGAAAATTTTCCCAAAGAATTCATCAAAGAATTTTGTTTTGGATACCTCAAGAATATAACCTGATTTTTGCCAAACATAACCACAGAAATTAAAACACAGAGATCATCAGAAATTCCTTTGACGATTTTTTCATATATTTTTAAAGAATGCCCTGAGTCATCTTCGATTTTATCCAGAGATTCTTCCATCGATTTCCCTAGGACATCTTGCAAGACCCCCGTTCAGAAATTTTTCAAAAATTCATTCAGAAATTTCTCAAAATATGCCTCCAAAAATTTCTTACTGAATTGATTTTCACATTTTTTTTTAAGATTTTAACTAGGAATTTCTCAATGCATATCTCCAACAAATACTCAAATATTTCTTCAGGAATTCCTACAGCAATTCTTTGAGATTTCTCAAGGAAGTTTTTAAAGATTTGTCTAAGTATTTTTCCAAAAGTTTTTCCAGGCATTTCTCCATGCAAGTGTGAATAGAATTTTTCAGAACATTGAGAAAATGTAAAAAAAAATCGTGAGGTATTTCTAAAACAATTTTTAAAGTAACCTTCGATGAAACTAGTGTTAGTTCTTTAGTCACCCTTAATGAATATGTTTTACTAAAAGAACGTACACTTGAGGAAATCCCCAAGAATTTCAGGTATTCTTTGACAAGTTTTTAATAGATTTTCTCGAATGGCCCTTCGAGAATTTTTTGGAGAAATTCTTTGGTGTTATCGTGGATGAAATAATGAAAAAAATCCTGTCAGGCTTCTTGCAAAATAAAACCATTAAACACTTTTTTACAAAACCTCTGGAATAAACCTCTAGTTTTCTAAGAAGAAATTTTGTGAAAGTCTTTGGAAGATCTCATAGAACAACAACTAGAAAATTCGGCTGAAGGATTAGCAGAAAAAAAAACTAGAGGATGTCCCAGAATAGCATTTGAAAAAAAAAATCAAAGTAATCCCTGAGCAAATTACTATCTCTAGTAAATGCTCGAGAACTTCCTGAAGAAATTTCTAAAGATACGCTTTGAAAAATCACTGGAAGAATATATGGGAGAATTGGTAAAGGAATCTATAGAAGAATTCCTCGAGAGATCTCCGTAGGAGTCCCTGAAAGTATTCCCGATGAAATTATTGAAGAATCAATTGAAAAGTCTCTTAATAAGGGTTCTTTGAATCCTGCAAAATTTTGCCTCAGAATTAACTGCAGGCAAGATAAGGAAAAAAGAGACTTGACTATCTAGTTTAAAACAGAATGATTTTAGGGCAACATCACCGGTGGTCCTTTTTTCGGTCCTAATTTGTGCCAAAAATGGACCTGTCAAAATTAAATAGACCAGTAAAAATAGACCAAGCCGCACACGCATGCACCGGTTGTTGTATTTTTTTCGATCCATTTTGAATGTGATCAGCAAAAACCAATAAATTGTGGAAAGAACTAGCAAAAATCTTAAGTTTATTGCAAGAAACAACTCCGAGGAAATTCCCGGATGAACTTCAAAGAAATTTCCGAAGGAATTCCGAAGACCAGAATTCCAGAGACTTTTCAGAAAGAACTGCTGACAAATTCCCGGTTGACCTCCAGAGGATCTTCGGAGGAATTGCTGGAGGAATTCCCAGATCAATGCTTGAGGATTTCCCACAGGAACTCCGAAGTATTTCCCGGAGAAAAACTCCTGGAACTCCTGGAGGAACTCGCGAGGAATTGCTGGAAGAATCATGAAGAAAATCTTAAGGAATCATATGAAGGTGGAGCTCCGAAGGACTTCTTGGAGGAACTATGAAGGAATTCCAGGAAAAACTCCGAAGTATTTGTTGGAAGCTCTGTGGAATATTTTAAGAGAAACTCCGAAAAAATTCCTATAAGAACTATGGAGAAAACCTCGAAGGAACTCTAGAGAATTTTTTGAGAAAATCCAAAGGAATTTCAAGGGAAAATTTTGAGAGAATTCCTGGAGAATTTCTAGGAGTATTCCGAAAGAGGTTCTGGTTAATTGCTCTCTGGAGAAAATATGGAGCAAATCCGAAGGAATTTGCGATGGATCTCCAAAAGAACTACCGAGGAATAGCTGGATACAAATCCCAAGGTTCCAGCAATACCTTCGGGTTCTGGGAAAAAATCTCCGGAAGATTTTTTGAAGGTAATCTCCGAAGCAATTTTTAAAGGAATTGTCGTTGGAAAGCCCCGGAATAATTTCTGGAGAAAATTCCTGGAAAAGTATTTGAGAATATTTCCGGAAGAATCATTGAAAACCCGGAGGAAATCTACGGAGAAATTGCTGACGAAATTCCGGAGGAATTCCTGAAAAACAAAATCTCGGAGTAGTTTTTGGGAGATATCCTCAAAGAGAACTTTGAAATTCCCGGAGGAATTCCTGGAGTTAAGTCCCAGAGAAACTCCTAGAGGAAATCTCCGGAGAAATTCCTGATGCAAAGTCCAGAGAATCGGAGGAAATCTCCGGATGAATTCTCTGAAAAAAATCAGAGAAGGAATTACTTAATAAAATTCCCGGGAGAATTCCTGGACGAAATCTCCACTGGAATCGCTTTCGAAAATCCTCTGAGAAATCGCAGGAGAAAATGCCCGGAGGAACTCCTGGGGGGAAATCCTCGGAGAGATTCTTGGGAATAATCTCCGGAAGAGTTTCTGTAGAAAATCCCCAGTGGAAATATCCAGAGAAGTTTTAGGATGAAATCTCCGGAGGAATTCTTGGAGAAAACTCCCAGAGCGAATCCTAAAAATCCCCGAAAAGTCCTGGCGGAAATCTCCGGAGAAACTCCTGTTGCAAATCCTTAGAGAAACTCCCAGAGGAAATCTCCGGATGAATTCTCTGGATGAATTCTCTGAAAAAAAAAATCCCCGATGGAATTGCTTTTGCAAACTCCCTGAAATTCCTGAAGAAAATCCCCTGAGGAGTTTTTGGGGACATCCCCGGGAGAATTTTTTAGAAAAAAATACCTCTGGAGCAAATCGCCAGAGTTCCTCATCCGAATCTCCGGAAGAATTTCTGGAGCAATTACTGGAGAAAATCCCCGGAGCAATTCTGGACGAAATCCCCTGAGAAATTCTTGGAGAAAATCCCCTAAGGAGTTCTTGAGGGATATCTTAAGAGGAATCCTTGAAATTCTCGGAGAAATCCCTTGAGGAAATTGCTGTTGCAATTCCCCAGAGAAATTTCTGGAGGAAATCGTCAAATGAATTCTCTGAAAAAATCCCCGAGGATTTTTTTGCCAAATCTCCGGAAGAAATCTCTGAAAGAGTTTCTGGACGAAATCCCCTGATGAATTCCTGGTGAAAATCCCCTGAGTAGTTTTTGGGAATAATCTCCGGGGGAATCCTTGAAATTTCAGGAGGAATTCTTGGAGGAAATCTCCCAAAGAATTTCTTAAGGAAATTCCTAGAGGAAATCTCCGGAGAAATTCCTGGTGCAAATTCCAAAGAAATTTCTGGACGAAATCTCCGAATGAATTCTCTGAAAAAAATCCCGAAGAAATTCCTTAATCAAATCCTCGGGAGAATTCCTGGACGAAATCTCCGCAAGAATTGCTTTTGGAAATCCTCTGAGAAATTTCTGGACGAAATTCCCGAACGAATTCCTGAAGAAAATCCCCGGAGGAGATCTTGAGGGGTATCCATGAAATCTTCGGAGGAATCCCTTGAGGAAATCTGGTGCAAATCCCCAGAGTGATTACAGGAGGAAAGCTCAAGATAAATTCTCTGAAAATTGTAATTCTTGTAAATCCCCCGAAGAAAATTTTCAGAAGTAATTCCTGCAAGAAATCGGAGGAATTCCTGGAGGAAATCTACGGATAAATTGCTAGTGTAAATCCCCAGAGAAATTACTGGGGAAAATTCCGAGATCATATATTCCTGGAGACATTTCTGGAGAATACAGTGGAATTTAAATATTATTATCTTTATTCAAGAGATTTTCAGCCTTGCCAAATTGATAAATTGATTGTTTCAACATTTTAAATTGATAGTGCACACATCTTCATGTAAATCAATTACTGATCAACTTTTAGGATGTTCATAAAATTCAATAATGTCTTGGGAAGTCGATAAAATTAGATAGCCGAAAAGATCCTTAGAGATTGACAAAACGGCTCATTTCAATGAACGGGTCCGATCCTAATCACTCATTTTAGTGAACCGGGTCTTTCGAACGGTTCAGTGGCTCAGCTCAGTGGCTCGCAAAAGAAAAACAAACTGAACCGAGCGAACGAATAGAGAGCGGTTCACTCCCTGTTGCGCGACATACGTCGTTTCTCTCGTATCTTTCTCTCTCATTCTTCATTCATGCTCAGAAACTCACGATACACTCGGTTGATTTCCCCTACCCGAACTCAGAGGAAAAAGCAAAAAATTTACTTGCCATTCAAGCGGGCACCTTTTCTCTCAATATTACATCATTCTGTGTGCTAGTGGGCGGGGAAAATTTGTCTGTCTATGTTGAGAGCGCAGAGAGCACGGTGCAGCAGAAAACACTTTGCTTGCATGTGTGGCGTGGCGCGCAAAACAAGGCACGTGCCAATCGTTGTTGTAAAGCCGAGAAACGAGCGAAGCGTCACTTTTTATCTGATCCGTGTTGATCAAATGAACCGACTCTCGCCAAAAAAGAGCTACGGATCACTCGTGCTTTTGAGTAATCCGGATCTTTTGAATGATCACTGAACAGCTCAAGGAGCGTTTTGAAAGCGGCGCAGCCGAAATGTACTGTTTCAAAGAAATTTTCCTGATTGTTATATAAATACCCTGAGAATTCCAGGATTTTTTGCAGGTTTAATAAAATTCCCTGATAATTACAGGTTTTCCAGGTAGTAGGTGTTTAGTTCAGGACTCCAAGAATCGGTAAGGGATTTGTTCAAAAGAAGGCCTAAATGTCCTCATTTAGATTCATAGAGATAATCTTTCAACAGACAGGGAAATCCTTCAGTTTTTTATTTCAATACTTTGCGTCAAGTTCAAAAACTAATTCCTTTAGGAGCAACTGACGTTTCTCCAAGTGTTTCTACTGAAACTCGTTACGTCGGAAAAATGGATGATTGAGAATTAATACTATTTTCAGTAAGAATATCATTTCAAGAAAGCGTTACAAGCATGGCAATTTAAATCATTTCATTTCAATTGAAATTTAACTGATGCTTAGATTAAACACCATTATCAGATAGGTCAAACTGGTGACAATACTAACATTATAGAAAATCATTACAATAAACTGTATGAGTGCATTTTGAACAATGCAACCCTCAAATGTCGTCATCGGTTTTCAACTTCTGTAGTGTATAAATTGGTGGAAGTAATTGACTTACAAAGTGGACGTGGATAATTGGTGTGTAACTTCATGCGATAAGAATCTCAGCGATCTTCATGATTCGACATTATCGAAAGATGAATGGGCTAAAAATAAGCTTTATTGCAGCTATTACAGATGGTTGTCAGCTTTTTTTGTCCATATTGTTGCAACAAACAACATATTTTGGATTATTTACGATTAAACAAACTGTTTTCAAGGTTTAAGTCAACAATAAAACCATGACAAACCTCAAGTTCTTGAGAATGATGTTTGTGGGAAAAACGAGAGCAACATGACTTTGGAAGGCTTTTTACCTATTTGGTCATAGAATTGTATTCATAAAAATGCAGGTTAATTTTTTTGTGCGAAATACTAACAAGAAAATTGTTGTTTTGGCAAAGAATCGATTCCTGATGTGATTTTTTGGATGTTTTCATAAAGAAAAGGAGAAAAAATTTAGTTTCAACAAGTTTTCAAATTCCAATTTTGGAAAGTTCTTGTTGTAAGGACAAACATTATCAGCTTCTAGCAAACCAAAGTGAATTTCCAAACACTTGGCTCGTTTGGTGCGTTTCCGAATAGGAACTCGCCATACTGTGTGACGAATCGCCATTCGACGGCTACCCTTGTGAACGGCACCGCTGCAATCAGTATGAATCAATCAAGCGGAGCGTTA
This sequence comes from Aedes aegypti, assembly GCF_002204515.2. Lineage (NCBI taxonomy): Eukaryota > Metazoa > Arthropoda > Insecta > Diptera > Culicidae > Aedes > Aedes aegypti. The sequence goes on from NC_035108.1 coordinate 148,076,000, forward strand.
CATCACAGAATACCGCGATAGCGTTGAATATTTATAATCGCTGGTAATAACGTAAAGTAAACATTTATCGAATCCGGAACAAAAAACGGCGCATCAAAACAGAACCTCGGACGAAGAAGAGAGCCAAATGCCTCAGGTGTTCGTTCATCCTCCTTCCTTGATGGTGTAGTGTGTCGATCGCGGCTGGGCACGAAATCCAATCTAATGAATGCGATAATTTATGGAACTCCCCAAGGTTACCACACAAACACAGAGTAGTCGAAATCGTCTTCATTTCACGTCCAGCATTTCGGTGGGATTGGTGGGGCCCGAGACGAGAGACGCGAACCGAATCACCTGTGAACTTTTGTTCATCTCTCAAACAGACAACGATCGTATCGCAGACGACGACGACGACATCGACAGGTTGGTTAACCCTCTAACGCCCAAATATTTGTTTTCGGTCGAAACATTTTTTGTTGTCTTTAGTCGATCTTAGCAGGTTCTGGGCAATGATTCATTTATATTCGCATATTCATAAATTTTGAATTTTTATATTTGAACATCCCCATATTTTTTCATTTTCTTGAAGCCTATAAGGATTATTTATTTTAAACAGTAATGATAATTTGTGCGTGAACAATACTTATGAAAATACTAAGAATTTCGTTTTCTTTCTGAAAAATAATTTATTTCCTGTGAAACTAACAAAAAAGAAAATAAATTTTGAAGTTTAATTATTGAACATTTCTTGAATTTTTGGTTGATCGCAGAAAAATGTACAATAACACATTTTTGTATTACACACTGAAAACAACTCAAACATTTGTTGGTTATAGAATATATAAGTACAGTAGTTTCTCGATTTTATCACTGCTCGTTTTAATAACGCTCCATTATATCACTCGCGATTTTAGTACGGTTTTCTATTCAATTTTAACACGCCACAATAAGTATATGAAATTCATACATTCTACATTGAAAAACAACCCCAAACAAGCAACATGTATTCATTTGGCCCATGCCTTACGTGCTTTTCATTTCATTAGCTTTATTTCTGCAATGCAAATCTCAAATTTTGATGAAAATAATATGGCAGAAAATACATTTTCATTATATCAAGCTTCGGTGTATCACGCCAAAAATTTTTGGGTCCGTGATATAATCGAGAAATTACTGTATTTCAATAATTTTTGAATTTTGAGCCACGAAACACTACAGAAAACGTGAGATTAGGCAGTAAAGGGCTAATGAATTCAAATTTTACGTGCTTCTACCGAAACTGGAAACCGATAGACACTTGTGGCATAAAATCCGTCGGAATCGTCTGCTGGACATCAAGCCCCACAGAGCCGTGGCACGTTCTTTCCATAGCGCTGGCAGTGACCATCGCGTGACGTAATTTACGACTGTGATAAGTTTGTGATGATGGGACGACCCCGATGGACGGCGAGGGACACAACCTAAAACAACACCACCGTTCGTTCGTTCGTTCGTTAGGCGGCTCGTTTTGGACATTTTCGTTTTGTCCGCTAATGTTGTGGAAGAGTCTCTTTTTTTTTAAGTGGGAGAGACCCACTTAGTAGGTGAACGAGCAATTAATCATATTGGCGGCGAGAGTGTGAATTGTACGCAGTTGAAAGTGCCTTTTCGGTGATCATGGGCTCGAGTTCACGGTTCACGGTAGTTTATCTCGTCGACCGGGTGTTAATGGGCGATGATTGGGTCCGTCGGATTGCTTGGGATGGATGAAGGCAAGTACAATGAGTTTCTGTATCATTTTTTTTTCAAGTATTTCTCAAGGGTATTACTGTTAATCAGAGTATGGAGGATTGAATTTAGACAAATTGCAATATTTTTTGTTCTGGGTAATTTATTACACAGCAAAAAAATCTAAAATTTACATGGCACGTAATGTTTTATGATAATCATGTAAAACGAGTTGCAACTGAACATTCCACGATAATTAATGTAAACTGTCTTATTGCATTCGAAAATGCTTGCAATCTTGAGCGAAACTGAAACATTTCATGATCTTTCATCCAACATTCGCCAATATTGCATGCATCTTGAAAGTGAAATTGCAAACAAGATTGCTCAGTTTACATGATTCTACGCTGAATATTCTGTTTAAAATAATGCACATGGATGGATCGACGGCTTGTCATTCCATGTGCATTATTTATGATTGAATTTTCAGCGTGAAAATCATGTAAACCGAGCCGTTTTGCATGCAACATTCTTTAAGAGAAGACGTTTCGAGTTCAATATTAAAGATTATGCTAGCAATTTTGGATATAATAGATGTGTTTCGGAATAACGGAAATGTGAAATGTGAATTCGGAAATACGGATTACGAATAGCAAAACTCTTTGTTTCTTCGCTTGAATCGAAAAACCTAACCCACTCAACTGAATTGGATTCTCATCAGAGATGAGTAAATTGTATTTCCAGGAAAATATCTATAGATTCTTGATGTTCGTAATGAATACTGCAACTAGACAGTGAACGATAACTTGATAAATAAATTCAACCACTCATTTTTCACGACCTGACAGACTAATTCTTCACCACAGGATTAGCAACGAATCAGCTGGGTTCAGAAATTCAAATATTCACACTCGACACCTGAAGGCGCCAAACGGCCAGCCAGCAGTGATGAAGCGGCAGAACACATCAACGAATCAACCCGGTACGTTATTAATTACGCCAATTGCTGGAGCGCGACCGTAATTAATTCGCGATTGAAATTCAATCAATACCACTGCGGCATTCCACTTGGTTTCCACTGGGCCCAGCATCGGTTCACCCCTCGTTTCGTAACGCATGTGCCGTGGTGAGAATTTCCTTTTTATGCAAATTCCGGCACAACCGATTGCACGATTGCGGTACAAGGGGGACCAGGGCTGTGCGGGGGACGAAGAAATGTGTGTTCTTATCAACTGCATTTAGACGGACAAGACCGTCTACCGCCCACTATGGGAAGTTTCCATATAGTGTGGCGGCCATAAATATTTTTGTCGTTTTGTATCATATATATGAGAACAAAAAATTTCGAGGTTTCTAATATTTTTTTGTTTTCCTTGTGCAGTTCTTGAATCAACTCATAAAAAGTATGAATTTTTATTCCATATCAAATTTGTAAGATAGCTTTTTGAGTAAATCTATTGAACAGTGTATGAAGACCTTATAAAACAAATATCTTGTGTTTGCATTGATTTTTTTTTTCCATAAAAACTCTACTGTCCAAACAAAACTACAAAAAAACCTGCTCTGATCTTCGAGGGATAGCTCAACCGAAGTATTTTCTACGGAATGATGAACGAGGAAAACCAATCAGAACAAGCAATTTTTCCAATTTCTGGCCACCTGATCGCCCAAAGTGCCTCCGTCAACCAAATGAGATGCACCGTCGAAGTGTCGTGCCGAAAAGCTATTAAAAATCTGCTAAATGTCTCGCAACTATGGCTCTCTGGCTGGAGTCGCGAATCGCGTCAAGGTAGCACTCATAAAAGTTTCCCACTCGAGGTCCTTCGGGGTCCCACGGAGCCCGATTCCAACTTCGGCGATGGCGAATGATCTCACGAGCGATCGAAAAATGGTTCTGCTCTGGGAAAATACTGTTATTATGATGAGCCTTCTCCGGTCGTTTGGTTGCGCTCCTGAAATTAGTGCGTGTCGCCGTAATTTCATTTCGCGTACGGAGATCCAGTGACAGGGCTGGTATGCTCATTTTCATAGAGTACCGACATGTTTCAAATTCCGAATTTTTCGGTAAAATAGGGTCCTAAAATTTTGAATGAAATCTTGCTTTTATTTAATTACACGAAAGAGCATGTAGCTGCAACTACTTTAGCAATTTTTCCCGCTCAAATAACAGCTATGTAACATTTACAATTTAATTTAAAAATTGGGTCCATAAATGAACCTTGACTCTTTCGATCATGTTTGACGTTCGCTCAGACGACAAAAACACTATAGGTCTTTAAGTTTTAACACTGGGGTTGTTCCTATCTGACATTTCGGAAGGGACACGGAAAACAAAATACACCCAAAATTTGAGTTTAAGCCAAGGGGTGTGACAAAATCTTAAGTAACATAAAAAAAAATGTTTTTTAGACTTAAACAAACAAAAATCATTAAAAAATTGAGTGAACATGTGTTTCTGGCCTAAACTTAAGCGTTTGGCACAAAAATTGGGACAGGGCGTTGGGACATTCTCCATTGAGCGGTACCAATTTTCCACTGTTCCAAACATGAGACATTAAACGAAATACAAAAAATAAATGTGTTTTCATAAAGGTTTTTATTGGATTTTAATTTTTTTTATATTATTCATTTTCAAATTATTCAAAAGTACTCCACTTTTCAAGATTTTTCGGACATTCCTTACAAAATGTCCGCATCAAGCCTGTCCGTTATCCACAGCAATGTCGCATACCTCGCCATCAGGAGACACCGTGAAACTACCGGACCAATAGTCATCGATACGTTCGATATATAGCTGCCGGGGTAATTAATATTCAGCGCTCCTCTATGGGGACAGCAGCAGCAGCCATAATTAAAATGATATCCTTTCGAGGCCGAAGCTTTCTGTTCTGTTGGGGATCGAGGCGATAGGAGGCGCTGCCGAGAATAAAGAGTCGCTGTTTATGAAAGAAGGCTCAGTGTTTTAGTCAGTGCACTTCCAAGTAATGGGTTGTTCGGTTTTAATTACCATTCAATTAATTGACTGGTTGTGTGTTTTGCTTTTAGTAGCTGTGCAAGTGCAGTCGGTTGTCAGGATGCTAATCGATGTCAAGTAGCAATGGTTGACGGCGGCAGGATTGAGTTGTCGGAATGACGGAGCAATCAGTGTCCGTAGAATAGGTTTAGTACGATCACTAGAATGTTCACTATATGAGGTATGGTAGTGAACAGTATACACTTTATTTGCTGCTTTAAGTAGAGAAAGAATCCTGGAAAACACGTTATTATTTTTATTATCTTTATTAGGAAAATTTTCAGCCCTATGGCTGGTTTCATTTGGATAGTCTTGAAATTTCAAGACTTTATTAGGATTGACTTAAATGTAGATTCTACGGGTGTAGTAGTTCGTTCTTGGATGCGGTCCATTTCATCCTAAAAAAAAATGTCCGGTTAAGAGACAGGCAGGTGTTTCAGTTATGGCCATAGTGATTCCCTATTTCGCCATATGAGATAATTTGAACGTTTTCACATTTCAAATGATTTTGGGCATTTTGGAAGTGAGATGCAGAATACATCTTGATGTAAAAACATTCAAAAAGATTAGAAATGCGAAAGTTATCCAATTTTCTACATATGACTATATAGGCACCCACTATGACCATAACAAGTATACCTTCCCCATATCAATTTTCAAAACATAAAATTATTAATTTCATTTCGCCTTCGAGTTCACCATTAGTGTGGGACAAAATTTAGATTCTCGCTCCAGTCCTTTTTTTGGATTCCATTTAGGTCCCATAACAACTGTGCAAAATTTCAGCTCGATCGGTGAAACTATATTTACGCGCCAGCTGTCCAAAGTTTGTATGGGATTTACTATGGGAAAACTTACTTTTCCAAAGAAAAATCGCCAGAGGCCGCCCATTGACCTCTATAAAAATTCTGAATGCAGACCTCGATAGATATTTCTACGATAAAGAATATTGCCGAAGACCGCGAAACAATCAGACACTTGTGAGAAAAGTTATTGTTAAAAGTTATGAAAACCTATTAGCAAGGCGACGTTCATTAACACGTAAAGGAATAACAATAATAACAAAATCGGTCTATGCTTAATAACTTTTTCACAAGCATCGGATTGCTTTGCAATCTTCGGCAATGTTGTTCATCGTAGAAATACCTGTCGCGATCTGTATTCAGAATTTTTATAGAGGTCAATGGGTGATCTCTGGCGATTTTTCTTTGTAAAAGTAAGTTTTCCCATAGTAAATCCCATACGAACTTTGAACGGCTGTCGCGTAAATATAGTTTCACTGATCGAGCTGAAATTTTGCACAGTTATCATGAGACCTAAATGGAATTCAAAAAGTGGACTGGAGCGAGAATCTAAATTTTTCATGTAACCGTGTTCCAGGCTATTCACCATTCTCTCCGGTTTATACGAAATTTTTGATTATTCGTCTCACAAAGGTATACACTGAATTAAATGCAACAGCTCTCACGTTGATTTCATAATGTTACGATTCAAGCAGATATTGAATTTCATTTTAAAAACATTCGTTGGGATATAAATCGACATCGCTTATGAAAATTTTTATCTGGCTTTTACATTCAACTGCATGCCGCATCCTGCTGATACTAGCTGTGTTCTTATATTCACCAAAAGTGTTTTGATGAGTGAATTTGATGGATAGCGCCGACAATTTTTGTTGCATAGCATTCATCGAATGAAGCGCGGTTGTCGCACCATGGCCAGATTCATTTCTGGAACGCGTACACGGAAAAAATAACACTAAGGAAAAAAGTCAACGAATAACTAAAGTTTATGTATTAACCCCTCCACCGGCACCTTAATTTTTTACCGCAATAAAAAATTCAAAATGCGATAACGTTTTTGTTTCTTGGTATTTTTGCACCATTTTTCACAAGTTCTCAAAAAACTCTTCTAGTTTACGAATCTGTGTGAACATTGGTCATTGGTCATCTGGATCCAGAGATATTCCGAAATTCCTTGGAGGACCGACGCGTAACCATAACCCGTATATATCTCAGGCTACAGAATTTTTTATCGTATTGGGATATTCATTCTTCGGAACAAAACATTAATGAGAGCATGTTGTGAAAAAATGAGGCAATTTGGTGCAGCCGTTTTTGAGTAATGAGCATTGATGTTGCTGGTACCACGCTGGCCAAATAAAGATCTTGAAAACTTTAAAAAACCTCATATCGTAATTTACAGATATCTTTAAGAATATTTAACCAATTTGAATGATTTTTTCAGAGCATCTCCTTACAACATGGCATTGTATAGTCTACATTTTATTCTTTCGATAAGTTGACGTAAAAAATGGCCACTTAAGCCATTTTATATGGAAAATGTCGGTCCCCCAAGGAACATTGGAATATCTTTAAAACCAGATCACTAATCATCAAAATCGACACGGATTCTTAAACTAGAGAAGTGAAAAAATGGTTTAAAAATACCGAGAAACAAAAAAGTTATCGCGATTTGATTTTTTTTCTTGCGGTAAAAAATGAAGCTGCTGTGTCAATGACTATTTTCTATTCTTCTTCCGGAAGATATGATCTAAGAATCTAAGATTATAAAAGTGAATCACTTTAGGATTCAACAAGAAATTCTGAAATGCCTTCAGGGACTTTTGGAAAATCTTACTGAGATTCTACATGGAATCTGTCATTAATTCTTCCGTAAATTTCTGTGGAATTTAAAAAAAAATCTTTGTGAAGTTCTTCCGGTAATCTTCATGCAATCTTTTATACGAAATCCTTCGGAAATTTATCAGGAAATCCCTCTGTAGTTCACTCATAAACCTAACTCCAGCTGTTCCATATTCTGGAAATGCTTCTGGGATTCCTCTTGGGATGATTCTACAGAAAATCTTTCAGAGAATCTTCCAAGAATCCCTGTGGGATTCTTCCGAATAACCCTTATCGGATTCTTCTTAAAATCTCTCTGAAACTCCTTTTAGTTTCTTTCGGAAATCCCTCTGAAATTATTATAGTTATCTCTTTCATCGCTTTGTGATTCTTCTGAAAATCTTCCCGGGACTTTCTCTTGGATTATACCGCAAATTCCTTTTGAGTTTTTATGAAAATCTTCCGGGTTTTTACCATAAATTTTCCCAGGAATTCTGCCGTTAATGTTTCTATGATTGCTTTCCAGAGGGTTGGATTTTTTAAAGAAGATTCTTTTGAAAATCTTTTGAAGATTTTTCCAGATATCTTTCGAGATTCCTCACAAAAATCCTTAGAATTTCCTCCTGAAACCTTCCGTGAATGTCCCTGGAACTTTTTTGGGGTTTTATTGGGAGTCTCCCGGAAACCTGTCTGAAACTATAGTAAAAAATCTATCCTTTCACTGTCAGATTATTTCGTTCAAATTATTGGAATTCTACCGGAAATCCCTATGGAATACTTCCGGAAATCCTGTCCGAAAATTCTTACAGATATCTCTAGGGGATTTATTCAACAATCTTTTTTATGGAAATCCATCCTAAATTTAAAAAAAAATCTCAGAAATTCTCCCGAAAACTCCTTAGAAATTGTTGAGAAATCCTCCGGAAATCTGCTTTATTTTCCAGAAATATTTCTGGAAAAATTTCGAATATCCGTTTGGAACTCTGATATTCTGATACAATCTCTCTGTGATTCTTCGGAAAAATGTTCTTGATTTTTTTTTTGTGATTTATCATTTCATTTCCTTGGAATTTTCTAAAACTTTTGAAAGAATCTACAGAAAATCCCTTTTGAATTCAAATGGAAAACCAATATGAAAACTTTCGAACATCCCTCTGAAAATCTTAAAAAATACCACTGAGATTCTTACGGAAATCTTTCTAATACTCAAATGTTACCCTGCAACGGTTCCAAGAAATTCCATTTCAAATCATCAGAGTGATCGGACATCACTCTGGAATTATTCCGGAAAATTTTCAGGATTTTTTTTCCGGATTTCTTAGTGAATTTTTCCCAAAACCCTGGGAATTTCCTGAAAATCTTATAGGAATTCTTCAGAAATAACTTCTGGAATACTTTTGGATTCACTAAGAAAAACATCCAAATATCCATTCGTTATTCTTCTATAGATCCCCATAGGACTCTTTCAGTTCAGATTTTTACGGAAATTCTTGAGTAGTTCGTCCAGAAATCCCCCAAAAATTCATTCAGAAATCTATCTGTGATTCTTTCGAAAATTATCCCAGGATTCTTCCGGAAATCCTTCTACAATCCCATTTTCAGAAGAATTACAGAGTGATATTCGGGAGAGTCCTATAAGTATTGTCTGAAGGGTCTCAATGGTAATTCCTGAAGAATATCAGACGAATAGAATCCTGAAGAATATCACGGTAGAATCCTAGGAAAACTTCCGGTAGCATCCTTGAATGTCTTCTGGATGAATCATAGAAGATTTTACGGACAAGCAAAAATAATTGCAGAAAAAAATCCGGAAAGATCTTTGAATGATATTATGAAGCCTTCCAGAAAAATTCCCGAAAGAATCCTAGGAAGATACTCGACAGAATAATCACACGGAGATTTCTTGAAAAATCCAGGAAGAATGCTCAGAAGCATCCTAGAAATTATTCCGGAAGAACTTATGAATGAATCTACGAAAAAACAATCTAGTAGGAAATATTCAGAGGATCCTCAGAAAGATATTAGAAAAAATCCCACAAGGTTTTCCGAAAGATTCCTCCAAAGATATCTGGAAGAATTCCAAAAGGATTTTCGGAAAAGTCCCAAAAGTACTAAGTATATTGACGAAATAATTATAGAGGTGTTTGCAAAGTATTCCAAAAGGATTTCCGAAGCATCTCAGATTATTTTCGTTAGAATATAGAGGCATTATCATAGGAATCCCTGGAATATTACCCGAATAATCCTAGAGATATTTTCAGAAGGATCTCAGAAGGACTTTCAGAAAAATTTCTGCCCTAGGAAGTCTTTGGAAGAATCCTCTGAAATATCCAGTAGAATTGCATCAGGGTTTTTGGTAGAAACTTCCGTAATATTTCCAAAAAAAATTATAAGAATTTAATGTCTAAGATTTCAAAAGAAATCCCAAGAAGATACATGCGAAAATCACAGAGAGATTTCGGCAAGAATCCCAAAAATGTGCTCAGAAGAATCACAGAGGGATGTCTAGAAGTATACCAGAAATAAAACCGGAAGGGTTCGATAAAATTGTTTGGAAGAATCTCAGAGCGATATCTTCAAGAATACTGGGATTTGCAGAAGAACTTAGAGAGATATCAGAAACAATCTCAAGATTCCCAGAACAATCCCAGAGATAAAAATTTAATATTTTTTCGCAGTAATTTAGAATTGAAAATATTAAGGAGTTTCTACAGATGTATGTAAAAATATTTCGTGAGATCTCAGAGAGGGTTCTTTAGAAGTCTACACAGAGATCTCCACAAAAGTCTCCACATAGCCAACGCTCTACAAAAAGATCAGATGAAGGAACTTACAAAAAAATTGTTTTAGTATTTGGGATTAATTTGCCAAAGAACTCCCGAGGGAGAGGACTCTGCCAAGCATTTCATCAGACTCCATAAACGATCTCTCCAGCTACTGACTGAGGGCTAGTTATAATGTAGAATTGGAGGTGTCAGACAGTCTTCACCCATGTCGATATCGTCCGAAGGCTTTGCGGACCACCTGTGAGAGTGTAATGCCGTAACACCGGATAACACCACGTCTGCGAATCTAACGCTTGATTTTAAATCATTCAGCGGTGAACATGTCAACCTTATCAGCTTCGTCGGAAAACCATGCTCAGTCATCGTCTTTTAACAGATGATGAATCGGCAAGGTCCGCGTGAAGCATTGCTGGTCCGTTATTTCGTACAACAGCCAGGTATTCTCCATTCAAGGACACCTCAAGCAGACTGAATTTTATGAAGAGTATTTCGATCCCTGAATTCAACAAGGTTATCTGAATTTGGCACACTTCAGTTTGTGTTTTCTTTTGTAGTTTGCGTGTTTAACACCATCCAACTTAATGGTGAGCATTTCTTGCGTAACTTTTCAAATGGACCTATCTAATATTGAGAGGTTCTCTTTGTTTACTTTCTCTATAATCAATAACTGAGCTACATTACCCTCTTCTGTTGCGTTTTTTGTATAAAACGCTAATAGTCTTTCGATGTACAGTGAAAACCTTCTCAAAAGCTTAAATATTGCACTGTTATAATCCAAAGAAAGCGAGTGAGAAGAGAATTTCTCATTGTTTCATAGGTACTAAAGCTCAGCAAAATTACTTCGAATTTAGCACTATAGCATTTAATTCCACTAGAGTTTGTATCCTTTGAAATATACGCATATTTCGACCTCAACTGTAAGGAAGTCGACTTGCTAGACTAAAATTTCGTCGTTATTTCATTAGTTCAGAAGATATCTGTCAATAATTCAGTGTTATGAAATAAACACAGTCAATAGCTCAATGATCGTCTCTCTCACTCCCTCGCGTAAGTTTTCAAAAAGACCAATCTAATATTGAGAGCAGGGCTTTTAAAAGTCATGAATTTCGCGTGACTTTGACATTTGAATATTGCTAATATCATCGCTCCTAGTGGAAAAAGTCATCGGAAAATGTTTTTCCCGGTGACCTTTTCCGAATTACTACCGATTGCCAATATTTGCTGATGCGATATTTCGTATGCAAGGATGCTATAAGCATTTTAATTTTTCCAAAATTTTGACATTTAACAGCACTGATTGAGAGGCTCTCTTTGTTTACTTTCTCTTCTCTTTAGTCGATAACTGAGCCACATTAACCTCTTTTGTAGCGTTATTTGTATAAAACGCAAGTCAAGGACATTGTACTTCGATCTATAGTGAGAAACATCCTAAAAGCTTCAGTATTGCACTGTTATAATCTAAAGAGAGCGTGAGAGAAGAGAATGTCTCCTTATCAAATAGGTCCTTTTGAAAAGTTATATTCGCCGTTAGTTACATGACGCAATGTTTCGTGTGGCAAAATTTTGGGTGTGAAAATTACCGTCATGAACTCCATCATCAATGTGTGTCGTCGTGATTGCTCGAGAGGTGGTTTTCTCTCAAAAAGCTTGGAACTATTTGTCGTTGCCCAGAGAAACACCAAGACGCGAAACAAACGCCCGATCTTTGCCCATTCCGCGTACGATCATCCTCCGCGTAATGTTCGCCGGAAAGTAGTATGCAAATTGGTAGGGAATTAATATTCAAATTGCGAATGTGCCCATCTCGAAACATTGGCTGACCGAAGAAGAACGGTGAGCTGGCAACAACGATGGATCCACCTGAACATCATCATCATCGTGGTCCGTGCGAAGTCGTTGTTAGGTGCGGGAAGTCGTGTGTACTTGTTGCACACACTCAATACAATTTACCCATTTGAGGCAATAGATTATTTATGACCGATGAAGCTTTGCATTCTGCCAGACTGATCATCGCATTAAGGGGTATTTGGACAATATAGTTGGCCAAAAGAGATTCGAGACATTTCTTTGTATTCTTTACGTTCAGATTGTAGCAAAATACGTTCTAAACGGTGAATAATGAGTTATTTACACACCTTGAACAGATCACCGGTTTCGTAAAGGTAGTATGTATCATATGCAGTCCCTTATTTCTAAATTTGAGCGTATTTCAAAAAGACTTTTAGCCAGCTAGATGGGCCAAATATCTCTTAGTGTATCGTCTGTTGGGAGGAATCGGGTTAGCACGAGTGATTACAGAAGTGAATTACAGTCCAAATCGCGCGGAAGGCTCCTTTGTTTCAACAAGCCTGGCAACGATGATAATCAATGCAGTAGATAGGGATGTTAAAATTTTAGTTAATCTAATAAAAGGGTGAGCTACCATTTGTCGTTTCGATTATACCTGGTACAGCTATGATAGATAAAAACTCAATATTAATACACTAATTGATGTTGATGTTTCTTCAACATATCGTTCGATTAAATCTCAAAAAGTTGCAAGGAGAATGGTCATGACTTCATAAGCTCTCAAAACCCTCTGAATTAATAGCATTAGCAATGAAAATAATTCTTAATATCATCATGTAACTTTAATGAGTTAGCCAGTCAAGTATATCTCAATATTTTTCAGCAAAATACGTTAGCTAAACGTATATAAAAAAAAAGTTATTAATTTTTCGGAGAAAATGAAAACTTGACATCCCCAGCTGCGATAATGGTGCAGTTTTTAATCGATCGAGCAACAAAACTTAGTTTGACAGCGACATATTTGGCACAAATCTTGACGTTTTATTTTCTCTCTCCCTCTGATTTTCACCCAACTACACAGCCAAAGACTAATGATAATTTAAGCGTTCGCTTTGCCAATTGGTGACAAGTTTCGATTCAATAATGCAGATCAATATCTCGAGCTTGTTTAACTGTGTGGCTGTGAAAGCAACGACTAGACGAAATAGAACTGTTCAAAACGGTCTTTGCTATCGATTGAAATTCTATTTGAATATGTCTATTCTGATCTGACAGAATCAATTGGAAGCGTTCGAAATTTTAGGACAAAACTGTATTTAGCAAATAGCCTGGTAGATCTCCGACCCAAAAAGTGATCGCGCAAGCCCAAGTCCAAAAAATAACACTTTACGACAGTTATTTACGACCTTTTATGGACGCTGATCGGTTGGTGGATCGGTCTCTGACTTAAGGAGGGTGAGCAGAGCAAGATGAAATAAATCGATTCGGGGCAATGTTTACAATTTGACATAAAAATTGTCTAGGTTTTCGGGATCGCCCAATCGATCCCGTGCAATAGAAACAGACTTTTATGGTCCTCGCTCCGATCCCGATTAGGGTTGATTGGAGTTCCCCGGGGGGAGAAAATTAGGAAGAATTTTGGATGGATTTTTCAGACGGGAGATATAAATATGGGTGCGGTTGGCAACTGTGTTGCGCTGGATGCTTAGAGCTAATGATGTAAGGAATGTTTTTGTGATTTGCTTCGGATTGACTCGGCCATAAATCAATCTTCGCATGTAATAAAATCATAAAACTTGTGATTTTAATGTTGGCTAATCTTTTGATTTGGTTTAAACGGCTAAAATGTTATATCTACTGAAAACAGAACATATTCTCGCTATCTGAAATCTATGATATTAAACTTTGTTTGATAGAAAAGCTTCAACGGAAATCATTGCAATCGGCTGAATATGGCTAATTTAAGACTTGCGTGTTCAAACTCCGGTCTGGTCAAGGATCTTTTAGGGCTAGGATTTTCCTTAATATCCCAGTGCATGAGTATCTTGGTAAACAGTAAAATCACAAACAAATAGACGTAATACTTACAAATTTTGAATCGAACACTCATTTGACGATCGATTCAAATTCGTTATGTCACAAAGCTCACAACCAGAGGCGCACGCATCGTTTTTCTTCGTGTTTGACATTTCACACTAGCGCCTTCTGCAGGCTCTGTTGCACAAAACAGAATTTCATGCAACATCGTTACCAGATAATGATGCTGTGAACTGGGGGATGGATTTCAATCGCGTATTATATCTGTCAAAACATTGGATAGCATTGTAAGATACTCTATATGCGGTTATAAAGCCAATATTATACATAACTAATGTCAGTACGCATCAGGATTAGTTGCATACTTGATTCACTAATCAGTTGTTAAGCGAAGTAAATGCTATAATGAAGCGTGTCCGAATTTTAAATATGTACTGTTAGAATGCCTGAATACATTTTCTATACTTATTTTAGGCTAATTTTTGGTACTTAAAATTAATTAGTGACCAGATGTCAATGAACGTCAAGTTGCCTATGGCTTAAAAAAACATTCGAATAGTAATGTCATCTAGCCTATGTGCTCTACGTTAAAACACCATACATTTTACAGTCCAATCCAATCGTCAACGCTTGGATTATTGTTAATATTGTGGACACGCATGAACTAGGAAATATCACAAACTCTCGATTTCGAGCGCAGAAGCAAAGTAGACTGGCAGTAGGTACTGAGCCGCTACCTAGACCAAGTGGGAAGGAAAGGGCGGTATCAAACCTCGGTGGGGCGCTCGCAGAGCTTGACATTAATTCCTCGTGCATGCATGGCACACTTGGACTATGGTGCTGTGCTCGCACTTGGCGTCGACATTTTTTTTTTCGTCCGGGCTGCGTGCTTCTCGGCTTCTTAATCTATGTCGCCCGCCACGCTACACCATTTTCAAGGTCACCTGTCAGAAATAAAAATAATTTTCATAGTAAACAATTTGAACGCGACTTGTACGGATAAAAATGCCCTACGATACGGTATCCGGGGCGTGTAGGGGAAGTGGTGGTGATGGAAAACGATGATTTTTTTTATCGTTATAGCACATTACTTCAAAAATAGTGATGTTTTCTAGAGCAGTGAATTTAGGCTAGCATAGGCCGATCGAGCTTAAGCTCAAGCTTTAAATTAACCTAAATGTTCATTTTACCACCACTTCCCCGATTTCCGACAATGCTGCCTCAAGATAAAGAATGTCTATGAAACGCGTGCTAAATTTTGACATTTGCAACAATCCATAAAAGTCACTCAGCGTGTACGACAGCGTTACAATGTATTTATGACAGTGTGCATACCATCTCTCCTAGAGGTAAGAGAGCCCGCGCATGATTAAACCCGCAACCAGCAATTCACGAGAGGGACCGTAATCGGATACTGATTTGCTCGACTAATTCTCTTCTATGCCGTCACACGAACAGAAAGAAGAGAAAATGCCACGTCCCATTCCTCATCCGGAGGTCCCACGTCTGCGAAAAGATCGGATTTCAACCTTAGTCTAACTGCCTTCGGTCTCGCTCCCGTTACTGGCATAGCATTCAAAGAAATTTATTAGCCATTTATTGAAAAATATGCTTTGTGAAAGGAAATCCCTACGGAGCCTTCTGCAGCAAGAGCAAAAGTTCACACTTGTCTGTCAGCCGTCTTTGTCCTGGACTCCATCGTAGACCCTGAAGCTCGTAGTCATCATCGCAAACAATGGAAAAGCTAATTCCCGACTGTTTTCCGTCCCAGAAAGGGACATCTCTGGGACGTCCATCTTCAGCAGCATCCCTTGTTAAGGCGTTAATGAGCCAACCGCCGAAAAAACGCGGAACAAACTAATCAAAATATCAAATTTCGGCCCACTTTCAATAACACATTCCTCGCCGGATCCTGGTCCTCGAACAATGAAGGGAAAATCAATGCGGAAGGGAAGCTGCATCTCGCGCAGCATTCATCCCAAATCCGAACACTCGGAGGAATCAACCGCGCGCCGAAAGGTGTCCGATTTCTTCGCGTTGGTTGTTTAATTTGAATATCAAAGGAAGGTGATGAGAAAATTTTGGTCCCGTTTTTTTTTATTTCAGCGCGCTCGCACTAATTGAGCGTCATTTTAACACATTTTATTTAGGGCAATGGTTCCCAAGCGTTTTGATGCGGCACACCACTTAAAATTGCGCCTTCGTATTTCAAGGCTAACGTCAGCAAAGATACAAATTTAATGAACGCATCCATCACCTCGAAGTATCCTCGTCTAGCGTAACGCTGATTCCTAGGCGGGTCCTGTTGCGTTCGGCTCCATACCCATCAACGAAGCAAACAAAGTGACTGGACCTTGTGAACAACTGGCGCGAAGGTCCTTCACTTTGTCTTATCCCAAGGCACGATTCGAACGAACTGGAGTGTTTGCCTGGAATCTTCACGCTATTCTGCACACCGTCCATTATTGATCTAATCAGACTTGTGAGCTTCCCGGAAAAGCTGTTCTCTTCCATGATCTTCCATAGCTCTATGCGGTCGATACTCTCGTAGATGATAGATTGGCTTTTCAGTCTTGACAAAATCAAAAAACTATTATTTTATTTTGTCCAACGATTCGGTCCGTTTAGGACCTTCCTCAGGGACTCAATTGTTATAAATTTCAGTTTATTTTCATGCACATATTTGGATCATCAAAATAAACAGAAATGTCAACCACAAATAGCTTGTTTTTCAATCGAATGCACTTCAATGCACTTCAAATTTACACGATCAGGTAACATTCAAGCATCTTTAGTTGAAAATTAAACGTGATGCTGTAACAATGGATGATATTGATTTAGTTTTACTACACTCTTCTGTTTACACTAAATTGAAATTTAAATATTTTTATCTGTGTGTAACTGTCTGTTCCCTGGTTCTACCGAACCACACTGGACGAAAGAACTGTAACAATTGAGTCCCTGAGGAAGGTCTCAAACGAACCGAAACGTTGGACAAAATGAAATAACAGTTTTTAATTTTGTCAAGACTGAAAAGCCAATCTATCATCAACAAGGAACTACAGTCGAACGATACTCTCATACGCCACTTTGACATCAATGAGCAGATTATGGGTGGGGACCTGAAATCCCAGGTATGCTTGGAGGTTTGCTGAAATATAGATATCAATTCCGTTGTCGTCTACGAAGCTGGTTGGCTTCTCACGAATTTGTTTGCTTTTAGTAACAAGCGACGGAAAATGATCGGATAGCGATCACTCTGTTCCGACTGTCTCTCCCAGATTCTGGCTATCAGCCGATACAGACAAGCGATCAACTTCTGCGGGCTCATCTTGCTAAGTTCCGTTCCGATACTTTCCAGCTACCTTGTTATTATCGAGCTATTGAACGGCATTGACCAACATTCTGAAATCACCTTTTCTTTCGTTGTTTTGATTTTCCTAGCCTGTACCCTCAGCCCTGTTCAGATATTTGTCGTAATATTGCTTCCACCTTTCGATCACCTTGCAATCGTCCGATAAAATGCTCCCATCTCTCTGCTCATTTGGGCTCACGGCACGCAGCCTTTGTGGAATGCGTTGAGTTTTTCTATTGAACTTCAGTATTTCACAGCAGCTCCATGTCTTCACAATCCACCTCTGCCAGTCGACACTTGTTCTCATGGAACTGGTCTGCTGCTGCCGCTTCTGTATATAGTCTTCCATGCTTTGCTGATTACTTTGCCGCAGCATTTCTGCCCGCGCTGCGTTGTTCTCGTCCAGAACAATCCTCCTCAAATGTATCATCTCGGTAACTCTTTTGAAAGTACACAACAATATTCTCGGCTGCGACGTTGATGACTGCTTTGATTGTTCTACAGCCATTCTCGAGAGGGGCCTCAGCAAGCAATTTCTCTTCTGGCAACATTTGTTCGAGATGCTGGTAGTATTGTGTCTCGATATCTGACTGCTTCAGTCGGTTAAGGCTACATTGAGGCGGGCATCGGTACCGTACGTTATCAGCGACGAAAGAGTTTTGAGTGCAGTTTTGCTATTACCTGGTAGTAGTCGGAGTCAATGTTAGCACTACAATAAGTCCTGAAGTTGGAAATGACCATCTATCGATCGAAACTTGGTCAAACGTTCCCACTTGAAATTGCAAGGGTTGTTCTTACCACAGAAGTAGAGATAGGAGTTGCTTTCTATCCACCAACTAGGCTAAGGACCAAACGAAGAGATTTATTTTACTGCTTCAGTTACGCGAAGTATCAATAATTCGCCTTGCCCAGCATTTGCCAAACAAGTGTGAGAACTAAGTCGGGCAAATTCATTACATCTCGAAATTAACAATAGTTAATTTGGCTAATATTACAATAACTATTTTGCTAGACGTCCTTAAAATTTCTCTAACAAAAGCGAAGACAAAATCAGCCAGTAATATCGCCAAAAAATATCTAGAAGGCAACTTTTCCAAGAGTTTGGGAGAAATCTTTCGGAGATCTAGGAAAAAAACTCATATCCTTGAAATTACTCACTAAGGAAAAGTCAAACAAGAATATCGGAAAAGAGACCTAGAGTCAACAAAGAAATTTTAAAAAACGATCGTGCACATCGATGTTACTGAATCGATTCTTATTTGAACTGTCGAATCGATTCACCGATTTAATCGAATCCTTTGCATCGATGTTTTTGAATCGATTCGAATCGGATGAAAATTGAAATTTTTGAAGTTTGAAATAAGACCAAATGCATTTGTATTCGATTTCAACATCTTTCAATCAAATCAGTTTTGAAAATCAATCGAAGCGATTTACTATTTCAAGACTAGTTCTCCACAAACTTATTAAAAAATATTTAACGATTTCAACAAAATGAATCGAATCAAAAAATGGAATGAAGAGAATCGATTCACCCGATTTTAGGTGCTCCAAACATCGATTCAAAAAATCGATTAATCGGAATGCAAACATCGATTTTTGGAACATCGATTCAAAATCGCCCAACGCTAGCACAAACCCTGTAAAACCATGTAAATCAAGATCATAGCAAGATTTAAATAGAAGATCCTGCCTTAAAAATCGTTTGACCTTCACTCGACTTGGTTTAGAGTTCTACCCTTAATCAGATATTTGCTATAGATATTTCATGGTCCTTATTCGGATGAAGAAATCCACGACGTAATTTGAAAAATAAAAAAGGTAGTAATACCTGGAGAAATCTGCCAAGGATTGAGACAAACAAAATGCGAGGAATATCGCAATCCCATAGATACTTTCAAACAACTCTAGTTATGATATCTGGCTGCGAATCTCTTATTGACAAAGCGAAATTGAAAATATCTTGGCACAAATAGTGACAGCTATACGGCCTTTCTAAGTAGTCTTCATTACACCTTAACCCATTAACGCCCAAGGTATTCCACAATTGGAATTCAGCTCCGTATTTGATATTGAAAGTTTTACACTCCAATTTCTTTTTGCGATCGTTGTTTTCACAACGGTTCTTTTTACGACCACTTTTCTACGACCGAAATTCGGATTAACGATCGTTTTTGTAAATGATCAATGTCTTAAAAATTAAGTACTTCTTAAGATATGATGATCAATATATATTCGTTAATCTGAATTTCGGTTATTCTGAATGGAAGGTCATGATGTTCTGTAAAATTGTTCAGTCACGGTGCTCCCCTTACCGTTTTTATTTTAAAAAAATCTCCCTCAAATCTGTGCTGACCAGTCGTTTCTTACAGTTATGCTGCATGTCTGAGTTGAATTAAAAAAAATCGTAGGGCCCGTTTTGAAGTTACGCCTTTTTAATTGTATAAGTCCAAGAATTCAAAGGAAATCTGGGTTATTTATATGGGTTTTCACTGGTTGCGATCATCAAATTAAATATACTATCAATATTTTATACGAAATTTGTTTATTTGATAATTTTTAACTAATGATACAGTTGTAAATGACCATTTATTTCGGCCAAACAACCCTTTCGACCTAACGGCATTCGGCCTAACGTCATTCGGCCTAACAACCTGCACCAAAAAAAAAAAACATGACTTTTCTTTGATAAATGGTGTCATGGTTCATACAAAAATTGTTACGAAGTTACATGCTCTCAAAAATGCCAATTGTTGCTGGATTCGATGATAGGTATGAAAAGTTTTGACTAATTTCTGTTTTGTTTTTTCCTAGATGTTTTTAGTTTTTAGGAGACAAGGTCTCATTTAGCTGATCAATTTTTCCTGAGACATATTTTTTCTCATCATTGGACATCAATACTGTCCCTTCTTGCGCCATCTTGGGAGCGTTTTGCGAACTAATAAGATTTTAGACTAACAGAGTTAAGTTAGTTGTTAAACGCTGTCGAAGGCCCCAATTTTGTATCTCATCTTTCATGCGAATAGGTTTCATTTAGCTGATCACCTTTGTCGACGACACCAACTTTGTATCTCATTAGTGTACTGAGATATGAGCAAATAAAATCTTTGTCCACTAGCGCCATCTTGGAGAGTTTTTCGAATTAATGAGGGTTCAGGCTAACTGGTTTCAGTTATTTGTTCAACTCTGTCGTAAACATAAATTTTGTATCTCATCACTGGAGTGATGACGCTCCCGAGATGGCGCAAGAGTGGACAAAGATTTCATTTGCTCATGTTTCAATCCACTGATTAGTTACAAAATCGGTGTTTTCGACAAACTTGATGATCTAAACGAGAACTATTTGTACGCCGAAAATGAATTACATATATTACTTCTAAATGCGACTTTGGTTGCGTCTGCGCCACCTAGTGAGTGAATTCTGAATTGAAACTGTATTCCGTAAAGTTGATCACAGGACTGCTGATTTCCACTTGTTACATAGTGGAAGTCAGCAGTCCTGTGATCAACTTTACAGAAGACAGTTTTGTCCAAATCCTTTTGATTACCAAGACAATGACACTACATGTCATGTCCTAATTATAGGATGCTAGGCGGATATGGGTTAACGGTCCACGATCCACTGATTGGGGAACACTGATCAAGATCAACCCAAACACGTAACTCATACTATCGAGGTGAAATTTTTCGGAGCTCGATCGTAACGCAATCGCTTTCTCGCGCAAAAAACGCCACACATCCAATCAGACTAATTAACGATGATTGATCGTGTAGTGATTGGTGAAGTGTGACAGATTTGGCTCGAATATAAACCTGGGAAGGTCAGGACTTTGAGAGCACCCCAAACCAGACCACAAATCCCAATTAGGATCATTATACCAATTTCGCCAGCCTTGGGTCCGCTTATCTCACCTGACTGAATCTATTAATTAAACAAAATTTCAAACCCTCTCATGCTTGACCAAAATACTTCAAAGCCAAAGCTCACGCATTGAACTGCTTCATGGCCACAGTCAGAAATCGGTTATTAGATGAAGGGGGCTGTTAGATGGCATGAGGGGAATGATAACGCGATCGGCTGCGCTCGGATTAATGTTTATTTAAATTAATGACCCACTCTCGCTAGCATGGACCACTACTCCGCATCGATGAAGAGCATGTGTGTATCTATAGGGAAAAAAAATGCCTTCAAATCCGATGCAGGGAGACACTCCGAAGCGTTTAGTTCTTGGTTATATCAGTTACCGAAAGACCCACATTCGCTCCACTAGATGGCGCGGTCCGTCTCTATAAATTTGCATGCAAATGAATCACTTCGCCCCACTCCGTGGACCGCCATCTTCGGCGCCTTTCTAGCCCCATACCATCTCCTCTGGAAACCAAAAACCATTATTAATTTGTTACAATTATCCCGGCTGTTATTAATAATTATTAGCGTTACCCCCAGATGGCGGGTTGGCGCGATCGAAAACGGAAAAGACGTGGCTACGAAGTTCGCTGTCCAGGACTCCGGGTATTCAATGAATATCCACTCAACCCCTTCTTCTAATGGTATAATTGATCACCACCACGTTCGATTAGTTTTAGCGGAGTTGGTTGTGTGTAGGAATAAGTATGCATATTGGAGGTGGTAAGTTTGCGCGGAAGAAACACGAGCAACGAATCAAGAGCGATTAATAATGATTTCCCGATTGGTTTGGCATGAATTTATGCGACACAGCAAGTGGCGAGCTGAGTGAATTTCAATTTCTAATCCGAGGGATTTTTGAACACGGGATTGTTGGTCCAAATTTGTTGTCGATTGTTGATCTGAATTCGATATAGCGTGTTTCAAAACTCGAAGGAACTCTATGGAGTAGTGTTTGGTCCTCTGATTGTGATGCTTGCTCCCAGCTGACTCTCAGATGCTTACTGAACCCACAAGTCCACTATCCATTCCATGGCAACTGTGGAGTAGTAGGATCTAACAATGGTTGTCTAACTAACATTCCTTCCCTTCATCAATGATCCCATGGACGTGGCCGAGGTCGTTAATGATTTTTGTATTTTAAACACGTTCAAAATGATTAGCTAATCCGAAGCCCCTTTCATTAAATCTCTGTGTGAATATTTTTGTTTTGGTTAATCACGGAGTACAACTACGAAGTGGTTCTCTATGCTCTATAGCTTCATGATCCATGGTCTGTGTACACTATCGATGGCCCCATTTTAGGACTACACCCCAGATAGCCGTAGCGGTAAACGCGCAGCTATTCAGCAAGACCAAGCTGAGGGTCGTGGGTTCGAATCCCACCGGTCGAGAATCTTTTCGGGTTGGAAATTTTCTCGACTTCACAGGGCATAAAGTATAATCGTACCTGCCACACGATATACAAATGCAAAAATGGTCATTGGCATAGTAAGCTCTCAGTTAATAACTATGGAAGTGCTCATAAGAACACTAAGCTGAGAAGCAGGCTCTGTCCCAGTGGAGACATACGCCAGAAAGAAGAAGAAGAACCCCTGATTTGTCGCACAGGTCATCGACGGCAAGAACTGCAGCCAGTGTCAATGCCACAGCAGGTCAAGTTTCAATGCCTGCAATCTTATCATCACCGCACTAATATGTATGATTTCGAACTTAATTAAGTAGGGGTCCGAACCCAAGAGAAGGTCTCAGCCGCACACAAGAGTGGTGAACTTTATTGCACCTTCCACGCCACACCAGCGCCGCCAATCGGTCGACCGGAGCTTACAAACTGACACAATGACTGATCTGCTCTGACAGCTGTCGAAGTCGTTCTGATTTCCTCGACGAAAAGGCCATAAACCTCGATTGGTCAAAATTCCCACCCGTTGTGACGGCTTCGTGGACCGATGGCAGTGAAAGACGACACTCACTCAACGGGCAAATTCATGAAAACTTTAATAAATACGAATGTCCCCGCGATCAATTAAAATACGCGTGATTTGAATCAACACCTCAGCATGCGGCATCGATCGCTCTCTCTCTAGAGTCTAGCCGAACCGAAGTGGCCGATCATTACCGCTTTTAATGAGCGCGCTGTGTTCTGGTCGCAATTTGGATCATCATCAGTGCGGAAAGGTATGCAATAACATTTTTACGAGAGACCTCTCGAGGCGGGCACTTTCGTATTGAGGCGCCCCTCTCGGCAGGTGGCTCTTATCCGAGTGGAAGTTTCCTAGGAGTGATTCCGATCGGGGAGCCACCATAAAAGAAGCTGTACGCAGTTTAACGATCTTCGGTTGGTGAAGACGGAGGGGAGTGGTTATCGATTCACGGACTCCGAGCTTCTGGGTAAGGCCGGCGGGAGATCCTTCGGATTGCTGCGCGGCTTAAATCGATCGCTATTTGTTTTGTCATTAGACGACCGTGGCTCCGCACGGCAGCTCCTATTTAAATATCTAATTAACACATAAAATATAAGTTTTTATTTGTCACAATAATTAGCCAAGTCATAAACGCTTCCCGCATGGCGCGGCAGTTCTTCGGGCGTCTACCTTCTTCTTCATGTGGACAGGGATGTGGTTGAAAGGGTGCGAATTGGATTTTAGCAAAAGCGCTCAAAGAGCTTCCTCCGGTCGTCGATGGATTGTCGCAGCTTTTGGACGGCCCCGTTCAATTGACATTGGCTTGCCAGTCTGGATAATTAGTACGAGGCGGGACTGTGGGGCGCGGGGAACCATAAACGTCAGTCTGCGTCCGTTGATTTACGGCAGGAAATGGAGTCTTGTGAACCTGCATCAACTTCGACTCTATAACTCTACGAATGACTCGACAGAGATCACGATTGAGGCTTCCGCTAATCCAAACAGACTAATCATTCAATCGTAAAAATATTTGTAACATATTAATCAAAAAATCATTTCTCCACTTGTTGGCTTGTTTGTTTTGTGGGATCTGCGGGATTGTTTCCCCTCCTTTTTCGTGCTGTCTTTCGACAGTTGTATGAGGCGTAGATAACATCTGCGCGGCTACGGAATACGGATGGCTGCTGGGCGGTTGAAGTAGCGGTGGCCATGGGCGTAGCCAGGATTTCCATCAAACGATCTCAAAGGAATTACCAAGCTTAACAAAAATAACATTTTTGGGTGTCTCAAGGATTGAATCATGTGTCTCTAATAAATTTGTGATTGCTGATTCAGATGCTCTATCACGTCAAATTTTTTATAAGATTGTGTGAAATATTTTTTGTCAGATTGCTTGCAAGACCCTTTGAGGATTCTTAATGGAATCCTTGATTGATCTACTGCATAAGCCTGATTATAAGTTTAACTACAAGAAATTTACCATGATACAATTTTTGCAACGTAAGATGCTGTAACCAATATTTGAAAAATTCAAACAGTGTATCAACCTTCGTAACAAACCAGAAAATTATGATTTTTTTTCTCCGTCCGCCAGGGGGCTACGCCCATGGCAATAGCTGAGTCCCATCCGACGGAGGAATTTCCTCGTATTTACATTGAAATGGACTTAGAGAGAGACGGAGACCCACCGAAAACCTCCGCACTCCACCAAGCCAACGAACTAAATTTAATAAGCGAAAAAAGAGATAAATACTTTCATCCCACTTATCATTACGAACATAAATCAAATCCTATATCATGTTCAGATTTCTTTCCTTCTGTGTTTCTGCGTCTCTGGGAGCCACCGTCTGAAGCAGATCAGGACGAGAAGCGCGCGAGCTCTTTCATGATTCCCTCCATTCAAAGACGGCCGGACAGACGGATGGACCACTCTCCTGTCTCGTCTCGTCTCGTCATAGCAGTTCCCTGGGACACGAGCTCACGCCCCGCCTCCGGCGACCCCATCTCCACCACACTTCATACAAATCTCATTCATTCTCCCGTGGTAAAATAATGAGCCCAAGAGATGGGGACTCCGGAGGCCATCACCTGTGCGTGCCTGCCTGCCTGCCTGCCTGCCTGCCCGATGATTGATTACCATCGCTTTTTATCTAATACTTATAACTACTTAAGTGATTTTCCTCAGTTTTAAACTGACGCATGCCTATAGATCAAAATAATTGTGGAAAATTAATAATTTCTGTAATTGTGCGAGCGAGTACGCGCGCATTCACCAAGCCCCTGCGGAGGACGACACATTTCATCACCACCACTGGTATTGCAACGCAATGGACGGATGGTTCTCGTCACTCTGTATGCGATATGATCAACGGAAACCCCCCGGAGATGACGATATGTTAAAACACTTCTAACACTGGTAACTTACGCTGACATTTTTTATTCATTAAAGTATCATTTCAAGCATAATAATAATTTCTTGTATCAGATTTTTTTTACAGGTGAACTTAATCCACCTGCTTGTAAAATATTGAAATGCTTTTTAATAAGCTTAACTCAACATAACCTAAAATATAAAGCACTTATTGTAGCAATAGAAGATTGCAACGTTTTTTGTCTAAAATTTTGAAAAGATCTTTTGAAATTTGGTCCAATGTAGCAGCATAGGATATTCTATAGAATTTATTGAATTCATCCTAAGTAATTATTTCTTTTACCCTCTATTGAGCTTTTTTGTACCACCAGGCAGTCGTCATATATGCATATTCTTAAGAGAAAGGTTCAATTTACTGTTAATAAGTGAAACAACCATTTCATACCATAGACATGGTAACTTGCAGGGAAACATCGACACCACGATATCAAATGTATGTCGCTTGCTTGTTAAGAAAGTTTTTCATATCTGTTATTGTATTTAGGTATATGATGAAAGGTTTAGGTATAAATATGGGTATTGCTTCGCGATTTGACCTTTAGCTAGAATACAAATACATGTTTCCCATTTTTTCATATAATCGCAGCCGTATCATTTGTATCGTGTTCCGTTCCACCTGAACGGTGAATACTGCCAAACCTCTTTTTACGCGCCTAACTGGGAGAGCGCCAAAAGAATTGGAGCGTAAAAGGAATTCGGAGCGTAAAAACGAGGAAGCAATATTTGGAATTTAGAGCGTAAAAAGAGGCAGCGTAAGTTTAAATTTTGAGCGTTAAACGAATTAGCAGCCAGAAAAAGTATTTCGTTTGTTCTCAAGAGGTCTTGCGAAGAGGCGGAGTTTAACTGTGATTCTTCTCAAGGGTACACGGAAAAAATCCGTTGCCGGAATCATGAACAAAAAGTCATGAATTCATAAAACATTATGTTTCATGATATCATGACTTAAAGTCATGAAATCGTGACTATTTTGCAAGAATTTGTGTGCTCAGAGCGTTACACAAATCTAACTGTCATTTTCTTTATACTGGCGATCGGTGATGTTTTCTAGTGAAATTAAAAAAAAAAATGTTTTTGAAAAAGTTTAAGTTCTTCGGAACCATGTCATCATATCGATGACATTCTTGTCGAAATTTCCGTGAGTTCCCACATTGTTCCAAAATGTACTTAGTTCTTCCTGACTATGCAGAACCGGGTAATGTTTGACTTTGAGCAAAGATTTTGCTTGACAAGCTCGTCAGCGATTTTAACTGTTTTGAAGTGATGCATTCCTCACATCTCATAACAGAGCAGCTCACAAAAGTCCTTCGATGGCCGAATGTTCCAGTTCCACTTTCAACATCAGCGTCGTTAAAAAAGTGTTCCATCACTCATGTAATCCACCAGCATTTTGTGAGCCCAGGGACCATTTGCCAATTCAATTGATGCTCGAAACAACATTTTGCGTACAAACCTAACCAACGAATGTTAGCGTTCCTGCTGAAGATGTGGCACTCGTTATGTTAACGTTTTTGGAATGTTTTCACGGTTTATTGCGAAACTACCGGCACAAAAACCATAACTATTTTAATCTTCATTTTATTTGTTTACAAATGGCAATTATAAAACTGGGATCTTAATTGACGTATAATGCCTGTTTTCATGAAACGAGTTCATGATTCAGGGACACTGCGTCATGATTTCATGACTCAATTTGCCACTTTTCAGCACCAATCAAAATCATAAATGACAGGCATCTAAATACATGAAAAGTGCTCATGTTTTCATGAACTGTGTTCATGATATCAGATCCTGCTTCATGATTTCATGACCGAAATTGCCACTTTTCGCATCAAAAAAAAAGGAATCATAAATGACAGATGACTAAATTCATGAATAGTGCTTATGTTTCCATGAATTTTATTCATGGTTCCAGCATACATGCTTCATGATTTGAGGATTTAAATGAACATTTTTCTTCGTTAAAAATTGAAAACGTAACGTACAGCCGGCGTTACGGTAAAATGCTTCATAATTTCATGACTTTTGGTCATGGTGTATTTTCATAACATGAAAATACACCTTCCTCCCGAAATCATGACTCTTTCTCCCGTTTAAGAGTGCCGCATTTTTACCCGTGTATCTATAGGGATGAAATGAACCATAGTCTGACGCCATTGTGAAATCCAAGATGGCGACTTCTGGTTTGTGAAAACCACATGAAACCCATGTCATAAGGGTATTTTTGGAACGGGATCTACATTTATTAACTGAGAGCTGAGATAACTACACTTAAGTATTTATTGAGATCTTTTGGCGCTTAAATGCGAGAAACTCGATTGAGGTGAATAGAACTGATGGTACAACGTATAAATATGAGATGTGGCGTTTCACATCCAGTTTGTGCAATGAATCAATTACATGAAGCCTCATATGACCGGATCATAATGACCCAATGGAAAAATCAATGTGTTTGCAGCGGAAGTTTAATTGTACCACTCTTCCCAAATGAATATCGAACACGTTGGTTCAGGCGGTTTCGTACTCTCATTTTACTATGTTCTCGTGATCAAACCGAAACACTCGAACCTGAACCTAAAGCCAAACATGTGTAAAGTGAACATCGTTTTAAATGATATTTTTAGACTCTCGAATTGCTTTCAACCATTTATGCTGGAAACGTCTCATAAGATTGCTAGGTTGGTAACTTAAAGATTCCTGAGAAAAAAATCTTCGATTAAATTGTTATTATTCATTGCAATGATCAGGGCCATACTTACAAATGTGGGGAGCCTTAGGGCTGGAAATTTATGGTGTTTTTATGAGTAATCTGTTGTTTTTTTTATTCGTGCAGCAGAATTGATTCAAAGATAGTTTCTTCAGTTCAGTTTTTCTGGTTTAGGTGTTCTTATTACCACAAACCAATTTGAAACTGTTTTGGAAACTTAATATTTCATGTTCACCTGCTTAGTTCAATGCATATAAGTAAATGGACACCGAATTTAGTACTATACATTTTAATTCCACTGGAGTTATTATGCTTTCTCTGCTCTTATTATGGAGTTATTATGCTTCTGCTTCTCTGGGCTCTTTCATCAAACATAATAACTGTTTTTTTTTATTAAAGAAATTCTTGTCCTCCTTTGTTCATCAAGGTTTAAAAGTTTTGTGTTTAAGCGATATATAAATGTATTGACGAATTCCACCAGAATGAGTCGAAAAAAATAAAAATCGTGCTCGATAGTCTTCGATTTTTTATCCAAATCGAAGACTATCGAGCACAATAACTTATGAAAATGGCCTATATTAATATTTAAACTAGCGTTGGGAAAATTTGACCAAAACATCGATGTTACTGAATCGATTCAAATTCGATATGTTGAATCGATTCACATATTTAATCGAATCATTTGAATCGATGTTTTTGTATCGATACGATTTGAAAGCTGCTATGAAAATTTACAAAAACATGATCTCCAAATAAGACCAAAAGCAATCGCATATGTTTTTTAATTCCTTCAATTGGGTCCTAAAATGTTTAATGAAATCTCGTATTTATGTAATGACACGAAAGAGCATGTAACTGCGACTACTTTAGCATTTTTTCCCGTTCAAATAACGGCTAC
Source organism: Aedes aegypti (assembly GCF_002204515.2). NCBI lineage: Eukaryota > Metazoa > Arthropoda > Insecta > Diptera > Culicidae > Aedes > Aedes aegypti. The sequence goes on from NC_035108.1 coordinate 148,105,136, forward strand.
ATATTTAAACTTTAATTTAAAAATTGGGTCCATAAATGAACCTTGACACTTTTGATCATGTTGACGTTCGCTTAGTCAACAAAACACTACAGGGCTTTTAGTTTTTACACTGGGGTTGTTCCTATCTGACATTTCGGAAGGGACACGGAAAACAAAATACACCCAAAATTTGAGTTTAGGCCAAGGAATGTGACAAAATCTAATAAAAACTTAAAAAAATGTTTTTTGGACGAAAAATATTTAAAAAAAAATGAGTAAACATGTAGTTTTGGCCTAAACTTAAGCATATGGCACTAAAATTGGGTCAGGCCTTTAGGACCCTATTGAATTACGTTGGAGATTAAAAATTATATATTAAACACTTCAAGTCTGATTCATAATTAGATTTATAGTTCATCAACTCAATAACAAATTCTAATAATTTCATTCTTTTGAATCGAAACAAAAAATCGAATAGAGAAAAATCGATTCACTCGATTTTGAGTGCACCTAACATCGATTCAAAAAATCGATTAATCGGAACGAAAAAATCGATTTTCGGAACATCGATTCAAAATCGCCCATCGCTAATTTAAACACTATGTTTTGCATTAAACTCGATATAATTCGAAAATGGCTACTTCTAGAGAAATTATTCATATAGTCATTATGTCTTATAATCATTTCAAGATGCTAACTGTATCATCAGAACGTATTTATTTTGACAAATATCAAAATTTTGAAAATCGACTAAAAGTTGTTCTAAGAAAAACTTTTCTATTAATTATTTCTCCATCATGAAACTTTGTTCCAAACATCTGTTTACCATCAAGATTCTATGGTGGAAATTTAAAAAATATTAAAAATGGGGTTTTTGTGTAGTTTAAAATTTAAGTTTTATTTTTGAACTTTTATGAAAAATAATAAAATATTTTTTCAGTGTATATTTTTTTCTTATAGTCCAAACGGTTCACTACAACTTCTTCATAGAACATTTTTCTCTAAAATCAACAGTTTCTGAGTAAGAATTTTTCAAATAAGTAGCATGCAAAAATGTATAGGCCATTTTCAAAAGTTTCACTTGAGTCAAAATGATGAATTTTTCTATGGAAAACACTTATTCTACCATACCAAAAACATGTGCAAAATTTTATTCAAATCGTAGATGGTCGAGTTCTGTGACTGACCGATTTGACATGGAATCCGTCTATTGGTCCTTCGCATTAATCTTCAGATACATCAATCGCTTTCGAACCTAAGCATGCGTCATGAATTCTCTTAAAAATGCCTTCAACATGGTTGATAAATTAAGGGGAAATTCCATAGTCGTAACTCAAAATTACTTTAAGAAATTATGGAGCCCCCTTGCAATTTTTCACATTTGTGGTTTTGTAAAGCTGGTGTGGCTTATTGGTTTTTAGTCGTGTTTCATAAGTGTAATTTTATGGTGAAGTAAAGATTGTGGGGCCCCTAAAATACGGAAGCCCAGTGACATGGCCCCTGTCGGCCCCCATAAGTGTGGCCCTAGCAATGATAAACGAATAAGTTTGCAATGCCTTTGGTACATATTTTAACGTTCCTAATACATTTGAAAAATCTCACTCAGATGATTCAAATGCAGTAGAAAGGTTTGATCAACATTTTTCAAAACAATCACCAAACGAAAATTTTGACCATTCTCCCTAATGGCTGTTTTCTTGACTAGAAATAAAAACGAACTATGGTTTTACTTCATTTTTATTACTGTGTTTCACATTGTTTTCAACTTAAAATTAAAATTTCAAATTTGATTTTTTTTTCTAATTGGTAGGCGTTAAGTCAGAGTGGACCAAGTGACATTTTTCATATTTTGAGAAAAATTGACTTAAAGTCTAACGCTTTGTAATTTTTTAAATCGTTAAAATTTTGGTTCAATATTTCTACATATCTTTGTGTTACTTTCAAACAATATAATGTGAAGGGATAATCATGAAAAACCATAATCCTAACCTCTGATAGAACGATTTTTTGATGGACTATGTGTACTTGGTCCACTCTGACTGAACTAAAGACCACCGTTCAGTAAGTTGGTTCACTCTGAGTGAACAATTTCTAGGAAAATAACAATCATTTAATGCTTGCATGGTCAAACTGAGTGCATATCTCTAAGATAAGCAGATTATCAAGACCCTTCGACGTCAGTATCGTAAATTCTTCAATAATTATAATAATTTTATTAATTAATTATAATCCATTCGTCAATACCGAAATCAGTGGGATTACAATAGCTTGAAAATTAAGGTTTTGCAGGATCAGGGCATTGAAGACCAGAAATATTCAAATATGTATTCAGTCAGAGTGTACCAAGTGAAAATCTTGAGTACTGATCAAAATATACTGGTCCAATAAGCGGGTTCTAGCACATTCCATACATACACCATAAAACTACCATGAACTTTCATTGGACTCTGAAATTGACTCAAAAAATGCAATAATCTATCAGTTTATTGCTTTTCAACACTTGGTCCGCTCTGTCTGCACAGAAATTGTTGCAATTTCTGACCACACATCCAAATATGGTAAATGATCAAAAATCAAAATCATATGCATCGAATTAGATAATATTAATAAATTTATATTGATGGATAAGTAGAACAATCATTCGATGTCGAAAAATCTGACAAATCTCTTGAAATGTTTTTCATTCCCTCGCATTTCTCAGCGCGCTGGTCATTTTCGCTATTATGGTAATTAGCACTTGGTCCACTCTGACTGCACACTTTTATCGATTTTTATTGATCATCCAAAGTAAATTTGGTACATATCTCTCGCAATTTACAGCATTCATCAAATCTGGTCAAAGTGAAACGGAGGTAAGGTAATTTTGCATCTAATGAGAGAATAATCCAATTTTTCCAAGTTTTGTACTCCCCTCTGATTTAACGCCGACCAATTGTGATTTGTTCCTCTATTGTTGAATTTGTAGTTATGAATTAAAAATACTGAAAACAGGTCATGGTTTCAAATAAAATAAATTATCTACAATGAAAATGATTTACACAACATTATAAACAGGACTCGTACAACGATTTGGATTGGACAAGATTTGAACAAGATTGCTACAGAATTTTAGCAGTATAACGAAAAAATTATATAAAGGAATTTTATATAACCCGGAGCACAGACAGTTCTGGACAGCATTTTCACCTAATCCTTGGTGTCATTCTGGCTAACAAGAAACGTATCTAATAATTCTAATAAATCTGAACATTCTGCGAGAACCCAGGTTGGAATACTCATATAGTCCTCGGTAGTTAAAGTGACAAATGCTGTAGGACGATAAAGTCTTCAAAAGCCAAAAAATAGGTTTCTTTCAACTTCTTCAGGAGAAAGTTTAGCTCTGACTGACAACCATTTGACCTTACCGTAGTATTGAGTATGATCGATTGTGTTTTAACGAATAACTTGATTTTTTTACATTTGTTATTATTTCTTTGTTTTTCTGTTATGAATCCTTACAGCTAGATGGATAAATTTGCGTCTTATGATACAATACATTTTTGCAGAAAAACTATACATTATGAATTAAATTAAGAAGCTTAATAGAGAACCGGATAGGCGGAACCGAGCGCGACAGATCCCGCCTAGGAAGCAGTGTTACGATACACGGGGGTAATTTTTGAAGTGGTTGATGAGTTCGTCTATCTCGGATCCTTCTAACGACTGATAACAACGTTAGTCGTGAAATACGGAGACGCTTCATCAGTGGAAGTCGCGCCTACTATGAGAAGAAGCTGTGGTCGAGAAAGATCCAACCCCGCACCAAATGTACCATGTACAAAACGCTTATAAGACCGGTGGTCCTCTATGGACATTAGAGTGGTTCAAGAAATCGTTTTTGCTCCACACCGCTCGATCGATTCAAGATCAATTTCTGAGTGTCCTATCAAAATTTGAGCTCATCCGGATGAAAATTGAGACTGCACAAGCCCTTCAAAGTTTATATGGGAATTACTATGGGAAAAGCAAGCAAATCATTCAATCGGTCATAGTGTTTACCCATGTGCTCTTGAGGATTAAAAATACGTTGGTACTGTGAGACTCATTCATCAGCCACAACTTTGTCGAAGAACGTTTTCAAATCGGACGCCTCAGTAATTAGTTATTGATTTTTGAATGAGTTGTAAAACTTTGGCTATGATAATTGGGCTGCTCTGCAGGCACCACTGGATATATGCAGTAAAACATAGTAGCCATGATTAATGTGTGCTATCTTTCGCGCCAGATGCAGCAATGTTGCCTGTTCAGAAGATAAATAAACACTGAGAAGAATTTGCGATTGGATATAAATCAATAACTAATTACTGAGCCGTCCGATTTGAAAACAGTCTTCGGCAAAGTTGTAGCTGATAAATGTATCTTACATTATCAACGTAGTTCTAATCTCCAAGACCACATGGGAAAACACTTTGACCGATTAAATGATTTGCTTGCTTTTTCCATAGTAATTCCCATATAAACTTTGAAGGGGTTGTGCAGTCTCAATTTTCATTCGGATGAGCTCAAATTTTGGGAGGACATTTAGAAATTGATCTTGAATCGAATGAGCGGTGTGGAGCAAAAACGATTTTTTTAACCACTCTATTGGACATGAACCATGCTGGAAGAGGACCTGCAAGCACTTGGAGTGTTCGAACGAAGGGTGCTTAGGACCATCTTTGGCGGTGTGCAGGGGAACGGTGTGTGGCGGCGGAGAATGAACCACGAGCTCGCTAGGCTGTACGGCGAACCCAGTATCCAGAAGGTTGCGAAAGCCGGAAGGGTGCGCTGGGCAGGGCATGTTGCAAGACTACCGGACAACAATCCTGCACATATGGTTTTTGCGTCGAATCCGGTTGGCACAAGAAGGCGGGGAGCACAGCGAGCGAGGTGGCTTGATAGGGGCAACAAGATCTGGAGAGCGTGGGCCAAAATCGAAATTGGAGGGACACAGCCATGGGCCGAGTAAATTGGCGTAACATCGTTAACGAGGTTTTATCAAATTAAATAAATAAATAGTAGTCGTTGGAGAAACTTTCTGAAATCCTTAAAAGTTTCTTTTTATTATGAAACTGTCGTAATTTTTCTGAATACTAATCCTTTCCTTATTACCAGGTTTATTTTGAAATATTGGATAACCAGTGTTAGAAATTTGCGCCAAAAACAAAAAGTCCTACATTGTCTAGAAGAATTTCTTTAGTGTCTGAAACAGTTTCTGATCCTTCAACCAAATACTTAATTTATTTTTTTGCAATGCATTTCACTACAATTGACAACGAAAGGCTTGTAGATTCTGCAGGTTTGTTTATATGATATAAACCGTTTTTTCTTTTTTCATTAAATTTTGTAGAAAAATCTTTTCAGCGCAGAGAGTTTCCCTAAGCAAGAAATTTAAGTTTCATTAAAAAGTGCAGTCAGAGTGTAATCATATAGAATTTGACTGGTGAACGCAGATTTGATGGGTCATGATTTCATCACCATTGCATCGCAATGACGGACGGACGATTCTCGTCTCTCCAATCACGATAATATCAACGGAAACCCCCAGGAGGAGGACGACGTCAACACGTTAAAACACTTCTCACGCGGGACCGATTCTCACACGGGCTGAAAAAGAAACACTTCCGGAGTCAAGCTGACTCCGTTCGCGTTCGCTCTCTGACGACGGAGCGCTCGGCGGGATCCTTTATGATCCTAATTTCTGCGCTGCCTGTGCCTTTGCTTGCCAGGACCTCGCTCCTGCCACGGAACAAATTGCCAAAAGTCATGAGAAATTTCATAATTAGCCAACTGCAGCCAACTGAGAACCCGATAATTAGCAAATCGGCAAGACATCGTCATTCACCCCTACTGACTGACTGGGTCTCTGGGATCGGGTAATGAAACTGCGGGTGCGTCCACCGCTGCGATGGTGCTAATTGCTTCTTTGCTGCCAATATTTTGACTCTTATCCCGGCTGAACGAAAACAAACGCTTTCAGCACGGTGTGTCTGAAATTGTTATTTGTGAACAAATGGTCATCAAGTCTACACTCACCATTTAAAAGATATGAAATCCAAGCATTTTCGTCATGAGTTTGAAAATGTTCAATCGAATGACAAATAGTTTGAAAATTAAGGATAATTTTCAAAAAATATTTTGATTTTTGAGAAAATTCCTGTAATTATCAATCAATACTTACAAACAAATCAAGTATCCATCACGTTCAAGTTTCACACTTACAAGATTTGATATCTAAGCATTTTTTTTTTAATTCAAACGCATTTCGTTGACAGAATCGAAAATTACAGTAGTCAGTTTGCCTTTTATGAATGAACCATTTTCACAAAAACACATATGTCTTTTGTCATGACATTCAACTTTCGAAAGGCAAAGTATTCTGATTGAATATTTCATTGTAGAGAGCAGAGTTGGTTTTGTCTCGTTAATAACGGTTCAGACTCACCATGTTCAGTATTTTCGAAAACCCTGATGCACCTGATGCAAACGACTCCCGGCTCGACTGAGGTCAGGTACCTGACTTAGAGCGACCCGAAATCCATCAACGAAACGGGTGCACCTAACAGAAGCCATCCTCGCCATCCGGCCAACGCAACATTCAGGCAGACGAGGACAAAACTCGTTTGACCACTTGTACCTCAGTGCGAGCCCCTTTGCTCATTCCGAAGACGAAGACGACGGGTTATTCAAAACTCGGCCGGGTTTTGGGACTGTGATTTCCCTTTCGGCGCACGCCTGCAAAAGCCCGAAAAACGGAACCCCATATTGGCATTATGTGTTATTATCACCGTCATCAGCCTGTTTTTGGGACGTAAACTGGTTCTAGGCCTTCGACCACTCCAGCAGAGCAGACGACGGCGACCGGTGAGCGCTTCTTCAGGACGCGTATTCTTAATGACGACGACGGTACGGATGAAGCGTGCGTTGGCTCCTCAACACTCTACAAGGTGGTATTCACCAACAAATCAAAACCCGTCCCGGGCTGTCGTGTGGCACAGTTTCTGGGATTGTTTGGGTTTTTTTTTCGGTTTACAGAATCTGGCACGCAAATGCACCTGAGTTGTCCAACCAGAGACCGCAGGCAGAGGCAGCTTCCGTATTGTTGTTTGCAAACCGGATTCCGGATCGACCGGTTCCGGGAAGGAAGGTGGTTCTGTTTAGATGGGTTGCGGTTGTGGGTCGTTATCTATCTGTTATGGTAAATTAGTTGCTTACATAATACTCATCATTGTCTTGTTTGTGTTGAGTGAACATAAATTACACTGCGGAACATGGTTTTGTCTCAAGAACCAAAATATCGCTATTTACTAAATTAAGGATTGCTGATTCCATTTCCGTTTTCAGAAATATCATGGCACGTCTAGTTTTTGAGATATTGACTGTTGAAAATGCTAAATTTCACTGTTTCAGCCAAATTGCATGCAAGTTTTCCAACTTGTACGGCAATTTGTTTGCTCAATTTGTCACAGAATTCAAACTTTATGTATAAGACAATAATTATCAACGAAGTTCATAATATTTTCGATGCTAAAATGTTATTTTTTGGTGTTTCAGAAAAGTATTGTATAATGCCATATAAGAGAAACGAAGAATTTTATATGAAGACTGCAAACATGTTGAAAAAAATCGATTTAACCTAAATTTTATCGTAAAATTTCAACTGATTTGTATCTAAATTGAAAGTTCAAGTCCTATTTAGCATTTTTGGTAGATTATATCACAAAAAAGTTTGATAAATCATACCTTAAATTTCATGTAAACATCAATAAAACCAGTGTTTTATACAACTTTGGCGACCTGTAGCTAAACATTGTGACGTGCTGGAACATTTCTGAGAACGGCATCAGATTCAGCGACCCAAAATCTACTAGAAACACATAATTTGATCCTTGAGACACGCGAAAGTGTCATTTTTGTTACGCTGTGTTATGTTTGCTGATGGAATTTTTAGACTACCAATATAACAGAACTTTTCAGTGCTTATTCCTTCCGATTTGATTGACTCGGTGAAATTGACTGGACGTGAAATTCCGTTAGAACTAGATCCTTTACCGGAATCAGGATAAAATAAGGTCGATATAAGGGCGAAAGGGAGTATGTTGAAAATTGTATAAAATCAAGCAATATTTCGAATCAGTCTCTAATCCAGATTCTTCCAAACAAGTGAAATAACAAAGTATTCCGCAAATCGTATTCAGTGTTTCCGAATTCGCTGGATTTAGGTAGGAGGTCTTGAACTTCATTAGAGGAATATTATTATTACCTTCACATCACGAAGAAACGAGATTGTCACGTTTTGTTGGACATTTTTGTCAATAATGATAAACTAACGTACTTTTTTTCATTTTGTTGATCAATCGGTATAAAAGTGCTATTTCCTTTTTAACAAATGTACGATTCTTATTAGAGCCCTAAAACATATGCTAGCTAGAATATCAACAGAGACATAAACACTGTTCTTATAAAGTTCACTGCCCCTCAATAAATGCATTCCCGTTCTCCACTGAGCTGATCAAAACACTAACAATTCAAAACCATCAATTTCAAAAGCCCTCCTCAACAATCATGATCCTTCTCGTCACAACAACTCCACCTTCCCGACATGAGCCCCGAGAGAGGCTGTCCGTCCGGTGGTCAACCCCGGGTGTAAATGGCCCTCCAAATGAGCAATGCACCAATCATGTATGCAATCCACCTCGCTGCCAAACGATATCTGACCGTGCAGAAAATTCCAAAACCATTAACCGTCGATCGGTCTCCGTAACCATATAGATGTAGCTCGAAACCTTCAATTAGTCCGGTAAGCCTCGAAAAGCGTACTTCCGAATCCGCAGCGTACGGTTTTCTTCACACGAAAACTCTAATTATAAATTTTCCTCTCCACGTCGCGCGTCCGGGCCAAGACCTGGATAGAACCGACCGAAGCCGATTCCCTCGTAGGTCCTGCTGAGTCGCGTCAGGCAACATTCGTAGTAGGGTCCCTCTCTCTGTGCGTGTGCGCTTCCTGAACGGATCTTCACGCTTGGGCTTTGGGCTTTGTGTAGAAATCGACGACTACGGATGCGGACGGAGAGCGACAGCGGCAACGACGAAGGTGCAGGGTTGGATTGCTCCGTTCAATTGCTACGCTTGCGAGATAACGGTCCTGGACCAACCCTGCCGTTCGCTTCCAGACAACAACCGTCGGACGCCGTCAGAAGCAAATGATGTGCGTTCCTCACGGAAGCACATCATGACGATGGTGCACAATGGGACCATTTCTGAAAATGACGGTCAAAACCTTTGAAAAGGGTTCTGAGATAGCGTTTCAGAGCATCGGTGCTTTTGGAGAATGTGTTTTGCATATGCTACTTCTTCGTAACGATTTTCTCAAGGTCACTAGAGAAATACGAGCAAAAAAAAATGTTTTCAAAAAATGTCAGGGCATCCTCAGCAAAGTTGTTGAATATCCAATTTGGAGCAACTATGTTGAAGATTATAGTATGTCTTGACATTTTTTATAGAAGAAATCGCAGTAATTTGATAACCTAAACTTGAAATTTGTTTTTTAATCGCAAAATTTTGATACAGTATGTATTCTTCAACAGTGGGGCCCAGATAGCCGTAGCGGTAAACGCGCAGCTATTCAGCAAGACCAAGCTGAGGGTTGTGGGTTCGAATCCCACCAGTCGAGGATCTTTTCTGGTTGGAAATTTTCTCGACTTCCCAGGGCATAAAGTATCATCGTACCTGCCACACGATATACGCATGCAAAAATGGTCATTGGCATAGTAAGCTCTCAGTTAATAACTGTGGAAGTGCTCATAAGAACACTAAGCTGAGAAGCAGGCTCTGTCCCAGTGGGGACGTAACGCCAGAAAGAAGAAGAAGATGTATTCTTCAAATACGCGCTTTTGATGAAAACATGAACTCTATACAACCAAGCAGTAGAAGGATTTTTTTTTTGAAGACTATAAGGTACCCCGGGGCAAGTGCGAATCAGGGGTAATTGGGACCTTCAGGCATAACTCATTTGTGGTAAGATTTTCAAAGGGTGTTATTTTTGCAAGCTAAAGCCATGATGACAGAAAATGTATGAAGCACAAAAATTATTGTTGTTTTTACTAGTATGTGTGCTGTTACAATTTTACCGGCATTTTCAACTTGCATAAAAAATTGGGGTACATTTGACGACTTGTGTTGTCTCGAAATGAAATAATTTGAATTTTGAATTATCACTAGGAAGCAAATGTTTTGAGTTTTATTGAAAAGTGCTTACGTGGAATAGATATTTTTAAATAATTTGATATGCATATAAGATTGATCTAAATTTCTTCCGGATTTTTTTATCCGGGGTAAGTGCCCCGAGAACTAGAAATCGCATAAAAGTTCACGTTATAACTCGTTTATTCATACTATTTACATCGAACACCCTGGATGAAATCGTCAGTTTGATAAGTTTCCTCGCATAAAACGATGTTTCTCTGAGATCATTTGCATATTTTGTTTCGTTCCGCAGACTTGTTCAAAATAAATCGAATCAATCCGTAGCAGCTTTGACAGCTCAACAACATTTGTTATCATAAGTTGAGTCGCATAAGATCACAGGTTAGTTTGGTAGAATATTTGTACTCCAGGCTCCAGGTGATTTCTTTATACGTACATTTTGGTTGTCTGGGTGGGACCTATCAGAACTAACTTGGGAATCAAATATTTTTTCCAAATGTTTTAATCATTATCGTTCTGACTAGTAATTTCCTCCAATAAGCGATTTTCTGCCAAACATAACAGTAATTCATTTTTTACTATTTCTCCAGTAGTGACAAGTGTTTATACGTAATTCTTTTTAAGTAAATTATATAAATTGAATGTTGGCATTCTCATAGCTCTCTGAACAGCACACACATTTTCTTCTAAAAGCGTTATGTATTTTATAATTAACACCTTAATTACATCAAATATGTGTCCTACATAACATACTAAGAATACTACGTTTAATAGCAACGATTAATATTGAGGTGGATTATAGATTTGAATTGAATGCGCACTTAACCCGCTGAGCGGAATAAATACGACTTATAGTTTATTTTCAGACTTCAAACCAAAGTTTTAAACATTTTGTAACAATTACTTCTCATTAATGCAAACATCGCCAAGTATGCTGCCGTAGAGTGACTAAAAATACAATATTTTCTGATGTAGCCAAAAGTCAATTAAAGAGTTTGTTCAAAATTGATTTAAAATACTAAGGAATCTTCAACTATCAAAAATAGAGCTAGATCGTGATTTTTTACTGCATTCTCGAGAGTATGAATATAAAGTTTCATTGGAAAATCTCAAAATTTTTCAAACATGTACAGTTGTGTTCAGAATAATAGTAGTGAAAGTCGATTTTCATACAAAATGCTCAACTTTGGCATGCTGTAACTTTGTTTCCCGATAAGCAATCGGCATGAAATTTTGGCAGAGAACTACAAATATACTCAATTTCATTATCACAAAATATGAAATTTTTCACACTACCGGTTAAAAATTTAAACACCATGTGAAAACGCTCAAAATAATAGTAGTAGTAGTAGATATAAATACAGCTTTTTTACACCGTCTTCAGCCAATGGCTGCACAGACTGAATATAACTTACATAAGACTATTAAAACACGGATCAACCAGTGGAAGTACGGGCAAACAGGGAACCACTATGGCCACTGGTACACTTCCTCTAGCCAAAGGAATCTTTAACCCGTAAAGTGGCAGGACGGACCTTAGTGCACAAAAATGCTTCAATCTCAGTCAATAGTCATCCGAATCCAATTCTTTAAAAAGTTATGGAAAGGGGATTAGTGTACCTACATTTTGGGGGGTAACCCATCCCTGCATACCCCTCCCCGCTTTTGTTTGACTCGAAAAACCTTGGCTCTTTAGTGTTTTTCTATAGCAATTTTACTAAGCATCATGAAAACAAAAATGCCCTGCAGATTTTCGTTCTCAAAACTGGTCAAAATAATGAATTCAGACCAACGTGGGCATTTTGAACCATTATGGACCTCTCGGAAGAGGACACCGGTGAATCCGGATTTATATAGGAGTGTTGATGTGAAAATGGCTGTATCTCAGTCATATACGAATCAATTCGCACTCTGTAGCCAGCATTCGGCAGCAAACCCTTAGGCTTATGTTTTTGGTGGCGCTGGAAGTTGACGCATCTCCCCTAGCCCACCCCCCTCGATGTTTAGTTTGAAATGTTTATGATTTTTTATGCAAAACTATAGAAATTTTGCTTATTACCGCAAAGAGGCTGTTTTCAAAGCAGTTTATATCTTCCACATATATCACAATGATGGCAGAATTCCTTCCTGGCTAACAATGACCTTTCTGGCCCTTCTGAAACTGATCTGGACAGCAGTGAGTACGATTTTTTTGGAAGGACTTTTGTAGATGGCAAAATATTGGCCATACGTCAGTCCAAAAAGCATTCGATAGGTGCATCGTAAATCTACTTTTTGAAGATCGCGATTCAATAGGAAGTACACACATCCGTTGGCGAATCTATGATTTCAAATTAGTTGAGTCCTGATATGTTGAAGAGATTACCAAGAATCTGGTAGAAGCATTTAGAGTTACTATACGAATTTCTGGAAATTCTTCGAATACGAAATCCTGGGATTTCAGTATGAATACTTCTTGCATGCATGTAGGTATTCCAGGGTATTCTTCGATTCTGGTAAGAAATATTACAATCAAAAGGAATTTTGGACTTGCGATAGGAGTTAGTTTTAGTGGGTTCAATATTTTTGAATTTTGGATCCCAATTGGGGTTCAGAAATCTTGGAGGATGCTTCAAGACACCGGTATGAATTTTGAGATTGCAATGGAAGTTCTAAGTTACCAAAATTTCTTTGTTCTGAGATTTCAGTTGAAATTGTTGGTACTCTAAGATTTGGGCTAGAATTCCGAAGATTTATAGAGTTTTCTAGGATTCCAATAATAATTCTAAAATACCTATGGGAACTCTGAAATTCCAATGAACCCGAAGATATATAGAAGATAATCTACGATTCCGGAAGAAATTATGAGGGGCAGCGTTGAGTTCCGGTTGAAACCCATGATTTCAATGACAATTCCCCTGAGATTTCATGTAAGGTTTGCTGGGACTCAAAATGGAAGTCTGTGCTTCTGGTGGGAGTTCTTAGGCCCTGAAAGCAATTCTGAGATTTCTATGGGTGGGAATTTTTAAATTTTGCAAGGATTTCTGCATCCTGTAGGATCTCTCAGGATTCTATATGAAAGCTGGGTTTTCGATGAAAGTTATGGGTTTTTAGTAAGAAATCCGGGATTTATAGGAACCTACAGAAACCGTGCAGGTTTTATGGGAGGTTTTGCAAATTTTTGGTGCGAATGCTTTGGATGTCGGTAGGAAATTCCACGATTTCAGTATCATTTCTTGCATTTCGGTATAATTTCTTGCAATTTATGGTGGAGCTCTTGGGAGTCTTTATTCACTACCAATGAATGCTCTTGGAATCTGAAAGAAATTTTGAGATGTCAATAGAGATTCTGGGATTCCCGTATGATGTCAAGGGATTCAGTTGAACTACACTGAAATTTAGAGTTTTAGTGTAGGTTTTCAAGAATTTCGGTGAGAATACTATAATGTCTATAGAATGTTTAAGAATTTGAGAAGAATCCTAAGTTTTCAATACGAATTCTCAGATTCCGAAAGTGAAAATGTTAGTTTTATGGTATAGGTTCTGTAAAAATAGCAATCTGGATTTTTTAGGGTATTTTATTATCCTGATCAGCATCTAGGGATTATGGGGGAATTACTAACATTACAAGGAGAATTCTGCCATTTCAATAGGAATCCTGGTATTATGGGAGAAATCCTGGGTTTTCAATGTGTGATTTCAATCATCAATTTCGGTGGAAATAAATGGAAGTTTTATAATGGGTATTGTGACATAAGCTGGAATACTGGAATTGCGATTATTACTGGAATTTGGAAATAATATATATGATGGAATTCAGATAAATAGTGAATATAATATAATATCTGGTGTTGTGGTAGGAATCCTAGGATTTTGGTAGTGATAGATAGGGAGAACTATAGTTGTGAGATTTCGATGAGAAGGCGATTGAAACTGCATTGGAAGTTCAGGTTTATATTGTGTGTACACAAATTTCGGCTAAATTTTCTGAAGAAATTAAAAAAAAAATGATAATTGTTGTAGGATTTCAATACAGAAATTTAGAGGTACAGGGATTCAAGAAAAATCTCGTAGATTGGATTTTCGTATTCCAAACAATAACGATTATTGGAGAATTCAAACGACATCCGCTTGAGATTTTGGTGGAAATTCTTGGATTCCTGAAGATCTTTTCTAAATTCCTAAATTCCAATCGGAATTCCAGAATTTCAACCGTTTCTCCTACTATAGTCATAAGCCAAATTTCATATGCCATTCGACATCTAAAATATACCTGCCAATGCATTCAAAATTCCCACCAAAGTTTCAAGTGAGTTTCAAGTGTTTCTTTCGGAATGCTAGAACTTTTGAGGTATTTCATATTTTTTCTTGACATTTTTTATATATCCAAGACTTCTGCATATTCCTATTTTACAAATTCGAGTTTTCCATCGGATACCTGCACCATATATTGGAATTCCTGAAATTACACCAAAAAAATCCCTGACAGAATCCAATAATTTTATCGATATTCAAATATTACAACCGGAAATTTGGGAGTTCAGAATCCTCCCTTGAAAATCTCATTAAATCTAAAGAGAACTCAGAGAATGTCTATCCAAATGAAAGGATTTCATCCTCAATCACTATCTCATCAAAATCTCAGCATTGCTTTCGAATTCCAAGAATTCTTCAGAACACTCATCATGTATCAAGAACTTCTATCAAGATTTCCATAAAAATATCACAAATACTTTCGGAATCAAAGATTCTCTGCCAAAATCCCAGTAGTTCAAACCAAAGTATTGAATAGATACATTTTCAAATATAGGAACCAAGCATGCAATCGATTTCTCCGAAATTCCAAAATTCCCATTGAAATGCATGGACGTAATAAACAAAATCCAGAATGTCTATATCATTACCAGCACTTTCTCGGAATTCCAGAACAATGTTCATAAAACCTAACTCCCATTGCAGTTCAACCAAACTCCAAAAATTTCTATCGAAAATCCAGATCCTCAATATATTAGATACCTTTTTTTTTTAATTTCCCGAATATTTGGCAAAAAAAAAACATTTGCCAAGGGTGACATTCCGATTCTTAGATTTTGTTGATGTTATAAGATTTCGGTTGGTGGCAATCTCATGGTTGAGGAAAGTTTTCTGAGAATCGGGTAGAAGCTCTTAGCAGTCTCGTATGATTTCTGAGATTCCGTGGATTCCGAAACGAGTTCTGGAATTGCGATGTGTGTTCTGGGATTGCAATAGGAATTCATATAGTTCTTCTCGTTTTATTGTGGGTATTCTAAGATTTAGGTGAGAATGTTGGGGTTTTGAAGTAAATTCTTGGAGATTTACTCTGGGATATTGGAGCAATTTTTGAGTTTCTGGAGAAAATTCTGAAATTTCACAATTCTGGGTCTGTGGAAATAATTCTGGAATCTTGATGGGAATTCTTAAACAGGTTCCTCAATTTTCTTTCTGTTGAAATTTTGGTAGGTTTTCTTAGGAATTTAGCTGTAACTGTTTGGACAGCAGTTGTTGTTCTGGGATTTTGGTAGAAATTTTGCTATTTCGGTGGAAGTTACTGAACCTGGAAGGAATTGCCGGTATTTCTTCTCAGATTCAATGAAAGTCCCGGGATGTCAGTGCAAATTCCAATGGTGTTCTGAGATTGCGATAACATTTCAGATTCAAATATGCATTCTGAGATTATATAAAGGGCTCGACGATGGAAGGTGTGCAAAATTGTGTGAAGGTTTCAGGCGAACACTCCAGTTCGTTTGGATCCTACCGGGGACTACGACAAGGTGATGGACTTTCGTGCCTGTTGTTCAATATTGCGCTAGAAGGTGTTATGCGGAGAGCCGGGCTTAACAGCCGGGGTACGATTTTTACAAGATCCAGTCAATTTGTTTGCTTCGCGGATGATATGGACATCGTCGGCCGAACATTTGAAAAAGTGGCAGACCTGTACACCCGCCTGAAACGCGAGGCAGCAAAAGTTGGACTGGTGGTGAATGCGGCCAAGACAAAGTACATGCTAGCTGGTGGGGCCGAGCGCGACAGGGCTCGCCTAGGTAGCAGTGTTACGATAGACGGGGATACGTTCGAGGTGGTCGACGAGTTCGTCTACCTTGGATCCTTGCTGACGGCTGACAATAACGTTAGCCGTGAAATACGGAGGCGCATCATCAGTGGAAATCGGGCCTACTATGGCCTCCAGAAGAAACTGCGGTCAAAAAAGATTCACGCCCGCACCAAATGTACCATGTACAAAACGCTCATAAGGCCGGTAGTCCTCTACGGGCATGAAACGTGGACGATGCTCGAGGAGGACTTGCAAGCACTTGGAGTCTTCGAACGTCGGGTGCTTAGGACGATCTTCGGCGGTGTGCAGGAGAACGGTGTGTGGCGGCGAAGGATGAACCACGAGCTCGCCCAACTCGACGGCGAACCCAGTATCCAGAAGGTGGCCAAAGCTGGAAGGATACGATGGGCAGGGCATGTTGCAAGAATGCCGGACAGCAACCCTGCAAAGATGGTATTCGCTTCGGATCCAGTTGGTACAAGAATGCGTGGAGCGCAGCGAGCTAGGTGGGCGGATCAAGTGCGTATCGATTTGGCGAGCGTGGGGCAGAACCGAGGATGGAGAGATGCGGCCACGAACCGAGTATTGTGGCGTGAAATTGTTGATTCAGTGTTATCTGTGTAGATGTTAACTAAATAAATGAATGAACCGGTAGAAAATTTAAGATTCTGATGTGCTAGAAACTAGAAGAATTCAATAGGAATAATCTTGGATTACAGTAGAAATTCTAAAATATCGTTTAGAGTTTTAGTAATAAGATCAAACTTTCGACATTGAGGAACCTGTCCAAGAATTCCCATCAAGATTCCAGAATTATTTCCACAGAATAAGAATTGTGAAATTTCAGAATTTACTCAAGAATAAAACCAGAAGAACTATATGCATTCCTATTGGTGCAGGTATCCGATGGAAAACTCGAATTTATACAATAGGAATATGGAGAAGTCTTGGATATATAAAAAATGTCAAGAAAAAAATATGAAATACCTCAAAAGTTCTAGCATTCCGAAAGAAACACTTGAAACGCACTTGAAACTTTGGTGGGAATTTTGAATGCATTGGCAGGTATATTTTAGATGTCGAATGGCATATGAAATTTGGCTTATGACTATAGTAGGAGAAACGGTTGAAATTCTGGAATTCCTATTGGAATTTAGGAATTTAGAAAAGATCTTCAGGAATCCAAGAATTTCCACCAAAATCTCAAGCGGATGTCGTTTGAATTCTCCAATAATCGTTATTGTTTGGAATACGAAAATCCAATCTACGAGATTTTTCTTGAATCCCTGTACCTCTAAATTTCTGTATTGAAATCCTACAACAATTATCATTTTTTTTTTTAATTTCTTCAGAAAATTTAGCCGAAATTTGTGTACACACAATATAAACCAGAACTTTCAATGCAGTTTCAATCGCCTTCTCATCGAAATCTCACAACTATAGTTCTCCCTATCTATCACTACCAAAATCCTAGGATTCCTACCACAACACCAGATATTATATTATATTCACTATTTATCTGAATTCCATCATATATATTATTTCCAAATTCCAGTAATAATCGCAATTCCAGTATTCCAGCTTATGTCACAATACCCATTATAAAACTTCCATTTATTTCCACCGAAATTGATGATTGAAATCACACATTGAAAACCCAGGATTTCTCCCATAATACCAGGATTCCTATTGAAATGGCAGAATTCTCCTTGTAATGTTAGTAATTCCCCCATAATCCCTAGATGCTGATCAGGATAATAAAATACCCTAAAAAATCCAGATTGCTATTTTTACAGAACCTATACCATAAAACTAACATTTTCACTTTCGGAATCCGAGAATTCGTATTGAAAACTTAGGATTCTTCTCAAATTCTTAAACATTCTATAGACATTATAGTATTCTCACCGAAATTCTTGAAAACCTACACTAAAACTCTAAATTTCAGTGTAGTTCTACTGAATCCCTTGATATCATACGGGAATCCCAGAATCTCTATTGACATCTCAAAATTTCTTTCAGATTCCAAGAGCATTCATTGGTAGTGAATAAAGACTCCCAAGAGCTCCACCATAAATTGCAAGAAATTATACCGAAATGCAAGAAATGATACTGAAATCGTGGAATTTCCTACCGACATCCAAAGCATTCGCACCAAAAATTTGCAAAACCTCCCATAAAACCTGCACGGTTTCTGTAGGTTCCTACAAATCCCGGATTTCTTACTAAAAACCCATAACTTTCATCGAAAACCCAGCTTTCATATAGAATCCTGAGAGATCCTACAGGATGCAGAAATCCTTGCAAAATTTAAAAATTCCCACCCATAGAAATCTCAGAATTGTTTTCAGGGCCTAAGAACTCCCACCAGAAGCACAGACTTCCATTTGGAGTCCCAGCAAACCTTACATGAAATCTCAGGGGAAAATTGTCATTGAAATCATGGGTTTCAACCGGAACTCAACGCTGCCCCTCATAATTTCTTCCGGAATCGTAGATTATCTTCTATATATCTTCGGGTTCATTGGAATTTCAGAGTTCCCATAGGTATTTTAGAATTATTATTGGAATCCTAGAAAACTCTATAAATCTTCGGAATTCTAGCCCAAATCTTAGAGTACCAACAATTTCAACTGAAATCTCAGAACAAAGAAATTTTGGTAACTTAGAACTTCCATTGCAATCTCAAAATTCATACCGGTGTCTTGAAGCATCCTCCAAGATTTCTGAACCCCAATTGGGATCCAAAATTCAAAAATATTGAACCCACTAAAACTAACTCCTATTTCAAGTCCAAAATTCCTTTTGATTGTAATATTTCTTACCAGAATCGAAGAATACCCTGGAATACCTACATGCATGCAAGAAGTATTCATACTGAAATCCCAGGATTTCGTATTCGAAGAATTTCCAGAAATTCGTATAGTAACTCTAAATGCTTCTACCAGATTCTTGGTAATCTCTTCAACATATCAGGACTCAACTAATTTGAAATCATAGATTCGCCAACGGATGTGTGTACTTCCTATTCAATCGCGATCTTCAAAAAGTAGATTTACGATGCACCTATCGAATGCTTTTTGGACTGACGTATGGCCAATATTTTGCCATCTACAAAAGTCCTTCCAAAAAAATCGTACTCACTGCTGTCCAGATCAGTTTCAGAAGGGCCAGAAAGGTCATTGTTAGCCAGGAAGGAATTCTGCCATCATTGTGATATATGTGGAAGATATAAACTGCTTTGAAAACAGCCTCTTTGCGGTAATAAGCAAAATTTCTATAGTTTTGCATAAAAAATCATAAACATTTCAAACTAAACATCGAGGGGGGTGGGCTAGGGGAGATGCGTCAACTTCCAGCGCCACCAAAAACATAAGCCTAAGGGTTTGCTGCCGAATGCTGGCTACAGAGTGTGAATTGATTCGTATACGACTGAGATACAGCCATTTTCCCATCAACACTCCTATATAAATCCGGATTCACCGGTGTCCTCTTCCGAGAGGTCCATAATGGTTCAAAATGCCCACGTTGGTCTGAATTCATTATTTTGACCAGTTTTGAGAACGAAAATCTGCAGGGCATTTTTGTTTTCATGATGCTTAGTAAAATTGCTATAGAAAAACACTAAAGAGCCAAGGTTTTTCGAGTCAAACAAAAGCGGGGAGGGGTATGCAGGGATGGGTTACCCCCCAAAATGTAGGTACACTAATCCCCTTTCCATAACTTTTTAAAGAATTGGATTCGGATGACTATTGACTGAGATTGAAGCATTTTTGTGCACTAAGGTCCGTCCTGCCACTTTACGGGTTAAAGGAAGTTTTGCAAGTGCGCACTGAGGAAATTTCTGAACAACAAACCTTTCAGAAATGCTCTATGAAACTTCTGAAGAAAATAAAAAAATAGAATCTGAGAAAATCTAGCATGAATATGTAAAGAAACTCCCAAAGTACTCCAAAGAAATCCATGAAGGAAACCCTAGATAAATTCTATAAGAAATCCATGCAATGCTTTTGTGGGCATCAAGTATAATCGAAGGAATCCAGGGATGAATCCTGGAATTGCTGGAACATTTTTGGAAGAATCCCTAGTGCAACACACAGATCTGCTGATAATTAAAGTAATCCTTGAAAAAATGTATAGAAATACCCCTGGAAAAAATCATTGAAGGAATACTTAAAAGACATTTTCACAATAATTACCAAAATCAGTAATTTCTGGCATCTTTAAAGGGTTTATGAGGACGTATTCATTAATATTTCTGTTTCATTTTGTATTGTGCTCTGCACGAAAAATCAACGTTATGCGATTATCTTAAAATGTCGATATACCGTCGCAATGATTATAGAAACCATCAAATGTTTCAGATTTAGCAAATTTGGAACATTCGCGTCCTTGGAGAACGAAAACATTCAAGTCTACTTAAATTTTGACGTTGCGTTTGAATTGCGCGAATATTATCTGCGCGTTACCGCTGCCGCTGGATGTGGATTTAGAATGAGGGCCGCAAAACATTTGGCCAATAGGGTTACGACTGTTTACATCGTTCTGAAACGCTACAAATGTAGATAGAAACTATAATTTTAAGAGGTTAACAATCCGACAATTTTCAGCAGACCACCAATGCGTATGATTTGACCATGTCTGCAATCAAAATCAGATTGACAAAAACGATTTCTGTCGATTGTACCAAAAATGCGAATGGGATGTACTACAAATATTGTAGTTTTCTCTGAAATTCCATGGTAGTTTTAAGAGAAGGCGTAGTCAGCTAAAATAGTACCACACATTTTTTTTCCGTGTAACAGTTGCCGCCAGCGTAAAAAGTACAAACAACAACCTTTCGAACATTCAGTTTCTCTTACTGACCGCCGAGTGACGACCCTAATGTTTGTATTCCATTCACTAAGCGCGAGATTCTCAAATTTCTCTAACTACCAATACAAGCGCATGGAAGAATGGTAGTCGACATCTGTCAAAACATATCGAAAATAATGAAAAAAGTAAATACTAAAGAGTCTAAAATACAAAGATACGAAATCTGATCATATTGAAAATAAATCAACTAGCAACTATGCCAAATTTATTACGCAGCACTGCCAATGTTAAACCTCACGCTAAAAATGGGTTCATGTGTTGAGTTTACATAGGTTGGGTAACGATTGAAAAATTTACTGCATGTGTGGAAAGCCAATGTAGAACCAATGCCAATGAGTAGAGTATACTTTAGGCAGCGTCCATTTATTACGTAACGCTAAAATTGGAAATTTTTGACCAACCCTCCCCCCCCCCCCTCCGTAACACTTTTTGTATGAAAAATTTCTAATTTTTGTACGAGCCGTAACGCTTTAGCCTACTCCCCCCCTCCCCCTAGAGCGTTACGTAATTTGTGGATGCTGCCTTATGCAAAACATGAACATTGCAATTGACACTCGTGTATTCTGAAAATATGCCATTTAAGAAGAAGCAAATATTTCATTGGTGTCAATATTTTTATGAGAGCCGTTTAGAGCATGTGCGAAAAAGTGTTTGGCAAGTCTCCTGCTCGATTGGAATGACATAACAATGAAATTTTGAATTCCAATTGGAGCTTTACGTTTCTTTGTTTATAGTTTTTTTAGTGAATAGCTTGCAATTAGGAATTTGGATCGCAAAAGTAGTGATTAGAAATCAAGCGTAATGTGTATAGATAACTTTTCGTGCTTGGTTCATCTTCCGTGGTACTATCATTGCTTCAGGATTTAGTTTTTACTACCACTGAAAAAGAGACATCTATTGCCTTTTCAGTTTTGAAAAGCTCACTAATGTATTGACAAAATCTGTTGAAAAAGTGCCATAAGAATCCTGGAAACAATAATAGAAGGCTCTACAAAATCTCATAGTCAAATTCATGTAAAAAAACACCGGAAATGTTTTGGAAGAAGTACGGAATAAAGTCCCACAGAAATTCTTAGAAATCTATATTAAAAAAACATGACATCAGTAGCAAATTTCTTTCCGTATAAATTTCTTGAAGAAACTCATAGAATTCGTATTTTGATTTTTGAATGCATTCTTAGAGAAACTCCCGTAAAAATTCGTAATGATTTTTTTTTGAAGATATTCTTACAGGATTTTTCAGATTTCACGAAAACCTGTAAGATTTTTTTGGACTAAGACATTCCACGAACTTTATTGTTTTAAGAAGCGGACTCTGAAACAATTCATGAGACAAATCCTGAAGTAATTCATGCACGAAACAAGACAAATTCGGCAGGAGTCCCGAAAAAAATGAAGGTTTCGTGGGAGGAGATCCTGGAAGTATTCATAATGAAATCCATTTGGAATCCTGGAGATTGATTATTTGATGAAACTCTTGATTAAAAGCCCAGTAGCATTTTAGCGATTCAAAATCATTGGAAAGAGTTCTTTGGGAACATTTCCGGGACATTCTTCTCCATATTTTTTCTGGTGCTCCTGCTAGTGTTATTTTGAGCACTTCCACAATTATTAACTGATAGCTTTCTTTGCTGTTTGACAATGTGTATATCGTGTGGCAGGTAATGTAACCCAATTTATGAACTCTAGCGGAAAAAAAATCCGTGGTACATTCGATTTGCATAATCTGCTGATTAAGACATAGCGTGCATCTGTTGGTCCATCGATCAAACAGGCCGATTTTAGCATTGGGCGACATGTTCTCTCGACTATGATTTTGATCGCGATTTGTTCTAAGTGTTACGTCTGTTTCTCTGTGACGATACTCTAAGCCCGGGGAATCGAGAAAATTTTCTTTGTTTTTTCCTTGTTGAATAACTGTACGTTTATCGCTATGGCTATCTGGTTTCTGGACTTAATCTTTGTAAAAATGTTCAAAGTATACCTGATGAAATTACTGGATGAAAACTTGAATCATTTCTTGGAGGAGACCCTAGAGAAATTTCTGATTGAAATTTTCCGAAGAATTTTTTGGAGGAATCTCTGATGAAATTTCTAGAAGCATTAATCAAGGAATCTTCGAAATACGTCAAGTGGAATCCTTGGAATCATTTCATATGGATTACTTTAAAGTGTTAATTAATGAACATCGGGAGAAATATCTAAGGTAATTTCTGGCGGTAAGGGGACGGACCTGTCGTAGTAGTTAGAACACACGCCTCTCACGCCGAGGACTTGAAATTGAATTTCATCCCCGAGATAGTCACTTATGATAAACAAAGTTAACTACCTTCGGAAGGGAAGTAAAGTCGTTGGTCCTGAGATGAACTATCCTAGGGCTAAAAATCACGTTAATGAAGATAATAGATAAGATTTACGTTATATAGAGTATCGTTATATCAGGGAGGTAACGTTATATTTCGACTGTACAAATTAAGTGGAACATCCTGAACATATTCTCTGAAGACACCGATACGTTAAAACGCCATCTCGAGGTTTTGATCGTTATTCCCCGAAACGGTCCCACTGTGCGACGGTGTCCCTTTCGGTGTGCGCATGATTGTGTCCAACTTCAGGTCCACTAGATCCCGAGACTTTGTAGTCCGTGAAGAATAAATATCATAAAGGATAATGACAGAGTGCCAGGTTTCGGACCGAGAGGGAAGCAAATGAGCATTACTCGCATAGGTACCATCTGACTAACCAACACTCGCACACCGAAACGGTGTCCGAAGCGGAAAAAGGGTCCTAACCCTTTTTATTACAAAATCTTTCTGCCGTTCCCTTGCCATGATGATCATTTTATTACATCTTGGACCGCTTCTTTGTGCGTTCTTCGCGCGCTTCGAAGGATGAACCGAAAAAAAAACGCGTACGCTCATTCATCTCATTGTTTGAGGTTATTATTTAACGTCGTTGGACATCTCGCCTCTGGTAAAATGGAAAAGGTAGGTCCTTTTTTTCTCGACCGAAGACGGCGACGACGTGGTATCTTAGAGGTCCGTTGGCTAAGCGCAGTGGGTATGCAGATTAGGGCGGTACAGATTTCAGAAGAATTTGAAAATCTCATCCCTCATAACATTCTTACAATATTTATGATAAGAATAGAGTTTTCCCAATTTTTTTGCCGTTTCAGTGGTGATGTAAAGGTGGAGACATTTAGAAAAGTATTATTCGGACGACAGAAATTTTATGTGCGTACAAAATTATCATTCCTGAATCTTATTTTCAAATGTTTATGCTTTCCAGTTCAATATAGAAGTTAGTCAAGTAAATTTCCACAATTTTTTATGTAAACCATTAACGTCTTTGGGCAATGTCCAAATGCTCATTAAATTGGCTGAACATTTTCAAGAAATTTATATTTTCTTCGTACAGATTGCAAGGAAGAAATGGTAAGTTTAGATTTTTAAACTTTTCTCTAATTCGAACCACCCTAGTATGCAGATAGGGTTCCGTGGAGGAAAGGGTTCGGGGTTCGGGAAGAAGACCATGAAAGGGACCACGGACAGTTTGCGCTATCCTTCCGCGTTGATGATGATGGTGTGATACGAGAAGGGTCTGTCTCTTTGATGATCCAGCGTAGTACGTTTTTTTCTCGAGGACAAGGCGACTCTTATCCGTTGGTCTACTCTCCTCGGAAGAAGGATTTCGTCCGTCTTAGTCAAGCTGGTGACCGGGCCGTGTGAAAGTTTCTGGATTTGGGATTGTGTTTGAAGAAGCGGAGAGCGCACCGTTTGGTGCCAGCCAAGGACAGATTTGCATTGTAATCAGTCTCGGTGGTGATTATTGGGCCTAGGCGCGGCGGATAGATGAGTGGCCGGTATTAAAACGTCCTCATTTGGGACGGAGTTTTTTTTTTTGTGGTGTTCGAGGATCATCTGCGAACTGTTGTTCCAGCTGTTTACAAACCCGCTGATTCGTTTTGCAATGGTGCTCTGGTTGTAAGGTCATTGGCATGTTTGGGTGCGAGTTCAGGTAGTAGGTTGTTTAAATGCCTTCTTCGGGGTTTAAACGGTGAACTACAAGTGAGGGCAGAATTCTAATGTAAACTTTTTACAAAGCGGGAATTCTCAAATTTTGGAACATTTTTGCAAAGTTGAAAACGGGTCGATACAATTTTTTTAAAGAGAGCTTTAGAAGATCGAGTTTGGAGATATCTTTGCCAATACCTTCTTCTTCTTTTTCATGGAATCACGTTCTCACTAGGGCAGAGCCTGCTTCTCAGCCTAATGTTCAATGAGTACTTCCTCAGTTATTAACTGAGAGCTTTCTTTGCCAAAGTTGCCATTTTCGCATTCGTATATCTTGTATCATGGCTTTGCTTTGTAGCCACGGATTCCAACCACTCAGCTAAGGAAGGCCCCAAACTACTCTTACTAATCTGCAACTCTTGAAATAACTAATTTCACATACCTACCTAGAATATGTATAAAGAAAAAAAGTTAACAATTGAAAACGTCCTTTATAAGAAAATCACTCTTAAAATATTTGTTGCTGAAATTCATGAACAGAGGTATTTGACTTTCAAGAATCACCACTGATATGACTATTGATAAATTATAATTCTCCAACAATGATTAAGCTATCATTTTAGAAATGTGTTTTTTTTTGTATTGATGTAGTTGACCAAAAGCGTGAAGAAAATATTATCAAGAGCAGTGCTGTTAAATATCATGAATATCACGTGGCTTCGACAATTAAATAATGCTAATATCATCCTTCCCCGTGGAAAATGTCATCGGAAAATGTTTTTCCCGTGACATTTTCTGAATTACTATCGGTTAGCTAAACTTGCTGATACGATATTTCGCATGGCAGGGTGCTATGAGCATTTTAATTTTTTCCAAAACTTCGACATTTAACAGCACTGATCAATGGTTCATCTTTAGAAAAATGTATAGCTTATATGTAAATGCTTTATGCATTTTTTTATGTCCTTATTAACGAGATTTTTAGCCTAGTTCATCTCGGGACTAACGGCCTTACTTCCCTTCCGAAGGAAGTCGTCATTATAACTTTATTTTTCATAAGGGATTATCACGGGAATGGGATACGATCTCAGGTCCTCAGCGTAAGAGGCGTGTTTTATAACCACTACACCAGATCCGGCCTCAATGATGATGGTTTCTAGCAAAATTAGTATTTGATTTTCATAGTTCTAAAGAGAATACGTGAAGTTTTTTTTATAATACTTTCAGGTTTGACCGCAAAAAGCCTGGACGAGTTTCAGACAAACTCTTTAATTATTTTCGATTGTTTTATACCTAACCGTCTCTGGCTTACCTTCCGGAGGAGTTTAGATGTTGTTCTCTCAAAAGACAGGTTTAAGATTCCTTTCATAGCCGTCAATTTCTGCAAAAAGTTGCCCTCAGCAGGTCTGTCAGATTTTGGTTCTGATTTTCGCCAAAATCAATTCATATATTTCGCCCAGAACATTCAGTCCAAAGTCGCTTTCTAAGTTTTGCTTAAATCTGTTCCACAACATTCCCTACATATTTTTTGCATTTTTCGCTGGAAATTCACCTGAATTGAAGTTAGCCACGAATCCACATTTTCTGGACACTTTGATTTGTCTTTATAATGAAAAAATATTTGTTTCTTGCTGTTTGAGTTTCAGAAGTTGACCCAGCCTAAAATTGATTATCATCAGATCATTTAAATAGTGATTTAAGTAACCATTTTTCTGAAAAGAGTGACTTCAGTGGCTTTTTGTTGCCAATACGGACTCGATTATCCGGAGTATCGATTTTTTTTTCACTCCGGATAATCGAATCCTCCGGATAATCGAAACACTACGAAAAAAAAAATGAAATCTTTGACAAAAGAACTGAAATATTGTCTTTTTTCGTTTATTTATTTATATAATGTGGTGGCGTAGTCAGAATTTTTTTCTAGGGAGAATAGGCCTTGTAACAAGAAAAAAAAATTGACCGGCATACACAAAAAAACACTTTTTCAAACCCCCCTTTTCTTAAATACGTTCTAAACTGCAAAACCATTCATATTGTATATTGCAATACCAAATTATCTCAAATTTTTGCATAGAAATTGAAAAACAAGAACATCAAAAAACAAATTCCGGAACGAGTTAAATCCGGAATCGAATCCCGGATAATCGAGTCCCCGGATAATCGAGTCTCCGGATAATCGAGTCCGACCTGTACTGACTTTTTACTGACCAAGTCGAAAAAAGAGACCAAGTCACTTACCAGCCCTTCAGTATGAGAAACATGTGAATTTATAATTTATGAAGCTGGCAGGCATTTCAAATATTGGAATGCTACGCTCAAAACCCTGGAATTTGGAGCTAATATAAAACAAGTTATTGGCATTTTGCGAATTATACATTTGCTTACCGATGCTTTGGTTTACCGACATTTGGTTTTACCTCTAGTCCTATTCGATGCAGTCTTTGAAAAAGTAGGGAATATTTCTGATTTGAGTACATATTTGAATGATATCAGAAGTTTAAAATGTCATTTAAGAGATAAAATGGTAAGGTATGATGATTTTTCAAAGGTTTATCTATAAATTCGAACCTAAATTTTAAGAATAACACCAGAATAGCACATATTGAAGTTTTTTTTTAAAGAGGAGAACAATCGTTTTTGCGGAGAAGTATGCATATTTATTATAGAATATTAGTTACAACATGTCTGAGTAAATCATGAAGGTGTAATTTGTGCGCACAAAATTAGTTATTTATTAAATTTTCGGAGAGTTAGAAAATGTTTGAATATGTTTTACAGTAGTTAATATCCTTGATCTTACAATCTGCACAGCAAAACAAAAAAATATCTTCCGAGTAATTCATAGCTATGTGTTAATGAACGGACGTAAGTTAACTTAATTACATCCATTCAATTCTATTGAATTCGACCGGCAAAAATGCCAAAAAAACCCATTTCGAGTAGCAACACACAACTTGTAGCAAATAAAACGCTAAAAAATTTTCAGCGTGGTGAGATAACTGAGTGGTAGCAGACATGACTCTCACTCGATAGACCACAGTCCAAATCCTGGCCAAATTTAATATTTGAGTTAACTTCGCAAACCGATTTATTCGATTGCTAGACCCCATTTTTTTAGTAATTGCCGCGTGGTTTTATACGTTTATAAGATTGAAGTTTACACCAAGTTTGCGAAGTTCAAATCAGAAGTGACCTTGGAAGTGTTTTGCCGAGATTGCTCTAAAAAACTGTTAAAAATTTCACAATAAATACCTCATCTAATGGAAAGAAAGAAAATCTAAAGAAAGATTGCTTATAATAAAGTCTTGACATTGTTGCAATAAACTTAATAGCATTGGAATTTTTCAAGATTTTTCTGTCAAAAATGTAGCCAGAATGCAACCAAATAACTTGCTAGAGTTTCGAAAATCATCTTCCAAAGATTAGATGAAAGATAAGTGTTGATTTTGCAATAAGCTTGTCAAGAATTTATGGAAGAATTTAGCGAAAAAAGCTTGATATTGATAAAACCTATTAGCTAGACCATATAAAAAGCTTCAGATGAGATCCAAATCTCATAGACTACATAGCCATATTTATATTTGTAAGTTGTAAACGAGCATCGTGGGTTTGTATCCCGCCGATCGATGCTAATTCGAAATTCTCTCTACTTCACAGAACATACAGTATCTTCGTGCTTGCAAAACAATTAAGAAATACAAAAATGATCATTTGACATAGAAAACTCTCAGTTAATACTCATAATCTCGTCATACAGGGTGTATACTCGTTTACAGAAATAAAATTTCCTGATATTTCTAGTTTTTTTTTTTCAGGTTTTAAAACATATTTCCAGGTTCAATAAATTTTCCAAATGCATAAATGATTGATGAATTATTCATTTTAGATGACCAAAGAAGATTTCGAAACACAAATAAAATTTGTGATTTTTTTTTTTTTTTTTTGTGGAGCAATCGACTGTTTATTTTAACTGTGGAATTTACGGCTAAGCAGTCTAGAAAAAAAACGACAAATTAATCTTCCCTGAGGAAGACACAATCCCCGTGTCGAAACGTTGGGTTGAAACAAAACTCGTTTTAATCATTCCAAGACTGCTTAGCCGTAAATTCCACAGTTTGTGATTTTTTTTTTTCAATTTCCACGACAACTAAGACTGCTCATCAACTGATATGAAAGTGCCTTTGATAACAAAAGTCAGATGTGAAGAAAATACTCTATTCAAACTTAATAAAACGAGTCTTTCGCTCAAAATGGGACTCAGATTATAGACGTCACCAACATACCTAGAAAATTTCTCTAAAGGTCGTTTTGTATATTTTCATAAATGATATCTTGGGGGAATAAGGTCTGGTACTGACTGACCAACTTGGAAATGACAACTTTAGAGACCTTTTACCGAAAAACAAACAAAAAGAAAGCTAATAGGACCACGGCATGAGAACATTTTTGGAGACATTTTTAGAATTCCTGGTAACGTTGTGACAACTAGAACTACTCGTTTTATGTACATTTCTATAACAAAGAAAAAGAAGATCTTTTCAGGTGTTTGATTTGTAGTTCTTTACGAACTTTCTATGATATTGTTCCAAGAACTTTAGTTTAGATACCTTCATGAATTCAATCTGTTTGTTTCATTTACAACGAAGTTTATCCATTGATTTTTCATTGGTTTCCCTATGACTTTCGGAAACATTTTCGTTAAGAGCATCTTCAAGAATTCAATAATCCTTCAGGATTTCCTTCATTTTTTATTATTTCCTAAGGAAGGTTTTAAAGAATTTTTCCAATCATGAGATGTCTCCAGGGAAATGTCAAAGAAATTTTAAAGAATTTCTTTTGAAAAAAAATATTTTACTTTTGAATAAATTCGCGAGGAATTTCTGAAGAATACCCTAGAGTGATTTCTGATGAAACTTGTGAATAATGCATTTCTGTATGCCTTATTGAATTCCTACGATAATCGCTGAAAGAACTCCTGGATTTCTGAGAACATTCTTTCTAGGAATTTATTGATAAATTGCTTAAATAATTAAAAAAAAAATCATTCGAATCTCTTAAAAATGTCCTTCGAGACTTTTTGAAGTAATTCGGGCAGAATCCTTGAAGAAATTTATGTGCGAATGATTGGAGCAATAACTGTAATAAAAGCTTCAGTATTAACTTTTGTGGAATCTTGAACGAAGCTGCGAAGAACCCATGGAGATTTGGAAGAAATATTCCGAGAAATGTTTGAAACATTGCAAAGATAATATGACGAAATGCTAGAGAAATGCCGAGCAAATTTTGGGGAAACTTAATGAGTTAAATATTGAAGAATTCTCAAAAAAAAGTTTATAATACATTTCATCGAATAATGCCTGAAGAAAATTTCAAAGGGATTCTAGAGATAAATCGTAGATGCAGTTTTTTTAAATCCGATGGAAATGCCTGGAATATATGAAAATCGACTAAGGAATAATTGAAGGGTTTTTGGAAAAATTTAGAAACGATTTTTTTTCAAAGACTCTTCAATAAACTTTTTTGGAAGAACTCCTGTAGGATCTGTGAAAATTTTCCTAGAAGTAACAATTGGAACAATCGCCGAAAGATCCAGTGAAAAAAACATCTGGAGGAAATCTTGTGATAATCGCTAGGATTTCCTCAATGTAATCTCTGGGAAAATTACTGGTGGTAGTAGCGTTGGAGTGCTCTAGAATTTTCTGGACCAAATTCAAAAGAAATTCATCTAATCATATATTGAAAAATTGCTGGTATTATCCCTGGAGGAGTTCCTAAATATTCCAGCAGAAATCTCTGGAGGAATCACTAAAATTCCTGAAGCATTCCTTTGGATCTGAGAAAAATATCGTATATAAATTGTGCAATAGTCTCTGAAGGTTTTTCTGGAGCCTCTTGAATGTAGCACCAGGGTTCACTGCAAACAGATCAAAGCAAAAAAGTAACTTTAGATAACGTTCTGATCAAAATGTCTTGAGAGATCTGAACCAAAATTTAAAATTTTAGATGCTTGCATTGAAATAGTGACCAAGACTCTAAAAGGGACTTGCTTAGGGGCTGTCCATTAATTATGTAAGGGTTTATGGGGGGAGGGGGGGTTTGAGATTTCTTACGCGGCATATAATTTATTTTTAATTTTCATACAAAAAATCTTACCATGGGGGGAGGGTGGTTTGAAAAACCCCAAAAATTGTCTTACGTTATTAATGGATCGCCCCTTACCTGAGAATTTTACCTTTTTTTGTGTTGTAAGTTTTGCTATTTTTCTACAAAGTTTGTTTTTCTAGAATAGGCAAAAACACATTTCTGTAAAAAAAAATTGAATGATCTTCACATGCGACACCCAACTGGAATTGGGAACTGTATTTTCCTTAACCAATTTGGCAATCTATATTTACTAGAATCTATTAGAGTGCAGAGCTACTTGGCCACTTACATCATTTACTTTGGCATGAGGGGTTTTGTCGGATGAATTATCTAAAACTTTACAACAAGAAGTACTTCAATACGTGATACGAATATTGTGACCAAATATGAGCTCAGTAGCTTAAAAAACCCACTGCCGAAGTGAATCAAAAGTACCTAGAATAGAATCCGGCTTTTGAACAATTTAGCCGAAATTCCCTGAGAATTCCAGTTTTTTTTCAGGTAGAATAAAATCCCATGATTATTCCCTGTTTTTACAGGTATAAGACACCCTGAACTATCTCCCATACTGCCTGAATGTGGACGAAACTCCAGGAAAAAGAAGAATGAGAAGAGATCTAGATTGTAACCAGAATGTTTGTCGCTGCTGATCCGAGACATTTGTCGTAAATCAATCAAAGAATGTATAGCACACTATCTAAAACTTTGTCAAACCCACTTCTGTTTAATTGTCAGATCTGGTATGACCAATTTTTGAAATATTGTTTTTCTCATCCTTTAACCAGTGAATCAATTGTCAAGCAACACGCAACATCAAAGACATTGCCATCTTCTATTCTTATTAAAAAAAAATCTTAATCCGCAACAAGAGTTTATCACATTTTGAATGGAACATGACAATGATCACTCATTGCATGCGTAGTGGTTTTCTAGGCTTTGCAATGCAAATTTCGAGAACTTTCTCCATGTTGGTAAACTTTGTCACATTATCAAATAACAACCATAAATTTCATTTTGTTCTTAAAACAACTGATTAATCACGAGTTCAAAAGGTGGTTAAAACATGGCCCCATATGTTTGTCATGAAAAGTTTTCTCGAAATCGTATCACAATCCAAAGTTGGGACAAAAGATTGTGAGCACGATAACTTTATTGTTAGTTTTGCGTATGTTTCGATTATAAATTGATTTACTGATATTACCAATTGATTAAAATTATGCACTGTATGTGAGCGACCGTCGCTCGACGTTAACATGCAAATTAATTATGGAAAAATTGGCTTTAGCAACGTCGCCTAAGGAACCTAATGAAAATCCATTTGCTAACTAGGAAATTTAACAAAGAAAAAGTTGTTGTAATGATGTTTAACCTGTTGTAGAAGATCATTTATAATGCAAAGTTCTTATCTGGTAATTATCTGGTGAACGAATTTAAGGAACATTCCCTGTTGTTCGAAATATGTTCTCAGTCAGGAAAAACATTACTGAATGACATAAATTGGGTTTCGTTGGCTTCTAAATTTTGTAAAACGATATTCAAATATTCAGTGTAACGTAATGCTTGTACGCCAAAAAACTTTAGGAGTCATAGCAAATAATTATAGAACTAGAAAGATACAGCATTTTTCTACCTAGTAAACTATTAGATGGGTTGAACGGAAGAGAAGGATATGGCAACAGAGCAATAAATACTTCCCAAGGAAGCATCCTCAATGCAAACAAAACAACACTCCTTCTAATACGTCGGCACATTATACAATTTTCCGATTTGAGTCATTGAGGGAACATGTACAATTCATCTCCCCGCAGGCATCGATCTTTCGCGCAGAGCATTTTTTTCACAAGAAAGTGTTAATTTCCCTTTTCCTTTCATTTCTGACATTCGAAAAATAACACAGAAAACGTTCACCGGCGAGCAACATTTTTACCATTCATTCTTCCTTCGAGAAAGGATTCCCACTTATTTTCGGCCCGCAATTAGCCCAAAAAAAATCATTTTTGAACGTTGAGTTGGTCGGATCGTTGAAGCACAGACGGCGTAGACGCTACGTAGCCCCGTCGACGACTGATGAAGGCATTCCTCTTCTCTGCTCTCGCTCTCTTGATGGATCTTCCCCTTCCATTCACCGAACCATCATCGTTCGGCGAAAAAAGGGTGGGAGGAAACGAGAGCTTCCGAAAAAATGGGTTTAATTATTTGCTACGAGTCTCTCTCCCACACGATTCTCTCCGATAGTTACCGATTGTCTTCACTCAGCCAATCCGGGTAGGCCAAGGTGTAGGTACTTCCGGTATCCAGCTTGGCGGCTTTACTGGCACCTGTGCATATATGCGAAAGGGAACGGAACCGAATGGGGGTCCGAAACCGAGTTCGGGAGCGGCGCAGGCGGTAGAGCACAGAGTCTCGATTCACGGGTCCGTTGCAGCCCCGATTTACACTTGATCACGATTCGACGGGGGCGTTGTGTGGGCGTTGATCAATTTATTTTTGTTTCGCTCCGAGGTAGAGGCACTTTTTCCATTTGCACTGTCTCTCTGAATCACACTTGTCGCTTTTCGTTTATTTTTTCGCTTTTGTCACTGAACACTTAACAGATCTTCTTTTACCGACGGTATACGGAGACGGGTATTCTTCGGTTTCCAAACGATCGCTCTACGATGATCACTCACTTCACTCGAGGCTGTTACGAAATCAGGGAAACACCTGTTACGGTCTTCTGGGTTTCTTCGGCCTCGGGTCAAAATTTCCAATCACGAACACAAACACAGTCACGAACCGAAACGCAAAACAATAGACACCGAAACGTTGCTTTGAATGTCACGAGTCGATTTCGGACACCTGATTCGATCGACCTGTGGCCCGAACGGTTCAAAAGATCACCGACCTGCACTAAGGACACCGCTCACACGCTCTCCGCATTGAAAACCGATCAATATCATTCACGCAATACACACTTCAAAAAACGCACACGACTCAAAGTAGACGCGCACGCGGCAACTCTCGGACCACGTAAGATGCGAAAACACACAATCTGCGACGGAATCTGCCGCGTCGAGGGTCAACAGTTTCCTGTATTGACTCGGTGAGTAGCCGATGTAAACTGAAGACCACTTCTGGCGGCCGCGAAGCTGTGCATAATCACGACGGTGGCGGCGGCGTCTCTCCTGACCCAACAACCAGTCACCGGCGAACAGGTGAGACGGGAACTCACTCTGTTCGGCTGCCACCACAAGTCAAAAGGAGTATAGAGGTCACTCAGTTGGGTTCGGATCGATCGCGCGTCGTCCGTCGGCGATCGCGCAAGCACAGGTGGGTTGAGTGCCGCAAGATCGGTGAGAGCCCGAGAGAAGCAGCTCTGTTTTGATCGGTTGATTCGCGTCGCCGCGAGAGAGCGCCGAACGCTAAACTTGCCGAACGGGTTGGATGCTGCTGATAAGACCGTCGTGGCCGTTGGACCACTTGATCGCAGTGGGGTCTATCTCTTTCGCGCGGAGAAGCAAAAATGCAAAAAGCTGCTGTTGTCTCTTTCGCGTGTCTTTGCCGATTTAACTGCCGCCAACGTGTATCCATCAACCCTTTTTGCATGGCTGAATGAGGTCTTGTTGTGTATAGGATGTTCGGTCGTTAGAAAAATGCGTTTATAGAGGAGCTCGATAGGAGCAGAAAGAGATAGAAGCAAAACACAGTTGCATATTGCATACTTGAACAGTGATGATGTTATTGTAGTATCAATCTAACGGAATTTGAGAGCAAGTGTGACGTTTTAAGGAATCTGTTTTCTAACGTTATCCAAAGCTTATCTTACCCGACAATTTAGCATTTTAATGTAAGTTTCTTATCTCCTTTTAAGCACTGTGTCATGAAAAACAATTAGTTCTGAGAGTGGTCGTTTTGGAGTTTCTCAAATATCATCTAAAATAACGCATTTTTCAGCAATATGCGGTAAGACGGCCGCCGAACAAATATCAAATTCAGATAGGGGGAGTAGGGGCATAATGGATTCATTACCACGCCGAGGACAAAGCTCACAAATCAGTTGGAACACTAAACTCAACCCACAATATCTCAGCTATCCTAAGCCCGATGTAAAAAATTTGGGCACTTCCGAAAACTTATGGGCCGCTAGATTCATGCGAGATATTTGAATTTGTGGTAGCGGAATTTGGGGCAAGTGTGCCATAGGGACAAGTGTGCCATAGGGACAAGTGTGCCACCCCTTATTTTCATAAAAACTACAAAAAATATATTTTCTTTGAGCTTAACTATATGGTCCCTAATAGTTCATAAAACGATGATCAAAATTTAACGAAAATTGCTCTATTTTTCATGTATTTACATCGACTTTTGTAAGAACAATCAGATTTCAGTGAATTTTTATGAGATTTCGTTGTTTCTAAATAGCATGGTGAGAGGTAAATTAATAACAGATTTTTCAAACGTATTGTACATCTTGAAGCTATACAAAAGTGTAAGTTATTGTAGCATTAGGACGAAAAAAATATTTAGTTTCACATACGAAATCCATTTTGGTTGAAATCTATACTTTTTGGGGCAAGTGTGCCACCTATTTGTAAAAAACAAAAATGGTTGGAGTGTAATTCATAAAAATGTAAACATCATCCACATAATCATAATAATGAACCAAAATGAGGCACCAGTAGTGGTTTCTGAAGTGTAGAACGGGAATAGCGAGCGTTTTTGCGCCCAAAGTGATTTTTTCTCCAAATATTCGATAATAACATGGTATTAGGCGTTTTAAGAACTGTTTTACTTATATTTATCAATATTTTACCGTTTTTTATTGCTGATCTAGTGTAAAATTATACAGATCCTCCGTAATAAAAGGTTAATTCATATATCGTATTGAATGATAACAAAAATAATCATTTGAGTCATTCAAATTGACTAGTAGAGAGTTCCGCATGTAATGACCCTTGTTATAAAGCATCCCCTTATGACAGTAAACTTAAACATATTTTTTAAATTATCAATAAGTCTCTGCTTTGTAAGTAATATCAATATGAAATAAAGAAATTTTTATTACAAGTAGAATTATATGTGATATTCATTCGGTGGCCGTCTTGCCCCATATGGGTGTCATACATGCCCCATAGTGTTGAAAATTAGGTAACTTTGGATGATTTTTGAGGAGCTCCAAAACTAATACTTTTTGAAATTATTTCCATTTTAAATGGCATAGTGCTTATGAAAAGATGCGAAACTAACATCGTGAAGCTAAATTGGAGTATTAATGACAGCCAATCAATCTCATATTTTTAGGAGCTCCCCCTAAATCAACTTCTCTGGGTTCGTCACATTGCTCAAAAAAAGATTCTTCCACCGCCTGGCAATTAGAAGCTGATTTACTTGCATTTAGAGATTCGTCCAGGAAGCACTCAAAGTAATTCTCAAAGAATCCATCCTGGAATTTCTTCAGGGATATTTTCAGTGCACCTGTTATTAGATTTCGATTGATTTTGTTTATTTTCTCAAGAGACACTTCCATGGACTTCATCAGTGGATTTCCACTGTTCTTCAAATCAATGTTTATGAAAATATCCTGAAGTCCTTTTTTAACAGATATACTTGCCACTAGGTAGGCACACTTAAAATAACGTTTTTAATCAACCCCAAAATTCAACAATTTGCTATAATTATCTATATAAGTTTATGTTTGGGCTTTAAGTCAAAAGTTTTCCATTGATCCAATAATCTGAAAAAAAATCTACTTTTTTGAAAGGATCGGGTTTAAAAGCTACAAAAAGTAGTGAATTGAGTTAAAAGTGCTGGGAATAACATACATCTCTCTGATTGGAAATACTCCAACAAAAAATCGCACCAGCAATTAGACAAAAAAATTCGTAAGGATTAACCAACGATTTCCTTGAGCATTTTATATACAAATGTTCACAAGATTAAAAAAAAGACACGGACACCGTCTTCAGCTATTCAGCTGTACAGACTGTAATTTAACACTAGACAACGGACAAGCAGGTCCAATGGCACAGCCGAGAAACATTCTTAACGAAAATGGCTGCAGCGGGAATCGAACCCACACCCCATGACACCCATTGCCTGACGACACTAACCGCACGGCCACAAAGACCATAAAAGATTTGGAAGTATCCGAAGAATGTGAAATCCATGAAAAACTAGCCAAACAATTTATATTGTAAGGAATCCACCAAGCAACACTTTTAGAAGCTGCTATGGATATTTTCAGAGACTTGTTTATTGGCTTCCTAAGAATCAATTGGGCTTTTTTTGGAGCCAGCTATCGGTCTTGAGAAAACATCTTTTGAAATTTCTCCAGGAACTCTCAGAAAACATATATCTAATAATTCGTCAAGAATCTTTGCAGAAATTCACCAAAGATCACTATTATAGAAATTAGTACAAAGTCTCATCAAAAACCTAGAGATAGATTGTAGAAGATTTCGCGAGATTCCTCACATTCATTGATTATCCAGAAAAAGAACTCTAGTTCTTAATGGCTTCGCGGACCCCCTAGTGATTTGTCACTCAAGCAATTCTCAAAAAAAATCTTCAGGAGTTTCTCCACGTATTATAACCAAGAATAGAAAAATTCACTCACTCACCCGAACGCTAACGATAAAATATCTGCAAAGTATCTGCTGCCATCGAATGTGCAATGACTGTCGAACTTTTTGAGAAATCCTTAGGGGAGCTTCAGGTATTTTTTTTTATTGAATTCGTGGGAAAAAATAATGAAATCTCAGAGAATTGTTTGGAGAATTTGTTTTGCAGCAATCGCCAAAAGATATTTTTATGAAATACCTGAAGTAGTTCTTTAAAATCCGGTGCAGAAATATTAACAAAATATACAAGAGTTATTCTTAAACTAATTCTAGTTTTTGAGGGTATTTCTACAAACTTTTTTTTATATTGCCAGGAAAATTTCCAAAATAATAACCAAAGACTGTTCAAAGCCAATTACTTTGTAGAATTCATGGAGCAATTTCTCAGGGATACCCTGCCTTAGGCAATGCTTCCTAGTTTCCTTAAATCCTTGAAAGCTTCCTGTAGCAATTCTTGAAGGAATACTTCGCTAATGTTAGCTGTTTCTAGTGGATATCCCCAAAATAATAATAATAAAGTATTGGTTTGTTGTGAATTCTGCAAAAAATCCAGATGCAAAATAAGTGAAATTTATGTAAAAATCTTTTAAAGAGTTCATAAAGGAGCTTTCATAGAAATATCTGATTATATTTTCATTATAAGTATAGAGTTGCTTTTCATAAATAATTTCCAGAAAAAATGTCAAGAAATTGAAATTGATTTTTTTATGGGAAAAGTTTATGATGTTATTCATTGAACCCAAGATAGTTGTTCCTGATCAACTTCTCAAGGTATTGAGAGAGAGAGAACGCATAAAAAATAAATAGAATAATTTTACAAAAACCATTCAGAATTTGCCATCTTAGATGAATACTTTGAGAAATCCCGGTAAACTTCCAAGTAAGTCCTTTGCTAGGTTTTTTTTTTAATTATGGAGCAGATCCTTGAATTTTGAAATACAAATTCTGGTAGGTGTCCAAAGATGAACTTCAAAGAATACTTTGAAAATTTGCTGGCGATTCGTTGGTGAAATTCTTGGCACTCATAGGAAAAATTTCTGGACTCAAACCCTAAAATGGTTGCCGAAGAAATTTCTTGAAAATTCGTAAAAATTGTATCCAGAGGAACCCTAGGTAGAATTCCAATGAGAAGCTTTTATTTATCGGATTCTTTGATGTTTTCTTCTGGAAATTTATGGATGAATCAATTTTAAGACAACTTGGCAGATCCTTGGCATTAACCTTTCGAGCTCCGTTTTAGATGCTTGGCACATTCCTTCAAAAATATATTGCGGACTGTTGAAATAATAAAAAAAAGATTTCTGGTAAGATTTTTGCGAAAAAAAAACATTATAGTGCACCACAAAAAGTTCTCAAGAAATCAATCAGAAAGCAGTTATTTTATAAATATAAATGCTGAGGATATATTTTGAGAAATTCAAACACAAAATTAATTTTCGTAACGAAAGTTTTGCCATCGACGAGGGAGGGACGAGACAACATATATTTCTCCAAATGATTTCTGATATTTGAAAGAAGCCTGATTGCAAGAATCCAAGAGTTATCTACAAAGTTTATAATGACAAAATTTTATACGAATACGTTGAAATATTTTTTTCAATTATTGAACAATATATTAACCTTCGTAACAAGCTAATTGATTTCGATTTTTTCATCGGCCAGGGGGAGGGCTACGCCCATGTATTGAACTGACGCAAATTTTGACATTTTGGCTCGCCTGTTCTTGAAATGACTAGGTAGAAATTTGGCTGTACGTACGCCATATGAAGTTAACATTGAACTTACTTTGAAAAAGAGTAACCTTTTGAATCACAAAAATTGTAGGGTAGTATGGAAAATAGGATTTTTTAAAATTAACAAAGAACATTTTTCGGTTCAATTTTTCCCACGTCGCCTGCTGCAGCCATTGTGGTGGTTTTGAACATTGCATTAATCATTTGATTCAATTGTTCAGTTAACAAAAAAAATCAGAGGCAGACATTTCACTAGAAGTAGCTGCATTTTCTGATGATTTCTTGTTGGGATTATAGGTTAATGAAGAGACGGAATATAAATTTTCTGCGGCGGTTGGGGGTTTCCATATGATTTGAAACAGTTAGAACAGTTATCCGTTGGTAGATAACCAGAAGTTGTACCTGCCTGCTACAACATCGGCATACGAGTTTGCTTCAGTAGATCCATTCGAAATTAAAATATTCGAAGGGCTACCCGACGGAAGAAAATAAGCTTGTTGTGTGTTGGAGAACCTGCCAGGGGAATTCCGGGAACGAAAAACATTATCGTTCATCTGCATCGTATGGGGTTCGACGATTCGTTTATGTGAAGGGCAATCCTAAAAGTTAGACATATGGTTGTCCCTGCAATTTGCACATACAAACTTGTTAGTATCTTCCTTCACAAAACAGACGTTTTAAGCATGAGAAGAACCTCCGCAAATCATGCATTTAGCATACATGTGGTAATGTTTTGTACCATGACCCCTCTTTTGAAACCGACGGCATTGAGTGGGGTTCTGGAATTTTCATCAGGTTTCTGGAAATGTCCCATGTCACAAGGACAACGAACATAAGTATTGCTCTTTCATGGGAATGCCAGATTGGGTTCTTTTCTTCATAATGATTACTTGGACTCGAGAAAATCCCCTAAATTCGGAATAACTGACCACGATAGCCGGCACTTTTTGCTTCCTCACTTGAATCAAAGAGCCTTGGCTAGAGGCTGCTTCGATTTGATGTTCGGAAAATTTGTCTAGAGCATCGAACTGATTGCTCATTTCGATGCAATTATCAACATTAATCATTTCACCCTTGGAAGGAAGCGCGCATTTCGGAGAAACGTCCTTTCTTCCATTCTTGGCACGTTTATTGACAGTTTTGAAACCCGCTTTTTTGGAAGGAAGTTGTGAATTCAGAGATTCGCCTTTCCTTTTGTTTGTAGTTGCAATCATGTTTAGTGAATAAACGAAAGAAGGGACCTTCTAAGAGTTTTTTTTTCCCAAACGGTGTCCAAGAAGGATTACCACCGCTAGCTTTCGCAAACGGATCCAACGAAAAGTCGATAGCGGGTCGAACCAAGGATCGAAAAGGGATCAATATGTCGAAAAAAATTGCACTGAAAAGTATTGTTTTTGTATCACTGAGCACAGTACTTTTATCGCTTTAGATAGTTTAAAGCTTCCGAGCGCAGAAAGAATTTGTGTACGCACAGCAAGAGGATACAGCCGCTAATGGTGATGATCTGCGGTACCATATGCATTCACCCGATCATTCCACATACATTGTAGTCAACCGGCGATGATGACGCTTACCCGATTTTACGACGACAGTGTCGTAAATTTTGCTTAATTCAATTAAACAGCCATCCACGTGACAATCAATAAAATTGTGTTCAAAATGTTTCAAAATGCATCTAACGACTGCGCAGTTTCCGAGTTGGAATGCAACATCGAGAGATATACCAGACAGACAGAGAGAGGAGGTCAATCTTTCGGTTGGTTATCCAACGCATCTCCCGGGCCCCTTCGATGAGAAACATTTCGAAAAAACATCTTCCGAACGAAGGAACTGCGGCGCGACTTCGACGGGAGGATACATTATCGGTCTGCCAGGCTAATGAAATAAATTGATAGCGGCGAGTTAATATCGCTATTCGATGCTAATGTGGCAATCGCGGGAAACTGTCTATTAGGCAGCTATCGGTATAAATCTTCCGATGGGGGAATCGATTTCTAATAATCTCCTTTCGATAATGATCATTTCATCAAACTGCTGGTGAATTTATCACCCGGGATCAAATGTCATGTGAACGCAGCGCAATGATCGTCTCCGAATGATGCGCCATTTGACGGGGGTTTTAGGCAAATAAACAACGGCGGTGGTGATGAGTTTATTTTTCGGGGAAATAGCAATATGTGCTTATTTTAAGGTACACATTAGTTTTTAGAAGTGAAGTATTATTTTCGGACGATTGCAGCAATGTTTAAACTTAGTTTTTCTGAAGAATATGACACTTTAGATGACACATATTTTATCCAGGCACGATTCTTCACTCTATCTACTTACGGTTTATCTCGATAGAAGACGAGCACTCAGTCAGTCACATTCTGTATCATGCTAGTGAACTTACCTGTAAAATGAAGAAAACATGAATTAGTATTTTTTTTTTCATCAAAATATAGAGGTGTAGGTCCGATATGACAAACGGACCATTCAAATGTTGAATTATATATTTGTCTAATCTATGTATACGATTGTCCTTAATTTAGAAGAAACATATCTAATTTACAAAAAAAAAAAATGCTTGAAACTGTCAATATTTCAATCTGCATTTCATGATCATTTTAGTCATTTTGATCGATCCTTTCAACATTTTGTCTTTCGATCATTTTCTCCTCACTTTTGTGGCATATTCTGAATTTTGTGATTGATTTCATCACTCCAACTACTAATATATACCTGTTTCATTCAATATCGATCCCTTTTCCGGTTGTCCACATACAAACGGACGTAACAACTAGAACAATTATCAATTCAAAACATAATTTTGAGAAAATGAACGCCCAATGCTAAAAACACTATGTTTGGCCAACTGGGAACTAGGTGGAGGTAGTCCGCAAACGTCAAACTCGATCAAGAGCGATACGAGCATTGAAAGTAGCTCGTCGGCCAACTAACAAATAATAGAATTTAGTGCAATTTTGCTGAATGATGAAAATCACTCTAACATTTAACGTTCACTATCTCGATATTCATAAAACCATCTAAATAGAGAAATTCTGGATTGTTTATGAGGAATGAATTACTTTGAGAAATTTTTAAACCATCT
This sequence comes from Aedes aegypti, assembly GCF_002204515.2. Lineage (NCBI taxonomy): Eukaryota > Metazoa > Arthropoda > Insecta > Diptera > Culicidae > Aedes > Aedes aegypti. The sequence continues at coordinate 148,147,846 of NC_035108.1, forward strand.
AGAAATTCGAATGAATGTTCCTACATGTTGTGGAGCAAGTATTAAATTACTTGTTCTTGCATTATTAATTCATTGTGATCAAAACGGTCGTTTAAAAGTTCTCTCATTGTTTCTTTTAGACGAAGGGCTGATTTTTTACTGGGAAGAACTTAGAGACTTTCCATTAACCACGCGGTAATTTTTTCTCGAGTTTTAGACACCCTCTTCCCACTCGTGGTAATTTTTCCCCACAAAAAGAATGGAATGGGCCGTGGTCATTGGCCAGAACCCCTCCTCTCTTCATAAATGATCACGTGGTTTATGGACGAACCCTTAAGTGGAAGGATGCAGTATTTGATGAAATGTTTGAAGAAAATTAAAGAAGAAATTTTAGAGGATTGTATGGTAAATTTTTTGAAAGTGAACTAAATAGTTATAGTTAACAAAATATCAAAGAAATCGTAGTGCTTGCAATACGAAACTACGAATGGAAACTTGGGCAAAAAAGTCCAATGCTAATAACTGCTCATAATAACATAAAGTTTAGAAGTAGGCTCTTTCTTTCAGAAGAAGAACTTATTGTCAGACTTTAGTGGGCTGGTCACGTAGAGCGAATATAAGAAGCATAGAGCGTATATAAAATGGTACAAAAATAATACACAGTAAACTAGAAGAAGCTCGGCAGTTGTAAGGCAATTATTTAAGATACACTAGGGCAAAGTGAAACTAGAGTAAGATGTAAGTATCCTATTATACTTCAATGATGTCAACTACGTGCTCCATGGCCCTCGCTTATCCTATGCTGATGACTTGAAGATTTATTCGAGGATTCGTTCTAAAGCCGATGCAATTCGGTTTCAACAAGATTTGGACAACTTCAAGAACTGGTGTACCCTGAACTGTATGGTTGTTAATTATTTCTTTTGCCAAAATTCGCGATCCTGTAGTTTTTGACTACAAGCTGCATGATACCGTAATTCAGCGAGTAGATCATGTGAAGGATCAAGGTGTAGTTTTAGACAACATTTAGGTTAACATTCAAACGGCATGTTTCATATGTCGTAGAGAAGGCATCCCGTACGTTAGGGTTTATCTTTCGCATCGCAAAGGACTTCACGAATGTGTATTGTGTTAAATCGTGTTAAAAAGATTGGAACAGTACCGCTAGTTCGATCCAATCTCGAATACTGCTCGGTCGTATGGCATCCTTACTATCAGAATGGTATAGAGAGGATCGAATCAGTACAACGTCGCTTCATACGATTTGCCCTTGGTCGACTTCCTTGGGGTGATCCATTCCATCTACCGAGCTATGAAAGTCGATGTCGTTTAATACATATCGACACACTTCAAGTGCGAAGGGACGTTTCGAGAGCTCTATTTGTAGCCGATACTTTACAAGGCCGGATTGACTGCCCAATTTATTTCATTTAGCGTTAATGTAGTCCCCATTAGAGAGAATTCCCACCGTTAATACTTCCAGTGTTTGCATACACCAAGTTCTCTTATTATTCCTTCAAGAACTCTTCCAAAAATTCAGCAAGAAGTTTTTTTCGCGGATATTGTTTTATAGTTTTTTTATTGCAATTCCAGCAATGTTCAGAACTTCCTTTTTTCAAGATTAGGGCCAAGTTGTTTTAGGTAAGGGCCACGATTTCTCAAAGATGACCGAGGTAACCAATTAGCCGTATATTGTCCCATAATGTTGATTTATGGATGATATAATGTTAATAAGTCGTTCAATAGCACTATATACGCCGTATATGGAGGTATTGGCCCGATATATGGCTTATGGTTACCTGGGTAGTGCATTTCTATTTCTCCAGGAATTCCTCCTTGAAGATACCTCCGGAGAAATCCTTTGCGAAAAAAATAGACTCAAGCAATATTTTGATAAATGTTTGGATTGATTTTTCTTCTTAAAAAAAAGTTTTCCTTTAAATGTGCTAAGTTTTAAAAGGATGTTTCAAGTATCTACAATTATACTAAAAAATATATTTGAAAAAGAAAACAAATAAGAGATTATTTTTAATGAATTTCCCACAGAGATTTTGTTAGAAACTTGTTCGAACGATTGTTCGAAAAAAACATTAGAATAAATTTTTTGGTAGAATCGCTAAAAAAATATCAGAAAAAAAGATTTACAAGACAAGAACTCCTAGAGTAAGTCTCGCATAAATCTGATAATCTGTTAAATTGTTGGAAATTTCCTGGTTAAAATCGTGTATGCAATACTGAATAAAAATCCTAGAGTATTATCTGATAAATAAAGGATACATTTCTGGAGGACTCCCTTTTTATATCACAAATGAATTCTGAGAAGTAACACCACGAAAATCCCTTGATTGATTTTTTTGTGAATCACTAGAGCAATCGAATAATTCAAAACAAACTTTAACGTATTTTTGGAGTAACCGCTAAAGGAATCCGTACATTTCAGAAGTCGCATTTTGTATATGGCACACACCTGGTAAAACATAACTATTAAAACACAGTATCAGCGACACTCACGATACAAATTTTCCATACGTGAGTTCCATGGAACTCAGCAGTCCAAAAATCATGGATGAGTTTCCATGGAACACTCACTCAAAGCAATGATTTCATGTTAGTCTGATAGAATTATAGTAATCCTCTCTAAAGTAAACGACCACATTCGATTTTCACGAAATTTTCCTTTAATCATCTTTAACGTCTTGAGTGTGATTGAGTATCTTTTCACGAAAAACTCAAGCATGAGACTTTAAAAGCATGTCTCTAATAAGTTTGCTCTCACGTGAGTGCTCATGAGGCTGGTTCAAAATAACAATGAAAATAAAAAATCAATCTCTCATATCTTCTTTTCCATTTTCAAGTTAAAAATAGTGCAACTAGTACTGTAATGCTAATACAGACCTATCATTCCACAATGAAAACTCATTTCTCAAATCGTAATTAATGTAACAGTATTACACGTTTGCAACATTTTTCAAGATTTCTCCATAGTAATTTTCATATAAACCTACATCGTCTTTGGCCACCTTCAAATCACCACCGAAAATGGTGAAAGTTTTGCAGAACACTACTTCCATCGTAAGGATGGTAAGACAGATATTGGATGTTCAAACTATTTTGATTTCTGATCACCTGATCTGATCTGTTCATTGATTGAGATTTGAGTGTTAGTCTGTGGTGATGGCGTGGTGAATTTGAAGGCAGAAGAAAAGAGGAGAAATGTCCTCATGATTTGTCAAAGGCATACTTAAAGAAATTCTAGCAGATATCAATTGAGCAAATCATAAATTAATCCTAGAAGATTTTACAAAAACAATTCTTAAGGAACTGCTGCCAAACTTTTTTGAGGATTTTATTGGAGTTCCTGGAAGTGCCTAACATGTTCATTTTTAACATTCTTCGAAGCCCGCGGCGGTGCTCTTGGCTCATCCACAGCGGATTTACAAATATGGTTCCTAATTTACTATCTTTTACAATTTATTTTCGTAATATAAATTGTAACTTGAAACGGGATTATGTTTTAGATATGCATAGTCATCATGTTCTGGAAATTAAAATTCCGGAATCTTAATACAGGTATGTTTTTTCAAAACAACACTCCCCAAAAATAGTGATTTTTAAGAACCTCGAAGCACAAATCTCAACCAAACTATGTTAAAACCTGTTCCAATCATAAAATCGTGTTCGACAAAAGTTCGTAGAATTGAATTAACTACTATGTAGAGGTATTTCCGATAACACAGCGTAACAAAAACGACATTTTTGCGTGTCTCAATGATCAAATTATGTGTCTCTAGTAGATTTTGGGTCACAGAATCTGATGCCGTTCTCAGAAATGTTCCAGCACGTCACAATTTTTAGCTACACGTCGCCAAAGTTGCGTAAAACACTGGTTTTATTGATGTTTACATGAAATTTAAAGAATGATATATCAAACTTTTTTGTGATATGCTCTATCAAACATGCTAAATAGGACTTAAACTTTCAATTTAAACACAAGTTAGTAGAAATTTCACGATAAAATTTAGTTTAAATCGATTTTTTCCAACATGCTTGTAGTTTTCATATAAAATTCTTCGTTTTTCTTATGTGGCAGAATACAATACCTTTCTTAACGACCAAAAAATAATATTTTTCCATCGAAAATATTATGAACTTTGTTGATAACGATTGATTTATACATGAAGCTTGAATTCTGTGACATATTAAGCAAATAAATTGCCGTACAAGCTGGCAAACTTGCATGCAAGTTGTCTGAAACAGTCAAATTTTGCATTTTAAACAGTCAATACCTCGAAAACTAGACGTGCCATGATATTTCTGAAAACGGCAATGGACTCAGCAAGCCTTAAATTAGTAAATAGCGGTATTTTGGTGCTCGAGACAAAAACGTGTTCCGCAGTGTAATTTTTGGTGTTCCGTTCGATGCTTATGAATTTTCAAAAGCTGTAAATTAGCCCAAAAGCACATAATTGATTTGAAGCACACTTAAATTTCCTTCAAGTTAACTGAAGTTTTGACCAGAAGTTTATTTTGACAAGAAAAATCCAAATATTGGTTGGCTGGTAAATTTCCAGACATTTTTGAAAATATGAATAGGTCTGATGGTTTGGAAGTGGCGTAAGCTTCAATTAATTTGGCATAAAAAATCATTATGATTTTCTTTTCCCACAACTCAACGTAGAAAACTACGAACAATCAAACTAGCAACATTTTCCGATAATTCACATTCTCGATGCGCTCCGATTACAATCACGTCCTTTGTAACGAGCCATACCAATACTGAATGGATAATCAGGAAAGATCAATAGCCATAAAATTCAAGCAATAATTCAGAAAATTTCTTACAATCCTCCTGATTCGATCAATTCAAAGTCGTTGGCGGTAGTGTAATTGTAGACACCCTCCCAACATAGTCTCAAAAAACTATGTAGGCAGGTACTTGAAATGCCTTCAGCGGGCGCAACATCACAGAAGGTGCGCTTCTTTCGCGGCTTCATTAAAATATTCATGCAAATTTCCACTGACAAAGACCGATTCCACAACCCGAAGCAATCAGAGCCACGAGAGGCAGCTTCCGACGCAGAAGCTGGATCCAATTTTTCCTCGCATTTGCTGCTCCGCGGTTGAGCTTCAATCGTTCGAGCATGAAAGTATTTATTATTTACATTATCGTTGGGATCGGAGGCTCATCGTGTAAGCTGCAGCCGGGCAAGTTGCTTCCGGAGAGCGATTTCGCTCTCATGAATCCCCGGGCTCGAACGAAGTCCACATTTTCGCACAGCAAAGGAAAGAAAGTAATTAGCGAACCCTAGCTAAGCACGCAGAGATATGCATGTTCTATTAATTGAAGCGGGACAGATTTTTTTTATGATTCTGGAGAAAAATTGCTCATGTTTCATGTTGGTTTGCCAGCAGATGGGCTGATAAAGAAAATAATTAAGACTGTCATAAAAATGTCAAACCAATTAAAAGCGCACTTCCGATTGCGCCGAAGAATGCACGTATCGATATACCGTTGATGAACCGTAAGCACGACACACGAACGAACTTTTACAATTTGTCAATGTTTAGCGAGACTGTAGGCATCGCCTTATCTGTGTAACAAGATCTGCATAACAAAACAGCCCGGCAAGACAAGCTCGCTAGTTTATTTCACTGCTCGGGGGTGAAATGAGCCCTTTCAGTCCGATGACGTTCCAGGGAACCTCGAGGGACATTACTGTTAAGTACCTCGACCACGACTCCTCCGTTATCTGATCGCTTCGAATCGCTGTCTAATAAATTACAACCATGCCCTAAAGGGTCAGCCCACGTGTCTTGAGCGAGCTTGAGCTCCCGGCCATACACTTAAACCGCCAGTAATGGCAGCAAAACTGTGTGATTATGATTAATTGATCAAAAGTGTGGCTTGGCCTATGGGAACACACGATCTGAAGCTCGAAAACATGTCCTCGATCTCTGGCGTGCTCAATACGACGCGATAACGGCCACGATCGACAACGGGTGCGGTGATTCAGTCAACACTTAACTGCACTTAATTCTCTCCGCACCTGAACAAATGACCAAGTATGGCTGATACGGTGACCAGGTCCTGCTCAAAATCACCTCTATCTCTACAGAGGACTTCGATGGTGGCAAGTGATATCGATATGTCTCCGCGAAATATGCAAAACATCGACCCTCTCCTCCCCTCACAACCATAAGTCCCACTAAACGGTGGACATTTGTCTACACTTTAGCAAATTAGTTCTATAAATCCAGCATCGTGGGGACATGAGTCCTCGAAACACCCGGAGAGCCAACGCCTAACAAAATGTCGAACCGCGTTCGCTCGTAGCGGGCGAAGTGCAGAACAACACGGTTTTCAAGACGTTCGCTCGTAAATCCGTCAAACGTGTGCGACTAAAGTGATTATTTCCGCCCAGGCTGGCTGATTCTATTTGCATTTTTGATCGCAAATACGAGGGGCGCAGGCTCGTTGATCGTCTATCGTTGCTCTGATAGGGTGTTTTGAAGTTACGCAGTTAAGCTCCGCGTATGCACGATCTTGATAGAGCGTTTGTCGATCGATTTGTGATAGCGGAGCATAGAGGGAGCTGGTGAGGACGACGACGGCGCAATGGTTGTTGTTGGTAATTGGTGCAGTCAGTGGCGACTACTTTGTACGTGGCACAAGTAATTGCGAAATTGAATGGTAACTGGCCGTGTGAGTTATGTACTCGGAAGACATAAGTTTTTATTACGTGTTTGATGGAATATCTTGTTGATATACTAGGTGATATGAGCCGTAATGAATTGTTTAGGACATGGCGCCAGGAACGGTACCAACCCGTTCTTAGAACATGGATTCTTGCATTTAACACGATGGTATTTAAGCTAATTTTGCATTATATCGCAAAATGGTTTATGGACAAAAGGTCGACAGACAAACAAATTATTACGATGCCACTCTATGTACTAGGACATAGTTTCCCAAACTGTGGGTTGCGACCCCCAGAGGGGTCGTGAGCTGCTCTCTGATGGGTCGCGAAAAAAAATCTCAATGCGTATTAATTTTCTTAGATTTTTTTTTATATATATTCAAATGTCTCCTGGAATTGAAGCAAACGGTTTCAAATTGAAATTTGAAATCTCATTTAATAATTTCTTGCTTAATTTATGATCTCGTCCTAAAAACCATTGGTAACCAAGTGTGTTGCTTGTAGTTACTGAGTAAACGAATAGGTTAACACGTTCTTTTGATAATGTTGCGATGGAGAGATGATCATTCTCTATCTTCCAGTGATGATAGTTTTTATATTGGTCAATTTATTTGCTTAAAAACAACTAGTTACAAACTCGCTTACCAATTACTGTTATGACGAGATCATAAGTTATGCGAGATTTTAGCATTTCTGCTGAGAAGAAATTAGTAAATTAGTAAATTGAAACTGTGACTGGTAGCTGCCAAACTATTTTGTTAACAACAAACCTTATTACCTACTCTTCCTTTCCTTCACAAAGCCCAGACCTCAACCCCATCGAGTATTTGTGGGCAATTCTCGATGCCAGGGTTGACAAAACTGGTGTTACCAACAAAAATAATTATTTTGAAGCCTTGGAGCGCTCCTGGGAACAACTAGAACCACAACACCTACAAAACCTGGTGAAAAGCATGCCGAAGCGCCTCCAGCAAGTCCTTAAGGCCGAAGGAGGACACATTAACTATTAAATTGCTTTTTATTTTTCTTGAATCATCTCTTCTGGGGCCAAGAAGAAAGTGGGCACTTTATTTTGTCACTATTTTTTTCAATACAAATTGATTTTCTTTTTCTTTGAGTAAAACTCTTTTTTATCGAATTTTCGTAAGTGCAACTTCAAAAGAATATCAAAAATAAAATACCAAAAAAGATTTAAGTGTGTTAACTTTAATTTGAACCAAATCAATGAGAGAAATTCGAAAACTAGTAAGGTGGGAACTTTATTTTGCCTATCAGTGTAGCTCTTCAACTCTTTTAAAATAATGAGACGTGTGGCTTAAGATTTAGAAACTTGACATGAAGGAGACTTACATCTTACCTTTAGAGAAACAGCATGGAAGACAATGAAGTCTTCGTTATTAATCTAAGAAACAAATCTCTTCTAAAATGGTTGAAATTTATGGAATGAAACGCTTGCACAGTGATTATTTTTTGCCAGTTTCATGATCGAAATAGCATAGCATCTCAACCGTTGAGTTTAGTAAACAAGTTTGTTCAAATAAGTGTTTGTAAAAGAAGCGCTAGCATTGGTGGACAGGTGATTGAATCACCTAAAAGGAAATGTTTCGACATGTAACTAAGAAAACTGATGAAGCAAAAAGCGATGTAAAACTGCATATTAAAGAAAAAATCTAATACTAAAATTGAACTGGTTATAAAACAAGTAATAGCTTGGAAGTTTGTGAAATATTCAACCAATATTTTTCCAACATTGGTGTAAAGCTTGCTTAAACTATCATAAGTAATAACTGTAATCCTTCGAGCAAACAATTTTTCTAAGGGAAACTTATGTACGAGAGGTCACTTCTGTTCTAAATGATCTTAATGTCAGGAAAAGCGGTGGGCCAGATAACTTTTCCTCCAGTATAATTTAATATGATAATAACAAGTTTTCACATATCTTCATGGAACTCTTCAATCAAATACTTATGCAAGGTAAATATCAAGATTGTATAAAAGCGGCTAAAGTTACGCCTATTTTCAAATCCGGTGACAAATCTGATCCTTGTAATTATCGCCCTATTTCAACGTTGTCCGTGTTTAGTAAAGTTTTTGAAACGTTGCTTGTCAGCAGAATTACAGATTTTTTGAACAAATATAATGTTTTATATAAATTCCAATATGGATTTTGTAAAGACTGCGGTACGTCTACTGCCATTGATTTTTTGATCAGTAAAATCTTTAATAAATTCACTGTTGGAGGCTTATTCATCGACCTGAAAAAAAGCATTTGACACATTGAATCTTGATATTCATTTACAAAAACTGGAAAGTTATGGCATACGAGCACACGAGGGTTGGCATATGAGATAATTCGAACTTACTTGTGTGATTGGCAACAATTCGTAATGTTACAAGATGCGAAAGTTCTCTTCAAACTGTTAACAATGGGGTTCTACAAGGAAGTAACATTGGGCCACATTTGTTTCTCTTATACATAAAAGATATTGGAAACTTGGCACTGAAGGGCACTCCAAGGATGTTTGCTGTTGACTCAGTACTATATTATCCTCATTATTAAACTTCATGCATTATAGATTTTATCAATCATGAAATGCTTTTGCTTGTAAGATATTTTTATACAAATTTACTCTCACTTTATTTGTCCAAAAAAAAAAAAAATACATTCCTTTCCTTCCATTTTCCTTTTCGGGTCGCGCGCTTATTTTTTCTGAGTGCTTTTATATAGCCGAGCAAACGTGTGAAGCTGAGAGTGGATTGTGGCTGCTCAGTCAAGGATAACGGATCAATTGGTGAGCTCGTTTCATGCTACTATTTCTAATCTATAAAATATGTATGACTGCACATTTAATCGTTACAATGGTGGGACGTTAATATGATTTTTCAACAAACTATGAATGGTTCGTCACTGAGGGACGTGAGTGTTGACACAAACTCTGATTCATTAATTATTTATGTTTAAATTTTTTTTATTTTCAGAACATTCCCATTCATAAAACTCTAAGGTCAGATCAGAAACCGATTCTGTTCAAACGAGATGGCTTTCAAACTTTCCGGCTATTGACCCATTTTTCTACCTTAATATATGATACCTGCTTATTTTTGGTATGTTTTCAGATTGTCCGATTATATGTCATGCACAACCCAGATCATCCATTTAATCAACCCAAGAAACCGGAAAGAAACACAATGCTGTGACAACGCCAGCTCATGTCAAGTCACACGTTTTGACTGCCCTCCCATTATAGGGGTTCATTTTGACCATTAAAATGTGAACACGTAGGTATCAACATCACCTCTGGGAAGTGAAGGCCCTCCGACATATAAGGGAATGACCGTGCGCAGAACGGTAGCCGAAAGAATGTAATCACATCAACCGCGACACAGACAGCGACGACGTCGTGGACGATTTTCATATAAAATAGTAATTAATAAGTAGCTGCTGTGGCGGTGAAGTTCGTGGAAGTCTCAGTCCTCGGTGCAGCTGCCCAGAGACACATTAATAGGTAAGAGACCCTTACGTGTAACAGAGGTCCAGAATTCTGAAAGGCTGGCAAAAACCCCAATTAAAAACATCTTTTTAGTTGAAAAATAAAGTCAAACATTCGTCCACATTATCAAATCAATATCAAATTTTTTGTATATGTTAATAAATGTAATTTCCTTAGCCTTCCTTAGCCGAGTGGTTAGAGTCCACGGCTACAAAGCAAAGTCATCCTGAAGGTGTCTGGGTTCGATTCCTGGGCGGTCCAGGATCTTTTTGTAATGGAAATTTCCTTGACTTCCCTGGGCATAGAGTATCATTGTACCTGCAACACGATATACAAATGCAAAAATGGCAATCAAGGCAAAGAAAGCTCTCAGCTAATAAATGTGAAAGTGCTCAAAAGAACACTAAGCTGAGTAGCAGTCTCTGTCCCAGAGAGGACGTTAATACCAAGAAGAAGAAGTTGTGTAATTTTTGCCACGATTACCCAAACGCGAACCACTGCCTGTATGCCCTTCCCTCCGCGACGACCGCGCTAGTTCCGTTAATGGCAGCGTGCATTCTAAAACTCCGGCTGAACGAACAATCAATGCCAGAAGAAGGCAGAGAGCGCGGAAACTGCGCGGTGGCTATTTTGGTCAACTTCACGCACTGCGACCGACGCGACGTCAACCGACTTGATATGATATGCATATTTTAATCACTATTATTAAAGGTGAGAGTAGGCAGCGTAAATTATTGCGGTGGCAGCCATGAGTGTGGTCAGGACTTCTATCAGGGAGGGATACAGCTTGTTGAATATACTTTCATGACTGCCTATTTACCTTTTCAATGCACTGGGCAGCAAGTTAATTTAATTCAAAAAGTCTTGCAGAAAATGATTCGCAATAAGTAAAAAAAATTGTCATTGGTGACTTTAATGCTAAATATTGCTCATGGAATAATTCGAAAAGAATTTTCAACGGCAGAATTTTATTAGATAACTGTTTTTCAGGATATTTCTCGATTTAAGGGGATCATCGACTCATAGAAATTGATAAAAAAACGCTTGGAAAGTTATATGGAAGAACCATCATGGGAACCATAAAATTTCATATCTTGTATGGTTCAATGACTCAATGACAAGTCATGGAGGATTTACTGTAGATTCAGGCATTGCAGAATTCGCTCTCATTTGAGTATGAAGCACGATCAAAGCAAGCAAAGAAAAACATCCCATCTGTTGCGGTCCACGATCGTCATTGTATCGCAAGGTGTAACAAGTCTGATAAATGGAAGCAACTAGCGAGAGCCCCAAAGAGAGAGCAATGATAAAATCCATTTTTCTCGCTTGTTTACCGTTGGGGATAGGTGTTTTTCTTTACTGGCACGATTAACAATCCACGAACTTTCAATAGCAATAGTGTCCCCCAGGCTTGGAGCACGTTTAGAGGGGTTTTATCATGCACTACTATTCCCCCAATCTGATCAAAGTTGTAGCAGTATACGATAAACAGTCTCTCATAATGTGCAGCATGTTATGATAGTTACAGAGAGCGATACGTGAGAGATTCTCTCAATTTTCTCAGGATTCAATCCCTGTGTAGATTATTGGAAGATTTATTACGTTTACATTTACGTTTGATTTAGATTTTTTTTTTCTGGCCGGTGGGGGCGGAGCAACGACCGTATCACCTCCCAGGCTACGCCCATGGTGCCAACCGAACTGCGTGTGCGGCTTTTCCATGCATAGTTTTATAAAAATGGGTTTGACGCAGCGATCGCTAGCTTCCTCGTCTGGGGAGTTGCCGAGAATTTACTGGGAAAATAAGACGCCACGAATGTCGCCGGGATAATGTGGGCAAATTATCTGCCAAGTGGGTAAATTTAAAAGTTAGTTGATTAAGCCCCATTGACACTTTTTATGGCCAGAAATTGCGGACCTCGGAGAGATTATTCAAACGTAAACGATCAGCCACTGGACATTGATGAGCTCCGAGGGAGAAACGTGGCCGTGTGCAAAAGCTGACCGCGTCTCGATGACAATGTAACCAGCAATCGTTATCACTAATTAAGCGCTACCGAATGCGCAGAAGCAATTAGCCCGGTTCACCTGTGGTCATCATCCGTGGGCGCAGAAGCACTTTCCCAGCCAACTGGTTTGGGCAAAAGTCTTTTCCTTTTTTTCAATTAAGACTCTCTGATAACGTATGGTATTGAAGTCGAAGCGCAAACACGAGCCTAGTTTGAAACAGGATTTTTTCCTCGTGAAGACTGGAACGTTCCCGAGCAGAAAAACGTGGCAAAAAAAAATGAATACAAGCATATCATTGTATGATTTTGTCGAAATGAACCGTTATTTATGTTTAATATAAATTCAATACATACATATCGTCTTTTTTCGTCATTTCTAAGAATAACCTGTGAATTTTTCGATATTATGGATGATGACATACTGTTTCGATAACTTTTCGCCGCGAGACAAAAATGCAAAACTATTTTTAAGTTTAAGTGCATTGTTTAAGAGTCGTATTTTTCCTCCTTATACATGGATCGATTATCCATGACACCGAGCAAAAGTGAGTCCAAGATCTTATTCCTCCTTCATTAATCAACACCCTTCAGTGGTGATTGTGGAAATGCAGAGGTATTCTCGGTCTCTAGAAGCAACAATCGATACATACTAACATTCCTTGCCCATCCAAACTGAATGTGAGAACCTGGCCGGTGCCAAAAAATTAGCTTATATGCAGCTAATTCTATAATGATATCATATAACGATCTCCATCAGCTGTCCACAGTTATCCATATAGTATCCAACTTAAAAATAAGATGTCATACCTCCTTTTCTATGTGATTGTTACAGGCTTTTCATTTTCTTCTGCTCGGGATGCGTTGTGCATCGGTGTCGGCCGATGAGTGCAAATAATTGAAATTTCGCCACATTTCATTCGAGTCATAAATGAACACGGTTTGAAACATGGCTGGCGTTGGTTGTTTTCGCCAATTAAACACCAAAGTGCTAAAGTGTGGTAAATTTTCACTGCCATCCACATCACATGGTGGTGTAAGTAGGTACTGGAGTTACTGGCAATATGTGTTGCGTGTTAACTCGGGAAAGCGCGTAAATTGGTGCGAAAATGACAGTTCTTCCAGACATTACACTATTTCGGCTGCACACGAGCAACTTTCCATCGTTGTCGTTTGTGATCTAATGGCCTAGATACACGCTACTTCAGTTTTGCAGGTGTCATGTCGATCTTTGTTCGGCTGGTTATTTGACCACATTTCAAAAATAAAACTGAGCGTTTTGTTAAAACCCATAATTAGGGCTGATTATCACATTTTAATCAGATTTTTTTTGTTCACTAGATACATTTATTCATAGTGATTAAAGCTGAATTTGGCAAATCTCTCAGAAGTTTCAAAATTCTGTAGCTTCACTGTTGTTCGCTCGATTTTGATGAAATTTTCAGCAAAAATCACATATGAGTTAATTTTTTTTTGCATGGATTGAATTTGAATTCGGCGATGGTTTCGAAATTTGGTCCACATTTGTTGAGGTATTTCGGGTATTTCCAAAATGAAATGATGGGGAAATGCAAAAAAAAAGAACTCAAAATTTAAAAAAAAATATTGTAAAGTGATCTATTTTACAGAATGCCGATACTTAAAGTGGAAAACCATCCATAGTTTGTTTGAAAAATACAAAAACATAACATTGTCTCGATATAAATGTGTAATCATAAGTATGAAACGAGCTCACCAGTTGGTAATCCTTCCTCGACTGGACCTCGAAGGACCACACAATATCCCACTACAGAGCAATTTGGCGCGCACATATGACAGAATTGCTTGGGTTTCTCCGAAGCACTGCCTAGCCATTTGCACATTGCAGTTTGGATACTATTGCATACGAATGCAAAAAATGATCAATTTTTAAGAAGAAGAGGAAGGATACGAAAAGCCAATTCACTAATGTGGAAAAATCATGAAATTCAAGCCTTCATATGATAATTCATATGACAAAATAAGTTCCAAAATCGGCCATCAAAGAAAAGAAAAGACAATATACACTGTCTTCAGCCAAAGGCTGCTCAGACTGAACAATCATGAACGGACGACATAAAACACCAAGTAGTGCAGTGATGAATTTTTCGTTTGACGAAAAGTTTCCACCGACTGGATCGGGAATCGAACCCACGCTTCGTGGCACTCACAATACGCCTAAAATGACTGACGCCGCTAACCGCACGGCCACTGCGCCCTATCGGAAAATGGTCAGAACCAATCACTTAATCACTTATAGGTAACCAATACTTATTCACTTTTAGATAAAAAATAATGAATTTTGAGCCATGTATCAGTGCATGATAATCTGGAAGTGGCCTCTTTAGAGTCCCTACCGGGACCGATATTCGGGGACCATGTTCACGAAATGATCACAATAGTATCTAAACTGAAACAAGTAACATTTCTATCGAAAAGATCAATGTTCTTTAAATTTATTAAAAGCTTTTGATGAGGTTTGTTGTATATTCCCTATAATTTCCAACCTTAAGTTATCACCTGATTCTTTCTTACATACTTCACAAACTTCCCCAAGAATTCTAAAATTATTTTTATGGGTTTTTTATGTGTTTCGTAAAGTAATCTCTTAGGATCTTCTAAGGAATTCTAATTGTTTGTTACATAACTCTCAAAGGATTCCCTCCGAACTCATTCCTGTTCCTCTCAGAATTTACATATTATTTCCACAGCATATTTACAAGAACTCCATGATTACCAATGTATTTTTACTATTTTCGCGGTATTTCCACAAGATTTGCAAAATATTTCAACATAACTCTCACAGGATTCCCACAGTATTGCCACTGGAAGCCCAGGATTCTCCCAGGAATCCTAGGATTCCCATTCTCAGTTGAATTCCACATAGAAATCTCAGCATTCACACTGGATTCCCAGGATCCAAACTGAAATCCCAAAGTCAACAAACGAATTGATAGATAAATTTCTTCCAAGAATCGATGTCTTCCAAAACGTCCGTCGCTAAATACTTTCAAGTTGTAATAAAAGTGGGTTTTCCATGAAAATAGAAATATGGATCTGTAGCATGGTCACAGATTTTTTCAATATAAATATGAATGTACATTCTTCTGCTTTCTGGCGTTACGTCTCAACTGAGAGAAAGTCTGCTTCTCAGCTTAGTGTTCTTATGAGCACATCTACATTTATTAACTGAGAGCTTTCTATGCCAATTGATTATTTTTGCATGTGTTTATCGTGTGGCAGGTACGAAGATACTCTATGCCCTAAGAAGTCGAGAAAATTTCCAACCCGAACAGATCCTCGACCGGTGGGATTCGAACCCACGATCCTCAGCTTGGTCTTGCTGAATAGCAGCGCGTTTACTCATAAGAACAATAAGCTGAGAAGCAGGCTTTGTCCCAGTTGGGACGTAACGCCAGAAAGAAGATGAAGAGGATCGTCGATTGAAATCCGACTTCGGTAATTTTACGTACTTCCGTCCACGAAGATGTAAAATAACTTTCCGAATTTCCACTCGTGCATATTGACCTGGACCGTGGAAGAGGCGAGAGTGCGTGTTAATTCGTTCAACGTCGCGGTGTGTTTAATTTGTGTAGTTCATTAGCCTATGTCAAAGGTTAAAAGCGGTCGAATTAGATTGTGTGTGCGGTATTTTTTTATCCAGGATCTTCATCTAGCGATCTACGGCCCATGTTCGACACACCGCATCACCTCGCCAAACGCTACTCTCGAACCCACGGTTCGTCGTTCAAAAGTTCCGGTTTGAGGGGAAAGCCGGAAGGGACCGTTCCGACAGAGCGGCCACCACCAATTTCTATTAGAACGTGGACAAGCCACGACGATCCCCACCATCGTCAACTGCGTTATCCGTCATCGACACATGTGATTTCCAGCGTGCGACACATTCTTATCCGGTAAATCCAAAAAGTCGCAGTTCGTCGCGTATTTGTGGTGGTAGTCGCAATACCACCAGCATCAATGTACTAAATGCGGAGTTCTGCTTTGCCGTCTCATTCTTCGTCCGGCATTTCTGCTTTGCCGGTGACATTCATCGGGTCCGGATGAATCAGGAGGAGGAAACTAACCATGTGCATGCGTTAAACTCCACCCAACTAATCGAGCTCGAAGAAGAAAATGTCGATAGAATCAGGTTAGAAATCCTTACACACACATGAGGGAAAGCTAGGAAGTATGAAGAAATAGAAGAAAGGAACACACTTCATGAATTAAAACCTACGTTATAAAATTTGAATAAAAGTCCAAATGTTTTTGCTGTTTACCTTCAGAAATGATGTATTTTTGTAGTATGTTAATGCTTTTCCTGTAACAGTTTATTGATCTTCGAGATTTCTCACGTTTCGCGTCGTTCTACCTATTTCTCTTTCTGTTTTTTGTACGCCAGTATAGACTGCCTGGGAAATCAGTCTCTCCACTCACGTGCCTGAAGCGGAGAGGAAAATTTGAACTAGTGAGTTCTTCCAGTGATGATACTCGTGAGTGGCGACCTCCATAACTGAGAAATCTCGATCCGATATACCTTTTGGGTGTTCTGTATCGTTTTCTACATTGCTATTTGGACTCTTATAACATAAACCCACCCTGGGGTTGGGCTTCCTGCCGGGCAAACATAACTCGACAGACCGTCCTCTTCGAAAGTGGCGCTTAAGCCATCTGTTGTTTGAGCCAGGGAACAGAACAGAAGACGAAAAACCTTCAGTCGTATTTTACGTGCTACAGATTGTCACTGAAAATAAAGTGATTTTGAAAAAAAAAAAACGTTGCAAACTACTATCAACAAAACAAGATTGATTTCTCTAGAAGTGATCATAAATGTATTTGAAACACAGACATTTTTTTCTTTCGATTTTGGTATTTTTTGTGTTGCTATTTTCTAGGATTTACACTGGAATCCCAGAAGTCATACTGAAATCTCAATATTCCAGTATCCAAATCTTGGGTTTAAGATTTACACTGTTATCAAAGAATCCACACTGAAATATCACAATTCATGCTGGAATCTCAGAATCCACAATGGTATTCCAAGACACACACTGAAGTTCCACGGTTAACTTTTCAATCCAAAGTTTATACTGTTACCAAAGGATCAACACTGAAATACCAAAGTCCAGGCAGAAATATCAGGATCCACACTGAAACCTTAGGATCTAGACGGGGATTTCAAGATCCACACTGGAAGACTAGGAATATCAATACTGGAATCTAAGAATCCACACTGTAATATGTAGCCGGTGGTTACAATTATCTCATTTTGTGTAATTTTTAGGTGGAGTGTATTTTACACCCACTTTATTTTCCGTGTCTAATTAACTCACATTTGAGTTGTTTTAACACGATGTGTTTTATGTCACCGTACGTTGTGCTGTTTTTGATAGAAATATTAGTATTAGTTGGCAACATAATCCACCACCGTGTTTTGTAAATATTTTAATTTGTTCATTTTCGTAAATTATTTTATTTGAAATGTGTACGTAGTGTATTGAAAATGTAGGGAAAAATTATCGTTTTGATTGTTCCGATGAGTGCATTAGTTGTCGTTCTTTCCCGGGGGGGAGGGGTCCGACTAAGGACACTATCTCCTCCACCTAGCTAAGTGTCAAGGATCATCGTTTAGGTCCAAAGAAGAAGAAAAAGAATAATAAGAAGAAGAGGAGAAGGAGCTTCGCACAGTCCGTGCGGAGCGAAAGAAGATGACCACCGCCACTGCTGATCTGCCACTGATATCCACGGCGAGTGGGTATTCTCGGTGTTTAACACCTGTGTCGATAAGGGGGGGGGGGGGGGGTGTCTGACAAAGGAGTCTTTCTCCTTCCCCTATCTAAGTGTCAAGGATCGTCGTTTAGGCGGCGTTAGTGCTCAAAGAAGAAAAAGAAGAAAACAAGGATTTACGCTCCGCACGGACTGTGGAAAGAAGAAGACGACCACCGCCACTGCTGCTGCTCATCGAAGGCCCCGAAGTGCCGTAGTAAGGGAGGAGAGTGTGGTAGATAGGTTAGACTAGTTAATATAGTTTTTAAATTGCAATATTTCTCATTTTTCTCATTTTAATCCATCCGAAATCTGGTGAAGCTTAGTGGAGGTACCCTGCTCTAGGCCGCCCCGACGGGCTGGTCATTTCTAACAAATACAAGATCCACCATGTCACCATACAATCCACATCACAGTCCCAGGATCCACTGTGAAATCCTTCGATCCACACTACAATCCCAGAATTCACACTGGAACAAAGATTCCCACTGAACGCGCTGTTGTATTTTGTACAACACTGGTAAAAAAACCTCGCTTTTCGATCACAACAGCAGCGTGGTGGTTCTGACCAGGACTGCCAGATACACAGATTTATCTGTATTACACAGATTTTTTTATTCTAACGCAGATTCAATTTGTATGGAACACAGGTTTTCTTTCAACAAGTTTTGTATGGACACAGCTATTTTTGTATGGGACACAGATTTTCTAACTTGCTGTATACAGATTTCTTATCAAATCATCTGGCAGCTCTGGTTCTGACAGTGGTCAACAACGCGACGACTAGAAGGTTAAATATTTTGTGCTTACAGCGCAACCTAGTGGAAGAAATCTGATTGGAAAATACCGTCATTGAACTGTCCTTGAGCTTCATTACAAATTTGGCGTATCTTCGCCATCCATCCTTCTTTTTCTTGGCATTATGTCGTCATCGGGATAGAGCCTGCTTCCCAGTAGTTCGAAAATCAAAATGAACTACTACACGCATCTTAACCTTTGGGCTGTCACGCCGTTGTACTTTGTACAACAATTGTGATTTATATGCTATCATTTTGCAACAAAGATATCTATCGACATCAAACCAAAATGTATTCCTCAAGAATCTTCTTAAGAACAATACTCGACAGTTTTTATTTACAGTATGGCCCTTTATAATACGGTAAAATCAACAAATGTACATAAAAGTTGCATAATAATGAACGCACTATATACGGTTCGAGTAAACCACAATTTGAAATCGGTATATCTCAAAATCCAAATAATATAAAAACTTGGGGTCTTTAGTAAAGTTGTTCTGGGGGTGAAGCGCTATCTGATAGTAACTCATTTGATTCGGAATTTGACCGCTAGGTGGCACTAGTGAGCATTTAAGTTTACTTTTGTTTTGCAGATATTTAAGGATCCTGTCCATTTAGAAGCTAGCTGATTCAGGAGTCTGACCACTTAGGAAGATAGTGTCTTCGGCAAAGTAGTTCAGTAGCTCAAGGGCTATCATTATTTGAGCCAAAAAATAGGATATTTTGCCACCAGGCGACGCTAATGAGCATGATTTCTATGTTTTGTGGATACTGCAGGATCTTGATTTTTTAGACAGGCACCTTCGGCAAAGTTGTTCAGAAGCTCATGGACTATCATTATTTTACAAAATCTCGTTCTTTAAGGATTAAACAAAGGAAGAATTTGAGCTACTGAACAACTCTGCCGAAGACGCCATCTTTCTAAGTGATCAGGCTCCTGAGATATTTGCGAAACAAATGTTTTATGCTCACTAGTGCCGCATAATGTCAAAATTTTGAATCAACTAGCTCAAACAATGATAGTACTTGAGTTATCAAACAACTTTGCCGAAGACGCCATCTTTCTAAGTGGTCAGGATCCTGAGATCTGCGAAACACAAGATTCATGCTCACTAGCGCCGCCTAGTGGCATAATCCCGAATTTCTTGGCTAAAACAATGATAGCCCTTGAGCTACTGAACAATTTTGCCGAAGACGTCATCTTTCGAAGTGGTCAGAATACTGGGGTATTCGCAAAACCAAGGGTGTTGTACAAAGTACAACGCGAGACTACTCGCGTTACAAAAATTCGCGGGACGACCGAAAGGTTAAGAAAGCTTATAGAACTGATGGAAAATGTTGGAAAAATTGATTTATTATATTTTACAAATGCCTAGGGCCTATTCAATGTACCAAACAAAAAATCGAATATCTTATATGTTTCTATTATAAATCTATTACAGAAGGAGAGTCTGATGGTATTAACATAATTTCAAACCTGTTTTTGTGTAAGTTACACGGAAGATGAATTATGTACTAGAAAACACTGAACATTTTCTATTTTCAAAAGTACCGTGAATGCTTAAATTTAAATTAATGTGTGCAAATCGGTCACCAAAATAGGCTTCAAGAAAGAATGAGAACAGACAAAAAATAGCGTAATCTGGGGTAACATTGATCATTTTTCTGAATGTTTCTTTAATAATTCGTTTGAAAATGCAAATGTTGCAAATTTTAAATATAAAAAAAAGTACTGCCACCCATAGCTCGAGACTACATACTGTATTTCATTTATTGAAAGATTTAAGCAGGTTAAAAAAATGTTTTGACGATTTTTTGATTTAGCTGATATGGGGTAACATTGATCACCTATGTAAACAACTTTCGGTAATACTGAAAATGTCGTTACTTACTTAAATCATGGCCCCTGAAGCCGAATCTGAAGGCTAAACGCTTACAAGTAATTTACTTTTTGAGTTGTTTTAAAATTAAAAACACCTTGAACCACGGAATACGCCTAAAGGTAGGCAATTTTCAAAGGAAATTTTACATTCTTATCAGTAATTCGGTAATGTTGCCTGATTGAGCATACTTATAGAAGTTTTGACAACGGAATCGTTTTTGGCGATGCCATTTTTAGTAAGAACCGCATTTTCCTTGCTTATATCGTTTGCAGAACTTTGCTCATGAATATAAGAAAGAGAAGCACCATTCATGATTTGGAAATGTTTCATCAATAAATGATAATACGAACTTTTGATGAGATGAGTTGTTCTGACCAATGTTACCCCGCTGATCAATGATACCCCGGATTACGGTACTTGAAAATGAAAAAAAAAAACCAAACACTAAAAGTCATACATTCGCGAATAAAAATAAATCGTTGTCCAAAACGTGCATAGATCAATTTCAAGAAAAAAAAAATATTTAAATCTAAAATAAATCTTTGGGTGTGAGATTGTTAACGATCCCATATAAAAATATTTAGAGATTCGTTTAGCAAATTTTCACAAATTCAGTCTCACTAATTTTAGTCTCAAATCGTCATTAAATTTATTACTAATCCTGCCCGCTGTGACAAAGCCTGTTGTTAGGATTTATGTTCTAAGAGCACTTCGTCGGTTACCATCTGAGAGCATTCTTTGCTATTTTCAATAGTAAATCCAATGGAAGGTACGATGCCAATAAAGTAACGAATGCCCATGAAAGTCGAGGGAATTTTCGTTACGAAAAGATCCTGAACCGTTAGAGAATCGAACCCATTGCTTTGCATCAAAATCGTTAGTTCGTTAGCAAACGGCCAAGGTTCCAGTACGTAGGCTCTATAAGCTTTACGATGAAATTTTGAACAGTCAGAAGATGAATCAACACCGATTGCAAATTAAAAGCATTGAACCGATAGACAGGTTACAAAACAATTGCCTACAGCAATCGTTCATGACTCATTTGCAGTACAAGAATCAGTGCAACTATTTCTAAATAGGTATGCATTCATCCACCAACCTCGAAATATTCCGTTCCGCAGATTGAAAATATAAGTTCTACACTTCATGACCATCAGTTGGTCATAAACCTGCATAATTTAAGTGCCCTATTAAACCCATTCCACCGCAGCAGCGGATCCGAAGCTGGTGCAGTTATTGAGCTGTCAATACCTCATCGTCCTCCAATAAATATGTACACTTTCAAGCCCACTGGCAATCGCCCAGGCAAACATCTTTCCATGTCTGCAAACAATTAGTCAACCTAGGACTCTTATCACCGGCGGCATCTTCGAATTACCCTCTCCCTGGTCAAGCCGCCCTCCATCTCCCGTGTCCTTGCGTGGAACGTGAATCACAATCTCATTAACCGGTGGGCCCCGATGCAGAAAATATGACAAATTTACTGCTCAATTCATTTCGGTTGCAATTTAATTGCTACCTTCCTTACTCATCGACCGACCCTAATTGACCTCTGGGGGCGCTTTGAGCCCCGTTCAGTGATAACAATTCGCCATAAATCGGATCTCATTGGGTGAGCGCTTTCGGGACGAAAAAAGGGCATAGGTATTAAACGATGATGCCGCCAATTGGTTCATGGAGGGTTTCTGTGTTTGATCCAACCAACGCACAGTGGGCAAAAAGTGACCAAAAAAAAAGTGACCTTTAAAAGCTCTTTCTGGCCATCACAATTGTATAATGTCAACGGTCAAGGAACCGCCATCGTAATCATCGTCATTATCGATATTCCAACAGCAGTTTTTCTGTTTAAAACAGAAATTATTTGACGAAAATGTGTTCACTGTGTTGCCATTGTGGGCTTACATTTATCTCTATACAATTTAAAGAATTTCAAAAAATAATCGTTTTGAACTAAAACGAAAAACGTAAAAAAGTGAGTATAGTATAGAATTTTGAGTAAATTGGGGCTAACGGAGCCCCGTTAGGTCATCTTTTAGTCACAAGATATCAAATTCTGTCTTGCTTTTGCTCACTTGTTTCCCACCGTGCAACGCTTGGCGGTCTCACCCTGTGTAAAACTCTCGACATTGCCGTAGCCGGATCCCGAGTGCGGCGGGGTTCATAACTTTGGCCCTGCTTGGCAGCGAAGAAAATATGTTTATGTTGATTTCGCGCAAGCACAAGCGCACCTTCGCCAACGCTTACAATGTGTCCAAGTCCGAGAGCATGCATGTTTCTGCCGCCGAGCTTCTTGTCTTGTCATAGCGCTGGCAAATTAATTGGGCACTCACACGCAATTCCGATTATACCAACCGTTTAGTTACGGTGCGGCGGTCGGAGAAGCGTCCAAGCGTTTGGTGTTTTCTGAAGGGGGAATTGGACGTTCCCGGAGGCTTCAAACCCCTCGGATGGGCTGTTCCAGCGTAGGGAGGTAAATTGGGTGGAAAATATATGGAACAATGTCCAATGTGGGATTTGCGAAGTTAATGTAATTACAAACACTTTTTGACACGTGTGGAGCTGAATCGCCCAAGCGAAACCAATGCATGTGTGGCAAAGGTATTTTGAAACGTACTTCTAAGATAACCGTTTCAGCACTCTCAGGAAGTCCGCCCCAATAGAGACACACACTCACATTTGCCGAAGAATCTTACAGTTAGAACAAATTGCTTCATAATTTTACACTGATTAGCATCGATTGCGAAAAATTATACCGGGAATTGAGAGTTTCCTTCCCAGGGGCCATAAATCATCCAGCAGCAGCGGTGGAAATTGCGCCGGCATTGCAGTGATCCGGCACCAATCACGTAGTAATTTATCTAATTTCCTCTCGACACGTGCAATAAGAAGCCGAGCGCAGGCTCAAAGCAAAAGCTTCCAGCTTTACGTCGTGGCCAACATAGTAGCACCAGGAAAGTGATATTGTAATGCTATGCAAAACGGGGTCTACCAGAAGCATACGGATCTAGGGTAGATGTACCGGTATTCGAAATAGTACCAGTATTTACCATCCCAGATTAAATATAATTTTACGATACAAACAGGAATATATCGTTTAGTTTTTATTAAATCAGAAACCTAAAACTTTTATTATTCCTGCTAAACATGGATTGAAAGCTTTCGTTTAACGTATTGACAGTGTTGGAGTAATATTTTCACTGATATGTATTTTTTTTTTCTTAAGGTGGCGATTGCTGGTACACCTACCCTTGTAGATACATAACAACCATAGAGCTGAAACAAATGCGCCTTTGAACAACAAAATGTTAGCGGTTTACTGGGAGGTGTACTCGGCTTGATCGAATATAATTTAAATAATAATAAAGTATGCGACAGCTTTGGTATTAATCTGAGTGGATTAGAAATAGAGCATTCTGCATATTAGGTTTTTCCAATTTTATAATTGAGTAGTAAGTAAAATGCAGTGAATTTACTTCTAATGAAACTGAAATGATAAATATTTTCTAATCTTTCTTCTTCTTTCTGGCATTATGTCCTTACTGGGTTAGAAACTGCTTCTCAGCTTAGAGTTCTTTGAACCTTTTGAACTGAAAAAATGTGATTTATTTGCAAAAAAAGCTCATGAGAACTGATCTTTTTTTTCAAATTGTTTTTCCTTCAAAACGTTTTCGGGATATCTCCAAGATTTGAACAAAAATATTATTTTAAAAATGTCTTCAAAAAAATTTTCAATGAAATTTCCTTAGAATTATATAAATATACTATTTCTTCTGAAAGTATTATGCCAATTCTGGTGTGGAACACCTTTAGTGGAATCCCCAGAAAATTCCTTTGTTAGAAAAAATAAATGGTCAGTTCATTCCAACTTTCAACAAATACTCAAAGGGCTGTCTACACCTGGCAGCCACCATAATATTACACTGCGGAACACGTTTTTGTCTCAAGCACCAACATACCGCTATTCACTCAGTTAAGGGTTGCTGAATTTATTGCCGTTTTAAAAATATCATAGCACGTCTAGTTTTTGAGCTATTTAAGGACTGTTCATTTAAGAAAGTGGACACCTAAATATTAGCATTTTGGTGTAAAAATTCCATAAAAACAAATATAATTTTGTTTCAGTGTGATCTCAAGTGTTTATTTCGACAGCAGACAAAAGTTGACATAAAGAAATTATAAATTCTAAACGATGGGTCGAATTGACATGGCTTGACTCTCAATTTTTTCCTGCACAAATGGTGTACAGAAAAACTGCCGTTCCGAGATTTGGCTTAAATCGCGAAGTGTCCAAATTGATTTTTTTCAACGCTGTGGCCAAAACAGATATTCCTGACGACGTACGATACATCCCAACAGAAAAATTTGGGAAAAATGATTTGGTATGGCAAGCAATTTGCTCCTGCGGTATGAAAGTACTACATATTTCACGACGGGTTCAATCAACGGCGAAAATTACAGAACTGAATGCATTAAAAAATGGCTTCTGCCCATCTACTGAAAGCATACCATGCCTCCATTGTTTTTGCCAGACCTAGCATCGGCTCACTATGCTTTAGCTACTTTGGAGATGCTCAAGAAGAAATAAGTCGAATTTGTAGAAAAATGATCGAATCCGTCAAATTGCTCAGAACTACGTCTCATTGAAACATATTGGGCAATAATCAAACGGCATCTTAAGAAGGATGGAAGAGAAGCAAGCTCCATCGATTTTTTCAAGAAAATGTGGTCAGCAGTTCAAAAAGCAGTTTGAAAAGTTCCGAAAAAAGTTGTGCAGAATTTTATGGGAGGTATCAAAAGAAAAGTAAGAGCATTCTCCAGCAATGCTCAATAAATGTTCAAATTTATATGGATTTGATCGAAATTACGTTGATTTCCATGTATTTTAGGTAAACTTATGAATTTGTTCGAAAATAAACAGTTTACTGTAAAAAACACGTGTCCACTTTCTTAAATGAACAGTCCTTACTGTTGAAAATGCTAAAATTGACTATTTAAGCCAACTTGCATGCAAGTTTTCCAGCTTGTAAGGCAATTTATTTGCTTAATTTGCCATAGAATTCAAACTTTATGTGTATAACAATACTTACCGGCAAAGTTTATAATACTTTCGATGCGGAAAAGTGATTTTTTGAGGATTTAAAAAAGTATTGTATTTTGCCATATACGAGAAACGACGAATTTTGTATGGAGACAGCAGGCATGCCGAAAAATCGGTTTAATCCAAATTTAATCGCGCAGTTTCAATCAAATTTAATACAAAATGAAAGTTTAAGTGCAAAAGAGTATGCTTAGTGGATTAGTTCACAAAAAAGTTTGATAAATTTTACTTTAAATTTTATGTAAATATCAATAAAACCAGTGTTTTATACAACTTTGGCAACCTGTGGCTAAAAAATTGTGACTTGCTGGAATATTTCTGAAGATGGCATCAGCTTCAGCAACCCCAAATCTGCTCGAGACACATAATTTGATCCTTGAGACACGCAAAAATGTCATTTTTGTTACGCTGTGTTATCTACCAACAACTTCCTTTCGCGATCGTTGGACAATGGGCATGGTGAAAGATACCATCAACAGTTTTATGAGTTTTTTGCATGTCGTCCTGTTTCGTACTATTTTGAGCCTCGGCTTTCACATTTGCGTCTTGATACTTGATACTTGATGGGCTACAATTCGCTACGATGAATCTGCGCCGAATGGATGAGTCTTCTCCACTGGGCTCGGTCCTGGGCCAATCGCTTCCAGTCGCCCTGAACGTTAAGTGCCCTTAAGTCCTCCTCAACCGCAAAAAGCCATCGTGTGCGCGGCCTACCACGAAGTCGGCGGCCTCGTCCGGGTTCTCTGTTGAATATTATCTTTGCTTGTCGTTCTTCCGGCATACGGGCAACGTGACCAGCCCAACGCAGCCTGCCGTGTTTTATGCGCTTGACAATATCCACCTCTTTATACACTTGGTACAACTCGTGATTCATGCGACGCCGCCAGATGCCGTTTTCTAGTTTACCGCCGAGTATTGTTCGCAGCACTTTACGTTCAAAGACCCCGAAAGCTCTCCGGTCGACTTCCTTCAATGTCCATGATTCATGGCCATAAAGGACAACCGGAAGGATCAGTGTCTTGTATAACGCGAGTTTTGTTTTCGTTTGCAGGCTACGGGACTTCAGCTGGTTACGGAGCCCGTAGAAAGCCCGACTCGCAGCTGCAATACGTCTTTTCACCTCGCGGGTAACATCATTATCGCATGTCACTAGTGTTCCAAGATACACAAATTCTTCCACCACTTCAAACTTATCACCACCTAGCACCATTTCGCTACCACTAACACGTCCGGACCCACGTTGACCACCAGCTATCATGTACTTCGTTTTTGTGGTGTTGATCGTGAGCCCGATTCTCGCTGTCTCCCTCTTGAAAGGCACGAACACCTCTTCCACTGCCCGACGGTCAATCTCGATGATGTCGATATCGTCCGCGAAGCCAAGGAGCATATGAGAACGTGTGATAATGGTACCGCTTCTCTGCACACCGGCTCTCCTGATAGCACCTTCGAGCGCTATGTTAAACAGCAAGTTAGAAAGAGCGTCACCCTGTTTCAATCCATCTAAGGTTACGAACGATGATGAAATCTCGTCCACCACCCGCACACTTGATTTTGATCCATCAAGCGTTGCACGAATCAGTCTAATCAGCTTCGCCGGAAAGCCATGTTCGGACATAATTTGCCACAACTCGTTTCTCTTCACTGCATCGTACGCTGCTTTGAAATCTACAAACAGATGATGAGTCTGCAAGTTGTACTCCCGGAATTTATCTAGGATTTGACGCAGGGTAAACATTTGATCCGTCGTTGATCGGCCCTCTCGAAAACCAGCTTGGTATTCGCCGACAAAGGACTCCTCATACGGTCTCAATCTGTTGAACAGAACTCCAGACATGATTTTGTACGCCGAATTAAGGAGTGTTATCCCTCGGTAATTGGCGCACTCCAGTCGATGCCCTTTCTTGTACAAAGGGGAAATGAGACCTTCCAACCAACTAGTAGGCATTTGTTCTTCCTCCCATATCCTCGATATGATACGGTGAAGGAGTTCGTGCAGCTGCTCGCTTCCGTGTTTGAGAAGTTCGGCCGGGAGCTCGTCCTTCCCAGCAGCCTTGTTGTTCTTCAGCCCATTGATAGCTTTTTTTACCTCATCTAGCGTTGGAGGTTCCACAGCCTGTCCATCGTCATCGATTTGAATTCTGCTACCAGATCCACTTCCATTATTTCCATTCAACAATGACTCAAAGTACTCTTTCCACCTGGCGGCCACCATTGTCTTATCCGTCAGCAAGTTTCCTTCGCGGTCGTTGCACATGGCGGGAGACGGCGCTGTTTTTCTCCGCACACCATTTACGGACTCGTAGAACCGTCGCATGTTGGTCTCTTCCATAGCTTCTTGCGCCTGAGCAATTACTGCCTCTTCATGCTCCTTTTTCTTTCTGCGATGGATCCGTTTTTCGGCTGCCCTTGCTTCCTTGTACCGCTCTCTGCTCTGACGGGTACCAGACACCAGCATCCGGCTTCTAGCCATGTTCTTCTCGTTCGTCATTCTCTGGCACTCCTCGTCGAACCAACCGTTCCTTGGTCTTCGTTGAGCACCTACCACTTCTCGCGCTACTGTGCTCACTACTCCGTGGACTGACTCCCACAGATCGCTGAGGTTGACGCTTTCGTCGATTTCGCTAATCCGCTCGTCGAGCTTTTGATGGTAGTCCGCTGCTACACCATCTGCTGACAGGCATTGGATATTGAAACGCAACGATTGTCGATTTCTAGAACTCGAGACGTTTGATAATCGCGCTAGAATTTTGCTTACAACGAGATAGTGGTCTGAGTCGATATTAGGACCCCTGAAAGTTCTAACATCGATGACGTCGGAAAAATGTCGGCCGTCTACCAGAACATGGTCGATTTGGTTGCAAAGTTCGCCATTTGGGTGTTGCCAGGTGTGCTTGCGGATATCCTTGCGTGCAAAGTAAGTGCTACTGATGGCCATCCCCCTGGTGGCAGCAAAGTTCACTAAACGTAGGCCGTTGTCGTTGGTAACAGACTGAAGGCTCTCTTTACCAATGATAGGGCGGAAGAAGTCCTCTTTTCCGACCTGCGCATTAGCGTCGCCGATGACAATTTTCACGTCGTGTTTTGGGCATTCTCCATAGGTCTTGTCTAGACATTCGTAAAACGCGTCCTTCACGTCATCGGGTTTGTCGTTAGTCGGTGCATATACGTTGATCAGGCTGTAGTTGAAGAACTTGCCCCGAATCCTCAATACGCAGATCCGCTCGTTGATCGGCCTCCACCTAATAACGCGCTTCATCTGCTTCCCGATCACTATGAAACCGACTCCGTGTTCAGCTTTATCGCCACCGCTGTAATAGATGTTGTATTTGAAAGCGGTGTTAGCGACGGGATCCACCGCTCTGAATTCACGTTCTCCAGATCTTAGCCAACGCACTTCCTGAATAGCAGCCACGCACACACCAACTTTTCGCAATTCACGAGCCAAAAGGCTCACTCGTCCAGGTTCATTTAAGGTCCTGACGTTCCAGGTACCGAGTTTCCAATCATAGTCCTTATTTCGTTGCCAGGTCGGTTGTAGAGGGTCTTGTTTCCCGGACTCGAAAAAATCCCGGGATTCGGGATTTTATTTTTAAAAATCCCGGGATTTCCCGGGATCCCGGGACAAAAATCAAATGTTTCCAAAACGACTACAGAACAATCAGAGCGGGTTTTGAAGCAATGTTCAGTTTTAAAGAGTAGTTTTATAATAACCGAACCTGTTAAAGGTGAATTCTTCTTCATGAATTCTTTTAGGAAAACAACAATGCAATTTTAGAAATTCATCAAAGTTTCACCTATCTGCAATCAAATTTAATGGTAATTTGTTTAAGTTAATTTGAATCGAAAATCAATCGTGATGCATAAGGTGTAGGTAATACCAATCACTATCAAATTTTGCAAAGAAATCTTTTAAAATCCACTCTCACGATTATGCATCTTATTTAGATTGTTGTGTCATATGGAATCTTCATGCTTTTAAATGATTGGCATAATAGCCATGTTAGACGTTAGAGCCACATTAGACCAGGAAAAGTGTAAGGCACTTCGGGCAAAATGAAACGGTTACGGGAAGATAAAAAAAATCAACCACCAAATCAATTGTTTACAAATGGAACAAACCGTAGAGAAACCTGTTATAATTTATTGAATATAACGTAACTAACATGCCGAAGAAACACAACTTTAAGCATTAGTGGTCTTAAATCTCAATAAAACTTTTGAAGAGTAAGCTGAATGCAATAACTAAAATACATTCTTGCATCAACAGTCACAAAAAAAACATGTCCCTTGTTTTGAGCCATTATTTGAAAAAAAAAAAAAATACAACAGCATTTTCTAGTTAAACATGAAATTTCGGGAAATCCCGGGATTTTCGAAAATATCCCGGGATTCGGGATTTTTTAGATCCCGGGATTTCCCGGGATTTTTGTCCCGGGATTCCCGGGACAAGACCCTCTAGTCGGTTGCCGAAAATAACGTTCGTTTCTTCTTCTTTCTCCATTTTTCGTGGTGGATAATGAATTCGGTATGCTACCTTACCGGGGTCGCGCTACCTACATCACGTTGATGGGACTGCCATCTTAGGTGTAGCTGACGTGATACAGCGTTTCGTACTCAGCCGCTGGATACCAGAACAGACGCTGTTTGAGCCGCACCTCCTGGTGTACAGACGCTCAGAACGCACCTCCTCACTCTAGCTGATGTCAGAAGGACAACAGTGCCCAGGCTGCACTACCAGCTAAGTACGCAACCCTTAGCTGGCGGTCTTTGTCATCATTTGACCCGTGGAAGCGCGAGGTAGGAACTTGTGAGGACCAGAGCTGTGTTGGACGCTCCTTCCTGATTGTCGACTCACCATTTTGCAGCCCACATTTGCGTCTTACTTATTTTTATTTCTGTGATTTATTCGTTGCTCAGCTGCTCTTGCTTCCCTACCCGCTTTTAGTCCAGCATTGTACTAGACATTGGGAGCCAACATCCTTCTCAACGTCACTCTCTGGCACTTCTCTTCAAACCACCAACTAATAGGCCGCCTTAGAGCAGTTCCTATCACTTCTAGAGCTGTTTAACTCATCGCTTTGGTGGTATGCAGTTGTAGTTCCGTCTAACAAGACGCATCAGATATTGAAGTAAATCGTTAACTGTATTATGGAGTTCACCAAAGTTGAGAACCGAAACATTGCAACAAGATATTTATTGGATCGCTGATGACATCTGAGAAATGGGCATTTGCCAGAATGTGGTCTGATGGTTGTAATTGGATTACTTCCAGGAGGGTGGTAGGTCATTTGGCATAAAGTCGTTTGGCATAAAGTCGTTTGGCATAATGGTCATTTGGCAACATGGTCGTTTGGCAACATGGTCGTTTGGCATAGTAGTCGTTTGGCATAATGAGTCTGAAATCAAAAATTTCTCAATTTTTTGTTTTTACGTTTCTATTGAATCTTTCTGATGATATCAGGCTTGTTTTGGAGTCAATTGATACAAAATGACACTTTTTTCAACAATCACTCTTGAATAAATTTAAGCATATTAGGAAAGTTATTGCCAATAGTATTTTATTATTTATCCAGAAATTACCCTTCCTTAATATATTAATTCTTCTTTTGAGTTTCGCTATTGGAACAAATTGTTGCACTGAAGATTTTTATATATTTAGCACAAATTTACCCTTCTTTTAATTGTTCTATTTTTTTCTAAATATAATGTAACCATAATTAAAGGTATGGAAACTCTTGATTTAAAATTTCAATAAATTTCTCATTCTTTTATGCATAGGCTGGTCTTTAAACTGTATTTTTTAAGTATTATTTTGTTTCCAACTGACAAAAGGGCGGCAAACGATAACATTGATCTGCTCAAATTATCAATGAAAAGAGAAATCGATTACTACAGTTACTTCGATGGGTTGTGCTACTTTTCCCCGAATGTCGTTTCCCCGAAGGCCAGTTCCCCAAATATCCCGTTTCCCCGACTAGCGCGCTTTCGCGAAATGTTTTTAGCACTCATAATTGTCGTAACTTTATATATTTCAGCGTGGTGAATGAACTGACCATCTAATATGCGCCCTTCTTTATTTAATTGGCGGTTCTTTCGAGTTTTACCGTCCTCAGCATTTTTGCCAATATGTGTATAGCCGAGAATGACAGAATACTTCCTTCTTTAGACTGTTTATCGTTCTTTCTCGTCATTACTTTTCGGGGAAACCAGTTATTCGGGGAAACCAGTCATTCGGGGGAATGGCATTCGGTGAAAAGTAGCACAAACAGTTCCATGATTCTGAACGCACTTATGTCTTTTCGTTTCATTATGCCGCAATAATTTTTGGCGTCCATTCTTCTATTGGTTTATTTATAAATTTTGCCTTCTTTTAAAAATAGGCTGTTCTTTATATTTATACTGTTTTAAATTTTATTATTTAGTAAAGCTAAATGTTAACCATTTTTATATAATGCTGTTTTATCAATTTTTGCCAGATGTGTTGTTAGAATGATAATTATTTTAGAACCTGCCAATATTCAACTTATACTTTTTTTGGGTCAAACGCGTGATCTCCTTCCGAGATATGCTAGAAAAAAATATTATTTCGATCACAAATTTTCCCTACTCTCGATGTTAGACGGTGTTTCAACGCTTCCAAAATTAGAATTAATATTGAACCTTTGAAAAGTTTTGCCACAATTATTTTATTTTAAAGAAGTGTTGTTGATTTGAGCTATGCTGTGAAAAGATTTTTTTTTGCGTTAGAGCCTAAAACATTTCAAATCAAAAATTATCTGCTCTCATCTTTAGGCTATTTTTGCATTAAGTAGCATTGGTAGATCTTTGGATTAGAGCTTTTGATATTTTGCAAAAAAATCCATTCTATTATCAAGTAATTTTCATCGTGTGTTACGTCCAAACTGGTACAGAGCTTGATCTGCAGCGAAATATTCTATGAGCGTTTCCTTGATGAATAACTGCGAACTTACTTTGCCAATTTACTGTTATCAAATATGTATATCGCAACAAGCTCAAAGATACTCTACACCCGTCACGAGTTTTATTTAGTAATGCTCTCTGATGTCACAACAATTTTTGAAATTCTTGGCTTGGAAAATCTCTGAACGAACACCACGCTTGTTTAGAACCTACCTTTTTTTTTTTGCTTTGGGCTCGGTGGTGTTGATCTCGGTAAAAGCTTGTAAAATGCTGATATTTATTTTAAGTCAATCATTATGCCAAATGACCATTATGCTGAACGATCATTATGCCAAACGGCTTTATGCCAAACGGGGTACAATCTTCCAAGAGTGTTGCTCATGAATATCCCTGCAAGTTAAGTAGTAATTGGCCAATGTTATTGTCAACGGTTATAATGGGAAGCATGGTTGGACGGTTCTTGTTCGCAGGAACCCTTCGTGTCTCTGGACAGAGACACATAGAAAAAAGGTTTGATATTCTATCAAAAACGAAGAATATGGTTGCCAATAGAGGTGCAGTGTTGCCAAATGGTGATGATGCTGATGTAATGTACGATGTACATTAGCTAAAAGTTACGGTAGAATTAATTTACCTTGGAATATTTTTGACATTGGACATCGGAGTTTCACGTGAAGTATAAAACCGTACTATGGCCGTGAATAGAGCTGCAAGAACACACTTGTGGTTCTCAACTTATTCAACTTTTTCATTTATGTGACCCCCATTGAGGTTTGACAAACTTCTCGCGATCCATATAAAAGTATACCTTCAAAAGTTTTCTAAAAGTGAAAGAAAAGGTAATAGGTAGGATTTTCTTGTAATATAACCATCATGCTGAATTTGATGTGGACCAGGATTATATGAATCTTGCCGCCAAGGATCATTGAAGAAATAAGAAAATAATCTTTCCAGGCATTCTTTACCCCATTTATTTACAAAAGATGCCTTTTAGTACTTGTCCAAGATCATTACAGTTATGCTTCAAGATATTGTCAATAATCTTTCAAAAGCCCTCGAATTCGATAATGTTTGGGATCTACCAAGGATCTTATAACGTAACATTTGAAAATAATCACATAGGGCAGGAATATAATTTGAATATTTCTACTCATATTCCAAACTATTGGTCCCGGAAAACTTCGTCTTGCCATCAAGTAGGCTGTTGTAAAGCGTCATGGAATCTCCCATACAAAATAGCATCTAGGGTAGGTGTACCAGTTATGGACATAGTGGTTCCCTATTTCGCCTTACGGGATAACTTGAATATTTTCACATTTTGAAAGATTTTGTGTGTTTTAGTAGTCAGATTTAAAATATATCTTGATGTTTAAACATTCAAAAAGATTTAAAATGTGACAGTCATCGAAATTTCACGTATGGCCAAATAGGGAACCACTATGGCCATAACTGGTACACTTTCCCTAGTTATCTCCCGATTGCTCGGTTATTCCTTTTCCTCGCGCTATCACGTCGCATTCCTTGTCAAGTGCAATAGTGTAAAGCTTACACAGCTAAATCCAATGTGGTAGCCCCATCAGCGCGATCGTCCTAGTGTTAGTTGGGACATTCAACAAAACAGGCACGATGGCGCTCTGGCGAGACAGGAGTGTTGGCGTAGGCCCAATAAGCCACCCGTAAAAAAACCTTATTGCGAATAACATAGGAGATAATACGACCCGGAACATTCGTGTAAGACCCACGCGACGAAATAAGGATTACGATTGGAAACTTGGAACATGGAAATTCGAGTCACTTGGTTTCGCAGGTTGCGATAAAGTACATCCTCGTAACTTCGATCGTAGCGCTGCAGGAACTTTGTTGGATTGGACAGAATGTGTGGAAAAGTGGGCATCGAGCGGCTACCTTCTATCAAAGCTGTGGCACCACAAATGAGCTAGGAACTGTCTTCATAGTGTAGGACAAGATACGGCAACGCGTTATCGGGTGGCAGCCGATCAACGCAAGGATGTGCAAGATGAGGATAAAAGGCCGTTTCCACAACTACAGCATCATCAACGTAGGGTCAAATGGTCCAAAATGCCTGTTTAAGGATTTGTGTCGTTTTCTCCTGAAAAGATCCACATTTTAACGCCATTCGAAGTCCTAACAATAACTTTACAATACTTGCTAGCTACCATCATGAAAACATTTTCCAAGTTTGAGTTTTTTCACGGGTTTAAATCGTGTAGAAAAGTTGATTGAAAAATGGGGGTGGTTCAAAATGACCCATGCCATTTAGTATGGAGAACTAGTAGTTAGCAACCAAGTTTCTCCATGAGTATGCTCTGTGGTATACAAACGCTTATTCCTTCATGAAATCATCGGAAAACCTTAATGTTTAGGCAAAAAAGTGAATAATGTTGAATTTCATCGGAAAATAAAGGAAAAATCTTTGAGCTTATGTCCAAGGGTTGTGGCAACAACTCTTGGGTAAACATATTTTAACATCGTTTGGCAAAGAATACAAATTGAAACGTTCTAGGAATGATTTAATGAGGTGAGCCATTTTACCCCATCAGTGCGTCTTAGACCATTTTCCCTGTCCACACTGTCCACACGAAGCGAGCCCCGACGACGAGAAGGAGCCTTATTACGCGCACCAGGTGCAGATATATTACCGATGCTCGCCATGTGACGTGAAAATCGTTGCTGGTGACATGAACGCACAGG
Organism: Aedes aegypti; assembly: GCF_002204515.2. NCBI lineage: Eukaryota > Metazoa > Arthropoda > Insecta > Diptera > Culicidae > Aedes > Aedes aegypti. The sequence goes on from NC_035108.1 coordinate 148,183,218, forward strand.
TAGCACGAGAAGAGAGATATGCAGACTGGTATGCGCTCAAAACTTTCGACGATGATCAACTCCCGTTGAAGCCGAATGCCGCGGTTTAACATCGAGCGACTACCGGACTCAGAAGTAGCCTGAGAATACGCGTAGCAGTTGGAAGTAGTCCTACCAACGGAAGAGCCGCTAGGTGCCGGCATTCTCGATGATGGCTGGAACCACATACGATCCGCAACAGCAGCACTTGGTTTAGCGGCCCCGAATCAGAGAAACGACTGGTACGACGGCGAATGCGAGCAGTTGAAGAATGAGAAGAATTCAGCATGGTGGAGAATACTGCAATACCGCACGAAAGCGAACGAGACACAGAGCAGACAAAACTCGATCTTCCGGAGAAAGAAGTGCCAGTAAGAAGAACGAGATCGCGAAGCGCTGGAAGAGCTGTTTCGTATCGTGCCACATGCTCAGAGACTGTGACGGAAATCTTCTCACGAACGAACGCTAGGCGGTTGAAATATGGCGACAGAACTATGATGAGCACCTCAATGATGGTGTGGCCAGTAGTGAAGGTGGCACGGAAGAAACCTTGGGAGCACGCACGGAGGACGAAAAACTTCCGCCATCAGATCTTTTAGGGATAGAAACGGAGCTTGGACGGTTGAAAAACAAGAAGGCCGCTGGATTGGACTACCGAGCGGGCTGCTAAAATACGGTGGGTATACACTGGCAAGATCGCTGCACTGGGTTATTTACAAGATTTTGGAGAAGGAAGTATTACAAGTCCCTTCTAATCTCGCAGAGGGTTATGGTAAGGTGATGGCATTTCGTATTTACTTATCAACATTGCGTTAGAAGGTGTGACACGAGTGACACGATAAGAAAGTCCGTTGAGCTACTTGATTTCGCCGACGACGTTGAAATTGTGGCACGGAACTGTGAGACGATGGCGAATACGTGCATCCGACTAAAGGCGAATCGGACTGAACATCAATATGTTGAAGACGAAGTATATGATAGCGAGGGGTTCAAGAGAGGACACGGCACGCCCCCCACTTTGAGTTCATATTGACGGTGATGAAATCGAGGTGGTCAAAGGATTCATGTACTTAGGTCACTGGAGACCGCCGACAATGACACCAGCAGAGCAATCCAGTGACGCATCGTTGTTTGAAATCGTACCTACTTTACGTGGAACTCTTCAATCGAGCAAAGTTCGCCATCGCACGAGGCTAACGTACAGCGGATCAACGCTCCCTTGGTGTTTTCGAACGCAAAGTGTTACGGACCATCTACGGCGAAGTGCAGATGAAAGACGTAACGTGTAAAAAGCGGATGAACCATGAATTGCACCAGTTGCTGGGAGCAAAGACTGCATATTTCAATATACAATCAACAACGCCGACCCTCAGTAGGATCCATCACCGTTGATTTTTTCTCAGTGTGAATGCAGCTTTCACAATACACACATGAATCCCATAGAACGTGCATTCAGTTTTCAATTACTTTTTCTAAACTGATTCTCATCCACCTACTGATATTCGGCGGCAGCAAATTCAATTTCGTCTGTGAAAAAATTCATTTTAATCAAAATATCTCTCAAAAACGTCCGCAAATTGCGAAATTTGTGCTTCTATCTTAAAAAAACAATCATAATTCATCAACTGGAGGCATCACATTGCGGTTTTTTCATAGCAGTAATATTACATTCATTTGCCATTTTTAATACTCAATTCTCAGCGCCTCTGGGTGAAATTCAGTATAGGAAAGACACCAGCAGTGGGTAACGCTGAATGGTGCGTGTGTTGCACCCACTCTCTTTCTCGTCGCATTCGCTCTCAAAGTCAGATTGGATTTGTGCAAGCAGAATTTGTTTTCGCACTGATTGGATACAGTGGGGAACCGTAATCCGTACAGGCTCAAAATCCGTACACTTCATACAAATAGACGGACGGATTTAGATTCATTTCTTAGGTGTAAGGATTTCGATCCCAACCCCTGGGAGTCCTAACCATCGTCCACCGCGCAAAAAATGGCAGGATGCGGTGGGCCGAGTATGTCTCCAGATCGTCGGATAGCAACCCAGTGAAAATGGTTCTCAAAAACAATCTGACCGACACAAGACGACGAGGTGCGCTGGGAGCAAGATGGGCCAATCAAATAGAGGACGGTCTGCGGAACCTTCGCTGGCGATGGGCAGCCCTGGAGCGAGTCGAATGGAGATGTCTCCTACGTACAGTAGAGGCTAACCAGGCCTTAGTCTGACTGGTAAGGTAAGCAATAGAGATTTGTTTTTATTTCACATGAATTCAATTAGAAAGCGAGTTTCCTTAAGACTTCTTCAAAGTTCCTTTATCTTTATCCATTTGACACTTACTTTTATTTTTGAGTACTTATTATCCAAAATAGTTAGTTAAGTTACGGCAAACATACCTGCAATAAAAAGAAAACGATTGAGAATTAGTTCATTATAATCAAGGTACATATGTCATACATATGAGATAGTTCTTTGTCTTACATACAGATTTATCAGTATAAAGTGTAAAGTGAGTCACCTAACGGTAAATAATCTCGTCAATTGCTGAACTCTCTTTAAGAAAAGCATTACTTTTGAACATCTTTTCAGAATTCAGACCACTTGGTAATTGCCATAGGGTAATTCCATCCTTCCTTGAACCCAGATAAGGGATGGTACATAAATTATGTCACGCTAGATTTCAACTTTTTTGACACGTTTTTTGTATGAGTCCTCCAAATTTTTTGTAAGGCTTGTCACGCTTGGCTTGACCCCCTCCCCCCCCTCGGAGTGTGACGTAATTTGTGCATGAACCCTAATTAATAAGGTTATGCACAAAAATCAACAAGAAGGGGGAGGGGGTCAATTTTGCGTAAAGACGTTTCTTATTAGGACTTTTCACATAATTTTAACAGCGTACGACTTTAAAGGCATCCACTTTACTTTACTTTAAGGATTTGCCCAATAATTTTCCAAACATTTCACAAAATATTTGTTTAATAATTTCATAGATGACTCATCATGAAGCTTGAGTTACTCCTACCCGGTTTTTTTTCCCAGTCAGACTGCCTGTAATTTAAATTTGTTTTTGAAATGTAGGATTGATGAGGTCAGCGTTGAGATCAATTAGCTGGCATGTAGGAATTCGTTTCCAAGAGTTTCGTAATTTAATCGTCATGTTGTAATTCATTATGTATTTTAAAGCTAGAAGAATAGAATCATGGCACAAGCTAAAGCCTAATTTTAGGCTGTAACACTGGGTGGTATGATAAAATACAATCAACTTTACTCTATGTAGCATCTGCTCAAAAACATTGTCCACACATTTGATTACATTTTAGGTATGAATAAAAAACCTTTTGAGCAGATTTGATTTTTGTACAAAACGCTCATCTTCGGCATGCTGTAACTTTGTTTCCCTCTGAGCAATCGGCATAACATTTTGACAGAGACCTATAAATATCCCTAATTTCATTATAACAAAATATGAAGTTGTTTATACCACCGGCTAAAAAAATAAACACCAGGTGAAATCGCTCCAAAAAATAGTAGTTTTAATAGTTCAAATATCGGTTGTATTTTGAGTTTTTGAATTTTCATTTATTCATCGTTTTAATAATTTCCACTCAAGCTATAAATGAATAAAGAAGACAATCTTTTACAAAATTGTTCCAGAACAAATGTTTACAAAAAAAATAATACTATTATTTTGAGTGATTTCACCTGGTGCTTAACTTTTAACCGGTAGTGTGAAAAATTTCATATTTCGTGATGATAAAATTGAGTATATCTGTAGTTCTTCGCCAAAATTTTATGCTGATTGCTCATAAGGAAACAAAGTTACAGCATGCCAAAATTGAGCATTTTGGATGATAACACTGTTCGACAAAAATTTTTTTTTGGATGGATCAGGGACGCGTTTATATGGGTCTTGAAGTGCAAGAAAAGTATAGAAAGAGGCCGTTTTCAAATGATTTGCAGCACCCCTGTATCATTTTTTGATAAAGCTTGAAAATTTGGAATTTTTAATCACAAAAAGTGTAATAAGCAAAATATCAATATCTTTTTAAATTCAATTATACAACCATCGAATTTGTCAAATCAATATTTTTAGCACTGGATGACTTCAGGGAAACGTGCACCATTTCAGAAGAATATTGGCATCTATTTTGTATATGAATTTGGAATGTTAACGATCATTAAGCAAGTATGTGAGGATGTGCACCATATAAATACTACTTTTTTCTATTTCACACATCTGGTTCATTATATAATATTTATTATAGGTTCAAGAAGAAGCTTGATTAGGATTTTATTCTTTGCTCCATTAGATAAAGCAATGAGCAATGTAATCCAGTAACATTTGATTTCAACAAGGATACAACGACTACGGAAAATTTATGTGTCTGTTATATTTATATGGGCTGGTTGGTCTAATAAACTCTTAGCCTCAGTAATACAAAATTAGGTTAGACACTGTCATGTAAGGGGTCTTACATGAGCTAGTCGGTTTATCAGGAACCGATGGCGAAGTCTATGAAAAATGTGACAATATTGTTATTTGCGATTTCCAAAGATTTTGATACGCACTCATTAAAAATAGATTACCTATCGTGAGGTCCATTTGTTATCAGAATATCCCTAGAAATTACAGACTAACGTAAAATAGCAACCAACAATTCAGCAATCAACAATTTCACCTTTGTTGTGACACCACTCGACAGCCACTCAGGCAGGCACGAGCTCTTTTTGATTCAGTTTGTGCACAATACTAATCATTTGTGAAAACTGGTTAAGTGGTAACATGCCTGCTTCTTACTTGTAAGATGAAAAAAATTCTGGTTAAACCATTCCCAAATCTTTTTTTTTATTGGTTCTACATTTTACATTTTTTCGACAATTTTAATCAAACTTTCAAATGGAGCGTTAGTTTCTTGTTCAATGGGATGTTTTCTTCAAATGGGTTTAGTTGTAAGAATATTGGAAACATAAAGAAGTCGACCATTAAAATGAATTTTAAACTCGTTTCCCTTATGAGGCCAAACGTGTCCATTTATGAACCCCCATTCCCATATCCTCTAAATGAGTAAAAATGCTTTTCGATTAAGTGAAGAAACAATTTACCAATACATTTATGATAAACAATTTTGCGACACTTCACGTAATGTCTGTTTTTCTTTCTTTAAACAGGAAGACATATAAAAAAAGTGTTTTTTATTCATTTAGATTATATCACAATTTTTTTTGAAATTTCTTCAAAATCTGAAAACTGAAAGTTTGATTAAAATTGCCGAAAAATATGTGAAATGTAGAATCAAAAAAAAATCGGAAATGGTTTAAGGTGAAGATGAATCGAAGCCAAACTTCAAATTTTTAATAGCACAAATTCGAATAACCAAAATCTCGATTGAGATGAAAACCTAATCGATTGGTCACCACCAGCTAGCGACCAATTGATAAAGTTTTCAGCTCAAACGGATGTTTGGTTCTCCAGATTTGTGCTCTTGAAAATTTGAGGTTTGGCTTCGATTCATCTTCACCTTAACCAGAAATTGTTTCATCTTACAAGTAAGAGCAGGCATGTTACCACTAAATCAGTTTTCAAAATTGATCAGCATTGTGCACAAACTGAATCAAAAAGAGCTCATGCCTGCCTGAGCGGCTTTCGCAAAAAATGTGACAATGATTACTAAATTATTTATTGCTATGTATTTTCTGTAATTCTTTAATTTTTGTAGGGATATTCTGATGAAAATTAATCTCACGATCAGTAAACTATTTTTTATGAGAACCTATCGAAATATTTAGAAATCGCAAATAACAATGTTATCACATTTTTTACAGACATCGTCTCCTGATAAACCAGCTAGCGCATGTAAGACCACTTTCATGTCATTGTCCAACCTATATCAATTTTGTATTTCTGCTGAGAGTTTATTAGACCAACCAGCCCATACATAAATTTTCCGTAGTCGTCGAATCCTTGTTAAAATCAAATGTTACTAGATTTCATTGCTCATTGCTTTATCTAATGGAGCAAAGAATAAAATCCTAATCAAGCTTCTTCTTGAACCTATAATAATTATTATATAATGAACCAGATGTGTGAAATAGAAAAAAAGTAGTATTTATATGGTGCACATCCTCACGTAATTGCTTAATGATCGTTAACATTCCAAATTCATATACAAAATAGATGCCAATATTCTTCTGAAATGGTGCACGTTTCCCTGAAGTCATCCAGTGCTAAAAAATATTGATTTGACAAATTCATTGGTTGTATAATTGAATTTAAAAAGATATAGATATTTTGCTTATTACACTTTTTGTGATTAAAAATGCCAAATTTTCAAGCTTTATCAAAAAATAATCCAGGGGTGCTGCAAATCATTTGAAAACGACCTCTTTCTATACTTTTCTTGCACTTCAAGACCCATATAAACGCGTCCCTGATCCATCCAAAAAAAATTTTTGTCGAACAGTGTAATCGTTTTCTACTACTATTATTCTGAACACAACTGTACTTCTTACAAATATTAGATTGTGCAACACACGTGTAACAGAGCTAAGTCAACTGATGTTTGTTTTGAGGTTGATAATGATGGCTGGATTTTGCTATCAATTCCTGAAATTCTGATAGGAATCCTAAAGTTCGGAGTATTTGGGAATTCCATGATATATTTTTGAAATGAATATTTTTTGTGATTTTGTTGTATTTTCTGAGATTTTGATAAATATCTAGCATCGGAATAGCTTGGTATTCCAATGGGAATGTTTTGAATTTTTATGGGAATCATTAAGAATCTTGGAATTCAGAAGGAAATGTTGCAATTTTTATGGAAATTGTAGTGACATCTGGTAGTAATAGTTGGAATACAATAAAGATCCTCTCTGAATCAGCAGGATATGCACTGGAAAATATATTTTGAAAATATTCTTATGATGTACCAAAGATCTACATCAAAATTCCGAAAGTTCCTGTCGGCATTCAAAATATTCTAACTATAATTATTGATTTCCTTCGGAATGCTTGATATCATCGAAATTTAAAAGTTTTTTTTACTAGATTTACAAATTGGCATCGGAATCACAAAGGTTCACAATAATTGGCAATGATCCCATCAAAATCCCAACAATGTGTTGGAATAGAGGTAGTGTCGCACCTCAGGTAATAGAATCTTCGGTTGAGAAGCATGCGTCGTCGTAGGTAAAAGTGTGGATAATTTGTTGAGAGAGGTATGATATTTGTGTAGAATATTGAATTGTAAATGTATACCTGGTTTGAATAAAGAGAGTTGCAGCTGCTGATTGAGGTATCAGTCAGTTAGCTGGCCAGTTGAAAGAAACATCTACTGTATTGTATTTCTTTATGATTTGCAATCGGATGTGGACGGGCTAGCCTCGCTAGGATCTGCGTGGTCTTAGCGGACTAGCTCTTCTACACAATGTACCAACGATTCCGATCAAAGTTTTAAGGATTCCCACAGAATTACAAAAGATTCATAACATTACCACTCAATTGCATCGGAATTTTATAATTTTAATCGAACTCAAAAATTTCCCCAAACTGTCCTAAAACAACTATGTAGGAATTCTTGCGGAAATTTCAGATTGGTCATTGGAGTAAAAATGTTCGTACATTGCTTCTGGAGTTCAGAAGAAACTTTCAAAATTTCCTACGGAATATCTGAGATCTCACTTCAAATTCAGAATTTATTTGGAAGTCCAAAAATCGAAAATCACTTTATGATTATAGTAAGACCACGAAACCTGCATATTCCTACTCAAATATCTGTATCCGAGAAACATCTAATCGGAATCCGTTAATTCTTTTCAGAAATCTCTAACTTGCGAAATTTTAAAGCTCACATCGTGTTTCCATAATGTTCACTCAAATGTGAATTACTCCACTTGATTTTTGTAGTAAATGTTACTCTTTAATATCAACAGGCTGTTTGCAGTATGTTCGAAAAGAGTAGTAAAGTAAAATGACACAAACATGTTCCACTCGTGTTCCACATGTAGCATTTACTACCGAGAATGTAAACTAGTAAACTCACCTTAACTACATTTTATTCATACCACCTACTGTTTGTACGTATGCAGCATCGTTATTTTACAGTTTCAAAAATATGTTCAATTAGATCAGTTGAAATATGGTTAAAAAATAAGAATAGATTAATCTGAAGAAACAAAAGAGTCTAAAACGAAAGAAAACAACCACTACCCCTAAGGATTTCTTATACAGTGACTGAAATTGATTGATATTGGACATGGAAATATATTAGTCATCACCGCTGCGCAAAAATCCGGGTATTAATCGAATTTAATCTCCTCGGTATTCCTTCAATTATCTCAACGAGCTCTTGTTGCCATTATCGGCGCATGGCGGCACAGGGCTCCACTCCCGCAACTAAATAGCACCATAACCGATTGACGACTATTGGTCCGCCGTAAAAGCTAAAACTATATTGGCAAACAAGGGAATAATTGCCGCGCATTCAAGGTAATCAAATATGATTAAGTTATGTAAGATATTCATGCCAATCGGCTCCGTTTTGTAGCGTTCATGTTATATTTTTATACAGAATAAACGGCGCGGTGCGGCATTCGATCGTTTTAAACACAAAGCGCTTTCGCTATCGGATTAGATCAGTGCAGCAACTCTTAAAATATGTACAAAGTCCATAGTTGAGTGCAACGGTAGTCGTCCAGAGCTGTGCATGCAACTGCAGCAGTAAGTCGAACCGCGATAAAGATATCGACCTGCGACGGCGACTCGCAAGACTGTGCATACGGAAGCTGACATAGATATCCATTTATTCCGCACCGGAGCCACTGCACCTTAAGCCCTCGGGGACCAAATTAAAGCCTTCGCGTCGTCGTCCCCGATGTTGCCTGTGCTCTGCAAAAATTAACTTCATTGTATGTTTAGATCGGGGTTAACAAATGAGGCGAACTGTGAACACGTGGCATCTCGGGTGGTTTGCACACTGTAAAACGTGTTGGAAGGCAGAACATGGTGTCCGTCGAACAATTATTAATTTAATAATTTCGGAACGACGACGACGTTGTTGGTGCTCGTTCTGCGCACATAATGACACAATAAATATATCTCATCGCCCCGAGGGCAATACTTTGAACATACACGCTTGAGCAGCAGCGGTCCCATTAGGTTTCCATTACTCATCCACTCTCACATATGGTGGTGACCGATCGATACTCTACGCTTACTAAAGCTTTAATTAACCGCAATTTCCCGCGCCGTTTAATGGACGTGTCTCATACCTAGATACCTACCGGGCTGGTGTCCGGACTTTTTGTAGCTGCCATTGAATGAAAAACGACCGATCCGTTGATTAGCGCGGTTGACCATCATCCTGGAGCAGGGGTTCCCGACTTTTTTTTTTAGCTGCAATCCCCTTTCAAGTACTACAAACATCTCGCGAACCCCTCCACGAGAATGTTCATTAGCTTAACGTTAATGGAAACAAAACAGATGTCCACATTGTAAGCAGTGAATAAAATTATCTTAAAATGATTTGTACATGGAAATGGAACTAACTGATATGACACTATTACTTTGGAGGTACGAATTCTGAGGAGATGCTGACGATGGAATCTCTAGACATCATTGAACCGTGGACGACTATAGTCAAGCTGCTCATCATAAAACGGAGGAGGTGTTGGTCAGCATCTGCAAGGTGGTTCAGCAGTTCGAGATCAACTAAGGAGGATACGTAATCGGAACGATCCCCATCTGCATCACTCTGGCTGAGGACATAGCCAGCAAAGAGAAACAAAAAATGTGAGGAATACCATCAGATTGCATACAATAACCAAATGGCAGCAGGAGTGGAACAACTCGGAGAAAGGTAGTGGACCCACAGGCTCATTATTAACGTGTCGGTGTAGACGATCAGAAAACATGGAGAAGTCAACTTCTTCCTGACACAGTTTTTGTAAGGCCATAGATGCTTCCGAAAATATCTGGGTACGCAGTCTTCACATTGTCCGGTTTGTACAAATATAGAGGATACATCGGAGCATTCGACTGCCCTCGATTCAGGGATATACGAAGCGAGATGATGTCAGGAACCGCAAGCGTCCTAAATCTGGACAACATCGTGCAGAACATATACCAGGAGGCTAGATCCTCCTTTGAGGACTTGACTGAGTAGCACGGACATAGCGTAGTATCGATAAAAAGGCGTCGGGGCTCCTGCAACCTGGAGGATGCTCCAACCGGAATTGCAGAATCGACCCCTGCACTTGGCCGTCCAACGTCGAGGCGGACTAGGCTGAGCCCATCGCCGGGGTCTAGCTTAGTAAATTCGCGAAACAGCACCGGCAAATGGTCGTCGGGGCGCCAGTGAACCGAAAGTTTCCGTCCATTGGAATGTCGGTCCTGCGATTCGGCATCTACCCAGATAGCATCGGTTCGGGAGATCTTCCACCGCCGGAGAAATCTTCGTTGAATTAATCCACCGCCGGGGACTACTCTGAGCAGTACGTAACGTATCAGCTTGAGCTTGAGCTTGAGTCGTCGGAGCGCCAGTGAATCGGAAGTTATCCTCTAACAGGAATCGCTGGACCGACTTCGGCATTCCACCGGCCAGTAACGAAGAATCAATAAATGCGTAGTCAGAGTAGGCTAACTTCACCGCCGGAACTTGGCCGAGAAGCATCGGTAGTACCCAGAAGTTTTATATGCTAGACGAACATTTTACCAACTAAGATTTCGAGCCACTTGGTAACCCGATAACCAGAATGGGGATTTGAATTCGAAACTTGTAACCAAATACCTACCATTCCGCTCGATGACTCGTCATGGCATCCAAGACTTGACTGCTCCATGCCGATGGTTGAACAGGTCATTCTGCTTGTGATTCTTAATCACCGAGGCTACAGGATCAGGCTTCTTCAAAAGGTCCAAAGTAGTACGTACCGGTCGTCCTAGGAATGCTTCCGGAGACACCGACTGTGGTGTGTTTCGTTTTTGTGTTGAACGGTACACGAAAAGGAATGTCTGCAAGTGCTCTAGTGTAGGCGAGCTTTCCCCTTTACTGAGCTTCTTGAAACCACGCTCGAGGTAATCGACGAATGGCTCCGCTTGGCCGTTGGACTGTGGTTGACAAGGAGCAGTGCGAAGGGGAGCAATACCATTTTCACTGCAATACTGCTGGCACTGCACGCTGGTGAATTGTGTGCCGTTGACCGAGTCCAAAGTATTCAGGTTGCCGAAACAGGAAAACGTCCCATGCAGCAGATCCAATGGTGATCGATCGAATACGGAAGATTTCGGACCACTTGGAGTAGGTGGATGCCTACGAAATAGTAGCTCCCATCGATTGGGCCAGCAAAATCGAGGTGGACACGTTGTCACGGTTTCACTGCTAGGGGCCACGATTCCAGGGTTGCTTTCGTTGGAGATTTTATTGCTTCAGCACACGCTGACGAACGAATTGCGCTATATTGTCGTCCACATTAGGCCAGTAGATGTACCTGCGGGCCAGATATTTCATCCGGTCTATTTCTGGGTGTCCCCGATGTAGCTGTCGAATTATCTGTTTGCAGAATTTGAGTGGCACGACGATTCGATCACCGGACATAACGCAGTGGTCGACGATTTGAAGTCCATTTCGTGTAGTGAAGTACTTCTTGACATCAGGATCTTCAATTTACTCTACATGATGGGCTGGCCGACCTTGGAGAAAATACACCACTTGTTGGAGAACTGTATCTTTTAGCGTTTCAGCCACTATCATCGGATACGTGACTGGAAAGTTGCTGCTGGTGTCGTCGAGAATTGCTTTTGCTACGTATTCGACGTGCACGGCGACTATCACGTAATCTTCATCTGGTCTGCCATGACATCTGTCGAGACAGGAAATATGCGTAGCCGAAGTTCGTTGACGCAACATGCTTGATATCGAAACAGTACAACAGAAGTGTCAAGGCCCAGCGTTCCAAGTAGTTTGCTGTTCATACCGGAATCTTCTTCTTTTAACCGAAAGCCTTGAGGAGTGGTTGATGGTCGGTCTGTAAGAGAAAGTGGCGTCCGTAGAGCATTTTGTGGAAACGAGTAACCGCGAAGACCAGAACCTATGTTTCCTTTTCCACTTGACTGTAGTTCATGAGAGGCATGAGCGATTGCCTTCACCTCACCGTTCGGGAATCGATGTGTGATGACTGCGCCAAGACCGTACTTCGGTGCATCTGCTGGGAAGGGTCGTAGTGGGTAAGCAGCAGGTCGGAGAGCAGAATGGCCTTGAACTGATCGAATGGCCTTGAACCAGCGGGTATCCTTCTAGAGCAGATTGTCCTGGAGTGCCCGTAGCTTCTTCATCTGCTTGACGAATCGATCGAAGTAATTCACATCAACGGGTAAGAATGAAAAGCGGGGTCCAGATAGCCGTAGCGGTAAACGCGCAGCTATTCAGCATGACCATGCTGAGGGTCGTGGGTTCGAATCCCACTGGTCGAGGATCTTTTCGTAATGAAAATTTTCTCGATTCCAAGGGCATAGAGTATCTTCGTACCTGCCACACGATATTTTTTTTTTCTTCTAAGCAATGGGGGGATAATCTGCTCAACAGACTCCGGACCGAAGTCCGGGGGTGTGGGGTTGGGGACCATTTACTACATGCTAGCAGTAAACAGGACTACACCCCCGACCCACTAAACCATTTCCATTGCCGCCAAACGCTTCGTTTCTCTGGTACCACCAAGAAGGCATTGCTTCGAAGAGGGGCTATTGCACATCGCATCCTCCAGGTTAGCTGCGTAGCCATGCAGCAACGAATATCGATGACACGCTTAGGGGGGTCCACCAAGGTAGCATGCAGGCGCTTTGCCAGCTTCCCAGGTGGTCCTCACCTCCCGTTGTCCGCTGAAGACGGGCAGGGTCGACCACTACGCCCGCGCCCAGCTGCACCGCACACAGCTAAAAATATGTTGTAAATTTAAGTTTATTTTCATGCACATATTTGGAGCATCAAAATAAACCTAAATTTCAACGACCAATCCATTGTTTTTCAATCGAATTCACTTTAAATTTACACCATCATGTAATATTCAACCATTTTTAGTTGAAAATTGAATGTATATTCATTTAAATTTACACAATGCTGTAACAACACACGAATTTGATTTATTTTTACAGTAGACTTCAGTTTACATCACATTGAAAATTAAATACTTTTTTCTGTGCAGGTATCAAGAACTGATACTGCGGGCTTCGCAATTTGACCTACTGAAGTCTCAGGCCCTATCAGCTAGCACCAGCTGGGATTGCTGACGAAGGGGCCTCAACCTGCCCCGAACAACCGGAGGCTCGTATCCAACCCAGTAGGCCGGCGCCACGACAGCAGCGCTACCAGGATGTTCTTCCCACGGCCACTTAATCGCTGTAAGGGTCGATTTCGACCGTAGGGCACCGGTATGACCTACGTAGCTGACTGCGAACCCTTGGACCACCTGTTGATTAGCGTCTGCACTAGCCACTCCTCGAGTCCACTCGCCACCTCCTTTGCAGTTCCGAGACGGCAAACATGCGGTCACGCATTGTGCGGAAACGCGGGCACACGAACAAAACGTGTTCCGCCGTTTCCTCTAAACCTGTACAAACTGGACATTCGGGAGAACCCGCATGACCGAAACGGTGTAGATATTGTCTAAAGCAACCATGAGTCCCACGCACGCTGCCATTTAACCATGGAGGCCACTCTGGCAGTCATGCGTATGCCTCTTGTGCCGCGCCTTTCGAAGCACTCTATGTCTTCCATGATAAGGATACCAATAGGCACCATACCGGTGATAACGCAGAGTGCATCGTGTGACACGTTATGGTACGCGCTCGCAACCCTCAGGCACATTAGCCTATAAGAACTCTCTAGCTTGCTACGGTAGCTATCGGTACTTAAAGCCGGTCCACCATACATCAGTATGGACGAGGCGACACTGGCAAGAAGCATTCGCTTACTGGCGTACACCGCAGAGCTATTGGACATCATCCGGGACAGTGCCACAATAGCTGTGGAGGCTCTCTTGCAGGTATAATCGACGTGGCTACCGAAGGTAAGCTTATCGTCGATCATCACCCCCAAGTGTTTGACGGAGCGCTTCGAAGTGATCGTGCAGTCGCCTACACTGATCACCGGTTGCTGCACCGACTTTCGGTTGTTGACAACAACCGCCTCAGTTTTGTGGTGAGCCAATTCCAGTTTCCTGGAGCTCATCCACTCCTCCACAATTGCGATCGAGTGGGCTGCAGTCAATTCCACTTCTTCGATCGATTCACCGTAGACCGTAGACACCGTAGATGCCACACGATATACACATGCAAAAATGGTCAATTGGCAAAGAAAGCTCTCAGTTAATAACTGTGGAAGTGCTCATAAGAACACTAATCTGAGAAGCAGGCTTTGTCCCAGTTGGGATGTAACGCCAGAAAGAAGAAGGGTAAGAGCGGAGCTGCTGGACTTCTTTCGGTGGCTACACCTAGGCAATGGTTTCCGTTTTCAAAGGATCGGGTTAGATACCATTCTTATCCATGATATGTCCGAGGAACTCGATCTGGGAGAGTGCGTAACGGCAGTTTTTGAAACCTAAGTGAAAACCATACTCACAAATGCGCTCAAGAACGGCGTGAGATTGCGATCGTGTTCCTGATTGGTGCGACCAGCGATGAGGATATCATTCAGGTATGGCTTAACTCCAGGTTTGTCAATGATGCGCTGTTAAACGCCGGGTGTCAAGTTGACTCCAGGGGGCAGTCGGTTATACTGAAAAAGGCCACGATGAGCGTTCACGGTGAGCGTGATTCTTCCTCTACCTCGACCTGCCGGTAAGCGTCGGATAAGTCGAGATGTGTGAAGTACCGTGCACCAGGTCATCAGGATGAGGCAGTTCTGGAGCCTTTCAAATTCTGTATCTAGCTTGCGGAGTGCAGCGTACGCCACTGGTCGCTTCGGGTATTAGGAAGGAAATGCGTCAGGTACAGCTTCAGTTGCGCTTTGGTGCATTACCCAGCGTGTTTTGGAATACCCCGGGAAGTGTTGCTTGAATTGAGTAACGTATTCATCGGAATGTTGGAATGCGCTGTCCGAGTTGAAAATGTGACTGGTTTTGGTAATACTCTTGATGTTGATACCGGCTTGGAACTCGACGCGAAAGTCGAGATTGCCACCAGATGCCGTGATAGCGTCAGCTTCATGACGGTCTCCTCCAGCGTGTAGTTCCGGGGTGGTTGAGAAGAATCGTATTGACGTACAGTCTGGTCTCCTATTAGACACATGGTTGGGGCGTTATAGGAATCCGCGTTGTAGGAGACCCAGTGCTTATGGGATTTCATCAACTTGGGGGTGCGTTAAGAGATTTTACAGTATTGTCTTCGGCGGAGTTCCAGCACTTAGTACAATTTACCTTTAGGATTTGAGGTTCATCTTTTTAGTTGAGAACTTGGCCGGTTGGGTCGCCTTTTCTGACTTGGAATATAAGAACCTTTAGGGATAGGAATGCAAATTTTGTAACACTTGTTATCTCTAGATCCTGATGTTGTAGAAGGTTGGTGTCATCGGAAGAGTTTTGAAGTAGCACAAGGGCTAACATTTTTTGAGACAAGAGATTCAAGATTTTGTCGCCAGGTGGTGCTAGTGATGAAATTTTTGTTTTGTGGATAGGTCAGCACCTGACCACTTAGAAAAATGGCGTCTGCGGCAACGTTATTCAGTAGCTTTTCTCTATTTTCGTGGTAAAGGTTGGAAGAGCGTCAAGTGGTTGAAATCGCCTTGAAAAATGTATCTCGATCCTCCCTTGTTTGCTGGTGGAAAAATCCCGAAATTTTTGGCTCAAATAATGTGCCCTTGTGCTACTGAACAACTTTTCTGAAGACGCCATCTTCATAAGTGGTCCACAAAACAGGCTAGGTCTGCTACAAGAAGAATACAATTTTAATGCCAAAATATCATCGTATAATAATGAATAACACTAAGTTAAACAAAAACACAAGCTTATTTAATATTAATGTTACGTCTGCAATACGGGAATTCTTGTTGTCTTAATCCACGCTGCTGTCAGGGATTGGATGCGACTCAAATCTCTTTCAATGCTACACGCGCTGCTGTGGGACAGCACCTTAAATTCGAAAGAGACGTGCACGAGTAATTTATCTCCAATGCACTCTGGTAGTGTTGACTCGCAATGTGCTTTGGACTGCGTGGTATCGAATTGTCTCATTCGCAATCTTTGCGTTTCGTACACGCGTCCATTTCACTAACTTGATTCCATTTCACTAACTTTCCATGTAACTCCGTGAATATTTGCTATTTTGTTCCTTATCCGAAATAAGGGTACACATGTTTTTGGATTTTTTTGATCAGGGTGACCATTTCCAAAATAGGGTGACCAGAAAAATCGCGACTTTGCATTTTTTTTTATTTTTAACGAATCATAACTTTTGAACCGCTTGACCGATTTTCAATTTTCTTGAACGAAATGCAAGCTAAAGATTTTGACTTTTCAAGAAAAGAATATAATTTCACAAAAATTGGTTTTTTACTTGAAAAAAAAATAAAAATTTCCGTTTTTTCGTGTTTTGAAGGCCTTGAGACAAAAGGGGCTATTGCTGTTCTCTTTTTTTCTTGAAAGTTCGGGAAATTTTATGTTTACTGTAAAATTTTAAGCGATGTATGTTTTTTTAGTTTTTGAGATATTTTTTTTTTTGAAAAAAAAATATCAGTCATTTTTTAACGGCACACACTGTAAGTCTCAGCGCATTAGATTTTTTATTTAAAAAGATCATTACTTTTGAACAGCTCAACCGATTTTCAATCTTTTTTTATGGAATGAAAGCTTAAGATTTCAACTTCTCATAAAAAATATAAAACTCTACATGAAACTTTACATGAAAAATATAAAAATTTCCTAAAAAACTAGAAATTTCTATTTTTTTTCATTTAATGTTTTTTCAGAGTTTTATATTTGTTGTGAAAAGTTTAAATCTTAAGCTTTCATATCATAAAAAAAGATTGGAAGTCGGTTGAGCTGTTCAAAAGTTTTAATATTTTTTAATAAAAAATCTAATGCGCTGAGACGATTGTGCCGATAAAAAATGACTGATTTTTTTTATTTTCAAAAATATATTTCTCAAAAACTAAAAAAAAATACATCGCTGAAAATTGGATAGTAAACGTAAAATTTTCTGAACTGTCTGTCCCGAAACCTTCAACACACGGAAAAACGGATTTTTTTTTCAAGTTAAAAAAAATGTGAAATTTTATATTTTTCTTGAAAAGTCAAAATCTTTCGCTATAATTTCGTCCAAGGAAATTGAAAATCGGTCAAGCAGTTCAAAAGTTATGGTCACCCTAGTCAAAAAATCCAAAAACACGTGTATCCTTATTTTGGATAAGGAACAAAATAGCAAATTTTCGAGGAATACGGTGACCCACTAGATCGGTTTTTAATGTATATATGTAACTGTCAAAACACTCAAACAGGATGAACAAAAAGTCTGGCAAAATTGGCAATTTGTCTTTTTTCGTATTCTCGATTAAAAATCTGGCAGTATTTATATATTGTTCAGTAGTTCAGGTATTATTATGGTATTATTGAAACCGTACTATACTAAAAAATTGACGCTTATATTGAGCTGTTCGGTAATCCAATCCGCATGGTTATTAAATTAATTAAGGTACCGTGGGGTAAGTGGATACAGAAAAATCAAAAGTCAACTTCATTGTTATGTACAGCTAACGTGAATAATGCAATTCAAATTTTTTTCTGTGGATAACAAATGAGGGACTAATATTCTTCAAATCGTCATTTATTTCGATTTTTCTGATTGTTATGTATTGAGTACGAGGGACTTGAAAATTTGCGCCAAATGATCCACTTGCCCCACCATGGTGGGGTAAGTGGATCACCAATAAAAAAACTTTTGTTCTCAAAACAAATGTGGTGTAATTATGTATAGTACGAATGATATTACTATTGATCTTGTAATTAGTGCTAGTAGTTTTACATTTTCATACTTTGAAATTAAAAAGTATCTTTATTTAATCAAGATATATGTATATACATATTTTATACATTGATTCCCACTAATTCGAACAAAAAAGATATTGTAGCTTGAATAATTTGAAGAAAATTCATCCATTTATAGACATAAGTTATAAACAAGTATGGTAGGATTATTCCTAATGATGTTTTATAAAACACTCGTAGTTTAAAAATATTAGTTACATTTACTTTTGAATAACAAACTGAAATCCTTTTATTACATTTATGAATAAATTTGTATCATCTGTCTAGGACAATTTATATGGTCAAATTAGGTACGATTATATGCTTTCAATTGGAAAATTTGTATATTTCGCTCTTCTACAACTCAGTTTAGATAAACGACGGAATGTTTCGTGTAAATTTTAAAATTATTATTTTTTATATATCAGAAAGGTTAAAAAACTTTTAGGTGGATTAATTCAAATTTTCTTTGGACAATTTGACAAATTTAAGCTGGGGATGAATAAAGTTAAGGGAAAACAACATTTGCGGATACTAAAACTTTTAAAAATTATCGTAAGCAGTCTGCCAATAAATAATAATAATACTTGATCCACTTACCCCACCCCATTAAAAAGTAGGGGCAAGTGTACCATGTAGAATTAATCTGTATTTATTTATAAAAATCACATATTTTTCATTGTGAATCATTCAATTAGAACTGAAATGCTCACCACGTGTCGAAAAAACTAATATTATTCGACTTTAGACAGAGATACAGTGGATTTTTGATTGATGGAAAACAATTTTCAAAATAATTAATTTTTGAAGCTAACAAGTTTGCTTGTGTTAGTGTACGTGCAGTACTAGTTTTGCAATAGTATCAGTGTGGGCGTAAGAATATAACCTAAAACGAAGCAACGGTGCGAAAACATTCAACATATTCAAGTATTAATGCTTAATATTGACGAATGATCCACTTACCCCACTGATACACTTCCCCCACTGTACCTTAACTCATTAAGCGTGGTAAAGATGGACAAATCATGGATGAAATCATGGAAATAATCCACGTGCTCGGCTGGGATTTGAACCCAGGACTCTTGTATGCTAGACGAGCGCTTTAACAACTAAGCTATCGAGCCACTTGGTGACCCAATAACTGAGTTGGTTACAAGTTTAGAATTCAAATCCCTACAGACCACGCGGACCCCTTTCATAACCCATATCCATCCATCTCATGAGAGAAGAGCGAGCGTTTTTTTTTTTTTAAGGCACTCTGTGCTTGTGGCCACTACTGTGCCGGAATTAGTTGATCTGTAGCTTCTTCTTTACCGATACAGATCTATTTTCAACTTATCTATTTTTACATTTTATTTTCACTCTCTCCTACTCTTTTACTCTCACACCGAGCAGGTAGGAGAGCTCTGTTGTTAGTGAGGCTAGTTGCCTGCGAAGAGGGTCAGTTTGTCTCAGTCACCATCTGATACTGACGGAGGATGGATGTGCTCCCCAAAGCACAGTCCTCCGTGAGGTGTCTTCTGGGAATCGAACCCATGACCTTCCGCTTATGAAGCGAAAGCGTAACCTTAAGGCTACAAACCCCCCTAGCGAGTGCGATTTATTTAGTGTTGAAACTTAACTTTCCATAATTTCACCCATAATTTGTCCATCTTTACCACGCGTAATGAGTTAATTAATGTACTATACTGTTTGAAACAATTGGGTCCTAAATTTTTTAATGAAATCTTGTTTTTATTCAATAACACGAAAAAGCATCTTACTGCAACTACTGTAGCAATTTTTCCCGCTCAAATAACGGCTATATCATGTTTAAACTTTAATTTAAAAATTCGGTCCATAAATGAACCTTGACACTTAAGATCATGTTTGACGTGCGCTTAGGCGACAAAAACACCACAGGGGTTTTAGTTTTAACACTGGGGTTGTTCCTGTTTGACATTTCGGAAGAGACACGGAAAACAAAATACACCCAAAATTTGAGTTTAAGCCAAGGGGTGTGACAAAATCTAAAAAAATGTTTTTTGGGCTCAAACCAACGAAAACATTAGAAAATTGAGTGAACATGTGTTATTGGCCTAATCTTAAGCATTTGGCACTAAAATTGGGACAGGGCTTTAGGATCCTATTGCAAATATTTCATTGAGGTTATTGCAAGAACAGCTGAACTTATACAGAACAATGCTACTCGGAAATGGGGACGGACCTGGTGTAGTGGTTAGAACACACGCCTCTCACGCCGAGGACCTGGGATCGAATCCCATCCCCGAGATAGTCACTAAAAATTTCAGTGACGACTTCCTTCGGAAGGGAAGTAAAGCCGTTGGTCCCGAGATGAACTAGCCTAGGGCTGAAAATCTCGTTAATAATGAAAGAAAAAAAAATGCTACTCGGGATCAATTGATCAGCTACTGGAGCATGCAACAGATTCGGTAGATCAAACACTACTCACCCGAGATGCGATGCACTCAGACGAAATCCGAAACTTTGAGGCATAATGTATTTTTTCTAAATTATTTATTTTCAAAATATTCGAGAATTAACTTTTTGCCGTTTTTGTTAAAATGGGTTAATTTTAATAACATGAAATATTCAACATTTGAATAATTTCTTTACAGTCCTAAATTGAAGTTACATCCCACATGCAGTTTGAATATCAGATCATTCAGATGGTATAAATTCATTCCCGGATCAAGAAAAACAAAACAAAGACAATGACTTCGTGACCCCCTGAGAAGTCGCATCAGCCCACTAGAGATCCGCGGAGCACTGGTTGGAACACCCTGTCCTAGAGACCTCTCTCCTGCCACTAGAAGACAGACCATCGCATGACAACGCAACAGGTTACCCGCAACAGGGAGTACAAGGAGACGGCGGCGGGGTCGCCACAATTAGAGCGCGAATCGTCTGGACACTCCCAGACAAGCGAGTCGTCATCAGCTGTCGCATATGTTGTGGCTTTTAGCCCGGGGACAATTTTAAACGATAAGATGCGTTCGCGTTCGGTAAATTCCTTTCAAATGGAGACGGGATGGCAGTCGATGGCCAAGTGATTTCTCGGTGCTCTTTAATTAATAAATCATAAGACTCGAAGAGTGGGCCCCCATGTTGGCTGTTGGCTCTGGTGTCGGGAATCTACACGGCGTGGGATAAGGCTATGAGCTATCAATTGAAGATTGTTATCACGAGTGCGTGGAATGACTACCAATCGAAATGTAAGTTGATAAGCTGTTGATGGATAGATGTTGTTACTTTTTGGACGTAGCTAATCCATATATTAGAGTGCTTCTAGTAAACATCATCGGCCAATACACTTGCAGTTTTTGCGATTCTCGTACATTGTACATTGCAATAAATCTTCGCGATCGAGTTACGACAGAGTTTACTCCATTTTAAACCACAAATGTAGATGAAAATGCGGCTGATTTTTCGTAAAACACTAACGACGCTCTTATCATGCATTATGCGATATTTTTGGGATGTTGTAGGTCATCTCAGCTGTCCTTATCATAAAGTATAGAACTTATGGTGTACAGCCGAATCAACAGTTTTCCCTATTCTTAGTTCCTATCAGTTACCAAATCACCCAGGAGTTCAGAACATACGCCACACGCAGATTCGAAAAGCGAACATTCAGAAATGACATCCATTTCTTGAGGGAGAGGTATGGAGGATCTCCAAAGTGTGACACTACGGTTATGAGGTATTGGAAAAAAATGACAGATGGGAAGGGGAGTCTTCTTTTTATTGGAATTCTGTCTTTACTGGGAGAGAGCCTGCTTCTCAGCTTAGTGTTCTTATGAGCACTTCCAAAGTTATTAACCGACAGCTTTCTTTGTCAAAGTTGTCATTTTCACATTCGTATATCGTGTGGCAGGTACGATGATACCGTTTTGATTCATATTACGGACACTTAAGGCTTCAGTGAAGTTCAACTAATCTTTACACATATATATCGACTCTTTCTGTCAAAACTTAAGCGTAATCAGGCCTTGCAAACACTTAAGTTTCGAATGGTGGGTGAAGACTTGAATTCCACATCTTTGATTCATATTAATCAATAAAAATTTTCGTCCTCTTCATGATTTTTATTCCGGACACAACCACACTTTCGCTTCATATTCCGGACACTTTGATTCTAATTCCGGACAACTCTTGAAAAACACAATCAGAATAGTCAAATCATTAATTAAACGCACTTAACCGTTAGAAAGACGTCAAAACTAATTGAACATTGTAAATTTTCATGGATTGCTATGTAAAATGTTTATAAAAATCATCTTTCAAATTGGGAACTTTTTGACGGCGCATTTTGAAACATTTCGAGTGAAATCTTTCCCATACAAAGTAGAGTGTCCGGAATTTGAAGCTGTCCGGGATTCGAATCAAAACGGTACTCTATGCCCGAGGAAGTCAAGGAAATTTACATTGTGAAAAGATCCTAGACCGACCGGAAATCGCACCCAGACATCTTCAGCATGGCAGTGCTTTGTAGCCGCGGACTCTAACCACTCGACTAAGGAAGGCCCCATTTACATTCTAGCGCTGTACACACTGAATCACATATCTTACGTAGAGTGTGATTCTATGTAAACTCATCTGAGAACAAACACTCATAAAAGACTTGCGCATTCATCAAGCAACGAACCCACCATCTCCAGCGAACAGGCCGTCCTCCCCAAAGATTTCTCATTTCAGATATGCTCCTCTGTGCAAGCCATTCCGGGAGGAGAATGTGCCACTTTTTCTGCTGGTGCTCATTAAAAATCGTCATTTATGAGATGTCCTGTGTCGATTGGAGTGCAATTTGTATTCCCACCTGCTGGGAGTCTCATTAGGATTGTATGGATTGAGGAATTCCCATCGAGTAATGTATATTAGATTGGATTCTTTCGTGATAATCAAAAATAGGAAACAATTAAAGCTAAGATTACAGAAAACTATAAGTTTTCAAGTAATGAATGGTAAATTGAATGAACAGCCAAAAGAAGATTTCAACTCCATCCAAAAAAATGCCATAAATTTATTCTCCTGAAAACGATGTTTGATACTGCAAAAAACTCACATTCTTTGCATGTTTGCCTTTAAAATTGACATTTCTTCTTTAGCAAAATTGATCGTCACTTGCGGTTTTTGAGTGGAATCGAAACAAAATTCCAGCGCTCTTGTCGTTTTTCGTCTCGTCATATCAGTTCGTGTACCTTTTCCCGATGGAGCTTTTCAAGCAAAGAACATCTCAAACGATTCACAAGTTAGGGGGAGATCCCCCAGTACCGGACACTTAAGCCACTAAATTCATAATTCGAAAAATATTGATTTTATGGGCTCGTGTTACCCATTTATGATAAATATTATCATTTTTATAGTGTACAAAAATAAATTTGAAAATATAAATATGAATTTTGACACTGCATTTTGATGATGAATTTTAGTACCAAATTGATCGATCTCGAAAGGTGGCACCCAATACCGGACACGATCTAGAAATGCCTCGAATTCTGTAAATTTGTACATCATTGAATGTGTACACTATAGGAATAGTTTATAATTACCAATTCAATGCATTTGCAACATTTACAAGAATAATTTGAGTTTTTCTTAGTTTGCAAGATTCCCATCAAAAACCTCTTTCATATATGATGAAAAATAGCACATTTTACGATGATGTTCTGAATGTTTATTCTTCTTAGTTTTATTGCATGTTTGATACCATGAACGACGGAACCCATGAAAAATGAAGGTATTCTGAAACACTGATGCAATAATTACAAAGATATCATATAACAAAACATGCTGTCCGAAACTGAGGGACAGGAGGTGCTTAACCAAAATTGTAATCTGTCCATATTTAGTTCAATTATGGTACAAAATACATTCATATTATCAAATTAGGATTATGTTCGATCATGCTTACGGGATCCAAAGTATTTTTTCTTATTCAAAATATTTACTAAATAGGCTCAAAATTAAGTGGATACGTCAATTTTTTAAAGATTTTCAAACTTTTCTACTTTTTAAAAAAGGTATGCATATTTTAAGGATGTGTTATTCTACGCCAACATTAGTCTACATAAAAGCTATCTTTTCTACTAATACACCATCTTGATTGGACCATGATTTCTCAATGTTTCGACTTTGTCCGGTATTGGGTGCTGTCCGACACTGGGGGATCTCCCCCTATTTATTTTGTGCGTGTGCTTCCAAATGGGTTGGGCTTTACCTCCAAGTCTACCAGAAAACTAACTAACATTGAACAACCTTAACGTGCAACATAAACATTTGGCTTCGAGCATCGAGGCGACGAGCAAAAAAAAACGATATTACGCCAAACATGTCTGCCTTCTGGCCCCGTTGTTGGCTTCTGAAGTTCGTAGACTGGCCCAATTGGCAGCAGACAGCCATCGTGATCGTGTTTTGATGAATGACAAGACATTTTATTGCTCCCGTCAGTCAACTCGGTAGCACTGGACAGCGGGGTGCATTTCCTCCGGGGGTTTGGAAAAAAAAGGCTGTAGGATCACTGAATGTTTTGTCATAAACTTGGCTGCGCTTGATTTGTGCTATGTTCAATGGTAATAAAAATCTCTCTAATAAACGAGGGCGATTTTGGCCGGAAGATTGATATTTGTAGACATTGCAGATAGGATTTGTTCACGGGTACAGGAGATTGACAAGTGATTCGTAGAAAATATATTACTTCCTGAAGTTGTTTGGTCGTGATACAGAGTAGACGACTGCGCAGTGAGTAATTTTTTGAACTTTTCCTTAATCATTGAACCTCTGAATTCACAAGTTCCTTCTGGAAAAGAGAGTTTTAAAATTGTCGTACCTTCGTGCTGCGCGTTCACGAATTCTCTCTGCACTTGGAAGTTTTTTTTTTAAAATACCTTAAGCAATAAAACAGTACTTTTCAGTGCCAAAATAAAAAACGGTACTTTTCAGTGCTACTAAAACAGTACTTTTCAGTTCTTTTTTTCTACTATTGATCCCTTTACGATCCTTATCTGGACCCGTGCTTTCGATTCTTCGTTGGACCCGTTAGCGAAAGCTAGCGGTGGTAATCCTTCTTGGACACCGTCTTGGGAAAAAACCTCTCGAAGGTCACGTCGTCTTTCGTTTATTCACTAAACATGGTGGCAACTACAAACAAAAAAGGGTGAATCTCTGAATTCACAATTTCCTTTCAAAAAAGTGGGATTTAAAACTGTCACTAAAAATGGAAGAAAGGACGTTTCTCCGGAACGTGAACTTTATTCCAAGGGTTAAATGGATAATGTTGATAATTACATCGAAATGAGCAATCAGCAATCTTCTTCTCAAACATCTTGAAGAGGCTTCTTCACATTTGTTTTACTTATGACGACAAAACTGAACGTTTGTTCAAAGTCGTCTTGAAAGGTCTCTCAAGTGACTATAAGTCTGAAGAGATGAAAAACGGAATAATTGCATGATTTGCGGAGGTTCTTCTCACGCTAAGGACGTCTGTCCAGTGAAGGAAGATTCCGATAAGTTCAAATGCGCCAATTGCGGGGGCAATCATAAGTCAAATTTTTGGACATTCCCTTCTAGTAGGCGAGTCGTCGAGGCTTGTGCCAGGCAGATGAAAGATTATATCCGTTACGATAACGGTCGTTTCCGGAATTTGCCTGGTAGAGTATCGAACAATGCTTATTTTTCAGTTGACGATCGCTTGGTTAGGAATCATACCCATCAGGAAGATCATAATCATGCTTATTCACAAACTAACTTCAATCCGTCGGGTAGCCGTTCGAATCTTTTAATTTCGAATGTATCTACCCACATTAAATCCTTTGCAGATATCGTAGCAGGTAAATTGAACTCCCCCCCTATTCGTACTATGATTACCCATTCTACTTGTTTCAAATCAAATGGAAAAAAAACCCTACCGCCGCAAGTTACATCTACTCCGCTTCTTCATCTACCGAAAATCATCAAATGTACCCACTTCAAGTGATATGTCTGCCTCTGATTTCAATTTTCTAACTGAACAATTGAATCTAATGATTGATGCAATGTTCAAAGCCACCACAATGACTGAAGCACTCCAAGTAGGTGTAAAATTTACAAATCAAATTGTTATTGGATTACGTTTTTTCTAATGGATCCAAAAAATAATTTGAATATTTTAAATTGGAATGCTCGTTCTCTGAATGGTGAAGAAGACGAGCTGTTTAATTTTCTTACAGATAATAATGTGCATATAGCAGTTATTACTGAAACGTATTTGAAACCTGGATCTAAACTCAAAAGAGATCCTACTTTTTTCACGAGCATCGGATTGCTTTGCGGTCTTCGGCAATGTTGTTCATTGTAGAAATACCTATCGAGATCTGTGTTCAGAACTTTTATAGAGGTCAATGGGTCAAGTTAGTTTTCCCATAGTAAATCCCATACGGCTGGCGCTAAAATATAGTTTCTCCGATCGAGCTGAAATTTTGCACAGTTGTTATGGGACCTAAATGCAATCTAAAAAGTGGACTGGAGCGAGAATCTAAATTTTTCATATAACCTTGTCCCATGCTAGTGGCCAACTTGTTCGGGCCCATTTCAATAAGTTCCGCTCCAATACCATCCTTTCCAGCTGCTTTGTTGTTCTTGAGCTGTTTGATTGCATCCTTAACTTCAGCTATTGTGGGAGTTGGCACGTCTCCCTCATCCGCCGTAATGATGAAGCCATTCCTCCTGCTGTCTTGATCTTCCTCCTCTGCACCGTTTAGGTGCTCATCGTAGTGCTGCTATCACCTTTCAATCACCTCACGTTCGTCCGTCAAGATACCTCCATCCAAATCCCGGCACATTTCGGCTCACGGCACAAAGCCTTTGCGGGATGCATTGAGTTTCTTGTAGAACTTACGTGTTTCTTGAGAACGATACAGCTGCTCCATTTCTTCGCACTCCAACTCTTCCAGGCGGCGCTTTTTATCCCGGAATAGATGGGTTTGCTGTCTTCGCTTCTGTTTGTAACGTTCCACGTTTTGACGGGTGCCTTGCTGCAGCATCATCGCCCGCGCTGTATTCTTCTCGTCCAAAACCGTCTGACACTCCTCGTCGAACCAACCGTTCCGTCGATTTCCTTCCACGAATCCTATGGCACCGTCCGCTGCGTTGTTAATGGCTGCTTTGAGAATAGTCCAGCAGTCCTCAAGATGGGCTTCGGTGAGCTCTCCCTCTTCCGGCAACGCTGCTTCAAGGCTTTGCGCGTAATCAGTTGTGACTTCGGTCTGAATTCCTCCTCCTGGTTAACCTGAGCGTTGAGATCTGCGATAACGATTTTGACATCATGGCATGGGCAGGCGTCGTTTTCACGTTCCAGCTGCGCGTAGAAAGCGTCCTTATCGTCATCGTCACTTGCTAGGTGAGGGCTGTGCACGTTGATTATGCTGATATTGAAGAAACGGCCTTTGATCCTCAACTTGCACATTCTGTTGTCGATTGGCCACCACCCAATCAGGCGCCTCTGCATTTCGCCCATCACGATAAAAGCTGTGCCCTGCTCATGTCTGTTGCCGCAGCTCTGGTAGACGGTATAACCATCCCTATACGTATGTACCGTCGACCCTTTCCAGCAAACCTCCTGCAGCGCTACGATGTCGAACTTGCGGACCCTCAATAATTCGGAAAGAATGCGGGTACTTCCTAAGAAATTAAGAGACTTACAGTTCCATGATCCGAGATTCCAATCGTTAGTCCGATTACGATGCCTGGGTCTATGCCGATTGTTCCGGTCCGAATTTACATTGTATGCTTCCTGTACTGATGATTTTTACGACTGGCTTGTAAGGCCTGCACCAACCCTCTGTCTCGCCGGAGGATCATCGTGCACATCACTGTTTAGAGTCCCACGCTGGCACTAGGACGATTATCAGCCGCTCCTAACATGGAGAACAGACGCTTTGATAAGCTACGGTTACTCGTACCCCAGGCGGCATCACGGGGAGGTAGGGATAGGAGTTACTGGACAAGAGGCTAAGGACCACAAATGGGGTCTATTTTATACCTGCAGGCAGTGCTGTTAAATGTCAAAATTTTGGAAAAATTAAAATGCTTATAGTACCCTCGCATGCGAAATATCGCATCGGCATATATTAACAACCGATAGTAATTCGGAAAAGGTCAAAGGGGAAAACATTTTCCGATGACTTTTCCACCAAGAGCAATGATATTAGCAATATTAAAATGTCAAAGTCACGTGAAATTCATGACATTTAACAGCTCTGCTTGCAGGTAAGCAAAGTACCAATGGTACGCATTGTTCAGTCATTTACCTCTACAAACAAAACTTGACATTGACAATGCTCTTGAAACTTTAACAAATTGCGTCGTTCTGCCGTGAATTTAGACGATGATCTTACACTCTTGATCCGCCTTGAAAACGTGAGGAGGAGACAATTTCAACGCACTCGCGATCCTGCTACGAAAATCATATGGCAGGATCTGCAGAAAGAAATTGAAAAACGAATTTCTCAATTGGACCCTGTCTCTAAGCCCTTTTGAAAATTATCTAAAAATTTGAAAAAACCCTCTGGAGCCAATTCCGGCATTTAAAGAGGGAAACCGATTATCACTAACTAATTGCGAAAAAGCTCAAACTTGCTTTGTAGTTTGAAAGCGCGCACAATTTTAATTTAGGACTTACTAGTCCAATAGAAAATGAAGTTACTCAGGACTTCGAAAATATTCTCAATCAAGAGAACATTTTCGAAAATTTCTGGGAGTCTGATTTGGAAGAAGTGAGAATTATTGTGAAAAAAAAATTTATAAAAAAAATATGAAAGCCCCTGGCGATGACTTCCAGATAGTAGCTTACCATTCTCAGTTGAAATAGGGTAACGGTCGTATTTTGGACCCCCTAAGGAAGTGGTTTTAGTTTTTTGTCCCAAATAATTAATTGCACAGCGTAACCAAGTCAAAAAACATGCCAAAATGTTAAGAAAAACTTCCTCTACGAGATAAAAATGACCATACGGTCATGTAGGATCCAAAAAACGTCGAAAATACTTGAATTGTTAAGCATCGTTTTTCATTATTTTGGACACGCCAATACATTTTGGACCCTCAAAGTATATATTTTGGAACTCTGGCATTTTTATTGGTTTGGCGACGAAGTCCACCACACTGGTTGAATAATATGCTTGCCCATAGTCTAATCAATTGATTGACAATGGAAAACCGAAGAAGTTCTACGCGTTTAGTTCAGAAATTTGAAAAAAGTTTTTGTTTACATTTGAAAAATTTCTGACGGCTTCAATTTCTGTGTGTAACGTGTTGTAACGGTTGCATGGATGAATTGATTAAATTAAATTAAATTCAGATTGAATAAACACATTTTCTATGTACAAACGGTTGATGCAAGTGCGGAATAGTTCTATCTTTCCAAATGGCATGCGAATTGAATTGGTCTTTCGATTTAAACTGGGAAATTTGAAGTAAAATGGCCCAGGGGGTCCAAAATATATAGGGGTCCAAAATATATTGGTTACCCTATTTAACAAATGTTTTCAGTTAGTATATTTTCCTGACAAATGGAAAAAAAAAACAATTTTCAAACCAGACAAAAATCCTGCAGAAGCTTCTAGCTATCGTCCAATCAGTTTGCTTTCTCCCATCAGTAAACTTTTTGAAAAGGTCATTTTGAATAGAATGAAGGCCCACATCAACGAAAATTCATATTTTGCCATTGAACAGTTTGGATTTAGCCTTGGACATTCGACCACTCATCAAAGTTTACGTGTAACAAATTCGATACGTTCCAACAAATTTGAAGGCTATTTTACTGGTCTTGCTCTGCCAGACATAGAAAAAACATTCAACAGTGTTTGGCATTAAGGCTTGATCGTAAAATTAAAAAACTTTAATTTTCCAACATACATTGTTAGAATAATCCAAAATTTTCTATCAAATCGTATACTCCACGTTAATTATCGGAACTCCAAGTCTGAAAGGCTTCCTGTAAGAGCTGGTATTCCTCAAGGCCGCATTTTGGGATTTCAGGGATGTCAAAAATCTTTTTTTTTGCGGATTACACAGACCTCTTCGCCAAAGGACGAAGCCTGCGTGTCATCTGTAGTAGATTGCAAAAAAGTTTGGATATTATTTCTTGATACTTGCAAAAATGGAAGAATTCTCCTAATGCTTCCAAAACTCAACTAATAATATTCCCACATAAACCAAAAGCCGTTTATTTGAAACCTCCAAGTAGACATGTTGTCACGATGAGAGGAGTTCCAATAAATTGGTCAGATGAAGTTAAGTATCTAGGGCTCATGCTAGAGAAAAATTTAACTTTCAAAATTCATATTGACGGCATTCAAGCCAAATGTAACAAATATATAAAATGTCTGTATCCACTTATCAACAGAAAATCAAAGCTTACAATTTAAGAACAAAAAATAAGGAGATGTTTTTCAGACTATCTTAATAAAATCATTATAGAAAACCTATTACGAATAACTGTAAAAGGTGTGCAACTTATTATCCTTAGTACCCGACTAGACCCAACTTTGTTTCAAACCAACGGGCATAAATTCAATGTCACATAGATCCATTAAAAACAAAATAGAAGCCGTTCCATGCAACCCGTAATTTCTGGTGATCAAGTTATTTTTATTGCTGCTATTTTTCAAAGCATCGGGATTATCTCTCGGATGGTGTTTTGCACCAAAGAGATTTGATTATGGTTCTCATTTTATGAGCGCAACATTGGACTTTTATTACTAAATAATGCTGCCCCTTTGCGATGCACTTGACTGCGCGTCCCCATATTATTCTTTTCCAGCACAAACTGGCACTTTTGAGCGCCATCGTGAAACATCCCATCCTGTAGATGCGCACTTTTGTTTACCCCGAGGAGCACATTACTCGGATTGCAGAGCGGGGACTCATTTATTGAATTTTCCATAATCAATTGCCGGAGTGCCGGGCCGAAACCGGGTAAAAAATGCATTCAAAGACACTTTCTTATTAAGTGTGGATACTTTTTGCTTTACGACTGCGTGGACTTTTAGACGATGCTGCTCTCCGACCAGCTTTATCTTTATTCCGTTTTTATTCGGTAATTTCACATTTAACGGCATTTTTAACCTAAAAGGGTGAATCACTGCTTGGTCGGCTAAAATGTTGCACAATGTTTCAATGGCTGGTACAAAAGATGCAGAATGAGTTGTTGAATATGGCATTGAATTCTACGCAACTTAATTAACAACGAATGTCAATATGCAAATTCTATTGGTTTGTCTATGTCAACCTGTCTATCATTCAGCTATTGAAAGCTGACCATATCATACAGAGCAAAGTGACATCTGTTACCGTTTCACTCAAACGGTGATCAATCAAGCAGGAAAATACGCGCGATCACTACCGCTATCGGCGACCACGAATCTTGTCGTTCTACAGTGTTTTAAATCATTGATTTCACGACCAAAATTGTTGGTGTTCTTGAAGATGCTTCTAGACATAAAAAAGTTTGACGGTCAATCCACTTTGAAGACAGCAAAGGTTTTTAACAAAGTTATTCTATTTTGATTGTAAACTCGATGATCTAGAACTCTGTGCACTCCGCATCTGACTTCGATCGCATCGTTTTGGTGAAACTTCAAACAGCGATAGCCTTCGAAGCAACACACAGGTCACAATTAAATGGTGCTCTTTCGGTTAGGGCCAATTTTGAGATGTGTATCAATTTTTCCTTCGATTGCCTCAAATTGGTACCTACCCCTCTCGGGTTACCGCGTCATTTTATGTAGAGGAACGACGACGTGGTCCATTCACATGTGAGTGAGTGCCATGGGTGTAGATAGGATTTTCGTCAGAAGGAGATCAAACGAAACGTCAAACTATTAAGGTTGAATGTTCTAATGCAATAAATGTCGTTTATCACTTATTAACCGAACTTTTTATTATGAACAAGCTTTTGATCTTCAAACAAATTTTTAGGCCAACTATGCTGTATGCTGTACCAATATGGACTAGCTTTTGTAATACCAGAAAAAAAGCTCTGCAGAGGATTCAAAATTAAATTTTAAAAATTATTCTGAAGCTCCCTACCTGGGATAGAAATGAATGTAATGTTTAGAATGACAATAAAAAATAAATAAATAATAACTGGGGTGGTCATAGTTGATAGTTCTAGAAGAATCTCATGGAAAATATCTCAATGATTATGTGTGGTATTCCTGGAGAAGTTCCTTGAGTAATATGAGAATCCAACTTTTAAATATTCTATGAGACGAATTTTCGAAAAAATGGATAGGCTGGGCAGAATCCTTCTGAGTATCATTTTTTTTGGCATACTCCATCCTTGCCCCCTTCTGGTAACGCCATTGGTGAGCGCTCCTAGCTACTGTTCCGTTCGTCATCATCGTCGTCGTTGTCGTCTTGGCCGCAACCACCACCGATTGGGTCGGACCAAAAACTAAGAAAAGTCCAAATACGGAAAATTACATAAATTAACGCACGTACTTTCGCGGTGTGCTGTAGCAGCCACGTACTCAACTAAATGACCCCAAGTGGACAGCCGGAGTGTAGTACCTTCGGCGGGTGCAGGGAAGACACAAAATTAATGTTTCATTACGGAAATTTTAAGCTGATGGAATTTTGCGGAGGACACTTTTTGCTGCTGGGTACTTGCGATGGTCGTCCGTCCGACAGTTTGTCGTTGTAAAGCAGTGGTTTTCAACATTTCTGATATCCTTTTGAAATTTTTTATCAATTGAATTTCTAACATTTTAAACAGCAAAGTTGTCCATGATATAGAATACTTCATATATTCTCAAAACTTTTGAGGCTTTTCTTTTTTATTACAGACATTGTACGGAAACACATATTCTCAAAGAAATATTTCCCTCCTGGACATTACTTCTTTGGGAGGTGGAGAGGTGGCTCGGTTGAAAACCACTGTCGTAAACATTGTGTCAGACCCTACGATGACTCTCCGTTGAAGAAGGTAAATACCCCATCCGAATGGAACGAAGTGCTCCTCTGGGGACAACAATTGCGTTTCGGAGGAGAATCGTCACAATGAATTACCAAAATTAGATGGAATGGTGCAACAAGAGAGAGGGAGGGGCAGGACTCGGAGAATTTCCCGTTCCGTAGAATTTGTTAATGTTGATGAAAACTGAAGGATGTAACTCACGCGAGTGAATGTCCTGTCCTGTCGATTGTGGTGTTGGGACTTTCTGATGCGATGTGGTGACAAGTGATAAAATGTGATTCGATGAGAGATATGCACGTGAGATTGAAGCAATGTCTTGTGATTTGGAAACAATGGATAATAATAAGTGTGATTTTGACTCAATTCAATGGTTTATTGAACCAAGAAGTAAACTTTTGTTGGACTTCATTTTTTTCTTTCTTTGTTAACGAGATTTTTAGCCTTGGGCTAGTTCGTCTCAGGACCAACGGCTTTATTTCCCTACCAATGGAAGTCGTCACTTAATATTTTTGTCATAAACGACTATCTCGGATATGGGATTCGATCCCAGGTCGTCCCATGTGTTAGATTTGTTCATCTTTTAGTAGGTTTAGTTCATTGAAATTAATGAAGTCTAAGTTAGTTTGGATCTAGAATTTCTGTAACTGTTAAGGGGATATTAAAAAAAAGGGAGATGTCCATGAATAAGAATGAATATATCTTCGGAAACAGGACGAAGGATTCAATTTCAGTGATACCTTTACATATTTGTCATGTCGTCCTTAAATTATTGCAGTGATTTTTTTAAAAAATGTCGCACGAAATACTTTTAATTTCGTCAGAGAGTTCTAAACAATGCCGTCAGGTTATATTACAAAACGTTTCTTTGAATTGTTCCATCAGTTGATTCTACCGGGATTTTTTTATGAAATGCCTCTAAAAATTCCACAAATCATTTCTGGCAGTTTTTTTTTCAAACCACAATAAATAACTTAATGAATTGTACCACAAATTCGTACATGGGAAATAATGGATTACTGCAAGTATTTGATATGACATCCCAGTTGTAGCTTAAGATAATCTTCTATTTATTTGGTCATGCTTTGCTTCTTGAACTCATCCAGTAACTACACCAAAAAATCTCCACTGATTATGTTGGGACTTTTCCGGAATCGATTTTAGATGTTTATTTTTAATTCCATGCAACAGTAATCAATATTCACAGACATATCTCTAGTAACTTGGAGGCCTTCCTTAGCCGAGTGGTTAGAGTCCGCGGCTACAAAGCAAAGCCATGATGAAGGTGATTGGGTTTGCATCCCGGTTGGTCCAGGATCTTTTCGTAATGGACATTTTCTTGACTTCCCTGGGCATAGAGTATCATCGTACCTGCCACACGATATACGAATGCAAAAATGGCAACTTTGACAGAGAAAGCTCTCAGTTAACAAATGTGGGAGTGCTCATAAGAACACTAAGCTGAGAGGTAGACTCTGTCTCATTGAGGACGTAATGCCAAGAAGAAGAAGAAGACAAAGAAGATCTCCAGTAACTTCGCAAAAGGTTTGTTTGAGAAATTTATCGTTTTGCCATAAATATTTGATTAATTTCTCCAAAGTTCCTCCCAGAAATCTTTTCTCTGAAAATTTGTGATTTTTAAACATATTTTTGTTCTAAATCAGCGAAATTCACGTGAGAGCCTAGGAGGGCTGTAAAAAATACAACAAGTCAACTCAAGTACTTGAGGTTTTATGCATTTATGTATTTAAAGAAATTTGTTCTGTTATTTCATTACTTATTTTCAAACATCTTGATTCTGAAGTCATGCCATTTCGAAGAGCAGGAGAAAATTGATGCAGATGATTGAGAAAATAATGAATTTCGTACCAAATTGATGCAATCATTGCTAGATGTTTTCCAATATGTACTACTTTATCAAGGTATTAAGGACCCCAACATAAAAGGTAAAAATGATACCTGGATAATAATTAATCAGTTTTCGTACTGCAATAATATTTTTAATACTAGCTCAATACCGCAAGCAGTCCTCAATAGCTTACCATTTGCGCATTGTGGTTTTTTTTTCAGATTATGCTACATTTCCTTGAATGTCATTTCTCCGAATGTAATTTCCCCAAATGCCAGTTCCTATAATGGCCAGTTTCCCCGAAAAGTGTTATAGTTCAAAAAGGTTCAATCATAGTTTTCAGCGACAGGCTGCGAAATTACACAGAGAAATGTTTTCACCTAATTTTTGAGTTTACGTCACCCAAAATAAAGTATATCGATAATACCTTCAACCCAAAATTTTTCGGTATTCTCTATCTTCCTCACGAATGTTGTCAAAACTAGATAGAGTCGCATCTACTCAATGAGGTTACATTGGCTCAATAAGTTGAAGGAATTCAATTTTGCATTAAATGAACCCAAAATTGAGCACATTTTTCTAATGGAATTAAAGGTAAACTACTTGGTGGGGATCTTGGACATTTAGCCAAAATTGAGTAATTGAGCTCAACTACGGAATTGCGTTGAAACAACCAAAAATTGAGTTTAATCCCTTCTCAGTGTATAATGAACGATAAGCAACAAAAATAAGGAGATATTTGATCATTCTTGACAGTAAAACTCAAAAGAACCGCCAATCAAATGAAGATGGGTGTTTTTCCGATGATCGGTTCGTTCACCACCTTGAAATGTAAGAAGTTATGACAATTATGAGTACCAAAAACTTTCCAAGGACTGAGCTTTTTGGGGAAACGGGATATCCAGACAACTAGCATTCGGGAACCCGACGTTCGGGGAAAAGTAGCACAACCATTTTTTCATAGTTTCAATCAATTAAGTAACAATAACACAATATAATACAGCCATTCCATGAAAAACCGTTCTAGTGGGCCACCAAATTTCGTGAAAATTTGCAATTTTGTTCCTTATCCGAAATAAGGTTACACGTGTTTTTGGATTTTTTGATTAGAGTGACCATTTGCGAAATAGGGTAACCAGAAAAATCGCGACTTTGCAAAATTGTTATTTTAAAAAAAATCATGACTTTTGAACCGCTTTCTAGACGTTGGACAATGCTTGGACTATTGAGCAATGCCAATTTATGGTTGGATTCTACCCCATTACCCCGAATGCCATCACCCCGAGTTCCATTACCCCGAATGTACCACTACCCCGAATTCCATCACCCCGAATGCTATTTCCCCGAAATTACAATGATCTTGACATGATGGTATTGATGACATTTCCCATGATATTGGAATTCG
The DNA here is from genome assembly GCF_002204515.2 of Aedes aegypti. Taxonomy (NCBI): domain Eukaryota; kingdom Metazoa; phylum Arthropoda; class Insecta; order Diptera; family Culicidae; genus Aedes; species Aedes aegypti. Next base: position 148,219,444 of record NC_035108.1, read on the forward strand.
GGGTTATGTCATTCGGGGTTTTGGAATTCAGGGTAATGGCGTTCGGGTTAATGGCATTCGGGGTAATGGGATTCGGGGTCATGGGGTAGAATCTATGGTTGATTATTAAGATGTGGACATTCGGAGATGAGTAGTACAAACATCCATGGTATGACTGTGCTACTTTTCTTAGAATATCATTTCCACGAATGTCGTTTCTCCGAATGTCATTTCCCAAAACGCCAGGTCCCCTAATATCCCGTTTTCCCAAATTCCAGTTTCCCGAATGAACCAACATAATGAGTAAACATATTGACAAAAGTGCCGAGATTGTTAACACTCGAAAGAACCGCTGATCAAATAAGGAAGGGTCAAATCAGATGACAATAATAATGAGAGTCTCTTCGGGGAAATGGTCTATTCGAGGAAACGGAGTGTTCGAAGCACTGGTGTTATGCAAAATTACATTCATGAAACCGACAGTCGGGGAAAAGTAGCACAATCGCCAGGTGTTTGTTATTCGTTCTTATTGTAGTTTTGAATGATGAAAACTGGCATTGAGACTCACTCTATTGATCTCCTGTTAACGTTTTAGACTGAACCTAAATTAAAAAAAAACTGTAAAACAAACAGATATACTTCTTAGAATATGCTTTAGAAATAAGAACTCCGCTAAATAACAATAACTCAATAAGAACATCTTTCGGGGAAACGGTTTTCAGGTAAACACGGAGAAGAATTTAGTTATGTTGAGATTACTATCCTATTGATTACTTTTACTTACGCACAAATAGTTGTTTCAAAAGAAAAACTACTTACTCCAACACTTAGTATACCGTCAAATCAAATTGACAAAATTCATTGATTCAGCTTTCCAATTGTACTTAGTTCAATTATAATCCTAACAATTATCCATATCCGAAAACATTTTCAACTTTTTACTTCAAATCATAAACACAAATTTACACACTTCTAATTTGAGAGGAATAGTGTAAGTGATAAGATAACAGGCACTCACGCAGGAGACCACGTATCAAGTCTAGGTTTGCCGACGCGCACTTTGTTTTGATTTTTATTTTTTTTTAAGTCGATAAAGCAGCTACGATTCTTTTTGGATATGTTGATAAAGTATAACAATCAATGGAGGTTGTTCCATAAATTGGGCTTTACGTGGGATTTGAATTATTTAATTTTCTGATTCGTCGTTCAAAATTGACTCAAAAATCACATTTTTATTGTGTTTTGAGCCCCAGAACTATTTAAATATTTCAAAATTTTGATGAAATAATTTAGTCCAGACAATATAGCACTGACGAACTGCAAACTTTCGATCAGACAACCTAGTCTGAATCCTCGCACCACGGCCTCCTTTGCAATTAGTTAACAAACTGTGCACGCTAAACCAAATCCATTCAAATTTTCGGTAAGAAAAAGTAATTTTATTTATTTAATGGATTTTTTGCGACTTAGGGCCGATTTCTTCACCATGGCTTAAGCCGTAAACTACGCTTATCCATATAGTTAAACTAGGTTTAAGGCACAAGCGGTGGTGAAGAAATCGGCCCTTAGATGTGCTAAAAATACTGTTGTGTTCAGAAAATGGAACAGGTGGAAACAGAATTTGATAACTTTTGGAAAAATTAAAAAGCCCAAATGGTGCTTTCAATAAAGTTTGTATGAGGTATTCAATTCTCACATATTTGATAATAGCTCTCTACCATTCACTCTCAGTTAATCCATCCAATCAGATCCAGAAGTGTAACCCCACCAATCATAACTGTAGAAGGTTGCACCAAGATTCAAGCTTATTTATTGAGATTATTGTTATTGAAAGTAAATTGAGAATAAACATTTTCGTATAACCACGGCATATATGCATAAACATTGTGTAACAGCTTGTTCAGCGTCATAATTGTCTTCCACCATACGATACTGATGAAATAAGAAACGGTATTGCATGGGTTTTGCGAATCAACTTCAAGTAATAAAGATACTAATTGTACCAATTTCGATCACGATATACTCTTCTACAGGTTCATTCAATTATTGGCTAGAGTTGTCTGATAACTTAACTTAAATTTACTATCCAAAACAGGCGGAATTGTTGAAGGACTCTTCCTGAGATCTTTAAGGGATTATTTCTTGTTTTCAAAGTGGTTCTCTAAGGATAAATGAGGGTCTGTTAAATCTGAAAGAAGATTTATTTGGGATTTGATCAAAAGTGTTATGAGTAATAGCTTTTATAAATAGTCAACGATTACAATATCACCAATCCAGCTCAAATCGCTATGTGATGTATACCCATCAATGGCAAAAGGTGTCAGTTCATTATTCTACATTCAATCGCTCTGTGATCATTCACATAATAGTTAGGCCATCACACGTTTCTACACCTCTCGTGCTAGACCCGAACAGAAGTAAATAGCAAGCCAATAACAACCACATACTAAGCTGATCTATTGAGCCTCGACTTGTTATTGAATTGATATTACTTGGCTAGCTTTGAATAGTTGAGCTCATATTAAGCTCTTATAACAGAATTAGCTACTGATAAAATGTGATTTAAGTTAAGTTTTTTTTTTGTAAATTCAGAATTATTGGTCGACTATCGGAATAACATAATTTGTTGTTGAATTGTTAAAAGGCATTCAATAACACAGCGTAACAAAAATGACATTTTTGCGTGTCTCAAGGATCAAATTATATGTCTCTAGTAGATTTTGGGTCGCTGAATCTGATGCCGTTCTCAGAAATGTTCCAGTTTTTAGCTTCAAATCGCCAAAGTTGTATAAAACATTGGTTTTATTGATGTTTACATGAAATTTCAAGTATGATTTATCAAACTTTTTTGTGATATAATCTACCAAGCATGCTAAATAAGACTTGAACTTTCAATTTAGATATAATTTAGTTGAAATTTTACAATAATTTTTTAGTTTAAATCGATATTTTCAACATGCTTGCAGTTTTCATATAAAATTCTTCGTTTCTCTTATATGGCAAAATACAATACTTTTCTGAACCACCAAAAAATAACATTTTACAATTTAAAATATTATGAACTTTGTTGATAATTATTGTTTTATAAATGAAGTTTGAATTCTGTGGAAAATTAAGAAAATAAATTTCCGTACAAGCTGGCAAACTTGCATGCAAGTTGACTGAAATAGTCAAATTTTGCAATTTCATCAGTCAATATCTCGAAAACTAGACGTGTCATGATATTTCTAAAAACGGCAATGGACTCAGCAACCCTTAATTTAGTAAATAGCGATATTTTGGTGCTTGAGACAAAAACGTGTTCCGCAGTGTAACTTATAGAGCCAATATTTTGTTACGCATTCAGTATTAAATAAATGAAATCCTTTTTTAATGTTTTGTGATGGAATGAGATTAAGATTTTTAAGAAAACTCAAAAATCTTGGTTTAGTTTTGAATACTAACGGATTAATATTGTTTGCTATTAATTTGCTATTGAATACCTGCTCAATAACTTTTAGATCTAGTGAAAACGTTTGACAACTTTTAATTATGCATTCAGTATTAAAATACTGAAGTTTGTGATTGAGCAGGTGTTCTTCATATAAATCCTATATAATATCCTATAGAGTATTGGGATTTGATAGTAATGCCATGATATGGTATTCTATTGTCATGTTCTTCAGCTCGGGGAGCCCGAACGAAGCTGTGGAATAATTGTCCCCTTCTACACTCGTCTTTCGCGTGTTACCAGAATGATATTTGCTGCCTTGCCCCGATCCTTCAGGCAACCTCAGGTTGCTTCAGTTGGTGGCAATATCCCATTGAAGTGCAGTAAATATTTGCAAATAAATCATTGTCCAGAATGGGTAGGGCTCCATCCACTGGATGCTGGAGAGATTCATGGCAAAATCTCTGACGGACAGACGGAAAGTCTAACGAAAAGCCAGACGAAAGATTGAATGATAATTCATAGTATTGTTGTGCTATGAACGGAATGATCCCTGACCACGATCTGCTGCTGAGTCGGACTTCAGTGTTGTTGATGTGTATTTGCTCAAGAATTTATAACTATTATTCCCTCAACCAACACAACAGGCGATCGCTTTGCCTTAGAGTTCTGAATTCCAGCGTTTGTTGTACTCGCTTAGAATCGAATATAATTTAATGGCAAACATTTATCAAACATTTAATTGTTCTAAGTCAGGTTGATTTGCGACAATGTATCTACTCAAAAGATAATCTCCAATCTCTGCCATCTTCTGCCCATGGAGTTGATGGTATGTGATGATGAGTGATCAATACAAACGTATCGATCGAAACGAAACCACCAGACACAGATATCAACAACGAACAACACGAAGCAGATCGATAACTAATCGCACGCTGACTAACTGACTGCTGTTTTATTTGGCTAATGATGACGTGATTTGTTGTCAATTTTAGTGCTTCTGATGAATTCACGCAGACAGTTCCTCCTAGCTAGGTATCGAGAGGTAGGAAGTATTGTGCTTCGGCTTCTGCTTCCCACTGCGTGCGGAATGATGGTCTCCGAAAGGTCGATGCTATTTGTTCTCCTCGTCGTCGTCGTTTTCTGCTGCTGGGCACACTCGTCGTGACAATCAGTTGCGCAAATATTGAACCATCGTGGAGAAGTGAAATTTTAGACACGGTTGACAATTGCTACGATCCAGGAGATAATGGGAATTTATTTTTACGCAGATTGGTTAAGCTATCCGTTCTCATGGAAAATAGCAATTAATACGGAAGTACATAGAATATGCGTAGGGGAATACGGGGTAAGAGCGCCCGCCGGGGTAAGACGGACCACCTTCAGTTTGGCATGAAAATGGCAATTTTCTCAAAAGTTCACCAAGCACTTTCCATGAACACAAGATTTTTGACATTCCGGAGTATTTAGTGTGATATTTTCATCAAATTTTTCATAACAAATGTCAAAAACAAAGTTTCTGCTTGTCGATAGTGCATTTGGTCTAAATTTAACAGATGCTTACTTAAGGATTTCGGAAGGGATTTTTTTGGAAAAACATAACAAATTACCCGTCCATGCTTTAACAGAAATGTGAAATATGCTTCGGTGAAGTGAAATATGAATTGTAAATATTAAGCTTTGAAATAAGGCCATAGTTGTGAAAATTGCGCAAGTGGGGTAAAATCGACCACTGTTGACGGGGTAAGACCGTCACCCCTAATTTATACCAAATAACTGTGTAAACCATTTTAAAAGTTGTAACTACGTTGTACATTACTGTTCAAATGAAATGAAATCAATTTTGTAAAAATACAAGCCAAATCCGCATATTTTATCCAAAATATGGATGTTTCAAGGTAATAAAAAGTATACATTTAAGCTTTTTGAAATAATTAACCCTAAAAATAATTCAATATCCACGTTAATCAATGTAGAATTCATAAAACATTATACTTTTAAGAATCACAGGGAGCTGATATATTTTTTCGCAAAATTGTTTACGAAAATCGTGGTGGTCGTTCTTACCCCATGGGTGGGCGGTTTTACCCCGTCACTAAAAATAATCGTGATAAGACATCTCTTTTCTAAAGCTTCAAGAAATAAATATTTTTTAGAAATACGACACCTGTGATATTTTTTAATCATGCCTAAGGCTTCAAGATAAGACATGCTGCGTCGAAAAAGGATTTATTGGTTCTTGATTTTGATATATGAATTAAATTGCTTAGGCGGGCGGTCTTACCCCGCCTTCCCCTAAGTATAAAAAACGACAGATGGTAGATTTGTGAGATAAGTATGTTTTGATATCGAGAGCGCATCGTTTTCTCGTAAAGTGCGTACACAAATTCTCTCTGTTCTTGAAAGTTTTTTTTTTAATTTCCCAAAGCAATAAAACAGTACTTCTCAGTGCTACAAAAATAGTTATCCTGCAAATGATGATTTTGTCAGCACGAGTTCTACATCTATCCAACGAGGATTGTCGAGTCAAATAAATATATACGACGAGTTACTCAACCAAGAGAACGTTTTAGAAAGATCCTTGGAGACTAATTTGGAAGAAGTGGGAAGTATTATTAAAACATTCAAAAATATGAAAGCTCCTGGTGATGATAAAATACTCATCAAGAAACTTCCAGAGAGTAGCATATATTTTTTTGTTGATATATGTAACAAATGTTTTCAGTTGGCATATTTTCCTGACAAATGGGGAAATCCCAAGGTTGTACCAATTTTAAGACCGGCAAAAATACTGCAGAAGCTCCAGCTATTGTCCAATCAGCTTGCTTTCATCCATCAGTAAACTTTTTGAAAAGGTCATTTTGAACAGAATGATAGTCCACATAAACTAAAATTCAATTTTTGCCAATGAAGAATTCGGATTTCAACATGGACATTCGACCACACATCAACTGTTACGTGTAACAAATTTGATTCATTCCAACTAATCTGACGGTTATTCTACTGGTCTTGCTCTTATATGCATTGATAGTTTAAACTATTTTCAAAATTAAATAAATCTTCTTGAAGTTTAGTCTCTCAAACACATGTAATTAATTTGAATTTTCAATGATGGTCTCCAGGTATAATTACTGTACAATTGCAGTGACAGTTTCCTTACCGATGAAAACATGCATTAAGCTCTTCAAAACTGTCAGTTGACTGGCCTCGGTAAGAATACCAACGAAGACCGTGAGCACAGCGCAAAGCGACACAATAATGACATAAATTAAACGCAATCGAATCAGCGACCAGACCGAACAGAAAAATTAAATATTACTCGAAACCGTCTCCATATAAGTGATTAATTAATACAATTTATTTGTAGCAACCCCCCACCCTTCTCGCTCACGCATCCGCGAATCCTCCGCCCATTCGTCGCACTCATTTTTCACCTAAACCGAAGACTCCCCGTGTGTTTCCTTTTAATTGTCATTGTTTCGCAGCAGAGAGACACATTTAAGCAGAATCCGTTTCTTCTTCCAGTCGCCATTCGCCGTCGTCATCTTTCTTCGGTTCGGTCCCCATAATAATGAGCTCCAAGATGAACGAAGCCATTTTTTTGCTGTTGCTGTTGTTGCCTTTTTCATACATATTATTATTAAGGAATCATTACAATCATTCGGTCTCCAAGCTCCCCAGCATCATCGACCAACATTTCGTCTCATCGGTTTTGGACTTTTCCCGACCAGTGGTTTACAATAAAATTGTAACATAATTATATCGAAGTATGTTTCAAGCAAAAAATTGTGTTTTATTTTTGTTAGAAAGCCTCTGAGTTGATTAAGGAAGTTATAACACAATTGGAACGAAATCAGTTACAAAAACAAATATGTTCCAAACATTTGATATTGCGTTGAGTTTTAAATATACAAGTTTTTTTTAAATTTTGTTTAATGTACAGGAAATTTTGTAATACGACTGTGGAGATGCAGAATATTCTTTGGTCTCTAGTTACACTGGTTGTTTAACTAACATTCCCCGATTACCGTAAAGACGTGGCCGACGCCGTTTTTGACTTTTAAATTTTAAGCTCTCGATTTGTGCACATTGGTAATGAAAAGCTTATCCCAAGCCCCATACATTAAATCTCTGTGCAATTTCGATTGCTCTGGTCAATCACGAATTTTACGGTCATCCATGCTAATGCTCATGCTCAATGTACAGGAAATTTTGTTATTAAGTAGATGAAAAACCCGAATTTAGTTCTAAAAATTCGATTTTTTTTATCTACTAATAGATGTTCTACTAAACAGCTCGAAGATTTATTATCAATTTTATAATATTTTTTGTTATTCCAACTACTACCCCGAAAATTTTGTTTTTTGTTAGAAAAAAACGTGCTAGTAAGTAACAAACTCCGTAACAATTATGTTACACTCCGCTGATCAGGTTTCCCTCACCCGTGTGCGTTTTGCGGTGGACAGTGTCCTTAATGAATATTCAATTTCAACCTGCGTGCGCGAGAGAGAGCTCTGCGACATGTGTTTGGTTGTGTTATTTTTTTTTTTTTTTGCGAAACCGAATATCTCGGGAGGGAACTTACCAAATGGACAAGCAACAGAAAAAAAAATAAACGAACGAATCAAACGATTGGAACATTTTTGCATGGAAATGAAACATAAACGATTAATAATTCAGCCCGATAGAGTGCATCTCGTACTGGGGTGGTGAATGTGAGTTGTGAGATTTTTCGAGCAGTCTTTTTGGAGGTTAAGTCCAAAATCCTTAGTGCGGCTAGGATATTCAAAACCATAAGGACAATGTAGCAGAAACGTTGTTAAGGCCATGCATGTCACGGCGCATCCTTGAAATGTCATAATTGTGGTCAACATGCATCTTGTATGTACTGATGGGAGTTTTTTTTTGCAAGAAGCTTGAATGTATTCATCGATGGTGCGACATTGCTTGTCTCACGATTTCTAGTCTACTGGCCATATGTCTTGAAAACTTATTCAAACAGACTCAAGTCAAAAATGTATATAAACTAACTCTATGGATTCTACGTGTTTTGCAGGCGAAATTCTACACATTTCGCTCTGAACCAACTCGATTTTCACTTTTAGAACGTTTAATTTCCGGATTTACAAAACGACGAAAGTAAGATTTTCAACTTTATTGTATGGAGAGACAAAGTGACTTAACCGCGAATCAAAACAAAACACTACTTGAGTATTTTTTACACTGGTACAAAAACGTCGCAAGTAATTGAATAAATCGGCTTTCATTTTGTAATGATTTTTTTTGTGGGAAATTATAGGAATTCCCTAGTTTTGAACGCAAGCTTATTATATGCAAAATTTAACCCTTTGGGGCCGGCGCGGTCATAAATGACCGCAGTACAAAAAAGGCTGTAAAAAAAGAACCAATGAACAAATGTATATACTGTCTTTGGCAAAGTTGTCCCAAATATACTCTTTTATCAGAGAAAAATATGAAGTATATGCCTTTATGACCTAATTGACAACCTAGAACATCCTGAACATCCTGAAGTTTGGAAAATTGAAATATTAGTACATACGAAGCGTGTAATGCTGTTTGTGAACATAAATGATGTTCAGGCTAGATAATACAGAATTACTCTTTTAACGAAAACACTATTTCACTTGCTTTGCTATGTCCTGGGATGTTTTAGGACGTCCAAACTGTCCTGAAGCACACTCTTTGAAATCTACAACCGTAACAGTAATTGTTTGGGTTAAAAGCAATAACATTACAAATTCAAATAGAATCTACCAACCTCTGAGAATCTCAAGAGCTATTTCAAGGGACGTTTGGGATATTCCAGGCCCTCCAAATTACCCTGGAGTTCAGAACTTCAGGACTACACTTGTTCCAGTAGTTATTCTCGCTAAACTGAGTGAAGTTATATAATCTACAATGTTCCAAATTACCCTGGAAATCTGAATTTCATGTCTACATTTATTCCAGTAGTATTTCTTGCTAAACTGGGTGAAGTTATATAATCTACCATGTTCACTAAATTTCGCACGTATCAATAGGATGTTTTAAAGAACGTTTGGAGTATTCCGGGCCCTCCAAATGACCCTGGAGTTCAGAACTTCAGGGCTACACTTATTCCAGAAATTTATCTCGCTAAACTGAGTGAATTTATAAAATCTTTCCTGTTCACTAAACCTTCTCATGCATCAATAGGCTATTTCAAGGAACGTTTGGGATATTATAGGTGCTCCAAATTACCCTGGAGTTCAGAACTTCAGGTCTACACTTATTCCAGTATTTTTTCTTGCTAAACTGAGTAAAGATATGTAACTTACCAAGTTTACTGAACCTTGTCACGGATCAATAGGCTAATTCAAGGAACGTTTGAGGTATTCTAGGCCCTCCAAATTACCCTAGTGTTCGTAACTTCAGGTTTACATTTGTTTCAGTAATTTATCTCACTAAACTGAGTGAAGTTATATAATCTAACATGCTCACTAAACCATCCCATGGATCAATAAGCTCTTTCAAGGAACGTTTGGGATATTCCCGGCTCTCCAAATTACCCTGGAGTTCAGTACTTCAGGTCTGCACTTGTTCAAGTAATTTATCTCGCTAAACTGAGTGAAGTTATAAAATCTAACATGTTCACTGAATTTTCTCACGGATCAATCAGCTGTTTCAAGGAAAGTTTGGGGTATTCCGAGCCACCCAGATTACCCCGGAGTTCAGAAATTCAGATCTACAATTGTTCTAGTAATTTTTCTTACTAAACGATGAAGTTATTTAATGTTCACTGAGCTTTCTCACGAATCAAAACTATATTTCAAGGAATGTTTGGAGTATTCCAGGCCCTCCAAATTACCCTGGAGCTCAGAACTACAGGTCTTCCCTTGTTCCAGAAATTTTTCTTTCTAAACTGAGTGAAGTTATATAATCTACTATGTTACTGAACCTTCTCATGGATCAATATGCTGTTTCAATGAACGATTGAGGTATTGCAGATCCTTCAAAATTTCCCCAGGACTTCAGAACTTCAGGTCTACTATTTTTCCAGTAATATTTCCTTCAAAACTGAGTGAAGTTATATAATCTACCATGTTCACTGAACCTTCTCACAGACCAATTGGCTATTTCAAGGAACGTTGGTGATATTCCAGGCCCTCCAATTTACCCTGGAGTTCAGAACTTCAGGTCTACCCTTGTTCCAGTAACTTTTCTCGCTAAAATGATCAAAGTTTTCCCTTTCGGGCCAGCACGGTCATTTATGACCGCAGTCGGAAAATGGCTGTATAAAAAGAACCAATGAATAAAATTTACTGTCTTCGGAAAAGTCATTGCAAATATACTTCCCTGTCAGGGAAAAATTTTAGGTGTATGCCTTAATGTCCTACTTGGCAACCTAGAACATCCTAAACATGCAGAAGTCTGACAAATAGGATAATTAGTATAAAAGTAGCTTAAAATACCTTTTGTAAATACAATTGATGTTCGTACTTGATAATACATACCTATTATGTCAAGAAAAACGCTGCTTCACAATTTTTTTCATGTCCAGGGATATTCTACGACGTTCAGACTATCCCGAAGCTCAATTCTCGAAATTTACAGCAGTAGTTGCTTGCGCTAGAAATAATCAGCGATGCCAGATTTCTTTGGAAATCATTCCGTAGACGAAAAGTGATAAGCGGGGGGAGCGATCCCCGGCATTGTAATTCCGTAGATTTCCGTTGGAAAAATCCGTAAATTACCGTAGAATAATGAGAATTTCCGTAGCTTTCAGTAGAAAATATACATTTTCCGTAGAATTATCTTACGGATCCGTAGAAAGTGCTCAATTCCGTAGATCTGGCAACGCTGCAAATAATAATATTTTCAACTCAAACGGAATCTATTGACCTCTGAGAATCTCAAAAGCTTTTCCAAACTATCATGGAGCTCAGAACTTCAAATCTGCCCTTGTGGCAGTGTTGTTTTTTCGCTAAATAGAGTTCAGTTATATAATCTACCAGGTTATATAGGGCCCCCATAGCCGAAGCTGTAAAGACGCGGGTATTCATCATGACCATGCTGAGGGTTCCGGGTTCGATTCCCGGTCGGATGTACCATGAGCTTCTCAAGAGTGTTATGTCTGTTTGTCTGTGACAGTACAGTAGTGACGCCTCTACACGGATAGTCGTGTTGCACGATTGCAAAAAAGAAGTAGAGCTCGAGATTTGCATGACGATTACCGGATCTTTTCGTAAAGGAAAGAGTCTTGACTTCCTTGGGCACAGAGTATGGGCGCATGCCTGCCACACGATATATCCATGCAAAAAGGTCATTAGCTGAGAAAGATCTCAGGTAATAAATGTGGAAGTGCTAAACTAACACTAAGCTGAGAAGCCAGCTTCCTCCCAGTGGGAACGATATGCCAAGAAAAAAGAAGAAGATTCGTCGACACATACATTCAAAACGTGTTTCTACTCGTTTGCGCATTTAGACTCTACCACAGAGAACAGACATGGAGGCTCGAACAAAATTTCATCAAAATCATGTGTAAAGGTTAGAGTCAATCATCAGCGCCGCCAACGCAGGCAGCGCGACATACAAACTCGTGTTGACCACACGATGGCACTAGCGAACGTCAACATACATTGGCACACAAAGCAACGCTAGCGACAAGTGGCAATTTCTGATTGTGACACTAGCGCCAAAGTGTAAAAAGCGGCAAAATTGAAGCTCCTACATTCTGATGACAGCGCCGCGTAACAGGAGCATAACGACATACTTTGAAATGACCAGTACAAAGCTTTACACACGCTGACGATTCAAGATAAACGTCTGTTCTCTGTGACTCTACTGACGTTTTCACAAATTGTTCTCAGGTGAAAAGCAGGGGGGTTGAAAATAGTATATTTTTACGTGACATAATTTATGGATACTTCCCAATAGTTGTCGCTAATTATGACTGGAAACTTTGTCGAATACACCATGTTTCGGAAGTGCTTCGTTTCGTGGTTATTAATTTATTACCACTAAATCCTGACTCTCATCGCGTTGTAGATCTTATGTACTGAACATCCCGACAAGTTAGATAATCTAGAACATTCGAAATGATCTGATAATATTTGCTGAACACTCAGAAGGTTCAGAATATACGGTAGATTACAGTTCATCACCTTGTATGATGAACAAGGTTGTTATTACAAGCATAGACTTCAAGTTATGAACTCAAGAGCAGTTTGGAAGACCTAGCACCTCCAAAAAAAATATTTGTCATCATTTCTTGATATGTTTAGCATTTTGAGCACCAAAACTATTGAAAGGCGTTCAAAAAACTGTATAATAGTTCTTGGAAAAAATCAGGCCCCAAAGGGTTACAATGTACACAACGAAAAAATGTTCAAAAGGTGATTACAGGTGAGACAGGTTGTGATTCTACTGAATTAATTTTCTCAAAACCGTATGGAAGTTACTTACGTCGATTTGAAAAAGTAATCGAGATTTGCAATATATTAGGAATTTCGTAATTGCACCGAAAGCAGCAATATTAAATTTCGTCGCTTTTTCGCATCGGTCTTACATTCTTTCTGACGTTACGCCCCTACTGAAACAGAGCCTGCCCTGAGCTTAGTGTTCTTATTAGCACTTCCACAGTTACTTAACGAAGCCTTAACAGTAACTTTACAATATTCGTTAGTTTCAACCATAAAACATAGCCAAAATTTGAGCTCAGTTACAATTTTAAATCGTCTTGAAATCTTGGTTGAAAAATTAAAAAAAAAAATGATTGAATGAATGGGGTAGAATGCCATTTGTTATAGAGAATGAAAAGTCAGCAGCGCTTGGTTGCTTCCATGAATTTTCTCTTTGGCATGGAAACGCTCATTCACGTTCATGAGAAAAGCTTACGAGTTAGACAAAGAGGGAAATATTGTTGAATTTTAACGGAAAATAATGTAAAATCTATGAGTGTGTGTATTTTTTGTCGGTATGCGAAGAAATTAAAATTACCAAAAACATAACAATACTTATTTGAAGCTGAAATTATTCACAGTTTGCATCACATGTTGGGTAATTCGTCATGAAAAAATCTGATAGAAGTCTCATTGCTACTACATTATGAGGCCCATGTAGAATCTCAACATGACTGTTATGCGGTACATTTAGTAATGTGATAAAATAACTTGTTATTTGTTTCGCATTTTGTAAAAAAAAATCTCACAGATTTCAATGAGTTGATTGAAAGTTTTCATAATTTATGGCATTTCACGGTATTAATTCGAAATCATCAAAAATGTCGAATGTGTCATATATGCAGTTATGGGCAAGAAACGTTTCTAAGTTCCGTAAGAATATCTGCTTTTTGTGGCAATAAGCATCGTCTACTGTTACTGAATTGTCTAAGTGTTATTGATTCATAATGTGTTTAGAATTTTTTCATGAAGTTCATGTTCAAGTTTCTAAACTCCAGACAGGACGCCAGGAACAATATAACAAACTACGATATAATTCTGTTTGAAGTTAATCATGGCTCAAGGAGTTAAAATTTATCATAACTCATGGGTTAGAAACATAATATATTTTTGTAGCATAATGTTATAAGGCGCCATCCATAAATTATGTTACGCTCTCTAGGAGAAGGGGGAGGAGGCTCAAGCGTTACGGGTCAAACAAAAATTTGATTTTTTTTCATACAAAAAGTGTAGTTCATATTCTTATGATTTTGATGTAGTTATATTGTTTTGATTGTAATTAAACTATAACAAGGCATGTTACTTTTTGATTGGACGGTAATTTTTTTATTATAAAATTTGTTATTTTATAGAAGATTTTTATAACATCATAACATCCCTTAATAAAGGCCAAATAAATCCGGCCGAAACTTCAGGTAATCCAAAACTAGCCTTATAGTACATTCTAGCGTAACTTTTCAGAAGGACCTATCTAACATTTAAAGGCTCTCTTTGTTTAATTTCTCTTTAATCAATAACTGAGCCATATGAACCTATTAAGTTGCGCTTGTGTATGAAACGCTAGCCAAGGATATTGGCTTGGAAAACTTCCCAAAAGCTTTAATATATCAAAAGAGAGCGATAAAGAAGATCTTATTAGGTCCTTTTGAAATGTTACGTCAGTATTGTATAATTTATTAAGAATCGACTGAGTTTTACCAAGCAATACAAAAGGGAAATCGATGACAAAAAAATGTTTATTGCAGATAGCCTTTCATATATGATACCAAAAGCGAGACTACATCACTTTTCCTTACGAAAAGTAGACATCTCCCATTACGTCTCCTTCCCCAGCAGTATGTTACATGTTCACACGTACAATGCCGCCTAAAAATTGCCACAGAACTGCACCAAAAAAGGGCCCGCCTTCCGCTCAAACACGAGTTAAAGTGATAATGCAAATGATTGATCGCCGAGTGCCGATTCATTAATTAAAATTAAAACCCGAGCCTGACTCTCTCAGTCGGTGCGTGATGACAGACAGATGGCTATGAAGCTGCCTCAAGGCTGTGAAAAGGATCGACTGCCCCAACCGTGGGGCTGTGAGACATCTTTTTCTCCTGTTTCTTTTTGGAATTACGTCCTCACTGGAACTGAGCCTGCCTTTCATGCTTCAATTATGAAAAGATCCTGGACTGACCGGAAATCGTGTCCAGATACCATCAACATGACTTTATTTTGTAGCCACGGACTTTACTACTAGGCTAAAGAAGACCCCGGTTGTGAGAAGTCGGAACAGTTATTTTAATCCACACGCAAAAGTTGATACAATGAATGGGCCAGTTAAGCACATCTCGCTATCGGCTGCATTTATCATCGGAGTGGTTTTTACTGTTTCTAACACTCTCGCCGCGGCCATTCCACAGTGGCCACTCTTCGTACAAAAAAAAAAAAAAATCCAAAAGTAAAACTTTTGATCGATTTGTTTCACAATGCCGAGGTTGTACCAATTTTAAGGTCGATCAAAAATCCTGCCCAGGTTAATTAATAGAACCACAAATCTGAAAAAAATCTTGTTAGAGTTTGTGTTCTTCAAGGCAACATTTTCGGTTGACTATTGTATAACATTTTCACATCTTACTTACCTGAGTTACCTCAGGGATGTCACAAATCTTTGTTTGTGGATGAGATGAAATGTACACCATTAAATCTATAACTTAGAGAAGCTACTATTCAATATCAGACAATTTGAAGAAAAACATCAATGAAAGGAATTGCAAACTCCTCCTTTTACTTTTGGCCAGCTCTGGCCAACTGTGCACCACTGTGGACAATCTAAAGTCAGAGGTTACGGTCGATTCAATTATTAGCGCTTCTCCCCGTCCCGTCCACTCGGACCCTATGGGAAAATGATTTCTAATCTAAAGTGTTAAAATAATTGAAAAATTTAGCACTCGACCGTTCTACACGTATGGATTGATTCTCCCCCCCCCCTGCCTCTCAGCAAAGTACCGATATAAAATTAATGTCCACCGATAGCCTCTCGTGGGTGAGAAAGGCACTTTTGCCGGCAAAACCGCACATGGCGCAGAACTTGACCGAGGATCTTCGATTCATAAAGTCCTCACTCGCGTCCTCCCACTCGATATATGTGCGGTGCAGTGCATATTGCATACCGATCCAACAAGGTGGTATCGATAAAAAATTAACAGAATTAATATTTTCTGCCACGTAGCACCGCTCAAACGCTGCTCGTCGTCGCGAGGGGAGGCTATTCTCATGACTGCAAGCAGCTTTTTCCATATGATCAATAAAAGAGATGATGAACAAATCTTTAAAGACAAAGCGAAAAATGCCGGCGCGAAATGGATGTGCGGGATTTTTTTTCTTTCTTTGAGAAGTTTTATTAAGGCTTTCTGAACTAAGAGTATGCAAGTGGTCTGCAGTATGGATGCTGAAAGTCATAACGAAATCGAAAAAAAAGAACGATAATTTGATCACAAAAGCAGAGTTTTATAACTGCATAAGAATATGACCAAATTTGAATACATTGCCATCTTCAATGAATTTTTATCAGAAGAATTTTCCTTTGAAAAAAAAACGATTTTTACTAGATATCTTTATTACAAGAATTTTTGACCGTCTCCCGAACTTTCTCGTAACGCTTGTTGTATGTTTTTTTCTTGCATTTTTGTATGAGTTGTAACTCTCTCCGCAATTCAAGCGTTACGTAATTTGTAAACAGCGTCTATCTTCACTTTCACAGGAAGCTCAAATTATCAACTTTGATAAATGGTCATTTGGTTACAGAGATATTACTTGAGGGACCGTCGTTTTTCTCATTTCTATCTTTGAACTGGAAGCTCAGCTATACGCAATGGTCCGAATCGATAATTTGGCTGGAAAAAAGTGTTTTCTCTATTCTCATCGATTATAAACGTATGATGTTTTCATAGAAGTTGGGGGCGATCCATTAATTACGTAAGACAATTTTGGCGGTTTATAGACCCCCCTCCCCCCATAGTAAGATTTTTTGTATGAAAATTGAAAATATATTGTATGGCGCGTAAGAAATCTCAAACCCCCCCTCCCCCCATAAACCCTTACCTAATTAATGGACGACCTCTTGTTCGTAATTGAGTTTAGCATCTTTATACACAAAAGTTGAATAGGGTCCTTATTTAAGTTTAAATTTTGACTCAAACTCTTTTGTTTGAGTAAATTTGTGGCAACGCTCTTTTGCAAACTGTTGGAAAATGTTTCATGAACAACTTTGTCGAAGACCCTTTTGGTGCATTTGTACTCCTCCAAGCTTCAAAGCTTTTAGGATGAACTTCCTTTTCTTAGTAAAAGGGTTAATTACTACTTTTGAAGGATTTATGTTAAGGCCCTCCTGAATACACCAAGAATTGGTTAAGTTTAGGGCCAGTTGCATTCGTTCTGAAATGATATTGTCAAACTTTCCTCTCACAATAATTACTATATCATCTGCAAATCCTACAACTTCGAAACCTTTTCTTCCAAGCTTTTGAGAAGATCGTCAACTACTAAAGACCACAATAGAGGCGAGAGGACTCCTCCTTGTGGACAACCTTTTGTAGCCCTTACTGTCATAGACGAACTTCCCAGCTCGGAAGTGATTTCTCTTTTTGCAAGCATATTATTGATCCAGTTAATGATATTCTTGCTGAAATTCCTTTTCTTCATTGCACGAGTCATTGAAGAATAGGAAGCGTTGTCGAAGGCTCCTTCAATGTCCAAGAATGAGCAAAGTGCTATTTCTTTCACTGAAAGAGTTTTTTCCACTTTTGTTACCAATATATGAAGTGACGTAACTGTTGACTTACCAGATTGATAAGCAAACTGCGAGTCAGATAATGGACACTTGAGCATGTATGTTGAATTTATGTAATCATACAACACTTTTTCCATAGTCTTTAACAAAATTGATGAGAGACTAATAGGTCTATATGACTTTGGATGCATTTTATCTCGTTTTCCTATTTTAGGAATAAAGATAACCTTCACTGCTCTCCATCAGATGGAACATAGTTTAATCTTAAGCTCGCCTTAAACATCTCAATTAGAGGCGAAATCAGCACTGCTTCTCCGTTTTGAATCAGTGCTGGGAATATTCCGTCCAGATTTGTAAGGCTGAAAAGATCTTATAGCGTGTTTCACTCTTGCATTTGTAAATATTTCGTCTGCAAGATCTGGTTCAGAGATTACTGTTCTATCAGATGACAAAGCTTCGACAGAACACCTTTCATACTCGATTGGTTCAGAGCTGTTTGAATCCACACAAGAAATTGACCCAGGAAAATGAGTTTCCATAATCAAATTTAAGGTTTCATCCGGAGTTTTTGTAGAAACTCCGTCCTCTCATTTCAACGACCCTAGCTTGAACGTGTGATATTTGGCCAGCGCTTTCTGTAGTCTTGCGACTACAGGAGTAGCACTTATATTTTCACATGTTTGAATCCAAGATCTTCTCTTAGATTTTCTTATTTCCCTGTTGTATTCAGTCAAAGCTCTCCTGTATTGAGCCCAGTCTGAAGTTTGTTTCGCTTTATTAAAAAGTTTACGAGAAAGTTTTCGTAACCTTTCAAGTTTAGTGTTCCACCAAGGCACGTCTCTACTAGAAGAAAATTGCTTCATAGGACAATTAGTATGGAACGAATGAATAATTTTCCCCTTTACTTCTTGAGAAAACGACTCTAGTTTTTGAATAGAATCAATGTTTTCATCCTTTGTAAATGAGTTGGAATTCAAGCACTGTGCATATTGTTCCCAGTTGGTTTTCCTGGGATTTCGAAAAGCAATACGCGGATAATCACCTCCGCTCCATTCAAACATAATGTGCTTATGATCGGACAGGGAAGTTTCTTCTGACACGTGCCAGTTTGAAATTATATCATAAATTGCAGCATTACACAATGTCAAATCCAAAACCTCCTGTCTGATTGCATTTGAAAAGGTAGGTTCATTACCCTTATTACATATATCTATGTTACTAGAACACAGGTAGTCCAGAAGATATTCACCACGGCTATCAATATCCGTACTACCCCATACGGTATGATGTGCATTAGCATCACAGTCAATAATGAACGACTTATTGATTTTTCTGCAATGATTGACGAATGAAAAGATCTCAGGAGGAGGAACATCTAAAGCGTCACCAGAGAAATAAGCTGAGGCTATTACAACCTCTGTAATTCCTCTAGTGTATACATAAACATGCTCCAGAAGCATATAAATCCACAATCCTAGGCCCGCTCAGTAGCAGTATTTTAAATTATGCAATGTCATGCAGATTCTTGAAATACAGTTAAACCTCCATGAGTCGATGTTCCATTACTCGATATCGACTCATGGAACCATACTGTAAATCAAATTTCATGGTTACTATGATGGTCCCCTCAAACAGCTTTCCATAGTATTGCTGTTCCATGACTCGATATTTCCATGAGCCGATGGTCCCTTCAATATCGACTCATGGAGGGTTGACTGTACTTGGTTCCGGTTCACCTCCGGATATAATTAACATTGTCCGTGGCAGTGTTCTAATAAACATATGAACTATATAGCATTGAATTGTAAAATAATTGAAAGTAAACAACTGATTCATAAACCGTGTTCACATTGATTCATATTTGTGGACAACTTTTTTGCCGATTCATAAATTGTGGTTTAAGACAATGTTCAAATAAGTGAAATGTTCAAATGTTTTCAACAATTTTAACGACAACATTGTGTATGAACTGCAGGTAAATACCCCACTTTACCATTTGGCATTGATTTCATAAAAAAAATATTGTTTATTTTGCTGTCTATAATTTTTCAAATTTAAGCTGAGCCTTAGATGATTCATAACTGTGGGACCAGTGTACATCTTATTTGAACCTATGGCAGCGCGCAGCATGCAGATGTGTTTTAAATATTGTGAGTTACAGGTGCAAACCGAGTTTCTAGGTCTATTTTTGTTGTGAATTTCTCAATTTACATAAATTATGTTCTCACTGTTTTTACTGCAAAAGTTGCCTAATATATGGCCTTCCGTATGTTGCTTAAAGAAGAGTTTCATCGAACCAATGGTTGATTCATATAATTTTAATTTTTTTTTCATACTCGTAGTTAAAGCAAACCAACTTTTTTCTTAAAAATTCCGATATTTTGGAATATTCGGCTTTATTTTATTCTACTTTATTCTAAGTGATTGTACAGCCATATTGAAAAGCATCCTGGAAATACTGAAATTTCTCCCAGAATTAATATTTGCATCATATCCGTGTTATGGTACAAATATAAATTAATTTTTAATTGAAGAAACGGGACAACCGTACCAACCGTTTCAGAGATATGGATAAAATTGTTGGTATTTGCGTTGCTAAGAATGTTAATGCACACATTATGTGTTGGTTCTCCTTTTTTTGGGATGGGACACAGGTTTTTCTCCCTGGCTCAAAAGCCTTGGCTTAAGCGCCTTTTATCGCTCTCTGGAAATACATGAAGACCCACCAATTACGCAATAATTTTAAATAAACAACGAAAAATCAATCGACTCCAGCTCTCGATTAAAAAAACCGTCATAGGATAAATCGGAACAAACTCACAAAATAATCCAAGTATATTTTGCTATCAAAAGGGGTGACTTCCAGTATCCTTCGCCAGTGGCACCATTTCATAGCAATTAGGAATAGAAATATGACATAACTTCTCTTTGCTTCTTCTAAAATTATTATTTGACTAATGTACACTTTCATCAATTGAGATTTGAATTCTTTCCTGACAGCGCTACGCAGTTTTTTCACATATGAAAATAAGTACTAATATGGATTTTCACTTTAACCAGTCGAAACGAAATATCGCCGTGCAAATTGATTTTTTTCACGAAACATCAATCGGTCAGTTGTAAAACAGGCGCAGCGTTAGTTATAATTGCAAAAATATTAGTCAAATCCATTGAAAATTTGTTCTTGCGCCAGCCGATTTGCAAATTCGTCAGCCGAATTTAAATTACACGCGGAGAGGAGAAACATCATGACAGTTGGTTTGAAACACGTCTGTTTGCACGCGCGGTATGCTGCGACCTCTTTTGGGATATTCTACTTTATCTCAATACATTACACGTGATACACGCATCTGTTAGACACATGCCAGTGGCAAGTTGGCTCACGATATACGATTGAAAAAAATGGCAATGCTTTTTGCAAAAAAAAAAGCTTCCATATAATAGTGGTCATAAGAACACTAAGCTGTGAAGCAGGCTCTGTACCAGGAGGGACGTAACGTCAGAAAGAAGAACAAAGCGGCCATGGTCATGCTGGCGTTAGGACACTTGGTTGAATGACATTTAGTAGGATGACGTTTGATCGAAAGTACATTTAGTTGAAGGGACATTTGGTCAAATGAACATTTAGTCGTAAACCTGTTGAATATTTCATTGAATGAAATTTGGCCGAATGACGTTTGGTTGATCGGAAATTTTATCGAAAGCTTTTTTTGAAATACTTCATTGAAAAATAAAAAAAATGCCGAAATGCAACTTTTGCACAATGGAAAGCAAAGTTTGAACTTTACAACAATTGATCTTAAGTTTATATTAGGTAAACTTTTATTCCATCACAGTTGGATCGTTTTATGCATTGATTATTGTTTTTAATGTTATGCGACGTTGGTGTAATAACGTATTCTTTTAAATTATTTGAATTATTATTATGTTGTTTGATGAAACAACGGGAATTTTATTACAGTTGTACAAAAACGTAAGGGATTGATCGCTATGTAGAGATAGTGTTATTCATGAATTGTTTTATCTTCATTAACGAGATTTTTAGCCCTAGGCTAGTTCATGTCGGGACCAACGGTTTTACTTTCCTTTCATCTGCTGGTACTCCCGACGATAATCTAATCACTTAACTATGTTTCCATACTATATAGATTGGACCAAACGACGAAAAGACGGTTCTACCAAATGTCACATGCTTTTTACTGCAATCAAATGTTTCCAACCAAATGAGCATTCGACAAAATGTCCGTTCGTCCAAACGTAATTTTGACTAATCACCATTCGATCAAATGTCTTTCGACCAAATGACAAAAGATTCGATCATTCCATTACATTAGCGTGCGGCTTATTTTCGAAAGCTCGCAAAACTTAAAAATCGTGTATTCTCCTTCACATAAAATGAGAATTCACAAAATTTGAGGCAAAACTACAGTAATATTCTGATTTTGTGAGCCTTATGCTGCATTTAGGGTTGACAAAATTAGGAAAGAGCTAAAATCAGGAAAACAAATTTCGACAGGTTTCAAGTTTTACTGGAACTTTAGGACTTAGTTTTATGATTTTGTTTATATAAACATAGGTAACATTGATCAGTTTCTTGGATAATTATTAAAACTTTGGGGCAAGGTCATAATTGACTTTATGCACCCAATATTGCCAGTATAGACGTGTTTACTCTGATTAAAATAAATATGACAAAGTCGGACAAAAAAGGATGCTGAATCTGGGGTAGACAAAATCGAGTCATTACTGTATTAAGATTTAGAGGCGGCACAAGTGACCTGATGGTGAATTTATAAGGTATGAAATATGACCCTCAGTAAAGTTTTCATGTATTTGTTATTTTCTTTGTCAATTTTAAAGCTTTAAGCACCATTTGTTTTAAACTAAATTCATTAAAAAAATGTAGGACATCAAATTTTTCTTAAATCAAAGCTAGTCTTAGTAGTTTTCTTTCATTTTTTTTTTTTGGTTTTTACTAAAAAAAATCATCTCTGTCTTAACATAACTTCAAGAGTACTAAATCGATTTTAAATCTTTTACATTCTGTTGAAGCTAATCCAGTAGTTTTTAAATTGCATAAAAGACATATAAATTGAAAAAAATGCCCTTGTTATTTAACAAAACTGCTAAGAAACATGATTATTTATGAAAAAAACACGAAATTCCTTTGGATTTTTTTTTATTTTGTGCGAAGAACTACATTTCAGCATTAAATTGCATAAAGCATCTCATTATAACGACGAGTTGAAAAGTGCAAATATTTGTTAACAAATGCAAAAAATACTATACTATGTTATAAAATTGATAAAAAAAATGTAGTATGGATCTTTATAAGGGTTTTAAAAATAAGAACAACTAGTTTCAGGTTTATTATTCACAGAAAGAAATGAGATGTTCGTTATTTTTTTTTTGTTCAAAATTCATGTTTTTCAGCAGTTTTTTGTTTAATAACTAAGGCGAAACATTTTTTAATTAAATGTGTTGGTTACACAATTTTAAAACAACTGAATTAGTTTTAAAAGATTTTAAAAAGAACTGAAATCGGTTGAGTATATAAATTTATAATCAAATGATTATATAAAGTTAAAATCAAATGAAGATGAATTTTTCACCCATCTACTAAAGACTAGTTTTGATTTCAGACGAATTTTACGTTCTGCAAACTTATTAAAAATTCAATTTTATAGATAATAATACTGAAATCTTTTAAATTGGTAAGAAAATAACAAAGATATGAAGATTTCACTGTAGGTCATATTTCAAAACTTGATAATTCACCTTCAAGTCGCTTGCGCCACCACTAATATTAACATTTTTAGCTCAAGCTTTGAGCTTTATCTTTTTATGTGAAATGAATTCAAAAAGCATACGCATTTTTGGTTTTGAGAACTATCGAAAAATAAGCCGCACATGTACCAGGTACATGTCTGTTTAATAAAATAAAAAATTAAATATAAAATTAAAACTTAAAAAAAAACAAGGTGCCTTTATGATAAAATCGCACTTTCCTCGAGAAAAATTTACATGACATGCAAATGTGAGCTTCAGCTTGATTGGCCGCTCCAGTATCGCCAGATCAGCTGCACTTACACTAGGAACCTGCTTGGAACTAACAGACACCCACAGTGTATAGGTGCTGGTGATCTTCTATTTCAGGCAACAATGACGTCTGCCACGTCAGAAGCTAACTAATGAGGGTAAGGGGAAGGATTGATGTTGCATTTAAACTGGCCCACAGTAGACCGGGTATACCCCTGCATCTACGCCACTTCATGCGGGAAGGTATAGGGTAAAGTAATTGAATGGCAGAGAGACTTGCTTTTGGCTAGTACAGAGGTGAGGAAAAAATGATATAATGATGGAAGAATGGAAATGGCTTCTTGTCTGTCTTTGTTTCTAGGGATTGCTATGAACGAATAGTTTAAATGTGGTAAAGAGCGGAAGATCGAAGCAACTAGAAGCGGTAACTATTAGGCGGGGTGTCCATACATACAAATTTGAGAGTTTTAATGAGCAAATTCTTACACATCCTTAGCTTAGTAAACAAATGTAACTAATTATTTAAGAACAAAACAGAATTGAAGTTCCACGAAAATATGAAAATTCGAGAAAAATCTTTAAAATTGTACATGCTATGTGAATACAGTTTCGAAATCAGCGGGCTAAAATCTATTACATCCATGGCAAATGGTCAAAGTGCATGAATCAGTGTTGCTGTTGAACCTGTAATATTCTACTTCAACTAAGTTTCAGGGGTAAGTAAAATAATTATATCGACCACAAAATTAGACATACCGCTGGCATTCAAAGGCATTCATGTCATCCCCAGAAGCCATATTTGTGTTTTCATTGAAGAGCAAGTTATTTGCTTCTTGCAAGATCTACCAGAAACCGCAAAAGCCATCTGATTCTCAAAACGGTCATTTGCTCATATTTCTGACATGGCATGCATTAAAACCCATTAATTCCCATCAGCTACATTCGTCCTTGGAAGACACTTGTTAATGTGAAAACTCCTGAGCACAAGGGCCGGCAGGGCTGATGTCGCAATCACCACCGCACTACTCAGTAGCAAAACTGTCCCATGTAGAACAAGTAGGCATAGAGAAAGTATCGCTCAAACTTTGAAGTTTGTCTTCTCATATAAAAGTACATAATTTTCTGGTACATTTCTGCTATTGTTGAGCTACGAAAAAATATAAACTTGAGCATAATTCATATTTTGCAGTAGAATTTTGGATTGGAAGTTGATATGGAGATTATTATGCCATTATTGTTCAATATAAGTTTACACTTACTTCTCATTTTTCATTTTTTTAACAAAGTATGTTTATTTACTATGCTGCAATGATGAAAGGTGTTGATTTAAAAATCCATATAGGACAGTTATGCTTTCATGGGCAGTACCATTATGTTGCAGTCCTACTTTTGAGGATAAATAATTCGTGCGCGTCCAAGAATCGCACACAGAGATCGCAGAGTCGGTGCTCTGAGGCAAAAATAGGGCTAGCATTGGCAAACCGCTGTGCTTCGGCTGTGGAATTATGTTTAATTAAAAACCCATTCGAACCTCATTAATAACCGATCGGCAGAACCGAACATACCTTAAGGTTTTGGGCAGAGAAGCGCCTGTTTAGCGTTGTGTGGTAATTATGCTTCAACCTGCGTAAACGCAATGCGAAACATGAGTGAAGATGGGGATGGTGGTGACGAGCGCTGTCCCGCTGATCATTTCTGTCATTCCGTGATTATTTCTTTTAAAAAATAAAATCATTCATTATTGAAGGGTGTGTATGGTTTGGCCCGAATGGAGATTTGAGATTAAACAGATACTTTTACTATGACATATTGATGTATTTTTTTAAATCTTCTATTACTTTTTCTGCAATTTCTTCTCTTCTTCATTTTCATCTTCTTGTTCTTCTTTTTATTCTTCTTTCAGGCTCTGTAACTGAATCTCAGTTGAGTGTTCTATAAGCATTTCCATAATCATTACCTGCCTTAGTTTTGCTTTTGTTAATTGATCATAATCGCATTTGTATATTGCGCTTGAAAGGTGAAACCATAATAATGAAGAAGAAAAAGTTAATATATCGAAGTAGAAAAGAATTGTATTGTATTTATGTTGTATTTTGAATAACACTAGTGTAAAAAATCGCCATTCGTAAACAGCCATCGCATTTTTTTTTTAAATTTTTTTGTCAAGTTTTTAAAGTTTAAGAAAATGCATCACTTGTTGCCATCCATTCCACCTCGGGACGCATAACTCACACCCCTTCGAACCCCCCTTCTTCAATTTTACCTAGCGGACCATCATGAGAGTGTCCTTTCGGGTTTCCTTGTCTTCTTTTTTTGCATGGCGTCTCGCGCAAATTGTATAAATCATGTTTAAAAGTATACCTCCGAGCACTTTGGCGGCAAGCATTGTTGTGCTTTCGAAAAAATAAAAAGGTCCTACACATGCGATCGAAACCCCCTTATGGTTGTAGGAGAGTGAGCGAGACAAAGTTCACAAGAAAAAAAACGGTCTTGAGTAAATCTAAATGAATGCATAAAGCATTCTCAGATGGATCCGAACGGATCACTTCGCCAATACTACACCAGATTAAATATCCTCGCGCGAGAAAAGAGCATTCACTTTCATATAGGTTTATATATATTTTATTATTTTCCTTAAATAAATCATGTCACGCTACTTGATATTTTACTTTCTGTTCGATCTCCGACGGTTCGGGGCTATTATCGGAATCGGGATGTAACGCATCGGGCAGCAATGTGTGCGGGGTGGTCCCTTTCGCTCTGGGGCCCTTTCGCGGGATTTCGAAAGGTTCCCCAATTTACCTGGAACGGTAAGTTTTGCTCAGCACTCAGGGTGGTTCAGATGTATAAAAAATATTTAATACTCCATTCCTTGTATTTGCCTTACAATATTTTTGACGAGAACAGATTTTGCCAAATTTTCAGCCATTTTGGTGAAAATTTTGAAGTATCCCAGCCCTTTTTATGGAAAAACTAAACTGGTACTTTCAACACTGCAAAAGCTTTCGCATCCATTTTGATATTAAAGTACAACCCAAACTTTGTTTTTATCATAAACATCGAAATAGTAGAAAAATTGGCAGAACTACATTAACATAACACGACGACAGACGCCAAAGTGCGTGGAGTGTTTTAGGTTTTATGCGTAATGACGTGGCGCTTGCTTATGCGGGTATGCAGGCCGCGTTGTGTGAGGCCGTTTGCACTTGTCAGAATCGGACACGCAGTTTCCTCCACACGCGTTTCCTTTCACCTGTCACGACGTTGGACATTGATTTCGCTCAATGCCGAAATGAGTGCAGGATTGGACGCAGGAAGGAGAATCAGGATGTGCAGGTTGAAGATGACGAAAGAATTATGCAATAATGTTTGGGTTTTGTACAATCTACAGCTAGAGACAAAAGATAAGGTTTGATCACAGCCAAACAGACGTAGCACATAAAATAAATTTCTTTGAAATCTATCGCCCAGTTTACACCGTCATCATTTGGCGAGCATGTTGCACGAAAAAAAGTTGAGTGCAACAATGCCTGCAGATCTAGCACCATCTGAAACATCAGACACAAAAATACGATGCGCGCGCCTCTGGTTGTCAAGTTTGAAAAGTTTTGTATTTGAAATATTAACGATCACTGGTCGATATTAATTTCATCAGAGTTGCGTCTGTTTGTCTGTGGCTTGATTATACAGTGGGATTCCGTTTTTGGCATGCTCCGTTTTTGGCATGCTCCATTTTTGGCACCCCCCGATTTCGGCAACAAAATGGATCCGTTTCTGGCAACATTTTTGAATAGCATAAAAATTTGTATATTTGGAAATATTATCGTGTCTGTTGCTTTTTTCATCTGAATGGCAGGTAAAATACGCACCGATTACATTCTAGAGCTCTATTTTCGTCGATATTCCTCCAAATATCATTAACTACTAAGAGCTCCCGTACGTGCTAATTTACTTCAGAATGGTCATTGGTCATGCATTTGCAGCGTTTCATGAGGCCATTAATCTCCACCAGCATCTCAACTAGAGATTAATATCTTAGGCATTCATACTGAGTGACCAGCCCACTTGAGTCTACCAGTTGGTGATACACTAAAAAACACTTCTCTTCAGATTTGGAACAGCTTGTTTGAACAAAACACAAGCACATAAGGGCAACAAAAAGTCTATGACTCACACTTTAAATTTTGTCTCACCTTTTTAGCTCACTGCTATTATTATTATGGAGTTACAAACATTACGTATGAAGAACAAACCGCAGTAATAGATCCAAAAACAGCAAAATGTCGTGCTCATAATTTTTGAGGAATTTCATTAAATAAATTGCGTTATTCTAGTGAATTGCAGAAGGGTCAACATATTATCCATAAAAAAGTATATATTTTACTATATTGTATATAATTTTTTAAGAATTCCAATGTTTCATTCAATACCGACACCAAAACGAATGCAACTAAACTTTATTCTCAAAAATATCATTGAAGCGTGCGATAAAAACGAGTGAGAGTATTTTGTTTGTGGTTTTAATGTGTATATTAATCTTTCTGCGAGCTTCTTTCCCTATTTGTTGGAGATTCTTTAAGACGTTAGATTTGTTAAGATATGTGTTTTATACAAGATGTTTAATCAAGAATACAGGTCTCAATATAATTAAAATGTTCCTTGCGAGTTGGGACTATGAATTTCCTAACTGAACCCTGGAGAATCCTTAGGGAGTTCTTAGTTCATAAGAGACTTCTAAGAAATTTTAACGGATTCTGGAGAATGTCTGCAGATTCCTAGCGAACACTGAGGCTTTCTTGCGGGATCCTGAGAATATATAATTGGTTATTGAGGATTAAGTCCGAAATGTTGTGATTCCTAATAAGCTCTTAAATTTTCTATGGCATCCTGGTAATTCCTAGCTTAATAATGTGGATTTTTAGTGGTATTTTGAATATTTCTGGCGTAATCTTGTAGATTTTGGAAAGATTTCCAGAGAAATTTGAGAAGTGCTAGTGGTAGCCTAAGAATAATTAATTTTTGAAAATTATTTATTGAAGACTTGAGAATTTTCGGAAATATCGCAACAATATTCCTAACAAAATGCTTCAGAGCCCTAGCGTTTTCTTGTAGATTACTGTTTTTGACTAGTTGTTTATGTTTGCCCTTTTGATTGCAGTCAATCATTAATTATGAAATGCTTTATTTTATCAGAAACATAAATTAAAGGAGGGTATTCTAAACTTACCGAATATTGTAAAATTTTACGCTAACGCCTTAAAGTTAAACTGATTTTCAATATTCTTTAATTAAAAAATAAACTCATACCGTTTTGCAATACCCAGCGCATTTATTTTGTAAATACGTCTTTGTATAAAAACAGTATTATTTTTTTTTCGTATTCTTACACAGTTTTAGGAAAATGCTCAGTTCTTATATAAAGGTCACTTTTGCTATTATTTATTTTACATGGTCCACTCATACAAATAGTGTACATAAGGCTTCTGAAAATCCTTAAAGACATTGAGGCGTAAAAAGTAAGTATGTAGAACGTTTGTCACAATTAACATCACGGCGCTATAGATTCATAGCATAATACAATATTACGGAAAACTGCTTCGAAGTGAACCGTTCTGAAGTCTTGATACCATATGGTTCCACAAGGATGATGTAATAACATTCTAATGATGTTTTCAAAACCAATAGTTGAAAAATAAAATTTAAAATAAGGGTTCTGATTTTGGCACGGTTCCGTTTTTGGCAACTGAAAATTTCGACTTTGTTGCCAAAAACGGAATCCCACAGTATTTCGTAATGCGCGAGCGTCCGGCTAGTAAAATTCAGTCTTCAAAAAATCCCAATCCAAGAGCTGCTGAGATTTAAAATCACCAGAGCAAGATTTGCTACGCGCGCATTTACGGTTCAAATCCAGGCATGCAATGAATCATGCCACGTGTATGGGAGGATTGAATCTCAGGATTCAATCCTTGATTAATTGTTTGATGATAAAATAAATCTAGTCAGCAACGATATTTCTGGCCTGGGAGGGAGAAACCAATTCAAAATTTCTGTACGTCATAGTGAGCCGAGATTCCGCTGTCACGAACTGTCACTGTGAGCCCAGATCTCAAACATTGGACTAACATGGAAAAAGCGCGAAACTGATTAAAACAAATTTTCGTATTTCTTCAAAAGTGATAAAAATCGAATGAAAATTAATTCATGCACATCACGCAAGTAATGTCACGTGAGCACCATTTAATCTGATTGAACATAAAGCATTGAAAAACGCATCGTTCCACTTTTTCCAATGAAAATAAATATTTAGTGCATAGAAAACTGTGGCCCTTTTTTCATGTATGTCAGGAAAGATCGAAGGTGCACAACAAAAGGAAACTACCGATTTTCTCGAAGCCTGCCTTGATTGTTGTTGGCTGGCTGGAGTTATCTTGCAGTTCAAAATAACGTTGTCTTATATTTCGTGTGTAGTATCGGTGCCTCCCTCCCAGTTTCTGGCAATGTTAACTGAAAATTTATGTCTGACAGGACGTTTGGGATGAGTCTATCGTCGCTTTTTGATAGCCTTCTGATCAACTTATATGAAGTGTAATGACTTCCATTTAGACGGGACTCCTTCCTTTCAATCAGAGCACATGAATGAAATTCTATCAGAATTTTAGAATTGACTTTCACAAGAGCATGTCTGGATTTAATAAATATTATGCTGTGACGGTCAAATATTCGACTTCATACACCTCACCAAAACTGGTAATGACCGCCAGAAGAGTCAACTATTAGAGTGGTTACTAAAATTTGCTGAAAAAAACGACATGTTCGCTACCAATGTTTGATTTGTACATTGTTTGTCAAAATATACACTTGCCTGAACTATCCCTTCAAAATTTTCAGTTATTAATCTTATCATCTCCTGGGCTTTTAATAAATGATTCATCTAGGAATATCACCGGATTTTCACTAGTGATTCCCTCGGAATTGTCTTCAGGAAGCGCTCAACCGTTCTTTCAAGGTTATCATTTTGAAACTTTGCCAGAAATTCGAACATTTTCAGGCATACAGTAAATTTTCAAGAATTTAGAAGCAGAGCATTTCTAGCGTTAACAGCGGTTTTTCTCAAAATTCACTCACAGTTTCCACGTACGATGCCTACAGCGTTTCATTGGTGTTTGCTTCCAAAGGTTGGCAATTGTTTCTAGTTTTTTCCCATCAAATCAACCAGAATTTTGCTCAGCATATGTTAAGCCTTTTTTAAAATTAGTTATAGATTCATGCCTGAACGAATTCTTTCACGGAGCCCTCTATGACCTTACGGATTTCTTCATCTCAAAATTATGTTTCATAGAACTACATGATTCCTCAAAAGTTTTCGAAAATATCGTTAAGAAGTTCCTGGAATACATTCATTGAAAACATTACAAAAGTTTTACAGAAATCTATTAGGTAGTTTTTCTAAACATTCATTTGGAAATTTCTTTTGAAAAAATTCAAGGATTTTTCTCTGAATTCTTGCATTTAAACTCACTAGATTTTAACGCTTCTTAATGTTCTTAATATTATCTGTAAATCTAGTTTAAACCAACAACTTTGCTGAAAACAGCACGCAGATAACTCTAAAATCTTGTGAGTAACAATCAAAGTAGGATTTAAGGGTATTTTTTAAGTGAATATTCGCAATTTGAAAAATTACGTACTCAGAGTTTCTGCACCGACAATTGCCTAATGTTTGGCCTTTCGAACACCGCTAAGAAAAAAATTATCGATCCAACTCCATGAATTATAAGCATCAAAATATGCCACAGTTTTTCACTTTAATTAGTTTTCAACTTTAGAATGACAAGAATTACAAACATTCGATGTTCAGTAAAAATGTGTATTACTATCTCCTCTAAAACTTTTCTAAAGATCATATTCACGTAAAATAGTAAACAAAAAATATAGACCAAAATAACTGGTTTATAGGGTCCACCCCAAGATAAAACTTTCAGTCAAAAATTTATTTATTTTTTATTTTTTTTAAGTTTCAGGATCAATTTACTGAGCTCTAATGAAGAGTTAGAGCAAAAGTGTATTCGGTTGTTCATAAGATTAATTTCTGAAAGTTTGCTAAAGAACACAACCACAAATTTCCTCAAATAAAAAAGTTTGGTTCAAAATTAATACCTTCATAAGGACCACCCTCCTTTTTTATCTAAGAAGATGTAACACTCAATTATACCAAGTCAATTTCTTTTCGTCGATTGTCTCGTTAGATTATTACATGAAATTCATACAATGTTTTAAACATTTCACGGTGCAGTACGATGAATGACGATGAGTTCTTCCTACTGAGCCAAAAATAGCAGTCGAAAAAAGTTGCCCGCCCAAGTAATTCCAAGTTTTGTTTAGAAGAGCGAACAGCCGTACATGAGAAACATTCTATAGCCTGATATATTTACGTGAGGCTGTTTATCGGTTCTCCAAGAATATTCCCGGATCCAGATGATCAATGATCGAGTATATTCTCCAAGAAAACAATTTTTTTTAAGAACTTGTGAAAAAGCTATAACGATTGAATATTTAATCTGTGGTGAAAAAATGATGCTGCTAGCATAGTGGTTAATATCACCAGGTTTATCTCTAAAAACTTCTATTGTCAAATTTCAGTTAACTTGCATGCAAGATTATCAACTTGTATGGCGATTGTTTTTGCTGAATTTACCACAGAATTCAATTTTTATGTGTGGAAAATTACTTATCAACAAAGCTTATAATACGTTCGACACTCAAAAAATATTTCTGAAGGTTTAGAAAAGTATCATAACTTGTCATATAAAATAAACGAAGAGCTTAGCATAGAGATTGCAGTTATGTGTCGAAAATCGATTTCATCGTAGATTGTAGAATTTTAACAATTGTAGAAATTGTAGAATTTTAACAATATTCTATACGAAATCAAATCCTATTTTGTGTGCCTGCTGGATTAGGTAAATAAAAAGTTCGCTAAATCATAGTTCAAATTTCGCGTGAACATAAAAAGTATTTTATACAGTTTTGATGACCTGTAGTTAAAAACTGTGATGTTCTTGAACATATGTGAGATCCGCATCAGATGTAACTATCCCAAATTTACTAAAAACACATAATTCGATCTGTGAGACACACGATAGGGTTATTTTTGTTCCGCTGTGTAATTGTACTAGACATTTTTTCATTACTTACACTTTTACCATTGCAGGAATATTTCCAAGTACTCTTTTGTAATTGCTTTCAGGAACTACCCGATGAATTGAGACAGAAAAATATCTTCAGTGATTTCGCACTTTGGAGATCAAGTGCAAATAATCGAAAAATAATTTGTTCAGATAGGTTTTCTAACATTATTTCAAAGTAAACACAATCGGTTGTCCCATTCTTGAGCTATTTCGTGACATACTTTATTATTATTTTTATAGAAGATAGATAAATAGATTCTTGGAATACAAGAGAACAAGTTTTTTTTGTAGAATTCAGTACAATACAAGGTTTGCGTTGAAAGTAATATACTGTATTATCGAAATATATTTATATACTGTTCGAAAGCTTATCCAAAAAGATGTCTTGACGAATTCTATCCAGAATAAGTCGAAAAAACTAAAAATCCTGCTCGGTGATCTCCGATTTGCATTTGTACATGTTTTCAGTGTGGTAGAAAAAGTGCTTTTTCATAGAAAAATCAAACATTTCAACTCAAGGATAACTATTGAAATCGACCAAAATTGTTCTTAAAAAAAAAAAATATAAAAATTTCATGAAAGTTTGCCTCTCTCCTATCAAGATTCCATGGTCGAAATTTAACAAATATTAGAAATGGAGTATTGTGTAATATGAAATTTAAGTTTTAGTTTTGTATATCAGCCATTCCATGAAAAACCGATCTAGTGGGTCTCCGAATTCCGTGCAAATTTGCTATTATGTTCCTTATCCGAAATAAGGATACACGTATTTTTGGATTTATTGATTAGGGTGACCATTTCCGAAATAGGGTGACCAGAAAAATAGCGATTTTGCAAAATTTTTATTTTTAAAAAAAATTATAACTTTTGAACCGTTTGACCGATTTTCAATCTTTTTGGACGAAATGAAGGCTAGAGATTTTGACTTATTAAGAAAAATATAAAATTTCACTAAAAGTGTGTTTTTTACATAAAAAAACTCAATAGTTTCCGTTTTTTCGTGTTTTGAAGGCCTCGGGACCAAAGGGGCTATTGCTGTTCTCATTTCTTCTTGAAAGTTCAGAAAATTTTACGTCTACTGTCAAATTTTCAGCGATGTATGTTTTTTAGTTTTTGAGATATATTTTTTTGAAAATAAAAAATCGGTCATTTTTTATCGGCACACACTGTAGGTCTCAGCGCATTAGATTTTTTATTTAAAAAAAAAAAAATCATAACTTTTGAACAGCTTAACCGATTTCCAAACTTTTTTTATGGAATGAAAGCTTAAAATTTCAACTTTTCAGACAAAATTGAAAAATCTGATAAAAATATGTTTAAACGTGAAACAATATAAAAATTTCTTTAGAAAATTTCATATATTTTAATGGAAAAAAAAATAACTTTTTAAAGTTTTCTATTTTTTATGAAAAGTTGAAATCTTAAGCTTTCATTCCATAAAAAAAGATTGGAAATCCGTTGAGCTGTTCAAAAGTTATGATTTTTTTTAAACATTAAAAATTTAATGCGCTGAGATCTACAGTGTTTGTTGATGAAAAATGACTGATATTTTATTTTCAAAAAAATATATCTCAAAAACTAAAAAACATAAATTGCTGAAAATTTGACAGTAAGCGTAAAATTTTCTGAACTTTCAAGAAAAAATGAGAACAGCAATAGCCCCTTTGGTCCCGAGGCCTTCAAAACACGAAAAAACGGAAACTATTGAGTTTTTCCATGTAAAAAAACACAATTTTTGTGAAATTTTATATTTTTCCTGAAAAGTCAAAATCTCTAGCCTTCATTTCGTCCAAAAAGATTGAAAATCGGTCAAACAGTTCAAAAGTTATAATTATTTTAAAAATAAAAATTTTGCAAAATCGCGATTTTTCTGGTCATCCTATTTTGGAAATGGTCACCCTAATCAAAAAAGTCCAAAAATACGTGTATCGTTATTTCGAATAAGGAACAAAATAGCAAATTTTCACGGAATTCGGTGACCCACTAGATCGGTTTTTCATGGAATGGCTGATATTATATATAATATGATTAATAATAAAAAAATCAGCGTATATTTTTTCTTGAAGCCCAAGCGATTCATTACAACTTCTCCGTAAAACATTTTTTTTTATCTAAGAACTACAATTTCGTGACAAGATTGATGCATAAACTCATGGACCATTTTTAAAAGTATTCTTGAATCGGAATGATCGATTTATCTGCCATACCATAAATGATAACTTATAAACATTTGCGAAATTTACTGAAAATCGAAGATGGTCAAGTTCTGTAACAGATTTGACATTGAATTCGTCTCTTAGAAAAATAAAATGGAATAAAAATTCGTACTTTAGTGCAGGTAAAGGTAATGACTACTCTGTAAAAATGTATTCGATTTTTTTTTCGAAAATTATTTTATATCGCACATCTTATACATTTTTTAACTCAAGTTTTCTCAGACTAAATTTTATCTTCAAAGGTATTTGGATATGTAAAATAAAGGATCATGAAGAATTAAGCTGTTCACATTTGCACTTTTCTATTAAGGTGTTCTGACTGCTTTTAATATTTTTAATAATTGTCCCATAATTACAGCTAAACTTTTTTAGGAGATAATTGAGCGGTTCCACGCCGTTTCGCAAACCCGATTATTTTTGTATTTTTTGAATCGCCTGAAAATTTGCATACAAAATCTTTATGACCAAAAATTCCATTATGCACTTTGAGACCGCCATTTTGAACCTCGCCTAAACATATCCAAAAATAAAAAAAAAATCAAAACTGCGTTTCTGGAGAAAATCGATTTTAAAATTTTGTTTTTGAAATAAAAAATAATCTGTAACTTTATTTTACCGTGCATATTTTTCTTCATATAGTCCTAAGCAATACCTACAACTTTGTAGAAGATTTCAAATCAATCGGACAAACCGTTTTCGAGTTACAGTTTTTTAAAGATTTGCTATGCATTTTCCGATACGCCCTTTTCAAAAATGAGGCGAGGTTCAAAATGGCGGTCTGAAGGTGCAAAATGGCATTTTTGGTCATAAAGAATCTGTATGTAAATTTTCAGGCGATTCAAAATATACAAAAATTAAATTTGAAAAAAATATCCTCATGTTCGGTGGAATTGCTCAATTGTGTGTCGTTAAACGATTAGTATTATCATTACTGTGTATATTCTAAAATTTATAATGGTTTTGTAACGTTGATTGCATAATCGGCCTATATGCATAATTGGTAACAAAACTTATTGTTTCTCAATAGATCCTTGTCAGAAGTTTGTCTTGAAAACTTGTTTTTGACAAGAAAACCTAAAATTTGTATCACAAATCTCATAAATATGATATATTAAAAATATTTTTGGCCAATAGTCTATATGCAAACTGCCCAAGGTGGATTCAGGTCTTTTCAATTAATAATTCGAATCCGTTTCACTTTATATTTAAGTGATATTTTCAATTAATGAACAAAAATTGTGAAAGGCTGCTAAGTCCTATCTTATCAGAATAATAGGATCGAATAATAATTTTGAACCAAACTTAGATAGCTACTTATGGCTTTGCATAAACAAATAGTGACAACTTCCTTCAGAATAGAAGTAAAGTCGCTGTTCTTGAGATGAACTAGCCCAGAGTTAAGATTTCGTTAAAAAAGATAAAAAATATTCGCTGGTAAAATTGATCATCTATCATGATTTAAAGTATCTCAATGGTTATTTTTACTTACTCTGAAAAAAACGAAAACTTTATACTTCGCGGGACTCACCTGAAACAGAGAAAAATATTGGTTTAGTAATCACATAAAGATGATGACAGACATGAAATGAAAAATATAACACTATACAACCGATGGCAACAGAACAACGTGAAAAAATTATCACGTTCATCGATAATAATGAAGGTACACTCATTGTTGATAGCGATAATGTGCTCCAGTAAAAAGCGACCGCTCAACTCTTCCTCCCGCCAACCGCCAGAGCAATTTATCAATAACGATGCTGCCATTTTCCGGACCATGGAATTGCACAATCATCTCCCGATTTTTTTTTTCTCCACCGCTCTTCCCGGGAACTAATATTTATGTTCTTCTGTCATCCCGAACATAATTGATTTGATCTCATTGACGTTCACTCATGACGGGCAATTCATAATCGGACAGAAGATGGGGCCAACATGTGTGTGTATGTCGTTTGCCTCGCGGACAACCCCTTCGCGTTTTGACGTCCACAAACGGCTGACATGGATGCTACCCATCAAACGGACGCCCCATCCCGCGCCAGGGCTCCAACTTCTGGCTGAGATGGTGCACACAGGAGTGCTAACAAGGTAAAAAACTATTTCTACTTAAAATCAAGATGGCGTCAAAATCCAAGATCCGCAAGATTTTTCACTTAAATTAATACTCTTATTCTTCACTCGACTGGAAGAATACACCAACGATTGAAAACTTGTTTATTTGTTATACAAAAATAATGTTTTCATTGATTGCACTCGCCATATACGTCAAAATCGTAGAACATGATTCAGAAAATTCAAAATCGTAGAACATGATTCAGAAACATTTCATAGGGCAAATACCATTGCTCACCTATTGTTGTAGCTTATCTTTCTCAGTTTTGTTCTCAACTTTCTGATGGTGATTCCCGAATTCAGGGGTGCGCTAATGGTGAAAAAACCGATTTTCCTGGAAAAAAATAACGGCCTAATTTAAAATGGCCGCCGAGTTTTTTTATCTATACGATGCCACTAAGTTTGTTATGTGTTGCAAGGGAAATATGATACATATCACGCATAGAAATACCTATGATTCATTAAAAAATGTTTTTTTCCGAAACTGTATAGCTAGCTGGCGTATGAGGGGTCCATTAATTTGAGAAAACCGATAGGACCAACCTTTAGTTTAAGCATATACTATCAGTGACATACAATTGGAATTCTAACGATTTGTGCCGATGGCGGCCTGGTTTCTGTGAGAATTTCTTTTATTCATTTTTGAAATTATGCCCAAGAATTTGTTCCAGCTTCTCCTCTGTGCCTCGACCTGGTAGGGGCATCCATCGCACAAAGGATGCACGGCTCTCGAAGAAAAGTATTTGTTGATTTTATATTTTCCCTTTTTCCTGACCATTGACGGTTTTTGCCACGCTTGGCTGGGCTGGCTGCTGGTCAAAGCTTTTGACGTGTGAGATAATGCGCACCAGATAAGGTGGAAGTGATGCTGCGTGTGTGGAGCTGTTTTCTCCGGCGGAAAGAAAGGATCTGGTGGTGGAAAGGGTGTTGGAAATGGATGTGAAATGTGAACGATTTATTCAATTTCCGGCCGTGTGAAAGTAATCGATAGGTGCTGTCTGTCAGGGATGATGGTTGAGTAGAGTCGATGATACTCCGAAGGGGTAGATTACGTTCGAATGATAATTCAAATGCTGTGTTGAGAGATAAACATATTAATCGTGAACTGCATCCGTTCATAATTCTGGGTAATTGGGTCGGGTTGGTGAGAAAATTGCTGAGATAGTGAAACGAGAGTTAACGTAATTGGAATGAGGTAGATTGGGGAGCACGAAAGTATTAATAAGATCAGTGGAAAAAATGTTAGAGATTATCATCAAAACTTACACTACAACACCACAGATGACACTAGTGTTTTTCATATAACAGTGATACCTGATTATCTTCTTCTTCTTCTAGGCATAAAGTCCTCACTGGGACAGAGCCTGCTTCTCAGCTTAGTGTTCAATGAGCACATCCACAGTTATTCACTGAGAGCTTTCTTTGCCAAAGTGCCATTTTTGCATTCGTATATCGTCAAGCAGGTACTATTATACTCTATGCCCAGGGAAGTCAAGGAAATTTCCATTACGAAAAGATCCTGGAATGACGGGAATTAAACCCAGACACCTTCAACACGGCTTTGCTTTGTAGCCGCGGACTCTAACCACTCGGCTAAGGAAGCAAAATATGAGAATTCGAAATAAAGAAGTTGGTAGTAATCAGTTAAAATTGGTAAATAATTTTCAAATTCTTGTTACTACATTTCCCATATCTGGCGTATACCTATATTGATTGGTAGCGTTGAAAGCTTCACATTCTCAAAATAAAAGCACTGCCTATGCTTAAACATTCTCCGCAATGCAATCAATACCACAGCAAACGCACAAGCCATTCCACCAGCCGGAATATTCTAATGCCCATTTAATTGCATGTCATTGCAATATTGATGGCCGAATCCTACCGGCTGTCATTAAACAAATCATACTCGTTCCAATGGGACAGCATAGAATTAATGTTCCCCTTCGCCAGCATACAAAGCCTCTTTACGAGGTTGCCCGTTATCCGGAACCGTTTTGCTCAGCAGAAAACCCAGAATCCCATATGGGTCCTACCACCACCAGAAAGGAACATCTGGAGGAAGATGCACACGGTTTCTGTTACTGGACAAACTGCCGATCGTCTCGGCAAGAAAAGCATCCATCGTGCGTCGTAAATTGTTTACGATTATTAACACAGAGAGCTCAGGACGGCGCGGCATGGCTATGGCGGCAATATTAGAGAGAGATGCCCGAGTAGCAGATCGTATCAAAATTATATCATATATAAATCTTGCCAAGGTGTTGATAGGAGCCTTCCTTAGTCGAGTCGAGTTCGCGACTACAAAGCAAAGCCACGCTGAAGTTGTCTGGGTTCGATTCCCAGTCTTTCATTAATGGCAATTTCGTTGACTTCCCTGGGCATTGAATATCATCCTACTTGCCACACGATATACGAATGCATAATTGCCAACTTTGTCAAAGAGAGCTCTCAGTCAATAACTGTGGAAGTGCTCATAAGATCGGTATCGACGGTACCGACGCCCGCCTCGTTACAATCTAGTGCGATTGAAACAACCGGATGTCGCCAATGCGTACGCGCAGCATCTTGAGGCAGCGTGGCCGGATGAGAGCGAGCTCGATAGGGTCCCTCTTGGGGACTGCTGGAGGACAGTCAAAGCAGCCATTAACAGCGCTGCCGAAAGCATTGTCGGACAATTGGTACGGAGCTCAAGAAACGATAGGTTCGACGAGGAGTGCCAGGAGGTTTCAGAAGTGAAGAATGCAGCGCGGGCTGCATACTGCAGCATGGTATGCAGCAAAACGTGTAACGATACAGACTGAAGCGGAAACAGCATACCCACCGGGACAAAAAACGCTGCATGGAAGAGGTGGAATGCCAAGAGATGGAGTTGCTGTACCGTTCTTAAGAAACGCGGAAGTTCTATCAGAAGCTCAACACATCCCGCAAAGGCTTCGTGCCGCGAGCTGAGATATGCCGGGATAAGGATGGGAGCATCTTGACGGACGGACTCGAGGTGATCGAAAGGTGGAAGCAGCACTACGATGAACACAAGAATGGCGCAGAGAACACAGGCACCGAAGGTCAGGACAGGCGATTGCTACGTCAGCACAGCGGACAGTGGAAACAACCCGCTCCCACGTTGGGGGAAGTCAAGGGTGCCATTCAACAGCTCAATAACAACAAGGCCGCTGGCAAGGATGGTATCGGAGCCGAATTCATCAAGATGGGCCCGGACAGGTTGGCCACGTCTCGGCTGATAGTCAAAATCTGGGAAAGGGAACAGCTATCGCAGGAGTGTCCTTAACGCCGCCTGCAAAGTGCTATCCCAGATTCTCTTCCGTCGTCTAACACTTATAGCAAACGAGTTCGTGGTAAGTTATCGAGCAGGTTTCATCGACGGCCGTTCTACAACGAATCAAATCTTTTCCAAGTGGCAAATCCTTCAGAAATGCCGTGAGTACCAGGTCCCTACGCACCATTTGTTCATCGGTTCCAAGGCGTCATACGACAGTATTGACCGTGCAGAGCTATGGAAGATCATGGACGAGAACAGCTGTCCCGGGAAGCTCACAAGATTGATTAGAGAAACGATGAACGGTGTGCACAACTGCGTGAAGATCTCGGGTGAACACTCCAGTTTGTTCAAGTCTCGGCGGGGACTACGACAGGGCGACGGACTTTCGTGCCTGTTGTTCAATATTGCGCTTGAAGGTGTCATGCGCAGAGCCGGACTTAACAGTCGAGGCACGATTTTCACAAGATCCGGACAATTTGTTTGCTTCGCGGACGACATGGATATTATTGGGAGAAAATCTGAAACGGTGACAGATTTGTTCACCCGCCTTAAACGCGAAGCAACAAGAGTCGGGCTAATGTTGAATGCGTCTAAAACAAAGGACATGCTGGTAGTCGGAACTGAACGCGACAGGGTCCGCCTAGGAAGCAGTGTCACGATAGACGAGGATAGGTGGTGGACCAGTTCGTCTACCTCGGATCCATGCTGACGGCTGATAACAGTGTTCGTCGGGGAATACGAAGGCGCATCATCAGTGGAAGTCGTGCCTATTATTGGCTCCAGAAGAAACTGCGGTCGAAAAAGATTCACCCCCGCACCAAATGCACGATATACAAAACGCTCATAAGACCGATAGTCCTCTACGGTCATGAGACGTGGACTATGCCCGAGGAGGACTTGCAAGCTCTAGGGGTTTTCGAACGCCGAGTTCTTAGGACGATCTTCGGCGGCGTGCAGGAGAAAGGCGTGTGGCGGCGAAATATGAACCACGAGCTCGCTCAACTCTACGGCGAACCCAGTATCGTGAAGGTAGCTAAAGCTGGAAGGTACGCTGGGCAGTGCATGTTGCAAGAATGTCGAACAACAGCCCTGTAAAGATGGTGTTCACAACGAATCCGGTCGGAACAAGAAGGCGTGGGGCGCAGCGAGCTAAGTGGATCGAACACGTGCACCAGTCGAGGATGGAGAGAAGCGGCCATGAACCGAGTGAATTGGTGAAATATTGTTGGCGAGGTTTTATCAAGATAACTGATGTTAAGCCAAATAAATAAAAAAATAAATAAATAATAGATAGCAAACCGTTGGAGAATCTAGTCGAAGAAACGAAAACGCGATAATATTCGCAAGTGGCGAAAAGATGAAGAGTTCGCCAGCGATACCACAGACGGTAGCAGCCAGTACTAGCAGATGCAGCACACCGAGTGAGCCACCGGGAAACCAGTGGGATGCAGGCTTCCTGAGTCAAGTGTTCACATCAAAGTCGGGGAGCTGCAGAACGCGGACAGAAGGAATTACGAATAAGTGCGGAGAAAGTCGAAAAGGCATTGATTTTGGTGAATGCAATAGCCGTTCACAGGAGACGCCTAGGAGCAATCCGGCCACCCGCTCAGAAAAAAGAATGAGGGATACACCAGGGGAACGGGAAGATCCTAAAAAGCAGCGAAGCGACAATGAGAGCGCAGAAGGGAGCAGAATAACGGAAGTGAATGGCGCACCATGAATAGCCAGAAGGAGAAGAACGCAGCACGTAAGGAGAAGAATAGAAAGAGAAAGGAACCGAAGAAGAGAGAAAAACGACGGTCACCTCGTGAGAGCTTCAAGGGCGATGCTCTTGTCATTG
Source organism: Aedes aegypti (assembly GCF_002204515.2). NCBI lineage: Eukaryota > Metazoa > Arthropoda > Insecta > Diptera > Culicidae > Aedes > Aedes aegypti. The sequence goes on from NC_035108.1 coordinate 148,261,739, forward strand.
AGGCAAGTGACAAGACAATGTACGCGGCGATTCTCAGGTGAGTTAGGGAGGATCCAGAGCTGAAGGAGCTGAGTGAAAACGTGATGAAAACCAGGCGCACTCAGAAAGGTGATGTGCCCTTTGAGCTCAAAAAAGATCCATCGATCAAGAGTTCGGCCTGACGGGAGCTCGTCGTGAAGTCACTGGGCAACAAGGCAAGTGTGAGAGCCTTATCCCAGGAGGCAGTGATCGAATGTAGAGAACTGTACGAGATCACAACAGAAGACGACGTGAGGGGTGCACTGTTGTCTCAATGCCTGGGAGATGCACCGCAGTCCATCCAGCTGAAGAGAGCGTACGGGGGTATGGCAATAGCGGCGATCCGATTACCAGTCGCGGCACCCAAAAAATTAGGCGAGGCTGGTAAGGTCAAGATAGGATGGTTGATCTGCCCGCTGAAACTGATCCATCGGGAGACAAATTCGGTGGAGAGATGCTTTAGATGCATGGATTTCCGAACACTGCAGGAAATGTGGTGAAAAAGGTTACGTTAGCAGGGACTTCCTGAAAATACCTAGGTGCATGCTGTGTAAAGTGGAGACTGGTAACGCCAATACGATGGGTGGCATCAAATGCCCAAAATATCAGAAAGCGAAGGCAGGGTTGTAATGATGCTGAAGATAACGCAGGTGGACCTCAATCATTGCGACGCCGCACAACAACTGTTGTGGCAGTCGACAACAGAAAGAAAGTGCAACGTTGCTATCATTGCAGAACCGTATCGGGTTCCTCCCGATAACGGCAATTGTGTAGCAGTCAGAGCAGAGACGACGGCAATCCAAGTAATGAGCCGATTCCCTATCCAAAAAGTAGTGCAACGCTCATACGAGGGTTTCGTGATCGTTAAAATTAACGGACTCTTCGTGTGTAGCTCTTACGCCCTTTCGAGGATGATATTGAAGTAGTACACCCAGATGTTGGACATGCTGATTGGTCGAACGCCGGTAGTCATCGGAGGAGACTCAATGTTTTGGCCGTCGAGTGGGGTAGTAGACTGACCAACGTGAGAGGATACCGTTTCCTGGAAGCTCTAGCGAAGATCGACGTAAGGCTGTGCAACGACGGTCACGCTAGCACATTTCGCAAAGACGGTAGGGAATCCATCATCCACGTGACCTTTTGCAGATCACCAATATGAACTGGAGAGTTAGCGAAGAATAAACTCACAGTGCGATCCACTACTGCGTTTGCCAGAGAAGTTGTGCTCTATGGCAGAGGAGGAATGGAGAACGAAGGTGGAAGAGGAAGCATTTCGATAAGGATCTTTTCGTCGAAGCACTCCGAGCAGTAAGCGACGCTACAAAAGCGGATGCAGAAGAGCTGACAGAAGCGTTGACGAGAGCGTGTGACGCAGCTATGCCGAGAAAATTGGAGCCAAGGAATCGGCGACGTCCTGCATACTGGTGGAACGACAGACTCAGCACCCTTCGTACAGCCTGCTTAAGAGCCAGAAGACGCGTGCAGAGAGCTTGATCCGAAGCCAGCATGGAAGAGCGTAAACTGATCTACCGACTGGCCAGAGCCACGTTCAAACGGGAGATAGCGACGAGTAAAACGAACTGCTACAAGGACATAAATCCCTGGGGTAACGCCTATCGAGGAGTAATGGCGAAGATCAAGGGCCTTGTTACCCCAGGTGGAATGTGTCCCGACAAACTGAAGGCGATAGTAGACTCTCTTTCTTACGCATGCTCCAATCGCGTGGCCGCGCACACCGTATTCTGACGTAGATGAAGAAAATGCCGGTATCCAAGTGTCTAACGCCGACCTGATAACGATTGCGAAAAGATGGAAGCTGAACAAAGCTCCCGGACCGAATGGTATTCCTAACGTAGCGCTAAGGGCAGCAATCTTGGCGTTCCCAGACATATTCAGGACTGCGTTACAGAAGTGTCTAGCGGAAGGCTGCTTGCCAAACAGATGGAAGATGCAGAAGCTGGTGTTGCTCCCAAAATCGTGAAAACCGTCTGGAGATCCTGCTTCATATAGACCAATATGATTACTGGATACTCTTGGCAAACTTCTGGAGAAGGTCATCCTCGGCAGGCTGACGATCTACACGGAAGGCGAGAACGGATTGTCGAAAAGCCAATTCGGATTCCGTAAAAAGACTTCGATGGTGGATAAGCAGAAAAGAAGAGGCAATCGATACTGCGCAGTGATAACAATAGACGTCAAGAACGCATTCAACAGTGCTAGTTGGGAGGCTATCGCTGCAGCCCTACACAGAATGCGGGGTCCCGAATATCTGTGTAAAGTTCTGCAAATCTTCTTTCAGAACCGGGTACTGGTTTACGACACAAACCAGGGACGGATGTCAATTGAAGGAACGGCGGGAGTTCCACAGGGATCCATACTTGGTCCAACACTGTGGAACATGATGTACGATGGAGTGCTGACCTTGTCACTGCCGAATGGAGTCGAGATCGTCGGGTTCACAGATGACGGCGTTCTTGCGATAACTGGTGAGACTGCGAAAGAGGTGGAGATGCTGACGGCGGAATCGCTAGACACCATTGAATCGAGGATGACTGGAGTCAAGCTGCAGTTGGCTCATCACAACACAGTAGCTAGGATCATGCCCAACATTGGAGGACCAAAAAGCAGTACGAGGCGTCTTCTGGCGACCGTATCATCGTCCATCCTGAGACACGGAGTCCCTTAGCTGCAGCGTTGGGAACCAAACGTAACCGAGAGAAGCTGGCAGGTACGTTCCGGCTCATGGCTATACGGGTGGCGAGGCCGTATGCGACATCGCCGGAATGGTCCCCATCTGCATTACTCTGGCTGAGGCCATAGCATGCTACCACCAAAGGGACACAAGGAATGTGAGGAATACCATCCAAATGGATACAATGGCAAGCTGGCAACAGGAGTGGAATAACTCGGAGAAAGGAAGGTGGACGCACAAACTAATTCCTAACGTGTCGGTGTGGACGTCGAGAAAACATGGAGAACTTCTTTCTGACTCAGTTTTTGTCAGGCCACGCGGTGTCTTCACATTGTCTGGTCTGCCCAAATATCAGGGAGATCCCGGAGCATGTTAAATTCGACTGCCCTCGGTTCAGGGATATACGACGCGAGAGCTCCGGGTCGCGATCAGAGGAGGCTAGATCCTCCTTCGGGGACTAGACTGAGTAAAGCGGGCGTAGCGTAGATCGGTTTAAAGTCGTCGGGGCGCCTGCAAACCGGAAGTCATCCTCAAACTGGAATTGGGTTCGGGAGATCTTCCGCCTTTTGGGTAGGATGGATCCACAGCCGGGGAGTACTCTGAGTAGTCCGTAGCGGGTCACCGGCCTCAGACAGACCCTTTTTATTTGATTAAAGTAATTTTCTAAAATTAAACTTACATATTTGTAAACTTGTAAAAATGAGTTAAAAACGAAGTTTAGGCTGCGAAGTGATGATCCCATGTGCTCTGGGGTAATCGAGTTCAGTTCGCCTTCGAGCGTCGGGGTCTCTCAAGGGGTCCATCAGCTTGTATGTTGAAGCGCCCATCTAGTGAATAGGGAATCGTGGGTTCGATCCCCAATGGAGCACGTGGTTTCTTTTCGCAGTTTCAATTTCAATTTGTAAATTTGACACGTGTTTCGTCGTGTACATGTTAATTTCAAAACGTTAAAACCTTATAACAGCAAGTTTCTTAAGGCAGAAATTGGCTTGTTTAGGGGTATTCTGTTTTTAACATATTCTCATTCTTGTGCCTAAGGCTGAAAATCTCCTCAATAAAGCTATAATAATAATAATAATATTCTCATTCTACGTTAAAAACTGAGCCAGAATCCAAAAGTTTCATAATTTTCCGTGCCCTGGAACTATTTTTAAAATACGTTTGAATTTAGTATGGAAATCGCGTTTGAATCACCCCTCGGCTAATTTTACTTCGGGACGAACTGTCATTGTGTAAATTGAAATGTCATTGAGTTGACCGATTGAAAACATGTTTATTCATTTGCTATATCAAAATTAAGATATTAAAGCGCAATAAAATCGTGTTATAATTAGAAAAATGTGCTCTTTCGATCAAGTTATCAGAAACTGTGAATTTTTCATCACTAAACAACCCAATTGCCTACATGATCATAAACTAACTGTGCAAAAAATATATAATTTTTACCCTAGTTGTTTTGCGGTATTTTAAACAAAATTTGTTACAAAACTGATATGCTTCAGTGCAATATTCAAGTTAACTAAACAACATTCTGCAACTAATTTACAACACCCTTTATTACACAGAAACAAAATGTTAACGTAACTGAATGACAAATACAATTCTGATACTTCCAGCTAGTCGGGTACCGTGCGGGGCAGTTATTAAAAACCGAACTTTCGTCGTCCAAAGCCGATAAATTGGTCATGGCGCGTATGGCACTTTGCCCATTGGAACCCCTTCCAGAAGTGGTCACTTAAGCGAGAGTTCTGCTCAAATGGCCGACGGTGGCAAATCATAATTGCGCGGCATCAGCAGGGGGCAGGCGGCGGTTGACGATGTGAACAAATTTTTATTGCCCTCTCGATAGGAGTAGCGCGCGTTATGCGTTTCGCGGAATCAGCTGCTGGGAAATAGTAAAATTTTAATGAAAATGGTCTCGTCGGATGGCTGTCGTACTGTTTTGCGCTTCGAATGATCGTCCGTTCGGAGAGATTTTGATGGCGATGCTTAATTGAAGTGTACAAGTTGCGCAGCGAGGATAATGAAGAGTCGTTTGGATTATATTTCTACAAGCTTTAATTGTGCAATACTGTACCCTACTGTTTCGAGAAGCATAAATCTAAGAAAATTATCTTTCATGGATGAGGACACATTACAGTAATACAGTTGATTCTCCCCATTTTGAGATTGGAGCTGAAGGGACAACAGATAGGAACGTATCGAGGAATAGGCTCGTGGAGTTTCTCAGAAAGATATTGACAAAATTAAGTAATTTGGCCCGCCAGAACTTTAAATCGTTCCCCTTAAAGTCCACATAGTTTAATAACAGTAGGGACACTGTTGCAGTGTTCAACCAAGGTATCATCTTCGATCCTCTCCATAGCAAGAACGGTCGTCCAATCGAGGTGTGATTACATTTGCATCAGATCGTGGAATAAATTATCTACATTCATCACACCGATTCCAGCGACATTTACCTCTCACCGATCGGACTCCTGGTTCAAATTACAAAGTGTCACTCGTTCCGTAGCCTATGGCTTAGATCTTATTAGTAAGACCTCACGCTTCTGACACCGGTAACCACTCTGCTGAGCACTATAATCTGATCACGAGATTGTATTGTACTGATTGGTTGTCGTAATTGACCTCACACACTGAATCCACTCGACAGTGGATTTGTTGCATCTAGGACCTACCACCGCTGGCTGCAGTGCAACGTAGAATGGAGATAAATCTGCGTTGCTAATGAGCATATTTGCTGACCCTGTCAGTTCCCCAACTAATACTTATAGGAGATTACATACGCCTTCACTACATAGTCCTAGAGCTATCCTCCGAAATGCGGTGACATCTCGCCATGCAAAGGTCGTTTTCAGTGTGTAATAAAACATTTCATTTGTACTGAGCAGCATCGTGACAAGATAATTGAATGGTTCCGATCATAATTATTTTAACGAAGTTGTCAGAGAGACTTCAACCCGAGAGTTCACACAGGCGACCCATGTTCATGCTTCCTTGCTCATCAATCACAAATTCGCATGGCTCCATCTCGCTCGTAGAAAATTGCAAATTTCATTGGCTTAGTGGATCTGCGTCTGCCATTAGAGCTATCAGTATTCGATTTGCTGTACCAACTAGTAATTTTGCTATCGCCAACGTTGTCATTAGCCTAGTCAAATGCTATTTATTTGCTATTTGTTGATACTACAAGATGTGATTTTTGAGAGCTGAATTTTTGTCTAGCATTTTTATCCAGATACTAATCTTCAACTGATCAAATTGTTGGAACCCCTCTCATCGTAACAACAATCAAATAAATAGCTTTTGGTTTATGTTTGAATATTATAAGTTGAGTTTTAGAATCATTAAGAGAAATCTTCCATTTTTGCAAGTATGAAGAAAAAGTCAAACTTTTTTGCAATCGACTACAGATGACAGGCTTCGTCCTTCGGCTTAGAAGCTTGAGTCATCCATAAACTAAGATTTTACATCTCAGATGTAACACTGGTAAGATGCCGATCACATCAAATAAGGTTAAACTATTACCACCGAGTTCGCCAAGAAATCAAAAGGCAGTTAAAAACGCTTAAAAAACTGATCCCTTCATAACGATTTCTATCGCTCATCACGATCACACTGATTTAGATGTCCACTTTCCAGCTCATCACCGTGGCACAAATTATTTATCTCGCGCTCATATGTGTTGAGCCAGAAATCGTTAAAGATCATCCAATCGTCTGTTGCAGTAAGGGACCTCATATTCTCTACCGTCCCTCGCTCCTAGATGTTCTGTTGACGACGGAACGATGTCCTCCAAACTAAGTCGATTGCATGCTAATTCGATCACGATCTCTCACACCGTTTAATGATAGCCCCAACAGTTGCCGCCGCCTTCATACCATCACCCCGCCATGCCGGTGTTCATCCAATCCAATGGAACTTGTCTCCCGTGGGCAGCAGAAGAGCTCGCGTGTATCCCAGTTGAGCCGTTTTACATGCAACACGTGACTCCACTTGGTGCACCTCAAGCGATCTACATAGCAACCTAGGTATGTGGTTAGGAGTGAGGAAAAGTCGTCACCATCGTTCAGCGCCATCTAGAGGAATTATGGGGCATAATGAACGCATGGGGCGAAGTGGACTGTATGGAATCAGTTTTGAATATCAACTGTTTGAATGCACGACAGTTTTTAATATGCTTCTTACTGCAAAATTTCAAACAATTTGGCCGACAAAAACCCCCATGCCAAAGTGAATCATGGAAGTGCCCAAGTAGCTCTGCACCCTATATCTTTATCGTTCACCAAAACGAATCCTTTCCTATGTCCAACCTTCCAGTGTTTCTCGTGGAAGTTTAAAGGACTCCTCGGGTTCCATAGAGCAAGTAACATGTCAACAATTCCCTCCCATCCCCAAATTGACCGGCGCCGTCATTGTTTGTTATAATATGCACTATATTGGCATATAAGCAATGCGGCAAAATAAACTAATTTTTAGAGCAAAGTAACGCACTCGAAGAAGCTTTTTGCTAGCTTGAATAATGAGAAGCACTTTTTTACGATTGACTCTCATTAATAATATTGTGTTCACTAAATTTTAAGAAAGTGATCAATTTTTCCGATACCTTTTTCAGCCACAATTTTGTTTCTATTTTCTACCACATTTTGTACAGTTGTACGATTTTTATCACCATGAATGATTGTCGCATGTCGTGCTTATATAAACAGTTAGCCAAGGGGCCCAGATAGCCGTAGCGGTAAACGCGCAGCTATTCAGCAAGACCAAGCTGAGGGTCGTGGGTTCGAATCCCGCCGGTCGAGGATCTTTTCGGGTAGGAAATTTTCTCGACTTCCCAGGGCATAGAGTATCTTTGTACCTGCCACACGATATACACATGCAAAAATGGTCAATTGGCATAGAAAGCTCTCAGTTAATAACTGTGGAAGTGCTCATAAGAACACTAAGCTGAGAAGCAGGCTTTGTCCCAGTTGGGACGTAACGCCAGAAAGAAGAAGAAGAAGAAGAAGGCTAACTGTAAGCTATTTCCACTTCATGGTCTTGAAGTATGTATTCACTTAATGCGTCCAATATGTCCTTAGCCCCCAATCCAGATGTATGGGGAATGTTCTGGTCTCGATGGTGTGACGGTGTTTCTGTTGCATTCAGCAATTTCCGCTTTCGTGAGATCGCGCAATAAACCATCAAAACAAATAGTGGCGCAAAATGTGACACAAAGGACTAATATTTGCGTGGTTGAGGTAAGGATGGAGCAGGGATGTACATGCACGTAGCCTGGATGTCCACCAAAAAGGTGGAAAATTAGGTGCCAGACACTTCAAAAGTTCGTTTTTGAATTTTACTGCACAACGATCATTATACGCAATCCCTGCACCCTTTTTTGCATCCCATTTTGTGCAAAAATGGTGTCCGAAACGCGAATTGATTGGCTGAGTAACCAATCTGTTTTAAGGCTTGGAAAATTCTAGATTGGACCGAAGATTCAATTGGTTGACGTCCCACTGAACAGCAATTCCAGCCTGGCCAGTTATTGTCACGGGATATAACGTTTTCATGCAGTTTTCTACAAGTTAGATTCCACCATGACTGCTTCCAGTAATAACTCACGAATTTCTTCTGGTTTGCCTTGAATATATTTTCAAAATATTTCTCCAAGGCAATAGACAGATAATCCCCCGTGATTTTATCTCGGGATACCTGTAGAGATCTTCCCAGGATGTCTTCTGATTTTTGCTCCGGGTACTTTGAATTCTTCAAGGGTTTCTTCTTCAATAAATGTGTTCCATCAAATACATTGCATTAAAGTACTGGACATGAGTCTTTTAGAATTATACTAACGATAATTCCTAAGTAAATCACTCTGAAGTTATTTTTCTTGTATAGCACTAAGTGTTTCTCCAAAAACAAATAAGGCATCAAATTTCGCAACAAATGTCTTCAAATATTACTTTTTGAATACTTTCAGGAAGTACTTTTCAAATTCCTCAATGCATTGTTTCTGAGATACTTTTATATTTTTAAGGAATCAATTCAAGATGGTCACGAACTAAATATAACTATTTTGAAAATCCCAGACAACCTGACGTAGTTTAAGAATAAACATTCAATTTCGTTTACTAATACAAATAACATCTTATCCGTACAAAACGGCGACGGAAATCATTTGAGTCACGAGCTTAGTCACATGTTTCCTGAAATCATCAGTGCAATTTGTTCTGATCCGTAAACACGTAAGGTAAAAAGGTGTAATTCCAATGGTGATTTTCACTTCAGGCTCAATAATCTATCAAAACATTGAACATACATCTAAAATTAAAAACCAGTTTTTTTTTTCGTTCAAATTCAAAAAAATTCTCATTAAAATCTATCATCGCATCACAGATGGCAAGTGCAATGTAATGATAGATTTTTATGAACATTGCTTCTGTTTTGAGCGAAAAAACAGGTTTTGAAAATTTGGAAAACGATGATGGTTATTTTTCTTCTAATTAACAATATATTTCAACACCCGAAATCGATTTGCAATGTTTTGAATTATATAAAATCTTTCAATTTTACAAGAACTTTTCATTTTTACTGATTTTGTGCAGGCTCAAGTGCTATAAGGCATTAAGGAGCCGCTTCAATATTGTTATCAAATCCTATCCCTTTGAAGAAGGTTAAATAAAACAACCGAAACGACGGACGTAGGAGCAACACACGTGTTAGCTTATTATTAAGACTGCATAACATCAATCAATAACAAAACATAATTAATCAAAATAACAATTCTTAATAGTTCGAAGATCACAAGTTCTGGACCCAAAACACTGCAGCGCTAAACCCACAACTATCCAGAAAAACAATGCTAAGGATCATAGGTTCCAATCCCGCCGAACCAGAATTATTTAGTTATTGAATTTTTTTAATACTTTCCGGGGGCATGTATTATTTTCATGCTTATTACATGACATGCGAATGACGAAATGGCAAACAAAACTTGAAGTTAAGTTAATTGTAGACGTGCTAATAAAAACGCTTAGCTGGTAAGCAGGCTCTGTCTTAGTTAGGATGTAGCGCAGGAGTTAGAAGAAGAAAATCATGAGTTCTGGATTTTGAAACATTATTCTCATATGCAGTTACTGAGTGCAAATTGTATAACAAATGCATGTCGATTAACAATGCACACTGGTCTAGGAAGCTAATTTAGGCGGACATGAGGTTTTCGTCAAGATTTATTGATTTTAGAGCCATAGTTTCTTCTGAGAATATGTTCAGAATTTTCATTACTACAAAATGTACGGATCAAAAATAATTTTTACGGTGATTGCAAGAGTGGCGTATATGCCAACTTTTTCATTTTAACGAATCGTAAGTTGGTATGTTCAGCAAAGTTGTAGCGAATGATCATAGAAACAACTTTGCCGAACAAACTTTTTCTCGATTTTGCTTAAGAGCTGAGATAATTAAGTATTTAAAAAAAAATCGTTTTTTGCTCTTAAGTGTTTTATTTTTTAGTTTTATTGGCCTACTATGTTCTTCAAAGTTTTTATACTTATCATTTGCTACAACTTTGCTGAACATACCAACGTTGTATTTATTATGGTTTTCATGTTATTTGAGTTTTTCATCTTAAAATTAACTATTTTGTATGCCTTGCATCTCAACTATGAGCACCTTAAAAATATATCTTTCCACCAAATGATTTTGCAGTCTTCCAAGTACCTGTGAGCAAAATTTGGGGAGGATGATATTTTTCTATCTCGTTTAAAAGAATTCCCCCATACAAAATGACACCTAAGTCTTCTCCCGTTTTCCCAATTATTCCGGAGACTTTCTCAAACTTTTTCATGGCACGAACACGTCGCATCCCTTGTGGGATCTAACAGTGAAAAACTTGCGTCAAGCCGTTGACCCGTTCTCAAGTCATTTCGTGACATACAAACACCACTCCATTTTTATTTATATAGATTCATACATGTTCAACTCACAAAAGTCATGGTTACCTAAGAACATCAAACCAAAGCTAACACGTGTATTTATATAGACATATAAAGTACATCGTTTTTCGATCATTTTCGATTAACTTTGAAGCTTCTGCAAGAAATTCATCGTCTTTTTCTCTACCAGTATTTAATGTATTCCAAAGGTTGGAAGGCAGCATAAATATGGATTTATATCATATCGTCTATTAGTAAAATCGATTTTAAACGAGATAGAATAATATCATCTTCTCCAAATTTTGCTCACAGGTACTTGAAAAACTGTAAAATCATTTGATGGAAAGATATATATTTTTTTGAGGTGCTCAAAGTTGAGATACAAGGCATACAAAAAAGTTAATTTGAGAACATGAGCATGATTGACCGCCCGCAGCTGCTACTCCGTTATTGCAAGAACAGCTGTACTTACACAGGGAACCAACAGACGCTACTCGGGATCAGTACCATCCTCAATGTGTAAATACTGGTGCTCTTATTATTATAATAAACAATACCGGCGCCGGCTGCGTCCGAATTCAGGTCAATTTGGGAATGGGAGGGAAATGTTGAAGTGTTACTTGATTTACAGAAGCCGAGGAGTCCTCTGCACTTCCACAAGAAAACACTGGAAGTTTGGATATGGGAAAGGATTCGTTTTGGTAAACGATAAATATATAATTCGAAATGAATACGTGAGCATATACACGAATGACCGCACTATCCAAACCAGACACGATACTGATTTCGTTGCTCGCTCGACAGGAGCATACAACAGGTTCAACGTATCAAACTCTACTGACGCGTTTTTTTTTTGTTTTTCACCGGCGCACCGGCGTTTTTTTCTTCCGCGCAGCGCAAACTGGACACAATGGATCCGGATTCCGTCGCTCGCCCACAAGGAGCATGCAACAGATTCAGCGGATCCAACACTACTCACATACAAAAAAGTTAATTTTAAGATGAAAAACTCAAATAACATGAAAACCATAAGAAAACCAACGTTGGTATGTTCAGCAAAGTTGTAGCAAATGATAAGTATAAAAACTTTGTAGAACATAGTAGGCCAATAAAACTAAAAAATAAAACACTTAAGAGCAAAAAACGGTTTTTTATTGAAAAAAATATCTAATTATCTCGGTTCCTATGCATAATCGAGAAAAAGTTTGTTCGGCAAAGTTGTTTCTATGATCATTTGCTACAAATTTGCTGAACATACCAACTTACGATTCATTAAAATAAAAAAGTTGGCGTATACGCCACTCTTGCAATCATCCATATCAATATGTTTTTGATCCGTACATTTTGTAGTACTGAAAATTCTGAACATGTTCTCAGAAGAAACTATGGCTCTAAAATCAATCAATCAAAACCACATGTCCGCCTAAATTAGCTTCCTGGACCAGTGAGCAATGTTTCAATTTGACCTCATTTGTGTCATATTTATCTAATCCTTTTTCCTACAGCATACATTGAACGATTACGTCGTAAGGAACTCGTTCTCTTTCGCTCCTACGGAAAATTCGAAAACAACGGGGCTAATGCCTTTCAAATTCGACAGATAACGACACCGTTCTTCCTAATGTTCTAGGAAAAAGAGAGAGAAAGAATGAGGGCAGATAAAGCGGGAAGCATAAAAACTAGAGAACAGCTTCGAATGAAACAATAACTAATGTTTGGGAGCTGGTCCTTATCTTCCTTCCAGAGTGGACTGTATTTGGTGACCACTGATCGGTCGGATGACCAATTCGTGGTGGGATTTCTTGGCTTTTATCCACTCAACACATCAGTTACACTTTCACAATTTATTTCAAATCCATCACATTTTGAATATTTATTGCAACACATAAACTACAACTTTTATTAGACTACAAACTAAACATATATTTTGGGTTTGATCATAAAATTATGATCTGGACTCCTTCTGAGCCTTTTAGCCGACGTATTTCACACTACTTAGTAGGTGGATAACGAAGTCACTCCTCACTTCGTTACCATCCTTCTTCACGATGATGCTTATGTTACAACGAGGGGATCTTTAATGGGGTTCAGTACTCGAACAACTTATAATACTTGAAAAGATTGATTTCACCTATCTGACCGAGGTATATCGTGATTTTATTCACAATTCAAAAAAAAAAAAAAATAATCTAGTTGTTCAACTTGATGCATAAAGTAAGAAATTGTCATAATTGAACAATATTTGTAGCCCATTTCACAAATCACACCAACTGGACGTGTCTGCCCTAATTTTTTTTTCAACTCATGAATGTGATAATGCTTCCATTAGTACGACACTACTAGCTCGTAGGTTAAGCCTAGTATGAAAGATGTATCCAAATGAGAGATTGAATTGAAAAAAAAAACGCATAAAAATAATAAAAGACAACTTTTGAAAGAGCCAATAAAAGACAACAATATGTTATACAATAAAAGCAACTAAAGTTATTCTGAGCTGAAATTTTTTGAATATTCCATACCATTGGTTGACTGTTAACTTCTTTTGGTGTGGAGTGAATAAAATAATAAAAGTAATAAACCATGCGAAATGGGTAGTGCAGGTCGTTCGCCTTTTGTTACGTGGAAAATGTGTTGTAACCCCTGTACACTGTCAAATTTGCGTCTGTCATTCTTCGTGTATTCTATGTCTGCACCCGTGCTGTCAAAATATGCGTATCAAAATAAAGATTTTGAAAACAAGATGCATCACGGGCGTGAAAGAACCGATTTTGTTCCTTTGGAAAAACACTCCGAAATTGTAAGTGTTTATAATAACTACTACTACTGCTACAACTACTACTTTTAAATATGAAAATTTTGTTTCGTACACCAGAGCTTATGTTCTTCAAATTATTAAGATAGCTAGGTTGAAAAATGGAGTTTGTTAGAAATTACAAAACTTAGTCGGCTTCGTTATGCCGTATTGCGCTTGAGCCTGCACATGATCAGTTAAGTATGATCAGTTCTAGTAAAATTTAATGACCAAACCAGCTTCCAGTTTTGAAATATATTCTTAATGAGCTAATAATTAACGTTTTTGACAATTAACGTTTCTTGAAAAGGACATAACTAACATTTTTGTCTAAAGGTTTTTTTTTAATCTGTTCAGAGGTGTAGAAAAGGTTTATAACGTTATGATGGCTATATTTGTTTGGTAATAAAGGTAAATTAGGCACCCTATCTTTGCTATCATAAAAAGTGACATAAGACTACATTCTGTGCTAGCTTTCATCACTTAAAATATGTATACACATAAATTGTCTCCACTTTTGCACGCAAAACGCCTTTTTATGACGAATTTTGCACATACAGTAATGTTCCGATTTTGTCTGCCCCTTGTTGCATTTAGGGTTGACAAAATGTGGTTAAAGCTAAAATCGGGAAAAAATGTCGACTACTTTTTATTTTCATGTTTACCTAAGGACTTTGTATTATTATTATGTTAATATTTATAGCGTTATTTTCAATTTTTGTATGAACCATAATATTTTACAAGATCCCTAACGTAACTCTGTTCTATGACAACTGCGATGCATAGTGAATTAAGACTTTTGATGATCTTATAGGCGTGGCCAAGGTCATACTTGACTTTGTACATTATGATTGTACTCAATATTTCCACATTAAAATAATGTTATTTTGAGGCTGATAAAATCAGGTCAAAAAGTGTGCTGAAATCGGGGGTAGACAAAATCGGGGGCTGACAGAATCGGGTCATTACTGTATACGCATCGAATATCGCAAAAGGTAATTTCGTTATACGTACATTGGGGTTACTGGAACAGTAGGCCTCAAAAAACCCCTCAGAAACATTAAGATTGATAGGAAGTCACCAACGTGATTAGAAAAGACAATTTATTTTTACGGTTGAGTTACCTACATGGATTGGCAAAATGGGCACTGTATTTCTTCAAAAGGTAATTTTTCCAGGATTTATTTTCTATCAACGATTTTTACTTCCATTTCTGTGGAAATTCATAATGAAATGGAAAATGAAATATATCATAAGCTCTTCTTCAAATTCTTACAAATATGATTTCAGGAATTCCTCCAAAATTCCATCTAGATATTTCTACATAAATTTTCCCAGGAATACCTCAATAATTCATCCAGCAATTTCTTTAGCTCCTTCTAGTAATGCAGTAGAAATTATATCAGGAACTCCATCAAAGATATACCCAGGAATTTTTCTAAGAAATTTGAGGAATTGAAGAAGGAATATAGAAAAAAAAATCGCTTGGATTCCGAGACGGATTTTTAATGGTATTCTTAGAGGTATTGATAGATTCTGATAATACTTGGGAATAGAAGTTAAAGTGAGCATTGGATGAGGGCCATACGATTTGTAAATTTCGTGAAATGTGAATTCCTGAAGGAAACTAAAATACACTTGATGGCTAAAATTTTGTGTTATTTTCAAAATCTTCATAAGAACTGTTGGGGCATTGGACATTTCCGAAATTACTTTAAGAATTTAATCGAGAAGTCCTTGAGAAGACTCCAGAAATAATTCCAGGATTGAATTATTAGAAAACTATCTTTTGGAATCCCAGAGATTTTTATAGAGCAATTCTCGGAACTGCTATAGGATCTCTTCTTTATGTAATACCCCGAGTAATTTATAAAATAATCCAAGAAGGAATGCTAGTAAAAAATGCAATGAATGTTACCAAACAAACTCCAATTGATTTCGGTATTCTGTTAATTTGTTTTAAATACTTCGAAGTTTATTTCTGAAGAAATTACTAGGATAGTATCTTAAATTTTCTTTCAAATTACTGGTAGAATCCCAGGATTAATTTCTTGTAGAACTTCAGCCTTGAGCAACGCTTAGAAATGTGGTTGCTGAAAATCCTTGTCGAAATTTTATAAGTGGCTCAGAATAAGCTCAAAAACAGGTTGGTGCAAATTCTGTGAGAATTCTAGAAGAAAACTAAGGGGTGTTTCTGAAATAATATCGAGAAGTATTTTTGCGGGTGTTCTCAGAGATATCCCTGAATATTATTGTTTATTCTCAGGTTGTATTTAAAGAATTTTCAGGCAAAATTTTGGGAAAATTATATTGTTGGAGGAATTTTCAAAGGTGTTCCTTTGCTTATTTTTTCTGTACAAAAATTTTCATGAAATAATCCTAATATACATAGGTTTGAAAGCAGAATTTTGGTTGTAATTTCTAGTAAAGCTTAAAAGGGAACGCTTGAAGAAAATTTTCAAAAAATATGCAGAATTCCCTAAAGTGTCATTCTAGGCAAATACTTTGAGGAATGGAGCGATTCTCATGAAACAGTTTCTTATGATCACAAAAAAGTTGTGTCAGAATTCCATAACTATGTTTGTGAAAGTGTGTTGGGAATAATTTAAAGTTTTTTGTAAAGATTTCATAAGAAATCTCAACATTAGAGGATTACTTAAAAAATACTTTCAGGTTGAGGACTCGCTGGATATTTTTAGATGCTAGCAAAAACGATTTTCGAGAGAAACAATCAAGTGATTAAACTGACACTTATATTGAGCTGTTCGGTAATCCAATCCGCATGGTTGTTAAATTAATTAACTCATTACGCGTGGTAAAGATGGACAAATTATGGGTGAAATTATGAAAAAAAAAAATCCACGCCGAGCACGTGGATTTTTTTTTTCATAATTTCACCCATAATTTGTCCATCTTTACCACGCGTAATGAGTTAATTAATTTAATCAAGTGATTATTGACGAAATTTCTTGAAAAATGCGAAAAACACAATCTAGGAGAATAGAAAACTAATCTTACGACAAATATATTGATTTCAACATTCAAATTTTAGCTGAATCCTCGCAAGATCCATTCGTAACATCTTTGACAATAGTCTGAATTTTTAAGGGGAAGTGGTTAATTTTGAAAAATAAAAACAATTTTGTTACCACAGCAAACATTATTGCATCGGCAGAGCAAGGGGTAACGCCAAATTATTGGAGGAGATATTTGGAAAGCTGTGTTTTTAGTTGTACTTTATGATTGGATGGCCACCGGTGGTATATAATCCAGTATTGTCAGACAAGCTGCACTTACAAAAGGTATCAACCAGATTAATGCTTGAGACTAACAGACACCCTCACTATATAAGTGATGATGGTTTCCTATTTTAAGGCAACGATGGCACCTGCCACGTCAAAATGCAGACCAATGAGTGGAAGAGGCAGAAATTGATATTGCATTTAAAACTGGCCCACAATAGAGCGGATATACCCCAGCATCTACGCCAGTTCATGCAATAATTTTATTGCAGAGAGGCTTGATTTTGGTTAGCAGACTTCCTATGTATCAGGCGTAAGGAAAGGCATGCTATAGTGATGGATGAATTGAGGCGTAGGGAAGTGGTTTCTTGTCCGTCTCTGCTTCTAGCGATTGTAATAGACTAAGAGTTGAAGATAGAAGCAAGTGAGAGATAAAACTTCAAAGTAAGAGAACCTATGACGTTCTGCTTATAAAGCAGAAGCGGTAGCCGTTAAACCACCAACCCATTCAGCTATGTTTTTAGTTGAACTCTATGAATTATCCAGAAAATCTATCAGGAGAAGTGGATACATACATGAGGATGTCCATAAGTCGTAGAGCGCATTGAGTTGCACAGACGAACAAATCCTTTTTTGTTGTTTAGGAAAAAGATATTGCTGCAAGCTGGTAGAAATTGCTAACATTTCCGAAGATTAACAAGATTTTCTTGATGATTGGAATCTGATTAAGAATAGTCCGAATTTGAACTGCTATTCCAAATTATCATATTATGAATCTTGTCCAACAAACAGCAGCTGCATGTAGTAATATACATATGAGCAATATTATACAATGCCCTTCATCATATTACTCTGACAAAAAATAGCCATTAAACATCGACCATAAACGGCGATAATAGCTGTACAACAATCGGAGCATCGTCGTCGTGTCGTGATTGCCATCGGCAGCTTGCGGCGGCAGCGGCGACACAAATAATGCAACTGGACATTCTCCTGATGCCCTTCCTCGGCACATAGGAGTTCAGTTTATTAAAAAGCCAGCAAAAATCTAATTTCGTGATATATTTTTAGGTTCGAAAACATGGACAGATGTTCAGAACAAGCTCTTCAACTCTAAATCAAGTTGCACAACACTTTTCATAAACAAAAAGAATAAAATATTGAGAATTAGTATTTTTTTCCATAAATCTTCAAATGTGAACCATTGTGCGACGCAAGCGCTGCTGTTCAGAAGCGGCACTAAGGGAGCTTTTATTTTGATCGCCTCAGAAAGCCTCCTCCGTCCGATTGGGTGCGATAACGCCGATAAACCTATATATTTTAATAATTTAACATTTATGTTAAACGTGCCCCTCTCGAATGTCCTCCCGGTTGGGGGCTCAATTGGCCGAATCACCATATGAACCATGTGGCGTCGTCGTCGTCGTTGTCCTCTTGGCAGCATCGATGGACACTTATTGGATTTGATTCGATTTGGATCTTTGAAATGGGAGCAATAAAACGAATTTTAACGACTTTGAAAAATTTTAGGGTGATATTTTGAATCGGAGAGGGCGAAATTTTTTATTACGGATTTGAGCTCGTAAAAATATTCGGAACACTCAGACAAGAGTGAATTGTGCGTAGGACAATAAGGTAACTGTATCATATAGGGCTATAAAATCCACATTCGAAATGTGACATCGCTATGTGGAGTTTAGAGTGCAGTAAACTTTTTGAAAAACGAAAAGGTAAGTTTTATGGCAACTAAAATTATATCTTCTCATTGCTTCGCGAAATAATAAATTTTCATAATCTTTTTCACAATCTCATGAAAACAGTTTTCTATTTTAAAGACACGGACACCGTCTTCAGCCATTTAGCTGCACAGACTGTAACTTAGCACTAGACAACGGACAAGCATGCTTCTGACGAAAAGTTTCAATGGCTGAAGTGGGAATCGAACCCACACGATGCGTTCACTGCCTGACGACACTAACTGATCGCCTGTTTGAATATCTAGTACCAGAGATGACCAATGATCAAAATCGACACAAGTTCTGAAATTGGAAGAGTCTTTTTGAAAATACGTTAAAAAAATGTGCAAAAACATTGCAATACAAAAAAGTTGTTGATATTTATTTAATTTTAGTGGTAAACATTATGCTTTCAGTTAAGAGATAGAAAACCATTCCGGTGATGAAGGGCCATAACTCGAAAAGCTCCCACGCACCTTCGCCATCAGATAAGCAATTCAATTAATCCCACTCTGTGGCAATAAGCGCGTGAACCGTAGGTTTGTGCACTAAGGTTCCGTCATTTCAGTGACAGGAGAAATGGGCATCTCCATTCCGAGAGCGAGCGCCCTCATATGAGTCGGCCACTCATCTGTGCCGAAGAGGTTTATCTTTTCCAGCTTCACTGACTGACCACCGCCGACGCTGTGTGCTTTACGGGTTGGTGGGTAAAACAGCATGAAATCTAAATTATTTACGTTCTACCTTAGCTGGATCCCTTTACATCGGCTCAAGCGGTCGTATTTCGAGAGACGAGGGTCTGCTTGAGAAGCGATTTTCCACTCGGTACCATAAAGTCCATCGGTTTGTAATTCGTTGATTGTTTTTACTGTTACTTTTCTCGTGGTTATGGGTTACATGGAAAGATGTCATATCACAGGAAATAATACGGAGTTGGAGGCCTGTTTAACGCCTTGTCCACGTTACCAACTACACCATGCACCATGTTTTTCCATGTTGGGCTGAAAATGTTTGCATGGGGTACAGAACCACTTGGACACTTCCATGATTCACATTGGTATGGGGGGTTTTTCTTGGCCGAATTATCTGAAACTTTTCTGTAAGAAGCGCTACAGTACGATGCATATTGTGACCAAATATTAGCTCTGTAGCTTTCAATAAACCCCACTATCGAAGTGAATCAAAAGTGCCAAAAATAGGTTTCGGCTCTCTATTAGAGCACAAAAAGCTATAAAAACTTTTCACTTAGTACTGATCGACTAATGGCGCTTAAACCTAGGTTTTCGAGGTAAGACTTAATGATATTGATGTTCACTGGAATTTTCAAAGATGCCGTATCGGTGCTTTGGTGTTGAAGTTTTGTTCATGAAGTGTAGTAAAAATTGTTGTGATAAAAACATTTTAAACTCGTTTTAAACAGTATTCTTTTCTGAAATGGCTAGACTAAATTACTGAATGCAACATATCGCGTACTGATTTGCATAACCTTCTGAAATGCATCATTTGTGCCTTCCAATGTAGTTAGAGTAGAAGCACGGATTTTGGCAATAGCGCCAATTGTAGCCATAGAAGATATCACCCTGTTTTACACAGCAATTTAGCATGCAACATTTCGTGGTAAGTAGAACATATTCACAGGATAGATTTGCATTCACTTATTTGTCCGAATTGATTAAAAAAATATAAAAAATGTTTTTTCCTTGCTATTTTACCTTCAATACACCTAATTTGGTCAAGTCATTCTTTATTTGACCACTCTTATCTTATCTATATAAATAAATATTAAGTGGTGTGTGTATGTCACGAAATGCCTTAAAAATAGATGAACAGATTGACGTCTTACCTTAATTGACTTCCCACATGTATGATCTTCCAGCAAAGATTCGATCGTATATGATAGGATATAATAGTACAAAATGTAGAAGCGATGTACGTTCATTTCGCATGCAACTTTATGACGCATGTACGTATATCGCCTCCACCTTTTGTACTGTTGTGCGCCATTGTATACGAGTTTGTGTTCACTGGGCCATATGGTTGTTTGGCTGATTATCTAAGATTACTCCCAGCTGTTCTACTCTCCGCCTTGAATCAATAGTTTGTGGTTCAACCGAGATATGAGATTTTCGCATGCTGCGCTGATTTTTGGTTGCTTATCATTACAACTTCGGTCTTGTGATGAGCTATCATCACCTTCTTCTCTCGAATTCAATCTTCCACGGCATCCGTAGGAAGTATTGACTAATGTACGAGTTCACTAGTTAGCGGTGCCGTGTTATTTAGGTGACCATGGGAGCGGGTGAATTTAGCACCGCTAAAACGTCAAAATAGTGAACCGTGCATCGCTCCATTTTAACTTGCTCTAGAGTGTGGTAACTGACGCTTGCCGATAAACTTCCGCGAAAACTAATTACGGTTTCCAATGAAAGCTAAGGCTTAAACTATCCCACACGTCAAAAGGAAAGCTCATCGTGCATAGGGCTGAGCGCTCATATTATACAACACTGAAACATACCTTTTTTTTGCTTTGCAGACATGCACGGAAAGAAGCATTTTATCATAAATCTCATAACGCAGGCTCTGTACTCCACATAGAGATTCACCGATTACTACGATCAACACATCATCCACAAAATCGACAATCTGTACATCTCTTCGTCATATATAGCGTTCCGAAGATTTGGGACAAAGATGGAACTCTGGAACGCCCGCCATGATGGTTGTTGTGCACTTTTTCCTGTGTCTGTTTAGTAGGCCATTTTGATAATTCTGAAAATTACTCCTTAGATGTATCAGTGCATCAGTGAGACTCTGAACATCTCCAATGCGTGCAGCGATGTAGTGATTGCAGCATAACTGTTTAAGATCAGTTTTACGTCCAGGGTGACTATCCAACAAACATTTTAGTGGAATAAGAGTTGCCAAAAAAACACCCTTAGACATATTTTAGCTGAATAAACTGCTGTTCAACTACTAATGTTACTTGTGCAACTCCGCAGTAAAGGGTTTCTCTTCTGATTTTGCATTAGAGCCATTTCCACAGTTTCCACGACCGTTTGGATGGCATCAACAGTGGATCTACCTTTCTGGGAACTATATCTCTATATCAGCGGCTCCCAATTTTTTTTTTGAAGTCGTGGCCTCATTTGAGATCTTACAAGCATCTCTTGCCCCCCTTAAAATGATTCTCTGCAAATTTTCAAAAACACAATTCAATGTTTATGAAGGTTTAGGATTTATTAAAATTATAATCATTTAACCAATACTGATCGCATCATATATTTAATACACGTATCTGGAGAATAGCTTTTTATACACAATACAAGTGTAGTGATAGCGATGATTGTGGACGCGACTACGTTTGAGTTAATTCTGACAAACCCAAAGAAATGAGCTTATTAAACTTGACACCATATCGCGTAAAATCTAAACAATAATTTACCAAAGATTTTTCCTGATACTCGTCAAGGGTTTTATCCGTAATCCTTCAAGATATTGCCAAGAACTTTTCGATTAACTAAATCTGACAAAGCTAACGTTTATAATCTGTCTTCTAATTTCGTTAAATCCGTGTTTATATCCAGAAATACACCGAATATTATGTGAAAAACCTATTGGGAACTATCCCAGGAATTTTTCAGGGATAACTACAGATATCCTATGAAGGTAGTCCAAGAAATCATCAGATGAGCCACTGCGACTGTACATGCTTCACACTATGATTTCAAGAGCCCAAAATAGAAAGATTCCACAGTACTCGAATGATGTAGATGAGGCAAAAGATTCTCTTTATGTTGCCTTTGTAGATCAGTATTGTTTCATTTGTCGATAGAGACCGAGCGCGAATTACAAACATATTTGGGAAGGACAGTCAAAGGATTGTCAACAAGAAGTGACATCAATCCTACAGAATTTCTACAGCCAATAGATTGCTTTTTTTCAGTGGTAGTAAAAATTATATCCTGGAGCAAAGGAAGCACCATGGAAGATAAACTAAAAACAAAAAGTTATCTATACACATTACGCTTGATTTCTCATCACTACTTTTTCGATCCAGTTTCCTAATTGATAGTAATTTACGTTTTTCATTATTTTCCATACGTTTTGACAGCACTCGACTACCACTCTACCGTGCGCTTGTGTTGGTGGTTTGATTAATTTGAGAATCCAGCGTAGTGCGAACAGTGAGTGGAATACAAACATCAGTGTCGCTGCTCGGCGGCCAGTGAGAGAGACTGAATGTTCGAAAGGTTGCTGTCTGCACTTTTTGCCGCTGGCGCTAACTGTAAGCGGTTATGAACGAAATAAACAGTCGTTACCCTTTGCACAGTTAATTAATGATCATGTAGGCAATTCCCGCCTAAGGAAACTTGCTGTTATAAGGTTTTGACGTTTTGAAGTTTACAAGTACAGAACGAAACACGTGTTAAAATGTACAAATTGAAATTTAAACTGCGAAAATAAATCACGTGCTCCGGTGGGGATCGAACCCACAACTTCCTATTCGCTAGATGGGCGCTTCAACCTACAAGCAGCGGAGACGACGCTCGAAGTCGTTACTCTATTCTGTAGATATTCTTTGATAAATTTCAGTGAGCAGTACAGGAAATATTTCTTTACAAATTACTGTAATATCCTTGGAGAACTCTCGGAGGAGTGCTCCGTGAAGCCCAAGCAGGACAGTTTTTACATTCAGAAATGGAATAGTGAAAAGTGAAAAATAAAAAAGTGATTTGTTTGATTTGTGTCCTCAGTACTGTTGGTTTTTGGCTGCCCTAAGTTCACCGAACCATCTGGAAGTGACAGGCAGCACATAAATTAAGAGAATCAATCCGGTGAGTTTGTTCCAGTATGATACTTTTTCTTTTGTGCATCTTCCGGATCGTTTTTGTCCGCGTCGTGGAACTTCTGATCGTTTCTTGAACGGAAAATGTTATTTTCGGAGTTTGATAATTAT
The DNA here is from genome assembly GCF_002204515.2 of Aedes aegypti. Taxonomy (NCBI): domain Eukaryota; kingdom Metazoa; phylum Arthropoda; class Insecta; order Diptera; family Culicidae; genus Aedes; species Aedes aegypti. The sequence goes on from NC_035108.1 coordinate 148,285,094, forward strand.
GTTCAGATTGCACATTCTGTTAGGGCGGGTGTTACGCAACTAACAATCGGTTGTGGATGCTTTTTAACCGTTCGATGACCCTGGAGGGATCGATTCTGCTTTTCGTATAATTTTGAGCAGAAAAACCGACTGTGTTATCCTAGGGTGTTTAGTTCGAACGCGCTTCCTTTCGTTTTTCGATTATCTAAAAATACAGTACCACCCAGTACAGTTTTTCAATGGGCACAGTACAGTTTTTCAATAGGCGTGATATTTTTTACGCGTATCGTTATTTTATGCAATCCGATGACCCTGGAGGGTTCGGTTTTGCTTTTTACTGGTTATTGAGCAAAAATATTACTGCACAATCGACAAGCATTTCGCGAAATATTATTTATACTATAAATAAGCTATTGTTTTCTCTTTTGATTGCCGGCATTCAAAAGATTAATTTGAAAACGCTTAAACAACAAATATTTATGGTCTATCGCCAGCTTTCTAGGCGAATCCTGACAATATACTTTCCCCAACCTCCAACTCCGTAGCACTTATGAGGGTGTCGCTGAGTCGGTGGCCTCTCATTAAGTAAGTGCTACATCAACATTTCCTTCCCCTATCCCAAGTTACGGTAAAGATGGGCGTGGCCGGGAATAGCGATATTCATGCTTTTAGTATTCTTGTTTATGATTTGAACAAGGTATACCCTGCCTTGTTCTTGAAAGTAGTCAGGATGAGATTATTAAAAAGAAACATGAATGTTGCTAGTATCCAATCTACGAAGTATACCGTAACTACGCTAACGCTAACGCTAACGCTATCCTTGGAGAACTCTCGGAGATCCCTAAAAACCGTTAAATAATTCATGGATTAACCACAGATCTGTCGCATCGTGTAGATGCATCTTGAACAAAGCTCGCTTGTTATATACAATAAGAGCGTGGTGCTGTAGGCGATAGTAAATGAGGCTCTTGAGCTTCTAAGGTATTGTGGGAAGAATATGTTGGCGATTTTTCGAGCGATTCTGACAGAACTACCGAAGCCCACTCTGTGGAAGTTCTTATCTGAAATATCTTTGAAATGATTTTTAAAACTATCGAGTATTATATGGAAAATTTCTGAAAGAATTCTTATCAGAATGAGTTAAATTACTATCAGAATTGATGAAGAGATTCCAGCTAAATATTTATAAGAGTTTCTGCACGTTCAACCATCTACCACGAATGTTTATCTTCTTCTTTGAAAGTTTACAACAAGTCACGATGTGTTCTGTAGAATTAGGAAAATAAATATCAGTTCCTCTATAGATTAGTGTAATAAAAATATGAACCGTATTCTGGCCATCTTTCCCGGAAAGATATCGGAGTGAAAAGCACATTGTACAAATTTCATTAAGATTTCTGGGCTTTTCTAAATATTCGTTTCGAAACCGAGTTTGTAAATTTCTCAGTCCATTTTCTCAATTCCTACATTTTACACGGTAGTCTAAGAATCGTTGGTTTTTTCTGGTAAGCTCTTCAAAGCTTCCTCTCAAAACTTTATTTCACCAATCTTCGATGACTCTAAAGAAAACAAACAAGACAGATTCACAGAATTTTGGCTATTCATCCATTTCCATGCAATGGAACTCTAGTGCCATCTCTGTTTTGCTTTTAGTTTAGTCCCAGGAAAATACTAGAAAAAGGGGGCTTTGTACTAGCAGCAGAAGCTAGAAAATTTGTTTAGTAATCAGAATTCACGTGAGTCCTTGGGCTATCAGCACTAAACAGTCCTTGTTGAATTAATACTAGATTGTTATCCTGGCAAGTGTAGTCTCGGGACTGGCAAACTACAAGTATTTAACCATCTGCTAGGTAAGATCGATTAAATTTCAGAAACTGTTGCCAGTATCAAGGACTTTGTACTGCGAATCCTTGAATTACTAGAACATATTACCCTAGCCCAACAAACATGATGAGACTAGGGTTCAAATTGGTAGACCATACCCAGAAATGGACGACAAAAAAGTGATCTACCCGCGTTACGGGTCCAGAGACATAATTCAAAGATGGTATCGAAAATTCATTATCTGAGGATCATGCAAGAGAATCTATAAGAACCTAATAACGAAGACTGACATCGACAAGGATATTGCCAGACATGTTTTGGAGCATTGGAAAGAATCCATTTATGATTTGGACGAGGTCTTCAAATATTTCTGCCAAGGAACTCCTGAAGATTTATTTTCTTCTATTATTTGATCGGGGTTCCAGCAGACATCTTGCCGCAAATCTTGAAAGCGTGGAACTTGCTAACGAAGGAATGGACACATTTTTAAAAATTGTCAAACTTCAGGTACACTTTAAAGAAGAAATCACACTATAATTTGATTATCCATCATGTTTTGCAATGGTTTCGCAGACCCTCTGAAAAGTCGTTGCGGGACCCTATAAGTCCGCGGACCACCGGGTGGGAACCATTGCTCTATATGCTGCAGGATCTCTGGGAGGTTTGTCTGGCTCCAGCAACAAAGCTTTTGTCGTTTGCATATGTCAGGAAAGTTATGCTCGACTACATTCTTGCAGTGCTGTTATAAACTTTTTCGAATTTTCTTGGAATGTCACATCTTGTCATGGGGCTTTCATCGCACAGTGTGGATAATCATCTCGCCAGTTTATGTTCTTCATCTTCTCCGGACATCTATCGTGTAGTAAAGCAGGATTTTTTATACTCATAATTGCAACTCTGTCCCACGAGTTTGAATTGAATTATCGCTGAGCCTAATTCCCTTGTTAAGTGCGGCTTTTGCAGCCTTGTTAGCTAGGACTAGCGATTAGTCAAGGTATCAATCCCTTAGCAGTATAGGTGTTACGTTTCAAAATATACATATTGTAATAATGTAATTGTAATTGTAATGCAAATCAAAGAAATAAAATCGAAAATAGCATTTTTTAGAATATTCGGTAAAAAAAAAACATGTTCGACTTCACTGACGTATACCTCAAAACCCCATGAAGAAGCTTTCTGTTCCAAGATGTCCGACGAGCGAGAAGAGGAGAAGATCATCATGCTTCAACGTGAAGCCGTGTTGCGGAACAAGGAGAGTCAATACCAATACCATCTGACTGGAAATGCCAAAGCAAAGGCCGCGAGCGCCGACGGATTCTTCATGTAGGCAGCTCGTCCCGGAGAAGGAAAGTGACACATTTGAATGCTCACGATCAGGATGGAGAAAGCGCACTGCGGTGGAATCAAGCCTTCTGTTCCAAGGACGCCATCCACGATGGACAAGCCCTCGGATGGCAAAAGATCCATGGACAGAAAAGGAAGTGATGAGGACATGTAAGTGGTTGTGATGTCAGGAAGAGAAGTGGAACAGTGGTAGGAAGAAGTAAGTTAGGAATAAGAACGTTGGGATAGCGTTGTTTAATAAAAGTATTAAATGTGACCATGTCTTCATTACACTTATACTTTGATATGCTAACCGCCCGTCTGGCGAAGGTCTTCTTGAAGTTGGGGAACACCCGCATGATCTTCGAAGTATTGAAAGCCTGCAAGATCAACGGCACACAAATGCATACGAGTAGCACCTTGAGGCTACATAACCGGAAGAGAGTGAGCTAGATGAAGCCCTTCTTAAGGACTGTTGGAGTACCGTGAAAGCAGTCATCAACATTGCAGCTGACAGCAACGTCGTGTACGTGGGACGAAGTCGACTGAGATATTGGTTCGACGTGGAATGTAGGCGTGTGCCGGTCTCAAGAAACACGAAAGTTCTATCAGAAGCTCAACGCATCCCGCAAAGGCTTCATGCCGCGAATCGAGATGAGCAAGGATAAAGATGGGAGTATTTTGACGGACGAGCGTGAGATGATCGAAAGGTGGAAGCAGCGCTTCGACGAACACCTGAATGGCGCTGACAATGGAGGAGATACCTCCCAGACAACCAAAATGTACGTATAACGAAATCACTGGGAGGCTTTCTATGTGCAAAATTTCACTTATAAGATGTCGCGAAAAGGCCTTCTACGTACAAAAGTGGAGGCGATATGCGTGCTTATATTATGCGATGAATAATAACATACATTGCGAGTGTATAAATATTCTACCGAACTAACCTGTGATCTTATGCGACTTAAGGCGAAGTAGGCCGTCATTGAAATTTGTACGGATCGTTGATGATTGTTGCTAATTCATCTCACGATTTCGACTCAAAGAAAATCAGTTGGTTTTGCACTGACACAGATGAAAAAGTATCAGCTTACTTTATGCTTGTTAGCGCGTACACTGATACTTTTTTAAGTCAATATAAACTATCAAGACTAAGTTTTATTACTTTGAAATGCATGCTGAAAAGTCATCATTTTTGCTAATCCGAATGACGGGCTACTTAGCCTTAACTTATGATAATAAATGTTGATTTGACAGCTGCTACGGATTGATTCGACTTACTTTGTACGAGTGTACGAGATGAAGCAAATGTACAAATGAACTCAGAAAAAAGTGTTTTATGCGAGGAAACGCATCAATCTGACGAGTTTATACACGGTGTTTTGCGAGTTTGATGTAATTAGTATGAATAAACGAGTTATAACGTGAACTTTCATGCGATTTCTGGTTGTCTGGGCTTCGTCAGTACTGCGGACGATGGAAACCAACCAGCTCCCACTTTGAAGAAGGTTGAAGATGCCATTCACCAGCTCAAGAACAATAAATCTGCTGGTAAGGATGGTATCGGAGGAGAACTCATAAAGCTGGGCCCGGAGAAACTAGCCATTTGTCTGCATTTGCTGATATGCACAATCTGAGAAACATAATAGTTACCGGAAAGCATCAATTTTAAATGCGGTCTACAAAGTAGTATCCCAGATAATCTTCCATCGTGTAGTAAATGAGTTCGTGGGAAATTATCAAGTCGGCTTCGTTGACAGCCGATCGACAACTGACCAGATCTTTACTGTACGGCAAATCCTCCAAAAATTTCGTGAATTCCAGGTCCCAACGCATCACCTTTTCATCGATTTCAAAGCGGCATACGACAGTATCGACCGCGTAGAGCTATGGAAAATCATGGACGAGAACAGCTCTGGCTATGGAAAAAGTGGCAGTTCTGTACACCCGCCTGAAACGCAAGGCAGCAAAAGTTGGACGATAGAGTTGGGCAGATCAGGTGTACAACCCGATTTGGCAAGCATTGAGTGCAACTTCGAACAACCAAATGCGACAACCAACCGAATATATGCTGCATTAATTCATGAACTTCGTTCGTTCGATATCCGCCTAATGTCAGTTATTTTATGTTTTATAATGGTCCGTTTCGCTGGCACGAATTAACTCAAAATAACAAAACCTATCCTAAGAAAGTTTTATTAATTATTAAGTAAATTAATCAGACTTTCCGCACACTGTCCAGAGCCACCTTTTATCCGAGTGCTTCGTGAAGCCCAAGCAGGACAGTTCGGTTTTGCGTCGTCCGATAGATTTAACTCACGGTTTCGCGCATGTTTTCGTCGCCGGAGATTTTTTTTTTCCTGTTTTGGAGCGTCTTGCTGGGTAGTGCTTCGTGAAGCCCAAGCAGGACAGTTCAGTTTTGCGTCGTCCGATAGATCTGGCTCACGGTTTCGCGCATGTTTTCGTCGCCGAAGATTTTTTTTTCCTGCTTTGGAGCGTCTTGCTGGGTAGTGCTTCGTGAAGCCCAAGCAGAACAGTTCGGTTTTGCGTCGTCCGATAGATTTAACTCACGGTTTCGCGCATGTTTTCGTCGCCGGAGATTTTTTTTTTTTTTCCTGTTTTGGAGCGTCTTGCTGGGTAGTGCTTCGTGAAGCCCAAGCAGGACAGTTCAGTTTTGCGTCGTCCGATAGATCTGGCTCACGGTTTCGCGCATGTTTTCGTCGCCGAAGATTTTTTTTTCCTGCTTTGGAGCGTCTTGCTGGGTAGTGCTTCGTGAAGCCCAAGCAGAACAGTTCGGTTTTGCGTCGTCCGATAGATTTAACTCACGGTTTCGCGCATGTTTTCGTCGCCGGAGATTTTTTTTTCCTGTTTTGGAGCGTCTTGCTGGGTAGTGCTTCGTGAAGCCCAAGCAGGACAGTTCAGTTTTGCGTCGTCCGATAGATCTGGCTCACGGTTTCGCGCATGTTTTCGTCGCCGAAGATTTTTTTTTTCCTGCTTTGGAGCGTCTTGCTGGGTAGTGCTTCGTGAAGCCCAAGCAGGACAGTTCGGTTTTGCGTCGTCCGATAGATTTAACTCACGGTTTCGCGCATGTTTTCGTCGCCGGAGATTTTTTTTTTCCTGTTTTGGAGCGTCTTGCTGGGTAGTGCTTCGTGAAGCCCAAGCAGGACAGTTCAGTTTTGCGTCGTCCGATAGATCTGGCTCACGGTTTCGCGCATGTTTTCGTCGCCGAAGATTTTTTTTTTCCTGCTTTGGAGCGTCTTGCTGGGTAGTGCTTCGTGAAGCCCAAGCAGGACAGTTCGGTTTTGCGTCGTCCGATAGATTTAGCTCACGGTTTCGCGCATGTTTTCGTCGCCGGAGATTTTTTTTTTCCTGTTTTGGAGCGTCTTGCTGGGTAGTGCTTCGTGAAGCCCAAGCAGGACAGTTTTTACATTCAGAAATGGAATAGTGAAAAGTGAAAAATGAAAAAGTGATTTGTTTGATTTGTGTCCTCAGTACTGTTGGTTTTTGGCTGCCCTAAGTTCACCGAACCATCCGGAAGTGACAGGCAGCACATAATTTTAGAGAATCAATCCGGTGAGTTTGTTCCAGTATGATACTTTTTCTTTTGTGAGCCTTCCGGATCGTTTTTGTCCGCGTCGTGGAACTTCTGATCGTTTCTTGAACGGAAAATGTTATTTTCGGAGTTTGATAATTATGTTCAGATTGCGCATTCTGTCCGGGCGGGTGTTACGCAACTAACAATCGGTTGTGGATGCTTTTTAACCGTTCGATGACCCTGGAGGGATCGATTCTGCTTTTCGTATAATTTTGAGCAGAAAAACCGACTGTGTTATCCTAGAGTGTTTAGTTCGAACGCGCTTCCTTTCGTTTTTCGATTTTCTAAAAATACAGTACCACCCAGTACAGTTTTTCAATACGCGTGATTTTTTTTTTACGCGTATCGTTATTTTATACAATCCGATGACCCTGGAGGGATCGGTTTTGCTTTTTACTGGTTATTGAGCAAAAATATTACTGCACAACCGACAAGCATTTCGCGAAATACTATTTATACTATAAATAAGCTATTGTTTTCTCTTTTGATTGCCGGCATTCAAAAGATTAACTCGAAAACGCTTAAACAACAAATATTTATGGTCTATCGCCAGCTTTCTAGGCGAATCCTGACAATATACCTTCCCCAACCTCCAACTCCGTAGCACTTATGAGGGTGTCGCTGAGTCGGTGGCCTCTCATTAAGTAAGTGCTACATCAACATTTCCTTCCCCTATCCCAAGTTACGGTAAAGATGGGCGTGGCCGGGAATAGCGATATTCATGTTTTTAGTATTCTTGTTTATGATTTGAACAAGGTATACTCCCCTGCCTTGTTCTTGAAAGTAGTCAGGATGAGATTATTAAAAAGAAACATGAATGTTGCTAGTATCCAATCTACGAAGTATACCGTAACTACGCTAACGCTAACGCTAACGCTAACTGTCCAGAGCCACCTTTTATCCACATTTGGACTTCACCCACTGGACAAGACAGCTCACACAGAGAACTTAACTGCGCACTGGAGAAGGCTCCCCGCGAGTTCAGGAGGTCACAGCAACGCAATTCCGACCGACTGCACATCCCAAGCCCAGAGAGATCACGCTTTTTCACTTAGACGTCTCAGTTTAGCGGGATCATCATCAGCGAGCGCGAGTGCATCATTCGCCAACCAACAACGGCCGCTGCTCACGTGTAGCATGTGAATGATCATCATCAGGCTTATGGTGCATGCTCGACCCACGAGGCCACGATCCGGGGCGGTGAAGGTTGGGCATCCCTTTAGCACTGCCTGCCACTATCGCAGAATTAATCAGATGTTCACTCGTGACCAATTGTGAATACACTGGCACTGGCACTTGCGGTATGGTCCTCGGGTGAGCTCTTCATTTTTAATCAGACAGTCACACTTTGACGGAGCTGTGTTTTTTCTTACGGTGTCTCAAACTCAAACTCATCTCATCGGGAGGGTGTGGGAGGCTCTCATCTAGTGAATGTGTGTAATAGCGGAAAACTGATTGGCTGGGAAAATAATAAAATTAATTATTATATTCACTGCACCGGCCGACACGAGGTGAGCGTGCCAACGTTTTGTTGGGCAAAGGGTTTTTGCGACTATAACAAAGCTTTAAGAAGCCCATTAAATAATATAATTTTGAATCAATTATTCCAACAAATTTCCGATGCTTCCTAGACTCAACATTTAATATTTCCACATAAACCAAACACTTTTTATTTGAAAACATCAAGTATACATGTTGTCATGATGCGAAGGGTTCCAGGTAATAGGTCAGATGAAGTAAAGTATCTAAATCTTAAAAATCACATTGAGGGCATTCAATCCAAATGTTAAATATAAAGCCTGTCCACGATAAATTTCGGACACGGATGGCGGGTGTACCACAGAAAGTTCGAGAATTTTACAGAAAGAAGGATTAACATCCTTGTCAACTGTTTATTTTGTAGATATAACTCTTTTATTCTGAAATAAACAATTGTTTTTGTTGAATTATGAGTAATTTTTTTTTTGCTGCCATTATTTGGGTGTCCGAAATTTAACGTGGACAGGCTTTATATACAATTTCTGTATCGACTTATTAATTATGCTTAAGAACAAGCATTCGATCTCCAAACAAATTTTCAAGCCAGCCATGTTGAATGCTGTACAAATATTTGACTAGCAGTTGTAATACCATGAAGAAAGCAGTTTTGAGTTATCTAAGGAGCATTTCCATTTTTTTTATTGGTGCATTAAATAGGCTTCCAATTTGTTGTTACAACATCCAAGTGGAGACCTCATGCTGATTCGAACAGCGCAGTTAGAAAGTCCCACGTGACATTCAAAAAGGGGGAGGCGGGTGGTCAGGTCGAAGAATGTTTCAAACAATATGACACGAACGCTTGAAGAGGGATTAAATTATTGTACACACTCTTGCAAACGCATTCCACCTTCTTGGTTGGAGGGCCCTCTCACGCGAATGTATATGGCGATGATGATGGTTGAATACAATGTCCCATCCCAAGAAACGATGGTCAGCCAAATCACAGCCAATAACGGAAACACGAGATTCGACCGCGCGCGGCAAATGGATTTGTGAATCGTTCGCTTCCTCATTGCTTGCTTTCGCCCGGGCCCGGGCTGAAGAATTTATACGTGACTGCTTCGGAAAATATTGCACCGACTGCAATCCATCCATTTCGACGCTTATCTATCGCGGAGAGCTAGAGACATCTTGCCGACACCGCGGTGAGAGGAGGGCATGGGCGTAGCCAGAGATATTTTTCTTTAACTTAACTCAACTCAAATGCTTTTTGTCAAGGATATTGCCAGCAGCTTGAGTTTTCGTGAATTCTTTGGAGGGTACTTTTCAGAGAACACTTAATTTTCCTGAAAATTTCTTCTTGGGTCACACTCATTCTACCTCTAGATGCGATTCTTCAACAAAATTTCTTCAATAACTACTTCAGGGATTATTCCAAAAATCGTTCCTGAGAGTTCATTAAATTTTGTGTCTTCTAATTACAAGTTAACAGAAAAGAAATTAAAAAAAAAATGCTTCAGGTATTTTATAGTTAGTCAGAAATTTATTCAACAAATCTGCAAAATGGTAAAAAAATATTTTTGCAGAGATTTTTCAAGGCATTTTTTTCCTACCCGTGCGTAGGAAAAATAAAAATAAAATCGTTATGTAGTGATTCCAGGAACTCTTCAAGAAATTATTCCAGGAATTTTCCGAAGATATTTAAAAAATCCTGCACATAATCCATTGAAAACTCCTTTAGCAATACCTTCATGAATTCCTCCACAGGTTTATTTGGAAATTTCTTCATGAATTTATCCGTAAATTCCTGAATGAATTCTTCTGAAAATTTCTCCAGGGATTACCCTAGGAATAACTCCAGGATTTCATCCAGCGATTTATTTTTGCAGGAATTATTTAAAAAAATCTTCCGGGAATTCATCTGAAAGTCTATGCGAAAATTAGATGTCCTCCAAAAATCCTCCGAAAATTTCTCAGGGAATAATTCCTCCGGGATTTTTAGCAAAAAAATCCTACAAAATATCCTCCATATATTTCTCCGGAAAATCATTCAGGAACTCTTTCGGGAATCTCTCCCGGAATTCCTCCAAGAGTTTCTCCAAAAATGTCTGCAAAAATATCTCTGAGAATTTGTCCAGGATCTTCACCAGGGATTTTCCAAAAACTCATCTGGCCTTTCTTCAGGGAAAATTCTGAAAAATCGTCAGGAAAATAATGAGCAATCGCTTCAGGATAACTCTAGAAATTTCTTCAAGGCATTCTCTGGAATTCGGGTCAGAATTCCTCTAGAGATTCTCAAAGATTCTTTCAGGAACTCCTCTCGAGTTTATCTAAGAATTCTTTGAAAAATTGGCTCGTAAATTTCATAAAGAATTTTATAAGAATTTTTCTTAATACACTGTAACCTCCATTCACGAACTAGATAGGGGGTGCGTAAATTGAATCAGTGCGTAAAACGAGGGAGCTTAGTTCATCAAATAAGGTTTTGTCTTTTGGGGTCTACTTGTAAAAATTAATTTTTATTATTTAGAGAAATTATGCTCTTTTAGTATCATTAACTTATTATTTATATATTATTCTTAATCAGGCTAGAATGTGTGCAAGTAAAGGTCTTCAAAGAACTCTTTAGAGTTTGGGCATATGATTCTACAAGAGTTAATGAACATCAATTTATCATTTCTATGTAGAGGAATATCTCACAGTAATGGACCCTAGAAGATTGTTATATTATGAGCATTCTTTTGTTTTGCCAGATACGAGTACATACAAAAAAATCATGGAATATGTGCCTGCAATGTGCTAGTGTGTTTAGTGATTATTTGATGTTTTTTTTTATGTGTGGCATAAACCCTTATCTATTCATTGCAGTAAAATAAGTATTTTTATAATTTGTATCGATGTCCCAGGCCCTTCAAGGACTTTATCGAGTATTGGCCTTAGGATCTACCAATGGTCTATCGATAGCTTTTTAATACGGTACAGTCTCTTTAACATGCATTTAAGCCATGTTGGTTAGTACGGATGTTTTTGGCCCTTCAATTGCATTGAATATATGCGTTAGTATCTAAGACTGTAATAAATGATTTAATGTTAGTTTTCAAATACTTCAAAGGCCCTTAATCATTCATGGGAGAAAACTGTGTATTGTATGATTTTTATGCGGATGTTCTTGGTCCTCCAAGATCTTTTTCGAATATTAGGATCTACAAGCGTAACCTATTATCAATAGATAGTTTTTTTAATATTGCCTAGACTTCTAACTATCCATATTAATAAACTAAGTATTGTATTGAGTTGTGTCGATGTTCTTGGACTTCCAAGGACTCAATGGAATATAGGCCTGAGTATCTACAAACGTAAGTAGTTGTATATTGATGATACTAACCTATGGCATAAAATCTTAACCCTTAATTTAAACAATTTACGGATCTATTGTTGTTCTTGAATTTATTTCGTAAAAAAGAGACGTTAATTGAAAATTGAGGTTTTGGTGAATTGGATTTCAATATGGCGTCGGACATCGATTTTCGTCATCCCCTTGTCGTGCCCGTTCCAAAACTAACCATATTACATGGGTTTCCAACGATTTTTTCCAACTGGAGATCGCCATATAGGATTTCAAAATGGCGTCGAACATAGATTTTTGTCATTCCCTCGTTTCCCACATAATTGTCCAAACTTGATTTACGCACTTTGTAAGAACAGTAACGTAAATTGGATGTACTTCGTAAAACAAATGACGTAAATTTCATTTGCGTAAAAATTAGGCTTCGTAAATCGAGGTTCTTGTGTAATGGTTGTAGTAAATTTCTTAAGAGTTTCTTTAGGAATTACTTGGAAAGTTCCTACAGCATATTTTGAGATGTTCGATATTCCAATCCGCATAATTATTAAATTCATTAACTCATTACGCGTGGTATAGATGGATAAATTATGGGTGAAAATATGAAAAAAAAAAAATCCACGTGCTCGGCTGGGATTCGAACCCAGGACACTTGTATGCTAGACGAGCACTTTACCAATTAAGCTACCGAGTCAATTAGTGACCCAGTAAATCAGAGATCACAAGTTTCGAATTCAAATCTGCACAGAACCCTCAGACCCTTTCAAATTTCCAACAGCATTTTTCCATGCTGAGAATTCCTTTGGAAATTCACCGAATTTCCTCAGTGATTTGTTTTTTAGATCATTTCAGGACATAACGTCAGAAATTTTTCAGGAAATTATTTTGGGAATTCCTCTGTATAATAACAACGAAAGCTTTTTTGGAAATTATTTACAAACATATCCTGTTTTTTTTTCAGGAATAGCCAAAAAGCATACTACAGGAATTCTTCAAAAATACCTAAAGGAATTCCAGCGGGAAGTTGTCATGAATCTCTCAAATGAATTTCTTATTGAACTTGCATTGAAGTTCTCTCCAGAAACAATTTTTGTAGAAAGTTTTCTGCAGATATCTTCGGAAAAAATCTCGAATTAATTTTTAGTGAAACAACTTCCAATATTCAGAAAAAAAAAAACCTGGACGAAATTCAGGAGGAACTCTCAGGAGAGTTTTAAACTACGTTCCTTGAGTATTATCCACAGGGAATCATAAAGCAGAAATCCTTCTGTGGGAACTCCTAGAGGAAGTGTTTAGCTTTCGAAGGAACTCATGCGTAATCATGTACAGCTTCAGGAAGAATTCCAATCAGAACTGCCGGGGATACTACTCGGGGAACTTCCGGAAAAAATCCCAGAGAAACTTCCGGAGGAACTAGCAAAAGACCTTTAAGTGGAGCTTCTGTAGGAACTCCCACGAAAACTGCTAGAGAAACTCTTAGTGAAACTGCCGGAGGAAGTCCTAGCAGATTTTCCGGGGAACGCCTTGCATATTTGCCAGTGAAACTTCTATGGAAATTTACGGAAGAACTATTGAGAAAACTTGTCAAAGAACTCTTAGAGGAACTTCCGGAGAAACTCCTAGACGAACTTCTGGAGAAACTCCTAGACGAACTTCCCAAAGACATACTAAATAAACTTCCAGAAGAACTCCAGAACTGGAGAAGCTTCTGGAAGAACACCTACAGGAATTTCCGAATGAAATTCTGGAAGATATCCTAGAGGAACTTCTAGAAGAATTCTAAGAAATACCCCCGGAAGACCTACCATGGGAACTTCTTGAAAAACTGCTAGTGCAACATGTGAAGAAACTTCCAGGGAAACTTCAAGAAGAGCTTCTGGAGGAACTCCTAGAGAAACTTCCGGTGGAAATAGAGAAAATCCTTGCGAAACTTCTAGAACTATTCTCAAGGGATTTTCTGGAGAAAATCCTAATGGAATTTCTGGAGAAACTTCTAGTGGAACTTCGGGAGTAACTGCTGGAGAAATTTTTAGAGGATCTTTCGAAGGAACTTAAAAAAAACTTGCGGAAGAACTCCTACATGAACTCCTACAGGAACTTCCGGTGGAACTTCTACAAGAAAATAGCGGAACTTCCAGAAAAAAATCCTAGAGATACTATCAGAAAAATCAAAGAGAAACTTCTAAAAGAACTTAAGGAAGAACTCCTAAAGGAACTTTTAAAAAAGCTTTTAGAGGAACTTTCGGAAGACTTCCAAGAGAAACTCCCAAAGGAACTTCTAATGAAACTTCTGGAGGAAATTTTAGAGGATCTTACGAAATGAACCCTAAAGTAACTTCCGAAAAAACTAGTAGAGGAACTTTTATATGAACATAGAGAGTAACTTCCAGGAGAAATACTTGAGAAACTTTTGGAAGAAAGAACTTATGGAGTAGGTTTTATATGAACTCCTAGAGTAATTTTCGGGTGAACTGCAAACTTTCAAACCTTCACAGGAATTTCTGGAAAAATCTCCTACAGAAACTTCCTGAGTAACAAACAGTGAAACATCCGAAGGAACACCAAAAAAAACTTCTAATGCAAATCTAAAGTAAATTTTAGAGGATCTTACGGAATAAATTCTAAAGGCCCTTCTTTCTTTAGTAAAGGGTCTTCAGAAAAATTAATAGAGGAACTTCTGGACGATAATTGAGAGTAACGCGTACAGGAACTTCCTGAGAAAGTAATAATGAAACTTCCGAAGGAAATCGGAGGAACTTCTTCAAGAACATCCAAAAGAACTCCTATAGGAACAACCAGAGGAATTCGTATAGGAGCTTTCGGAAGAAGTCCCACAGGAATTTCTTTAGAAACTTCTACAGAAACTTCCGAAGTAACTCCTACAGGATCTTTCGGAGACACTGTTAGTGACTGTTCCGTACGAAATCCGACGACCTTTCGAAACCTTTTACAAGAACTTATTGAAGAACTCTGTTGTAGGAGCGTCCAGAGGTACTCCTGCAATAACTTTCAAAGGAATTCCTACAGAAACATTTGAAGCAACTCCTACAAAAACTTCTTGATGAACTCCTATAGGAATTCCTGAAGGAACTTCCGGAGGAACTCCTACAGAAACTAGCGAAGGATATTTCGGGAAAAATACTAGATAAACTTCTGGGAAAATCCAAGCGAAGCTGTAGGAAAAACTCCTAGAATAAATTCTAGAAAAATTTCTTAATATACTTCTAAGGGGACTTTAGAGGATCTTCCGAAAGAAATTCTAAGGCAACTTAGGGAACAACTCCTAGCGGAACTTCCGGAGGAACTCCTAGCTGAACTGTCAATGAAGCTCCTAGGATAATTTTGGAGGAAATCCAGGAGAAACTTCACGAAGACGATCCCAAAGGAATTGGTGAACGGATTTCTGCATACACCTCTGAATTTGAACGGATGTCGGTCAAAAGGGTCCAGGCGCTGCTGTAAGATTTTTTGAAAAACACTAATATTAAATAAGAAGAAGGAGAAGTAAAACCATTAGCTGTCAAACAACATCATGATAAAAGTCCGTAGTCTGAAAAAGGCATAAGTTGTACATGGAAAACCTTACAAATTCACTGCAAAGTTTTATCTGAATGTTCCAGATTTCTGCTAAACTAAGACTTAATAATAATAAATTTACTAGAACAACACATATTTTGATCTTTGAGACATGTTATTATGCTATTTTTGTAACGCCGTGTAAGTCTCCTGTAAAATTGGGGCAGACACAATACTTTTCAAAAACATCAAAAAAAATATCCTTTAAGCAATAACATTATTATAAACCGCGTTGATTCGCATTATTTATAACACATAATATTTTATATAGATTGAATTTTGCATATAAATTAACATTTAAGCTGTAAAACTTGCATGCAAGTTAATTGAGCTCGATGCCGGTATTTTGATATTTGGGACAAAAAACGTTTTCCGTGGTGATATTGTTCAAGGATCCTAATACCATTGAACGTTCTATCTTTCAGTTTTGATTGGAAATTTCTTTTAGGAATTCTATTCAAACATAAATTATAGCCAGGAAACTATAAAAATGATTTAAGAGACTTCAATTTCTCTCAGAGTCCACAAATTACAGCTAGAAATAATGTTAAAAAAATTCTGGCCATATCTTTGGCGGGGTTCTTGCATTTTTGTTCAGAACATTTAAGAAAAAAAAAATTAAAAATCTATGGGTGCTTATTTGAAGGAATTTTAAGAATTAGGGGAAAGAAGGAAATTAAATGTCATTTTAGAGGAGTTTTCATAGAAACCATTGAGAACAAGGGAGGAGTCTTTGATGTTATTCAAAGAATATTTTTGATAGAGCCCTAAAATAGACCAGACGCAAAGTCTGAACAGATGTCTTCAAGATAACATGATAAAAAAGTAGATGAAGTTTGAAAACGAAAAAAATATTGAATTTTATCCCGAAATTAATGTTGTTAGTATGCATGAAAAATTCCCTCAAGTAAATCTGAGCGTTATTTGCGAAGGAATTGAAAGCGAAAAAATGTTAAGGAATCTTTTGAGAAATTCCTGTATGTTTCGTAGTGAAATCTATGAATGTTTTCAAGGTGGAACTTTTGTTAAACTAACGGCTTGTGTTGTCGAGTCAATACATTTGATAGAATTTTGGAATTTCTGAAAAAAAAATTTGTAAAAGAGCACAAAGTTTTCGGAATAATAAATAAAATAAAACCCGGAGGAATCGCTATAGGAATCTCAAAACAAATTACTGGACGCTCGCTGAAACGATCTCTTTGCAACGAGCCGTTTTACAGTGGTTACCAAGGTTGAGAGACAGTGCCCTGGAGAAACTATTCAAGAAATACCTTTTAGAACTTTAATTTACTGCTTGAAGTACCTATGGAATGTATCTTGGAAATTGTTTGGAGAAATGTATGAAATATTTACACACGCAAGATGATTCGGGTGTGGCTAGGGAAAAATTTAAGATAATCTATGACAAAAAGTCTGTAGAAAAAAAAACGAAAGGACATAAGTTCGAAAATCTTTGTTTTTTTCAAAGAAGTAAAAATCCCCACCAAAAAATTGTAAATACTCTACCATCACAAGTAGAGTAGCTGTCAGCTTTTTTATAACATTTTTGAAGAATCAAATGATTTTGACATTATTCTTTGAGCACTTCTTATGAGCACTTCCACAGTTATTAACTGAGAGCTTACTATGCCAATGACCATTTTTGCATGCGTATATCGTGTGGCAGGTACGATGATACTTTATGCCCTAGGAAGTCGAGAAAATTTCCAACCCGAAAAGATCCTCGACCGGTGGGATTCGAACCCACGACCCTCAGCTTGGTCTTGCTGAATAGCTGCGCGTTTACCGCTACGGCTATCTGGCCCCAATCATTTCTTTGGTGTGAATTTCGTGAAATCTTGAGGTCACCGGAACTCTATATCCCCCCTAAGATAAATCCTGGCTGAGCTTATGAAATATAGTGAGGGGAGCATGGGGAAGAGCAACTCACAGCAGCCAGCCGAAGGAATTGCATGTTTAAACACTTTACATCCGAACATCCCAACCATGCATGCAATGGCACTGGCAATCGAAGACGTTGTGCGATGCACGTTTCCTTTCTCCGAAGATCGGTTTGAGACTAGTAGGAAGGGGCAAAGGACGGGAATCCCAAAAGCGATTCATTTCTAATATGACTGACATGGATGGTCATAAATTATTACACGTGCAGTTATAGACAGACACACTTTCAACGGTGAGGATCGATCGAATAAACGGTTGTTTTTCCCTCTCACAGTCGGTGCAATAATCTCAGGCAATGACTAGAAGTAAATACGCACGGGACGGAAATTCAGCTAAGCGATTGAGTGCTGAATGATTCATTGCCAGCTCTCCCGCGGGGACTTTTTCCAGCGCGGGTAACTGTTTGGGACGATTGTTGCTAAATGGCGTGGGTGATTGATTGCATTCGGGGAGAGGTGATGATCCGAAATGGTTTGCCGAATGGAAGATGTTAGCATACGTTTTTAGTAAACTTAAATTAAAATTTCTCATAAGCCAGATAACTGGCAGTCAAATATATTAGAGTCCTCGAAACTTTTGCTTAAAACCTACGAATGCTCATCGTGATTTAGGATCCCAATCGCAAAGGGGTGTAAATGACATTCTGGTTGGTCAACTCAAAACCAACCAGTAGATTGGACAGTTCTTCTGTTTTCAACATTTCCAATAGTAGAGAAACTTAAAAGTAGATGGAGTACCGTGTACCTTTTAATTCCGCTCCTAAATGCTTATCTTTGACAGATACGCGTATTTCGACTACCACTTGCAGTCTTCTTCAGTGTCAGTTACTCGTATCCACTGGATAGAGTAACTCACACTGAAGAAGACTGCAAGTGGTAGTCGAAATACGCGTATCTGTCAAAGATAAGCATTTAGGAGCGGAATTAAAAGGTACACGGTACTCCATCTACTTTTAAGTTTCTCTATTTGAGATTCTGCTCAGAGGATTCGAACATTCATTAAAGATTTCCAATAGTGTTTTTAGGTGATTTTAACGACCAACAGGAACAATAACATATATTTTTTGGAAAATTGGCTTGTGCTTTGGCTCTCATCAATAAAGAAATGATAAAGAAAAAAAAATGATAAAAATTTGCATGGAATGAAAAAATGCTGATAAAATGAATCGAAGCGTTTTGTTCTGGAATGATCCAAGGCATGTTCTTAGCACAATTCAGAGGATTATTTGTTAAGTTTTGTAAAGATGTAGGTCTGGAAAACTCTTTGGTTGATTTTACTCGTAAGTTTTATATATTTCTCCTAAGATTAACGATCACCTCCCTATGTATTCTATGTTAGATTTTAGGCATAATTCTCAATAGGTTCTGATAACTGCCAAGATCTTTGGGGTATTTTTGTTGGAATCGATGTTAGTGATTATGATCTTGTTCATACTCATGTCTACGGTTTCATGTCATGATTCTTGACGAATTTCTACCAATATCTTGGTTGAATTCTTGCATCATACTTCAAGCATTGAGAAGCTTTCTTTCAAATGTTTATCTAAACAAGAAGCTGAACAAACAATACTTTGTCAACGTTACAGTAAAATCAAATATTTAAAACACCGTGATCACTGAATCCATCCCTTTCAAAATCGGAAACAATGTCCACTGCAAAGAAGCCATCGGCCAATGTTTACCTCCAATACAATGGTCGGCTGCCTTCTTGGGGTCGGGCGTGCGCTGCCTGCCCATCGACACAAGTGCAAAAACATTAAAGAAAAAAAAATCCACACTGTACTCTTACTGTTGTAGTAGCAGCCCAGAGTTGACAGAGAACGCGAATGCATAATTAACTCCTTCTGAGGAATAAGCTGTTCAGTGTGCAGTGCTTCTGCTGCCTTCTTTTGAATAGAGATGAATTGAGTAGCAACCGAGCGGTGACGGCGGCGGCGGCGGAGTGCATCTTCAAGATGAGCCCCAAAACGATTCACTCACTCAAGCCGTTGAGGAGAGCTCAAGCAAGCACTCGACGCGGTGTCAAGAGCCATAAGGGAAACATTGCTTATATTTTGCCTTTTATGTCCGATTTGTTTGTTTTCTCCACATTCTGGATGGGGACGGAATGATGGGATGGTTTGCAATCGATCCTCCTCACTCTCTTGCGGTCTGCCCTCATGCCTTAGCGAGCCGTAACTTTAGCTGAATATTACTTTTCCTCATCATTACCTATATATGTGCGGGCCTGTGGAATCCTCTTCGCCGTCTTGGCAGGGCTTTTCGCGCAAAATGAACATTTTCTTTTCCATTTGGGATGGCTGGAACTGACCATGCACTATGGGCCAGAAAGCAAGATTTCACGACAAAAGTCCAAGTTAAATTAATTGTAAGTATTATATAGGGAACTCTCCATAACTCAATACTGAAGAAACCACTGAGTTAGGGGGTGTCAAGTAAAGGAACTCAAAATCAGTGTAACTACGTTTTAAAAGTCCATCGAGAAAACCATGAAGACCAAATTTTACTATGGTTCTCTAACTTGATATCGGTAAATGAAATATCGAGAGTTGACTGTATTTCTCATGATCTTATACCAACGATTTGATTCGATTTTTTTTATCCGTTTGTACAACTTTTTCTTTTTTTGTTTGGTAGGGTTGCGCTACCGCAGCTGTACCAGCCGATCTATCGAGTACTTCTGAAGGTATGGGAGGACGAAGAATTGCCCACCGGCTGGTTGGATGCTCTCATACACCCAATCTATAGGAAAAAGCACAGACGGGAGTGTGCCAATTACAGAGGAATTATCTTGCTGAATTCGACTTACAAAATATTCGTGGTTATTCCTCGAGTGGAGTGAGAGGAATCGAGAATGGTCACTTCGCTCTCGAATGAACCTTTTGTTGCGATTCCGAGAGTCGACTCGAATGAGGTGACAAGTTCATTTTCATACGAACGACAAAGCGGTAGGTGAGACGACTGGTTCATTTCACAGCGTTCATTCGGAGAACTGTCAAATTACAAATGTTTCTCGACAACGCTGCGATAAGGGCGTATTAATTTATCACTGCTTATAAAATATACTTGAAATTGAGTTAATTTCCTAGTTTTTCAACTCAAACCAAGCTATATTGCAAATAAATAAATAAATTTAATTTTTGAGGATGACTTACATGATAATCAAACAGTTTTTAACGTTTTTATTCATTGATAGGTTGACACAATCCAATTTCATTATGTGGCCCTTTTCCAAGTGCGATGTTGTTTTGATTCGTTTCGCTTCGGTCGGTTAGTTCAGTGATGAAGACAATTTGAATGGAAAAGGAGAAATTTGGAAAAAATGCTGTCGTTTCGGAATTCCTTCGCGGATCGTTTCCAAAAATTCCGCCGGCGATTTCATCCAAGGATTCCCTCGAGGAGTTGATCCGGGTATTTTCTAAAGGAATTCTTCCGTGTTTTCCCTCCGGGAAAATCCTCCATCTAATCCTGCAAGGTTCCTCCAGGAATACAGAAAATTTTCCGACATCCCTCCGAAGTTCCTCTGGTAAGTCCACCAAAGTTCTTTTAGGGAATCCTTCGGAGTTGTTCCACGAGCTCCATTGCAGTTCCTCCAAGAATTTCTTCGGGAGTTGCACGGATTCTCTCACGGTTATCCATGAATCATCCTGGGAGTTCTTCCAAAAAATCCTTCAGGAGTACTTCTAAACATTTCTGAGGAGTTCCTTCTCGGAAATTTCTCTAAGAGTTTATTCGGGAGATCCTCTCAAAATTCCGAAGTAAACCAGAAATTCCTCCGAGATTCCTATAGCAATTCCTTCAAATATTATCATATATATAAATATATGATATATATTATGATAATATTATAAAATTTATCGGTAAGTTTATAATAGAATAAGAGAAATTATTGGTGGAACTATTTAAGAAATTTCTGGAATGTCCGAAAAAAATATGGCGAAGAAGAAATTCTTGCAGGAACTCCCGCAAAATTCCGGGAAGGGAAACCTCAGGAATTCTTTGAGAAACTTTCTGGAGCAATGTCGAATCAATTTTTGGTGAAACTTCCGTATAAATTGTTGGAGGAACTCTGGAAGGACTTCCATGACAAACTTTCAAAAATATTCCTGGAGGAATAATAGGAATCCTTGGAAGAAATGTGTTGGATATCCGGGAAGAACACTAGATGGATCCTTGATGGAACTTCCTCCGGGAATTTCGTTAATATTTTCCCCAAAATTTCTTGGAGGAATTCCCGGAGTAATGCCCTGTGGAATTTTTCAGAGGAGGTGCTGAGAATTGCATTCAAGAAATTTATATAGCACTTACTTGTACTTGAATTGTACTTAGGAATTCTTGGAGGAAATTTATACAAATTCTTGGAGAATTTTCCGCGAAGGGACCCTTAATAAATTCTTGTAGGAACTCTTGAAAGGATTTTTGGAGGAATTCCCGGTATGATTCCAAGAGAAACTCCCGGGGAGGTTTTGGAAGGAACTCCCAGGGTCATTTTTGGAGGTATTCCAATGAATTTCCTGAAAGAACTCTGGGCAAAATTTTTTAGAAGGATATGTCATTGTTTATTTGGAATTATGACTAGTATTATTGCTCGTTGTACGTACATTAAGTACATATTTTCGTGATTTTGTCCACGAATTTATTCAGAATCTAATTCAGATATTTACTCATTCATCCTCAAACATCAGTTATTACTCCCAAGATCAAATCTTAAATTATCTTCTTCAGAATTTCATTCAGTAATTCTTATACGAGCATTCTATGGATTTACTCCAAGAATTTTGTGTGAGATACCTTTAAGAATTCAAACTGGAATTTTGCTATGGATATTCCAGAAACTTGTCCAAAGATTCCACCAGGAATATCTTAAGATTTTTTTAAATGTTCTTATTGTTTATAAACTTTTATATCCCCAAACAATAATTTCTGAAGGAATTTTTGAGAAATTTCTGGGAGAAATTATGGTTTTAAGAAGAAATTTATATAAAAATTGATGGAAGAATAACTGGAAAATTTGGTGTAGAAACTTCGAGAAGAATTCTTGTAGGCTTTCCTGTAAAAAATCCGAAATGATTTTTTTTTTTTCAAAAACGAGTGAACGGTTTTTTTTTAAGTACTCCTGTAGGAATCTTTGAATGATCTGCTAGAGCAACTACTACTACTAGAGACATCAGAGAAAATCTAGAAAAATTCCCTAGGACAATTTTGAAATAATCCTAGTGAACATTGCTTGATTTAGTTGCGTTGAATTTGCTGGAGCAAACTCTGCGAAAGTCCTCTTATCCATTGAAAAACCCTGGAGGAATTTATAGAAGAATAAGTGGGGGATCTCTGGAGAATGTTTTGGAAGGATGCCAGGAAGAGTCACCGAGAGTATTCCTATTCACTCAAGGAATCTGAGAAGATGTTCCTGATGAACTATTCGCTTAAAGAACTCTAAAGGTATTTCTAGAAGGTTCACTGCAAGGATAAAAGGGAAAAAATGATTCCTCGGAATATTCTTATACATTTTAAAAAGGAATTCTCAAAGTACAGGGCTGCCACACTCTCGGGAAAATCTGTTAATGCGGGAAAAGTGGGTAATTGAACCATCGGGAAATTTGCAGGGAAAGGTCGGAAATTTCATTTTCAATTGGGAAATTCAGATAGAAATGAGATTGCAGCAGATTTTTTTTAAAACTTTGTGTGTCAATTAAAATTATTGATATTAGAGACAATATTAATACTTTTACAAACTGTTCGCATGTAAGGTATGGTGGGGTAAGTTGTTCTAAAACAATCAATAGTTAACTTCATCTTAATATTGAGCTAACGTGAATAAGGTAATTATTTTTTTGTGGTTAACAAATAAGGGACTTGTATACTTCAAATCGTTATTTATTTCGATTTTTCTGATTTTTATTTATTGTATATGAAGGACTTCTCAAATTGCGCCAAATGACCCAAACCATGTTTTTTTGTTACATAGTAACTAGAACATTTTGGAGAAAATTCATCCATTTTATACACATAAGTTATACAGAAGTACTGTAGGATTATTTCTAACTATGTTTTCGAAACACATTAGTGGTTTGAAATGAAAATATTTGCACAGACAAACAGACGTCTAACTCTCACCATTGTCCATCGACCATCTTTTCAACGGTCGATTCAAAAATATGGTAGGTGGCCAGCACCACCCGAAGCGCTCGCATCGTTTTTGTTCATATTTGGCGTTTAAACACTACCGCCATCTGTTGGCCCGTCGACTAAAAACACCGATTTTAGCATTGGGAGTACATATCCTCATGACTATGGTTTTGATCGAGATTTGTTCTAAGTGTTACGTCTGTTTGTCTGTGATATTTGTATCATCTGTCTAGAACTATTGATAAGGTCAGATAACGTACGATAATTTGATTTCAATTGGAGAATCGGTATACAGTAAAACCTCCATGAGTCGATGTTCCATGACTCGATATCGACTCATAGAACCATACAATAAACAAAATTTCATGGTTACTATGATGGTCCCTTGAAACAGCTTTCCAAGGGCCTATGTTCCATGACTCGATATTTCCATGAGTCGATGGTCCCTTCAATATCGACTCATGGAGGTTTCACTGTATTTTGCTCTTTTGCAATTTAGCTTAGATAAACCATCAAAAATTTGTTTTTGAATTTTGCAATATTGATTTTTTTATATATTTTATACCCAAATTTAAGTTAGGAATGAAAGAAAGTTAAAGGAAAACAACATTTGAGGATATTAAAACTTATTCAATTACGCATAATCAGATAGCCAATATATGATATTAATAATTCCTAGATATATGAGAACATCCTGGAAAATGCAAGAAAAACCATTAGTGCACACTAAGAATTGCTCAATTTAAAAAAAAAATCTATAAGATTTCTATTGACTTCTTCATATATTTTCAAATTTTCGGGATTTTATAGGAATTTACCCAAGATTTCTAAAATAGATTCCTTACGAAGATGTTCAAGGATCTGGCAGAATTTTATAAATTTCTTCTAAACAACATTTTTTTACATAACCGAAATTGGCAGGGGATCTTTCAATAATTCTTCAGTGATTCCATTAGGTTTTTTTTCAGGAAGATCTCCAACACGTAGAGAATTGACAACTATTCAAAACAATAGTTATATTTGTTGTTTTTAACAAACGAAAATTGAGCAGATGAGTCTAACCCCGTCGCTTGCGGTGCGGAGCAAATTGATTCGCTAATTAGACGCAAGTACATATAACAGATTTTTAATGTATTATAGTGAATTGTAACACATAGAAGTGTAAATAAACTAAGCTTTTTGAAAGCCATAGTCGTTTTTGTTCATTTCAAAATAAAGGACAATAAAAAGAGAGGGGCCAGGAAGAATAAAAAAGGTTTAATATTTCAAATAAAAATATTATAATATCAACAAATAACAGACCATTGTTTTAAAAATGGAAATTTTTATTTAAATGAAAAAATATTGTTGTTTCAAAAAATAAATTTTCAAATCAAAAATCTATTTTGTTGAATCACATTGAACCCAGCTGTCAAATTCAACAAGAAATATTGTTGAACCAAATTGCTAGTAGTTATTAAAACAATGAAACGTCTAGAAGTTTTCAGCATTTTTAAACAAAATCCACAAGAAATTGGTAAAACAACTAATAGAATAAGTAGTTGCTGAAATTTTAGAAGAATATTGGAAGTAATAGTACAATTCCAAAAATATCTACTATTCCCAAGAAATAATTCAGGGCAATTAATAAACATGTTGCTTAACTAGCATTTTATAATAGCCACATCAGTTGAATAAGGGTATGTGTTATATAAAGTGACGATCAAACGTTGAATATAACCTTGACATCGCTTCAGTTCCTCATTTGTATGTGTTTTTGAAAGTTGATTGAATAAGAGTTAAAACAACGTTGGTTATGGATACTTATTATCTTACAACCTCTTGATAATAATAGAAGAAGAGCTGTTACAAACAAATTAAAAGTTGTCGTTCCATATGAGACACATAGTTGATTTACAATGTTTAGCAACACTTGGAATACCACTTAAAATGCTCAACACGGCAGTCAAGTAATGTTTTTCTCGAAATATTTTTAGAGGGGTGATTTTCATGAATAATTTATCAGGAAATCTAGCAAGCAAGAATTATTCTTATGACTATTAAGGGCCTCATAATCCTTGAATGAATTCTAGAAGGAATCACTGGAGTAATACCTTGTAGAAAAAATATAAGAGCAATTCTGTAATAAAACCAGTAATCTTCAATTTCTCAGGAAATTGCACGAAGCACGCTAGACAGGACGCAATCATCTACGCCACAAAACGCTGGCCAACCTGAAAGCGAAATCTAACCCAGAATAATTATTTTTTTCAGTGAAAATTATAACGAGCTTTTAAGATAATACATATTTGAGCTCATTAGTGGAATACCTATAATTAAATGAAAACCGAATTAACTACTATTTAAACTTTAAATTAAAGATTGAAATTTTTAAATATCGATAGTTCTCAGAAATAATTAAATAAATTGCTGAGCAGTTTCCAAGTTTTTTTTTCATATCATGTAGAGATACCTAGAGATACTTTTACTTTTGATAGGCAATTGATTAGAAAACAGCGCATTTCTTCAATCAAATCATGAAGTATTAGAAAAATTCACGTTTATGATTTAATCAGCCTAACGAAAACATTTTCGTCTAACCTTTTTTAAGGGCATTTTCTACTAACCAAAAATACAAATTTTCTTAATGAAAATTGTAACGAGTTTTAAAGCCAACTTTTTAAGATAGATATTTTTCAAAAATCATTGAATTCATGTCCAGGCAGTTTTCAACGTATTTTTTCATAAATCGTGTAGAGATTTCTCTAGGAGAGCATTATTTTCGTCTTTTAATATTGTCCCATTTTTATCCGATTAGCTTATGGTCAGCCATTTGGTAGGGCACTTGAAAATTTAACGAGGCCTCCATCTGAGGGAATGACGCACCACACTTCAGCAATAATTCAAGTATGACTTCCATCGTTTCTTAGGAATTTCAAGCCCCTCAACCCCCCCTGCCCCTCCCTTTTTTACACTTTTTTTCAAATATCAAATACACGCACATGTCACACTTTCATCGCTCCCCCCACTCATATGATGGACGGCATTTTGGAATGATCCCCAATGTTAAAGCCGGTTTGCTACTGACAAGAAAAGGAATCGCCTATCTCGATGCGTGGAAAATTTCTCCCAAGAAATGGTCAAGAAAATCACTTTTTTCTAATCGCAGTACGCAGTTGAGAAGAAATGTCACTTCAAAGGGGGCTCTCTGTAGGAAATTTCTTGACCCTTTGAGTCAAGGAATTTCTTTACTTTTCTTGAACGAAACAGCATACTTAGCTTTATTCTCTTATATGCATGAAGTAAACGGGGTGAGAGAAGTGTGGGGTCTGGATTGGCGTAGCGGTAAACGTGTAGCTATTTAGCAAGACCAAGCTGAGAATCGTGGGTTCGACTGGTTCCCACCGGTCAAGGATCTGTTTTTTGAAGGAAATGTTCGCGACTTCCCTGGGCATAGCATATCTTCATGCTTGCCGCATGATAGACACATGCAAAAATGGTCAATTGGCAACAAAAGCTTATAAGAACACCAAGATGAGAAGCAGGCTCTGTCCCAGTAGGGACGTAGCACCAGAAAGAAGAAGAAAAGTGCAGCGCGTCGGCCCCTCAGGGGGAGGCCACGTGAAATTTTGGGCTAATACTCCAATAGATTAACCTACTTGATAATGCACATGCCTGAATTCAATTTTTTTTATGAAACTTACTTCTCCACATCCATTCCTTAGTCAGTCGATACGTCGGGACGTTACGACTCTTGTCGGGATGGAAAAGTCACGAGACAACGACCACAGTCGATAAACACCGACTCTCGGAATACAGCGAGAGTTCACTCGAGTTCATTCATAGTGACCATTCTCACTGCATTCGAGTGTCGGAATCGCTCACTCAAAGTGAGACGACTATTCTCCCCTCACTAGGCTGACCATACGTACCGTATTTTACGGAACAGTACCGTTTTCACCACCTTGACGAGCCGTCCCGTCGTTTAATTGAAAATACTCAAATTGTCCCGCATTTTCGGAACTGAGGATATTCCCCACAAAAAAGCAGTGTATAACAGCAGTAAAGTAAAAAAATTCAAATTATTTTTGCAAGTTTTTATCATATCCATCTATTATTCTAGTGGTTAACAGATACTGATTCAGAGTCAAACTTGATTAATAATCAACAAATGACTTGACTAATGTTTTACCTTTTTATGCTCTAGCGAAGAACTTAACAATTGAGTTAAATTAGGCATGAATAAAGCTACTAAAATTAATTCATACTTAAATTAATGCAAATTTTTAACCAACTTTTCAAAACATGGATCCTATTTGATAAGTTTTCATAAAAGACCTAAAATAATCCTGATTCATAAAAAAATGAAATATTTTAATGAAAATTGTAAATATTCTGAAATCTGACCTAAAATTAAGGCTAATTTCTAAAATTTGGAAAAAAAAAACAATTTTTTACATAAGTCCAGCAAAAATGGAAGGGTGTTTGTATGTCACGAATTGGCTCGAGAACTGGTAATTGGATTTGCGTGATACTTTTACTGTTGAATTTATCCAGGATTCCAACGTGATTGTGCGTAGAAAAAGTTTATGAGTGTCTACGAAATGGTAGTAAAAACGATATAAAACTAATCTATCATTTTGTATGGAAGATCGAATATCATTTTTTTTTATATTCGGGATTCTACATATCAAGGTTGTATTCTTAGTATTCTGGAAGCATTTCTAAAATTCTGATAATATCTCTGGATTTTTTCCAGGATTAATCATTATGGAGCGGTGGATGGAATCTTGAAAAATTCAAAGATAGTTGGTGGAATTCCGATAGAAATTTCAAGATTTCAGTTAGACTCCTGGATTTCTTGAAAGAAAAGAAGCTTGAATTTTTGGGATTTCAAATCCCAGGACTCCTATGGAAGACTTTGCGATTACTCTTACAAATTTCGAAGACTCCTACAGATATTCGCAAAGTTCATGCAAAAATCGCAAAGGTTTCGTTTGGATTTTCAAACGTTTCACCAGAATTTAAAGATTTAGGAAGATTGTCATCGAAATTAGTGTGCATAATTTGTTACGAATTGCGAAGATTAAAAGCGAATTTGTCTGAACCAGCCTGGATGATCTTTTCATTTTAATTTGAAGTTCACAAATGACTTGTAATCCAGATTTTGAAATCTTATTTAAAATTTTCAAAATAGTTCCAAAGCTCAATAATCTCAACACCCTCAAAATATCTACTTTAACTCATGATTGATCATCATAACGAAAACATTAAATGATTCTATCACCACCAAATAAACATGTTTTCCTAAGTTCCTAAAAGCTTCAAATTGTTACAAATGTTCCTAAAACTTCCTAAAGAACGCTATTTATAAGTTTTAAAAATTTTCCCGATTTTATTCTTTTTTTGTCCCGTTTTTATCCTTTTACCTTATGGTCAGCCTACCCCTCACGCCACTCGAGGAATAAACACAATTGTCGAACATCCTGTTTAACAGTCAGAGACCGCTCGAGGAGTCCTTTGTCGATGAATACCAAGCTTGTTTTCGTAAAAGACGCTCAACAACGGACCAGATGTTTACCTTGCGAATGATCCTAAATAAATTCCGAGAGTATAACTTGCAGACTCACCATCTGTTTATAGATTTCAAGACAACGTCCGCTTCAGTGGAAAGAAATGAACTGTGGCATATAATGTCTGAACATGGATTTCCGGCGGAACTAATTTGGATGAAACGTGCTACGCTGGATGGTTCAAAATCATGTGTTCCGATTGCAGATGAGGTGTCAACCTCGTTTGTGACGTAAGGGTTAGACGGATTAAAGCAGGGACAGTCAGTGTCGAATTTAATGTTCAACATTGCACTCGAGGGTGCTATTAGGAGATCTGACGTGCAAAGAAAAGGCACTATCATCAAACGGTCGCACATGCCCTTTGGCTTTACGAACGATATCTACCGTATTGAAATCGATCGCAGGTGACTTTGTAGAAGACAATGAATATGCTGGATGTACGTATTGGAAGAGGACCTGGCGATCCTAAACGTTTGAAGCAACCGGAGAAGTATTGCCCAAGATCGACGAAGATGTAGCTCTACAATACGCTCGGAAATGACGTGACGCAACGTTGGAGCCATTTTTGTATTGCATGGAGTAGAACTTTGTAGAAACGGAAAAACTGTATTTTAAGCTTAACTTACGAAAAAATGCGAACATTTTTGTCTTTTTTATGATAGTTGTCACATTTTGATGTTTATTATATGGTAATCAAAATTCCTCATTCGAGTCTCGAGCCTGCGACACCTGTAATGTTGGAATGTTGAAGTACTGCTTTTTTGCTCTGTCGGCCACAGAAGATGAATATTGTTGTGAAGAAAAGAGACCTATTCAAACCACCATATTTCTCCGTCATAAAATTTGCAATTGTAGTTGTGAGAAGATTCATGTTTTTTTTCCATCTTACCACTACTTGCAAACAATAAGTACGTGATATATCTGTCAAAACACTGTATCCCATTCTCAGTATCCCATTACTGCCCTTCTACGCCTACTTGTCCCATGTTCTACACTGAGGAAACGGAACGTATGAGGTACATAAGAATTTCTTATGGAATAACGACATAAGAAGTATTTTGTTCTTCATTCGAGAATCTTATAACATTCCACAACAGACTTATGAAATAACACTCATTACATAGACAGATATAATTCCATAAGAAACTCTTTTTGGATATCAAACGCATTGATCATTGGCATTCATAAGACAATCTAATGGAGTACGATTTTCTTAACAATTCCATACGAAAATCTTATGGATTACGTGGAGAGATGCCAATAACAAAATATTCACGATTGAGATTCATAAGCGTGCGTATGACAATGATTAGTAACACTTGTGAAAAACAGTCGACTTCCTATCAAAAACCACGTAAGAATTTCATACGAAATTCTTTTGGAATAAAGACATAAGAAGCATCTAATGAGAATCATAAGAAAAACTTGTGAACTTCCATCGATCACTGCGTTCATAATATAAATAGGTATAATATCATAAGATACTCTTATGAAGGATCATAGATATCAATTCTCTTATGAAATTCGTATGCAATTTCTGGCTCAGTGTATGTAAACCTTATGGATCGCGGGGCAAATATGCGTAAAACGGCAGAAAAAGGAAAAGGGAAAGAGAGCGATTTTTTGATGACACCATCGTGCAATGGACAATTGAAACATGGTTCCGGGTCATTTCGCCGAATGCCGTTTAGCCGAAATTGAAAATGATAGTGAACTACTAATTAACTAGGATTAGCTCTTGAGTGTTAGTTCAAGAAACTGTCAGTGCTGAGAGACGAAGATCCTGAATGTAAGCAATCAGTCAATCATTCGCGTTTTTAGTCAGCTTTTGAAAGAAACAACGGTTTACGATTTATTCATCCTTCTGCTGGATCGGGTCCCTTCAATCCCTCGGATCGTACTAGTAATACTTCATAGTTCTATCTGCTACAAGTCTTGGCTTATTCTTTTCACAATTGAGAAACAGTGAGCTTCTTTGACGGAAGTACGCACCAAGTCGTTCAGTTTACTGTTATACCTGAGCAGGAGAAAAGTGCTACTCAATACCAATCTAAGGTATTCCACATCAGATAATTTTCAATACTAACAACCTGAATGAGGTATGAATGAGTCCTGCATAAAAGGTAAAATACCTCAATGCATGCATCTTCTACTAACACCAACCTGATAATTAGATCAGGTATTGTAATACCTAAATAATACGTGATGGATTTTCATATAAAAGTAAAAATTTTCAATAGTAGTTCAATAACTCAAACAGACCTCAATAGCTGTCGAATACCTCAATGAAGTATTTTTTATTTGGTTAATCAGTTTTTTTCCAACACCATTATAATACAAAATTGAGGTATTGAGTACTGAACAATACTTAATTATGGTATGATACCAAAACATGGTATTCA
The DNA here is from genome assembly GCF_002204515.2 of Aedes aegypti. Lineage (NCBI taxonomy): Eukaryota > Metazoa > Arthropoda > Insecta > Diptera > Culicidae > Aedes > Aedes aegypti. The sequence continues at coordinate 148,316,233 of NC_035108.1, forward strand.
AATGTTATTGCGAGTTATTTCTTCCTCCTCGGGTACGCAAGCAACGAAGCAGAGTACAGTTCACACGTTGTAATCTTAATCTTGGAAGAGAAATTCTTGCACATGCAATCTCCTTATATAGGTGACAGGTAGCCAAAAACATTGCATATGCAGCGGTGGGGTTGCGATGGAAACTTCCACTGCCTGCTATGTATTAGGTCTGCTCACTGGTGATGGTTGTGGTGGTGGAAGTGCGATGCTTCTCACTGGGGTGCTCTTCACGCTTTACATAGCTGATCGACTGGATTGCGTACATGCTCGATCATGTCGCTCGGAAGGATGGGAAAGGGAAACAAGCAAAACTAACGACTGTGGCATGTGTGTGTGGGTCAATTGGGATGTTTGTTAGTTGTCGGGATGAGAGGCCGAAATACTCGCGGCGGCTCGAGGTTATATGGAACAGGGGTGGGAAGGACTCATAGACAAACTCATCATAAACTTCGCGTTGGCGCGAACATACTCCCCGGCCAAAAGAAGTAAAGGGATGGATTTAATGGAGGAATTGGTATGACGACAAAAATTCACGGTGATGGGGAACTCAGGGATTCTACTCATAAGGACTGTCAGGGTGGAAACAATAGCTTTCTACGATTTAACATATAATCTCAAAGGGATGGATGGAACTACGGACTTACATGCGGAAGGAACTGCTTGGTTCACAGGAGATCACAAAACGGAATCATCAACTGGCGACACACTTGAGGCAGAAGAAACTCTTTCCACACTTCTGGAATAGGTCAACTTTGGTGGCTGTATGTCACAAAGGGAAATAATCGAGATAAAAGGGAATTGTACTTAAGGCACTGCAAGGAACCTTTAATTACACAAAGGGCACAGGTGTTGAAGAAAACATTGGTGGGCAGTTTATGGTAGACTGCCATACTGCCATAATGTTGGGATTTACACGGATGTATCAATACTTGTGGACTGTATTTGGATAACTGGATACAATTAGGCATTGTGGGTACATAAGCTTCAATAAGGATTGGCGAACTATCTTGACTCGGTGAAAGGGCTAAACAAACACTGGATAAGGAATCGAGGCAAAATAAGGAGGACACAACTTTCAGATGTAAAATTCATGGTTGGATAAAAGGTTGGTTACGACGCTATCTAACTGTCACAAAATGGAACACTAGTAACTCGAGGGAATCGGCTACATTCTCTTAGTGGGCACGGTATCATACATCATACAACTTGGTAGGGAAGGATTCAACGATAAAAAAACTCAATGGGAGGAAAATTCACTTGTACTCACGGATCACAATAATCATATCTTGGAATTTGGAATTAATGGGCAAACACTTCACAGGGATTCGTATGTTACTTGTTGCAATACTAGATACTCATATTAGGATAAGGAATCAACATAAGGGAAACAAACTCGGTAAGGCACAAAACTTGAAAGTTCGTTTGACTCCGGCCTGGACTTGGTAAGGGGTTGCTTGGAATCACCAGTCGGGTTGACCGGCGGCATCATCTTCTTGGTCAATCTCTGGTTTCGGGCTTCGCTTAATACCGGACGTTTTCCGGTGGGCTTCGGGGTTGACTCCTTTACCGGATGGATTCCGGCTGTTGTTAGGAATGGCATCGCTATCGGTGGAATCGTGGTTGAACACCGCAACCACTTGGATACCGCATGGCTTCCGGTTGACACTGGACACGGGTGTTTTGCTGGACATATCTCGCTCATCTTCAGGATTGGCTTGCTGATCGGAGGGATGCCGGCTGACATCCGAATCGGCTTGAATCTCGCAGGCATTTCTGTAGACGGCATGGCTAGCTTGGATACCGGAGGGATACCGGTCACACCTGGAGGCTTGGGAACCGGAGGAGGGATACCGGTCACATCTGGAGGCTTCTCTGGTGCCGGATGGAATCCGACACTAGGCGGGAATTGTTTCAGAACCGAACGAGGTCCGGTCGCACAAGATGGCTGCTCACGAATCAGATGGATGCTGGCCAAACATTGGAACTTCTTGGCCACCAAATGGAACACGCTTGCAGCTGGAAATCTCTGGGACACCGGCTGGTATCCGATTACACTGGACGGCTGCTTCATAACCAGAGGGAATCCGGCCACATCCGGGAACACACGCTGGAAAGGCTTCACTACCGAATTGGATTCGGTCAAGTTGGAGGAATGCTTCAATGCCGGAATGGATCCGGCCACACACGGGAATCGCTGCGGCGTTGGATGGAATCCGGCCAACCGGGATGGAATCGCTGGACGGAATCTGGTTCTACATGGGAATCGCTTTGCAACCGGACACAATCCGATCACACTCGGGAACTTGATGGGAATTGTGCGGAATCCACTCACACAAGGGAACCGCTGGAGCACCGGACGGGAATTGGTTGCGCAATGGAACAATTGGGAACTTGCTACTGGATTCTTGGGCACAAATCCGGTAGCACTTTGGAACGACGTCAGCTTCGGATGGGTTCGAACCAGGTTGATTGGAACTGGAATCGGGTTCGTCGCTTGATGAACTGTCTGCTTGCACGGAGGGTTCGACTCGTCTTTGTAGGCAACGGTTGTCACCTCTTCACACGTCGTTGACATTTTTCCACGGTGGGTGGAATCTTCTTCACGATGGCACTTCTGAGCTATTGGAGCAACAGAAGGCGGGACAATCGGCATTGGTGCCGACTTGCTCTTGATGACCTCGGCGAGATCACCTTCGGAACGGACCAGGGCTGCTCCACACACAGGAATTAACTTCATGGCTGAAGTTTCAGCGCTTGGTGGCTGCAAGGAGTGGATTGGGTTGAGGGCAAACTGGCTCACCTTCAACTCGTTCGCTTGGGCTGGGAACAGCTGCTCTGGGGACAACTCTTTCGGTGGCAACGTGTTTGGCTCCTTCATCACGTCTGCAATCGGAACGGATTGTTCCGTCATTGGGCTCGGTGATCGGCTTCGTATGATCGGGGTGCGCCAGCGTGGCGCAGTGGTCGCAGCGAAATAGTTGGATGATAACGCTTTACTGTGCTGGTACCTGTTACTGGTGGTCGGATAGGATAGCAACAACGTTTCCACCAGTAAGCAGACATCAAAATGGAGGTCCTCGAAGCGCTCATAATTCTCGTCAAGATCTGCATACCGCTCGGCTGGGAATGCAGACAGCAACTCGCCATACACTCTCTGGTATTCTTGGTACAGAAACTGGAGCTCACTTACATAAAGCTTCACTCGTGCAAAGCTTGGTCGGTTGGTACCATCCCTGTCAACCAACTGTTCCTGGAGCCGCTTCACTTTTGCCTCGACGAGGCTACGTTGGGCGAACAGCCTTTTCACTTCGGCCATTCTGGAACCACTTCACACGCGCGCGACTTACTTTCGGGGTGGAAATGATTCGGACTTCGGGACTTTTTCACTGTCTCTGTTCACTTCACTTGGGGAATTTCGTCTCCTCTCCGCCAATGGAAACCAGGAATATTCTTTTCGCTCTTGTGTCGAGCTACCGGGCAGGAACAACAGCAATCCTTTGGTAGGAAAGCTGATTGCTATCGGCGATAGCAATTGGAATGGATTTGTCTCAATCTGTTGATTGACGACTGACTCTGCTGCTGTTGCAGCCTTCAAGGAACTGTCTCCTCTATCCGGCTCGAAGGACCATATGTTGCGGCGTGCAACTGGGACTTTGGCTCGGGTGAGCGGGAACGGAAAGATCTGTTGATCTTCCGTCCACCTGTTGCCGGGAGCAACAGGGCACAGGACCGATAGCTCGACTGGAGGGGGCTCTTGCAACTCTAGCCTTTAAAAAGGCTGATTGGCTTCCACTGGTGGAGGAAAAGGCGGTTTGGTAACTTTAACTTAAACTTCTATATTATTCCTCTTGATGTTTACAGAATGGTGGTTGAAAGAAAACTGAATAAATTCTTGCACATGCAATCTCCTTATATAGGTGACAGGTAGCCAAAAACATTGCATATGCAGCGGTGGGGTTGCGATGGAAACTTCCACTGCCTGCTATGTATTAGGTCTGCTCACTGGTGATGGTTGTGGTGGTGGAAGTGCGATGCTTCTCACTGGGGTGCTCTTCACGCTTTACATAGCTGATCGACTGGATTGCGTACATGCTCGATCATGTCGCTCGGAAGGATGGGAAAGGGAAACAAGCAAAACTAACGACTGTGGCATGTGTGTGTGGGTCAATTGGGATGTTTGTTAGTTGTCGGGATGAGAGGCCGAAATACTCGCGGCGGCTCGAGGTTATATGGGACAGGGGTGGGAAGGACTCATAGACAAACTCATCATAAACTTCGCGTTGGCGCGAACAAATTCAAAACAATAGCTTATGTTTAAAAGAAGGCAAAATCATGAGGGAATCATCAAAACACTTGTAACCATAGTTCACCGTTGGTAACCCAGAGACGAATCAATCAGCAGCCCAGAGTCTTGACAACTTCATCCTGAATAAACGGGTTAGTTTCATCATTCTCTTGGAACACTCACTTAGCGACAAATCTGACGTCCTATTGGTTATTGGGCCACACTTGTGAATCCTACACATCAGCGTAATTCGGCCAAACGGTGTTCGGCCAAACAACTCGTTTGGTTAGATGCCATTCGATCAAATGGCCGGACACCTTAATGATGCAGTAATAGGGTTTCTATGCGATGGAAGTTCTGTCGTTGGGCGTGTCAGCATTTATAGTTATATAATGCCTGTCTGTATCTATGATGCTGATTTATGGCTTTTAGTACGTGCTTATGGTTATATGCGGAATATTTTCCATATTTTCAAATTTCAAACAGTGAAATATGAACTATTTGCATGCCAAGTGTATAGTTCACATGAAACACCTGCAACTTTTAAAAAGGATGGTCCATTTAGAGCTGGAAGCGACAAAGTAGTAAAATAGTAAAAATAGTAACTATAGGAACCTCATGCTCGAGAAAAGTGACGAAAAAGAAAACGATCAGAATCAACAGGACCAATTAAACCAAAACAAGAAGATAAAAGTTTTCCAAGTTTTATTTTTGCATGAGTATCCGACTAGACATTTGAACATTTTTTTATTGGGATTTACAAAAAGTTATACTCATAACATTACGATAAGTAATATTGCTCGTATTATTGTATGATTCAAAATAGTTTTTTTTCGACTGTGATATTTATGGTTGAGGTTTTCAGTCTTCAATAAAACTCAATACATACACCCAAAACCCAGATATACGTGAAAATCGGTTTTTGAGTTTCATTGAAAACTAAAATTCATAACCTCAAACACTCGTTCAGGTATTTATCAAATGTTTTCTTCAATTACTGCTCCGTAAATTTCTTCAAGCATTCATTTATTGATTCTTCAATGGTCTCTTAGAATTCAACTTGTATTCTTTCAGTTATATACCAGAAACTATTCCAGTCATTCCACCATGAATTTCTTCAGATAATTCTCCGAATATTATTCCATAAACTTCTCAAGGAATCGTGTGTCCTTCAGGAGTAAATCAATTCAATCTTCAATCGATTTTGCTGGGATTTCATCAAAAATTTTCGTCAAGGACATTATTATGAATTTATGACAGTTATTCCTCGAAAGATTTTCTAGGATTTAAAGGATATTTACGTTCAGGAGAAATTGTCGTTGAGGATTTATTGAATTGTCAGGAATTTCTCTAAGTATACTTTTTTAACTTTCTCCAAAGATTTCTTCAGAAAGCCTTCCAAAAATGCTTTAGAAACTTCCCAAGGAAATTCTCAAAGAATGTATTCAGTATTTTCTACAGGGAATTGTTAAGGCAATGTGATAAAGAAGAGGTGAGGAGATAGTCGATGTGTGCTTGTATTAGTGTAGTGTAATATCAAAACAAACATGTAAAAAGGGAGTGACGTCATACATTTTCATCATGCCGTGAGCCGGTACGAAACGCTTTATATTGTGGAACCATTCTAAAGCAGAACTGAAAAAAAAATCTGCGCCGAACACCTTGACGCAAAAGTTTTTTAATTTTATTTAGGACCTTTATCCCAGAATCTCCGAATCTCTGACAAATCTGCGAGTTACGTAACTTTTCCAGCTTTGAAGACTTTCAGCACTACAGCCATGAACTTGTTAGCTCACACGAAATATTCGTGAAACGTGGAATAATTCCAGCACTTCTATCAGTTCTACAAGGTCCCTGATTTCTATGCCTCTATTTCCTTCGTTCAAGATTTTGTCCTAAAATAAAACAAAAGTTAGAACCAAATTGAATTAATTACCTGAAGTACCATGGTGCATTTTTTCATGGTTTTGTTTGAATTATAGCCCATAACAAACTTGGTAACAGAAGGGTATCGAACAACGAAGCCCCAGAAACATTCGATAACAAACTGTATGACGTCACACATAGTCAAAATGCAAAGGGTTACTGCGTGAAAACATAAGCGGTACACTAATACATTCAAACAGCTGTGTATTACACAGAAGTATCTCCTAACCTTTATTACAGCACATTGTTGTTAACGATATTGTTATAGAATTTATCGAAGATGTTCCTGAAAACCCCGGATTTTTATTTGAAGTTTATAGTGACTGCTGATTAAACTGCTTAAGAAGTACCTGATAAAGCCTTCAAATGTTCTGAGGCAGTTTTGGTCAAGTTTCTTGATTATTTGCTTGTATAATTCATTGAAAAATAATCAATCTAATCCCTGGAAATATCCTCTAGGAATTTCAAGAAAACCAACGAATGAAAATTGATTGAAATCTTTGAGTGTGAGAGATATGCTCAATTTTCTCAGAATTCAATCCCTGCGTTGGAAGAATTTGGGATCAGTTCTTGAGACAAACCGGAGTGCATGTATGAAAAAGTCTATGTGAATATTGCTGAACGAATAATTAGAAAATCAACGTAGAAACTCTTTGTGGAATTCTTGTACGGATTCCTTGAAAAATCTCTCAATGAGTATCACTAAAACTTACTAAAGGATTTACTTGAAAAAACAAAATCCTGTAGAAATCCTTGAAGTATCTAATGGTTTCGGTGGAAAAATGTCTGGATTAGTTCTTGAAATTATAAAATTTCGTCTGTAATCAAACAAATCTTCTAAACAATTTTTAATGACATCAATGGTTCAATCGCCGCGACTTGATGTGTCAGTGAATCATCGATTTGTTTTCGGCGAGAAGTAACGTACATATAAATTGCCAGATTGTCCGGACGTTTCGGTCGTTTTACTGGCCTACGACCATCTTCTGCGGACTAATCTTCTAGCCGTTTGTTTACAGTTGGACGGCCATAACTTTTACGTTAAACATATTCTTACGATGGAACTTTATCAAAAAACGGAATACTAGATTTAGAGAAAGTAGAAGTAATGAAATATACCGTTTTGACTCATATTGCGAACACTTAAGACCAACAGTGATTTCGAATGCATCTGATAGACATAAATTAGCTGATATTCGTGAATATTTAAATTTCTTCATAAATTCTAGCTGTTAGCTGTTGGGTTTGCTGATGAGATTGTGTATTTAAACTTGTTTAGTTTTGTTTTTACGTAAAAGTGTGGAACACCATTTTGATTCAAATGTTGAACACTGTGTTCATTCTGTCTTATATAGGGTGTCCCAGAAAGTATGGGCACAACTTTGATAATGAAAATCGTGGTACTTTTCCAAATAATCAAATATTTTTATATTTTTTTTTATTTTTCTATAGGCTATTTCAATCAGCATCTGTGATAAATTTGTTTGATATAATAATCTTTCACATTGAAAATTTTGATTTTAGAAAATCAATTCTTATCTGGTCATTTGTTTTTGTTGAAAAATAACCAGTAAAATATACCGAAAAGCTAAACATTACATATAATTTGCAATTGGATTAGATGGACAAATTGATGTGAAGATTTGCGAAAAAGTTACACGTCTTCTCAGTGAGAATCGAACTCACGACTCCCCGATCTCTAGTTGGGGCGCGTTACCACTACGCCATGAGAGGACTCATGAACGCAGAAGTTATCCTGAATTCGATTTCAGCTCAATAATCACGTGGTCCTTTTTCGCAAAGTGCACCTCTTTCGGAAGCATTAGTCTTTTACTTCGGCTGCCTCTCCTATAAGATCTGCGCGTTAATCTGTAGTTCTATTGTCGGCAATTCGACGCATTTTGAGACGTATTTATTTCAATTTATGACAGCTTTGGTGAACTTGTATATTGAAGCTTTATATTGTAGGAAGGTGCTGTTACATGTCAAAGTTTTGGAAAAATTAAAATGCTTATCACACCCTTCCATGTGAAATACGGTATCAACAGATATTGCCAACCGATAGTACTTCGGAAAAGGTCACCGAGAATAACATTTTCCGATGAGTTCTTCCATCTTCCATTCCAACGATGATTTTAGCAATATTCAAATGTCAAAGTCACGTGAATTAATGACTTTTAACAGCCCTGTTGTAGGGTATCTCGGAGATACTTAATTCTTAGATAACTTTCACTCTATTATCTGTGTTTAGGATTGATTTTTATATATAACATTAATCTTTGGAGTTTTATCGCATAATTTCTACTTCTGACCCATAGTGCCATTGCTCGGCCGGCTGCTGAAGACTCCAGCGCGTTTCATGAATGAAGTGAATAATTTAGACATTATTTATGAAAAGCCGTACATCGGACGTTTATGGCCAGCATAAATCAAGCAGCGAAGGGAGCCTGCGCGCTTTCGGTAAATGATTGTTTTTTGCCTTTTTACTCACTTCGGTTCGCTATCGACGTCGTCGTCGAAGTACCCGAGGAGTGATTTTCTCGAAGCAAACATGGAGTGGTTTGTTTTTCGCTGCAAGTGCACTCTTGTTATGGAAATGCGCATTCTGCAATCAGCAGCAGGACCCAAAGCGAATGGCCGTTTTTTTAGCGCGCGCTTCGAAGAAATTTGACAGTTACTTACTCTGGATGGATGCAAGAGCAGATAATGGCTTCACAAGGCATCAAAACTGCTCATTACAATTTTATTGCTGAGATAGAGAAGAGTAATGGAGATGAACATAAAGAAAGTTCGTTGAAAGTTAGTGTCTAAGCCAAGAATAAGTCATCACATATCGACTCGCATTGAAATCAATTTTATACTAGCAAGTAAATTAATTACCGTGCAAAACATTTAACCTTATCCAAGGCGCATTTCTCACAGGACGTCCCCAGCAAGCAATGAACCCCTTGGGCTTGGGCGGAGTTGGTCGGGGGTAGGTGCCACAATGATTGATTCCCGGGCTCAGTTGCGAAACCTTCGACTCAGGATGACCTAGAGGCCTTGCATGGTTTGTTTTCGTTTCTTTCGTAGGTTAAGTCCAACCTGACACCGCGATGATGCAGTAATCGTCGATGGTGGCGCATAGAATATTATGATGGTCCTCTGCGAGCGGTCGTTGGAAAAGGTCATCGCTGATACGCAGAAAACTAAACATTATAATCTTCGACTAGACCGGACACATTGAAGCCATCAGCTGGTCGCCGGTTTGTGACCCTTGAGGAAGGTAAGGTTTAATGATCACCTGTGTGGTAAGATGTTGAGATATGGAATTCCAGGTGACAGTGCATGATCATGCCCAATCTTGATCAATCATTTTTCCACGAACTAAATTTTCATAAAAGAAACTAGGGTGAACCATAATGTACATATTTGATATTGAATTTTAAGTTTGTTGATTATATATAGCACAACCTGAGCATTGAACAGGTTCATATTTGAAAAATTACTAGAAATCTACCGGATAAGTAGTGTTCCAAATTATCATGCTAAGAACAATGTAAGGGCCTACCTTAGCCGAGTGGTTAGAGTCCACGGCTACAAAGCAAAGCCATGCTGAAGGTGTCTGGGTTCAAATATCGGTCGGTCCAGGATTTTTTTGTAAAGGAAATTTCCTTTACTTCCCTGGGCATGGAGTATTATCGTACCTGCCACACGATATAAGAATGCGAAAATGGCAACTTTGGCAAAGCTCTCAGTTAATAACTGTGGAAGTGCTCATAAGAACACTAAGCTGAGAAGCAGGCTCTGTCCCGGTGAGGACGTAAATGTCAAGAAGAAGAAGAAAAAGAACAATGTCTGGTCAAATTTTCAGCTCATTTGATAAATATTTCAGTATGCTAAAAATGTTAAAAATGTTTGTTTTTAATTATGAATCGTGGTTTACGGCTAACCAGCCGAGTGGAAGTTTAACAACTACCGAAAGCTTAACATTACATATATTTTGCAATTGGATTAAATGGACAAATTGATGTGAAGTTTTGCGAAAAAGTTACACGTCTTCTCAGTGAGAATCGAACTCACGACTCCCTGATCTAGTTAGAGCGCGTTACCTCTACGTTTCTATTTCCATACCTAAAAATAATGCGCTCTCGGGCTAGGCATTGGATATATATAGAAAGCGTTGTGTTTGGATGGGCATCTAATTCTTCCGAAAGAGGTGCACTTTGCGAAAAAGGACCACGTGATTATTGAGCTGAAATCGGATTCAGGTTAACTTCTGCATTCATGAGTCCTCTCATGGCGTAGGGGTAACGCGCCCTAACTAGAGATCAGGGAGTCGTGAGTTCGATTCTCACTGAGAAGACGTGTAACTTTTTCGCAAAACTTCACATCAATTTGTCCATTTCATCCAATTGCAAAATATATGTAATGTTTAGCTTACGGTAGTTAAAAATGTGTTTTTGGACTTATTTCAAGGTTTGAAAAATCATAACTACCATGTGGAAAATCAAAACCACTTGCTACTACCACTATTTGAAATCTAATTTTATTCAGGTAAAGTTTGTCGAGCACGCTAATAAAAATCAATTAAGTTTTAACATTGTTTGATCAAGATTTGATCTCCACAGTACCCAGAAATTACAGTTTTCTGAAAATATATGGTATAAAAAGCACACATTGACATTAGTTTTTCAGGCCCTAGTCAACGGGAATGGAACATGATGAATCTATGAATTCATCAACTATTAACAGCTTACATGTTGCTTGAGGCAATAAAGTACAAAGAGATCGAACACTGCATCGCAACCTGATCATTGTTTAATCGCGCATAACACATGTACCGACGAAGGAATAAATTGAACAAGTTAGTCCGAGTGATGATTGTTTTGAACGCATTTCATTGACGATTCAGAACGATTTGAAAACAATCATCATCATCGATTCAAAAAAAGCAGTACTAACATGTTCATTTTTTATATTCTTTGAAGCTCGAAGCGGTACTCTTGGCTCACCCACAGCTGATATACAAATATGCTTCCCAATTTACTAGTTTTTATATATGCATAGTCATTATGTTCTGGAAATTAAAATTTCAAAATTTTTATACAGGTATGCTGCCCATAACTTCATACACCCGATTCTGTTTTTGCACGGATTTTTTTTACACGGCCGTGCAAAAAAAGTTTCCATACATTTTTGTTCGCCAAAACCTTATTTTTGCATGGAACGTCGAGAAATGGTGTTACTTTTGAAATGTTGAACTGAAAACTTTTTTTTTGTACGGAACGCATCCCCCGTGCAAAAACAGAATCGGGTGTATTTGTAACATTCGACAAAAGTAGGCATTGAGTAAATGGAATACCAAGTGGGCATTTTATGGCAGTATGGGAGTGAACTGAAATTTCTAAAAATTACCAGGAGCTCAAAAGTGCTTATTTGAGGCTGAAATTTTGTACAAATCGCATATTGGGTGAATAATCAGAAAATAATTTTGATAGAAATTTCGTTGTTACTGCATTATGAGGCTCATGTATAATCTCATTGTGACTGTTATGCGGTTATAATTACCAATGTGACAAAACAACTTGGTATTTTTTTTCGAATTTTCTAGAACAATCTCACAGAGTTTAGTAAGTTGATCGAAAGTATTTATCATTTGATGACTCTCGATGGTATTAACTCCATTTTGTCAAAAATGTCGAATGTGACTGTTTTGCAGTTATGGGCAGTATGTTTGTCAGAGAAAACAATCTCCAAAAATAATGATTTTCATGAACCTCGAAGTACAAATCTCAACCAATTCATGTTAAAACTTGCTCCAATCATAAAATCGTGTTCGACAAAAGCCCGTAGAATTGACTTGAATTTTGACCAGGAGTTCAATTTGAGAAGAAGAATTCGAATATTGGTGGACTGTAAATTTCCAGACATTTTTGAAAATATAAATAGGTGTACTGAGCATGCTGGTTGGAAATTATTAGTTGAACTCCTGAGAAAACTCCAAACGCAATTTTGAGAAACATCTGGGAAAGAAGTGTAAGTGGAGAAGCTGAGAAAGAAATTCTTGCAAGAGTAAATGCAGAATTTCCGTGAAAAGTTTCTAGAAAAACGTTGATATTTCTCCAGGATACAAACATTACGTGAAGCTGAAAATCGAAAACCCTAAGTAACAATAAGTAACGTTTCTCTAAAATTGCGTTACGCTGAACCTTGACCCATGCATTAGGAAAATGATTTTCTTTAATTGAAATAAAATATCTCCTATCGCCGTTTAGCAAAAGCATTAGATGTTTAAAATCGTGCATATTTGTTACGTAAGTAGAACAAGAACACCCTCCCTCTATTGTAAGAATAAGTAACGCAAGCTCAACCTCCCTCCCTCCCTTACGTAATTTGGGTACGATGCATTAAAACAGCTTAAAATGGCTTTAAACAGTATTGAAACGGTTAAAAATTTCTTAAAAGGCAAAAACAATAGCTTGAAACGACATAAAATGGATTCAAACAGATAGAAACGTTTTCAAACAGGTTAAATCGTCTTACAACGTCTTAAAACGGTGAGAAAATGCTTTAAACAGCTAAAAACTGTTTTGAACAGCTTGATACGGCTAAACATTGCTTTGAATGGGTTAACACGGCTTAAAACGTCTTGAAACGGCTTTAAATGGCTTAAAACGGTTCAAAATGGTATGCAACGGCTTAAAATTTCTTGAAATGGCTTAAAATTTCTTGAAATGGCTTAAAATTGCTTGATATGTTTTGAAACGTCTTAAAACACCTTAAAACATCTGAAAACGGCTTAAAATGGCTAAAATTAGCTTTTTAGCTAAACATTATTCAAAACAGCATGAAACGGCTAAAAATGGCTTACAATGGCTTAAAACGTCAAATTTTTTTTTTATTAAGGCACTCCGTGCTCGTGGCCACTACTGTGCCGGTATCAGTTTTATCTGTATCTTCCTTACTGATACAGTTCTATTTTTAACTAATCTATATTTACATTTGCTTTCACTCTCTTCTGCTCTTTTGCTCTCACACCGAGCAGGTAGGAGGGTGCTCTGCTGTTGGTCCAATCGATTTCCATAAGCCATAGTCCGTTGCTCTTTTGCGGTGGTTCGTTTTGCCGTTTTCCTGAGTCGTTTGAGGCTAGCTGCCTGCGAAGTGGGTCAATTTGTCTCAGTCACCATCTGATACTGACGGAGGATGGATGTGCTCCTCTATGCACGGTCCTCCGTGCGGCGTCTTCTGGTGGCTGGACGGTTTTATTTTTTGGAAGGGCTGGGAATTGAATCCATGACCTTCCGGCTATGAAGCGAAAGCGTAACCTCAAGGCTACGGACCCCCCTAAAACGTCTTATAACGGCTTAAAATGACCTAAAATGGCTTACAACGGCATACATTGGTTTGAAACTGCTTAAAATTACATGAAGTGGCTTTTAACGTCTTAAAACGGCTTGAAATGGCTTAAAACGACTTACAATGGATTTAAACAGCTTTTAAACGATTAAAAACAGCTTAAAACGGTCAAAAATGGTTAAAGATGGCTTAAAACGTCTTAGAACGGCTTACAATGACTTAAAGTGGCTTCCGAACGGCTTTAAACAGTTAAAAACGATTTAAAACAGCTTAGGACGGCCAATGGCTTGAAACCGCTTGAAATATCTTTAAACCGCTTTAAAATGGCTCAAGGCTCAAGAATCCATCATTCAATCATCATCAATCATAAAAACAGTTTTCTTCGATCAAATTTCAAGAAATCCACATGAAAATCTATCATTACATTACAGATATCAGATGCAATGCAATGATAGATTTTCTTGAACATTGTTTTAATTGCGAGTAAAGAAACGGGTTTTGAGAATTTGTTAATCGATTATGTTTTTTTTTTTTTTTTTTAAATCTTTATTTGAGTGTATTTTAACACACGAGGGCTAGTTCTACACTTATAATCGATTATGGTTATTTTCCTCTTAACATGGTTTGAAATGGCTTGAAACGTCTTAAAACAGATTAAAACATCTCAGAGCGGCTATACGTCTAACACGTCTCAAGATGGCTTGAAATGGCCAAAAATGTCTTCAAGCAGCTAACCATGGCTTAAAATGGCTAAAAACGGCTTACGAACGGCTCTAATGAACTAAAAACGTATTAAAACGGCTCACAATGGCTCCAAACGGCTTACAAATGGTTTTAAACAGTTAAAAACGATTCAAAACAGCTTAAAACGGCCGGAACTAGCTCACAATAGCTTAAAACGTCTTGAAAATGGCTTAAAATGTTTGAAACGTCTTAAAACAGATTGAAACGTCTTAAAACAGCTTACAATGGCTTTAAACAGTTTTAAAAAAATTAAAACTGCTTAAGATGGCCAAAATTGGTTTAAAATGGCTTAAAACGTCTTAGAACGGCTTACAATGACTTGAAATGGCTTACGAACGCCTTTGAACAACTAAAAACAGCTTATACGGCCTACAATGGCTAACAATAGCTTAGAACGGCTTAAAACGGCTTTAAAATGGATTAACATGAATTGCAAGAGCTTAAAGTCGCTAGAAGTGACTTGAAACCTGTTAAAACAGATTAAAACGTCTTGAAACGGCTTGAAATGGCCTAAAACGGCTTACAATGTCTCTAAACTGCTTTAAGAGGAAAATAACCATCATCGTTTTACAAATTTCCAAAACCAGTTTTTTTGCTCAAAATTGAAGCAATTCTCAAGAAAATCTATCATTGCATTGCACTTGCTATCTGACATACGATGATAGATTTTCATAAGGATTGATTGAAATTTGAACGAAAAAAATGGTTTTTAATTTTTGATGATTGCTGAAGATTGAATGATGAATTCTTGAGCCTTAAAACGATTTAAAATATCTTAGGAGGGCCAAAAATGGATTAAAATGGCTTATAACGTCTTAGAATGGTTTAAAATGGTATGAAACGGCTTAAAATGGCTTTAAACGATTTAAAACAGCTTAAAACGCCTTTATATACCTTTCAATGGGTTAAAACGGCTTAAAACGTCTTAAAACGTTTTGAAACGTCTTAAAACGGCTTGAAATGCCTTAACAGGAAAATAACCTTCATCGTTTTACAAATTTTCATAACCAATTATTTTGCTCAAAATGTGAAACAATGTTCATGAAACATTGATAAGGTTTAATCACCGCATGACTTTATTATTATGAAAATTTATTGGCTTTTTCGGTGAATACAATACCTATACTCAGAATGAAAGGGAGTAACGAAAGTAATGAAATGACAAGATGGATACAATCGCAAGCGTGTTGTTCACACATATGGCCCTCTGTTGAAACAAATTTTCAACTTATATTCATTTCTCCCGCTCGCTTGCTTCTCCCATCTTGTCATTTCATTACTTTCGTTACTCCCTTTCACTCTGAGTATAGGTATTGTATTCACCGAAAAAAGCCAATAAATTTTCATAATAATGTTCATGAAAATCTATCATTGCATTACACTTGCTATCTAGAAGATTGAACGAAAAAACTGGTTTTTAATTTGTGATGATTGCTGATGATTGAATGATGGATTCTTGAGCCTTAAAACGGCTTAAAATGGCTTCAAACACGATTTTAAAACAGCTTAAAACGGCTAAAATGTTGTGAGAAAAAGCCATTAAGGCTTTCAAAGCTTAAAAACTGCTTAAAATGGTTAAATACAGTTTAAAAGATTTGTCAAAAGCTTAAAATATCTTAAAACGGCTTTGAATAGCAAAACGGCTCAACAATAATTAACGTAACGCCCTCTTAGTAACAATTATTAACGTTTCTTCGAACCTCCTTTCCTCAAATAACGTTAACGCCCATCCAAGAACCTCTTCTTATTTTTCAAATTCATTATAAAATATATCTTCATTAATTCATCATCAAGAAAAATTGTTTTGTTTTCAATACAAATCAAAATATCTCCAATTGCCGTTTAGCAAAAGCTTTTTATAAGTGCCAATGTGAATCCCTCCTCCTTTTTGTTAAAATAAGTGAAGGGAGCTCAGCCTCCCTCACTCCCCTTGATGCGTTACGTAATTTGTGTATGATGCCATATTCCTGCATCAAGTTTTGAAACAATCGTAGAAATATATTCCAGTTTTTGGATGATCGCTTAAAATACCCTTCGAATTAATAACTGCATTTTAGAGGTGGATTGCAAGATGAATTA
Source organism: Aedes aegypti (assembly GCF_002204515.2). NCBI lineage: Eukaryota > Metazoa > Arthropoda > Insecta > Diptera > Culicidae > Aedes > Aedes aegypti. Next base: position 148,332,635 of record NC_035108.1, read on the forward strand.
CTGAAGGCGTTCTCTAGGAAAATGTTGAGAGGTCATGCAAAATTTTCTATTTGGATTGCACAATGAGAACAATTACACAGGAAAGAACTTTACCATCTGTCCTCGTTCTTTTCCAACGTATTTCACCGTACTGATTAAAATTTCGGACGGCTTCTGATTACGGACAATCTATTTTGTATGGAAAAGGTCTCGCTTGAAATGTTTCAAATTTTCCTTTGAAAAAATTACATTTTGGATGCTAGTTCAAATTTTTCAATGGTCAAAAAATTGTGTTCGACCTAAATATTAATTTTATCATAGTTAGGGCTACTTTTAATCATTATATTTTGAATGTATTTACAGCAAATTTTAATATGAGTATTATTTTGTCTTTAGCACTTTCATTAGATAAAATATGATCCACAACCAGAATTTTTTTAGAGCAACTTTATCAATTACAAGTTCAACAAGAAAATATTTAAAAAAAAGTCCCAACACATATTGAGTTATTCTCCTTGAGACCGGTGGAGTAGGTGAAGAAACTGCATTTGGTTGGTCAAATTGATGGCCCCTAGGTAGTTACATTGGGGACCGAAATCCATACAGGCTCAAAATCCGTACACTTCATACAAATAGTAGGCGTTTTGTTGAAGTGGACGGATTGAGATTCATTTCTTAGGTGTACGGATTTCGTTCCCGCACAATATAAAGAAAATAGTTTTTAAGGACCTCTAAATTTTTGACAATTCTTGGCTCACTCAAACTGGTATTTCTTCAACAACCCCTAAACAATAACATGGTTTTGGAAAGAGAAAACATAGGAGCCTCATAAATAATATCATTAAAAATATTTGGCGACCCTATTGGATTATCAATTCGTTATCGACTCATGGAACCATCGATACATGGAGGTTTGACTGTACTTATCTTTATCGTTGTTTGTTCCTCAGCAGTTCATATTGGAGAAGAATTCACATACCTGGAAATAGAAATAAGTTGAAAGTTAGAATAGATGATAAAATTATTAATCAAAAGCAATGATTTTTTAAATTCAGGAGATAACTAGAAGAAAATAAGTTGAGAAAATAATGTACACCAATATTGTACCCAGAATGATCCCTACAGGAACACCAGCTATAACTGGAAATCTGTCATACTTGAAGTTCCGCTAATCAACAGATTCAACTAATCTAACAATGTATGCTGGAGAATTCAAGTTTTTTTTCATAAAACCTTTCTAAGTCTAGAAGAGCAGGTTAAGGCCAGTTAAATAGTCATCAGATTCGTAAGTTTGTGTAAGTCAAAACCATTGCAAGTAAAAATTGGTTAAATGTTCATGTCGGATTCTCAACTTTTAAATTTTCGTAAATAAAAACAATTATTCTGCTCAAAATAACTTGTTCAAAACATTTACATATAAAGGACAGAAAGCTAGTTGAACTATAGCTGAAAGCTTCGACAGGATTTTTGACCGATTTAAAAATTGATTCATCTGTACACTTGTATGGAAAGTATGTCCAACTGGAAACATTCGTTAAATATTTTACCAAGAAGGATAACCTACTTTCTGGAAATTTCATGATGAGGACGTAAAAATCCATCAGAGGCTGAAAGTTTGATTTTTTTAAATAATAGTTCTCACTTCTTCCAAATCAGTCCACCAGGAATTTTTAAAACGTTCTTTTGATTGAGAATGCTTTCGAAATTTCTTAATTGAGTATTTTTTTTTTTTTATTTCTTTTTGCAGAATCTGCCGTATAATTTTCATAGCAGGATTGCGAGTGCGTTGAAATGGCCTTCTCCTCACGTTTTAAAGGCGGATCAAGAGTTCATGATCATCGCTTATAATCACGGATTTGATTTTTTCTGCACATTTTGGTATTGAAATGACTCTTGCTTCAACAATGGAATTCGTTATAGTTTCAAAAGCATTGTCAATATCAAGTTTTGTTTGCAAAGAAATGTAACATCAAGATTACTATCGATGTATGTTTCATATATATTCCAGTCGGCTCGAAAATAATTGAAAGTGGAGCTGATAAGATTGAGAATCGCTTCATGGGATATTTTAAATGTAACAGGGACATGATCAGAATCAAAATCAGCATGAGTAATCAGTTGGGTGCAAAGATGACTAGAGTCAGTTAAGACCAAATCAATCGTAGAAGGGTTTCTAGAAGAGGAATCCAAGTAAATCATTATTCCATTATTGATCTCTTAAGGAGACATATAGTCACTTGAGACTTTGACGACTTTGAACAAACATTCAGTTTTGTCGTCATAAGTAAAAAAATTGTGCTTCTTCTCTTCAAGATGTTTGAGAAGAAGTTCGCGATCTTTCAGAGTTTACGGCAATACGCGACAGTCTCCTTGAAGCAACGAGTGCATCGTCAGACATTGCATACATTTCCTTAAGTCGAAGCAACTTCCACAAACATATGGACCCACTTGCAGCCCTTGTGGTAGATATCATTTGATCGGCGATCTCTGTCTGCAGCACCTCACCGATCTCTTGAGGTGTGTTCAAGCGAGTGTCGTTCCTCGGAGCCTTCTCTGAGGTCCAATAAAACGCACCACGCAACTTCATGATTGCTCTCTTGGAAGCGAATGTCCCCACTGGTTGGTCGGTCATGTGTGTTGCCTACTTTAGGGGTGTTTTTCCTTCTCGCGGCGTTGACCATACATATGTATGTGACACGCGATTGCCCTCTCGGCTGCCCCCCAAAACCGATTGATTTATATTCAAATTGCCGTGGCTGATTGCCTCCACGGTACACCAGCGCGTTTTTAGATTGAAATCATCAAATTGCTCGACGAATATAAATCTTGAGGAATGGTTTTACAACTTATTCTCCATCTGATGGAATGGGAAACGGCTAACCTACAGAGAGGAATGGTTTCGGTTTTAGATCCGAGAGGAGATTTGAGAGGAGAAATATCGCTTGCTTGCATGGGTGCGTGCGAGGTTGTGTCATAAATTTTCGGAATCTCCCGGTGATTACTATCGTAATTACTGCGACGGGAAAGTTTATGAATCCGATTAGAAGGATTGGTTCCTTGGAGTAAGGCAGTCAATGCTTTGAGATGCACATAATGATTTTGTTAGTCTGAAGGGAGTTTATTCGAAAAAATAAGTCTTGTTTAACCTTTTAATGCTCATGATAACCCACGATTGTACTTGAGTCCCAAATTTCATACCGGGTGTGGGACATTTCGCATAAAGACGTTTCGCATAAGGACGGTTTTTTTTGCCAAATTGATGATGATTTTTGTATGTGTATATTGTGTCGCAGGTACGAAGATACTTAATGACCTGGGAAGTTGAGGAAATTTCCCTTGCGTAAAGATCCTCGACCGATGGGACTCGAACCCACGACCCTGGGCTTGGTCTTGCTGAAAAGCGGCGCGTTTACCGTTACGGCTATCTGGGTTCAGTTCAGACATGTTTAATAAATTTCTACAAGCACATTTTTGTCGAAAAAACTATTCAACCTTTTACGCTTAACTTGCCATAAATTGTGAATCACCTCCTCTTCACATTTCTTGCCTACACTATAATTTTCACAGTTGAATAAAAGCAAACTTTGTTATGAAGAAAATAAATTGTTGTGGACGATTCAATGTCAGAATTTTCCAAGGGGCTATCCATTAATTACGTAAGTGTTTGTGGGGGGACGGAGATTTCTTATGCGCCATACAATTTATGTTTCATTTTCATACAAAAAATCTTATCGTGGGGGGAGGGGAGTTAGAAAAATCCCAAAATTGTCTTACGTTATAAATGGACCGCCCTTAACCTTGTTCTCATGTAATCAGAGTAGGAAAACTATTATAATAATTATCAATTTTATAATCGTTTGACTATTTATTTAAGCTTTGGAGCAGGAGCTACTAGTAACCAGGGTTGCAAATCATATGCTCAACATTTTAAAAATCATCGATCTTGAGGACTGGAAGGCAAATCGTTAATATCCATTCAACATTCTGACGACTATGAATAAGATCTTAAAGATGAAGAGAGCATCACCGAGCCAAAATTGATAGCTAAAAAATTTTATTTTCTTGTCAGTGATAATCTCCAGCATAATATTTTTCCCAATCTCGGTAATATTTCGGTTTTCCCAAAAGCCCACAGTTACTTAAGGGCTCGTAAGTGATCCTGAGAAGAAAATGCTCATATAGGCGTATAAATAAAAAATAGATATAAAGTTCTTGAAATAGTAATTTTCGAGCACAAATATCGTGAAAAATTTTGACAAGCTAATTAATAAACTCAAATCATGGCCTACTGAAACTGCTATAAAAACGTAGGCAAGAAATGTCAAAATCAAATCACCCCTTGTCGTTTTATAGCCAGCGTAAAAAGCTGAATATGTCATCGCTTTGAATTTTGATGTCAAGACATGAACGGCGTCTTCAGCCATTTATTTATTTTTTTTTATTTCACCGTCTTCAACTTAAAGTCATACAGATCGAACTAACTATATCTAAATTTCTTATGGCTTACTTATACGGTTTTTGAATACGTTTTTGTATATATCAAAATCGAATTCGTTACAAATCCCGTTAAAAGATCGAATGCAGGAGTCAAGCTGCACAGATTCTAACTTAACACTAGACAACGGACAAGCATTCTTCAATAGAACAGCACTATAGGCTGTGCCCTATAGACTGGCGGCCAAAAATATTTTCGCCATGTGATGCCCAATATATGAGTTTAATGATGCATTTCAATAAAACAACAGGATGGAAAAAGTGGAAATTTAAACAACTAAATTGACAACTTGGAACAAAAAAGTATGGGATGTGTAAAGTTTCGATAAAAAATCGTTTTTTTTTTCAGTGTAGTCTTAACAGTCGCCCAAAACTAAGGTACGAACTTTTATTTTATTTAAGTTTTTTCAAGAATGTTTTTCTGATGAGTTTTTGAAATGTGTATAAGATCTACATAAAATACTACGGTTATGAAATTTATCATTAGAGGTATACTTTGGGTTTTTCATTGAATTATCTATTATTCTTATACACTCTTACTTTGACATACTGTATCAATAAAACTACAAAAGATATTATATTCTAGAAATACTTTAAAACAGAATTTTTAGAGTAATCTAAAGTGTCGTTTATTGTTAAATACATACCGTAAAACGGGGTAACTTTGACAATGCGGGTAACTTTGATAGTGCGAGACCCACAACATATTAAACGAAATAACGAAGTTTCTGTTAATCAGTTAAGCAAAACAAATGCAAAAGTAAAGAGTATTAGTATGACACTTCATGTCAAAGCTATTTTCTTTGGAATCAAGTGCATTTGAGGCTTTTTATACGAATATTAAAAATTGGCACAATTTTAGCATTTCCGAAACGCTTACAAACAATCTATTCTACGATCACTATTTGATGTAGTTTTGAATAGTTGGCCACTTATCTTTGACAGCCTAGTTATCATAGAACTTGAATACGGTCTCAAATCTCTTAGCGAATAGCATTTTCACAAACTGTGATCATTTTTGTAATCTAAGTCAGAAATTTCCATATAACGTTAAACGCCTAGAGGTATGCAATGCCCTACAAATGTTCGTTATTCATTAAATTTTGTTCGATTCATACTCCATTATCAAAGTTACCGAAAACAGAAAACCAACTTTCGATTATATGAAAAATTATATATCCATTCATAATAAATCTTTTGGAAATCTATCAACTGCAATCGATAGCTAGGATGCCAGTACTTGTTTTTAAAATATAAATTATGATTATTTGAAACAGCATGAATAAATATTGAAGTTTTCTTCGAAAAAACTATCAAAGTTACCGTAAAACGGGGTAACTTTGATAATGCGGGTAACTTTGATAGTGCGTAACCCACCACATACTAAACGAAATATCATGATTTCTATTAATCAGTTAAGCAAAACGAATGCAAAACTAAAGAATATTAGTATGACACTTCATGTTAGAGCGGTTTTCATTTGAATCAAGAACATATTAGGCATTTTATACGAATTTAAAAAAAAATCACAATTTTTGCATATTCGAAACGCTTACAAACAATCTGTTCTACGATCACTATTTGATGTAGTTTTGAATAAATGGCCACTTATCTTTGACAGCCTAATTATCATAGAACTTGAATATGGTCTCAAATCTCTTAGCGAAAAGCAATTTCACAAACTGGGACCATTTTTGTAATTTAAGTCAAAAATTTCCATATAACATTAAACGCCTAGCGGTATGCAATGCCCTACAAATGTTCGTTATTCATTCAATTTTATTCGAATCATACTCCATTATCAAAGTTACCCCAAAACAGAAAACCAACTTTCGATTATATGAAAAATTATATATCAATTCATAATAAATCTTTTGCCAATCTATCGACTGTAATCGATAGCTAGGATGCCAGTACTTGTTTTAAAAATATAAATTGTACATTTTTGTAACAGCATGCATAAATATTCAAGTTTTCTTCGAAAAAACTATCAAAGTTACCCCGTTTTACGGTACGTTAAAATAACAAGAAATTATCGTTTTCTGATTACCTTTGAGAAGGCGTAATAATTTCAAGAAATTTAATAAAGACTTTGATTTTGAATAAACATGGTACCGTAAAGCTGGATAACTGTGATAATGCAGGTAGCTTTGATAGCACAGCGTAACAAAAATGACATTTTTGCGTGTCTTAAGAATCAAATTATTTGTTTCTAGTAGATTTTGGGTCGCTGAATCTGATGCCGTTTTCAGAAATGTTCCAGCACGTTACAATTTTTAGCTATAGGTCGCCAAAGTTGTATAAAACACTGATTTTATTGATGTTCACGTTAGATTTAAAGTATGATTTATCGAACGTTTTTGTGATCTAATCCACCAAGCATGCGAAATGGGACTTAAACTTTCAATTTAGATATATTTTTTTATTTGAGTCTGCACGATAAAATTAAGATTCAATCGATTTTTTTTACATGCAGTCTCAATACAAATTTCTTCGTTTCACTTATATGGCAAAATACTATACTTTCCTGAATCATCAAAAAATTACTGGTAAAAAGTAAAATATTATAAACTTTGTTGATAAGGATTTTTTACACATGAAGTTTGAATGGTGCGTCAAATTAAGCAAATTAATTGCTATACAAGCTGTCAAAATTGCATGCAAATTGATTGAAATGGTCAAATTTCGCATTTTCAACAGTCATTATCTCAAAAACTAGACGTCCTATGATATTTTTGGAAACAGCAATAGATTCAGCAATCTTGAATTAAGTAAATAGCGATATTTCGGTGCTTGAGCCAAAACGTGTAGTATGGGGCCCACAACGTACTAAACGAAATAACTTGATTTCTGTTAGTAAAGCAAAACGATTGCAGAAGTAAAGAGTATTAGTATGAAACTTCACGTCAGAACTATTTTTGCAGGAAGCGATGACATATAAAGCTTATTTCAGTAAATTATAAGTTTAAGATAATTCAGCATTTTTGAAACCCTTACAAGCAATCTGTTCTACGATCAGTATTTGATGAAATTTTAAAGGGTTCGTAGCTTATTCCTGACAACCCAGTAATAGTAGAACATGAATCCGGTCTCAAATTGTACAAACTAGGGCCATTTTTGTAATCTTAGTCAGAAATTGACATATGATATTAAAAGCCTAGAAGTGTGAATGCCCTATTTGCGTTAAGAAATTCATTCGGGTTTGTTCGAAAAATACTTGTTTATGTTTCAAAAACGTTTGATGTTTGTTGATATCAATGTCTAAACGTGAATATCAATCGACATATTTCAACAAATATTATTGTACACCTATTCATATAGTCTTATAATGGTTTGTCATGCATGTTTGAACTAAAAACACTTTTGTATGTGATTTTTTCAATAAACTCTGTTATCTCATGCACAAATTATAATCCACATTCTCTATTAACACTCTCCAAGTTTCAACTGCAATAATTCCAAACTGTAGTTTAGTTGTCGGTTTTCATGTATTTACAAAGTTTCTTCAAAACCGAAAATAGACTTTCAATTATATGAAAAATTATGAATCCATTCAGAACTAATCATTGAGCAATTTTTTAACTGCAGTCGATAACTGAGATACTAGTACTTGTTTTAAAAATATAATTTAAAAATCTTCAAAACAGAATGCAGAAATATTTAGATTTTCTTCTAAAATACTATAAAAGTTACCCCGTTTTACATTATCTATGGAGGAAAACATTTTTCCGTTTTCCATTCATATTTAGCGTGTTTAATTTCCTAATGTGGTAATTTCCTTGAAATGTGTTATAGAAACCGCGGAAAAAAATAGATACCTCGAAGGAACATTCCCGTTTAAGCAATAAAAGGGAAGGTTCCAATTTTTTTATTTGGTGGATATCTCAGTGATTTCAGATAATGTTTTTTTCTCTAGTCACCATGTAGTGTTACAGCAATAGAACTAAGCTTCTGAAATAACATAGATATGCTTTGCCAAAGTTTGACTTCCAATTTCCAAAGGAGTTAAATGTGCAGGTGTTAGACACGACATTCGCTCATGCTGCAGTGGGGAATATAATATGCATATAATCCATATAATATAATTAGGCCTGATATCTTAACCTATTGCCTTTTCGACGTTTTAAAATTAAATCTTTTGTCTTTCGACGTTCTGTTTCTCAACCGTATTTGGCTATTGCCCCATTTTTCCGAATTTCCAAAGATCTACCACTGCTGATGACTTTCGCCAACGTAATAATCGCATTAATCGATATCAAGTACCTCGTCGCTAGCTTTGTAATCCACCTCAAGGCGTGCAGATATTTCGGTTTTTGAAAGGCTTCTGGCTAAAGGCCGTATCGAGTGCATCCAAAATCCAGGGTCTTCATTGTGTTGTTTGGTTTCGGCTAGGCTCGAATGATTGGCGAACAGGATCTCCTTAAAAGGAAACCGCGCCGAGAAGCCCCAATCGATCGCTGGCCGAGATGAGACAGGTTTCGAGGATTGCTTTGCTGTATCATATTTATGTACGTTTGCGGAAAGCTGTTGGAATCATTCGGAAACATTGTTTTTGAAGGACTGACAGTTTTGGACAAACATTATAAAAGGACCCAAGAGTCTTGAGCCTTTTATCAGAAACGTTGTTGTTGAGCCCTTTTTAGCCCGCCGAAGCAAACTAACACTTCTATCAGGAAGATTGGTGTTAACTCTTCCTGATAGTGGTACTGGTGAGCTTGATCGAGTTCAATTGGGTTCAACAGTGTCTTGCAAAGCCATTGTTTACCAGTGTCTATATTGAGTCTTAACAACATCTGTTTTTCTTAAGATGGCGAATACTGGTACAGGACAGGTGCACCATTTTTTCTAAAATTTTGAACATGACTCATATTCCGAATGCTCGATTTTTCATAACTTTTTTTAAGAAAACTACTTCTTCTAGCTTCTTCAAAAAATGATCAATTTTTCTATAATCCAAGTCCTCTGAATTTAAAAGTTGTTGAATTATCAATTCAGACCTTAAACATTGACACTGTTTGAAATATGAGTCATGTTCAGAATTTGAGACAAAACGGTATGAAATAATATACCTCATCAAAAGGTGGATCACTCATTCGTTCCGATTCACCGGACAAAAAATCGAGAGTGAGTGGGTTACAATGGCACACACGGGTGAGATCGATATCGGTTTTATCAGTAAAGACACCGCCTCGCCCGGGCTGAACGCTTAAAAAATGAGGGAAGGTGAGACGGAGTTGGTGGTTTACCCGGGGAATTAAGTATGAGCTACGAGTTGATTGGGGAGGCAGATTATTTGCAAGCGGTAAACGGTGATCGAAATCACGCTTTAATTTGTGCAATCATAAAAGAGGCAATTAACTATATCTGAAATGGAGTTTTTAAATTAAAGGTTTTTATGAGCGACCGATTATGATGACTTCATCAGTGTGTAACCCAGTTGGCGGTTGTTTTTGGAATGTTCTACTTGAAAAACAAAAATGATGTTTATTTGCAATAAATACATGAAAAGGGAAGAATTTATTAGTTTATTTGTGAGTATGATGTTGAAATTTTACGAATTTAGCACGCAACATTAACCCGTTTGCACCCAGCGTTCTCAAATGAAGACAGTGCTCATAGGGCAAATAACTTGATAATATTTTTTCTTTATGAGGCTTAATTTTGGGGTTGGATGACAAAACATCGGAGACATAAGGTCGAATGTCAAAACATCGAATTCAAAAATGTCGAAAGGACAAAATTTTGAAAGGAGGGAATTGGAAGGAAATAAAAAAAAATCCTCAAGGAATAATTCTATTCTGAAAGAATACATAGTTTGGTCCTTTCGATGTTTAAACCCTTTCCATGTTTTAGGATTAAATCTATGACAAAATATCGAGAGACAAAATATCGTGAGGACAGAAACAAGGAAGGTCGAAAATTCAGAACAAAAAGAAGGAGCAAAGAATTGAAAATCTTTTATTGGAGAAGAAAAAACATTCACCGATCAAATCATTTTCGACATTTGCTCCTTTTGACCTTTTGTCTACCATTGGTTCAGTCACCCTATGCCATCGACTTTAAATCGAAAAATATTCTTAGTTTTTGCTTGCTTGGTGTCCAACGAATATTGTTTGCATTATCATGAATTTTAATGCACATCGATCTCACGGTTCGCTCACGCACAATACAGGCCTTTAGCCAAAACAAAACAAACCAACCTTCGTCTCGAACAGCAGAGCGTGCGAGTTCCATTTTCGACCGTCACTCATCATCTTTTTTTGAGTGATGATTTGCAATTAATTATCGATTTTCCTTTTTGGTTTGGTACTCTGGTCGCGCTCCGATATTGCAATATTGTATTGCATTTTACGCTGAATCGGGATCCTTTTTTCTCGATGCATGCATTTTGGTCAAGTAGTCAAGTCAGCGGGCTGATCGTTGACCTTTGGCGTTTATTTCATTTCGCTGGTAATGTTGACTGTATGAATCATAGTAGTTCTGACAAATGCAGGATGGGAAAAACGCATGTTACCTTGTATAGACTATGGGGCCTTCCTAAGCCGTGTGGTTAGAATCCGCGGCTACAAGGCAAAGCCATGCTGAAGGTGTCTGGGTTCGATTCCCGGTCGATTCAGAACCTTTTCGTAATGGAAATTTCCTTGACTTCCCTGGGCATAGAGAGTATCATTGTACCTGCCACCCGATATACGAATGCGAAAATGGTAGCTTAGCCAATAAACTCTCAGTCAATAACTAAGAAAGTGGTCATTGAACACTAAGCTGAGAAGCAGGCTCTGTCTCAGTGAGGACGTAATGCCAAAAAGGAGGAGGACCAGTAAGAAGAAAAAGAATAATGAGCTACCGATGAACATAAACAACAACCCGTCATCGACGCATTAAACCGAGAGGAAACATAAATGTCGTTCCGAAGAGCTTTTCAAGGACTACCTATTCGATTATTATGTTATTGAACGCATGTGATTGCCCCGTTTTAAGTAGATCGTAAAAAAACGACATTCGCCACTTTTGCAGCCAATCTCCCGATCTGTTCGATCTGCCGCGGATGCGTGTAATCCGAAAGTAAGCTCCCAGCTGCTGCCTGCATCTCATGAAAGGGCATAAATTTTACCCATAAGTAAATCAAAATTTTATCTCCCTTGTCGTGGCCATTTCGATGCAGATCCGGATTAAATGAAAAATTACTGGAATTTATGAAAGTCTTGGGGGCCCAGATAGCCGTAGCGGTAAACGCGCAGCTATTCAGCAAGACCAAGCTGAGGGTCGTGGGTTCGAATCCCACCGGTCGAGGATCTTTTCGGGTTGGAAATTTTCTCGACTTCCCAGGGCATAGAGTATCTTCGTACCTGCCACACGATATACACATGAAAAAATGGTCATTGGCATAGTAAGCTCTCAGTTAATAACTGTGGAAGTGCTCATAAGAACACTAAGCTGAGAAGCAGGCTCTGTCCCAGTAGGGACGTAACGCCAGAAAGAAGAAGAAGATGAAAGTCTTTCTGGAGGACCTGCGACCGCGCCAAGATACGGAATGGAAGGAACCACCGCCGACGGAATCCTGGGAATCGCATCACCGAAGCCAGGAGTGAATAATCCTTTCACTTTGACCTCTGCTCGGGGAGAGAGACCCGTCTTCGATCGGTCGGTCGGCTTCCTATACCGCTCTCTCTCTAACCAGCACACCAGTTGGAACGCATCGTAAAAAAGTGCCATCATTCATGATAATTTAATACACATCCACTCGAATTGATAGACTCTTCCGAGTGCAGCTTTGCAGGGTAATGTTCGCGTTAAGGGTATGTGACATGCATTCTTTTCATGCCGATTCGAAACGAAACGGTAAATGGTATTTGTAGTAGGGTGATGTGCTAGTATCCATCGTTTTAAGCTTTGATCAGGGTGAACTTGCAATTTTCCCAGCATTGCAGTAAATGATACTGATACAATCCGATGTTAAACAATTCTTTACCAAAAAGGCTTTTGCATTGTTAGGGTCGATGTACCAATAGCCGCATAGCTAAGAACAAATATTCGTATAAAATCGAAAAATAACGCTAGCGTCATTATTTTTACATCACCTGAAAGCTTTTTATCTTGGTTTTGTGGAAAATATATGAAAACTGCGAAAACTCATATGTTTGCATTTATTATCGCTTGTGCCACTATAGGAATACATGTGCCTATAGTAGCACTATTCCTAATTTCTGTTCCTATAGTAGCACTAGCATCACGGCGTTGGCAAAATACGAATCAAAACCGTATTTTTACAAAGCTTTTATATTTTTCCTTGAAAGTGTGGATCAAAAGCTTTCGTTTGATGTAAAAAAAGTACTTAATTCATTAATTATTTCGTATAATAAAAAATAGTTTCTCTCAGTAGTGCTACTATAGGAACAATAGGTTAACTATAGGCGCAAGGGAGCTCAAATTTTAAGCAAAACTAATTATTTCGATCATTTTTTGAACAGAATCAAGCTGTGTATCAATGGTACTTAGATAAATAGCTCCTGACCTTCATGTCAAAAAATATTTTGAAAAGATTCATAGCAAAACGGCCGAAAAAAGCCACTAGTGCGACTATAGGGGACTGTCCACTAAGGGAACACTGACCCTTATAAGATTTTGATAAATTTGTATCGTTTTTTAGGAAATAATGCAATGAAATTGTATCTTGCCGTATTTTCAATTCATCGTATCGTTTTCAATTCTGTCGCAATCAGTTTTCAGATTCGTCTCACAACTTACGGCTCACTGTAATATAGTGAGTGGTCAAAATACAACATATCAACGTTATTATATTTTTTTTTACTAGAATATGAAGATCTACGAGCATCTTCCTCCATTCCTTCAGCATGATGGAATATATTAATTTCCTTTAAAACTCATTGTTCGCCATCAAAATTCAGTTCAAACATAAAAACACAATTCCATTTGACCGAACAATTATGACATTTGCTCACAGTGCCGCGAAAACAACACAATCAAAGGAATCGTTTTTTTACACCGAGCATCGCGTACACATTGATACACACAAGCTTTTTTCTTTCTCAGTACGACGGATTGAACTTTGTTTACATTCTCAATTTTACGCGGTCGTTGAGGAAATTTCATAAAAATTCGTGAAACATAGAACTTTTACGGCGTGTGATTGGAATAAAGTCCTTCAGTGAAGAAGTACAAAGGTTTTTCATAGTAAACATAAGTGCCCACATAAGTCTCAAAGGGGGGAGGAAGAAACTTGTATCATAAAGTGGTGTGACTGGTGTCGATCGCTAAGCATTTCTCGCAAATCGTGTTAGTCCATGCGATTTCAGTAAAAAAGTGTAAAGTGGATGATTGAACTGCAGTTATTTATCAAACTACAGTAGTTTCATTGCATTTTTAGTGAACAAGTGTACGAACCATAAAAGCTTTCACAAAATTACACTTGGAAAATGAATCTATGTTGCAGGTAAGTCGGAATGTCTGCCGTGGTTGAATATTTTAAGTTTGATACGACGAATAATAGCGCTTACGACGAAATAGAACGAAATTCATTGGCAAGGACCAGGACGAATCGAAACGAATGTTTTTTTTTTGTTTTGTTGCGCGGAATATATATTTTATAATTACAGACAACTTTCCCTAACTCAATATTCAAGGGACCATCGAGATAGGAAGATATCTAGTGCAAATGTGATCCAAGGGCTACCTCCATGAAAACCAACTACCGTTTAGTCTCAAATTCCGAACAGACTCATATTTCGAACACTCGAATTTTGTATGGTGTTTTGGTTGAAAAATTTCGCTGAAATATGTCATAAATTTACAAGGAAATGGCAGTCATTTGCATTTCAATTTTAACGTGCAACGCTCCGTCATCGTAATCATCGTCACCATCGAAACTTCAAAAGCAGTTTTTCTGTCCAAATATGTTCACTGTGTTTCGGTTGAATAATAGAATACAGTGAACACATTTTCCTGTAAATTTTCTTAATTTTGAACGAAAAAACTGCTTTTGAAAATTTTGAAATCAATGACAGATTCTGCCTCCTTAGAGGGATTCCACGGAGGCATGCAAGTCGATTCTGATCGACCATTTCAAAAATATCTGAAACTTTGCACAGTTTTTCAGTTCCATCTAAATCGTCATTTTCCGATATCAAATCTTCAAGTTGAGTCACGACTAACTTTTCAAAAGGGTGTATGTGAAAATGGTTCAAAAATATTCAAAAAGCTGCACAGCAAAAACGGTTCGTTCGATTGTCAGACAACTAAAGAAACAAAATTAGACAACTAAATAAAGATTCCAAAAAAAAATACACACAGTAAAAAAAAATTTTTTTTTGCATTAAAAAACATCATTTTTGACACAAAAACTCAAATATCTCAAAACCCTATCGGAATACCAACGTAATTTTTTGAGGGAAAACGGTCCATTATATTAGCTATCTACTAAAAATTTGGTGATGGTAAGCCAATTAACAAAAAAGTTATGACATTTCAAATATTTCACAAATTTGACACTTAGTGAAAAAATTTATTTTTTTTTCATTGTTAATTTTTTTTTTAGGACCGCAGTTTGTTGCTGATTTTTTTGTTAAGGGTACCACATGAGGTTAACAAGTTGTTTTCATGATATTTTATTTAATTATTCATAACTATTATAGCATCTATTAGAAAGTTAGACGCGATCCAGTGTTGTGATCTAAAGTCTTGATAGTGTCATATTTTTTATTGTACGTAACTGAAGAAAAAATCTCTCAATAGTGTTGAAACCTTTTGATATAAGAAACCTATAAGAAATCTAATATTGAAGACAAAAGCTACAAAAAAAATTTTCTATACAGGTGTACGACTAGTTTACCTGCAAAAAGTTTACCTCGTAGAGAACAAGGCGGGTCTATACCCAGGTGATCTAGTATACGTAAAGCAGGTCGGTTTTCTCGGCGCTGGTTTTCTCCACAAAGTTAAAATCTGATTACACCTGGGTATAGACCCGCCTTGGTAGAGAATAGACTTTGTTAATCATATTTGGGAGAAAGCGAGTAACTTCAACAACATCAAAAACATGATAGGTACATACCATGAACATACTCACGAAAAAGCTAAAAATATACTACCAACTAACCATAGTTATAAAAGATTTAATTGTAAAATTTTTCTTCAGTCAAGCAAACGACACCAAACTAGTCAGTAAAAACTTAAAAGTGATTTTGTTTAATAAAATCTAACGAGCAACATGAGTAGTCGCTTTCTCAACTGTTGCAGGCCGTTTGCAGAAAAAAAGTGTTCGAAAGAGCTACGAAATCTCACCGAAAGCACCATAGATAAACTGAAAGCGGCTGGTTATGCTCCAATGTCTACATTGAATACAAATTTACGCATTTGTACGTCCTGCCGTTTAAACGTTGACAAACGGGCAATCTGTACATCATCGGTGGATCAGGTTGCAGGAAGCTCGAAAACACCAACAACTGAGGAATTACTAGATGCACCGACAACAACTGAGGAGTTACCAGAAGTACCAAGTGCAGATAGTCTTGCCACGGTACCATCAGCGACATCTGTTTCAACAAATCAATCAGAAGATGAGTGCATCCAGAAGGTCAACATCGAACGCTTCAACGAAGGGATAGCTGGAATAAAAGTGACTCCGATTAAATGGACGAAGATGGGTTACGTCAATTATCCCGAGAAAAAATACCGTCAAATCAACGAAGCTGTACGAAGAAACCTCTTCAAATTAGGACCTGAGGATGTGGAAAATACAGACTACGATGAAGTTATTATGAATATGAAGGAAAGGTTCTCGAATCTAGCCACGACAAGGAAAGAAAAATTATTGATTTTGTCGATGCTGCCAAGCTCGTGGTCTATTCAAGACGCCATTGATGAGTTCAAAACCAATAGAAATACAGCAAAAGAGGCAAAACAATTCAAAAATAACTGTCTTGCAACCAAAAATGCTAGGTCGAGTACTTCATTAACAGATGAGACAAAAGAAAAAATAATTCAATATTTTGAAGACGATGAAGTAAGTAGAGCTATGCCTCGCCAAAAAGATTATGTATCTGTAAAAAAAGATGGAAAGCGTCAAGCAATCCAAAAATGATTAATGATGACTACTTTGAAAGAAGCGTATACACGCTTCAAGGAAATTAACGAAAATATTAATGTAGGTTTTTCCTCATTTGCAAGCCTTCGTCCAAGGCAATGCAAGCTTCTATCCAATTCAGGAACACATAATGTTTGTGTGTGCACAACACACGAAAATATTAACCTAATCTTACATAGTTTGAAAAGAATCAATTTATCAAAGGATATTAAAATGTTAACTGGTAGTCTTTTGTGTGAAAATACAACATCAAATTGCTATCTACGATCTTGTTCGGATTGTCCAGATTCTTCATCATTGGAAAATACTTTATTCGCTGAGTTAGAAGAAAATTATATTGATCAGTTATCATTTGAGCAATGGGTGACCACGGATAGGTGTGACCTAGAAACTATTGTAAAACCTGTAGATGAGTTTGTGTAATTTTTTTGCTTGAAATTAGAAAGTTTAATTCCTCACGACTTTATTAAAACAGAGCAATCCCGCTTTTTAAAAAATACGAAAAATACATTACAAGATGGTGAATTTTTAGTCATTTGTGATTTTTCTGAAAACTATAGCTTTGTATGAAGTGCAGTCCCATCACTGGAACGTACAACAAGCTACAATTCATCCATTCGTTATTTATTTCAATGGAAGTACGCAAATTGAACATTTTAGTTTTATTGTAATTTCCGAAGATTTAAGACACGACTCAGTATCTGTAAATTTGTTCATTGCCAAAATGATTAACTTTTTACGCGTTGATAAGGATAAAGAAATCAGAAAGATATATTTCATGTCTGATGGAGCAGCATCGCAGTACAAAAACCGTAAGAATTTTTCGAGCCTATGTCAATTTAAATCAAAGTACGGAATTGATGCAGAATGGCATTTCTTTGCTACGTCACATGGCAAAGGTCTTTGTGATGCTATTGGAGGAACCATAAAGCGCATGGCCACAAGAGCAAGTTAGCCAAAGAACGTGAGCATCCAATTAAAACTGCAAAAGAACTATTTGATTGGGCGAATCGCAGAAAAGAAGAAGATTTAACAAAATTATCATTTTGTTTTACTACTACTGAAGAGTACGAATTAACGGCATCAGAGCTCAGCGAAAACGATCCAAGGAACCCAAAAATTTCACTGTTTCATTCCATTGTCAGAAAATAAAATTAAAGCAAAACTATACTCGAACTGTACTGATAATGATGCAAAAGTGTTCGATATTGTAAAAAAATTGAATAACAATAAATAAATAAATAAGTATTAATAAAATGTTTTCATGATCTCATAACGCATACCCAAATCCAAAACTTTTAAAGTTTATATATAACATTTAGAAACTCATCGATCATACTCTAAAAAAAATATCCTGGTAAAAAAAAAATATTTTCGTGTAATCTGTTAATTCATTTTAATTTATACATATATACATATACACATATTATTTATACATATCCATAATATTTATACATATAATATACATAATACTAATGAATACATGAAAACGACTTGTTTAATTCACGCAAGGCCCTTAACAATAAAATCAGCAACAAACTGCGGTTCCCGTGATAATTTACACAGAAAATTTTTTTTTTTCTACTAAATGTGAAAATTGTGACATGTTTGAAATGTCATAACTTTTTTGTTTATTGGTTTACCATCACCAAATTTTAATGGTAGATAGCTAATATAATGGACGTTTTTCCTCAAAAAATTACGTTGGTATTCCGATAGGGTTTTGAGATATTTGAGTTTTTGTGTCAAAAATTATGTTTTTTTACTGTGTGTATTTTTTTTTTGGAATCTTTATTTAGTTGTCTAACTTTGTTTCTTTAGTTGTCTAACAATCGAACGAACCGTTTTTGCTGTGCAGCTTTTTGAATATTTTTGAACCATTTTCACATACACCCTTTCGAAAAGTTAGTCGTGACTCAACTTGAAGATTTGATATCGGAAAATGACGATTTAGATGGAACTGGAAAACTGTGCAAAGTTTCAGCTCAATAGAAAAAAATGAATTAAAAAATTACCAAATTTTGGTGCTGTTGCTTGGAATCACTCCTTAACGACTTTCAATCTTTATAATGCCTCTGGGGTAGTGATGGTTATTTAATTCGAGACTAGTAAAACTAGCTCAGATAAATTTATTTGTGTAATAATTTATTTAATTATGATTTATTCATGCTGTTGGGGATTTGAATCAAGGTGTTCGGAATATGAGACAGAATGAACACAGTGTTCGGCATTTGAATCAAATGTTGTTCCATACTTTTACGTAAAAACTATATTCAACAAGTTGATATAACAATTTTATCGTCACGCCCAGCAGCTAACAGTTAGACTCTGCAAAGAAATTAAAATGTTCTCAAATATGAGTAATTTCATGCCTACCAAATGCATTTGAAGTCACTTATAGCTTTAAGTGTTCGGAATACGAATGAAAACGGTACCATGCTGCATCGAATTGCTGAACACTCCGAAAGCCGGACATTAGCCTTTTCCACGGTGTTTTAGGACCAAATTACGATATATTTTCGCCCAGAATAAATAATGATGACATCTCCTATATTCTCCATGCATACAAAATGTCGAATAAATATCTTTTGTGTGATTTGATGAACTCTCAAAGAGCTTCTCGATCAGCTGATTTGGAACATCTAGTGAATATGCCTACACGGAGCCACAAAACTACCCAATTTTGACTGCTTTTGACTTAATTCGGCACTTCCGTGGAATAACCCAAATTTGGGTTAACTGACATATAGCTATCATTAGGTAGTTTTCGTTTAACATCAGCGAAAAAACAACTCAGTATAAAAAAATCTCCTAGCGTTAGCTTACGAAGTCTCCATAATGAGTTCAAATAACTTGAAGTTAGGTAAACTAGAAAGAACCCAAATTTAGCTTATTCCATTGAATTTTGATGCGGAGTCGGTGCGTCTCACTCTGTTTTTGACTACATTGCTGTTGCGAGGGAGGCAAAACAAACCAACAGTGGGTAAAAACTGAATGCAGTTTACCCAAATTTGAGCTTGAGACCTTATTTATTGGGTAGTCTGATCCGTGTAATTGTGCTAAACCAAAACCCCTCACATTTTAGATAACAAGTGAACTGTCATCGGTCGGAGAGAAAGTTTATGTCTGCGATTTTTATTGATTCATCGTGATTTAGATTTTCAAAAATTAAAAATTAAACTTAAACATTCTGCCCATTTTAGTTTTATTTCAATTTAAATGACTCAGGGCCGATTTTTTCACCTTCGCTTAATCCGTAAACCACGTTTACCCATACGATTAAACCAGGTTTAAAGCCTAAGCGGTGGTGAAGAAACCGCTTATAAAAGAGTTTTTTTTAAATTCTTGGCAGCACTGCTTAAGTAAAGATAGTGAAAACGTTGTGTCCGATATTTTTCATTCTTATACATAAAATATGTGCAGAATATTTCCGTAAATGTATTCTGAATAATTATTAATATTTACCGCGTTTGATGTGTGAAATTATTGTAAAAATTCAGCGTTTGAATCCAGCGAAATCCAAAAAAAAGCTCAGCTTGGTCATTACTACGAAAATGGCTTATGTATCGACAAAGGGAGTATTATTTCATTTCATTTCTAGCTATGGCTCTTCTAGCTTTCTCTTTTACACAAGAAAAAAAATTGTTTTTGTTATCCTGTGTTGGTGTGTGAGGAATCGCGGCATATGTGTCTGTTTTTAATGCATTAGCTTTTTTTTTACATTTGAGCGGTGCCGTGTTATTTACACCATGAAAACGAGAATTTTTTTCACAGCTCAGGAGTCAAATTTGCTTCCGTATATGATAATTGACGTCGCATCTGCAGTTGAAAGGGAACAATGCTATGCTGCCGTTCTACGCAAATTTGTCTTGCGATCTATAAGGTTTACATAGAACATAGGACAAGTATGCGTAGAGAGGCAGTATGGTTTTTGTCTGGTGGTGCGTCGAGGCGTGGCACTGGTTCTCTCTATGGTGGTAGGTCATTTGGCATAAAGTCGTTTGGCATAAAGCCGTTTGGCATAAAGTCGTTTGGCATAATGGTCATTTGGCATAAAGTCGTTTGGCATAATGGTTGTTTGGCATAATGGTCGTTTGGCATAATAGTCGTTTGGCATAATGAGTCTGAAACCAAGAATTTCTCAATTTTCGTTTTTACGTTTCTATTGAATCTTTCTGATGCCACAAGGCTTGTTTTGGAGTCAATTGATACAAAATGGCACTCCATTCAACAATCATTCGCTCTTGAATAAATTTAGGCATATTAGGAAAGTTATTGCCAATAGTATTTTATTAATTATCCAGAAATTACCCTTCTTTCATATATTAATTCTTCTTTTGAGTTTCGCTATTGGAACAAATTTTTGCACTGAAGATTTTTATATATTTAGCACAAATTTACCCTTCTATTAATTGTTCTTTTTTTTAAAATATGATGTAACCATTATTATAGGTATGAAAACTGTTGATTTTAAATTTCAATAAATTTCTCCTTCTTTTATGCATAGGCTGTTCTTTGGAGCTATATTTTTTAAGTATTTTTGTATACAACTGACAAAAGGGCGGCAATCGATAACATTGATCTGCTCAAATTATCAGCGAAAAGAGAAATCGATTACTGCAGTTACTTTGATGGGTTGTGCTACTTTTCCCCCGAATGTCGTTTCCTCGAATGCCATTTCCCGAATATCCCGTTTCCTCGACTAGCCCACTCCCCCGGAAAATTTTTAGCACCCATAATTGTCGTAACTATATACATTTCAGGGGGGTGAACGAACTGACCATCTAATATGCACCCTTCTTTATTTAATTGACGGTTCTTTTCGAATTTTACCGTCTTCAGCATTTTTGCCAATATGTGTATAGCCGAGAATGACAGAATACTTCCTTCTTTTGACTGTTTATGATTCTTTCTCGTCACCACTTTTCGGAGGAACCAGTCATTGCCGCAATAATTTTTGGCGTCAATTCTTGTATTGGTTAGATTGTAAATTTCGACTTCTTTTTAAAATAGGCTGTTCTTTATATTCATACTGTTTCAAATTTTATTATTAAGTAAAGCTAATTGTGAACCATTTTTATTATCAATTCTTGCCAGATGTGTTGTTAGAATTATAATTATTTCAGAACCTACCAATATTCAATATATACTTTTTTGGGGCAAACGCGTGATCTCCTTACGAGATATGCTGGAAAATATAATATTTCAGTCACAAATTTTCCCTTTTCTCGATAATAGACGGTGTTTTTGATGTACACTTCCAAAATTAGAATTTATATTGAACCGTAGAAACGTTTTGCCACATTTTATTTTGTTCTTTTAAATATGTGTTGTTCATTTGAGCTGTGCTGTGAAAAGATTTTTTTTGCGTTAGAGTCTGAAACATTTTAAACGAAAAATAATCTGCTCTCGTGCATTAAGTCGCATTAATAGATCTTTTGATTAGAGCTTTTGATATTTTGCAAAAAAAAATCATTCTTTTATCAAGTAATTTTCAGCGCGTGTTACGTCCAAACTGGGACAGAGCTTGATATGCAGCGCAATATTCTATGAGCTTTCCCTTGATAAATAACTGCGAACTTTCCTTGCCAATTTACTGTTTTCAAATATGTATATCGCAACAAGCTCAAGGGTACTCTATGTTCTGAGATGTAGAGACCCGTCACGAGTTTTATTTAGTAATGCTCAATAATGTCACAACAATTTTTGAAATTCTTAGCTCGAATAATCTCTGAACGAACACCACGATTGTTTAGAACCTACCAAAATTTTTTGCTGTGGGCTCGGTGGTGTTGATCTCGGTAAAAGCTCAAAAAATGCCGATATTTATTTCAAGTCAATCATTATGCCAAACGGCCATTATGCCAAATGACCATTATGCCAAACGGCCATTATGCCAAACGACCATTATGCCAAACGACTTTATGCCAAACGGCTTTATGCCAAACGACTTTATGCCAAACGGGGTACAATCTCTCTCTATTGCTCTCCCGCTGTTATTGTGCAGAGCAAATAGTAACGTCACTGTTTGCTCTGCATATGAGCAGCGGTGGAGTAGGGTGGGGAACTGGTGGCCCGCTGCGATGATCTGCGTCACTTGAGAAAATGTAGAATGGAATGGAAGCGCAGAAGGAACTATAGAAACGACTTGTTTTCTATTAACGTGCTTATGGATTCGAGCAAATTGAGTAGTAATTGTATTAGTGACTGTTTAGTCGCTTAATAAGAGAAAAAGATAGAGAAATTTCCTTTTTTCACGAACACGTTAATATTTTGCTTGAATTTGAAACTATGAATCGAAAAGTAAAATATGAGAGGGGAGAGAGGTGGATGCGATGTTTTCTGTTTTACTGGGAAGTGAATGAATGTTGAATTTACAAAGTCCTCAAACATTTGGTATAGAGTGGGGATTTTATAGGGTAGTCTGATGGTAAATGTGTTTGCAAAATGCGTGACAGAAGGGAGCTGATGGGCGTAGAATTTGTAAAATAATAGACGTAATGTTCGAAGTTTTCACGTCGTTGTAGTGATTTTTTTTTGTTTATTTTTGTGTTGTGCGTCGCTGAAGTGTTTGTTTTTTTGTTTCACGCGCATTGAATACTAGGCAGTGCTTTTTGAGTTCGGGTTTCTCGCGTAGCCGGAATTATTGTTTTTGAATATTTTGAGAGTAGTTTATGACTGCTCAATCTGGTAAGCTTGTTTCATGCTTTTATTCCATATGTAAATAAAGCATGGCTTTGCTTTGTGGTCGCGGGCTCTAACCACTCGGCAAAGGAAGGCCCCTCAAGATTCCATTGTATTCTGCGATATTTCGTTTCAAATTGTATTTTGCGGAATCATTCAAAATATCACACACCCTTAGTTCATTTCTGCAACGAGGCAAGGATTTATGATGTTGGAACTGATGCTCAACTCTTAACTGCATGCGGTTGTCGTGCTCGTTTGAGCAAATACAAGACACACTTAGACTCAACCCCACTGGACAGAGAGACAGAGACAGAGAGAGAGAGAACAAGGGAAGGCTTGTAAATGAAAGCATTTGTGTAATGTTCTTCGTCTCGATAACAAATGGGATTCGATTTATCACCTTGCTTATTAGGGGAAAAGTCACGAGAGTGACTGTGGGATTAAGTTATGGGGATGGTTTACGAGCGGGGAAAACATCCCTGCACCGCCGCGCAGGCAGCCTTCTAATAGGATGGGTGAGAAAAATTACTATCAACGTATTTATGGGCCGCTATAAAGTTCGACCTCGTAAAAAAGGCTCTGAAAATTGAGTTCGATAATGGGCATCATTTGCGCTGCGAGTTACTATCGCAGATTATTACGTTCAACCGTAATTAACTTGCAGCTTGATGAATTCTTCCTCTAGGTTTTCAGTTCAGCTTTCAATTGATTGTGTGGCAGCACCTGGCGATGAAGGCTAAACTAGAAGATGGCAATCCATATACGAAATATCTAATTATGTTGTGTAAATAAGGCTTTATCCATACAGTAGAAGAAATGGAAAATCTCCTGATGCTTTCAAAACCAATTTATAATGTTTCCACATAAACCAAAAGCTCTTTATTTGAAACCTTCAAGAATGTTGTCACGATGCGAGGGGTTCCAATAAATTGGTCGGATGAAGTTGAGTATCTAGGGCTTATGGTAAATACAAATTTAACTTTCAAAAATCACATTGGAGGCATTCAAGCCAAATGTAATAAATATGTAAAATGTCTCTATCCCCTTATTAATAGAAAATCAAAACATTGTGATCTCCAAACAAATTTTCAGGCCAGCCATGTTGTATGCTGTACCAATATGGACTAGCTGTTGTGATACCAGGAAGAAAGCTGTACAGAGGATTCAAGATTAAATTTTGAAAATGATTATGAAGTTTTCTTCCAGGTATAGTACTAATGAGTTTAGAGAACCAATGTTGAAACATTGGAACAAATGTCAAATAAAATAATTAATATTTTAGACAAAAATCGTTGCAATATTCTGTTGCCACTATTAATGCGTTATATATTCAGAGAAAGTTAGGTTAAGTAAATTGAAAGCAATTTTTTTTCTCTTATTTGCAGGTGAAATCAACTCACCTGTAAAAATTAGCACTGCTACGGAAAATGAAATGTAATATGTTGTTAACAAAATGTTGATAGAAGCTCAATTTAGTTTCACCACATTAGGTTGACAGTGTTGCCTGACACAGAACACCTAGATACCCCACATTACTGATATTCAAAATCAGACTGAGATTTGTCTTGATCACTTCTAATCTAATCACTAAGATGGATCGAGACTCAAGTATCCCTGAACACAAGTTCCAAGTAGATTGACGATAAAAGCATCATTACAGTTATAATCTGATCAAATGAATTAAATTGAGTGCTGTAGGCGCAGGTGCCGTACCTATATCTCGCGATAAGTACATTTATGCAGCTACGCTTCTGATCAGAGTCATCGAAGATTTATTCCTTCTTTGATTTATGGATCAATATACTAACTACGTATTACATTAATGTGAAGCAATAATTATATCTGTTATGGTTGATGAAATCCACTGATTGAAACTTTTGAGCGGCGTAATTTGAAACTTCCATCTGCGTTCACCATTGACCTTTTGATCTTTCAAGCATATTTATGGTTATTAATCGTCGTTAAACATTGTTCTGCTCCTTGCTCCAAATCAATTTCGTAACACTAGTTTTCCTCTTTTCCATGCACCCTTTAACCACTTTAATCCATCTAACAATTTTCCTATTAAACCCCATTAGCGAAACCCCATTCAACTGCGCGAACGTGTGTATAAGGAATTATTTCAATTCAGTGCCCATTCCATTCTCCAAATAGAATAATTTATTTACTATTACCACGTTCCGCCCACGACTCCCAAACCCTCTCACATGTATTACCAATCATCGTTCACTTATTATTTTCCCCGTTTTTTCCGCGACTTCCCCCTCCACATAAGTTGCCACCTGCGCAAGCTCTATTCGCGCCTCATTGACTCAATCCATCGTCGTCTTTGCGCTGGTTAAAGGCTTTTTGGACTTCGCATTAGGATGGTCCAGAGAAAATCAATGTTCCGAACATCAAATCGTTCAGCCTCTAGCTCAAGTTTTTTTTATTCAAGTGAGAAAACAAAGAGCGCCGAAAATCGTAGTCATTTTTTTCTGAATTTGGAGGATTTAGGCAGGAGACCTTGAACTCCATTAGGGGAATCAACGTTTCCTTCCAAATCTCAAATAAGGAGACTGTCGCGTTTCGCCGGAAACTTCCAAAGATCGCGAACTTCTTCTCAAACATCTTGAAGAGAAAAAACCACAATTTGATTACTTATGACGACAAAATTGAACGTTTGGTAGTCTTGAAAGGTCTCTCAAGTGACTATAAGTCACCTGAGGAAATCAAAAAATGACAGAGCTCCACGACTTTTCGAACACTAATCTTTTCTGAGACACCCTACTTCTCGCACCCGACACAGGAAGGCAAGCTTGGTACACAAAACCGATCGAAACGTGCTCAAACGGTCTTTGGTCGGTCGCGTTGATCAAGCGTGGGAGCAATAAGTTCACATTTATTATATTTTTTGCACCACGTCCCGATCCACCTCCACCTCACATGGAGTGCCCAGAGCACGCTATCCTGATGGCTGCCGAGCGGGGCTGCTAGGTCACCCAACAGACGCGAAGCGATCGATCGCACCAACGGAATGGAACAAATTGTTTTCCTTTCCAAGTTTGGAACCCGGTAAGTGGCTGCGCCGGTGGAGTTCGAGTTGACTAACTGTAATTCCGGAATCTGCGTCGCGTCGCGTTTTGACCTCCGGCAGGCCGCTACCACACCAATTGGATGTCTATTCGTTTGGTGGCGGACAATGGAGATCTTTATAGAGGGAAGTATTTACTTTGTAGAGGCTTGGGCAACGGAGACACTGCTGAGTTTTCGACGAACTACTGTACATGTTTCTTGAATATTTATTCTGCTTGTTAGCTGGACTTCGGAATACATGAAAATACTCATAAATAGGACTTCAGATTGCGTCATACATCAAATGTTCAAACTCAAAATTTAAAGAGCAGAAGTATTATATTTTCTGAAATTTCGAAAATCCAAATATCAGGAGAAGGAATACAATCATTTCGGCAGACGGAACCCCCACCCTTAACCTGGTAAAGTGGTGAGTCAGAGAATTCCAGAGCATGCCGAATATCTTCCGCACTAGGTCGGTTAAAATACTCAAGAGTTATCCTAAAAACTGTTGGAATCAGGAAACATCGAGAATGACAAGATGATGGTGTCTGTCGACGTAGCGTGGAACGATTCCTCAAACTTTCCCGGAAAGAAGTGTCTAAATGCTCTCGAGGACTGGTAATAACCCTAAAGGACGGATGGTAAGGAAGGATCAGGACCTACATATATGGCAAGATTGTGCATAGACGAGAACTACTTTCAATTACAAGGAAACTGAACTCCATGTGATTTCCATTTGTGTAAAAGCTTTTCATGGCTAATCTTGAGGGAAATTAAGCTTAAGCGTTAAGCTTTACGAAAAATCCGGTTACCCACTGAAAAAGGCTGGCGTTAACAAAATCAGTTGGCCTCACTGCAATAAGGTCTACATTGGTCAAACAAAGCGGTCTCTAGATATTAGATTCAAGGATCACTTAACCCTTTAAAGCCCGAGGCGAACCTTGAATTTTTAAATGGCCACAATTCTGAGACCATAGATCAATTAATTTGAAATAAATTTCAAATTAAATGCGCTAGGTTGCACTAGTATCAAATTTTCTTCAATTGTCTGTATCTCAAGATCCATATTAGCTAGAAGGTTGGTGTCTTTGGCAAACCTGTTCGGCAGATCAAGAGCTATCTTGATGAAAAGTCTAATTATGAATTCTTCCACTAGAGTGACGTTAGTAAAAAATAACTTCAATCTTCTCTACTTCATGATGCCTATCAGCTCAAAGAATGATGTTTTTGGCGAAGAAATTCACAGTAGGTGGTGCTAGTAAAAGAAATCTACAATCTTCACTACCTCAAGATCTTTATTAGCTAGAAGGTTGGTTCAGTAGGAAATATTTAGCAGATTTGGGGCTTTATGCAGGTGAAAAATCTGAATGAGAATTTATAAACTAGGTGACGCTAGTAACATTTTTTTAATGTGTTACTAGCACCATGTAGCGGATAAATTCTCAATAAAATTTTTCACCTCCAGAAGAAACCAACCTTCTAGCTGATAAGGATCTTAAGGTAATGAAAATTAAAGATTTCTTTTCACTAGAGCCACCTAGCGGATGAATTTCTAATAAGACTTTTTATTGCCAGATAGCTCTTGATCTGCTGAACAGCTTTGCCGAAGACATCAACCTTCTAGTTGATAAGGATGTTGAGATAAATACAATTGAAGAAAATTTGTCACTAGTGCCACCTAGCGGGGAAGTTCTCAATCAGGCTTTTCCCCTCCAGGTAGCCCAAAGAGATGTAGGTTTAGTTCTGTAACGAAGGAACAAATGCATCGTCTCAAAGCTTAACGATGTTGCTGAGAAGCAGCGTAAACTGTCTGGTGAGTTATCAGCCTATAGGCTATATTGTTTAAAAACTGATATTATGTTTCATCTTCTTCTGATTGTTACCAAATTTAATTGATTACTAATTTACGTCAAAATCTTACAGCTCAGGATGTTCCAGATATACATAGGAAAAGTTCTTTCTGATGGTTTCATCCGAAAGTTCTTCAAGGTAGAGTCTCAGGAAGTTCCTTCTGGAAGTTTTTCCATGAATTTTCTCCAAAAGTGTTTAAGGAAGTTCTTTAGAAATTTTCTCCAGGAATATTTTTTGGGAAGTTGCTTTAGAAAGCTCTTTTGGGAAGTTCCATCAAAAAGCTCCTTCAGAATGTTTTTCGGAAAATTCTTTCAGGAAGCTCTCTAAGGAAGTTCCTTCGGGTAGCTCTTGTTGGAAGCTCTTTCAAGAACTTCCTTCGGAATTTCCTTAGAAGGTTCGTTCGGAAGCTCTTTAAAAATTCCCTTCGAAATTTTCTTCAGAAATTCCTTGAGA
The DNA here is from genome assembly GCF_002204515.2 of Aedes aegypti. Classification (NCBI taxonomy): domain Eukaryota; kingdom Metazoa; phylum Arthropoda; class Insecta; order Diptera; family Culicidae; genus Aedes; species Aedes aegypti. Next base: position 148,361,253 of record NC_035108.1, read on the forward strand.
ATTTTCTTCAGAAGTTCCTCCGTAATTTTCTTCGGAGTTTCTTTCGAAAGATCTTTCACAAGTTCCTTCAAAATTTCTTTCGGAATTTCTTTCCGAAGTTTCTTTAAAATCTTCTTCAGAATTTTCTGTGGAATTCCTTCCAGATTTTTTTTTCAAAACTTCTCTGGAATTTTGTTTTTGAATTTCTTTTTAGAGTTATTTAATTTCTTTTGAGAGTTCCTTTGGAAGAAGTTTCTTTGGAATTTTCTCCAGGAAAATCTTTCGGGAAGTTCCTTCGGAAAGCTCTTTCAGGAAGCTGCTTCAGGAAGATCGTTCGGGATGTCTCTTCGGAAAGTTCCTTCGGTGAATTTATTTGGGAAGCTCCTTCGGAAAGATCCTTCCGGAAGCTCCTTCAGGAAACTCTTTCAAGAAGTTCTTTTGGGAAGTTGCTTCAGGATGTTCATTCGGGAGATTCTTTCTTCGGATAATCCTTGGAAATTTCCTTCAGAAAATCCTCTGTAATTTCCTTCGGAATTTTCTCCGGAAGTTCCTTCAAAAGATATTTCGGAAGCATCTTCGAAATTCCCTTCGGAAAATCTTTTGCACGTTCATTCGTTAAAATCTCCTTCGGAATTTCTTTCGGTATTTTCATCGACAGTACTTTTTGATTTTTTTCGGAATTTCCTTCGATAGTTCCTTTTGATTTCCTTCGGAAGTTCCTTAGAAATTTTCTTCGGAATTTCTTGCAGTTTTTTTCGGAATTTCCTTCGATAGTTCCTTTTGATTTCCTTCGGAAGTTCCTGAGAAATTTTCTTCGGAATTTCTCGCAGTTTTTTTTTTCGGAGGTTCGTCTGAAAAACGCTTCAAAATTTGCTTCGATTTTTTTTGAATTTCTTTTGAAAGTCTTTGAGAATTTCCTACGGAAGTTTCTCCATAACTTCCTTGGGAATTTTCTTCGGATTTCTGTCGGAAGTTCCTACGAAGTTTCCTTTAGAAGTTCCTCCGAAGTTTCCTTCGGAAGTTCCTACGAAGTTTCCTTCGGAAGTTCCTACGAAGTTTCCTTCGGAAATTCCCACAGACTTTTTTTTTTAATTTCTTCAGGAAGTTCCTTCAAGAAGTTCCTTCAAGAAGTTCCTTTAGAAAGGTCCTTCAGGAAGTTCCTTTAGGAAGTTCCTTCAGGAAGTTCCTTCAGGAAGTTCCTTCAGGAAGTTCCTTCAGGAAGTTCCTTCAGGAAGTTCCTTCAGGAAGTTCCTTCAGGAAGTTCCTTCAGGAAGTTCCTTCAGGAAGTTCCTTCAGGAAGTTCCTTCAGGAAGTTCCTTCAGGAAGTTCCTTCAGGAAGTTCCTTCAGGAAGTTCCTTCAGGAAGTTCCTTCAGGAAGTTCCTTCAGGAAGTTCCTTCAGGAAGTTCCTTCAGGAAGTTCCTTCAGGAAGTTCCTTCAGGAAGTTCCTTCAGGAAGTTCCTTCAGGAAGTTCCTTCAGGAAGTTCCTTCAGGAAGTTCCTTCAGGAAGTTCCTTCAGGAAGTTCCTTCAGGAAGTTCCTTCAGGAAGTTCCTTCAGGAAGTTCCTTCAGGAAGTTCCTTCAGGAAGTTCCTTCAGGAAGTTCCTTCAGGAAGTTCCTTCAGGAAGTTCCTTCAGGAAGTTCCTTCAGGAAGTTCCTTCAGGAAGTTCCTTCAGGAAGTTCCTTCAGGAAGTTCCTTCAGGAAGTTCCTTCAGGAAGTTCCTTCAGGAAGTTCCTTCAGGAAGTTCCTTCAGGAAGTTCCTTCAGGAAGTTCCTTCAGGAAGTTCCTTCAGGAAGTTCCTTCAGGAAGTGAAGTTCCGTCAGGAAGTCCCTTCAGGAAGTTCCGTCAGGAAGTTCTTTCAGGAAGTTCCTTCAGGAAGTTCCTTCAGGAAGTTCCTTCAGAAAGTTCCTTCAGGAAGTTCCTTCAGGAAGTTCCTTCAGGAAGTTCCTTCAGGAAGTTCCTTCAGGAAGTTCCTTCAGGAAGTTCCTTCAGGAAGTTCCTTCAGGAAGTTCCTTCAGGAAGTTCCTTGAGGAAGGATCTACCTAAACAAATTCCAAAGGATGTTTAGAAAAAAAAATTCCTGCTATAATTTTTGGAGGAATTTAATGGACTTTCTCGAGAAATATCCGGAGGTGGAAAAATTTCTGGAGAAACTTTCTAGATGAAGTTCTAAAGAAATTCATAAATTCCTTCTTGTGAGAATTCACGGAGAAATTTACAAAAGAGTTTCTGAACTAAATTCTGAAGGAGTTATTCGAAGAAGTTTGGTAAAATTTCCCAAAGAATCCTTGAATCAATTTATGGAGAAATTCCCTGAAAATTTACTGGATGAGTGATCCAAAGAATTTCTGAAGAAACTACCGTGGGAATTCTTAGAGGGATTCCAAGAGAAAAATTCAGAAGCATTTTCAAAGAATTTTCTGGGGAAATTACTGGAGAAATTTACCAAAAACCTGAGCAACTTATTTCTGCACCGATTTTCCGACGCATTTTTCGAGATTTTCCAGCTGAACTCCAGAGGTTTTTTTATGGGATCTAAGAGTAATACCAGAGTAATTAAGAAGAAGAAGAAGAATGGCCCCTTAGTCATCCCTAAAAATTCTTGAAAGTTCTGGAAAGAATTCTGACAGCAGTTAAAATTAACCCTGAGGAATTTCTGCAGTAATTTCCTGAAAACGGTGCTGGTAGCAAATCTCTTTTTAGAAACTTGGTTTCTATTTTAATGCAAGTCCCTAAAAGGTTTTTGTTTTCAATGAAAGGTCCTTAAAGTTTTTATGTAAACCAAAATTGTGCTGGGGACGGACCTGGTGTAGTGGTTTGAACACACACCTGTCACGCCGAGGACCTGGGATCGAATCCCATCCCCAAGATAGTCACCAAAAATTTCAGTGACGACTTCCTTCGGAAGGGATGCAAAGCCGTTGGTCCCGAGAAGAACTAGGCCAGGGTTAAAATCTCGTTAATAAAGGTAGATACAAAAAAAAAAAAAAAACAAGGTTGTCTCTATAGCCTCTTTTTATATTTTTATTTATTGTGAGAATTCTTGTACGCATTTCCAGTGGAATTCCTAATGAATTCATAAGGAATTTCTAGAATGAATTTACAAGGAATATCGCGGAGGAACTCCCTCAGTAGTTCGCAGCAGAAGTTCATGTAGGATATCCCCTACTCTTTCCTTGAAAAAACTTCAGAATTCCTGGATAAATTTTGTGAAAAATTCCATGAAAACCTTCTGGAGTAATTCTTTACAGGAATTTCTTAGAAGGTTTTTTAGAATGCCTTAAAATGATTCACTGAAAAAATCTGAAATGAAACGCTGAAGAAATTCTCAGACGATTTTCTGAGAAATTCACAGAAACATTCGTGGAAAATTGCTGTGGGAACTTCCAAAAATGTTGCTCAATGATTTATTGACATAGATTTCCAATAGATTCAGATACATATGTTATTGATAGAATTCCTTTTTAAATTTCCGATTAAGTTTTTGAAAGAATTCTTAGATAAGTTCGTGAGGAATACTTGGAATAAGTCTTGAAGCAATGTTTTTGGAAATCTTATGAGGAATTGTGAAAAATTACCGCAGTAGTTCCTTGAAGCATTTTGAAGTAAATCTAGTAGTTCTTTTGAAGTTGCTCTAAAAATTCTTTTGGGGAATGCTCTAGGAGTTCTTTCCAAATATCGGGATTCGCACTTTTGGAAATCAATCTGAACGAATTTATAAAGCAATTTTCTTTTCTTCTGATACAAATTGATCTTATTAAATGGCAATAACCCTATTGATTAATAAACAGTTTCATAGTTGTTATTTCAGATCTCAATCTGGCTTGATCACCATTTCAGCACTTGAATTGTGTGACAAGGTAATAGAGAAGTACCCAGTCTCCATATTGGCTATCTATCAAAATATTATTAGCAATCGTAAACATATCCTTCTGATGAAATACTCTGACCTAGGTCGTTTGATCTATCAGTCTCATAAAAATAAATACCCTCACCCAAGTAACAATGTTGCACGCTCGCAATCCCAAAGCAATTCATCATCGAGGAATGCAATTTTCACCCGGTAAGCACATCCAGCCATACTGAGACCTCCTCACATTGCCGTAGGAACATATCGCCCAAAAAGGCTCCCCGACACGAGATACGGATGGTGTTCTTCATCCCCATGTATTTTTGCTCAAGCACTACCAGTGACTCCTCTGTCCTCGGTCATCAGGGCCATCGCCGTCATTAAACATTCATGCGTCGTTCCGTTGTTAACGTTCCCATAATAACCCTTTGTCTTACGCATACTAATTCGATGTTAATTTAATTTTCGACACGGTGTGGCAGAAACGGATATTAACGAAGAAAAAGAACACCACTTATATGTTAAATCAAAGTATTCTTCTTACAAAAATCAAATGTCTCTTAAAACAATCTCCACTTTCAGCTCCACTTTCAACTACCCAAGAGTTGACTGGAATACATATAAAACATGCATCGACAGTAATCTTGACGTTAAAACTTTTTGCAAACAAAATTTAACATTGACAATGCTTTTGAAACTCTAAAAAATATCATTGTTGAAGCAAGGGATATTGCAGTACCAAATGTGAACTAACATTTGAATCCGCTATTATGGACGGTAATCTTAATCTCTTGATCCTTCTTTAAAACGAAAGGAGAAGGTAATTTCAATATCTTTATCCACTTATCAACAGAAAATCAAAACATTTTCTCAAGAACAAGCTTTTGATATTCAAACTAATTTTCAGGCCAGCCATGTTGTATGCTGTACCAATATGGACTAGCTGTTGTAATACCAGGACGAAAACTCTGCAGAGGATTCAAAATTCAAGTTTGAAAATGACGCTGAAGCTCCCTCCCTGGTATAGTACTAATGAGTTTTAATGTTGAAATAAAGGATCAAATATTGTATAACATTATAAGCAATTTTAGACAAAAATCGTTGCAACAGCGATACGTAAAACATAAACTGGAATCTGGCAAAACCACTAAATCAGATTTATAATTTAATTTGATAAGCTTCACGTTGAACCATAAGAAATCCATATTTACTGAGAAGATGTTTAGAACTTAGTTATGTTAAGGTCCAGACACGGAATTTCGAAGATTTTTTATGAACAAATTGACAAACATCACGTACATGGGCTCATGAACTCTAGTGTTTCAAAGAATGTTAGCTTATACAAGTTTCCTATGCGATAGAAAAATCACGTCAAATTATGATTATATTTAGGATACATCATCGAATTGATTCCCTAGCTAAGGTTAAACGTTTTAGCTTATGGACAGCACGCTTGGATTTCACATATTTGGAGTGGTGGATGATGACTTGACGGTATTTTTTCTTTAATATTGGTTTTAGACACACCGCGCAGACCCATTGGCAACAGCCGCGATCGAGTTTGGTGGCAAGGGGGGAGGGAACTGATTGACCACAACTCATGAAAGTATTGACGCACTCAAGGGGATCGATCGTCTGCTCGCGGAAGGTAACTTGATCCCGAGCCGGGATGGTAGAATGACACCGCAAGACCAAATTACAAGATTCTTGATTTTTCTTCTCGCTGCAGGCTCAGTCGACGGAAGTAGCCAGAGGGGAGACGGGAAAGGATTTTAATTTATGTACACGGGTCGTTTCAACAATTTAAAAGAATGCCGGGGACAACAGATGCTTCGTCAAATGGGATCGAGCCAGCCATGGAAGATGTTCCGTCTCGGTAAGGTAAATTTATTCATTACATAAAATGACTTTTAATTTTGAGAAACAACAGCGGTCCGAATTGGCAGCTCCTGGAAAGGGAGCCTTTTTCCAGGATGAAGCTGAATTATGTGTCTGGCAGCTAATGATGGGAAATGGTTTTTGTTCGATTCGTACTCTACTGAATATTTTTTAGCAGCAATCAGACATTAATGGCAAAATCATTAAAAAGATATGCAGTAGATTTTTGCAGATTACATTGTTAACTGTTGTAAGTTTCACTTCAACCAATTTTTACGACCATTATAAGGCAAGGATCATGTAAAAAATTGATGTTAAAAATAGGCTACACAGATCAGCCTTTGCGAAATCAAGAACTAAATGTAAAAATACAGCTCTATCATAAATAAACCAAAACCGAATTAAGTAACATTTAATTCCACTAGAGTTTGTATCCTTTGACAGATTCGCGTATTTCAACCTCAATTTTAATGCCGTCTTCAGTATCATGTAGACTTTATTATTCCTCTATTAGTACACAGAGATGTGATGAGCAACATGTGAGCAACGAATGACCACTTTGGTTCTTTTTGACCATCGAAATTACACAGGAATGTCCATCGAAGATGCCCATATTGTGGGGCATTTTAGTTTTTGTACCAAAACTAGGCATTTGTCTTCTTCTTCTTGATTATTGAGCATTTGACCCATAGAACACAATTCGTTTGCACAAACCCGTGTGTAGATATATTTTATTTGGACGATCGATTGAACGGTGAATTGCAAAGAGGTTTCAAATGCAGAATTCGGTGAGTTTGTTCCAATATAAACCAATGCCCAAATATTATTTATAAGTGCCAGATCGTCTCCCAAACGTAATCTATGGCCTTTCATATCCCATTTACATTCTTCAATATCCCGTAGCACCTATGAAAGGTCTTAGAGTTCTCTGTATCTTTCTTAAGTAGGTGTTCAATTATCAACCATTCCTTCCCATTCCTCAGCATTTACAAGGACGTACTCAGGACAGCTCTCGACTGTTGAAGGATGTGTCAATCTTGTCTAAGAGTCAAGGGTTGATCCCAAATCTTTGACCGGAAGGAGGCAACCCTCATACAACAGCCTAGGACTACACCACCTACGAATTTGTGCGAAATGCTTAATGCTAATGTGACCCATATCACACAATTATGAGTGAATGGTTAGTATATAAAATCATTTAAAAATGTTTAACTTATTAAGTACTGGAAGATAATCGGCTATATGGTTGAATCAAATAGTTATTTATGTAACAAGTTGCAAAATGATGATTTTTTCAGCACGAGTTGTACATATATCCAACGAGGCTCGCCGTAGCGTAGCTGTAGTATAATTGGCAATGCGTCCGTGTACAGAATGGAAATTGTAGGTTCAAGTCCCGCCGGCTACATAATCTTTTAGCACAATGTTACCACAATAACACTTCATTTGGCAAACATATCTCTATCTGACGATATTGAATACCTTTTCCCTAAAAGGAAAAATTGCTGACTGCAAAAGTCGTAATAAAAAAGAGAAGATTAGACCTGAATATTTCCCAATCATAGGTTTCCTTTTTTGTTTTTTTTTTTTAATTGTCAATAATATTAATGAAATAATCGTAATATTAAGACTTTTGAAAAGTAATTATAAAGAACAGAAGAAACGTTTTGGGATAATAAAAGTCAATGACTGAAAATGAACGACTGAAGCTTAGTTGTACTTTCAAACTGGCTTTCGTAGCCTAGGCTTATTAAAATAACCATTTCGTTTTTGTTTATATTGATTTTATATCTCATCTTTAGAATGCTTTTCTTTTTTGTCGATTTAAGCTTCACTGCCGTGAATCGCAAGTCAGTCCCATCTGCATTTTCATCAAAATTGAGTTGAGTTCAGCTTTCAACATATCTTCCAACGCTCTTTCAGCTACACTAATGAAATAATATAATTTGTTCGGAAAAATTAGGAAAAAACAGCAAGTCAAATTGTTCCATAATCAAAAGTAACCGCATATCAGTCCCACTATAGGCTTTCGTTCCATGGAACACAAACATGTAACATGTTTTGATCATTTTTATATTTTTCTTGGAATAATATCGTAATGAAAAGCAAGTTGTGAAAGTTTCATTAAGATTGGAACATCTTCCGATTCTCTGGATTTTTTTAAATATTCGTATGGAAAACGAGTTTGAAAACTTCACAGTCTATTTTCTCAATGCCTACTTTTTACAGATGGGACTGACTTGCGATTCACGGCAGTTCACTCTGAGAAAAAAAATACTGTTTTGCATTAAAATTTAACGGTTTTCACTCAATTTTACGTTCATTTCGGGTCCTCCTGGGATTCCCGGAATGTTAAAACTTATATCCCAGGAAACGGAAAATCCCGAATCTTCCCAAATCCATGAGTTGTTTGTCCCGGGATGGACACTCTTAGTCAATAAATTCATAATTTCAATTTTATTGTTCTTATGCGATCTTGTTACCCATTTATGATAAATATTGAAACGTCGGCTTTTGAAACAAAAAGGGCTTTTGATTCGTTATTGGACTGCATTAGAATGTCCATCCAAAAAATCTCGGGATTTGACGAATTTCGGGATTTTCCGTTTCCCGGGATTTTAGTTCTGACATCCCAAAAATCCCGGGATTAGCGAAATGTATGTAGAAATTAATGAAAACCACTAAATTTCAATGAAAAGCAATTTCATTTTTCCTCACTATCAAGCCTTATTTGATGAAATAAGAAATCATCATGAAAAAGTGAATAAACACGAGTGATTATATTCATAAAATAGCAATTTAGTAACAAACACATATTTTATTTGTCTAGTTGCAAAGTTTTAATGCTTTTCTTTTCAACAATAGCCGTTTTTATAAGCCTATGCTGAGACAGCAAACTTGAAAGTACACCTAAACTTCAGTCAATAATTTTCAGTAATAAACTTTTAGCATGATCTACAATACCTTCAATGATTAATCGTTTCTTTTGTTATAAAGTTTTACGACTTTTCAAATGTTTTTGAAGCAAATTGCTTTAAAATTGTGACTTAAGTTTTACCATACTTTCATTCGAATTTGTCTAAATATTTTTGAAATTAAGTTTATTATTTTGCACAAATGTTTTTTATAATTTATGGGAAACAGTTTTCGTTCCTTTATTGCCGGAAAGGAGCAATAAGTTTTCATCTCGTTTCAGAGAGCGAGCAAAGGCGCTTAAACCAAGGCTCTCGAGCCAGGACATGAGGAAGAAATACCTATGTCCCAACCCAGGAGAACAACAATGGAGTGTGCATTAACTTTTTTAGCAGCGCCTCTCCCAACGATATTATCTTTAACCCTGATTCGAAACGGTTAGTACGGTTGTTCCCGTTTCTTCTTTCCTTGAATTGAAATTTTTCTGTCCATTAGTTTATTCATGCGTGAATAACCTTTTCGTCATGATTTTTCCAATTGTTTTGAACCCCAAAGTCTGCACAGTAGGCCTGGCTATTTTAATATTTGTGTCATATCGCTGATATTCTGCAAATATTAATACTGACAAGAAAATATCTAAATAATTTTGGGTATTTCCAGGATGCTTTTCAATATTGACTGCGCTTAGATTAGATTAGATTAGATAGCAAAGCCATAATAAGTCAAGCTATGATTTGATTTCTGTTAGGTTACTTCATCAGAATAAGAATGTCTTATCTGAAATGTGATTTGCTATAATTAACATATTATCTTGGAAAGATAACCCGAGTAACACACATGTTATAATTGAGTATTATCGACTTGTATATGACTAATTTTGGTCATATATCAGTTGATAATACACAATTATAACATGTGTGTTGCTGGGGAAATTATATGTTTATTTCATTGAAAAAAAAAATTGCATTCTATTGTTAAATTTGTACTTCCATTTCAACCAAAATGTTTGTTTTATTGAAAGTTTGATACATCCCGGGATTTCCCAGGACAAGCTTAGATTTTTGTCCCGAATCCCGGGATGAGCAAAATGGTCGGGAAATGTACACTCTTGACTGCATCGTCAAAAATACCACTATGCAAGCATTTCTGGTCGAGAAAATTCTACCGATATATACCTATTATCATTCTTGTAACGTGCAAACATCAATTTATAAATATAAATACGAATCTTGACATTGTATTTTGATTTTGTATTTTACGAGCTGTCTAGAAACACGTGGTAATTTTTTTCATAAATTCGGACCCCCACCCCCTTCGTTGTCAACTGTCCACGAAGTGGAATGTAAAATGTGTAAGGACCATGGTCTTTGGCCAGAAAACCCCCGTACCCTTAAAAGACCACGTGGTTAATGGATGGGATGACCCTTTAGCACCAAATTGAACAATCTTAAAAAGTAGCCCCCAATATCAAACACAATTTAGAAGCGTGTCGAATTCTCTAAACATTTATACCATTGTATGTTTTCACTCCAGGAACAGTGATTAAATGTCAATGCAAAGCGCAAGAGTTGCACTCTATAGTAGCTTTCTTTTCTTCTAATACACTATCTTGGTTGGACCATGATTTCTACATTTTTCAGCGATGTCCGGTATTGGGGGATATCCCACTAATAATTGACCATCCCAATCGTTATCCTGTTAAGATTTGGATCGGAAAAAAGGTCTAAACAAAACAATCGTAAAAATTTTAAGGTAACATGAAGCTTGACATCAATGCAAGCTAAATGCTTCGCCCCTGTGTGATATTGCTGAAACTATTTTCAAAACTGAAATGATAAAAAAAAATGTGACCTACCTTTGAATCTGCTGTCCGACGTCGTCCTGGTGCATATCGGAAGCCACCACATAAACGGTGGTTCCGTCCGGGCCCTGTTGCGGCGTGTACTGCAGATTACCCTGAACCACGATCTGCGTCCCGTCCATCAGCCCCAACTCGTTGTTGGCGTACAAACTCTCCAGGCCCTTCTGATCAGTATAGATGACCGTTTTGTTGCCATCGTTGTAGACATAATCGATCTGGGGCTTGTTGCCGCCCTGTTCGTTCGGGTCCTGACTCATGGGTTCAAAGTGCGGTATGGCAGCCTTGGGATCACCGTAAATGACGTTTTTCGGCTCGCCACCGACGGTGTAGACGATCTGCTTGGATTGATTGATGGCGGCCGCTTGATCCGGGGCGGGGTCATTTGCCGGATTGCCATAGATTTGCGGCTGATGTTGCTGGTGGTGTTGGTGGTGGTGATGCTGTTTGTCGTCGCTTTCTTTCTCGTACTGAAGGACAGTAGTTGGGAGTTGATCGGTGGTTGGAGTTGACGGGCCACCGTCTCCGTGATGGCTGCTGTAAATGGCATTGGGGTCGGACGGGAGTTTGTTGATTAATTGATCGGTGGTTGTGGCCGGAGCATTCACGATCCTAGTCAGAATCGTTTCGCCATTCTCATTGCGCGTGATGATGTGATGCTCGCCGTTGATGATCTCGCGACTGATGATCTGCTGGTTGCCCAAGAGGCGTTGGATATGTGCGTTGTCCAGCATACGCACTGATTGATCGTCCGGCGAGAGACGAGCCAGTGACTGATGTTGTTGCTGTTGCTGATGGTGAACATCACCGTTCAGGCCGGACGGTATTAATCTTCCGTCAATTACGTGATCTCCTGGCGAGAGTCGCTGTACGTGTTGGTCCTCTTCGTGCGATTGATGAGGATGCTGTTGATGTTGGTGATGTTGCTGTTGTTGCTGCTGCTGTTCTTGTATCAATCTCGAATGCAATAAGTTCTGTTCTGTATGATCGTGATCGGGGGAGGCCAACTGATGAGGATGACCTGCTTGGACTATCGTCGTCAGCTGCTGCGGAGAATGGATGGCGGCTACCGTCGTATTGATCTTATGGCCCGGATTAGCATACAGGTACACGGTATTCGTTTCCTTGTCGTAAACTTTTGTTTGACCCACATCTCCGGCGTAGTCTTTGTGCAGGTCCAACACGCTGACGTTCGTCATCGTTGCCAACTCCGGCGGAGGCGTGGGTGGATTCGATTTAATCTCGCTGTGTGCCTGTTGAGGCTGTTGGTGTTGATGTTGCTGTTGTTGCATTTCAGGGGAGGAAGACATTTTCGCTAAAAACTTTCACCCGAAGATTCGTTGGCCTTTATGAGATAAATTGCACTTTATTTCCTATACTAGTCTAATACTGTGTAAACTGGAAGCACTATTGAGTATTTGCTATCTCGTTGTAAAGACGACTTGTATCACATGCTTTAACTACTGAATCTCACGAACGCTGGACGGATTCGTTGCCTTGCTCTCTGATTAATTGCACGTCTCTGCTTACATAGCTGGACCTGGAAGCGAAAATAGTCATCATTCACAAAATCACACACCCCAATTAAACACCATGCTTTTTATTCACGCCAATTCAGAGAGTGCGAAACGAATGTCCATCCTGAAATAAATTCGAACATAAATCGTTGTCATTGACAGCTACCCCCAAGTGGACAAACAGCGCAACGGCCACGGCATCAACGCAGAGCATGTGCGCTTGTTTTATGATTAATGCTGTAAACCAACGCCGTAGATGACGACGATGGTGATCAAGCTCGAAGAGTGTCAATCGAGGTTATTAGCCTTTTACGAACGCTCTGGCTGCAAGCTACATGCTAGTAAAGACCCCGATTTGCTGCTGTGCGACGGCTGCTGGAGGTTGCAATCTAGAGATTGTGGTGTTCAAATGCTGCTGTGAGGCACAAATAGGCAAACACCAAAGAGTGTTATGGCTCTGATACAAGTGTAGAAGCGGAGACGAATAAAAGTGATGATTAAAACAACATCTACCAATGAGTACACTGAGGCAAAACAACTTAATAATTTCTTAAGGAATAATTATAATTTGGCGCCACAACGATTATTGTTAAAAAATTTAAGTTTTACTTATGATTTTGGTGAAGAATTTCAGTAATAAATTTCATAAGTCAATTAATGAAATTCGTTAATAAGCGCACTGATAATATCTAAATTATCAATCGATGACATTGTTCGCCTTTTATTTCAGGCGAGCACAAAAATTGACATGTTGTGATAACATGTGATCTGCTTTCGATTAAGTTTTACCCAACATCGAAAGTGGAATAGTTCTTCTAGCGATTGCTATGATAATTATTTCAAGTGATTGTTGTTAAAGAATTCAAAGCTCTCACTTATGAAACTTATGATCCCATTTTCGAAATGTTTAACCGTGCAATGAAACCATAATTTAGCTGGTTCGTAAGTCATGATTTATGGAAAACCTAAGTATTTTTGCCTCAGTGTAAGATACCCAAAAGAGGTGGGGCCGTATGCATCAATGAGGATTTGTTGGGGTTTTAGACTAAGATGAAATCCAAGAAAGGAAAGTATTTTTAAAACGATTATAATAATATTTACTTTTATATGATTAATCATTGAGAAAACACATAAACTAAGCATCCCCATGATTTTACTTTACCATGAAAGTGTTTTACTTGGTAAAGTCTCTATAATAAAGCAAAAAAAAAAAGCTTTCAAAATCCTACTTGATTAAATGAATCAGAAATGCTTAGGGTCGCTTTACTAGATGCGTATTTCAATATGAGAAATATCAAGTTCATCGGCTCGCTAGAGCAGAATTCACTTAGAAATCTACATCTGCCAGAAACTCTAAACCTCTCTTATGATTACAAAACTAATTTCATTCGATGTTTTTTTATCAGCATTTTCATTAAATCTACCAAAAAATCCAGTTGAAAATCTTTTCAATTTCAGTATAAAGTAATTATCAAATGAAAATTTAAACCTTTGACAATTATTATCGAAAACTAGATTACCCAACGTGGCTAGCCACGTTCCATCAAAATTTTAAAGTAAATAACTATGTAAAATCTTCAAAGATTGATAATGTCTTGGTCCAACTGCAAAATGACATCATGGACAAAGGCATTTCTCCGTTATTCTAATTCAAAACTCAGAATCAGACTCCGTCCCAGTACAGATGTAATGTCAAAAGTAGAAGATAATGGTTATGATTTTATTAAGATGAAACATCTCGGAATCCAAAGATGTCCATTACAATGGCTTGTAACCCTACTCACGTTTTCAAAGGCACTAATCTGGAGAAATAGTTCGCAAACGTTTCTGATCTTCTTATTTTAAGCTATCTCCTAGTGCACAAAGCCAAAATAATAAGTTCATTTTTGTTGAATGCTTTTTTCGCGAGATTTGTGCCTTTGAAGTTTTAATGCAATCTTAGAAGTTGATTCAAAACTGTTTCACCTTAACATGCCCCGACATCGCATGATCGATCAATCGCCTGAATTTATTTTATGTGCTGTGAAATATTTCAAAAGTTTCAGAGCATTCTATGAATTAGAGAGAATATTACCGAAATCTCGTTCATTCTGCCGAGCAGCTGTTGCAGTGTTCTATAATTTATTGTCGTCTTTCGAAATCAAAGTTGTAATCATCACTGGGATCATCGACTTATGGAAATATCGAATCATGTAACTGGAAAGCTGTTTTAGGGGATCATCATAGTAATCATGAAATTTTGTTTCTAGTATGGTTCCATGAGTCGATATCGAGGTTTCACTGTAGGTAAAAAAAACTCGAATGTTAGGCGCACATTCATCTCATTAATGTTTATCTTGCTTTTGCATTCGTCGAAACCTAGGTTGGAACTGACGAAGCATATTCAGCCGTAAACCGGTTCAAGTTCGACCGAACTACAATTTGCTTGAAGTGGGTTTTTGTTTACATATTGATCAGCGACTTATTTCGTAAAAATGAAAACTTGAATAATGGAATATTCTAGAATATTCTACTAATGTATAAGAACAATGTATCATAAAACTCTAGGAAATTTCTGTCAAATAGCTCTTGTAGTACTCTATAATTTACTGTTGCAATGTTCTAATATTAAAATCGACTGTTAGAGTGATCTTCAATTGCTGTTGTAGCGCTCAACGAAAGTTTTCGATGAAACATTTCAAAGCTTTACTGACAGACAGACAACTTTTTATGAAGGCTATATGAAGACACCTTAAAAAACTGTTTTATACACTCCTGATATGTTCTATGAACCCAGTTTTGAAATTGCATTTAGAATAAAAAATCAGTTTCAGAGAAAAATACGTGTTCTTTTTGTGAGCGCTAATTTTAAGGAAAATTGAAAACATTTTGGCGTTCAATGTGGTGTATTCTGTAATTTACAACATTCAACTCTTAATTTGATCGATTTATCAATAAGTTATAAAATTTTTGAGACTTGATTCAGATTCAGTGACCTCAAATCTTTTGAATAGCAAACCTATCGCAGTTATTGATCAACTTCACCCCGGAATCAAAAACTCCAATTATGAATTCTTAAAAATATTTTTGTTATTATCATGACATTTTGACAAAGTTACGTTTGTAGTATTCGATAAACGACGAGCCAGTACTGGTTTCAAAAATAATTGGAAGATAATACATGGCTCCTACTAGGAATTATATAACAGAATGGCTCAAAAGTGATCAACTTCATCCCAATTTACGGTACCTTAGAAAATTTTCGTGCAAAAGTGCTGCTTTCAAAGTGCCTTCACCCGCTGGCGTGCCAACTGCCAGATACCAGTAAAATTCTGATTATGGTATACTAGCCGCAATCAATATGGACACGATTACGGAATACATATAGACACCGATGATACAGAGCTAAACCCGCCACCTTAGCCGGTGGAAGTAGGCACAGTTGAACGTTTCTTGCCTTGCGCCGATCTTACTCTGACACGGTATTCCATTAACGACCATGTCAAACCTAGCATGGCTCTAACTGCTTGCAAAGATCACCATGGGATCACGAAAACGACTACTTACGACGGAGGAAGATATGGTTAGATGGATAACATCTCAGACAATAGCGTAATGGAGGTTGAAGCAGCAGAAGATGATAACGCAAAAGCTAGCTACAACGATCGCCAGTAGCACAGTAGAAGACATCAGTCAGTATCAGCAGGACATTACAAAGGCAGAATTGTTTTAAAAGCCCTTTGTTCACACCGAATTCGAGTAAAAGCATTTTCTAGGAAGGCCCAACGGCCAATTCGACGTTGATGGAGGTAAAAAAGAAGGGCAAATACTCTACGAGTACATGAATGACAGGACACATGCCAACAAGCCGTCGAAAAAGCGTGATAGAGACACGCCAGGAGAAGTAGCGGGCTCGAAAAAAAACTGAAAAACGAGCAGGGTAACTACCACGGCGTGGTAGCAGAAAACGATGAAGAGTGGCAAACCGTCAGGAGTCAGAAGAACAGTGGGAAGAAACACGGTGAAGGGAGTGAAAAGAAAAAGGAGGATACGAAGAAAGTGACTAGCCGACCGCAGCGTGAGTGGTCGAAGGGGGACGCCATACTTGTTAAGGCAAACGACCAAACCACGTACGCAGCGATTCTTCGTGGTCAGAACGAGGCATACTCATAGAAGAGAAATGCTCTTCGAGCTGAAGAACGATCCGGTGAAGAGCTCGGCCTACCAGGAGTTAATTGGTGAGTCGTTGGCAAACGAGGCATGCGTAAAAGCTTTAACTCAGGGGGCAGTGGTTGAGTGCAGATATCTGGACGAGGTCACATCCAATGATGATATGCAACAGGAGCTGCGATCACAGTGCGACGTTGTGATTCTAGTTGAGCCGTATCGAGTGCTGCTCAATAATGCCAACTGGATAGCGGACAGCACGGGAATAGCGGCGATACAGGTGTTGGCGGTTCCCCATCCAAGAAACGATTTCTAGTACCGAATTCGTAATCGCGAAAGTCAATGGTGACTACGTAGGCAGCTGCTACGCTCCTCCAAGGTGGGCGCTCGATGAATTCAGTCGGATGTTAGTGAAATTGACCTATGAGCTTGTCGGTCGGAAGCCAGTGCTAATTGGATGAGACTTCAATGTATGGGCCGTGGAGTGGGGTAGCATAGTAACCAACGGCAGAGGCTACAGCCTGCTGGAGGCCCTGGCAAAGCTTGATCTCCAGCTGTACAATGATGGTACCGTTAGCACATTGAGGAAAAATGGACGATAATCGATCATCAATCTTACATGGTGTAGCTCATCGCTGACGGGCGACATGAACTGGAGGGTAAGTGAGGAGTATACCCGTAGCGATCACCAGTCAATCCACTATACCATTGGCCGACAGGATTGCGCGGCAACGCCGAGAAAAACGACTATCATGCAGCTATGAAAGACGAAAGCCTTCCTCACCACAATTCCGAGAAAATGAAAGCCACCATACAACCGGCGTTCCGTATACTCGTGGACCGATGTACTCTGCACTCTTCGCGCTGCTTGTCTTAAAGCCAGGAGACGATATCAGAGAGCGTGACTCGGGTAAGTCCGAGAAGAGCGAATAATTGTGTTCCAGCAAGCCAGAGCGACCTTCAAACGTGAGAGCATGTCTAACTACTGTTCTGACCTGCTGATGCGAATCCTTGGGGGGATACTGGCGAAAATCAAGGGCCCGTCGACACCGGTCGATACGTTTGCGGACAAATTGAGAATCATCGTCGAGGGTCTATTCCTAAAGCACATCCCTACGATGTGGCCGGCCACACCATATAGGAGATAGGAAATGCCGAAGCTCGTCAGATCTCCAACGAGGAGCTTATAGCAGCTGTGAAAGTGCTGCAGCTGAACGGGTCCGGGATTCCCAACGTGGCACTTAAAGCAGCGGTCCTTGAGTATTCAGATATGGTTGGCAAGGTTATGCAGAAATGCTTAGACAAGGGCCAATTTCTAGAAATATGGAAAATTCAGAAACTGGTGCTGGATACACTCGGTAAACTCTTGGAACGGGTTGTCCTCAACAGGGTTATGAGATGCACAGAGAGCGAGAACAGATTATCAGAAAGTCAGTTTGGCTTCCGGAAAAGAAAATAGTTAGTGGACGCAATTCTGGCGGTACTGAAGAGGGCCAAGAAAGCATTGAAACAAAAGCGTTGAGAGGATCGTTACTGCACCGTGGTCCCGGTTGATGTGAACAACGCGTACAACAGCGCCAGCCTGGGAGACTAATGCAACAACGCTGCACAGAATGCGGGTTTCCAGCTACTTGTGCCGGATTTTGAAGAGCTACTACCAAAAACAAGTAGGAGGTATGAAACCGACGCAGGCCCGAAGGAGTTAAAAATAACGGCTGGAGTCCCACAAGCTGCCATACTGGGTCCAATGCCTCGGAACGCGATACACGTCGGGGTCCTATCGCTGGATCTACCCAAGGGGGTTGTCCTAACATAAATAGGTGAGATGCAAGAGGAAGTAGAAATGCTGGCAACGGGGACAATTGGCTTGGTCGAAGTTTGTATGCAGGAAGTCAAGCTAAAGTTTGTCCATCACTAAACAGAGGTGCTACCAGTAAGCAACAGCAAAGCAGTCATGCACGCCAAAATCATTGTCCGGGGGAATTCCATAGCATCACAGCGAATGCCGAAATACCTGGGTGTAATGCTAGACGATCGGCTGAAGGTTCAACAGTCACGTCGATTATGCCTGCGAGAAGGTGACGAAAGCGAGCAATGCACTCACAAGAATTATGCTCAACATAGGGACCCAGATAGCCCGCTGGTCGAGGATCTTTTCGTAAAGGAAATTTTCTCGATTCCCAGGGCATAGAGTACTTCGTACCTGCCACACGATATACACATGCAAAAATGGTCAATCGGCAAACAAAGCTCTCAGTTAACGTGAAAGTGTAAGAAAGAGTAAGAACACTAATCTGAGAAGCAGGCTTTGTCCCAGTTGGGACGTAACGCCAGAAAGAAGAAGAGGAAGAAGGTGGTCCTAGGAGCAGTAAGAGGCGTCTTCTGGTTGGCGTATCAACATCGCTACTCAGATAGGGTGCAACAGCCTGCGGAATCGAGAGAGGTTAAACAGCGCGTTAGACTCATTTCCATGCGCGTACAAGAATTATTCCGATCTGCATCATCCTGACCGAAGTCATCGACTGCTATCAGGGAAGAGAAACCTTGGAGGCGAGGAAGTTGGCAAAATAAATTCGTTCGCTGGCTAAGTGGCAGCAAGAATGGGATGCCTACGATAAAGGAAGATGGACCTACTGCTCATACTGCATCTAGCGGCCTGGTGGACAGGGTGCACTGAAAAGTGTACTTCCACCTGGAGCAATTCCTGTCAGGTCACTGCTGCTTCAGGCAATATCTGCATCGATTCGGCCTTGTGTTTTCACCATTTTGTTCGAAGTGTACGGAGATTGAAAATACGCCTAAGAATGTTGTCTTGGATAGCCCGAAGGTCAACATAGAACGAACCACGGTGGCGACTGCGTTCGATGAGTACTTCAGCGTAGAAGGAGTGGTACACGGAATGCGATTCCGATTTTTGGAATGTGATGACCAACATGTCTGTCTTACAGGGAGCATAGCAGCGAAACAAGACGCAGAGAGCACTGCTTGGCGTCGAGTCGGCGGGACGCCGATGAACCGGAAGCCAACTTCCCACCGGAGTCATTGGATCGACCTCGGCCAACTGACTTGTCGAGGTCAATCTGTTGAAGAGAGAACATAAACCATCGGGCGCGAACTGAATAGGCTAGATCTTCCATCAGGGACTAGACCGAGTAGAACGAGCGTAACGTAGTATCGGTAATAAGTCATCGAGGTGCCTGCAAATCGGAATTGCAGAACCGACCCTGACACTTGGCCGACTACTATCGAGTCGGAGTAGACTAGATCCTCCGCCGGTACTAGTTGAGTAGATCGCGAAACAGAACAGGTAAATTGTCGTCGGGAGCCTGTGTACCGGAAGTTTCCCTCCAATCGGAATTGCAGGACCTCGGCATCTGCTCGGGCAGTAGGCTAAGTCCACTGACGAGTTCCTGTGACACGGAAGCTTTCTTCCATCGGAATCGCAGGACGGATCTGCCCGGATAGCATCGGTTCGGGATATTTCCCTGACGGCAATCTTCATCAAAGATAGATCAACCGTCGGGGGCTATTCTGAGCAGTACGAGCGTATCGCCTGCTTATGTCGTCGGAACGACAGTTAACCAGAAGCCATGCTCCAACCAGAATCGCAAGACTGACTTCGGAATTAAACCAGTCCACCCGAAGAGCATGACGACCAGACCAGTGGAGTCAAGCGCACTAACAAACACAGTATGTAGCATCTAACGTCAAAAGTCTCAAGTGACGTTGAAGAGCCAAATTGCAGCCAGAACGAAATTGCATCCTGGCGAAATTTTCATCGTAAGTGGTCGATCATATCAGATTCATTATGTAACAAACCTCACAACCAGAGGCGCTCGCATCGTTTTTCTTCGTGTTTGACATTTTACAGTAGCGCCTTCTGGTGGTCTTGTTGCACAAACATTGCTTCTTGGAACGTGCTCATCAGATGCTGACGGTGTGAATTGGACGATGGATTAAAAATAAATTTGTTCCAAGTTTTTCTCTTTTACCAGACTTTCGTCCGTAATAGACCTTTGAGTGAGAACCACAGAGCCTAAGCCCCATTAGCACCCCAGATAGCCGGGTAAGGTGAAAGTTTCTAGCTTTGCTGAGAATGCGAAAATTCTATTAAAAACATACTACTATATATTAGACTGGCCCACCTTAGTATGGGAGAAAAATAAAGTTGTATAATTCCACGGGGCACCCGCCAGGATTATTCTTTAGGATTAGAGGAAGACTTCCTGAAAGTTTCAGCTAGTGTCATTCTCAAAACACACCCAAGCCGTTCCCATAGGGGACGTTTTTTTTTTTTTTTTTCCTTCTAAGCAATGGGGGGATAATCTGCTCAACAGACTCCGAACCGAGGTCCGGGAGTGTGGGGTTGGGGACCATTTACTACGTACAAGCAGTAAACAGGACTACACCCCCGACCCACTAAACCATTTCCATTGCCGCCAAACCCTTCGTCTCTCCGGGACCACCAAGAAGGCATTGCTTCGGAGAGGGGCTATTGCACATCGCATCCTCCAGGTTAGCTGCGTAGCCATGCAGCAACGAACATCGATGACACGCTTATGGGGGTCCACCAAGGTAGCATGCTGGCGCATTGCCAGCTTCCCGGGTGGTCCTCACCTCCCATTGTCCGCTGAAGGCGGGCAGGGTCGACCACTAAGCCCGCGCCCAGCTGCACCGCAGGTATCAAGAACTGATACTGCGGGCTTCGCAATTTGACCTACTGAAGGCTCAGGCCCTATCAGCTAGCACCAGCTGGGATTGCTGACGAAGGGGCCTCCACCTGCCCCGAACAACCAGAGGCTCGTATCCACCCAGTAGGCCGGCGCCACGACAGCAGCGCTACCAGGATGTTCTCCCCGCGGCCACTTAATCGCTGTAAGGGTCGATTTCGACCGTAGGGCACCGGTATGACCTACGTAGCCGACTGCGAACCCTTGGACCACCTGTTGATTAGCGTCTGCACTAGTCACTCCTCGAGTCCACACGCCACCTCCTTTGGAGTTCCGAGACGATGTGGGTGATAGCCGATGAAACGGCATTCCAGCCAAACTCGTCTGCACACATCCTCTGGACCAAATTGTCCGGAGTCGTGTCCCGACCGCATGTGGCAAACATGCGGTCACGCATTGTGCGGAAACGCGGGCACACGAACAAAACGTGTTCCGCCGTTTCCTCTAAACCTGCACAAACTGGACATTCGGGAGAACCCGCATGACCGAAACGGTGTAGATATTGTCTAAAGCATCCATGACCCGAAAGGACCTGTGTTAGGTGGAATGTTAGTTCCCCATGGCGCCTATTGACCCAGATATCTAACCTCGGAATCAACCTGTGAGTCCACACTCCCTTGGTGGAACTGTCCCACGCACGCTGCCATTTGACCATGGAGGCCAGTCTGGCAGTCCTGCGTATGCCTCTTGTGCCGCGCATTTCGAAGCACTCTATGTCTTCCATGATAAGGATACCAATAGGCATCATACCGGTGATGACACAAAGTGCATCGTGTGACACGGTACGGTACGCGCTCGCAACCCTCAGGCACATTAGCCTATAAGTACTCTCTAGCTTGCTACGGTAGCTATCGGTACTCAAAGCCGTGCCCCAAGCCGGGCCACCATACCTCAGTATGGACGAGGCGACACTGGCCAGAAGCTTACGCTTGCTGGCGTACACCGCAGAGCTATTGGACATCATCCGGGACAGTGCCACAATAGCTGTGGAGGCTCTCTTGCAGGCATAATCGACATGGCTACCGAAGGTAAGCTTGTCGTCGATCATCACCCCCAAGTGTTTGACGGAGCGCTTCGAAGTGATTGTGCAGTCGCCTACACTGATCACCGCTTGCTGCACCGACTTTCGGTTGTTGACAACAACAGCCTCCGTTTTGTGGTGAGCCAATTCCAGTTTCCTGGAGCTCATCCACTCCTCCACAATTGCGATCGAGTGGGCTGCAGTCAATTCCACTTCTTCGATCGATTCACCGTAGACCTCCAGCGTAATATCGTCGGCAAAGCCAACGATGACCACACCCGCCGGGAATTTTAATCTCAACACCTCGTCGTATATGACATTCCATAACACCGGACCCAGGATGGAACCTTGCGGGACTCCTGAGGTTATGTGAAAGCACTTCCGACCCACCTCTGTGTCATAGACTAATACCCGATTCTGGAAGTAACTTCCGAGAATCTTGTACAGGTACTCGGGTATCCCCAGACGCAGGAGCGCATCAGCAATAGCCGCCCAGCTGGCACTATTAAATGCATTCCTTACATCCAGAGTCACTACTGCGCAGTAGCGAATACCCCTCCTCTTACGCTGGAGTGCTATCTCAGCGGTTTTCTTAACCGTCAGAATAGCGTCTACAGTGAACCTCCCTTTCCGGAAGCCGAACTGGTTGCCTGAGAGACCATTTACACCCTCGGTGTACCTCGACAGTCTGTTGAGGATGATCTTCTCGAGCACTTTCCCCACCGTGTCAATCAAGCATATTGGTCTATACGCCGACGGGTCACCGGGTGGTTTCCCCGCCTTTGGCAATAGTACCAGGCTCTGCCTCTTCCACGCATCTGGAAATACTCCCTCGTCCAGGCATATCTGCATAGCAGATCTGAACATACCGGGAGCCTCCAGGATTGCGACTTTGAGGGCCAGGTTTGGAACTCCGTCCGGACCTGGTGCCTTCCCCATGCTTAGGGATTTTGCAATCCCTACAAGTTCCTCATCAGTTACTCTATCCTCATCACCAGCCCCAATCCCCGGCTGTCCTACAAAAGGAGGCCATGGGCTAGGGTTGTGGCGCGGGAAGAGCCCCTCGATGATCCCCTCCAGCATCTGTGGAGACTGCTCCGTAGGAGCAATTGCACCTCTTGTCTTCGCCATTACGATCCTGTAGGCATCACCCCACGGGTTCGCGTTGGCACTCAGACAGAGTCCCTCGAAGCAGGCCTTTTTGCTTGCCCTTATCTCAGACTTCAGCGCGACTTTGGCAGCGGTGAACACCGCCCGTCGTTCTTCACGCTCCTGCTCGGTACGTGCTCGCTGCATCCGTCTCCTGGCCCGTAGGCAGGCACGGCGCAGGTTCGCAATAGCTTGAGTCCACCAGTATGTCGGTGGTCTCCCATTCCTAGGGTGGACTTTTCTAGGCATGGTCGCATCGCATGCACGCGTAAGCACCGCTACCAGTTCGTCCCCGCTTAGGCCGAGTAGGTTACGCTCACGGCGGAGCGCCTCCCTAAGTACTTCATCATTGAAGTACGATGTCTTCCACCTACGAGGGCTTGGCCTTGACCTAGCCGCTTCCTCAACCCGCTGCCTGCTGTTGTTGTAGTCGAAACTGTAGCGAACCGCCAGGTGGTCGCTGTGAGTGTAGGCATCGTCTACCCTCCAGTTCGAACTACTCGTAAGGCCAGGACTACAAAAAGTAACGTCGATAATCGACTCCGCTCCGTTACGGCTGAAGGTACTTTTGGCACCAACATTAGCCAGATCGACATCTAGCACGGCCAGTGCCTCTAGCAGGATTTGACCTCGCTGGTTCGTGTTACGG
This sequence comes from Aedes aegypti, assembly GCF_002204515.2. Taxonomy (NCBI): domain Eukaryota; kingdom Metazoa; phylum Arthropoda; class Insecta; order Diptera; family Culicidae; genus Aedes; species Aedes aegypti. The sequence continues at coordinate 148,384,941 of NC_035108.1, forward strand.
CTTCCCCATTCCACGGCCCAGGCATTGAAGTCACCCGCTATTACAACTGGCCTTCGCCCTGTCAGCGCGGTCGTCATGCAGTCCAGCATCTGCGTGAACCGCTCGGTCGACCAACTCGGAGGCGCAGAGCAGCTACAGAAGAGGACCCCGTTTACTTTGGCGATCACGAAGCCCTCGTAGGTAGTAGACACCAACTGCTGGACAGGGTATTTACCCGTTGTCCATATCGCCGCCATTTTTCCGGATCCATCCACGACCCAGTTGCCGTTGCCGGCGGGTACTCGGTATGGGTCCGATATGATGGCGATGTCCGTCCCCCACTCAGCAACTGACTGGTACAGCAGTTGCTGAGCTGCGTCACAGTGGTTCAGGTTCAGCTGCGTTACCTGCACTGTGGCTTTTCGTTGATGGCTCGTTTGAAGGTCGGGCACCTTGAGCCTCCCGTTGGGTGATTGTTGTTCACGGACTTGCCGGAACAAATCAAGCACTTGGGAGGGTTCTTGCAGCCTAGTGCCTTATGACCTTCCTCACCACAACGCCTGCACAACTTAGTCCTATCAGGGCCTTTACAGCCCCAGGACTTGTGTCCAGGTTCCCTGCACCTAAAGCAGATCACTGGTTGCTCATGTATGTTCAGTGAACATACTGACCAACCAACCTTGATCTTACCTACCTTAGCGGACTTATTTGCGTCTGCCACAGGTAGGTGTACTAAGGCCACCTGAGTACCTGCCGGACCTTTCCGTAGCTGAACGGCGGTGGTGGGCACCTGCACTTCGCACTGTTGCCGCAGTGCCGTGACGAGCTCTTCTGCGTTAGTGATCTCGTCAAGGTTCATCACCTTCAGAGTCACTGACTGCGTCAGAGCCCTCACTTCAACACCAGCGCCAAGGACCTCTTCCGCCAAACTTTTGTAGGCGGCGCCCTTGCGCTCCTTGTCGCGCTTAAGCTCGAGGATCATTTCACCTGTACGAGTGCGTCTGACACTGCGTACGTCGGCTCCTAGATCCGCAAGCTTCGCGTCACTGCGCATCGCCTTCAGGACTTCCGAGTACTTGGACTCTTCCGTCTTGATGATGATCGCATCACCCTTTTCGCGCTTGGCACCTACCCTCCTACCTTTCTTAGGTCTGGTATCCCTGCGCTCCTGTTTCTCCTGTTTCTTCTTCTTCTTCTTCCTCACTACGGTTGTCCAGGGGGCGTCCCCTCCCTGCTCCGCCCTGGCCTGTGGTGATGGAGGACCTCTCAAAGGTCGCAACCCCCTGTTCCCATCACTCCGTGAGGGGCCAGCCTTTTCGGGCCCACCCTTCTCGGCTTTCCGGGACGCCTGGCTGGGGTCCGATTTTCCGACACTTCTGCCGGTTTTCGGGGTCAGTATCCGCCTGGCCTTACGAGCGCCGCCGGGTAGCTCCTCCCCTGACGGCTGCCTCGCGCGCTTCTGCGATTGCTTGCTGTAAGCATTCGCTTCCACGCTTTTGGGGCTGCCCGCGAAAACGAAGGGTTCCGTCTGGGTAGACTTCGGCACCTTCAGTTCCACGGGTTCTGCCGCAGCCACAGTCACCATGGGTTCAGCATGGTTCTGCTTGGCCGCCAACATTGACTTACGAAGTCTAAGCAAGGCCTGCTTGAGGTCCTTGCTGATGTTAGACTTCGAGGACGCAAAGTCAATTATGGAGTCGAGCTGCTGTGCAGCCACTTCCATCGCAGAGAGCCCATCTCTACTTTTATTGATGGCCCTCATCAACCACGCTCCATTCATAACTTCACCCGATGCATTAGCCGGGGATGAAATATGGGTTCCAGCACTGGCACTACGTGCACTGCTGCCTCCTCCTGCTTCTACTCTCCTCAACGGAGATCTAGCTAGCCCACTTCTTGCGAAGGGGTTCGCTTCCCTACTACTGCTACTACCTGCACTACTACTATTGTTTTGATTAGATATTGTACTCATTTTTGAATCCCACGAGTAGCACGGGAAAAGAGGTCCACCACGCCAGAGCCCTGCATTAACGCGGTAAGGGACAATATACTGTGAGGGGTGCCCAGGTGCCCCACAGGCTCCGTTAATGGCCGAACATCTTTTTCACCCCTTCGACCATTCATTCCTCAGCACGGTTTTTCGCATCACACCTTGAATTGGGGTTACCCCGTTTGGTGGACTCTTACCACCGGAACGGGTTGTCCGTAGTTCTATTCTGGACGCCGAAACTACACGGCATAGGGGACGTTAGCCACAAGGAAGTGACGTTTCAAGTAATACTGTTTAATATGGTATGCCCTCTTCAACATCTAATCCAATTTCTCTCGCCGTTCCCTTACGGTACCTATCCATCTAGTATTCATTGCTTTCTTCTCCATGCTCTCTCTTACTTCGAGCAAAATGGACCGATATGCCGATAAACAAATTCACAATAAAATTATCACGGTCGATATCTTTGTATGTAAAATAACAAACGGCTAAAAACAAAAAACGCAGTTCATAGATAAATGATCATGTGTGTGGCTTATCGGGGAGAAATACACATGATATGGACAAACTATCCATGATTGTGTAATGATTCCCCAATAATATAAGCCATCGATCGATAGAACCTGCTTGATCGTCAAACAGTACTAGGGCGCTTGAAACCTCCTTCCTTTTGGCTGTCTTGGTAGTGTCATTCTCAAAACACACCCAAGCCGTTCCCATAGGGGACGTTAGCCACAAGGAAGTGACGTTTCAAGTAATACTGTTTAATATGGTATGCCCTCTTCAACATCTAATCCAATTTCTCTCGCCGTTCCCTTACGGTACCTATCCATCTAGTATTCATTGCTTTCTTCTCCATACTCCCTCTTACTTCGAGCAAAATGGACCGATATGCCGATAAACAAATGAAAAATATAACATTCGAAACTTCCACGATCCACCAAAATCCACATTGATGCACACGGCCCATCTACCTACTTATCCGAGCAGCCAAGTAGCGAACACCAATTTTTCCCAACACTAACGCCTCTGATTTTAGTAGTCCCATCAATTTATCTCGAGTCGCACTCTCCGAAGCATGGGTCGGCATCAGTTAAATTTAATCTTTCGTTTTTTTTGTTTTTCTTCGAAAACCCTCTTCAGTGGGCTTGGTAGTAGGGGGTCGCAAAACTCATCGTACACTTGGACATTTTTTTTTTCTTTTCCTTTACATAATCACTTAATGAGCACTCCCCGCATTCGCACACTTAACGGTTGTATTTTGCTTCTTTTTCGCACACACATACATGGGTTTGTGCAAAACCTTCTTTTCCTTAACAAATTGACAATTTCTGCTTACTTTTCTTGTTGGCTTCTTCTTGTTCTTCCTCTGCTGCTGCTGCGGCGAGTTGCTACTTGAAACACTTGCTTATAACTTCAGTGTGTATAAAACTGTCAACGGTCGGAGCGGACATTCAATTTACACGCCTGCTAAATTGTTATCAATTTTTTATCTTTTCTTCACCGTGTGCACAAACTTTTCATACTTTTGACTTCTTGGTTGCTTTTGATGGCTTCTCACTTCTTTATTTTTCGGCGTTGCTTGCTCTGTGTCGAAATTTATGATTATTCACTTTTCATTCACCGGAGAGTTTAACTCTTTTCCTTTAAACTACTACTATGGCGCTGCACTTAACTTCGTTATGGCACTTGGAAGATGGACGGATATCGTTACGGACTTAAAATAATGATGTTTAAAAGAAAATAACAGCGGCAAGAATCTCAAAAATTTCTCCCTTTTGCAGTATTTCCGCTTAATATCACACTTGGTTGAAATTCAGCAATTCTCTTCTCTCGTTTTATTACACTAACACAGTTTAAGTAAAAAATATACGTTCCTATCTAAACACTTAACAAACGTCACTTGGAAGCCCTGTCATTCGATTTTTTTGTCAGTCGCTTGGCGCCTCAGCTATTCATTGGCAATTATTATTTTTCACAATCCTTCGTTCATTCATCATATAATCCGAGCCTTCTAGTAGCTGCCGGCTTGGATATTACTGTTAGTGCTGCTGTTTGGGGCCGACGGGGCTGCTGCTGCCATTAATTCCATCGGCTTTTGCATATTAATTCCCTTGTTTTCGAACGGTGCTTTTTTCCATCCGATGACGACGAATGGCTGCATGCAGTTTTAACGGCTAGAAGCTTCGTGTGGGGGTCTCTCAGTCTTGGCTTTGTCCTGAGCTCGCCTGAGGTGGACGACAGAGGCGACGTTGTTGTTGGGCCGGGGGAAGGTCACACTGTGGAAGAGAAACCGAATGCCGGTAGGTTAGTTAGATTGTCGATGAATATTAAATTATAATTTAGAGTTGCACTGGTTGCGAAAAATATATTTATTCACTGTTTCGTGTCGTTCCGAACATTAAGGGTGTGCAATATTTGGAATGGTGTTATTGGGCCTACAATTGAGATGCAATGCCAATGAAAATTTATCATTGCATTACACTTGCTATCTGTAATGGAATAAAACATGTCCATGAAGTTTTCTCTAGTTTTGAACTGGTTTTTATTTTTTGATGATTGCTGATGATTGAATGATGGTTCTTTGAGCCTTTGGAATGTTACAGATTCTGTGTTTCGTTCTGTTTCGTACAGCAATGGAAAAAAATGCATATCGTATACCCTTAACGATCATATGCAAACAGTTTACAAGTAATTAAAGAGCATTCCAGCAGCAGCAGTGTCTACGTATGCCTAGTAGTTTTGCAGGCCGATCTGCTGTCCACGCGTTTGATAGGTGTTGTGAGACATAGCGAATAAATTACAAATGCTAATTGTAACCCGCGGAGCTATCATTCTCGCTCGCTGCGGCCAGCGACAGATCGGAAGGCGGCCTAGTCCTTGTCGTAGAGCGAGATACATAATAAACGACCGGCGGAAAATGATGGATTTGATGGTTGCCCGTTTGTAAAGGCTTTCGTGGCTCGGTTATTGCGCATCGTATTATATTAGAAGAATTGTATAGTTCTCAAGGCAGTATTTTAGGAGCAATATTTTCACATCTGACTCACTTAAGTTACCTCAGGGATGTCAAAAATCCTCGTTTGCGGATGGCACAGGCCTATCCGCCAAAGGACAAAACCTGCATGTCATCTGTAGTAAATAGATTGCAAAAAAGTTTGGATATTTTTTCTTCATATTTGCAAAACGGAAGATTTCTTCTAATGCTTCCAAAACTCAACTAATACTATTCCCACATGAACCAAAAGTTCTTTATTTGAAACCTCCAAGTAGACATTGTTGTTGAGGGGTTACAATAAATTGATCAGATGCAGTAAAGTATCTAAGGCTCATGCTAGATACAAATTTAACTTTCAAAATCACAATGATGGTATTCAAGCAAAAAGTTACAAATATAATCAATGTCTGTGTCCACTTATCAAAAGATAATCAAAACTTTGTCTTAAGGACAAGTTTTTGATCTTCAAAAAAATTTTCAAACCAGCCATGTTGTCACCAAGGCTAATATCACCACAGATCTCTCCATAGTTACTGCGGAAGGTGCTACATTCTGAATTTTATTTTAATTGAAAGCACCCTCGAATCACTCTTTGCCCATTGAATCCCTCCGTGAGCCAATGCCGTCCGAAGCGGGCCTACAGTCGTCGTCGCACAGTGCCCACTTCTCGAACTCTCAGCATGACTTCCTAATGTGCGGAGGCGTGTGCCAATTTAAATATAAATTCAAAAATAATACTCCCAATCCGATGTCGAAATGCTGCTCAAATTGGCGGAGAACTAAATAATAAAATCGGAGCCTCGTAGTGTGTTCGAGGGTCGCAACACTACCATTAGTCGGTCACTATGGGCGATCAGGTGGTCAAAAATCGAGAATATGATTCGCTCCGTTGGACTTTTTTTGTTCATCGTTTGATAGAAAGCACTTGTATAAAAACATTCCTGAAATATATTTGAGACAATATTAGAGCAAGATTTTTTGTAGTTATGTTGGCAGAGAAGACAAAAGTAAGATTTTGTAAGAAAAATAAAGATCGCATTGCAAAGACAAGGTATTTGTTATTTACACAACCGCAATTTTTTATACAGATCATCATACACTGATCGAAAACAACTATCTCATAAATAAAAAAAAAATTTCTTCAGTGCGGATAAATGTAAAGACTGCACGGAGGAAATATATGTATTTAACCATTGCACATCCCATTTTTTTAGCTCAAATTGTCCTAGGCTAACTGTTTTTCTCAATTATAGGGAAATAACCAAATTTTTTTGGCAGCCACATTTCACGAAAACCACCCATAGTGCGGTCGGGGTAATCGGGAAGTGTCGCGTGGGCGAACCAAAAATTTACGTTTGCTCCGTTTAATGCGCTTGTTTATGGTCTGTCGGAATTATTAGCGCTCTGAACATGGTTGGTCGGTCACGTTTCCTTCGGGGAAGAATATGTCAGCGTATCCTACTGTTTCGAATTGGTGATTTTTATTGTTCGAACTTCGAAGGCATCGCACATTTGACTGCATGCTGATTGACTTGTAGTTTTTTCCTGGACCAACCATTAAGATGACGGTGTCGAATGATTCGAATTTCAGTTTTATTCTCGAGCAGTTCACCAGGGGCGGTAGTTTTATTATGATGTGCAATTTGGAAATTGGAAGGCAAAAAAATCTGTTGCAGAATTATATGAAATTCATGGTCATAGTAAAAAAAATCAAGGATAACGCAGAGCATTCACTACTGCATGAGAGGAAAGAAAACCAAATATGGATTTAGTGTAAAACTACAATCAATATTGTATCAAAATGCAAGTAGAAACTATCATCCTAATTTGGTACAACAAATTTAAGCTTTGATTAACAATTTGTTAACAACATATTACATTTCATTTTCCGTAGCAGTTCAGAATTTATACAGGTGAGTTGAGAAGAAAAAATAACGCTTTCAATTTACAAATTGTCACCAGACATCCGCGAAGATCTCTGAAAGATAGTTATCAAAAATATTGCTAGACATTTACAATAATCATTGTGTGGAAGTTACTATGAATATTTTTGAAATTGACTAACAGGGTTGACACTACAATTTTGAAAATTTCTGGGTGTATTCAAAATCAAAAGTGTGGTAAAGTCAGGCATTCACCATTGATCGTAATTTTGGCAATCCAAATATAATACAACGTAGAAAATATGAGTATGAAATTAATATTTTCACGTCAACCAGAAAATAACACTAGCTTCAAAATTTTATATTCAATTTCAATATGAAAACACTTAAAAGTTAGCTTAGCCTGTTTCAAATCAATCAAGCTGCAATTTATAGGACATGTAATAATATGAAAATCATATTCACAAAACTGTTTCAGTAATGGAAAATTACTTCATAAGAATTAGTCTAGATCAAGGTATTTTTAAGACAGGTACAGCAATCTAAGCAGTCAGTGAATGATGTGGATGATATTATGTATACCAGAAAAATAACTGAATTTGTTAATTTCACACACTTCTTTACAGCATGCATTTCGAAGATAGGAACAGAATCAAACGAAGCTTTTGATATTATGGAGGATTGTGTTATTTTCACGATATTCAACCGATGTTAATATGTTTATGTTTGGAAGGAAGTAAACTAGAAGATTCAGGTATTGTGTTCATTACATATTCTTCAAAGGCAAGCAGTTGATAAAAGATTCTTGATCCCTCTATGTTATTTTTTGCGGTACAATCGACAGAGGGACAGTTTTGAAACCATTTATTTCCATTTAAATCGCAGGCGTCTTTTCCCAACGTTATTCTCAACGTATCACCGTCAGCTATTATTTACTTTGCTTTAACGAGTAAACTGGTTCAAACCCATTGCGGTTTTTTAAGATTAATATCGTCATCGGTTAACATAAAGTTGGTTGTTGAATGACGTTCTCGAAACGAAATAAAAATTGAGAGGAAAAAGTTGCTAGGATCTCAAGACTTGCTAACCTGATGGAGCAACGTAAGCTCGCCAGCTGTCAGATTGCTTCCCAATATGGCGGATTGCCCTGAATGACACATTGAATTACCTCCCTTCTAGATACCTTGGTCTGGACAAACTCAGCTAATAGCAAGTTTCATAAGGAAGATACAACTTAAGTCACTAAGTTAAAAATAATATAATACTTACGTATCGAAAATTTACGTTGAGGGTAGTTATAAGCATTGTAATAATGATTATTAGAAAACCTTCTTTGTTACATTAATTGACGCAGTTATGTCTGCCTGAATTGAAAAAGTCTGTCAAAATAAGCAATTTGTGTTTCTATCAATAGAAGGTCTGGCTGTGCAAGATGAATCTGACAGAATGGCAACCCTGCGTCCGAAAGTTATCAAAGATCTCTTCTACAGATATCAGTAAAAATGCTTTTCAAAAATCCTACTGATAGATTCGAGAACATTCTACCATTGATCTGAGTTGAAGCGATGAAGTAATTTATATTTGTATTGGAGTATTTTTTTTAACCTGTCACACGGCAACTTGACTACAAAGATTCTCAATGAAATCTGACAAGATTGAAGTCAAAGATACGCTAGAAATTTTCTCATAGGAACGTTCCTTATTGCATTTTAAAATTCAACTTAGAAAAATACTAAGCAACACCTGTGAGATACCAATGAACCACGTACCGTAGAAGAATGTGCATTGAAAATTACATATTCGTACGACAAAATCAGAATCACACAATAAGTCAAACTAATTTTAACACAAATTGTACATCGATTCATTATTACCTAGCTTTGTTAACCATCAATGTCGTAAATAGTAAAATTTAGGGTCGCGTCAAGTTGTATAAACTGACAGATCATATATCAATCTGAAATGACAAGGAATGAAATCTGAGTTACTTAGGCAAATTTTGATATCCAAGCTTGGTATTTTTTGACGGTGGGCTTCGAAGAATAAAGGCTCCCCCAAATCAACGCGATTTTTTCAGCGACATCGATGAAAAATCGCCGCAATTCCGCCGTTGTGTCGCTGCAAGTACTCTTATATAATACTATCTAGCTAGACCAACGCGACAAAAATCGCAGCGAAATCGCTCCTCCGTGGCTTGGGCACGCTCATAAAACTGTGCCTGCAGCGAATGGATGCGAGTGGATACGAGTATCTGACACTGAAGTAGACTGCAAGTGGTAGTCGAAATACGCGTATCTGTCAAAGATAAGCATTTAGGAGCGATATTAAAAGTACCCCATCTACTTTTAAGTTTCTCTATTGAGATTCTGCTCAGACGATTCGAACATTAATAAGAGATGATGAAATATATTAATTTCTCTTAACCCGTATAGGCCTGAGTGAAAGAAAAATTACTAAAACTCTCACCGCTCGGCGAATCCTCGACGGATTTAAATGATTTTTTGCCAGTATACTTTTACACATATCTAGTTTCTAAAAGTGGTAAAAGGATATCGGGAATGTTCATGTGGCTGGAGTTATTGCGGTGAATCATTGGGTCAGGTCGGGTGACAAGAGTTCTGTGCTTCTGTACCCCTGGAGGTAGGCAAATTTCAAGTCACAGATAATTTCCATAATCGGCTATAATGTGGCCACTATATCAAAAAGTTTTAAGAAAAACGCATCAGCGTAAACCTTCTGATTATCGTTTAAATTTAATAATTATGTTAACTGCATTTGATTGATCCAACAAATGATCATTTTCGGGTCTCCGGGATGCCTTAAATTAATGATAAAGTGCACAATTTGTATCTTAACATCTGTGCCAAGCTTATGGGAGCGTTTGTTTATAGCACCCTGGAAGTAATTCGTAAAACTAAAATTGTTACTTAGGATACTTTTAGAGATTTGAAATGGTTTAGTACCTAACTAATCTACAGCCGGTTCTTCAGGGCATCCGAGTGGCCGCATCTGGTACACTCTAAACCAGTGTTTCCCAAACTTTTTTAACTTTCGCCCCCTTGAGATCAACATATTTTAGAATCGCCCCCCAGATTCTTCTTCTTCTTACCATTACGTCCTCATTGGGACACAGTCTGCTTCTCAGCTTAATGTTCAATGAGCACTTCCACAGTTGTTAACTGAGTGCTTTCTAAGTTGCCTTTTTCGCATTCGTATATCGTGTGGCAGGTGCCTACTGATACGTATATACTGTGCTATGTTGGAGTTTTGATCAATATCTTAGCATAAGTGTACCGTAAATTGCTCAAAATGTAAATTTGACTTATGGTAATTTACTTAATAATATCAACCAAATCTGTCAGAAATGCGTTATTAAAAGTCCTTCGTGGTTTAAAGGCTTTTCACTAAGCTGCGACTATCGATATAATCTTGCTTCACTTCCTAATTTTCAATCTCAGGAAATACAAGCCGAATATCAGTGAATCATGCTTCGTAACCTTCGTAATGAAGGAATTTTGCTAGCTGAATCTCAGATGAAATTTAAAAAAAACGAGATTTGCATAACCAAGCTTGTGAAAAAAAAACTTATGTGACGATTATGATGATTTCTCACATTATTTTGCTTCAAAAATGCTTCTAATGATATCTGTAACCATAAATAAGATCAACGTTATCGATCGGAAAAACTCTTAGATGCACATTTATGTTTTAGAAGAAGAAGAAAAAGAATGAATGGATAATACTAACGTTTTGTGTGTGGGTTTTTAAGACATTAACACGTCAATGCTTCCAGTGGACGGTAAAGTCCTTCTAAGAAAGCACCACACTAAGCAACGTCCAGTGACTCAGTCGGATAACCTTCCTTACGAAAAGTTTTGCGGACAGAAGCGGGAATCGAACCTACACTAGTTGACACGATGCGGTCAAATGCCTGACGGCACTAACCGCACGGCTACGAAGCCCACATTTTGTCTATGATGAATATCCAATAGCCCATACATTAAAATTTTCGCCCCTTTTCGACTGTTTTCGCCCCCCAAATTCAGAATTAAAAATTATCGCCCCCCTGGACCTGAAAATCGCCCCCCGAGGGGCGAATTCGCCCACTTTGGGAATCACTGCCTAAACGGTGCAAATCTATTATTTTCAATGTTGAATATCAGATCTTAATGATTTATGCCAATTAAAATGATTACCATTGGAAATAAATAAAGATAACTTGGCATGTACCAAAAAATCGCCTTTTTTTACCCGACTTGACCCAGTAACCCACCGCAAAAACTCCGGCTACAGGAGTATTTCCGAGTTCGTCTGGCCGCTTTTAGAAACTAGACATGTGGGCCAGTATACTGACAAAAACTTATTTGAATCCGTTAAGTATTCGCTGAGTGGTAAGGGTTTAAGTATTTTTGCTTTCACTCAGGCCTATACGGGTTAAAATGCATTGTTGACCATCAAACATCAGCCCATAAAAACACAATGCCTTTTGACCGAACAATCATGACACACAGTGGGACGAAACTGAAAATTGACGGTCAAAACCTCTTAGAGGCGTTTTAGCCCATAGGTGTCTTCGGGACATTATTTTGAATTAGCATCCCGAGTAATAATATAAAATAATATTTATATTAGACTAAATAGGGCACCCGAGCAAAATATTTTTTTAAAAAAATATTTTTTGGGCGGTCATTACTTCAGCAAAGTTTTAGTTCTTTTTATTTTCAACAGCTTTGCTGAACATACTTGATTTTTTTGACTTCGTTTTCACGGTTAAATTTTTAAATTTAACCAATTTTACCATAAATATCAGTTTGTTGACCATTTCTATGCTCAATGTGCAATTTACGAACATGACATGTTCTACAACATTTTCTATATTACAAAATACACAAATTTGCTGAATATACCAAAGTTGTGAAATCTTCACATTCCAAGATATAATGAAATTATGTTAAAATTTATATAATTTTCGACCATTTTCCTAAGCAAGTTTCTTCTGAATCGGCACTTTTCGGCAGCCATATTTAGTATACTTTGATGCCGTATTATATCAGTTAAAGCCCAATGGCAACAGAATGATTGGGTCCCACAGGGCTTACTAATTTCAACCATTTTTTGAGAAGCATGGAATTTTATTTGGACATCAGATAGTGTTTGACCTTTTGTACGCTCATAGTGCAAACAATAAACTTGGGATTTCTTATATCACAAATCTTAACAACTATGTCGAAGACATCTATATAAGCTGACAAGCTATCAAAAAACAATGTTTTATTAAAATAAATACTATTTTTGAGAATTTACTAGGTAGGTTTCTCATGTATCAGCAATTTCGAACACAAGCTCCGGCACAACGAAATGGTTGAAAATGGTAATGGTTGGAAAATGAGAGGAATTGTGTATAACAGGCGAAATTATGTTTTACTCTCAATATTTTTTGCATTTTATCATAAAATACATATGATCGGTGTTCAGACAGACTGGACCAGATGATATTTTGGTGTCATAGAGATATGTTGGTAACACGATTTTTGATTTTTCTGATGGTATTTTGATACAGACGTATCATCAAAAAGATAAGTTCCATCATAACAACAAATAATGCAAATGTTTTGATATTTTGAATGCCTGGTGTTTTCCTAAAATCATTAAAAAAAAGCACTTGGTTCAGTTTGTTTGAACACCGACCATATTGTTATTTGTTTTTAAATTTTTTACGCATTGTGACCATAGCCAAATTATCGTCGACAACTACGATTTTATGCAAAAATTGAGCAGTTTTAGTGTGATAAAGGTGTTTTCTAATATGTTATTTTATGATATAAATAATACAGAGTATTGCACTGTGAGTATACAAAAGGTCAAAAAATTATTTAAGATCAAAATTCCAAGCTCGTCAAAAAAATGGTTGAAATCAATAAGCCCTGTGAGACCCGATCATTCTGTTGCCATGGGGCTTTAACTGATATAATACGGCATCAAAGTATACTAAATATGGCTGCCGAAAAGTGCCGATTCAGGAGAAACTTGCTTAGAAAAATGGTCGAAAATTATAAAAATATTAAAATAATTTCATTATATCTTTGGATGTGATGATTTCACAGCTTTGGTATATTCGGCAAATTTGTGTATTTTTAAAATATATAAAATGTTGTAGAATATGTCATGTTCGTAAATTGCACATTGAGCATGGAAATGGTCAAAAAACTGATATTTATGGTAAAATTGGTTAAATTTACAATTTAACCGTGAAAACGAAGTCAAAAATATCAAGTATGTTCAGCAAAGCTGTGGAAAATAAAAAGAATTAAAACTTTGCTGAAGTAATGATTGCCCAAAACATATTTTTTCAACAAAATTTTTTTGCTCGGGTGCTTTATTTAGTCTAATATAAAAATTAGTTTTTTATTATTACTCGGGATGCTAATTCAAAACAATGTCCCGAAGACACCTATGGGCTAAAACACCTCTAAGAGGTTTTGACCGTCAATTTTCAGTTTCGTCCCACTATGTGACAGCTGCTCACAGTGCAATGAGAATATATACTAAGGTGTGGAAGAAGAAGCAATGGCTATGTATTAGTAAAGAGAAAAAACGTAAACAAAAATAACTACGTCACTAATTTACACGGCTTCTTATGGCAGCTCGCCCGCTTGTAGTTGTGAAACATTTTGCACCGTACACGGATGTCACGCACACTAAATGTCGTCTTCCTCACCTCGGTATATATTCTCATTGCTCACAGTGCAGCGAAAACAACACAATCAAAGGCACCGTTTCCTGAGCATCACGCACACATTGATGCGTACAAGCTTTTTTTCTCAGTACGACGGATTGAACTTTGTTTACATTCTTAATTATAAGCGGTCGTTGAAGAAATTTACTTAAATTTCGAGAATTATGAAAGTTTTACGGTGTGTGATTGGAATGAATTCCTTCAGTGAAGATGTACGAAGGTTTTCCATAGTGAAAATAAGTGCCCGGCGAAGTAAGTCACACAGGGGGGCGGGAAGAAACTTGTATCGAAAAGTGCTGTGACTCGGTCGATCGCTAAGCATTTCTATCAAATAGTGTTCGTCCATACGATTTCGGTGAAAAAAGTGCAAAGTTGATCATTGAACTGACGTTATTCATCGAAATACAGTAGTTTTATTACAGTTTTGGTGTACAATTGTATGAAAGCTTTCACAAAAATACACTTAGAAAATTAATCTATGTGGCAGGCAAGTTTGTATATCGGTAGTAGTGGAAACATTTTAAGTTTGATACGATGAATAATAGCGATTACAACGAAGTAGAAACCCTAATGGAATTTAAACATAAAATAAAATAAAAATCATCCATTGGAAGCTGAGAAGCAAATCTTTTTGGAGTTATGGCTGACGCATGATTTCATTATGAATAACATGCAAATTACATGATACAGCAAAGTGAAATGACCGAGTGAAATATTGTAACAACTTCATTAGTATCCCGAAACATGACGTCCCATACACCGAGCAATAAACGCAGCAGTTATTTAATCCCAAAGCCACAGGAAAAAAAAAAACAACAACCCCGCTGTAAAAATTCCAAAAATGGCCGCTCGCGAAAAAATATCGCTCGCGGCGTTAAAATTAATGTTCCTCATTAGCCCGAAAAAAAGGCGTTCTCGGGGGTTCGCTTTTACCTTTCATTCAGACCATTTTTCAACCAAAACGCAAATCCTCCTGCGCCACCATCACAAAATATTTCGGCGGGCGGTTTTGCTGATCGCCGCCGTTATTTTATGTGAACTGCTTTTTTGGTGGTTTTGAAAATGAGGAACAACAAAAAAAAACATCGAAATCCGAAACGAGCTTTGGCATTAAAATCGTTTCTCCCTGATTGGCACCTGACAAGACGATATGCCGCAAAAGGGTCGCCCTGATGGTGAAAGAGAGTTGGTTTATCGTTTCTTTGCGGTTATCGATTATCAATATTATTATGTGACACCGCCGTCGTCGTCGTCAGCGAAATTCAAGCCAAAACCTCCGAATGGATGCACGACTTTCGACTGTTGGGTTTTTGATGTGCAAACAAATATATTTATTAAGCCTGTCCAATTTTTCAAAATAAGGTCTTTGATTTTTAAATTCACACCTGTATCTTGACTGGCATCCTCAAAGTAGTATTCGGTCCATATTTAAATAGATTTAATTTAATTTGAGAAGTGGTTTGAAAGTAATAAAGTTTGTATAACTTCACTGATTTAGCTTCAGGGACCTTGCCGCCTATAAATCTTAAAACTTTGAGTCAAGCTTTGAGATTTCTATTTTTATTTGATTTAAATTGAGACCAGCACACGCCTTTTTGGTTTTGAGAAGCTTTGAAAATGAAACCGCACCCTAGTGCGGGACCCTTAAATCTGAGAACTGTCTTAAAATGTGGACAGGCCAAGCTCTTATGCATCCACGCCGGGAGGATTATATTCCAACGGCGTTTGAATGAACCGTGACTGGGTGATTTGGAAGGTTGATCGAATGGAACATGATTTGACGGGCCAGTGCACGTTTCGACTCGAGAGCACATAATTAGCTATTGAATTCCATATACGGGGTCAGCCATCTGACTTAATCTAATGATTGTTCCAAAGAACACAATCCTAATTTATTCGTTTCTTCTGTCAACGTTCCTTGCACTCGTCACACTTTCGATAATGTACTCTAATAGTACAAGCGACGAACCTCCTCCTCCACTTTGCCATTTTCCGTTCGTCGTTTATGAACATGTCGAACATATTGGCCTGATGTAGGGAATCAACTCTCGGTACAGGTAACTGCAATTCAACTCTGTCGCAATTTAATGGCGCTTTAAATGTGCTCCTCTAATTCTGAGCCTGAGTCTGCAGCTACCAGCCCGATTCCATACCGCCTATTGGTTGGGAAACACTTAACTCAATCAATTCTCTATTAAATAACCATACGAACTTTTGCGCACCTTAAACTGCACTCCGATCGAAGCTTGTCGAGGCGTCGGGGGTTGGCTACAGTGCTTTACCTAGATGTTTTCATAAATTTACCAAAACATGTGCACTTTGTACCCCGTAACAGCAAACACACACACAGCTCACGGAGACTTGCCGTAAAACCCAGCAAGTTATTCGTCGATATGGCTGCGAGTGATAGACCGTTCCATTGGCTTCTCTCGCTTGCGAAAATGCAAAAATTGAAACACATTTTAGACACTATCTTGTAACAATCTTAATTCAATAGTATTCGTCCGCAGCACCTTCGCTTCCTCCCCAAAGCCATCTCCAAAGCAAATAGCTTATTTCGTGTGACTGCACGTCGCTGAACCCGGGTAGGCTGCTGCACATGCAGTTGCAATTTCATTCATCCACGATTTTGCTGTTCTGTCGGAGTTGTACGACCCACCTCTTCCGCATGTGCTGGATATACCACTGCAACATTCCTCTCACCGGAGCGTACCATCGAGCTAAACATTTCGAAGATCGCGTGAGTGATCACCCGAATAGAGGCGTGCTTCGGTATGCCTTCTATCGAAACGTATAGTGCACTATTGGTTGATTGCTTGACTCGGTCATAGTAGAGTTTTTAGGAAAGGTGGCTACAGGATTCATATTCTATGTCTATATCCATAGCAGAGAAATTAATGAGGTGAAGATGAATCAATGACACACCTCGATTTTTGAAGAGCACAAATATAAGGGACCAAATAACCGATCATAATAAGAATTCGATTGCTCTTGAACCCTTGACGAGGGGTTTCGATTCATCTATACAGCCATTCCATGAAAAACCGATCTAGTGGGTCTCCGAATACCGTGCAAATTTGCTATTTTGTTCCTTATCCGAAATAAGGATACACGTATTTTTGGATTTTTTTTATTAGGGTGACCATTTCCGAAATAGGGTGACCAGAAAAATCGCGATTCTGCAAAATTTTTGTTTTAAAAAATAATTCTAACATTTGAACCGTTTGACCGATTTTCAATCTTTTTGAACGAAATGAAGGCTAAAGATTTTGACTTTTCGGGAAAAATATAAATTTTCACAAAAATTGTGTTTTTACATGAAAAAACTCAATTATTTCCGTTTTTTCGTGTTTTGAAGGCCTCGGGACCAAAGGGGCTATTGCTGCTCTCATTTTTTCTTAAAAGTTCAGAAAATTTTACGTATACTATCAAATTTTCAGCGATGTATGTTTTTTTAGTTTTTCAGATATATTTTTTTGAAAATAAAAAATCAATCATCTTACATCGGCACACACTGTAGATCTCAGCGCATAAAATTTGTAATGTTTAAAAAAAAAACATAACTTTTGAACAACTCAACCGATTTCCAATCTTTTTTTATGGAATGAAAGCTCAAGGTCTTAACTTTTCAGAAAAAATAGAAAAAAAATAGAAAACTTTGAAAAAAATTTTTTTTTATTTTTTCACGTTTAAACATATTTTTATCAGATTTTTCAATTTTGTCTGAATAGTTGAAATTTTAAGCTTTCATTCCATACAATAAGGTTGGAAATCGGTTAAGCTGTTCAAAAGTTATAATTTTTTTTAAACATTACAAATCTAATGCGCTGAGACCTACAGTGTGTGCCGATAAAAAATGACTGATTTTTTATTTTCAAAAAAATATATCTCAAAAACTAAAAAACATACATCGCTGAAAATTTGACAGTTTACGTAAACTTTCAAGAAAAAATGAGAACAGTGACAGCCCCTTTGGTCCCGAGGCCTTCAAAACCTGAAAAAACGGATACTATTGAGTTTTTTCATGTAAAAAACACAATTTTGTGAAATTTTATATTTTTCCCGAAAAGTCAAAATCTTTAGCCTTCATTTCGTCTAAAAAGATTGAAAATCGGTCAAACGGTTCAAAAGTTATAATATTTTCTAAAATAAAAATTTTGCAAAATCGCGATTTTTCTGGTCACCCTATTTCGGAAATGGTCACCCTAATCAAAAAATCCAAAAATACGTGTATCCTTATTTCGGATAAGGAACAAAATAGCAAATTTGCACGGAATTCGGAGACCCACTAGATCGGTTTTTCATGGAATGGCTGTATATGTAAAATCAGTAAAAAATATTAAAATCAATGGTCGTTTTGTAAGAAAATCGACACAACGATGCATAAGAATTGTTATGACCCTCTGAAATGAAAGAGTCTTGATTGCTTTTTCTAAACGACCTGCTGCCTGATCACTGAATGATATTGTTTAAATAAATAGTTGAAATAAAGTGAGCAAATCAAATCATATCGAAGAGACATTCAAAAGCGCGACTCCCAAGTACAAACGTTTCTATCAAATAAGTGTCATAATTTATTTTGTGCGCCATGAATGTGCTAGATTTCCCCCTGGATTTCATTGAAATCCTTAGATATTGTGAAACATCACACCTAGCGTGGCAAGAACATTCACGTTCCTTTCTGAGGAAGGATTTAACGTCATTTAAGAGGCCTCCCCGTAACGTTTTATTTGGAATGCTTACTTCTTCAGAGATTCTTCCAAAGATTATTCAAGCCATTTCTCCTTATATTCCTACAAAAATTCTTCCAGAAACACCAAAGAATTTCTCTAACAAAATCTCTATAGGAATGTATGCAGAGCTGTTTTCAAGGCTTTATCCAGGTTACAAAACGACAATTTCTTAAAGGATTACTTCAGATATTTCTCCAGTGATTTATCTAGAAATTACTCAAGTAGTTCTCTCGATATTTTCCTAGGAATTATTTCTGAGATTTTCCCCAGAGATCGCTCCAGGAATTGTTCCGGAGATTCCACCGATAATCCATCTCATAATTCTGCAAGAAATAACTTCAAAAATTCCTATAGAGATTCCGCAAGAGTTTCCTTCAGGAATTCTCCCAGGAAATTTACTACATGAATTATTCTTATGATTTTTCCAGGAGTGAATTCCGGAAAAAAAACTGAAGAAAGCTCTGCGGGAATCCCTGCAGAAATTTTCCTAGAGTAATCCCTGAAAGAGGAACTCCTGTAACAAGAATTATTTAAGTTAGTTACTGAAGTATCTCTAGAGTTTCCCAGGAAGCATAACTGTAGAGATTTTGCGGTAAAAGCCCCTAAAGAAATCTCGAGAAAACCCCATGTAGAGATTTTTCTGAATAAACCCCTGGAATTATTCTTCGAGGAATCTATTGAGATTTGTTTGTAGAAATCCCAGGTGAAATCATCGGAGGGATTCATGAAGAGACTTTTCACAAGAAATTGATGTAGAGATTTAACTGGTGGAAATTTTCCTAACTTCATGAAGAAGTTGTTAGGATAATTTCTGATGAATGATTTCTACAAGAATTCATGGGAAAATCTCTGAAAATATCCAACAGGAACTCTTAGACTTAGAGGGATCCCTGAATGCTTTTTTGTAGGCCCTGAACGAATCTCTCGAGAAATCTCAGGGGAATACCTGGATGAAATTCTTGAGAAATCCATTGAGGAATTCATGAGTTGTAGAAGACCTGGAGGAACTCCTGGTAAAATCTCTGGAGCAATTTGTGGAAAAATTCCTGAAATTTTTTTTGGAATATTTCCTGCAAGAATCTTGAGATGACTTCTAGATATTTGTATATATCCGTGGAGGAATCCTCGGAGGTAACTCTGGAGAAATCACTAGGGAAATATCTTGAGTAATGGGTGCAGAGAATTTCCGGGAACTCCTGGAACAATTCCTGGAGAATGCCTTGGAGATGTTTTTGCATGTATTTACAAAAATCTTTGTAAAGATTTTCCTAGAAAAATATCTGAAATATTCCTGAAACAAATTCTAGAGGAAACGTTGGAGAATTTCCTGGATTGTAATGCAAGATTCTTTAAACGAACCATTGGAGGCATTCCTGCAGGAACTCCAAGCGAATTATCTCAATAAAGGAATCCCTGTAGAAATATCTCTGCGAAAATTTCTGGAATAATCCTTGGAAGAGTTGCTGAAAGTTATCCAGGAGCGCTATCAGAAACGGTCTCAAATGTCTGATTGTGAAATCTCTGGCAAAGCCCTGGTGGAATTCCCGAAGAAATCCTTATAGAGAGGGAGAGATTATCTTGGAGGATTTTCTGGTAGATTCCCTGGAGGAATCTCCGAATGAATTCCTGAATACATCTTTGGAAAAGTCTCTGGATATATTTGGAGAAGTTCTTTTGAAGATATCCCTGTAGGTTTTACTGGTTCACCTGGAGCCCCATTTGAACTGGTCATTTGATTGGTGTCAAATACTATAATTTGTCAGCGATAAAATGTCATGTTACTCATACAGCCATTCCATGAAAAACTGATCTAATGGGTCACCGAATTCCGTGAAAATTTGCTATTTTGTTCCTTATCCGAAATAAGGATACACGTGTTTTTGGATTTTTTGATTAGAGTGACTATTTCCGAGATAGGGTTACCAGAAAAACCGCGACTTTGCAAAATTTTTATAAAGAAAAAATCATAACTTTTGAACCGCTTGGTCGATTTTCAATTTTCTTGGACCAAATGAAAGCTTTTTGTACTTTTCAAGAAAAATATAAAATTTAACAAAAATTGTTTTTTACATGAAAAAAAATATATAAAAAAATCCGTTTTTTCGTGTTTTGAAGGCCTTGGGACAAAAGGGTCTATTACTGTTCTCAATTTTTTCTTGAAAGTTCAGAAAATTTTACGTTGACTGTAAAATTTTCAGCGATGTATGTTTTTTAGTTTTTGTGATGTATTTTTTGAATATAAAATATCAGTCATTTTTTTGGCACACATTGTAGGTCACAGCGCATTAGTTTTTTTTTTAACAAAACATAATTTTTGAAAAACTTTACCGATTTTCTTTTTTTTTATCTTTATTAACGAGATTTTTAGCCCTGGGCTAGTTCATCTCGGGACCAACAGCTTTACTTCCCTTCCGAAGGAAGTCGTCACTATAACTTCTACGTCATACGTGACTATCTCGGGGATGGGATTCGATCCGAGGTCCTCGGCGTGAGAGGCGTGTGTTCTAACCACTACACCAGGTCCGTCCCCCACCGATTTTCTTTTGTAATGGAATGAAAGCTTAAGATTTCAATTTTTCAGAAAAAATATAAAACTCTGAAAAAAAATGTTTTTTGCATGAAAATATATAAAAATTTCTAGTTTTCTAGGAAATTTTCATATAATCATAAATATATCGTATAATTTTTTTTTTTCAAAGTTTTATATTTTTTTGAAAAGTTAAAATCATAAGCTTTCATTTCATAAAAAAGATTGGAAATTGGTTGAGCTGGCCAAAAGTTATGATTTTTTTCTAAATAAAAAATCTAATGATTTGAAATAAAAAATAAATGAATTTTTTTATTTTCAAAATATATATCTCATAAACTCTAAAACATTCATCGCTGAAAATTTGACAGCAAACATGAAATTTTTTTTTTTGTCCCGAGGCCTTCAAAACACAAAAAAAGAACGGAAAATTTTGATTTTTTTTCATGTAAAAAACAATTTTTGTGAAATTTTGTATTTTTCTTGAAAAGTAAACATTTTTAGCATTACATCGTCCAAGAAAATTGAAAATCGGTCAAGCGGTTCAAAAGTTATGGTTCTTTTAAAATAAAAATTTTGCAAAGTCGCAGTTTTTTTTTTAATTACTCTAATAAAAAAATCCAAAAACACATGTATCCTTATTTTGGGCAAGGAACAAAACAGCAACTTTTCACGGAATTCGGTGACCCATTAGATCAGTTTTTAATGGAATGGCTGCTTAGAAGAAAAAAAAAAATAAACATAAATTTTTGATTTTTGGCATGGATCCATCAAGATCTGAATGAAAAATCATGAATTTTGAGCTGTCGCATGATGGTCTGAAAATGTCCACACCACACCCTACTGGAACCGGTTCCGGAATACTCCGACCTAATTTAGTTGTTGGTCCTCTTGATGCTCTTGCGCAATGTGTCACTTCTTCTTAATGCATTAGGAAGGTTGATAATTCCTGCTGGGATGTTTTCAGGAACTCTTTCAGATCCCTTCCAACGTCTCTCCAGAAATTTATTGAGTACTTTCACAAAAAATAAAACCTCACGGGATTTCAATTTCGAGCTAACGTTGTAGGTCGTTAAATTATTAATATTTTTTTGCAAATATGTAAAGTATCTATTTCTAAAGGGATTCTTCAAATAATTTTACTACAAATTTCTCCAAAAAATCTCTAAGGATTGCCTTAGGAAGAACTTTCAATCACAACTGTATTTTCTAGACCAGTTTCGATAAAGCTTTATTCTATTAATCCAGTGATATATCGACAAGGTTTTTTTTTTCAGAGAATCCATCGGTGATTCCTCCAGAAAAATTTTCAAAGATTTTCTAGGTAATTCTTCATAAATTTGGCAATTTGTCCAAGGATTATTCCAGGCGTATTTTTTTCAGAAAAAATATAGACATAGATTTCTTCAGCAAAATCTCTACAGTAATTCTTCCAGATTTGTTTCCAATCATACTCCAGGAATTTTCTCCAGGGATTTCTCAGAAGATGTTTCCAAGGATGCCTTCAGCAATTTTGCGAGATATTCATCCTGAGATTTTTTTTTAGCAATTTATTCAGGAATTTCTCCAGAGATTACTCCTGAAACCCCATTTTATGGTTCCTCCAAAAGTTGCCCTAGGGATTTTTCAGGAATTTTCTATAAATTTTACGGGTATTCCTCCAAAACCTCCGGCAAGAATTTCTCAAGAGATTTTTCCAGAGATTTAAGATTTCAAAAACATAAAAACATACATCGCTGAAAATTTGACAGTATGTAAACGTAAAATTTTCTGAACTTTGGGGCCGTCCATAAATGACGTAGCATTTTTTTCGCTGATTTTTACACCCCCTCCCCCCTCGTAGCATTTCGTCACAAATGCTGGTACTCCACCCTGGAAAATACGTAGCATATCGAGCACCCCCCCCCCATATATTTTTTTAATTTGTTTTCCTTAGCGACTGGGTTAAAACCAAAAATTGGAATTGAGAAGTTCATTACAAAGTTCGATATTAATTACTGACTGAAAAAAAAGGATAATCTATTCTAACACTTTGATATACAGTAGCGCTCAAAAGTAATTTGGAAAAGTTTTAAATAAACATTCTCCTTGGTTTTGGTGTCCAGTTTCTTATAGACTAAATAATATTAATATTGCTGTTCTTACCATAAAAAAACAAGTTTACTATAAAAAATGTGAAAAAAAATTGATTGGATTGATGAAGCTCGTTACTGTCGAGTTAGGGTCCAATATGTTTTATAATATATTGAACAAAAATTTCGTTATATTAGAGGATTGTTTTTTTTTTTTAAATTATTCGTTGCTAGGAAATAGATTTCAATGAAGATGATCAAGAAAATATATTAATTTGAAATGAATCATCGTCATTATTATCCAATTTCAAATCATTTTAGCAAACAGGGGCCAGATACATAAAAGATTACAGTCGAAATATTTGGAATGTTTAGAAGATTTTAGCGATTATTTTACAAATACAAATACTAATAATTAATATATCAGTTGATTTTCATTATCGTTTCCATAATGAAATAATGTTACACAACCTATAATGAAATTTTTCAAATTACCGAGTTATTAACAAAATTTAATGATAGGGCCATTTTGTTAACACTCGAATCTATTATCCTCATCAATTTTCGGGCTATTCCATCAAGAGCATTGATATATCAAAACAAATGATGAGTTGATTGGGTGGAGATCTCTTGCAACATTGAAGGCATAATTCACGGAATAAAAATCTTGGGAGAAATTTTCCACGCATCGAGATAGGCGATTCCTTTTCTTGTCAGTAGCAAATCGGCCTTTAAATGTTATATTTGCCAAGAAGAGCATATTTTATTTTCTTGAAGAAATAAAGCCCCAAAAGAAAATATGGATAAAACTAAAACGGCTGACTCTATGTCATGTTAACAAATGGCAAAAAAAAAGTACTCCAAGTAGTTAGAGCATTGATTTTTAATCAATTCATTAAACTTATTTTGTTTATTTATAAATTTATTAATTTGGACACGAATATAATATAATATTCACATAATTATTTAAAGCCTCAATACATCTATTTGATTGCATTTATCAAGAAAATCTAAAGTTTCATAGATATTTTTGCAATCTTGTCATA
Organism: Aedes aegypti; assembly: GCF_002204515.2. Taxonomy (NCBI): domain Eukaryota; kingdom Metazoa; phylum Arthropoda; class Insecta; order Diptera; family Culicidae; genus Aedes; species Aedes aegypti. The sequence continues at coordinate 148,408,905 of NC_035108.1, forward strand.
TGAATGTTTTGAAAAACCCAAGTTTATAAGTAAAAAAAAAAGAAGTTTCATAAAAAAATATTGTGTGTAATTTTTTTTTCAGCGCCTTTATTGTTACGGACTTGATTCAAAATGCTACGTCCCTAGCTAGGACCCCTCCCTCCCCCTCGTCACACTTCGTCACAAATTCGTGAAGACCCCCCTCCCCCCTAAAAAGCTACGTCATTTATGGACGACCCCTTTCAAGAAAAAAATGAGAACAGCAAAAGCCCCTTTTGTTCCAAGGCCTTCAAAACTCGAAAAAACGGAAATTTTTGATTTTGGTTTCACGTAAAAAAAAAACAAAATTTTTCTTGACAAGTTAATTTGTTTAGCTTGCAATTCGTCCAAGAAAATTGAAAATCGGTCAAGCTGGTCAAAAGTTATAAAATTTTAAAAGTTAAAAGTTATTTTGTTTTCAATAAAATTTTTGCAAAATCGCGATTTTTCTGGTCACCCTAATTCGGAAATGGTCACCCTAATCAAAAAATTCAAAAACACGTGTGTCTTTATTTCGGATAAGTAACAAAATAGCAAATTTTCACGGAATTCGGTGACCCATTCGATCGGCTTTTCATGGAATGACTGTATAAGTTTCTTTTGGAATTGCTCCAGGAATTTCTCCAAAAATTTCAGCATTAAAGGAGTTTTTGCGAAAATTCTTGAAGGAATCCCTTAAAGAATTCTTGGGATTATTTCTGATGAAATTTCTGGAAGAATTTCTAAAAGAATTCTAGGAAAGATCGCCGAAGTTTTTTTTGAGGCCCAGTACAATTATCTAGACAAACTTCTAGATATATCCCTGGAGGATTTGTTAAAATAGTTGTGTAGTTGTAAAAATCATCAAATTACCGTTTTGATTCATATTACGGACAGCTTCAAATTCCGGACACTCTACTTTGTATGGGAAACATTTCACGCGAAATGTTTCAATTTTTGCTGTTCAAAAGTTTTCAATTTCAAGGCTCGTTTTAGTAAACTGTTTCCATAAATATCTTTGAAAATTTATTATGCCTAACTACCTTAGATGTCTCTTTGGTGGTTTAACGATTTCGATTGATGATTTGACTGTTCCATTAATGATTATCATGAGCTGTCCGGAATTCGATTCAAAGTGTCCGGAATATGAGGCAAAAGTGAGGAAGCGTCCGGAATAAGATTCATGAAAAAGCCACACATTTTCATTTATTTAAAATTATTGAAGTTGCGGAAGCGTATTCTTCACCCACCGTTCGAAAGTAAAGGGCTTCCGACGCTCGATAGCACTAAGGAATCATGCAGAATGATTTATTTTGTATGCTCTATGCTGGGTTATATTTCCCTGAGTCCTTAAGTGCCCGTAAAATGAATCAAAACGGTACTTCCTGTAGCGATTTTGGTAAAGCTATCTCTAGGAAAATTTTTGAAGATAACTCTTGATAAATCCCTTTAAGAATTCGTGAAGTAATTAATTGTAGAATCCCAGGAGAAATTCCTGGTGGAATCTCTAGCAATCCGTTGAGAATCTTTGAAGAAATCTCCGGAATAATTCCTGTAGGAATTTCGTGAGGACAACCTGTGGAACACACTGAATGCATTCTCGAAGGAATTTCTGGAGAAATATCAGGAATAATCCTAAAAGAAGTTTCCTAGTGCAACCCATGAAGGGATCACTGGAAAAACCCTTGGAGACATCTCCGCAAGAATCCCAGTAGATATTTTTCTGGCGGAATGCTTGCAGAAGTCTCTGGATGAATTTCTAGAAAAAAAATCGCTTGAAAAATACCTGGAAGAATCTCTGAGGAATCCCTGGACCAATACTTGAAAAAGTTCATTGAGGAATTGTTGGAAATAATCTTGGAGGAATCGTATCAACAATATTATTGAATAATTTTAAATAAATCATTGGAGGTTTTCCTGTTACAACTATTTTAGAAACTCGTTGCGAAACCTCTAGAAAAATCCCTGTAGAAATTTTTATAGAGGAATCCCTGGAATTTTCCTTGGAGAAGTCCCTGAAGAATTCAAAGCTGAATTTCTGGAGAACTTTCCGAAGGTGCTCCTGGAGCTCTGTCTGATCCGGTCTTAGAAAATCTGGTTGCGATCAGAGTATGCATCATAGCCTGTATGATGCCCATCGGGCGCATCATCAAGGAAGATGTTTAATGCTTCAACCAAGAAGGTACCAGAGGAGTGATTATTGAGTTGAAATCGTATTCAGGTTAACTTCTGCGTCCATTAGTCCTCTCGTGGTGTAGGGGTAATGCGCTCTATCTGGTGAACAGGGAGTCGTGAGTTTGATTCTCACCGAGAAGACGTGTAACTTTTTCGCAAATTTCACATCAATTTGTCCATTTAATCCAATTGCAAAGTATATGTAATGTTTAGATTTTCGGTATTTTTGACCGCTTGTTCATGTGGAAACTGCCAATAGCGAAGCAGTCTCAAAACTTCCGTAAAATTTGACACATTTTCGAAAAATCATAAAGATGATTGTGAAATATGCAATTTCCCAAACCTTGATTAGTTACTGAGATCATAATAACAACAATGTACAAATTCATTCGATACAGAATGTATCAGAAGACCAAATGAAACATTTCTATCTCCATCGGAAGAAGCCATCACCAATCCCACCAACTAGCACAGAAAGAAAGTTGACCTCCGCTGCACTGTGTGACTCAAATACCGTAATTTTTCGGTTCACCTTGCAATCAACAAAAACGTCCAATCAACCGAGATTAGACCTTACACCTCGCTCATCGTTGTTGTGCCCATCGGCCATCCCAATCCACGGTTGGTCCCTGCCTCCGCTTCAAAGTCACCGTGCGAAATTGAGGCCAAAACAGCACCCAGACCCTCGCCTCGCCTCAACAACAAAACCTCCATAGCCTCGGGCAAAAATTTACTGACATATTGTTGTTATTATTGTACAACTTATCCCCTCCCACCTTCCAATCTGTTCGTGGTCGTCGTCGTCGGAAAGTGCTTCGCCTTCACGCATGAGCATTTCGTCTGCACATAAATGACAAGTTTTGTGGTGTAGTATATTTGAGGAGACCAAACGCAAAGGGGGCTAAGTGACGATTTGGTCGGTTTAGAGTTATTGTATACTGAAGAATTCTACTGTTTCCCAACTTTTCAACGGTATTTTAGGTGCATTTTCTGTCCAACAAAAAAAAACTGATAAGTAGAAGATTGACTTAAGTTCCTGTTTCTCATACAATTTGTATGTGAATAAATTCAAACTCGTTCTTTTTCTGAAAAGCAGATTTTTGTCACTTACAGCCCTTTGCTTTTTACTCCCTCATTTGTATACCCTTTGCATTGGGTGGACCGCCGCCATCGAATCACATCGCCACGACGATTAGTCATTTTCGAATTTCACATGTCTCTCCGTCTCTGATGTTTGAATATCAAAATCTATGTTGGTCGTTGTGTCGAAAATGTGTGCGCTATTTTGAAATATGATACGAAGCGACATGTGTTCGACCCAGGCCTTTGTTGGCACTTTTCGACCAGGTAGAAGTGAGGGGGAGGGGAGGGTCCATAAAGCGGCGGGGATCGGTAATCCTCTTGAGAGACTCTCTGCAAGATATTTGGGTGAAAGTTTCCAAGTCGCCGTGTGATTTGAGAAGAGTTGACGCATTTCGAATTTGATTCCGCCAGGGTTGATTTGCTTCCACTTGATTAATTTTTGAAATGAATCAATCACCATCATAATACGCTCGAGATAGTTTCAGTTGGGTTTGCTTAAAATAAAGTATCACTTGCATATCATAGCGAGGCACTATGGGCTCGAAATCAAAATTTAGCGACGAAACCCCTAAAACTAGTTTTATATGTGATAATATGAGATAAATTTCTCAATGTCGAGAACGATTTTGATTGTAAATAAATGATTTTAATAAAATAATTAGGCTGATACAAATATTAAATTTCTTTTATATCCGAGACCACATGGAAGGTACGAGGGGGGGGATAAAAATAAATAAGGAACAAAAAAATAAAAATGAAAAAAAAAAGTTATTTTTTCGAATTTTTATTTTTAATGATAGTTGTTAAACTGTTTTTAATCGTCCTCTGGATCATTATTTTACTTGTTTTTTACTTTGTAAATTGAAAAAAATCTAACTAATGTCAAAAAAATTATGAATCTTTTTATTTCTCCCCTTCAAAATTTTCGGATTTTCGAAGGGGGGGGGGGGTGACATAAAAGAAAATTAATATTTGTATCAGCCTTATAGCATTTCTTTGTACTTTCAATGTCAAACAATGTTATTTGTTGAACCAAAGGCACTAATAAAAAAAATCTCAACAACAAAAAGTTTTTAAACTGAAAACAAAAGTTTTCGGTATTTCTTTTCTCAGTATTATCAACATATCTGGACTCAGAGAGTAAATAGCGAAGCACTTTTTTTAAATAAATAATGTAAATTAATTTGTTATAAAATTGGGGTATTCCCATTTTCTAGAACAAAAAAAAATATAAAATCTCAATTTGGATTTCCGACCCATAGTGCAAGTGGAATCATGGAAATTGAATTAAATGAGATAGACATCGTCTCGGCACCAAACTCAACCGCGTTTAGTCATTGCACCATCCGCTTGAGCTTTTCGTTGGAGTGCAGCACTCGCGGATTCATCAATCATCATGTAATTCAGCAGGGCCTACGTTTTACGACGAAACCACAGCTGTCAGTTGAAGAAAGATCAAGTATCTGTCCCGCGTCGCTTTGCCTCCAATCACCTCCGTCTCCTGATACTCATTTCAGTAGATAGATGTGTGCTTGAGAGCTTTGGAGCTTTGCGCCTCGGAATGGTTTTAGTCAAAGTAAATATTTAACGGTCCGAGAGCCCAGGACCGGAGAATAAAACGTAATTACTGACCATTAATTATGACGGTTTTGCACGAACTGTGGGGCCAGTAAGCTAGTAAGCCAGCAACAGGGCTAGACCAACATTTGAGAACATCGTGTGTCGCAAACGTGGCCAAAACGAGATTTTTACAGGAAACCTTGAATCTTGTCAAGGACTATAGCATCTCGAATTTAAAAATCGATTTTCTCTGTTCAAGACATTTGTTAAATAGAGTTTTTTCAAATGTTTAACTAGAGTTCAGTTCAGTTGGTGTTTGGGTTTCGTAACCAAAGAACGGCTCGCAGGTTGTTATAAAATAATGATTAGATGAGGTCACATCGTGTGGTGATTTGCACTCGGCTCCCTGCTGGAAGGCAAACCCAAAGGCTAGAAATAAGCGTTCGCTGATTTGATGATTTAAATCGTTTGTTAAATGGATCTTACACTCGCCGAGAGTCGAGAGTATCGAGGAAGGTGTGTTGCACATGTCAGCGAGGTCTAATGGAAGTAATTTAGAATTACAACGAACGTTTAAAGTTTCAATAGCCGTTGAGATTGATGGGCCGTAGAATGTTAAATGAAAATCTCCGGCATGTGATGCTAACTGGCGAGAGAAATAATATCCTCGATAAACAGATATTATTTTTCAATTTTTATTGAAAACATGTGATCGTTGTAAGAAATGTGTTTTATTGCACTGCAAATTATATAACACAATGTATAGGGGAAGATCCCTCAGTACCAGACACGTAAGCCGCTTCATTCATAATTCAAAAACTATTAATATTATTATACAGTCTTGGTGCCCATTTATGATAAATATCATAATTATTGTAGCATATAAAAATTAATTTGGAAATATAAATATGAATTTTGCTTTTTTGCTATTTTAGTACCAAATTTATCAATATTGGCCCCCAATACCGCAATTCACGATCTGGAAAAGTCTCGAATTATGTAAATTTGTTTACTACCTTAATTCCAGTAGTAGTATTTCTTTACAAATTAAATGCATTTTAAACATTTCCAAGAATAATTTGACTTTTACTTGATCTGCAAGTCGTCCATCAAAAAACCTCTTTCATATATGATGAAAAATAATACATTTTGCATGTTGATCTGATTTATCATTCTTCTTATTATTGTTGAAACTTTGGTACCATGATCGATTTTGGTGCAAACATTACAAAGATATCAAATATGGTACAAAATACATTCATACTTCCAAATCATGACGGTTTTCCATTATGCTTGCACGATCCAAATTATTTTTCTATATTCAAAATCATTATTATTTAACAATTTCATTAAGTTGAGTCTAGTGCACGACACTGAAGACGGCCTTACAGTTGAGGTCAATGGTTAAATGGTATACAATTAACTCTCCCTTATTCGATATTCCGTACCTCGATATCGAGTTAGAGAACCATAGTAAAAGTTGGTTTTCATGGCTAACTCGATGGTCCCTTGGATAGCACTTGCACTGGTTTTGTGTTCTGTAAGTCGATACCTTTCTAACTCGATAATCCCTTCAATATCGAGTTAGGGAGAGTTGACTGTAGTACTAAATTCGGTTTTTCATCTACTTATGATTATTTAAGTTCGAATTTAAGGCGATACGTCAACTTTCTGTCGGTTTTCAAAGAGCTCTGTTTTTTTTCAAAAAAGCGTGACCATAATCTGCTCTGCATAATAGCTTTCTTTTCTTCTAATACACTACCTTAATCTGACCATGGTTTCTTTACTTTTTCGACGGTGTCCGGTACTGGGGGAGCTCCCCCTAATATCGATGTGGAATTAAACGAGCTGTACCGTGTGGTACTCCATCAGAACGAATAAAAAGAAAACCTCAAAAGCCCAAAACGTTATCCCCTAAATTGTTAATTTTGGAGTCCTGAAAGTAATTGAAAGTCTAATGAAATCGATCAAATTTGAGAATTTTTTTAACAAATTTGAAGCTTAAATGGAAGAAATATCCGAAATATTTGAAGAATTTGCGTGATTTAATACGATTTCTATATCTCTTTGTAAGATAAAGTAGGCTCGATTTCCATGTAATGAGCAAAGATACGTAGGAATAAGAGGAGCAGTATATTGACGAACGAACATGCGATTATTGAAAGATAGCAGTGGTATTACGACGAACACTGGAATGGTAACCAGTGCTTTATACCAAAACATGTTAAGTCTAGTATTTTCTATGCAGTTCCTTAATCAACGACTGCTTGAGGTTAATTTATGGTCCCTCAGAGTTGTAGAATATGATGAAATGTTTACAAGGTGGGTTTGTTATGATACAAACCTTGTCAACCTTTGCGTCCTAGACTTATTTTTACATCCCAATTTGCGTGAATTTCCTCAATTTTCAGTCGGTTCCGAATTCATACGGATGTTCCGTGGGGTCTGTACAAAGGTCATTTGAGATATTTCCATAATTATTATGTTCGGATCACAGAAACTACAGTGCTTGTAACCGGTGCGATCAGTATATTCCGACCCTGTCAACTTCCTGGAACCGGTTAATAGGACATCAGTTGGGAACCAAAATTTGATCAGGTCAAAGCATATCATGTGACTTATCAATTCTTAAGACTTAAATTGTAATTGTATGCAACATACGATCATCTACAGGTGCTTCCGGAATATCCTAGAGCCGATTCCGGGACCTTATAAAAGGACATCAATCCCAAAGATTTTTCGCCCTGAGTATAAAACGAGGCATGTTGAGCAATGTTTTGCGATATAGGGTCATTTACAAGTGCTTCCAAATTGCTCCGATTCAGGGACCCTGGAGAAAGACATCAGTCCGATTGCAATCCTTAACATGCCCCTCCTGGCTAACGAACATAAAATAAAAATCAGCTTGTTTACTACGAAGATGCACAACAATTTTTCAAAGATTGTTATCAATTTATTTATATAACATTGCGTCATGATAAACTTATAAGATAATTCTTATAAGCTCAATTTAAAATCAGACTTTTACCCAAAATCTTTCCAAAAAATTTGGCGTGACCTTGCCCTTCCCTGCTATCGATTTTTTTTGGTCAGGGAAAGTTTTGAAATCTCAATATTTGTCTTCAGCACACATTCTGAGTAACGCAAAATATTTATAGAGGAGTCTACCCAGAAACCCGTTAGGGTTAGTGCAAAGTTATCTCAAAACGAATGAATTCAGGAGTTCTTTGAAAAATACGTTGAAGATTTAAGAAAAAAGCTTCATATTTTCCACAAGTGTTCTACCTGGGATTTCATAAAAGATGTTTTTTTTTCGATTTTTCAAAAATCATTCCAGGATTTATTTCCAGAAATCGTTCCTGGCAGTACCTAAATAGTGTTCTGTGAAATTTTCAGCTTTCTAGGTGGTGATTTGAAGGTGGCCCAAACACGATGTAGGTTTATATGGAAATAACTATGAATGAATTCTGAAATATGTTTCACAGAACACTTTATGGTAAGGAGGATAAGGAACATATGAAAGATTGAATTTTCAAACATGTTTAAATTTTGAACCACCCCAATGCCCATTATTCAATAACATACATGTATGAGCTTCTTCAAACAAACGATTTATTTCCTACCCAACTTTAACAAAGGCAAACAAGAGCCAAAAATGAAGGTTGAACTCCGAAGCTTCTTCTGTCTTGCAAGTACACTGAATCCCACTGTACCACGCTTTCTATTAGCATACCCTCACTAAACCAACCCAAGCATAACAAATCCCAAACAACGATTGACAAACTTAGAGAGAAAAAAACCGAGCACATGTCGTGTAAACAATCGAAACTTGTGTATGGTCATATTTCGGTCATGGAACCGGTTGCGCATCTCTACACGCCAACATTCGGAAAGTAAAGTGCAAATAAATCCCTGGGAGATTCTGTGCCCACTACATTAGAGAGCGCAGCAGCGCAGTCACCCATAACCAGTTGTCGGTAGATAAGTGATGGTGGCAGCCAGCCAGCTCCCATCCATCAATAAGTCAACTCAAGCTGGATGCTGTAACCCGACAGCCTTGCGAGTTTCCCGGAAACAAGTAAAAATGGCTTACGCGCCACTCCCGAGGGAGACCACTTACCGAGATTGAAAGGTTGCCCGACCGAACTGAGACCCTTCAGGGGAGGGTTCTGGTTTTTCCCAAATAAATGGGCGGGAAACAAGCTGGCTGATCAGGGAAACGAAATGCTTCACGACCGAAGTCGTGCAAATAAAGAAATTAGAGTGCGTAAAGGTGATTTTCGCCGACGACAAAGTAGTGCTCGCGATGGTTATCATCACGGGAAAACAAGACTCAAACACCTCGAACGAATCTTCGTTCGATTAAAGAGCTGTCCCTTGGTTGAATTCGGAGTGAACCTCTCCAGTAAAATATCCAAAAAAAATGACCAAACACAAAACTACCCGAAACGCGAAAATCCCTCTACATTTACCTTTCTAGACTTCTCCCAAGAAAAAGCTATTCAAACACTTTTGGACTATAGTGTACTCATTTATTAAAACACCGCCTCTTCAAATTCAAACTTCCTCCCTGTCGTTTCATGCTATATTAAATTCATTTCTTACTTCTACTTTATCGACAATTCAGTTTCTCTTCATATGTACAATCTTAAACTCTAGGCCTATTCTACTACTGCATTCCCTCTTTACTCTAGCTACTCTCTTTCTCTCGTGTGCGGTAAATTCATCTGTGTGCGGTGCGACGGATGGTGTTCATTCGGGGGTTAACTTTTATGTTGCCGACTACCGACGCATATACGGAACGAACGGTAGGGCCGAAATGAACGGTGTGGCCACGCTAGCGGTTTAACTCGGGCTAGGGGCGAAATTCACCATGCGCATGGGATAGAAAAATGAGTACTCACGGTTTGAACGGTTACTTGCGTGGAGGCATCGGCGGTTGCTTCTGTTGCTGCGGCACCTCACGTGGCCGACACGCGGATCTCCTCCGGACTTCGCTTCTTCTACTTGCTCATCAGGTGGCCGTTCCCAACGGCGCCTCACACGGGATTCGTGGACTTGCTCGACGGGGTACAGCCGTCACATCGGTGGTCGTCACCAACGATGGCTCAGACGGTAGCGTGCGTGACTCTCACGCGGGGGTCACCGGTTCAAAACCGGTTCGGGACGCTCAACGGAACTTTGCTGGTTGTTCTCACGGAAATATGCTGGGTTGCTGACTATCGGTCTGAAACCGACTCGCTCGTTGTTGCTGCCCTGCCAAGGGCGCGGGTTGATGGTACGCTTGCCCTCTCCGGCCCACGTGTACCGCCGGGAAAACTCCGAAGCTGGAAAGCGGGGTCGAAAACGGTCGCTAACTTGGGGGTGTGGTGTGACGGACCTTGCAACTTGCCACAAATCTGTATTAAGAATACGGTCACACGACGAGTGAGTTTTAGCAATTGCCCCCTAAGCACACTATTAAGCACCAAAATTACCTGTCGCATCAACTACTCGCACTAAAACCGCCAACTCGCACAAATCGCTACTAACGCACTTGACTTTGCCTTTCTAAGCTACTTGAGGGATATGGAAGAAATCTAAATTAGTAAAATTCAAAGGCTTTTCACGTTCACTTTTAGTTCACCTGAACTATCACACCACGGCGCGGTTAAACTAAACTTGGACCGCTCTCGCCTCTTCCGCAGACCAGAACGAAGTGAAAGAGTCAAGTTCAAGGATCCTCAGAATAGGCGCGAGATTTGCAAATCTTCGTCGCCGGAAATTACGCGAAATCTACGAAGTAGAATTTCGCGAAGGTCAAAAATCGCCTTCACGCATACTACTTTCTCTACCCGTCGGGAGAAAGCATTCAATTTCCCTAAGTGGGCACGATCATCCAACTCGCTGCCCACCCGAAGTTTTATAAAAGACTTAAGGGGTCAACGAAACTTGAACCCAGGTCGATGCCCGAGCCTCGAACCGAGATCACGGTCTTCTGCAACAGGATCGCTTGGCTGTCGATTTACGCTCAGAGCCAGAATCGAACAGGGAACTCATTCTACAAATGGTATGCGGAGTGGAGCAAATGAACAAATGAACTCGAATTCAGTATTTCACTCAAAGTGAGTGGTCTATATACAGGGGGTAATTCAATGGTATAATTCAACATACGGAATTTATTCTGTACAACTAATATTCATTTTAAATTCAATTATTCTTAAAAAAGAAAAAAAAAAGACAATTTACACCGTCTTCAGCCAAAGGCTGCACAGACTGAACATTACTAACATTAGACAACGGACACATGGAACGACCAGTGGACCAGTGAAGAATTTTTCGTTTGACGAAAAGTTTTCTCCGACTGGGGCGGGAATCGAACCCACACTCCGTAGCGCAATACGCCTAAACGACTGACGCCGCTAACCGCACGGCTACGAAGCCCACAGCCCACGTGGTACCGCCACATCATTCCTCACTAAATTTTCGAAAATTTGATTGGAGTTGAATAAAGAGGTTCAAAAACCAATCAAATTTTCGAAGGTCATTTGATACTGCTTCTGTAGTTACTTAGGACCTCCGGGGTCATATGTGTTCATCGTCAGAAATTTGACTCAACCTCTATTTACAAGTCATGAAAGAATTATCATGCCTGCCACTGACCATCAACGTTTTACAACTCCGGTCTCCAGCAGAAATCTCCAAATAAATTCAACAGCAAATCAAAACCTTAAACTAATTTCTAATTTTAATATTTACAAGGAAATTAAAAACAAATATATATACAAAAGCAACTCTCAAAATATAAAGAAACAACTATCTTGATCAAACATTTAAACTGAAACTACGCATCAGGCTGTTGGCAACACCATCATACATTTATAAAATAAGCTAAAACATTTAATAATCCACATCAACGAGAAAATCTCAAAAATCTTACATCACAAACAAAAAAAACTAAAAACGAGAATTCAACACCAACCTCAGTTTAACAACCAAGAACACGGTGTGATTTCTCCCGAAAAACTATCACCTCAGTGAAAAACGTTATCTAACTGGTGAATTTTAATGCAATCCTTACCCCAGGTTACTACCCGAGAACGAACGGATTCACAAAAACTCACCTTAAATGGGGGGTCTGTTTCAACTTACGATCAACTACCCAGAACTTTTCCCAGAAAGCGTTGACCATAAAATTGAAACTCAAAACATAAACTGGGAACTTTCTAACCGTCAGAATTCGACCGACTATGAAAATAACCCGAAAAAGACAAAAACACATAATTTACCATCTATGCACCCCTCGCGCGCAACATACATTCACCCAAACATTCATCACATTCATTCATTTCACGCATTCTGCCAACACTGCCGATGAACCAAAACAAAGTTTGACGGATCGGTGAAAAAATTAACGTGGAAAACGGTCTCGGTGTGAAAAGTTATCGTGAAAAGTAGTGAAAATCGGTGCGAAATTTGAAGAAAATGTGTGTAGCTGTGCAGATGAAACATGGAAGGAGAGTTATATCATCGTCGTTCCATCGAAGATGTAAGTATAAAGAGTAATTTTTGTGTTTCTTTCGTTCGCAGGTTCGCCATACCAGCTCTCGACGGAGGTGTTCGTTGCTGGGGAAAGAGCAATGAATCGACCGGGACAACCAAAACACACGATCGATAAAGAAGGACTCGGTGGAGTGCCTAAAAATAGACGGGACATAGATGTATCGGCAAAGGAGAGAAGCTGGAAAGGAACTACTGACGAAGGATAAACTCAACTAATCTGGAAAGGAGATGAACTGGAGGACTGTTTGGACGGCGGAATAAATCGAAAAAAGAGTGCAACGTTGGAAACTGCCAACTATATAAAAGGTAAATAAAAGTTCTAATTAACATATTTTACCATAAATTTCTCAAAAACTAATGCTTGATTTCGACTTTTAGGTAAAAATTCAACAAAATGATGGATACTTACGAACTATGGAATAAATTCGAAACGAAAATGGTAAAAATTCAATCGTGAGTTATTTTAATTATCTAATACTAATCTATCTTAAGTACTAACTCTAGATTTAATGTAGGACGAAGCGTAGGACTTCAATCACTAACAAAATATACTAATCTACTATATACAAGAATATTTACATTGAAACGTATTGTTTCTCGTCTTGTCAATTGCTAAAGACGAATTTTCTACCCGTAGTTGGTCTTTTTAGGGGAAATTTGTTTCTCGTTGTCACTCATATGAGATTTTTCATAGCTTTTGATTAAAATTTCGAAAATTTGTCGTGATTTGGACATCACTCAAAGTACTTTGAGCTGAATCCTGGAACGATCGATGGACACGCCACGCTCTGTCAGCAGGTATCCTAAATACATCACCTGTTTCCTACAGAACCTAGATTTTTCTAGTGAAATGGTTAGCTTTGCCCTCCTCAATCGTTCTGCCACTATCTCTAGGAGTCGAAGATGTTCCTCCAGAGTTTCCGTGGCGATCACGATGTCGTCTAAATAAACAAAAACGAAGGGCTGAAGATCAAAGCCAATGACCTTGTTCATCAAGCGACACATAGTGAAGGGTGCGTTGGTCAGGCCAAACGGACACACCTTGAACCGGAACAGCCCTTTCGACGTTCGGAATGCAGTGTAATTCCGGCTTTCCTCCTTTAAAGGGATTTGGAAATAGGCATCCTTCAAATCTATAATGGAGTAATATTTTGCGCGGCCCAGCCTGTGAAAGATGTCCTGCATGTTCTGCATCGGATACGCGTCCTTAACGGTCATCGCATTGATCCTACGGGAGTCAAGGCAAACCCGAATCTTCCCGTTTGACTTTCTCACCGGGACCAGCGGATTAGTCCACTCGCTGTAGCATTCTTCAATCACGCCAAGCTCCTTGAACCGTTCAATTTCCGCGTCTATCTCCTTCTGTATGAAAGGAGAACACTTATAGATCGGCTGATTCCTTGGCCTCGCATCGTCCTTGAGTACGATCTCGTGCTGGATTTGGTCGGTTCGTCCCAGCTTACCTGGTGCTGTGAACTCGAACTTTTTGATGGTTTCAATCAGCCTCGTTCTTTCTCTCTTCGTCAATTCATGTTCTGTCTCGATGTTCTCTGGTACCGGCTCTGCTGGCACCTCAAAAGTCGGCAAGTCCAGGGTTTCATCCGGTACTTTCTCCTCCACTTTTGGCAGTTCACCGGATGGCTCTATATTAAAGCAGAGGTACGGTCCTGCCACCTCGTTGAGGGTTTCGATCCTCTCTGGCCCGTTCCCTACGTCAATCATCGGTTGGATTCCGAAACTCTCCCAAAAATCAGCTCCGAGAATCAGCGATCTGGAGATTTGGGGAACGATTATCGTAGGAACAACCTTAGTCATTCCTTTGTACGTGAACGGTATGTTCAGGTACCCCAAACATCGGTACTCCGTCCCGTCCGCTGTACTAACACGTACGGCTGCCGGTTGAACTTTCAAGCCGTACTGTTCTGCCAAACTTGAAGAGTTGATGACACTGATGCCGGCACCGGAATCTAAAAGTGCCTCAATCTCTGTCTCGTAAACCTGCACTCTAATGTGAGGACATTTCGTCACACTCACACGAATGTGGTGGATTTGTTTCATAGGGTCAAAATTAGTCTCGTTCGGATTGGGAACCTCTTTGATTTGAGAAGCGGTTCGATTCCCTTCTCCACTTCTCGAACTTAGTTTCCCTGGTTCGATGTTCCTGAACACCGTTCGCAACAACGGATCGTCCTCCCAAGATTTCCACAGCCGTAGCAGAATATTACCTTGGGTCTCGGACAGTCCCTCCATCCATGACCGTTCTGCTGGCAATTCCAGCAAGCTCGTTGTGGAGGTTGGGCCACAGTATTGGACACCGATTGTCCGGGGTTGTTGTTCTGCAGTAGCTTCGGTACACTCTGGGTTGGTTGCCTGCTCTCTCTGGTTGGACGCGGTCGCATTGCGTTTATCGTTGTTGACTCATCGCTGTTGTAGTCCGATCCATCCTCAACCTCTACGTTGTGAACCATACGCCGTGGTTCACCGGTCTGGTGCAGGCCTGGATCTGCTGCATCGATCCGATGGTTCAGCTTGACCAATTGCTGTAAGTCATTCACGTCAACAATGGATATCTTCGACCGGTAGTGCTGCCTCATGTTGTCCCAGATGACTTCGAATTTCCTCGTCTTCGACAACGGCTTAGAGAGCATTCGATTAAGCTTCTCGATCTCGGTGACGAATGCTATGAATGACTCTCCTCGTTGCTGTTTCCTTTCCTGGATTCTCTGGCGGATTCCCTGATCCTGATTAGGGTTCCCGAATCGGAACTTGATGAGCCTCTCGAATGTCGACCAATCCTCGAACTCGTCCACAAAGGTGAAGAACCAGTCAGATGCGGGGCCTTCTAAAAGAAGATGGATGTCCCTCAGCAGCTGTCGCTCCGGAACTCCCTCCAACTCCGCGATTTTGTTCAGTTTATAGAGGAAGTTCTCTACGCTAACGGACCTCGAGTCACCGCTGAATCTGAGTTTCCATTTCTCCACTCGGTTCAGGTGGTCTCTCATACCCTGGTCACGTCCTCGATCTCGCCTCCAAAAACCTTCATTCCTGCGTGAGGTAAAGCTACTTCCGTCTGAAACCTCCGAATCGTCCTGCTCGTCTCGCGCTCTTAGATTTCTCCTGGTCCTCTGCTGACCTCGAGCCGTTTCGTAATGCCGGCTGCTAGGCCTCATACCTCTTACGCTCTCTTCGTCCGTTTCCTCCGGTTCTACAGGAGCAAACAATCCGGAAAGCCTGGGCCGAATCGTCACACGCTCTGCTTCCGGTTCTCTCCTCTGTTGCATTACTTGTGCCTGCCGTTCGCTCAATAATCTACTGACGTTTTTCAGCAAATCAAAAAGCTCGTCTTCTGCTGGGCTGGTTGGAATCGTTTGTTGTGGTGTCGCTGTGGCGCTTACCACTTTCGGTGGTCGCGTTGTTGCCTCTCTCGGCGGCAATGTCGCATTCGTCCGCGTCATCGGTGGCTCTCGCTCCGTCAACATTTTCGTCACACTTTCGAGCATCCTCTCCAAGTGGTTCATACGTTCGTGCATCTCATCCTCTTGCCCACTCGACTTTGCTGCGCTGTTCGGAATCGGGTCGTCTAGAGTCATCCCCGGTGCCTTCGGTATGGCACCGGTTGCCTTAGGGGTGCTGCTGTTCTGTAGTCGCTGTTCGGTATGACCGGAACTACTTTTAGCTGCCTCGTTAAGCATGTCGCTGATTTGCTCTACGTACTGAAACGCTGGGGGCCCTACTTTGTACTCTTGCATACATTCTTCGATGCGACGAACAAGCTTTCGCTTAAGTTGCGTTTCATCCTCTTGATCAGCCAAACACCTTTTTGCACGGTAATAGTAATGCAACAACCGAGAAATGTACCGTTGTTCCACACCATAGCGCTGAAACGCGTGTTCCAGATCCGTTATTCTTCCATCGATATGGTCATATTCGTCCGAAACGCTATACGGAGAGGAATAATTTTTCAAATTTTTTACATCTGCTTTAAACAAAGTCCGCAGATACCTTTGTTTAGCTGCCAGATCAAGAGCTGCAACTTTATCATCTAAGACGCCTCTTATGAGAAGCTCATAGTCGACTTCTTCTAAAATCAAATGTTCGGCGTACGGAAATTTGTCCATTTTAGAACTTTTTATTTTGACTGTGAGTGGAAATTTAAAATCAAAGTTAAACAAAATAGAGGAATGCTGCTTTAGCAGTTTACGATTCCAAAAAACTTAAAATTAGTTCGAATTCAATGGGAATTTATTGCTAATTAAACCTAAATATTGTACAGAAAAAAAAAAGGAAATATCATAGAAATTTTGCTCAGACAAAAAAAAACCGCTACCAAAATGAGTTGTGTTTTGCCAATTCTGTTGGGCGCCAAATGTAACCCGACAGCCTTGCGAGTTTCCCGGAAACAAGTAAAAATGGCTTACGCGCCACTCCCGAGGGAGACCACTTACCGAGATTGAAAGGTTGCCCGACCGAACTGAGACCCTTCAGGGGAGGGTTCTGGTTTTTCCCAAATAAATGGGCGGGAAACAAGCTGGCTGATCAGGGAAACGAAATGCTTCACGACCGAAGTCGTGCAAATAAAGAAATTAGAGTGCGTAAAGGTGATTTTCGCCGACGACAAAGTAGTGCTCGCGATGGTTATCATCACGGGAAAACAAGACTCAAACACCTCGAACGAATCTTCGTTCGATTAAAGAGCTGTCCCTTGGTTGAATTCGGAGTGAACCTCTCCAGTAAAATATCCAAAAAAAATGACCAAACACAAAACTACCCGAAACGCGAAAATCCCTCTACATTTACCTTTCTAGACTTCTCCCAAGAAAAAGCTATTCAAACACTTTTGGACTATAGTGTACTCATTTATTAAAACACCGCCTCTTCAAATTCAAACTTCCTCCCTGTCGTTTCATGCTATATTAAATTCATTTCTTACTTCTACTTTATCGACAATTCAGTTTCTCTTCATATGTACAATCTTAAACTCTAGGCCTATTCTACTACTGCATTCCCTCTTTACTCTAGCTACTCTCTTTCTCTCGTGTGCGGTAAATTCATCTGTGTGCGGTGCGACGGATGGTGTTCATTCGGGGGTTAACTTTTATGTTGCCGACTACCGACGCATATACGGAACGAACGGTAGGGCCGAAATGAACGGTGTGGCCACGCTAGCGGTTTAACTCGGGCTAGGGGCGAAATTCACCATGCGCATGGGATAGAAAAATGAGTACTCACGGTTTGAACGGTTACTTGCGTGGAGGCATCGGCGGTTGCTTCTGTTGCTGCGGCACCTCACGTGGCCGACACGCGGATCTCCTCCGGACTTCGCTTCTTCTACTTGCTCATCAGGTGGCCGTTCCCAACGGCGCCTCACACGGGATTCGTGGACTTGCTCGACGGGGTACAGCCGTCACATCGGTGGTCGTCACCAACGATGGCTCAGACGGTAGCGTGCGTGACTCTCACGCGGGGGTCACCGGTTCAAAACCGGTTCGGGACGCTCAACGGAACTTTGCTGGTTGTTCTCACGGAAATATGCTGGGTTGCTGACTATCGGTCTGAAACCGACTCGCTCGTTGTTGCTGCCCTGCCAAGGGCGCGGGTTGATGGTACGCTTGCCCTCTCCGGCCCACGTGTACCGCCGGGAAAACTCCGAAGCTGGAAAGCGGGGTCGAAAACGGTCGCTAACTTGGGGGTGTGGTGTGACGGACCTTGCAACTTGCCACAAATCTGTATTAAGAATACGGTCACACGACGAGTGAGTTTTAGCAATTGCCCCCTAAGCACACTATTAAGCACCAAAATTACCTGTCGCATCAACTACTCGCACTAAAACCGCCAACTCGCACAAATCGCTACTAACGCACTTGACTTTGCCTTTCTAAGCTACTTGAGGGATATGGAAGAAATCTAAATTAGTAAAATTCAAAGGCTTTTCACGTTCACTTTTAGTTCACCTGAACTATCACACCACGGCGCGGTTAAACTAAACTTGGACCGCTCTCGCCTCTTCCGCAGACCAGAACGAAGTGAAAGAGTCAAGTTCAAGGATCCTCAGAATAGGCGCGAGATTTGCAAATCTTCGTCGCCGGAAATTACGCGAAATCTACGAAGTAGAATTTCGCGAAGGTCAAAAATCGCCTTCACGCATACTACTTTCTCTACCCGTCGGGAGAAAGCATTCAATTTCCCTAAGTGGGCACGATCATCCAACTCGCTGCCCACCCGAAGTTTTATAAAAGACTTAAGGGGTCAACGAAACTTGAACCCAGGTCGATGCCCGAGCCTCGAACCGAGATCACGGTCTTCTGCAACAGGATCGCTTGGCTGTCGATTTACGCTCAGAGCCAGAATCGAACAGGGAACTCATTCTACAAATGGTATGCGGAGTGGAGCAAATGAACAAATGAACTCGAATTCAGTATTTCACTCAAAGTGAGTGGTCTATATACAGGGGGTAATTCAATGGTATAATTCAACATACGGAATTTATTCTGTACAACTAATATTCATTTTAAATTCAATTATTCTTAAAAAAGAAAAAAAAAAAGACAATTTACACCGTCTTCAGCCAAAGGCTGCACAGACTGAACATTACTAACATTAGACAACGGACACATGGAACGACCAGTGGACCAGTGAAGAATTTTTCGTTTGACGAAAAGTTTTCTCCGACTGGGGCGGGAATCGAACCCACACTCCGTAGCGCAATACGCCTAAACGACTGACGCCGCTAACCGCACGGCTACGAAGCCCACAGCCCACGTGGTACCGCCACAATGCAAGGAGACGGGAAGATCGAAGAAGCTCCACTAAACAGCAGAATAATTGAACGGCGTGTCAGGCCTTTGTTTAGATAATTGAGGGCTTTAGTGCGCCACCGGCACTGACTGGACTGGTTGGTTCGTGCCCCCAACAACCCGAAAGACTGACAAAAAAACCTTCAACTTGGGATCTTCTCGGAGCATGACTCTTGCACTTGTCGGCCACAGCCGCGGTGGCGAGCTGTTGTAAAGAATTGTCTGTTGGGAAACCCGTTCACTGAAAAGGGGCGAGTGATGGCGGGGGAGACGACGACGACAACAGACTCCGTCGACGGTTTGTTGTGTTATTTCCCGGAACCGGCTTATGACGACAAGAACTTCCTCGTGCACGAAGTGCCCCCTGTCTCTCTCTGGTATGGGTGTGAGGCGCGGCGCGGTGAGCTGGTTATTAGCGAGGATGTGGTAGTAGAAATTTGTGTTTTGAAACGTTCGTTTCAGGTTATACTAGTTTCCCAAAGCCACCACGTGGTGGTTTGCTCTTTTTTTTCAGTTGTCATTATTTTTATCACCATACTGCTGGGGTAGGTCATGCACGCCGTACAGGTGATTCTGAGAATGCATTGTAGTGCGTTGAAATTGCCTTCTCCTCACGTTTTTAAGACGGATCAAAAGTTTAAGATCATCATTTATAATCACGGATTGAAATTTTACTTCACATTTTGGAATTACAATGCCTTTGGCTTAAGCAATTTAATTTGTAAAAGTTTTAAGAGCATTTTCAATATCAAGTTATGTTTGCAAACAACTGTTAACATCAAGATTAGAATCAATATACGTTCCATACATATTCCAGTTGGCTCGAAAATGATTGAAAGTGGAGCTGATAGAATTGAGAATCGCTTCATGCGATATTTGAAATGTAACAGGGACATGATCAGAATCAAAATCAGCATGAGCAATCAGTTGGCTACAAAGATGACTAGAGTCGGTTAAGACCAAATCAATCGTAAAAGGATTTCTAGAAGAGGAAAAACTCGGAGGGCTATCAGAGTATTGTGTTGCGAAATATACTGAAGAGCACTCATCAAATAAAATTCTGTCGTTAAAATTACTTTGAGAATTATTCCATGACCGATGTTTGGCATTAAAGTTACCAATGACAAAATTTTTTGACATATTGCGAATTAATTTTCGCAAGTCAGTTTGGAGCAAATTACCTTGCTGTCCAGAGAATTGAAAAGGCAAATAGGCAGCTATGAAAGTATATTTACCAAGCTGTGCTTCAACAGAAACACCTAAAGTTTCAAAAACTTTGATTTCAAATGACGAAAACAGTTGATGTTGTATACGCCCATGAATGAAGATTGCAACTCCCCCACATACACCATCAAGTCGATCATTACGATAAACAAAAAAAGTAGATCTTTTTTAAGTTTGGATCTAGGTTTTAAATATGTTTCTGTAATAACTGCTATATACACGTTATTAGCTCTAAGAAAATTAAACAGCTCGTCCTCTTTTCCATTTGAAGAACGAGCATTCCAATTTAAAAATTTTAAATTATTATTCATTGGATCAATTTGAAAAACGTTAACCTATAAAAAATTGATTAGTAAATTTTACACCAACTTGGACTGCTTCAGTTATAGTGGTGGCTTTGAACATTGCATCAATCATTAGATTGAATTGTTCAGTTAGAAAATTAAAATCAGAGACAGACATATCGCTTGAAGTGGGTCCATTTGATGATTTTCCGTTAGAATTTTTGGTGGACGACGAGGAGGAGTAGAAGTTTCCTGTGGCGCCAGGGTTTTTTTTTCATTTATTTGGAAACTTATTTCATAAATTAGACTAGGTACTCATAGTATGAAAAGGGCCTCCCTGCTGCTCTGGCCTTACCTACTACGGTATCGGCAATGAATTTTATTTGTGTAGATACATACGAAATTAAAAGATTCGAACGGCTACCCGACGGATTAAAATTAGCTTGTGAATGAGCATGATTATAATCTTCCTGATGAGTATGATTTTTGATCAAGCGATCGTTAACTAAAAAATGAGCATAATTCGATACTCTACCAGGGGAATTCCGGAAACGACCATTATCGTAACGGACATTGCCGTTCATCTGTTTGGCAATAGCCTCGACGACTCGCCTACGCGAATGGCAAGCCCAAAAATTTGACTTATGATTGCCTCAGCAATGCCATAGGATAGCCGCGTAGGATAAATTTACGACTCGTGCTGTAAAAATCATCATTCTGCAACTTGTTCCGTAAACTACTATTATATGCGCACTTGAAAACTTAAGATATGCTCTAGTTTTAAACTAGAGGGTCTTGCCCGGGATATCCCGGGAGAAAAATCTGGGGTTTTCCGGGAAATGAAAAATCCCGGATGCCGGGATATTTTTCGAAAATCCCGAGAATTCCCGAAATATCGATTATAAGAACTCACAATTTCTTACAGTTTTATTTTAAATTATTTTGTAGGATCTGTACTCTCGTTTTTTACAGAAAAAGAGTGATTCAAAATCACACAACTATTTGACAAGTTGAATGTATTATTTGGCTGTCGATAGTATATTTGAAACGTGTGTGATACTGAATGAACATAGATCTTGTCTTCGTACCCTGTTATAATGGCTGACAATCAAATGCTTCTTGGAAGAACCTCGAGAATGTAACATCGGATCGCATATCAAACGAACTAGGCATGGCACAACTTCGACGCCTTACTCCTATAGTAACGTCAGAATGGAATTAAAGGTTCTTCGTGGGGCTTCCGCTTGTCAGATGGGAAGTGTTATATTATGGTTACATGAGTTTATATCAAGTAGAGGAACTAAGACTCATGGATTTTCTGTGTATTTTCATACAGCAGTTTTTAAGTTGAATAAAAAAAATGTTGATAGAACGAAAAGCGATGATCTGACATAAACGCGAGAAGGTTGAAGGAATATTCTTTAACGTCTATATTGAAATTGTCATGAAAATATTTCAAAAATGATGTACGATATTTTGTATTATTCAAAATCGTGTGATGGAAGAGTATCATGTTATTCTGTGTTGACTCATTTATCAAATGTAAGGTTTGAATAAAATTAAGTATAGGAATACTGGCACTTTTGATCAATCTCGGCAGGGGTTTTTTTTAAGCCACTAGGCCCATATTTTGCAACAAAAAATATGCTCCTTCAAGCGCTTCTGATGGATTTTTTTTATCAGATAGTTCGATAAAAACTCCTGATGCCAGTGAGCCATGGAGATACCTAATTAGTTATATTTTTGTTAAATCATAAATGTATTTATCTGAACAAAAAAAATAAAATTCCACTCAATATAGGATAATGAGCTATTTGGACACTTTCATGATTTACTTTGGCATGAGGTTTTTTCTTGGCAAAATTGTCCGAAATTTCGTATTAAGAAGAACAATGCGACGCATATTGTAGAAAAATATGAGCTTAGTAGCTTAAAAAAATCATTGCCGAAAGTGGAAAAAAGTTCCAAGAATATTATTCGACTCCCGTATTAGAACATAGTTTTTTTGGATTTATGTAGAAATACAGGTCGAATTTCAACATACAAATGGACAGAATTGAACAAATTTTTCAAAGCTTTAACATATATTCGGGCTTATATATTCTTTAATGCATCAAATTTTGAACATCAGTTATGTTTCGACTTTTTTATACTAGTTTTTAGGAAATTTTGGTTTGTCCCGGGATCGCGGGATATCCCGGGATTTCGAAAATAAAAATCCCGAATCCCGAGATTTTTTCAAGACCGGGAAACAAGACCCTCTATTTTAAACTATCTGTAAAATAAGTTCACCTAAAATCGGATGCTTTACTGAGTAAATGCTTTCAACAAACAGGTAAAATGCAATGATTTATTCAAAACTAAGCAAATTATCAAATCCTGTTTTCCTTTGCTATTCCACTATTTTTTTATATTCAATTTAATATTATACAAACTGACAGAACTCGGATGACTTGAGAAGCAATTGCTTGTACACAGTTTGTTTCACATAAAAACCGTAGTATAATGTTCAATGTTTTATATGTAAAGTTATAGAAAAAAAGAACAATTTTGGAAGTATCGTTCCTTCCACATGCTATACGGATGTAAATTGGCAACTTTGGCAGCGAAAGATCTTAGCTTATAATTGTGGAAGTAATCTTTAAACAGTGTTCTAGTTGGGAGGTGTTCCCAAAAATAAGATATGCTGTAGACTGCATCTTTCAGTTTACTCATAATTAAAGAAAAAAAAACATCGTTGTTTCGCCTCGAAATTCTGCCACATTTGCGTTCTTTACCAATCAAGCAGATCCGCCAGGTTTACATTACTTTCAAAGCCGAAACCGATACCTGTTGAAACCAATGACGCTGATTGTGGTTTGATGTCTGTTGTT
Source organism: Aedes aegypti (assembly GCF_002204515.2). Lineage (NCBI taxonomy): Eukaryota > Metazoa > Arthropoda > Insecta > Diptera > Culicidae > Aedes > Aedes aegypti. Next base: position 148,432,437 of record NC_035108.1, read on the forward strand.
TTGCACGTACCAACGCACTGAACTTTGTATGTATACATAGATTTTCTTACAACTACCCCACTATGAAAGCATCCAAAACCACCAGACTGCGAGGAACGCATTTGTGACCTCACAGCTCACATAACAGGTTCACAGCGCAACTGCGTGCGTCGTCGTAACCATCACCACCACCTTCATCACCGCCAAGAAACCTGATCCTCGAGTACAAGTGTGTAATTACCGTCAACCACCGCCAGGTTCTGGTTTCTTTCTGTCTCGCTTCTCGTTTCTATGAACTCGGCCAAAAACCTGAAAAGGGTGTCTTTTACGGCAGCAGCTGATGATGAGATGCAACAACACAAGCCTCCCAAAACAGACCCGTCCCCCTCCTCCACCGACGACGACGCGATGTAGATGGATATGGGGGGAGTGCAAACCAGATCAGTTTGCGCCGAACAAGTTCCAGTTTAACCCGGCAAGCCCCCCGAAAAAAAAAGAGTCGTATCTCGTATCTTGTATCGGTACCGACTGAACCCCGACAGCCAGTGATGGCGTTGTTGTTTTGTTTTGGTTTGATTGAACCCCAAAAACTGGTTTACATGAACTTCAAATGGTGTGTGCGCTGCTTGTGTCGGCCGAGAGAACACGCGTGCCCAGGGTACCTCTACAACCCGTTTGCTGCTGCTGCTGCTGTTCATCGCCTTCGTCGTCATGAATGACGCTTCCTTCCGTCAAGGAGACTCGAGTCGGTGGTGTGTCGTTTGCCTTTGTTTGCCCGTTAGACAGGTTAGTAGGTTGAACTGGTTGTTGTTGGTCTGCTGAACTGAATTGGTGGTGGCGTCGGTGACGATCAGCTGCTGGTTTGACGGATTCTTGAATCGGGTGGATTCTCGGACTCGGCGTTTGAGATAGGAAACGACGGATGTGCTGCTAGCTGATGTGGAACAAGTTTGGCGAGATGTTTGAAGGGCTCGATCAAACGATCGAGCGAGAACTTGTTTACAATCATTTCTGCTTGTATTTATATGTGGGTTTGTGGAATATCCAACATTCCAATCAATTAACGAAATCAACACCTTAATCGTTAAGTCAAAAATGTTTAATTGTACCAGAAACAAAGCTTTGTTGAACGTTTCTAGCTAAATGAGAAGAAAGATAAAATCTTTATTTTTGCCTAGTGTGAAGGTTTACATCTATACAGGCTTAAACAAAGTTACGCCATATTGAGTACGGTTCGCACAAAATCAAGTCTCCTGGACCTTCTGGACATCCATTGAGGGTATAATTTTAACACATTTTAAAAAATTGCTCCTGCTTTGTTTTTTTTTGCAAAGAATAAGATACATAAAGAAACTTTGCCATACTTATCATCTCAGTGTTTCATGAAATTTGTCAAAATGAAGCAGAAATTAAACACAAATGTTCTTCTTCTTCTTCTTCTTATTTTTCTTGGAATAAACGTTCCCACTGGGACAAAGCCGGTCATTCAGCGTAGTGTTCTAAGAACACTTCCACAATTATTAACTGAGAGCTTTCATTGCCTTAGTTGCCATTTTCACATTCGTAAATCATGTGGCAGGTACGATGATACTCTATGTCCAAGGAAGTCAAGAAAATTTCCATTAGGGAAAGATCCTGGACCGACCGGGAATCGAACTCAGGCACCTTCAACATGGCTTTGCTTTGTAGCCGCGGACTCCAACCACTCGGCTAAGGAAGGCCCCTAACCACACAAGTGTGTTATTTCTGAAAATCTCTATTTTGTGTAAATTTATTTCATAAAGTAAGTGAACTTTAAACCTCAGGTTTCTAGTTTAAATTTCCGGTACAATTCTTTTCGTTCCGAACATTTTGAACTTCTTTCAGCAATGTATGGTGCTTATATTTTTCACACGTTATATTCATACAATCAAGACAACGTTGATGAAGTAAGCTCAGTTTGAATTGTGAAAATGCTTCTTAAACACATTGAGAAGCGGACTCCGTCTCAATGGGGATGCCGGTTTCCTAGGGCATAGTGTATCTTCGTATATTACAAACGAACTACACATGCGAAAATGGTCAATTGGCAAAAAAGCTCTCAGTTTTACGAACGTTTTTGTTGAAAATCACAATTCTCTGTCTCTTGCAAAATCAACGGTTTTCAAATCGACAAAATAAAATACAGTGCTATGCAAGCTTAGACAACTTTAAGAAGATGCTGTAGTCTCTGTAAATAGTGCTTGTGTGGAAATCTTGAAAATACCTAGGCTAGTAATTAAAAGATCGAGGAAAATATAATTGTATTCTGTAGATGTGCATCAACTATATGGTAAATTCAAAGCTTATTTTTTAGTAAAAATCGCAATATTTAGGCAAATCCTGTGGATATGGTCAAAACTATAGTAAATTTCAAGCTTTTGGTGAAATTGCAATATTTAACCATGATTGCAATATCAAACCATGAAAATAATAATGCAAAGCAATACAAATCTGACACAAACTGAAAATAGTAGAGTATAATATGAAAATATCGAAACTCTGGTAGAATTTCAGATGTGTTTGAAAGAATTATAGTTTCAGTATCCTGATAGTACAATTAGGAAAATATTTGAATTATCGAGTACATTCGTCTTTTCAAGATCATTCCAGGACATAGAGCACTGTAATTTTAACAGTATCCTGCTAGAAAACTGTGACAGTTTGTAATATATTAATCCCGGGAAGAGTTTCAAAGTTTTTGATATGACCAAGATGGTTTTCATTAGCAAATAGAAGAATTTTCAATTAAACTGAAATATCAGATAAACCTCGTATGGAATATGACACTGACTATGATAAAACAAAATCTCTCTCATGCGTCTTTTGGAAATCGTATCGGATTTGAACTTTATATTCAGAATCATCAATGTAAAAAATTATTTATTGAATTATGTATTTAATATTTCTGAAGATTTCCAACGAATCTTAATGCGCCCGGAGGCATTCCTATTAGTTCTAGTTTCTAGGAAAATTATAAACATTCATCTAACTTTACACCGCACAAAAATACAAGCGACAGAAAAAATTACATTTTGACATGACCTCGGAAAATCCAGAACATCTTCGGTGTCCAGTGGCCAATATGTATGAACAAGCAAGTTCCTGAAACTAGACCAAATTTGCCGTCGACTGTTTCTGGATGCATCCAATTTCATCCATTTTTCATAAAGTTATAGGCATTTGAATTTAGGCAAAATTTTGCCTATCTCAATCATTTTGCCTATCCCCTGTATATTGGAGACGTTAAAACTGAATTTGCAGTTGACTGCCATTTCCTTGTAATTTGATGACATATTTCAGCGAAACATTTCAACCAAATCGCCATAAAAAACCGTGTGTTCGGAATATGAGTCTGTTCGGAATTTGAGACAAAACGGTACTCTTACACCAGAAACTTCGAACAAACTGAAGAAACGGTTTTCACCCTCGCACGAATATGGATAACCTGTAACGGTTGCAAATTTAAAAAAATATGACCTCTGTTCCCCCGCATCTTCCCAAAAAATGTCGAAACTTCAAAAGAAACCATTAAGTCATTACTCCCAGTTTCGTCCCGCATCCCCACTTAAGGCACAATGCAATTGATTACAATGCCTCCGGAAGGGTCGAATCGGCGCGGCAGTGCAACAGCATCATCATCGGCCAATGGCCCCCTTATTTTGAACCCGCGCAGAAGTGACAAGGTGACGACGACGAGGAAACAAAAACGAAATACGAGGCAAATTTTGCGCGGTGACTGCGGCGGGAGAGGTGGTATCCTGGGCTTAAAGTGACCATTCAATTTATCCACATCTCGGCATCCGTTCCCTCCGGGTTGCAAATTTTTCGATCATCGTGCCCCCTCCCATACAATTGCTATATGATACAGTACTGGACAATACATATTCAACTGTTTCGATTTTCCACGCAAAATGATCATATTTCAGTTATTCGTATATTTCAATTATTCGAACGATTGAAACAACATAAATTTCGGAATATATTTTTGAGTAATTATTCTCATCACGAGTTCAATAGGAATAATTGTACAAATTTCATTTAAGTCGGTCAATAGATAAATCAGAGCTATTCTTCCTCTCGGCGTTACGTCCTCACTGGGACAGAGAATGCTTCTCAGCTTAGTGTTCTTATGAGCACTTCCACAGTTATTAACTGAGAGCTTTCTCTGTCAAATTTGCCATTTTCGCATTCGTACATCGTGTGACAGGTACGATGATACTCCATGACCAGGGAAGTCATGGAAATTTCCATTACGAAAAGATCCTGTACCGACCGGGAATCGAACCCAGACACCTTCAGCATGATTTTGTTTTGTAGCCGCGGAGTCATTCCACTCGGCTAAGGAAGGCCCCTAAATAAATTAGACATAATCCTCCAAATTTGACCATTTTGTATGGAAAATCGGAAATGTTGCCCAATACTGTATGCGGCGCATATAAATTCTGCGGCGGCCAACATTGCCGCATTATAATGGGTGATGTAATCTGTTTCGTTGCGTTCCACCGCCGTCATCACTGCATGGGAAGAGATGGGAAGGGAGGCCCTCTGCCATACTTTTCTCTTTTATGGCTTTTGGATTTCTTGCCCTCGGGCTGGGAAGCGAACGTTTTTCAATACTGAATACAAAAACAAAGGATCCAAAGGAAGCGGGGACTCTGCATGGTCGTTGCACTGTGGAATTTCAGAGCAGTGGTGGTCAAAAATGGCTAGTTTCGATGTAGAAGCTATCGCAAAACCGTAGCATAGCATAGACTGTACATGCCAATGGTTGCTACTATGTGATTGATCGGAACTGGTAAGAAAGTTGTTATGTGCGCCACATAATTCCATATTATTACCCACTGTGCCATAGCTGAACGATTCTCACAGTTAGTCCTCCTATGGCTCTGAATGTACTTTGGCCAGTTGAGCAATCCTTCAGATGGTGCAGATAAGAGTAACTACTACCTTTGAGTGCTGAGAACTATTTCGTTGGATTATCATAGGCTGCGACGAACGAGCGGCAGGTTATTGTTTTCTCCAAAACGGTGCATCTCGAAGCACCGATATTGGGATTTTTTTTCGGGCATATCGACAAAATGTGTAGATATGCATGTGTTTCTCATGCTGTCCCGTTTGGAAAAGAGAAAAAGGCCGCCAAAGTAATGCCGCGAAGCTTAATGAACTCAACATGATCGAACGGCGTTAACGTTAGCCTTGTGCTCATGTTCGACGGTAACAAAGAAAAAGGTTTTGTGCGATCATGAAAAAATAGGCGGTAAAGAAGAAGTATCGAATTAATCAATTACAGGGCACCCCCTCTGGTGATTGGCAACTGTTTGTTTTGATAAAGCGTGAAGGAGGGGTTTTTGCGGAGCCTTATGGCAACGTGAGGAAGCCCGAGTAAAGTTGGGTAACAAAATGATAAGAACTTGTGTTATCCGATAACAAGCATTTGATAACATAGTTTGCTATCATTTTGGTTGAATAAGCAGGCAACATAACAAACATGATAACAAAAATTTATACTAAAGATATCATATAAATATCTCATTGTGTTATTATTTGAAACACATTGATAACAAGTTTTGTTATCTAGCCGATTTTCCCTCATTGATAACTCATTATGTTATCAATTAGTTATAAACATCGAATTATGTTAACTAACATTTGACGTCATTCACCCGTCGGTGGCATCGTCGATCTGACAGCTCAAAATTCGTTGATAACAAGAGTCTTCATATTGATAACAAAATATAACAAAATGAAATCATGTTGAAAATCTTGTTATCACTATGTTATGCGGTTGTTATTCGACTTTGCTCGGGAGGTCTGTATTTCTGGAAAGGGGCTTCAACCTGACTTTAATTCTCCGAAATTGGATGCAAAGCAATGAAAGTTTAGACCGAAAATGAGACATTTTGCATAACGACGTTTAACGTTATTAAATGTGTGGACGTTTCTCATAATAACATATTTCAAATACAACCTGTTCTTGTATGAAACTACTTTTTTGTTAAACTTCTTTATGCCTTCCAAATGGATCAGTGCCAAAGTCAAACAGAAACTGCATTCAAAAACGTGAAACCTGTGAATGGAAATTGACCACCGCAATTACCAAAGCTAAACTCTGATTAACTTGTCCTCGTCAGCTCACAACAATGAAATGCATTTCCGCAATAACTTCTTAAAGTTTATTCAATTTGGCTACAGACGCGGTACTTTAAAATCCAACGCTCGCCAGAGTCTACCCATCAGTCATAGTCTTTTATTTCCCTCACAACACCCGTCTGAATGCATTTAACTTTTTTTTTCTCAATATTACAGTCATCGCAGCCTCTTGATTCACGCATCGAGCAATCAAAGAATCACATTCAACGCAGCGCAACATCCTTTTCAACGATCACCAACTCTGGATGACGCACCACTAACTAGGGTAGATGTACCAGTTATGGCAATAGTAGGAACAAAACGAGATTTATTTTATTGTTCCAGTTGAACAAGTTGTTTTTGATGATATATAGGCCTTTAGAAGAACATTAGTGTAATTCATTCCGACAAGCAAGCTTTTTGAAATATTGCATCAAGCATAGGGTAACCGATATATTTTGGACTCTCTAAGTCATTTTACAACAAATTACCCCGTCCAGATTAAAAGGTTAACTCCATTCGAAATTAATTTGGAAATTAAGGACTGTTTCACACTTGCATTAACTGTTTGTTCATTGAAAATGTCTTCAATTTTACTAAAATTAATTTATTCCAATCGGATCATCCATACGACCATTACAACATGTTTTATGAAGAAATTGAAGCCGTCAGATATTTTTCAAATGTAAACAAAAACAATTTTAAAATTTCTGGACTTAAAAGCGAAAAATCCTCCTTTTTATCGATTGTTAGTTAATTAACCAACAGTTTCTTTGACTCAGTCTCCAATAAAAGAAAAACGTCAGAGGTCCAAAATATATACTTTGAGGGTCCAACATTTATTGAAATGTCCAAAATAGTAAAAAGAGTGCTTCAAATTTGAATAACTTTCGACTTATTTTAAACTATACATGACCGTGAGAGCATTTTTATTTCACAGAGGAAGCTTTGCTCTACATTTTGGCATGTTTAGTGAGTTGGCTATGCGGTGTAAATACTAAATTGGCACAACAACCCAAAATCACTTCAGAAATTTATGTTTTCGTCCGATAAATTTATTTCAAACATTTAAAATGTGTTGCATATTGAGAGTAAATGAACAATGTAATCCAAATTTACAGAATCAGAATCAATGTCGATAACAGGTACAATTAGTGTATGAGATCCTAATTATGGCAATACTCTGGAGTCTGTTTGTATACATTTGTTGTTCAGTGCACTGAAGTAATAAAGGTATTTGGCGGGTTCACATCCTGACTGACGAGTTATTTGACGGATGGCATTTGTAGCGGACTTTGGGGCAAGTGTGCCATAGGGGCAAGTGTGCCACCCCTGCTTTTTATAAAAACTGCAATATATATTTTTTCTTTGAGCTTAACAATATGTTCCTTCATAGTTCACAATATAATAATCAAAATATGATGAACATTGCTCTATTTTACACGTATTTACATCGATTTTTGCAAAGACAACCAAATTTGAGTGGATTTTTATAAGCTTTCGTTGTTTCTAAATAGCATGGTAAAAGGTAAATTATTACCAGATTTTTCTAATGTTCTGTACATCGTGAAACTATTCAAATGTGTAAGTTATTGTGGCATTTGGACGAAAAAAGTATTTAGTTTTACATACAAAATCCAGTTTGGTTGAAATGTATAGTTATTGAGGCAAGTGTGCCATTTATTTGGTAAACAAAAATTGTTGAAGTGAAATTTATAAAAATGTAAACATCATCAACAAAATCATAATAATAAACTTAAATGAGGCACCGGTAGTGGTTTCTGAAGTATAGCAGGGGAATAACTAACATGTTTGCCCCCCAAAGTGATTTTATCTCAAAATATTCAATAATAACATGTTTTTCGGCTTATTAAGTACCGTTTCACATATCTACATCAATATTTTACCGTTATTTAGTGCTGATCTAGTGTAAAATTATACATATTTGCCGTACTACTTATATTGTATTGAATGGAGACAAAAATTTACAATTTAAGTTATTCAAATGAGTAATAGAGAGTTACGCATGCTTTGAACCTTGTTATAAAGCACCACCTTATTACGGTAAACTTAAAATTATTTTTTAAATTATCGATTAGCGTCTGCTTTTTAAGTAATATTAATAGGAAATAAAGAAAATTTCATTACAAGTAGAATTACATGCGATGTTCATTCGGTGGCCGTCTTGCCCCATATGGGTGGCACACTTGCCCCATAGTGTCGAAAAATAGGTTGTTTTGGATGATATTTGAGAAGCTCCAAAACTAATACTTTTTGAAATTATTTTCATTTCAAATGGCACAGTGGTTATGAAAAGATGTGAAACTATCATCATGAGGCTAAATTGGTGGATTTTATAAGCTTTGGGCAAAGTAAGAGAACAATTTGCTTAAGGTGGCACACTTGCCCCAAATTCCGCTACAAACACTTTTGAGAGCTTAAGTCAATAGTGATCGCACATTCAGCATCGTCATCACCACCTCGCTCGAGCTGTGAATGAATAGCGAGCTTTTTTAAGAGTGCTTTACTTAGTACACGCATGTGACCAGTCTTGGGTAAAAGTCAATTGCATACTTAAAATGTTTATCTCGTCTGATTTGAAAAACTTAGAACTAGTGATTACATTTAAGAAATACGGCTAAAATCAGATTTTTATTGAAACTGTTGACTTATTCTTCCATAATTGGTACACCTACCCTACTCGTTTCCTCAATCTGAACCGTCGTCAAGACTGTCAGATTGGCTCTGACTCTGAACGATTGGCTGTGCAATATCGTTATCGTTTGCGGGGAATTGCGTGAATCGTCAACTTTTTGCGTTTCATTCGAAGGTCTGAGTGAGTTCGAAAGTTTAAGCAATGACGGACATGGCATGTATACGTATTGATTTTCTGTCAAAGTTGTATATGGATTGGATTTCGATTCGATATTGTTTTTGAAATTGTTGAAACCCTGAAAGCTTCAAAACACTGAGATTGAAAAAGCCAGCATACGAATGATTTATTACTTATTGAAATAATGCATTTTTCAAACGACGATTTCCATATTACAGAGATGACTCCATAATTGTAACTCTAAAAAATCCTTCAAATACAGTATATTAGTTTGACCTAATTAAATTTATGACCCATACAGTTGAGGCTCTGGCTAGCCCCATTATTTGCTTCTTTTTTTTTCAAATCCGATTCAAGTTCACGGCTCTACGCTCCATAGAGTCGTAGGCATCCGCCACTATTGTCTGCCATTTGTACGTAGGTATCTCAGTGCCAGCCTTCATCGTCTGATGTTTTGCTCAGCACATTCGTCCTTCACTTCAAATCTTTTTCGGCGTTATTTAAGGTAATTAAAACAAACTGAGCTTTCCGGCTACCTACAGGCATACTCAACGCACAGTGGCGCATGGCCTCTCAAAAATTATGTTTTTTAAATACACAATAATATTTTTTTTATGTTTCTAAAGTATTAATTGATATTTCCCCCAAAATTACAGATTTATTGATTTATTTTCCTCTCACGCTGAGGAACTGGGCTCGAATCCCATCCCCTAGATAGTCGGTTTATGGACAAAAATTCGAAAGACAAAACGTCGAAAGGACAAAAGGTCGATAGACAAAAGGACAAAAAGATTTGCCTGGTAGAAAAATTTGCCTTCTTTGAAAAAATATTTTCAACCTTTTGTCTCTTCTTTTTTTATTATTCGACATTTTGTCCTTTCGACCTGTTCTCAAGGGGAGTAAAGCCGTTGGATATCCTTGCACAATGCACCCCGATAATAAAATAAAAAATAAATTTAAATTTTATATTCTAATCCATAAACGTGACTTCATGTATCTTATGTACACACTTAGAAAAAGACAATAAACTTTACGTCATATGTGCTAAACATATTTAATCTAGTAAAATGACGTAAATTTAAGTTACAAACGGCGTAAATTTCCACCACATTGAACTGAATATGGATTCGATCACAAAAATTCAGTCACAATGAACGTAATTCTACAAGAATAACATATTTTACCATCGAATTTACGTCATTTATTTATTTAAAATCGAGTAATTTGCTTACCACGAAATTTACGTCATATGTAGTACTAGTTTTTTTCTTAGTGTGTAGTTAAGGTAAATTATCATTTTTCATCGATTTTGGTAATTTTTGAAGTTTTGTCTGACGTTTGTATGAGGACCCGCCACTGTGCGACGCTTAGAGCTGTGACTTCGCTCGGATGAATCTGTTTCACAAGTACAAATCCAAGCTTGGAAAACCAGCTTGTTCGTCTGATTCATCATGGCAGACCTCGTCGAAAGCAAAAGTTTTTCGCTAATGAAGTTTGTGGCTTTGGAGCGATATCGTGCGTGGGACCAGTTCCGCAGCCAAATCAGAGTCCGGTTCCGCAATGATGAAATTCGGACCAGTTTTGGTTGGTCGTGTCTCAGGTGTTATGTCGTCGATGGCTCGCTTTCAGCTTAATTTTTTTTTTCTTACAACAGTGCGCGCCACCAAAATGCCAAACCTGTTCCCAGACCCCATGTGTCGCACAGGTATCGCTGTTGGCCAAATGTGAATGTAACATTTGACATTTTTTCCGGTATCGAAATCGAAGCGATAGAGTATCCAATGGCGTGGTCCCATCTCCATAAGAAGGTCGACAAATTTAAATTGCTAATAAGGTATTAGCTGTTTTTTTTTCTCGCTCTCTCTCTGTGGATGGAGAGGGAGCAGATTTTGAAACATAATAAAATATTTTTCGATCGTAAATATTTCGTTTCGCTTTGGAGATGATGGCATCTTCTTCCCCTTAAGACGCCAGAAAGCTCCAACTGACGTCAACGTGGCTTCGACGGTAGAATTAGTATGTTAATGACAGAGATTAATTAGCGGGCTTCCCGAGATGCCGAGTAGGTGCGACATTTTCGGAGTTCAGAATAAAATATTGCATTCCGGGAAGCATATTTCACGGCATAAATGAAGTCGGACGTAAGTGATCTAAATTGTGAAGAACGCGTCTTGTGTTTGACCACCAACACAGTGCTCTTCGAAATCGAATCGAAATCGAATCGAAATCGAATCGAAATCGAATCGAAATCGAATCGAAATCGAATCGAAATCGAATCGAAATCGAATCGAAATCGAATCGAAATCGAATCGAAATCGAATCGAAATCGAATCGAAATCGAATCGAAATCGAATCGAAATCGAATCGAAATCGAATCGAAATCGAATCGAAATCGAATCGAAATCGAATCGAAATCGAATCGAAATCGAATCGAAATCGAATCGAAATCGAATCGAAATCGAATCGAAATCGAATCGAAATCGAATCGAAATCGAATCGAAATCGAATCGAAATCGAATCGAAATCGAATCGAAATCGAATCGAAATCGAATCGAAATCGAATCGAAATCGAATCGAAATCGAATCGAAATCGAATCGAAATCGAATCGAAATCGAATCGAAATCGAATCGAAATCGAATCGAAATCGAATCGAAATCGAATCGAAATCGAATCGAAATCGAATCGAAATCGAATCGAAATCGAATCGAAATCGAATCGAATCGAAATCGAATCGAAATCGAATCGAAATCGAATCGAAATCGAATCGAAATCGAATCGAAATCGAATCGAAATCGAATCGAAATCGAATCGAAATCGAAATCGAATCGAAATCGAATCGAAATCGAATCGAAATCGAATCGAAATCGAATCGAAATCGAATCGAAATCGAATCGAAATCGAATCGAAATCGAATCGAAATCGAATCGAAATCGAATCGAAATCGAATCGAAATCGAATCGAAATCGAATCGAAATCGAATCGAAATCGAATCGAAATCGAATCGAAATCGAATCGAAATCGAATCGAAATCGAATCGAAATCGAATCGAAATCGAATCGAAATCGAATCGAAATCGAATCGAAATCGAATCGAAATCGAATCGAAATCGAATCGAAATCGAATCGAAATCGAATCGAAATCGAATCGAAATCGAATCGAAATCGAATCGAAATCGAATCGAAATCGAATCGAAATCGAATCGAAATCGAATCGAAATCGAATCGAAATCGAATCGAAATCGAATCGAAATCGAATCGAAATCGAATCGAAATCGAATCGAAATCGAATCGAAATCGAATCGAAATCGAATCGAAATCGAATCGAAATCGAATCGAAATCGAATCGAAATCGAATCGAAATCGAATCGAAATCGAATCGAAATCGAATCGAAATCGAATCGAAATCGAATCGAAATCGAATCGAAATCGAATCGAAATCGAATCGAAATCGAATCGAAATCGAATCGAAATCGAATCGAAATCGAATCGAAATCGAATCGAAATCGAATCGAATCGAATCGAAATCGAATCGAAATCGAATCGAAATCGATCGAAATCGAATCGAAATCGAATCGAAATCGAATCGAAATCGAATCGAAATCGAATCGAAATCGAATCGAAATCGAATCGAAATCGAATCGAAATCGAATCGAAATCGAATCGAAATCGAATCGAAATCGAATCGAATCGAATCGAAATCGAATCGAAATCGAATCGAAATCGAATCGAAATCGAATCGAAATCGAATCGAAATCGAATCGAAATCGAATCGAAATCGAAATCGAATCGAAATCGAATCGAAATCGAATCGAAATCGAATCGAAATCGAATCGAAATCGAATCGAAATCGAATCGAAATTGAATCTAATTCGAATCGAAATTGAATCGAAATCGAATCAAAATTGAATTGATATCAGTTTTCAACATACCTTTTAGATGCACCAACGGGACAACCCTTTTTGTTCGGTGAAATTAGGAAGAACGCCAAATCGATTTGTCCCATAATGAAAAAAAACCGCATGTCAGTCCTATTACACATTTCCACACCGTGTAACACAGAAAGGAATCGTGTTTTCGTCATTTTTATATTTTTCTCGGAAAGGTATCGGAGAGAGAAGCAAATTGTAAAAGTTTGGAATCGAAACATTCTATTTATTTAGTCTTTTACCTGGGCAAAATCACCATGAATATCTATTCCCAGATTCGGCTCTGTAATGCCGTATGTTACATGAGCCCTCAGTGAAATGTTCGATATTAGATTTTATCAAATCTTATTTGCAGTGTCTTATAATTTCGAAGAAGTTTGAAGGCTAAGATTTATGAAAGGTACCTTCATACTCTGTGTGATGAGTCGTCCACCTAGGACTTTTTCATATAAAATAGTGAAACTCGATTATTTCAAATTGAGGTATGGATTTTCTGAAAGGTAAGACCTTATCAATCGCCAATCACCACGAGAATGGTCAGTGTTGAGAAAAACTCAAATTCTCATAACTCGCGATTGATATTTATCATGCGTGATTTGTCAATCACACATTTCAGCAGTTATAAAATCAGGGATGAGTTAGCTTATCTCACAGTGGCGGGCCTTCATACAAAGGTCGGACAAAACCTGAAATACTTTCCAAATCGCTTGATATCATCCCGTTGGAAATAATCATCAAATTGATAATTCGGTTTTCCAATTAAATTTGTCCAAATTAAGTTGTTTCATCCATTCGAAAAAATAGGCTATTATTGCAAAAAAAATTGGTTGTAATGCATAAACTTGTACATAAATCAGATCTACAGGTATAAATTTAACTTCGTTTCAGTAATTTTAGTTAAGTTTTAAACGATTTATGGAGCAGGATGCAGATTTGAATGATGAAATAGATAAATTATAATGAAACATGAAAATTGAATTTTCACCTTTAGGGGCCAAGAGGGGCAAAAAAACTATTGTACGTCTGGAAGTATAGATGGCTTGCTGCTTCATAATGAGTAACTCTTTTCCCCGAAACACTTCACAGGAAACAGACGAAGTTTTGACAATTTACCACAATTTAGAAAAAAAGATTATAAAAAACATTTTTTGCTACAAATAACCACTCAATATGTTAAAAACTATGTAATTTTAGCCAAATCAAAGACTTGAGACTACGCTTTCAAATGAAGCCTATTGAGCTCAAATCGGTTATGATTTCTCTGAGACACAGCATTTTGAAGTTTGGTAGGTAAACTTTAGTTGGGGAATATCAAGCAGTCCTATTTAGCTGACTATTCCACACTTACGATGCTGTCAAAAGTCGAAATAAAAACTAATCAATCTCATTGTTTGGGAAATCGCCGCTCAATAGTACAGCTTATAAAAAATATAAACAAATGATTTTGAGATCATGAAATTTTGAGGTTGAGGTTTTGAGGCGCCACTGTGCATCTGTTTGACTCATTATCTCATATTTCAACAGTTTACTGACACAAAGCAATGATTTCTAGTTAGTCTAGCAGAATTATAGTAATCCTTTCTAAAGTAAACAACTACATTCGATTTTCAAGAGATTTTGACAGGCTTCATGACTGAATCATTTGTGACGGCTTGAGTGTGAATGAATGATTTTGCACGACAAGCTCAAGCATGAGATTTTCGAAGCAGATCTCTAATGAATTAGTTCTCACGGGAGAGCTCATTGATTGAGATTTGAGTATGAGTTCAGATTTTCCAGATTTTACCTAAGCAGTCAACTCAAAAGCTGTGCACAATGCGAATTTGTCGGTATGGGCGATATTATATAGATTCAATATCGGCATCGGCGATACATCGGATTCAGAACAAGTTCGAACCTTACTTTATCCCTTCTTTATGGAAAATATTATTCTATTTAATCAACTCAAAAGAATCTTATGTGAACTGAAATTCATGTAACTAGTTGAAAAGCTAGCTACTTAAGCTAAAACATGGTCTTTAATCTGAGCTTTTGGTTGCTTGGGTATGATCAAATCATATAAAACAGGAATAAGTGCTTCGGCTGTGTAGTGTAGAACCAGCCATAGTTTTTGCGGAAATTACATTAACGTAACGTTGCCACGACAAAAATTTGTTATAATAAGCATAAAACGAGCTCACCAGTTGGTAATGCATCCTCGACTTAACACGAGTATCGAACCGTACACGCTTGACCTTAAAAGCAACTCGTGTTACCAA
Source organism: Aedes aegypti (assembly GCF_002204515.2). Classification (NCBI taxonomy): domain Eukaryota; kingdom Metazoa; phylum Arthropoda; class Insecta; order Diptera; family Culicidae; genus Aedes; species Aedes aegypti. Next base: position 148,447,583 of record NC_035108.1, read on the forward strand.
AGTGAAAAACACCGAAACAAACACCAATGAAATTGACATGGAGGATATCTGATTTACAACAATGATTACCACCATTGCTACCGAACTCGTACTTTGTATAGCCACCGAGAATAAAATTTTACAAATAAACATATTGCAATCAATGGGGGTGACCCATTTTGCATAAAAGCGTTCACATAAGGACATTTCGCAGAAAGTAAACTCATGCAAGGATAGGTAGCGTTTTAAAGAAAGCTTCTTACGCCAACTCGAACAGATGTTGGCAGCACCCTCTCAGATTCCAATGAAATTATCTGGATTTGCACACCTTGACAACAAAAGCCACTTTGCATACTTAGTTTTTCCATTTTTTTTATAGACCGTCATTTGAAAATGGTCAAACTTTTTTACCCGACTTTTTACTTTTATTTTAGCGCCGCGGATCGTTAGTAGAGTTTGATGTATTGATCGCGTCACTTGCTCTTGCGTAGGCGAGTGATGAACACTTGTTCGGCGTACAATGCGATTATCGAATTATATCGCGAATCCGATTAGGCGTGATTATATCATGGATCGCATCACCCGCCATTGGTGACTCCCAGATCTCTACCTTATCCCACTAACTTAATATCCTTTCCATGACAACTGTGGAGATGCAGAGTATACTCGGTCTCTAGTAACAACGGTTGCCTAACTAACATTCAATTTGAGCTCTCGATTTGTGCACATTGATGAATGATAAGCTAATCCCAAGCCCCATTCTTTAAATCTCTGTGCAACGGATTAAAAAGAGACTTTCTGTTTTTCGACGTTTTATAACCATACGAATCATAATGTACAACAGAGTTTTGAATAGAAAAAAATGACTCAGGTTTTTGAAATAACGCGATTTTTTAAGCGGTACCGCGTAAAAATAAAACTTCAGTATATTGTAATAGAAAAAAGGCAGCACCTACAAAAAAGTGTTGCAACTGATTAGACAAAATTGATTCGCTTATTCAGTTTCATTGAAGTCTAAGGTAATTGTAACCTTCACTTATTTAGTTGTGCTTCAAGACAAAAAAGAGATCTCAATTCTTATTATTCCAAATTTCTATTATGCAAAACGTCCACGCATAAAGTTATGCGTTACGTCCTTATGTGAAATTTTTCTCAATTAGTTTAGAATATTGAAAATCTTGCTAACTTCTGTCTACCAGTGTTATTTGACCTGCTACAATAAATTGCTCCAGCCGGTACCCTTTTTGCAATGAATTGTAACAATTCAACAAATCTGATCCGGCTTAGAACAGGCCATGTCTACTAAGGATAATTGCCCAAATAGCCTTCATAAGAACCTTATGAAGAACATCTCAGCTCTATCCTCATAACCATTGCTTCAAAGCTTATGAAAATAAATTCAATCGACCTCTTCCGAGCTAATATAAAGTTACCACCACCAGTACACAGGTGACCAAGAAGACTGTGATTATGCGATCTAATACAAACACCTGCATCGTCGCGCGAGCGGTCGAAAACGCGCCAAGCCCAACCAACATCAACACCGAAAAGTTATGATGATCATCGCTACCATTATCACTGTGTGTTTGGTCTCCTCCGTCGTAGGAACTCAAGCGATGATCGTCAAATTTGGGAAACAACACGCACATTCAGCGCCAAGAAGCGATGTTATTCCTCTCCATCATCATCGTTAATGTGGGCATATCCACACATCCGTCGATCTATCCATCCAAGTGAGATAGCTTGTTTGTGTAGCTCTTTTTTTCTGGTGATCCTCGTCTACTTGTACGATCCTCTTTCCCGCGTTTTGTTCACCTTCGTCTAATTCATAGTTTCCCAAACTGTGAGTCGTGACCAAGTTCCAAACGTTTTAGTTGGCTGATATGCTCGAAATTCCTAAGTATTCATCGATATACTATATAATATGAGTAAAGTTTTCACTGAATTTTCAGAATTTTAGTCGAAGAATCAAAAAAATATTTGAAAAATTACAAACAAGTTTTGATGATTCAGTTGGCTGGACTACTCAATCATCAGATCTTCATGTCGATGGACAAAAAATAAAATCAAAGAATCCACAGCATGTTCATAACGTTTCAGTAAAATTGATTATTCTGCAAGAAACTATAAAAAATCACCCGATTTACCCACATTAATTTCGAATAATTTCCAACAGGTTTCAATCAATGAATTCAATTGAGTTGCTAGAACTAGACACCAAAAATCCTTAGTTTTCATCGATAATACAAAATTGAAATGAACATTCTGATCTATTCCTGTGCGATGTAAATCAATTAAATTTTTGACTTATTATAGTAAGGAATTCAAAATTATTTACTTCAAAAACTTTAAAGTTATTATTTTTCTCTGACGGGTCCCAAAAAATAAACTCGACCCCTTGGTGGGTCATGCCTCCAGAAAGTTTGGGAACCCGTTGCTTTCGTTGCGATGGCTTTACCCGTTGAAATTTTGTTGATTCACATTGTTTAACTTTTCGTTCGCGGCGAGATTCTTGTGGGCAGACGATGATGCATGATTGAGTGTGCGTTGTGAAGTGGATTTTTTCTTAGTGCTTGGTCAGGCTAAAAAATGAATCCCAATCGCTGCGAGTGAGAAGGCATTTGTTGGGATAAGGCTTCACGCTATGGATAAGGTGATGTAACATTTTTTTTTTCGGGGGGATGCAGATTATAAAAAAGCCTTTGTGGAGGTATTATTGATTCGCATCCATTGAGGTATGGGTTTTCGTAGCAGCTTTGGACAGCTTCCCTGCAGACATTCTGCAAATCCGTATATCACATAATGGTGCTAATTTTGATAGGTCGTAAATTTGAGGAAAACTGATGACGGTGTTATTTGATTAGGGTAAAATCCAAAATGATCACAGTGTGACTCAAATCCGTTGGGAACATCCTTTGGAGAAATTCGCAGTAAACTTAAAATTTCACACTTAGTAATATTGTTCGAATCTTAAAAATGGTTTGCACTAATTTGACAGCCCGTTTTTGGTTCTAGTGATAATGCTGGGTCACACCGAAGTACGTTAGGCGGAATGCGTCATAAGGCCGAATGAGTCGATCTGGTTTAAGGTTAAGTTCTGGAAGTTCCACCCTAATGGATTATATGGCCTAACGAATTTCGACTAATGGTCCATTCGGCCTATTGACCTGACACCCTCGTGATTACAATTACAATACATCTTAAGAGCATTAGCGAAATAATTGTTCAGTGAACAAAATATGAATATTCTGGTATCCGAAATTTCTCTGAATTGTTGACCGCAGATGATCACAGTATGGAATCGGCATACAAGTTAAATGTCAGTTATAATTTCACTTCCACAGTTATTAACCGAGAACTTTCTTTGCCGATTGACAATTGAATGTGTTGTGGCAGGATCGTAAATACTCTATGCCCTGTTCAAGAAAATTTCCTTTACGAAAAGATCTCGATGGGATTAGATGACCCATGACCCTCAGCTTAGACTGAATAGCTACGCGTTTGCTGCTACGGCTATTTGAGCTCCGACAGCCAGATATCCTATTAGACGCTACCACCAATTTTCCTACCAAAGCAATTTCTCAGTTGTTTTCAATCGGATGAATTGTTACTGAGGCATAGCTCATAACCTACCAAATTTCAATAGAATCAATTGAACGACAACTGAGAAATTGCGGCGGGCATAAAGTGAGTCGCAGCGTCTAATAGGAGACCTGACAGCACAAATAAGCATAGCAATAAAGCATGTAGTTATGTAAAAGAAGACAAAATCATCAATTGTAAAGCAAAACATTATTGTTTATGCTGGCCAGTTCCGGATTGTCGAATGGACATTTCTTCGAATGGACGTTTGGTCGCAAATTATTTAATTGATTAAAAAAGTTTACGACATTTGGTTGAAAGGACATTTAGTAGAGAATTTAGTCGAATAAGGATTTTTCAGATTGTTGAACAGATTTACATTTTGTCATTACTACAGTGATAGAGTGATTGAACACGGGGAGTGCGTGTATGGTACTGCTAGAACAACATGATAGAGTACACGTAGTCAGCTTTGTTGTACTTCTGAAACTTTTTGGTTGAACTTCAAGTCTTCATTTCAAGCAATATTTTGGGGGTCCAGTCCCACAACATCGATTGACATCTTACATTTTTACGTTTCTTGCTGACATTTATTCATGCTTATTCTGTCACTTGGGTGAATCGCAAAGAGCAGATCTTACAAGGAAGGAGTCACCTCAGTCTCATATTTCCTAACCCAGTACACAGAATAAACTTGACTATCTTGTTTGATGATTTTAATTGAATTATTTATCAATGTATTATCAACCGATCCCATCGACACCGTCATCGAAGTTTCAAGGAATGTAATATAGCTTGAGGTCACAATAAAATGATTCACCATGCATTTGACCATAACAATTCAAGATGACCAAAAAGTTCTATGTTCAAACGTTCCATGTTTGGTTTCCCCATTAAAAAATTAAGACCCTAAACTCAAAAATATTTGAAGCTATCACACTGAATGCTGTCATTGAATAAGCATCAGCAGTTATCAATGAACGATGACATTTTTTTAAAATAATAAATTCTGTAGAGTTAGAAACTTTAATTACTAAGCAACGAAAGCATTTGGGAGGCTTTTTTCAGAATGATGATATTCCGGAAGATTAATAAATTCAACATATCTGTATGTTTCCAACGTTGAAGTACTGTAGTTTGCATAAAATTTTTAGTAGCTGAATATTTGGTAAACGTATTAAAACAATTTCATTTGAGGGGAGCACAAAATGCATAATTGACAAGAATAATGAATCATATATAGGCAGTAGTGAGCAAAATCCAGCGTTGTTCTATACAAATTGGACAAAACGATTTCCCAATAAAAAACTACAAAATAATTTTTCAACTAAATGCCCGATCGACAAAATCTAATTTGGCTAGACGTTTCAAAGACATTCGACCAAATGTCCGTTCGACCAAATGCACTTTCGACCTAAAGCCAAATTACCTATATTTCATGTCCTAAAGCCAAATTACCTATATTTCAAATTGTATGTAAAGTGGCTTGAATGTACCATGATGCATCTAATTTCCGGATGCTGCAAAAGTCGGATGTTCACCTTTTACAAGGTGTATTTGAAACATATTTTGACTTTGTTCGTTAAAAAATTGTGACGTCATCCACATCCACACAACTCACAAAAGTTAATAGATTGAGTTGTTCGATATTCCAATCCGCATGGTTTTTAAATTAAATAACTTATTACGCGTGGAAAAGATGGATGAGTTATGAGTTAAACTATTAAAAAATCCACGTGCTCAGGTGGGATCCTAAACGTGTTTCTAGCTTTACAAGGTCCACAATGAACCTTACAGAAAATTCGCGGAAAAGTTCATTAAAAATTAACGTTGTGATCTTTTAAGATGATGATGAATTGAAGCCAAACCACAAATGTTCAAAAGCGCAAATTTGGAAAACCAGATAACCGTTGCAGCTGAAAACTTAATCGTTCGGTCAGTCGCTGGTGGTGATCAATCGTGCCCTTAAAAATTTGAGCTGGGGCTTCGATGCTTCTTCACCTTAATGGTACCTATATGTCTGTATTAATAGGTAGTGTTGTTAATTTTTTATTTGTTGTTCTATGATTGATTATATAGCTGACTAGTTGGTTGAAATTGTGATTGGTGAATGAAATTAACGATCTTTATGATTATGTCTTAATAAAAATATAATGTACACAAGTGTGGGACAAAATTTAGATCCTAGCTCCAGTCCACTTTTTGGATTGCATTTAGGTCTAATAACAACTGTGCAAAATTTCAGCACGATCGGTGAAACTATATTCTAGCGCCAGCCGTTCAAAGTTTGTATGTGATTTACTATGAGAAATCTTACTTTTGCAAAGAAAAATCAGCAGAGGTCGCCCATTGACCGCTATAAAAATTTTGAACACAGACCTCGATATGTATTTTTACTACGAATAATATTGCTCAATACCGCAAAACAATCTGACACTTGTGAAAAAAGTTGTTCAATGAAAACCTATTGGCAAGATGACGTTGATTAACACGTAAGGAATAACAAAATTGGGCAAAATTTCCGTACAGTCTATGCTTAATAACTTTTTTCACAAGCATCGGATTTAGAGTGTCCATTTCCCGGCCATTTTGCTCGTCCCGGGATTCAGGACTAAAATCTAAGCTTGTCCCAGGAAATCCCGGGATCCCGGGATTTCTCAAACTTTCAATAAAACTAGTATTTTGGTTGAAATAAAAATACAAATTCAATAATACAATGGTTACCCAATTAAAAAAAAAAAAAATAACGTAACTTTCCAAGATAATATGTTAATTATAACAAATCACATTTCATGTATGAGTTTCTTATTCTGATGAACAAAAATCTTAACTTAGCTTGACTAATTACGGGTTGGATAGGGATTTTTCAAATTCTCTATATCACTTATGAATGGAAGTATAGTAAAAAATTAAGTCATAATATTAAAGCAATTTGCTTCAAACATTTGAAAAGTAGTTAAAACTGTTCTAAAGAAACGACTAAAGATCATTGGAGGTATTGTAGAAGTTCATGCAAAATTATTGACTAAAGTTTCAAATTACTTTCAAATTTGCTTTCTCAGCCTAGTATGATAAAACCGGGTGATGTTCGAAAAGAAATAAAGCATTGAAACTTTGCAACTAGACTAATAAAAATATGTGTAGTAAGAAACATGGTTCATGAAAATAATTACCCGTTTATTCTTTTTTGCATAAAGCTTTTATATTTTATCAAATAAGGCTTGATAATGCGGAATGTCATTGTTGTTCATTTAAATTTAGTGGTTTTCATCCAATTCTACGTACATTTCGAGAATCCCGGGATTCCCGGGATGTAAGAACTAAAATCCCGGGAAACGGGAAATCCCGAAATTTGTCAAATCCTGGGATTTTTTGTCCCGGGATGTCCCGGGATGGACACTCTATTCGGATTGCTTTGCGGTCTTCGACAATGTTGTTCATCGTAAAAATACCTAATGATATCAGAGTTCAGAATTTTTATAGACTACAATGGGCAACCCCTGGCAATTTTCCTTTGCAAAAGTAAGTTTTGCCATAGTAAATCCCATACAAACTTTGAACGGCTAGCGCTAAAATATAGTTTCACCGATCGAGCTGAAATTTGGCACAGTTGATATGTGACCCAATAGCAATCCAAAAAGTGGACTGTAGCGAGAATCTAAATTTTTCATATAACCGTGTCCCAGGCTAATGTACACTCGTGAGGTGCTTCGTGATCTGAACATTTCGAACGTTAGATACCGTCAAAAATCCATTATCGTATTCATCGTCATCGTCGAAACTTCAAAAGTAATTTTTCTGTCCAATCCTGACCTTTTTAAAGATAATGTGTACACTGTGAACAGTTGGAGAATAGATTACATTGGATACATTTTCATGAATTTTTTTTATTTTCAATGAAAAAATTGGTCTTAAAAATTATTAAATCCATGACAGATCCTGCCCCCATAATTGCGTCCAAAATATTTTACACTTCGCCCAGACAACCAAAAGTCGCATAAAACTTCACGTAATTACTCGTTTATTCATAAAAATTACATCAAACTCGCGAAACACGGTGGATAAAATCGTCAGATTGATGAGTTTTTTCGCATAAAACGTTTTTTTTTTGAGTTCATTTGTGCATTTTGTACAGTTCCGTACACTCGCACAAACGTACGTATCAACATTTGTTATCATAAGTTAAATCGGTAGAATAGTTCGGTAGAAAATTTATACACTCGCATTGTATGCTATTCATTATCACATAATATATGCACGTATATCGCCTCCTCTTTTGTACGTAGAAGGCCCTTTCGCGACCTCTTATGAGTGTAATGTTGCACATGCAAAGCCTCCATGTGATTTCTACGTACATTTTGGTTGTCTGGGCGTGTTTATGATGTTAACGAAAGTTTTTAAAAATCTGAGGTTATGACAGCTACTAATGTCCGGAAGAAAGGTGCATCGATCTGCAACAAAGAAAACAAACTAGCTCAAAAGTTCAGTCATCCTATTGACAATTTATCCTAATGGCCTACTGCCTAATGACCATTCCGCCTGAAATGTGTCTGTTTGGCCACCAGACAAGTGGCGTGAAATTACTGGCCAAGAACTTAGGGCCCATTCACAAATTTCATATCGCTGGAGGGGGTGGGTGGGTGTCCAAACAATGTTACGGTCCATGCAAAAACTGAATAATATTCATACAAAAAGCGTTACAAGGGGGTGAGTGGGTGTCCAAAATGACCAATTTCAGCGTTATGAAATAAATGAATGAGCCCTTATCTGCTATGGATCCAATGTATCCTTTGCTTGATGCATTCTGAAAAAGAATGGCAAGTCATCAAACATGGGTTTCTGGCGAAGCTTGTTTCGCTGGTTTGAGTGTTCAAGCTGCAGACAAAGGGTCAAAGTCTCCAAAATGCTTTAGATCAATGGCGCGGGAAGTGGATAGGACAGGTAAATGTCCTATGTACAAAAATACTTGAATAGGATAGCTAAAGGATTGTCCTACTCATGATTAGATCAAAACAAATCAAAGTCCAGCAAAAAGTTTCGAAAAGCATATTTAATTATACTTCATCTAATTTATCGTTGACACGTATGCACCTGGAGGCATAAAGTGTCGGTAATAAATAAACATCTATTTTATACATACAGGATTGGAACTGTGTAAATTAATTGGATCTGTGAGTAATGAACTGATAAGAATGAAATTTTCACAGCTCGTCGGATGTAACTTAAATTTTGACATTTATTTTTGAGAGATTTGTTTTTCAACTATGAATTCAAAAGCAGTAATAATTTGACTAAAGTATTTTTTTTTTGACACAATTTAATAATTGTCATGATGATGATATATAGGTGGCCCAAGGACAGTTTATATGGAAATTACTACGTTAGTACTGTAATGTAAATACAAACTTATCATCCCATAGCAAAAATGTTTTCTTCAAACCTTCTTTAAAGACATTGCTGAAAAATTAAACCCATTTTGAGTTAATTTTGATTGGGATTTTTGTAGATGTTTGCAGGGCTATTATATCATATTAGGCTAAATAATAGCAAACAAAATCATGAATATCTCTCCTCCTATCCGTCGATTGAATTTCTCTCTTCAACAAATGTCTTCCTTATGGTTTTAAGAATGAGTTTTCACTATGGGATGATAAGTTTGTACTTGTACTACAGTACTATAGGGTGTCGCAGTAAGTATGGTCACGACTTTACCATACTGCCATTCGGAGACTAGTGCAGATAAAAATCTGATTTTCACACATTTTGTTCCTTTATATATCAATAGATAGGTTTTGAGTTTTTAATGATGTTTTCGCTACCTGTTTGTTGATGGTGATATATCTCTGGAGCTCTTCTTATCAGCTTTGCACAAATCGCATTATTTCTGAGTGACTTTGTTGTACAAAATTTGGGCTGAGTCATAAAGTACGTACAATAAAAATCTGACAATATACATTTATCATTGCCGATACGATAAATGATCAGTCTATTACTTATTTTATTGGAAATTATAAAATTAAGTATATGAAATGTAAACAGTAACTCAAAATCCGATTTCAGCTGTGGTTGATTTTTGGAAGGATCAAAACAAAGTCCGTGTATATCCAATAAAACATGTAAAAGCCTCAAATTTGTGTTGCCTACTAATAGTATAGATATTTGACATATGTAAATTAGAAATTAAACAGTTTTATTCGTATTGAAAATACTTGAAAATCTTTGATTTTGTGAAGTTATCGTACTAGTTAAGGTCCAACAAAACACAAAAGTATGGTGTGTGCTGGCTAGATAAGAATTGATTTTCTAAAATCCAAAATTTCAATGAAAAAGTTTATTTATTCAAGCAAAATTTTCACAGGCAGCTTTTAAAATACCTCAAGAAAAAATACAAAAATATAAAAATATTCAACTGAACGTAGTTCAGTCTTTCATTGTTCAAGCATTTGAAAAGATGTAGTGTGAAAAGATATAAATTTTGAGAAAAAAAAATCTGTAACTGTAAAACTTTTTTTTTCTTGTGCTAACGAAAGCGGCATGAAAAACAGCCGTTTTTTATTCACGATTAAATCATTTTGTAACTTTTTTGCATTCCCTGGCAAACCAACATTTGTCCTATCCATGGTTTCGGACGTGGACGCGCCCTCGCTTTAGACGGATTGTACCTAGTAAGGCTATGGGCTATCAAACAAGCTGTTAAATAAATCATTCGGGGTTACAATTGCTCTTTCTCTAGAAACATTTAAGGTTTTGTTACAGTTTTATAAGCGACTTTATTCAAAAATTAGTCTTGAAAACCAAACATTGTTTTTTTGTGTTGGTTTTGGGGATGATATTAATGTCAGGAGCGCCGATGCAGGGCATTATGATCATCTGAACAGTAGGATAGGAATATGATTGACCATCAAGTCTACCAAGAGCATAAGAAGAGCATAATTTTGTTTACAGACATACGAATTAAAATGGACATCGAATCCACACTCCTAAGCAAATCGCATCAAGCCAAGAAGCTATCCTTTCTGACGATACAGGCAGCAATTCACTGCTTTTCAGACGAAGCTAACTTAAAAGCTGATTGGAAAAATTGCTCATAATCATCAGACATTGAACAACAAAAGCCCAAAATATTAGGCCGCACATCGTCGAGAAATGACCAACCCCTTGAAAGGAACCGAGAGACTTCAGAGCAAAACCGTGAAGCAACATGCCTTCGTGTGCCGCTCTGCTACCCCCTCCCTTCGTATCCCGCTGCCGATATTGTTAGTGATGCACGATCCTACCGGTCAAACCGCCTGCTGATTTTGTTTGTGGCTGCACTTTTCGTCTTCACCACCTCGTCTTCCATCCATCGTCAGCTCCTCAAGACGATGAGTAACCCACACAATCAAACTCAAACCTTGCTTGGATACGTGTGCTTAGTTAGGATGTTGGTGTATGAGAAGGCACACTTTTAAAAAGCCTGAGTCAGCCTGACAGAAGGCCACCTCCAAAAGGTAACCTCTCACACTCTGTGTGGAAAATTAGTTCTGGTTTCCGGTACACAGAAGGCACAAGGCATAACAAAAATAACAATAATAGGGACGAATACCTAGAGCAAAGCAAAAAACCGTCGAATTCCGATTTGGGTTTTGGTTTTCGGATTTCCCACTAACGGTTGGATGTGTGTAAGGTGGCTAAGCCGGCGGTGCTGCAAAAGTGGCACTTTCAATTTTTGGCCCTAATTATACGCTATTTTGGTGACCAGATGGGGCGATTGGATAGCGCCTTAAGGTAAAGCATTTCGGAATCGAAATATGACCGTCACAATGGCTGATTTGTTGCTCTATTCACGTTTTCAAAAGCAATCAACTGAACAATTAGTAAATTAAGAAACACTATTTTCTAATATTAAGCTTTATACTAGGGGTCATCAACAAATAACTATTCATTTTAATCATATGTCAAATTGAAAAATTCTCAAAATAAGTATTCTACTTAATATTCATTTTCCTCACAGAAATCAAAAGACCTAGGTTTTTCCCTTTGGCGAAATCCAAGTTCAAACAAGCCTTCCTGGTGCATCGACCTCATTGAATGCATACCTCTAACGAGTCGCCTCATTTTAATCGCCCATCAAATCTCTGCACTAAACTGTTCCACTCTGTAATGTGCTAATCCCTTAATGCCATCACTCCCAGGGGCTCCAGCTTGGGCCAGCAGTCAGCAGCAGTGGCACACATCAAGTACCGTTTTCCTTGGTGCAACTATTTCAGAACGTCCCCGGCGGATACCCGGCTCCAGAAGTGGATGTGACTTGTGTCATCCCACGTTTTGCGCCCATTCCCCTCCCACCTTGATGAACACCCGCCGTCCAACTTAACTGGAGCGCCGCCAACAACCGACTCACAGATATTCAAAACAAACTCCGAACAATTTCTCATTAGTTTGAATTTATTGCCTTGGAAATTGGAGCTACAGCATCGCGAGGATTGGAGGGCCACACTGGGGCAGATCGCTGTTTTTGACGACCATAATTGTTGGTATCCGGGATATGCATCCTAGAGGTTTGGTGTCTTATCTAGATCAAAACCAAGGGAGCAAAATATGGTACAAATTATTTCAAAATATTTTGTCAAAGACATCAAACCTCCAGGGTGCATATCCAGAGTACAAGAGATTTTAGTCGTCGAAAAAAGCGATCTGCCTCAGTGTGCGAAGGAGCACAGATAAAGCGTCTGCTCGCCTCATCCCACCATAGTTTAGTTGGTATGTGCAGTTGCCCAGCCAGCCTATTTGCAGCTCGCTTGATGGCCATAACTGTTTCGCGAATGCCGTAGTATCTCTAGCGTCTGTCCGCCCGCCGCCTTCGAACAGCATCCAGGAAACGTTCCAGATATAGGTGGCATGCTATCAAAGTACCTGCAGTTAATTTCTATTACGTCTATTTTTTGCCAGCTTCGTCCATTGCCGCACTGCTTTCCATCGAGAGAAGAGTGGGCAACGATCGGAGCCGTATGTGTACATGCGCTGCTAACTGCATTTTTGTTGAATCGCACATTCTGCGAACGATTACATCCCGGTTGGGATATTGCGTTTGACATCGCGACAATGTTGCCAGATATTTTGTTCATTTTTCATTGTTCAGACCCTTTGGATTTTTTTCAAGTTGCACGATTGTTCGCGCAAACTGTTTACCTAACTGTAATATAATACAATAATGTGCACGAACTACTATGAAACATTTTGTAGAAACATATTCGTGCATTCAAACGTTTTGGCTCGTCGAACTGGCGTTGCATAGCAACCATAGAAAATTGTGTAGTACGAAAGGAAACCAAATAATCCAATCACCTTGCTCAGATAGAAAAAAATAAAAACATTGGTGTCGGATAACAATTTCTCCAGAGTCTCTTCCAGAGATTACTCCTTGACTTGTTTCGAGGAATGCTCCAGGGATTCTACTGGGAATTCCTCCAAAGTATTCTCTACAGTGATTCATACAGTGATCATTTTACGGATTCCCGTTAAATTGCATCAGCGGAAAAATTCGGCAACAGTAGTTTTCGTGCTTTCTACGCGCAGCTGGAACGTAAATACGACGGCTGCCCAAGCCATGATGTCAAAATCGTTATCGGAGATCTCAACGCTCAGGTTGGCCAGGAAGAGGAATTCAGACCGATTATAGGGAAGTTCAGCGCTCACCAGCTTATGAACGAAAACGGCCTTAGACTGATTGATTTCGCCGCCTCCAAAAACATGGCCATACGTAGTACCTACTTCCAGCACAGCCTCCCGTATCGGTACACCTGGAGATCACCCCAACAGACTGAATCGCAAATTGACCACGTTTTGATTGATGGAAGACACTTCTCGGACATTATCGACGTCAGAACTTATCGCGGCGCAAACATCGATTCGGACCACTACCTAGTGACGGTTTTGTGGGCTTCGTAGCCGTGCGGTTAGCGGCGTCAGTCGTTTAGGCGTATTGTGCTACAGAGTGTGGGTTCGATTCCCGCCCCAGTCGGAGAAAACTTTTCGTCAAACGAAAAATTCTTCATTGGTCCACTGGTCGTTCCGTGTGTCCGTTGTCTAATGTAAGTTATGTTCAGTCTGTGCAGCCTATGGCTGAAGACGGTGTAAATTGTCTCTAAAGTGCGCCAACGACTCTCCGTTGTGAACAACATTCGGTACCGACGCCCGCCACGGTACAATCTGGAACGACTCAAGCTACCCGAAGTCGCAACTGATTACGCGCAAAGCCTTGAAGCAGCGTTTCCGGAAGAGGGAGAGCTCACCGAAGCCCCTCTTGAGGACTGCTGGAGCTGAGAGAGACTCGCGAAGAGGAAAAATATCAACGTCATATGCAGCCCAGATTCCCCTCTTACGAAACGTCAAATGCAGCCCACCGTTTTTATGGCTGCAAAAGTGAAAAGTATTGTGTTCAAAGTAAACTGTTATTAAAAACCTCGGTCGGCGGAGCAGTTTTTTCCAAAGTTGCTGATAAATCTAAGCAGAAGATTAATTATTTCTAATGTCTGCTACGTTTGCTGACATGAAATTTCACTCATACGGCTATTTATGATTCGATGTGATGCAAGCTCAATCATTTTTTGCTGAGAGGTTCATGTGAGGATTTGAACAGCATGCGCATAATTGGTATGCGCATGCGCATAATTGTTATGCATAAAGTGGAATAAGAAAAAAACTCAGCAAACACAGAAAAAGAAGACCGTCTTCGCGAGTCTCGTCTCAGTGCTGGAGTAGTCTCAAAGCAGCCATAAACAACGCAGCGGAAGGTGCCATTGGGTTCGTGGAAGCAAATCGACGGAACGGTTGGTTCGACGAGGAGTGTCAGACGGTTTTGGACGAGAAGAATGCAGCGCGGGCGATGATGCTGCAGCAAGGCACCCGTCAAAACGTGGAACGATACAAACAGAAGCGAAGACAGCAAACCCATCTATTCCGGGATAAAAAGCGCCTCCTGGAAGAGTTGGAGTGTGAAGAGATGGAGCAGCTGTATCGTTCTCAAGAAACACGAAAGTTCTACAAGAAACTAAATGCATCCCACAAAGGCTTTGTGCTGCGAGCCGAAATGTGCCGAGCCGATGGAGGTATCTTGACGGACGAACGTGAAGTGATTGAAAGGTGGAAGCAGCACTACGATGAACACCTAAACGGCGCAGAGGACGAAGATCAAGACAGCAGGATGAATGGCTTCATCAGTACGGCGGATGAGGGAGACGTGCCAACTCCCACAATAGGTGAAGTTAAGGATGCTATCAAACAGCTCAAGAACAACAAAGCAGCTAGAAAGGATGGTATTGGAGTGGAACTTATTCAAATGGGCCCGGACAGGTTGGCCACTTGTCTGCACCGATTGATAGCCAGGATCTGGGATACAGAACAGCTACCGGAGGAGTGGAAGGAGGGAATAATATACCCAATATACAAAAAGGGTGACAAGTTAGAATGTCAGAACTATCGAGCGATCACCATTCTTAATGCAGCCTATAAAGTGCTTTCCCAGTTCATCTTCCGCCGTCTTTCGCCACTGGCAAGCAGATTTGTGGGAAGTTATCAAGCCGGTTTTGTGGACGGGCGATCGACGACAGACCAAATCTTTATGTTGCGGCAGATCCTCCAAAAGTGTCGCGAATATCAAGTCCCTACGCACCACCTATTCATCGATTTCAAAGCGGCCTATGATACCATCGACTGCGAAGAGCTATGGAAGATTATGGACGAGAATGGTTTTCCCGGGAAACTGACTAGACTGATCAAAGCAACGATGGATAGTGTACAGTGCTGTGTGAAGATATCGGGTGCATTATCGGACCCGTTTGAATCACGCAAAGGACTTCGACATGGCGATGGTCTTTCCTGCCTCCTGTTCAATATTGCGCTAGAAGGTGTTATGAAACGGGCGGGCTTCAACATGCGGGGCACGATCTTCAATAAATCCAGCCAGTTCATTTGTTTCGCTGACGGCGTGGACATTGTCGGAAGAACGTTCCAGGTGGTTGCTGAACAGTATACCAAGCTGAAACGTGAAGCAGATCGGGTTGGATTGAAGGTAAATACGTCGAAGACGAAATATCTGCTGGCTTGAGGAACCGAGCGCGATAGAGCTCGCATAGGCAGACGCGTGACGATCGACGGGGATGAGTTCGAGGTGGTGGACGAATTTATCTACCTCGGATCATTGATAACGTTGGATAACAACTGCAGCAGAGTAATTCGAAGACGTATCATTGCCGGAAGTCGTGCTTACTATGGTCTGGTAAACTTCACTTCCGTACTAAGTGTACCATGTACAACACGCTAATAAGACCGGTAGTCCTCTACGGGCATGAGACATGGACAATGCTCGAAGAGGTCCTGCAAGCGCTAGGAGTTTTTGAACGACGTGTGTTTAGGACGATCTTCGGCGGAGTATGTGAGAACGGCGTATGGAGGAGAAGGATGAACCACGAGCTTGCGCAACTCTACGGTGAACCCAGCATCCAGAAGGTCGCCGAAGCTGGAAGGGTACGATGGGCGGGACACGTTGTGAGAATGCCAAACAACAATCCAGCAAAAATAGTGTTCACCTCAAATCCGGCCGGTACAAGACGAAGGGGAGCGCAACGAGCTAGGTGGGTTGACCAAGTGGAGCAGGATCTTGGAAGTGTGGGGCGATTGAGAAACTGGAGGTTAGCAGCCATGGACCGAGTTAATTGGCGTAAAATTGTGGCGCAGGTCATGTCTTGAAGGACGTAGAGCCAGCAAAAGTAATGTAAAGTAAGTAAGTTTTCGCAACAAGTTGCAGAATGTTTATTTTTTTCAGCACGAGTCGTACATTTGACCAACGAGGCTTGCCATGTTGTATAATTACGACGAGTGCTGTAAAAATCGAATCCTGCAACGAGTACCGTACATCATTCTTTGAAATTTCATTTCATCATATCGGGATGCATTCACTATTATTTTGCAATTTTCGAAAATCGGTGTGTAATGATTCATTACGAAACTCAAAACAGTTGCGTAATGGAAAAGATTTGCTTAATGACTTTTACTATACTGCATAATTCAGTGCAGAAAAATAACCCGTTTCATGACAGGTTGGCGTGATGAAAAACATCCTATTACGATGGAAAATTGCAAAAAATATTTTGTTTTTCATCACGCCAATCTGTCATGAAATAGCCTACTTCCCTGCACTGAAGTATGCAGTGCGGGAATAGTCATTACGCAACTGAAAACAGTGCAGTAATGATTCATTACGCAACGCTTTCTCATTACGCAACTGTTTTGAGTTGCGTTATGAATCATTGCACAACAATTTTTCAGAAATTGTTAAATGATGGTGAATGCATTCTGATACAATGTTTGATACCCTCACGTGGTCTTCTACAAAATTGCAAAAAATGTTGTACGTAACTCGTTGCAGAACTCGATTTTCACAGCACTCGACGTAATTATCCTACTCGGCAAGCCTAGTAGGATAAATTGATGACTCGTGCTGTAAAAATCATCATTCTGCATTTTGTTCCGTAATAGTAGTTTACGGAACAAGTTGTAGAATGATGATTTTTACAGCACGAGTCGTTAATTTATCCTACGAGGCTTGCCGAGTAGGATAATTACGACGAGTGCTGTAAAAATCGAGTTCTGCAACGTGTTACGTACAATATTTTTTGCTATTTCGTAGGAGACCACTTGAGGGTATCAGAAATTATATCGGAATGCATTCACCATTATTTTACAATTTCTGAGAAATTGTTGTGTTATGATTCATTACGCAACTCAAAACAGTTGCGTAATGAGAAAGCGTTGCGTAATGAATCATTACAGCACTGGATTCAGTTAGGTAATGACTATTCCCGCACTGCATACTTCAGTGCAGGAAAGTAGGCCGTTTCATGACAGATTGGCGTGATGAAAAACAGCCTATTACGATGAGAAATTGCAAAAAGTACTATAACAGACTACGGTGAATTTTTACAGTATTCGGTAAACATTCAACGGAATCTGTAAAATTTCGACGGAATTACGGTGTTCATTTTACCGAACTGTTCAGCTGTTTAGATTACGGTGAAATAAGCTAAATATGCAGGGATTCCACTAGGGATCTTGTCAGTGTTTCCTCTAGGAAGAACGATTAATTGCAACCGGGTTTTTTCAGACGTGCTCATAAAAGGTTTCAGGAGTACCTTCAGCAATTCCTCTAGGAGTTCTACTAGGAGTTCTTCCAGGAATTTTAGCAAGGATTATTCTACAGATTCCTCCAGGAAATCCTTTAGAGAGGAGTAGTTCCTACAGGAATGCCTCCAGAGGCTCCTCTATAGATTGCTCCAGCAATATTTTTCATGAGATTCCTTCAGGAATTCCTACGAGAGTTCCTCCAGCAGCTGGTACAGGAATTTCTCCATATATTTTTCCAGGTTATTTTTTAAGACTTCTCTTGAGATTCTTCTGGAGACTGCTTGAAGGATTCTTCCAGAATAATCTACATGGATTCCAGACTTGTCACTAAGGAATTCCTGAAAGGGGTTACAGGACAACTTCAACAAGGATTACATAAGATATTTCTCCAGAAATAATCCTCTTTCAAGGATACTTGCAGGGTTTTCTCCAGGTAGTACTCTCGAAATAACTCCAGGAGTTATTACGGAGATTTTTTCAGGGATCGCTCCAGACCTTCCACCAGGAATTCCTGCAGGGATTCCTCCAAGGATAATACAAGTTATTACATCACGAATTCCTCAAGAGTTTCCTCCATGAATTCAGCTAACCTTCAGCGAAATTGCTACCGGAATTATTCCAATCCATCAAGGTTTTACACAGACATTTTTCTAGATATTTGGTCTTCCATTTTTAAGGGTGCCTCCAAAAGTTCTTCTAGAATTTCCTTCAGAGATTTCCCCATGGGTTCGTCCAGTAACTACATCAGAAATAACCTCCAGAATTCAACCAGTGATTCCTAAAGCTTTTTTTTTTTAAATTTTCATGATGGATTCTTTTTAGGAGTAATACCTTGAGGAATTCCTGGAGAAATTGCTGAAGAAATCTCAGGAGGAATCCTTGAAGATATTTACTCAGAGGAATCCCTAGAGGAGTCTGTGAAAAAATGTGTAGGAGTCTCTGTACCCAGGAAATCCGAGTAAATTGTTGAAGGAATCCTTGTAGGCATCCCTGGAAAAGTCGATGGAGAAATTGCCAACAATATAATGTAAATATCTCTGGAAAAAATCTGTATCTCTGGAAATATCTGTAAAAATCTCTGGAAGAAACTCTATAGAAAGTATTCTGGATGAATCTCCGGAGGAGCCTCTGAAAGAATTCTTGTAGAAATCGTTGCAGGAATCCCCGGAGGTGTCTCTAAGGAAATTCCTGGAGTAATGGAATGAAGTTCTTTTGGAATTGGTCTAGAAACACGGTTGTGATTTAAAGTTCTTTCTAAAGAAATTCTTGGAGAAATAATTGGGGAAATTCTTTGAAGAATCCCTAAGATATCGCTACTGTAGAAATTTGTAGAAATTTTTGGAAAAACTCTTGGAGGAATCTCTGAGTTAATCCCTTGAAAACCCTTGAAGACATTATTCGAGAAATCCATGAGGAATTTCAGAATAAATCTCCGGCGAAATTCTTGAAGGAATTGATGAAGAAATCTTTAGCGATGTTTCTGAAGGAATCTTAAGATTTTTTTAATGTATAAGGTTGGAAGAAGGAGGGAATCCCTGATGGTATTTTTGGAAGGATTACAGAGAAAGTTTTTAAAATAATCGAAATAAATGAAATTCCTGGCGAAATTTAGATATTTTTCATTAGTTGTTATTTATGGTTAGAACATTCGAACCAATACAAGAAAATTTTGATTTCTTGCTTGTAAAACACTAAATGATAAATTTTTATTCGAAAAAATGGGGAAAGAATATTCAAGGCCTTTTATCTATACCTAACAATATTTCTACCAGCTGTTTGTAGTTGATTGAAGAACTATCTCACTTTCGATTATGAAGTATTCTTCAGAACTCTTAATATCTTGAAAGATAAGTGTTGTCAGTCATCCCGCATGGGAGCATTTTATTTCTAAAGTATTCTAATTAAAAAGTTGTTGCTACAATTTCGTAAAAAATAAGGGGTATGATAACCAATAAGTTCCACAGCTAATTAGACCAGACATTTTAAAGAATTATGTTTGTAAAAATAGTGGGTCACCGAATTCCGTGAAAATTTGCTATTTTTTTCCTTATCCGAAATAAAGATACACGTGTTTTTGGATTTTTTATTAGGGTGACCATTTCCGAAATAGAGTGAACAGAAAAATCGTGATTTCGCAAAATTTTTATTTAGCTCTTCAGTCGTCGCACTGTTGTATTTTGTATAACAGTGTTGAAAAAACCTCGCTTCTCGTTCACAACAGCAGCGTGGTGATTCTAACGGTGGCAAACCGCGCGACGACTGGAATGTTAAAAAAAATTATAACTTTTGGAGTGCTTGACGGATTTTCATTTTTTTTTGGACGAAATGAAAGCTAAAGATTTTGACATTACAAGGAAAATAGAAAATTTCACAGAATTTTTTTTTACATGAAAAAAAAATCAAAATTTTCCGTTTATTTCGTGTTTTGAAGGCCTTCTCATTTGTTCTTGATAGTTCAGGAAATTTCACGTTTACTGACAAATTTTCAGCAATGTATGTTTTTTAGTTTTTGAGATATATATTTTTTAAAATTAGTATTTTTTTATCGGCACACACTATTACAAAAAATCATAACTTTTGAACAGCTCAACCGATTTCCAATCTTTTATTATGAAATGAAAGCTTAAGATCTCAACTTTTCAGAAAAAATATAAACTCTGAAGAAAAAAATTGTTTTATTGGAAAAATATAAAAAATCCTTAAAAATAGAAATTTTAATTTTGATTTTTAGTAACAAGTTTTTTTTTTCAGTGTTTTATATTTTTCTGAAAAGTTGAAATCTTAAGTTTTCATTCCATAAAAGATTGGAAACTGATGGAGCTGTTCAAAAGTTAATTTTTTTTTTAAATAAAAAAATCTAATGCGCTGAGACCTACAGTATGTACCGATAAAAAATGGCTGATTTTTTATTTTCAAAAGTATATATCTCAAAAACATTCATCGCTGAAAATTAGAAAGTAAAAGTTTTTTAAACTTTCAAGAAAAATGAGAACAACAATTATCCGAAGGCCTTCATAACACGAAAATACGAAAATTTTGATTTTTTTTATGTAAAAAAACATTTTTTTTGAAATTTTATATTTTTCTTGAAAAGTCAAAATTTTTAGCTTTCATTTCGTCCAAGAAAATAGAAAATCGGTCAAGCGGTTCAAAGTTTTTTTTTTAATAAAAAAGTCGTGATTTTTCTATTTTGAAAATAGTCAATCAAAAAATTCAAAAAATCAAAGAATTCAAAAACACGTGTATCCTTATTTCGGATAAGGAACTAAATAGCAAATTTTCACGGAATTCGGTAACCCACTAGATCGGTTTTTCATGGAATGGCTGCTAAGAAAAATCTTTCTAGTAATTTTTGGTTAAAAGCTTGGTATTCGTAGAATCAAATCCAAGACCAAGACAAATTTTTGTTTGTAGCTAGCTTTAGGACAATACAGCAACAGCAGAAAGTTGAAGTGACATTTTGACGAACAATGAATAAACCACAGATTGGATGCTGTGACCATCAGTCGTACAACCAAATACGTTTTTGCTCGAACCGTGTAATATATAGACGAACAGTTCGTTCTTACAGCAGCTCGAGCAGTTTGCGCGAATATTGAACGAACTTTTTCTAGCGAACGTTCGTACATTGCACGCATAGTGTAATCAAGGCTTTAAGCTAACAATATCCACTAGGTTAGTAAAAAAACTTCAGAGGGCACAATCCGAAAAATAAGAGAAAAAAGCGGCTGATATTTATCATTCGGGGATCAAGAAATTGTCTTGAGTTGTATTAAAATCTTTAGAGAACTCGACCAGACATCTCCCAAAGGTTATTTCTAAGAATTAATTCAGACATTCTTCGTAATGCAAGTAAATTATATCTCTTTACAACAGTTTTCTCCAGAAGGTTTGACAGAACGTAACCTTCAGTTTTTACAACAGAGATTTTTCCAGAATTTCTTCAGGTTTCTCTGAAGATTTGAAACAGTTCTCAACGCTCCGGGAATTTATTTGGTAATTTCACTAATGATGTCTTCATAAATTACTCCACACTGGAGGTTTCCTAATATTCTCCAAAATTTTCGATAGAGTTTTCTTCAGATTTCAAACAAAAATTACTCTGAGGGGCTTTCACAGATTCTTCACAAGATTTGTTCAGAAGTTTCAAAACAGATTCTCTTGAGAACTTTCCAACGACACCCACAAAAGAAAATCCATAATTTTTTTACAAAAATTTCTCTAAGAATTTCTCGAGAGAATGACCAACATTTTTTTTCAGAAATTTTTGGAAGTATAAGAAAGTTTTCAGAGTGGAAAGCTGCAGTAATCACAAATGAAACTCTTGGCGAAATAGCGTTAGCGTTAGCGAACTCTTGGCGAAATACATGATAAAGTATTACAAGAGAGTACTACTGCAGGGATCTTTGAAGGAACCTCTGGAGCCTTGGGCAAATCTTGAATGGTTCTCAAAGAAGATTGCCTATAATATTGAAAAAATACTTTCAAGAGACTTACATTGAAAGAGTGACCAAGTATGAGCGTAATGGAGTTAAAACAAAGCTTGAGAGCTTCATTATATTTTAAGTAAAACTTATGACAAATGTATATTCGAAATTCATATCTAAAATGTTGTGTCAATTCAATCACCAAACCGAATGTTATCACTTCTGGCCCCACTGGACTTCCCGGACAAGTCCAGGAATTTTCTCCATCCTTTCTACCAACCATTGCACCATTTTTCTCCAGCACAATCGAAGTGGAAGGTGGAATGCGTTTCCATTACATAAATTTTACTCCCGCGCGCCGTTCCTTCCGAAGCCGTTCGTGAAAGGGTACGGAATTCATCTCTGGTAAAAGTCCACCAGTTCGATTACGAAGCCAAGTCTTGCTTGAAACTCTGATTCTGTCAGAAGGGCCAATGCATGTGCATCAGGAGATAGGAGGACGACCGTTGTTCTCTTCATTTCGATCGACAGCTTTAAAACGTCAACCTCTTCGGTGAAGTCACGGGATTGAAAAGAGGAGGCATGCTTGCGCACACTCGTGTGCTCGTATCGAAGACTCAAAGATTGCGCTTTTTGAGATAAATGTAAACGGGTGAACTGGCTAACGGTTATTGGCTATGGGTTTGTAGAGCGTTGCGATTTGTTCAAAGTCAATCTGGAGCTTTATGAAAGTAGTCTCATATATGAATTTGGATATAAAAAAATATAGCGTTGCATTAGGTTGCAGCAACATAATCACTGGGTTCAGTCTTTACTGGAAAATAAATTACCTAATTATATTTAAATCGGTATTAATCATTAATCATACTTTCTCTACTTATTGGGGCCTAGATATCCGTGGTAAACGTGCAGATATTCAGTAAAACCAAACTGAGAGTAGTGGGTTCGGATTCCGTCGGTTTAAATCTTCACGGGTTCGAAATTTTCTCGACTTCCTAGGAATGATCACCGGAGAAAACCATAACACTAATTAGATAAGAGAACGTTAATGATAGAGTTAGAAAATAGGATTGATAAACATTTATCCAAAATTTAGAGACCTTATGAAATGTCAAGATTTGGGTCGTCCTCTAGGGACGTTTCCTATCATGTTTATTCATTTTCTTCTGTGTTGAATTTCGTACTCCAAAAATTGATTCGCCGTAAATCAACTCCCACCAGCTTAATCCATAATTTGCCAAGAAATTCGAAAATACAAGTTCGTGCGAATTTTGAAGCAAAACCAAACATAATTTGCATAAATTGGCATTACTGGCGTTGGTCATGCTGATACCGCAGACACCCGTAAATAAGTGAGAACATACGCAAAATTAGCTGAACTTCGCTCGTTTCACAAAGCGAAGCTCGTTTGAAATGCAACTCCCCGGTTCAAACTTTATGCAGTGAACTCGAACATTCTTCACCAGCTATACGCAACGCACCCCCCGAAGTCAAGCCATTGATTCGGATATAAATCATTTACCGAATGACGACGACGACGACGATGGCAACGATGACCGCCACTACTCCACCTCTATCTCGCACTTTAGTTGTGTGTTACATCGCACGGTACTTCCCAGATCGTTACTATCAGAAAAAAAATTCCAACAAATCTATGTCCGTAAGTCGATTTCTGCAGCTTAAGGTGAAGATGAATCGAAGCCAAAGCTCAAATTTTCAAGAGCACGGATCTGGAGAACCAAACATCCGTTTGAGCTGAAAACTTAATCGATTGGTCACCACCAGTTAGTGACCAATCGATTGAGTTTTCAGCTCAAATGGATGTTTGGTTCTCCAGATCCGTGCTCTTGAAAATTACAAGTTTGGCTTCGATTCATCTTCACCTTAAGCTTAGCTTAGCTTAGACTGACTAGGGGAATTCGGAGTTAAACCGACACCCTAAGCTTATTGATAAAATTGGTGTACTTTCGCTTGATAAACGAACCTAAAATTGATGTAGAATCACACATAGGCTATAAATCTATCAATCCTTGCGATCGTTGGATGATATATTAAGGCTATATAGTGATTTAAATCAAATTGATATTGTATCTTTTTTAGGTGAGACAATTGAGAGTGCGGGTAAGATCGACACCCTGTTAAGCATGAGCATGAGCATAGATGACCGTACAATTCGAAGTTGCTACTCCGTGATTGACCAGAATAATCGAAGTTGCACAGGGAATTTATGAATGGCGCTTGGGATTAGCTTACCATTCTTCAATGTACACAAATCAAGAGCTCAAATTTTAAAAGTCAATAACGGCCACGTCCTTACGGTCATCGGAGAAGGGAAGGAATGTTAATTAGACAACCGTTGTTACTAGAGACCGAGTATACCTCTGCATCTCCACAGTTGTCATGGAAAGGATATTGGGTTAGTGGGATAAGGTAAAAATCTGGGAGTCACCAATGGTTGGTGATGCGATCCATGATATAATCACGCCTAATCGGATTCGCCATATAATTCGGTAAACGCATTGTACCCCGAACAAGTGTTTATCACTCGCCCACGCAAGAGCAAGTGACTCGATCAATTGATCAAACACTACTAACGACCCGCTGCTCTTTTTTATTTCACTCGCGCGACATGTTTGATCCTGCCCTCATCGGCCGCCCCCGCAGGAGCAAGCGTCAAGGTCTAAAGATCAAATAGAACTCTGCGGGTAAGATCGACGCCCTGTGGGGGTAAAATCGACACATGCACTTTGAGCAGAATTTATACGTTGTGAACATCACCATCACATGGCATATTAAAAATAATGCTTTAAACATGACTTTCGACTTTTATGACCCGTTCCTCTAAATGATTATACAAATATTACGTAAATTATTGAGGAGAGGCCAAAGATCCACTAAATACATGTGAAAATTTCAAATGTTCCATGCTAAGATATTAAAGTTGTGTTGAATACACATGAATATGATTGATTTGTGTTGATGGAACGTTTATGAAGATTAAGTTGTGGCGGATGTTTGGTTGTGAAAATGAATACTGTCTTTTTTTAACAACACAGAATTTTGTATATTGTGAATTGAAATTGTAATTATATTTAGATAATAACAATTGTTGAGCCTCATTGTTGCAAACAAGATTAATTTATGTGAAAACATTTCAAATTCTATGAATTGTTCAATTTTAAATGAGAAAAATTTCTTCAAGCTTCATCAAATAAGTTTAAACGTTATAACAAAGAAATATTTTTTTAATACTTAATGATAGCTTGTGGCAAGTCATATAGGGAAAGTGTACCAGTTATGGCTATAGTGGTTCCCTATTTGGCCATATGAGTTTTCTCAAAAACTTCCACATTTTGAATATTTTTGAATGTTTCAGCATCAATATATATTCGATATCATCCTACTTAAAAACACAGAATGATTGAAAATTTTAAGATAACCAAATTATCCCGTAGGACGAAATAGGGAACATTATGACCATAACTGGTACACCTACCCTAATGTCATATTTGACATGTTAACAAGTTCGCCATCCATGAACTGCACAGAATTCGAAAATAGAGGCTCACATAAAATACAGAGAAATTCTTCCGAAGGGGATAGAAGGGGTATTTGGTTTCAATCTTGATTAAAACCACACTGCAAGAGATGCTGAGGACGGTGAAACTCGAAAGAATCGTCAATCTAACAAAGAAGAATGCATATCAGTTAATCGGTTCACTCATACTCTTCAAATGTATGAAGTTATGATAATTAAGAATGCCAAGAACTTTTCGGGAACATGGGCTATTCCAGGAAACGGAGTATTCGGAAAGTTGGCATTCGGGGAACTGGCGTCCGAGGAACTGGCGTTCGGGGAAACAATATTCTGGGAAAAGTTGCAAAACCATTTTAATAAGCTTTTTTGTTTAGCTTCAAGTGCTGGTAGTCATTACGGAGCCAATTACATCAAACCATTGTAACAAAACTATATTTGTACTTACTCCCGTTTGAAATGCGTCTTTTAGGAAAAGAATATTTTCGGATTTTCACTAACTGTTCTGTACTGACACCCATCTCTCTCCAATTAGGTTTTCAGTCCGATTTCATTTTTTGTTTTGATAGACTTACTAGGGTTAAATTTTGTTAACATTTCAATTCGAAGCAAAGCCGAAAAATGAGAGGAAAGGAACAGCGATAGTTGGAAGATTATTTTGAAATGGAAAGAATATTTTTGATTTATGAAACTCAAACTCACAATCCATAGAACTACGCATAGGCCATACCAGCTAAATATAAAATAATTAAGATGTTGTAGTAAGACATGTAAATCTATCAAGATCCTATATGTTAGATTTGAGCAAAATATGTCCGTGATTGCTTTAAATTTAGTTCATTTTTCAATGTGAGTTTCCGGCAAATCCCACACTAGTTTTTCATTTGACTGTGATAGCCGATTTTCTTTATTGTTACTCTGCTCGCATTCTTGTTGAAAACTTGTTCACTTGCGCGTTTAAGGATCACTTCATCATAGTCAATAGCGTTTGAGCTTTAAAGAAACACCATGTAATTGTGATTTTTTTTAACACATTAAAATACGATTAGTAAAATTCCAAAATACGCAAATCCATTTGAAAACTTCGTTATAAGACGTTACAGACTTTTGAATACTGCCAATATTTTAAACCAGTGCAGTGGTGCTCAACCTTGCCAACAGAAGATTTTTCCAACAAGCGGCTTTTGTGGCA
This sequence comes from Aedes aegypti, assembly GCF_002204515.2. Lineage (NCBI taxonomy): Eukaryota > Metazoa > Arthropoda > Insecta > Diptera > Culicidae > Aedes > Aedes aegypti. The sequence continues at coordinate 148,474,461 of NC_035108.1, forward strand.
AAAGTACTCACCGGAGAGTTGGATTCGCCTGAAATTCTGTCCCGTTTGAATATCTACGCACCTCAACGAATTTTGCGGCAACGTGATTTTTTAACAATTACACCCAGTAATACGGTTTACGGCCAAAATGATCCAATAAGTGCCATGTCCACTGTTTTCAACGAAGTTTACGTATATTTTGACTTCAACGTGCCTGCTGCAGCATTTTCAAGAAGGTTTCAACAACTCAACCGATCATGATGCCAGGACGAAAAATCAGGCGAGTTCCGTTCCTAAAGTTTATTTTGGAAAGAATTAAGCTACCCATTTTTCATTTTCAGCAGTGTTTCCAACTTGGACAGCCAGAGAGTGTGACGTCGTTGTTATCGTCCATTTGTTGAAAAACTAACTATTTTTAAGCAATGTGCTTTGTTTTAATGTTGATTTTTAGCTTGTAATTGGTGCAAAATTGTAAAGCATTGAATTGTAAATGTAATGTTGAAAAGATGCGGGGTTTTTACGCCCTTTGGAGAATGGCAATTACAGTGCTTGTCAACTCCAACGGGCTTTTCCTCACCACCTTCATTAAGCCAAAAGGCAGATGAAGTGAAAAGAAAAATAAATAAATAAACAAAAAACCCACGTTCTTCGAAATCACAGGATCCTGCGTCAATCTTGGGAGTGAAACCCCAAAGGTCCAGCTTTTAGGATCTCGTTAGATATACCCAGGATCCCAGAAAGAATCCGTGAGATCCCGTAATCCCGTTGGTAATCTTCAGAATCCCGCCAAGAACTCAGTTGAGAGACTCTCAGGACCATCAGAATATTCATAATGGCGCATAGATTCTGATAAGATATTCCTGCAAATCCTCAAGTCTTCTTTGAAACTTCCAAAAGCCCTTTGAAAATACACAGGATCCCTAAAAATCTCTGAAGTTTGTTAAAAAAAATCAGATTCCACACAACATCCCCAGGAACCAAATACAAACTCTCAGGATGACGCATGAAATCCACATACTCCTGCTGGGAATCTACAATATTCTACAAGAAGCTCCTGAAGTTTTCTTGGATTCGCTAGATCTCGCTCAGTATTCTCAAAATTCTGATGGACATTTACAAAAGCATGCTAGATAACTCTGCTAGGATTACTCAGGATCCTATTAAGGAACTCTTATGAATCGCTTGGAACTCCAAAAATATCGCAATAAATATTCCACGCAGAATATACTGCATTTTGCTGGAAATCATCCAAATTCCGTTATAAATCCCCTAGGAATCCCAAAATAACACTCAAGACAAAGAAAATTCCGCTGGAAATTGTCAGGATATGATTAAATAAATATACCTCTTGAACCAAGTTCAGAATCTTTGAAACTGTACCACTAATTATCTAGCATCTCTCTGAAATCGTAGGGGTTGCTAGAAAAATTCACATCGAGTCCCCAGCAATATCCCATGATATATTCCTGTCACTCATTTTTTTCAAGAAGTTACTTTGATTTCATTCGAGAATTTCTCTTAAATTTCTAGAGATATTTCACATAGTATGTCTCTTGAGATACTTCCAAGAAATCATCCATGGAATCTTAAAAAAACTTTTTTTTCTATCAATGAACATACTGGGAAGAAATTCCTCTTTTTAGGGAACTTCTTAATGCACTGTTTTTCAAACATAATCTTAAATGATACCCATAGTTACACTTAAGGATTTAAGTTTTAAGAATCACTTCAAGATTTTGTTTAGTTATTTTTTAAATAATTCTTTGTTTTGTTCTTCTTTAAATATCATTAGTAATCCCTCAGGATATTGCTTCAAAATTTATCCTGATAATTTTCTCAGGATTTTGCTTTAAAGTTCTTCAAAAATATATTTTTGCAAATATCTTGAATGAATCTTTGATGAAATGCAACCTGCGATTATTCAAAAAGATTGTTCTAAGTAATTTTTGAGAAATCCTCTTGAAATCCTTCCAGGAATTCCATTTCTTTCTGGAATAAAGAAAGAGTTTACACCAAGCCATGAATTCCACTGAGAACATCTTCAAGTGTTGTCTAAAGCAGGTATTGCTCAAAAAAATACTTAAAAGATTTTTCCAGTAATTTGCCTTGAAAAGTTTTGAGATATCCTAGCAATTTCTACAGACATGTTGATTGTGTTTCTTTTACGAAGTTTTTCAAATACTTCAGATAATTGTAAATTGCTTAGGAATTTTCCCTGTATATTTTTTCAAGCATCCATAGAAAATTTCTTCCTGGATTCCATAATAATAACAAAGCATATTCCTAGTGAAAGTTCTGGATAAATCCTTTTAGGACAAATAATTTCTGAAACATTTTTAGAATAAATTGTCGAAAAAACTTCAGAAATTCTTGAGGAAATAGAATTTTCTTAGGACTTCGGGATTCATTATAAATTGACCATGCATATCTCTAAGCACACTACCAAAAATTAATCTACAGAATCCAAATAAAATTTCTGAAGATTATACTTCGTATATTCCATTGTGTTCTGCAAGGGATATTCCTTGGAAAATTCCTGGAATAGTCTAAAAATTTTCTAAAAGAATTTCTGAAATATTTTGATAAGAAATTTCTGAAGAATCTTATGCATGGATCTCTCAGGAATTCTTGGGACAAATTATGTAGCAATCTATGGACAAAAATCTGGAGGAATGTTTTATGTTATACTCAAATAAATGTCAAGAATAACTCCTGTTTAGTGAAAAAATCCCTTGAGTAGCTCTTATATGAATCTCTGTAGGAATTTTGGTAATCAAGGAGAAATATTCTATTTTTTAAAGTAGTTGTTGGTGCTGATTAAAAAAAAAAATGATTATTTATTTCTGAAAAAATATCAGTGAATTTTCAAAGTTTAACACAAAGATATCCCTGAAATTTTGGAAAAACTTTTTAGATGTTTTGCATTGAAAATATCTACAGAAATTCCTCCAAAGAGGTCGATAGAAGAAACTTTGATAGAATTGTGGAATATGTATGACAGAGTCCCGCTGCAGTCCCCCATACTAGGAGTAATATCTAAAAAATATCTTAACGATTGCGCAAGAAAAAAGGCAGATACAATTTTTTAAGAATGTTGTTAAACAGTTTTGATTCCTGAAATACACATTGACAGAATTCCTTGAAGAATCTCGAGGGGAATTCAGATTGTTATTCTTGATTACTATATTCTTGTTGAAAAATTGAATTAAACTTAGAGAAATCCAGGAAAAATCGTTTGAGAAATTTTTGCAGTATTTTACAGAGGAATGTTTACAATGAATGTTAGAAAAAAAATTAATGAAGTCTTGTGTTATTGAAGTTTTGCATTTGATGTTTTCTAAGCAAAATAATAAATCAAATCCTGAAAAATCGTTAAAATCTTTTTTTTTTATTTTTGAAGGAAAAATAGGAAATAAGGTTCCATATGTCTTGCAAGAAGGTTGCAGAGGTTCTGCATAATAATAATTTTGCGTGAAATTTGGGAATGAACTTTCAAGGTCGCTCGCCCTTTCCTGACCGAAATCCTTTCATCGTCCATGGATGTTTACATAGAAATATGTGCGATCCCACAATAAATGTACTGGAAATCGCCACCAAATCACTGGACCTCGATAAAAGTTTACATTTTCCGTGGAAATTTCGCTGTGGATCAAAACTTGTTATCCTTCATTATACCATAATCCAGAGTAACATTGATCATTTTTGTGGATATTAAAAAAAAATCATATTAAAATGTATATGTTTTATATTTTTAATACATGTACTGACACCCATTGCTCGTATCTATACTGAATATACTGAATTATGTTTTCTGAAAGATTAAACCGTGTTTAAAAAAATGTTTGAAGTATTTTATTCAGCTGATATGGGGTAACATTGATCACCCATGAAAACAACGTTCGATAATATTGAAAATATCATTACTTACTAAAACCATAGTCTGTCAAACCGAAAATGAAGGCCAAATTCTTACTAGTCATTTACTTTTTGAGTTATTTTAAAATTAAAAACACCTTGAATTGTAGAATAAACCTGAGGCCTAAAGTTAGGCAATTTCTTAAGACAATTATGTATTCTTTATAGTAATTTGAGAATTATGCGTAACTGAACTTATTTATGAAAGTTTTGACAAAGGAATAATTTTTGACGATGTAATTTTTAGTAACAACCGCATTTCTCCAATATCTAATATCGTTTTCAGAACTCATGTGAGACATGATTCTTCGATCGTATCATCCATAATTATGAAAATCATTGTTTCCAAAAGTTAAAAAATTTACTCATGAACACAAATTAATTTTCCCTAAAACCTTAATGTTTATCAGCTCATGAATAAAAGAAAGAGAATGCATGTATTGAAAATATTTCTTCGACGAATGTTGATTCGAACTTTTTACGAGGAGGGTCATTGCGATTAATGTTACCCCGGATTACGGTATTGTTAAAAAATATCGATATTTATATACGTGCAACCCTGATTAAAAATCTAGATTTGTTCCGTGATCCAGCCTGAACAGTGAACACCACTGTTTAAAATGAAAACTTCAATCAAAACCGGTTGGATTTTTGTTTGTACTTAAAACTGAGGTGAATACTGAATTACTTGCACCAGTATTCACCATGTTTTCAATTAAGATTCATGAATTTGTCACTTACATTGATTGTTAATGAAGGGTGGCGTATTTAGGAACGCAATGGTGAAATATTGTGATTTCATAAACTCAAAATGGGGGTCAAAATTTTTCAATTTCAGCGTTACGTAAAATATGGACGCTGCCTTAGCAATAGAAATCGAGTGGAAAATCAATGGAGATATTTTTTCTGATAATACCGATCTGAGGAGCACCGTAACATCGCTATGAACTGATCACAGTTCGAGTCGAGCAGTGCATCTGGTCCACCAGCAGAGTGCAGAGAACGGGTGAAGGATAAAACATCGCATCTCGACACGGCGATCAGTTAGATTACGGTGGATAAACGGACATCGAAATGAACGGGCAAAAATTGGTTACGATACCCCTATGGTTGCTCCAAGGTCTCCGGTTACGATTTATTCGCAAAGGAAGTGCACCAAGGTAGATGCAGATGGAGTCGTTGGGTATATGTAAAATGTGACGGTGTCGATTTCAGTCTTCGTTTCTCTGACATAACGTCCCTACTGGGACAGAGCCTGCTTCTCAGCTTAGTGTTATGAGAGAGCATTTCCACAGTTACTAATAGAGAGCTTTATTTAAAAAAGTTGCCATTTCTGCATTCATATATCGTTTGGCAGCCACAATGATACTCTATGCCCAGAAAGTCAAGGAAATTTCTATCACGAAAAGATCCTGGACCGACTGGGAATCGAACCCAGATACCTTCAGCAAAGCTTTGTTTTGTAACCACGAACTAAGAAAGGGGTGTCGATTTCACAAGAATAGCTATTTGATGAGATAATTTCAGCAAAGGCACATTCCCACTGAACAAACGAAATTTGAAGAGATCTTAGAAACCTCGATGCGTGCGAACTCGCACGCACGGGTCATCGTACCAAATAGTCAAAAATTACTATCATTCATGGGCGCAACAAAGGCTTGACCCGAAACCTGACTGTCTCATTAGTATAACTAGCCGGTCCTCCATGATTTAGCCGTGGCGAATAGGAAAAAGTGGGCACACGCGTGACGAAAAGGTTGTGCGGGGACGGAAAACGCCAAGATGACAAATGATGCTCCTCAATTTTCTCAACTCATTTTTCGGGCCAACCTATTCAAAATGGTTCCACGCCACCACCTCTCCAGGCCGAAATGCTCTGGGCAACGGCTATGAAGATGATGATGATGACGGGCAGGCATACCAAGTAGAATGGTCCCAACTGGACAATTGTCTGTCGTTGGAACGGATGGTTGTACGAGGGGGACTTGGAAAACGGTAACAATGGTGTAGATTTGTTAGGTCATATATATTTATTGTAAGGATGAGGAGGCCAGTAACGGTGTTGCGAAAGCTTTAGATGATGTTTAGACGTTTGTGTTATAGGATTTATTAATCAAATGTTATGTACCACAGCTTATATTAACTAAAGTGGGGTGTGGTTTCGTTGCTATGTTTTTTCTTCCAAAACTATTTTCGAAAAGGCTGTCATATTATTTGACCAATATTAAATTTGTCAGAACAAAACACCAATCTAATACACAAAATCGTATCCTCAACACTTCCAGTAGAAACTTCTTGATTTGAAACAACTAATCACGAGCTTGTCCAACTGTATGGCGAACTAAGTACAAGGTACAAGAAGACATTCTTGTCTCTGTCTCTACCTGCAAACATGTACTTCGTTTTGATAGAGAACATGTTCAAGCCTATCATGCAGATTATAACTCAATAAAAAATTACTTTCATACAATTGCATAGAAAAGTTCATAGCTTTTTCACGTACAACATGCTGCCGTCACCAAGACTCATCGAACAAAATTAAATCATCCCTTGCCCCAACACTGAACGTAACTGTAATTCCACCAGCCAGACTCTTACAATTTTCCTCCAGTATCGATTTTCTCTCGTACGTCCACGTATTTCCTCCAAAGCGTCATACATCGTCGCAAAAAGTGGCAAATTGCCGCCAAAATAAAACAAAAATAACGAACCCGTTTTTGGGGCGAACAACATTTTTGCTCGAACCATCACCATCATCGGCGGCGGCAGCAGCATTCGACTTGTATTTAAGTAGTGCTGTAGGTAGATCGATGGTGGTGAGAAAATGCTACGAAAAATGAATTTATGTTTTTTTTTCTTCGCTTTTGTATTGTGGCGCATTGCATCCCACTGACCGGACTGGAGTCAAGTCGAACCGAAGTGGTTGACAGAGGTCCAGTTTTTCAAAAAGCTGACAAAACCCCAAAATCCAAACATAGCTCTAAGTTGAAGAACAAACATTCATCTACAATGGAAAGATTTAAACCCTACATTTTTCATGGCTTTAATAATTGAGATTTCAGAATATTTTCCAAGATTTTTCAAAATCTGTACCACTTTGCGACCGACACCGACATGAGATAGCCGAAAAAAGAAAGTTCAAGAATGAAAAACCATCGCATCGCAGGTCCTGTATGTGCTCCTGCGGTTTGCGTCCTGCATCTCTCAGGATTGATTGCTATGCGAAGGAGAAGGGGGTTACATGGAAGAGCAGGACGAGGTGAGTAGACGAGGCAGGGACGCCTCTGTGTGTTATTATCTCCCTCTGTATCGAGTGTATGGAAGCTGTTATGCTTTTTCGAGGCTCCCTTCACGGGTCTTTATTATGCTTTAATTGCATACATAAAAGAGAAAGAAGTGCACTGGCGAGACCAAGGCAATCGACCGATCGCCCGTCAGCCGAGTCCTGTTGTTGCTGCTGCGGTGTACGCGTTCAAATTCATAAGTTTTGGTCGGTAATGTGGCAAGGCCCGTACCGAGCGTTTCTTCCTACATGTCTGGCTGGGTACCATGTACATGGAGTAAAATATCCAGCAGGAAAGCCGTCTGAGCATTGCATCGTTAATGAAAAAACAATCACCGAAGATCCGGATTGAAAGTATGCATCAGCAGAAGTGTGTACGGCCTTTTGCCTGCATCGAAAGCCAACCCCGCGGTTTCGAAGTTGGTGGGTTCGAAAATGATGCAGATTGCCCTTATGGGCAGCTCATCAATCATCGATTTAGTTGATTCCAATGCTGCTAGTTCGTTAGGAGTTGAGGCATTGGCGTAGCCAGAGGAAGTATAAAGGGGGGTAGAGGTGGAGTTGGTTTCCCTCCACACAACCGATGAAAAAATATGATTCGCCAACCAGAGATGAGTCGCAGATCCTTACCTCATCCCACTTACCTAATATCCTTTTCATGATAACTGTGGAGATGCAAAGGTATATTCGGTCTTCAGTAACAATGATTATCTAAATAACATTCCTTCCCTTCCCCGATGACCGACGTGGCTGCCGTCGTTATTGACTTTTCAATTTTGAGTTCTCGATTGGTGCGCATTAAGAATGGAAAGCTAATGCCAACCCCCATTCGTTGAACCTCTGTGCAACCACCTCGATGATTCTACCCCATTACCCCGAATCCCATTACCCCGAATGCCATTAACCTGAACGCCATTACCCCGAATTCCAAAACCCCGAACGTCCCATCACCCCGAATGACATTACCCCGAATTCCAATATCGCGGGGAAATGTCATCAATATCATCATGTCATGATAATTGTAAATTCGGGGAAATTGCATTCGGGGTGATGGAATTCGGGGTAATGGTACATTCGGGGTAATGGAATTCGGGGTGATGGCAATCGGGGAAATGGCTTTCGGGGTAATGGGGTAGAATCACCTCGATTGTTCCGGTCATTCACGAAGTAGCAACTTCGAATTGTACGGTCATGTATGCTCATGTATTCTTCAATAATGCTCATCATGCCTTCGCTGATTAATTCTTGTAGAAATCACACCGGTAATCTGTATTTACCAGTTATATTTTCTTGACAACCGCCAGCTTGAAGAGGTAGGATTCCAAGAGATGGAGTTGCTATACCGTTCTCAAGAAACGCGGAAGTTCTATCAGAAGCTCAAACACATTCCGCAAAGGCTTCGTACCGCGTGCTGAAATGTTCCGGGATAAAGATGGGAGCATCTTGACGGACGGACGCGAGCTTATTGAAAGGTAGAAGCAGCACAACGATGAACACCTGCATGGTGCAGATAACACAGATACAGATGGTCAGGACATGAAATGCGACAACACTACGGGCAGTGGAAACCAACTAGCTCCCATGATGGGGGAAGTTAAAGAAAAGCCTCTGGCAAGGTTGGTATTGGAGCTGAGTTCATTAAGTTGGGCCTGGAGAGGTTCATCCTCCACTGTTCATCTGTGCAAAGCGGCGTAGAGCTATGGAAGATCATGGACGAGAACAGCTTGTCCTGGAAGCTAAAAAGATTAATTAGAGCAGCGAAGGACGGTGTGTAAAACTGTGTGAAAATCTCAGGTGAACAGTCGAGGCACGATTTTTACGAGATCCTGACAATTTGTCTGCTTCGCGGATGACATAATGTGATATTATTGGGACAAATTTTGAAACGTAGACAGAATTGTTAATGTGCCTGAAACGTGAAGCAATAAAAGACAGACTGGTGGTAAATACGTCGAAAACAAAGTACCGTTTTGTCTCAAATTCCGAACACTCGGTTTTTGTATGGCGATTTGTTTGAAATGTTTCACTGAAATATGTCATCCAATAACCAGGAAATGGCCGTCATTTTTAATTCTATTTGAACGTCTTTCAATCTAGTTTACACCTCGGGAATAGTGGTGATTCTCTAGTTTGAGACCAGTAAAACTAGCTCAGGTGAATTTATTTGCGAAGTTACTCATTTGAATACGATTTATTCGTCCTGTTCGGAATTTGAATCAAGGTGTTCGGAATATGAGACAGGATGAACACAGTGTTCGGCATTTGAATCAAAATGTTGTTCCATACTTTTACGTAAAACAATATTAAACAAGTTTAAACGAACAATTTTATCAGCACACCCAACAGCTAACGGTAAGACTTTGCGGAGAAATCAAAATGTTCACAGATATCAACTAATTTATGCCTATCGCATGCATTTGAGGTCACTGTTGGCCTTAAGTGTTCGGAATGTGAGTCAAAACGGTACATGTTGGTAGGCGGAACTGAGCATGATAGGGCCCGCCTAGGAAGCAGTGACGCGATATACGGGGATTCTTACGAAGTGGCGGATGAGTTCGTCTACCTTGGATCCTTGTTAACGGCTAAGGCGAATCATCTGTGGAAGTCGTGGGCTCCATAAGAAACTGCGGTCAAGAAAGATTCACTCTTGCACCAAATGCACGATGTATAAAACGCTCATTAGACTGGTACCGTTTTGACTCATTTTCCGAACACTTAAGGCCAACAGTGACTTCAAATGCATCTGATTGGTATGAATGGGCAGATATTTGTGTAAATTTTAATTTCCTCGCAAGGCCCAACTGTTAGCTGTTGGGTGCACCGATAATAATGTTGATTTAATAAGTATTAGAATTGTTTTTACGTTAAAGTATGAAACAACATTTTGATTCAAATGTCGAACACTGTGTTCATTCTGTCTCATATTCCGAACATCTTGATTCAAATTCCGAACAGCACGAATAAATCGTATTCAAATGAATAATTTCGCAAACAAATTTACTTGAGCTTGTTCTTCTGGTCTGAAACTAGAGAATCATCACTACTCCTGCGGTATAAATTATATTGGAGACGTTAAAATTGAATTACAATTGACTGCCATTTCCTTGTGATTTGGTGGCATATTTCAGCGAAACATTTCAATCAAATCGCCATACAAAAACCGAGTGTTCGGAATATGAGTCTGTTCGGAATTTGAGACAAAACGGTAGTCCTCTACGGAAATGAAACGCGGACTATGGTCGAGAAGGACCTGCATACTTTTAGGGGTTTCGAACACCGGATACTTAGGGGCTGTCCATTAATTACGTAAGACATTTTTTGGGATTTTATATATTTTTTCTTTGAGCTTAACAATATGTTCCTTCATAGTTCACAATATAATAATCAAAATATGAAGAACATTGCTCTATTTTACACGTATTTACATCGATTTTTGCAAAGACAACCAAATTTGAGTGGATTTTTATAAGATTTCGTTGTTTCTAAATAGCATGGTAAACGGTAAATTATTACCAGATTTTTCTAACGTACTGTACATTGTGAAACTATTCAAATGTGTAAGTTATTGTGGCATTTGAACGAAAAAAGTATTTAGTTTTACATACAAAATCCAGTTTGGTTGAAATGTATAGTTATTGGGGCAAGTGTGCAACCTATTTGGTAAACAAAAATTGTTGAAGTGAAATTTATAAAAATGTAAACATCATCAAGAAAATAATAATAATAAACTAAAATGAGGCACCGGTAGTGGTTTCTGAAGTATAGTAGGGGAATAACTAACATATTTGCCCCCAAAGTGATTTTATCTCAAAATATTCAATAATAACATGTTTTTCGGCTTATTAAGTACTGTTTTACATATCTCCACCAATATTTTACCGTTATTTGAGTAATAGAGAGTTACGCATGTTTTGAACCTTGTTATAAAGCACCACCTTATTACGGTAAACTTTTTTTTTTTTAATTATCGATTAGCGTCTGCTTTTTGAGTAATATTAATAGGAAATAAAGAAAATGTCATTACAAGTAGAATTACATGCGATGTTCATTCGGTGGCCGTCTTGCCCCATATGGGTGGCACACTTGCCCCATAGTGTCGAAAAATAGGTTATTTTGGATGATATTTGAGAAGTTCCAAAACTAATACTTTTTGAAATTATTTTCATTTCAAATGGCACAGTGGTTATGAAAAGATGTGAAACTATCATCATGAGGCTAAATTGGTGGATTTTATGAGCTTTGGGCAAAGTTAGAGAACAATTTGCTTAAGGTGGCACACTTGCCCCACATTCCGCTAGATTTTTCTGAAGATTTTTTCCTTTGAATAATCAAATAGGAAATCTTCCAAGGATAAATTGGATATGAATTCAGATATTTTTCAAGGAATTCATGCCTGTTTACTGTCATTGATTCATGAAAACGTTTTTATTTTTGTTTTTTTTTTCATTTAACGTTAATCAATTCAAAAAATCTGCACGTTTTAATGGAAATTGCTGAATAGAATACTTTTCATATTCAACAAAACGCAAGAATTATTTTCAAATGTTTGTGGAAGAACTTGCAAACATTTTTCAAGTAATGTTAGAATTTTAATTAATACTCGGAAGTCTTTGGATATTACACCCGATTCTGTTTTGCACGGATTTTTTTTACACGGCCGTGCAAAAAAAGTTTCCATACAAAATTTTTCACCAAAACCTTATTTTTGCATGAAACGTCGAGAATTGTGGTTACTTTTTTTGCACGGTTTTTGAAATTTTGAACTGAAAACTTTTTTTGCGCGGTACGCATCCCCCGTGCAAAAACAGAATCGGGTGTATTCTGTAAGGACTCTTCGAATTATGGACAAAATAAAAGCTCCTAAGAAAATTATTGTTCCCATTACGTAAGGTATTGAAAAATAGAACAAATTTTATATGAATCTCTATAGCAATTTCAGCGCGCAGAGAATTTTTTTTAAATTCTTTGAGTAGATTTTGGTATAAATTCGGAAAAAAAATCTCGAAAAGAATACAAGTAACACGAGAAAAAAGCAGATGAAGATAGGAAAAAAGATTGAATAGGTCCCTGTAAAAAACGTGAGTAGGAATCTGTTGAAAAATTCCTGGATGCGTCAATAGTGGACACAATTTTTGAGTGAAATCATTGAAACCATTTTTTGTGCACTCATTGGGTAACACAGGATTTTTTTTTTGGCAAAAACTTTCAATGTGTTTTTGATTCAATATATTTATAATAATATTTTTATTAATGACTGGAAAAAGAATCCTTAAAGAATGCAATCTACCAAAATAAGACCAAAAATATCACGACCTTGAATTTAATAGTAAGACACAAATATCTTGCGATATCAGCTTATGCCCAGCTATAGAACCACTGGCTCACAATCCTGTAGAGCATTTTCTGCTGTTAATTAACCTTCACATCAAATCACTTCTTCCATACAATCAATTATACAATATATTATTAAATTAACTATTCTGAACCATACAAGCAGTAAAATTGATGTTTATTCACACATTCGCGAAAGAAACCAATTCTGATCAGTTAATCCAAAACTTTACAATAAGAACTTACACGACGCAGAAAAAAATGCAAAACTGAAGTTGCGTACCGTTTTGATCCATATTACGGACGTTTAAGGCCTCAGTGAAGTATAACTCATCAAAAAGCATGTAAAATAAATCATTCTGTATGATTTTTCCGCGTTATCAGGCCTTGAAACCATTTAACTTTCGAATGATGGGTGAAGATTTTGATTCCGCATAGTGAACAGTTTTGAATAAATAGAAAATTTGAACTTTTCATGATTCTTATTGCGGACGCGTGCATACTTTCGCCTCAAATTCCGAACACTTTGATTCGAATGCCAGACAGCTCATGAAAGTCATAATCAGAAAAGTCAATCTAAGGCAGTTGGGCATTATAAATTTTCATCAATATCTATGGATAATGCTTATTCAAACTCAAACATTCCCATAAAAAGTAGAGTATCCGTAATTTGAAGCTGTCTGTAATATGAATCAAACGATATTTGTTTTTATTTTTAATATTTTTGGCAAAGCCTACCAGATAAATTGTTGTAGAAGGTTGCAAAAAAGTTTAAGTATAAAGATGCCAGGAAATATAACCAGATTATTGTTGAGTTTCGTTGTTCCAGAGTGGATTTTTATTCATCACGGTGTTGTGATGTGAGTATCATTCCCCCCAATAACAACACATAGGTAGGTAGGTATAATGATTGTTTTAGGTGTAAAGTTTATGGAAGAACTTTTGAAGTCACTCACCCACCTTCCCCCTCCCCACTCTAATGAAAATCTTGACTACGCCCATGAAATGAGGTAGAATCATGCGTAGACTGGACTATGGGTAGCATCGTATTAGGAAAGAGCACTGATGTGAAATGACTTCAATGCTTACTCAAACGACGAACAGTCTTCCAATAGATTGATCTCGAAATCCTTCTTTCGATCAAGGTTTGAAAATCACATCTTTTCCAGTCATTCCCTGAATTATCTAATCCATTCATAGGTAGTTTCTCCCATTTCGGCACCACGTTTCCAACACTTAATATTGATGTCGTCGCCATTATTCGACCACCGTAGTGATACCGTTGATGCCCCGAGGGTACTTCAACTTCCCGCAAAATTTGCGAATTGCCGTTCCACTCGAGATTTTCGCTTGCCCCGGTCGACACGACAGCTGATGACGCAAAAATGCTTCGCCATCTTCAACCATAAAAAAAAAGGAACAACAGAGCTTCGTCATTAGCACCACGTTGGGTCTGATGTTTGCTGCCCCGGTCATTCAGATGTTCGGCATCAAACGTTTCTTCAGCCACCGCAACACAGAGGTCCAGTTTCTCAAAAAGCTGTCAAAACCCCAAATTAAACCTATAATTTTGTTCTATGAAAATTAAAAATTAATGCCTATGCTCAGCGTAGGGTCTTCTTCTTCTTCTTCATCTTGGCATTAACGTCCTCACTGGGACAGAGCCTGTTTCTCAGCTTTGTGTTCAATGAGTACTTCCACAGTTATTAACTGAGAGCTTCCATTGCCAAAGTTGCCATTTTCGCATTCGTATATCGTGTGGTAGGCACGATGATACTCTATGCCCAGAGAAGTCAAGGAAATTTCCATTACGAAAAGATCCTGGACCGACCTGGAATCGAACCCAGACACCTTCAGCATGACTTTGCTTTGTAGCCGCGGACTTTAACCACTCGGCTAAGGAAAGCTCCCAAATAGGGTCGAAGTAGGGTCTTCAACCCTAAATTATGTTCCAAAACACTTTCCATGGTTGAAAAAAAGTAAAATATTGAGAATAAGAAATTGTTGACATGCGTTTTTGAATCTGGACCACTGTGCGCAGTACCGCGTTCACAATCACGTGCAGGTTCGACTGGATCTTGAGGAACCGCACGGACTGGTTACACTGGTTGCTGCGTACGGTAGACTCGGTTGAGTAGAGTATTGGCAGCGTCATCAAACCCCCCACACCAGATTGATCGAAAGGGGCAGGTTATTGTGGTGCAACTGAATGCTGCTAGCTGGCCGTTGTTTTGTCGTCATGACCCGGTCCTGCGCTGACCGGTTGGTCCTATACGGTGACAAGCGTAGTGGAGTAGCTGACAGTGTACGGTGTGACTGTTTTGGAAACAATGTTTTATCAAAACAAACCGATGTGCTAAGTACCAGTCGCATGAACCAGAAGAATAATCTCAACGATGATCTAGAAGGAAATACAGTACTTTTTTGATGTATCGGATAAAACTGTCCTGCAATCAAGAACTCCATTGAGCACTTTCTAGCCTTATTGTAAGAATTATTGACCATTTTTCACAAGCTCTCAGTAAACTCCTCTATTTCTTGAATCTGCGTTGATTTTGGTACAAAGTATAGAAAAAAAAATATAAACATCTTTAAGGTTTTCTGATAAATCGCTTGAATATAGTCCTTCAGATCTACAAGCATTACTTTTGACCTGCCTGACGGTAAATAATATGGTCTACATCAAAACTCCTTATAGTCAATGGCCTCGAATCCACATATCAGTCAGTCATATATCAGTCTTCTTCTTATTCTTCTTATTCTTGACATTCATGTCCTCACTGGCACAGAGCCTGCTTCTCAGATAGGTATCAAAGAGCACTTCTACAGTTATTTACTTAGAGCTTTCCTTGCCAAAGTTACCATTTTCCGACCGAGAATCTAATCCAAACACCTTCAGCATGCCTTTGCTTTATAGCCGCGGACTCCAAAAACTCGGCTATAGAAGGCCACATCAATTAATCTACTTATCTCCGAATTGTGGCCTTTAAAAATCTGAGCTCCCAAGGATTGAAATAATGGTAAAGATTATTTCAACTGTTTTGCAAAATTCTAAAGAAGGAAATATAACAATTTTATAAATCAAACTAAGTAAAATAACGGAGGAGTAAAATATAAGGTGAAGGCTTACGTACCAACTTGTACATAAGGATATAATAACCAAGTATCACTTAAACACCGGTCACACGGGTCACCGCAAAACATCCCAAGAGAAACCCATCACAACAACAGCGATCAACGCCACAATCCAAAACAAAGACAACAACAGCCTTCCCAATACCCGGGCATTGTGGAACCGAACACAAAGTGTGCAAGCGCAACAAGGAAGCGCAGAGGAAACAAAAGGGGAGAACCGAAATTGTTTATGGTAGAAATGTCATGACATTTCATTAACAGAAAAAAAGAAACCTCTTCCCAACTCACATACCACATCACAATCTCCCGAAGCTCAGGGGGCTTCTTGGTTTATTCGGCATCCACACCTTCCCAATATCGAACAACCTCAGCAGCATGCAGCCACACGAACACATATCCTCTTCATCTCGTCGCGATGTCGTTGTCTGCTGGGCGCGTTTCGAGAACAACGGAAGGTGGTTGTGTGGCGGCAGCGGGCGGCATGGAGTGGACAACGTTACACGGATGGAACCGCGAGTGAGCATCTCCTCGAGATCGCAGTTCTGTGTTTTGTGTACGATGGCAAGCAAGTAGGCTCAGTGACGTTGGTAGGGATGGGTTTGAGAACGATTTCAACGTAAACTCAAACCTTGTTTCGAAATGAACCCTATGATATACCTTGATGTTGAAACTTTGGACTTATTAACTAGCTCATTTTTTTTTGTTAAGTAGAAAAGATTTTCACAGGAAACATGATTTCTTCAACACTTGGCATTGCGCGATTATTTATCGTGACGACGATCTTTAAAATATCCAAAACACTTTTAGATCGTTGCAGTTATTTCGAATCGTTATGATGTCTTTTGCGTGATTATTCCTGATTGTTTCGCGCAGAAGATGCCAAAACAGTGTAAAGTAACTGCAACGATCTACGAGCATTTATGAAAATCGTCAACGCGAGAATGGCGCCATTCATAATAATTAACAGTCAGATGTATGTCAATAAAGATAATATTGTATCTTAGTTTGAATTACACACCAGATCAAAAGTTTGGAAACACCACCACGGTGCTCCCCTGACCGTTATTATCAGAAAAAAATCTCCATCCAATCTGTGCTCACCAGTCGTTTTCTATGGCTTAGTTGCATGCCTGGGCAAAATTTCAAAAAAAATCGTAGGGCCCGTTTTGCAGTTACGCCCTTTTGATTGTATAAGTCTACTAATTCAAAGGAAATCTGAGATATTTGAACGGGTTTTCAATGGCCGTGATTATCAGAAGAAATATACCATCGAAATTTGGTTAAAAATTGGTTTGTTATTTGTAACCTCTTGGTGGAGTTTTGAATGAGAAAATTTACGAAATTTGAAGTTACGCCCTTTTTGAGGTGTAACCATTGAAAACACTAATTTTAAATAATTTAAAATTTAAATTTAATTTAATAATAAGGCATTCTAATACCGTTGAGCATGTTCAAATGTTTTCAATGACACATTGTACTCACAAACCACAAAAGTCTTTCACTATCAACTGATTTTACATAGGCTCAAGTGCTTAAAGGGATTACGGAGCTAATTTCATCGTGCAACCAAATTAGTTCTTGTAGCACAATATTCTGGATAGGTTGGTGAACCAATGTACTCACGATTCCGATTAATTCAAATGCTACTGATTGCTGCCTGTTGTACTTAACGAGTTAAGTTTTCGGTTATGGGTAGCAGGATTAAACCATATTATAGTAGGTAGACTACCAGGTAATCAACAGGGCCACAGATCAATTTAAAGTTTTCCGGTAACCAAAACTGGAATTTACTTTGAATTCACGAACAACTATATGTTTATCATATTTAATATATCTCATTAAAATTGCACCCCTTAACTTTGAGATCCATTGCCCAGAATACCTGAAGACCATCGCCGTGAGTTCCAGTTCCAAGAATGGCATAACTTCGAATTCCATTATCACGGAATAATATCGTTCAAGGTAATAATATATTTGAAACAATAGCATTCAGCGTAACAGTGCGATTAGTTAAATGAAACTCGGGTTAAAGAAATTCCGAATTCGGGGTTAAGGTTTAGAAACTTCTCAAGAGAGTTGTGATACTTAAGAAAGATATGTAACATTAAGCTCTGCAAGTGTTAAGATTTTAAAATCAATGAAACCAAATAATAACGCATGTTTCTTAGGGGTCATGCACAAATTACGTTGCGCTTAAGGGGGGGGGAGTCTGAGGGGGTCGAGCCAAACGTGACAAGCCTTACAAAATTTTCGGAGGACTCATACAAAAAGTGTAACAAAGAGGGGAGCGGGTTCGAAAAAGTTGAAATTTTGCTTGACATAATTTGTGTACCATCCCTTACTTCTCTTAAGCGCATATCAAGTACTGGTGCTTTCCCTTCACGAGTTGGCCCGAGAATAAGTTAATTGATGTATACATTTCTTTCACTTTTGTATTTATCCAGGGCTCTTATGAGTTTTTGTAATCGAAAAGACCGGGAAACCCAAAGGAAAAATTGTAGATTTGTGCAAAATCTAAATGTAGTAATGTATGCTACAAATGATCACAAAAGTATTGACAGTGGTTTAGAGTTCTATAGTTTGGCCAATAGTCCATTACTAAGCGATTGAAGTTCAAGCTCTAGGTCAGTACAAAGTTAGGCGGAACAACCGAAGGGGTGGCTAGTTGGGCTATAACAATAATATTTGAATAATTATAATGTCACAAAAATGGCTCCGTAATGCCTTACAGCACTTGAGCCTTTGAAAAATAATCAATTGTGAAAGACACTGGCGACATGTAATTGTAATATGTCATTGAAATTATTTGAACATGCTTATCGGTATTAGAATGCCTTATTAATCTATTTGAAATTAACGTTTTCAATGGTTACACCTCAAAAAGGGCGTAACTTCAAACTTCCAATTTCGCCGTTACAGTTATTTGTAACCAAACAAACTTTGAACCAAATTTTGATGGAATATTTCTTCTGATAATCACGGCCAATGAAAATCCGTTCAAACATCTTAGATTTCCTTTGAAATAGTAGACTTATACAATAAAAAGGGCGTAACTTCAAAACGGGCCCTACGATTTTTTTTTTAAATTTTGCCCAGACATGCAGCTAAGCTATAGAAAACGACTGGTGAGCACAGATTTGATGGAGATTTTTTTCTGATAATAACGGTCAGGGGAGCACCGTGACCACTCAAAAACAGGGATAGGAGTGGCAATATCACAAAAAAAAACTTTGCTATGTTATCATGGACCCAGGTCAACTAACGTGGACTACTGCAAATTCTTTAACGAAAACTTTGTTTCTTTTTTCTTTGGATACAAGGCATTCCGTCTATCCCAGATTTCAATTACCTTTGGCTCCGATTTAACTGGTTTGATGAGCCTGTGTAGGTCTTTTGGTCCAGTAATATAAATTTTCAGGTCATCTACGCATAGCTGATGTTGACACTTCAGGCCATGTAAAAGACAGTTCACGCCAAGGCGGGTTCATTGTACTCTGTAGCCAGGGGCTGAACCCGCCTTGGTTCACGCTTAGTTTTTTTTCAGGTATGTTGCATTTTTTCAACTGTTTGATACGCTGACAATCTTACCAACTTGAAATTAGAAGATACCAAGACTGACTTTCAAATAAGTTTCAAGCTTAGCTCGATAATAGTTTCAATTTATTTTTCGAATCTTCTTAAAAACAATTAATAAATTATTCAAAATTTCGATCTTGAATTAAAAAAAAATCTAGGTAGTTCGAATTTTAATAACGGGTAAAATTGTTCAACACATAAATCTGAGGTTGATTTGAGGTTCATTATGCAAATAAAGAAGTTTATGACGAATCCATCGAATAGCTAATTTTAAGCTGAGATGACCAAAATGGCGGAAAAGGGGGCTTGGTTGTTGTCATTCAATTTTCGATTAATAATACCTGGTCAAAAGTAACAGTTAAAAGCAGCTCAAATATCTTTGAATCATATGCTAATATGCTCGCAAATTCTTAAAAATGAAACTCACCAACTTCTGGAGAGATTTATGCAGAATGTTGGCTTGACAGGGTTATTTAAAAAAAACAGGATTCTCAAACAATTATGGACACGACTTTCACGGAAAACGTGGTCAGGATTCTCACAGAACCTTCAATAGGATTCCAGAGACTTATGTTTTTTAACGGGTTTCGGCTCATTCAGTCTAAAAAATAAATTAAATGCCTTCTTCATCTATAATTTACAGTGAAACATAGGAAATTTGATAAAGAAGGCTTTTTTAGACTGAAAGAGCCGAAATCGTTGAAAAATACTAGTAAATTACAGTCGAGGGCAATCCACAGAGAGATAGACTTATAGCCAGGATGTTCATCGGGTTCAATGCGTAATTTTCAAAAATCACGGGCAAACTTACAATATAACTCTGTGTAAGATTTCGATAGAATCTTAGATGAATTTATCACAGAATTATGAGCAGGTTTTTATTTTTGAAATCCTGGACAGCATTCTCAACCATTTCCAGGTAGGGTTCAAAAATTAATATTGGATAAGAAATTAAAATTTTTTTCGTGGGCCCACATAGCCGTAGCGGTAAACGCGCAGCTATTCAGCATGACCATGCTGAGGGTCGTGGGTTCGAATCCCGCTGGTCTAAGATCTTTTCGTAATGGACATTTTCTCGATTCCCAGGGCATAGAGTATCTTCGTACCTGCCACACGATTATACACATGCAAAAATGGCCAATCGGCAAAGAAAGCTCTCAGTTAATAACTGTGGAAGTGCTTATAAGAACACTAATCTGAGAAGCAGGCTTTGTCCCAGTTGGGACGTAACGCCAGAAAGAAGAAGAAGAAGATTTTAAAAGAATCCTAGGCATAGTTCTTGTTAAAATCTGGACAGAGGTCTCACTTAATTTCGATCAAGATTTTCGCATACGCTTGATCATTATTTAAAACATTCCTGGTCATAGTTCTAAAAATAACCTTTGCAGGATTTCGAAGAATACTGAGTGTTTTGGCAGAACTTTCTAGTTCACGATGATTTACTAAGTCGAATACGATTTAAAGGTCAACTGAACTGATAACGTGCACTGATCATAGTTCAATTCTTTGTAGATTACGTGAACTATCTTGGAAACCATTGCGCTAAAATACACTCGGTACCAAACGAGCAAGATTTTTTTCTAGGACCGTAGAGATTGATGGAGGGATAAAGTTCCGTTGAGAGTTTTCTGGTCGAATGAAAAGTGGAGAGGTGCACTCAGGCCCGGATTTGCGGGGTGCCAAGGGGTCATATGCCCCGGGCCTCCCGATCACAGAAGTCCCCCGAGAAACAAAATACATTTTGAAATACTTATACTTTTCAATATTTTATCTTTAGACATATAATTTTACAACATTCGAACGATTTGGTCATTCTTTATCCTTCAATTATTACAATAATTCATGGAGTTTGAGCCAAAATCTTCAAAAATCTTCTCGAGTTAGTTATCAAAATATATTGGAATTAAAAACACGCCTTAAGTTGTTGCAGGATCCCAACAAATACGACGTTTTTCGTTTTTCCATACAAAATGGTCAAGTTTGGAAATCTGAATCTCAGCTTCTAGTGGTCCGATTGATCTGAAATTTTCACCACAGCCTAGATATAACATAGATTTTACTCAAATGAAATATCACTGTATTTGAAACACAATCTTTTGAATTATGGGAAATCTCTCAACTTACGAAAAATTGCATAACACAGCGTAACAAAAATGACATTTTTGCGTGTCTCAAGGATCAAATTATGTGTCTCTAGTAGATTTGGGGTTGCTGAATCTGGTGCCATTCTCAGAAATGTTCCAGCACGTCACAATTTTTAGCTACAGGTCGCCAAAGTTGTATAAAACACTGGTTTTATTAATGTTTACATGAAATTTAAAGTACAATTTATCTTACGTTTTTGTAATCTAATCCACCAAACATGCAAAATAGAACTTGAACTTTCATTTCAGACATAATTTGATTGAAATTGCGCGATTAAATTTCGATTTAACCGATTTTTTCAACATGCTTGCAGTCTCCATACAAAATTCTTCGTTTCTATATCTATATCTATCTATATGGTAAAATACAACAATTCTCTAAACCATCAAAAAATAACTTTTCCGTATCGAAAGTAATACAAACTTTGATGATAAGTATTGTTATACGCATAAAGTTTGAATTCTGTGGCAAATTAAGCCAATATATTACCTTACAAGTTGACAAACTTGCATGCAAGTTGGCTGAAATAGTCATTTTTTGCATTTTCAACAGTCAATATCTCAAAAACTAGACGTGCTATGATATTTCTGAAAACGGCAATGAATTCAGCAACCCTTAATTAAGTGAATAGCGGTATTTTGGTGCTGGAGACAAAAACGTGTTCCGCAGTGTAATTTTATATTGAAAATATTTTGAAAATAATCAGTTTTACTGAAAAATTATGTTCTGCAAACTTGTGTGTCTTATCAAATTGCAAATTTTTGCAGAAGGACATACCGTTTTGATTCATATTACGGACAGCTTCAAATTCCGGACACTCTACTTTGTATGGGAAACATTTCACACGAAATGTTTCAATTTTTGCCGTTGAAAAGTTCTTAATTTCGAAGCTCGTTTTAGAAATCTTTTTCCAAAAATATCTTCGAAAATTTATAATGCCCAACTACCTTAGATGTCTCTTTAGTGGTTTGACGATATCAATTCATGATTTGAGTGTTCCATTAATGACTATCATGAGCTGTCCGGAATTCGATTCAAAGTGTCCGGAATATGAGACAAAAGTGAGGAAGCGTCCGGAATAAGAATCATGAAAAGGCCACACATTTTGATTTATTTAAAATTATTCAAGTTGTGGAAATGTATTCTTTACACACCATTCGAAAGATAAGGGCTTCTTACGCTCGATAGCGCTAAGGAATCATACAGAATGATTTATTTTGTATACTCTATGCTGGGTTATACTTCACTGAGTCCTTAAGTGTCCGTAATATGAATCAAAACGTTATTGCTCTAAATATTTCCATTTAAAAATTATTTCTATTTCAAATTTTTGTCATTTTTATCAAAATTTAAGATTTGCGATAACTTTAAAGTTTGTTAATGAAAAACTATGAATTTCAAGGCTAGCAAATTTAAGGTTACTTTCAAGCTGCGGTGAAAATTTCAGGTCAATCGGACATCTAGGAACCGAGATGTAAGCCTCCAAACTTGACCATTTAGTATGGAAAAACGGACAATGCGTACTTTATTCTGTCCAGTACTGTACATTTTGCAATTGGATTAATTTGCTACCAGAAACTTGAAGTGTACGCGGTATTCAGTATTTGTAGGTACTTTTTCTATTTTGTATGGCGTAGTGGATAGAATTTTCTTTAAATTCAGTAAACCTTATAATTAACTTTGAATATAATCCATGGAATACAAATACATTTTTTTAAATGCGGCTCAGAGAAAAACTGGAAAGTTGTACTTGATGATTATAGAGAACCGATTATTAAGAAAATATTCATATGTTTTAATTATTAAAATATCCATATAACGAACCAATAATGGTCAAAAACGTTTCAGTAAAATGATTAACTACTAGAAAAAAGAAACAAATTTGATCAATTTGATAAAAAAAATGTTGCTAATCGATAATCGGCATTAGAGCGAAGAATAACTTGAAAGTACGTTTGATATTGCGATAGTTATGAATGCCAGAATCTTTCATGCATATGGGGTTTACACTGTACAGGGAAGAAAAGGACGTTTTTTGGAAGAAGCACTCAGAGAAAAGTAGTCCTCTGTCTGAGTCAAAGTTGTCGATTCCTTGACACAACTTTTACTCTCGTAATTTAAAGTTTCAATGAAAATTGGATCATTCCAAATACAATTTAAGATGTGTTTGCCTTTATATCAATTAGTGTTTTTGTACTTTGTGGATTAATTGAGCACAATCAGAAGAGTGAAGAGATGCATTTTTATATATGAGGGAGTTGAAAGCTTTGAAGAAGAATGGCTTTGAAGTTTTTCAGTATTTATTTTACTTTATACAAATCATCTGGAACCCAAATAAACAAGCCAATCTTCTGCGAATTATTATTTTACCCATTGAAGGCATAATCACTTGAAACTACTACTATTGGATACCTTGAAAGTCAAATGTTGAAAGCTATGAAGAACCGAACAAAATATCTCATTCAAAACTCAAGCTCAATCATTTGTTTGAGGAATCCGAAAGCGTACCCAATTTGAGCTTGAGCTTGAGCTTGATTGGCCGCCCGTGGTTGCTACTCCAGTATCGCCAAATCAGCTGCACTTACACAAGGAACCAACCAGATGACTGCTTGGGATTAACAGACACCCCCAGTGTATAAGTGCTGGTGATCTTCTATTTTTAGGCAACATTGGTGCCTGCCTCGTCAGAATGCAGATCAATGAGAGGAAGGGGAAGGAGTTAATGATGCGTTCAACTGGCTCCCACGGTAGACCGTATATACCACTGCGTCTACGCCAGTTCATACGTGATGGGTAAAGAAGTGGGGTAATTTTATGGCAGAGGGGTTTGCTGGTTTGGTTAGCCGAAAGCCTATGTATCAGGCGTAAGGGCAGGCGATGAAAGAATGGAAGCTTAGGGAAACGGTTTATTTCTGTCCGTCTTGGGTTCTAGCAAATGCTAGGAACTATGATAGATCAACTGTGATATATTAAGAGTGGTAGATAGTGAAAGATACAACTACAAAGTACGAGGAAAGGGGCGGGCCTGGGATTGAACCCATGACCTTCTGCTTATAGAGCAGAAGCGGTAGCCATTCGACCACCAACCCCGTCTTTCGCTTATGGTGCTCTTATGGATCGTGCGTATAAAAAGAAATTTTCAAGATACAATGGAGGATCATTTAAAAATTTGAAAGTTTGCGTACAGATTCGAAGTTTTAAATAACTAGCGAAATTTCTACCAAGTAACGAATTTGAATATTTTGATATGTGATAAAATTTGCCGAGGTTAAAAGCATATCGAGTAACAGTGTTGAAGGCTAGTTGCAGTTTTCGTAGATTTTTGAATGATAAGATTTTTTGTATTAAAATTATAAATATGACGCGTAATGCAATCAACTGAAAGTTTGCAAGATTGAAATAAACTATCTTATTAGTAAGAGCCAGTTCGAAATTTTTTTTCACTTATCCATGTATAGTGAAAACTCCATGAGCCGATGTTCCTTGACTCGATATCGATCCAACGAAAAAAAGGAACCCTCAAACAGCTTTCCAAAACATTTTTGTTCCATAACTCTATACTTCCATGAGTCGACTAATGGAGGTTTGACTGTATTATTAAAGTGATCCCAAACAAAAGAGCACTTATATAATAGTCAGTTTTTAGTCATTTTTTCCTTTTGGATTGGAGAGATTGGTTATTAGCCACATGTGTTAGCAATTTTTTGTTACATCTCCTCGAATGCCGGTTTCGTTTATATCTCTTTTCTCTGAATGCCATTTTCTTTGAGTAATAGTTAAAATCAAATTTCCGGCAAATTTTCTGCATTCAGTAAATTTTGTTTTGTAAAAAAAAGTTCTCCATTTTTTTGTGAAACACGCACTTTATCAAAGCTTTTTATTGTCATGATGATAAGCAGCAGAAATTATTTGTAAGAACTAAAATAAGGTAACGATAGATTAATGAATGATGGCCTTTCTTAGCCGAGTGTTTAGATTCCGTGGCTACAAAGCAAAAACATGCTGAAGGTGTCTTGGTTCGATTCGAATCTATGACATTTGGTCGAATGACATTTTTAGTCGAACGGACATTTAGTCCAATGGACATTTGGTCGAAAAGGTTTAGTTGCAACAAAAAGCATATTATATTTGGTCGAACCAAATCTGCGAACAACATTTCGCAGAAGGGGTCGAATTTGAATAGTATGGAAAAAAAGTTTTACCTTCAGTCTGACTATTGTCGAGAGTAGCATTTTGTCGCTAATACAAGAGTGATGGAATAGTTGAAAAACTATCAGCCTTTTTATCAACAATCTATTATGCGATTAGCAAAATTTTTTAATTCAATTTGACGGACGCTCTCCCAACATATTTATCAACTTCTTGTGTTTTGAACGTTTCATGCTACATTTTCGTTCAGGCATGTTCTGCGATCCAAGATAAGCTGATCATAAATGGAACCAAGCCAATTTTTGTTGCCTCAGTCAACTCGTCTTCCCTTACATACATAGAAGTCACAATAAGCCAATTGGCCATAAGTAAAGTTACCGACACCTAACATTCACTTCGCCATAAAGGTTTTCCTTAAAGCAAATTTTTTTCTGCCGTTTTAATTCTGATTTCCGCATTCAAAATCTTTCCCTCGTCCGTAAGCTGTAAGACCCGGAATTTAAAGAAAGATCCCGAGTATTCTCTCCGCATTCTTCCATCAGATGAATATTAGCAGTTCATTACGAAGGACGATGACATTAAAAAAATAATAACAAAAACATTATGTTCACATCGTTTGGTAGCAACATAACTTGTTTTTCAAAGAATGATGATATTTTGAAAGAATAATAAATTCACTAGAGCTAAATATTTCAGTCAATGTACAAAAAAACTACTTCCAAAAAGTTCATTTGAATAAACATTGGAATCCTAGATTTTGGCATAACTTCAAATCACAAATAAAAGGAATTATGAAACATAGAAATAATAGTACATTAAATGTCTCGTTTTTATTCAACAACAGTTGATGATTCAGATTATTCAAAAAAATGTCTTACCAACTTTGTTAAACTTTAAAAAAAAATCAATTTTACCAAATTTCCGTTCAACTAAATATCATTCGACCAAATGTCCATCCGACCAAATGTCCTTTCGACCAAATGTACTTTCGACCAAATGTCATTCAACAAAACGTCATTCGACGAAATGTCCTAATGCCGTTCGATTCCTGGTCGGTTCAAGATCTTTTCGTAAAGGAAATTTCCTTGACTTCCCTGGACATAGAGTACCATCGTGCTTGCCACACGATATACGAATGCGAAAATGGCAACATTGGAAAAGAAAGCTCTCAGTTAATAACTGTGGAAGTGCTCATAAGAGCACTTAACTGAGAAGCAGGCTCTGTCCCAAGTGAGGACGTAATGCCAAGAATAAGAAGAAGAAGAAGATTAAGAAATTAATGCAATGTTCGGTTAAAAGAGCTAAATGTAATGTCAATATTTAAAATAATAAAGACATTATGAAAAAATACATTTTTTAAAGAATTTAAATTGTTCTGGAAGAAAAAAATATCCTTGAATTATTCTGCACAATTTCCGCAAAAGTAACTAAAACTCAAGTACGAGCTAAAAAATTTACCGATTTTTGCTGATATTTTTCAATTAGCATATAAATTCCAGCAGGAACTGCTGCCACAGTTGCTGTAAATATTTCGTTTTTTTACACTTCGAATGGAATCGTTCAAGATGATGAACACGCTCTTATGTTGTGTTGTGGATCATGAGTATTAGAGATGGCGTGAAGTGAAAGACACTCTCAAATTTCTTCGTTTGAAAACACTGCGTAGGAATTTCTCATTAAACCATAGTATTTACCACTTCTGGAAGGACACTTCGAAACTTTTGTAAAATATAATAAGAAGAAAAAAAAAAGAAATTTCAAGAATATCTCTGGAATAAAAGCTGGGAGCGTCACTGGACGTGTACGAAGATATGAATGAAGTTGTGTTTTAAGTCGATTTGATCTAGGAATAAAAAAGTTTTCAATAAGAATTTTTGACAATTTGACGTACCGTAGTCAAGGACAGTAAATAATTGTAAAAACAGCCATCGCAAGCAATTTGCACGTACAATGCGAACCTATGCACCCACTTTGAAGCAAAAGTTTCGCATTTGATTTGTAATTCTAGGTACTATATTTCTTCGAATAGAACTGAAATTTCAAAACGTATTGTAATAAGTTTATATATGTTGAGGTATAATTCACCTTACAAACCGGATCATAAATGCTTTTAGTTTAATAGACAAAAAGCAAAAACAAGTTGAGTATAAACCTTTATCCCACATTATTATATACCAGGCTTCTAAATTAGCATTTTTCCTTAAGTTCTTACCGAAATAATATGCACAAAATTTTTGTGATTTCATTAAATGAAAACTTAAGGGATTCATTGATAATTTCTAATTATTAATAACAGTAACTTGATTTTGGAATTTCTTTGATACAACCAGAAATTTAAACAAGGATTTAGCAACAGTAGGTCCAGTTTACGTTCGAATACGCTTCTGATCGAAAACCTTTCCGCATTTCCGATTTCTCCAGGAAAATCAAGTGGACTATCAATTCGAACAAATTGGATTCGCCGTAAATAAGGATGAGGGTGATTACTTCTTGAATTCCGCTGATATTACAATCGGAATACATTCAGAAATGTTACCAATAATTCTTCCAAGAACCTTCGAACAGAAACAGTTCTAAGTAGAGACTCTGGTGCTCATTATTGAATCGAGAAATCCAAATCAATAATTTTTCAAGTTATCCAACCATAATTAGAACCGTTTAGGATTTTTTGTTTTGTTCATTGAGCTCTGAAGAATAAAACTTGCTAATAGTATTACGTTTAATACGGAAATCTTCTGTGGAAATAAAAATGGAATGATATTTGAATGTCACGGAATGGCTTAGGAAAGGGTCATCCGATTTGGATGATCCTTTTTCCGCTTTGTTCGTCAAGGAGTCACACGTTGATGTGCATCAAAATCCCAGGATATTCACCGGGAGAGACGGAAAAACAATATTGAAAAGAACTGTTGTACGGAACGATCCATAGCGTTTTTCAACAGCCTAGTTAATGGAAAGACGAATTAAGCCGAATTCAATCATAAAAACGTTTTTGTTAGAATAGAGAGCTATCACTAATGGTTGTTTCTCGTGAAATTTGTGAAAAATGTCAAAGAATGTACTTTGGTTGGGTACTGACAGATATGGTGTCAGATTTGTGGGGTGTTGATTTTATATGGAATTAAATAGCCAATTGGATACCTATCTTCAATAACAACTCTTGCAGCGAATCAAAATAGCCCCTTCACAGTGTTGCCACATTTATATCTGTATCGAAGGCTCAAAAATCTTTTTTATCTGTACCGGTGATTTTGAAAATCTGTACCCAAAATCTGTACCACATACAACATAAATTGTTGAAAGAAACTCTTGAAATACTTATTAATTTGTAAATTTAACAAAGTTTTAATTAAAAAAGTATCACCTTTCATATAATACATATTAAATTCTATGATATTAGAATCTTTCAATAATAGTTTTATGTAAATTATTTTCGAATTTCAAGCATCTTTTGGATTTTGTTTTACTAAACTCGCCAATTCAAAAAATCTGTACCAATCTGTACTTTTCGGTGGAAATCTGTAATCTGTACTGTACAGAATCTGTACCAAAAACTATCAGAAAATCTGTACCTTTCCAGATAAATCTGTACTTGTGGCAACACTGCCCCTTCATCTACCATCCTGTGAACGACAACGGATCCATGTGAGTTTGATCCGCGATCGTGCCAGGTCACACTCACACCACCATGAGCCACCATGCTGTTGTTGTTATTGCTCCTACTGGTCGCGACTTTGATTGCCTTCCGCTGCCGAGGCGAACCCCTGGTGGCAGCGACGACGGGACGAAGCAGGGGGACAACGAACAGCAGGTATTCTCGGAGTCATAAATACACGATTTAAAGTCAATTTACAGATAACCAAAGACACACCAGCACGCACACCCATACCCATACATCCATGTGCTGCAGTCGGTCGGTTGGATGGCAACCAGAGATTGTCGAGTGGAGATCGGTTTTTCTTGTTGTGGAGCCGATTTCTGGGGACCCTTGAGATTACCGCGGGGGCTTCTCATGGAAGAGCTTTTTGGAATAATTTATTGGGTGATGTTTTGAAAAATGGCCTTGCGTGAGATCGCATTCATGTTGACTTAAGACTAGGACTTAGCTGCATATATTCGAGTTCTGTAATCTGTATGGTTTTATCCTTGTGTCGTTTTATCCGCCCACGGTTTTTTTGCATTATAATTCTTTCGTGGTTTCAGTTGAACGTACTGGAAACATACACGCTCATAATCTCAGTGGATCGCTCCACGCACCATCCTTGAAAATTTGCACAATTTTGTCACACAACATTTCTTCTTCTCATTAGAATATGGAATGCTCTTCGGAACGATCATTGAAACATGACACTGGATTTAAATCACCCTATCGACAGAGATGTAGCACCTTACCTCTCTCGTTCTCACTTCTTATTCTTCCTGCCCAAGCAGAGCAAACACCAGGTTGTAAATACAACACACCAAACGCAGCAAGAAGGTTGCGCACCTCCAGTGAACCCTTCTGGAGAGAGATCGATCCCTTTGCGTTCACAATCGGCACTCGGATCGCACAACGTTCGTCGCTGATCGTCGAATTGAAATCCCCCGCAAAACTTCCGGAAGTGACACCGCGGCTCGAAACCGATCGGATCCGTCCTCGATTCGCCCGTCCAAAGGATTCTGCGCGCCAATAAACCGTCACTAAGCCAACTTTAATTACAATTGCCCAAAAAATTCGACAAAAATCCTCGAGATTTTAGCAGGTGTCCGCTTCGAACTAAACTACTACCAGCTCTAGGTTTCTTAGCAACTGCGCACCGATCGGACCGAGCAGCAATCAGCGACGTACGTTACAAGTGATCGTTCCTACCTGGTCTCACTTGCACAAGCGCAACGAAAGAGACAGTCACCGATGGAAGAACGTTTGTCGGTCCTATCCGATCGACGGGTGGCTCAAGTTGGTGTAGGTAAGACACGATCGACCGAAAGGAATGGCTACTGCTGATGGGGTCTTCGAGCTGACTTAAGCCAATCTGACCCGGGTCCATGTGTGAGTATGCTTAAGTCGCCCTGAGGGACTTACTGGCTGTGATTGTATTATGATGATGGTGACGGCGCGCAAAGCTGAGCAAGTCAATGTTGTTGTCTACCACATATAAGGGTATGCGATATTCCGAATGATTTCGTCAAATAGCATTCGAAACGGAGTACCACGGAATCCAATGAGAGGAAATTTTTGCATTCCGATTTCGGTAACAGAACGACTATGTTTTCAAAATTACGAGTTGAAATTGTAACGAAAAAAAAAAATCAAAAATTCCGCCGTCATTAAAATAAATTACATTATTCTCTTAGCATTTCAAATATAGACTCTCCACTAAAACTTAATGGTAATGTTTCATGAGATGGTATGTACTCTTACTTTTGTGTTACATAGATTATCATGAATGACATGTTGTTTGCATCTTTCAAAAACTATGTCTAGCCAGATCAGTATGTTTTATCCTAAATATCGACTACCACGAATCTTGTCCAGTTTATTTCATTCCGTTTGTGTTGTTTGGACTCTGGGTCGCAAATAAATGCACTATGATCAGACTTGAAATCAGCTATCGATCGCCTTCGAAATGAGACAAGATTTGTAGCTCAATTCAAAACAAATGTTATAAATGTCATGGTGGTTCAAATGATATTCAAGTAAGCGACGTTCACTTCAAATATCATAGAAATCGATAAGGATTTTGGAAAAATTCTAACCATTTGTTGTTTTCTGACGAAAAATTTTAATATTCAGTCAAACTTTCATGGCATGGAATAAAATGAAAATGACATCTTATTCGATGTTTTTATGTAAGGGTATTTGTAGGCCAATCATAAGGATGCTTTGAGGTGTATAAGATTTGGCATAAGTGTTTGGGTACAAATTTTGGTCCATAGTGGGGCTAAAGTACGAATCAGTGGGGCGAAATTCTCCAATTTATCCGGAGTGCCACAAGCGAGCATCTTAGGTTCTTCTGTTATCCTTATTAATCAGCGAGCTTTCTAGAATGGTACCTCCCAGATTCCGTCTATTTCTATGCAGATGATGAAGTTATAGTGAAGTTATACTTGGTAATCAACTGTCTTCATCTTCAGCAGTTTATTAGTCACTGCGTCGACCGATGCAACGATGGCTTGTGACAGTGAGTCCACAAAATTCCATGTTATATCGTTCCATCGTAAACGAACGCCCATCACTTTTGATTATTCCATCGCTGATCAGCCTCTAGCACGTGTTGCGGAGGTACGAAACCTAGGCATAATTGTGAATACTGCCTTAAACTTTTGGGTACATTTTAATTATATGATTTCTAGAGCTTACTAAAGCACTTCCACCTGATTTGAAACGTGTTCGTTCGGAAGCAATGTTCAAGAAAGGCTGCACTACATTTTTCGATAGATGATTATTTTTAAGTTTTTGTAGTTATGTATGAATGTATGTATTATTATGTATTATTATTATCAACCGTTATGGCAAGAAAAAGACTTTAGTCATGTCATGTGTGAAATAAACCTAAACTAAACTAAACTAATCGGCATCTCGGGTTTATGTTTAATATAGATGATATGTTACGCGACCCTATGTGTTTACGATCTTAAAACATCGGAAGGATTTTATTCTCTCCTCTAATAATTGGTTCAATTCATGTTTTCATTTAGTGAACATCTAAACAGATAACACTAAATCAACAATTTCATGCCACAATACTCGGTTCGTGGCCGCATCTCTCCATCCTCGGTTCTGTCCCAGGCTTGCTAAATCGATGCGCACTTGATCCGCTCACCTAACGCACTGCACTCCACGCCTTCTTGTACCAAATGTATCCAACGCAAACACCATCTTTGCAGGGTTGCTGTCTGGCATCCATGTTGCCCTGTCCATCGTATCCTTCCACTTTGACCACTTTCTGGATACTGAATTCGCCGTGGAGTTGGGCGAGCTCGTGGTTCATCCTTCGCCGCCACATACCGTTTTACTGCACACCGCCAAAGATCGACTCCAAGTGTTTACAAGTCCTCGAATATCGTCCACGTTTCATGCCCGTAGAAGACTACCGGCCTTATGAGCGTTTTGTACATGGTACATTGGGTGTGAATCCTTTTGACCGCAGCTTCTTGTGGACGCCATAGTAGGCCCGATTTTCAATGATGATGTGCCTCTGTATTTCATGGTTAAGGTTATTGTCAGCCGTCAGCAAGGATCCAAGGTGGGCGAACTCGTCGACCACCTCGAACGTATCCCCGTCTATCGTAGCACTGCTACCTAGGCGATCCCTGTTGCGCTCGGCCTCACAAGCTAGCATGTACTTTGTCTTGGTCGCATTCACCACCAGTCCAACTTTTGCTGCCTCGCGTTTGAGGTGGGTGTCCAGGTCTGCCACCTTTTCAAATGTTCTGCCAATAATTTCTATATCATCCGCGAAGTAAACGAATTGACTGAATCTCGTAAAAATCGTACCCCAGCTCTCCGCAAAACACCTTCTAGCACAATACATATTGAACAACAGGCACGAAATTCTAACACATTGTCGTAGTACCCGACGGGAATCGAACGAACTGGAATATTCTCCTGAAACCTTCCCACTTTTGCACACCTTCCATCGTCGCTCTTATCAGTCTCGTGAGCTTCCCGGGAAAGCTGTTCTCGTTCATGATTCTCCATAGCTCTATGCGGTCGATACTTTAATATCTTCTTCTTCTTCAACTTGGCATTAACGTTGTCACTGGGACAGAGCCTGCTTCTCAGCTTAGTGTTCTTATGAGCACTTCCACAGTTATTAACTGAGAGCTTTCTTTGCCAAAGTTACCATTTTCGCATTCGTGTATTGTGTGGCAGGTGCGATGATACACTATGCCCAGGAGAGTCAAGGAAATTTTCATTACGAAAAGATCCTGGACCGACCGGGAATCAAATCCAGACACCTTCAGCATGGTTTTGCTTTGTAGCCGCCGACTCTAACCACTCGGCTAAGGAGTGTATCGAAAAGTAGTCGCAAACTTTCAAAACAGTCTCAAAAATAATGGGTTGAACCTACAAACAATTTTTTGATCAGAAATGCTTTACAATGTATTTAAAAATGATGATTCGGTGATATTGTTTTAATAAAGTGGCATTTTGCATGATAATTTTGCAAATTACTAACAGATGTCGATGGATATTTTGCAAACCTCTGAGAAAATTGATATGTAATAAATGTGTTAAATTTTAAGAAAAAATGGGTTTTGTTTATGCTAATATATTCTGTGCCACAACTCTCATGACATAGTGTAAAAAATATTTTGAAAAATTCATTTACAAGCATTTGAGAGCAAATCCAAAAATCGAAATAAGTCGATTTTTAAGAACCTCGTTTTTCGATTTTTCTACACGTTAATGGTAATACCAAACGATTGTAATGAATAAAAAATTGTTTTTCTATTCGAAAAGTTTCTTTGCATATTTATGAAGTAACGTAAGCAAAAAATGTTACTCTATATAATTACCGCTGTATATGACAGAGCTTCAAAAATTGATTTAACAAAAGTGACTTTCTAAAACCGACCTTGTTCCAATCATTTAGCTTTTTAGAGAAATAATTTTTTTTTTAATTTTTTTATACGTGCTGTGTGAAGTAAACATTTTTTTCCGATAGAATAAGCTTTTCATCCTATTATGTTTGATATACATTTTGTTCAATACAAATCATCGAATCTTCAGAAGACACTTAAAAAATGTAAGATTTTATTTTCTATGCTTTATAAACCTTGTTGTATTTATATTAAGATCGTTTTGAATATTTGCGACTACTTTTCGATACACTCCTTAAGGAAGGCCCCGCGATACTATAATATGCCGCCTTGAAATTAATGGAGAGGTGATGCGTTGGGACCTGGTATTTACGACATTTTTGGAGGATTTGCCGAACAGTAAAGATGTGGTCCGTTATCGATCGGCCGTCAACGACAGACGACGGAGGTGATCTAGGATAATACTTTGTAGGCCGCATTTAGAATGGTGATCGCTCAAAAGTTCTCACAATCTAACTTGTCGACTTTCTTGTAGATGAGGCATATTACCCCTTCCTTCCACTCCTCCGGTAGATGTTGTGTTTTCCAGATTGTGCCTATCAACCGATGCAGACAAATGGTCAGCCTCTCTGAGCCCATCTTTATGAGTTCAGCTCCGATACCATCCTTACCAGCAGCTTTATTGTTCTTGAGCTGGTGAATGACATCCTTAACCTCCCTCAAAGTGGGGACTGGTACGTTTCCATCACCCGCAGTATTGACGAAGGCATTTCTTCCGCTGTACCGTCCTTCATTGTCTTTGCTCTCAGTGCCATTCAGGTGTTCATCGAAATGCTACTTCCACATGCGTGTTTCTTGAGACCGGCACAGCTGTTTCATCTCCTAACACTCCGATTTCTCAAGGCAGCGTTTTTTCTCCCGAAAGAAGCGGGTCTGCTGTTGCCGTTTCCATCTATAACGTTCCACGTTCTGGCGGGTCCCTTGCTGCAGCATGACCGCCCGCACTGCATTATTCTCCTTCCGAATCTGTCTACATTTCCCGTCGAACCAATCGTTCTGTCGACTCCGTCCCACGTACCCGGAGTTGCTTTCAGCTGCATTGTTGACGGCTGCTTTCAATGTTTTCCAGCAGTCGTCAAGGGGGACTTCTTTCAGCTCACCCTCCTCCGGTTATTCAGCTCCGAGATGCTGCACGTTCACAGTTGCGACATCCGGTTGCTTAAGGGGCTGTCCATTTATTACGTAAGACATTTTTCGGGGTTTTTCAACCCCCCCTCCCCTCATAGTAAGATTTTTTGTATGAAAATTAAAAATAAATTGTATGGCGCGTAAGAAATCTCAGACCCCCCCTCCCCCCATAAACACTTACGTAATTAATGGACCGCCCCTAAGCCGCTCTAGGTCAGGTGGCCGTCGGTATCGTACGTTTTTTATTCATTCATTCATTTATTTATCAATAAGTAACTTAAGACAACCGTCTTTTCGAGTGTTACAGTGTAAATTCTATAGAAGAAGTGCGCTATTTCGTGTTTCATTGTACTTTAACTTGCCTTTAATTTATCTTCAACTACCTAAAGTGCTCTATACATTTCTTTCTAAAAACTGACCCCGAATTTATTAGCGTTAAATCGTTTGGTAAAGAATTCCAAATAGAAACACCTCTAACGAAAAAGCTATTACCGTATTTGGCAGTATAATGCCTTGCTATAGCAAATTTTTTTGATCTTGCGCTTCGTAAACTATTTAGTTTGGCATATAAATAATCAGGCTTTTTTGTGCTAGTTAGCTTAAACACTAGTTGACAGCATCGTAGTTTAAAAAAATTTTCAAAAGAACAGCCTAACAGTAGATGTTGTAAGTGCGAAACATGAGAAAAACACGATAGTTTGAAAACATACCTCACACAAGCGTTCAGTGCAACCCTCAAACGGTTTAAAGTATCTGCCGAAATTTCCGCCACCCAATCTACCAATTCGGTCATGTCTAATTATTTGATAACCTTCTACAGACAAGACACTATCACATATTGTATCACTTAGCCATGTTTCGCTAATGCTAATAACATCCACATCAGACACAGATAAAATATCTCTTAACTCATCTAGTTTTGTCAGCTTCCTAGCACAAATGCTCTGACTGTTAATGCAGGATAAGGAAATTTTTCCAGGTATTAGAGCTGACTTCATAACCACTCCCGGTAAACACCAATTCGCAGAGGTGTTATGGTTGGAATTGCTAGCCATTATCTACATTTTCGAAGGCAGCTTGTCGAAAGAAACATAAGAGCACTATCCCATCCCTAACATACATAATGTCTCTCATCATAACTTTACTAATGACGCGAAATATAGACAAAGCAAAAAGTTTAAAGATCAATGCGGACTTATCCTCATACGTAGTACAGCTAATACAGCGGCAGCAAGCAGCAAAGCTTTCCGGGCCCAACAGCAGCTTAACAGCAACAGCAAC
This sequence comes from Aedes aegypti, assembly GCF_002204515.2. Classification (NCBI taxonomy): domain Eukaryota; kingdom Metazoa; phylum Arthropoda; class Insecta; order Diptera; family Culicidae; genus Aedes; species Aedes aegypti. The sequence goes on from NC_035108.1 coordinate 148,510,969, forward strand.
AAAATCAGTCCCAAGCTTCCTAACCCAACAGCAACAACTTTGCAGCAAACAGTCCCAGCCAGCGAGGCTAGTGATGATGTGTAACTTTCAGGAGCGGATACATACATCAATGATAGGATTGGAAGGAAAAAGAGCTTGTACAAGGATAGGTATTAGATATTTCAGAACTTTTAGGAAGGAGACATGGGAAAGCTTGGGAATGGAATGGAGGGATAAGTGAGTAGCTTTTAAGGAAAGGGTGATCTGTTTTTCGAATATCGATCCAGCGTATCAGATGACGTCACAGCAATTCCGCAGTGAGTTGATGTGGGTCTGACATAGACGACACCTTTGCGAGTGAATACGCTGTGAATGTTCCCGTTTCTCCTCAGCTTGAGCGCTCTCGTTCGCAGTTTTCTATCGTTTGGTCCAAGGTCCTCATTCACATAAATCCGTTTATCCGATGGAAACCCGATGCTCTTCAGAGATAGCGTACACGTTCGTAGATAACGGGAGAAAAAATCGTTCCTCTGAGATCTCAATGCGAAACTCAACCTTATAACCGATGACCGAGCATTTCTTCTAGACAACCGTTTTATCGTGGTCAAAGGAACACAGCACCTCGTATAGCCGAGAGTATCGCACCAGGCATAGTAGTAACTCATCAAGCACTCCCCTCTCACGTAAGGCACTCCAGTGAGTACGAGGTTGTTTTGACGATTCAACCTCTCCACAGAATTACGTATGCTTCTCTCAATATCATCGATGGCTGCTTTTAACACATCTGTGGTTCGCGAGTTTTCATTTCTAAGCCTATGCACATCCGTAATTAGATCGGAGTAAAATGATCTAATTTGTAGACCCAAACTGGATTCCATGTGTGCAATATCGCCTCTTGTGCACCGTTGATATTCACTTATCCGAGAGTGCAGCAGGTCAGCCAGATCATTGATCTCCATGTCCAGCGAAGAGCGAGATTCACGTAAGTAATGCTATCTCACTGATTGTAGCGTTTCTCATATAAATGGCGTCCCACTGCTCAATTTGGCAGCAGCAAAAGTTGATTTTAGGGATTAATTACGTTGCCAATTGTATCAACAATACCGATAACGATTAGGCTACAACATTCTCTGAATATCGCACAGCTTGTAGGGATTTAACTGATTGATCTTACGCGTTAAAAAAGCATTTCGCGTCACTACTAGAGCTCTACGTGCACTTCATTCTATTTCGCAAACACGTTGTTAACGACGGAGAGTTTTGGGCGCAGTTTGACCATGACCAGATAGTGGACAGAGTCGATATCTGCGCCACGATAGGTCCTGACGTCGATAATGTCGGAGAAGTGCCGTTCATCAATCAGAATATGGTTGATTTGCGATTCTGTCGACTGTGCTGGAAGTAGGTGCTACGTATGGCCATATTCTTGGAGGTGGCGAAATCTACGACTAATTTTCGTTCGTCTGCCGGTGGGCGCTGAACTTTCCAATAGTCGGTCTGAATTCCTCCTCCTGGCCAACCTGAGCGTTTAGATCTCCTATGATGATTTTAACGTCGTGGCTTGGGCAGCTGTCGTACTTGAGTTCGAGCTGCGCGTAAAATGCGTCTTTATCATCATCAGTGCTTCCCGAGTGAGGACTGTGCACGTTTATTATGCTGAAGTTGAAGCACCGGCTTTTGAGCCTTAACTTGCACATTCTCTCATTGATCGGCCACCACCCGATCACACGCCTCTGCATATCACCCATCACTATAAAAGCTGTTCCCAGCTCATGTGTGTATCCGCAGCTCTGGTAGATGGTATGATTACCTCTAAACGTTCGCACCATTGATCCCTTCCAACACACTTCCTGCAGCGCTACGATGCCGAATCCGCGGTCCTTCAGCACGTCGGCGAGTATGCGTGTATTTCCGATGAAGTTGAGAGATTTACAGTTCCACGTACCGAGCTTCCAATCGCTAGTCCCTTTACGTTACGATTCTACCCCATTACCCCGAATCCCATTACCCCGAATGCCATTAACCCGAACGCCATTACCCCGAATTCCAAAACCCCGAATGATCCATCACCCCGAATGACATTACCCCGAATTCCAATATCATGGAGAAATGTCATTAATATCATCATGTGAAGATAATTGTAAATTCGGGGAAAAAGCATTCGGGGTGATGGAATTCGGGGTAATGGTACATTGGGGGTAATGGAATTCGGGGTGGTGGCATTCTGGGAAATGGCATTCGGGGTAATGGGGTAGAATCTTACGTTACTGTGGTCTTCGCCGATTGTCCTGGTTCGTATTCTCTCGTTGATTATTCGTTGCTTGATTTTTTTTCGGCTGGCTTGCAGGGCCTGACACCAACCCCCTAGATTTCCGGAGGACCATTCCCCCTAAATGTTCGGAGGACCTTAGTGCACAGTTTAGCTTAGAGTCCTTCTCTGGCACTCGGAAGATGATCAGCCACCCCTGACATGGAGAACAGACGCTCCAGGTTTGCAGAAGCAATAGCAAAACAAACCCCCTCTTCCCTGTCAGCATACGACCAAAGTTCCCACCGAGCGTAGGTACCCGATCTTCCCTAAGGTTACTCGTACCCCGGCCAGTACCACGAGGAGGTAGGGATAGGAGTTGCTGGGCAAGAGGCTAAGGACCGTACAGAGGGGTCTATTTTATTCCTTCAGGTACGCGAAGTACCAATGGTACGCCATGCCCAGCCATTTATCAACCACCAAATAGCACCACCTAGCGGACGAATTGCCAAACAGATTTTTCAGTGCCAGGTAGCCCTTGTTCTACTGAATAACTTTGCCGAAAACACCAACCGTCTAGCTCATAAGGATCCTGAAATATCCGTTGCAGGGATGATGTGGCCAATTTTGGTACGCCAAGACAATCAAGTTTTTCGTGAACTGCTAAAAATTGTTGCAAAACCATCAAGAAACAGATAAGTTATGCAGGTCTTAGAGTGTTTTTTAGCATTTCATTTAGCATTTTTAGTTTTTCAAAATTTCTTCATTGTAATTTCTATATAAACCTGAATCGTCTTTGACCTTTAAATCTACAATGAAAAAGCTGAAAATTCCATAGAACACTATCTTTCTAACGATAAAACGTTAGAAAGATAAGGAAGATATGGAAGGAGGAATTATCAAACTTTTTTTTTTATTTTGACTATTATAGCACGCTTTTCCATACCTCTGGTGCATAGGCTGTCTGCTAACCAAAAGCAAGTATCTCAGCCATGAAATAACTTTACCCCTATACCTTCCCACATGAACTGGCGTAGATGCAGTCGGACTCCATAGTGGACCTGTTTTAAATACAACATCAATTCATCCCCCTTTGCCTCATTGATTAGCAGGCGCAATTGTTGCATAAAAATAGAAGATCCCCAGCACTTGCACACTAAGGGTGTCTATTAGTCCCAAGTAGTCGTCTGTTTGATTCCTTGTGTAAGTACAGCTGATCAGGCGATACTGGAGTAGCAATTCATAAAAACATCTAGGAACCTCTGGAAACCCTTGAGACTAACTGAGACTTACGCTGATGCAGCTCTATAGGCTCACGGTAGAACCAAGACTCCCGGATAACTAGCTCAGTAACAAGAGACCCCAGAACTGTGTCGCAGGGCCAGCATGCTACTGGGTAATTCTGAAGGGCTACGAGCACACTTAGGAACTATGGTCTTTCTTTGGCTATTGAAAAGTGTGTGTGTTTGGAGGAAAAAGATCTAATTTATTTAAAAAATACTGTGGAGTGTCTATTGTGTGTTTTTTGGGCAATTGTGGTTTTAGGGCGGTTCAGGTCCGTTGGGTACGTACCGATGCGATGGCGAGTGCTCGCTGATGACGTTGGACATTAAAGTTGGACTGTTAATCGGTCACTTACGTGACCAAGGCTTGCTTAAAGGCGTATTCCTTCTTTGTCGGGATCGACGGACCACGGACGAGACCGTATTGGCCACGCCGAGAAGGGTCCTCCTTTACTTTTAGGGCTCAACGGCCCGAGGATCTCTCATGCGGTCGGTAAGAACGAGACCTGAGAGAAGTCTTTTGCGATAAACTCACTCACTTGTGTCTCACACGAACGCCGATCAAAAAGTGATCATGGCGATCTAGCTCAAGCCTTACGATTCCCTCCAGTCTATAAATTCCTAGTGTTCCTTATCCTTACTCCATATTTCCATCTTTGGTCGCATTAAAATCGTCCATTTCATTGCATGTTGCCTACATTTCCTACCACTGTTGATTTCCAACTAACGCGCATTTTATCCACAGTTTATTTAAATAATAATTTATGCTTGTCACAAACGTTAACGAATTTTACCAAACACAAACCAAAAAAAAACACTACAGTTCACCCTACAAAATGCACCAAATTAAAATAAATCTAAAAATTCTGTAACTGAACGGTTACACCCTTCAGTCTGAGCGAGCTATCGAGAAGACTTTGAAAGCCTCTGAAAACTCTGAAATTGTTTTTCAAAAAGAATAATAAAAAATAAGGATAAAAACATATTCCGCAAAACAAAATCCAATTTTGTTTAGCTTCAAAAGATTTCTCGTCTTTTTTGGAACATTGAGTTTTAAGAAATATTTTCATACATATTTCGTTTCCTCTCATCAATGAGCAATTGCGCGAATCGTTTCGTTTTAAATTTTAATTGTATCAACATGGCAAAATGCATATCGCATACTCTTAGCCACACTACACAGCACGGACGATGACAGTGATCGACGACAAACAACGTGTGCTGGTGGTGGAGGTGGATGTGTTTGCGTGCTGCGTTCACGCTGACAACACTTAAGAGCTTTTCAGCCAAGAGTGACTTGACTTTAAGAAGTCGACGCTTTGGATGAAAAGAGTTTCTTTATTATATTATGGTTTGGGTTTTTTATTACCCTTCGTATGGGGATGGAGAAATGGAATGCAATCAGATGATTGATGTCTACTTCAATATAGATTATACAGGTTTATTCAGGAAATTGATGTCGACTTAAAAATAGAGTATAATATTCAGTTTGAGGGGCCTTCCTTAGCCTGGTCGTAATGTCCGTGGCTATAAAGCTAAGCCATGATCAAGGCGTCTTAGTGCGATTCCGGGTCAGTCCAGGATCGATCCATTTATGATAAGTAATTTTATAGGAGAAGTACAGAAGATTGAATATTATCTAAAAATGAAAATTGGCTGTCAGAAAAACAAGAGGGATGCAGAAAGAAAAAATACCAGGTATTTGTTAGCACAACTTATTCCCTTGATTTAAACAAAATTGTACATAAAAATGTGAAAAGCTTGCAGCATCGTCCTGAGTTTTTACGGCTTATTCACATTTTGAATAACATATCCGTCCTCTACCATTCTTTTAGATGGCTTGATCACCACCAGCATTACTCTCCTGTCACACCAGCACATTTCGAATAAAATCATCGCCATCATAACCAAAGAGCAGTGTGGTATTGGTTCACTTTTGGTCAATACTCTCATGGAGACGGCGACGGCGCTTTGCCATTCTGTCACCGTCATTGCCCGATTCGACTTTGACTCCGTCTGACCGGCATGCACGGTTCTTCCTACATTCAATCGAATCAAGAGCTTCTTAATCATCCAACCCACAAGCGCTAAGCTGTGCTGCTGGTTTGTCGTGCGTGCCAAAGAGAGAGAAAAAGATTGTCTCTGCGGCACATAGTGGCCGCACTTCTCACAAATGTTGTCCGATAATACAAATTAAATAACTCAAACTGTCCAAAAAATCCTTGATTATCACAAAAAAACAACAAAGCGGAATAAAATAAACATTTTTGTGTATCTCGGAGATGAAATCATGTGTTTTGAGTAATTTTTGGATTGTTACTCCAATGTCACTCTTTGAATTGTTCCGGCACATCACAATTTTAAGCAATAGGTCACCCAAGTCGTAATATATACTGTTTTTAATTCAATTTTGGACTAACACATATAATTTTAATATCTCCACATTTGGCAGAATCGGTATAAAATAAACATATTCTGTTATATTTATTATTGAAACCGTATCAACATAAAAATTTATTGACATGTTATTTTTGTTATTGAGTACAGAAACAGTAGTGTCAATTGAACAACATCTATGAAATTTGAAAAAAAAAATCTCATCTCGCTAGCTTACATAATGATTGAAATCGAAATAAAAACCAATCGATCTTAAACTTTGGGGGATTGTAAATGAATAGTTAAAAGCCAGCAAAACATCAATGAATGAATTGGAAAACCTCATTTTTGGGCAACTGTGCGGCGTCGCGGTCACCGCGTTGTCATCAGAGCAGCAATGTGGAATACTTAAGAAAAAAAGGTATCAACAACATTCGAACGCAGACAGCCACGGTTGAGATCAGCGGAATATGCATGTATGCTGTAGCGTTGGTGATTTTTTGACTTTTAACAGCAATATTATATTCATACGAATTGAGAGCTATGAACGATGGAAGGTTGCTGCTGAGCTTTTGAGCACAACTTTTAGTTTTGGTCATTTGAAAAAGACAATTTACACCGTCTTCAGCTAAAGGCTGCACATATTGAACAATCACGAACATTAGGCAACGGACAACACGGATGGTCAAATCGACTTCAATGGATGTGCAAGCAGCGAACCGTCTTTCATGATCGGCATAAGGATATTCAATTTTAAAATTTTCTAATGCAATTTAAATTGAGAAACACGAGCCCTTGCCAGATTCCCTAACAAATCCAATAAAAATAAAAAACGAAATGTTCGCTTACTACATTACTTATGGTGTTCTGTTGGTTTATTTATCGTATCTCTTCACCTCCGTTTCATATCGTTTCACCAAGGTTTCTTTCTGCCCGGTAAAAACCTACGCCAACATGCAGAGTTACTCGCTGGTGCATGCTTCGAGCGAGCCATCAAAACTTCGACCATTGGTTTTCAAGCATTTTTCGGTATCTGGCTCGGTTCTCTTTCCACCGTATTGGAGTTACTGCTGATGCTGCGGTAGCTTGACATGAGCTGGCCACATTCATCTCTTCGCTGTGTGTCAGACTGTGGTGGGGCATGACAGAGCGCAGATAGGATTCGTCGTGTGGCGAGAATTTGTAAAAATGACGCATTTGTAACAGATATCCGAAATGTTAGATGGCACTGTGCATTTCATATCGTTCTGTATTTGATTTTTTTTCTTCCATTAGTAATTTTGAATATGGATGTGTATACCTAACTGAATTGATAAGCCAATATATCCATAAAAAGAAACAAAATTGCCTGTTAGTTGTAAAAGGAAAGCTGATATTTGCTCCAACTATCTTGATCATTTCGTAAATTGAAATCATTCACAAATCTCAATCATGAAACGGATGTTTAGAGACTGGAATAATTGTCGATAACATTATTCGGAGAAATAAAATTACGACTTCTGTTTGACATGAAAAGTCCTGTTGAGCACAACTGAAGGTGCAGAACGATCCACTCAAAAAATATTAGAATTATAAACGTTCAGTCATTTTAAGTCTCTCCCAACTATATTATGGACAATGGTACCATGATCTAAGGCAAAAATATCCTAAATTAATGCTTATTCTTAAAACTATAACACGATGGTGCTTCTTACCCCATTGTTGTGTTGCATCATACCACTCTCTGTATAAGTGCATCTTGCATATATGCTGTGGTGCGATTTGTCCCAAAAGTTCATTCTGCGCTGCCCTACGTCAATAATCATTTACGCAAAATTCGTGTTCGGAAAAGGTTTAAAAATCCACTATAGTTACAGTAATGACTTGGTTAATACTATGTAGGGTGAACACAAACCAACAGGATTCGTGTGTTGAAACACTTCATACCTGATGTATGGCCTCCGTTTTGGCACATCACTCTTAACTGGTGCATTTTACCCCAGAGCCCCCTACACAAAAATTATTAAAATATAGCACGTCGAAACATTGCTTTTCGATTATGACATAAAATTTGATTAGCCAAAAACTTGCCTTCCAATATAACCATAATGTAGTATAGACCACTGGTCCTCAGCCTAACTGATATGAAGGCCACATCAATGCCTTCAAAACACGGCGCGGGCCGCAAAATATGTAAGTATCAATTGGCTCCAAATTAATTTGAAAGAATCTCTTTTCTCATGTTCGTAAATCTGAGGTCATAAGATCTTCGCATCCCCACCCTTCCTGCAGAAAATTATGTGCATAATAATCCAAGAAACATTGAAGTTGTCAAGTATCTTGATCTGGTTTTCATACATAATGCTCAAATTTGACATGTTGTCAATTTATTTCCCTATGAGAAATAGCTTCAACAAAATTCAAATGTTAAAACTAGTGGAATAAGAGTTTTTTCGCAAACCGAAGAAATCTTTAGAATAGTTTGATGCGTTTGGCCTAAACATGGATAAAATCAGTCATAATTCAACTTTTTGACAACATTGTTGCAAAAATAAAGAACTAAGTAAGCTACTTTGCATTCTTAGTTTTTCCGAAATTTAACTGGCCAAATATTTTTACTCTATTTTTTCCAAAATTATGTAATCGAAAAAGACAACTCCAACGACTTGTAGATAATTGTTTGAATTTTCGAATAAAAAATACTTAAAAAAATCTCATTTGTGGCCTACACTGAAAAAAAAAAAAGGTTTTTAAAGCTCAAGGTCGATTTGAATATAAGGGTCTTTTTTGGAAATGTTGTCTCAAGATAAGTAATTATAATTATTTCCAACCGTCCATACATCACGAGGTGGACACTTCTAGGGAAAAATAATTTCTAACGAAAACTTTTTTTGTTTTTTAAGGTCGAACTTTCGAGAGCACAAATCTGGATAATCGAACATCCGTTATAGCTGAAAACTAAATCGCTTTATCACCACCAACGAGTTACCAATCGATTGAGTTTTTACTTCAAATGGATGTTCAGTTCTCTTGTCCAGTCTCCAGCCTTTTTCCAACAAACCTTAACAAGTGAAAATCACAATTATCTCAGAATTGAATAAAGCTCAATAAGCGAGTCAATTTGGTCTAACCCCATGTAACCAATAAGCCGTATATTGGACCAAAATGTTGATTTATTGCTGATATAATGCCAATAAGCTTTAAAATAGCACTATATAAGCCGTATATAAGAGATCGGGCCTGATGTGCGGCTTATGGTTACCTGAGATAAGTTAACCTTAAATTATTGAAAATTATGTATAAAAATTGTCTCATTTGTGGTCACAAAAAACCAAACTTTGAGTCGATTGAAAAACAAATGGTCATATTTTTATTTTAATGAAATTGAAATGTTCTATCTTATGTATCACCGAGACCAGTAGTACTAGAAAAAAAAACAATGAAAGAATAATATTTTCGATAAAGTCTCACATCCATTTGTTGTGTGCTAAGAGACTGATGCATATTTAGAATATAATGTGACGAGAAACGCCCCATTTGAAATAAAATACTATATTCACATTTTGCCAGATATTTTGGTACACAAATTGCATTCAGCATGAAGAATAGGCATCTAGAATGCTGCAAAATACTTTCCCATTCCGTCTTAAACTTAAAATATATTCGAATTGAATTGTAAAACTCATGAGCCCTTTTCATTAGGAATGCGCGATGTCTTAAAGTTAACTTATTAGATCAAATTTACTTGCTTATTGAGCTCCATTAAATTCTGAGATAATTATGACTTTCGCTTGTTTAGTTTTGTTTGCAAATGACATTTTTTTAAGAAGCGCTTTTTTGTTGGTAGTAACGTTATTTTTAAGACTAAATTTCAACAAAATAAAAAAAAAACCTTTTTTTTTAAATCGGATTTAAGTTGTGAAAATATGTTTTTTTAGTGTAGGCCACAAACTAGACAAATTGTATGTGAAATTCTCGATAATTTAAGGTAAACTGATTAGACCAAATTGACCTGCTTATTGAGCTTCATTAAATTTTGAGTTTATCGTGACCCTCACTTGTTTAGTTTTCAGAATTAACAACTTATTAGTCTTACGGAGAAATAAAAACGCTACGTTTTTTAACCCAACGTTTCGGCCATTGGAATTTGGCCTTCTTCAGGGATCTTCAGCTGTACCGTTAATTGCATCAAGAAATTTGTTAAAATCCTAATAAAAGTTTTTACAGGAATTTTAAGACAGTGTAATCTCAGATGCCTGCCAGATACTGCTTCTACAAATTCTTGCATTGCATTGTAATGGAGTTATGTATAGATTGCACACAGAAAAGTGTCAGCTTGATCATTCCCATTCCAATTACTTATGGCAAGCTATCCAATTGATTATTATGGGTTTTATACCTTCCTTTACCGTTCATGTGAATCTTTTCCGTTACGAGGATATTAAAGGATTATAATTATATAATACTTAATAAAAAACAGCGATCTAAACGAAGCGAAGGGGAGGGTATTCCACCCTCTCTTGTCTAAATGTTCAGTGTGGCGAAAAGAAAGTTGTATCCAACCTCAAGCCAAGAAATACAAAGTTTTAATTAAAAGTAACTAATGCATTTGGAACATTTTTTTATATTTTTGGCTGTTGTATTATCCTTAAAAAGGATGCGGCATTGAAAGAAAATATCAGGTTATGTATGAAGATAGAAATGATGTGCATGGGCGAAAACTTCTTGGAAATTTAGACAAGTAGACGGCAAAACTCGCTATTAGAAATAGTTTATTGTCAGTTTTGTGCGATCAACTCATGGCGAATATTGAGCACAGTTTGAAGAAACAGGAAGTACACTTCCCACACTATTATGGATCACAAGTCAGAATTATCAATCACAATTCCAAAGGCAAATCGAATGGAAATGACCCATAATAGTGAGACCACTGTACACATAATCAAATAGTCAAATAATAGAGAAAACCCACAAAAAAATTATAATACAAATTAATTTGTTTTGTAAAAAAAATAAAAATTACTGTACAAATTAAGATATAGATATACAAATTTTGTTTTTAGGATTACTTGGCTATGCTATTTAGATACAGATGAACAATTATATAGATAAGTTCTATCATCACAGTAAATATTGCAAATATTCTGACATTTTGAAATCTTGCGGTACGTTTCACTGGAATCATTGAACAAACTCACTTAAGTCAGGACGTTCCTGACTGACGCTTCTCTGGGAGAAAAATCACTAGAAACATGAAATTAGCACAGAATTGAGAAAACATACACAGTTAAAAATAATGAAGATTATACGTCATGTAAACTTTATTTATGCGATGTAAACATGACGTCATGTAAACTTCATTTATGCGATGTAAACATGACGTCATGTAAATTTAAGTCTGAAGTAATGTAAAAATGTGTTATATGTCATGTAATAACAATCCTGCTGGATTACATGACATATAATTGAAGTTTACATGACATATCATGTAAATATCCATGATATGCCACGCTCCAATTATGTGCATTATATGTCTCAGAAATTTACACGTTTCGTTCGAACTGTGCAATGAGTCAAAGAATTATTGTAAGAAAATCTAAAATCGATTCACAACTTCACTTATGTCGCTTCTCTGGGAGAAAAATCATTAGAAACATGAAATTCACACAGAATTAAGAAAACATTATGAGTCAAATAATTATTGTAAGAAAATCTAAAATCGATTCACAAGTCGCTGAGAACCAGCTGCTTGAATGTTTTGTTTCCACTTTTTTTTTCTTATCTCGGTAATCTGCGCAAAGTTTTTTTTTTTTATACCGAATTTGCAGAGTCAAAATACAAAACTCAAAAGAATGTTACTGTTTTTCTCACGATTTACATTGTCATTTTTTAAGTAAAAAGTTTGAACATCTGATACGTTTACTTTGAAATGAGAATCCACAAGCTATGTTAAACTGTGCTACCAAATAAAACTAAAATTGTACGCACAAACGCCATTTTCGTCATTACAGCATGCCAAAAAAGTAAATGAAAAAGCGACGCAGACCGCAGTTTGCGCTTGATCTCCACCCCGCATGTGCATTTATCGCGAATAGTTACATGGTGACTCGCATGCTCGGTATGCAACGAACCTCACATGCTCGGCGCTCACACATCTGTGCTGTGTGGCAACAGCGAGGTTCAACTCTTGCTGGCCGATGCTTCGATTTCGAGTGCTGGATGCTGTAAGTCTTGTGTTGGTGACCGACAGGAGGAAGGCCGCGCAAAGCTTGGGGTTGTTGTGCATTCGCCACTAACCTCGGATCTCTCCGAAGGGTCCCCCAATATCCCCGAGAGAAACATGGTCGGCCGTTGCGGAACAGTTGAGCTAGTATTCGTGTGCCTTAATTATATGTATATGAACGTTCATTTATTTTTATGGAGGTGTAATAAATATATATTTATAGGAAATGGGCGAAAAAAGCGAAGGAAACATCCAGCAGGCTGGGGAAGACATATCTTCTCGCGCAAACCCATCGGCACAGTATTTTAATTCCTCGATTTTATGGTCAATACAATTTCTTCAAAACTACTGTATTTAAATTGTTGGTATCCTCGGATCAAAAAGTTTATTTTTGGTATTATGAGTTTAGCCACATTAAAGATCCAAAAAATAAAGTGAGGGATTGAATGTTCGCGAGCGTCAGAGTACTGGTTTACTCGCATCTGCTGTGCACGCGAGTAAATGAAGCTAGAGTGATTCGTGAACGTTTTCGGAGCTCTTCAGAGTCAATTGCAATTTTGGAGATTCCTGGTTTTCAAGAGTTTTTGAATACAAGCTGGTGGTTAACTGTCGATTTAATGAATATACAATTGATTTGTCTGTCAATACCGTAAATCACACCTTTTTTGATTACTCGCGAGTAAATGTTTGCGAACTTTTTGCTGTTTCTTCAGGTATGCTGCTAAGTTACAGTTAAATGATTCAAGGTTTCCTCATTTGTGGTCATGGTGTATTTTCATAACATAAATATACTCTCAAAATCGATACTCTTTTTCCTTGTTTGGAGTGCCACATTTTTTCCCTTGATTAGTTTTGAAGCTACTCTATTTTGATCTCCAATAAGATGAATTAAAACACTATGCATCGGTCCCCATCGACTGACTCTCTGGATGTCGTCTTTCTCTTCGTTGCTCAGTCCGGCGTGTTCGAATCTTGTCGCTCTGACATGGACGCATTCTTATCAGGCGAAGTTTCCAAAATAAGAGCGACTCGAAAGAATCCCGAAAAGGGGTCAAACACTTACGTGCATACAAAGAGATGGACGGACGTACGAGGGGAAGTCGTATCAAGCGGAAATGAACACAGAGTTCAGAAGCGGGAGCCGTTGTCTTTGCCGTGTCCACCGGTCAGTGAGAGCGCAGAGGGAAAGTTCGATTCGTTAGCTGGATGATTAAAGACAAAAGATAATGAGTTATTTCTTCTGCGTGCATCGACGGGCAGTAAAAGGAAATAACTTGGAAAATAACTATATGTGTTCAATAATTCACTTAGTAGTGCACGAATCAAGCTTTCTTGTTCAGAAAAACAAATAAATGAATATAACAAGATAGGAAAAATGAATCCTGAGTAGTGATTGATACCAAAAAAATCATAGTGTAAACGCACTGTTATTCAGCAAGATAACAGGTTCAAACCCACTGATTCACTGGTTTGAAGAATGAGTTTTCACTATGGGCAGTAGACTGATGCAAATTTTGAAGTTTTTGCTCCCCTATGCTTAATCGGTGTCAATTTATGATGAAAATCGTTCTCCCAAAATTTTAAGTGATTTGGAAGAGATTTGGCTGTGCACACGTCATTTAAAATTTATATGGAAATTACTATGGAAAGGGCAAACCTTTAATGTTCAGTCCTCTTACTGCTCGTAATAATAATCTATCGAAAAATGAACAAACTATACTCATGTAAAATCTTCCCTGCTACAACTTTGCCGAAGACCACATTTTGAAAGGACGTAAGGATTATTTGTTATTATTGATCACAAAGTCTAAATCATGCTGAAATGATCATTTCATTACTTTCAGAGCAACACTGCTTTTTTCTGGAGAACATAGTACCGTTTTGACTCAAATTCCGAACAGACTCATATTCCGTCCTTGTATGGCGATTCGGTTGAAATGTTTCGTTGAAATGTGTCATCAAATTACAAGGAAATGGCAGTCGATTGCAATTCAATTTTAACGTCTTCCAATCTATTTCATACCTCTGGAATAGTGATGATTCCTTTGTTCGACATCAGTAAAACTAGCTCAAAAAAAAAAAAAAATATTTGCGAAATTATGCATTTCAATACTCTTCGAAAATTGAATCAAAATGTTGTTTCTTACTTTTAAGTAAAAGTAATACTAAACAAGTTTAAATAAACAATTTCATCGGCACACCCAACAGCTAACACAATTAGACTCTGCGGAGAAATTGAAATTTTCACAAATATCTGCTAATTTATGTCTATCAGATGCATTTGAAGTCACTGGTGGACTTAAGTGTTCGGAATATGAGTCAAAACGGTAGCCTGAATAACTTTGATCTATTCTTCCCGCCAAGAGCACCACTGTTGTCTGCCGAACAGTTGGTGGAGCATGTGAAATGCAAATCCACTTTATGATGATAAATAACAATTTATCTAGACGTCCAATCAAAATGTGGTCTTCGGCAACGTTGTAGCTAGAAAGATTTCATATGAGAAGAGTGTGTTCACTTTTCCATAAAATATTATGATAAAGAGATAAAAGGCTGAACACAAAATGTTGGCATTTTTCATAGTAAACTTCACATAAACTTTAAATGGCGTGTGCACAGCCAAATTTCATCTAAATCATTTCAAACTTGGGGAGAATGCTGTTTACCATAAAAGAAATCGTTTAAGCATAGGGGAGTCAAAATTTCAAAATTTGCGTTACTTTAATGGGCAGTTTGTCCTTACCTCGAGTATTTACGTTCGGAACATTTTTCAAAATTTCTTCATAGTAATTTCCATGTGACCTACATTGTCCTTAGGCCACTTTTAAATCACTACAGAAAAAGCTAAAAATTCCACAGAACACTATTTTTATGGTGAGGATGGTTTACAGAATACTGAACTGACAAACAAGCTCTGCCCAGTTTGTTAGGAGCAGAGCGTTTAAATCAGAATCAACTATGCATCTTTTTATTTTATATTTGCTTGGCCGCCCGTGCACTGTGTTTTATTTTCTCGATTTCATGCGCTCTTTAATTAGCGCCCAAACCGTTGATTTAAGCGATATAGTTTGTTCGGAGAAGTTGATTGGTTTATTAAAGCGCAACTTTTGACGTAAAAAGTTTTGTGATCAATCCACCTAGCAGTGAGATAGAGAAACTATTTTTTCAAAACATTTAGATAGACATATGGTGTCTTGGGCAAAGTTGTAGAATTGTCAATTTGAAACAACTTTGTTAAATACACAATTTTTCTATCTCTTATACTTTTTGAGATATATGCCGTTGTATGTGAATGGCCCCTAAAAATCATATTTTTTATCATAACTTTTTTTCCAAGATTTTTAACATTTTTTGTGTTTTCTACAAAGTGGTTTGTCATAAAAAAACCCGTGTTTTTGCAGAACATATCATCACCCTATCTTTTGAAATAATAAAGTTATTCATGAATTACTCTTTTTTCAAGTTTAGGCCTCTATAACTGGCTTCGGCGCAAAATGGCGCAGACAACTCTTACAAATCATGAAAGTACCATATCTCCCCTTTCGGCAGTTGATAAAAACTTTTGTCTATAAGCGTCTTTGCATGGGATTTGACTATCAAACAAATAAGCCTTATTAAAACGAACTCGTCTGATAATTCTTTTTCCTTAAGAGATAGAGAGATGTAATGTTCAGCAAAAACACGCGTTTTAAGATGTTTAACAATTTTGTAGAAGACAAAAAATGTTGCAAAAAATGTTAAAAATCTTGGAAAAAAGTTATGATAAAAAATATGATTTTAGGGGCCATTCAAATATAACGGCATATATCTCAAAAAGTATAAGAGATAGAAATATTGTGTATTCGACAAAGTTGTTTCAAATTGACAATTCTACAACTTTGCCGAAGAAACCATTTGTCTATCTAAATGTTTTGACAAAATAGTTTCTCTATCTCACTGCTAGGTGGATTGATCACACAACTTTTTTCGTCAAAAGTTGCGCTTTAATAAACCAAGAAACTTCTCCGAACAAACTATATCGCTTAAATCAACGGTTTGGGCGCTATTCAAAAAGCGCATGAAATCGAGAAAATAAAACACAGTGCCGTTGCCACTCCAGTATCGCCAGATTAGCTGCACTTACACAAGGAACCAACCAGATGACTGCTTGGGATGAACAGGCACCCTCAGTGTCGGTAGTGAATCATTCTGTGTGCTGGTGATCTTCTATTTTTAGGCAACAATGGTGCCTGCCACGTCAGAATGCAATCCAATGAGGGGAAGGGGAAGAAATTGATGATGCATTCAACTGGCTCCCACGGTTGATCGTATATACCCCTGCGTCAACGCCAGTTCATGCGGGAAGGGTGAAAGGGTGAGGTAATTTTTATGGCAGAGAGGCTTGCTGGTTTGGTTAACAACCTGCCTATGTATCAGGCGTAAAGGAAGGCATGCTATAATGATGAACGAATGGAAGCGTAGGCAAACGGTTTATTTCTGTCCGTCTCGGGTTCTAGCAAATGCTATGAACTGTGGTAGATAACATCAACTGTGATATATTAAGAGTAGTAGATAGAAGCAAGTGAAAGATACAACTACAAAATACGAGGAAAGGGATGGGCCTGGGATTGAACCCATGACCTTCTGCTTATGAAGCAGAAGCGGTAGCCATTAGACTACCAACCCCGTCTACAAAAGATATCTTTCATCTTTTTATTTTATATTTGCTTCGAAATACCAGACAATTTTAACTTAAGGCTAAGTAGCCCGTCATTGGCTTTGGCAGCCATGTTGCGAGCTGCTAGCAATTTCAAAGTGATAAATCTCAGTTCTCATAGATCACATTGAATCGGAAAAGTATCACTATGTGCGCTGACATGCAGAAAGTATGCTGATACTTTTTCAAGATGCATCAGTGCAATACCAACTAATTATCTTCAATTCGAAATTGTGACATGATTTAGCAACAATCATCAACGCCACGTACAAATTTCAACTACGGCCTACTTCGCCTTCAACTTGTGGATTATCCAGGTAACAAATTTGTGCTCATAAATTCAGCTCTCTAGAGTTAACTCTTATTCAAAGGGGTGTCCATGAACCACGTGCTCATTCTTTGGGTTTTCTTACACCCCCCCCCCCCCTACCGTCCTCATGGTCTTTTGTCCATCCAAAAATTTTAAAATTTGTATACACCCTGGTCTATGGTCAGGGTGCCCCCAGATTAAACAATTGCAATGCATGAATTCCCAGGATAAAATAGAATTTTTCTAAAACGACTATAGAACGGTCGAAATCGTCCTTTCGTCAAAGATTCAAATTTTTCACGCTCTTTCAAGGGTTGGCACGACAACCGCAGGTACATCAGACCAGGATAGGTGTCAGGCACACCGGATCAAGTTAAAACGGCTGAAGGAGATAAAATGACAAGTTATTGTAGACAAAATTTAAACGTAGAGAAGCCTGGTGAAATTTATTGACATAATACATATTCGAAAATTTGCCTTCCATCCTGTCCCACGATTTAAACTTGCGATTGAAGCCTTCCCCAAATCAACGTGATTTTTTTCAGCGAAAGCGATTTCATTGTGATGTCGCTGCAAGCACTTTTATATGGAACCATCTAGACTGACGCGACGAAAATCGCTGCGAAATCGCGTCGCTGCGGCTTAGACACCGTCATTAAACTGTGCATGGAGAAAAAATATCACCGAAATCGCGGTGATTATATGTTGCTGTCGTCGAAGAAAATCGCCTTGATTTGAGGGAGCCTTAACACTAGGAGCCCTGCGATCAAAATAGTAACGCGGAGCCCCGGGATCAGAAACATCTATTTAGATTATCGGCTGTATCTCAGCAATGGCTCTAGCAAGTTTCTAAATTCTTCCACATATCTCATATCCATATTCTCACGTTTCTAATACGTATACAGTTAACCAATTCCTTTTTTTTCATTAACTGACACTGCATGAGAATCGTGTGACGATTCGTGTCAAATCTCACCAAAAATTTTATTATTTTAAAAGCCAGTTCGCGAGAACCGCAACCCCTTCTTGTATCGATGTTCTTCGATCTGGCTGAAATTTTCAGGGATTGTTCGTCTACATAAAACAAGATGTTTTGCAAAATTTTAGATTTTATAATAGGAGGAAGTGGGACAAAAAGACCCCCAATGATTTCATGTCACTGAACATTCTAAATCACAAAAACTGATATAACTATAGTAAAACTGCACGGATTATGTTGAAATACGACATGATTACTCGAAGTATTATAAACTTTAAGATTGAAATGATGTATAGATTTTGAAAGTACTTCAAATCGAGAAAGATGAGTTTATCATAAAATTTTTTAGTGATTTTCAAATCGATTTTTTTTGCCAGCCAAACTAGGTCAAAAATCTTAATATGGCGTTTTGTAGGGCAACTCATGGGCTTTCGTTTGAGATGTAATATAGACATGCTGTTTCAAAAATTTTCGAATATATTTTTTTTCGGGATAGTGTTTGAACTTGAGTCATTTTGCGAGTAGAGCACCGCAACCCCCTTGTATAGAGAGGTTGTATTGATGTTCTCCGATCGAGCTGAAATTTACAGGAGTTGTTTTTTTCTTTTTAAAAGAAGATATTTCGCAAAATTTCAGATTTTTCTATTTGGTACAAAATAACCCCTAATGATCTTATTAAAAAATATACAAAATCAATTAAACTGCTATAGCTATAGTAAGAATGCACAGATTTGCATAAAGTTTGGCATGTTAACTTTACGATATATGAACCTCAAAATGAACATGGTGTTTGGACTTGAAAAAATAATACAAACCGAAAAAAAAAATATAAAATAAGTTTTTTTGTTTAAATGGATTTATTTTAAGTCAACCGAACTAGGTCAAGTAAAAAAAAAGAAGTTTTGTAGGGCATCTCAAGGGCGTTCATTTGCGGTGTACCGTGGTGTTTCTAAATTTGAAACATATTTTTCAATCCAAATACCATGTTCATTTGGAAGTTCACATAACGTAAAGTAAACATGCCTTATTTCATACAAATCCGTGCATTATACCTATAGCTACAGCAGTTTAATTGATTTTGTTTTTTTTTTGTTCCATTTCTCCCTAATATAAAAATCTGAAGTTTTGCGAATTATCTTCTTTAATATTGGAAAAAATCGATTTGGAAATCACAAAATTCTTTATGAAAAACTTATTTTTCTCGATTTGAAGTACTTTCAAAATCCATCTACCATGCTAATCTTAAATTTTTTACAACGTAAAGTAACCATGCAAAAGTTCAACATAAGCCAGGAAGTTTTACTATAGTTATATAAGTTTTTTTGTGATTTAACATGTTTAATGACATGAAATCATGGGGGATCCTGCTGTCCCAATTCTCTCAAATATAAAAATCTAAAGTTTTGCAAAACATCTTCTTTTCATTTCAGCCTGATCAGATATCAGCAATACAACTTCCCTTGGAAAGGGGATAGCGGTTCTCGCGAACTTGCGGCTTTTATGCTATAACTAGGTATCATCAATATACAACTACTTACGTTTGTAGATACTGTTTTGACTCATATTCCGAACACTTAAGGCCAACAATGACTTTAAATGCATCTGATTGGCATAAATTGTGTGATATTTATATAAATTTTAATTTCTTCGCAAAATCTAACTGTAAGCTATTGGGTGTACAAATAATAATGTTGATCTAATTAGTTTTAGTATTGAATTTCCTTGTTATTCGGTGACATATTTCAGCGAAACAATTCAACCAAATCACCGTACAAAAACCGAGTGTTCAGAATATGAGTCTGTTCGGAATTTGTGACAAAACGGTACTCAGGTCTTTATTTCGTAGAGTCCTTGGAAGTCAAATAAAATCGACACAACTTAATACAATACTTCATTTACTAATATGGTTAGTAAGAGGCCTTTGCAATATTAAAGTACTATCTATTGATGATTTGTTACGCTTGTAGCTAAGCCCTACATTCGATAGAGATCTTGGAGGACCAAGAACATCCGCACAAATTATTACAACACAGTGTACTCACAGGAATGGTTAGGGATCTTTGGAGTACAGTGGGATTCCGTTTTTGGCAACAAAGACGAAATTTTCGGTTGTCAAAAACGGAACCGTGCCAAAATCGGAACCCATTTTTTTATTTCAAGAAAATTGTCGTTGACGTTGTTCCATCATCATTATGGAACCAAATGATGGCCAGAATTTCGTACGGTTCATTTCCGTGGGATAGGAATATTTATACACACTTAAATTACTTTACCGTAATCCGTAAATTTTACCGTAATCTCAACAGCTGAACAGTACAGTAAAATAAAACATCGTAATTCCGTCGAAATTCAACGGATTCCGGTGAAATTTTACCGAAAATTGTAGAAATTTACCGTACTCCGTTAATTTATTTCACCGAACTTTTCAGCTGTTGAGATTACGGTAAAATTTACGGATTCCTGTAAAATAATTTAAGTGTGTAAATCGACAGACCCGTGATATAAATTGTGACAGGCGTTCTACAAACTTTTTATTACTGAAATATTTTGAATGATGTTGTATAAGCTTTATATATACTATTTGTATCCATGGATCTAAAACAATGAACGCATAAGTGACTTTTATTCATGAATAGGACAATTCATCAAAATAGTATAGAAATACAGAAATGCAATACTTTTCATTGGAAATAAAAAAAAGTTCCAGGTATAACAAATTTAAATTTTAATATGGGAGCCTGAGCTACACTGGTGTAGAATGATGGATCTTTTCTTAAAATGTCAAACGTCATAAAGAGTATGTATCATATTCATCGCACGGTTTAATGACCTTACAGACGATTCAAATATGACTTCCATCATTTTTCGAGGTTTCTAGACCCTCCCCCGTTTGCCACAATGAATGTAATTCTAAAATGAAAAGAACAATGATCTGAAGAAGCGAGATGAAATTTTGGATAGAAAATCTGTGGGATAGAAGACTTTTTGTTCCTCTTGTTTCAATTCTGCTTTGTTCAAACGAGCTGCCAGAAATCTGAAGAAAACTGACTTTTATTAACTGGATCATCTATCAGCATACTCAAGTGGGCTGGTCAGCGTGAATGCCTGAGAAAAGATGTTGGAACTCTCGTTGAGATACTCATAGAGATAAATGACTTCATGAAACATTGCAACTACACGACCATATGGAATTAAATAAGCGCATAGTGTACTCCTAGAAATTAAAGAGAGTTGGGGAATAAAATGAAAATTTAGCTCTGGAGTACGGTAAGTGTGAAGCTAACTTCCCTTTAAAATGTCTTAATCAAAAGACGCAATGACAATTAAAAGAAATATATAAATTTTAATGATATTGAAAAATGTTGCCAAAAACGGATCCATTTTGTTGCCAAAATTGGGGGTGGCTAAAATGGAGCATTTCAAAAACGGAGCATGCCATAAACGGAATCCCACTGTATTTGAAAACTAACCTTAAACAATTATTACGGTCGTACATCCCAAGGCCTATATTCAATGGAGTCCTGGGAGGACCAAAAACATTCTTACAAACCAAAGAAATATTTTGATTACTTAACCCGTATCCGACCGGGCTAAGAAAAAAAATTCAAAAAATTCTCGTGAAGCTATTTTCTATCCGATTTGCAAACTTCTTTCACTATATGAAATCCAAACTCTTCTATTTTCATATGCTGGAGAAAGTGGTCCAAAATTTTGCCTGTTGCCGGAGTTATTCCGGTGTCCTCCTGGGTCAAGTCGGGTAAAAAATTGATCAACTTCCTTTACCGAACAGTTTTATAGTACTAAACTGTCATTTAACAACTCAAGTTTTGTAGGAACAGTCAATCGTACAACATGAAAGATATTCAAGTAATTTAAGGAGTCACTTTCATGGAAGTTTCCTTGAAAAACTGAAATATGCCTTCCGGCAGATCCGGAACATCCGTAAAAGTGGTCAAATCGTTAAAAATGACTTGGAAAGCCGCGATTTTTTTTTTTTTTTTTTCTATCTTTATTAACGAGATTTTTAGCCCTGGGCTAGTTCATCTCGGGACCAACGGCTTTACTTCCCTTCCGAAGGAAGTCGTCACTGAATTTTTTAGTGACTATCTCGGGGATGGGATTCGATCCCAGGTCCTCGACGTGAGAGGCGTGTGTTCTAACCACTACACCAGGTCCGTCCCCACGATTTTTTTTCAATCTCACTAGTTTTCAACATACATGGACATGACCAATGCTTTGAGTACATAAGACTCTATATGGCCATTGGGGGGCTCACCGGAAGATCCGGAACATCCGTTAAAGTGGTCAAATCGTTAAAAATGACTTGGAAAGCCGCGGTTTTTTTTTTCAATATCACTAGTTTTCAACATACAAAGACATGACCAATGCTTTGAGTGCATAAGACCCTATATGGCCATTGAGGGGCTCACCGGAAGATTCGGAACATCCGTAAAAGTGGTCAAATCGTTAAAAATGACTAGGAAAGCCGCGTTTTTTTCAATCTCACTAGTTTTCAACATACATGGTTAAATCCAATGCTTTGAGTGCATAAGACCCTATATGGCCATTGAGGGGCTCACCGGAAGATTCGGAACATCCGTAAAAGTGGTCAAATCGTTAAAAATGACTAGGAAAGCCGCGTTTTTTTCAATCCCACTAGTTTTCAACATACATGGTTAAAACCAATGCTTTGAGAGCATAAAACCATATATGGCCATTACGGGCTCACCGGAAGATCCGGAATATCCGGAAAAGTGGACAATTCGCGTGACTTACCCTACAACACCGAAATTTTTGAAAATTAATTGTTTTCACGTGCCATAAACAGTATCAGCATTTAGGCCACCATGTGACTCTAGTTGGCTACTGAGTGGTTCCTCGAAAGATCCGGAACGTCCGTAAAACAGGCCTTGTCGTGGAAGATGTCATGGAAATTCTCGTTGTTTTTTTTATTTCACTAGTTTTATACATTCAAGGACGAAACTAATATTTCAAACGCTTTATGATCAGCTATGGTCACTTGGGGGTTAACCGGAAGATCCGGAACATCCGGAAAAGTAGACAATTCGCGTAACTCATTTTAAAAACTTGCAGTTTGTTTAAAACTTGTTACTTTTGCGCACTAAAAACAGCATCAGTATCGAGTCTACCATGTGGCCGTAGTTTGTTACTGAGTGGCAGTCCTGGGAATGGTAATAGTAGTAGGCTTGAATTTCGCGAAAATCACGTGGCTTTCTCAGTACAGTAGTTCAAAAACGTGAATCTCATCAAGTAGCCTATGTTGGGTGCATGAAATTCATTCATTTGTGAGTGTCATTGAAGGCTCTAAATGCGGGAAATGCAGCGGGAAATAGAACATTTTTCTACAGTAATTTTGGGTTGCCCTTAGCAACGGGTGTTTTGCAATTTTCAAGGCTCTTTGCCTACAGCAGCGGTAGGCGTGAGTTTCACTGGCTTCGCTGACTGCGATTGGCTCTGTTTGGCTACTGTAGAGTGAATTTCAGATTTTTTCCCAACCCTGCTGAGTGGTCCCCCGGGCGATCCGGAACATTCGTTATATGAACGATGGAACTTTCAGATTATTCCGATGGGCCATAGCTGATCACTAGGGACAATGGAAATTCGCGGCAAAATTCTTAAAATTTCGCGGGTGACCAAGGTGATAAAACCAAAATATCGCGGCTTTGTCGCGGTTCCATAATTTTGACCATATTTCACGTAAAAATGCATCTTTACGGTACATATATCTTTTGTATGTGTTAATTTTACGAAGTTGCATTTAAATATGTTTTATTTTACAAATTTAGATGATAAGTTCAATATCATATTGCCAACGAAAAACCTAAACTAAAACAAACAAGCCAGAAAGTCGTCCAACGACTGGAACATTATTTATGCAACCTCGACTCATAAATAAATAAACCATTTTCATAAGAAAAACTCTGAAATTTTCTGCGACTGTCATATAAATTCTTAAATTTTAACCAATTACGCGGGATTACCTAAATTTCACGTCAAAGACCAAATTTCGCGGAATTCGCGGCTTTCGCGAAATCGCGAAAATCCATTGTCCCTACTGGTCACGTTAGAAATATTAGTTTCGTCCTTGAATGTAGAAAACTAGTGAAATAAAAAAAAACAACAAGAATACTCAAAGCATTGGTCATGTCCATGTATGCTGAAAACTAGTGAGATTTAAAAAAAACCGCGGCTTTCCAAGTCATTTCTAACGATTTGACCACTTTTACGGATGTTCCGGATCTTCCGGTGAGCCTCCCAATGGCCGTATAGGGTCTTATGCTCTCAAAGCATTGGTCATGTCCATGTATGTTGAAAACTAGTGAGATTTAAAAAAAAACCGCGGCTTTCCAAGTCATTTTTAACGATTTGACCACTTTAACGGATGTTCCGGATCTTCCGGTGAGCCTCCCATTGGCCATATTGGGTCTTATGCACTCAAAGCATTGGTCATGTCCATGTATGTTGAAAACTAGTAAGATTGAAAAAAAAAACCGCGGCTTTCCAAGTCATTTCTAACGATTTAACCACTTTTACGGATGTTCCGGATCTTCCGGTGAGCCTCCCAATGGCCGTATAGGGTCTTATGCACTCAAAGCATTGGTCATGTCCATGTATGTTGAAAACTAGTGAGATTTAAAAAAAAACCGCGGCTTTCCAAGTCATTTTTAACGATTTGACCACTTTTATGGATGTTCCGGATCTTCCGGTGGGCCCCCCAATGGCCATATTGGGTCTTATGCACTCAAAGCATTGTTTATGACCATGTATGTTGGAAATTAGTGAGATTGAAAAAAACGCGGCTTTCCAAGTCATTTTTAACGATTTGACCACTTTTACGGATGTTCCGGATCTTCCGGTGGGCCCCCCAATGGCCATATTGGGTCTTATGCACTCAAAGCATTGTTTATGACCATGTATGTTGAAAACTAGTGAGATTGAAAAAAATCGCGGCTTTCCAAGTCATTTTTAACGATTTGACCACTTTTACGGATGTTCCGGATCTTCCGGTGAGCCCCCCAATGACCATATTGGGTCTTATGCACTCAAAGCATTGGTCATGTCCATGTATGTTGAAAACTAGTGAGATTGAAAAAACCGCGGCTTTCCAAGTCATTTTTAACGATTTGACCACTTTAACGGATGTTCCGGATCTTCCGGTGAGCCCCCCAATGGCCATATTGGGTCTTATGCACTCAACGCATTGTTTATGACCATGTATTTTGGAAACTAGTGAGATTGAAAAAAATCGCGGCTTTCCAAGTCATTTTTAACGATTTGACCACTTTTACGGATGTTCCGGATCTTCCGGAAGGCATATTTCAGTTTTTCAAGGAAACTTCCATGAAAGTGACTCCTTAAATCATTTGAATATCTTTAATGTTGCACGATTGACTGTTCCTACAAAACTTGAGTTGTTAAATGACAGTTTAGTATTATGAAACTGTTCGGGAAAGGTAGTTGATCAATTTTTTACCCGACTTGACCCAGGAGGACACCGGAATAACTCCGGCCACAGGCAAAATTTTGGACCACTTTCCCCAGCATAGAAAAATGGAAGAGTTTGGATTTCATATAGTGAAAGAAGTTTGCAAATCGGATAGAAAATAGCTTCACGAGAATTTTTTGAATTTTTTTTCTTAGCCCGGTCGGATACGGGTTAAATGAACGATTGAGTGACTGCACCATACTTAAAAAATATCGATAGACATTGATCACGCTTGTAGATCCTAGGGACTATATTTGATGGAGTCCTTTGAGGACCTAGGATATCGGTAGAAATTGAGGTGATTATAGAACGAAGCCACACCTCAAATTTTCAAGAGCACAAGACTTAAGAACCAAACAGCGCTCCGCGTTGCAAGCAAGCAATTTGATTGGTTTTTCAACGCGAACTGTTGCTAGATTCTCCAGTCTTGTGCACTTGAAAATTCCAAGTTTGGCTTCGTTTTATAATCACCTTAAAACAATACTCATTGTACTGCTATGGATAGATATGGACCTGTGCCATTACAAAAAAAAACATCATGGGATCGCTAAACACGCCAGTACATTGCAGAAATATTATTCCAGGAAGTTTTTGGAAGAACTAGAACACCTGATGTATTGTAAATTGAGCAATATTATTTTATATTTAGTAGAAAAGTAGGACGCAAACTTCTCGTTGCTGGTGATAACCTAAATTCGTTGCTGCACATCTCGTGAGAGCACACTCTCGCAGTACTGGTCGGGTTTGATATAATGGCACGTCTTTTTCTCCGGAAAATCAGCTTGAGATAGGCTGACCATACGTACCGTATTTAACGGGACAGTACCGTTTGTATCCCTTCGACGGACTGTCCCGTCGTTTTATCGAAAATGCTCGAATTGTCCCGTATTTTAGGAAATGGAGAATTGGAACATAATTTTCAACACCAGTAAAAAAATAAAAATAACAACATAACAAACAGTTTTTAGAAATATTTCAGAGTTCATTGTCTTACTCATCTATTTTCCAAGCAATTATAAGTTTCTCAAACAGAGTTAAACTTGATCCGTACAAGCTTCTGCTTAACTTTTCTGCGTTTCTTATTCTTTACTCATATTTTCTTATACCAAATTTTGGTGGATTTCCAAAATACGGATATTCATAAGATAATTATTCATATAATACCTAAAATGAAAAAAAAAAACAACTATGAGTTTACTTCTGATGCGCAATTGATTGAATTAACTGTTTAAAAAGTGGATATTTCAATAAAGTAATAAAATATTAGAAAAATTTACGTTTGAATTTGAAAAATTGAAAAGTAACGATTTTTTTTTAGGAAATTCTTAAAAAAACGCTGATTATCGGAAATCAAAGAATGAAATTCAAGATTCTTAAGTGATTTTTATTGAACCATACAGGACATGTAGCTTGGGACTGCATAATCTACTACTTTCCTTCGAATAGCGGTTTCCCGAATGTCGCTCTCCCAGCGCCTGTTCTCAGAATGCTAGTTCCCCGAAAACCCAGTTTCCCCGAATATCTCAGTTCTTCGAAAAGTTCCAACACTCATAATTGTCATAACCTTTTGCATTTCAAAGTGGTGAACAATATGTATTTAGTCAAGAATGATGAAATATCTCCTTCTTTGATAGCTTATCGATCTTTCTAATTCAACACTATCTCAATATAAAGACTATTATTGCACTTTTTCTAGCTGCCATGCTTTACAAGGGAACGGGTCATTCGGGGAAATGGCTTGGGAGAATCAGGCCATTCTGGGAACTGGAATTCGAAGAAAAGTAGCACAATCGCATAATCTATGTCTTTTAAAATTGTCCCGTTTTTATCTGGTTGGCTTATGGTCAGCCTAGCTTGAGAGATAGGCTTATGATTATCGCCGTGACCGATAATTTCACTTACTGGTTGTTTACAAATAAATTCAAAGTGCTCTTTGTGCTAGTATAATCATAATATGGTCATACTAGCACAAAGAGCACTTTGAATTGATTTGTAAACAATACAGGCAATGACTATCACATTCGAGGTGATTTGAATAATGTTGTAGTGTGCGTGCCATCCCGTGAGTCGCCATGAGAGACCGAGTTTCTCATATCACTTTGAACTAACACACATCCATCTTTGTTTTTCTGTAACAGCTTTCTGCCGCCCATGAGCCTCTGTACGTGCCATAAATTCTTTTGTTCTTTTAACTTTTACTGTACGCCGTGTGTTGGAGCTGTCTCGCTCTCTCTCACGGGCAACTAGAAAACAGCGCGCTTAGAAAAAGTCAAACGTTTTATAGCATGCATAGGCTCATTAGATATTTGATAGGCCTTTTAATTTTTTTTTAAATGGAAGTAAAAATGAAAAGCCGCGTGTACTAAGTCTAGCACCAGTTTTAAGGCTATTATTCGCATTATTGAAACCAATCAATGTGCTTGAAATATACTGTTTGATAGCAGAAAAATACTACGTGCTACTGCAGCATGCTATTGACAATTTTATCAGAAAATTCAGTTGAATTCACAAAATAGATGTTTTACAGAAAACCGATTACGCCTTGATAATTATTTAATCGTTATTTTGTACTATTGTTTACCTTTTAGAACCACCGACACGTTCGGCATTTGCATAGAAGAACTGTCAAAGACCTTCCGAATTTGCTGATTTGAGACGTCTCGTGAAAAGGCCTATCGCTCAATTGTAACCACCATTGACAGTTCTTTGATTTCAGCACAGACAAAAAGGCGCACACTCTCATAGGTGTCCATCGATCATTTTTTTAACGACCGATTCGTATATATGCGACCAACTGCAGGCTGCAATGATTTTGATCGTCATATTTTTATATATAGTCAAACCTGTATTGTCGATGTTCCATAGTGCGATATCGACTCATGAAACCATACTTAAAACAAAAAAAAAATCATAATTACTATAATGCTCCCTTTTATCAGCTTTCTAAAGAACATCTGTTCCATGAGTCGATGACCTTATGAGTATCGACTGGAAATTTGACTGTCCTTGAAATTCTGAAGTATATTCTGATGGGATTTTCATGCTGAAGAGCACCGTTTTCGAATCAAACGGTTTATTACATGTAAAACATGCTTCAGTCTTGGACAGAATAAACAACTTAGTTGAAGACGTCATTTTCATGATTAAGCAATCACGATCCTAGATATTTGGGTTGAAAATTAGGCATACTCAGTGGCACCATCTAGTGGAAGAATTCCCAAACAAGTGTGGCCCATCACAAGTTTGTACTTGACTTACTGAACTTTTGAGCCGAGAAGTTTATATTCGGATGTAATCGGGATCCTCAGATATTAGCAATCAAAATGTGCATGCTGAATAGCGCCACCAGTTGAAAGAGTTTTAAAACTTGAGGTTCCTTGCATTTAGGCCTTCATCTTAGAACAACCTTGCCGAAGGGGTAATATTTCTTATAGTAATGAAAATATCTCAGGATCATTTTTCTAAGCGATCAGGATCCTAATATAT
The DNA here is from genome assembly GCF_002204515.2 of Aedes aegypti. NCBI lineage: Eukaryota > Metazoa > Arthropoda > Insecta > Diptera > Culicidae > Aedes > Aedes aegypti. Next base: position 148,540,035 of record NC_035108.1, read on the forward strand.
CTGCAATCGAAAAATTGCATCACAGATAACAGATGTTTATGTCCGATTGTAAAACTGTTTAAGACAATTAATGTTGATTTTAAGTGGCAACACAAGTAGCAACATCGTGGTGCCGCTGTTATCGCTAAGTTCCCATGGTGATGTCTGTGGTGAATATGAAACATTTCAAGATACTTATATTCACCACTGATTGCAGCAATCCGTTGTGTGGCGGCGCTAGTGTTTTCAACGTGTTTTAGTTTGAATATTTACACAAGTTTTCAGAAGATTTTTGTTTTAGCATAAACATCTGTTATCTGTGATTGCATCTTCAGCGTCGTTTTGTGGAAGAAATCCGAATCAAACGGTACATCACATGTTTAGTCCTTAATCTACTAAACATCTTTGCCGAAAACACCATCTTGCTAAAATATCGTTATCCTGAGATATTCGCGATCAAAATACGCCATCTGTTGGAAGAATTTCAAGTTGGGTGGCTTATTACATGCTAGACCTTGGCCTATTCAACACTTTTGTCGAAGACGTCAACTTTATAGGTAACCAGGATCCTGAGATATCTATGTTCGCAAAATATCATGCTCACTAGCGCCATCTATTGAAAGAATTCCGAATCAAGAAGATCATCACATGGTAGCCCTTGAACTACTGAACAACTTTGCCGAAAACACCATCTTTCTAAAAAATCGGGATCCTTAGATATCCGTGATTAAAATATTGCATGCTCACTAGCGCCATCTTGTGGCAGTTTTTCTTGTTAGGTAGCTTATCATATGTTAGTCCTTGACCTACTAAACAACTTTGTCCAAGACATCATCTTTCTAGGTAATCAGGATCTTGAGATATCGGTGATTGAAAAATTAAATGCTCACTAGCACCATCTGGTGGCAGAATTTCGAAACAAGCAGCCTATCACATGTTAGCCCTTGACCTACTGAACAACTTTGCCAAAGACACCATCTTGCTAAAAAATCTAGATCCTGAGATATTTGTGTACGAGATGTTGCATTGCGAAATGTCCACTACATCGGTTCCCCCGGGGCACAATCCGATGGCCACAGGAAGATGAGGATGTTTCCAAAGTGTTTTCTGTCCACTGACCAATTGGCACCGTTGGACTGAAGAAATTTGTCCAAGACATCCATATTCTATATTGCCTAGCTTTGGATGTACAATCCAAATTGCTCCGCGTGTACTCAGTACACGATGCGACCGCTCGTGTGACGGTCCCGGTAAAAAAAAGTTACACGAGCGGTCGCACTGGTGTACTGAGTACACGCCTGAAAACTTAGGTTAAAAACACGATGTATTCGAATACTTTTCGTTGATTTTTTCGAAAAATTTCTTCTCTACAAGCAAGAAGAAGAGTAGATCTCGGAATAGGACCAACACCCGGATCAATTTAAAGGGATTTTCAACGTGTAACACTTAAATATTTTGTGCCAGTCTAAGAATATTCCTTTTTGTTCATAACCAAAAGATTAGCAAGCTTTCAGTGTAGCTTTTGTGCCCGAAGATTTAAGCTAAAGTAAGTGTTGCGCACGGTGCATAACCAAAGGCGAATGAACTGGACGCTTATTAACATTCGATAAGTTACGGAATTTTCCACTAATTAATTTGTACCTGGCCTTTTGAATTTGCTAAAATCACCAATCGGGAAAGCGAACCAGTGGAAAATTTTTAGATTCCTTCGAAGTTCTCCAGAGCTGACCAATAAAAATCATCGTACAAAAAAGAGAGTACACGATAAGGTGGAAATTGCGTCGTAGCTTTAAGGCTCGAACAAGTTTATTATGCGCTTTCCATTTTATTCTGGTGGAGTCAGTGAAAGCGAAAAGATCATTTTCCGAGATTGTGAAGCTTTGAAAGTAAAGTGAAGCCACAGTTATAAAGTGAGCTTTTAGATAATTTGGTGAACTTTTATCCGAATTCGAAGTAAGTTCGCGAGTTTTAAAAAGTTGCTCGAATAAATTAATTAATTGAGTTGTCTAGTTTTTCGATTTGAATTTACAGAGTTCAATAGTTTGACTTGGTAATATAGTGATAAAGTGAGTGGTTTATTGTGACTATTCAGGTAAGCCTTAGGTGGAGAAGAATTATGGAAATCAAATTAGTGAGAATTTATCACGTTGAATAGGCATCGTCAAGCCCATCCAACGTGGGCAGCTTGTCCAGGCTAGTGCAAGATTTCCTGGATTGACCCCAGTACCACGTGTTCCCGTGCGAAGTCCCTTCCTGCGTGTGATCGAAGACTGTTTCGACTAGTGGGCCATTGTGGGTGGAAAATCAGTTAGCTTTCCACCGGTTCGATAAGCCCGGACGTGAGCTTGTGCCCAAAGTGTGTGCCCGAGTCGTTGATCCAAAATCGAGCAGTATTTCGACTCGTTTCGCCAAAGCGTGAGGCGTAGAGCAACATCAACCCGCTCTAACTCCACCAACCGCCAGGGACGCCTCTACCCTGAAGATCGTGCCCACGCGCGAGTCTACCGTATAGCACACGTTCCAATTAGAATCCGACGAAGCTCTTCTGCCGTCGAGGGACGATCAAGCCATCGCCGTTGGAGCACCACGCCGATGCAGTTAAGGTCAGATCCACACTAGCTTTTGAACAGATTGAGAGTATCCGAAAATTGTATATATAGAATAAGAAAGTTAAATGCGTGACGTCACCAGACTAGATACTAGGTACTAATGAATTTTCACAATAAATTGAGAGCTTGCATATCGTTTTAATAGGTCCTATGCAAATAACTCTCTAAATTCATTTTTCTAAAATAAATTCGTTTAAATTGACTTTGTTTCATAATATTTATTTCGAGTTCGGATTGAAAACGACTCTACCATTCTTTTACGTTTATTTTTTGTAAATATCTAGATTTGTTGGTTCCTTAAGTTAAGACTTTGTCTGCCGCTCAGTTCTGGTTGACTTTTTCTTTTCTTTTTGGTTTAGTTTCCGGTTTTCAGTTGGTTTGTAGTTAAATTTCCGTTCATTTGTCCTTTCGTGTGTGCCATTTTGGAGAGTTTTTGCTTCTGCATTGAACTATTTGCGACCTGCCCTGAGAAGGGTGGTCTCATACCGGGCATAGACAGAGTGACGGTCCTTCGGAAGTCGAAGGTGGCGCTAAAGCCGTTGCTTGAGGAGCAGAGTAGAACGTTACAAACGTGTTTTTCGACTTTTCGCATAGTGCGTGTACTTAGTACACTAGGGCGACCGACGGTGGGTTAATTAGTCAAATGTTATTTCGTTCTAACGACCCTTCCGGTCTAACAACTTTCTCGCCAACACGGCATTTGCCCTAAAAACATTCGGGCAAACGGCCTTCTCTCACCAGTGTTCTTCTGAGCAATTCCTATTTTGAAGGTTTATTTGCATATTGACATTTTTTTTGCGGAACGGCTGCTCGTTTACCGTTACAGCTATATAGGCCTCTTGCATACTTACATATCGAATGATACTTTAAAATATCTTTTAAATAAAATTACACGAAGCATATATAAAAAGTAGAATTTACTAATTATTTGTGATTTTGATCATTGCAATCTATCTAAAATGTTAAAACATGGTGATGCACTGAGTAAGTGTAACATTTCTAAGCACTTTAAAATAAACATAAAAACAAAGTTTCTTCAATCACTTTGTTGCAAAACCATATAGCATTCTCGAAAATGTTTTAAGTTTGATTCCCGTTCGTCTATAATCTTTTCTATTTATAGGGGATTGCGACTGGAAGTTGAAAACGTAAATTCTTGGTTGTCGGCTATCTCAGTCTTAATCAGCGAACGTTGTAATTTATTTTGCCCGACGTTTCGGCCATTTGTTGTGGCCTTTTTCAAGGAAAATGGTCGGTCGTTTTTGTCCTTATTGATTTAGCTGTTCTGCGTGTCGAGTATTCATAATTTTGCTTATTTGTACTAATTTTGGAACAGTTAATATTGGTAACTTGGTCACAGTTTGTGATTGTTACTATAACTGTGGCCAAGTGACCAATATTAACTGTTCCAAAATTAGTACAAATAAGCAAAATTATGAATACTCGACACCCAGAACAGCTAAATCAATAAGGAAAAAACGATTGACCATTTTTCCTTGAAAAAGGCCACAACATATGGCCGAAACGTCTGGCAAAGTAAATCAAAACGTTCGCTGATTAAGACTGAGATAGCCGACAACCAAGAATATAATCTTTTCGTGATGGAAATTTGATTGAATTCCTTTGACACAGACTATAGTATTGTTTTCCTTACGATATACAGATGGGAAAATGGTACCTTTGCAAAGAAAGTTCTCAGTGAATGATTGTGGCATTGTTCTAAGACACCAATTTGAGAAGCAGTTGTCCCAATAGGGACAAAATATCAAGAAGAAGCAGAATGCTTTTCTTGCTTTAAAATCGTCTTTCGTTAACACAAAGAAATTGAGAAAATTTCTTAAAGCAGTTTTAAGTTCTAAGAAAATAAAAAAGGGATCATATTTTTCCAGGGATCAAGTTTACTTAGCCGTCCCTACTGGTGTTCAATGCAACATACATTGATGTGATACGTAATTGCTGATCTGAGGCACTCCCACTTATTTGGTGACGAGACTCCTGAAATTATTGTTAGGGACGGTCCATTAATTATGTAAGGGTTTATGGGGGGAGGGGGGGTTTGAGATTTCTTACGCGCCATACAATTTAATTTTAATTTTCATACAAAAAATCTTACCATGGGGGTAGGGGGGGTTGAAAAACCCCGAAAATTGTCTTACGTAATTAATGGATCGCCCCACTAGCAATCCACCATAAGGATGCCATTGTCCATCCATCTATCCATTTATCCTGAGTCACTGTGACATGTATGTGCGTTTGTCAACAGCAGTCACTTGATGAGTTGGAACCATGTCGCTCTCTTGTAATAATTATTTATCATCTCTAATGAATGGGAAAAGTTTTTCACTCTTGCGATCTCGCGCAAAGGCAATCACCTCAGCACAGACAAGTACCTCGTAAATCCGCGGTGGCTTTGGTTCGAAAAAATTGTGTAAAAATTGGTATAAACGGAAACTTAAGATTGGCTCTTAAATACAAGACAAAATTCTAGGGTGACTTGATGTGTTTTCGGTATTACAAATTGAGATTTGGTAAAGCTTTTCTCTCAAAAACATGACGTATGTGAATTCTCTTCTTTTCTGTTGAACTGAATTTATTTTACATTGTGTAAAATCAGACACACCGTGAGCATCAGAGCAATTGGAAATTCAATAAAGGAAAAGTGCATTTTTTGCGAGCGTTGCTCGGCTAGATGTACAAACCAGTTCCCACTGCCCAACTGCATCCCAGAGAGGACACAACTCTACGAAGCGACGCACTTTCTTAATGCAGACTGTCAGTAGAGCTACCGCGGGCGGAGAAAGAAAAAGAAAATGTGATTTAATTAGTGACGCACGTACTGTATCATCGCAACTAAGGGTACCGTAAACTGGGGTCAAATACTAGGGTGAATTTGAACGGTACCAAATAGCATTTCCTTCCGATGATGCTGAATGTTTCGTTGACATCACAGACATGTCAATATTTTCTAGTTGATTGATGTCTAGTAATGGTTTTAAACTATTTTATTTTCAAAAAGTTTGATTTTGCGTGGGAATAATCACTGTTTTTGAAGGTTTAAGCAATACTGTTGGACAAGTCAGTACTAAACAATCTGTTGATGCTAAGCCTACATGCAGCCTACGTCCATTTATTACGTAACGCTAAAATTGAAAATTTTCGACCCCCTACTCCCCTCCGTAAAGCGTTTTGTATGAAAAATTCTTATTTTTTATATGAAACGTAACGCTTGTGCCTACTCCCCACTCCCCTAGAGCGTAACGTAATTTGTGAACGGTGTCTTATGTGTAAAACGTTCATTCTATAAGAAAGTGCTTGTTTCAAAGGAAATAGCCTGCATATAGGCGTATTGTCTGATTACCTGGTTCAATTTGGAAGTAAAAGGATCAAATACACGAGTTTTAAGAATTTCGCATTAATTTTCAGATTCCAATTCAGTAAACAAAGATACTTTTAATTCAGGAACCTGATATACTATTATATAGGGGCCTTCCTTAGTCGAGTGGTTAGAGTCCGCGGCTACAAAGCAAATCCATTCTGAAGGTGTCTGGGTTGGATTCCCGGTCAGTTCAGGATCTTTTGATAAAGGGAATTTCCTTGACTTCCCTAGGCATAGATTATCATCGTACTTGCCACACGATAAACGAATGTGAAAATGCTAACTTTGACAAAGAAAGCTCTCAGTTAATAACTATGGAAGTGCTCATTGAACACTAAGCAGAGAAGCTCAGTCCCAGTGAGAACGTAATGCTAAAAAAGAAGATGATATACAATTGTAAATTTCGCCCCAGCGTGATATTTTAAATTTTTGGTTTTCATGCTAACATTTTGATTTGTAAAATGTTGCTGCACATAAATCAATATCGTACAATGATAAAGATCAACGAAATACTGATCCCGCCGATTTTTTTGTAAGTAGATGAATTCCTAAGATAATAAATAAAAAGTTGTAAATAGTGATCAATTTGCCCCCGGTTTACGGTACCAGTCCCAGTAAACCAACGCAACGGTCAGCGTGGTGAATGGTGCTGGGAATAAATTATTAAACTTTATTTTTACGGCTAATCGTTGCATTTATCGATTAAAATTTTCTCTCCATGCTTTGTGTCAGAGAGTGTTTTTTCCCGCCATGAGTGCTGCATGCGTCGAAACAAGGCACTATGGTCCAGGAATCAGTTTTACGCGGAAAGTTGCATTTTGAGCTTCAGAATGAAACATTAGACAAAAACGGTCTTCTACAAAGTTGTTTGTATTAGTTAAGCCCTTTGTTTGGTTTTATTGAACATTAGGGTGGATCACATTTTCATAGAAATTGTGTAACTAACTTTTTTATTTGTAGAAATTATATTATACATGCTTCAGCAAAGTTGTAGACCATTCAATTTCAAGCAACTTTGCCAAAAAATGTTTTTTTGTATCTCTTAAATTGATCGATTTAGAGCTTTTTTCCTACGGTGACATAGGGTGATCCGAAAAAAACTGGTTTTCTGGCTCTAGAGTTTTCAATTCAAATTTCTCATCAAAGTAGTCTATGAAACACTTTTAGAGCTTTAAAAAATGCGTAATTTGGTGAGTGAAGAAACTCGCTATCTTCTTCCGTTTAGGAGTTATTGTTGTTTTTCTCTCAAAAACATGCCTACTTTGATTGTGAATATCTCTGATTGGGGCAAATATAAAAAATATCTTTTGACGGCGTTCAAAAGACAAAATTAAATTGTGTATTATATCAAAAAAATACAGATGTGTTATTTTTGTAACTCTAATAAAACGTCTTGAGAGTCAAATATTTTTTATCACAAAAACTTTAATAACTTTTGATTTAAAATAGATATCATCAATATTTTTGCATGAAAATTTGCGTTTTGTTAAGTTCTTAAAGTCGTTCATAGACGACTTTGACGAGAAAATAATATTAAAAAAACTAGAGTTGAAAAACTTATTTTTGTTGGACCACCCTGCGATGATTAGGAAAAAATGCTCTAGATTGGTCAAATTTTGAGCTACAGAAAAACTTTTTTTGGCAAAGTTGATCAAAATTTCAAGTTCTACTGCTTTGCCGAAGAGCATATACCAGTATTTTTGCAAATAAAAAAGTTGATTATATGATATGTGTGATATTGTGGACCACCCTAGTTCAAAATGACACAGTATGAAAGCTTACATTTTTAGAAACAATTTTGTTGAAGATCATTTTTGTCTAAAATTTCATTTTCATGCTCAAAATGCAAAATAATAAAGAAATACATACTATGAAAATCTTCAAAATAGTTTTAGAGCCCTATCTTTCTTATTTCAGATTTCTCGTCAAAGCGGTCTATGAACGACTTTAAGAACTTAACAAAACGCAAATTTTCATGCAAACATATTGATGATATCTATTTTAGTTCAAAAGTTATTAAAGTTTTTCTGTTTAAAATCCTTTGTATTTCAATGCATTTTATTAGAGTTACAAAAATAACACATCTGTATTTTTTTGATATAATATACAATTTTCTTTTGTCTTTTGAATGCCGTTAAAAGATATTTTTTATATTTGCCCCAATCAGAGATATTCACAATCAAAGTAGGCATGTTTTTGAGAGAAAAACAACAATAACTCCTAAACGGAAGAAGATAGCGAGTTTCTTCACTCGCCAAATTACGCATTTTTTAAAGCTCTAAAAGTGTTTCATAGACTACTTCGATGAGAAATTTGAATTGAAAAATCTAGAGCCAGAAAATCAGTTTTGTTCGAACCATCCTATGTCACTGCAGGAAAAAAGCTCTAAATCGGTCAATTTAAGAGATACAAAAAAACTTTTTTTGGCAAAGTTGCTTGAAATTGAATGGTCTATAACTTTGCTGAAGCATGTATAATATAATTTCTACAAATAAGAAAGTTAGTTACACAATTTCTATGAAAATGTGGTCCACCCTAATGTTCAATAACACCAAACAAAGGGCTTAACTAATACAAACAACTTTGTAGAAGACCATTTTTGTCTAATGTTTCATTCTAAAGCTCAAAATGCATCTTTCTGCTTAAAACTGATTCCTGGACCACTGTGCAAGGTGACTCACGGTCTGCAATACACGCATTTATTGGAGACAAAGAGCGCATCGTCAGATAACTATTTGAATCGTCTTGCGTGTCCACTAAGGTAGTGAACTGTGAGATAAACAGAAAATTATTATAACCATAAGGACTCTGCAGTAGATTACGTGCAATAAGCGATTAATCAATCTAATATGAATCATACATGTACAGTAAAATTATAAATTGTACTGTTTTGTCTCAAATTCCGAGCTAGTTCCCATGAATTTGCTTAAACAGTACTTTCCAGTGCAAACAATCGGTACTTTTCAGTACTACTACAACAGTACTTTTTTGTATTATTTTCTACTATTGATCCCTTTACAATCTTTGTTAGGACATGTGCCTTCGGTTCTTCGTTAGACCCGTTAGCGAAAGCTAGCGGTGGTAATACTTCTTGGAAAAAGTTTTGGAAAAAAAAAATACCTCTAAGAAGATTACGCCTTTTTTCGTTTATCTATTGAGCATGATTGCAATCAGTGCCGGATATGGGCTTCTGGGGCCCGGGTCATATCTCATAAAGGGGGCCCTTTTATGCAAAATTCAGCACGTTGCACTGTGTTTTTTTTATTTTAGCGCCCTTACCGTTGATTTTAGCGATATAGTTTGTTCGGAGAAGTTTCTTGGTATATTGAAGCGCAACTTTTGACGAAAAAAGTTTTATGATCAATCCACCTAGCAGTGAGATAGAAAAAATATTTTTTCAAAACATTTAGATAGACATATGGTGTCTTGGGCAAAGTTGTAGAATTGGCAATTTGAAACAAAATTTTTCTATCTCTTATACTTTTTGAGATATATGCCGTTGTATGTGAATGACCCCCAAAAATCATATTTTTTATCATAACTTTTTTCCAAGATTTTTAACATTTTTTGTGTTTTCTACAAAGTTGTTTGTCATAGAAAAACCCGTGTTTTTGCTGAACATATCATCACCCTATCTTTTGAAGTAACAAAGTTATTCATGAATTACTCTTTTTTCAAGGGGTAGTTTAGGCCTCTATAACTGGCTTCGGCGCAAAATGGCGCAGACAACTCTTACAAATCATGAAAGTACCATATCTCCCCTCTTGGCAGTTGATAAAAACTTTTGTCTATAAGCGTCTTTACATGGGTTTTTACTATCAAACAAATAAGCTTTATTAAAACGAATTCGACTGATAATTATTTTACTTTAAGAGATAGAGAGGAACAATGTTCAGCAAAAACACGCGTTTTGAGATGTTTAACAACTTTGTAGAAGACATGAAAAATGTTAAAAATCTTGCAAAAGAGTTACGAATTTTTCAACTTAAAGTACACAAATTTGTATGAAAAAAATCGTTTAAAATCATTTTCGTTTATAACTTTTTACTTAAATTTAGACGGTTAGGGCGCTATTCAAAAAGCGCATGAAAACGAGAAAATAAAACACAGTGCGTTGTGGGATTCATCAAACCAATGTATTGAATTTGTGTTTTAAACGAAATGGCCGGTTCAAAGTTATGAGGGGATTCTATATAATATGTATGGAGTAAAAATTGCTGAAAATCTTTAAAGCTGTTTTTCTCCAAAGCTCCTATTTACTATAAGTTTCCAGTTTGTCTCTGGTTGAACAAAAAAAAACTATTTACAGCACTGGTAAAATTAAAGTACACAAAGTCCGATTTTTTATACAAAATGGTCAAGTTTGGAGACCTGAATCTCTGCTTCTAGCAAACCGATTGACCTGAAATTGGAACTGCTGAACTGAATGTTGGAAATAACTTCAAATTAGATCTGTGAATAAATCATCGAATTCTATGCAAAAGTGTCTTTAAATCCGCCCATTTTGACAAAAATCGAAATTTTGATAATAAGATGTTTGTAAAACAAACATTATACTATCAGTATAATTTTCTACAAAATTTTCATTTCATCTAAGTTAACAAATTGGCAGAAACTTGCCTGCTTGTAAATATTCATATTTCAAAAATACTACAATTCAAAATTAATGGTATTAATGGCCAAACGACCCTTTCGGCCAGATGGCATTCGGCCAAACGGCATTCGGCTAAACGGTGTTCGGGAAAATGGCCGGACACCCTTTATTGCGCAACCACTCACGTTCAAACAGTTTTCCACGCTTCTTTTGCGTTTTGCTTCGCACTATAAAAGCAGACCGATTCCTGCTTCTTCGCTTATTCTTCTTTTGGCATCAAACTGTACTGTGCAAACACTTTTGGACGAATCCTTCCCGTTTTGAGTTTGAGCACGCTTTCAGTTCTGTTTGGGACCAAAGTAATTAAATGCACAGGTAGGGGAACTAGCTGTAAAATGTGTCGTCGGGGTAAAACGCGTCACTTTCGATTTGAACGAATGACGTGTTTAGACTCTTAAAAATAATGAAAACTAATGTGGACTTAATACACATGATGTAAGTGATGAAAGGACACAATAACGTGTTCTTGAAGATGAAGTGAACATAAAATGTAATACCATGACCCCACAGTTATGGATCAAATAGTGTGGAGTCCAACCTATAAAATTCAATAAAACGACAGGGAAAACTTAAAATTGTAATTTAAAAGCACGAATATAATCGTTTTAAATTGGAACTTCGGTAAGTATACTGTTTTGAATGTAATGTTTACATAGGATAGCATAAAAATTAAAAATTGTGTCGGTTTCTGAAAACCATATTATGGATCAATTTTCATATTATGGATCAAATTGTGACATATTACGGATCAGTGCGCAAAATCAAGAGATTTTCAACTCAATGCATCTGTATTTCATGGTTTGGTGAAAGTTAACAATGTGTCATATATTACTGCAAAAAAAGGCTGTGTTAGAGCTGGAAACAAGGGCAAAATGCCCTTTTTTGTGATACTGCATTGTAGTAACTGAGACATGTACCGTTTTCGCTCCACACCAAGTTTTCCACCCATTTTTATCTGTTAAAAAATGAAATTTACAAACTTTGATGTTTTATTAGTTTTATCCTTAGTGTTATTGTCTGAAAATGTCGAATCCAATGCTTAAAATGGCAGAAATCTACATTCTTTGGAAGTGATCCATAACCGTGGTAAACAATCGTTTCCTGGTCCATATTATGGATCACTAGTTAGAAGTGCTAATATTCGGTATTTAGAATCAACAACCAAGAAAAATGTTTTCCAAAGATGAATTCATACTAAATCGAAGCGAACGAGCATGTTTTATGCTATAACATTTGAATTTTACCACCTGTGGGAGCTTATGAATACTGACGGCACTTCTTACAGAAAACGACCATATAATGTTAGCTGTGTGGTACCAACTAAACATTTGTCAAAAACACCGTTATTTAGCGGTTGAATGTTGTGCTTAACATTACAAATGGTAGAAGACAAATAGTATAACATGGGAAAAATAGGTTTCACGTCAACGTTTATGTTTTGAACGAGTTATCCGATGTTAAACGCCAAAGTGATCCGTCACTGTGGGTGATCCGTAACTGTGTGGGCATGGTATTACATGTTAAAGAACGCGAAAATGATGGAACGCGAAAACAATGCTACTTTATTTGAATTTTAAAGTGTTTTTCTAGAAGATATCGTAAAAAACTTAAAAATTTGTTTGCTGTTTTCGATGCAATTTCGTGTGATTTTGAAGGCCATTTTCAGGTAAATATACAACCAAACTTTTGAAACTATCACCGATAATGGCATGTCTGAAATTTTGACAAAAGAAAGCCATGATTGTCTTCTTTTATTTGCAACCAAATCGAAAATAATCGGTCTAGAGCAATATTATTTTTTTGTCAATTTTTGGACATTGGGGAATATAGCATATTTTTAAAATTAAAAATGAAAACAATGTTGCTCTCACATGCATGCACATCATGTTAAACTGTAAAATTCAACCCAATTAAGAAGTAAAAACTGGTCACGTGGGCTCATGCTCGTGTATTGATTGAGTCGTCAGGAATTCAATAGCATCGTGTCAAGGAGGATAAGTTCGGTTCGCACTTCAGACCGGTAAGCTATTCGTGAGAAATGTTTTCCGACTGTGTCGTAATATTCATTACGCAACTGGTTTTAGTTGCATAATGACTATTACCGCACTGCATTACTCAGTGCATAAAAGTAAGCTGACAAATTGGTGTGATGAAAAACAGTCTATTACGACGAGAAGTTGCTATAAATACATTTCTATTTACCTTGTGATTTTGGACAAAACTGGTTCAGATTTTCATTCCAATAAGCACACTCTTCCATCAAAAGACGTTCGTGTTGGCACTTTTACAAGTTCTTGACACAACAAAGCTATAGACGGATTCCATGTCAAATCGGTCAGTCACAGAACTCGACCATCTTCGATTTGGATTAAATTTTGCATATGTTTTTGGTATGGTAGATTAAGTGTTTTCCATAGAAAAATTGATCATTTTGACTCAAGTGTAACTTTTGAAAATGGCCTATAAATTTTTGCATGCAACTTATTTGAAAAATTCTAACTCCAAAACTGTTGATTTTAGAGAAAAATGTTCTATAAAGAAGTTGTAGTAAACCATTTGGACTATAAGAAAAAAATATACACTGAAAAAGTATTTTATTTATTTTCATAAAACAAAATCAAACATAAAACTTAAATTTTAAATTACACAAAAACCCCATTTTTAATATTTTTTTAATTTTCACCATAGAATCTTGATAGTAAACAGATGTTTGGGACTTAGTTTCATGATGGAGAAATTTTTTATAAAAAAGTTTTTCTAAGAACAACTTTTGGTCGATTTTCAAAATTTTATTTATTGTCAAAATAAATACGTTCTGATGATACAGTAAGCATTTTGAAATGATTCTAAGCCATAATGATTATATAAATAATTTCTCTAGAGGTAGCCATTTTCGAATTATATGAAGTTTAATACAAAAAATATTGTTTAAATATTAAAATAGGCCATTTTCATAAGTCATTCGCGTTTGTCCATTAATAATAATACGTTTTCGAGACTAAAGACCATATTTCTTTCCACTTACTTATTTTCCTTGATGGAGAATCGCGAATAACTAATGAAAATGGCCTAATTTAATATTCAAATAATATTTTTTGCATTAAACTCGATATAATTCGAAATTGGCTACTTCTAGAGAAATTATTTATATAATCATTATGGCTTAAAATCATTTCAAGATGCTTACTGTATCATCAGAACGTATTTATTTTGACGAAAAATCAAAATTTTGAAAATCGACTAAAAGTTGTTCTTAGAAAAACTTTTTTATTAAAAATTTCTCCATCATGAAACTTTGTCCTAAACATCTGTTTACTATCAAGATTCTATGGTGAAAATTAAAAAAATATTAAAAATGGGGTTTTTGTGTAATTTAAAATTTAAGTTTTATTTCTGAATTTTTTATAAAAATAAATAAAATATTTTTTCAGTGCATATTTTTTTCTTATAGTCCAAATGGTTTACTACAACTTCTTTATAGAACATTTTTCTCTAAAATCAACAGTTTCGGAGTTAGAATTTTTCAAATAAGTTGCATGCAAAAATTTATAGGCCATTTTCAAAAGTTACACTTGAGTCAAAATGATCATTTTTTCTATGGAAAACACTTATTCTACCATACCAAAAAAATGTGCAAAATTTAATCCAAATCGAAGACTATCGAGCACGATTTTCATTTTTTTCGACTCATTCTAGATGGAATTCGTCTATACGAAACAAAGTAGGATGGGTGCACATGTTATACACATAATGGTTCTCTATTTCGCCATAAGTGATAATATACATTTTTTTTATTTATCAATTATTCTGTAAATTTAAATTGTTTGATACCAAATATAGTTGAATTTTATGTTTTCTTGGCAATCTCGGCAATAAAGAATTCAGTGCAAATACAAGGTACACATTGAATACAATATACTGCATAATCGTAATATTTTATACAGATCTTTATAGAAAGCTTATTCAAAAAGCTATATTAAAAAAATAAAATGAAATAAAAATTCGTACTATTGGTCGTAAAAATGCGGAGAGTGCACTGAAAAATATATATTTGATTTTATATCGAAACTTTGCACATCCCATACTTTTTCGTCCCAGGCTAAATTTTATTTCCAAGAGTACTTTCAGATGTAAACTAAAGGATCGTGAAGAATTTAGCTGCACAAATTTGCAATTTAAATTTAGGGCTTTTTGAATTTTTCCAATATTTTAAACCATTTTCTATTAAAAACAGCTAAAAACTTATTCGTAGAATAACTGAATATCGCTAAATGATTCATATCTTCGTTTCTTTGTAAATTCTAACATTTATAATGGTTTGCACAATGTTAATCGCATAAATGGCTTAAATGCATCATAAGCAACAAAGATTATTATTTCGCTATATGCCCTATTCAAAAGTTCGTCTCGAAAACTTGTATTTGAAAATAAAACAACAGCTTTGTATCACAAAATTCATAAATACGACATGAGACGGAAAAAATATTTTTGGCTGCCAGTCTGTATGGAAACCGCCCACAGTGGGTAACAGGAACCAATGCCTGTGAATTTCTAGGTCTATGGCATAAACTACAAGATGCTGACACTTACTTTTTGCACAATTTTCCCCTTAATCCGTCACCTAAATTTATTAGTTTACGAAACATTCAAAATAATATTACAAACAAAAAAATTAAAAAAAAAAAAAGAAGTTGCTTCAAACCCCCCGGTTAATTATGTTTATTTTAGCAGAAAATGAAAGAGGAAGGTCTTTGCTTTCATCGGTCTGAATTTGGGACACGCCGATTTGTTTGTTATATTACCTAAAAAAGACACCGTGGCACATTTTTCGTATTAGCATGTATAGGATAACCAATATATTTTGGACCCCCTGGGGCGTTTGCCTACAAATTTCACATTTCAAATCAAAAGACCAACTCAATTCGCAAATCATTTGAAAAGATATGACTTGCATCAACCGTTTAAACATAGAAAATGTGTTTATTTTATCTGAAATTCATTTAGTTCAATCGGTTCATTCATATAACCGTTACAACGCGTTACATGCAGAGATTCAAGCCGTCAGAAAATTTTCAAACGTATACAAAAACCTTTCTCAAATTTCTGGACTTAAAGTCTGGAGTTTCTTCGGTTTTCCATAGTAAACCAATTTATTAGACAAGTCCGAATAAATATTCACAAGGTATAAAACATTGTCTATGCAAACATTGTTTGAATTTTTCCCATGTCGTAAAAAGTTATTGAGAGCATCACAAAACTATCGAATCGTCATGTTTCATAAAAATCTTGCGGTTTATTTTGTTTAAAATTGTTGTTTTATTAAAATAATTGATCAAAGATCTTATTTTTACGACTTTTATTTTATTATAATGTTTTGGATTGTATATATTACAAAATAAAAAAATTAAATAATTTTTTGAAAAAACACACACATAGCTCACAACATAATCTCTAAAAATATATGCTCCGTAACATTTTACATAAATTGTGTGCTGCCCAACAATACCATCCTTCAATTATTAAAATAAGCTACTCCTAATCCAGCTCAAAACTACTAAAAAGCTAAAAGCATATTACAAAAGCAAACTTTTACTTCTTCACGATCTTGCAGAACTTTACTTCATGATTCCGTTTTGAATAAAAATTACTTTTTCGTTACAGGTATTAATGTGATATGATCCTTCTACATACCGTTCATATAACAGTCAGAATACCCTACTAGAGGCTTGCAACAAAAATATAAAAAAAAATTATCAGAATGTAATATGCAAATCATACTACTTTATAATTAAGCGAGGCTCCGTTATCCACAGAACATATTAAAACAAAAATATAACATAGTGTGTTTTATTTCCCTTTAAGATATTTTTTTGTTCATTGTAAACAACTTTATAACAAAATCAAATAGATACTTATGCATTTCAATAATATACAATATTATCGTATACTTACTTATTTGGCTTAACATCATTTATCTTGATAAAGCCTCGCCAACAATAATTCGCCAATTCACTCGGTTCATGGCCGCTTCTCTCCATCCTCGACTGTGACCCACGCTCTCCAGGTCCTGGTGCACCAGGTCAATCCACCTAGCTCGCTGCGCCCCACGCCTTCTTGTTCCGACCGGATTCGTGGCGAACACCATCTTTACAGGGTTGTTGTCCGGCATTTTTGCAACATGCCCTGCCCAGCGTATCCTCCCAGCTTTAGCTATATTCACGATACTAGGTTCGCCGTAGAGTTGAGCGAGCTCGTGGTTCGTCCTTCACCGCCACACGCCGTTCTCCTGCACGCCGCCGAAGATCGTCATTAGCACTCGGCGTTCGAAAACCCCAAGAGCTTGCAAGTCCTCGTCGAGCATAGTCCACGCCTCATAGAGGACTACCGGTCTTATGAGCGTTTTGTACATCGTACATTTGGTGCGGGGGTGAATCTTTCTTGACCGCAGTTTCTTCTAGACCCCATAGTAGGCACGATTTCCGCTGATGATACGCCTTCTTATTTCCCGACTAACATTGTTGTCAGTCGTCAACAAGGATCCGAGGTAGACGAACTCGTCCACCACCTCGAAGGTATCTCCGTCTATCGTAACACTGCTTCCTAGGCGGGTCCTGTCGCGCTCAGTTCCGCCAACCAGCATGTACTTTGTTTTCGACGCATTCACCATTAGCCCGACTCTTGTTGCTTCGCATTTAAGGTGGGTGATCAAATCTGCCACCGTTTCAAATTTTCTCCCAATAATATCCATGTCGTCCGCGAAGCAAACAAATTGTCCGGATCTCGTGAAAATCGTGCCTCGACTGTTAAGTCCGGCTCTCCGCATAACACCTTCAAACGCAATATTGAACAACAGGCATGAAAGTACATCGCCCTGTCGTAGTCCCCGCCGAAACTCGAACGAACTGGAGTGTTCGCCCGAGATCTTCACGCAGTTTTGCACACCGTTCATCGTTGCTTTGATCAATCTTGTGAGCTTTCCGGGAAAGCTGTTCTCGTCCATGATTTTCTATAGCTCTACGCGGTCGATACTATCGTATGCCGCCTTGAAATCGATGAACAAATGGTGCGTAGGGACCTGGTACCCACGGCATTCGTCGATGAAACCTGCTTGATAACTTCCCACGAACTCGTTTGCTATAGGTGATAGACGACGGAAGAGAATCTGGGATAGCATTTTGTAGGCGGCGTTTAGGATGGTGATTGCACGATAATTTTCACACTCCAGTTTGTCGCCCTTTTTGTAGATAGGGCATATAACGCCTTGCTTACACTCCTCCGGTAGTTGTTCCGTTTCCCAGATTCTGACTATCAGCCGATGCAGACAAGCAGCCAACCTGTCCGGGCCCTGTTGAATGGCATCCTTAACTTCCCCCATCGTGGGAGCTGGTTGGTTTCCGCTGTCCGCTGTGCTGACGTAGCCATCGCCTTCGTTGACCTGACCTTCTGTGCCTGTGTTCTCTGCGCCATTCAGGTGTTCATCGTAGTGCTGCTTCCACCTTTCGATCACCTCGCGTCCGTCCGTCAAGATGCTCCCATCCTTATCCCGGCACATCTCAGCTCGCGGCACGAAGCCTTTTCGGGATGTGTTGAACTTCTGATAGAACTTCCGCGTTTCTTGAGAACGGTACAGCAACTCCATCTCTTGGCATTCCCCCTCTTCCAGGCGGCGCTTTTTGTCCCGGAACAGGCGGGTTTGCTGTTTCTGCTTCAGTCTGTATCGCTCCACGTTTTGCCGCGTACCATGCTGCAGCATTGCAGCCCACGCTGCATTCTTCTCCTCTCATTTACTTGTAGTGCCGTGTTGAATAAATATTTTTCTTTAACATTTTCGAAAGTTGTTAATGTATCATCAAAGTACATTCACACAACATTTGAAGTTTATTGGAGTTAAATTGCGATAGTTATGCAATAAATAATTCGTACATATCCTTTTTTGACCCATTCTAGCCCCCAACGACGGTACTCGAAACATAAAATGTCACGGTACCTTATAACATCGCTACATCATAAAAAATCAGTTTAATTGTGGTGTAAAAATGAAAAACGTCTAGAAAATTCGTGCCACTTCGACATTGTTACACATGCATACATAAAACATGTCCACTGTCAGCAGCACCCTATTTCTACGAAGAAAAAAATCCCTGCACTCGTCAATCAGTGCGATCTTGATAAGCGCAAAATTAAATATAAAATATTATGTGTCATTAGCGAGATGACACAAAAACAGTGACTGCGACTGCTCCCATCATCGATCGATCGATAATCGGTGCAGAGAGGTATCATAAATTTATTCTCCCGTCATCCAGCAGTCAGTGGCAGCGCCCGTCGGTAGAATTCATAACAATGATCAGTTGTTAACCGAAGAAGGGCGTTCCATCCTTTCGCGAAGGTATGCGCTGTGAACTTTTTCCCACTCTGATAAAAACGCGCAACGATGATGGCTGGGAATTTTCCTGAAACCACCTCTAAATGAATGCAATTTATTTTATAATTGAGAGTGATGTAATTATCATGAATATCTGATAAGAAGATATCTAATCATGTTAATGGGGAGGGGTTTGAAAATAAAACGTTACTTTTATTAATGATATTGTGATAAATCTTCGAAAACAGTTACATAAACCGGAAATGAATGACAATCTTAAAACCCTTCGAAAATCGCTGCCTTCTCTATGCAAGACATAAACATTATAAATAACCTACTAGAACTGGTTCCAAACAAATTCCTTACTGATCCATACCCATCCTTGAGAAAATCTGGACATATTTTTTTCGTTCAGTAATCGTTGATTCGTCACCCTAACCGACTGACCAGTTAAAGAATTATGCTAATGAACGGCTGCAGTTAACCTCTTCAGAACAAGAACTTCGAACAGAAAGAAATGTGCTACGGTTACTCATTTGAGTGCATTTGAAAATTGAACAAAGAATTTGATTAGCACCTTGGAGCGATGAATCTTTCTCCGCGGGCAGCTGACCTTGGAGAATGCTTGGGCTGGTTCACCTATTTTCTTACAATGTCAGGATAATCCTGTTCTTCGCTGGAACGATCCCAACTAGTAGGAGTCGCGAGTGCATTCAGAACTGGATGTGAAACATTTATCCTGTTCTGTGTTGCACTTCCGGACATATGTTGATGAAAGAACGTGTTTCTCATGACCGTGAATTTTATTTTGGTTTGCGAGTTTGAATCTGTAAATTCGATTGTGTTGCAATTGGATCCGCATTTATCACACTGCGGAGTCTCAAGCACTAAAACATTACTATTAACTTAATTAATGGTTGCTGAATCCATCCGGTTTCTAGTCACGTCTAGTTTTTGAGATATTAGCTGTTAAAAATGAATTATTGGATGATTTCAGACCAACTTGCATGCACGTTTACCAGCTTGTCATATGATAGACACTTTTTTAAGACTGCAGGCATTTTGAAATAATTGATTAAATCTAAATTAACTCGTGCAATTTAAACCGAATCAAATCCTACATGAAAGTTTAAATACTTTTCTGTATGCTTGATAGTTAAGAAAACTAAATAGTTTGATAAATCATAGTTCAATTTCATGTAAACATTAATAAAATAAGCATTTTATACAACCTTGGCGAACAACTGAAAACTGTGACGTGCAGGAACATTTTTGAAAAAGTCAACAGCTTTGGAAACCCAAAATTTAATTAAGACAAATGATTTGATCCTTGAGACACGCAATTTTTTTATTTTTGTTATCCTGTGATATCTTACGCTGACAATGGAATCATATCAACCGAAAGCCGTGTGGTCTTTAAATTTTGGTTCAATGTTTCTCACTTTGTCCGTCCCTTAATTGTAACGGGACGAAAAACCGTTGACAACGGACAGCTGTCCGGTCTTTTAACGTTTAAATTCAACAAAGGATCCAACTGTCAGCATCCTTTAAACATCCCATGGGAAAAATCATCCCGGTTTACAAAGCCGGCATTTAAACATTCTCATCAATTTGCATATTCCTTGACCGGACATTGGCTGACCGATGCGATGTTGTTCATAAAAAAAGATAACCAAGAGCCGTTAAAGAAAGGGTTCTTAACTTGCTCGAGTGGCTCTCACTAATCACATCATCGAGGTATTTAGGGGATGTGTGCGTGCATTGTAGCATTGCTAATTTGTAATTTAACTGTGAGATGGACTAGAGTCTTAAATAATGATCCATTGATTTTTAAATTCTAAATGAAAAACGATTATCAAATTTGTTCCTATTGCGAATGAATTTTTGTTTGTTTAGGCTAAATTTGAGCATGAGCATAAATAACCTTACAATTCGTAATTGCTACTTCGTGATTGAATACATCAATTGAAGTTGTACAGAGATTCATTGAATTTGGTTTGGGAGCTCAAAATTCAGAAGTAAAAAGCAATGACGGCATCAGCCACGTTCTTACGATCATCGAGGGAGTGAAGGAATGTTAGTTACATAACCATTGTTACTTGAGACTGAGAATACAAAATAATAAAATCTATTTCCACATCCAAAAAATTGCAATTTGCACAAGAATAAGATCACATTGCGTTAATAGTCAAAGTTAATGAATGATGACAATAAATTTTTCGAGTTAACTATTTGGGTTGTAAAATCAGTGTATTTCTGCACATTTTATCGTATTTATGAACTCGCACACCAAATTTGAACTTGAATGGAATTTTTGATCCAACTACATGACAATTGTACTTTTTCATTTATTTATTTCAATGGGGTGGACCTGGACTAGTAGTTTTGAACACACGCCTCTCATGCCGAGGACCTGGGATCGACTCCCATCCCCGAGATAGTCACTCAAAACTTCAGTGACAACTTCCTTCGGAAGGAAAGTAGAGCTGTTGGTCCTGAGATAAACTAGCTTAGGGCTTAAAATCTCGTTACTAAAGACAGAAAAAACATTTCTTCATTTGCACTCAAAGACTTTCAAAACAACAATTGCACCAGTTGGCATCATTGCTAGATGATTTATTGATATTTTGAACAACACGGGGAAGAAAAAAAAATGAATCACACTGTAAAAGCCATCGCTTTTTGTACACAACATCAGCGTGGTGCTTCTGAAGGTGGTCAACGGCGGTTGTATGACATTTGCCAGAAAACCATTTGCCAGAAAGCCGTTTGCCAGAATCAATTTGCCAGAATGGATCATTTGCCAGAAAACCATTTGCCAGAATGGACCATTCCCCAGAAAGTCATTCCCCAGAAATACCATTTCCCAGAAAAAATATTACTACATTACTTTGCTTTGTGTAGCAATATTTAGGTGTGTAAAATCTTTCGAATATTTATGATTTTCAGCGTACGATACATAACTATATGCAAAATAATTGTGACGTAAGTTTTTAAGCTTTTTGTTTGATAAAATGTTTTAAACTAATAATGATATCATAAACTTTTTATATAGATAGCTGTAGGAGTAAACATGCAGCTATTCAGCAAGTTGACGGACGTGAGTTCGAATTCCACCGGGCGAAGATTTTATTGGATTGAAAATTTTCTCGATTTCCCAGGGCATAGAGCATATTCATATCGGCAAAACGTTATACACATGCAAAAATGATCAATTGGCAATAAAAGTTCTCAGTTAATAACTGTGGAGGTGCTCGTAAGAACACAAAGCTGAGATTTCGCTCTGTCCCAGTTGGGACGTAACACAAGATAAGAAGAAGGTGTAATAGATTTCCGAGGTTTTCATAGTTTCTGAGAAATAACTGTTTTTTTTTTATGTTAAAATAGTCATCAATTTTATACAAGCTATTAGGGGTCGTCCATTAACCATGTGATCATTTATGGGAGGATGGAAGGGGGCCTGGCCAATGACCACGATACAAACAATTCTTTTTAAATTTTTGTATGGACAAAAGACCCCGTGGAGGTGAAAAATCCGAAAGAATTGACCACGTTGTTAATAGACAACCCCTTATAGGCAACTGTATTTTCAACATTCTATTGATGATTTTCCCTTCTTCGAAGATTAGGCTGTTCTTTAGGGCTAACTAACTCAAGGACTTATATGCTTCATAGGAGATTTACCCTTCTTTATATTTTTGGCTAGTCTTTATAATTGAACTGAGTGTTTCTGCCTGCAGTTAACAGAAGGAATGGAAGTAATGCAAACAAGGTTATGTCATCTCAATTTTAAATAATTACAGCTTAAAAAAAATCAATATAGGACTGCTGTCAATAAAAATGTCTGTAAAAAGGATTTATGTAAAAAAATGCAAATATCGGGAAATGGACAATCAATATATGTCCTCAAATGAAAAAAAAACTAAATTGAAAGTGATTCAATAATGGAATATTTACCATGACCTTCATCTTATTTCTCATTGAAGATTACTCGAGTGATTCCGAAAACATTAATCTTCATAACCGACTTGTTTCGTAGAGCAAGCGACAGAATATGAGAAACCAATGTATGTGTGTTATTTTGGTTTCTACCATTAATCATGGCCACGTAGCAGTCCTGCTAAGAATTTCAAAATATCTCCGGTTCCAGATAGCTAAAACTAGCAATTAGGGTAAACACTGAAGATTGAAGAGTTTTCCGGCAGCCTGTCGCAAATGTTGTAAAACTACTTTAA
This sequence comes from Aedes aegypti, assembly GCF_002204515.2. Classification (NCBI taxonomy): domain Eukaryota; kingdom Metazoa; phylum Arthropoda; class Insecta; order Diptera; family Culicidae; genus Aedes; species Aedes aegypti. The sequence continues at coordinate 148,563,253 of NC_035108.1, forward strand.
AACAATAAATAATGCGGTTCAAATTATTATTAAGAGTAAAACAGTTTAACGTTCTTTTCAAGGACTGAATAATGTATTTAAATATATGACCGAAAGAACATTGGGTAGTCATTTGAGTTATATTGTTCCAATGATTATTGGCGCTAAACTGATCATATTTCAAACATAATTTTCCCTAATTTTAATTAATTTTGCGCTGTAGCTGTGCAGTGCTAGTATTCTAATCCTCTGAAAGTTGACTACACAATGTTTCATGCTATAAGTGCAAATAATATTAGTATATTCAAGATACAAAAAATGACAAATATCGAAAATTTCGGTAGGCTTGAGGTGAAGATGCATCGAAGCCAAACCTCAAATTTTCAGGAGCATAAACCTCGAGAACCAGCCAGCGGTTTGAGCTGAAAACTTAATCGATTGGTCACACGCTGGTGGTGACCAATCGATTAAATTTTCAGCTGGAATGGCTGTTTGGGTCTCTAGATTTGCGCTCTTGAATATTTGAGGTTTGGCTTCGATGCATCTTCACAAATATGTCGATCAATTGATATCAAGGTTGAAAACGAATTACAAAAAATGATTCTGGGGAATGGTTTTCTGGCAAATGGTCCATTCTGGGGAATGGCTTTCTGGCAAATGGTACATTCTGGGGAATGGTTTTCTGGCAAAAATCATTCTGGCAAATTGATTCTGGCAAATGGTTTTCTGGCAAATGTCATACAATCGTCAACGGCGTAACAACCAGGAGGATGGTCTTTATTAACTTTCTTATACCCAACCCCGCCCTTAATCGGGGTATCCTTAAAAATTTTGTGTATTTTTTTTTTGTTGCTCAAAAATCGTAATAGTTTTATTTTTGACTTAAACTTTGGCCTATTACACGCATACAAGGATTTTTTTGTGAAATTTCTCAATTGATTCCTCCGAGGGTTTTTTCTGGAGTTTTTCCAGAGATTTCTCTAAGGTTACTATCAGTCCTCCAGTAATTAACTTTGATAATCGATCAGAGATTCCAAAAGAAATTTTTCCAGAGTGTCATCCAGGGATTTTTCTAGGATCCTACAGGAAGTCCTGTTGAGATTTCTCCAGCTTTTTCTTGAGGAATTTCTCCAAGAATTGATCAAGAAAAATCTCCACATGGTTTCCTTTAAAAAAATTTCGGGGGTCGCATATAGTGATACTTTTCCGGATGAATATGAACTTTGAGGACTGAGTTTTTTCAATTTTAAATTGTGAATTTCCATGTCAACATGACTGCCAAAATGAATGACGGGCTACTTAGCCTTAAGGTGTTTGGCAAAAACAAAATTCTCGTTGTCGTTTGGTTAGAAATTTAAGTATACTGCGAACAGATATATCAAGATAATGGCAGGGCATCGAGCACTCTACTTTTTGCAGTTGACAAAAAGCAGTTGGAATATATTATCTATTTCTATTTAGGCTTCAATATTTTCACTAACGAATAGATGGACATTAATTGAAACATAAAAAACAAAACAACTTATGAAAATGACCACTACTCACAATAAAAAATATTTTGAAATTACAATGTTTCGGTAATTCTATGATTTTTCATATTAAAACAAATCCACTCAAAAGTGTTTCAAAAATTAAATCATTTTTTCAAATCTATGAAGGAAGTCTTAAGCTTAAGAAGTAACCGGGGCAAATTGAACACTAGGGCGAATTTCATCAGGTCGGTACAAATTGCGATTCTCTCGAGGATGCTTAATTTCTCGTTTGCATCACAGACGCAGATTTGTTGATAGATATTCTTCTTCTTCTTCTTCTTCTTATTATTATTATTCTTATTCTTCTACTACTACTACTACTTATTTTTTTCTTTATTTATTTATTTATTTCTTCTTCTTGGCATTACGTCCTCACTGTGACAGAGCCTGCTTCTCAGCTTAGTGTTCTTATGAGCACTTCCACAGTTATTTACTGAGAGCTTTCTTTGTCAAACTTGCCATTTTTGCAATCGTATATCGTGTGGCAGGTACTCGTGTGGCGATGATACTCTCTATGCCCAGGGAAATCGAGGAAATTTCCTTTACGAAAAGATCCTGGACCGACCGGGTTTCGAACCCAGACACCTTCAGCATGGCTTTGCTTAGAGTAAAGGGGGGCAAAAGTTCGAGTGGGGCAATAGTTTCTTTTCAAAATTTCTAACTCAATTAAAAAAATAACTTATGAATGTTATGATGATTCGATTGCTATTTAAGTGAGAGGCTTTAACCCCAAATTTTATTAAAATCGAAGGAGATTTGGAAAAGTTATGGCTATTTGTTGATTTTCGACTTGAATATTGTAAATTTTGGTCAAACTTTTGTAGCATGGTACAAATAGAGAAAAAAATACTTGTTTTTAATTATGAATCGTGGTTTACGGCCAACCAGCCGAGTGGAAGTTTAACAACTACCGAAAAGCTAAACATTACATATAATTTGCAATTGGATTAGATGGACAAATTGATGTGAAGATTTGTGAAAAAATTACACGTCTTCTCAGTGAGAATTGAACTCACGACTCCCCGATCTCTAGTTGAGGCGCGTTACCACTACGCCATGAGAGGACTCATGAACGCAGAAGTTAACCTGAATTCAAAACTTCTGCATTCATGAGTCCTCTCATGGCGTAGTGGTAACGCGCCCCAACTAGAGATCGGGGAATCGTGAGTTCGATTCTCACTGAGAAGACGTGTAACTTTTTCGCAAATCTTCACATCAATTTGGCCATCTAATCCGATTGCAAAGTATATGTAATGTTAAGCTTTTCGGTAGTTGTTAAAGAAAAAATCTATCATAAGTATGCGTCGAGGGGTATTAGTTTTTGCATAAATGCTCGGAAACAATTTTCGGCTCATAGTGAGGCAAAAGTTCGAATTAGCGATGCAAAAGTTCGACCCATGTATAAACTCACGAAAAAATTTGCAAATTGTCTAAAATCAAAATATTATCTTCAAATTTAGCAAAATTTGCCTGATCGTGCGAAAAATGTTACCAAAATTTTACATTTTCACTCAGTTTTGCGAAAAACTGCTATTTTTGTGTGTATTACAATTAACCCTGTTTTGGGCAATTTTTTGATGAAAATTTAATGTGTATTTTTCGGAAAACATAAGTTTACGGCTGGCATAAAGTATTTCTGTCAAGAAAGTATCAATATTTTGTGTTTTTGCCAGCGAACTTTCGCCCCACACTAGATTAGAACTCTTGCCCCACCGTTGGTGCAAAAGTTCGTTTAAGACAATCAATTTTGAAACTGTTATTACTTAAATTTGGGCAAATATTTCGACAGAAGATTATTCGGCAAAATAATAGCCAATATGTTGTATGGTATTTATTTTGTTTCAACTGCTATTGTTTGTCTGGTAACTTTGATGATACCACTAAGGTCAAACTTTTGCCCCACTTTACTCTATCATATCGTATATCATATCACCATAACACCAAATGCAATGCATTTGGCATATCCAGTTTCTTACATATTCTGAATCTGCGTTAAAAACTGTACTAGAATCCAAAACTTCACAATTTTCCGTGACCTGGAGTTATTTTTGAAACACGTTTGAAATTAGTATGGAAATCACTTTTGATCCACCCCTATTTTACTTCAGGACGAGCTGTCATTATGTAAATTGAAAGTCAGAGGATTGAAATCTTTTTTTTTTTTCTTTTGAATCATTTATAATATCAATATTAGGTTAATGAAGTGCAATAAAATCATGTAATACTTAGAAAAATGTGCTCTTTCAATCAAGTTCCGAAAAACTGTGATATTTTTGTTTGCTAAACAACCCAATTGTCTCTTTCATATCATATCCCTTTTATTCAAAATGTCTGAAGTGCTATACAAATTTCATTCAAATCGGTCCATAAATAACTGAGAATAAGCCTAGTTGAAAATTTATTGATGAATGCTATATTTGTTTCTGATGTAATATAACGCCTTGACAATCTTCAAATCACTAAATTATAAACAAATAAAACTAACAGCGGTTTTGTAGGGCATACAATCATTTCAATCGAGGGACGAAACAAAGGAAACACATTTTTTATGATTTCCAGCTACCATATGCCAATTGCGTTAAATCAATACCGATTCCGTATTAATTCATGCCAATATTTTCTTAGCATACACTTCTTTTATTTTCTTCAAATGGTCAGCATAACAATCTTCAGCTGAAAGCTGATGTAAGAACCTTTCCTGAACAATTTTGTATTTTTCATTTGTTGCTTTATTCAAGCAGTTGAAGAATCTATTTTAATTAATTCACCCCTTCTTTTTATTGCCAACGCACCCCACAGAGAGACGCACCTTAATGACATATCCGTGTACCGATGAAAACATCTAGGGTGCCGTAAGCGTTCGCTACGTTCTGATCCAAGGGCAGACTATCTGTGCAGGGTATCCTTAAGGATTAATAAAAGGAGGAAGAATTAAGATAAGAAAAAAAAATTCGTCATCATCATCCAACTGACCATTACCTCTTCTTATTCTTGGTAATATCCTTCGCCCGCCGATAGTTATTTGTGACACAAAGGGAAGAGTGATTGTGCTCATTCAGGTAACTGTCCGAGCGTAGATCTATTAGGATTCGTCTTTCCGTGGCGCAAATGGGCAGTGGTCAGTTTCTGGAAAGGGTTGGCCAGTTTTGACGGTTAGGCTTTTTTTTCTCCAGGATCCTCAAGAATGCGAGAAAGATGACCCTTCCCGGTGTTGGATGAGTCTTGCAACGCGAATGGGTTTTCATGGGAAATGCTAAACTGGCCAGCTGTTGGACAGTGTCCAGTGGCAGTTGAGGAATTGTGTACTCTCTAGGAATTATTTTGATAGAAAACGGGTCGTGGGAAATAACTATCGTCTGTTGAAAAGCAGCTGGAGGATTTTTTTATTAAGTTAAACAAAAAATGTTGGGTTATTGTTTGTCTCTAGGCTTCATATATCATGCAAGGAATAAATGATCCCAAAGTGTCACAAGTTCACCAACTAGTAGACCAAACAGCCAACGGTCATGGCGTGCGTTTAATCAATTACTATCCAAGACGGCAGTTTGTCATGGTAAAACTCCATGTATTTTAAGCGTTCTGACCGAAGGCAAAGCAAACCAATGCAATGAATCCAATGGCCTCGAAGCAAAGTATCGATAAATCATCAGCCAGACAATTGTCTCCATGAAATCTGACTACATATGTGCGTTCAATCGGTGGTTTTGATTGGATTTGCGTGTTCATACTCTATTGTAGCGAAGGTTGGTTTGACAAATTTATATGAAATTATGACTTGGTATCAAATCTAATGGATAGTTTTTCGTACATTTTCTAGTAATTCTTTAATGTGCTCAATTACAAAATGATATGACCAAATGAAAATATTCATAGTTTTTTGTTGGAATAACATTTTGTTACTTTGCAGATTTTTGTCGTTTTTTTTTTGCAACAACAAATTATTTTAAATTTGAGAAATCTATTATAGCCAAACACAATGCTTTGAAAAATCTAGCCATTAAGTTTAGGTTCAAGTAGACGTAGCGATATACACGCAGCTAGCTATTCAAGCACTGCTGATAGTCTCTGGCTAGAATACCGTCACTGCCGGTCGCGGATCTATTCTAGTTGGAAACTTCCTCGATTCTCCAGGGCATAAAGTATCAAGCTTGTAACACGTATTACGAATGCAAAAATGGTCAATGGCGTGATAGCCACCATCACTGCGCATAACCGGTACAAAATATTTTTTCGATAATAGTTCCCAATATTGAGAAATGATTCGTTACATGCATTTTGTCATACAAATATTTTCCCTGTTGCCTTTTAGCGATTTTTCCTGCATAGACACTAGGCCTTTTCATTTGACTGGTCCGTCTATGCATTTGTTTACATCGGTGGAGGACCGGTGCTAACACGGGCCTGTCATTTTCATAAAAGAACTGTCAAAGAGCTTCCGGATCAGCTGATTTGAATCGTCCAGCCCTGTCGTCGTAAAATTTAAGCTACTTAGTCGTCTTTTATTGGGGGGCGTTACTATAGCTCAGATGGCGCTACTTCTCCAAGGCGTTTATGAGGTCGTTTCTTATGCCCTATTTGAGATCAAGAAACATTAAGCTGTTTAACTTTATCAAACAGACAACATAATTAATCTCAATCATTTTTTATTCTTCTGGCGCATCGTCCCTCCTAAGACAGAGACATAATTTTATATGGACAAATTCAATCAAATCGATGCGTTGTAACTTACTTATTTATCTTACCGATCACCCTATGTATTCGGCAAAATTAAGTAGCTGAACGTACTTTCGGAAGATCGTACCACTCATGTCTGTAGGCCTTTTCACGAGTCGTTTCAAATCAGCTCACTCAGAAATTTGACAGTTCTTCTATGGAGATGACAGCGTGTATGCACCGCAACTCCACCTATGTAAGCTATTGCATAGACGGACCTATCACATGAAAATGCCCCTCACTCTTCTTATCACACCCTCTAAAGCAAAGTTGAACAGCGAGTTTCGAAGAGACTCGAGGGTGTCCCTGATACTCGGGAAACGCACATCACTCGATCTATCGTCACATTGATCAATATTATCAGTTTGCCCAAAAATACTAAATTTTTGCATTATGTGCGGTCTCGATCGTACGTATCATAGGCTGATTTGAAATCGATGAACAATATCTGTATAATGATGTGTGGATACATTGTACTCCCGGTATTTCTGCAACAACAGGCGAATAACAAATATATGATCCAGCGGCCTTGTTGTTTTTTAACCTACCAATCTTCCTTTCTATATTCTGGAGATGTGGAGCTATAAGTCTTTCGTCCTCTGCACGTGTTCCTGGAGTTGTAACTTAATAATGTTTAAATTTACTGGTTTGAAAAATAATTCGATAATTTTAATAAGGCTGCTACGTGTCAATACCGGTGTTAACTAATCAAAACGTATTTGATTAAACTTATTAAACATAACTATAACTGATTAAAACATCATTCTGTATTTTTATTCTTTCTATGATTAGTATTGAACAAAATTCTAAACAGGTAAACAACAAACAAAATTTGATTAAAATTATACTGGGTTAAGTCATATCTCTAAACTTTTTTTTAACTCAAATATCATTCCGATATCTTATCATACTAATTTTCATGATTTCATCACTTACAAGCATGATCAAGATAATGAAAAGAACCGAAAAAAAATTATTTAGGCTTGTGCAGAGTTTTTTCAAGAAAATTTCTGTACATAAGGCAAAGCCAAACGGAATCGCAACGTAATGCTCTTATTTATGTTTTCATGATGAAAAAATAGCATTTGTCAATAAAATAAAATGAGAAATATGCCTCCGCCATGTTGATTTAGTCCAGCTTGTGAAATTTGTATTAGTTTTAAATTATACCACTTGAATTATTTTTTTCATACAATTCTATGATTATACAGGGTGTTAGGTTCGTGAGTGCAGACATTTTAAGGGGTGATAGAGGACCATGTTAGATGAAAAAAATCGTTCTACGGATATGGTCAATTCTTAACTGTTACCGAGTTATTAAACATTCAATGTTTTAGGATATGTTTGCCTTTAAGTGGTTATAACTTTGGAATAGTTCAACGCATCTCAATTCTCTTACTTCCATTTGAAAGCTAATTAAATTTCCAATCTACTAACAACTTTACATCTAATGGGTTTTGCAAATAAATTCATTTTTAAGAGCAAATAAGTTCAAAGGTAGTGATTTTTCTCTTGTTTTTGTCAGTTTACTTTAAAAAATGCGTAATAAATTTCATGCTTGTCTTAAGCAAAGTTGTGTGCTTCAAGCTGCTCTACAATTCGTTCTTTGACACCAAACTGCTATCTCTACGCGTTCTCTTGTAATTTTGATTTGAACACGCCACTTTGGGTCATAAATTTTGGTCCGTAAACGCAACAGGGAACAGTTCATTTCACCCCACTGTGTTGCAAAACTTGACGCATTGTTTGCATCCGCGCACAGCACACTTGATCTCAGGTTTAGACAACAACAGCTTGGCGCGTATGATTAAGCACACGCTGCTGTGCGTTCTTTTGCATGCTGTTTGAAACTTAAAATAAATCGTTTTTGTCCGATGGAAATCAAATTTTCAAAATGTTGAAGGAGTGTAGTAAAACATTGATCGGTTTGTTATTTTTCTGTTGATGATTGATCTGAATTGTAAGCAATAATTGTCATTGCTCGTAGAGTTAATGTTTCAAAGTACTGCATAACAGTATTGATGAAACAACATTGAACATACAGATAATGTTTATCTGGTTGATTCATATCAGTTTATTTGAAGGCTCTGTGCAATGTTCCAAAGACTGCAAGGATGCTGCTAAACATTTGGAAGCAGTAACACCCAGACATTAAAAAAAAAAGTGTCTACACCGAGGAATTGTCAAATAAACTCTTCTATGAATTTTTCAGCTCTTCTTTAAGAAATTGTTCATGGTAACACTCACCAAATTTGTAGTGGAATTCGTTTAAAAGTGCTTACTAAATTCATCCTGATATTTACTAAGGTATTCGTGTTGAAATTTATCTAGGGATTACACCAGGAATCTCTCAGGTTCTGTTATAAAAGCAGGATAATCGTCAACAAATTCAAACTGGATTTTCTCCAGATGTTTTTTGAGGAATACATGTAATTTTCAATTCAATTCTTCTCAAATTATCCAACAAATTCTTCATAGAGGTGCTGAAAAATGTTTGAAACAAGAAATCTCATGAGGATATCGATGAATGAGTTGATGCAAAAATTCAATTCCAGGAATCCTTGAAAAAATCTTCAGTAGACTCGATGGAAAAATGTCTGATAATATTCCTTGAAGAACCACTCGAAGTTTGGTTAATTGTGTTTACTTTAAAGATCCATTTCTCCAGAATTGTTGAATTGAGTTTCTCCAGGAATTTTTCTATACATTCTTTCGGAGTTCTTCCAGTTATTCTTCCGAAGTACCTCTGGAGCTCCACCGGTAGATTCTCAACAGTTCTTCCGAAAAAGTCTCCAGAGCTCCACCGAGAATTTGTTCTTCGGCAATTCCTTGGGACTTCATCCGGGTACTCTTAGGGAGTTTCTTCTGGAATTCCTTCGAAGCTCCACTGATTTTTTTTTCAAACGTTGCTTCCTAAATTCCTCTGGAATCCCTCCCACAATTTCTCCGGAGCTCCTCCAGGAACTGTACTGTAGTTCCTTTAGGAATTTACACGCGAATTGCTTCAAGAATCTGGCAGCTTCACCAGAAATTCTACCGCAGTTTCTCCAGGAATCCTGCCGGTTGTTCCTCCGAGAATTTTCCAAGAATATACCCGAGAGTTTTCTTGGAAGGCCTCCGGGAGTTCCTCCAAAAATTTCTTCAGGAGTTCTTCCACAAATTCCTTTGAGAGGTCCTCCAAGAATTTCTGAGGATTCCTTTCCCGGGAATTTCTTCAAAATTTTCATAGGGAGTTCCTTCAAGAATCCCTTGAGACCTCATCCTAAAATTCCTGAGTTCGTAGGAAGCCGCTATGAAGAAAATCCAATGGAATTCCCTGTAGAGCTCTGGAGGAACTCCGGAGGATATGCTGGATGGAATTCAGAAGAATTACTGCAACAATTTTGGAAGAATTTCTTGAGCAACTTCGGAGGAATTACCGTTGAAACTACGAAGGAATTACCGTTGAAGCTACGAAGCAATTCTCGGAGGAACTCTGAAGGAACCCTGGACAAATTCGTACAGAACACTTAAGGAACTCCTTAGCCGAGTGGTTAGAGTCCGCGGCTACAAAGCAAAGCCATGCTGAAGGTGTCTGGGTTCGATTCCCGGTCGGTCCAGGAACTCCGGAAGAATACCATGAGGAACTCTTGAGAAATTCGCGGAGGAACTCTGGGATATTTCACAGAGAAAATCTAGGGGAATTTCCGGAGTAACTCTTGAGGAATTCCTAGCGGAACTCCGGAGGATTTCCGATAAATTACTGCACGAACTCTGGAAAATTCCTGGAAAAACTCCGAACTTTGGCGGTAATCCGAAGAAATACCTGCTGGAAATCCAAAGGAATTTCCGGAGCAAATCTGAAGGAATTGCTTGAGGAACTCCGACAAAAATTGCATGAGGATACCTGAAAAAATTCGTAGTCTACCTCCAAAAAAATTCCTGGAGGAACACCGAAAGATTTGCCGGGGGAACTGCGGAACATTTTCTAGAGAAACTTCGAAAAAAAATTTCTGAAGGAACTATGGAGGAATCTGGCGGGGTTTGACTGTAACTCTTAATAGTTCTGATTTAACGGCTACGCAGTCTTTCAGAAAATGAAACGAGGTTTATAACTTGCCCTACGTTTTGACCCGGGGTTGGTGTCTTGAAACTTTGGAGAAATTTCTGGAGGATCTCCAAAGGAACTCCTTGAAGAACTCCGAGGATTTTCTGGAGGAACTCCGAAAGAATTCCTAGATCCATAAAGGGATTCCCGGCAAAAATTTTGAAAGAATTTTTGGAGAAATTTTTAGAGAAACTACGATGGAACTCCTTGAGAAACTCTGAAAGAATTCCTGGAGAAAATCCGAAAGAATTCTTGGAGAAACTTGGAAGCCCGGAGAACTTTGAAAAATTCCCGGTGGAGCTCTGCAGGATTTCCAGAAGGAAGTCTGTAGGAATTCCTGGAGGAATGCCCAAAACAGCTTTGAAGGAATTCCTGGAGGAACTCTTTAAAAATCCTGGAGGAGTTCCGGATGAATTGCTGGAGGAACTCCGGACAAATTGCTGAAGGAACTCCAGAAGAACTGCTGGAGATCTGCTGAGGAATTTACGAGGGCAATCTGGAAAAAATCCTGGAAGAATTTCTGAAAATACTACGGAATAACTCCAAAAGGAGCTATGAAGGAAATCCAATGGAATTCCCTGTGGAGCTCTGGAGGATAAGCTGGATACAATCCAGAAGAAGTACTGGAAAAACTCCGGAGGAATTTCTATAGCAACTCAGAAGGAATTATCGTTAAAGCTACGAAGGAATTCTCGGAGGAACTCTGAAGGAACCCTGGAAAACTTCCTAGAGAATCTCCAAAGCAAATCCCGGAGGAACTACGGAGCAATTCCAGTAGGAATTCGAAGGCGTTCTTATAGAAACTCCGGATGTGTTTCTTGAGGAACTGCGGAGGCGTTTCTAGAGGAATTTCTGGAGAAACTAAGGAGGAAATTCGGGAAAGTTAGCGTTGGAGCTCCAGAGGAACTTTTCAGGAATAACTGGATGAGGAATAGCTTGAGTACCTCCAAAGGATTTTCTGAAATAACTTTGGAAGAATTTCCAGTGGAGAATTTTCCGAGAAGTTGCTGATTGAAATCCAGATGAATTGCCTGAGGAAATGCGGAATAATTTTTGGAAGGATTTGAAAAAAATCCTGGAGGAACTCCGGAAGAACTTCACGAGGAACTCTTGAGGAATTCCGGGAAGGAAGTCTAGAGGAGTTCCCGAAGAAACTCTTGAGACATTTCCTGAGAAATTCTGCAGAAATCCTCGAAGGGAATTTAGGGAATTTTTTGAAGTAGCTTCAGAAGAATTCCTTGTGGAACTCTGGAGCATTTCCAAGGAATTATTTGAGGAACTCTGGATAATTCCTGGAGAAATTCCGAAAAAAGGAGGAACCACGGAAGAAATGCGAAGGAATTCCTTGTAGAGCTTCAAAAGAATTCCCGGAGAAATATTTGGAATTTCTCCAGAGGCATTTCTGAAGGAAATTCCTTAAGGAAATCCTCGGCGAGGAATATCTAGAGAAAATTCCCACAGAAATTCCTAGGAGAAATCCCTAGATGAATTTCCTGGAGCAAATCCTTGGAGGAAATTCTGGATGAATTTCTGTAGCTAATCTCCAGAGCTATTAATGGAGGGATTTCGGAGGAATTGATGTAAGAAATCCCCGAAGAAAATTATGAACAAAATTCATTTATTTGGTTAACATCTACACAGATAACACTGAATCAACAATTTCACGCCACAATACTCGGTTCGTGGCCGCATCTCTCCATCCTCGGTTCTGCCCCACGCTCGCCAAATCGATACGCACTTGATCCGCCCACCTAGCTCGCTGCGCTCCACGCCTTCTTGTACCAACCGGATCCGAAGCGAACACCATCTTTGCAGGGTTGCTGTCCGGCATTCTTGCAACATGCCCTGCCCATCGTATCCTTCCAGCTTTGGCCACCTTCTGGATACTGGGTTCGCCGTAGAGTTGGGCGAGCTCGTGGTTCATCCTTCGCCGCCACACACCGTTCTCCTGCACACCGCCGAAGATCGTCCTAAGCACCCGACGTTCGAAGACTCCAAGTGCTTGCAGGTCCTCCTCGAGCATCGTCCACGTTTCATGCCCGTAGAGGACTACCGGCCTTATGAGCGTTTTGTACATGGTACATTTGGTGCGGGCGTGAATCTTTTTTGACCGCAGCTTCTTCTGGAGGCCATAGTAGGCCCGACTTCCACTGATGATGCGCCTTCGTATTTCACGGCTAACGTTATTGTCAGCCGTCATCAAGGATCCAAGGTAGACGAACTCGTCGACCACCTCAAACGTATCCCCGTCTATCGTAACACTGCTACCTAGGCGAGCCCTGTCGCGCTCGGCCCCACCAGCTAGCATGTACTTTGTCTTGGCCGCATTCACCACCAGTCCAACTTTTGCTGCCTCGCGTTTCAGGCGGGTGTACAGGTCTGCCACCTTTTCAAATGTTCGGCCGACGATGTCCATATCATCCGCGAAGCAAACAAATTGACTGGATCTCGTAAAAATCGTACCCCGGCTGTTAAGCTCGGCTCTCCGCATAACACCTTCTAGCGCAATATTGAACAACAGGCACGAAAGTCCATCACCTTGTCGTAGTCCCCGGTGGGATCCAAACGAACTGGAGTGTTCGCCTGAAACCTTCACACAATTTTGCACACCTTCCATCGTCGCTCTTATCAGTCTCGTGAGCTTCCCGGGAAAGCTGTTCTCGTCCATGATTTTCCATAGCTCTACGCGATCGATACTGTCGTATGCCGCCTTGAAATCGGTGAAAAGGTGATGCGTTGGGACCTGGTATTCACGACATTTTTGGAGGATTTGCCGTACAGTAAAGATCTGGTCCGTTGTCGATCGGCCGTCAACGAAGCCGGCTTGATAACTTCCCACGAACTCGTTTACTACGGGTGACAAACGACGGAAGATGATCTGGGATAATACTTTGTAGGCCGCATTTAGAATGGTGATCGCTCGAAAGTTCTCACAGTCTAACTTGTCGCCTTTCTTGTAGATTGGGCAGATTACCCCTTCCTTCCACTCCTCCGGTAGCTGTTCTGTTTCCCAGATTGTGCCTATCAGCCGGTGCAGACAAATGGCCAGCCTTTCCGGACCCATCTTTATGAGTTCAGCTCCGATACCATCCTTACCAGCAGCTTTATTGTTCTTGAGCTGGTGAATGGCATCCTTAACCTCCCTCAAAGTGGGGGCTGGTTGGTTTCCATCTTCCGCAGTACTGACGAAGGCATTTCCTCCGTTGTCCCGTCCTTCATTGCCTGTGCTCTCAGCACCATTCAGGTGCTCGTCGAAGTGCTGCTTCCACCTTTCGATCACCTCACGCTCGTCCGTCAGAATGCTCCCATCCTTATCCCTGCACATCTCGGCTCGCGGCACGAAGCCGTTGCGGAATGCGTTGAGCTTCTGATAGAACCTACGCGTTTCCTGAGACCGGCACAGCTGTTCCATCTCCTCGCACTCCGTCTCCTCCAGGCGGCGTTTTTTCTCCCGAAAGAGGCGGGTCTGCTGTTGCCGTTTCTGTTTATAGCGTTCCACGTTCTGCCGGATCCCTTGCTGCAGCATGACCGCCCGCGCTGCATACTTCTCCTTCAAAACCTCCTGGCACTCCTCGTCGAACCAATCGTTCCGTCGACTCCGTCCCACGTACCCGACGTTGCTCTCAGCTGCATCGTTGATGGCTGCTTTAACTGTTCTCCAGCAGTCCTCAAGAGGGGCTTCGTCCAGCTCACCCTCATCCGGTAATGCAGCCTCGAGTTGCTGCGCGTATGCCGCTGCGACATCCGGTTGCTTGAGCCGCTCTAGGTCATACCGGGGCGGCCGTCGGTACCGTACGTTGTTAACGACGGAGAATTTTGGGCGCAGTTTGACCATCACCAGATAGTGGTCAGAGTCGATGTTAGCGCCACGATAGGTCCTGACGTCGATTATGTCGGAGAAGTGCCGACCATCAATCAGAACGTGGTCGATTTGCGATTCTGTCTGCTGTGGTGATCTCCAGGTGTATCGGTACGGAAGGCTGTGCTGGAAGTAGGTGCTACGAATGGCCATATTCTTGGAGGCGGCAAAATCAATTAGTCGTAGGCCGTTCTCGTTCGTCAGCCGGTGGGCGCTGAACTTTCCAATCGTCGGTCTGAATTCCTCCTCCTGGCCAACCTGAGCGTTTAGATCTCCTATGATGATTTTGACGTCGTGGCTTGGGCAACTGTCGTACTCGCGTTCAAGCTGCGCGTAAAAAGCGTCTTTATCATCATCAGTGCTTCCGGAGTGAGGGCTGTGCACGTTTATTATGCTGAAGTTGAAGAACTGGCCTTTGATCCTCAACTTGCACATTCTCTCATTGATCGGCCACCACCCGATCACGCGCCTCTGCATATCACCCATCACTATAAAAGCTGTTCCCAGCTCATGTGTATTGCCGCAGCTCTGGTAGATGGTATGGTTACCTCTAAACGTTCGCACCATTGATCCCTTCCAACACACTTCCTGCAACGCTACGATGCCGAATCCACGGTCCTTCAGCACGTCGGCGAGTATGCGTGTGCTCCCGATGAAGTTGAGAGATTTACAGTTCCACGTACCGAGCTTCCAATCGCTAGTCCCTTTACGTCGCTGTGGTCTTCGCCGATTGTCCCGGTTCGTATTCTCTCGTTGATTATTCGTTGCTTGATTTTTTTACGGTTGGCTTGCAGGGCCTGACACCAACCCCCTAGATTTCCGGAGGACCATTCCCCCTAAATGTTCGGAGGACCATAGTGCGCAGTTTAGCTTAGAGTCCTTCTCTGGCACTCGGACGATGATCAGCCGCCCCTGACATGGGGAACAGACGCTGTTGTGAGCCGCTCCTAACATGGAGTACAGACGCTCAAGGTTTGCAGAAGCAAAAGCAAAAGCAAACCCCCCCTTCCCTGTCAGCATACGACCAAAGTTCCCACCGGGGGTTGGTTACCCGATCTTCCCTAAGGTTACTCGTACCCCGGCCAGTACCGCGAGGAGGTAGGGATAGGAGTTGCTGGGCAAGAGGCTAAGGACCGCACAAAGGGGTCTATTTTATTCCTTCAGGTACGCGAGGTACCAATGGTACGCCATGCCCAGCCATTTACCAACCAACAAAATCTCTGGATGAAATTCCCGGATCAATTCTTGGAGGAAATACTTAGGTCTTAGACGAGTTCTTGGAGGAAATCTCCGAAGGAATTCCTAGGGAAAACCCCGGCGGAATTTCTGAAGATATCCCTGGAAAGTTTTCTGAAACAAATTCTGAAAGAAATACCCGGAGAAATCGCTATTGGGAATTCCCTGAGGAATTCGTTGAGAAAATCCCGGAGTAATTCTTGGAGGATATCTGATGCAAATCCCAAACATTTCCTGGAGGAAATCTCCGGAAAAATTCTCAGAAAAATCGCCGATATAACTTCTGAAGAGTGAGAATTCATCCACAGAGGAATTCCTAAAGACAATCTCCGGAGGAATTCTTGGAAAACATTTCCGGAGGAATTTCTGGAGGAAATCCCAGGAGGAATTTCGAGAGAAAATCCCAGGAGGAATTTCGGGAGGAAATCCCCGGAGGTGCTACTTGAGGTACCTCTCGTAGCAATTCCTAGAGGTAATCCCTGGAGGAATTCCAAAAACAAATTGCTGAAGAAATTCCTGGAGAAAATCCCCAGAGGAGTTCTTGGGGGAATCCCCGGAGGAATTTATAGAGCAAATTGCCAGACGAGTTTCTGGAGGAAATCCTCGGCGGAATTGCTATTACAGATCTCCTGGGGATTCCCTGGAGAAAATCTCCGAATGAGTTTTTGAGGGATATCCCCGTAGGAATCGTTGAAATTGCCGAAGAAATTCCTGGGTGAAATTTCCAAAGAAACTTCTGTGGGAAATCTCCGGATAACCTCTCTGAAAAAATGCCCGAAAGAATTTCTTGACAAAATCTTTTGAAGAAATTCCTGGATAAATTAACCGGAATTTTTGGTGGAAATCAACGGAGGAATTCTTGGAAAAAATCTATGGTGCAAATCCCCAGCGAAATTTCTGGAGCAGATCCCGGATAAATTGACTGAAAAACTCCCAAAAAGAATTCCTATTGGAAAGCCCCTAAGAAATTCCTGGAGAAAATCCTCGGACAAATTCCTGGAGCACATTTAACACCGAGGAATTGTAAAATGAGGGATATACTACAAAATCAAATATTAGTCGCAGTGGTTTATGTTCCGAACAGAAAAATATTCTTAAACTGCTTGATTTGTTTTTGTGTTATAGTTCCTTAATTCCTTTTTTCAGAAAAATGGAAGGTATTTTGTGAGCACCATTATGAATGCCACTACATCCATTTACAATTCCTGGTTGTAGGCATGCAAGAATTGCTAGGAAAATATCTGGATTTATTTCTGAACTACTTTCTTAAGGCATTCTTGAAAAATTCATTGAGCTGAGGAAACTTTCAACATAATTTCCAGGTTATTTTCGAACGAATCATTAAAAAAAAATGATGAAAAATTCCTGGCAAAATGTTTTAAAACATTTCTGTAAATATTCTTGGAAGAATTTTTTTAAAAATATCCTGGAAGTATCTTTGAACATAAAATCCATGATGAATTTTGAGATATGTTAAGATGGATGCTAAAAACATTTATTATCATAAAATCCTTAGGGAAATTTTAAAATTTTTTTTTTTTGCAAAGCATGTCAATTTCACATTTGACACGAATCATGTTAATTTGCAGTACGTCACCATTTTTAAAGTGTACATCTCATTCAATGGCTAACGCAGTGAATGTGTAACAGGTAGAATAAATCTAGAAATGGATTTATAATATCGCAAAGACACTGTCAGCTATTCGCAGGAATTTCTTAGGGGCTTCTTTTGGGGACTTTTTCAGTGAATTTATCCGGGATCTACTCCAGAAATTTCGCTGAGGATTTGCACCAGAGATTTTTTTCAAGAATTCCTCCGGTGATTTCCACCAAAAACTCCGGTTATTTTATCAAGGAATTTCTTCAAAAGATTTTGTCAAGAAATTCTTTCGGGCATTATTTTAGAGAATTTATCCGGAGATTTCCCACAAAAATTTCTTCGGAAATTTCACCCAGGAATTTCTTCGGCAATTTCAACGATTTTTACGTGGATATCCCTCAAGAACTCATTCGGAGATTTTCTCCAAGAAATCCCCAGGAGATCTGTAATAGCAATTCCGCCGAGGATTTCCTCCAGAAACTCGTTTGGCAATTTGCTCTATGAATTCCTCCGGGGATTCCCCCAAGAACTCCCCCGGAGATTTTCTCCAGCAATTTGTTTTGGGAATTCCTCCGGGGATTACCTCCAGGAATTGCTACGAGAGGTACCTCAAGTAGCAACTCCGGGGATTTCCTTCCGAAATTCCTCCTGGGATTTCCTCCAGAAATTCCTCCGGAAATGTTTTCCAAGAATTCCTCTGGAGATTTTCTTTAGGAATTCCTCTGTGGATGAATTCTCTCTCTCCAGAAATTATATCGGGGATTTTTCAGAGAATTTTTCCGGAGATTTCCTCCAGGAAATTTTTGGGATTTGCATCAGATATCCTCCAAGAATTACTCCGGGGTTTTCTCAACGAATTCCTCAGGGATTTCTCCGGGTATTTCTTTCAGAATTTGTTTCAGAAAACTTTCCAGGGATATCTTCAGAAATTCCGCCGGGGTTTTCCCCTAGGAATTCCTTTGGAGATTTCCTCCAAGAACTCGTCTAAGACCTAAGTATTTCCTCCAAGAATTGATCCGGGAATTTCATCCAGAGATTTTGTCCATAATTTTCTTCGTGGATTTCTTACATCAATTCCTCCGAAATCCCTCCATTAATAGCTCTGGAGATTAGCTACAGAAATTCATCCAGAATTTCCTCCAAGGATTTGCTCCAGGAAATTCATCTAGGGATTTCTCCTAGGAATTTCTGTGGGAATTTTCTCTAGATATTATTCGCCGAGGATTTCCTTCAGGAATTTCCTTCAGAAATGCCTCTGGAGAAATTCCAAATATTCCTCCGGGAATTCTTTTGAAGCTCTACAAGGAATTCCTTCGCATTTCTTCCGTGGTTCCTCCTTTTTTCGGAATTTCTCCAGGAATTATCCAGAGTTCCTCAAATAATTCCTTGGAAATGCTCCAGAGTTCCACAAGGAATTCTTCTGAAGCTACTTCAAAAAATTCGAGGATTTCTGCAGAATTTCTCAGGAAATGTCTCAAGAGTTTCTTCGGGAACTCCTCTAGACTTCCTTCCCGGAATTCCTCAAGAGTTCCTCGTGAAGTTCTTCCGGAGTTCCTACAGGATTTTTTTCAAATCCTTCCAAAAATTATTCCGCATTTCCTCAGGCAATTCCTTTGGATTTCAATCAGCAACTCCTCGGAAATTTCTCCGGATTTCCACTGGAAATTCTTCCAAAGTTATATCCTTTGGAGGTACTCTAGCTATTCCTCATCCAGTTATTCCTGAAAAGTTCCTCTGGAGCTCCAACGCTAACTCCTCCGAATTTCCTCCTTAGCTTCTCCAAAAATTCCTCTAGAAACGCCTCCGGAGTTCCTTAAAGAACACATCCGGAGTTTCTATAAGAACGCCTTCGAATTCCTACAGGAATTGCTCCGTAGTTCCTCCGGGATTTGCTTTGGAGATTCTCAAGGAACTTGTCCAGGGTTCCTTCAGAGTTCCTCCGAGAATTCCTTCGTAGCTTTAACGATAGATCCTTCTGAGTTGCTGTAGAAATTCCTCCGGAGTTTTCCAGTACTTCTTCTGGATTGTATCCAGCTTATCCTCCAGAACTCCACAGGGAATTCCATTGTATTTCCTTCATAGCTCCTTTCAGAGTTATTCCATAGTAGTTTCAGAAATTCTTCCAGGATTTTTTCCAGATTACTCTCGTAAATTCCTCAGCAGATCTTCAGCAGTTCTTCTGGAGTTCCTTCAGCAATTTGTCCGGAGTTCCTCCAACAATTCATCCGGAATTCCTCCAGGATTTTTTTAAGAGTTCCTCCAGGAATTCCTTCAGAGCTGTTTTGGGCATTCATCCAGGAATTCCTGCAGACTTCCTTCTGGAAATCCCCCAGAGCTCCACCGGGAATTTTTCAAAGTTCTCCGGGCTTCCAAGTTTCTCCAGGAATTCTTTCGGATTTTCTCCAGGAATTCTTTCAGAGTTTCTCAAGGAGTTCCATCGTAGTTTCTCTAGAAATTTCTCCAAGAATTCTTTCGAAATTTTCGCCGGGAATCCCTTTATGGATCTAGGAACTATTTCGGAGTTCCTCCAGAAAATCATCGGAGTTCTTCAAGGAGTTCCTTTGGAGATCCTCCAGAAATATCTCCAAAGTTCCAAGACACCAACCCCGGGTCGAAACGTAGGACAAGTTATAAACCTTGTTTCATTTTCTGAAAGACTGCGTAGCCGTTAAATCAGAACGATTAAGAGTTACAGTCAAACCCAGCCAGATTCCTCCAGGATTTCCTCAATAGTTCCTTCAGGATTTTGTTTCGAAGTTTCTCTAGAAAATATTCCACAATTCCTCCAGGAATTCTTTTGGAGGTCCGCTACGAATTTCTTCAGAGTTCCTCATGGAATTTTTGTCGGAGTTCCTCAAGCAATTCCTCCAGGAATTTTCCAGAGTTCGTGCAGTAATTTATCGGAAATCCTCCGGAGTTCCGCTAGAAATTCCTCAAGAGTTACTCCGGAAATTCCCCTAGATTTTCTCTGTGAAATATCCCAGAGTTCCTCCGCGAATTTCTCAAGAGTTCCTCATGGTATTCTTCCGGAGTTCCTGGACCGACCGGGAATCGAACCCAGACACCTTCAGCATGGCTTTGCTTTGTAGCCGCGGACTCTAACCACTCGGCTAAGGAGTTCCTTAAGTGTTCTGTACGAATTTGTCCAGGGTTCCTTCAGAGTTCCTCCGAGAATTGCTTCGTAGCTTCAACGGTAATTCCTTCGTAGTTTCAACGGTAATTCCTCCGAAGTTGCTCAAGAAATTCTTCCAAAATTGTTGCAGTAATTCTTCTGAATTCCATCCAGCATATCCTCCGGAGTTCCTCCAGAGCTCTACAGGGAATTCCATTGGATTTTCTTCATAGCGGCTTCCTACGAACTCAGGAATTTTAGGATGAGGTCTCAAGGGATTCTTGAAGGAACTCCCTATGAAAATTTTGAAGAAATTCCCGGGAAAGGAATCCTCAGAAATTCTTGGAGGACCTCTCAAAGGAATTTGTGGAAGAACTCCTGAAGAAATTTTTGGAGGAACTCCCGGAGGCCTTCCAAGAAAACTCTCGGGTATATTCTTGGAAAATTCTCGGAGGAACAACCGGCAGGATTCCTGGAGAAACTGCGGTAGAATTTCTGGTGAAGCTGCCAGATTCTTGAAGCAATTCGCGTGTAAATTCCTAAAGGAACTACAGTACAGTTCCTGGAGGAGCTCCGGAGAAATTGTGGGAGGGATTCCAGAGGAATTTAGGAAGCAACGTTTGAAAAAAAAATCAGTGGAGCTTCGAAGGAATTCCAGAAGAAACTCCCTAAGAGTACCCGGATGAAGTCCCAAGGAATTGCCGAAGAACAAATTCTCGGTGGAGCTCTGGAGACTTTTTCGGAAGAACTGTTGAGAATCTACCGGTGGAGCTCCAGAGGTACTTCGGAAGAATAACTGGAAGAACTCCGAAAGAATGTATAGAAAAATTCCTGGAGAAACTCAATTCAACAATTCTGGAGAAATGGATCTTTAAAGTAAACACAATTAACCAAACTTCGAGTGGTTCTTCAAGGAATATTATCAGACATTTTTCCATCGAGTCTACTGAAGATTTTTTCAAGGATTCCTGGAATTGAATTTTTGCATCAACTCATTCATCGATATCCTCATGAGATTTCTTGTTTCAAACATTTTTCAGCACCTCTATGAAGAATTTGTTGGATAATTTGAGAAGAATTGAATTGAAAATTACATGTATTCCTCAAAAAACATCTGGAGAAAATCCAGTTTGAATTTGTTGACGATTATCCTGCTTTTATAACAGAACCTGAGAGATTCCTGGTGTAATCCCTAGATAAATTTCAACACGAATACCTTAGTAAATATCAGGATGAATTTAGTAAGCACTTTTAAACGAATTCCACTACAAATTTGGTGAGTGTTACCATGAACAATTTCTTAAAGAAGAGCTGAAAAATTCATAGAAGAGTTTATTTGACAATTCCTCGGTGTAGACACTTTTTTTTTAAATGTCTGGATGCATCCCTGAATTAATTTCTCGAGATATTCTTGAATAGTTAATAGGGCTGGGGAAACTTCTAGCAAAGTTTCTAGGTTATTTTTGAATGAATCATTAAACAATTTAACTCCTGGCGTTAACAGTTGAATGAGATTCACAGTAAAATTGGGACTGGGATACACTCAAAGCTTTTAAGTATCGTAAGCGTGTTACTGCTTCCAAATGTTTAGCAGCATCCTTGCAGTCTTTGGAACATTGCACAGAGCCTTCAAATAAACTGATATGAATCAACCAGATAAACATTATCTGTATGTTCAATGTTGTTTCATCAATACTGTTATGCAGTACTTTGAAACATTAACTCTACGAGCAATGACAATTATTGCTTACAATTCAGATCAATCATCAGCTTAGCTTAGCTTAGCTTAGACTGACTACACATATCAATGGTTGCTATTCCGTGATTGACCGAAGTCAGTGAAAATGCACAAAGAATCAACTAGAAGTTCGGCTGGGATTGGCCATAATCTTCTTCAGTGTGCATAATTCAGTGCCTCTATTTATACAGGGTCAATAACGGCGCCGGCCACGTCCTTGCAGTCAGGTGGGATTGGGGGAAGGAATGTTAGTGTGTAACCTTTGCTTTTTGGAGACCGTGTTTGCCTCTGCATCTCCACAAAGGTTACTGGGAGGGATGTTTGTTAATGGGGAGGATCGTTGGGTCATAGGATTCACTTTGATAAGCGATTAGACCATGATAAACAATGATTGTGATATATACATGCTTATAGGTAAATATAATATTTTCATTTGATATGAACAATTTCTATGTAGAGGAAAATTATGCCGACACTTGAGGTGACGAACCATTCAAAGTTTGTTGAAAAAATACCTAAATGTAATATTCCTACAGCTGTCAGGACGAAAGCATGTGTTATTATATTTTACTCATTTGAAAAGAAACAAAAAACTCGATTGGTTGGGACATCATAGAACACTCTTATTCTTATGCCGACACTTACAGTTGCGAACCATACAAAGTTTGTTGAATAAAGTGAACCTTTCGCAAGTCTACACTTGTAGTGTCGAACCATTCAAAGTTTTTTTAATTACAAAAACAAAGGTATATAAGAGGTGTTCTGAAAAAGAAATGTTAAACATAAATAAATCATGAATCAAGGTTTGTGTCGACACTCACAGTGACGAACCATCCATAGTTTGTTGAAAAATCATATTTACATCCCACCATTGTAACGATTGAATGTGCAGTCATACATATTTTATAGATTAGAAATAGTAGCATGAAACGAGCTCACCAATTGATCCGTTATCCTTGACTGAGCCGCCACAATCCACTTTCGGCTTCACTCGTTTGCTCGGCTATAAAAAAGCACTCAGGAAAAAAAAATAAGCGCGCGACCCAAAAAGAATAAAAAAAAAAAAAAAAAAAAAAAAACTGTTCGGGCTTCCTTGACGCACTGCCCAGGAGCAAGCGTCAAGGTCGAAGGATCAAACAGAACTAACCGATCGCGGCACTTTTTCAGTTACTCCAACCGAACTCACCGATCACGCCACTTTTTCACTTACTAGACCAACGCGCGACATGTTTGATCCTGCCCTCGTCGCTCGCCCCGGCAAAGGCAAGTGTCAAGGTCGAAAGATCAAACAGAACTAACCGATCGCGGCACTTTTTCACTTTCTTCAACCGAACTCACCGATCACACCACTTTTTCACTTACTAGACCAACGCGCGACATGTTTGATCCTGCCCTCGTCGCTCGCCCCGGCAAAAGCAAGTGTCAAGGTCGAAAGATCAAACAGAACTAACCGATCGCGGCACTTTTTACTTTCTTCAACCGAACTCACCGATCACGCCACTTTTTTCTGCCCAGCAAAACGCGCGAAAACGAAACACAAACTCCCGGCGTCCCGCAAACGCACGAAACTCTGCTTACAATTCAGATCAATCATCAACAGAAAAATAACAAACCGATCAATGTTTTACTACACTCCTTCAACATTTTGAAAATTTGATTTCCATCGGACAAAAACGATTTATTTTAAGTTTCAAACAGCATGCAAAAGAACGCACAGCAGCGTGTGCTTAATCATACGCGCCAAGCTGTTGTTGTCTAAACCTGAGATCAAGTGTGCTGTGCGCGGATGCAAACAATGCGTCAAGTTTTGCAACACAGTGGGGTGAAATGAACTGTTCCCTGTTGCGTTTACGGACCAAAATTTATGACCCAAAGTGGCGTGTTCAAATCAAAATTACAAGAGAACGCGTAGAGATAGCAGTTTGGTGTCAAAGAACGAATTGTAGAGCAGCTTGAAGCACACAACTTTGCTTAAGACAAGCATGAAATTTATTACGCATTTTTTAAAGTAAACTGACAAAAACAAGAGAAAAATCACTACCTTTGAACTTATTTGCTCTTAAAAATGAATTTATTTGCAAAACCCATTAGATGTAAAGTTGTTAGTAGATTGGAAATTTAATTAGCTTTCAAATGGAAGTAAGAGAATTGAGATGCGTTGAACTATTCCAAAGTTATAACCACTTAAAGGCAAACATATCCTAAAACATTGAATGTTTAATAACTCGGTAACAGTTAAGAATTGACCATATCCGTAGAACGATTTTTTTCATCTAACATGGTCCTCTATCACCCCTTAAAATGTCTGCACTCACGAACCTAACACCCTGTATAGAGAGAAACGGATTTTATTTGATTTGAATCACAAGAGCTGCCCAAACATTTAAAGAAAAGCAACCATATTGTTGTTATCATCTGGCGCTTTATTCCCGCAAAGAACAGAAAAATAAAGAAATGTAACAGTTTTAGAAGTAAACTTTTCATTTCTCTTATCCGTTCAACAGTCAGTTTCAGCAGGCACTGAATCTTTCAAAACGATATGGACAATATTTTACTTGAACAATATTGTTATAAAATTGAGATGATAACTATTAATTATGATTCCTGTTTAGTTGTTTAGCGATTTTTTAAGAGATCATATATTTTCGTTATACCTTCCGTAATGATTCCCAAAACCCTTTTTTAAAGGTCATACCGTTGTAATTTCTGAACACTTTTATTTAAGTTGGCACCATACAAAAAATTGTTAGTAAAATGCATATCTACTTCAAGGAGGCTCCAGATTTCCTGACACATTCTGCAATAGAAATAGAAAGTTTTCATTAATACTATATTGAATTACATGCCACAATTTGACCAAAAATCAAACGAGATATAGAAGCAACTCCTACTCAAGAGTTTATTGTCTACTGCGTTCTTGTACGAATTTGGGTCGCTTTCAATTGTATACAATTCATTGTCGCCGACGCGGACTTACCTGGATTGACCCAGAAATTGTCCTTAATGTCCTACAAAGCAATTCTGTCCATAAACCACGTTATTTGGTTCTTGTACACACATTTTTCAACCGTAGTCTTAATGACTACTTTTTTTTCTAAATATCTATCCAGATAATTGAACCATAAATTTATTAAATGATTATAATAAATTCAAGGTATCAGGTGCATTCTGTTGTCCAACAACCATCATATATTCAGCTGTATCAGCTCACTGGAATAATATTTCCTTATCTTACGTAGAACTATGCTGAATTAGGTGAAACAATATTTCCGGAATATATTAGGGCGTTGTTCTCGAGAAGATCTATGTGAAGTGGTATTTAGTTACACAGGGACTTTGATACAGCTTAATAGCATCTACATGATCTACATGAAATACGGCCAAATTTACTTCAGATCGTGAATAAAGCTTAGAAATTTCGACTGATGGCCTTCAGGGCATTTGGATGCACCTGGTCTACTTAGGATTAGATCAGGGCGATCTGAGTTACGGTCAAATAACTTCAAGGCATAAATACTCGGAAATTCCAAACGATGTCATACATGGCGCCAAGTAAACGTTGTTTACATGAGATAAGGTCGAATAATTCGAGGGCGTTGACACAGCTTAGAGTTTTCAATAGTTGTCCTTAGGACATAATGGTGTACACTCTTAAAAATAATAAAAATCACTCCGGTCGTAATTCATATTATGACTGAATGACACATGATGTACAGTTGTGTTCAGAATAATAGTAGTGAAAGCCAATTTTCATACAAAATGCTCAACTTTGGCCTGCTGTAACTTTGTTTCCATATTAGCAATATGCATGAAATATTGTCAGTGAACTACAAATATACTCAATTTCATTATCACAAGATTTGAAAATTTTCACACTACCGGCTAAAGAGTATAGCACCAGGTGAAATCGCTCAAAATAATAGTAGTTTTAATAATTTAAATATCTGCTGTATTTTAAGTTTTTTAATTTTTCTTTATTCATTGTTTCATCCATTTCTACCCAAGCTATAAATGTATAAACAAGCCATGACGTTTGGTCGAAAGTACATTTGGTCGAATGGATATTTCGTCGAATGGACATTTGGTCGAAAAGGTTTAGTTGCAAAAGAAAGCATATGATATTTGGTCGAACCGACATTTCGTTGAAAGGATAGTGGCCGAATCTAAATCGTATGGAAACAGAGTTTTACGTTTAGTCTGGCTATAGTCGAGAATAGCATTTTGTCGCTAATACAAGAGAAATTGAATAATTTAATAAGTATCAGCCATACTAATAAACTCTATACGATTAGCAAATTTTTGTTATTCAATTTGATAGACGCTTTCCAAACATATAGCTCAACCTCGCGTTTTCAATGTTCATGCTGCTTTTTCGTTCAGGCATGTTCTGTATTTTGAAATAAGTTGATCTTAAAAAGAAGCGAACTAACTTTTGTCTCTTCAGTTAGCTCGTCTTCCTTTACCCGATATATAAAATCAGCACAATTTTCATTTTTAATAATTCAATGCTTCTACTGCAAACTATGTTATTCACCCGAGGTCATCAAAGCCATATATTTGCTTGAGGAATGTTATTAAGCTGGAAGTAACATGAGCCAATTGGCCATAAGCAGAGTTACCGACACCTAACATTCTCTTCGCCATAAAGGTTTTCCCTAAAGAAATGTATTCCTGCCGTTTTAATTATGATTTCCGCATTCAAAAATCTTACCCATTACCGCAAGCTGCAAGATCCAGAATTCAAAGAAAGATTCCAAGTACTCTCTCCACATTCTTTCATCAGATGAAGATCAGCAGTTCGTTACAAAGAACGATGACTTTTAAAAAGAATAATAAATAATGCAAGTAATATGTTTACAGCGTTGAG
The DNA here is from genome assembly GCF_002204515.2 of Aedes aegypti. NCBI lineage: Eukaryota > Metazoa > Arthropoda > Insecta > Diptera > Culicidae > Aedes > Aedes aegypti. The sequence goes on from NC_035108.1 coordinate 148,589,976, forward strand.
TAATAAAATAAAAACTTGTTGAGCAGGTTTTCCAAGAATGATGATATTTTCAAAGAATAATAAATTTATGATGCTAAATATTTCAGTCAATGTATAAATCTATTTTAAAAAAATATTTCTAAAAAATGCATATAATCAAAAGATGTATGGAATTATGGAATATGGAAAAAACTACAAAAAATGTCCCATTTTTTATTCAACAACAGGTTTTCAGGTTTGATTCAGATTACTCAAAATAATACATTATCACACCAACTTTTCAAAACTTAGAAAACAACAAATAATTTCACCAACCATTTAAAAATAAGCTTTCAACCAAATTTCCGTTCAACTAAACGTCATTCCAGCAAAAAAAAAGGTTCCAAAGCAATTCGATTAAATGTCCATTCGACCAGATGTCCTTTCGACCAAATGTACTTTCGACTTAATGTCATTCGACCAAACGTCATTCGACCAAATGTCATTCGACGAAATGTCCTAAAGCCAGATAGCCGTAGCGGTAAACGCGCAGCTATTCAGTAAGACCAAGCTGAGGGTCGTGGGTTCGAATCCCACCGTCATCGTGCAAAAGTTTGGGTTCACCTAAACTTACTTAAATCTGTGAAATCACAAACCAATCATGTACGCGCCATTATTTGCGCTCAAAAAAGCTTTAAACTATTAAAATCGGTTGAAAAATGGCAAACATATTGACAAAAATGATGTGCGTGCGGCTCAGGTGAACCCAAACTTTTGCACGATGCCTTGACTGACTGTTTCATTGATTTTGAATACTTTCCAGATTTTTCCGTAAAAAAATCGTGGGGTCTCTTCAAAGAATATAAGATTACGATTCTCATGACACTTTGATTTAAAATTTTAATCGGTCCAAAGCTGAGGAAATTAAATATGATTTTTCAGTGTGTTTTTTAAAAAATGTATCAACTTTAAATAAAAATTTAGTATACAAAATTTGAAAAATGTTTTTGGAAAAATACATACGAAGTAAGAATTTGCCTTTCGAATGCGGCTTAAAGAGTTTCAATTGGACGTGTAATCACAGAGATATGGACTGAACAATTTTGTATGTTTTTGAGGGGGTGAACCGAAACTTTTCACGGGAGTGTATCTTCGTACCTGCCACACGATATACGCATGCGAAAATGGTCATTGGCATTGTAAGCTCTCAGTTAAAAACTGTGGAAGTGCTCTAGGAACATTAAGCTGAGAAGCAGGCTCTGTCCCAGTGGGGACGTAACGCCAGGAAGAATAAGAAGCCAATTTTTTATAAAATTGATGTTGAACAAAAATTTACAAAAGAAAAACTACTATTATTTTGAGCTATTTCACTTGGTGCTTAACTTTTAAGCCGGTAGTGTGAAATTATTCAAATTTTGTGAAAATGAAATTGAGTATATTTGTAGTTCACTGCCAAAATTTCATGCCGATTTCTCATAAGGAAACAAAATTACAGCATGCCAAAGTTGAACATTTTGTATGAAAATCGGCTTTCATTCTGTAAGTGATGAAATGACGTGAAAATGGGTTCTGAAAGATGTAGTGAAAGAAAAATGTAATTTTATATGATGAAGGACATAAAAACGATGCCGCTATGATTGACATTTCCCAAATCAGACACAATCGTATTTGAAATGAGACACAATGTTACGTCATTTGGCTCCCTTCTTTTATGTGCATCCAAAAGACGTAAAATCACATGATTTTTTCGGTGTGTACCTGATGTACTTAGGATAAAGGCAAATTACTCCAGGGTGTTGATACAACTTGGACATTAAATCAATGTCTACAAGGGGCTTGAGATGCAGTTAAGCTACGTGGGATAAGCTCAAATTACTCCAGGGCGTTATAGCTTATAATTGATGTCCTACATGGCGTCAAGAGGTTTCAGATCTTCGTGGCCAAAGCTGATGTCTTACAGGGCGTCAAGATTCACCTGATCTACGAAAGATAAGGTCAGATATCTGCAGGGTGTTCATACATCTTGGAATTTTTAAATAATGTCATCTGGGCGGTAAAGTGCATCTTATCATTGTCAGCTTATTCCAGGGCTCATGCCTTACAGGGCGTTCAGATGCACCTGGTCTACGTATAGTAAAGTAAAATTACTCCAGGGCGTTGATATAGCTTGAAAATGTCTATCGATGTCTTACAGGGCGTTATGATGCACATGATCTCGCATTGATTAATCACTCTTCCTATATTTTCCATGAATCGGCAAAAATTGTAAACTAAATCTGAGAAAAGCTTCTTAGTCGTCGACTAAGCGCGACTTAGCAGGAGGACAGGGCTGGAAACGTCATGTGAAAAGGCCTCTAGCGTATGTGCGTTTCTATGTAACGAGTAGCGAATCAGGCCATGCATGTAACCCATTGCCGGAATGACAACAATTTGTACTTTTTTTCCATTTCGAGAGAGATTCGCGATAAGGGCCTATCTGACAATTCAGTAACAATGAGAAAATAACCAATGAAATTCTCATGTGCAATTTTTAATCCCAATTGGAGAAAATATACTCAAACCTTAACCTTTTCACTTTAATACACATTTTATAAACCTAGTTTTAAAATCATCATCAATACCACACACATCTCCTAAAATTTCCCTAGCTATTTCACACTAAAAATATATTATAAGGTTTCGCCTTAAACGCACTCAAGAATGCCAGTATCGCCCAATGTTATGAGCCTGTAATCGATATTATTTTCAGTGTCGCCTATTACTTTTGCGCCGTGTTTACATTCTGGTTTCAATTAAGCCCGCCATGTACGCCTTGTTTATTTTTTGTTTGCATTGTCGTCGTTTACTCTCGCCGTGTTTTGATTTCGATTTCAGATGCGCCCATCACTTTGATAAACAAAAACACAGGCGTAATCAATAAAGTGTGTGGTTTGGTATGAGGTGAAGTTCCGTCTTCTTCAAATTTGCGTTTTTTGAATAGTTAAATTATCGATAAAGGAAAAGTTCAAGTGCAGTGAATAGACAATCGAACTACAATTTCAACGCTATATTTTCTTAAATTGTGTACATTTTGTCAAATTCGCCTGATTCACGAATCTTTCTAGATTTGTTGGGTGGATTCGGGTTAAAAAGTTTACTGATAAAAGAAAACATGGTGGTTATACGATAACTAGGAGATTCGGCATTAGTTCTCACTACCAAGTTTTAGACAATTTGGCCGAAATAAATCGATGTTGTAGATTGCCAAATAGTTCTTTACCCTATTTTTTCTATTTCTTTTCGGATGAGAGACTGCGACCATAATTTTGATCTATTATGGCATTAGCAGTATCCGTAGTGTCTGGTGGTATTATGACATTAGCAGTATCCGTAGTGTAATGGTGGTAATAGCAAGTGGTTCTGATTTATAAACCTTGAGTTATGTTTTTAAAACCTTAAAACAAGCCCTAAAACACATTTTTAACTTGAAACATATTGGAATCATTATCAAATGAGCTGAAAATTTGACCAGACATTGTTATTAGCATGAGAATTCAAAATACTGGTTGACCGTAAGATAGTGCATGTCGCCATTCACATTGATAGATGATGAAAATAGAGATAGAAAACTATAGAGGACGAATGTCGTTGCTGTTCCCTTTGTTCTCGCTCAGAAACATGTCGGGTACATAAGTGTCAAACTGCATACTTTTTCGCGTTGACATTTATAGCCCCGCCTATCTCCGCCAGCAAAAGATGTTCCTGCAGCGACGCCAGCGACATTATTCCTCTATAGTTTATTACCTCTATTATGGAAGCATCGGTTTCTATACAGTTTTGTTTTGATTCCTCAGGAATTGATGGAAAAATCAAACATGATGAAAAGCTGGTGAAGGCGCATTATTAAATTTAATCAAATCAAACCAAACCGGAAGTACTGCTATTAAACCATACAACGGAATTCTAGTCTAATTCTCTTTTGCTTTTGAATTATTCCCAAAAAATGTTAGAATAAAGAAATTTGTATTACCCTAGCCTGACAATCAATATAAAACTAGGGTTCAGACTGATAAATCTTACCCCGTAACGCACCACGAAAAAGTGATCTACCCGCATTACAGGTCTCTGTATCCTATAAAAGTTAACCAAAAGAAATACTTCTATACTAATCAAAACCAAAAATGCCGGATCAGAGCTGGCTGATAACTTACCGCAGTCGTATAATGAACATAATTAAGCAACAAGCAAGGGATGGTATACAAATTATGTCATGCTAAATTTAAACTTTTTTGACCACCTCCCTCCTCCCCTTTGTCACGTTTTTTGTACGAGTCCTCCGAAAATTTTATAAGGCTTGTCACGCTTGGCTAAACTCCCCTCCCCTTGGAGCGTGACGGAATTTGTGCATCACCCTATATTGAAAATGTAGGGGCCAAAAAGTGTTCATCAAAAAGTTGTCCAATATTGTAATAAGTGTTTTTTTTTTTATTTCAAACAAGTCATACTACCGCCAAAGTACATAGTTGTACTGTTGTACAATGTTTCCGGTGAGGTAAGTGGATACAGAAAAATGAATAGTTCACTTCATATTTATGTTCAGCTAACGCAAATAAAGCAATTCGAACTTTTAATCGCAGGAATCCAAGACGATCTTTTTCTGTTGCCTCTTATAAAACAATAGCGGAGCTCACCCATACGAATGTGCATATTAACAAAGTAGCTGGTGCGAATGTGGGGAAATGAACCACGGCACACAGATTCAACGCATTACTTGCGTTTCATTCTGAAGAAATTGATTCACCCTTCCTTTTTTTGTCTGTTATCTATGGTTTGATTATCCGACGAAACATTTGCTTTTCTGCAGCTCATTATCATCATCAGCTTTAGCAGATTTCGTTGCGCTTCATGCGTTATGTACCGTATTCTCTCGTAGGAAAAGGTAAACATCCGAAAAATAAAGGTGTGTGAGTGGAATTTCACTCTGGAGTATAAATTCTTCTTCTTTCTGGCGTTACGTCCCCACTGGGACAGAGCCTGCTTCTCAGCTTAGTGTTCTAATGAGCACTTCCACAGTTATTAACTGAGAGCTTACTATGCCAATGACCATTTTTGCATATGTATATCGTGTGGCAGGTACGAAGATACTCTATGCCCTGGGAAGTCGAGAAAATTTCCAACCCGAAAAGATCCTCGACCGGTGGGATTCGAACCCACGACCCTCAGCTTGGTCTTGCTGAATAGCTGCGCGTTTACCGCTACGGCTATCTGGGCCCCTGGAGTATAAATTATGCTCCCGATAAGGAGGCACAGCTCAAGCTGTCAAATTCCATAGTGAAAAAATAGGACGTCATCCCTCTGCAGCAATCCCAATGATTAAAATCGGAGTCCAAGGGAGTTCAGTCGGCGGTTAGAATTCCAAGGATTCCGATTGGAACCCGTAAATTTTTGATCTCCGAAATCGAAACATTCTTTAGAGGAATGTGAAAATTGGCAACTCATCTGCGTTTAAAGTAAATTCGGGTGTTCCGCAAGGGAGTCATCTAGGACCGTTCATATTCCTGCTATACCTTAACGATGTGAACCTTTGTCTTAAATGCTTCAAATTTTCATTTGCCGATGATTCCAAACTGTATTACACAAGGGTGGTACTGGCGGCTCTTTATTGCTACCCCGACGTGTCGCTGGTTCTAAAATTTAAACAACCAAACAATGGTGACGGCGTAATCAATTTTCTCGCAAACATCTATTTCGGGAATTTAGCAGAATTTTCTGATTGAATTACCAACAGCGCACTGCAGTAGCACGTAGAAAATAACTGCTTGCAAACAATTTCTTCCAAGCGCATTAATTACCTGTAATTTTGCGAAGAATGATTTTTACTTTTCCGAGTTAAGCCTTAAAACTGGTTCTGGACTTAGGTTGGCGGCTTTTCAATTTTACTCCCAGATGACAGCCGCCCTCCACCCTTGGTATTACACCGTAAAAAGAGCAATAGATGCAGCCATCCTTCAGGATCAACTCAACGAATTTTCGGACTGGTGCGATACTAACCGAATGATTCTGAACCCCGAGAAATGTTGTGTAATAACATTTACACGAACACGTCAACTAATTCTGCATGACTACAGCCTAAAGAGATTCGTCTTGAAGAGGGAATTGGTTGTTAAGGATCTGGGAAATTATTGGATTCAAAAATGACTTTTAAAGACCACATATCATACGTTATAGCAAAGGCATCAGCTCACTTTACTTTACTTTTGCTGGCTCTACGTCCTTCAAGACATGACCTGCGCCACAATGTTACGCCAATTAACTCGGTCCATGGCTGCTAACCTCCAGTTTCTCGATCGCCCCACACTTCCAAGATCCTGCTCCACTTGGTCAAACCACCTAGCTCGTTGCGCTCCCCTTCATCTTGTACCGGCCGGATTTGAGGTGAACACCATTTTTGCGGGATTGTTGTCCGGCATTCTCACAACGTGTCCCGCCCATCGTACCCTTCCAGCCTTGTTCACCGTAGAGTTGCGCAAGCTCGTGGTTCATCCTTCTCCTCCATATGCCATTCTCACATACTCCGCCGAAGATCGTCCTAAGCACACGTCGTTCAAAAACTCCTAGCGCTTGCAGGTCCTCTTCGAGCATTGTCCACGTCTCATGCCCGTAGAGGACTACCGGTCTTATCAGCGTCTTGTACATGGTACACTTAGTACGGAAGTGAAGTTTACCAGACCGCAAGGTCTTGTGATACGTCTTCGAATTTCTCTGCTTCATTTATTATCCGACGTTATCAATGATCCGAGGTAGACAAATTCGTCCACCACCTCGAACTCATCCCCGTCGATCATCACGCGTCTGCCAATGCGAGCTCTATCGCGCTCGGTTCCTCAAGCCAGCAGATATTTCGTCTTCGACGTATTTTCCTTCAATCCAACCAGATCTGCTTCACGTTTCAGCCTGGTATACTGTTCAGAAACCACCTGGAACGTTCTTCCGACAATGTCTACGTCGTCAGCAAAGCAGATGAACTGGCTGGATTTATTGAAGATCGTGCCCCGCATGTTGAAGCCCGCCCGTTTCATAACACCTTCTAGCGCAATATTGAGCAGGAGGCAGGAAAGACTATCGCCTTTTCGAAGTCCTTTGCGTGTTTCAAACGGGTCCGATAATGCAACCGATATCTTCACACAGCACTGTACACTATCTATCATTGCTTTGATCAGTCTAGTCAGTTTCCCGGGAAAACCATTCTCGTCCACAATCTATCATAGCTCTTCGCGGTCGATGGTATCATAGGCCGCTTTGAAATCGATGAATAGGTGGTGCATAGGGACTTGAAATTCGCGACACTTTTGGAGGATCTGCCGCAACATAAAGATTTGGTCTGTCGTCGATCGCCCGTCCACAAAACCGGCTTGCCAGTGGTGATAGACGGCGGAAGATGATCTGGGAAAGCACTTTATAGACTGCGTTAAGAATGGTGATCGCTCGATAGTTCTCACATTCTAACTTGTCACCCTTTTTGTATATTGGGTATATTATTCCCTCCTTCCACTCCTCCGGTAGCTGTTCTGTATCCCAGATCCTGGCTATCATTCGGTGCAGACAAGTGGCTAACCTGCCCGTGCCCATTTTAATAAGTTCCGCTCCAATACCATCCTTTCCAGCTGCTTTGTTGTTCTTGAGCTGTTTGATAGCACCCTTAACTTCGCCTATTGTGGGAGTTGGCACGTCTCCTTCATCCGCCGTACTGATGAAGGTGCTAGGTGAGGGCTGTGCACGTTGATTACACTGTTCGACAAAAAAAAATGTTTAGCTGGATCAGGGACGCGGTTATATGGGTCTTGAAGTGCAAGAAAAGTGTAGAAAGAGGCCGTTTTCAAATGATTTGCAGCACCCCTGGATTAGTTTTTGACAAAGTTAGAAAATGTTGCATTTTTCATAAAAAAAAGTGTAATAAGCAAAATATCAATATACTTTCAAATTCAATTATTCAACCATTGAATTAGTCAAATCAATATTTTTTAGCCCTAGATCGCTTCAGGGAAACGTGCACCATTTCAGAAGAATATTGGCATCATTTTTATATATGAATTTGGGATGTTAACGATCATTAAACAAGCATATGAGGATGTGCACCATATAAATACTACTTATTTTTCTATTCCACACATCTGGTTCATTATATAATAATTATTATAGGTTCAAGAAGACGCTTGATTAGGATTTAATTTTTTGCTCCATTTTATAAAGCAATGAGCAATGCAATCCAGTAACATTTGATTTCAACAAGGATACGAATACGGAAAATTGATGTGTCTGTTATGTTTATATGGGCTGGTTAGTCTAATAAACTCTTGGCAGTAATACAAAATTAGGTTGGACACTGACATGTAAGTGGTCTTACATGAGCTAGTCGGTTTATCAGGAGCCGATGGCGAAGTCCATAATAATGTTATTTGCGATTTCCAAAGATTTTTAAAGGTACCGTCGATGGGGGTGACAATGGGTCTAGGGGGTGAGATTGGGTCAAAACGGAAAAATATGATTTATGAAATGTTTCAGCTAATAAAGCTGATATTACTAAAATTTATCATTCATATGTTAGGGAACACATTATTACGCATGATTCATCGCAACATCCATTTTTAGAAGTAGTAGTTTTTGTTCACTATATCAATAAACTTGTGTGTTGAAACTAGATAAAATTTACAACATTAAATTTCTCCTTGAACTTGAAATTTCGCATGAACTTTAACCTTTATCGTTATATTAGTGGATGGTTGAAAGTCTTTTCATTACATTTGACACGTATTTTCCGGAATCTGTTGATTTTTCTACAAAAAAATCATTTTTTTCGGTACGGTGTCTAAAACATTAAAAATGGGGGTGAGATTGGGTCAAGCAAGAACGATAGTAAATGAAATTGCGTGTCCACTTTTTTGACATTTTACGGTGCCGGGTGTTATTTTTTCATTAAGATGTGTTTATTCTTTCTAAATACAGCATTTATGAAACACCAAACAAGTCTACTTGAGGATTCCGTGCATTGAATAACAATACAACGAATTTTGACAACTTCTCAAACCAGCAACTGTGTTTCATGCGCAGCAACATCGTAAAACTTTATCAAATGGATTTGTTTTTTGGAATAAGTTTATTTATCAGTGTTTCCATATTATAGAAACTTTTCACGGAAGTACAAATGAGTTGGATCGCTGAAATACCGGGATTATGACGTCAACATCTGCCTGAAATGTATTGATCGTGGAAAGTCGCACCGAAATTTAACTATTTGCGAAGGTTTAGAATAATCACTTATTCAGTACACCTTTAGGGAAACTGAGTAGGCTTTGTGGCAATATGGGGATGAGACTTTGAAGACAATTTGAGGGAAAAACAAGAAAATTTGTGTAAACTTGACGATAAATGTTGGATTTACATATTTTTTCTCATAGCTCTTCAATTATTCAGTATAATCATTCTTTTAAGTGGCTTTATCATACATGCAAAACATCTTATATATCTTTCCGTCTTGTTTGCATCGTATTTCATCAATATTTATCAGCTCTGAATGGTTTTGCAATCATATTCTCAGAAACAAGTTATTTCAATCACAGTGACCCAATGTCACCCTCTCTATGGGGTGAGATTGGGTCATTTTTAATGCACTTCTGGTGCCGCTGTGAATAAATATTTTTCTTTAATTTTTTGAACAGTTGTTAATGTACCATCAAAGTACATACACACCAAATATTAAGTTTATTGGAGTTATATTGCGATAGATATTCAATAAATAAGTTGTACATATCCCTTTTTGACCCATTCTCACCCCTAACGACGGTACTCATTAAGAATAGATTACCTATCGTGAGGTCCATTTGTTATCAGAATATCCCTAGAAATTACAGACTAACGTAAAATAGCAACCAATAATTCAGTAATCAACATTTCCACATTTTTTGTGACAACATTTGACAGCCACTTTGGCAGGCACGAGATCTTTTTGATTCAGTTTGTGCACAATACTAATCATTTGTGAAAACTGATTTAGTGGTAACATGCCTACTTCTTACTTGTAAGATGATACAATTTCTGGTTAAACCATTTCCGATTTTTTTTTTGGTTCTACATTTTACATATTTTTCGGCAATTTTAATCAAACTTTCAAATGGAGCGTTAGTTTCTTGTTCAATGGGATGTTTTCTTCAAATGGGTTTAGTTGTAAGCATATTGGATACATAAAGAAGTCGACCATTAAGGTTAATTTTAAACTCGTCTCCCATATAAGGACAAACGTGTCCATTTATGAGCCCCCATTCCCATATCCTCGAAACGAGTAAAAATGCTTTTCAATTAAGTGAAGAAACAATTTATCCATACATTTGTAATAAACAATTTTGCGAAACTTCACGTAATTTCTATTTTTCTTTCTTTAAACAAGAAGACATAGAAAAACAAGTATTTTACTCATTTTGAATATATCGCAATTATTTGTGAAATTCATTCCAAATCTCAAAACTGAAAGTTTGATTAAAATTGCCAAAAACCATGTGAAATTTAGAACCGAAAAATAAAAAAATATCGGAAATGGTTTAACCAGAAATTGTTTCATCTTACAAGTAAGAAGCAGGCATGTTACCACTAAATCGATTTTCACAAATGATTAGTATTGTGCACAGACTGAATCAAAAAGAGCTCATGCCTGCCTGAGCGGCTTTCGCAAAAAATGTGATAATGATGATTACTAAATTATTTGTTGCTATTTTATGTTATTCTGTAATTTTCCTAGGGATATTCCGAGGAAAATGAATGTCACGATAAGTAAACAATTATTAATGAGTACCTATCGAAATATTTAGAAATTGCAAATAACAATGTTATCACATTTTTTTACAGACATCGTCTCCTGATAAACCGACTAGCGCATGTAAGACCACTTACATGTCAGTGTCCAACCTATATAAATTTTGTATTTCTGCTGAGAGTTTATTAGACCAACCAGCCCATATATTCACATCACATCACATCACAGACACATCAATTTTCCGTAGTCGTATCCTTGTTGAACTCTCAAATGTTACTGGATTGCATTGCTCATTGCTTTATAAAATGAAACAAAAAAATTAAATCCTAATCAAGCGTCTTCTTGAACCTATAATAATTATGGACCAGTGCACAAGTTCACTAATTTGACATTTGAGCGGTGCCGAATTCACTTGTTGCCATGGTCACGTAAAAAACACGGCACCGCTCAAACGTCAAAGAATGAACGCGTGCATTGGTCCATTATATAATGAACCAGATGTGTGGAATAGAAAAATAAGTAGTATTTATATGGTGCACATCCTCATATGCTTGTTTAATGATCGTTAACATTCCAAATTCATATATAAAAATGATGCCAATATTCTTCTGAAATGGTGCACGTTTCCCAGAAGCGATCTAGGGCTAAAAAATATTGATTTGACTAATTCAATGGTTGAATAATTGAATTTGAAAATATATTGATATTTTGCTTATTACGCTTTTTTATGAAAAATGAAAAATTTTCAAACTTTGTCAAAAACTAATCCAGGGGTGCTGCAAATCATTTGAAAACGGCCTCTTTCTACACTTTTCTTGCACTTCAAGACCCATATAACCGCGTCCCTGATCCATCCAAAAAAAATTTTTTGTCGAACAGTGTTATGCTGATATTGAAGAAACGGCCTTTGATCCTCAACTTGCACATTCTGTTGTCGATTGGCCACCACCCAATCACGCGCCTCTGCATTTCGCCCATCACGATAAAAGCTGTGCCCAGCTCATGTCTGTTGCCGCAGCTCTGGTAGATGGTATAACCATCCCTATACGTATGTACTGTCGACCCTTTCCAGCAAACCTCCTGCAGCGCTACGATGTCGAACTTGCGGACCCTCAATAATTCGGAAAGAATGCGGTTACTTCCCAAGAAATTGAGAGACTTACAGTTCCATGATCCGAGTTTCCAATCGTTAGTCCGTTTTCGATGCCTGGGTCTATGCCGATTGTTCCGGTACCAATTTACATTGTATGCTTCCTGTACTGATGGTTTTTACGGCTGGCTTGTAAGGCATGCACCAACCCCCTGTCTCGCCGGAGGATCATCGTGCACAGCACTGCTTAGAGTCCCACGCTGGCACTAGGACGATGATCAGCCGCTCCTAACATGGATAACAGACGCTGTTTTGAGCCACCCCTGACATGGAGAACAGACGCTCTGATAAGCTACACCCTCAGAAGAGAGGAGCCCCCCTTCCCTGTCAGCATACGACCAAGGTCCCACACGGGTTGGTTACCCGATCTTCCCTACGGTTACTCGTACCCCAGGCGGCACCACGGGGAGGTAGGGATAGGAGTTACTGGACAAGAGGCTAAGGACCACAAATGGGGTATATTTTATACCTGCAGATACGCGAAGTACCAATGGTACGCATTGTCCAGTCATTTACCACCCAGGCATCAGCTCAATTAGGTTTTATTTTCCGGGTGGCTGTCGTTCCGAGATGTTCATTGTTTGAAGTCCTTGTATTGTTGTTTAGTGCGCTCAATTCTTCAATATGGCTCGGTTGTTTGGTCTCCGTTTTACCAGAATGGAATTCAGTGGTTGAGACCGTGCAAAGGAAATTTGTTAGATATGCATTAAGATTTTTACCGTGGAATGATCCTTATAATCTCCCTAGCTATGAAAATCGATGTAAATTAATTAATCTTGATTTACTCGAAATGCGCCGAAGTGTATCAAAAGCAACCTTTATTTCGGATTTACTAAGTTCCAGAATTGACTGCCCTAGTTTACTGAGTCAACTTAAAATTAATTTACGGAGTCGAACCATGCGTAGTAATGATTTCATACGTTTACCGTTCTCGAGAACTAACTATTGTTACCATGCACCATTAACTAGTATGTGTGGTATTTTTAATAAGTGTTACAGTGTTTTTGATTTTCATTTGTCTAGGACTACAATTAAGAAGTATTTTATGCAAATATTGTCTCTCTTTACGTGATAGGTTTTAAGAATTTTAATTGATAAGATAATATTTTTGTTTTATATGTATTGTTAAGCTGTTTGTATCATTGGGAATGTAATTCTGTTGGTGCGAAAATATGAGGAGGTTTTGCGCCCGTTTGAGAGTGAGTAATAAAAAAAATCAGCTCAACTCAAACAGGCTTTTGCCTTGCTGCTAATAAATAAATAATAAATAAAATAAAATAAATAAATAAATAAATCGAATGTTTCAATAATTGCTACCAGATTTTCAATAATTACTCCAGATTCCTAGTATTCTTATCAAGATCTTGAAACTTCACCCGAATTCCCAAAATTTCGTAATTTCCACTTCATGCGCGACAGATTTCCAAAACTCCCACCAGAATCTCAGACCTCCCACCGAATGCTTAAATTCAAATCGAATAGGCAAATATCAGAGTTGCTTGCTGTCACTATCAACGCTTAAAATTTGCTGATGTGTACAGGCCGACTGCGATACAATTCGGATCAATCTACCGTGCTGATTCAAATTCCGGACAGCTTTAAATTCCAGACACTCAACTTTGTATGGGAAAGGTTTCAATTGAAATGTTTTAAAATTTGCCGTTCAAAAGTTCCCAATTTGGAGACTCGTTTTAATGTGATTTTTCCATAGCAATCCATGAAAATTTATAATGCTCAACTTGTTTTGACGTTTTTCTAATGACTGGTAGTGTTTATCTAACGAATCATTTTTTCCAACTTTGCTTTTCACGAGCTGTCCGGAATTTGAATCAAAGCGTCCGGAATAAGGAGCAAAAATGTGGTGGTGTCCGGAATAAGGATCATGAAGAGGGCATACATTTCTATTTATTTAAATTTATTGAAGATGTGGAATTCAAATATTCAACTACCATTCGAAAGGTAAGTGTCCTGAAAGCATGATAACGCCGAGGAATCGTATACATTGATTTAATTTATATGCTATTAGGTGGCTCACTCTTCAAGAAAGCCTTAAGTGTCCGTAATATGAATCAAAACGGTATATATCACATCAAAATCATGCTGTCTACTCCATCACCAGTGCATTGATGGCGATAGACTACGGATATTACTGATGGGTTAAGTTTAGCCTTAAATTAAGCAAATACAATGGCAATTTATCAGTAGAATATTTTTGCCAGTGCTGCAGATAGATTGAAACTATGTGTTGGTCACTGAAAAACATTCGTAGCATGGATAATTGCCACGTGGTCACTAATTCTGCACTGATTATGATCTAGAGTGCGTTGTCGCATCACCGCTGTTGGTTGTCAAATCAAAGTGATATTGATAGCTCGCAAGTGAAATTGATAGTTTTAGAGCATCAGCCATCAGCTGATATTATTGATATTAAGCAACTCTGGCAAATATAATGCGCCACCATCATAGATGTCGCTGGGGAAGAAAGCGAGAAATGTCATTGAAAATTCATTTTTTCAACCCAAAAATTAGGTCATAACCTAAGTCATAACCAACCCAAGCAGCACCGGTAACAAATGCAACTACTTTTGTGCGGAACGCCAAACTTTGACCGATGAAACGGAATGACGAGATTTCGTTTAATGGGGCAGGATATGTTAAATTTGTCCTTAAAAAACTTATCGCAGGACCTAAACTTTAATCAATTCGTGAGGGCAAAACCCCCACTCTCATATTTCATAACACCAAAATAGCTGTTGAATTCAGATTCTACCAAACGCAATGCCATGCTGAAGTAACGCGCAAATAAGAACCTTACAAATGTACATTTTTCGCATCAGCATGTATCTATTATTGCACAACAACATCTGAACCAACACCTGTAGGTATGCATTAGGTATGGAATAGACCTGGGAGGGAGGCACCGATACTACACACGAAATATAGAACAATTTCTGTTTGAACTGCAAGATAACTCCAGCTTGCCAACAACAATCAAGGCAGGCTTAGGGAAAATCGCTAGTTTTGTTTTGTTGTGTACTTTCGATTTTTCCTGACAAACATGGAAAAAGGGCAACAGTTTTCTATGCACCAAATATTCATTTTTATTGGAAAAAGTAAAAGGATGCGTTTTTCAATGCTCTATATTCAATCCGATTAAGAGGTGCTTACGTGACATTACTTGCATTGTGTGCATGAATTGATTTTCATTCGATTTTTGTCACTTTTGATGAAATGTGAAAATGTGTTTCAATCAGTTACGCGCTTTTTCCATGTTAGTCCAATGTTTGATATCTGGGCTCACAGTGACAGTTCGTGACAGCGGAATCCCGGCTCACTATGACGTACAGAAATTTTGTATTGGTTTCTCCCTCCCAGGAATAGACCTATTCATATTTTCAGAAATGTCTGGAAATTCCTTAGTCAACCAATATTTGAATTTTTCATGTCAAAATGAACTTATGGTCAAAATTTCAGTTAATTTGAAGACAATGTAGGTGTGCTTTTTAAATTAATTATGTGTTTTTGGGCTATTTTCAAGCTTTGAAAATTCATAACTACTGAACAGAACACCAAAACTTATCGGAAATGCATCTAAATAGTAGTTTATTCAATTCTACGAACTTTTGTCGAACACGATTTTATGATTGGAGCAAATTTTAACATAATTTGGTTGAGATTTGTACCTTAAGTTTCTCGTAAACCTCTATTTATGGGGAGTGTTCTCCCTGAAAAACATACCTATATGCAAATTTCACATTTTGAATTTCCAGAACATGATGACTATGCATATCTAACACTCCATCCCGTTTAAAGTTACCTTATATCTTACAAAAATAAATTGTAAAAAATAGGTAATCCGTAAGCACATTTGGAAACCCGCTGAGGGTGAGCCAAGAACACCACCATGAGCTTCGAAGAATGTAAAAAATGAACACGTTAGCACTGTTTTTTCTCAGTCGATGATGATAATTGTTTCCAAATCGTTCTGAACAGTCAGTGAAATGCGATCAAAACAATCATCACTCGGAAAGAAAAAGCAATGATAACTTGTTCAATTCATTCATTCGCCAGTACATGTTTCATGCACGATCTAACTATCATCAGGTTGGAATGGGTTGTTCGATCTTTGGGCATTGCCTCAAGCTACATGTTGGCTATTAATGGTTAATGAATTCATTGATTTATTAAGTTTGATTCCCGTTGACAAGGGTCTGAAAAAAATTATCCATGTGTGTTTTATATACCGTACATATTCAGAAAACCGTGATTTCTAGGTACTGCGGAGAACAAATCTCGATCAAACAATGTTTAAACATAATTTAATCTTATTAGCGTGTTTGTCAAACTTCAACAGAATAGAATTGAAAGAACACTATCGTCCTGATATGGTGAAACAAATGTAAGATGTTATTTACATTTTTTCAACAACATATTACAATTAACTCTCCCTTACTCGATATTCCGTATCTCGATATCGAGTTAGAGAACCATAGTAAAAGTTGGTTTTTATGGCTAACTCGACGGTCTCTTGGAACGCACTGCTTTTGTGTTCTGTAACTCGATACCTCCCTAACTCGATGGTCCCTTCGAGTAAGGGAGAGATGACTATACATTTCATTTGCTGTAGCAGTTCAGTTTGTTTCAATGTTTCAACATTGGATATTCTATGTAACTCATTGGTACTATACCAGGAAGGAAGCTTCAGAATCATTTTCAAAATTTTATTTTGAATTCTCTGCAGAGCTTTCTTCCCGGTATTACAACAGCTAGTCCATATTGGTACAGCATAGCATACAACATGGCTGGCCTGAAAATTTGTTTGAATATCAAAAGCTTGCTGTTAAGACAAAGTTTTGATTTTATATTAATAAGGGAATAGAGATATTTACACATTTATTACATTTGGCTTGAAAGCTCTCAATGTGATTTTTAAAAGTTGAATTCTTATTTAGCATGAGCCCTAGGTACTTAACTTCATCTGACCAATTTATTGGAATCCCTCTCAACGTGACAACATGTCTATTTGAAGGTTTCGAATAAAGAGCTTTTGTTTTATGTGGGAATAGTATTAGTTGAGTGTTAGAAGACTTCGGTAATCTGTTCCAAATGTGCAGGAATCAATAGAAAAGAGAAGATAAAAAATATGCATCAAATATTCACAGTAAGGCCCGTTAAAAATCTACCACTTTTTTATCATGGCAATTTTTCAATGCTTTTTATCGAGACCACCATGCACCCAGAAGAGTTATTGACGAGATCTCATCAAGCATTATGTTACTTTGCTGAGATTCAGGGAATATTTTGCTGAAAGTAGCAAAATTAATGATCAGGGGATTCAAAAAAAAATCCTAGACAAATAAATCATGCTATAGAACTTATTTGTGCTAGAATCTGTGTTTGGATTTTTATCCGAATAAGCGGATCGAACCATATTAAGAGAGTGTAACAGTTCGTGAACCATAACAATTCGTTGCACATCGCAATCGGAGAGCCCTATGAATGTAAACATTCAGTCTGTCGTTTGGTACGTGGCGCGAGAGCGTTCAAGAGCAGCAACTCTCACAGACTACAACAGCCATTCGGGTGATTTATGTTTTGCATAAAATTGGAAATAATTTAAATATTTTTTGGTAATGCAGCCTTTAACAACCTAGTACCGTAATCCGGGGGCAAATTGATCACTGGGGCGAATTTGATCAGGTCGGTGCCGGATGCTGAGGGTTTCGTTGGCACCACAAACATTCCATATTTTCTAGTTTATAGATGTCTTATGATGATTTTGAACTATTTCATTTTTATTAGGGTCAGTTTGGCATTGAAATATTCACACTTTTTGAAGGGGTAAGCAATACAGTTGGAAATGTCGGTGCTGAACAATCCACTGGTGCTATGCCTAAATGTCAACATTGAGTGATTAAAGCGCTGTGTAAGCTTAAGTATGAACCACTGGACTCATTTTTGATATCATACAGCATATCAAGTATAGAATGTTGCTCAAAAAAACCGTTTGTTCTCAAATAATGTGCTTATTTCAAGGGAAATTGCCTACATATAGACGTATGAGGCAGATTTTCAAAGTTTATTTTTGCAATAAAATGATCAAATACTCGAGTTGTAAGAAATTTGACATTATTTTCAGATTCAGGAGACCCACATTTAGTAGATAGGGAAACCTTTTACTCTTACACCTGCTTTCCCAAGTAAAAATTTTAGTTTTACGAATTACTTCCAGGGTGCTATAAATAAACGCCCATAAAACCACGGTCAAGGCACTGTTGCCTTCATCGCATCCCCGCAAAACCTCTTGTAGATTAGTACGTTACTAGTTGGCCCACTGTGAAGTGTATAATTATGTCACACGAATAAAGCAAAACAGCATTTATGGTAGCTATTTTGAGGCCACCTGTTCTAGATGAATGTCGCATCATCTTGGAAATGATTTTATCATATCCTCGATCTTGCTGGATTTATCACAACGTAAACAAAACAAAATAAGATTGAAAACACGTCTGTGATAATTAATTTCGTAGTGCTTTTTATTTGAAGTTATTTATTTGGATATAGTGCTCAAATATTTAGTGCCGAGTGAGATAGACTGTGAAATGTTCTAAAAAAGAAGTGAAATTGCGGGTTCCCCCTCTGAAAGTGGTATATTTAGAGTTATTTAGTATTTGCTAAAATAAACCGCCAGGTGAAGAATAAAACATATTCAACATTTCTTGGTTTGATTGCACAGTAATTGTGCTTTAAACTATATTCAGTCAGTTTATTCATCACACCATAGCATGAAATGCGCGAATTCATGGAGATAATATGAGCAATTCTCGCTGAAACCAGGCCGCCATCGACACCCATCGTTAGAATTCCAATTTTATGTCACTGATCGCTAGTTTTCGATAAAACTTAAGGGTGATCCTTTCTGTTTTCTCAAATTGGTGGACCCCTCGTACGCCAGCTAGCTGAACAGTTTGCGAAAAAGCTCATTTTTAGATAAATCTTGAGTATTTCTTCACGGGATATGTCTCATATTTCGCTTGGAACACATAGCAAACTTAGTGTCATCGTATAGAGAAAGGATATAACTTTCATTCAAACTTGAAACAATTTTGGCGGCCCTTTTTAATTTGGCCGCCATCTTGAATTTTGTTAGAAAAATCGATTTTTCACCATTGGCGCACCGCTAGTTTTGAATTCTGAGATCACTATTAGAAATCTGAGGAAAAATTGCGTAAGATAAGCTACAGAAACTAGGTGAGCAATGGTATTTACCCTTTGAAATGAACGATTTTCTAAATCATGTTCTACGATTTTGACGTATATCCCTTTCGGGACGAACCAGCACAATTGTACTGTTCGGCACCCATGACATTGAATGATTCTTTTAGCCAATAAATCATTGTTTTACTAAACTTTTTTGAATTCGATTATTGAATTATCATTGATACTTGTAATCAAGCACAAAAGCTTTTGTTTACATCGTTATTACTTTTTTTTTATAAGTTCATATCTGAAATAGATTGGAAATCACATTTAGTGTCTTAAATCTCCTATTGCAATGTTTAAGAAACAGTAAAATGTTTGGGGAACGTTCAAAAATTACGTCAATCATTTAGGGGAATGGAGGTGTACGAAAGTGTGATAGTGCATGTACTAGGGGCTTGGAAAAAAACGTGATAGTGAGCATAGGAAGGATTAAGATAGACTTAAAAACAATGGACGTAATATTTGAATGTCCCCTTGCTTTGATAATCTGTCAATATCATGTTGAAATGATAATCCATTTTGGTGTTCTACTATGCATGCTGGTTCAATATCTGCTATAATATTTATGAAGTTAGACAACTGGAGCTAAAAACCTTTACTTACTATTTGCTTCTGAACTACAGAGTCTTTAAAATGGCATACTATTGATGTATGCAGCCCATGCTGGAATTACTCACAAAAATGTTGTTTATGATGTTGATGAACGAAATGCATTTTAAACTGGGAAACTTTAAACTTTTGCAGTACTATAAAATACTCAACTAAACTACTAAGGGATGGTACACAAATTATGTCAGGCTAAATTTCGACTTTTTTGAAAAACGCAAAACGCGGGACACCCTGTCAGACCTAGTTGCCAATCGAACATTATTTGTATTAGATGTGTATTTTACACTCATTTCTAGCCTAAGTCATAATCTAAATGCTCTATTCCAGGGTACGGCCCGCGATGTCGTTTTGTGCGGCCCGCGAAGAGTTTGAAGACTCTTCTCATATTCTGGCCCGCAGACTGTTCTGCTTGCTTGAAGTTAGACCACACCAAGGATCATTATTGAAAGTTTCGATTGAATTTCATGCAAATATTTCAGCTAATACTAATATGTTGATTCAATTAGTTTTTAAATCTTTTAAATTTACTTGATATTATAATTTGCTGATACTCAGTAAATCAAATTGTCACCGAAACAAACGCAAAGCAAATAATAAACGCAGCGCTCGTTTGTCTCAACTTTTGCAATCTTAAGAAAAATATTCATGACAAACACATGGAACAACATTACTGCAACTTTTTCGAATCGTGAATAATTACTAGAACGCCCTCTTATTTGAAGTTAATGAGTGTTAAAACTATTCTATGTACAAATCTAGCTTGCGAGAATCAATTAAAGGTTCATAATGAGACATCATACTCTATAATGATTACAATAATTTGATTAAAAATTTTACAACGCTGTATCACGACTTTCTACTGAACTTCAATCAATCACAAACAGAATATGATGGAAATAGGCTAAATAAGTCGAATCGAATGTTGAAGTAAAAAACTGATTCTCACAAATTCCTGTACATTAAATTACAGAAAACTTAGGCAAAATTCTCACCATCAGCACAATTTTTCAAAACATTCTAAACCAAATTTCCACAAAATTCTGGGCAGTGCTTCCACATAATCCTGTTTGGATTGTATTCTTAACAGGATTCATATACATTCTGGACAAATATCTCGCAGGTTCCAT
This sequence comes from Aedes aegypti, assembly GCF_002204515.2. Classification (NCBI taxonomy): domain Eukaryota; kingdom Metazoa; phylum Arthropoda; class Insecta; order Diptera; family Culicidae; genus Aedes; species Aedes aegypti. The sequence goes on from NC_035108.1 coordinate 148,610,866, forward strand.
AATAGGATTATAGAATGAAGATTCTCTGTTGATTTTTACCAAATGTCATGCCAAATTCCTTCATAATCCTAGGCATTATTTTTGAATAATGATGGGCAGTATTGTTACAACTTTATGAGTTGGATTCTTATACAGTCGAAGCTCGTTAGAGCGACATCGCAAGGAACCGCCGTTGAATAAACCGTTGAATAAGTTGTCTTTATAAATGGCGTCGTCGTAAATAAGTTAGATGCTGTTATGGAGCATGGAGGAAAAAAACGATCATAATTGTACTAAAATAATTAAACGGGCGCAAAAATGTGGTTATACTGAGTGACTACCAAATACAACTTGAATGTCGTAAGTTCTTGAACTAAATACTGACATAATATTGAAACACAACTCCTTCGCGAAATCTATATAAAATAGTCTAAGTTAAATTCTTCCCGAAATGCTCGAAAACTGTTATCTCAATTTCTTCAAAAAAAAAATGTTGGTTAAAAAAATTGATTTTTTTTGGCCCGCCGCGTAATATTATTGCTGAAATGTGGCCCGCGGTTCAATAAGGTTGGGCAGGCCTTCTCTATTCAGTCAAACAATTAAATTGAAGCTGTAATCTCATGTTAAAAATTGGACGTCTGGACACTTTAGGGTAATATGAGCACCGAGGCAGGGCGTATACTACCGGATTTTATTCCAGATGCCGAGAGTACACCCGAGAAAAATACAAAGACAGACAAGGACAGCCATTTAAATGGTGACGGCTATACTTTCCATCGATTGCAGAATGTCTGAGAAATCTGTATTAATCATGTACCAGATTCCGAAAATCATGCCGCTATCCGTTCAATTTAAATGATGTTCATTTTACCCCCACTGCATGTTCATATTACCCCCAACGTATGTTCATATTACCCCCATTACATGTTCATTTTACCCCCAAATATACGTTCATATTACCCCCGGTGCATGTTCATTTTACCTACATGTTTGAAACATTGACTCTATGAAGAGAAGTTTTCAATATTATAATAATGATGATAAAATTCTATTTCCCTCACATTACACAGCGTAACAAAAATGACATTTTTGCGTGTCTCAAGGATCAAATTATGTGTCTCTAGTAGATTTGGGGTTGCTGAATCTGGTGCCATTCTCAGAAATGTTCCAGCACGTCACAGTTTTTAGCTACAGGTCGCCAAAGTTGTATAAAACACTGGTTTTATTCATGTTTACATGAAATTTAAAGTACGATTTGTCAAAATTTTTTGTGATCTAATCCGCCAAACATGCAAAATAGAACTTGAACTTTCATTTCAGACATAATTTGATTGAAATTGCGCGATTAAATTTCGATTAAACCGATTTTTTTAACATGCTTGGCGTCTCCATACAAAATTCTTCGTTTCTTCTATATGGCAAAATACAACCACTCTCTAAACCATCAAAAAATGACTTTTCCGCATCGAAAGTATTACAAACTTTGATAATAAGTATTGTTATACACATAAAGTTTGAATTCTGTGGCAAATTAAGCCAATATATTACCTTACAAGCTGGCAAACTTGCATGCAAGTTGGCTGAAATAGTCATTTTTTGCATTTTCAACAGTCAATATCTCAAAAACTAGACGTGCTATGATATTTCTGAAAACGGCAATGGATTCAGCAACCCTTAATTAAGTGAATAGCGGTATTTTGGTGCTGGAGACAAAAACGTGTTCCGCAGTGTTATTTGTCAACTCGTTACATGACATTAGGGGCCTTCCTTAGCCGAGTGGTTGGAGCCCGCGGCTACAAAGAAAAGCCATGCTGAAGGTGTCTGGGTTCGATTCCCGGTCGGTCCAGGATCTTTTCATAATGGAAATTTCTTCAATTTCGAGCAACTTAAAACGAATCTGACAGCTTCATAAGTAAGAAAACACGAAAATTGCTTATGGTGTTCATTTTCTCCCCAATTTCCCCATCGCTTCGTTTATTTTACCTTAAAAATATATTTTCCAAATCTTGAATCTTGAGACTGATATATTAAAAATAAAATCAGGACTTTATTGCCATCCAAAGTAACTAGCTGTATCGATCAAAGAAGTGTAGGTTCAATTCCCGCTACAGTGTTTTTTTTTTCGTCATGAACGTATTACGACTGTGTAATTTGGCGTTGCTTGCTAGTCTGTTGATTCGTGTGATGCTCCTTTCCAAAATCATAATCGTACATAATGCTTTCCAGGAAACTTTCCACGGTAGGGTTGACAGCTAAAAGTGCCCATGCAATCGAAACGGAAAGGAAAACAAAACTTACGAGTATGGCCAGAGCTTTACATTTTCCTTTGTACTCTAATGATCACACCGTTTGCGAAACATTAAAAACTCATGGCAAACCAAAAAGCCTGCTGATCGCAGCTGTCTTATGGATTGTCAGTGTCTTTATTATCAAATTTGATAGTTTCCAAATATTTAAATACATTCGAAACAAAATTTGATTGTTTTATGTAATTTTTCAAAAAGCTGGAATATATGTAACAATTTCAAAAAGCAAATTCATGCTTTAGTATGGTTAAGGTGATTATAAAATGAAGCCAAACTGTGAATTTTCAAGTGCACAAGACTGGAATATCTGACAACAGTTCGCTTTGAAAATCAATTAAACTGCTTGCTTGCTGGTGGTGACGAATGGGATAAATTTTCAACACGGAGCGCTGTTTGGTTCTCTAGTCTCGTGCTCTTGAAATTTTGAGGCGTGGCTTCGTTCTATAATCCTTAACCTTAACGACCTGAATATGACAATACCCTGTAATATGTAAGTTATCCGTCTAAGTTTTTTTCAGTCCTACAAACTACTAGAAACTAATATTATAATGACGTAAATTCAATAATTTTAAGCAAAATACTCTATGTAAAAAATAAAATAAAGTAAATTTGATATTGGGGGCCAGATAACCATAACGGCAAACGTGCAAATACTCAGCAAGACCATGCTGAGGGTCGTAGGTTAGAGTCCAGCTGGTCCAGGATCTTTTCGTAAAGGAAATTTTCTCGACTTCCCTGAGCGTAGAGTATCGTACCTGTCATACGATATGCACATGCAAAATTGGTAGATTGAAAAAGAGAGCTGTCAGTTAATAACTGTGGAAGTGCTCATGCGAAGTTGAGAAGTTGAAATGGTACAGTGCGGAATTCGGTTTTAATTTATTTATAGGTATTCCACTAAAGTATTCGAAGGTTTATTATTTTTTTCAATTTTGATTTTTTTTCCATAAATTATTTTTGAGAAAAAAATCTTATATAATTTTTGAGGATATAAACAAACATAGCAAAACCAAGATGGTTTGGTTGAGACAATTAATTTTCGAGTTATTCACACTTGTATGTTTACCCATTTTTCTATGACGTAGACTAGTTCTTGAATTATAGCGATAAACGTCATCGTCACCTAATGCTTTGAATCTTAGAGATAATATGAAGTGTTTTTATCTCTCGTACATTGTTTTCGATCCTATTATAAAAAAAATCATAAATTAAAATAAACAAATATTTTTTTTAAATTTTAATGTATTTAAAACAAATATATTTCTGAATTTTTGGGTCACCCTATCTCACGAAAGAGCACCCTAATGACGAAATAAAAAAATACGGGTCCAAAATTTTTCAAAAAGGCATGTCTGCAACAATTTTCTAAAAACACAAAAAAAAAATTTTTTTTTTTTCGAACATCGACCGCCTTGGGGACGGACCAGCACAATTGTGCTGGTCTGAATTTGACCCTAAAAAGTTCATGGATTGTTAGAATAGCCAAAATAAAGAAAGTTTTGTTCTACGAGATGATGAGTTTATAAGGTAAATTTTGAAATAATCACTCAAATGTGGTCCGTCCCGAAAGGGATATGGCGAGTGCTATCAATACAAACATCATTTTTTGTACAACAAAGAAACAAGTTTTCAACCTTTGGTGTTTTATTCGAGTCGAGTAAAGAATAAGAATATTATTTTTAGTGAAAAAATCTGGCGGCCATCTTGGATTTTGACGCCATCTTGATTTTAGGTAGTAGAATTAATTTTTCACCTTGATAGCACTTAGCATGTCGAATTTAGAGGATACCAATAAAAAAAGGTTACGTATACTCTTCTTCTTATTATTCTTCATTTTACTGACGTTACGTCCCTACTGGAACCGAGCCTGATACTCAGCTTTATTAGTTATAAATCCAGGTTATTAAACAGGAATTTTCTTTTTTAATGCGATTTCTGACAACAGAAAAATTCTTCGACATATCTTTGAATTCAGTAATAATGAATAAATAAATTCAATACAGTGAAACCTCCATGAGTCGATATCTGAAGGGACCATCGACTCATAGAAATATCGAGTAATGGAAACAAATCCCTTGGAAAGCTGTTTGAGGGGACAACCATAGTAACCATGAAATTTTATTTTTAGTATGGTTCCATGAGTCGATATCGAGTCATGAAACATCGACTCATGGAGGTATAACTGTAAATGAAAACCGTCAAAAAACATTGATTGTATTAAACAAACATTTTTTTTACCCTATGCATTGTTGTTCATTGTATGAAGTTTATAGATTGCATGTCGGGACATTAGTAAGCCTTGTGGTATTATCTGTAGTTCTAACGTAAAACATTGACAAAAGTGCATTTATTTATAATGAAAGTCTTAAATTTTGATGCAAAAAACATCCTTGATTTTCTAAGTCATAAAGTATCGTTTTTAGTACCGCCCAACATGCATGTGAAAAATAGCGAAATTGAATGATGAGAAGCAGGTTTTGTTCTAATGTGGACGTAATGCCGAAAGGCAGGTGTATAATTTCGAGGTTAGAAAAACTGGTGGCCATCTTAGCTCTCGACGCCATCTTGGTTTTTAGCAGTTGTATGATTTTTTACCATCTCAGTGCTCATCATGTTGAATTATAAGGCCTCCGTTAAAAAACCATCAGATTTTATCTTTCTTATCTTATCTCAGCTGTTCAACTGATTGTTCATTTGTATCAATGGTTTAAGACCAAATAAATGAAAGAAATAATGCTATTTTTCAACTCGAAGATATGCAGAAGAATCACTCAGGTAGCAAATAAGCGTTAAAAAAATCCTATTTGATAATTTATTTTTAAAATTAGTTAAGCTGAAGGGCTGGCTCTGTTCCAGTAGGGACGTAACGTGAGGGAAAAGAAGAACAAGAAGAAGAATAAGTGTAACGGTAGCATTGAAATTCAACATGTTGAGTGTTAACAAGGTGAAAACTCATTCGACTACTTAAAACCAAGATGGCGTCAAAATCCAAGATGGCCGCCAGATTTTTTCACTCAAATTAATACTCCTATTCTTCATCTGGCTCAAATAATACACCAACGATTGAAAACTTGTTTCTTTGTTGTACAAAAAACTATGTTTGCATTGATTGCACTCGCCATATACGTCAAAATAGTAGAACATGATTTAGAAAATCGTTCATATCATAGGGTAAATACCATTGCTCACCTAGTTTCTGTAGCCTATCTTACGCAATTTTTCCTCAGCTTTTTGATGGTGATCTCAGAATTCAAAACTAGCTGTGCGCTAATGGTGAAAAATCGATTTTTCAAACTAAATTCAAGATGGCGGCCAAATTCAAAATGGCCGCCAAAATTTTTTCAAGTTTAAATGAAAGCTATATATTTTCTCTATACGATGCCACTAAGTTTGCTATGTGTTCCAAGCGAAATATGAGACATATCCCGTGAAGAAAAAAAAAAGACAATTTACACCGTCTTCAGCACATAGGCTGCACAGACTGAACGATCGCTAACATTAGGCAACGGACAACACGTAACACCCAGTAGCCCAGTGAAGAATTTTTCGTTTTGACGAAAAGTTTCCACCGACTGGAGTGGGAATCGAACCCACACCCCGTGACACAATACGCCTAGACGACTGACGCCGCTAACCGCAAGGCCACAAAGCCCAAAAATACCAAGATTTATCTAAAAATGGGCTTTTTCGCAAACTGGTCAGCTAGCTGGCGTACGAGGGGTCCACCAATTTGAGAAAACAGAAAGGACCACCCTTAAGTTTTATCGAAAACTAGCGATCAGTGACATAAAATTGGAATTCTAACGATGGGTGCCGATGGCGGCCAGGTTTCAGCGAGAATTGCTCATATGATTTGAAAAAGTGAAATTGTGGCAACCGGAGTGAATTTTATATGGCGGAACCATAATTGATTGATTGTCATCGACAAATGCTGTTTTGCCATCATAAATACACAAATAAGGGCACACTGTTATGATTCGGCATTTGTGGATGTAAAATTGCCATAACAAATGCTGATTGAAGATGATGCAGCTTTTTTTCGCTTTTCATGGTAACCAAGCAGCATTCAACAGTTTGCAGTTTGGGTATGCTGTTATGAAGAATATACGCAGAAACAATGAAAACGAACATTAGTTTGTCGTTTTTTTTTCGTCAGGAATAAGTGTTCGAAATGCATTCGCAATGCATCTGAAGAGCTCAAATACTGATTCAATAGGTATAAAAAAGGTAAGTTTTTAACTTTATAGTTTGTATTTTAACTTTATAGTTTGTCTCTGAAAGGTTTTGAAAACAACTAAGAGCTGACTAACAAAATACCATCTTCTAGTAACGTTAAATGCCGCTTCTAGCTATCATAGCATTCACGTAACTGTCATAAAACATTAATAAATACACACGAATGCCAAATTGCTGTGGAATTGTTACTTGGGTTGTTATATGGGGATCAATTTCGCCCCGATGGGTCATTTTGATTTTTTGATATTTTTATTTATTTTTATGATATGTTAAATATTCAGCCATTCCATGAAAAACCGATCTTGTTGGTCACCGAATTCCGTGAAAATTTGCTATTTTGTTCCTTATCTGAAATAAGGATACACGTGTTTTTGGATTTTTTGATTAGGTTGACCATTTCCGAAATAGGGTGACCAGAAAAATCGCGATCTTGCAAAATTTGCAAAAGAAATATAACTTTTGAACCGATTTTCAATCTTTTAGGACGAAATGAAACCTTAAGATTTAGACTTTTCAGGAAAAATATAAATTTCACAAAAATTGTTTTTTTTTACATTAAAAAAATCAACAATTTACGTTTTTTCGTGTTTTGAAGGCCTCGGGGCCAATTGCTGTTTTCTTTTTTTCTTGAAAGTTCAGAAAATTTTACGTTTATTGTCAAATTATCAGCGATGTATGTTTTTTAGTTTTTGAGATATATTATTTTGAAAATAAAAAATCAGTCATTTTTCATCGGCACACACTGTAGGATATTTTATTTAAAAAAAATCGTAACTTTCGAATAGCTCAACCGATTTCCAATCTTTGTTTATGGAATGAAAGCTTAAGATTTCAACTTTTCAACTTTGAAAAAATATTTTTTTACATCAAAATAAATAAAAATTTCTAAATAAAATAGATTTTTGAATAATTCTTCATGTAATTTTTTTTTCAGATTTTTTAATTTTGAAATCTTAAGCTTTCATTCCATAAAAAATGTTGGTAATCGGTTGAGCTGTTCAAAAGTTATGATATTTTAAAAATTAAAAAAATCTAATGCGCTGAGACTTACAGTGTGTGCCGATGAAAACTGACTGATTTTTTATTTTCAAAATAATATATCTCAAAAACTATAAAACATACATCGCTGAAAATTTGACAGTAAACGTAAAATTTTCTGAACTTTCAATAAAAAATTAGAACAGCGCAATTAAAAGCTACACGGTACTCCATCTACTAATAAGTTTATCTATTGAGATTCTGCTCAGGGGATTCAAACATTAATAAGAAAGAAAATTATTGATTTTTTTTTTCATGTAAAAAAACGATTTTTTTGAATTTTTATTTTTTTTATGAATAGTCAAAATCTTTAGCTTTCATTTCGTCCAAAAAGATTGAAAATCGGTCGAACGGTTCAAAACTTATAAAATTTTTAAAAATAAAAAAATTGCAAAATTGCGCTTTTGCTGGTCACCCAAAAATTTCAAAAATGGTTACCCTAATCAAAAAATCCAAAAACACATATATCTTTATTTTGGAATAGTAACAAAATAGCAAATTTTCACGGAATTCTGTGACCCACTAGATCGGTTTTTCATGGAATGGTTGTATTATTTCATGAAAAGTCGATTTCGTAAACTGATGAAGATCTACGGAGTACTGATTGTGTCGGAATTTATTTGACGATTTTTGAATTCCGAAGGATAACACAACAAAAAATTGTAAAATAGTGATCAATTTGCCCCCGGATTACGGTACCAGAGTACGAGCCTAGAGTGTATCATCCATCGAGGGTAACTTTTTCCAAGTGTGTATGGTAAGCCAGGGTAACCAACGCTACGCGCCACCTTACGCTGAATAAAACAAGCATGGCGGAAGCTTCCTAGCAACCCCCAGATAGCAGTTCGTTACGAGTGCGAGTGCAAACGCTTCACGCATAACGCTTAAAATTTATTTGTATAGGGTGCCTGTACAGATAATTGCTCACCTGAAGTAGTTACGGTAATGAGTTTAAAGGTGCCATTCCCAAATTACGTAACGCTCTAGGGGGAGGGGGGGGGGGGGGGTAGTCAGCTCAATTCTCGGCCTTCTCTTTTCCGCAACCGAGCATAAATGCCAAACGAGATTAGCTATTAGGTATCTATCTGCACAAAAAGACATTAAATAAAAAAGTTTTAATTTTCAATCATTCAACTTATTTTAACCTCCTTTAACCCGTATAGGCCTGAGTGAAAGCAAAAATTCTAAAACCCTTACCGCTCAGCGAATTCTTAAGGTGAAGCGGCGTGTAACTCAAAGAATCATCAGAACCATCATTGATGTAATAGTAGTAGTGTCGCCTTTCCATGTATATTTTCAAAACAAACAAACAAAAAATATTTTTTTTACATTTTTGTTAAGCATATTTTATGTAAACACATGGGAAATTTAGTAGATTGACGAGTATTGGAAACCAAAATCAACTGTTCAATCGTACATATCAAAAGAAAACATTACAATTTAATGAAGGGCAACGGAATTTCTCTGTTTTTTATTGGATTTATCGCATATTTTTGTTATGCATCGGTACGGTTTATGTTTGCAAGGGATGACGGTGTTGCCAGGTGATTGGTGACAGATTTTTCTTGCAATTGTTATATGCTTGTTTTCGGAACATTTGCTGCATATTATAAAAACTTATCATTTTGCAAATAGTTTTCCATCACAAGATCACTGATTTAATAGAATTTTAATGATTTTTGTGATCAATCCACATTAAATGCTATGATTTTACAGATAGCAACTCTGACATCACTGCGCTATTTACTAGTGTAGTTGTGTGAGGCAATGAAATGCGGCATGCAATCGGAGATTTTTTTGAGAATATAAATCTCATGTATATTGTCGCTAAATTGATAATGCTGTATCTGAAAGTGTTGATTAAATATTGGAATACCACCTGAAGCATTTTTCTTCGCATAAATTTTCCATTAAATCAGGTGATAAGCAGTTATATTTCATCGATGTTGTAAATACCAATACCATCATAACAATATGTTAATGATTTTGGAAGAAGCCATTTTGTGATGACGCACCAAAAGGCCTTAATGGATTGAAATGATTTTTTGTCAGTATACTGGCACACATATCTAGTTTCTAGAAGTGGACAGAGGAACGCTGAAATATTCATGTGGTCGGTGTTATTCCGGTGGATCACTGGGTCAGGTCGGGTGAGAAGAGTACTGTGCGTTTGTGCCCCTGGAGATAGGCAAATTTCAAGTCACAGATAATTTTCGGAATCGGTTATAATGTGGCCATTGTATGACGGAATATGAAGAAAATTACATCAGTATCAACCTTTTGAGAAACGATTGAATTGGATAACTATAAGTTTTGCATTTGATTGATCCTACAAATGACCATTTTCGGGTCCTGGGACGCCTCAAACTTACGATAAAGTGGCCAATTTGTGTCTGGACATCTGTGCCAAGCTTATGGGAACGCATTTCAGTAATTATGCACTTATGTTTGATTTCTACTTTTCGAAAATTGAAACGGTTTAGTATCCAACAAATCTATAGGCGGTTCTTTGGGCATTAAGTCCGAGTGGCCGTCTCCGGTATATTTTAAACGGTGTAAAACTCTTCATTTATAATGTTGAATATCAGATCTTAATGATTGATGCAAATTAAAATGATTGTCATTGAAAATAAATAAAGGTAACTTGGCATGTCCCAAAAAATAGCCCTTTTTACCCGACTTGACCCAGGCACCCACCGGAATAACTCCGGCCACATGAATATTTCCGAGTTCCTTTGGCTACTTCCAGAAACTAGAAATGTGGGCCAGTGAACCGACAAAATATCATTTGAATCCGTTAAGAATTCGCTGAGCTGTGAGGGTTGCAGTATTTTTTGCTTCCACTCAGGCGTATACGGGTTAAGATTGGTTTCTGTCACTTAAGATTGCCCACTTCAGCAAACATACCAGAACATTTTCATTTCAAAATTACCCTTTGTGGTTTGTGGTACAAAAAACAACAACAAAAAAATCGTTGGTTATTTCCCGACTTCCAAAGACACTGTCCCATGAGATTTAGGAAGGCAAAAAAAACACGTTTCTTTCGCTATAAGTCATAGGTTTCATTCTTGCTTTATTACAATTAAAATCGGTACATTTCTAATATGCATCTTTGTTTGGTTTCTTGTGTGGTTTTTTTTAAACATTGTTTATTTGGTTTTCTTTATTCGAATCTCTTAAATGAAGTTGGTTGCTTCCGATAGATTTTGTTTCCTCTCTTTCTGCCATCTTCGTTAAAACATGGTCATTTTAAGTTTAGTTTAACCTTTCTGTTTTGTTGGTGCATATTTATGTGTTCATTTTACTGTTTTTGGTTTTACATTACTTTCACTTTTTTATATGAAATCGAAGTATAAACAACAAGTTTTGCGATATTTTATTTATTTACTTTCTTATCTCAGCTAATTGTTAATGTAGTTTTATCTGGTTCATCTTTGAATAAATACTATATAAAAAGTACTAGCAAAGGTAACAAAATCAGATTTTTTTCTTCACTTTGTGGTAGTCCGATTGAATGTTGACGAATTTAGTAACCGATAAAACGATCTTAAACTAACGCTGCAAAAGTTGTCTTCGGTTCCATTTGAGAGAACAGGAACGAACAGATAACAGAAAACAACGGATGGTCGTCACTCGTGAAACTGAGCGAAATGAAACAAAAAAAAAAGAACTATTTTTGACTGTTTTTCGTTCGTTCTTCTAAACGGTAGTGTTACAATAATTTGCATCCACGACTGGTTTTGTTTCACTTAAAGTTGCCGTCGTTTATAATCCGTTTAGACTTACAGTTTTGTAAAACCTTATTTCGTATAAAAGTTTTGCTTGAATATAGGTTTTATTTTTATCTTCCCATCTGGTTCATTATTTTACGAGTGTGTGCTCTTGACCTCTTAGTTTATTTGTTATAAAAGTTTGCTTCTTGTTATTTGTTTTTTTTTCTTGCTCGATTTTTATTTAAACATTTCATTCGAACCAAAAAGCGATGAAACTTTGTAAATAATTGAAAACGGAAATGTTTACACACAAATTTGTATATGTTGGACTATTCTTGTTTCCTCTTACTTTTAAACTTTTTTTTTGTTTTATTGCGTGTTTAAGCGCAGCACTCAGTGGGCAGCCCCCAGTAGGAGTGTTTGCTGTTAACAGTTGTTAACTGACTGTTTTTTTCGAATTTGGTTCTATTGTGTTATTGTTCCATAAAAAGCATAGATTATATGATGGTGTAAAATAGTCAGTTCAAAGAAAGTGTCTCTCAGCGAGAAAAGGCCTTTAAGTAACACAGAAACTGAACGAATTGCCACAGCGGACTGCCCACCAGGGTGCTGCGCGTTTGAGAAATGCTTACATTAGAAGGATTTTCGCTGAAATTTGATTTTCCGTCTAATCTATCCTAGTAGTAGTTGGGCCATAGAATGATTTTCTTTCGTGTCCTTTATGCTTGTTTATTTGCATGTGTGTGTGATTTGTTCATTGTTGGTTTTTGCTGTTCTCTGTTAAACTAGGGTTTCTGACTAGAATGTACATTTTATTTCACTAGAGACGACAATAGTAGGTTTTACTTGTTAATTTTACTTTCGTGGTATCAACAATGGAGGCAAGAGGATATAGAATTTCCTATTGGTAAGCTAATCATGAGTGGTTTGAAAAAATATATGTATATTGTTGTTCAACTATAGTTTGTTATCGGTTGCTTATCATCATCTCGCGACTAGAATAGGATTTCGTGGGTGGTCTTGTGGGATGAGTGTAAGGGTGTAGTTTGTTTTCGAATTGTTCATGATTATTTATGTTTTTTTTTGCATTTGCAGGAGACATATGTATACAGATCACAGAAGGATAGGAACAAAATATTGTTGAAGTTTGCAGAAAAAAATCTGAAGGTACCTTCTGATAAATACATAATCACGAGGATATGATTTCTCAAGAAAAATCTGAATATTTCGGTAAAAACAATTTGAAGAAAAAGTTCTAGAAAAACTGTCAAAGTAAAATCTCGTATTTTTTTTTTGCTACAGTTCTTGCAAAAAAATTTGTAATAATCCTCGGTAAGTTTTCTACAGAAATTCTTGTTGACCTATCTGGAGAATTTTTCGAAGTAATTTTTTCTAAGGGTATTCTACGATTTATAACAATAAATGGTTTCTTCTTCAAAGGATCCTTTGAGAAATCCCAGAAGATCCTTGACGATATTTCTGAAAATAGGGATATTGGTGAATATTCTTCAAAGAAATCCTGGAATAATCCCTACAGGAATACTCATATGAATTTATAAGTTTGATTAGCCTCCCATGGTTGCTACTTCAGTATTGCCTGATCAGCTCCAATTAGTACACTTAGTGCTTGGGACTAACAGACATCTTCAGTGCTGGATATTTTCTGTTTTGAGGCAACAATGGCGTCTGCCACGTCAGAAAGCAGACCAATGAGGATAATGTGGAGGAATTGATGTTGCACTGATCTGCGTCAGTTAATGCGTGAGTGTATGTTTTGAGGTAAGGCAATTTTATGGTAGAGGGGTTTGCATTTGGTTAGCAGACTGCTCATGTATCAAGCATAAGAAAAGGCGTTCTATAATCATGTAAGAATGGAAGCTTAGAGAAACGGTTTCTTACTGAAAGGGTCAGAATACTATTCGTTTTGTGTATTCATTGACTTCTCTGGGCAACTTGCAAGTATAATTCATACTTGCATCACAAAATACGAATTCAACAACGCTAACAAAGAAAGCTCTCAGTTAGAATTATAAAAGTACTCCCCTTTCGGAAGCGGGCTTCTGCTCGAGTGGTACTGTTTCGTGTATTTTTTTTTTTTGTTTTTTACAAGGGGGAAATCTGCAAACAGATCCCCTGAGAAGATAACTCAGGGAATGCGGGGATGACGCACCAACGACGACCCGCTAAAACCAGCCTATGCACTGTGCATGAGCAATTCATTTAGAATTGCTCAAGTGGTGAACAGTGCATCGACATGACCCTTGGACTCAGACCCTCATCTCCCCGGAACCACCTTACGGTATTTCTTCGGGAAGGGACCAGTGCATATAGCACAACACGTGTAGCAGAAGTAGCCTAGGCAAACTGCTTCTCCTAGCCGACTTAAACAATGTTACAAGGGACCAGCCTCGGCAGGGCTAATCCTCTGCAGCCAACTCTTGGTCGGCGCGCCATAGACGCTGCAATTCTAACATAATGTGAGTGACAGCCGTAGTTACTGCATTCCAGCACTCGGCATCCGCACACATTCTCTCTATAATATTGTCGGGGGACGTGTCCCCTCCGCATGTAGTGAGCATGCGACCTCTCACAACAATGAAACGGGGGCAATCGAACACGACATGCTCCGCTGTTTCCTCTACACCAGCACAATTGGGGCACGCAGGAGATTCTGAGTGCCCGAACCTATGCAGGTACTGTCTATAGCAACCATGTCCTGACAGAAACTGCGTCAGGTGGAAGTTCACTTCCCCATGGCTTCTACCATACCAATCTGACACATTTGGTATTAGTCGATGGGTCCATCTACCCTTAGTGGAGTTATCCCATTCCTGCTGCCAGCTTCTGAGCGTTTCCTCTTTACACGTGTCGCGGACTCCTTTGGTACCCCTTTGGTTGAAGCATTGAACATCTTCCTTGATGATGAGCCCGATGGGCGTCATCCCGGCTATGATGCACACGGCCTCTTTAGATACCGTCCGGTATGCACTTGCTACTCTTAAGCACATTATCCTGTACGTGCTTTCCAACCGCTTTAGGTTTCTGTTCGTTCTAAGCGCTTTTGACCAGATTGGTCCTCCATACCTTAGTATGGATAGCGCCAGCTGTTTCGTGTATAGAAGAAGTCATGCGATGCGTGAACATCTTCTATGATTCTTTTTCTCACGATCTCTATCCTGCGTGTGAGGAGACTTTCTGCTGCTCCCCACTTTCATGCACGATCACGCCACGCACGGTGATGTGGAGAGCTAAAACGACGTGAAAAGTACAGTCTTCGAGAAAGTGTTGATAGCAACGGACGTGCTGAGAAGAAAATTACTACTATTTTGTTAATTCAATTAACTCCACAGTAGTTAAGTATAAAAACCAGCATATCAGCTCATTTCCCAGTAACCCAGTCCTAGTTCCGAAGAAGTGCCCTCCCGAAAGAGCCGTAAAGTGTATCGGCAACAAGACGAAACGTCCTGCGAGGGATCCTTACCCTTTAGCTTCGGCCGTCGTCCCGGAAAAGTGTTACAGTTCACTTTGCTCGATCCCCCAAACGGAACATTGGTCCTTCGAGCCGGATCCGTGATCCGGTAGTGATTTAGTGTGTGTGATTCTCCTTGGACTGAGTGAAATAAGAAAGACATACACTGAAAAAGCGAATTTGACGAAACCGGAAGTGGAAGTGTTCCAAAATATCGCTCGTGCCTAGCCCAAAAAAGACCCGTTTGGGAACACAACACGGCGACACAAATAAAAAAGAAGAGAATCGTTGTGCCTGCGCGAAGGAAGAGCTGACCCTGAAGATTGGTGTCCTGATCCGTCAGCGTTCCAAGGCAGCTGATAAAATAAAGCGAATCGGAGGAATTCTGATCGACGACGATGTGACGTGTGTGTCGAAGCTGAAAGTGTATGCGAGAAATGTGGATGCCATCTACAGTAAGTTCAACGATTTTCACAACCAACTAACTGAGATCCTGTCGGATGATGAAATGGATAACCCCGATCAAGCGTACACCAGATTCGAGAAAGATTACCAAGAAAAATCGACGTACATTGAAGAGGATGCAACGAAAAAGAAAGCACCCGATACCAAGCCCCAAGTGATCGTTCAGCAGCAGCCGTTAAAAGCACCGATACAAACATTCGATGGCCGAATTCGAGAATTGGCCAAAATTCAAGGCGATGTTCGTAGACGTTATGCAGCCCACAGACGCTCAGACGCGCAGCTGTTCAGCAAGAACAAATTGAGGGTTATGGATTGACTTCCCTGGGCATAGAGGCACAAATACAGAATTTGTCAAGTGACAAGAAAAACTCTCAGTCAATAACTAAGAAAGTGCTTACTGAGCTGAAAAACAGGACTTGTCCCAGAAAGTAGAAGAAGATAGTTGCCAACAGGATACTTTGAACGAAAAGCTGAAATGTGGAAGAAAAAAAAGAATGAAAATTTTACCGTCGAATTTAACGTACCATTACTAGTTTGAATTTTGACAGTGTCGTCAACAATTTTTGGCCACAAAACAATATACTGCGCTATATTTCATACTATTCGGGGTAATGGCTCATTCGGGGTAATGACCCATTCGGGGTAATGGCTTTTGGGGTAGTGACCCTTTCGGGGTAATGACGTTCGGGGTAATGGGTGGGAGCCCCACACAGACATGGGTGTAAAAGAAACATTCTATACCCACTTTGTCACGCCATGCACCTGATATCCAAATAATCAAAACAAACTCGCCAGCTGTCACTTGGCATTTCAAAATGGCGGAATGGAAAATCTGACACATTGGACTACCTCCCTTCTAGATACCTTGTGTTACCTGTTTAAATGTGAACCAAGATCTGAACTAAATTAATAATAATTATTATATATAATAATTATTCTACAATTTGGTTTCGTGAAAGATTTTCTGGATTTTCTAGAAAGTTCTTGAAGTAATTACATTTATAATTTCAGAGAGTCACACAAAAGAATCCTTGAAAAAAATCTAAAAAAACCAAGGGTGGAATTCTTAAAAACACAAGAAGTATTCTGGAGGATTGTCGAGAAGATTTCCTGAAGAAGAAATTTAAAAAATCTGGTGGTTGTACAGTATGAGTTCCTTTAGGAGATTTCTAACGAATCCATGGGAAAACTTTTTCTTGGAGAAACGCCTAGCAGAATTTTCGATGGATATTTTTTTCGTTCGGAATGTCATTCCAAATTCCGTCAAACATTCCTTTGGGAGTTTTTTTATTAGTTTTCCTTCGAAAGTCGTCTGAAATTCTACCAAAATTTCTCGAAAACGTCTGTCTGCACTTAGTTATGATGTTCAATTCAGTACAACTGCCTTTAAAAGTTGCACATTGGGAAAATATTCGATCATGACAAAGTGCCTATTGAAACAAATTTTGGAAAGTCTACAAATCCTACACCTCACAGAATGTGGTTAACTCCTACTACTGATTTCTTGCTCATGTGGAATTCACTTCATGTCACTTCAAGTTCTACTAATTAGACTTCATTGCAAAGACTGATATCTGAATCCTGAACACTTGAAAAACAAACTTCACCCCAGTCGACACTATTGTTATGTTTTTTTTCTGTTTTTGTTAAGGACGATGTCTGCTAATCGGTTATCCTAAAACAATACACATTTTGTTTCATAATTTTAATATTTTCATTTTTTTGACTAGATTACCTCACTGTTTGATGTTGTTTCTTTCGTTTTTTTTTTTCTTCTATTATCAACAACAGAGCGCAATGCATCTTCTCATAAAATCGAATAGGCCTTCATGTAAATGTAACACAAAACTATGTATAGATTGATTTAAGGTATTGAGCTAATCAACAGACGCGCTAGGATTAAAGCAAAACGAGGCTAACAATTCAAAGTGATTGTATCAAAAATAGAAAACTTCAACAGTCGGTAAATAGAGCGGCGGACCCTAAGCACGTGTGGTCGGTACCAAGCTTGAATGTTTTGGGGCGGAAAAAACGTCGGTAATACTTAGAGGTTACGACTGAACAAAGAACGTTTAAGCGATTCTTCGCCTCTCACTATTTGTATTTGTTTCTGCTAGGGATTCCGATAGATAAAGTTAAACTTCTCATCTTTCGTTCGTTAAGGTCTTAGGTTTAAATTTGTGCTGCTCGTTTCACATAAAGTGTTCCATTTAACGTTTGATCACGTTTGATAATGTTTTTTTTTATTCGGGCGATTTCGTGTGGGTGAAAATAATGGACTCCTAAATCTGTGGGTGCGCGTGACTTGAGAGAGTGGGTTCTATATTGGTTTGATGTGCTTCCTTGTTCGTGTGATAAGTTTTTTATTAGTCTAAAATTTGAATCTATTTATAACCAGGAATAAAAAGAACAAACCTCCAAGGTAAATAGTGGAAATATAAGAAGAAATAATTTCTTTCTGCTTCATTGTCGTTTGTTCCGTAGTATAAAACTGAAATCCTGCCACTGTAGTTTTTAACGTTTCTTGTTATTTATGTGTATATATATAATTTGTTTTCTTTTTTGGCTATTGATTACATCGTTTATGCTCTCTGCTTTCTGCTTGGGGTTATTTCATTTCAGTTTATTATGTGTATTTTCAATTGTTTTATCAACGTCCATCTATAATATACAATAACGCTAAAATGATCAGTGAATTACGTGTATCATATCTGTAACTCTCCCTCCTAACGGCCCCAAACCTCTCTCGGAGGGAACACTATTTCGATCCATTTTCGTCATGTTGTATAATGTTTATATAAAATTTTATTTTATTTGCCTTTTTTGTTGTTTTTTTTTCTTCAACGATTTTCATCTGCCCTCTTTACTTTAAATAGCTAATCATAGTTTTCTGTTTGGGTCGCATATTTCTCTTGTTCGCCTTCAAGCCCTGTCTCGTGGCTCTGTTTATTGTTTAAAACTTCGATTAATGCTTGTTAATATGTTGATTTCATTTCCGATTTCTTTTTTTGACCTTGTTTCTGCATCGTGTCTCTCATTCTATGCCGTCGATAAATGATCGTAGATTACCGTGTAACGTTAGATTTAAATAAATTACCTTTCTGCCCGTTGTTCGCTGCCCTCGACTCCTGCTCCTTCGGCCGTCCTCCATTTTTCTCCGTCGCACCTTAATTACTAGGACTCTCCGCCGTGGAACCAGACGCCGATACTCCATCGGGTATTTGTGCCAGGGTTTTGAATTGTGGTGAGTTTATAAATCTGCAACGAAAGAACGAGCACATGTAACGGAAACTGACGAAAATGAACATCAAACAAATTTCACTTTTTTGTCGCGGGTGGCAAAATGACACCCCTAAACCCACAGGGAAATGAGGAATCCACAATGTCATTGAAGGTAACATCCCAAACAGATATCTCTCGCTGTAGTAATTAGATACGGTTCAGTGGATCATTAATCAAAGAGAATCGATGCTTGGGTGATAATCGGCTCTCCCTATGTCGTGGTTCCCAACGGTAGCATACCTTTCGCAAAATCAGACCCAAGATCGGGTGTTCATGACCTCGATGTTCAATCAAGTACACTTTTTTTCACGAAGTTGATGAGCTCCAATATAACGTGTAACCATTACTTCACCTTCAATATATCCTTTTTAGATCTTAGAACTCAAAATTGATGCATTACATCTCAATGATCTGGCTAATTAATAGCTTCTCATCCAAATCTAAATACTGATAAATGCACGGAGCCGATTGCAGTAGAATCTTTGAATAAAAGAATAAATAAGATACCGAAAATTAGGGTAAGAATAGTTAAAGCACGCTTATTTATTTTTACGGCCGTTATTGAAAGATTTTTCCCAAAAGATCATTGATTTTTTTTTTTTTCGTTTCATAAGTATTACATTAACCAAAACGTTTGTGTACATAGGTATTCAGTTTTAGACAATATTATTTTCCTTATTTGGCAAAACTAAATCAGGGGTATTACATTTATCAGCTTATTAATAATATGGATTAGAAGAATAATTCTTATTCTTATTTCATTGGGAGGAATCTTCGATTTTTGCAAGTATGGCAGAAAAAAATCCAAACTTTTATTACAGATGGCATGCAGGCTTTGTCCTTTGGCGGAAAGGCCTGTATCATCCACAAACAAAGATTTTTGACATCCCTAAGGTAGCTTAAGTATGTCAGATGTGATATACTGAATAATATTTTTCTGATAGCAGGCTCAAGCCCCTTTGTCACTACAACCCTGGAATAGCTTCTCAATTAGACCAACGGACGCAGCAGCAAACAAGCATCTATTAACACCTGCGTAAACCCAGCTACAATAGATGTTTGGGCTATTTTCGCAGACGGCTATCATCGGAGCCGTTTAAAAAATCCGGATAACTCATAAAAACGAGTGATCCGTGGCTCTTTTTTGGCGATAGTCAATTCATTTGATCAGCACAGATCAGACAAAAAGTGACCCGGGCAAAGAACGAACCGATTAATATTCCCTATTCTCCTTCGTTCGTTTCTTGGCTTTATTGTAACGCTTGACACGTGTCTTGCTTTGCGCACCACGACACACATGGAAACCCAGTTTGTTGCAGCTTCGCACTCTTAGCATACACAGTCAAACAATGGATTACCTGCTTTGCTCTTGTTCACAGTTGATCAGCAGAAGTTTTCTCGTTTTATTTTATATGGGGAAAGTAGATGCCTTCAAATTTCTCGTAAATGAAAGCGTTAATCAAAACAATATTTGGTAGGCGTAATAGCCATCATTAAAACGCATAACCGGAATCAATTTTTTTTTTCGAAAATAGTTGCCATTTTTGAGAAATTCTTCGTTAGATGCTTTTCGTCATACAAATATTTTTTGCGTAACACTTTAGCGATTTTTCGTGCATAGACATTAGCGCTTGTGCATTACTATGTGCTGAGTAACGAATCAGGGAACGCATGTAACTCATTAATTTGCCCCGCCCACTTGAATACAAGCAGATGAAACATAGAGAGGAAAAGTGCCCATTTGAATGGCAAAGTAGGTACATTTTGCCATTTCCTTTTGGTACGGGCAGGGGAAATAGCCAAGTAGGATATCGTGATCACGAGTGTCTAGAGGAGAATGTACGAAGAATGAGAGAGTGGAAGATACGAAATGTACATCGCGCAACACAGAGTGAATTGCTTTTTTTTTCGTTAGCCACTGAACCGCTTAAAAGATCCGGTTCACTAAAATGAGTGATTCGGATCGGATCCGTTCACTAAAATGAGCCGTTTTTCCCAACTGTAGTTCAGTGGAGCAGCGGCTCGCAAAGGAAGAGCGAACTGTACCGAACGAACGAAAAAAGAGCGGTTCACTCCGTGTTGCGCGACGTACATGACGACACGTGTCAAGCGTTATAATAAAGCCGAGAAACGAACGTGTCCGGGTCACTTTTTGTCTGATCTGTGCTGATCAAATGAACAGAATATCGCCAAAGAAGAGCCACGGATCACTCGTTCTTTCGTGTTATCCGGATTTTTTAAACGGCTCCGATTCTTTTCGCCCATCTCTACAATGAACCGCCTAAAAAATCCGGTTCACTAAAATGAGTGCTTCGGATCGGATCCGTTCACTGAAATGAGCCGTTTTTCCCGTCTCTACCTGTTACACAGGGAGTCTACATGCTCAGACTAATGACGTCAGTCCTATACCTTCTGCAGTGGTGAATAGTTAATGAGAGCTCCAAATAAATGTAGTTATGTGTAGTTCATGTTTTAAATCAAGTAACCGTGAGTATTTTCTATAAGTGCCCAGAAGAAACCCTCGGTAAAGGAACCCCAAAAACCCAATAACTCAAAGGGAAGAAGTTTGGAACAACTAAGACCAGTGTTCTTCTGCCAGCTACATCTACCATGGTCAAGGTCGAATAAACCTTCAAGTGTTGGAGGAATTCTCGCAAGGCACTCGAAGTGAGGTTCTCGTTCCCCAGCATTTATGGTCCTTCGAACCGGATTGGACGGACTAGAAAGGGTCAAAAAGGGCCTGGAAAACCTATTGTGCGCTACTTGGCGCCATTTAGTGGCCTCCATCTATAGTATAGGATAATTAGAGGAAGCCGTCACACTCAAGGACAAATGGCGCGGTAGTTATCAATTTCGCGAACAATTAGTGTACTATATATCACAAAGGATCGAGGATAGAGTGGTCTGGACATCCATCGAATGGAACCTTTTTCATAGGTGAATGGAAGCATTGCACGATGGTCCGAATCGATAATTTAGCAGGGAAAATTTTTTTTCTCTTTTCTCGTCGATTTTAGACGTTCGTCGTCTTCAGAGAAGTTATTCGTACTTGAGTTTTGCGTCTTCTAAGGAAAAACAAATTGAACAGGGTTTTACTCAAACTTTTTTGTTTGGTGGAATTTGTGGCTTGCAAACTTTTAGAAAATGTTATCTTGAACAACTTTGTCGAAGACATTTTTGATCTAAGTACTCTACATGTGAGCTAAATAAATTGATTTTGAAAGTTTCAACTTAGGGTGAACCCGAAAAATCAGTTATTTTGGTCTAACTTTTTTGTTTTTATTTTTCCGTGAATGTGGTTTTCACAAGAGTTGAAGAAGTAGTAATGAGAACATGGGACAGGACACTTGATAATATTGGTGTTGATATCTGTTAATATCAATTAATATATATACTGCCGTTACACGCATAATTGTCCCGTGTAACTTTTCGTGCATTTTTACTTTTTGTCATCAAACAGTTTATTTTTACGCATAGTTTTAGAAAACACTTACCAAAAATTAACTTTGTTCGGAAACTCAATGAAAAGCATGCCAAGTCAATTTGTCCCATTGTTGAATTTCCATAACTGTCCCACTACTGTATTTCTACGCATAACTGTCACACTATACAATTCGCTGCGCTGCCCGACCAGAACCATATAACAAGATTATAACACATTCCTATCAGCAGCAGTTATAATAAACAGAAGTTGATATAATTTTGTTATCAAGAGGGCTTTGTTCTAAACTTGTTATATTGTAAATAACACATTTATAACAACATTTGTTATATTTTTGACATCGCATTTATAAGTTTGTTGCCAATAACATCCGATGTCATAAACAGTAACATAGTTTGGAATAATGTTGTTATTTTGTAACATCCTTGTAACACATTCTGTAATAATTTTGATATAGTTATAACAGTGTTTGTTATGTTTTAGTTCAATTTGGTGCAAATTTTGTTAGAATTTTTGTTATTTTAACTACTAACGGTACATGTTTTATAACAACTGGTGATATAAAAAAACATATCAGGGGAACACATTCAGTTATAATCTTGTTTCTTCCGTCAGGTCGGGTGATCTCGAACAAAATAGTCAGTAGGCAGTTTTGAATTAGCTGGTGTTTGGAAAAATCGTTTTGAACACCTTTTTACGTTGGCTTTACATGTAGAACACAACCTGTTTTATGTGTTTGTATTATCGGGATGCATTAATCATTCATTTGGGCCTGACGTCAGATTTGATTGAAATTTTCAATATCAACATATTATTTCCCATCCATTTTTCAATGAATTTCAGTTGAATTTTCAGGGTCGATCACAAAATTTTTCTAGTTTTTAGAACCAGGGGCATCGATTAAAAATTTACCGTAATTTCGGATTCATCACGGGGAGTACTGAAATAATCCCACTTGAAGAATCAGTAACAACTTTAATTTCGAGTCCATGGCTTGCGACAAATCAACTTCATGATTTAGCAAACCAAGTCTAAAGGTGGTTCAAATGTATTTGAATGACTTGACCACATGTAGGATTGTTCCGAATTCCCAGTTCCCTGGGGGAAATGGCCTCTAAACTATCGCTTTCCATCCCAAACTGTAAAATCTTTTTTTTTTTTCACTTCCCCATACGTGGCTCCGTTTGGCACATGTCACTTCAGCCGTCATTAGATGGCTTAACAAAGTCTTGAGAATATACGTCCGCTACCTTCGGTACAATCTATGCGTAAGAACGGTCATCTACAGCAGTATGCTTGGCACATAATTGGTCACTACCATCAGTGGGACTGTTATGCGT
This sequence comes from Aedes aegypti, assembly GCF_002204515.2. Lineage (NCBI taxonomy): Eukaryota > Metazoa > Arthropoda > Insecta > Diptera > Culicidae > Aedes > Aedes aegypti. The sequence goes on from NC_035108.1 coordinate 148,634,136, forward strand.
AGAAATTCACCAAAACCCCGTATTTCTAGGCATAACAGTCCCACTTTGAATTTCGTAGCTAAATTTACTTTTTTTTCTTTTTTTCTGTTCGGAACATAAACTACTGCGACCAATATTTGATCTATTGTAGTATATCCCGTGTCCTTTGTGTAGTGCATGTCGTTTTACTTTGTCACTATCGAGAAGTGATAAAGCATTCGGTTTTATTACAGTTGTAATTCCTAACTTGATCACAGGAAAGGATTCTAACTGAAAGGTTCCTACCCTTCCAAGAGTGTGGAGCATGCACTCTCCACAGGCGCGCCCCTTTATCAGGCAAAATCGGATCCCTCGATAAAGCCAAGAAATTACACCGATATTGTCCATGCATCAGAATCCTAGTCCTTACTTCTTCAAACTAGAGAACGAAATAAATAAAAGATTAGAAAACAAATTTGTTGAATTCGACTCATTTTTTTCCTTGTCTCAAGATCATTCTCGGCAACTGGGAAAACCGAGACTTGTCACTTTCAACAAGGTTTAAAATGTAACAAGGACTGAAAGTGTTCCTTTGATTACTATAACATCCTGTTCTCTTCGTTTGAAGCAGTCAGTTCTAGGGTTCACTGGTAGATCTTTACCCCATAACGCACCACGAAAAGGTGATCTAGCCGCGTTACTTTACTCCCATAATAAAAACTCTTGACTCTAATGAACACGCTATTTTTTACACTGTTGTAATGATTTTAATTCAATTTACCACACACCTGGACAATACGAGGCCTAAATGTGATAAAATCTTTAAACGCGTTTTTCTCGATTGCATATTTTGGAACATGGGACAATTATGCGTATAACGGCAGTGCTTTCGTCGGCCCTTTTACCCGCAGAGCGACCGGTACCGGTCTGTTGAGGGCTTTGTTTAGTGTGTAGTAGATAAATCAAGGTTCGAAATAAAATTGATTGAATTCTCGCAATTTCATCTCAATTAATTTAGTTTACATCACAAAATGTACTTCCACCCTATTAGAAAGTTACTCGAGGTATTTTCAGTATCACGCTGCTCTCCACATTTTCATTCTACATACGCTTCTGCCAACGCCTCAGTGTGCGTGAATTGAACGATTTTCCCCTCCGTTTGTGAAGAGCCAATCACAGCATTCGTTCTGTCTCCCAGTGCTATAAAAGGGAACGCGATACAGTCACCCGATTCATTCTATTGGCGATTTTCGGAGTGAGCGGTTGGACTTGCAGGAGCGGAGCAGAAGGAAAACGCAGAGCATCGAATCGAGCGGTTGGCCTCGATACCGTCATAAGATCGTGCCGGGTGAAAGGTCTCGAGCGCTGATCGATTTGCAAGTATTCTTTTGACGGCTTGCGGAGTGAGCGGTTGCACTGACGCAAGCGAAGCAGAGCACCGAATCGAGTAATTGGTCTCGATACTGGCATAAGCTTCGTGCCGAGTGAGAGGTCTCGGGCGCGTACCGTCTCGCGAGCATTCATCGATCGACTGGGCCCAGCGTGTAGCAGTCGTGCACCGATCTGAGCGATTGGTCTTGGACTTCGTGTGGAGCGGCTTTTCAGTCAACGAGTTTCTGTTGGCGCTTTCGTTTGGATTTCACACAGCGGGTTCTGCCAGGAACTTCTGATGTCGAACATTGAGTCGGTGAAAATGCTGAGATACGACATAGTGGTGCGCCTTGTCTCTCGGCGGATCTTCTACCGAGTTGTACAGCCGTCGCAATCTTCGCGTCAACAGCGCCCTTCGCTTCGAAGCACGCCTGGCTCGCTGTGACCCCGTTATTTTGAGTTATTCATCGACGCCATTACCATTGACTGCTTGATAGTGGTATCTTGTCGGTATGCTTTTCCAGCAATGCCCTGTGCGGTCGCCGGTGGCTTGACACTCCGCTGTGTTCTCGTTCCTTCGTCGGATCTTACGCTGTCCCCGCTTCGTAGGAATAGAATATCGGAGTGATCTCTGTAGCCCCGTGATTGGCTCACCGTGATGACACAAAAAAAGCTTTTGGCTGGCTTTTTCTTCACGTGTAGTTTTTAGCTGATACCGGTTTTCCAGGTGCTTGCGTTGCACCCAGTACGGCTGATGACCGGTGGCTATGGCAAAATGGATCCCGTAAGTAGTTTATAGCTCTATCCAGCCAAACTGAGGCTTACCGGCTGTTTATCCTGTTCGGAGAATGCTTTGCGGCTTTGATTCAGTCCGCAGCCTGGTGGTTTCCTTGACTACGGAGCTGGGGTTTGCGCGATCCGGGTTAACTTGATCCTGAGTCTTTTCAGCTCACGACAATCGTATCGGCGAAGTAGCCGCGATGGATTCACCGAAACGCTGTTATTCACACCGCGCAGACTGTTTTCCTGAGCTGAAATGGCTGTGCCCGGTTCTTCGCGCCAGCATTCACTTCTCTGGGACGAATTGAACATTCTTCAGGCACAATGGGTACTGCAGCTTCTGACGTCGATGAACGTTTTTCTCCCAGGAAGCACTTTTGTTTTTATTGCAGCGGCATTACTTCTGACAAATTGACTGCAAAGGGCGTGTGCTCAAGTGTAGCTTACATTCAAAGTGAACGTTATAGAGTCACGGGACATCGCATTCCGGCGTTTTCAAAGTACAGAACGCAGATTAGCGAGGAATACCACTCTAAAAGAACAGTACCACAAGTTCATGGCAGAGTACGTGCAACTAGGACATATGACCAAGATAGACTAAATGGAGAAGAAGCTAGCACCACTACCAAGCTGCGTTTTGTCTCCGACGATTCTATGACACTACCCCGAACGCCACTACCCGAACGCCACTACCCCGAATGCCACTACGCCGAATGCCACTACCCCGAACGCCATTACCCCGAAATCCATTACCCCGAATGGGTCGTTACCCCGAACGCGACTACCCCGAATGGGTCACTACCCCGAACGCCATTACCCCGAATGGATAACATTTTGAGACATATTCTAGTTAGAGAGTGGGGAGATAATTGTATAATTCCTTTTGAGTATTTCACGAGTTTGGGTCAAAAATGTATTTTTCAAATATTAGAAAATAAAAAAGCAGCTAGTTGTTCAGCAAATAATTTTTACACACTAAGTTTTGTCCTCTAATTTTGGAAAGATTCACACAGCCACATTGCAATGCTCTGGAGAACAGCCTATTTCGAAAAGAAGGGTGAATTTATTATGAGAAGGATAGCTATAATATGCACAAAATTAGGATGTAGTAAAGTCTCTTATTGGACGTCGGTAGCCACTTCGTTTACTCATTTTTATAGGTGTCAGGCATTAAGATTAAGATCTTCTTAAAGATTTTGTTTCGTAAACGTTGGTAATGGAAGTTCACCCTGAGATAGTCGCTGCAAGTGTTGTTCTATGGAACCCGCCTAAAAACCAACCTAATAGACGACCGTTCCGCTATCGCACTTGTACACTTCACGGAGAGAAATGAAGCTAGTTTGAAACAACTAAAAATTTGGTTTAAATTCAAACTACGAAAATGGTTGTTTTCAAATGGAAAATTATTTGTTTCAACCTTGCTGTATAGGTTAAAGCAAGTTTTTTTTTGGGTAATTTTCACCTGAAATAAACATTTTTTTTAATTATATCTTAGTTGTTTCAAACTAAGAACGTTGCTAAACCAAAAACTAGTTTGTATTTAACAAAAATTATATTGAAGAAAACAGTTTGTTTTGAAAAAGATAAACTGTAATGTTAGGTTGAATCAAATCAAAACTTTCGGTACAAGTAAACTGATTTTTTGGTTGGGTGAATACCAACCGTAAAAATAGTTCAAAACAAACTAGTTGTTTAGTTTGTTCATAACGCTGTCAACCGCGATGTCGGGTTTTTTTTTATTATGTTTTGTTTTGTTCGACACTCTGTGTCCAATTCTTCAACTCGTTCAACTCGTCGGTCCGTGAGTGAAAAAATCCAACTGCATCGAGGCAGTTTTTACTATTAAATTACAACAAAACTTCAAGTACACTGCGCAGTCCCGACGGATACCAACTGGGATAAATTGATTTCGATACAAAGTTCCCGACCAAAAGCTCCGCATTATTCGAAAAATGGAATTGTATCATCGAATCGCTCAAACCTATTCTCATGCCGATGTGAGCGATAAAAGCGGCAAAACCAAAACTGGAAGGTGAACTAAGTGAAGGTAAATAGTTTAATATTCAATTAACTGACAAACTAACTCAGTTGTATTCTTTTGTTAAAGATTGCTGCCATACATCTTACCCTGGGCTGTACTGACCCTGATGGACAAAGGAAAGTGGAAACCCAGTTACATTGAAAATCGTAACAGCTTTGTCTACTGGGTACAGAGCATAATCGATCTACAGTCAAAAGTTAAAGTTCACCACACTTCACGTTCTGAGACTAGAGGAATGCCACAATGTCCACTGGTGATCGTTGTTGGATCAGACCTATCAAAGTTGAACACCTTTATAGTATCCTTCGGTGACAAAACCTACAGCCTACCATTGCTGCGGAATGTGCCGGATCATGGAATCTACGTCATCTACGTCATCATGGATCAATCACGTCATCTACGAGTTTCCGGTAGAATCCTCTTGGGCGGCGTCCATTTATTACGTAACGCTAAAAATGGAAATTTTTGACCACCCCCCCCCCTCCGTAACGCTTTTTGTATGAGAATTTTAAAATTTGTGTATGAGCCGTAACGCTTGAGCGTACTCCCCCCTCCCCTAGAGCGTTACGTAATTTGTGGATGCCGCCTTGTCGCGCAAAAATACTTTCGATCAGTAATGTGATCAGTTCCAGAAGTTAAAGATGTTCAACTGTCTATATAGATTTTTTAAATAAATAATCCAGTTTTGTGGTTATCGACAGTTTCATTGTATAGAAATAAAACATGAAATGCTTCAGTGGTAATACAAATCCTCATTCAATTTCAGATCTTTTCAGGTTGGAAATTTTCTCGACTTCCCAGGGCATAGAGTATCTTCGTACCTGCCACACGATATACACATGCAAAAATGGTCATAGGCATAGTAAGCTCTCAGTTAATAACTGTGGAAGTGCTCATAAGAACACTAAGCTGAGAAGCAGGCTCTGTCCCAGTGGGGACGTAATGCCAGAAAGAAGAAGAAGCTGGCATATAAAAGAAGGGGAAATATATGATGAACATTTTAACGACGAATTTTACGTGCCATTAATTACCAGCCTTGGCTCATTCGGGGTAGTGGCGTTCGGGGTAATAACCCATTCGGGGTAATGGCTTTCGGGGTAGTGACCCATTCGGGGTAGTGACCCATTCGGGGTAGTGGCGTTCGGGGTAATGGCGTTCGGGGTAATGGGATGGAGCCGTTTCCGACGCGTCACGCAAGACGTCTTTTGGAGTTTCCATCAACGATTCCTTGCTTGTAGGCCCGATAATACAAAAGCATCTACGGTCCATCATGCTTTGGAGTCGCATAAAGCAGGTAATGTTGTTGGCAGCCAACGCAGAAGAAAAGTTCCGAAGAATTTTCATTCTACCAGAGGACCGGTATTTGCAATGCATCCTATGGCGTTTTGATTCAGCTGATCCTGTGAACGTGTATGAACTCAACACCTTCACGTATGGGACAAAATCTGCACTCTTCTTAGCAACACGCACGTTGAAACAATAGACTATGGATGAATAGTTCGTTTTCCCGTGATGTAGTTGACTGTGTTGTTTACCATAGATTTTTTTCTCGTTTTCTGAGTGTTTCCGAACGTTTTATCCAAATCTCACCTTCCGCCGAGGCAACCGATGCTTCTTAGAACCGTTGGATGTTGAAGGATTACACAATATACCGTGATGCATCAATACCCGGACGCTTAAGGCGACACAAATGTTCGAACTCTAATATGAGTGTGTTGTTTTAGGAAATTCTTAATGTAATATTGTTTATTACATTGTTTCAAGCAAGATCTTCACGAAAGTGATGAACTTTTTGGTAAAAACCATGATTTTAATATGAAAATCATTCAAATATTAGAGCATGTCTTATCTATAAATCCGGACACCTGATGGAAAAGATGTCTTTAAATCCGGACACTTTTGAATCGATATCCGGACATCGGTATTATAGTTTGTAATATTCGTTCAAATCAAATAAAATCATATCAACACACAACGAAATATCAATGTTTAGTAAACTTGATGTCCACGTTTGCCCTACAATTTCAAAAAGAATGGCACATTTGTATTATAAGTGGTTTGATTACCTGAAATGAAGTACATGTTGCTTGAACTGCACTCGATGTGGCTCGGAAAGTTATTATGAACGTTGTGCACAATTTATTTCACATTTAATTGAATTCTGATAACTCACTTTTTATAAAAACTTTTTATAAAAATATAGTTCACAAACTTTGTCTGCACTCAAACTATATTCGCGCGTTCATCGATCGTAAAATTTGAGTTGGAATTGGACCGCGACGAGATGACGTCCAACTCGAACAAATTATTTGTTTCTATTTTTATTAATTATTTGACGATGGTTACTAGATCAGAAATAAAAATTAAATGATTAATAATGTTGCAAGTAAAAGGAATGAATAAAAACCAAACATATTATCACTTAATTTTAACTTTAATTTATTAATAGCACCAGAGTGTCCGGATATTGGTACCGTCCGGATTTTGATTCACCACGGTATGCTTATTTGCGCTGAAAACGTTTGATAAAGTTAAAAACATTTTCATGGTGGATTGCTCATCGGGACAAACGATCACACTCAATCTGTACGGTAAAAATAACTGGGTTTTGGAACTACCGAAAAAGTCAGTAAACTAAAAAAAATTGTCAGAAATCGAAAAACAGAGATTTTTTACTGAAATTTTGCAGAGAGCTTTCTTTTTATATCATATATCGATAAAAAATAAAACATGGTGAAATTTGCTTTTCAATTAAGCGTGGCGACAGTTTTGATTTTACTGACTTTTTCGGTAGTTCCAAAACCCAGTAAAATTTTACCGACCCCAGTAATTTAATCTAAGTGTGATCATCATCATCATCGCTCTTCAGTCACACTCGCCAAAATATATCTGAATATACAAACACACGCCATCTACTTGTGAAGCGGAATACTGCATGTGAACAGGGTGTGACAAAATTGGACAAGTATGTCATAAATGCAAAAACTATTGTGCTTCTGGAGACATCTTGGTTGTTTGTGAAGGATTTTGCGAAAGCATTCGAAGGTTCCATGCGAGTTGCGCCAGAATCCCCGATGAAGAAGCCGGCGTTCGACTGCATACTAATGTTATGTTTATGTACTGTCGAGAGTTAATAGAGAATGTGCGTTTTCGTTCTATCGTCAATTCAATGAGAGTTCCAGAAAATCCCGTTGAAAAAGATGTTGATCGTATTACGAACGAAATAGCCAAAATGAGCGACTTGATGAATCAACTGAATGTAACAATCGGATCATTGCTCAATACATCCGAACTAAAATCGAATACAGAAATTACATCGGTATCTGATAAAGTTCCACTTCTGTCATCTACTAAAGTTTGGCCAGATGTGTCAACTGCCAAACGTGTGCATAATGATAATGAAAAAAATAAAGCTTTCAAACTTTACATCTCGAACATTGCGAATGACGTAACCGAAGAAGAAGTGAAACAAATGATCAGTGAAGCAATATCTGTGGAAAATATTCATGTCATCAATTGTCTTAAACCTCCCTGGAGGGACGTTTCAATTATGAACTTCGTATCGTAGGGTGCAGAGCTACTTGGGCAATTCCATGATTCACTTTGGCATGGGGATTTTTCTCGGCCGAATTATCTGAAACTTTGCCATAATAAGCTCTTTAATGCGACACATATTGTGGCAAAATATGAGCTCAGTAGCATTAAAAAAAAACACTGCCGAAGTGAATCAAAAGTGCCAAGAATAGAATCCGGCCCCCTACTAGGTAGTGATCGATAGAAAGTACCGCAACAAGGCTTTGAACTCATCCAGCTGGCCAAAAGAAATAAGATGTAATGAATTCAAGGATCATGCAGTAACAACATGGCGACCAAGCCGCTGATCCCGATATTTCTAGTTTCAAACGGTTTAGTGTGTTTATGAAATTTGTTGCAGTCATTTTTGAAATTAAATGCTTTAAGATTGTCCAGTTCTTCGATCGATTCTACCCTGTTTGATGAATTTGATATGTAAAATTGGTATCAATTGATTTTTTAATGCTTAATGGAAACATGCGTTCTCTTATGTTTAGATTTCCTTTGTATTCGTTGATAGTTTGGCTTTTAGTTTTTCAGAACAGTCTGTACAGTATTTTTTATTGAAGATGTGGGCAAAATAAATAAATGAAGAACATCAATACCCGCTTGCTGCAAAAGCTGCCACTGAGGATACGTACAAGGGATAGGCAAAATGATTGAGATAGGCAAAATTTTGCCTAAATTCAAATGCTTATAACTTTACGAAAAATTGATGAAATTGGATGCATCTAGAAGCAGTCGACGACAAATTTGGTCTAGTTTCAGGAAATTGCTTGACCATGCATATTGGCCACCGGACACTACTACTAATAGGTAGTTGACTGCCGCCGGACGCATTAAGATTCGTTGAAAATTTTCAGAAATATGACCATTTCCGTAAAACTAGTTCCATATTTTCGGCCAATCATGTTTGTATTTTTTAACATGTAAATATTATCCAGAGCTATATTCAAGCGACCATCAAACTTTAAAATGATGCTTCCAGCAGCATATTCAGAAACATTAGATGCATTGACCCGCGGGCGGTTATGCTGCAGCAAGGGACCCGGCAGAACATGGAACGCTATAAACGGAAACGGCAACAGCAGACCCGCCTCTTTCGGGAGAAAAAACGCCACCTGGAGGAGACGTGTCGGTCTCAAGAAACGCGTAAGTTCTATCAGAAGCTCAACGCATCCCGCAACGGCTTCGTGCCGCGAGCCGAGATGTGCAGGGATAAGGATGGGAGCAATCTGACGGACGAGCGTGAGGTGATCGAAAGGTTGAAGCAGTACTTCGACGAGCACCTGAATGGCGCTGAGAGCACAGGCAATGAAGGTCGGGACAACGGAGGAAATGCCTTCGTCAGTACTGCGGAGGATGGGAACCAACCAGCCCCCACTTTGAGGGAGGTTAAGGATGCCATTCACCAGCTCAAGAACAATAAAGCTGCTGGTAAGGATGGTATCGGAGCTGAACTCACAAAGATGGGTCCAGAGAGGCTGGCCATTTGTCTGCACCTGCTGATAGGCACAATCTGGGAAACGGAACAGCTACCGGAGGAGTGGAAGGAAGGGGTAATATGCCCCATCTACAAGAAAGGCGACAAGTTAGATTGTGAGAACTTTCGAGCGATCACCATTCTAAATGCGGCCTACAAAGTATTATCCTCGATCATCTTCCGTCGTCTGTCATCTGTAGTAAACGAGTTCGTGGGAAGTTATCAAGCTGGCTTCGTTGACGGCCGATCGACAACGGATCAGATCTTTACTGTACGGCAAATCCTCCAAAAATGTCGTGAATACCAGGTCCCAACGCATCACCTTTTCATCGATTTCAAGGCGGCATACGACAGTATCGACCGCGTAGAGCTATGGAAAATCATGGACGAGAACAGCTTTTCCGGGAAGCTCACGAGACTGATAAGAGCGACGATGGAAGGTGTGCAAAATTGTGTGAAGGTTTCAGGCGAACACTCCAGTTCGTTTGGATCCCACCGGGGACTACGACAAGGTGATGGACTTTCGTGCCTGTTGTTCAATATTGCCCTTGAAGGTGTTATGCGGAGAGCCGGGCTTAACAGCCGGGGTACGATTTTTACGAGATCCAGTCAATTTGTTTGCTTTGCGGATGATATGGACATCGTCAGCCGAACATTTGAAAAGATGGCAGACCTGTACACCCGCCTGAAACGCGAGGCAGCAAAAGTTGGACTGGTGGTGAATGCGGCCAAGACAAAGTACATGCTAGCTGGTGGGCCGAGCGCGACAGGGCTCGCCTAGGTAGCAGTGTTACGATAGACGGGGATACGTTCGAGGTCTTCGAAGAGTTCGTCTACCTTCCCAACTAACATTTAGTGCAAATGTAAACATTCTCTAGGCCTTCTTTATACGGCTTTATGCTGAGTAAAGGCGCTGTACATACGAACGAAAGCTTCTTTGCGATCCTTTTACCAAAAAATCTGGTGAATCTACCCAGCTACTTTTAAGCTGTGTTGGCAGCTCTTATTCATATCGATCATTGCTCTATCTCGACAGTTATACGACAAGTAGCTGTGTAACATCTTCGGAAGGCGCTTTCTCAACCATTTTGCAACTGTTGAATAATTATTATACAGCTTCGCTGTATTATCGATTAAATATTATTTTCAAGCTGTTTCACAGCTTCCGGAATTCATATCATAAGTATCTGAATTTAATGTTCCCAACGTTACCTGCCACCACTTGGAATCGAACTCACGATCTCTGCATCCACAAATCTCGACGCTGTGCTTGTTGCCACCACAGTCTATATCGAAAGGCAAAGAAAACACACCGTTTTGTTCTACATCGAAAACGGTTCACACAATATTTTATAATGATCGTAAAAGATGCCATAGTCACGCTTACACCACTTCATCAGGCTGTAAAAGGGTCCGAAACGTCAAACGCAATGTTTACATCCAACAAGCTGAGTAGATGCGCCACAAGTTGTTGTGTTACAGCATACTGCTGTATGCTCGCTGTATAACTAACGACAAAGCGCTTCTTAAATATATATTGAGCAGCATAACAAATCATATTGTATAGAAGCAGCTGGATTGATGATGGCGAGTTTTATTCCACATCATTAGGTTGCTATCCTTTAAGGTGTTGAGTTACAGCTTAGTGAAAGCTGCAAAAGCGATAACTGATGAAATTTATTCAGCTAAGATTTGTAGCTGCAAAACGTTTGCGTTACAGCTGTATCAACGCTAATCGTTCTATTTTTGACAGCTTTCATTTTTTGCTGCGTTCGCTGCTTCAATTCAACTGTTATACAGCGCAAAGCAAATAATCTTGGCTTATAGCGCTAAAATTGTTAGTTGGGTTGGATCCTTGCTGACGGCTGACGATAACGTTAGCCGTGAAATACGGAGGCGCATCATCAGTGGAAGTCGGGCCTACTATGGCCTCCAGAAGAAGTTGCGGTCAAAAAAGATTCAAACCGCACCAAATGTACCATGTACAAAACGCTAATAAGGCCGGTAGTCCTCTACGGGCATGAAACGTGGACGATGCTCGAGGAGGACTTGCAAGCACTTGGAGTCTTCGAACGTCGGGTGCTTAGGACGATCTTCGGCGGTGTGCAGGAGAACGGTGTGTGGCGGCGAAGGATGAACCACGAGCTCGCTCAACTCTACGGCGAACCCAGCATCCAGAAGGTGGCCAAAGCTGGAAGGATACGATGGTCAGGGCATGTTGCAAGAATGCTGGACAGCAACCCTGCAAAGATGGTGTTCGCTCCGGTTGGTACAAGAAGACGTGGAGCGCAGCGAGCTAGGTAGGCGGATCAAGTGCGTATCGATTTGGCGAGCGTAGGGCAGAACCGAGGATGGAGAGATGCGGCCACGAACCGAGTATTGTGGCGTGAAATTGTTGATTCAGTGTCATCTGTGTAGATGTTAACTAAATAAATGAAATGAAGATGCACTGACCCCTTTATAGTAGGTTCCAGGTGCCCTGAGGAAAGTAGCCAAATAGGAACATAGGGTAACGTATATAATTTGGACATGCATATAATTTGGACAGGCTAGTCGTTCTATGCTTATTTCCAATGAGATGGTGGAGTATACATGTACGGGAAATCATGTATTGTATTGCTTATACACTATGCTACTTATTAATGATGACCATTTTCATAACAATTACAAATTGGCTTCAAAAACATAAAAATTGTAAATTGTATCTACAGAACATCTGTGAAACCTACGAATGCAAGAGGATGTGCATTTCAAGAACATACATTAAATGCAATAATAGCGTTCAGAATTAGCATTCACAAAAAGTTTGAAAGTGTAAACATGATTAAATATGTCTAAAATTTAAGCTAAGTTCATCTAAAATCTTAACATGAGTATATATGGGGTTGTCCAAAATAGATTATGGTTTTTGTTCAGTTGATATAATTTGACCATCTGATGAAACACACTGGAATGTCGCATGCATGCATACTTGCAGGCGTTTTTTCGTGGATCTGATGATATTTGCTTGCATTAAATGAAATTATTGATTTTCACTAGTATACACATCCAATAAGCGAAAAAATGCATAAGTCACATGTAAACTCTTACAGTATTATGATATGATCGTCTTTTCAAGAAACCATTGTATGGATATTGAGATAACGCCTCTGTCCAAATTATATTCACATGAGGGTGTCCAAAATGTATATTAGGTGTCCGAAATGTATGTCAGACAGGCTGCCAAAAAACGCTATTTTGGAAGCTAATACTACAGTTTGTAAGCTTTTTCTCCCCAGAAATTCAAGGTACAATGGGACATTAAACATATAAGCAACATTGCTTAATAAAATATTTGTATTTATTGCAGTTAATCGATCACCGTTTCCAGACATATCTTTAGCCTGTCCAAAATACATAATTTACCCTACCTGGAACCATATCGATATGAGCATCAAACATCAAGATTTTTAAAGGTGATGCTTCCCGGTGTATTTTCAGCACTACCGGCTGCCATGACCACTCTATGGTAGATTCCAGGTGCCCCGGGGGATATGGCCAATTCAAAATATATCCGGAAATAGTGATGAAATTTTTTGATGGTGATGTTTCTGGAAGCATTTACAGAGCAACTAATTTCTTTGACCACTGTATAGTAGGTTTCAGGTGCCCTGGTGTCCTGGGGGAAGTGGCCAATTAGGAACATGTTTGGAACCATATCAATGTGGGTATCAAATTACTGTACAGTGGTCATGTCAGCCGGTGGTTCTGAAAGTGCTTTCGGAAGCATTACCTTCTAAAATCGTGAGATTAGATACCCATATTGATGTAATTCCGGACATGTTTTGAATTAACCACATCCCCTGGGGCACCTGGAACCTACTATAGAGCGATTTTGACAGTCGGTGGTTCTGGAAATGATTCCGGAAGCATCACCTTTGAAAATCTTGAATTTGATGCCCATATTGTTTTCGTTCCGAATATGTTCCTAATTGGCCACTTCCCCCAGAGTACCTGCTATACCTAGCTTTTGAGGAAATTCAGGAAAAAGAGAGATCAGGTACTGGATTGGGACCAACCCTTACATTCAACGGTGGGTGAGATTTGGAGAGCCTACTATGACCAGCTACCTCTGTTAAACGGTGTTTGTACCTATGGACCGATGCACGAGTTCACAATCTGACGTTTGAGCGGTGCCGTGTTATTTACGTGACCATGGAAACAAGTGAATTCGGCACCGCTTAAACGTCAAATTAGTGAACTCGTGAATTGATCCATAGATCGTTGTGTGACCATTTCGGAAGCAATGGACCAATGCACGAGTTCACTAATTTGACGTTTGAGCGGAGCCGAATTCACTCGTTGTCATGGTCACGTAAATAACACGACACCGCTTAAAAGGTCAGATAGTGAACTCGTGCATCGGTCCATAGAGCTTGAAATTCATTGTTTGTCGGGCGAGTCGACCAAGGCATTCTGAGGATGTGTCTACGTAAGAAGTCAAGATGGATAGGAAAAATTGAAAGTTGCTGTCTTCATGTTTCAAGATTCAAGATTCGTTGTCATAATTGAGTTTCTTCCTTCTACCGTCAAACCCTCAAAATTGTTACACTTCAAATCTCATTAGCCGCCAGGTCCCCCTAAAACAATTTATGGACCACCACGAACCAACCCCCTAATTATTTCAAATAACTTACCTCGGATACGAATCTCTATGCATAAGTGTATAAATTTGTAGTTGAGCTTCGTCAAATGTGTGCGGTGTGGGTTCCACCATATTCCTATTAACTATTTCCCGTACTCGAGAATCTAACGACACCTGTTGCAAGAGCGCCCAAATTGAACGACCAGTACCAGTCGTGGCATCAGCAGCAACATCCAGTGCAATCCAGTCAGGTGAGTCATCGTTTTGCGCGAAGATTCCATGAACACGGGCGGCAGCGACAGGAAGATAGAATAATTTAATTTAATCAACTTTTAATTAAGTGGATCCACACAGAAGGCACACGGGATGTGCAATTTTCACACTTTGCAATCTCCTTCTGGCGGTGCACAGTGGGATGAGGTAAAAAAAGGTGGGACATACGAATTTGCGATAAATCTTTTGAGTCAAGCGTTTCGACATATACTATATTGTTTCATTATATTTTGAATATTTCATTTAAACACTAAAATAACAGTTCAGGTGGCATATTCTGTGAAAAATGACTATTTTATTTATTGTCAAAATTGAAAACTGCCTGAAAAACAGATGTCCCATTTTTTTTACTTCGTCCCACTGTACGCTTTAGCGACTGACTCGCCCGCAAGAAACCCGACACCAAGCAACTGGAGGCCATTCCCACTGGAGTACAAGTGTGAAAACCGTTTGCAGCAGTCCAGTGGTCCGATCCCCTTGGGAAGCTTAAAACACGCGGAGATGCCTACCTCTTTCGGTGATAAAATCGATATATAATCTTCGTAGATAAACCTAGCTTTCTCCTCTATCGCCTCGGGGTTGGTTTCCTTCTTGAGCTCTTCACAGGCCAGCCAGAAGAGGATGTTTTCCTCGCTATATTCGCAGCGGAGGAAGTCTCGGAATGCCTTTCGCCCGCTAGGACTCCTCATCAGCTTGTCGAAGCTCTTGCCCCAGCTGCGGATCTCCTCTAGGCTCGGTCTGGAAAAAGACAATTTGGTTAACACGGTGTGTTTGGAACCATTTTTAACGAAAAAATGGCCATCTATTCTGCAGATATATTAAACGGTTTTTTATTTGCCCGTTTTGTCTAACTTTAACTGTCAGGTCAGGATATTTTAGGAATATGACATAGAGGAAACTTCTATCTTGTAAACACAGCTTGTACTGACGATGATGCATTTTTACTTCTTTAGTTCTCTGTTGAAATTACTTCTTGAAATTCAGAAGACCATAAAAGCATAGCAAACTTCGAAGGTACCATTTCTACACTCAGGTAAATGGACTATCGATAAACATGCAAATTCGCCACAAGGATACCTTGATACCTTGATACCTTGATGGCTACAGCGTAGCATCACGCCATTGCCGGGCGTATTGTAGAGCTCCATCTTCGTCGGTCTTGGGCGAAACTTCTCCAGTTGCCCCGAACGTTTAGGGTCGCCAGGTCCTCTTCCACTGCGTACAGCCAGCGTATTCGTGGTCTTCCCCGAAGCCGCCGGCCTCTACCTGGTTCCCTGCTGAATATTATTTTCGCAATTCTTTCTTCTGACATTCGCACTAAGTGACCAGCCCACTGAAGTCTGCCGTATTTTACACGATTGATAATATTCGCATCTTTGTACACTTGATACAACTCGTGATTCATGCGTCTGCGCCACACACCATTTTCGAGTTTCCCACCGAGTATTGTCCGCAGCACTTTACGCTCGAAAACACCGAGAGCTTTCCGGTCTGACTCTTTCAACGTCCACGCTTCGTGCCCGTAGAGAGCCACCGGAAGAATCAATGTTTTATACAGGGCGAATTTAGTTTCGGTTTGCAAGCTGCGGGACCTAAGCTGGTTACGTAGTCCGTAAAAGGCCCTATTCACAGCCGCAACACGTCTTTTCACTTCGCGGGAAACGTCGTTGTCACATGTCACAAGTGTTCCAAGGTAAACAAATTCTTCAACAACTTCAAACACATCCCCATCAAACACTACCTCAGCACTTACACCACCATGCCTGACTTTATCTCTACCTGCAACCATGTACTTCGACTTGGTAGAATTGATGGTCAGGCCTATCTTCGCTGTCTCCCTCTTCAGAGGCACGAAGGCCTCTTCCACTGACCTGCGATCGATTCCAATCAGGTCTATATCGTCCGCAAAGCCAAGGAGCATGTGCGACCTTGTGATAATAGTGCCATTTCTTTGCACGCCAGATCTCCTAATAGCACCCTCAAGTGCAATGTTGAACAGTAAATTCGAAAGTGCGTCTCCCTGCTTCAATCCGTCTAACGTCACGAACGAGGTTGACACCTCGTCTGCGATCCGAACACTTGATTTCGAACCATCCAGCGTAGCACGTATCAGCCTAATTAGTTTCGCCGGAAAACCATTTTCAGACATTATCTGCCAAAGCTCATTTCTTTTCACTGAGTCGTACGCCGCCTTGAAATCAATAAACAGATGGTGAGTCTGCAAGTTATACTCCCGGAATTTGTCTAGGATCATTCGCAAGCTAAACATCTGGTCCGTTGTCGAACGGCCCTCACGAAAACCAGCTTGGTATTCGCCGACGAAGGACTCCTCGAGCGGTCTCAGTCTGTTAAACAGGATGCGCGACAGAATTTTGTACGCCGAATTCAGCAAGGTAATTCCTCTGTAATTGGCACACTCCAGTCTGTGCCCTTTCTTGTAGATAGGGCGGATGAGGCCATCCAACCAGCCGGTGGGCAATTCTTCGTCCTCCCATACCTTCAGAAGTACTCGGTGGATCGACTGGTAAAGCTGCTCGCTTCCGTGCTTGAGAAGCTCGACCGGGATCTCGTCCTTCCCAGCAGCCTTACAGTTCTTCAGCTCGCTGATAGCCTTTTTAACCTCTCCTATGGTCGGTGGGTCCACAGCTTGATCGTCATCATCTATGTTCATCCTGTTCCTCGCTACATTTCCATTCTCACCGTTCAACAATTGCTGGAAGTGCTCCTTCCACCTGGCAGCCACCGCCGTTTTATCGGTCAGCAAATTCCCTTCTCGGTCATTGCACATGGCGGGCACTGGTACGGTATTGTGCCGCGCACCATTGACCGTTGCATAAAATCTCCGCATATCATTTCGGTTCATGCTTTCTTGTGCGTCAGCTACCACACTTTCTTCGTGCTGCCTTTTCTTTCTGCGGTGGATTCGCTTTTCTTCGGCTCTCGCTGCCCTGTACCGCTCTCTGTTCTGACGGGTACCGGCCACAAGCATACGGCTTCTGGCAACATTCTTCAGGTCTGTCACCCTCTGGCACTCTTCATCGAACCAGTCGTTCCGTCTTCGTCGTTGACCAGTGCCGATCACTTCCCGCGCCGTTGTTGTCACAGCTTCGTGGATAGGGTCCCACAGGCTGTCGACGTCTCCAGCAACGTTGACTCTTCCCAACTTCTCGTCTAGTTGCTGACGGTACTGCGCAGCTACCCCATCAGTCGACAAGCGTTGTATATTGAAGCGTAGCGTTCTGTGTGTTGCGGAACTCGTGACGCTGGATAACCGCGCCCGAATTTTAGCTACAACGAGATAATGATCCGAGTCGATATTAGGGCCTCGGAAGGTCCTGACATCAATGACATCTGAGAAATGTCGCCCCTCAACCAGCACGTGGTCTATTTGGGAGCAGGCATCGCCACTCGGGTGTCGCCAGGTGTGTTTGCGGATATTCTTTCGTGCGAAGTAGGTACTGCTGATTGCCATCCCTCTAGCAGCAGCGAAGGTTACTAGCCGCAGGCCATTATCATTGGTAACGGAATGAAGGCTTTCCGTTCCAATAACGGGTCGGAAGAAATCTTCTTTCCCGATCTGCGCATTTGCGTCGCCAATGACTATCTTGACGTCTTGTTTTGGGCACTCTCCGTAGGCCTTATCCAGGCTCTCATAGAACTCATCCTTCATGTCATCGGGCTTATCGTTCGTTGGCGCATATATGCTGATCAGGCTGTAGTTGAAGAACTTGCCCCTCATTCTCAACACACAGATTCGGTCGCTTACCGGTTTCCACCGAATAATTCGCTTCATCTGCTTCCCAATCACTATGAAGCCAACTCCACGTTCTGCTCTGTCGCCACCGCTGTAGTAGATGTGGTACTTGAATGAAGTGTTGGCGATGGGGTCCACCGCTCGGAATTCGCGTTCTCCGGTTCTCGGCCAGCGTATTTCCTGGATAGCTGCCACGTTCACGCCGACATTCCGCAGTCCACGAGCCAGGAGCCCAACACGCGCGGGTTCATTCAAAGTTCTCACGTTCCAAGATCCAACTTTCCAATCGTTGTCCTTTATTCGTTGCCGGGTCTGTTGCCGTAAAATCAATCCGTTTGCTCTACTTTTGCCTTTCTTGGTTGGTGAAGAGTCTTCGATAGGCCACCTAACCAGGGTTGCGCTACCTACATCGTGCTAGAGGGGCTGCCTCCTCGATGCTGACACGATACAGCATCGTCCGCTTGTTCTTTACATGATGACCACGGTCATAGCCATCACAACCATCCACCTTTATCAGGGCTTTGGACCTGTAGCTCTGGTTCTCAATAGTTTCAAGTTCTTTCGGACATGCTACTATGGTGAGCCGTCATGCGCTAGCGGTGTCGCCACAAGGAATCGGGGTGAAATTCATAAATTTAACTTATGAAACCAAAATTTGAAAACAAAAATAGTTTTCATGGCAGCCTGGAATCAAACCTTGCGATTGATAGGTTTGTGCAGAGACGAAAATACTCAATCTACCCTCGCCTATATTGACACTTGCTGGGTAGAATCTTCGTTGATTTTTATTTGTTTTTATCCTCACCTTGACAACACAACAAAGATTGGCAAAGCGCTTGCCGCAAGATTTTCAGTTTCCTTTCAGCCTGCTGATACTCAACCGCTTTGTGATTATCGGAAACAAAAATGATATTCATTCTAACCAGCTTGAATTTTTTACATTCCGCTTCGGGAAGTTGTAATTTTTGCACGAAGGACACTAAAGACGCGTCAATATAATCGATTCCGTGCATCGGATCGTTCATTACCCGTATAGCAGAATATTGTTTAATTAATGTGAACCTCCTTGATAATCAATTTTCTAAAACTGACACTTTTCTGTTTCTGATAATAAAAAACACCAACGACATACGGGTATCGTTGTTTGTTTTCTTTATCTACTTTTGTGCCATCTTCTTTGGTACGGTTACTTTGATGGAGGCATAAATGTCAGCGATTTGAGTATAGTGAGCATGATATTTTTCGTCCCTGGGTTTGTGCGTACACCCCACACCTATCGAAGTCCTGGTGTGGAGTGATGACAAAACGATACATAAAGCTTTTGTATTACGATAATCGTTCCATCTATCATAAGGCAAGATGTATGAATTTCGATAGTCCAGTTCGCTGCGTGTAATTTGCTCATAGTAAGATAAAACTGAAGTTTCATTGTAGTGAACCATCAAGGAAATGTCTTCGATTTCATAAGAAATATTACTAGCTATCACATCTTTTGAATGTTGAATGTGAATCTGATGATTGTTTGAAATTAAATTCATCATTGTGCTGAAATTTTTGCTGACATGAAAATATCTCATCAAAATTACCCTAAATCTTCTAATGAATATTACTTTTATATCCTCTGATGAAATATTTACAAAAAGTATCTTTCGAATAGTAGGTGCAGAATTGATAGTTATTTTTTTGTTAATAACGGTTCCAGACACACTGCGAGTAACATAGGGAAGGGGAGTTGGGTATTATAGTTTGATTCGATTTTCTGCAGCCATAAAAGGTTTTCTCAGTGGATTAGAATTTTATGAATCAACATCGGAATGGAACGAATCGATCAACTTCGCGAGTATGATTAATCGACTCGTTTCTTTATTGACCATATTTTACGAATCAATACCGTAATGGGCATTCATATATTACTTACTGTTCACCATCGAAAAGCGTATCGGAACTAGCTGGGTCTTTTTTCGTAGGCCCGTTGTCTTCTGCATTTTTTATAGCCAAGCTGGAAAAGAAACAAAAGAAGAGGAATGTTATGACAACTGATATTGGGTGGGTTTGTCAAATGAGGTTTATATTGAAAGCAATGACGTTCTACCATCACAGCTTGAACTACCAGTCTAGACGTCAACTTCCTCCGAGTGCTTATCATCTAAGTTACATTGTCAGCTTTCAGCTTTGCAAACGTGCTTCAAAGGACATGCAGTCTACACGTTTTTGCCCCCACGCATAAACTTGTCAGAACCTATCTCAAACTAATTTTTCACCTGAGCGTGAACTGACCTAGACAGGATAATGCTTCCGATGTCTGCATGTTGTAAGCTTTGAATCCATGTAGTACACAAGACATCCTTCGGCAGATATCGCTCCCTGTGAGAAGTTATCGTTGTTGTGAGGATGTTTATTAGAACGGCCCAGATAAAAACTTACAGTGATGTTCTCTCCACGATTCTCGCATAATTTATGGTATTGTTCTAATAGCCTTTAGTAATTGGGTATAAAGCACTATGTCTTTGAGAATATGAGTTCACACCTTATTTTACAACGCTATGATAAGAGAAAATATATTCCTCTAACTTCCAGTGGTTCGCCCAAAAATCGAGCTACACACTTGGCTACCTATTGCTTTTACGGCAAGAATTGTGTGAAGAACATCTTATAGAAGTTAAAATTTATAAATAAAAATTTCGGCTTTATGCGATACTGAAAATAGCGTTACATGTCAGCTTGAGCTTGATTGGCCGCCCATGGTTGCTACTCCAGTATCGCAAGATCAGCTGCACTTACACAAAAAAACAACCAGATGACTGCTAGGGATTCACGAACACCCTTAGTGTTTAAAGTGCTTTAAAGTGTAATCTTTTATATTAAGGAAACAATGGCGCCTGCCACGTCAGAATGCGGATTAATGAGGGGAAGGGGCAGAAGTTGATGATGCATTTCGAACTGGCCCACAGTAGACCGGATACAGCCCTACATCTACGCCAGTTCATACGGGAAGGTGTAGGGTTGGTAGTGTTATGGCAGAGAGGCTTGCTCTTTGTTTAGCAGCCTGCCTACGCATCAGACGTAAGGAAAGGCGTGCTATAATGAAGGAAGAATAGAAGCGTAGGGAAACGATTTTTTGTTTCTCTCTGGTTCTAGCAAATGTTTTGAACAAATAAATCAACTGCGATAGATCAAGAGTAGACAATAGAAGCAAGTGAAAGTTACAACTACTAAGTACGAGGAAAACGACGGGTCTGCGATTGAACCCATGAACTTCTACTTTTCAAGCAGAAGCGGTAGCCATGAAACCACCATCCACGACCCCATATTCTCATTCACAACACTACATCTTCTTCGGCCCTCCTAGATGCCTCGGACATCAGCAGCCAAATTACGTGTTTGTGTGTTTACATTCATGCGTTGCTCAATCCTCTATCGATTCACACCGACAGACTTGTAAAAAAATTTCTGGAAGCGTTTTTACAACGCTGCGAACATCTCTTGTCAGTGTGACTATTGTCGGCAGCCTCAATCTCTTCGGCAACTTTCCCATAAGCGCTGCAGGCGAATCTGTTCGGCAGCTCAGAATCAATTACATTTTGTGGCGTGTTCATTTGAATTGATGACATCTCTGGCAAAATTGTTTGTTCCGTCTCGCAAATCTCGTCAGCGGGAAGCTGACAAAGCAAAGAATCATCTGAATATTTTCAATGGTGTGTTTTGACAGAAAAATATTGTGTATTTGGTGTTTGAAATTTGGTTGCCGATAATAGTCGAATGGTGCCGAAGCCGTAAATCTTCCTACTTGTTTTTAATTATGAATCGTGGTTTACGGCTAACCAGCCGAGTGGAAGTTTAACAACTACCGAAAAGCCAATGACACATTCCACGCACATCTACGCCAAGATATCAAAAATTCAAACTCTAAAATATTTACAAAGCTATGCAGAACATGAAAGACAATATGTTGAATTATATAAAATACATAAATTTGATTGAAAATACAGTAAAAAACATACCTGAAAAGTTATATAAAATTTATATAATTGATTGGTGAGAAATTAAGACATTTAACAACATTTTTATATAGGCTGTGTATCATAGTATATCAATTGTAATATGACTGTCTTATCCGTTCACTAGAAGGGTATTAGATGACATTGTTATGTGTAGGTTTAACTTTTTCTACCGAATTATTGATTCTTTGAAAACGTATTTTTTCAAATAGTAATATTATTATGGTGTCGTGTTACGAAAAATGCCGTATTAATGACATTGTAAAATAAATACTTCTTATAGAACTCTTATATTCTGTATTCTCTTCCTACTCGTCAAGATATGTGTTTCCATAAAAAAATAAAATCGGATCATTCTTCGAAAAGTTACAATAGGTGCAAAATTATGGTGTCGCATTACGTTAATTTCGACCACCAATTTTCGAAATTTTCGAAGTCGAAGGAAGTAATTATACTGGCTTTTCCGCCCCGCTGAAACCCTCCCCGTTCTTGTGAAATGTGAGTATGTCTGTATTTCCTTGTTTTTCACTAATATCCGATTAAGTAGCTCTGGTTTTTGAATGAACTCGTTGGCTAGTGACCCAAATCTTATCTGACAGGTGCCGTTTAGTGCAGGAATATTCTCTTACATGTTGTGGAATACTTGGCTTCGACGATGAACAACTTCGTTTTTTGGTGGATAATCCGGAATATCCATAAAAATGGTCATTTCATGAAAATAATCCAAGACAGTTTTTTTATGCATACTCATCAGAATTCCTTATTATAGAACGCAATAGATTATTTAAATTGTTCATGGACCTAGGTGGTCACAATAACGACCTCTGGAAGATCCGAAACATCCGTAAAAATGGTCATTTCGTGAAAATCATCTTAGATCACTGCGGTTTTTTTTTTTCAAACATATCAGAAATCAATTACTAACTATACCGGATGACTGGGATTGTTCTTGGATATAGGTGACCACTATGAAGCTCTTAAGAGGGTCTGGAGCAACCGTAAAAAATAGTCATCTCGTAAAAATCAACTTAGACACACGTAGTTTTTTTTTTTTTCAAATCTTCTGGATGTCTTGTTATGACATTTGTCTAAGTTGACATGCATCTTTTGCGTTGTATAATAATGAATTTGAATTATTTTGCAATTTACTTCGGTGATCAAAGTGGTCTTTAATTTCAATATAAATTATACGTGTATTGCAAATTTTATATGTTCTATAATTATGATTTTTTACGTGTTTAAAAAAAACGCGCAGTAGTCTAGGATGATTTTTACGACCAATTTTGCGGATCTTCCAAAGGGAGTTGCAGTGGTCCATGGGCAGTTCCGATAGGATGATTTTGTAAATTGATAATTTTTATGAATATTGCTGATTTTCCAGTTTCCAAGTTGTTTACTATTGAAGCCAAGCAGTCCCCAACATGTGTGAGGCTATTTTTCCACTGACCGGCACTTTCCGGATAAGATTTGGGTCGCTTCATAAAACCAGACCAAAAACCAGAGCTGTTTTAAATTATTTGATAAGTTTTGCGCAAAATGGAACATATTTACCTTTTACAAAAACGCGGAAGGTTTCAGTAGAATTGCGCCAACGCTTAAATCTGGTACAACTATTTCCTTTCAATGAAAGCTTAAGCAATCGGTTGAATAATTGAGGAATTAAATTTCATTAGTTAAACTGTATTCACAGTTTTGCCTAATAATCTGATCTAATAACTCTTCTGTGCGGCAGAATTCCTTGATATTCAGATCACTATTTTGAGACCATAAACGTCCTTAACCATTTTGCTAAAACATGATTCTCAAAATACTACATTGATACGTTGAAATATTATTGGCCCAATATTAGGTCTAATTACACCCCTGTGCCGCTAAATTCTGTATCCTTCAGACCACTATTAGTAAATTCTAAACAAGGCGGCATCCACAAATTACGTAACGCTCTAGGGGGAGGGGGGAGTAGGCTTAAGCGTTACGGCTCATACAAAAATTTGAAATTTTTCATACAAAAAGCGTTACGGAGGGGGGGGGGAGGGGGTCAAAAATTTCCAATTTTAGCGTTACGTAATTAATGGATGCCGCCCAACTGCAGACGCTATGTCTGAACCAGCAGATTATAAAAATCGAATTTACATCGGATATTTTCATCATCTTCAAAAAAGTTCAAAGGGATGGATAAAAAATTAAACCCAAAAAAAGTGCAATTACTTCACTGTACAGCAGCTCTACAGATTTTTCGACTCATCATTAGAAAGGTATTATGGTTTTCTACAAATTTCTGAAACAATATTCTTAAAATGAATAATAATTTAATAATTATTTTAACCATTTATCAGATGCATTAACATCCCCTGTGTTATTGAATTTCGGCTAGTTCCGACAACCATCAACGACTGCTTGTCGACTTAAACGAAAGCATACTTTTAAAAGTACATCGTTGAAAGGTTTACATAGTTTTTCTTTTTAAATCAAATTCAACCATTCTACCATGTGTCAAAATTCAAGATTATTCGCGCCGCCATCCGAAGCCACTATACCGGAAACATTCTTAAAAAATCACAAAAACATCTAAATATTGTTGCAAAGAATTTAGTCAAATTTATATGGTGAACCCAAGCGCCATTTACACTTTTACAAAGCACGACATCCTCAAAAGGTTTCACAGAAACATTACATTAATTTTAACCAGTGTTGGATCAAATTACTCCACTGTGAGGCACAATGTCGAATGTATTAAGCAAATAACAATATTTCATACACATTTTTTCCGAAACCCGAAAGCAACATTACCGATTTAGTCAATTAAAATAAAAAATGCATTTTGCGTAACGCGACACCATTTGCAGAACCCTGTTGGAAGATAAACGTAAGGCGGCGTTCATAAAATGAAATCAATGAGATTCTGCAATTATTCAATATTTCCTTCCAGTTTGAAGTCACACTCTGGTTCTTATCAATACATAGAAGGATTGCCTAGAACAAACCCGGATTGTAAAAATTATAGAAGAGCAGATATAGGCGATTATAGAGTGATGTTTGAAAAAGTACATTTCAGCGATGGTGTTGCGTTACGAAATGCAATTGCTTTTTGTTACTAAATATACAGTGTTATGTTTCAAAATGAATGTCACAACATCAAGTACATTCAATATGCAAAATATAAAACCCGTTTCATCATATGGTCAAAAGGCATATTTCCGAGAACAGGCCTAATTTGATAATAAAAGTCGGTTCCTCGTGGTGTCGCGTTACACTGGAATGTGTCTAATGTTTAGCTTTTCGGTAGTTGTTAATAGTGAGAGATTTTATTTTTAGCGTCGCAAAGTCGTGGCATCGAACCCCACCAGAACAATTCCATTTTTTTCACAACTCTACATCTCAATTTGTCCAAATTGACTGTCTACGAACTTCAGGTTTTTGCAATACACCGTCGGCTGGTTTAAGCCGTCATAGATGTGACAACCCTAGTTGCGTATATTTATTAGAACAAAGTGTTCAACGTGTAAGCTTTTTCGGGTGATAATTCTCACTATCGCAAGCCACCAAATAACCTGAAAATTGGAAGAACGTTCTATGGCTCCTTTGAAATCCTTCGAAACGGCTCGCATAAGGCAATGATATAATTTCAATCTCATAGCTGAACCAGTCTACATTGAAATTCATTTTCACTCGTTTCTCTGTACGTTTTCTTTACATTGAGTAGAACGTTGTCAATGAATGAAAGCTTTCGAAAGCCATAGCTTGGCGAGGAATGATATTATTAAATATACCATGAAATGATGCTGTTATTTGGCGATTCTTCTTTGCTGTGTGGAAAAAAACAATTGCGAAACAAAAATAAAACGAATTTGAAAGATACAATTTGACACAATAATAATACTAATAATAATTGAACTAATCATGCAAAATTTGGTCAAATGAATCAAATGCTTTTTTTTAAACCAGTAATCAGAAACTAATATCGTTCCTAGAAATATCAATATGAAGTTCCAAGCAGATTTTAGACTTAATTTTTTTCAGATTTCATCAGCTCTCTGGCTAGAACCTCATAAAAATGTTTGAAGGCTCTATGGCGAACTTTTGACGGCATTGAAGACATTCGAAATTATGCACGGTTTCTACTCAAACCATAAGAGGAACCTTCTCGAGTCTATCAGGAGGACTTTTATCTGTGATCGTGATCCTTGTTAGATTTCTGCGAATGTTCTCGATGGATATCCGGTGGATTCTTTAAATGGCCGGCATGTGGCTGATAAGAATCCCTTTAGCAACCTTCCTAAAATATTCAAAGCAGCTCGTAGAGGTGTGGTGAGTACTTCGCGTACCCTTGGAGACATCCTAAGAAATTTTTCAAATCTTTTCAAACCTATTG
Source organism: Aedes aegypti (assembly GCF_002204515.2). Classification (NCBI taxonomy): domain Eukaryota; kingdom Metazoa; phylum Arthropoda; class Insecta; order Diptera; family Culicidae; genus Aedes; species Aedes aegypti. The sequence continues at coordinate 148,660,363 of NC_035108.1, forward strand.
GAATGGGTTTTGAAGAAATTGGTATTGTGCTACTGAGAACATTTTTAACCAATTGCTGGTGGTAGCTTTTCGAAAACTTTTCTCAGGTACCAGATTGTTTTATTGAATTTCGTCAAGATCTCTTTTAATTCCTTATCGGTCTGTTGGAAGATGTTTGGTCGAATTTTGCATATATATAATAGAGGTAGTGGATCATTTGATCAACACGTTTGAAATACCTGTGGTTGATTAGAGACTTGCAATTTATTTGAGTCTGTCAAGAATATCCGTTGGGAGGCTTCAATAAATTTTCATTTTAAGAATATTTCTTTCAAGTGTTCACAAAATGTTTGTAGAACTTCATAGGGGGCCGCAACTGGAAAAATATTAGGAACCGCTGGACTGTTGAACCGGAGTGACCACATGAATAAATAGGAACAACAAAAACGAAAGATATGAAGAAGACTAGCATGACATAATATGGAAGGCAACGGGTTACTTAAGAGGGAAGGATGAACCACGGGATACACTGGCCGAAAACTGAAGAACGTGAATTCCGGGCAGTGGATCCAATGGCTAATACTTCATTCAAGCACCACATCTACTACAGCGACGACGACAGAGCAAAACGTGGAGTTGGCTTCGTAGTGATTGGGAAGCATATGAAGCGAATCATTCGGTGGAAACCGGTAAGCGACCGAATCTGTGTGTTGAGAATGAAAGGCAAGTTCTTCAACTAAAGCCTGATCAGCATATATGCGTCAACAAACGATAAGCGTGATGACATGGACGATTAGTTCTATGAGAGCCTAGATAAGGCCTACGGAGAGTATCCAATACAAGATGTCTAGATAGTCATCGGTGACACAAAAGCGCAGATAGGAAAATAAAAATTCTTCCGACCAATCATTGGAAAGGAAAGCCTCCATTCCGTTACCAATGATAATAACATCAGGCGAGTAACCTTCGCTGCTGCTAGGAGGATGACAATCAGTAGTACCTACTTCGCACGAAAGAATATCTGCAAACATATCTGGCGATGCCTGCTCCGAAATAGACCATGTGCTCGTTGATGGGCGGCATTTCTCAGATGTCATGGATGTCAGAATCTCCCGGGCCATAATATCGACTCGGATCATTATCTCGGTGTAGGTACAATTCGGGGGTGGTTATCTAGCGTCACATTTTCCAGAATTAAAAGAACGCTGCACTTCAATATCCAACGCTTGTTAACTGATGAGGGTAGCTGCATAGTACCGCCAGCAGCTAAACGAGCAGTTGGGAAGAATCAATGTTGGATCAATGCTGGTGATATCCACAGCCTGTAAGACCCTATCTTCGAAGCTGTGACAACAACGGTGCGGGAAGTGATTAGCACTGGTCAACGACAAAGCCGAAACAAACGACTGGTTCGATGAAGAGCGCCAGAGAGTGACAGACATGGAGATTGTTTCCAGAAGCCATATGCTTTTGGCTGGTACCCGACAGAACAGAGAGCAGTACAGGGCAGCGAGAGCCGAAGAAAAGCGGATCCACCACAGAAAGAAAAAAGCAGCACGAAGAAGGAGTGGTAGCTCAAGCACATGCTATCTTGAAACCGGAATGATATGCGGAGATCTTATGAGCCAGTTCACGAGAGCCGCAACCCCTTCTTGTATCGATGTTCTTCGATCAAGCTGAAATTTTCAGGGATCATTCTTCGATATAAGAGAAGATGTTTTGCAAAATATTAGATTTTTATATTAGGGAAAAGTGGGTCAAAATGACCCCCAATGATTTCATGTCACTACACATGCAAAATCACAAAAACTGATATAACTTTAGTAAAAGTGCACGGGTTATGTTGAAATTTGGCATGATTACTTTACGCTATATAAACTTTAAGATAAGCATAGTATATGCATTTTGAAAGTACTTCAAATCGAGAAAAACAAGTTTTTCATAAAAATTTTAGTGATTTTCAAATCGATGTTTTCCTTGCCAACCAAACTAGGTCAAAAAACTAAATATGACGTTTTGTAGGGCAACTAATGGGCTTTTATTTGAGGTGTAATCCAGATATGCCGTTTCACAAATTTTCGAAAAAAATTTTTTTGGGGGTAGTGATTGAACTTGAGCTATTTTGCGAGTACCGCAACCCCCTTACCTCAAGAGGTTGTATTGATGTTCTCCGATCGAGCTGAAGTTTACAGGAGTTGTTTTCCTATATCTTCTTCTTCTATCTGGCATCACGTCAAAGCCTGCTTCTCAGATTAGTGTTCTTATGAGCACTTCCACAGTTATTAACTGAGAGCTTTCTTTGCCAATTGACCATTTTTGCATGTGTATATCGTGTAGCAGGTACGAAGATACTCTATGCCCTGAGAATCGAGAAAATTTCCTTGACGAAAAGATCCTCGACCAGCGGGATTCGAACCCACGACCCTCAGCATGGTCATGCTGAATAGCTGCGCGTTTACCGCTACGGCTATCTGGGGTTTTCCTATATAAAAGAAGATATTTCGCAAAATTTCAAATTTTCATATAAGGGGTAAGTGGTACAAAATAACCACTTATTAATTTTAAATACAAAATCAATTAAACTGCAATATCTATAGTAAAAATGCACGGATTATGTTGAAATTTGGCATGTTTACTTTAAATTATATAAATTTCGAAATAAACATGGTATTTGGATATTAAAAAATGGTTCAAATAAAAAAAAAACTGTTTTTTTATAAATTCAGTTTTTTTTCCAAATCGACTTATTTTTTGTTAACCGAACTAGGTCAAAAAACTAAATATGAAGTTTTGTAGGACAACTCAAGAGCAGTCCTGGAAATGGCAATAGTGGCTTGAATTTCGAGAAACTCACTTGAGTTTTCCCGGTACAGTAGTTCAAAAATGTGAATCTCATCAAGTAGCCTACGTTGGGTGCACGACTTTTCTAAATCATTAGTGTCATTGAAGGCTCTAAATGCGGGAAATTCTGCGGGAAATAGAACATTATTCTACAGTAATTTTGGGTTGCCTTTAGCAACGGGTATTTTGCTATTTTCAAAGCTTTTTACCTACAGCAGCGATGGGTGTGAGTTTCATAGGCTTCGCTAACTGTGATTTGCTTTGTTTGGCTACTGTGGAGTAAATTTCAAGATTTTTCCCAACCCTGCTCTAGAGCTTTCATTCGCGGAGTACCGTGGTGAATCAAAGTTCAGACAGTACCAAAATCCGGACACTCTGATAATAATTACCAATAAGATGCCTAATTCAAGGTTAATATATTTATTTTAATTCTTTCCTTGTTATAAACATGATTGATCATTTTACACGCATTTATAACTCAGTTACCATTGACAATTAATTGAAAAAAAAAAACGAAAAGGTTACTCCAGACGAACTTCTATTCTCCGTGGTGAACTTATATTAGTGAAAGTGTAGACCAAGGCTGGTTCATTGTACTCTGTAGCGACTAGGAGCTGGACCCGCCTTGGTGTAGACGAAGACACCCACAACGTTTATACAACTATATTGAATGAAAAATATGATTTTTATAATATAACTGTTATTGTAACACAATAATATACAAAGTTATAGTTTAAAAAAATTAATTAAAGGCGTGATATATTTAGTTGATTTTGAAAAGCTTTGCATGGTTCAATTTAACAATTTCATACTAAAACATAGTTGTTCGCATTTTGATTCAATAGTGTCCGGATTTATATGCTACATTTTTCGTTGTAGTGTTTGAACTTAATCAGGTAACCAAGTTACAATGAGCAAAATTTAAAGCTTGTCAACCAGCTCATAATAATCTATAGTTTTTCAAGATGTATTTATTACTTTTTAAAAAGAAACCCATTTGGCAGAACTATACTTTTCCCTTAAAAGTGAGTCAAAATGACCCCCAATATTTTTGTGTTGGAAAATACACAAAATCACAAGAACTACTGTAACGTATAACGAGTTTTACTCAAAAATATGTTTTTTTTTGACAATTATCGAGAAAATATGCATTTTTAACAATATTCCTCTCTCTTTCTTTCTTTCGTGAAATTTGCAAACATCAAGGCCATTAAAAGTCAAAATTCCATTCAGATATAAACAGTGCAGTGTCTCATAGCAGCCATGTGTGCAGTCAGTCTAAATTTAGCTAAACTCAATTATTTACAAAATGATCTCTAGCAGACATATCATCATATAAGGCGGCATCCATTTATTACGTAACGCTAAAATTGGAAATTTTTGACCCCCTCCCCCCCCCCCCTCCGTAACGCTTTTTGTATGAAAAATTTCAAATTTTTGTATGAGCCGTAACGCTTAAGCCTACTCCCCCCCTCCCCTAGAGCGTCACGTAATTTGTGGATGCCGCCTAAGGTTCACACACATGTGGACCTCCCAATCGATCCCATCAAAACATTACCAAAAAAAAAAAAAAAAATGCGGTAGTTGATTCCCAACCAAACAGCGTGAGAAGTAAAAAGGCTTTTTACTAAACCACCGAGGCTGCCAACGAAAACATTGGTGCAATGCCTAATTGTTATCCACATCATCACTTTCGCAAGGAAGTGTCATTTCTTTCAGATATGGCAGCGGCAACACGGTATGATAAAACCGGTATTACAACTACAGACAAGAGGCCTCCATACGCTACTTATACCGTCCGGATTTTGATTCCCCATGGTACACCTCAAATGAAAGCCCTTGAGTTGCCCTACAAAACTTTATATTTAGTTTTTTGACCTAGTTCGGTTGACAAAAAATAAGTCGATTTGAAAAAAAAAAATAGTTTTACAAAAAACAACAGTTTTTTTTATTTGAAACATTTTTTTATTCAAATACCATGTTTATTTTGAAGTTCATTTAACGTAAAGTCAACATGCCAAATTCCATACAAATCCGTGCATTTTTACTATAGCTATAAGCAGTTTAATTGATTTTGTATTAAAAAATAAATAAATCATTAGTGGTTATTTTGTACCACTTCTCCCTAATATAAAAATCAGAAATTTTGCGAAATATTTGTTTGTATAGGAAAACAACTCCTGTAAATTTCAGCTCGATCGGAGAACATCAATACAACTTCTCTAGGTAAGAGGGTTGCGGTACTCGCAAAATGGCTCAAGTTCAAACTCTACCACGAAAAAAAAATTTTTTCGAAAATTTTTGAAACGGCATATCTGGATTACACCTCAAATGAAAGCCCATGAGTTGCCCTACAAAACGTCATATTTAGTTTTTTGACCTAGTTCGGTTGGCAAGAAAAAAATCGATTTGAAAATCACTAAATTTTTTATGAAAAACTTGTTTTACTCGATTTGAAGTACATTCAAAATTCACATACCATGCTTATCTTAAAGTTTATATGGTCGGGGTTCTGCTAAACCGCACCAAGTGCCATTTTTTCACAAATTGAGTTTTTCACACCAACGGACTTAAATAATCATAACCTCTCTACCATAAAAATATCGAGTGATTTGAACAATTCCTTGTAATCTTAGATCATAAATTTTGTTCAGCCAGAGTGAACCATAAACCAACGAACGTCATCAGAGGGAATTCATTTTTCAGATATAAAGCTATGTTTTTCCAATTTCCTTCTATATTCTTACAATTTATCCATTCCAAGCAACTCATAGAAACAGAGGCCAGTGAAATTGGGCAGCAATTGATTAAATAAAATTAAATATTGCTTCGGTGGCGTTGGTCTATTTTCTTTGAAATTTTATCCAGCCACACCGCACCAAGTACTGTTTATCTGAAAATCACATTTAGACATGAAATAAAGGCATTTACATGCAATAAATACTTGCATTTGCTTGTTGTATAATATGTTTATCAATCCACACAGAAGCCGTAATGAAAAAACGAATTAATTTAATCTGTTACTGTGTGAACAACTCAGGTGGACTTGGTGCGCTTTAGTTGTTCAGAAAATGGCATTTTCGCCATCGAACCCCGTCAGACAAAGTGCACATTACTTGATTCATATTTATCACCATTCCTTCAAGAAGTAATGATGGCCTAGTGGTAGCACACTAGATAGCCACTCAGAAGGCACGAGTTCGAATCCGGATGAAACTTTTTTTTGATGATGATGGTGATGGAAATCAAACAACTTTTAGATTCTGTGGTTATTTTTATATTGCAGTAAAACATCAGCAGGTCAATGTACATCTGAAGGGATGGTCATTCCTGGTGAACCCTTCACGCATTGAACTGTATACTTGATCAGGAAAGGTGCACCAAATGGGAGCAACTTGGTGCGCTTTGGCTGAGCGAATTCATGGTTTTCTTCGATCATTAGGATTTATGTATGAACACCTGAGAACCTTGATTCAATACACACGAATCCTTCCCATAAACACTTGTGACATGGATTCTAACATGCACGGTGATGATAAGCATCATTTGTCTCCAATTTATTTGTGTTGTTGAAAACTGCGAAACACATCCAACCATACCGAACCAAGAACCATATTTTTCAATTTTTGTTCAGCCAGAGTGAACTGAGTGCTTCATATTGTTTAATGAAATCCAATTACATCTTTAATTTTTGAACACTGTTAATGGCATGTGAGCGATAAAAAAAATTAAAATTTTCGTCCGCGATAAACTAGTACAGGAAAGGACTTTAAAGTAAAATATCTCGGAATAAAGATTTTGGCACTTGGTGCGGTTTAGCAGAACCCTGACCATATAGCGTAGAGTAATCAAGCAAAATTTAAACATAATCCGTGCACTTTTACTAAAGTTATATCAGTTTTTGTGATTTTGCATGTGTAGTGACATGAAATCATTGAGGGTCATTTTGACCCACTTTCCCCTAATATAAAAATCTAATATTTTGCAAAACATCTTTTTTTATATAGAAGAAAATTTCAGCCTGATCGGAGAACATCATTACAAAAAAAAATCGGTAGTCAAAGTTCAAATTACTGCATAAGCAAGCAAGGTTCAAGTGATAAAGCACTTAAGATTAAAAGTCTCTTTTATAAAACCAAATTTAAGTTTTTCAAGTTCTGCAACAAATTCAATAGGCACTGGACTGAGCTGAAGGGATCTTCCTATGAAGTTATATAAAAAATAATTTATTCAATAAATACTATGTGATGCAGTATTTCCAGCAGGTATTTTTGAGTGAATTCCTATCAATATTAAGGAAACAAACATTCAAGCGATCATCAAACTAAAAAGCACGCAATGTATATATAGTGTATCTTGAGGTGAATAAACCGGTTAATAAAGTCAAAACCTTAAAATAAAGAAAATATTAAAAGCATATCTTATTATCTCTATCTACCAAGAAGAATAATGATGAAACTTCTCATGAAAGTGTTGAAGAAAAGCCGTTACGAGAGGAAAAGCCCTAATTTTCGATCCTCGAGAATACTGTGCCATTTTTCGGATTTCTATTCAAAGTTATCTAAAATCTTTTGAATGGGTTAAAAAACTAGTGATGTTTCGAAAATTAATACACTTCCCCTAGTTGAAGAAATATTGCACAGAATATTTCTCAGTGATTAATATCGAAAAGAAATTAATATTATCATCGTTTTCTACAAGATTTTTCAAGATTCCTCTCTGACATTCAATATAATACTAGTTACACCCTCCAACCTGTTCAACTAGGGTGCGGGCTTATTTTTCAAAAAGTTCTCAAAACCTAAAATTCGTGTGCTCTACTGAATTCGAATCACATTAAAAGAGAAACCTCAAAATCTGAGTCAAAAATATCATCATTTAGAGGTGGCGCAAGCGTCTTAAATGTGAATATTCAGATTTTAAAAAAATGACCTTTAGTGAAGAACATATAACTTGATTATTTTTAAACCGATTTTAAAACTTTTAGCATCAATACCTTTAAAATTAAATATATGAAAACTTTGTCGAACATCAAATTTGTCTAAAATCAAAACAAGTTTTAGTTAAAAGAAATTTACTTCAAATGTTTCCTCATTTTACTAAAAATTTCACTTTGTTTTGACCATAACTTCATGATTACTCAACCGATTCCAAATCTTTTTACATGTTTTTGAGGCTAATTCAATTGTTTTCAAACCTCTCAGACGGGGTTGGTGGTCTAATGGGCTATCGCTTCTGCTTTGCAAGCAGAAGGTCGTGGGTTCAATCCTAGGCCCGTCCCTTTCACATATTTGTAACACTCTTTCTAATAGCTGTCTTTCTCTATCTCTCTGCGTCATTATGGTGCAAACATCATCAGTTCTATCTATCGCTAGAACCAATGAGTTACATAGAATATCCAATGTTGGAAACATTGGAACAAATGTCAAAATAAAATAATTAATAATTTCAGGCAAAATCGTTACAATCTTCTATTGCCACGATTAATGCATTATATGTTTAGGTTAAGGTAGGTTAAGTATATTAAAAACTTTTTTTTTTCTCTTATAAGCAGTGAAATCAACTCACCTGTAAAAAATCTGAACTGCTACGGCAAATGAAATGTAATATGTTTAACAAAAATGTTAATTAAATCTTAAATTTGTTTTACCAAATTAGGATGATAGTGTGTCTAATAACACAGAACACCTAGATATAAGAAATAATGAATGTAATGTTTGGAATGATACTAATAAAGAAATTAAAAAAAAAAATATCGCTAGAAATTGAATATATCATATCGACTTAACCGCTTACCGCAGTGGTATCATAACGGTCGAATACTCATCCATCACTAACAAAGCACTCCTACCTCCAAGATAGCTGTGGAAATGCAGGAGATTCTCCGGTTTTCTAGTTACAACAGCTAACTAATTAACTTCCTTCCTCCCCCCGGTGGACATAAGTGACGTGGCCGGCGTCGTTATCAATCGAAAAAATCAAGGATAGTGTGATTGTACATTGAAGATGGAAAAAAGCTAACCCCAAGCTTCATCTGAGTGGTTCCTCTGTGCAATATCACTATCCTGATTGATCACGGAGTAGCAACTACGAAGTGTATGTTCCATCAGTTGATCGTTTTGATTGTTTTTTTTTAATTCAATTGTTTTCAACCCTCTCATACATCACATTTCACAAAACAAATGCTTTGACCAAGTTATTCAGCAAAAACTGCACAAAACATTAGTTTTTAATGAAAAATGCCAGTTTTTTTTTAAATTTTTGTCATCATTTGTCTCATTTGTGTAACCTTTGGAAGGACTTTGCAACAATTTTTAATAATTTTGAAGACTCGTAATAAAGGCAGGATGCTTTATAAATTTAAGTTTAACAGAAAAAATGCAATTTCCGAAAAAACTAACATAATCCAAAGAAGTTTGATTTTTTCAAATAAAAAATCACGTTTTTTGGGTAGTTTTTGTTGAAGTAAAACCATTTTTAAGAAAATTTGTTGTAAAGACAGTTTAGAAACAACTAAATTTGCTTCAAAAACTGTAAAAAAGTCTCAGAATCGATTGAGTATTAATGAAGTTATGGTCAAACAAAGATTATTTTTTTAGCAAATGAGGAAATATTTGGATAAAAAGTATTTTTACCTTGGTCAAGTTTTAATTTAAGACAAATTTGGTGTTCAACAAAGTTTCCATAAATTTAATTTGAAAGATAATGGTGCTAAAAGATATAAAATCGGTTTGAAAAATAACAAAGTTATGTTTACTTCACTGAAAGGTCAATTTCTTATAACTTGAAAAATTGACCTTCAAGACGCTTGCGCCACCTCTAAATGTTAATATTTTTTGGCTAGATTTTGAGGTTTCTTTTTTAAATGTGATTTGAACTCAAATAGAGCACACGAATTTTCAGTTTTTGAGAACTTTTGAAAAATAAGCCGCACCCTACTGTTCAACCCATCCACCTTAAATTCTTCTATGTTCTTTCTTCTTCCTATCTTATTTTGTTCTTATTTTTCTATTCTACTATCATATGCTTATCTATATCTAACCAGATGGTCATCCCGGCTCAAATTAGTCAGTCAGCGTAACCTATCCAAGGTCCAAGAATCGCATGCGTAAAATACATATCGTCAAATATCACCCCAAACGAATGGAGATATCACTATTTTTAAGTTTTTATTTGTCTTAGGGTTCTAAAATTCACCATAATAAAGGTAAAAAGCATACCAAAATAATACAGAATCCACTATAGAAGGGAAAACTGCAATTACGCCTTTTGCCACACCTCTAAACCTCTGCCAAAATTCTAGTTTTTTTACAGGATTTTATTTTTAGACCGATGATAATTTGGGTGCTATTTTTTGTATGCCACCAACCATGAATATAATACAGAGTTATTCAAAAAAAAAAAAACTTTATAGATGATTTGTCACTACGTAGCGTTCAGTAAGAGCTCCGCATCCCTGATGTACATGTCCTCAGTGTTTTATATGTTACTAGAGTGGTCCATCTATACACATAAAACTTAAAAATATACCTATCCCACGAATTGTTCATTTCACTCTAGAAACTACTGTTGAATTTGCGCGGAATCCGCCAACTTAACGAGGGGATGAACATATTGAATGAAAACCTGATCCAACTATATTCTTTGATGAACGAGTTTTGGGAAAAGTAATTATATATTTCTATAGAGAACCGGACCACCTCTATTGCAAACCATTGTTTCTTTTATTCTTGAAAGCATCGTATGTTGCAAGTGCAATTATATTCACAGACCGCGACAGTTTTTTCGTCTCTACAGACGGGAATTCAATTTTCCCCACTCTCCATCAATACGACGTTTCATGCCATGGCCACTCAACATAATGGGACGCTCTTCGTTTTATTTATTCCAATCAACCAACACGCTGAATCAATTATCTGGTTGCTCAAGGTAATCAGAAAAAGAAATTACATCTTATCTTTATCCTCTCATCACTTATTCATCAATCACGGGAAGCGAAGGATCTACGATTTGTCACGTACTTTTTATTATTGGACTGATATTGTCGAGCGACGATTTTTGCTACAATGAGAACTGTATCGAAGAAAAATTAGCATCATTCCAAGGTGCGTGTTGTCCAAGGTTAAGGTATTTGTTAGTACCAAAATATCTGCAATGTCTTCAAACAGTTTTTCTTCTACTTGGAATTCCCCCTTAGCGTTCTATGATCACTTCCACAGTTATTAACTGAGAGCTTGAGAGCTGAGAACTACTCTGCCATTTTTGGTGTCAGACAATTAGGCCGAAGTTTCATTTAGCCCTAAGGGATTATTGGGCCAAAGTTCGTTAGACCGAATGAGTCAATAAGCCGAAGCATTCAAAACCTTTTTCTTTTATCATAGGTTATTTTTCCTCGTTTTCAATCAATTCAGATTAACATCAACGTTTGTCTTAGCCGAGTTGTTAGAGTCCGCGGCTTTGATGCTGAAAGTGTCTGGGTTCGATTCCCGGTCGGTCCAAGATCTCTTCGTAATGAAAATTTCCTTGACTTTCCTGGGCATAGAGTATCATCGTACCTGCCACACAATATACGAATGGGAAAATGGCAACTATGGAAAGAAAACTCTCAGTTAATAACTGTGGAAGTGCTCATTGAATACGAAGCTGAAAAGCAGGCTTTGTCCCAGTTCTTAAAGTAGCAGATACAACGGAACCACATCTTAGTATAACAAGACTTTTCACAAAATAATGACCCAACTCTGTTTAAAAGCTCATCTGACTGAGCAGGAAATCCAAATCATTCGTAGTTATCAATGAACTTACCCTTTCCGGATTTTCATGATAGCCGCGCGCCATTTTTCGGCCATATTTGAAATCCCTCTTCAACAGGAATCTCGCTTCACACCCCCGTCGCACCGAATCACAGCTCGCACAGAGCGCCTTACACCTGGAGGCTGTTGCAACCTTTCACACGGCAAGCGTACTTCGAAAGAGTCGGTCCGTGAACTTGCCGAAGAGCCGCCGTTGTCTTGCGATAGCTGGAGGAATTTCGCACTTTGTTTGCCGGCTCATTTCTCGGTTTCCTATTTACACTATGTACCCTTTAGCACCAGAATTGTAGTATTTGTTTTTATTTGGCTGTTCTCTTTACATCATAATTTTCACTTACGACCGTACTCTGCTTTTACGGTAAACACATCGTGTCAAGGTTGCCCCGTTGTGGCCGTTCCGGAGGGTAGCACTTTGCTGATGACGAGTCGAGTCGGCGAACACTGCCTAGCATCATTTGCACTATAACCCCTGAGTGAAGTCGCGGTATGTGCAGAACCGTTATTACGGGAAAAATGATTATTAATTATGCACCACCATTCGGATGATGTGGCATTCTTAGCATATCTCAGTGAATTTTAAAATATGAAAACTAGTGGCTTTTTACATCCGTTTTGTTATGAATCGTTGCAAAACATTTTTTGGCATGAGGAAGCTTAAATTTTATGCAAAACTATAATATTTCAATCATTTTTTAAACAAAATCGAGCTGTGAATCGATGGTACTGAGATAAATAGCTATTTATTTATGCACCATCGATTCACAGCTCGATTTGTTAAAAAAATGGTCGAGATATAAAGATTCGCTTAAAACTTAAGCTCCCTTTCACCTACAGTAGACCTATTGTTCCTGTAGTGGCAGTAAAAAGAGAAACAATTTTTTGTTGAACAAAGTAATTGGAGAATTTAGAACTTGTTTAACATTTATCGGAACTTTTGATCCATTTTTTAAAGGAAAAATATAAAAGTTTTGTAGAAATACGATTTTGCTTGTACTACTATAAGGAACAGATATTGGATATAGGATGATCAATGTAATTTGGACAGACCGTTACGCGTATATAATTTGGCCATTTACGGCAACATCAAATGGAGGTGGCCAAATAATATACGCGTATAGCTCTGTCCAAATACATAAAACACCCTAGTGCGTTCTATAGGTACATGTGTTCCCAGAGTGGCACAAGCGATATTAAATACAAAATAATGAGTTTTCGTAGTTTTTCCATATTTCTCAGCAAAATCAAGATAAAAAGCTTTCAGATGGCGTAAAAATAAAGCCGCTGGCTTGATTCTTCGATTTTATACGATATTTGTTCTTAGCTATGCGGCAATCGGTTCACCGACCCTAAATGATGCAGCGTAACATTTTTTTAACTGATTATATCCCTTTAAGGTGGAACTAAATCTTAAAATCACTATAACTTTCATTTGTTTCGATGAACCATGTTCACATCCATAGAGAGGATGCTAAGATACCATATTTTTCGAATAATACATGCAGAATCGATGGACACTTTTTTTTTTGTAAATAACGATTTCAGACACACCGTGCCGAAGCGTTAACTGCGATGGCAAACGGGCGGATCATCACCAGCTGGAGGGCTACGTAGCTCTGTGGCTGGGGAAGGCGGGAAAAGTGCTTGATTACGAAGGATGCTCGGATAAATATTAGCTACCCCACTGGTGGATGGGCCGCACAATTCCAGCGAACGGATGTTTTTCTCAATTTGTGTGATACCGTTTCGTTTCTTTGTTGAGTACTTACGTATAGCTTCTCATATGGTATTTTTAACCGCAAATGGTGTTCGTGGGATGGATTAATTTTAAATAAAAGCACTCGATTGAAGTTTTTTGCAGAATTTTATACAGAACATAACAATATATTTTCAACAAAATCGATTTTTATGAGAAATCATCAACTTTGTAGACCTTGGGACGTGGTGGTTAGTATCTCGATGAGCAGAAAATTGCTACTGAATACCGAGCTAGGGTATCCCATTCCTGATGATTTCCATAAGAGATTAATCTTTACGTTACTGGCTCCGACAAGGCATTTTCAAAAAGCTGCCATTGTCGTCAATTTTCATTCGATTTTTTTGGAAATCATGCTCGGTTTACTTTAAAAAGGTTTCAGTTATTTGTCATAAATGGACAATGCTGAATTCGGAAATATGCCGGAGATATTCTGGGTTGTACTGGGGTTACGAGAGTGCCATTTTTTTTTGTTGCACGTGCAATTCCTCTATTCGTAAATAAGCAGGCGATTGACGAAATCGACATTTAGTTGAATTTACTCTTTTTGAAATGGGTAATATGTTGTTCTCTTTTTTATACTATCAATATAATTATTGGCAGTAAATATGCCAATAACCTGTAAGCCTAAAGAAAATCATTAATCATAAGAGTTATTTTTATGGGCCTTCCTTAGCCGAGTGGTTAGAGTCGCGGCTACAAAGCAAAGCCATGCTGAAGGTGTCTGGTTTCGATTCCCGGTCGGTCCAGGATCTTTTCGTAATGGAAATTTCCTTGACTTGCCTGGGCATAGAGTATCATCGTACTTGCCATACGATATACGAATGCGAAAATGGCAACTTTGGCCAAGAAAGCTCTCAGTTTAATTACTGTGGAATGGTCATAAGAAAACTAAGCTGAGAAGCAGACTCTGTCCCAGTGAGGACGTTAATGCCAAGAAGAAGAAGAAGAAGAAGAAGAAGAAGAAGAGTTATTTTTGATTGTGTTTTCATGTGGAGTTCCATAGCGAATTCCTTTCAAGTTTTTGTTTAACGAATTGATTGAGAAGAGTAATTATTAGAGAAATTTTTGGTGATTTTCAAAGTTTACAACAAATTATTGGTAACATTCTAGCCAAAAACCGTTTAAGGATTCTTGTTGGATTTCTGATGATGTTCGAAACAAAGTTCTGATGGATTCCTTGTTAGTTTTTCTTTTCAGCTTTTTTGCTGAATTTTGACTAGTTTCATAGTGTAATTCCTGGCGTATTCATAAAGATCTGCATGACAGATTTTTCCAAAAATCGTGGAAAATCATTTGTTGTGAAAGATCCTGCATAAGACTGCATGAATCTTTTTTTATCCTAGATTAATTTCAATACTTTTCAGAATTTCCATTATTTTTAAACCCGTGAAACATCCTGTTTTGTGCATACAACGAAAAACTTTTAAAAGAGTTTTCAGCGGAGCCTGTTCCTCAGAGTGGCTAGATCTGTTGGTTGCCAAGGCCATTCTTTATTATTGACATATTTTTTCCTTCAAATAACGGAAACGTCATAAAAAATGTCAATTTATCCAGCAGGATACTTTTCACAAAAATGAAAAATAATAATTTATCGTGAGTGTACCAACTGCGAACCATAGCATACCTCGCGGGATTTTGAATGTAACCTCGCGTTTTCTTCAAAAACGGTGATCCTGCTGAATAGATGGTCGATTTTTTCGAAAATCTAGGCAAAACGTTCCGATTTTTTCGGGAACATGCGTGTACCAACGATGTACCTTCCGGATCTAACCTCGGTTTTAAACGCACCTCAAAATTGTCCATACTTCCTTATATAAACTTTTTTAAATCGCTTTACAGGTATGTTCCGTTTTTATCATGTTCTGATTTCGTCAACAAATTATTCCGTTTTTATCAACACACAAAAAATATTTTTTTTAAATTTTCTAAATGTTTCGAATTCAAACTAAATACTTATTTTGAAGCAATTTAAATGCTTTTCAAAAAGCCTCAGAGTTGAATTTTCGACATTTTGTTAATATTGAACATCTATGATACATGGTAGATGTCAAATCATATACGATTCAATAAAGTTTGACTCCTTCTTATGCAATTATTCAATTGGAGTTTTCAAACTTAGCAAGATCTATTGGATAAGATTGGGCCATCCTTCAACAATCGAGAATTGCTCGGGCCACGTCTAGCGACACACTATGGGCAGTTTCCATACAGACTGGCGGCCAAAATTATTTTTTCCATCTCATGTCGTATTTATGAGTTTTGTTGATACAAATTTGATGTTTCAACTTTGGTAGACCTTGGGACGTTGTGGTTAGTATCTCGAATGAGCAGAAAATTGCTACTGGAATACCGAGCTAGGGTATCCCATTCCTGATGATTTCCATAAGAGATTAATCTTTACGTTTAACTGGCCTCCGACAAATTTGATGTTTTTTTTTTAGGTTTTTTTTTTTCAAATGACGGGGTTGGTGGTCTGATGGCTACCGCTTCTGCTTCATATGCAGAAGGTCATGGGTTCAATCCCAGGCCCGTCCCTTCCTCGTACTTTGTAGTTGTATATCTCTCACTTGCTTCTATCTTCCATTCTAAATATATCCCACTCATACTATTCGTTCATAGCAAACGCTAGAACCAGAGACGAACAAGAAACCGTTTCCCTAACGCTTCCTACTTCCACGCGCACGCCTTTCTTACGCCTGATACATAGGCAGTCTGCTAACCACAAAAGCAAACCTCTCTGCCATGCCTTTCCTCCAATCCATACACTCCCGCATGAACTGACGTGGATGCAGTGGAATATACGGTCTACGTGGAGTCAGTTCAATGCATCATCAATTCCTCCCCCTTCCCCTCATTGGTCTGCATTCTGACGTGGCAGGTGCCATTGTTGCCTAAAAATAGAAGATCACCAGCACTTATACACTGAGGATGCCTGTTAGTTCCCAAGCAGTCATTCGGTTGGTTCCTTGTGTAAGTGCAGCTGATCATGAGCGATACTGCGAGTCGCATGCCACCGGCGGCGCAATCAAGCCTCAAAGCTCAAGTCTCAAATCAAATTTGATGTTTTTTTTTTAAATACAATTTTTCATCACTAACTTTCTGGAATAGGGCCTATAGCGGAAATAATAAGTTTGTTACCTATGATGCATTCATAGCCATTTATGTGATAACACGTTCCCTGTCAACGCATCTATAAATATTAAAACTACAATAGAAATGATGATACTGATAACACTTTTTAGCGATATTTCCAGTTATGCTCTGTATTATTTTTACTGTTTTATATTTAAGAAAATGGTTAAAAATCATTGGACAAAATCAGAAAAGGCCCTAAATGATTAAAAATGTCGGAAATATTAGCAGGCCTATAATTGTATATTGTAAGAATTAAAATACATGTTTCTTGCTCTGATATTCCAGGATATCTCAATTAGAAGTGTTTACGTATGGAAATGATGTTCAAGAAAAACCCTATCAGCAACAAGTTCCAGTTTTTAGATGTATTGGCCACACTTGAGTCGGACATAGTGCAACCAACTGGAATTTATGATTAGGTTTGAATGCGTACTTAACCTTAGTTAGATAGCTGGGCTAATTGACCCACAAATCGATTTCACACCTGCAATATCTGCTGTTTGTTATCACAACGGATCGGTTCTGAAATTCCCTGACTTTGGTAATTATTTTCTGTGGAAACGAAAGCGCAAGACCGATAATATAAAAAATTATTCTTAGGTGATTCTAAGATGGCGGCCACAAAAAAACCAATTAATAAGATACTGGGTCTTATGACCCAGAAATGTGGTTAACCTCTAAAATTCAGCGAATATCAACCGATAAATGGAATTATGCGCCATTCGAACAGATATACTCCTCAAGATTCTGGAATCACTATCCTGAGAATACCGGTTGCCAGATCCAGTGGCCACCGGGAAAGCGGGGACCATGTTGGCCACGTGGAATTTCAGTACACTCAGTCCAGAAATCTGCAGTCATCACCAAATTGTATAAGATTGCAGGCCATATAGGAATGTACTGTCTTCAGCAAACTTGCTTCGGGGACCAAGAACTTCCACATGGGATACAATTTAGTTCAGAACTCGACCACCGCGTGGCGCTAGCGTCGATACGAACTTCCGGTAGAGGCTAATTATGCGATAACTCGAGAATGCGAACACATAGAAGGATGCTGTCTTCGGCAAAGTTGCTAGGGAGGATAAGCACTTCCTCATGAGATACAATTTAGTTTAGAACTCGACCGCTGCGTGGCGCTAGCGTCGATATGAACTTCCGGTAGGAGCTAATTATGCGATAACTCGAGATTGCGAGCACATAGAAGGATGCAGTCTTCAGCAAAGTTGCTCAGGAGGATAAGAACTTCCTTTTGAGATACAATTTAGTTCAGAACTCGACCGCTGCGTGGCGCTAGCGTCGATATGAACTTCCGGTAGGAGCTAATTATGCGATAACTCGAGATTGCGAAGCACTATAGAAAGGATGCGTGCTTCGGCAACCAGTTGCTTCGAAGGGAGGATAAGACTTTCACCATGAGATACAAGGTTTGAGTTCAGAACTCGACCACCGCGTGGGCGCTAGCGTCATATGGGACTTTCGGTAGAGCTAATTATGTGATAACTCGAGAATGCGAACACATAGAAGGATGCTGTCTTCGGCAAAGTTGCTAGGGAGGATAATCACTTCCTCATGAGATACAATTTAGTTCAGAACTCGATCGCTGCGTGGCGCTAGCGTCGATATGAACTTCCTGTAGAGCTAATATGCGATAACTCGAGATTGCGAGCACATAGAAGGATGCTGTCTTCGGCAAAGTTGCTCAGGGAGATAAGGACTTTCACATGAGATACAATTTAGTTCAGAACTCGACCACCGCGTGGGCGGCTAGCGTCGATATGGACTTCGTAGAGCTAATTATGTGATAACTCGAGAATGCGAACACATAGAAGGATGCTGTCTTCGGCCAAAGTTGCTAGGGAGGATAAGCACTTCCTCATGAGATTACAATTTAGTTCAGAACTCGACCGCTGCGTGGCGCTAGCGTCGATATAACTTCCTGTAGGAGCTAATTATGCGATAACTCGAGATTGCGAGCACATAGAAGGATGCAGTCTTCAGCAAAGTCTCAGGAGGATAAGAACTTCCTTTTGAGATACAATTATAGTTCAGAACTCGACCGCTGCGTGGCGCTAGCGTCGATATGAACTTCCTGTAGGAGCTAATTATGCGATAACTCGAGATTGCGAGCACATAGAAGGATGCAGTCTTCAGCAAAAGTTGCTTCAGGAGGATAAGAACTTCCTTTTGAGATACAATTTAGTTCAGAACTCGACCGCTGCGTGGCCGCTAGCGTCGATATGAACTTCCGGTAGGAGCTAATTATGCGATAACTCGAGATGCGAGCACATTAGAAGGATGCTGTCTTCGGCAAAGTTGCTCAGGAGGATAAGGACTTTCACATGAGATACAATTTAGTTCAGAACTCGACCACCGCGTGGCGCTAGCGTCGATACGAACTTTCCGGTAGAGGCTAATTATGCTGATAACTCGAGATGCGAAACACAGTAGAAGGATGCTGTCTTCGGGCAAAGTTTGCTAGGGAGGATAAGCACTTCCTCATGAGATACAATTTAGTTCAGAACTCGATCGGCTGCGTGGCGCTAGCGTCGATATGAAACTTCCTGTAGGAGCTAATTATGCGATAACTCGAGATTGCGAGCACATAGAAGGATGCTGTCTTCGGCAAAGTTGTCTCAGGAGGATAAGGACTTTCACATGAGATACAATTTAGTTCAGAACTCGACCACCGCGTGGCGCTAGCGTCGATACGAACTTCCGGTAGGAGGCTAATTATGCGATAACTCCGAGTAATGCGAACACATAGAAGGGATGCTGTCTTCGGCAAGAGTTGCTAGGGAGGATAAGCACTTCCTCATGAGATACAATTTAGTTCAGAACTCGACCGCTGCGTGGCGCTAGCGTCGATTATGAACTTCCGGTAGGAGCTAATTATTGCGATAACTCGAGATTGCGAGCACATAGAAGGATGCTTGTCTTCGGCAAAGTTGCTCAGGAGGATAAGGACTTTCACATGAGAGTACAATTTAGTTCAGAACTCGACCACCGCGTGGCGCTAGCGTCGATATGGACTTTCGGTAGAGGCTAAATTATGTGATAACTCGAGAATGCGAACACATAGAAGGATGCTGTCTTCGGCAAAGTTGCTAGGAGGATAAGGCACTTCCTCATGAGATACAATTTAGTTCAGAACTCGACCGCTGCGTGGCGCTAGCGTCGATATGAACTTCCTGTAGGAGCTAATTATGCGATAAACTCGATAATGCGAACACATAGAAGGATGCGTGTCTTCGGCAAAGTTGCTAGGGAGGATAAGCACTTCCTCATGAGCATACAATTTTAGTTCAGAACTCGACCGCTTGCGTGGCGCTAGCGTCGATATGAACTTCCGGTAGAGCTAATTATGCGATAACTCGAGATTGCGAGCACATAGAAGGATGCTGTCTTCGGGCAAAGTTGCTCAGGAGGATAAGGACTTTCACATGAGATACAATTCTAGTTCAGAACTCCGACCACCGCGCTGGCGCTAGCGTCGATATGGACTTTCGGTAGAGGCTAATTATGTGATAACTCGAGAATGCGAACATCATAGAAGGATGCTGTCTTCGGCAAAGTTGCTAGGGAGGATAAGCACTTCCTCATGAGATACAATTTAGTTTCAGAACTCGACCGCTGCGTGGCGCTAGCGTCGATATGAACTTCCGGTAGGAGTCTAATTATGCGATAACTTCGAGATTGCGAGCACATAGAAGGATGCAGTCTTCAGCAAAGTTGCTCAGGAGGATAAGAACTTCCTTTTGAGATACAATTTAGTTCAGAACTCGACCGCTGCGTGGCGCTAGCGTCGATATGAACTTCCGGTAGGAGCTAATTTATGCGATAACTCGAGATTGCGAGCACATAGAAGGATGCTGTCTTCGGCAAAGGTGCTCAGGAGGATAAGGACTTTCACATGAGATACAATTAGTTCAGAACTCGACCTACCGCGTGGCGCTAGCGTCGATATGGACTTTCGGTAGAGGCTAATTATGTGATAACTCGAGAATGCGGAACACATAGAAGGATGCTGTCTTCGGCAAAGTTGCTAGGGAGGATAAGCACTTCCTCATGAGATACAATTTAGTTCAGAACTCGACCGCTGCGTGGCGCTAGCGTCCGATATGAACTTCCTGTAGGAGCTAATTTATGCGATAACTCGAGATTGCGAGCACATAGAGAAGATGCAGTCTTCGGCAAAGTTGTTCATGAGGGTAAGGACTGCTTACATAAGATACAATTTAGTTCAGAACTCGACCGCTGCGTGGCACTAGCGTCGATATGAACTTCCGGTAGGAGCTAATTATGCGATAACTCCGAGATTGCGAGCACATAGAAAGATGCAGTCTTCGGCAAAGTTGTTTCATGAGGGGTAAGGACTGCCACATAAGATACAATTTAGTTCAGAACTCGACCACCGCGTGGCGGCTAGTGTCGATATGCACTTTCGTAGGGCTAATTATGCGATTAACACGAGATTGCGAGCACATAGAAGGATGCTGTCTTCGACCAAAGTTGCTCAGGAGGATAAGGACTTCCACATAAGATCACACTTTAGTTCAGGAGCTCGACCGCTGCGTGGCGCTAGCGTCGATTGAACTTCCGGTAGGAGCTAAATTATGCGATAGACTCGAGATTTCCGAGCACATAGAAGGATGCTGTCTTCGGCAAAGTTGCTAGGGAGGATAAGCACTTCCTCATGAGATACAATTTAGTTCAGAACTGGACCGCTGCGTGGCGCTAGCGTCGATATGAACTTCCGGTAGGAGCTAATTATGTGATAACTCGAGATTGCGAGCACATAGAAGGATGCTGTCTTCGCAAAAGTTGCTCAGGGAGGATAAGCACTTCCTCATGAGATACAATTTAGTTCAGAACTGGACCGCTGCGTGGCGCTAGCGTCGATATGAACTTCCGGTAGGAGCTAATTATGCGATAACTCGAGAATGCGAACACATAGAAGGATGCTGTCTTCGGCAAAGTTGCTAGGGAGGATAAGCACTTCCTCATGAGATACAATTTAGTTCAAGAACTCGACCGCTGCGTGGCGCTAGCGTCGATATGAACTTCCGGTAGGAGCTAATTTATGCGATAACTCGAGATGCGAGCACATAGAAAGATTGCAGTCTTCGGCAAAGTTGCTCAGGAGGGTAAGGACTTCCACATAAGATACAATTTAGTTCAGAACTCGACCACCGCGTGGCGCTAGTGTCGATATAACTTCCGGGTAAGGGCTAATTATGCGATAACACGAGATTGCGAGCACATAGAAGGATGCTGTCTTCGACAAAGTTGCTCAGGATAAATAAGGACTTTCACATGGGATAGGGGGAGATCCCCAGTACCGGACACTTAAGGCCACTAAATCATAATCGAAAATATTGATTTTATGGGCTCGTGTTTACCCTTTATGATAAATATTATCATTTTCATAGTGTACAAAAATAAATTTGAAAATATAAATACGAATTATGACAATGCATTTTTGATGTATTTTAGTATCAAATTGATCGATCTTGAAAGGTGGCACCCAATACCGGACACGATCGGAAATGCCCCGAATTCTGCAAATATTAACATCATTGAATGTGTAACTATAGGAATAGTTTATAATTATCAGTTCAATGCATTTGCGGACATTTTACAAGAATAATTTGCGTTTTTTCTAGTTTGAAAGATGCCTATCAAATACCTCTTCCATATATGATGAAAAATAGCTCATTTTACGATGGTTTGTTCTGAATGTTCATTCTTCTTGATTTTATTGCATGTTGATACCTTGATCGACGGAACCCATGAAAAATGAAAGTATTTTGAGACACTGGTGCAATAATTACAAAGATATCATATAAACAAATCAAGCTGTCCGAAACTGAGGGACAGGAGGTGCTAAACCAAATTGAAATTTGTCCATATTTGGTTCAATTATGGTACAAAATACATTCATGCTATCAAATAAGGATTATGTTTCGACCATGCTTTCGTGATCCAAAGTATTTTTTCATATTCAAAATAACTACTAAATAGGCTCAAAATTAAGAGAATACGTCCAATTTTTTAAAGATTTTCAAACATTTCTACTTTTTTAAAAAGGCAATGCATATTTCAAGGATGTGTTATTCTACGCAAACATTAGTCTACATAATAGCTTTCTTTTCTACTAATACACCATCTTGATTGGACCGTGATTTCTCAATGTTTCGACTTTGTCCGGTATTGGGTGCTGTCCGGCACTGGGGATCTCCCCCTACAATTTAGTTCAGAGTTCAGAACTTCCGGTAGGAGCTAATTATGCGATAACTCGAGATTGCGAGCACATAGAAGGGATGCTGTCTTCGGCAAAGTTGTTCAGGAGGATAAGACTTCCACATGAGATACAATTAAGTTCAGAACTCGACCGCTGCGGTGGCGTTGGTGATGCTATGAACTTTCGGGTAGGGGCTATTTATGCGATAACTCGAGATTGGCGAGCACATAGAAGGATGCTGTCTTCGGGCAAAGTTGCCTCAGGAGGATAAGGACTTCACATGAATACAATTTAGTTTAGAACTCGACCCACCCGCGTGGCGTCTAGCGTCGATATGGACTTTCAGTAAGGGCTAATTATGCGATAACTCGAGATTGCGAGTACATAGAAGGATGCTGTCTTTGGCAAAGTTGCTCAGGGATAAGGACTTCCACATAAGATACAATTTTAGTTCAGAACTCGACCACCGCGTGGGCGCTAGTTCGATATGAACTTCCGGTAAGGGGCAATTATGCGATAACACGATATTGCGAGCACATAGAAGGATGCTGTCTTGACAAGTTTGTCTCAGGATAATAAGGACTTTCACATGGGATACAATTTAGTTCAGAGTTCAAAACTTCCGTAGGAGCTAATTATGCGATACTCGAGATTGCGAGCACATAGAAGGATGCTGTCTTCGGCAAAGTTGTTCAGGAGGATAAGGACTTCCACATGAGACACAATTTAGTTTCAGAACACGACCACCACGTGACTAATTTTTTAATGAAACAAAGAAATAAATTGCTGAAAGAAATTCGTGAAAAACTCCAAAAAGACCTTAATAGTAATATAGGGAGTAATTTTTAAAATCATTGGATAAATAAATAAATTGATAAAATTACGCCTTGAGTAGTACTGGGGGTGTCTCTCCTAGGAAATAATTTATAAGGATGTCACCGAAAAAAAAATTCTGTGGCGTATCCCTAGAAGAAATAAGAGATAGAATTCCGAAAGAAATTCTTGAGCACATTTTCATAAGAAACTTCCTACATTTTCTTACCCCTACTTAAAAAAGTGCACGTCATAAAATTTAATTTGAACGTAATCTTTTGTTTGAGTTGTGATTATCTTAATCACCTACACTATTCTTCGCAGTTAGAGTAAGTAGATTTGCGAGCATGACTTGAAGTATAAAGATGTGAATGTGTTCGGATAGTGATAATTATCAATATTATTATTGAAATAATTAAAAGTTTATAGTACAGTGAAACCTCCATGAGTTGATATTGAAGGGACCATCGACTCATGGAAATATCGGGTCATGAAACAGCATTCCTTTGGATAGCAGCTTCTAGGGACCATCATAGTAACCATGAAAGTTTGTTTTTACTATGGTCCCATGAGTCGATATCGAGTCATGGAACATCGACTCATGGAGGTATCACTGTAAAATCAATAGAGTGTGTGAATTTGATTTAACGGTAAAATTTAGTGCTGAAGTAGTTGATTTGATTTAGAATCAATTATTTTGCGTAAGTAAAAATAATTAACAGGATAGTAACGCCAACATAAAACATTCTTCTCTCATTAACTTCTTGGACATTTCTT
Organism: Aedes aegypti; assembly: GCF_002204515.2. Classification (NCBI taxonomy): domain Eukaryota; kingdom Metazoa; phylum Arthropoda; class Insecta; order Diptera; family Culicidae; genus Aedes; species Aedes aegypti. Next base: position 148,684,715 of record NC_035108.1, read on the forward strand.
TTTGAATCAGCTTCTGCAGAAATTTCAACAAGAATTTGCATGACAGGTTTTGTAATGATAACAATATTGGCAGGAAGAACTCAGAAAAATTTCGTCAGATTTGTAAAATATTAAGCAATTTCGCAAACGCCCAATGAAAAATCCCAAAAACCCAAATTTTCTCGTAGAATTCTATAATAAAGGATTAGAAGAATCAAATTAGACTCATGTAGAACTTCGAGGAGACCTTCAGTAGATTTCTGGAACAATTGAATAAATGACCGTGGAGGAATTCATACATTAACTCGAACGAATGTTGGAAATATTTTATGGACTTATACTAGAAAGAACAGCTGGAGGAATTTCAAAAATAGCTTCATTGGGACGCATTATTAAAAACTACTCTGAAGTGTTTTTAAAAAATCCTCTTGAGCATATTCAAAATTATCCTTTAGAAAAAAAATCAGACTATTATTCCGTCAAATCCAAAAATAATAACTTGAGAAATACCGAAAACAATTTTAAAATCAGATCGTAGAAGAATTCAATAAAAAAAAAATACCTGTGAGGGAATTGCAAAAACTCTGAAGAATTCACTCCAGATAGATTTCTCCGGGAATAATCCATCCTCAGGGAAGTTTTCCAGGAATTATTGCATAGATTACTTCAAGCACTTCTCCAACGATTTTTCCAAAGATTCTTCAAGCGATTTCTTCCTGAAATTCCTCTAATAAAAAATAAGAGATTCCCCTAAGGATTCCTCCAAGAAGATCTCTACAGAGATTTTTGCAGAATGTCAGCGGTTTCTCTAAGTAACATTTCTTCAAGGATTACTTAAAATATTTCCACAGTGAATTCTCCAGACATTCCGCTGGTAGTCCTCTCAAGATTCCTCTAGGATTTACTTCTAAGATTTCCTCCAGGATCGCTCCGAAATTCTATAACGAATTATTCCAGAGATTCTACCATTCAATTGGGGATTTTACAAGAAATTATTTTAGGAGTTCTTATAGGGGTCGCTGGAGAAATTCTTGCAAGAGCCCATGAAGGGATTCTCGAGGAAAGCTCTGGAGAAATTCCTTACAAAAATCCCCGGAACAGCATACATGCTTTTCAGTTACGCAGTCTTTATTTTTTTCAACGTTCTATTTATGATGAAGAGTGCGTAGACGAAACTCATATTTCATTTATTTATACAGTCAAATCTCTACCAGTTCATTCCTGAAACGATATCTACAGGAAACCATGTAGAGATTTTTCTGAAGCGATCCTTGGAGAAATTCCTGAAGAAAAAGCTGGAGAAATCTCTGCAGGAATTCCTGTAAAGATTTGCATAGAGAAATCTCTGTAGGAGTCTTTGGATAGACTCATGTTCTGCCCATAACTGCATATTTGTAACATTCGACAAAAGTAGGCATTGAGTAAATGGAATACCAAGAGTACATTTGATGACAGTATGGGAGGAAACTAAAATTACTAAAAATTACCAGGAACTCAAAAGTGCTTATTTGAGGCTGATATTTTGTACAACTCATATCGCATACTAGGTGAATAGTCAGAAAATAATTCTGGTAGAAATTTCATTGCTGTTACATTACGAGGCTCATTTATAATCTCAATGTTACTGTTATGCGGTTATAATTACCAATGTGACAAAACAACTTGGTTTTTTTATCGAATTTTCTAGAACAATCTCACATATTTCAGTAAGTTGATCGAAAGTATTTATCATTTGATGACTCTCCATAGTATTAACTTCAATTTGTCAAAAATGTCGAATGTGACAAATATGCAGATATGGGCAGTGTAGGCATCCATGAAGGACTCTTGGAGACATCTTTGGAGGAATCACTGATGAATGGACGTATCCTAGGAAGAATCGATGTAGAAATTTTGCAGGTGGAATCGCTAGAGAAATCCCTGGAAAAACCCCTGTAGATTTTTTGCTGGAAAAACCCCTGTAGATTTTTGTTGGATAAATCCCTGAAAGAATCCTTATAGGAGTATTAAAATAGAAAAATTTCTCGAAAAATCTAAGGAGAAATATCTAAAGAAATCCGTGAAAAGATTTAAAAAAAAAATTATAGAGATTTTACTGTAGGATATGTAGAGATTTTTTTTTAATGAAATCCATGGAGAAATTTTTAGCATAAGTTCTGATAATATTCTAGCAGGAATTAATGGGAGAATCTCTAGAGAAATTTCAAGAAGAACTCTTGGGGGAATCCATGGAGTATTATTGAAGACCCAGTACGAATCCCTGGAGAAATTCTTGGGGAATCCCTGGAAGATTATCTTGAGAAATTCTTGAGGCTTTTCATGAAATTTCCTTGAGGAATTCGTGAATATTAGAACACCTGCAGAAATTCCTTGTGGAATCCTTGTAGAATTTCCTCGTAGAATCATCCCTGGAGGAATCCCGGAATAACGAATCTCGAGAGAACTGCTTGGGGATATTTTTGTATGTATCCGTGGAGGAATCCTCGGAAAAATTTCTGCAGATATCATTAGAGAAAGATCTTTAGTAATCCTTGAAGAAATTGTTTTAAGTGTTACTCCTGGAGGAATTCCTGAAAAAAGCCTTGAAGATATCTGTGCAAGAATCCTTGAAGACATTTTCTTAGAGAAATCCTTGCAAAAGTCTGTGGAAAATTTTATAGAGGAATACTAGAAGAAATAACTTAAAAAATCCCTGGAGGAATCGCCGGAGAAATTTCGAAGTATTCCTGAAACGAATCCTGGAGGAATCCTTGGAAAAACTCCTGAAATCCCAATCCCAATAAAGATTTTTCTGGAGGATTCTATGAAGGAATCACTAAAGACATTTCTGCTGGAAACCTTTGCGAAATCTCTAAAGAAATCCTTAACCATATTTTTTTTTGTAGGAATCCTTGTAAAAATTCCATGTCAACTTCCTGGAGGAAGCTATTCCATGCATGGCAAACAAGAGTTCTTCCTGAAAGAATCTCTGGCAAAAGTCCTAGGGAACCCCAAAAGAAATCATTGTAGAGATTAAGGTACAGAATAGCTTGGATTATTTTCTGGTAAAATACTTGGAGGAATCTTCGAAAGATTTCCTGGAAAAATCTTTGGGAGAGTCTCTGGAGATATTTCGAGAGGATGAGGACAGAAGGGCATGGGTTTGTATTCCATCGGATGAGCTCTCGGTAAATAACTGTAGAATCCATCATACAAATCATTTAAGGTTACTGGACTATATCCTTTGAATAACTCCGATGTGAACTACGTCTTGAGATCTAGATAACTTTTTGGAGGAAATCCAGAAGGAAATACTGGTATAAAGTCATAAGATTCCTCCGGATCCAATTAAAAACTAAAGTGCACAGTTACTGCAACAACTTCTAAAGAAAATTAGAAGTAATTGTTTTTGCAACTTCATGACGTTATCTGTATCTGAACTCTTGTTGGAATTTTAGAAGTGAGTACAATATAGTTCATATCATATCATAGAGCTCATTTTATATTATATACAATCGACTTTCCACAACTCGATATTCTATAACCCGATATACTCTATAACTAGATAGATTTTCTGTAACTCGATATCTCCACAAGTTGATGTTACGTGAGATGTGAATTTCTCTCCATAACTCGATATTTATTTAATTCTTTTTATTTTTTGGGGAAACGTGATCTAATTTTTGTTTGAAGGTGAATAAATACTTACAAGTTGTAATGACATGAAAATGATAAAAACTATTGTCAGTAAAAATAACGTGATTTTTCGAGCACTTCGAAAAATGTTTTCAAATAATAGTTTGTAAAATGCTATCAACAAAATAATATTGCTTTCTTACAAAAATGATAATAAAAATATTGAAAATACATAAATTTGTTCCTTCGATTTTGTGTCGGTATATTCTATTATAACATAATTCTATAAGTCGATGGTCCCTTGAATATCGAGTTATGGAGAGTCGACTGTAGTTTATATCGTAACATATATACATACTACGCAGAATTAAAAAAAACTGAACAACTTTGCCGAAGATAAAACCTTCAAAAAAGAGTTCCTTCTGGAAATACATATAGACGCCAGCACCACATGCTGGTTAAATTTTGAACGTATGTTCATGACTAATTCCTTATTCTCTCGAACAATTTTACCGCAGACAGCATCCTTCTATAAGTCGGGTCTCGGGTTTTCAAACCCGAACTCGAATGGTGCGGGACGGATTTGAAGGCTAGAACATTTTTTTCGAGTACGTCGGAATCGGGCTTGTAAAAATTCGGATTTAGGTGGACTTTAGTAAGAGTTATGGTAAGAGTAACAACCAAAAAGCTTCCTTATGCATCAGAAACGATGAATTTATCTATTTTTAAAAATAGGTCTTTTCTTACAAAATATGTTTAGGTTTCGAGTCAGATTCGGATTTGAACAGCGGATTTTTTTTTCAAGTTCGGGTCAGGTCTGAGTACGGGTCGGGTCCGGGTTTAAAAAATAAAGTAAGTCGGGTACGGGTCGTGTTTGGGCTCAAAAAATGTGAAACCCCCCTCTAATAATTAACCTCTATCGGAAATACAAATCGACGTCAAATCCACCGGGTGGTCGAGCAACTTTGTGGAAGACAGCATCCTTCTAAATGACCCATAACGCGGGTACGTCATAGTTTCGTGGTGCGTTATGGAGAAAAGATAAACCAGTAAACCCTAGTCATGACTGCTTCAAACGAAGAGAACAGGATGTTCGAGTAATGAAAGGAACACTTATTAGTCCTTGTTACATTTTAAACCTTGTTGAAAGTGACAAGTCGCGGATCCCCAGTTGCAGAGAATGATCTGACAATGATAGAGACAAGGAAAAAAATGAAGTCGAATTGAACAATTTGTTTCATAATCCTTCATTCATTTGATTCTCTAGTTTGAAGAAGTAGGGACTATGATTCTGATGCACGGACAATATCTGTGTAATTTCTACCGAAAGTCCATATCGACGCTAGCGCCACGCGGTGGTCGAGTTCTGAACTAAATTGTATCTCATTTGGAAGTCCTTATCCTCCTGAGCAACTTTGCCGAAGACAACATCCTTCTATGTGCTCGCAATCTCGAGTTATTGCATAATTAGCATCTACCGGAAGTTCATATCGTCGCTAGTGCCACGCAGCGGTCGAGTTCTGAACTAAATTGTATCTCATGTGAAAGTCCTTATCCTCCTGAGCAACTATGCCGAAGACAACATCCTTCTATGTGCTCGCAATCTCGAGTTATCGCATAATTAGCCCCTACCGGAAGTTCATATCGACGCTAGTGCCACGCGGTGGTCGAGTTCTGAACTAAATTGTATCTCATGTGGAAGTCCTTATCCTCCTGAGCAACTTTGCCGAAGACAGCATCCTTCTATGTGTTCGCATTCTCGAGTTATCGCATAATTAGCTCCTACCGGAAGTTCGTATCGACGCTAGCGCCACGCGGTGGTCAAGTTCTGAACTAAATTGTATCTCATGTGAAAGTCCTTATCCTCCTGAGCAACTTTGCCGAAGACAGCATCCTTCTATGTGCTCGCAATCTCGAGTTATCGCATAATTAGCTTCTACCGGAAGATCGTATCGACGCTAGCGCCACGCGGTGGTCGAGTTCTGAACTAAATTGTATCTCATGTGAAAGTCCTTATCCTCCTGAGCAACTTTGCCGAAGACAGCATCCTTCTATGTGCTCGCAATCTCGAGTTATCGCATAATTAGCCTCTACCGGAAGATCGTATCGACGCTAGCGCCACGCGGTGGTCGAGTTCTGAACTAAATTGTATCTCATGTGAAAGTCCTTATCCTCCTGAGCAACTTTGCCGAAGACAACATCCTTCTATGTGCTCGCAATCTCGAGTTATCGCATAATTAGCCCCTACCGGAAGTTCATATCGACGCTAGTGCCACGCAGTGGTCGAGTTCTGAACTAAATTGTATCTCATGTGGAAGTCCTTATCCTCCTGAGCAACTTTGCCGAAGACAGCATCCTTCTATGTGTTCGCATTCTCGAGTTATCGCATAATTAGCTCCTACCGGAAGTTCGTATCGACGCTAGCGCCACGCGGTGGTCAAGTTCTGAACTAAATTGTATCTCATGTGAAAGTCCTTATCCTCCTGAGCAACTATGCCGAAGACAACATCCTTCTATGTGCTCGCAATCTCGATTTATCGCATAATTAGCTCCTACCGGAAGTTCATATCGACGCTAGCGCCACGCAGCGGTCGAGTTCTGAACTAAATTGTATCTCATGAGGAAGTGCTTATCCTCCCTAGCAACTTTGCCGAAGACAGCATCCTTCTATGTGTTCGCATTATCGAGTTATCGCATAATTAGCCTCTACCGGAAGTTCGTATCGACGCTAGCGCCACGCGGTGGTCGAGTTCTGAACTAAATTGTATCTCATTTGGAAGTCCTTATCCTCCTGAGCAACTTTGCCGAAGACAACATCCTTCTATGTGCTCGCAATCTCGAGTTATTGCATAATTAGCATCTACCGGAAGTTCATATCGTCGCTAGTGCCACGCAGCGGTCGAGTTCTGAACTAAATTGTATCTCATGTGAAAGTCCTTATCCTCCTGAGCAACTATGCCGAAGACAACATCCTTCTATGTGCTCGCAATCTCGAGTTATCGCATAATTAGCCCCTACCGGAAGTTCATATCGACGCTAGTGCCACGCAGTGGTCGAGTTCTGAACTAAATTGTATCTCATGTGGAAGTCCTTATCCTCCTGAGCAACTTTGCCGAAGACAGCATCCTTCTATGTGTTCGCATTCTCGAGTTATCGCATAATTAGCTCCTACCGGAAGTTCGTATCGACGCTAGCGCCACGCGGTGGTCAAGTTCTGAACTAAATTGTATCTCATGTGAAAGTCCTTATCCTCCTGAGTAACTTTGCCGAAGGACAGCATCCTTCTATGTGCTCGCAATCTCGAGTTATCGCATAATTAGCCTCTACCGGAAGATCGTATCGACGCTAACGCCACGCGGTGGTCGAGTTCTGAACTAAATTGTATCTCATGTGAAAGTCCTTATTCCTCCTGAGCAACTTTGCGAAGACAGCATCCTTCTATGTGTTCGCATTCTCGAGTTATCGCATAATTAGCCTCTACCGGAAGTTCGTATCGACGCTAGCGCCACGCGGTGGTTGAGTTTTGAACTAAATTGTATCTCATGTGAAAGTCCTTATCCTCCTGAGCAACTTTGCCGAAGACAGATCCTTCTATGTGTTCGCATTCTCGAGTTATCGCATAATTAGCCTCTACCGGAAGTTCGTATCGACGCTAGCGCCACGCGGTGGTCGAGTTCTGAACTAAATTGTATCTCATGTGAAAGTCCTTATCCTCCTGAGCAACTTTGCCGAAGACAGCATCCTTCTATGTGTTCGCATTCTCGAGTTATCGCATAATTAGCCTCTACCGGAAGTTCGTATCGACGCTAGCGCCACGCGGTGGTCGAGTTTCTGAACTAAATTGTATCTCATGTGAAAGTCCTTATCCTCCTGAGCAACTTTGCCGAAGACAGCATCCTTCTATGTGCTCGCAATCTCGAGTTATCGCATAATTAGCCTCTACCGGAAGATCGTATCGACGCTAGCGCCCACGCGGTGGTCGAGTTCTGAACTAAATTGTATCTCATGTGAAAGTCCTTATCCTCCTGAGCAACTTTGCCGAAGACAACATCCTTCTATGTGCTCGCAATCTCGAGTTATCGCATAATTAGCATCTACCGGAAGTTCATATCGTCGCTAGTGCCACGCAGCGGTCGAGTTCTGAACTAAATTGTATCTCATGTGAAAGTCCTTATCCTCCTGAGCAACTATGCCGAAGACAACATCCTTCTATGTGCTCGCAATCTCGAGTTATCGCATAATTAGCCCCTACCGGAAGTTCGTATCGACGCTAGCGCCACGCGGTGGTCAAGTTCTGAACTAAATTGTATCTCATGTGAAAGTCCTTATCCTCCTGAGTAACTTTGCCGAAGACAGCATCCTTCTATGTGCTCGCAATCTCGAGTTATCGCATAATTAGCCTCTACCGGAAGATCGTATCGACGCTAGCGCCACGCGGTGGTCGAGTTCTGAACTAAATTGTATCTCATGTGAAAGTCCTTATCCTCCTGAGCAACTTTGCCGAAGACAACATCCTTCTATGTGTTCGCATTCTCGAGTTATCGCATAATTAGCCTCTACCGGAAGTTCGTATCGACGCTAGCGCCACGCGGTGGTCGAGTTCTGAACTAAATTGTATCTCATGTGAAAGTCCTTATCCTCCTGAGTAACTTTGCCGAAGACAGCATCCTTCTATGTGCTCGCAATCTCGAGTTATCGCATAATTAGCCTCTACCGGAAGATCGTATCGACGCTAGCGCCACGCGGTGGTCGAGTTCTGAACTAAATTGTATCTCATGTGAAAGTCCTTATCCTCCTGAGCAACTTTGCCGAAGACAACATCCTTCTATGTGCTCGCAATCTCGAGTTATTGCATAATTAGCATCTACCGGAAGTTCATATCGTCGCTAGTGCCACGCAGCGGTCGAGTTCTGAACTAAATTGTATCTCATGTGAAAGTCCTTATCCTCCTGAGCAACTATGCCGAAGACAACATCCTTCTATGTGCTCGCAATCTCGAGTTATCGCATAATTAGCCCCTACCGGAAGTTCGTATCGACGCTAGCGCCACGCGGTGGTCAAGTTCTGAACTAAATTGTATCTCATGTGAAAGTCCTTATCCTCCTGAGTAACTTTGCCGAAGACAGCTTCCTTCTATGTGCTCGCAATCTCGAGTTATCGCATAATTAGCCTCTACCGGAAGATCGTATCGACGCTAGCGCCACGCGGTGGTCGAGTTCTGAACTAAATTGTATCTCATGTGAAAGTCCTTATCCTCCTGAGCAACTTTGCCGAAGACAGCATCCTTCTATGTGTTCGCATTCTCGAGTTATCGCATAATTAGCCTCTACCGGAAGTTCGTATCGACGCTAGCGCCACGCGGTGGTTGAGTTTTGAACTAAATTGTATCTCATGTGAAAGTCCTTATCCTCCTGAGCAACTTTGCCGAAGACAGCATCCTTCTATGTGTTCGCATTCTCGAGTTATCGCATAATTAGCCTCTACCGGAAGATCGTATCGACGCTAGCGCCACGCGGTGGTCGAGTTCTGAACTAAATTGTATCTCATGTGAAAGTCCTTATCCTCCTGAGCAACTTTGCCGAAGACAGCATCCTTCTATGTGCTCGCAATCTCGAGTTATCGCATAATTAGCTCCTACCGGAAGTTCATATCGACGCTAGCGCCACGCAGCGGTCGAGTTCTGAACTAAATTGTATCCCATGTGGAAGTCCTTATCCTCCTGAGCAACTTTGCCGAAGACAGCATCCTTCTATGTGCTCGCAATCTCGAGTTATCGCATAATTAGCCTCTACCGGAAGTTCGTATCGACGCTAGCGCCACGCGGTGGTCGAGTTCTGAATTAAATTGTATCTCATGTGAAAGTCCTTATCCTCCTGAGCAACTTTGCCGAAGACAGCATCCTTCTATGTGCTCGCAATCTCGAGTTATCGCATAATTAGCCTCTACCGGAAGTTCGTATCGACGCTAGCGCCACGCGGTGGTCGAGTTCTGAACTAAATTGTATCTCATGTGAAAGTCCTTATCCTCCTGAGCAACTTTGCCGAAGACAGCATCCTTCTATGTGCTCGCAATCTCGAGTTATCGCATAATTAGCCTCTACCGGAAGTTCGTATCGACGCTAGCGCCACGCGGTGGTCGAGTTCTGAACTAAATTGTATCTCATGTGAAAGTCCTTATCCTCCTGAGCAACTTTGCCGAAGACAGCATCCTTCTATGTGCTCGCAATCTCGAGTTATCGCATAATTAGCCTCTACCGGAAGTTCGTATCGACGCTAGCGCCACGCGGTGGTCGAGTTCTGAACTAAATTGTATCTCATGTGAAAGTCCTTATCCTCCTGAGCAACTTTGCCGAAGACAGCATCCTTCTATGTGCTCGCAATCTCGAGTTATCGCATAATTAGCCTCTACCGGAAGTTCGTATCGACGCTAGCGCCACGCGGTGGTCGAGTTCTGAACTAAATTGTATCTCATGTGAAAGTCCTTATCCTCCTGAGCAACTTTGCCGAAGACAGCATCCTTCTATGTGCTCGCAATCTCGAGTTATCGCATAATTAGCTCCTACCGGAAGTTCATATCGACGCTAGCGCCACGCAGCGGTCGAGTTCTAAACTAAATTGTATCTCATGAGGAAGTGCTTATCCTCCCTAGCAACTTTGCCGAAGACAGCATCCTTCTATGTGTTCGCATTCTCGAGTTATCGCATAATTAGCCTCTACCGGAAGTTCGTATCGACGCTAGCGCCACGCGGTGGTCGAGTTCTGAACTAAATTGTATCTCATGTGAAAGTCCTTATCCTCCTGAGCAACTTTGCCGAAGACAGCATCCTTCTATGTGCTCGCAATCTCGAGTTATCGCATAATTAGCCTCTACCGGAAGTTCGTATCGACGCTAGCGCCACGCGGTGGTCGAGTTCTGAACTAAATTGTATCTCATGTGAAAGTCCTTATCCTCCTGAGCAACTTTGCCGAAGACAGCATCCTTCTATGTGCTCGCAATCTCGAGTTATCGCATAATTAGCTCCTACCGGAAGTTCATATCGACGCTAGCGCCACGCAGCGGTCGAGTTCTAAACTAAATTGTATCTCATGAGGAAGTGCTTATCCTCCCTAGCAACTTTGCCGAAGACAGCATCCTTCTATGTGTTCGCATTCTCGAGTTATCGCATAATTAGCCTCTACCGGAAGTTCGTATCGACGCTAGCGCCACGCGGTGGTCGAGTTCTGAACTAAATTGTATCCCATGTGGAAGTTCTTGGTCCCCGAAGCAAGTTTGCTGAAGACAGTACATTCCTATATGGCCTGCATCTTATACAATTTGGTGATGACTGCAGATTTCTGGACTGAGTGTACTGAAATTCCACGTGGCCAACATGGTCCGCTTCGTAGCCGATTCCCGGTGGCCACTGGATCCGGAACCGGTATTCCAGGTAGTGATCAGAATCTTGAGGAGTATATCTTTCGAATGCGGCATAAATTTCATTATTCGGTTGATATTTCGCTGATTTATAGGGGTATACATTTCTGGGTCATAATGACCCCAGTATCTTATTAAGTTGTTTTTCTTAACATCCGCGGAAGGTTAAGAAAGTTGCATAGACCTCTTTTTTCTTATATAACATGACATAAAAGAATTTTCCATGTAAATTTGATAAACATATATACCCCTTCCCCCTATGGTATGACTTTTTGTATGGAAATAAAAAATAATTTGTATGGCACTAAAAATATCTCAAATCCCCCTGCCTCCCCCCATAACCGCTTACATGATTAATGGACGATCCCATATATGTTCATTCTTTTTGATAAGGGATGCAATTGGGAATGAAGTCAAGAATGTTTGTTCAGCGGCAAGATACATGATCGAGTTTAATTTATTCTTTATAAGACTGTCGACCTTGTCATATTTTAGGCATTATCTTCTATTTCTCAAACTCGATAGCATTGCACAAATTATAGCAAACAGCAATTGATTATATTCTGTTAAAAGGGGTAGGAGAAAATGTCCAGCAAAACTAAGTAGTCTGTAGAAGATTTTGTTGCCATCCAAAATTTGCTGGAATCTTGATCTTCGAGCAGACCATGAACCACTTCCCCACATGAAGACTAAAAAGTTAACTAGGAGTCTTATCCCAACAGCCATATGCTTATTCAAAAAACTTCTTTTTTGGTGAAAAAGTTCTTTTTTGGTGATGCTTGTTCTAGAGTTTGTTCACTTTTGTGTTTTTGATGATCTTCAATATACATAAAAATGGAATGGTGTTTGTGTGTCACAAAATGGCTTAAGAACGACCTGATAGACTTACATCATTATTTCACTATTGCAGTGGTCAAGTGGTTGTCGTGTTTGAGTATAGGAGACGATTTGGAAAATTATCTGGAATAACTGGAAAAACACCTGGAAACTAATCTGTCGTGTTGTATGGGAGATTGCATGCCATTTTTCAGCAGCCTTCTTGATGGCAAAACAACGCTGACGGGAACACTAGTATTTAATATCATTTTAACTAAACAAAGAACTAGAACTTAAGGTTAGTTTATTGCCAGCCTATTTTTGATCTAACGTAAAGCTAAAAGGCGATGTTGGTGCTGTTCTTGATTGGCGATTAGTGCATCCTTGTCGAAGTTGGTAGTAATAACTTTAGAAGAAAGATCAACACAATTATTTTACTGTTAAATTAGGCAATTCAAAGCATAGAAAACCGTAAGTATTCATTTCAATTTGCAAAACTTTCACAATATAACTCCACATTTAATCATCAATCGAATGTGACCAAAAATTCAAAAATATGAACCTTGGCAAAAAAGCTCTCAGTTGATATCTGCGGAAGTGTTTATAAGAACACCAAGTTGAGAAGAAGGCTCTTTCTCTGTTGGGATGTAATGCCATTAAGAAGAAAAAGAAGAAGAAGAAGCAGAAGGATGAGGATGAACGGTAGAAAAAGAAGTTGTTTCTAGTTTGATATTTCGTATAAAAAAGCTGATCATTGCCCCACCTTCTTGTAGTTATTTCTACAAATATGGCGTACCTTGTGATGCAAAGGACATTTATGTGATTATCGTTTTAATATTCTACATTGCATTTATTGAAATTCTAACTAGGAAAACTAAAACTATTAATGATTTATTACAAAATCATATTGATTGATAGGAGTCTGCAATCAACTTTCAATACGAACCTATAAGAATGAACAATCTTAATGCTCCTCACAGCTCATAAACATCAATTCTGTGCATTTATATGATTATAATGTGTATTATCATAACAAAACTGCAATTTTCATTTCAAATTTGTCAAATATTTTGTCTAAGAAAATTATTCCGTTTTTGTCACGGTTTCGTTTTTTGTCAACTGAAAATCGTCGATCGTGTTGATAAAAACGGAATATACCTGTATATGTTTAATAAATGCACAGAATCGGATTCCTTGTTAAATTTTAGCCCGAAAACATGTAAAAACCTGTATACTTAAGTTGAAAATTGACAACTTCATGGTAAAAACGTGTTCGCATAACGCTATAAGTGAGATTTCAAATAAACCCCTTAATGTATACTACAAGATTGCCTGGATGTATGCAACACTCAACATTAAACATTAAAGAATAAACATAATATCAGCCGTGATGTGAACGGGTTAAATATTAGACCTATAGAAAAAATATGATACTTAACAACTATGATGTATTAGAAAAATTTAGTGTTATGCAGTAAAATTTACTAGTCACCTGAAAATCATTCCTAGGTTTGTAAATTACATTCCCACTGCACTCAAATTGAACGAAGAATGATTTTCATGTGACTTAAGTTTATTTAAGTAACAATTATTCAACGTACTTATAGCATTATGGTTGTGTCTTCATATGCATAAAAATCACAGCGTAACAAAAATTACATTTTTGCGTGTCTCAAAATCAAATTATGTGTCTCCAGTAGATTTGGGGTTGCTGAATCTGATGCCGTTCTCAGAAATGTTCCAGCACGTTATAATTTTTAGCTATTTTATTTCAAAAGTTATTAAACTTTTTGTGACAAAAAATGTTTGTCTTTCAAGGCATTTTATTAGAGTTACAGAAATAACACAACGACTAGTCAAGCAATCTAAATATTTTTTTTCTGTTATAGACGTTTCAACTGCAAGGGTCATTCACGTCTTTGAAATCATATTATCTTTATTATCTATATTAAGATTTTTGAATGAAAATAATCGAACTTTTGTTAACCTGTTTTTGAAATCGTGAAAATTTTTTATTTGAGAGTTAGCCAAGTGTCTTAAAATATGAACTTTAGAGACCTCGTGTCGGAAACGTGACCAAAAAGACCACAGGAACTACGTTTTGATAAATATTTTTTAGAGATTACAACCAGTCATCTCTCATAGGGTCTTTCTAAAAATGTTTGTGGAAACTCGTCGTCTTATATCACTACATGTGCTTAATGATTTTCTGAGAATGTAATTCGCTATTTGCCTACAATTTTCTTCAGCTATTAACCTAAAGATTTCTTCATTAGTTCATTGAGCGATTCCTTCACAAATTTCCCAATGATTTTCTTTCAGATTTTCGTTCCTGATACCTTGAAGAATTCATCCAATGATTTTCTCAAAAAAACTCCAGGGCTTTGAAAAAAATCTTACTTAATAGAACTCGTCCATTTGATTACAAAAATAGCTCCAGAGATACATTCTGGGATTATTTCGAATTTCCTCTTTTTTTCGTTCACAATTTCTTTAATATTGCAACTACAAATTTGTCCTAAAATTTTAGCTATTATTAGCCTTTTTTAAAATACATGATAAATTCCTACAAATGATCTCCGGATTTACTTCTGATCGCTTGAGAACATCTTGGATGACTTTCCAGAAAAATTGATAAAATAGTTATTGCAAAACCTACACGATTTTTTAGTAGAAATCCCTGGAGAATCTTGAATGTAACTTTTGAAGGAATATCGGAAGTAATTGTTGTAGTATTAATGGTCCTAAACCCAAAATCAACTATTAAATTGATAAATCCATTGAGAATTTACTAAAAAAAATATTGAATAAATCTTACTTTCTGGGAAATTTATGCGAAACCCCGGTTGAATTTATTGTGAAATCCCTGAAAGAATTCCTAACAAATTTCGTGAAATAACCCCTGGAAGAATGAATATAGCAATTGTTTTGATAATCCGTTGGGTAATTCTTGAAGGAATGACACAATTTATTATAATAAAAATGGCTTGGGATCTTTACAAAGAATTCTTGTATGATTTCTCGGAAAATTTTCTTCACGACCCTTCAACCCTAGAATGAAGCTTTGTGAATTTACCGGAAGCATTTCTGTATTAATATATCTCTAGTTACTATTCAGAGATAGTAATAACTAAAGAAATTAATAGAAAAAAAGATTCATTATCTTTTTAGAAAGTCCTGTAAGAATTTCTTGGAGAATTTGCAAAGTAATCACATTGTTTAACTGTTTTAAGATTTCGTTGAACAAATTCTGAAGGAGTTTCTCTTATCATACCTTGACAAGTCATATTAAAATTGTCACGCAGAATTATTGGTAGAATAACTAGAGGAATCTTCATAATAATTTCTGGAGGAATCCCTGGAGAAGTCTATGTCTGTCTATTACTGAAGAAAACTGTAGCCGCATAGCTAGAAGAATTCGTAAAGCTTTTTCACGAGGAATCTGTAAACATATGGTATAATTGCGTAGTAATCTTAGTTCAGAATATGGCTCATAATATAAATGTTTCCAAACAACTTCCTGGCTTTCTTAGAGTCAAGTTATAGATAGCCCTGGAATACTCAATGATTAAAAGATTTGTTTACCCAAAAACACGATGTTCTGTTTATTAGACGTTTATGGTTGAAATGGGGCCTTCCTTAGCCGAGTGGTTAGAGTCCGCGGCTACAAAGCAAAGCCATGCTGAAGGTGTCTGGGTTCGAATCCCGGCCGGTCCAGGATCTTTTCGTAATGGAAATTTCCTTGACTTCCCTGGGCATAGAGTATCATCGTACCTGCCACACGATATACGAATACGAAAATGGCAACATTGGCAATGAAAGTTCTCAGTTAATAACTGTGGAAGTGCTCATAAGAACACTAAGCTGAGAAGCCGGCTCTGTCCCAGTGGGGACGTTAATGCCAAGAAGGTTGAAATGAACGTTACCTTCATCAATATACTGGATGCTACAGAGGCCTCTACGCAGTATCAATTTAGGCCCCTTCAAACCCGATTTTCCTATCTTATACATTTCGGTTCGTTAAAAACTGAATTTCTACTACAAAGAAAAATTTCCACTCTGATTTAGGGGATCCTATAAAATTTAGGCCCTGTGCTGACCGCACCCACCACACCCCCAAGCTACGCTACTGCTTGTTGTATGTCGGTAACATAAAGGTTAAGTACCTCAATTAATATCTCATGAATAGGCAAACACTAAACTGACAATTGGATAAGGTATTGCAATACTTTACACTGCGGAACACGTTTTTGTCTCCAGCATCAAAATACCTCTATTTACTTAATAGATAACAAATAACAATAGATAACAAATAACAATAACAATCCATTTCCGTTTACATAATTATCATAGCACGTCTAGTTTTTGAGATATTAGGTGATAGAAATGCAAAAATTGACTATTTCAGCCAACTTGCATGCAAGTTTGCCAGCTTGTAAGGAAATTTATTTGCTTAATTTGCCACAGAATTCAAACTTTATGTGTATAACAATACTTATCATCGAAGTTCATAATACTTTTCTTGCGGAAAAGTTATTTTTTGATGGTTTAGAAAAGTATTGTATTTTGCCATATAAGAGTAACGAAGAATTTTGTATGGAGACTGCAAGCATGTTGAAAAAAATGGATAAATCTAAATTTAATCGTGAAATTTCAACCAAAATATATCTAAAACGAAAGTTTACGTCCTCTTTTACATGCTTGATGGATAAGATCACAAAAAAGTTTGATAAAATATACTTCAAATTTTAGGTAAACATCAACGAAACCAATGTTTTATACAACTTTGGCGACCTGTAGCTAAAAATTGTGACATACTGGAAAATTTCTGAAAACGGCATCAGAATCAGCAACCCCAAATCTACTAGAGATACATAATTTGATTCTTGAGACACGCAAAAATGTCATTTTTGTTGCGCTGTGTTATTGATACATAATGCATTTTCATATAGAAGTGATTTTATCAATACTAGTTCAATATATCAAGCAGGCATTGCAGAATTCGCTCTCATTTGAATTCGAAAGACGATCAAACAAGCGAAGAAAAATATCCCATCTGTATCAATACATGATCGGAA
Source organism: Aedes aegypti (assembly GCF_002204515.2). Taxonomy (NCBI): domain Eukaryota; kingdom Metazoa; phylum Arthropoda; class Insecta; order Diptera; family Culicidae; genus Aedes; species Aedes aegypti. Next base: position 148,701,616 of record NC_035108.1, read on the forward strand.
ATGTTTCGCAAGTTGTAACAAGTTTGGTAAATTATAGTTGTGATCGAGGGATTCAAAGAGAGAGCGATGATAAAACCCATTTTTCTCGTTCATTTACCGTTGGGAGTATTTTACTAGCCTCCCAATTAAATCCTAGCTGTACATTAGATGATAAACAGGTTCTCATGATGTGCTGCGGACCATGATTGTAACAGAGCACGATGAGTGATAGATACTCTCAATCTTTTCCGAATTCAGTCCTTGACTTCAAGCAATCCTCGATAGCTGCGAATATCTTAATGAAGTATTTTTGATTGTTTTAACCCGTATAGGCCTGAGTGAGAGAAAAAAAACTAAAACTCTCATCGCTCAGCGAATACATAACGGAATTCTATCATTTTTTGTTAGTATACTCGTACACATATCTAGCTTCTAAAAGTGGCCAGAGGTTCTCGGGAATGCTCATGTGGCCGGAGTTATTCCGGTGGGTCACTGGGTCAGGTCGGGTGAAAAGGGTGCTGTGTGTTTGAGCCCCTAAAGGTAGGCAAATTTCAAGTCACAGATAATTTCACGAATCTGATATAATGTGGCCACTATATCGAGGAATTTTAAGAAAATCGCATCAGTGTAGACCTTTTTAGAAACGATTGAATTGGATAACCATGAGTCCTGCATTTATTTGATTCTACAAATGACCGTTTTCGGGTCTCCGGGAAGCCTGAAATTTACGGCAAAGTGGCATATTTGTATCTTAACATCTGTTCCAAGCTTATAGGAACGCATTTTAGTGAACTATTATGTTGGATCTCTTTATTTTGAAAATTGAAACGGTTTTGGACCCAACAAATCTATAGCCGGTTCTTCCGCGTATTGGGTCCGAGTGGCCACATACGGTACATTCTACACGATTCCAAACTTTTTATTTATTGTGTTGAATATCTGATCTTAATTATTTATGCAAATTTTAATGGATGTCATTGCAAATAAATAAAGATAACTTGGCATGTCCCAAAAAATAGCCGTTTTTTACCCGACATGACCCAGGAATCCTCCGGAATAACTCCGGCCACAGTAATATTCTGGAGTTACTCTGGTCACTTCTAGAAACTAGATATGTGTGCCAGTATACTGACAAAAAATCATGTGAATCCGTTAAGACTTCACTGAGCGGAAAGGTTTTAGTATTTTTTCTATCACTCAGGCCTATACGGGTTAAGGCTTAGTAGACCGTTATTCGTTTTGGCAGCCATGTTGACATTACAGCTCGCATTTTCAAAGTGACTCTGTCCACATAGCTCATAGTGATTCGAAAAAAGTATCACTACATGTTTTGACGTACAGAAAGTATGCTGATACTGTTCAGTTGAATCAGTGCAATACCAACTGATTTTCATTAACTCAAAATTGAGGTTTGATTTAGTAACAATCATCAACGACGCATACAAATTTCAATGACGGCCTACTGCACCTTAAGCAATATTTTCAATACCATAATTATAGCTGGACTACTAAACAACATCTAATTATGGTATGGTATGTAGGTTAGATGAGAGTTAGTCACTATAAAACAGGAGAAATGTCTGTTAGAATCCGTGGATACAAATTTCGAAGCACTTTTAGAGGATTATATACAGAAATAAGTGGAGAATTTTTGGAATCATTATTGATAGGAGTCCTGAAGATATCATTCTGCATATTTCTGCATATATGCAGAATGATCTCTTCAGAATCTCTTAACCTTTCTTAGTCCCTAACAAAAAAGTTACAAATTGTGACTTAGGGTCGTTTTCGACCCGAAAATTCAAACAGCTCGCAAAAATCAGTTCTTCTACTTTCTGGCGTTACGTCCCAACTGGGACAGAGCCTGCTTCTCAGATTAGTGTTCATCAGTGTGTTGGCCGAATTTAGTTCTGTTGGGCTTAAATGAAGTGCACACATGTCTAGTTTCCGAAACCCTCCCGAAGATCCGGATTTGGTCACTATGGCCACCGGGAACCTGCTACATATGAAAAAGTCCCTTTAGAGACCCTTACTTTGACGACCTGTAGTTTCGTAACTAAACAAGTAATCTGAACCGTCCTCATATTGTTGAACAGGTATTCACGTGGACTGTGAATAGAGATTCTCAAATCACTTAGTTATTCATACCCGGTTCCGGAAACCCGGAACTTCCGAAAAGTAAGTTTCCATCGCAGTTCTGTATATGTAATTCACATCGGCACTATTCGGTTGATGGATATTTTGGCATAATTTTTTTCTGTAATAAGGGACCAATTGCCGGTGCACATTCCCTGAAAAAATCGGCTCAGTACGGTCCCTGCGGAACCGGTTCCTGGAGTCCCGGGAGGTGGCCAATTTGGACAATTCGATGAAATTACTCAGATTTGAACCCCAAAACCAAATGAATTGTGTCCAATTCTTTACGATTTTTTATGTTTGGATGTATTTTGCCAAAATAATGAATGGATGGTTATTCTGGTCCTTTTGGAGCACCGGAATGGCCACCGGGAAACCCGTAATACCCAAAATATAACTTGGTTTGATCATCTCTATATTTTTCTCGGAAAGATTTCGTAGTGAAAGAAAGTAGTGAAAGTTTCATTAAGATTGGAACATGTTCTAATCCTCTGAAATTTTTTGAATATTCGTATAAAAAACGAGTTTGATAACTTCACAGCTCATTTTCTCAATGCATACTTTTTACAGATGGGACTGACTTGCGATTCACGGCATTATAATACTTGTAACTCTTCTAGTTCAATTATAGGTGAATGACCACTCTGGATAATTGTTACCACCGAACACCCCAGGAATGACCATCGGTGTTATCTCTATTGTGGGACATTTCAGATTTAGTTCTTAACCTAGACATGTGAACTAGAAAATCACAGGTATTCTAAACCATAAAGATTGAGCCGTCGCATGCCTAGTTTTGGTACAAAAACTGAAATGTCCCACTATTTGGATATCTCCGGTGGTCTTCTTCTTCTTCTTCTTCTTTCTGGCATTACGTACCCACTGGGATACAGCCTGCTTCTCAGCTAAGTGTTCTTATGAGCACTTCCACAGTTATTAACTGAGAGCTAACTGTGCCAATGACCTAACAATGAGCCAGAGTGGTTATTCATCTAAAATTGAACTAGAAGAGTCACTGGTATCCAGAATCATGAAGAATGAGCCGTCGCATGCCTAGTTTTGGTAAAAAAAAACTGAAATGTCTCAAAATACGGGTATCTCCGGTGGTCATTCCTGGGTCATTTCGTGGTAACAATGAGCAAGAGTGGTCATTCATCAATAATTGAACTAGAAGAGTCACAGGTACCCAAAATCATGAAGAATGAGTCGTCGCTTGCCTAATTTTGGTACGAAAACTGAAATGTCCCACAACACGGGTATTTCCGGTGGCCATTCCTGGGTTATTTCGGTGGGCCAGAAGAACCAAAGTGGTCATTTATCAATAATTGAACTACCAAACTCACAGGTAAGGTACCGTGGGGGGAAGTGTAGCAGTGGGGTAAGTGGATCATTCGTCCGTAATAAGAATAAATACTTTAATATTCCGAATGTTTTCACACCTTTGCTTCATTTTAGGTTAAATTCTCACATACACACTGATACTACTGCAAAACTGATACTACACGTGCACTAACACAAACAAACTTGTTGACTGCAAAAATCAATTCATTTTAAAGTTGTTTTCTGTCGATAAAAATCCATTGTATCTCTGCCTAAAATCGAATACTATTAGTTTTTTCAACACATGGTGAACATTTCAGTTCTAATTGTATGAATCACAATGAAAAAAATGTAATTTTTGTAAATAAATACAGATATATTGGTCATGGTACACTTACCCGCACTTTTTAATGGGATGGGGTAAGTGGATCCACTATTGTTATCAAATATTGGCAGACTACTTACGCGGATTTGAATAAGCTTTAGTGTCATCAAGTGTTGTTTTCCTTTTACATTTTTCATTCCTAGCCTGAATTTGTCAAATTGACCTGAGAAAACGTCAATTGATCCACCTAAAAGTGTTGTACAGTCTTACTAGTACAAAAAAAAAAAATTAAAAAAATTCAAACAAAATTTTTCTTGGTTTTTCTAAACTGAAATGCAAAAAAGCAAAATATACTAATTCTCCACCTGCAAACATATTACTGTACGTTTTTTGACCTTATCGATTGTTCTAGACAAATATTTCCATAAATAGAATAAATAGATTTCAGTATGTTAAACAAAAGTAAATGTAATTAATATTTTTAAACTAAGAGTGTCTTTCGAAAACATCGTTAGGAATAATCCTCAATTCCTTTGTATAACTCAGGTGTATAAAATGGATGAATTTTCTCCAAAATATTCTAGTTACAGTGTTTGTTTTTGTTCGAATAAGTGTAAACTTATGTACAAATATTTTTCATAAAGATTTTTTTATTTTAAAGCTATCAAAATATATAACATAGCACGTATAACGTATATTCCTACTACACATGATTACATCACATTTGTTTTGAGAATAGAGTTTTTTTTATAGGTGATCCACTTACCCCACCATGGTGGGTCAAGTGGATCATTTGGCGCAAATTTTCATGTCCTTCATGCTCAATAGATAACAATCAGAAAAATCAACATAATTGATGATTTAAAGTATAACAGTCCCTCATTTGTCATGCACAGAAAAAAGTTTAAATTACATTATTAACGTCAGCTGTACATAACAATGAAGTTGACTATTGATTTTTCTGTATCCACTTACCCCACGGTACCTTATTCAAAATCATGAAGATTGGGCCGTCGCATGCCTAGATTTGGTACAAAAACTGAAATGTTCTACAATACGGCATCTCCGGTAGCCATTCCTGGGTTATTTCGGTGGGCCAGAAGAACCAATGTGGTCATTCATCAATAATTGAACTAGCAAAGTAACAGGTATTCAAAATCATGACAATTGAGCCGTCGCATGCCTAGTTTTGGTACAAAAACTGAAATGTCCCACAATACGGGCATCTCCGGTGGTCATTCCTGGGTTATTTCGGTAGGCCAGAAGAACCAAAGTGGTCGTTCATCTAAAATTGAACTAGAAGTGTCACAGGTATTCAAAATCATGAAAATTGAGCTGTCGCATGCCTAGTTTTGGCACAAAAACTAAAATGTCCCACAATACGGGTATTCCCGGTGGCCATTCTTGGGTTATTTTAGTGGGCCAGAAGAACCAATGTGGTCATTCATCAATAATTGTACTAGCTGAGTCACAGGTATTGAAAATCATGAAGATTGAGCCTTCGCATGCCTAGTTTTGGCATAAAAACTGAAATGTCCCACAATACGGGTATTTCCGGTGGCTATTCCTGGGATATTTTGGTGGTCCAGAAGAACCAAAGTGGTCATTCATCTATAATTGAACTAGAAGTGTCACAGGTATTCAAAATCATGAAAATTGAGCCGTCACATGCCTAGATTTGGCACAAAAACTGAAATGTCCCACAATACGGATATTTCCGGTGGCCATTCCTGGGTTATTTTGGAGGGCCAGAAGAACCAAAGTGGTCATTTATCAATAATTGAACTAGCAGAGTCACAGGGAAGCAAAATCATGAAGATTGAGCCGTCGCATGCCTACTTTTGGTGCTAAAATTTTGTGGTCCCATATTACGGGTTTCCCGGTGGCCATTCCGGTGCTCCAAAAGAACCAGAATAACTATCCATTCATTATTTTGGCAAAATACATCCAAACATAAAAAATCGTAAAGAATTGGACACAATTCATTTGGTTTTGGGGTTCAAATCTGAGTAATTTCATCGAATTGTCCAGATTGGCCACCTCCCGGGACTCCAGGAACCGGTTCCGCAGGGACCATACTGGACCGAATTTTTCAGGGAATGTGCGCCAGTAATTGGTCCCTTATTACAGAAAAAAATTATGCCAAAATATCCATCAACCGAATAGTGCCGATGTGAATTACATATACAGAACTGCGATGGAAACTTACTTTTCGGATGTTCCGGGTTTCTGGAACCGGGTATGAATAACTAAGTGATTTGAGAATCTCTATTCACAGTCCACGTGAATACCTGTTCAACAATATGAGGACGGTTCAGATTACTTGTTTAGTTACGAAACTACAGGTCGTCAAAGTAAGGGTCTCTAAAGGGACTTTTTTCATATGTAGCAGGTTCCCGGTGGCCACAGTGACCAAATCCGGATCTTCGGGAGGGTTTCAGAAACTAGACATGTGTGCCCTTCATTTAAGCTCAACAGAACTAAATTCGGTCAACACACTGATTTTTGCGAGCTGTTTGAATTTTCGGGTCGAAAACGACCCTAAGTCACAATTTGTAACTTTTTTTATGGATGCTACCCTAGGGGTCATTCAAAACTTTTGTTTCCGCAGAAACAAAATTTCCCACAAAAAAATAATTGTCAGAAAGTTTCAAATTGCTAGGTTATTTCAATCAAAAGTTACATTGATATGAATTTTGAAATGGGTCAAAAAAGACCCAAGGTCCTTACTAAGGTTAAGAATGTAGTAATCTACAGTTCTAGAAAAAAAATCTGCTATTATTTATAAAAGATTTTTTGTTAAAAATGCTACAAAGGTTTCTTCAAGGTTTTCATAATTGTTTTCACTGATGAAATGCCTGAAACTTGCAAAAATCTGATAGATTTATTTAAGAGCGCACGTTTAAAAAAGAGTTCTGGAAAACGTGAACTGTCAAAAATACACCATGAACTAGGCAACGCGTTCACATATACATGATCTAGTTCACGGTGTATTTTTGCTTGTTGACGAGTTCACGACTGCTGTTCACGGATACGAGTACGGATTTTTTTCTGTGTGTCTCAAAAATTCTAGAAGAAGTCGCTGGAACAATACTTCCACCATTTCTTGGATCAATTTTCTAGAGAAATTTCTAGAACAAAAAGCACAGCAAACCTCTTAGAAAAAATCTTAATACAATCTTTGATGAACTATATTGTGAATTTTAATTCTTGGCGGATAAAGAATTCACAGCTTAAAATCTGTGTTCTATTAAATGATCTTGAGAATACAGCTATCAAACTAGGAATCACATAATTTCCAGCATTTAAGAGACCACTACTTAGATTCTGGTAAAATTGCGGTAGAATTTTGAGGCTTCTCGTGCATTTTTTAGCAGCATGTTGAGCTCCGGAAATTCTGTGTATTTCTGTGATATTATCCCATTAGGATTCCTAGTAGTATTCTTGGAATTCCTAGAATTAAAATTCAGTACTCACAGTAGTGGTTGAATTGAGGATGATTTTTTTTGGAACTTTGGTAGGAATCTCCATTGGAAATTCTTGTGAGTTTAGTAATATTTGTGAAGTTCTCGTTTTTTTTTTAATCTTGTAATTCATCCGATTCGTTGGAGTCTTGTAATCAATTCGATGGAAATTTTAGTGACTCCAGTGGTAATCGTTAAAATTCAATGAGGATCCTCCTGAAACACTAGGGTTCCCATCGAAATTATAAAAAAATCTTATCTATTTCACAAAAATTCCCATCGGAAGGAATACGGAAGATATTTACCGACATTCAAAAACATATATTAACCCCTCTACCGGCAGCTTCATATTTTACTGCAAAATTCAAATTCCAATCGTTATAACTTTATCGTTTTTCAATATTTTTGCACCATTTTTTCACAAGTTCTCAAAAAACTCTTCTAGTTTTAGGATCTGTGTCGATATTGATCATTGGTTATCTGGTTTTAAAGATATTCCAAAATTCCTTGGGGGACCGACCCGTAACTAGAACCCCCCATTAATTTCTCAGGCTACAGAGTTTTAATCGTATTCGGATATTCACTCTTCGGAACAATACATTAATGAGAGTATATTGTGAAAAAATGAAGCGATTTGGTGCAGCCATTGAAGTAATGACCATTTAGGTTCCTGGAACCACGCTGGCCAAATAAAGATCTTAAAAACTTCAAAAAACATCATATCGTAATTTTCAGATATCTCCAAGAATACTGAACCGATTTGAATGATTTTTTCAGAGAAGCTTCTTATTACTTGGCATTATATAGCCCACATTTTTTTTTTTTTTTGATAAATTGATCAAAACTAAAATGGCCGCCAAAGGCATTTTATATGGAAAATGTCGGTCCCCCAAGGAACATCGGAATATCTTTAAAACCAGATCACCAATAATCAATATCGACACAGATCCTAAAACTAGAAAAGTTGCTTGAGAGCTTGTGAAAAAATGGTGCAAAAATATTGAAAAACAATAAAGTTACAACGATTTGAATATTTATTTTGCGGTAAAAAATGAAGCTGCCGGTAGAGGGGTTAAAATCTTGCTCTGAAATCCCAACGGAACTGGAAATCATCTGAATCTCAAAGATTTTTACAACAATTTTAAAGATTGACATCAGTATTCCAAAGATTCACACCAGAATTTGCAGGAATGTCACCTAAATCTCAAAGGTTCATACAGAAACAAAGATAGCCCCAGAATTCCAAGAGATTAATAACCAGAATCCCATTCCCACCCGAATTCAAGAGATTTCCCCAGATTTCTCATATTTCCACAATTCCTAGGATGGTTTTCAAAACTCCAGAATAATCATAACAAATCCAGAATGCCTATCGGAATGCCACAATTGCTACAAAATTTTCGGAATTCCAAAGGAAATCTGTGATTCCGGGATGTTATAATTCACACGTAAAATTCAGAATTGTTTTATAAATGAACTTCCACTGACATCTCAGGATTCCTAAGAAACAACATAATTATTGTAATGCCAGAGTTAACACGGAAATTACTAATTCGTTAGGTCGGAAATCTTACCGGAATTTTAGAATTCTTTTCCAAACCTTAGGAATCCTATGGAAATCTTCAAATACCTTTCAATATATCGAAACGCACATCGTTTTTCCATGACTTTTACTCAAAAGATAATGATTCCGTTCAATTCCGCGATCCCAAAGGATGTGTAGCAACCTCTGAAGCTAACTACCCGAGCAGAAGAAAATAACTCCTGAATACCAAACTAAGGTATTCCATACCAGATAATTTCCAATACTTACAACCTGAATGAGGTATGAATGAGCCCTGCATAAGAGGTAAAATACCTCAAATAATATCTCAAGCATATTGTATGAACACCAAACTGTTAATTAGATCAGGTTTTGTAATACCTCAATAATACTTGATGGATTTTCATATAAAAGTGAAATTTTTCTATAGTAGTTCAATACCTCCAGCAGACCTCAATAGCTGTTTAATATCTCAATGAAGTATTTTTAATTGTTTGAAATATTTTTTTCAATACCATTATAATACTAAATTGACGTATTGACAACTGAACAATACCTAATTTTGGTATGATACCAAAATAGGGTATGCATAAGTTATTGGTAAGTTATTTGTTCCTCCTCGGGTATCAGTAGAATTGTAGTAAATGCTACCTTTATTCATATCAACGCGTTGTTTGCAGTATGTTCGAAATGTGTAGTAAAGTAAAATGACACAAGCATATCCCACTCTTGTTTCACATGTAGCAATTACTACCGAGAATGTAGTAAACTCAACTTTACTCCTTTACTTGTTCATACCGCCCGATAACAGGTGAAATATCTGCCATAATATTTTCATGTATTTTTGTAGATGCCTTAGAATACATTTTTGCGAGAAGCTTTAAGATCAAGAATGATTTATTTTTGGGAAATTCCCAAAGGTAATGATGGTTGGATTATTGATGGGATTGCTTAAGAATTAGATTTATTAATCGCTGAAAAATTTAAGAGTAATGAATGCACGAAAGCCTGAAGATTTTTCATGAGGCACCTCTGGAAAAATGGAAATACGGTCGACTCTCTACATCTCGATATCAAAGGGACTATCGAGATAAGGAGAGATCGAGACATAGAACAATTTTTCGATGAACACCAGATTGAAAATCACACCGTTACTAGGAAACAGACGCAAATTATTTGGAATCCCTAAAATGTAGTTTAGTAGCTTTTGATAATGGGCATATCGACATACGGAGAGAAAATCGGGAATGGAAATGGTATCGAGATAGAGATATATCGAGATAAGGAGGGTATCGAGATATGGAAAGTGATATATAGAGACTGACGGGACCGAATAAATCATTGACATAGGGAGAAATATCGAGATGTAGAACATCGAGATGTGGAGAGTCGACTGTATTAAACATCCTGACAAATTTTTGAAGAAATTTATGAAACTATTTTTAAATGATTCCATAGAAAGGCTCTTTTGACATTCTTGAAAGAATCCCTGAAATAAAGTTAATCTATGTGAATCTAATTCATGGATTAATGTTTGAAGAAGCAGGTAATTGAATAAAAAAAACTATTTGAAACATAATTTGAAACTGAAAGGACTCAGTCAGTTCATTAAACCCATTGTCATATTTTAGCAATCAAGAACTTTCTACGCGGCAGCAGCGTTCAACGTGTATCGTTTTCCAATTAACAACCCATATGCACTCATCAAAACCCGCTGAATGAGGTTAATTATAGTGATGATGTATGTTCGCCGACAACCACAACTATGGGCACACACAATCCCACTCCACAGACCCCCGGACGGATGTCACGTTCAATGATGTCAGTCTCGACAAACATACAATTCCGTTTATTACCCAGCTGGGTTGACAAACATTTTCCCAGCCCCGCAGAACTACTCCACATGCCATACAGGTGAGCGCCCTCTCTATAATTCATTCAGATTTGCCTTCCTTCCTTAGAACTTACAGGAAGCACGATAATGAGAGTGATTACTGCTGGACGTTTAGGTGATTATTGTTTGGGAGGAACATTCTGTACCGCAGTACCAATTAAAACTAATGTTGCCTTTTCGAAAAAAAAAGTGTCACTTTCACTTGTGTTTAGCAAGGGTTCGGTCCTACGAACAACATCCGAAACCAGAACAAACGCAATTAGTGGAGAAAGGTAAACCCCAGTTCGCCACAAAAAAGCAAATGCTCACCTCGCTGATTATGTCCTGTAGACAAGAGTCACCCACTAAAGCTGGGCACCCACTGGCCAGTCCGTGTTTTGTTTCTTAACCCTTGTAGCGTAAGGGTTTGCAGATGCGATGACAATGGGGAGAATGGTTGTTTATTTGTCTCTAGGATAGAATATGATAGAGTAGATAGTTGCACTACCTAGTACAGTATGGCCCTTGGACAAATGAGAAAATTTTTGGAAAGCTCACACACATTTATTATTATTTCTGCAGATGTATGAGATTTCTGAATGCTTTAATACATCCTAACATGACTCCGCCATGTGGGAAATTTTTTATCTTTTTTTTTTCTAACCTAAATTGTCACATATTCTGGTGATAATAGTTCCATAAATTGCATCTATCCGTTTAAAATATAAGTTTTCTCGATCTCAGAGGATGGAGGAAGTCTTAGGGTTTTTTATGATCACCATAAAATATTCTACAAGCAATTGACATAATATTTTATGGAAAAGTGAACAACCTCTGCTCATGTGAAATCCTTTCAGCTACAACTCTGCTGAAGACCACATTTTGATAGGACTTAAGGTTGAATTGCTATTCTTAATCGTAAACTGGGTTTGCATTTTGCATGCTCAACCAACTGCTCGGCAGGCAACAGTGGTGCTCCTGGCGGGTAGAATAGATCAATGTAATCCAGGCTACTATGTTCTACAGCAAAACAGCAGTGTTGCTCTGAAAGTAATTAAACGATCATCTCAGCATGGTTTAGACTTTGTTATCACTATTAACAAATAATCCTTACGTCCCATCAAAATGTGGTCTTCGGCAAAGTTGTAGCTGGGAAGATTTCACATGAGTTTGTTCACTTTTCCATAGATTATTATTACGAGCAGTTAGAAGACTGAACACAAAAGGTTTGTCTTTTTCATAGTAATTTCCATAGATACTTCAAATGGCCTGTGCACAACCAAATTTCTTCCAAATCACTTCAAATTTTGGGAGAATGATTTTCATCATAATTGACACCGTTTAAGCATAGGGGAGCAAAAACTTCAAAATTTGCATCAGTCATGCACTGCATTCTAATTTTTTCATGTTTTGGGAGGAGGGTATCCTGGAGGTGTTCAGTGATGAATTCACTATAAAAATCCATACATATATTGTATAATCATCCCCTTTTATAAGAAATTGTCGGAATTTTCCCGGAATACGGTTAATAAGTTGCGCACACTATTTTCATCCATATTTTTGACAAGTTCATCCCATTTAGTTTACAGTGCGTCGATGTTTTCGCGATACTTTGATTCTTTCTTAGCTTCCGCTTCATAAAAGCCCAAAATCTCTTAATTGGGCTGAGTTGGGGTCAATTAGGTGGTTATCACTTATCATAAAAAATCCTTAAATTCCGTCAACACTTGATCAAACAACTTCATGGTACGGAATTTGGCCACATTTCTCTAATTTTGTTCCCTATTTGGTTGTCGAATCCATTGCACGGTACTGCACGGCAAAAAGTTCGGTTTTGGCCAAATCGCGGTCTAAAATGTTTGGATTTCAATCAATGGTCCTGATTTTAATCCACAGCTGACGGTGCAAGTAACTGTTCGATGCTTCCTTTGTGGCGTGCGATCTGTCAAAATAGTTACTTCGTACTTATTCAGTACGAGCCACGCAGTATTTATTGAAAAACCTAACACTGTTGCAATTTCTATTCCTGATCAAGATGTTTTTCTTTTTCAAATTTTTGTGTGCAATTATTTCTCTGCGTGCGTTCGAATTAAGCTGCGAAAAAAATCATGTGATGTTATTATTGTTATAGAGTACACATGGACTGCTCAGCTTCCAAATTGGACCACTAGAGTCGTTGTAAGAATCAAAGATGTTAGTTTCAATTCTAAGTGGGCCACACCTTAATGCAACAAAATGAGTTGGACATCGTCCTGTAGATGGGCAACATCGAGCCCGAAACCGGTCGACGAAAAACGTAATTTTTAAATCCTTTAAATGTGTTTATATTGTTTTTATAAGTGTTGTGTCCAGTCTCGCGTCGTGTATTGTGAGTGCCCTTGAGAAGTATTTCTAAAACACATGAAAAATTGCGTCAAAAGCTCTTCAATGTTTTCATTTTCTAGAAATTTTGCTCCAAATTCCCAAATTATTAAAAAAATCAAAAGAAAATTGTTTTTGGAATACCTTTTGCCTTTCAATCTACAACACAATTTGTAGGCAAACTCCAGGAAAACTTTTGTTTCCAAAATAAGCATAGCGGTAAAGGAGACTGTAGTGAAATATGTAGCAAAATAACAGAAAGGTTTTATTAGGATATTCATAAAGAAATTTGTATTGATCTTGTAAGACTTCTTCAGAAATAATTTTATTAATTATTGGCAGAACCCATATTCTTGGTTTGAATTTTTGTGTGATACGAAGGCGGAATTTTTAAAGGCTTTTTCGCAGAACTTCAGAAAACCAGAAATCAAGGAAGGATAGATTTCAAGGACAATTTCTAAGGAAGATTCTGATGGTACTTCTTGAGAAATTCGTTTTATTTGTGAATTCATTAAAGAGGTTTAAACTATCCTGTAATTTACCTCTAGAGTAAAGATTATAAATAATCACTTAACTTTCATTGTACCATTGCCCATTTAAGGAACTTCGTTCCGAAATCATTCCATACTCTAAAACACAACATTTCAGAGAATCTATAAAAAGGTATATTAAAATAATTTTGAAAAATGCAGAATTCTTCTACGTATGGTTTTAGATTTCTGAAAGTCCATCGGGGGTTCATCAATAAGTTTTCAAAGTAATGCAACAGTTTTCCTTAAGATTTAAATTTATTAACGTTAAAAGATCCGTCTCCGTAATCATCATCATCATCGAAACTTCAACAGCAGTTTTTTCTGTTCAAAACTGAAATTCATTCGACGTAAAATTATTTACTGTGTTTCGGTTGGAAAATAGAATACAGTGAATACATTCTCATGTAAACATTCATAATTTTGAACGAAACAACTGCTCTTGAAAATTCTCAAACTGATGACGGATACTGCTCCCTTGAAATACTACCTTCCGTACGCTTCAAAAAAGTTTGTTTGGAATTTCTAAAGGTGGGAAAATGGAATCTTTATCAATATGTTCACAGTAGTATCATAAAACTGTGGAGTTCATAAAATATTATCTAAGATTTTAGTTACAAATACTTTCAGTAAAAACTTCATCCACCTTAACACCAATCATTTTCAATTATAAAAGACGAAGGAAAAGATCAAGAATTTTTGTAGTAAATCCTACATGGACAGCTTAAGCTTTTCTCTTAGGTACATTGTCAACAAATTTCAGAAATTCTACGATATAATACAGAAATTATATTTTAGCTTAAGTTAAAAAAATATCAAAAAAGTTCTTCCATTTTTTTGTATGTGTGTATTTTTTGGAGTTATTCGTCTAGGAGTTTGTAGAGGAATCCCTAAAAATATAAAGATTTTCCTGGAGTAGTTTTTGAACCAAAAAAGAAGAGTGGATACATTTTTAAATGTTATTTATGGGAGAATCCTGAGATTATCATTTAGAAAAATGGAGTTATTTCTAGAGCCCGAAGGAACAATTGATGAAACTGTAACTCTGATGAAAAATTTCTTAGAAAATTCCCAATGGTTCAAGAAAATTAAAAAAAATCTCTGGAAGATACTTAGATCAATTTTTCGGATGAATCTTGGGAAAATAATAATATAATTCTCCAAGAAATCCATAAACAATTTACTCGGGAAATCTTTGAGTATTTTTCACGGAAGTATGAAAGAACAGTTGAACGTATTCCGCTAGGAACTTCATAGAAATGTTAGAGTTCTTTTAACATTTCTTAGTTGGTTAATTTTGAAAAAACAAAAAAAAAATTTTTTTGATAGGGTTCAGAAGAATTCGAGGAATAAATCCTTGCTTAGTGATCTTGAAGACATTTTTGGTGAGACTCCTAGATTTTTTTTAATTTTTTGAGAAATCCTAAGCAATTCCTGAAAAACCTAAACAAATTATTAATGACTCATTGAAGTATTTTTTATACAAACAAAAGGAATTTATATGTAATAAGTACGTAGAGGAATGATTTTCCGTGCGTATCCCAGGACGAACTCAGTGAAACTGTTAAATTAGTTCTTAAAGAAAGCACTGAAAAGTACAAAAATAATTCATGAAAAAATCCTCGTAGGAATTCTCAGACTAATCTCTTCAAAGCACTTGTTTAAATATCGGAGAATTTCTTGGAAGAATCACAAAGGATGATGAACAATCAAATAAAATCAATACAAATCTGTTAAAATTACGAAATTTGTGAAAATCGTGATTATTGCCATCGACATTACTTTTTTAAAACAAGTTTTTGATAGCAAATATTAACAAAATTTCCTCTACATTAAAAATATTAAAACAAAACTATAACTTTCTATGCTTCTATTTAAACGAAAAACTAACCCATGGTGTTATTTCTCAAACCTAAATTATAACAAAATCTGTTACATTTATCGGTTTCTTTTTCTTATAGATTACCCACAGCAACATTAAAAATATTAAAACAAAACTATAACTTTCTATGCTTCTATTTAAACGAAAAACTAACCCATGGTGTTATTTCTCAAACCTAAATTATAACAAAATCTGTTACATTTATCGGTTTCTTTTTCTTATAGATTACCCACAGCAAACTGTGTTATATTTATTTTGCTAAGTAAAACAAATTAGTTTCTTCAACCTACTCAGATTTGTTGTGGTCAAAAGGAAAAAAAATTGCTATTTGTAACAAATTTTGATATGATTGTGATGCAGTTTTGTTGAGATTCACTGGTTGGGCAATCCAGATACACGGCCGGAAATGTAGTGCACTCCTCTTACTCCGCCAGTGATTCTTGATAAATTTTGAATTCCACTGGTCGGGATAATAATTGCTTAACCTTTTGAAACGTTTAGTAGAAGGAGGCCGGAAGTTTTCCCGAACAGTGTATTACATCAAAATTATATTAAGATTTGTTACAAATAACAAATTTTGTTTCATTTTTGTTAGAAGCACTTTGAGTTGATGGAGGAGATTACAACACAATTGAAACAAAATCGATTATAATGACAAAAGCTTTTTAAAACTTGTTTCAATTTAAAACTAAATTATAACGCAAGTTGTTATAAAAAAAATCTAACAGCAAAATATAACAATTTTTTTAATAAATCAGTTATGAACAATAACAAATTGATACATAATGAGTTTTATAAGTGTTTTAATTATAACATATCTTGTTTCAACTTTGTTTAGAAGAAAAGAAATTACTGTCACTCTAATTACTAACCAGCCAAAATTACAACATATTTTGTTAGAAAAAATTCGATAACTGAAAAACAAAATCTGTACAAATCTGTTGTAATCCACTGGTCGGGTTAGTATGCGATTCTGAAGAAGCAGCCCAAATCTGTTGAAAAGATCATCATCGGAAGCCTTTCTGGTCATTTGAATATCAGGGTTACCATTTAAAATAAACTTTAAATCCCGTTTTTGATTCCCAAAGACCTAAAGGCTCATTATGCGAAACATCAACTAACACAGTTTCAACAGAGGTAAAGTTGGAACATTCTGAACGTATAAAGGCCATTTTAGGTTTTGATCTGTACTACGGGTATTTGGTTCCGGAATTCAATTTAATATTTTTTTTAGGAAAGAATTATCTTGGGTCACAGAAATGCTAAGTTGAAGGAAATTCCCATCATTAAAAATTTAAAATCCAACTGATTCGTAAAGATACAACTATCGGAAGAAAAATTTCAGTATTTTGGATATACTTCCACTATTTTTTATTTCGATAGATTGAAAGAATGAAGAATAGATCAATGATTTATTTTTGAAATTTGGATTCCAATGAAAATCATGGAAAAAAAAACTATTGAGAATCCATGAAAGCTTCTGATTAATCCTCTCAGGGAACACTCAAAATTCTCGTCAGTATCCTCTCAGGATTTCCATCGGATTCCTTAAAGGATTTCATAAGCGTCGTTGCTGAATTCTCATCTGATTGGTTCCAGGATACTCATCAGAATCGTTTTAGTTTACTCATCAGAATCGCTCTAGTGTACACATCAGAATCGTAAATCAGAATATCTACAGTATTCTCTTGTCAAACTTTTACGAAATTTCTCTTCAAAATATTTCCATGGATATCATTAGAATCTCTACAGGATTCTCATATGAATCGTTCTAAGATTCTCATCGGGTTCGTTCCAGTATACCCATATTCCATGGGTTCCAAAAATACCCATATTTCATGGGTTTTTAACGATTTTCCGCAATTGGAGGCCATTCCATTACATAATATCCCACGTACCTAATTGTATAAACTGAATTTACGCACTTCGTTAAAAAGTGACGTAGAATGTGTTTGCTTTGTGGAAAAAGTGCTCTAAGTTGAATTTGCGTAAAAAAGTGTAAAAAAGTGAATTAAGTGTACTCAATAAGTATAACTCATCAAAATCATTCCATGACTCTCATCAGAATCTGTACAAGATTGTACAGGATGAACCCTTCCAGGATTCTGAGCAGAGTCCTTCCAGGATTCTCAATAGAATCCTTTCAAGATTCTCATGAAAATTTCTGCAGAAACTCATGCAGAAACCAAATGCTTCCCGAATTCTTATCCGAATTCTTCAGAATTCCTATTACACCTCACGGTTCAGTCGAACTATCGGCCGATTCCGGCCTTATGACCATTCTTACGAATTTACATTTTTTGTGCCACAAGATAATTATTTCTTGAAAATATCAATTCGAACCCGGAACCAAATACCGAAGCTACTGAAGTTTTGCAAGATACTTATATCTTCTAATGATAAAAATAACCCCGTGGAATCAAAAACGGCATTCTGAAACTTGACTTAACATGGTTACCTGTATTCAAAATGATCAAAAAAGCTTCCGATGAGCATTTTTTGTGGAGTAAATATGATTTTACATGATACAGATGGAAATCAACATATGATTTGGTAGATGAATAAACCGAATTTAGTACATACCATTTAATTCCACTATAGTTTGTATCTTTTGACAGATACACGTATTTCGACCTCAACTGTAAGGCCGTCTTCAGTGTCGTGTACTAGACTCGACTTTCTATGATTTGGATTGGTTCTCTTAAATCGCATACTAAGACTCATGTACCTGAACATGCCAAATGGCCAAGTGATTATTTTGATTCAAAAATATTCCTCGTGAGATTCCAAGGCCTGCTACTAGGCTTTTTCCAGAGTAGGCCAACTAGACAGGCACTCTGCAAGAGGTTTTGGTGAATATTATGTATAACACCCTGGAGGTTATTTATGAAAATTAAATTGCTAGTTGGGCTTAAAACCTCGCAATTCGTTGAAAAACTCGTGTGTCCTTACTATTTTAGCTGTTTAACGATTGGCGAATAATTATAGAAGTTACGCTACAAAATCCTGCGGAATTTTATGGCAATACTTTTTGGCAGATTTTTTGCGAGATCTGTCGCGGGTTTATAACGGTATCTGTGAATGACTCATGTTAACATCGTTAACAAAAGCATAATTGTAAGTTGGAATTTCAATAATTCTCCAGGAAACTTATCAGAACGTATATTATAACTGTTGGTTTTGGTTTTTCTTTTCGTTGGCCGTTGGGGGAGGAAATAGCCACGGCCTTACTGGATATGCCGTGCATCTATTATATTCACTACCAGGCTTCAATGTTCAATGAGAACGATCCCTGTCGAACTATTTTTGCTATGGGTTTCACAATTTCGAGAAACATAGGAAAGACCAGACGTGATGCTTGTAGCGAGTCTTCCTGTCTATCTGTTATCGACTTACTGAAGAGCAATTCCACCGAACATGACGAATTTTTTTTTAAATTTAATTTTTGTATTTTTTGAATCGCCTGAAAATTTGCATACAGATTCTTTATGACCAAAAATGCCATTTTGCAACTTCAGACCGCCATTTTGAACCTCGCCTTATTTTTGAGAAGGGCGTATCGGAAAATGCATAGCAAATCTTTAAAAAACTGTAACTCGAAAACGGTTTGTCCGATCGATTTGAGATCTTCTACAAAGTTGTAGGTATTGCTTAGGACTATATGGAGAAAAATATGCACGGTAAAATAATGTTACAGATTATTTTTTATTTCAAAAACAAAATTTTAAAATCGATTTTCTCCAGAAACGCAGTTCTGATTTTTTTTTTATTTTTGGATATGTTTTAGGGGACAACTTATGTGATTTATTGCACAATGTTTCAAAATGGAAGAATTATGGACAAAAAAGTTATGATTTAAAAAAAAAATACAGATTTTGAAAAAAAAGCCGAAATAGAGGAAAACAATATTTTTTATGTGATTATTTGAAAGTACAGAAAAATTGCAATCGAAAAGTACTTATGTATTTTTTTTCTAGGTTGCATCAATTTCGAGATATACTCATATTTATATAAAACTAGTGGTCCTGGCAAACTTCGTCTTGCCATCAAGTCATCAAGTAGGCTGTTGAAAAATGTCATGGTATCTCCTATACAAAATGACATATAAGTACTCCCCCGTTTCACCAAATTTTCCGATAACTTCCCTAAACTTTTTCGTCACACGAACACGTCCGAACCCTTCAAGAAGACAACAGTAATAGAATTGTGCAAATCGGATGTCCTGTTCTCAAGTTATTTCGTGACATACAAACACCACTCCATTTTTATTTATATAGATTTTCAAATAAAAAAAAGTAAAATAGGCCCTTTTCAAACATATTTCGTGTTTCTCCATTCCAGAAATATTTTATTTTGATTGAGTGAATCGTAGCTGAATTGTTTATTGTTTGATCAAAACCTATATACTAAAGTATTTAAAAAAGTATGCACGGTAAAAAAAATAGAAACGAAATTTTCAAATGAAAATTTGAAGTTCATTGTTCATAAGAACCGGAAAATTGATGTTTTTAATTTTTGGATATGTTTTGCAGCATATTGTTTGTCATTTTGCACTTTCTTGCACTTGAGGCACGGAAATTTTTTGGATAAAAAATAAATTATTTAAAAAAATAAATAAAACGAATTTATGTAAAACGATATTTTTGATGCGTTTTTTTGAGTAAAGAAACTATATATTTTTAAATATGAAAAATTTGTATCGAAAAATACTCGAGTAAAATTTAGCTGAGATGCATCACTTCCGAGATATACACGGTAAATCTAAACGTGGCATTAAAAATGTGATTCTATCACAACGGTGTACCTTTGGTCCCCAGGGCTAAGCCCGGCTAATGGGTAAAGCCCTCTCATCGCGGAAAGATCGTACAACCATGGAGAAGGAGTTTGTTTTTTTTTTGTTTTTTTTATATACACACTCCCGTGCATAAGTTTGGGTTCACCCCCTCAAAAACATACAAAAGTATTCTGTCCATATCTCTGTGATGACACGTCCAATTGAAACTCTTTAAGTCGCACTCGAAAGACAATGAATTATTCTTGCTTCGTATGTAACATTTTTTGAATTTTGCATACTTAATTTTCACTTAAAGTTGTTACATTTTTCAAAAGACACACTGAAAAATCATATCAAATTTCCTCAGCATTGGATCGACTAAAATTTTAAATCAAAGTGTCATTAGAATCGAAATCTTATATTCTTTGAAGAGACCCCACGAAATTTTGGCGGAAAAATCTGGAAAGTATTCAAAATCAATGAAATAATCAGTAAAGCCATCGTGCAAAAGTTTGGGTTTACCCCTCAGTTTGATGCAAATCGTGCAAAAGTTTGGGTTCGCCTGAGCCGCACGCATATCATTTTTGTCAATATCTCTGCCATTTTTCAACCGATTTTATTAGTTCAAAGCTTTTTTGAGCGCAAATGATAGCACGTACATGAATGGTTTGAGATTTCACAGATTTAAGTAGGTTCAGGTGAACCCAAACTTTTGCACGATACACCATACTGAGGGGTGAACCCAAACTTTTGCACGATGACTTGACTGACTGTTTTATTGATTTTGAATGCTTTTCAGATTTTTTTGTAAAAATTTCGTGAGTGCTCTTCAAAGAATATAAGATTACGATTCTAATGACACTTTGTTTTAAAATTTTGGTCGATCCAATGCTGAGGAAATCGGCTTTGATTTTTCAGTGTGTTTTTTGAAAAATGTTATACCCTAAAGTAAAAATTTAGTATACAAAGTTAAAAGAATGTTTTTAAAAAATACATACAAAGTAAGAGTAACTCTTTGCCTTTCGAATGCGGCTTAAAGAGTTTCAATTGGACGTGTAATCACAGAGATATGGACTGAACACTTTTGCATGTTTTTCAGGGGGTGAACCCAAACTTATGCACGGGAGTGTATATACTGCAATTTTATTTCTCAATTATATCAACTACTTTCTTGTTATCGTCACAGCTCGAAAATTGTCTAACTTCAATTTGTGTTTCAGAGATAGGGATGAACGAGTGATATTTCTGAGTGCCTTGAACTGTTTTTGCACTTGAAAATAGTTGGTTAAGTTCTTGTGCAATGATATCATATTCCTCAGTAGTTGAATAACAAAAGAAGATTTGTGTAAGCTGCTCTTCTTTCTGATTTTGAGCCCAATCATATAGTTCCTTAGCATTTTTTATCGGATGTTCACGTTCTTTGGCAAGACTGGCTCTGGTATCCATACGTTTTAGTGTCCCTCCTATGGCATCGCATGGCCCTTTTCCATGTGATGTTGCAAAAAAATGCCATTCAACTTCAATATCATATTTGATTTTAAATTGCCAAAGAGTTGAAAAGTTCTTCCTATTTTTATACTGTGATGCAGCTCCGTCAGACATAAAATATATCTAGTTGACAGTTAATTTGTGATCCAATCGCAAAAAATCTATCATTTCAGATATGAATAAGTTGACAGATACAGAATCGTGGCGCAAATCTTCTGAAATTACAACAAAACTTAAATGATTGACTTTGCCATCTTGACGATAATATATTACAAACAGATGCAAAGTAGCTTGCTGAGCATTCCAATGATGGCTTTGAACTTCATCTTGAAGAATAAATGTGTAGTTTTCCGAAAAATCACAAATTCCAACAAATTCACCTTCTATCAAATTGTTTTTTGTGTTATTTAAAAATGTAGGTTGTGTAGAGAAATCTCCTTTTTGGTTGTCATCATCCTCAATAATTAAAATGGCAAACGAACCTCTCGGTTTGAGAGTCAAGACAAAATTGATTTATTCAGTTATCCAAAATTATTCTGACACTTATTTAGTTCGGAGACACTTGAAAGCACTTATGTATTGTTATGTATTTGATCACCAATCAGTGATCGACACCGAAAAAGAGAATGCTCAGAGAGAGAGAGATACGGAGAAGGCTAATTGCGCCAAACCGAATTGCGCTTGACGACCACACGCGTGTTCAGAATGTAATATGACCCCAGCCTTTTTTTTTTGCCGGGTCAGGCTTTAAGTCATCGAACTGCTTTATGGACTCATATTCGTTCACCGCATAAATCAGTTCGATGGCATTGTAAAACGTTTGCTATTTTCTTTGTGGGGTGCCACTAGAGTGGTCCCTTAAAATTTGGAAATGGGATTTGCTAACATGTGGGATGCACATGCCACACCATCCCCCTAACGGAAAGTCTGTCACGGTCGCCTCTTTTTTGATGAAATCATGAGGTATTAGTTTCTCCAATTTACGAGTAAAATATGATACAAATTCATCAGGCTGCTTTAAAAAAGTTTCAATATCACACCTGTCGGTTGTGACCCACTGTTCAAATTGTAATTCGTCAATGCCATTCTCTTCGATTTCTGATAACAAGCTTCGTTCAAAATAGTAGAATCTGAACATTTTTCACAACAAAGTAAGGTGCAATCCACTGTTTTGAGTATATCTCGAAAATGATGCAACCTAGAAAAATTTTACTTAAGTACTCTTCCAATGCATTTTCTGTACTATCAAATAAACACATAAAAAAAAATATTGTTTTCCTTTATTTAATTTTTTTTCAAAATTTGTCATATTTTATAAAATAACAACTTTTTTGTCCATAATTCTTCCATTATGAAACATTGTGCAATAAATCACATAAGTTGTCCCCTAAAACATGTCCAAAAATAAAAAAATCACAGATGCATTCTCATAGAAAATCGATTTTAATTTTTTTTATTGAAAAAATCTGTCATTATTTTTTACCGTGAAAATTTTTTTCCAAATAGTCCTAAACAATACCAACAACAACCGCAAAATATATCCAAAAATTAAAAACATCAATGTTGCGGTTTTTAAGAACTATTAGCTTCAAATTTTCATTTGAAAATATCGTTTATATTTTTTACCGTGCACTCTTTTTTCAATACTTAAGCATAAATGTTTTGATCAAACGATAAACGATTTAGCTACGATTCGCTCAATCAAAATATTTTTTTCTGGAATGAAGAAACACGAAATATGCTTGAAAAGGGCCTATTTTTCTTTTTTTATTTGAAAATTTTATATAAATATGAGTATATCTCGAAATTGATGTAACCTACAAAAAAATTTACTTAAGTGCTTTTCAATTGCAATTTTTCTGTACTTTCAAATATTCATATAAAAAATTATTGTTTTCCTCTATTTCGATTTTTTTTTTCAAAATCTGTAATTTTTTAAAAAATTATAACTTTTTTGTCCATGATTCTTCCATTTTGAAACATTGTGCAATAAATCACATAAGTTGTTCCCTAAAACATATCCAAAAATAAAAAAATCGAAACTGCGTTTCTGGAGAAAATCGATTTTAAAATTTTGTTTTTGAAATAAAAAATAATCTGTAACATTATTTTACCGTGCATATTTTTCTCCATATAGTCCTAAGCAATACCTACAACTTTGTAGAAGATCTCAAACCGTTTTCGAGTTACAGTTTTTAAAGATTTGCCATGCATTTACCGATACGCCCTTCTCAAAAATAAGGCGAGGTTCAAAATGGCGGTCTGAAAGTGCATAATGGCATTTTTGGTCATAAAGAATCTGTATGCAAATTTTCAGGCGATTCAAAAAATACAAAAATAATCGAGTTTGCGAAACGGCGTGGAACCGCTCTAAACGAAGATGACATTCTTCATAGATTTTAGCAGATTCATCAGATTGGTGAAGATGAATTAATGGGTGCTAATCAGACGAACAGCAGGAACCACCAGCAGGCTGAGAATAATTGAAGCACTCCTTCTGACTACTCAACCTATCGATTCCTTTACCGGAGTACTCGAGTCAAGTACTATCTTTGTCAGCAGGAATCTGCAGGAAAGTGTATTCCAGCGCACGAAGTTACTGTTTGTCTTACACTTCTAAGGAACAAGAAAAAACGCTTCTAAAGCTATTTTTTCTGTTCTCATTCACTGTGTCATTCATCTTCTTTCCAGTTTGCTCATCCTGAGATCCACTAACGTCCTTACACACATTCAAATATTCACCCACGTAATCAGTGGACCCGGGTGCCGTAAAAGCGTTACAAAAGGACAAAAAAAAAGAAAGAAAAGAAACATCCGAGTGTTTCATTGTCCAGTGTGGAAATCCCCTTTATAAATATGAAAATTAAGTTCACCTAGGCTTGGAGGTATTTTCTTTTCTTCTTCACAAAACATTAAATCCTTGCAAGGTTGTCCCCCAAACACACAGTGACTGACTAGCGGTAGCACGCTGAGTGGAGGTTTACTTTTCTTTTGATTTCTTTTGCCAACTTTCCCACTGCCATTCGTTTCTTTTCTGGGCGACTTGAAAGTGTTCCGTTTCCGTTTGAGCAGTAGGGTAGGTGTACCGGTGTTCGCCATGGTACGAGTTTTCGTTACCACGCAGTATATGACGTTTCAACACAAAAATGGGCGTTCATCAAATCGTTTTAAAACTATGTGGAAACATTCTCAAAAACCCCAAAAATTTTCTAAAAGAATGAAGGAAAAACCCTTTTTGCAACTTTGCACCTTTTTTCGTCATGGTGTTTCCATGGGACAGAATTCGCCATTCTCCGTAAGAAATCAACGTAGAAGGCGAATTTAAGAACCGACTTTAAAAACATGGTGAATACTAGTGAAGATAATCCAGTCTTCTCCACCCCAATTTTCAATGCGAACACAAGGTTTGTGAACAATTTTTTTTCCTGCTAAACATGAATTCAAAGCTTTCGGTTAATGTATGAACAGTATACAAAAGATTTTTTATTGATTTGAAAAACAAGAGTAGCGAATACTGGTACATTTACCCCTACACGGTTTGGTCCTCGTCCGCACATACACACAAATACACGCCGTCGAGATGTCGAGAGGACAACTATCCCTAAAGCTACACGTTGGTGCAACTTGGCTGAACAAGAAAAAAAACAATTGCTCAACACAGGTAACCGAAGTTCTTTTCGCTGTTTGCCAGGCTTTGTAGGAAAAGTACATTTAACCTTGCGGTTTGGGAAAATTGAAATAAATGGGACTACTGATGGGAGGAAGTCAGCATGATTTTCTGTTCTTTGAATCAATTTGGTTGTGGAGCCAATATTTTATTCCGTAAACTGGCAGCATATTTAAACTTGTTACTATTTGGCTTGAAGGTTGAGTTGCAATAAAATCAGTTTATTTGCACGTTTCTGAATATTTTGAAATGCATTCGAGCATTAAATTGTTTCTAGAGAAAGTATTAAATTGGTTCTTAGTTGTTTTATCTTTTTATGAGTATCATTCAACCCCCATTTCTTATGCATTGTAGTCAGGCAATTAAAACAGCAAAGAAGCTACATCTTAGTGGAGAAAAGAACCAATATAAAATTTAATAAGTTTTCCTTACTTTTTGAAACGTGTATACCTGAAATTAAAAAAAAAGTGCTTTCAGCGACCTCTAGTGCCAAAAATGGCCAGCATATTCCGGATTTCATATGGTAACATTTTTAGATTTTTGCACAGTTTTACAAGAACATGAACAACGAATGATTTTCACCGTTTCAGAATATTTTAGAATTGGTTCCGGTAGGTCATTGTGTGGACACTATCAGAACATTTTTTTGCAAATATAATTGCCAAAAACATTTGAATTTAAAAGTTACCTTTGGAAACTTCAGATCACTTCGTGTTGCTTTCTTTCGATTAAATATTAAGAGTGTATGCATTTCTTTTGAAAATGAGAACAAAACATAGTTTTCTCTCAGTACACCAGGAAGCAGCTCATCTCAAGAAAACTTCACAATCCCCCAGAGTCAAGCTTTTTAATTAACTGAACAAATCCCAACCGGCGGCGGAGCCGCACTGAAAAAGATCTCATTCTATCTTTTTATTCCTAAGGCAAACGTCGCCCCCTGATGACACTTTCATTCCCTCTCGTTGTCTCAGTTTCAAGCTGTTGTATTTGCTGTTGAGGAGATGAAAAGCACATAAATCATCTTACTCCAAGCCTTGCTTGCATCAATGTACTGCGCTGCTGTAATCCGTGGAGCAAGTGTTCGCTGTCTGATCGAGATGACGAGACTACTTCTACCGATTCTTGCTTCGAAGTTTGTTGCAGCTTTTAACCTAAGGCAAAGCAGCTTAACCTTCTGTTGGTTTAATTTCCGTACAAATTCGTCCACCTCTCAATTAGTTTCCCACGTTCTATTCCTATAATTTTTCACTCAATCTTGTCGAAGAACTATACATCACATGAGAACCTTTTCCCAGTATATTTTGCATGCATTGAACCCAAGTTTGAAACAAGTTGTTGAGTTTTCCATCCTCTTAAACACTTTTCCCAACTGAATGGGTGCAAATGTGGCCTGTAATGCTGATGGACACTAATCTCTTTGGGTTCCAAGAAGAGCCAGCCACACTATAAGACGGGTGAGAACGAAACATGTGTTCCAATCAAATTCTTTCTAGAATTTTGCTTCATTATACCGTATGAGTAGAACACTTTTTGAGAACGAAAACTAATGCTAAAAAAGCTTCAAGTATCACGCTTGAAGTGTTAAGCACTTGATTACAAGAAATTTACAAGACTCTGGATTCATGCAAAAAAATCTTCTTCCACTGAAGCATTTCCGGAACCGACGACACCATGATTCATTGTGACAATTGTGAACTGGTGCCAAAAGGAGCCGTTAATCCAACTTGCGCCAAGGTTCTCAAACTTGACAATGGCTCTGCCCCGAACGGAAAAATGCCAGCCGTAAAGCGCAGAATGACGCAATCCTTGGGGCCTTATTTCCAGCTTTTTCCAATTTGAGGCTACGGAATCGACGATGGAAAAAAAAACCTGGGAAATAAATAATCTCAACTCAGCACCACACAAATGGAAAACAACTTGCACTAGCCTCCACTGGACCGGCTGTCTGTGGATTCATGCTTAATCATTGTCACAAGTTGTTCGGTTTCGATATTCTCACGGCCAGCATCTGCGAAACCAAACCATTAGTGCTTTTAATGGGTCACTGGCGTTCGAGATAAAAAATTTCACAAAAAAAAACAAAACTTGAAACAGCTTGAATTTTATGCCGGCTGACATACTTAGTAACATGGCTACTTCCAGACTTTTTTGTTTTTCTTTCTATTTATTTATTAAATTGTGGGCTTCGTAGCCGTGTGGTTAGCGTCACCGAGGCATTTAACCACATCGTGCTATGGAGTGTGGGTTCGATTCCCGCCTCAGGCCAAAAAACTTTTCGAGAGGAATGTTTTCCGACTGTGCCACTGGCCACTGGGCGTTGCATGCTAGTCCGTTATCTAGTATTGTGCTTCCTTCAAAGGGCAAATAGCCCACTGGAAGCGTAAACGTATAGTGTCTAAATTCTATGTTTTGAATATCTCTACACATTCAAAAATGTTTTGCTTTTTTTTTAAGCGGAGTATTCACCTAAGAACCAATCTCTTACGATATTTTGTTGTTCGAACTTTCGTCTTCCAATAATATATGATTTTACCTTGTGTACTTTCAATATTTTGTCTCTAAACTTGGAGAGAGCTTGAAACATATTGTAGCAAATATGTTAAAGGTTCACTGTGTGATATTTTTTTAACTGTTCTAGTTTTTCTGAAAATATTACTCATCTCGATATCGAAGGGACCATCGAAGGGAGAACGAGACAATGAACATATTTTTTAATGAACACTAGATTGAAAATCGCTCCATTGTCAGGAAAATAGAGAAAATAATAAACAAGCTGATGTCATTTCGCGCTCAAATTTTATTTGGAATCACCAAACTCTAGCCTAGTAATCTTTGATATTTCTGGTATCGACTCACGGAGAGAAAATTGGGAACAGAAAACAAACAGGAACACATTATCGAGATAAAGAGGATATCAAGACATGGAGAAGTGCATAGTATGCAAAATGAAGGAACCAAAAATATCATTTACATAAAAAGAGATATCGAGATGTAGAACATTAAGATGTGGACAGTCTATACATCCTTTTTTTAAACCAGTACTGATTAGATCAGTGGTTTTCAACCTGTTTGGAGCCGCGACCCCCTTTGGAGCTTCACAAACGTCTCGCGGACCCCTAAAAATGTATGTCCTTGAAATCAATGTTTATGAAAATACCGAATTTCTCAGAATAATCTAACCCTCCGGTCGTCACACGATTTACCACCACCAGAAGCACCACGCTGTTGCTGTGGACGAAAAATGAGGTTTTTCCAACCGTATTGAATCTTGCTGTGATTCTTTGGAGGATTCCACTAAGAATTGAGTTAGGGATCTACCAAGTATTTTTTAAATAAGGAACTTTCTTGAAGGATCTTGAGGAGACGGGCCTGGTGTAGTGGTTTGTACTCACACCTCTCACGCTGCACGCTATGTCTAAACCAGCAGATTTTGAAAATCGAATGTACCTCGGATTTTTTTCCGCTAGAGTTCAGTAATTGGGTTATATTTTCATAATCGGAAGGTTTTAAATAACTTCATCGGTGAAATTTCGATTGTTTCCTCTTTTCAACTACTTTTTCATATATATAGCTTATAAAAATAAAAAAAAAATAAAAAATGAAAAACGGAGCCCGTGGAGTTCTAGGGTGCCCTCTACAGTATTAAGCCCTTCTTGTGCTACCCGGAGCAATGGTGCAGGTGACCTTGTGTTTCTCCGAGCTAATCGGCTGCCCTTCCTCAGTCTCAAGCCTGAGGCTAAATAAGGGTGGGATTATTAATACATTTAATGTAATTTAGTTTAAATTTTCACCTCTATGGTTTTGCCTTATACGTTTTACACAGTGTATTTTGTGCTTTTCGCCTTTGGCGACTTTTGAGAGATACCGATCTGGTTTTTGTTCGCTGCTGGTCTTTTTCGTTCTGAGATTGCGAAAAGCTTTATCCTGCCTAGTTTGGGTAGTGGCTACGGCTAGGATAGCTTAGTTAGATCAATCTCCAGCATAAAATGTCAGCAACGATCAATCTTTGTAGACTCATGCAAATGGTACAGCTCAAGTGGCGCTAGTTCAAAAACCTTACTTTTGTGAACTTTTATCTAGGTAACCTTGTGGACCCAATTTTTGCTACTTTCAGAAACATGAAATGGCAAATTCGCGTGCCATGCCTCGTGCATGCGTGCTCGTAAATAGCGCTGACGTCGCTACACTCATTTCTGAGTTAACAACCAGAGATGTATGTGCTGTCACAATTGATATTTCTGTATGTGACCTCAATAGGAAATACGGCTTTCGTTTTGGTGAGTATTTATCACATGATGAACCATCCCCAATGGATAATTTCAAACGAGTTGTCATTCACTGCCTATGAAAAGGCCTTCTACAGATTGTGGGCAGTGATGCTGATATTCATCACATAATCTTGAGCAGCTCAGATATCAATTTGAGAAGTTCCAGTCTGATGGAAATCGCCTAACCTTCATGATATCTGCTAGAGAAGAAGTGTTAGACATAATGCTCTGCTCGAATAGAATCAGTCACGAGTTGACGAATTGGCATGTATCAGATGATGAATCATTATCTGATCATCGCTACATCTCTATATAAACATAAGAATGTAAATTCGCAGACTTTGCATTTGTTATACTCCACAAACTGGTAATTGGTTGTGACCAAATTCCATGGATTTTCTCCGTCCATTGGAAATCCTAGTGATTTGGATGTTTCCACTTCCGGTGAATTGGGACACAATTGTCCTTGCTTCGAGTGATCTCACAATTGCTTGTCGCTTTGCTTATAGGAAATGTTCCCCACAACTCCCTTCGCGGGACGAGTGGACGTCTGTACATTACTAAGCCATCCCAAAGGTGGCTAAGTATTTAACAAATCTATCAAAGCAGAATTGGTTACAACCTTAACTGGCCACTGCCGACTCAACTATCACATGGCAAATATTCAGTGTGTTGATACATTTGTGTGTGATAGTTGTGATTCCTTTTATGGAACTTCTTATCACCTGATATGTAACTGTCAAGTTTTCGCGTAATTGCGATTCCAATTACTTGGTAAACACTTATTAAGTGAAACTGATTTCAGAAACCTGAATCTTCAGGACCTTCTGGTATTTTTTTTGTTTATTTTTTTGTTTATTTTTTCGGAGTAGGGAAAAACCCGTTTGAGTTGAGCTGTCAACTAATGCTCTCTCTCAAATAGGCACAAAACCTACCCTTCTTTTCGTATCAACAGATTACAATTCCCAATGATACATAAATAAAACTTAACTTAACTTTTCCTTATCTACATATTAAACACCTAACATTTGGACAAACTGATGCTTCAAAACAGGACGGGAAAGATGAAAATCGAAAACATTACAATATTGGTTGAACAGACGGCACATGCTAATCACAGGTTCATGATAACCATAATTGGTCCGATTTGTGGGTAATCGGAAAAAGAGATGAGACCGAAGAGTTCGAATATGAATATCAAAATTCAATTTTTCTAAAAGATTTGAACAATCAATTCTACATTGAATCAAATCCGATACAAAAAGAAGTTTGCAAACGTCTCGACGTGTGGATAGCAGGTTCAAATGTATTAATTGACATCTGTCAATGTAGCTAGGAAGATGCAAAGGATCTCTCCAATGCAAATTCCGCAGCGCAAACCGCAAAAATTTGCGTTGAATGGATTCAATGCGTTGAATGCTATTCTGGTAGAAAGGAGCCCACACAATTGCTGCATACTCTAAAACGGAGCGTACTAAAGAGCAGTAAAGCGATTTGAGGCAGTGAATATCAGAGAAGTGTTTGGCAACGCGGAATATAAAACCTAGACTCTTAGATGCCTTCGAAACAATATATGAAATATGATCATTAAATGTCAATTTATAATCTACTATAACTCCTAAATCTTTTATCAACTTCACGCGGTTCAGAGTAACTTCTCCTATGTGATAATTGAATTCTGTGATGGTGTGCTTACGGCTAAAAGAAATGCTTGAGCATTTAGACGCGTTCAAAATCATTTTGTTGTTCTTGCACCAAACTACGAAGACATCTAGTTGTTTTTGTAGTAATGCGGTATCGTTGTCGCATTTTATAACATTATACAACTTAAAATCATCGGCATAAGACAGTTTAAAACACTCGAGGGACAAATTAACATCATTAATGTAGAGAAGAAAGATGAAAGGTCCTAAGTGGCTACCTTGAGGAACGCCAGATGACACAAAGAAAGGTGATGAGATGCAGTCACCAATCTTAACGGACATTGTACGACCAACGAGATAAGACCGAAGCCATGAGAGGAAAGCGCCACTGAATCCCAGCTTCTCGAGTTTAGCGACCGCTATTTTATGGTTGATTTTGTCGAAAGCAGCGGAGAGATCAATATAGATTGCATCTACTTGAAGTCGATCCTGGATGCAGCGAGTAACAAATGATATGTATGACAACAGATTAGTTGTAGTGGACCTCTTCGGCATGAATCATGTTGGGTCTCAGAGATATAAAGAGAGCAGTTATGTGTAATGAACTCCAAAACTATCAGTTCAAACAATTTTGAGACCGCACACAGGGCAGCAATTCCGCGATAATTAGAAACGTCACGTTTACAACCTTTTTTGTAAATGGGAAATACGAATGAATCTTTCCAGTGACTGGGAAACGTTCCACATTTTAACGACAAATTAAAAATGAATGATAGTGGGGCAGACAGACTTGATGAGCACCTTTTAAGGATGATGGATGGGATTGCATCTGGGCCGGGGTTCGAAGATGATTTGAGCTTGCATAATGCTGTTTCCACCATTTGAGTTGTGACTGTAGGGTGCTGACCGCATGATGAGTGGTGAGGTACATTATTAGCAGCTCTCAAAACTTCATCATCGTTTAGTAGCTCGTCAGTAAACACACTTGAGAAGTGTTCACGGAAAAGATTACAAATTCTAGCGATTGATGATGTTTCGACATTTCCGAGTTTCATAGAAGATGGTAGACCGCTTTCTTTGCGCTGGTCGTTGATATAACTCCAGAACTTTTTAGGATTGTTTTTCAGATCGAGTTGCATGCGTTGCTGATAATCGGAGAAAAGTTGATCGTTCAAGTCTTTGTACATCCTATTTGATGCATTGTACTGTAACTTGAAGAAATCAGTATGGTGCTTGGAGTACTTTTTAAGATGGCATCTTTTGATAGATTTCAGCCGTTTTAGATGAGGATTGGACCATGGAGGATAAGACTTCGACCGTTTTTGTCTTTTTGGTGTAAAAAGATCGATAGCATTCAACAAAACGTTGGAAAAAGTTTTCACTACTGAACTGATCTCACTATCTGCCAGAATTGATTCCCAGTCGATTCCAAGAAGAAAGCTGTTCATAGACATAAAGTTTGTTCTGTTGAAATCGTAGTACATGGAATCCGCGATGTCGATGTACTTGAGTGGCTGGGGTACTTACACTTTTACTTATGGGTCCTGGGCACCCATTCTGGTGCATAGGGCCGACGTGAAAGATTTCCATCCTGGGCGATTACCAGCTATCGCCTTGACCTGCGGCCAGGTCAAATTGCCGTCGACTTCTTTTATTTCTTTGTTGAGGCTGCGCCGCCATGATCCTCTGGGTCTGCCTCTGCTGCGATGTCCTGCTGGATTCCATTCCAGCGCTTGTTTGCAGATTTCGTTTCCGCCCCGACGTAGAGTGTGGCCGACCCACCCCCACTTTCGTTGTCGAATTTCGGTTTGTATCGGTTGCTGGTGGCACCGACGATGGAGGTCAGCATTAGAAATCCAGTTGTGTGGCCACCATGCCCGAATTATATACCGCAGGCATCTGTTGATGAACACCTGCAGCCGTTGAGTGTTCTCCGCTGATACACACCACGTTTCACTGGCGTATAACAGCACAGATTTGACATTGGAATTGAATATTCGAATTTTGGTGCGTTGACTAATCTGACTGTTCTTCCAAATATTTCTTAAGCTCGCAAAAGCAGCCCTCGCCTTCTTGATCCGTGCACCTATGTCGATCTTGGTACCGCCGTCAGACGCCAGTTGGCTACCAAGATATTGGAAGTTTTCGACGTTCTCCACTGTTTGCCCGGCTACTGTGAAGCTGGAAGGGCCGGCCGTGTTTACATCCAACGATTTGGTCTTGTTGACATTGATGTTGAGACCTGCCGCTGAGGAGCGTTCGGCAAGATCGTCTAGCTTACTCTGCATATCAGAGCGCCGTTGAGCTAGTATAGCAATATCATCAGCCAAATCGAGATCATTTAAGTGCTCCATAGTAATAGGCTGCCACAGCAGCCCACGGTTTTGTTCACGGTCAATGGCGCCTATCAGGATCTCGTCAATTACGATGAGGAACAGTAGTGGTGATAGTATACATCCTTGCCTCACTCCAGCTACAACCCGGATGGGTTCAGACAAGACCCCGTTGTGCAATACTCTGCACGTAAAGGCCTCGTACTGCGCTTCGATGAGGCCGATGATTTTCTCAGGAACACCCTTGCGTCTCAGGGCTCCCCACATATTTTCGTGATTGAGTCGGTCGAAAGCTTTTTCGTAGTCAATGAATACCATATACAGGGACTCTTGGAATTCATTGACTTGCTCCAAGATGATACGGAGCGTGACAATATGGTCCACACAGGATCGTCCGGCACGGAATCCCGCTTGCTGTCGACGGAGAGTCGCATCGATCTTCTCCTGGATCCGGTTTAGGATCACTTTGCATAGAACTTTGAGAACAATACATAGCAACATGATGCCCCGCCAATTATCGCATACAGTGAGGTCACCCTTTTTGGGTACCTTCACTAACACGCCTTGCATCCAGTCGGCCGGAAAAGTCGCGGTGTCCCAGATATTGCGGAATAGTTGATGCAACAGTTGTGCGGATATTGCGGGGTCTGCTTTGAGCATCTCGGCTGATATGCGATCGACCCCAGGGGCTTTGTTGGATTTCATACTTTGGATGACTGTTTCTATCTCATGCAGTGATGGAGCTTCGGTGTTAACGCGACTAATACGCCGAACCCTAGGCGGATCATGCTGAGGTGTTGGTGGCCGGGTTGACACTTGGAAAAGTTGTTCGAAGTGCTCAAACCAGCGTTTTAGCTGGTCAGTGGGGTCGGTTAACAGTTGTCCAGTCGTGTCTTTCACGGGCATCGTCGTATTCATCTTTGCCCCGCTAAGGCGTCGTGAGATATCGTAGAGAAGACGAATGTCGCCGGTTGCTGCGGCTTTCTCACCTTCGTCAGCAAGGGAGTCCGCCCACGCTCGTTTGTCCCGCCTACATGAGCGCTTAACTTCCCTTTCTAGAGCCGAGTATCGTTGACGGGAAAGTGCCTTGGCTCCTCTGGTTTTCGCCCGCTCTATCGCGGCTTTGGCTTCTCTCCG
This sequence comes from Aedes aegypti, assembly GCF_002204515.2. Lineage (NCBI taxonomy): Eukaryota > Metazoa > Arthropoda > Insecta > Diptera > Culicidae > Aedes > Aedes aegypti. The sequence goes on from NC_035108.1 coordinate 148,736,339, forward strand.
CTCCTCTATCTTCCTCCAGGTTTCATCGGTAATCCACTGTTTTCTCTGAGTGCGTAGCTCACCCAGATTATTTTCGCTGGTAGTGATGAAGGCATTCTTGATGGCGGTCCATTGCTCTTCTACGCTGCCACCTTCCGAAATATTAGCAGCAAGAGTCTCCAGTTCTTCGACGAAGGACCTTTTCACTGTGGCATCTTCCAGTCGGCGTGTGTTAAATCGACGTCCGACTCTTTCCTCCTGTCGACGAATCCGCGCAATGCGCAGACGCACCTCGCCGATGAGGAGGTGATGGTCGGATGCGATGTCAGCGCTACGTTTATTCCGCACATCAAGAAGGCTCCGTTTCCACTTTCGGCTGATACAGATGTGGTCAATTTGATTTTCGGTTAAGCCGTCACGGGAGACCCACGTGACCTTGTGAACCGGACGATGGGGGAAGAGCGATCCCCCGATCACCATGTCGTTATTGCCACAAAACTCTGCCAACAGTTCTCCGTTTTCGCTCATTTCTCCGAGACCATGGCGTCCCATGACAGGCTCATAGCTCGAGTTGTCGGATCCGATCTTCGCATTGAAGTCGCCCATGTAGATCTTGATATCACCCTTCGGAATCTTATCCACGACAGCATTGAGTTGACTGTAAAAGTTCTCTTTGTCCTGCAATTCGGCAGCATCGGTTGGCGCATAACATTGGACTATGGTAAGGTTTCGGACCCGTGTTCTAAATCTGGCGACGATTATTCTCTCATTTATAGGCTCCCACTTCATAAGCGCGGCGTAAGCTTGGGCGCTGAGCAAAAAGCCAACCCCACGGTGCCGAGGAGCGTGTTCACCTCGCAGGCCAGAATATAGCAGAATCTGTCCCGATGGTATTCTGTGTTCTCCAAAGTTTGGCCAACGGACTTCGCTCAGTCCTAGGATCTCCAGCTTCATGCGACACGCCTCGTTGGCGAGTTGTGCCAGTTTACCCTGCTGGGCTAGGGTTAGTACGTTCCATGTTCCAATTCGTGTCCGTTGTTTCGCGCTAAAAGTCGTTGCCGTTAAATCAGTTCGTAATCTTTCTCTATCGGTTTCTTGAACATTTTTTGATGTTTCGGGGACAGTAGGTTGTTAGCCTAAGGTTCCCTATCCGCCGTGATGGGGCTGCCATCTTAGGTGTAGCTTCCGGGGAAGAGCATTTCTTATTCAGCCGCTGGATGCCAGACAGACGTGGCTGGGGTACGCTGATGCTAATGTGCAATGGAGGATGATGGCAACCGGTTTTAACGAGAGGACCTGGGGCAGCCGATAATTTGATGCTGTCGCTGGACAGAAGCTCTTCGGTGATGTAACAGAGATCCAAGCAACGACCATTACTGTTGGGGACATCATTGATTTGACATAAATTAGCTAAGCTATATCCATCTAGCAGATTGATTGATGGCGATGTGGTTGTTGACTTAGATGAGTCGGGGAACAGAAAATTTGTTCTAGCACGGGTCCACGATATTCCAGGCAAGTTAAAATCGCCGATTATGATGATTTTGTCGGTGAGTTGCATTTTAGAAGTAATCCAGGTAAGACTATCAAGGTGTGACTCAATGATGGCGAGATCATTCACACGATCCGGGGGTATGTAAATGACGCAGATAAAAAGTGTAAAACTAGTCAAGTTAACAGATACCCAAATTTGTTCCACAATTGTACAATTTGGAGGGTAAAGCTGTTTACAAGCTAGCGTCGAGCGTAGAGCTAGTAGGACACCTCCCCCGCGAGTTTTACGACTGTTGAATTCATTACGATCCTGCCTGAACACGATATAGTCACTACCAAAAATTTGTTTGGAAAGCGTACCTTCATCTAACCATGTTTCAGTGAAAGCAACGAGATCATATGAAGCGTCTAAGCATGCAAGATTGTAGGAGTGCAAGGAAGAATTTATTCCTCCAACGTTCTGATAATAAAGCGACAGAACGTTGTCTAGACGAGGGATGATTGGAAACGGCGTGGCGGTGGTGGCATTCGGGGTTGAACCTTGTTGGAGTTGAAATAATGTTGTGGAACCGCTCGAAGAAGAGTTGAAGTTGGTACATTCGCTGGTGGATTCAGTTGGGCTCCGCGCATTTGTCGTGGAACCAAGCGCGAGGGAACCGGCGAAAAAGGCTTTTTGCGTCGGTAAATATTCGAGCGCCGTTCTAAAAAAGGCGACATGGTTATTCCTATAGGCCAAAATTCAGTAGCAGAAATCAGCTCTTCGATTGATTTTGGAACGTTGACTTTGAACGATACAAATGTTAGTGATTCGCTGTTAATCTGACGTGTTAGTTTGAGGCAACGGATGTGCTCAGGTTTGCAGTTTGCCTTATGGGATATATACGCTACGATATTCTGCACGGTTTCATTTGGTTGGAACCTAGTAACATAGTACCATGTATCATTTGCGCTGCTTTTAGACGAAGGTGGAGCAATAGCTAAAACTGGAACACTGGTAGGATAGTTGGTTGATACTGATGGTGTTGTTGATGATGTTGGTCTAGCTGGTTGATGCGATGGCAGAGTATTGGCGCGGGCTGATACTGGCGGTGCGATGTGAGTTGTTGGGTATGGAATTGTTTGAGTACATGCATTTTTCCCACTAGAGCGAGTGACGGATGCAGCGGGAGGAGCATTTGTTTTGGATGTCGTAGCATGCATGGCGGTGGCGGTTGTAGATGTTGTAACAGTGGCTGTAGCGGTTTTAGGCAAGGTGAGGGCGATGGCAGCAGTGGGCATAGTGGTGGAGGTTGTAACGTTGGGAGCAGTGGCGGTAGTGGGCTTGGTGACGGTGGCTTGGACGGTGGCGGCAGTATCGATGATAACAGTAGAGGAGGGGTATGCGGCAGTGGATTCAGTGGCAGTAGCTGGCATGGTGGCGGAGGTAGTTGCTTGAGTTGTGACGTCAGTATTGGCAACATTCGTCAGAGCGCAAGAGTTTTCTACAAATGATTGAACTGTAGTGATTGCAGATATAGGAATACTAGATGGAACAACAACTTCCGTGGAATGTCCGGATTTTGACGATGTCAAAATTGATGGAGGGCTGCTGGAACGGTTATTTCCAGTATTGTTGATGGAAGCGTCGCCGAAGTCGTTAAATTCACGTGTGAAGTTGAACTGCAGATTTTCGATTTGGTCCATGAAGTTGTGGTTGGATGTTTCATTGTGGACATGAGAAACCGGAGGAGGCGTAGAGTTTTTTTGATGGGGTGGGTTATGTCCGAAAGTACTACATAACCATCGGGTAACATCAATTTGGCTATTAACCAGTCGATAGACTGAATTAAGTCGATCCAGTATCATGTTGTATGTAAAATCTGTGGCAGCTTGATCCAGATCAGGAGTATTGCGGCATATTATACACAGCCACACAGCACCGGGACAGTCTCGAACAGATTTGAACTGATTGGTAGTGATTCCAGTGCATTTGAGGTGAAAGGATTTCTGACATCTAACACAGCTAATCTTTCCAGTACGAGAAGAGCTTCCGAAACAAGGTGATGCATCACATTTCCTGGTTTGCACCATTGTTGTTGTATACTGCTTCGTGGAGCGAACAATAGGGTGACCGATAATCAGATGAAATTCGCGACGGTGGCCACTTGGGGATGTAATTCCATAAGATGGGATTGTCCGTTTAGCGAAATATGCTTTACACTACACTTTAATAATTACTATTAGCGGTAACTTCAAGAAAATTGGAAAATAATTCGGAGAGATTTGTTTACACTTTTCTTAACCTGCTGTGGTAATGAGCTATAGGCTCTCTTTACGCTCGTGCGTTTTGCAGTGCCCTTTTTAGGGCGCTGTTCAAACCCATTGTGGTATGGAGCTACATGCTCTTAATTCGCTTATGCGATTTTCTCTCTTCAAGGGACCCCACTCCTATTTCCTCCCATCTTTCCCTTCCCTTTCCTCTCCCATCGGGTAGATGATGAAATAGGCTTAAATATGGCTATGGCACAAATCTCCCAAATGGCGGGGAACGTGCCTCTGGAGCCGGCCTTCTGATACCCTTTGGAGCTTCACAAACGTCTCGCGGACCCCTAAAAATGTATGTCCTTGAAATCAATGTTCATGAAAATAACGAATTTCTCAGAATAATCTAACCCTCCGGTCGTCACCGTATTGAATCTTGCTATGATTCTTTGGAGGATTCCACTAAGAATTGAGTGAGGGATCTACCAAGTATTTTTTAAATAAGGAACTTTCTTAAAGGATCTTGAGGAGACGGGCCTGGTGTAGTGGTTTGAACTCACACCTCTCACGCTGCACGCTATGTCTAAACAAGCAGATTATGAAAATCGAATGTACCTCGAATTTTTTTCTGCTAGAGTTCAGTAATTGGGTTATATTTTCATAATCGGAAGGTTTTAAATAACTTCATCGGTGAAATTTTGATTGTTTCCTCTTTTCACCTACTTTTTCATATATAGCTTATGAAAATCAATGAAAATCACGTTTTCCTCCACATTTCAGCCCATACAAAATGTAGGGTCAGGTGGGGCAAGATGAGCACCCTAAGGATAAGCGCGATTTAAGCCTACTTAAACGTTATTATTTTGGTGAAATTGGTAACCATCCTTATCTTTTACATTATTACTTTGACCTCCAACCATTAAAAGTTTTAAAAAGTGATAAATAGTTTTCCAAATAACACTTTAAAAAATAGCTTTTTTATCATCGGTCAAAAAAACTGCGGGGCAAGATGGGCACCCCCATAAAAAGGTGCAGTTTACTAAAGAAAACTATTATTTTTCAATGCTTGCAATATCCCAAGATATTATCTTTAATATCTGATAATATATATCTTCAACTAGCTTAGTTTTCAAAACTTTTATCAGAAAATAAATAACTTTTCATAAATTGCTAAGATTTTACTTAAAAAAACGATTAAATTTGTTGTTTGTTTGTATATTTTTTAGAAACATTGTTTTGTGCAAAGAAGATACCGTAAGTCAAGCTCACAGCTAAATGTGGTTCTATAATTTCACACTTTTACCTAATTTTGAACATGGTGCTCATCTTGCCCCAAGGGTGTAAATTTATTAATATAATCAAAACAATTGAAATATTTTTTAAATTTGATAAAAAGTTTTGCTCCTGATTATCTACAGAAGATTATTCTATAACTATACGGCCAAAAACGTATGAATTAATTTGTTTACGCAACAAAAATATCACTTTTAAATGAACAAATCTTATATGAAAAGGTAAATTTTTGGACTTCTATGTATTTTGGACAATATTTACGTTGTGCTGTTGATTTTTTAGCTGAAATTTATGGCCTTCATATCAATTTAATGATATTCATCAGAACCCCAAATAATGTATTGAAAAAAAATCGGTAGGAACGACACAAACTAGGGGTGCCCATCTTGCCCCGGGTGCTCATCTTGCCCCACATTCCCCTATGAGAAAAATTTCACCAAGAGAATATTTTGAAACCTTATGATTATGAAATTAAAGACCAAATACTGATATCTAGCGGAAAAAAAATCCGAGGTACATTCGATTTTTATAATCTGCTAATTTAGACATAGCATGCGCCGAGGATAGTCACTTATGACGTAGAGGTTAAAGTGACGACTTCCTTCGGAAGGGAAGTAAAGCCGTTAGTCCCGAGATGAACTAGCCCAGGGCTAAAAATCTTGTTAATAAAGATGAAGGAAGGATCTTGAGAAAATTTAACAACTCATGCAGGGCATGTATGGAGCACTGGGGGTTTTCGCCATCCAATTGTCTGAAACACAACAATAAGCTACATACGGTTAATACGCTTCATACGGCACTTCCATGATCCACTTTGACGGGGAGAATTTTCTGAGTCGAATTGTCTAAATCTTGGATCTTGAAAACAACTCATGTTGTTATTAAATGTGAGTTCAGTAGTTCTAAAAAACCATATCGAAGTAAATCAGGAGTGTCAAGAATAAAATACATCATATGGAAATATTCCGAATTCCACTAATAAATCAGGAAATCTCCGAAAACCTTGTCAAATAACTATTAAGAATCATAGTTTCTTATTAGAGGATAAGAATTTTTTTTAGTTAAAACGGATAACGAACAAATCAGTGAAATAATGACGATAATCTTTAACATTAATATTTACTGACAAGATTATAGATTTTAATGGAAAAAAATGATTCAATTATATATTATAAATCTTATATAATGTTGAGTGCTCCGAAAATTTATAAAAGAACGGACTGGAAGTTCCTACAGAAAAAAATAACAATAACGTTGTTAATGTTGATTACAAATACACACCTAACGTTAGAAAGGTGAACGACGAAAAGTGTGCAGAATATTTTATCTGTTTACCTGTGATTAATCCATCTGAACAGGTTATCCCGATCTGTTGTTGATTGATTACTTTGTTGATTCGATTGTATAAGATTCGATAAAGAACTGCCAGATATTCAAGACCAGCCAAAATAAAGTTTTGTGAATGAGTGTCAGGCTAAAGCAGGCTAAAAGTGGCTTTCTCTACATTTCATAGTATTCTCATAGTTTCAAACCATTGAATGAACAAGTATCAGACTGCGGAAATGTGCACTATCTAATGATTTTTAGTGTCAAAAAGGTCAAAAATTTTACATAAAACTCTCAATAACTCAAAAAGAATGAGAGAAAAAAGTATGCTCTTCTCGAGAATGTTATGCGTTTTTGCAAGTAACAAACAACACTAGAACAATTAAAAATTTACAAAATCATCCAATCAAGTTATGATGAAACATGTGATTTTTGGGGGCGTTTCATGAAAAACTCCACAAATGTACATGAAAAGCAAAAGGTGTCTCCAGCAAAGTTGTTTCTTTTAATATTACCTACAACTTTCCCGAATAAAGTTTATTTTTAAATTCATAAATACGAAAAATAAAATTTCGTTCTCACTTTAATAGGTGGATTATCACCAATTTGACACTTTGATAAAACAGCGATTATTTAATGGAAAAAACTTTCCCAAAGACACTACAGTACAAAAATCATGTTTTCAAAGCCAAAACAATTTCGATTACGTTTTTCCCGCGATGGCTACAATGTGAAGCACAAAGATCAATACCGGATGTTTTCGGGGAGGGACTTCCGGAGATTGGCGACGTTACATAATTTTGGGCCAATTTATGGGAGAACCCCACCGAACGACAGTCGTGCTTATTCTGCGCGGCGTGTGAGGTGAGCCGAGTCGAAAGAGGTAACAATTGTCGACTCAATCCCATTTGATTACCATTAGCCATCTCACGTCACCCAAGGTGAGAGCGACTCGTCTCGACTCACACGCCGCGCAGAATAAGAGCAAGTGTAATGGAAATGGCATTGGAGACGATCGCGATAACCGCTCAGGATATACTTGAGGCTACCCAGTACACTAGAAATTGGACTGCACCAGGGCTTGATTTTGTGCCCCATTTTTGGTATAAAAAACTCACAACGATCCATGGGCGGATACCGGAATGCTTCAATACGGTACGGTACCAGCGAAGTACAGATCAAGCATGCCCTTCAAGTCTGTACAAAGTGCTATCTTCGGTAATAGTGAGGAAAGCACAATACCATTACCACGAGGAACAGAAAGGGTGCCGCAGAAACACGCAAAGCTGCGAAGATCAGGTCATCGTAGATGTAGTCATTGTAGGACAAGCTACCCAAAAGCAAAGGAACCTGAGTATGGCGTACATCGACTACAAAAAGGCAACGACTCAGTACTGCGCTCATATCTTATCAAGGTACTGCAGTAGTATAAGATAGACGGAAACGTCATCAGGCCATGGAAATTTGGAATACATTACGATGGTACAGCTTTGTTACGGTCCAGGATTTTCAGCATCAGGAGGGGGATTTTTCAATGCGATACCTTTAGTTCGCTGTGACAGCTTGTTACGACATTCGGATAGAGTTTGGGATTGGCAAATGCTGATCAATTCATCTGCGTCGGGGTCAAGTTATGGATTCCAGCTGTTTTCACGTCAACGAGCAGGTTGAGATTCAGAATATGCTTTAAGGCAAAACGTATGAATATCGTGGATTCCTGCAACTTAGAGGTATTCATCACACGATGATAAAGAAGGAACTGTAGGAAAAGCTCTTGTTTCATGTTTTTAAGAGCTTCCGGTCTGCCGGCAACAAAGCGAAAGCGATCAACACGTTTGCTGTGCCTGTATAGTTTCGGAGTAGTAAAGTGGACCAATACTGTTTTAGGTCTTAGGCGATAGAACGAGCAGTACGAGTGGCGTTCATCAAGCACCGAATGCACCACTCAAAATCGTCCATTGAGAGAGTCGCCCTGTTACGTGCAACAGGAGGAAGAGGCGTCACCGATATGCAGATCCAGCAGCTGCGAGCTTATTTCGCTGAACACGGTTTCAGCGCCCTGCATGTAGGGCTGGAGGATTACTAGCTGAAGTGCGACATCCAAACCGTCGATGAGATGATCGCGTCGTGGAAGCAGAGGGAGTTGCATGCAACGCACCCCCATCGACTGGAGCTCAACCATATCGATAAGGTGGCGTCAAACACGTGGCTGGTGCGGGGTGACCTCATCTCAGAAACAGAAAGTTTCATAGTAGCCATCCAGGACCGGGTAATTGCGTTGCGGGCTGTTCAGTGCTAGCTGGTTAGCCAACCTCGATTGTCATAACGAAGTTGCCAAGATTGTGCATCAACGGGCAAGCACAACTTGGAAGATCAATTTGTGCCCTACTACAAGTACCTGCCTGACCCGGTTCTGGAAAATAGTTGCATAAAGCTGTACTGGGATCGGGAGATCATAACGGACGTCCTCATTCGTGCCAACCGCCCCGACATTGTAGTCTACGACAAAAGGATGAAACGAGTAACACTCATCGACATCGCTGTACCGCTGGACCACAATGTTCAATCAACATTTTCCAGCACGTTGAACGATGAACCATGACTTGGCGGAGGAGTTGAAGCAGGCGTGGCACCTAGAGGACGTCCGTATAGTTCCAGTAGTCCTCTCAGCGACCGGAATTGTCCCGAAATCTCTCCTAAGGTCCTTAGACGAGCTGGAATTGAAGGAGAACCTACATCTCCACATGATATTTATGATTTATGATCCATCTCTCACATGCTTTTCATTTCATTCGCTCTATTTCTGCAACATAAAGCTCAAATTTTGATAAAAAAAATTATATGGCAGATAAACATGTTCATTATATTACGCTTCGGTACATCACACCTAAAATTTTTGGTTTCGTGATATAATCGAGAAATTACTGTATTGAGAAGGGCCAAAATTATATAATAATAATAAATAAATTCTCAAGAAGAGCTGTTGAAAATTTTGTAGTAATCTTTTGGGGAGTTCTTGGAGAAATCAATGGATGACTCGCTGGTAGAATCTCTGAAAGACTTTTTCCTTTGCTTTCTTTATAGAGCTCGGACCTAGTTGATCCATCTCGCTCTAATCTCTGAAAAACTTCTTGAAACATTGAAGAAAATCTCACAGAAGTATTTTGTTCAGTGTTAGAAGAGTTCGTTATGCAGTTTCTGCAAATATCCCTAGAGGAATTACTGAAAAAATCATTGAACATATTCAAAGAAAGAACACTTGAGAAATCATTTTTTGAATTCCTGGAAGAATCCATGTCGTTTGGTGAATCCATGCAGAAATTCCAAATGGAAATCAGGAAGCACTTTTGATGTAAAATTTGCAGTGAAAGAATATGTAAGGAAACTATAGGAGTCTTGGTTGGTTTTTGAAATACTCTCTGGAAGAACTCCAGTAATAACAATCAGGAGAAATTCCAGTAATAGTTTCTTTAGGAATTGCAAGCTATGTCACTGAAAACATTTCTAAATAAATCACTGAAGGATTACCTGTCATACAGCTTGTTTAAGAATCTGCTGGAAAGAAATATTTAAAAAAAAACTGAAGGTGCTCCAGTAGAAATCAACGATAATCTTTGGAGAAAATACTAAATACTGCAGAAACCCTTGAAGAAAACTCAGAAGGAATCTTTGAAAAAAATTAAGCGAGCTTGCTCGAGAGAGTTTTTTTTTGGGAATTTCAAGATGAATTTTTGGAAATATCCCTGAAGGAATACCTAAAGAACTCACTAGATGAAAAATCTGCAGTTTTCTATATATCAGTAAAATATTCTACATTCTTTGACTAACTCCAAAAAGAATTTCTTAATATAGCCTTGAAAAAAAAACTGTACTTTTTCATACAAAACAATATAACAGTTTTAACAGTGGTTGACACTTTTCAAGTGAGATCAATTATTGTCGGCAGCCTTATTTTATCAACAGCTTTTCCATAAGAGCTATTAATCAATCTATAGTTGAATTATATCAGTAACTTAATATCCCCCACATTTTAAACAGTGTTTGTTTCAATTAACAAACCTGAGCAAATTTCTGATAACTCAAAGATTTTCTTGAATTTGTTTATTGGGATGTATTGATAAATAAACACCTATAGTGAAATTGGAATTCGAAAAAGTATTGCCAAAATTAGTCGAATAGTTGGGCTGGAAAACCTTGGAAAAATAAGGCATGCGCTTGGTTAGATCTAGAAAATGTCTAAATCCGACCACTCATAGGCATATCTTTTAACTCCATGCATAATTACAATATGAACAGGGTCTGAATGACAGCTTAATGTTCAACATTTCCACAGTTTACTAAGAGATTCCCACAGCAGATCAACATACAGCACACGAATGCAAAAACGAATAAGTGAACGAATTGTGTTAAAAATTCCCAAGGAATCCTTGCGTCATCTTAATATTTTTCGCCCGTTCCAGTTTTCCAGTCAATGATGTTACGTCACTTTATGACATGTCAAATAAAATTACTTCCACTATTATAAAGCTGCCGATCGTTAAGCGTTCTCAACCGTTTTATGCGTCCGTTTCCGTATTCTCTTCATATTGGTTCAGTTAACCTTCAACGCTGGCAAAAAGCAAGCATTACGGTTTTGTTTTTCACTCCCGGCTAATGTCATCTCGTCGTTGAGTTATGGAAAACCCTTTAACAATGTCACCATGAACACGACGTACCTAAGTATGGTCTCATCGCAGAACAAGAGGCGCCATGTTGTTTATGACTTTCAGTGGGGAAACTCTTCCATCGTCGTCACACGGTTGTGGTTCATTGAATTTATTGAGTGTCTATCATACTTTCTGGTTTTACTATGGAGTATGTTTCATATGTATTTTTCACTCTTTTGTGTTTTTTGTAAGGCAACACTATTATTGTAATAAGGTAAAATTAAATAAGGTTTTCATTAATATTTTGTTTACCACAAATTACATTTCATTTGTCGAAGCAGTTAGAAATTTCGCATGATAATTTTCGAAAAGAAATCTCTCGATTTTCGAAGTCATGAGTAACTTGATTTACTATTGGATTAGTAAGTCCTAAATAAAAATTGTGTTTAACATGTTTTTGAGCTTTTTCGCAATAATTTGGCAATAACTTGTTTTCCTCTGCCAATGCTGGAATTGGCTTACGAGGATTTTTCAAAATTTTAGATAATTTCCGAAAAGGGCTTAGAGCCAAAATTTTTGTTTCTTACTTTTAAAAATCAATTTTTAATTTCTTTTTAAAAATCCTGCCATATTATTTTCAAGCCAGGATTGTGAGTGCGTTGAAATTGCCTTCTCATGTTTTTTAGACGGATCAAGAGTTAAAAATCATTGTATATAATCACGGATTCAAAGTTTACTTAACATTTTGGTATTTAAATGCCCATTGCTTCAACAATGGAATTTGTGAAAGAATTTTGCATTTAAGTCATCAATGACAAAAAAAAAATGACTAACTGCGAGTCAATTTTCGCAAGTCAGTTTGGAGCTAATTAACTTGCTGCCTAGTGCATTGAAAAGGCAAACAGGCAATTGTTAAAGTATATTTACTAAGCTGTGTTTCAACAGAAACACTCAACTTTACAAACAAACTTTTGTTTGAACAAAACAAGTTTGGAAGACAACAAGAGGAATCCGGAAAACGTCAAAAGATAAGCATCGGATGATACAAGGGCACAAGAATCAATCTTCTTCCATTTCTCTCAATAAGGTACTCCTCTAAGAGGGCTCAACACTCGTAAATGAATCTGCTTTGAATCACTACTGGTGCAAGTAAGTGCCGTCCTTCCCATACAGCAACCCATCAGTCATGGAGACCCGTGGTACTTCATCGCATCGCACAAAGAAAAATAAACAACCGGTTCGTTCGCTGGCGAGAACTGCATACCACGAGTGGGAAATCCATCATCGAAGTGGCTACGAGCACTATAATCTTCGAACCAAGTCGGTCTGTAGCAAAGTAGTCTCGAGCCGAACGCCTGAATGGTGTTGGAATTTATCCGTCATCGGTCGGCGAACATGTGTAGCAGCGCATCGCCAATTTATCAACCACCACCGGTCCTTTTATTTAATCGACGCCCAGAGCATTTTTCTTCGTCCAAACTGACACCACAGATGCTGGGATGGAATTCGACTCCGACCGTAGCTTCTGGATGGACGAACTTAGGTTGCATCTATGAATGAACTCCAAAGTAACACATGCATTTAGTTTATAATAAAGCATGTAAGCCTGAGAGTTAAATCAAAAACTTTAATTTTCCAATATACATTGTTAGAATAATCCAAAGTTATCTGTCAAACCGTACACTTCAGGCTAATTATCGGAACTCAAGGTCTGAAAAACCTCCTGTAAGAGCTGGTGTTCCTCAAGACAGCATTTTGGGACCACTATTAAACAATTTTTCCACATCTGAGTTACCTGAGTTACCTCAGGTATGTCAAAAATCTTTGATTGCGGATGACACAGGCCTGTTCACCAAAGGACGAAGCCTGCGTGTCATCTGTAGTAGATTGCAAACAATATTGAAAAGGCTATTGAATCCGAGTACCGAATCTACGATCGAGCGAATTTTGAAATAATCTGCCAGACTCCAATCACCATCGAGTAGCAACGTGTTTAACAGGGCAGCAAAACAGTATACTAACTGTTAATGACGATGGTTATTTGAACATATAGGAAAAAGCATGTGTGCAAAAGAGAGACCAATAGTATTTAGTTTATTCAAAGGCACACATGATCCGAATCCATCCATAGTGTGGTGCTATTGAATGGTTGAATCCGTTATGGCGCATCTGCTAGCTGAAAAGAAGCCGCCCAATGACCATTGCATTGGCAGGCAGCCGGTCAGCTTGTGCTTGAACTTGACGATTGATTCCGTTGATTGGATATATCTAACTAATGGCCGAAGCCGTTCGGGTAATGTGTATATGTTAAAGTTTTGGCGAGGTATGATTCTGGCCTAGCTTTTCCATTCGGGTTGTGCAAAGTAATTGCCAGTAAGAATTATTCGAACCACGATACATCGAGATTAAGGAATCCCAGTAAAAATCAATGTTCGAAAAGCCATGCTAAAAATTCGGAAAAAAATGACCATTAATGGACAATTGAGTGATACAAATTTTGAAATTTTGGCTCCTCTATGATTAAATAGCATCCCCCAAAGTTTGAAATGAATTAGAAGAAAATTGACTGTGCACAGGCCAATTGAAGTTTATATGGAGATTAGTATGGAAAACGCTATCCTTTTGTCTCTATCGGGCCCCAACTATCCGTATTAGCATATTTTCCATTCCAAGGTTGAGCACAATGATTTTTTGAATATTGTTTTCCTCTGGAACACTCTAACCAGAAAGTTTCCATTTGCATTACAAGCAAATGATTGCTACTAACCATGGTGTACCTACAGTGAGGCTTACAATGATGATGGCGTCGTAATCATATTCAACTTTTATTGGATTTTAACTGCACATCTGCCATTTCGCGCGCCGATTAAAGTTCTCAAATAAAACCATTCATTGTTTTCGGCTCGTCAGACTATTATAACATCGTTCCGTTCGCCTATTGAAACGAGAACAACTTGGCAATCTACCGAGCTATAAATGCAAGCAAATAATTCCTTCCAAATTATATGATTAGAACAGACGGATTTCACGCCAACTCGACAAAGGGATTGGCAGCACCCCTTCAGAATTCAATGAAACTTTCTGGGTGTGAAGACTAAGATACTTTACATACTTTTTTTTTCAAAATCGATCTAGACTAACATTTGGAAAGGGTCAAAGTTTTTTTTTTACTTTTTTTATAAACCCGTATAACTTGAAAACGGTAAGACCTACAAAAAAGTGTTGTATGGAGGACTGTCGTGAAATTTCCTGACGTTTTAGAAAAAAATATTAAAAAAATAAAAACACATTTTCTACATTGAAAAAAAATATTCGAAACTTTAAAGTCGATTCAAAAAAAACGGCCATTTCAGATTTTGATCATCCTTAAGCAAAAAGTTTCGTAATTAAATTTACTAAAAGTCGTCCATACATTGCAAATTGGGCATATTATAGAGAAAAAAGTTTTTCTAACATCGAATTTTTTAAGTCCAAAATGATTTTTTTATTTAATTTTCATTTCGCTTTAAATAGTCTAGTCTGATCATATTTTCAAGTGATAAATGAGTTTTAATCACAAAATAGATTATATTTGTTTTATTGGGAGTAGTTAAAAGAAATAAAACGAAATTATACAGTTTTTTTTTGATTAAATTCAATTGATCTCGCACCATACCGCTTATGAGAAAATCAACTCCTTCTAAAATCCGATGGGTTTTTTATGGTTGGAAAGATATCACAATAATATTTTATTTCTTATTTGGTCAAAGCCAATCTTAACAGGTGTCTGGAAATATTATGCTTATGAAAAAAGTCGTGGTTTGTTTTTATTTTTATTATTGCTATATATCCTAAAACGTAGTATCTGCACATGAATATTTACATTATTTTTGGGCTTTACTGAATAAATTGAATATTTTTGGTTCATCCTCTGAATTGGTATACCGTTTGGCTGCAATTTGTGTATCACTAATAGGCATAAAACAATGATATTTTTGGGTACCAGGGACAGTTTTAACCTTATCAAACAATTCCATCAATTCCTCTGACATTTTAACATACTGTTCATTAGATATATAACAGAAATTTAATTTGGTGATACATGTATCAGTTTGTTTCACTGCCGAGTCGAATTGTTCTCGCGGAGTTGCGATTGTGTTTCCATAGTATTTTGCAAGACTTGCTCTTTTTGCCATTCGCTTGAGAGTGCCACCAATAGCGTCACAGGGGCCTTTGTCGTAGGATGTGGCAAAAAGTGCCACTCTGCTTCCAATCCATGTATTTTCTTGAAATTACATAAGATGGCATTTTTTTTTTTTTTTATAATGAGCTGCAGCTCCATTTGACTTAAAAATAACTTTTGATTTGTTTAACAAAATTTATCAATTTTGAAATAAATAGCTGAACTGCTACTGTGTCATGGGTCTGATATTAAAATAAAACTAACATTTTCCAATTTATTATCTTTTTATGCATGCTCAAAAAAGAATTCTGGAAAACGTGAACTGTCAAAAATACGCCATGAACTACCACAAATGGTCACATAAACATGATCTAGTTCACGGTGTATTTTTGTTGTTGACGAGTTCACGTCTGCTGTTCACGGATACGAGAACGGATTTTTTTCTGTGTGGTAAATCTAGAATTGGTGTATCACTGCTTGGGAAGTATTCCAGTGATATCCTTGAGCAGCGTTATATTTTTCAGAAAAGTTGCTAATTACCAGTATTTATTCTTCGTCCTTGACGCTTTTTTGTCTTTTTTGTTTCGTAGAAAAGAAGACTGTTATTTGCAAATAAAATCATGAGTTATGAGCTTATCAACTTTTTTTAGGCAGATAACAATACAAACATATTTATTATTTCTTATTTATCTGGCGTTTAAGGCAGGTACGTTTAGTAAGTTTTTTTTCACAACACTTTTTCTAGAAGAGAATTTAATGGGATATGGATAAGGTTGTTACTTTTCAATGTTTGCAATACTGTTGTGATACCTTTCGAACCATAAAAATCCGTCGGATTGTTAGACGGAGTTGATTTCCTCATAGGCAGAGGCGAAGTCCATTGATTGCCTTCATTTATAAAACATAATCACTGTATAAATCCGTTTTTTAACTATTCTCAATAAAAAAAAACAATTTATTTTCTGATTCAAACTTATTTATCACTTGAAAACACGATCATATTTGACAGTTTAAAACAAAATCTTTGAAAAAAAAAATCAGTTTTGGACTTAAAAAATTCGAAGTTAGAAAAACTTTTTTCTCTAAAATATGCCCAGTTTGCAATGTATGGACGACTTTTAGTAAATTTAATTACGAAACTTTTTGCTTAAGGACGATCAAAATCTGAAATGACCGTTTTATTTTAAATCGACTTTAAAGTTTTGAATATTTTTTTTTCAGTGTAGAAAATGTGTTTTTATTTTTTTCAATATTTTTAACTCCAACTTCAGGAAATTTCACGACATTCCCCCATACAACACTTTTTTGTAGGTCTTGCCGTTTTCGAGTTATACGGGTTTATAAAAAAAAGTGAAAAAAAAAACTTTGGGACTTAAAAAGTTCGATGTTAGAAAAACTTTTTTCTCTATAATATGCCCAATTTGCAATGTATGGACGACTTTTAGTAAATTTAGCCGTTTTTTTTAATCGACTTTAAAGTTTTGAATAATTTTTTTTCAGTTAAGAAAATGTGATTTTATTTTTTCTATATTTTTCTTTAAAACGTCAGGAAATTTCACGACAGTCCCCCATACAACACTTTTTTGTAGGTCTTACCGTTTTTGAGTTATACGGGTTTATAAAAAAAAGTAAAAAACTTTGACCCTTTCCAAATGTTAGTCTAGATCGATTTTGAAAAAACAAAGTACGCAAAGTATCTTAGTTTCACATACTTTTGACATCCAGAAAGTTTCATTGAATTCTGAAGGAGTGCTGCCAATCGCGTGTCGAGTTGGCGTGAAATCCGTCAACAGCTTCCTAAAACCTGTACTTCAGTCTCAATGAAAACTTGAAACTTAACGGATCTTTTAGTCTGAATCCATGTCGCTGTTATAGATTACATCCCTATTTTTGATGTTGTGCGATAGAACTTTACAAATTACTCGTTTTTCTATCAGAAACAAGATGATTTCCTTAAGGTGTTCATTTTACCACCCCTTCCCCTACCGACTGATTCCAACACGGTAGTTGACAATCAACACGAACTAAGGTTATACGTTAGCATTAGTTATTAGTATTTACATTATCAGTGTGCTACCTATTGAATCAATAGCTTATTGAGTCATTATTTTACCGATTAAAACTTTCTGTTTGTTGCATTCTGTTTATCTAACAGCTAATGAGCGAGCGTAATCTCAGTCTCCGGATTGGCTGTGCGAAATTCCCCCATTGAAAAGCCAGGAACAATCGGTCATGTAGGCGCTTTTGATGCTATAAAATTCCGACCATTCCCCGAATACCTAACCTACATCATTTGTTTTAAATATACACCTGTTCCATTCAAACAACAACGGCGGCGTTTTGCGTCATTATGGCTTCCAGCAGAGGTGAGGATAAACCTTTTAATCAACAGTGTACACGTGACGCATCAGCATCGCCTCCGCCATGGTCATATTGGCAAGCAGAAAAATAAAACATAGGGGATCTAGGTGTTAAATGCGCTGTCGGGGTAAAACGTGCCACCGCAATACGTCCAAGATAGAACGTATTTTAGTTTTTCGTTCATTTCATACTATATCTAACGCCTGCCACGGAAACATTTTCTTCAATTTCTACTTTAAAAAATCAAAGATGATTTTGGTAAATTTGGAAAAAAATGACATGTTTCCAATTCATTTATTTTATAGTTAAGTTCTTAGATATGATTTCCTCAATCTTAAAACTGATTTTAATAACTGCGAGCTAATTCATGCGATTGCCAATCAAAATAACATTTTCGACAAAATTCACATAGTTAAAATTGAGTTCTTCCTTTGGGGGGTGCATATTACCCCGTCTTCCCTTACCAGCAGGAGAAGTAATAAATCCCGCTGATCGTGACGTCATAAAACAGCATCCATCATCGTTCGAGTTCAACTTTTCTCGGCTCCATAAGAGAAGCTACTGACACTAGGAAAGGTATCTCCGTTTCCAATTCCTGTAATAGTATCCCTCCAACCAGCTCCAACGGCTAATGACGATGACGCGACGGCAACGTGTCTGCCACTTTCTCCAACTAAAATTTGACTCGTTCGCAATGCAGGGCTCCGGATCACTTTCAGACACTGCAAAAGAACTGAAAATGATACCCGACCGCGATGGAAATGTTGGGAAAGGTGTGCGGATGAGCGCATCGGGGGAGCTTCCAATAAGTTCGTTACGTTAGACTTGAGGATTTTCAAACTTCTTCTCCCTACATAGTCTGCTTAATTTCATAGCTGATACAACTCACTTTCCATCGTCTTCAGGACTTGTGACGTTTTCACCGAATGGCCCTTAAGCGATAACAATTGCACCTTTTGGTACAAAGGTGTCCAAACAGGGATCAGAAAAAAGAACGAGGCTCCAATGCAATCAACTTTTAATTGGAATTAACTTTTGCTCCCACGCACAGCATTTGCAGTTTCAATTGAATTGCTTTTCGCTTTGGTTCAAAAACTAGTGGAACGTTTGTGAAAACATTATCTTTTTTCTAGCGTTACGTCACAACTGGGACAGAGCATACTTCTCAGCTAAGTGTTCTTAGGAGTACTTCTACAGTTATTAACTGAGAACTTTTTTTTTTCCTTAATGACCATTTTTGCATGTATATATGGTCAGCGTTAAGTCAAAGCAAAACCTTAATTTTCAAGCTATCGTTATGCCACTGATTTCTGTATTGAAGATATGGATTATTGAAGCATTTACGATACTGGTGTCGTAGGATCTTGACAATCTGTTTATCTTCGATGTATGCACACAGTTTGTTAAATTATTGCTTTAGAGATAACTCTGGGGGTCAACGGGGCGTAGTTGGCTGCACGTTCGCTTCATATGCGGATGGTCATGGGTTTGATTCTCAGCTCCCCCCAACACAACTTTTCGTCAAGCCGCATGAAAGCGGCTTGGCATCTTGCCCCTCTTCTAGAGCATCTGCTGTAATTGATCCTGATAACCGGCAACCAGACCAATGGTAATGAAAATGGACAACGTCTCCTGATGTACTGACAACAACAATCGTAAACAACATCTACGTGCGTGCAGAGGAAAAGAAGCAACGTCACGGTCAGATCCAAAAATAGACCATCATAGTAGTAGTAGTGTGTATTCAGATACTGTTCAAGTGTTCAGATATCAAACTATACTCAGCTGGCGTGATGCTTAACGGCGAAATCAGTTTAATAAAATAAATAAATAGGATAAAAAAAAATTCAGTGTTTACATTATCAATCACTCAAGAAAATTTGAATGAAGAGCAGTTTTTCTAGTAATTTCTAATAGAATTACTTTGGACGAAAAATCGTTTCAATAAACCTACCAAGTGGAACTTAGCGGGAGTAAATTGCTAAGTAATTTCAAATATGTTATTGACTAATTACCTCGCTGGAACTTGGTTGAAATCAGAATTTAAAAAAAAGAGAATAATGACAAAAAGTTGCTACCTTAAACATTACTCAAGAGCTTATTTCAGTTGTTATAACTTTGAATTCGTCTAAGTAAACAACTTATTTAGTCATTCAGTTATCCACCTTCGCTAGAGTAATTGTCTATCTAGCGTTTCTGTATGGACCACTCTCTAATTCCTTAAACGATTTTTCATACCCCAATCTAGAATTGATTTCAAGGATTTTTCAAGAATTCCTTCAGAAAACATTCCATAAACTTTACAAAAATGAACCAAAAATCCCTCTTAGGAGAACTGCAAACATTTTTCACCAAAGGGTACGCCAAGAAATCATTCTTCTTCTTTCTGGCGTCACGGCCCAACAGGGACCAAGCCTGTTTCTCAGATTAGTGTTCTTATGAGCACTTCCACAGTTATTAACTTTCTTTGCCGATTGACCATTTTTGCATGTGTATAGCGTGTGGCAGGTACGAAGATACTCTATGCCCTAGGAATCGAGAAAATTTCCTTTACGTAAAGATCCTCGACCAGCGGCATTCGAACCCACGACCCTCAGCATGGTCATGCTGAATAGCTGCGCGTTTACCGCTACGGCTATCTGGGCCCCCATATATCGATTTCGAATTGTATTCTACCCGAACCGTACAAAGTACGTTCATTATTATGCGACTTCTATGTACATTTGTTGATTTTGTCGCATTATAAAGGGCCATACTGTAAACAAAAACTGTTGAGTATTGTTCTTAAGGCGAAACTGGATTGGATTTCCATGTTCGGCTTTCACGATTTTTCATATTTTTTTGGTTCATTATTTTCAAAATCGGTTTTCGTCGAAAGATAGAGGAAGGTTCAAGGTATCTTCAGAATTTTTTTCCTAGTGGAAAATGTTTTCCGTTTTCGAGATTACCATTTTCCTGTGAATTTTTTTTGATATCCCCTGAGCCAACTTTTGGCTTTGCACGCCGATATCTCGTAAAGTTGATATGGAAACGCAAAATTTGGAACTCGTCGAAAAATGCGGAATTTTACAAGGAAAATAATCGCCGAAGACACTATATGTGAAAAATGCGTTTTTCGCGAGATTACCATTTTTCTAGGGAGCGTTCCACGGAAATTTTCATCACCCAGTAGTATCATACGCATGCGTGTATGTGTAAAACAAGAAACCAGCAGCGGATGACCGGTTTGCTCGGTCGATTACGGAAAGCACAAAACGGAGAACGAAAATCATCAAGGACGGGTGGGATATTTGAACAGATTCCTGCGGCAGCAAACACATTTTAGCCATAGACTGGCGGATTGATGCAATGAGAGAGTTGGCATCATTCCTTCTGTACTCGTTTGCCTGTTGCAACCGTACAACCGTTGTCAATTTGTTTGGCTCTATAAAATCATCATTCGCAAGTCTATAGAAATAGTGGCTATACTCGCTATTTTCATTGCGTTGAAGCGTGAGCGTAACTTCTATTTTGAGCAAATCGATTTACTCTGTAAAGGATTTATTAACGTGAATATCAATAATTTGCAACAAGATTGTTCATGGTGGATCAGATTAGATTATATTCTTAGGTATTCAATGGCTATGAATTCAAAACTGCTAGTTTTGAGTACAACCAAGAAACACATACGAGAAGCAAATTGTTTCTAAAAATGGAGGAACTGTTGAGGACAACGAAAAATACTGAGATTTCCTTTCCACTTTTGGTCGATTTACAAATAATGGGGATAATTTAAGTAACATAAGTAAGACAGTCTGAGAATTATCGGATTTTCTATGTTGTTTTCAGCACCGAAAGCTTTTGAAAACTTTTGAAATATTCATTATGAATCAACATAAACCTTTCAAAGACTCACCTAAATGTTTTGTCTATAACCCACCACAGGCGATGCAAGAATTCTTCCAACACCATTCGAAGTTCACTAAAAATCTTACCAAGAGTCATTCAAACATCTTAGTAACGTTTGATAAGCAATTTCTAAATGATCATACCACAATCCAACAAAAATCAGTTGGTTGAGAAGATTTCAACAAAAACTACCGACAGAAATTTTTCAAAAGTTTTTACAAGAGTATCCACAATCAAGATTAACCCGAGAAACGTTGTAAATTTGTTTTACAAGATGTGAAATATTTTTTCGGGTATACCCAAGGCTTCTACAAAAATCCGCGAAATCAAAATATCTAATGATTCCATCTCTGCAAGCTACTTCGAATATACTAAAATACTTTTCTAATTAGCTTTTAAGGAACCAGATAACAGCCATTGGAAAAATTCGTAAAACTTTTCATCATTAACTCTACAAAAAGCTTGTCCGATATCCGTCAAGAATTATCCTGATGGAAATAGTGAAGAATCTCATTTTGTTCTTTAAAATCCCGTCAAAATTTCGCTGAGGAACTGCTCAGAAGCTTTTCTAAGATCTCATCAAGAAGCTGGTGAAATCTGATAAGGATTAGGCCAAGAAAAATATGCCAGGAATTTTCCAATAACAATGCTATAGAAATGATGTTCATTCTATTTTCTAGTTTGCTCTAAAAACATGCAAATTTTTAGCATGAGCATGAGCATGAGCATAAATGACCGTACAATTCGTAGTTGCTACTCCATGATTGACCAGAGCAATCGAAGTTGCACAGGGATTTAGTGAATGGGGCTTGGGATCAGCTTACCATTCTTCAATGTGACTAAAAACATGCAAATTTTGTGAGGTAACGTTATACTGCACATCCCGCTAATTTGAACGATACTCCATGCAAACCATCGGGGCTTATTTTTAATTTGAACTTGTAGTTACCCTAAGCACAACGAAAAATCGTGTTTGTTTTGGATTCTGTGTCCTGTTTCACAACGTTCCATTTCTCTTCAACCATTTTTAAATTGAACGATTGATGGGGTCTTCCATAGCCGAGAGGTTAGAGTGCACGGCTACAAAGCAAAGCCATGCTGAAAGTGTCTGAGTTCGATTCCCGGTCGGTCCAGGTTCTTTTCGTAAAGGAAATTTCCTTGACTTCCCTGGGCATATTCTTCTTTCTGGCATTACGTCCCCACTGAGACAGAGGCTGCTTCTCAACTTAGTGTTCTTATGAGCACTTCCACAGTTATTAACTGAGAGCTTACTGTGCCAATGACCACTTTTGCATGCGTATATCGTGTGGCAGGTACGAAGATACTCTATGCCCTGGGAAGTCGAAAAAATTTCCAACCCAAAAAGATCCTCGACTGGTGGGATTCGAACCCACGACCCTCAGCTTGGTCTTGCTGAATAGCTGCGCGTTTACCGCTACGGCTATCTGGGGCCCGCCACACGATATACAAATGCGAAAATGACAACTTTGGCAAAGAAAGCCCTCAGTAAATAAGCTGAGCAGCAGGCTCTGTCCCAGTGAGGACGTAATGCCAAGTAGAAAAATGTGATCGAGTCCTTTTAAATAACGATCGCTTGCAAAATAAGCGATGTTAAAAATTCCTCTTATTTACTTATCAATTCAAAACTGACAGTTATATAAAACAGCTTCGCGGACCCCCTGAGAAATCTGCACGGCCCCCTAGAGGTCCACGGACCACCGGTTGGGAAACTCTGAAGTTAATAGGAAGGATAATTTTGAAATTATTAATAAATGTTACAATAAATTACAATATTTTCAAATTATTGGTACCTAATAAAATCTTATGAGAGTAATATTGAAAATAAATATGGAAGTGTTGAGATTATTTAAGAGTTATTCGAAGAATACGAGATTATCTTTATTTTTTTATGTATGATCAAAACTATAGATTAGATATTTGGGGGATATAAGAATGTTTAAGGCTTATGACAAATTTTTTGATAATTTTTAAGTTGTTTGTGAATAACGTGGTATTTTTGGGATATTTTCGGACGATTTATTAATGATAACAACTCTGAGGATAATATTTACAAGATATGGGAACGCTTGAGAGTTACATGGGACTCTCCGATTCTTGATTTTTTTGAGGAATACAGGTATTTAGATTTTTTTTAATTGGTGAGAGGACGAAAAATCTAAGAGAATATTTGAAAGGAATGAGAACATTTGAAAATATTTTTCAAGTTATTCAAAGAAAGCGGTGTGTTCTGACAATATATCTAAAGACTTGGTGAGTGATCAATACTTCTGAAAAAATATTTTATTAGATATTTCTGATATTATTTCTGAGATTTGTCTTAAACCCTTTAAAAATAATCAAGACATTTATTTTCAACATTCAACTTTGACCAAATGTATCCAAAGAATCTTTTAGAATTAGGACTCATCAAATATTGAAAAATATTCTTAAGGTTGTATTTAATCCTTAATTCGCTCAGAAGTATTTTCTGAATTTCTCATCAACATTCGAATTTTTTGTGAAATTCTTCCAGAAATCCAAAGCAGTAATCAATAATTCATAAACAAAGGAATAATATACTTTAATCTTAAACTAATTCTGAATATCTAGAATACTCGAAATCTTTTATTATATGATAATTAAATCATTAATAAATAATGAGTTGTCTGTAATGCTTAGAATGCAATGTTCAGAAGTAATCTAGGCATTTTTGGTTCTCCATTCATATTCCCAGTTTATTCAAACATTCTCTCAGAAATATTAAAGCATTCACCAACTATTTTGGATTTAAAACAATTTCCTATCGTCCTTCAAAAATTTTGAAATAATACTGAAATAATAATTGTTAACGTTCAGCGTTCATACCGTGGTGCATCAATACCCGGACGCTTAAGGTGCCACAAATGTTCTTACTTCAATATGAGCGTGTTGTTTAAGAAAATTCTCGATATAATATTGCTCGATAGATTGCTTAAAGCCAGATCTTCATGGAAGTGATGAAATTTTTGATAAAAATCATAATTTTAACACAAAAATTAATCAAATATTGAAGCATGTCTTGTCTTTAAATCCGGACACCTCAGACAAATGATGGCTTTAATTCCGGAGACTTTTGAATCGATATCCGGACAAAGGTGTTATAGCATGGAATATTCATTAAATTTCAATGAAAATAATATCAACACGCAATTAAATAACAATCTTTCATAAACTTGATGTCTACGATTGCCCGACAATGGCAAAACAAATAACAGGTTTGTAATAAAACTGATTTGATTACCTGAGCTGAAGCGCACGTAGCTTGAACTGCATTCGATGCGGCTCGAACAGCTATTATTGAAGATAAATACATGTTATCCAATAATCAATTTCATTCTGAATACTCACTACACTATCCACAGTTGTTTTTCAAATTTTCACTTATTTTTTCTTTCGGGAATTTTTTTTACACTAGTAAAACGGGGGTCCGTTACGCGATGTCCGGATCTGAAAACCCTGGCTCATATTCCCGGACAGTCTTTTTGCACACCGATAAATGTATATTTCCAATTTATTTAATGATACCACTATCACCGTCACCGAACTTCCAAAATATCTTCTTTTGAACAGTTTTGGATAAAAGTTCTATAAAGATATATTTTACTAACTTTTACTTCAAACAAACGTTGTTTGCGCGTTCATCGATCGTTCAACTCGAGTTGAAGTGAAATCGCGACGAAATGACGTCCAACACGAACAAATAATTTGTTTTTATTTTTATTAATTATTTAGCAGTGGTTACTAGATTAGAAATAAATGTAAAATGATCAGCATTGTTCATTTAAAGGGGAATGAACAAAACCAGACATATAATCACTCGATTTTAACTGTAATTAATTAATATAATTAAAGTGTCCGGATATTGGTACCGTCCGGATTTTGATTCACCACGGTATATGCATTTCTAAAATATTCCGAAGTATTCATCAAAAAATCAATAGCAATCCTTGTAAGCTTCAACAAATTCACAAATATTCACGGAGAAAAAAAATTGGTAAACACAACCAAATTTTAGTTATTTTCAAACTAAAGTTTGGGTTGAATTTTGCACAAACAAAATCTTAGTTTAATGCAATCTCTAACGGTGGTTGAAACAAACAAATTTATTGGTTGTTTTCACCTCAACTTTCCATCTAGATTCAACCAAAGTTTATTTGAAACAAACAAGAAATGGTTGTTTCGTTTGACAGTTGTGAAAACAACCAACGATTTAGTTTGTTTTAAACAAGAAATACTCGTTTGAAGATGCCAATTTTTAGTTTGTTATAAATTGATCGTTTGTTTGAAACAAACAAACTTGTTGTTTGTTGTTAGGTTTATTGTTTTCCTTTCATTGATTTCAAGATTTAAAATAAGCTAAATATCTTACTTCTTTATTTAGATTAATAAATTGTAAGGTTTATCCGCATGTCTAAAATATAATTAACATCCGGCGCTGCTATATGCATAATATATTATGTTTTTGCTGTACATGGCCGCCAAAGCTCCTGATAACCGGGAAGGATTTTGACCACATCTTAGGCGCTCTGAAATTGAGTTTTTTAATGGATGGCGAACTGCAATCGAAGTTTAAAAATAGATACATATTAGATCATGGATAAGAGAGATGGTAATGTACCATGGTGAATCAAAATCCGGACGGTACCAATATCCGGACACTTTGATTATATTAATAAATTGGAGTAAAAAATAAGTGATAATACGTTAAATTTTCATTTACACCCTTTATTTGAAACAATGCTCATCAGTTAACATTCATTTTTAATCTAGTTATCATCGTCAAAAAAATAATTAAAATAAAAACAAAAAATTCGTTCGTGTCGGACGTCATTTCGTCGCGGTCCAACTTTAACTCAGGTTAAACGATCGGTAAACGCGCGAACATCGTTTGATTGAATAAAAAGTTTGTGGACTATATTTTAATAGAAAGTTTCAACCATAAGTGTTAAAGAAGAGATGTTTTAAAAGTTTGGTTACTCCCCTGTTGTTAAAATAGTTGAAAATACATATTTATCGGTGCGTAAAGAGACTGTCCGGGAATACGAGCCAATGCTTAAATACCCGGACATTGTCTAAAAGACCCACGTTTAACAAGTGAAAGTGTGTTTCAGGAAAGAAGAAATACTAGAAAACTTGAAAAATATCTATGGAAAGTGTAGTGAGTTATTGGAGTTCTAATAATTGCGAAAAAAAATCGTGTATAGCTCTCATAATAACAGTTCGAGCTACATCGAGTGTAGTTCAAGCCACAAGCACTTAGACTCAGGTAATGTAGCCACTAATATTACGAGCATGCTATGTTTTTACATTGTAGGACTAACGCAGACATCATGTTTACTAAATGTTAATATTGTATTGCGTGTTGATACGATTTTCATTAAAATTAAACGAATATTTCATGCTATTACACAGATGTCCGGATTTTGATTCAAAAGTGTCCGGATTTAGAGACATCGTTTGCATCAGGTGTCCGGATTTATAAACAAGACATGCTCTAATATTTGAATGATTTTCATGTTAAAATCCTGGTTTTTACCAAAAAGTTCATCACTTTCGTGAAGATCTTGCTTGAAATAATAATCAATAGTGCATTCAGAATTTTCTAAAACAACTCACTCATATCAGAGTTTGAAGATTTGTGTCGACTTAAGCGTCCGGGTATTGATGCACCACGGTACAATATAAATACCATTCTATATTATGCATGGAATACAAGCGGATATTCTGGTCGTTTCTGTGAAATATGGCGTTGGTAGAAGCTTTGACCATTTCGTTTTTCTTGCTGTGAATAAGTGGTGAAAAACTCTGAAATAAAAATCTACTTGAATTAATTACACAAAACAACACATTGCGGTTTAACTTACTTGATTTACACTTTCAAACTGCGACAATAATTAACGAAAAATATACAATTTAAGTATCAATAACTAATGTAACAAACTGTCCTCAGCAAATTAACAAATTTCGTTAGTGGTGATGGAAACAATAACCCAGATTTTGTTTAAAGCAATGTAAATGTTTGTTAAAAACAAATAACGTGTTAGCTCAAAACAAACAAATTTCGATTAAAAACAAAATTGTTTCTTAGGTTGATGTTGACTAAATATTATGTTTGATTCAATAAAAAAATCAACTTTTCGTCAACAAAAATATAATTTGAAACAACCAAATTCTCAGTTTGAATTTCAACCAACGAAATAGTTGTTTCAAACTAATGCCATTTTTCTCCGTGTTCTAGAAAACATCTCATTCTCCTTCAACATTCCCAGATTGTCCAAACATTTTACCAGAATTCTAAAGAATTCACCAATAATTTAAAAACAATTCAAGTATATTCTGTAATCTTCAATAAGTTCAAACATTAAATTAAAAAAAAAACAACTTATGATAACACTTCTTCATTCCCAATTTGTCTCGAAATTTCTTCAGAATTTCAAATTTGGAATGATGCCGCATAACGAGGGATTCTTAGGTTATTTCTGAACTAATTGAGGATTACAGGGAACTTTTAGGTCATTTTTGAATTTTATAAAATGTTTCATACTTGTAGATGAATACTCTGGAATACTGAGAGAATCTCAGAACGAATTGGGCATGTTAAAGAATAACCAGAAATTGCTAGATTAGTTCGTAACCAAATAAAGATCACATTAAATTCTTCGAATATTTCTGAATCGTTAGTAAATACTTTTGAATTCTAAGATACTTTCTGCACAAATTGGGAATGTGGAGAACAAGCAATCCTAGAATATTTCAGAACCTAATGAGAATCACAAAGAATTTTAAAAATATATTTGAATTGATATTGTATACCTTGCTATACTTAGAGAATGTCTGGACAAAATTTTAGATGTAGACAGATAACGACAAATTCCTGGAATATATCTGAATCGATCATAGATCACGAAAATATTCTTTCTGAAAGTATTTAAAAAAATAAAGACGAAAAAACAGCGGCTGAAAGCTTGTTTTTCCTAAAGATAATCAGTTAATAATTATTTTTTTATTTCTGAATTAACTAATTGAGAATCACAGAGAATTGGTAAATTATTTCAGAATTGTTGTTGAATATTTTGGTATTCTGAGAGAATGTCTGGACATTTTTGGAATGTTAACGATTAACGAGAGAATCCTAGGTTGTTTCTCAACTAATTTAGGATTCCTAAATTAGGAGTACAGAAATTGAATTTGCAAGATTATTTTTAAGATCAACAATTT
The DNA here is from genome assembly GCF_002204515.2 of Aedes aegypti. Lineage (NCBI taxonomy): Eukaryota > Metazoa > Arthropoda > Insecta > Diptera > Culicidae > Aedes > Aedes aegypti. The sequence goes on from NC_035108.1 coordinate 148,764,986, forward strand.
ACTTTGGAAATCCTGGGAGAATGTTTCAACGAATTAGGAATTTTCAAGGATAACTGTAAAATAACTGTTGGAGAATTCCTGAACTGTTTGTAATACTTTGAAATTCCCAAAGAATGCCCAGGCAAATCGGGATTGTTGATGATAACGAAAAATTGCTTCTTGACGATCTCAGAGAACAATAAAATTATTTTTTGCATTATCCACATTTTTTCAATAGCTGTTGAATAATTTGGAGATTTGAGATAATGTTTCAATTGAGAATGTTGAAGGATAACGATCAATTCATAGAATATTTCTGAACCATATGAAGATCACCGAGATCCCTGAGAGTATTTTTGAATTTTTGAAAATACATTGAAATAACAAGAGAATGTCTGGACAAATTGGAAATGTTGAAGGGTAACCTGAAGGTTAACATAGACCTCTAAGATCTTTTATGAAAAGTTGGTAAATACTCTGATAAGAATAACGAGAACTTTTCAAAATATTTCTGAATATTTTTTTCTAAATTGTTGAAAAATAATTCTCGCTTTAGACTAATCGTAAATGTTGAAAAATAACAAGAATCACATAGCATATTTATGAACTAAATGAAAATCACCGAAAATGCAAAGATTATTTCTGAATTTTAAGTGAATATTTTGGAATTCATGAATAATGCCTGTACAAATTTTGAATTATTGCGGATTCAAGAGATTCTTAGGATATTTCTTAGCAAGTTGAGGATTACAGGAAACTTTAAAATTATGTTTAAACATGCAATATTGATATGCATTGTTCGTAAATACTTTGGAGGATTGAGAGAACGTTTGAAAAATTGAGAATGTCGAAACATAACCAGAAATTCATAGAATATTTCTGAAATTATTAAGGATGCGTAATTCTGAAATGTTGGTAAATACCTTAAAATTATGGGAGAATGACTGCGCCATTTGGTAAAGTTGAAAGATATTAAAAAAATTCAGAATTTGTTTAAGCTAATTGAGAACCACATGAATCTTTGAGTATTTATGAATTGTTGGTTAATTCTTTGAAATTCAGACAAATTTAAAATGTTAGATTCTTAGGTTATTTCGGAACAAAATATAAAAACAAAGAATCCTAGGGATATTTTGAATATTTAAGATGATTGTTTAAATGTTGATAAATACTTTGGAATTCTAAGAGAAAGTCTGAACTTATTTTGAAAGTTGTACATAACGTGATATTCTAAGAATATTTCTTAAGAAATGAAGTATTGCAGAAATGTTCAAGCATATTTCTGAATTGTGTTTACAAACTTTGGCAATCTGAGAGAATATCCGTACAAAATGGCAATGCTGAGAGATAATTGTTTTGAACATTTTTGTTCCTATTGAGAATTTTAGAGAACCCTGAGTGTATATTTGAATTGTTGTTGAACACTTTGGTTTTATGTGAAAATGTCTAGACAAATTTAGAATATTGATGATAACGAGAAATTCATAGAATATATTCAAACTTATTACGTTACACAGCGATCTATAAGAGTATATCTAAATTGTTAATGAATAATTATAATGAAATTCTGAAATAATGTCTAGGCACTTGGGGAATGTTGAGAAAGACGAAAACTTTGTAGTATGTTTTTGAATGTATTAAGCACCACAAAGAATTCTTGGATTATATCTGAATTGTTGTTCAATATTTTGGAACCCTGGAGGAAAAACAAATTAGGAATACTGATGATAACAAGCAATTCCTAGAACATATCTGAACTCACCAAGGATTTCAGAGAATTCCTGGATTATTATTAAATTGTTGTTGTTGTTATTATTAAAAACTTTGAGAATCTGAGAGAACGCAAAAAACCCCAAAATATTTTTTAATTAATTAAAACGCAAAAAAACCTCATAACGTATTTCTGAGTTGATGATGAATGCTTTGAGAATCCTAAGAGAATATCTGAATAAATTTGGGGACGTTAAGGGATTACCAGAAATACTTAGAATATATCTGAACTAATAGAGGACCACAGAAATCTCTAAGCGTATTTTAAAATTGTTGTTGAATACATTAAAATTCTGCAAACATGTCTGGGAACATGGGAAATGCTTATGATGACGAGAAATTTCTAGTACCTTACTGAACTTATTCAAAATCACAAAGAACTCTTGGACTGTTTCTGAATTGCTGGTCAATTCCTAAGGATCTCTGAATGAAATTTTGGAAAATTTGGAAATGTTAATGATCCTAGACTATTTGTAAATTTATAAAGAATTTCAGATAATGCTGAATTATTTTTGAATTTTTGTTGAATACTTTGATTATCACAGAAATAAATTAAAGTATTTCTGAATTGTTGGTGAATAATTTGGAACCCTGGGAGAATGTCTGAATAATTTGAAGTGTTGAAGGATGACCAGAAATTTCCAGCATATTTCTAAATAATTGGAAAACTATACAGAACTATAAGATTACTTCTGTATTATTGGCGAATATATTGGAATGCTTGGAGAATGTATGGACAAATTTGGAATATTTACGGATAATATGATTCCTAAGTTGTTTCTAAACACAAGAAAGATTACAGAGAACTTCAAGTTCTCTGAATGAATGAATGAATTGTCTTTATTAACGAGACTTTCAGTCATCAAGTTCTCTTGTAGTTCTGAATGTCTGAATTTATTTGAAATGTTGAACATAACGAGACATTCCAAGAATATTTCTGAACTAATGAGGGATTGCAGAAATGTTCAAGGATATTTCTAAATTGTTAGTAATTTGAAAATCTGAGAGAATATCCGGACAAAATGGGAATATTGTAGGAAAATTTCTGATCCTATTGAGGAGTATAGAGAACCATGAGGGTATATATGAATTGTAGTTTAATATTTTTGGATCATGTGAAAATGTCTAGATAAATTGAGAATGTAGATGATACCAAGAAATTCCTAGAATATATTTAAACAAATTGCGTACAACAGAGATCCCTAAAAGTACATCTAAATCTTTGATGAATACTTTGAAATTCTGAAAGAATGTATGGGCACATATGGAATGTTGCTGTTAGGGAATGTTGAAAATAACGAGAAAATTGTAGTATATTCTTGAATTTAGTGAGGATCACAAAGAACTCTTTGATTATTTCTGAATTATTGATCAATATTTTGGAACTCTGGAAGAAGTTTGGAATGCTGATGATAACGAGAAATTCCTAGAATATTCCTTAACTAATTGTGGGTCGCACAGAATTAAAGTATTATTTCTAAAATTGTTGGTAAATATTTTGAAAATATTGAAAAATGCTTAGATAAATGTGGCATGATGACGGTTTGTTTTAGAATTTTTGTTGAATACATTGAATTCTGAGAGTACAACGGGACAAATTTGAAATGTTGAAGAGTAATCAGAAATTTCTAGAATATTTCTGAACCATTTGAGGATTATAGATTACTACATGCTTTTTTCTGAGTTATTGGTGAATATTTTGTAATTCTTGAAGAATGCCTTGACGGATACTATGTAGAGAATTACCTAAAATATTTCTAAGCTGAATTAGGACTACAGAAATCTCCGAGTCATTTTATGATTTGTTAGCAAATAATTTAAAATTATGCAAGAATGTTTGAATACTTATGGAATGTTGCTAAAAAATGTACAGAATATTTCTTAACTTATTGATGATCTTAAAGAACTCTTTGATTATTTCTGAATTGAGGAAATATCTGAATAAATTTTTAGTGTGAAAGAATAACCAAAAAATTTTAGAATGTATCTGATTTATTTTAGGCTTACAGAGATCAACAAAATTACTTCTGAATTGTTGATATATAGTTTGGAATTTTGAAACAATGTCTGAAAAATTTGAAAATGATGATTTCTCCTGGAAATTCTTGAAATATTTCTCAACTAATTGAGCTTAATAGAGATCTCTGAAGCTATAAATAATTTTTGTCAAATATTTGGAGATTACGAGAGAATTTGTGGACAAATGGTAAACTTATTTTGCAACACAGAGATCTGTGAGAGTGTTTCTAAATTGTTTTTGAATACTTTGGAAATCTGAGCGAATGTCTGGATAAATTTGAAATTTTGAAGGATTATAATGGATTCCTAGAATACTGATTAACTAATTGAGGATCACAGAGAGCTATAAGAGTAATTTAGAATTTTCAGAAGGATTGATGGAATTTCTAGAACTTACAGAAAAGTTCTCTTTGATTCTCAATAATTTTAAAAATAAACTATGAATATCTCAACATCCATCATCATTGCAAACATGTCTCGACATTCTTTCATAATTTCAAGCTATTCATCAATAAATCAGAAATAATTTAAGAAGCCTCTATAAATCTCAATTAGTTCAGAAATATTTTGAGTATTCCTTCAACAGTCCTAATTTGTTTAAACATTTCCTCTATATTCCTCCAACGTATTTACTAACAACTTCGGTATTCTGTCATAGTCTCTTTGACCATCTAGTTATTTGCAACTGACCCAAATTGTCCAGATATCCCATCAGTAAAACAATGAAACAACCAACAATTCATAAATACTCCCAGGGGTCTATGTGATCCTCAACTCTTTTGAAATAAATTTTAGATATTTTTGGACATCCATCCACATTCCCAATTTGTCCATACATTTCCTCATAATTTTAAAGTATTTTTCTAAAAATCATATATACCCTCAGAGATCACTGTGATCCTCAATTGGGTTAAACAAATTTTATATTGCCTCAATTTGTTTTGATATATCTTGGAAGTTTCTCGTTATCCTTCTTAATACTAAGTTTGTTTACGCATTCTCTCGAAAAAAAAACAATCTTGAAAATACCAAAATATTCTTATAGTTCTCTGATCCTCAGGAATTCATGATATTCCTTCAAAATTTGAAATTCGTTCAGATATTTTTTCAGAATTCCAATGTATTCAAAAATAATTTAGAAATACTCTCACAGATCTCTGTTTTGCTTAATTAGTTTAACGTTTGTCCACAAATTTTCTCATAATTTCAAAATATTTTCCAAAAATTATTTAAAACCTAAGAGATTTACTTTTTGATTGAGATCTTTGTTATCCTCAATTGATTCAGAAATATTCTAAGAAATTCCAGGGGAATTCAACATTCTCAACTTATTCAGACATTGTTTCAAAATTCCAAACTATATATCAACAATTCAGAAGTAACTATGTTGCTCTCTGTAAGCCTCAAATAAATCAGATAGATTCTAATTTTTTTGGTTTTATCACTTTAAATTTTATTCAGATATTCTTTCTAAATTACAAGGTATTCATCAGCAACTAAGAAATATTCCCAAAGATCTCTGTGATCCTAATTTGTTCAGATATATCGTAGGATTTTCTCGTTATCCTTCGACATTCAAATCATTTTCATACATTCTCTCAGAATTCGGAAATATTCACAAACAATTCAATTACAATCTTGCGAACTCAAAGGTTATCTTGAAGAACTCTGTATTCCTCAATGATTTCAGAACGAATTAGGAATCTCGTTATTCGTTTATTTTACAAATTTGTCCAGACATTTTCCAACAATTAGTACTCTGTGATCCTCAAATGGTTCAGAAATATTCTGGGAATTTCTGGTAATCCAACACTCCAAATTTATTCAGACATTTTCTCAGAATTTCAAAGTATTCAATAAAAAAAACAGAAAAATTCTTATAGATCTCTGCTGAATAAGTTTAGATTTTTTTTAAGAAATTCTTCCAAATTTATCCCGACGTTTATAAAATATAAATATAATATAAATATAAAATATTTAAAAATAATCTAAGAATTCCCTAAAATCTTCGATTAGTTCAGAAATGTTCTAGGAACTTCGCGTTATCAACTGCATTCCCAATTTGTCCAAAATTTCTTCCAGAGTTCCAAAAATAATCAAAGAGTTCTTTGTGATCCTCAATAAGTTCAGAATTTTAAATTATTTACTAGCAATTCAGAAAATACATTGTAGATTTCGGTAGTCTTAATTAAGCTTTGAAATATTCTAGGTATTTTCGATAATTCTTTAACATTCCAAATTTATTCAAACATTCTCTCAGAATTCCAAAGTATCCATCAACAAAACATAAATAATATCATTTATTTCTGTGTTTTTAAAATAATTCCTCAATGTTCTAGGAAATTCTAGAAATACTTCAATATTTTAAGGAAAATCTTATTTGTTCACATATTTTTTCAAAATTCCATAAACATTTATCAAAAATTCTAAAAAAATCTAGTACATAAATAATTTTAGAATTCTCTACTTAGTTCAGAATTAACATACGAATCTCTAGTTACCCGTCCAGACATTCTTCAAGAATTACAAAATATTCACCAATAATTCATAAGTTATATTTTAGTTCTCTATAATTCTCAAATGGTTCAGAAATATTCTAGGATTTTCTGATTATCCTTCTTTCAAATTTATCCAGTTGTATTTTAAGAACTGAATGTATTCATCAACAATTAAAAAACCGTCATCATGCCACATTTGCCTAAGCTTTTTTCAATATTTTCAAAATATTACAATTCAGAAATAATCTTTAAGTTCTCTGCGATCTTCAATTAGTTAAGGAATGTTCTAGGAATTTCTCGTTATCATCAGCATTCCTAATTTGTACAAAACTTCTTCCATTGTTCCAAAATATTGATCAACAATTCAGAAATAATCAAAGAGTTCTTTGTGATCCTCACTAAATTCAAGAATATACTACAATTTTCTCGTTATTTTCAACATTCCCTAACAGCAACATTCCCTATGTGCCCATACATTCTTTCAGAATTTCAAAGTATTCACCAAAGATTTAGATGTACTTTTAGGGATCTCTGTTGTACGCAATTTGTTTAAATATATTCTAGGAATTTCTTGTTATCATCAACATGCTCAGTTTATCTAGACATTTTCACATAATCCAAAAATATTAACCTACAATTCATATATACCCTTAGGGATGCCTATACTCCTTAATAGGATCAGAAATTTTCCTACAATATTCCCATTTAGCCCGGATATTCTCTCACATATTCAAATAAATTTACCAACAATTCAGAAATATCCTCGAACATTTCTGCAATCCTTAATTAGATCAGAAATATTATTGAAATGTCTCGTTATGTGCAACATTCCAAATCAGTTCAGATATTCAGAATTCCAAAGCTTTCACCAACGATTTAAAAATATTCTTAAAGATCTCTGTGGTGCTGAATTTGTTCAGATATATTCTAGGAATTTCTCGTTATCTTTCTACTATCAAATTACTTTTAGGCAATCTCTCAGAATTCTGAAGTATTCGCCAACAATTAAAAAACAATCTTGCAAATTCAAAAATAATCTTGAAGTTCTGTTCTGTCTTTCATGAGTTCAGAAACAACTTAGGAATCTCGTTATCCGTATATATTCCAAATTTTGTCCATACATTCTCCAAGAATTCCAATAGATTCACCAAGAATTTAGAATGAATCTTATACTTCTCTTTAATGCTCAAATAATCTAGAAATATTCTAGGAACTTCTGGTCATCCTTCAACACTCCAAATTTATTCAGCTATTCTCCCAGAATTCCAAAGTTATCAACAACGATTCAAAAATAGTCTCATAGATTTCTGCTCAATCAGTTCAGATTTTTTAGGTAATTCTCGTTATCCTTCCATATATCATTTTTTCGAACGTTCTCTCTGATTTTCAAAGTATCCAACAATAATATAACAATAATTTTAAAATTCTCTAAAATCTTCGATCAGTTTAGATATTTTCTAAAAATTTCTCATTATCATCTGCATTCCCAATTTGTCCAAAAATTCCTAGAGTTGTTAAACAACAATTCAAAATAAAATCGAAGAGTTCTTAGAGATCCTCAATAAGTTCAGAAATATATCTGAAATTCTTAGTTTCCATTAACATTCCATCCGTGCCCAGACATTCTTGCAGAAATACCAAAAATTCAGAAATTCTATTAGAGATTTATGTGATACTGAATAAGCTAAGAAGTATTCTAGGTATTTCTGATAATGTTTATATATTCCAAATTTATTCAGACATTTTCCCAGGATTCCAAATTATTCATCAACAATTCAGAAATACTTTAATTCATTTCTGTGATTCTTAAAGTATTTAACAACAATTTAATAATAATTCAGCATTATCTTAAATTCTCTATAAGTTTACAAATGATCTTGGATCATCAGCATTTCCAAATTGTCCAAAATTTCATTCAGAGTTCCTAAGGAATTGAACAGCAATTCAGAAACAGTCCAAGAGTTCTTTATGATCTTGAATAAGTCCAGAAAGTTACTAGGAATTTTCGTTATCATCAACATTTTCCATGTTCCTAGACATTTTTTTCAGAATTTTATTGTATTCAACAATAATCCCAAAATTTGCTTTGAGATTTCAGTGGTCCTCAACTAGTTGAAAGTATTTCTGGTAATCCTTTAACATTCACAATTTATTCACATATTCTCTTAAGATTCTCAAAGCATTCATCAACAAATCAGAAATACGTTATGAGATTTATCTGCGTTTTAATTAATTAAAAAATATTTTAGAATTTTTTTCGTTATACTTCAAAACTCGTATTTCTTTCAGACATTCGATCAGCAATTGAAAAATCATCTTGCAAATCTTGGCGATCTCTGTAATCTTCGTTTAGTTCAGAATTCACATGAGACTCCCTCGACATCTTTCCATACAACATTTTTTTTCCAGACGTTCTCTCAGATTCTCAAAGTAGCCAACAACAATTTAATAATAATCCAGGAATTCTCTGAAATCCTTGGTGAGTTCAGATATGTTCTAGGAATTGCTATCATCAGTATTCCTAATTTGTTTTTCTTCCAGAGTTCCAAAATATTGAACAACAATTCAGAAATAATCCAAGAGTTCTTTGTGATGCTTAATACATTCAAAAATATACTACAAAGTTTTCGATATTCTCAACATTCCCTAAGTGCCCAGACATTATTTCAGAATTTCATTATAATTATTCATTAACAATTTAGATATACTCCTAAAGATCACTGTGTAACGTAATTGGTTTGAATATATTCTAGGAATTTCTCGTTATCATCAATATTATAAATTTGTCTAGACATTTTAAAATAAAACCAAAGTATTCAACTACAATTCAAATATACTCTCAAGGTTCTCTATAATCCTCAATAGGGGCCTTCTTTAGCCGAGTGGTTAACGTCCGCGGCTACAAAGCAAAGCCATGCTGAAGGTGTTTGGGTTCGATTTCCGGTCGATTCATTATCTTTCCGTAATGGAAATTTCATTGACTTTCCTGGGCATAGAGTATCATTGTACCTACCACACGATATACGAATGCGAAAATGGCAACTTTGCTCTCAAATAATAACTGTGGAAGTAACGATGTGGATAACGAAAAATTTCCAGTATATTTCTGAACTTATTGAGGATCACAAAGAACTCTTTGATTATTTTTGGATCTCTGGAAGAAATTTTGGACAAATTGGGAATGCAGTTGATAACGCGAAGTTCCTAGAACATTTCTGAACTAATCGAATATTTTAGGGAATTCTTAGATTATTTTTAAATATTTTATATTTATATTATATTTATATTTTATAAACGTCGGGATAAATTAGGAAGGATAACGAGATTTTCTTAAAAAAAAATCTAAACTTATTCAGCAGAGATCTATAAGAATTTTTCTGTTTTTTTATTGAATACTTTGAAATTCTGAGAAAATGTCTGAATAAATTTGGAGTATTGGATTACCAGAATATTTCTGAACCATTTGAGGATCACAGAGAACTAATTGTTGGAAAATGCCTGGACAAATTTGTAAAATAAACGAATAACGAGATTCCTAATTCGTTCTGAAATCATTGTATCCTCAATGATTTCAGAAACAAATTAGTTATCTCGTTATTCGTATATTTTAGAAATTTGTCAGGAGATTTTCTTTGATTTTTTATATATTCACCAATAATTCATAAGTAATATTTAAGTTCTCTGTACTCCTCAAATAGTTCAGAAGTATTCTAGAAATTTCTGGTTTTCCTTCAACACTCCAAATTTATTCAGACATTCTCACAGAATTCCAAAGTATTCAACAATAATTCATAAATACTCAAAGATCTCAATAAGCCCAGATTTTTTTATGAATTTTTCGTTATTTTCCCGACGTTTTCTGAGATTATCAAAATATTTAATAATAATCTAAAAATGCTGATGATAACAAGAAATTCCTAGAACATTCTTTAACTAATTGCAGAGAACTTAAAGATTATTTCTGAATTGTTGGTAAATATTTTGAAAATATTGAAAAAAGCTTAGTTAAATGTGGCATGATGACGGTTTTGTTTTTAATTGTTGATGAATACATTCAGTTCTTAAAATACAACTGGACAAATTTGAAAGAAGGATAATCAGAAAATCCTAGAATATTTCTGAACCATTTGAGAATTATGAAGAACTAAAATATAACTTATGAATTATTGGTGAATATTTTGTAATTCTTGAAGAATGTCTGGACGGGTAACTAGAGATTCGTATGTTAATTCTGAACTAAGTAGAGAATTCTAAAATTATTTATGTACTAGATTTTTTTAGAATTTTTGATAAATGTTTATGGAATTTTGAAAAAATATGTGAACAAATAAGATTTTCCTTAAAATATTGAAGTATTTCTAGAATTTCTTAAAACATTGAGGAATTATTTTAAAATCACAGAAATAAATGATATTATTTATGTTTTGTTGATGGATACTTTGGAATTCTGAGAGAATGTTTGAATAAATTTGGAATGTTAAAGAATTATCAAAAATACCTAGAATATTTCAAAGCTTAATTAAGACTACCGAAATCTACAATGTATTTTCTGAATTGCTAGTAAATAATTTAAAATTCTGAACTTATTGAGGATCACAAAAAACTCTTTGATTATTTTTGGAACTCTGGAAGAAATTTTGGACAAATTGGGAATGCAGTTGATAACGCGAAGTTCCTAGAACATTTCTGAACTAATCGAAGATTTTAGGGAATTCTTAGATTATTTTTAAATATTTTATATTTATATTATATTTATATTTTATAAACGTCGGGATAAATTAGGAAGGATAACGAGATTTTCTTAAAAAAAATCTAAACTCATTCAGCAGAGATCTATAAGAATTTTTCTGTTTTTTTTATTGAATACTTTGAAATTCTGAGAAAATGTCTGAATAAATTTGGAGTGTTGGATTACCAGAATATTTCTGAACCATTTGAGGATCACAGAGAACTTATTGTTGGAAAATGCCTGGACAAATTTGTAAAATAAACGAATAGCGAGATTCCTAATTCGTTCTGAAATCATTGTATCCTCAATGATTTCAGAAACAAATTAGTTATCTCGTTATTCGTTTATTTTCGAAATTTGTCAAGAGATTTTCTGAGATTTTTTATATATTCACCAATAATTCATAAGTAATATTTAAGTTCTCTGTACTCCTCAAATAGTTCAGAAGTATTCTAGAAATTTCTGGTTTTCCTTCAACACTCCAAATTTATTCAGACATTCTCTCAGAATTCCAAAGTATTCAACAATAATTCATAAATACTCAAAGATCTCTGATCAATAAGCCCAGATTTTTTTTTTTGAATTTATCGTTATTTTCCCGACGTTTTCTGAGATTATCAAAATATTTAAAAATAATCTAAAAAATCTAGGAATTTCTCACTATCATGTGCATTCCCAATATGTACAAAATTCCTTCCAGAGTTTCTAAGTTATTCTACAACAATTCAGAAATAATCAAAGAGTTCTTTAAGATTATCAATAGGTTCAGAAATGTACTGTAAATTTTTCAGCAACATTCCATAAGTATCGAAACATTCTTGCATAATTTTTAATTATTTGCTTATAAATCTTAAAATAACTCGGAGATTTCTGTAGTCCTAATTCAGCTTAGAAATATTTTAGGTAATTCTCTACATAGTTCAGTATAAACATACGAATCTCTAGTTATCCGTCCAGGCATTCTTCAAGAATTACAAAATATTCACCAATAACTCAGAAAAAAGCATGTAGTACTCTATAATCCTCAAATGGTTCAGAAATATTCTAGAAGTTTCTGATTACTCTTCAACATTTCAAATTTGTCCCGTTGTACTCTCAGAATTCAATGTATTCAACAAAAATTCTAAAACAAACCGTCATCATGCCACATTTGTCTAAGCATTTTTCAATATTTTCAAAATATTTACCAACAATTTTAGAAATAATACTTTAATTCTGTGCGACCCGCAATTAGTTAAGGAATATTCTAGGAATTTCTCAATATCATCAGCATTCCCAATTTGTACAAAACTTCTTCCGAGTTCCAAAATATTGATCAACAATTCAGAAATAATCAAAGAGTTCTTTGTGATCCTCACTAAATTCAAGAATATACTACATTTTTCTCGTTATTTTCAACATTCCCTAACAGCAACATTCCATATGTGCCCATACATTCTTTCAGAATTTCAAAGTATTCATCAAAGATTTAGATGTACTTTTAAAGATCTCTGTTGTACGCAATTTCTTTCTTGGTTGGTGAAGAGTCTTCGATAGGCCACCTAACCAGGGTTGCGCTACCTACATCGTGCTAGAGGGGCTGCCTCCTCGATGCTGACACGATACAGCATCGTCCGCTTGTTCTTTACATGATGACCACGGTCATAGCCATCACAACCATCCACCTTTATCAGGGCTTTGGACCTGTAGATCTGGTTCTCAATAGTTTCAAGTTCTTTCGGACATGCTACTATGGTGAGCCGTCATGCGCTAGCGGTGTTTTCGAGCGTAAAGTGCTGCGGACAATACTCGGTGGGAAACTCGAAAATGGTGTGTGGCGCAGACGCATGAATCACGAGTTGTATCAAGTGTACAAAGATGCGAATATTATCAATCGTGTAAAATACGGCAGACTTCAGTGGGCTGGTCACTTAGTGCGAATGTCGGAAGAAAGAATTGCAAAAATAATATTCAGCAGGGAACCAGGTAGAGGTCGGCGGCTTCGGGGAAGACTCCGAATACGCTGGCTGTACGCAATGGAAGAGGACCTGGCGACCCTAAACCTTCGGGGCAACTGGAGAAGTTTCGCCTAAGACCGACGAAGATGGAGCTCTACAATACGCCCGGCAATGGCGTGATGCTACGCTGTAGCCATCAAGGTATCAAGGTAAGGTAGGTTGTACGCAATTTGTTTGAATATATTCTAGGAATTTCTTGGTATCATCAACATTCTTAATTTATCTAGACATTTTCACATGATCCAAAAATATTAAACTACAATTCAGGGCTCTCTATACTCCTCAATAGGATCTGAAATTTTCCTTCAACGTTCCCATTTTGTCCGGATATTCTCTCAGATTTTCTAATTACCAACAATTTAGAAATATCCTTGAATGTTTCTGCAATCCCTTATTAGTTCAGAAATATTCTTGGAATGTCTCCCCTTATGTTCAACCTTTCAAATAAATTTAGACATTCAGAACTCCAACAGAACTTGAAGTTCTCTGTAATCTTTCTTGTGTTTCGAAACAACTTAGAAATCAGCATTCCAATATATTCGCGAATAATACAGAAGTAATCTTATAGTTCTGTATTGTCTTCCAATTATTTAGAAATATGCTGGAAATTTCTGGTCATCCTTCAACACTTCAAATTATTCAGACATTCTCCCAGAATTCTAAAGTAACCAAGAACGATTCAGAAATATTGTCATAGATTTCCTCTCAATCAGCTCAGATTTCTTGGGAAATTCTAGTTATCCTTCAATATACCAATTTTTTTCAGACGTTCTCTCTGATTCTCAAAGTATCCAACAACAATTTAATAATAATTTTAAAATTCTCTAAAATCTTCAGTTTAGAAATGTTCTAAACATTTCTCGGTATCATCTGAATTCCCAGTTTGTCCAAAAATGCCTAAGTTATTTAACAACAATTCAAAAATAATCAAAGTGTTCTTTGGGATCCTCAATAGGTTCAGAAATATATCGGAAATTTTTAATTACCATTAAAGTTTCATACGTGCTCAGACATTCTTGCAGAAATTCTCTCAGAGAGTTATGTGATACTGAATAAGCTAAGAAGTATTCTAGGTATTTCTGATAATGCTTATACATTCCTAATTTATACAGACATTCTCCCAGGGTTCCAAATTATTCATTAACAATTCAGAAATACTTTAAGTTATTTCTGTAATAATCAAAGTATTCAACAACAATTAAAAAAAAATCAGCATTATCTGAAATTCTTTATAAATTTACAAATAGTCTAGGATCATTAACATTGTCCAAAATTTCATTCAGAGTTCCTAAGGAATTGACCAGCAATTCAGAAACAGTCCAAGAGTTCTTGAATAAGCGTCTTGAATAAGTTCAGTAAGATACTAGAAATTTCTCGTCATCATAAGCATTTCCCATGTTCCCAGACATGTTTTCAAAATTTAATGTATTCAACAACAATTTTAAAATACGCTTAGAGGTTTCTGTGGTCTTCTATTAGTTCAGATATATTCTAAGTATTTCTGGTAATCCCTTAACGTCCCCAAATTTATTCAGATATTCTCTTAGGCACTAGCGGAGCTAGGCGCCTGTGTTTGGGGGGGCACTTCAGAAAAATGGCGCATGTGATTCGACGATGGCGTACATAGTGAGAGTTCATATAACACATTATTTGGCGCCTAGGAATAAGTGAATTGAACATATCTTAACCATGCATGATTTTTTTGGCGGCAGAAGATTGTCTAGATTTGACAATTTGAGCTACAGTTTTCTAAACTTTGTTTTCTCGTTGATCGACTTCTATTATTTATTTCTCAAACACTAAACAATCGACTAAGCACGATAAAACTCTACAGTATTCTTTTGAATAATATTCTACCAAAATACGTTAAATTTGATAAGCAAACATTAAAGTGCTCGTTATCTCTCAAATGAACTTGGTTTTTATCGAAACAGTTATTTTTTTAGTGGAACAGTGCATCGTATTTTTTTTTTTTTCGGAAAAGGTATGTAAGCTTTCCAACAGTTTTTCAAGTAACATTGGCCACTTAACAACTTATTTAGCTGAAATATATTCCAAAGTGGCCAAATTTTATTCACTACATTTTTTTGATTCATAAATAAAACATTTTGTTAAAGTTTTGTCTCGATGTAAATAAGATGAGCTTCATTGATTCATCCAGGCCTGTTGAGATTTCTATAAATTTTGATAAATGATTTCTCTGTGAATTTCCACAGGATTCAAAAAGGTGAATCTTCTGATAAATTCCACAGGATATCATCAAAAACCTCTACTTGAAGGTTAAACGTCCAGAATCTCAATATGATTGCTACAATTGACAATTCCTGACTTCTGTAGAGCTACGAAACTGGTCATCTAATATTGTCTACAAAAAAGGGAATAGCACTGCTGACTTTTTTAGTTTTGTGCGTTAAACATCTTAGTACATCTTACGGTCGTCTTGATGACAAAACGATTAACTTTAAAATTTCTTTTGGAATTTTCCAAGCCATCCTTGAGTGTTCCTAATAGAAAGTTTTCCAGATTTTTCAATCAATTTCATCCATAAGGAGTTTGTTCGTAATTTCGTTTGTAATATTATCGGGGATTTGTATCGTTTTCATTTCTAACGAAATTCCAGGAATTTTGACCACCACATAAAAGGCCATCCCTCAAATAATCTCCAAAATACATGCCTTCAAAATTTTCTCAGTAGGTTTTTTCAATAATTCTTTCAAGAATAACTCAATGCTCGATCCTGGAACTTTTAATGTTTTTTAAATGATTAACAAATGTCTCCTGAAATGCCTTAAAAGTCCTCTTCTAGAAATCGCAGAACGGTTTAATTGACGACTAATCATTTATTTCTTCAGGAATCATTGTCGAACATTAATTAATGAATTTCTTGGGATTCCCTCCAACTTTTTCAGGATTTTTTCAAACAAATAGGTGAATTATCAATTTCTCTAAGAGTTCATCTTTTTTATAAACACATAAATGTGTACAGGATTTTTTAAAACATATTCTTTCTCAATTTCTTTCAAGAATATTTCGTAAAATTCTCACACAAATTTCCCAGGTAATAGTCGCAACTGTTTTTCACATTCTTTCCTATTCATTAATTTATATTCGTCAAGAGGAATACCGTTTTGATTCATATTACGGACAGCTTCAAATTCCGGACACTCTCGTTTGTATGGGAAACATTTCACACGAAATGTTTCAATTTTCGCCGTCCAAAAGTTCTCATTTTCGAGGCTCGTTTTATTAGGTTTTTTCCATAAATATCATTGCAAATTTATAATGCCCAACTACCTTAGACGTCTCTTAAGTGGTTGAACGATTTCAATTGATGATTTGACTGTTCCATTAATGATTATCATGAGCTGTCCGTAATTCGAATCAAAGCGTCCGGAATATGAGGCAAAAGTGAGGGAGCGTCCGGAATAAGAATCATGAAAAGGCCACACGTTTTGATTTATTTAAAATTATTCAAGTTGCGGACGCGTATTCTTTACCCACCATCCGAAAGTTAAGGGCTTCCGACGCTCGATAACGCTAAAAAATCATACAGAATGATTTATTTTGTATGGTCCATGCTGGGTTATACTTCACTGAGGCCTTAAGTGTCCGTAATATGAATCAAAACGGTACAAAGTTTTCAGCAGAGACGAATTTGCAAATAACCTGTTCATATTCTTGGCCATTGTAGTTCATAGCATGCTTTGCAGAAATCACAAAAATATGGAAACACGTGATCAGTTTTATGGTGTAAATCCAGCATGCTTGATTGTGTGATTTTGAACTTAGGTACCATTTATATAGAAATGTTTCAGTTCCCTGCTCATGTTCTATTCTGAACACGCTGCAAATTGTGTCCTGTTCAAAAGCCAAGCTCATGTGCTGTTCAAAATGCATCCCTGGTGTTCAGTGTTCTTCCGAGTTTTTTCAATTCAATTTAACAATGCAATATTTTTTTAATGGTCAAATTATGAACGTAGTGGTCAATTCAATAATTCAATTAGTTTTAATGTATTTATTTTGGCGAATGAAGATTTATATCGTGATGGCTCAGTCTGTTATTTTTTTTTAACTTGCAGTATACATCAAGCTCAATAATCTCAATCCGTGTTGCAATCTTGCTAAAACTCACGAATAAATTTCCTCTACAATTTAATTAATTCTAACATCAATCCTGCTGATAAAACTAATATTCATTGAAAAAATTTCATCAGATTCTTCGAATACTACTCCTTGCTGTTTCTTCAAAGAAATTGTTTGGGAATTTCCTTACATTTCACTGGTTCTGTAGCAACATTTTCACAAATTTGTAAGAGAATGTTCTAGAGAAATCCTTTAGAGATTTTCCCAGGTTTCCTTTTTATGACAATTTATTTTTAATTTTCATAGATCGTAGATAGGAACTTATTTAACACTTATTTCAGATACTCCTTCAGCAATTCGTCCAAGGACAAAAATTAGTTCTGTGTTTACTAACATTTTGTTTTTGAATTCATTAGGGCACAAACTTTACTGTAAATTATTCATGAGTTCCACTATCATTTCCTTCAGCGAATGTTTCAGTATCTCATTCTGGGACTCTCTATGAAGTTTTTTTTAGAATATGTACTTTTTTTTTGAAAAAAAAACCTTCTGTATTTTACTGTTGTATTATAAAGATTGATTTATAACATACTGTTCGGTTTACTTTTTAATATTCATCCTATGAATTTGGAAAATCTATCATCTATTCCAATATGTTGATGTATATAATTTAAAGCTATTAGAAATTTCAACCTCCTTTGATTTTGAATACTATGCCGTCCTCTCGGTGAGGCGTTACACATAAAAGACATACATTTAATAATTCTGTAGAATTTTTTTCTGAGGTTCTAAGAATTTGTTTTAAGTTTTGCAAATTACACCAAGGATGTGCCTAAAAATGTATCCAGGATTTTTTCTTGGGAACTCTGCAGGAGTTTCTGGAGGTAAACCACATGAATTTAAAGAACTCCACCGAAATTCCAGCAGGAACTCTTCAAGAATTCCTGGAGAAACTTCGCAAGAATTATGGAAGGAACTCTACAGGTTCTTGATTCATTTTACGCACCACGATATTTTCATACTATGAATAAAACAAGTATTGCCCTTGATTGCCGACATACAAAAGATTAAATTAAATACACTTGAACAATAAATGCTCTGGGTTCGTCGTTTAATTTTCAGGCAAATGCTGACCTAATATCTCTACCAATACCCAAAACCGTAGCACTGTCCAACTATACCAAGTTACGGTAAAGATAGGCGTGGCCGAGAATAGCGAAGTTCATCGTTTTGGTATTGTTGTTTAAGATTGGATCAAATTTCACTCCCCAGTCTTGTTCCATATATTAATTGTATATCTAGGATCTTTAATCTACTTTCTACATTCTCGTTGAAAAAGGAATGCCAATGAAGATTTTCAAATAAGTCGGGGATAAAAGTTCGCTGATTGAAGTATAAGATATTGATATTTCTAAAGAAAAAACACTTCACCTGATATGTGCCAAAAATAGCACCAAACGAAATACCCAATATAATTCTTCACAAAATCTGTGTAAAACATATTTTTGCGTGTTTCTACTACGTGATCAATTACTTTTTTATTGGCTTTGTTTATGTAATGACATTATAGCTAAAACTACAAATTTTTACATCGTATCTCATCATATAGACTATTTGAAAATGAATTTGGGTTGACAGTTGGCAAATCCAAACCACCATATAGTTGAAAACAATAAATTTGAATCCAGCTGAACAACCTAAAACTATATTCTATTTTGAGTTACTACTTTATTTTTAAAACAAACATAAATAAACTCTATTTTTTCTGTTAAAATTCGATGCCATTTTGAAGACATGACAAGTTTCTTAATAAATCTGTGTTGACTCAAATTGTTCTAGTATTTTAAGTACTATATTTTTTATACTGAAATGGTTTTCACTTCCATTTAATAGTAAAAAATAGTTAGGTAGATGAAAAACCGAATTAAGCACTATACCATTTAATTCCACTAGAGTTTGTATCTTTTGATAGATACGCGTATTTGTCGAACGATACAAACTGTAGTGGAATTAATTGGTATAGTACTAAATTCGGGTTTTCATCTACTTCTAGATATTCTTCTAAACAGCTCAAAGATTTATTTTCAAAATATAGTTGTTTTTCAAAGTATTCATTCAATATAGAAGTGAGTTGAATTTCCGAAAATATTTGTTGATTGCGTTTACGATAATTTTTTTTAGATGTGGTTCATAGTACTGTAAAATGGCGTAACATCTTTAAGTGAGGTAACACTGAATGGTAGAATGATATAATAATCTGATTGCACTTTCATACCTCACAAGAATTTCATGAACAATATAAACCAGATAGTAGATTTTTTTACTTAAAATGGAATCACCGGAGTCGGTTTAGTCATGCACATGTTTCTGTTTTTTTTTTCATCAATAAACACTTAGACAATTTCTTACCATTCAAGCTTCTTCGGTGTTTTTTTTGTGATCTTAAGGAGGCAGGATGAGACATTCATTTGTGAATTTAAAAACCTGTTTTTTTCGTTCAAAATCATGAGAATTTATATGAAAATGTGTCCACTGGATTCAATTCTCCAACCGAAACACAGTGAACACATGTTCATCCAATTATAATTATAATAATTAATATAATATAATAGTTTAGTTTTGAACGTTAAGGAAGCAGGATTTGTCATTGATTTCGGAATTTTCAAAAGCAGTTTTGTCGTACAAAATCAATGTATCTTAAAATTTTTAATATATTTTGACCATCAAAATAAAGAATACTTTATGTAGTACCAATTTTTGTAAAACAACACTTGCTTGAAACATATTAGACTTGCATTATTGGCTTTAGGTGATAAAATGTTTTTAAGTATCAAAATCCGATCAATTTTTCCTCTAATAAGGAGCAATTATAAGCTATAGAAAGTTAGAAAAACATTTAAACTTTATTTTTTTAACAATTTATGATAAATGTACGAATTCCTATGATTTAAACTTGTGCATCGAACCAATCCAATTGTATAAAAACGGCACACAATTTTACTCAATGTTACCAACTTGTGATGGTTGCGTAAAAATGAAACTAACGTTCTGTTATGATCTTAAGCATATAGTCAGTTCAAAAATTGTTACTGCAAATATTTTGAGTCTAAAATACAATTGAAATTCTTCTTTTCCTTGATATACAAATTTTTATTATTTTAGAATATTTATTTAAACATATAGGTTCAAAACATAGAAGATCGTTCATTTTGAACGATAACTAATCATAATCATCAAGTAATTAGGACCTCTCTTAATAGCATTTAAGATCAACATCAACCTTTCTTAAATTAGAATTTAAGATTAACATCACACAATTTTGTCAGCTAGGAAAGTTATTCAAATTTCGCTATTTTTTTAAATTTGCTCTAAAAGATAGAATGCTTAAAATACAAGCAATCATGAAAATGAGATTTTTTTGTTCGAAATCTGAAGTATAGTTGATTGGTAACACACTGTTCTTCGTGAGAGATCCATTCATTCAATATTAACCCGCATTAAAATACACTTTGAATGTTTTTCATTAAATTGGTCGCCGTTAAGTCAGAGGGGACCAAGTACAAAACTTGGAAAAATTGGATTATTCTCTCATTATATGCGAAATTACCTTACCTACGTTAAACTTTGATCAGATTTGAAGAATGCTGTAAACTGCAAGAGATATGTTATAAATTTACTTTGGATGATCAAAAAAAATCGATAAAAGTGTGCAGTCAGAGTGGACCGAGTGCTTATTACCATAACAGCGAAAATGATCAGCGCGATGAGGAATGCGAGGAAATGAAAAACATCGAATCATTCTTTTACTTATCCATCAGTAGAAATTCATAAATATTACTTAATTCGATGCATTTGATTTTGATTTTTGACCATTTACCATATTCGGATGGGTGGTCAGAAATTGCAACAAATTCTGTGCAGACAGAGCGGACCAAGTGTTGAAAAGCAATAAAATGATTAATTATTGCATTTTTTTACTAAATGTCAGAGTCCGATAGAAGTTTATGGTAGTACTATGGTGTATGTATGGCATGTCATAAGACCCGTTTATCGGACCAGCATATTTAGGTCGGTACTCAAAATTTTCACTTGGTACACTCTGACTGAACGCATATTTGAATGTTTCTGGTCTTCAATGCTCTGACCCTACGAAACCTTAATTTTCAAGCTATCGTAATGCCACTGATTTCGGTATTTACTATATGGATGATTTAAGAATTTACGATACTGGTGTCGAAGGGTCTTGATAATCTGTTCATCTTAGAGATATGCACCCAATTTGACCATGCAAGCATTAAATGATTGTTATATTCCAAGAAATTGTTCAGTCAGAGTGAACCAACTCACTGAACGGTGTTCTTTAGTTCAGCCAGAGTGGACCAAGTACACATAGTTCATCAAAAAATCGTTCTATTAGAGGTTTGGATTATGATTTTTCATGATTATCACTTCACATTATATTGTTTGAAAGTAACACAAAGACGTGTTGGAATATTGAACCAAAATTTAAACAAGTTAAAAAATTATAGAGTGTTAGACTTTAAACCCATTTTTCTCAAAATATCAAAAATGTCACTTGGTCCACTCTGACTTAACGCCGACCAAACATAATTCAGAAAAAGTTTTCATTTTTTTTTTAGATTTAAAACAATGGGTTGATCAAATATTTGATGATTTCTAGTTAACATTACGTCAATATTCTTAAATAATATTTCAGCTAGAACTTGTGTCGTGCTTGAGAAGCAGTCTATTGCTTATAGGTCAAATTCATAGTTGATCGAGAAATTTATCGCTATAATCTAAAGATGTCCGTCAAGCAAGTAGCTACGTTTTCAACTTCAAATAATCCAATCCACAGATTATATCCTCCAGAAGATCTACACTCCCGTGCATAAGTTTGGGTTCACCCCCTAAAAAACATACAAAAGTTTTCAGTCCATATCTCTGGGATTACACGTCTAATTGAAACTCTCTAAGCCGCATTCGAAAGGCAAAGAGTTATTCTAGTTCGTATGTATTTTTCCAAAAACATTTTTTGAATTTTATATATTATTTTTTTACTCAAAGTTGTAACATTTTTCAAAAAACACAATGAAAAAACATAGCTTTTACGATTCTAATGACACATTGTTTTAAAATTTTGGTCGATCCAATGCTGAGGAAATTGGCTATGTTTTTCCAGTGTATTTTTTGAAAAATGTCACAACTTTAAGTAAAAATTTTGCACACAAAATTCAAAAAAAGTTTTTGCAAAATTACATACGAAGTAAGAATAACTCTTTGCCTTTCGAAAAGAGTTTCAATTGGACGTGTAATCCCAGAGGTCCATATCTCAACACTTTTGAAGGTTTATTAGGGGGTGAACCCAAACTTATGCACGGGAGTGCTGCAAACATTGCTGCAAACATTGCTCAATACAATAGTAGCTTCAACAAAATCAAGGAATTATTTTTACAAATTATAGACGCAACTTAAATTTTCAAACGAATGTTTTGGTTATTCCTGGAATCCACATTTTTCTCGCAATGCGTTATATAAAAATCAAATTTCATCAGTTTGTTAGAAATACTAGTTTTACATCAATTTGAAAAAGTTAACTTAAATTTATGTTTAAGCAGAATTAAAATGTCTTTCCAAACTGTTGTCCAGTTTTGATCCTAGAATGTCAATCAATGAACCTTTCAGCAATAGCAAAATCAATCGGAATCTCATTTATCGTACACTCATATACAATTAGGATTTTCAGAAGAAAACAAGCCGAAACACAAAAATCTCATGGGGATTAATTTGATGATAAAGGCGGCGCAGCCGAGAAATTTTCAATATCATGTCGTTCCATACCAAAAACTCGTTCCTAAATTTTCGGCACTGGGGGGTTAATCCTAAACCAACACCACCAACCTCCACCTCTGGGTATGCCAATGCACTTGGTCAAAGTTATGGTTCACTAACTTAAATCTTGAAATTATGAATAACTTATAAAAAAAATCCGCGGTTGTGGAATATATCTTCATGACAAAAAGAAACACTTTATATGTAGAAATAAAATATATGAATTTTGTTACATTTCAATGAAAGTTTTATCTTTTCAAGATGCCTCTGATTTTAACATTTGTAACAAATGTATGCCCTAGACTGAAGATGAGCAATTCAATCATGCTTTAAATAAAATTGTCTTTGGCGTCAACACAATATTTATAATCTCCAAAATCATGGTTGTTTAAAAATACATTATCTGCCTTTAGATGCATGAATTCCAGTACTTAGTTGCAAAAAATGATTGATATTGAAGGTAAACTTTCCCCAAACATTTGCAAAAATAAAAATACAGAATAACCTTTTAAAGTGAGGTTTTCGGGTTTAAATCGCTTGCCATAAACCTAATTATCTAATAAGAATCAGGATTGCATAGCAGTACAATAATCAAAAACGCCTAAAGGTCGACTACTGTTAATGTTTGCAAGTATTATCAAAAAAATGTATGTTGTAATGTTCCAACCATTAACAAAGAAAAAATGCTATTAGAAGAATACGTACCAATCGAAAATATCGAAATTCACAAATGAATCGCTATTTCAATAAGACCAACAAAAGCCTAAACAATCATTATCAATATTTATAAAATTAAACATAAGTTCAGTTCAGTTCAGTGCAGTGAAGTGATCAAAACTGAATATAAACGAATTTTTGATTTGGAGTTTGGGGTGGCACGTGCCCCCCCGTGCCCCCCTTTGTCTACGCCAATGCAGCCTGGTTGTTTTTTTGAAAATGTGTATTTGAGTAAGAGTACTTTGGCGTACATAGTGTAACTTCTGGCACCAAAACGAACTCATTTAAAATTTTTATAATTTTTCTGGCGCCAATAGTGTAACTTCTGGTACCAAAACGAACTCCTTAATTATTTTTATAATTTTTCTGGCGCCAATAGTGTAACTTCTGGCACCAAAACGAACTCATTTAAAATTTTTATAATTTTTCTGGCGCCAATAATGTATTTTCTGTGCAGTGAAGTGATCAAAACTGAATATAAACGAATTTTTGATTTGGAGTTTGGGGGGGCACGTGCCCCCCCGTGCCCCCCTTTGTCTACGCCAATGCAGCCTGGTTGTTTTTTTGAAAATGTGTATTTGAGTAAGAGTACTTTGGCGTACATAGTGTAACTTCTGGCACCAAAACGAACTCATTTATAATTTTTATATTTTTTCTGGCGCCAATAGTGTAACTTCTGGTACCAAAACGAACTCATTAATGATTTTTATAATTTTTCTGGCGCCAATAGTGTAACTTCTGGTACCAAAACGAACTCATTTAAAATTTTTATAATTTTTCTGGCGCCAATAGTGTAACTTCTGGTACCAAAACGAACTCATTTATAATTTTTATAATTTTTCTGGCGCCAATAGTGTAACTTCTGGTACCAAAACGAACTCCTTAATTATTTTTATAATTTTTCTGGCGCCAATAGTGTAACTTCTGGCACCAAAACGAACTCATTTAAAATTTTTATAATTTTTCTGGCGCCAATAATGTATTTTCTGTGCAGTGAAGTGATCAAAACTGAATATAAACGAATTTTTGATTTGGAGTTTGGGGGGGCACGTGCCCCCCCGTGCCCCCCTTTGTCTACGCCAATGCAGCCTGGTTGTTTTTTTGAAAATGTGTATTTGAGTAAGAGTACTTTGGCGTACATAGTGTAACTTCTGGCACCAAAACGAACTCATTTATAATTTTTATATTTTTTCTGGCGCCAATAGTGTAACTTCTGGTACCAAAACGAACTCATTAATGATTTTTATAATTTTTCTGGCGCCAATAGTGTAACTTCTGGTACCAAAACGAACTCATTTAAAATTTTTATAATTTTTCTGGCGCCAATAGTGTAACTTCTGGTACCAAAACGAACTCATTTATAATTTTTATAATTTTTCTGGCGCCAATAGTGTAACTTCTGGTACCAAAACGAACTCGTTAATGATTTTTATAATTTTTCTGGCGCCAATAGTGTAACTTCTGGCACCAAAACGAACTCATTTAAAATTTTTATAATTTTTCTGGCGCCAATAATGTATTTTCTGTGCAGTGAAGTGATCAAAACTGAATATAAACGAATTTTTGATTTGGAGTTTGGGGGGGCACGTGCCCCCCCGTGCCCCCCTTTGTCTACGCCAATGCAGCCTGGTTGTTTTTTTGAAAATGTGTATTTGAGTAAGAGTACTTTGGCGTACATAGTGTAACTTCTGGCACCAAAACGAACTCATTTAAAATTTTTATAATTTTTCTGGCGCCAATAGTGTAACTTCTGGTACCAAAACGAACTCCTTAATTATTTTTATAATTTTTCTGGCGCCAATAGTGTAACTTCTGGCACCAAAACGAACTCATTTAAAATTTTTATAATTTTTCTGGCGCCAATAATGTATTTTCTGTGCAGTGAAGTGATCAAAACTGAATATAAACGAATTTTTGATTTGGAGTTTGGGGGGGCACGTGCCCCCCCGTGCCCCCCTTTGTCTACGCCAATGCAGCCTGGTTGTTTTTTTGAAAATGTGTATTTGAGTAAGAGTACTTTGGCGTACATAGTGTAACTTCTGGCACCAAAACGAACTCATTTATAATTTTTATATTTTTTCTGGCGCCAATAGTGTAACTTCTGGTACCAAAACGAACTCATTAATGATTTTTATAATTTTTCTGGCGCCAATAGTGTAACTTCTGGTACCAAAACGAACTCATTTAAAATTTTTATAATTTTTCTGGCGCCAATAGTGTAACTTCTGGTACCAAAACGAACTCATTTATAATTTTTATAATTTTTCTGGCGCCAATAGTGTAACTTCTGGTACCAAAACGAACTCGTTAATGATTTTTATAATTTTTCTGGCGCCAATAGTGTAACTTCTGGCACCAAAACGAACTCATTTAAAATTTTTATAATTTTTCTGGCGCCAATAATGTATTTTCTGTGCAGTGAAGTGATCAAAACTGAATATAAACGAATTTTTGATTTGGAGTTTGGGGGGGCACGTGCCCCCCCGTGCCCCCCTTTGTCTACGCCAATGCAGCCTGGTTGTTTTTTTGAAAATGTGTATTTGAGTAAGAGTACTTTGGCGTACATAGTGTAACTTCTGGCACCAAAACGAACTCATTTAAAATTTTTATAATTTTTCTGGCGCCAATAGTGTAACTTCTGGTACCAAAACGAACTCCTTAATTATTTTTATAATTTTTCTGGCGCCAATAGTGTAACTTCTGGCACCAAAACGAACTCATTTAAAATTTTTATAATTTTTCTGGCGCCAATAATGTATTTTCTGTGCAGTGAAGTGATCAAAACTGAATATAAACGAATTTTTGATTTGGAGTTTGGGGGGGCACGTGCCCCCCCGTGCCCCCCTTTGTCTACGCCAATGCAGCCTGGTTGTTTTTTTGAAAATGTGTATTTGAGTAAGAGTACTTTGGCGTACATAGTGTAACTTCTGGCACCAAAACGAACTCATTTAAAATTTTTATATTTTTTCTGGCGCCAATAGTGTAACTTCTGGTACCAAAACGAACTCCTTAATTATTTTTATAATTTTTCTGGCGCCAATAGTGTAACTTCTGGCACCAAAACGAACTCATTTAAAATTTTTATAATTTTTCTGGCGCCAATAATGTATTTTCTGTGCAGTGAAGTGATCAAAACTGAATATAAACGAATTTTTGATTTGGAGTTTGGGGGGGCACGTGCCCCCCCGTGCCCCCCTTTGTCTACGCCAATGCAGCCTGGTTGTTTTTTTGAAAATGTGTATTTGAGTAAGAGTACTTTGGCGTACATAGTGTAACTTCTGGCACCAAAACGAACTCATTTAAAATTTTTATAATTTTTCTGGCGCCAATAGTGTAACTTCTGGTACCAAAACGAACTCATTTATAATTTTTATAATTTTTGTGGCGCCAATAGTGTAACTTCTGGTACCAAAACGAACTCATTTATAATTTTTATAATTTTTCTGGCGCCAATAGTGTAACTTCTGGTACCAAAACGAACTCATTTAAAATTTTTATAATTTTTCTGGCGCCAATAATGTATTTTCTGTGCAGTGAAGTGATCAAAACTGAATATAAACGAATTTTTGATTTGGAGTTTGGGGGGGCACGTGCCCCCCCGTGCCCCCCTTTGTCTACGCCAATGCAGCCTGGTTGTTTTTTTGAAAATGTGTATTTGAGTAAGAGTACTTTGGCGTACATAGTGTAACTTCTGGCACCAAAACGAACTCATTTAAAATTTTTATAATT
The DNA here is from genome assembly GCF_002204515.2 of Aedes aegypti. NCBI lineage: Eukaryota > Metazoa > Arthropoda > Insecta > Diptera > Culicidae > Aedes > Aedes aegypti. The sequence goes on from NC_035108.1 coordinate 148,792,339, forward strand.
TTTCTGGCGCCAATAGTGTAACTTCTGGTACCAAAACGAACTCCTTAATTATTTTTATAATTTTTCTGGCGCCAATAGTGTAACTTCTGGCACCAAAACGAACTCATTTAAAATTTTTATAATTTTTCTGGCGCCAATAATGTATTTTCTGTGCAGTGAAGTGATCAAAACTGAATATAAACGAATTTTTGATTTGGAGTTTGGGGGGGCACGTGCCCCCCCGTGCCCCCCTTTGTCTACGCCAATGCAGCCTGGTTGTTTTTTTGAAAATGTGTATTTGAGTAAGAGTACTTTGGCGTACATAGTGTAACTTCTGGCACCAAAACGAACTCATTTAAAATTTTTATAATTTTTCTGGCGCCAATAGTGTAACTTCTGGTACCAAAACGAACTCATTTATAATTTTTATAATTTTTGTGGCGCCAATAGTGTAACTTCTGGTACCAAAACGAACTCATTTATAATTTTTATAATTTTTCTGGCGCCAATAGTGTAACTTCTGGTACCAAAACGAACTCATTTAAAATTTTTATAATTTTTCTGGCGCCAATAATGTATTTTCTGTGCAGTGAAGTGATCAAAACTGAATATAAACGAATTTTTGATTTGGAGTTTGGGGGGGCACGTGCCCCCCCGTGCCCCCCTTTGTCTACGCCAATGCAGCCTGGTTGTTTTTTTGAAAATGTGTATTTGAGTAAGAGTACTTTGGCGTACATAGTGTAACTTCTGGCACCAAAACGAACTCATTTATAATTTTTATATTTTTTCTGGCGCCAATAGTGTAACTTCTGGTACCAAAACGAACTCATTAATGATTTTTATAATTTTTCTGGCGCCAATAGTGTAACTTCTGGTACCAAAACGAACTCATTTAAAATTTTTATAATTTTTCTGGCGCCAATAGTGTAACTTCTGGTACCAAAACGAACTCATTTATAATTTTTATAATTTTTCTGGCGCCAATAGTGTAACTTCTGGTACCAAAACGAACTCGTTAATGATTTTTATAATTTTTCTGGCGCCAATAGTGTAACTTCTGGCACCAAAACGAACTCATTTAAAATTTTTATAATTTTTCTGGCGCCAATAATGTATTTTCTGTGCAGTGAAGTGATCAAAACTGAATATAAACGAATTTTTGATTTGGAGTTTGGGGGGGCACGTGCCCCCCCGTGCCCCCCTTTGTCTACGCCAATGCAGCCTGGTTGTTTTTTTGAAAATGTGTATTTGAGTAAGAGTACTTTGGCGTACATAGTGTAACTTCTGGCACCAAAACGAACTCATTTAAAATTTTTATAATTTTTCTGGCGCCAATAGTGTAACTTCTGGTACCAAAACGAACTCCTTAATTATTTTTATAATTTTTCTGGCGCCAATAGTGTAACTTCTGGCACCAAAACGAACTCATTTAAAATTTTTATAATTTTTCTGGCGCCAATAATGTATTTTCTGTGCAGTGAAGTGATCAAAACTGAATATAAACGAATTTTTGATTTGGAGTTTGGGGGGGCACGTGCCCCCCCGTGCCCCCCTTTGTCTACGCCAATGCAGCCTGGTTGTTTTTTTGAAAATGTGTATTTGAGTAAGAGTACTTTGGCGTACATAGTGTAACTTCTGGCACCAAAACGAACTCATTTAAAATTTTTATAATTTTTCTGGCGCCAATAGTGTAACTTCTGGTACCAAAACGAACTCCTTAATTATTTTTATAATTTTTCTGGCGCCAATAGTGTAACTTCTGGCACCAAAACGAACTCATTTAAAATTTTTATAATTTTTCTGGCGCCAATAATGTATTTTCTGTGCAGTGAAGTGATCAAAACTGAATATAAACGAATTTTTGATTTGGAGTTTGGGGGGGCACGTGCCCCCCCGTGCCCCCCTTTGTCTACGCCAATGCAGCCTGGTTGTTTTTTTGAAAATGTGTATTTGAGTAAGAGTACTTTGGCGTACATAGTGTAACTTCTGGCACCAAAACGAACTCATTTATAATTTTTATATTTTTTCTGGCGCCAATAGTGTAACTTCTGGTACCAAAACGAACTCATTAATGATTTTTATAATTTTTCTGGCGCCAATAGTGTAACTTCTGGTACCAAAACGAACTCATTTAAAATTTTTATAATTTTTCTGGCGCCAATAGTGTAACTTCTGGTACCAAAACGAACTCATTTATAATTTTTATAATTTTTCTGGCGCCAATAGTGTAACTTCTGGTACCAAAACGAACTCGTTAATGATTTTTATAATTTTTCTGGCGCCAATAGTGTAACTTCTGGCACCAAAACGAACTCATTTAAAATTTTTATAATTTTTCTGGCGCCAATAATGTATTTTCTGTGCAGTGAAGTGATCAAAACTGAATATAAACGAATTTTTGATTTGGAGTTTGGGGGGGCACGTGCCCCCCCGTGCCCCCCTTTGTCTACGCCAATGCAGCCTGGTTGTTTTTTTGAAAATGTGTATTTGAGTAAGAGTACTTTGGCGTACATAGTGTAACTTCTGGCACCAAAACGAACTCATTTAAAATTTTTATAATTTTTCTGGCGCCAATAGTGTAACTTCTGGTACCAAAACGAACTCCTTAATTATTTTTATAATTTTTCTGGCGCCAATAGTGTAACTTCTGGCACCAAAACGAACTCATTTAAAATTTTTATAATTTTTCTGGCGCCAATAATGTATTTTCTGTGCAGTGAAGTGATCAAAACTGAATATAAACGAATTTTTGATTTGGAGTTTGGGGGGGCACGTGCCCCCCCGTGCCCCCCTTTGTCTACGCCAATGCAGCCTGGTTGTTTTTTTGAAAATGTGTATTTGAGTAAGAGTACTTTGGCGTACATAGTGTAACTTCTGGCACCAAAACGAACTCATTTATAATTTTTATATTTTTTCTGGCGCCAATAGTGTAACTTCTGGTACCAAAACGAACTCATTAATGATTTTTATAATTTTTCTGGCGCCAATAGTGTAACTTCTGGTACCAAAACGAACTCATTTAAAATTTTTATAATTTTTCTGGCGCCAATAGTGTAACTTCTGGTACCAAAACGAACTCATTTATAATTTTTATAATTTTTCTGGCGCCAATAGTGTAACTTCTGGTACCAAAACGAACTCGTTAATGATTTTTATAATTTTTCTGGCGCCAATAGTGTAACTTCTGGCACCAAAACGAACTCATTTAAAATTTTTATAATTTTTCTGGCGCCAATAATGTATTTTCTGTGCAGTGAAGTGATCAAAACTGAATATAAACGAATTTTTGATTTGGAGTTTGGGGGGGCACGTGCCCCCCCGTGCCCCCCTTTGTCTACGCCAATGCAGCCTGGTTGTTTTTTTGAAAATGTGTATTTGAGTAAGAGTACTTTGGCGTACATAGTGTAACTTCTGGCACCAAAACGAACTCATTTAAAATTTTTATAATTTTTCTGGCGCCAATAGTGTAACTTCTGGTACCAAAACGAACTCCTTAATTATTTTTATAATTTTTCTGGCGCCAATAGTGTAACTTCTGGCACCAAAACGAACTCATTTAAAATTTTTATAATTTTTCTGGCGCCAATAATGTATTTTCTGTGCAGTGAAGTGATCAAAACTGAATATAAACGAATTTTTGATTTGGAGTTTGGGGGGGCACGTGCCCCCCCGTGCCCCCCTTTGTCTACGCCAATGCAGCCTGGTTGTTTTTTTGAAAATGTGTATTTGAGTAAGAGTACTTTGGCGTACATAGTGTAACTTCTGGCACCAAAACGAACTCATTTATAATTTTTATATTTTTTCTGGCGCCAATAGTGTAACTTCTGGTACCAAAACGAACTCATTAATGATTTTTATAATTTTTCTGGCGCCAATAGTGTAACTTCTGGTACCAAAACGAACTCATTTAAAATTTTTATAATTTTTCTGGCGCCAATAGTGTAACTTCTGGTACCAAAACGAACTCATTTATAATTTTTATAATTTTTCTGGCGCCAATAGTGTAACTTCTGGTACCAAAACGAACTCGTTAATGATTTTTATAATTTTTCTGGCGCCAATAGTGTAACTTCTGGCACCAAAACGAACTCATTTAAAATTTTTATAATTTTTCTGGCGCCAATAATGTATTTTCTGTGCAGTGAAGTGATCAAAACTGAATATAAACGAATTTTTGATTTGGAGTTTGGGGGGGCACGTGCCCCCCCGTGCCCCCCTTTGTCTACGCCAATGCAGCCTGGTTGTTTTTTTGAAAATGTGTATTTGAGTAAGAGTACTTTGGCGTACATAGTGTAACTTCTGGCACCAAAACGAACTCATTTAAAATTTTTATAATTTTTCTGGCGCCAATAGTGTAACTTCTGGTACCAAAACGAACTCCTTAATTATTTTTATAATTTTTCTGGCGCCAATAGTGTAACTTCTGGCACCAAAACGAACTCATTTAAAATTTTTATAATTTTTCTGGCGCCAATAATGTATTTTCTGTGCAGTGAAGTGATCAAAACTGAATATAAACGAATTTTTGATTTGGAGTTTGGGGGGGCACGTGCCCCCCCGTGCCCCCCTTTGTCTACGCCAATGCAGCCTGGTTGTTTTTTTGAAAATGTGTATTTGAGTAAGAGTACTTTGGCGTACATAGTGTAACTTCTGGCACCAAAACGAACTCATTTATAATTTTTATATTTTTTCTGGCGCCAATAGTGTAACTTCTGGTACCAAAACGAACTCATTAATGATTTTTATAATTTTTCTGGCGCCAATAGTGTAACTTCTGGTACCAAAACGAACTCATTTAAAATTTTTATAATTTTTCTGGCGCCAATAGTGTAACTTCTGGTACCAAAACGAACTCATTTATAATTTTTATAATTTTTCTGGCGCCAATAGTGTAACTTCTGGTACCAAAACGAACTCGTTAATGATTTTTATAATTTTTCTGGCGCCAATAGTGTAACTTCTGGCACCAAAACGAACTCATTTAAAATTTTTATAATTTTTCTGGCGCCAATAATGTATTTTCTGTGCAGTGAAGTGATCAAAACTGAATATAAACGAATTTTTGATTTGGAGTTTGGGGGGGCACGTGCCCCCCCGTGCCCCCCTTTGTCTACGCCAATGCAGCCTGGTTGTTTTTTTGAAAATGTGTATTTGAGTAAGAGTACTTTGGCGTACATAGTGTAACTTCTGGCACCAAAACGAACTCATTTAAAATTTTTATAATTTTTCTGGCGCCAATAGTGTAACTTCTGGTACCAAAACGAACTCCTTAATTATTTTTATAATTTTTCTGGCGCCAATAGTGTAACTTCTGGCACCAAAACGAACTCATTTAAAATTTTTATAATTTTTCTGGCGCCAATAATGTATTTTCTGTGCAGTGAAGTGATCAAAACTGAATATAAACGAATTTTTGATTTGGAGTTTGGGGGGGCACGTGCCCCCCCGTGCCCCCCTTTGTCTACGCCAATGCAGCCTGGTTGTTTTTTTGAAAATGTGTATTTGAGTAAGAGTACTTTGGCGTACATAGTGTAACTTCTGGCACCAAAACGAACTCATTTATAATTTTTATATTTTTTCTGGCGCCAATAGTGTAACTTCTGGTACCAAAACGAACTCATTAATGATTTTTATAATTTTTCTGGCGCCAATAGTGTAACTTCTGGTACCAAAACGAACTCATTTAAAATTTTTATAATTTTTCTGGCGCCAATAGTGTAACTTCTGGTACCAAAACGAACTCATTTATAATTTTTATAATTTTTCTGGCGCCAATAGTGTAACTTCTGGTACCAAAACGAACTCGTTAATGATTTTTATAATTTTTCTGGCGCCAATAGTGTAACTTCTGGCACCAAAACGAACTCATTTAAAATTTTTATAATTTTTCTGGCGCCAATAATGTATTTTCTGTGCAGTGAAGTGATCAAAACTGAATATAAACGAATTTTTGATTTGGAGTTTGGGGGGGCACGTGCCCCCCCGTGCCCCCCTTTGTCTACGCCAATGCAGCCTGGTTGTTTTTTTGAAAATGTGTATTTGAGTAAGAGTACTTTGGCGTACATAGTGTAACTTCTGGCACCAAAACGAACTCATTTAAAATTTTTATAATTTTTCTGGCGCCAATAGTGTAACTTCTGGTACCAAAACGAACTCCTTAATTATTTTTATAATTTTTCTGGCGCCAATAGTGTAACTTCTGGCACCAAAACGAACTCATTTAAAATTTTTATAATTTTTCTGGCGCCAATAATGTATTTTCTGTGCAGTGAAGTGATCAAAACTGAATATAAACGAATTTTTGATTTGGAGTTTGGGGGGGCACGTGCCCCCCCGTGCCCCCCTTTGTCTACGCCAATGCAGCCTGGTTGTTTTTTTGAAAATGTGTATTTGAGTAAGAGTACTTTGGCGTACATAGTGTAACTTCTGGCACCAAAACGAACTCATTTATAATTTTTATATTTTTTCTGGCGCCAATAGTGTAACTTCTGGTACCAAAACGAACTCATTAATGATTTTTATAATTTTTCTGGCGCCAATAGTGTAACTTCTGGTACCAAAACGAACTCATTTAAAATTTTTATAATTTTTCTGGCGCCAATAGTGTAACTTCTGGTACCAAAACGAACTCATTTATAATTTTTATAATTTTTCTGGCGCCAATAGTGTAACTTCTGGTACCAAAACGAACTCGTTAATGATTTTTATAATTTTTCTGGCGCCAATAGTGTAACTTCTGGCACCAAAACGAACTCATTTAAAATTTTTATAATTTTTCTGGCGCCAATAATGTATTTTCTGTGCAGTGAAGTGATCAAAACTGAATATAAACGAATTTTTGATTTGGAGTTTGGGGGGGCACGTGCCCCCCCGTGCCCCCCTTTGTCTACGCCAATGCAGCCTGGTTGTTTTTTTGAAAATGTGTATTTGAGTAAGAGTACTTTGGCGTACATAGTGTAACTTCTGGCACCAAAACGAACTCATTTAAAATTTTTATAATTTTTCTGGCGCCAATAGTGTAACTTCTGGTACCAAAACGAACTCCTTAATTATTTTTATAATTTTTCTGGCGCCAATAGTGTAACTTCTGGCACCAAAACGAACTCATTTAAAATTTTTATAATTTTTCTGGCGCCAATAATGTATTTTCTGTGCAGTGAAGTGATCAAAACTGAATATAAACGAATTTTTGATTTGGAGTTTGGGGGGGCACGTGCCCCCCCGTGCCCCCCTTTGTCTACGCCAATGCAGCCTGGTTGTTTTTTTGAAAATGTGTATTTGAGTAAGAGTACTTTGGCGTACATAGTGTAACTTCTGGCACCAAAACGAACTCATTTATAATTTTTATATTTTTTCTGGCGCCAATAGTGTAACTTCTGGTACCAAAACGAACTCATTAATGATTTTTATAATTTTTCTGGCGCCAATAGTGTAACTTCTGGTACCAAAACGAACTCATTTAAAATTTTTATAATTTTTCTGGCGCCAATAGTGTAACTTCTGGTACCAAAACGAACTCATTTATAATTTTTATAATTTTTCTGGCGCCAATAGTGTAACTTCTGGTACCAAAACGAACTCGTTAATGATTTTTATAATTTTTCTGGCGCCAATAGTGTAACTTCTGGCACCAAAACGAACTCATTTAAAATTTTTATAATTTTTCTGGCGCCAATAATGTATTTTCTGTGCAGTGAAGTGATCAAAACTGAATATAAACGAATTTTTGATTTGGAGTTTGGGGGGGCACGTGCCCCCCCGTGCCCCCCTTTGTCTACGCCAATGCAGCCTGGTTGTTTTTTTGAAAATGTGTATTTGAGTAAGAGTACTTTGGCGTACATAGTGTAACTTCTGGCACCAAAACGAACTCATTTAAAATTTTTATAATTTTTCTGGCGCCAATAGTGTAACTTCTGGTACCAAAACGAACTCCTTAATTATTTTTATAATTTTTCTGGCGCCAATAGTGTAACTTCTGGCACCAAAACGAACTCATTTAAAATTTTTATAATTTTTCTGGCGCCAATAATGTATTTTCTGTGCAGTGAAGTGATCAAAACTGAATATAAACGAATTTTTGATTTGGAGTTTGGGGGGGCACGTGCCCCCCCGTGCCCCCCTTTGTCTACGCCAATGCAGCCTGGTTGTTTTTTTAAAAATTTGTATTTGAGTAAGAGTACTTTGGCGTTCATAGTGTAACTTCTGGCACCAAAACGAACTCATTTATAATTTTTATATTTTTTCTGGCGCCAATAGTGTAACTTCTGGTACCAAAACGAACTCATTAATGATTTTTATAATTTTTCTGGCGCCAATAGTGTAACTTCTGGCACCAAAACGAACTCATTTAAAATTTTTATAATTTTTCTGGCGCCAATAGTGTAACTTCTGGTACCAAAACGAACTCATTTATAATTTTTATAATTTTTCTGGCGCCAATAGTGTAACTTCTGGTACCAAAACGAACTCGTTAATGATTTTTATAATTTTTCTGGCGCCAATAGTGTAACTTCTGGCACCAAAACGAACTCATTTAAAATTTTTATAATTTTTCTGGCGCCAATAGTGTAACTTCTGGTACCAAAACGAACTCCTTAATTATTTTTATAATTTTTCTGGCGCCAATAGTGTAACTTCTGGCACCAAAACGAACTCATTTAAAATTTTTATAATTTTTCTGGCGCCAATAATGTATTTTCTGTGCAGTGAAGTGATCAAAACTGAATATAAACGAATTTTTGATTTGGAGTTTGGGGGGGCACGTGCCCCCCCGTGCCCCCCTTTGTCTACGCCAATGCAGCCTGGTTGTTTTTTTTAAAAATGTGTATTTGAGTAAGAGTACTTTGGCGTACATAGTGTAACTTCTGGCACCAAAACGAACTCATTTATAATTTTTATATTTTTTCTGGCGCCAATAGTGTAACTTCTGGTACCAAAACGAACTCATTAATGATTTTTATAATTTTTCTGGCGCCAATAGTGTAACTTCTGGTACCAAAACGAACTCATTTAAAATTTTTATAATTTTTCTGGCGCCAATAGTGTAACTTCTGGTACCAAAACGAACTCATTTATAATTTTTATAATTTTTCTGGCGCCAATAGTGTAACTTCTGGTACCAAAACGAACTCGTTAATGATTTTTATAATTTTTCTGGCGCCAATAGTGTAACTTCTGGCACCAAAACGAACTCATTTAAAATTTTTATAATTTTTCTGGCGCCAATAGTGTAACTTCTGGTACCAAAACGAACTCCTTAATTATTTTTATAATTTTTCTGGCGCCAATAGTGTAACTTCTGGCACCAAAACGAACTCATTTAAAATTTTTATAATTTTTCTGGCGCCAATAATGTATTTTCTGTGCAGTGAAGTGATCAAAACTGAATATAAACGAATTTTTGATTTGGAGTTTGGGGGGGCACGTGCCCCCCGTGCCCCCCTTTGTCTACGCCAATGCAGCCTGGTTGTTTTTTTGAAAATGTGTATTTGAGTAAGAGTACTTTGGCGTACATAGTGTAACTTCTGGCACCAAAACGAACTCATTTATAATTTTTATATTTTTTTCTGGCGCCAATAGTGTAACTTCTGGTACCAAAACGAACTCATTAATGATTTTTATAATTTTTCTGGCGCCAATAGTGTAACTTCTGGTACCAAAACGAACTCATTTAAAATTTTTATAATTTTTCTGGCGCCAATAGTGTAACTTCTGGTACCAAAACGAACTCATTTATAATTTTTATAATTTTTCTGGCGCCAATAGTGTAACTTCTGGTGCCAAAACGAACTCGTTAATGATTTTTATAATTTTTCTGGCGCCAATAGTGTAACTTCTGGCACCAAAACGAACTCATTTAAAATTTTTATAATTTTTCTGGCGCCAATAATGTATTTTCTGTGCAGTGAAGTGATCAAAACTGAATATAAACGAATTTTTGATTTGGAGTTTGGGGGGGCACGTGCCCCCCCGTGCCCCCCTTTGTCTACGCCAATGCAGCCTGGTTGTTTTTTTGAAAATGTGTATTTGAGTAAGAGTACTTTGGCGTACATAGTGTAACTTCTGGCACCAAAACGAACTCATTTAAAATTTTTATAATTTTTCTGGCGCCAATAGTGTAACTTCTGGTACCAAAACGAACTCCTTAATTATTTTTATAATTTTTCTGGCGCCAATAGTGTAACTTCTGGCACCAAAACGAACTCATTTAAAATTTTTATAATTTTTCTGGCGCCAATAATGTATTTTCTGTGCAGTGAAGTGATCAAAACTGAATATAAACGAATTTTTGATTTGGAGTTTGGGGGGGCACGTGCCCCCCCGTGCCCCCCTTTGTCTACGCCAATGCAGCCTGGTTGTTTTTTTTAAAAATTTGTATTTGAGTAAGAGTACTTTGGCGTACATAGTGTAACTTCTGGCACCAAAACGAACTCATTTATAATTTTTATATTTTTTCTGGCGCCAATAGTGTAACTTCTGGTACCAAAACGAACTCATTAATGATTTTTATAATTTTTCTGGCGCCAATAGTGTAACTTCTGGCACCAAAACGAACTCATTTAAAATTTTTATAATTTTTCTGGCGCCAATAGTGTAACTTCTGGTACCAAAACGAACTCATTTATAATTTTTATAATTTTTCTGGCGCCAATAGTGTAACTTCTGGTACCAAAACGAACTCCTTAATTATTTTTATAATTTTTCTGGCGCCAATAGTGTAACTTCTGGCACCAAAACGAACTCATTTAAAATTTTTATAATTTTTCTGGCGCCAATAATGTATTTTCTGTGCAGTGAAGTGATCAAAACTGAATATAAACGAATTTTTGATTTGGAGTTTGGGGGGGCACGTGCCCCCCCGTGCCCCCCTTTGTCTACGCCAATGCAGCCTGGTTGTTTTTTTAAAAATGTGTATTTGAGTAAGAGTACTTTGGCGTACATAGTGTAACTTCTGGCACCAAAACGAACTCATTTATAATTTTTATATTTTTTCTGGCGCCAATAGTGTAACTTCTGGTACCAAAACGAACTCATTAATGATTTTTATAATTTTTCTGGCGCCAATAGTGTAACTTCTGGTACCAAAACGAACTCATTTAAAATTTTTATAATTTTTCTGGCGCCAATAGTGTAACTTCTGGTACCAAAACGAACTCATTTATAATTTTTATAATTTTTCTGGCGCCAATAGTGTAACTTCTGGTACCAAAACGAACTCGTTAATGATTTTTATAATTTTTCTGGCGCCAATAGTGTAACTTCTGGCACCAAAACGAACTCATTTAAAATTTTTATAATTTTTCTGGCGCCAATAGTGTAACTTCTGGTACCAAAACGAACTCCTTAATTATTTTTATAATTTTTCTGGCGCCAATAGTGTAACTTCTGGCACCAAAACGAACTCATTTAAAATTTTTATAATTTTTCTGGCGCCAATAATGTATTTTCTGTGCAGTGAAGTGATCAAAACTGAATATAAACGAATTTTTGATTTGGAGTTTGGGGGGGCACGTGCCCCCCCGTGCCCCCCTTTGTCTACGCCAATGCAGCCTGGTTGTTTTTTTAAAAATGTGTATTTGAGTAAGAGTACTTTGGCGTACATAGTGTAACTTCTGGCACCAAAACGAACTCATTTATAATTTTTATATTTTTTCTGGCGCCAATAGTGTAACTTCTGGTACCAAAACGAACTCATTAATGATTTTTATAATTTTTCTGGCGCCAATAGTGTAACTTCTGGTACCAAAACGAACTCATTTAAAATTTTTATAATTTTTCTGGCGCCAATAGTGTAACTTCTGGTACCAAAACGAACTCATTTATAATTTTTATAATTTTTCTGGCGCCAATAGTGTAACTTCTGGTACCAAAACGAACTCGTTAATGATTTTTATAATTTTTCTGGCGCCAATAGTGTAACTTCTGGCACCAAAACGAACTCATTTAAAATTTTTATAATTTTTCTGGCGCCAATAGTGTAACTTCTGGTACCAAAACGAACTCCTTAATTATTTTTATAATTTTTCTGGCGCCAATAGTGTAACTTCTGGCACCAAAACGAACTCATTTAAAATTTTTATAATTTTTCTGGCGCCAATAATGTATTTTCTGTGCAGTGAAGTGATCAAAACTGAATATAAACGAATTTTTGATTTGGAGTTTGGGGGGGCACGTGCCCCCCGTGCCCCCCTTTGTCTACGCCAATGCAGCCTGGTTGTTTTTTTGAAAATGTGTATTTGAGTAAGAGTACTTTGGCGTACATAGTGTAACTTCTGGCACCAAAACGAACTCATTTATAATTTTTATATTTTTTCTGGCGCCAATAGTGTAACTTCTGGTACCAAAACGAACTCATTAATGATTTTTATAATTTTTCTGGCGCCAATAGTGTAACTTCTGGCACCAAAACGAACTCATTTAAAATTTTTATAATTTTTCTGGCGCCAATAGTGTAACTTCTGGTACCAAAACGAACTCATTTATAATTTTTATAATTTTTCTGGCGCCAATAGTGTAACTTCTGGTACCAAAACGAACTCGTTAATGATTTTTATAATTTTTCTGGCGCCAATAGTGTAACTTCTGGCACCAAAACGAACTCATTTAAAATTTTTATAATTTTTCTGGCGCCAATAATGTATTTTCTGTGCAGTGAAGTGATCAAAACTGAACATAAACGAATTTTTGATTTGGAGTTTGGGGGGGCACGTGCCCCCCCGTGCCCCCCTTTGTCTACGCCAATGCTCTTAGGATTCTCAAAGCATTCATCATCAACTCAGAAATACGTTATGAGGTTTTTCTGCGTTTTAATTAATTAAAAAATATTTTACGGTTCTTTCGTTATACTTCAATACGCCTAATTTTTTCAGATATCCTCTCAGAATTCCAAGGTATTCATCGACAATTAAAAAATCATCTTGCAAATTCAAAAATAATCTTAGCAATCTTTGTTATTTTCAATGAGTTTAGAATCTACATGAGAATCCCTCGTTATCTTTCCATATAACATTTTTTTCAGACGTTCTCTCAGATTCTCAAAGTATCCAACAACAATCTTCAATAATCCAGGAATTCTCTGAAATCCTTGGTGATTTCAGATATGTTCTAGGAATTGCTTGTTATCACCAGTATTCCTAATTCGTTTTTTTTTTCAGGGTTCCAGAATATTGAACAACAATTCAGAAATAATCCAAGAATTCTTTGTGATGCTTACTACATTCAGAAATATACTACAAAGTTTTTGTTTTTCTCACCATTCCCTAAGTGCCCAGACATTATTTCAGAATTTCATTATAATTATTCATTAACAATTTAGATATACTCTTATAGATCACTGTGTCTCTTTATTCGTTTGAATATATTTTACGAATTTCTCGTTATCATCAATATTCTAAATTTGTCTAGACATTTCACATAAAACCAAAGTATTCAACTACAATTCAAATATACACTCAGGGTTCTCTAAACTCCTCAATAGGAACAAAAATGTTCAAAACAATTTCCTCTCAGCTTTCCCATTTTGTACGGATATTCTCTCAGATTGTCAAAGTTTGTAAACACAATGCAGAAATATGCTTGAACATTCCGGCAATCCTTCATTTCTTAAGAAATATTCTTAGAATATCTCGTTATGTACAACTTTCCAAATAAGTTCAGACTTTCTCTTAGAATTCCAAAGTATTTATCAACATTTAAACAATCATCTTAAATATTCAAAAATATCCCTAGAATTCTTTGTTTTTATATTTTGTTCTGAAATAACCTAAGAATCTAACATTTTAAATTTGTCTGAAAGTATTAACCAACAATTCATAAATACTCAAAGATCTATGTGATTCTCAATTAGCTTAAACATATTCTGATTTTTTTTAATATCTTTCAACTTTACCAAATGGCGCAGACATTCTCCCATAATTTTAAGGTAATGTTGGTGAATACATTTCAGAATTACGCATCCTTAATAATTTCAGAAATATTCTATGAATTTCTGGTTATGTTTCGACATTCTCAATTTTTCAGACGTTCTCTCAATCCTCCAAAGTATTTACGAACAATCCATATCAATATTGCATGTTTAAACATAATTTTAAAGTTTCCTGTAATCCTCAACTTGCTAAGAAATTTCCTAAGAATCTCTTGAATCCGCAATAATTCAAAATTTGTACAGGCATTATTCATGAATTCCAAAATATTCACTTAAAATTCAGAAATAATCTTTGCATTTTCTGTGATTTTCATTTAGTTCATAAATATGCTATGTGATTCTTGTTATTTTTCAACATTTGCGATTAGCCCGAAGCGAGAGTCACAAATTATTTTTCAACAATTTAGAAAAAAAAATTCAGAAATATTTTGAGAAGTTCTTGTTATTCTTATCAGAGTATTTACCAACTTTTCATAAAAGATCTTAGAGGTCTATGTTAACCTTCAGGTTACCCTTCAACATTTCCAATTAGTCCAGACATTCTCTCATAATTTCAATGTATTTTCCAAAAATTCAGAAATACTCTCAGGGATCTCGGTGATCTTTATTGTTCTCTGAGATCGTCAAGAAGCAATTTTTCGTTATCATCAACAATCCCGATTTGCCTGGGCATTCTTTGGGAATTTCAAAAAAAATCAGAAATTCTCCTAAAGATGTCTATGGTGCTCAATAAGTTGAGTGATATTCCAGGTATTTCTGGTTATCTTTGAAAAATCTTAATTCGTTGAAACATTCTCCCTGGATTTCGAAAGTAAATTTTTGATCTCAAAAATAGTCTTGCAAATTCAATACTGATCTTAGAGTATTCTGTACTCCTTAATTTGTTGAGAAACAACCTAGGATTCTCTCGTAAACATTCCAAAGTTGCCCAGACATTCTCTCAGAATACCAAAATATTCAACAACAATTCTGAAATAATTTACCTATTATTTATTCTCTGTGATTCTCAATTAGTTAAGAAATTTTCAAGAAATTTCTTGTTGCTATCAACACTTCCAAATTACTCTAACAATCTATAATAATTTTAAATTATTCACCATCTAGGGAAAGTGTAACAGTTATGGCCATAGTGGTTCCCTATTTGGCCATATGCAAAATTTGGATAACTTTTACATTTTTAATCTCTTTGAATGTTTGAACATCAAGATTTATCCTTTATTTCACTGCTAAAACACAAAAGATTTTTCAAAATGTGAAGGCGTTCAAGATATCACGTATGGCGAAATAGGGAACCACTATGGCCATAACTGGTACACCTACCCTATTCAGAAATAAAAAATAATTAGTTATCTTTAGGAAGAAAAAAAACTTTCGGCCGCTGTTTATCCGTCTTTATATTTTGAAATGCTTTCAGAGAGCATATTTTCGTGATCTATGATCGATTCAGATATATTCCAGGAGTTTGTCGTTACCTGGCTACAACCAATTTTTTTTTGACTTTCTCTAAGAATACCAGATTTTCAACAACAATTTAAACATATTTTTATAATTCTTGGCGATCCTCAGGATTTCTTGTCATTATCCGCATTCCCAATTTGTGCAGAAAGTATCATTGAATACAAAAGTATTTACCAACGATTCCGAAATATTCGTAAATTTTAATGTGATCTTCATTTAGTTACGAACTAATCTAGCAATTTCTGGTTGTTCTTTAACATCTTCAATTCATTCTGAGATTCTCTCAGCATTCCAGAGTATTCATCAACAAATATGGAACATTAAAAAAAATATCAAAAGTAGTTCAGAAATAACCTAAGAATCCCTCGTTATGCGTCATCATTCCAAATTAGTCCAGACATTTTTTCAGAATTCCAAACTATTCACCAATGAATCAAAAATAAGTATTGAGAAACAACTTAGAAATATATTGTCATATATATTGAGGTGTTCAGTAACCAAATCGCACTCGCTCTATGCGCGTGTGTAAATTAAATTGATAAATATGGGTTGTGAGAAGCGTAGGGCAAATTTGATCTCAACATCGATGTTACTGAATCGATTCAAATTCAACATGTCGAATCAATTGACCGATGTTAGCTCCTCAAATACGACCAAATGCAATTACGCACGATTTTTTAATTCTTTCCATTGAATAACGATTGAAATAAAAAAAAATATATGAAACACTTACAGGCTAATTCGTAACTAGGTTTATGGTTTATCAAATCATTAAAAAATACTTTTCAATATCTTCCTCTTGAATCGAAAAAAAAAAATCAAATGAAGAAAATCGATTCAATAGATTTTTTGTGCTCCCAACATCGATAAAAAAATTGATTTTCGGAACAACTATTCAAAAACACCAAAATTATAAAAACTTCAAAATAATCTTATAGTGCTCTGTGAAGTTCAGAGCTTTTCTTCCCTTTATTATTATCCTTCAACATTCAAATATGTCCACAAATTCTCTCAGATTTCCTAAGCATTTGCCAATATTTCAGAAATACTCAACGAAATCTGCTTTGAAAAATCAGAGCAGATTGAGGTTCAGAAATATCACATATTTCCAATATGTCCAGGCGATCTCCCAGAATAGCAAAGCATTTACCAACAATGCAAAAATAATCTGAGAGTTGTCTTTGATTCTCAATTAATTCATTTTATGCTTGAACAATCTGATACTGATGGAGAATGAATGGACTTCCCCGCGATTTGGATTCTTTCGATGGCAAAACGAAGTTTTTTGTGGAGGTGCTGAAAATCAAACCCATGATCACTAAAATTTTATGCAATAGATATAAAAAAAATGTTGCTCACATTTTGTTTGCCCAAAAATCGTTATTGTTTTTTTTTTCAATTTTTATCAAACGTTTTGCGATACTTCTTACAATTTATTTGATACTAGTGAAATGGAAAACTAGCCTATATGATTTCAAAACCGTGTAGATCGAATTTTCGATTCACAAAATATAGTTCATATCTATGCTATATAGTTCGTCGGAAATAACAATTCTCAAAAACTCATATCTATGACTATAGGGAAATTGACTGAAAATTATGATATTTTGCACCACTGTGACAGGCTACCAAGGTCGTTCAGCCTAAAGTAAGTAATTTCAGTTCCTTGAGTAATTGTTTTGTTAATGTCCACCCGATTATGGCATTCTTACATTTTCCGTTATTTGAATTACACGCGATTACAATACTCCCCATAGCGGTACTTGGATGAGCTCACTACTACCAAGAAAATTTGAATTTGAAAGCTGGCTATGTTAATCCAGTAGAAGCATTAACCTAAGAATGCTAATGTCGCTGCTTTTCGTGTTACCAACATCTAGTTTGCCACGAACTGACAGCTTGAGTACCGGACCTCAAAGTGTCAGATTAATTTTAGAAACCAAAACAACAACATGGTATTAAACAAACATTGGTAAATCATAATTTAAGGTAATAATAATTAAAATCAGTTTTGTGACAACAACGCCATTAGCGTTCTACTACTAATATTTCTATTGTTAATCCCAACGGAAAAGCCTCCAGTTTCGCCTTAAGAAGATTTTTGAAGAATACATTTTGGTTAGGTGTCTATAGGTATCTTAGTTTTAAAATGATAGCATATAAATCACAGCTGTTGTACAAAGTTATATGTACAACAGTTTCTGAGATAAAAGCGTCCAAAGTTTCCAAATTTCACTTTATTTTCACAATAACCCCTTTTCAACAAGACCCCACTTTTGATTTTTTTTTTCAAGTAAAACTAAATTAAATGTTCATTCATTTCCAAGCAGTAAAAAAACGAATTAAATTCCGAGAAGTTATTACGATTTCACATACAAATCTGACTTAAGACTATCAATCTGAAATTCACAATAAAACAACTCTTTTGATGATTATAATTTTAACTTTTCAGTGGTTCTCATATCGTGCTCCACGAATCCTTAGCAGATGCTCCGCGAATATTTTGAAAATTTTTAACAATGCTTTGAAAAATCTAATGTTTGTGCTTTTAACTACTATTTTAATTGAACAAATCAAACCTCATCTAAAATTTTTAATAGGAGAAATATACAACAACTAATCTGCCGTGAATCGCAAGTCAGTCCCATCTACATTTTAATAAGATAACAAGATTTGTTCGGAAAAGTAGGAAAAAAACAGCAAGTCAAATTGTCCCATAATGAAAAGTAATCGCGTATCAGTCCCACTACAGATTTCCGCACCGTGTAACAGAAAAAATGAACCGTGTTTTGATAATCTTTACATTTTTCTCGGAAAGATATCATAGTTTAAAGCAAATTGTGAAGGTTCTATCAAGATTTGGACATGTTTCAATCCTCTGGAATTTTTTGAATATTCGTTTGGAAAACAAGTTTGAAAACTTCACAGCCCATTTTCTCAATGCCTACTTTTTACAGATGGGACTGACTTGCGATTCACGGCAGTAATGGCGCTGAAAATTTGATCGAATAATAACTTTTTGATTGCGACTAATCATTCGGATTTTCTCGGATATTTTATTACGAACACGTTCTAATTTTTTTGCAAGGTGAAGAATATTCTGTCGGTGTAAATTTCTACATACAATTTGTATGGATGTTTTTACTGTAAAATTGGATTTTCTCGAATGTAATATGGAGAACAAACCTTGAAGTTGAATGCATCACATTCCCGCGTTGAGTATCATACAGGCGTATCTGTAGTGATCGATTTCTCTTCGTCGATTTTCTATTCGAAACTTTCAGGGTGTAAGAAAATAATTCAAATTTTGACACCGTGATACGCATTTAGGAATACGAGTTTCAGCAAAAACTATATTCTATCTTCTATATAAATAAAAATGAAATGGTGTTTATATGTCACGAAATGGCAAGAACAAGGCAACGGATTCACCTGGATTTTTCACTGTTAAGTTCTTGAAGTGTTGCGAGGTGTTTTAGTGTATGAAAAGTCGAAGAATTTCAGGGGAAAAGTAAGATAAAAATAGGAAGAAAATTGAACTTATTTTAAGTTCAGTTTTGTTTTGCATTATCTTACAGCCTATTACGTGATAAAACAAGGTTTGTCGGCTAGTTATGAACATTCCCGAGAGTTCTGAATTTGTGGTTAACCCATTAAGACACATTAATAAAGGCTTTCAAAGAAACATTGCGCTTCAGAAACTCGCTAAATTTTTTTGAACTAACAACAAAAGTCGAAAAATTTTCCAACCAAAGAAATTCTGTAGGTTTTTAAGTCATGAACTTTTAAATATTTCACGTGAACCCAATTAAAGCTTCGTTTAGATGTCCAATTGTCACAGTTTAACATTGAAATATAAAAAAAACAATTCGGGGTAGTGGGGTAGAATCATGCATGCTTGCACTGATAAAAATAACTTCAGAATGGGACTAGCTTGTTATTTTAATTATTATCCGTTTATTACGTAGATTATTATTTTATTTTCCACGATAACATAATATTATCAGACAACTATAAAAAGTATACCATACTGAAATAAAACAACTATGAAATTCATGAATATTAGCTGAGTTTTTGGGTATTTCGATTTATCTCTCAGGGACAACAGAAATTTACGCCAAATTCTTGAAATTTAGCGAGTGGCCAAGGCGATAAAACCAAAATTCTGCGGCTTTGTCGCAATTTCATCACTTTGACCATGTTTTGCAGCTCACATATTCTCGATTATGAATAAACCCTACTCAATGGCGTAATTTTGTTTATAAGCGTGCAAACAGCAAAAACAAACGAGCAACGTACTTTTCGTTGGCGTTACATGTAAATGTAAGTAATGGAAGATTCTACTTCAAAATATTGTTTTGTTACACGTTCCATGTAAACATACTTTGGTTTGTAACCTGTGATCGATTTTGCACGCCGATCTGAATTTTACATTTTATTACAGTTACACTTTTTACAGTTACATTCCAGCGTGCTATCACAGATAACAGATGTTTATAGTAGAACAAAAATCTTATGAAAACCTGTGTAAATGTTCAAACTGAAACACGTTGAAATCATTAACATCGCCACACAGCGTATAGCGTCAGACAGTGGTGAATATCAGTATCTTGAAATATTTCATATCTGACATCGTAATAAGAACTTGCGATAACAGTTCCATCACGATGTTGCTACTTGTGTTGCCATTTTAAAATAACCGTTAACTGTCTTACATAGTTTTACACTCGGACTTAAACGTCTGTTATCTACAGTGCTACTAACGTCGAAATTTATCGCAAACTTGATCATAAAACGAGATAAGCCTCATTTTATAGATCATAAAAAAAACTTCACTTACTAATCGTTTTGTGAATAATTTTGTTAACATCCTTAGTTTTCCGTTTTTAATCAAGTGTGATTTTACGTAATATTTGTAAAACGTATGATAAACATGCATCGAATATGATGTGATATTACTTTTACTCGTTTGCTTTGCAAGAAATGCAAATAGATAAGTTCCGTTATATTGGAACTTATCTATTTGCAAATAATGAATACATTTCATTATTCCGAATGCAGTTAAAAAGCACTTGGTATATTCTCACTTAACTCTGACCACTTCATGCATCTATCTAAATTCATGTCAGCTCTAAATGCAATTATAAAGACAATAAGGGCAAAATAGTATGCGCTTATACGTTTCTATTTATCGAAACTACTTAAACCATCTAGAACAGTGATTCCCAAAGTGGGCGAATTCGCCCCCCTGGGGGCGATTTTCAGGCTCAAGGGGGCGAAAATTTGTAAAATAGAATTTGGGGGGCGAAAAATTCAGAAAGGGGGCGAAAAGGCTAACACGGGAGCATTTGAAAATAATAACTCATAATTTTTTAGGATACACATCTGAAGGTTACTCAATTCCAAACTTGACTTATTCCAGGATTATTTTACCTCGGATCGATACATCTCCAATCATGGTCATTTTAAAATTATGATAGACTACACTTGATAATTGTCAAACACATGCATTCAGGTTTTTTAAATATCATGTGTGTTTTAATAATGGTCGGTATTTGAGATTTTCACAAGGTCGGATGATTAGTCACATATATCATTTTAACCACAACATATTTTGGATGTACAAAACATGTATCTGAGAATTTTTAGAACTTTTTGCAAATGCCTAATATTTTATATAAGGATCTTTTATGTGGGAACTTTGAGATTAAGAAGCTAATATTTCTTTCATTGATATCTAGCTTTTTTACAGAAAAAAAGGAAATTCAGTTGCACTCTTTCTTATCATTTCTCATGATACAGATCATTTTAGAGACACATTTTTCTTGGTGTTAGAAAAAATACCCTTTTTATATATTGCATTGAAATGGGAGTTGAAAAACATTCTGGATCATGTAATTGCTCAGTGTTTTTGGATTGAATGAAAAAAAAAATCTTTCTTAGAAACGTCAAACATTTATTAATCACAATTTCTGAATATTATTGCAGTAATTTTATGAATAAAAGATAAAACAGGATGTAATCACCATTAACGAATCATCCCCCAACTACGTCACAAGTTGGCGCTTATGCAAATATTAAATTCAAATAGTATAAACTGGGCTGAACTTGTATCAAAAACTGATTCAGTAACCTGTGATGCATGCAAAATATTGTTAATATTACTATTTTAAATTGCAATCTAGTAAAAATAATTTTGGGATATCGATATTTAAGAAAATATTTTTAAATGCAAGTGAAAGACATTTTTTGACGTACAGCACCTTATTACATAAAATATTGAAATCACATATCAGGGGGGCGACTTTAGATAAATGTTGGCCTCAGGGGGGCGAAAGTTGAAAAAGTTTGGGAAGCACTGATCTAGAAACTATACGAAGGATTTGCATGAGAATGTCTTCAGAGATTTCACCGGAATTTATATTTCTCTCGATAGCGGCAGATTTTTTCCAGAGATCTGTCCAGATGTTTTTTCGGGAAATACTTCGAATTTCGTCGCGGATTTGAAAACGTACTTTCAATGTATTATCTAAGTATTCCACTTATTTTACGTTCAGGAATCATATTACTGATTCTCCTAATTGTTTTTTTAAATAAATTTTGTTACTTGACTTTCAATTTTCTCCTAAATATGAGAACATGCATACTAGTACTACATTTGTTGATACTGAAAAAATATGTGAAATCCGTTTATTTTTCTTTGAATACAAAACTTATAAACTTTGACCCATTATCAAGGAGAAGAGATATTGGGCTAAAAACATTAGGGGTATTCACTTAACGGCGTAATTACCCGCGTATATGGTTTTTTTTTTTTTTTTTTTTTTTTTTTTTTTTTTTTTTTTTTTTTTTTTTTTAAGGCACTCCGTGCTCATGGCCACTACTGTGCCGGAATCAGTTCATCTGTATCCACTATACCGATACAGATCTATTTTTAACTAATCTATATTTACATCTGCTTTCACTCTCTTCTACTCTTTTACTCTCACACCGAGCAGGTAGGAGAGAGCTCTGCTGTTCAGTCCAATCGATTTCCATATGCCATAGTCCTTTGCTCTTGCGCGGTGGGGTTCATTTTGCCGTGTTCCTAAGTCGTTTGAGGCTAGCTGCCTGCGAAGAGGGTCAGTTTGTCTCAGTCACCATCTGATACTGACGGATGATGGATGTGTTCCCCAAAGCACGGTCCTCCGTGCGGCGTCTTCTGGTGGCTGGACGGGTTTTTTTTGTGGAGGGGCTGGGAATTGAACCCATGACCTTCCGCTTATGAAGCGGAAGCGTAACCTCTAGGCTACGGACCCCCCTGCCCGCGTATATGGTGATAAACTGGTTATTTCAAATATTTCAAAAAATTGTGTAAGTAGCTAAGAAAATATTTCAAGTTGTTGAGATTCAACAGTCAACCGATCCAAGAATGCGTTGGTCATCATAGCAACTATCATGAAATAGGTACGTTATTTACAAATAAACAACAAACTTCGGAACTCACTATGACAAAGCATGAAAAACAGCTGGAAAACGTTGATGCGAGTAGGATTGCCCATAGATTTGAGAATTTTTGTTTTTAGAAAATGGCTGGGGAAAAATTACGTAAGAATGTGAGTATGGACGAAGAACAAATACTTTCGAATGAAAAAAGTACAGTATTGCCGGATATTCTTTGTATTGTTGAATGATTTGAAACGAAAGTTACCATTTGGTGACAGAAAGCTATGTCTAACTCTCGCACAATTTGTGATCCCGCCCGCAACCGAGTGTGTATCTTGTTGTTATTGAGCATACGAGTGGATTTTCACGTTATTTAACAATGTTACGGTGAAGAGAAGATCCTCCACTAACTCTAAGTGATGATAGTTTTCAGCCTGGTCCATTAATTTCCTTAGAAACAAGGACACTCGGCGCACCAATGGCCTTCAGCACGAGATCACAGGTTATGCGAGAAGTCTAAGTATTCTTATGTCTGAGTCTTGACCAAACTGAACGCAACGTGCATTGACTCCAACTGTTTGTCATCGAATTTGGATTTAGTTGGTAGAGACGTTTTGAATTTGAATATTTGAGGGTTCAAGACCGCGTTATTTTCGGTTCTGAAACAAATAATAATTTTCATTTGCGTACACTTGGAAACGGAGTTATTCAAAAGCAATCGTAGCCATTTTGGCGATAATAAGTAGAGGAGATGGAGTTCTTGTGGCATCAATAGGTACACTTTGTTGAACTTCGGTGACGATCCAGGAAGAACTCTGGGTACCGTAAAACAAAAGTTAAATGGTCTTCCATCAAGTTTGTTTGACTATCAATTGAAACGCTGCGAATAAAAGTTCGTAATTCAGATAAACAAACTTTTGACAATCCTGATATTTGTTTGGGTAACTAGATTATATACGTCTTATTTTTTATCGTCATGAGCCAGAAGAAGAATATTTCACTTGAAATGTTTCATCAACAATACCTCAGTTTACGCTACTTTAAGTGAATACCCCTATTGAAACTGTTTCGCGATAAGAACAACTCAAAAGAATCGTCCTCAACTCAAGTTTTCTAAAGCTTTCCAAAAACAGTTATATGATGGACATGAATGCGAGACTTTAAAATAGTGTTCATTCATCTAATAGTGAGATTTTTCATGAAACCTTAAAAGTGACAATTTAAGATTTATTAAATTCAAATTTCAATGTTTTATTGAAACTAAACTACTAGCCAGTGTTGCATTTGAACGCGTTCAGTTTGCGTTCCAGTTCAAATTTTTGAACGAGAGGTCAAGTAGACTTGAACATTGATCAGTTCAAAAATGTGAACTCAAAGGAGCTGAAAAATGCAAGCGTAAGGAAAATTGTGTTCATTGCAGATTTAAAACATATTTAGAAGCAGGAAGATTTTCAAAAGATGTTAAGGAACATTTAAGGTTCCGTGCATTGTGTGTGATATTAATTCAATGTAGTTTGAAGTAGTGTTTTTAAGTTTTGTGTTTCACTTTGCATTTTAAATAGAACGGGTCGTTCGTGAGCAGCGTCAGAATCTTGCACGAGAGTTCAATGTTTACTGCGTTCACGTGCAAAATTAGAATGCGTTGAGTTCAGTCTTGGCTCGCGTTCAGTTTGAAATGCATCACTGCTACTAGCTCTCGAGATCAAGTCGTGTACAAGTCGAGTCTGGCACACGACGTCGAAGACGGCCTTACAGTTGAGGTTGAAATACGCGTATCTGTCAAAAGATACAAACTCCTGTGGAATTATTATTATTTTTTTCTATCTTTATTAACGAGATTTTTAGCCCTGGGCTAGTTCATCTCGGGACCAACGGCTTTACTTCCCTTCCGAAGGAAGTCGTCACTGAATTTTTTTTGTGACTATTTCGGGGATGGGCTCCTGTGGAATTAAATAATATAGTACTAATTTCGGTTTTCACTAAAAAGCTGTAAGATTTAGTATTGTCATACTTCTGGTAGATCTCATGAGATTCCCACAAGAATTTCTTCAAAATATTCTCAGTAATTCATTAAAAAATCAAATCTTAGTTCTCATAAGAATTCCAGAAGAACCTTCCTGTCTTTAACAAAAGTTACAAAAAGTGACTTACTCTAAGTCAACCCGAAATCTCAAACATATCGCAAAAAGCAGTGTGTTGACCGATTTCAGTTCTTTTGGGTTTAAATGAAAGGCACACATATCCAGTTTCAGAAACCAGGAGATCTGGAGTTGGTAATTGAGTTGGTGACTGTGGCCACCGGGAACCTGCTACATCTGAAAAAAGTCCCTTTAGAGACCCTTACTTTGACAACCTGTAGTATCGTAATCATACAAGTAATCTGAACCGTTCATATATGGTTGAATAGGTATTCACATGGATTATGAACAGAGATTCTCAAATCATGTCCATCAATCCAGTTCTGAAATGCATCTGAAAAGTATGTTTCCAACGTATTTTTTTATGTATGATTCACATCGATACTATAAAGTCGATGGATATTTTGACATAAAAATTCTCTGAAATAAGGAAAGTGTTACCGGAGCACATCCTCTGAAAATTTCGGTCCAGTATGGTCCAAATAGAACCGGTTCTTGGAGTCCCGAAAGGTGGCCAATCGAACATGATTTGATGAATCAAATCGGATTTATGCTCCAAAACCAAATTAATTGGGTCCAAATTCAGCTATAAATTAAAACAAGAATTTTAGGTAAGATACGTTATGAATTATTTCAGTATTTTTCGATGAATCCAATGAGTGATTCCTTCGGGAGCTGCACAAATTTTTCAAGAGTACCTTGAAAAAAAAAAACTCCAAAAATGTATAGAGTATTTTGAGAAAATTCCTTAAACTAGTTCTTCTCGGGTTCCACAATTAAAAATAACTACAAGAATTCCTCTTTCAAGTAATTATCTAAGAAATCATCAATTATAGAATATCTTTTGGAACTTATGCTGTAATTACTCTAATGATGTTTCCAGAAGTCCCCAGTAAATATATGTAAGGATCAATTGATATATGTTTTATATCAGGAAGCTACAATTCATCTAAAGATATAACCAGTTCTCATCAAGATTTTCGAGAGCGTTTTATTTTGTTTTCGTTTTTTTAAAGGTATGTTTGAAATACGTAGTTTTATATTTGCCCACATACTTCCATTGGAATTACCCTAAATGTCCTTCAAGTATTTGTCCAGAAACTTCAGATGTCACAACAGGTGTTATTTTGTTTATGAAAAAAAGCATACTGAATGGATGGATGGTGTAGACAAACATATTATTACGCATTGACTATTATGTGCTGTTTTTTTAAGGTATCCAAAGCATTCGCATTATCATCCCACCACGCTTGAATGCAAATTATTCGTTTGGAAGCTCTTGAGAAACAAAACAGCATCACACAATATAAGAGATAAACATGTCCTCCGCTCCACTATAGATGATTCGCGAATAAACCGCATATTTTCCACGCACTTTCCCGCCTCCAAGCCACTATTGATGATGAATCACCGAACACATGATCACGAAAACAAGCCACAAGCCAGAACTCTCGCTGGAGCATCACATCGATGATGTGGAATAATTTTGTTGCAGAAAAATTTGTTTACATTATAAATTAAAATGTTATGTTTCGCTCATGTGAGCCACACGTCGTGATAGAATTTCGAATCAGGTTCCCCTCGCAATCACTTTATTCGCTGCATCCCGCACATCACGTCGTCGCTTCCTACCGATTATTCCGCGATTTCTCGACCAATAAATTGCCCAAGCTGAGATTGTTGATTCGTTGGTTTTCCCGCACTCATCATCACAGATCAATGGCTAAATCCGAAGCACTTCCAAACATCCGAATCTACCCTTGAACTGACTGTAACTGCTACAGCCAACTGCCAATTACAGAGTGAAACTATTATTCTTCAACTCGCACATGATATCCAAATTCCAAAGCGCGGGAAGTTTGTTATTTGCCATGTGCCAGTGTCAAGTCCAATCTGTGGCTTCTGGTGTAATATCAATCAACCACATGAAAGGACCACTGAAGCACTACCGCAGACACTGACTACTGGTCAGTTACTATCTAGATATGGAGATGCACTAGCGCGCGCTTTCTTCCGAGAGAAAACCGTTTTCCAACCGAACTTAGTCCACCGTCGAAGCACAACTGACGGAATACGGAATGTTGTCTGTGACGGAGCACTCCGCATCGGGAGCAGCCAAACAGTGAATTACGGAATAACTGCGAGTTTCGTTAAGTTTTTCATCTGGTTTCTCACCACCACCACCACCACCCCGTGCGTGATGGAAAACAACGAAAGGCCTCAATGATGGGTGGTTTGTTTACGCGATCCACTCGTGGCTGGCAATGTGTTGAACTGGAACATGGATGCCAGATTTCAAGGAACTTCTATCTTAACTAGGTAAATATGTGAAATAATAATGAAAATGTATTCCTTTCAGTAAAATGTATACCAGGTCCATTTTACTATTGATCATTCGTTCAATTGTTCTTCTGTGCATACCATTACGCTGTGCAAACATTAAATTCGAACTTAATGTTGACATTAGCTTATGAAAATACTTATCCAGACTAGCAATGTTAGTTCGCTGTTTTAGTTTGAATTTCTAAGTTCTCTTCTTCTGTTCCGATAAGCCATTACTACCATCACTTTGATCTACGTATTGTGGCATTTTCCGCATCTTTAGTGTGTAGTGCACTCCATTCATTGATTGGTGGAGTAATGATATATCCAGTGGCGCGGGAAGTGGGTAGGACAGGTAGGACATGTACCCCGCACAAAAACACCTGGGAAGGACAGTCAAAGGAATGTCTTACCCATGATTCAACATAAACGAAAAAAAAACAAGAAAGTACCATCAGTGCACCAGTCGCTCATGCCCCTATTTCCGCTAAATAGTGTAAAAATGGATTTATCGTGTCAAAAACCAACATTCTTCGCACGGATATATTCTAGCAATAATAACAACTTTCAAATGAAGTTGTCTGACATTATTGTTATTTGATAAAATAATACTTTGTATTAAAACACAAGACCTCGTGAGCGGTTATTGGCACACTAGGTATTTTTGTGTGTTCCAATAACCGCTCATGCAAAACATTATGCAAAATTTTAAAGAAATATCGATTCAAGTATTCAGCCTTCTTTACTGCATTAGTAGCTATGGTTTGTCCATAAGAAATATCAGGATGAATAACGAAACTCGAAATAATGCATTTTTTAGTAAGTTCGTCACGAAATCTGTTTACCGTGAGCGGAAAAAAGAACACCTAGATGCAGTAACAATTTGTTACTTTCATGTTACTAACAAATGCAATTAAATATTTTTTCATGAAAGTTTTTCAAATTTTTTTATTTTGCCGCTGATTAACCTTCCGGTCGTCGCGTGGTTGACCACCGTCAGAACCACCACGCTGCTGTTGTGATCGAAAAGCGGGGTTTTTTCATCAGTGTTGTACAAAATACAACAGCGCGACGACTGAAGTGTTAACTATACGTGGAGCTACATTATCACCTAATAATAGTATTGATCGATACAATAGTTATTTTGTAAAACATATTTGAACACATAACTTCCTTAAATGAACGGAATCTGGTGCACCGGTGGTACCTACGTTCAAGAATATCTTCATCGAAAACCCTTTGAAACTAACTGTAAGAATTGTTACAAGAAACTTTTTTAAACGTTAGATAAACTAATGTAGCAATCCCCTTTGGAATTTCTGAATCTACGGCCAACCCTGTACATGTTCTGGGATAAATTGGCTTGAGCATTCCCAGAAGTAGTTTTTGAGAAGTTTCTGGAATATCCATAGTGAATGTTCAGAAGATTCTTGAAAATAATTTATCAAAGCATTGCTGAATCTCTTGATAATTTTCAGAATAATTCCTATAGAACTCCAACAGCACATTCTAAAAGTACTTGGTTGATTGAGACTTGATATTAGAATTTCTGGGAGTACATAATTCTTAGTTAATAATGAAAATCATGGTTTGATTTAATTTCTACCGATATTTTGTGGCATCATTTATAAAAATATGTAGGATGATTTTTTGAAAGATTTTTTTTTCAGATTTGTTGAAGAAATTGTTTGGAATGCTTTCAGGTTCTTATTCAGTAATCTTTCCAAAAAAAAACTCTACAGATTTGTCTACCAATAAATTCTTCTACTGATTTTTCAAAAGATGCTTAGACGAATTTCTCCAGAATTTGCTCCAGGACATCCTTGAGAGCTACCTCCAGTATTTTCCTCGAGTATTATTTTGATTTTAATTTCCAAAACTATCCTAGAATTTCCTCCAGATATTTTTTCACTAATCCTTCAACCGAATTTTCCAGTTGTAACTCTAAAGCCGATCTTCCATAGATTTCTACAGAATTGGTTATTCCGAAGTGTTTGAAAAAATAGCAAAAGGGTTGTTTTTTTAGAAACCCTGCATTAATTGCTCCGCCTGTTCGTGTGGATTTTTTCCAAGAATTTCCTCCCAGAAATCAAACATTTTCTGAGGTGTTCTTCAAACATTTTTTTTTTTTTTTTGAATTTTTCAAGCATCTCATCCAAGTATTACTAATGCACTTTTACAAATCCACTTTCTTAAAAAGTTTCTCAAAAAATTCCCATTAAATCTTCAAAAGTTTATATAAATTTTCAGAACAGTTTTATAACATCAATTTTTCATTCATTCCTCCGATCATTCCTACATAAATTGTATGGAGATTCTGTCCAATGGTTTTCGAGAAATTTCTTGCGAAAATCCTGCGAAACAGTATCCCTCGACACAAAATTTTTGTTCGATTATCTTGGCAAGTTATCATAGGAAATCTTCCAAAACTTCCTCAAGCGTCCAGGTGTTATTTCAGAGATCCTTGATCATTCAGAGTGTCTTCAAAACTTACACTAAGTCTATCAGAGGTTACTCTAGGATTTTTTCAGATATACCTCATGAATTGGCATTCTCCTGGAGATATTCATGGAAAAGTTCTTGAAAAAAACATTCAAAACTCGCTTGAGAAAGTCTCAAAGCATTCCCAACAAATACTTTGATGGAATAAGAGCGCTCTA
Organism: Aedes aegypti; assembly: GCF_002204515.2. Classification (NCBI taxonomy): domain Eukaryota; kingdom Metazoa; phylum Arthropoda; class Insecta; order Diptera; family Culicidae; genus Aedes; species Aedes aegypti. Next base: position 148,822,245 of record NC_035108.1, read on the forward strand.
AAGCAGATTTCAGCTGAAAATACGGTAGTTCAACTACTAATGTTACTTGGATTACTGGAGGTATTTCTGTAGAAATCTTAGAAGGAATCTCTGGAGCAATTGTTGATGGTATCTTTAGAGGAATCTCTTGTTGAAATCTTGTATAAATCCTAAAGAAAATTTTAAAGGAAAAGAAATTTCTGGAGAAGGTGTGGACTAAATTTCAGAAGACGTTTTGACCGGGAATTTTGGAGGAATCACTGGATAAAATCTTGAAGAAATTAGGACTTTCTTGAAAAAAATTCCTTAAAGAATTATTGAAGAATTCAAGTGGAGAAATTCCATTTCTGTGATTCTCCTTGTGTAAATCCACGCTGTATACTTGAGGTATCCTGAACAAAATTCTAAAAAAACCTTTAGGAAAGTCATGAAAAAATTCCTTAAGAAATAAATACTAAATGAAATCCAAAAGTAATATATGAATATTTGGGCAAATACCTGAAAAAAATTTCAGATGAAATTCCTTAAGAAAATCATGAAAAAACGCATACGGCTATACAAGTCGTAATGTCACAAAGAAGTCTCAAAAAATAGCTCTTGAAGAAATGTATGATCTGATGCTAGAAAGAGTCAAGCTTTTATCTCTGAGCTCCTATCAGGTTTAGTTTTATTATCTTAGTTCTTTTTAATGTGTTTTTAGCCACTTTTTGGTTTCTTCCACGTCTTTTTTGTCTCTATATTTTGGCAAGACTCAGTTTTCTATTTTTTTTTTTGGTATCAAATTTTCCTGTAAAGACGAAAAGTTTTCTTAGTTTTGTGGTAACGACTGACATGAAAATAAGAAGGTTAGAAGCATAGGGGCTGGAAGATATCATAGCAGCAAGTGACAGCATAGAGAAGCATATTGAGCAACATGATCGTCTGTTCATGCGGATTGACATGTGAGGTTTTCATCTTCAAATTAAAAAAAGCAACTTTTTCATGAAACAGATCAAGTACCTTAGACTAATCACTGATAATGAGGGAGTTAGACTCGATCCAGAGAAAGCCCAGGAAATCATCAATCGGTCCATGGACAGATGTACAAGTTCACAAATTTGACGTTATAGCAGTGCCGAATTCACTCGTTGCCATGGTCACGTAAATAACACGGCACCGCTCAAACGTCAAATGGTGAACTCGTGCATCGGTCCATTATTCAATGTCACTAGCAAAATATATTCATTCTTGTTCTACCCACCAAACTGATCAGTCCATTCATTTCACAACTGAAGAACATAACATAACTCAAAACAATTACTCAACATATCAAAAGATCAAAAATTTCTCTCGCAATTCCTCCAAAAATTCATTGACTCTGTCAAATTAGGTACTGGGATATTTACCTGAGAGTCATACTAGAAATTCCTTTCAAATGTGTTCGCGCTCGATGGGTTACATACATGCCCTCCCAAGTAAAATTTTTAGTTTTTTCATTTACTACAAGCTGTTGTTACCACCACATCGTTAAAACTCAATTTAGAACTTATTAGACTTAACAATATTAACCTTTGATAAAACTCCGTTAAACCCGAAGAGGCCCACACTACAGGAGGTTGTTAAGACTATACCTTAAAACCGCTTCTAACCTTTTTGGTTTTGCATCGTATGCATACATCTACTCTTGTAGTGTACTATAAAACATACATAAGAGCTATTGTATAGTCTTATTGAGCTTAACTAGCAGTATCAGATCTTTTGCGATATCCTAAAACCAACGTTAAGAGTTTATGATTAAACAAACATCAACCAACAAGTTGTTTATTAATCATAACCTTTTTTATAATGTTGAAATCATCATAATGTCTGCCGAATCATAATAATAAATTAATATCATATTTTTTTGCGTGCCAGTAAATTTCCTTTCCATTGCGTGAAATTCATGCCAAAGAAAATTTACTGGCGGAACGGCACAACATTTTTTGATTTACAAGAACGCGCCACAATTACGTCATCATAATTGACTATCTAATATTCTATTTCATTCCATTTTCGGAATGATGGCATGTTCATCACAATCACAAATTGAAATTTCCCACGCATGAACCCAAAACGGCGATAGTAAAAATGGATTCCATCCATTTAAATCTTGTTGGTTTTGTCTGGGATGGTTTAAGATCAATTGGTGATTATTCTGTACAATATAATCATTCATGAGAGCTTTTGATCTTATGCATCCTTTCGCAAAACCCTCCATTGGCTAAAATATTCCTAAATCAGATTGTTTATTCTGCGCTAAGACAAATAGGTTTTTTGGGACCTTTGGCTTAAATTTAATGCGCTCAGGAAAGCTAGTGCAGTCAAAGAGGTAAACAAATCGGAAGATATTATTTTGTGATGTAATTTAATGAACTAATTTTGCTTTGTTACGTATCTAATTATGGTTTCACTTTAATGAATTGTTGTGATAAGACCCGTGGTTCATCGGTTGAACTGATGCAGGAAACGGTAATTGATAGGTGCCTGTGGTGAAAGTGAAAGTTTGTTCGTGTAGCTCATCTGTTGTGTGCGGTGTCGTTGTCTCACTAGAACGGAAAGTTCAGGCAAGCATGGGAAAAATATGCTACGGTAATCAGATAATTGTAAGAATATATGCCAGTTATAACTTCATGTTCTAATTAACTCATATTCCATATAGAGAATTATCATTATCAACATAATGACATTGGTAATCACACACAGCCTGCATTCCAAGTACATCAGTCAGTTGAGATTTAAGAAGGTTTTAACATGACTAAGTTTTAACGGAAGCACTTATAGGTATCTACAGAGCATTTTAAAGTGGTTTTTGCTGAAAACCCTGTTTAGCACTTTTCAATGCTGTATAAAATCTGTCAGGATTTAATGCATCTCTAATAAAACCTCCATAAATAACATCTAAGATCAAAAAGCATTGAAATTGTTACTTGGGCTGATTCGCAATTCGCCACATAGTAACGCACATGCGCTAGTGTTTTTGCACGAAAAATCGCTAAAAGGTAATGCGAAAAATATTTGTATGGCGAAATGCATCTAACGATTTATTTCTCAAAATTGGGAACTTTTTTCGAAAAAAATATTTGGTACCGGTTGTACGTAATGATAACACCTATCACGCCTACCAAATATTTTTTCGATTAATGCTTTCATTTACGAGAAATTTGAAGTTAGATGCCTTTACCCATATAAAATTAAACGATAAAACTTCTGCTGATCAACTGTGGACAAGAGCAAAGCAGGTAATCCATTCAGGCGTGTGCAGAAAGGGACGACTATTGTGTCATTCAACACTGGCAGTGGAATATTCCACTGCCAGGCAGCGTGCAGTTTCTTCAGTTGGCGCCAATCCAGCAGCGCGCCAAACTGCGGAGAGAACCATGCACGAGAAATGAATTGTATATTGTATATCCGTACTGTGTGCCTATAGTAGAAGCATTAGCCGTATAAGGACAATGTCGCGACTGTTCGTGTGACCAACATCTAGTTTGCCACGCTCTGACAGTCTATAAGTGTCAAATCAAATGTTTCAACCATAATAAAACATTCTCTACAACATGGCACTAAACAAACAATCAAAAACTTCTATAGTAAGTATTAATAAAATAATTCTATTCTGTGATTACAGCGCCACTAGCGTTCTGCTATTTATATTTCTATTGTGCCTGTATAAGGTGCACCCATAAGCCTGTAAGAGTTTGTAGTCTGTATCGTTTCCCCACCGAGTAGGCAGGCTGCCTCTCGGTGGCAATAAATCAGTAGTCTTTTTGACTCGCCGTCCGTTAAGCTAGACACAACGTAGGGAAAGACGTCCTGACCGAAACAATTCCTCAAAATTTCATAACAATTATTTTTTGCGAAGTTCATCAAAAGTCTCATAAATGTTTCCATTGTTCTATGTTTTTTTTACATTTTGCTTATAATCGCCGAATTATACTAGAATTATCAACGAACAGTGTTTTTGTAATGCCTCTTGCCTTGGAACCTTGAAAAAAAAATAAAATAAATGAAAACCACAGGAATACTTTTGTTTCCAAAATTAGGATTGCGGTAAAGGAATATGTGACTGAACATTTATCAAAATAAATGGGTAGGGGAGGGATTGATTGAACTAATCATATAGAAATTTGTATGGAGCATCCTCAAAATAATTCTTCAGAAATAGTTTTATCAAATATTGGTAGAATCCATATTCTGAGATTGAGTTCTTGAGCAACGCCAGAACAAAATTCCTAGATGTTTTCTGACAGAGTTCATACATTACGAATTTTACCATTTGGAATTTTTTTATAAATACCACCAATACTTACGAGCTAAACTGCTACAGTTCTACCACAATAAATAAATATAGTATCTTCGTTTGTTTGGAACTTCTACACGTAGAAAAAAAATGGTTTCTACATCAATCTGTTCGCCATAATATCATAAACCTTTGGAGTTTATGCAAAACATTTTCGAAGATAAGGGACGAATGACCTTTGGGTTGAAGTCTCTCACAAACAACAACAACAACAACATTTTCGAAGATGTTAGATTCAAATACATTCTGTAGAAATTTCATCCGTTTTGACTCCTATTATTGTCCATTTTAAAATACATAGAGAAAACAACAAAAATATTGTAGTTAAATCATGTTTAATAGTTTAATAATTTATTTAGTCCATTAGGACATGACCTCAGAAAATCCGGAACATCTCCAGTGTCCGGTGGCCAATATGCATGGCCAAGCAAGTTCCTGAAACTAGACCAAATTTGCCGTCGATTGTTTTCGGTTACATCCAATTTCAACCATTTTTAATAATATTATGAGCATTTGAATTTGGGAAAATTTTTACATATCCAAAATCAGGTATGGATTACTTTTCGAAAGTTCCCAGAAACAAATTTTTACGTGCTCTTCTAAATTCAAATCACATGTAAAGAGATACCTCAAAGTTTGAGTCAAATATATAGAGATTAAGAGGTGGCGCAAGCAACTTGAAGGTGCATTTAAAATGTTTTAAACTGAGAGCATTCTGTGCCCAACTTTTGCGCCATTTGCGCATTCGTATATCGTGTGGCAGGTACGATTATACTCTATGCCCAGGGAAGTCAAGGAAATTTCCATTACAAAAAGAACCTGGACCGACCGGAAATCGAACCCAGACTCCTTCACCATGGCTTTGCTTTGTAGCCACGGACTCTAACCACTTGGCTGAGGAAGATCCCTGAGGAAAATACTGAAAGCTGTAAAATTGGTTTTAAAATATATGAACTGCCATTCAGGTTACCGAATAAAATGTTGAAAATATTTATAAAATAGAACTTCAGAAATTCAATATCATCTGGCAACAGAATTTCAAAAGAAACTGTTTATATTCTATTCAAACTGAACGAATCCCACTGCGCAGGTGCCAGTTTTCCGTCAACAAATTTTGTTCCCAATATCATCTTCGGGAAAACTCGGTCACACGGATTATAACACATGTTCATCTGATCATCTTGGCTACTACTAGTTTGGAACAAGTTGCGTGTGGTGGTTTTATCAGCCAGCAGCGGTTCCAACCAGTAGCGTCAACATAGCCAGAGCAGCAATAAAGGGAAAACGAACTTTCGAACACAATCTCCCGATTCCAGACCACCACCGCGGGCCGCCACGTTTCGTGTCCCAGAGCGGATTCCAAAACCGAAGAAGAGTTTTCCACCAATGGCTCTCCAGCCAGCTGTAAATTTTCTCACTCTGTAGAACGCATATGTGGTTTCGCCTAGAAGTGTTAGTAGGTACCGTGAATCGGGGTAGCTTTAATATTGCAGTAGAAAATTGCATTCTGGCAATTGATATCAAGGTGTGCATTTAACTACAGGCAGCTTGAAAAGCCGTTGTCGACAAATATATGCTTAGTGCGCATCGTATCTTCGTGCTGTGCATACACAAATTCTCTCTCTGCACTTGGAAGTTGCTGAAACTACTTAAAGCAATAAAACAGTACTTCTCAGTGCTATCAAAACAGTAGTTTTCAGTGCTTGAAAACGAAAATGTTTAATGCTACAAAAACAGTACATTTCAATACTACTTTTCTACTATTGATCCCTTTACGGTCCTTGTTTGGACCCGTGCCTTCGATTTGTCATTGGATCCATTAGTGAAAACTATCGGTGGTTATCTTTCTTAGACACCGTCTTGGGAAAAAAAAACCTCTTGGAAGGTCACGTCTTCTTTTGTTTATTCACTAAACACGCAACTATAAACAAAAGGAAGGGTGAATCTCTGGATTCCAAAAAAGTGAGATTTAAAACTGTCACTGAACGTGGCAACAATGAAAGAAAGGACGATTCTGCAAAGTACGCGCTACCTTTCAAGGGTGAAATGGTTAATGTTGATAATTGCATCGAAATGAGCAATCAGATCGATACTCTAGACCAATTTTCCGAACCCCAAAATCGAAGCAGTTGGGAAATCAAGGTTTCCTTCCAAATCGCAAAGAAAGGAGACTGTCGCGTATTCCCGGAAACTCTTGAAATCGCGAACTTCTTCTCAAACATCTTGAGGAAAAGAAGCACAAATTTTTTACTTATGACGACAAAACTGAACGTTTGTTCAAAGTCGTCTTGAAAGGTCTCTCAAGTGACTATAAGTCACCTGAAGAGATCAAAAATGGAATAAATGATTTACTTGGATTTTCGCCAGTCCAAGCAATCATTATGAAAAAGTGAACCCAATTCGGAAAGGGCTTTCTCAAGAATATTATTTAGTTCACTTTAACAAAAAAGAACTAAATAATATTATAGCTTTAGAAAAAGCGGCTTTCCAAGTCATTTTTAACGATTTGTCCACTTTTCCGGATATTCCGGATCTTCCGGTGAGCCCCCCAATGGCCATAAAGGGTCTTATGCACTTAAAGCATTATTTATGCCCATGAATGTTGAAAACTAGTGAGATTGAAAAAAAAACCACGGCTTTCCAAGTCATTTTTAACGATTTGACCACTTTTACGGATGTTCCGGATCTTCCGGAAGGCATATATCAGTTTATCAAGGAAAGTTCCATGTAAGTGACTCCTTAAATCACTTGAATATGTTTCATGTTGCACGATTGACTGTTCCTACAAAACTTGAGAAGTTGACAGTTTAGTATCATTAAACTGTTCAGAAAAGGAAGGTAATCAATTTTGTACCCGTCTTGATCCAGGAGGACACCGGAATAACTCCGGCCACAGGCAAAATTTATGACCACTTTCCCCAGCATAGGAAAATAGAAGAGTTTGGATTTCATATGGTGAAAGAAGTTTGCAAATCGGATAGAAAATAGCATAACGAGATTTTTTTTCTTAACTCGGTCGGATACGGGTTAAACTTATTTACTTCTGTTGTGTTAAACTGATGAAGCGTATTATAATTGAGTACGTTATGAGACTCACACTATCAAGGTACCTACATTATCAAAGATACCGCGCTCTACGGTACAGCCATTCTGTGACAAAGAAAGCCGAGCGCCACATCTGTTGGGCGAGAAATTTCCTTTCCACTTGACTCGGCTTGAGTCAATCCAGAGAGAAACGTAATGTAGGTAACATGGGAAAAGCGACAAATTGTTTCGCGAGTGGTTTTCCCTCGCCATAGCCAACGATTTGTTGATTACCGTTACCCCAATTGGGTGAGAGTCCAACCACCACCGTGTCGTGTGTCAATTGATGACGATGCAAAGTTGATGACGGCGATGATGACCGTCATCTTCTCGCACTTCTGGCTGCTGCTGCCAGTTGGATCATTCAAGTGTATTGGAGAGAAGAACACTTCTGCCAACACGAGATGCGAAGAAAACCAATTCATTCATACGGATCGCCGGAGAAGGTTGCCCGAGGAGATAAATGGGACGATGTGGCGAGGAAAATTTTACAGAATTCATCAGCAAACAGCATCCACCTTGCTTACACTATCGCGACAGTACAATCTACTACGAATCTTTTGTCATAACTAGTAATATAGCTAGTGTCTGGTTCTATGCTTGGCTCATTATCCACCTACCCTCCCATCTGCAGCTAACTAGCAGCGGCAATCGCTTTTCATCGGCTCCCACTTTTGAATAAAGGCCAATTTTTCTTCTCCTGCTGGCTGATATGATAAAGTGGTGGGTGCTATGCTACTATATAAAATAAAGTTACACAAAATTGGGCTCTTCTGGACCAAACCATAATGTGTGTTATTTTCACATATTCTGAAAAGCCGAGTTTGTCTTAATTTCTGCTTAATTTTCTTAAACTTTAAAGAGGTTTCGATGCTTAGTATTTCAGAGTTCTTTATGTGTAGGAAGAAAAAGCCATATCAGGAGCTGCATTTCAGCATGATGCTCCACAAGAACTCGTTTTTGTGCGAATCGTACTCAATTTTGTGCAGCTTCATTTGAACGTGTATGGAAAATTGAGATAGGTTTCCATGGAAGGATGCTGTTGACGGTGGGTGGGTAGATGCGATGGATGGCGTGTGCCAAGTATTGATTGATAAAAAAGCGGTCGGTGCGCCCTGCGATTTTTCGGAGCCGATACCTAAGAAGAGATGGTTCTTCACTAGGATTTTTCCTTTTCATGCTCGCTGCCATGACGAGTGGAGAGATTGATAGCGAGGTTATATGCATGGGTCAGGTTCGTACTTAGGAATATGAAAATGGGGTTTGAAAGAATTATTCGTTCGTTTGGGAACTTCTTATTTCGGAGTTTTGAATCTTTGTCTGATTTTTGATCTGAGTTTTGATTTAAACTTTTTTTTTCGCATAGATAGAGTCAAGTATCATCATTCAAAAAAAGGAAGTAGACAATTAAAGGGATACAAAGTAGCTAATTTTTTGAACTACCTACGTTATATCATATGTATTGATGTTTTCGTCTAAGGCCCTTGTATCTACTGGCGTATCCAGACATCTTTCGAAGGTTTATGAATAAGGTTCATACTCAAGCAGACTCCCCAAGTAACCAAATAGCACTTTAATTCGCCCTCCGTGCTAATATAGGGCTTTTACAGAGCTGACATGCCCTATATTAGCCGTATAGCAGCCCTATAAGCCCAAAAAGGCGAATTAGCGGGCTAGTGGTTACTTGGGTCATACAAACATTTTCTAACAAGTTTGAAGTCTAACGGCATTCTAGGGTAACCAGAGCACTCCGCTGAATATATAACTTCAGATCAAAAACGTGACCAGTAATCTCATAGAGATAAATAAACAAGGCTTACCCTCATGTGGGCTTATACATCTATGGTAATACAAGTTTTATAAAATTCCTTTTAGTAAATGCCCATTTTATTTTTTGCCGGCTGCAGCAAGGAACGCGACAAAACGCGAAGCGATATAAAAGGAGACGAAAGCAGCAAACCTGCCTATTCCGGAAAGAAATGGAACACTGCATCGTTCACAAGAAACGCGAAAGTTCTACGAGAAGCTTAACGTATCCCGAAAAAGGCTTCGTGCCGCGAGCCGAAATGTGTAGGGATAAGGATGGAAGCAACTTGACGGACGGACGTGAGATGATTGAAAGGTGGAAGCAGCACTACGATGAACACCTTAATGGCACGGAGAACACAGGTGCAGATGGTCACGATAGCGGAGGATGTGACAACGTCAGCACGGCGGATGAAGGGAATCAAACTGTCCCCACATTGAGGGAAGTTTAGTATGCCATCAAACAGCTTAAGAGCAACAAGGCCGCTGGTAAGGATGGTGTTGGAGTTGAACTCATCAAAATGGGCCCGGAGAGGTTGGCCGCTTTTCTGCATCGGCTGATAGTCAGAATCTGGGAAACGCAACAGGCCGGAGGAGTACGAGCAAAGGGTCATATGCCCCATCTAGAAGAAGGGCGACAAGCTAGAATGTGAAAACTATCGTGCGATCACTATCCTGAATGCCGCCTACAAAGTGCTATCCCAGATTATCTTCCGTCGTCTATCACCAATAATAAATGATTTTGTGGGAAGTTATCTAGCTGGTTTCATTAACGGCCGCTCGATGACGGACCAGATTTCTACTGTACGGAAAAACATTCAGAAATGCCTTGAATACCAAGTCCCAACGCATCACCTGTTCATAAATTTTAAAGCGGCTTATGATAGCATCGATCGCAAAGAGCTATGGAAAATCATGGACGAGTACAGCTTCCACGGGAAGCTCGCAAGGTGTGCAGAATAGCGTGAAGATTTCGGGCGAACATTCCAGTTCATTCGAATCCTGCCGAGGACTTCGACAGGGTGATGGACTTTCGTGCCTGCTGTTCAACATCGCGCTAGAAGGTGTCATGCGGAGAGCCGGGTTCAATAACCAAGGTACTATTTCACAAGATCCAGTCCATTTGTTTGCTTCGCGGATGATATAACGGTGGCAGACCTGCACACCCACCTGAAACGTGAAGCGACAAAAGTCGGCCTGGTGGTGAATGCGTCAAAAACAAAGTACATGCTGATAGGCGAAACCGAGCGCGCCAAAGTCCGGCTCGGAAGCAGTGTTACGAAAGACGGAGATACTTTTGAGGTGGTTGATGAGTTCGTCTACCTCGGATCCTTATTAATGGCTGATAACAACGTTAGTCGTGAAATACGGAGGCGCATCATTTGTGGAAGTCGCGCCTACTATGGGCTCCAGAAGAAGCTGCGATCGAGAAAGATCCACCCTCACACCAAATGTACCGAATGTACAAAACGCTAATAACTCTCTGGTACTCTATGGACATGATGTATGGACCATGCTGGATGAGGACCTGCAAGCACTTGGAGTGTTCGAGCGAAGAGTGCTTAGGACCATCTTTGGCGTTGGGCAGCAGAACGGTGTGTGGCGGCGGAGAATTAACCACGAGCTCGCTAGGCTATACGGCGAACCCTGCATCAAGAAGATGGAGAAAGCTGGAAGGGTGCGCTGGGCAGGGCATGTAGCAAGACTACCGGACAACAATCCTGCAAATATGGTGTTTGCGTCGAATCCAGTTGGTACAAGAAGGCGAGGAGCACAGCGAGCAAGGTGGATTGATCAGATGCAATAAGATCTGGAAAACGTGGGCCAAAATCGAAATTGGAGCGACAAAGCCATAAACCAAATAAATTGGCGTAACATCGTTAACGAGGTTTAATCAAACTAATTGATGTAACACCAACTAAATAAATAAAAAAGGTATCGCCCTTTTTCACAATCCTCCGAAACATCACTGATTATGCTTGAAGAGCTGAAAGCCTATGTTCAGAGAAGCTATTGTATAATTTTAAACGGTCGTTGAGCACAATGCTTGACAGAATATCTTCATGAGCTTATCTGGGTTTAAACGTTGTTCATAAGCTTTCATCACAATTTACGCATGTAAATTTGAAGACCTGTACTCAAAGGAGGTTTTGGATAATCTTTACTAGTAGTTGAAAAAAAAACATTGTAAAATCTCAACTATGGATACAATTGGATACAATCCTAATTTTTAAGTATCTGAAAGACCACTCGTTACGCTTATAGTTCTGATAACCTGTACTCCAAGTAGTTCTTGAAAAACCTTATTTATTTAGTCGTAAGATTAAAATCATAGTTAAGTATAATCAATTAAGTCAAATAAGTGTGGGCTTCGTGGCCGTGCGGTTAGTGTTACCAAGCATTTAGCCGCATCGTGTCAAGGAGTGTGGGTTCGATTCCCGCTTCAGTCCGGAAAACTTTTCGTCAAGAAAGTATTTCGACTGCGCCACTAGGCGTTGCATGCTAGTCCGTTGTCTAGTGTGGTGCTTCCTTCAAAGGGCAAATCTTCCACTGGAAGCATTAACGTGTCGGTGTCTTAAAAAAAAAAAGTCCCTATAGGTACCAACCTCATTCATCATCCTCCAAAAAAAATCGTTGATTATGCTAGCTGAGTTAAAAACCTGTACTCAAAGGAGTTTTTGGTTAACTTTCAATAGTCGTTGAAATTAGAACTAGGTATAACCTTACTGTATATTCCTTTATGAGTATCCGCCTCAGAAACATTTTCAAAATTTTATTTTGGACCCTCTGCAGAGCTTTCTTCCTGGTATTACAACAGCTAGTCTGACAATTTTTTTGAGGAGCAAAAGCTTTTTTTTAAGACTTAGTTTTGATTTTCTGTTAATAAGTGGATACAGACATTTTATATGTTTGTTACATTTGGCTTGAATGCCCTTAATGTGATTTTTTGAAGCATAAATTGTTATCTAGCATAAGCCCTAGATACTTAACTTCATCTGATCAATTTATTGGAACCCCTCTCATCGTGAAAACATGTCTACTTGAAGCTTCCAAAAAAAAGCTTTTGGTTTCTGTGGGTTGAGTTTCGAAGAAATCTTCCATTTTTGCAAGTATGACGAAAAAATATCCAAACTTTTTTTACAATCTACTACAGAAGACACGCAGGCTTCGTCCTATGGCAGAGAGGCCTGTGACATCCGCAAACAAAGATTTTTGACATGCCTGAGATAACTCAGGTAAGTCTGGATTAAAAATATTATAATATGCCCCAAAATGCTGTCTTGAGGAACACCAGCTCATACGATTCGACAGATAATTTTGGATTATTCTAACAATGTTCAAAATTATGATTTTTCAATTTTACACTCAATTTTGGCTCATGCCAAACACTGTCGAATGCTTTACTGATGGATGAATGCAAGCTGCTTAGACGACAGCTATCAGCTGCTGCATGATGTTAGTACGGTTCAAAAATTAATACAAGCTTGGCATTTTTCCATTAGGCAGGGAAATATACCCACTTAAAACATTTGATAAATATATTTTGAAAATGTTTATCGGCATATCGGTCTATTTTGCTCGAAGTGGAGAAGAAAGCAATGAATACTAGATGGATAGGTACCGTAAGGGAACGGCGAGAGAAATTGGATTAGATGTTGAAGAGGGCATACCATATGAAACAGTATTACTTGAAACGTCACTTCCTTGTGGCTAACGTCCCCTATGGGAACGGCTTGGGTGTGTTTTGAGAATGACACTACCAAGACAGCCAAAAGGAAGGAGGTCTCAAGCGCCCTAATACTGTTTGGCGATCAAGCAGGTTCTATCGATCGATGGCTTATATTATTGGGGAATCATTACACAATCATGGATGGTTTGTCCATATCATGTGTATTTCTCCCCGATAAGCCACACACATGATCATTATTTATGAACTGCGTTTTTATCTTTTTAGCCGTTTGTTATTTTACATACAAAGGTATCGACCGTGATGATTTTATTTTGAAAATGTTTATCGGCATATCGGTCTATTTTGCTCGAAGTAAGAGGGAGCATGGAGAAGAAAGCAATGAATACTAGATGGATAGGTACCGTAAGGGAACGGCGAGAGAAATTGGATTAGATGTTGAAGAGGGCATACCATATGAAACAGTATGGACCAGTGCACGAGTTCACTATTTGACGTTTGAGCGGTGCCGTGTTATTTACGTGACCATGGAAACAAGTGAATTCGGCACCGCTCGAACGTCGAATTAGTGAACTCGTGCATCGGTCCATTACTTGAAACGTCACTTCCTTCCAATTTCTCTCGCCGTTCCCTTACGGTACCTATCCATCTAGTATTCATTGCTTTCTTCTCCATGCTCCCTCTTACTTCGAGCAAAATAGACCGATATGCCGATAAACATTTTCAAAATAAAATCATCACGGTCGATACCTTTGTATGTTTGATAAATATATCAACCAAGAATCATAAGCTACTTTCTGGAATTTACTTGATGAGGAAATGAAAATTTCCACCATCCATTATCGAATTTTCGAACAATAGTTCTCACTTCTTCCATATCGTTCTACCAAGAATTTTTGAAAACGTTCTCTTGATTGAGAAAGCTTTCGAAATCCTGGGTAACTTGATTTTGAAATGGATGACTCTTACATTTCATTTCGAATTTATAGAAGCATTCTTCTCTTTCTACCTCCCTATTCAATGCTTCCGCAACGCCGCTGACGGCTAATGAAAACGGTATATAAAAGTTCCACTATTTTTATCATGTCAACAGTCGGTGAGGTGAATGTCACCCGTTCCCTCCGTATCACATCCGCAAGCGAAACCAGGAAGGTCACCTAGAAATTATACGGTTGAAACTCCGGAAATAATGAAAATCAGCTGTAGGAAATATGTACTCCACTTTCCAGTTGTTCGCCAGCTAGTTTATGGTACGATGCACAAGGAACGTTATATTGAAGGATTACGTTCAAGCTGGAGATGATTGCAGTTTTGCAGGTAAATCCTGTCAACGATTATGTACCAAATATAAAGATCGATGAAAATGAAAACGTAAAAATAATCCATTGCGTCATATCCCGAAACCACCATTTCAAGCAGAGAAACATAGTTTGAAAACATGCACAAAAGGGACCACATTCATAAAACTTTGATCAACAGTTCTGGCCAACCCAGACACAAGGAAACCAAGCCACGTCAAAGCTTTGGTTAATTATTCAGTGCCCCTTTCGTGTTTTTACGACTCTCTTGGCCTTTGTACTATTCGACGTCGTATTACAACACCGCTGCAAGCATTGTAAGGATCGAAAGGAGCTTACTCACGATTTACCTATTGCAGCGGATTGACTGTTAGACTGGCAGTGAGAGACTGAAGTGGTTGTGGTGACGAAAGGTATAACGACATCAAGGTAATATTTAAATCAATGCCACACGGCAAATAACATATTTATGAACTTACCATTTAGCCCTTCACGAGGTGGGTATTGCAGCGACATCGGCATATCGGTGGAAATGTGCATGGAGAAAAAAGAGAACGGAAAAACATGAATTAAGTAGAGCTTATTTGTGTATGAGTTCGTGGGTCGAATGCGGGCATCGATCGATTTTTGTGTTAATTGTTGTGTTGTTCGAGAATTTATGCGTTTTTGTTATCAATTTATTAAATTGTTAATTTTTAATATTATTATACTTTTTTGTAATGTTTTCTTTTGACATAAATTCAATATCACGACAAAAATAAAAATTTGAGTGTTAACGGTATTTTCGAAAACTGTAATTGACGGAAAAATTGCTTTGAAATAAACTTCTTCTTCTTTTTCATCTTCTTATTTTATTTCTTCTTCGTTTTCCTGCTTTTTTCTTCTTCTCTCTTGTTTGTTTTTTGGTAATAGAACGTATTTTTTTACAGGTTTTACAGCTCACTTCTTCTTCTTTTTCTTCTTCCTCTTCTTCTTCTTATTCTTCTTCTTCTTCTTCTTCTTCTTCTTCTTGGCATTACGTCACCACTGGGGCAGAGCCTTCTTCTCGGCTTTGTGTTCTTATGAGTACTTCCTTAGTCATTAACTAAGAGCTTTGTTTGCCAATGTTTTTTCAAGAATATCTTAACATTTTCCTTGGAATTACTCAAGTTATCCCTTAGGATAGTTTTGTAATTTTCACATAATTTTCGGTAATACCTTTTTTTATATCTTAGTGACTACAGTGTCGCAGGCGTATTATAAAACTATATATTCGTCGATCTTCTCTGATTGCCCCTACCTACGGGTTAGGGTATTCAGGAAAACTTCTTTTACAGATTCCTTCATATATTTCTGCAGTGATATTTCCAGCAAATGATTCTGGAATGTTTTAAGGAATTCCTCAACGTTTATTTTGCCATAAATATGTCCCTTCATATGTCCAAACATTTGTTCAAGAATTTCTCATCGGAATACTTCGTAGTTACTGAACTAATGAAGCAATTCCTCAAGGAAATAAAAAAAGTATTTCTTCATGGAAGTTTCTTCAGGACATCCTAGTGATCCTTTATAGAGAGATAAGCGGAAGTAAAAAGGAATGATTTGGCAACAGAACAGCAGTGCTGATTTTGCTCGGCGTCGAGAATAATATTGTAACACGGACATGACTTCCTCATTGCTAAAAAGTGTATATTGTTTCGTTATAGATCTTTGAGCTACATATCCAAACTAATAAACAGCCGAAAAAATCAACAATTTAAAAATCGCATTGACAAAAACTTAAAAAAGAAAAATATTTTATTTTTTTTGCTTCATGCATAATTACTAGACTGGCCCAGCTCAGTATGGGAGAAAAATAAAGTTGTATAACTCCACGGGGCACCTCCTACGATTATTTCTTAGGGTTAGATGAAGACTTCCTGAGAATTTCAGCTCATTTGGTCGTTCCATGAGTTGGCGCAATTGAATTGAAGTTAATATGGGATTTTCAGCTCACACATATGGAAAACAGCACATCATCTCCTGTTTGGGTCAGGAAAATTGTTAATCGCGTTCAATTGAACCCAGAATGTCAAAAACACTACTTGATACAATAGCGAACTATATTGTAGAAGGTTGTATGTTGATAAAAATTGAGAAAGTTGGTGTTTTAACTATCTGAAGTAGACTTGCAATAATGCTTGGTATTTCTTCAACATAGCTGGGTGGTAGCCACTAAGCGCATCATAGCCACCTATGAGGCTGGGCGAGCTGCGGTACAATGTGCAAGCATATATGTGATTGTACGGGAAAGCTGACCTAAGCCTAACTTGCAACTACTGAAAGAATAATAAAAATGAGCTTAAAACCAGATATAACCTTCTGCAACTATGTTCATTAGGGTATCAACTAGTGAATTTGTCATTCTGGGCTCAATTGAACGCGATTACGGAACGAAACAGTGGCATAGGGTTAATTTTCAATATATTTGAAACAAATATTCCATACAAACTTCGATTTGAATGCGCCAGCTGAGGGAGCAACCAAATGAGTTGAAATTTTGAGAGAGCATTTTTCTTATCCTAAGGCACATATCTAAGGGGTGCCCCATTGAGTTTTTCAACTTTTTTGTTTAAGGGCCAGTCTAATAATTAATTTTTCCGAAATAATTTCAATCTGATTACATTACTCTTCAAGAAAAGTTCAAGACAAACCTAACGCATGTTCGTTTGGCTCACACTTTGACAGCTCTCGCTGCTCGATTGGCTCACACTTTGACAGAAATGTCAGCTTCCGCGAATCTCTCTTATAAAGGATTACTAGGACATCCTAAAGAAGTTTTACCAGAGACAGTTTAAATTTTGACTCAAACTTTTTTGTTTGATGAAATCTGCAAACTTTAAGAAAATGTTATTCTGAACAATTTTGTCGTAGACACTTTTAATCTAACTCTTCATTTGAGCTAAGTAAATTTATTTTCAAAGTTTTAACTTAGGGTGGACCCGAAATATCAGTTATTTTGATCTAACTTTTTTATTTTAAGTTTTTTTGTGAATGTGGTCTTCAAAAGAAATATCGAGGAAGTAATGATACATATTTTTGCTGAACATTGCAAGTTTGTAATTCTTGTGATTTTGAAGTCATAATCAAAATTAAGTGGAAAACTATGAAATTTTGAGATGCCTATAACTCATGGAGTTGGTTCGATAAAATTTTTCTTTTAGCGGCATTCGAAAGGTCATACAATAGGCAAATTTTGCTGCAAAAATCGACTAGTCGAGTCTAGTACACGACACTGAAGACGGCCTTACAGTTGAGGTCGAAATACGCGTATCTGTCAAAGGATACAAACTCTAGTGGAATTAAATGGTATAGTACTAAATTCGGTTTTTTCATCTACTCGAAATTTGCCTGTAACTCACAAGATTTTAAAGTTAACGGTATTCTGTCTTCATTAAAATTGTAGGTTTTAGCTAGATCTACAACTTTTTCAACTGGAACTTTGTGGAGAAATGTGTTCAGAATAACATTTTCTAAAAGTTTGCAGAAGAGCGCAGCCCCAAATTTCATCAAACAAAAAAGTTTGAGTCAAAATTTAAATTCAAATTTAAATAAAGGTCACCCTATTCATTTTTTTTCTTAAAAGATGCACAACTCAATTACAAATAACTTCTCTGAAGACATCGAACGAAAAACAGAGAAAACCTTTTTTTCCGGCTGAATTTCCGATTCGGACCATTTTGCAATGAGCCACTGAGCAACTTTGCCGAAGACGCTCATTTTTAAGTGATCAGGCCTATGATAACCGCAAACAAAAGTTTCATGCTCACTAGCGCCGCATGGTGGTTCAATCTCGAATATAATGGCTTTTATTTATTATCTTAATTAACGAGTTTTGCAACCCGAGACTAGCTCATCTCTTGGCTTTCATAATGATAGCGCTAGAGCTACTGAAAAACTTTGCCCAACGGCTTTTCTAAGTAGTCAAAATTCTGAGAAAACCTCAATACCAGTGTTTTATGCTCACTATCGCCACCTGGTGGCTAAATTTCGAATACCATGGCTTTCATAATGATAGCGCTTGAGTTGCTGAACAACTTTGCTGAAGGCGGTCAGGATCCTGAGATATCAGAAAAAAACAAAATTTCGATGCCTACTAGCTCCGCCTGGTGTCAGAATTCCGCATTTCAATAACCACCGTATGTCAGCCTTTAATTTACTGAACATCATCTATTTTGATCATTTATAAAAAACGGTCGTTAATCTGAATTTTGGTCGTAAAAAAAAACCCTCGTAAAAAGAACGGTCGTAAAAAAAGGATGGAGTGTATTAATATAAGTGAAAAATTCTGGCAGCCATCTTGGTTTCAAGTTACAGTCGCCTCTCCACATCTCGATATCGAAGGGACCATCGAGATAGGGAGAGATCGAGACATAGAACAAATTTTTAACGAATACTAGATTGAAAATCACTCGTTACCAAGAAAATTAACAACAAACAGATGTAATTTCGTCTTCGCAAATTGTTTTGAATCTCTAAAATCTAGTCTAGTAACCTTTGATATGCCCATTATCGACATACGGAGAGCAAATTGGGAACGAAAATCACATAGAGAAAGGGAGATATCGAGATAAGGAGGATATCGAGATATGAAGAGTGAAAATGTATGCAGTATGAAGGGACCGAAAAAATCATCGACATAGGGAGAGATATCGAGATGTGGAGAGTCGACTGTATTAACATAAGTTTATGACATTTTTGGCACTTAACACGTTGAATTTCATGGCTACCACCAAAAACTGGATACGTATACTCTTCTGTTTCTTATTCTTTATTTTCCTTACGGAAAAAGAGTAAGCGTAACGGTAGCATTTAAATTCAACATGTTGAACTAAGGTGAAAAACTCATTCTACAAATAAAAAAAAACCAAGATGGCGTCAAAATCCAAGATGTCCACCCGATATATTTCAATAATACTCTTATTCTTAACTTGACTCGAAGAAAACACCAACTAGTTTCTTTGGTGAACAATAAATGATGTTTGTATTGATTGAACTCCCTATTTACGTCAAAATCGATGAACATGATTTAGGGGTCGTACACAAATTATGTCACGCTCCAAGGGGGGTTCATACAAAAAGCATGACAAGGCACTGTGTTTTATTTCGTCGATTTCATGCGCTTTTTGAATAGAGCCCAAACCGTTGATTTTAGCAATATAGTTTGTTCGGAGAAGTTTCTTGGTATATTAAAGCGCCTCTACTGATGAAAAAAGTTGTGTGATCAATCCACCTAGCAGTGAGATAGGAAAACTATTTTTTTCAAAACATTTCGATAGACATATGGTGTCTTCGTCAAAGTTGTAGAATTGGAACTTTGAAAAAAAAAAACTTTGTCGCAGACATGATTTTTATATCTCTTATACTTTTTGAGATATACAGTGCTGTTCTGAATAATAGCAGCGCATGTCGATTTTCATACAAAATGCTCAACTTTGACATGCTGTAGTTTTGTTCCCTTTCAAGCAATCGAGCTGAAATTTTCTCCACAGAACTACAAATATGATCAATTTTGTAACTACAAAATTTCAGTTTTTTCTGAGTCCCTGCCGAAAAGTGAGACACTAGGTGAAATTTTTCGAAAAAATAGCAGTTTTTCATTTTAAAATTTTTCTTCTACAAATATTTTAAACATTTTCGGTTTAGGTGCAAGTTTGATAAGTAGGAGAAGATTGTTCCAATGGTAAGTGATATACAATTTAAAACTATAATGCCAAGCCGAAATTCAAATTTTTAAAACTGCTATTTTTTCGAACAATTTCACCTAGTATCTCACTTTCCGGCAGGGGCTTAGAAAATTTTGAAATTTTGTGTTTTCAAAATTGGGCATATTTGTAGTTCTGTGGAGAAAATTTCAACTCGATTGCTTTAAAGGGAACAAAACTACAGCATGTCAAAGTTGAGCATTTTGTATGAAAATCGACATGCGCTGCTATTATTCAGAACAGCACTGTACACAACGACATATGTGAATGGCCCCTAAAAATAATATTTTTAATCAAAACTTTTTTCCATGAATTTTGACATTTTTTATGATTTCTACAAAGTTTTTTGTAATGAAAAACCCCGTGTTTTTGCTGAACATTTCATCACGCTATCTTTGGAAAAAAAAAAACAAAATTATTTATGACTTACTCTTTTTTCAAGGGGTAGTTTAGGCCCCTATAACTGCCTTCAGCGCAAAAATGGCGCAGACAACTCTTACAAATCATGAAAGTACCTGTTCGGTCACACCGCAACGATATTACCCATTCATTGTATGCTGGGCGCACTCAGCTACAGTAGCAGCGCAGCAGTGTTTTCAATTTCTCTGCTTTCTCCCCCAGCTAGCGGCAAGCAACCCAATTGCTTTGATGCTCTTGCATTGATTGGGTTGATGGCATTCGGGGTAATGGGGTAGAATCGATTTCAAAACAAGCAGTGTGCTAATGGTAAAAAAACGATTTTTCTAACAAAATTCAAGATGACGACCAACAATTGTTTAGCTTCAGAGAAAGCATTTCACGAATTGTTTAAACTTTCGAAGAAAAGTGTGCAAGTTCGTTTCAAACTATGAATATGGCAAGCGTTAATTTTGACCGTAATAGCTACGCTCATAAAGGCACAAAAATCGATTCGTACTTAATTTTCAACCTTACATGCAACTCTAATGACCGGCTTTTAATGACCGTGAAACGCACGTCACACGTAACTAACGAACGACCGCCACCAAAGCAAAAAAAAAACAGGAGAAAAAGGCCAACTTACCATGAACAAGAACAGCAGCAGCACCAGCAGAAGCAGCACGGCTTCTGCGAAGGTGGTCGTTGTAGTGGCACAACATTGGAGGTTGTTTCCTGCGTTCCACTCAAAGCCGAATTAAGTGGACCACTTTGAACAGTCGAGCCCATGCCACGGAGTCGACACCCCGCCGGCAGCCCGTCTACACTGCAGGACATTCTGGGAGTTATGACACAAGAAAGCAGAGGAAAAAAAAGAGGGAAAATACATTAGACATGAATGAAGCGGACGATAACCCCATGGCCTGGAGTAAGGAATGCTGCCTTAGGTCACGAAGAGTGTGTGGCAATGAATATATGAGAGGGTTAGAAGCAGAAGGGTGTAAGCGACAAAAACCTTGGTTTGAGAAAATTAAGTCTAAAGTTTTGTTTTTTTTAGAATTTTTCACTTTATACAAATTTTATGGGAGCCACAAAAAAACAATCTTCTCAGATAATGTTACTTTTTTCTGTAAGACGTGAAAATGCCTCAAACATTTCGTTGGAAAGCTTGGAAATAGTAGAATCTTTCAGTGAAAATGTCACTTACACCTCTTTGCGTTCGGGCCTCTCATATTATGTGTGTGTGTGACTCAACCAGACGACTCACCCAATTTGAAGGGTAGCGGTAGAAGTTGTTTCGCGCTTAAAACAACTTCTGGCTCTACGAGTGTATCACTACCGAACTGTAAGGGCTGACACCGGTCGCCCTCGTAACCGCAAACGCCATCGCCCGGTATCCCGCCGCAAGTGCCTAGCCTAGGTTTGTTCACGAGCTGAAATTGAAATAATAATAAGCTTCGTTAATTGATATTTTTAACGCAAACAGTTTCACTCGAATGCAAGAGCTTCCATTCGTTGCATGACAATCGTCAAGTTTGGACGGGGCAGCATATGGAGACGCATGGTTGCTTAACACTCAATAGGCATTATTGTCCGTTTCGGATACAGTCGGGTCTCCTATTAAACGCATTCCTATAACGTGCACTCCTATTATGTACGCTCACTCCTATAAGACACACCAGGACGTTATAGGAGACCCAGGGCTTATGGGATTTCATCACTTTGGGGGTGTCGTTGAATATCTCGTATGCCAAAAGAGATAGTACAGTACTGTCTTCGGCGAAATTTGAGTACTAAGTACGATCTACCTTTAGGAGTTGAGGATCATCCTTTTAGTTGAGAACTTGGCCGGTAGGGGCGCTTTTTCTGATTAGCACTATATGAACCATAAGGGATAAGAATGCAAAATTTTGTAACATATGATATCTCTGAATCCTGATGATTTGGAAGGTTGGTGTCTTCGGAAGAGTTGTTCAGTAGCTCAAGGGCTGACATGTGGTGACCATTCTAATACGGAATTACGCCACCAGGCGGCGCTAGTGGGCAAAGAATTTTTGTTTTGCGCATAGCTCAGTTGCCTGACCACTTAGAAAGATGGCGTCTTCGGCAAAGTTGCTCAGTATCACAAGGGCTAACATTATTTGAGCCGAAAGTTTCGAAATTTTGCCACTAGGCGGCGCTAGTGAGCCAAGAATTTTTGTTTGTCGCATAGCTCAGTAACCTGACTACTTAGAACGATGGCGTCTCCGGCAAAGTTGCTCTCTATCACAAGGTCTAACATTATTTGAGCCAAAAGTTTCGAAATTTTGCCACTAGGCGGCGCTAGTGAGCAAAGAATTTTTGTTTTGCGCATAGCTCAGTTGCCTAACCACTTAGAAAGATGGCGTCTTCGGCAAAGTTGGTCAGTATCACAAGGGCTAACATTATTTGAGCCGAAAGTTTCGAAATTTTGCCACTAGGCGGCGCTAGTGAGCCAAGAATTTTTGTTTTGCGCATAGCTCAGTTGCCTAACCACTTAGAAAGATGGCGTCTTCGGCAAAGTTGGTCAGTATCACAAGGTCTAACATTATTTGAGCCGAAAGTTTCGAAATTTTGCCACTAGGCGGCTCTAGTGAGCAAAGAATTCTTGTTTTTCGCATAGCTCAGTTGCCTGACCACTTAGAAAGATGGCGTCTTCGGCAAAGTTGGTCAGTATCACAAGGGCTAACATTATTTGAGCCGAAAGTTTCGAAATTTTGCCACTAGGCGGCGCTAGTGAGCCAAGAAATTTTGTTTTACGCATAGCTCAGTTGCCTAACCACTTAGAAAGATGGCGTCTTCGGCAAAGTTGGTCAAAATCACAAGGGCTAACATTATTTGAGCCGAAAGTTTCGAAATTTTGCCAATAGGCGCCGCTAGTGTGCAAAGAATTTTTGTTTTGAGCATAGCTCAGTTGCCTGACCACTTTTAAAGATGACGTCTTCGGCAAAGTTGCTCTCTATCACAAGGTCTAACATTATTTGAGCCGAAAGTTTCGAAATTTTGCCACTAGGCGGCGCTAGTGAGCCAAGAATTTTTGTTTTTCGCATAGCTCAGTTGCCTAACCACTTAGAAAGATGGCGTCTTCGGCAAAGTTGGTCAGTATCACAAGGGCTAACATTATTTGAGCCGAAAGTTTCGAAATTTGCCACTAGGCGGCGCTAGTGAGCCAAGAATTTTTGTTTTGCGCATATCTCAGTTGCCTAACCACTTAGAAAGATGGCGTCTTCGGCAAAGTTGGTCAGTATCACAAGGGCTAACATTATTTGAGCCGAAAGTTTCGAAATTTTGCCACTAGGCGGCGCTAGTGAGCCAAGAATTTTTGTTTTGCGCATAGCTCAGTAGCCTGACTACTTAGAACGATGGCGTCTTCGGCAAAGTTGCTCTCTATCACAAGGTCTAACATTATTTGAGCCGAAAATTTCGAAATTTTGCCACTAGGCGGCGCTAGTGAGCAAAGAATTTTTGTTTTTCGTATAGCTCAGTTGCCGAACCACTTAGAAAGATGGCGTCTTCGGCAAAGTTGGTCAATATCACAAGGGCTAACATTATTTGAGCCGAAAGTTTCGAAATTTTGCCGCTAGGCGCCGCTAGTGTGCAAAGAATTTTTGTTTTGCGCATAGCTCAGTTGCCTGACCACTTTTAAAGATGACGTCTTCGGCAAAGTTGCTCTCTATCACAAGGTCTAACATTATTTGAGCCGAAAGTTTCGAAATTTTGCCACTAGGCGGCGCTAGTGAGCCAAGAATTTTTGTTTTTCGCATAGCTCAGTTGCCTAACCACTTAGAAAGATGGCGTCTTCGGCAAAGTTGGTCAGTATCACAAGGGCTAACATTATTTGAGCCGAAAGTTTCGAAATTTGCCACTAGGCGGCGCTAGTGAGCAAAGAATTTTTGTTTTCCGCATAGCTCAGTTGCCTAACCACTTAGAAAGATGGCGTCTTCGGCAAAGTTGCTCAGTATCACAAGGGCTAACATTATTAAGGCCGAAAGTTTCGAAATTTTGCCACTAGGCGGCGCTAGTGAGCCAAGAATTTTTGGTTTGCGCATAGCTCAGTAGCCTGACTACTTAGAACGATGGCGTCTTCGGCAAAGTTGTTCTCTATCACAAGGTCTAACATTATTTGAGCCGAAAGTTTCGAAATTTTGCCACTAGGCACCGCTAGTGAGCAAAGAATTTTTGTTTCGTGGATAGCTCAGTAGCCTGACCACTTAGAAAGATGGCGTCTTCGGCAAAGTTGCTCAGTATCACAAGGGCTAACATTATTTGGGCCGAAAGTTTCGAAATTTTGCCACTAGGCGGTGCTAGTGAGCATGGAATTTTTGTTTTGCGGATAGCTCAGTGGTCTGACCACTTAGAGAGATGGCGTCTTCGGCAAAGTTGCTCAGTATCACAAGGGCTAACATTATATGTGCCGGAAGTTTCGAGATTTTATATATACGTAGAAATCGGGAGAAAATGTTTTTTTTATAAGATTGAATTATCGTTATGAAAAAGAAGGTTTATATTTTAAAAATATTCAACCAAGAGTGTCGTGTAACTAAAAGATAAGGCCAGTCATTGTTATCTCATTAAGATTGTTAACGAATGGATTTCCCAATTTATTAGTAATGACTGACATTCCAACCTAACTTCATTTCTATCCAATACATACCTTGGAAAATGTCCAAGAAATGAAGTTCATGCAATGACGATATAAAAATAAACATACATATATTTATCTCTGGTTCATATGAAAAGCTAACGATCACATATTTGAGTAGTAAACGGATCCTCACTCATTCTCATATCAAATTATTGATCAAAAATTCTCCCAATCCGTCGAAAATACTAGCCATACTTTTATCCGATTGTAAAAATAATGTATATATTTTTCTCCAGGCACTTTTACTTAAACGTGACAATGCGAAGAAAATCGATAGCCTAGTGTCATATTGAACAACTTTGGTCAGGCTACTGAGCTATCCACAAAACAAAAATTCTTCGCTCACTAGCGCCGCATAGTGGCAAAATTTCGAAACTTTCGGCTCAAATAATGTTAGCCCTTGGGCATTTTTTTAAATTATCGGACAGGTTTGGGCCAGAGGTTCTCCGATTTGCATGAAATTTTCACCAGAGGTAGAGCTTGTGGATACATGACCAAAAGTGAAATTCAAAAAAATTATAGCGGCCTATTTTCCCGGAAAACTCTAGATGAATTTTCACGATTTCTCTATATACCTCAAACTTTGAAAATTCATATCTCCTGAACTATGCATCGTAGAACAAAAGTCTTTTAGTGAAATCGAAAGGAAATTTTCTCAGCAATCTATTAAAAATATAAAAAGAAAAACATTTCTCGGAAAATTTTTCACCATGGAGAAAATTGTCGGAAAAATAGCGAAAAAACTATCGTTTGTATCATGAAAAATTTTCAAAAAAATATTTTTTGTTTCATCAATCCATACTCTAACTTTCGTCCATAGACGTCAAAGTGGTATCTTTTACCGTTTAGGCGACAGAACTGAAAAACCGATGACCACCCGCACGCTTCCCATAGGAAAATGTGTTCTATTGTGGGCCTCATAACCGTGCACTAACGGCGGCAGTAATTTACACGCATTGTAAGTGTAACACAGTAAACCATCCTTTCCTTTCCAGTCAGAAGAAGCTTTTCGTCAATCGGACCACTCTCCATTGGTCAGTTGGGTGTTTTGTGTGCCCTTCATCAGCAACGTTATGTAGTATTAAAGCTAACAGCCTCTATGAAAGCCACACGGGAAGTTCTTGTTACAATCAATTATTATGGTAACGTTTGAAGGATCAAATCTCAAGATCCACTTTCTTTGAAAACTTATGAATATATTGTTAATATGTTGTTTCGGCCAGGACGTCTTTCCTACGTTGTGTCTTTTACGATGCAACGGACGGCAAATCAAGCGAACGGCTTCACTTTAACAAATTTATACCACTGAGAGGCAGCATGCCTACTCGGTGGAGAAACGAAAGAAACTACATTCTTACAAATTCAATGGGTGCGCCTTATAAAGGCGCACGATACGGCCAGACAAAACATACAATAATCATTCATTACGCGCGTACGCTTCTCAATACAGTTTGGCGCGCTGTTGGGTTGGCGCCAACTGCAGAGGCTGCACGCTGACTGGCAGTGGAATATTCCACAGCAGCTATCAATGGAACAATAGATAGCGTCCCTGAGTGTTATACAGTTGATTGATATTATATACATGCAAATACTATACTTTATTCTTCCAAGGAACAATCAGAATTTATATCAAATATCACTTTGTATAGAAAACAAAACTGAAAATTGATTCGCGCGCTTGCATAAATATCCTTTTTGCTTGGCAACTATATGATACTGAGGGTCAAGCATGGGAAACACTTACTCAGTTATTGTGTTTCCCTCACTCGCTTCCACGCACAGTCGGGAGCGAAAAAGCCGTTTTTTTTAACCAAGCCGAACGTTTCAATTTCCAGTGCCCATTCTGCTTCTTCGGCGAGCACTAAGCGAAACAAAAAACGGCATCTGATCAGTCGAATGCAATACCCAAATTCGGACAAAGGACAAACATTTGAAAAGGGCCCAAGAGGTCTTGAGCCTTTTCTCAGAAACGTTGCTGTTGAGCCCTTTTTAGCCCGCCCACGCAAACTAACCCCACTATCAGAAAGATTGGTGTTAGCTCTTCCTGATAGTGGTATTGGTGAGCGTGATCGAGTTGAATTGGGTTCAACAGCGGCTTGCAAAGCCAATGTTTACCAATGCCGATGTGCCCTTTTGAAATGTTTGTCCAGGAATAATTGTTTACATTCTGATTCCGTTCGAATGGCATTCGGGTTTGAGTGCTAATGAGCGTTCACTGACTGGCAGTCCACACCACGGAATGATTCAGTGAGTAGGAATCCTCTCATTCAGTTCAATGCATTCGGCGAATAGATGCTAAGTGCATTAACTCGTGCCTCGCAGATACAAGTGTATTGGTATTCACTTTTCTTCGCGTTCCTTCCGATTGTCGCTTTTACACAATCGGTTTCGACGCTTTCATGCTACACTCCGCCTAGGACGGTTCAACTATCACTGAATGTTCGATAGCAGCAGATTTTTTGCTATTTTTCATCGGTGGCTTTCGGGTGAGTGAGTGAATTTTCCCATGCTTGCTGAGGGTCAGTTCCTATTATCTATATTATTAAATGTTCGGATCGTTTTCAATTAAAGACTGTTGGTCTCAATAGTAAAGGTTACGAATAAAGGACATACAAAACACCCAACAGACCAAAGGAGAGTGGTCCGATTGACGAAAAGCTTCTTCTGACTGGAAAGGAAAGGATGGTTTACTGCGTTACACTTACAATGCGTGTAAATTACTGCCGCCGTTAGCGCAAGGTTATGAGGCCCACAATAGAACACATTTTTCTATGGGAAGCGTGGGGGTGGTCATCGGTTTTTCAATTCTGGCGCCTAAACGGTAAAAGATACCACTTTGGCGTCTATGGACGAAAGTTAGAGTATAGATTGATGAAACAAAAAATATTTTTTTGAAAATTTTTCATGATACAGACGATAGTTTTTTCGCTATTTTTCCGACAATTTTCTCCATGGTGAAAAATTTTCCGAGAAATGTTTTTCTTTTTATATTTTTAATAGATTGCTGAGAAAATTTCCTTTCGATTTCACTAAGAGACTTTTATTCTACGATGCATAGTTCAGGAGATATGAATTTTCAAAGTTTGAGGTATATAGAGAAATCGTGAAAATTCATCTAGAGTTTTCCGGGAAAATAGGCCACTATAATTTTTTTGAATTTCACTTTTGGTCATTTATCCACGACCTCTACCTCTGGTGAAAATTTCATGCAAATCGGAGAACCTCCGGCCCAAATTGTCCGATAATAAAAAAAAATCCCCCCTTGTGATACTAAGCAACTTTGCCGAAGACGCCATCTTTCTAAGTGGTCGGGCTACTGAGCTATGCGCAAAATATAAATTCTTTGCTCACTAGCGCCGCCTCGTGGCAAAATTTCGAAACTTTCGGCTCACATAATGTTAGCCCTTGTGATACTGAGCAACTTTGCCGAAGTTGCCAACTTTCTAAATGGTCAGACTACTGAGCTATCCACGAAATAAAAATTCCTTGCTCACTAGCGGTGCCTAGTGGCAAAATTTCGAAACTTTCGGCTCACATAATGTTAGCCCTTGTGATACTGACCAACTTTGCCGAAGTTGCCAACTTTCTAAATGGTCAGACTACTGAGCTATCCACAAAATAAAAATTCCTTGCTCACTAGCGGTGCCTAGTGGCAAAATTTCGAAACTTTCGGCTCAAATAATGTTAGCCCTTGTGATAGAGAGCAACTTTGCCGAAGACGCCATCTTTCTAAGTGGTCAGGCTACTGAGCTATGCGCAAAAAAAATATTTGCTCACTAGCACCGCCTAGTGGCAAAATGTCGAAATTTTCGGCTCAAATAGTGTTAGCTCTTGTGATACAGAGCAACTTTGCCGAAGACGCCATCTTTCTAAGTGGTCAGGCTACTGAGCTATGCGAAAAACAAAAACTCTTGGCTCACTAGCGCCGCCTAGTGGCAAAATTTCGATTTTTTTGGCTCAAATAATGTTAGCCCTTGTGATACTGAGCAACTTTGCCGAAGACGCCATCTCTCTAAGTGGTCGGGCTACTGAGCTATGCGCAAAATAAAAATTCTTTGCTCACTAGCGCCGCCTCGTGGAAAATTTCGAAACTTTCGGCTCACATAATGTTAGCCCTTGTGATACTGAGCAACTTTGCCGAAGATGCCATCTTTCTAAGTGGTCAGACTACTGAGCTATCCACGAAATAAAAATTCCTTGCTCACTAGCGCCGCCTAGTGGCAAAATTTCGAAACTTTCGGCTCAAATAATGTTAGCCCTTGTGATACTGATCAACTTTGTCGAAGACGCCATCTTTCTTAGTGGTCAGGCTACTGAGCTATCCACGAAACAAAAATTCTTTGCTCACTTGCGGCGCCTAGTGGCAAAATTTCGAAACTTTTGGCTCAAATAATGTTAGCCCTTGTGATACTGAGCATCTTTGCCGAAGACGCCATCTTTCTAAGTGGTCATGCTACTGAGCTATGCGCAAAACAAAAATTCTTGGCTCACTAGCGCCGCCTAGTGGCGAAATTTCGAAACTTTCGGCTCAAATAATGTTAGCCCTTGTGATACTGAGCAACTTTGCCGAAGACGCCATCTTTCTAAGTGGTCAGGCAACTGAACTATCCACGAAACAAAAATTCTTGGCTCACTAGCGCCGCCTAGTGGCGAAATTTCGAAACTTTCGGCTCAAATAATGTTAGCCCTTGTAATACCGAGCAACTTTGCCGAAGACGCTATCTTTCTAAGTGGTCAGGCAACTGAGCTATGCGCAAAACAAAAATTCTTTGCCCACTAGCGCCGCCTGGTGGCGTAATTCCGTATTAGAATGGCCACCACTTGTCAGCCCTTGAGCTACTGAACAACTCTTCAGAAGACACCAACCTTCCAAAACATCAGGATTCAGAGATATCATATGTTACAAAATTTTGCATTCTTATCCCTCATGGTTCATATAGTGCTAATCAGAAAAAGCGCCCCTACCGGCCAAGTTCTCAACTAAAAGGATGATCCTCAACTCCTAAAGGTAGATCATACTTAGTACTGAAACTTCGCCTAAGTGTAGAACTAGCCCTCGTGCGTTAAAATACACTCAAATAAAGATTTAAAAAAAAAAAATGAAACTTCGCCGAAGACAGTACTGTACCATCTCTTTTGGCATACGAGATATTCAACGACACCCCCAAAGTGATGAAATCCCATAAGCCCTGGGTCTCCTATAACGTAGATTCCTATTACGCCCCCCAACCATGTGTCTAATAGGAGACCTGACTGTACATGGGGTCCAAGTTGCAATAACCGGCAAAATAAAAGGAACAATTGAAAGAGTTGTTCATAGTTGATTAAACACGACTGAATACATTCGTAAAACATAACAGAACTTTATTCTCATAAAGAATACATGTTGGACCTTACTTCTACCTCTCATCTTAGGCTGAGTAAGCTTCTGGCGGGTGCGGCTATTATACCGAATGAGCATAGCCATAACACACGTATAACATGACCTCAACTAAATATTTCAATTTTGGCTATCCCAGAAGCGGCGCTAGTTGCACGTTAGTTATATATTGAGTAATATCTTAACGCTAAATATCCCATAATTTTGAACTTTTGGAGTAAGAGTAGTGTGTGGTTTTTCGATTCAGTTGCATACTCGGGGCCTTCCTTAGCCTAGTTGTTAGAGTCCACGGCTACAAAGCAAAGCTATGCTGAAGGTGTCTGGGTTTCCTTGACTTCTCTGGGCATAGAGTATACGAATGCAAAAATGGCAACTTTGGCAAAGAAAGCTCTCAGTTAATAACTGTGGAAGTGCTCATAAGAACACTGAGCTGAGAAGCAGGCTCTGTCTCAGTGAGGACGATAATGCCAAGAAAAATAAGAAGAAGACGTGTTCGGTACGCGTGGTATGAGTGCGAAAATGTTTAGTCATGTTTAGTCGAGGATGGATAGTCAACTGGTGAGCTCGTTTCATGCTTATCTTCTTCTCTTCTTCTTGGCATTACGTCTTCACTAGGACAGAGCCTGCTTCTCAGCTTAGTGTTTAATGCGCACTTCCACAGTTATTTACTAAAAGCTTTCCTTGCCAAAGCTGCCATTTTCGCATTCATATATCGTGTGGCAGGTAGACGATGATACACTATGCCCAGGGAAGTCAAGGAAATTTCCATTACGAAAAAATCCTGAACCGACCGGGAATATTACCTAATTGAAAACCTACACTCTTAAATTATTTTACGGATTCCTGTAAAATCTCAATAGCTGAACGGTTCGGTAAAATAAATTAACGGAATATGGTAAATTTTCACAGTATTCGGTAAAAAAATCACCGGAATTAATTTCAACGAACTGTGAAATTCATCGATTTCCGGTAATATAAGCTCAGTGTGTTTGATTTACCAATCCTTTTATTGCAATGGTTGACTTACTGCCCGAGTAGCACATATGTTGTAATAGAGATAATTTTGAGTACATGTTTGATGTACATATGGGATCATAATAAAATACGTAACGTTTTAGGAAGAAAACTAGGGGTGGGACAGCTTTTGCTTTTGAGCCAACTCTTGAGGGAGATACAGAGTAGCTCTGAGTAACTCTTGTTGCCCGGATTAAAGCGCTCATAGCAACCCGCGTAATAACCTGTCGTTAGAATGTTACCAGTTTACATTTAACGACCACTTATTGAAAGGCTTTTTTGGTGCACCAAGATCTTCTCTAGAATTACGGGTTATGTCAAAAAAATAATGCTCCCTAGATTCCCTACACAAACGGATGTTTGGTTCTCCAGATTTGTGCTCTTCAAGATTTAAGGTTTGACTTCGATTCATCTTCACCTTAAATATGATCACTTCAACTGGGACACCTGAGTTGGGACCTTCGTTTCAAGTCCAAATTAATATTTTAGAGATATCGATTTGACATATTGACCACTGCGCATATTTATGTCGAATGGTTTTAAGATCCAAGTAATCGCATATAATTTTGAGTAAAATGTGAGCAAGCAATGTCCAAAGAGTTGTTCTGTGCGACGCTGTCCCGCCTCTTGGAAGAAAACAAACATTGAATGGCATGTCACATTACACTTTATATTACCTGAAAATTCCTCACTAAAAGCGTAAAGAAAAATTAAAAATGTTCAAAATATATCACTTATTGGTTAAATAATAACAATAATGGACGAAATTTTAAATATGTTCTGTTATTATTGTCAGGCATGGCAGAAAAGAATTGTTTTCCACAACAGCTAAATTTGGTAGAAACAATTAATAAAGTTCATTAAAAATAGCAAAGTAATCGTTCTCATGTTGCATATCAAATTTCATCTCTGTCCCTCTTCAGTTTTGAATTCGTATTTCAAAATAAAAAAAATATGTAGAAAAATTGATTATTTTCTCTCCCTTTTAAACAGTTACGTAATTTACATTGATCTTTTTGATAGAAATCTTTTGTTGTAATGTCTTAGTGCAATTTTTTAATAAAATATTTGAAACGTGTAGGAAAAAAAAATTCTGGTGCTTGTTTCGATAGGTCACACTTACATATACATTCGAGAAAATGGGTTTCGGGGAAGCAGGTCATTAGGGGAACTGACATTCTGGAATAGTAGCACAATCGGTATAAAAATATTAGGGGTATTCACTTAAAGTCGTGTAACACATAATTCTGAGTAACTTCAGCCATGAAACTTTTCAAATGAAATATTCCTCATTAGATTCGCTGGAATGTCAAATGAAATAATTGTGATCTAGTTGTCCACAGTTCCAACCACCGCATCGCGTTGGCAACGTCATAATTTGTGCCAAAATCTGTTTTTCCAGCTCGAAATGTTGATCAATTTTTGGGGTTATGGACCTATGCACGGATTCATTATTTGACGTTTGAGCGGTGCCGTGTTATTTATGTGTCCATAGCAACGAGTGAATTCGGCACCGCCCAAACGTCAAATTAGTGAACTTGTGCATAGGTCCATTGAGTCTGAAGTTGGCACTTTAATAACGGCATATGTATTTATAATATTGATAGTGTTTAATCATTCAACTGAGGCAAACGGTTGGAGCATCAGCATTTTACTTAACGAAATCCATGTTTGATGATTAAAGATTCCATAAAAGACTGCTTTCACCAGGTTACCTGCAGCTGATTCCGATTCATGTGATAAAAAGATAGCCCAGTAATCCTAAGAAGTGCCTAACTTTAGTTTATATTTTAAAACGGTTCCAAATCATTGAAGTCAGTTTATCGATTGTCTTCACCCAATTTTGTAAAGTAAAAAGGTCAAACTATGCTCCGGAGATGAACCAACCATGGGCTGAAAGTCTCGGACATTATGTTGTTGCCACCAGGACACAAAGTTCCAGATTGAAATAAAGCTCTCTTTGGTGTGAATTTGTAACTGTTTTGCAGCATAAAGTTCTGCAAACTTGTCTTGCTTCGGGGAATGCAAGTATACGTTCCAAGATCCGTTCAATGAAAACAAATTATTGACAATAAATTGTCAAATTACCAAAGCATTCTTGGAAGCGATAAGCTGTTGAATTTGACAAGCAGAAATGTTTCATTTGCATTTATTCGCAATGTCATGAAATATTTAGTTAATCATTTAAGCATGACTTACGCAGTGTTTTACGCTGTTAAGTGAATACCCCTATTATAGAGTAAGTTAGACTATAGGAATTTTCATATGAAAACAAAATACCGTAATCCGGGGGCAAATTGATCACTATTTTACAACTTTCTGTTCTGTTAACCTTCGGAATCCAAATACTGTCAAATAAATTTCGACAAAATCAGTACTACCTTTATCAGTTTACGTAATCGACTTTTCATGAAATAATATTTAACATATAAAAAAAAATAGTTTTAATATCAAAAAATTAAAATGACAAACTGGGGCGGAATTGATCACCATATAACAAAGCAGATTTAAGAATAAAAAATTTCCCTATCTACTAAATTTGGGTCTCCTAAATCTAAAAATGATGTAAAAATTCTTACAACTCAAGTAATTGATCAATTTATTGCAAAATTAAACATTGAAAATCCGCCTAATACGCCTAAATATAGGCAATTTCGCTTGAAATAAGCACATTAATTGAGAATAAATGGTTTTATGGGCAAAAAAACTATACTTGTTATACTGTCTGATATCAAAAATGAGTTCAGTAATTCATACTTAAGCTTACACAACATTTTATACACTCAAAGTTGACATGTAGGCATAGCACCAGCGGATTGTTTAGCACCGACATTTCCAACTGTATTGCATACATTTTTAAAAAGTGTGAAAATTTCTATGCAAAACTGACCCCAATAAATATGAAATAGTTCAAAATCATCATTAGGCATCTATAAACAAGAAAACATGGAATGTCTGTGGTGCCAATGAAACCTTCAGCATTCTTGGGAGGAAATGTTTTTTGGTACCGACCTGATCAAATTCACCCCAGCGATCAATTTGCCCCCGGATTACGGTACCTGTTTAGCGTTAGCAGCTTGTAACAATACTTAAAAGTGTAGTTTACTGCTAATAATACGATTTATAACACAACTATTTTTTGCGAGCCTGTGTAATACATGACGCGTTTCATAATATATCATGGAAGTTGAAAATGGCGCTGAATTGACAACTGTTACATAGAGCACATGGTAATAAAAATAAACAATATGTTTTTATAAATACATTCCGTATCATTGTATCTTTAACTTTCTAGAAGAATACCCCCTTGATTTTGTTTTTAATGAGCTATGACAGAAAGTTCCACTTACTCCGGATTCTCACTTGCCCCGAGGTACCTTAGTTTTATATTCAACAACATTGCTTATTTATGTAAGAACTAAGTATAGCACGTCAAATTGAATCAAAATGTTGTCACTACGATGCATTGTGCATTGGTGAGTATGGTTTAGTTTGGAGACTGATGTTTTCGTTTGGCCAAAGGATATTATATATGGTAGCCAAGATTCGGATAATTTTAAAGGGTTTTGTTTTCAGCAAAGTTGTTCCTTAGTTCAAAGGTATATATGGTGCTTTTTCGATCAGCTCAAAGTTATTTTATTAGAAAAGTTTAGTGTGTACCAAATATTACAACCTCATATATCTCACAAGTTTGATAAGTTGGCGGAATGATATTTGGGTCAACTTATACATTAGGTCAGAAACATAAATTAAAATGATATATCATGTACAAGGGGTTTATTTTATAAAATAAATCATCCTCATAATACACATATCCAATTGTTCCGAAATTCCATTATTATTAAGTGCTAGTAAGCATAAAATCAGCTCTAAATTGCTGATTAGTTAGAAGCAAAGCATGCAAATTCTCTGCTGCTC
Source organism: Aedes aegypti (assembly GCF_002204515.2). Classification (NCBI taxonomy): domain Eukaryota; kingdom Metazoa; phylum Arthropoda; class Insecta; order Diptera; family Culicidae; genus Aedes; species Aedes aegypti. The sequence continues at coordinate 148,857,509 of NC_035108.1, forward strand.
TTTGCATAAAGTCTAGGAGAAATCCTTGAGAAAAAACCATTTAAAACACCCCAAAAAGTATCCTGATGAAACGTCCCGCCCCTTCCAAGGACATAGAATATCATCGTATCTACCACACAATATACACATGCAAAACTGGTCGATTGGCAAAGAAAGCTCTCATGCAACAACCAGTGGTACAGTCGGGAAAAGATTCTCACAAAAAGTGTTCCTAACTAAAGCAGAAATTGAATCCACACTCTCTATCACAATAAGTCTATATGAAGGTCGAAATTAATCGCAATGTCATAAAGCTCATGCCACGAATTTCATCAAGGAAATTATATTGTAAACCATATGATAATTCAAACATTAGTTCAGTGATTGTTCTAAAAGATATTCCAATAGTTCCTCAAGAAGGTCATCCATGGACCCAACAATATAGTAAGAAAAGTATTCGTTCTGGAATTAATTACTGAAATTACCTAGTAACTATTCACAAGGGTTCTGGAACCTCCAATGCCAGCGAATCCTCTAAGAACATTATCTAAGATTCTTCCTTGTTCATTGAAAAATATACTGCAGCAATTATTCCAGTACTTCACTCAAGTTTCTCAACTCATTCTCATCATTTTCACGTTTCTCAATTTCCACCACCGGTTTTTCGAAGGATTGTCCCAAGAGTAATTTTTCAACAATAGAAGATCCTATGAAACTAGTTGGAGCTAGTCAGAAGTTACTTAAAGAGTTCTTCTACAAACACCTACAACATTTCCTCAACAAGTCCTTCCTGAGTATGTTTATTATATAGGCCTAAGTGAAAGCAAAAATACTAAAACCTCCACCTTAGTGAATACTTAACGAATTCAAATATTTTTGTCAGTTTAGTTACTAGTACACATCTAGTTTTTAAAAGTGGATCTCGAGAATATTCCTGTGGCCGGAGTTATATGAATTGACCTTTTATAGTGAGTTTGGAGCGTCACGGAGATCCGTAATAGCCATTTATAGGATCATCAAATGTAGGAAATAGGATTATCCATTTCAATTATTCCTCAAAAGTTTCACACTGATGCGTTTTTCTTAAAACTCTTTGATATAGCAGCCACATTATAGTCGATTCCGGAAACAATCTGTGACTTGAAATTTGCCTTTCTCCATGCTTTGATAGTCTACGCCAGAGTTTCAAGTTGAGTGCATGGGGTGACGCTTACAGAGTGGTAATGGCTAAGACCTGGGGGATGCGAGCTAAAAATCAACAAGCAGCCAGGCTGCGGTCAAACTAAAATTTTCGTAAAAATGATCTGAGTATGTCTAGAAATAGGCGGTCATGATTTCGTCACGCTAAAAATTGTAATACAATTTATGCAACACAAAGACTGCTAAGTGTTGAATAAAAGTTGTGCTTGGTCCAAATTGTTCATAAATCTTACAGCTGTTATAAAATATGTATCTAACTAACATATGACCAGAAACTTTCTGATAAAATCTATTGATTGGGTTTATTGTCTGTACTGAACTTATGAAACTTTGTGTGAAGCATTTTAAGTGTGCACTTTGAATGTGGTTCCTTGCGAGACAAGCAAACAAACAACGGTTAGCACTGGTGGAAAAGATTGGGTTCAATTTGAACGACCTAAATGTTCGAGTTCGCACCCCCTAGGCTGAGACCAAAGGTGCCGTAGCGCCCCAAGAGAATCCGCCCGAGTTGCTGCGATCGACAATCGATGCGCCAGCGCCATATGCGGTAGATGAAGGAGAAGAATGGGTTACATGCATGGCCTGGTTCGCTACTCACCACATAGTAATGCACATGCGCTAGTATCTATGCACAAACAATCGCAAAAAGGTAACGCGAAAAATATTTGTATGGCGAAAAGCATCTAACGAATTATTTCCCATTTTTGTGTAATACTTTCGAAAAAAAATCAGAGGGGGTTGTGTACAAGACACAACCGCATGACGTTAACTACGCCAAGTGATTTTCTGCATTTGAATTTCAGTCAATTGTCATAGTTGCAGCCTTCCTTTAGTTCAAACTCTAACATAATATCGTAACGGTCGCAACATTTTAGATTTTCAATTGACACCCAGTATATTGCCGTAAGACGTAGTTAACGTCAAAAGAAGAATGAGCGAAGAAGCATAAATTAGTCTGCTTTTATAGTGTGCTTCCTGTAGCATCTAATGAACATAGATATTAAGGATATATAATCTAGTAAGCATAGCATTTAAAGATATGGAAATAAATGACATTCTGTACTCAACCCTCGTCTTATTCACTACATTTGGCGACGACCGGAGAAAACGGAAGGAAGATTCTAAAAATTGAGAAGAGATTTCAACCAACATCAACTTGTTCAAAGAAGAATTGAAGGACCAGAGGAAAAAGGTGAAATTATCAAGATTTCAAAACCCCAAATGGCTTTTTCCATGGTATGTATCAAACGAGTGAACGAAATGATAAAGTGTGTGGAAATGTCTCCACTTCGAGGCGTATCTAGAATGGAAAAATGTGGTTGACCATGATGAAAAGTATAAAACGCTGATGTTATTTGGTGGCTCCGATGTACGCCGAGTAATTTCGAAAATAGAAGCAGATGGATCGCACCCCATGGACAACCGTTACCGTACCGCTCTTCAGCAGTTGGACGAGTATTTTATTCCACGTGTGTCGAAAACATTCGAAAGGCAACGATTCCGGCAAATGGTACCAGCACCAAACGAAAAATTGGACAAGTACGTGATTCGTTTGAAGAAGCAAGCAACAGTCTGTGAATTTGAAAATCAAACCGAGAATATGATCGACGATCAGATCGTATCGACCACCAAAGATGACAAGCTGAAGCGGAAATGGTTAGGAAAGGATTATACGTTGGACAAGGTTCTTGCCATGGCTCGAGCTGAAGAATCTGTGAAATTCCAATTACACGCTTGGGAGGATGGAGCAGCCAGCAACGCAGCCAAGGACTTTGTTAATGTGGTACAAGCTGAAAAATCTAATAATGCTTTTCGTGATAAAAGGATCCGCCGGACAGATAAGACCAATACGTTGCATGCGAATAGATGTTTTCGGTGCGATGGCCGACACACTTCAAGCGATCCAACATGCCCAGCTATATCTCGTAGATGCAAGATTTACAGCAAACTTGGCCACTTCGCTCGGTGTTGCTTGAAAGGTAAGAGACCATTGAAACAAAACCGTGAAGAAAATCCAATGCAGAAACAAAAGAGGTATGTACGAGAGGTAGCTGAAGAGAACAGTGTTAAGCAAGACGATGACCAAATATTCGATTTGTTTCATCTGGGAGCGGCAAAACGATTTGTGTCTGCTAAAGTAGGTGGTGTTATCTTGAAAATGATTATTGACACAGGTGCGGAAGAAGACATTCTCAGCGAAAACGACTGGAAAATGTTGAAAGCGACAGGTTTTGAGGCATACGGTATCAAGAAGGGAAGCAACAAAGTATTCCATGCATACGGATCCAAGGCTCCGTTGACGGTTTTGGGTGAAGTTAACACAGACATCAGCTTTGAAGGACGAAACGTGGATACTACACTGTATGTGATTCAAGGAGGAAAATGTTCTTTGCTGTCAGCAGACACAGCTGTAAAACTTGGCATCATTAAGTTTGTAAGAAATTGAATTATTCGTCAAATTAAATGAATTCTCATGTTTTGTTTTTTTTTTCTGTTAACTGTTCATAAAGTAAGAAATCAATTTCTCTCCGTGTACCCTACAACATAGGATCCACGAAGCTTTCATTCAAGTTTTACTAGTGCTGCCACCTCATTGTCAAAAAAGCTCGATTTAGATACGTCGACATGATATGAAATCAAAAGCCCGCGCGTGTAATACAAATTGCATATTGATTGGCGAATTGACCTAATCATGTTAATTTTCTTTCTGCACAATTTCCACTCCTGTGGAAAATTCCATCCTTTTTCAATTTTCCAATCAGGAAAAGGCTTCTTAAAAATTTTACAGCTTGCAGACAAACTGCGTCGTAGCTTTTAGGTCTAAACCAATTTGTATCGCGAGCGTCGTTTCATTTAAAGTGGAGTGCTCGAATTGACAAGTCGATATTTTTGTCGGAGTGATTCTAGAAGAAAATTCAAATTGTTAAGGTGTAGTAGCTTCAAACTGAAATCGAAGTAATTTCCGGGAAAGTACTTTGTTCAGTGAATGTATAAATTAAAAAAAACTTTCAATTACAGGTTTTTTATAAGTTGTTTAGTAAAGAACCGTGTGACAACCACGTGTGCCTTAATAGTGGTTTAGTTCAGGTAAGCCATTACTATTTCGACCTTAAGTGAAGCAATTAGTGAAATTCTAACGTTGAATAGGCTTTGCCCATCCAACGTGGGCGGTTCGTCCGGAGTTGGTCCATATTTTTCCAGGACGAAGTTGAAGCAAGCCAGACCAGAGCGGTCAGTCCACGTGGTTCGAGTTGGCAGACCGAATTAGACTCTGCGGTGCCGTAGCGATCAACCGTTGGCGCGCAGAAAATCTAGGCATTGAGCGGAGACACTGTAGCATCGGTGTAAAAGTGTACAATCCGAATCGGGGCTAGCAATACTGCTCGATTTAAGATCCGTTTAGTCAAGTGGGACGATATCGAGCCTCGTCCACGTGCTCGTCACTCCACTAGACAGGGACGCATCTACCCTGAGTTCATCGTCGCCCACGGATCGTGCTAGTGTTTGCTCTATGGTAAGTCCAAGGTAATCTCACCGCCAACAATCAAACCACCTCTCGAACATCGACTGGACTTCCAAGCTTGGCAACGAAACCACTGTAACTAATCGCCCAAGGACAGCGTGGGAGCCGCAACGTTTCCGGCTTAAGATCAGACTAGTTTATTGCCTAAGAAGAAAGAAATACTATTTTTAGTAAAAGGTTCAAACATAAGCCAATACAGTTAGCCGTGACGTCACAAAATAAAGAGTAGGGTTTTCTTGAACTGAATCGAGTCGAATAAACTGGTTCCTCTTATATGTGAAGCTTATAACAAACCTGATCAGTCAAATTTTAAATGCGAAGCTTGATGAGAAATAAATGTTACTTCGAATTCAGTTCTCCCTCCACTAGTTCGTGACGTCATTCAAAGTTAAACTTTCGCAAATTGGTTGGTCTAGTTAGCAAAGACACAGCTCGACTGCTCGACTGTACGATTTTTCTTTAGTTATACAATTTTTGTCGGATTTACTAGTCGTTAGTAAAGTTTGCTTCATTGGTTGGGTCAATTTGTACACAATTCGGTCCGTTATTAACTGTTGGCCTGCTCTGAGATAGCGGTCTCATGCCGGGATCTAAATCCGAGTTAACGGTCCTTCAATTAGAAGGTGGCGCATAAGCCGTTAGCTTTAAGATACAGAAAGGATTGTTACAAGTTCCTGGACGTTGTTGAATCGGAACCATTCCCGCGTATAACCGGTAAGCATTGAAACATATTTATAATTCATAATAAACTTTACTGTATCATCTGTATAACAGTGTTTATTGTTTCGATAATACAGGAATACAAGCAAACATAAAAATAGATAAGACCATCCCTCCTGTTCGTCAAAGTCTCAGACGCATTCCTTTCCCATTGGAAGAGATGACTTTGCTTAAGTTAAGAGAATTAGAAAAGCAGGATATTATAGAACGAGTGACTGAAGCATCTGAATGGGTAGGGGACTGTTAGTAAAGCGCAAGAGCATTAACGAAGTGAGGATAATTGTAGACCTTCGCGAAGCTAATAGGGCTGTAATTAGAGAGGTTCATCCACTTCCTACCTTAGAACAAATAACAAGGAAAATTGGAGGAAATACTATATTTACAAAGTTAGATATAAAACAAGCTTTTCACCAAGTCGAGCTTAAGGAGGAGTGTCGGTATATCACCACATTTATAAGCCCAATTGGTTTGATGCGTTACAAAAGGTTAATGTTTGGGTTGTCCGCAGCTCCTGAGCTGTTTCAGAAGGTTATGGAAACGATTTTGGCTGATTTTCCATGGTTAATCGTTTTTATTGACGATATCCTCATACCAGCAAAAGATGAGTCTGAATTAACCCAGAGAACTGAATTGGTGCGCTTACGCCTCCAGAAATACAACGTATTACTCAATGCATCCAAAGTAGAAGAAGCGGTGAAAGAAACAGATTTTTTGGGGTTCCATATCTCTGGAAAAGGAATATCTGTTTCACAAGAAAAACTTGAAGCCATCAGAAAATTACAACCACCAAAAACGGCAGAAGAAGTTAGGAGTTTTCTGCGATTAGTTACCTTGGTCCATCGATATGTTCCAGATATGGCAACAATTACTTACCCGCTAAATCTGCTTACTAGAAAAGGAACTAAATTTGATTGGAACGAAACTCTTCAAAATGCATTTTTGAAAATCAAGCAAATTTTGCTGAACGAAGAAACCTTAGGGTACTATGATGTGAAAAACGATACATTTGTGATTGCCGATGGTAGCCCCGTAGGCCTTGGCGCAGTTCTCGTGCAAAAGGATGAGTCTGGGAAATTTCGCATAATTTGCTTCGCTTCTAAAGCCCTTACGGTGACCGAACAAAAATATGCTCAAACAGAGCGAGAAGCATTATCTTTAGTGTGGGCATGTGAAAAATTCCATCATTTTCTGTACGGAAAATTTTTCACCCTTGTCACCGATCATAAACCGTTAATCGTTATCTTCGGAGACAGATTGAAACCATCACCTCGAATCGAACGCTGGAAGCTTAGATTGATGTCTTACGATTTCAAAATCATGTACCGTCCAGGAAAGAGTAATATTGCCGATCCACTCTCAAGATTGTGTCAGTCATGTCCCGATACTGGTCCAAGTTTCGATGAAGAATGCGAGAGAATAGTACGTCTAGTTGGAGTAGAGAGTTGCCCTAATGCATTGTCAATGGATGAAATTGTGATTGCAACTAAGCAGGATCCGGAGCTTCAGGAACTCATGAAATGGTTACCATATAAAGCTAAGCGTTGGCCTAAAACACTAGTAAGATATTGTATATATATTTTGATTTTATCATTTGGGTTTCACTAAATGATTGATTTTATTTCATTAGAGGAGGTATAAGCCACTAGCTAGTAGCCTTTCAAACGATGGATCATTGGTATATAATGCTCAGAGAATTGTAATTCCGAGATGTCTACAGAAACGTATACTGGAGTTAGCACATGAACCACACCTTGGTATTACAGCTATGAAACGTCGATTACGTATGAAAGTATGGTGGTCTAAGATGAACGACATGGTAGACAAGTTTGTGAAAAATTGTCATGGGTGTATTCTGGTGTCAGAGCCCGACACATATCCAATAGTAAGGTCGGAAATGCCTGAAGGACCATGGAAGAAAATAGCTATTGATTTCACGGAGATACCAAACGCAGTTCATATACTAGTTATTACAGATTATTATTCAAGATTTGTTGAGGTTGCTATACTTTCACCAATGACAGCCACAGTAACAATAAGGAAACTACGTGAAATATTTGCTCGTTTTGGGTTCCCGGAAGAAATCGTATGCGACAATGGACAGCCGTTTTCCTCCCATGAATTTCAAAGCTACTGCAAAATAAACTGTATTACTATTAAACACACAGTTCCTTACGCCGCGTTCCAAAATGGTCTCGTCGAACGGCAAAACAGGACGCTTCTCAAAACTTTGAAAATAAGCGCGTCTATGGGGAGAAACTGGAGAAGTGATCTGCAAGATTTTCTACACTCGTATCGTGCAACTCCGCATTCCATAACAAACTTCTCACCATCCGAGTTAATGTTTGGTTGGAATATCAGAGACAAACTTCCAAGATCAAATCGTGAAATTGATGTTGAACAAGCAAGGAGAAATGATGAAAAATCTAAACGTCAGGGAAGAAGTATACAGATTGTAAGAGGAAGGCTAAACCTTCTAATATAGATGTTGGCGATCATGTTGTCGTGAAGAATTTCGTCAAGAAAAACAAATTAACATGCAACTTTCATCCAGATCCGCACATTGTTGTTCAGCGAGAAGGCACACGTTTAACTTTGCAAAATTTAAAATCAGGAGTCAAATCAAACCGCCACGTGAATCACACTAAACGCGTCCTGAGTAAGAATCCCGTATCTACAGAAGATAAACCTGCTAATAATATTGAAGAACCAAACAACGAAGATGAACCTCGGCCAAAAAGAACTCGAACAAAACCGGCACACTTGAACGATTATGATTTGAACACAGTTAATATTATTAAATGAAAATTCAATAAACTAAAGTTGATAATAAAACAAAGGGAGAGAATGTAGCATCTAGTGAACATAGATATTAAGGATATATAATCTAGTAAGCATAGCATTTAAAGATATGGAAATAAATGACATTCTGTACTCAACCCCCGTCTTATTCACTACATTTCCCAACCCACGTGTTTGAACGTGTTTAGTTGCGTAAGAAAGGGGTCGACATTTTCACAATTTTCGACAGTCTATCGTCAAAAATCAAAAGTTTTTTTAATTTGCGTAAAATGTTGTATAAATTTTCGACCGATTGGTGGAAAAATATTGAAAATCAACCGGTAAATGGCTGAATTATTAGTATTCAAAATCATACATAATTTCGTGACGGTCGCAACATTTTAGATTTTCAATTGACACCCAGTATATTGCCGTAAGACGTGGTTAACGTCAAAAAATAGTTGGTACCGGTTGTGTGTGATGATGGTGGCTAAATAGTGCTAAATATTACGCCTACCAAATATTTTTTCGATTAAAGTTTCCATTAACAAGATTTTTGAAGTTAGATGCCTTTCCCCATACAAATTATACAAATTGAAACGAGAAAACTTCTGCTGATCAACTGTGGACAAGAGCAAAGCAGGGCAATCCATAGGCGAGGGTGATGAACGAGCTGACAGAAATCGTGAAATCATCCGGGTCAAACAAGGCGCTGGGACCCGATGATATCCCGAATGTTGCCTTAAAAGCGGCAGTGAATGCGGATCCGGACATGTTCAGATCCACTATGCAACGCTCCATAGATTAAGGAATCTCCCAGAAACTACCAGGTGATCCGTCAGCGTAAAGACCTATCTGTCTACTAGGTACGACGGGCAAGTTATTGGAGAGGTTGATCCTCAACAGGCTTGTACCGTATACGGAAGGTGCGGACGGCCTCTCCAACAACCAGTTTGGATTCAGAAATAGTAAATCTACTCTGGACGCTATCCAGTCGGCCGTTCAGACAGCTGAGGGGGGGGGGGGGGGGGGAGGGGGGTCGTAAAAAGAGTAGCATCCGTTACTGCGCGGTGTCACTCTGGTTGTGAAGAATTCGTTCAACAGCGCAAGCTGGGAAGTCCTTGCACTTCACCTCAAAGTACCGGTGCAGTTGTGTAAGCTTTAGTATCGACCGCGTAGAGCTATGGAAAATCATGGACGAGAACAGCTTTCCCGGGAAGCTCGCGAGACTGATAAGAGCGACGATGGAAGGTGTGCAAAATTGTGTGAAGGTTTCAGGCGAACATTCCAGTTTGTTTGGATCCCGCCGGGGACTACGACAAGGTGATGAACTTTTGTGCCTGTTGTTCAATATTGCGCTAGAAGGTGTTATGCGGAGAGCCGGGCTCAACAGCCGGGGTACGATTTTTACGAGATCCAGTCAATTTGTTTGCTTTGCGGATGATATGGACATTGTCGGCCGAACATTTGAAAAGGTGGCAGACCTGTACACCCGCCTGAAACGCGAGGCAGCAAAGGTTGGACTGGTGGTGAATGCGGCCAAAACAAAGTACATGTTAGCTGGTGGGGCCGAGCGCGACAGGACTCGCCTAGGTAGCAGTATTACGATAGACGGGGATACGTTCGAGGTGGTCGGCGAGTTCGTCTACCTTGGATCCTTGCTGATGGCTGACAATGGAGCTCTGCACAGAAATCAGTCTCACTCTTTCATTCCTTTATAAATTTAGTAAACAACAAGGTCAGTAAACGTCAAAACCTCATACAAAATGAAAACAGTGCAGAGCCCCATAACATTAGCCGCATCATGGACGATGCTCTAGGAGGACCTGCAAGCACTTGGAGTCTTCGAACGTCGGGTGCTTAGGACGATTTTCGGCGGTGTGCAGGAGAACGGTGTGCGGCGGCAAAGGATGAACCACGAGCTCGCCCAACTCTACGGCGAATCCAGTATCCAGAAGGCGGCCAAAGCTGGAAGAATACGATGGGCAGGGCATGTTGCAAGAATGCCGGGCAACAACCCTGCAAAGATGGTGTTCGCGTCGGATCCGGTTGGTACAAGAAGGCGTGGGGCGCAGCGAGCTAGGTGAACGGATCAAGTGCGTATCGATTTGGCGAGCGTGGTGCAGAACCGAGAATGGAGAGATGCGGCCACGAACCGAGTATTGTGGCGTGACATTGTTGATTCAGTGTTATCTGTTTAGATGTTAACTAAATAAATGAATTGTGTTAGCTTCTAGAAAGCTATTTTGATGGTAGGATTCTACTGTATGACACAGAGGAGGGGCAGAAAAACGTTCGAATTACCACGGGAGTACCTCAAGGTTCAATCCTTGGCCCGATGTTATGGAATGCGATGTACGATGACGTATTAAGGCTGTTCCTTCCGATGGGTGTTAAGATTGTTGGCTTCGCCGACGATATCACCCTAGTGGTCTATGGTGAATCGATGGAGGAAGTAGAGTTGACAGCAGCGCACTCTATTTCCATAGTTGAGGAATGGATGAAGTCTAGGAAACTAGGACTGGCCCGTCACAATACTGAGGTGGTGGTGGACAACAACCGCAAGTTCGAGCAACGGGCGCTTATCTCGGTAGGCACGATAGAGTCCAAGCGATCTCTTAGGCATCTTGGGGTAATGATCTATGTCAAACTCAGCTTCGCTAGCCTGAATCAGAGTTGCCTAATATCAATCATATCAGCTGATGGCTGATGGTCTAAAATTAACACTATCACTTGCGAGCTATCAATATCACTTTGATTTGACAACCAACAGCAGTGATGCGACATCGCACTCTAGATCATAATCACTGCGGAATGAGTGATCACGTGGTAATTATCAATGCTATTACTGCTTTTCAGTGACCAACAAATAGTTTCAATCTATCGGCAACACTGTCAAAGATATCGTACTGATAAATTGATATTTTAACTGCTTAATTTAAGGCTAAACTTAACCCATCAGTGATATCCATAGTCTATCGTTATCAAAGCACTTGTGATGGAGTAGACAGGATGATGTTGATGTGATATAGATTGATCCGATTTGAATCGCAGTCGGCCTGTACAAATCAGCAAATTTCAAGCGTTGATAGTGACAGCGACCAACTCTGGCCTGAATATGCCTGTAAAAAGGCATCTACGGCTATAGCGGCGCTTCCGAGGATGATGTCTAACAGCTCTGCTGTAATTGCCACCGAACGGAAGCACCTGGCAGGCGTGGTGCTTCCATACTAAGGTATGGAGGACCAATCTGGCCAAAAGCGCTCATAATGAGCAGAAACCTAAAGCAGTTGGAAAACATGTATAGGATCATGTGCTTAAGAGTAGCAAATGCATACCGAACGGTTTCTAAAGAGGCCGAGTGCATCATAGCCGGGATGATGCCCATCGGGCTCATCATCAAGGAAGATTTTCAATGCTTCAACCAAAGGGGTACCAGAGGAGTCCACAACGCGTGTAAAGAGGCAATGCTCAGAGGTTGGAAGCAGGAATGGGATAAATCCACAAAAAGTAGATGAACCCTTCGGCTTATACCAAATATGTCAGATTGGTATAAAAGAAACCAGTGAACTTACACCTGACGCAGTTTCTTTCAGGACATGGTTGCTATCAGCAATACCTGCATAGACTCGGGCACTCATAATCTCCCTGCTGGTGTGGAGGAAACAGCGGAGCATGTCGTGTTCGATTGCACGCGTTTCATTGTTGTGAGAGAATGCATGCTCGCTGCGGAGGAGACACGTCCCAACATTACAACACTTAATTATGTGTCATCTTATTCAACGCATTACTCAATTTTATATTGTTTAAGGCATAAATTTACATGATGTCGATTCTGACGACAACGCCATATGCAAACAGTCAAATATGTTTTCGATCGTGGTCGGTGGAAGTCGTCACGAGTGCGTTTCAATTAAAAGGAAAAATGAAATGTAGTTAGCTTCTGTTAAATGTTCGTTCGTAGAATTAATGAATGTACCTAGGATAAATGAAGGAGCTCTGTTGTGTGCAAAAGTGTTGTACAACAATTTGATTGAGAAGTGCGCGAAATGTTGATGCAAAAGTGTTTTTACCATCCGTGTCTAAGAACAAAGATGAACGAAAAAATACAAAATAGTTCTAAATATGATGCAGTGAATAAATAATGTAAGCTTGTACATTTGTATTCTTGTTGCCATAGACTTTTCAATGTTTGGAACCATAATATGATACTGCTCCACGAATAAAAGTGTCTGCTGATACAATCGTGAATTTGTGTGAAATAAGCGCCAGTGATAGTGCATTATCTCCTAGATGAAAGGGTTCATAGAACCTAGAATTTTACAGTTTTGAGTGCCCTCATCACGAGAAAAAGAACAGTTTCAACGCTAGATGGTAAGTGTTTTGTTTCGCCGAGTTACATAGTAATTTATTTGATTGCGAAAAGATTTTTGACAAGATCATCGCCATATTATCAAATCCGACATCATGATTAATTGATACAAAATAAATACACGTCTTGTCGTAAAAGTAAATGTTTATAACTTACCTTTACGTCACGGCGTGTATTTCTTTTGGGTTTGTGGCAGTCATGTAATTTTAAGAACTGATGTAAATTCACGTCAAAATGTTCGCTTCTTTTATGTGCATTTTAGCAGACTGGAATTGACATGAAATTTTCTAAGAGTGCATACACTATGCAAACATATTGAAATTAAAATAAAATTTCATCAAGAAATCGGGTATCCAAATTTTAGAGATGAGAATCAATGTGGCTATAGAACCATTTACTCCGCTTACATATAATCAATGTAATCAATGAAGCGATGTAACAATGGCATTTACGAAAACATAACCAATGCTTTCTTCGACCTATCTCCGTTTTTATTCTACTCACCTACCACTACCTGTGCGTATATCTCACCATGCGTCTCCATGAACTAATGAAATAAGGGTGGGAGAAAGTAATTTCGTTATCTTGTGCTTACCCGTTTATCAGTAGTGCCGTTGATGTTCGGTTGCTAAATGTAACTATTATTGCTGTGGCGCGCTTTTCAGGTACCTTTTAGTCACTCGCAAATCAGCTGTGTACTACTGACTGCCCGTGAGTGAGCAGAATCGTCGTGACACAAGGTGTGTTTGTGTGTGCGCGCGGATAAAATCTCTATGTCTCGCTGTCTCTGTTGCTCCTTGAATCGTTCTCGTTGATAATAATTGTGCTTATTGGCTAGGCCGTTCTCTTTCGCTCTCGCACGTGCTCATTTTCCTTTTGCTCTTCGAAGTTTTGTGGTGTTATAGATTTTGTTGTTGTGGTTTTTGCTGCTGTTGCTGTTGCTACTGGCTGCTACTACTGCCTGCTGTCCGCTGTAGAGCTCTCTGATAAGGGCCAGATGACAGTGATGACGATGATGATGGCGATATTTCGCGTGGGGTTTCTTCTTTTTCCTTTTCCTGTTCGGTTTAACTGTGCCTGTTGATGATGCTGTTGGTTTTTGCCATGATGATAATGATGATGATGATGATGTGATGGTTGATGATCGAGGACGGCACTCCACAATCTCTATTGATAGCAGCCTAGATCGACTCCCGATTGTTGGAGAAAAGTGGAAAATCGTTATCTTGTATTCCTACTGATGCTATTCCGGAATTTCTACTCTTAAGAACACATTACACAGATTGGCATTACACCTTTTCTTCTTTCCCGATTTATGTATGTTTCACTTGGTTTTCCTCATTATACACACTTTTACCTAGTGCCTGCTGGCGACCACTTTCAACCTGTATGCAATCCCAATCCACCATTAGGAAAATCGACGGAAACGGGAGAGGACAAAAACAGATCAAACTTTGATTCAATGGCCCAACCTTTATAGCTTTTCCTCAGCCGCACATTTCGATGAACACTTCCACGCTTATTCACATCACATTCAAATAAAATCTTACTTCCTTCATGATAAAACACTTGTTTCTTCGGCAAACAGCATTCTTCGATGGTAATTTTCCAGCTACGGCAAGCGATTCTTCAGTCAGTGAAGTGCGAGAAAATTTCTCCCATTGAGGAAAAACTCTTGTTACAGCTTACCTCACTGCTAATGCTGCTACTGCTTCTACTGCTGATGTTGATGATGGTGGAAACAAAAAGAAAAAAACGAATCACATTTGCTTCGCGAAGGAAAAGAAAAAAGCTCGTAAGGAAAAACTCCAAGATCTACTATCAAAACCGCGCAACACCGAGATAACCGACGAACATCCGCGAACAAACTCCGCGCGGTTCCTAAACGGGTAACTATCCGAGAAAAACCAACCACTTGACTAGATTGCAACAGTGTAACAAACAAGATCTATCTTATTGACCTATTTATTTCACGGAAAAGGCGTCAATTTTCCATGAACAACGAACTGGTGCGGCGCCCAAACCATCCACGACTTGTAGGGCGAAACAAAAACCAATATGGCGTGGCAATACACTAAAAACTCACGACGTTCCGCTCGGCTCAGAGATGTGCTCTCTCTCACTGCATCGAGGGGGGAAATTTCTCACACACCAATGCACACGCATCACATTTTCCTCCGATTTTTCCTCCGACAGAGGCGACAGATGACGGGAGGTTTCACACTGTTGTTTTCCCTCGGGTCGAGCATGGAAATGTAGGTTCCCTATAACTAGGTATGTTGCTTCCACACTTTGATGATGTTACCATTGTTCACATACCAACATATACATAATCCCGGCCCGTCACAACGAGAGTGTCGGAGAAAACGGTGCTACGGAGTGTCACGTCACATGGACGGAAGTGGCTTCTCAGCTGGGATTCAGGTACTGTTCTTTGGCATGATTGGCGAAAGCTACTGACAAAATGTTGTGAAAAATTAGGAAAGTTCCGGCTGGATATCAAGAAACATTAAAATTTATAAGATAGACATAGTATCTTCACTATCTATCTTCTTCTTTTTTTAGCATTAACGTCCTCACTGGGACAGGGCATGCTTCTCAGCTTAGTGTTCTTATAAGCACTTCCACAGTTTTTAACTGAGAGCTTTATTTGTCAAAGTTGCCATTTTCGCATTAGTATATCGTGTGGCAGGTACGATGATACTCTATGCCCAGGGAAGTCAATGAAATTTCCATTACGAAAAGATCCTGGTCCGATAGGGAATCGAACCCAGACACCTTCAGCATGGCTTTGCTTTGTAGCCTTGGACTCTATCTATCTATACCTCCGTGAATCGCAAGTCATTCCCATCTGCATTTTCGTCAAGTTCAGTTTTCAACATATCTTCCAATGCTCTTTCAGCTGCACTTATGAGATAATATGATTTGTTCGGGAAAAAAAATAGGAAAAACAGCAAGTCAAATTGTCCCATACTGAAAAGTAACGACATATCAGTCCCACTACTGATTTCTGCACCGTGTAACACAAAAATGAACCGTGTTTTGATCATCTTTATATTTTTCTCGGAACGATATCGTAGTGGAAAGCAAATTGGGAAAGTTCTAATAGGATTTGAATATGTTCCAAACCTCCGGAATTTTTTGAATATTCGTATGGAAAACGATTTTGGACTGCTGATTGACTGTTGACAGTGTGAATTATACGTGGATCTTAAAAAAGATAAATTGAAACACTATAATATTCTTGACCCCCTGGGATAAGTGAAAATTTTCTTATTAGAAATTAAATTTGTGTTTGCTATTTAAGTTGACATCAGTTAGCAAGTTCGCAATTATCATAGAAAAGCAGAATGTACTGAATAATCAAAAAACACTTTACTCAAACCGGTGAGGGCTAAAAGAAAGCATGGCCCTTTAATAAAGAGGTCACAAAACATTACGATATAAGGCCGGAACAAATATATAAATCATCTTTTGTCAAATTCAACATGTGTCAACTGTGAGATAAATATGCATAGAATGAAAGTATAATAGGTTGTAAGTGTCCTGAAAAACAGCTTTGAGAGCACTTATTCTACATTCGGTTCCATATTTATGGAGTAATTTCCCCCATAAATATGATTTTATCCGTTAATCTAAAAGGGATAGACAAAATGATTGAGATAGGCAAAATTTTGCCCAAATTCAAATGCTTATAACTTTTAGAAAAATGGATGAAATTGGATGCATCTGGAAGCATTTGATGGCAAATTTTGTCTAGTTACAGGAACTTGGAACGCTTGGACATGCATATTGGCAACCGGACACCGGAGATATTCCGGATTTCATGTTCAAATCACATTTTTTTGTCGCTTGCGATTTTGTCCAGTGTGACGTTCTATAGATGTTAATATTTTTCCAAGAAACTAGGTCCAATTGAAGATTGGTCACAGGTGCACGCAATAAGATTCGTTGGAAATCTTCCGAGATATGGCCATTTCAGTAAAACTTGTTCCGAAAAATATGATATGTAATTTATGACTTTTTCATGAATATGCGAGTCAAGGATATTTTTAAGCGTAAAAAGTGCTGCAAACTACATATTTTTAACAATTCCAACGGCAGTGGACTTGATTACTTAACCACTCTTTGATATAACACCACTTATGGTGTTATATCAAAATTTGAGCTAACAAACCGTTCAATACAAATATTTCAAAAATATGACAGGGAGCGATTCCAAAAATGTATTGGCCTCAAGGCACTGTGGTTCCCCCATAGGTCAAAAAAATTTGGGAAACATTTCTCTAGCTTGTTATCCACATGAGATAGAAAATCCGAGTCTTCGGTTAAATTGTTCAGAAAGTCAAGGACATTCGGAAAGTAAACAATATGACTCTAAATTGTGCCGCTAGGTGGCGCTAGTGAGCATATAAAATACTAGGAAAATAAGTGAATCGAGACTGAATCACAGGAATATGAAGTGAATCAAACCCAATCAGACCCTCAACTCTTGAATATGTTGTCAGGCCTGAATCACCTAATTATGAGGTGAATCCGATATGATTTGCTAAAATCTAAGTAGACCCACCCAGAATCCCTTTAAAATGAAGTGATCAGCCTTAAATTATTCAAACATGGAGTAAATCAGACCATTAGAAAATGAAGTAAATCAGTCCTAAGCTACTTGAAAGACAAGAATCACTGGAAAATTGAGTTAAACAAAAATTAGTGACTTAAACTCGAAATGAATCAGATCTGAATCACGTGAATTCATACTCGGATTACTTGAATATAAAGTGAACCAGACTTGAATCACTTTTATATGAGGTGAATCTGACATAAATCATTAAAATTTGAAGTATAGCAGACCTGAAACACTTGATTATATAGCGAAGTCCCGATTATGAAGAGATTTCAACCTAATCATTTGAAAACTAAAAACGTCATCCTGAATCACTTGAACAAACATTTGAACATAACTTAATTGTATGGACATGCAGTAAATCAAACTTGAATCACATGAAAATGAAGTAAATCAGTTCGGAATCCATCAATATGAAACAAATCAGACCCGAATAACTAAAAAATAAATTGAATCAAACTTGAAATACTTTAATATGAAGTAAATCAGACATGAATAACTTGTAAATGAAATGAATCAGACCTGAATCACTCAAAGATGAAGTGACTCAGTAATGAATTCGTCAAATATGAAGTAATGATTTATATTTCATTCATTTATTTAGTTAACATCTACACAGATAACACTGAATCAACAATTTCACGCCACAATACTCGATTCGTGGCCGCATCTCTCCATCCTCGGTTCTGCCCCACGCTCGCCAAATCGATACGCACTTGATCCGCCCACCTAGCTCGCTGCGCTCCACGCCTTCTTGTACCAACCGGATCCGAAGCGAACACCATCTTTGCAGGGTTGCTGTCCGGCATTCTTGCAACATGCCCTGCCCATCGTATTCTTCCAGCTTTGGCCACCTTCTGGATACTGGGTTCGCCGTAGAGTTGGGCGAGCTCGTGGTTCATCCTTCGCCGCCACACACCGTTCTCCTGCACACCGCCGAAGATCGTCCTAAGCACACGACGTTCGAAGACTCCAAGTGCTTGCAGGTCCTCCTCGAGCATCGTCCACGTTTCATGCCCGTAGAGGACTACCGGCCTTATGAGCGTTTTGTACATGGTACATTTGGTGCGGGCGTGAATCTTTTTTGACCGCAGCTTCTTCTGGAGGCCATAGTAGGCCCGACTTCCACTGATGATGCGCCTCCGTATTTCACGGCTAACGTTATTGTCAGCCGTCAGCAAGGATCCAAGGTAGACGAACTCGTCGACCACCTCGAACGTATCCCCGTCTATCGTAACACTGCTACCTAGGCGAGCCCTGTCGCGCTCGGCCCCACCAGCTAGCATGTACTTTGTCTTGGCCGCATTCACCACCAGTCCAACTTTTGCTGCCTCGCGTTTCAGGCGGGTGTACAGGTCTGCCACCTTTTCAAATGTTCGGCCGACGATGTCCATATCATCCGCGAAGCAAACAAATTGACTGGATCTCGTAAAAATTCGTACCCCGGCTGTTAAGCCCGGCTCTCCGCATAACACCTTCTAGCGCAATATTGAACAACAGGCACGAAAGTCCATCACCTTGTCGTAGTCCCCGGTGGGATCCAAACGAACTGGAGTGTTCGCCTGAAACCTTCACACAATTGTGCACACCTTCCATCGTCGCTCTTATCAGTCTCGTGAGCTTCCCGGGAAAGCTGTTCTCGTCCATGATTTTCCATAGCTCTACGCGGTCGATACTGTCGTATGCCGCCTTGAAATCGATGAAAAGGTGATGCGTTGGGACCTGGTATTCACGACATTTTTGGAGGATTTGCCGTACAGTAAAGATCTGGTCCGTTGTCGATCGGCCGTCAACGAAGCCGGCTTGATAACTTCCCACGAACTCGTTTACTACGGGTGACAAACGACGGAAGATGATCTGGGATAATACTTTGTAGGCCGCATTTAGAATGGTGATCGCTCGAAAGTTCTCACAGTCTAACTTGTCGCCTTTCTTGTAGATGGGGCAGATTACCCCTTCCTTCCACTCCTCCGGTAGCTGTTCTGTTTCCCAGATTGTGCCTATCAGTCGGTGCAGACAAATGGCCAGCCTTTCCGGACCCATCTTTATGAGTTCAGCTCCGATACCATCCTTACCAGCAGCTTTATTGTTCTTGAGCTGGTGAATGGCATCCTTAACCTCCCTCAAAGTGGGGGCTGGTTGGTTTCCATCTTCCGCAGTACTGACGAAGGCATTTCCTCCGTTGTCCCGTCCTTCATTGCCTGTGCTCTCAGCACCATTCAGGTGCTCGTCGAAGTGCTGCTTCCACCTTTCGATCACCTCACGCTCGACCGTCAGAATGCTCCCATCCTTATCCCTGCACATCTCGGCTCGCGGCACGAAGCCGTTGCGGGATGCGTTGAGCTTCTGATAGAACCTACGCTTTTCCTGAGACCGGCACAGCTGTTCCATCTCCTCGCACTCCGTCTCCTCCAGGCGGCGTTTTTTCTCCCGAAAGAGGCGGGTCTGCTGTTGCCGTTTCCGTTTATAGCGTTCCACGTTCTGCCGGGTCCCTTGCTGTAGCATGACCGCCCGCGCTGCATTCTTCTCCTTCAAAACCTCCTGGCACTCCTCGTCGAACCAATCGTTCCGTCGACTCCGTCCCACGTACCCGACGTTGCTCTCAGCTGCATCGTTGATGGCTGCTTTTACTGTTCTCCAGCAGTCCTCAAGAGGGGCTTCGTCCAGCTCACCCTCTTCCGGTAATGCAGCCTCGAGTTGCTGCGCGTATGCCGCTGCGACATTCGGTTGCTTGAGCCGCTCTAGGTCATACCGGGGCGGCCGTCGGTACCGTACGTTGTTAACGACGGAGAGTTTTGGGCGCAGTTTGACCATCACCAGATAGTGGTCAGAGTCGATGTTAGCGCCACGATAGGTCCTGACGTCGATAATGTCGGAGAAGTGCCGACCATCAATCAGAACGTGGTCGATTTGCGATTCTGTCTGCTGTGGTGATCTCCAGGTGTATCGGTACGGAAGGCTGTGCTGGAAGTAGGTACTACGAATGGCCATATTCTTGGAGGCGGCAAAATCAATTAGTCGTAGGCCGTTTTCGTTCGTCAGCCGGTGGGCGCTGAACTTTCCAATCGTCGGTCTGAATTCCTCCTCCTGGCCAACCTGAGCGTTTAGATCTCCTATGATGATTTTGACGTCGTGGCTTGGGCAACTGTCGTACTCGCGTTCAAGCTGCGCGTAAAAAGCGTCTTTATCATCATCAGTGCTTCCGGAGTGAGGGCTGTGCACGTTTATTATGCTGAAGTTGAAGAACCGGCCTTTGATCCTACACTTGCACATTCTCTCATTGATCGGCCACCACCCGATCACGCGCCTCTGCATATCACCCATCACTATAAAAGCTGTTCCCAGCTCATGTGTATTGCCGCAGCTCTGGTAGATGGTATGGTTACCTCTAAACGTTCGCACCATTGATCCCTTCCAACACACTTCCTGCAACGCTACGATGCCGAATCCACGGTCCTTCAGCACGTCGGCGAGTATGCGTGTGCTCCCGATGAAGTTGAGAGATTTACAGTTCCACGTACCGAGCTTCCAATCGCTAGTCCCTTTACGTCGCTGTGGTCTTCGCCGATTGTCCCGGTTCGTATTCTCTCGTTGATTATTCGTTGCTTCATTTTTTTACGGCTGACTTGCAGGGCCTGACACCAACCCCCTAGATTTCCGGAGGACCATTCCCCCTAAATGTTCGGAGGACCATAGTGCGCAGTTTAGCTTAGAGTCCTTCTCTGGCACTCGGACGATGATCAGCCGCCCCTGACATGGGGAACAGACGCTGTTGTGAGCCGCTCCTAACATGGAGTACAGACGCTCAAGGTTTGCAGAAGCAAAAGCAAAAGCAAACCCCCCCTTCCCTGTCAGCATACGACCAAAGTTCCCACCGGGGGTTGGTTACCCGATCTTCCCTAAGGTTACTCGTACCCCGGCCAGTACCGCGAGGAGGTAGGGATAGGAGTTGCTGGGCAAGAGGCTAAGGACCGCACAAAGGGGTCTATTTTATTCCTTCAGGTACGCGAGGTACCAATGGTACGCCATGCCCAGCCATTTACCAACCAAATATGAAGTAAACCAGTACTGAATCCCTAGAAAACGAAGTTAATTGTACCTGAAATACTTGAATATAAAGTGAATCAGACATGAATCACATGAAAATAAAGTGAATCATCCAAAAACTGCTTGAACATGAAGTGAAACATACCTGAATAACTGGAAAATGCAGTGAAACAAATATGCATGACCTAAATTCTAGGTGAATCAACGCTAACCCACGTGAATATCGAGTAATTCGTACTTGAAATAGGTGAATATGAAGTGATTCTGACCTGAATCACTTGAATATGCAGTGAATCCTACATGGTTCTTATGGATATGGAACGAATCAAACATGAATCACAGAAATATGAAGTGAATCAGTCCTGTCATTTCAATACGAAGTCAATCCAACCTGAATCACTTGAACATAAAGTGAATCAAACTTGAAACATTTGAATATGAAGTGAATCAAACCTGAAACTATTGAATATGAGTGATTCAGATGTGTATCACTTGAATAATCACTTAAATATGAAGTCACTTAAATATGAAGTGAATCAATGCTAAATCACTTGAAAATAAAGTGAATCTAACGTGAAACATTTAGGTATGGAGCGAACCGAACCTGAATAACTTGAAAATGCAATCAGTCATGAGACACTTGTAGATGGAGTGAATCTGACATGACATTATTTAATATGGAGAATGTCAAACATGAATTACTTTAATATGAGGTGAATTAAATTTGAAACACATGAATATAAAGAGAATCATACATTAATCACTCGGGTATGAAGTGAACCAACAGGTGGTAGGTCATTTGGCATAAAGTCGTTTGGCATAATGGTCGTTTGGCATAAAGTCGTTTGGCATAACGGTCGTTTGGCATAATAGTCGTTTGGCATAATGAGTTTGAAACCAAGAATTTCTCAAGAACATTCGTTTTTACGTTTCTATTGAATCTTTCTGATGACATCAGGCTTGTTGTGGAGTCAATTGGTCGGTGTTCAGACAGACTGAACCAAGTGTTTTCAATAGTTTCAGGAAAACGTACCGTAGACATTCGAAATATTAAAATATTTTTATTATTTGCTGTTGAAATGAAACTTATCTATTTGATGATACATCTGCATCAAAAAAGCATCGGAGAATTAATAATCGATGGAGTTCTTCACGTATCTTTAGAGCACGAAACTATCATCTAGTCTGGTCTGTCTGAACACTGACCAATTGATACAAAATTTCACTTTATTCTACAATCATATGCTCTTGAATAAACTAAAGCATATCAGGAAAGTTATTGCCAAAATTATTGTATTATTTATGCAGAAATTACCCTTCTTTCGAATATTGATTCTTCTTTTGAGTTCCGCTATTGGAATAAATTTTTGCACAAATCTTCATACATTTAGCACCTATAAAGAAGGGTATTTTGAACATCGGATGTTTTTTTTAAATATGATGTAACCATAATCATAGGCATAAAAACTGTTGATTTGAAATTTAAACATATTTCACCTTCTTTTATGCATAGGAACAGCCTGATTTCTTAGATATTTTTTTGTTTCCAACTGACAAAAGGGTGGCAATCGATAACATTGTTATGCTCATGTTATCAGCGAAAACAGAAATCGATTACTGCCAGTTCCCCGAATGTCGTTTCCCCGAACGCCAGTTCCTCGAATATCCCGTTTCCCCGAACAGTCCACTTCCCCGAAAAGTTTGTGGTACTTATACTTGTCGTAACTTTAAACATTTCAGGGTGGTGAACGAACTGGCCATCTGATATGCACCATTCTTTATTTAATTGGCGGTTCTTTTGAGTTTAACCGTCATCAGCATTTTTGCCAACATGTGTATAGCCGAGAATGACAGAATAACTCCTTCTTTTGATTGCTTATCGTTCTTGCTCGTTCACCATCCAGCCACTAAAGACTATTATAGCACCTTTTTGAAATGCACCACTTTTCGGGGAAGCGAATCATTCTGAGAAATGGTATTCGGGGAAAAGAGTCATTCGGGGAACTGACATTCGTGGAAAAGTAGCAGCTTTGATTTTAAATGCAATTTTTATGTCTTTTCGTTTTATTATGCCTCAATAATTTTTGACGTCCAATCTTCTATTGGTTTAATCATAAATTTTGCCTTCTTTTATAAATAGGCTGTTCTTTATAATTATACTGTTTTAAATTTTATTATTTAGTAAAGCTAAATATTAACCTTTTTATGTTTCGCTATTTCATCAATTCTTGCAAGATGTGCTGTTATAATACTAATTACTTTAGAGCCACAAGAGTTTTGCCACAAATATTTTCCTTCAAAAATGTGTTGTTCATTTGAATTATGTTGTGAAAAGATATTTTGCTTTAAAGCCTTAAACATTTTAATCAAAACATAATCTGCTCTCGTATATAGGCTATTTTTGCATTATGCTTCAATAATAGATCTTTGGATAAGAGCTTTCAATATTTTGCAAATAAATTTTCCATTCTTTTTCCAAGTAATTTTGATCAAGTGTTACGTCCAAACTGGGACAGAGCTTGAACTGCAGTAAAATATTATATGAGCGTTCCCTTTATTCATAACTGCGAACTTTCTTTGCAAATTAACTATTGTCAAATATGTACATCGCAACAAGCTCAACGATACTCTATATTCTGGGATGTGGAGAAAATTATTATTCTTAAAAGCTCTACAGGGTAATTCAATATTCAGCTAAGTGTTGCTATACTTTTTCAATCAAGTCCGTATTTAGTGTAGCATATGTCTATCTATATTTATATAGATAAAAATGGAATGGTGTTAGTATGTCACGAAATGGCTGGAAAACAGGCTAATGAACTGACGTGATTTTTTCACTTCATTCATCATGTGTTCCGACGAGTTCGTGGAAAGGAAAAGTTCAGAGAAGTTACCAGAATAAGGCTGATTTGCTGCTGAAAAGGAATCACTCAAGAAAGTTTTCCGCTGATTCCTTGCAAAAATTTTCTACAGCGATCCCCGTATGAGCTGACATTTCTTTTTAACTGCGTACTGCGATTAGAAAAAAAAAACGCGTTTTCTTTGGCGGTTCCTTAAAGAAATTTCCCATGCATCAAGATAGACCTTGTCAGCAGCAAACCAGGCTATAATTGAAAAACATAAGAAAACTAATCTGTCACTAAACTACATAATTTAACTTGATAAAACCACGTCAATTGGGTCCCAAAATGTTTAATGAATTCCTGTTTTTATTTAATAATACGAAAGAGCAAGTTCTTGCAATCACTTTAGCAATTTCTCCAAATCAAATAACGATTATAACAAATTTAAACTTTAATTTAAAAATGGTTCTAATTATGAGCCTTGACACTTTTGATCATGTTTGACGTTCACATTAACGACAAAAATGCCACAAGGCTTATAGTTTTAACACTGGGGTTGCTCCTATCTGATATATCGCAAGGGACACGGAAAACAAAATATTACTAAAATTTGAGTTTAAACCAAGGGGTGTGACAAAATCTCAAAAATCATTAAAACATGTTTTTTGAAGTAAAACCAACGAAAATCATTTAAAAATTAAGTATAAATGTGTTTTTGACCTGAACTTAAGCGTTCGGTCCTAAAATTTAGACAGGGCTTTAGGACCCTATTCACTCGGTTCATGGCCGCCTCTCTCCATACACGACTGCGACCCACGTTCTCCAGGACCTGTTGCATCTGGACAATCAACCCAGCTCGCTGCCTCACTCCTACTTGTTGCGACCGGATTCAAAGCGAACACCATCTTTACAGGGCTGTTGTCCGGCATTCTTGCAACATGCCTTGCCCAGCTTATATCCTTCCAGCTTTGGCCACCTTCAAGATACTGGATTCGCCGTAGAGTTGGGTGAGCTCGTGGTTCACCGCCACACACCATTCTCCTACACGTCGCCGATCTCCTAAGCACCCGGCGTTCGACAACCCCAAGAGCTTGCAAATCCTCTTTGAGCATAATACACGTTTCATGCCCGTAGAGGACTACGGTCTTATAGAGTAAAGTGGGGCAAAAGTTCGAGTGGGGTAAGAGTTTCTTTTTGAGATTTCTAGCTCAATTCAAAGCAAATCTTATAAATGGCATAGTGGTTTGAATTCTATTCAAGTAAGAGACATTCAATCCAAATATCATAAAAATCGATTGAGATTTGGAAAAGTTATGGCTATTTGTTGTTTTTCGACGTGATTTTTGTAATTTTTGGTCAAACTTTCGTTGCATGGAACCAATTGAAGATAAAATCTTTTTCAATATTTTATGTAAGGGCGTTTCTAGGCCTATCATAAAGTTGCTTTGAGGTGTAATAGTTTTTGCATAAATGCTTGAAAACAATTTTTGGCCCATAGTGGGGCAAAAGTTCGAATCAGCGGGGCAAAAGTTCGACCCATGTCTAAAATCACGGTAAATTTTGCAAATTGCCTAAAATCCACATATTACCTTCAAGTTTAGTTGAATTTGTCTGATCGTGTGAAAACTGTCACCAAAATTTTACATTTCCACTTAGTTTTGTGAAAAACTGCTATTTTTGAGTATGTTACAATTAATCCAGTTTTTGGAAATTTTTTGATGAAAATTTAGTGTGTATTTTTCGTCAAACTTAAGTTTACGGCTGGTGTCAAGTATGCCTGTCATAAAAGGATCGATATTCTGTGTTTTAGCCAGCGAACTTTTGCCCCACACTAGATTCGAACTCTTGCCCCACCGGTGGGGCAAAAGTTCGAATAAGACAATCCATTTTGAAACTGTTATAACTAAAAATGGGTAAATATTTTGACACAAGTTTGTTCAGCATAATTATAGCCAATATGTTGAAGGTTCACTGTATGGTATTTGTTTTGTTTTAACTGCTATTGTTTTTCTGGAAACTTTGATTATACCACTAAGGTCGCACTTTTGCCCCACCTTACTCTAAGCGTTTTGTACATTGTGAATTTGGTGCGGGGTGAGTCTCTCTTGACCCTAGTTTCTTCTGAAGCTCATAGTAGGCGCGACTTCCACTGATACACGTACGCCTTCGTATTCAACGACTAACGTTGTTTAATTAGGAATTCCTCAAGGGATTCATTCAGGGATACTGTCAAGGTTTGACTAGGAATCAGTTTAATATTATTTCAAGTCTTTCTTCCAAATTTCATCTGTTTTTTTCTTGAGATATCATCAAGATATAGAATTTAGAGACGTTTACTGCCTCAAAACACTGTACATATCACTAGTGCGCAGTATTCTCGAGTATGGGGTAGTTATATGGACTCCATATCATGCAGTGCATATAGAGCGACTCGAACGAGTGCAGAAGGCGTTTATCAGATTTGCACTTCGACGGCTTCCATGGAGGAATCGGCCTCACCTGCCTCCCTACGAACAACCGGTGTGCACTGATCAACATGCCCACATTGAAAACCCGTAGAACTTATTTACAACGGCTTTTCATCTTTAATCTCCTCGAAAACAACATTGACTGTCCTGAACTGTTGGCGCGACTTCGTTTTAATGTCCCAGCAAGAACTACTCGCAGAACGGAATTCTTTCGAAGCTCCACGCATAGAACGCAGTACGGTCAGAATAATCCACTTTATGCTTGCTGTCAATCATTTAACGATGTGAAACAACATTATGAATTTAGAATAAGTAAACTAGCTTTCAAATCAAGAATTAGATTTTGAGAATTAGTCTGTGCGATTTTTTTTAAACTCGAAGGCTGTAAATAAATAAATAAATAAAGATATTGACATTACTCCTAGTCATTTTTCTAGCATTCTACCATACATTTTCCATGAATTCCATCAAGGATTTTCAATTAATCTCCCTGGAAGAATTTCTTTATACCGTTTTGACTCATATTCCGAACACTTAAGGCCAATAGTGACTTTAAATGCATCTGATAGAAATAAATTAGCTGATATTTGTGAAAATATTTATTTCTTCGCAAAGTCTAACTGTTAGCTGTTGGAAGTGCCGATAAAATTGTTCATTTGAACTTGTTTTGTATTGTTTTTAAGTTAAAGTATGGAACAACATTTTGATTCAAATGCCGAACACTGTGTTCATTCTGTCTCATATTCCGAACACCTTGATTCTAATTCCGAACAGCACAAAGAAATCGTATTCAAATGAATAATTTTGCAAATAAATTTATCTGAGTTAGTTTTACTGGTTTCGAAATATACAATCATCACTACTCCCGAGGTATAAAAAATATTGGAAGACGTTAAAAATGAATTGCAATTGACTGCCATTTCCTTGTAATTTGATGACATATTTCAGCGAAACATTTCAACCAAACCGCCATACAAAAGACGAGTGTTCGGAATATGAGTCTGTTCGGAATTTGAGACAAAACGGTAGATTCATTATAAAATGCACTTTTTTTTATTTTTTTTTTCCAGGGATAAATTTGAGACAAGCTCTATTTTTTTAATTCTTTCTTACTTAGTTGCCAGGATACTTTCAGAATTAGCACCAATAAGTACTCGCTCGAAAAATATAAGAATTACTCTTAGATTACCAAAATGAATACAAACTTTCATAAAAGAGTAGCAAAGTTTCTTTCAGAGATACATAAATTTACTCAAGAATACCTAGAAATTTCGTCCAGGTGTTTTAAAGAAATTGCTATGCACAATGCTTTAGGAACTTCCCCAAAGATTTATTCAGGCTTTTTTTCTCAAAAAATCCTTTGAAAAAATCTTTAGAAAGCAAGAATATTTTGAGAAATCTAATTTGGATTCTGCAGATGAATTTTTGGTGCTGTTCTTAGAGGTATTAATTGATAAATAATAGTAAAACCCGAAGTATGCCCTAAAGAAATCTCAACTTATTCGTAATCCATCATTGGAAGAATTACTGGACGAATATTCGAAGGAACCTTGAGAAAAAAAATTAGAGTAATTCTTTGGAAAATCAATTCCTGGAGAAAATCAAAATACAACGCTAAATCTCTATGAGAACATTTGAGGATCTTTTAGTCAAGTCCTCAAAAGAACTTTAGGGAGAATCGTGAGATCGAATTCTTAGAAAAATATGTAATGGAATCCCAAAGAATATCCTGTAGGGGAAAACAATTTCGTTGAATGATCTTTTTTATTTAATCGCGATGGAATGCTTGTACAGATATACAGGTGAAATTCCTGAACAAATTTTAATTCTTTGTCGTATTCGGACTCTCTGTGAATCCAAAGTATCAAAAGAGTAGATTTGAGTATTGTAGCTGTTGATTCCGCCCTAAGGGATGGTACACAAATTTTGTCACGCTAAATTTCAACTTTTTCGACTTCAACTTTTGTTAGATACGCGTAATTGTAGTCTTCTTCTGTGTTAATTTCTCGCATGCACTCTCAGTGGATTTCAGGTCAGAATATCGTAGATGAATTCTAGGAAGTGATTTTTTTGTAGAGATATAATACAACTTCTCGGAGAAATTTACTTCTGGAAAAAACTCTGTAATTTCTGGAATGATTATTGAAGAAATCCCTTGAAGAATTTACAGAATCTGGAAGAAAATGAGGAAAAATCCAAGAAGTAATTCCTTTTGGATATTTTTTTTTTCTTATTGGATTTGATGACGAATTCTTCGAGGAATACCTGGATAAATTCATTTTACGATAACTTAACAGGAACTTGGCAAATACCCATTTATGTTCTATAATATATTTTTGGCAGACTCCTTGCGAAGCCTGACTCGTTTGTTTGCCCATTATGTTGTACTGTGTTGTCAATTTCTAAAGACGGTAATCTAAAAACGTTTTTAAGATACTACATACTAGATTCGACAGAACTAACAAAGTACAGCTTTGTAAAGCCACCCACGAAAAAGAAAAGATTTCAAAATTCCAACGAAAGCTTCCAGGAGACCTATTATTTGAAAATAGTTCAAATCTGAAACAAATTTGATCCATTGTTGAGGCACTGCTATAAACCAATTAAACAGTTGAAAGTTTCGTTATTTACTCTCACTCGATGCTTTAAATGTATGTCAAAAATCATGTACAATTCAAAATATATGTTTCGCGATCGTTACTGGTATATACGTGGATATTAGAGTGGTTCAAAAAATCGTTTTTGCTTCATACATCTCATACCTCGATTCTAGATAAAATTCTGAGTGTCGTCCAAAAATTTGAGCTCATTTGGATGAAAACTGAGACTGCACAAGACCTTTCACGTTTATATGGGAATTACTATGGGAAAAGCAACCAATTCATTCAATCGTTCATAGTGTTTGTCCATGTGCTCTTGGGAATTAGAACTAAGTTGATATTGTGAGATACATTCATCAGCTACAACTTTGCCGAAGACCGTTTTTAAATCGGACGCCCCAGTAATTAGTTATTGATTTCACGGAAAAGATATATTATTGTAGGTCTTGAAAGTTTAGGTGAATAAATCAAAACCCACTAACATATCCATTGCTGGTTTGGGAGGTCGAGCGAAGAGGTCAGACCAGCTGCTTCCCGACAGCTATGGGTTGTATGCTAGAGAAAAATGACGCGAGAGAAGTTTTACTCTCATGAATTTGATTATATTTTTTATGCTCGCCCATTTTTCTCAATTTTCCTTTATCTCCGCACGACTCCCCATCTAACCCACGCATGCATTCGTTATGAGGGGGGAAAGGTCCCATGATTTCCTTCCGCACGGATCACTTTTGGGGTAAAACCCAGGCAACGCACACACGACATAAACTAGACCATTCTCTCTTGCAATCTCACAGCGGACTACTCGAATCTTGGTGAGAGCACACAGTGGCAACCACTTTCAGCTCAGTTGACAATCCACTAGGGAACAACCACACTTGCGGTCTAAGAGCAGTTCCACAGCGTTAAATATTGGGTGGGTATGCTGCTGACGAGCGACACATCGAACAGTTGCCAAGCATTGCATGAGGCAGGTAGATGTAGATAGCAGGTGTGCGTGTGGGACAATCCCCGTGAGGTACAGTCAGGTCTCCTACCGGACGATGCCACTCACTTACTACTTTTTTTTATTTGATTTTATTAGTCGTTTGTTCGTGGTGAGTCAATACCTAATACAAGCTTACAGTGATCAAATCAAATTTCTTGCAGGAATCCCTTAATATCAAATAAGCAATACAAATTTAGCCATAAAGAATATTTATGAATGACTTCATGTTTCTGTTTTCACATCATCCCAGGTGTTTCTCAAACAATTTTTAAAGCATTCCCTAAAATTCCAGCACATGATTTTAAAATGAACCTAGGTTCGGTCCTGTTCGAATTCTAAGCACGATTCACACAGAATCATGGGCAGGATGTCCGCAAAATCTAGAGCAGGATTCTCACGTAGTAAATTTAAATTTCAACAATCGAATTCAGTACTATACCATTTAATTCCACAAGAGTTTGTATCCTTTGGCAGATACGCATATTTCGACCTCAACTGTAAGGCCGTCTTCAGTGTACTAGACCTGACTCGACACAGTATCGTGTACTAGACTCGACAGTTGAGGTAGAATTACGCGTATCTGTCAAAAGATACAAACTCTAGTGGAATTGAATGGTATAGAACTAAATTCGTTTTTTTTTTTAATCTACTTATAGGTATTCCACTAAACAGCTCGAAGATTTACTTACCTTGATACCTTTATGGCTACAGCGTAGCGTCACGCTATAACCGGGCGTATTGTAGGGCTCCATCTTCGTCGGTCTTGGGCGAAATTTCTCCAGTTGCCCCGAACGTTTAGGGTCGCCAGGTCCTCTTCCACTGCGTACAGCCAGCCTATTCTTGGTCTTCCCCGAAGCCGCCGACCTCTACCTGGTTCCCTGCTGAATATTATTTTCGCAATTATTTCTTCCGACATTCGCACTAAGTGACCAGCCCACTGAAGTTTGCCGTATTTTACACGATTGATAATACTCGCATCTTTGTACACTTGATACTACTCGTGATTCATGAGTCTGCGCCACACACCATTTTCGAGTTTCCCACCGAGTATTGTCCGCAGCACTTTACGCTCAAAAACACCGAGAGCTTTCCGGTCTGACTCTTTCAACGTCCACGCTTCGTGCCCGTAGAGAGCCACCGGAAGAATCAATGTTTATCCGTTTGCAAGCTGCGGGACCTAAGCTGGTTACGTAGTCCGTAAAAGGCCCTTTTCGCAGCCGCAACACGTCTTTTCACTTCGCGGGAAACGTCGTTGTCACATGTCACAAGTGTTCCAAGGTAAACAAATTCTTCAACAACTTCAAACACATCCCCATCAAACACTACCTCAGCACCTACACCACCATGTCTGACTTTATCTCTACCTGCAACCATGTACTTTGTTTTGGTAGAATTAATGGTCAGGCCTATCCTCGCTGTCTCCCTCTTCAGAGGCACGAAGGCCTCTTCCACTGACCTGCGATCGATTCCAATTAGGCCTATATCGTCCGCAAAGCCAAGGAGCGTGTGCGACCTTGTGATAATAGTGCCATTTCTCTGCACGCCAGATCACCTAATCACCCTCGAGTGCAATGTTGTAAATTCGAAAGTGCGTCTTCCTGCTTCAATCCGTCTAACGTCACGAACGAGGTTGACACCTCGTCTGCGATCCGAACACTTGATTTCGAACCATCCAGCGTAGCACGTATCAGCCTAATTAGTTTCGCCGGAAAACCATTTTCAGACATTATCTGCCAAAGCTCATTTCTTTTCACTGAGTCGTACGCCACCTTGAAATCAATATACAGATGGTGAGTCTGCAAATTACACTCCCGGAATTTGTCTAGGATCATTCGCAAGCTAAACATCTGGTCCGTTGACGAGCGGCCCTCACGAAAACCAGCTAGGTATTCGCCGACGAAGGACTCCTCGAGCGGTCGCAGTCTGTTAAACAGGATGCGCGACAGAATTTTGTACGCCGAATTCAGCAGGGTAATTCTTCTGTAATTGGCACACTCCAGTCTGCGCCCTTTCTTGTAGATATAGCGGATGAGGCCTAGGGCGGTTCAAAATTTAAAAATGTTTGAAAATCCAATCTCCCATATGTTTCTTACTATCCATACCATAAAAATTGACTTCTGTGAAAGTTTCAGCTTTCTAGGTGGTGATTTAAAGGTGGCCCAAAGACAATGTAAGTTTAATGGGTTACATGCATGCCCTGATTCACTACTCGCCACACCGTAACGCACATGCGCTAGTGTCTATGCACGAAAAATCGCTAAAAGGTAACCCGAAAAATATGTGTATGGCGAAATGCATCTAACGAATTATTTCTCAAAATTGGGAACTATTTTCGAAAAAATATTTGGTACCGGTTGTGCGTGATGATGATGGCTATCACGCCTACCAAATATTTTTTCGATTAAGGTGAAGATTAATCGAAGCCAAAGTTCAAATTTTCAAGAGCACGGATCTGGAGAACCAAACATCCGTTTGAGCTGAAAACTTAATCGATTGGTCACCACCAGCTAGTGATCAATCGATTAAGTTTTCAGCTTAAACGGATGTTTGGTTCTTCAGATCCGTGCTCTTGAAAATTGGAAGTTTGGCTTCGATTCATCTTCACCTTAAAACTCTCATTCACAAGATATTTGTAGTTCGATGCCTTTCCCCTTACAAAATAAAATGAGAAAACTTCTGCTGATCAACTGTGAACAAGTGCAAAGCAGATAATCCATTGAAAATCACTATGGAGAAATTTTAAGAAATGTTCTAAACACGCTAGTACTGTAATGTAAGTACAAACTTATTATTACCCATAGTAAAATCTCATTCTTCAAACCATAATATACAAATTGCCTGAAAAGAGAAACTCAATCCGACGGATAGCAGAAGAGATATTCATGAGTTTGTTTGCTAATATTTAGCTTAATATGGGATAATGGCCCTTCAAACATGTACAAAAATCCTAAATAAAAAAAGCTTAAAAGGGATTTGTTTCTTCAGCAACATTCTTCATTAAGGTTTGAAGAATGAGTTTTCAATATGGGACGATAAGTTTTTACTTACATTACAGTACTAGCGTACTTGGAACATTTCTCCAAATTTCCTTACAGTTCTTCAGCTCGCTGATAGCCTTTTTAACTTCTCCTATGGTCGGTGGGTCCACAGCTTGATCGTCGTCATCTATGTTCATCCTGTTCCTCGCTACATTTCCATTTCCACCGTTTCCACAATTGCTGAAAGTTCTCCATCCACCTGGCAGCCACCGCCGTTTTATAGGTCAGCAAATTCCCTTCTCGATCATTGCACATGGCGGGCACTGGTACGGTATTGTGCCGCGACCATTGACAGTTGCATAGAATCTTCGCATATCATTTCGGTTCATGCTTTCTTGAGCGTCAACTACCACACTTTCTTCGTGCTGCCTTTTCTTTCTGCGGTAGATTCGCTTTTCTTCGGCTCTCGCTGCCCTGTACCTCTCTCTGTTCTGTAGGGTACGGGCCACAAGCATACGGCTTCTGGCGACATTCTTTATGTCTGTCACTCTCACTCGTTGACCAGTGCCGATCACTTCCCGCGCCGTTGTTGTCACAGCTTCGTGGATAGGGTCCCACAGGCTGTCGACGTCTCCAGCAACGTTGATTCTTCCCAACTGCTCGTCTAGTTGCTGACGGTATTGCGCAGCTACCCCATCAGTCGACAAGCGTTGTATATTGAAGCGCAGCGTTCTGTTTGTTGTGGAATTCGTGACGCTGGATAACCACGCCCGAATTTTAGCTACAACGAGATAATGATCCGAGTCGATATTAGGGCCTCGGAAGGTCCTGACATCTATGACATCTGAGAAATGTCGCCCATCAACCAGCACGTGGTCTATTTGGGAGCAGGCATCGCCACTCGTGTGTCGCCAGGTGTGTTTGCGGATATTCTTTCGTGCGAACTAGGTACTGCTGATTGTCATCCCTCTAGCAGCAGCGAAGGTTACTAGCCGCAGGCCATTATCATTGGTAACGGAATAAAGGCTTTCCGTTCCAATCTGCGCATTTGCGTCGCCGATGTTTGACGTCTTGTTTTGGGCACTCTCCGTAGGCCTTATCCAGGTTCTCATGGAACTCATCCTTCATGTCATCGGGCTTATCGTTCGTTGGCGCATATATGCTGATCAGGCTGTAGTTGAAGAACTTGCCCTTCATTCTCAACACACAGATTCGGTCGCTTACCGGTTTTCACCGAATAATTCGCTTCATCTGCTTCCCAATCGCCACCGCTGTAGTAGATGTGGTACTTGAATGAAGTGTTGGCAATGGGGTCCACCACTCGGAGGTCGCGTTCTCCGGTTCTCGGCCAGCGTATTTCCTGGATAGTAGCCACGTTCACGCCGACATTCCGCAGTTCACGAGCCAGGAGCCCAACACGCGCGGGTTCATTCAAAGTTCTCACTTTCCAAGATCCAACTTTCCAATAGTTGTCCTTTATTCGTTGCCGGATCTGTTGCCGTAAAATCAATCCGTTTGCTCTACTTTTACCTTTCTTGGTTGGTGAAGAGTCTTCGATAGCCCACCTAACCAGGGTTGCGCTACCTACATCGTGCTAGAGGGGCTGCCTCCTCGGTGCTGACACGATACAGCAATGTCCGTTTGTTCTTTACATAAAGACCACGGTCATAGCCATCACAACCATCTACCTTTATCAGAGCTTTGGACCTGTAGCTCTGGTTCTCAATAGTTTCAAGTTCTTTCGGACATACTACTATGGTGAGCCGTCATGCGCTAGGCCTATAAACATCTACAAAAATCCCAAATAAAATTAGCTCAAATAGGATTTGTTTCTTCAGCAACATGCTTCATTAAGGCTAGAAGAATGAGTTTTCACTATGGGATGATAAGTTTGTACTTACATTACAGTACTAACATGTTTGGAACATTTTCCAAAGTTTTTCAATAGTAATTTCCACACAAAACTACATTGTCTTTTGGATCACCTTTAAATCACCACCTAGAAATCTGAAAATTTTACAGAACATTATTTTCCTTACTATGATGGTAAGAAAGATGTGGGAGATTGGATTTTCAAACTTTTTTAAATTTTGAATCGCCCTACTGTGGACCGACCGACCATAGGAGAGGTTAAAAAGGCTGTCAGCGAACTGAAGAACTGTAAGGCGGCTTGGGAATGATTAGATACTGGTCGATCTTATCAAATACGAAAGTAAGCAGCTTTACCAATCGATCCACCGTGTACTTCTGAAGGTATGGGAGAACGTAAAAACGATTGGGTTTTTTTTATTTTTATATTCTACAATTTTGAAAATCTAGTTTGAAATTATATGAGAGAACAAGAGGAAGATTTTTTTTTATACCAAAAGATTTATAATAAGATAACACTCCACCATTTACCCACTACCTCTACTACCCTCGGTACCTTAATGGCTTTCTTTCCTCTCTTCAGTTACACTAGCGCGTATTTTTTACATATTACTTTAATTGAAAATAAGCATGTTTTATGCTAACATAAATGATAATCAAATAGTACCCTTCGGTACTGCTTACCTACGTGTACAGCCGCACGGTGTTGTCTGCTCCCGAAGAAAAGAGCCACGGTTGCGTTGGATGGAACACCACATCAAAAGCGCCAAAATCATTAACACGTTCGTGGTGTTCAAGTCGCCTCAGAGGAACAATCAACGGATTCTGCAGCAGGTCACTGTCGGAAAAGAACAATAAATTTATGTTCAATCACGAGCGAACCAGAATTGCTACTTACTTGTAAACCATTCCGTGGGACACAATCACGCTGCGATCGTCACTGGCCGAAGCGAACAACGGATAACGCAGATGGAAGGCAACGTTCCGGATGGCAGAGTGGTGTAGCTTCAGCTGCTGATAGGGACGCGTCGACAGATCCAGATCAAACCACATCATCTTTTTCTCGTAGGTGGCCACCAGCAAATTGTCGCCCTTGGGGTGGATGGCCATGCTCGAAATCCATTTGCAGCTGGGGAACAGCTTCTTCAGCAACTCTTGCTTGACCAAATCGTACACTCGGACGTGGCGTTGTGTCTACAAAATTTGAATTCGAATAAGATGAGCAACTGAAATTTAAGATTAGATCGTAATTTAACAAAACTTACCGCAACGAACAAACAAGGCTTCACCGGATGGAAGAGCACACATTGAATCAAACCCTTGCTCTTGGAGAATGGAAACTGGGACCGACGCTTCGACAGTTGATGGATCAGTACCGAACGATTAGCGGCTTCAGGCATCACGGTGGCGAAGTAATCTCCTCGTCCGTGCCAGGTAACTTGCTTGATTTCCTTGAAGTGATTGATCACAATTCGTACGCCGGATTTGCGTTCCTCTTCGGTGAAATCCACCCACTGGACAGCCGTAGTAATTCGCTCATTGTCCACGGTTTCGGATTTGGGAGCTTCCGCGAGAAGGTCGTCCGTCTTCTTTACCAGCAGGCTGTCTCCCACCTGGGGATTGATGAGCAGAACACGTTTTCCGCTGGCAACGGCAATGAGCGAAATTTTGCTGTTTGGACACCAGGCAACTGAGCGCACCACATCGCCTGTCGGAATTGTGCGAATGCAACGGGCCGTCGAGACTTCCCAAACTGAAATTTAGAGTAAATTATAATAGTTATAATCGTATCTGCTACATGATTTACCAAAGCAAAATGGCAAATTTAACAAAGAAAACTTTCAGTTTACCCCTGAAAAGGTGTGGACGATTTTGTTGCACTCCTTGTTCATATCCTTTTGCCAAATAAATGTATTCTCAAAATTATAGCGGTTTTGTACAGAGGAATACATAGCTGCATCTCCAAGTGCATGCACAAAGATTTCAATACTGGTGGATATTCCAGATACATACATGACCAGTGATCTTGGTAAAATACCAGTATATTTTTAACGTATTTTTTTGAAAATGTTTAAATGTACTATGTAAAGTAAGGTGAAGCGAAAGTTCGAACTAAAATTATCGATATTATCAGTAATACTCAGGGATTGAATCCTGAGAAAACTGAGAGAATCGCGTATCGCTCTCTGTAACTATCATAACATGCTGCACATTATGAGAGACTGTTTATCGTGTCAGGGTGTCGACTCAATTTTGAAAATAAAATTCCCTGACTTTCCCTGACCTTTCAGTCGGTTTCCAGAGAAATTCCAGACCACTGAGTTG
The DNA here is from genome assembly GCF_002204515.2 of Aedes aegypti. Lineage (NCBI taxonomy): Eukaryota > Metazoa > Arthropoda > Insecta > Diptera > Culicidae > Aedes > Aedes aegypti. Next base: position 148,894,820 of record NC_035108.1, read on the forward strand.
GTTTATTTGAACCGAAATAAGTACGATTTGTACAATAAGATACATATTCGACAATTTACATGATGTTCATGTTATATACCGTATGAATAAACTGAGCGAAAGCTTTTACTTTACTGAGATATATGTACGTGGGAGCAGCATCATAGACAACCCTAGGTGCCCTCCTAACTACGCACTGCAACACAATCACCATCAAATCCAGCAGGCAGCTAGGCTGCGACGAGAGTGTCAGTATTGAACAGTGAGAACAATCGTTTTGTCGTGTTCGCTTATGAGTAATATATTTTAATTCAATCAAAAAGTTAATCTAAAAGAAATTGCGATATCCGAAGTTATCGTCCAGAACACGTATTCCCCTATTTCCAGGTTGAAAAGTGTAGTGAAATAATTAGGATTACTACATGTATCTGTCTGATAACATTCTTGAGCGTTTATTCAAGTTACTATGATAAACCTGAACAAATGAGAACCTATTAACTTTTCAAACTTGAACATCCGTTTGAACAAAGATGTTCTTAGATCTAATTCCACAAATTTCAGACATAAACGACAATGTTGGACTTCTTCCTGATTAAACCTGATTATAACTTTTTTGTACAAGACGCAACACTATTAACCCTCTAATACCCAAATTTATATTTTGGATCTAAATATCATTTTTCGCTATCTAAAATCATTCTAAACACGTTTTGGGCAATGATTTATTTTTATTCGCAAATCTATGAATTTTGGTTTTTGATTTTTATAATTTTTATTTTTGAACATCCCTATCCTTTTTTATTTTTTCTTGAAGCCTCTACTGAGTACTGATTTTTGGCAGTAATAAAAAATCACATTTTTACGGTACTTTTGAAAATATTATTTTTTTAATTTTTTTCTGAAGCATATTTCATTTTCCGTGTAACTAACGGAAAAATAGATTTGAAATTATTTCAATACCATCAGGCTCTTCTTCTGTGAAAGGTTGATTATAGAAAAATATTAGAGATACGATTTTTTATATTACACGTTAAATTAACCCCAGGCATTTATAAGTTATATACGAATCCATTTTTTTAAACATTTTTCAAAAATACAAAAAAGTTTTAAAAGTCATAAAAAACTTCCCTAAAATGCGTGTTATGAGCCAAGGTTTAAGCCAAAAATAAAATTATTTTTATTTTCGAGCCACAAAAATATACACAAATTTGCAAAGTGTACCCCGTCTTAAGGCGGGGTTGGGTATTAGAGGGTTAAGATCGTCCACCATCCTTTTTTTAGTGAAACAAAGTTATCCTAAAATTTGGCTATTTCTTTGTCCAGGTAAAATACTAGCCATTGCCAAAGAACTTTCTAGAAGAGTTGCTCCAAGAAATCCCACATAGATTTCCAGAAATTTTCTAGAAATTCCTCTCCTTTCCTTTTGGAATTTCTAGGATTATTTTAGGAATACATATAAAAATATGTTCCATTATCGCATAGATTTTTTTCCCAAAATGCTTTCATTTCTTTTTTTAGAATACCTTTAATAATTTTTCACGATGACGCGTTACAGGTATTTTTTATGTTGATATTTTAGGATTCCGAAATTAATTACGCTTAGCTTTCCTCCTCGAGGAATTTATCTACAGTGACTCAACTTCATTTTCGTACGGGGAACTGTTTTCATATCGAGTTGGTATAACACTATTAAATGGTCCATGGACTTCGATATACTTTATCAATAGCGAAGGTCATAGGTGTCATCTATTGTTCGGTAATGACAAACTGTATTCATTTGCTTAAGTCTTTGGAATAATGGAAAAGTATTAAGTTTGTGTCCAGAATTGAACTAATTCCATATTCGTACTCCTATCCAATAACATATATAGAACATTCAAAACTATTTTTTAATGAACTAGATGATTGCTTAAGTTCTTCGTTGTGTTGTTCAGATGTAGTACACGCAGCGAACTGGACTATCGAATTTCATACGTTTTGCCTTATGAAAGGTGGAACGATTATTGCAATACGAACGCTTTATGTATCGTTTCAGCATCACCCCACATCAAGGCGTCGATAGGCGCGGGGTTTACGCACGAGCCTATCGATCGCAAGGTTCTTGGTTCGATTCCAGGTTGCTACGAAAACTTTTTTTGTTTTCAAATTTCGGTTTCATAAGGCAAATTTATGAATTTCAATCCGATTTCTTGTGGCGAATTTTCATAAGGGGTTCCTATGTTTATCGATAGTCCATTTGCCTGAGTGTAGAGTACATTTGGACAATTTATAAGCGGACATATTTGAAACTTAAGTAAATTTAACAAAAATACCACTTTTTAAATGCTTTTTGCTTAAATATACGATAAGGCGAATAATAATTTACATTTTTTTCAACATCACTTCCTTAAGAATGATTACTGCGAATATTGCACAAGTCGGACGATACGACTACACTCAACACTGTCATCTGTTTCCTGAAAGATTCAGGACTATACTCCCAAATATAACCTTACCTCTACTTTTTCCCGCAGTCGGGGTAACTCTGCCGGTGGAGGGTTTCGACCTTCCTCTGGGAGAGCTCTACCTTGTTCTTGCCTCCCCTCCATTCCCGGTTTAGTGTGAAACAATTATGTTTAGCTTGAACTTGTTGCTGGCGACTAATTTTATCTCACCGAGAACGTGTTTTTCAAATTTTGTATTAGTTTATTTGTATTTTGATATGCTGCTTGAAAGTCTGTAAAACTCCTTATTAAAAACAGCCTTTCTGGCGCTTTTCTGACAAATGGTGATGAACTAGCCGTATGCGCTAAAAATCACCTTAATTAAGAAAAAACAAGAAAAAAATTGCACAAGTTTCAAAAACATAAAATCAGTTCTAGAGTAGCTAGGAGTTAATATCGACAACTCATACTTAAGGATCCTAGGTAATATAACATTTATAACAAGTCCAAAACCAAAAATGTTAGTCAATTTCTCTCAATTTGGCTTCCAAATTAATATACATAATCCATAGTTAATGTTCCTATCAAAACATTGCGTAATTATTATTATTATTTACATTTTACTACCAAACATGATTATAGAGATTTATAGAATAAATATTATTGCCATAACCGCAACACAAACATTTTTTTAAATTGATGAAAACAACATGATATATTTTAGTAAAACGTATATCAATGATCTCTGCTCATTCAAGTTATTTTGTATTTTTCTGATAAAATAAATAAATTGCAAAATATGGTGCTATTTTGAATATAATTTCAATAATAATTCAAAGAAAATTGAATATTGCGATAACATCAATTATGTGGAGGTATGTACAGCGTAGTTTAGGGCACTTTATTGTAAAACTAAGTCCGTAGTTCAATTTTTTTTACAGACAAGTTCATAATTAACCTTTACCTGTTGTTTAGAATGCAAATTTATGATTTCTGTAAACTGTATATATTTCAACCAAATTTCTATCAAAGTTTACGAATAATATTAATAGATTGGATCCAATGACAAAAATGAACGTTATTATTCGAATTATTGGATTTTATAGCGAAAATCATTGAGAAACCGGCATTTCTCATAATTTTAACTAAACTTCAAATATGTCCGCTAATAAATTGTCCAAATGTACTTCTTTACTTCTGAACATTATAATAAAGCACTTCAGTAATCAAATAGTGCATTAAAATTTAGTTTTGAATATTGTACGTTTGAATTTTGATAGGTGTACGAATATGAAATTGGGTGAATTTAAGACATAAATTCAATACTTTTCCATTAATCCAAAGATGAATGTAAATGAAAACATTTTGTAATTGGCAAATAACAGATGACACCTATTACCTTCAATGTGGATAAAGTATTCTAAACTCAATACATCATTTAATAGTTTTTTACTAACTTGATGTGAAAATAGTATCCTGTACGAATATGGAATTTGGCCACTGTAAATATTCTTGACGGAAAGCAATCAGGGATTGAATAATGTTCTAATAATAAGTTTTCTGATGTTTCTCTTGAACTTGACGTAGAATGCTCCAAGGAAATCCTCCAAGAAATCTTCTATGAGTATCTTCAAGTAATCTTACAAATTGTCGATAGATTATCAATCAGATTCTTAATAATAATATTCCTGAAATTCTATTCTGAATGTTCTGAAATTCCTTCCTAATGATGTTCTGGAGTCCCAAAAAAATAATTGAGGAATTTTGAGAGGCATCCTCAGAATTTCTGGAGAATTTCCTAAGTATATTTTTAGAAAAAAAAAACTAGGCGGACCTATAAGAAAGATCCTGATAAAAATCCTGAAGAAAGGCGGTATTATCTGAATAAACTGTTTTCAGAAACAACCTTGAAAAATCAGGAGATATCCTGTTCATTAAAAATACTTATTTTCGACAAAATTTTTAATTTTCTATTTAGTTCTCATACTGCAATTTTACATCAAATATAACAAGAGTGAAACTGTCCAAAACATTTAACCGAAAATACCACCACCAAAAGGCACAAATCTAGAAAACCAAACATTGTTCAGAACTGAAAAAATGATCGATTTATCACCACCAATCTCTTTCGATCTCTCTTTTTTATGATTGATTGAATCACCAGATATCAGGCCTGATAGCGAGTCTCTTTTTAGTGACTTGGTCACTTTTTTCGACCTGGTCACTAAAAAGTCACTATTTGCAACAAAAAGTCACTTTTTTCATAAAACTTTTCACTTAAAAAGTCACTTTTTTCTTGATTTGAAACCTATTTCTATCGATCAGCATATTAAAGTGTCTAGAAAGCAAGAGATTCTGAGATTACTTTCTGGAAGAATTAAGGCGAATAATGCGCAAAAATTTCTGACAGAATAATTGAAAATTATTCTTGGGTTTTGTGATAAAAGTTCTGGTTTAATTCTGAAATCTTAATATCGACATAATTCCTTATAGATCTGCTGAGTTTATTTCGGGTAAATTTATCCTGAAAATCATCGGAAAATAATCTGAAGGGATCTTTGATCGACCTTTTGAAGGAAACTCAACAAATAAAGATACCTGAAAATTCTACCAAATTTTTTTATTGTATTTGTCAGAAATATGTTAAGGACTTTGGCACATTGTAGCTCGGAAAATTATTAAGAAATGGATGCAAGATTTTTCAAATTTTAACAAATGTCTCAGACGTCAATTCAAGGATTAAGCCAAACCCCTCTTAACCCACGATTTCGATTGATTTTTTTCTATTGCTTGGGCGAATGGTACTGAGATACTTCGAGTACTGAATAATATCTATATTATTGTATTACGTATAAAATCATTCTTCAACTACCATGGCACAATAATCTCCTCCTTTAGTTCTTCACGAATCTCCTTCGAATATAGATAATGCTTTGAACAGTGAGAGCAAAATTTTATATTAATTCTTACAGGGATTTATTCCTCTTTTATTTGCGAGGAACTCCGCGAGAGACTCTAGAAATTTATCTACAATTTTTGTAAGAATTTCGCTCAACAATCTTTTTTTTATCATTGTAAATTTACTCTTGAACTCTTCCTGAAATTTTCACAGAAACGCATGAATCCTTTTTTTTCAGAAATTCTTTTCGTAACTCTGCAAAAGTTTTAGTGAGTTACGTTCGCCATTAATGACAAAGAGTGTTGTCATAATTTCTTTTTAAGGATTTGATGACTTTAAATTTCAAGGAGCTTCTCTCTACTGACTGGGATTCGAGATTTAAAGTTGTAGCGTTAGTAGAGTAGTTCAAAAAATCGGGTTTGGTCCACACTGCTCATTCGATTCTAGATCAAATTGTGAATGTCCTCCCAAAAATTGAGCTCATTATGATGAAAACTGCGACTGCACAATCATTTCAAAGTCTGTATGAGAATTACTATTAAAAAAGCAAGGAATTCATTCAATCGGGCATAGTTTATGTGTTCTTTAGATATTGTCAGATACATTAGCTACAACTTTGCCCAAGACCGTTTTCAGATCGGACGTCTCAGCAAGTACCCATTATAAATTCCCATACAAATTTTGAAGGGCTTGTGCAGTCTCAGTGTTCAACCAAATTAGCTCAAATTTTGAGAGGGCACTCAGAAGTTGATCTTGAATCGAATGAGCGGTGTGAAGCAAAAACTATTCTCTGAACCACCCTAATGCCAAACTTTTATGTGTCCCGTACAAGATTAAGACTATAATGTGTAGGCTTGGTAACATTCTTGATTATAAGCACCATTTTTTTCTGGACTTTTATTTAAGAATAATGTTTGTATGTTTGAAGTCACTTTTTCGATAATTTTAGTCATCAAAGTCACTATGATATTGCTGTCTGACCGCTACCAGCCCTGAGATATGTGCTCTTTAAATTTAGAGATACTATTCATCTGCAAATCCTTATTGGTTTATAGTTTTATTTGGATATTTTGAGCAAACTTGTAAAGATTGGCATGAACTCCATTTTTTCTTCCAAGATTTTGAGCAAAATTCATGGAATAAGCAATGATCTAGGAAACTTTAGAACAACATATTTTTAAAGCAATCCACGCCAACTTCGAAGATTGAAAAATAAATTACCCTTTTTTTAAATATCGTTTTGAATGTAAACATCATGATCATTAACTATTGTATTGCTGACTTAATGTTGAATCGATAATGTTGAAAACATTTGATGTTGTAGTATTGATATTTTTCCCCTGACCTCAAGTAAAATTCCCTGATTTTCCCTGACTTTCCAGGTCAAAAATTGAATTCCCTGACATTTCCTGACTTTCCAGGTTTTTTTCAGGTAGTCAACACCCTGTTAAAAAATGATTCTTGAGTAGTTTGGTGCTTTTGGAAATTTATAATTCACAAAGCCCATCAATTTAGTGACGCTATCGCCAAGGGCGAAAAGACACTCAAATAAAGACAAACTAACTAACTAAAGCCCATCTATTACCAGGGCTTCTTATACTTTCGATGTTTTTTTACGTCACCTATTGATCACGTTCTTCTTCTATTCTGCGAGTCAGTGGTCTGCGGTTCAATTGCTCCAATTTCTATGAAGTACTTCTAGAAGTCGGATGAGGAGTCAAGCGACGTAATAATCCAATTTCTTTTGAAAACAAACATGAAGTGAATGCCATCAATAGGATATAACTCTCTAGTTTCAGAAATACTAATCCTCAGAACTTTTTTTTTTTTTTTTTTTGTCGGTAGCGATAGGGGTAGTACTGGAACTCTTAATCTGCCCTAAGCTCCTTCCCAGCATTTGCTTTTATAAGCCTCTATTGCGTTCATCACACAGACGTTCCTAAGCAATGTTGCTCAAATGGTCAATGTGTACACTAGCAGCAATCAGCCCTTGCCGTAGTTCTGCAGTCTAGTAGTTCAGACTACTATCAAACTATGATAAGGCCTGAAATGCTACTAGAGTGATTAAAGTGAAGAACGAAATAGTTTTATTAAAAGGTCCTCATTCCCCATTTCATTTCATCACTCACTATCGTCACTTTTATTTTCGACACTATCACGTATATTACCGATTATCACTCATCAACTTTCGTAATACACTTTAGATATACTTTCTATTCTATCACTTTTCACATCACACCATTTTCATATAAATCTGTTAGCATTACTATCTGTTAGCATTACTAAGTAATTAAAAGATATTCAATTTAAATGTATCATTATTTTTGTTGCTGTAGAGTCATTACTATTCAAACTACGGTTTAGCACTATGATCAAGAAAGTTACATTAAAAAAAAATCACTTCGATCCATTCTTCTGCACTCGCTGTCATTACATATTAACACTTTTATCATGCACGTTTGAAGAACTAGGCAATTAAGTTTATATTCAGAAAAATGATTGCACAATGTATTATGGCCATTATTAAATTAGTAGAGTTCACATCATTATTATTATATTTTTAACAAAACTATCAGAATCACTTCCACCTTAATTTTCAAATTTTCATCACTATAGATTAAATTATAAAATCACTATTAGCACCTTTACAATCACTAAATTTAATAACGACGAGTGTAACGCACAGTTCCACCAAACACCCATTCTTATGTTGCATTATAAAACGATTGATCACACGTTGGCTTCGAAACTTATCCACCATTGCTGATTAGTACAAAGGATGCTACATCTCGTGTAAACGAATTGAAACATCAAACAACCAGCACTGGTTTATAAGTAACTAATGAGCCCTGGCGGTCCCTCCGTTCGAAGAGGACCTGATAATATGCCGAAACATATTAACAGATCCTCCGCCTGAATGCAGTCGTTTCATGATAAATCATGAACCGTTGGAGGTGTGCCAAAGTATTGGGAAGGTGATATGTTTCACAGACGGATTATTATGGTGCACCTTCTACTTTGGCACCGTCAAACCCTGTGATCGTGGCCAGGGAGAAATACTAATCCTCAGAACTTACGAGTTTATTGATACTATCTTCAAATAGTTTCAAAAACTCAAGAACACGATCATTCATTTCCATTCATACTCAGTTCAATTTTTCACCTTATTAGCTTTGATTATTAAAAAAAAACTAGCGTTTTTTTTTTTAATCCGGAATTAAACATGTGGTTTTTGAGAAATTGACGAACATACGAGCGTTTTACGGCCGGATATTGATGTTATATTTGACCAAATATTGGGTCATTTTTCGGCCGAATAACAATATTTTAACTATTCGGTATGCGACCGAAAGCCGAATAGTGCTATTCGGAACATCTTTAGTGTATACCAGGGATTGAATCCTGAGAAAATTGAGAGGATCGCTCACGTATCGCTCTCTGTAACTATCATAACATGCTGCACATTATGAGAGACTGTTTATCGTATACTGCTACAACTTTGATCAGATTGGGGGGATAGTAGTGTATGATAAAACCCCTCTAAACATGCTCCAAGCCTGGGGGACACTATTGCTATTGGAAATTCGTGGATTGTTTATCGTGCCACTAAAGAAAAACACCTATCCCCAACGGTAAACAAGCGAGTAAAATGGGTTTTATCATCGCTCTCTCTTTGGGGCTCTCGCTCACTGCTTCCATTTATCAGACTTGTTACACCTTGCGATACAATGACGATCGTGGACCGCAACAGATGGGATGTTTTTCTTTGCTTGCTTTGATCGTGCTTCATACTCAAATGAGAGCGAATTCTGCAAAGCCTGGTGTATACTAATTTTGGGCCATGTGTCCGGATGGTTCCCGGTATGCATAGTTTTATGTTTTAAAAAACTGTTAAAAATTTAAAATTTGTCAATTTAGTCAAAACATATGAGTAGAGCAGTGCAACAATTTCGTCCACGCCTTTCAGGTTAATTACTGAGGAAGTGTTAAAAAAACATTAGCAAGCTCTGTCCCAGAAAGGACGTAATGCTCAACAGAGAAATAAGTAGAACAGTTTTAAAAAAAATAAGAAACAAAATTAGGAAATACTCACTTTTAACGGTCTGATCATCCGAACCGGTAACCAAATATTCTCCTTTTGGTTCGATGCTGACAGAACGAATCATGTCAGTGTGTCCCTTGTAGATAAGATTTTGCAAAGTCGGGAAAGGCTGCAGATCCTTAGGTGATGGCAGTTTGGGAATCAAATACTCTGGTCCCACTGTGACTCTGGTTCGTTTTCCGCGAGGGCACAAATACAAGTCCAAACAACGCAAGAATCGTTCCCGGATGTACTTATCGTAATACGGAACCTCCCGGAGAGAGTTGAACTTTTGGGGAACGTAATGGAGCTTCCTCTTCCATGGTTCTTCCTCATGGCTATTCCATTCCGACAGTTCTTGTTCGTTAAACAGGTATTCCGGGGGAGGATTGTACGATTCGGCGTGACCCGGCAGTGGACGCTTCGGAGCAACAACGTGATCGTGAATTCTTCGCATTTCTTCCTTTCCGTGATCGCTCTCCCAAATCATGTAAAACTTGGGCCCCTTGCTGAGTGCGGCTAATCTTTCGGTTTCAGCACGAGTTTTAATCCAACCCATTTTCAGAGCGTGAACAAGTCGACCAACCTTTTGCTTCTCTGACTTACTGGGCAAGAAAGATCGCTTGTGATCCGGAATGTTACGGATTGGCATCTTTTCCACCTCCGAGGTGAACCATTCGATCCACGGCTGAAAAAGAATGGTGGGAATTAGAAAAAAAATAACGTGATAACGTAATGTAGGTGGATGTTCGACTTTTCTTCTTCTTAGGGAAAAAAAATCCAGAAGATGTGTATTATGGTTGTTATTGCGCTAAATTGATGAATTAACTTATAAGGTCAAATAAATATATAAATATACATCGAAACTTCGTTTTAATTTCGCGAATTTGTCATATTTCATCCAGATCATATACAAATGTTGAAGGATCCTACCTCATAATCGCTGTACTGCTCGTCAGGATTCTTGCCAGCCATGATTCTCTTGATCAATCCGATGTCTTCATCCGTCAACACCACATTCTGACCAGTCTGGGGATCCTTAACCGTGCGCCAGAAGTTGGGATCTTCCATCTTCTTGAGAAAATCGTCAATGGCATCCGTTTTTGCAGGTTTGATCAATCGATTCCCCTCCCAATCATATCCAATGTGCTTGTATTCATCGTACCAATGCATGGGAATGTTTCCCACCGTGTTCCTAATGTCTTCCTCGTCGGAAGTGTCTCCCGCAGCGTATTCATCCTGATTCTTGCCACCTTTGAATCTGGATTTGGCTTCCGGGGGAAAGATTCCGACACCCCTCGTTTTGGCGGGAGCAATTCCTAATGCTGCATCGATTTCTCCCAGTTTCTCATCTTCCTTCTGAGCCGCTTCCAAAAGGTCCCGTGTTTCCTCATCATCTTCCTCGTCCTCATCTTCTGCAGTTGCTTCAACGCTCTTCTTTTGCCTCCCAACAATCACTTTCTGAATCGCCTTGGGTTGCTCCGGTTCTTCTAAATCTTCCTCAAATTCCAGCTCATCATCGCTTTCCTCCTCTTCTGGTTCTGGAGAGCTATCACTGTTCACATCATCCGCAGAATCAGCATCCTCTTCATCGGCATCATCTTCTTCATCTTCCGCCTCTTCTTCATCATCTTTCCCTGATTCGTCTTCGAAATCGGAATCCGCACTCTCAAATTCCTGAACTTCCTCATCGTCGGATTCTTCACCTTCGCCTTCGGAATCCGTGCTGTCTTCGTCGTTTCCGTTATCGATATTCGCAAAAAGATTCTCCTAATAAAAAACATAATTTTATATCAACATTTTACTACGAAAATATTAAGAACCTGACCTCATCGGATTCATAATAATCGCTGGCACTTTCATCGTCGACCGGTTCCTTCAGTTTCGTTTGCTGTTTTCCGTTGGCTGTGCTGACTTTCACCGCATCATCCACATCGGGGATCTTCCGTTTGGTAGCTTTATGCTTATTGGCTACCATTTTGCCAGAAACACCAGTTTTTTAAACAATTTTAGCAAATAAATTTTAATCCTAACTGAAACACACGTGCGCGCGGATACGAACAGAGAACCATGCGTGGTGTTATGTTTACGAAAGAAGCGGAGAATTGTAGCAAAACGTCAAAGTGAAGGAATGTCAGAATCGGATACCCGGTACTGAAATTAAGCGTTTGTGGAGTATGCGAAGCGTTTTTGTAGCGTATACATTGTAGTTGAAATTCAGGCGCAAGGGGAATACACTAATTGCATACATTTAGGCGTTTCAAATAACAACGCTTTTTTGTCTCAACTACAATTACCCCACAGTTATGGTTCAGAGTTAGAATCAACTATAATGAGAAATTGATGTAGAATAGGTATTTTACACAAGAAAAACAACATCAACCTACTTAAGTTGTGCTTATCCTGTGGGCCGCATGTGGCTCTGAAGCTCAAGAATGCGGCCCGCAGAACATTTTTAGATACAGTCATACAATACAGCGTATTGCAATTGAATGTCGAAGCAACATTATCCTTGTTTGGATATAAAATTCAAAAACAATATAATATATTGTAAAAGAACACTGTATTGTTTTTAATTGGGTTTATACCTTACAATTTTGGTCAAACTCCTATTTTCGCGTAAAACAACTCTTGCTTTTTTCTACGTAGCTTTGCTGAAAGAAGTAAACTAAACAAATTCAAAAAGCAAAAAATGTTGGGTAAAAAATATTCAAAACGTAGAAACAGGTAGTTTTTTAGAAGTCACTTGACATTAGCTGTAACGACGAATGCAACCATGATAAACATCTTTACTTCTATAAAGTTAAAATTATTTTGCTACTGTTGGCACGAATATCTGGTAAGTTGGGGGACAATCCATACAAAATACAATTTTTATACTTTTCAGCACAAACTGAAATACAGTTCGTTGAATTGTTTTTGTATTGTACAACAATACACGAATTGCTAATCAAGACAATACATGAACAATATATCGTATTGTATTTTCAAAATGTATGTATGAGAAAATATCTAGATTTGTATTGTTATGATACTTAACCACCCATACAGTATATTGCAAAAATCTCATATACTATACAGTGAACTGTTCAAAATAATATATTGTACTATTTCATTTGAAAATGCAAATGTTGCAAGTCTTATATTTTTAAAACAAATACTGCCACTAATAGCTCGTGACCATATATTGTATTATGTTTCTTGAAAGATTGAAGCATGCTTATAAAAACGTTTTGGGCGATTTTTTGGGGTAACATTGATGACTTATCTAAACAACGTTCGGTAATATTGAAAATGTCGTTACTTACTTAAATCATGGCTTCTGAAGCCGAATATGATGGCCAAACGCTTACAATCCATTTACTTTTTAAGTTATATTAAAAATTGAAAACACCTCGTATTGCGGAATACTCCTAAAGGTAGACTATTTCCTAAAGAAATTCTACGTTTCTAACAGCAATTCGTTTATATTGCCTAATTGGGTCCTAACATTTTTAATGAAATCTTGTTTTTATTTAATAACACGGAAGAGCATGTTACTGCAACTCCTTTAGCAATTTTTCCCGCTCAAATAAGGACTAATCATGTTTAAACTTTAATATAAAAATTTGGTCCATGAATGAACCTTGACACTTTTGATCATGTTTGACGTTCGCTTAGTCGTCAAAAACACCACAGGGCTTTTAGTTTTAACAATGGAATTGTTCCTATAGGCCTTTTCATGTGACAGATCCGTCTTTGCATTTGTTTACATCGGTGGAGGACCGGTGCTAACACGGGCCTGTCATTTTCATAGAAGAAATGTCAAAGTGCTTCCCGATCAGCTGATTTGAGACGTCATTTGAATAGGCCTATCTGACATTTCGGAAGGGACACGGAAAACAAAATATACCCAAAAATTTGAGTTTAAGCCAAGGGGTGTGACAAAATGTAAAGAAACATAAAAAAATGGTTTTCGGGCTTAAACCAACGGAAAACATTAAAAAATTGAGTAAACATGTGTTTTTGGCCTAAACTTAAGCCTTTAGCACTAAAATTGGGACAGGGCTTTAGGACCCTATTGAACATTTTGACGTAGGACTACGTCTTTGTTTTCTATATTGGGGTGCACTTTAAAAGTACGGAAAATGAGACATGTAACGAAATTAGGGGAGATTTTGAACGATAATAACTCAGTTGTTTATGAACCAATTATTACGATTTTAGTATCATTCGATCAGAAATGTATCTACGCATCGTTAGTATTATATCCGATAAGTGAATTTTGTTGTTAAACTATTGAAAATTTGATAAATGTTGACCCCTTTCTTATCCAACCAATCACGTTCGAGCACTTTTCGACGGTGTCGCTTCCCACTATAAAAGCAAACGGGTCCCTGCTTCTTCCCTCAGTCTTCTTTTTGCGGTCGGACTGTGAGCACGATCGGGCGAGTCATTCTCGCTTTGCTTTTGCACCCGCGTTACAGTCCAATTTGTGTCGTCGGAAGAGGAAGACGCAAGATTGATTTGCGGCGGCGATGACGATGGCTTGGGCGCTTCTCCGAGCGGCAAACTACTGCTGTTCGGAGAAGCGTCCAAGCCATCGTTGTCGCCGCCGCAAATTTATCCGCGCTCCCAGACTTCGACCCGTGATAAATTCAGCATCGGTGGTCAAGAAGCAAGCCCGATAGGAACCAGATACCAGAAGCTCCCAGAGTTGCTGATCCGAGGAGCTGCTGCTAATCGAGCGTCGGAATCGCTCGAGTTTCCAGATTTCGACACGTGCCCGTGGATCCACTACCCGTTGCTGTTGCTGTTTGCGTTGAGGATTTCCCGTTTGACCATGGCAATCAAGTGATAACTTCCCGCAGTGCTATATATCTACCATCGGACCTTGTCAGGACCATCAAATTTGTGGAAAAGAGTTGAAGGAATAATATTTCCGACCTTATTAGATCTTATATTGCTCAATCAATCTCGCAGCTTCATACAAAATTTAATTTGTTATGAATAATTGACTATTCGTGGACGCTGCTGCTGTGCCGTCGGGGCAGTGATGCATTTGAACGCGTTCAGTTCGTGTTCCAGTTCATTTTGTTGAACGCAGCGATCAAGAAGGCTTGAACATTGAGCAGTTCAAAAATATGAACCCGTGCGAGCCGAAACATGAACGCAATCAATTTTGACTGATTTACGACAAACTATAGGTCAAAGTTATGTTTTTGATATGCATAATATCAAGTGCTTTATCATTTCTATATTCATGATACACTACAACTATTAATACATTTATTTCTCAAGTGGGAGCTCCAATGATTATTGTAAACTGAACGGGCCGTTCTTGAGCCACGGCAAGCTCTTGCTCGTAAGTTCATTGACTACTACGTTCAAGTGCAAATTTGGCTCGCGCTCGGTTCACTTTTGGCTCACGTTCATTTCAAAATGCACCACTGCGTCGGGGTGAGTGCTCAACATTTCACTTTAAAAGTACGGAAAATGAGACATGTAACGAAATTAGGGGAGATTTTGAACGTTAATAACTCTGTTGTTTATGAACCAATTATTACGATTTTAGTATCATTCGATCAGAAATGTATCTACGCATCGTTAGTATTATATCCGATAAGTGAATTTTGTTGTTAAACTATTGAAAATTTGATAAATGTTGACCCCTTTCTTATCCAACCAATCACGTTCGAGCACTTTTCGACGGTGTCGCTTCCCACTATAAAAGCAAATGGTCCCTGCTTCTTCCCTCAGTCTTCTTTTTGCGGTCGGACTGTGAACACGACCGGGCGAGTCATACTCGCTTTGCGTTTGCACCCGCGTCTCAGTCCAATTTGTGTCGTCGGAAGAGGAAGACGCAATATTGATTTGCGGTGGCAATGACGATGGCTTGGGCGCTTCTCCGAGCGGCGAACTACTGCCGCTCGTAGAAGCGTCCAAGCCATCGTCATCGCCGCCGCAAATTTATCCGCGCTCCCAGATTTCGACTCGTGATCGGTGGTCCAGAAGCAAGCCCGTTAGGAACCAGAAACCAGAAGCCCCCAGAGTTGCTGATCTGAGGAGATGCTGCTAATCGAGCGTCGGACTGGTGAAATCGCTCAAGCTTTCAAGAGTGAGCATCGTTTCCTGATTTCAACTTGTGCCCGGGGATCCAATACCCGTTGCTGTTGTGCGCCATCCACGTCACGAACCATTCAGCTGGTTCGTCGTATAAGCAAATTCCCCGTTTGACCATGGCAATCAACTGATAACATCCCGTAGTGTTATTTATCTGTAACCGTATCGAGGCTAAGAAAGCCATCGGCCCTTGTCAGGGCCATAATATTTGTGGAAAAGAGTTGAAGGAATAATATTTCCAACCTTATTACATCTTATATTCCTCAATCAATCTCGCAGCTTCGTACAAAATTTAATTTGTTATGAATAATTGATGGCACGTCAATTTGAGACTATTCGTGGACGCTGCTGCAGTGCCGTCGGGGTGAGTGCTCAAAATTTCACAACGATTGTAAACTAGAGTGGAATTTCCGACAGTGTCTTTGATTTGCCATATTTTATGAGAACACTTCGATTACGAAAATGATCACATGTAACAAAATTGCGACATGTTTAGAATGCTTTCCCATTGAATGAATTTCCCATTGAACAATTTTCATAATTTTGGCACCATGGATCAGAAATTTACCTTCATATTAAAGAAAACTATTGATTATCAATAGCGAACTATTGAATATTTAGTAATTGTCAACCCTTCCATTCATGTTCGACCAATTTCTCACGCATTATCATTTTTCGCAATTATCAAGTAATTCTAAGTCCAACTCATTATTGGCACATATGCATTTCCCAGATTGGTCGATTAGAAAGAGAAGAGCACGAAGGGGAGGAGCATAATCTGCTAATCTAAGGGTATATAGCATGCTCCCTTCGTTGGATTCGGTTTCATTCCGTTTCGACTTCCGAGCTGGCACGAGCTCCTCCGATCCTGTGCAGCGACGTCCGCACCTGCTAACCTCCAAGCTAGCGATCCAGCGTCTGGTGATCGGTGGTCAAGAAGCAAGCCCGTTAGGAGCTAAATTCCAGAAGCTGATCCGAAGAGAAAAGAGCAGCGAATCAAGCGTCGGACTTATGAAATCGCTCAAGATTTCAAGAGTGAGCATCGTTTCCAGATTTCGCCTTGTGCCCGGTGATCCACTACCCGTTGCTGTTGTGCGCCATCCACGGACCATAGCAATCAACTGATCAATCCCGCAATGCTATTTACCTGTGACCGCATCGAGGCTAGGAAAGCCATCGGCCCTTGTCAGGGCCATCAAATTTGTGGAAAAGAGTTGAAAGAATAATATTTTCGACCTTATTACATCTTTTATTCCTCAATCAATCTCACAGTTTCGTACAAAATTTTATTTGTCATGAATAATTGATGGCACGACAATTTGAGACTCAACATTTCACAACGATTGTAAACTAGAGTGGCATTTCCAACAGTGTCTTTGATTTGCCGAGCATTTCGATTATTAAAATGATCACATGTAACAAAATTGCGACATATTTAGAATGGTTTTCAAAAGAAATTCTGATTGAACAATTTTCATCATCTTGGCACCCATTAATCAAAAATTCACTTTCATACTAAAGAAAACTATTGATTACCAATAGCTAACTAGAGAATATTTAGTAAATGTCAAGCATTCCAACTATTCATGTTTGATCAATTTCTCACGCATTATCATTTTTCACAATTTTCAAGTAATTCTAAGCCCAAAACATTATTGGCACATACCCATTTTCCAGATTGGTCGACTAGAAGAGAAGAGCACGAATGGGAGGAGCATCATCTGCTAATCTAAGGGATTAAAGCATGCTTCCTTCGCCGGATTCGGTTTCATTCCATTTTTGTTTTCGAGCTGGTAAGAGCTTCTCTGAACCTGCTTAGCGAGGAGCACCTCGTAGCCAGAAGCCTGCTGAGCTGTTGATCAGCATCTGGTTTATGAGATTTCGGCTCGTGATAAACTCATCTGTGGTGCAGTCAAGAATCAAGCCCGTTAGGCATCATTACTACTATTATTAGACAAATCGAGCTTTCGGCTTGTGGTATCGCTCAAGATTTCAAACTTAAGCTACGTTTTCAGATTTCGACTTCAGCCGTGTGATCTAATACCTGTTGCTGATGTGTGCCATCCACACCACGAAACATTCACCTGGTTCGTCTTATAAGCAGAGAACTTATACAAATTTCTACACTTGCGTTGGGGATTCTTCGTTTAACCATGGCAATCAACTGATAACATCCTGTAGTGCGATTCATCTATGAAAGCATCCGAGCTAACAAAGCCTTTGGCTCTTTTCAGGGCCACCAAATGTGTGTAAGAGAGTTAACAGAGTAATATTTCAGACTTTATTTATCACATTGCCAAGCGATGAATAATATTTCTCTCAAACCATAGGATCAACAAAGCGATGACTGAAGCTTTCATTATAATCCTCGAATAACTTCCTATAGACACATTGCTGTTAAATATTCTTTAATTAGAATTACTTTGATTTTGCTTCAGCATGCTGAACAAGCCTCAATCACTACTGTTCTTTCCAATGCTACCTTATATTTCATAGGAGGTTACTAATATAATTTCAAAACGATCATACAACCTGAAGTGAAATTTCACATTTTCATAGATAAATATGACGAATTCATCGGATAAAGATAATGTATATTTGGGACATGATTAAACGTACACTTGGCTGCAAATCGTTATATGCATAAATATTTACGAAAGTTTCGAGCACTGAAAACAGTATGAAGCCAAAACGAGCAACAAGAACGACATCAAATTCAGTTAAATTAACCATCGTGGTCCTACGTCACCAGTTCGTACAACCCCATAGGGATGTACCCTCATAGTTTTTAAGAAAGTTTTGACAACGGAATCGTTTTTGGCGATGTTATTTTTAGTAAGAATTTTTCCGTTCGGGATGAACCACTGCGATCAGTTTTCTTTGATCTTTTGTGGTATACCCGTGTCTTTTGTTTAGTGCATGTCGTTCTACTTCATTACCATTGAGAAATAATGAAGTACCGTAAAACGGAGTAACTTTGATAATGCGGATAACTTTGATAGTGCGAGACCCGCAACATATTAAACGAAATAACGAAGTTTCTGTCAATCAGTTAAGAAAAACGAATGCAAAAGTAAAGAGTATGAGTATGACACTTCATATCAAAGCTATTTTCGTTGGAATCAAGAGTATTTGAGGATTTATATGCAAATATGAAAAGTTTACAAGATTTTAGCATTTTTGGAATGCTTACAAACAATCGGTTCTACTATCACTTTTTGATAAAGTCATAATGAGTTCGTCACTTATTCATGACAGCCTAGTTATATTAGAACATGAATTCGGTCTCAAATCTCTTAGCGAAAACCATTTTTACAAATTGGGACAATTTTTGAAATCTATGTCAGAAATTTCCATATAGCGTTAAACGCCTAAAGGTATGCAAAGCCCTATAAATGTTCCGTAATTCATTCAATTTTGTTTCGATCGAAATCGATAGGAAGCCAGTAGGGGAAGACGGGGTAAGAGCGCCCGCCGGGGTAAGACGAACCACCTTCAGTATGGCATGAAAATGGCGGTTTTCTTAAAAGTTCACCAAGCAATTTCCATACACACGGTTTTTGACATTCCGAACCATTTAGGGTGATATTTACATTAAATTGTTCATAACAAATATCAAAAACAAAGTTCCTGCTCGTCGATATTGAATTTGATCTAAATTTAACAGATGCTCACTTAAGGATTTCGGAAGAGATTTTGTGATAAAAACATAACAAATTACCCGTCCATGCTCTAACAGAAATGTGAAATATGCTTCAGTTAAGTGAAATATGAATTGTAAATATTTAGTTTTAAAATAAGTAACTGTGAAAATTGCGTAAGCGGGGTAAAACCGACAACTGTTGATGGGGTAAGACCGCCACCCCTAATTTATACCAAATAAAATGTCTGAACCATTTTGAAATTTGTAACTACGTTGTATATTACTATTCGAGTAAAATAAAATCAATTTTGTTGAAAACAAAAACCAAATACGCATATTTTTCCAAAATATGGGTGTTTTAAGGTGACGATAAGTATATATCTAAGTTTTTTTGAATTAAATTAAAAATAGTTGAATATCCCCGTTAATCATTGTAGAATTCATAAAAAAAATATATTTTTTAGAATCACAGGGAACTGATATATTTTTTTCGCAAAATTGTGTACAAAAATCGTGGTAATCGCTTTTACCCCGTGGGTGGGCGGTTTTACCCCGTTGCTAAAAATAATCGTGATAAGACATCACTTTTTCAAGCATCAAGAAAAAAATATTTTTTACAAATTCAACACCTGTGATATTATTTGATCATGCGTAAGGCTTCAAAAAACAACATGCTGCGTCGAAAAAGGATTTTTTGTTTCTTGATTTTGACATATAAATTAAATTGCTTAAGCATCGGTACTCTAGCGTATCAAATTATTGCTTCTACTTATGAGCTTTCAGCGTTATGAAATTTGTGAATAAGCCCTAAGTTAATCCCCTAAAATGGTAGTTTTTACCGCACAATTTTTTGCTTGTAGGCTTATATGCTTTCTATCAATTTACTGATATTGAAACTTTCCTAAAGAACCGATATGTTTTGGAGGCTTTAACAATTAGAAAACAATGAAAATTTTGCGGTACGTTAGTTCACCCCTCGATCCCCTACAATTTGTTTCACCTCGAGAAAATGCAGACTCCTTTTTCCCTTATGGTTTTGCCACCACGTTGTGGTGAATTTATGATTAGCTGGCATGACCAGATGATTTTTGTTTATGTTTGCATTTATCATAATGGGCTCCACTGGTTTCGCTACCTCCTTCTTTCACGGTTCCTGACATCTCCGTTATCACCACGGAAACCACCTTGACCACAAATGGTATATTGACTGTTTAACGAGAAACTTGCGACGATCTACGCGCCACCATAATAACGGATGGTATTAGAACTAACCTGGAGGTGATGATTTCGCAATTTGGAGGTTAAAAACACCTCCAAACACTAGCGATTTTGCGATGGGATGTTGACGTTTGATCACGAATTACGCTAGGATGAATAAGCTTACGAAATAATAGTTATAAATATAAAAAGAATGAATGGTCTGCACCAGGTCCGCCCACTCGGGCTTAGATTGGGTACCACTTCTAGTACTGCATTTGGTCCCTCGGTAGTGCAAAAGGTACCCAAGTTTGACAGATCGCAGTACACTTTTCGCGACATTCTAGATTACCTTATGAGCCATAAAATTTTGGGCAACTACAAGGGACATGAAGATCATTAATTTGTCTTCGATTAGACTAAAAGCTCGTTCGTACAGTCGCCTGACAGATATGGATGAGAGTTAAATAAAATGGAGAATATCTCACAAAGAATTGCAATCACGCAGAACTCATTTTACCCACATGAACCATAAATCTTGGGTAAATCATGTATTTTGGACAAGCTAAGGATAAGTCTGGAAACGGCGATATTTTTACTACATAAGATGATAATATATCATTACGTAATGCTAGTTATATGTTTGATGTTTTACTGTACTTTGAGTTTCTTGGGAGGAAAAGCATAAAGTTTCCAAAATAACATTTATTTAGCGGTCAGTTTTTTACACATTTCGGACACCCTCATGACAGTATAATTTGGACAGGAGCGTTATCTCAATATCCATACTATTCATTTATTTAGTTAACATCTACACAGATAACACTGAATCAACAATTTCACGCCACAATACTCGGTTCGTGGCCGCATCTCTCCATCCTCGGTTCTGCCCCACGCTCGCCAAATCGATACGCACTTGATCCGCCCACCTAGCTCGCTGCGCTCCACGCCTTCTTGTACCAACCGGATCCGAAGCGAACACCATCTTTGCAGGGTTGCTGTCCGGCATTCTTGCAACATGCCCTGCCCATCGTATCCTTCCAGCTTTGGCCACCTTCTGGATACTGGGTTCGCCGTAGAGTTGGGCGAGCTCGTGGTTCATCCTTCGCCGCCACACACCGTTCTCCTGCACACCACCGAAGATCGTCCTAAGCACCCGACGTTCGAAGACTCCAAGTGCTTGCAGGTCCTCCTCGAGCATCGTCCACGTTTCATGCCCGTAGAGGACTACCGGCCTTATGAGCGTTTTGTACATGGTACATTTGGTGCGGGCGTGAATCTTTTTTGACCGCAGCTTCTTCTGGAGGCCATAGTAGGCCCGACTTCCACTGATGATGCGCCTCCGTATTTCACGGCTAACGTTATTGTCAGCCGTCAGCAAGGATCCAAGGTAGACGAACTCGTCGACCACCTCGAACGTATCCCCGTCTATCGTAACACTGCTACCTAGGCGAGCCCTGTCGCGCTCGGCCCCACCAGCTAGCATGTACTTTGTCTTGGCCGCATTCACCACCAGTCCAACTTTTGCTGCCTCGCGTTTCAGGCGGGTGTACAGGTCTGCCACCTTTTCAAATGTTCGGCCGACGATGTCCATATCATCCGCGAAGCAAACAAATTGACTGGATCTCGTAAAAATCGTACCCCGGCTGTTAAGCCCGGCTCTCCGCATAACACCTTCTAGCGCAATATTGAACAACAGGCACGAAAGTCCATCACCTTGTCGTAGTCCCCGGTGGGATCCAAACGAACTGGAGTGTTCGCCTGAAACCTTCACACAATTTTGCACACCTTCCATCGTCGCTCTTATCAGTCTCGTGAGCTTCCCGGGAAAGCTGTTCTCGTCCATGATTTTCCATAGCTCTACGCGGTCGATACTGTCGTATGCCGCCTTGAAATCGATGAAAAGGTGATGCGTTGGGACCTGGTATTCACGACATTTTTGGAGGATTTGCCGTACAGTAAAGATCTGGTCCGTTGTCGATCGGCCGTCAACGAAGCCGGCTTGATAACTTCCCACGAACTCGTTTACTACGGGTGACAAACGACGGAAGATGATCTGGGATAGTACTTTGTAGGCCGCATTTAGAATGGTGATCGCTCGAAAGTTCTCACAGTCTAACTTGTCGCCTTTCTTGTAGATGGGGCAGATTACCCCTTCCTTCCACTCCTCCGGTAGCTGTTCTGTTTCCCAGATTGTGCCTATCAGCCGGTGCAGACAAATGGCCAGCCTTTCCGGACCCATCTTTATGAGTTCAGCTCCGATACCATCCTTACCAGCAGCTTTATTTTTCTTGAGCTGGTGAATGGCATCCTTAACCTCCCTCAAAGTGGGGGCTGGTTGGTTTCCATCTTCCGCAGTACTGACGAAGGCATTTCCTCCGTTGTCCCGTCCTTCATTGCCTGTGCTCTCAGCACCATTCAGGTGCTCGTCGAAGTGCTGCTTCCACCTTTCGATCACCTCACGCTCGTCCGTCAGAATGCTCCCATCCTTATCCCTGCACATCTCGGCTCGCGGCACGAAGCCGTTGCGGGATGCGTTGAGCTTCTGATAGAACCTACGCGTTTCCTGAGACCGGCACAGCTGTTCCATCTCCTCGCACTCCGTCTCCTCCAGGCGGCGTTTTTTCTCCCGAAAGAGGCGGGTCTGCTGTTGCCGTTTCTGTTTATAGCGTTCCACGTTCTGCCGGGTCCCTTGCTGCAGCATGACCGCCCGCGCTGCATTCTTCTCCTTCAAAACCTCCTGGCACTCCACGTCGAACCAATCGTTCCGTCGACTCCGTCCCACGTACCCGACGTTGCTCTCAGCTGCATCGTTGATGGCTGCTTTTACTGTTCTCCAGCAGTCCTCAAGAGGGGCTTCGTCCAGCTCACCCTCTTCCGGTAATGCAGCCTCGAGTTGCTGCGCGTATGCCGCTGCGACATCCGGTTGCTTGAGCCGCTCTAGGTCATACCGGGGCGGCCGTCGGTACCGTACGTTGTTAACGACGGAGAGTTTTGGGCGCAGTTTGACCATCACCAGATAGTGGTCAGAGTCGATGTTAGCGCCACGATAGGTCCTGACGTCGATAATGTCGGAGAAGTGCCGACCATCAATCAAAACGTGGTCGATTTGCGATTCTGTCTGCTGTGGTGATCTCCAGGTGTATCGGTACGGAAGGCTGTGCTGGAAGTAGGTGCTACGAATGGCCATATTCTTGGAGGCGGCAAAATCAATTAGTCGTAGGCCGTTTTCGTTCGTCAGCCGGTGGGCGCTGAACTTTCCAATCATCGGTCTGAATTCCTCCTCCTGGCCAACCTGAGCGTTTAGATCTCCTATGATGATTTTGACGTCGTGGCTTGGGCAACTGTCGTACTCGCGTTCAAGCTGCGCGTAAAAAGCGTCTTTATCATCATCAGTGCTTCCGGAGTGAGGGCTGTGCACGTTTATTATGCTGAAGTTGAAGAACCGGCCTTTGATCCTCAACTTGCACATTCTCTCATTGATCGGCCACCACCCGATCACGCGCCTCTGCATATCACCCATCACTATAAAAGCTGTTCCCAGCTCATGTGTATTGCCGCAGCTCTGGTAGATGGTATGGTTACCTCTAAACGTTCGCACCATTGATCCCTTCCAACACACTTCCTGCAACGCTACGATGCCGAATCCACGGTCCTTCAGCACGTCGGCGAGTATGCGTGTGCTCCCGATGAAGTTGAGAGATTTACAGTTCCACGTACCGAGCTTCCAATCGCTAGTCCCTTTACGTCGCTGTGGTCTTCGCCGATTGTCCCGGTTCGTATTCTCTCGTTGATTATTCGTTGCTTGATTTTTTTACGGCTGGCTTGCAGGGCCTGACACCAACCCCCTAGATTTCCGGAGGACCATTCCCCCTAAATGTTCGGAGGACCATAGTGCGCAGTTTAGCTTAGAGTCCTTCTCTGGCACTCGGACGATGATCAGCCGCCCCTGACATGGGGAACAGACGCTGTTGTGGGCCGCTCCTAACATGGAGTACAGACGCTCAAGGTTTGCAGAAGCAAAAGCAAAAGCAAACCCCCCCTTCCCTGTCAGCATACGACCAAAGTTCCCACCGGGGGTTGGTTACCCGATCTTCCCTAAGGTTACTCGTACCCCGGCCAGTACCGCGAGGAGGTAGGGATAGGAGTTGCTGGGCAAGAGGCTAAGGACCGCACAAAGGGGTCTATTTTATTCCTTCAGGTACGCGAGGTACCAATGGTACGCCATGCCCAGCCATTTACCAACCAATATCCATACTAGGGCGATTCAAATTTTTAAAATGTTTGAAAATTCAATGATCCATATTTTCCTTACCTTCCTTACCATAAAAATAGTTCTGTAAAATTTTAATCTTTTTCGGTGGTGATTTAAAGGTGGCCCAAAGACAATGTAGGTTTATATGGAAATTACTATGAAGAAAGTTTGAGAAATGTTCCAAACACGCTAGTATTGTAATGTAATTACAAATTTATCATCCCATAGTGAAAACTCAACCTTCAAATCTTGATGAAGGATGTTGCTGAAGAAACAAACCGCTTTTGAGCTAATTTTGTTTAGGATTTTTGTAGATGTTTGCAGGGCTGTGATCCCCTATTAAGCGAAGTATGCACTTCAACAGAAAAGTAATCGCCTATCTCGTTGCGTGGAAAATTTCTTGCAAGAAATGATCAAGGAAATCATTTTTCTTTGATCGCAGTACCGTAAAATCGGGTGTAATTGATCAGTAGGGTGAAATTGATCATCGTCAGGCGTTGCAGAATTCGCTCTCATTTGAGAATGAAGCACGATCAAAGCAAGCAAAGAAAAACATCCTATCTGTTGCGGTCCACGATCGTCATTGTATCGCAAGGTGTAACAAGTCTGATAAATGGAAGCAGCGAGCGAGAGCCCCAACGAGAGAGCGATGATAAAATCCATTTTTCTCGCTTGTTTACCGTTGGGGATAGGTGTTTTTCTTTACTGGCACGATAAACAATCCACGAACTTCCAATAACAACCGTGTCCCCCAGGCTTGGAGCATGTTTAGAGGGGTTTTATCATGCACTACTATCCCCCCAATCTGATCAAACTTGTAGCAGTATACGATAAACAGTCTCTCATAATGTGCAGCATGTTATGATAGTTACAGAGAGCGATACGTGAGAGATTCTCTCAATTTTCTCAGGATTCAATCCCTGATCATCGTATCACACGATTCTATTTATTCGTAATGGAGCACAAATATCAATGTAAGTTACAGTAAATGAACGGTGCTTGTCGTAACTATTGTCAAATTGTGTGTTGTGAAGTTTTTTGCGTTAAAGAATGCTTATTACTATGAAAATAACGTAAAATTTCAAAATCATGCACGGTGCAGTATTGACAAACACCTATGAACTTCTATTAATAAACAAGGATTTGAATATGGTATAAACCTGAAAGTTTGTGAAGATGCTTGAGGTATATCCCCAAACCAGATTTCATCCCCAAAACTCGTACCAATTTGCTCATATGGTTGAAATAATTGAATTTCTGTTAGATGTCATTGAATTCCTTAGGAAATTGCATACATTTAGGCGTTTTCCGCGTTATTCTTGAAATTTAATTATTCGTTATTTATATAAATATTGCATTGTTAAGATTTTTACAAGCATATTCGGATTCAGGGAGCTCAAATTTATCATATAGAGTTGTTTTGGAAACTAACAATAATGGTATTGACAAGTGATCAATTTCATCCCGAAATGAGTTCCTCTGATTTTTTATTTTAGAGGTATTTGTTAACACTAAAATGATATTTGTTAGAAAATTTCGGTACATAAGTCGATGAGGCTCACCTTCGTACTTGTTTTCCTGCATTTAGTTGTTTGGCATTGTTAACATTATAGAAAATAGACTAGAAGAACCGTGAAAAATGATCAATTTCACTCGAAATTACGGTACGCAGTTGAAAAGAAATGTCATTTCAAATGGAGCTCACTGTAGAAAATTTCTTGACCATTTCTTCCGCAGAAATTTTTACTTTTCTTGAGCGGAACAGCATACTTAGCTTTAAGCCAAATAATAGCAAACAATCTCATGAATATCTCTTCTGCTATGGGTCGGAATGAATTGCTGTCTTCAGCAAATTTCTTTATTGTGGCTAGAAGAATGAGTTTTCACTATGGGATGATTAGTTTGTAAACTTATGAAAGATTTGACAACGGATTCGTTTTCAGCGATGCCATTTTTAGTAACACCCGCATTTTCCTTGATTACATCGTCTGCAGAACTCATGTGAGACATGAATTTCCGGTAGTGTCAGTGAAAATGGTAGAAATCATTGTTTCAAAAAGTTGACAAATTTGCGCATGAACTAAACGCAATTTTGGCAAAAACCTTAATTATCAATAGCTTATGAATATACGAAAGAGAGGCACCATTCATGGTTCGAAAATGTTTCATCATTAAATCTTTATTTGAACGTTTAACAAGATGAGTCATCCCGATCAATGTTACCCCGCTGATCAATGTTACCCCGGATTACGGTACTTACATTCCAGTACTAAGGTGTTTGGAACATTTTTCAAAATGTCTCCATAGTCATTTCTATATAAACCTACATTGTCTTTGGGCCACCTTTAAATCATTACCTAGAAAGCTGAAAATTTCACAGAACACTATTTTTATGGTAGGGATGGTAAGAAATATATAGGAGATTGGATTTTCACTCTTGTTTAAATGTTGGACCGCCCTAATCCATACATTGGTTTCTCAAAATGGCGGTTAAGCTTAAGAGTTTACATTTGACTTATGAATTGTTTCGCTTATTTTAGTATATTTTAGTGATAATCCATAATACAAGCAAACATCACCAGATTCACGAAATACGTCCGCAAGTAGGTACACATGCATGCGAGATTGCAGTGTGCTCCATCATGATTCCAGTATGTCACTATAATTTTTAATCATATTTCATTTTGAAGAATGAATCATGTTGACCAATAATTGTGGGGGACTGTACTTTACAATTAGGGACAATGGAAATTCGCAGCAAAATTCTTGAAATTTCGCGTGCGACTAAGGCGATTAATTCAAAATTTTGCGCGGTTTTGTCGCGGTCCCATACTGTTGGACATATTTTACCTGAAAATACAAATTTTCAGTGATAATAGTCTTTATATGTGAAAATTTCACATATTTTTATTAAATCTCGCATAACTTGTGATCTCGCCCTAAAAGCCATTGGTAACCGGGTGTGTAGCTACTTGTTTCTAAGCAAATGATTGGACCAGGATGAAAACTATCACCACTAGGGGATAGAGGAGGATCTCCTTTTCATCGTAGCTGTGTTAAATAACGTGCAAATCCATTCATTTGCTCGGTAACAACAAGCTACACGCTCGGTTACCAATGGCTTTTAGGGCGAGATCACAAGTTATGCGAGAAATATAGTTTTTATTTTACGAATTGAGGTGATAAAATTAATAATAGAGTGATAATGCAAAACATAAAGGCTCCCTCAGATCTAAGCGAGTTTTTACGGCGACAGCGACAAAAAATCATCGTGATTTCGCTGATGTTTCGCTGCATGTACTGTTTGATGAGCGCGTCTAAGCCACAGCAACGCGATTTCGCAGCGATTCGCGTCGTGTCAGTCAAGATGGTTCCATAGAAGAGTGTTTGCAGCGACACAACAACGAAATCGCGACGATTTTTTGTCGCTGTCGCCGTAAAAAGTCACTTAGACTTGGGGGAGCCTTAAAGTTTTTCAGCGACAGCGAAAAAAATCGCCTCGATTTCGTTGTTGAGTCGCTGCAAGCGCTTTTATATGAAACTATCTAGACTAACGCGACGAAAATCGCTGCGAAAGTCACGCGAATTAAACTGTGCATGCAGCGAAACATCAGCGAAATCGCGACGGTTGTTTGTCGCTATCGCCGTAAAAAATCGCGTTGATTTGGGGGAGCCTTAAAACGAAAGTAGCAAGTCAGAAAGACGTCCAAGTTAAATTTAAACGGTTATAGAATTTTTGATGGAACTTCGATTTGAAACTGTGATTTTCATATAAAATCTTCAAATGCGAGGTTCTCATAGAACAAAGGCTTCTTGTGATGTCGTTACTCCAAAACATATTCCTTGGTTGAGATAAACATTGGGCTTGAAAAGGGTATACGAAATTCGTGATGGACGTTTCTCTGGGTACAACATCATGCTGCAGTGAGGTTAATTCGTTGAATAATATTTATTTCGAGTAACAGTTAGAAAATAAAAAGAGATAACAAATCGCAGTTATTTATAGAGATATTCGCAATGAAGTATAGGTAAACGCGTGTCATTACAAAAATGTCTTGTTTATTTTGTTCGACGGTCGATAGGGTTGAGTATTGCTGTTATTTTTAATAATCGAAAAACATGTTTAGGGATGTGTATTACTATCAAACGTAAAATTGCAATTTAGGCGACTTTTCATTCATCGTCACTTAACCTACACAGATAATTAAAAAAACATATTTACATTTTTTCATATATGTCTTTGCACTTGCTTAACGTGTTATATTTGAAACGACAGATGTAGTGGTCAAAATGTATTGGAAAATTTAGAATTTTTTAGTTTGATGATCGACACAATGTGCAACGTTTGATTTTCTTACCGCAAAATGTAAAGTTTCGCTGGTTCCATTTTTACACATAACGCGCTGTCAGTTCTAACGATAGATTGTAAGAGTTTATTTCAAAAGTTGTTTCTTGTTTATTGTTTTCGGTTCTAACTTTGGCATTCGAGGGTAAACTGAGATAGCTTAATAAATAGCTCACTTATCGTCCGATATTGATAGGCTCGTCGGCCATGCCAAGTTCCTCGGTGGCTGCTTTGTTGCCCTTCTTCTTCTTGGAGTACCACATAAAGGCTAGTCCGGCGTAAAGATTAGATAGGAACACGGACCATGCCAAGAAGAACCCGTATCCGTAGCTGGAGAAAAATGAGAATAACTTACTGTATTGGTAGATGGACGAGCAAACTTATTCTTACCTAGATTTGGCACCTTTCGGGAAGGTATAGGTTATGTTTTCCTTTTCGTACTCAACGGACGCTATAAGGACCTGAATGACTACGATGCTTGTGGACGCTGGAAATAGATATAAAAGATAAGTAGTTTTATATGATTACGTACCCTGTTAGCTCGGACTGTTTTTTTTACAGTTTCAAGAGATAATTTTATTCTTGAGTTGAAACAAACTGTGCTGCTTAGGAGAGGATGATAAACAAACTCTCATGATGCGGATCATGATTGTTACAGGGAGCGATAAGTGAGAGATATTATCTATTTTCTCAGGATTCAATCCCTGCCTTTGAAAACCTCTAACTTCCCCAGTACAGGATCACTACTTAGATTTATGTCATTTTATCTCAAATGAATCCGTGGATCCAATTCAGAACTAGTTATGTAAAACTAAAGATAACTTGTACAAACCAGTGAATCAATTGTCACCCAACAAGCAGCAACAAAGACATTGTCATCTCATATTTTTGTTGCAACAATTTTACTCCGCAACATCAGTTTATCACCACTTGGACAGAATATGATAATAATCGATCACCACGTGCGCAGCGATTTACTGGGCTTCGCATTGCAATTTTTGAGAACTTTCTCTGTGTTGGTAAACATTGGCACTTTATCGAACAGCATCCATAAAACAAATTTGGTTTTGTGTTTAAAATAACTGATTGATCCGGAGTTGGAAAGGTTGCAACAATGTTGCGCTCTGTGATTGTCATGACAATTTTGCTTTGGATTTTATTCTTATCCGCAACAGTTGAGACAAAAGGGTTGTGAGCGAGCTTGCTTTGTTGTCTGCTTTTCGTCTGTTTTGATGACAATTTGATTCACTGGTACAAACACATATTGGTTTAATATTCTTTGAAATATAGTCTCGATCATGATGGTTTAAGTTACCGATTAATTTTTTATCTTATCAACATACATTAAAGCTATGGAAATCTTGGTTAAGAAAAACGGTGTCGTTTATAAGCGTCTCACGCTCTCTGACCGAGGTTAACCGTATTGCTAATAATCCTTTGGCTTGCGCCGCTGACAGGAACCCGATGAATAATTAACTTTCCACCTTTAAAGTTCTCTCACCGCGGATCAAAATTCAAACTGACAAATCACCTAAAACCGAGCACACAACTCACAATTAGTTCATACTCACCCGAAATGAAGTGGATGCCACCTGCTAATCGCTTGAACATGTACCGAGGGTTCAGGAAGGTGTAAACGGAGAACACGAAACCCATCACCATGATGAACAGCGTAATGCAGGCGAACGACGCTTCCGTACGGCTGTAGTCTATGCTCCGTTGGTTGGAACGTGAAGAAGGCGCCAAAAGTGTGTCACACGAACGTTAAAAATCGGGCCGGTGGAAGAGACAGATAACACAGATACATGAATGACTTAATCTGTTAGTTACAGGAGTAGGTGGTAGAGAGAGTCGGGAGGCTCCCTAAGGGGCTGTCCAGGAACCACGTGGTCATTTTCTTGATATTCAGACCCCTCCCATTTCCCCTCGTGGTCCTTAGACCAAACATCTACCTTTTTAAATGACCACGTGGTTTATGGATAGCCCCTAAATCTTCGAAACTGAACTAGTCCCGATCGTGTGGAGGAGAGTGTTGTGAACCAGTCATATGAAAGTAACACGGTAGAGTGTGTGAAAATATCATCCTGGATGTATATTGACAGGTTGGGAGAATTATTTTTAGTTTGGAGATGCCGATCAATGAAGCTCGTTGTTTTTCTTTTCGGTGGTTAATAGTAAAACAGGTGGAGAGGAAAGTGTGTTTTGCTAATTGCATGGACAAGCTAGAGTGATAATCTTAAATTCACTAATTTGTGGAAGCTGGTAAAGCACAAATGGTGTACACAAACATTGGTGTCTAAAATGGTTTTTGCTTGAGAAATTTGCTGCTAGGATCAGAACGTTTCATGACACAAATATGAAGCACACTGCACTTATTGTAGCATAAGTGATCAAAATTCACATTAGTTAGAGGATGAAACACGCAATGAAGCTTATATTTACTGTCAAAGCAATATGAAAGGTTGGCTGCATTCATTACGCCTTACAATCTATTTCAAATAAAAGAAAAATTGTAACAATAAAATCAAATAAAGCGTTACAATGTAATGGGAATTAGCAGTTTATCTATGATACGACCGAATGAATTAGGAACAGAAATCACAAATAACATATTCTTAACCAAAAGACAGCAGTCACAGCCACGTTGGAGTTGTGTACAACACAAGTGGCTTTTGCCAACAAATCATGTTCTTAATGTGGGTGTTATTTGTTTAAAGATAACTTATTTTACAATTTTACTCTAAACAAACTTCCCCATAACTACCTTGATTTCATTTACTACACTAGATTGTTGACCATGAGCGTAACCAGGGAAGGGCAGAGGAGGCAAAGGTCATGATCAATTTATAATGAAATGACTGCAGAAACTTATGTTGACCCTGTAGATTTTGGGATCATGATGTTGATAACAATTTAGACAAGTCTCATCACACAGTATTATCCCTTTCGGGACGAAGCAGCACAATTGTGCTGGACATGATTTTTGAAACAAATGGTTCAGAATCCGTATCAAATATACTTTTTCTCCATCTTCAATAATCCATAGCCAATCCATAGTAGCGGTTCTGGATTTCTACGAAATACTCCCACAGCTGCTGTATCAGGGAGACACATACAGGGGATAGGCAAAATGATTGAGATAGGCAAAATTTTGCCCAAATTCAAATGCTTATAACTTTATGAAAAATGGATGAAATTGGATGCATCTGGAAGCAGTCGACGGCAAATTTGGTCCAGTTTTAGGAACTTCCTTGGCCATGCATATTGGCTACTGGACACCGGAGATGTTCCGGATTTTCTGAGGTCATGTCCACATGTCATTTTTTCTGTCGCTTGTATTTTTGTGTGGTGTAAAGTTAGATAGATGTTTGCAATTTTCCTAGAAACTAGAACTAATAGGAAGTTGAATGCCACCGGACGCATTAAGATTGGTTGGAAATCTTCAGAAATATGACCATTTCCGTAAAACTGGTTCCGGAAAGCATGGTCAGTCATGTTTGTATTTCCAATCATGTAAATATTATCCGGAGCTATATCCAAGTGGACATCAACCTTAGAAATGATGTTTCCTGCAGCGTATTCAGAACCATTAGATGCACAGACCACTCTATAGAAGGTTCCAAGTACCCTGGGGGAAGTGGTCAATTAGGAACATATCCGGAACCATATCAATATGGGCATCAAACTTCATTATTTTCAAAGGTTATGCTTTCCGAAGCATTTCCAGCATCACCGGCTGCCATAACCACTTTATAGTAGGTTCCAGGTGCCTCGGGGGATGTGGCCAATTCGGAACATGTCCGTTCATCTGTTTAGAATCACATTCTACCATAAACAGTAAGATCCATGTGACTTGGAAAATGGCAAGCATTTTCAGAACCACAAGATATAATAATCACTCTATAGTATATTCCAGGGGCTCCTAGAGATGTGGCCAACTCGAAACATGACCTCATTCCCCAGGGCCCATGGAACCTACTATACAGTGGTCATATAAATAAGTTGCGCTGTAAATACTTCTATTAGCATCACCTTCAAAAATCTTGATGTTTTTACCCATATTGATGTGTTTTCGGACATGTTTTGAATTGGCCACATCCCCGGGGCACCTGGAATCTACTATAAAGTGGTTATGGCAGCCGGTGGTGCTGGAAATGCTTCGGAAAGCATAACCTTTGAAAATCATGAAGTTTGATGCCCATATTGATATGGTTCCAGATATGTTCCTAATTGACCACTTCCCCCAGGGCACTGGAACCTTCTATAGAGTGGTCTGTGCATCTAATGGTTCTGAATACGCTGCAGGAAACATCATTTTTAAGGTTGATGTCCACTTGGATATAGCTCCGGATAATATTTACATGATTGGAAATACAAACATGACTGACCATGCTTTCCGGAACCAGTTTTACGGAAATGGTCATATTTCTGAAGATTTCCAACCAATCTTAATGCGTCCGGTGGCATTCAACTTCCTATTAGTTCTAGTTTCTAGGAAAATTGCAAACATCTATCTAACTTTACACCACACAAAAATACAAGCGACAGAAAAAATGACATTTGGACATGACCTCAGAAAATCCGGAACATCTCCGGTGTCCAGTGGCCAATATGCATGGCCAAGGAAGTTCCTAAAACTGGACCAAATTTGCCGTCGACTGCTTCCAGATGCATCCAATTTCATCCATTTTTCATAAAGTTATAAGCATTTGAATTTTGGCAAAATTTTGCCTATTTAATCATTTTGCCTATCCCCTGCAGTACCTGTATATCGGTGACTCCTCTTCCACCTGCTGCACGTGGCAGGGTAACTCTCTCAATGGATGATTTTGGGTGGCAAATTCGGTACTTGGTGAATGCCACTCGTACTGCAACAGGGGCACAGCAAACGTGTTGATCGCCTTCATCTTGTTGCCAGCCGACAGAAAACTCTTCAAAACACAGTTGCCACGAGACAAGAACTTCTCCTGCAGCGCCTTCTTGATCATCGTGTGACGAATACCTCTTAGTTGCATGAATCGGAGGTATTTTTACGTTTCGCCTTCAACCATGTTCCGAATCTCCTCCTGCTCGTTGACGCGGAAACAGCTGGCATCCATAACATGACCCCGACGCAGATGACTTGAAGAGTGTGGTACTGAGTCGTATACCTTTTGGTAGTCGATGTACGCTGTACACAGGTTCCTTTGCTTTTGGGTAGCCCTAAAATGACTGCATCTACGATGACCTGATCGTTGCAGCCTTGCGGGTTTTTGCGACACCTTTTCTATTCCTCGGTCATAACGTTGTTGGCGTCACAATGGTATTGCTATTACCGACGATAGCACTTTGAACAGATTTGGAAGGCACGTTATTGGTCTGTATTTCGCTGAGTCTGCTATGTTTTGGTCCTTTTGTAGAAGAAATGTGACACTCCTGATAATGACATCCGGTAGCTGTGTGGGGCCTTCTAGTACCGTATTGAAGCATTCCGCCATTCGCCCATGGATTGGGCACAAAATCAGGTCCCCAGGAGCACAGTTTGTTTCAATCTATATAAATAAAAATGGAGTGGTGTTTGTATGTCACGAAATAGCTTGAGAATGAGTCAACGGACTAACGCAAGTTTTTCACTGTTGCACTTCGCAAGGGATGCGACGTGTTCGTGTGAAGAAAAAGTTCGGGAAAGTCTCTGGAATAATCGGGAAGATGGGAGAAGACTAAGGTGTCATTTTGTCTGGGGGATTTCTTGACGTTTTCCTATAGCCTACTTGATGGCAAGACGAAGTTTGCCGGGATCACTAGTTTAAAATAAAATTTTCTCTTGAAACTAATCAGAGTTGCCATTTGTTGAAAATGAGTTGCCATTTGTTGAAAATGAGACTTACAATTACACTGAATAGCAACGCAAAAAGTGCAAGAGGCGGAGTCTGTTTGCAACATAATTAAGTTATATCGAAATGGCTGATTTGTTGCAAAATACTCAAAAGAAAAAGGTGAAAACAAAAATGTAAACGAGAATCGAACTTCCGACATCAAGATCAGTAATCTTTTCCCCTACTTACTACAAAGCTTGTTGCTTACAACTTTACTGCACCCTTCGGAATACAATTTCATTACTGGCGAAAAATAAGGCCACGCC
Source organism: Aedes aegypti (assembly GCF_002204515.2). Classification (NCBI taxonomy): domain Eukaryota; kingdom Metazoa; phylum Arthropoda; class Insecta; order Diptera; family Culicidae; genus Aedes; species Aedes aegypti. The sequence goes on from NC_035108.1 coordinate 148,929,865, forward strand.
TGAAATAATCTAAAGTTTCGCAAAAACTTTTGGCGCAACACATGAGAAACACCATTCAAATAAACAAAATGTGGCTAGACCATGTGTTCGTTATCAGACACGGTGTGCGAGAAACCGTTACTAACCCAAAAAATGTCTAAGAATACGGCTCCTACCATTCGAAAGGTAAAGTATTCAAGTATTTACTTCGTAAATTTGAAAATATTCTAACGAGGGAATCGAAAAATGATTTGAAGGTTTTGAGTTATTGCTTTAAAATATTTCCCAACGGTGAATCATTGTTAAGGGGTCATGCACAAATTACGTCACGCTCCAAGAGGGGGGAGGGGGTCGAGCCAAACGTGACAAGCCTTACAAAATTTTCGGACGACTCAGTGTGAAAAAGGGGGGGGGTCGAAAAAGTTGAAATTTAGCGTGACATAATTTGTGTACCATCCCTAATTTATGAACCAGTCAAGTAACCATCAGCTTTGAATTAAGCATTCAAAACATGTGATATCCAAACATCTTCTTTGTAAATTTTAAATAATTTTGGCACCGTTGAAGAATATTTTGAAGTAAGAAAATTAACCTTCCAAAATAGCTCAAGACCTACTAATCACGATTCGATTCTCTCGGTAGCATATTTTCAAATTCACGTAGAAGATGCTTGAATACTATGTTTTTTGAATGGTAGGTACCAAATTCTTGAACATTTCTTGTGTTGATAGCGGTTTCAGGCACGCCGTGTAGATGATAAGTAAGGTGCAACTCAACTATATTGCAACTGAATTGAAACAAACAATCTTCTAGCTGTCATACACGTAGTTTAGTGCAACTGGGATGAATCTTCTTGAGTTGTGGGCATGGGAACTTAAATTGAATGCAATAAAATCGGCATTTTGGGAGAAGTTGCAAGAGTTTGTTTAAAAAGTTACTGCGCACATCTTGACAAACTTGACTTTATTGCTTTTTGCAAAGCACATTTGCAGTAAATCTTGTCGTTTCAGAAAGGTTAAACGTCCAACACGGAGTTAAATACATGTTCTTTGAAACGGCAATGAAACTTTATGAGCTGTTGATATTAATATGCAATCGAACTAGAACTAGGTAAGTTAAAGACGCTTTTATTGATACGTGCTTGAAACCATTTTTGGAAAATATCTCCTTGGAAGATGTTTCACGTGCTACTTGGGTGGTGCAGCCTGATTTCTGGTGTTTCACGACCGCGGCCATGTCTCTAATTTCATTACACTACCGCTGTTCTTCTGCTAAGAACATCCCATCATCGTCGTTGTGTTTGGTGGGATTATCCCATAATTGGGCCCAAAATTGTTTAACGTCGTCATTCTTCGAAAGTCCCTCGCCAAAGTCGACCTTGTCATTTAGGATGCTGTTGTAGAACTCCCTCTCGTTTATGTTAAGCTCCTTCCATTTCGAACATTCAAGAGTGCTCAACCGCTGTACATGGGTGTCGAAGATCTCAGTAATGTCGACTTCTCTTAGATCTCGGAACTCTGCGGGCCTAACAGTTTCAGCAACATGACGAACTAGCCTCGGTTGGTAAATGGCTGGGCATGGTGTACCATTGGTACCTTGCTTGCCTTACCTGCTTGAGGGAACAAAATAGACTTCTTTGTGCGGTTCGTAGCCTCCTGCCCTGCAACTCCTTAGGGAGGATTGGGTAACCAACCCCGGTGGGAACTTTGGTCTTCTGCTAACCTGGAGCGTCTGTACCCCATGCTCCATCGTCCGAGTACCACAGAAGGACTCTAAACAAAACTGTGCACTATGGCTATCCAAACATTTAGGGGAAATGGTCCTCTAGGGGGTCTGGTGTCAGGCCCTGCAAGCCAGCCGTAAAAAAATCAAGCAAGGAATAATCAACGAGAGAATACGATCCGGGACAATCGGCGAAGACCACATCGACGTAAAGGGACTAGCGATTGGAAGCTCGATACGTGGAACTGTAAATCTCTCAACTTCATCGGGAGCACACGCAAACTCGCCGATGTGCTGAAGGACCGAGGATTCGATATCGTGGTGGCCGATCAATAAGAGAATGTGTAAGTTAAAGATCAAAGGCCGGTTCTTCAACTTCAACATAATAAACGTACACAGCTCCGGAAGCACTGATGTTGATAAAGACGGGTTTTATGCGCAGCTCAAACGCGAGTACGACTGATGCCCAAGTCACGATGTCAAAATCATCATAGGAGATCTACAGGCTCAGGTTGGCCAGGAGGAGGAGTTCAGACCCACTATTTGAAAGTTCAGCGCCCACCGGCTGACATAGCACTTAGCCATTCGTAGCACCTACTTCCAGCATAACCTTCCATACCAATACACCTGGAGATCACCACAGCAGACAGAATCACAAATCGACCAAGTTCTGGTTGATGGACCTTCTCCGGCATTATCGACGTCAGGACCTATCGTGGCGCTAACATTGACTCTGACCACTACCTGGTGATGGTTAAACTGCGCCCAAAACTCTCCGTCGTTAACAACCCACGGTACCGACGGCCGCCCCGGTATGACCTAGAGCGGCTTAAGCAACCGAATGTCGCAACTGCGTACGTGCAGCACCTCGAGGCTGCGTTACCGGAAGAGGGTGAGCTGGATGAAATCCCTCTTGAGGACTGCTGGAGAACAGTAAAAGCAGACATCAACAATGCAGCTGATAGCAACGTCGGGTACGTGGAACGGAGTCGTCGGAACGATTGGTTCGACGAGGAATGTAGGAGGAGAAAAATGCAGCGCGGGCGGTCATGCTGTAGCATGGGACCCGACAGAATGTGGAACGTTATAGACGGAAACTGCAACAGCAGAGCCGCCTCTTTCGGGAGAAAAAACGCCGCCTGGAGAAGACAAAGTGCGATGAGATGGAACACCTGTTTCAGTCTCAAGAAACACGTAAGTTCTATCAGAAGCTCAACGCATCCCGCAACGGCTTCGTACCGCGAGTCGAGATATGCAGGGATAAGGACGGGAGCATCTTGACGGACGAGCATGAGGTGATCGAAAGGTGAAAGCAGCACTTCGACGAACATCTGAATGGCGCTGAGATCACAGGCAATGAAGGTCGGGACAACGGAGGAAATGCCTTCGTCAGTACTGTGGACGATGGAAACCAACCAGTCTCCACTTTGAGGGAGGTTAACGATGCTATTCACCAGCTCAAGAACAATTAAGCTGCTGGTAAGGATGGTATCGGAGTTGAACTCAAGATTTGCCCGGAGAGGCTGGCCATCTGTCTGCATCGGCTGATAGGCACAATCTGGGAAACACAACAGCTACCAGAGGAGAGGAAGGAAGGGGTAATATGTCCCATCTGCAAGAAAGGCGATAAAGTAGATTGTGAGAACTTTTTTCACCATTCTAAACGCGGCCTACAAAGATCATCTTCCGTCGTCTGTCACCTGTAGTAAACGAGTTCGTGGGAAGTTATCAAGCCGGCTTCGTTGACGGCTTTTCGACAACTTATCAGATTTTTACTGTACGGTAAATCCTCCAAAAATGTCGTGAACACCAGGTTTCAACGCATCATCTTTTCATCGATTTCATCGCGGCATACGATAGTATCGACCGCGTAGAGCTATACAAAATCATAGACGAGAGCAGAACTCCTGGGAAGCTCACAAGACTGATATAACAACGTTGGAAGGTGTACAAAATTGTGTGAAGGTTTCAGGCGAACATTCCAGTTCGTTTGGATCCCGCCGGGGACTACACCCAACAAACAATTTTGCTGAATAAGAACTTTACAAACCTCTATTAAGCTGATTTCAGCTTAATAAATTATTGTTCAGTAACAAATGTTACTTGGGCAACAAGGTTATGGACTTTCATGCCTATTCAATATTGCGCTTATAGGTGTTATGCGGAGAAGGCGTGGAGCGCAGCGGGCTAGGTGGGTGGATAAGGTGCGTATCGATTTGGCGAGCGTGGGGTGGAATCGAGGATGGAGCGATGTGGCCACAAACCGTGTATTGTGGCGTGAAATTGTTGATTCAGTGTTACAGTAATGGAGCGATATATTGGACGAATATTTAGCTAAAACTCATAGACGAGACATGAAGTTCTATGGTTTTGAAGGCAATACGTTTAAAGAAATAGATGAGTTTTTTTTTCGAAAAGTCTCAAGTCTTGGAGGATTAAATGAAACAATTCCTATAAAAGATTTATTATTAAGAGAATATTGAGATAACTGCCTGAAAAAATCTGAAGAAAAACTTCGAATAGTTCTAGCTGTAGTTACTAGAAGAAACGCTGGATTTTTTTTTAGATTTCTTCACATTGATTTCAGGGCTCTAACATACCAGAGCAAAATCGCCGGTCAATATGACCGCTCCAATCAATTTTTAAGACTATTTCCAAACCTTACAAAATCATTGAAGGGATCCATTACAAGTCAATAATACTGAGTCGCATTTTGGATTCATCTTTGCCTATTGTAATAGGATGATTTACATCGTACATACTGTCACGTTCTATGCTAAAGTTCAAATCAAACTAAACAAAAGATGCAAATATATAAAATATTGTCATTTTTCTTAGAAAATGATGAATATTGCCTTTTAGATTGTACGCGCCCCGTGATAGAACCTGGCTACACTTTTGTTGTTGACTGTTTGTTGGTTGGGTCATTTTTCAGTGAATCATCAGTCGGTTTTCTCTTCAATATTGCGTGGGATGTTAACCAAACAGGAAGAATTATGCGCTAGTGTAAATGTCGCAAAGATATTCGAGACATGGAATTTACGGCGCTCGGTTGCAGCAGTATTTTGTGTCCAACCGATGACTATCTTTAGAGGATATTCTTCACACAATGTTATTTGATGATGGAATTCTTCAGATTAACATGTGAATATGCGGATGATTTTTAGGGGTCAATCAGACATGCTGTTGAAAAGCGTTTTTCAATTTATTGTCATTATTTGCGATTTGAAAATTAAAAGAAATCGTTTAACCTGCCGACTCTTAAAAATCAGCACTATTCCAGTTGAGGTTTTCACTAAGCAAAGCGCAAAGAAAAACATGAACGCTAATATTAGCGCTAACAGCTTTCAAAGATAATGGTTTAGCTAAAAATAGAATGAGTCAGTATTCACCTAAAATTAAGAAGCAACTGCTACACAGCTTGCCGTATGTATTGAAGTAATACACTTAAAAAGCGATCAGGAAACTCAACCACACTACACTCTAAATACATCTACATGTCTACTTGTTAATCGATCTACTTTTCTTTACACTACACGTAATTGGACGATGTTTGTTAATAAACAGTTTAGCTAGTTAATAAACGATCTTGCTAGGAAGCTACTTTGACTGATTGATTGATTGGTTCATACCTTCCGAATCAAACTCGGGTTCGTAGAAAAAATCTCCTCTTTCTGCGATCGGTTTGCGATGGGATGTGGATGAGAAAATTGATTTTGTGCCAATTTGCATTAAAGCGTGGGGATGTAAGTGATGCGATTTTGATGCATGTTTCGGAGATAAAACGGTAGGTTGTATTATTCATGTGGACTTGGCTCAAGTGCTAGGTTGTTCACTTCCAGTAGTGTTTCTACTTCAAAGTGAGAACATGCGTTTATTCACCAATGCAAGTGGGTAATTACAGCGATAATATGAGGAAGGTGGCACTTACCTAATATTTCGTCGTCTATCGAAGGATCTTGCCGAATGGTTTCCTCGGTTGGGAAGAGATCATGAAGTTTACATTTCTCTGAAATTGAAAGGAAGTTAAGAATGATAAGTGAAAAGTAGATAACGAAAATAGTTTATACTCGAAAATTGAAGAGAATCAAAATAGTTATTTAAAATGCATGATTTGCGGAGGTTCTTCTCACGACAAGAATGTCTGTCTAGTGAAGGAAGATACCGATAAGTTCATATGCGCCAATATCGGAAGCAATCATGAGTCAAATTTTTGGGCTCGCCCTTCGCGTAGGCTTGTCGTCGAGGCCAGACAGATGAATGGTAATGTCCGTTACGATAACGGTCGTTTCCGGAATTTCCCTGGTAGAGTATCGAACAATACTCATTTTGTAGTTGACGATCGCTTGATTCAGAATCATACCCATCAGGAAGATTATAATCATGCTCATTCACAAACTAATTTTAATCCGTCGGATAACCGTTCGAATCTTTTAATTTTGAATGTATCTACCGAAGCAAAATCCTTTGCCGATATCGTAGCAGGTAATTTGAACTTCTCCCCTTTTCTTACTACGAGTACCCATTCTAATTGTTTCAAATCAAATGGAAAAAACCCTGCCGCCACAGGAAACTTCTACTCCACCTCTTCGGCTACCGAAAATTTTAAATCATCAGATAATGTACCCACTTCAAGTGATATATCTGCCTCTGATTTTATTTTTCTAACTGAACAATTGAATCAAATGATTGATGCAATGTTCAAAGCCAACACTATGACTGAAGCAGTCCAAGTTGGTGTAAAATTTACTAGTTGAATTGTTGTTTGATTACGTTTTTCTTATGGATCCAATAAATAATAATTTAAATATTTTAAATTGGAATGCTCGTTCTCTGAATGGTAAAGAGGGCGAGCTGTTTAATTTTCTTACAGCTAATAACGTGCATATAGTAGTTATTACTGAAACCTATTTGAAACCTGGATCCAAACTCAAAAGAGATCCTAACTTTTTTGTGTATCGTAATGATCGACTTGATGGGGCATGTGGGGGAGTTGCAATCGTCATTTGAAACTAATGTTTTTGAAAGTTTAGGTGTTTCTGTTGAAACACAGCTTGGTAAATATACTTTCACAGCTGCCTATTTGCCTTTTTAATGCTCTGGACAGCAAGTTTATTTGCTCCAAACTGACTTGCGAAAATTGACTAGCAATTAGTCATTATTTTTGTTATTGGTGACTTTAATGCCAAACATCGGTCATGGAATAATTCACAAAGTAATTCCAACGGCAGAATTTTATTTGATGAGTGCTCTTCAGGAGATTTCTCAATTCAATACCCTTAGAGCCCTACATGTTTTTCCTCTTCTAGAAACCCATCTACGATTGATTTGGTCTTAACCGACTCTGGTCATCTTTGTAGCCAACTGATTACTCATGCTGATTTTGATTCTGATCATGTCCCTGTTTCATTTCAAATATCCCAGAAAGCGATTCTCAATCCTATCAACTCCACTTTCAATTATTTACGAGCCGACTGGAATATATATGTAACATATATTGACGCTAATCTTGATGTTAAAATTTCTTCGACCAGTTTTCTGTGATCTTTTGTGGTATACCCGTGTCCATTGTTTAGTGCATGTCGTTCTATTCCATTACTATTGAGAAATAATTAAGTAGTCTTTTTTTGTACAATTATCATTCCTTACCACCTTAGGCACCACAGAGCCTCTTTAGAAAAAGATACCGCTATTTATACCTTTAGGAGGAAACAGTTTGTCACCATTAAACTCTCAAAAGCGCGCCCCTTAATCAGCTTCGGCCACTATGCTGGTTGAATAATACCGATTTTGACCATGCATCGGTACTATTCTTCTTCTTATTCTTTCTGACGTTACGTCCCAACTAGGATAAACCCAGCTTCTCAGCTTAGTGTTCTTATGAGCACTTCCACAGTTATTAACTGAGAGCTTTCTTTGTCGATTGACCATTTTTGCATGTGTATATCGTGTGGCAGGTACAAAGATACTCTATGCCCTGGGAATCGAGAAAATTTCCTGTACGAAAAGATCCTCGACCAGCAGGATTCGAACCCACGACCCGCAGCATGGTCATGCTGAATAGCTGCGCGATTACCGCTACGGCTATCTGGGCCAACGGTACTCTAGCGCATCAAATTATTGTTTCTACTATAAGGTTCAAAGTCGTTTTTTGTAACTGTGAGCAGGTTTCATCTCATTATACATTTAGATTCCTTGAATCAAGAAGCTTGTTTAGAATGTAGGAGTTCTGCTACTCCACTGATTCGGAATCGTTTACCTCCAAGTGCTTATGTTTGAATATTTACATAAGCACTTGATCTTGGAAAGAAATTGTCTCATGATTTGAAGCCAGCCTCAAATGCTGATTGAATCATTTTTCCTCTTCGACCTCCTCATCATGTAAGACAAATAGGTGGGCCTTACTGACTTAGTGACTTCTCTTATACTCTTCCGACCATAACTTATCAGTATTAACAAGAACAGATACAACAAGAGTACAATATGGTAGATCTTACCTTGTAACGCATCTCATAGGTGATCCACCGGCGTTACGGGTAAATTTAGGACTTACTAGTCTAATTGAAAATCAAGTTACTCAGGACTTCGAAAATATTCTCAATCAAGAGAACGTTTTCGAAAATTCCTGGGAGACTGATGTGGAAGAAGTGAGAACTATTATTAAAAAAATCAAAAATATGAAACCTCCTGGCGATGATGGAATTTTCTACATCAAGCCAAATGTAACAAATATGTAAAATGTCTCTATCCCCTTATTGATAGAAAATCAAAACTTTGTCTTATGAACAAGCTTTTGATATTCAAACAAATTTTCAGGTCAGCCATGTTGTATGCTGTACCAATATGGACTAGCTGTTGTAATACCAGGAAGAAAGCTCTGCAGAAAATTCAAAATAAAATTTTGAAAATGATTCTGAGACTTCCTCCCTGGTATAGTACCAATGAGTTACATAGAATATCCAATGTTGAAACATTAGAACAAATCTATATAAATAAAAATGAAATGGTGTTTGTATGTCTCGAAATGGCTTACGAACGGGTCAACGGATTTGAATGATTCTTTCTCCGTTTTGTTCGTTAAGGGTTCCGACGTGTTTGTGTGTATAGCATTTCCAGGATATTCACCGAGAAAGTTGCAAAATTGAGAGTGAACGGAACTGTCATTTTGTATGGGACGATCAAAAGCGTTTTTCAACAGCCTACTTGATGGCAAGACGAAGTTTGGCGGGACCACTAGTGTCAAATAAAATCATTAATAATTTCAGGCAAAAATCGTTACAATCTTCTATTGCCACGATTGATGCGTTATATAATTAGGTTAAGTTAGGTTAAATAAATTTAAAACGTGTTTTTTTCTCTTATAAGCAGGTGAAATCTACCCACCTGTAAAAAATCTGAACTGCTACGGCAAATGAAATGTAATATGTTGTTAACAAAATGTTAATAAAATCTTAAATTTGTTCCACCAAATTAGGATGATAGTGTTGTCTAATAACACAGAACACCTAGATTTAGGAAATGAATGTAATGTTTGGAATAATACTAGGGTCGGTGTTCCCTTAGTGGACAGTCCCCTATAGTCGCACTAGTGGCTTTTTATGGCCGTTTTGCTATAAATCTTTTCAAAACATTTTTTGACATGAAGGTCAGGAGCTATTTATCTAAGTACCATTGATTTACAGCTTGATTTTGTTTAAAAAATGATCGAAATAATTAGTTTTGCTTAAAATTTGAGCTCCCTTGCGCCTATAGTAAACCTATTGTTCCTATAGTAGCACTAGGGTCGATGTACCAATAGCCGCATAGCTAAGAAAAAAATTCGTATAAAATCGAAAAAATAACGCTAGCGTCATTATTTTTACATCATCCGATAGCTTTTTATCTTGGTTTTATGGAAAAAATATGAAAACTACGAAAACTCAAATGTTTGTATTTATTATCGCGTGTGCCACTATAGTAATACATGTGCCTATAGTAGCAATATTTCTAATTTCTGTTCCTATAGTAGCACTAGTATCACGGCGTTGGCAGAATACTTATCAAAAACGTATTTTTACAAAACTTTTATATTTTTCCTACAAAGTGTGGAACAAAAGCTTTCGTTTGATGTAAAAAAAGTTCTTAATTCATCAATTATTTTGTATAATGAAAAATAGTTTCTCTCAGTAGTGCTACTATAGGAACAATAGGTTTACTATAGGCGCAAGGGAGTTCAAATTTTAAGCAAAACTAATTATTTCGATCATTTTTAAACAAAATCAAGCTGCAAATCAATGGTACTTAGATAAATAGCTCCTGACCTTCATGCCAAAAAATGTTTTGAAAAGATTAATAGCAAAACGGCCATAAAAAGCCACTAGTGCGACTATAAGGGACTGTCCACTAGGGGAACACCGACCCTACTGACAGAATTTATTTTTTATCATTCGAAATAATTGATGAATTTAGAGCTTTGTTTTACATCAAACGAAAGCTTTTGATCCACACTTTATAGAAAAAAATATAAAAGTTTTGTTAAAATACAGTCATGGGTTCGATTCCCAGCCCCTCCACAAAAAACCCGTCCAGCCACCAGAAGACGCCTGACGGAGGACCGTGCTTTGGGGAGCACATCCATCCTCCGTCAGTATCAGATGGTGACTGAGACAAACTGATCCTCTTCGCAGGCAGCTAGCCTCAATAACAGCAGAGTTAGATCAAAAGTGTTTTCGACAAAGTTGTTCAAAATAACTTTTTCTAAAAGTTTGCAGAAGAATGCAGTCACAAATTTCATCAAACAAAAAAGTTTGAGTCAAAATTTTAACTTAAATAAGAACCACTCAATTCAACTTTAATCTCATAAGAAGCAAAACTTAATTACGAATAACTTCTCTGAAGACATCGACGGCTAAAATCGACGAGAACAGAGAAAACACTTTTTCCGGCTAACTTGTCGATTCGGTCCATTGTGCAGTGGTCAGGTGTTTGCGTCAATTCATGCAAACTGACTGTTTGGTCGGGTAAAATGGTGTATAGATATGCTTTGTAGTTGACATACACTCCCGTACATAAGTTTGGGTTCACCCCCTAAAAAACATACAAAAGTGTTCAGTCTACAGGGTGTCCGCAAATTATCCGTACAAACTTTGAAGACATGGCTCTATACATTCAAGCATAATAAATTTAATATTCTTGCATGGTTTTAATCATTGGCTTATTATATTCTTAAGAAGTAAGTTTGACTCATTTCCGATTTCAAATATTTGCAAAACCAAGCCAAATGTATTGATGTGTCTTAAAGGGAGCTGTTTTTCGAGCTTTATGACGGAACAGAAATGTCCATAGAACTTACTGGATTTGAACCGTATAATTTTCTATTTCCAGTCTAACTTGAAGCCACTAAGCTGTAGGTTACTTCAAACAATATTAGGACATTTGAATTCATCTCTTTTAGATTTTAGGTATAACACATCTCCAGTATGACTAGCGCTGAGGGGGAAAAACGTCTCCAAAAATTTTAAATTTGCCTATCTCAGTAACCAGCAATTATTTCGAAATTTTTTAAAGTTGTATTTTGTGTTAACATATAGACGTATTATAAAAGGTACATGGACATTGATGTGTCATTGTTTTCAATGCGAAATCATCTTTCCAATATTTTACTGTTCGGATAATTTGCGGACACCCTGTATATCTCTGGGATTACACGTCCAATTGAAACTCTCTAAGCCGCATTCGAAAGGCATTGAGTTATTCTTACTTCGTATGTATTTCTCCAAAAACATTTTTTTGCATTTTGTATAAAAATATTCCTCAGTCAAGTTTTGAAATTCAATCTTTAGAAAATGCACAGATTATTTGGCTGAGAGTGATAACAGACGCAAGATTGCGGCAGGGATCACAAATTCGCATTTCCCCAACGACGATAGTGCTGATGGTTACGTCAATCATGTAAACATGGGCAGTATAATTGAAACTCACATACACCTAATCTGGCCAGGGAACTCCTAATTTACCAACTCTCATAAGAAATCAATGTGATTGGTTAATTTAAGAACCACAGTTACCCTACCCGGCCGGATTTTTGTCCTAAATCAGACCTGACCAACCTTTTTGGTTCCTATTTGAAATAAATTATTGTCGCGTTCACAATAATAGTCCCAACTGAAAAAAATCTACCTTAAATGATTGCTACATATAGGGCTTCTTATTTATTCAAAAGAAATATCTTAAACTGAACAAAACTGGCCACACTACCTTTTCTACCGAAAACTTTTAGTTAATACCTGAGACGAGACTCGCGAAGACGGTCTTCTTTTTCTATGATTGCTGAGTGTTTTTCTTATTCCACTTTGTGTTTATACCAATTATGCGCATGCTGTTCAAATCCTCCCATGAACCTCTCAGCAAAAAATGGTTGAGTTTGCATCACATCGAATCATAAATAGCCGTTTGAGTGAAATTTCATGCCAGCAAACGTAGCAGACATTAGAAATAATTAATCTTCTGCTAAGATTTATCAGCAACTTTGGAAAAAACTTCTCCGCCGACTGAACTTTATAATAACAGTTAACTTTGAACGCAATACTTTTCACTTTTTCAGCCATAAAAACGATGGGCTGCATTTGACGTTTCGTGAGAGGGGAATCTGGGCTGCATATGACGTTGATATTTTTCCTCTTCGCGAGTCTCTCTCAGGTTAATACCTGTAGAAGTGTACATGACAGGGGGGTATACGCAACGAGATGCGCCTACCGTTCATGTTTTGTGGGTGTATTCGTTTGGCTCACAACGCTGCTAGGCAACCCGCTGTTTGAGTGTTGAAATGCATCAGCATTTGCTGCCTGGCATGGCCCGCGTTCGACCTGTGCTGTTTGGGGTCGGCCCGCGTGAGAGATGATGCTGTTTGGGACGGCCCGCCCGAGAGATGATTGTTAGGCGAGCTTTGTTTGTAGTTGACAGCCGTACACCCACCCTGGTACATGAGCCTATGCATGCTATAAAACGTTTGACTTTTACTGTGCGCCCTGTTTTCAAGTTGCCCGTAAGAGAGAGCGAGACAGCACCAACACACGGCGCACAGTAAAAGTCACGAGAACAAAAGAATTTATGGCACGTACAGAGGCTCATAAATTTAAAACCAATAGCCTACTTTAAGGCCGCACGGGACGTCATCATAATCACCCTATCCATTTCAAGAAGCAAATCCCAAGAACCACTCCATATATCGATGCGAAAATGTATCACTATGATTCTATATGTGTAGTGCACAACCCAATACATTTTCAGCTTCATCGGTTCACTAAAACTCGTGATTTGCTTCCACAAAGTTTTGATGATAATTGTTAGAGTGAGACGAAAGATAGGGAAAATAACACGGTCTCCCGTGTCTCCTTAACTTTCAACGACTGGAGTCAGATTCAGTTATCAATAAACTTTCCACAATTAATCCCATTACCAGCCCAATCTCTTACATTCAGTACTTACTGAACGGAACGTACTCATATCCATTTCCGATGCGTCCCTTTTTCGGTGGCAGCGGTGGCCTAATGATGTACTTGGTGCCGTCCGGGCTGGTAATGAACGGTTGGATGTCCATCGCCTTCGAGAAGCTCCACAGCAGATAGATCACCCCCGCTTTGTGTTCCCATTCGTCGAACAGGGCATCCCGTAAAGTTTGCGGCACCAGGACATTAATTTCCGTCGAGTTTATCGTCACCGTCGTTAGCGCACCTGACACGCCAACCGTTTCCTTGAGGGAGCTAATGTCCGTCGGATCCAACATCATCAGGGGCGGATTTTTCAACTTTTGGGCGGAAACACTTTCTTGTTGGCTGTGCCGCGAAGTCATTTCGTGATACACGCTCTTGAGTGCGTTGAAGTGTTCCATGTCGTCTTTGATCCAGTACGCGAACAGGTGTCGCCGGAAGTTGTCATCGATTTCCGTCAGGTTGTCCACCCGCAGCTCCTCGGCGATAAAGTCTTTAATGTAGTCCTCCTTGGAGATTGTCTTTTTCATGTTGTCGATGCGGTTCTCGTTGATGTAGGAAAGAGTGGTAAAATTGCGGGTGGCATTCGAGTGGGCCAGAACCGTCGGCGTCACTCCGTATCGACATATTTTCCACAGCCCTGAGTGTGACGATTTGAAATAGCGCCGGGTTTCCGGTATGAAAATGCCTGCAGGAAGAGAAAAAGGCAAAACTATGTGAGTGAAATGTGAGTTATTGTCAGGCAAGGTGAAAAGAATTCCTTTTATGCCAGCAGAAAAAGCAAAATGGGGTATATACTAGTCATTTCGAACCAAATTCCCTTCAAGCCAAGTAAACAAATTGTTCAGAATTCATTTTCAACTAAAGTACAAAACCGTACAGAAGACATAACATTAGGAATAACGATTTAAATTATTCAAACGACTATGAAAATCTCTAATTTACCTAGACTCCTGAACGATGAGAAACTTTTTAGATAAACGGTTCTACATCAAGCCAAATTACTCATTCCACTGTGATTTAAATCTTTTTCTTCAATTCATATAAAACAACCACTTTCGATAGCTAGGCCTTCCTTAGCCGAGTGGTTGGAGTCCGCGGCTACAAAGCAAAGCCATGCTGAAGGTTAGAATCTCAAGTTAGAATCCCGGTCGATCCAGGATCTTTTCGTAATGGACTTCCCTGGGCATAAAGTATAATCGTATCTGCCAATAGAAATATTAATGCTTCTACTTTTCTGCCACACGATATACGAATGCAAAATATGGCAACTTTGGCAAAGAAAGCTCTCAGTTAATAACTGAACACATAAGAACACTAAGGGCCGATTTCTTCACCTTCGCTTAAGCCGTAAACCACGTTTACCCATACGATTAAACCAGGTTTAAGGCCTAAGCGGTGGTGAAGAAACCGCTTATAAGTTGAGAAGCAGGCTCTGTCCCAGTGAGAACATTAATGCCAAGAAGAAGAAAAATGTGTTGTAAAGCTAAGTATGCTGTTTCGCTCAAGAAAAGTAAAAATTTCTGCTCAAGAAATGGTCAAGAAATTTACTACAGTGAGCTCCATTTGAAATGACATTTCTTTTCAACTGCGTACTGCAATCAAAGAAAAATGCTTTTCTTGAGCATTTCTTGCAAGAAATTTCCCACGCATCAAGATAGGCGATTACTTTTCTGTTGAAGTGCATACTTCGCTTAATCCGCGGGCAAATTTAAAACTTTTAGTAATGTTATTCTTTGGAATTCAAATATTGTCAAATTAATTCCGACAAAATCATTCATTGATCTCTATAAGTTTATGTAATCGATTTTTTTATGAAATAACATTTAACGTTTCATAAAATTAGCTTTAAGTGACACGCTGTGGAGAAATTGATCATCATAGTAGGTTTTAGAATAACAAATTTGCCTATGTGCTAAATATTGGTCTCCTTAATCTAGAAATAATGTCAAAGTTTTACATTTTATTGCAAAATTAAACTTAAAATCTGAAGAACCCGCCTAAATGTAGTCAATTTCCTTTAATATAAGCATATTATTCGAGAATAAACGATTTTATGTGCAAAAAACTATGCTTCTAACTTTAAATGATTTAAAATATGAGTTACACAACATTTCTAACACTCCAAGTTTGAATGAAGTCTTAGCATCAGCGGATTGTTTAGTACCGACATTTTCATTAGTATGACCTACACCTTCAAAAACGATATAATACGAAGTGGTGATTACAAATCTATGAACCAGATAACAAGATACATTCCTTGTTATCTGGTTCATAGATTTGATGCCAATTAAACACTAAGCATCTTAAAAAGTAAGTGCTCTTCGGTACCGTCCTGATCAAATTCACCCCGGGGATCCATTTGCCCCCGTATTACGGTATGTTATATTCAATGTTGGACTCACTGTGATTGACATGGGAAGGTGGTAGAATGGATAGTCGTTTTGTATGGTAATTGTTTGCAAAATATTACGTTCAGAAGTATTTGTGTATTTTTACAATCATAATCAATCCAGCATATTGTACTAGAAGTTTTTTATGACACTTTTTGTTGTTTCCAAACACTATAGCTGTGACTAGAGTGACACGAGGCTGTCACACTGTCACACGACATACACAGGCAAAAATGGTAATTGGCAAAGAAAGCTCTCAATTAATAACTGTGGAAATGCTAGTAAGAACACTAAGCTGAGAAGAGCCTCTCTCCCAGTTGGGACGTAGCGTCAGAGAGAAGAAGAAGAAGTCGTTGAGTCTGACTGAACATGAAATGAAAGGTGTGCAACAAAAAACGGTTTTCTGTACCATCTCATTTTTTTGCGACTCATTGTGAGCGAGACAATGGGAAGAAAGCATGCCAAAATATTTTTTTGCAAACTGTGCCAAGTTTTCCTTTACGCTTCCGGTTCTAGCGTTTGCAATTTGGGAGCAAACTGTGGCTTGGTGATTATTTTAGTTATTGAATAGGAAAGACGAATGAGAAAATGTCGGTTAGAATTTAAATACATTAGTATGAAAACAGTTTATCTGATTCTGATTCATCAGATGTTTCGGATTTTGCACATGGAAACAATTCTCGCGTACCAGCTTATGGCGGTAGGGTGACTAATCCAGTAGTAGTGTGTGTCCAATAATAGCGATAGTGCAATTTATAGCGTGTTATATACAAGTTGTTGGTGTGAATGAATGAATACCATATGGACAGTCCCTCACGTACTCTGACGTGCTGAAAAAATCTAAGGGAGGAAACGCTGTTTAGGAACTAAAACTGTTCAACACAAGCTATTCATACATTTGTCATATTATGCTTATGTATCAACCTTAGTCCAAATTGTTGGAAAAGTAAATATTTTGTACAGCACCAATAGACAAGTAAATATTAAGAATTATTGGGAAAGAAAAAGAACACAATTTTTCACACAACGTAAGGATCTACGGAATGCGTTGCTGGAGGTATAACTGACTGGTTTGACAAGTTCTGCCTATGTTTTAATTTCAATTTATTTAATATGATGCTTCTTTTCTCGCCAGAAACGGATGTGGAAGTGATATTTTGTGAAGATTTGTTCTATGCTTACTGTGGTATTTTGCACAAAATAACGATAACAAGTTGGTATAATAAGATTTATTCGATTACAGAATTCGCGCACTTCAAAAGACATAAACGTCCACACACAACTGACTATGGTTCTCGAATGAATCCCCATCGCCACGCCTGCTGGGCTCAGTTCATAATTCACCGCATCTCCCCTTTTTATCCAGATCACGGTTGATTAACAATATAATCTTGCTGCCATGCCGGCCGCGACATCGAACGGGAAGGACGAGAGGGCTGTACCAACTCTAGTTCACGATCGGGTACTGGGTTGCTAGTCACATCATCAACGCTGCTTGATGTCGCCTCTTCGATAGAATCTGTTTGCAAATTGGGTATCTTTTTTACATGTGCCGTGTTTCTTTCTAGGACACCGCCGGACAAGGGATCAAGTACTTTGACACGATTTCCTTTCTTCTCCATGACGTTGTACTCTGTTCTACCAAATGTTGGAGTAAGTTTTCCTGTTGATACTAAATTCTTCAACAAAACGTTGTCTCCTTCGCGTATATCTGATGGCTTTGCATGTCGTCTTATATCTTCGACTTAAAATAAGTCATTCAATGGACCGGGATTGGAAAACGGATTTACTCCAGTACCTAATGATGTATAACACCACTGCACATTCAGTTACTGGAAAGGCACCTTCCGTTTTATTGCAAAATCGTTTGATCCGGTCTAAAATTCCGTCAATAGGTGATATAGAAACGGCCCCACCAGTCAGTTCTGAAGCCAGGGACCGTGATACTATTCTAAAATATAGAGGAAAAGAAAGGGAAGATATAAGACGACATGCAAAGCCATCAGATATACGCGAAGGAGAGAACTGTTTTGTCTCTCAACCTCGCCATTTGCTTGTGGCCAATATGGGGCTGTATGATTAAGCGTTATATTTCTTGAGCGGCAATAGTCTTCAAACTCTGTGCTGATAAACTGCCGACCGTTGTCTAGAGTGATTGTCCTTGGGTAGCCTAGCCGTACGAAGATTGGTTCGATTTGTTTTATCGTTTCCTCTGATGTTATTCGCTTCATGTGCACACTTCCTTGTATCGACTATAATAATCGACTATCACCAGCAGGTATTCATTTGATGGTAATGGTCCTAGAAAGTCCATTGCTACATCCACCCAGGGTTCATTCGGCATTGCACGTCGTTGTATTGGTTCAGGTGCGGATGGTCTACTAACCAGACGGCATCCTTCACAGCTTTTAACTGTTTTTCTTACTTACATTATTCCGCTTGGCAGGAATCAGCGTAGGTTCTTCTCGTCGCCAGAATATGTGGTATTTTACACAAAATAACGATAACAAGTTGGTATAATAAGATTTATTCGATTACAGAATTCGCGCACTTCAAAAGAGATAAACGTCCACACACAACTGACTATGGTTCTCGAATGAATCCCCATCGCCACGCCTGCTGGGCTCAGTTCATAATTCACCACACTTACTATGACGAAAATTGCAAATTTTGCTGTTGGCAACGCCGTACGCATCTAACTATTGTTTTCCTTAGCAACGCTAGTCATCCAAAACTTTGCTAGAAAAATGACTACTTTCGACGTTTTGTCTCTTCGACGTTTTGTCCCTTTCGACGTTTTGGGATTCAAAATTTTGGTATTCGATATTTTGGGTTTCGACGTTTTGTCTTTCGACATTTTGTCCCTAAACCTTCGTAACTATGAAGAATATTGAAACACAATTACACAAGATAAATTGGCTTTTTATAATTTTCTTTGGAAAATTCACAAAAAAAATGCAATAGCAACAAAATATTACTGTGTGCACTAGGGTGATCAAGTTACACCTTACAAAATTGTTCAGCTTCGGGGAGTCATATAAGCAACTGTGAAAATTTGAGCTGAATCCATAAATTCTAAGGAGGTGTTAAACGAGCTTAAGTTGATGGATTCTACTCAAATTTTCACAGTAACTTATGGTTGGCCCAAATCTAGGACAGGACGTGACAGCTCAACTAAGACCGCTTCGTTGTTTTTCAGTCGATAACCTCGACGATACAAAAGTTAGTACTACCAGTATTTTTTTTTATCAAATCTTGTGAATAAACTCAAACATCAAGGCTCATAATTTGGTTGTTTCTTGCACTCTTCATTCATTCAGAGCAATAGGAGATGCTAGCTATTTTGAAAATAAGGTTTATATTCAAGTCCGTCGACATATTTAGCGAAAAAGGATCATTGAAGGTAGTTTTTGTCAGTGCTCACCGCATCAAAACAAAGGCGCCACTGTATATGGGATTTAACATTGTGACAGCATTGCTGTTCTGTCAAACTACGGTGGCGCTATCTATGCTTTTTATGGCGGCCGTTTTGGTTATTTTAACGATCCAATGACACAATTTTCATAACATCCATAATTGAGTATTTTTAATGTATTTTATACACTTAAATTATTATACGGATTCCTGTGAAATCTCAACAGCTGAACAGTTCGGTGAAATAATTTAACGGATTACGGTAAATTTTTACAGTATTCGGTAGAAAATCACCGTAATACGTTAAATTCCGACGAAATACGGTGTTTTAGGGGTCTATTTTATAAGTCGAATCGATCAAATCGACTCGACTGGAGTCACTGTCGACCGAAAAATTCGCTCGACTCAGCTCTGTCACTCGAGTTTTTCGACAGTTGTCACTCTATGTGACTGGATTAATATGGGAGTCGACGGGTGACATCTGAAATACGCATGTTTGCTTTGATCGACAATGAATATAGACGAGTCACATGAATCTGCTCGATTTACAAAATAGGCCCCTTATTTCACCGAACTGTTTAGCTGTTGAGACTACGGTGAAATTCACCGATTTCCGATAGAATGAGCTTAATGTGTAGCATTGTAGGAGCACCTTCAAAAATTTAAAAAATGTTGATAAAAATCAACTATCAACACGGCGGTCTGGCTAGCAAAACGACCAATAATGAGTAGTCTTTTTTGACAGGCAATTGGTTTCGTTTTGTACTTTGACCTGACATGCTTGTCTTAGGTCAAAATGAACCAATTTGAAATTATAACTTGAGTTTTTTACAAGTTATTTTTTTTCACAGTAACATTATTATCGTCTTGTATTGATTCTAGTTAAATGCTTTTGTATTCTATCGGTTTCCATTTACCGTCTTGATTCATATTACGGACAGCTTCCGGACACTCTACTTTGTATGGGAAACTTTTCAACGATATGTTTGCCGTTTAAAAGTTTTCACTTTCGAGGCTCGTTTTAATGAGAAATTTCCATAGATCTTTACATATTTATAATGCCCAGCTGAAGAAGAAGAAGAATGTATAATTTTCATGAGCTGTCTGGAATAAGAATCGAAGTGTCCGGAATATGAAGCAAAAGTAAGTAAGTGCCGGAATAGAATCTTGAGTCCACACATTTCTTTATATTAAAAATTATTTATTTTTTTATTATTTTATTTTATATGATGTTTAATAAGTTATATTCACAGTGTCCGTAATATGAATCGAAACAATACGCAGTGCGTTGCTCCATAGACAAAAATCAAATGTAAAGTTATTTTATCCGGCGATAATAGGTATTCAAAAGTGTTTATAGATAGAATCCGTTGTTTAAACAAGTATTTATAAGCTTTACAAAGCACTAAAACATCCACACCAAGCGTCGAAAGTAACAGTTGTCGGAGTACATATAAGAAAAAAACAAATTTTGTTGCATATTTTAGCATTCCTTTCAACTAGCACGGAGAGTGTTGAAATCAACCAATTCAATCAAAATCTAAAAGAGAACATGGCTGAAAACGGGTAAAGTATATTTGATGTGATAAGAACACCAACTTTTACTTTGAATATGAGAAATCACTTTGATTACCTAGCGATTGGAAACTCGGTACATGGAACTGCAAATCTCTCAACTTCATCGGAAGCACACGCATACTCTCCGATGTACTGAAGATCCGCGGTTTCGACATCGTAGCGCTGCAGGAGGTGTGCTGGACAGGTTCGATGGTGCGAACGTTTAGAGGTAATCATACCATCTACCAGAGCTGCGGCAACACACGTGAGCTGGGAACAGCTTTTATAGTGATGGGTGATATGCAAAGGTGCGTGATCGGGTGGTGGTCAACGAAAGAACGTGCAAGTTGAGGCTCAAAGGCCGGTTCTTTAGCTTCAGCATCATAAACGTGCATAGCCCTCACTCCGGAAGTACTGATGATGACAAGGACGCATTTTACGCGCAGCTCGAACGCGAGTACGACCGCTGTCCAAGCCACGACGTCAAGATCATCATAGGAGATTTGAACGCTCAGGTTGGCCAAGAGGAGGAATTCAACCGTACGATTGGAAAGTTCAGCGCCTACCGGCTGACGAACGAGAACGGCCTACGACTGATTAATTTTGCCGCCTCCAAGGATATGGCCATTCGCAGCACCTACTTCCAGCACAGCCTCCCGTATCGGTACACCTGAAGATCACCTCAGCAGAAAGAATCGCAAATCAACCACGTTTTGATCGAACCTGGCGCTAACATTGACTCTGATCACTATCTAGTGATGGTGAAACTGCGCTCAAAACTATCCATCACCAACAATGTACGGTATCGACGCTCGCCTCGGTATAACCTAGCGCGACTGGCCCAACCGAACGTCGCCGCCGCATACGCACAGCATCTTAAGGTAGCGTTGCCGGAAGAGGGCGAGCTTGACGAAGCGCCTCTTGAGGACTGCTGGAGCAACATAAAAACAGCCATCAACAACGCAGCCGAGAGCATCGTCGGGTACGTGGAAAGGAGGACATGTAACGATTGGTTCGACGAAAAATGCTGGCAGGTTTTGGAGGAGAAGGATACAGCGTGGGCTGCAATGCTGTAGCAAGGAACGCGACAAAACGTGGAGCGATATAAAAGGAAACGAAAGCAGAAAACCCGCTTATTCCGGGACAAAAAGCGCCGCCTGGAAGAAGCGGAATGTGAAGATCTGGAGCAGCTGCATTGTTCACAAGAAACGCGAAAGTTCTACGAGAAGCTTAACGCATCCCGAAAAGGCTTCGTGCCGCGAGCCGAAATTCGTAGGGATAAGGACAGAAGCATCTTGACGGACGGACGTGAGGTGATTGAAAGGTGGAAGCAGCACTACGATGAACACCTGAGTGCCATTCAGAGAACACAGGCGCAGAGGGTCACGACGGCGGAGGAAGTGACTACGTTAGCACGGCGGATGAAGGAAACCAACCTGTCCCCACATTGAGGGGAGTTAAGGATGCCATCAACCAGCTCAAGAACAACAAGGCCGCTGGTAAGGATGGTATTGGAGCTGAACTCATCGAAATGGGCCTCGAGAGGTTGGCCGCCTGTCTGCACCGGCTGATTGTCAGAATCTGGGAAACGGAACAGCTGCCGGAGGAGTGGAAGCAAGGGGTCTACAAGAAGGGCGACAAACTGGAATGTGAGAACTATCGTGCGATCACTATCCTGAATGCCGCCTACAAAGTGCTATCCCAGATTATCTTCCGTCGTCTATCACCAATGGCAAATGAATTTGTGGGAAGTTATCAAGCTGGTTTCATCAACGGCCGCTCGACGACGGACCAAATCTTCACTGTATGGTAAATCCTGCAGAAATGCCGTGAATACCAAGTCTCAATGCATCACTTGTTCATCGATTTTAAAGCGGTTTATGATAGCATTGACCGCGAAGAGCTATGGAAAATCATGGACGAGTACAGCTTTCCCGGGAAGCTCACAAGACTAGTAAGAGCAACGATGGATGGTGTGCCGAATAGCGTAAAGATTTTGGGCGAACATTCCAGTTCGTTCGAATCCCGCCGGGGACTTTGACAGGGTGATGGACTTTCGTGCCTGCTGTTCAACATTGCGCTAGAAGGTGTCATGCGGAGAGCCGAATTCAATAACCGAGGTACGATTTTCACAAGATCTAGTAAATTTGTTTGCTTCGCGGGTGATATGGATATTGTTGGCAGAACATTTGGAACGGTGGCAGACCTGTACACCCGCCTGAAACGTGAAGCGACAAAAGTCTGCCTGGTGGTGAATGCGTCAAAAACAAAATACATACTGGTAGGTGGAACCGAGCGTGACAGAGCCCGCCTAGGAAGCAGTATTACGATAGACGGGGATGCTTTTGAGGTGGTTGATGAGTTCGTCTACCTCGGATCCTTGTTACGGGTAATAACAACGTTAGTCGTGAAATACGGAGACGCATCATCAGTGAAAGTCGCGTCTACTATGAGCTCCAGAAGAAGCTGCGGTCGAGAAAGATTCACCCCCGCACCAAATGTACCATGCAGGGTTGCGATGGATCTTCTTCGTGAACAATGATCGACGCATCTTCGCGATCCAACATTCGCCAAAATTCATTTTTCATTTTTGCGTCACGAAGAGCATCGCAAAAAGCGAACGGATGCAACGTCGAAGAAGCAAAATGAACACACCGATACGTGGTTCGCGAAGCCTCTCCCCTCGTAGGATTCATTTATCCACGTGCTGTTCATTCTCATGATTCATTGCAAGGTTGCTTCTTCTCGTAAAGTCAAACAAACAATCCACGCTAATCCAGCTCCACGCAGCGCATGTGTTAAAACTACACAGAATGAGGCAACCAATGCAGAACTGGCTGACTGAGTGAAAATTCTGAGTAGGTCGCACTAATTCTGTGAGTTGCCGACGTTTTCGCCTTCGGCTGTCCGAGATCGATGGAAAGGGAACTGTCAATGATATCCCGCGTGGTAGCAAACAGTTGGCCGTTGGTAAGATGGGGAGTTTTCTGAGATGTTTTCTAGCGAAAAGCCGGAAGGTGGTCGCAAATGCGAAAGTTTTTTCCCCATTTGCTTCCGCTTCGGCTATTCAAATGAAAAAATCTCTGAAAATCTTTAAAATTGGATTTTTTTTTTAATGTTTTCAGAAGCAAAACAAAAATGGAAACGAATTCCGCATTCCAAGCGTTCCTCCTCTGTGCGCAATTCACTCATTCAGTTATATTTACCACCGTTTGCACAAAACTGTGTACAGCCCCTTTGAACAGAATCTGTGCTGCACGAAAAGAGGCCAATTTTGTGCGCTCGGCACTCATTTTTGAGCGGAGCAAGTTTAGCGTGATTGTTGCAAGCCCACATGAAGATGATCGAAATGAATATTTTTCTGTTCTTCGCGAAGAGCAGGCGGCGTGGATCGTACCGTTCACATTACCAAGCGATGGAAAATCACCCGATGATAGCGTCGGGAGAATCAGCGATCCGAAAATGAAACACGAACGAATGAAGCGCCCGAACGGTTGTTTGTGTTTATTCGCAGATTCTGTTTTGATGCCTACGAAAATTCATCGTGCCTCACGTTTCCGATCGTTGTTCAGCAACATTGGTACCATGTACAAAACGTTAATAAGACCGGTTGTCCTCTATGGACATGAAGCATGGACCATGCTAGAAGAAGACCTGCAAGCACTTGGAGTGTTCGAACGAAGGGTGCTTAGGACCATCTTAGGCGGTGTACAGGAGAACGGTGTGTGACGGCGGAGAATGAACCACGAATTCGCTAGGCTCTACGGCGAACCCAGTATCCAGAAGGTTGCGAAAGTCGGAAGGGTGCGCTGGGCAGGGCATGTTGCAAGACTACCGGACACAAACCTGCAAAGATGGTGCTCGCGTCGAATCCGGTTGGAACAAGAAGGCGCGGAGCACAGCGAGCGAGGTGGCTCAGGTGCAACAAGATCTGGAGAGCGTGGGCCAAAATCGAAGATGGAGGGACATTGCCATGGACCGAGTAAATCGGCGTAACATCGTTAACGAGGTTTTATCAAATTAGTTGATGTAACACCAGGCAATCAACAGTGAGTAGGCAGTGGCAGTGAGTAGATACAGCTGCAACTCCCTGCAACTCTCCGAGATTTTCGACTATTTTTAGGTATACTCCTTAACCAGCACAAGTATGAAAATGAGTTGTTTGTGATGAAAAATCTGAAAATCTAGTAACGCTATGTGCTAAGACCAAGACATCAACCAGACATTACACCAGAGCAAGTTTTTGCTTAAAATAATATATATAAAATGTGGTTTCCAAGATTTTATTCTAATTTTATATTAAAAACCGAAAAAAAAAATGCTTGGGACAGTCTTGCGATTATGCTTATAGTAAATGTCATTTATGCAAATTGTAGCTCTTTTGACCAGAAACAACTTTCCTTTCCATACCAAGGTGCTCAAATGGCTTGATCTTCCAGTTTTGATTTTTGTCCCGCATCTTCATACATTCAACGCACTGTGCGGAACCTGTATTTTACCAGTCATAAATTCTGTTAGGTATATTGTTTTGATTACAAATTTTCGAGCTGTTAGTGGAATAGTTCGCCTCCGAGGGGCTTCGCAGCTTGTAGGTTGAAGCGCCTGTTTAGCGAATAAGGAATCATGGATTCAAGCCCCACCGGAGCCCTTGGTTCTTTTCGCAGTTTCAATTTCAATTTGTACATTTGAAAAGTGTTCGTCGTGTACATGTAAACTTAAAAAAACCAGCTATGCTATTCACGTGTAGATCAAAATAATAGTAAATGTAGTCCTTTGACTTGATAAGCGTAATTGAAAAAACTTAGTTTATAAGATGTCCATCCAAAACCTCTTCATATATGATGAAAAATAACACATTTCACGATTTTGTTATGAATGTTCATTCTTCTTATTTTATTATATGTTTGATATCATGATCGACGACATCCATGAAAAATTGATGTGTTTTGACACACTGGTACAAGAATTACACAGTTATCATATTATAAATCAAGCTGTCCGAAACTAGAAAACAGGAGGTGAAAACCTTTGAAGAAATGTTCATATTATTTTTCTCCATCTAGTGGACTGAAATTAGGACCATGAAGGCTTCAATTTTTTATCATGTTCCAATTTTATTTGCTGAGGTTAGTTGTGTTTGATCATTCGACCTTGACGCTTGTTCCTGCGGGGGCGGTCGTGAGGGCAGGATCAAACATGTCATGCGTCGTTCACGTAGTGAAAGGAGAAAGCGCCGCGGATCGTTATTAGTGTTTGATCTATTGATCGCGTTGCTTGCTCCTGCTTGGGCGAGTGATGAACACTTGTTCGGCGTACACTGCGATTATCAAAATATATCGCGCATCCGATTAGGCGTGATTATATCATGGATTGCATCACCAACCATTGGTGACTCCCAGATCTCTACCTTATCCCACTAACCCAATATCCTTTTCATGACAACTGTGGAGATGCAGAGGTGATCTTGGTCTCTAGTAACAACGGTAGTCACACTAACATTCCTTTCCTTCCCCGATGACCGTAAGGACGTGGCCGGCGTCGATTTTGACTTTTAAAATTTGAGCTCTCGATTTATGCACATTGAGAATGGTGAGCTAATTCCAAGCCCCATTCATAAAATCTCTGTGCAACTTCGATTGTTCTGGTCTATCATGGAGTAGCAACTATGAATTGTACGGTCATCTATGCTTATGCTTATTCAGTGGACTGAAACCAGGATCATATAAAGGCTTTAATTTTTTTTGTATCATGTTCCAATTTTATTTGCTGAATGCAGAATTAAAACTGATACTTAATATTCATTTTTCTTGAATTACAAAATATTTGTTGTCTTTATTGCTAATTTTCCTATTATTGCATAATATTAGGTGTCAAATCTACAAAGTATTATTTTGTAAATCTAGTAAAACCAAACTGCTATTTAGCTGTTTCTGTGCACATCTGCAAAACAAGTCAAGCTCCGTTCGTAAAATGGATGCACTTGATTACAGTTAAGCTGTGCTCACGAAGACTCTAGGGTTGCAACGCTGCCGGGGAAGTACTTTCATTCGTTATTGATGAGCGTGTTTGGTGCAATTTATTGCAATTTGTTTATGTAACTGAGATGGGATTGAGGGGAAGCTATTGCGGATTTAATTGACTGTTTTTCATTTGAATTGTTACGAGCATAACAAGCTATAAAACAATTCTAATGGCGTTCATCAGTTGGAAATGTATATATTTTACACGGATATTTTTAATAAACAAAAAAAAACACAAACAATTGATGAATCCAGTATATTTCTGATTGGAAGGACGATTCAATCGAAATTATATATTTTTAGCCACAGGATACCACATGGTATAAATTACCGGCCCGACACCGAACGATCGTTAAACTTTTCGATCAAATTAATTTTGGTTTGTTTGTACTTCAAATAAATAAAACATAAATTTCCACGCAAATCGGAAACCATCGAGTCAAACATCTTTTCCTCCGATGGTGATCTGACCAAATTGTCAGCCAAATAAAAACAAAACTTGATTGGACGTGAATTTTGAACAACTGCTTGGTCGTTATTCGCTCATGTGGCAAATTTCCTGACTGTCGCTTAAATACACGCCATTCATCATCACGGGGCGATCGTTTCAGCAATGTTTATTTTAGTGAGCCGCACGTTTTTCTTTAACGATTGCAAGGGAACAGATTTGCTAGACTGTCTTTGGATAATTTACCTTGAACTATGATTTGCGCTTGTTACTACTTACACATTACATTTATTTTATTATTTTTATGAATGCCTTTGGAATTGATGTTTTATTTACATAACGTATAAATAAAACTTCAATTTCCAAAGCATTCCTATTCTTTTATTTATGAGAAATTAGTAACATGCTTTACACAAATTTGATGACATCAAGTCAAAGTAGCCCAGGCTCTTACATTTTTAACTTATGACGACAAATCTGAACGTTTCTTCAAAGTTGTCTTGAAAGGTTTTTCAAGTCACCTGAATAGATCAAAATGGAAGAGGTCAGAAATGGAAATGATTTACTTGGATTTTCCCCAGTTTAAGTAATCATTATTAAAAAGAGAACCCAATCTGGCATTCTTCGGAAAGGGCTTTCTCAAGAATATTACTTAGTTAACTTTAACAAAAAAGATCTTAATAATATTAATGGTTAGAAAAAGCAAGTCTTATGTTATGCTCGATGTCCGTGTGACATGGGAACTTTTCCTGAAACCTGGAGGAAATTTCCAGAATCCCACTCAGTGCCGTCGGTGCCAAAAGTAGGGTAATGGAACAAAAAATTGTCGCATGAATGCTAAATGCATGTTTTGCGGAGGTTCTTCTCATGTTAAGGACGTCTGTCCAGTGAAGAATGAAAACACAATTTTGAAACAAAGCTTGGTAAATAAACTTTCATAGTTGCCTATTTGCCTTCCCAATGCACTAGCCAGCACGTCAATTTGCTTCAAATTGACTTGTGGAAATTGACTCGCGATAAGTCAAATGTGTGTGGGGCCCAGATAGCCGTAGCGGTAAACGCGCAGCTATTCAGCAAGACCAAGCTGAGGGTCGTGGGTTCGAATCCCACCAGTCGAGGATCTTTTCGGGTTGGAAATTTTCTCGACTTCCCAGGGCATAGAGTATCTTCGTACCTGCCACACGATATACGCATGCAAAAATGGTCATTGGCATAGTAAGCTCTCAGTTAATAACTGTGGAAGTGCTCATAAGAACACTAAGCTGAGAAGCAGGCTTTGTCCCCGTGGGGACGTAATGCCAGAAAGAAGAAGAAGAAGAAGTCAAATGTGTTTGTCATGGGTGACTTTAATGCCTAAAATCGCTCATAGAATAATTCTCAGATAAACGGCAGATTTGTTTGACGAGTGCTCTTCAGAATATTTTTCAATTAAAAACTCGGATAGCCCTGCTTGTTTTTCTTCTTCTAGAAACAGATTGATTTGGTCCTAACCGGCTCCAGCCTCCTTTGTTACTCACGCTTATTTTAATTCTGATCATGTCCCTGTTACATTTCAAATATCCCATGAAGCGATTCATCAGCTTCACTTTAAATTATTTACGAGCCGACTGGAATACATATGAAACATACATCGATAGTAATCTTAATGTTAGCATTTCTTTGCAAACAAAACTTGATATCGACAATGCTCTCGAAACATGACATAATTCCATTGTTGCAAAATGCTCAAGTAAAATTTGAAGTAAAATTTGAATGCGTGATTATAGACGATGATTAAACTCTTGATCCGCCTTAAGAACATCAGAAGAAGGTAATTTCAACGCACTCGCGATCCTGCTGTAAAAATTATATGGCCGAATTTGCAGAAATAAATTAAATAACGGTTCGCTCAGTTAAGAAACAAAAATTTTGAAAATTTAATTTCTCAATTGAACCCTGGCTCTAATTCCTTTTTGAAATTATCAAAAATTTTGTAAAAAACCTCAGAAGCCAATTCCGGCCTTGGAAGAGGCAAACAAATGATTACTAACTAATTGCGATAAAGCTCAAAAATTCGCTCTGCAGTTTGAAAGTGCGCTCAATTTTAATTTAGGGCTTACTAGTTCAATAGAAAATCAAGTTACTCATGATTTCGAAAACATTCTCTATCACGAAAACGTTTTCAAAAATTCCAGAGAGACTGATTTGGAAGAAGTAAGAACTATTATAAAAATACAAAAATATGAAAGCCCCAGACAATGATTGAATTTTCTACATCCTCATCCAGAAGCTTATCATTCTTGGCTTATATATTTAGCAAAATGGACAAAAATCCTGAACAAGCTTCTAGCTATCCCCTCATCAGCTTGCTTTCCTTCATCAGTAAACTTTTTGTAAGGTTATTTTGAACAGAATGGCATGAATGTTTGATTGTTATATTAAAAAACTTTATTTTTCCAACATTAATTGTTAGAATAATGCTAAATTTTATGACAAATCGTACACTTCAGGTTAATTATCAGAACTCCAGGTCTGAAAGTCTTCCTGTAAGAGATGGTGTTCCCCAAGGCAGCATTTTGGGACCAATATTTTACAATATTTTCACATCTGACTTACCTGAGTTACCTCAGGGATGTCAAAAATCTTTGTTTGCGGATGACACAGGCCTCTCCGCCAAAGGACAAAGCTTGTGTGTCATCTATAGTAGATTTCAAACCAAAGATAACCAAGCCTTGTTATTTTTTTTTCATACTTGCATAAATGGAAGGTATTCCCAATGCTTCCAACATTAAACTTGTAAGTAGATGAAAAACCCGAATTTAGTACTATACCATTTGATTCCACTAGAGTTTGAATCCTTTGACAGATACGCGTATTTCGACCTCAACTGTAAGGCCGTCTTCAGTGAGTGCTTCGTGAAGCCCAAGCAGGACAGTTCGGTTTTGCGTCGTCCGATAGATTTGGCTCACGGTTTCGCGCATGTTTTCGTCGCCGGAGATTTTTTTTTCCTGTTTTCAAGCGTCTTGCTGGGTAGTGCTTCGTGAAGCCCAAGCAGGACAGTTCAGTTTTGCGTCGTCCGATAAATTTAACTCACGGTTTCGCGCATGTTTTCGTCGCCGGAGATTTTATTTTTTTTTTCCTGTTTTCAAGCGTCTTGCTGGGTAGTGCTTCGTGAAGCCCAAGCAGGACAGTTCGGTTTTGCGTCGTCCGATAAATTTGGCTCACGGTTTCGCGCATGTTTTCGTCGCTGGAGATTTTTTTTACTGTTTTCAAGCGTCTTGCTGGGTAGTGCTTCGTGAAGCCCAAGCAGGACAGTTCGGTTTTGCGCCGTTCGATAGATTTGGCTCACGGCTTCGCGCGTGTTTTCGTCTCCAAAGATTTTTTTTCTGTTTTGGAGCGTCTTGCTGGGTAGGTATTTGGGAAGGCACAAGCAAGACGGTTTGTTTTCGGGACGCCAAGAAGTTTTGCTGTCAGTATCAGTTTTGTGTTCAGTCGAGGATGGATTACCAACTGGTGAGTTCGTTTCATGCTTGTGATAACACATATTTTCTTGAAAGCGTAACTTTTAAGTAATTTTAAAACAAACTTTGTATGGTTCTTCACTATAAGTGTCGGCATTATGCTTTTTTCTTATACAATTTCAATATACATATATTTGTCTCTTTTATACATTATTAAAAATTATCTTTTGAATTGTTCGACATTGTGAATGTTGACGTATTTTTTAAAACTTCTACCATATCGAGACAAAATGCACAGTAATACTCATATGTAATTTTCAAACAAGCTATGTATAGTTCGTCACTACAAGTGTCGGCATTATTCCTGTTTCATATAATTTAAAATATATACATGTAATTTTCAGTTTTCGTCATTAATAAAAACATCTTTTGAATTGTTCGACATTATAGATGTTGACGTATTTTTTAAAGATTCCACCAAAAACTTCTCGAGACAAAAATACAACACTAGCTTTAAATATGAGTCGTATATTTCCCCCTTGTCCATGGATCGCATCATCGACCAGAGGTGACTCCCAGATCTTTTCCTCCAATCATTACACCCTAACATTCCTTCCCCTTCCCAACTGACTGTAAGGACTTGGCCGGCGCCGTCATTGATCAATAATATTAGATCTGCTAAAATTGCACTTCGAGAGTAAGCGGAAACTCCCATCCCTTATTCATTTGGATCGTAGTGCAACTCTTACCACGGAGTAGCAACCATTGACATGTACAGTCAGTCTATGCTATGCTATGCTGCTATGCTCAACTGTAAGGCCGTCTTCAGTGTCGTGTACTAGACTCGGCTTTAGAAAGTCTATTACCCCGATTTTCTTCCAAAGGTTATACTAGGGGTTTCTCCAGTGAAACTACCAGATACTTATCCTTCAACCGTATTCTGCAATTATTACTCTAGAATAGGGTTTCTCAACCAGTGCTCTGCGGATTCCTTGGGTCCGTAAAGAGTTCTCTGGGGGTCCGCGAAGCCATTGAGAGCAAGTGTGGTTTTCCTGATTGATGAACTAATGTGGGGAATCTCTAAACCAAATTGATTCCAAGAGAACTTTATTACCGAGTTGCAATTTTTTGATCTGTGAAGTATTTTTAAATTGAAACCTATTTTGCGTCTTCCAGCTGTGAAAATACTGGGAATTACCTTCAATGTGTTAAGGATCAGTATCAGTTAAGGATTGCAAGTCAGCTTTTATCACTCAACATCAAATTCTATTCAGTGGGATTTTAAAAATGAAAATATATGATATTTTTGGAAGAAATTTCAGGCATTTTTGCGGCTTAATCCTTGGTATATTTTGTCAGCTTACTGACGGGATCCAAGGTTTTCAGAGTTTTCCAGACGATTTTTTTTAAATAATTCTCCCTACGGGCTACATAGTTGGCTTCTAAGAAACCCATGAAATTTGCAATTAACTCCTGGAACTTCGGAATGTTTGCTTGTGAAGTATTTTATTATTTGCACTTCTGATTCACTTCGACAGGTTTTTTTAGAAGTTCTGAGCTCATATCTGGTCACAATATGCGTTGTTTTCAAGCGCTTCTTATTGCCAAGTTTCCCACGTCAAAGTGCATCCAGGAAGTTCTTAACTTCAATCTAAGCCGTACATAAATGTTTACTGTGCTTACTGTTATTCATAGTTGCTCTGCATGAACTGTTGAATTTTGTCAAGATCCTTCATAGAAATTCCTTGTCGTATTATTGGAAAAATACTAGGTAGATTTTTGACTCAATTCTTAGACTCCTCCAAAGGATCACAGCCGGATTCTTGCATTGACAACTTTTTATGATTTTTTGTGGATTAATACATGATTTGCAAGAGTGCCTTCCCAGTACATCAGATATACTTCGTTAGTTGCATTGTGTATGTTGTACAACATAGTTGATTAAACTTCGCTTTTCGTTCTCGTTCTTCTGGCGATGGTCAACCACGTGACAACCGAAAGTGTAAATCATTTTGAGAGATTCGGTACTCCCATAAACATTGATTTTAAGAACATCCATCTTTAGGGATCCGCGAGACGTTTGTAAAGCTTCAAATATTTTAAATTTTAGCGTTACGTAATAAATGGGTGCTGCCATTTCACAGTGTCCCGCGTTGCGAAGATGTTCCAGGCGACGAAGACCATTAAGCGGCGCGCTGGAAGCGGCCGAAATTCAAAAACGGAATACCCAGAGAAGACGTGGAAGATAAGGTGATACTTTAAGTATCACCCGAACCTTTCCACCCGAGACGTGGCCAAAAAGGTCAATTCGTCGAAGTGGTTCGTCCAGCAGACCATGAAGCGGGCGGGGCTACGTGTTTTTAAGGTCCGGAAGGCGCCAAATCGGACTGACATGTAAAATACGGTGGCCAAATTGCGTGCGCGGAAGCTGTACCGTGAGTGGCTGGTCAAGTCGGGCTGTCTCCTCATGGACGACGAGACATACATCAAGGTGGACTACAAACAAATCCCTGGCCTCGATGTTTTTGTCGGTACGTCCTGCAAGGAGGTTCCAGAAAAGTTCCGGAAGAGAAAGATGGACAAATTCGCGAAGAAGTCCCATGTTGTGGCAGATCTGTGAGTGCGAACGGTATAAAAAGCCATTCGTTACAACTGGCATCATAAACGGGCAGATTTATTGCGCTTGCTGCCCATTCTCCGCTCTCATCGTGGTCCCACGCTGTTCTGGCCGGATCTCGATTCATGTCATTACACCAAGCCTGTAATGGATTGGTACGAAGCGAAGGGTGTTAATGTGGTTCCGAAGGAAGCGAATCCGCCAAATACACCAGAACTTCGTCCGATCGAAAAAATGGGAGAAATTGTGTAAAATAAAAAATGGGAGAAATTGTGTAAGATAGATGGGCAAAGCCTCGCCCAAGATCTAATGAGCAGTGTTAAGAGAAATGTACGAGCATTCAGCTTGTGGGAGGAAATTCAATAAATGAATTATGCCAAAACATAGCAAATATAGACGAATTCCATTCAGAATGAGTCGTAAATAATAAAAATCGTGATCGATAGTCGTCGATTTGGATTAAATTTTGCACATGTTTTTGGTATGGTAGAATAAGTGTTTTCCATAAAAAAAATGATCACTTCGACTCAAGTATAACTTTTGAAAATGGCCTATAATATTTTGCATGCAACTTATTTGAAAAATTCTAACTCCGAAAATGTTGATTTTAGAGAAAAAAATTCTATGAAGAAGTTGTAGTAAACCGTTTGGAATATGAGAAAAAATATACACTGTAAAAATATTTTATTAATTTGCATAAAAAAATAAAAAAATAAAATTTAAATTTTAAATTACACAAAAATCCCATTTTTAATATTATATAAATTTTCACCATAGAATCAAGATAGTAAACAGATGTTTGGGACAAAGTTTCATGATGGATACATTTATAATAAAAACAGTTTTTTTTAAGAACAACTTTTGTTCGATTTTCAAAATTTAATGTTTTTGTCAAAATCAATACGTTCTGATGATACAATGAGTATCTTGAAATGATTCTAAGCCATTATGATTATACGAATGATTTTTCTAGAAGTGGCCATTTTCGAATTATATCGAGTTTAGTGCAAAAAATATTATTTATACAGTGGGATTCCGTTTTTGGCATGCTCCATTTTTGGCACCCCCCGATTTTGGCAACAAAATGGATCCGTTTTTGGCAACATTTTTGAATATCATTAAAATTTGTAATTTTATCCAAATATGTTCGTGTCTGTTGGTTCAGTCATCTGAATAATAAGTCAACTCCACACCGATTGCATTCCAGAGCTCCATATTCAGCGATATTCCCTCAAATCTCACCAACTACTAAGGGCTCCCGTACGCACTTTTTTACTTCGGGATGGTCGTTGGTCATGTATTCGCATCGTTTCATGAGACGAATAATCTCCGTATCTCAACTAGAAACCAATCTCTTTTCTTAGGCATTCATACTGAGTGACCAGCCCACTTGAGTCTGCCAGTACGTAAAAAAACACTTTTCTTCATATTTGGAACAGTTTCTGTGAGCACAAGCACCGACATAGGAGGAACCAAAATTCTTTGACTCGCACAGAGTTACAATCATAAATTCCGTCTCAACTTTTATTTTTTGTTTTTATTATTTGGTTAGTCGTTTTTTATACATATATCATTCTTTACCATTTTGCATAGAGCCTCTTTAGAAAAAGATACCGCTATTTATACCTTTTGGAGAAAACAGTTTCCCAAGTAACCGTACAGCTGTATATAGTTGCATTAATATCACTTTATATGCGTCTATAAAATATGGCATATAGAGTCATACTGCATTACATGTCTCATTAATGCAGTACTAAAGTGGAAAAGGGCGCTATTAAAGTGTAAATACGGCTACATTTCCTAGCTCTATGTTGGCAATTGCTAAAGTATAGTTACTGTCTGTACCGTATAAAAGCTTTAGCAAAAGTGTATTCAATGCATGAAAGAAAGGATCAAAAATAGAAACATAAAAATATTTTTGTTCGTTGGATGTGGCTTTTTTTGGTATGATTCATATGTGTATTATGTTTACTTTCTTTTGCTGGGATTTGAACCCAAATTAATTGTGTGATGTTTTCGATGACTCGTCGCGCCTATCCTCCGGACCATGAGTGCTGCATGTCTTTGCCGGGAAAATTGTGCAACTTCAAGCAGCGCCCTTTCGTTGCCAGTGATAAATATTGTCGATTTCACTCCAAGTTGGACTGTCGCAAGTGTGTAAGATCCTTCAAAGTGTGTAAGCAGCTCAGGATTACGTCGAATCATGATGGTGTTTTTAGTGCACTTATTCCTTGTGGTTCAAGAAACAAGTGTACCGAATACGTTTTAATGATCCGATGCAAACGTGCACTCTTATCACACTTTTTTGCACTCTACGAATTTTGATAGTCCAATTTGGGATGAAGTGCGCAATAAATAAATGGACACGACTGTTGCACTTCCGCAAGTTTACCACGGCTGTCGCTTTTTGCTGTTGAGATTTTGTTTTGTTTTCATTGTGTGGGGCTACATCTTCACGTTTTATGTATCGTTTTAGCATCTCAGCACGTTGAATCGTCGATAGCCGTGTGGTGTACGCACGGGCCAACCAATCGTAAGGTTTTTGGCTCAACTCCAGGTTGTTGCATTTTTTTTGTTTTCAAATTCTGGTTTCTCGTAAGACAAATCTACGAATTTCAACAAGATTTCTTGTGGCGAATTTTCATTAGGAATATTTAAGTATTTCTATA
Source organism: Aedes aegypti (assembly GCF_002204515.2). NCBI lineage: Eukaryota > Metazoa > Arthropoda > Insecta > Diptera > Culicidae > Aedes > Aedes aegypti. The sequence goes on from NC_035108.1 coordinate 148,965,592, forward strand.
GTCTATTTTCCTGAGTGAGGGAAAGATTGACAATAAATAGAACAATAAAATCTTGCCATTTTTGTTGCAATGGAGCCTTGAGTAAGGTGATGCAATGAAGCATTGAATGGTGACCGTATATCACCCATAAATGCACATTTCATTGCTACAATAGAACAATGCTACATTGCATTCATAAAATGGAATTAAGGTATTAATGCACGCATATTGAAGAATAAAAGCAATGATGCATTGCACTCGTTGAATTAAAGTTAAAATACGGTAATACCTTAATGCTTGTGGTTACTTGGGCAGAATTCTATACAAGAGTTTTAATCAAGGATGCGGGTCTGAACATAATCAAAATATTCCTTACGAGCTGGGTCTATGGGAATCCTTTGGGGATTCTCGGTTCTTGTGACACTTCTGAAACATTTTAACGGATTCTTTAAGATATCTGCAGTTTCCTAGCGGAAACTGAGGGTTTTGGCGGAAACCTGAGAAAGTATAATTGGTTATTAGAAATTAGATTGCTTAGGCGTCTTATGATTTTCTAGCAGGATAATACAGATTTATAGTAATGTTTTGAGTAGTTCAAGCGAAATCTCAAATCAGAGGAATTTGAGAAGTGCTAGTAGTAATAATAATAATAAACTTTTGAAAATTTTCGAAATTACAAGCCGCATTTATGGATCACCTCATGCTTAAGTTTGCCCTTTTGACTGCCGTCAATCAATAATTATGAAATGCTTTACTTTATCGGAAACGTAGATTACAGCAGCAATTCTAAACTTAATGAATTTTGTCAAATTTTCTGCTAAAGTCTGAAAGTTATATTGATATATAATAAATCATCAAATTAAAAATATACATATATATATATATATATATATATATATATATATATATATATATATATATATATATATATATATATATATATATATATATATATATGCCGTTTTGCAATACTCAGTGTTTTATAAATACGACTTTGTAAGAGCTTAGTAATGCATTTTTTCGTATTCTTACACAGTTTTAAGGAAATGTCGAGTTCTTGAATAAAGGTCACTTATGCGATTATTGATTTTATGAGGCCCACTCTAACAAATAATGTAAATAAAACTTCCAAAAAATCGATGAAGATTTCTAGGCGTGAAAAATTTGTAAAACTTTTGCCACAATTAACATTACAGGGCTATAAATCCATAGCATGGTACAACCCTACGGAAAACTGCTTCGAAGTGAACCGTTCCGAAGTCTCGGGCCATATGATTTCATAAGGATCATGTAATAACATTCCAATGATATTTTCAAAATCAATACTTGAAAAATAACATTTGAAATATGGGTTCCGATTTTGGCACGGTTCCGTTTTTGGCAACTGAAAATTTCGACTTTGTTGCCAAAAACGGAATCCCACTGTATTTTAACAATATTTTTTGCATTTAACTTGATATAATTCGAAAATGGCTACTGCTTGAGAAATTTTTCATATAATTATTATGGCTAAGAAATATTTCAAGATACTTACAGTATCATCAGAACGTATTTATTTTGACAAAAAATTCAAAATTTTGAGAATCGACCGAAAGTTGTTCTTAGAAAAACTTTTTATAAAAAATTTCTCCATCTTGAAACTTTGTCCCAAACATCTGTTTACTATCAAGATTCTATGGTGAAAATTTAAAAAATATTAAAAATGGGGTTTCAATTAAAAATTTTAAAAGTTAAGTTTTATTTTTGATTTTTCTATGAAAATAAATAAAATATTTTTACAATGTAAATTTTTTTCTTATAGTCTAAACGGTTCACTACAACTTCTTCATAGAACAATTTCTCTAAAATCAGCAGTTTCGGAGTTGGAATTTTTCAAATAAGTTGCATGCAAAAATTTATAGGTCATTTTCAAAAGTTATACTTTAGTCAAAATGATCAATTTTTTCTATGGAAAACACTTATTCTACCATACCAAAAACATGTGCAAAATTCAATCCAAATCGAAGATGGTCACTGCCTCGGGCTGCAAATCTCGTTAATAAAGATAATAATAATAATAATAATAATAATCGAAGATGGTCGAATTCTGTGGCTGACCGATTTGACATGGAATCAGTCAGTCTACAGTCGACTCTCCACAACTCGATGTTCTATAACTCGATATATTCTATAACTCGATGGATTTTTCGGTCCCTTAGAATTCCCATACATCTTGCTCTCCATAAGTCGAGATTTCTATAACTCGATGTCTGTGTGAGGTAAATTTCCCTCCATAACTCGATATCTCTCTAAAAATCCTTTTTATACAGGGGAACATGGATCACTTCTTGTTTGGAAGTGAAGAAAGACTTGCAAGTTGTAATGAAAGTTGACAAAACCCGAAAATAGCATTATTGATTTTCAGTAAAAATAAGTGATTTCTCGAGAATTTTAAGAAAAGTTTTTAAAGTATGGTATTTTAAAATGCTATCAACAAAATAATATTGCTTTCTTACTAATGTGATCATAAAAGTATTGGAAGTGACGGATTTCACGCCAACTCGACAAAAGGATTGGCAGCACCCCTTCAGAATTCAATGAAACTTTCTGGGTGTGAAACTAAGATACTTTACATACTTTGATTTTTCAAAATCGATCTAGACTAACATTTGGAAAAGGTCAAAGTTTGTTTTACTTTTTTTATAAACCCGTATACCATGGCACAGTAGCAGTTCAGCTATTTATTTCAAAATTGATAAATTTTGTTAAACAAATTAAAAGTTATTTTTAAGTCAGATAGAGCTGCAGCTCATTATGAAAAAAAAATTGTCAGCTTATGTAATTTCAAGAAAATACATGGATTGGAAGCAGAGTGGCACTTTTTTGCCACATCCCACGGCAAAGGCCCCTGTGACGCTATTTGTGGCACTTTCAAGCGAATGGCAGAAAGAGCATGTCTTGCAAAATACTATGGAAACACAATCGCAACTCCGCGAGAACTATTCGACTGGGCAGTGAAACAAACTGATACATGTATCACCAAATTAAATTTCTGTTAGATATCTAATGAACAATATGTTAAAATGTTAGAGGAATTGGTGGAATTGTTTGATAAGGTTAAAACTGTCCCTGGTACCCAAAAATATCATTGTTTTATGCCGATTAGTGATACACAAATTGCAGCCAAACGGTATACCAATTCAGAGGATGAACCAAAAATATTCAATTTATTCGGTAAAGCCCAAATATACTGTAAATATTCATGTGCAGATACAACGTTTTAGGATATATAGCAATAATAAAAATAAAAACAAACCACGAGCATAATATTGACCCTTTCCAGACGCCTGTTAAGATTGGCTTTGACCAAATAAGAAATTAAATATTATTGTGATATCTTTCCAACCATAAAAACCCATCGGATTGTTAGACAGAGTTGGTTTTCTCATAAGCGGTATGGTGCGAGATCAATTGAATTTAATTAAAAAAAAAACCGTATAATTCCGTTTTATTTCTTTTAACTACTCCCAATAAAACAAATATAATCTATTTTGTGATTAAAACTCATTTATCACTTGAAAATATGATCATACTAGAATATTTAAAGCGAAATAAAAATAAAATAAAAAAATAATTTTGGACTTAAAAAATTCCATGTTAGACAAACTTTTTTCTCTAAAATATGCCCAATTTGCAATGTATGGACGACTTTTAGTAAATTTAATTACGAAACTTTTTGCTTAAGGATGATCAAAGCTGACCGTTTTTTTAAATCGACTTTAAAGTTTTGAATCATTTTTTTTCAGTGTAGAAAATGTTTTTATATTTTTTCAATATTTTTTTTCTAAAACGTCAGGAAATTTCACGACATTTCCCCATACAACACTTTTTTGTAGGTCTTACCGTGTTTGAGTTATACGGGTTTATAAAAAAGTAAAAAAAACTTTGACCCTTTCCAAATGTTAGTCTAGATCGATTTTGAAAAAAATAAACAAAACATGCAAAGGATCTTAGTTTTACATTCTTTTGACATCCAGAAAGTTTCATTGAATTCTGAAGGGGTGCTGCCAAACGCGTGTCGAGTTGGCGTGAAATCCCTCAAGTGAGCAATTCTCGCTGAAACCAGGCCACCATCGGCACCCATCGTTAGAATTCCAATTTTATGTCTCTGATCGCTAGTTTTCGATAAAACTTAAGGGTGGTCCTTTCTGTTTTCTCAAATTAGTGGACCCCTCGTGCGCCAGCTAGCTAAACAGTTTGCGAAAAAGGCCATTTTTTGATAAATATAGGGTATTTCTTCACGTGATATGTCTCATATTTCGCTTGGAACACATAACAAACTTAGTGGCATCGAATAGAGAAAGGATACAGCTTTCATTTAAAGTTAAAAAAAATTTGTCGAAGAATTATTCTAACATTATAAATCGCATTATAAAAGAAAATTCCTATTTAATAGCCTGTATTTATAACTAATAAAGCTGAGTATCAGGCTCGGTTCCGGTAGGGACGTTACATCAGGAAAATAAAGAGTAATAAGAAGAAGAGTATACGTAACCTTGTTTTATTGGTAGCCTCTGAATACGACATGCTACATGTGCTATCAAGGTGAAAAATCCATTCTACTAACTAAAACCAAGATGGCGTCAAAATCCAAGATGGCCGCCAGATTATTTCACTCAAAATAATACTCTTATTCTTCACTTGACTCGAATAAAACACCAACGATTGAAAACTTGTTTCTTTGTTGTTCAAAAAATAATGTTTGCATTGATTGTACTCGCCATATACGTCAAATTCGTAGAACATGATTTAGAAAATCGTTCATTTCATAGGGTAAATACCATTACTCACCTAGTTTCTGTAGCTTATCTTACGCAATTTTTCCTCAGCTTTCTGATGGTAATCTCAGAATTCAAAACCAGCGGTGCGCTAATGGTGAAAAAACGATTTTTTAAACAAAATTCAAGATGGCGGCCAAATTCAAAATGGCGTACGAGGGGTCCACCAATTTGAGAAAACAGAAAGGACCACCCTTAAGTTTTATCAAAAACTAGCGATCAGTGACATAAAATTGGAATTCTAAAGATGGGTGCCGATGGCGGCCTGGTTTCAGCGAGAATTGCTCAAGTATAGAAATTTGATCCTTTGATTTTAGGATTTTTTTTGTCGGTGTGTTCTATAACTCGATAATTCTATAAGTCGATGGTCCTTTGGATATCGAGTTATGGAGAGTCGACTGTATATAGTTATTCAATCCCTGAAAATTTGAGAAGTATCCGATTTAAAATGAATGTTTGGTGATCATTTTTGTGTGTCTCATTTTTCCGAATCCAGTATTAATAGCATTAAGAATCAGAACTATTTTTTTTAAAACCTATTAATTATCGCAGTTCTTGCTAGTTGCACCATTCGTTTGTATCATCTTAAACAGTCAAGCATCCACAACTGACAGTTTCATTTGAAAATAAGTTAAATTGAAGTTACAAACTTAAAATTATGAATGTTCCGTTGAAGAGTGTTAAAAATGTGTAATTTTTTCGAGCTTTACAATTTTCTACATTATGTTGTTACGACGGCGCGTCGATGTGCAAACTATAGTTTGATCATCGATTAACTGTCAAGATGTGGCCCACAACTCTAGGACGGGTCGATTGGTCATGTTTGCTTCAACGTCACAACAAGATCGTAAGAGAATGAATTGCAAGAATTGAATTCTGTTAGTAATCAATATATAATAGTTTGCCTAAGTGAAATTTACCAACTCTTATAAATTCGAACCTAATATTATTCAGATTACGGCTAAAGTGGTACGGATTGCTCAGAATCATCGAATTATACCCTATAACTAATTTCAAATTATTTCAAGGGTCTGTCAGCTAAATTAGGATATAACATTGCACCCTTACATGTGTGTAGATCTTTAAATGCCAGAAAATCTTCGCTTATTATATATACTAGTAAGGCAAACAAATGTTTTGAAATTTGTCACCATATTCACTACATAACGTTCATAGTAACAAACCAATCTTTATCATTTTTTGGATAACCTTTATCGAGGGTAACGCATTCAGGATCAACTTCACGTATACAGGTTAGTTTGTAATAACAAGATGTATGTACTTGGGAGAGATCTTCATCTGAACAATGTATAATACAGAGAAAAGGATCGCTCAGGATAAAAACTGCGAAGAAAACCAGACGAAAAGAAGAAAATAAGGAAACGTAAGTCAAATTCTGATTCATTTAATTATTACTTTACTAAAACAATGTATTGCCATTCGCAGGAATAGGGTAGGTGTACCAATTATGGATGCAATATGTCAACAGTAGTGATAAAAATCAAGTTTTCACCGCGTTTCTAAAACGTAATCATGACTTGTTGGTGTCAATTACTAGTTTAAAACCTTGCGAATCTGTTGATTTAAACAGTTTTAGTATTAAATTGACTTTGAACTGCTAAAAATTGATTTTAAAAAGCGTTGTCTTTGTACCAATTATGGCAATAGCGTTCCTAGCATTCGACATAAAAGTGTACCAATTATGGACTATCGAATATTTGCACGAAATGAATTCAAACGCCATCCAGAGCGAATGATAATGCAACGCTAATATGTAATGAAGTGATTGCTCATAAAACTTTCCAAAAATTTTGTGTTAAATAGATTTTAAATCAATTTATTGCAATAGGTTCATGGGAGAAAATTAATTTTCGAAAAGGAGTCGAAATGTAGTGTAAATGCAAATTATGATACAAAGCAGCATTAATGATCTCACATTACCTTTCTAGTGCCTAATTTTAACGAAAAAAAGAGGGAAAATTCAAAAATCGAGTGTCGCTGAAAACCCTTCTAAACCATGAAATTAGCATCTTCCGCTTGCGAACGTTTTCGAACGTGTGATTGAAAAATCTTAGTAATTGGGTACAAAACACGCAGATAATGCCTTACCAAACCGTCCCGTCGTGGAAGTAACCCGTGAAATAGCTTTACTTTTTTTATTTCACTGATCAAAAAATGTAAACAAACCGCCTCCAGAGTATTGCCATAATTGGGCTCTCATACACTCTTTGTACCATTTATCGACATAGTGGAAATAACACGATTTCCAACTTAAAACAGAAGATTTGTTTGCACACCAGCTACATTTATTCATTTGTTCTCACTAGGCATCATACATTCATCGGTTGAAGCAGTTTTTCCGGATGAAACCATACATTTCGTAACGGGTGTCCCTTAGCAAACTGCTGAGAAGGTGACATAAATGTGAGGTAAAATTTTCAAATGTTCATTTTACGAAGCTTATTGCACGAATGTTTTTTTCAAGGTTTAGTTACCATCAAAAACAAATAGTTTTATCATTTCTGTGAATATTAGCCGTTATATTCTAGTGAAACATTAATAAAAATCTCTTTTTGTTCCCACTATTGCCATAATTGGTGCGATAGCCATAATTGGTACTTCTACCCTATTTCAATCCTGTTCCAATAAACTGAATCAATTCTCGGAAACGTTTCCTTTCAGTACCTCCTCGTTGACGTATGTCAACAATGTTTATCGAGGAAAAATATTATAATGGACAATATTCTATAGAATCAGTTTGAAATTTATGTGAAACGAATATTTTATTTTCAAGTTGTATTGATTTCTTAAAGTGTCCAAAGTAGCTCCATTTTGAGGAAACATTTTTTTCGTCATCCAAGCACTCTGAATTTGTCTCATATTTTGCACATTTGTTACTCACACATATAACTTAAATGTATGCAAAAATTATCACCATCTATTCACAATTCTCAGAGCTTCAAATCCGCAAAGTTGAAGAATGTGAAAATAATGTAAAAAAAAGCCCCGTTTGACGGCATCCAAAATAGAATACTTGAAGGAATTTCTCAGATTTTTTTGGAAGAATTCTACGAGAAACATCGGTGAATGAACTCCTGAAAAAATCTTCTGAAAATACATACTTTTTTTTTCAAGAAAATTATGAAAAAGTACATACAGTAATACGAGCAGTTATACCGTGCGCCCCGATAATTTGAACGGATCCTCATGCAAACCATCGGGGTTCATTTATAAATTGAACATCTAGTCACCCTAGAACTGTGTTTCTGGTTACCTCTTTCACTGTTTTGTTTTGATTTTGCGTTCCGTTCCACAGTATTCCATTCTACTGTACTTCGTTCCATGAGCTAAATGACGTTTGAACCATTTTTAATCTGAACGATATGCAAATTAGCGGGGTACAAATTGAAAAGTGTTCAGATTAAATGTGATCAAACCAAAGGGGGTATCCGGTACTGTCATAATGCCACGAGGAATTAGAAAGAATGTTTGGCCTGATTCTACAATGAAATAAAACTTTATATTCTGTTTAAAATCCATGTTTTGTTTTTCTGTTTCCTGTTTGGTACATTTTCGGTCTCGTATTAGTCATTTTTTCAAGCTAGAGGTCTCTAAAGTTGCTATATTCAAGGCACTTTAACACTACTAGCCCTTCAGTGTGATCGATAGAGTCATTCTCAAAATAAATATTAAAATAACTAAGTCCTATTACTATATCTGCAGCGCACATATATAAAATGCATTTGAACCTAGTCGTAAACTTGTCGAGCAAGCTTTCGTTAAAGTTGAAAAAGTTACGTAAGAAAATCCTTAAGAACTAAAGAGGATGGTACTCAACTTGTTTTTTTCATGTCGTTTTTAATCTTTCCTTATCTTCTTGTTTCTCGTGAAGTATTCTGGAATAATAAAAAAATCTTTCAAATCATATGATGGGATTCCAAAAATATGTACTATTGTATTGATAATAGTCAAATATTTTAATAATAATTTCAAAACATGAATCCGACGTTGAGAGATGAAAGCAAAATATCAACCAACAGTGAAAAAGCACAAAAACTTGTAATGCATTTTTAAAGTGTGCAAAATATTAATCTAGATCTTAATAATGCAATTGAAAATCGATTCGCTGCTCAGTAGTTCAAAAATATTCTTACAAAACTGGAGGAGACAAACTTGCATATGTTATAATGATGTGTCCGAAATTTAAGTTTTTCTTCTGCACTTTTGTACTATTACAGAGCCTTCACCTAAATTTCAAAAGATCATTTTTTCGAATTGTTTTTATCCCTGTTAGCCATATATTCGTGAGCCTTACATCTGTAAAAAAATCAAGCAGAACGAACAACTGTCTGGCATTAAAATATCTATATATATCTCCCTTACAAAAGAGCCATATTTTCGTAAACTGAGGTTACATTTTGCATTTCCCATCAACGTGGATCATCTGCTTCTTTGAAGTGTATAGAGTGATTCCAAGCAACAGCACCAAAATTTGGTAAATTTTTTAATTCATTTTTTTCTATTGAGCTGAAACTTTGCACAGTTTTCCAGTTCCATCTAAATCGTCATTTTCCGATATCAAATCTTCAAGTTGAGTCACGACTAACTTTTCAAAAGGGTGTATGTGAAAATGGTTCAAAAATATTCAAAAAGCTGCACAGCAAAAACGGTTCGTTCGATTGTTAGACAACTAAAGAAACAAAGTTAGACAACTAAATAAAGATTCCAAAAAAAATACACACAGTAAAAAAAAAATTTTTTGCATTAAAAAACATAATTTTTGACACAAAAACTCAAATATCTCAAAACCCTATCGGAATACCAACGTAATTTTTTGAGGAAAAACGTCCATTATATTAGCTATCTACCATAAAAATTGGGTGATGGTAAACCAATAAACAAAAAAGTTATGACATTTCAAACATGTCACAATTTTCACATTTAGTAGAGAAAAAAAATTTTTTTTTCGGTGTAAATTATTACGGGAACCGCAGTTTGTTGCTGATTTTATTGCTAAGGGCCTTGCGTGTATTAAACAAGTCGTTTTCATATATTCATTAGTATTATGTATATTATATGTATAAATATTATGTATATGTATAAATATTATATGTATATGTATATATTTATAAATTAAAATGAACTAACAGATTACACGAACATAAATTTTTTTTTACCAGGGTATTTTTTTAGAGTATGATCGATGAGTTTCTAAATGTTATATATAAACTTTAAAAGTTTTGGATTTGGGTATGCGTTATGAGATCATGAAAACATTTTATTAATATTTATTTATTTATTTATTTATTGTTATTAAATTTTTTTACAATATCGAACACTTTTGCATCATTATCAGTACAGTTCGAGTATGGTTTTGCTTTAATTTTATTTTCTGACAATGGAATGAAACAGTGAAATTTTTGGGTTCCTTGGATCGTTTTCGCGTTATTATATTGCTCGCTGAGCTCTGATGCCGTTAATTCGTACTCTTCAGTAGTAGTAAAACAAAATGATAATTTTGTTAAATCCTCTTCTTTTCTGCGATTCGCCCAATCAAATAGTTCTTTTGCAGTTTTAATTGGATGCTCACGTTCTTTGGCTAAACTTGCTCTTGTGGCCATGCGCTTTATGGTTCCTCCAATAGCATCACAAGGACCTTTGCCATGTTGCGTAGCAAAGAAATGCCATTCTGCATCAATTCCGTACTTTGATTTAAATTGTCATAGGCTCGAAAAATTCTTACGGTTTTTGTACTGCGATGCTGCTCCATCAGACATGAAATATATCTTTCTGATTTCTTTATCCTTATCAATGCGTAAAAAGTTAATCATTTTGGCAATGAACAAATTTACAGATACTGAGTCGTGTCTTAAATCTTCGGAAATTACAATAAAACTAAAATGTTCAATTTGCGTACTTCCATTGAAATAAATAACGAATGGATGAATTGTAGCTTGTTGTACGTTCCAGTGATGGGACTGCACTTCATCTTGCAATACAAAGCTATAGTTTTCAGAAAAATCACAAATGACTAAAAACTCACCATCTTGTAATGTATTTTTCGTATTTTAAAAAAAGCGGGATTGCTCTGTTTTAATAAAGTCGTGAGGAATTAAACTTTCTAATTTCAAGCAAAAAAAATGACACAAACTCATCTTCAGGTTTTACAATAGTTTCTAGGTCACACCTATCCGTGGTCACCCATTGCTCAAATGATAACTGATCAATATAATTTTCTTCAAACTCAGCGAATAAAGTATTTTCCAATGATGAAGAATCTGGACAATCCGAACAAGATCGTAGAAGGCAATTTGATGTTGTATTTTCACACAAAAGACTACCAGTTAACATTTTAATATCCTTTGATAAATTGATTCTTTTCAAACTATGTAAGATTAGGTTAATATTTTCGTGTGTTGTGCACACACAAACATTATGTGTTCCTGAATTGGATAGAAGCTTGCATTGCCTTGGACGAAGGCTTGCAAATGAGGAAAAACCTACCTTAATATTTTCGTTAATTTCCTTGAAGCGTGTATACGCTTCTTTCAAAGTAGTCATCATTAATCGTTTTTGGATTGCTTGACGCTTTCCATCTTTTTTTACAGATACATAATCTTTTTGGCCAGGCATAGCTCTACTTACTTCATCGTCTTCAAAATATTGAATTATTTTTTCTTTTGTCTCATCTGTTAATGAAGTACTCGACCTAGCATTTTTGGTTGCAAGACAGTTATTTTTGAATTGTTTTGCCTCTTTTGCTGTATTTCTATTGGTTTTGAACTCATCAATGGCGTCTTGAATAGACCACGAGCTTGGCAGCATCGACAAAATCAATAATTTTTCTTTCCTTGTCGTGGCTAGATTCGAGAACCTTTCCTTCATATTCATAATTCCCTCATCGTAGTCTGTATTTTCCACATCCTCAGGTCCTAATTTGAAGAGGTTTTTTCGTACAGCTTCGTTGATTTCACGGTATTTTTTCTCGGGATAATTGACGTATCCCATCTTCGTCCATTTAATCGGAGTCACTTTTATTCCAGCTATCCCTTCGTTGAAGCGTTCGATGTTGACCTTCTGGATGCACTCATCTTCTGATTGATTTGTTGAAACAGATGTCGCTGATGGTACTGTGGCAAGACTATCTGCACTTGGTACTTCTGGTAACTCCTCAGTTGTTGTCGGTGCATCTAGTAATTCCTCAGTTGTTGTTGTTTTCGAACTTCCTGCAACCTGATCCACCGATGATGTACAGATTGCCCGTTTGTCAACGTTTAAACGGCAGGACGTACAAATGCGTAAATTTGTATTCAATGTAGACATTGGAGCATAACCAGCCGCTTTCAGTTTATCTATGGTGCCTTCGGTGAGATTTCGTAGCTCTTTCGAACACTTTTTTTCTGCAAACGGCCTGCAACAGTTGAGAAAGCGACTACTCATGTTGCTCGTTAGATTTTAATAAACAAAATCACTTTAAAGTTTTTACTGACTAGTTTGGTGTCGTTTGCTTGACTGAAGAAAAATTTTACAATTAAATCTTTTATAACCATAGTGGTAGTATATTTTTAGCTTTTTCGTGAGTATGTTCATGGTATGTACCTATCATGTTTTTGATGTTGTTGAAGTTACTCGCTTTCTCCCAAATATGATTAACAAAGTCTATTCTCTACCAAGGCGGGTCTATACCCAGGTGTAATCAGATTTTAACTTTGTGGAGAAAACCAGCGCCGAGAAAACCGACCTGCTTTACGTATACTAGATCACCTGGGTATAGACCCGTCTTGTTCTCTACGAGGTAAACTTTTTGCAGGTAAACTAGTCGTATACCTGTATAGAAAACTTTTTTTGTAGCTTTTGTCTTCAATATTAGATTTCTTATAGGTTTCTTTTATCAAAAGGTTTCAACACTATTGAGAGAATTTTTCTTCAGTTACGTACAATAAAAAATATGACACTATCAAGACTTTAGATCACAACACTGGATCGCGTCTAACTTTCTAATAGATGCTATAATAGTTATGAATAATTAAATAAAATATCATGAAAACAACTTGTTAACCTCATGTGGTACCCTTAACAAAAAATTCAGCAACAAACTGCGGTTTTAAAAAAATTAACAATGAAAAAAAAAAAATCACTAAGTGTCAAATTTGTGAAATATTTGAAATGTCTTAACTTTTTTGTTTATTGGCTTACCATCACCAAATTTATGGTAGATAGCTAATATAATGGACCGTTTTCCCTCAAAAAATTACGTTGGTATTCCGATAGGGTTTTGAGATATTTGAGTTTTTGTGACAAAAATGATGTTTTTTAATGCAAAAAAAAATTTTTTTTTACTGTGTGTATTTTTTTTGGAATCTTTATTTAGTTGTCTAACTTTGTTTCTTTAGTTGTCTAACAATCGAACGAACCGTTTTTGCTGTGCAGCTTTTTGAATATTTTTGAACCGTCTTCACATACACCCTTTTGAAAAGTTAGTCGTGACTCAACTTGAAGATTTGATATCGGAAAATGACGATTTAGATGGAACTGAAAAACTGTGCAAAGTTTCAGATATTTTTGAAATGGTCGATCAGAATCGACTTGCATGCCTCCGTGGAATCCCTCTATATGTTTTTGAGTTAAACTACTCTATGTGTTACTTTAAGTGTTTTCATTATGCCAAACATTCTTATGTGGGATAGCCCCATCTAAATAATCAAATCGGTCTCACTAAATAATCACAAATGTTCTACCTCTTCAGATTCATAATTGAAGCAATCATGAATGCAAATTATGCTACTCCACACAATTCGCCGTAAACGCGAGAAAACGAGAAAATCTTTCACTATATTGCGCGTGGCTAAATTAAATTTTTAATCCACCTCCCTGCAGGCACTCGAGTCACCAATTCGCTCTCCGACAGCGTCGGACTTTTCCGGATGGAGGAAGCATGTTTGTATTCTGTGCCCACATAGTCGGGGAGCCGTTCGGTGTCCAGTGAGAAATCGTACGTACCTTGACCACCTGTTACGATGAACCAATGATCGGTCGAGATGGCAACGATCCACACTATCACAGCGAGACCGATCAGCAGAGTGCAACCGAGCAGTATCCGTCGTTGCCGGTAGAATTCCTCCATTAGCGGTTTCCGCTCCTCTTCGCGGCCAATCGACGAAGTGGACATTTTTGTTCGCGAAAGCCGACGACGAGCAGCTTCACGATAGATTTACTTTGGCAAATTGGCGCTGATTGGCAGACGGCTTGAACACCTTCCGAGTGAGGTTTCTTTTATCTTCTCGATGGGTGATGCTCACGCGTGTAAACGATTTTCACCTTCTTACTCGTTAGAAGTGTATTGGGGGGTGTCTTCGTCGTGACCCACTTTTATCACAAACTTTTTGACTTTTTCTTCTATTTAGATGCACTTTGTTATAAGCAGCATGCACACAATGTAGGAAATCACTTTCGAACGCTCTTATTCACTAGCGGTGGTTGTCGAAGATACTTATTTTTAAACACTCAAACTTATCTCATATCACATCATCCGTCGCTTCGTGGGTTGAAAGTCACATTTTCATAATAATTCTTCTTATTGGTGGTTCTAACTGTAGTTGTAGCTAATCAAAACCAATGCTTTCCAAATGATACATACACAACGTTTTGAACTCGTAAACACAATTATTTTCACGTATTCTTTCTGAAAAGTACTATAGATAGAATTTGAACAACTCAGTTAGTATTATTAAAAGTCGAGCAGAACAGGTCAAAATGTGCTGTTTTCGTTTGGAATGCAACGAAGAAAAATTCCCACAGGACATCACACATCTGAGACCAGTTGAAATTGATGAAAATATAGATAACTTTCCCCCTAAATTTATGGGACAAGTCAGAAGCGCTGTAAAAATAATCCTCGAAGACAATACAACCGATACGTATGGGACGAAATCTGTTGATTTTTCTGCACGACACTTTCCGTCGAAGTGAAATGATTCATTAGTGCACCGAAAGATTTTTCTGCAGACAACAAGATACAAAATATTTTGCTAGATTATGTGTGAGGATGATGATACAGCACTCGATCACTTTGATACAATGTTATTTCTCACACTCAAACGACAAATGCATAAAATTCTGCTCCCAAAATAAGCACCAAATTTAGCGCCGATTTGAATGCTAATCAAGTTCGCCATTCACTCGCACGCCATCGTCGCCGACTTTCACGCACGCACGCACGATTCAAACTGATCCGAATCACAACCAAGATGAGTAGCGGCTGAAATTCTCTCTCAGCGTTCTGGTGCGGATATTGTGTTCAGGAAACGAAGATTCCTCGGACGCGGTGGATTGTTATTGGAGAGTTCGTGCGCAGTCAAAAAACGCGCGTATTCTTCGGGAACACTAACCGAATCTAATGAGTTTGAAAAAATGGGAGAGATTTTAGCGCACCATGATTATCTGGTTGCCTGCCGTTGCTGCTGCTACTGCACACCAACCAACCGACTATTACTGTTTGGCCCAGATCTCAGACTGAAAATAGAGATTTTCCCGGCAGCCACTGTTGTGGTGTAGAATCGCCATCGGATGGGCCTTCCGTCGCCTGTAATGAAACAAAAAGAAATGTTTCGAATCAATTCACCTAGCAGTTGAACTATATCTCTGAGCTCAAGCTTGTTGAATCCATTCACCTAGCAGAGTTGAACGAAATCTCTGTACACAAGGGATTGTTGAAACAACACTGACATATTTTCAAATAGAATTGTTGAGGATCATTTAAATGGTTTCTAAATCTTCAAAATGATATATTGAAATTATCAGCATATTTCTACCGCATCAATCTTGGAAGATGTTATAACTCTTAACGATCCATCTTGAGATCGTCTGCTTAGAGAAGCTTACAAGAATTTTAGGTGAGAGATCAACCACAAAATGCGTTCAGCTGTTGCACTCAGACGTTTCATGTTAGCTAGCAATTAGGGACCATGAATATTCGCAAAATTTGTTTTAGTTTAGTTTTTCATATTTTCAAAACCATTTTTTCATTCAAAATTTTAATCAAGTTCCATAAAAATTCTATCATTGCACTGCACTTGTTATCTGGAACGCAGAAAAATAGTTTTCATGAGAATACTTAAAATTTGAACAACATGTCGCGACATAATTAGTTTTTGATTTTTGATGATTGCTGATGTTTAAATGATGAATTCTTAAGGCGAAGTAGGCCATCATTGAAATTAACACGCGGAATTGATGACTGCTATATCATCTCACAATTGCTAATTAAATAAAATCATCTAGTAGTGCACTGACTTAGCTGAAATAGTATCAACATACCTTTTGCATGTGAATGCACATGATGATACTATTCCGAGTCAATATTAACTATGAGGGCTGAGCTTTACCACTTTGAAATTGTGAACTGCAAAGCCAACATGGCTGCCAAAAAGAATGACGGGCTACTTAGCCTTAAGTCTTAACGTTTAACGTTTGGCATAAATCAGATTCATACAAGCATAGGTAGCATTTCAAAGAAGGCATATAATTCTCATTATGCCAAACATCCTTATGCGAAACGTCTTTATGTGAAACGTTCCACCCCCTAGTTTGGTATCAGTGCTTCTCAAACGTTTGGACTGTCGCCATCTAGAGGCCAATACATTTTTGTAATCGCCCCAATTTTACATTAAACATATACTGTACTGAAGCTTTGACCTACACCGTGTCATTGTTAGTTTTCTCCCAATGTCGGTTCTATGAACGTCGGTTTCCCAAACTGCACTTCTGTAAATGCCAGTTCCGCTCTTTCTCGAATATCCCATTGACCCGAAACGTTTTTTCACTCGTAATTATCATATCAGAGGGGTATTCCTTAGTCTATTGATACTGTCCGCTGCTACAAAGCAAAGCTACGATAAAGCTGTCTGGCGCCGATTCTCGTTGGTCCAGGATCTATTCAAAATAGAAATTTCCTTGGCTTTAACAGGGTCTTTTCATAATACATTCGTTGTGTACCTGTCCCACAATACAATGAATGCGAAAATGACAACCTTGACAAAGAAAGCCTTCAGTTAATACCTAACTGTAGAAGTGCTCATAGCTACATACACTAAGCTACGAAGCAGGCTCTGTCCCACTGGAGATGCTGCCATGAAGAAGTAGAAGAAAAGTCGGTCTTGTGACGTCACACTAGGACTTCCAATGGTATAATACTATCCCAACGAATGTTAACCTACATAAATAATCTATGATAGTTTGCTTTTGTGAACTACAATTTTATACCTATATACTGCAGCATTTTGAAATAGCTTCGGGTTCCGAAGTCTTATAGTTTATTCAAGCAACTAGCATTTGAATCAGCTCATACAGGTTGTTCATGTTAGATTGGTATTTCAATCGAAATAATAAAAAAACTACTATTTTATTTTGTCCAACGTTTTGTTTCGTTCGGGATATTCTTCAGGGACTCATTAGGGATAAAATAACCATATTTTTTTAATTTTAGCCAATCCAACATCAACTAGAAACTCTGATGTACTTGAATTATAAAAAATTAAAAATAAATGAAATGACGATCCATAGGACTATTGAAAAATTGCTTAAATTAACGTTCAAAATAAAATATCTTAAAATTAACTTGTCTATCGTGTTAATTTGTTGTTTCATATTTATTTTCAATCCTCCCCCTCGTACCTTCCAAGTGGTCTTGGATATAAAAGTATTAGCCTTACTTGACAGAGAGCAGTCAATTTGTGGGCTTCGTAGCCGTGCGGTTAGTGTCACCAAGGCATTTAGCCGCATCGTGCTAAGAAGTGTGGGTTTGATTCCCGCCGCAGGCCGAAAAACTTTTCGTGAGGAATGTTTTCCGCTGGGCGTTGCATGCTTGTCCATTGTTTAGTGTGCTGCTTCCTTCAAAGGGCTTAATAGCCCACTGAAAGCATTAAGGTGTAGTCTCTTTAAAAAAAAAATGATTGACGTACTAGTGCCACCAAGCGTGTCTAATGATACCTAATGATCAGGCTTTAGGGCATTTGGACGAATAATGTTTTGGATTGATTGAAAGTACATTCGGTCGAATGGATGTTTGGTCGAATGAATTCAAAACATTTTATTAGAAACATTATTCTTTGGAAAATTGTTGGATTCCAACAGCATTTTCAGCATGATACCACAGAATTCCTAGCAAGGATAACCACTGAATCTTCGCAGAATTATGAGCAGGATTCTGAAAAAGTTCAAGAGAGACGGACTAGCATGGAACGCCCAGTGGCACAATTGGAAAACATTTCTAACGAAAAGTTTTCCGATCTGAGGTGGGAATGTTGGGCGAGATTCTAACGACTTCATAGGCTCAATTCCAACAGAATCATTTGCGGAACTATTACATAATACTAGTCTAGCTTTTGGCAAAATGCTTAGCGGATTTCTTACACAATTATGAAAAACAATCTTATGAAATCGGAGATAACAGTCTAATAGAGTTTAGGACCAGGTCCTGACGAGATCATAAGCACTTATTCGGGCAAAACATTTATACAATTTTTTAAGTGTTTGTTCCAGACTTCTAAGCAGGAAGATTCTTAGATTTCTTTGTTGTTTTGTTTTTTTTTTTTCAATTAAATCAAAAGAGTTCTTACCAATTTACATTCGTTTGATTTTTCGAACCTGTTGGGAGTCGCTTGTATACTAAAAAAAGGCCAAGTATCTAAGAAAATTCCCATGATTTACCACTGGCTAAATCATTAAGATTGAGTAGGTCTGTCTTAAAGGAATCTTACTGGGACTTTCATGATATTTTTTTGGCAAAACGATCTTCGAGAGTTTTTTGGAGAAAAAATAAACAAGATTGTTAATGAATCTCTTGAAACATCTTCGAAATCATATTAGAGTGAATATTTCTCGATATTATATCCAACTTTGCACAAAAAAGCCACAGTGAAATCTCTAGGTGAGTTAGACATGTTTGCCATAGAAGCGTTATATGTATGTATATATGAAGCGTTATATGTTCCAAACAGGCCATTCCAGGACAAGACATCCCGGGATTTGATGAAATTTGTGATTTTCCGTTTCCTGGGATTCAAGTTCCGACGTCCCGGGATTCCCGAATGGAAACCACTAAATTTCAATGCAAAACAATAACACTGTTTTCGGATTCAAACCTTACTAGATAAAATAGAAAAGCATTATAGAAAAAAAGGAATAAGTATGTAATTTTTTCATGAAAGATCAAATTATTAAATAAATGAAACATATTTTAAAATGTATTAGTGCAAAGCTTATATTGTTTTTCTTTTCAACATTGTAAGCTTAAGCTTAGAACGCCAATCTAAAGGTACATCTAATCTTCAGTTAATGAATTTCGATAAACAATTAACTTTTAGCATGATCCACTGAAATATACCCCTTCTAGCACTAAACTGAATAGCGCCTTCCACTTTTTCACTAGCGCTGCCTTCCCTTTACGTTAAACCTAATGTCGGAAGTAGTGCGCTGTATAGATCATCTGATGTTCATATGTTGATATTTTTTTTAAATGTTTCCACGAGTTGGAACATAGTTTTCCCGGCTTTTCTTTACGAATTTTCTCAACGGTGGAAAACTTTTTCCAGTTAACATTTTTTCTATTCCTTAGAAAATTTGCTTTCATTTTCATAGAAAAAAAACTTCGTTTCTATGATGCTTCGTTCTTGAGTTATGATTTTTCAAAGTAAGTAGTGTGAGGGGAAAACAAAAAATTTCCAACTAAGTTTTCCGGGAAAATAGGCGACCCTGAATTTTTCTCAATTTTTTTTTATTCGTATATTGAGCCCTGCCTGTGGAAAAAGTTTCATGAAAATCTGAGACCTTTCGGCTCAAACCCGTACGGAAATAAAAAATCCCCAATATGTGAAAATGCTTCAAAGTCCAATAACAATTGAAAGGCATTTTTTGTGATCAAATGAAGTATCATCAGTCATTATAGTAAACAAGACACAAAATAATCTGCAAGGGGTCCTCCATGAACCACGTGATTATATTTTTGGTAGTTTTCATCCCCCTTCCCTTTGTGGTCAACTCTTCAAATTTTTATTTTTATTTACATGAACTGTAACCTTTGAGCAGACCCCCGACACCCCCCCCCACACCTAAAATGGAATCTATGACATTTTGTCGAAAGACATTTGGTCGAATGACATTTAGTCGAATGACGTTTGGTCGAAAGTACATTTGGTCGAACGGACATTTCGTCGAATGGACATTTGGTCGAAAAGGTTTAGTTGCAACAGAAAGAATATGATATTTAATCGAACCAACAATTCGTGGAAAGGATAGGCCTCGAATCTAAATACTATCGAAACAAAGTTTAACGTTTAGTCTGACTACCGTCGAGAGTAGCATTTTGTCGTTAATACAAGAGTGGTTGAATAAATGATAAAGAATTAGCCAATTTACCAATAATCTATATGCGATTAGCAAAATGTTGATATTCAATTCGAAGGGTGCTCTTCCAACATATTGATCAACCTATTGCGTTTTTCATGTTTCATGCTGCTTTGTTGTTCAAGTAAGTTCTAAGATTCGAGATAAGCTGATCCTAAATGGAAACAAGCCGACTTTTGTCTACTCAGTCAACTCGTCTTCCCTTACCTGATACAAAAAGTTAGCACAATTTTCATTTTTAATAATACAAAGCTTCTGCAAACTCTGTTATTCTTCCGAGGTCATCAACATTATCAGCAAAAGCATATATTTGGTTAAGGAATGGTATTAAGCTGGAAGTCACAATAAGCCAATTGGCCATAAGTAGAGTTCCCGACACCTTAAATTCACTTCGCCATGAAGGTTTTCCTTAAAGTAAATATTTTCTGCCGTATTAATTCTGATTTCCACATTAAAAAATCTTACCCACGTCCGTGAGCTGCAAGACCCGAAATTCAAAAAAAGATCCCGAGCACTCTCTCCGAATGCTTCCATCAGAGGAGCCGATCTTCATTACGAAGAACGATGACATTTCAAAAGAATAATAAACAAAGAAAACATTATGTTCACATCGTTGAGTAATAAAATAACTCGTTGAGCAGTTTTTCAAAGAATGATGATATTTTAAAAGAATAATAAATTCACTAGAGCTAAATATTTCAGTCAATGTACTAAAAAATTCATTTGAATAATCATTGAAATCCTGGATTTAAGCATAACTTCACATTAAAAAAAATGTATGAAATTTAAAAATCAGACTATTAACTGTCCCATTTTTAATTCAGCAACAGTTAATGATTCAGATGTTTCGATAGAATACGTTATCTTATCAACTTTCCAAAACTTAGAAAACTTTAATCAATTTTATCAAATGATCTTTCAAAGCATTTCAAAATAGGCTTTCAACCAAATTTGGGTTCAACTTAACATCATTCGACCAAAATAAATGTTCCGAAGCCATTCGACCAAATGTCCATTCGACCAAATGTCCTTTTGACCAAATGTACTTTCGACCAAATGTCATTCGACCAAACGTCATTCGACCAAATGTCATTCGACGAAATGTCCTAAAGCCCCTAAAATGAACACGCAATTTATGGACGGTTCCATAGTATAGTAAAGGGGTTGTTCATATACCTCAATATATCTGGAGAGATAGCTGGTGGATGGTAGAATCACTAAAATCGCTTATTTCAACCATTCATATCAAATATTCCATCATTTGCTATACTTTAAAAATCGGGAGGGTTTTAAAAGGGGGGGTTGGGGTGCCCATGCAAATCTTAATACAACTCTTCTTATTTAATTTCAAGTTTAAAACATAATATGGCATATGAATTCTGCTGTCCTGAAAATGAAACACTGTGTCGAGTTATTGATAAGATCAGAATATATTTTAAAAATGACCTGGGGCAGGCACGAAAATTCTGAAAACGCCATTATTTTTGTTTATTTTTATATTTTCAAGCCCGGGGTGTCCGGTCTCTGTGCATTCAGATCGACTTTTTTGTGTCGAACTGTGTTATGAACTGCAGTTTTTTTTTGTCGATTTTTCGTGCGGTACGTGCATTTTAATGGGCAGTGCTACGTTACGGTTCACGCTATTGTTCATTATTAGAGGAGCGACGGATTCCAGAGGAGTTTCAAAAAAGGAATTTAGTGAGTTTGTTCTGATTAGCAGCGCATGATCACAACGCGTAAATATTAACCATTTGTCGAGCAGAACGTCTACTGAACGAATTCTATGGCACTACCCTTTCCACCAACATTCTCTGCATCTTTCTTATGTAGGTGTTCAATAGCCTGGGTCACGGTTATATGAAAAATTTAGATTCTCACTCCAGTTCGTTTTTTGGATTGCATTTAGGTCCCATAACAACTGTGCAAAATTTCTACAAAGAAAAATCGCCAGAGATCGCCCATTGTCCTCTATAAAAGATCTCGATAGGTATTTTTACGATGAATAACATTGCCGAAGACCGCAAAGCAATCCGATGCTTGTAAAATATGTTATTTAGCATAGACTATTCGGAAATTTGCCCGATTTTGCTATTATTGTTATTCCTTTACGTGTTAATCAACGTCGCCTTGCCAATAGGTGTTCATTGAATAACTTTTTTTTTCACAAGTGTCGGATTGTTTCGCGGTCTTCGGCAATATTCTTCATCGTAAAAATACCTATCGAGGTCTGTGTTCAGAATTTTTATAGAGGACAATAGGCGACCTCTGGCGATCGAGCTAAAATTTTGCACAGTTGTTATGGGGCCTAAATTCAATCCAAAAAGTGGACTGGAGCGAGAATCTAAATTTTGTCCCACACTAGTGTTCAATCAATCATCCTTTCCCATTCCCCAGCTTTCGCAAGGACGTGGCCAAGACAGCTCTAGATTATTGGAGGATGCGTCAATCTTGTCTAGGAGTTAGAGGTTAGTCCTAAATTTCGGACTTAGGTAACGGACGGGAAGGAGGCAACCCTCATACAATGGTCTAGCACTGTACCACCTACGAATTTGTGCGAAATGCTTAATGCTAATGCTATGCTTATGAATCAATTTTGTAGTTACTCTACTACGCCGATGTTATGTACCAATTCTCGTATAATTCATGATAACACCCTAAAAGCAATGGGTAAATGTGTGTAGCTTGACGATGTTTTTAATGTTTTTTCGTCTTTTAGCTCAGAAATAATAGGCTAAATACGTGAAATTTATGTTATGATATATTATTTGTATGTTATGATATCTAACAAAAAAAAGGTGATTCCAAAACCATTCTTCAACATCTGTAAGCTCTGGTAATCGCAATGCTTTCACCAGCTCATATGACACTAACTTGTGCGATGAGTAGATACAGTCTATTTAATTCTCCTCTACCTCATATGTATGTGCAAGTGAATGAATTGATTTGTATACTGGCAATAATAGACACAAAAGCCTAGGTTTCCGTTTAGTGGTATGAATTGTATTGTCTTTGTATTAACTTACATGTACAACTTTTGTTAAACTATACGATTATTGAACTGAAGTCCCATTTTCATCCCTTGTCCATCTGTATTTTGTTTAATGGAGAAGGTGATAGAAACAGATATTGGAAAGTGGAATGTGACAACTGGAGTACATTTTTTTAGTTTAGTCGTTGGATAATTCATTTTGACTTTTGCCAAATGCGGACAAAGTTTGAAAAGTGATAAATCCATGTATTCTGGTGGGAATAAAACTTTCTACTTCTCAATCCCTCGACACTTTGTCGACACCTCCTCTACTCCTTGAACCCAGACACCTTCAGCATGGCTTTGCTTTGTAGCAAGGACTCCAACCACTCGGCTACGGAAGGCTGACTACGAGCCGGTCTTAGGGGCAGGAACCGTCACAATTTGAGAACTTTCAAAATCAATTTTTGGTCAAAATCATTAAAGTTTACATGGAAATGTGTTAACTGTATTCTATTCTCCAACCGAAACACTGTGGACACAGTTTGCTTCAATTAATTCTTGTTTTGGTCGAAAACAACTTAATTTTGTTCTTTATGTGTTCAAAAGCAACAGTTTTATTTCAGTGTATTTGTAAGTGTGGTAATGAGTATTAGTTCTGGGATAGCCGCGATCGAAAAATATTTCGATAGAATTGTTCTCTTGGAATATTTTAATCCATTTAAGAAATTAATCGAGCCTGCCTAATGAATGCCGACCACTGTGTAAAAGAGTGATGCAAATTTTGAAATTACAGCTCCCCCATGCTTAAACGAGTTTGATTATGATAAACAGCATCCTTCCGAAGTTTGAAATGGTTCGGAAGAAATTTGGCTGTGCACATGATATTTCAAGTTTATATGAAGATTACTAAGAAAACACCAAACTTTTGTGCTCAGTCCTCTATCACTTCGTTATCAAAGGTATTTAATGGAAAAGTGAACAAACTCTTCTCATGTGAAATCCTCCCAGCTACAAATTTGCCGAAGACCACATTTTGATGGGACGCAAGGATAATTTGTTATAATTGATAACAAGGTCTAAATCATGATTAGAAGAGAGTTGTAGCTGTGAAGATTTCACATGAGAAGAGTTTGTTTACTTTTCCACAGATTATTATAACGACCAGTTAAAAGACTGAACACAAAAGGTTGGCCTTTTCCACAGTGATTTACATATAGACTTCAAATGGCGTGTACACAACCAAATTTCTTCCGAATAACTTCAAATTTTGGGAGAATAGTTTAAAACTTAGGGGAGTAAAAACATTTTAATTTGCATCAATCTACTGTAAATACAATTATCAAATTATTTACAAAATTGACTCAACCTCAACTATTAAATAAGTTTTTAAATTATTTCCGATACAGTTCTTAAGATAACTGACAAATTGATTTATAAAGGTATTAAACACTTTTCTACACTATCGATTCTAACCACGTGAAAGAAAATATCATATTCAACTTACGCTTTCTCTGCTTCTTAAATTTCTTTTAATAAACTCGCATTTATCAGCTCAGCACGTCTTTTGAAAACTCTCATTTTTCAGATCTCTCATGCTGCACGTGGAAACAGTTTTACAGCTCATCATCCAGCCTCATTGCCACCCACTGTGAGTAGGTTTATTGAAAGTGTGGACCTTTGATGAAAGGTTTCCTGACTTTCCATGTTTTCTTTCCTCTGTCTGTCCATTTTTTTGCAATGACTCACAATTTCCTGACGTCAAGTGTACGCGTGCCGAGTGCTAAAGTTCGTGAAAAAATCTGTTTAATTTTAAACGCATCCCCTGATTGATGTATTTACTTCCCGTCCGACGTTACGTTGAATTATTTGGTCCAAATTAACTTTCACTGGACGGGTTGGCAGTTTTTTTTACCATTCGTCTAGCAAAAGGTTTGTACACTAAGTATTTGAGCTGTTTCACAGTGTTCTAGATCTGGAAAATGTTGGCAAAAATGCCACATTCTTAATATTTTTCTATGTTTAGCCATGAAAACTAGTTTGAAGCATAATTCAGAATCGCATGCACTATTTTGGACATAGGGTAGGTGTTATGGACATAATGGTTCCCTATTTCGCCATTCGTGATAATTTGATTATTTTCAAAAAAAAAATTCACTCTGTGTGTTTTAGTAGTTTGATATCGAATGAATCTTGATGTTAAAACATTCAAAAATATTCTAAATGTGAAATATGGTCAAATAAGGAACTACTGTAGCTATAATTGGTACACTTTCCCTAATCAACTAATTTTCATGGAAAAAAAAATAGAAAAAAATTGCTGTTTTTCATATATATATATATACATATATATATACATATATATTTTTTTTAAACTGCGAGTGGAATCAATCGTCCAAACTTGATGGAACACATTTCATAAATGCTCGTATGCCAAGCTATCTTATATTGTAGATGAACGTTGGACTTTGATTTTCAATTTAAAACTCTATTAGGAGTTAGGATTTTTGCTAAGTTTATTAAATATTTGAACTCTGTGTATCTTAAGATATCGGCGAGAATGCGCGAAGAAAAGCCGACTCGAATTTTCCTGGCAGCTCGTGTGTTTGGTGCAGGGATTGAAACGAGTGGCGGAAAACCACATGTTTGATTTCTATTAATAGCAGTTTGGTGTGTTGTGTTTTACTTATTACAATCGTGGGAATGATGTTTTGCTTACACAGTGTGCGCGTCGAATGCGGAATCGTTTTGGGTGCAGTTTGTTGCTTGTTTTCTGTCGTCGTGTGGTTTTGTGCGGGGATTCGCAGACTTCTGACCGAGCAGTTCATGTGATGAGCGATTATCACCGTGGAGGTGCGATTAACGTTCGGCGTGGGAAAGGTGTCGAAATTTCAGGATGAGAATGGAGCAGTCATGAAAATGAGCAATGGGTATTACCATTGATTATTGTATGTTTTTTTTATTCCTAATTCCTTTATTAGAATCATTTAAAACATCACATTCATTCCTTATAACTAGGTGTTCTGTGTTCGCCAACACTATCATCTTAATTTGATAAAACTAAATTAAGCTTTTATTATCGTAGGAGTTCAGAATTTTTACAGAAGAGTTGATTTCACCTGCTTGTAAGAGAAAATAAAACAATTTCAATTAACTTTTTCTAAAGATAAAAGGCATTTATCTTAGCAATAGAAGATTGCAACAATTATTGTCTAAAATTATTTATTATTTTATTTGACATTTGTTCCAATGTTTCAACATTGGATATTATATGTCACTCATTAGTACTATACCAGGGAGGGAGCTTCAGAATCATTTTTAGCTTTTTTCCTGGTATTACAACCGCTAGTCCATATTGGTACAGCATACAACATGGTTGACCTGAAAATTTGTTTGAATATCAAAAGCTTTTTCTTAAGACAAAGTTTTGATTTTCTTCTAGTAAGGGGATAGAGAAATTTTACATATTTATTACATTTGGCTTGAATGCGCTCAATGTGAATTTTGAAAGTTTAATTCATATCTAGCAATTTATTGGAACCACTCTCATCGTGACAACATGTCTACTTGAAGGTTTCAAATAAAGAGCTTTTGGTTTATGTGGAAATATTATAAGTTGAATTGTGGAAGCATTAGGATGAATCTTCCATTTTTGCAAGTATGGAGAAAAAAATCCATTTTTTTTGCAATCGACTACAGATGACACGCAGGCTTCGTCCTTTGGCAAAGAAGCCTGTGCTATCCGTAAACAAATATTTTTGCAGTCCCAGAGGTAAATCAAGTAAATCAGATGTGAAAATATTCTATAATATTGGCCCCAAAATGCTGCCTTGAGGAACACCAGCTCTTACAGGAAGTCTTTCAGATCTGGAGTTCTGATAATTAACCTGAAGTGTACGATTTGACAGATAACTTTGAATTAATCTAACAATGTGTGTTGGAAAATTAAAGTTTTTTAATTTTACAATCAAGCCTTCATGTCAAACACTGTCGAATGCTTTTTCTATGTCTAGAAGAGTAAGACCAGTAGAATAGGCCAGGAGAAGTGGATGAACTTGTCATAATTTTCCTGTCAATTTTCATACAAATTCTACTTTTTCTCTGCTATAAATTCACTCCAGGTAAACCCCCTGGCCTATTTTTTTTGTTCGGAACATAAACCACTGCGAACAATATTTGATCTATTGTATTATATCCTACGACTGTGCACAATGAGCATTTATCGGTATTGGCGATATCATTTTGATTCAATATCGGTATCGGCGATAAATCGGATTTGAAATTATCGGTATTGAACCGATATCCGATAATTTCAAAAAGATGGGTGTAAAAGCAAATTGACAATTTTCCATATTAACTAGTTGTAGTTGCGACATGCAATCAGGGACGTAAATACTCAATCTACCCTCGCCTACATTGATACTTGCTGGGTAGAATCTTCGTTGATTTTTATTTGTTTTTGACAACACAACAAAGATTAGCAAAGCGCTTGCGCAAGATTTTCAGTTTCCTTTTAACCTGCTGCTACTCAACCGCTTTGTGATAATCGGAAACAAAAAATGATATTCATTCTAACTAGCTTGACTTTTATACATTCCGCTTCGGGAAATTGTAATTTTTGCACGAGGCACACTAAAGACGCGTCAATGTAATCGATTACGTGCATCGGATCGTTCATTACCCGTATAGCAGCATATTTTTTAATTAATATGAACCTCATTGATAATCAATTTTCTAAAACTGACACTCTTCTGCTTCTGATAATCAAAAACACCAACGACATACGGGCATCGTTGTTTGTTTTGCCAATCTACTTTTGTGCCATCTTCATTGGTACAATCATATTGGTGGTAGTGCGGTTACTTTGATGATGGCATTAATGTCGGTGAATTGAGTATAGTGAGCATGATTTTTTTCGTCCCTGCATGCAATTCCCAGAGGGCATCGTGAATTCCATTCAATCAGTTTCATTTCTTCATTCTGATCATTCTGATTATCGGACCGGAAATTGTTTTATCGATATCGGAAAATATCGGGTCATGAGATATCGGATATCGTATCGATAATATCGACCCGATAAAATCGATATTATCGATAATATCGATATTTGCACAGCCCTAGTATATCCCGTGTCCTTTGTGTAGTGCATGTCGTTTTACTTTGTCACCCTGGCCTATAGCCTTGAGATTTGTTGGAACGGATCAAATTTGTTACACGTAAAAGTTGATGAGTGGTCAAATGTCCATGGCGGAATATGAACTGTTCATTGGCAAAAAATGAACTTTCATTGATGTGAACCACCATTCTGTTCAAAATGACCTTTTCAAAAAGATTACTGATGGATGAAAGCAAACTGATTGGACGATAGCTAGAAGCTTCTGCAGGATTTTTGTCTGGTTTTAAAATTGGTACAACCTTAGCATTTTTCCATTTGTCAGGAAAATATCCTAATTGAAAACATTTGTTAAATATATCAACTAAGAATGATAAACGACTTTCTGGAAGTTTCTTGATGAGGAAGTAGAAAATTCCATCATCGCCAGGAGCTTTCATTTTTTTGATTTTTTTTTTTTATCAATAGTTGCAACTTCTTCCAAATCAGTCTCCCAGAAATTTTCAAAAATGTTCTCTTGATTGAGAATATTTACGAAGTCCTGAGTAACTTAATTTTCAATTGGACTTGTAAGTCCTAAATTAAAATTGTGCGCGCTTTCAAACTGCATTGAAAGTTTTTGAGCTTTTTCGCAATTAGTTAGAAATAATTTGTTTTTCTCTTTCAATGCCTGTATTTGCTTCTGCGATTTTTTTTTCAACTTTCTGCAAATCCTGCCATATAATTTTCATAGCAGGATCGTGAGTGTGTTGAAATTGCCTTCTCCTCACGTTTTAAGACGGATCAAGAGTTTAAGATCTTCGTCTATAATCACGGATTCAAATTTTACACATTTTGGAATTGCAATGCTCCTGGCTTCAACAATGGAATTTGTTAAAATTTTAAGAGCATTTTCAATATCAAGTTTTGTTTGTAAAGGAATATTAACATCAAGATTAGAGTCAATATATGTTTCATACATATTCCAGCCAGCTCGAAAATAATTGAAAGTGGAGCTGATAGGATTGAGCCCGTGAAGCGATTCACGTTGAAATGTAACAGGGACATGATCAGAATCAAAATCAGCATGAGTAACTAATTGGCTACAGAGATGACTAGAGTCGGTTAAGACCAAGTCAATCGTAGATGGATTTCTAGAAGAGGAAAAACATTTAGGGCTATCAGGGTATTGAATTGAGAAATATCCTGAAGAGCACTCATCAAATTAAATTCTGCCGTTGGAATTATTTTGAGAATTATTCCATGACCGATGTTTGGCATTAAAGCCACCAATGACAACAAATTTTGACTTATTGCGAGTCAATTTTCGCAAGTCAGTTTGGAGCAAATTAACTTGCTGTCCAGAGCATTAAAAAGGCAAATAGGCAGCTATGAAAGTATATTTACCAAGCTGTGTTAAACAGAAACACCTAAAGTTTCAAAAACTTTAGTTTCAAATGACGAAAACAGTTGTTGTTTTATACGCCTATGAATGATGATTGCAACTCATGCCCCATCAAGCCGATCATTACGATAAACAAAAAAGTTAGTATCTCTTTTGAGTTTAGATCCAGGTTTCAAATACGTTTCAGTAATAACTGCTATATGCACGTTATAAGCTGTAAGAAAATTAAACAGCTCGTCCTCTTTACCATTCAGAGAACGAGCATTCCAATTTAATATATTTAAATTATTATTTGGATTTAATAGAAAAACGTAATCCAATAACAATTTGATTTGTAAATTTTACACCTACTTGGACTGCTTCAGTTTTAGTGGTAGCTTTGAACATTGCACCAATCATTAGATTCAATTGTTCAGTTAGAAAATTAAAATCAGAGGCAGACATATCACTTGAAGTGGGTACATTTGATGATTTCCCATTAGAATTTTCGGTAGACGAAGAAGCGGAGTAGGAGTTACCTGTGGCGGTAGGGTTTTTTCCATTTGATTTGAAACAAGTAGAATGGGTACTCATAGTACAAATAGGGGAGGAGTTCAAATTACCTGCTACGATATCGGCAAAGCATTTACCGTGGGTAGATACATTCGAAATAGAAAGATTCGAACGGCTACCCGACGGATTAAAATTAGTTTGTGAATGAGCATGATTATGATCTTCCTGATGGGTATGATACATGATCAAGCGATCGTTAACTGAAAAATGAGCATTGTTCGATACTCTACCAGACAAATTCCGGAAACGACCGTTATCGTAACGGATATTATCTTTCATCTGCCTGGCACGAGCCTCTACGACTCTCTTGCGCGAAGGGCAACACCAAAAATTTGACTCATGATTGCCCTTGCAATTGGCGCATAAGAACTTATCGGTATCTTCCTTCACTGGACAGACGTCCTTGGCTTGAGAAGAACCTCCGCAAATCATGCATTTAGCATCCATGCGACAATTTTTTGTACCATAACCCCACTTTTGGCACCGACGGCACTGAGTGGGGTTCTGGTAATTTCCTCCAGGTTGTAAATGTTCCCACATCACATGAACATTGAACATAAGTTTTACTTTTTCTATAGCTTTAATATTATTTAGTTCTTTTTTGTTAATGTGAACAAAATAATATTCTTGAGAAAGCCTTTCCAAAGAATGCCAAATTGGGTTCTCTTCTCCATACTGATTACTTGGACTGGGGAAAATCCAAGTAAATCATTTATTCCATTTTTGATCTTTTCGGCTGACTTATAGTCACTTGAGAGACCTTTCAAGACGATTTTGAACAAACTTTCAGTTTTGTCTTCATAAGTAAAAAAATGTGCTTCCTCTCTTCAAGTTGTTTGAGAAGAAGTCCGGCAAAACGCGAAGTCTCCTTTCTTTGCAATTTGGAAGAAAACCTTGATTCCCCTAATGGAGTTCAAGATCTCCTGCCTAAATCCTCCAATTTCGGAACAACTGACCACGATGGGTGGCACGCTTCGCTTCCTCACTTAAATCATAGAGCCTGGGCTAGAGACTGCTTCGATTTGGTGTTCGGAAAATTTGTCTAGAGCATCGAACTGATTGCTCATTTCGATACAATTATTCATTTCAACCTTTGGAAGAAAGTTCACATTCCGGGGAAACGTCCTTTCTTCCATTCTTGCCACGTTTAGTGGCAGTTTAAAACCCCAAAATGTACTGAAATGTACAGTTTTTGTAGCACTAAAAAGTGCCGTATTTTTTTTTTTTTTTTTTTCTTCTAAGCAATGAGGGGATAATCTGCTCAACAGAGTTCTGTTTGATCTTTCGACCTTGACACTTGCTTTTGCCGGGGCGAGCGACGAGGGCAGGATCAAACATGTCGCGCGTCGGTCTCGTAAGTGAAAAAGTGGCGTGATCGATGAGTTCAGTTGAAGAAAGTAAAAAAGTGCCGCGATCGGTTAGTTCTGTTTGATCTTTCGACCTTGACACTTGCTTTTGCCGGGGCGAGCGACGAGGGCAGGATCAAACATGTCGCGCGTTGGTCTAGTAAGTGAAAAAGTGGCGTGATCGGTGAGTTCGGATGGAGTAACTGAAAAAGTGCCGCGATCGGTTAGTTCTGTTTGATCTTTCGACCTTGACACTTGCTTTTGCCGGGGTGAGCGACGAGGGCAGGATCAAACATGTCGCGCGTTGGTCTAGTAAGTGAAAAAGTGGCGTGATCGGTGAGTTCGGTTGGAGTAACTGAAAAAGTGCCGCGATCGGTTAGTTCTGTTTGATCCTTCGACCTTGACGCTTGCTCCTGGGCAGTGCGTCAAGAAAGCCCGAACAGTTTTTTTTTTATTCTTTTTGGGTCGCGCGCTTATTTTTTTTTTTCCTGAGTGCTTTTTTATAGCCGAGCAAACGAGTGAAGCCGAAAGTGGATTGTGGCTGCTCAGTCAAGGATAACGGATCAATTGGTGAGCTCGTTTCATGCTACTATTTCTAATCTATAAAATATGTATGACTGCACATTCAATCGTTACAATGGTGGGATGTAAATATGATTTTTCAACAAACTATGGATGGTTCGTCACTGTGAGTGTCGACACAAACTCTGATTCATGATTTATTTATGTTTAACATTTTTTTTTCAGAACACCTCTTATATACCTTTATTTTTGTAATTAAAAAAACTTTGAATGGTTCGACACTACAAGTGTAGACTTGCGAAAGGTTCACTTTATTCAACAAACTTTGGATGGTTCGCCACTGTAAGTGTCGGCATAAGAATAAGAGTGTTCTATGATGTCCCAACCAATCGAGTTTTTTGTTTCTTTTCAAATGAGTAAAATATAATAACACATGCTTTCGTCCTGACAGCTGTAGGAATGTTACATTTAGGTATTTGTTCAACAAACTTTGAATGGTTCGTCACCTCAAGTGTCGGCATAATTTTCCTCTACATAGAAATTGTTCATATCAAATGAAAATATTATATTTACGTATAAGCATGTATATATCTCACAAATCATTGTTGATCATGGTCTAATCGCTTATCAAAGTGAATCCTATGACCCAACGATCCTCCCCATTAACAAACATCCCTCCCAGTAACCTTTGTGGAGATGCAGAGGCAAACACGGTCTCCAAAAAGCAAAGGTTACACACTAACATTCCTTCCCCCAATCCCACCTGACTGCAAGGACGTGGCCGGCGCCGTTATTGACCCTGTATAGATAGAGGCACTGAATTATGCACACTGAAGAAGATTATGGCCAATCCCAGCCGAACTTCTAGTTGATTCTTTGTGCATTTTCACTGACTTCGGTCAATCACGGAATAGCAACCATTGATATGTGTAGTCAGTCTAAGCTAAGCTAAGCTAAGCAATGAGGGGATAATCTGCTCAACAGACGCCGTGTGGGGTTAGGGACCATTTACTACATGCAAGCAGTAAACAGGACTACACCTCCGACCCACTAAACCATTTCCATTGCCGCCAAACTCTTCGTCTCTCCGGGACCACCAAGAAGGCATTGCTTCGAAGAGGGGCTATTGCACATCGCATCCTCCAGGTTAGCTGCGTAGCCATGCAGCAACGAACATCGATGACACGCTTAGGGGGGTCCACCAAGGTAGCATGCTGGCGCTTTGCCAGCTTCCCAAGTGGTCCTCACCTCCCGTTGTCCGCTGAAAGCGGGCAGGGTCGACCACTACGCCCGCGCCCAGCTGCACCGCAGGTATCAAGAACTGATACTGCGGGCTTCGCAATTTGACCTACTGAAGGCTCAGGCCCTATCAGCTAGCATCAGCTGGGATTGCTGACGAAGGGGCCTCCACCTGCCCCGAACAACCAGAGGCTCGTATCCACCCAGTAGGCCGGCGCCACGACAGCAGCGCTACCAGGATGTTCTCCCCGCGGCCACTTAATCGCTGTAAGGGTCGATTTCGACCGTAGGGCACCGGTATGACCTACGTAGCCGACTGCGAACCCTTGGACCACCTGTTGTTTAGCGTCTGCACTAGCCACTCCTCGAGTCCACTCGCCACCTCCTTTGCAGTTCCGAGACGATGTGGGTGATAGCCGATGAAACGGCATTCCAGCCAAACTCGTCTTCACACATCCTCTGGACCAAATTGTCCGGAGTCGTGTCCCGACCGCATGTGGCTAACATGCGGTCACGCATTGTGCGGAAACGCGGGCACACGAACAAAACGTGTTCCGCCGTTTCCTCTAAACCTGCACAAACTGGACATTCGGGAGAACCCGCATGACCGAAACGGTGTAGATACTGTCTAAAGCAACCATGGCCCGAAAGGACCTGTGTCAGGTGGAATGTTAGTTCCCCATGGCGCCTATTGACCCAGATATCTAACCTCGGAATCAACCTGTGAGTCCACACTCCCTTGGTGGAACTGTCCCACGCACGCTGCCATTTGACCATGGAGGCCAGTCTGGCAGTCCTGCGTATGCCTCTTGTGCCGCGCATTTCGAAGCACTCTATGTCTTCCATGATAAGGATACCAATAGGCACCATACCGGTGATGACGCAGAGTGCATCGTGTGACACGGTACGGTACGCGCTCGCAACCCTCAGGCACATTAGCCTATAAGTACTCTCTAGCTTGCTACGGTAGCTCTTGGTACTTAAGGCCGTGCCCCAAGCCGGGCCACCATACCTCAGTATGGACGAGGCGACACTGGCCAGAAGCTTTCGCTTGCTGGCGTACACCGCAGAGCTATTGGACATCATCCGGGACAGTGCCACAATAGCTGTGGAGGCTCTCTTGCAGGCATAATCGACGTGGCTACCGAAGGTAAGCTTATCGTCGATCATCACCCCCAAGTGTTTGACGGAGCGCTTCGAAGTGATCGTGCAGTCGCCTACACTGATCACCGCTTGCTGCACCGACTTTCGGTTGTTGACAACAACCGCCTCAGTTTTGTGGTGAGCCAATTCCAGTTTCCTGGAGCTCATCCACTCCTCCACAATTGCGATCGAGTGGGCTGCAGTCAATTCCACTTCTTCGATCGATTCACCGTAGACCTCCAGCGTAATATCGTCGGCAAAGCCAACGATGACCACACCCGCCGGGAATTTTAATCTCAACACCTCGTCGTACATGACATTCCATAACACCGGGCCCAGGATGGAACCTTGC
This sequence comes from Aedes aegypti, assembly GCF_002204515.2. Classification (NCBI taxonomy): domain Eukaryota; kingdom Metazoa; phylum Arthropoda; class Insecta; order Diptera; family Culicidae; genus Aedes; species Aedes aegypti. The sequence goes on from NC_035108.1 coordinate 149,000,409, forward strand.
GGGACTCCTGAGGTTATGTGAAAGCACTTCCGACCCACCTCTGTGTCATAGACTAATACCCGATTCTGGAAGTAACTTCCGAGAATCTTGTACAGGTACTCGGGTATCCCCAGACGCAGGAGCGCATCGGCAATAGCCGCCCAACTGGCACTATTAAATGCGTTCCTTACATCCAGAGTCACTACTGCGCAGTAGCGAATCCCCCTCCTCTTACGCTGGAGTGCTATCTCAGCGGTTTTCTTAACCGTCAGAATAGCGTCTACGGTGGACTTCCCTTTCCGGAAGCCGAACTGGTTGCTTGAGAGACCATTTACACTCTCAGTGTACCTCAACAGTCTGTTGAGGATGATCTTCTCGAGCACCTTCCCCGCCGTGTCAATCAAGCATATTGGTCTATACGCCGACGGGTCACCAGGTGGTTTCCCCGCCTTTGGCAATAGTACCAGGCTCTGCCTCTTCCACGCATCTGGAAATACTCCCTCGTCCAGGCATATCTGCATAGCAGATCTGAACATACCGGGAGCCTCCAAGATTGCGACTTTGAGGGCCAGGTTTGGAACTCCGTCCGGACCTGGTGCCTTCCCCATGCTTAGGGATTTTGCAATCCCTACAAGTTCCTCATCGGTTACTCTATCCTCATCGCCAGCCCCAATCCCCGGCTGTCCTACAAACGGAGGCCATGGGCTAGGGTTGTGGCGCGGAAAGAGCCCCTCGATGATCCCCTCCAGCATCTGTGGAGATTGCTCCGTAGGAGCAATTGCACCTCTTGTCTTCGCCATAACGATCCTGTAGGCATCACCCCACGGGTTCACGTTGGCACTCTGACAGAGTCTCTCAAAGCAGGCCTTTTTGCTTGCCCTTATCTCGGACTTCAGCGCGACTTTGGCAGCGGTGAACACCGCCCGTCGTTCTTCACGCTCCTGCTCGGTACGTGCTCGCTGCATCCGCCTCCTGGCCCGTAGGCAGGCACGGCACAGGTTCGCAATTGCTTGAGTCCACCAGTACGTCGGTGGTCTCCCATTTCTAGGGTGGACTTTCCTAGGCATGGTCGCATCGCACGCACGCGAAAGCACCGCTACCAGTTCGTCCCCGCTTAGGCCGAGTAGGTTACGCTCACGACGGAGCGCCTCCCTAAGTACTTCGTCATTGAAGTACGATGTCTTCCACCTACGAGGGCTTGGCCGTGACCTAGCCGCTTCCTCTACGCGCTGCCTGCTGTTGTTGTAGTCGATACTGTAGCGAACCGCCAGGTGGTCGCTGTGAGTGTAGGCATTGTCTACCCTCCAGTTCGAACTACTCGTTAGGCCAGGACTACAAAAAGTAACGTCGATAATCGACTCCGCTCCGTTTCGGCTGAAGGTACTTTTGGTACCAACATTGGCCAGATCGACATCTAGCACGGCCAGTGCCTCTAGCAGGATTTGACCTCGCTGGTTCGTGATGCGGCTTCCCCATTCCACGGCCCAGGCATTGAAGTCACCCGCTATTACTACTGGCCTTCGCCCTGTCAACACGGTCGTCATGCAGTCCAGCATCTGCGTGAACTGCTCGGTCGACCAACTCGGAGGCGCATAGCAGCTACAAAAGAGGACCCCATTTACCTTGGCGATCACGAAGCCCTCGTAGGTAGTAGACACCAACTCCTGGACGGGGTATTTACCCGTCGTCCATATCGCCGCCATTTTTCCGGATCCCAGTTGCCGTTGCCGGCGGGTACTCGGTATGGGTCCGATATGATGGCGATGTCCGTCCCCCACTCAGCAACTGCCTGGTACAGCAGTTGCTGAGCTGCGTCACAGTGGTTCAGGTTCAGCTGCGTTACCTGCACTGTGACTTTTCGTTAATGGCTCGTTTGAAGGTCGGGCACCTTGAGCCTCCCGTTGGATGATTGTTGTTCACGGACTTGCCGGAACAAATCAAGCACTTGGGAGGGTTCTTGCAGCCTAGTGCCTTATGACCTTCCTCACCACAACGCCTACACAACTTGGTCCTATCAGGGCCTTTACAGCCCCAGGACTTGTGTCCTGGTTCCCTACACCTAAAGCAGATCACCGGTTGCTCATGTATGTTCAGTGAGCATACTGACCAACCAACCTTGATCTTGCCTACCTTAGCGGACTTATTTGCGTCCGCCACAGGTAGGTGTACTAAGGCCACCTGAGTACCTGCCGGACCTTTCCGTAGCTGAACGGCAGCGGTGGGCACCTGAATCTCGCACTGTTGCCGCAGTGCTGTGACGAGCTCTTCTGCGTTGGTGATCTCGTCAAGGTTCATCACCTTCAGAGTCACTGACTGCGTCAGAGCCCTCACTTCGACACCCTCGCCAAGGACCTCTTCCGCCAAACTTTTGTAGGCGGCGCCCTTGCGCTCCTTGTCGCGCTTAAGCTCGAGAATCATTTCACCTGTACGAGTGCGTCTGACACTGCGTACGTCAGCTCCAAGATCTGCGAGCTTCGCGTCACTGCGCATCGCCTTCAGGACTTCCGAGTACTTGGACTCTTCCGTCTTGATGATGATCGCATCACCCTTTTCGCGCTTGGCACCTACCCTCCTACTTTTCTTAGGCCTGGTATCCCTGCGCTCCTGAACTTCCTGCTTCTCCTTCTTCTTCTTTCTCACTACGGTTGTCCAGGGGGCGTCCCCCCCCTGATCCGCCCTAACCTGTGGTGATTGAGGACCTCTCAAAGGTCGCAACCCCCTGTTCCCATCACTCCGTGAGGGGCCAGCCTTTTCGGGCCCACCCTCCTCGGCTTTCCGGGACGCCTGGCTGGGGTCCGATTTTCCGGCACTTCTGCCGGTTTTCGGGGTTAATATCCGCCTGGCCTTGCGAGCGCCGCCGGGTAGCTCCTCCCCTGACGGCTGCCTCGCGCGCTTCTGCGATTGCTTGTTGTAAGCATTCGCTTCCGCACTTTTGGGGCTACCCGCGAAGACGAAGGGCTCCGTCTGGGTAGACTTCGGCACCTTCAATTTCACGGGTTCTGCCGCAGCCACAGTCGCCATGGGTTCAGCATGGTTCTGCTTGGCCGCGAACATCGACTTACGAAGTCTGAACAGGGCCTGCTTGAGGTCCTTGCTGATGTTAGACTTCGAGGACGCAAAGTCAATTATGGAGTCGAGCTGCTGTGCAGCCACTTCCATCGCAGAGAGCCCATCTCTACTTTTATTGATGGCCCTCATCAACCACGCTCCATCCATAACCTCACCCGATGCGTTAGCCGGGGATGAAATATGGTTTCCAGCACTGGCACTACGTGCACTGCTGCCTCCTCCTGCTTCCGCTCTCCTCAACGGAGACCTAGCTAACCCACTTCTTGCGAAGGGGTTCGCTTCCCTACTACTGCTATTACCTGCACTACTACTATTATTTTGATTTTGGTTTAAGTTTGTATTCATGATTGGATCCCACGAGTAGCACGGGAAAAGAGGTCCACCACGCCAGAGCCCTGCATTAACGCGGTAAGGGACAAAATACTGTGAGGGGTGCCCAGGTGCCCCACAGGCTCCGTTAACGGCCGAACATCTTTTTCACCCCTTCGACCATTCATTCCTCAGCACGGTTTTTCGCATCACACCTTGAATTGGGGTTACCCCGTTTGGTGGACTCTTACCACCGGAACAGGTCGTCCGTAGTTCTATTCTATACGCCGGAACTACACGGCTAAAAAAGTTTAAAGTTAAAAGTTTAAAGTGCCGTATTTAAAGCACTGAAAAGTACTGTTTTATTGCTTTAGGCAGTTTAAAAATTTGGGGTGGGTAATGTCTATTACATTACCGCGGGGTGGACGTAGAACTACGATGATTAATAATTTGATTTGTCAAGTGTATGAATTTGTAAGTGTACTAGTTTTGTGTTGTTATTGATCGGATGAAGTTTTCAGAAGTTAACTCTTTTTGGACTATTTTTGGTAGTCCTGAAAAGAACCATTTGTCGTTCTGTGGTTCCGAGAACCAGTGTTTGGTGTTCCAGGAATAATGCCAGATGATTGAATTTGTTTGTTTGGTCGTTGCTTCCTTGTGTTGCTTGGTTGGGTGATTGGTTTCTGGCCGGTTTCGCCAAACTCCTCCAGTAGATTAGATGTTTGATAGCTCGGGTGCTTCGATCGTGATAATCGATAGAATCGGTCCAGTGCTTTGGTCTGTAGCAATATCCATTGCATGAGCATTTAGGCTCTGTACATTGATACTTATCAATATGCAGGCTTGGCCGCTATGATCCAGTATTTCACGCAGTTCGTCTCAAAGCGTCACTAATCGATGATTGCCTAAGCGCTGCAGCTCATTCCTCAAGTCAACCCTCTTGGTAGAATTGCTGCCTTTGGCGTGATTGAACTTAAAAAGTAAGAGGTTGTTTCCAAGATACGACCGCCAAAGTGACGTTGGATAACATTAGCATCTTCTATTTCCTGGCTTGAGACCGTCACGAACTTATGAAAGATTTCTGAGAGAACAGCACCAATTTTCGACCCAACACTAACTTTCGACCGATTTTCGATACGGTTTTGGCCTACTTTGTATGAAAATCCGAAAATTGGCACAGAATTCTTGTAGGTCGAAAATAAGTGCTCTTCTAATCAATTTTCACACTATTTGTTGTATGCCATTGTTGACCTATTATGAACATTTTGTGTTATTATTTGGTTGGTTCGATTAACTCTTCAACCGGTCGATGGAAGAAGAAGCATGAGCGATAACTTTTGCTCAACAAACAAATATTCCGCTTGAAGGTCCACGCATGATCCACTAAGATTGATTGCTTAGGTGGGTTCCTTTCGATACTCGTCGTATCCGTGGCGAACGTGCTGAAATTGCATTGAAGCACAATTTCAAACAACTGCCCTTTTCAGGGCCACAATTGATTCAATAATTTATTTAGTTATCAATTATAGTTTCGGATGATTAGTTTTCAACGGAGATAAATGGCAAACAAAGTTTAACATAGGTTCCCGTCGTTCGGGTCGGGCGGCGGTAGCAGTCTTTTTTGTGTGCGTATTTCCATTCGTTCGACAATGTCTTACCAAATCGAAACGTCAACAAAGCTGTTGCTTATTAGTTTTAGCTCTGTGTTCGACGAGTTGATACTGATCGCTCTAGTATCATTTAGGTAGCGACGGCGACAACGGCATTATGCGATCATCTCTAAATGCGAAACAAACCGGGAGGAATTCTTCATTCAAGTGCCGTTCGCAATTTATCCGACTCATGCACACACTGTCGAGGATCGCCCCGCGCGCGCACAATGGGAAATTTATTTCCCATTTATGGTTGCGTGCAAATGACTGACCAAAATCTGAATCAATCACATTCAATCATCAGTAATGTCGCTCTTCACGGTGGAAAATTCTCACAACTCTTTTAAAATGAAATTGTCGTCCTGAAAAGGACGGTTGGTGGTAGTCACCGTCGATCAAACTGGGTTTTTATTCCATTGTTAGACAGAAACACACCAAAAGATCACCGAAAACGATTAAATTAAAATGCGGTCGGTAATTTTGTGCTTTCTTGTCCATCCTTGTATTCGATGGTTTGCTCACTCCTCCGACGGTAATTATCAAGGTTTCTGGACGCATTCTCCACGAATTCGATGGGCTAGCTGGATGCCAAGGGCCATGATGAGCGATTACACGGAACCCGCAGCTTTTAGCTTGGGAATAAACAGCAGCAGCAGCGACGAACGTGTAAATTTTATTCCGATATGAGTCCTTCTCCGGTTGCTGGTCAACGATTGACTGATGCGCGCGTGAAGTCGAGTTTGGTTGGCTTCTACTGAACACGAGATAATAAAGAGAAGTAAGAAGAAGACCGAAAGGGGCGTTTCCCTTTGAATGACGAAAGTGGCTAAGATATCGCCCAATGATGTCTGTGTCAGGAATACACAAGAAAAATGTGCTTTTCTATAAAAAATAAGACATGCTTCGATATTTCCCAATTTTTCAATAGTTTAGTCATGATAATCAATAGTTTTCATCGTTGGAGTAGATTCAATCGATTGGTGCAAGAATCTTGAAAATCTATCCGGGCGTTAGTAAGTTATTAAAAGTCAAAATCTAACAACTTTTCGTGACGCGAGCGATTTTTCGTTTATCGAAATTGTACCCCAGTATGTTGCCGTAAGACGTTATCCAACGTCAAAAAATTGGAAGAGTTTGTCAAAAATAGCCCTTGCAGTGAAGTAACCCGCGACAAACCAACATATACCAATTGCTGATCCTGGCTTTTGTCATAGTCGTACACGACCTCGGGGAAAGTTCCACCTTGCGACTTATGAACAATAAGAGCACAGGCGCTAACCATCGGGAACTGAATGCGTTTGCATTTGATTATGCCGCACAGTTTGAAAGTAAAATAAAAATTCTCTATACAGGAGTGAAATTGGAGTTTCAAAACCAAGAGCCTTATGTTGGCATGAAATATTTTGAACTCTTATAACTGTTTTCTGGTTTAACGAAATTCCTTGAATGGCACCTCAATTGAAAGACAAGACATCAAAGGGTCATGTCGTTTACTTACTGAATCCCACATAACTGTCTAAATAGTTTAATAACTGTTTTAGAATAGAACGTTGATTTCAAGCAAATCTATAAATAGGGGTGGCTAGAGAAAATTTGACGTCATTTGCTTTCCATTCTCCGCTTGGATCGCATCTCAGCAGGCAACAGATCGTCTTGCTCTGACCGGGCGTGCTTCTCAGGCACAGACTTCGATAGCGAAGGACCAAAGACAAATTAAAGGAGGAGGATTCCCCGTTTGACCATGGCAATCAACTGATAACATCCCGCAGTGTTATTTATCTGTAAGAGCATCAAAGCTAACAAAGCCATCGGCCCTTTTCAGGGCCATCAAATTGGTGGAAAAGAGTTAAAAGAGAAATATTTCCGACTTTATATATGACTTCTTACATTCCTAAATCAATTTCACAGCTTCATACAAAATTTCATTTGTCATGAATAATTTATGACTAAACATTTTGAGACTGTAATCGCGGACGCTGCTGCAGTGCCGTCGGGGTGAGTGCTCAACATTCCACAACAATTGTAAAATAGAGTGGCATTTTCAACAGCGTCTTTGATGTTCCATATTTTGTGGGAACACTTTGATTAGCAAAATTATCACATGTAACAAAATTGCGACATTTTAAGAATGCATTCGAATAGACATTCTCATTGAACAATTGTAATAATTTTGGCACCCATGAATCAGAAATTTACCGTCATAATAAAAAAAACTATTGAATATCATGCGTGATTTTAATTTATTGTAAGCTATTAAAATAATGTTGATATTTTTACTGTCCATACGAACGCGCATGTGAATTTTCCAAGATATGTAAATCCCTAACCAAGACATCAACTTCATGTACCTTATCCTAGATTGGTCAATCAGAAGAAGGCGAAGAATACGAAAGGGAGGAGCATCGTCTGCAATTCAAATTATGTAAAACATACTATCTTTGACAGATTCGGTTCATTTAAGGGACGAATGACCTTCGGATTAAAATCCCTCTGTATCAACAACAGGATTCGGTTCATATCATTTACACTTTCGAGCTAGTAAGAACTTCTCGTGATAATATAGCTAGTAATATTTCTTAATGTGCTTACCAAAAACTTGCTATAATCTCTTAATTCATCTCGTAGCATCATACAATATCTGATTTATCACGAATAATCGACAATACGACAATTTGAGGATGTTCCAAGAACGCTGCTGCAGTGCCGTCGGGATGCAATAACAGCATAATGCTCATCTTGTACATCCCTTGCCAAGAAATCAATTTCATATAGCCTATTTCTCAGATTAACGCAATAGACAACAAGTAGAAAAATCAATTCAGATCAATAGTTGCTCATTACAATTGGTCAAGAAACAATTTATTGATTTTAATGTCGCAATTTTAATACATTTTCCAATTTCCGTAGTCGAGAATTTTGGAAGCGGGGGCCGTGATGCTCTGGATGGATTGTCCTCCATGACTGGTCCTGGCTGGATATATTCGTGGGGAGAAACTCGACCCTTTACTGCAGGAATTTCATTAACAACTCTTTGGTAAAGCAGAAATTTTCCGAGGAAAATTCTGATAAAAGTGAACTTTTTCAAAACAACTCTTATTGATTGGAATATTTATCAACAACTCTTTGTTAAGTAAAATCATCCTTAATAACTCTTTGCTTCATCGCCAAACCAAACCATTTCATTGAATTCATCAAGTACAAGAATATGAATGGTAAGGAGAGGCAGATGGTGTATATTTCGCTGGCGTTACTTTCCAACAGGTCGCCGGTTCGCGCTGACTACTAATCCGTCCACTGAATGATTTTCAGTTGTTGCTTTCGCTTCGTTGATCTCTGGTTCCGTTCGCTACTCGCACACTGCTGTGGCTTTCACGCGCTCTTCTTTGCTGCTCCGCTGCTTGATCCGTTCATTATGCCGTTCGATTTGTGAATGAGCTGGGAGCAGAACAACCAGTGGTTTTATTTGCTCGAGCTCCGTTCACCGATGGCGAGTGGTGAGGTTCTCGCTTGGTTGTTTCGTCACTCCGTTCGCTACTCGCACGCGATTGGTTATTGCTTTCGCGCTATTTTCGTTGATGGTGTAATTCTTCGCTGAGAAAAAAAGGCAACTCTATTGATTTTTCATGCAAAATGACCGACTTTGATAAACTATATCTTAGTTATTTATGGACCGATTTGAATGAAATTTTCACAGAATATCAGACATAACTTAAATTTTAACATATGTTTTTGAGTGATTTTTCCAATCACACGTTGAAAAGCAGTTACGGTTTGACTAAAGTGAATATTTTGACGATTTTTTATGATTGACATAACTAAACATATTGAAGGAATAGCTTCATGGTATCTTCAGCAAAGTTGTAGACTTTGACGAGATGAATAAGTTTGCTGAAGACAGTTTTTGTGTAAGGCTATGAAATTTTAAGATAAAAAGTTTTAAATTTTTCGTCGAAAATTACAGTTTAGTCAAACCGTTATTACTTATAAACTTGTGATTGGAAAAATTATTCAAAAATATATGTTAAAATTCAAGTTACATCTAATGTTCTGTGAAAGTTTCATTCGAAAATATTTCCATAATAACTGAGATCTAACTTACCAAAGTTGGTCATTTTGTATGGAAAATCGAAAAAGTTGCAAATGCATGCGAATAAGTTGGGGCCTTCCTTAGCCGAGTGGTTAGTGTCCGCGGCTATAAAGCAAAGCCATGCTGAAGGTGTCTTGGTTCGATTCCCGGTCGGTCCAGGATCTTTTCGGAATGGAAATTTTCTTGACTTCCCTTGGCATAGAGTATAATCGTACCTGTCACACGATATACGAATGCAAAAATGGAAACTTTGGCAAAGAAAGCTCTCAGTTAATAACTGTGGAAGTGTCATAAGAACACTAAGCTGAGAAGCAGGCTCTGTGCCAGTGAGGGCGTTATGCCAAGAAGAAGAAGATGTGAATAAGTTCTCTGTTTATTCAACAAACCAGCTGAATAATTCATGGGTGCACAACAGAAACAGGGTAGCGGATCACAGGGATTTAGTTGAAATCTGGAAACGTAGCTCAATCTTGAAATCTTGAGCGATTTCACAAACCAGATTCTGGATTAACAGCTCAGCAAGCTTCTAGCAGCGAGGTACTTCTCGCTAAGCAAGTTCGGAGGAGCTCTTACCAGCTCGAAAGCGGAAATGGAATGAAACTGAATCCAACGAAGGCAGCATGTTTTATAACCTTGGAATAGCAGATGATGCTCCTCCCTTTTGTGCTCTTCGCTTTCTGATCGATAAGCATTCTAAATATGTCGCAATTTTGTCACATGGGATAATTTTCCTAATCAAAGTGTTCCCATAAAATATGGAACATAAAAGGCGCTGTTGGAAAGCCACTCTATTTTGCAATCGTTGTGAAATGTTGAGCACTCACCCCGACGGCACTGCAGCAGCGTCCGCGAGTACAATCTCAAATGGTTGAGTCATAAATTATTCGTGACAAATGAAATTTTGTATGAAGCTGTGAAATTGATTTAGGAATATTAGAAGTTATAAATAAAATCGGAAATATTTCTCTTTTAACTCTTTTCCACAAATTTGATGGCTCTGAAAAGAACCGATGGCTTTGTTAGCTTCGATGTTGTTACGGATAACTAACACTGCTCGGACCAGCAAAACTCAGGAGGCTTCTGGTATTTGCTCCTAACGGGATTGCTTCTTGACCACCAATGATGATTTCATCACGAGTCGAAATTTTGAAGCGCGGGTCAACAGCTTCTCGGCCGATGAAATTTGCGGCGGCGATGACGATGGCTGGGTGAACGCAAACAAGCGGTGAACCACAAAGCGAGAATGACTCGCCCGACCGTGTTCACAGTTCGACCGCAATTTCTCCTGTGGACTGCTTCCTCTTCTTCTTCTAGGCGGCGGCAGCGGTGATGGCTTTAGCTTCGGACGGCATCTTCTCTCGCTCGCTCGACAGTTTGATTTGAGCGAAGCAAGACAAACGGGGGCGTCCTTCGCTATCGATGTCTGTGCCTGAAAAGCACGTCCGGTCAGAGCAAGCCGATCTGTCGCTTGCTGAGATGCGAGCCAATCGGAGAATGGAAAGCAAATGACGTCAAATTTTCTCTAGCCAGCCCTATTTATAGATTTGCTTGAAATCAACGTTCTCTTTTAAAACAGTTATTAAACTATTTAGACAGGTATGTGGGATTCAGTAAGTAAACGACATGAAGCTTTGATGTCTTGGCTTTCGATTGAGGTGCTAATCAAGAAATTCCGTTAAGCCAGTGCAAAGTTATAAACGTTTAAAATATTTCATGCCAACGTAACGCTCCTGGTTTTGAAATTCCAATTTCACTCCTGTATAGAGAAGAAAGACGTACTTCTACGTCAAAAAACTTCAAAGTGCAGGGAGAATTTGTGTACGCACAGCACGATGTACGATGCGCACTGAACCCTTTTTTATGTATGCCAGAATACAAGGAATTAAACACTTTTCAGAAATATTTTTATCAGAGGTCCAGCTCGATGTTTCGCAAAATGTCTAATATTCCGTTTATTACCGAAAAATATCAGCAAAACGTTTCAATTTGATACAACGAAATTGGAAAACATAAATTTCGCTTCATGGTTTTCCGTGGAATTTTACGGAATTTAATTTCAAAGAGAGAACATTCACGTAATGTGGTCAGTCAATGATTAGATACGTCTAGTACAGATGGAAACCGACCGATTTTTAACGTAGACCACACTTGTTTTCACTGTGGAAAAGTTCCGTCCAACTACAAACATGACATCATACATGGCGCGACAGATTGATTTAGTTGGCACATTTCTCATCGTTCAATTCGCAGTAATCTATCTCGCACCTTCGTCCGAACTGTTGGTATAAACACAGGATGGGGTTGGCAGCGCGCGCGGCTAGTTGATGCGATTAATGCCTCATTTAATATTTCCACCAGTTAGTGAACGGCGTGCTTCTCGCATTTTTTTTTCCTGGCTCTATTTAGCCACAAGTAAGGAAGGAAAATCCATCGTCGCCACCGCAGCCGGAGGCCGACGTGACTTGGATGCTCTAAGGTGACACGGTGCTCCTCAGACTGTTATTAATAGAAAATAAATTTCCATTAAATCTTTGTTCACCAGTTGTTTTTAATAGTGATCAGCATGTCTGAAAAAAAAATCGTGGGGCTTTTTTGAAATTTTGCAGTTTTTATGGTATAATTCCACAAATTCAAAGGAAATCTGGGATATTCAAACAGGTTTTTATTTACCGTGATTATCAGAAGAAATATACCATACCATTTACAGGAATGTTGTCCGGCATTCTGGCAACATGCCCTGCCCAGCGTATCCTTGCAGCTTTAGCTACCTTCACGATACTGGGTTCGCCGTAGAGTTGAGCAAGCTCGTGGTTCATACTTCGCCACCACACGCCATTCTCCTGCACACCGCCGAAGATCGTCCTTAGCACTCGGCATTCGAAAACCCCAAAGGCTTGCAAGTCCTTCACGTCTCATGCCCGTAGAGGACTACCGGTCTTATGAGCGTTTTGTACATCGTGCATTTGGTGCGGGGGTGAATCTTTCTTGACCGCAGTTTCTTCTGGAGCCCAATCACCATAGTAGGCACGACTTCCACTGATGATGCGCCTTCGTATTTCCCGACTAACATTGTTGTCAGCCGTCAGCAAGGATCCGAGGTAGACGAACTCGTTCACCACCTCGAAGGTATCCCCGTCTATCGTGACACTGCTTCCTAGGCGGGCCCTGTCGTGTTCAGTTCCGCCTACCAGCATGTATTTTGTTTCCGACGCATTCACCATTAGCCCGACTCTTGTTACTTCGCGTTTAAGAAGGGTGAACAAATCTGCTACCTTTTCAAATTTTCTCCCAATAATGTCCATGTCGTCCGCGAAGCATACAAATTGGCCGGACCTCGAAAAAACGTGCCTAGACTGTTAAGTCCGGCTCTCCGCATGACATCTTCAAGCGCAATATTGAACAACAGGCACGAAAGTCCATCGCTCTGTCGTAGTCCCCGCAGAGACTCGAACGAAGTGGAGTATTCGCCCGTGATCTTCACGCCGTTTTGTACACCGTCCAGGAGAGCTTCCCGGGAAAGCTGTTTTCGTCCATGATCCTCCATAGCTCTACATGGTCAATACTGTCGTATGCCACCTTGAAATCGATGAACAGATGGTGCGTAGGGACCTGGTACTCACGGTATTTCTGGAGGATTTGCCGCACGAAAAAGATCAGGTCCGTTGTCGAGCGGCCGTCGATGAAACCTGCTTGATAACTTCCCACGAACTCTTTTGCTATAGGTGATAGACGACGGAAGAGAATCTGGGATAGCACTTTGTAGGCGGATAATGATTGCACGATAATTTTCACACTCCAGTTTGTCGCCCTTTTTTGTAGATAGGGCATATAACGCCTTGCTTCCACTCCTCCAGTAGCTGTTCCGTTTCCCAGATTCTGACTATCAGCCGGTGCAGACAAGCGACCAACCTGTCCGGGCCCATCTTGATGAGTTCGGCTCCGATACCACCCTTGCCAGCGGCCTTGTTGTTCTTGAGCTGTTGAATGGCATCCTTAACTTCCCCCGTCGTGGGAGCTGGTTTGTTTTCACCGTCCGCTGTGCTAACGTAGCCATCGCTTTCGCTGTCCTGCCCTTCTGTGCCTGTGTTCTCTGCGTCATTCAGGTGTTCATCGTAGTGCTGCTTCCACCTTTCGATCACGTCGTTTCGGTCCATCAAGATGCTCCCATTCTTATCCCGGGATGTGTTGAGAACTTCCGCGTTTCTTGAGAACGGTACAGCAAATCCAACTCCTGGCATTCCACCTCTTCCAGGTGGCCCTTTTTTTCTCGGAACAGGCGGGTTTGCTGTTTCCGTATCGTTCCACGTTTTGCCGCGTACCATGCTGCAGCATTGCAGCCCGCGCTGCATTCTTCTCTTTTAAAACCTCCTGGCACTCCTCGTCGAACCAATCGTTTCTTGAGCTTTGTTCCACATATCCGACAATGTTTTCGACAGCGTCGTTAATGGCTGCTTTGACTGTCCTCCAGCAGTCCTCAAGAGGTGCCCTATCGAGCTCGCCCTCATCCGGCAACGCTGCCTCAAGATTCTGCGCGTACGCATTGGCGACATCCGGTTGTTTCAGCCGCTCAAGATTGTAATGGGGCGGCGTCGGTACCGTACATCATTGATGATGGATAGTTTTGGGCGCAGTTTCACCATCACCAGATAGTGGTCGGAGTCAATGTTAGCGCCGCGATAGGTTCTGACGTCGGTTATGTCGAAGAAGTGCCGTCCATCGATCAAAACGTAGTCGATATGCGATTCTGTCTGCTGAGGTGATCTCCAGGTGTACCGATAAAGGAGGCTGTGCTGGAAATAGGTGCTACGAATGGCCATATTCTTGGAGGCCGTTCTTGTTCGTCAGCCGGTGAGCAGTGATTTTTCCAATCGTCGGTCTGAACTCCTCCTCCTGGCCAACCTGAGCGTTCAAATCCCTATGATGATCTTGACGTCGTGGCTTAGGCAGCGGTCGTACTCGCGTTCGAGCTGCGCGTAAAATGCGTCCTTGTCATCATCAGTGCTTCAAATGCACAAATCTCGTGAAGAAAGCATCCTACAACAGTGCACTTTTTATTTTGGCTTTGTGCACTAGCAGAAAGCTTAAAATAAGAAGATCTGAAACGTTTGCCAACTAATTCTCCAGATTAGTGCCTTTCAAAACGTGTGTAGGGGTACAAGTTGGCCATTGTGGCGGCCATCATTGGATTCCGAGATGTTTCACCTTAAGATTATTCATAGTTCTTCAATTATACCTGTAAGTTTCCTGGACATTTCCGGCAAACTGAAAGGAAATTGAAGATTCCGCCGTAAATTTGAGGATGCCAGCGACTAGAAGAGAAATTTTCGTGTTATTAAATATGATCTTCAACGAAATCTTCATTACTTTCTTATTTTCTAACTAATATTAAAACTTCTAGCATCATTCTCTTCAAAATCAATTTTATAAATAGTTCATAGAACATCAATTTTGTCTAAAATCTAAGTCTTGGTAAGAAGTAGTTTTATCCAAATATTACCTCATTTTACTAAAATTCATCTTCGTTTGACCCAAAAACTTCATGGATACTAAACTGATTCTGGATGTTTTTACACACGTTGTTTTCAAACTCTGTATGCAACATATTAAAATAAAACGTTTCTTGACTTGGATTTTCATCAAAATTGCCCAAAAACGATTTATAATGAAAATGAATCAATTTCTTTAGATTACCTTGCCAGTGAGTGAGTACATGGTTTTACCAAACTCGCCAGAATGTTTTGCTACAAAAACTAATTGGGTTACATGATGAAATCGGCTCAGTGGTGCTTTATAGCGCTTGAGCATATGAACAAAAAATGTGAAAGATTTGACCGATTTGATTTTTATATTTTTTTTTATTTTTGGATATGTAATAACCGTTTGGGGAACACCGTGCATGAAAGATGACTAGAAACATCGTCTCGTAAATCGCATTTGCGTGTGCCCAAGATGTAACTGAAATGAACGCACCCTCCGCTGGCATCCAGACAGGAGACGAAGGCAAAGAAAAGCAACGAGCAATTAGGCAATTTTAATAGTCATCGTCATCATTAATAAACATTTCCCGCACATTACGGTGCGCACTTAATTGAGACGCTTCGGCTGTATGAATGCTGAGGCTAGACTACCTGCTGGACTGAATAAAGTTTATTTGGGAACATCCATTGGGAAAGTCACGCGAAATTCGTTAATTTAGAATCCCCATCTTCAGAATACTCAACACATTGTTTGTCACACAAGCGGGAACAGCGACGTACTTAATGGACGACCTCTTTGTCGTTTCAGTGAGAATGAAGAAAATTTTAAAATTTATGACGGAATACTTATTTTAATGGTTTTAATATCAGATGACAGGTTGAATCCATCCCACAAAAAGACCCTCTGCCACGACTGTTTGAAAGATTTAAATTCGCTTCTTTATTTTACTTAAACATTTTAAATGTCTTCTTCTTGACATTAACGTCCTCACTGGGACAGAGCCTGCTTCTCAGCTTAGTGTTCATTAAAGCACTTCTACAGTTGTTAACTGAGAGCTTTCTTTGCCAAAGTTGCCATTTTCGCATTCGTATATCGTGTGGCAGGTACGATTTTATAGCTTGATGTTTTTTTTCATGAAAAAGGGAGTTTACTAGTGATGGAAGAGAAGATATGGGAGTCATGCAAGAACATCTTTGTTGGCCTTACTCTTATCAACCTCGAATTTAAAATTAGAAAAGATTAATTCCGCCTCTCGTACCATTTATTCACTGATCAAGACATAAAATACCATCAACCCAGCAGTCAAACCCAAGTCAATCAACGCCAATATGCCGCCGTGCTGTGATTTTCACGCTGCGAGAGTTGTCGTGTGCCAAAATGGGGATTCCCCTCCCCCCTCTGATGAACCTGCTTCGGAGACTAGACTCGGCGAAAGATAAACTTTTCTGCTCGGCTCGAAAAGCAAATTTTTCGGTTGTTTTGTTTAATTAAGCGCAAATCGCTTCTAGCTTATCTTTCGGTGCCAATATATTTGCGATCTTTTTCTTTGAAACGGTATGGTTTTTTCTTTGTACAGCGGGATATTCTGTTTTGCGCCCCCGCGAACACCGTTTATTATCGAGTAATTCGAGGTCGTTGTTTTATTTGGATTCCGAGAAAACAAAATTATTTGAAAATATTGGCTAAGTGAAAGCAAAGAAAAACATTAAGGCATCATGACTGCTTCTGTGTTTGTTTTTATTTTTTTCATTTGTAATGTGGTATCATAGTCCGAAAATGTGGAATATAGTTGGTGAGTTAAATGATAAAATCCTGCAGAAGCTTCTAGCTATCGTCCAATCAGTATGCTTTCCTCCATTAGTAATCTTTTTGAAAGGGTCATTTTGAACAGAACGATGGTCCACATCAATGAAAATTCAATTTTTGCCAATGAACAGTTCAGATTCAGCCAGGGATATTCGACTACTCATTAACTTTTACGTGTAACAAATTTGATACGTTCCAACCAATCTGAAGGCTATTATACTGGTCTTCCTCTTCTAGACATAGAAAAAGTATTCGACAGTGATGCCACACACAGGCTTAATTGTAAAATTAAAAAAACTTCAATTTTCCTACACACATTGTTAGAATAATCCTGAGTTATCTGTCAAATCGTACACTTCAGGTTAATTATGAGAACTCCAAGTCTGAAAGACTTCCTGTACGAGCTGGTGTTCTTCAAGGCAGTGTTATGGGACCAATAATATACGATACTAGTGGTCCCGGCAAACTTCGTCTTGCCATCAAGTAAGCTGTTGTAAAACGTCATGTAATCCCCCATACAAAATGACACATTAGTCTTCTCCCGATTTCCCGATTATTCCGGAGGCTATCCCGAACTTTTTCCTTGCACGAACACGTTGCATCCCTTGTTGAGTGCAACAGTTAAAAACTTACGTTAATCAGTTCATCCGTTCTCAAGCCATTTCGTGACATACAAACAGCACTCCATTTTTATGTATATAGATATTCGCATCTGACTTACCTGAGTTACCTCAGGGATTAAAAAAATGTTTTAGATGATACAGGCCTTTCTAGATTGCAAACAAAGTTTGGATATTTTTCCTGCATACAGTCAACTCTCCATAACTTGATATTGAAGGGACCAGATGAATTCAAACTATGTGTTGATTTTTGAAAAACATGAATAGCTTGAATAATTACCACGTGATCACTCATACTGCAGTTAGTATGATCTAGATTGCGAGAGTGTGAGAGCAACTTGATGTCATCATAGAGTTTGTTAAGAGCAAAAGCAATACCAGCTAAGACTCGAAAACAAGTTTACTGAAATTACGACAAACAGTCCTAGCTGAAAAGCAGGACTACGAGAAAGTCAAGGAACAACTTGGCAAAGTAGATAGCAAAAGAGGCACTAAGTCGTGTTAGACCGAAGTGTTTTCCTTCACAGGCAACGCGAATATATCTGATGACAGTGGCGCGGGAAGTGGGTAGGACAGGTAGGACATTTACTACGCACAAAAACACCTGGGTAGGACAGTCAAATGATTGTCCTACCCACGATTCAAAAAAAAAAAAACAGATCAGCAACAAAGCAAGCTTGATCAACGTCGTACTTATTCTTATACAGGAAGAATTGTATTCTCATACCTAGTAAAGTGTGATATGGTTTGTGCATGAACCCAAAAAGTCCTGTCTCCTGAGGAAAACATTTGAGAATATCTTACGCTTGGATTTTTCCCCGCTAAATATCAGCATTTGGTCTATAATTTCATAATCGGAAGGTTACAAAACATTATATCGGTGAAATTTTCCCATACATTTTGTATGGGATGAAATGTGTAGGAAAACGTATTTTTTATTGGTTTTCATAGTCTGTATATGAAAAAATAGCTAAAAAGTGGAAGAAATCAAAATTTCACCAATGGAATATTTTAAAACTTTCCGATTATGAAAATATAACCCAATTACTGAACTCTAGCGGAAAAAAATCCGAGGTACATTCGATTTGCATAATCTGCTGGTTTAGACATAGCGTGTATCTATAGTAAGAATCCTGGGAAACTAACTGTAATAATTTCTACAAGAAACTTCTTTGATCCTTAGGAAACAAAACAAATAGAGAAATCCACTTTGGCATTTCTGAATGAACCAATTGACGGTTTCTGGTAGTAGGTTTCTTTTTAGAGACTTGGTCTCTATTTAAATACATGTCTCCAACGAGAATCTTTTTATTAGAAGATCTCTAAAGTATCTATTTTAACCAAAATGGTCTTTAAATTTTCTTTCCTTATTACACTTGCATCAAATCCTGGTGCAAATTTTTTCAGGCTCCAAGGAAAACTTCAGAGACTATAACGGGTTCAACAGGTTTTTGAAGAATTTTATCTTTGATTTCTCGAGGAAAAGCTTCAGGAATTATCATAGTGATTTTATTTAGAATACTTTCAGGTTCTACTGGATCCCTCCAAAAACTCTTCTAGAGATATTTCTTTCAATTCTCCCAGAGATTCTTCTAGCAATTTTTCAAAAATGCTTAGAAGAACTTCTACTACCTCCAGTAGTTTCCTCAGGTATTACTTGGATATTTTTTTTTTTCAAAACTCTCCTAGAATTTCCACCAGATATTTTTTACTAAACCGAACTCAAGATCTCCCAATGATTTATATACAATTTCTTCCCAAGAAATTCGCAAAGGTTTATTCCAAAGCGTTTGTAAAAAAGAGCCTGAGGGTTTTTTTTCAGGAAACCCTGCAAGAATTCCTTCACCAATTCATGTGGATTCCTTCAAGAAATCACCTACGTTTCCTCCCAGAAATGTAAAATAAATTGAGGGGTTCTACGAAGAAATTTTTCTACCATTTCATCCAACTGTATACTCCTGCTGTTTTATCAAACATATTATTTAATGTTTCTCAAAAAATCCCATGCAGTTTATTTAAGTTTTCACACCAGTTCACAGCCATTTTTCCAATAATTCCTCCAATAATTCTTACGCAAATTTCTATAGAAATTCCGTCCAATGTTTTTCAAGAAATTTCTTTAAACCTTCGGAATAGTATCCCGAGATTCTATCGATTTTTTTTTCGATTATCTTAGCAATTGTTTAGGAAATCTTCTAAAACTTCCTCCAGGCGTTATTTCAGAGATCCTTGTTCATTAAGAGTGACTATAAAACTTACCCAAGTTTTATCAGAGGTTACTCTAGGATTTTCTTTAGAAATTGTTGGGGATCGTCATAGTTGGTGCAATAAACCAATTATTGAAAGCAGCTTTCGTGGCAGCAGCTTCAATGCTGTAATTCAATTATTTATATTATACTATTTTACAACTTAATATTATACATACATTTTGGTATACACTAAAACGGCCCAAAATGCGACCTCCCAACACTTCGAGTTCAATTTTCACTCTATTTCTACCAGTCACTGTTGCCAGTTTCACGTAAAATTCCGCCACAACAGATATATTTGACCAATTTATTTTTAAGAACAATTTCTTTGGCATTTCCCTGGAGATATTAATGGAACAATTATTGTAAAAAAAAACTTTCAAGGCTTGCCTTAGAGATTTTTAAAGAATTACTGGAGATATTTCTTTAAAAAAGATTAAGGGATTTTTAGAACAATTGCTTAAAATATATTAAGGGAAATCTTATTTTAATCTTTTTAATTGAATTTTAGAAGATGACCAGGAATCTTGCAGGATGTCCCAAGGAAATCTAAAACATTTTTTGTAAGAATTAAGAAGATTTCGGAAATGATCTTTGTGGGCTTAGATTCTAAGATCTATGAGAAATGTCTGCTCTGATGCTATGAAGAATCAACCTTCTATCCACTGGCTCCTAACAGGTTTTGTTTTCTTGATTCCTATTTGGTATCTTTTCGACCTCTTCTTGGATTCTTTTTTCTGACAAGAGGTCTTCAATTTCCTATTTTAATGCACTTATTCTATACCAGCCCTGTGAAGATGAAAAGCTTGATTTGACTTGTGGTAACGACTGGCATGAAAAAGTGGGGGCTTCGAAGTTTTTTCTCATTCTATACAAATTGTATTTGAGTCAAAAAACAAGCCAGTCTTCTAAGAATCATGTTGTTTTGTCTTTTGAGCGAAAGAATCACCTGAAAATATCATTAGAACGCTAGAAAACAGTAGAATTTCCTAAACAAGCTATTTGCCTATGTTTGTCCTACCCATGGTTTCGAACGTGGGCGCGCCTCTGTCTGATGATATTATTCGATACGCGATGCGAAAGAGGGGATCTTCCGAGGATGAATACGTGGCGAAAAGACGTATGGTTGCTAAGGGAAAAGTGACCTACGCGGCCGTCCTCCAGAGCGAAAAAGCTGTCACGAACCAAACCCCGCGATCAAGAGGACATGGCAACAAAGGAGAGGCCAACACCAAGCCTAAGGCCAAGAAAGCCAAGAAAAAGGAGCCACGGGATAACCCGAACCAGGCAGTGTATCCACAGGAACCACGGGCGCAAGGCAACAGCAACCCGTGGATACGAGTTGGAAATAAGAAAAAAACAGAAGAAACTGAAAACGGAGCCCAAGGAGAGGGCTAAACCGAAAACAGCGAAACGAAGGAATTTAGGAGAAGCCCTCGTTTTCAAAACGGAGGAAGCGAAATACGCCGAGGTTCTGAAGGCGATGCGAAACATGGACATCGCCATTGAGCGCAGACGTGCGGAACATAAGGCGAACTAGAATTGGTGCAATGATCCTAGTCTTTAAGAAGGACGCTAAGGAAAAGAGTGCAGTCTATAAGCAACTGGCACAAGAAGTACTTGGCGACGAGGTTGATGTAAGATCCCTTAGAGCTGAAGCAACACTCCAGTGTAAAAATCTGGATGAGGTCACCGACGCAGCGGAGGTCTCGGCTGCCCTCAAAGAGCAGTGTGACATCGACGTAGCCAGTAAGGCCATCCACCTTAGAAAGGGCCCGCAGGGCACCCAGATGGCGACGATCAAGCTGCCGTTCGCAGAGGCCAACAACGCGAAGAACTTGGGCATACTCAAGGTAGGCTGGTCGGTTTGCCGGCTGAGCGTACAACAGCCTCCTGAAGTTTGCTTCAAGCGTTTTGGGAAGGGCCATAAGTCATGGAATTGCAATGGTCCCGACAGAAGTAAGATGTGCCATAGGGCAAACGGTTGTAAGCAAATCGCTAAGTGCCTAATATGTGTCGACAGAACAGACAACGGACACTTAACGGGCGGACCCAAATGTCCGGGCACAAGCGGAGTATCAAAGCAGCCAAAACGGAAGTAACACAGTTAAATTTAAACCACTGTGATGCAGTCCAGCAGCTGCTTTGGCAGTCAGTCTCGGAAACCAAGACTGACGTAGTGTTACTATCGGACCCATACCTCATACCAGCCAACAACGGGAACTGGGTGGCGGATAGGTCTCAACAACTAACCGCTATAGGCACGACAGGACGATACCCAAACCAAGAAGTAGTCTCTATCTCAAATGACGGTTTTGCGATAGTAAAAATCAACGGCGTGTTCAATTGCAGTTTTTACGCGCCCCCACGGTGATCGATTGATGAATTTTCCCACATGGTCGACAGGATGATAGCCGAACTAGCTAATCGGCAGCCAGTAGGGATAGCTAGCGACTTTAATGCATGGACAGTGGAGTGAGGTAGCTGCTGCACCGACCAAAGAGTCCAGCTATTGTTGGAATCCCTAGCCACATTAAATGTAGAGCTGGCAAATATGGGTACAGTGAGTACCTTCCGCAGAAAAAGTGCAGAATCGATTATCGACGTGACGTTTTGTAGTCCTAACCTTTAAGGTACCATGAACTGGCGCGTTGATGACGGTTATACTCATAGCGATCATCAATCGATTCGCTACAGTACAATACCAGGCGGGTGGAAGGCAGCGCGATGTAACTCGACCCAAGCCCGAGGATGGAAATGGCGAAGTATTCACTGAAGCCCTGAGGCGCGAACGGAACACTCTGGGTCTAAACGGTGAAGAGCTAGTTGCCGTGATATCACGTGCGTGTGATGCTTCCATGCCAAGAAAAACCTCTCCTAGAGAGAACAGGTCGCCGGTGTACTGGTGGTGCGAATCAATTGCAAATCTTCGAGCAATCTGCCTTCGGGCTAGACGAAGAATGCAACGCGCACGCACAGAAGCACAAAGAAAAGAACGCGGTGCAGCATTCAGAGAGGCAAAGTCTATGCTAGAGTGCCAATTCTAGTCCATGGGGTGACGCTTACAGAGTGGTAATGGCTAAGACCAGAGTTGCTCGCTGTCACTATCAACGCCTAAAATATGTCGATTTCGATAGGCCGACTGCGATACAATTCGTATTATTTCGTATCCCATCAGCATCATGCTGGTTATTCCATCACCAGTGCATTGAAGGCGATATTCCTACTATGGATATCACTGATGGGTTAAGTTTAGCCTTCAATTAAACACATAAGATGGCAATTTATCAGTGCGATATTTTTGACAGTGTTTCAGAAAGATTGAAACTATATGTTGGTCACTGAAAAACAATAATAGCATGGATAATTACCACGTGATCACTCAACCTGCAGTGATTATGATCTAGAGTGCGCTGTCGCATCACTGATGTTGGTTGTCAAATCAAAGTGATATTGATAGCTCGCAAATGATATTGATAGTTTTAGAGCATCAGCTGATATGATTGATATTAAGCAACTCTGGCTAAGAACAAAGGTGTCATAGCGCCCCAAGAGAAGTCGCCCGAGTTGCTGCGATCGATAATCGATGCACTCTTCCCGCACCATCCCATAGGCCCATGGCCCCCAGCCCCGTATGCGGCAGATGAAAGAGAGGAAGTGGCGAGAGTGACGAACGAAGAGCTGGCAGAGGTCGTAAAATCATTCGCGACAAACAAGGCACCGGGACCCGATGGTATCCCGAATGTTGCCTAAAAAGCGGCAGTGAACGCGGATCCGGACATGTTCAGAACCACGATACAACGCTGAATTGATCAAGGAATCTCCCCGGATGTATGGAACCAACAGAAATTGGTGCTACTGTCAAAGGCGGGGAAACCACCGGTGACCCGTCGGCGTATAATCATATCTCTCTATTAGATACGACAAGCAAGTTATTGGAGATGTTGATTCTCAACAGGCTAGTACCGTATACGGAGAGTGCGGACGGCCTGTCAAACAACCAGTTTGAATTCAGGAAAGGTAAATCTACTCTACGCTATCCAGTTGGTCGTTCTGACAGCTGAGGTGGCAATCGAGCATAAAAGGAGCGGCATCCGTTACTGCGCGGGTGTCACTCAAGATGTGAAGAATGCGTTCAACAGCGTAAGCTGGGAACTAATAGCACACGCGCCTCAAGGTACCGGTGCAGTTGTGTAAGCTTCTAGAAAGCTATTCTGATGGAAGGATTCTATTGTATGACATATAGGAGGGTAAAAAAAGCGTTCGAATACCGCGGGAGTACCTAAAGGTTCAATCCTGGGTCCGCTGTTATGGAATGCGATGTACGGTGACGTACTAAGGCTGCCTCTTCCGACGTGTGTTAAGATTGTTGGCTTCGCCGACGATATTACCCTAGTGGTCTATGGTGAATCGATGGAGGAAGTAGAGTTGACAGCAGCGCACTCTATTTCCATAGTAAAGGAATGGATGAAGTCTAGGAAACTAGGACTGGCCCCTCACAAGACTGAGGTGGTGGTGGTCAACAACCGCAAGTCCGAGCAACGGGCGCTTATCTCGGTAGGTGATTGCACCATAGTGTCCAAGCGATCCCTTAGGCATCTTGGGGTAATGATCGATGACAAGCTCAGCTTCGCTAGCCACGTTGAATATGCCTGTAAAACGGCATCTTCGGCGGTAGCGGCGCTTTTGAGGATGTGGGCTTCGTAGCCGTGCGGTTAGTGTCACCAGGCATTTAGCCGCATCGTGCTAGGGAGTGTGGGTTCGATTCCCGCCTCAGGCTGGTAAACTTTTCGTGAGGAATGTTTTCCGACTGTGCCACTGGGCGTTGCATGCTAGTCCGTTGTCTAGTGTGGTGCTTCCTTCAAAAGGCATGAATGCCCACTGGAAGCATTAACGTGTCAGTGTCAGTGTCAGTGCTGAAAGGGCATCTTCGGCGGTAGCGGCGCTTTCGAGGATGATGTCTAACAGCTCTGCTGTAATTGCCAGCAAACGCAAGCTACTGGCAAGCGTGGTGCTATCAACACTAAGGTATGGAGGACCAATCTGGTCAATGGCGCTTAGAACGTCGTCGATGGCGTACTACGGCTACCACTTTCGACGGATGTTAAGGTTGTTGGGTTTGCTGACGACATCACCCTAGTGAGTGATTCCAAGCAACAGCACCAAAATTTGGTAAATTTTTTAATTCATTTTTTTCTATTGAGCTGAAACTTTGCACAGTTTTCCATGGAACTGGATCTAAATCGTCATTTTCCGATATCAAATCTTCAAGTTGAGTCACGACTAACTTTTCAAAAGGGTGTATGTGAAAATGGTTCAAAAATATTCAAAAAGCTGCACAGCAAAAACGGTTCGTTCGATTGTTAGACAGCTAAAGAAACAAAGTTAGACAACTTAATAAAGATTCCAAAAAAAAAATACACACAGTAAAAATTTTTTTTTTGCATTAAAAAACATAATTTTTGACACAAAAACTCAAATATCTCAAAACCCTATCGGAATACCAACGTAATTTTTTGAGGGAAAACGGTCCATTATATTAGCTATCTACCATAAAAATTTGGTGATGGTAAACCAATAAACAAAAAAGTTATGACATTTCAAACATGTCACAATTATTTTACTTGACGAGAGCGACACGCAAACATTTCCTGACAATCTTGAAACGTGTTTTAGATTTGACTATTCGGCGTGTGATTTTGAACTACTGAACTCTGTTTTCGAGAATACTGACTGGGGACGATCATCGAATTACGCTACTGTAGATCAGATGTTATCATCATTTTACGAATCGCTAGCTGGAGTGATTTCTCGTTACGTTCCTCGGAAACGACAAGCATTTATTTCCATTTACAACAAACCATGGTGGAATCCAGAGCTTCGTCACCTTCGTAATATTCTCCGTAAGATGCGCAATCGCTATTTTAATACGAAAAACGATCACGATAAGACTAGACTGCGTGACTTTGAGCAGCAGTACAAAGATAGTCTTTACGCATCACATGAAAGCTATTTAGCAAGCATCCAAAGAAACGTCAAGCAGGATCCTTCCCGTTTCTGGGATTTTGTAAAGCAACGCAAGGCAGGTATTGCCATTCCGAGCTCTGTCTCTTTCGATGGAGTCACCGCCCATTCAAACACCGAAGTTGCCGATCTCTTCGCCACCTTTTTCGAGAGTGTTTTTAGTAGAGCATCGCCCGTTCAACGTCGTGATAGTTTCGAGCAGATACCAGTTCATAACATAACTCTACCGTTCGTTCAGTTTTCTGTAGAGGAAGTTCAGAATGCTCTTGAAGATCTGGATTCTACAAAAGGACCTGGTACAGACAATCTGCCCCCTTTGTTCTGGAAGAACTGTGCAGCTTCGCTCGCAATGCCTAT
Organism: Aedes aegypti; assembly: GCF_002204515.2. NCBI lineage: Eukaryota > Metazoa > Arthropoda > Insecta > Diptera > Culicidae > Aedes > Aedes aegypti. The sequence goes on from NC_035108.1 coordinate 149,026,039, forward strand.
TACTGCTGTTTTCAACCGCTCGCTTCGTGACAGGAGGTTTCCAAGTGCGTGGAAGACGGCATCTATAACACCGATTCACAAGTCCGGAAGCTACAATTGTGTCGCAAATTATCGCGGGGTGTCTATACTTTGCAGCCTAAGCAAAGTGTTTGAGAAGCTGATACACGCAGTTTTGTACCGAGCTGCTGCTCCGATCATCTCTAACAACCAGCATGGCTTCATGAAGCACCGCTCCACAACATCGAACCTTATGTGCTATGTGTCAGCTGTATCCCGTGAACTTGAATCAAGGCGGCAAATCGATGCAGTGTATGTGGATTTTGCAAAAGCTTTTGATTCAGTACCGCATGATATCATCTGCAGAAAACTCAGTCATCTTGGTTTTCCGGCGTGGCTTACTGACTGGCTTTGCTCCTACTTAACCGATCGTGAAGCTTTCGTGAAAGTGAAATCCACACGCTCCAGGACATTCAATATTCCATCCGGCGTCCCGCAAGGAAGTGTCCTCGGTCCGTTGATTTTTATCATTTATGTAAACGACCTTTATGAGCTGCTTTCTTCATTTAATCTTTCATATGCGGATGACTTAAAAATTTTCCGTGTGATTGCCTCCTCTGCAGATTGTGTCGAATTACAAGAAGACATAAATCGACTGCTTATCTGGTGCGACGATAATGGCATGCGCGTAAACAGTAAAAAGTGCAAAGTAATTTCCTTCTCACGATCCAATAGCATTTCGCTCCATCAGTATAACATGGGACTAGATTTTTTGGAAAGGGTTGACTCAATATGTGATCTGGGTGTTACGATTGACTCAAAATTGAGATTTAACGAGCACATAAGCATCATAACTGCCAAAGCATTTACCGTGCTTGGTTTCATCCGTCGCCATGCTTCCGGTTTTACCGATATTTATTGTCTTAAGACGTTATTCTGTTCTCTAGTACGCAGCATTCTTGAGTATGCATCACCGGTTTGGTCGCCATTCTACGTAAAGCATAATCTGGCAATTGAACGTATCCAAAAAAGCTTTTTAAGGTTTGCTTTGCGTCATCTTCCTTGGAATGATCCGATAAACTTACCGAGCTATCCGGAAAGACTTAAGTTAATTAACTTAGAATCTCTCTCTGCAAGGCGCATCAGATCGCAGAGATTGTTTATTTTTGACCTCATCACAAACACTATAGACTGCCCTGATCTGTTAGAATTTATTCCGTGGAATGTTCCTTCCAGACGTCTTCGTAATTCAGTGTTATTCGTGATTCCTTTCCATAGATCTAATTTTGGATACAGCAACTGTTTTCATATGTGTTTGCGTTCGTTCAATGATGTTTGTGACGAGTTTGATTTTAATATGTCCAAAAATGTATTCAGTGTTAGAATAAGAGGTTTAGATTAAGTAGTTATTAAGAAATCAGTCTGTACGGCGTAGCCGAAGATGGTGCATAAATAAATAAATAAATGTCACAATTTTCACATTTAGTAGAAAAAAAAATTTTTTTTTTCGGTGTAAATTATTACGGGAACCGCAGTTTGTTGCTGATTTTATTGTTAAGGGCCTTGCGTGAATTAAACAAGTCGTTTTCATGTATTCATTAGTATTATGTATATTATATGTATAAATATTATGTATATGTATAAATATTATATGTATATGTATATATGTATAAATTAAAATGAATTAACAGATTACACGAAAATATTTTTTTTTTACCAGGATATTTTTTTTAGAGTTTGATTGATGAGTTTCTAAATGTTATATATAAACTTTAAAAGTTTTGGATTTGGGTATGCGTTATGAGATCATGAAAACATTTTATTAATACTTATTTATTTATTTATTGTTATTCAATTTTTTTACAATATCGAACACTTTTGCATCATTATCAGTACAGTTCGAGTATAGTTTTGCTTTAATTTTATTTTCTGACAATGGAATGAAACAGTGAAATTTTTGGGTTCCTTGGATCGTTTTCGCGTTATTATATTGCTCGCTGAGCTCTGATGCCGTTAATTCGTACTCTTCAGTAGTAGTAAAACAAAATGATAATTTTGTTAAATCTTCTTCTTTTCTGCGATTCGCCCAATCAAATAGTTCTTTTGCAGTTTTAATTGGATGCTCACGTTCTTTGGCTAAACTTGCTCTTGTGGCCATGCGCTATATGGTTCCTCCAATAGCATCACAAGGACCTTTGCCATGTGACGTAGCAAAGAAATGCCATTCTGCAGCAATTCCGTACTTTGATTTAAATTGACATAGGCTCGAAAAATTCTTACGGTTTTTGTACTGCGATGCTGCTCCATCAGACATGAAATATATCTTTCTGATTTCTTTATCCTTATCAACGCGTAAAAAGTTAATCATTTTGGCAATGAACAAATTTACAGATACTGAGTCGTGTCTTAAATCTTCGGAAATTACAATAAAACTAAAATGTTCAATTTGCGTACTTCCATTGAAATAAATAACGAATGGATGAATTGTAGCTTGTTGTACGTTCCAGTGATGGGACTGCACTTCATCTTGCAATACAAAGCTATAGTTTTCAGAAAAATCACAAATGACTAAAAATTCACCATCTTGTAATGTATTTTTCGTATTTTTTAAAAAGCGGGATTGCTCTGTTTTAATAAAGTCGTGAGGAATTAAACTTTCTAATTTCAAGCAAAAAAATGACACAAACTCATCTACAGGTTTTACAATAGTTTCTAGGTCACACCTATCCGTGGTCACCCATTGCTCAAATGATAACTGATCAATATAATTTTCTTCAAACTCAGCGAATAAAGTATTTTCCAATGATGAAGAATCTGGACAACCCGAACAAGATCGTAGATAGCAATTTGATGTTGTATTTTCACACAAAAGACTACCAGTTAACATTTTAATATCCTTTGATAAATTGATTCTTTTCAAACTATGTAAGATTAGGTTAATATTTTCGTGTGTTGTGCACACACAAACATTATGTGTTCCTGAATTGGATAGAAGCTTGCATTGCCTTGGACGAAGGCTTGCAAATGAGGAAAAACCTACCTTAATATTTTCGTTAATTTCCTTCTTTCAAAGTAGTCATCATTAATCGTTTTTGGATTGCTTGACGCTTTCCATCTTTTTTTACAGATACATAATCTTTTTGGCCAGGCATAGCTCTACTTACTTCATCGTCTTCAAAATATTGAATTATTTTTTCTTTTGTCTCATCTGTTAATGAAGTACTCGACCTAGCATTTTTGGTTGCAAGACAGTTATTTTTGAATTGTTTTGCCTCTTTTGCTGTATTTCTATTGGTTTTGAACTCATCTATGGCGTCTTGAATAGACCACGAGCTTGGCAGCATCGACAAAATCAATAATTTTTCTTTCCTTGTCGTGGCTAGATTCGAGAACCTTTCCTTCATATTCATAATTACCTCATCGTAGTTTGTATTTTCCACATCCTCAGGTCCTAATTTGAAGAGGTTTCTTCGTACAGCTTCGTTGATTTCACGGTATTTTTTCTCGGGATAATTGACGTAACCCATCTTCGTCCATTTAATCGGAGTCACTTTTATTCCAGCTATCCCTTCGTTGAAGCGTTCGATGTTGACCTTCTGGATGCACTCATCTTCTGATTGATTTGTTGAAACAGATGTCGCTGATGGTACCGTGGCAAGACTATCTGCACTTGGTACTTCTGGTAGGGGGAGATCCCCCAGTACCGGACACCTAAGCCACTAAATTCTTAATTCGAAAAATATTGATTTTATGGGCTCGTGTTACACATTTATGATAAATATTATCATTTTTATAGTGTACAAAAATAAATTTGAAAATATAAATATGAATTTCGGCACTGTATTTTAATGATGAATTTTAGTACCAAATTGATCGATCTATGAAGGTGGCACCCTATACCGGACACGATCTGGAAATGCCTCGAATTCTGTAAATTTGAACATCATTGAATGTGTACACTTTAGGAATAGTTTATAATTACCAACTCAATGCATTTGCAACATTTACAAGAATAATTTGAGTTTTTCTTAGTTCGCAAGATGCCTATCAAAAACCTTTGTCATATATGATGAAAAATAGTACATTTTACGATGTTGTTCTGAATGTTCATTTTTCTTGATTTTATTGCATGTTTGATACCATGATCGACGGAACCCATGAAAAATGAAAGTATTCTGAGACACTGATGCAATAATTACAAAGATATCATATAACAAATCAAGCTGTCCGAAACTGAGGGACAGGAGGTACTTAACCAAAATTGTAATTTGTCCATACTTAGTTCAATTATGGTACAAAATACATTCATACTGTCAATTTAGGATTATGTTCGATCATGCTTGCGGGATCCAAAGTATTTTTTCATATTCAAAATATTGACTAAATAGGCTCGAAATTAAGTAGATACGTCAATTTTTAAAAGATTTTCAAACTTTTCTACTTTTTTTAAATGGCATGCATATTTCAAGGATGTGTTATTCTACGTACACATTAGTCTACATAATAGCTTTCTTTTCTTCTAATACACCATCTTGATTGGACCATGATTTCCCAATGTTTCGACTTTGTCCGGTATTGGGTGCTGTCCGGCACTGGGAGATCTCCCCCTAACTCCTCAGTTGTTGTCGGTGCATCTAGTAATTCCTCAGTTGTTGTTTTCGAACTTCCTGCAACCTGATCCACCGATGATGTACAGATTGCCCGTTTGTCAACGTTTAAACGGCAGGACGTACAAATGCGTAAATTTGTATTCAATGTAGACATTGGAGCATAACCAGCCGCTTTCAGTTTATCTATGGTGCTTTCGGTGAGATTTTGTAGCTCTTTCGAACACTTTTTTTCTGCAAACGGCCTGCAACAGTTGAGAAAGCGACTACTCATGTTGCTCGTTAGATTTTAATAAACAAAATCACTTTTAAGTTTTTACTGACTAGTTTGGTGTCGTTTGCTTGACTGAAGAAAAATTTTACAATTAAATCTTTTATAACCATAGTGGTAGTATATTTTTAGCTTTTTCGTGAGTATGTTCATGGTATGTACCTATCATGTTTTTGATGTTGTTGAAGTTACTCGCTTTCTCCCAAATATGATTAACAAAGTCTATTCTCTACCAAGGCGGGTCTATACCCAGGTGTAATCAGATTTTAACTTTGTGGAGAAAACCAGCGCCGAGAAAACCGACCTGCTTTACGTATACTAGATCACCTGGGTATAGACCCGCCTTGTTCTCTACGAGGTAAACTTTTTGCAGGTAACTAGTCGTATACCTGTACAGAAAACTTTTTTTTTGTAGCTTTTGTCTTCAATATTAGATTTCTTATAGGTTTCTTTTATCAAAAGGTTTCAACACTATTGAGAGAATTTTTCTTCAGTTACGTACAATAAAAAATATGACACTATCAAGACTTTAGATCACAACACTGGATCGCGTCTAACTTTCTAATAGATGCTATAATAGTTATGAATAATTAAATAAAATATCATGAAAACAACTTGTTAACCTCATGTGCCCTTAACAAAAAATTCAGCAACAAACTGCGGTCCTAAAAAAAATTAACAATGAAAAAAAAAAAAAAAATTTCACTAATTTTGACACTTTGTGAAATATTTGAAATGTCATAACTTTTTTGTTTATTGGCTTACCATCACCAAATTTTTAGGGGCCCAGATAGCCGTAGCGGTAAACGCGCAGCTATTCAGCATGACCATGCTGAGGGTCGTGGGTTCGAATCCCACTGGTCGAGGATCTTTTCGTAAAGGAAATTTTCTCGATTCCCAGGGCATAGAAGTATCTTCGTACCTGCCACACGATATACACATGCAAAAATGGTCAATCGGCAAAGAAAGCTCTCAGTTAATAACTGTGGAAGTGCTCATAAGAACACTAATCTGAGAAGCAGGCTTTGTCCCAGTTGGGACGTACCGCCAGAAAGAAGAAGATCACCAAATTTTTATGGTAGATAGCTAATATAATGGACCGTTTTTCCTCAAAAAATTACGTTGATATTCCGATAGGGTTTTGAGATATTTGAGTTTTTGTGACAAAAATGATGTTTTTTAATGCAAAAAAAAAATTGTTTTTACTGTGTGTATTTTTTTTGGAATCTTTATTTAGTTGTCTAACTTTGTTTCTTTAGTTGTCTAACAATCGAACGAACCGTTTTTGCTGTGCAGCTTTTTGAATATTTTTGAACCATTTTCACATACACCCTTTTGAAAAGTTAGTCGTGACTCAACTTGAAGATTTGATATTGGAAAATGACGATTTAGATGAAACTGAAAAACTGTGCAAAGTTTCAGATATTTTTGAAATGGTCGATCAGAATCGACTTGCATGCCTCCGTGGAATCCCTCTAGTGGTCTATGGCGAATCTATATAAGATGTAGAGTTGATTGCAGCGCTCTCTATCTTCGTAGTTGAGGAATATATGAGGTGTAGGAAACTACAACTAGCCTATCACAAGACTGAGGAGGTGATGGAGATCCCAAGAGATCTCTTTGGCATCTAGGGGTAATGATCAATGGCAGGCTAAGCTTCACTTGTTACGTTGAATATGGCTGTAGAGGCATATAAGGCAAAAGCAGCGCTTTCGAGGATGATTCTAACAGTTCAGCTGTAATTGCCAGCAAACGTAAGCTTCTGTCAGGCGTGACGGTATCCATACTTAGGTATGAAGGGCCAGTCTGGTCAATAGTACTTGGAATTAGCAGAAACCTAAAGTGGTTGGGAAGCACATATAAGCTTATGCGCTTTAGAAAAGCAAGAAAAATGTCCAATGCAACAAGAGGTATCCGAACTACATTTGAAGGTTGCCAGATGCTGGTATTGAAGTGTTGATATGTCATCCCCGCACTAAAAAAACGGAAACCTTTTGAATCAGCTTAAATATTTATTAAACAAAAAAAAAACATAATGTAATGCTTTCCATAATCCATTTTATTCCAGAAAAAACTTAGTAGACCGCACTTATCCCATCTAGGATACTTTTTCGCTGCTCTTCCAAATATTTAGGGGAAGGGGTGGTAAAATGAACACCTTAAGGAAATCATTTTTTTTGATAGAAAAACGAGGAATTTGTATAGTTCTATCCCACAACATCAAAAACAGGGATGTTATCTATTGCAGCACGGATTCAGACCAAAATTGCTGAATTTTCACATATTTTTGTCGCTAGCAAAACACGATGGAAATGTTCATTTTACCTGCACTATGTTGGTAAAATGAACAGCTGTTGGTGGTAAAATGAACATCATTCGAAAAACGCGAGAAAAACAAATATTTCTGAAAATTTTTATTGCTCCACCGAAAATATAATCATTAATGATTGTAACCCGTTCAAAGAGAATTCTAAAGGTATCAGATTTGACCTCATATCATAACGATACTCACCTCACTGAAAAACCTCAAGTGTTCCGAGCTAAAAGTTACGTCAGTTCTAATTTTCAAACGTGGTTTTCTTAAATCTTAGTTTTCGTTGATATTTTCACTTCAATTGACCTAAGTATCAACTCGAACACTCTTATTTATGCTATAAATCGTCCGTACGTGATAAAAATTTATCGAAATTTGTTTTTTCTCGATAAAAGGCAAGGTGCTCATTTTACCACCCCTGTTCATTTTACCACCACTTCCCCTACTCAAAAGCAATGATTTTTTTTCTAGTCATACTTCACTTTTTCATAAAAGCAACGGATACTATAGCGCATAAAACTTTGGTATCGAAGCTTCCTCTTTTTTCAAAACGAGGATTTGCAAAACTGACTGTGGCAGACTGTGCATTACCTGCTTATGCTGGAAAAGAGTACTGCTGGACGCTTTTAGCATTTTCCAATCTAACGAACAAAACTTTCAACAATGCTTCATTTGTGGCAAACTTTGCATCGGCCTCGATTTGACGAAAGGCGGTGGAAAGTACATTCGAAGCATTCCTGTTGCTGCATTATCGCCATAACGTTGGCAGGCTTTTTTTGCTGCTCTGTTATTTGGTGGTGTGTGCGTTATGAAATAATCCGGATGGTGTAATGGTTTAAAGGGGAAAAACTGTGGATTATGTCACATGAATATTGATTTATTTGCATTTTTGTATTGAAGCCACTATACTCGTGGCTCGTATAATTGATCAGACTGACATTGAATTCCAAGAACCTGAACAGATGGAAATATAATTATTATATATTTGCTATCATAACATAACTTGATCTGGATCTGTACTTCAACAGTTGCAGAAAATAAATGATTTAAAAATAATAGAGTTTGGTTTGTACCTTATCAATTATCAATATCTGCAATAATTAAATTGGTATTGATAGTACTGAACTTGTATTAAATATTTTGAATAAGAGTTATGTATGAGTCATGTACTAATTTACGGCATTGTTTTTTGCCATTAATTTCAACCTCAACAAAAGCATTTTTATTCAATTCTAAAAATTGGCATAACTTTCTCATTGTTTCTACTCGAGAATTGTTTTCCCATATGCCATCACAGAAAAATAAACATTTCCCATTGTTCTGCCTTACAAGTCCGTAGTTGCCAGTCTACTTGTATTGTTTGCCACAATCTGGTGCAGTATGGCCCCTCATCATTCTCGTATTTCATTGTGTGTTCGAGTTGCAACCAATGTCGATACATGAAGTGGATACTGAGCTGTCACGGAGCCATCAAAAGAGACGAGAGCTATTTGTTTTACTCGCTCGCCATCAACGAGAGCTTCTTTGTCGATTGGTGTCGTCTTTTATGGTTCAAAGTAGTAAAAACTGTCCCATATGCGTTGGAAACCGAGCTGAATCGGTTATGCCAGTGGTTCTCAAGCTGATAATAGTTTCAGGGTATGATGCGTGGAAAGAATCACAACGTCGAGAAGAGAATCATTCTTCCAAGAAGTTTTCATTCCGTTACAGTTCTCTCCGACGTTTTGTCCCTTCGATGTTTTAATATGAAAATTGATTGTTTTTTCTCGGGAAGAGCTTAATTATCGTTTCGCGTTCTGACCTACTACTCTTCGGACATCTACAGGCTTATCGAATTGGCTCTGATTTTATCCTTTCGTCAGGCAAAATAAACTTCGACGTCACCCAACCATTTGGATATTAGAAAACTGAAGAGATTATTTGTTCTGTAAAATCTTCAATTTTCAATCTTTTGGCTAACAAAGAAAAATTTCAACACAAAGTATGGGAGACTTGGCCTATCAAGTTTTTCCGATGAGCTAAAAATCCAATTAGGCAATAATGGGATGATTGTTGAATAATTTAGTTTCTCGCTAAATGTAATCCGTATTTTCTAATGTAATAATTCAAATTTAGCGAGAATTTAGACCGTTCAATAATTTGCGACTTATCCTTAATATTAAAATGCTCAATACGCAGAATATCTGGTCATAATTGCAACAACCGACAACAAGCGGGCCACATTCCACTCATGTTCGTAATTGGCATGCGAACCTCACAAACCCTGTTTGAGGGTCACAGTTTGATGACCACTGGGTTATGCAGTCATGAAAAGAAGAGGTGGTCGTATTGTTTCATACAGTGCTCGAAAGCTATAAACAGGATATGCTCCACGACCACCCGCTAGTGTTTCGATATTTCCGTGATAAAGAAGAAAGGATAGATCATTTTCATTCGAAACGCTAGATGTGGTGCAAATAAGGGAGAAAAAATAGCCATAGAGGCGATAATTTCAGCTTGATGGATACTATCTTGATCCTGTGTTAATTTATTTATGTTGACGTCGGAGCGCCGGAGAGTGTCAATGGGTCAAATGATGGTGTACCATATTATATAAAGAGAAAAATACGTGTATCGATATGCGACAGACAAATATATTACTGATGTGTCCTAATTGAAATTAATACAAAGCATTTTTCTTTATCAAAGTTTGCATTAAAGCAATCACTGTAGCTCGATCGATACAACTTTAGCTACCTGACTTATAAATTTCATCTATTCTTTGCCGGCTTTTCCGTTTAATAACTCATTATTTATCGTTTCCAAAATTATTGTCACAATATGCTCCGTACCTTAGTAATACTTCGTCGTTGCTCTGGAATAAAAACCAGACTATTGCCTTTCAATTATTGGAACACAATTCTTCCTCTCCTTAGCTGGGTTATTAACAAAATTTGGCTTCTCGCATGGACTTTTCCGGCTTGGCCGGCGAGTCTCTCTCTGTTTTTGATAATATTGTCTTTGCGGGAGAAGTAAAGCAATCCAAAACGCAGGTTGAAACTAGAATCTACTTGTGATTGCTGGGGAAATGCAGAGGCCTTCTCGGTATCTAGTAGCAACAGTCATTTTTGCGTATTCTAAGGATCAAATTGTGCGTCTCTAGTAAATTTGTGGTTACTGAATCTAATTCCATTCTCAGAAACGTTCCTGCACGGCACAGTTTTGAGCTACATGTCACCAAAGTTGTATGATACATTTTATTTATTGGTATATATACAAAATTTAAGGTATGGTTTATCAAACCATTTAGTGTCTACTCCACCAAAGATTTAAAATAGGACTATAACTTTCACTGGGGATACAATTTGATTTAAATTGCACGATTACATTTAGATCAAATCTATCTTTTCAACATGCAAGCAAGTCTTCATACAAAACTCTTCGTTTCTCTTATATGGGAGAATATAATACTTTTCTAAATCATCAAAAATATTTTTTGGGCATCGAAAGTATTAAATGTACTTAGTACGAATGTACTAAACTTTGTTTACACATGAAGTTTGATTTCTGGTATAAATTAAGAAAATAAATCGCCATACAAGTTGATAAACTTTCCATCAATTCGTTAGATTCTGCTTTTTCAACAGCCAATATCTCAAAAACTTGACTTACTACGATATTTTAGAAAACCTATGACCGTTCAGCATCCTTCAATTAAGTAAATAGCGGTATTTTGGTGCTTGAGACCAAATAGTGTTCCACAGTGTTATTGAGACGTCCGATTTGTAAACGGTCTTCGGCTAAATTGTAGCTGACGAAAAATGTATCCAACAGTTTCAGAATAGCTCTAACGTTCAACAGCACATGGGCGAACACTATAACCGATTGAAAGAAATGCTTGCTTTTTCCATACTTATTCCCATACAAACTTTGCAGGGCTTGAGCAGTCTCAGATTTCATCCAAATGCGCTCAAATTTTGGAAGTCCACTCAGAATATGGGCTAGAATCGAATAAGCTGTGTGGAGCCAAAACGATTTTCTAATAACCCTAATGTACAGTCTATGATAAGCTATGCTATGCGAAAACTGGCACGACTATGTATATTATGTATTCTCTGTGTGTAAATGATACTCAATATGTATTATAATTTGTATAATAAAATTGATTATGACTGCTATTGTATATGGACAAATGTATATGGATTATTTCAAACTGTGTGTATTGTAATATGGGAGATAGTCGACAACAATTATTCCAAGAAACCACGAAATGAAACAGTAATGCATAGATACCAACCAGTCCGATTGGCATTCCCATTCAAATTTATCTAGGGCCCTAGAATCCGTAACCTACCGAAGGAATCAGCTGGCATATGGTCCAACAATATTGATAAACGCAGACGAAAATAAAATTATGTATTCATTACTGTTCAAATTAGAAGTGTCATTGCCTCAAAGGCGCACTTACCCCAATTTCCACTAATTACTTGTTCTGGCATCAGCTGGTTGAAATTTCAACATTGATTGATGATCCTGAACAAATAACCATTTTAGTCGATTAACATTCATCAGCTGTGCCAGACGCGAACGAAATTGATTTTCTTCCAAATCCAATGAGAGCTTGGTTTCATGGAGAGAACAATTCTTAGAACTTGCTATGATTAGGGTCGGTGTTCTAGTAGCCGATCAGCTAAGAGCAACAATCTGCATGAAACCGAATAAAAAAGCGAGCAGTATTATCTTCAAGTCACCTGAAAGCTTTAGACCTTGGTTTTGTAGAAAAAATACGAAAACTACAGAAAATCATATTTTGTATTCAACATCGCTTGAGCCACTAAAGGAACACATGTGCCTATAGTAGCGCTATTTCTAATTTCTAATTCTATAGTAGCACTAGCTTCACGGTGCAGACAAAACTCAACTCAAAATCGTATTTTTCCAAAGCTTCTATATTTTTTCGTATGCAGAACAGATCAAAAGCTTTCGAGATATAAAACATTTCAAAAACAAACATTACAATAAACAAACGCACATTTCAAAACACAGACGGCTTAAACACAACACTACCCGAGCAGAAGAAAATACTGAATTCCAAATTGAGGTATTCCATACCAGATAATTTCCAATACTTACACCCTGAATAAGGTATGAATGAGCCCTGCATAAGAGGTAAATACCTCAAATAATACCTTCTGCATATTCTACAAATACCAAGCAGATAATTAGATCAGGTATTATAATACCTTAATAATACTTGATGGATTTTCATATAAAAGTGACTTTTTTCAATAATAGTTCAATACCTCCAGCAGTTCTCAATACCTATCGAATACCAAAACGAAGTATTTTTAATTGTTTTAAACATTTTTTTCAAATACCATTATGATACCAAAATGAGGTATTGACAACTGAATAATACCTAATTATGGTATGATAACAAAATATGGTATGCATAAGTTATTGCGAGTTATTCTTTCCTCCTCGGGTATCATGACTAATACATAAAATAAATACAGTAAGGGAGCAATTCTCGCTGAAACCAGGCCGCCATCGGCACCCATCGTTAGAATTACAATTTTATGTCACTGATTGCTAGTTTTCGATCAATCTTAAGGGTGGTCCTTTCTGTTTTCTCAAATTGTTGGACCCCTCGTACGCCAGCTAGCTAAACAGTTTGCGAAAAAAAAAACAATTTTTTGATAAGTACAGGGTATTTCTTCACGTGATATGTCTCCTATTTTGCTTGGAACACATAGCAACCTTAGTGGCATCGTATAGAGAAAGGATATAGCTTTCATTTAAAGTTATAAAAAATGTGGTAGCCATTTTGAATTTGGCCGCTATCTTGAATTTTGTTAGAAAAATCGTTTTTTCATCATTATCGCACCACTCGTTTTGAATTCTGAGATCACCATCAGAAATCTGAGACAAAATTGTGTAAGATAGGCTACAGAAACTAGGTGAGCAATGGTATTTGCCCTACGAAATGAACGATTTTCTAAATCATGTTCTACGATTTTGACATATATGACGAGTGCAATCAATGCAAACATTATTTTTTGAACAACAAAGAAACAAGTTTTCAATCGTTGGTGTTTCATTCGACTCGAGTAAAGAATAAGAGTATTATTTTGAGTGGAAAAATCTGGCGGCCATCTTGGCCATCAATGTCGTCAAGGGTTAAAAATACTAATAAACCTAGAAATACGATTACAAACCACCCATCCCAGCATAATCAAGATCAAACCACATAACAATCATTAAACAGTACACCGAAGTACTGCCCATAACTGCAAAACAGTCACATTCGACATTTTTGACAAAATGGAGTTAATACCATGGAGAGTCATCAAATGATAAATACTTTCGATCATCACTGAAATCTGTGAGATTGTTCTAGAAAATTCGAAAAAAATCTCAAGTTGTTTTGTCACATTGGTAATTTTAACCGCATAACAGTAACATTGAGATTATGAATGAGCCTCGTTATGCGATAGCAAAGATATTTCTGTCAGAATTATTTTCTGACAATTCATCTAGTATGCGATATGAGCTGTATAAAATATCAGCCTCAAAAAAGCACTTCCTAAGTTCCTGGTAATTTTTATAAATTTTAGTTTCCTCCCATACTGCCATAAAATGCACAATTGGTATTTCATTTACTCAATGCCTACTTTTGTCGAATGGTACATATATGCAGTTATGGGCAGAGTAGTGCAACATAAATTTAGCGACGTGATGTTGAAAACAATAAGACAATTTTACGTTGGATTTAACCCTCTAATACCCAACCCCGTCTTTAGACGGGGTACACTTTGGAATTTTGTGTATTTTTTCGTAGCTCGGATATCAAAATGATTTTATTTTTGGCTTAAATCTTGACTCATAACACGCATATTAGAAAAGTTTTTTTATGACTTTTGAAACTTTTTTGTATTTTTTAAAATTGTTTGAAAAATTGTATTCTTATATACCCTAAAAATGCCTGGGGTTCATTTAACGTGTATTATAAAAAATCGAACCTTTTATATTTTTCTGCGATCAACCTATCACAGAAGAAGAGCCTGGTGATATCAAAATAATTTCAAACCTGCTCTTCCGTTAGTTACACGGAAAATAAAAAACATCTCGGAAAACAATTTAAAATTAAATATTTTTAAAAGTATTGTAAAAACTTGAATTTTTATTATTGCAAAAAATCAATAACTAAAAGAGGCTTCAAGAAAAAATGAAAAAGGATGGGGATGTTCAAAAATGAAAATTATAAAAATCAAAAACCAAAATTCATAAATTTGCGAATAAAAATAAATCATTGTCCAAAACGTGTTCAGAACGATTTTAGATAACTCAAAATGATGTTTAGATCGAAAATTAAAATTTGGGTATTAGAGGGTTAAACACATAATGACAAAAAGCAGAATTCTAGTAAGTAGACAGCACAAAATAAGACCGACAACATTCATATACCTGATTGTGAACATATTTTTAGTTATCCTAAGAAGAAGGCAAAAACAATTGCACCGAAACGTCGGAAAATATAAAATCACTGTTTTTGCTCTGATTTCATGTGACTGGATGCCAAACCAAAGCAAAGCAAAGAATTTTTGTTAATTATTGTTTTAGCAGTGTTTTACACTTAGTTGAGTTCAACTTATTGCCGTTCTTTTATTCAAATTCGCACCGCCACTGAAATCAAACGTCACTTCCCAGACAACCATAAATCGCATAAAAGTTCATGTAATAACTCGTTTATTCATACAAATGACATCAAACCCGCAAAGCACGGTGGATAAAATCGTCAGATTGATGAGTTTCCTCGAATAAAAGGCTTTTTTTCTGACTTCATTTGTACATTTTGTTTCGTCCCGTACACTCGTACAAGGTAAGTGGAATCAAATCAAAGTCAAATCGCATAAGATCTCGCTCGCATTGAATGCTATTATTCATCCTAAATATATGCACGCACATCGCCTCCACTTTAGGTGTAAGGGTAAGATGTCGCGAGAAGACCTTCTACCACCATTTGGTAGTTTTCATCTGTCAATATCTCAAAAGCTAGACAAGCGATTATGGTTTAGATAACTACAAAGAATTCAGAAATTCAAAATAAAGTAAAAACCGCCAGTTTGATACTTGCCAGTGTACATCTCATAAAAAAATAATGGTTGATCTAAATGTAATTGTATTTTTTAACACCTGTTCTCCCAACCCCCTTCAGAGAGTCGGAAGTGCAACCTTCAAACAATTTTCAGCAATGGAACCGGACACTATTGAAGATTGATGTTCATCTTTGGGGTTTTGATATAGATGCGTCTACCCAAAGTTATTGAGCAAAAGCCACTATCTAGTTTTTTGGAAAACGCATTTTTTTCACAAATTCAACAAAAAAGCTAAATTCAAAGCGATGATATCTAGTTTTTTCGACATTAATTTGCTTAATTGAGTGTAATGATCACATTTGAGCAGAAATTGGAATTTTTGATTACACTCAAATTTTATTTTATTTAAAATATTACGAAAAACCTTATTTTTTTGGACCCGTTTGCCTGTAACTCAAAATTTCAAGCGATAACATATAGTTTTTTCGACATGAAATAAATTATGAAAGTCAAGTAAACATGTTTTAGTAAAAAAAAATATTTCCGATAACACTCAAAATTTAGTTTACCCAGAAAACCACTCAAAAAACGTATTTCTTGAGCTTTTTTGTCTGTAAATAATAATTGAAGGCTATGACATGTAGTTTTTTCGACACGAAGTTACTTGTATAGGTCAAAAGAATATTGTAAAGCAAAAAAATTTTTTTTGACTGCACTCAAAATTATTATATTTACAAAACAACATAAACAAGGTATTTCCCGACTTTGTTCGTCCTTTTCGTTGGGTCTGTAAATAAAAATTTAGACGATAATGTGTAGTTTTTTCCGTAATGAATTTGCTAGTAGAAGTCAATGAAATATACTTGATTAAAAAGAAAGCATTGATTGCACTTCAATTTTACCTAGAAAACTAGACAAAACGTTTTCTCAGAGCTAGATCGTTTGTAAGTCAACATTAAAGAAAATTTTGAGTGTTATAAAATAAAATAAATTTCTGCTCAAACATATTCAAGTAAAAGATATTGCCTGCCGAAAAAAAAACTTCACTTCAAGGCCTTGAGTTTTTAATTATAGACGTACAAAATCAGGATTTTGTGTTTTTTTCTAGGTTATAAACAATTTTGAATGTAGTCAACTTTTTTCTACTCAAACACATTCACCTGACTTCTACAAGTAGATTTATGCCTAGAGAATAACACAGTCTTCAGTTTTGATTTACATACAAAATAGCTCAGGAATTTTGTTTTTGTGTGGTTCACTGGGTAAAATAAATTTTAAGTGTTATCGGAAATTATTTTGTCTACTAAAACATGTTCACTTGACTTTCACAATCAATTTAACGTCGAAAAAACTATGTCATCACTTTGAATATTGAATTAAAGGAAAACGGATCCAAAATATAGGGTTTTTCGTAATATTTTGGGTAAAAGAAATTTTGAGCGTAAC
The DNA here is from genome assembly GCF_002204515.2 of Aedes aegypti. Classification (NCBI taxonomy): domain Eukaryota; kingdom Metazoa; phylum Arthropoda; class Insecta; order Diptera; family Culicidae; genus Aedes; species Aedes aegypti. Next base: position 149,042,752 of record NC_035108.1, read on the forward strand.
TAAAAATTTCATCCTGCTCAAAAATGATCACTTGACTACTACAAGTTAATTAATGCCGAAAAAACTACATGGCATGGAGTTTTTATTTACAGACAAACAAACTCGGGAAATGAGTTTTTTATGTTGTTTTGCAGGTGAAAACACTTTTATGTGTAGTCAAAGCTCATTTTTCTATTCTACAATATTTGCTTCACCTCGTCAAGTAAATTCATGTAAAAAAAATACATGTCATAGCCTTCAATTTTGATTAACAGACAAAAAAGCTTATACACTTATTTATATAACCTTCCTAATGGGTGGTAGGTCATTTGGCATAAAGTCGTTTGGCATAATGGTCATTTGGCATAAAGTCGTTTGGCATAATGCTCGTTTGGCATAATGGCCGTTTGGCATAATAGTCGTTTGGCATAATGAGTCTGAAACCAAGAATTCCTCAATTTTCGTTTTTACGTTTCTATTGAATCTTTCTGATGACACCAGGCTTGTTTTGGACTCAATTGATACAAAATGGCACTTTATTCAACAATCATTCGCTCTTGAATGAATTTAAGCATACAGTTAAACCTCTATGAGTCGATGTTCCATGAGTCGATATCGAACCATACTAAAAATCAAATTTCGTGGCTACTATGATGGCCCCACGAAACAACTTTCCAAAAGATTTCTGTTCCATTACTCGATATTTCCATGAGTCGATGGTCCCTTCAATATCGACTCATGGAGGTTTGACTGTATTAGGAAAGTTATTGCCAATAGTATTTAATTATTTATCCAGAAATTTCCCTTCTTTCAAATATTAATTCTTCTTTTGAGTTTCGCTATTGGAACAAAATTTTTCACTGAAGATTTTTGTATATTGAGCACAAATTTACCCTTCATTTAATTGTTCTTTTTTTCTAAATATGATGTAACCATAATTATAGGTATGAAAACTGATGATTTAAAATTTCAATAAATTTCTCCTTCTTTTATGCATAGGCTGTTCTTTGGACCTATATTTTTTGAGTTTTTTTTTGTTTCCAACTGACAAAAGGGCGGCAATCAATAACATTGAATGTCGTTACATAACAGAATGTCGTTTCTCCGAATGCCAGTTCCCCGAATATCCCGTTTCCTCGACTAGCCCACTTCCTTAAAAAGTTTTTAGCACCCATAATTGTCGTAATTTTATACATTTCAGGGTGGTGAACGAGCTGACCATCTAATATGCACCCTTCTTTATTTAATTGGCGTTTTTTTCGAGTTTTACCGTCCTCAGCATTTTTGCCAACATGTGTATATCCGAGAATGACAGAATACTTCCTTCTTTTGACTGTATATCGTTCTTTCTTGTCACCACTTTTCGGAGGAACCAGTCATTGCCGCAATAATTTTTGGCGTCCATTCTTCTATTGTTTTAATTGTAAATTTTGCCTTCTTTAAAAATAAGGCTGTTATTTATATTTATACTGTTTTAAATTGTATTATTTAGTAAAGCTAATTGTTAACCATTTTTATATTTTGCTGTTTTATCAATTCTTGCCAGATGTGTTGTTAGAATGATATTTTTTTTAGAACCTGAAAATATTCAACATATACTTTTTTGGGGCAAACCCGTGATATTCTTCCGAGATATGCTGAAAAAAATATTATTTCAATCACAAATTTTCCCTTATCTCGATAATAGACGGTGATCCGTTGAAAAGTTTTGCCACAAATATTTTCTTTTAAAGATGTTGTTCATTTGATTTTTTGCGTTAGAGTCTGAAACATTTTACGAAAAATAATCTGCTCTCGTATAAAGGCCATTTTTGCATTAAGTCACATTGATAGATCTTTGGATTACAGCTTTTGATATTTTGCAAAAAAAAACATTCTTTTATCAAGTAATTTTCATCGAGTGTTACGTCCAAACTGGGACAGATCTTGATTTGCAGCGAAATATTCTTTGAGCATTCCCTTGATGAATAACTGCGTACTTTCCTTGCCAATTTACTGTTTTCAAATATGTATATCGCAACAAGCTCAATAATACTCTATGTTTGAGATGTAGAGACCCATCACGAGTTTTATTTAGTAATGCTCTATAATGCCACAACAATTTTAGAAATTCTTAGCTTGGATAATCTCTGAACGAACACCATGCTTGTTTAGCACCTACCAAAATTTTTTGTTATGGGCTCGGTGGTGTTGATCTCGGTAATAGCTTAAAAATGCCGTTATTTATTTTAAGTCAATCATTATGCCAAACGGCCATTATGCCAAATGACCATTATGCCAAACCGCCATTATGCTAAACGACCATTATGCCAAACGACTTTATGCCAAACGGCTTTATGCCAAACGACCTTATGCCAAACGACTTTATACGGGGTACAATCTTCCTAATGCATTGAGAAAAAAATTGCAGGTAGTCGTTTAGAGATTCCTTCAGGAATTTTCCGGAGATTAAATCAGAAGTTCCCCCAGGGATCACACCAGGGATTCTGTCAGTATTTTTTTCATGGATTCTACAAGAAATATCTTCTCGAAATCCTAAAGGCTTCCCTCAAGACTTTCGCTCAGAGATATTTTCTGGAAGAAATTCTTTCAGAGAAACCGTCAAGAAAACCACTAAATTAATTACTGCAAGTATTTTCCAGGTAGTCCTCCAGGGATTGCTCCAGAAATATCTCTAGAGATTCGTTGCACGCTTCCAAAAAAACCTCCAAGAATCCTTCTAAGAATTCTTCTAAGAATTTCTTCAGAGATTTCTCTATGAATTTCTCCAGTTATTTGAGCATAAATTACCTCTCAGAATTTCTTCATGGAAAATCTCTACATGCATCTCTACATAGATTCCTCTAGGAAATCTCTTCATGGATTTCTCCTGAAACTTTGCCATGGGGTTTTCCAAGGATTTCTCCAGAAAAATCTCTACAGTGATTATTGCAGAGAAAACTCCAGGCATTACTACATGAATTTCTCCAGGAAATCTTCCAAGAATTCATCCAGAGATACCTCCAGAGATGCCTCTAGGGATTCCTTTAGCAATTAACTTAGGAAATCCTTAAAGAATCCCCGGGTAACCTTCATTGATAACTTCAGCAGAAACTCAGAAATTTCTGCATAAACTCGTCCAAGAGTTACTCCCAGAAAATTGCTACAGGGATTCCTCCAGAGATTTCTCCAGCAATTATTTTAGGAATTTCTGGGTTTCCAGATTTTCTCGGGTATTGTCCCAGAGACTCTTGCAAGATTTTTTATAGGAATCCTTTCAGAAATTTAACCAGTGTTTGCTCAAGGGATTCTTCTAGGGATCACTCTAAGGATTACTCAGGAATGACTCCATGTTTTTTTTTCTAGAGGTTCCTTCAGAAATTTATCCAAGGATTCCTCAAGGAATTATAGCTGGGATTTCTTCAAAACATACAGGAAAGAATTACCTGGAGGAATTCCTGGAAAAATTCTTGGAGGGATCCCTATAGGAATTTTTTTTGTGATTTCTGATGAATCCCTGGAGAAATTCATTGGGCCATCTCTGCAAGAATTTTAAGAGGAATTCTTGACGGCTTCCCCAGAGGAATTTTTGCCTGCCACATGGTTATGCGAATGTGAAAATGGCAAGATTGGTAAAGAAAGCTCTCTGTTAATAACTGTAGAAGTGCTTATAAGAACACTAAGCAGGGAAGCAGGCTCTGTCCCTAAGAGGACGTAATACCAAGAAGAAGAAGAAAAAGAAGATCCCTAGGGGAATTTCTGGAGGAAACTCTTGAGGGATCCCTTGAGGAAATCGTGAAGTAAACTCTTATAGAATCCCTGGAGGAATAAGTAGCAGTAAATCTCCGGAATAGTTTGTGAAGGTATCATGAGAGGACTGCCTGGGATAATATCTGTAATTATCCTTCGTGATATATCTGAAAAAAAAAACTGGATAAATATCTGCACTAATCCTTGAAAAGACCATCATGCAGAAATTTCTGGAGAAAGCCATGGAGACAGATTTTCTTGACGAAATCATTGGAGGAGTTTCTGGGAGGATTACTGAAGGAATTTCGTAAGTAATTTCAGGACAAATGGTTGGTATATGGCTGGGCATTGGGTACCTTGCGTACCTGAAAGAATAAAATAGACTCCTCTGTGTTATCCTTAGCCTTCTGGTCAGTAACTCTTATCCCTAACCTTAGGGAAGATCGGGTAAACAACTTTGGTCATATTTTGACAAGGAAGGGGTGGAGAAGGGATCGGGGGGTTGCTTCTGCAAACCTCTCACAACAGCGTCTGACCCCATGTCAGGGACGACTGATCATCGTTCGAGTGCCAGAGAAGGACTTTAAGCTAAACTGTGCACTATGGCCCTCCGAATATTTTGGGGGAATGGTCCTCCGGAAATCAAGGGGGTTGGTGTCAGGCCCTGCAAGCCAGCTGTATAAAAAACAAGCAACGAATAATCAACGAGAGAAGACGAACCGGGACAATCCGCGAAGACCACAGTGACGTAAAAGGACTAGCGATTCCACGTACCGAGGGAATTCTAAATCTCTCAACACACGGAAGCACACGAATATTCGCCGATGTGCTGAAGAACCGCGGATTCGGATTCGTAGCGTTGCAGGAAGTGTGTTGGAAGGAATCAATGGTGCGAACGTTTAGAAGTAACCTAGGCTGGTCCTCTCGATGCTCTTGTGAATTGGAATTAAAAATCATGAATTTTGAACCATCTTACCACACATGCGTATGAACTTCTGAAGAAGATTCTCCAGTTTCTTCTGAAACAGATTCCGGATGCTCTTGTGTTCTGAATGACCATATATTCGAATAATGTCCAAGGTTTCACTCTATGCTTAGGGTTTATTCAAATTTCATAATGCAGAAAATGTCCCTTTTTGACACCCACCCATCCATCGTAATGCTTTTTGAATGAAAATTACACGTCCTTGTTTTCCGAGTAAATTTTAAGGTTTCTAAAAATGCTTCCGTGTCATTTCAAAGCGATTAGACGTACACTAAGCGATTTCCTATTTGTGTCGTAAACGTAAACGGTGACGTTAAGTCATCAATTCGTTTTCTGTATAAATATGTCCAATGTCAAACAAACTGACAGTACCATGCCGTGTCATTTAAATGGAAGCAGCATAATCACAAAGTTTGCACATAATGTGGCATTGAATTCATATGGAATGTAATAAAAATAGGTTTCTATGGTGTGCCGCAATAATTAGAACACACTACCGCAATAATAAAAAAAATACCGTAATAATTAGACAAAGTTTGTAAATACAACATTAGGGTTTCTACACTGAAATACGATTTAGATCTGAACACCGTGCATAGGTCCTCCATCAAAGGACTGATACTTTAGTCAAAATGTACCGGAGAGAACGGTAGAACTTGCATGAAATATGCATAGAATATATAATCTCACGTCAAAACTTACCACTTATTGGAAACCTGTTGCTGTATGATAAATTTCATTGTATGTATTCCCTCATAATACGAATAGCTACACTTTGTTTTCATTTATGGTTTTCAAGCTGTAAAAATAACGACCATGTGATGTGTCAATGGCCATGAATGAAACCACCCGGAAGTCACGTAGTAATGCACTGACGAATGAAACGGCTCAATAATAGTGTTTAAAAAGAACTCCTTCACATTTCATATACACCTGTCACTATCTTAATTCCAACAAGAAAGAAGTGATAAATTATTCATAAACACACACTTTACCACCCGCGCCAACTCGACGATGTCCTGCGGAGAGTAACAAGTAATAATTGCACTTAGTCCTCACACACTTTTGGTTCCCCAGTTGAAGCCGCCGGTCAATCGATCCACTATTTGTGTGGATCGGTGGTTTTCGCGTTGTTGTAAATATAGTAAATTTCCCTTGCCCCATTAAACACCACTTAAAAATGTTGATGCTCACTCCGACGAACAGGAAAACAAGCGATCATTTTCGTCTTTTTACGCCACACATCACTGCCTCCCCGAAACAAGTGGCAGCTGCGTGGAAAGGAAATACACATACCACGCGTCCCCACCGAGAACTGCACTGAAGCAACCGAAACGATGGACTGCCGCAATGGTTGTTCGAGCGAAATCTTGGTGCTGCGGTGAGCTATGGGACCGTTGGCATAGAGATATTGTCCGCTTTTCAAGTTTTATGAACTCACCGAGTGTCACGGAAGTACACGGTGTATCTAAGGCCGGTATTAACAAAAAATGACCATCAATTCTTCATCTACCATTATGATATGATATCCTAGCTTCTTCTAAGTGTATTTGAAAATGTTGAATCAAGAGAAATAGTGGTTTGAAAATTTAGGGCAATTTACAAGGGTGTAAAGTACACACCGTGTAAGTAGATATAGGTTCATATACGGGGTATGCGTTTCTGGTACTCTTCTGGTTTGGTGAGTGGCTTTTCAAACAATCAAACCCTTCAAAGGGAACAAACAAAACTGAGGCTTGAGTGGCATTATGGCCACGGGTCATGCGGGGGAACGCTTTGTTTGTTTATGTTTCGGAGGATGCTCCAATATATTGATGTGTTTAGCTTCCGGATGAGTGGTTCTCTGTGGAATGTGCTTTTGCTGACCGAATTCGCGAACGGAGTGTTTCGTTTCAAAACAACCATCGTTTTGGTATCCCGTTTCGGGTGGGTGCCATGTGAGTGCGCATGCTTACCTGTTGCTAAGGATATTGAGTGTCCTTAGAGGTCGTCCATAAACGACGTAGTCCTGTCTGGGAGGAGAAGCGTATGGGCAAAGATGCCGGTTCAAGCAATTAAAAAAATATTAGACTGACGACCAGGACGGGAAGAGAGCTAGAACTATAATAAAATCAAACCACGTGATTTATTGACATCCCCTCATACGACTAGAGTGGTTCTCTCTTTATATTTCAATTGTTGACGATTTGAACTCATTTATTACCTTACATCGTTTCTTAAATAACAGTAATTCCTAAGATCGAGGTATTCTAGATAAATTCACGGATTCTGCAAAAAGGAGTTTATGGGTAAATATGAAATGAGCGTTTTTGTAGAACATGTTCTACTATTTTGACCTAAACGTATATTGTAAAGTTGAAAGTTTTAAATCGCTCGTTCTATCCTCCAGCCGAGTGAAGAAAAGGGATATCATTTGAAGTGGAAAAGTGGAAGCCATCCTGGACTTTGACACCGTCTTAGCTCTCATTTAATTCCATTTATTTAGATAACATCTAAACATATAACACTGAATCAAAAATTTCACGTCAAAATACTCGGTTCGTGGCCGTGTCTCTACATCTTCGGTGCTGCCTCACTCTCGCCTATTCATTCAATGAGCTTTTGATCCGCCCACCTAGTTCGCTGCGCTTCACGCCTTCTTGTACCAATCGGATTCGAAGTGAATACTATCTTTGCAGGGTTGTTGTCCTGCCAGCTTTAGCCACTTTCTGGATTCTGGGTTCGCCGTAGAGTTGGGCGAGCTGGTGATTCATCCTTCGTCGACACACACCGTTTTCCTGCACAAGTACCCGGCGTCGAAAACTTCAAGTGCAACTTGATCCAGCTCTGTCGTGCTCGGCTTAACTTACTAGCAAGTACTTTGTCTTGGACGCAGGGCCGCATTTATGGGGAGCGAGGGGGCTGAAGCCCCCAGGCCACCACATTTTAGACGCCTCTACAAATTTTACTTTATTGCCAAAAATATTATGATTAACACATATGAAAGATAACTTAACTCCAATAAGACGTCATCAAGTTCTGAAAATTAGATCAAACGATGTGAGAAAATCTCAGAGGTGCCATTAATTTTTGATTGAATTTCTCCTTACTTCTCAACTGTAATGAAGGCTTTTTCAGTCGATTTATTATGCATGCTTCAATCGAATGTGATATTATACATCTGCAGATTGATAAGAAATATCAATATATTTAGATATGGTTTAAAATCACCGCTTTTAAACAGGACAGGATTAGGTACCTATTAGCCGTTTTTTGTACATTATTTAGATATCGACTTCTAGCGTTCAAGTTGATCTAAAATTTTCACCGTAACTCAGAAATGACGTGCACAACCGAAAAGTCATAATATTGGAAAAAAAACTTTTGTCTTTTAAAATATTGAAAATTTTCTATTTTGCGAAAAATGTCATGAACTTATTTGGGAAATGCTTTTAAAACAATCAGTTTTACTGAAAAACGTTATTCTTAAAACTTATTTGTCTTAAAAAATTTCCCTATTTTGCACTAGGGTATGTTGCTTTAAGTATTTTCATTATTTTTGTTAAAGTTTCAGATTTGCGATAACTTAAAAAGTTTGCTTATGAAAACTCTGTATTTTCTGCGTAGCTTTAAAGTTACTTTCAAATTGCGGTGAGAAGTGAATTGAATCAATCAGATCAATAGAAGCACTCACTAGAAGCCAAGATCCAAGTCGTCAAACTTAACCATTTCGTATGGAAAGAACGACGAATTTGTACTTTATTAAGTTCAGTACTGTAAAATATTATATGATTTTTAAGTATGCATAATTTAAATCTTCTCTTAAAATCAAACACCAATGCTTTCTATGTTTTGAAATTTTTACTACACAATAATATCTTAAAGTCTTGTTTTAACTCCAATTTTTATTAATTAAGGTTTCAATGCAGTTTGAAACGAATTGGTGGTAATTTCAACATCTTGACTAGAAAAGTTTCAAGGGAAACATTCTTTTAGTCCATTCTTCAGCAATAAAAAGATTTCTGAAAAAGAACCCCACAAATTTCTGGCCCTAGGGCCCCCACATTTGTAAATCCGGCCCTGCTTGGACGTATTCATCGCCAGCCCAACTTTAGTTGCCTCGCGTTTCAGGCGGATGTACAAGTCTACCACCTTTTCCGATGTTCGACCGACAATGTCCATATCATCCGCGAAGCAAACAAATTGACTGGATCTCGTGAAAATCGTACCCCGGCTCTTAAGCCCAGCTCTCCGCATAACACCTTCCAGCGCAATATTGAACAACAGGCACGAACGTCCATCACCTTGTCGTAGTACCCAGCTGAACCGGAATAGTAAAGTTGGGTAACAAAAAAGATTACAAGTTGTGTTATCCGATAACAAGCATTTGATAGCATAGTTTGTTTTTATTTTGGTTGAATAAGCAGGCGACATAACAAACGTGAAAACGAAAGTTTATACTGAAAATATCATATAAATATCTTATTGTGTTATCGTTTAAAACACATTGATAACAAGTTTTGTTGTACAGCCAAATACCTCCATTGATAACTCATTATGTTATCAATAAGTTATGAGGTTCAAACTATGATAACAAACATTTGACGTCTTTCACCCGTCGTTGGCATCCCCCATCTGACTTCCCAAAATTCGTTGATAACAAGAGTCTTCGTTTTGATATTGCTGTGTGCATTTGAAATGCAAATATCAAATGCGGAAACACCAAATGCGGTAAGATTTTTCACAAGAAATGCGATGTCAATGATAGTTTTTTCTTGCTAGGGCGGCGGTGATTTCTATAATCGTTGCTACGTGTCCTTCGATTGTTTTGTGTTTCCGCATTTGGAGGACGTTTAGTCAAGGTTTGCATCTCAAATGCAAACAGCAATAACAAAAAACAAAAAAAAATTCATGATGTACATCTTATTACCACTTTGTTATGCGACTGTTATTTGACTTTTGTCGGGATCCCGAGCAAAATTGAATAGCAAAATTAAAACAAGTCTTGTTACCTGGTTATCATCAATTGATAACTGATTTTGTTATCACCTTGGTTGAATTAACAGCTAACATAACCATAATGCGAACTCAAATTTGTTTGTCGAATTACAAAGTAATAGTTAATTATGTTATCACTGAGTTCAAGTTGAACTAAATTTGCATCATCATATATTTTTGAATTTATTGGTCTTAAATCAAGGAAAAAATTTGAGAAATGCGTGTTTTCGGTTAAATTTACGCTTCAAATACTTTAACAAAATTATGTATGACGAAAAGTCAACTTTTTTAATAACACACGCTTTATAAAAATGTTATAGGAAAGATGTGGGTTTAAATATTTTGATATCAACCTGTTATCAAAAATGTCTGGCGACGGATACAATGATAAAAAATGTTGTTATGATTCGGTTATCATTGTTAACATAATGTCAAAATGATAACAGTGATAATAAAAGTTTTTATCATGTTGATATTATCCAGTTACCCGACTTTGCTCGGGATGCTCGCCTGAGACCTTCACACAATTTTGCACACTTTCCATCGTTGCTTTATCAGTCTCGTCAGCTTCCCGGGAAAGCTGTTCTCGTTCATGATTTTCCATAGCTCAACGCTGAGGCGACAAATATTCAAGTACTATTTTAAATATATATACCGGGTACCCCCGTTGGTTTGACCACATTTAATCTGAACACTTTTTAATCTGTACCCCGCTAATTTGCACATCGTTCAGATTAAAAATGGTTCAAACGTCATTTAGCTCATGGAACGGAGTAAAGTGAAATGCAACGCTGTGGAACGGAACGCAGAATCAAAACAAAACAGTGAAAGAGGTGACCAGAAACACGTTTCTAGGGTGACTAGATGTTCAAATTAAAAATAAACCCCGATGGTTTGCATGAGACACCGTTCAAATTAACGGGGGTGTACGGTATATATACAGTTGATCAATGTGCTATCATGTCACGTATGGTTTCGACATTAACCTTGATAAAAACGAGTAGTATTCTTGTTAAAATGTGAAATATAACCGCCGCCAAGTGCCCCGGGGGAACCTTGCATAGGGGACATTTCGATTTTGACACCAAAGCAGATCATGCGACGGCTCATTCTTCATGTCTTGTCGTAAATAGAGCAACTGTAGACTCAAAATGGATATTTGACTACAGTGACTACTTTTGGGACCACCGGATGTCCCCGAGGGAACCTGTAATTAGGGACAATTGAAATTGAACTCCAATACATATCGTGCGACGGTTCATTTTTCATTTCTCGTGCTAAATAGGGCTATTGTAGACCTAAAATGGATAATTGACTACAGTGGCCACTTTTGTGACCACCGGTATTTCCCGGAGGAACCTGTCATTGGGAACATTTCTGTTCTTACACCGAAACATATCATGCGACGGCTCTTTCTTCATACATTTTCGTAAATAAAGTAACTGTAGACTCAAAATGGGAATTTAATTGAATTGGCCACTTCTGGGACCACCGGGTGTCTCCTAGGGAACCTATGATTAGGGACAATTGGAATTGAGCTCCAATACTCATCGTACAACGGCCCATTCTTCATGTCTAGTCATGAATAGGTCTACTTTAGACCGAAAATTGATATTTAACTAGAATGGCCACTTTGGGGACCTCCTATAGTTCCCTAAGTAACCTATCACTTTTAAGACCACCGGAATTTCCCGGAGGAATCTGTCATTGGGGACATCACAGCCTCCCTCAGGGATATCCGGTGGTCCCAAAAGTGGCCACTGTAGTCAACTATCCATTTTGAGTCTACAGTTGCCCTATTTACGACAAGACATGAAGAATGAGCCGTCGCATGATATGCTTTGGTGTCAAAATCGAAATGTCCCCTATGCAAGGTTCCCCCGGGGCACTGGGCGGCGCCATGAGTGACTAAATCTGTACAAGACTCATTTTCAGCTTATAAAAGGGTATTTTATGATAAGCTAGGGAGAAAACAATATTGCGCGACATATTTTGAGTGAATAAATTATTTGACCCCAATTCGGATCCACTACCGGCACCGATTCCAGGGAAATGGCCATATCTTGGTTGTTCTGGACCGATCCTAATACTTGGCGCCCCAATCGCTTCAGAATTTGATCTTTTGTCTTCATGTGTAGTCAAATTTCGATTTTTTAGCCGAGACTTTTGCTAAAAACACGTCATAATTTTACTGCATAAGACATGCTTCCGGAAATCCGGATTATCACCGGTATCCGGTGGTCATAGTTCATCTCCGTGGATGCACCTCGAAACTAGATCAGTTGACCCGTCCATTACTTCTTAAAGAATTGAAATCGGTCATTTTTTGTCAAAGTAACAGCATTCCAAAGTTGGCCCAATTTTTGCCTGTTCCAGTTATTTTGACAACCCCCTGTATATCAAATATTCCATCATGGGGAGGGTACAAAAAAAGGTGGGAGGGCTCCCTGCAAATCTTATTATTGTATTTAAAGTTGAAAACATTATATGGCACATGAATTCCGCTGTCCCAAATATAAAACACTTATTGATTAGATTAGATTTTTAAATAAAAAATGCAAAAAGTTCAAGTATATTTTAAAAATGACCTGGGGCAGACACGAACATTCTGAAAACGCCATTATTTTTGTTTATTTTTATACTTTCAAGCCCGGGATGTCCGGTCTCTGTGCATTCAGATCGACTTTTTTTGTCGAACAGTGTATTTTGTTTCACAAATAGCTGTTTAGCTAGCTGAAACCTAAGTCTAATGCATAACGTCCTGATTTCAAATCGTTGGTTCACTAATCCGGACACTAGAAATCCACGTGAAAAACATTCTTTTATATCATTTTCACCATTTAATAGGTTCAAACATCTGATTAATATTATACTCAAACTGATGTTCACAACTTATCTAATCTAATATAATCTAAGCACTTGCACAGCCCCAATATTGAAGAGCATCCTGGAAATACTGGAATTTTTCTAGTGTTTTCTTGTCAGCATTAATGTTTGCGGAATATCGGTGATATTACACAAATATTAAAATGGCCAGGCCCACTGTGCAGACTTGGTCTTGAAGATAACTTAAAAGTTCACGGCGATCCACTTATGAATAATGTGATAGACGTTAATGTTTGAATTGTTTGAAGGAAGAAATGGGGACAACCGTACCAACCATCTCATTTCAGGGGGAAAGTTTAAATCGTTGAGGGTGGCGTTGCTAAGAATGTTAATACACACTCTATTGTTGTGGGTGCTCTTCTTTCAGGGATGGGACACAGGTATTTCTTCCTTATGTCCTGGCCCGGAAGCCTAGGCTAAAGCGCCGTTACTCGCTCTCTGAAACGAGACGAAAATATTAAGGTTGATTCCCCCATCCCCTTTTGCAGAAAATATCAAATCACATATATAATAACAAATCGTATATAGAATTCAGACATTACGATAGTTTGAAAACTAAAGTTTTGTTAGGTCAGGTCTTCAATGCCCATAAATATTCAAGTATATGTATTCAGTTAAAAAGGATCAAGCAAAAATCTTGAGTACCGGTCAAAATATACTGGTCCAATGAACGGGTTCTGGATTTTTCAAACATACACCATATAACTCCCTCGACTAAAAATATGAAATAATCAATCATTTCGTTGCTTTTTGACACTTGGTTCGCTCTGTCTGTACAGAAAACTTTACATTTTCTGACTAACTACCCATTTATGATTAATTGACAAAAATCAAAATTAAATGCATCGATTAACGTAAAATTTAATTCAATTAATGTAAAATTTAATTTATTTAATACTAGTGCTTTCATTTACTTGAGCAACAGTGAAACAGTTTTCATAAATGAAGGAGATTTCAAAAACTAAAGAAATAATAATGAATCTGAACAATTAACATAAAAATATACTAATAATGAACGATCTCACCATATTACAGTCGTCTACTATCATTTGAATTCCCTCCTGGATCTTGGCTTCCGCCTGTGTTTAAGTGCCAGTGGTTGCATGTTTTGCTGGAAGGCACTTTCCACTTCTTTTTGGTGTTCACAATAGCAAAATCCTATTCCAATCTCCTATTCGAACTCCAATACTTCCGGAACATGATTCTTATTAGCAAGGTCGCTTTCTCACACCTTTCCAAGTTATGTTCACTTATCATCACAATTTTAGTTTGAATCAATTGTGAAATTCCAAAATCGAAATCTGAAAAATTTGACGGGAGCTGTGCAAAATTTGTCACACCCGTTCACACACGCGGCACACTTCGATCTCGATTTTGAAAATAAAATCCAAACTGATGTTCACAACTTATAACCCAAAATTTAGTTAGAATCTAATTCCGCTTACTGAACATTGCACTTCAATTTTCGGTATACCCTAGAACCACAAAACATGTACTTCGAAAAAACGTTACAATTTTATATTCATTTATATAAATTTTAGGTCAATGATAACTAGATGGAAATTTATAGTATACAGTGATACCTCCATGAGTCGATGTTCCATGACTCGATATCGACTCATGGAACCATACTATAAACAAAATTTCATGGTTACTATGATGATCCCTAGAATCAGCTTTCCAAAGAATTGCTTTTCCATAACTCGATATTTCCATGAGTCGATGGTCCCTTCAATACCGACTCATGGAGGTTTCACAGTATCATTAATAATGATATAAAATACAGGTGTTAATAATTAACACCACATTTATATCGATATTCACATGTTGAACACGAATTATTATCTGGGAGTCCGGATATTGGTACCATCCGGGTTTTGATTCATCACGGTATCGTATGCCGCCTTGAAATCGATGAAAAAGTGGTGCGTTGGAATCTGGTTTTCGCGACATTTTTGGAGGATATGCTGTACATTAAAGATCTGATCCTTTGTCGATCGTCCGTCAGCGAAGCCGGCTTGATAACTTCCCACGAACTCATTCACTACTGCTGATAGACGACGGAATATGATCTTGAATGACACTTTGAAAGCCGCATTTAGAATGGTGATCGTTCGAAAGTTCTCGCACTCTAATTTTTTGCCATTTTTGTAGATAGAGCATTAAGGCGGTCCAAAATTAAACATTTTTTGAAAATCCAATCTCCCGTATCTTCCTTATCATAAAAATAGTGTTCTGTGAAATTTTCTGCTATTTTGGTGGTGATTTAAAGGTGGCCCAAAGAAAAGGTAGGTTTATATGGAAATTTCTACCGTGGTGAATGAAAATCCGGACGGTATCAATATCCGGACACTTCATCAATTAAAGGCAAAATTGGTATGTTAACATGTTTTTCTTTATTATAACTTTTGCTTTGAGTAACGCTGATCGCTTGACATTTATTTATTATCTAGTTACCATTTGCAATTAATTAAAAATAACAAAACATACAAATGATCGAGTTAAACGTCATGGGTACGCGGTGCAAGTGATTTTGTTGATAGCGTCGACGAACGCACTCACTCGTTGCTCAAGAGATCAGTGATAAAACATTACAAAAATATGGAGTAAACAAGCTTTTGAAACAGTGAAAAGACCTACAAAAAGAGGCTCTCCGGAATTGGAGCCAAGTGTTTCAAATTCGGACATTGAAATCAACTGTTTTATTTATAAGGTGTAAGAACATAATTCCATTAGCGTAACTATAACTTAAATCTAGAGGGGGCTTGACCCATTCGATCAAAAAAAAATCCCTGAAGTAAGATGCATGCTTAACATGAGAGATTATTTTTTCTAGGAAGGGCTTGAAATTTTCTAGGGATTGCCTCCCCCCCGTATTTACGCCAATGCATAACTCCCAAGCAAAACTGGAGGAAACCTCTTCAAACAATCAATACATGTGGTATAAGTGATGAAAAATATACAGAGCGTTGTTTTATGCTGAAAAATTGAACCAATAAGTGATTGTCCCAGTTCAAATCCCAGCCGTCTCAGTCCAGGTAATCAAACCACACATTTGCTCACATTTCAATGTGTTTAATCCATTAGAAAAGCTTTGCATTGCTCAAGTTTGTAAGAGCGTGATAAATTCAGTTCTTTTAAAAATTTCACATTTGAGGATTAATTAATTGTATGTTAATGCATAGCTGTCCGGATTTTGTTTCAAAAGTGTCCGGATTTAAGGACAAGACAACCTTCATTGTTTTAATTATTTTTATGGTAAAATCTTCAATATCATCGGAAAATTGATCATTTTCGCTGGATGGATTCGTTGCATAAAAACACTTTGATATTTTTTGAAGAAAACCTTTTCAAAACGGATTTTGAACATTCTTTGCAGCTTAAGTGCCCGGGTATTGATGCATCACGGTATGCAGAAATTTTGAAAAATGTTCCAAACTGGAAAGTACTGTAATGTAAGTACAAACTTATCGTCCCATAGTGAAAACTCATTCTTCGAACCTTAATGAAGGATGTTGCTGAAGGAAAAAACCTCTTTAGAGCTAGTTTTGTTTGTGATTTTTGAAGATGTTTACAGGGCTATAATCCCATATGAAGCTAAACAATAGCAAACAAACTCATGAATATGTCTTCTCCTATCCGTCAGATTGAATTACCCTTTTCGGAAAATTTCTTTATTATGGTTTGAAGAATGAGTTTTTAATTATGGAATGATAGGTTTGTATTTACATTTCAGCACTAGCGTGTTTAAGACATTTTTCATAATTTCTTCGTAGGAATTTCCATATAAACCTACATCGTCTTTGGGTCACCTTCAAATCACCACCTAGAAAGCTGGAAATTTCACAGAACACATTTTTTATGGATTACCACTTAATGGATTACCAGTTATGGTTTCGATTCATCTTTATTCAAAAAGTATAAATATTTTTCTCACGCTATGCGACCTTTTGATAACTACAGATTAGGTTGGCACCATCCGCATGCCTTTGTCGGACATACCTTGATTGACAAATGATTGCGCATAAGCGGACTGTCAAGTGAACACATGTTTCCAAAGAACGCCGTTGCACGTCGGTGCTCATTTTGAACGATTTCACTTGGGTGTGAGACTGTGAGCGCCGTTTTCCAGTGGAGGGGAAATGTTTACTATGGTCGAACATTGCGGTCAGTTATGAACAGAAATTATGCAATAAAAAGTTTGATTCAAAAACACAGGTTAAATTGCTCATATTATATCTTACCTTATGGTTATTTGTGTAACATTTATTGCAGAAAGTATTATCGAAAAGAGGTACAATTTTCACTTTGAGATTTAAAAAAACTCAAAACTAAGGTACAAAAAGGATATTTAAAAACTAATATTTGGTATAATCTTGTTGTTCAACAAATTCAGTGAATAGTCCAAAATATTTATTTACTTAGCAACAAATAAGGGATTAATACACTAAGATGTGAGAATAAGTTATGAACTTCATCACATTTTATTGTACTTTGAAACGATTTTTCTTTCAAAACTTTTCTACTTATTATACATTAACAAGGCGACCCCTGAAAATTTGCGCCAAAATGATTCATTAGCCGCACCATATTAGAATGTGATGAGATGGTGTAGGAATGTCGAAAGACAGAACGTCGAATGCCAAAACGTCAAAAGGAACAAAAAAACGTCGAAAGAAAAATAAGTCGATTTTTTTTGGAAGAGAATCTGTCATTTAAGAAATGTTTTTATTTAAATTTGCTCCTTCCGACATTTTGTCCTTTCGACATTAATTCCCTTCGACTTTTTGTTCTTTCGATGTTTTGACATTCAAAGTTTGGGCATTCAACGTTTTGTCACCCAACCTTGTTTCAGTTGTAGAAAAAATAAAACAAAATTTCATAAACAGAATGCCTATTTGTGTGATTTTTCATGCATTTTTTTATTGTATATTGTATGTTAATTTGTTCAGTTTATTTTTTCAATCTGCAGAAAAATATTTGCAGTCTAAGAGCACTAAACTTTTATAAATGTTCTTCTTCTTCTTTCTGGCGTTACGTCCCCACTGGGACAGAGCCTGCTTCTCAGCTTAGTGTTCTTATGAGCACTTCCACAGTTATTAACTGAGAGCTTACTATGCCAATGACCATTTTTGCATGCGTATATCGTGTGGCAGATACGAAGATACTCTATGCCCTGGGAAGTCGAGAAAATTTCCAACCCGAAAAGATCCTCGATCAGTGGGATTCGAACCCACGACCCTCAGCTTGGTCATGCTGAATAGCTGCGCGTTTACCGCTACGGCTATCTGGGCCCTGTTATAGAAGGATTATTAGAGATTCGGTTTTGTGCCGCCGGAGTTGAATATGTTTTTTTTCTTGCTTTCCAACTTTTTGCGTGTCGATGCCGAAATTGTAGCTTTAGTAGAGGATGGATGAAATTGCGACTTTAGTAGAAGATTCCCATTAAAATGTTTCGAATAAGGATTCGCACAAGTTTTTTGGTGGACGCTTCGCATAATGGACGTTTGGCATAAAGGGAACAATATGTCTTCTTCTAAAAGCTACCTGTTCATGTATGCAATAACTTAATGCGAACATTTCTTCTGCAAAACGTCTTTATCCGAAACGGGTCACCTCCTGGTTAAGTTGTTGAGTTGAAACATGGTGAAATGATCCACTTACACCGTTGGTGTACTCTACTCGATGCACCTTCACGTGTAGATTATCATTTGAAATATTCAATGCAGCTATCCTCAGTAATGCAAAGTGGCGAAAATTTCTGCTGAATGGGAACAAAAACAAAACCAAACGCTGCCGAGCTTCAGAGCGCTGGTTTACTCACATCTGTCGTGCTCCCGAGTAACCGAAGCTAAAAGTGATTCGTGAACGTGTTCGGAACTGTTCAGAGTCATATTGTGCTATTGGAAAAAAGCTGCTTTCCCTCCGAGATTTATGATTTCCAAGGGTTTTTGGCTACAAACTAGTAGTTCACTGTCGATTTGATGGTTATACAATTAATGTGTCTGTCAAAACCATAATAAATCACACCTTGCTCGCTTACTCGCGAGTAAACGTTCCCGAGTTTTTTGCTACCTCTTTTGGTATGTTTTTCCGAGTAGACGGGTGCGGATTAACTCACGCCTAGCCAGTTCACGAGTCTGTGATATTTTCGTGAGCTGCCTCATGATGCGAACTTTTCCACCACTGGCTACCCTACTGATATGGACCAATCTTTGCAGACTCATGCAAAATGGTGCAGCCCAAGTGGCGCTAGTTCAAGAACCCTACTTTCGTAGAGGGAACTTCTATCTAGGTAACCTTGTGGACCCAGTTTTTGCTACTTTTAGCAAGCTTGAAATGGCAAACTCGCGCTCCATGCCCCGCGCATGCGTGCTCGTTAATAAAGCAATCGTTGCTACACTCATTTCTGAGTTAACTACCAGAGATGTATGTGCTGTCACAATCGATGTTTCTGTTGGTGACCTCAACAGGAAATACGTCTATTGTTCGGTATATTTACCACATGATGAACCATCCCCAACGGATGACTTCAAACGAGTTGTCGTACACTGCGTAACAAAAGGCCTTCCGCTGATTGTGGGCAGTGATGCCAATGCTCATCACATCATCTGGGGCAGCTCGGATATCAATTTGAGAGGCTCCAGTCTGATGGAATACTTAAGTAGTACAGACCTTGGATTACTTAACATAGGCAATCGCCCAACCTTCATGGTTTCTAATAGAGAAGAAGTGTTAGACATAACGCTCTGCTCGAATAGAATCAGTCACGAGTTGACGAATTGGCATGTATCAGATGAGGAATCATTATCTGATCATCGCTACATCTTCTTTGAACATTCAAATGTAACTGCGCAGACTTTGCGTTTTAGGAATCCCCGGTCAACAAACTGGGAACTCTACATTGAATTGGTTGCGACCAAATTTCATGGATATTCTCCGTCCATTGAAAATCCAAGTGATCTGGATGATGCCGTTGATACTACAACATCCTACATTATGGAAGCTTTTGAAGAAGCATGTCCTCTGCGGTCTGTAAAGACTACAAGAGGGACCCCATGGTGGAATTCCGATCTGACTAGACTCAGGAAACAATGTAGAAGGAGTTGGAACAGACGCCGTTCAGCTGGATCAGAGTCGTTCAAGTCAGCTCGCAAGGCTTACAAGAAGGCTCTTCGTTCTGCTGAACGATCCGGCTGGAAAAACCTTTGTACAAATGTTTCCAGTTTGAGTGAAGTCAGTCGGTTGAACAAAATTCTTGCAAAATCTAAGGATTTCCAAGTGAACGAAATTCGCTTACCTAATGGTGACTTTACTTCTTCCGATGAAGAAGTTTTAGAATGTTTATTCAATACACACTTCCCCGGATGTGTGGACATAGCATCTACGGATGAATCAAATGTCTTTTCATGTAGTTACGAGTCTCTGGCCTCGGCTCGCAGTATCGTAACTACTGAATCGATTCAATGGGCACTTAATAGTTTTGCTCCTTTCAAATCTCCAGGAGCGGATGGGATTTATCCTGTTCTGCTCCAAAAGGGATTTGAGTTTATCAAACATGTTTTGAAAAAGCTACTTGTAAGCAGTTTTGCTACCGGGTACATTCCCAAATCCTGGCGTGATATTACTGTAAAGTTTATCCCAAAAGGAGGACGTGCGTCGTATGAGGAAGCGAAGAGTTTTAGACCAATCAGTCTGACCTCTTTTCTTCTGAAATGTCTGGAACGGATTATCGATCATCACATCCGTGATGTTTATTTGGCAAACATGCCTCTTCATGTGAATCAACATGCTTACCAATCTGGAAAGTCCACTGTGACTCTTTTACACAAAGTTGTATACGATATCGAGAAAGCATTCGCTCAGAAGCAATCGTGCTTGGGTGTTTTCTTGGATATTGAGGGTGCCTTTGATAACGTGTCTTTCGATGCCATATTGGAAGCCGCACGAAACCATGGGCTACCTACAATGATTACCAATTGGATTCATCAAATGCTCAAAAACCGACATCTCTTCTCGACATTGCGTCAATCAGCGATTCGAAAATTGAGTGTTTGCGGATGCCCCCAAGGGGGAGTCTTGTCACCACTTTTGTGGAATCTCGTAGCAGATACGCTATTGAGGCAACTCAATAATTGCGGTTTTCCAACTTATGGATTTGCCGACGACTATCTAGCTCTGATAGTTGGTATGTGCATAAGCACCCTATTCGACCTGATGCAAAGTGCTCTTCAGGTAGTCGAGAGTTGGTGTCGCCAATATGGCCTTTCGGTTAACCCGAATAAAACATCTATTGTTCTTTTTACGGAAAGACGAAACCGCGATGGAATTCGACCTTTACGTCTTTTTGGCACTGAGATTAATGTGACTGATCAAGTAAAGTATGTCGGAGTCATTCTAGATTCCAAACTTTCATGGACACCTCACATTGATTTCAGAGTCAAAAAAGCTTGCATGGCCTTCGGTCAATGCCGGCGAACCTTTGGTAAAACTTGGGGCCTCAAACCCAAATATATCAAATGGATTTACACAACAGTTGTTCGACCAATATTGGCATATGGATGTCTTGTGTGGTGGCAAAAGGGCGAAGTGAGAACAATCCAATCAAAATTGGGCCATCTCCAAAGGATGTGCTTGATGGCGATGTCTGGTGCGTTCTCTACAACTCCCACAGCAGCGCTCGAGGCCCTTTTCGACGTTGCGCCACTACACATATATCTTAAACAAGAAGCACTTTCTTGCTCTTACCGTTTATGGGTACTGGATCTACTGGAGAAAAATCCAGTGAATCGTAGATCTACACACACTTCGTTGTTTCCACTTTTGGTGAATTGGGACAAAATTGTCCTTGCTCCAAGTGATCTCACAATTGCTTGTAACTTTCCTTACAGGACATTTACCACACAATTCCCTTCACGGGAAGAGTGGACGTCTGGCTATTTGGAAAGAAGTATATCAAACAATATAGTATGTTACACTGATGGCTCCCTTCTTGAAGGTAGAGCTGGTGCAGGAGTATATTCTCGTGAGCTAAGGCTGAATCAGTTTTACTCACTTGGTAGAAACTGCACCGTTTTTCAGGCGGAAATATTTGCTCTTATGTGTGGAGTGCAATCAGCACTTCAACAGCGCGTAATGGGTAAAGTCATATACTTCTGTTCAGATAGTCAGGCTGCTATAAAAGCTCTCGCTTCGGCCAACTCAAGGTCGAAGCTTGTTATCGCATGTCGAACTCAAATTGAGGAACTGAATTCAGTCAACTCTGTAAACCTTGTATGGGTACCTGGCCATTCTTCCATCGCTGGAAATGAATTGGCTGATGAGCTAGCTCGCGATGGAGCATCGCATGACTTCATTGGCCCTGAGCCGGCTATTCCAATTTCGAAGTGCTGGGTGAAGCTTCAGATAAACTCTTGGGCGGCAACTCAGCACAAGCAATATTGGAATAGTTTGGAGTCGTGTCGTCAAACAAAATTGTATATTACTGAGCCATCTCCAAAGGTGGCGAAGTATTTAACAAATCTGTCAAAGCAGAATTGCAGTCTCTTGGTCAGAGCGTTGACAGGCCACTGCCGACTCAACTATCACATGGCAAATATTCAGCGTGCTGACTCATTTGTGTGTGATAGTTGTGACTCCGATTATGGAACTTCGTATCACCTGATATGTAACTGTCCAGTTTTTGCGCAAATGCGATTCCAATTACTTGGTAAACACTTATTAAGTGAAACTGAATACAGAAGCCTGAATCTTCAGGACATCCTGTTATTCTTAACCCGCTGTGGTAATGAGCTATAGGCTCTCTTTACGCTCACGCGTTTTGCAGTGCCCTTTTTAGGGCGCTGTTCGAACCCATTGTGGTATGGAGCTACATGCTCTCATTTCGCTTATGCGATCTTCCCTCTTCAAGGGACCCACTCCTATTTCCTCCCATCTTTCCCTTCCCTTTCCTCTCCCATCGGGTAGATGATGAAATAGGCTCAAATATGGCGATGGCACAAATCTCCCAACTGGTGGGGAACGTGCCTTTGGAGCCGGCCTTCTGATACCTGATACCTGGATTAAAACAGAATTCCTCATCAAATAGACACAAAGACTCTATAGTTAGTTAGTTGATCACTAACTATTGGGAGATTGTATATGTAGCCGATTAAAACATTTATTATGAAAAAGGACATCACATATTTTGACTCCAGTAATCGGTTTCTTTATACCTACACACGCTAATGATTGTCGATCAAATTTCCCCTATTTTCCCTTGCTCGATTTTCCCATCGCGGAGGAGAGGCATTCCAGCACTCACTCACCGGAGAATGCTTCGGCTGGGAAAATGCACCAAGCACATGGTCGGCTCCGTATCGAGCGCGCGCGGAATTTTCAACGTGGGTTGCCCCATTGTCTGCTGTGGCTAGCTATCATTACTCGTCGTCCTCGCCGCTTACGGTGAGTGTATGAGTGGGCCCACCGCCGTGGAAAGCGGAAAACGGGAAAAATATGCGGCTAGTCGGGCACGACGAGAGTGCGGCAGCCAGGATCCTTTTATTGCGGACCCTTATCAATTTTATGTATCCGCTTGAATGCAGTTGCCGAGCGCAAGCCGTCGCGTCAACATCGGAATTTTGGAACCCGACTTTCGGGACGAAGTGTTTGGTTTAACTTTTTGGGAAGTTTTTGGAGTTGTGCATTGTTTGGGCGGGATTAGTAGAAGGGGCAGGAGAGACTGGCTTCCACGGTTTGGACATTATGTAATAATTAATTTCAATTACAGACTAATTGAATTAAGCGGGAGATTTCAGTGTTTTTGTGCATATTAAAATTAAAACTTTTCCTATTGGATTCATTGTGTTTTAGTGAGCTCAGGATTGAATCCGTTTCCTGTTGGATTACATGGTGTCATTTGGTGGAATTATACCAACGACTGAAAAGTTTTCGCCACACAATCGAAGCAATTAATTTGCATCGCAAACAGGCGTGCATCCACAAAGTGCATCTCAAACCACCCGAATGAATAACTGTGCGGCTTAAGTGCTTCGTTGGCACTATCTCATCGCAGCATAGCAGTGCAAAATGTATGCATCGTGATCGGTGTGGGTGGCAAGAATGCAATGGGTCTAGTTCATCAAATTTAACAATGCCTCTTCCGGGTGGGACTAAATTGATGGGAGTCGACAGAGCATGCACCCTATAAACTACGGGGTGAATTTTCGGGTAAATGCAAAGCTGCAGAGAGGTGATTTTTCAATGCGAGTCGTTCGGAATGAAACTGAATTGCGAAAAGGACGCTTTGAATTGTGTGGAAGAGGATTATGGTGCAATCGGTACGAGAAACATTGAATAGCTAATCCGAACGTGAGTTGAACCAGTGGTGTTGTGTTCAGTGATTTATGAAAATAAATATAGAATAATTTAGTGTGCCGGATGTTCAAAGAGTTTCAGTGGGCTGGATGTGCATGAAAGGATGTGAAAGAGGTAAGATGAAATAAAATAGAAACCTAATTGCAAATGTATAACCATACATACCTATATAATGGTAACAAAAAGACAAATGGAATTAAATGGAAAATTATGTTTTGGAATGATGAGTTATGTAGAAATAATCTGATTTGTATTTATCTTTTATTCAATGTGGATCAATTTTTTTTTTATTGAATATTTCTAAGAACACTACCAAAAGCTTACCTACAGATTCAAAACGAAGTATCTCAGGAAACATTCTATTAGATTCCATAAATTTCTTCAAGGTATATACTTATTAAAGTTCTGAATAAATTCTTAAATAACTACCTGAAGGCATTTTTGAATTATTTTCAATATAAATTCCTGAGGAATCTCTTGCTTTACTTTTTTAGCTACTCTTGTTAAAAATTATGTAGAAAACTTTTTGCCCAGATTTCTCCAGAAATTAATCTTAGGACTTTCCTAGATTATTTTTCGCATAACTTATGATCTCGCCCTTAAATCCATTGGTAACCGAGTGTGTTGCTCGTTGTTTTCAAGCAAGTGAATGGATCAAAAACAAAACTGTCACCACTGGGAGATAGAAGAAGATCTTCTTATTGAAGTAGAATTGTTAAATAACATGTTAAAACAATAAGCTTTACACTTTGTTACAAATGGCTTTTGTGGCGAAATCATAAATTGAGCGAGATTATTTGTCTGAATTTTTTTTAAAAATTGAACCAGAAATTCTGCCAGGTATAAATTAAAAAAAAAATAGTTCAGATATTTTTTCAGGAATTTATCCAATGCTTCCTTAAGAATTATTTTGATAATTATAATGGATCAAGGAATTTCTCTGAAAACATTTCCATAA
Source organism: Aedes aegypti (assembly GCF_002204515.2). Lineage (NCBI taxonomy): Eukaryota > Metazoa > Arthropoda > Insecta > Diptera > Culicidae > Aedes > Aedes aegypti. Next base: position 149,067,621 of record NC_035108.1, read on the forward strand.
ACTAATCTGCAGAATTCAAAGGAAAAGATATTACTTATTGGTAATCTTAGAAAGATTCGTTATAATTCTAGCAGAAAAACAAAGAATGAGGCCTTTATGTGGGGATGGACCTGGTGTAGTGGTTATAACATACGCCTCTCATGCCGAGGACCTGGGATCGGACCCATCCCCGAGATAGTACTTTTGGAGGTAAGGAGGACCAATGGCTTGGTCCAAAGATGAACTAGCCCATGGTTAAAATTCTCGTTAATAAAGATAATAAAATAATAAAAGCTTTTGGGTGAAAAAAGGCAAACAAAATAAATTGATGATCCAACTCATGTATTGTGGCTGTTGAGCTGCGTAAGGTACAACTCAAGCGTGAAAAATTTCGAGCATAAGAAATGAGAATTAATAATTTTCGCAACGATTTGAACAATTTTGCCGAAGACAAACTGGAGCCACCAAGCATTGATATGCTTGTTAACTTTTGATGTGCCAAATAACTTTGCCGAAGACTAGTTTATTAGGATCTCGAGATACATAAGATTGAAGATAATATGTTATTAACACCAACTAGTGGATAAATCCCCAATTAGCCCTTGATTTGCTTAACATCTCTGCCGAATACACCAAACTTCTTGCTCATCAGGATCTGGAGATATAGAAGTTTGAAGAAAATTTGTCACTAGCGCCATCTAGCGGACAAAATCCTAATTAATTTTGTTAATGCCAGAAAGCCCTTGACCTGTTGAACAACTTTGCCGAAGACATCAACCTTCTAACTCGTCTTGATCTTCAGTTATCCGTTGAATGGAATTTGTGGCCAATTTTGGTACCCCGAAACAATCCGGAATAACTCCGGAACCACTTGGACTATTTTCCCAAATTTTCTGGATCATAGACTAGAAGAGTTTCAAGGGAAGTTTTGAAAATTTCAACAAAACTATTGAGAAACAAAAAAGTTATGTACATTTTAGTGTGTTTTTTGCATGTGAAAAGTATGTTGGCGGGATGAAGGTTAATTTAGACTTTTTTTTACAGAATGCTTTAAATACCTCAGAAGGAAATTTAAAAACCATAAATCATAACCGAAACATTCCCAGTTTTTTGGAGGCTAAATGCTTTTTGAAATGTTCTTAATGAAAAAAAAAAGTTTTGAAGTTAATAAAAATTGACAAGACAGCTTGAAATAAACGAATAGTTGTATGTGCAGTCCACCTCCCACTGTCCGGTAGTGCTTTTATTAAAGGAATTTGCATATATTTATTGATACTCTTTGATATTTTTATCAATGCAGACAACTTCAACGTACTAGATAAAAGGTAATAGCTCTAATGAAATTTGACGACCTATTTCGAGAATCGCAGTTCATACACACACATTATGATATCATTTTTTTTTAATTACGCCTCGCATGAAAACAGCCCGGTATCAAATAGATATCTGAAATATTTTTACACTTCCTGAATCGAAAATCATATTTTCCCTTACTGCTGAAATATGCTCAAATTAGATAATAAATGTCTTGAAATCGCTTAATAGTAGTTTACGGAACAAGGTGCAGAATGATGATTTTTACAGCACAAGTTGTAAATTTATCCTACGAGGCTTGCCGAGTAGGATAATAACGACGAGTGCTGTAAAAATCAAGTTCTGCAACGAGTTACGTACAACATTTTTTGCAATTTCGTAGAAGACCACTGGAGGGTATCAGAAATAATATCGGAATGCATTCACCATCATTTTACAATTTCTGAAAAATGTTGTGTAATGATTCATTACGCAACTCAAAACAGTTGCGTAATGAGAAAGCGTTGCGTAATGAATCGTTACAGCACTGGTTTCAGTTAGGTAATGACTATTCCCGCACTGCATACTTCAGTGCAGGAAAGTAGGCCGCTTCATGACAGATTGGCGTGATGAAAATCAGCCTATTACGATGAGAAATTGCAAAAAATGGTTTTGAATCGTCCTGAAACGGTTTTAAAATGTCTTAAAAAGACTTAGGTACATGATCTTTGATCGAATCAAAACGACTTGCAATGGCTTCAAATGGTTTGTAATGATACAAAACGGCATAAAATGGCTCAAATAGGGTAAAATAGATTCAAATCGCCTTTAAATGGTTAAAAAAAATGCCCAAAATGCCCTAACATTGCCTAAAATGGCTTAAGATGACTAAAAATGGCTAAAAACGGTTAAAAACGGGTAGAAACTGTTCAAAATGTCAATAGATGGCTTCTTGGGTGAAACGGCTTACAATGGCTTTGTGGTGGTCAACACCTGGGTGCATCATACCGCACCACACCGATGGACGAGCATGTCTCATGTTGAGGCCATACTGGCAACACTTTTATCACTTGAAATAATTCCTCATACACTCATTCATGTTACAGACCTAGAAGCATAAAACAACTAGTATCGAACCTTTAAATTACTATCAAATCAACTTACCTTCCGATCTTTCCAGATGGGCAACACCGATTATTTATTTACATTCCATTCATTCCATAGCCCCAGAATATTCAATCCATCAATTGTATAACAGTTGGCTTTCAACCCATTATTGCATATAACAAGACACTACTAGAACATTCTACACAAGTTCTATAGGGAAGAGCGGAGTTTTAATATGACATCATTATCATGTACAAGTCAGTTAGAAATAAATCGTGAAGTGAAATACATCTTGTTCGTAACAATTTTTCCCTACAGGATAGTATCCGCAGAAACAGGCTTTGAAAGGCTCAAAATGGCTTAAATAAGCTAAAACTGTTACAGTCAGCTGAAAATAACTTCAAATTGCTTAAAATATCTTAAAATGGCATAACATTACTTAATCTGCTTTGAAATGGCACAAACGGCTTACAATGCTTTAAAAAGGCTTAAAATGGCTCAAAACGGTAGTTCGACTAAATGAATATCTTGGCCAAAAGCGCTATATACTGTATATATTATTTTTTTCAGTGTATGTATAGGTGTGGTACATTACCTACTCATGAAAGAGTTGTTGGAGTCTAGGGTGGCTAGGAATCAAAACGCACCAAAATGAACTCATTTTTTTTTCAAATATTTGCATCTCAATTGTAATCTTTTAACGACCAAAGTAGTAGCGGAAACATAAATGCTTATAGGGTAGATGTGGAGCTACTAAGCACGATTGAACTTCATTTAGCCGCCTAAATTCAAGAAGTCCAATTAATGTACATGTTGATGTTGTAACGGGATGTAACGACCATTGACTTAATGAGAAAAATGGTTTCATCGCAGTAATCCACGGCATTTCAGTGAAAAATAATACCTCCACTATTAGTACACAGTTCCTTTAGTTGCGGTATATTTTTAATTTGTGTTCCTATAGTTGCGGTATCCGTTGTTTTCTTATGGGATCCTCCACTAAGGAACACTTTACTGCAACTATTGGTACAAGTAAGAAAAGTCTTAGCAGTTTTAGTGATATTTCATCAGCTTTAAAGCAATTCAAACGCTCTTTGCATCTATTCCGTGTATCAACGTGTACGTCGATTGGCAGTGTCGGTTCTGTGGGTAATGTAATAAAATCAGAGAAAACAGCAATACCGCAACTATAGGAACACCTACAACTAAGGGAACACTTACCCTATTGCTCGGACTCATGTTCCGTAACCGGTCGTTTGAGAACGTCGCGACCCATTGGAAGCCCACACAATAGATACCTCAGCCCAGCGCAGTTGCTGGCTAGTGTAGTGTGCTATTCCTATACCTAAAAAACAATGCGCTCTCGGGCTAGGCATTGGATATATATAGAAAGCGTTGTGTTTGGATGGGCATCTAATTCTTCCGAAAGAGGTGCACTTTGCGAAAAAGAACCACGTGATTATTGAGCTGAAATCGAATTCAGGTTAACTTCTGCGTTCATGAGCCCTCTCATGGCGTAGTGGTAACGTGCCCCAACTAGAGATCGGGGAGTCGTGAGTTCGATTCTCACTGAGAAGATGTGTAACTTTTTCGCAAATCTTCACATCAATTTGTCCATCTAATCCAATCGCAAATTATATGTAATGTTTAGCTTTTCAGTAGTTGTTAAACTTCCACTCGGCTGGTTAGCCGTAAACCACGATTCATAATTAAAAACAAGTATTATGTTAGCTACCGACTGTGAAATTATCATCTAGGAACAACGAAAAACCATTCCTACCTCTCACTCACATGCTCAACGATCCGTGTAATGTTATTATAGATCTTAATTTCCACGCTGCCCACTGACCGGTCCCTGTCGCTTTCGATTTATTAAACTACCCATTCACGTCGCGGAGGCCCAGAGCGTGACGTATTTACAGATTCAGCAGACCTTGCTGGTCCTTTGATGCCCATTGCCCGTATACTGAATGGACGGCTGCCCCCCACATCTGTCTGTGCCAAAAAAAGCTCGTTTGATTATCATTGATGCAGGCATAATTGAATCAGCCTACTCATAAAATCCATTACCATAGGATGATTCCGAGCGATTGACGGCAACGAGCCGGATCAATGGCATATCCGTCTCGGCGAAGTGACTCGTAGCAACACTAACAAAGCCCTCACACCAGAGAGCACGCATCACCAGTTTTCAGACCTGGACGAGTTTAGTCGTTGGCCCGTTTGTTTAACTAGTGGGGGGAAGTTCAAAGTGACTGGTTTCAAAGTGACACGTCGATGTGGGTAGCGGTGTTATCAAATGCTTTTGTGGGCTGGTGGTATATTTCTGTTTTCCATTTCCTATTAGTTTGGTTTTGATGTGCGAATCAGATTGTTGTGAATTGTAGAAACATGCTCGAATGACTAGGCAAAAAATGCTCTTTTTTGGTGGATACCACATAACTTAATACCTTGCTGCGTAGAGTGATAATTCTAAATTGACAGATGTTTATTATTTCCGTACACTGAGGCAAAAAAACTTAATAATTTCTTAAGGAATAATTATGATTTAGCGCCACAACGATTATTGTTGAAATTTTTAAGTTTTACTTATGATCTTGGCGAAGAATTTCATCACTAAATTTCATAAGTCAATCAATGAAAATCAATAATAAGCACAATGATAAATGATTAATAAATTATTATCAATCAATAATAATGATTGCCTTTTATATCAGGCAAGCTCAAAAATTGACATGTATTGATAACATGTGATTTGTATTCGATTAACCTGTATCCAACATCGAAAGCGGAGTAATTCTTCTAGCGATTGCTATGAAAATTATTTCAAGTAATGGTTTTTAAATTATTCAAAGCTCTCACTTATGAAACTTATGATACCGAAAAATGAAATGGTTAAGCGTTCAATGAAACCATAATTTGGCTGGTTCATAAGTAATGATTTATGAAAAATCTAAGTATTTTTGCCTCAGTGTAGGAGTATCATATTGCTCCCCTGATATTTATATTTTAAGAAAAGTTATTGTTCACTTGTCGATTTCTATAGCCAAATTGAATGTCTGTGCGAAATTTTGAAAAGAAATTGTAAAGGCTTATTTATTTTGATATTACGCCCTTCTTTAAGGAATATGTGCACAAATGCTACGAAATGATTCTGTCCCCTTACCCCGAATGCCCATTTCCTCGAATGCCATCACCTCGAATATCATTACTTCGAATGTACCATTACCGCGAATTCCAATTATCTATTTCCCCGAATTTACAATTATCTTGACATAATGACATTGATGACATTCCTCCATGATATTGGAATTGGGGGTAATGGCATTCGGGTTAATGACATTCGGGGGTAATGAGGTGGAATCCATTTTAGAAGGTGTTATTGTCATAAACATCGATTTAATCTAGATTAACGTGATTTTCGAATATCAATAATAACAATATACTTTCGCGCACAGTTACATGGTATAGAGAAAGGTATTTACAATTATCTTTTTATAAGGCTTAAACGCTTTGAAATATGACCGGGCGTTTCGTGGTAAATATTCTGAGCTTTTGAAACACACAAATTTATTGGAACACTTTGTAACTATGGGAGAATTTTCAAAATTCTACGGAAGAGAGTTGATGGCAGCTATGGATGAAACGGTAGCATTAAGGTATGGTTTTGATTTACTTCGCCGCAAGCGCTAATTCCCGTCGTATCAAATTTACCATATTTCACTTTTAGAAAATTTAAACTTAGCTGCACTTTAGATTCATGTTCCAAGCGTTTTTTGTGAAAGCTTTTATGGTTCGTCCACTTGCAATTAAACTAATATACTTTGATAATTAATTTCAGTTTGAACGTCTCACTGTATTGTAATCGCATGGACAAAGACGTACCGAGTGAGATCTGCTTAACGATCGACTGAACCACGCCACATTACGATATACATTTGTGTTATCTATAATCATATAATAATTCAGCCATTCCATGAAAATCCGATCTAGTAGGTCACCGAATTCCGTGAAAATTTGCTATTTTGTTCCTTATCCGGAATAAGAATACACGTGTATTTGGATTTTTGTATTAGGGTGACCATTTTCAAAAGAGGGTGACCAGAAAAATCACGATTTTGCAAAATTTTTATTTAAAAAAATATACAACTTTTGAATCGCTTCACCGATTTTCAATTTTCTTTGACGAAATGAAAGCAAAAGATTTTGACTTTTCAAGAAAAATATAAAATTTCACAAAAACTGGTTTTTTACATGTGAAAAATATAAAAATTTCCGTTTTTTCGTGTTTTGAAGGCCTTGGAACCAAAAGGACTATTGCTGTTCTCATTTTTTCTTGTAAGTTCAGAAAATTTAACGTTTGCTGTCAAATTTTCAGCGATGTATATTTTTGATATGACCCATTACATCGGTATTTCATGGAATGGCTTAATTGAAACCAAACATGAATTTATTTTTTTCTTTTGAATAATTTATGTTTTATTTGACAAAAAAATGCAATGAAAGCGCTCTACCTTTTGTTGTACTAATGCAGCCCGTCGTTTTTATGACAGAAAAAGTGAAAAGTATTGTATTCAAAATACACTATTATTATTTAAAGCCTCAGTAAGCGGAGCAGCTTTTCCAACGATGCTGATAAATCTAAACACAAGACTAATTATTTACATCGACTGCAACGTTTGCTGGAATGAAATTTCACTCAAAATGACGTTTGTGCTTCGATGTGATGCAAACGCAATAGTTTTTTGCTGAGATGGACATGTTAGAGCTTGAACGGTTTGCGCCAGATTGATATAAACACTGAGTAGAATAAGAAAAAAAAAACTCAGCAATCGCAGATAGAAAAGACCGTCTCCGCGAGTCTCGTCTCAGGTACTAATCGTACAATAATCAGAGGGATGAATCGTATAAGCGTTTCTCCTAGTTTGATGGTATGTAGTTGAAAAAGTCTCAAAATTGCTACCATCCTTGGGCTTGTGTGTAGCTGAGGGAAAAGTTTTACGAGTTGCTCTGCTGATCTTAACCCCTCTACAGGCAGCTTCATATTTTACCGCAATAAAAATATTCAAACCTTGATAACTTTTTTCTTTATATTTTTGCTCCTTTATTTCACAAGTTTCAAAAAATTCTAGTTTTAGAATCTGTGTCAATATTGTTGATTGGTCAACTGGATCCTGAGATATTCCAAAATTCTTTGGGGGACCGACGCGTAGTTATAACCCACGCAAGTATCTCAGGCTATAGAATTGTTATCGTATTCAAATATTCACTCTTCGGAACAATACATTAATGAGATGATTAACGTTGTGAGAAAATGAAGCAATTTGGTGCATCCATCTTTGAGTAATGAGCATTCATGTGTCTGGTACTACGATGGCTTAAAAACTTCAAAAAACATCATATCGTAGTTTTCAGATATCTCTTAGAATATTTAACAGATTTGTATGATTTTTTCAGAGTAGCTCCTTATCACGCAGCTTTATGTAGCGCACATTTCATTTTTTTTTTTGATAAATTGACGTAAAACAAAATGGCTGCCAAAGATATTTTATGTAGAGAATGTCGGTCCCCCAAGGAACATCGGAATATCTTTAGAACCAGATCACCAATGACAGATATCGACATAGATTCTTTCCAGACCCCCCTCTCCTCTCTGTCACGCTTTTTCCAATACCTTATACACGTACTGTCACACTTTCGTATACCCCCCCCTCCCCCAAACGATGGACGTCATTTTTGAATAACCCCTAAGCGGAGAAGCAGGCTCTGTCCCAGTGAGGACGTTAATGCCAAGAAGAAGAATCTTGGAGGAATTAGGACTTACTTGAAAAATTATTACAATTGTTCAATGAGAATGTCTTTTCAAAAGCATTCTAAATATGTCGCCATTTTTTTACATGTGATACTTTTCCGAATCAAAGTGTTCCCAAAAAAATATGGAACATCAAAGGCGCTGTTGGAAATGCCACTCTATTTTACAATCGTTGTGAAATGTTGAGCACTCACCCCGACGGCACTGCAGCAGCGTCCGTGTGTACAGTCTCAAATTGTTGTGTCATAAACTATTCATGACAAATGAAATTTTGTATAAAGCTGTGAAATTTATTTAGGAATAAAATAAGTCTTTCTTTTCTCTTTTAACTCTTTTCCACTAATTTAATGGCCCTGAAAAGGGCCGATGGCTTTGTTAGATAAATTTGAGCAAGTTATTTGCATATACGACGAACCTGCTGAATGTTTCGTAGCTGGAAACGTTGCTCATTCTTGAAATCTTGAGCGATTTCACTAGTCCAACACTCGATTAGCAGCTCCTCGGACCAGCAACTGATATTTGGCTTCTGATATTTGTTCCTAATGCAGCCCACAGACGCTCAGACGGCTTGACCAACATTGACTCCGCCCCCAAGTTAGTCAAACCGATTTATGTTTCTGCAACCGTTTGACCGACTGTCAACGTTTGTTGCAGCAACACCATATTTCTTCGCATGTTTTGAATGCTCTCGGCAAGCCTAGTGAATATGTGATTGTTATTTTTTTTCGATTTCTGTGGCTGTGGGGGTGAATATTTCTATGGAAATAATCGTTGTGAGAAAGAAATGGATATTGAGGAGGAATTACACTTACAATTCGCACGAAGTATTCCGGCAGAACTCCAAAATTATGAGGGATCTCTATCGGGAATTATTCTGAGCAGTCATCGATATGAGAATGGCTAGGGTAATAATTCAAAGATCAAAAAAATCCTCAAGTGATTTCTTCAGTAATTTTTCAGAGTTTACTTCAAGGCTGACTTCAAGAACTCTTCCGGAGATTGCTATCACAATTTTTCAAAGATTCCTTTATTTCCTCTAAAAGTTATATCATTATTCAGGAATCACATAACGAATTATTTCAGATACTTCTCAATAAATTTATCACCAGATATTCCCATAAGGATTTCACCAGAACTTTTTTCAGGGCTTCTCCTAGGACTCCTCCTTAAATTCAACCATAAGGAATTTCTTTAGCGATTCTTTCTTGTAATTTTCTCTACAGAGTCCTCCAAAGATTTACACAAAAACTTCCTTCCTTCAAGAATTCCTCCAAAATATCCTCCACAGATGAACTTAGGAATTCCTCCATCGAAACTTCAAGAAATTCTATACAGATTATATAAGGTTTTTTTTTCCTGCGTTTTACTAAGAAATCCTCTAGAAATTTTTATAGGGATTGCTCAAGAAATTATTACTGAAATTCCATCAATAATTCCACCAGGAATTTCTCCTATGCATCAAAAACTTTTCCCCAGGAATACCTTCAAAAAATTCTTCAGTGATTAACCCAAACATTCTTCCAGAGATTCCAACGCGATTTTGCTAGAATTTCCTTCAAAAACTTCTACAGAAATACATGTAGGGATTCACTTCAGGAACTCTTACAGTGATTCCACCCAAAATTTCTCCAAAGATTCATTAAGGAATTCCTCTTGAGATTTCACCAGGAAGCTTTCGGGAATTCAGCAAGAAATACTGCAAAAGAATTTGCCCAGGTTACTTTCAGGGGATTCTTCAGTAAATTATTTTATGCATTCTTCCAGTGTTTCCTTAAAAGATTCCTCTTTGTATCCCTTAAGGGAACCTACGAGGTATTCGACCTTGAATTTTTGAAGGAATTACTTTAAGAATCTACCGGATATTTCTCCGAGGATTCCTAAAGGAATTTATCCAGCAATTCCTTCCAGTATATCTTGGAGGATTTTTTCCAAGGAATCTACCAGGAATTGCCTTAGAGAATCCTGTAGAAACTCCTTCAGGGATTCCTTTAAAAGTTCTTACGGAGATGTATTAAGGAATTTCCCCAGTGAATTTCTCCTGTGTTTTCTTTGGTGATTCCTCCAATGATTTCAGTATAAATTATTCCATGATTTTGTCCAGAAATTTTCCAAAAAATCCTTCAAGGGATTCAACATGATGTTCAACCTTTCGTGGAATTCTCTCGCGGTTTTCCAGAAAAAAAAGTCATTTGAACTTGCGTTTTTTTTTATTAATACCATGGAGGAATTTCTGATGATCCTGAAAAATTCGAAGAAGGAAAATCCTAGTCGAATCATTGAAGTATTTTCTGGTAGAACTTCTGGCGAAGCTGTATTAGATTTTTCTGGTAAAGAATTTCTAGCGAAACTCTATTGATATTCTTAACCCTGGAAGAACTCATGGCGAAATTTCTGAAAAAAAAAACACCATTCCGGAAGAAATAGTTAGAGAAAATACTGGTGAAATCTCTGAAGGAACCGAAAGATTTTTTTCCAGAATGTTCGGAAGAACTTTTAGAAGTTTTTTTTGAATTTCCGGTGAAATCACCGGAAAAATATTGGTGAAGCTTCTGAAAGATTTTTTAGTGGAACCCCTATGAGAATTTCAGGTCATTCCTTGAAGATTTTCATGATGGAAATCATAGAGAATTACCTGGGCGAATTTCAGATCCAATCCATGGATGGACCTCTGGTGGAATCCTTAGAGAAATTCTTGGAGGGTTTTTAGTTGGAATGCCTAGAGGAAATCCTAGCGAAATTTTCGAATCAATTCCTGGTGGATTCAATGAACGAATTCTCAGAAGAATCGCTGAAGGAATTCCTTTTTTGAATCCTAGGAGGAACTCCTCATAGAGTCACTTGAGGATATACTGATGGATTCCCTAATTACTTGTGAAATCTTGATAAGACATTTGTGGTAAAATTGCTGAAATAATTTCTGAAAACCCCCAAAAATCTTTGAAGATATTTGGTGAAAAATTTATTGAGAAATTCCCGATAGAATCTGTAGAGTTATTCCGGTGATAAAATCCTGAGACATTTCCCGAAAAATTTTAGGAGTAATTCCTGATAACCCTTGAGTATCCTTGGAGGATTCTACCCCATTACCCCGAATGCCATTTGCCCGAATCCCATCACCCCGAATTCCATTACCCCGAATGCACCATTACCCCGAATTTCATCACCCCGAATGCTATCTCCCCGAATTCACAATTATCTTCACATGATGATATGGATGACATTTCCCAATGATTTTGGAATTCGGGGTAATGTCATTCGGGGTAATGGCGTTCGGGTTTATGGCATTCGGGGTAATGGGATTCGGGGTAATGGGGTAGAATCACGCCATGCTGAAGGTGTCTGGGTTCGATTCCCGGTCAGTTAAGGATCTTTACGTAAAGGAAATTTCCTTGACTTCCCTGGGCATAGAGTATCATCGTACTTGCCACACGATATACGAATGTGAAAACGGCAACTTTGGCAAAGAAAGCTCTCAGTTAATAACTGTTGAAGTTCTCATAAGAACACTAAGCTGAGAAGCCGGCTCTGTCCCAGTGGGGACGTTAATGCCAAGAAGATGAAGAATTCTTGCAGGAACTCCTGATGAAATCCCTTGAATAATTCCCTATGGGATCACTACAGGAACTCCTGATGAAATCCCTGGAGGAATTCCTGATATAATTCCTGCTGGAACTCCTGATAGAATGCCTAGAGAAATTCCTTATGATATCACTAGAAGATCCTGGTGGGATTCGTAGGTGACCTCTGGGGAAACTCCTAATAGAATCTCGGAAGAAATGCTAGCTAGAATCTCTGAAGGAACTCTTGAAGGAATTCCTGGAGGAACTCGTGATGAAATCCTCAGAAGAACTCTAATGGTAGCCCTAAAGGTACTCCCAATAGAATCCGTATTGGAATTCCTGATAAATTCCCTAGAGGAACTCTTGATGGAATCCTTGGAGGAATCAGTGGCGAATCGTAACCTCATTTTCTACCTGTTCTATGATTCTAAAAATGACTATTTCGTCAAATTTAGAATATAAATCAAAAAGTAATCAAAGAGTAAATTATTGAAATCGTGCTTTCTAACAAATCTCTGCTTATTGCATGCAAATTTGTTGCTGAAGTTCAAGAATTTATATTCGTGGGACAGGTAGATTTGAGGTTAGGGAGTCGCCACTGGGAGGAATATAAATATACTGTAAGAGGAACTGGAAATTTCTGGAGGAATTCCTGATAAGTTTCCTGAAGGAACTTCTGATAGAATCTCTTGAGGAATTCCAGGTGAAATCTCAGAAGAAACCCTGGAGGAATTTCTTGGAGGAAATCCAAAATATATTGTTGAAGGAGCTCCTGATGGAGAAATTTCTGATGAAAATCGTAGATTAAGACAGAGAGAGAAATTTCTGATGAAACTCCTGTAAGAATCTAGAAGAATTCTTTATGAAATTCCTAGAAGGAGGAAATCCTGATTGAACCTTTGGAGGCAATTCAGGTGGAATCTCTGAAAGAACTCTGGAGGAACTCCTGATGCAGTCCCCAGAAGAAATCTGATGGAAGCCCTAAAGGTATTCCTGATAGTATCCTTATAGGAACTCCTGATGGAATCCTTGGATTAACTCCTGATGGAATCCTTGGAAGAACTCCTATCTATAGATATTCTTGAAAGAACTCCTAATCATTGGAGGGACTTCTGATGGAATCCCTTTAGGAACTCCTGATAAAATCCCTGGTAGAATTCCTGATAAGTTTCTAGATACAACTCCTGATAGAATCCCTAGAGGAACTCCTCATAATATTTCTAGAAGAACATTCATGTTCCTCGAGGAACATTTGATTTAATCTCTTGAAAAAATCCGGGTGAAATCTCAGAAGGAAATCTTGATAGAATCCCTGGAGGAACTCCTAATGAAATCTCCAGAAGAACTCTGATGAAAGCCCTAAAGGTACTCCCGATAGAATCCAGATGCAGATACATAAATACAGATAATATAGATACAGGAACCCCTGATGAAATCCCTGGGGGAACTCCTGAAGGAATCCTTGGAAGAATTTGTAAAGATATTCTTGAAGGAACTCTGTATGGAATCATTGAAGGAAGTCCTGTTGAAATCCCGAGAAGAACTCCTAGAACTAGAGCAACGACGGACAGAGTACATGGAGGAATTCCAGGTGGAATCTCTGAAATATCTCCTGATAGAATCCCTGGAGAAACTTCTGATGAAATCCCTAGTTGAGTTCTAGGTGCAATCCCTGAAAGAATTCCTGATCGAATCTCTGGAGGAATTTTAGATGGAATACCTGAAAGAATTCCTGATGGAATCCCTAGCCGAACACCTGATGATACCCCCAGAAGAATTCTTGATGGAATTCCTAGAGGAACTAGAATCCCTAAAGCTAATCCTGATAAAAACCCTGAAGGAACTGCTAAATTTATGATTGAGTCTTTATCCGCGGCTACAAAGCAAAACCATGCTGAAGGTTTCTGGGTTAAATTTCCGGTCGGTCCAGGATCTTTTCGTAATGGAAATTTCCTTCACTTCCCTGGGCATAGAGTATCATCGTACCTGCTTCACGATATACGAAGTTGAGAAGCAGGCTCTGTCCCAGTGAAGACGTAACGCCAAGAAGAAGAAGAACTCCTCATTCTCAGAGGAATCACTGATGGAATATTTGTAGTAACTCCTGATAGAATCGCATGTGAAATTTCAGTTGAACTTTCGGTAGGAATTTATAAAGGAATTCTTACCGAAATTTCTGGAGTTCCTCCAGAAATCCAATCAAGATTTTGTCTAGTGATAACAAGAAATTTCTGTAAGAATTCCTTTATAAATTCCTACCGAAAGTTCAACTGGTGGAATCATGAAGGAGTTTTGGAAGAATTCCTAAAAATATTACAAGAGTATTACCTGGCGAAATTCCTGGTAAAATTCTGGATGGAATCCCTGTAGTACAAATTGAAATACAAGCCATGGATGGATTTTTTTGAATCACAGGTAAAACTGCTGATGGATTCTTTGAAGATATTTCTGGAGAAATTGGTTCAGGAATAATTAAAGAATGCTTGATGAATTTGCTAAAGAAAACGGTTAGAGATAGTTGGAAACGATATTTCACTATCTATATAGAAACAACTCAAGAGCGCGCATTTGATGAATCACTATGGCACCGACGCTGCGTAAATTCACGCATTTTGACTTTCCTCCCATCTGCATCGGTAGTTCATGGGACGTAGAAGCTTCAATTTGACATGATAACGTCGAGGTTCGTGCAACATCCCTACAGACGGTATGATCGGTTCGTCAAACATTTGGCTCCGCCCACCGGTGGTTTGAGCAAAATCAAACTCGTTTGATTTTGGCCGACCGATTCGTCAACCGTCAAATCGGTTTCACAAACTGTCAAATTGGTTCGTCAAGCAGCATCACACACGGTCAAACATAGCACCAGCATGAGCATCAACCTGGGGGGCGGAGTCAATGTTGGTCAAACCGTCTGAGCGTCTGTGGGGTGCATAACGGGATTGCTTCTTGACCACCAATGCTGATTTTATCACGAGTCGAAATCTTGAAGCGCGGGTCAACAGCTCCTCGGCCGATGAAATTTGCGGCGGCGATGACGATGGCTGGGTGAACGCAAACAAGCGGTGAACCACAAAGCGAGAATGACTCACCCGACCGTGTTCACAGTTCGACCGCAAATTCTCCTGTGGACTGCTTCATCTTCTTCTTGGCAACGGCAGCGGTGATGGTTTTAGCTTCGGACGGCATCTTCTCTCGCTCGCTTGACAGTTTGATTTGAGCGAAGCAAGACAAACGGGGACGTCCTTTGCTATCGATGTCTGTGCCTGAGTAGCACGCCCGGTCAGAGCAAGCCGATCTGCCGCCTGCTGAAATGCGAGCCAATCGGAGAGTGATAAGCAAATGTCGTCAAATTTTCTCTAGCACTCCTATTTATAGATTTGCTTGAAATCAACGTTCTCTTTTAAAACAGTTATTGAACTATTTGGAGAGGTATGTGGGATTCAGTAAGTAAACGACATGAACCTTTGATGTCTTGGCTTTCGATTGAGGTGCTAATCAAGAAATTTCGTTAAGCCAGCGAAAAGTTATAAACGTTTAAAATATTTCATGCCAACGTAACGCTCTTGTTTTTGAAATTCCAATTTCACTCCTCTATAGAGAAGAAAGACGTAATTGTACGTCAAAAGCTCAATTAAACATTTTCTACTCAAACATGTTTAGTGCGTGAATGGTGCTGATTAGGTCCAAACAAATGGGGGCATACAGTAATACAAGTGCATTTTAAGATCTTTTTAATGTTTTTAATCATACAATATGAAACATTTTCTCACTGTTCCTTGCCCAAAACAGAGAAAAAACGACGAAGTTGATTTAGCAACGATTATAATAATGTGACACCACGTCTCCCCTTCACGAACAACAGCTAAACTCTATTTCGGGGCAGCCAGTAAGCCACCCCTAATTCAACCTAATAATTTGTTTAGTTGCTTTTCTTCAACTTTTCAAATTGGATTAACACTGCCAAGCAACGGGACACCACCGCCATCAGGACCCTTGCTTCAACGTTCGGTGATGGTTTTGGACAATACAAACTTTGTCCTCCTTCGGATAAAGTTTTGTAGTTTTTGATCGCTTTCTACCTCGAACCGAGTAGGGCAATCGCGAGAAAATACTTTGTAATGCAAACAGGACTTGGGAAGTGGTGTGAGCCAACTGATTCAAGTCATCTGAATGTGTGTCTGTTCGACCAAAATGGCAACAAGACAAAGTGTCTCAATTAGTGGCGCAGAGTTTTCCATTTTCTCGACTTCCTTATTTGCGGGTGGCTTCCTGTTCCTGTTGCTGCTGCTGTGTTCACGCATTCATGTACACCGAAACTTCTGTTTACGCGAGGATACGTAAGTATAGTTTTACGTATATGGATTTTTGTTACGTAAATGGAAGCATACCTTATATCATTATGGAGGATATATCCATCAAGGTATTCCCTTGGCTTAGTACAAGCGTCAATGCGTACCCTGATAAAAAAATTGCAACAATTTAATTCACAGGCGAAAGATGCATGCCAGCACTAAATCATTTAGTGACTTCAATTCAATTTTCTGCTCTACCACGTAAGTACGATACAGACATGCATACATTTCCATACATGTACACGCACAATTACAATTTACTCAATTTTTCAAAGTTTTTGTTTGTTTAAGTCCAAAAAATATTTTTTTAATGTTTATTTTTAGATTTTGTCACACCTTTTGGCTTAAACTCAAATTTTGGGTGTATTTTGTTTTTCGTGTCTCTTTCGAAATGTCAGATAGGAACAACCCCAGTGCTAAAACTAAAAGCCCTGTGGTGTTTTTGTCGACTAAGCGAACGTCAAACATGATCAAAAGTGTCGATTAATTAAAATAGGTGCTATAATAGTCTTCAGTGGCTGGATAGGGAACAAGAAAGAACGATAAGCAATCAAAAGAAGGAGGTATTGTCATTCTCGGCTATACACATGTTGGAAAAAATTGTGAAGACGGTAAAACTCGAAAGAACTGCAAATTAAATAAAGTAGGGTGCATATTAGATGGCCTGTTCGTTCATCACCCTGAAATGTATAAAGTTACGACAATTATGAGTGCTAAAAATTTTAGCAGATCAATGTTATCGAATGCCGCCCATTTGTCAAATGGAAACAATATAATATTTAAAAGATAGAAGGTGAAATTTATTGAATTTTTAAATCAACAGTTTTTATACCTATAATTATGGTTACATCATATTTAGAAAAAAAACATAGAACGTTTGAAAGAAGGGTAAATTTGTGCTAAATATATCAAAATCTTCAGTGTTAAAATATATTTTCCAATAGCGAAACTCAAAATAAGAATTAATATTTGAAAGAAGGTTAATTTCTCGATAAGTAACAAAATACTATTGGCAAATACTTTCCTAATATGCTTTATTTTATTCAATAGCATATGATTGTTGAATAAAGTGTCAATTGACTTCAAAACAAGCCTGATGTCATCAGAAAGATTCAATAGAAACGAAAAATCGAATGCCATCTTGATTTCAGACCCATTATGCCAAACGAAAATAGTCGGCATAATAGTCGCCAAACGACTATTATGCCAAATGACCTACCACCGTTTTGGCTCACTAGCGCCATCTTGGAAGTGTTTTCCGAATTTATACGGTTCTATGCGAATTGGTATTATTTAGTTGTTCAACTTTGTCGAAGACATCATTTTTGTATCTCATACCTGGACTAAGATATAAGCAAATAAACTTTTGGCTCACTAGCGCCATATTGGGAGTGTTTTTTGAATTTATAAGGTTCTACGCGAATAGGTATTATTAAGTTGTTCAACTTTGTCGAAGACACCATTTTTGTATCTCATAACTGGACTAAGATATAAGCAAATAAAGTTTTAGCTCACTAGCGCCATCTTGGGAGTGTTTTCCGAATTTATGAGGTTCTATGCGAATAGGTATTATTTAATAGTTCAACTTTGTCGAAGACACCATTTATGTATCTCATCGCTGGACTGAGATACAAACGAAGCAAATATTTGTACGCTGGAAAGTTGTTTCATATGTTGCTTATATATGCGACATTTGTTGGCGTCTGTGCGCCACCTGGTGAGTTAATTCTGAATTAAAATAGTTACCAAATGGAAGTCAGCAGTCCTGTGATCAACTTTGCAGAAGATAGTTTTCTCCTAAACCTCTTTATTTTCAATATATTTGCACTACAAGTACTGTCCTATTTAAAGGATGCTGGGCGTTCGGGGCTTCTGTCCTATTTTTAGGACGCTGGGCGGATATGGGTTTACGTAAATGTATTTTTTTGCAATTTCTCATCGTAATAGGATGTTTTTCACTGCTCTGGATTATACAGTATCTTAATAATCATTACGCAACTGAAATCAGTTGCGCAATAACTATTACGCAACACTTTTTCATTACGCAACTGTTTTGTGTTGCGTAATGAATCATTACCCAACATTCGTCAGAAATTGTACAATAATGGTGAATGCATCCCGATACGATTTCTTATAGGTACCCTTAATTGGTCTTCTACGAAACTGCAATAGTAGTATACGGAACAAGTTGCAGAATGATGATTATTACAGCACGAGTCGCAAATTTATCCTACGAGGCTTGCCGAGTAAGATAATTACGACGAGTGCTGTAAAAATCGAGTTCTGCAACGAGTAACGTACAACATTTTTTGCAATTTCGTAGAAGACCACTTGAGGGTATCAGAAATCATATCGGAATGCATTCACCATTATTTTACTATTTCTAAAAAATTAATGTGTTATGATTCATTACGCAACTCAAAACAGTTGTGTAATGCGAAAGCGTTGAGTACTGAATCATTACAGCACTGGTTTCAGTTGCGTAATGGCTATTCCCGCACTGCATACTTCAGTGCAGGAAAGTAGGCCTTTTTTGACAGATTGGCGTGATGAAAAACAGCTTATTACGATGAGAAATTGCAAAAAAAAAATGTGCGCAACTCGTTGCAGAACCCGATTTGTACAGCACTCATCGTAATTATCCAACATGGCAAGCCTCGTTGGACAAATATACAACTTGTGCTGTGAAAATCATCATTCTGCAACTTGTTGCGCAAACTTCTAATACGTAATTGATTTATTTATCTCATTACGTAAATAAAATTTGCGTAAATGGAGATGTTAGTGTACCTATTCGCCGAACGACGATGAACGGCAACCGTCTTTAACGTGCAGGGGATATTATCAATAATGAATATTTTCTTCATTAATATATTCGTGCGGCTGGGTTGGTCATGTACGTAACGGTTTTTCCTATCCGCGTGCTATTGTAGGATTTAATGAGGGGGATGTAGATTCACTATCCTGGGGAGTGAAGACTACCCTGCTATATCTACGTGTTTGCTATCTGAATGAGAAGGGAGCTAAGCCTTATCTAACTAGAAGTCAGGTGTGAACACACGAGCAAACGTTTGTGCACGTGCCCGCCGTACGTGTGTGATGATTTCCGTGTTAATTTAGGAGGGTTTCAGTTAATGGAGAGGTGTGGCACAGCGGGTGCGAGGTTTATTGAATGTTTCCTTTCAGTTCTGTGGAAGAATGTGTTGTTTGTGGGGTACAATTTATTGCCCACAGTCTTGTTTTATGGTAATGCTTTATTGATAAGATGCAACCACAGATGCCTTTGAACCGTTTCCCTAGGGATAGTCTCCGTTGCAATGAAGAAACATAATGAGTTGGAACGTTAATTATTCTATTTGTTTTATTGAAATGTTCTCTTCTCAGCCTGAATTGTTATTTATGCGCGAAAATTTGCATAAAGAACTGATTACCAATACTCTATTCGAAGTTAATGAAGGAATCTCCAGAAGGATTCCTGGAGGAATCCCTGGAAGCATTTTTAAAGGAATCCATGGAGGATTCCATGAAGGAATTGTTATAAAAAATCCAGAAGGAATTCCTGAAAGAATCTCTTATGAAGCTTTTTGTTTTTCTATTAATCCTAAAGAAATCAATGTAGCTATTCTAGGAGAAATACCTACAAGATGTTTAAGTTATCCTTAAAAGAATATTTAGAAGAATTCCTGTAAGAATCCGTGAAAAGCTCAAGGAGGAATCCCAGAAAATTAATCCAGAGGAATCTCTGGAAGAGTTGCTAAAGAAATCCCTGGAGGAATTCTTGAGAAACAATTCCTGACAGAACCATGGTAGGATTTTGTAAGTTTCCTCTAAAGGAAATCCTGGACGAATCCCTGGAGAAATTTCAGAAAGAATCCCTAGAGGTATTGCTGGTGACATCCCTGGAAAAATTCCTGAAGAAATACCTTTGGAAAATTCGTAAATAAAACCCTGATAAACTCACTGAAAAATCTGTAAAAAAAATCATTGTAGCTGTTCCCGGAGGTATACCTGTGTTATTTTTTAAAGTAATTCTTGGAGTTATTCCCAAATAAATCCTTGAGAAATCCCTGGAAAATGCCTGGAGGAGTCCCATGAGCAAAAATAAATCCTGGAGGAATCCCTGGAAGATTATTAAAAGTCCCTGTGAAAATTGCTAGAAAAATCGCTGGCAAAATTCCTGCAGGAATTCTCGAAGTAACTCCTCGAAAAAACTATTCATAAATCCGAAAGAAATCGTTGTAGCTATTCCTGAAGGAATCCCCAGAAAAATTCCTGGAGGAATTTCTGAAAGACCTACTGGAGGAATCCAAGGAAAAATTCCTAGAGAAATCCCTAGAGGATTTCCTGGAGAAATCCCTGAAAAAAAAAATTGCTGGAGTAATTCCTGGAAGAATTCTTGGAGCAATTTCTGGAGGAATTCCTGGAGAAATCCCTGGAGGAAATCCTGGGGGAAGCCCTGGAAGAATCTCTAGGAGAATTCCTGGAGGAATATCTGGAGGAATTCCAGGAGAAATCCCTGGAGTAATCCCTGGAGGAATTCCTGGAATCCCAGGAAGAATTTCTGGAGGAATCTCTAGAGTAATATCTGGAGGAATCCTAGGAGGAACCCCTCGAGGAATTCCTGGAAGAACCCCTGGAGGAATTCCTATAAGAATCCCTGGAGGAATTCCTGGAAGAACCCCTGGAAGAATCCCTGGAGGAATCCTTGAAGGATCTCTTGCAGGAATCCCTGGAGAAATCGCTCGATAAATTCCTAGAGCAATTCCTGGAGGAATCCTTGAAGCAACTCCAGGAGGATTTCCTGGAGGAATCCCTGGGGAAATTCCTGGAGGAATCCCTGGAGGAATCTCTAGTGAAATTCCTGAAGGAATTCCTGATGAAATCCCTGGAGGGATTTCTGGAGGAATTCCTATAGAAATTTCTGAAGGAATGCCTTGAGGGATTCTTGAAGGAATCTCTGGATGAATTCCTGGAGGAAACCCTGGAGGAATCCCCAGAGGAAATCCCTGAAGAAATCCCTGAAGGAATTTTGGAGGAATTCTTAGAGCAATTGCATGAGGAATTCTTGGATGAATCCTTGGAGGAATTTTTGATAGAATCCCTGAAGCAATTCCTAGAGAAATCCCTGCAGAAATTCATGGAGGAATCCCTGGAGGAATCCCTGGAGGAATTCCAAGATGAATCCATGGAGCTATTCCCGGAGGAACATCTGGAGGAATTTCTGGAGGGATCTCTGGAGGAATCCCTGGAGGAATTCCTTAAGCAATTTCTAGAAGAATCACTGCAAAAATTCTTGAAGGATTCCCTCGAGAAATTCCTGGAGGAATCCCTGGAGGAATTCATAGAAAAATTCTTGGAGGAATTCCTGGAGAAATCCCTGGAGGAATCCCTGGAGGAATCCCTGGAGGAATCCCTAGAGGAATTCCTGGAGGAATCCCTGGAGGAATTCCTGGAGGAATCTCTGGAGGAATTCCTGGAGGAATCCCTGGAGGTATCTGTGGTGGAATTTCTGGGAGAGTTCCTGGAGGAATTTTTGGAGGGATTCCTAGAGGAATCTCTGGATGAATTCCTGGAAAAATTCCTGAAGGAATTCCTAGAGGAATCCCTGTAGAAATCTCTGGAGGAATCCCTGGAGGAATTCTTGAAGGAATCTCTGGAGGAATTCATGGAGGAATACCAGGAGAAATTCCTGGAGAAATCCCTGCAGAAATGCATGGAGGAATCCCTGGAGGAATCCCTGGAGGAATGCCAAGATGAATCCATGGAGGTATTCCTGGAGGAATCCCTGGAGGAATTCCTGGAGGAATCTCTGGAGGAATCCCTGGAAGAATTCCTTAAGCAATTTCTAGAAGAATCCCTGCAAAAATTCTTGAAGGATTCCCTGGAGAAATTCCTGGAGGAATCCCTGGAGGAATTCAAAGAAAAATTCTTGGAGGAATTCCTGGAGAAATCCCTGGAGGAATCCCTGGGGAATCCCTGGAGGAATCCCTGGAGGAATCCCTGGAGGAATCCCTAGAGGAATCCCTGGAGTAATTCCTGGAGGAATTCTTGAAGGAATCTCTGGAAGAATTCCTGGAGGAATGCCTGGAAAAATCTCTGGAGGAATTCCCGGAAGAATTCCTGGAGGGATCTCTGAAGGAATTCCTGGGGTGAATCCCTAGAGAAATGCCTGGAAAATTCTGGAGGAAACACTTGAGAAATTTCTGGAGGAATCCCTGAAAGAATTACTGGAGGAATCCCTGAAAGAATCTCTGGAGGAATCCCTGGAGGAATTCTTGAAGGAATCTCTGGAGGAATTCCTGGAGGAATTCTTGAAGGAATCTCTGGAGGAATACCTGGAGGAATTCCAGGAGGGATCTTTGAAGGAATCCCTGGAGGAATTCCTGGAAGAATTCTTGAAGGAATCTCTGGAGGAATCCCAGGAGGAATTCTTGAAGGGATCTCTGGAGGAATTCCTGGAGGAATTCCAGGAGGGATCTTTGAAGGAATTCCTGGAGGAATCCCTGAAGGAATCCCTGGAGGAATTCCTGGAGGAATTCTTGAAGGAATCTCTGGAGGAATTCCTGGAGGAATACCTGGAGCAATCTCTGGAGGAATTCCCGTAAGAATTCTTGGGGGAATTCTAGGGATCTCTGGAGGAATTCCTGGAGAAATCCCAGAAAAATCTTGGAGGA
Organism: Aedes aegypti; assembly: GCF_002204515.2. NCBI lineage: Eukaryota > Metazoa > Arthropoda > Insecta > Diptera > Culicidae > Aedes > Aedes aegypti. The sequence continues at coordinate 149,090,401 of NC_035108.1, forward strand.
ACACCTTAAGAAATTCCTAGAGTAATTCCTGAAAAAATTTCTGGAGGAATCCCTGAAAGAATTCCTGGAGGAATTCCAGGAGGAATTTCTTGGAGAATTCCCTAGAGGAATCTCTGGATGACTTCCTGGGAGAGTTGCTGAAGGAATCTCTGGAGGGATTCCTAGAGGAATCTCTGGAGGAATTCCTGTAAAAATTCCTGGAGGAATTCTTAGAGGAATCTCTGGAGGAATTCCTAGAGGAATCTCTGGAGGAATTCCTGAAGGAATCCCTGGATAGATCTCTAGAGGAATTCCTCGAGGAAGAATCCTTGGAAAAATTCCTGGAGGAATTCCCTGAAAGGAATTTCCTGGAGGAATTCCTGGAAGAATTCTTGTAGTAGTCCCTGGAGAAATTCATGGAGGAATTCCTGGGTAAATTCGTTGAGGACTCCCTGGGGGAATTTCTGGAGGGATTTCTGAGGGAATTCTTAGAGGAATTCCTGTGGAAAATTCTAGAGAAATTCCTGGGGGAATTCCTAGAGGAATTCTTGGGGGACTTCCTAGAGGAATTGCTGGAGGAATGCCTAGAGCAATTTTTGAGGGAATTCCTGGAGAAGTTCATGGAAGAACTCCTGGGGGAATTCCTAGAGAAATTTTCGTAGGATTTCATGGAGGAATTCCTAGCGGAATCCCTGGAAGAAGCCCTGGAAGAATCGCTTGAGAATTCCGGGAGGAACTCCTGGAAAAACCCCTTAAAAAAATCCTGAAGGAACATCTGGAAGCCTCCCTGCAAGAATTTTTGAAGTTATTGTTGAAAGAATCTCTATAAGAATTTCTGGAAGAATCCCTGGAAGAATTTTGGAGGAATTCCCGGAAAAAATCTGGTGAAATTTTTGGAGGAACATCTGGAGGAAAAATGGGAGGAAAAATGGGAGGAATTCCTAGAGAAATCCTTGGCAGGAAGAAATATGCTGAAGAAATTTTTGAAGGTATCTCCGAATGAATTCCTGCCAGACTGCTTTGAGGAATCCGTAGTAGTTTCAATGGAAGAATCGTTAGAGAAATTCTTGACGATTTGCTTGCATTTGCGGAGAGATTTCCCGAAAACTAATTGAACCAAAAATATTGCATACAATTAAGTATAGTTCGAATCTGGCTGGACAAAATTAATAATTTGGTAACGAAGCATTTCCAACATGTGGTGTCTTCGGCAAAATTGTTTGTAACGACGAGTACCATCTACTGACATAAATGGATAGTTAGAAAATCGTCCACTTAGGTGGCGCCACAATCTAAATTTTTACTGTGACGTTCTAGAGACTTGACATGGTCGCCAGACTGCATTCCTGGTCCATAGTTTACAGTCCAGATTCGATGTCTTCTTTTTATTTTTGGCATTCAAGAGATTATTTAATTCGATGTATCTCACTGTTCACAACATGTTTCCAACAATAAATAGAGAAACCGTCCTTGATTACCACCTCACGTACGCTTTGTCTCGATGTTGCGCTCTTATCTAATACGCTTGTTCTCTCAATTTAATTATTTAAGCTGCTTGTCTACATCACTACAAAACAGCAATCATTTGCAAGGACGTAAATCGTGCTCGAGATGCATCTTGAAGGATTTACTTGGCAGCATTGGTTGGGAAACTTACGCCACATGAGTACAGAGAGTAGTTGTCACACATCTTCGCACACAAATACGATTCACAACCGATGCACACACAAAGAGAACGTTTTGGAATGTACTTTCCGTTTTTGGTGCTGAGCTCATACAGACGGAAGAAATGAATAACTTATCCAATTAAACCTTCTTGTTATTTCCCTGTCATCGTTCCTCGTCTTTAAGCAAAAGCCTAGTGTTGGAATGTAAGGTGAAAGTTTTGCTCTACTATTGTCACAAAAAAGATGTTTTAAGTTATTTGGAAAAAAATATCATTGAAATTTTCTCGATATGGGACCGTCTAGATGGAAGAAAATCAAGAGATATGTACTGAGACTGAAATATTTGTGATGACCTCAAGGCACTACTGCATCCGTATAATCCAATTATAATCGATACGAAAAGAAAATTAACCATCACGTTCGGCAGATAGCATACACGAAGATTTACCGACGACGAATAAAGTTCTCATCTGGATCGACGCGATTCTTTCTGAATTGCTTCTTTCTACGTTGGACCTGGACGTTCCCAAAGCATAAGCTCATCAGCGAAGAACATCCGGTGAAGTTCATTTGCTAGTGCGATTCCCACTGGATTAATCATCTTCCGGATGGAACTTGTCCCAGTCAAGATGGTTGGATGCTGGAAGACTATCTACAGGCCGAAAAAGAATCAACCGATTAGGCTAGGAGTCAGTCGAGAGAATTGCTCCAACGGGGTGAGAATTTCTCAACGTGTGCATGGCGGGTTATATTTTCTTCGGACTAATTGCTGTTTCTGTTGAGTTGCTTATCAGTCTACGTTGCTGTTGCTGGGAAAACGGGTCAAAAAAAAACAGAAAGGTTAAGGGATGTCTTGTTCTTTGTTTGGGTTGATCAACCCCTGGGACAGTGAATATAAACAGAAGACATTTAGGGTTACCATCTGACTATTTGAATGTTCTCACAATCTGTAAAATCGCATTGATGACTTTTTTCTTTTTCTAACGCATCCCAGACAACCAGAAGTCTCATGAAAGTTCACGTAATAACTCGTTTATTCATACAAATTACATCAAACCCGCAAAACACGGTGGATAAAAAAGTCAGATTGATGAGTTTCCTCGCATAAAACGCTTTTTTTCTGAGTTCATTTGTACATTTTGTTTCGTCCCGTACACTCGTACAAAGTAAGTAGAATCAATCCGTAACAGATGTCAAATCAACATTTGTTTTCATAAGTCAAGATCACAGGTTAGTTCTGTAGAAAATTTGTACACTCGAGCTGTATGTTATTATTCATCACATAATATATGCACGTATATCGCCTCCACTTTTGTTCGTAGAAGGCCTTATCACGACATCTTAATGTTGCACATGCAAAGCCTTCAAGTGATTTCGTTATACGTACATTTTGGTTGTCTGGGATAAGTATGAACATGATTGACCGTCCGCAGCTGCTACTCCGTTATTGCAAGAACAGCTGTACTTACACAAATAACCAACAGACGCTACTCAGGATCAGTAGCATCCTCAATGTGTAAGAGCTGGTGCTCTCAATATTAAATCAAACAATTACGGTGCTAGCTGCGTTGGAATGTAGGTTAATTTGGGGTTGAGAGGGAAATGTTGTCGTGTTACAGGATTTATAGAAGCCGAGGAGTCCTCTGCACTTCCACAAGTAGACACTGGGAGTTCGGATATGGAAAAGGATTCCTTTTGGTAAACGATCAAATTAAGGTACCCCGGGGCAAATGAGAATCCGGGGTAAGTGGGACGTTCCGTCAAAGCTTACTTAGGAAAATTTGTTCATGGGGGTATTCTTCTAGAAAGTTCAAGATACAATGACAAGGTATGTATTAAGTACAAAAAATATTGCTAATTTTGTTACCATGTGGTTCATGTAACAGTTATCAATTCCGCGCCATTTTCAACTTGCATGATAAATTGTGACACGTTTCATGTCTTGCATTGACTCGCAAAAAATAAATGTGTTATAAATCGAATATCAATCGGTAAGCTACAATTTCAAGCTTTATTACAAGCTGCTAACTATAAAACGGTATTTTGTTTTCATTTCATATGAAATTTTTGATGGTCTAACTTACCACAAAATATCTTTATACCCAGGGTAAGAGGGACCTATCAAAACAACCACCAGAAACAAAACTTTTCCTACACGTTTCAAACATTTTCTAATAGAGTAGCATTAAAACATTCAAACAAATGATTTTTTTCGAAAAAGATCAATCTCAAGTTACGTAATTGCATAAGAGGGAGAAGAAATGTGTAATTCTTCTATTTATTTTAATTTATTTTTTTATTTTTGAGATACGAATTCAAAATTGAACAAAGACAGAGATGAAATTTGAAATGCATCATGAGAACGTCTACTTTTCTATTATAATTGAACTTTATTTGTTATTTCTACCAAATTTAGTAGTTACGGAAAACAATTCCAACCCATTAAGTGGTTTTCTGCCATGCATATAAATAACAACAGAACATATTTATAATTTCGTCAAATATTGAAAGTTTATGAGCTTTTTTTAATTAATAGCACAGAAAAACAGATGTTTATGTTAGAACAATTTTTTTCTGAAAACCTGTGTAAATATTCAAGTTGAAACTCCTTGCAATCACTAGTGCCGCCATACAGCGAATTGCGTCAATCAGTGGTGAATACCAGTATCTTGAAATATCTCATAATCACCAATGATATCGTCATGGGAACTGAGCGATGACAGCGCCACCACGATGTTGCTACTTGTGTTGCCATTCAAAATGACCGTAAATTGTCTTACACAGTTTTACAATCGGACTTCAACATCTGTTATCTAAGTTAATAGCTTATAAATGATATGTTTTCACATGTTTTATTCATTCTTACGCTATTATTGAAGAATTATCAGTTAATACTATGTGCAATGTGACATACTATTAAACAAACGTTTTCGTTCTAAAGCGTTACGTATTATATGGTTGATCCCTTATGTTGATGTACACAAATGTACTCAAAATTAAAAATCTATGATTTATCAATCCCTTGATTGTAAAGGTGGACTTCCTGATATGGGTTGATGCATGAAACTGGATGTGTACCACTTGCCCCATTTAGCGAGGTAACTGTGACTAATGGCTCATTCTAAAACTTTCTCTAAAGTTTTCACCATTTCGAAATTATTCGATCAAATTCATGCACACACTAGCAAATTGAACTCTATGGCTAAATTCCTAAATTAAATGAAATCTACCAAACTACAAAAAAGTTTTTACACTGAGCATTTCACGATCAAGCGATCATATTTAGTGATACGGAAATTAATAAATCTACTAAACTGAATTTTATACAGATCTCCCAATTTTGTAGACATAATCTAATATTATTTGTAGACATAATAAATAATATTATTGAAAATATAGAAATACGGTATACAATATTTATAAAAATAGGGGAAGGGGTGGTAAAATGAACACCTTAAGGATCAGTGCGCATCGTACCTTCGTGCTGTGCGTACACGAATTCTCTCTGCTCTTGGAAGTTTTCTTAAAAACTACCTAAAGCAATAAAACAGTACTTTTCAGTGCTACAAAAACAGTACTTTTCAGTGCTAAAATTAAAAACGGTACTTTTCAGTGCTACTAAAACAGTACTTTTCAGTACTATTTTTTCTACTATTGATCCCTTTACGATCCTTGTTTGGACCCGTGCCTTCGATTTTTCGTTGGACCCGTTGGCGAAAGCTAGCGGTGGTAATCCTTCTTGGACACCGTCTTGGGAAAAAACCTTTCGAAGGTCACGTCTTCTTTCGTTTATTAATTAAACATGGTATCAACAACAAACAAAAGGAAGGGTGAATCTCTGAATTCACTACTTCCTTCCAAAAAAGTGGGTTTTAAAACTGTCACTACACGTGGCAAGAATGGAAGAAAGGACGCTTCCCCGGAATGCGAACTTTCTTCCAAGGGTGAAATGAATAATTGTATCGAAATGAGCAATCAGTTCGATGCTCTAGACAAATTTTCCGAACACCAAATCGAAGCAGCCTCTAGCCCAGGATCTTTGATTCAAGTGAGAAAGCAAAGAGTGCCGCCTATCGTGGTCAGTTGTTCCGAATTTGGGGGATTTAGGCAGGAGATCTTGAACTCCATTAGGGGAATCAAGGTTTCCTTCCAAATCGCAAAGAAAGGAGACTGTCGCGTTTTGCCGGAAACTCTTAAAGATCGTGAGCTTCTTCTCAAACATCTTGAAGAGAAGAAGCACAAATTTTTTACTTATGACGACAAAACTGAACGTTTGTTCAAAGTTGTCTTGAAAGGTCTCTCAAGTGACTATAAATCACCTGAAGAGATCAAAAATGGAATAAATGATTTACTTGGATTTTCCCCAGTCCAAGTAATCATTATGAAAAAGAGAACCCAATCTGGCATTGTTCGGAAAGGGCTTTCTCAAGAATTTCATTTAGTTCACTTTAACAAAAAAGAACTAAATAATATTAAAGCTTTAGAAAAAGCAAAACTTTTGTTTGATGTCCGTGTGACATGGGAAAATTTCCAGAAACCTGGAGGAAATTACCAGAACCCCACTCAGTGCCGTCGGTGCCAAAAGTGGGGTCATGGTACAAAAAATTGTCGCATGGATGCTAAATGCATGATTTGCGGAGGTTCTTCTCACGCCAAAGACGTCTGTCCAGTGAAGGAAGATACCACCAAATTCATATGTTGTAATTGCGGGGCTAACCATAAGTCCAATTTTTGGAATTGTCCTTCACGCAAAAAGGTCATTGAGGCTCGTGCCAGGCAGATGAAAGATAATATCCGTTACGATAACGGTCGTTTCCGGAATTTGCCTGGTAGAGTATCGAACAATGCTCATTTTTCAGTTAACGATCGCTTGATCATGAATCATACCCATCAGGAAGATCATAATCATGCTCATTCACAAACTAATTTTAATCCGTCGGGTAGCCGTTCGAATCTTTCTATTTCGAATGTATCTACCCACGGTAAATCCTTTGCCGATATCGTAGCAGGAAATTTGAACTCCTCCCCTGTTCGATCCATGGCTACCCATTCTACTTGTTTCAAATCAAATGGAAAAAACCCTACCGCCACAGGTAACTCCGCTTCTTCGTCTACCGGAAATTCCAATGGGAAATCACATGACATGTCTGCCTCTGATTTTAATTTTCTAACTGAACAATTGAATCTAATGATTGATGCAATGTTCAAAGCCACCACTATGACTGAAGCAGTCCAAGTAGGTGTAAAATTTACAAATCAAATTGTTATTGGATTACGTTTTTCTAATGGATCCAAATAATAATTTAAATATTTTAAATTGGAATGCTCGTTCTCTGAATGGTAAAGAGGACGAGCTGTTTAATTTTCTTACGGTTAATAACGTGCATATAGCAGTTTTTACCGAAACGTATTTAAAACCTGGATCTAAACTCAAAAGAGATCCTAACTTTTTTGTTTATCGTAATGATCGACTTGATGGGGCATGTGGGGGAGTTGCAATCATCATTCATAGGCGTATAAAACATCAACTGTTTTCATCATTTGAAACTAAAGTTTTTGAAACTTTAGGTGTTTCTGTTGAAACACAGTTTGGTAAATATACTTTCATAGCTGCCTATTTGCCTTTTCAATGCTCTGGGCAGCAAGTTAATTTGCTCCAAACTGACTTGCGTAAATTGACTCGCAATAAGTCAAAATTTTTTGTCATTGGTGACTTTAATGCCAAACATCGGTCATGGAATAATTCTCAAAGTAATTCCAACGGCAGAATTTTATTTGATGAGTGCTCTTCAGGATATTTCTCAATTCAATACCCTGATAGCCCCACATGTTTTTCCTCTTCTAGAAATCCATCTACGATTGATTTGGTCTTAACCGACTCTGGTCATCTTTGTAGCCAACTGATTACTCATGCTGATTTTGATTCTGATCATGTCCCTGTTACATTTCAAATATCCCAAGAAGCGATTCTCAATCCTATCAGCTCCACTTTCAATTATTTACGAGCCGACTGAAATATATATAAAACGTATGTTGACTCCAATCTTGATGTTAACATTTCTTTAGAAACTAAACTTGATATTGACAATGCTCTTGAAACTTTAACAAATTCCATTGTTGAAGCCCGGAGCATTGAAATTCCAAAATGTGAAGTAAAATTTGAATCCGTGATTATAGACGATGATCTTAAACTCTTGATCCGTCTTAAAAACGTGAGGAGAAGGCAATTTCAACGCACTCGTGATCCTGCTATGAAAATTATATGGAAGGATTTGCAGAAAGAAATCAAGAAACGTTTTGCTCAATTAAGAAACAAAAATTTTGAAAATAAAATTTCTCAATTGGACCCTGGCTCTAAGCCCTTTTGGAAATTATCGAAAATCTTGAAAAAAAAAACTCAGAAGCCAATACCGGCATTGAAAGAGGAAAACAAATTATTACTAACTAATTGCGAAAAAGCTCAAAAACTTGCTATGCAGTTTGAAAGTGCGCACAATTTTAATTTAGGACTTACTAGTCCAATTGAAAATGAAGTTACTCAGGAGTTCGAAAATATTCTCAATCAAGAGAACGTTTTCGAAAATGCCTGGGAGACTGATTTGGAAGAAGTGAGAACTATTATTAAAAAATTCAAAAACATGAAAGCTCCTGGCGATGATGGAATTTTTTACATCCTCATCAAGAAACTTCCAGAAAGTAGCTTATCATTTTTAGTTGATATATTTAACAAATGTTTTCAATTAGCATATTTTCCTGACAAATGGAAAAATGCTAAGGTTGTTCCAATTTTAAAACCAGACAAAAATCCTGCAGAAGCTTCTAGCTATCGTCCAATCAGTTTGCTTTCCTCCATCAGTAAACTTTTTGAAAAGGTTATTTTGAACAGAATGATGGCCCACATCAACGAAAATTCAATTTTTGCCAATGAACAGTTCGGATTCCGCCATGGACATTCGACCACTCATCAACTTTTACGTGTAACAAATTTGATCCGTTCCAACAAATCTGAAGGCTATTCTACTGGTCTTGCTCTTCTAGACATAGAAAAAGCATTCGACAGTGTTTGGCATGAAGGTTTGATTGTAAAATTAAAAAACTTTAATTTTCCAACATACATTGTTAGAATAATTCAAAGTTATCTGTCAAATCGTACACTTCAGGTTAATTATCAGAACTCCAGATCTGAAAGACTTCCTGTAAGAGCTGGTGTTCCTCAAGGCAGCATTTTGGGACCAATATTATACAATATTTTCACATCTGACCTACCTGAGCTACCTCAGGGATGTCAAAAATCTTTGTTTGCGGATGACACAGGCCTCTCCGCCAAAGGACGAAGCCTGCGTGTCATCTGTAGTCGATTGCAAAAAAGTTTGGATATTTTTTCTTCATACTTGCAAAAATGGAAGATTTCTCCTAATGCTTCCAAAACTCAACTAATAATATTCCCACATAAACCAAAAGCTCTTTATTTGAAACCTTCAAGTAGACATGTTGTCACGATGAGAGGGGTTCCAATAAATTGGTCAGATGAAGTTAAGTATCTAGGGCTCATGCTAGATAAGAATTTAACTTTCAAAAATCACATTGAGGGCATTCAAGCCAAATGTAACAAATATGTAAAATGTCTCTATCCCCTTATTAATAGAAAATCAAAACTTTGTCTTAAGAACAAGCTTTTGATATTCAAACAAATTTTCAGGCCAGCCATGTTGTATGCTGTACCAATATGGGCTAGCTGTTGTAATACCAGAAAGAAAGCTCTGCAGAGAATTCAAAATAAAATTTTGAAAATGATTCTGAGGCTTCCTCCCTGGTATAGTACCAATGAGTTACATAGAATATCCAATGTTGAAACATTGGAACAAATGTCAAATACAATCATTAATAATTTCAGGCAAAAATCGTTACAATCTTCTATTGCCACGATTAATGCGTTATATGTTTAGGTTAAGTTAGGTTAAGTATATTAAAAACGTTTTTTTTTTTCTCTTATAAGCAGGTGAAATCAACTCACCTGTAAAAAAACTGAACTGCTACGGCAACTGAAATGTAATATGTTGTTAACAAAATGTTAATAAAATCGTAGATTTGTTTTACCAAATTAGGATGATAGTGTTGTCAAATAACACAGAACACCTAGATATAAGAAATGAATGTAATGTTTGGAATGATACTAATAAAGAAATTAAAAAAAAAAAAAAAAAAAAAAAAAACCCTTAAGGATATCACATTTTTTCTGATAGAAAAATGAGGAATTTGTTCAGTTCTATCGCACAATATCAAAAACAAACATGTTTTCTAAAGCAGCAATACGAGTTCAGACTAAAATAGCTAAATTTTCACATATTTTTATTGCTAGCAAAAAACGATTCAATTGTTTATTTTACCTGCACTATGTGGGTAAAATGAATAGCTGCTGGTGGTAAAATGAACATCGTGCAAAAATCGTGAGCAAAATAAATATTTTGAAAAAATTTTCATTGCATTCCCAAAAATATATCTATAAATGATTGTAACCCATTCAAAAAGAAATCTAAAATTATCAGATTTGACATCATATCATAACTATATTCACCTCACTGAAAAACACTGAAGAGCTAAAAATTACGTCTTCTCCAATTTTCAAACGTGGTTTCCTAAAATCTTAGTTTTCGTTGATATTTTCACTTTAATTGACCTCCGTATCAACCCGAACACTCTAAAGCATGCTCTTATTCGTCAGTGCGTGAAAAAAATCCATTGTAATTTGTTTTTTCTCGGTAAAAGGAACGGTGTTCATTTTACCACCACTTCCCCTATTTAAAAAATCTAATAACTATTTGATTCAATCATGCTGTTTCATCGATTACGAGTCAGTTCATAAAGATGAAGATGCATTGAATCCAAACCACGAATGTTCAAAAGCACAGATCTAGAGAACAGGACAACCGTTGAAACTGAAAACTTGATCTATTGGTCAATCACTGGTGGTTACCAATCGATCAAGTTTTCAGGTTGCAGCAAAATCTACGTCCCTAAATTAGTGCTTCATGGGTGTCCGGCCGGTTCCAGGTCATTTGGCCGCATGCCGTTTGTCCGAACGCCATTTGGGCGAAAGGGTATTTTGACAAAATTCCGAAACCCCTTCCGTTTGGAAGTTATTGTTGTTTTTTTCTCAAAAACATGCCTACTTGAAATAAAAAATTGATATTAACAACATTTTTGCATCTAAATTTGCGTTTTCGTATGTTCTGGTGAGAGATTTCCAATTTATCCTTATCTTTTCAACATTCTAGTAAACTTGGAGATTTTACATACGTTTATCTTAAATGGATGAATAATGGGAGAGGGATCAGATAGTTTTCTTTTCGTTTCAGAGAGCGAGTAATGGCGCTTTAACCAAGGCTTTCGAGCCAGGGCATACGAAAGAAATATCTGTGCCCCATCCCAAGGAGAGAATAACAAACAGCAATGGAGTGTGCATTAATTATCTTAGCTACGCCACTTCCAACGACACCTATTCCCCCTCACTGGAACGGTTGGTACGGTTGTCCCCGTTTCCTCTCTTGTAAAATTGAAAAGTTTTCGCTCATCATGTTATTCATTCGTGAATAACCTGATGGTCGTGAATTTTTTAATTATCTTCAAACCCAAGTCTGCACAGTAGGCCTGGCCATTTTAACATTTGTATCGTATTATCGATATGCTGCAAATATTAATGTCGACAAGAAAATACAAGAATTATTCCTTGTATTTCCAGGATGCTTTTCAATACTGGCTGTGCAAGCGCTTAGATAGATAGATAAATTTGCGTTTTCGTATGTTCTAAAAATCTTTCATACACTACTTTACGGAGAAGTTAATATTAGGAAAACTTTAATTGAAAAACTTATTTTTTTGGCCTACTCAAAATGCTGTAATGGCTAAAATGGTCAAATTTTGAGCTATAGAAAAACTTTTTTTTTGCAATGTTGGTCAGAATTGGACGTTCTACAAATTTGTTTTAGAGTATAAAGACGAATTCCATGTCAAATCGGTCAGTTACAGACTCCACCATCTTTGATTTGTAGTAAATTTTGTACATGTTTTTGGTAAGGCACAATAAGTGTTTTCCATAGAAAAATCGATCATTTTGACTCTAGAATAACTTTTAAAAATTGCCTATAAAATTTTACATGCAACTTATTTGAAACATTCTAACTCCAAAACTGCTAATTTCAGAGAAATTTTTTCTAATAAGAAGTTGTAGGAAACCGTTTGGGCTACAAGAAAAAAAATATTCATCGAAAAAATATTGAACGTTTTTTCATGAAAAATTCAAAAATGAAACTTAAATTTCAAATTACACAAAACCCCATTTTAAATTTTTTTCAAATTTTCACCATAGAATCTTGATAGTAAACAGATGTTTGGGACATAGCTTCATAATGGAGAAATTGTCAATAAAAAAGTTTTTTTAAGAACAACTTTTGGTCGATTTTCAAAATTTTGTTTATTATTTGTCAAAATAAATACGTTCTGATGATACAATAAGAATCTTGAAATGATTCTAAACTATAATGATTATCTGGAAAACTTCTCTAGAAGTAGCAATTTGAGAATTATATAAAATAGGCCATTTTCCATAGTTATTCGTGATTCACCATCAATAATTCATTTGGATGGAGAATCACGAACAACTTACGAAAATGGTCTTTTTTATTATTTAATTAATATATTTTGCATTAAACTTCAGATAATTCGGAAATAGCTACTTCTAGAGAAGTGATCAAGATAATCATAACGGTTCACAATAATTGCAAGATTCTTATTGTACCATCAGAACGTATTTATTTTAACCAAAAAAACAAAATTTTGAAAATCAGGCAAAAGTTTTTCTTTGAAAAACTTTATTATTAAAAATTTCTCGATCATGAAACTTTGTCACAAACATCTGTTTATTATCAAGATTCTATAGTGAAAATTTAAAAATGAAATAAAATGGGGTTTATGAGTAATTTAAAATTTAATTTTTATTTTTGATTGTTTTATGAAAATAAATAAAATATTTTTTCAGTTAGTATTTTTTTTTCTTATAGTCAACACGGTTTACTACAACTTCTTCATAGAATACTTTTATCTAAAATCAACAGTTTCTGAGTTGCAAAAATTTTAACGCAAAAGTTATTCTTGGGTCAAAATTTAAATTTTTTTATACGGAAAACGCTCATTCTACCATACCAAAAACATGAGCATAATTTAATCCAAATCGAAGATTATCGAGCACGATTTTTATATTGTTCGACCCATTATGGATGGAATTTGTCTTTTTTTTTGCAAACAAGAAAGTTGATTATATTATTTATGTGATGTTGTGGAACATCCTTGTTTAAGATAACACCAAAAAAAGCATACATTTAAATCAACAAAATATGCTGTTCAATATTCAATTTGCATGCTCAAAAAGAAAAAAAAAATAAAAAAAAACATATGTACGAAGAAAATCTTCCCAATAATTTAATTGTCCAACCTTTCTTATTTTAGATTTCTCGTCAATGTATTCTATTAACGACTTTTAAAACATAAGATAATGCAAATTTTCATGCAAAAAAAATGTTGATATCTATTTTTGTTCAAAAGTTATTGAAGTTTTTCTGCTCAAAATCCTTTGTTTTTCAAGGCATTTTATCAGAGTTACAAACATAAAACATCTCTACTTATTCGATTTACAGTAATGTCCCGATTTTGTCAGCCCCATGCTGCATTTAAAGTTAATAATATCTGAAAAGAGTTAAAATCGAAAAATTCGTCTGGTTTCAAGTTTATTTTTAACTTAAAGGATTAGTTTTATGATTTTTTAAACATAAACATTTTTTTACTTCTATTTTCTATGTATCGTAATCCAAGATAACATTGATGACTATTTTAAACTAATAATTTCCAAATTTCAGTCTTTAGATGATTGTATAGACATGGTCAAGGTCATCATTGACTTTATGCACCCAATATTGCCAAAATAGACGTGTTTAGTCTGATTAAAATAAATATTAATTTAAGACTGACAAAATCGGGCAAAAAAGATGCTAAAATCGAGTAAATAAAATCTAGTCAAAAAGGGTGCTAAAATTGGGAGTAGATAACATTATGCAAAAATCGGAGGTTTGACAAAATCGGATCATTACTGTAATATACAATTTTATTTTGTCTTTTGAATGCCCTCAAAAGTTTTTTTTTTCTGCCCGAATCATAAATATTCACAATCAAAGCCGGCATGTTTGTGCTAGAAATGCAAAAATAATTCCTAAATAGAAAGAGATATTGAATTTCTTCACTCACCAAATTACGCATTTTTCTAAGCTCTAAAAGTGGTTGATAGACTACTTAGATGAGCTATTTGAATTGAAAACGCAAGAGCCACAAAACCAGTTTTGTTTGGATCACCCTAAGTCACCGTAGGGAAAAAGCTATAAATCGGTCAATGTTAGAAATACGAAAAACTTTTTAAATAAAGTTGCTCGAAACTGAATGTTCTACAACTTTGCAGACATATGTATATTGTAAATTCTAGAAATAAGAAAGTTAGTTACACCATTTCAATGAAAACGTCGGCAACGTTGATTTTCAATAACACCAGGCCTATTGCTAACTAATACAAACAACTTTGTGGAACACCCTTTTCGTCTAAAGCACAAAATGCATCTTTTCGCGTTAAACTGCTTTCTGGTCTACTGTGCAATGATAACAATGTGGAACACGTTTTTGTCACCAAAATACCGCTTTTCGCTTTATTAAGGGTTGCTGAATCCATTGCCGTTTTCGACAATATCATAGCACGACTAGTTTTTGAGATATTGGCTGTTGAAAATGCGAAAATTGCCTATTTTAGGCAACTTGCATGCAAGTTTGCCAGCTTGTAAGGCAATTTATTTGCTTAATTTGCCACAGAATTTAAACTTTATGTGCATAACAATACTTATCGGCAAAATTTATTAAACTTCCGATGCTCAAAAGTTGTTTTTTGATGGTTTAAAAAAGTATTGTATTTTCCCATATGAGAGAATCGAAGAATTTTGTATGGAGACAGCAAGCATGTCGAAAAAATCGATTTAATCTAAACTTAAACACCCAATTTCAACCAAATTTAATCTTAAATGAAAGTTTAGGTGCAAAATAAGATGCTTAGGGGATTATATCACAAAAATGTTTGATAAATTATACTCTAATTTTTATGTAAACATCAATAAAAACAGTATTTTATAAAACATTGGTGACCTGTAGCTAAAAATTGTGACATGCTGGAACATTTCTGAAAATGGCATCAGATTCAACAACCCCAAATCTACTCATTTATTAAGGTTATAATCGACCAAACTCGCGAAACAACCATGTCATTAAAGTAAAATCACAACAGCGAATCAACAGATCACATTAAATTAGCAGCCGAATTCTTATGTCCAAGATCAAAACAGTTTCTCGCAAGAGCCGACACGATCGACTATCACAATAAACTCTGACTACATATACCTTCATGAGTTATAGGGAGCCGGATCCTATTCTTGGCACTTTTGATTCACTTCGGCAGTGGGGTTTATTGAAAGCTACTGAGCTCATATTGTTCCACAATATGTGTCACATTGAAGTTCTTCTTATGGCAAAGTTTCAGACAATTCGGCTGAGAAAAACCCTCCATGCCAAAGTGAATCATGGAAGTGCCCAAGTAGCTCTGCACCCTATACAGCCTTAATGAAAATTTCCTATGATAAAAAAAAATACACCAAGAAATTTCAACTAAAATCCTTCAAAAAAATTTTCCAGGGAATATTCCACATAATTCATTGTGGTTTTCTCAAGGATGGAGTCAGATTATCCTCAAAAAACGTGATCAGGAATTCTTACTCCCCTAATAGTTTGTATAAAGACTTGGTCAGGCATTCCTCAAGTATTCAATAGAGAAGTTCTTCTGACTGAGTACGAGCAACTTCCATTGGTCTCTTAGACCAAATGTACTGAACTTTTATAAATGAACTTAGTAACATTGAGAGCCTCTCTTTATTTATTACCTCACTATTAAATAGCTTAGCCTCAAAAGCGCGATATTCAAAACTGAAAAGGCATTAGATGGTTTTTTTCCTGTGGTAGTAAATACGAAATCCGGAAGAAAATAAACCACTACGGAAGATGAACTATGCACAAAAAGTTATGTTTTTATATCACGCTTGATTTCTAATCATTACTTTTTTCATACAGTTACCTTTCTTATTATTTTAAATACGTTTTGACAGTTTTCGACTACTATTCTTCCATGCGCTTGTGTTGAAAGTTTGAGAAATTTGAGATCCGCGTGTAGCGCGTAAGTGGATTACAAATATCAGTGTTGCCGCTCGGCGTCCAGTGAGCGAAACTGAATGTTCAAAAGGTTGTTGTCTGTACTTTTTGCCGCTGGCGCCAACTGTTAGCATTTAAGTTCAAAGTTAACAGTCGTTACCCTACACGCTCAAAAAAGAGTTCTGGAAAACGTGAACTGTCAAAAATACACCATGAACTACGCTCCAACGTTCACATAAACATGATCTAGTTCACGGTGTATTTTTGCTTGTTGACGAGTTCACGTCTGCTGTTCACGGATTTTTTTTCTGTGTATTGCATCTCCCGTCGCTCTTTTTGTTTCTAGCCAAGGACATTTTCCTTCGATCTATGGACCTATGCACGGGTTCATTATTTGACGCTTTAGCGGTGCCGTGTTATTTATGGGACTATGGCAACCAGTGAATTCGGCACCGCTCAAACGTCAAATTAGTGAACTCGTGCATCGATCCATAGCGAAATTGCTACACAAGATTTAGTTTTGCACTGTAATAATCAAAAGAGAGCAAGAGAGGAGAGAAACCCTCAATGTTAGATAGGACATATAAAAATTCGACCAAATGTCATTCAATCAGGCATTGCAGAATTCACTCTCATTTGAGTATGAAGCACGATCAAAGCAAGCAAAGAAAAACATCCCATCTGTTGCGGTCCACGATCGTCATTGTATCGCAAGGGGTAACAAGCAGTGCTGTAAACATTCGACACTTTGAGCGACGTTCGTTTCGTTGCCATGGTCAGCAGTCACAGCAAGAGCGGTAGAATGAACGTCGACAAACACAAAAAAGTGTCAATTGAATGTCGTCTGATACGATAAAATTTTCATGAATCATAAGTTTTGCATAGAATTCAGACATCGGATCATAAAAAACATGGATAATTTGATCTTGTCTGTTATGTCGAATGTGACACACATACAGCGAAAGCAGAAGAGAAACAAACAACACCATAACGCTTCCTAACATAGCTATCGTGGTCAGCGCAATTAAATTGACATTTTTCTTTTCGACATTCGTTTGACCGCTCGTGTTGTAAATGTTTAAGCGAAGCGCTGCCGAATATCAGCGAAAACGTGTCGACTACCGTGATTGCTTACAACACTGGTAACAAGTCTGATAAATGGAAGCAGCGAGCGAGAGCTCCAAAGAGAGAGGGATGATAAAATCCATTTTTCTCGCTAGTTTACCGTTGGGGATAGGTGTTTTTCTTTACTGGCACGATAAACAATCCACGAACTTCCAATAGCAATAGTGTCCCCCAGACTTGGAGCATGTTTAGAGGGGTTTTATCATGCACTACTATCCCCCCAATCTGATCAAAGTTGTAGCAGTATACGATAAACAGTCTCTCATAATGTGCAGCATGTTAAGATAGTTACAGAGAGCGATACGTGAGAGATTCTCTCAATTTTCTCAGGATTCAATCCCTGCATTCAATCGAATTTGATGCGAGAATATAATCACAATTTCATGAATCAGTATAAATATGTTCTACTGCAGTGATAACAATCTAGTCCAAATTTTTCTGGTCACCCTAAAAACATCCAATTCTGGCAATTACCAGCTCGATAATCTGCCCGAAAATGCTTTCCGGAGACAATCAGCATTGCGTACGTTTTTTTTTTCTCGTGCGCCGTGAACCCTTGAAAAGAAGTCCCATTCACTCAACTGCCTACTCGTCCGGATCTTGGAACACAGAAAAAAAGTAAGACAATCTCATTATCACCATCATCATCAACGACGAAGGCGCATTGTTGAAATGGTCGCACAGCAGCTGTAGCTGGAAACTTTCCTGTACCTTTTTTCCAGGGAAATTGTCCCAAAACCAGGCTTCTGGTGTGTAGTCACCAGTCAGTCGTGGCATATTTTCTTTTCTATTTACTCGGAAAAGCTCCACTGAGAAAGGGTCCTATCAGACAACCGCATCAGTCGGAAGGGAACTGGTTTCCCCCTGTCCGCTTTTGGTGAATTTCCACCCTTGGTCCTCCTACCCAGTAAGTACAGTTCCACGCAAAAATGTTGGGTCACCCCCCTAAAAAACATAGAAGATTTTTTTTAATTGTTTTTAAGTATCATTCGAAAGATTACATTTATTTCTTATATCCAGGTGTTCTGTGTTAGAGAATACTATCATCCTAATTGTGATAAATCAAATTCAAGCTCTAATTAGCATTTTGTTAATCAAATATAAAATTTCATTTGTGGTAGCAGTTCAGAATTTTTACATGGGAGTTGATTTCACTTGCTTATAATAAAAAAAAACCTTTCAATATTCTTAACCTAAATATATAACGCATTAATCGTGGCAATAGAAGATTGCAATGATTTTTGTATAAAAATTATTAATTATTTTATTTGACATTTGTTCCAATGTTTCAACATTGGATATTCCAAGTAACTAATTGGTACTATACCAGGGAGGAAGCTTCAGAATCATTTTCAAAATTTATTTTGAATTCTCTGCAGAACTTTCTTTCTGGTATTACAATAGCTAGTCCATATTGGTACAGTAGACTGATGCAAATTTTCAAATTTTAGCTCCCCTATGCTTAAACGATGTCAATTATGAAAAAAATGATCCTCCCAAAATTTGAAGTGATTCGGAAGAAATTTGGTTGTGCACACGCTGTTTGAAGTTTATATGGAAATTACTATGGCAAAGGCAAACCTTTTGTGTTCAGTCCTCTAACAGCTCGTCATAATAATCTATAATAATCAAATATAACACTAATCTTATGTGAAAACTTCTTAGCTACAACTCTGCCGAAGACCACATTTTTATGGGCCGTAAGGATAATTTGTTATTATTGATAACAAAGTCTATATCATGCTGAGATGATCATTCAATTACTTTCAGAGCAACACTGCTTTTTTGCTGTAGAACATAGTAGCCTGGATTACTTTGATATATTCTTCACGCCAGGAGCACCACTGTTGCCTGCCGAACAGTCGGTGAAGCATGCTACATGCAAACCCACTTTATAATGATGAATAACAAATTTATCCTGACGTCCAATCAAAAAGTGGTCTTCGGCAAAGTTGAAGCTGGGAAGTTTTCACATGAGATGAGTGTGTTCACTTTTGCATAAAATTTTATGACGAAAAGATAGAGGGCTGAACACAAAAGATTGGCGTTTTCCATAGAAATCTCCATATAAACTTCAAATGGCGTGTGCACAACCAAATTTCTTCCGAATCACTTCAAACTTTGGGAGGATGCTATTTACCATAATTAGAATCGTTCTAACATAGGGGAGCCAAAATTTTAAAATTTGCATCACTCTATTGGTACAGCATGCAACATGGCTGGCCTGAAAATTTGTTTGAATATCAAAAGCTTGTTCTTAAGACAAAGTTTTGATTTTCTATTCATAAGAGGATAGAGACATTTTACATATTTATTGCATTTGGCTTGAATGCCCTCAATGTGATTTTTGAAAGTTAAATTCGTATGACCCCTAGATACTTACCTGCATCTGACCAATTCATTGGAACCCTTCTAAACGTAACAACATGTTATGTTTACTTGGAGGTTTCAAAAAAAGTGCTTTTGGTTTATGTGGAAATATTATTAGTTGATTTTTGGAAGCATTTGGAGAAATCTTCCATTTGTATGTTTTTAAGGGCATGACACCAAACTTTTGCACGGTAGTGTAAGTCTCTATGCGCTTCTGGAGACGTGGCAAGTGGCAGGCTCCAATTTCTCCGGAATGATAGATACAAAAGAGCAGCCAGTCTGTATCAGTTTGATACCCTATTCAAATTCAAGTCATGCCCGAGCCCATCTTCATTTGGGAATCTCCAGAGGATTTTGGCCAATTTTTTGTTCGTTTGTTTCATTTCGTTGCTTCCGGATGTGCATTGGTTGTTATTCGGCGGGCAGTCAGGGAGAAAGAGAGGTATCGATGAGGACGACGACAACGCATTTGTTTTCCCTTGTTAACGCCCGGTTTGAAGTGGAGGGTGCTCGTTTCGCAATTGAGATTCAAGTTGAGAATGTCGAGTGTCGGGCATGATGATGATAATTTTATTGTTTTAATAATTCAATATATAAAATTTCATGTCTATCGGAAGGATGTGAAACAGCGAACAACAGAGAAAAGTGAAAGCGTATCAGATGATGTAGTCATTGGTAAAGAGATTGTATGGAAATTGAGTATTGAATTGAGATATTTTTTCCATCTTCAACATTCAGGCTAATAGGTAATTCGTTTTTTTAACGGTTCAAAATCTCGTCAATTTTCGAAGAGTGTGTGCCTTCTACATTTTGTTATAATAATTTAATTGGTAAGGTCTTCTTCTTCTTCTTAATACTAAGAAGAAGAAGAAGACCTTACGTCCTCACTGGGACAGAGCCTGCTTCTCAGCTCGGAGCAAATCAATCTCAATTACAATGATGACACGGTTTCCAAATATAGCCATCCTATGTTCAACATTGTCACGTACTCACAACAGCGCAGACAGCACAATCCAATCAATTAACATAACCATCAACTCGCAACCATCCATCCGGGACATCAACAGTTTATTTGCACGGAACCATTAAATTGCAAAACCTCCGAATGGGGCCACAATTTGAGCGTTCGATTCCGGTGGACATAAAACCATCAAATGCTGTCGAATGGAAGTCCTTCGTCACCATATCACTTTATCGCTCTTCCCGCAGAAGTTACAATGCTTCGAGGATTCCATTTGCATGTATGTATTTCGCGAATGAAGAAAAAAAAAACCGTCAAACCACAAGCAACGTATAAAAAGTCATACAACTACCACTTGATTAAGCTGTTATTATTCAGCTTTATGGGCGATTATCGAACCGTGATTGCCGGCTGCCACGCTTCCAAAGTGCAATGGTTCGAGCATTAGATCCTTATCGAATGTTGAGCTGAGCTGTCGGTTGGTCCGGTGGCTTCAGGATTATTTTTTTAGAAATCTATTCACGCCCGCTTCTGACAAAAGATGGATGAATAAAAATGAATGAGGGGTTCCGCCCTTCGCTGGGCAGCAGCCGATCATTTGCATTTAAATCGATTTCGATCAGTGGTGTTAAAATTTAGTGTTAGTGGATGTCTGCTTGTTGGTATTCGTGATACCTCTGAACGGAAAATTTATCAAATTGTGGGTTGGAACAAACGTTATGAATAAATATAAATAACTGAGTAGGGAATATATATACCTTCAAAAAAAACCTTATGCGGAGTATGAGTTGATATTATGACAAGTTACACTTTGTCTCGATTTGATACATAATTACAACCCAGCATGCAAGATGTACGAGTTAAAATAACGCCACTAGAAAACCACTATTTCAGCTTTCAATTTCTCTGGTACTCAGTTATACCTTAGATTTGAAATTGTGGAACATACCCTTTTCTATTGTCTTCTGAGTTTTTCCTATTTCCGCTATGTGTTGCTCAAATCTAACATCGAGAGATCGCTTTGTTTGATCAACGTAGACCTTGATGCAGTGAGGACCACTGATGTTGTAAATGCTATCTTTCTTTTTGTCGATCCTTTCCTTGTATTCGTTGATCCATACCGTATCGAAAATATATTCCAGTTTATTAGTTTTTCCGTCTTCGCTGAGGGGTAAAGTCTGCATTTTGTGGACCATGCGGTGAACACTACCATCTTAAGCTGGAACGAACAATTCGATGTGTAGGGGATGAATCGCTGAGTATTTGTAGACTTCCTATAGATTTCAAAGTTAAACGATGAACTTTCCTCATGCTCCTGATTTATTTTTGATTTTTCTCAAGACTCGCTTTGAATAGCTCGCACAAGAATGGGGAGAGGATTCCTTTCGTCTGCTTGTAGAAATTTCCTCCAAATTTGAAATAATCCTGATCCATGTACAATCTTGCCAACCTCATATATGTCCTGACCTTGCTTTTCCATGCTGCATCCGTCCTTTGGAGTAATAACCAGTCCTCGAGAAGATTTGAGTAATCTTTTGCTGAAACGCTGAAGAAAAAAGCCGCTACATCGAAATACGCCATCATATCGTCGCCCTCTATGTTTCCTGACTTCAATAGTTTCTGGGATAACTCCTGGTTTTTTTAAATGACCTAGTGGGTAAGGGATTCGGCATACTCTGGAATTTCTTGACTAACCATTTCGCCAGTTTATGAGTGGGGGAACCTTGGTCAGGAATTATGGGAATCCTTCTGGGTATCCTTGAATCAATTTTAAATGAAGGGAATAGCCACTCGTCATCAGCTTGTTCAATTTTGCGTAATGGCATTTGATCGATTTCGTGAAATTCTCTTCTTCAGCTTTCTTTGCAATACGTTAAGACATATAGGGTCCATCTCCCATGGCTAACGGATGTTAAGATGGGCCACGTGTCAATTGATACTTTAGTGAAATTAAACGGCATAGTACTAAATTCGAGTTTCATTTATTTGACTTGCTGTTCTATTATTTTTGCATAACGCTGGATTTACTCTGAACAATCCCTTAACCTATTCTAGATTTATTTTTAAAAAACTTTCGACTTTTTCTCGATTTTCTCTTGAATTTCTCTCTTTTTGACTTATCTGACTTTTCATCGACTCGACTTCTATTTTCTTTGACTCTCACTTCCCAGGACTTACTCTGATCTTAGTCGTGATCAAGAATTCACTCTCAAGTCACTATTGACTTAATTCCGAAAGATTGTTTGCTCATTTTTGCTCTCGACTCAAATTGAGTTCATTCTAAACACAATCTGTATGTATTGGTTGAATTGATTAAAGAAACGCTTAACCAAGCAACAAAAATCCTACGGAAAAGTAACTACCCACCATGATTTATAAACAGGGTTGGGAAAAAAACGCGTACACAGACACTATAACACAATGGAAGTAGATATTACAAGGAATTGCTAAGAAACTTGTTTTCTGTTGCCTCTTATGAAACGATAGCGGAGCTCACTCATACGAATGTGCAGAGCCAAATGTTTGACGAACTGATCGTACCGTCTGTTGGGATTTTGCTCGAACTTCGACGTCAGCATGTCAAATTAAAGCTTCGACATCCTTCGAGTTCCATCAGGGTTTCCATTAGGAGTTCCTCTAGGTATTCCATCAGGTTCTTCTGCGGATTTCATCAGATGTACTTCTAAGGATTCCATCAGGAGTTCCTTCAGGGATTCCACTTGAAACCCCTCTTGGAATTCCATCAGGACGTCCTCTAGAAATTTTATGATAAGTTTCTTCTGGGGCTCCAGCAGGAGTTC
The DNA here is from genome assembly GCF_002204515.2 of Aedes aegypti. Classification (NCBI taxonomy): domain Eukaryota; kingdom Metazoa; phylum Arthropoda; class Insecta; order Diptera; family Culicidae; genus Aedes; species Aedes aegypti. Next base: position 149,113,587 of record NC_035108.1, read on the forward strand.
CTTCAGAGATTTCATCTAGAATTCCTCCAGGGATTCTATCAGGAGTTCCCCTAGGGATTCCATAAGCTCCTCCAATGATTTTAAAATAATATCTTTAGGAATTCCTCTGAGGATTCCGATAGAGATTCTATCAGAAGAATCTTTAGAGCTTCCATCAGAGTCCTTCTGGAGATTTCTCAAACGATTCTACCACGAGTTCCTCTGGAGATTATATCAGGAGTTCCCAGAGGAATTTCATCAGGATTTCTTCTAGGGATATCATAAGGAGATCCTCTAGAGATGCTATCAGGAGTTCCATCAGGAATCTCATCAGGAATTCCTCCAGGAGGATTTCTTCAGGAGTTCCTGTAGGAATTCCATCAGGATTACTTCTAGGAAATTCATCAGGAGTTCCTCCAATGATTCTATAAAGAGCTCCTTCAAGAAGATCTTCAGAAATTCCTCCAATGATTTCATCAGGAGTTTCTGTAGGAATTCTATCAGGAGTTCCTCTGAGAGTTCTTCTGACGATTTCATCAGAAGTTTCTTCAGAGTTTCCATCAAAAGTTTCTTCAAAAAATTCCATCAGCAGTTCCTCCATGGATTATATCAGGAGTTCCTTGAGGAATTTTTTCAGAATTTCTTCTAGGCGTACCATAAGAAGTTCCTCTAGAGATTCCATCAGGAGTTCCACCAGGAATCTTATCAGGAATTCCTCCAGCGATTTCTTCAGGACTTTATATAGGGATTCCATCAGGAGCTCCTCCATTGATTCCATCTAGATTTTCTTCAATGATGTCTTTAAGAATTCCTCCAAGGATTCCCCTAGGGATTCCATCAGGAGTTCTTCTAGGGATTTCATCAGGAGTTCCTCCAATGATACTCCAATGATCGATAGAACTGTAACATCCGCCGAACAATACAGTTAACAGGTCAAGACGACACATTTTTGCCACTCATTTTATCATAAGGAGTTCCTCTGGGGATTCTATCAGGAGTTCCATTAGGAATTCCTGCAGGGATTTCATCAGGAGTTCCTATAGAGATTCCTTCAGTAGTTCCTCTAGAGATTACATCGGAAGTTCTTGCAAGGATTCCATCATTCCATTTCTGAAGAACTCTTCAAGGGTTTTTTCCAGGAATTATTCAAGGGAGTCTTCCCAGAATTCTTAAAGGAATTATTATCGCCGAGGATCCTCAATGGTTAACAGGAATTCCTCCTGAGATTTAACCAGAAAGTTCTTTTAAGGATTGTATTTACTCAAAAGATTCCTTCCGGAATTTCGCAAGAAATTTTTCGCGGAGTATCTCCAGGAATTCTTAGGGGTTTTAAGGAATTCCTCCAGCAATTTTACCAAAAAAAATCTTTTACGGCTTTCAAAAGTAACTTGGGATTCCACCAGTATGTCCTATAGTGGCTCTAGGGTGAGTTACTCCCAAGGAATCCAAGAATGGAATTTCTTCATGGGTTGTCCAACAGGAATTCCTTCGAAAATTCCGCTAGGATTTCCTCTAAGGACTCCAATTTATAATCCCCTTAAAATGCTCCAAGGATTCCAACTAGAAATCCTCCAGGGATTTCTCTAAGGATTCCAACAGAGGTTCCTCCAGGGATTTCTCTAAGGATTCCAACAGAGGTTCCTCCACAGACCCAGGTAATTCTTTCCAACAGGAAAACCTTCTAGGATTGCAGCTGAAATTCGCATAGGGATACGCCTAGAATTTTTTTTCAGAAAATTCACCAATATTTTTCCGGTGAGAATCCTCTAGAAATTCTTCCAAAACATTCTGGAAAAAATCCACCAACGGTTCCGCCAAGATGATCTCCAAAGATTGCATAACGATTTTTTTTATGGGATTTGACCACAATTTCCTATTAGGATTCCACTAGTTATTCCTTCAGAGACTTTACCATTTTTTTCTCTTATTATTTCACCAGTAATTTGTTGAGTGAGGAGTATTTTAAGAAATTTAACCTGGAGTTCTTCCAGGGTTAATACTGGGAATATTACCAGAGTTTCGTTAATATTTCCCTAAGAAAAATCTACCACCGTGACTAGGATTCTCCTTCCTAAAATTTCTCAGGGTTGTCAGAAATTCCTTTAAAAAATTCCACAAGTTCACATAATTTTCTTTTCGGAAAAATAACCAACATTCCGCGAGAGCCAAACAGAAATTCCGCGAAGGATTGAATTAGAAATATTAGCATTCTACTCTAGGTACCATAATTTCGGGTGAAATTGATCACTTTTCACGGTTTTTCTTGCCTGTGCAGGAAAACAAGTACGAAGGTGAGTCTCATTGATTCGCATATCGAAATTTTCTAACAAATGTCATATTAGTGCTAAGGATTATCTTTAAAATAAAAAATCGGGGGATCTTATTTCGGGGTGAAATTGATCACTTGTCAATGCGATTGTTGTTAGATTTCAAAACATTTCTACATAATAAATTTGAGTTCCCTGAATCTGAATATGCTTGCTAAATTCTTAAAAATCTGATATTTATGAAAATAATGAATAGTTAAATTTCAAGAATTATGCGGAAAACGCCTAAATGTATGGAATTTCCAAAGGAATATCCTGATGTAAAACAGAAAGTCAATTATATCAACCAAATGAGCCAATCGGTACGAGTTTAGGGTATGATATTTGGTTTGGAGATATATCTTGAGCATCCTCACAAACTTTCAGGTTTATACCATATTCAAATCCTTGTTTAATACTAGAAGTTTATGGATGTTTGTCAGTACTGCAGAGTATATGATTTAGAAGTTTTACATTATTTTCATAGAAATAAACTTTTTTGAACCCAAAAAACTTCACAACACATAATTTGACAATATTTACTACAAACAACGTTCATTCACTGCAGGTTACATTGATTTTTGTACTCCATTACGAAGAAATAAAACCGTGTGACCCAGTGATCAATTTCACCGTACTGATCAAATTCACCCGAATTTACGGTATTCCATCAGGAAGTCATCTATAAAATTCCAAAAGATTAATGGAAGGATTTGGAAAAAATATTGTGAAATCCTGGAGGAGTCACCAAAAAAATCACTGGTGTAATTTCCAAGAGAAATTCCTCAATATATCTCTGGAAGAACTTTTGAAGCAATCTCTGAAGGAGTTCCTACAAAATTTTCTAAGGTGGATCCTTGGAAAAAATCCTTCAAGAAATTCTGAAATGAATTGATGGATAAATTTCTTTGGGAATCCTCAGATAAGTTTCTGGTAGATTCTTGAAGTAATTCCTTCAAAAATCCCAGGACGAATGCCTCCCAGGTTCCCTAGAAGAATCTCCTGAGAATGACCTGGGGAATTTCTCAAAAATTGCAAACGAAATCTTTCAAAGGAATTCCTGGTAGAATCCCGTGTAGGATGTTTTTTTTTATGAAGTTTTTTGAATTTTGCAGTATTTCTTGTGGAATCCCCGAAGGCTTCTGGCGAAATTCCTGGAGGAATTTCTCGACGCATTCTTTGAGAAATTCTGGTAAATCTCTGCATGTATTTATATAGGAATTTCTACCAAAGATCGTGTGGATTTTTTTTTATGGAATTCCTGTATTAACTTCTTGAGAGGGATTCATTGAACAATCTCTTTAAGAATTTCTCGAGGAATTCGTGGTGGACTTGCAGAAAAATAATCCTTATATAATCTTTTCAGAAATTCCTGAAGTTTCGTTGGAGAAATTTATGAATAAATCTTTGGAGGATTTTTTGGAATTCTTGAAGGAAGCAATGGATGAATCACTGAACTGCCCATATTTGCATAGTCGACGTAAGCGCCAATATGGCTGAAATATGAATTATTTGAACTATAAGAGGAAAACGGACTGACATGAGTACATACACCAACTTATCCGAAGAAACACTTGGTTTGCAGAGTCTTTATTCGGATAGTTTATCGTATAAACCAGGTTAATATGACAGTGACATGGTGTTTACAACAATTTACCCATACAATCATTCATCAAACTCACTGATTGGACGGATAAAACGACGTATGCGTTTGCAGATGACAAAAGTGCAGTCAACTTATGGATTTCAATCTTTATCAAATAAACAGATTATTTGACAGAAATTGTTGAAAGATGGGAACACAAAACGCATTTTCCCAGCAGAGATAGTGCTAGTGGTTACGTCGACCATGCAAACATGGGCAGTGTAGAAACCCCCTAAGAAGTTTTTGGGTAAATACCTGGAGGATTACGTGAAAGAGTCGCTAAAAAAAGAACTTCAGAAGCAACTCCTGGTGGAATTTAAGGAGCAGTCCTTGAAGGAAGCCCTGAAAAAGTTCCTGGTGAAATCCTTGGTAAAATTTTTGGAGATGAATTTCTTGAGAAGTATTTGAAAGAATTTGTGATGTGATTCCTGAATAATGCATGTTGAAATCCTTGAAACTATCTTCTTGACTCTAGAGGAGTTACTGATGGAATTTTTGAAAAAAATTAAAAAATAAAAAATAGAGCAATTTAAACAGGCATCTGATCGTCGTTTCATAGACATCCCTAAATTGCAAATAATTTCGCGCCTGTACGTGCTCGAATCCGGGTTTCGTGAAAATGTTTCATAGTCAAAATTATACAGCCGATCAAAAGGAAGAAAATTGGAAATAAAAACAATATTTTCAAGAAAGTTTTGGACCGGAATTAAAAGGAAATTTCTGGAAATCAGAGGTCTGAAGGTCTGGACAAGATCTTTGCCAGTTTTTTCTAGTTCAGACCGTCGAAGCATAAAGTTATAAAGTAAATTTATTTTAAGTGATTAAAACCTCTTTAAAGGGATGGCTAGTAATGTTAGATTAAAAAACAAAGAATAGTTAATTGATTTAATTTATTTTAAAAGCAATTTACAGAAATAAGTTGAGGGTTAAAACCAGTTCATCTAAAATCGTGAGTGAAGTTGTTCGGAAAAATTATTGATTGTAAGCACATTGTTTGACAAAAAACAGAATTACAAATATGAAAGCTAATTATAAATTTCGGTAGGAAAAGTACGTGAGTGTGAACCTAAAAAACAATTAAAGAAAACTAACTGAAAAGTGAAAAGCAGTAACGTGAGGTAAATTCAGGAAAAATCATTTGGTGTGTTGTGGGTGCTATTAGTGTTTATTTCACAGTCACCGCATGTGACCACGTGGAGCTTTGGGGTTGTGAATTAGCCTCGGAGCTTCGGAGAGTCGTGCACGAGTAGCTCTTGCACCTGACGCTTTCAGTATTGGTGCCTAATTCGATCGGACTTGGGCGATCCCCTGGAGGCACTCTTCATTCATTCATTCATTCATTTATTTATCAATAAGTAACTTCCCGAGGAGGAACAAATAACACCCAATAACTTATGCATACCATATTTTGGTATCATACCATAATTAGGTATTATTCAGTTGTCAATACCTCATTTTGGTATAATAGTATTTGAAAAACAATTAAAAACACTTCATTTTGGTATTCGATAGCTATTGAGGACTGCTGGAGGTATTGAAAAATTTCACTTTTATATGAAAATCCATCAAGTATTTTTTAGGTATTACAAATTCTGATCTAGTTATCAGCTTGGTATTTGAAGAATATGCATAAGGTATTATTTGAGGTATTTTACCTCTTATGCAGGGCTCATTCATACCTCATTCAGGTTGTAAATATTGGAAATTGTCTGGTATGGAATACCCTTATTTGGTATTCAGTAGTTATTTTCTTCTGCTCGGGTTGCGTTACCTTTATCAAGAACCAAACCAATATCATCTACTACTTGCAAAATGAAAGTCTTCGTGCTATGATTAGTTCTATAACCAGACTGAAAAGGGGTTAGGAGATTATTTTCGTTGACGTAAAAACAAATTTGTTTTTTCAAAATTTTCTCGAACACTTTGGATAGACTAGGCAAAATACTTGTAGGACGCAAATTTTCAAGCGAGTTTTCTCTAGATTTTTTCTGGACTGGAATTATTTTTGCCATTTTCCATGACTGTGGAAATGTACCAGAACTAATTATACAATTAAAAATGTGGCAGATTGGAGTGATAATGTGAGGCAGAATAATTTTCAAAAATTTCAAAGGAATTTTATTTACACCGACAGCATTTGATTTAATCACACTCTTCGTCTCGTGGCTTCGCGCCGCTAAGGGTGTCCCCAGAGTGCGTGGTCAACGGATTGAAGTATTCGGCCTCGCGTGAACCACATCGTTACACGTGGTTCTGAACGAACGCGAGAGGTCTGCCTGAGGAAGGAAAACCACAGCCAGCGAGATTCACCCCACAATCACGTCCCAGATTCAAAGGGTCCAAGGTCAACCATAGCCCGATCGTCTCCTACTCCCACCTCACCATTGGATAAATATCATTGGTGTTGGTGGTGCTCTCCACACGCGAGAAATACCACAGGAGTTGGTGTCGTGTTTTGCATCCAACACCACGCCGGCGTCGTACCGATCCCTGTTAAGGTTGCATTGGTCAAGCTACGCTCTCGTCAACTACCACTAGGAAGATCATCACATCAGCCGATAGTGATCCAGAAGCCCGTCGGTCGCAGCACGATGATCGACGAAGCCAGTAGACCAGGTAACTCACCGAGACAAGGCTGTAAGTACCTGGCCGACTTTTTTGAGCATGAGCACCCTTACACCAATCTCTAGAGAAATGATCTTGAGTTCTAGCAGATGACTAATGTCATCTGGCGCATAAGCTAGATCTTAGAGGCCTTTCCAGGATCCCCCTTACACAATCTCTGGATGATTTCTTGGATGTAGCCTTGGAGTAAGCCCTGAAAAATTACTGGAGATATCACTTGAGGAATTTTTTGGATTGATCTTTGAAGGAATCAGTGTAGGAAGTCGTGAATAATTAGTAGAGGAACCTTTAAAGTAATCTATGCAAAAATGTCACCTGATGGTATGCCTGAAAAATTTTCCCCGGAGGAATTTCTGATTGTATCTGTGGATAAATTTCTAAAAGAATTATTGATGAGAAATTCTTCCTGGTAGAATCTCAGGAAGAATTTCTAGTGGAATCCCAATTTAGCCCATGGATTCCTGAAAAAAAACTTCAAAGTAGAATAACTAGAGGGAAGTTTTGAAGATTCTGGATAGAATCTATAATGAAATTACCACAGCCATTCCCATATCGATGACTGTTCAGAGTAATCCCCGACAGAGACTCCTCATAGTTTTCGAGTTTTGCCGGAATATATCGTGCGTACTATAATTGGAATTCCCATCAATATCCATTTCTTCAAGTACTTTAGTTTTGAAACTTCTGCTCTTCTTCACTACGATGAAGGCCCAAACATCGTAGAAATATTCCTCCCACAGCTACTTGATTCGAAAAAATAAATTACAATCACATATTTACTAGACTTGTTGAGATTATTCAAAACATGCGAAAACATATAATGTCTGGCCCGCTGGATTTAATATACCGCGTGGCTAGTGTGAAGTTTCCAAAAACGCGCATTTGACCAGAATTTCTCGTGGACAATGGTCCGGAAAGGGAACACCGCAATGTTATCTTCCATAAGAATGAAGTAATAAGGGAGCAAATCTGCGGTTGTTCCTTTTCTCCTGGAAACGCCGCGTGTCCTTTTGAGCAAATGCGCTAATCAGCCATTCCATAAAAAACCGATCTAGTGGGTTACCGCATTCCGTGAAAATTCGCTATTTTGTTCCTTATCCGAAATAAGGATACACGTGTTTTTGTTTTTTTTTTTATTAGAGTGACCATTTTCAAAATAGGGTGACCAAAAAAATCGCGATCTTGCATTTTTTTTTAAATCATAACTTTTGAACCGCTTGACCGATTTCAAATTTTCTTGAACGAAATAAAAGCTAAAGATTTGAACTTTTCAAGAAAAATATAAAATTTTACAAAAAATGGTTTTTACATGAAAATAATCAATAATTTCCGTTTTTTCGTGTTTTGAAGGCCTCGGGACCAAAGGAACTATTGCCGTTCTCATTTTGTTCTGAAAGTTCAGAAAATTTTACGTTTCTGTCAAATTTTCAGCGATCATGTTTTTAGTATCTGGCATATATTTTTTTGAAAATAAAAAATCAGTCATTTTTCATCGGGACACACTGTAGGTCTGAGCGCATTAGACTCTATTTGGGATAAGGAACAAAATAGCAAATTTTCCCCGAATTCGGTGACCCACTAGATCGTTTTTTTTTAATTTCTTTATTAGTATCATTCCAAACATTACATTCATTATTTCTTATATCTAGGTGTTCTGTGTTATTAAACAACACTATCATCCTAATTTGGTAACACAAATCTAAGATTTTATTAACATTTTGTTAACAACATATTACATTTCATTTGCCGTAGCAGTTCAGTTTTTTTTTACAGGTGAGTTGATTTCACGTGCTTATAAGAAAAAAAAACACGTTTTCAATTTACTTAACCTAACTTAACCTAAATATATAACGCACTAATCGCGGCGATAGAAGATTGTAACGGTTTTTGCCTGAAATTATTAATTATTTTATTTGACATTTGTTCCAATGTTTCAACATTGGATATTCTATGTAACTCATTGGTACTATACCAGGGAGGAAGCCTCAGAATCTTTTTCAAAATTTTATTTTCAATTCTCTGCAGGGCTTTCTTCCTGGTATTACAACAGCTAGTCCATATTGGTACAGCATACAACATGGCTGGCTGGTTTGTTCTTAAGACAAAGTTTTGATTTTCTATTAATAAGGGGATAGAGACATTTTACATATTTGTCACATTTGGCTTGAATGCCCTCAATGTGATTTTTGAAAGTTAAATTCTTATCTAGCATGAGCCCTAGATACTTTACTTCGTCTGACCAATTTATTGGAACCCCTCGCATCGTGACAACATGCCTACTTGAAGGTTTCAAATAAAAAGCTTTTGGTTTATGTGGGAATATTATTAGTTGAGTTTTGGAAGCATTAGGAGAAATCTTCCATTTTTGGAAGTATGAAGAAAAAATATCCAAACTTTTTTGCAATCGACTACAGATGACACGCAGGCTTCATCCTTTGGCGGAGAGGCCTGTGTCATCCGCAAACAAGGATTTTTGACATCCCTGAGGTAACTCAGGTAAGTCAGATGTGAAAATATTGTATAATATTGGTCCCAAAATGCTGCCTTGAGGAACACCAGCTCTTACAGGAAGTCTTTCAGATCTGGAGTTCTGATAATTAACCTGAAGTGTACGATTTGACAGATAACTTTGAATTATTCTAACAATGTGTGTTGGAAAATTAAAGTTTTTCAATTTTACAATCAAACTTTCATGCCAAACACTGTCGAATGCTGTTTCTATGTCTAGAAGTGCAAGACCAGTAGAATAGCCTTCAGATTTGTTGGAACGAATCAAATTTGTTACACGTAAAAGTTGATGAGTGGTCGAATGTCCATGGCGGAATCCGAACTGTTCATTGGCAAAATTGAATTTTCGTTGATGTGGGCCATCATTCTGTTCAAAATTACCTTTTCAAAATTTAAAATTGGAACAACTTTAGCATTTTTCCATTTGTCAGGAAAACATGATAATTGAAAACATTTGTCAAATATATCAACTAAAAATGCTAAGCTACTTTCTGGAAGTTTCTTGATGAGGATGTAGAAAATTCCATCATCGCCAGGAGCTTTCATATTTTTGAATTTTTTAATAATAGTTCTCACTTCTTCCAAATCAGTCTCCCAGGCATTTTCGAAAACGTTCTCTTGATTGAGAATATTTTCGAACTCCTGAGTAACTTGATTATCAATAGGACTAATAAGTCCTACATTGAAATTGTGCGCACTTTCAAACTGCATAGCTAATTTTTGAGCTTTTTCGCAATTAGTTAGTAATAATTTGTTTTCCTCTTTCAATGCCGGTATTGGCTTCTGAGGTTTTTTCAAGATTTTAGATAATTTTCAAAAGGCCTTAAAGCCAGGGTTCAATTGAGAAATTTTATTTTCAAAATTTTTGTTTCTTTATTGAGAAAAACGTTTCTTGATTTCTTTCTGCAAATCCTGCCATATAATTTTCATAGCAGGATCGCGAGTGCGTTGAAATTGCCTTCTCCTCACGTTTTTAAGACGGATCAAGAGTTTAAGATCATCGTCTATAATCGCGGATTCAAATTTTACTTCCCATTTTGGAATTGCAATGCTCCCTGCTTCAATACTAGATCGGTTTTTTAATGGAATGGCTGAATAGCGTTGCTGCAATGAACTTTGACAGTCAGTCAAACAATTGCAAAAACAAATCGGTTTGACTCACTAGAGAGCGGAGTCAATGTTGGTCAAACCGTCTGAGCGTCTGTGGGCTGCATAATGCGAAGTAGGGTGTTATTGGAATTTAAACGCGTCATTGATGTTGGTCCTACGGTTTCGAATTGACGAAAATCAGTCGGTTTTGCACTGACTAAAAGGTATCAGCTTAGAAGTATACTTTCGGCATGTATGTGTATCTAGTGAAACTTTTTCAAGTCAAAATAAACAATAGCTTTCGAATACTTCACTAAAGTAGTTTTAATTGTTTTTAACGATATTTTATTACCATAGTGATACCAAAAAGGTGTTGAGTGTTTAAGCAAAATATGGTATTCATTGGTACGTGAGAGTTATTTGTTCTCGGATAAACATACCATTTTTAAAATACAAAATCTGTTGATTTTCTCGCAAGCTATGTAACGAAAACAAAACCCGTACAAAAACTTCCCCTACAATATTGTTTATTACAATATCAATATGTGAACACGATCAATTGACACTAAGCTGAGATGCAGGTAATGTTCCAGTTGGAATAGAATGCCCGAATAAAGCAATAGAGTGCCGGTACCAATGGTTAGTACTACAATACAATAACTTAGTATGTAACAGTAGATTGGACTATGTAATAAAACGTACATTTTTCGGTAAAACGACAAGCGCTTCTACAACGCCAATTAAACCAAAAGATCTCTTCTAGGGCTTTTCGTTATTATGCAAGGATTTTTTTTTTTGCACACGTAATCCACTATTGGCATCGGAACCCTACAAGTGCTTAGTATTCAAACGGAATCCTTCCACGTAACAATCGTCAAGCATCACACCAGGGGTAAGCAAAATTTAATAATCACCCCCTTTTAAATTGTTACTTCGACGTGACAGCAATGGTGGTTTGTATATTTATTTCCCCTCAAGTCCACACCGCCGAGGTGACAATTCTTCATAACGTTTTCTATTACGGTTCCCCCGTGACCGATATCCGCTGTGCGAGCCTTTATTTTCATTGGAAAACTCCTCTGAAGTATTTCTTACATACTTTACTTCCCACTCACCCTATCATCCGTGACAGCGAAAACGACAACTTCTTTATCTGAAATTCATCCGTTGGGTATGTTTACCTACGTTTACTTGGGTGCGGTGCAGTTTTCTATTTTGTCTCCCCTGAAACCACCATCAAATCACGAGTGGCGCTCCCTCGATGCTCGTGAGGGTGAGAAGACAAGAGCCCATTCGTAATAAAGTGAAGCTGAGTGCCAAACTTCACTTGTGGTACCTATACAACAGAGACATGCAGCCTTTTTGTATGTTGGCATGTTGTGTGAAACGTTCAACGGTGTCTTTGCAATGTCATTCAAACCTACTGCAGCATTCCTATGGTGACAAAAACAGAAACTAAGGGAGTGATCCGTGCTTATTTTTCGTGGGAATGTGGCCAAAAGTGGAGCATCATCAAAGGGAGTTGCATAATGTGCTGAAAAGGGTGTGTGCATATTCAGAGTTGAGTGCAATGTAACTGAGCCCTACAGTTAAAACACTGTAATTCCCATATCACAATTACAATACAAAAGGAGATCTATAAACCTTTAAATAACAGAATGGCATTGAAGTTCCTTAAATTAATAGGCGAGACTTTTATTTTAAGCAATTTTATGCAATTATTTATTTTTATTTATTTGGTTCTACATCAATCAGCTTCATGAAAACTCACCAACAATATGTCGCCAATTGGGTCCTAAAATGTTTAATGAATTCTTGTTTTTATTTAATAATACGAAAGAGCATGTTCTTGCAACTACTTTAGCAATTTTTCTAGCTCAAATAACGGCTATAACCATTTTAAAATTCAATTTTAGAAATAGTTCCAAATATGAACCTTGACACTTGTGATCATGTTTGACATTCACTTTTTCGACAAAATTGCCACAGGGCTTATAGTTTTAACACTGGGGTTGTTCCTATCTGACATTTCGGAAGGGATGCGGAAAACAAAATATACCCAAAATTTGAGTTTAAACCAAGGAGCGTGACAAAATCTCAAAAATCATAGAAAAATGTTTTTTATACTTAAATCAATGAAAATCATTTAAAAATTGAGTAAACATGTGTTTCTGCCCTAAACTTAAGCGTTTGATACTAAAATTGGGACAGGGCTTTAGGACCCTATTTACTCGGTTCATGGCCGTCTCTCTCCACCCTCGACTTCGATTTAAGCTCTCCATATACTGACCAGGTGCAGTCCACCAAGCTCACTGCGCCGCACGCCTTCTTGTTCCGACCGGATTTGAAGCGAACACCTTTGTGCTGCCATAAAATTTAGAATTAAAAACCACATACATCAATAAAAGTATGCAAGTTGTCTTTAAACATTTTTTTTATTTGAACTGTCGCAATGAACGTGAGTCTACGATTTAATCCAGGTGTCAATAAGTTGCTGTTAAATTTTCATTAAAATTCATAAAATGAAGAACAACGCATCGCACCATAATCATGCCCAACCTATTTAGAACATTCTTCAATAAAAACTAATTCCTCCAACCTAATCGACCGGTACCAAAATCACAAATTTAATTAGGTGTTAAACCATATAAATTCTCATTATTGTCAGCAAAATGGCCCTCGGGCTCGTTACCCGTAGTCAGCGCCCGCTGACATAGGCTCGCTGTCTTCGAGGAGGGATTCCCACAGAGCATCTCGCGAAATGTTTATCGTCCCCTTCGCTGCCAGCCGATTTTATGGCCCATCGCCTCTACAAGATCCCTCTCGTTTAGTTCCTCACCACAGACAACAGTGCTTGCCAAACACTTTCTCCGGAAAGCAAGAAATCAGCACTCATCGCTTTATAGGCCTCGTAAAAGAACTCTCTCGAGACAGTTTTGGCATTAAATAATAAATGCTAGGGGGGAAAATTCATCCCTATCAATTCGGATAGTTTATGGTCGGAGTCGAACTGGGTTTTGGCAAAGGCTAGGCTAGGCTGTTTGTATTCCACGTCGTCGTGTAGATACTAGGAAAAATGATGGGTAGGAATCTTGATACCGTACTGGCAGTCGCCTGACGCCATTTCTGGGCTTTGTTCTTTACGCAAGTTTAGCGATCCAACAACCAGAAAATCTATTATTTTAGCCGCTTTTTGTCTTGAAGATTTCGCAAAATCATTAAGATGTACTGTCTGGCGTGATTTTGTCTCGTTGTAAATAAGCCGGACTTCAAACAATGAGTCTTTCGGAGAAATACCATCAAAATTGGTTTTATTATGGATGGAAACTGGCGCCATAACGTTATCATCGCTAATTCATTGCCATTTTTATAGATTTAACAGGCATCAGCAAAACTTTGGCGTATTTCGTCGAATGAAGTATACGCAAAATTGTGTCTCACAACATCATAATTTTATTTTGATGCTGGTAGTTTGTTTCTTACAAAAAATCGCTCAAGCAATGTCTTGTTGAATTTCTATGAAAATTTGTACAGAGAGTTTTGTTTAAAACTACCATAAAACGCGGATTTTGATTGATTTTATATTGCTATTTGGCGCCTCACTTAACGATGTTTCATGCGGATAAAATAAAACCTATCTGTTTTCAATGTTCCATTTCTAATAGGGTAGGTGTACCTATTTGCTATGGCTTCATTTGAACTATTATTTAAATGAAGCCAAACGAACAAAAAAGTTCAATATCAATACGCCAAACAAAAGCTTTCATGGAACATGTTACAAACTTCAAATTTGTTATGAAAATTTGGGGTGGTGAATACTGCATCGCTAACACTAATATTCGCTAAAGCTCACGATAAATAATTGTTCAATTGAAATAAATCGATGAAACGTTTATCCTTACTGCGCTTAGTGGTTCAGAAAGGTTCTATTTGGAAAAAAGGCAATTTTGTTTGTGGCGACGTAGCTTGAACAGTCCTTACCTATGAACAGGTCTAGTTGCGAGCATAACCAAACATGGCAGCTCGCATGTATGTGTAGTAGTTTGTGAAAAATATTAATTTGTTCTGAAAATCAGACATCTGATTTGACAAATGTATGTAATCTTTGCGGTGAATCTGTTTAGCTGATGGCCTGAAAAGAAATCAGGAATTGAGAGAACCTTTCTGTTCCCATTGACAAAAATACATATAGGGTAACGGTACATAATATCAACCCTATATATATATATATTTTTGAAGGTGTTAGAAGTTGTTGAGAAAGGACACCACTTTTCATTCAACATTGTTTTTAAATGAAGAGATGCTTATATGGTGTCTTCGGCAACATGTTGTTTTTTTTTTAGATGTATGATATTTTTCGATTGCTGTGAGATAAACGCATGTATATCTGGTCGGCGTTAAGTCAGAGTGGACCAAGTACAATATTTGGGAAATTTGGATTATTCTTTATTTAGATGCGGAATTACCTTACCTCCATATCACTTTGATCAGATTTGATGAATGTTGTAAACTGCGAGAGATATGTAAGAAATTTACTTTGGATGATCAATAAAAATTCATAAAAGTATGCAGTCAGAGTGGACCATGTGCTTATTTCCATAAAAGCGAAAATCATCAGCGCGCTGATGAATGCGAGAAAATGAAAGACATTTCTAGTGTTTTGTCAGATTTTTTCACATCAAATTATTCATCTTCTTGTCCATCAATAGAATGCATTGCATTTAATTTTGAATTTTGACCATTTACCACATTTGGATGGGTTATCAGAAATTGAGTGATTCCAAGCAACAGCACCAAAATTTGGTAAATTTTTTAATTCATTTTTTTCTATTGAGCTGAAACTTTGCACAGTTTTCCAGTTCCATCTAAATCGTCATTTTCCGATATCAAATCTTCAAGTTGAGTCACGACTAACTTTTCAAAAGGGTGTATGTGAAAATGGTTCAAAAATTTTCAAAAAGCTGCACAGCAAAAACGGTTTGTTCGATTGTTAGGCAACTAAAGAAACAAAGTTAGACAACTAAATAAAGATTCAAAAAAAAAAATACACACAGTAAAAAAAATTTTTTTTTTTGCATTAAAAAACATAATTTTTGACACAAAAACTCAAATATCTCAAAACCCTATCGGAACACCAACGTAATTTTTTGAGGGAAAACGGTCCATTATATAAGCTATCTACCATAAAAATTTGGTGATGGTAAACCAATAAACAAAAAAGTTATGACATTTAAAACATGTCACAATTTTCACATTTAGTAGAAAAAAAAAATTTTTTTCGGTGTGAATTATTACGGGAACCGCAGTTTGTTGCTGATTTTATTGTTAAGGGCCTTGTGTGAATTAAACAAGTCGTTTTCATGTATTCATTAGTATTATGTATATTATATGTATAAATATTATGTATATGTATAAATATTATATGTATATGTATATATGTATAAATTAAAATGAATTAACAAATTACATGAAAATATTTTTTTTTTACCAGGATATTTTTTTTAGAGTATGATCGATGAGATTCTAAATGTTATATATAAACTTTAAAAGTTTTGGATTTGGGTATGCGTTATGAGATCATGAAAACATTTTATTAATACTTATTTATTTATTTATTGTTATTCAATTTTTTACAATATCGAACACTTTTGCATCATTATCAGTACAGTTCGAGTATAGTTTTGCTTTAATTTTATTTTCTGACAATGGAATGAAACAGTGAAATTTTTGGGTTCCTTGGATCGTTTTCGCGTTATTATATTGCTCGCTGAGCTCTGATGCCGTTAATTCGTACTCTTCAGTAGTAGTAAAACAAAATGATAATTTTGTTAAATCTTCTTCTTTTCTGCGATTCGCCCAATCAAATAGTTCTTTTGCAGTTTTAATTGGATGCTCACGTTCTTTGGCTAAACTTGCTCTTGTGGCCATGCGCTTTATGGTTCCTCCAATAGCATCACAAGGACCTTTGCCATGTGACGTAGCAAAGAAATGCCATTCTGCATCAATTCCGTACTTTGATTTAAATTGACATAGGCTCGAAAAATTCTTACGGTTTTTGTACTGCGATGCTGCTCCATCAGACATGAAATATATCTTTCTGATTTCTTTATCCTTATCAACGCGTAAAAAAATAATCATTTTGGCAATGAACAAATTTACAGATACTGAGTCGTGTCTTAAATCTTCGGAAATTACAATAAAACTAAAATGTTCAATTTGCGTACTTACATTGAAATAAATAACGAATGGATGAATTGTAGCTTGTTGTACGTTCCAGTGATGGGACTGCACTTCATCTTGCAATACAAAGCTATAGTTTTCAGAAAAATCACAAATGACTAAAAATTCACCATCTTGTAATGTATTTTTCGTATTTTTTAAAAAGCGGGATTGCTCTGTTTTAATAAAGTCGTGAGGAATTAAACTTTCTAATTTCAAGCAAAAAAATGACACAAACTCATCTACAGGTTTTACAATAGTTTCTAGGTCACACCTATCCGTGGTCACCCATTGCTCAAATGATAACTGATCAATATAATTTTCTTCAAACTCAGCGAATAAAGTATTTTTCAATGATGAAGAATCTGGACAAACCGAACAAGATCGTAGATAGCAATTTGATGTTGTATTTTCACACAAAAGACTACCAGTTAACATTTTAATATCCTTTGAAAAATTGATTCTTTTCAAACTATGTAAGATTAGGTTAATATTTTCGTGTGTTGTGCACACACAAACATTATGTGTTCCTGAATTGGATAGAAGCTTGCATTGCCTTGGACGAAGGCTTGCAAATGAGGAAAAACCTACCTTAATATTTTCGTTAATTTCCTTGAAGCGTGTATACGCTTCTTTCAAAGTAGTCATCATTAATCGTTTTTGGATTGCTTGACGTTTTCCATCTTTTTTTACAGATACATAATCTTTTTGGCCAGGCATAGCTCTACTTACTTCATCGTCTTCAAAATATTGAATTATTTTTTCTTTTGTCTCATCTGTTAATGAAGTACTCGACCTAGCATTTTTGGTTGCAAGACAGTTATTTTTGAATTGTTTTGCCTCTTTTGCTGTATTTCTATTGGTTTTAAACTCATCAATGGCGTCTTGAATAGGCCACGAGCTTGGCAGTATCGACATAATCAATAATTTTTTAATCCTCAGTTGTTGTTGTTTTCGAACTTCCTGCAACCTGATCCACCGATGATGTACAGATTGCCCGTTTGTCAACGTTTAAACGGCAGGACGTACAAATGCGTAAATTTGTATTCAATGTAGACATTGGAGCATAACCAGCCGCTTTCAGTTTATCTATGGTGCTTTCGGTGAGATTTCGTAGTTCTTTCGAACACTTTTTTTTCTGCAAACGGCCTGCAACAGTTGAGAAAGCGACTACTCATGTTGCTCGTTAGATTTTAATAAACAAAATCACTTTTAAGTTTTTACTGACTAGTTTGGTGTCCTTTGCTTGACTGAAGAAAAATTTTACAATTAAATCTTTTATAACCATAGTGGTAGTATATTTTTAGCTTTTTCGTGAGTATGTTCATGGTATGTACCTATCATGTTTTTGATGTTGTTGAAGTTACTCGCTTTCTCCCAAATATGATTAACAAAGTCTATTCTCTACCAAGGCGGGTCTATACCCAGGTGTAATCAGATTTTAACTTTGTGGAGAAACCAGCGCCGAGAAAACCGACCTGCTTTACGTATACTAGATCACCTGGGTATAGACCCGCCTTGTTCTCTACGAGGTAAACTTTTTGCAGGTAAACTAGTCGTATACCTGTATAGAAAACTTTTTTTGTAGCTTTTGTCTTCAATATTAGATTTCTTATAGGTTTCTTTTATCAAAAGGTTTCAACACTATTGAGAGAATTTTTCTTCAGTTACGTACAATAAAAAATATGACACTATCAAGACTTTAGATCACAACACTGGATCGCGTCTAACTTTCTAATAGATGCTATAATAGTTATGAATAATTAAATAAAATATCATGAAAACAACTTGTTAACCTCATGTGGTACCCTTAACAAAAAATTCAGCAACAAACTGCGGTCCTAAAAAAAATTAACAATGAAAAAAAAAAAAAAAAAAAATTCACTAAGTGTCAAATTTGTGAAATATTTGAAATGTCATAACTTTTTTGTTTATTGGCTTACCATCACCAAATTTTTATGGTAGATAGCTAATATAATGGACCGTTTTCCCTCAAAAAATTACGTTGGTGTTCCGATAGGGTTTTGAGATATTTTAATGTGTTTGTGACAAAAATGATGTTTTTTAATGCAAAAAAAAAAAAAAAATTTTACTGTGTGTATTTTTTTTTTTTGGAATCTTTATTTAGTTGTCTAACTTTGTTTCTTTAGTTGTCTAACAATCGAACGAACCGTTTTTGCTGTGCAGCTTTTTGAATATTTTTGAACCATTTTCACATACACCCTTTTGAAAAGTTAGTCGTGACTCAACTTGAAGATTTGATATCGGAAAATGACGATTTAGATGGAACTGAAAAACTGTGCAAAGTTTCAGATATTTTTGAAATGGTCGATCAGAATCGACTTGCATGCCTCCGTGGAATCCCTCAATTGCAACACTTTCTGTGTAGACAAAGCGAACCAAGTGTCAAAAAGCAATAAACTGCTTGATTACACTGTTCGACAAAATAAGTCGATATGAATGCACAGAGACCGGACACCCCGGGCTTGAAAGTATAAAAATAAACAAAAATAATGGCGTTTTCAGAATGTTCGTGTCTGCCCCAGGTCATTTTTAAAATATACTTGAACTTTTTGCATTTTTGATTTAAAAATCTAATCTAATCAATAAACCGACACAGTGTTTTATATTCAGGACAGGGGAATTCATGTGCCATATAATGTTTTCAACTTTAAATACAATATGAAGAGTTGTAATAAGATTTGCAGGGAGCCCTCCCCCCTTTTTTGTACCCTCCCCATTTTTAAAGTATCGCAAATAGTGCCAATAAGAGAAGCAATGTCAAGCGTAAGAAAAACAACATTCGTGGAAGTAACGTGGAAGCAACTTTTGAACCGAAGTTAACAGCTGCTCAAAATTTGCCATCGGGTTCACATTCGGATCAAACTATTACTTACTGTGTACGTAATTTATCCCCTGACACCAACGCTGCCCATGTTCAGAGGTATATAGCATCAAAAGGCAGGATTCCTGAGACGGCGATTTCTTGCTCAAGTGTGTCTAAAAAAGTGTGGCTAAAAAAGGAAAACATATAAGTTTTCAAACATTTAGAGTGATAATTCCGCAATGCTACGCTGGTGTTGTATCATCGGATGACTTTTGGCCCGACGGTGTTACTATATCCGTTTTTGGGAGACCAACAGCAGTTTCCTTGCCAATCGAGATATAGCCATCATCTTACTTACCGTTTTCACCTGATCATGTCGTACACAGAACACCATTGGAAAACAACTCTCCAGTACTCATCAACGTTAACGATCTGCAACCTCTTCGCGACTCTCCTCCTCTACATATAAGAGATGATTTATTACCGCCTCGACAAACCAGTGAGTATCCTCGTTCTACACTTACTGATTAACAGTGTACATCCACCGATAGCATACAACCACTACGCAGTTCATGCTGTGCTCATACTGCTGATCGTAATGAATCGCACCAAACAAATTATTCGATATATTATCAAAATGTTCGTGGCCTCCGCACCAAGACAAGAGATTTATATTTGGCTTTGGTAGAATGTGATTATGACATTGTTGTTTTCACTGAAACCTGGTTGCATGCTGGTATTGCTAGCGCAGAATTTTCTGCCAATTATTCAGTCTACAGATGTGATCGTAGCTCCCATACAAGCCAACACTCGAGAGGTGGCGGTGTATTAATAGCCGTTAAACACATGTCGCTGTAAAGAAGTGTTTTTTAAACATTCTGGAATTGAGCAAGTATGCATAGAGGTAAAGCTCAACGATTGCTCGCTGTTTATATCTTCTGTATACATGAGCCCAAGCTTGAGCACAGACAGCTATGAACGATATATCAAATGCATGAATGAATTACTCGAGCGGATAACTGATAAGGACACATTGTTGTTGATGGGTGATTACAATCTGCCAAATGTTGAATGGCAATTTGACGACGATCTGTGTTGTTTCCTTCCATTAAATCAATTCGATGAAAATAGCACGGGAGTCTTAACGAAGGAATCATGTATTATTTCTGGAATGTTTGATGGCGGTCTGCATCAAATTAATGGAATAAGAAATGTGAACGATAGATTACTGGACCTTGCATTCGTGAACACCATGGACTGTTGGGATCTATCTGAAGCAGTTGTTCCAATTATGCCACTTGATGCGCACCATCCAGCTCTACTTCTAAATATCATGTGTAGCACGCAGACACTCAATCTGTTGGATTTAGAAGGCGCTTTTGATTTTCGTTCTTGCAACTTCGCTGAAGTAAATGCATCTTTAAGTGAGATAGATTGGAACACTCTCGCGCGCTCATTGTCTGTTGATGATGCTGTAGATGCATTTTACAGGACTATATACTTCACAATCGGAAATCATGTTCAGCGCAGACGACCTCTAGTGACTAAAAAAGTTCCGTGGTGGAATAGCGAGCTTTCATTGTTGAAAAATCGCCTGAGAAAGGCCCGTAAGAAATACAGCCGTTCTCCATCTGTAGAATCAAAAACGTGGTTACGGTCATGTGAAGCTGAATATCAAGTTCTGCACCGGAATGTGTATAGAACCTATATTACAGACATTCAACGAAAATTGAAAACTGATCCAGCACACTTTTGGAGTTATATTCGTAACAGAAGAGGAACCAACGGCCTACCAATAAGTTTATCGCTTGGAGATGAAAAATCTGAATCTAGTCAGGAGGCAGTAAACTTATGTGCGGATTATTTCAAGTCAACTTTTGTACATCATGATCCTCTTACCACAGATGAGCACCTCAGGTTTGTGGAGCAATTCGATATTAATATACCGCATCTGGAGGTTTCTGTCCAAGACATCGAGGAAGCGTTAGCAAGGATCAATGAACAAAAGGGTCCAGGTCCTGATGGTTTATCTCCAACATTTCTGAAGAATTGCAGACATACGTTAGCGCTACCTGTTAGTATATTGTTTAATATGTCACTATCGACGTCCAGATTTCCGTCAGCGTGGAAGATTGCTTCAATGGTTCCAGTACATAAAAGTGGAAGTACACATAAGGTAGAGAACTACAGAGGAATATCTATATTGAACTGTCTCGCAAAGTTGCTCGAACGTTTCGTTTATGATTTGATTAAATCTACAACTGACCATATAGTATCTGAGTGTCAGCACGGTTTTGTAGGAAAAAGGTCAACTGTCACCAATATGATGGTTTTTGTACCTTTTGTAAGCCAATCACTTACGGAACGTTACCAAGTCGACGCTATATATATTGACTTTGCAAAGGCGTTTGATAGGCTATCGCACGATATAATCGTTAGCAAAATGCATCATCTTGGGTTCCCTTTATGGTTATGCACATGGCTTCGTTCATACCTTGTTGATCGTAAAGCGTTTGTCAAATGTGGCACTGTTTCATCAGACACTTTTGCTATTAAGTCAGGAGTACCTCAAGGCAGCCATTTAGGGCCATTGTTATTTACATTGTCCATTAATGATATCTGTGTAATAATTAGATCAGAGAAAATTTTGTTTGCTGACGATCTCAAAATTTATAGAAAAATCAAGGATAGTGTAGATTGTGTTGCTCTCCAAAATGATTTACAGTCATTAAATGAATGGTGCAAAGTGAACAGAATGCAGGTCAATGTGAAGAAAACTAAAGTCATCTCCTTTTACCGTAGTGAAGGCACCACCATTCATCAATACACTCTCGAAAGTACTGTAATTGATAGAGTAACTTCAATTCGCGACCTGGGAATAATTGTTGATAAAAGTCTTACATGCAAAGAACATCTCTCTGTAACAATTTCAAAGTCCATTACAACGCTTGGATTTATTATTAGGAACACTAAAGACTTTGATGATGTATATGTACTTAAAACACTATATTGTTCGCTTGTATGAAGTATATTGGAGTACGCTATTCAAATTTGGGCACCACGTCAAATTGGTGAACTTAGATTGCTTGAAAGCGTTCAGAAAAGGTTCCTAAGATATGCGTTGCGCTCCCTTCCATGGAATGACCCGATACGACTCCCGCCATATCTTAGTAGATGTCAGCTGATTAGACTAGAATCTTTAGGTGGTAGATCTGAAATGCTGCGTAGATTATTTATTTTTGATTTACTGCAGGGCAATATAAACTGTAGCTCACTTCTAGCAGCTGTGCCAATTCATGCTCCAACCAGATCATTGAGAGAATTTGAATTCTTAAGAATCCCGAACTACGGTCATAGGACTTTTTTTAATCCGTTTGTAGAATGTTGTAGGTTATTCAATGATGTTTATTATGTGTTTGATTTTAATGTTAGTAAAACTATGTTTAAGGATAGAATAAGGAATAATGCGCAGTCTGAGCGATAGAAATATCTTAGACGGTGGTCAATAAACAATAAACAACAATAAACAACAATAAACAAATGATGGAATATTTGATATACCGTTTTGATTCATATTACGGACACTTAAGGCCTCAGTGAAGTATAACCCAGCTTGGACCATTCAAAATAAATCATTCTGTAAGATTTTTTAGCGTTATCGAGCGTCGGAAGCCCTTAACTTTCGGATGGTGGGTAAAGAATATGCGTCCGCAACTTGAATAATTTTAAATAAATCAAAACGTGTGGCCTTTTCATGATTCTTATTCCGGACGCTCCCTCACGTTTGCCTCATATTCCGGACGCTTTGATTCGAATTACGGACAGCTCATGATGATTATTAATGGAACAGTCAAATCATCAATTGAAATCGTTCAACCACTTAGGAGACGTCTAAGGTAGTTGGGCATTATAAATTTGCAATGATATTCATGGAAAAACCCTGATAAAACGAGCCTCGAAAATGAGAACTTTTGGACGGCGAAAATTGAAACATTTCGTGTGAAATGTTTCCCATACAAACGAGAGTGTCCGGAATTTGAAGCTGTCCGTAATATGAATCAAAACGGTACAGGGGGTTGTCAAAATAACTGGGACAGGCAAAAATTGGGCCAAATTTGGAATGCTGTAACTTTGACAAAAATTGACCGATTTCAATTCTTTAAGAAGTAATGGATGGGTCAACTAATCTAGTTTTGAGGTGCATCCACGGAGATGAACTATGACCACCGGATACCGGTGATAATCCGGATTTCCGGAAGCATGTCTTATGCAGTAAAATTATGACGTGTTTTTAGCAAAGGTCTCGGCTCAAAAATCAAAATTTTACTACACATGAAGATAGAAGATCTAATTCTGAAGCGATTGGTGCGCCAAGTATTAATATTGATCTAGAAACAACCAATATATGGCCATTTCCCCGGAATCGGTGCCGGTAGTGGATCCGAATTGGGATCAAACAATTTATTCACTCAAAATATGTCGCGCAATATTGTTTTCTCCCTAGCTTATCATAAAATACCCTTTTATAAGCTGAAAATGAGTCTTGTACAGATTTAGTCACTCATGGCGCCGCCCAGTGCCCCGGGGGAACCTTGCATAGGGGACATTTCGATTTTGACACCAAAGCATATCATGCGACGGCTCATTCTTCATGTCTTGTCGTAAATAGGGCAACTGTAGACTCAAAATGGATAGTTGACTACAGTGACTACTTCCGGGACCACCGAATGTCCCCGAGGGAACCTATAATTAGGGACAATTGAAATTTAACTCCAAAACATATCGTGCGACAGTTCATTTTTCATGTCTCGTGCTAAATAGGGCTATTGTAGACCTAAAATGGATAATTGACTACAGTGGCCAATTTTGGGACTACCGGAATTTCCCGGAGGAACTTGTCATTGGGGACATTTCTGTTTTTACACCAAAACATATCATGCGACGGCTCTTTCTTCATGCCTTGTCGTAAATAAAATAACTGTAGACTCAAAATGGGAATTTAATTGAATTGGCCACTTTTGGGACTACTGGGTGTCCCCTAGGGAACCTATGATTAGGGACAATTGGAATTGAGCTCCAATACTCATCGTGCAACGGCTCATTCTTCATGTTTAGTCATGAATAGGTCAACTTTAGACCGAAAATGGATATTTAACTAGAATGGTCACTTTGGGGACCTCCTATAGTTCCCTAAGGAACCTATCACTTTTGGGACCACCGGAATTTCCCGGAGGAATCTGTCATTGAAGACATCACAGCCTCCCTCAGGGATATCCGGTGGTCACAAAAGTGGCCACTGTAGTCAAATATCCACTTAAGCCCTATTTAGCACGAGACATGAAAAATGAACTGTCGCACGATATGTATTGGAGTTCAATATCAATTGTCCCTAATTACAGGTTCCCTCTGGAACATCCGGTGGTCCCGGAAGTAGTAACTGTAGTCAACTATCCATTTTGAGTCTACAGTTGCCCTATTTACGACAAGACATGAAGAATGAGCCGTCGCATGATATGCTTTGGTGTCAAAATCGAAATGTCCCCTATGCAAGGTTCCCCCGGGGCACTGGGTGGCGCCATGAGTGGCCAAATCTGTACAAGACTCATTTTGAACTTATAATAGGGTATTTTATGATAAGCTAGGGAGAAAACAATATTGCGCGACATATTTTGAGTGAATAAATTGTTTGATCCCAATTCGGATCCACTACCGGCACCGATTCCGGGGAAATGGCCATATATTGGTTGTTTCTGGACCAATATTAATACTTGGCGCACCAATCGCTTCAGAATTAGATCTTCTATCTTCATGTGTAGTAGTTGATTTTTTAGCCGAGACCTTTGCTAAAACACGTCATAATTTTACTGCATAAGACATGCTTCCGGAAATCCGGATTTTCACCGGTATCCGGTGGTCATAGTTCAGCTCCGTGGATGCACCTCAAAACTAGATTAGTTGACCCGTCCATTACTTCTTAAAGAATTGAAATCGGTCAATTTTTGTCAAAGTTACAGCATTCCAAAGTTGGCCCAATTTTTGCCTGTCCCAGTTATTTTGACAACCCCCTGTATATCAAATATTCCATCATTTGCGATACTTTAAAAATGGGGAGGGTACAAAAAAGGGGGGAGGGCTCCCTGCAAATCTTATTACAACTCTTCATATTGTATTTAAAGTTGAAAACATTATATGGCACATGAATTCCCCTGTCCTGAATATAAAACACTGTGTCGGTTTATTGATTAGATTAGATTTTTAAATAAAAAATGCAAAAAGTTCAAGTATATTTTAAAAATGACCTGGGGCAGACACGAACATTCTGAAAACGCCATTATTTTTGTTTATTTTTATACTTCCAAGCCCGGGGTGTCCGGTCTTTGTGCATTCATATCGACTTTTTTTGTCGAACTGTGTTATTGCGTTTTTGAGTCGATTTCAGAACCCGATAGAGGCTGTTGGTAGTTCTATGGTGTCTAAATGGAATGTCCTAAAACCCGTGCATTGGACCAGTATATTTTGGCCGGCACTCAAGATTTTCACTTGGTCCACTCTGACTGAACGCATATTTGAATATTGCTGATCTTCAATGCCCTGACCCTGCAACACTTTAATTTTCAAGCTATCGTAATGCCACTGATTTTAGGATTGAAAATATGAATTATTGAATAATTTACTATACTGATGTCGAAGGATGTTGATAATCTGTTTATCTTAGAGATATGCACCCAGTTAGACCAGGAAAGCATTGAATGATTGTTATTTTCCTAGAAGTTGTTCAGTCAGAGTGAACCAAATCACTAAACGGTGGTCTTTAGTGCAGTCAAAGTGGACCAAGTGCACATAGTCCATTAAAAAATCTTTCTATTAGAGGTTTGTATTATGTTTTTTTCAAGATTATCACTTCACATAATATGGTTTGAAAGTAACTTAAAGATGTGTAGAGATATTGAGCCAAAATTTTAATGAGTGGAAAAATTACAAAGTGTTAGACTTTAAGCCCATTTTTCTCAAAATATTCAAAATGTCACTTGGTCCACTCTGACTCAACGCCGACCATCTGGAGCACATGCTATTTTGTACTGCGTGTAGATTAACCCATATCCACGTCCAAAAAATAGGGCAGGAGCTCTGAACGCCCAGCGTCCTATAAATAGGATAGTAGTACTTGCTAATATCTTGAAAATAATGAGGTTTAGGAGAAAACTTCCTTCTATAAAGTTGATCACAAGACTGCTGACTTCCACTTGGTAAATGCTTCAATTCAGAATTAACTGACCAAGTGGCGCACAGACTCCAACACATGTCGCATGTAGAAGCAGCACGTTCTATACCATTTCCTTGATAGACATTTCCCGGAAATCATTTTCCGGATACCCCATTTCCCGGAAAGACATTTCCCGGAATGACCCATTTCCCGGAATAACCCATTTCCTGGAATTACCCATTTCACGGAAAGCTATTCAATAGTAACTAAAACAAGGTTTTAAACCATTTTTTAACGCAAAGTAATACCAAAATCATTAAAACAATATGGTAAGTTACAAGAATACATTGTAAATAGCCACTCTTTTGTTCGATTAGTTTTAGATAAATTTTTCGTCGTTCAAGCCAGCTACGGGATGGATCAAAAAGAATGGTCAAAGTAACCCCATAGGCCCAATGTCAGCCCGTACGGTTTAATATTTCATTGGTATATCAATGCTTAACTGCACCCTTTTTTATGTTGAATTAAACTATTTAAAAATTCAATAATTAAGTAACGAGCAACGTGATTTTAACTTTTGCCCTTATATTTGATATTCTGTTTTGAAAAGCAGTTTTACCGACTAATTCATTAGAACATTACTAACTCATATTCCAGCGAATCCCTTGAAAAAAATATGAGGGAAAGTAATTTTGAAGTATATTGCAACTTTAAAGATAAAATTTCGTTCTACGGTTGAACAGAAAGCTACCGTAGCTTTCACATTACTGATTTTTTACAAAACATTGATCAGCTGTGATAATACCTTGGATGGTTGTTGTTTTCGGATGTTTTTCAAAGCTTTGTACTCTTCTAGCATAATGATTCTCAATCCTACGGTAGAACCAAAGACGAAATAAAGACCTCCATGTCCCTTGCAGTAGTACAAAATATTATGGCACATAAGGTAATAGAACTAAATCTAGAATACCATGAAAAGTGTGCTGCGATCTGTCAAACTGGGTACCATTTGCAGTACCAAGGAACCAAATGTAGTACTAGAAGTGGTACCCAATCTGAACCCAAGTGTGACGGACCTGGTTGAACTTTGACAACTGCCGTGGAACTTGGTGGCTACCTCAGAACGGTAAATTTTCAAAAGAATCGCAATATATTAATGATTTTATCCACCATGTTTCCAGTAAGTAAGCGAGGATAAGGGTTGTGCTAGATTTTTTATTTGATCGAAATTTTTAACTGGTGGAATTTTTTTTACAGTCTGATTGCAAGCTTAATTTAACCTATTTATATATCACCAATTTTGTAGACCTCGTATCCCTTTGAAAGGTTTCCAAAAGCAATCCTTTCAAGCACTAAAATAAAAACCAAGAAGATCATTATAAGCAATAAGCTCACCAGATAACTAGTTATAATTATATGTTGGTTTTTTGTTTTCCGAAATCAAATAGTTGTTGATAAAATGTATATGTTTTTGACGATATGTTTTTTTTATAAAAATGATTGTAAGCGTTAGCAAACAAAGGATTTTTTGAAGGTTTTTTTTTCATGAATTGAGTGGGCTTATAAAGTTTTCATGGATGTAACAGTCACAGTTTTCAACATACAACTCTAGTTGGTTTTTATTCTAGTGCTTGAAAGGATTGCTTCGATATTGGCAAATATGATTTGAATTTCATTTGAAGCCTGACGATTAAAACGAAGCCAACAGATTATAGAACAAGCAGATATGGACAAAATACAACTATGAATAAAAAATACGGAGCTGAATTCCAATTGTGAGATACCTTGGGCGCGGGATAAAATGACGCAAACATTTTCTAAATCGGTACTCATCACATTTTTTTCTGTCTTTTCTCTATTTGTTTATCAGTAGAACTTTTGCCCCCTTGAGGTAAATATGTTTTGGAATCCCCCCCACATTCTGAACCACATATTATAAGTGTAACAAAATTTAATCAAATTTACCGGAGGAATACTTTATGTGTAAGAAAAAAGTTCATAAAGTTTGATTTTGAATTTTTAAGTATCTTGTTGTAATGAATCACGTTTTTCTGAAATCATTGAGAAGCACTTGGTCCGTTCTAGGTACGTCAAAATATATCCACGACCTTCACATCTAAAAAAAGTAATAGAGTAAGTGTCATATTCATTTATTGTCTACCATCAACAAAACTTTCAGACTTGAAATTAGGATAATTGATTATTAGTAAAATGATCATCTGATTAGTAATTTACAATTGTAAAAATTCAGTTACCTTACGTTTATTAATGGCTTGTTGAAATAAGTTTCAAAAATTTTGGATAAATGTTTTACGATCCTAAAAACGAAATACATAAACATCCGGACAATTTTACCACTTCTATTTCAATGCACCGCAATCTTTTAAGGTGATATTTTTCGAAAATTAAGGAGGCCTTCTCCAAATATTTTGTTTTTGATAATCGTCAAGTTTTGCCTAACATGATTCAATAATTAGCATGCTTAGAGGTACAAAAAAGACACCCGACACATTAATGCTTCCAAAAAATTTGTGGTGTGTCGAATATAACAACAATAAACTATCACAAAAAGGATCCATGAGCTAAGTCACTGTTCCCCAGCCTAAGTAAAAATCGAATACCAAACCAATTAAATGCGGCTTTCTGCGAGTTTTCAACTAGAACCACGGTTGAGAAACGCTAAAATCTACAAAACATAATTGTCTTGGATGCTCTGCAAATTTTTACAACCCCTTTGGAGTAAATACGAACAAATACGTCAGTGAAACATGCTGAGCTTGCAAAACAGTTCTCTCCAAGCTGCTTGAGAAAGCTTTCAAGCCTTATCTCCAAAAGTTGCCCTTAAAAATATACTAAATTTGCAATAATTACTGACTGCTAACCAGTCCTTAACTCACTATGGAAAAACGTGGACTATCCTGTCATAATGTCAAAAAGTTGATTTGAAAAACATGGGTAATATTAACCTCACCATAAAGATGAATGACCAACTTTTTTCCTTCTGGCATTACATCTTAATTTTGACAGAACCTGTTTCTCAGTATAATGTTCTTATGAGCATTTGCATAGTAATACTGACAGCTTTCTTCATAAATTGACCATTTTCGCATGTGTATGTGTGACAATAACGAGAAGATAAAGACAGTCTCGCCAATTTTGTTCGATATTGGAAAAGATAAACGATACAGGTTTAGCGTAAAACTAATAAAACGTGTGCATTTCTTCTTCTCTATTTTCAGACATACAAAATGGGATGAACAATTGAAAGTGATGTGTCAAGGTAGGTATAGCAATGCGCTAATTATGGTGCCCTTCATAAGGTAGATCTCGCTTCGTGAACATTGTTGCACATGCATACTAATTGGTTCGCCTTTGTGGTTACTGTAAAATCATAAATAGAAAGCGAAAGCGATTGAAGCGAAAATGCCATCTAAGCAATGTCTTTGTTTAAAAACTGAAAAATGTAAAATATGGTTCTGAGATGATTTTGATTTTCAACTGTTGAACATAAAGTCAATTCAAAACTTGTGTTAAATTTCTTGGCGAAATGCAATTGAATGAAGTAATTATAACAGATTCGAGCAGGGTTGAGCCTGAAAAAAAAAACACAAAAAAGAAACTGCTATGATATTAACCTACATTTCCAAGAGCACGGTTTGCGTAATTTGCATGAACACATATTTGAAAGTTCTAACCGGAGAATATTTTTAAGTTCAGTATCTTTTCATAGATATTTCGACTCATTACTGATTGTAGTGCAAAATTTCCCATATTAAGAATGTATCATACTAGGAAATGGACTTGCATGCAACACCTGCTGGTACAGTCGGGAATGACTGACTCCGCATGAAAACGTTCCGAAGTCCGTTATGCATAGGGACGTTTGGCATAATAGATGATTCACTAAACTTAACTAAGGCAGTTTCATGCAAGTAGAAGTAGAATTTTCCATATGAAAACAAATAATTATATGATTATATGAATCCGTCTGTGTAATTAGCGGCAGCCGTGTAATTAATTACAGTATACAAATGAAATCCAATTAAAATAATACTCAACCTCTAAGAAAAAACCGCCTTCAAATTACTGGCATAAGCTATCGCTTAAGTGTGAACGACATATTCTCTTTAATCATTTCATGGAACACTCAGACCATTATAGTGTTTACTATTTATGTTCTCGTAACAAGCTCTCGTTCACTATTGCTGCTGTACGCTTCTTGATGGAAGCTTCCACGTTTAGGGTAACCAAACTAGAATCCAATGTCAACTCAATACATTCTGATAATTTGGTCACCCCATCCAATCAGCATTCCTCTAAACAGGCTAAAGACCAACACTGGATCATCACCGCGCATGTACCGTTATCAACCCTCGTCGTCGACCTCTGTCCTCTACGAGAGAGCGAAAAAGCTCTCACTTCCGTCCCGAGTGTGAGAAGCGAATGAGAGAGCCATATCAAAGCACAATGGTCGCACATAAATTAAATTTGGCTAAAACTAGTTCGTCTTATTCCTAAAAAATATATGATCTTAATAAACTTGTTTCCTTCAACTTTTGAAATCTCTGTTACCTATTACTTCCCTGAAGAATAGTAATTAATCAATCCACTACTTCTTTATTCCTGACAGGAGAAGCCAAAATTCAGGCAATTTTTTCCATGCTTCCAAGCCATTTTTTCCATGTTTTTAATGGGACTATTAACATAACATGTAAGTTTTATGAAATAAACAATTATATAGGGTAGGTGTACCAGTTATGGCCATAGTGGTTACCTATTTCGCCATACGTCTTGAATTTCTTCACATTTTGAACAGTTTTGTGTGTTTAAGCAATAAGATAAAGGCTGTATCTAGATGCTAAAATATTCAAAAAAATAAAAAATATTTTTCTATATGCTATTCAATTTGATTTAAACATTTTATGTTGTTATTTTTTTGTTTAGGTTTGGTTCAAATATGTGCGAAGGAAAGGGTATTAGGATGACTCAAAATATCGCTGAAAACCTTTTGCTGCCTATCAAGATTTCCACTCAAGTATTATAAAAATTAACTTCATTTAAAATATAGTTTAAAATGAAAAAAAAAATCTCAAAACCCTTTTTTAGTTTTGGCCAATTCTTGTGCCGATCATTGTGCAGATGGAAACTCTGTGGAAAACCATACCCTTAGCCGTTTATCAGGAGGCTGCGTGTCTGTTCGCTTGACGACGGGATTTTCGCTCTCGCTGGGTACCAAAGTTGGGAGATGCTTGCTTCTGGTGTTGGTTGCATAGCATTCCGAGGCCGTCATACACAAACACCACCACCAGACAGACAGCTAGTTTGCATTTCATCTTTTGCGTAAAGTGGACGGTTTACCGGATAACTTCCCAAGACTTCGAATAGTTGCTAGTGATTACGAAGGTGAATTCCTCTATTGATGGGCTCTAATGGTGGCCTAAAATAACTGGAATTTGATTGTTCGTTCGGTTTATGTGATGGTAGAGATAATTAAGGAACAAATGCAGAATAATCCTTTCAAGATTCTTTCTTCTCTGTGCGTGATAGGGATTGGTGTTTTTACAAAGCTTTTCTACGCTTCGGTATTTCGATCCGGGGGGTGAATTATATAGTAGTGTGTGGTTGTATAGGCTGATAAGTGTGAGGGGGGTAAGGATGTACGGACCAAAGCGGAATCATAGTGTAATTATTTTTGTTTCTTGAACGGAAATTCCACCACATCCGACCGAGTTTTCAATTCAGCATTTGATTCAAATGAATCGTGTACGAAAATTCAACGTATAATATTTTATACAGGGTGCGATACCGTTTAAAGTTTATTTTGGTATCCTACATAGATTTAACGAAGTAAGTTCCCATTACCGATTCGGCAGGCTGAGCTCTTTCCATGGTCTGTTAGTTGTTTGTTCTACCATCGGTAAATAAAGCCTCCTCGTTTGAAGCAGGTGCAATAAAATTGAAACTAGGGAAGGGTTGAACGACGAGGGACATTTCGAGACACTAGCTTTGCCATAGCTGAACGTGAGATAAACTACAGGCACGCATACACACAGAGGATGGAAAACTACAAACTTGAATGTGATACTTGGATTGGAGATTAAGCTTGAAAACGTAAGTGTAATTCATTTAATTATTTTCGTCTGCATTTTATCTGTACAGGTACGATCTACACATTTTAGATTCGGAGATTGCTTACCGTTGTTTTGGCTTAACGAAATGTATGTCTATCGGATCCAATAGAAAATGAAAATAGTGTATATTTCTCAAGAACATTGTTTTATTGGAAAGCAAAGCTGGGTTGTAAGAGTAAGAATACTCAGCAAAAACACAGTTAGCATATAAAATACACTCATTACAAAATTAGTAGTTTGGTATTATTTATAATACCCTCAAGAGATCTTCTACTGAATTGAAAAAAATGTTGTATGCATCGTTGTTGAACTCATTTTTTTTTTGCTATTTCTCATCGTAATAGGCTGTTTTTCAGCACGCCAATCTATCATGAAACGGCCTTCTTTTCTGCACTGAAGTATGCAGTGCGGGAATAGTCATTGCGCAACTGAAACCAAAGCTGTAATGATTCATTACGCAACGCTTTCTCATTACGCAACGCTTTCTCATTACGCAACGCTTTCTCATTACGCAACGCTTTCTCATTATGCAACGCTTTCTCATTACGCAACGCTTTCTCATTACCCATTGAGTTGCGTAATGAATGATAACATAATTTTTTTCAGAAATTGTGAAATGATGGTGAATGCATTCCGATATAATTTCTGATAACCTCAAATAGTCTTCTACGAAATTGCAAATAATATAGTACGTAACTCGTTGCAGAACTAGATTTTTATAGCACTCGTCGTAATTATCCTACTCGGCAAGCCAAGGCAATTGGGTCCTAAAATGTTTAATGAATTCTCGTTTTTATTCAATAATACGAAAGAGCGTGTTCTTGCAACTACTTTAGCAAGTTTTCCCGCTCAAATAACGGCTATATCATTTTTTAACTTCAATTTTAAAAATGGTTCCAAATATCAACTTTGACACTTGTGATCTTGTTTGACATTCACTTTTTCGACAAAAATGCCACAGGGCATATAGTTTTAACACTGGGGTTGTTCCTATCTGACATTTCGAAAGGGACACGGAAAACAAAATATACCCAAAATTCGAGTTTAAACCAAGGGGTGTGACAAAATCTCAAAAATCATAAAAAAATGTTTTTTGTACTTAAACCAATGAAAATCATTTAAAAATTCGGTAAACATGTGTTTCTGCCCTAAACTTAAGCGTTTGGTAATACAATTGAGACAGGGCTTTAGGACCCTATTAACGACTGTAAAAATCATCATTCTGCAACTTGTTCCGTAAACTACTATCACATCACTCTTCATAATCGTTCAACTCGGTAAGCCTCGTTGGATAAATGTACGATTTGTTCTGTAAAAATCATTATTCTGCAGCTTCTTGCATAATAGTAGTTTAAGGAACAAGTTGCAAAATGATGATTTTTACAGCACAAGTCGTAGATTGATCCTACGAGTCTTTCCGAGTAGCATAATTATAACGAGTGCTGTGAAAATCGAGTTCTGCGACGAGTTACGTACAACATTTTTTTGCAATTTCGTGGAAGACCACTTGAGGGTTTCAGAAATTATATCAGAATGCATTCACCATAATTTTACAGTTCCTGAAAAATTGTTGTGTAATGATTCATCACGCAACTCAAAACAGTTGCGTAATGAGAAAGCGTTGCGTAATGAATCATTACAGCACTGGTTTCAGTTGCGTAATGACTATTCCCGTACTGTATACTTCAGTGCAGGAAAGTAGTGAGATCAACTGTACTTGAATTCACAATAATTTCGCCATATTAAGAGGATTATCTGAAAAGTATCGAACATGAACAAACATAAACTTTTAAAACCTGCTCGAATTCTACCAACAATTCTTCAGGAACAGGTTCAGCAATCCAATAACCACTACAAAAGCTCCTCGAGGGATTTTTGCATACGTGCCTTTAGGGATTCACATAGAAATCACTCAGAAGAATATTCAATGAATCCATCCTTAGATTTCTTCAGTGATTCCGCCATAAGTTCTCATTTTTTCCAATTTCCCAAGAGACACTTTCAAGGATTATTTGAATTCGTTCAAGGAATTTATGTGGAAAAAAAACCCTCCAGAGACACCTTGAGGAATTTTCAGAAAATTTCTTTAAAAAATTTATCAGCAGTTTCTCCATAGATTCTAACAAACATTTCATTAGGTATTCTTCTTAGAAGTAGTTAGTATTTGACCAAATATTTCTTTGGAATTGTGCCTAGGGTACCTCCTCGACTTCTATAACGTATCCGCCCTTTTCAATGTGAAACCGTTCAAGCATTGTTCCAATATTTTTGTACGGATTTCTCTATTGACTCATTTGTTAATAGTCTGTAAGAAACTTTTGAGATTGTTTGTGGCATTTTATTTAAGAATTCTTTCAAAAAACTTCTTGTGGATTTTTCAAAGAATTTTTCTATGACTTCTTGAAAGAGTTCTTTTTTGAACTCCTTTAGAGCTATGTTTAGAGATGCATGCAGAAATTTCTTCAAAGATCCTCATCACCTATAGAATGCGTTAGAGATATATCGCCTATGTTGCCCAGGGTGGGTATACGGCTGTCAACAACGAACGAAGCTCGCCTAACAATCATTTCTCACGTGGGCCGGCTCAAACAGCACGGGTCGAAAACACGGGCTTAGCCAGGCAAAAAACGCTGATTATTTTCAAAACTCAACCAACGGAATGTCTAACAGCGTTGTGAGGCACACTAACACACTCACAAACCATGAACGGTAGGCGATGCGTATAGCCCCCCTGATGTTACCATATGTAAAATAAAAATTCAGAGAACCATACTAATACGAAATTTTTATGTACTATAATTGTCGAAACAGCATTTTAAAGGATTTCTGTTTCATGACTGAGATATTTCCGTGTGCCCATGCATGACGATATTGTACCTAATGGAGGTTTGCCTGTAGGAGAGTCCAGATTTCCTCTAGATATTTGTCTTAAAGTTCTCTCAGTATTCCTCTAAGTTATTTTCTAAGATTTCTACCAGAGATTCTATCCTAATTTTTTCAATAAATAAATTCAAAGATCTCCTTTAACAATTATTCTGAGGACGTTAGAACACACGCCTCTCACGCCGAGGACCTTGGACCAAATCCTTTCCCAGAGATCCCAGAGAAATTAAGCCGTTGGTTCCGAGATAAACTACCCCAGGGCTGAAAATCTCGTCAATAAATATAGAAAAGAAATAACTATTCCCTTATGCTTAGTTATTAGTGTATTCCAAAACATTACTTTAGTTTTCCTTGGATTCCTTCAGCAATTCCTCTGATGATTTCTTCATATATTCTTTACACAGTTTTCCAATGTGTTTTCTGAATTGTTTCAGGGGTCAATCCTTTTTTCTGAACATTTGTAAAAACAAATCTTACTATATATATTATTTTTCACATCTTCTTATATATATTATTTTTCACAGATTCTTCCAGCTATTACTTTAAGACACGGACACCGTCTTCAGCCATTTAGCTGCACAGACTGTAACTTAACACTAGACAACGGACAAGCATGCTCCAATGGTACAGCCGAGAAACATTCCCGACGAAAAGTTTCAATGGCTGCAGCGGGAATCGAACCCACACCCCATGACACGATACGCTCATTGCCTGACGACACTAACCGCACGGCCACGATTCTTCCAGCTATTACTAAATGAATGTCTCCAGTAAATTCTCCGCCAGTTTCTTGGAAGCACAAATTCCATCGAGTATTTCTCTAAGTTTTTCCGAGTTTCTTTTTGAATGCAAACGACACGTTGATGGCATCTATACTCTTCGACAATACAATTGTTGTGGAAGCGATGTAGGTATGATAGGCAAACAGTTTCAACACAACATAAATCGAAATGTTGTAAATGAGATGGATGAATGTGGGTTTGTTGAAAAGGGTCCGCGTGATCTGTGGGGACTTTAATTCGAAACTTGTAGCTATCTAAGTTATTGGGTCACCAAGTGGCTCGGTAGCTTAGTCGGTAAAGCGCTCGTCTAGCATACAAGAGTCCTGTGTTCAAATCTCAGCCGAGCACGTGGATTTTTTTCATAATTTCACCCATAATATATCCATCTTTACCACTCGTAATGAGTTAATTTATTTAACTTTTTCTAGATTTTATTCAGAGTTAATTAAAGAAGATTAAAATCAAGAAAATTCTCCAAGAATTCCTCCAGAATTTCTCAAACAAATAGAGCTAACATTTTTATCAGTGTTGCTTCTGGATGTTTTCACTAATATCTTCAAAACTTTCTTCCATTAAAACTCTTTAAAAAATCCTCACAAGTATTTCACGCGTCGGTTCCCAAGTGTTACAACTGATTTTCTTAGCGCCCCACAGAACTCGTAGTTGTTGTTTGGGAACTGCTTTAGCTAGAATTTTTATTGCAATTTAGGATTTTACAATTTATAAATAATTCAATAGTGTTACTCACAAATTTATCAGTTTTGCCGTACTATTCTCCTTTAGGTTTTATCAAATTTAGGTTAAGTAGAAAGCTGTACATAGAAACAAATTCATTTAGTTAACAAATTATCGTGATAATAAAGCATTTCACTTACTGTATAGTTTTCACTGTTCACCAGAACCAATTGTACATAATAGTAATAAATTTAGGAACAAATTGATAGATTTAAGAACTTAATTTGCATGAATTATAGAAATTTTAGACCTGCATGTGTTCAATACTGCAATAGATCTTTTTGTTCGATTATGTTTACATTTCCTTCTCTTATCACTACTCCGCTGTAGAGGGTTCATTCCCGTCTGCCGACACATATGCCGACACGCCTTCACTTCCCTGTGGTAAATCTTGATGATGTAGCGCCGGGGGGCTCTCGTCGTCACAATCCCCCGCCCGTAAAGCACTCTCGAGGGGTGGTTTACGTTCCTCCATGACGTCGATTAAGGCCAGCTTCACCACCGGCCTGCGAAGTACTCCGGTCGCCGTCTGCACCCATGCTTGACGTACTCCTCCATCTGTACCGCACACAACATGTTCTACCTTTCCTCTTAGCCATTGGTTCCTGATCATTCCGTCCACTACGAACACCAAATCCCCTTTCTTCAACTCTCTCACTTCGGCAAACCATTTGGAACGCCGCGAAATCACTGGCAGATACTCTTTTAGCCAACGCTTCCAAAAACCGTCCACCAGATACTGCGCGAGCTTCCATTCACTTCTCAGAGTTGACCGGTAATCTACAGGCTCGACCGGTAACTGTTTCACCCCGCTGGAGCTTCCAAGCAGGAAATGGTTCGGGGTTAGGGCTTCCTGATCCGCGAAATCGAGTGGAATATATGTCAGCGGACGACTATTGATCATTGCCTCCGCTTCAAGTATCACCGTCTCCAATACTTCGTCATCCGGTCGACGTTGAGTCTCCAGAATAGTCCCGATCGCAGCCTTTACGGAACGGACCATCCTTTCCCTCACCCCTCCCATATGTGGGGCACCAGGAGGATTGAACATCCAGCGTGTGCAAGAATTGGTGAATACTGTTGCTAGACGATGATTACGCTCCTCGATTTCTCGCTTCAGTTGATTCTCTGCTCCATGGAAGTTCGTCCCGTTGTCCGAATATATTTCCGCCGGAGAACCTCGCCTGGAGACAAACCGTCGGACTGCCATGACACAAGATTCTGTTGTCAAACTATGCACCACCTCCATATGCACGGCCCGTATAGTTAGGCATGTGAATAATGCTATCCACCGTTTGGCATTGCTACGTCCCGTTTTCACAAATACAGGTCCAAAGTAATCTACGCCAACAAAGGTGAATGGACGTACGTAGGGCGTGAGTCGCACTTCGGGTAACGGTGCCATTGGCGGCGAATGAGGCATGGCTCGGCGGATACGACACTTCATACAACTTCGGGATACCTTTGCTACTAGTGATCGCAGCTTTGGGATTTCAAACTGTTGCCGCATCTCGTTGACGACTGTTTCCCGGTTGGCATGGCGGAAGCGACGGTGGAACCAATCCGTTAGAAGGAAGCTAATCGGGTGCTCTCTTGGCAGAATCACAGGGTATTTAACTTCGTCCGCTATCCAAGAAGCTGCCGCAAGACGACTTCGCTTGCGTACCACTCCGTTCTGGTCCATGAACGGCCACAGTTTATGGATACTGCTTGACTTCGGCACAGCAGCGTGTTGAGCTGCCGGTGTACCACTAGTTTCCTGCAGAAGTCCGATTTCGACACCGTAGAATCTTCGCTGCGCCTGCTGCCAGAGAATTTCTTCCGCTTTCTTCAGCTCTTGTTGCATCAAAGCACCTTTTTCCAAACATTCACCACGAAGAGATCGCCGAAGGTTGTGTATGAATCGCTGGACGTATGCCATCGTACGATGAAGTCGTTCCCATCGGCTGAAACGGGCTACGTCCACTAGTTCAGGCCTGTTGACATGCACATTGCAGGAGCGAAGTTCTTCTTCGGTAGTCCAACGGTTGCTACAGCTACGTGGCCAGTTTTCTTCCGGCAGTTGGAGAAACTCCGGCCCTACGAACCATCGGCTACTTGTATCAATCTTCGGCCCGGAACCCCATTTAGTGGCGTCGTCTGCCACATTCAATTCAGAAGGTATCCACCTCCACTCGTTTACTTCGGTGGACGAAAGTATTTCGCTGATACGGAATCCGACATACTGATGGTACCGGCGTTGTTCCGATTGAAGCCATGACAGTACACACGCCGAATCTGACCACAAAAATCGTTGTGAAACTGGAATGCCGTGCATGGAAATAACACTGTTCAGGAGGCGAGTTCCCAGGACAGCGGCTTGAAGTTCCAGGCGTGGAATCGTCAACATTTTTAGTGGCGCCACTTTGGATTTCGCGCCAACGAGTGAGACTAAAGGGCCGTCTGGTCCTAGAACGCGGAAATAAACCGCACATGAATAAGCCTTCTCGCTAGCGTCCACGAATACGTGTACTTGAAGTGTGGAATACACATCCGCTTCAGCCTTGGGAAAGTAACAACGGGGAATCTGGACTGTGTTAAGCTGAGGCAGAAGACTGCTCCATTCGATCCACCGCAAGTTCAAGTCCTCGTTGATCTGGTCATCCCAATGTGCTCGAGAAGACCATATGTCCTGCATGAGGATTTTCCCGTGCACCAGGAAGAACGCAATCAGCCCAAGAGGATCAAAAAGGCTCATAACCACTCGAAGGACCTCTCGCTTAGTCGGAATATGACCCTCCTTGACAATATCCGCCAGATTGCTACGCATGGTTAGATCGTACGTGAAACAGTCACTTCCGGGATTCCACCTCATTCCTAGTACCGACTCAACACCTTCTGGCCTGTCCAGCGACAAGGACTTGTCGATCTCCTCGGATTCTGCTCCTACTCTTGCAGCTATCTCGGCGTCATTCGAGAGGAAGTTGCGCAGCTCGAACCCGCCTTTGCTATGTATCATCTTCACCTCCTTTCCGACCTTGATCGCTTCCTCGCGTCTAAGTAGTCATCCACGTAATGGTAATGGTTGATTGCGTACGCAGCCCGTGGATACTCTCCTGAAAACTCGCTAGCGTTGAGGTTTTTAACGTATTGGACTGAACAAGGGGAGCAGGTGGACCCGAACGTCGCAACATCCATCACGTACACGACGGGATCCTGGCTGACATCATTTCTCCACAGAAACCTCTGGAATTGGCGATCTTCTTCACGGATACGTATGCGGTGGAACATCTTCTTGATGTCGCCTGTCAATGCATCGCGGAACAGGCAAAGGTGGCTGAGTACTCCTGGTAGTGAGGACAGCATATCCGGTCCCTTCAAAAGAGCCGAATTGAGTGACACTCCTTGAACAGTTGCTTTTCCATCCCACGTCAGACGAACCTTGTTCGGCTTCTTTGGATTCTGATGCACACCTAATGGCAGATACCACGCTTGATTGAGGGGCGTCTGCGTTAACTCCTCTTTGGTGGCCACATGAGCATAGCCCTTCTCGACATACTGTCGAACTTGAAGACAGACATTTTCGTGTAACTCGGGTTTGTTGACGAGCTTTCTTTCCAGTGCACGAAGTCTGCGAGAAGCCATGCCTCGGCTATCCGGAAATCGCACATCATTGGTCTTCCATAAGAGGCCGGTTTCGAATCCGGTTGGGACTCTGCGAGTCGTTGTTTCTAACAGCATTCTGCTTCTTTTGTCCTCCTCTGATTCTAACAGGCGCGGTGGACCTGTGACGCCTGCACTCTCCAAGGTGAAGAAGTCGCGAACTAGTTCGTTGAGCTCTTGATCCGGATCGGTCCATCCTCCAAAATGAAACCCACAGATTACTGACATCGTTGGCGCCTGCGAACATCCGTAGATGCTCCATCCAAGCCGGCTTTTTGCCGCGATTGGGTCCTTCCATCCACCTTCCCTAATCTTCTGTGGCACAGTGAGTTTCAAATTGTCAAGACCGATGAGGATCTTAGGCGATACGTTCGAATAGTCTTGAAGTGGTAATCCTCGCAGGTACGGATATTTCTCCGCCAGGTTTCCGTAGTCCATTGATTGCGATGGAAGCAGCAGACTACCCACAGTCCGAGCGTCAGAAAGTAGGAACCTTTTGATTGATCCAGCGCCAGAAACCTCCATAGTGACTCGCCGGGATTTTGACTCGTTCCGCTTGATATTTCCGGTCCATTGTAGGCCAAGTGGTTCCATAGGACCTTCGACTCCAAGCTTCTCGGCGACGGTATTCTCTAGAAGAGTCAGCTGAGATCCTTCATCGATGAATGCGAAGACGTTGACCTGGCAGCCGTTTCCGTATAGAGTGACTGGAATGATTCTGAAGAGTGGACCACCCAGCGATTGGAATTCTCCCAAATGGTTGGTTAAAACAGCCACGTTTGTTGTCCCGTTGGTGGAGTGCAAAAGGGTATGATGCCGCATCCGGCAATCTCGTATTTCGCAACCTTTCCACGACTTACACGGCCACCTTCCATGCTGATTTAGGCACGTCCTGCATAACCCGTTCAGCTGCACCACTTTGAATCGCTCATCGATGTTCATCTGCTTGAATCTGGAACAATCCACGATTTTGTGTCCTTCCGCCTTGCACGCAACGCAGGTTTTCTTTGCCGTTCGTTCGTTAATACTGCTACTCGGGACATCTTTACTGGCAGGTGCAGAAGATTCAGAGTGTGCCTGCAGAAACGCTCGCTCCTTGGGCTTCAACTGATTAACTGTCTTGTTGAATTTTACAGGAACAAAGTCATCTGCAACCTCGTAGGCTAACTCTACCATTGTGGACATAAAGCAGCCGAAATCAGTAAGGTTTGCATGACGTAGTGAACTTTTATACGCCGCCCACTTCATGCGATAGTCGACCGGCAGCTTAGCAACCAGATCGTGAAGTAGGGATGGATTGTCCAGATGGGACTGCTCTCCTGAATTCCTTAAGTGTTCCACCAGACTGTCGACTGCTAATCCGAACTCGATGATACTGTTCAGATCGTTAATCCTGGGCGATGGCAACTGGCGAATACGTTCCGTCATTACACGAATCAGCGTACCTGGCCGACCATAACGCATTTCCAGCGTCCTAATCACGTGAGGTACACTGCTAGGGCAAAGCAATTTACTCCTCACAGTGTCGAGTGCTTCCCCTTTTAAGCAGCGTTGCAATCTGATAAGATTTTCGTCATCTGAGAAGCCGCAGGTAGTGGTCGAACGCTGAAAGTTGCTGAACCATAGTGGCCACTCCTCCGGTCTACCCGAAAATGGTGGGAGATCCTTACCCATGACCTGACGCGCCGCTAATTGCCGATTCGTTGGTCCGTCAAAATCCTCGACATCGAAAGCTACACGACGCCCACCGCCGGCCATTGGAACGCCAGTATTAGGTCTATTATTGGACCAACACTCCTCTTGACGGTTGTTAGACATACCCTGTGGACGAGTTTCTGTTTGCGCACGAACGTTAGAGTCCCTGAACCCGATGTTCCCTTCCGCCTGCCTGCCATCTTCCTCCAGGTTCATACCGGCCAACTGTTGTCTTACAACAGGAAAAGTTCCAGTTTGCGTCGGAAGAAAAACAGTTCTTATCGGCAAGTCACTGTTGTTCACAAGGGGAGTGCCAACGTTGGTCTTGGGAATAGCTGATGTGGCGCCATTGTATAGTCCTCTGGATTCTTCTTCAGTATTCACGGCTGGACGAACTGCTGACGTGGATTCCAAAGTTTTTCCCGCTGTCTGCTGTCCTGATATCTCCAGCCAATTCTCTACTTTCTCCCTCGAATCCGGAACACTTGTTATGCCGCTCGTAGCACTACTGCCACGTTCTGACATTTGCCGCACCAGTTTCACCTTCTCCTCCAACGATTGCTTCCTAATTGCCATCTGTTGCTTCCTATACTCCTGTTCTTCAGACATCTTCCATTCCAAAAATGCCTTTTCGTCCGCAAGCTTCTGTGCCTCAAATGCCCTTTGCTTCTCTTGCAATTCCTGCTCATGTTTCAACCGCAAATCTTTCAACTCCTTCTCCGCCGCTAACTCCTCTTCCTGGATACGTTGCTGTTCCTCCAGGACCTTCAGCTCCATAGCCATACGTGCACGCACACTGGATGTAACGCTTTTTTCACCAACTGTCTTCTTTGACTTCCTGGACGTCTTACTACCTACTGTAGACTTACCGCTCTTCTTAGACTCCTTCTCTGGAACTGCCAGCATCGACTGTCCGTTCGGTACCACATCGGACTTGGCTTGACCAGCAGAAACACCTTGGAGTTGCTCCGACACCTCAGCAGATTTAGCTCTCAGCAGAGGTACACAGATGGAACAATACCACTCACGATTCTTGACGCCAGCATCCACTTTCGCGCACGAATAATGAAACCATTTCTGGCATGAATCACAAGCAACCATATCATCGACTGAATCCGGTCGATTGCAAGTGGCACAGCTCCTTTCGCTTTGTGAATCATCCATGCCGGCTCCTGCCATTGCTGCTCTGGAACGCTCCAGTGTGATAAATTTCTAAAGGTTTTGTTACAACTGATTTTCTTAGCGCCCCACAGAACTCGTAGTTGTTGTTTGGGAACTGCTTTAGCTAGAATTTTTATTGCAATTTAGGATTTTACAATTTATAAATAATTCAATAGTGTTACTCACAAATTTATCAGTTTTGCCGTACTATTCTCCTTTAGGTTTTATCAAATTTAGGTTAAGTAGAAAGCTGTACATAGAAACAAATTCATTTAGTTAACAAATTATCGTGATAATAAAGTATTTCACTTACTGTATAGTTTTCACTGTTCACCAGAACCAATTGTACATAATAGTAATAAATTTAGGAACAAATTGATAGATTTAAGAACTTAATTTGCATGAATTATAGAAATTTTAGACCTGCATGTGTTCAATACTGCAATAGATCTTTTTGTTCGATTATGTTTACATTTTCTTCTCTTATCACTACTCCGCTGTAGAGGGTTCATTCCCGTCTGCCGACACATATGCCGACACGCCTTCACTTCCCTGTGGTAAATCTTGATGATGTAGCGCCGGGGGGCTCTC
The DNA here is from genome assembly GCF_002204515.2 of Aedes aegypti. Lineage (NCBI taxonomy): Eukaryota > Metazoa > Arthropoda > Insecta > Diptera > Culicidae > Aedes > Aedes aegypti. The sequence continues at coordinate 149,157,609 of NC_035108.1, forward strand.
GTCGTCACACCAAGGAATTTTGGTATTCCTTCGGAACCAAATGACCTTGAAGGTTTTAAAATAATTCATGGTCCCCAAGTGGATTTGATATTTTTTCTGAAATAATACTCAGAGAAAAAAACAATTTGAAATAATAACAATATTTGTTGTTGACCAAAACTAAAAGTTGTTTAAAAATAGGAAATTGTTCTTTCAAAGATTTTAATTGCATTGAAACAAACATGGTGTTTGGTTGCTTTAACAAAAGGATTTGAGAAATAACTAAGTTTTTTTTTTTTGTTATTTCACCCAGTTATTTATTATAGTTGTTTTAAATAACACATTAGGTTGTTTTAAGCATGATCGGTTTATTGAATTTCGTTTATTTTATAAACGCTGACACGTTAATACTTTCATTGGACGTTTTTTTTTTAAATTTATATTTGTTTTATTTTGAGCAGGGTTATGTCCTTTGAAGGAAGCACTACACTAGACAACTAGACTAGCATGCAACGCCCAGTGCCACAGTCGGAATACGTTCATGAAGAAAAGTTTTCCGGACTGAAACAGGAATCGAACCCACACTTTCTGCTCATAACATATTTAAGTGGAACTTTTTCCATTCCATTTGTGTAAAACTAGCTCAGATTTCCAATAATGCAAAAACTTTTGAAATCGGTGGTTGTGAACACCATGAAAATTCAGTTTTTCCGATATAATCCAATATGGCGGACAAATCCAATATAGCCTGACGATTTCAATAGATGATTTGATTTTTCTATTTGTGATATTCATGATCTGTCCGGAATTCGAATCAAAATGTTCGGAATATGAGGCAAAAGAGAGGAAGCGTCCGGAATAAGAATCATGAAACGAAATAAGAATCATGCGGAACCGAAATCTTCACCCACCATTCGAAAGTTAAGTATTTTGAAGGTTCGATAACGCGAAGAAATCATACAGAATGGTTTATTTTATAAACTTTTTGATGATTTATGCTTCACTAAGGCCTTAAGTGTCCGTAAAATAAATCAAAACGATATTATTCATCGCTTCGGCTTCCATTGACCTGCTAATTCTCAGTAAAACAGGGACCATAAGGGGAAAGAGTTTGACAAGGCGGATTGAATTTTACATAGTTTGCTAGGTGAAACTTTCATATAACCATGAAAAAGAGGGCTAAGATGTATGTCCAATAAAGTTATAGAAAAAAACTAATTCGGGAGCAGTAATCTGGGAAGTTTTAAAATGCCCATGCCCAAGGAGGGCAATGTATTGTTCTAATTCTAAATAAGTAGCTCGTTCAAACTTTGTATATCATAATACTCCGTGATCCTCATGGAAATGTCTCCTACTGGATGACTTCGTTTTAGTTTTGAACATGCTGCTGCTTTCATCCTAAAACAGCAAACAGTGGAAATTAAATGAAAAACTAGCAAATATATTTCGGGGGTGAGCCATCTCGTATGAAGATGTTTCGCATAAGGACGTTTGGCATAATGGATGTTTCGCATTGAGCAATTTCATACAAGAACAAATAGCATTTTAAAGAAGCCATATAATTCTCACTATGTCAAGTATCCATTATGCCAAACGTCCTTATGCGAAACGTACCACCCCCAGAAACGGCTTTCAATATGGCGTTTACCATACCTCTTCTCACGTCTTTCCCCTTTACCCTGCGTTTGGTTCGAGTAAAATTATGTATCACTTCGTTTTTGAGTATTTTCACACAGAAAACAAAAACAACATGAATATTTTCACAGTAATGATTGATCATCATTTTTTTCCATCACTATGACCAAAAAGAAAAAAACAAAGAAAAGCCTCGAAAAAAGCGTTCAACTGCTATAAAAAACAACTCAGACATCACTAATACTTAATTATACTAATACGCTAATACTTATGTAGGTATTTTATTCGGCTCTGCTTTATAATGTCTTATAACAATATACATTGTTGATTGCCTTTACAACTGTCACAATGAACAACCAATAATTTGTTTATTTCGAATCCAGTTTGGTTGAGTTTCACTGGAAAACAATAAAAAAATATAACCTAAAGATTTAGTTTGATTTAAGCTATGTACATTGTATATTCAAACAAAATTTTGTTTTGGCATATTTCAAATTTGGATTTTGATTGAAATCAACTAAAATTTGTATGTTTTTAATATAATTTTTCTCCGTATTTGATTGTGTGACGCTAGCTTTGATCTAGCCTTGAGCTTCTGATTATTTCCTGTTGAACTCAGACACCGTCAATATGGCTTTGCTAGTTGTTGGCGATATCAGAAGGTTGAAGAAGGTCCATTCTTTGCTAGGTTTTTGGTGAATAGTAAAAACAATCAGACAGAGAAAAAAAACAATTTCAAGTATCAAAGCTAACAATGTAGCACTTCTCATTCAATCCGAGCAATATTCAAAGCGAATCCCATTTATCGCCCAAACACATAAAGCCCCACACATCGTAAAGCCCTCCATTGAAACAGGATTGAATGAACCGCAAAACAAAACACACATCCCTACGACAGAAATAAATCCTCGTACAGCGAAGCCATCAAATTCTATCACATGTGCCCGTTATGTTGAATCGTACTGAATGGCAATGGTCGAAAATTGACTTCTCTTATCGAGTGACCACTAGAAACGGCATACTAACATTTTTCTGAGTTGTACTGTTCTGAAAGTGGATTGCCTCTGAAAAATGTAAGAAATATTTTCCACCAAGGCGTTTTGCATTAGTTTGCTTATCTAAACGAAGTCCTTGGAACTTTATGTATTATGCATGTTGACACTTGTACATATGGCTTCAAAAGTGCATGCGTCATTACCTCGAAGAGACGTCCGTTTGCCTTGAAGAGACATCTGCATCCACGCTTAAAATCGCTCACACTAAATTGTGTTCTTATAAAAAGAACTGAACATTCATGAGAAATAAAAAGAAAATAATCAGTCGAGATCCATGACTATTCTCACTTAAATAATCTTGCATCCAATATATTTCACGAATCATTTGTTTCAAATTGAATTCTTGAGTTTTTTTTTCAATCAGGCATTCTTATATTGAAAATATATATATTTAGGCTCCTTTTTAGTTTTACATGTACATATCGTGTAAAAATGTAACACATTTCACAAACAATGTAGATCGTGATTTTTTGAAAAATGATGCTAAATAAAGGTTTCTCTTTAGAACTTAAATACAACTTAAATAAAACAAAATGTTAAGTGTTGTTGGTTGGTACCATCACCCATCTCAAGTATACTGACAGCCCAGGCACTTTTGACTGAAGACCAACCAGTTCCATCTCCGTGTTCAGAATCCACTGCATATCCATCCCTTCATCGCCCTTCGCCATGGCAAGGGATTTATTTTTATCTTCTGTAGCACTCTCTGTTTGCCCATTTATCCACTCTTGGCACTCGAACGAAAGCCTTCTTCCCGATCGGAAGAAAGAAGCAAACCTAGAACAACCACATACCAGGATAAGCTTGTAATACCTCGACTTAATTTTCACTTGCATTATATAAGTAATAATTAAGACCTGATGAATAAAATGGAAGGAACTAAATAATTTACAGCTCTCTTGAAAATATTTTGAAACATATTGTCATGCACTTAGTATTAAGATACTTCAATTTGTTATAACCCAGGTGTTATCCATCCGTGGCTACAAAGCAAAATAATGCTGAAAATGTCTGGGTTCAAATCCCGGAAGGCTCATATCTCGCGGAACATTACTAAAGGACCTATCTAACATTGAGAGGCTCTCTTTGTTTACTTTCTCTTTCATTAATAACTGAATCACATTAACCTCTTCTGTTGCGTTTTTTGTATGAAACGCTAGTCAAGGAAATTGACTTTCGATCTATAGTGAAAAACTTCCCAAAATCTTTAGTATTCCACTGTTATAATCGAAAGAGAACGAGAGAGGAGAGAATCTCTCATTTGTACATAGGTCCTTTAGTAATGTTCCGCGAGATATGAATGCTAAGCTGAGAAGCAGGCTCTGACCCAGTGGAGACTTAATGCCAAGAAGAAGAATAAGAAGCATTTTCCATAGAAATTCATGGAATTGATTTTTTTTTGTATTTTGTCTTTTATTACTTATTTTGAAGAACACACTATTGTATGCTGCTATCAAATTTTAATACCGTGATATGGTATTCGTTTGCCACACATTTTTGTTCGGGTTCTGGTGTGATTGTCATGTGTATTGCCGAGGGCTCCATCAGGGGAACCAATTTTCCTCGCGATGAATATTTAATCAAAGCCTTTCTGTGCTGCTTTTCCTGACTGCAAAGGAAAAAAAAAACAATGTTCGGTTGGACGGATTATTTCCAAATCCTATGCGTCGTCGTCGCCGTCATCGTTGAAGTCCCGTCAGTTGGTATTATCAGGAATATTCAACCCGTCAGAGTTTCGGGAATAAAACAGCCATTAGCGCTGAAGTGACATTTTGTTTCGCTTCAAATGGCGTAATGCACATTTCTAAATGGTCGAGCTTTCAAAATGGCACGGACAACTTGTGATATCAAGGCACGCGAACATGATGAGCTGCAAACATGGTGGTAGCCTTTTCCCTTCTAGACTGATTAGCAGGGCTGTATTGGGGTTCGGTATTGTGTTTATGAAAAAGTATTTTTTAGTTTCCTTACTACTAGCTTTTCAAACATTTCATCCACATATTAACCAGTGTTTGTGTTTTTCTTCTACTCTCTGGAGTTACGTCCCTACTAGAAAAAAGCCGGTTTTCAACAAAGTGTTTTTTTATTATTATTTAATTTCTTCTATCAAGGTTTTTTTTTGCTGGGTAACACTATCATTCTAATTAGGTGAAACGAAATTAAGTTTTTGTTAACGTTGTGTGTACAACATATAATATTTCATTTTCTGTAGCAGTTCAGAGTTTTTACAGGTGAGTTGATGTCATCTGCCTATTATTATTATATAAGAGTAAGAAAAACGACATCAAATAACTTCACTTAACTTAACCCAAATATATAAAGCATTTTTCGTGACAATAGAAGATTGCAACAGTTTTTGTCTCTAATTATTAATAATTTTATTCGACATTTGTTCCAATGCTTCAACATTGGGTATTCTATGTAACTCATTGGTACTATACCAGGGAGGGAGCTTCAGAATTATTTTCAAAAATTTATTTTCAATCCTCTGCAGAGCTTTCTTCTTAGTATTAAAACAGCTAGTCCATATTGGCACAGCATACAACATGGCTGGCCTGAAAATTTGTTTAAAGATCAGAAGCCTGTACTTCAGACAAAGTTTTGAATTTCTGTTAATAGATGGATTAAACATTTTACATATTTATTACATAAGGCTTGATTTCCTTCCATGTGGTTTTTGAAAGTTAAATTTGTGTCTATTATGAGTCCTAAATACTTAACTTCATCAAACCAATTTATTGGAACCCCTTTCGTCGTGACAACATGTCTACTTCAAGGTTTCAAATAAACGCGCTCTTAGTTTGTGTGGGAATATTTAAAGTTTTCGAATCATTAGGAGAAATCTTCCATTTTTGTAAGTATGAATAAAAATAGCCAAACTTTCTTGCAGTCTATTGCAGATGACACGCAACCTTCGCTCTTTGCCGACTAAATAGGAACCATAAAGAGGCCAAAAAGAGTCAAACTGTAATAAAAAAAGAAACCTAACAGGAATCAGCAGAAAAAAAGTGGTCCAACCAGACATTTCTCTAAAAAAAATTCTAAAACTTTTTTTGAAAATTTCTCCAGACATTACAAATTTCTTTATGTTAGATAGCTTTACATGAGAGATTTTCATTTTTCTTCAGGTTTTTATTTAGTGATTATATCCCATGAAAACTCCCCGAAAAATTTGTTTTGGATATCTTAAAATAAAACCTGGATTTTTCCTTAAAATGCCACAAGAAACCTCAGGGCTTCAATCAGAAATCCCCTCATATATTATTTCAGATATATTTTTCAACAAATTCCTTAGTCCTCCAAGATTTCATTCAGTGATTCTTTTGATTTCTTTGTCTGAAGATTCCATTGGAAATTCCTTCAATAATTCTAAGAGATTTCTCAAGGGAGTTATCATTTTTTTTCCAACTTTCTTCCAGGAGTTTTTCATGCATTTCTCCAAGAAAATGTGAATGAAATTTTTCAGAAAGCTGAGAAACTGTAAAAATAATCCTGACGTATTCCTAAAGCAAATCTTAGGGTAACTTCAGTTATAAAATTTGTATGTTTACCCTTGATGAATAAGGTTTTCTAAAAACATAGGATGAAATTCCTAAAAAATGTGTAAGAATGATCGGATGATTTCTTGTAAACGAAATTGCTGTAGTGTGACCTGACGTGAGAACATAAATGAAATTTCTAAAAAAAATGATTTTAAAAAAATCAATATAAATTGTTTTAAAGAACTCCGGTAATCGTTGGATGAAATGCTGGAGAAAATTCTAGATAAACTAAATCAGGCCTGCCCAACCTTTTTGGCTCTTTTTCGACATAAATGGTAAGTGCGATCGCAAGAGTAAACCAATATGAACAAAATTAGTCTCAAATGAAAGCTTTGTAGTATATCTGTCTAATCTATACTGAAAATTTTAAATTTATTTCAAACTCTTCGCTAACGATGCAAGCAACGCGAAAAATCCGTCCGACCCGCGGGCCGGACCATTTTTTGAACCTAATTGCATCGGTAGCAAAGAGTTTGATATAAATTTTAATTTTTCAGCATAGATTAGACAGATATACTAAAAAGCTTTCATTTAAGACTAATTTTGTTCATATTGGTTTATTATTGCGAACTCATCAACCATTTATGTCGGGAAAATGCAAAAAAGGTTGGGCAGGCCTGAACTAAATAATAAAACACGGCTCGAATTTAAGGAATTACTTGAAATGTTCTTAGGAGATTCACTCGAATGACATCTTGAGGAATTTTTAGGGCAATTCATTGAAACAAACGTAGATGAAATGGCTTAAAAATTCATGTCAGGATTTATTTATTTATCACCGTCTTGAATTAAAAATAAATTCCCCAGACTGTATCTTACTCTAAGTTCCTTATTCTATTTTTAAAAACAAACTTTGAAATATTGAAGTCGAACACAACACTCACATTATTGAACGCACGAAAACATTTATCTAGAGGGTTGTGAAAACCGTATGAAGTCCTATGGCGTCTAACAAAAAGCAGATTACGTTCACGTAGTTGACGAGACGGAGCATACAGGGACACATTTTCCAACAGCGACGGACAATTGACATTTCCTACAATCAGATCGAAAACAAGCAGTCTCTGTAGTTTTGTACGTCTGGCAGAGAGCGTTTCCAAAGCGATGAGGTTATACCGGCTTCTGTAATCCGGCAGATCAGTTGGATTTGCCCAAGGCAACTGGCGAAGAGTGAACCGAACGAAGCTACGTTGAACTCTTTCCATTCGGATGATCTGCGTAGTATGATGTGGAGACCGCACACAGACGGCATATTCCAGAACGCTTCGAACTAGCGCACAGTACAACGACTTCAAAGCGTAGATATCCTGAAAATGTTTCGTACTACGTCGAATAAATCCGAGGGCAGCGAATCCTTTGGCAGTGGCGATGCTGATATGTTCGTTGGATTGCAGTTTATAATCGATTATGACACCAAGGTCGCGGATGGATTCAACGCGCTCCAAGATATCTGGGCCCACCAAATATTCAAAGTCGATTCGGGACTGGCGTCGGGTGAAAGAAATTTGTTTACACTTCTTGATGTTCAGCTCCATTCCATTTTCAACGCACCACAGCTGAATCTCGTTAATATCGGCTTGAATAGCACAGCAGTCGAGAAGGGACGAAATGGTTCTGTAAATTTTCAGATCGTCGGCAAACAGCACTTTTGGTGATTTAAGCCGGAAGCAGAGATCATTCACGAACAGCACGAAAATCAGTGGCCCGAGGACGCTACCTTGAGGCACGCCAGATGTAATAGCGAAGTTTCGAGATTTTGCTCCGTTTACTTTGACGAACGCCTCACGGTTTGTCAGATATGAATGGAGCCAATCAGTAATCCAGCGTGGAAATCCCAGATGGTTCAGCTTCGCAACAGCGAGATCATGTGGAACTCTGTCGAAAGCTTTGGAGAAGTCGAAATAGATGGCATCAACTTGTTGTCTGTTCTCGAGGGCCGTCGATACGAAATCAGTGAACAACATCAGATTCGTAGTGGTTGATCGCTTTTTAACAAAACCGTGTTGCGAATCTGAAATTAACGGTTGAGCAGCTGCATACAGAGCGTTATGAACTAAGCTTTCGAAGACTTTAGCCACGCAGCACAGAATGGAAACGCCGCGGTAGTTCTCGGCAATCTGATTGGAACCAGATTTGAAAATCGGACTTATTGAAGCTACTTTCCACAGCTGCGGAAAAGTGCCGTCACGGAGCGATCTGTTGAAAATAATGCATAAAGGCAATTGCAGAGATGCGGAACATTCTTTTAGGAACACTGGAGGAAGATTGTCGGTTCCTGGTCCTTTGGAAATATCAAGTTCATTCAAGGCTGATGAAACATCGTGTTGAGTTAATTCTAACAGCGGGAAGTTAATATCAAACACAGGAGACTGCCTGAGGTTATCGGGAATAAACGGTGGCGAGCTGTTACGGTAAACGTTTTCGAAGCAATCTGCAAACATGTCAGCTAATGTTTCAGGAGAGTTAGCGGAACAATTATTGTGTGTCACCTCAGCTGGTATCCGATTTAAGCGTTTGCGGTTACGAATAAAGTTCCAGAACGAAGAGGGGTCTTGTTTAGCAGTCGTCTCCAGTCGTGAAATATAGGCCCGAAATGCTTCCGTTTGGCATTCGTTATACCGATTTTCTATTGAACGGAGATTGTCATAATTAACAACCGTTCTTGTCCGAAAATAACGCCTACGAGACTTCCGGAGGACATTCCGTAAGTTCTGTAATTCGGAAGTCCACCAAGGGTACTTGGTTGGCATCTACGACGTCTTCGCGGTACATTTTCGCTGAGAATCTCATTCAGAGTATCATAGAACATACGTACCGTCTCATCTGTTGTCTTACCGTGAAACAGCGTAGTCCAATCGATGGAGGAGATGGCGGTGTTGAGATCCGCGAAGTTGCAGTGACGAAAATCGTAGTCATGTGTTTGATTCGAATCCATAACGTACTGCGATTGATAATCTTCTGCGTTGATTCGAAGAACGAACGGCATATGGAGGTTGTCAATCCTGAGGAGAGGTGCCAGCGGTTTGATTAACTCAACATCACCATCGTTGACGAATGCCAAATCGAGTATTCGGCCGTTCGTGTTTTGCAAGCTATTGATTTGGTGCAATCCCGAAGCTACCATCGTTTCAACTAGGACGACTTCTTGTTCGGATGATGCGTTAGAGGGCAGCAATGCGTTAATATCGTCGTCGATTTCCCAGCTTAGACGAGGAAGATTATAATCGCCCACGACGATGATCGTATCTACTTCCGACATGCCTTCACATATGCACTGGATTGCTGAGGAGTGTGCAGAGTAGAGAGTGACATGCGAGTTGGGACGTAGATAAATGCAGCATACATAGATCGACGACTTCTGGAGTTCAATGCATACAACAGCCTGTTCGAGGTTCTCGCAGTTTTGCAATGCCACAGACTTGCAGTTGAGAGAGGCTTTAACCGCAATTAAAACTCCGCCACCACGTTGAAGGTCACTGCTGGCCGAACTCCGATCACAACGAAATATGCAATAGCCTGTAGCGAGTTCCGAATTGGATATATTTGAGTGCAGCCATGTTTCTGTGAGGACCACGATATCATAGTCGCATGACGAAAGCCTCAAGAACAACTCGTTTGTTTTAGTACGGATGCCTCTGGCGTTCTGATAATACAACGTCAGATAATTCGGAGATGAGTTTGCCGAGCAAGATGGACGACTTTGGAGTACGGACTGATGTTCTTCTACGTAGACAACTGAAGAGCGATTTGTGGCTGCATTACTGCTCCCGGATCTAAGCGCAGCGCTGGTCTCCAAAAATTCCGAACATTGCTATTGAGGTCGATAAACTCACGGAATTGTATCCCCTCTGGCCAGGTAGCAGGATCCATAGCCTTTGATTTGAGATCCTTGTGTACACCAACCTTGAAGGATACAAACGACAACATCGAAAGCGGTTTTCCTCTAGGTACCAACGATTTCACAACAACGTCGGCAGTCTGTAGTCGATCCTGAGCAAGACACTGAACATCACTTTCAGACACTTCGGGTGATATTTTTGTTAAATACACCCAGAACTTATTGTCAGCATTCGCCGCCAGTCCTTCTGATGTACTCCCAGCTGATTGGCCGGTGCCACAGAATATTTTCGATGGTTGCTCCGAAGATTGTGCGGATTCTTCATCACGAGTTCGCTTGGGTGTGTTCCGATCCCTGAACTGGAAACGACGTGGGACTGGTGAAAGAATAGCAGGAGACAATTTGTTGAATCCTCCTTGGATCTCTTGTTTCAACTCGGCCAAAAGGCTATTTTTAATTTCCGCCTTCAAATCTTCAACCACCTTCTGGTATGCATCTCGAAGTTCTAGAGAAGCTGCATGCGTTGATGTCATAGCATTCTTGAAACGAGCACTTTTCATAATTTCGCAACATCCCTTGCAAAGCCAGAAGACTAAAGCATTTCCGCAAATATCCTTATATAACGACTCCGACAAGTGGACGCATTTGTAATGGAAATTTGCCTTACAGAAGCCACTGCACACCACTTCAGACGAGGTCATGCTTACTGCGCAGCTGTTGCAAATTTCCATAATGTCAACTGTCAATTTAAAAACACGTAATCGAATTTCAAGCGTCACTCAAGCGTTACAGCGTTATCGATGTTAGCCGCTTAACTGGCAACACTGCCAGTGACAGATGCGAAAATGACTGCACTCACACAAATGTCGGTTCTTGGAATGGTTGACGGCACAATGTTTGTTTACCTTCGTCGATCGTTGAATATTGGAAAAAAAAAAATCTGTGATCGAATTTTATCAAAAACTCTAAAATTAACCTTTGCGGGGTTTCTTGAAAGAAATTCTGTGGAGAGCTTGGACAAGTTAACTTCCTGACCTTCTGGATAAAAGGTAAATAGGCAGCTATGAAAGTATATTTACCAAGCTGGGTTTCAACAGAAACACCTAAAGTTTCAAAAACATTACTTTCAAATGACGAGAACAGTTGATGTTTTATACGCCTATGAATGATGATTGCAACTCACCCACATGCCCCATCAAGTCGATCATTACGATAAACAAAAAAGCTAGGATCTCTTTTGAGTTTAGATCCAGGTTTCAAATACGTTTAAGTAATAACTGCTATATGCACTAGAGTGATGCAAATTTTGAAATTTTTGCTCCCCTCTGCTTAAACGATTTTTATTATGGTAAATAGCATCCTTCCAAAGTTTAAAGTGATTTGGAAGTAATTTGACTGTGCACACGCCATTTGAAGTATATATGGAGATTACTGTGGAAAACGCCAACCTTTTGTGTTCAGCCCTCTATCTCTTCGTCATAATAATCTATGGAAAAGTGCACACACTCTTCTCATTTGATATTTTTCCAGCTACAACTTTGCCGAAGACCACATTTTGATTGGACGTAGGGAAAAATTGTTATTCATCATCATAAAGTGGGTTTGCATGTGGAATGCTTCATCAACTGTTCGGCAGGCAACAGTGGAGCTCCTGGCGGGAAGAATAGATCAAAGTAATCCAGGCTACTACACTGAGGCAAAAATACTTAGGTTTTCCATAAATCAAGACTTATGAACCAGCCAAATGATGGTTTCATTGCAGGCTTAAACATTTCGAAAATGGGATCATAAGTTTCATAAGTGAGAGCTTTGAATTCTTTAACAACAATTACTTGAAATAATTATCATAGCAATCGCTAGAAGAACTACTCCGCTTTCGATGTTGGCTACAAGCTAATCGGAAACTGATCACATGTCATCAAAAACATGTGCACGCCTGAAATATAAGGCGAACATCATAGTTCGATTTGAGTTATTATCATTGTGTTTATTACCGAATTTCATTGATTGACTTATGAAATTCATTACTGGAATTCTTCACCAAAATCATAAGTTAAACTTACACATTTCAACAATAATCGTTGTGGCGCCAAATCATTATTATTCCTTAAGAAATCATTAAGTTTTTTTGCCTCAGTGTATGTTCTACTGCAAAAAGCAGTGTTGCTCTGCAAGTAATTGAATGATCATCTCAGCATGATTTAGACTTTGTTATCAATAATAACAAGTAATCCTTACGTCCTATTAAAATATGGTCTTGGGCAAAGTTGTAGCTGGGAAGATTTCACATGAGAAGAGTCTGTTCACTTTTCCATAGATTATTATGACGAGAAGTTACAGGACTGAACACAAAAGGTTTGCCTTTTCCATAGTAATTTCCATATAAATTTCAAACGGCGTGTGCACAGTCAAATTTCTTACAGATCATTACAAATTTTGGGAGAATGATTTTAATCATAATTGACACCATTTAAGCATAGGGGAGCAAAAACTTCAAAATTTGCATCAGTCTAATATGCACGTTATTAGCTGTAAGAAAATTAAACAGCTCGTCCTCTTTACCATTCAAAGAACTAGTATTCCAATTTAAAATATTTAAATTATTATATATTGGATCCATTAGAAGAACGTAAATCAATAATAATTTGATCAGTAAATTTTACACCAACTTGGACTGCTTCAGTCATATTGGTGGGTTCGAACATTGCATCAATCATTAGATTCAATAGTTCAGTTAGAAAACTAAAATCAGAGGCAATTATAGCACTTGAAGTGGCTACATTATCTGATGATTTCTCGTTAGAACTTTTGGTAGACGAAGAGGCGGAGTAGAAGTTACCAGTGGTGGCAGGTTTTTTTTTTCATTTGATTTGAAACAATTAGAATTGCCTATTTGCCTTGTAGTATGAAAAGGTGAGGAGTTCAAATCACCTGTTTCGATATCGGCAAAGGATTTGCATGGGTAGATACATTCGAAATCAAAAGATTCGAACGGCTACCCAACGGATTAAAATTAGTTTGTGAATGAGCATGATTATGATCTACCTGATGGATATGATTCCTAATCACTCTACCAGGCAAATTCCGGAAACGACCGTTATCGTAACGGATATTACTGTTCATCTGCCTGGCACGAGCCTCGACGACTCGCTTACGCGAAGGGCAAGCCCAAAAATTTGACTTATGATTGCCCCCGCAATTCGAGCATATGAACTTGGCGTGAAAAGAACCTCCGCATATCATGCATTTAGCATCCATGCGACAATTTTTCGTATCATGACCCCACTTTTGGCACCGACGACACTGAGTGGGGTTCTGGAAATTCCCTCCAGGTTTCTGGAAATGTTCCCATGTCACACGGACATCAAACATAAGTCTAGCTTTTTCTGAACCTCTCATATTATTTAGATTTTTTTTTGTGCAAGTGAACCAAATAATATTCTTGAGAAATCCCTCTCCGAACAATGCCAGATTGGGTTCTCTTTTTCATAATGATCACCTGGACTGGGGAAATCCAAGTAAATCATTAATTTCATTTTTGATCTCTTCAGGTGACTCATAGTCACTTGAGAGACCTTTCAAGACGACTTTGAACGAACGTTTCGGAACAACTGACCACGATTGGCGGCAATCTTTGCTTCCTCACTTGAATCAAAGAGCCTGGGGTAGAGACTGCTTCGATTTGGTGTTCGGAAAATTTGTCTAGAGCATCGAACTGGTTGCTAATTTCGATATAATTATCAACATTATTCATTTCACCCTTGGAAGAAAAGTTCGCATTCCGGAGAAATGTCCTTTCTTCCATTCTTGCCACGTTAAGTGACAGTTTTAAATCCCACTTTTATGGAATTCAGAGATTCACCCTTCCTTCTGTTTGTAGTTGCAATCATGTTTAGTGAATAAACTACAGAAGACGTGACCTTCTAAGAGATTTTTTTTTTCCCAAGAAGGTGTCCAAGAAGGATTACCACCGCATGCTTTCGCCAACGGATCCAACGAAAAATCGAAGGCACGGGTCCCAACAAGGATCGTAAAGGGATCAATAGTACAAAAAAAATAGTAGTGACAAGTACTGTTTTAGTAGCACTGAAAAATACCATTTTTAGTTTATCACTGAAAAATACTGTTTCTTAGCACTGAGAAATACTGTTTCATTGCTTTAGGTAGTTTTTAAAAACTTTCAAGAGCAGAGAAAATTCGTGTACGCACATCGTAATTTTCAGTTTTAAAGAGACATCTCGATCCAATCCTGTACTCTCACGTCTGCAATATGAACCAAAGCTATCGGTTGACGACCTCAAAGCCGCGGCTGCACCTGGAAATGAGCGGTAGGTAAATAACGAGCCGACACCGCAACGCAACCCGCGAATTGCGAGGTATGTTTAATGCAGAGAATGAGGGTGGATTTTTTGCTATTTCAATGTTTCATATTTAACTTTTCTACTAGTAGGCTCCAGCCTAGCTACCTTGCGAACTTCCTGCTGACGGGTGGCTGCCTGTTTTCATTCCGTGCCAACAATAATCGCGATTGTTTCCATTGTCATCGACCAGACAAATGGCGGCGATGCAAATCATTTCGGTGATTGTTGGAAGGTATTGTTCACCGGTGGCGTGATTATTCGTGTTTGGTGACTTGACTTGATTAGATTTACCCGATGACAAGATTTGGGACAATTTACCACAGCTTGATATATTTTTGATTTTTCATTTGGATGTCAATTGTATAGTTTGACATTAATGGATAAACTACTGTAATTAACTTGGTATTTATGAAGTTTATTAAATTTTATTATTCGCATAAATAGTTAAGAATTCATCAAGCATATTCGGATTCCAGGACCCTACACACTTAGAATACATTGCAGTATCCTGTAAAACAAATCATAGAATTTGAATTAACAAAATACAACAAAAATACAAATTTCCTTCCTTTGAAATATAATACTTTATGAACGAAATCCGTGAAAATAAACAAATTTACTGTAATCCTGTAAATACTAACGAACAGATCGGTAATACTATTATTTTCACCGAACTTCTGTGAAATTATTTGACAGCCATAGGCTCAAATTTGGCGATGACACTAATATCCAAATAGGCGGGAAACGTGCCTCTAGAACTCTGCCCATAACTGCATAACAGTCACATTCGACATTTTTGACAAAATGGAGTTAATACCATGGAGAGTCATCTAATGATAAATACTTTTGATCAACTTAATGAAATCTGTGAGATTGTTCTAGAAAATTCGAAAAAAATACCAAGTTGTTTTGTCACATTGGTAATTATAACCGCATAACAGTCACATTGAGATCAATAATGTGCCTCGCAATGTAATAGCAATGTAATTTCTATCAGAATTATTTTCTGACTATTCACCTAGTATATTATATGAGTTGTACAAAATATCAGCCTCAACTAAGCACTTTTGAGTTCCTGGTAATTTTTTGAAATTTTAGTTTCGTCCCATACTGCAATGAAATGCACACTTGGTATTCCATTTACTCAGTGCCTACTTTTGTCGAATGTTACAAATATGCAGTTATGGGCAGAACTGGCCGTCTGATATCTGATCTACTGACAGCAATGAACAATTTTATTCTTAAATGTGTTCTGCGAGCCGAAACTCTGAGAGCTACTGGCCTAGTTGGGAGCAGTCAAGGCCACACCAACCATCGTTGATTTTTTGTAACATACCGTTTTGATTCATATTACGGACACTTAAGGCCTCGGCGAAGTATAACCCAACATAGAGCATACAAAATAAATCATTCTGTATGATTCCTTAGCGTTATCGAGCGTCGGAAGTCCTCAACTTTTTTTTTTTTTTTTACCAATTCATTTATTTAAGGCTCTATCGCGTTTAACGCTTTACGGAGCCGAGATTCATTTTTGTACTTTTTTACAATTGTTTAACTTCTTAAGTACCAAGTTTAGTCCGGGTTGGAGCCAGGGTACTCGTGGCAACTCGAGGTTAGTGGTCACAAATATTTTTAGGAAGGGCTAGGTTGGGATTGGGTTACAGGGTTCTTTGCAGCACATCCGGGTGGTATTTCATGGTTGCTCGTTTGTCGTATCATGGCGTATACCAACTTCATGTGGGTTTTCGATTGCCGGATGGCCAGGAACATCAATCCAACACAAATGGGACATAACACAGAGAGAAAAAAAAAAACTGGGGAAGAGAACACAAGAGAATTAAACTTTTATACAACACAAGCGAAGATAATCGTAAATCGACAACATGTAGACGAGATCGCGGGAGCCCAACACATCTCTAACTGAAACATAGGGTTGTCTACCTCGGGCCACAAGGGTATCCATAAGTTGTGCTCTGGAGGCGTCCATATCCGGGCACTGCCAAACTACGTGATCGATGTCATCATAACCGGAACCACACCTATTACATATATTGCTCAGCGCGAGGTTGATCCTGTGCAAATGTGCGTCTAGCGAGTAATGGTTGGACATAAGTCTTGACATCACGCGAATGAAATCTCGACTTACATCCCAACCTTTCCACCACGCTCGCAAGGAAACTCTAGGGATTATGGAATGTAACCACCGTCCCAGTTGGTCATTTAGCCAGTCGCTTTGCCAACCGTGAAGAGAACTTTGACGTACTAAATGAAACAATTCATCGTGTGAAATTCTTCTATCATATATCTCACCTTCCTCAGCGCCCACCTTTGCGAGAGAGTCCGCCTTCTCATTGCCATAAATTAAGCAATGTGAGGGGACCCATACAAAGGTAATCTTATATGATCTTTCGACCAGTGCACACATCTGCTCTCTTATTTTTGTAAGAAAGTAAGATGCATGCTTTACAGGTTTCATCGATCGGAGTGCCTCAATAGAACTGAGACTATCCGAGAAGATGAAGAAGTGGTCTGCGGGCATGTTAGAGATCATCCCCAAAGCGAAGTTGATTGCTGCCAGCTCAGCAACATAAACCGTGCAAGGTTCCTGAAGTTTTCGGAAGGCGGAAGAGTTTTCATTGAAGACACCGAAGCCAGTGGATCCATTTATACGTGACCCGTCAGTGAAATATCTCCTGTAGGAATCGACATTCTGGAACTTTGCGTTGAAAATACGTGGAATAGTTATACATCGAAGTTGATCTGGAATTCCATGAATAGCTTGTTTCATGGACAGATCATATTCAACAGAGGAACTGTCATTGGTGAAGCGTACACGTGGAGGGTTATAACATGGAAGGCTAATGTCAGATGACATGTAGTAGAGATAAACTCTCATGAATTTTGACTGAGTGTTCAGTTTGAGCAATTCTTCGAAGTTTTCGATGACGAGTGTGTTGCTCACTCCACACTTAATAAGTATTCTTAGCGAGAGCTCCCAGAATCGGTTTTGTAGCGGTAAAACCCCTGCCAGAACCTCTAGGCTCGCATTATGTGTCGAGTGCATACACCCTAAGGCAATACGCAAACAACGATATTGAATTCGTTCCAATTTAATCAAGTGGCAGTTTGCTGCTGAGAGAAAACAGAAAGAGCCATACTCTAGAACAGAGAGAATGGTTGTTTTATAGAGTTTTATGAGGTCTTCCGGGTGAGCACCCCACCATGTTCCGGTAATTGTTCGTAGAAAATTGATCCTTTGTTGGCATTTTTCCGTTAAATACCTAATATGAGTTCGCCAAGTGCCTTTTGAATCAAACCAGACCCCAAGGTATTTTGAAGTCAAAGACTGGTCGATGTCTGTTCCCAAAAGCTTAAGCTTTAGTTGGGCAGGATTCCGCTTCCTTGAAAATACGACCAGTTGAGTTTTTTGCGGAGCAAACTCGATCCCTAAATTTCTAGCCCAAGTGGATAGATTATCAAGGGAATTTTGCAATGGTCTTTGCAAGATTTCCGCTCGTGGGCCCTTCATAGAAACCACAGCATCATCTGCAAGTTGTCTTAGCGTGCATGGTTCTTCCAAACAGTTGTCAATATCTTTAACATAAAAATTATAAAGCAAGGGACTCAGACATGAGCCTTGGGGAAGGCCCATATAGCTAATTCTGGAAGTTGTCAGTTGACCGAGAGTGAAGCTCATGTGTTTTTCTGACAACAGATTGTACAAGAAATTATTCAATATTCCAGGTAATCCACTATTGTGCAGGCTTTCTGACAATATTTCTATGGAAACTGAATCAAAAGCGCCCTTAATATCCAAGAAAACCGAAGCCAATTGCTCCTTGTCCGCAAGGGCTAGTTGAATATCTGATGAAAGCAACGCTAGACAATCGTTTGTTCCTTTGCCCTTGCGAAAGCCAAATTGTGTACTGGAAAGCATGTTGTTTGATTCGACCCAGTGATCGAGTCGGGATAGGATCATTTTTTCTAACAATTTCCTTAAACATGATAACATAGCGATCGGGCGGTACGAATTATGATCAGACGCTGGTTTCCCAGGCTTTTGAATAGCTATTACTTTGACCTGTCTCCATTCAGGTGGAACAATGTTGTGCTCCATGAATAAGTTGAACAGGTCAAGCAACCGTCTTTTAGCGATATCAGGGAGATTTTTAAGAAGATTGAACTTAATCATATCGCGTCCCGGAGAGGAGTTGTTTGATGAAAGAAGAGCCATAGAAAATTCCAGCATAGTGAATGGTCTGTCCAACGCATCGTCTCTCTGGGTTTCCCAGGATGGCGGTTGAGCTGGAACTGAGTCTGGACAGACCTTTTTCGCGAAGTTGAATATCCAACGATTGGAGTATTCGTCACTCTCATTTGAGGATGAGCGGTTTCGCATGTTGCGAGCCACTCTCCAAAGCGTCGTCATTGAAGTTTCTCGTGAGAGGCCATCGATGAAACGTCGCCAATAGCTACGCTTCTTCGCTTTAATAAGATTCTTCAGTCTTTTTTCGAGCTTCGAGTACTCTAAATAAAGTTCTGAGGTACCATATCTACGAAAAGCTTTAAAGGCATTGGATTTTTCTCGATACAACTGAGTGCATTCATCATCCCAACCAGGTGTGGCTGGTCGTCTTTTGAAGGATGCACTTGGAACTCGTTGCTTTTGGGATTCTAATGCACTTTTATAAATCAATTCTGTTAGGAATCGATACTCATCCAACGGTGGGAGAGTGTTGAATGATTCGATACCAAAGGTTACCGCTGATGCAAATTTTTGCCAATCGATATTCCTAGTGAGGTCAAAAGGAACCTGAATTGACTGTTCTGACCTTTCAAAATTATTTCTGATAGAAGTTATTATGGGCAAGTGATCACTACCATGGGGGTCATCGATCACCTTCCACATGCAATCGAATGATAGTGAACTTGATCCCAAAGACAGGTCAAGGCGGCTTTCTTTGCCATCGGATGAAATACGTGTCACTTCACCTGTGTTCAAAATGTTCAAGTTGAAATCGTCGCATAAGTCATAGAAAATAGCCGCTCTATAATCGTCATAAGATTCGCCCCATCCAGTACCATGTGAGTTCATATCACCCAGTATTAAAACTGGAGATGAGAGCATGGAGACTGCATTCCAGAGATGACGGCGGTTTATTGAAACTCTTGGAGGAATATAAACAGAAGCTACGCAAAGGTCTTTACCCTTTACGCTTATTTGGCAAGCAACGATTTCTATGCCTGGATGAGTCGGGATGGGGATTCTGTAGAATGAGTGGCACTTTTTGATCCCTAAAAGCACACCCCCGTAATTATCATCTCGATCCTGGCGTATAATGTTAAAATCGTAGAAGTTAAGATCATCTTCAGAAGAAAGCCATGTTTCACAGAGTGCAAATATATCACAATCGGAGTTGTGAAGCAAAAACTTAAATGTGTCTAATTTAGGTGTTAGACTATGACAGTTCCACTGTAGCACAGTGATCATATCTTGTACCTCACTCGATGAATTATCCATCGAAAGATATGATCGAAGCAAGGAGGGGCCACGAAATAGTCAATTCCCTGAGATACTCTTCTATTGCGGGGAGAAAAAGGTCGAGTATGCCTCTGAATGAGTCTGAAACTCCGAGGGCATTGCATATGCGATCCACAAGGGCCGTAAAAGTTATCAGTCCTCGCTTGGCCCCGGGGGTTTTCGAGGAAGAGCGAGGGACTTCAGTAGCTTTTTTCTTGCTATCTTGTCTAGAGCTTCTTTTTGAAGTATATTTAATCGGTGGAGGCGGGGGCGGCAGATCTTTGCTGCAACACGGAACGGAAGCATCAAAGACCTGTTTCTTCGGCAATTTCAAATTTGCCCCACCTCCTTTTGAATTAGGCAAACTTTTGAGGGAAGATTTCATTACCTTTCGGCGCAGTCCCGGAGAAGATTGAGACTTTCGTTTACCGGGTGCGTGTACCTCCGAAGAATCTCCCCCATCGGTTTCGTCGTCGTTCGCTTCATCGGAAGACAACTCTTGAAAAGAGTTACCAACTGGGATGGCTGATGAAGACTCTTTTGCGGACGGATTTAAAGATTTTACCATTTCCGCGTATGTCTTCTTGGAGCGCTTCACAATTGAGCGACTCTCATTTCGAATGCGTCTTTTATAAGCCGGGCATTTCTGCAGGTCATGAAGTTCCTCGCGACAGTAGCTACATTTTTCGGCTTCCTGTGTGCAAGCATCTTCCAAGTGAGCTTGGTTGCATTTGCCACAACGGGGCTTGTTGTCGCAATAGCTAGCACTGTGGCCAAGCTGCTTGCAGTTGGTACAATTGAATACCTTCGGCACGTAAAGACGAACTGGGTAAAAAGCACTGTCAATACAAACAAATTTCGGGAGGACGGAACCGGGGAAAGTCACTCGAAACGAGGCTGACGGCGAAAACACTTTCTTATTTCCTTCCATGGAAACTGATTGTAATTGTTTACAATCCAGTATAGCCACATCAGGAATGGACCGGTTCTCAAAGACGCCTTTGCCAGTCTTAATGTCTTCGCATGTTAGACTCGCGTCGATAATTTTCCCTTCCACCTCGACTTCTCGTGCCGGCACATAGACGCAATATTCCACAGTAAAAGCCTCATGCTGAGCAATTTCATTCGCTGCTTTGTAACTAGGTGCAGTTACACGCAACTTGGATTCTTTCACTTGGTGAATAACGGTCCCAGGATATTTACGCGTCAGCTCCCGAGAAATCGAGAGCACGTTCAAAATCTTCTTTTTGCGCCGGAAATAGACAACCCAAGGCCCAGCCGAAGACGGTTGATAGAACCGCGTTCGAGCAACGAGATCTCTAGGAGGCGTATCGCCTCCATCCGATTCATCCATGCGGAAAAAAGCTTAACCGCAACCAAATGAAGAAAAAAAAAAAAAATAATAAAAAAAAACAAAAACAAAAAAAAAATATGTGTAAAAAAAATTATTAATCAGTGGACTATTTTGTACACACCTCCCCTAAATGGGTAAATCAAATTCACAAAAAAAAAAGAAAAAAAAAATAACCAATCAGTGGGCTATTTTGTACCCAACTCCCCTATACGGGCAAAATAGCACCGGGAGAGAGACAGAGGAGAAGCGAAAAACAACCTTGAACTCAACACTGTTGTTCGGAGATGCGAAAGCAATTCAATAGATAATGTATACTTATCCGTTCTACAGCAGGAGAACGTCCACGCGCCGTAGGTAGTAGACCGACCGGGTCGGCCTTCTGCCTTGTTGTTGTTCTCGGTGCGGGAGAAAAATCAATCACCGATAATTGATGATGGGCGATGATTTTATTGCGGTGGAACGATACTAGTTTCACTAGTTCGCTTCCTTCGCAAAGCGCAATCGTCTAAGCACTCACTTTGCACAAAACTGAAACTTGTTTAACTCACTAATTAAACCAAAAACCCACGCGGGCGGTGGGGAAAAAGGCCTAAATGAACTCTGCAAAAAGTGCCGTACGATGAGACCGGGATCCTGTCGACCGACTCGTTCAAGCGCTAAGCAAGGAATGAGAAGTCCTCAACTTTCGGATGGTGGGTAAAGAATAGGCCTCCGCAACTTGAATAATTTTAAATAAATCAAAATGTGTGATCTTTTCATGATTCTTATTCCGGACGCTTCCTCACTTTTGCCTCATATTCCGGACACTTCGATTCGAATTCCGGACAGCTCATGATAATCATTAATGGAGCAGTCAAATCATCGATTGAAATCCTCAAACCACTAAAGAGACGTCTAAGGTAGATGGGCATTATAGATTTGCAAAGATATTTATGGAAAAAGCTTAATAAATCATCGATTGAAATCCTCAAACCACTAAAGAGACATCTAAGGTAGATGGGCATTATAGATTTGCAAAGATATTTATGGAAAAAGCTTAATAAAGCGAGCCTCGAAAGTGAGAATTTTTGAACGACGAAAATGTTGGGAACAGTCGAAGAAAATAACTACAATCGCGAAATTACGAATTCACAAACGTATATTGAATTGATAGTAAAAAGATTACATTCTTTATCGAAAACACTGATTTGTTAGTGACTTAAAAATAGTAAACAAAGTCGGCTCGTTTGTTCGAGGTGTGCTTACTGCTAGTGTGAGTTATTCATGTAGAGAAGATTGCATAGGGCAAACACTGCTCACTTCTACACTCCTCCTCAGTGTGAGCCCCATAAAAATAGTCGTACTATATGTTCACGCATACCAAACTAAATTTAGACAAAATAAAGACCATTCTTTTTGCCGAAATTAGTAATTACTCTGCCATGCTTCATAATGTTAGCACCTGTTGCGTCAAAATGTACATTGTATCCAAGCCCAACAATTTTTGGTACGGATAAGAAACTTCCAACAAGCCCTGGCACAAACAACACATTCTTCACTGCGATTGTGATTCCTTTGGTTTGTAGTTTTCCAGTCCCTACACCTTTTGCTAGCACTTTACGTCCATCCGCTAAATAGACTATTCTGTTGCACGTAACTACGCCTTCTAACAGTCCTGAATCTCCAGTCAGATGGGTGGCGCAACCTGAATCCAAACACCAGCTTGTTTTATGTATCACTTCAGCTTTGACACCAACATTATCTCCTCCTGAAACTGCAAAACAGACATCGCCTCCTCCGTGATTCTGCGCAAGTGCCTTTGTTAGCCTTGCACTATGTCCTGACTGCTCTTCACTCTCATCATGCTGATCTCTCATTTCAAGTTTTGGACACGCACGCCAAAAATGACCCTCGTTCTTACAGCAGTAGCAAGTCTTCTTCTTCCGCACTCCAGATCTCGTTGAAACAGTCAACGCTTTCTCCGAGTCTGAATCGTTATGATCGCATCGTCGCTTCCATTCATCTAAAAGTCTTCCCTTAACATACTCCTGCTTCAATTGCTCTTCCGGACGTGTCTCCAATGCTGTGATTAGTGCGTCATAGCTTCTGGGCAAACTCGATAATAATACTGCTATAATCCAGTGCTCCTTTAAATCCTCTCCCATAGCAACCAATCGTTGGACAAGCTCCGATATCTGTACTAAATGTTCCGCCATGTTTCCGTTTTCCGCAAGATGCATCGTAAACAGTTTTCGCATAACATGAATTTTATTGGTCAATGAATCTCTCTCGTGGTAGTTTCTTAATGCATCCCACATATCTTTCGCTGTGCGGGCGGCCATAACATGGCACAGTTGGTCGTTATCGAGCGCAAGACCGATTGTTGCTCTGGCTGCTCCGTCCTTTTTATCCCAATCTCCTGGTGGGGCTTCTGGTTTCGGTTGAATAACCATATCATACAGTTGCTCCTTGAGAAGAAGTAGCTCCATCCTAAACTTCCAACTGGACCAGTTGAAGTTATTCAGACGTTCAATAACAACTTTCGATTCCGCCATTCTGATATTTTTCTCGCAAATCACTCAGAACGCGAACGACAAAAATAACAAACTTTTTCGCTTTCTTTCCGATCCGTAATTAACTTTCTTCTCGCGCACCGCGTCCCTGGGCCCATAACCTGTTGGGAACAGTCGAAGAAAATAACTACAATCGCGAAATTACGAATTCACAAACGTATATTGAATTGATAGTAAAAAGATTACATTCTTTATCGAAAACACTGATTTGTTAGTGACTTAAAAATAGTAAACAAAGTCGGCTCGTTTGTTCGAGGTGTGCTTACTGCTAGTGTGAGTTATTCATGTAGAGAAGATTGCATAGGGCAAACACTGCTCACTTCTACAGAAAATTGAAACATTTCGTGTGAAATGCTTCCCATACAAAGTAGAGTGTCCGGAATTTGAAGCTGTCCGTAATATGAATCAAAACGGTATATGATTTGAGCAAACATTTTTCAGGTAAAGACTGCTTCTTCTTTCTGGCGTTACGTCCCCACTGGGATAGACTGGGGTAAAGACTGCTCCACGTAGTATTTGGCCGTTGCTTTTTATTTACTGTGGCGCCTCTAGTTGTCATAGTGAGAAACCCATTGCGGCCTTTTGTTCCGGAAGAATGGTTTATCCAGTGCAGTGATAAAATATCATAAAAAATCATACGTAGTTCAAATAAGTTATTACAGATAAATTCACTTGCTAGTTGATTACTTGCAAGCTACCTGCGGTTATGTAAGAAAATATCAATGGATTTATCAGTATAACAACAAAATGGACAAGTTTACTATGAAAAGTGTCTCATGAATAAAATTTTCCTCTTCATTCAATAGAATAAAGGTACCGTTAGGTTCTAACGCGACTAAGACAGCTGTCAATAAAGACCTGACGTCATGAAATGATATGATGGCTATTGATGAAATAAGCACAATCATGACGATTTTAGCTTAGCTTAACTTAGCTTAGACTGACTACACATATGAATGGTTGCTATTGCGTGATTGACCGAAGTCAGTGAAAATGCACAAAGAATCAACTAGAAATTCGGCTGGGATTGGCCATAATCTTCTTCAGTGTGCATAATTCAGTGCCTCTATTTATACAGGGTCAACATCAACATGCCGACACTTACAGTGGCGAACCATTACAAGTTTGTTGAATAAAGTGGACCTTTCGCAAGTCTACACTAGTAGTGTCGAACCATTCGATTTTTTTTTAATTAAAAAAATAAAGGTAAAAAGAAAGAAGTGTTTTTAAAAAAAGGTAAAAATTAATAATTCATGAATCAGAGTTTATGTCGACACTCACAGTGACGAAGCATTCATAGTTTGTTGAAAAATCATATTTACGTCCCACCGTTGTAACGATTAAATGTGCAGTCATTCATATTTTATAGATTAGGAATCATAGCATGAAACGAGCTCACCAATTGATCCATCATCCTTGACTGAGCAGCAACAATCCACTCTCAGCTTCACTCGATTGCTCGGCTATATAAAAGCACTCAGAGAAAATAGGCGCGCGATCCTAGATGAAAAACAACTGACGACTGCTCGGGCTTTCTTGATCACTGCCCAGGAGCAAGTGTCAAGGTCGAAGGATCAAAAAGAGCTAATCGATCGCGGCATTTTTTCACTTTACTCGTCTGACGCGCGACATGTTTGATCCTGCCATCATCGCCCGCCCCCGCTGGAGCAAGCGTCAAGGTCGAAAGATCAAACACTACTCCGAGCACGACGGAATGTTCGGAAAAGAAGACAAACACGTCTTCGGCAATCAATCCATTACTTGACTTCTAAACGTTTCTATGTTCACTAAATTATAGCACCTGGAATACTGCTAACGTTCCGGGTTATGACGAAAAGAAAAAAAACACATGTTCTGCTATCAACTTTGTTGCACTATTTTCACTTCCCTACACTTTGTAATTACTACCAACCAATCAGCCAAATCTTAAATAACGCGGTACCGAGAAAAAACCGTGTCAGGAAAATCAAAGAGCTGCCATACGCGCGCATGGCTTGCTACGATCTCTCCCCCATATACCGAAATAAGCACAATCATCAGATCAAAAAATTGTTCAACAACCTAGCGCATATCTTAGCAACGAGTTAAAAATATAGAAACACTGTCCGGTTTAGATATTTTCTTGAAAAAATGACAGATAAAGTAGACAATGCACTGTGTTTTATTTTCTCGATTTCATGCGCTTTTTGAATAGCGCCCAAACCGTTGATTCTAGCGATATGGTTTGTTCGGAGAAGTTTCTTGTTATATTAAAGCGCAACTTTTGACGAAAAAAGTTTTGTGATCAATCCACCTAGCAGTGAGATAGAAAAACTATTTTTTCAAAACATTTAGATAGACATATGGTGTCTTCGGAAAGTTGTAGAATTGGTCATTTGAAACAACTTTGTCGAAGACACGATTTTTCTATCTCTTATACTTTTTGAGATATATGCCGTTGTATGTGAATGGCCCCTAAAAATCATATTTTTTATCATAGCTTTATTCCAAGATTTTAAACATTTTTTGTGTTTTGTACAAAGTTGTTTGTCATAGAAATACCCGTGTTTTTGCTGAACATATCATCACCCTATCTTTTCAAGTAACAAAGTTATTTATGAATTACTCTTTTTTCATGGGGTAGTTTGAGCCTCTATAACTGGCTTCGGCGCAAAATGGCGCAGACAACTTTTACAAATCATGTAAGTACCATATCTCCCCTTTCGGCAGTTGATAAAAACTTTTGTCTATAAGCGTCTTTGCATGGGTTTTTACTATCAAACAAATAAGCCTTATTAAAACGAATTCGACTGATAATTCTTTTACTTTAAGAGCTAAAGAGGTGCAATGTTCAGCAAAAACACGCGTTTTAAGATGTTTAACAACTTTGTAGAAGACATGAAAAATGTTAAAAATTTAAGTAAAAAGTTATAAACAAAAATGATTTTTAACGAGTTTTTTCATACAAATTTGTGCACTTTATGTTAAAAAATTCGTAACTCTTTCACAAGATTTTTAACATTTTCCATGTCTTCTACAAAGTTGTTAAACATCTTAAAACGCATGTTTTTGCTGAATATTGTGCCTATCTAGCTCTTAAAGTAAAAGAATTATCAGTCGAATGCGTTTTAATAAGGCTTATTTGTTTGATAGTAAAAACCCATGCAAAGACGCTTATAGACAAAAGTTTTTATCAACTGCCGAAAGGGGAGATATGGTACTTACATGATTTGTAAAAGTTGTCTGCGCCATTTTGCGCCGAAGCCAGTTATAGAGGCTCAAACTACCCCTTGAAAAAAGAGTAATTCATGAATAACTTTGTTACTTGAAAAGATAGGGTGATGATATGTTCAACAAAAACACGGGTATTTCTATGACAAACAACTTTGTACAAAACACAAAAAATGTTAAAAATCTTGGAAAAAAGTTATGATAAATAATATGATTTTTAGGGATCATTCACATACAACGGCATGTATCTCAAAATGTATAAGAGATAGAAAAATCGTGTCTTCGACAAAGTTGTTTCAAGTGACTAATTCTACAACTTTGCCGAATACATCATATGTCTATCTAAATGTTTTGAAAAAATAGTTTCTCTATCTCACTGCTAGGTGGATTGATCACAAATTTTTTTTCGTCAAAATATGCGCTTTAATATAACAAGAAACTTCTCCGAACAAACTATATCGCTAAAATCAACGGTTTGGGCGCTATTCAAAAAGCGCATGAAATCGAGAAAATAAAACACAGTGCAATGGTACAGTGCAAGAATTTACGGGTAGTATTTTTCACAAAGTTCGAAAACTCAACTGCAAAGCTGAAAAATACTTTGTCTTGTATTTTTCTCTGGAAGCTTAATTAAAATGCTACAAAATGATGTGCTAAAATTTTTTATACGGAACAATTCTTAGTAGAACAGACATTAAGTGTACGAATTATCAAAACAAATAGATCGTGAACAACGTTGAATATGAACTCCACGTCGCAACCAGATAGGCATGCAACCTACTTATGGCGTCTAATTACTTTTTACAATTTAAATGCTATCCCTATATTAATGCTATATTCTTTTTTCCGTCATTCCTTCGTCGATGATTACCTCTCTTCAATTGAGAATACGCTTTTTTTTTTCAAGCAGGATGTCAACCAGCCAGCTGGAGTCTCTTGAGCCAGTAGAAGCAACCTGCTTCCGTCATGCTCCTTTACCACCTCATCGACATCCCTTGGAAGAGTTTCGCTTGTTCACCTTCCACTAGGGATGAAGCGAAGCGTTACGCTTTTTACTTCATCAAGAAACTCCGCATCATAACAAACATCCCAGCCGCGCGCTGCAACCGGTAGCCGGTATGAAGTGGAAAACGCTTCTCCAGGCCTCGTAGTAGCTTCTGCGGCCGTTGTCCTTGACGGTGTGTGGCTTTCCGCCGCTGGGGATTCTTCCATTAACTATTCAAATAAGGACGGAATGTCGCTGACTTGGGTCGGTGGGTGGAGTGATGCGGTTTTCCTAACTGCGACGTTCCGCGTCTTTTAGCGTCAAGTGTGGATTTTATGGTGCCCACACCCGGTCGGGAAACGTTGCTGGATGCGTTGCCTATCCGCGGATCAAGGGTATGCGTTATTTTAATGACGATATGGGACGAAACGCTGCCTACATGGAATTTCTAATACTAATAATGTTATGACTAAACAAAAGGAGTTATGAAAATGTTCAATGTAAAGATATGCTTCATTATAGCACTTGTGTAGAGCAAACCAATTTGTTCGAAAGCAAACGGATTTTTTTTATTTGAAATTAACCCCTCTACCGGCAGCTTAATTTTTACCGCCAAAAAAATATTCAAATCGCGATAACTTTTTTGTTTCTTGATATTTTTGCACCATTTTTTCACAAGTCCTCAAAAAACTCTTCTAGTTTAAGAAGCCGTGTCGATATTAATCATTGGTGATCTGGTTTTGAAGATATTCCGATGTTCCTTGGGGGACCGACATTTTCTATATATATTCTTGCCTCGGGCTGAATTTCCCCTTAATAAAGAGTCAATCAATAATGTTTCCATATAAAATGTCTTTGGCGGCCATTTTGTTTTTGGTAAATTTATCAGAAACATAAAATGTGGGCTATACAATACCAGGTAATAAGGAGCTACTCTGAAAAAATCATTCAAATCGGTTCAGTATTCTTGGAGAAATCTAATAATTACGGTATGAGGTTTTTACAGTTTTCAACATTTTTATTTGTCCAGGGTGGTACAAGAAACATAAATACTCGTTACTCAAAGACGGCTGCACCAAATCGCTTAATTTTTTCACAATATACTCGCATTGATGTATCATTTCGAGGAGTGAATATCCGAATAAGAAAAAAATTCTGTAGCCTGAGATATTTACGTGGGTTATGATTACGCGTCGGTCACCCAATGAATATTGGAATATCTCCGGATCCAGGTGACCAATTATCAATACCGACACATATTCAAAAACTATAAGAGTTTTTTGAGAACTTGTGAAAGAATGGTGCAAAAATATTGAGAAACAAAAAAGTTATCGCGATTTGAATATCCGAATAAGCTGCCGGTAGAGGGGTTAAACGATTTTTTTTTGCTTTTGTTTTGCAGAATATAAGGTAGATGTAGCGATACCAGTGTATCAGTAGTTGCCACCACGGATGACATACCGTTGCCAACTCCTTGAAATGATATGAAAACTTTCTCAAAAAAATGATGGTAGGTCATTTAGCATAAATTTGTTTGACATGAAGACATGGCATAATGTTTTTTTTGGCATTGTGGGCTTCGTGGCCTTGCGGTTAGCGGCGTCAGTCGTCTAGGCGTATTATGCCACGGGGTGTGGGTTCGATTCCCGCTCCGGTCGGTGAAAACTTCTCGTCAAACGAAAAATTCATCGCTGAGCTACTGGGTGTTTCGTGTTGTCCGTTGCCTAATGTTAGTGATCGTTCAGTCTGTGCAGCCTATGTGCTGAAGACGGTGTAAATTGTCTTTTATAATGGTCTTTTGGCATAATGAGTCTGAAATCGAGGATGTCTTCTGAATCTTTCTGACGACATCAGGCTTGTTATGGAGTCAATTGATATAAAAATGACACTTTATTCAACTATCATATGCTCTTGAATAAACTAAAGCATATGAGGAAAGTTCTTGCCAAAAGTATTGTATAACTTATCCAGAAATTCAATTATTAATTCTTCTTTTGAGTTGCGCTATTGGAATAAATTTTTGCATTGAAGATTTTGATATATTTAGCACAAATTTACCCTTCTTCCAAACATTGGATGTTCTCTCTAAATATGATGTAAACATATTTAGGCCGGTACGAATATTTATTTTTGCACTTTTTGTCCCATGGGCATTTGCACGGTCGAGAGGAGATAAAAATAAGCAATGAAATTGAAAAATATTAAATGTTAACAAATTTTTTAACTGCCTATTCAATTTACCACATCGGGTCCGAATGTTTTGAAGGGGGGTAGTCAAGATCAAATTTGTATCGCCTTTATAGGTAAAAAAAATGATTAAAACAAATTGAAAAAAACGCCTTCTTCATACATAGGCTGTACTTTGGAGTTATATTTTTAGATATTTTTTATTTCCAACTGATATAAGGGCGGTAATCGATAACATTGATTTGTTTATGCTATCAGCGAAATGAGAAAGTAACTGAAGTTACTCCGATGATTCTGAACGCAGATTTTGATGTCCTTTGATTTTATTTTGTAGCAACAATTTTTGGCGTCCAACTTTCTATTGTTTTAATAATTGATAATGCCTTCTTCCAAAATTAAAAAAAAATGTTAAATTGTTCAAAAATGTGGCCATTCGAGTTATGCTGTGAGAACGTCTTTTTTGAGTTAAAGCCTCAAATAATGTTAACGAAAAATAATCTACTCTAGTATATGGGTAAATTTTGCACAATGCTGCAATAATAGACCTTTGGATTTGAGCTTTCAATATTTTACAAATGAATTTTCCCTTCAAATTCCCTTTATGTTTCAAAAAGTGTTACGTTCCAACTGGGTCAGAGCTTGATCCGCAACTAAATGTTCTATGAGCGTTACCTTCATTATTAACTGTGAATTTTCTTTTCCAATTTGCTATTTTCATATATGTATATCACAACAAGTTCAAAGATTCTCTATGTTCTGGGATTAATTATTCCGAAAAGATTTTACACCAGACCCGACACGAGTTTTGTTCTCCAATGTCACGCCAATTTTTTAAATCCATGACTTGGCAAATCTCTGAACGAACACCATGCTTGTTGGGTACCTGCCAAAAAATGTTGCTAAGGGCTCGTTGGAGTTTGATCTCGGCAAAAGCTTTAAAAAAATCCGATATTAATTTTAAATCACTCATTATGCCAAACGGCCATCATGCCAAACGGGGTTAAATCAAAAATAATAATAAAAAAATAAGTATCTTGAATTCATCAGTCCAAAAGATCTTCCCAAACAGTGAATTACAACAAAATAGTATCACAATTCTATCATAATTTGTAACAAATAACAAATTGTGATTTATTTTTGTTCGAAGCCCTCTGAGTTGGTTGACGAATTTATAACACAATTAAAGCAAAATCTGTTATAATAACAAAGGCTGCTGTAAATTTGTTATAACAGTATAACACAGTTAGCTATAAAGAGTCTGAGAGTAATTGCTTGTAAATTATCAGTTTAATTTCATGTTTAGAATATAACACGTTTTGTTACAAGTCAAATATCAATGATAATACAATGAGTCATATCTTTGTTCAATTTCTAAAACAATGAGTCATATTTTAGTTTAAATTATAACATATTTTGCTTCAATTTAGAAATATGGCGTCTTCGGTAGCTGTTCAGTAGCTCAAGGACTATCATTATTCGAGCAATCAATGGCGCAACCATGCGTGATTTTGGGGGTCGAACACCCCCCCCCCCCCTCATCACCGAAGAAGCAAAAAAAAAGAATGAATGCAGATAACCCCATTTAAAAAATTATTCTCGAAATCTCAAAGAGAGAGGAGAAAGCTCACTGACAGTTGGTATGTTTTCTTGCCTTCTTTGACTTCTTTCTTTAATTCTTGGGTTGTATACACCGGTCAGATGAACTTATTTTGGTCTCAAATTATATTTGCTTTTTGCTGCTCACTTCATAGGATGTGAATATAAAAAAATCAATAGCAGGTTGCTAACACGCAACTATATTTAGGTATTCAACTTTTCAAATCGTGAAATCATCGAAAAAACACCCAGAAATATTAATTACGTTTGCTTGAATGTTGACGGGTTTTCACGTTCTGCCCTTCGAATTTGCGGTTTTCCAGTGACAGGCTCCCTTGACTTTACAGTACTTGCAATGTAAGTCAGCTGTCTCCTCTATCTCTCAGGTCGAAATATTTGTCTACAAACTGGGAATGTTTTAAAATCTGCAATGCTGATTTGCCTTCAATCCACAGCTAGTAATAATCGCATCCTTAACTACTGTAACTTAATACGCTGAAAGATCATTCTCGTCGTTGAAAAAATTGAAAACGAATTTAAGGAACAAAATACGCGAAGAATGAACTATCGCTATCACCTTTATGTGTATACTTCCAAATATAAACTATAAGTAAAGAAACAGTTTTGGATGAACTTTTGAACAAACCACAATGAATGCAGATTTGAATCATTAACAGAATATTAAAATTTCATATGCACTTTTTAGCCATTCATTTCTAAAAAGACTGTTTTTTAACCTCTGGTATAAGTGGCGCTAGTGAGCATGGAACTTTTGTTTTGCAAATATATCAGGATCCTTACCACTTAAAAAGATGAGATTTTTGACAGAGTTGTTCAATAGCTCAAGATCGATAATTATTCTATCAAAGAGATTCGAGATTTTGCCACCAGATGGCACAAGTGAATACTAAATTTTTGTTTTGCAAATATCTCAGGTCCGAACCACTTAGAAATGTTGTGTCTTCGGCAAAATTGTTCAGTCCATCTTGACATTTTATATTTTGCCACTAGGCGGTACTAGTGAGCATAAAACTCTTATTTTGGAGATATCTCATGATCCTGTCAACTTAGGCTGTGAACCGTTTCACCTATTCGTTTAACTTCTTGTTAAAATTTGATAATTCGATAGATATTTCCCCCTCGGTTGAAAATAACCCGGCTCTGAAGCA
Organism: Aedes aegypti; assembly: GCF_002204515.2. Lineage (NCBI taxonomy): Eukaryota > Metazoa > Arthropoda > Insecta > Diptera > Culicidae > Aedes > Aedes aegypti. The sequence goes on from NC_035108.1 coordinate 149,190,593, forward strand.
TGGTCTAACTTGTCAGCTTAATAGTTATTTTCTGCGCCCGATAATTTGAGAATAACTAACCATCTGTGAACGTTGTTCTGAACTACTACTCCACTGTCCAAACTCAAATGGGTCAACTGCGAAGTTCAATTTAACCATTCGAGTGGAAAATACCTATCAAAATGTCAAATTTTAACTGAAAGTTAAACGAAGCCTTAGAAAGATGGCGTCTTTGAAAAATTGTTTATTCTTGCCAAGAGGTTCGAGATATTTTCAAAAAAAAAAATAAAAATCATACTCACTAGAGTCTAGACCATTTCACATAAATCGAAATATCCAGGATTCATCCAGCCACCTTCCACACCTAATTGTCATGCCAAAACAAACTTCCAGACAAATTTTCATCCAATTTGGAGAAGATTAGGAGGTGCCTCAAGTCATATTTGTGTTTTTTGGTTATTTTTTAATCCAAAAAGTTCTTAAGAGAATTTGGAAAACAAAAATCAATATAAATACCATTAGTTGAACGTATTTAAAGTACTCTACAACTTTTGTGAACATTGTATCCCAATTGAAGATGGTTTTGACCTTATAAAATTGATTTTCGTTCATAAAAGTACCGGAAAAACATACTTGTCTCTTCAGTTTTTGTTCTGCGAGATTCTCAATCTCATGCCTATATTTTTCATAAAATTGCAACCGTTGTATTATTTCTTTGCTTTTTCTGGACATTATTGTGGTTCATCATTTTCAAATCCAAATTACAGAAAAATTGTAAAAAATCGTCGAACGGATGACGAATGGTGCAATTGCTGACATGTTACAAAATCGAACGTAGTAGCTTTGCTTTTTAATGATTGATGATGATTGAAGCAAGCAAATACCATCAATGCAGTCACGCTTCAAACAACATTGGACTTCGATATCAAGGAGTAATAAAGCCCTGATGTCAAGTTTCTCGACTTCCGAACTTGAGGATCGGAGTTTGAAAAGCGCCTTCCGAAGATGTTATACAGCTACTTGTCCTATAAAAGTCGAGACAAAGTAATGATCGGTATGCATAAGAGCTGCCAACACAGCTTAAGGCCGCACGGGACGTCATCATAATCACCCTATCCATATGAAGGAGCAAATCCCAAGAACCACTCCATATATCGATACGAAAATTGTATCAGTATGATTCTACAGTATGGCCCATAAAAAATGCGAAAATAGCCATATCATGTTTCATGGTAGTTTTTACGTGGAAACTGTGAATTAAACATAAATATTATTCATTACTTGTATTGTTTCATCTATTTAGACTCAGATTTTCGCTTTGGACATGATTTTTATCTGTTACTTTCACCTTACCAGAGAGAAATTGGAAACATCCCTTTAAATTTTATTATGCGGACGTCAAGTTCAATATCTGTGTGATGGAAGCTTCTAAAACATAAACGATGGCGTGAGATTCTTCAAAGGCCTAGAATTGGTTCATACCTAGGCCATTGGAGACTTTAACATATTTTTGAAAAAACGGCTCATTTTGAAGAGCTTTGATTGAACCTTCATATAAGTGTGATAAACGGCTCCGTATTGCTCAAAACCTATGAACTAGTATTGTTATAAGTTGTCTCTAACCGCAGGAACAATTTTCATCCCCAAAAGCAGTTATAGGCCTCCGTATTTATTTTTTTATTCAACTTCTACAAAAAATAAAGGCATATCTAACCTATAAGACGCAAATGCCCTCAAAACTATGACCCTAGCAGAATATTTTATTGTGCTCATGAAAAACACGTTTTCTAAGAACTCCTCTATCCTCTGATACCGAACAAACTAAAATTTTCAAGTGAGAGTGATTTTTGAAGGTGGAAAGTTTATCACCAGAGTACACGACAATCAGACGCTGTTTCTAGCTTAGGGCGGACAAAACCTTTGAACTTCTTTGTTTTATTACATTATTTAGGACAGTAAGAAAAATATGAAAACAATTGTCCTGGATAGAGAAGTTATGTCAGAATATACTACAATAATCATAAATTACATTCACTAGCAAAAACAATGAAAATGACGCTTGTGGATGCTAAATTCACGTTCAAACAATTTTCGCGTTTTTTATGGGCCATACTGTATATATGTAGTGCACAACCCAATACATTTTCAGCTTCATCGGTTCACTAAAACTCAAGATTTGCTTCCACAAAGTTTTGTTGATAATTGTTAGAGTGAGACGAAAGATAGGGAAAATAACACGGTCTTCCGTGTCACCTTAAAAATAACTGAGTAGATTCGGCAAATTTGTTGATAAAAAGATCGCATAAAAGCTATCATTCGTATGTATAGCGTATGCTCAGCATGAAGCCGTATAAGGAAAGCTTCTAGAATATTTACTTCTGCATTAAATATTAGTTGGAACTGGCATGGCTCGAAGGGTTATCTTGACTTACTGAACAAGTTTGCCAATGGCGTATTTTTTTAAGTAGTAAGGATCCTAGGATATTAATCTTAGCTATGATAAACATTTTTTCCAACGCCGCTTTTTTTTAAGTTCTCAGGATACTGAGATATCCGGAAATCAAAAATGTCATGCTCATTTACGCCGACTGATGACAACATCCCAAATCCCTTAGTTAGAATACTGATGGTCCTGAACAACTTCGCCGAATACACCATATCTTTAAGTGGCCATGATCCTGAGATATTCGCAAAACAAAACATTCATGCTCACTAACGTTCTCTGGTGGAAAAATCTTGAAGCTACTGAACAACTTCGTTGAATACGCCATATTCTTAAGTGGCCAGGTTCCTGAGATATCCGCAAAACAAAAGTTTCATGCAAACTAGCATTGCCTGGTGGCAGAATTCAGTAGCTCAATGACCACGAATGTCAGGATTTTAACTATTGAACAACTCTTCCCTAGACACCAATCTTCCAAATCATCAGGATCGAATGATATCATATGTTCCAAAGGTTTCATTTCCATCGCTCAAGGTTCATATAGTACAAGTTCTAAACGGCACCCATAACGGCCAATTTCTCTATTAAAAGAATAATCCTCAAATTTTTAACGTAGATCTCACTGAGTAGTGCAACTTCGTCGAAGACAGAACTGTGCTTTTTGATTGATCTTTTCTTAATTCTTCTTAAAAAGTGTTACCATGAACATTTGTGCTTCTGCCGACTGTATGTCATACGACACTTTCTTCAACTTTGGTGAACATTCGGTATCGTTATCTTTAAAATTAATTGGTATCTGCATATAATACCCCCGTATAATTGGCTCTTTTGATAATAATCAAGCAGTGTTGCAATCTATTATCAGGATATGAAAACTTGAACGGCTATTTTGGAAAGTTCTCTACCCATGCTTCAATTGTGGCGTATATCAATCGGATCAATATTTCCGAATCTATTGCATTTTTCAAAAACATAAATATAACTCAGATTTTTTACGACCCCCAATAACGGTCGTAAAAAGAGGTTGGGTTGTAAAACGAGCTTTAACAAAATATTCAAAGATAAATAATATAAACTGTCTCATTACACTCAGGAATACTTGCATTCTTGAGTGAAACTGATACATTTCATGATCTTACATCCAACATTCGTCAATATTGTACGCTTTCTTGCATCTTGAAAGTGAAATTGCAAACGAGTATCCTCGGTTCGCATTATGGTACGTCACTATAATCAGACGATTGGTTTTGTGGACGATATAGACACAAACGAGATTGATCGCCAAACTGTGGAAGAGGCATACGTGCTTTTTAAAGGGACACAACGCGAATTGTGTTCATTATCAATACCACAAAGATAAAGTACATGGCCACTGGTATACATTGTTGGCGCATAGGTGATGTTGGTAGTGAAATGGTGCTAGGTGGTGATTGTTTTGCAGTAGTTGAAGAATTTGTGTGCTTTAGAGCTCTAGTGAATTGCGATAATGATGCTAACCACGAGGTTAAAGGCTCATTGAAGTATCGCAGCTTACAGACGAAGACCAAACTCGCGTTCTACAAGATTCTAATTCTTCCGATTACTCTGTCGGCCACGAATCTTGGGCGTTCAAGGAGGTCGACCGGAGAGCTTTTGGGGTCTTTGAACGCAAAGTGCTGCGAACAATACTTGGCGGTAAATTATACGACGTCGCATGACTAGCCAGGACCGGGTCCAATAGAAAAGGCTTCATCATTCGGCATATACTCAACGCAACAGCAAGGATTTGCTGGCCATCAAGTATCAAGTATGCAATACATTAGAAATGGATTGACATGATTTAAGCTAAAATTACTATACGTGTTAATCTAAGATTTTCTTAGTGTGTAATAAAACATCAAAAATTTGAATATGAATAATTGAAAGTTGAAAGATGTCAAGTATCCACCGATGAATAGAAACCCAAATAGTTTCAGCTATTAAATAAAGCTTAAACTTTTTGGGTTTCTCTTCTTTGGTGGGTGCTTTTATTCATATTTTTGTCAGACTTTGGCTTGATGTTTCGCAAAAATCTGATTTGTGTTTCGATAGATTTGAGAACGAAACGAATTTGTAAGACATTACATATCATTGAATTCCGCGGATTTTTGTTTCCAACTGTATTTGACGAAACCATTTGAAATATCGCATACCCTTACTGTGGATAATGCGAATGCTGGGAAGAGATATCATTTTACAGCAGGCAAATGCCGGTAAAAAGTGAGTGTGAAGTGGGTCGTGGTAGCTTACTAATTGAAATTCTAGCCTGAAACCAGACGCTCGTTAGCCCATCTCCCAGGAATCGATGAAGGGTGAAAATTGATGGAAAATGATTTCCGTTATTGGAATGTGCAGTTAATCAGGGGTGCGGGGCAGAAAATGTCTTCGGACAAATTGTAGAGCATCGAAGAAGAATTGATAGTACTAAGGAATGCCATCAATTGTCATTAGTCTTCTTTTGATGAATCGTTTGATGGAGAATGTACTTATTTATGAACAAATATCGGTCTAACATTTGGCAATTAAAGAAATCGAAAAATTGCTTGATTCTACTATTGTCTCAAGGTTGAAAGCTTCGCATTGTCTGATACTTTTCATCATCGTTCAATTGTTTCAATCTAATCACATAAATTATAGAAAGTACAATTTCGCATCTTCTCATGGTTCGGTGGTCACAAGCCAACAAAGCATAGCACTCCAGTTCAATTGGCACGTTGATCACGATAATAATGACGCTAATTAGTAGAAATGTGAGCAGCAGCACCTGAACGACTACGGTATGATGTGCCATTTTCCGCCTCTGCGAATGTACAGAAAAGTATATACCACCGCAACTGTGAAGTCTCGCTGAACTTTACTGAAGGTCCTATGTAACAATGTGGGATTCTCTTCTCTTTCGATTATAACAATGCAATACTAAAGCTTTTGGAAAGACAATATCCTTGGCTTCTAACGTTTCATGAAAAAAAACTGCAATAGAAAATGATAGTAAGAATCAAACATTGATTAAAGAGAAAATAAACAAAGAGAGCCTCTCAACGTTAGAAAGGTCCTTTCTAAAAGTTACGCGAAAAGTCTCTGCTTTGCTGGAAGGCTAAGACGCGACAGACGACGAAAGCCCAACATTTATCTATTTGATTAAGGAGCCGTTCGGCTGGAATGAGCCAATATTTTCAATTAAATTATCGTGAACCAAAAGTGGCAGCAGCTAAGGAATTGCTGAAAGTTGGAATGTTTGAAACAGAAATGTAGAGACAGGCAATGTGGTGGGCTTTGGCAGAAAAGTTAAATTGGTATGGGGTGTTTGTGTCTGAGACAAGATGAATAAGAGGATGATACATTCTTTGAAGCATTTTGGCGTCACTACTGATGTCCAATGTTGGAGCAGTTTTGTTGGAAAGTAGGATCAGAAATGAGAATTTAGTTATCATTTTCAAGTTGATTTTTAAGCATTAAATAACTTTCAAAGCGACATCCTAAATTAATGCATCTATATAAACAAACAATAAGCCGAGCATGATTTAAAATAAATTGAATCTTGCCGCCCATGCAAGCCATAACAATTAAAACTTGTGAGTGTCACATATTGTGCAGATTATATCGGTTCGATAAAGTGCTCCCCTGAGACTGTTGTCCGACTGCAAGCAAGTATCATGCACAAGCAGCAGATTAACTGTTTTTCCATAAGGGAGATCATCCAGTAGTGAGATACCTTAATTTAAATCTTCTTTATTTGAAAATCTTCATTGATGTTGATTCGAACATTATTCATACTACAGTCAACTCACCCTAACTCTATAACGGTTTGTCTTAAGTTCCGAACAGACTCATATTTCCAACACTTGATAATTTCTTTGGAAGAGATCCTCAAATTTCTAGGGAACGGCAGCAATTTAAAAGTTGGTTTCAATGTCTTCCAATATATTTTATACTTAGAGAGTTGTAATGATTCTCTACTTCAAGGTCAGTAAAACTAGTTCAAATAGATTTATTTGCAAAATTATTTATTTGAATACGACTTATTTGTTCTGTTCGATATTTGAATCAACATATGGAACAGAATTAACACAGTTTTCGGCATTTGAATTCAATCGGCGCACCATTGTAAGCTGAATGAAGTTCAACTAATATATTTAAAAAAATACAAATATCAGCTAATTCATGCCTATCAGATGCATTTGAAATCGCTGTTGGCCTTAAGTGTTCGGATTATGAGACAAAACTGTATTTCGTATCTCGATATAGAGTTAGAGAACCATATTAAAAGTTGGTTATCATGGCTACTTCGATGGTCTCTTGAACCACAGTTGCACCCAAGGTATTTATAAGGGAGGTAATGCAATCTGTCGTTTAAGGCATTCCGCCATATTGGAAAAAAAATATTTGACAGCTGGCAAGTTTGTGTTGCTCAATCAGGTCAGCAATCCATGAGATCCTAGCAACTTTTTCCCCTCAATTTGTATTTTTTTTTCGTGAACGTCAATCAACAACCAAGTGGAAAGCTTTATACTTTCAATTTGTTTCGTTAAATTCGTTAAATAACCTAAATGGCTTTGGACCAGTTGACTCGTAAAATCAAAAGAAATAATTCATTACGAAGACAACATGCGAATAAGGTTGGAAAAAGTCACAAGCAACTTAAATAAAAATCACATTTGTCATTTTTTCAGCTGTCCTTTTGTCATCGACATAAAGAGAATAAGGATTTTTCCTCAACCTTTGGTTTTTTGAAGAAATATATAATGAAGGTGTACTCATTCACACAATTCTGGTAACTTAAAGTTTCTTTTCTAACATAACGTTTTTATTCGTACACTTACAACACAATAATTGAATGAATTTTTCATAAATATTACTGGAATTTCACGGGTATATCACAACTCTTCGTAAAAGCAAATGCTTGGTTTGCCCCAATTCCCATCTTCAAAACGCACGTTGTGAAAAAGCATCTGAAATTGATGAATTCATTTAGTTTTCTGTAGTACATATTATCCTCCGTAATTGAAACTGTCCTTTTCGAGCCGAATGAATCTTGAGCTGCGCTACGCAATCGCCTGTATCATACTCACATTAGGAATTTGTTTTATTTCCAATTAATTTCTTGCGTTGTGGAATAACAGTATTCTGAAACTGAACAATTGATGAATACTTAGACCTAATCTAAGGAATAAATTTATTTTTTACCTGTATTCTGAAACATTCGTTGGTATCTGCAGAAAATGTTCCTTTTGAATTTTCAACACGTAATAATAAATATTACGGCACTATGGAGACGATAGCAACCGATGGAGGGGAAAATTGCATTAACAAACTCGCCAGCTCGCCGACTCGCCAGCTGTCATTTTCTTTCCCTCGCTGTTTACCACTCCCCGCATCCACTGACTGCTAAGAATGCTGTACCTGTACCTTAAAGGTACCTTGGTTGCACCGATTTTAATTTCTTAACCGTCTTCAGCCATTTAGTTGCACATACTGTACCTTAACACTGGACAAAGGGCAAGCATACTCCAGAGGCATAGCCGAGAAATATTTCCAGACGAAATATTCAATGGCACGATGCGCTAAGCTACCTGATGACACTAACCGCACGACCACGAAGCCAACAAACTTGACACCTTCCTATCTCGATGGTTCCTTCAATATCGAGTTATACAAAGTTTACTGTAACTCATTGTTTTTCATATATTTGAAAATAAAGTTTGTCCCACTTAGAATTCGGTTACGCAAAATGAGGAATTTATCCAAGAAGGAAAATCTTACAAAAAATTAAGTGCATCATTTTGTTGCATATTTATCAATCTCTAAGAGCAAAAAAGACAAGAAAAAATTTTGCTATTTTTTTCTAGATTTCCTTTGAATCAGATGTTTTTGCCATTGTTTTGACATATTTTGGTGGTTGTCAATTTTTTTTTATTGGTCGAATGTATGTCGAATTCAGTGGATATATCTCTAGATATCTTTTCACTAATAGGAAAGAGTGTTTGCTAGTGGTGATAGCCGAAATATTCGTGGTGACTCGAGGTTAGATTGGTGTTCGTTTCCCGATTGGTCCTAACCTGGGAGGAAGAAACCGATACAAAATTTATATACGTCATAGTGAGCCGAGATTCTTCTGTCACGAACTGTCACTGTGAGCCCAGATCTTAAAGGATGGACAAACATGAAAAAAGCGCATATTTGGTCAAAACATATTTTTGCATTTCAACAAAGTTGACAAAAATCGGTTGAAAATGAATTCCTGCACACCCAAAAGCAATGCCACAATAGCACTTTTTAATTTAATCGAGTATAAAGTACTAGAACACGCATCTTTTTACTCTTTTCCAATCAAAATTAAAATTAAATGTACATAAAACTATGGCCTTTTTTCCAAGTTTGTCTAGAAAGATTGCAGGTACACATCAAAAGAAAACTAGCGATTTTTCCCAAGCCTGCCTTGATTGTCGTTGGTGAACGGAAGTTATCTTGCTTCATGGCAATTGTTAATTTGTTAGTCATACACTCTCTTGAGTAGCCAGATGAATGTTCATCTGAGTGGTGGGGGATCTAGGGCACAATGCATCTTGTGAAGCAAAAGTTCAGTTGCACAAACATGTAGACATATTGCTGTTTGCGTTTGACGTGCAAATCCAGTCTAACTGAGGTTCAAACGCGGTAACACAAAGTAACCAAAGGATACTTAGCAACCATGATCCATATCACCACCAACCTAGCAAAAACATTCAATCTTTGACTTCGCCTTCCTTGTGAAAAATCTTACCGTTTTTGGTGTTACCACATTTGATATTTGCAATTTTAATCTTACCCATTATAAATCTCACAAAGAGAATTTAGAAGAAACAATGCCCCATATAAAGAACAAGGTTTTGCCCCCATTGCTCATACAGACTAGTCAGCAAGCAAACCATTGGCAGTAGGGTAAGGCATACACTCAATATTAATACGATTGTACTGATACACATTACAATACTCCACATATGCATAAAAACATATGCTTGATGAACAAAAAAAAAGACACAATGGACAACTATGACAAATGACAAATTAAAAATTATTTTGTTGAAAAACTAGTTTCATTTTTCAAACTGCAACATCTTCTTGAAGCACTTCTAAATTCTCAGACATCAGAGTGAAACCCGATATTTTCCACGGTAAAAATTGTATCAACAATCAAAACCACTAATGGGAATATGAGAGGCGTCCACTACCCAACACTACCACTTCTCCTCTGTAATGGCAGTTGGCTAAGTCGGGTCAGAACCCCATGAAACCTTTGTACTATTGAATGAATAACAAAATTCTATTCTGAAGAATCTCTTCTTTGTACAATCATGCTCGCTGTTTAGTGATAAAAACCTCCAACTTCATATTCTAATGGATACAGTGAAGCGTCACGCCGGATGTATTGTAGAGCTCCATCTTCGTCGATCTTGCGGAAAAAAGCTCGTTTCGTAATCCGTTGAAGGGCTCCATATGCAGCCACAACGCGTCTTTAAACTTCACGGGAAACGTCATTGTCACATGCCAAAACTGTTTCAAAATAAACAAATTCTTAGAAATCTGCGAACACCACTAGGCCTACCTCTTTCTCTAGCTATGTACTTCGTTTTGGTTGGATTAATCGCCAGGCCTTTTCTCGGCGTTTCCCTCGTCAGAGTCACGAAGCTCTTCTTAACTGTCCTGCGAGCTATTTCATTGAGGTCGATATCATCCGCAAACCTAAGAAGCATATGCGAAAGTGTGATGATAGTGCCGTTTCTCTTTACGTCCGATCTCATACGCACATCATCGAATGTAATGTGGAACAGTAAATTCGGAACAGTGTCTCCTTACTTCACTTGGTCTAAGAAGTGGAAGTTGTCACCTATCTACAATCCTAACACTTGATTTCGAATCATCCAGCGTTGCACGTATGTGCCTAATAAGTTTCGCCCAAAAATCATGTTCAGACATTATCTGCCACAGCTCACTTCTTTTTTACTGAATCCTACGCTGCCTTGAAATCAGTAACAAATAGCAAGCTTTACTCTCGGAATTTATATCTAAGCTCATTTGCAAGGAAAACATTTGCTATATTATCGAGCGGCCCTCACCAAAACCAGTCTGATATTTGCCGAAGAACGACTTCTCGAGTGGCCTTGAGGACGCGACAGTATTTTGTATGCCAAATTCAGGAGGATAACCCCTCTGTAATTGGCGCACTGTGTCCTCTCTTGTAAGTTGGCTGCTTGAGGTCATTCGACCAATACGTGGGCATTTCTTTGTCCTCCCATACCTTCAGAAGAATGGATCATTTTGCAATGCTGCACACTGTTGTGCTTCAGAATCACGACCGGGAGCTCGTCCTTCCCAGCAGCCATACAGTTCATCAGCTCGCTCAAAGCTTTTATAATCACTTCTATGATCGGTAGGTCTATAGCTCGACCGTCGGTATCTATGTTTACCCTATTACTCGATAAATTTCCATTTTTGTTGCTAGAAAAAAATCCTTAGCGATTACAAGGCTGTCGTAAGTTTCTTGATATGACAATTAGAGGCCAAAGTGAAAAAAAAAAAATAGGTGACTTACGGATTTTAGCGCTTTATAGCACACTCAAATGTTTGGAATTAAAACTTTATGCACCGTTCGTCGCAGTTTTTGTACAAAACTTCATTAAAAAATGTGTGTTTCGTTTCAATGGTAGAAATTTTTCATTCTTCTTGTGTCCTAGTGTTGGCACTCTTCCTCTATAAGGTTCTCTCTTCACGGGAACATTGTTTAGTGCACAAGTTTATCCTGGACGTGCTCTGTGCTAGTTTCAAAATTAAGTTCGCCCGACGACAATCATACTTTTCGAGTATCCAGTTGGCCAAACGACGGGAAACACTACATTCTGTGTTTTCATTTGTTGTGCAAGAATCGAGTCGTAAAAGTTTACGACTTCTAAATGTTCGATACTTCTTTGGACCACTCTTTCTTGTGGTATCAATTTTGCAGTCAATACATAGCCACAAGTAGTGGTGTGGCTTTGTTGCGGAACAGATTAATCTACTTCTCTTTTCTTATCCTTTTGGCATCGTAGGATTTCGTTCTACTTCGTCGTAAGCGCTATTATTCGTCGTATCAAACTTGAAATGTTCCACCACGGCGTATATTCCAACTTACTTGTAACATAGATTCATTTTCCAAGTGTATTTTTGTGAAAGCTGTCATGGTTTGTACATTTGTACACCAAAAATGCAATAAAACTACTGTGTTTCGCTAAATATCTTCAGTCCAATTATCCACTTTGCGAAGACGATTTGAGAGAAATGCTTAACGATCGACACCAGTCACAACACTTTATGATACAAGTTTATTCCCGCCCCCTGTGTGTTTTATTTCGCCAGGCACTTATTTTCACTATGGAAAACCTTCGTACATCTTCACTGAAGGATTTCATTCCAATCGCCGTAAAGTTCTATAATTCACGAAAAAACCGCCGTAAAAGTTCTATAATTCACGAAATTTTGTGAAATTTCCTCACCGACCGCGTAAAATTAAGAATGTAAACAAACTTCATTCCGTTGTACTGAGAAAAAAAAAGCTTGTGCGCATCAATAGACCGATGCACGCGTTCACTATGCACCGATGCGCGAGTTCACTAATTTGACGTTTGAGCGGTTTCACTGGTTTCCATAGCCACATAAATAACACGGCACCGCTGAAACGTCAAATAATGAACTCGTGCATCGGTCCATTTGACGATTGAGCAGTGCCGTGTTATTTACGTGACCATGGCAACGAATGAATTCGGCGCCGTTCAAACGTTAAATCAGTGAACTTGTTCACTGGTCCATGTGTGCGCGATGCTCGACGTAAAAATACGGTTCCTTTGATTGTGTTGTTTTCGCTGCAGTGTGAGCAAATATCATAATTTTTCGGTCAAAAGGAATTGTTTTCATATGTTTGGGCTGAATTTTGATGACGAACAATGCATTTTAAAGGAAATAAGTATATTCAATCATGCTGAAGGAATGGAGGGAGATGCCCGTCGATCTATATAATCTAGTAAAACATTTTATTGTACCATTGATATGTTGTGTTTTGATCACTCAATATATCACAGTGAGCCGTAAGTTGTGAGACGAATCTGCAAACTTATTGCGACAGAAACGAAAACGATACGACGGATTGAGAATAGGAAAGATGCATATTCTTTGGATTATTTCCAAAAAGAGATCAAGATTTGTCAAAATCTTATTGTACAATGCTAAAGCCGTTTTGAGGAAGAATTGTTTGGTATCGTTTTGAATCACCATCATTCATTGAAATACTGGGAAAATTGCAGTTCTCACTGATCAATGCTTAATACGATGGATACTAGCACATCACTCTACACTGAGCCAGAAATTGCGTACGAATTTCATAAGAGAACGCTTGTGAATTGTTTTCTCGACTGGTTTTCTCTCTTTCATAAGAGTCTTATGAAATACAAAACGTCCGATATTCACAAGAAATTCTTGACGTTATCATTAGAGATCTTATGAATATCTTTATTTTCCTTAATTTAAAGAGTGATTCTCTAAATACATAATGGTTGAAAAGAATTTCATAATTGATATCTATGATCCTTCATAAGAGTATCTTATGATATTATACCCATTTATATTATGAACGCAATGATCGATGGAAGTTCACAAGTTTTTCTTATGAGTCTCATTAGATGCTTCTTATGTCTTTATTCCATAAGAAATTCGTATGTAATTCTTACGTGTTTTTCGATAGGAAGTCGACTGTTTTTCACAAGTGTTAATAATAATTGTCATAAGCGCGCTTATGAATCTCTATCGTGAATATTATGTTATTACCATCGCTCCACGCAATTCATAAGATTTTCGTATGAAATTGTTAAGAAAATCGTACTCCATTAGATTGTCTTATGAAGGCAAAGATCAATGCGTATGATAACCAAAACGAGTTTCTTATAAAATTATATCTGTCTATGTAATGAGTATTGTTTCATAAGTCTGTAGTGGAATTTTATAAGATTCTCGAATGAAAAACAAAATATGTCTTATGTCGTTATTCCATAAGAAAATCTTACGTACCTCATACGTTTCGTTTCCTCAGTGTAGTTGAATATAGAAGTTTTCGACTTTTTTCTTACGCTTAATAGGAAATATGCACTTCAACAGAAAAATAATCACCTATCTCGATGCGTGGGAGATTTCTTGCAAGAAATGCTTAAGAAAAGCATTTTTCTTTGATCGCAGTAATAGGTGTCCACGATGAAATTGCCACACTATGAAATTGCTCTAACTTTTTAACCGTTGGGTAGAATTTTATGAAAATTTGGGTGGATTTAGTTCATAGTGCATTATTATCCTGCTAGTTTTAAAGTCCTGTGATCAAAACTCGCGGAAATGGAGTCGAAAGAACAGCTCGCGCGTGATAAAATCTTGCGCATTCATCACGAGAGCAAGGATTTCTCGCATCATTCCATCGCTAAAACGTTGGGAATCGCGAATTCCACGGTGGCGCGAGTGATTAAGCGATTCGAGGAACGTTTGACCACCCTTTACTCAGTTGAAAAAAATTGTCAATTCAAATGGAGCTCACTGTACAAAATTTATTGACCATTTCTTGCGCAGAATTCTTTACTTTTCTTGAGCGGAACAGCATACCTAGCTTAAGCGAATACATATCGATGATTTCTGATACCCTCAAGTGATAATTTACGAAATCGTAAAAAGCTTTTACGCAACTCGTTGCAGAACTTGATTTTAACAGCACTTAGGGGTCGTCCATAAATGACGTAGCTTTTTAGGGGGGAGGGGGGGCTTTAAGATTTTTTGACGATGTGTGACGAGGGGGAGGGAGGGGTCCTAGCTAGTCGACATAGCATTTTGAATCACGTCGGTAAAATGAGAGGCGCTGAAAAAAGGATATACAATTATTTTTTATCAAACTTCTTTTTCTTTGTTTAACTTATGAAGTTGGGTTATGAAATGAGGATTCAGCTTCAAAACATTCATATCACAAGATTGAAAAAAATCTATGAAATGTTAGATTTTCTGTAGTGCAATCAAACCGATTTTTTCAATCGGTTTCAAACATTATATTCATGTCTTAATAAATAAATTTTTAAATAAATTAATTAAAAGATAAATAAATTCATTAAAAATCAATGCTTCAACAACTTGGAAAATATTGTTTTAGTTTCATCCATATTTTCTGTTAGAGCTTATTTCTTAAAAATCATTTATTCGTTTTGGCAAATATTACATTAAAACAAGATATTTATTTAGTGAATTATGCTCTCAATGTTGAATAGCCTGAATACAACTTGATTGACAACAAATTCGAGTGTTATCGAAATTGTCTGTCATTCAACTTCCTTAAAAACTTGCGGTAATATGAAGAAATATGGTTTTTAGTATTTAATTGTTTCGTTATAGGTTGTGTAAGATTATTTCAGTTTGGCGAACGATAATGAAGTTAAGCTGAAGTATTAATAAAGATGGATAATTTGTATAATAATCGCTAAGATTTTCTGAACATTTTAAATATTACAAGTGCAATCTTTTCTACATCTGGCACCTGATTGCTAAATGGATTTCAATTTGGATAATAAGGAAGAATATCCTTTTCAAATTAGGATATATTGCTGATCTATTTAAATCTATTTCCTAACAACGAATAATTAAAATAACAATCCTACGATATAACGAAATTTTTTTTCAACATAGGTATAAAATATATTGTACCCTAACAAGTTACTGTTAGCTTCATCAATTCAATCGAAGATTTTTCCATTTTTTTATGTTTTCAGCTGTAAACTTGTTTTTCATGGTAACAACAGCAAAAGTAATAAAATTTAGCTAACAACTTAAAAAGGAAAAAGTTTATTGGAAACTGTTTTCCAAATTACTTTTGAGCGCTACTGCAAATCAAACTTTTATTCGTAAGATTATCCTTACGTTTCAGTCGGTAATTATTATCAAACTTTGTGTTGAACTCCTGAATTCAATTTTTTTTTTTGTTTTTAATCCAATTGCTAAGGAAAACAAATAAAAAAAATAATAGAGGGGGGGTGGCTTGATATGCTACGTATTTTCCAAGGGGGGGGGGGGGGGGGGGGGTATCAGCATTTGTGACGAAATGCTACGAGGGGGGAGGGGGGTTTGTAAAAAATCAGTGTAAAAATGCTACGTCATTTGTGGACGGCCCCTTATCGGAATTATGCAATCCAGCAATCCTCGTTGAATAAATGTACGATTCGTGCTGTACAATACTATTTTTTGATTGTGCGATATTTGCCAGAAAACCATTCGCCAGAAAACTATTCGCCAGAATGACATCTGCTAGAAAACCATTCGCCAGAATGTACCAATTGCCAGAAAACCATTTGCCAGAATGTACCATTCGCCAGAAAGTACCATTCCCCAGAATTATTTTTCTTGTCGATTTTGATCAATTAATGCATGGTGAAATATCTCGGGATCCAAAGATGGCCGTCACAATATTCGACTTGTACCATTTTCACATCTTCAAGAGCACTATACAACAATCTCGTTCTTCTCATTTTAAGCTTTCTATTAGTGCACAGAGCAGAGACAATATAACACTGTTATTCTACATCTCTTGCGAGATTGCATATGAGGTTTTGATACAATATTCTAAGCTATTTTACCTAGTTTTAGCTTCTAGAAAATTGCATTTCCTTTCACCACGAGCTATTCTTCATCAGAATATTGTATTGTACAGAATTTCTTTTACAACTCCCAGATAATTTTGGCAGTTTATCGGGGTTGTGCTACTTTCTACCGAATATCGATATCCCGAATGTCGTTTCCCCGAACACCAGTTTCCTGAATACCCTGTTTGCTCGAGTGGCCTATTTTCTCGAAAATGTTCTGGCACTCATAATTATCATAACTTATTGTATATTTCAGAGTGCTAAACGGTATGATATGCACCCTTCTTTTTTGATAAGCGGTTCTTTGGTTGGTTGGTTTGACTTTATTAACGAGATTTTTAGCCCTAGGCTAGTTCATCTCGGGATCAACGGCTTTACTTCCCTTCCGAAGGAAGTCGTCACTATAACTTTTTACGTCATAAGTGACTATTTCGGGGATGGGATTCGATCCCAGGTTCTTTAAAGTTTCTCCAAACTCAGCATTTTTTCTTGTTCTCTTTATCGTTCTTTCTAGTTCACTACTCTGTCTCTGAAGACTGTTTCTTCATTTTGAACTGGATCTATTTTGGTGCCGTCCATAAACACGTGGTCGTTCAAGTGAGGGTAGAAGGGGGTGGTTCTATCCTAAAACCACGATCCATACAAATTTCGGGTCAATCGGGAGAATGGATTGCGGGGAAAAGTGTCATTGGGTAACTGTGTTGTTAGGTAACTGGCGTTCGGGGAAATGATATTTGAGGGAACAACATTCGGGTAAAAATAGACCCAAAGGTTTTCAGTGATAATGGTCACCTAAATTTCAGTACATGAAAAAGTATTCAAAAAAGAATCATTGCCTATCGCTACTTGATATGGTTTGGGGCAAATAAGAATTCTCCATTCTTCATATATAGGATGTTCTTATTAATTTTAAAACTGTTTTCATTTGTCTGAAAATTCCTGAAAATTGTTATAGTAAATGTAACATTGGTTTGCGAGTGGAGGCATTAATAAAAGGGGTCTGCGTGGTCTGTGAGGATTTGAATTCTAAACTTGTAACCACCTCAGTTATTGAGTCACTAAGTGGCTCGGTAGCTTAGTTGGTAAAGCGCTCGTCTAGCATACAAGAGTACTGGGTTCAAATCCCAGCCGAGTACGTGGATTTTTTTTTTATCATAATTTCACCCATAATTTGTCCATCTTTACCACGCGTAAAGAGTTAATTAATTTAATAGCCATGCGGATTAGATTACCGAACAGCTTAATATAGGCGTCAATTTAGGTTAATTACTTCATTGGGGCCCAGATAGCCGTAGCGGTAAACGCGCAGCTATTCAGCAAGACCAAGCTGAGGGTCGTGGGTTCGAATCCCACCGGTTGAGGATCTTTTCGGGTTGGAAATTTTCTCGACTTCCCAGGGCATAGAGTATCTTTGTACCTGCCACACGATATACGCATGCAAAAATGGTCATTGGCACAGTAAGCTCTCGGTTAATAACTGTGGAAGTGCTCATTAGAACACTATGCTGAGAAGCAGGCTCTGTCCCAGTGGGGACGTTATGCCAGAAAGAAGAAGACTTCATCGAACAGACGGCACAAATAGTTTCAACGTATATCGAAATCTTATAAAAATCCAATAAACGAGCCCTTAAGATGCAACACTTTAAAGAACAGCTCATGATTAATAAAAAAATAATGGAAACTGAAAAATTCAGAAAGAAAATCGTATGGAATTAACTAATTATAAAATAACATAACCTCATGCTACAACATCTGTATAACAATAGTTTCAACGTATATTGAAAGCTCGTAAATATTCAATGAATTAGTCGATAAGAAGCAACAAAACATTGAAGAACAGCTTATGCTGAAAAGAAGGACGAATCTCTTGCGAAGTCTTCCAAATCATAATATCATTTTACTGGGACAACATATTTAATATAAACATACTTTATTATCCGTTATGCTGAATATAAAATCATTACATCAATTGGCAAACATAGTGGAGCAACTTTTAATGACAGCAACTGTTATTCTATTGTATGTTTTCTGCTTTCTTTTTTCATAGTCCCTCAGGATTTCTGTATTTTGCTGTCTTTTCAATTCATATTTATAAAGCTTCAAATGTTGGTGTTAATCGTTGAATGCTCAAAAGATCGATATTTTTTTTAACCTTGAGGAAGCCATGTGTTTCTAGTCCAACAATTACTAGAACAATACTAGAACCAAAATACCCAAAACGGATATTCGAAACTGGCTCACTTAGTCAACTGGTGTCCAAGTGACCCTGTACTTTTTTGAGTATACTAACAAACATAATCTCACAAAACGTTTTAACGCTCTGGCTCGATTATTTCTCCTACAGTTGCAAACTTAATTCATCAGAAGAGAAAAAAAAATCTAGGGGATTGTTCATTCTGGGGAATGGTACATTCTGGCGAATGGTTTTCTGGTGAATGGTACTTTCTGGCAAATGGTTTTCTGGCATATGGTACTTTCTGGCGGATGTCATTCTGGCGAACAGTTTTCTGGCGAATGGTTTTCTGGCAAATATCGCACAATCTCTTTACAGGGTTGTTGTCCGGCATTCTTGCCCTGCCCAGCGTATCCTTCCAGCTTTAGCTACCTTCACGATACTGGGATCGCCGTAGAGTTGAGCGAGCTCGTGGTTCATCCTTCGCCGCCACACGCCGTTCTCCTGTACGCCGCCAAAGATCGTCCTTAGCACTCGGCGTTCGAAAACCCCAAGAGCTTGCAAGTCCTCCTTGAGCATAGTCCACGCCTCATGCCCATAGAGGACTACCGGTCTTATGAGCGTTTTGTACATCGTACATTTGGTACGGGGGTGAATCTTTCTTGACTGCAGTTTCTTCTGGAGCCCATAGTAGGCACGACTTCCGCTGATGATGCGCCTTCGTATTTCCCGACTAACATTGTTGTCAGCCGTCAACAAGGATCCGAGGTAGACGAACTCGTCCACAACCTCGAAGGTATCTCCGTCTATCGTAACACTGCTTCCTAGGCGGGTCCTGCCGCGCTCAGTTCCGCCAACCAGCATGTACTTTGTTTTCGATGCATTCACCATTAGCCCGACTCTTGTTGCTTCGCGTTTTAGGCGGGTGAACAAATCTGCCACCGTTTCAAATTTTCTCCCAATAATATCCATGTCGTCCGCGAAGCAAACAAATTGTCCGGATCTCGTGAAAATCGTGCCTCGACTGTTAAGTCCGGCTCTCCGTATAACACCTTCAAGCGCAATATTGAACAACAGGCACGAAAGTCCATCGCCCTGTCGTAGTCCCCGCCGAGACTCGAACGAACTGGAGTGTTCGCCCGAGATCTTCACGCAGTTTTGCACACCGTCTATCGTTGCTCTGATCAATCTTGTGAGCTTTCCGGGAAAACTGTTCTCGTCCATGATTTTCTATAGCTCTACGCGGTCGATACTATCGTATGCCGCCTTGAAATCGATGAACAAATGGTGCGTAGGGACCTGGTACTCACGGTATTTCTGGAGGATTTGCCGCACGGAAAAGATCTGGTCCGTTGCCGAGCGGTCGTCGATGAAACCTGCCTGATAACTTCCCACGAACTCGTTTGCTATAGGTGATAGACGACGGAAGAGAATCTGGGATAGCACTTTGTAGGCGGCGTTTAGGATGGTGATTGCACGATAATTTTCACACTCCAGTTTGTCGCCCTTTTAGTAGATAGGGCATATAACACCTTGCTTCCACTCCTCCGGTAGTTGTTCCGTTTCCCAGATTCTGACTATGAGCCGATGCAGACAAGCGGCCAACCTTTCCGGGCCTATCTTGATGAGTTCGGCTCAGATACCATCCTTGCCAGCGGCCTTGTTGTTCTTGAGCTGTTGAATGGCATCCTTAACTTCCCCCATCGTGGGAGCTGGTTGGTTTCCACTGTCCGCTGTGCTGACGTAGCCATCGCCTTCGTTGTCCTGACCTTCTGTGCCTGTGTTCTCTGTGCCATTCAGGTGTTCATCATAGTGCTGCTTCCACGTTTCGATCACCTCGCGTCCGTCCGTCAAGATGCTCCCATCCTTATCCCGGCACATCTCAGCTCGCGGCACGAAGCCTTTGCGGGATGTGTTGAGCTTCTGATAGAACTTCCACGTTTCTTGAGAACGGTACAGCAATTCAATTTCTTGGCATTTCACCTCTTCCAGGCGGCGCTTTTTGTCCCGGAATAGGCGGGTTTGCTGATTTCGCTTCAGTCTGTATCGTTTCACGTTTTGCCGCGTACCATGCTGCAGCATTGCAGCCCGCGCTGCATTCTTCTCTCTTAAAACCTCCTGGCACTCCTCGTCCAACCAATCGTTTCTTGAGCTCCGTTCCACATATCCGACAATGCTTTCGGCAGCGTCGTTAATGGCTGCTTTGACTGTCCTCCAGCAGTCCTCAAGAGGGGCCCTATCGAGCTCGCCCTCATCCGGCAACGCTGCCTCAAGATACTGCGCATACGCATTGGCGACATCCGGTTGTTTCAGCCGCTCGAGATTGTACTGGGGCGGGCGTCGGTACCGAACATCATTGATGAAGGATAGTTTTGGGCGCAGTTTGACCATCACTAGATAGTGATCGGAGTCAACGTTAGCGCCACGATAGGTTCTGACGTCGGTTATGTCGGAGAAGTGCCGTCCATCGATCAAAACGTGATCGATTTGCGATTTTGTCTGCTGAGGTGATCTCCAGGTGTACTGATACGGGAGGCTGTGCTGGAAATAGGTGCTACGAATGGCCATATTCTTGGAGGCGGCAATATCTATCAGTCGTACGCCGTTCTCGTTCGTCAGCCGGTAGGCGCTAAACTTTCCAATCGTCGGTCTGAACTCCTCCTCCTGGCCAACCTGAGCGTTCAAATCTCCTATGATGATCTTGACGTAGTGGCTTGGGCAGCGGTCGTACTTGCGTTCGAGCTGCGCGTAAAATGCGTCCTTGTCATCATCAGTGCTTCCGGAGTGTGGGTTATGCACGTTGATTATGCTGAAGTTAAAGAATCGGCCTTTGATTCTTAACTTGCACATTCGTTCATTGATCGGCCACAACCCGATCACGCGCCTTTGCATATCACCCATCACTATGAAAGCTGTTCCCAGCTCGCGTGTGTTGCCGCAGCTCTGGTAGATGGTATGATTACCTCTAAACGTTCGCACCAATGCTCCTGTCCAGCACACCTCCTGCAGCGCTACGATGTCGAAACCGCGGGTCTTCAGTACATCGGAGAGTATGCGAGTACTTCCAATGAAGTAGAGAGATTTGCAGTTCCACGTACCGAGATTCCAATTGCTAGTCCTTTTTCGTCGTAGTGGTCTTTGCCGATTGTTCCGGTCCGTATTCTCTCGTTGACATTCCTGTGCTGATGTGTTTTTACGGTTGGCTTGCAGGGCCTGACACCAACCCCCTAGATTTCCGGAGGACCATTCCCTCTTAATGTTCGGAGGATCATAGTGCGCAGTTTAGCTTAGAGTCCTTCTCTGGCACTCGGACGATGATCAGCCGCCCTGACATGGGGAACAGACGCTGTTGTGAGCCGCTCCTAACATGGAGTACAGACGCTCCAGGTTTGCAAAGGCAAAAGCTTCCCCCTTCCCTGTCAGCATACGACCAAAGTTCCCACCGGGGGTGGTTACCCGATCTTCCCCAAGGTTACTTGTACCCCGGCCAGTACCACGAGGAGGTAGGGATAGGAGTTGCTGGACAAGAGGCTAAGGACCGCACAATAAGGCTTACTATCTTGCATTAAATTCTGAGTGTCGAGAATTATTACTCAACTGATTTCAGTTCCGTAATGACTCATTACGCAGCACTTTATTATGCTACTTTTTACAAAATATTATTTAGAAATTGCAAAATAATGGTGAACGCATCTCCATCTAATCCAATCTAATACCAACCGGTATTATGTTTCATGTATTGGTTGAGATACATTATTTCTCATCATATGATAACTCCTCATCATTGATTCTTAAATAGAATGCTTCTTCGCATCTCCATTTGTGATCTCTTTGATTTCTCGCACATCATCTTGGCCTAGGGTGACATCCGGCGTGACATTCGAGTAAATTTCAAAGAAAACGAAAGCTTCTACCCCATCAAGGGGAGCTGTTAACCGATTTCACATACACCACGCACACAGTGACTGCTTCAACTCCAATGACGAGGTTCTCCAGAGTGTCGATCAAGCCGCTCGCTTTGTCTGAAAAGCAGTTCAGCATCCTTTGACGCGGGTGCTGAAAACCTACGCTCGTAAAATAATTGAACCGCAGCCTTGAGTGACGTGTAACCCGCGTTCTTCTCATCTTCTCCTCCTTTGCTCTTCATCCGGAGTGTAATCAATCATTATGTGTCACATGGGGTGCCTCAATGACCCCCCGTCCATTTTGGTTCCATCCCGAATTTCCCCATTTCATTGGGGTGAAAAACAATCATGAGGGATTGCCGAAAGCCCCACTTTCTGGACAACAGGATAACATATCGATGGTCCTGGATTCTCACGGGACACCCGGACTGGGCCAACATGGGGATAATTTATTACTAGTGAGATAGACCTGTGCGCCGCCGCGCCACGCCGCCGCCGCCGACCCATTTCACGTCACGCCGACGCCGATTGATACATCGGCGGCGCGCCATACGCCGATCAACGTCTCGCCGCCGATTTTGCGTTTTCACGCCGATAAATACATTCACTCAAATAATTTATAATAATAAAAAAAACCCAGGTTATTTAGATATCGTCTAAGGATAAAAAAATCGTACATCAATGTTTCAAGGGATTTTTTTTTTCAAAAAATTGTGAAAATCGCCTAGTGGATCCTTCAGAATTTTTTCTAAGGATCCCATGGAGAATCTTTTCAAGGTTTCTTTTAAGAATACCTTCTGGAAGTGAATAATTCTTGAGATTTCAGTCTTTCGTGAAATTTTATTTAAATTATTCTAGTGATTTTACCAAGATTTTCTTCGGCGTTTCCTTCAAAAAATTGTTCTCCAAAAATGTCTTACTTTCTAAGAGCTCATGTATACATCGATAGATTTCCACCTCAATTTTTATCATGAATTCACCCTTATTCATGTAAAATCGTTCAAGGATTTTCCAGAATTTTTAAATGGATTTCTCTATTATTTTTTTCGAAAAGAGTCGCTGAGACACCTAGTTCTTGAAATTCTCATAGTAATTTCTTTAGGATTTTTTTAAAGAAATTTCTTCTGGAGTTTTTCTAAGAATTGCAAAATTAATTATTGTAGGAGTTGTTTCTAGCACTGCTTCAAAACTGTTCTAACGATACGGCATAAATTTATTCAAAAATCTCAATCACCTTACCAGTGTGTGAGAAAAATATCGCATTAAAAAAACTACAATGAACTAGGAGAATAAATAACGCACGGCACATTTATTCTGTCAAAAAGTCCTGTAAAATTTCCTCTAAAAATTTCTTTAAAATTTGTTCAACTATTCCTCCAAGTTGTTTTTTAAGGAATCCTACCATTGATTACACTGCGGAACACGTTTTTTGTCTCCAGCACCAGAATACCGTTATTCACTTAATTAAGGGTTACTGAATCCATTGCCGTTTTCAAAAATATCATAGCACGTCTAGTTTTTGAGATATTGACTGTTGAAAATGCAAAAAAATGACTATTTCAGCCAACTTGCATGCAAGTTTGCCAGCTTGTAAGGTAATATATTGGCTTAATTTGTTACATAACTCAAATTTTATGTGTATAACAATCAGGCATTGCAGAATTCGCTCTCATTTGAGTATGAAGCACGATCAAAGCAAGCAAAGAAAAACATCCCATCTGTTGCGGTCCACGATCGTCAATGTATCGCAAGTTGTAAAAAGTCTGATAAATGGAAGCAGCGAGCGAGAGCCCCAAAGAGAGAGCGATGATAAAATCCATTTTTCTCGCTTGTTTACCGTTGGGGATAGGTGTTTTTCTTTACTGGCACGATAAACAATCTACGAACTTCCAATAGCAATAGTGTCCCCCAGGCTTGAAGCATGTTTAGAGGGTTTTATCATGCACTACTATCCCCCCAATCTGATCAAAGTTGTAGCAGTATACGATAAACGGTCTCTCATAATGTGCAGCATGTTATGATAGTTACAGAGAGCGATACGTGAGAGATTCTCTCAATTTTCTCGGGATTCAATCCCTGATAACAATACTTATCATCAAAGTTTGTAATACTTTCGATGCGGAAATGTTATTGTTTAATGGTTTAGAGAATTTTTGTTTTTTGTCATATAGAAGAAACGAAGAATTTTGTATGGAGACTGCAAGCATGTTAAAAAAAATCGGTTTAATCGAAATTTAATCGCGCAATTTCAATCAAATTATGTCTGAAATGAAAGTTCAAGTTCTATTTTGCATGTTTGGTGGTGTAGATTACAAAAAAAATTGATAAATTGTACTTTAAATTTCATGTAAACATGAATAAAACCAGTGTTTTATACAACTTTGGCGACTTGTAGCTAAAAATTGTGACGTGCTGGAACATTTCTAAAAATTGCACCAGATTCAGCAACCCCAAATCTACTAGCGACACATAATTTGATCCTTGAGACACGCAAAAATGTCATTTTTGTTACGCTGTGTTATTTTTGAAGTTTTTCTAATAAATCGTACAATAGTCACTTCAAGAATTCCAACAGTAATTCCGCATTGCATTTTCTCAGGAATTTTTCAATATGTTTCTTTATAATTCCTGGAGTTTATTCTGGGATTTCTCTGATGAATAGGGTCCTTATATGTTTAATGAAATCTTGTTTTTATTCAATAACACGGAATAGCATGTTACTGCAACTTGTTTAGCAATTTTTCGAACTCAAATAACGGCTATATCATATTTAATTTAAAAATTAGGTCCATAAATGAACCTTGACATTTTTGATCATGTTTGACGTTCGCTTAGTCGATAAAAACACCACAGGGGCTGTAGTTTTAACACTGGGGTTGTTCCTATCTGACATTTCGGAATGGACACGGAAAACAAAATACACCCAAAATTTGAGTTTAGGCCACCAAGAGGTGTGACAAAATCTAAAAAAAACATAACAAATGTTTTTTTGGACTTAAACAAACGAAAAACATTTAAAAATTGAGCAAACATTTGTTTTTAGCCTAAATTTAAGTGTTTGGCACTAGAATTGGGACAGGGCTTTAGGATCCTATTCTCCAGAAGTTCTTACACGGTAATCTTGAGATGTTGTCTTCATAAGTTTCGTGCAAGAATTTTTCTAGATTATGCTTGAATTACTTCAGTGGTTCAGTCAGAATTTTGTTGAATGTTCTTACATGAATTCCTGCAGAGCTTCATGCACTTATTTTCCAAAATTTCATTCTGAAAATTCCTTTAATATATCCTTACATTTTTTTTCACTAAATGCTCCACGAATGCTTGATTTTTCTATATAATCCTCTATATGCTTGATTTTTCTATATAATCTTTGAATTAATTCTCCAGAGTCTTTTAAGGAACTATTTCTTGAGCATGTTCAGAAGTTTATAAAGAAAGTTTGCAAGAATTCCTCTTATAAAATTTGTAGATATTCCACCAGGGGATCTCATAAGAAATTCAGTGTTTATTTGATCTTTGAAGAATATTTCCATAAGTCAGTGAGTTGCTCTTCTCTCTTTAAAAAGGTGTCATGCCATCAATATTCATGAATAATCCTCAAAAAAATATTTTACTATTGATTCTCAAAAATATTTTTCAGGGTTTGCTATAGTACCGTTAAGTCACCAGTCACCGTGTGGCCTCCATACACCGTGCACATATGCAAATTCCTACAGAATATTTATACAATATTCGCAAATTATTCTTTTGGCAGCAAAATAAGATAAAACTGATGAAATGAGGTAGTTCTTGTCACAAATTTCAACGTTAGTGTATCACATTTTTAATTGTTTCAACAAGTTTTCGCTGCAGATACTTCTAGTAAGATTTATTTCATCGTATGAGGTGAGCCTTGAGGTTTTATGCAAATTAGATTTTTTTCTTGTGATTCAGTCGAAACACAAATGCCCTTTTCAATATTTATGGTTCCTTTTACCGTGCCTTAGTATACAAGGCTTGAAATTTTTGGGTAATATTGAATTTATTGTTATATCGCGATTTAACAACTTTATATTTAGTTTTTGAGCAAATATGAAATGGTTTGAACAAAACAGTCAAACCTCCTATAACGATTTTGATGAAAAATTAGTGATTTAGTTATTTTTTCAACTTTCTATGATTTTTATTTTAATATAAGATTTGAATACCCTTAAAAGTGAGTGCGCATACTACTAGCAACATATTTTCTCCACCAACAACGTTTCTTCAAGGTACAAAATTAAATCATGGCGAAAACTATACGCACGGTGAATGGTGATATAGAATGGTGCGAGGTGACCTTAACATGATATTTGTAAACATAATTTTTGAGTATTTTTTGTGATGCATCACTGATTTTTAATTTTTCCCTAAATTATGGTATAATTGCACGCTTCGTAGTGGTATTCTAGTTCGCTTATAATGATTTGTAAAAAAAATATAATTTATTGAAATGCATATATATTTTTAATGCACGGTGAATTTTAGCTTGACGGTAATTTATTCTGTCATTCTCATTGGAAACCTTGAAAAAATTGATGGACATTAAGCCGTCCCTTATGTTTCGAAAATGCAAAATTTTAAAAGTTGTAAAGTGCTCGTTTTGGTAAAAAAAAAATCAGGTAAAAATATGAAGTCCGTACGTGCACGCTAAGTGGTCCCCCAACGACCCTAAAGGTATTAGGTAAAGATGAACTCTGTGCGACAAATCGAGCTCGCTGCTCTAGTGTACGCAACAAGAGTACGAAAAGCCACTAGTAAATAATTGATAATCAGCATGGACTTTTAAGTAAAATAATATTTTATTATGTGGATATCTTCATAACACTGCACGCTGACGTAAAATTCAAAACTACAAAGGGATCGTTCAAATATTACGTAACGCAACAGGGGGAGGGGGTCTGCCGTAGTGTTACGGTCCTTACATTTTTTTTTCATTCAAAAGTTGTTATGTGGTAGAGGGAGGGGGTCTAAAATTGACAAATATTGCGTTATGGAATATTTAAATCATCCCAAAGAAAACAAACTTCTATGCTGATTATCAACGCGCGCAGAACAATTTGTTACTGTTGGTATTTCGTACTCATGCTGCGTGCACTAGATCAGCGAGCACGATTACGCTGAAGGGGTCATCTACACCTAATGAATTCAGGGCCGTTGGGGACCACTTGGCGTCCACGTACGCACTTCAAATTTTTACCTGATTTTTTTCTTACCAAAACGAGCACTTTACAATGACGAACTTATAACATTTCGCATTTTCGAAAAATAAGGGACGGCCTAATGGACATCGATTTTTCTTCGAATAAGTGTCTTTGGTATCTTCCGTTAGTATGACAGGAGCAAATACGTTTGATGAAGTACGAATTATTCATCATATAATTTTAGAAAACAGTACTAACCCGATTTTGTTAGTCCCTTTTTCAGAAATATATTTGTTCTCACTGTTTGATTAATAAATTTCAACCAAGTAGTTTTTAGTCATGTTAAAGCTACTATTAAAATTCATAACAAGGCAAATATAGAATATTGATCAATTGTTTACATTTTGGAGGAGAGCTTCACAAAGTTTTGAAAAAGAGGCTGACAAAATCTGGGCATCTAATGTAAACAACATTTTAACTACTTGAAATGATACCAGAATAAACATTAGTTATATTGGAAACTAATGTTATACTGTGATGCCGCAGATTTTGATTACTCAGGTTCTTATCATTTTGATCATTTTAACAGTTAAAATATCAAAACTGAAAGCAGAAACCTGTTCCTAAGAAATCAAATTTAAAACGATTTTTGCCATAAGTGACAGTGATGTTAAATGTCATGAACATCACGTGACTCTGACAATTGAATAATGCGAATATCTTCCATCCCCGCGGAAAAAGTCATTGGAACATGTTTTTCTCTGCTGATCATATCTGAACTACTTGCAGTTGGCCATATATTGGCTTAGAAAAACGCTATAAGCTCTTCAATGTTTCCGAAATTTCGACATTTAACAGCTCTCAGTGAAAGCAATTTAAAAATTTGAAAACTTTTTCCGCATTAAGGACATTGATAACTCATTGAGGTTACATATATTTTTGACTGGCATTAAAATGAAGTCATCAAAATAAAGATTTTATTTGTTATTAGTATGTAGCACTTTTGAGTTATAGTTATGTAAAATTGTTACAATAATAAAAAAAATGGTAGAAGAACAAAATATGATATCGAACTTAAGATAATAATAAATTGATACCAAACAAAGATATCATCTTACTGCTGAAAACAAGATATGATTTCAACATGCTTTCTTTATGATGTTGAACTTTGCTCGAGTAATCTAAACAGCACGCAAGAAACTATGATAGAAATTTGTACATTTTTTTCTGTTCCGAGAAAATAAAATACCGACAATATCCAAAGCTGTGATTATTTATTGTGGAATATTATGAACGATTCTATAGATATGGATATCAGATAAGTTAATTCAAAAAGTAACGCGAAAAATCCAAGAAACTTCTACAAAAATACAAACAAAATTTTGCACAAAATTCAATTACTTCTCTTCAATTTTCTTAAATAAAAAGTTCGAATAATCAGGTCAGATAATATATCTTAGTAGCAACAACGGGGATATAATATATTATATGATAGTTTTACTAGTTTTGAAACTAGGATTTTTTATATAAACTTCCAAACTTTGAATTCTTACCAAAATGACTAAAAGTATTCCTGCACTCTATTTCAATCATATGATTGTAAGACAGATATGGGAAATGGAATTTCAAGTTCGGTTTCGATTGCATTTGTACGCATACGGTTTCATAAGTTATATGTTCGATTTTTTTTTAATGTTCAATTTTTGTCCACGCCGATGTACGCCGCCGCCGAAAATAGTCAACGGCGTGACGCCGATGACGCCGCCGCCGCCGGTACAAAAATGCTCTGACGCCGCCGCCGACCAAAAATATTTCGGCGCACAGGTCTATAGTGAGAGGATTTATTATTATGAGATTTTATTTTTCGTTCGGCGGTTTCGACTTTCATGGGGCCGCACCACAGGCCGTGGGATCAAAATGGCAGTTACGACAAAAGTTTCTCCGGAGCTAAGCAACACAACACCAGCAAATACTCGAATCGCGTGAAAGCGGATGTTTGTCGAAGGCACATATTGCCAGGATTGGCTGCTAAATAATAGGATCAGATGGATTTGAGTTCGAGGGAGTTGATGATTAGTTTGTCGATGGCGGATCTGCGGAGCTTAGTATTTGCGAAAAAGGATCAGGTTTCGCTGGAGCACTAATTGAGGACATTCGACGAACCCATGATTGTGAAAGTTAACCTTGCCTAAATTATGCAGAAGTTCGTTACGAAATATCCTTCTCCGTTGTTACATACAAATTGAAATTGACAGCTCTGATTGCCTTTGTCTTATGGGAAAACTTTCCTATCAGTGACTAGTGAATTCTCGACAAAATTTATGCGCGCTTTCAAAATGCATGGCAAGTTTTTGAGCATTTTCTGAATTAGTTAATAATATTTTATGTTTCTCATACAATAAGAAATTAGCTTTTGAAACTTTTTTCAAAAAAATGCTCTGTTCAGAAAAGCGATTTTTGAATTCTTTTTGCAGATTCTGGTATACCTTTTTCATTACAGAATTGCGATTACGTTGAAACTGCCTTCTACACAATTTTTCAAGACGGATCAAGAATTTTGGATCGTCATATACCTATTATTATTCCAATTTCACTTCGCATTTTGGTATTTCAATGTCCCTTGCTTCAACAATGGAATTTATTGAAGTTTCGAGAATATTTTCAATATCAAGTTTGCTTGCAAAGAAATGTTAACATCTAGATTACTATCGATGTACATATATTTTATATTATATTTAATTTTTAATTACTATACATTTACATATAAATGCAGGCGCAGCCATTGAATACTACTTCATTTCTAGTTGAGTGGCGTGCTTATGTACAAAATTGAATAGCTCAGCTATGGGTGGTGGCTTTTTATCGCTGCTTCATGAGCTGGCACACATGATGCATACATTTCACTGGAGACATTGATGAACTGATGCGTGCAGATTACCAATTTGGGATCAATTGAAATCATTCCGGTGCAAGTGCTTGCTATGCAAGTGCTGTGTTCGGATCGCGTCGCATCGGGTCACATTCATAATCGATTTTCATTTTGCTTTCATTTCAAATGAGTAGAGGCATTCATAGGAAATGTTTTTCCTTTCAATAATGTAGCAATATGACAATCAGCTTTGGCAAATACACTTTATTCTCTTTATGCGTGTTGTTTTTTACACGACCGTGCAAAAGTTTCTGTATATTTTATGTCGTCCAACCTTCCTTCCTTTTCATACAAAGTAGGCCAAAATCGTATGAATGGGTCGAAAATTAGTGCTTTTCCCCTAGCACCGTACCTGCCATACGATATAATGCGAAAATGGCAACTTTGGCAAAGAAAGCGCTCAGTTAATAACTGTGGAAGTGCTCATTGAACACTAAGCTAAGAAGCAGGCTCCCCAGTGATGACGTTAATGTCAAGAAGAAGAAGATGTCGACTAACCGTATTTTTGTTTGAGAGTGTCGAGAAATGGCTTTTTGAATCAGGAACTGAAAACTTTTTTACGGTTTCATTTTTAGAGCTACCGAAGCAATGAAACAATACGAACATTGTTAGGAGGTTTGTCTTCGATTTTCCCATGGACCCGTTTGTGGAAGCTAGCGGTGGTAATCCCTCTTGGTATTGGGAAAAACGTTACGTCATTTTTCGTTTATTCACTAAACATGGTTACAACTGCATTTGGGCCTTCCTTAGCCGAGTGGTTAGAGTCCGCGGCTACAAAGCAAAGCCATGCTGAAGGTGTCTGGGTTCGATTCCCGGTCGGTCCAGGATCTTTTCGTAATGGAAATTTCTTTGACTTCATCGTACCTGCTACACGAGATACGAATGCGAAAATGGCAACTTTGGCAAAGAATGCTCTCAGTTAATAACTGTGGAAGTGCTTTTAAGAACACTAAGCTGAGAAGCAGGCTCTGTCCCAGTGAGAACGTAATGCCAAGAAGAAGAAGGTTGCAACTGAAAACAAAGGGAAGGGTGAATCTCTGAATTCACAACTTCCTTCTGAAAAAGTGGAATTGAAAAAGTAGCCAAAATGGAAGAAAGGACATTTCTCCGGAATGCGCGTTTTCTTGCATGGGTAAAATGGTTAATGTTGATAATTGCATCGAAATGAGCTATCAGCTTGATGCTCTAGACAAATTTTCCGAACACCAAATCGAAGCAGTCTATAGCCAAGGCTCTCTGATTCAAGTGAGGAAGCAAAGAGTACCGCCTATCGTGGTCAGTTGTTGTTGCGTTTTGCCGGAAACTCTCAAAGATCGCGAACTTCTTCTCGAACATCTTGAAAAGAAGAAGTACATTTTTTTTACTTATGATGACATAACTGAACGTTTGTTCATAGTCGTCTTGAAAGGTTGTCACCTTCCCAAAGAAAGGTTGCATGAGACGGAGACAAAATGATATGAAGAGG
The DNA here is from genome assembly GCF_002204515.2 of Aedes aegypti. Taxonomy (NCBI): domain Eukaryota; kingdom Metazoa; phylum Arthropoda; class Insecta; order Diptera; family Culicidae; genus Aedes; species Aedes aegypti. Next base: position 149,222,328 of record NC_035108.1, read on the forward strand.
AAGTAGTGACCTTCGACACACCTACGACTTACGTACTAGATTAAACCTTAAACCTAGTGTTGTGTGGCGTCAGTGTCCAAGTGTATCCCACGGTGACAGGAAAGCGAGGATCTGTCCGGACAGAAGGGGGACACCGGCTTCATGCCGATCACTCCGCAGCAGACCTCAACATCAGCCATAGTGGTACAGCGGCGCACTTTACCACGACGTGATGGCTACCAGGGCCATTGATTTTAGGGTAGAATAGGAAAGCCTAAATGGAGAGGCATATTGGGGGCACACTTTAGCAATTATTCAATTACTCCTGGGTGAATCTTGGGATTAGTTCTAAACTTCGTTCACAGCTCTTACCGATCTCCAATAATTTCCAGTTCACTACTCCATCATGGTGCTACAGCACCTGCATGTGAACTAGGTAGACTTAGCTGTAGGATAAAGGAATTTTCTGTTCACCAAATCAAACATCCAATTTCACCAAACACTCTACCAACTGAGATTTCCCACTCACATGCACTCCACTTAAGTGTTCTTGCCGGTCAGGCTTTTAATATCGTAAATTGGCTTTGGCTAGCTAGACTTGCCTGCTTAGCGATTAACCGACGACTGACTCAACTTTCGCTTCAGTTTGGAGATGTACCCTTAGGTAGTGTTCATGGCGATCTAGTACATGGGTGGCGATAAGTTGTAATGAGAGAGATTATGAGAGAATAGTTTTGGCTAGGGTTTCCGATACCATATTATGGGTATAACCTTCACAGAAAAAAAAATCCATGTAAATTTCAGCGAAAAATCATGCACATAAAGGGAATGCCAGATATGTCGCAAATTTACGTGTAAAACTACATCAACATCATGTAAATTTATGCGAATTGTCACGTAATCGATTAGAGTCCATGCTAGATTACACGATATTTAGCGGAAACTTACATGATGTTATTGTAATTTTACACTATGTAACGTGCAAATTTGCGACATATCTGGCATTCCCTTCATGTGCAAGATTTTACGCTGAAATTTACATGGATTTTTCTTTCTGTGTTGGTGTAATCTGGTCTTCTCCTCATGATGGAGATCTTGCTCCCCATCTATTGCGCTCTCGGCTGTAGGTAGCTATATAGATGATAACTCTCCTCTATTAGCGTGATCGTATTGCGGTCTATTTTGGTATGCGACACTGGATCAAGATAAAGGGGTATATTGTTCTGTTGTGTTGTTGTGTAGTGTAGTTGTTGATACATGGTAAGATGACCTATACTTTCATTTTGAACGGTAGACAGTGGGACCTATACTGATGCTCACGCGATCTACAATTAGTGATGATGTGAAAAATTCAAGGTCTCTCAAGTGACTATAAGTCACCTGAAGAGATCAAAAATGGAATAAATGATTCACTTGGATTTTCCCCAGTCCAAGTAATCATTATGAAAAATAGAACCCAATCTGGCATTGTTCGGAAAGGGCTTTCTCGAGAATATTATTTAGTTCACTTTAACAAAAAAGATCAAAATAATATTAAAGCTTAAGAAAAAGCTAGAGTTATGTTCGACGTCCGTGTGACATGGGAACATTTCCAGAAACCTGGAGGAAATTTCCAGAACCCCAATCAGTGTCGTTGGGCCAAAAGTGGGGTCATGGCACAAAAATTTGCCGCATGGATGCTAAATGCATGATTTGCAGAGGATCTTCTCACGCTAAGGATGTCTGTCCAGTGAAGAAAGATACTTCCAAGTTCATATGCGCCAATTGCAGGGTCAATCATAAGTCAAATTTCACGTAGGGGAGTCGTCGAGGCTCGTGCCAGGCAGAAGAACAGTAATATCCGTTACTATAACGGTCGTTTCCGGATTTTCCCTGGTAGAGTTTCAAACAATGCTCATTTTTCAGTTAACGATCGCTTGATTAGAAATCATACCCATCAGGAAGATTATAATCATGCTCATTCACAAACTAATTTTAATCCGTCGGATAGCCGTTCGAATCTTTAAATTTCGAATGTATCTACCCACGGAAAATCCTTTGCCGATATCGTAACAGGTAATTTGAACTCCTCCTCTATCCGTACTATGAGTACCCATTCTACTTGTTTCAAATCAAATGGAAAAAACCCTACCGCGAATAATTCAAAGTTATCTGTCAAATCGTACACTTCAGGTTAATTATCAGAACTCCAGATCTGAAAGACTTCCTGTAAGAGCTGGTGTTCCTCAAGGCAGCATTTTGGGACCAATATTATACAATATTTTCACATCTGACTTACCTGAGTTACCTCAGGGATGTCAAAAATCCATGTTTGCGGATGACACAGGCCTCTCCGCCAAAGGACGAAACCCGCGTGTCATCTGTAGTCGATTGCAAAAAAATTTGGATATTTTTTCTTCATACTCGCAGAAATGGAAGATTTCTCCTAATGCTTCCAAAACTCAACAAATAATATTCCCACATAAACCAAAAGCTTTTTATTTGAAACCTTCAAGTAGACATGCATGATGAAAGGGTTCAAATAAATTGGTCAGATGAAGATAAGTAGCAAGGGCTCATGCTAGATAAAAAATTAACTTTCAAAAACTCACTATGAGGGCATTTAAGCTAAATATAATAAATATGTTTAATGCCTTTATTCACTTTTTAACAGAAAATCGATACTTTGTCTTAAGAACAAGCTTTAGATCTTCAAACAAATTTTCGGGCCAGCCATGTTGCATGCTGTACTAATTGTTGTAACACCGGCAGGAAAGCTATGCATAGTGCTCAAAATAAAAATTTGAAGATGGTTCCGAAGCTGATAAAGAAACTACTATGGGGCCGTCCATTTATTACGTAAGGGTTTATGGGGGGAGGGGGGTTTGAGATTTCTTACGTGCCATACAATTTATTATTTATTTTCATACAAAAAGTCTTACCATGGATGGAGGGGGGGGGTTAAAAAATGCCAAAAATTGTATTACGTAATAAATGGACCGCCCCAATGCTATAGATTGGAAACACTTTCGACTTTCACTAGAAGACTTCAATACCAATTATTCGTAGAGTGGAAATATTTTAAAGTTCTGATTGAGTTCAACCTCACACTCCTTTTTTTCTTACGAGTCATTCTTCATTCCAGCCATGCTGTTCTATAAAATCACAGCGTCACATTGTGCTGCCGTTCCGATCCTTCCTTTCAAATATCCAAAAAATGTCAAACATGTCGGTATGAACGATAGGAGAAAAATCTAATTTTCCGAAGTAATTGCCTGTATAAAAATAAATAAAACATCATTAGCCGAAATGTCCAATGGCCACCGTTCGGTCTATTCTGGGGGCACATGCACAATCTCTGCCTAGTTGTTGGTCGACAAAAAGGCTTTTTACCGATCACATCAGAGTGGGTCCCCTATAAGGACTGTATCGGAAATATGTTGGAAACATTGAAGGCGTTTGATTTTCAAGCTGAATGATTTTTTTTTTGTTTCAGATTTTCTGATAAATCTTCACAACATAATGAAGTTCAAGATAGGTCAAAAAATTTCTTAAATTTTTTTTAGTCCTTTATTAGTATCATTACAAACATTACATTCATTTCTTATATCTTGGTCTTCTGAGTTAGAAAACACTTTCTTCCTTATTTGGTAAAACAAAATCAGCTTTTATTAACATTTTGTTAACAACATATTACATTTCATTTGCCATATCAGTTCAGAACTTTTGCAGGTAAGTTGATTTTTATTTCACTTGCTTTTTGAGTTAATTTCACATATTCTTGTCTAAAATTATTAATAATTTGATTAGACATTTGTTACAATTTTTCAACATTGAATATTCTATATAACTAATTAGTACTATAACAGGGAGGAAGCTTCAGAATCGTTTTAAAAACTATGTTTTGAATCTTTTGCAGACGGTTTTCTTGGTATTACAATAGCTAGTTCATATTGGTACAGCATATAACATGACCGTTCTGAAAATTTGTTTGAAGATCAAAAGCTTGTTCTTAAGACAAGCTTTTGATATTCTGTTAATAAGCGGATAAAGACATTTCAAATATTTGCTTCATTTGGCTTTCATGCCCTCATTGCGATTTTTGAAAGTTTAATTTTTATCTAGCATGAGCCCTAGATACTTAACTACATCTGACCAGTTTATTGGAACCCCTCTCAACGTAACAACATGCCTACTTGAAGGTTTCAAATAAAGAGCTTTTGGTTTATGTGGGAATATTATTAGTTAAGCATTAGGAGATCCTTCATTTTTGCAAGTATTTTTGACATCTCTGAGGTAACTCAGGTTAGTCAGATGTGAAAATACCCGAGCAGAAGAAAATAACTACTGAATACCAAATTGAGGTATTCCATACCAGATAATTTCCAATACTTACAACCTGAATGAGGTATGAATGAGCCCTGCATAAGAGGTAAAATACCTCAAATAATACCTTCTGCATATTCTACAAATACCAAGCTGATAATTAGATCAGGTATTGTAATACCTAAATAATACTTGATGGATTTTCATACAAAAGTGAAATTTTTCAATACTAGTTCAATACCTCCAGCAGTCCTCAATAGCTGTCGAATACCAAAATGAAGTATTTTTAATTGTTTCAAACATTTTTTTCGAATACCATTATAATACCAAAATGAGGTATTGATAACTGAACAATACCTAATTGTGTTATGATACCAAAGTATGGTATGCATAAGTTATTGGCGAGTTATTCCTTCCTCCTCGGGTATTGAACAATATTGATCCCAAAATGCTGCCATGAGGAACATCAGCTCATACAGGGTGTCCTCCAGACTTGGAGTTCTGAGAATAAACTTGAAGTGTACGTTTTGACCGATAACTTCTAACGTTCCCATTAATTCCCGATACAGTCCTCTTTGTTCGGTTGACATTCGCTCTAGGTGGATGAAAAGTCAAAAGGCAAAGAATGTCGGTGGCTGCTGCTAAGCGTGACCGGTGCCCGTTTCTATATGGGAGTGAGGTTGTAGATACAACGATGAAGTTTCAGTTTTTTTTGTTCTCGGAAGGTACCTATATGGTCGGATACTAAAAATAAATGTATCTATTTTCGCTTAAGGGATGTCCCTGCGTCCAGCACATAAATCGGTCAATGGTAGACGCGGAGGGCTGAAATGATTTTGATGTAATTAAATTAATGAAGAAAGCTTTTACCGAGAGGCTCTATTATTTTGATTAGCTTATATATTTTCTAGCTTGGTTGGATGTTTTCGTTTATTATCTTATTTATGATAGCTGTGAACATCAAAATAGCAGTTTGTGCATTATTTCAACGTTATTGTTACGTTATATATACGTGTGTGCAAGTTGATGACGAAACGGCTATTCAACATCGAATCGATCATTGCTCATTGATTCATTACGCAACAGACTTGAGGTACTTAACCCCTCTACCGGCAGCTTCGATTTTTACCCAAAAAAATATTCAAATCGCGATAACTTTTTTGTTTCTTGGTATTTTTGTACCAGTTTTTCACAAGCTCTCAAAACACTCTTCTAGTTTTAGAATATGTGTTGATATTAATAATTAGTTATCTGGAAACGGATTTATTCCAAAATTCCTTGGGGGACCGACGCCCAGCCATAACCCACGTGAATATCTAAGGTTTCGGATATTCACTACCTGGAACAATACATTAATGAGAGTATGTTGTGAAAAAATAAAGCAATTTGATGCAGCCGTCTTTGACTAATGAGAATTTATGTTTCTAGTAACACGCTGATAAAATAAAAATTTTGTAAACTTCAAAAAACCTCATATCGTAATTTTCAGATTTCCTCAAGAATACTGTACCGATTTGCATGATTTTTTCAGAGTGGCTTCTTATTACCTGGCAATATATAGCCCATATTTTATGTTTTTGATAAATTAACCAAATACAAAATGACCTACAAAGACATTTTGTATGGAGAATGTCGGTCCCCCAAGGAACATTGGAATATTTTCAACACCAGGTCATCAATGATTAATATCGACATGGATTCTTAAACTAGAAGAGTTTTTTGAGAACTTGTGAAAAAATGGTGTAAAAATACCGTGAAACAAAAAAGTTATCGAAATTTGAATATATTTTTTGTGGTAAAAAATGAAGCTGAAGAGGGGTTAATGAATCATTTCATATCGCTTTCAAAAATGGTATAAATGCGTTTTCTGATATTTTCATCCTTAGAATATGGTAAAAAGTTTTACGATGAGAAATTGCAATCTAAAAATTCTTCTTTCTTCATTCACTATCACTTATTTTAATGAAAATTTTTAACTAAGGTATATGAAATTTGAAAAGAAATTAAAAATCTGGTTTAAATTGTGGTCGAAATCAAGTCCTTATATGGTCGGTGTTCAGACAGACTGGACCAAGTGTTTTACAATGGTTTCAGTAAAACGTGCCGGTACAGGCACGTACCCCAGGCATTCGAATTATCAAAATAATTGCATTATTTATTGTAATAATGGAGCATATCTATTTAATGATACATCTTTATCAAAGTAGAATCGGAAGAATTTGTGGAGTTCTTATCATATCTTTAAAATACCATCTAGTCCAGTCTGTCTGAACACCGACCATATATATACGTTAAAACATGTAAAAATCTAAAATTGTTGTTACCTATCCAAAAATATAGATATTTGTCATCTGAAATTCATTATTTTAATAAATATTGAAAATACCTGATAAGCTGTTTTTTTTCTGTGAAATAATAGATGTCGAAAGAAAAAAAATAGTGATTTTTTAGAATGTTGCCATTTTGTTAAATGTTTTCTAACACAGCCAAATAAAATTTCAAACACAAAATTTATAGAACATCTTAGATACAATGCACTTAAACTCATCACATCGAAGGATTTTGATAAAAACATTCGTTACTAGTTAAGTTCCATCAAGACACGAAAGTAGGGTCTGTGCTGGCTAGATAAGAAATGATTTTCTGAAATGCAAAATTTTAATGTAAAAAAATATTTTATCAAACAAATTTTTTTCAAGAATCAAATGCCCAAGGAAAAATACACAAATATTAAAATTTGAATTTGTTTGTTAATATATCATGATTCTTGTTATCAAAGTCGTGACTTTACTTGCTGGGACACACTATACAGTTAAGAAATGAATTAAACACCACCATATTTATTTTGCAGAAAGTTTGTTGTGAATATAAATAATGTAAGGTACCCCGGGGCAAGTGAAAATCCGGGGTAAGTGGGACATTCCGTCATAGCTCGTTTAGGAAAAGTTTTTCAAGGTACAATGATAAGGAATGTATTTAGTACAAAAAATATTGTTATTTTATTACCATGTGCTCCATGTAACAGTTGTCAGCTCAGCACTATTTTCAACTTGCATGATAAATTGTGACACGTTTCACGTTCTGCATTGGCTCGCAAAAAAAAATTGTGCTATAAATCGAATTACCATCGGTAAGCTACAACTTTAAGTAATGTTACAAGCTGCTTTTGATGAACAGGTATTTTGTATTCATTTTATATGAAAATTCCTATAGTCCAATTTACTTCAAAATATCTTTATACCCGTGGTAAGTGGGACCTATCGAAACAAGCACCATAATCAAAACTTTTCCTACACGTTTCAAACATTTTCCTTGAGAGAAGCACTAAATATTCAAACGAATGATTTTTGTCAAAAAAAAAACAATCTTATATTACGTAATTGTTGAATAAGAAGAAATATTAACTTTTTTTCCAAATATTTTGTTCGATTTTTTTTTTAATTACGAATTTTAAATTGAACGGAGTCAGAGATAAAATTTAAAATACATAATGAAAACGATTACTATACTATTTTTAATGAACTTTATTTGATATTTCTACCAAATTCACTAGTTGCGGAAAACAGTTCCATCCCAATAAGTGGTTTTTCGCCATGCATAACAGTAATAACAAATAATAATAAAATATTTAAAAATTCATCAATTATTGAAAGTTTACGTGCTGCATTTCGATTGATAACTTATAAATGTTATATTTTGAGCATGTTTTATGCCTCTTTACGCTTTTGATGAGGAATTTTCAGTTAAAATTAAATGCGATGTGGCATAACCTTACATTTACGTTATCTTCCTGAAACGTAACGTATTTAATGATTAATCCCTTATGTACATCAAATATGTGCTCAAAATTGAAAATCTATGATTTATTAATCCTATTATCGCAATGGTTGACTTACTAATGTGGTATGACGCATGGAACTGGATGTGTCCCACTTGCCCCGTTTAGCGATGTAACATCGTCTAATGGCTCATTGTCCATCTTTCTTCTAAGGTTTTCACAATTTCGAAATTATTCGATCAAATTCATGCACACACCAGCAAATATGTTGCCAAAATGTGACCGTGTTGTTGGATTTGCAAAATATTGACATTTTTAAATTATATTGAACAATCTGTTTGAACTATCGTTTTTTTTTATGTCCCACTTGCCCCGGGGTACCTTATACGAAATTTCGCATTCCCCATCATATGAGATCCTGACATGTTAAACTTTTCTGGCGTGTATGTTTTTGTCCTAACTCAAAACAAAGGGGAAAATATTTTATATGCAATCCGAGAAAAAACACAAAAAAATCTTAAATGACATCGTGTCTAAAGGCAGAGTTTCTTGTTAGTAGGTTACAAAAAGTTTGAATCATACTTAGGCTGATACAAATACTAACTTTCTTTTATGTCACCCTTCGAAAAGTCGAAAATTTTGGAGGGAAGAAAAAAAAGATTCATCATTTTTTTGGCTTCTGTTAGGAATTTTTGAATTTTTAAAGAAAAAACAGGTTAAATTACGATCCAGAGGAAGATTACAAAATTTGCAAAAATGAACTTTAAAAAGAAAAATTGAAATAAAAACTTACTTTTTTTTCGTTATTATTTATTGTTCCTTATTTATTTTTCTCCCCCCCCCCCCCTCCTTCCAAGTGGACTCGGACATAAGAGTATATTGATATTTGTGTCAGCCTTAATAGAAATAACAAAATAATAAAACATTTTTTCTTTTTCTCTCATTCCAGGTAAGATTCACAGCTATCATTAAACAATATATGGTAGGTTCGTTTTAAGGATTGATTTGCTTATTATTTCGTTGATAATTAGCAAACTTAAAATTTATACTTTTGAATTTATATTTGCAAAACAATTTTATAGTAAACCAATGAACAATACAAATTTTGAATATGTATTATCGAGGAAAATTAATAACTGATTTATTGATTTGATTTATTGTGACTGTAGGCATTTGCCCATTATCTTAAACTAATTACAATGTTCTTCCGTCAATACAACTAAAAGTTAAATCTTATTACATACTTAATTTGTTCTTTGGACATTTCGACATTTAAACAATCACGGTTTGCATTATAAAATGACATCATACGATATATAGGTTCATTCCTAGCATAGTTTTGAACTCTATTTGGAATTTGAAACGGCCTTGTTAATCTTAAACCTGTTCTACCCTCATATAATGAAATCTGCCCTGCTAGGTATTGAGAATTATATCTACCATCAATTATATCCTTAAGGATCCGTCAGTCGTTTTTCTTCTAATTTCGAGCGAATCAATTCCAACAAGCGTGCATAATAATTTATAATCCGGCAAAACGTCTCTCCACCCAAGGTTCCGGAGTGCAAACCTAACAAACTTTTTCTGTACGGTGGTAGGTCATTTGGCATAAAGTCGTTTGGCATAATAGTCGTTTGGCATAATGAGTCTGAAACCAAGAATTTCTTAACATGTCATTCGTGTTTATGTTTCTATTGAATCTTTCCGATGATCAGGCTTGTTTTGGAGTCAATTGATACAAATTCACACTTTATTCAATAATCATTCGTTCTTGAATAATCTTAAGCATATTAGGAGAGTTATTGCCAATAATATTTTATTATTTATCCAGAAATTACCCTTCTTTCAAATATTTGTTCTTTTTTTGAGTTTCACATTGGAATATTTTTTTGAACTATTCAGCACGAATTTACCCTTCTTTCAAACAATCTATGTGTTTTTTTTTAAATATGATGTAACAATAATTATAAACATAAAAAATGTTTTCTTAAAATTCTATTAATTTTAACCTTCTTTTATAGATAGCAATTCTTATAACTATATTCATTAGACTTTTTTTTGTTTCCAACTCACCAAAAGGTGGCAATGGATAACATTGATCTGCTCAAATTATCAGCGAAAAGAGAAATCAATTATTGCAGTTACTTCGATGGGTTGTGCTACTTTTCGCCGAGTGTCGTTTCCCCGAACGCCAGTTTCTCGAATGCGAGTTTCTCGAAGTCAGTTTCTCGAATGCCAGTTCCCCGAATATCCCTCTTTCCCGAAAAGTTTTTGGCACTCATAATTGTCGTAACTTTACACATTTCAGGGTGGTGAACGAACTGACCATCTGATATGCACCCTTCTTTATTTAATTAGCGATTCTTTCAAGTTTTACTGTCCTCAACATTTTTTCCAATATGTGTATAAACGAGAATGACAGAATACCTCCTTCTTTCGATTGCTTATCGTTCTTTCGCGTTCACCATCAAGTCATTGAAGACTATTATAGCACCTATTTAAACTGCACCACTTACGGGTCATTCGAGGAAATGGCATTCGGGGAAAATAGTTATTCGGGGAACTGATATTCGGAGAAACGATATTAGGGGAAAAGAAGCACAATCACTTCGATGATTCTGAACGCAATTTTTGATATCTCTCCGTTTTATTATGCCGCAACAATTTTTGGCGTCCAATCTTCTATTGGTTTAATCATAAATTTTGCCTTCTTTTATGAGTAGGCTATTCTTTATATTTATACGGTTTCATCAATTCTTGCAAGACGTGCTGTTAGAATGGTAATTATTTTAGAACCTGCCAACTTTTTTTTTGTAAACACATGATCTACTTTCGAGATATGCTGGAAAAAATAATTTCAATCACAATTTTTCCCTTCTTTCGATAACAGACAGTGTTTAGATGTACACTTTATATTGAATTTATATTGAATCGTTTAAAAGTTTTGCCAAATTTCAGAAATGTGTTGTTCGTTTGAGTTATGCTGCGAGAAGATTTTGTTTTTGCGATGGAGCCTTAAGCATTTTATACGAGAAATAATCTGCTCTCGTTTATATGCTATTTTTGCATTATGCTGCTATAAAAGATCTTTAGATAAGAGCTTTTAATATTTTGCAAACAAATTTTCCCTTCTTTACCAAGTAATTTTCATCAAGTGTTACGTCCAAACTGGAACACAGCTTGATCTGCATCGAAATATTTTATGAGCGTTCTTTTTATTATTAACTGAGAACTTTCATTGCCAATTTACTATTTTCAAATATGTAAATCGCAACAAGCTCAAAGATACTCTATGTTTTGGGATGTAGAGAAAATTATTATTTTGAAAAGATCTTCCACCAGACTCGTCACGAGTTTTATATAGTTATGTTCTCTAATGTCACAACAACTATTGACATTCATAGCTAGGAATATCTCTGAACAAACACCACGCTTGGTGAGAACCTACAAAAAAATTTTGATGTGGGCTCGGTGGTGTTGATCTCGGTCAAAGCTTCGAAAATGACGATATCCGTTCATATTTTATGCCAAACGGCCATTATGCCAAATGACTTTATGCCAAACGGGGTACAATCTTCTGTACACTTTCGATTCGAACTGAGTAACTAAGACTGTTCTTGAATTAATAATTTAATAGCAGAAAAACTTCTAAAATAGTACAACATTGTCAAACTTGGTAATTTTAAAATATTTCGATTTGGCTTTATTATGCCATTGCACATAAAATAAAAAGATAAAACGGTATATAATTCGCAACTCTTCGTAACTCGATATCGAGTTAGTGAACCATAGTAAAAGTTGGCTTTCATGGCTACCTTGGATTGGATTCCAGTTGCACTGATTTTTTATTGTGTAACTCGATGGTCCTTTCAATATCGACTTTAACTGACTGTACAAAGTAATTTATTTTGAATCGGGTAGTCCTACAAATGATTGAATGTCTTATATGTATTACTTTCTGAAATTGGTATCCAGCCATATAGCCGAACGCTATTTGGCCCTTATTCCAACTGGCAGAATGGGTCGTTTGGTCAAATGCCATTTGGACAAATTATGAACTTACAATTAATTTAGCTGCCAAGGATTCAGAAGTGCGACCTTAAAAATCAAAGAGAGTCCCTTCTCTTAACGAAGCACAGTTATTTCGAATAACACGACTATTATAATTACAAGTCTGAACGCAACTAACATTTTGAGTTTAAGTTTTAACCGAACCATAAGATGTACAGTAGGGCGGTTCAAAATTTAGTAATGTTTGAGAATACAATCTCTCATATGTTCCTTACCATTCTTACTATAAAATTAATGTTCTGTGAAATTTCCAACTTTCTAGGTGGTGATTTAAAGACAATGTAGGTTTATATGGAAATTACTATGGATAAATTTTGAAATATGTTCCAAACACGCTAGTACTAGAATGTAAGTACAAACTTATAATCCTATAGTGAAAACTTTTTCTGCAAACCGCAATAAATAAATTTGCTGAAGAGAGAAATAAAACCCGGCGGATAGCAGAAGAGGTATTCATGAGTTTGTTTGCCATTATTTAGCTTAATATGGGATTATAGCCCTGCAAACATGTACAAAAATCCAAAACAAAATAAGCTCAAAAGGGATTTATTTTTTCAGCAACACCCTTCATAAGGCTTGAAGAATGAGTTTTCAATATGGAGTGATAAGTTTCTACTTACATTACAGTACTAGCATGTTTAGAACATTTCTCAAGATTTCTCCATAGTAATTTCCATATAAACCATCATTGTCGGGGGCCCAGATAGCCGTAGCGGTAAACGCGCAGCTATTCAGCAAGACCAAGCTGAGGGTCGTGGGTTCGAATCCCACCGGTCGAGGATCTTTTCGGGTTGGAAATTTTCTCGACTTCCCAGGGCATAGAGTATCTTCGTACCTGCCACGCGATATACACATGCAAAAATGGTCATTGGCATAGTAAGCTCTCAGTTAATAACTGTGGAAGTGCTCATTAGAACACTAAGCTGAGAAGCAGGCTCTGTCCCAGTGGGGACGTAACGCCAGAAAGAAGAAGAAGATCATTGTCTTTGGGCCACCTTTAAATCATCACCTAGAAAGCTGAAAATTTCACGGAACACTATTTTTATGGTAAGGATGGTAAGGAGCATATGTGAGATTGGATTACAAACATTTTTATAATTTGAATCGCCCTAATGTACAGGTATGATGATGGTTATAGCCGCTTTACATTTTATCATAGATTTTTCTTTGGTTAACGTTCCTTGTGCATTGGGATCATTTTTTGGCCAATCGGCACGGCAAATGAGCTGTAACTTTGTAGAGAAAAGAGATTTATATGAAATCTTCTGACTTTTCCTAACATTTGAAAACAATCATTTTAGTGCTAAAGGGAGCTTTCAGCGACCTCTAGGAGCGGCGCTACAAAAAAAGTTACACATTATGCATTAAGGGTCAAAAATGACCCCTGACTTTGAAACGCTCTCAAAAATCCATTTTTAAACTGATTATAGTTCATTTAGCTTTATAAGAGAGATATGGAACTCTAGAATGGAACCCTGGAAATTGTTTGTGAGTTTGGCCATTCTGGACACAAGGGCATAAGGTAACCTGGCACCTGTTACAGAAGGAACTGGCGTATATCATGTTCAGCAGTTCATACACATGTTATATAACGACGGTTTAAATTTCATGGTTTTTCATTCCGATTTTCAAGAGCGCCAAGAGGCCAACATTTAGATTTGGTAGGTTTTTCGGAGTATTCCGCAACCGGTTTCGCTAGGGTGGGATATGGACATTTTCAGACCATCATATAAATCCATCATGCGACGGCTCAAAATACACGATTTTTCATCCAGATTCAAATGGACACCATGCAAAACACCTGGCGTTACGACTCTACTGGAACAGAGCCTGCTTCTCAGCTTCCATTATTAACGTAGAGTTTTGCCATTTGATTACTTTTGCCTTTGTATACCCGACCAGTACACTTATAACAGATTTTGTTACTCAGTTAGCGCGTTTTTTTGTCATAAATTTTGTTATAATTTTAGCTGGGTAGTAATAAAAATATGGTAAAATATTACACAATTTTCTTTATACTAAACCAAATTGAAACGAAATATGTTATAATATAAGTAACTGAATTTAACAAATTTGTTATAAGCAATTGCACTCAAAATTTTAACAACAACTGATCAAAACTGATTTTGTTTAAATTATGTTACAATTTCCTCCATCAATTCAAAGTGCCTTTAATGAAAATGAATCAAAATTTGTTATTTGTAACAAATCTTGATATAATTGTGGTACAATTTTGCTGCAATCCACTAGTCGGGTATCGTTTTGCAAGCACGAAAATACTCTATGCCTGGGAAGTCGAGAAAATTTCCAACCGGTGGGATTCGAACCCATGCCCCTCAGTTTGATCTTGCTGAAAAGCTGCGCGTTTACCATCAAGGCTATACGGGCCTTTCAAACATAATGTTATCACACTCGAATTCCATTTCCGTTATTACCAAATTAGAAATAAAAAATTATATAAAGGATCGGAATAATTCGACAAGTCATATTTCATGTTTTGGTTTAGTAAAACGATATTTTATTGCTAGCCAATCATAAATTTTGACACCAATCGCAATTTTGAGACCTGCTCGAATAGGGCACCATATGTTCTTTTAGGAAAACCTCCAGAGATTCCTTCAAGAATTCCTTTCTAAATGTCTCCAGAGACTCTTCCAGAGAGTTCTCCAGAAATTATTTCGACGATTCCTTCAGCGATAATTTCTACCGTAATCCTTACAGCAATTTCTTCACTACAGTTTTTGCCAGAGATTCCTTCAGGAAGAACTATCCCAAGTAGCACACGAAACATCTTCCAAAGAAATGCTTTTGAAAAATGGTTTCAATCGCGTGTCAATAAAAGCATCTGTAACTTATCTGGTTCTAGTTCGGTTCCATATCAATATCAAGGCTCATAAAGTTTCATTGCCGTTCCAATGAACATGCATTTCACTCCTTGTTTGACGTTCAACATAATTGAAATGCGAAGATTTGCTGCGAATGTCCCTTGCAAATAGCAATAAAGTCAAATTTATCAAGATGTTTTCAGCAACATTTCAAACAAACTCTTGAAACTTCTCCCAAAATGCCGGTTTTAATGTTATGTTTCACATTACTTTCATTTAAAGCATCCGCAACTTGCATTCAATTTTCGTTCCCATAGAAGATTCATCTCAGTTGCGAGAAAGTTGCACTAAACTTCGTGTATGACAGCTAGAAGTTTGTTTGTTTCAATCCAGTTGCCATATGGTTGAGTTGCACCTTACGTATCATCTAACAAAGAAAACATGGTCTAGCAACAGTTTGTTTGTTTAAAAGGTGTTTCTCAAGTGTTGCAAGGAAGTTTTTGAGAAAAGTTTATATTATTTCAGGCGTTGCCTAATCTCGCCAGTAATGAACTTGTATTCCGAAGGGTGCACTCAAGTTATAAGCAACAAGCTTTGATCAATGGGCCATGTGGTCGCTTTTATAGTGCATTGGCGAAGCAATTGTTCGAAGAGCTGGTGGAGTAGTGAGTAGAGGTGAAGATTGGTGATCTTAAGATCAGGAGTTCGATTCTCGTTCATGTTTTTGTTTTCATTTTTTTCTTTTAAGTATTTTGCAACAAATAAGCAATTTCGATATTACTTAAATATGTTGCAAACAGACTCCGCCTCTTGCGCTTTTTGCGTTGCTATTCAGTGCAATTGTAAGTCATATTTTCACCAATTGACAGCTCTGATTAGTTTCGAGAGAGAATTTTATTCTTGAGTTGCAACAAACTGTGCTGCTTGGGATAGTTCTCCATGATACATATCCCAAGTAGCACACGAAACATCTTCCAAAGAAATGCTTTTGAAAAATGGTTTCAATCGCGTGTCAATAAAAGCATCTGTAACTTATCTGGTTCTAGTTCGGTTCCATATCAATATCAAGGCTCATAAAGTTTCATTGCCGTTCCAATGAACATGCATTTCACTCCTTGTTTGACGTTCAACATAATTGAAATGCGAAGATTTGCTGCGAATGTCCCTTGCAAATAGCAATAAAGTCAAATTTATCAAGATGTTTTCAGCAACATTTCAAACAAACTCTTGAAACTTCTCCCAAAATGCCGGTTTTAATGTTATGTTTCACATTACTTTCATTTAAAGCATCCGCAACTTGCATTCAATTTTCGTTCCCATAGAAGATTCATCTCAGTTGCGAGAAAGTTGCACTAAACTTCGTGTATGACAGCTAGAAGTTTGTTTGTTTCAATCCAGTTGCCATATGGTTGAGTTGCACCTTACGTATCATCTAACAAAGAAAACATGGTCTAGCAACAGTTTGTTTGTTTAAAAGGTGTTTCTCAAGTGTTGCAAGGAAGTTTTTGAGAAAAGTTTATATTATTTCAGGCGTTGCCTAATCTCGCCAGTAATGAACTTGTATTCCGAAGGGTGCACTCAAGTTATAAGCAACAAGCTTTGATCAATGGGCCATGTGGTCGCTTTTATAGTGCATTGGCGAAGCAATTGTTCGAAGAGCTGGTGGAGTAGTGAGTAGAGGTGAAGATTGGTGATCTTAAGATCAGGAGTTCGATTCTCGTTCATGTTTTTGTTTTCATTTTTTTCTTTTAAGTATTTTGCAACAAATAAGCAATTTCGATATTACTTAAATATGTTGCAAACAGACTCCGCCTCTTGCGCTTTTTGCGTTGCTATTCAGTGCAATTGTAAGTCATATTTTCACCAATTGACAGCTCTGATTAGTTTCGAGAGAGAATTTTATTCTTGAGTTGCAACAAACTGTGCTGCTTGGGATTAGATCAGTTCCGATAGGGCTCCATGAATGTCTTAGCAATTCCTCCAGGAGTTTATCCGAGGATTCGATAAGAGATTCGTCCTAGCATTCCTGCAAACAATATTTACAGGGATTTCTTTAGAAATTTTGCTTAGGATATCTGCAGGAATGTCTCTAGTGATTCCTTCATAGAATCCTCCAGTTATTTTTTTACTGGGATTCTTCCAGAAATTTATGCCAGAAATCCTCCAAGATTTGTTTTAGGAATTGTTTCAGGAAAGCTTTGGAATGTCTCCAGAACATTTTCAAGCAATTTCTTCTGGTATTCCTTCAGGATTCTTACAGAAAATCAAGGATTCTTGCAGAGAATCGTCAAGACTAAACTTTTAAATTTTATGGGGTGATTATTAGAGCATGTTAATGTTCAATTAGCTGTTTTAGCGGAATTCCTTCCAGGAATTCTCCCAGAGTTAACATAAGGAAAATGGTGGCATGCATTATTTCAATGGTTTCTTCAGGGTTTCTCCAGTAATTTCTGCAGGGACTCGTTCTGAGCCTCGAAAAAATCTTTCGGGGATTCATCCGAAAGTTCTTCTTGAAATTTTTTCAATGATTCTTTATTGTTTTAAATTTCGGCCAAACGGCATTCGGCCAAATGACATTCGGTCAAATGACCCTTTCGGCCAAATGGCGTTCGGTCAAACGGCATTCGGCCAAATGACCCGGAACCGTAACATTGGTAGCTGATTAACAGCTTATTCAGCTAAAATGCTGTTTATACAGCTAATTTCACCTTACCATACTATTATTCAGCTATCAGTGTTACCTATCATCTTTGTTATCTTCAGGTGACTTATAGCCACTTGAGAAACGTTTCCAGATGACCTTAAACAATCGTTCATTTTAGTCGTTATAAGTAGAAAACTTATACCTCTTCTCTTTAAGTGGTTTGAAGGGTAGTTCGCAGCCTTCAGGAGTTTCTGGCAAAACGTGGCATTCTTCTATCTTGTGATTTGCCAAGAATGCCAAGACGGAGCTCAAAATGTCCTGCCCATCAAATTCGGAAATACTGACCACAATTGGCGGCACCCTTTGCTTCTTTTACTAACTGTTTTATTGTATAAGGTAATTTCAAAACTTCTGTCCGAATTTGTGTACTTACATTATGAGTGTATGCTGTGGTCAGTGCTGGGCGCTGCATTAGTATTATTTCAACCATTTTATGTTGAATAAATTTTAATGTTTATTCATGTCATCATCATGCTTCCAAGCACCCTGTTGTCTGCTGTAGTCACGTACCATCATGAGATTTAATGCCGGGACGGAAATAATTAAGCTGACTAAAACAAAATGATTACTATGAACTAGTCTTCCTTTCGATACGAATCGATTAGTTTGTTATTGTACCAATGGCCATGTGCCACCCAGTGGAGAAACAATCTCGATAGAAGAGCAAAGCAGACTAATCAAAACCGGAAGAACTGGCACCGGATAAATTCATCACAATTAGATGGGATTACGGCGGATGCCACACAGACTGTTGAGATAGGAAAACTGAAGAATGGAAGAAAAACTGTGACATTGGCGAGACATTTCAACATAGAACTAGATTGTTAACGTTGTCTAGAATGTCAGCTTCTTGTTTTTCTTTTTCTGCTTGGAATTATGTTCAAACTGGGAAAGTGTTTTTTAGAAAGCGCAATGGTTTTAGGATGAGCTCTTCCACCATTATTAACTGGCAGCTATTTTGCTATTTGGTTATTTTACATATGTATCTCATGGGGCAAACAGGATAATAAGGGGTTTTGCATCAAAGTCAAGTTCTTAAATTGAAGAAAAAACACGGAATAATAAACGTTATTCAAACTACCACACGAAAATAAATTTGCATACATATGATACCTCATATACACAAAATAATAATAATACGATACGATGTCAAGGAGAATTTTGCATACCATACAAAGAATAATTTTGTGACCATCACCCAAGTTCGCAATAAGCTTAAAGCACTCAGCCAAATTATCTGGATGGACATAAATAAATTGAAATAACATCATCCACCGCTCTCGGAAAGCTGTCACATTCGTCCCTTTCGAACTAGCTCATGACAGCTTCATTTACAATTCTGATGTGGCACTCGTTCTCTTCTCGCAATGAACGTCAGCATTTTTTTTTTATTACGAAGAGTCAACAACCAAAGTTGAGTACCATCCTATTTCACTTTCGAGGAAGAGGAGAATGACAATGAGGGGCCGAAACATGATATTTTCACACTACACAAGCCTCGAGTAAACGATGACCACATCTAGCGCAGTCAAGTCCGATATGAATCTGGCGGGAAAGTGACCTCTTACACTTGGTCAGTATGAAAGATTGAGAATAACTGAGTAGTGTTCTGTGTGCAGGGTGGCGTCAGTTGGAAGAACATGTGTACCATCGCCATTTTTGGCACTCAACAAAGTGAAATGCGACAACGAGCACATCTTCTTCAATACCTACTGCAGAACTGGGGGGTGGTCCCAGGGGAAATTTATTTCCACTTTGTTGGACACGTTTGGAAAGTGACGTTGGTTTGCGAAAAATGGTTCAGTTTTGCACGATACTCCAGAACCGCAAACTGTTAACGAGATTGATGTGACATTCGCCTTGGAGAACATATGATTACTATTTGCAAGTTTATTTTGACGAATGAGTGGAATAGTTTCGTTGCATTGCTTTCAACCCTTGGATTTTTTTAACAAACTATTCGAACTTTAACTAATGTAAACATTCATCTGTTCAGGGGCTGTCCATGTGCGTAAACAACATAGGTAGGTGGGTGGCAGTGAGAACAAAATGCTGTACACTGAAACTTCATTTTACGAAGTCTTTTTCTACGTAACGACAATTTACGTCACTTTTTTACGAAGTTCGTAAATTTAGCTAACACGATTCTATGAGACATTATATATTGAAAAGACTAGTCTTGCAGAATTTTTATTTTTAACTTTTGCTCTGTAGTTTAGTAAACACGTGTTCAATGTATGAAATATTAATACTTATTGTAAGTATTACCAGTTTT
This sequence comes from Aedes aegypti, assembly GCF_002204515.2. Lineage (NCBI taxonomy): Eukaryota > Metazoa > Arthropoda > Insecta > Diptera > Culicidae > Aedes > Aedes aegypti. The sequence continues at coordinate 149,242,265 of NC_035108.1, forward strand.
ACACTGTAGTCATGAAATCTAAATAGAATGCGTCGGAAAAAAGTGCTTGTAGACAATCTGGATCGAAATCACTAGCAAAATTTATTACATTTAGAAGAATGTAAAAGTTTGTACATACCCAACTATAATTGAAGAATATAATAGAGATTATTGGCGAATACACCAGAAGTTCTATGTCATTGAATTTTTCGACACTTTAAGTGTAGACTTCAAAGGATCGCTTTACTCAACAAACTATGGATGGTTCACTGGTTCACTGTAAGTGCTGACATAAGAGTGTTCTGTGACGGTCGAGCCAATCGAGTTTTTTTCACTTCATATGAGTAAGGGGCCTTCCTTAGCCGAGTGGTTAGCGTCCGCGGCTACAAAGCAAAGCCATGCTGAAGGTGTCTGGGTTCGACTCCCGGTCGGTCCAGGATCTTTTCGTAATGAAAATTTCCTCGACTTCCCTGAGCATAGAGTATCATCGAACCTGCCACACGATAAACGAATGCGAAAATGGCAACTTTGGCAAAGAAAGCTCTCAGTTAATAACTGTGGAAGTGCTCATAAGAACACTAAGCTGAGAAGCAGGCTCTGTTCCAGTGAGGACGTTAATGCCAAGAAGAAGAAGAGGAAGAATGAGCAATATATGATAACACATGTTTTCGTCCTGACAGCTGTTATAATGTTGCGTTTACCTATTTGTTCAACAAACTTTGAATGGTTCGTCAATTCCAGTGTCGTTATTAATTTCTTCTTCTTTGAAATTTATCATATCAATTGAAAATATTATATTTATAGACATGTTTGTATCCCACAAATAATTTATTATCATAGTCTAATCACTTAGGGGCCGTCCATAAATGACGTAGCATTTTTTCACTGATTTTTACACCCCCCTCCCTAATCATAGCATTTCGTCACAAATGCTGGTACTCCCCCTTGGAAAATACGTAGCATATCAAGTACCCCCCCTCCCCTTCAATATATATTTTTTTTTGTTTTCCTTAGTGACTGGGTTGAAACAAAAAATTGGAATTCTGAAGTTCAATACAAAGTTTGATATTAATTACTTACTGAAATGTCAGGATACTTTGATCTTACAGTTAGATATACAGTAGCGCTCAAAAGTAATTTGGAAAACAGATTTAAATAAACATTTTCGTGTTTAGGTTACATAATTTTGGTTTGGTTTTAGATTAGATTGATGAAACTAGTTGCTATCGGTGCAATATTTTTTTATAATATATTCAACAGAAGTTTCGTTATATTACAGTATTGTTTACTTTCATTATTCGTTTTAGGAAATAGATTTCAATGAAAATGATCAACAATATATATTAATTTGAAATGAATTATCGTCATTATTATCCAAATTCAAATCCATTTAGTAATCAGTGGCCAGATATATAAAATATTATACTTGAAGTATTTAGAATGTTTAGAAAATTTTAGCGACTATTATACAAATTATTCATATCTATTAATATTTCAGTTGAACTTCATTATCGTTTCCATACTGAAATAATCTTACACATCCTAAAATGAAACAGTTAAATAATAAAAATTCTTCAAATTACCGAGTTATTAAGAAAATTGAATGATAGGGTAATTTCGATAACACTCGAATATGTTGTTCTTATTAATATTCAGGCTATTCCATCAAGAGATATCAATGCTCAAATCAAATCGATGAGTTGATCGGGAGGAGATCTCCTGCAACATCGAATGCATAATTCACGGAATAAATATCTTGTTTTAATGTAATATTTGCCAAAAAGAGCATATTTTATTCTCTTGAAGAAATAAAGCCCCAACAGAAAATACGAACAAAACATAAACGGCTGCTTTATGTCTTGTTAACAAAAGGCAAAACAATGTACTCCAAGAAGTTAAAGCATTGATTTTTAAATATTTTATTAAATTATTTTGTTTATTTATAAATTTATTAATTTAGACACGAATATAATATAATATTTACATAATTATTGAAAGCTTCAAAACATCTTGTTTGATTATAGAAAATCTAAAATTTCATAGATATTTTTTATTCTTGTCATATGAATGAATACTCATTTTATAACTCAAGTTTTTCAGCGCCTCTCTTTTTACTGACTTGATTCAAAATGCTACGTCCACTTGTTAGAACCCCTCCCTCCCCCTCGTTACACTTCGTCATAAATTCGTAAAGCCCCCCCCCTCCCCACTAAAAAGCTACGTCATTTATGGACGACCCCTTCCCAAGTAACACAGAAAACATCTTCTTGGTCAGCTATCTGAAAATGATGTTATATTTAGGCGTTAAAGATAAAATCCAATACATCTTCTGTTTTAAAAACGTTCAGGTGATGTTTTAGAAAAAACATACCAATCCGGCAAACGCAGTAACTGCATTTGTGTCATATTCCTGATCGATGAATGTATATATTACTAAATTAAAGCACTCTTCATAACTAAACTTCAGTCGATGTAAATTAAGTTATAAAGTTGCTTCTGAAAACATATTTCATACATATCTGTATGATTGTTTTGATGAGGATGTTATAATAATGCTTTTTCCTGTCAAATGGAATACATATTTAGCATTTGTTTTTTTTTTTTGACTCTCAGTTTCTATTCAAAGATGGATGCAGAGATGTGTAGCAAAACAAATTCTGTAGCGAATAATTAAGCAAAATGGTGATTAATGCAAGCGGGGGAGAAAAATGATTGACAAATTCACGAAAATAATGCGCAAATAAAAATTTGTTAATGTGATTTTTTCAATGACAACGAGCTTTTCATCTCAAAACAGCATGCTTTGAATTTGAATATTCATTGTTTTCAACACGTACTTAATACGTATTTAAACTTCATTCAAACACAGAACCTGTTCCTTCTGTCCCTGCCATGCTACATTACCGATCAGAAATATTTATAAATGTAGATCTTCTATTGCAAGCAATTAACACATTGCTAAATAATGATTATCAGCACGGCAGGTCTGGAATGTATTCCAACCAGCCAAAAAGTTTGATTTATTTAATATTAATCACAAATTGCGCACTCTTGAAAAAAAATGCAAACCAGTTAAATTATCGTAGGAACTTAAACCGACAACCATTACAAAGAGTTTTTACCTACCCTGTACGCATCTGGTAGAATCCACCATTTTTCTCGCTGGTTCATTCAGTCGAAAATTATACACGATCGGTAAATTTCACGGAGCACAAATTGCAATTACGCATCTTATAAAAGGCGAATGAAAAAACAAGAAGCACAGAATTCAGTTTCACCAAAAATCTAACACGGCACATAAAAAAACATATACCATACATGCACAAAGGTTTCTTATTATATCGCAACTCGTAACTTGATTAAAAAAAAACCGGCACAATTCCATGCAGCAAGATATTAGTTTTTCATAACGCTATCTACTTGTACTACTTGCAATCAATGATTAATCTTATTTGTTTTTACTTTTTGAGCTGTCAAAACATTCCAAACAATACACATTGTGGGCTTGTATTCTAAACAACAAATTACGTCTCGATAAACTGATTAATACTTATTGGTCATAATGATGTATGGTATAACTTAGATATAACAAATCATACTGCTATGAGAAGTACGGAATAGGTATTGAAAAACATCCAATTGAACCATGAGAGATGTTATAAAACCTTCTGTTTCTGCGCTTTTTCGGTTCTAAAGGTGTGTGAAATTTAGTATTGTACATTCGACCCAGAACAGCGGCGATGTATGAAAGATGTATATTGACCTTATTTATGGCAAATTGTGTTACTTGGGTTATCAAAGTGAATCCTGTGACCTAACGATCCTACCCATTAACAAACATCCCTTCCAGTAACCTTTGTGAAGATGCAAGGTAAACACGGTCTCCAAATAGCAAAGGTTACACACTAACATTCCTTCCCCCAATCCCACCTGACTGCAAGGACGTAGCCAGCGCCGTTATTGACCCTGTCTAAAAAGGGGCACTATATTACGCACACTCATGACAATTTTGGTCAATCCCAGCCGAACTTCTAGATGATTCTATGTGCATCTTCACTAACTTATGTCTATCATGGAATAGCAACCAGTTTAGATAGACTCACACTCAAATCTCAATCAATGCGCTCTCCCGAGAGAGCCATCTCATTAGATATCTACTTCGCAAATCTCAAGTTTGAGATTTTGATGCAAAATCACTCAATCAACTCACATCATAAAAAATGATTCAGTCGCAAAACCCGTCAAAAACTCGTGAAACCCGAATGTTGTTGTTTACGTTGGCAAGGATTACTATAATTTTACCAGGATAACAAGAAATTATTGCCGTGTGAGAGTAAACTGTGGAAATACGAGACAATGAGTCAAAAAGGTGAGCCAACTCATCCATGATTTTTTGACTGCTCAGTTGCGTTATTGACAACTCACCCATGAAAAATCTCAAGAGTGAGTTATGAGAAATCGAGTTTTTCACAACACTGATAGCAACCATTGATATGTGTGCCGTTTTGTCTCAAACTCCGAACAGACTCATATTCCGAACACTCGGTTTTTGTATGACGATGTGGTTGAAATATTTCGCAGAAATATGTCATCAAATTATCAGAAAATGGTAGCCAATAACAATTCAATTTAATCATCTTCCAATCTATTTTATACCTCGGGAGTAGTGACGATTCTCTAATTCGAGGTCAGTAAAGCTACCTCAGATGAATTTGTTTACAAAATTGATCATTTGGATACGATTTATTCGTGTTGTTTGGAATTTGAATCATGGTGTTCGGAATATGAGACAGAATCAACACAGTGTTCGGCATTTGAATCAAAATGTTGTTCCAAATTTTAACGTAAAAATAATTACAATTATAATGCTAAACAAATTTAAACAAACATTTTAAATGGCACAGTTAACAGTTTGGCTTTGCGAAGAATTTAAAATTTACACGAATATCGGATAATTTATGCCTACCAAATGCATTTGAAGTCACTCATGGCCTTAAATGTTCGGAACATGAGTCAAAACGGTAGTCAATCTAAGCTAAGCTAAGCTAAATTAAACTGTTTGCCTATGAAATAAAATTCAAAACAATGACATGTACACTAGAGTGATGCAAATTTTGAAATTTTAGCTCCCCTATGCTTAAACGATTTTATTTATGAAAAATAGCATCCTCCCAAAATTTGAAGTGATTTGGAAGAAATTTGACTGTGCACACGCCATTTGAAGTTTATATGGAGATTACTATGGAAAAAGCGAATCTTTAGTGTTCAGCCCTCTATCTCTTCGTCATAAAATTTTATGGAAAAGTGAACAAATTCTTCTAATGTGAAATCCTCCCAGCTACAACTTTGCCGAAGACCACTTTTTGATTGAACGTCAGGATAAATTGTTATTCATCATTATAAAGTTGGTTTGCATGTAGCATGTTTCACCAACTGTTCGGCAGGCAACAGTGGTGCTCCTGGCGAGAAGAATAGATCAAAGTAATCCAGGCTACTATGTTCTACAGCAAAAAAGCAGTGTTGCTCTGAAAGTAATTGATTGATCATCGCAGCATGATTCAGACTTTGTTATCAATAATACCAAATTATCCTTAAGTCCCATCGAAATGTGGTCTTCGGCAAAGTTGTAGCTGGGAAGTTTTCACATGAGATGAGTGTGTTCACTTTTCCATAGATTATTATGACGAGCAGTTAGAGGACTGAACACAAAAGGTTTGCCTTTTCCATAGTAATTTCCATATAAACTTCAAATAGCGTGTGCACAACCAAATTTCATCCGAATCTTTTCAAATTTTGGGAGGATCATTTTAATCATAATTGACATCGTTTAAGCATAGGGGAGCAAAAAATTCAAAATTTGCATCAGTCTAATGTACACGGTGCCCCAACAGACCGTTATTATGCAAAAAATTGTTCATCAAATTTGAGTACAGGGCTCGATTACTTATGTTATTCTGCACCAATGGGCCAATTTTTTTTAAAAATCTCTAGGGTGAATCTCGAGAAATCATGATTTGAAGTACTTGTTTAAAATTATGAATCGTGGTTTACGGCCAACCAGCCGAGTGGAAGTTTAACAACTACCGAAAAGCTAAACACGGTGTCTCTGGTAGAACAACATCAACCCATATCCGCCCAGCGTCCTAAAAATAGGACAGAAGCCCCGAACGCCCAGCGTCCTATAAATAGGACAGTACTTGTAGAGCAAATATCTTGAAAATAAAGAGGTTTAGGAGAAAACTGTCTTCTGCAAAGTTGATCACAGGACTGCTGACTTCCATTTGGTAACTATTTTAATTCAGAATTAACTCACCAGGTGGCGCACAGACGCCAACAAATGTCGCATATATAAGCAACATATGAAACAACTTTCCAGCGTACAAATATTTGCTTCGTTTATATCTCAGTCCAGCGATGAGATACAAAATTGGTGTCTTCGACAAAGTTCAATAACTAAATAATACCTATTCGCATAGAACCTTACAAATTCGGAAAACACTCCCAAGATGGCGCTATTGAGCCAAAACTTCATTTGCTTATATCTTAGCCCAGTAATGAGATACAAAAATGGTGTCTTCGACAAAGTTGAACAACTAAATATCACCTATTCGCATAGAACCTTATAAATTCGTAAAACATTCCCAAGATGGCGCTAGTGAGCCAAAACTTCATTTGCTTATATCTTAGTCCAGTTATAAGATACAAAAATGGTGTCTTCGACAAAGTTGAACAACTAAATAATACCTATTCGCATAGAACCTTACAAATTCGGAAAACACTCCCAAGATGGCGGTATTGAGCCAAAACTTTATTTGCTTATATCTTAGCCCAGTTATGAGATACAAAAATGGTGTCTTCGACAAAGTTGAACAACTAAATATCACCTATTCGCATAGAAACTTATAAATGCGGAAAACATTCCCAAGATGGCGCTAGTGAGCCAAAACTTTATTTGCTTATATCTTAGTCCAGTTTTAAGATACAAAAATGGTGTCTTCGACAAAGTTGAACAACTAAATAATACCTACTCGCATAGAACCTTACAAATTCGGGAAACACTCCGAAGATGGCGCTAGTGAGCCAAAACTTCATTCGCTTATATCTTAGCCCAGTTCTTCTTCTTCTTCTTTCTGGCGTTACGTCCCCACTGGGACAGAGCCTGCTTCTCAGTTGAGTGTTCTTATGAGCACTTCCACAGTTATTCACAGAGAGCTTACTATGCCAATGACCATTTTTTGTATGTGTATATCGTGTGGCAGGTACGAAGATACTGTATGCTCTGGAAAGTCGAGAAAATGTTCAACCCGAAAAGATCCTCGACCAGCGGGATTCGAACCCACGACCCTCATGCTGAATAGCTGCGCGTTTACCGCTACTGCTATCTTAGCCCAGTTATGAGATACTAAATTGGTGTCTTGGATAAAGTTGATCAACTAAATGAGAACTATTCACCTAAAACCTTATTTGTTCGGAAAACACTCAAAAGATGGCGCTAATGGTCGAACATTTTGATTGTTTATATCTCAGTTCAGTGATGATATACAACGTTGATGTCTTCGACAAATGTCAATCCAGTCAATCCAGTTATTAGATACAAAATTGATGTCTTCGACGAAGTTGATCAACTAAATGAGACATATTCGCCTGAAACGTTTTTAGTTCGGAATACACTCAAAAGATGGCGCTAGCGATCGAACATTTTGATTGTTTATATCTTAGTTCAGTGATGAGATACAACATTGGTGTCTTTGACAAATGTGTTCAACTGAATGAGATCTATTCGCCCGAAAACTGATTAGTTCGGAAAACATTCACTAGATTGCGCTAGTGGGCAAATATTGTATTTGCTTGCATCTCAGTTCTGTTATGAGATACAAAATTGTTGTCTTCGACAATGTTGAACAACTAAATGATACTTAGTCACATAAAACTTTATAACACTCACAAGATGGCGCTAGTGGGCAAAGATTTATCTAAGTCAAGTGATTAGATAAAAGGTTTGTGTCATGGACAATGTTGAACAACTAAATGAATCCTATTCGCCTAAAACCATATTAGTTCGGAAAACACTCACAAGGTGGTGTGTGGTCATATATTTTATTTTTTTTTACATCAGTCCAGCGATGAGACTGAAAAAAATCGAGCTCTCCAATTTGGTATCTTCGTCAAAAGTGTTCAGCTTAATGGGATCTATTCGCCCAGAAACATGGTAGTTTGGAAAATTCTCCCAAGGTGGCGCTAGTAGACAAACACATTATTTGCTTTTATCTCAATCTAGAGATTGGATACAAAGTTAGTGTTTTTGACAAAGTTGGAGAACTGAATGAGACATATTTGCCTGGAAACTTATTACTTTGGAAATCACCTAAATGTCACTACTGGGCACACATTTTTTTCGCTTATATATCAGTCCACCGATTAAATCCAAAGAAAGCTATTCGCCTAAAACCTTCTTAGTTCGGAAGTCATTCTCATGATTGAAGTCCAGTGATGAAAAATTTGGAATCTTCGAAAACAATGATCAACTAAAGGAGATATTTTCGCAAGAAAAAAAATCATATCAGCTGGGAATTGCTTTAATGTGCGAAACATCAAGGAAACAACCTATAAGAAATTGGTCTGCCTAGATCAAAACAATTCGAGCAACAATCGCTTATTTCGGATGCAATGCTCCTTACATTTTTAGATGAACCTTGACACCATTTAGATCCTTTGATCTTTTGAAGGGAGTGAAGAACGAAAAAACCGACAAATTGACTTATCCATCCATGAACTGAACTCTAATGGTGAAGGGCGGCTGTCAAATGAGAGTAAAATTGAATAGCCGCCAACCTAAGTCCAGAACCAGTTTTATGACTTAAACGTGGAAAAGTAAAAATTATTATTCGCAAAATTACAGGTAATAAATGCGCTTGAAAGATATTGTTTGCAAACAGTTATTTACTACACGCGCTACTGCAGTGCGTTGTTGCCAATTTAATTAGAAAATTCTACTTAATTCCCAAAATAAATGTTTTCGAGATAATTGATTACGCCTTCTTCATTGTTTGGTCGTAGTTTTGTATGGCTGTTTACCTTTTAGAACCAGCGACGCATTGAGGTAGCAGTAAAGAGCCTTCCTTGCTGAACTCACTCGGTCCAAGAATTGTGACATTTGAGCGGGCACGCTTCCGTATGCTCCCCATGTATTCTGGCCAGTTCTAGTGTCTAAAATTTTGGACCGCGTGGATTCGGTTCTATCGGTGAATAAGACTATATGCATCAGTGATGCAGTAACTTTAACGTTATAGCCGAATAATGTTGGCTTCAAATATTCACATCTGTAAAGCATGTAATAGTTGGAGTTCAATATTTGACTGTCATTGGACTGAAGGACTAACTTTTGATCAGCACTTACGGAATTTTGATATTGCCAAATATAAATTTCGATCACTGTCAGATCAGAGTCACATTGTATACTAATAACTTGAACCAGAAAAAATATTTTGATAGTTATGTTTTCATTGTCAGCTGGCAAGTTTTATATAATCTTTTTGAAGATTAAGTGTGCATTATTGTACATGTACATGTATGGAATTATATGTATGTCTGTATCTTACTTACGTGGTAGAGCAGAAAATTGAATTGAAGTCACTAAATGATTTAGTTCTGGCATGCACCTTTCGCCTCTGAAATTTTTATTCTTTATGTTGCAATTTCTTTATCAGGGTACGTTCATAAATTACGTCACGCAAAGTTTTGCCATATTCATCCTCCTCAATTTTCATCTGTATCACACTTTTTGTATGGATTCCAATTTTTATATGGGTAGTCACGTTTCATTGTAACCCCCTCCTTCTTCTTCTGTACGTGACGTCATTTATGAATTACCCCTCACCAGCAGTTTTTTCCAACTTGTTTACATTGTAATGGGTCGAACTGCATGAAAATATATTTGATTAATCTCGAAAATAAACTTATAGAACAGCTAGATATGGACGACACACTTTCAAGAATTTTTTTGGATCCCCACCATAGACTTGATTGTTTTTGGTGAAATAAGGTTTAATTTATGGGTATACGACTATGAGTAACAAAAACGGAGCTGAATTCCAATTGTGAGATACCTTGGTCGTTAACGGGTTAATATAAAAAAATCAGTATCGCTAAAACATCCACCAAATGAAAGCTTAGGCTTTTCCCTTTCATTTGAGACCTGTTTGGAAATGTTCTATCGGGGAGTCCTGAACATTTTTTTCAAAACAGTACAATGCCGTTTTTTCCAGTACTGATTTCTAAATTATGTTTCACATAGTCATTTTCTTTCATGTTTATCTAAGTAGCCATGAGAAAATTTACCACGAATAGTTAACCAATTAATAAAAAGGATTTACCATTATACCATTCTATTTAAACCAATTACAAACACGACATATCGATACAGTAAATACGGTTAAGGACTGTTCATTTTATAAAGTGGACACCTTGTGCATGCTGTATCTTTCTTATTAATCAATGAAATTTCAATCGGTTTTTTGCACATCGTTCGACTAGTATTGTACAATGTTGTGATAATAAAAATTCTCCAAAATAATTAAATTTCACACGAATATGGAACAACGATTAGATCGGTCGATTTTTTGAGGTTATCAAAATCAATGATTGTAAGAAATTGGCTGGAAAATTCGATAATTTATATTTTCTATTTTCAAAAAAGGCTTGTTCTTCGAAAGCATCATCAATCAGAAGCCTGATGGAAAAAATCAAGTTATTTTTGGAGCAACAATTTTACAGATATAATAAAATCAATTTTCCCGTATATTTTTAAAGAAATTTTTTTAAATTTGATAGGAATTGAAATGAGTAGAATTTTTTGTGTAAAAGTACGTCCTGACGGAAGTCCTAATATAGTATTAATATGAAAAATAACTTACGCCTTCATAGAGTTACTTAGTAAGTCCCCACGTCACATTCAAAGCACAACAGAAACACAATTGTTTTATTCTTAGAAGACCTATCAAAGTACATTGACAATCATCAAAATTGGCAACACTGCTGTAATAAAATCGATTTTATTTTCCACATATTATTTTCATAATATGTTACTCTGAGATTACCAATTGAAAAATTCGGAGAAAAATGTTTACAATTTGCTGTAGATCGATAAATATGCGTACATGATTTTAAAAGTATGAGTCTTTTTAGTAAAACTACCATAAACAGTAAAATTTATACCTAAGACTGTAGTTTAATCTCATGATTTAGCTTTCGTTTATACTAATATAGTTTCTTTAGTAATCCAAACTAGTTTTGAACACGCTTTTTACTCTTCTCTTTTGCTGGGAGTGAAAGGATGTGTATCAGCAAATTTGGCCATAAATGGGTAAATCACTAAAGTTACCTAATGTCATAGAATGGTGGAATATAATTGATATTTTTAAAGCTTTACCTTTAGTAGAATAGTAAAGGATACAAACATACAATTTGTTCATAAAAATAGGGATTTTTGTTTTGCGAAAAATAATGTTAAACTTTGACGGACAGCTTTTTTTAAGAGTTTTTGGAACAACTATTTAGCTCTTCAACCAAAAGCATTTTCAAAGATTTTATATTTTCATAGCATTTTAGAATAATAGGTCAACGATACACAGAAAACCGATTACGATTTTATCAATAAATAAAAAAGATATAGCATAAACAAAGTGTCCACTTTATTAAATGAACAGTCCTTAATATGGCCTACAAATGCTCACTATTGTACATTACTACAGCTCAAAGATGCTGTCGATCACATGCTTCGGAGTTCTCCGGAACCTTAACATGATTCTATGCAACTTGAAGATCGAAATGCACGGTTTCACTGGCTTGTTTCCCGTATTTGCTCAAACCACTTCCTGCGATTTTACAAAACTCCGGGATATGATAGCGCCAATATGGAACTTCCAGCTATTGGGTGAGCAATCCACGTTTTTGAAAAGTTCTCAACCTATTCTGCAAAATCATCATCAAGACTCCTTTGAAAACAACTTTTATGTACCAGATCAAAATGATCAAGCGCCTGAAATACAGTTTTTCATTGAAAATTGATAATAGGGTCCTAAAGCCCTGTCCCGATTTTAGTGCCAAACGCTTAAATTAAGGCCAAAAACACATGTTTACTCAATTTTCCAATGTTTTCCGTTGGTTTATGTCCAAAAAACATTTTTTTTATGTTTTTCTAGATTTTGTCACACCCCTTGGCTTAAACTCAAATTTTGGGTGAATTTTGTTTTCCGTGTCCCTTCCGAAATGTCAGATAGGAACAAACCCAGTGTTAAAACTTAAACCCCTGTGGTGTTTTTGTCGACTAAGCGAACGTCAAACATGATCTCAACAACACGAAAGGGCATGTTACTTCAACTACTTTAGCAATTTTTCCCGCTCAAATAACGGCTATATCATGTTTAAACATTAATTTTAAAATTGGGTCCATAAATGAACCTTCATTTATGGACCCAATTTTAAAATTAATGTTTAAACATGATATAGCCGTTATTTGAGCGGGAAAAATTGCTAAAGTAGTTGAAGTAACATGCCCTTTCGTGTTGTTGAATAAAAACAAGATTTTGTCAAACATTTTAGGACCCCATTTACAGAACAGTACGATAAATTTCAATTGCTAGCAAACTTGGATCCCCACGGTGTCTTTGTGGAGTAACTTTATTACAAAAAAATAGGTAAGTCTGAAATTTCGCACTAAAAACAATTAGACTTTGCTCTTTCATTTGCGACCAAAATCAAAATAATCGGGGGGGAGGGTCCAGAACATTTTTTTTTGTTTTGTGTGAAGTATTCATGGATATGTGTGTTTGTGTACCGACACACATAGCGTTGAACATAGATACGGGACAAACTGCAAGATCAAACCAATTGAACACCTTGGCTTTGAAGGTAAAGTTGTTCTTGTTCAAAAGAGCTGTAATAAGCATATATGACATATGATATACCCATAATTGCAAAATTGTCTCAAACGTCATTTTTGTTATTGTCTACGAAAAACCTTGAAAATCGTACTTAAATTGGTCATAATGATGTAAGAAGTTATTAGGAAATATTTTTAATAGGTGAAGATGCATCGATATCAAACCTCGAATTTTCAAGAGCTTGTTTGTAGATTTGTATCTTGAGAACCTGACAACTTTTTGCGTTGAATATTTTATTGATTAGTCGCCACCAGCGAGTGACCAGTGAGTTACCGGTTGTCTGCTTCTCTAGACTTGTGCTTTTGAAAATTCGAGGTTTGGCTTCTATGTATATTCACCCTTAAAACCATTGACAACCGAGTGTGTAGCTCGTTGTTATTAAGCAGATAAACGGACCAAAATAAAAACTGTCACCGCTGGGAGACAGAGGAGGATCTTCTCTTCCTCGTAGCATTGTGAAATAAAGTGTAAATCCATTCGTTTGCTCAGTAATAACAAGCTATGGCTTTTAGGACGAGATCATAAATTATGCGAGATTTCTCTTTTTACTCGTAGGGGAGTACACAAATTATGTCACGCTAAATTTGAATTTTTTCGACCCCTCCCCCCCTTTGTCACACTTTCTGTATGAGTCTCCCGATAATTTTGTAAGGCTTATCACGCATGGCTTAACCACCTACCCCCCCCCCCCCTTGGAGCGTGACGTAATTTGTGCATGACCCCTAGATACAAAAGTGACTTATCCGCCTTTCAAACAACACAATTTCAGTTATTCGAATTAACTAGTAGAGGGCTTCGCATGTGATAAACCTTGTTATAAGGCATGTAATATACTTGCCCCATGGTGCTGATAAAATACGCAAATTTGGATAGTATTTGAGAAGTTTCAAATCTTATACTTTTAATGTTATTTTCTAAATGGCACAGTGCTTATGAAAAGATCAGAAACTAACATCATGAGGCTAAAATGGGTTTGGGATTTTTGTACTTGTTTGCAGTACTATAACCCCATACTAACCCCTCTACCGGCAGCTTCACTTTTTCAAAATATTCAAATCGCGATAACTTTTTTGTTTCTCAATATTTTTGAAAAAAATTTCCACAACTTCTCAAAAAACTCTCTTATTTTCAGAATCTGTATCGGTTTTGAGCATTGATCATCTGTATTCGGAGACATTCCAAAATTCCTTGGGGGACCGACGCATAGCCATAACTCTCGTAATTATCTCTGGCTACAGATTTTTTCTCATATTCGGTTATTCTCTTTTGAAAACTAAACTGATGAAAGTCTATTGTGAAGAAATTAAACAAATCGGTGTAACTGTTTTTGAGCAATGAGCTTTTATGTTTTTGGTACCATTCTAGCCGTAACGAGATCTTGAAAACTTCTTAAAACATCATAATGAAATTTTATATGGGAAGTGTCGGTCCCCCAAGGAATACCGAAATATTTTTAAAACCAGTTGACCAATGGTCAAAACCGACATAGATTCCAAAACTAGAAGAGTTTTTTGAGAAGTTGTGAAAAAATTGTGGAAAAATATAGAGAAACAAAAAAGTTATCGCGATTCAAATATATTTTTGTGCTGAAAAAATGAAGCTGCCGGTAGAGGGGTTAAGCTAAATAATAGCAAACAAACTCATGAATATCTCTTCTGCTATCTGTCAAATTGAATTTCTCTCTTCAGCAAATTTCTTTACTATGGTTTGAAGAATGAGCTTTTACAATGGGATAATAAGTTTGTACTTACATTACAGTACAAGCGTGTTTGGAACATACTTCAAAATTTCTTCATAGTAATTTCCATATAAACCTACATTGTCTTTGGGTCACCTTAAATCACCACCTAGAAAGCTGCGAATTTCGCAGAACACTATTTTTATAGTAAGGATAGTAAGGAACATATGTGAGATTGAATTCTCAAACAATTTTTAATTTTGAACCGCCCCAATGCAGATAAACACATAGATAGGCAAATTCAAACATATGTGCAAGTCTCTCGAAATCAAAAAAAAAAATACTTTGGACCCCCCGACCGATTATTTTGGTTTTAGCAGCAAATGAACGCGAGAAACCTTGACTTTATTGTGGAGAAGTTTCAGACATACCTATTTTTTTGTAATAAACTTGTTCTACGAAACACACCGTGTATCCCATTTTACTTCCAAAACATGCCAATTTTTCAAAAGCTTCTGACAGTTTCAGCTGGTGAATCCACATTTGCTGTGGCTTAAGCAACTGATGATCCTCACCTGTAATAAAAGAATTAATTTTAAAGTCATCTTTATGAATCACACAATCAAACTGCTGATGCTTACCCATTCCTCGACAACACCTAGTGAAAGGAAGGTGAAACCCCTGAACTGATTGGTTAAGTCTGCTGATTTTGAAGGCGATGTTTGGGGCGATTGCAACATCCAAACCCCTTAGACAGCTGCTCAACTGCAACGTTCATCTGGTGCTCAAATCACTTTTTTTTTTAAATCAAAAACAAGTCATCAGCGAACAAATGTTTTTTTTTATGTTGTACATTGGGTGGTAAACCGTGTAGATTCGACAACCAACCAATTCAATTGGCACTTACTTTTTGCATTACTGTGTCTACCATGTTTTGCCTTTAGTTTTGGTGAGATTGTTGTTCTCACATCATTACATGCTTCGAGTGGTAGATTTTAAATTGTGTTTATATTTATACAGTGCTATATTCAAAAGTTTTAATTGGTTACTGAACGAATAAACGTGCAAGCTCGACATATTTTGTAGGACAATAACAGACTTTGATCCTGATGTCGTGAAAAATGTGCTGTTCAATAATATCAACCACTATTGCTGATAACGGTTGCAGACACATATTCTTTAAACACAATACGCAAATCTTCGAATGATTGTATTCGTGGCTTTTTGGTTTCATGTTTCAGGTCTCCTGACAGAGTGAAGCGTAAATATATATTTATTAATAGGTGTGAAATTTGGATATATTTATTGTAATTATTAACAGGCATACCTCTAATCATCAAACCAAAATGTTGACCAAAAACAATGAATTTATAAACTTATCACGCGACATAATCACCATTTTTTTGCTATACCACCTTAGAACGCGACAACTTAAGCAATGCAGCGCCGATTTCCCTACTATTGATTCCAATTTAGTTATTTGTGCAATCTGTGAAACCATTTGTAATGTAATGATCCATGAGTAAATGTTTTCTCAAACGCTTTGTTTATAACTAATCGTAAAAAGCATTATCTTATGAAAATATATTTGAATTTTAAGACGGTAGCATACAACTGAATCTAAATAAGGGTTATTAATTAAAAATCTTTTAAATCTACAAACATGTTTTTTTTTTAAATTTTAAATACTGTTTACAACCAAGCTTGTTTTATGGAAATCTGGACAAACATTTGAAAAGGGCACATCGACATTGGTGAACAATGGACTTGTTAGATGCTGTTGAGCCCAATTCAACTCGATCACGATCACCAATACTAGTATCAGGAAGAACTAACACTAATCTTTCTTATAGTGGTGTTAGTTTGCATGGGCGAGCTAAAAAGGGATCAACCGCAACGTTTCTGAAAAAAGGCTCAAGACCTCTCCAGCCCTTTTCAAATGTTTGTCCAGAAATATTTGTCATGGCCTTCTACCGTTCGATTGAGTTGTCATCATATGGTACAAGCGATTCATTGTATCATACTATTGGTGGAAGAAGATCACCTATGGTATGTATCTCTTACTAAAATAAAAAAAATGTTCAGGACCCCCCGATAGAACATTTCTAAACCGGTCTCAAATGAAAGTGGAAAGCCTAAGCTTTCATTTGGTGGGTGTTTCAGCGATACTGATTTTTTTTATATTAATGTTGTTCTACCAGAGACACCGTGCTAAACAGCTAGTGTAGTGTGCTATTCCTATACCTAAAAAACAATGCGCTCTCGGGCTAGGCATTGGATATATATAGAAAGCGTTGTGTTTGGATGGGCATCTAATTCTTCCGAAAGAGGTGCACTTTGCGAAAGAGGACCACGTGATTATTGAGTTGAAATCGAATTCAGGTTAACTTCTGCGTTCATGAATCCTCTCATGGCGTAGTGGTAGCGCGCCCCAACTAGAGATCGGGGAGTCGTGAGTTCGATTCTCACTGAGAAGACGTGTAACTTTTTCGCAAATCTTCACATCAATTTGTCCATCTAATCCAATTGCAAATTATATGTAATGTTTAGCTTTTCGGTAGTTGATTTGAAGTTTTTGACTCAAAATTCAAATAAAAACCATATTAAAATTACGTAAAAGCACTGAAAAAAACCCACAAAAATGTAAAAAAAGTTGGCCAAACTGTTCTCAACAAGTATACAATGGACCAATGCACGAGTTCACTAATTTGACGTTTGAACAGTGCCGAATTCACTGGTCACATCAAATGGTCACATAAATATGTAACACGGCACCGCTCAAACGTCAAATAGTGAAGTCGTGCATTGGTCTATTGTTACTGTTGTTATAATTAGAAATATTTACAACTGACTTAACTTACCGGAGTGGCTTAAGTATGTTTTTACATGGCTTAAGCCAGTAAGCTTAGAATAATAGAATGAAATCTAACACATAAGTTTTAATATGATATTGATGTTATGTTCGATAAACGTGAATTATTCAATGCTGAATATGATCTATTAAATATTTATATAATTTATTTTTCGACCTTCCCACTAAGTGACCAGCCCACTAAAGTCTGTCTTATTTATTTTGCTTCATAATATTTGCTTCTCTGTATATCTGGTTATACTCTTGATGTTCTCGTCTAGTTTTCTACCGAGGATTGCCCTCAGCATTCTACGTAAATAATATCCTGCTCTACATTCTCAGCCACAACAAGACTTCAACTACACCGAACTCAACTTCAGAGTCAACTTCAAAGAAATGCTCAATAAGTATTACTTAACAAACAACATCACTAGGACTTCGATTATCTAAACCTGCAACCTTTTATTTCATTTTAATAGATCTGTTTATTGATTTCTAGGTCGCGTTTTACTCAATTACGAAAATCTAGATATGGCAAGTTATATCATAGACTTATAAGAATAGGTTTATATCTTAAGAGCAACAGGGAAAGCTGATTAAGCCAATAAATACAATCACGTGTGAGAATTGTTGACAAGGTGCCTACTTTTTTTGTAAAATCACATGGAATAAAAAGGATATGAGTTTTGAGTGAAGAACTAGCCGAATGAGTTAAAATTCACACAAATAAAGCAAAAAATAAGAGGATATGAGTTTCCAAATTTACTGTCCAATATTGCGATTTGTCGCATGTACTCCTTGATGGCTTTATTGGAATCGAGCGCAGTGAAGTATCACAGGGTTTCACTATTTTGAAGAGGGACAACTAGAATAAGCTGCCATTTACTCTATTCAAACGTATATGGTTGCATATTGAAAAATAAACAGCCTCAGTTGTGTTGGTGCTGAGACAGTACTTGATGGGGATGTAGTTGAAGTTGTTGACGAGCCATAGAACACTTGTGACGTACGATAATAATGTTTCCCGTATAGTAAAAACACGTACTCTGGCTACGAATATCTCTTTTCATGGGTAACGTAACCAGCTTAGGGACCCGCAACTTGCAAAGGGAAACGACATTTCTACACTGTTGATTGATAAAGGCTTATCCGACTTCATAGATCCAGTCTTTCATTAATAACTTCGCTAAAACACCTCACGATCGAAGGAATTTCTGGCTTGCAGTCTTTAATCCTTAATTTAAACAGTGTTTTTCCTACTTTCCGAAGTTTAGGCAATTGTATTTTGAAGGCAAAATACAGTTGCCGAAAAGTCGGACAGTAGAAAAAAAAACACTGTTTTAATTAAGGATTAACCACTGCAAGCCAGAAATTCCTTCAATTAGCAAGTTCCAGTCGATCATTCACTAACACTTCACGATCCTATATCATACAACACTGAAAAGTGCTTTCAATAATAACGCAAAAAGAGAAACAATGAATGCAAGCATGCCCAAATGAAACATCATTGTCAATTTCCCCTGTATGAAACGCTGTTTCTTGACTCTCTAACCACACTTATTTAAGAATATGGGCAAAGACTATTAAGCGAGTAAAACATGGCAAACTTCAGTGAGCTGGCCATTTAGTGCGAATGCCGTAATAAAATGTTTATTCTGATGTTGACGTGAGCGTACCAGAGCAACTAAATCATTCCAGATCGGAAACAATCGTTTGATACTTGCTCTAATCAACTATAAAGTAATCACATGCCTTATCTTCTAACTATTATTGTTAGCGTTAGCGTTAGCGTAGTTACGGTATACTTCGTAGATTGGATATTAGTAACATTCATGTGTTATTTGATAATCTCATCCAGACTGCTTTCAGGAACAAGGCTGGGGAGTAAACCTTAGTCCAATCATAAACAATATTACCAAAAGCATGGATATTGCTATTGCTGGCCACGCACATCTTTACCGTAACTTGGGATAGGGAGAGGAAATTCTGATGTAGCACTTACTTAATGAGAGGCCACCGACCCAGCGACACCCTCATAAATGCTACGGAGGTGGAGGTTGGGAAGGGGTAATAGGTCATAGGATTCGCCTGAAAGCTAGCGATGGACCCAGAGCATTTGTGGTTTGTAAATTTAACCTTTCGGTCGTCGCGCGAATTTTTGTAACGCGAGTAGTCGCGCTTTGTACTTTGTACAACATCCTTGATTTTGCGAATATCCCAGGAGCCTGACTACTTAGAAAGTTGGCGTCTTCGGCAAAGTTGTTCAGTAGTTCAAGGGCTATCATTGATCGTGTTGGTTGATTCTTAATTTTGCCAACAGGTGACGCTAGGGGGCACGAAACATTTGTTTTACAGAACTCAGGATCTTGATCACTTAGAAAGATAGCATCTTCGGCAAAGTTGTTCAGTAGTTGAAATTCTTTCTTTGTTTAATCCTAGAAGTTCGAGATAAGCTAAAATAATGATGGTCCTGGAGCTACGCATCAACTTTGTCGAAGATGCCATCATTCTTAAAGGTCAGGATACTGAAGTATCCGCAAAACAAAAGTTTCATGCTCACTAGCGCCGCCTGGTGGCAAAATTTTGAATCAACTAGCTTAAACAATGATAGTTTTCAACTTACTGAACAACTTTGTCGAAGATGCCATTCTTCTAAATGATCAGGATCCTGAAATATCTGCAGAACAAAAGTAAAAGTTCCATGCCCACTAGTACCACCTAGCGGTCAAATTCCGAAATATATGAGGTACCATCAGATACGCTCCACCTCCAGAACAACTTTACTGAAGACATATCGAAATTATCTGGATTTTGAGATATATCGATCTAAAATTGTGGTTTACTCATTATTATGCGACTTCTATGTACATTTGTTTATTTTACCGCATTATAAAAAGCCATACTGCAAACAAAAACTGTTGAGTATTGTTCTTAAGAAAAATCTTGAGGAATACATTTTGGTTTGGTGTCGATAGATATCTTTGTTACAAAATCATAGCATATCAGTCACAACTGTTGTACAAAGTACAACATCGCGACAGCCCGAAGGATAATCTTTTGAATGCCGGCAATCAAAAGACAAAAGTTATGTTTTGTGATTTATATTGATAATAAGATTTTGCATAGCACTACTCGATTTTTTATTGTGATGATTAATATGTATTTCTCTGCTCAGAAGTAATTACAAGCAGAACCGATCCCTCCAGGGTCATCGAGTCATCGCACTTTCACTTATCTAAGAATCATCCGACCGTACGTCCTAACCTAAAAAAAATTGATCTCCGAAAATGCGCGAAAATAATGCAAATAAATAAAATAATACCATTCGCGATACTACAACATACATTCAGTTCTGTGAAAACTAAACTATTACCGAGCGTATATCGATCCCTTTTTCTCTTACAATGCAATGCATACAAAAATGGAACAAACTCACCGGATTTGTTGAGATTATGTGCCGTCTGTGACTTTCGGACGGAAAAATATGCATCGTCGTATACTTGACGGTAGACAAAATGCAGCTGAAACCCGGTACACAACACACAAGTAACTATTTCACTTCTTCTCACTATAACTTTTATGAACTGAATAGTACAAAATTATAGATATGCAAATCTTGGTGGTTTATATTAGAATTTTGAGTCAAAAACTTCAAATCAAGATTTCTCGAGATTTCTCCTAGAGATTTTTTTTTTTAATTGGCCCAGAGGTGCAGAATAATATAAGGAGTCGAATCCTGTACTCAGATTTGATGGACAATTTTTTGCATAATATCGGCCTGTTGGGGCAGCGTGATGTAGTTTTATTAACATTAGTTTGTTTGCAGTAGTCCAGTGAACATTTTTGAGTATAAATAGAGATTTTTGATTACACTCATAATTTGTTTTACTCAAAAACCAATGGAATAAATGAACAAATTGGTGTAAAATTTGTGAAAAACCCACACGTCTTCTTAATGAGAATCGAACTCATGATTTCCTGTTCACTAGATGGGCGCATTACCCCTACTCCACGAGAGGACTCATGGACGCAGAAGTTAACCTGATTTCACTGTAAACTCAATCACGTGGTCCTCTTTCGCAAAGCGCACCTCATTTGTCTTATCTTTAATAAACAGGGAGTCGTAAGATTGATTCTCACCGAGAAAATTTGAAACATTTCGCAAATTTCACATCAATTTGGCAATTTAATCCAATTGCAAAGTATATGTAATGTTTAGCTTACGGTGTTTGTTGAAAAACTTTAGGTTTTCAACCTGTTCGCATGTGAAACAATAGTCATAGTGATGATATCTAGCTTTTTAGGTATAAATTAGCTTGTACAAGTCCAGTATTTGTTTAAACAAAGTAATTTTAGATCAAACTTTTTTCTTTATACCAAAAATCAATGGGAAACCCTGGATTTTCAACCTCTCTGCCCGATTATTTTTTTTTTTCATAAATTCACTTGTTGAGATTCAGGGAGCATGTTTGAAAAAAACAGTAAATTTTGCATACTCTCAAAACCTCCAGTAAAAAAAAAATTCATAACTGTTTGCCAATAAGTCAAATTTCAAACCAATGTCATGCATTTTTAGAATGCTCTCATTGTTTTAAATTGTATGCTAGAAAATCCAAACTTGAAGCAATGACATTTTTTTTCTGACATAAATTTCATAAAATAAGTCTATTTTTTACTTAAAAACTTCTTCAACCTTGTTTGCTTTAAACAATTTGCCTGTATTTGTTTTTTTTTGACAAAACATCGATTGTAGAAGTCCAGCAAATTAAACTTTTTGTTTGCCCTAAAATTTTTGCTTTGCCTTTCAACTATGAGAACCTAAAGTTTTTAGCCTGTTTGTCTGTAAATCAAAATGCAAAGCAAGTTGTTTTTTGGGGCTTAGAGACATTTCGTCGAATGACATTTGGTCGAATGACATTTGGTCGAAATTTGGTCGAATGGACATTTGGTCGAATTGGTTTGGAATATTTATTTTGGTCGAATGACGTTTAGTTGAACGGAAATTTGGTTGAAAGCTCATTTTAAAATGGTTTATTGGAAGATCATTTGGTAAAATTGATTATTGCTCCTTTCACCTTTCAAAAAAAGTTGGTAATATAACGCATTCTTTTGAATGATCTGTATCTCTAACTCTTGTTCAATAACAAATGGGACATTTAATGAAGTTTTTTTCAAATTCCATACATACTTTTATTTGTAATTTGAAGTTATGCCAAAATATAGGACTTCGATGGTTATTCAAATGAACTTTTAAGAAGTAATTATTTTTGTCCATTGACTGAATTATTTAGCTCTAGTGCATTTATGCTTAGTTGCTAAATCTTCGTTCTCCATACTCAATGGCATTCTATCCCATACATTCGGTCGTTTTGAACGACCCCTTTTTTCAACCAACTTTTCGACACAATTGTTTTCATGGTGGTGGCTAGCAAATAATATAATGTTACTCCAAAGACTTCTAATGGCCTTAAAATGTGGATCTTATTACGAGAAAACGGCTCAATTACTTAAAGTGGCATCCATTTTATCCTATTCATATGCTTCAAAGAAGCTGACTTCTCATAAAAATGTAGATAAAACAAAAAAAATAACATATGTTCTACCATGTGTTATCATTTTTCTGTCTTATGTACTTAAATCATACTAGAATTTTGAAAAACGTGCTCATGTCTAACTCGTGGCACTCTTCCAACCATTCCATGAAGAGATCCATTGCTTTCTCGAACATGATTCTGTAACATCAGATTTTTAACTCCACTAACAGTGTAGATGTAGGTAAAGCTAATCTCTGATCCAAAAATATCCTCATCGTTGACTAATGACGTGTCCATGTCCAACGACCGTCAAAACTCAATTCCTCAATGGAAGCAATGCATCCCCATTTCACAGAGCCATGCATTAGTGTGTAATTGATATTGAGGAACATTGGCTTCATAGTTCATTTGACACGTCTACATTTGCATAGTATCAGCACTAAGAAGAACACGTACCAGGGCACACATCATACTCTCATAATTGTATGAACAGGACAGCAATGGTGACGATTACGACTACGTGGATGGTTCATATGGGTTGCCATCTTCTTCCCAGCTTTTGCATCCTTCCTGGCAAACATGGTCATATCATTACTGCCTTCGACCCCCAGCCCAGCCCTCGGTGCGACAAAAGACAGTCCCCGAGCCGGAAACAGACGACACCCGCTGGGACCGAGTCTCAGTTGAGCCTGTTCCACTTTCCGTAACGGAAGCTGCTATCGCTCTGTGTATCACGTAGTGAAGTAGGGATTTCAATCGGGCTGCCTCCGGTTCTGCCTCCACTCCCATTTTCCTACTTCACCAGCTTATGCAAATCAAGCACCGAGAGTGTAAAGTGAAATAGTTCACTGATAGGTCTATGATAACACCTAATATAATCGATATATCACTCTCAGCATCTGCCAGCTGCCTATGAGCCGTTCTCTTCCGTTCAATATCCTGGTGGCGTCCTGGTTTTTGTATGTTTTTCCATGAAGCTGCCACATGCCGGGCTGCTCCTCGGTCTTAGTCGCAGAACTGTTCGATCCAGGGAACGGTGTCAAAAAATATAGACTTGCGCCTGCTAACGAAGGTAAGGCATATACACATCCGTGCAAAAGATTGGGGTCACCCCCAAAAAAACACTAAAGTTCGTTCGGGTTTGTTCGGGTGTTTGTTATTGCACATCAGATTAAAACTTATTTTGGCTTTTTTCGTTGATATTACTTTGTAAATATTTTGGTCGAAGCATTTTATGAACTTTGTTTATTAAATTGTTAATTACACAGACAACCAAAATGTACGTATAACGAAATCACTTGGACGCTTTGTATATGCGAAATTTCACTTATAAGATGTCGCGAAAAGGCCTTCTACGTACAAAAGTGGAGGCGATATCCGTGCATATACTATGTGATGAATAATAGCATACAATGCGAGTGTATAAATATTCTACCGAACTAACCTGTTATCTCATGCGACTTAACTTATGATAACAAATGTTGATTTGACAGCTGCTACGGATTAATTCGACTTACTTTGTACGAGTGTACGGGACGAAACAACATGTACAAATGAACTCAGAAAAGAAGTGTTTTATGCGAGGAAACTGATCAATCTGACGTGTTTATCCACGGTGTTTTGCGGGTTTGATGTAATTAGTATGAATAAACGAGTTGTAACGTGAACTTTCATGCGACTTCTGGTTGTCTGGGTAAAGTTATATAACACGGCGTAACAAAAGATATATTTTGCGTGTCTTAAGGATTAAATAATGTGTCTCTAATTATAGTGGGGTTGCTGAATCTGAAGCCGTTCTCAGACATGTCCCTGCATTGGGAGTTTGATAGGTCCTTTTGGAAAGTTACGCGAGAAATGTACATAGAAGTTGCATAATAATGAACATGCTTTATACAGTTCGAATAGACTACAATTTGAAATCAGTATATCTTAAAATCCAGATAATTTCGAAACTAAAGTTGTTCAGGTTCTTCAGTTAAGTTGTTTTGGAAGTAGAACGCTCTCTGATGCTACCTGATTCAATTCGGAATTTAACCGCTGGGTTGTGCTAGTGAGCATGAAACTTTTGTTTGGTACTCAAGGGCTATCATTATATAAGCCAAGAATATCAAGATTTTGCCAACAGACGGCGCTAGTGTGCACACAACTTTTGTTATGCAGATATCTCAGGAACCTGACTACTTATAAAGATGGCGTCTCCGGCAAACTATGAAGTAAGATTAACTTATTGCCATTCGAATGAGCCATAGAGGGTTACAATCAGATGTTTAATCACTGAGATGTGTACAATCAACATTAGTTTTTCAGGGGGTGAACCCAAACTTTTGTACCGGAGTGTAGATATAGAATCTATATTATAGATACATATGGTGAGGAGACGACTTCGGGTAAAGCTCCAGGCCTGGAACGACATGGTGTAGTTTCATGACATCGGTGATATTAAACTTTGCCGGCACTTTGGTTCAACTTTTTCCATAACCGTTGATATGCGGAGGGATAGTGGGTATCGATGTCTCGTAACCGTGCCGTTGTAGAAGTTGAGAGCTGACAAAATTGAAAAGGGATGGAAATTGAATTTTATACACCATGATGTAATCTGCGCTGTTTTATCAGCTATCTGCTTTTAGTTAACTTCTGCTAAAATGAAACTGACCGAAATTTATAGACCGTAGAAGCTAAAAAGGTACGTTAAATTGAAGCTATCAGTGTCAAACTCTTTCTGTAGGTATGATTATAGTGAGAATAATTAGTGTACATGATGTTATGCTTCAATCAAAATATTTTATTTCTTTGTTACATTCTTAGCTGGCGGTCTTTGTCATGACCCGTGGAAGCGTGAGGTAGGAACTTGTGAGGGCCAGAGCTGTGTTGAACGCTCCTTTTTAGTTGTCGACTCTCCGTTTTGCATCCATAGCAGAGGAGCAAAACTTCGTCTCAGTTATTACGTAACGCCAGAAAGATAAACAAGAAGAAGAGTCCATTAAAATTCAGGCCGATATTTCTAATGGATCGTATGGTGCATGCATTTTCAAAACGAATGAATTGTTAGTTGTATGGTCAGGATAATTTGCATTATCAAGTAGCCATCGATATAATTTAAAGGTCAATGTTCTGGCAGCCCTGCCGCCCTGGTGAGACGTGTGCTGTGAGCAACAGATGACAGCGAGAGGTGAGATGGAAAGAGAAGGAGGAATGACAGATGCCGTAGAACTGTCATCGGAAAAGACAGGCGTAAATAAAACAAAAACAAGAGTCGAAAGTAGTAGAAGATAAAAAGTGCGCAAATTAGATTACTGGAGTCTGCAGTCAATTATAGTGAATAGTTGATATATTATTAGTTTTTGAAGAAAAAGAAAAGGTTGGAAGGTGTAGAGGTTTTTTGCTGGATAATTAAAGGCAAACAAAAGTGTAAGATGAGTGTATTAGAAATGGACCAAACTAAACTAAATCCGTATATTATCTGCACAGTGATCGACAAATTTGGGGGTTAGACGAGCGTAGAAGTTTTTATGATATGCAGCAAATGTTCCGAAAACAAGCATATAACAATTGCTAGAAAAATCTGTCACCAATCACCTGGCAACACCGTCATCCCTTGCAAACATAAACCGTACCGATGCATAACAAAAATATGCGATACATCCAATTAAAAACAGAGAAATTTCGTTGCCCTTCATTAAATTGTAATGTTTTCTTTTGATATGTACGATTGAAGAGTTAATTTTGATTTCCAATACTCGTCAATCTACTAAATTTTCCATGTGTTTACATAAAAATATGCTTAACACAAATGTTATATTTTTTGTTTGTTTGTTTTGAAAATATACATGGAAAGGCGACACTACTACTATTACATCAATGATGATTCTAATGATCCTTTGACTTACACGCCGCTTCACCTTAATTTGCATAACCTAGAAGCCATTGTGAAATATAACCAGAAAGACCATCCATTGTTCATTTCGGCCTAATGACCCTTTTGGCCTAACGGCATTCGGGCTGATGGCCTTCAGCTTAACGGCCTGCTCCCATAGCTAGGAAAACTGTTATCCGGTTTTCCTTCGGAGTAGAACTGGCGGCTTGGGGCCTTCCTTAGCCGAGTGGTTAGAGTCCGAGGCTACAAAGCAAAGCCATGCTGAAGGTGACTGGGTGCAATTCCCCAGACAACCAGAAGTCGCATAACAGTTTACGAACAAAGTCGTTTATTTATACAAATTACATCACACCCACACTACATGGTGAATGAAATCGTTTGATCGATGGGTTTCCTCGCATAAAACGTTATTTTCTGAGTTCACATGTACATTTTATTTCGACCCGTATACTCGTACAAAGTAAGTCGGATCAATCCGTAGCAGCTGTCAAATGAACTATTTTTTTTGACGTAGAAGTACGTCTCTCTTCTCTATACAGGAGTGAAATTGGAATTTCAAAACCAAGAGCGTTACGTTGGCATGAAATATTTTAAACGTTTATAACTTTTCGCTGGCTTAACGAAATTTATTGATTAGCATCTCAATCGAAAGCCAAGACATCAAAGCTTCATGTCGTTTACTTACTGAATCCCACATACCTGTCCAAATAGTTTAATAACTGTTTTAAAAGAGAACGTTGATTTCAAGCAAATCTATAAATAGGGGTGACTAGAGAAAATTTGACGTCATTTGCTTTTCACTCTCCGATTGGCTCGCATCTCAGCAGGCAACAGATCGGCTTGTTCTGACCGGGCGTGCTTCTCAGGCACAGACATCGATAGTGAAGGACGCCCCCGTTTGTCTTGCTTCGCTCAAATCAAACTGTCGAGCGAGCGAGAGAAGATGCCGTCCGAAGCTAAAGCCATCACCGCTGCCACCGCCTAGAAGAAGAAGAGAAGCAGTCCACAGGAGAAATTGCGGTCGAACTGTGAACACGGTCGGGCGAGTCTTTCTCGCTTTGTGGTTCACCGCTTGTTTGTGTTCACCCAGCCATCGTCATCGCCGCCGCAAATTTCATCGGTCGAGGAGCTGTTGACCCGCGCTTCAAAATTTCGACTCGTGATGAAATCATCATTGGTGGTCAAGAAGCAATCCCGTTAGGAGCAAATACCAGAAGCCCCCTGAGTTTTGCTGGTCCGAGCAGTGTTATTTATCCGTAACAACATCGAAGCTAACAAAGCCATCGGTTCTTTTCAGAGCCATCAAATTTGTGGAAAAGAGTTAAAAGAGAAATATTTCCGACTTTATTTATAACTTCTAGTATTCCTAAATCAATTTCACGGCCTCATACAAAATTTCATTTGTCGTGAATAATTTATGACTCAACCATTTGAGATTGTACTCGTGGACGCTGCTGCAGTGCCGTCGGGGTGAGTGCTCAACATTTCACAACGATTGCAAAATAGAGTGGCTTTTCCAACAGTGCCTTTTATGTTCCATATTTTATGGGAACACTTTGATTAGGAAAATTATCCCATGTGACAAAATTGCGACATATTTAGAATGCTTTTGAAAAGACATTCTCATTGACAATTGTAATAATTTTGGCACCCATGGATCAGGAATTTACCGTCATAATAAAGAAAACTATTAATTATCAATAGCTCGTATTGAATATTTAGGGAATGCCAATCATTCCAACAATTCATGTTCGACCAATTTCTCACGTATTAGTATTCTCCGCAATTTTCAAGTAATTCCAAGCAAAACACATAATTAGCACATACCCATTTCCCAGACTGGTCGATCAGAAAGCGAAGAGCACAAAAGGGAGGAGCATCATCTGCTATTCCAATGTTATAAAACATGCTGCCTTCGTTGGATTCAGTTTCATTCCATTTCCGCTTTAGAGCTGGTAAGAGCTCCTCCGAACTTGCTTAGCGAGAAGTACCTCGCTGCTAGGAGCCTGCTGAGCTGTTAATCCAGAATCTGGTTTGTGAAATCGCTCAAGATTTCAAGATTGAGCTACGTTTCCAGATTTCAACTAAATCCCTGTGTACGCTACTCTGTTGCTGTTGTGTACCCATGAAATATTAAGCTTGTTTGTCACATCTTCTTATTCTTCTTCTTCTTGGCATTAACGTCCTCACTGGGACAGAGCCTGCTTCTCAGCTTAGTGTTCTTATGACACTTCCACAGTTATTAACTGAGAGCTTTCTTTGCCAAAGTTTCCATATTTGCATTCGTTTATCGTGTGGCAGGTACGATTATACTCTATGCCCAGGGAAGTCAAGAAAATTTCCATTACAAAAAGATCCTGGACCGACCGGGAATCGAACCCAGACACCTTCAGCATGGCTTTGCTTTGTAGCCGCGGACTCTAACCACTCGGCTAAGGAAGGCCCCAAGTTATTCACATGCATTTGTAACTTTTTCGATTTTCCATACAAAATGACCAACTTTGGTAAGTTAGATCTCAGTTATTTATGGAAATATTTTCGAATGAAACATTCAGAGAACATCAGATGTAACTCGAATTTTAACATATATTTTTGAAAATTTTTCCAATCACAAGTTTAGAAGTAATAACGGTTTGACTAAACTGTAATTTTCGACGAAAAATTCCAAGTTTTTTATCTTAAAATCTGATAGCCTTACACAAAAACTGTCTTCAGCAAACTTATTCATCTCGTCAAAATCTACAACTTTTCTGAAGATAAGCTATTCCTTCAATATGTTTAGTTATGTCAATCATAAAAAATCGTCAAAAAAATCACTTTAGTCAAACCGTTACTGCTTTTCAACGTGTGATTGGAAAAATCACTCAAAAACATATGTTAAAATTTAAGTTATGTCTGATATTCTGTTAAAATTTCATTCAAATCTGTCCATAAATAACTGAGATATAGTTTATCAAAGTTGGTCATTTTGCATGAAAAATCAAAAGAGTTGCAGTTTTTTTTTTCTCAGCGAAGAATCACACCATCAACGAAAATAGCGCGAAAGCAATAACCAATCGCGTGCGAGTAGCGAAAGGAGTGACGAAACAACCAAGCGAGAACCCCACCACTCGCCATCGGTGAACGGAGCTCGAGCAAATAAAACCACTGGTTGTTCTGCTCCCAGCTCATTCACAAATCGAACGGCATAACGAACGGATCAAGCAGCGGAGCAGCAAAGAAGAGTGCGTGAAAGCCACAGCAGTGTGCGAGTAGCGAACGGAACCAGAGAGCGAAAGCAACAACTGAAAATCATTCAGTGGACGGATTAGTAGTCAGCGCCAACCGGCGACCTGTTGGAAAGTAACGCCAGCAAAATATACACCATCTGCCTCTCCTTACCATTCATATTCTTGTACCGTAAAACGGGGTAACTTTGATAGTTTTTTCGAAGAAAACTCGAATATTTTTGCATGCTGTTTCAAAGACTTACAATTTATATTTTTAAAACAAGTACTGGCATCCTAGCTATCGATTACAGTCGATAAATTGGCAAAAGATTTATTTTGATTGGATATATAATTTTTCATATAATCGAAAGTTGGTTTTCTGTTTTGGGGTAACTTTGATAATGGAGTATGATTCGAACAAAATTGAATGAATAGCGAACATTTGTAGGGCATTGCATACCTCTAGGCGTTTAACGCTATATGGAAATTTCTGACTTAGATTACAAAAATGGTCCCAGTTTGTGAAAATGCTTTTCGCTAAGAGATTTGAGACCGTATTCAAGTTCTATGATAACTAGGCTATCAAAGATAAGTGGCCAACTATTCAAAACTACATCAAATAGTGATCGTAGAACAGATTGTTTGTAAGCGTTTCGAAAATGTTAAAATTGTGTAAATTTTTTAAATTCGTATAAAAAGCCTAAAATGTTCTTGATTCAAATGAAAACCGCTCTTACATGAAGTGTCATACTAATATTCTTTAGTTTTGCATTCGTTTTGCTTAACTGATTAACAGAAATTATGATATTTCGTTTAGTATGCGGTGGGTTACGCACTATCAAAGTTACCCGCATTATCAAAGTTACCCCGTTTTACGGTACTTGATGAATTCAATGAAATGGTTTGGTTTGGCGATGGAGCAAAGAGTTATTAAGGATGATTTTACTTAACAAAGAGTTGTTGATAAATATTCCAATCAATAAGAGTTGTTTTGAAAAAGTTCACTTTTATCAGAAATTTCTGCTTTACCAAAGAGTTGTTAATGAAATTCCTGCAGCAAAGGGTCGAGTTTCTCCCCACGAATATTTCCAGCTAGGACCAGTCATGGAGGACAATCCATCCCGAGCATCACGGGCCCCGCTTCTAAAATTCTCGAGTACGGAAATTGGAAAATTAATACATAATGCTCATCTTGTACATCCCTTGCCAAGACATCAATTTCATATAGCCTATTTCTCAGATTAACGCAGTAGACTAACATGTAGAAAAATTTCAGATCAATAGTTGCTTATTACAATTGGTCAGGAAACAGTTTATTGAACAGTATTTAAAATCTGTCGCAATTTTAATACATTTTCCAATTTAATACTCGAGAATTTAGGAAGTGTTCCCCCATTATATGATAAATCAACGATGCTGTTAGAAATACCATACAATGATGAGTAGCATGATGTTATTACGGTCCGACGGCGCTGCAGTGGTAAACTCTCAAATTCATGTAATTATGTGGGGTAAATTATGTGAACCAAATTGTAGTATACCGCGATATTTAGATCATTATAGATAAATCAGTAAATATCATCCAATAAACCCTTTTATGAACGTATGTTGGCCCTGAAAAGGGCCGATTGAGCTTGGATGCTGTGACCACGAGTTTACCACGAGGCGAAATCTAGAAGTGCGAAACCTAGAAATCTTGAGCGATTTCACAGACCAGATGCTGGATTGGCAGCTTGAAGAATAACAGCTCAGCAGATTTCTAGCAGCGAGGTTCTTCTCGCTGAGCAAGTTCAGAGGAGCTCTTACCAGCTCGAAAGCGGAATTAGAATGAAACTGAATCCGACGAAGGAAGCATGTTTTATAACCTCAGAATAGCAGATGATGCTCCTCCCTTTTGTGCTCTTCGCTGATCAACCAATCTGGGAAATGGGTATGTGCCAATAATGTGTTGGGCTTAGAATTACTTGAAAATTGCGGAGAATGCTAATGCGTGAGAAATTGGTCGAACATGAATTGCTGGAAGGGTTGACATTAACTAAATATTCAATACGAGATAATGATAATCAATAGTTTTCTTTATTATGACGGTAAATTTCTGATCCATGGGTGCCAAAATTATTATAATTGTTCAATGAGAATGTCTTTTCAAAAGCATTCTTAATATGTCGCAATTTTGTTACATGTGATAATTTTGCTAATCAAAGTGTTCCCACAAAATATGGAACATCAAAGACGCTGTTGGAAATGCCACTCTATTTTACAATTGTTGTGAAATGTTGAGCACTCACCCCGACGGCACTGCAGCAGCGCCCGCGAATACAGTCACAAATTGTTGAGTCATAAATTATTTATGACAAATTAAATTTTGTATGAAGCCGTGAAATTGATTTAGGAATATTAGAAGTTATGAATGAAGTCGGATATATTTCTCTTTTAACTCTTTTCCACTAATTTGATGGCCTTGAAAAGGGCCGATGGCTTTGTTAGCTTTGATGCTCTTACAGATAAATAACACTGCAGGATGTTATCAGTTGATTGCCATGGTCAAACGGGGAATCCTTAACTCAAATGTATAAATTTGAGCAAGTTATTTGCTT
This sequence comes from Aedes aegypti, assembly GCF_002204515.2. Taxonomy (NCBI): domain Eukaryota; kingdom Metazoa; phylum Arthropoda; class Insecta; order Diptera; family Culicidae; genus Aedes; species Aedes aegypti. The sequence continues at coordinate 149,274,928 of NC_035108.1, forward strand.
AAACGACGAACCGAAAGTTTCGTGACGTGGATGGCGCACAACAGTAACAGGTAGTGGATCACCGGGCTTAAGTCAAAATCTGATGATGGCGGCGATGATGATGGCTGGGTGAACGCAAACAAGCGGTGAACCACAAAGCGAGAATGACTTGCCCGACCGTGTTCACAGTTCGACCGCAAATTCTCCTGTGGACTGCTTCCTCTTCTTCTTCTTCTTCTGCTTCTTCTTGGCGGCGGCAGCGGTGATGACTTTGGCTTCGGACGGCATCTTCTCTCGCTCGCTCGACAGTTTGATTTGAGCGAAGCAAAACAAACGGGGAGGTCCCTCGCTATCGATGTCTATGCCTGAGAAGCACGCCCGGTCAAAGCAAGACGATCTGTTGCCTGCTGAGATGCGATCGAAGCGGAGAATTGAAAGCAACAAAAGTCTGGATGACTATGACAAAAGTCTGGATCAGCAATTGGTATATGTTGGTTTGTCGCGGGTTACTTCACTGCAAGGACTATTTTTGACAAACTCTACCAATTCTTCCCAGTTCCATCACGCCAAAGGCAGCAATTCCAAGGGTTGACTTGAGGAATGAGCTGCAGCGCTTAGGCAATCATCGATTAGTGACGCTTTGAGACGTGAAATACTGGATCATAGTGGCCCAACCTGCATATTGATGAGTATCAATGTACAGAGCCTAAATGCTGATGCAATGGATATTGCTACAGACCAAAGCACTGGACCGATTCAATCGATTATCACGATCGAAGCACCCGAGCCATCAAACATCTAATCTACTGGAGGAGTTTGGCGAACTACAGCTGGAGCCAGAAACCGATCACCCAACCAAGCAACACAAGGAAGCAACGACCAAACAAACAAATTCAATCATCTGGCATTATTCCTGGAACACCATACACTGGTTCTCGAAACCACAGAACGACAAATGGTTCTTTTCAGGACTACCAAAATGAGTCCAAAAAGAGTTAACTTCTGAAAACTTCATCCGATCAATAACAACACAAAACTAGTACACTTACAAATTCATACACATGACAAATCAAATTATTAATCATCGTAGTTCTACGTCAACCCCGCGGTAATGTAATAGACATTACCCACCCCAAATTTTTTTACAGGTGAGTTGATTTCACCTGCTTATAAGAGAGAAAAAAAACGTTTTTAATATACTTAACCTAACTTAACCTAAACATATAACGCGTTAATCGTGGCAATAGAAGATTGTAACGATTTTTGCCTGAAATTATTTATTATTTTATTTGACATTTGTTCCAATGTTTCAACATAGGATATTCTATGTAACTCATTGGTACTATACCAGGGAGGAAGTCTCAGAATCATTTTCAAAATTTTATTTTGAATTCTCTGCATAGCTTTCTTCCTGGTATTACAACAGCTAGTCCATATTGGTACAGCATACAACATGGCTGGCCTGAAAATTTGTTTGAATATCAAAAGCTTGTTCTTAAGACAAAGTTTTGATTTTCTATTAATAAGGGGATAGAGACATTTTACATATTTATTAGATTTGGCTTGAATGCCCTCAATGTGATTTTTGAAAGTTAAATTCTTATCTAGCATGAGCCCTAGATACTTAACTTCATCTGACCAATTTATTGGAACCCCTCTCATCGTGACAACATGTCTACTTGAAGGTTTCAAATAAAGAGCTTTTGGTTTATGTGGGAATATTATTAGTTGAGTTTTGGAAGCATTAGGAGAAATCTTCCATTTTTGCAAGTATGAAGAAAAAATATCCAAACTTTTTTGCAATCGACTACAGATGACACGCAGGCTTCGTCCTTTGGCGGAGAGGCCTGTGTCATCCGCAAACAAAGATTTTTGACATTCCTGAGGTAACTCAGGTAAGTCAGATGTGAAAATATTGTATAATATTGGTCCCAAAATGCTGCCTTGAGGAACACCAGCTCTTACAGGAAGTCTTTCAGATCTGGAGTTCTGATAATTAACCTGAAGTATACGATTTGACAGATAACTTTGAATTATTCTAACAATGTATGTTGGAAAATTAAAGTTTTTTAATTTGACAATCAAACCTTCATGCCAAACACTGTCGAATGCTTTTTCTATGTCTAGAAGAGCAAGACCAGTAGAATAGCCTTCAGATTTGTTGGAACGGATCAAATTTGTTACACGTAAAAGTTGATGAGTGGTCGAATGTCCATGGCGGAATCCGAACTGTTCATTGGCAAAAATTGAATTTTCGTTGATGTGGGCCATCATTCTGTTCAAAATAACCTTTTCAAAAAGTTTACTGATGGAGGAAAGCAAACTGATTGGACGATAGCTAGAAGCTTCTGCAGGATTTTTGTCTGGTTTTAAAATTTGTACAACCTTAGCATTTTTCCATTTGTCAGGAAAATATGCTAATTGAAAACATTTGTTAAATATATCAACTAAAAATAATAAGCTACTTTCTGGAAGTTTCTTGATGAGGATGTAGAAAATTCCATCATCGCCAGGAGCTTTCATATTTTTGAATTTTTTAATGATAGTTCTCACTTCTTCCAAATCAGTCTCCCAGGCATTTTCGAAAACGTTCTCTTGATTGAGAATATTTTCGAACTCCTGAGTAACTTCATTTTCAATTGGACTAGTAAGTCCTAAATTAAAATTGTGCGCACTTTCAAACTGCATAGCAAGTTTTTGAGCTTTTTCGCAATTAGTTAGTAATAATTTGTTTTCCTCTTTCAATGCCGGTATTGGCTTCTGAGGTTTTTTCAAGATTTTAGATAATTTCCAAAAGGGCTTAGAGCCAGGGTCCAATTGAGAAATTTTATTTTCAAAATTTTTGTTTCTTAATTGAGCAAAACGTTTCTTGATTTCTTTCTGCAAATCCTGCCATATAATTTTAATAGCAGGATCGCGAGTGCGTTGAAATTGCCTTCTCCTCACGTTTTTAAGACGGATCAAGAGTTTAAGATCATCGTCTATAATCACGGATTCAAATTTTACTTCACATTTTGGAATTGCAATGCTCCGGGCTTCAACAATGGAATTTGTTAAAGTTTCAAGAGCATTGTCAATATCAAGTTTAGTTTCTAAAGAAATGTTAACATCAAGATTAGAGTCAACATACGTTTTATATATATTCCAGTCGGCTCGTAAATAATTGAAAGTGGAGCTGATAGGATTGAGAATCGCTTCTTAGGATATTTGAAATGTTACAGGGACATGATCAGAATCAAAATCAGCATGAGTAATTAGTTGGCTACAAAGATGACTAGAGTCGGTTAAGACCAAATCAATCGTAGATGGATTTCTAGAAGAGGAAAAACATGTAGGGCTATCAGGGTATTGAATTGAGAAATATCCTGAAGAGCACTCATCAAATAAAATTCTGCCGTTGGAATTACTTTGAGAATTATTCCATGACCGATGTTTGGCATTAAAGTCACCAATGACAAAAAATTTTGACTTATTGCGAGTCAATTTACGCAAATCAGTTTGGAGCAAATTAATTTGCTGTCCACAGCATTGAAAAGGCAAATAGGCAGCTATGAAAGTATATTTACCAAGCTGTGTTTCAACAGAAACACCTAAAGTTTCAAAAACTTTAGTTTCAAATGACGAAAACAGTTGATGTTTTATAAGCCTATGAATGATGATTGCAACTCCCCCACATGCACCATCAAGTCGATCGTTACGATAAACAAAAAAGTTAGGATCTATTTTTAGTTTTGATCCAGGTTTTAAATACGTTTCGGTAATAACTGCTATATGCACGTTATTAACCGTAAGAAAATTAAACAGCTCGTCCTCTTTACCATTCAGAGAACGAGCATTCCAATTTAAAATATTTAAATTATTATTTGGATCCATTAGAAAAACGTAATCCAATAACAATTTGATTTGTAAATTTTACACCTACTTGGACTGCTTCAGTCATAGTGGTGGCTTTGAACATTGCATCAATCATTAGATTCAATTGTTCAGTTAGAAAATTAAAATCAGAGGCAGACATGTCATGTGATTTCCCATTAGAATTTTCGGTAGACGAAGAAGCGGAGTTACCTGTGGCGGTAGGGTTTTTTCCATTTGATTTGAAACAAGTAGAATGGGTACCCATGGATCGAGCAGGGGAGGAGTTCAAATTTCCTGCTACGATATCGGCAAAGGATTTACCGTGGGTATCTACCCACATTCGAGCATTCGAACAACATTCGAAATTGAAAGATTCGAACGGCTACCCGACGGATTAAAATTAGTTTGTGAATGAGCATGATTATGATCTTCCTGATGGGTATGATTCATGATCAAGCGATCGTTAACTGAAAAATGAGCATTGTTCGATACTCTACCAGGCAAATTCCGGAAACGACCGTTATCGTAACGGATATTATCTTTCATCTGCCTGGCACGAGCCTCAATGACCCTTTTGCGTGAAGGACAATTCCAAAAATTGGACTTATGGTTAGCCCCGCAATTACAGCATATGAATTTGGTGGTATCTTCCTTCACTGGACAGACGTCTTTGGCGTGAGAAGAACCTCCGCAAATCATGCATTTAGCATCCATGCGACAATTTTTTGTACCATGACCCCACTTTGGCACCGACGGCACTGAGTGGGGTTCTGGTAATTTCCTCCAGGTTTCTGGAAATGTTCCCATGTCACACGGACATCAAACAAAAGTTTTGCTTTTTCTAAAGCTTTAATATTATTTAGTTCTTTTTTGTTAAAGTGAACTAAATAAAATTCTTGAGAAAGCCCTTTCCGAACAATGCCAGATTGGGTTCTCTTTTTCATAATGATTACTTGGACTGGGGAAAATCCAAGTATATCATTTATTCCATTTTTGATCTCTTCAGGTGATTTATAGTCACTTGAGAGACCTTTCAAGACAACTTTGAACAAACGTTCAGTTTTGTCATCATAAGTAAAAAAATTGTGCTTCTTCTCTTCAAGATGTTTGAGAAGAAGTTCACGATCTTTAAGAGTTTCCGGCAAAACGCGACAGTCTCCTTTCTTTGCGATTTGGAAGGAAACCTGGATTCCTCTAATGGAGTTCAAGATCTCCTGCCTAAATCCCGCAAATTCGGAACAACTGACCACGATAGGCGGCACTCTTTGCTTCCTCACTTGAATCAAAGAGCATGGGCTAGAGGCTGCTTCGATTTGGTGTTCGGAAAATTTGTCTAGAGCATCGAACTGATTGCTCATTTCAATACAATTATTCATTTTACCCTTGAAAGAAAGTTCGCATTCCGGGGAAACGTCCTTTCTTCCATTCTTGCCACGTGTAGTGACAGTTTTAAAACCCACTTTTTTGGAAGGAAGTAGTGAATTCAGAGATTCACCCTTCCTTTTGTTTGTTGTTGATACCATGTTTAATTAATAAACGAAAGAAGACGTGACCTTCGAGAGGTTTTTTCCCAAGACGGTGTCCAAGAAGGATTACCACCGCTAGCTTTCGCCAACGGGTCCAACGAAAAATCGAAGGCACGGGTCCAAACAAGGATCGTAAAGGGATCAATAGTAGAAAAATAGTACTGAAAAGTACTGTTTTAGTTGCACTGAAAAGTACTGTTTTGAATTTTAGCACTGAAAAGTACTGTTTTTGTAGCACTGAAAAGTACTGTTTTATTGCTTTAGGTAGTTTTTAAGAAAACTTCCAAGAGCAGAGAGAATTCGTGTACGCACAGCACGAAGGTACGATGCGCACTGCTGTCAAATGAACTTTGTTATCATAAATAAAGGCGCATAAGAGTACAAATTAGCTCGCAATAAAATCGATACACTCGCATTGCATGCTATTTTTCATCATATAAAAATGCACGGATATCGCCTCCACTTATGTACGTATAAGGCCTTTTTGCACCATCTTATACGTGTAACTTTCCACATATAAGCATCGCATAACGTAAACGGTGATAGTTTTATACGTACATTCTGGTTGTCTGGGTCCCGATCGGTCCAGAATCTTTTTGAAATGGAAATTTCCTTGACTTCCCTGGGCATAGAGTATAATCGTACCTGCCACACGATATACGAATGCGAAAATAGCAACTTTGGCATAGAAAGCTCTCAGTTAATAACTGTGGAAGTGCTCATAAGAACACTAATCTGAGAAGCAGGCTCTGTCCCAGTGGAGACGTTAATGCCAAGAAGAAGAACAACTGGCTGAAATAAGTTTTTGGATTACCTCAACCGAAACACTTTTATACCAACAATCGGGTTTTATATTGTTAATCATTGATTCGAATCACAAAATTTAATCGAAATCTGAGCAAAAAAAAATAAAGGTACATAAGTTATAAGAAACACATCGGTTTGCATTCAGCATAATTGTATGATTTCAGCAAATTGTTGTGTGTTGATTTATTGCTCAACACAAAACAGTTGCGTAACAGTCCTTACGAATCTGACATCAGTTGTGTAATAACTATTTTCCATATATTTGGTCGATTTTCTTCATGCAAACTTCTAGCACGCTGCTTCGAGATGTAAATTGGATTATTTCAGAAATACAGTCAGATACTCTTATGACTCTCATTATTCCGGTATGATTTTTCCAAAACTTCTTCGAATTTTTCCAGGGATTCCTCTAAAAATCGCTTCAGAGATTCCTTGATGAATTTCATTGAATATTTTACCATGAGTTTCTCCAACATTTTCTTCTGGGATCAATTAATTTATATTAAGCATTATTCCATGAAATCTAGGCTTTTTCTTAAAACTTTTACAAACGATTTTTTTTTGTAAGTTATTTTTATAGTTTTTACTCGTGAAGTGTCCATAAGTTCCATCAAAGATATTTGTATTCTTAAGAAGTACCTTCAGTTATTCTTTTTTGAATTTATTCAGTGTTTTTTTTAATTGCGTTGGGAATTTTACAAGATATCAATGCAGGAAGTACTTCCAAACATCCTTACATTACATCAGAAAGCAATTTTATTTTGAAAAAATCTTCCATCGGTTTTTTCAGTTATGTTTGTCAAGGAGTTTATCTGGTTCATCAAAGCATTTTTCATGAATTTTGCAGGAACTAAACCAGTGGCTTCTATGGATTCCTCTTAGAACTGATGCGGGATTATAAAAAAAACAAATGCATTCGTTCCTCTAAGATTTCTCTTTGACTTTTCTCAAATGAAGCTTCCAAGGATTCATCTTGTGTTTTCTATATAGGACTACGTTCAGTTCTTCTACCAAGAGTTTCGCCGGATATTCAACGAAGATACAATTTTTTTTCTGCGATTTTATCTTGAAGTTCCCTAGGATTCCTAATATGATTCCTTGAAAATACTAAAGGTGTGTGAAATGGATTTATTTTTTAGTTTCGAAAAGTTCTTGCAGTTCTTGACGACACGAAACGAAATATCAAAATGAATCGTGAAATTCAATATGAACTCCAATAAGCATGAATAAATGTTTGCCCTTTACTGGCAGGTGTTTCTGAGACACACTTTTGGAAACTTGTAATCGGGAGGCACAGTGTGTGTTTATTTGACGAACTGAGGCATACATTTTCGAAAAAACAAGCGTTCAAGTTCAAGGTCCCCATGAAAATTGTCAAATTTGTATTTCTGTTTTCAATAAAAAATATTCCTCTTAAGCTCGTCGCAGCCCTAGTGCAACGCAACAGTGGAAGAATTAGGATATTCCGTTGACCAATTCTCAAGCCATTTCGTGACATGCAAACACCATTCCATTTTTATCTATGTAGAGAGATTGTATTGAGTTAATTGAGTGACTCTTTTTAAGATTATATTTGGTTCTCCTAGATTTTTTTGGAATCGTCACTGGATTTGGATGGAAGCTCTATAAGGTGTTACTTTAATATCTCTGAAATTCTTTTGAATATCAAGCTATATTTTGTATTAATTTTTTTGAAATATCAATTTAATATACTCAGATTATGTAAATTCTTCTGAAGTTTATAATTATATAAAATTCTTATATAGTGAAGCAACAGAAATTATAAAAGTAATCATGCTTTCATGGTCTCCAGAATGTGTTCCGTACTTCGAAAAAAAATATGTGGTCACTTTATTTAAAACTATCAGCCCTATATCATTTGATACTATAAGAAAATTATATTTCTATGTTCATTACGCCACATATATTTCAAAATGAAATATGAACAGTATGAAAAAAGCCATGCTGAAATAGATAGCGTGGCGTGACCATTGCGAAGTATAAACGAATTAAATTAATTTAGGGAATCCAGAAGCTTTTGTTAAAATATTTTTTAAAACGGTGCTTAACGAGTTTGAAGATTTAGTTGGAAAAATATGGAAATATTATAAAGACAGACTACATGAGTTTAAACCAGAATAAAAAGAAGCGGGGCCCAGTTAGCCGTAGCGGTAAACGCGCGGCTAATCAGCAAGACCAAGCTGAGGGTCGTGGGTTCGAATACCACCTGCCGAGGATCTTTTCGGGTTGGAAATTTTCTCGACTTCCCAGGGCATAAAGCATCTTCGTACCTGCCACACGATATACGCATGCAAAAATGGTCATTGGCACAGTAAGCTCTCAGTTGGAAGTGCTCTTAAGAACAATTAGCAGGCTCTGTTCCAGTGGGGACGTAATGCCAGAAAGAAGAAGAAAAAGAAGCAAGATTTTGGCTCATGTGTTTAATAAATTTGACGCATCATCCAACTATCAGTCGATGAATTTGAAAGGATGTAAAATTAGCACCTCCTTATGAAAGCTGCAGTGGAGGTCTTTTACGAATCACAGCGAGTTAGAAGTTGTCAATTGGCCATAGGATACATTAAGACTTTTATGTAAGAGGGATGGACCTAGGATTGAACTCATGGCCGCTAATAGAACTTTTTTTCATATTACCATCAAATAAATGAATAAAGACTCAACATTGTACATATTTTAACTTGTTGGCCCTGATGTTGTTAGTTTTTGTTTTATGAGTGATCTGAATCATAGTTTTGAAACAAAATAAGCTCGGTATTTTGGAAAATCCGTTTTACTCCGTTTATAATCGAAAAAACCTCGACGCTTCATTGGATTCCGATGAATTTCGCTTCGAACTGTTTTCGACGGAATCATTCGAAACATCGTATAACCTTATCAGGGGCTGCGGAGATTTCTTCATACCCCAGTGTGAACATTTTTAGGTTCTGGTCGATTAGGGATACTATTTAAAACTACCATATTTTTTTGCTCAAGGATTCTTGCTGGAACTCTTCCAGGAAACATTCCACCGAAATCATCGTGCATTTCGATTAATCGCCTATCAGGCAATTACCAGAGCAGAATTTGGTGAGGTTCGTGCTAATCATAAAGCATGCCCTTCCAAAGGTTCTACAAAAAGTTCCCAACATAAATCATTAAGCACGTGCTTACTAAGAAAACACGAAAAGCACCAGACAGCCTCGTTCTGCTTGTTATGTCCGTTGAGAATAATGCTTCCTTGCTCTGTTTTCTGCTGACGAAACACGTATTCGACCGTCTACCACCAATGCAAAATAGTGCAGATTCATTGCATAAATTGAATACGATTGGGTATTTTCAATTTGCAGAAAACACCCAGACCACGAAACGAATTTCGGTTCGTGATGTTGAATTTTGTTGGAAATTTTTTTTAGTGAATGGAAAACTCAATTTTCAGAAGTGTTTCATTCAAATTCAGAAACTTCATAACTTTTTTCTGAGTCATAATAGAAAAAAAATACTTTTGCTTCAATGAAAGAAGCTTTTTCGATTGCATTTTTCTGCATAAAGTACTGAATGAGTCGGAAAAAAAAGAAAAACAATCCACCATAAAACGGTTCAAAGTGAATGAAAATAATCACTTCGAGCTGTTTGAGTGGAAAGCACCTTCCTTTCCATTTTCGGACGCTCTTCCACCCACCCACAGGCACCTGTCGCTCAGAATGGCGGACAAAATAGAAAGAATTTTATTTTCATTGCTCCTAGACTGCCCCACCATCTTAATGATTTCAAGTCGAGTGATCAATGAGGCTGAGGCTGAAGAGACACTATTTATTGAAGCGTAAAACGTCGACGACGGCGGGATTCGTATAATTGCTCTCTTTGTTGCTCTCTTTGTGTCGACTGTCGGACGAAGAGGGACGGGAAAAGCTTTTCAACGCTGACGAGAATTTTCCCAACTTTGCTTTTGAACCAGAAAACTCCCAGCACTGAATATTTTCCCATGGAAATAAAGCAACATTTTTAATGGCCTGTGATTGAATGCTTGGGGGGTGGGGCGGTAGGCTGAAGACAGACATAACAAATCAGGCAAAACAGGAACCCAAAATCAGTGAAAGGCCGATGGCATTGAAGTAATGGACGAAACAGTGGCGGCTAAATATATCGACTTTTATGGAGCATTTGAGATTTTCCTAAATAAAACATGATTGATTTCTCCAAAACACTAAAAGATGGATTTGTTCCAACGTTTCTTCATTGGATATTATTTGTAAATAATTTGCACTCTACCAGAGAAGGTGGTTCAGAATAATTTTTAAAATTTTATTTTAAACCCTCTGCAATGCTTTCTTCATTGTGTTACAAAAGTTAGTCCATATTGGTACAGCATACAACATGGCCGGTCTGAAAATTTTGTTTGAAGATCAAAAACTTGTTCTTAAGACTTAAGTTTTGATTTTCTGTTAATAATTGGATACAAAAATTTTATGTATTTGTTACATATGGCTTGAATGCCTTTAATATGAATGTTGATACATTTGATTGAGAAAAGTTCAATTTATGGCATTTAGATAGATGTAATCTTTCACCTTAGCACGGATTTCACTGTGAAAAATGTATGAACTAAACTATTTTCAGATTCAGGTGAATTGTAAAAATACAGCATAACTACCTTCAAATGAGAATTCGAAAAGTTTTTTTTACCAACTGTAAATATCGACTGACGAAGCAGGAAAAAAAAAGTTTCCACCCGAAAACGGTACCTTGTTATCGAATGCGGCAGCGTGCTTTGAATACAAATGCGAAGCTTTCACTGCATACATATCTACTGTGAGAAAGTTCTGTTGTATTCATTTTGCCGTACAAATCGTTTTTTTTCACTGCTTCTTCTGAAAGGAAACGAGAGCTTACAGCTTAGGGGCTTTCAATTGGTTGCACACCCACATGGTTAGCCGCGTTGATTGCTTTTACCGCAGGGCAAGGATTTTTTTTAAATCTAAATATGTTTTTGTTGGAGTATGTGTGATGGTATTTTAAATCTGTTAATGCTAATAAATGTCACTGTGGCGATATTGCAAAATTTGACAAAGAAAAAAGAAATGCGCGATTCTTTTGAAAGTTGAATTGATAAAGTTTAAAATTTCATCGGAATTGAAAAACAAATGTTTTAAAAACTGAGTTTTTTAAGATCCTGGCTCTAAGGCATTCTGGATATTATTCTAAGTTTTGAAATAGATTCAAAAGTCAATACCAGGATTGCAAACGGGAAAATAACATTCATTTCATCATTTATTTAGTTAACATCTAAACATATGACACTGTATCAACAATTTCACGCCACAATACTCGGTTCGTGACCGCATCTCTCCATCATCGGTTCTGCCCACGCACTTTATACGCACTTTATCCGCTCACCTAGCTCGCTGCGCTCCACGCCTTCTTGTACCAACCGGATCCGAAACGAATACCATCTTTGCAGGGTTGTTGGCCGACATTCTTGCAACATGCCCTGCCCATCGTATCCTTCCAGCATTGGCCACCTTCTGAATACTGGGTTCGCCGTAGAGTTGTACGAGCTCGTGGTTCATCCTTCGCCGCCACACACCGTTTTCCTGCACACCGCCGAAGATCGTCCTAAGCACCCGTCGTTCGAAGACTTCAAGTACTTGCAGATCCTCCTCGAGTATCGTCCACGTTTCATACCCGTAGAGGACTACCGGCCTAATGAGCGTTTTGTACATGGTACATTTGGTGTGGATGTGAATCTTCTTGTGGAGGTCATAGTAGGCCCGATTTCCACTGATGATGCGCCTCCGTTTTTCACGGCTTACGTTATTGTCAGCGTCAACAAGGATCCAAGGTAGACGAACTCGTTGACCACCTCGAACGAATCCCCATCTATCGTAACACTGCTACCTAGGCGAGTCCTGTCGCGCTCGGCCTCACCAGCTAGCATGTACTTTGTCTTGGTCACATTCACCACCAGTCCAACTTTTGCTGCCTCACGTTTCAGGCGGGTGTACAGGTCTGCCATCTTTTCAAATCTACGGCCGATATGTCCTCTATCATCCGCGAAGCAAACAAATTGATTGGATCTCGTGAAAATCAAACCCCGGCTGTTAAGCCCGGCTCTCCGCATAACAGCGTCTAGCGCAATATTGAACAACAGGCACGGAAGTCCATCACCTTGTCGTAGTCCCCGGCGGAATCCAAAAAAAACTGGAGTGCTCGCCTGAAATTTTGACACAGTTTGGCACACCTTCCATCGTGGCTATAATCAGTCTCGTGAGCTTCCTGGGAAGCTTCTAGTCAAAGATTTTCCATAGCTCTACGCGGTCGATACTGTCGGATGCCGCATTGAAATCGATGAAAAGGTGATGCATTGAGACCTGGTGCTCACGACATTTTAGAGGGATTTGTCGTACAGTAAAGATCTGGTCCGTTGTCGATCGGCCGTCAACGAAACCAGCTTGATAACTTCCCACGAACTCGTTTACTACAGGTGACAGACGACGGAAGATGATCTGGGATAATATTTTGTAGGCCTCATTTAAGATGGTGATCGCTCGGAAGTCATCACAATCTAACTTGTCGCCTTTCTTGTAGATGGGGCATATTACCCCTTTCTTCCACTCCTCCGGTAGCTGTTCTGTTTCCCAGATTGTGCCTATCAGCCGATGCAGACAAATGGCCAGCCTCTCCTTGTTCTTGAGCTGGTGAATGGCATCCTTAACCTCCCTCAAAGTGGGGGCTGGTTGGTTGCCATCGCCCGCAGTACTGTCGAAGGCATTTCCTTCGTTGTCCCGTTCTTCATTGGCTGTGCTCTTAGCGCCGTTCAGGTGTTCGTCAAAGTGCTGCTTCCAAGTTTCGATCACCTCACGCTTGTCCGTCAACATGCTCCTATCCTTATCCCTGCACATCTCGGCTCGCGGCACGAAGCCGTTGCGGGATGTATTGAGCTTCTGATAGATCTTACGTGTTTCTTGAGACCGGCACAGTTGTTCCATCTCCTCGCACTCCGTCTCCTTCGGCGTTATTTTCTACCGAAAGAAGCGGGTCTGTTGTTGCCGCTTCTGTCCATAACGTTCCATGTTTTGTCGAGTCCCTTGCTGCAGCATGACCGCCCACGCTGCATTCTTTTTCTCCAGAATCTGCCTACATTCCTCGTCAAACCAATCGTTCCGTCAACTCCGTCCCACGTACCCGACGTTTCTCTCAGCTGCATCGTTGATGGCTGCTGCGCGTACGCATTGGCGACATCCGGTTGCTAAAGCCGCTCTAGGTCATACTAGGGCGGCCGTCGGTACCGTACACTGTTAACGACGGAGAGTTTTGGGTGCAATTTAATCATCACCAGATAGTGGTAATAGTCGATGTTAGCGCCACGATAGGCCCGGACGTCGATAATGTCGGAGAAGTGCCGTCCATCAATCAAAACGTGGTTGATTTGTGATGCTGTCTGCTGTGGTGATCTCCAGGTGTATCGGTATGGAAGCCTGTGCTGCAAGTAGGCGCTACGAATGGCCATATTCTTGGAGGCGGCGAAATCAATTAATCGTATGCCGATTCCGTTCGCCAGCCGGTGGGCGCTGAACTTTTCAATCGTCGGTCTGAATTCCTCCTCCTGGCCAACCTGAGCGTTTAGATCTCCTATGATGATTTTGACGTCGTGGCTTGGGCAGCTGTCGTACTCGCGTTCGAGCTGTGCCTAAAAAGCGTCTTTATCATCATCAGTGCTTCCGGAGTGAGGGCTGTGCACGTTTATTATGCTGAAGTTGAAGAACCGGCCTTTGAACCGTAACTTACACATTCTCTCATTGATCGGCCACTACCCGATCACGCGCCTTTGCATATCACCCATCACTATGGAAGCTGTTCCCAGCTCTTGTGCGTTGCCGCAGCTCTGATAGATGGTATGGTTACCTCTATATGTTGGCACCATTGATTACTTTCAACACACTTCCTGCAACACTACACTGAGAACAGCGTTGCGGTTGAAAATACTATATCAGAGGGTTAAATTAAATACACAACGCCACTTGATTTGTGCAGACTAAATTCGCATTTATTTAGAATATTTTGTGCGTTCAATTTTACCATGGCACCATTTGTATAGTAAAAATTACTATATCATGGTTAAAAACTTGCAGCAGACTAGAATCGAACCGAGGATCTGGCGATTGTCAAGCGCGAACGCTAGCCGCTCGGCTAACGACGCGGTTGGATTGAGAGGGAACAAAACGCAAATAAAAAGCGTTCATGATAGCTCAATCGTGGTTGGAATAGTAAATTTAAAAACACGTTCATGGTTCTCATTACTGCAACGCTTGTTTCAGTGTACGATGCCGAATACACGGTCCTTCAGTACGTCGGCGAGTATGCGTGTGCTCCCGATGAAGTTGAGAGATTTGCAGTTCCACGTACCGAGTTTTTTTTAAAGACACTACACATTAATGCTTCCAGTGGACGATTTGCCTTTTGAAGGAAGCACCACACTAGACAACAGACTAGGATGCAACACCCAGTGGCACAGTCGAAATACTTTCCCGAAATGAAGCGGGAATCGAACCCATACTACTTGCAGATGCGGCTAAATGCTTGGTAACACTAACCGCACGACCATGAAGCCCACAGCTTTCAATTCCTTTACGTCGCTGTGGTCGCCGATTGTCCCGGTTCGTATTCTCGCGTTAATTATTCGTTGCTTGATTTTTTTTTTACGGCTGGCTTGCAGGGCCTGACACGAACCCCCTAGATTTCCGGAGGACCATTCCCCCTAAATGTTCGGAGGACCATAGTGCGCAGTTAAGCTTCTCTGGCACTCGGACGATGATTAGCCGCCCCTGACATGGGGAACAGACGCTGTTGTGAACTGCTCCTAACATGGAATACAGACGCTCCAGGTTTGCAGAAGCAAAAGCAAACCCCCTTTTCCCTGTCAGCATACGACCAAAGTTCCCACTGGGGGTTGGTTACCCGATCTTCCCTACGGTTACTCGTACCCCGGCTAGTACTGCGAGGAGGTAAGGATAGGAGTTGCTGGACAGAAGTCTAAGGACCGCACAGAGGGCTAAGGACCGCACAACGAAATTCAATTCTTGCTAAAGAAGAGTTTGAATTCCGACATGGACATTCGACCACTTATCAACTTTAACGTGTAACGAATTATATTTGTTTAAGCAAATCTGAAGTCTGTATTTTTCGATTATTGGTAATTTTTGGTGATGATAACACACATTCGATTACTATTTTACATGACGTTTCGGCCTACTGACATTCGACCATCATCAGATCTGTAATATTTATTTAAATTAATTACACAATTTTCAAATTAACTTACAATTTTCCTAACACCCACTTTTATGCAAACCGTTCGATCACCACCAGTGTGGTTGCAATACTAAAGTCTATTTCCCTTATATCTATATTCAGTGCTCTAGTCAATTCGTCAATTTTACGTCATCGGGCTCAAGTTGATGGTATGTGTGCAAGGCTTCGGTGCTTGCACACTAGACCGTTGTATGCCGATACGATTTCTCCACATTCACGCTGTGAGTTTAGCTTCATGTGCTAGGGTAAATCGCCAAATGTTGAACGGTTAAGATAGATGTTTTTATGCTGTTTGATTTTAATGGAAATTCTAATAGAAAGGTTGCTAAAAAAAAGCATTCAATACTGTAGGCGATTGTTTAACATTATTCCTGTTACATTTTTTGGCACTTTAATGTCCATTTTGAAATAAAAAAATATATATTTAGAAAGATAGTTCTATACCCAATTGTTGAACGCATACATAACTCATCTTATCCTAATGTTGAACGATTGTCGCCAAATGTTGACCGCTTTACTCCCGCATTCATTCAACTTGCAAGTTCGCGCTCCTCGTCGGTTGTGAGGACAGGGTAAGGTCCGCGAAGCACTTTCCCTGACTACTCTGGGCTGAGACGGAAGTGAATCGTCCCCTTCGGCACTCCATAGACTTAAGCGGCTTATCCTAATGTACATTACCTTCGACATTACAGCATCAATCGCGAGATTGAGGTTATACTCCGGATAAATTGGCAGCCGATGCGTAATTTCAATCATGATGTAAACAAACAAACGGTGATGGCATTGATGCCATAGTGAAGATAGTGAAATTCGAAAAAGATTCAGAATATAGCCAGGGATGCAATTAATTATACTTTACTGAATTGCGTTTTTCATCATTGAAACAGACACCATTATAGGATTTTTTAAAATAAATATTCAACATATATTTAAAGCAATAAACAATACTATATTGTGTAATGCAACATTCCATCAGAGAATATGATAATACTAGAGAAACGGGAAGAGGATTTCGACTTTGTTGATAAACAATATTTTCAATGACTATCAATAATTGAGGTCAATATTTTAGTGTGCGTGTCATCCTATCAGTCGCCATAAGAAACCAAGCTTTTCAATGACGTCATTTTGGTATCGCTTTTCACTAACACACATTTATCGTCTCTTTTGCGTAACATCTCTTTGAGTCTCATTGAATTTGCTCGATTGGAATCACGTTTGACGGTTCAATTGGAACCTTTGGTTTCAGAATCCGCGCTTCTCTATGCTTAAACAAATTCTCTGCATTCCATTTGAATATAGGTGTTTGCTACGAAAATTAAAAATCTGGCAATACTGTTGATGAAACCAAGACGGTCATGTTATGCTAGTGTTCAACAAATGCAAAATGTACGTGAAACGAAAGTGCAATTGAAAATGTTTTTATGTAAATTATAGATACGAGTAAATTGTACGGATGTTTAGAAAATAACTAAAGTAGACTTTTACTGATATCGTGAATAGGTGCTTAACCCAATAAACGTAGTATGTTTTACTACACAGCTTATTTCATAGCAGCCCCAGCTTAAGTTTTTTTTTCTAAGAGAATTGCAATTTTCGTTTCACCTACCGATAAAAAATTTCAATCAATATTGCGTTCAATAAATTAATGTGCTAATTAAATTTATTGTGTCCAGTAGTACAGCTAACTTACAAAATAATATGTATAATTTATTGAAACTGTTTGAAAATGGTTCAATTTCCTGTTTTAACATGGTTTTTACAGATCGTTCAACATTTGGGTACCGTTCAACAATTAGCGAATTACCCTATTCTTCTGCTCTCCTGGTTTTCTATTTTCTCCAGGATCTACGTTTTGTCAAAATTAAAGTTGTGTACGTTCAAATGGTGTTGTGTTAGTCCGGTTCTTGATTCATTTTTCCTTATGTTCGTTTATTCTCGTTTCTAACATTCTTTACTTAACAAAATTTTCATGACAGACATCTAAAATCTTCTTGTTTGCGATACGAATCATTCATTATTTATGAATATATTATAAAATATTCGACTGTAATTGAGTAAGAATCTCAAGATGATGAAAAAATATGTTTTCTAAGTAAAATTAAGGAATACAGTCGACTCTCCACATCTCGATGTTCTACATTTCGATGTCTCTCCCTATGACGATGATTTGCTCGGTCCCTTCATTCTGCATAAATTTTGACTCTTCATATCTCGATATCCTCCTTATCTAGATATCTCCCTATCTCGATGTGATTTTCATTCCAGATGTTCTCTCCGTATGTCGATATGCTCATTATCATAACTTTAGGGATTCAAACCAATTTGCGAAGACAAAATGACATCTGTTTGTTTTTGATTTTCCTGGTAACAGAGTGATTTTCAATCTAGTATTCATTAAAAATTTGTTCTATGTCTCGATGGTCCCTTCGATATCGAGATGTGGAGAGGCGGCTGTTATTCAAAACACATTCATTAAAGAAAATCAAAAAATACCTTCACTAAAGTTTTTTTTCTAACCCCTCTATCGGCAGCTTCATTTTTTACCGCAAAATAAATATTCAAATCGTTATAACTTTTTTGTTTTTCAATATTTTTGCACCATTTTCTCACAAGTTCTCAAACAACTCTTCTAGTCTATAAACCCATGTCGATATTAATTATTGGTGATCTGGTTTTAAAGATATTCCGATGTTACTTGGGGGACCGACATTTTCCATATAAAATGTCTTTGGCGGCCATTTTGTTTTTGATCAATTTATCAAAAAAAAATAAAATGTGGGCTATATAATGCCAGGTAATAAGGAGCTTCTCTGAAAAAATCGTACAAA
Organism: Aedes aegypti; assembly: GCF_002204515.2. Classification (NCBI taxonomy): domain Eukaryota; kingdom Metazoa; phylum Arthropoda; class Insecta; order Diptera; family Culicidae; genus Aedes; species Aedes aegypti. The sequence goes on from NC_035108.1 coordinate 149,293,235, forward strand.
TTGGTTCAGTATTCTTGGAAATATCTGAAAATTACGATATGATGTTTTTTGAAGTTTTTAAGATCTTTATTTGGCCATCGTGGTTCCAGAAACCCAAATGGTCATTACTTAAAGACGGCTGCACCAAATTGCTTAATTTTTTCACAACATACTCCCATTAATGTATTGTTTCGAAGAGTGAATATCCGAACACGATTAAAATTCTATAGCCTGAGAAATTAACGGGGGGTTCTAGTTACGGGTCAATCCCCCAAGAAATTTTGGAATATCTTCAAAACCAGATGACCAATGATCAATATCGACACATATCGTAAAACAAGAAGAGTTTTTTGAGAGCTTGTGAAAAAATGGTGCAAAAATATTGAAAAACACAAAAGTTATAACGATATGAATTTAAATTTTGTGGTAAAAAATGAAGCTGCCGGTAGAGGGGTTAATATACTTTAAGATATGCTTATTCGAGTAGCGGAAAGAGTTTTTGATTTTACTTGCACCATTGTGAAATGTTACGCTTGGAAAACTGGAAGAAAAAACTACAAATACGCTTATATCTTTTGATAGGAAAATTTTAGAGGTATGTCGTTTTCAAAGAAAATGTATATTTTGCTCATATCTTTAACTCTAGAATCTCTAGAACAAAGTAGACCTGGAAAATTGATATTTTCGATAGTATTGAGGACAAACCGATTTTCAACCATATAATTCTAAAGTGGCCTATATCTCCCTAACTATTACATATAGAAAAAAAAATGATGTTCCACAAAGTTTTCATATTTTCAATAATCTTTAACATTGTAGAACATTCGGTTGTGCTATCTTTTGAAATAAAAAAGATTGAGAGCGTATTTCGATAGATATAAAATTTTGCGCTTAGGACACTTTTGCATATAACGCGCCTTGACCAGACAAACAAGTGTTCAGAAGACACCAAAACGCTACCTCTTATATTTTTCAAGTTGATAATTTATTCCACTTAATTTCGTTCCGTTGACCAATGTGCACTGGCCTCTCAGTTATCTGTAGTTTTGAAAAAGTTTGTATTTTTTTCACACTTGTAAAAATGAAAGAAACTAATGTTTCCAGAACTCAATTTGCAATATTCCCACATGATCTAAACGCTTTTTATTTGAAGCTTTCAAGTAGAAATATTGACTTGATAAGAGGTATTCCTATAGATTGACCTGATGAAGTTAATATCTAAAGTTAAATATCTTGGGCCCGACAAGCTTTTGATTTTCAAACGAAATTCCAGGCTGGTCATGTTGTATGCTGTACCAATATGGACTAGCTGTTGCAATCCTAGGATGCAGGCTGTACTCATTGTCGATTGATATTTCTTATTTTCACAATTTGAATCCAACATCAGCCACATTTTCTTTGGACCTTCCTTAGCCGAGTGGTTTGAGTCCGCGGCTACAAAGCAAAGTCATGCTGAAAGTGTCTGGGTTCGATTCCCGGTCGGTCCAGGATCTTTTCGTAATGAAAATTTCCTTGACTTCCCTGGGCATAGAGCATCATCGTACCTGCCACACGATATACGAATGCCAAAATCGCAACTTAGGCAAAGAAAGCTCTCAGTTAGGAAAGCTTAGAAGCAGGCTTTGTCCCAGTGAAGACGTAATGTCAAGAATAAGAAGAATCAGCAGCCCCACTTTGCGACCAAATCATGTGCTGCAGGCGAACGAGAAAGTTTCCACATCAGAAATATTCATATGAGGCAGAAACCACAACACCGTATCATTAGTTAAATTGGCGGAAAAGCATAGATGCTTGAGCAACAATCACATTTTCGCAGTCGCACTAATGATTTCCGCAAAGTAGTCACACCAAATTGATATTTCTTTTGCTTTGCCGTTACGGTTTCCTTCTGCAATGCCAGAGCTGTTCACAACACTTTTCGGTGGTGCCATAATTACGGTAATTGATACAAATTGTCGACAAATTAGTTAAATTAAAGAGCTACGTATGATTTTGCTTCATGAAGCTTGTTTTTGCCAAGTTTCGATATTTTCATGCGCTCGTCACGAGTTGCATGAAGAAAAGTTGGAATGATTTGGTAATTAATTCCATGATCCCTAGCTAAGGAGTCACACACGTCTTCTCCTCATTTTGAAACTACGTGCAAAAAGTTCGGATGGCCTGTTGAAACCCGTAGCAGAACTTACACTTTTATCATCATCATTGTCGTTTCTTTTTTCGGTCCACGAAATGGAATCCTACAAACTTTTTAACGCTTATTACACCAGCCTCATCCCTTTGAAAAAATGCGTTCAACCCTTCGAGGCTGTCGAGAATAAGTTCTGCCCTGGGTCATTTTTTGCGCCATTTTCATGTTTTATGATACTTTGTTGGTGGTGGTGGGGATGCTTCCCCATTTGCTCAGTCCTATCTGCATCTTGGGGATTTTCTCAAAGTTATTACCGAAGACGACGATGGACGGGTAAGAACCCAGCGAAACACTGACTGACTGATGATAAAGATTATGATCGTAAGCAAATGGTTTTAGCGGAAGAAGTAATTTTCGTAAGCAGCTTGATGTTTGTCGTTTTGGTCCAGGATTAAGATTATGCTCGTTTCGAATTCAATACAACGACAAATAGAAAAAATCTTCTTCTTCTTGGCATAACTTCCTCATCGGGACAGAGCCTGCTTTTCAGCTTAGTGTTCAATTTGCACTTCCACAGTTATTAACTGAGAGCTTTCTTTATCAAAGTTGCCATTTTCGCATTCGTATATCGAGTGGCCGGTATGATGATGCCCATGGCATGTGATGACTATGACTATGACTTAAGGGTATGCGAAATACCGAATGATTCCGTCAAATACGCTTCGAAACGAAATTCCGCGGAATTCCACGGAACTCGCACAGGCGAAATTTGTATTTTGTTATTTCGTTTCATTTCACCAAATTGTTAAAATATTTCCACGGAAAATTGAAAACAAACGGAATAAAACGGAATTTCGCGAAATTCGAGTTTAATTTCGAACAAAAAAAGCAAAGCGTTCGCTTCTAATCCTAGCTACAGTCAAAAATGGGTCCGCATTATGGATCAAATCGACTCATATCATGGATCAGAACACCATAACAGCAAATTATCTGCGAGGCAAACGAATGATGTGCTAGTGAAAGCATACGTTTTGGCGTTTCTTTAGGAATCGTCTTATCTTAGATTCTTAACCCTCTAATACCCAAATTTTTATTTTCGATTTAAATATTATTTTACGTTATCTAAAATCGTTCTAAACACGTTCTGAGCAATTATTTATTTTTTTTCGCAAATTTTTGAATTTTGGTTTTTGATTTTTATAATTTTTATTTTTGAACATCCCTAACTTTTTTCACTTTTTCTTGAAGCCTTTTCTGGTTGTTGATTTTTGGCAATAATAAAAATTTAAATTTTTGTGGTACTTTTAAAAATATTACATTTTTAATTTTTTTTCGGAGCGTATTTTATTTTCCGTGTAACTAACGGAAAAACAGGTTTGAAATTATGTTGATACCACCTGGCTCTTCTTTTGTGATAGGTCGATCGTATATCGATTTTTTATATTACACGTTAAATTAACCCCGGGCATTTATAGGTTATATAAGAATACAATTTTTCAAACAATTTTTAAAAATACAAAAAAGTTTCAAAAGTCATAAAAAACTTTTCTTATATGCGTGTTATGAGTCAAGGTTTAAGCCAAAAATAAAATAATTTTGATTTCCGAGCTACGAAAAAATACACAAAATTCCAAAGTGTACCCCGTCTAAAGGCGGGGTTGGGTATTAGAGGGTTAACTGTGGTATGGGTTTCAATACCCCACAAATATGAATCAACGCTTCTAGGCATATGTATGACATTTTATTTCCTACGAATGGAACAAATGTGTTTAAGCGTGTTATTGTAGATTGCGATGCTGTATAGATTTATGGTTCGCGTAGGTAAAATGGGTTCTGCATAATTGCTACTCTATTTGATGCGAAATTCCCCGTTTAATCCAACTTTGATCCATATCTGCGTGCTATTCATAACTGTGGGATAACTGTAGTATTGACTGGTCCGCAGGATATGATAAACTGCACTGCCTGATGCTTTCCCGCTATGACGTCACTTTTAACTCTGCATAAGAACAGCGGGAGAATAGAAGAGAAAACTAATAGCACGCATCAATGAGTAAAGGCTCTCCGCGATTTCGTTGTTGTGTCATGAAATTCTACATGTAGCAGCGAAACCGCAGCGATTGTTTGTCGCTGTTGCCTAAAAAGTCGCGTTGATTTGGGTGATCCAAAGCCTCACCTCAAATCTTCAAGAGCACAAATCTAAAGAACCAGACGTCCATTCAAGCTGAAAACTCTATCGTTTGGTTACTCGATGGCCAATCGATCAAGTGTTCAGCTTGAACCGCTGTCGGGTACGTTAGATTTGTGCTCTTGAAATTCTGAGATATGCCTTCGATTGGGTGAACTTGTCAATCTTATTTGCGATTCCTCTGTGCTATGTAGTCCAGGTTCAAAACTTTTTTTTCTAAATTTTCAAATATATTTTAAAATACTCTCGCGGCTCAAAATTTAGTGAAAATGTGATTTTGTAGTCAGTTTCAAACAAAGAATCTGAAAATGTATTATCTCAACAATCCTTAATTCTTCCAGAAATCGTCCAGAAATTCCTTCACAGATTTTGGAATAGGATCATTTCTCCAGTATTTGCTCTACAAAATAATAGAAATACCTTCAGTATTTTCTACGAGGTTTACTCTAGAAGTTTGCATTTATCCAGATTTGATCCCTCCAAGAATTAATTCACAGTTTATGCAAGGCTTTTCCAGAAAATTTATTAGGAATTTCTAAATGAACCCCAACAGGCAATCCTGGTTAAGTTGCTGTCGCAATATTTCTTGGAGTTTATTACTTTTGCAGTTCTTTTAAATTTATCTTGATTGATTTCTTAGGTGTGTGTTGATGGATTTTTTAAATTTAATTTAATTCAATACTGCAGCAAATACTAAACCAAATATTCCAGTGATTCCTCTGTTTTACTTATTTTTCTTCTTCTTTCTGGCGTTATGTTCCAACTGGGACAGAGTCTGCTTCTCAGTTAGTGTTTTCATGATCACTTATCGACTTGTGTCCCCAATCACATTCATTCAAGCTACAAAGCATAGAGTACAGCAAAAAAATGAATATCGTTATTCCATGTGTTATGGTATATATTAGCATAACATCACATCCACATGATTAAAAAAAATGTAAGGCATTTCTAAAAATCAAATTAATTTTGGGCTCCACTCAATATTTTTGAGATTGTTTTAAATGTTTGTAAGTGCTTTTCAACCCACTTCTTAGTTGTAACATTGAAATTAAACCCACTCATTGCCTTGTGTGAGTGTCAGATATTTTGAAATGAAACCTAATAAAGTTATTAAGAAGATTTCAAACAAACAGAAAAAAGTCTTACCAAAACATGTAAGGATTTCGCTGAGCAACCCTAAGGTTTCCATATGATAGAGGATTGAAATAGACGTTTTTTATGCCTATTGTCAAATTTCCAGCTTTTGACAAGAAAAAAAAACTTAAACGTGTATTCCGCGAAACAAATTCAAAAATTTCGTTTCGTTTCGAAAAAATTCCGTGAGATATATGATTTCGTATCGAGTTACACGAAACATTTTTAAATTTCGTTTCGTTTCGTCATTATCAGCGCAAGATATTCCGCGTATCGTTTCGTTTCGTATCGACATGGAAAAAATCCATATCGCATACCCTTACAGTATGACTATGACTATGACTATGACATGCCCAGGGAAGTCAAGTAAATTTCCATTACGAAAAGTTCCTGGACCGATCGGGAATCGTACTATGGCACCTTCAGCATGGCTTTGCTTAGTAGCCGCAGACTCTGACGACTCAGCTAAGAAAGGCGTCATAACATTGAATTGATGTATGATATATTCGTATAAATATGGAAACTCCAGTGATGCGTTCAAAAACGTTGGTATTGGTCAGGTTGGAGTTCAACACTTTTTGAATAATACGTGCATAGGTGATTCATTCAACGGTTATCATAAGTAACTTCTTGGAAACCGATGCGCCATCTCCCCGATGGTAGATGTTTCAAATGGTAGAATAATAAATATGTAATGACGAGGAAAATGGGCTTCCATCTAAAAACTCGCATTATTCACCCCAACTGAATTTTCGTTTCAACACCATTGCTTCTATTTTTCACAATTTCCTGACCTGTTTTGCTTCCCGAAAGCAGTTGGCAAATTTCCGGTTCTTCGTTGCTCTGCTTCTAGGAACTTCTTTTGATGAATTAGAGAGATTTTCTAGCGTGCACCACGGGCGTACGCATTAGAAGTGCAGGAGACGAGCGCTCTCTGTAGTAAAAGTTTTCAACGTAACAAGTTACTGAATGATGATTTTTGCAGCACGAGTCATACATTTATCCAACGAGTCATGCCGAGTTGGAAACAACATTTTTTTTTTGAAAATTCATTCGAAATAAATTTTTGAAAACTTTTGGGTGATGATTTATTACGCAACTCAAAATAGCTGCATAATGAAAAAGCATTGCTTAATGCAATTAAAACCAGTTGCATAATGACTCTTACGACACTGCAAAATTCAGTGCAGGAAAGTAGTCCATTTCATGACAGATAGACGTTTAGAAAAACAGCATATTGGGATGCAAAATCGTAAAAATAGATTAATACACCTATTTTAAACAAAGACATCTATTACCATCCATCCCTTTTTTATGCTTGAACTTTGTGCTTAAATTGACACACGTATATCAATTTGATGAAATATCAAACGACAAGAACTTTTTTTCGGTTAGTTAGTTTCTTATTTGAACCAGCGATTTGGTTGTAACAGAGGTTTCCAGCATTCATTCGCTTAAAAACTGGACTCGGAAAAAATAAGACACATAAAAATGATCACCAAAAATTCATTTCAAATCGGATACTTCTCAAATTTTCAGATATTACATAACTGTATATTAGCTATGTTTCGTCGTAATTTGTTTATTGTATTTCCTCCCCCATACTGAATGCTCGTACATTTCTCTTAACATTACTTTTGAGATCTTGGACGAGGCTCTGTGCATCTTTCTCACACAATTTCTCCCAGTTATTCTTCAAAGCTTCATCGGTTTTGAATGGTGTTCCGCTTTTCTTCAACTTCTTCTTAATCATCGCCCAAATCTTTTCGATCGGACGAAGTTCTGGTGCATTCAGCTGGTTCGCCTCCTTCGGGACCACATTAACGCCCATCACTTCGTACGAATCGGTTACAGGCTTGGCGTAATGACACAAAGCGAGATCCGGCCAGAACAGCATGGGACCACGGTGAGAGCGGATGAAGGGCAGCAAGCTCTTCTGCAAGCATTCCTCTCGATAAATCTGCCCGTTCATGGTGCCGGTGATAACGAACGGCTTGCTGTACCGTCCGCACTCGCAGATCGCCTACCACAACAGGAACTTCTCCACGAATTTGTCCATCTTTCTCTTTCTGAACCTTTCCGGAATTAGGGTTTCAATGCTAGTAATGGACCCCTTAGTAGCTGAAATTCATTCTAGACGCTTTTCCGCAATGATATCTCAGACGCATATACGTTTTGCGGAGTCTAACAACAAATTCAATGTCTTTACTTCATAGTTCGTCTATGAAACATACAAAATCATTCGATTTTTCCAGCGAAATATGCATTTGAAAAACTGTTGTCCGAATGCCTATTATGGACCCTCTCGGGGTCCATAATAGGATTGTTTACAAATTTGACGTTGCATATTATGGACCCTCCATTTGATTCCCATGTAATCCGGCACGCTGCCGATGAGCCTTTTATGGACCCACCTGGAAATGCGTATTATGGACCCTCTTGTGTGGTTTCATTTACAAAACTGTTCAAATATCTGTAGTTATGCATCTCAAACCAAATATTTCGCCTGAAACTGCTGACTAACAATGTAATCGAAGTTCCCCCGGTGGATTTTCATAGGAATAAGGTTGCTTTGAGTGTTAATTTTATGTTTTTCTGTAGAGGGTCCATAATACGCAAAGGGTCCATAACCGGCATCGACTCCCTACCATGTGGGACGTACCGACAAAAAACTCGAGGCCTGTTTGGTGTCCGCCTCGATGTATGTCTCGTCGTCTATGACGAGACAGCCTGGCTTGACTAGCTACGCACAGTACAGCTTCCGCGCACGTAATTTGGCCACCGTGTTTTGCTTGTCAGACCGGTTTGGCGCCTTCCTGACCTTAAAAACACGTAGCCCAGCCCGCTTCATGGTCTACTGGGTGAACCACTTTGACGAATTGACCTTTTTGGCCACGTCTCGGGTGGAAAGGTTCGGGTTATTCGTAAAGTACTGTCTTATATTCCGCGCCCTCTCTGGGTATTCCGTTTTTGGATGTCAGCCGCTTCCAGCGCGCCGCTCGATGGTCTAAGTCTCCTGGAACATCTTTACAATAAGGGACACGGTGGAATGATGGATTCCAAGCCTTTTGCCGATCCATCTGTCGACTGACAAGGATTATCGATCACCATGCCCAAGATTTGCTGGCGTAGCTCTTCTTGTTTCAAATGCATCTTGAAAACTACTTGACAGATCGCGTTAAAATTTTGCACACATGAACATTACACTCTGAACTAGTATTACCCAAAATGTCTTTATTTTTTACTCACGCGATAAAAAGGAACACCCGAAACAAAGTGTCCCATTTTTTCGGAGTCCAATCTTCTTCTTTCTGGCGTTACGTCCCCAATGGACAGAGCCTGCTTCTCAGCTTATGAGCACTTCCTCAGTTATTAACTGAGAGCTTACTATGCCAATGACCATTTTTGCATGTGTATATCGTGTGGCAGGTACGAAGATACTCTATGCCCAACCCGAAAAGATCCTCGACCGATGGGGTTCGAACCCACGACCCTAAGCTTGGTCTTGCTGAATAGCTGCGCGTTTATCGCTACGGCTATCTGGGCCCCAACCCAGTCCAATCTTTGACCTTTTATTCTTTAGGCCTTTTGTCTCTCGATCTTACAGCATTCTGACGTTCTGTTTTTTGAACTTTGAAGATTTAGATTTAGTCTTAGATTAATTTTGTAATTATTATTGAACGTTTTGAATGAAATTTAATATATTGTTTCATTACCGTGTGTCTTTTCTGTTTATTAACAGAACAGAACCCATAATTTTATTGTGTCTCTACTTGATAATGATGATGTCACTAAACTCTTGGCTCCTTTATGGTTCATTTCCATTGTGCAGCGTCCATAAATGACGTAGCATTCTTTGACGCCTCCCTTCCTCGTCGTAGCCTATTCTCTCATAACTTAAACATGGAGAACCACAAAATAATACACCGCCTCTCCTCTAAAATGCAATGTCAATTATGGACCGTCGATTGGAGCCTTTATGATCAAATATTTTCATTGATATGATTTTTTTGAAAAGATGAAGAGGTTTCGTGCTTATTTGAGGAAGGTTTCTATAGGAAATCACTCAAACGAAAATTTCCAGGTTTCAAATTGTTGTTAAATAAAAAAATAGAGCTTATTTCATGATTATATATAGGAAAAATATCCACTAATGAACAAAAAACTAAAACGGTATAAGCTAATAAATTAGACTTTCTCCATTCATACAGCGCCAAATAAAATATATTTGCAAGTCATGATTTTTCAATGTATTCAAATAAATTTCTGTTCGGCGCATAAATCAACCTTGCGATCATGGGCATTGCAGAACTTCATCAATAGATTATTTCTAGTGAAAAATACTCTACAATTTCTAGTTTCTAGATATTCCTAGAAGAATTTATAAATAAATGCTTTGTGAACCCCGTGGCCGAGTGGTTAGTGTCGTCAGGCATTTAAGCGTATCGTGTCATTGGGTGTGGGTTCGATTCGCGCTGTGGCCATTGAAACTTTCCGTCAGGAATGCTTGTCCGTTGTTACAGTCTGTGCAGCTGAAGACGGCGTCCATGTCTTTTTTTCACATTGGGATCCTGGTGAGATTTCAATTGTTTTCCTTACAAGATTCCTTCAAAAATCTATTAAGGGGTGTCTACAGAAATTTACAAAAACTCATCGACGTTTCCTTACAGACTTTATAATACCCTTTTATACCGTGAAAACATTGGTTAACATAACCAAACGATTCAGCACTTCTTTTAATTCGGAATACAATCATACAACTAAGGACTGTTCATTTTATGAAGTTGACACTTTGTTTATGCTATATCTTTTTTATTTATTGATAAAATCGTAATCGGTTTTCTGTGCATCGTTCAACTATCATTCTACAATGTTATGAAAATATAAAATCTTGTTTTTGGTTGAAGAACTGAATAGCTTTTCCAAAAACTCCTAAGAAAAACTGTTCGTCATTGTTAAGCATCATTTTTTACATTACAAAAATCCGCATTTTTATGAACAAATTGTATGTCGGTATGCTTTACTATTCCAATGAAAGTAGAGTTTGAAAAATATCAATAATATTCCACCATTCTCTGATACTTGGTCACTTTAGTGATTAATCCTTTATGGTAAATTTGCTAAAACACTATCCTTTTACTCCCAGAAAAAACGTAAAGTAAAATGCGTGTGGAAAACTGGTTAAGATTACTAAGAAAACTATATTTGTATAAAAAGAGCTAAATCTGGAGTTTTAATTGCATTCTTAGGTGTAAATTTTTCTCTTAATGGTCGTTTTATCAAATAATCTCATACTTTTAAAATTATGTACGAATGTTTATCGATCTACAACCAATTTTAGGCGTTTTTCTCCGAATATTTTGAATGGTAGTCTGAGAATAACATTATAAAAACTATACATGAAAAATAAATTCGATTTCACTTTAGCAGTGTTCTCAACTTCGATGATTGTCATTATGCCTTGGGAGGTCTTCTGATATAAAGCATTTGTTTTTCTATTGGGCGTTAAATGTGACGTGGGGACTAATTAAGCAACTCTATGAAGTCGTAGGTTATTTGTCATATTAATACTATATTAGTACTTCCGTCAGGACGTACTTTTAGCCTTAAAATTCTACTCATATCAGTTTTAGTTATAAATATAACTAAATCTGATATGAGTAGAATTTTAAGGCTATTTTAAATATTTTTATTCATAAAATATCGATGAAAAATTATTTCATGATATCTGGAAAATTGTTGCTCCTAAAATAACTTGATATGTTTCAGCACGTTTCTGGTTGATGATAAGTTTGAGGAATACGCCTTTTTTGAAAATTTAAAATATAGATTGTCAAATTTTCCAGCTTATCTCCAATAACCATTGATAACCTACAAACATGGACTGTTCTAAATGTTGTGCCTTAGTGTGAAATTTTATTATTTTGGTGAATATTTTATTATCACAACATTAGTCAAACGATGTACAGAAAACCGATTGCGATTTCATTGACAATTTAAAAAGATATTGCATGTACAAGGTGTCCACTTTATAAAATGAACAGTCTTTATGGAGTGAATATAATCAGTCATAGCAAAACCGCTTTCTACTACTGAAACTCGTTTGCAGTAAATCATATACCAGTTTTTTCTCATCCGCCAAAATCCTTGATATCTTTGTGAGCGTCAGTGATTCGCTAGCTTCACGATAGGTAGATATCTTATCAAGATTATCCATTCAATTCGTATTCCTGAAACGAAGAAAATGGACGTGGCTGACAATGGAAGCTTTCATGCCTTTTCAGTTCTGAACTCCGATCGGATGGCTAATCATTTCCAAACAGGACCCCTTGAACAATTGGAAGAAGATTAACGGCAGGTTCACTTCTTCACAACAACATAATATTCTCAAAAAAGTCTTCTTTTTTTGGAATCTATATCGATATTCATCAATGGTCATGTGGCACTGGAGGTATTCCAATATCCCTTTGGTGGACAGCCACTTCCTATATAAAATTTCTTTGGTCAACTTATCAAATAAATAAAATCTTCTTTCTGGCGTTGCGTCCCAACTGGGACAAAGCCTGCTTCTCAGATTAGTGCTCTTATGAGCACTTCCACAGTTATTAACTGAGAGCTTTCTTTGCCGATTGACCATTTTTGCATGTGTATATCGTGTGGCAGGTACGAATATACTCTATGCCCTGGGAGTCGAGAAAATTTCCTTTACGAAAAGATCCTCGACCAGCGGGATTCGAACCCACGACCCTCAGCATGGTCATGCTGAATAGCTGCGCGTTTACCGCTACGGTTATCTGGGCCCCTAAATAAATAAAATATAGGTTGTAAAATGTCTGCTTCGGTGGAAAAATAATTCAAATCGGTTTAGTCGTCTTCAAGTTACAATCCCAAGTAACATTTTTAGTTTTTCATTTACTATAAGCTGTTGTTACCACCATTTCGTTTTAAACTCATTTTAGAACTTATTAGTCTTAATAACCTTAATAAACCCTTGATAAAAGTCCGTTAAGCCCGAAAAAGCCCAACCTACAGGAGGTTGTTAAGACTATACCTTAAAACCGTTTCTAAACTTCTTAGTTTTGTACCGTATGAATACATCTACCCTTGTAGTATACTATGAAACATTTATAAGAGCTATTGTATAACCTTATTGAGTTCAACTAGCGGTATCAAAAATTTAAAGATATCCTAATACACAGAATAAAACCAATATTAAGAGCTTATGATTAAACAAACATCAACCAATAAGTTGTTTATAAATCATAACCTTTTTTAATATTTAAACCATCACGATGTCTGCCGACTCATCATAATCAATTAAAATAAACATTTTTTGCGTGGCAGAAAATTTTCTAATGATCGCGTGAAGTTCCTGCCAATAAAAATTTACTAGTGTAATGATATAAAATTTTTCGATTTACAGCAATGCGACACAATTACGACACCATAATTGGCTATCTAATATTTTACTCCATTCCATTTTCAGGATGATTTCATGGTCCTCTCAATCATAAATTGAACTTTCCCACGCATATTGTAATTATCAATCCGAAACGGCGACAATAAAAATGGATTCCATCCAGATAAATCTTGCTGGTCTTGTCAGGGATGGTTTAAGATCAATTGGTGATTATTCCGAACAATATAATAATTCATAAATGCTTTTGATCTTAAGAACCCGTGCGCCAAATCCTTCACTGGCTAAAATATTCCTAAATCAGAATATTTGTTCGGCACTAAGACAAAAAGGTTTTTTGGGAGCCTTGATTTAAACTTAATGCACTCAGGAAAGCTAGTGCTGTCAAAAAGGTAAACAAATCGGAAGATTCAATTTTGTAATGCAATTCATTTTACAAAATTTGTGCCGTTTTGTATCTAATCATAAGTTTATTGGAATGAATTGTTATGATAAAGCCCGTCGTGGTTGATCGGTTGTACTGATGCAGAAAACGGTAAGTGATAAGTGTCTGAAAAATGAAAGCTTTTGTCGTGTAGCTCAGCTGTTGTGTGCAGCATAGTTGTCTCAATAGAACGGGAAGTTCAAGCAAGCATGGGAAAAATATGCTTTATACGGTAGTATGTTAATTCTACAAGAGGAATGTTTGTCATTTCTATGTTTGCGTTATGATCAACTCATAATTCACTACGTGATTATCATTATCAACATAATGATATTGATAACCACACGTAGACTGCATTCCGATAACATGCATCAGTTGAGATTTAAGAAGGCTTTAACATGACTTAGTGCAGTCTTAGAAGTTTTACCTATGCTTTGATAAGACAAGAAAGATTAGGTTTTAAGTATAGGTTTTAATAGACACTACACAACTCCTTAAAAATACAATTTATTATCAACAAATGTGGACAGCAAATAAGTTTTAACGGGAGCTCTTATAGATATCTACAAAGCATTTTCAAGTGGGTTTCATCGAAAAGAACGTTTAGCACTTTGCAATGCTTTATTAAATCTGTTGGGAATGAATACATCTCTAATGAAACCTCCATGAATAACATCTAAGATCAAAAAGCACTGAAATTGTTACTTGGGATAGCATAGACTGACTGTACATGTCAATGGTTGCTACTCCATGATTGATCGGAACTAGTGAAGATTGCACTTCGATCCAAATCAGTTACATTATAGCAGCTCTTGTTGATAAATAATAGTGTCGGCTAAGTTCTTACAATCAGTTGGGGTAGATACGGAATGTTAGTGTGTTGTAATTGTTGCTTTTAGAGACCAAGAACACCTCTGCATCTCCACAATCACCACGGGAAGGGTGTTAACCCCTTTACCAAAAAAAAACAGCAGAACCAGTATGAGAGAGCGAGTGATAGCGCTTAACCAGTATACCCAGTAAATATACAAAAAAAAAAAACAAATTTCTACCTTTTTTGTAAATTTTTGATGTATTGCTTTCGTTTTAGCACTAATGGAATCGTTTGGATGTCGAGTTTTCCGAAGAACATTGAAATCTCTGAGAGTTACGAATTTTTTAACATAAAGTACACAAATTTGTATGAAAAAACTCGTTAAAAATCATTTTTGTTTATAACTTTTTACTTAAATTTTTAACATTTTTCATGTCTTCTACAAAGTTGTTAAACATCTTAAAACGCGTGTTTTTGCTGAACATTGTATCTCTCTATCTCTTAAAGTAAAAGAATTATCAGTCGAATTCGTTTTAATAAGGCTTATTTGTTTGATAGTAAAAACCCATGCAAAGACGCTTATAGACAAAAGTTTTTATCAACTGCCGAAAGGGGAGATATGGTACTTACATGATTTGTAAGAGTTGTCTGCGCCATTTTGCGCCGAAGCCAGTTATATGAAAATTTTGATATGGTGTTCATTGAAGTTTTCAAGACCTTTTTTTGGAAGTTTTCAAGACCTTTTTTTGGATTCTGGTACCACAGAATCATAAATGCGCATTACTCCAAGACAGCTGCATCAAATTGCTCCATATTTTTTTCACAAATTACTCTAATTGAGCCATTCTATGAATTACCGATCTAGTGGGTTACCGAATTCTGTTAAAATTTCCTTTTTTTCCTTATCCGAAATAAGGATTAACGTGTTTTTGGATTTTTTTATTAGGGTGACCACTTCCAAAATTGGATGACCAAAAAAATCATAATCATCTGCAATTTTTTAAATTGAAAATCGTTCAAGTGGTTCAAAAGTTATGATTTAAAAAAAATAAAAAATTTGCAACGTCGTGATTTTTCTGGTAAACCTATTTCGGAAATAGTCACCCTAATCAAAAATCCAAAACCACGTGTATCCTTATTTCGGATAAGGAAAAAAATAACAAAATTTTCACGGAGTTTGGTGATTTTTTTTCATGGAATGGCTGAATTATTATATATTTTAGAAGAATGAATATCCGAATACGAAATAAATCATGTAGCCTGGAAAATTAACGTGAATTATGGCTACGCATCGGTCGCGTAAGGAATTTCAGAATATCTTCGGATCCAGATGGCTAATGATCAATATCGACGCAGATTCTAAAAGTAGAGGAGTTTTTAGAGAGCTTGTGAAAAATTGTGCAAAATATAGAGAAACTAAAAGTTATCACGATTTGAATATCTCATTTTGCTGTAAAAATTAAGCTGCTTCAATAAAGCACCCCTCGAGGGGGTGAGATTGGACAATTCATACGTTTCCTATTCAAAGGAAAATAAACGAATTTCAATCATTTGTTCGGCATTTTCAAATACATCACCCATGAACTAGAGGGTCTTGTCCCGGGAATCCCGGGATCTAGAAAATCCCGAATCCCGGGATATTTTCGAAAATCCCGGGATTTCCCGAGATTGCATGTTGAACTAGAAAAAACTGTTGTATTATTTTCTAATAATGGCATAAAACAAGCTGTATGCTATTATGGTGACTGTGATGCAAGAATGTATTTTAGTTATTGCATTTATCTTCACGGTGTTTTTGTGGAGTAACTTTATTACAAAAAAATAGGTAAGTCTGAAATTTCGAACTAAAAACAATTAGACTTTGCTCTTTTATATGCGACCAAAATCAAAATAATCGGTCGGGGGGTCCAGAACATTTTTTTTTATTTTGTGTGAAGTATTCATGGATATGTGTTTTTGTACCGACACACATTGCGTTGAACATAGATACGGGACAAACTTCAAGATCAAACCATTTGAACACCTTGGCTTGGAAGAGAAAGTTGTTCTTGCTCAAAAGAGCTGTAATAAGCATATATGACATATGATATACGCATAATTGCAAAACTGTCTCATACGTCATTTTAGTTATTGTCCACGAAAAACCTTGAAAATCGTACTTAAATTGGTCATAATGATGTAAGAAGTTATTAGGAAATATTTTTAATAGGTGAAGATGCATCGATATCAAACCTCGAATATTCAAGAGCTTGTTTGTAGATTTGTATCTTGAGAACCTGACAACCTTTTGCGTTGAACATTTTATTGATTAGTCGCCACCAGCGAGTGACCAGTGAGTTACCGGTTGTCTGCTTCTCTAGACTTGTGCTTTTGAAAATTCGAGGTTTGGCCTTTATGTATCACCTATCAGGTAGATCACCTTTTTGTGGTGCGTTATGGGGTAAAGATCTACCAGTGAACCCTAGTCCTGACTGCTTCAAACGAAGAGAACAGGATATTATAGTAATAAAAGGAACTTTTTTTTAGTCCTTGTTACATTTTTAAACCTAGTTGAAAGTGACAAGTCTCGGTTTTCCCAGTTGCCGAGAATGATCTTGAGACAAGGAAAAAAATGAGTCGAATTCAACAATTTGTTTTCTAATCTTTTATTCATTTAGTTCTCTAGTTTGAAGAAGTAAGGATTAGGATTCTGATGCATGGACAATATCGGTGTAATTTCATGGCTTTATCAAGGGATCCGATTTTGACTGATAAAAGGGCGCGCCTGTGGAGAGTGTACCCACCACATTCTTCAAAGTGTATAAATAGCGGAAATTTTCAATTGGAATCCTCTCCTGCGATCAAGTAAGGAATTACAACTGTAAGAAAACCGAATACTTTATCACTTGTCAATAGTGATAAGGTAACACGACATGCACTAAACAAAGGACACGGGATATACTACAAAAGATCAAATATTGGTCGCAGTGGTTTATGTTCCGAACAGAAGAAAAAAAAATATTCACCCTTAAAACCATTGATAACCGAGTGTGTAGCTTGTTGTTATTAAGCAGATAAACGGACCAAAATAAAAACTATCACCGCTGGGAGACAGAGGAGGATCTTCTCTTCGTCGTAGCATTATGAAATAAAGTGTAAATCTATTCATTTGCTCAGTAATGTCAAGCTATGGCTTTTAGGACGAGATCATAAATTATGCGATTTTTCTCTTTTTACTCGTTACAAAAGTGACTTATCCGCCTTTCAAACAACACAATTTCAGTTATTCGAATTAACTAGTAGAGGGCTTCGCATGTGATAAACCTTGTTATAAGGCATGTAATATACTTGCCCCATGGTGCTGAAAAATACGCTAATTTGGATGATATTTGAGAAGTTTCAAAACTTATATTTTTTATGTTACTTTCTTCATGGCACAGTGCTTATGAAAAGATCAGAAACTAACATCATGAGGCTAAAATGGGTTTGGGATTTTTGTACTTGTTTGCAGTACTATAACCCCATATTAACCCCTCTACCGGCAGCTTAATTTTTGTCAAAATATTCAAATCGCAATAACTTTTTTGTTTCTCAATATTTTTGAAACACAACTTCTCAAAAAACTCTCTTATTTTCAGAATCTGTATCGGTTTTGAGCATTGGTCTTCTATATTCGGAGATATTCCAGAATTCCTTGCGGGACCGACGCATAGCCATAACTCTCGTAATTATCTCTGGCTACAGATTTTTTCTCATATTCGGTTATTCGCTTTTCAAAACTAAACTTTGATGAAAGTCTATTGTGATGAAATTTAACAAATCGGTGTAACTGTTTTTGAGCAATGAGCTTTTATGTTTTTGGTACCACTCTAGCCGTAACGAGATCTTGAAAACTTCTTAAAACATCATATTGAAATTTTATATGGGAAGTGTCGGTTCCTCAAGGAACACCGAAATATTTTTAAAACCAGTTGACCAATGGTCAATACCGACATAGATTTCAAAAGTAGAAGAGTTTTTTGAGAAGTTGTGAAAAAATGGTGGAAACAAAAAAGTTATCGCGAATTAAATATATTTTTGTGCTGAAAAAATGAAGCTGCCGGTAGAGGGGTTAAGCTAAATAATAGCAAACAAACTCATGAATATCTCTTCTGCTATCTGTCGAATTGAATTTCTCTCTTCAGCAAATTATTTGTTATGGTTTCAAGAATGAGCTTTTACAATGGGATAATAAGTTTGTACTTACATTACAGTACAAGCGTGTGAAGTAACCAAAAACGCGAATCAAGGACAGCACCTCAAAGTTTCCTACATTGTCTTTGGGCCACCTTAAATCACCACCTAGAAAGCTGCAAATTTCACAGAACACTGTTTTTATAGTAAGGATAGTAAGGAACATATGTGAGATTGAATTCTCAAACATTTTTTTAATTTTGAACCGCCCTAATGTACATAAACACATAAATAGGCAAATTCAAGCATATGTGCAAGTCTCTCGAAATCAAACAAAAAAAAAATTACTCTGGACCCCCCGACCGATTATTTTGGTTTTAGCAGCAAATGAACGCGAGAAACCTATACTTTATTGTGGAGAAGTTTCAGATTTACCTATTTTTTTGTAATAAACTTGTTCTACGAAACACACCGTGATCTTACTCAATAAGCGTTTTTATTGAGGTTTGAGGCCACTTATGCTTATACTTTGTTTGGTTGTTAGTAACGTAATTATTAATGAACTATAGCAGGTTTCACTACAGTTTGTTCCGTTTGTCAACAATTTTTCATTATATTAAAGTTTTATCACCTCACACTTTTCCAGGACTAACATGACTGTGTTTGTCAAGCCAATAATTTAAAAGCATGAAGATTCCATATGACACAAGAAAGTAAATGAGTTCATGAGAGTAGATTTTAAAAGATTTGGTAATATTTTATACTTATACTTATACTTGCATCACGTTTGATTTTCGTTTCAAATTAACTCTAATCAATGCCCATTGACTTCAACTGCAGATAGGTGAAATATTAATAAATGAAATTTAAGAAAGCATTGTTTTTTCGTATTAAAATTCAACTTAGCTTTTAAAAACAGGTTCGGTTATTATGAAACTGCTCTATAAAACTAATCATTGCTTCAATACCCGCTCTGACTGTTCTGTAGTCGTCTTGAAAGCATTTGATTTTCGTCCCGGGATCTCGGGAAATCCCGGGATCCCGGGAAATCCCGGGATTTTTTAAAATAAAATCCCGAATCCCGGGATTTTTTCGAGTCCGGGAAACAAGACCCTCTACCATGAACGTATTCTCATATTAAGCAGGACATTTCTAGTAAAATTGCGAAAGTTGTTTAAAAATAAATTGAGACTTACGTATTTTTGGTCCCATTGACGGTAGAAGAACCATCAACTATTATAATCAGGTCGTATCACTCGATATCGCTAAATATAGTAAGAATATCATTTTTTATCCAGAAACTGTAGGCATTACTGAAACTCTAAAAGCAAATTTAAGATTAGCAGGCAAAAATCTACAAATTCATTGCAAATGGTCAAAATACGCGCAAAAATTCTCAAGTTCGTAGACTAGTAAAATTTTCAACAGTTTGAAAATTCTAAGTGTAAATTTTAGAATACTTTCATGAAAAAATCTTTAGGAATTCTTAGAGAACCCCACCCTGCCCTCTCCTTGCTACGCCAATGACGCCAAGTACCATCTAAAGAAGGCACGAGTTCGTTTAATTTATGCACCATTCGGCACGTTCTCGGCCAGTTAAATTCATTAACATATTAACGAGTTGATATAAACGCAAAGTCCCATTTGGTAGAGAAATTACAAGTGCAGAAAATAAAACATCCTTTCCTGCCTACCAGTGTGCCTTTAATGCAAACATCACTGTTTTACCAAGTAGTCATCGAAGTCACGGCATGTAGAAATACACGGTGCAAAATAAACTGTAATATCACGTCGTTTTCAATGCATACACTCGACCCAATGTTATAAGATAGAGTAAATGACGTAAATGACGTAATTCGACCAATCATATCGTTTCATACATGTTATTGTAGCAGATTGAATGTATTGCTACGCAATGACACATTCCACGCACATCTACGCCAAGATATCAAAAATTCAAACTCTGAAATATTTCCAAAGCTATGCAGAACATGAAAGACAATATGTTGAAATGTATAAAAACATAAATTTGATTGAAAATACAGTGAAAAACATACCTGAAAAGTTATATAAAGTTTATATAATTTATTGGTGAGAAAGTGAGACATTAAACAACTTTTTTTATAAAAGCCCTGTATCATAGTTTATCAAGTGTAATATGATTGTCTTATCCATTCACTAAAAGGGTATTAGATGACATTGTTATGTGTGGGTTTAGTTTTTTCAAACGAATTATTGATTCTTGGAAAAACGTATTTTTTCAAATAGTCACATTATTTTGGTGTCGCGTTACGAAAATTGCCTTATTTTTGATATTGTAAAATAAATACTTTTTATAGAACTCTTATATTTTGGATTCTCTTCCTACTCGTCAAGATACGTGTTTCCATAAAAAAATATTTAAAATCGGACCATTCTTCGAAAAGTTACACTAGGTGCAAAGTTTTGGTGTCGCGTTACGTTAATTTTAACCGAAAATTTTGAGGATGAAACTACAAATTTCAAAATGCTCGTTCTCAGCAATGCTACAACCGATTTTCGAAATTTTTGATTTTTAGTAGATGGAAATAGTTATACTAGCTTTGCCATCCCACTAAAACCCTCCCCGTTTTTGTAAAATGTGGGTATGTCTGTTTTCTCTTGTTTTTCACTCAAATCTGATCAAGTAGCTCTGGTTTTTAATGAACTCGTTAGCTAGTGACCCAAATCTTATCAGACAGGTGCCGTTTAGTGCAGGAATAGTCTCTCACATGTTGTGGAATACTTGGCTTCGATGGTTAACAACGTGGTTCTCCAGCGGATAATCCGGAATATCCGTAAAAATGGTCAATTCATAAAAATAATCCAAGATAGTTTTTTTTGCAAACTCATCAGAACTCCTTATTATAAAACGCAATAGGTTATTTGAATTGCTCATGGACCTAGGTGGTCATAATAATGGCCACTGGAATATCCAGAACATCCGTAAAAATGGTCATTTCGTGAAAATCATCCTGTATCACTGCGCTTTTTTTTCAAAACATATCAGAAATCAATTACTAAACATAACGGATGATCGGGATTGTTCTTGAATATAGGTGGCCACTATAAAGCTCTTAGGAGGATCTGGAGCAAACGTAAATAATGGTCATCTCGTAAAAATCAACTAAGAAACGTAGTTTTTTTTTTCAAATCTTCTGGATGTCTTGTCATGACATTTATCTATGTTGACATTCATCCTTTACGTTGTATAATAATGAATTTGGTTAATTTTGCAATAAACTTCGGTGATCACGGTGGTCTTTAATTTCAATACAAATTGTACTTCTTCTTCTTCATCTTGGCGTTACGTCCTCGCTTGGGCAGAGCCTGCTTCTCAGTTTAGTGTTCTTATGAGTACTTCCACAGTTATTAACTGAGAGCTTTCTTTGCTAAAGTTGCCATTTTCACATTCGTATATCGTGTGGCAGGTACGATTATACTCTATGCCCAGGGAGGTCAAGGAAATTTCCTTTACGAAAAGATCGTGGACCGACCGGGAATCGAACCCAGATACCTTCAGCAAGGCTTTGCTGAAGCCGCGGACTCTAACCACTCGTCTTAGAAAGGCCCCCAATTATACGTGTATTACAAATTTTATAAGTTCTATAATTATGATTTTTTTATGTGTTAAAAAAACGCACAATGGTCTTGGATTATTTTTTACGCCCAGTTTTGTAGATCTTTCCAAGGGAGTTTTAGTTGTCCATGGGCAATCCTGATTGGATGATTTTATAAATTGATATTTTTTATGAATATTGCGGATTTTCCAGCCATCCATGATGTTTACCATTGAAGCCAAGCAGTCCCCAAGATGTGTGAGGCTATCTTTTCACTGACCGGCACCTTTCTGATAAGATTTGGGTCGCTTTTTAAAACCAGACCTAACACCAAAGCTATTTGATTAGCTTTGTGCAAAAAAGAAAAAAATAAACATAGGTATTTACCTCTCACAAAAACGTGAAAGGTTTCAGAAGAATTGCGCCAACGTTTAAATCTGGTACAACTATTTCCTTTCAATGAAAGCTCAAACAATCGGTTGAATAATTGAGGAACTGAATTTTGTGAATTAAAATGTATTCACAATTTCACCTAATAATTCGATTTAATAACTCTTCTGTGCGGTAGAATTCCATGATATTTAGATCACTATTTTGAGACCATAAACGACCTGAACAATTTTGCTAAAAGATGATCCTTAAAATACTACATGGCTACGTTGAAATTTTATTGGCCCAATATCTGGTTCAATTACACCCTTGTGCCACAAAATTCTGTATCTTTCAGACCACCATTAGTAAATCATAAACACATGCTCACGCTATGTCTGAACCAGCAGATTATAAAAACCGAATGGACATCGGATATTTTTATCATCTTTAAAAAATATCAAAGGAACGGTTAAAAATTTTAACTCAAAATAAGTGCATATACCCCACTGTACAGCAGCTCTACATATTTTTCGTCCGATCATTAAGAAGCTTTTATGGTCGTCTACAAATTTCTGAAACAATATTCTTAGAATAATTTATTGAATCTTTTTCATAATTTTACCCATTTATCAGATCCATTAACTCCACTGTGTTATTGAATTTCGGGTAGTTACGACACGACAACCATAAACGTCTGCTTGTCGACTTTGCCGAAAGCATACATTTAAAATGACATCGTTGAAAGGTTTACATAATTTCATTTTACAATCAAATTCAATCATTCTAACATGTATCAAAGCTCAAGATTATTGGCGCCGCCATCGGAAAGCACTGTACCGGAAACATTTAAAAAAAAACATTCTTAAGAAATATCTAAATATTACTGCAAAGAATTTAGTCAGATTTATATGGTGACCACATCTACGCATTTACAAAGCACGAAATTCTCAAAGGGTTTCACAGAAACATTAAATAAATTTTAACCAGTGTCGGATCAAATTACCCCACTGTGAGGCAGAATGTCGAATGTATTAAACAAATAACAATACTAGATATACATATTTTCTGAAACCTGAAAGCAACATTACCGATTTTATCAATAAAAATAAAAAATGCTTTTTGCGTAACGCGACACCATTTGCAGAACCCTGTTGGAAGATAAACGTAACGCAGCGCTCATAAAATGAAATCAATGATTTCTGCAATTATTCAATATTTTCTTCAAATTTGAAGTCATACTCTGATTCTTATCAATACATAGAAGGATTTCCTAGAACAAACCCGAATTGTAAAAATTATAGCAGAGCAGATATAGGCGATTATAGAGTGATGTTTAAAAAAGTGCATTTCAGCGATGGTGTCGCGTTACAAAATGCAACTGCTTTTAGTTACCATATATACAGTGTTATGTTTCAAAATGAATGTCACAACATCAAGTACATTTAATATGCAAAATATAAAGGCTGTTTAATCATATGGTCACAAGGCATATTACCGAGAACAGGCCTCATTTGATAATGAAAGTCGGTTCCTCGTGGTGTCGCGTTACGCTGGAATGTGTCAATACTCAAGACGCTAACGATGTGCTTCGAAAACAACGTAATGTAACAATTATGTTTTTTACTGTGTACATTCCATATAGGGGCTTGAGGGACTACAGCGCTACGTGCACTGCGCTTCCTTCCGTAGGTGAAAAAGAATTCCCACGAAGAATTTATTCACTACGTGGCTTCCTACTGCTGTGAAACCAGCTTCTGCAGTGGGGTTCTCCTCGGGTCGAGAGCTTTTTTATGCCACCTCCTTATCGAGGGGGCGCTCGCAATAAGTGTGTTACTTTGTTGGTATGTTGGGCCTTTCAAAATAGCTCTTCTTCCGGTCGTTCTGTTTCGCATGTAATTTGATTTGTGCTATATGCATCATTTTCGCTTTTTACGCCGTAGCTTCAATTAAGTTACCAGTAATACCATGTTCGGAAGGATGTTGAGTTCTTCATGAATGAGGCAAACACTTAGCGTGTATTAATTTCTCGCATATCTTGTGCTGTGATGGGCTCACATAGCCGTAGCGGAAAACGCGCAGCTATTCAGTAAGACCAAGCTGAGGGTCGTGGGTTCGAATCCCACCGGTAGAGGATCTTTTCGGAAATTTTCTCGACTCCTCAGAGCATAGAGTTTCTTCATTCCTGCCATACGATACAAACATGCAAAAATGGTGAATTGGAAAAAAAAGCTCTCAGTTAATGAAATTGTAGTGCTCATAAAAACACTTCGGGGCCTTCCTAAGCCGCGTGGTTAGAGTCCGCGGCTACAAAACAAAGCCATACTGAAGGTGTCTAGGTTCGATTCCCGGTCGGTCTAGGATCTTTTCGTAATGGAAATTTCCTTGACTTCCCTGGGCATACAGTATAATCGTACCTGCCACACGATATACCAATGCGAAAATGGCAAATTTGGCAAAGAAAGCTCTCAGTTAATAACTGTGGAAGTGCAAATTGAACACTAAGCTGAAAAGCAGGCTCTGTCCCAGTGAGGACGATAATGCCAAGAAGAAGAAGAATAAAACATTTCGCTAAGATGCTGGCGCTTTTCCAGTTGGTACGCAACGCCAGAAAGAAGAAGAACGTTTAACAAATCTGAATAAAAGTCTTTTTTTTTTTCTTCATATTCCTTTCCATTACAACTCTGGATATGCAGAGCTTTATTCGGTGTTTAGTAATAATGGTTGTCTAACTATCATTCCTTCCCTTCCCCGATTACTACATTGGCGTTGGTAACGTCGTTATAGACTTTTAAACTTTAAACTCTCGTTTTGTGCACGTTGAGAATGATTAGCTAATCCCAAGCTCCTTGCTTCATGCTGCTGTTATAAAGTTAGGGGCGCTGGGGGCAAGAAGGACACCTTAAGATATACAGGTTCAAAACATGGTTGATTAGCATAATTTTTGAAGATTATTCCAGTGACGGGGCAAGCTCACCTCTTGTTCTAAATGATGTTATCGGTAGATTTCAAAAATATAAGAAACACTTGATGATTTGAGATTTTTGAAAATGTCCCTTCTTATGAGGTTTTTAAACGAGGCACGGGGCAAGAGTGCCACTCGTATGGGGCAAGAAGACCACCAGAGCAAAATGCCACAAATTTTGTATATTATTATTTCCTCGCCTAAACGATAAATACTAGAGTAAGTAAAGATAAAAACTGAGGGATAAAAGTTGACTTATAGTTAAAAAGGAATTTTGCGAAAATAATTTAGTTCTCATCTTATTTGACTGTAACAATAATAGTAAAAATTTTCAGAAACCGTTTTGAATGTCCAAAATGGTTTATTTTGATTTTATTTAGTAGGAAACATTGATTTAATGCAATATTAAACAAGAAAAATAAAAGTTCATTTGATTTTATATGAGAAAACTGCGGTGTCCCTCTTGCCCCATAAGACATACTGTTTTATACATGTAAAACTTAATGTCAAAAGGACTTTTTCGAAAAAAAATCCTCACAGCTATATTGAACAATTGAAAATCATCAATACTGTGCGGAAAAATCAATATGTTTTGTATTTATTGGGAGTCAAACCTTGTTTTCCAGTCTAACATTCTTATAATATTTTTCTAATTTTTTGTATTAAACATTTTTAACTGTAATATTTACACAACCCTCAATTACAGTATGGCCCATAAAAAATGCGAAAATCTGTATTCCACTTTTGCTTCATCTTTTTGATACATAATAAAAGTAAAATCTTGTATTTAGTTTGAAAATGCTTTTATTGAACAAGTCAAGATTACATTATTCGATGTGTCCACCGTTTTGTTCGATTACTTTCTCCAGGCGTGAGCGGAAACGGGAGCATACCTTCTGTATGTAAGAAGCAGACATCGAGTTCCATGCCTTCGTGATGGAAGCCTTCAGAGCTTCAACACTGGGATGGGACCTTTCACAGGTTTTGGCTTGAACATACGCCCATATGGAATAATCCAGGGGATTCAAATCTGGAATGCTAGGAGGCCAAACATCCTTCGGCCACAATTCCATATTTTCCTTCAGCCACATTTGAGTCCTTTTGGAAGTATGACATGGCGCTCCATCTTGTTGAAAAACAACGTGTTCGTGTTCTCCGAAGTTGTCTTTCATCCATGGAAGCACATTCTCCTTCAAAATGTTCATGTAGACTTCGGTGTTCACTTTTAAACCAGCTTTAATACAAACTGGAGGCATTTTCAACCCATTCGACGCGACTGCTCCAAACACCATGACTCCGGCTGGATGTTTTGTGGTAAATGCGAACCTGTTTGTACGTGAGTTGCACACCGGATCGACGGTAAAAAGTTTCTCATCAGAGAACACGACAATCGGACGTTTCTTCTTGAACACAGACAATAAAATCTTCGAACGCTCCAGCCGTAGTGCTTTAATCCGATCCGTTACCAGGTGACGTTTAACTCTTGCCCTGGACTTTGAATCCAAGTCATCTTTGACCAATCGCTGCATGGTGGTTTTCGAGATATCAGCATCTTTAGCCAATTTTCGGATCGATCTTATTGGATTCCGCTTCAACTTTTCTTTCACTGATCTTAACACCCTTAGAGATAGGCTGACCATACGTACCGTATTTAACGGGACAGTACCGTTTTCATCCCCTCGACGGGCTATCCCGTCGTTTTATGGAAAATGCTCGAGTTGTCCCGTATTTTAGGAAATGGAAAATTGGCATATAATTTTCAACACCAGTAAAACAATTAAAATAACAACATAACAAACAGTTTTTGAAAATGTTTCAGAGTTTATTGTCCTTCTCATCTATTTTCCAAGCAATTATTAGTTTATCAAACAGAGTTAAACTTGATCCGCACATGCTTCTGCTTAACTTTTTGCGTTTCTTTACTCATATTCATGTCAAATTTTGGTGGATTTCCATAATACGGATGTTCATAAGATAATTATTCTATAATACTTAAAATGAAAAAGAACAACTTTGTGTTCACTTCTGATACGCAATTAATTGGATTAACTGTTTAAAAAGTGGATATTTCAATAAAGTAATGAAATATTGGAAAAATTCACGTTTGAATTGGGAAATTGAAAATTATAACGATTTTTTTGGGAAATTCTTGAAGAACGCTGCTTCTCGGAAATCAAAGAATGCGCTTCAAGGTTCTTAAGTGATTTTTATTGAATCATACAGACATGTAGATTGGAATTTCATAATCTGGTTCTGCTACTTTCTCTCGAATGGCGGTTTCCCGAATGTTGTTCTCCCAACGCCAGTTCTTAGAATGCTAGTTCCCCGAAAACCCCACTTCCCCGAATAGCTCAGTTCTCCGAAAAGTCATAACACTCATAATTTTCATAACCTTTCGCATTTCAAGGTGGTGAACAATATGTATTTTAGGCAATATGTATTTAGTCAAGAATGATCAAATATCTCCTTCTTTGGTAGCTTATCGATCTTTCTAACTCAACACTATATCACTACCCGAGCAGAAGCAAAGTTCTGACCATTAAATCGAGATATTGATTTGATTGACATAAGAGATAAAAGATCTGAATATAATATCAAAATTTTATTCCTGGAACTTCTGAGCCATAGCTAAATTTGACGTTGGAAGATCTAAGGAATAGCTCGCTGATATTGGTGAGATCTTATAAAAGCTAAATATGATGTGTAGATGAAAAAACCGAATTTAGTACTATACCATTTAATTCCACTAGAGTTTGTATCCTTTGACAGATACGCGTATTTCAACCTCAACTGGAAGGCCGTCTTCAGTGTCGTGTACTAGACTCGACTCGAGTTTAGGTCGAAATACGCGTATCTGTCAAAGGATACAAACTCTAGTGGAATTAAATGGTATAGTACTAAATTCGTTTTTTTTTATCTACTTATAGGTATTCTACTAAACAGCTCGAAGATTTATTATAAATATGATATGCTAATAGTATTCGAGGAGTAAATTTTAGATATTATTTTCGGATCTTTTATCTCTTATATCTTTTAAGTTAATATCACTTTTGTATGTCCATGTAAAAATTTGCTAATACTTGCTTTTTTCGCCTGCTCGGGTAAAGACTATTATTGCATTTTTTTGAGCTGCATTGCTTTACAAAGGAACGGGTCATTTGGGGAAATGGCTTCGGAGAAACGGGCCATTCGAGGAAAAGTAGCGCAATCGCATAATCTATGTCAGTGGTTCTCAACCTTTCCGGAGCCGCGGCCCCCTTTGAACCTTTACAAACATCTCGCGGACCCCTAAATATGGATGTCCTTAAAATCAATGTTTATGGAAATACCGAATCATTCAAAATGATTTACCCTTCCGGTCATCATGCGGTTGACCACCGCTGAGAACGAAAAGCAAGGTTTTCTCAATTGTGTTGTACAAAATACACAAGGCAAATATTGAAGTGTTAGTTGACGTCCTGAACAGGCATTCATACATATCAGGTCTGTAATCCACAACAGATCTTAAGAAATCGTCAATGCAAGTTCGGAGGAGTCCACTAAGAATTGAGTCAAAAATCTACCTAGTGTTTTCCCAATAATACAACAAGGAACTTCCGTAAAGGTTATTGACAAAATTCAACAATTAATGAAGGGCAAGTAGAAACAACAGAAAGTCAAAATATGAGCTCAGCAGTTGAAAAAGGCTTGTCAAAGTGAATCAGAAGTGCAGAAAATAAAATACTTCACATGCAAACATTCCTAATTTCACTAATAAATCATCGAAACTATTCCCTGGAATCAATTGCAGATTTTGTGGGTTCCTTAGAAGCAAACTATCTTCCGTTTGGAGAATTATCAAAAAAAAATCGTTAGGAAATTTGTGCAACCCTAGATTTCTTCAGTAGGTTGTCAAAACCTACCAATAATTAAGTCACAAATATTCCAAAAAATTCCTATGGATAGAATTATCATTGTTTTTAATTTTCAAGATCTCACTGGATAGAATTTGAATGGATGTTGAATAATTATTGCTGACATGCAATCTTTAACCTCTCAGTCGTCGCCCGGATCAGCACCGTCAAAGCCACCACGCTGCTATTGTAAACGAAAAGCGAGGTTTTATCAATAGTGTTGTACAAAATAAAACAGCGCGACGACTGAAGTGTAAACTGGCAGAATCACATTGAAGGTATTTCCTAGTATTTTCACAGTTGAAAAAAACAAGATAGGTTTCAATTTAAAAATACTTCACAGATAAAAAAATTGCAACTCGATTAATGAAACCAAGAGTCCTCATATTTATTCACCAATCAGGAGAAACGACACTTTTTCTAGATGGTTTCGCGGACCCCCTGAGAACGCTTCACGGCCCCCTAGGGGTCCGCGGACCACCGGTTGAGAATCCCTGATCTATGTCTTTTAAAATTGTCCTATTTTTGTTTTTTATTTGTCCCGTTTTTATCTGATTGACTTATGGTCAGCCTACTTAGAGAACGTGCCGACCGCGGACGCCCACTTTCCGGCTTCCGTGGGCTTGTACCATCATGGAGAGCACGTTTGATGCGGTAAACAGTGGCCAAGTGACAACCCACAGTCTCCGCAATTTGTTTCACCGATTTTCCCGCGAGGAGCAAACTGGTCACTACTTCCTTTGCGAACATCTTACAAACGTTTGTTTCAAAATATCTCTGTTTTGTTTACATCACTTGACAGGTCGATGCCAAGAGATTAAACACACATCCAAATATAGGTAAAAATGCATTAGAATGTATCCAAAAACAGGCTTCAAAAACTTTCGCATTTTTTTATGGGCCATACTGTAGTACTCAATTTTTTCTTATCCTGAGTTTAACATAAAAAAATTGATTTGAACTACGTGAAATTAGAGGTGGCACTATTGCCCCGGGTGTCGCTCTTGCCCCATGCCCCCCCTACATAGAAAATACACCGTGCGTATGCTACGGCGCTGGGTAGAAGTAGAATCAAATCCCAAATGTTCGAATTTCCGCGTATTGAACATTAAGTCAAATTTAAATAGTATGGAATCGAAAAGCGCTAAGATATGCCACGAATTAATTTCCCAACTTCAACATCAATTCATGATGAATGATGTCAAAGAATGCTCCCACTAAATCGTTTGCCATTCACGAAATCCACTCATCTGTAAGATTAATCGTTTTCCAGAGAATTCCTCACCAGCCGCACATTCCAATAATCGCTTTTTCTGCCTGTCATCGAGTAGCACCATCATCCGGCATGTGAAATGCTGATCCGAAGAATACATGCCCCCTTAAGCTAGCCGATGAATTTCCTCCGTAAGGCATCAATTGAGGCCCACACCATTCCGGCAATATTGATTTATGAGATTCTTCATTCATCATCAATCGAGGAAAATACGCAAAAATCCACTTCGAGGGATTTCCAATATTTGAGCGGATTAGGACTGCTTTAGGAAAAGTGAGTTTACCGCAAAAATGTCGAGAAAGCGAAAAGACGAAAAATTTTAAATACTTCTCTTTCGGAGCTTACCGACGGTGGTATTCTACGATCCCCCAGCGGACCTTCTTCATATTGAGTTTTCATATTGACAGCCCCATTGCACCACGTCCAATCGGAGAAGGAGTTCACTCCCCTAATCTCTATCGTTTTTCCTGCTCACTGGGTTCCCCGAAGCAATGGATGGGTATGTAGTTTGCTGAAGTTGCATCGTTCCTTCGACGCTTCTGCTGGGTGTCTGCTGAAAAGTTCAAACATTGCTCATGAATATTTGAATTAGTAATATCACACTGACGGCTTGGTGGCTGGAGTGAAAAACGATGTGTGCTCGTTGAGGTTGATTCAGTGGTGTTCGATGGGAGAAGGATGCTGCTCTGTTGTCAGTTCGAGGTGAGCGAAAAGCATCCACTATTAAAGATTCCAACCAGGATAATGGCACCTGTCAGCAGCTGGTCGTTGGGAAGAAGGCGTCGTTTGCATACCATATACATGTGGATGCATCTTCCAAATAAAATGTGTTGTGACAAATTTTCAATATGGTTGAAATCTCTCGGTCCAATTTGAATTAAGTTTTTATAAGATCGAAAGATTTGTAAGTACAGTTTAAATTTCTTTATAAGCATGTAACAAGCCATTTTTTTTTGGTACCACGTCCTTTAATACATGACCTTTGCCACAATGTTACTCAAACAAATCCGGCCCATGGCTGTTTACTTCAAGTTTTTCGATTGTTCTACAATTCCAAAATCCTGTTCCACTTGATCAAATCACCAAGCTCGTTTCGCCCCTTGTCGTCTTGTACCGGCTTTGTACTGGGATTCTAGGTGAACACCATGTTTGCGGGGTGATACTTACTTGATATTTGATGGGCAACAATTCCTTGCTGTTGCGTTGAATCTACGCCGAATTTGGGTCGAGTTACATCGCTAAATGTCGGCTGCTTGGGCACGTCAGGTGTTAATCATCAATATTAACCTCCTTTTCCCGAGCAGCCTAGATAGCCGCGTAGTGTCGGTAGCGGTTGTTTCAACTGGCTAAGAAATAACACTACGGACTGCCTGTTCCGGTAGTAAAAGTCCACCTCACAGGTGACCCCTAACTTATGGTGTGATGCGTACCGTGCCTAGGAATGAATGGTTAGGGGGGTCTAAATAAAACCTAACTGCTAACGGAGCCTGTGGGGTACCAGGGCGCCCTCCACAGTATTGAGTCCTTCCTGTGCTACCCGGAGCAATGGTGCAGGTGACCTTGTGGTTCTCCGAGATAATCGGCTGCCCTTCTTCAGTCTCTATCCTGAGGCTTAAGGCGAAACTGGATTGGATTTCCATGTTCAGCTTTCACGATTTTTCATATTTTTTTGGTTCATTATTTTCAAAATCGGTTTTCGTCGAAAGATAGAGGAAGGTTCAAGGTATCTTCTGAATTTTTTTCCTAATGGAAAATGTTTTCCGTTTTCGAGATTACCATTTTCCTGTGAATTTTTTTTGATTTCCCCTGAGCCAACTTTTAGCTTTGCACGCCGATATCTCGCAAAGTTGATATGGAAACGCAAAATTTGGAACTCGTCGAAAGATGGGGAATTTTACAAGGAAAATAATCGCCGAAGACACTATGTGTGAAAAATGCGTTTTTCGCGAGATTACCATTTTTCTAGGGAGCGTTCCACGGAAATTTTCATCACCCAGTAGTACCATACGCATGCGTGTATGTGTAAAACAAGAAACCAGCAGCGGATGACCGGTTTGCTCGGTCGATTACGGAAAGCACAAAACGGAGAACGAAAATCATCAAGGACGGGTGGGATATTTGAACAGATTCCTGCGGCAGCAAACACATTTTAGCCATAGACTGGCGGATTGATGCAATGAGAGAGTTGGCATCATTCCTTCTGTCCTCGTTTGCCTGTTGCATCCGTACAACCGTTGTCAATTTGTTTGGCTCTATAAAATCCTCATTCGCAAGTCTATAGAAATAGTGGCTATACTCGCTATTTGCATTGCGTTGAAGCGAGAGCGTAACTTCTATTTTGAGCTAATCGATTTACTCTGTAAGGATTTATCAATGTGAATATCAATAATTTGCAACAAGTTTGTTCATGGTGGATCAGATTAGATTATATTCTTAGAAATTCAATAACTATAAATTCAAAACTGCTAGTTTTGAGTACAACCAAGAAATACACACGAGAAACAAATTGTTTCTAAAAATGGAGGAACTGTTGAGGACAACGAAAAATAATGAGATTTCCTTTCAACTTTTGGTCGACTCACAAATACTGTAACATAACATAACTGTAACATAACTTAAGTAACATAAGACAGTCTGAGAATAATTGGATTTTCTATGTTGTTTTCTGGATTAGTAGTGAATGCTCAGGAATACTGATCGAATGGTTCTGGTAGTCATATATATATGATTTTTGCAAATATGTATAAAGAAAAACTGGAATAGTTTATTGATGAATTTTTATCACATAACATGGGAACGCTTCAGATTCACTGTGAATTTCTTCAATAATTTTCAAACTATTCGTTATTGTTTCGAGCTGCTGGAATAATATTTAAGTAAATCAGTGGTTCCCAACCTTTTGAAATATTCATTATGAATCAACATATACCTTTCAAAGACTCACCTAAATGTTTTGTCTGTAGCCAACCACAGGCGATACAAGAATTCTTCCAACACCATTCGAAGTTCACAAAAATCTTACTAAGAGTCATTCAAACATCTTAGTAAGGTTTGATAAGAAATTTTTAAATGATCCAATCAGTTTGTTGAGAAGATTTCAACAAAAACTACCGACTGAAATTTTTCAAAAGTTTTTACAAGAGTACCCATAATCAAGATTAACCCGAGAAACGTTGTAAATTTGTTTTACAAGATGTGAAATATGTTTTCGGGTATACCCAAGGTTTCTACAAAATTCCGTGAAATCAAAATATCTAATGATTTCATCTCTGCAAGCTGCTTCGAATATACTAAAATATTTTTCTAATGAGCTTTTAAGGAACCAGATAACAGCCATTGGAAAAATTCGTAAAACTTTTCAACATTAAAAATTACTTTTCAACAAAAGAAAAGTGAAGAATCTCATTTTGTTTTTTTTTTTTAAATCCCGTCAATATTTTGCTGAGGAACTGCTCAGAAGCTTTTCGAGGATTTCATCAAGAAGCTGGTGAAATCTGATAAGGATTATGCCAAGGAAAATATGCCAGGAATTTTCTAATAATAATGCTATAGAAATGATGTTCATTCTGTTTTCTAGTTTGCACTAAAAAACATGCAAATTTTGTGAGGTTATACTGCGCATCCCGCTAATTTGACGATACTCTATGCAAACCATCGGGGCTTATTTTTAATTTGAACTTGTAGTTACCCTAAGTACAACGAAAAAACGTGTTTGTTTTGGATTCTGTGTCCTGTTTCACAACGTTCCATTTCTCTTCAACCATTTTTAATTTAAAACAGCTTCGCGGACCCCCTGAGAAATCTGCACGGCCCCTAAGGGTCCACGGACCACCGCTTGGGAAACTCTGAAGTTAATAGGAAGGACAATTTTGACATTATTGTTAAATGTTACAATAAATTACCATATTTTCAAATTATTGGTACCTAATAAAATCTTCTGAGAGAAATAAATATGGAAGTGTTGAGATTATTTCAAAGTTATTCAAAGAATACGAGATTATCTTTATTTATTGATGTATGATCAAAACTATAGGCTAGATATTTGGGGGATATAAGAATGTTTAAGGCTTATGACAAATTTTTTGATAAGTTTTAAGTTGTTTGTGACTAACGTGGTATTTTTAGGATATTTTTGGATGATTTATGCATGATAACAACTCTTAGGATAATATTCACAAGATATGGGAACGCATGAGAATTACATGGGACTCTCCGATTCTTGATTTTTTTTAGGTGAGAGGACGAAAAATCTAGGAGAATATTTGAAAGGAATGAGAACATTTGAAAACATTTTTCAAGTTTTTTGAAGAAAGCGGTGTGTTCTGACAATATTTCTAAAGATTTGGTGAGTGATCAACACTTCTGGAAAAATATTTTAACGAATTAGAAAGATATTTCTGAGACTTGTCTTAAACCCTTTCAAAATAATCTAGACATTTGTTTTCAACATTCAACTTTGACCAAATGTTTCCAAAGAATCTTTTAGAATTAGGACTCATCAAGTATTGAAAAATGTTCTTAAGGCTGTAATTGGGTCTAAATTCGCTCAGAAGTATTTTCTGAATTTCTCATCAACATTCCAAATTTGTCCAGAAATTCTTCCAGAAATCCAAAGCAGTAACCAATAATTCATTAACAAAGGAGTAATATATTATAATCTTAAACGAAATCTGAATATCTAGAATACTCGAAATCTTTTATTATATGATAACCAAATCATTTATAAATAATGAGTTGTCTGTAATGCTTAGAATGCGATGTTCAGAAGTATTCTAGGCATTTTTGGTTCTCCATTCATATTCCCAGTTTATTCAAACATTCTCTCAGAAATATTAAAGCATTCACCAACTATTCTGGATTTAAAACAACTTTCTATCGTCCTTTTTGAAATAATTGTGAAATAATAATTGTTAACGTTCAGCGTTCATATATGCATTTCTTAAATATTCCGAAGTATTCATCAACAAATCAATAGCAATCCTTGTAAGCTTCAACAAATTTACAAATATTCTATAAAAAATCTCATTCTCCTTCCAACATTCCCAGATTGTCCAAACATTTTACCAGAATTCTAAAGAATTAACCAATAATTTAGAAACAATTCAAGTATATTCTGTAACCTTCAATAAGTTCAAACATTCAATTAAAAAAATAATTTATGATAACACTTCTTCATTCCCAATTTGTCTCGAATTTTATTCAGAATTCCAAAGTATTAACGAACTATTCAGAAATTTTCTGTCATCCTTAACTTATTAGGAAAATAAAATCTCGTCAGCATTTCAAATATGTAAAGACATATTTCAAGAATTTCAAAATATTTTCAAATAATTCACAAATAATCTTAGGGTTCCAAGGGATAATCAGTTATTTAAAATATATTCTAGGAATAATGTTCTTCAATACTTATTTCTGATTCATTGGTGAATTCTGAAAAAATGTCTGGAGTAATTTGGAATGATGACGCATAACGAGGGATTCTTAGGTTATTTCTGAACTAATTGAGGATTACAGAGAACTTTTAGGTCATTTTTGATTTATTTTTTTTAATGTTTCATATTTTTTGACGAATACTCTGGAATACTGAGGGAAATTCAGAATGAATTGGGAATGTTAAAGAATAACCAGAAATTGATAGATTAGTTCGTAACCAAATGAAGAGCACATTAAACTCTTCGAATATTTCTGAATCGTTGGTTAATACTTTTGGATTCTATGATAATTTCTGCACAAATTGGGAATGCGGATAATGACAAGAAATCCTGAGGATCGCCAAGAATTCTAAAAATATGTTTGAATTGTTGTTGAATACCTGGTATTCTTAGAGAAAGTCTCAAAAAAAAAATGGATGTAGTCAGGTAACGACAAATTCCTGGAATATATCTAAATCGATCATAGATCACGAAAATATTCTCTCTGAAAGTCTTTCAAAATATAAAGACGGATAAACAACGGCTGAAAGCTTTTTTTCCTAGAGATAATCAGTTAATGATTATTTATTTTATTTCTGAATATATGGTGATTAATTTAAAATTCTTATAGATTGTCTGAGCAATTTGGAAGTGTTGATAGCAACGAGAAATTTCTTGAAAATTTGTCAACTAATTGAGAATCACAGAGAATATGTAAATTATTTCAGAATTGTTGTTGAATATTTTGGTATTCTGAGAGAATGTCTGGACATTTTTGGAATGTTAACGATTAACAAGAGATTCCTAGGTTGTTTCTCAACTAATTTAGGAGTACAGAAATTGAATTTGCAAGATTATTTTTAAGATCAACAATTTACTTTGGAAATCCTGGGAGAATGTTTCAACGAATTAGGAATTTTCAAAGATAACCAGAAATAACCAGGATTGTTGATGATAACGAAAAATTGCTTCTTGACGATCTCAGAGAAAAATAAAATTATTTTTGCATTATCAACATTTTTTCAATTGCTGTTGAATAATTTGGGGATTTGAGATAATGTTTCAATTGAGAATGTTGAAGGATAACGAATATTTCTGAACCATTTGAAGATCACCAAGATCCCTGAGAGTATTTCTGAATTGTCGGAAAATACATTGAAATTATGAGAGAATGTCTGGACAAATTGGAAATGTTGAAGGGTAACCTGAAGGTTAACATAGACCTCTAAGATCTTTTATGAAAAGTTGGTAAATACTCTGATAAGAATAACGAGAACTTCTCAAAATATTTCTGAATTTTTTTTTTCTAAATTGTTGACAAATAATTTGTAACTCTCGCTCTGGACTAATCGTTAATGTTGAAAAATAACATGAATTATTTAGAATATTTATAAACTAAATGAAAATCACAGAAAATGCAAAGATTATTTCTGAATTTTAAGTGAATATTTTGGAATTCATGAAGAATGCCTGTACAAATTTTGAATTATCGCGGATTCAAGAGATTCCTAGGATATTTCTTAGCTAGTTGAGGATTACATGAAACTTTAAAATTATGTACAAACATGCAATATTGATTTTGGATTGTTCGTAAATACTTTGGAGGATTGAGAGAACGTCTGAAAAAATGAGAATGTCGAAACATAACCAGAAATTCATAGAATATTTCTGAAATTATTAAGGATGCGTAATTCTGAAATGTTGGTAAATACCTTAAAATTATGGGAGAATGTCTGCGCCATTTGGTAAAGTTGAAAGATATTAAAAAAAATCCAGAATATGTTTAAGCTAATTGAGAACCACATAGATCTTTGAGTATTTATGAATTGTTGGTAAATACTTTGAAATTCAGACAAATTTAAAATGTTAGATTCTTAGGTTATTTCAGAACAAAATATAAAAACAAAGAATTCCAGGGATATTTTCGAATATTTAAGATGATTGTTCAAATGTTGATAAATACTTTGGAATTCTGAGAGAATGTCTGAAATTATTTGAAAAGTTGTACATAACGAGATATTCTAAGAATATTTCTTAACCAATCAAGGATTGCAGAAATGTTCAAGCATATTTCTGAATTGTGTTTACAAACTTTAGCAATCTGAGAGAATATCCGTACAAAATGGGAATGCTGAGAGGAAATTGTTTTGAACATTTCTGTTCCTATTGAGGATTTTAGAGAACCCTGAGTGTATATTTGAATTGTAGTTGAACACTTTGGTTTTATGCGAAAATGTCTAGACAAATTTAGAATATTGATGATAACGAGAAATTCGTAGAATATATTCAAACTAATTACGTTACACAGTGATCTCTAAGAGTATATCTAAATTGTTAATGAATAATTATTATGAAATTCTGAAATAATGTCTGGGCACTTAGGGAATGTTGAGAATAACAAAAACTTTGTAGTATATCTAAATAGCACTAAGGATCTAAAAGCACTAGGAGTATTGAAGTATAACGAAAAAATCCTAAAATATTTTTTAATTAATTTAAACGAAGAAAATCCTCATAGAGTTTTTCGGAGTTGTTGATGAATGCTTTGAGAGTCCTTAGAGAATATCTGAATAAATTTGGGGACCTTAAGGGATTACCAGAAATACTTAGAATATATCTGAACTAATTGAGGACCACAGAAACCTCTAAGCGAATTTTGGAATTGTTGTTGAATACATTGTAATTCTGAAAACATGTCTGGGAACATGGGAAATGCTGATGATGACGAGAAATTTCTAGTATCTTTCTGAAGTTATTCAAGATTACAAAGAACTCCTGGACTGTTTCTGAATTGCTGGTCAATTCCTTAGGAACTCTGAATGAAATTTTGGACAATTTGGAAATGTTGATGATCCTAGACTATTTGTAAATTTATAGAGGATTTCAGATAATGCTGAATTATTTTTAAATTTTTGTTGAATACTTTGATGATCACAGAAATAAATTAAAGTATTTCTGAATTGTTGATGAATAATTTGGAATCCTGGGAGAATGTCTGAATAAATTTGGAATATATAAGCATTTTTAGAAATACCTAGAATACTTCTTAGCTTATTTAGTATCACATAACTCTCTGAGAGAATTTCTGAATTGTTGGTATATCTGCAAGAATGTCTGGGCACTTATGGATCTCTAATGGTAATTAAAAATTTCCGGTATATTTCTGAACTTATTGAGGATCACAAAGAACACTTTGGTTATTATTGAATTGTTGTTTAATAACTTAGGCATTTTTTGGACAAACTGGAAATGCAGATGATAACGAGAAATTTTTAGAAAATTTCTAAACTGATCGAAGATTTTTGAGAATTTTAAAATTATTATTAAATTGTTGTTGGATACTTTGAGAATCAGAGATAACGTCTGAAAAAAAATTGGTATATTGAAGGATAATCAGAATTTCCCAAGAAATCCGAGCTGATTGAGCAGAAATCTATGAGAATATTTCTGAATCGTTGTTGATTACTTCAGAATTCTGGGAGAATGTCTGAATAATTTGAAGTGTTGAAGGATGACCAGAAATTTCCAGCATATTTCTAAATAATTGGAAGACTACACAGAACTATAAGATTACTTCTGAAATATTGGTGAATATATTGGAATGCTTCGAGAATGTATGGACAAATTTGGAATATTTACGGATAACATGATTCTTGAGTTGTTTCTAAACACATGAAAGATTACAGAGAACTTCAAGTTCTCTTGGAGTTCTGAATGTCTGAACTTATTTGAAATGTTGAACATAACGAGACTTTCCAAGAATATTTCTGAACTAATTAAGGATTGCAGAAATGTTCAAGAATATTTCTAAATTGTTGGTAATTTGAAAATCTGAGAGAATATCCGGACAAAATGGGAATATTGAAGGAAAATTTCAGATCCTATTGAGGAGAACCCTGAGGGTATATACGAATTGTAGTTTGATATTTTCGGATTATGTGAAAATGCCTAGATAAATTGAGAATGTTGATGATAACGAGAAATTCCTAGAATATATTCAAACAAATTGCGTACAACAGAGATGCCTAAAAGTGCATCTAAATCTTTGGTGAGTACTTTGAAATTCTGAAAGAATGTATAGGCACATATCCACATGGATGTTGCTGTTAGGGAATGTTGAAAATAACGAGAAAATTGTAGTATATTCTTGAATTTAGTGAAGATCACAAAGAACTCTTTGATTATTTCTGAATTGTTGATCAATACTTTGGAACTCTGGAAGAAGTTTTGTACAAATTGGGAATGCTGATGATAACGAGAAATTCCTAGAATATTCCTTAACGTATTAAGGATCGCACAGAATTAAAAGATTATTTCTGAATTGTTGGTAAATATTTTGAAGATATTAAAAAATGCTTAGACAAATGTGGCATGATGACGGTTTGTTTTTGAATTTTTGTTGAATACATTGAATTCTGAGAGTACAACGGGACAAATTTGAAATGTTGAAGAGTAATCAGAAGTTCCTAGAATATTTCTGAACCATTTGAGGATTATAGAGTACTATATGCTTTTTTCTGAGTTATTTGTGAATATTTTGTAATTCTTGAAGAATGTCTGGACGGATAACTAGAGATTCGTATGTTAATTTGGAACTAATTAGAGAATTACCTAAATTATTTCTAAGCTGAATTAGGACTACAGAAATCTCCGAGTTATTTTCTAATTTGTTAGCAAATAATTTAAAATTATGCACAAATGTTTGGACACTTATGGAATGTTGCTGAAAAATTCACAGTATGTTTCTGAACTTATTGAGGAACTTAAAGAACTCTTTGATTATTTCTGAATTGTTGTTGAATAACTAAGAAACTCTGGAAGGAATTTTGTACAAATTGGGAATGCAGATGATAACGAGAAATTCCTAGATTTTTTAGATTATTATTGAATACTTTGAGAATCTGAGAAAACGTCGGAATAAATTTGGAGAATAACGAAAAATTCAAAAAAAAAATCTGGGCTAATTGATCAGAGATTTTTGAGTTTTTATGAATTATTGTTGAATACCTTGGAATTCTGAGAGAATGTCTGAATAAATTTGGAGTGTTGAAGGATAACCAGAAATTTCTACAATATTTCTGAACCATTTGAGGACTATAGAGAACTAAAATATTACTTATGAATTATTGGTGAATATATAAAAATTCTCAGAAAATGACTTGACAAATTTAGAAAATAAACGAATAACGAGATTACTAATTTGTTTTCGAAATCATTGAGGATTACAGAGTTCTTCAAGATAACCTTTGAATTCTCAAGGATTATATCTGAATTGTTTGCGAATGTTTCCGAATTCTGAGAGAATGTTTGAAAATGATTTGAATGTCGAAGGATAACTATATATTCCTAGGATATATCTGAACAAATAAGGATCACACAGATCTCTGAGAATATTTCTTAGTTGTTTCATCAACTAAGTGTGAAAGGATAACCAAAAAATTTTAGAATGTATCTGATTTATTTTAGGCTTACAGAAAGCAACAAAATTACTTCTGAATTGTTGATATATAGTTTGGAATTTTGAAACAATGTCTGAATAATTAGAAAATGTTGATTTCTCCTGGAAATTCTTGAAATGTTTCTGAACCAATTGAGGATAATAGAGATCTCTGAGGCTATAAATATTTGTGGTCAAATATTTTGAGATTATGAGAGAATTTGTGGACAAATGTTAAACTTATTGTGCAACACAGAGAACTGTGAATACTTTGGAATTATGAGCGAATGTCTGAACAAATTTGAAATTTTGAAGGATTAAAATGAATTTCTAGAATAATGCTTAACTAATTGAGGATCACAGAGAGCTATAAGAATAATTTGGAATTTTCAGATGGATGGATGGAATTTTTATAACTTACAGATAAGTTCTCTTTGATTCTCAATAATTTTAAAAATAAACTAAGAATATCTCATCATCCATCATCATTGCAAATATGTTCCGACATTCTTTCAGAATTTCAAGCTATTCATCAATAAATCAGAAATAATTTAAGAAGTCTCTATAAATCTCAATTAGTTCAGAAATATTTTAAGTATTCCTTCAACAGTCCTAATTTGTTCAAACATTTCCTCTATATTCCTCCAACGTATTTACCAACAATTTAGAAAGTCTGTCAGAGTCTCTTTGACCATCTAGTTATTTGCAACTTTCCCAAATTGACCAGATATTCTATCAGTAAAACAAAGAAACTACCAACAATTCATAAATACTCTCAAAGGTCTATGTGATCCTCAATTCTTTTGAAATAAATTCTAGAAATTTCCGGACATCCTTCCACATTCCCAATTTGTTCATACATTTTCTCATAATTTCAAAGTATTTTTCTAAAAATCATATATACCCTCAGAGAACACTGTGATACTCAATTGAATAAAACATATTTTATAATGCCTCAATTTGTTTTGATATATCTTGGAAGTTTCTCGTTATCCTTCTTAATACTAATTTTGTTTACGCATTCTCTCGAAAAAAAAACAATCTTGAAAATACCAAAATATTCTTATAGTTCTCTGATCCTCAATTATTTAAGCAATATTCTAGGAATTCATGATATTACTTTAAAATTTGAAATTCGTTCAGATGTCCTTTCAGAATTCCAAAGTATTCAAAAATAATTTAGAAATACTCTCACAGATCTCTGTGTTGCTCAATTAGTTTAACGTTTGTCCACAAATTTTCTCATAATTTCAAAATATTTTCCAAAAATTATTTGAAGCCTAAGAGATCTTTGTTATCCTCAATTGATTCAGAAATTTTCCAAGAAATTCCAGGGGAATTCAACATTCTCAATTTATTAAGACATTATTTCAAAATTCCAAACCAATATATACCAACAATTCAGAAGTAATTTTGTTGCTCTCTGTAAGCCTCAAATGAATCAGATACATTCTAAATTTTTTGGTAATCTTTTATCACTTTAAATTTTATTCAGATATTCTCTTTAAATTCCAAAGTATTCATCAGCAACTAAGAAATATTCCCAAAGATCTCTGTAATCCTAATTTGTTCAGATATATCGTAAGATTTTCTCGTTATCCTTCAACATTCAAATCATTTTCATATATTCTCTCAGAATTCGGAAATATTCACAAACAATTTAATTACAATCTTGCGAACTCAAAGGTTATCTTGAAGAACTCTGTATTCCTCAATGATTTAAGAAACGAATTAGGAATCTCGTTATTCGTTTATTTTTCAAATTTGTCCAGACATTTTCCAACAATTAGTTCTCTGTGATCCTCAAATGATTCAGAAATATTCTAAGAATTTCTGGCTATCCTTCAACACTCAGACATTCTCTCAGAATTCCAAAGTATTCAATAAAAAAAAAAAACAGAAAAATTCTTATAGATCTCTGCTGAATTAGTTTAGTTTTTTTTTTTAAAGAAAATCTCATTATCCTTTCAAATTTATCCCGATGTTTTCTCAGATTCTTAAAATATTTAAAAACAATCTAAGAATTCCCTAAAATCTTCGATTAGTTCAGAAATATTCTAGGAATTTCGCGATATCAACTGCATTCCCAATTTGTCCAAAATTTCTTCCAGAGTTCTTATTTCTGGAACTCTGGAAGAAATTTTGGACAAATTGGGAATGCAAACAAAGAGTACTTTGTGATCCTCAATAAGTCCAGAAATATACTGGAAATGTTTTGTTATCAGCAACATTCCATAAGTGCCCAGACATTTTTGCAGAA
The DNA here is from genome assembly GCF_002204515.2 of Aedes aegypti. NCBI lineage: Eukaryota > Metazoa > Arthropoda > Insecta > Diptera > Culicidae > Aedes > Aedes aegypti. Next base: position 149,336,657 of record NC_035108.1, read on the forward strand.
TTTTAAATTATTTACTAGCAATTCAGAAAATAACTTGTAGATTCCTAGGTTGTTTCTCAACTTACTTGATAGTACAGAAATTGAATTTGCAAGATTATTTTTAAGATCAACAATTTACTTTGAAAATCCTGGGAGAATGTTTCAACAAATTAGGAATTTTCAAGGGTAACTGTATAATAACTGTAGGAGAATCTCGGAACTGTTTGTAATACTTTGAATTTCCCAAAGAATGCCCAGGCAAATCGGGATTGTTGATGATAACGAGTGGCCCAGATAGCCGTAGCGTTAATCGCGCAGCTATTCAGCAAGACCAAGCTGAGGATCGTGGTTTCGAATCTCATCGGTCGAGGATCTTTTCAGGTTGGAATTTTTTTCGACTTCCATGGCATATAGTATCATCGTACCTGCCACACGATACACAAATGCAAAAATGGTTAATTGGCACAGAAAACTCTCAGCTAATAACTGTGGAAGTGCTCATAAGAACACTAAACTGAGAAGCAGGCAGAATGTCTGCGCCATTTGGTAATATTGGAAGATGTTAAAAAAATCCGGAATATTTCATAGCTAATTAAGAATCACATGGAACTCTGAAATGTTGGTCAATACTTTGGAATTCAGACAAATATATAATGTTAGATTCTCAGGTTATTTCAGAAAAAAATATAAAAACAAAGAATTCCAGGGATATTTTTTAATATTTGAGATTATTGTTTAAATATTGATGAATACTTTGGATTTCTGAGAGAATGTCCGAACTTATTTGGAATGTTGATCATAATGAGACATTCTAAGAATATTTCCGAACTAATTAAGGATTGCAGAAATATTCAACGATATTTCTGAATTGTGTTTACAAACTTAGGAAATCTGAGAGAATATCCGAACAAAACGAGAATGCTGAGAGGAATTTTTTTTAACATTTTTGTTCCTCTTCTTCTTCTTCTTGTCATTAACGTCCCCATTGGGGCAGAACCGGCTACTCAGCATAGTGTTCTAAGAGCACTTCCACAGTTATTAACTGAGAGCTTTCTTTGCCTAAGTTTACATTTTCGCATTCGTACATCGTTTGACAGGTACGATGATACTCATTGCCCAGGGAATTCAAGGAAATTTCCATTACGAAAAGACTGACCGGAAATCAAACCAAGACACCTTCAGCATGGCTTTGCTTTGAAGCCGCGGACGTTAACCACTCGTCTAAGAAAGGCCCCTTTTGAGGATTATAGAGAACCCTGAGAGTATATTTGAATTGTAGTTGAACACTTTGGTTTTATTTGAAAATGTCTAGACAAATTTAGAATATTGATGATAACGAGAAATTCCTAGAATATATTCAAACTAATTACGTTACACAGTGATCTCTAGGTGTAAATCTAAATTGTTAATAAATAATTATTATGAAATTCTGAAATAATGTCTGGGCGCTTAGGGAATGTTCAGAATAACGAAAACTTTGTGGTATATTTCTGAATGTAATAAGCATCACAAAGAACCCTTGGTTTATTTCTGAATTGTTGTTCAATATTTTGGAACTCTGGAAGAAAAACAAATTAGGAATACTGATGATAACAAGCAATTCCTAGAACAAATCTGAACTTACCAAGGATTTCAGAGAATTCCTGGATTATTATTAAATTGTTGTTGGATACTTTGAGAATCTGAGAGACTTTTTTATATGGAAAGATAACGAGGGATTCTCATGTGAATTCTGAACAAAACGAAGATTACAGAGATCGCTAAGATTATTTTTGAATTTGCAAGATGATTTTTCAATTGCTGATGAGCACTTTGGAATTCTTAGCGAATGTCTAAAAGGAATACGAGTTTTGAAGTATAACGAAAAAATCCTAGAATATTTTTTAATTAATTAAAACGCAGATAAATCTCATAGAGTATTTCTGAGTTGTTGATGAATGCTTTGAGAATCTTGGGAGAATATCTGAATAAATGTTGAACGTTAAAGAATTACCAGAAATACTTAGAATACATCTGAACTAATTGAGGACCACTGAAATCTCTATGCGAATTTGTTGAATACAATAAAATTCTGAAAACATGTCTGGGAACATGGAAAATGTTGATGATAACGAAAATTTCTAGTAACTTTCTGAACTTATTCAAGATCACAAAGAACTATTGGACTGTTTCTGAATTGCGGTTCAATTCCTTAGGAACTCTGAATGAAATTTTGGATAAATTGGAAATGCTGATGATCCTAGATTTTTTGTAAATTTATAGAGGATATAAAATAATGCTGAATTATTTTTTAAATTTTTGTTGAATACTTTGAGAATCACAGAAAAAAATTTAAGTATTTCTGAATTGTTGATGAATAATTTGGAATCCTGGGATAATGTCTGAATAAATTTTGAATACATACACATTATCAGAAATACCTAGAATATTTCTTAGCTTATTTAGTATCATCTGAGAGAATTTCTGAATTGTTGGTATGTCTGGAAGAATGTCTGGGCACGGATGGAATGTTAATGGAAACTAAGAATTTCCGATATATTTCTAAACTTATTGAGGATCACAAAGAAATCTTTGATTATTTCTGGAACTCTGGAAGAAATTTTGGACAAATTGGGAATGCAGTTGATAACGCGAAATTCCTAGAATATTTCTGAACTAATCGAAGATTTTAGGGAATTCTTCGATTGTGATCCTCAAATGATTCAGAAATATTCTAAGAATTTCTGGTTATCCTTCAACACTCAGATATTCTCTCAGAATTCCAAAGTATTCAATAAAAAAAAAAACAGAAAAATTCTTATAGATCTCTGCTGAATTAGTTTAGATTTTTTAAAGAAAATCGCGTTATCCTTCCAAATTTATACCGATGTTTTCTCAGATTCTTAAAATATTTAAAAACAATCGAAGAATTCCCTAAAATCTTCGATTAGTTCAGAAATATTCTAGGAATTTCGCGTTATCAACTGCATTCCCAATTTGTCCAAAATTTCTTCCAGAGTTCCAGAAATAATCAAAGATTTCTTTGTGATCCTCAATAAGTTTAGAAATATATCGGAAATTCTTAGTTTCCATTAACATTCCATCCGTGCCCAGACATTCTTCCAGACATACCAACAATTCAGAAATTCTCTCAGATGATACTAAATAAGCTAAGAAATATTCTAGGTATTTCTGATAATGTGTATGTATTCAAAATTTATTCAGACATTATCCCAGGATTCCAAATTATTCATCAACAATTCAGAAATACTTAAATTTTTTTCTGTGATTCTCAAAGTATTCAACAAAAATTTAAAAATAATTCAGCATTATTTTATATCCTCTATAAATTTACAAAAAAATCTAGGATCATCAGCATTTCCAATTTATCCAAAATTTCATTCAGAGTTCCTAAGGAATTGAACCGCAATTCAGAAACAGTCCAATAGTTCTTTGTGATCTTGAATAAGTTCAGAAAGTTACTAGAAATTTTCGTTATCATCAACATTTTCCATGTTCCCAGACATGTTTTCAGAATTTTATTGTATTCAACAAATTCGCATAGAGATTTCAGTGGTCCTCAATTAGTTCAGATGTATTCTAAGTATTTCTGGTAATTCTTTAACGTTCAACATTTATTCAGATATTCTCCCAAGATTCTCAAAGCATTCATCAACAACTCAGAAATACTCTATGAGATTTATCTGCGTTTTAATTAATTAAAAAATATTCTAGGATTTTTTCGTTATACTTCAAAACTCGTATTCCTTTTAGACATTCGCTAAGAATTCCAAAGTGCTCATCAGCAATTGAAAAGTCATCTTGCAAATTCAAAAATAATCTTAGCGATCTCTGTAATCTTCGTTTTGTTCAGAATTCACATGAGAATCCCTCGTTATCTTTCCATATAAAAAAGTCTCTCAGATTCTCAAAGTATCCAACAACAATTTAATAATAATCCAGGAATTCTCTGAAATCCTTGGTAAGTTCAGATTTGTTCTAGGAATTGCTTGTTATCATCAGTATTCCTAATTTGTTTTTCTTCCAGAGTTCCAAAATATTGAACAACAATTCAGAAATAAACCAAGGGTTCTTTGTGATGCTTATTACATTCAGAAATATACCACAAAGTTTTCGTTATTCTGAACATTCCCTAAGCGCCCAGACATTATTTCAGAATTTCATAATAATTATTTATTAACAATTTAGATTTACACCTAGAGATCACTGTGTAACGTAATTAGTTTGAATATATTCTAGGAATTTCTCGTTATCATCAATATTCTAAATTTGTCTAGACATTTTCAAATAAAACCAAAGTGTTCAACTACAATTCAAATATACTCTCAGGGTTCTCTATAATCCTCAAAAGGGGCCTTTCTTAGACGAGTGGTTAACGTCCGCGGCTTCAAAGCAAAGCCATGCTGAAGGTGTCTTGGTTTGATTTCCGGTCAGTCTTTTCGTAATGGAAATTTCCTTGAATTCCCTGGGCAATGAGTATCATCGTACCTGTCAAACGATGTACGAATGCGAAAATGTAAACTTAGGCAAAGAAAGCTCTCAGTTAATAACTGTGGAAGTGCTCTTAGAACACTATGCTGAGTAGCCGGTTCTGCCCCAATGGGGACGTTAATGACAAGAAGAAGAAGAAGAGGAACAAAAATGTTAAAAAAAAATTCCTCTCAGCATTCTCGTTTTGTTCGGATATTCTCTCAGATTTCCTAAGTTTGTAAACACAATTCAGAAATATCGTTGAATATTTCTGCAATCCTTAATTAGTTCGGAAATATTCTTAGAATGTCTCATTATGATCAACATTCCAAATAAGTTCGGACATTCTCTCAGAAATCCAAAGTATTCATCAATATTTAAACAATAATCTCAAATATTAAAAAATATCCCTGGAATTCTTTGTTTTTATATTTTTTTTCTGAAATAACCTGAGAATCTAACATTATATATTTGTCTGAATTCCAAAGTATTGACCAACATTTCAGAGTTCCATGTGATTCTTAATTAGCTATGAAATATTCCGGATTTTTTTAACATCTTCCAATATTACCAAATGGCGCAGACATTCTGCCTGCTTCTCAGTTTAGTGTTCTTATGAGCACTTCCACAGTTATTAGCTGAGAGTTTTCTGTGCCAATTAACCATTTTTGCATTTGTGTATCGTGTGGCAGGTACGATGATACTATATGCCATGGAAGTCGAAAAAAATTCCAACCTGAAAAGATCCTAGACCGATGAGATTCGAAACCACGATCCTCAGCTTGGTCTTGCTGAATAGCTGCGCGATTAACGCTACGGCTATCTGGGCCACTCGTTATCATCAACAATCCCGATTTGCCTGGGCATTCTTTGGGAAATTCAAAGTATTACAAACAGTTCCGAGATTCTCCTACAGTTATTATACAGTTACCCTTGAAAATTCCTAATTTGTTGAAACATTCTCCCAGGATTTTCAAAGTAAATTGTTGATCTTAAAAATAATCTTGCAAATTCAATTTCTGTACTATCAAGTAAGTTGAGAAACAACCTAGGAATCTACAAGTTATTTTCTGAATTGCTAGTAAATAATTTAAAATTCTGCAAAAATGTCTGGGCACTTATGGAATGTTGCCGATAACGAAACATTTCCAGTATATTTCTGGACTTATTGAGGATCACAAAGTACTCTTTGTTTGCATTCCCAATTTGTCCAAAATTTCTTCCAGAGAGTAGTGCTTCGTGAAGCCCAAGCAGGACAGTTCGGTTTTGCGTCGTCCGATAGATTTAACTCACGGTTTCGCGCATGTTTTCGTCGCCGGAGATTTTTTTTTTCCTGTTTTGGAGCGTCTTGCTGGGTAGTGCTTCGTGAAGCCCAAGCAGGACAGTTTTTACATTCAGAAATGGAATTGTGAAAAGTGAAAAATGAAAAAGTGATTTGTTTGATTTGTGTCCTCAGTACTGTTGGTTTTTGGCTGCCCTAAGTTCACCGAACCATCCGGAAGTGACAGGCAGCACATAATTTTAGAGAATCAATCCGGTGAGTTTGTTCCAGTATGATACTTTTTCTTTTGTGAGCCTTCCGGATCGTTTTTGTCCGCGTCGTGGAACTTCTGATCGTTTCTTGAACGGAAAATGTTGTTTTCGGAGTTTGATAATTATGTTCAGATTGCGCATTCTGTCCGGGCGGGTGTTACGCAACTAACAATCGGTTGTGGATGCTTTTTAACCGTTCGATGACCCTGGAGGGATCGATTCTGCTTTTCGTATAATTTTGAGCAGAAAAACCGACTGTGTTATCCTAGAGTGTTTAGTTCGAACGCGCTTCCTTTCGTTTTTCGATTATCTAAAAATACAGTACCACCCAGTACAGTTTTTCAATAGGCGTGATTTTTTTTTACGCGTTTCGTTATTTTATACAATCCGATGACCCTGGAGGGATCGGTTTTGCTTTTTACTGGTTATTGAGCAAAAATATTACTGCACAACCGACAAGCATTTCGCGAAATACTATTTATACTATAAATAAGCTATTGTTTTCTCTTTTGATTGCCGGCATTCAAAAGATTAACTTGAAAACGCTTAAACAACAAATATTTATGGTCTATCGCCAGCTTTCTAGGCGAATCCTGACAATATACCTTCCCCAACCTCCAACTCCGTAGCACTTATGAGGGTGTCGCTGAGTCGGTGGCCTCTCATTAAGTAAGTGCTACATCAACATTTCCTTCCCCTATCCCAAGTTACGGTAAAGATGGGCGTGGCCGGGAATAGCGATATTCATGCTTTTAGTATTCTTGTTTATGATTTGAACAAGGTATACTCCCCTGCCTTGTTCTTGAAAGTAGTCAGGATGAGATTATTAAAAAGAAACATGAATGTTGCTAGTATCCAATCTACGAAGTATACCGTAACTACGCTAACGCTAACGCTAACGCTAACGCTAACGCTATCACAAAGTACTCTTTGTTTGCATTCCCAATTTGTCCAAAATTTCTTCCAGAGTTCCAGAAATAAGAACTCTGGAAGAAATTTTGGACAAATTGGGAATGCAGTTGATATCGCGAAATTCCTAGAATATTTCTGAACTAATCGAAGATTTTAGGGAATTCTTAGATTGTTTTTAAATATTTTAAGAATCTGAGAAAACATCGGGATAAATTTGAAAGGATAATGAGATTTTCTTTAAAAAAAAAACTAAACTAATTCAGCAGAGATCTATAAGAATTTTTCTGTTTTTTTTTTTTTTTATTGAATACTTTGGAATTCTGAGAGAATGTCTGAGTGTTGAAGGATAGCCAGAAATTCTTAGAATATTTCTGAATCATTTGAGGATCACAGAGAACTAATTGTTGGAAAACGTCTGGACAAATTTGAAAAATAAACGAATAACGAGATTCCTAATTCGTTTCTTAAATCATTGAGGAATACAGAGTTCTTCAAGATAACCTTTGAGTTCGCAAGATTGTAATTAAATTGTTTGTGAATATTTCCGAATTCTGAGAGAATATATGAAAATGATTTGAATGTTGAAGGATAACGAGAAAATCTTACGATATATCTGAACAAATTAGGATTACAGAGATCTTTGGGAATATTTCTTAGTTGCTGATGAATACTTTGGAATTTAAAGAGAATATCTGAATAAAATTTAAAGTGATAAAAGATTACCAAAAAATTTAGAATGTATCTGATTCATTTGAGCCTTACAGAGAGCAACAAAATTACTTCTGAATTGTTGGTATATAGTTTGGAATTTTGAAACAATGTCTTAATAAATTGAGAATGTTGAATTCCCCTGGAATTTCTTGGAAAATTTCTGAATCAATTGAGGATAACAAAGATCTCTTAGGCTTCAAATAATTTTTGGAAAATATTTTGAAATTATGAGAAAATTTGTGGACAAACGTTAAACTAATTGAGCAACACAGAGATCTGTGAGAGTATTTCTAAATTATTTTTGAATACTTTGGAATTCTGAAAGGACATCTGAACGAATTTCAAATTTTAAAGTAATATCATGAATTCCTAGAATATTGCTTAAATAATTGAAGATCAGAGAACTATAAGAATATTTTGGTATTTTCAAGATTGTTTTTTTTTTTTTTTCGAGAGAATGCGTAAACAAAATTAGTATTAAGAAGGATAACGAGAAACTTCCAAGATATATCAAAACAAATTGAGGCATTATAAAATATGTTTTATTCAATTGAGTATCACAGTGTTCTCTGAGGGTATATATGATTTTTAGAAAAATACTTTGAAATTATGAGAAAATGTATGAACAAATTGGGAATGTGGAAGGATGTCCGGAAATTTCTAGAATTTATTTCAAAAGAATTGAGGATCACATAGACCTTTGAGAGTATTTATGAATTGTTGGTAGTTTCTTTGTTTTACTGATAGAATATCTGGTCAATTTGGGAAAGTTGCAAATAACTAGATGGTCAAAGAGACTCTGACAGACTTTCTAAATTGTTGGTAAATACGTTGGAGGAATATAGAGGAAATGTTTGAACAAATTAGGACTGTTGAAGGAATACTTAAAATATTTCTGAACTAATTGAGATTTATAGAGACTTCTTAAATTATTTCTGATTTATTGATGAATAGCTTGAAATTCTGAAAGAATGTCGGAACATATTTGCAATGATGATGGATGATGAGATATTCTTAGTTTATTTTTAAAATTATTGAGAATCAAAGAGAACTTATCTGTAAGTTATAAAAATTCCATCCATCCATCTGAAAATTCCAAATTATTCTTATAGCTCTCTGTGATCCTCAATTAGTTAAGCATTATTCTAGAAATTCATTTTAATCCTTCAAAATTTCAAATTTGTTCAGACATTCGCTCATAATTCCAAAGTATTCACAGTTCTCTGTGTTGCACAATAAGTTTAACATTTGTCCACAAATTCTCTCATAATCTCAAAATATTTGACCACAAATATTTATAGCCTCAGAGATCTCTATTATCCTCAATTGGTTCAGAAACATTTCAAGAATTTCCAGGAGAAATCAACATTTTCTAATTATTCAGACATTGTTTCAAAATTCCAAACTATATATCAACAATTCAGAAGTAATTTTGTTGCTTTCTGTAAGCCTAAAATAAATCAGATACATTCTAAAATTTTTTGGTTATCCTTTCACACTTAGTTGATGAAACAACTAAGAAATATTCTCAGAGATCTGTGTGATCCTTATTTGTTCAGATATATCCTAGGAATATATAGTTATCCTTCGACATTCAAATCATTTTCAAACATTCCCTCAGAATTCGGAAACATTCGCAAACAATTCAGATATAATCCTTGAGAATTCAAAGGTTATCTTGAAGAACTCTGTAATCCTCAATGATTTCGAAAACAAATTAGTAATCTCGTTATTCGTTTATTTTCTAAATTTGTCAAGTCATTTTCTGAGAATTTTTATATATTCACCAATAATTCATAAGTAATATTTTAGTTCTCTGTAGTCCTAAAATGGTTCAGAAATATTGTAGAAATTTCTGGTTATCCTTCGACACTCCAAATTTATTCAGACATTCTCTCAGAATTCCAAGGTATTCAACAATAATTCATAAAAACTCAAAAATCTCTGATCAATTAGCCCAGATTTTTTTTTTTGAATTTTTCGTTATTCTCCAAATTTATTCCGACGTTTTCTCAGATTCTCAAAGTATTCAATAATAATCTAAAAAATCTAGGAATTTCTCGTTATCATCTGCATTCCCAATTTGTACAAAATTCCTTCCAGAGTTTCTTAGTTATTCAACAACAATTCAGAAATAATCAAAGAGTTCTTTAAGTTCCTCAATAAGTTCAGAAACATACTGTGAATTTTTCAGCAACATTCCATAAGTGTCCAAACATTTGTGCATAATTTTAAATTATTTGCTAACAAATTAGAAAATAACTCGGAGATTTCTGTAGTCCTAATTCAGCTTAGAAATATTTTAGGTAATTCTCTAATTAGTTCCAAATTAACATACGAATCTCTAGTTATCCGTCCAGACATTCTTCAAGAATTACAAAATATTAGCATAGCATAGCATAGCATAGACTGACTGTACATGTCAATGGTTGCTACTCCGTGATTGATCGGAACTGGTAAGAATTGCACTACGATCCAAATGAATAAGGGATGGGAGTTTCCGCTTACTCTCGAAGTGCAATTTTAGCAGATCTAATATTATTGATCAATAACGGCGCCGGCCAAGTCCTTACAGTCAGTTGGGATGGGGAAGGAATGTTAGGGTGTAATGATTGTTGCTTCTAGAGACCGAGAATACCTCTGCATCTCCACAATCACCACGGGAAGGGTGTTTATTAGTGAGGGAGGAAAAGATCTGGGAGTCACCTCTGGTCGGTGATGCGATCCATGGACAAGGGGGAAATATACGACTTATATTTAAAGCTAGTTTTGTATTTTTGTCTCGAGAAGTTTTTGGTAGAAGCTTTTAAAAATACGTCAACATCTGTAATGTCGAACAATTCAAAAGACGTTTTTAAAAATGACGAAAACTGAAAATTACATGTATAAATTTTAAATTATATGAAACAGGAATAACGCCGACACTTGTAGTGACGAACCATACATAGTTTGTTTGAAAATGACATATGAGTATTACTGTGCATTTTGTCTCGATATGGTAGAAGTTTTAAAAAATACGTCAACATTCACAATGTCGAACAATTCAAAAGATAATTTTTATTAATGTCAAAAAGAGAAAAATATATGTATATTGAAATTGTATAAAAAAAAAGCATAATGCCGACACTTATAGTGACGAACCATACAAAGTTTGATTTAATATTACATAAAAGTTACGCTTTCAAGAAAAAATGTGGTATCAGAAGCATGAAACGAACTCACCAGTTGGTAATCCATTCTCGACTGAACACAAAACTGACACTAACAGCAAAACTTCTTGGCGTACCGAAAACAAACCGTCTTGCTTGGGCCTTCTCAAATACCTACCCAGCAAGACGCTCCAAATCGAGGAAAAAAAAAAAAAAAATCTCCGGCGACGAAAACACGTGCGAAATCGTGAGTAAAATCTTTCGGACGACGCAAAACCGAACTGTCCTGCTTGGGCCTCACGAAGCACTACCCAGCAAAACGCTCCAAAACAGGGAAGAAAAAAAAAAAAAAAAATTCACCGGCGACGAAAACGCGCGAAATCGTGAGTAAAATCTATCGGCCGACGCAAACCCGAACTGTCCTGCTGGGGCCTCACGAAGCACTACCCAGCAAGACGCTCCAAAACAGGGAAAAAAAAAAAAAATTCTCCGGCGACGAAAACGCGCGAAATCAAGAGTAAAATCTATCGGACGACGCAACACCGAACTGTCCTGCTAGCACTACCCAGCAAGACGCTCCAAAACAGGGAAAAAAAAAATCTCCGGCGACGAAAACGCGCGAAATCATGAGTAAAATCTATCGGACGACGCAAAACCGAACTGTCCTGCTTGGGCCTCACGAAGCACTACCCAGCAAGACGCTCCAAAACAGGGAAAAAAAAAATTCTCCGGCGACGAAAACGCGCGAAATCATGAGTAAAATCTATCGGACGACGCAAAACCGAACTGTCCTGCTTGGGCCTCACGAAGCACTACCCAGCAAGACGCTCCAAAACAGGGGAAAAAAAAAATTCTCCGGCGACGAAAACGCGTGAAATCATGAGTAAAATCTATCGGACGACGCAAAACCGAACTGTCCTGCTTGGGCCTCACGAAGCACTACCCAGCAAGACGCTCCAAAACAGGGAAAAAAAAAATTCTCCGGCGACGAAAACGCGCGAAATCATGAGTAAAATCTATCGGACGACGCAAAACCGAACTGTCCTGCTTGGGCCTCACGAAGCACTACCCAGCAAGACGCTCCAAAACAGGGAAAAAAAAAAATTCTCCGGCGACGAAAACGCGCGAAATCATGAGTAAAATCTATCGGACGACGCAAAACCGAACTGTCCTGCTTGGGCCTCACGAAGCACTACCCAGCAAGACGCTCCAAAACAGGGGGAAAAAAAATTCACCGGCGACGAAAACGCGCGAAATCATGCGCAAAATCTATCGGACGACGCAAAACCGAACTGTCCTGCTTGGGCCTCACGAAGCACTACCCAGCAAGACGCTCCAAAACAGGGAAGAAAAAAAAAATTCACCGGCGACGAAAACGCGCGAAATCATGCGCAAAATCTATCGGACGACGCAAAACCGAACTGTCCTGCTTGGGCCTCACGAAGCACTACCCAGCAAGACGCTCCAAAACAGGGGGAAAAAAAATTCACCGGCGACGAAAACGCGCGAAATCATGCGCAAAATCTATCGGACGACGCAAAACCGAACTGTCCTGCTTGGGCCTCACGAAGCACTACCCAGCAAGACGCTCCAAAACAGGGAAAAAAAAAATTCTCCGGCGACGAAAACGCGCGAAATCATGAGTAAAATCTATCGGACGACGCAAAACCGAACTGTCCTGCTTGGGCCTCACGAAGCACTACCCAGCAAGACGCTCCAAAACAGGGGGAAAAAAAATTCACCGGCGACGAAAACGCGCGAAATCATGCGCAAAATCTATCGGACGACGCAAAACCGAACTGTCCTGCTTGGGCCTCACGAAGCACTACCCAGCAAGACGCTCCAAAACAGGGAAGAAAAAAAAAATTCACCGGCGACGAAAACGCGCGAAATCATGCGCAAAATCTATCGGACGACGCAAAACCGAACTGTCCTGCTTGGGCCTCACGAAGCACTACCCAGCAAGACGCTCCAAAACAGGGGGAAAAAAAATTCACCGGCGACGAAAACGCGCGAAATCATGCGCAAAATCTATCGGACGACGCAAAACCGAACTGTCCTGCTTGGGCCTCACGAAGCACTACCCAGCAAGACGCTCCAAAACAGGGAAGAAAAAAAAAAAAAAAAAAAAAAAAATTCACCGGCGACGAAAACGCGCGAAATTATGCGCAAAATCTATCGGACGACGCAAAACCGAACTGTCCTGCTTGGGCCTCACGAAGCACTACCCAGCAAGACGCTCCAAAACAGGGGGAAAAAAAAAATTCACCGGCGACGAAAACGCGCGAAATCATGCGCAAAATCTATCGGACGACGCAAAACCGAACTGTCCTGCTTGGGCCTCACGAAGCACTACCCAGCAAGACGCTCCAAAACAGGGGAAAAAAAAAATTCTCCGGCGACGAAAACGCGCGAAATCAAGAGTAAAATCTATCGGACGACGCAACACCGAACTGTCCTGCTTGGGCCTCACGAAGCACTACCCAGCAAGACGCTCCAAAACAGGGGAAAAAAAAAAAAAATTCTCCGGCGACGAAAACGCGCGAAATCAAGAGTAAAATCTATCGGACGACGCAACACCGAACTGTCCTGCTTGGGCCTCACGAAGCACTACCCAGCAAGACGCTCCAAAACATCTTCAAGAATTACAAAATATTCACAAATAACTCAGAAAAAAGCATATAGTACTCTATAATCCTCAAATGGTTCAGAAATATTCTAGGAACTTCTGATTACTCTTCAACATTTCAAATTTGTCCCGTTGTACTCTCAGAATTCAATGTATTCAACAACAATTCAAAAACAAACCGTCATCATGCCACATTTGTCTAAGCATTTTTTAATATCTTCAAAATATTTACCAACAATTCAGAAATAATCTTTTAATTCTGTGCGATCCTTAATACGTTAAGGAATATTCTAGGAATTTCTCGTTATCATCAGCATTCCCAATTTGTACAAAACTTCTTCCAGAGTTCCAAAGTATTGATCAACAATTCAGAAATAATCAAAGAGTTCTTTGTGATCTTCACTAAATTCAAGAATATACTACAATTTTCTCGTTATTTTCAACATTCCCTAACAGCAACATCCATGTGGATATGTGCCTATACATTCTTTCAGAATTTCAAAGTACTCACCAAAGATTTAGATGCACTTTTAGGCATCTCTGTTGTACGCAATTTGTTTGAATATATTCTAGGAATTTCTCGTTATCATCAACATTCTCAATTTATCTAGGCATTTTCACATAATCCGAAAATATCAAACTACAATTCGTATATACCCTCAGGGTTCTCCTCAATAGGATCTGAAATTTTCCTTCAATATTCCCATTTTGTCCGGATATTCTCTCAGATTTTCAAATTACCAACAATTTAGAAATATCCTTGAACATTTCTGCAATCCTTAATTAGTTCAGAAATATTCTTGGAAAGTCTCGTTATGTTCAACATTTCAAATAAGTTCAGACATTCAGAACTCCAAGAGAACTTGAAGTTCTCTGTAATCTTTCATGTGTTTAGAAACAACTCAAGAATCATGTTATCCGTAAATATTCCAAATTTGTCCATACATTCTCGAAGCATTCCAATATATTCACCAATATTTCAGAAGTAATCTTATAGTTCTGTGTAGTCTTCCAATTATTTAGAAATATGCTGGAAATTTCTGGTCATCCTTCAACACTTCAAATTATTCAGACATTCTCCCAGAATTCTGAAGTAATCAACAACGATTCAGAAATATTCTCATAGATTTCTGCTCAATCAGCTCGGATTTCTTGGGAAATTCTGATTATCCTTCAATATACCAATTTTTTTTCAGACGTTATCTCTGATTCTCAAAGTATCCAACAACAATTTAATAATAATTTTAAAATTCTCAAAAATCTTCGATCAGTTTAGAAATTTTCTAAAAATTTCTCGTTATCATCTGCATTTCCAGTTTGTCCAAAAAATGCCTAAGTTATTAAACAACAATTCAATAATAACCAAAGTGTTCTTTGTGATCCTCAATAAGTTCAGAAATATACCGGAAATTTTTAATTACCATTAGAGATCCATAAGTGCCCAGACATTCTTGCAGATATACCAACAATTCAGAAATTCTCTCAGAGAGTTATGTGATACTAAATAAGCTAAGAAGTATTCTAGGTATTTCTAAAAATGCTTATATATTCCAAATTTATTCAGACATTCTCCCAGGATTCCAAATTATTCATCAACAATTCGGAAATACTTTAATTTATTTCTATGATCATCAAAGTACTCAACAAAAATTTAAAAATAATTCAGCATTATCTGAAATCCTCTATAAATTTACAAATAGTCTAGGATCATCAACATTTCCAAATTGTCCAAAATTTCATTCAGAGTTCCTAAGGAATTGACCAGCAATTCAGAAACAGTCCAAGAGTTCTTTGTAATCTTGAATAACTTCAGAAAGATACTAGAAATTT
Organism: Aedes aegypti; assembly: GCF_002204515.2. Classification (NCBI taxonomy): domain Eukaryota; kingdom Metazoa; phylum Arthropoda; class Insecta; order Diptera; family Culicidae; genus Aedes; species Aedes aegypti. The sequence goes on from NC_035108.1 coordinate 149,351,870, forward strand.
CTCGTCATCATCAGCATTTCCCATGTTCCCAGACATGTTTTCAGAATTACAATGTATTCAACAACAATTCCAAAATTCGCTTAGAGGTTTCTGTGGTCCTCAATTAGTTCAGATATATTCTAAGTATTTCTGGTAATCCCTTAAGGTCCCCAAATTTATTCAGATATTCTCTAAGGACTCTCAAAGCATTCATCAACAACTCCGAAAAACTCTATGAGGATTTTCTTCGTTTAAATTAATTAAAAAATATTTTAGGATTTTTTCGTTATACTTCAATACTCCTAGTGCTTTTAGATATCCTCTCAGAATTCCAAGGTATTCATCAACAATTGAAAAATCATCTTGCAAATTCAAAAATAATCTTAGCAATCTTTGTTATTTTCAATGAGTTCAGAATCCACATGAGAATCCCTCGTTATCTTTCCGTATAACTTTTTTTTCCAGACGTCAGATACTCAAAGTATCCAACAACAATTTAATAATAATCCAGAAATTCTCTGAAATCCTTGGTGAGTTCAGATAAGTTCTAGGAATTGCTTGTTATCATCAGCATTTGTTTTTCTTCCAGGATTCAAAAATATTGAGCAACAATTCTAAAATAATCCAAGAGTTCTTTGTGATGCTTAATACATTCATAAATATACTACAAAGTTTTTGTTATTCTGAACATTCCCTAATTGCCCAGACATTATTTCAGAATTTTATAATAATTATTCATTAACAATTTAGATATACTCTAAGAGATCACTGTGTAACGTGATTAGTTTGAATATATTCTAGGAATTTCTCGTTATCATCAATATTCTAAATTTGTCTAGACATTTTCGCATAAAACCAAAGTGTTCAACTACAATTCAAATATACACTCAGGGTTCTCTAAAATCCTCAATAGGAACAGAAATGTTCAAAACAATTACCTCTCAGCATTCCCATTTTGTACGGATATTCTCTCAGATTGCTAAAGTTTGTAAACACAATTCAGAAATATGCTTGAACATTTCTGCAATCCTTGATTGGTTAAGAAATATTCTTAGAATATCTCGTTATGTACAACTTTTCAAATAATTTCAGACATTCTCTCAGAATTCCAAAGTATTTATCAACATTTGAACAATCATCTTAAATATTCGAAAATATCCCTGGAATTCTTTGTTTTTATATTTTGTTCTGAAATAACCTAAGAATCTAACATTTTAAATTTGTCTGAATTTCAAAGTATTTACCAACAATTCATAAATACTCAAAGATCTATGTGGTTCTCAATTAGCTTAAACATATTCTGGATTTTTTTTAATATCTTTCAACTTTACCAAATGGCGCAGACATTCTCCCATAATTTTAAGGTATTTACCAACATTTCAGAATTACGCATCCTTAATAATTTCAGAAATATTCTATGAATTTCTGGTTATGTTTCGACATTCTCATTTTTTCAGACGTTCTCTCAATCCTCCAAAGTATTTACGAACAATCCAAAATCAATATTGCATGTTTGTACATAATTTTAAAGTTTCATGTAATCCTCAACTAGCTAAGAAATATCCTAGGAATCTCTTGAATCCGCGATAATTCAAAATTTGTACAGGCATTCTTCATGAATTCCAAAATATTCACTTAAAATTCAGAAATAATCTTTGCATTTTCTGTGATTTTCATTTAGTTTATAAATATTCTAAATAATTCATGTTATTTTTCAACATTAACGATTAGTCCAGAGCGAGAGTTACAAATTATTTGTCAACAATTTAGAAAAAAAAATTCAGAAATATTTTGAGAAGTTCTCGTTATTCTTATCAGAGTATTTACCAACTTTTCATAAAAGATCTTAGAGGTCTATGTTAACCTTCAGGTTACCCTTCAACATTTCCAATTTGTCCAGACATTCTCTCATAATTTCAATGTATTTTCCAACAATTCAGAAATACTCTCAGGGATCTTGGTGATCTTCAAATGGTTCAGAAATATTCGTTATCCTTCAACATTCTCAATTGAAACATTATCTCAAATCCCCAAATTATTCAACAGCAATTGAAAAAATGTTGATAATGCAAAAATAATTTTATTTTTCTCTGAGATCGTCAAGAAGCAATTTTTCGTTATCATCAACAATCCCGATTTGCCTGGGCATTCTTTGGGAATTTCAAAGTATTACAAACAATTCAGAAATTCTCCTATAGATGTCTATGGTGCTCAATAAGTTGAGCAATATTCCGGTTATTTCTGGTTATCTTTGAAAATTCCTAATTCGTTGAAACATTCTCCCAGGATTTCCAAAGTAAATTGTTGATCTTAAAAATAATCTTGCAAATTCAATTTCTGTACTCCTAAATTAGTTGAGAAACAACCTAGGAATCTCTTGTTAATCGTTAACATTCCAAAAATGTCCAGACATTCTCTCAGAATACCAAAATATTCAACAACAATTCTGAAATAATTTACATATTCTCTGTGATTCTCAATTAGTTGACAAATTTTCAAGAAATTTCTCGTTGCTATCAACACTTCCAAATTGCTCAGACAATCTATAAGAATTTTAAATTAATCACCATATATTCAGAAATAAAATAAATAATCATTAACTGATTATCTCTAGGAAAAAAAGCTTTCAGCCGTTGTTTATCCGTCTTTATATTTTGAAAGACTTTCAGAGAGAATATTTTCGTGATCTATGATCGATTTAGATATATTCCAGGAATTTGTCGTTACCTGACTACATCCATTTTTTTTTTTTTTTTTTTGAGACTTTCTCTAAGAATACCAGGTATTCAACAACAATTCAAACATATTTTTAGAATTCTTGGCGATCCTCAGGATTTCTTGTCATTATCCGCATTCCCATTTTGTGCAGAAATTATCATAGAATCCAAAAGTATTAACCAACGATTCAGAAATATTCGAAGAGTTTAATGTGCTCTTCATTTGGTTACGAACTAATCTATCAATTTCTGGTTATTCTTTAACATTCCCAATTCATTCTGAAATTCTCTCAGTATTCCAGAGTATTCATCAACAAATATGAAACATTAAAAAAAAATCAAAACTGACCTAAAAGTTCTCTGTAATCCTCAATTAGTTCAGAAATAACCTAAGAATCCCTCGTTATGCGTCATCATTCCAAATTAGTCCACACATTTTTTGCAGAATTCGAAACTATTCACCAATGAATCGAAAATAAGTATTGAGAAACAACCTAGAAATATATTGTCACATATATTGAGGTATTCGGTAACCAAATCCCGCGTGTGTGTAAATGAAATTGATAAATATGGGTTGTGAGAAGCGTAGGGCAAATATGATCTGAACATCGATGTTACTGAATCGATTCAAATTCAACATGTCGAATCGATTGACCGATGTTTGATTCTTAAATACGACCAAAAGCAATTACGCTCGATTTCTTAATTCTTTCCATTGAATAACGATTGGAATAAAAAAATATATATGGAACACTTACAGGCTAATTCTAAACTAAGTTAATGATTTATCAAGTCATTAAAAAATACTTACCAATTTCTTCCTCTTGAATCTAAATAAGAAATCAAATGAAGAAAATCGATTCAATCGATCTTTTGTGCCCCCAACATCGATAAAAAATGGATTTTCGGAACATCTATTCAAAATCACCGAAATTTTAGAAAACTTCAAAATAATCATATAGTGCTATGTGAAGTTCAAAGCTTTTCTTCCCTTTCTTATTATCCTCCAACATTGAAATATGTCCACAAATTCTCTCAGATTTTCTTAGCAGTTGCCAATATTTCAGAAATACTCAACGAAATCTGCTTTGAAAAATCAGAACAAATTGAGGTTAAGAAATATCACATTTTTCCAAAATGTCCAGGCAATCTCCCAGAATAGCAAAGCATTCACCAACAATGCAAAAATAATCTGGTTGCCCACAAATTGTTTTTGTTTTTTTTATCAAACGTTTTGCAATACTTCTTACAATTTATTTGATACTATTGAAATGGAAAACTAGCCTATATGATTTCAAAACCATGTAGATCTATCGATTTTGATCTACAAAATATGGTTCATATCTATGCTATATAGTTCGTCGGAGATAACAATTCTCAAAAACTCATATCAATGACTATAGAGAAATTGACTGAAAATTATGATATTTTGCCCCACTGTGACAGGCTACCAAGGTCGTTCAGCCTAAAGTAAGTTATTTCAGTTCCTTGAGTAATTGTTTTGTTAATGTCCACCCGATTATGGCATTCTTATATTTTCCGTTATTTGAATTACACGTAATTACAATACTCCCCATAGCGGTACTTGGATGAGCTCACTACTACCAAGAAATTTTGAATTTGAAAGCTGGCTATGTTAATCCCAACGGAAAAGCCTCCAGTTTCGCCTTAATGGGTGGGATTATGAATATGTTGACATTTAATTTAAATTATCACCTATATGGATTCGCATTATGCGTTTTACACAGTGTATTCTGTGCTCTTTCGCCTTTGGCGACTTCAAATAGATACCGATCTGGTTTTTTCGTTGCTGGTCTTTTTCGTGCTGAGATTGCAAAAAGCTTAATCCTGCCTAGTTTGGGTAGTGGCTACGGTTAGGTTAGCTCAGATCAATCTTCAGCATAAAAGAACAGCAACGATCAATCTTTGCAGATTCATGCAAAATGGTGCAGCACAAGTGGCGCTGGTTCAAGAACCCTACTTTCGTAGAGGGAACTTCTATCTAGGTAACCTTGTGGAGCCAGTTTTTGCTACTTTCAGTAAACTTGAAATGGCAAACTCGCGCTCCATGCCCCGCGTATGCGTGCTCGTAAATAAAGCAATCGTTGCTACACTCATTTCTGAGTTAACTACCAGAGATGTATGTGCCGTCACAATCGATATTTCTGTTGGTGACCTCAACAGGAAATACGTCTATTGTTCGGTATATTTACCACATGATGAACCATCCCCAACGGATGACTTCAAACTAGAGTTACATATTTCTCAGGAGTAAATAAATGTACTGACGAGCCTCCAACCAAACCGTCTCTCAGCTCATCGGAATCCTAGTGTGCTGCGCTAGATGGAGGCTCACGAAAATTCTGAAAGCGCGCGCTAGGTGATGTGCTCTCGGGGAGACTCGTCACATGTGCTGCTCGGCGCTATGGCTAACCATCGGTATCCAAGTTGTGGAACAACTGCTTAGTAACGAAGAGTCTCTACAGTTATTTTCACCTCATCATGCAGGTGTCTAGATGGCCAACATGATATGATCGAAGACTCGCGATTCAAGAGTTACAATTTCGATCCTCGTTGAAAACTTTTGTAATCACTTCAATTATTGCGCTGAATTTGAAACATCACATGTGACGGAGCGCATGAGACCGCAGTGAGACACATCTCTAGAAAAATGAGGCGCACCAAAAAAGGTCTCACGATGTACAGTGCTCCCGTGCGCTTGCAAGCAATGAGGCTCCTGCACCTAAGGCTACAGCACGTGCACAGTAACTCTACTTCAAACGAGTTGTCGTACACTGCGTAACAAAAGGCCTTCCGCTGATTGTGGGCAGTGATGCAATCGTCCAACCTTCATGGTTTCTAATAGAGAAGAAGTGTTAGACATAACGCTCTGCTCAAATAGAATCAGTCACGAGTTGACGAATTGGCATGTATCAGATGAGGAATTATTATCTGATCATCGCTACATCTTCTTTGAACATTCAAATGTAACTGCGCAGACTTTGCGTTTTAGGAATCCCCGGTCAACAAACTGGGAACTCTATAAATAATAGGTTGCGACCAAATTCATGGATATTCTCCGTCCATTGAAAATCCAAGTGATCTGGATGATGCCGTTGATACTACAACATCCTACATTATGGAAGCTTTTGAAGAAGCATGTCCTCTGCGGTCTGTAAAGACTACAAGAGGGACCCCATGGTGGAATTCCGATCTGACTAGACTCAGGAAACAATGTAGAAGGAGTTGGATCAGACGCCGTTCAGCTGGATCAGAGTCGTTCAAGTCGGCTCGCAAGGCTTACAAGAAAGATCTGGAAAAACCTTTGTACAAATGTTTCCAGTTTGAGTGAAGTCAGTTGGCTGAACAAAATCCTTGCAAAATCTAAAGATTTCCAAGTGAACGAAATTCGCTTACCTAATGGTGACTTTACTTCTTCCGATGAAGAAGTTTTAGAATGTTTATTCAATACACACTTCTCCAGCTGTGTGGACATAGCATCTACGGATGAACCAAATGTCTTTTCATGTAGTTACGAGTCTCTGGCCTTGGCTCGCAGTATCGTAACTGAGCAATTCTCGCTGAAACCAGGCCGCCATCGGCACCCATCGTTAGAATTCCAATTTTATGTCTCTGATCGCTAGCTTTCGATAAAACTTAAGGGTGGTCCTTTTTGTTTTCTCAAATTGGTGGACCCCTCGTACGCCAGCTAGCTAAACAGTTTGCAAAAAAGCCCATTTTTTGATAAATCTTGGGTATTTCTTCACGTGATATGTCTCATATTTCCCTTGGAACACATACCAAACTTAATGGCATCGTATAGAGAAAGGATATAGCTTTCATTTGAAGTTAAAAAAAATCCGGCGGCCATTTTGAATTTGGCCGCCATCTTGAATTTTGTTAGAAAAATCGTTTTTTCACCATTAGCGCACCGCTCGTTTTGAATTCGGAGATCACCATCAGAAAGCTGAGGAAAAATTGCGTAAGATAGGCTACAGAAACTAGGTGTGCAATGGTATTTACCCTATGAAATGAACGATTTTCTAAAACATGTTCCACGATTTTGACGTATATGGCGAGTGCAATCAATGTAAACATCATTTTTTGTACAACAAAGATACAAGTTTTCAATAGTTGGTGTATTTTTCGAGTCAGATGAAGAATAGGAATATTATTTTGAGTGAAAAAATCTGGCGGCCATCTTGGATTTTGACGCCATCTTGGTTTTAAGTAGTAGAATGAGTTTTCACCTTGATAACACTCAACATGTTGAATTTTAATGCCACCGTTACACTTACTATTCTTCGTGTTCTTCTTTTTCCTGACGTTACGTCCCTACTGGAATAGAGCCAGCCCCTAAGCTTCAAAAATAAATTAACAAGTAGAATTTTTTAACGCTTATTTGCCACCTGAATGATTGTTCTGCATATCTGCGAGTTGAAAAATAGCATTAATTCTTTCATTTATTTGGTCTAAAACCATTGATAGAAATGAACAATCTGTTGAACAGCTAAAATAAGATAAGAAATAAAGAATCTGTTTGTTTTTTAACGGAGATCTTTAATTAATTAAACATGAAGAGCGCTGAGATGGTAAAAAATCATTCTACTGCTAAAAACTAAGATGGCGTCGAAATCCAAGATGGCCACCAGATTTTCCAAACTCAAAATGATTCACCTGAGTTTCGGCATTACGTCCACATTAGAACAAAGCCTGCTTCTCACCTTTCAATTTCGCTATTTTTTACATGCATGTTGGGTGTTAGTAAAAACAATACTTTATGATTCAGAAAATCAAGGATTTTTTTTGCTTAAAAATTTAAGATTTCCATTCTAAATTAATGCACTTTTGGAAATGTTTTACGTTAAAACTACAGATATTACCACAATACTTACTAATGTCCCAACGCACAACTTATAAACTTCATTCGAAGACAAAAAAAGCATATGGTAAAAAAAAAATTGTTTATTTCAATCAATGTTTTTGGACGGTTTTTATTCATTAAATTTATTTATTCATTAAAACTGAATTCAAAGATATGTCGAAGAAATATTCTGTTATTAAAAATCGTATTATAAATGAAAATTCCTATTTAATAACCTGTATTTATAACTAATAAAGCTGAGTATCAGGCTCGGTTCCACTAGGGACGTAACGTCAGGAAAATGAAGAATAATAAGAAGAAGAGTATACGTAACCTTGTTTTTATTGGTAACCTCTAAATTCGACATGCTGAGTGCTATCAAGGTGAAAAATTCATTCTACTAGTCAAAATCAAGATGGCGTCAAAATCCAAGATGGCCGCCAGATTTTATTACTCTAAATATTACTCCTATTCTTCATCTGATTCGAAAAATACACCAACTATTGAAAACTTGTATCTTTGTTGTACAAAAAATGATGTTTGCATTGATTGCACTCGCCATATACGTCAAAATCGTGGAACATGTTTTAGAAAATCGTTCATTTCATAGGGTAAATACCATTGCACACCTAGTTTCGGTAGCCTATCTTACGCAATTTTTCCTCAGCTTTCTGATGGTGATCTCAGAATTCAAAACGAGCGGTGCGCTAATGGTGAAAAAACGATTTTTCTAACAAAATTCAAGATGGCGGCCAAATTCAAAATGGCCGCCGGATTTTTTTTAACTTCAAATGAAAGCTATATCCTTTCTCTATACGATGCCATTAAGTTTGGTATGTGTTCCAAGGGAAATATGAGACATATCACGTGAAGAAATACCCAAGATTTATCAAAAAATGGGCTTTTTTGCAAACTGTTTAGCTAGCTGGCGTACGAGGGGTCCACCAATTTGAGAAAACAAAAAGGACCACCCTTAAGTTTTATCGAAAGCTAGCGATCAGTGACATAAAATTGGAATTCTAACGATGGGTGCCGATGGCGGCCTGGTTTCAGCGAGAATTGCTCAACTACTGAATCGATTCAATGGGCACTTAATAGTTTTGCTCCTTTCAAATCTCCAGGAGCGGATGGGATTTATCCTGTTCCGCTCCAAAAGGGATTTGAGTTTATCAAACATGTTTTGAAAAAGCTACATGTAAGCAGTTTTGCTACCGGGTACATTCCCAAATCCTGGCGTGATATTATTGTAAAGTTTATCCCAAAAGAAGGACGTGTGTCGTTTGAGGAAGCGAAGAGTTTTAGACCAATCGGTCTGACCTCTTTTCTTCTGAAATGTCTGGAACGCATTATCGATCATCACATCCGTGATGTTTATTTGGCAAACATGCCTCTTCATGTGAATCAACATGCGTACCAATCTGGAAAGTCCACAGTGACTCTTTTACACAAAGTTGTATACGATATAGAGAAAGCATTCGCTCAGAAGCAATCCTGCTTGGGTGTTTTCTTGGATATTGAGGGTGCCTTTGATAACGTGTCTTTCGATGCCATATTGGAAGCCGCACGAAACCATGGGCTACCTACAATGATTACCAATTGGATTCATCAAATGCTCAAAAACCGACATCTCTTCTCGACATTGCGTCAAGCAGCGATTCGAAAATTGAGTGTTTGCGGATGCCCCCAAGGAAGAGTCTTGTCACCACTTTTATGGAATCTCGTAGCAGATACGCTATTAAGGCAATTCAATAATAGCGGTTTTCCAACTTATGGATTTGCCGACGACTATCTAGCTCTGATAGTTGGTATGTGCATAAGCACCCTATTCGACCTGATGCAAAGTGCTCTTCAGGTAGTCGAGAGTTGGTGTCGCCAATATGGTCTTTCGGTTAACCCGAATAAAACATCTATTGTTCTTTTCATGGAAAGACGAAAACGCGATGGAATTCGACCTTTACGTCTTTTTGGCACTGAGATTAATGTGACTGATCAAGTAAAGTATGTCGGAGTCATTTTAGATTCCAAACTTTCATGGACACCTCACATTGATTTCAGAGTCAAAAAAGCTTGCATGGCCTTCGGTCAATGCCGGCGAACCTTTGGTAAAACTTGGGGCCTCAAACCCAAATATATCAAATGGATTTACACAACAGTTGTTCGACCAATATTGGCATATGGATGTCTTGTGTGGTGGAAAAAGGGCGAAGTGAGAACAATCCAATCAAAATTGGGCCATCTCCAAAGGATGTGCTTGATGGCGATGTCTGGTGCGTTCTCCACAACTCCCACAGCAGCGCTTGAGGCCATTTTCAACGTTGCGCCACTACGCATATATCTTAAACAAGAAGCACTTTCTTGCTCTTACCGTTTATGGGTACTGGATCTACTGGAGAAAAATCCAGTGAATCGTAGATCTACACAAACTTCGTTGTTTCCATTTTTGGTGAATTGGGACAAAATTATCCTTGCTCCAAGTGATCTCAGAATTGCTTGTCACTTTCCTTACAGGACATTAAGGTGATTATAAAAGGAAGCCAAACTGTGATTTTTCAAGTGCACAAGACGAGAGAATCTGACAACAGTTCGCGTTGAAAATCAATCAAATTGCTCGCTTGCTGGTGGGAACCATTGGGTTAGATTTTCAACGCGGAGCGCTGTTTGGTTCTCAAGTTTTGTGCTCTTGAAAATTTGAGGTGTGGCTTCGTTCTATAATCACCTTAACCACACAATTCCCTTCACGGGAAGAGTGGACGTCTGGCTATTTGGAAAGAAACATATCAAACAATATAGTATGTTACACTGATGGCTCCCTTCTTGAAAATAGAGCTGGTGCAGGAGTATATTCTCGTGAGTTAAGGCTGTATCAGTTTTACTGCACCGTTTTTCAAGCGGAAATATTAGCTCTCATGTGTGGAATGCAATCAGCACTTCAACAGCGCGTAATGGGTAAAGTCATATACTTCTGTTCAGATAGTCAAGCTGCTATAAAAGCTCTCGCTTCGGCCAACTCAAGGTCGAAGCTTGTTATCGCATGTCGAACTCAAATTGAGGCACTGAATTCAGTCAACTCTGTAAACCTTATATGGGTACCTGGCCATTCTTCCATCGCTGGAAATGAATTGGCTGATGAGCTAGCTCGCGATGGAGCATCGCATGACTTTATTGGCCCTGAGCCGGCTATTCCAATTTCGAAGTGCTGGGTGAAGCTTCAGATAAAATCTTGGGCGGCAACTCAGCACAAGCAATATTGGAATAGTTTGGAGTCATGTCGTCAAACAAAATTGTACATTACTGAGCCATCTCCAAGGGTGGCGAAGTATTTAACAAATCTGTCAAAGCAGAATTGCAGTCTCTTGGTCAGAGCGTTGACAGGCCACTGCCGACTCAACTATCACATGGCAAATATTCAGCGTGCTGACTCATTTGTGTGTGATAGTTGTAACGCCGATTATGGAACTTCGTATCACATGATATGTAACTGTCCAGTTTTTTGGCAAATGCGGTTCCAATTACTTGGTAAACACTTATTAAGTGAAACTGAATTCAGAAGCCTGAATCTTCAGGACATTCTGTTATTCTTAACTTGCTGTGGTAATGAGCTATAGGCTCTCTCTACGCTCATGCGTTTTGCAGTGCCCTTTTTAGGGCGCTGTTCGAACCCATTGTGGTATGGAGCTACATGCTCTCATTTCGCTTATGCGATCTTCCCTCTTCAAGGGACCCCACTCCTTGCTGTTGCGTTGAATCTACGCCGAATTTGGGTCGAGTTACATCGCGCTGCCGTCCGCCCGCCTGGTATTATACTATAGCGAATCGATTGATGATCGCTATGAGTATAACCGTCATCAACGCGCCAGTTCATGGTACCTTAAAGGTTAGGACTACAAAACGCCACGTCGATAATCGATTTTGCACTATTTCTGCGGAAGGTACTCACTGTACCCACATTTGCCAGCTCTATATTTAATGCGGCCAGGGATTGCAACAATAGCTGGATTTTTTTATTGGTGCAGCGGCTACCCCACTCCATTGCCCATGCATTAAAGTCGCCAGCTATACCTACTGGCTGCCGATTAGCTAGTTCGGCTATCATCCTGTCGACCAAGTGGGAAAATTCCCCAATCGACCACCTTGGGGGTGCGTAACAACTGCAATAGAACACGCCGTTGATTTTTGCTATCGCAAAACCTTCATTTGAGATAGAGACTACTTCTTGGATTGGGTATCGTCCTGTCGCTGTAGCTGTAGTGACCTATCCGCCACCCAGTTCCCGTTGTTGGCTGATATGCGCTTTGGGTCCGAGAGTAACACCACGTCAGTCTTGGTTTCCGAGACTGACTGCCAAAGCAACTGCTGGGCTACATCACAGTAGTTTAAATTTAACTGTGTTACTACCGTTTTGGCTGCTTTGGTACTCCGCTTGTGCCCGGACATTTGGGTCCGTTGTCTGCTCTGTCGACATATATTAGGCATTTAGCGATTTCCTTACAATCGCTTGCCCTATGGCCGCATTTTCAGCACATCTTGCTTCTGTCGGGACCATTGCAATTCCACGACTTATGACCCTTCTCGAAACACTTGAAGCAAAGTTCAGGAGGCTGTTGTATGCTCAGCCGGCAAACCGACTAGCCTACCTTGAGTATGCCCAAGTTCTTCGCTTTGTTGGCCTCTGCGACCGGCAGCCTGATCCCCGCCACCTGGGTGCCCTGCAATGAACACCTGAATGGTGGCGAGAGCTTAGGCACTGAGAGTCATTACAATGGAGGAAATGTCTTTGTAACCCTTCGTGAATACCAAGTCCCAACAAACTGTTTCATCGATTTTAATGCGACAAACGCTACTATCGGCTATGCAGAGAAATGAAAAATCATGGACAATAATTTTGTTCTTGGGATTATCACAAGACTGATATGGTGCTGTGTGACTACGACTATTATCAAGGTATTATGTCGAGAGCCAGGTTTATTTGCCGATCTACAACTTTCAACACATCCAGTTTATTTGTTTGCTTCGCGACAGTGTTCATCTAGGTCCTAGGAAGTAGTGCTACGATAGATAGGGGATACTTTCAAAGTGATGGATTAGTTCGTCTGCCTCGACAACTTACAGCAACGTTGGAAGTGAAATACGAAGGTGCATCATCTGGACTCCAGAAGAAACTGTGGTCAAAGCGGATTCACCCCTGCACCAAATGGGTTGTGCTACTTTTCCAAGAATGTAGTTTTCCAGAACGCCAGTTTTCCAAATGCCACTAAGTATTCCTAATATCTTTTTTCTGCGAATAGTCCATTGCTAATTTTTTTGGCGGTCATTATTATGATAAGTTCATAAGTATGAAATGATGAATGAATCGCAAAACTGATATGCAGCTTTAATGATTCGAGTAGCGATTATTTCGAATTATATTTTTCTCGGAAATCGGCACTACGTGTTTAGTTAAAAACAACCACAATATCGTCTTCTATTGATTTATTTTCACTGTTGTTTCTAGTTTACCATCCTGGCACAAAAGACTTGTCATACATCTTCCAATGGTTTTACATTACTTTTCGAGAAAACTGATAATTCGAGGAACTGGTATTCGGATTACAAGGGGATTCTGGGAAAAGTGACACAATTGGAGCGCAGCTGGCACCTTTGAAAAATGAGAAACAATTGTGATGTGCAATTGTTGACGCAGTTTTTTATAGTAATAACAATACAAAAATAAATGTATCAGGATTCTAAATCGAAACAATACTTATTGTCTCTTATATATCCAAAGCTACTATTCTATCTTGGATTCAGTAACAAATTCGTTCTAAATTATGTAATGTAACCAAGTTACCAGAATTATCCCATAACTTTCAAACCAACGATGACAACCATTTCATTTTCACGTGCCTCAGCTCTAAACGGGCTAGCCCATCGTACGCTTAAAATTGAATTAGAAATTGAGAAGAAAATTTGTCCGTTAATAACTCCTATCTAGAAAAAATACTCTCATCTTCATTGCTGCCATTACCAGCTGATAGAACGGCGACTCACGGGCTCCCCAGAGAAATTCTCCATTCGTGCCCTGAAGGGCTTTGCTTTAGCACCTTTTACCGTCCGAAAGAATGGATGCGATGTCCACCAGAGCAGAGGTGAGATGGCATCACAAAAATCCAGCAAAACAGAGCATCACAGAATAAATTGTTGGGTGTTTAGTATCTGCGAGGAACAATTAAATTTTACTCTTAGTTGGTTCGTTTTGAGGCTCATTTTCGGAGAAATTAAGGCACATTTAGCCGGAGGCGAGGGTGAGAAGTTTCAATTTTAATGAGACATGGAAATTTAATTCCGGATGGGTTCGGGTACAGGGTCTGCAAGGTAATTTGGAGCTTAGGCTGAATGATGGACATTTAATCACAAGACGTCTAAAGTATCCAAGCACGAAAATTGGCAAATTTTGCACCCAAGTAAAATAGAAACAAATGTAAAACTAAAATATCAGTTTTCTCTGTAATAATCGACAAATCGAAAATTATCAAAGTAAAATCGACGAAAAATACATATCCGAACGAAGAAAAGAGCAAAGTCGCGAGTGCAAGTTAAATTTCAGTTGGAAAATGGATTAAAAGTTAATAATTTAGAATTTAAAAAAGTGGAATTGATGTGAAAAAAATGATTGGCGACAGCATGCGCGGGGGAAGCGATTAGTGTATGAGTGAACGCGGTCTTAGTAGTAGTGGTAGTGAAACGTAGGATGGGTGGACGTGGTGTGGTGAGAGAGGTGAACGTGTGGAGAATTTTTGCTTGCGAGTCTTACCCATACCAACTGATTAAAGTGATCTTTCGGAAGCGGGAAAGAGAAGCGGGTATGAGCAAGATGACGGTACGATTAGAAAACTGGGCATGTACAGTGGTGTTCAATTGGAGTGTTGCAAATTTAATACAGTGCCCGTTCGATTTCAGCAACTCTACCGTTCGATCTTCATTTGGAGAAGCCCAGCAAGCGGGTACAGTTTCCGCATAGCAGAAGTGTTTTTTTGGCTTTCGGTTCGTCGGAATGGAAGTTTTTTTTTCGGTTTTCGGGCAGTGCAGTTTGAGAAGCCCAACAAGTGGATTTGATTTTCGTATCGCTTTATCGGAGGAGTGGAAGTTGTTTTTTTTTCTCGGTTTTTGAACAGTTTCGCATAAATGATACTTTATAGCTAACGGTGAAATAGTTCGACGACATCGTTGCGACGACCAGCTTCAAAATACTTCAAGGATAAAAAAAAAACCGGTGAGATCTTTTCATGATGACTTGTGTTATTTGATTATATTTCCAAGGTTATATGCATTTTGGGTTGGGTGGGACCATCAGGGCACCCGATTGAAGCGAGATGGATAGGAAGAGTGAAACTGTCAACTTCCTATCGCTAACATTTCGTGGAAAAAGGGCGGGCTCTTCTTCCCATCTATTGGGTCTTTCTGACAAACAAGGGCTTGATTGTACGACTGTTCGTGTGAACTTACTTTTGGAAGGAGATTCTTTTTCCTTGCGGGTTTCACGTAAGTGTCTCTGCTTACGGGTCCGCCATTCGTTTTTGGCCCTTCAGACAGGAGTATGATTGAATACGAATAGTTATACAATCTTGAACAAATTGTTTTGTTAGAATAGGCCATTGCTACCGGTGGATACCTTGCTACAATAGATGGCAGCCTATATCATCATCATCAATAATCGACAAATCGAAAAATATAGAAACAAAATCCTGTTTTTAGGGTTTTGTTTGGATTTATCGAAAACTGCGTTCTCATTTCTGACATTTGCTTCACTTTTACTTGGGCCTTAAAGTAAACCTTTAATTTTCAAGAGCACAGATCAGAAGAACCGGAAAACCGATCACGCTATAAATTTGAGCGGTTGGTCACCGCCTGTGAGTGACCAAGGGATCAAATTTTCAGCTTGAACGGTTGTCTGCTTCTCCAGATTTGCGCTTTCGAAAATTGAAGGGGTGGCTTAGATTCATCTCCAGACTTTCATTAAAGTCTCAATAAAAGAGATGTGCTACCAGACCTGAGTCTTCATTCATTGGGATCAGTTTCGCAACACCTACTTATACCGATAAAATCCCATCACTTCAGTTTGAATGATTTATACAATATTTTCAGTCCAACGGTTACATAAGTTCCACTTTTCAAGTATATATGCCTTTTGATTTACTGCTAATGAAAAATTCCTTCGCTGACGATGGAAGAAGCGCTGACGGAAAAAGTTTATTCATATCATCTCCATTTTCTCCCATTTCGTTTCAGAAGCCTACTCAACCGAGGTCGGAAGTGGAGCGGAAGACTTTTCGAGGAAATCATTTCACTCATCAAGGAGGCAAACCCGGTGGCCTAGTTGTACTCTGTCGTCGTCGTCGTCTTCTCACGTTCCAGTAAATCATTTCGGGACAATAACCTTCGCTCCCTGAGTTGTTTTCTTCTTTCATTTCCCGATTCCATCATCATTTTTTTTTCTTCTGCCCAGTGGCTATCTAAATAACGTCGTGAGGAAAAGGTCGACCAAAATTTTCGGTGGAGGGGGTTGCATAATATTTCACTTTTGGGGTGATCTGTTGAATTGCGGACGCAGTGAAAAGGACAAAGAAGAAAAATCTTGGAAGGATCCGTTCTGCTCATCAAATTGCCGGTGGAAATATTTGGGACAAAACGGCAAACGAAAAATAAAGAAGAAAGTGAAAGCAAGTGAAAACAATTTTACTGAACTTAAACCGTTTCCTTACAGCTCAATATTTTGCAAAAGGAAGCATATTTTTAATCTTGTGAGTTGTAAAAGGGTGGAATAAGTGAATTTTCAAGTGAAGAGCATTCCGGAAGGCCTACTAGAGCAGATCAGACATAAATTGTTTCTGCCAGGCGGAAAATGTTCGGCTCTAAACTACGATCATGGATGGAAAATCACATCGTGCGTCCCAGAAAAAAAGGCAACAAGAATAAAAGTGGAAATAGCAGGTAAGTTCACTCAACTCTTGGAAGCACTTTTCCTCTGCATTTAGTTGGAACAAAGTATCTCAATATATTCGAAACCAGTGAATCAAATTGTCATCAAAACAAACAACTAAGCAAGCTACTTTACAGCAGTTTGACCTCACTTTTGCACATTGGGATACAATCAAAAGCAAAATTGTCATGGCAAAAACAAGAGGCAACATTGTAGCAACATTTTCAACTCGCGATTAATCAGTTAGTTTAAACACAAAACCAAATTTGTTTTATGGATGCTGTACAATAATGTGGAAATTTTTACCAACACGGAGAATGTTCTCGAAAATTGGCATCGCGCCCAGAAAATCTGTTGCTGCGGAATAAAATTGTTGGAACAATAATCAGAGATGACAATGTCTTTGTTGCTGCGTGTTGCGTGATAATTGATTCACTGTTCGAAACACAGTTATTTTATAGATCTGTCACAGAGCAAAATTATAAATTGATTTTGGTTGAATGTTGCTTCTATGCTCAACGAAACTTCATCAAGCAAAGATTAACTCACTCAATGAACTGTTTCGAATGATGCATCAAGGAGAATTTTAACAGGACTGAAGCCATTACTTGTGGAAAGTATTTCAGTTTATAGTGGATGTAATTACATGATAGATGCCAAATTTTGAAGTTAAATTCTATATGTTGAAGCGAATGGAAATACAATCGACTCTCCACATCTGTATGTGATTTTCATACCCGATTTTGTTTCCGTATACCGATATGCCCATTATCAAAGATTACCAGACTAGATTTTTTGGGGCCTTTCTTCCTATAAAGCAAAGCCATGCTGAAGGTACAAGGATTCGATTCCCGTCGATCCAGGATCTTTTCGTAATGGAAATTTCCTCGACTTCCCTGGAAAAATGGCAACTTTGGCTCTCAGTTAATAACTGTGGAAGTGCTCATTGAACACTACGCTGAGAAGCAGGCTTTGTCCCTGTGAGGACATAATACCAAGAAGAAGAAAAAGAAGACTAGATTTTAGTAATTCAAACAATTTGCGAAAACGAAATTACCGTCAAGCTACCATTCACCGTGCATTTAAGAAAAATTTGTACTTCAAAAAATTATATAACTTTTCCAAATAATTTGAAGCGCACTAGAATACCACTACGTAGCGTGCAATTATATAATAATTCAGGGAAAAATCTAAAACTAGTGATGCATAACCAAAAATGTCTCAAAAATTATGTTTGAAAATGTAATGTTAAGGTCGCCTCGTACCGTTCTATGTCACCATTTACCGTGCACACTAGTGCACCATTCACCGTGCGTATAGTTTTCGTCATGATTTAATTTTGTATCTCGAAGAAACGTTGTTGATGGTGCAACTATGTTGCTAGTAGTGTGCGCACTCATTTTTAAGAGTATTCAAATCATCATTTACAATAAAAACCATACAAAAAATTAAAATTGTCTAAATCATTTTTTTTTTCATTAAAACCGTTATAGGAGGTTTGACTGTATTGTCCAAACCATTCCATATTCACTCAAAAACTAAATATGAAGTAGTTTAATGACAACATAACAATAAATCTAATATGCCTTTTACACTAATGCACGGTAATGGGAACCATATATATTGAAAAGGGTCCATTCACCGTGCATTTGGGTTTCGACTGAAACAAAATAAAAAATTCTAATTTGCATAGAATCTTATTGCTCATACGATGAAATACATCTAACTAATAGTATCCAGAGTGAAAACTTGTTGAAAATTTAAAACCATTCATACTCTATCGTTAAAATGAAAAAATGTGATTTTTTGGTGTTTCTACTAAGAGTGTTGAAAAATATCATAATCAAACAGAATTCACATGATTTTGACTACATAAACTAGGTTTTTCAAAATGCTTTATGACAAAAACTACTTCATTTCATCAGTTTTATCTTATTTTGCTGACAAAAGAATAATTTGTGAAAATTGTATGAATATTTTGTAGGAATTTGTATATGTGCACGGTGGATGGAGGCCGCACGGTGACTGGTGACTTAACGGTATATCTGTTTGTTTTTAATTTAATGGTGATGGAGTGATTTTCAATCTAGTATTCATTGAAAAATTGTTCTTTATCTAGATCCCTCCATATCTCGATGGTCCTCTCGATATCGAGATGTAGAGAGTTGACTGTATCAATTGTTCTATATTATTTATTATATTATTCTGTTGCTGGCCGAGTAGGCAGCATTTCCAAATACAATTATTTTTTGTATTTTAAAACTTTCACATCGAAAGCGTATTGTTGGACCTCAAAAAAATGATATCATCGTGTTTATTACACATTTTACAGTCGAGAACATTTATTTCCATTGGGAATTTTGAGCCAATCAAGAGAAATTTCATATTTAAACAAATACCGTAAAACTAAACATTACATATTGGATTAAATGGACAAATTGATGTGAAATTTGAGAAAAAGTTACACGTCTTCTCGGTGAGAATCGAACTCACGACTCCCTGTTCACTCATCAGGGTGCGTTCCCCCTACACCACGAGAGGACTCTTGGACGCAAAAGTTAAACTGAATTAGATTACAACTTAATAATCACGTGGTCCTCTTTTGCAAAGCACACCTCTTTCGAAAGAATTAGATGCCCACAAAAAAAAACATTTTACAAGTTGAAGATTTCGAACTTTCTACATAAAATCTAAGATTTCGACCAAAATTGCAAAAATAATAAACAGTAAAAATTCACAACAGTATTGCCAGATTATCTTTATAGTTGAATAGTCAAAATAATATCATACCAACAGAGCATGAAATATACTGCTTTTCATATAAGATATGACAACCCAGAATTGTTTGTATCCAGAAAAATATGAACGAAGTAGGATAAATCAAATGTTTCATTATGATTCAGTGCCACGAATGTAAATCATTGGATGAAAAACAATTTCATTACAATTATTACTATAAATATAATGGACATATTTGATAAAAAAAAAGTCTTTTCAAACAGATATGAGCAGTATGAGAAAATGGACATTACATAGCCATATCAACCAAATGTTGCTGTTTCAATTTTATTTCACTGATATGGTCACGTATTAAAATACCTGACATCAGTGTTGCGAGTGAAATAATATAATTAAAACCAAGTCATATTATTAAAAAAGAAGAAATTGCAAAATATATGATCTAAAATGTCTCAAAAAGATAATAGATGAAAAGACTTCTGTAGAAACAATTAAAGAAGAGTTATGAAACCATAATTTAGAATATTTCAAGAATAAATTCAATATTTATGACAAAACTTCATGAATTTTCGTAATAAAACGAGGTTCAAGTGTTCGAAATTTCAAACTATCTTGCGTCACTGGCTAGATAAAGTAACATAAACAACATATTATCAAATATATTATAAAGTTGAATTGTACTTTGTATTGTGTTGAAATACCCTTGATGAATTTCCTTGGCATCGCTAATTAACAAATTGTTGTTCATAATAGTATTGAATTAGTATTAAAATATGAATGATACTGTTGTTTACGACCTTTCCTTAAATAACAATTGGATAGCATTCGATAGGTAGCACATCGAAAACTTGCTTGAAATCATATGTTTTTCATATCTTCTTTCTTCTTTCAGGCGTTAGGTCCCACTGGGACAGAGCCTGCTTCTCAGCTTAGTATTCTTATGAGCACTTCCACAGTTATTAACTGAGAGCTTACTATGCCAATGACCATTTTTGCATGTGTATATCGTGTGGCAAGTACCGTAAAACGGGGTAACTTTGATAATGCGGGTAACTTTGATAGTGCGTAACCCACCACATACTAAACGAAATGTCATCATTTCTGTTAATCAGTTAAGCAAAACGAATGCAAAACTAAAGAACATTAGTATGACACTTCATGTAAGAGCGGTTTTCATTTGAATCAAGAACATTTTAAGCTTTTTATACGAATTTAAAAAATTTACACAATTTTAGCATTTTCGAAACGTTTACAAACAATCTGTTCTACGATCACTATTTGATGTAGTTTTGAATAGTTGGCCACTTATCTTTGACAGCCTAGTTATCGTAGAACTTGAATACGGTCTCAAATCTCTTAGCGAAAAGCATTTTTACAAACTGGGACCATTTTTGTAATCTAAGTCAGAAATTTCCATATAACGTTAAACGCCTAGAGGTATGCAATGCCCTACAAATGTTCGTAATTCATTCAATTTTGTTCGAATCATACTCCATTATCAAAGTTACCCCAAAACAGAAAACCAACTTTCGATTATATGAAAAATTGTACATCCATTCAAAATAAATCTTTTGTCATTTTATCGACTGTAATCGATAGCTAGGATGCCAGTACTTGTTTTAAAAATTAAAATTGTAAATCTTTGAAACAACATGCAAAAATATTCAAGTTTTCTTCAAAAAAACTATCAAAGTTACCCCGTTTTACGGTACGAAGATACTCTATGCCTTGGGAAGTCGAGAAAATTTTCAATACGAAAAGATCCTCGACCGGTGGGATTCGAACCCACGACCCTCAGCTTGGTCATGCTGAAAAGATGCGCGTTAACCGCTACGGCTATATGGGCCTCAGTTTTTCATATAAATATTTCTATTTTATACAAATTTCAACACAATCCATATATGTTAAATACACATATCAGTAATTTACTAGTCCAAACAAGTTTTCCAACACGTTTCCCTACCAACATGTATTTTTTTCTCATGAAATATGATTATTTTAGATTCATAAATCTGGCGACACTGCATTGCTGCAAATAACAACCAAATTCAAAAGGTAACGGTCCATACTGTTTGTAGCTAACCATGAGTGCTGAAAAATACGAGGTTAGAACTGTTTTATTTAACTTATAATTTTGTGTAAGAGATCACTCCGAAAGGCCTTATTGGTCACATATATACATCATATCCATAAAAATTATTTTGATAAAATAATGTTACTCTCTTTACATTCGTGACCCTTAATAATTAGGCATTCGATTTTTATTACTTCATTTAAGTATTTTTTTTATTGTGTACGAAAAACTATCTGTGACCATATCATTATGAAAAGCAGTATGAATTAAAAGCTCTTGTCATTTTAAAATATGTTTGAAAATATTAAGTTATGTTATAATTTGTGATGCTGCCAAATTTGCGAAATATATCTAAAAAATCGAAGTTTTATCATGACATATTTGAATATGTATATTATTCAATTATGGATCAAACTTTTAAGATACCTGTTTATTATTTTGAAACAAATAAATCTGGCAACAATGCAATCGTGTTTCGACATAATTTTTCGTGTTTGAAGGATCCGGGACAATACGAGCTATTTCTGTTCTCATTTTTTCTTGAAAGTTCAGAAAGTTTTACGTAAACTGTCAAATTTTCAGCGAGGTATGTTTTTTTTAGTTTTTGAGACATATTTTTTGAAAATAAAACATCAGAGTGATTCCAAGCAACAGCACCAAAATTTGGTAAATTTTTTAATTCATTTTTTTCTATTGAGCTGAAACTTTGCACAGTTTTCCAGTTCCATCTAGGGTAGGTGTACCAATTATGGATGCAATATGTCAACAGTAGTAATAAAAATCAAGTTGTAACCGCGTTTCTAAAACGCAAGCATGACTTGTTGGTGTCAATTACTAGTTTAAAGCCTTGCGAATCTGTTGATTTAAACAGTTTTAGTACTAAATTGACTTTAAGCTTCTAAAAATGGATTTTAATAAGCGATGTCTTTGTACCAATTATGGCGATAGCGTTCCTAGCATTCGACATAAAAGTGTACCAATTATGGACTATCGAATATTTGCACGAAATGAACTCAAACGCCATAAAGAGCGAATGATAATGCAACGCTAATATGTAATGAAGATATCGCTCATAAAATTTTCCAAAAATTTTGGGTTAAATAGATGTTAAATCATTTTTTTGCAATGGGTTCATGGGAGAAAATTAATTTTCGAAGAAGAAGTCAAAATGTAGTGTAAATGCAAATTATGATACAAAACAGCATTAATGATCTCACATTACCTTTCCAGAGCCAATTTTTAACGAAAAAAGAGGAAAAATTCAAAAATCGAGTGTCGCTGAAAACCCCTCTCTATCATGAAATTAGCATCTTCCGCTCGCGAACGTTTTCGAACGTGTGATTGAAAAATCTTAGTAATTGAGTACAAAACATGAAGATAATGCCTTACCGAACCGTCCCGTCGTGGAAGTCACCCGTAAAATAGCTTTACTTCTTTTATTTTACTGATCAAAAAATGTAAACAAACCGCCTCCAGAGTATTGCCATAATTGGGCTCTCATACACTCTTTGTACCAGTTATCGACATAGTGGAAATAACACGATTTCCAACTTAAAACAGTAGAATTGATTGCATACCAGCTAAATTTATTCATTTGTTCTCACTACGTAACATACATTCATCGGTTGAAACAGTTTATCCGGATGAAAACATACATTTCGTAACGGAGGTCCCTAAGCCAACTGCTAAGAAGGTGACATATATGTGAGGCAAAATTTTCAAATGTTCATTTTTCGAAGCTTATTGCACGAATGTTCTTTTCAAGGTTTAGTTACCATCAAAAACAAATAGTTTAATCATTCCTGTGAATATAAGCCATTATAGTCTAGTGAAACAATAAGAAAAATCTCTTTTTGTTCCCACTATTGCCATAATTGGTACTATAGCCATAATTGGTACTTCTACCCTACTTCTACAGCTTTTCTGCAGGCCAGATTCTTGTAAAACTGAAAATAGAAAAGTTAGACAAAAAACTGATTTTTCGAGTTCACCCTAAGTTAAAACATTCAGAATTTGTTTACTTAGCTCAAATGAAGAGTTAGATCAAAAGTGTGTTCGCCGAAGTTGTTCATAATAACATTATTTAAAAGTTTGCAGCGGAGCGCAACCACAAATATCATAAATTTTAAATAAAAATAATTGATTCAAAATTTGAACTAAAATGAGAGCCACCCTATTCAACTTTTTTCTTCGATGATGCAATAGTCAATTACGAATAATTTCTCTGAAAATCGACGAGAACAAAAAAAAAACACTTACTTCCTGTCAAATTGTCGATTCGAACCATTGCAATGCATTGTACCTTGGAAGCTGCGTATTTTTGTCTTTCAATTATCTGATAAACATGCGATATCAAAATATCCTCATTCGACGAAAACTCGATTTAAACATTGAAATTTATTTAAAAATTAAAAATAAGTATATTTGCAGCATTGTATACTACAGTGAAACCTCCATGAGTCGATAGTGAAGGGGCCATCGACTCATGGAAATATCGACTCTTGGAACAGAAATCCTTTGGAAAGCTGTTTCGAGGAACCATCATGGCAACCATGAAATTTGGTTTCTAGTGTGGTTCCATGAGTCGATATCGAGTCATGGAACATCGACTCATGGAGGTTTAACTGTAAAACATATTTTTTCTAGACTCCTGAAACGATTTCCTACAAGTGCCGAAAGCAGTTTTATCTATAGCTTCGAAGGTGTAAATTGAAGAATGTAAGCAAAATCATTAGTTTTTGTCAAATTTTTCAAGCACGGTGGAGGGGGGAATTTCATAGGTCGAGAGGGGTCGTCTGATTGACATTTGGTCTCTTACATATATTAAGCGAATGAAGTGAATTGCTTGAAATCGGTGATGGTCGATTACTCGTTCATACCTATTTGTGGTCACTTGGTATGGAATGACTCAAGACATTATATATGTTTCGTTCCTGTTGGTAATTATTATTTTTTTAGTTGCATTTTTAGCTATTTTGAATGTTCAGCCTAAAGTATTCCCGACTGGCGGCAACTTGCAGTCACTTACTTAGTGAAAATAACTTTAAAAACCATGCGTAATGACATATATTTTCATTCCTAATTTCTCAACCTAATATTGTTGGCATGCATTTGGATTGTTCTATTTCTGTAAAATGTGATTTTTTTTTTCTTTAAACATGCGAATCAGTTACCAAAAGAATGAAAATTCCTGCAATTTGATAAGTGTCAGACATATTAACGCAGTTTCTCTCACTGATGGAATTTGTCTGCATGAATCCATCCGTTTTCCACTTCGCTTGCATACTTGTTTGGAGAGCTGGCGTCCCGTACATTAGGATATGTCGCTTATCTTCTTCTTCTTTCTGGCGTTACGTCCAAACTGGGACAAAGCCTGCTTCTCAGATTAGTGTTCTTATGAGCACTTCCACAGTTATTAGCTGAGAGCTTTCTATGCCAATTGACCATTTTTGCATGTGTATATCGTGTGGCAGGTACGAAGATACTCTATGCCCTGGGATGTCGAGAAAATTTTCAACCCGAAAAGATCCTCGACCGGTGGGATTCGAACCCACGACCCTCAGCTTGGTCTTGCTGAACAGCTGCGCGTTTACCGCTACGGCTATATGGGCCCCTATATGTCGCTTATCTGATAGGTAAAATGTTATGTTTTTCAAGTTTTAGGACATAGGACAAATTTTCTAAGTTTATTATTGTCTTTAAACAAGGGGCAATCTCTCACTAGCATCATAACTATCATTTTTTTTTAAGAAAAGCGAAGTAAAAACAGTTCCAAAAAGATTTAAGCAAGTCTGTCGATGTGAATCGATAGAGGATTGAGAACCGTATAAATGTGAAATTTGTCAGTGTATTTCTGACAAAAACAAAAAAATGACCATAACAGTTCTTAGGTGGCGATTGATTTTAATGATTCTACCCCATTACCCCGAATGTCATTTCCCAGAATGCCACCACCCCGAATTCCATTACCCC
Source organism: Aedes aegypti (assembly GCF_002204515.2). Lineage (NCBI taxonomy): Eukaryota > Metazoa > Arthropoda > Insecta > Diptera > Culicidae > Aedes > Aedes aegypti. The sequence continues at coordinate 149,377,171 of NC_035108.1, forward strand.
CAATGTACCATTACCCCGAATTCCATCACCCCGAATGCTTTTTCCCCGAATTTACAATTATCTTCACATGATGATATTGATGACATTTCCCCATGATATTGGAATTCGGGGTAATGTCATTCGGGGTGATGGATCATTCGGGGTTTTGGAATTCGGGGTAATGGCGTTCGGGTTAATGGCATTCGGGGTAATGGGATTCGGGGTAATGGGGTAGAATCGATTTTAATAGGGTTCTTAAGTCATAACATTTTTTTCAATTATTTTTATTGATCAAGTCCAGAAGACGAATCACAAATTACTTAAATTTTTGACAGCCATTGAAAAAAAATCTTGTGAAAACTATTTATTCAAAAAGTTACAGTTTGGTTGAATTTTGACAAAAAGAAATGCAACATGAAAAAAACATCTTGGTTTTTTTTTTATCTCTTAACGTGTACGATTATTGCCATAAAGTTGCTGCACAAAAAAGACGCATCATCGTGTCTCGAGAACAATGTTGTCTGTGCTGTGCATTTCATATTGTTTGCAGTGCTTTTTCCATCGTCGTCGTCGTCGTCGTCATCGTCAATGCGAAAAACAAACAAATTTTCCCTTACGTCAGAACTTCCAGCAGGACCAAACAACGACCGTATTGTGTTCGTTCGATGTCTACTTTCGATTGCTGGCGATGCCGGTGCTGATGGGCTCTTCCGTTGGAATTCTGTTCCGCACTGATGAACATCAGCAAAAAGCTCACGTTTGAATTTCACCGTCTCGTTCTTAGTTGTTTGCTGAGCTGATTATTGAGCCCGGGCTGCTGACGTCGATGATTGTGTCTGAGTAGTTTTTCTGTTTGGTAGGTTGATGAAATGTATAAGGTTGAGTTGAGTTTGGAATCATTCAATCAATTCTGAGGTAGCTTACCATATTAAATTTTCTGTTTATTTATTACATTCATTTCCCTAGAGAAAAGAAGATAGAAGATAGAAGATAGAAGATAGAAGATAGAAGATAGAAGATAGAAGATAGCAGAAAGAAGATAGAAGATAGAAGATAGAAGATAGATGATAGAATCTTTGGTGCCAGTCGATGTCAGTAGATCTGTTTAAAAAATTGAATAGTTCAAAAACCTATAATCTATAAACCTAGTCTCTTTGAGTACACTACAGCTAATCCCCGCTCATGAATTTTCCTAAGGCAACCTATTCATTCCACGTAAAAAAATTCCCCCCAAGTCAGGATTTTATGTCGGTAACATCTATTGACGTATTGACATCATTCATGGTGGTGATAATTTAAAAACCGCAATCTCACGGGAATCATCGTAATCATTCCCATCACGTGCCACACAGTCAGTGTGGCAGCTAGCCAATCAAATTCAAATCTGTTCGATTCCGAACACGCCTCTATAAAACATGTTCCGATTTCCGCTCCTCCTTGGATTCCCAATCAATTGAGCCACTAAGACGGGGGCATCACTTTGCCGTTATGGCTTTCACTGTCTCTTGCCTCTTGTAGTGTATATTGCCGCCGTGGGATGTGCTAAAATGACAGTTATTCACGGCGCGGTTAAATTGGTACATCGTTCCGCTTTTTATATATATTTCTACATCCCAAACTCCCCATGATTGCCGTTCGTTTGTTGCCCACCGCAAGGACATCGATAAGGTTTTATGTGAGCATGTTTTAGAGCAGCAAACCACATCACCACATTGGCGCAGTGGCCTAAAGCTGGCTAAAAGTCGAAATATTAAGTTTTCAAAATTATTTCATTAATATTGCGATTTTTTTCACCACTTAGACTTTAGTGATCTAAATTTCGTCTTTTTCAGATTTCGCCTTCGATTACGCTGCCCCTTTTCGATCACCGCCGCCCATGATGTTCATGACAGTTTTCTCCGGCCGACTCAGTGTTTACCATTTTCTCTTTGTTCTCGACTCACCAGCTGGCCCAGCTGGTCTTATTTACACAACAAAACCAGCTGGTCCTCCGATGTTTACAGTCATCGTCATTGTTCTCATGAACCAGCTGGTTGTGTTCTCGTGTCAAAACCAGCTGGTAGCGACTGAAATCAAGGACGAAAGGTAAATGGTGTTTGAAAATGTACTATGAGTATATTATTGGCAGCTTCTCAATTTCGTCTTGAAAGTCTAATCATTCGTGAAAATCACAATATTTGTCTTACTTTTTTTTAGCATTCAGTAGCAATTGCTGTAGCAGTAGACAATAAACAAACTCTCATAATGTGTTGCGGATCATGAATGTTACAGAAAGAACTGTAACACATCTCCTTAGATGTCCAACTAAGAAAACCGAAGGAGATGCAGAGTTGTGAAGGAGAATGGGGGGATCATGACGGACTTCGGTTTCAGATTGGCCGACGGCGCTGCATGATCGTTACCCGTTCTGTGGCGTAGTTGGTTAACGCGCCCGGGGTCGAAGTCCACCAGAACGATTCCATTATTTTTTCACAGTTTTACATCACAATTTGTCAAAACTGACTTTTGTGTCTACGAACTTCAGTTTTTTTTTTTCAATAAATTTGGTTTTTTAATCACTTTGTGTTTAATTTTTACTTTTGACAAACATCCATAAGCAATCCAACCACTGTGCACCGTTTTGGCTCTGTAAATCTGTATCGTGCTGCTCTGATTCTTGTTTTATTGTTGGTGCGATTGTTCGGAAGGACGATTTCGTTAGGCTACGGGAGGGATGAGATAGAGCGAAAACCACAAAAAGATTTGATGGAAAAGTTTAACGAGAAGTTCTTTTCCACTTGCTTGGAGTTGTCCGACATAAGTGGAAACGAGATTTTCCACTAGGTTGATTTAGTCTATTACTGTTACGATTAAGTTTTCTCGGAGTTTCTTGGTTTAGATTGAAAAGCTTCTTCTTGTTCTTCTGCGGAAATAGTCTTGGAACTTCAACATGTAGTAGTATATAACCACTTGTGTAAATGGAAAACCACAAACCCTCTACTAGAATCATTGCGTATTCAAATGCTGATTCCACTCACAAACCACTAGACAAAAAGGGCTCAACCGGAAAGGGATCGTAAAATTCTCACGCGACCCTAAGCCCTCAGCACATTCACACTCGGAAACGTGTTGGGTGTGAAAAATATTTCATTGCACTATGAACATTACTCAAGCTTAACGGGCGTAGCAAAGTACGGTGAGTCTGCTATCTTTCCCAATATGGAGTTAAGCCATAAATGGTGCAAAACGGAAGCACATGTGTGCAGAACTCAAGGACTGGGTTTCCCAACCGGTGGAAGATAGAAGATAGAAGATAGAAGATAGAAGATAGAAGATAGAAGATAGAAGATAGAAGATAGAAGATAGAAGATAGAAGATAGAAGATAGAAGATAGAAGATAGAAGATAGAAGATAGAAGATAGAAGATAGAAGATAGAAGATAGAAGATAGAAGATAGAAGATAGAAGATAGAAGATAGAAGATAGAAGATAGAAGATAGAAGATAGAAGATAGAAGATAGAAGATAGAAGATAGAAGATAGAAGATAGAAGATAGAAGATAGAAGATAGAAGATAGAAGATAGAAGATAGAAGATAGAAGATAGAAGATAGAAGATAGAAGATAGAAGATAGAAGATAGAAGATAGAAGATAGAAGATAGAAGATAGAAGATAGAAGATAGAAGATAGAAGATAGAAGATAGAAGATAGAAGATAGAAGATAGAAGATAGAAGATAGAAGATAGAAGATAGAAGATAGAAGATAGAAGATAGAAGATAGAAGATAGAAGATAGAAGATAGAAGATAGAAGATAGAAGATAGAAGATAGAAGATAGAAGATAGAAGATAGAAGATAGAAGATAGAAGAAGATAGAAGATAGAAGATAGAAGATAGAAGATAGAAGATAGAAGATAGAAGATAGAAGATAGAAGATAGAAGATAGAAGATAGAAGATAGAAGATAGAAGATAGAAGATAGAAGATAAAGAAGATAGAAGATAGAAGATAGAAGATAAGATAGAAGATAGAAGATAGAAGATAGAAGATAGAAGATAGAAGATAGAAGATAGAAGATAGAAGATAGAAGATAGAAGATAGGAGATAGATGATAGAAGATAGAAAATAGAAGATAGAAGAAAAAAGCTTGAGAACCACTGATCCAAGAGGATTGAACTAGTAGACTAGCCAGTTAGCCAAAAAAAACTCGATAACAAGACCCGCAAAACAGAAATGTTCAAGCTCAGGCTGTTCCACAACATTCCTGTTATTCCTATCACCATCGCCGTTTTATTCCTCTTGAGGGAATCATCCTTATAAAAATTTATCGGAGCTAAAAGCGAATCCAAAACCCCGAATCTAGCAGACACGAAGAAAATTGCAGCTTTCCCGTTCGGCAGTTCCGGCCCAACAACGCCATGTGGCACGTGTGGCTGAGATCTTAAATTTCCCCATTAACTTTGCCGTTTACGTCTTGTAGGGATGAACTTCAGAAAAGGTACGTCAGATGGAGCATCAAATTGAGGTGTGCGAGGCGGAACTGTAAGAATTCGATGTCGTACCTAAATGATTGGTTGTAAAACAAACATAACGGTATTATTGGATACTTGTACGGAACAAGGTACGCTAAATTTGAGATTTATGGATAATTTGGTCCCATGAAGCTTATTAAGGATGATATAATGAGGAATTTGGCTAATTTAGGGTGGTATGAGAGGGGCAGTTAGATACTATTTTCATTATTAACCCCTCTACCGGCAGCTTAACATTTTTAACACGGAAAATTATTCAAACAGCGATAACTTTTTTGTTATTTGATTTTTTTACAAGCCCTCAAACAACTCTTCTATTTTAAGAATCTGTATTAATATTGATCATTAGTCATATGGTTTTGAATATATTCAGATGTTCCTTGGGGGGCCAACATTCCCCTTATAAAATTTCTTTAATCGCCATTTTGGTTTTAGTCTATTTATCCAAACACTAATATGTGGGCTATATAATCTCAGGTTTCATGGAGCTTCTTTGTAAAAATCAGACAAATCGGTTGAGTTATCACCAAGAAATCAAAAAATTACAAAATGATGTTTTTATAGTTTTCAAGATCATTAATCGGCCAGGTTGATATCAAAAACAAAAACAGTTGCAGCAATTTGCTTAATTTTTCCACAACAAACTGATTGAAGTAATGTATCGAGCAGCGAATGACCGATCATGAGAAAAATTCAGTAAACTGAGATATTTACGTAAATTATGGAAAAACGTCGGTCCCCCCAGAAAATTCTGAATATCTCCGAATATAGAAGACTAATGATTAATATCGACATAGATTCTTAAAAGTGGGGGCTTGTGAAAAAATGGGGCAACAATATCGAAAAACAAAAAAGGTATAACTGTTCAAATATTTTTTTGTAGTAAAAAATTGAAGCAGCCGGTAGAGGGGTCAATAACGTTTTTTGAAAACAAAGATAAATACTATCATTGAATAACCATCAACGATACGCTTTCTAATCAAAGAGACACACACGTATTACACAGGTACAGTACTGGACAGAATAAAGTACGCATTGGCCGTTTTTCCATACAAAATGATCAAGTTTGGAGTCTTATATCTCGGTTTCTCGTTGTCCGATTGACCTAAAATTTTCACTGCAGCTTGAAAGTAACCTCAAATTTGCTAGGCTAGAAATTTATAGTTTTTCATTAACGAACTTTTAAGTTATCGCAAATCTCAAATGTTGATAAAAAAGACAAAATTTTAAAGTAAAAATAATTTTTGAATGAAAATATTTAGGGCAATATGTTTTTCTGCAAAAATGTACAATTTGATAAGACACACAAGTTTGCAGAACATCATTTTTCGGAAAAACTGATTGTTTTCAAAATATTTTCAAAATTAAATGTTGCAATTTTTTGCAAATTGAGAGATTTTCAATAATTTAAAAGATTGTGTTTCAAATGCAGTGATATTTTAATTGAGTAAAATCTATGTTATATCTAGGCTGTGGTGAAAATTTCAGATCAATCAGACCACTAAAAGCTGAGATTCAGATCTCCAAACTTGACTATTTTGTATAGAAAAACGGCCAATGCGTACTTTATTCTGTCCAGTACTGTATTTTTTCACTAAAATTACTGTAATTAATGGGGCGATCCGTCCTCTCTCTTCAATTGCCTCATGGTAACCAACACCTTATTGTATGCTGGATCGTCGAACTTTAGCTATTTTGGCATTCAACTTAACCTTTTGGAATAAAAATTCGTCAATCTGTCCAACATGGGATTGAACGAATGCTTCTGGAAGGTGATTTTTAATTCACTTAAGTGGAGCTACCTTTTGCAACCAACAGCAGCATCATGTGTAATACAGCAGATCATATAAATACTTAGAAGAACCCGCGTTCTTGAAGATTGTTTATTCATGTATGTGTATAATATTTATGACTACACTATTCCAATATTATTATTCAATAAAATTACTAAAAATATGTGCTGTTATTTTTATAATAATTCCATTTAACTTTATCCAAATAATAATTGAAAATCAACAAAACAAAAAGAAAAATAAAATACTCATATTTGGGTACTTTTCCGATATTTTTGCTCATTTTTGATCATAAACCCATAAATGGTTAAACTGCACATATCTGCATTTGTATCACATTCGACATTTTGACGATTTTGAGTTAATACTGTAAAACGCCTTCCATTGCGATTATTCTAGAAATTTCAACAAAAATACCAAGTTGTGTACATTGCTAAATATAACCGCAAAACAGTCACCTTGGGATTATTTAGCACATTTTTCTGAAGGCACCAAAGAGCTATCTCGATTATTTTATGGACGATTTTCGTTTAAAACATATTATTGTCAAAGTTTTGTTATTCTCTTCAAACAAAAAAATGCTCTCACAGTTTTTTCACCATAAACAGAGAAAATGGCGACAAAATATTGAGAATTCGTTTGCGCCTTTCAGAGATATCGGCATTTGAAATCAACCATTTTTTCGAAGATAATCTCTGGTAACTCCGTAACCATAAGAGGAGTATTGAGTAGTCTTTGATCCGTTGAATCTGTTGCATGCTCCTTTGAGGGCGAGCGACGGAATCCGGATTAATTGTGTCCAGATCACGTTTTTTGGAAGAATGAGTTCTGTTTGATCTTCCGACCTTGACGCTTGCTCCTGCGGGAGCGGGTGACGAGGGCAGGATCAAACATGTCGCGCGTCGGTCGAGTGAAGTGAAAAAGTTCCGCGATCGGTTAGTTCTGTTTGATCTTCGACCTTGACGATTGCTCCTTGGCAGTGCATCAAGAAAGCCCGAGCAGTCGTCAGTTGTTTTCCCTCTCGGGTCGTGCGTCTATTTTCTCTGAGTGCTTTTATATAGCCGAGCAAACGAGTTAAGCTGAATGTGGATTGTTGCTGCTCAGTCGAGGATGACGGATCAATTGGTGAGCTCGTTTCATGCTACTATTTCTAATCTATAAAATATGTATGACTGCACATTTAATCGATACAGCGGTAGGACATGAATATGATTTTTCAACAAACTATGAATGGTTCGTCACTGTGAGAGTCGACATAAACTCTAATTCATGAATTATTTATGTTTAACATTTTTTTGTTTTCAAAACACCCCTTTCTTTTTATCTTAATTTTTGTAATTATAAAAAAAAACTTTGAATGGTTCGACACTACAAGTGTAGACTTGCGAAAGGTTCACTTTATTCAACAAACTTTGGATGGTTCGCCACTGTAAGTATCGGCATAAGAATAAGAGTGTTCTATGATGTTCCAGCCAATCGAGTTTTTGTTTCTTTTCAAATAAGTAAAATATAATAACACATGCTTTCGTCCTGACAGCAGTAGTAATGTTACATTTAAATATTTGTTCAACAAACTTTGAATGGTTCGTCACCTCAAGTGTTGGCATAATTTTCTTTTACATAGAAATTGTTCATATCAAATGAAAATATCATATTTTCATAAAAGCATATTTATATTTGACAAAAAACTATTTATCATGGTCTAATCACTTATCAAAGTGAATCCTTTGACCCAACGATCCTCCCCATTAACAAATATCCTTCCCAGTAACCTTTGTGGAGATGCAGAGGCAAACACGGTCTCCAAATAGCAAAGGTTACACACTAACATTCCTTCCCCCAATCCCACCTGACTGCAAGGACGTGGCCGGCGCCGTTATTGACCCTGTTTATGGCCAATCCCAGCCAAACTTCTAGTTGATTCTTTGTGCATTTTCACTGACTTCGGTCAATCACGGAATAGCAACCATTGATATGTGTAGTCAGTCTAAGCTAAGCTAAGCTAAGCTAAGGTAACTCCGTAACCATAAGAGATACAACAGTAGTTTTTTCGGAAAAAAGTTGCGCAATCAAAAGTTCCAAAACTGCTCGGAACAAAGTTTTTGCGAGAAATTATCGTATAAAATATTATCAAGAAAAAGCATATTTTTCAGTACCACCTTTTTTTTTTTCTTTTTTTTTTTTTTCCTTTTGTTGGGATTTGAACCACTGCGACCATTGAGTTGATCTATTGTGGTATACCCCTGTTTATTTTTCGCATATTTTCAGGACGACAAGTTACTATTGAGAGTAACTGCAGTTGACTGATAGTGCGACGTACCCCAATCTGGTATGATTCTTAAAATGAATTCAACTACCTTATTGAGATTTCCTTGCCAAATTTCAAAAGGACTCAGTATGCCCTTGTTGAAATACTGTCTTCTTTGCGCAAATAGTGCTGAGCATTCACAAAGCAAGTGTTGTGAGGTCTCTATCTCACAGTCGCAAAACCGACAGATATCAGTTGGACTTCGACCCATCTTCTTTAAATGATATCTAGCTGGACAATGTCCTGTAAATAGTCCAATAACTATACAGAATGATTTTTTATTTAAGTTTAGAAGTTTTTCTGTAATTTGTTTATTTGGAGTTATAAACAGTTTAGACTGTCTTGATGTATTTGTACCAATCCAGTTCGACTGTATCATATTACGCTCCCATTTTTTTATTTCCATTTGTATTACACATTTTGAAACTCCACAAAAGGGTTCTGGTCCTAAAAACTGAGTATTCGATCCTCGTCTAGCCAGAAAATCAGCTTTCTCATTTTTTTCGATTCCACAATGGCCTGGTACCCAGTACAGGGACACCTGGTTATTCATAGCCAGTTGCTTCAATACTTGTATGCATTCCCAAACCAGTTTTGATTGGCATGTATAGGATTTTAATGCGTTCAGAGCCGCCTGGTTGTCTGAAAATACGCAAATCCTTGCATGTCTATACTTTCTTCTAAGACATATAGAAGCACACTCTAAGATGGCGTATATTTCTGCAAGGAAAACAGTTGTCCATCGTCCCATTGGTATTGAAACATTAACTCCTGGACCTGTTATTCCTATCCTGGACCTGTTATAGGGGCCCAGATATCCGTAGCGGTAAACGCGCAGCTATTCAGCAAGACCAAGCAGAGGGTCGTGGGTTCGAATCCCACCGGTCGAGGATCTTTTCGGGTTGGAAATTTTCTCGACTTCCCAGGGCATAGAGTATCTTCGTACCTGCCACACGATATACGCATGCAAAAATGGTCATTGGCACAGTAAGCTCTCAGTTAATAACTGTGGAAGTGCTCATAAGAACACTAAGCTGAGAAGCAGGCTCTGTCCCAGTGGGGACGTAATGCCAGAAAGAAGAAGAAGAAGACCGGTTATTCCAGCCCCTGTGTTATCACTCATTTTAGAACCATCGGTGTAGAACATAATCGATCCTGGTGAAATACTAGGCCCACCCGATTCCCACATTTGGCGGTCTGTTTTAACCACCTTATATGGTATATCTAGGTTTAGGGTTCTTTCCATCCAGTCTTCGTTCATGACTACTAATGGATTAATTTGAAAATCTTTCAGTATACTTAGATGTCCGGAAAGATTTCCTTCAAGAAAGATATTCGTTCTTCGCAGTCTTAGTGCATTCTTTTCAGCTTCCATTTGCACGTGTTGATGTAGTGGAAGCTTATACAGAACTGCCTCTAAGGCCTTTGATGGCGTACTACGCATTGCTCCTGTCATAGCCATGCAGGCCAAACGTTGCAATTTTTCTAGCTTTTTTTGGGCTGTGCTTTGCTTTGTTTTAGGCCACCATACTAGTGCGGCATAAACTACCCTGGGCCTTACAATAACCGTATAAATCCAATGAATCATTTTAGGTTTGAGACCCCATTTTTTACCAAAAGTATTCTTACTCACCCACAGGGCAATAGTGGCTTTGCTTATTACCTGCTCTAAGTGCAAGTTCCAATTAAGTTTATCATCTAGAATAACTCCTAGATATTTTACACTGGATGCATATTGGACAATACATCCCTCAATTGTTATATTTTTAAAAGTTACTTTCCGTCTGCGAGTAAACGGTACCAAAACGGTTTTCGATGGGTTTATATTCAACCCTTCGTTTTGGCACCACCGCGAAATGCAGTTTAGTGCAGACTGCATTAAATCTGTAATGGTATGTTCAAACTTTCCACGAACTATTATGGCCACATCATCAGCAAAACTGATAACTTCGAAGCCTTGTTCTGTCAATTTATTAAGAATATCATCAACAACAAGCGACCATAATAAAGGCGACAATACGCCTCCTTGAGGACATCCCTTAGTGGTCTTTATTGTTATAGATGATACTCCCAATTCAGCAGATACTTCTCTATTTTTCAGCATTTCCATAATCCAAGCTATAATGCCAGGATCGAAATGCCTATTTTCCATTGACTTTTTTATTGAACTGAATGTCGCATTATCAAAAGCACCTTCTACATCCAGAAATGCTACAAGAGCAATTTCTTTTCTATCGAGAGTACTTTCTATTTTTGTAACCAAATTATGTAGAGCAGTGACTGTAGATTTGTTAGTTTGATATGCATACTGATACCTGTTAAGAGAAATCTTTTGTAGGTATTCTGTTTTGATATATTCATCTATTATCTTTTCCATGATTTTAAGCATAGTAGATGTTAGACTTATTGGCCTAAAAGATTTTGGATTTGTTTTGTCTCTTTTTCCTACTTTAGGAATGAAGACAACTCGTACTTGGGTCCATATTTTTGGTACATGGCCTAACATTAAACTTGCTTTGAAAATATTTGTTATAGAATCCAGCAGTATTTCCCCACCCTTCTGAAGCAGTGCAGGAAATATACCGTCCATTCCCGGAGATTTAAATGATTCGAAAGAGTTCATCGCCCATTCAACTTTAGATTTTGTGAAAATGGTATCAGGTATAAGCGAATTATATCTTATAGTCCCGGTCGGCCCATAATTATCGTTAACGTTTATACTTTCTTCATTATCACTTACCACTAAGTTTGATCCTGGGAAATGAGTCTCCATCAACATTTCAAGGGTTTCTTGTGAGTTAACAGTAAAATCGCCATTTGTTTTCTTTAAATTTCCCAGACCATTTGAATGGTCTTTGGAAAGCACTTTTTGCAGTTTAGCTATATCTGGAGTTTTCTCTATGTTTTCACAATAGGATCTCCAGGTTCGTCGTTTTGATTTTCTAATTTCTTTGTTGTACATTGTAAGGGCCTTTTTGTATTGGTCCCATTGCCCAGAAATTTTCGCTTTATTGAAAAGTTTTCGCGATTTTTTCCTTAAATTATTTAATGTTTTATTCCACCAAGGAACCTCTCGATTTGAGATTTCTTCCTTGACAGGACAATTAACGTTGTATGCTTGTATTATTTGTTCAGTAATATTTTTTGCAACTCTATCCAATTGCATTGTTGATTGAATTGTAGTATTTAGCAATAAACATTCAGATTGCATTGTTGAAGCAAATCTCTCCCAGTTAGTGTTCCTGGGATTTTTATACGCTATTTTAACTATTTCCCCAGCATTGTATTGAAACACTATGTGCTTGTGATCAGATAAAGATTGTTCATCTGAAACATGCCAGTTTTTTATACGCGTTGAAAATAAAGGACTGCACATGGTTATGTCCAATACTTCTTCCCTAGCTTTGGTTATAAATGTAGGTTGATTTCCTTTGTTACATAAATCGATGTTGTTCGAAGATATGAATTCAAAAAGGTCTTCCCCTCTTTCAGTACCACCCTTACTAATTTGTTTAAAAAAAAATAATAACTCGTGAACCATACTGTCCATAAAAACATAACTGTCCCATATGGATTTTCGCACCAACACCTTTTTTCATCGATACATATTTCAATGTATATTTTACTATGCATATAAAAATTAACACACTTTGTTTGAAAATGTTGTGGAAAAATATGAAGTTGGGGCAGTCCCATATTCAAAAATAAAAGCATAACTCTGCCTATATGAACTTTCAACCCAAATAGCAACTGCAAAACGTGGAATGTGTTTATTTTTATTAATTTTTTTTCTGCTGATCAATAGAAGCAAAATAAATTATTTGTACTGTTGTGTTAAATAAATATGATATGTAAAAATGAACTAGAAAATTATGAATATTTGTATGAAAAGACAAAGTTCAAACTTTTCTAAATGTTTATTTATTTCATATGGGACAGTTATGCCTTTATGGGCAGCATAAGTAGAAGTTTAGGTTCTTTGGCAAAGTTACTCCAAATCGATTGTTCTAAAATATTGTAGAACATTGAATAGACCTAAATGAGTCAGCAAAAAAGTTTGTATTCAGATCTCGTATACCACGGGCCACCCTTATTTCACATCACCGAAAAAAAATGTTTAAAAAATATGAAGAAACTTTACTGATGACACCGTATATCTTAAATTGACGGTTTAGGCTCAATTATTTTTGTCTTCCTTCACGACCAGTGGATTACAACAGAGTTGTAACAGGTTTTGCGCATTTTTTTTAACATTATTTGTTATAATTTTGGTTGATTAGTAGTTAACATAACCAAAATTAAAAAAAAAATCCACTACAGTGAACCAAATTGAAATACAATATGTTATAATTTAAACAAAAATATAACACATTATGTTCCAAATAAAACAAAAATTCAACTAATTTTGTTATTTCTATATCTGAATTATAACAGAATTTGTTATAAGCAATAGCTCTCAACTGTTTTTATTACAAATTGTGTAATAATTATGTTTTAGATTGAAACAAATTTGGAACAGTCTTTTGTTTTCTGTTTGTTGTTTATAACTGATTTTGTTTTTTTATTATGTTATAATTTCCTTCATCAACTCAAAGTCCTCCTAACAAAAAAGAATCGATTTTTTTTATTTGTAACGAATCTTGATATAATTATGCTACAATTTTGTTGTAACCCACTGCACTGGTCGGGTAGATATGGCTTTGGGACCAACATGCAGTGTGGAATGCGTCGATAATTAGTGATGGGTTAAATGTTAGCACTCTTCCCCTAGAAGTCGAGAAATTTTCCTGCTGTAACAAATGCACGTATGCCTCATTCAAGCGTAACGCAACACCACGAGGAAACCGACTTTCATTATCAAATGATACATGTTCTAAGGATTAAAAAAAAGTAGTTTGATGCAAAATTATGTTTCTGGATGAACCGGTTCATTTTACCAGTCTACTTTTGAACCGGTAAAATTATATTTTTTTTTTATTTCATGAGATAGCCAATGAATTTTACTGTTATAATTTGGCAACACATTAATTGAGTTGCGTTAAAGTGGAAAAGTGCGACTCGCGGTCCATATGACGAGAAAATATGTGGAGCGCAATTTCTCTATACAGTCATCAATCACTTGAGGTATTCCAATACGCTAAGGAGCATAAAAACTCAATGTGCAACACATACAGCTCGACACTAATAACTCGATATTACAACGATAAAAACACAAAACTGTCGGTCCGGAATGTATACAAACCAAACAATGTAACAACGTAGTAGTAGAAGTGTATTGTTAAGAATTTAACAAGCAGATTCGGATTCAGGGATCTCAAATTTATTATGTAGAGTTGTATTGAACTATCAATTATCGCATTTTCAAGTGATCAATTTCACCCAAAATGAGATCTCTCGATTTTTTATTTTAGAGATATTTATTATAATAAAAATTACATTTATTAGAAAATTTTGGTACAAGAGCCAATGAGGCTCATCTTTGTCCTTCTTTTCGTGCAGTCAGTTGTTTTGTATTTTCAACATTACAGAAAACAAACAAGAAAAACAGTGAAAAATGATCAACTTCACCAGAATTTACGGTAACGATTGTTTCAACAATTGATTGAGATGTAATGCGTTGAGTTGATATTTGAACATGCACAACTCAGGTTGTGACTAATAGTCATTGATTTGCACACTACAAGTCATCTGATTTCCAAACCGATAATTAACCAACTCACGGCGCACCTAGAGATGATGTGCAGACCAGGGCGCCGCAGTGCACAGTTTTGGAAGTACTGGCGTATTAGAGTGGTTCAAAAAATCGTTCCTGCTCCACACCGCTCATTCGGTTCGAGATCACATTCTAAGTGTCCTCCCAAAATGCGAGCCTTACTTACTTGATACTTGATGGGCTACAATTTGCTACAATGAATCTGCACCGAATGGATGAGTCTTCTCCACTGGGCTCGTTCCTGGACCAATCGCTTCCAGTCGCCCTGATAGTTAAGTGCCCTTAAGTCCTCCTCAACTGCAAACAGCCATCGTGTGCGTGGTCTTCCACGAAGTCGGCGGCCTCGTCCGGGTTTCCTGTTGAATACTATCTTTGATTTTCGTTCTTCCGGCATACGGGCAACGTGACCAGCTCAACGCAGCCTGCCATGTTTTATGCGCTTGACAATATACACCTCTTTATACACTTGATACAACTCGTGATTCATGCGACGCCGCCAGATGTCGTTTTCTAGTTTACCGCCGAGTATTATTCGCAGCACTTTACATTCAAACACCCTGAAAGCTCTCCGGTCGACTTCCTTCAATGTCCATGATTCATGGCCATATAGGACAACCGAAAGGATCAGTGTGTTGTATAACGCGAGTTTCGTTTTCGTTTGCAGGCTACGGGACTTCAGCTGGTTACGGAGCCCGTAGAAAGCCCGACTCGCAGCTGTAATACGTCTTTTCACCTCGCGGGTAACATCATTATCGCATGTCACTAGTGTTCCAAGATACACAAATTCTTCCACCGCTTAAAACTTTTCACCACCTAGCACCATTTCGCTACCACTAACACGTCTGGACCCACGTTGACCACCAGCTATCCTGTACTTCGTTTTTATGGTGTTGATCGTGAGTCATTCTGACGCAGGGTAAACATTTGATCCGTCGTTGATCGGCCCTCTTGAAAACCAGCTTGGTATTCATCGACAAAGGACGCCTCATACGGTCTCAATCTGTTGAACAGAATTCCAGACATGATTTTGTACGCCGAATTAAGGAGTGTTATCCCTCGGTAATTGGCAAACTCCAGCCGATGCCCTTTCTTGTACAAAGGGGAAATAAGACCTTCCAACCAACTAGTAGGCATTTGTTCTTCCTACCATACCCTCGAAATGATACGGTGAAGGAGTTCGTGCAGCTGCTCACTTTCGTGTTTGAGAAGTTCGGCCGGGAGCTCGTCCTTCCCAGCAGCCTTGTTGGTCTTCAGCCCATTGATAGCTTTTTTACCTCATCTAGCGTTGGAGGTTCCACAGCTTGTCCATCGTCATCGATTTGAATTCTGTTACCATATCCACTTCCATTATCTCCGTTCAACAATGACTCGAAGTAGTCTTTTCACCTGGTGGTCACCATTGTTTTATCTGTCAGCAAGTTTCCTTCGCGGTCGTTGCACATGGCGGGAGACGGCGCTGTTTTTCTCGTAGAACCGTCGCATGTTGTTCTGTTCCATAGCTTCTTACGCCTGAGCAATTACTGCCTCTTCATGCTCCTTTTTTTTGCAATGGATCCGTTTTTCGGCTGCCCTTGCTTCCTTGTACCGCTCTCTGCTCTGACGGGTACCAGACACCAGCATGCGGCTTCTAGCCAAGTTCTTCTCGTTCGTCATTCCCTGGCACTCCTCGTCGAACCAATAGTTTCTTGGTCTTCGTTGAGCAGTACCTACCACTTCTCGCGCTACTGTGTTCATTGCTCCGTGGACTGACGCCCACAAATCGTTGAGGTTGACGCTTTCGTCGATTTTGCTAATCCGCTCATCGAGCTTTTGATGATAGTCTGCTGCTACACCATCTGCTGACAGGCGTTGGATATTGAAACGCAACGATTGTCGATTTCTAGAACTCGAAACGGTTGATAATCGCGTTCGAATTTTGCTTACAACGAGATAGTGGTCTGAGTCGATATTAGGACCCCTGAAAGTTCTAACATCGATGACATCGGAAAAATGTCGGCCGTCTACCAGAACATGGTCGATTTGGTTGCAAAGTTCGCCATTTGGGTGATGCCAGGTGTGCTTGCGGATATCCTTGCGTAGGCCGTTGTCGTTGGTAACAGAGTGAAGGCTCTCTTTACCAATGATAGAGCAGAAGAAGTCCTCTTTTCCGACCGGCGGCGCATTAGCGTCGCCGATGACAATTTTCACGTCGTGTTTTGGGCATTCTCCATAGGTCTTGTCAAGACATTCGTAAAACGCGTTCTTCACGTCATCGGGTTTGTCGTTAGTCGGTGCATAGACGTTGATCAGGCTGTAGTTGAAGAACTTGCCAAGAATCCTCAATAAGCAGATCCGCTCGTTGATCGGCCTCCACCTAATAACGCGCTTCATCTGCATCCCGATCACTATGAAACCGACTCCGTGTTCTGCTTTATCGCCACCGCTGTGGTAGATGTTGTATTTGAATGCGGGGTCTACCACTCTGAATTCACGTTCTCCAGATCTTAGTCAACGCACTTCCTGAATAACAGCTACGCACACGCCCACATTTCGCTATTCACGAGCCAAAAAGGCTCACTCAGGTTCATTTAAGATCCTGACAGTCCAGGTACCGAGTTTCCAATCATAATCCTTATTTCGTTGCCAGGTCGGTTGCCGAAAATAACGTTCGTTTCTTCTTCTTCCTCCATTTTTCGTGGTGGGTGATGAATTCGGTATGCGTACCTACATCATGTTAATGGGACTGCCATCGTAGGTGTAGCTGACGTGATACAGCATTTCATACTCAGCCGCTGGATGCCAGAACAGACGCTGTTTGAGCCGCACCTCCTAGTTTACAGACATTCAGAGCATACCTTCTCACTGTAGCTGATGTCAGAAGGACAACAGTGCCCAAGCTGCACCACCAGCTAAGTACGCAACCCTTAGATGGCGCCCTTTGTCATCATTTGACCCGTGGTAGCGTGAGGTAGGAACTTGTGTGGACCAGAGCTGTGTTGGTCGCTCCTTCCTGGTTGTCGACTCACCATTTTGCAGCCCAGCTCAATGCTAATACTGCTAATTTATATAGGTAGTGGAACATCAAATTTAGCAGCGAAAAATGCCACTTGTTTATCCCAGATTAGGTCCCTGGAGTCAATTTGCATAATTTAGTCATTTGATCCTCACAATACATTCTATTTGTTTTATAGATCCTCGTGTGGTTCTGGCGAAATTATTTTTCTTCTTCTTTTCCCTGGCGTCTAGAACAGAGCCTGCTTCTTAGTTCAGTGTTCTCATGAGCATTTCCTTAGTTGTCATTTTAGAGCTTTCTTTGAAATTTGAGCTTCCGATATGAATGCAACGGTCAACGTATGTGATAATAAGAGAATTGATTTAGTTTCCACACCCATTCGCCTCAATCTACGCCCATCAACCGTCAATAATCAAATTTGCTATAATATTGGTTTTAATTGTGAAAACTTTCAATTCCATACATCATTCTATTCCATTTCGATTGAAGTAATATGAGATTCTATTAGTGATAACCAAACTGTTATGCTCTACAGGGACTTCAGACGAGTGATTTAAATCGGTTCAATTTACACGATTTAATCTCTTAATGACTGGAAGCTGGTTTTTTTACTTCCATGTTTTGCTTCACAACGTCGATTATCAGAACAAAATTCTTTCATTTTTTCCCCAAAACCAAGGTAAAGCTTTGATGCCCCGAACGTGCTTTTTCAGTACGGCAATTGCCACCTTAACTAGCCGTATCCTTTTCTCTGTCGTGATCCACATATCCACCTCAACAGACACGAACTGACTGACGTGATTTACGACGACTTTTTAAGAAATTGAATTAGGAACTACAGCACGACCCGGGGGGAGTTTATCAGTCTTTCAGGTGGAACTGATCCCCAAATTAGTTTTCACCTCGTTTCTTGCTTTCACCTTCTGAATTATATTATACTTCCATTAGCAGGAGCTGTGATTTACCCGAACCAGCAGCATGGTGGTGATGTTTCCCACCTCTGAAGGAATTTTATCGATTTTCGACTTCCACTAGGCATCCTTTCGGAAGTAAGCGATAGGAGATGGATCGTTCCTTCACTACTAAATAATTAATTGTTACAAATTTGCTCGGAAAAGCAGACACGATATTGAGATTTACGACAAAGCCATTAAAATTAGCAGTCAATAGTTGTAGATAGCAGATGGCAAAGTTTGCTTCCCGGAGTTGATAACGTATAGCGTGTGGCTTAGGGCCCATTTCTCATGATTATCATGTTTCGTTTTGTGTCCCATTTTTCCATTGCAGCAGCAACTTTGGTATTTTGACCGCACAAAATGGCCACGCCAAGGGAGTTTCGTACCCAGCGGAAGGCAGCGCCACTATCGGAAGTCCCGCACGAAGGAGTGAAGTTTCGCCCATCCAGAATCACGTAAGTTTTGCTATAAGATTTCGGGGGGTTTGGGGAGCGGGCTATGATCCTGTCGCATGAAAGTTGTTTTTTTTTTATTTTATGCAAGTTAATGAAATCCGCAAAATATTTGCAGGTACCATGACCCCACAGTTATGGATCAAATAGTGTGGAGTCCAACCTATTAAATTCAATAAAACGACATGGAAAACGTAAAATTGTAATTTAAAAGCAGGAATCGAATCGTTTCAAATTGGAACTTCGGTTAGTAAACTGTTTTGAGTGTAATATTTACATAGGATTTCATAAAAATTAAAAATTGTATCCGTTCCTGAAAACCATATTATGGATCAATTTTTATATTATGGATCAAATTTTGACGTATTACGGATCAGTGCGCAAAATCAAAAGATTTTCAACTCAATGTATCTGTATTGCATGGTATGGCGAATGTTAACAATGTGTCATATATTACTGCCAAAAATAGTAGTGTTAGAGCTGGAAACAAGGGTAAAATGCCCTTTTTATTGTGATACTGCATTGTAGTAACTGAGACATGAACTGTTTGCGCTCCACACCAAGTTTTCCACCCATTTTTGTCTGCTAAAAAATGAAATTGACAAACCTTGATGTTTTATTAGTTTAATCCTTAGTGCTTTTGTCTGGAAATGTCGAATCCAATGCTTAAAAAGGCAGAAATCTACATTCTTTGGAAGTGATCCATAACCGTGGTAAACAATCATTTCCTGGTCCATATTATGGATCACTAGTTAGAAATGCTAATATTCGGTATTTAGAATAAAAATTCAAGTGAAATGTTTTCCAAAGATGAATTCATACTAAATCGAAGCGAACGAGCATAAACCATGCTATAGCATTTGATTTTTACCACCTGTGGGAGCTTATGAATGCTGACGGCACTTCTTACAGGAAACGACCATATAATGATAGCTGTGTGCTACCAACTAAACATTTGTCAAATACACCGTTATTTAGCGGTTGAATGTTGTGCTTAACATTACAACTGGTAGAAGACAAATAGTATAGCATGGGAAAAATATGTTTTACGTCAACGTTTATGTTTTGAGCAAGTTATCCGATGTTGAACGCCAAAGTGATCCGTCACTGTGGGTGATCCGTAACTGTGTGGGCATGGTATCTTCCATAGTCTTCTGGTATCATCTACAGATACAATGCAAAGTCATGCTAAAGGTGTCTAGGTTCGTTTCCATGTCAATCCTGCCAGGATCCTTACGTAACGGAAATTTCTTCGTTTCGCAATTCGTATAATCGTGCTCATTACATGATATAAAATAGCCACTTTGGCTTCCTCTAGGAGTTCCCCCAGGGATTCCTCCAGGAAATACTCCTGAGGTCCCTCCAGGAGTTTCTCCTGGGATTTATCCAGGGTTTTTTCCTGGGATTCCTGCAGGAATTATTCTAGGAATTCCGACAGGAAGTATTTCTGGGATTTCTCCAGGAATTCCTCCAAGGATTCCTCCAAGGAATTCTCCTGAGGTTCCTCCAAGGAATTCTCTTGAGGTCCCTCTAAAAATTTCCCATGGGATTTCTCCAGGAATTTCTTATGGGATTCCTCCAGTGATTCTTATAGGAATTAGTCCAGGGATTGCTCCAGGGATTCTTCCAGGAATTATTCCCGGGACCACTTCAGGAATTCTTTCAGGAATTCCTACAGGGATTTCTCCAGGAATTTTCCCTGGAGATTCCTTCAGGAATACCTCCAAGAATTCCTCCTGGGATTCCTACAGGGAATCATCCAGGAATTTCTCCAGGAATTCCTCCAGGGATTCCTTCGGGAATTTCTCTTTGGATTCTTCTAGGAATTCTTCCTGGGATTCCTACAGTATTTGCTTCTGGTCTTCCTTCAGGAATTTTTCCAGGGTTTCCTCCCGGAATATCTACAAGAATTCCTACAGTAATTCCTTCCATAGTTTCCATTGTGCTGTTATTAAAGTATATTAACTTGACACTAAGGTGAACACTTTCAGAAGATCAACTGCGCTGGACGCCCTTTGAATCCCATTTCACCTGCAGCATCTCAAGTTTACTTTCAATTGGGATAAGAGTTCTGCACACTTTCAACGAAAATGTGAAACTTTAAACCAGCGTTAAGGAACAAAGTGAACGCTTCTGTTGCTGGCTTGCAATAATCCATGATGTCGAAAGTTTCGTCAAGTGGTATGCACCCCGACGCCAGTTGAGACTAACCCTCATAATGAGTGTAGCTAGAAATTTCGCCAGGGGGATCATTCACAAATGTCACGCAAAAAACGAGCATAATAAATAATCTCTGTTTTTTGCGCTGTCTTCAAACTATGATGGACATCAATCCTCCCTTTTCTTTCACGTTGGGAAAAGTGGTTCAATTTATTGGCTGAGTTACTTAAATCTCAAATATCGATTTGTAGAACTCTTATTGATCAGCAATATCACCAAATATTGATGTAAAATATTACATGCAGTTCCTTTTAGAATGGCTAAGACTGATTCTTCCAACATTGCTTCCAGAAATAACCCACAAACTTGTCCAAGTATACCTAAAATAGTATCTGCGGAGTATAATCGGTGGCTTGATTTGTCTGGGATTTGTTTTTATTTTGTTTTTCTTTTTTTTCTTTACACTTTTTTATGAAACTCCCCATAACTTTAAAATACATGGTATGAGATCATGCGTGCAAAGATTCTTTCGTAAACTACTTCACAGATTACTCTTGTATTTTTTTCTGGATCCTACTGTCTAAGTATTTTCAAAACAATTTTTCTTATGACTTTCCAATCTCTTAACAGATCCCTTCGAACATTTCCTCTTGGTTTCTTTTTAACATTCACATTCTATCTTTTTCGTCCTAATCATTTTTCCTGGCACACTTCCATATATTTTTCAAAAAAATGAACACAATATTTTGATGTTCCTTTCAGCTATGTTCATTCGGAATAATACAACAACTAATCCAATAATCTTAAAATTTCTTCAAGATCACTGAAGTTACTACAGAGATTCATATATGAGTATCTTTGCGAATTTCTTCAGAATCTGCTTCAAATGACGAACAGTTATTTTCTCAAGAGATCTTCTTGGAATTATTTTGAGCATAATTTAAAGGATACATTCAAAGTTTATTTTGGACAGTTTTCCAAGAATTCGTAGAAAATACACCCAGGGTTTTTTTCAGGAGCTCCTCCAAGGATTTGTTCAGGATTTTCCAAATATATCCCTTGCAAAAGTTTTTTGAACCCAAGATTTAAATTAATATTTTGAAAACTCTCTTTTGAATTCTGCAGATGAATTTTTGGTGGTGTTTGAAGGTGGGAAAAACGGCTCATTTTAGAGAACGGAACGAATCATTCGTTTTAGTGAACCGGATCTTTTGAACGGTTCAGTGGCTCGCAAAGAGAAAGAGCGAACTAAACTGAACGAATGGAAGAAAGAGCGGTTAACTCCCTGTTGAGCGACTTGCGTCGTACCTTTACCACTGAAGTGTCTCATTCTTCGCTGCTTGAAACCCACGTACTCGGCCGACTTCCATTCAAGTGAGCACTATTTCTCTCTATCTATCATCTTCCTGTATACAAGGGGTCGGGGCAAATCCGTCTGTCTATGCTGAGAGCGCTGAGAGTACGTAGCAGTAGAAAACTGCGCTTGCATGTGTGGCGTGGCGCGCAAACCAAGACACGTGACAAGCGTTATAATGAAGACGAGAATCGAAATTTGGGGAAATAATTGAATTGTTCTTCTTCCGGATCACATTTTGTCTGATCCGTGCTGATCAAATGAACTGACTGTCGACAAAATAGAGCCACGGATCACTTTTTCTTTTTAGTGATCCGGATCTTATGAACGGCTCCGATTCTTTTTGCCCATCTCTAGTACAAATTATAGTAAAACTAGGATGGCACATTGGATGAAGCCCTGACAAAATCTCAGATCAAACTCATAGCACATTCTTGAAATAATTTCTGTTTAAATATTTAAAGGAATCTTGAGAAAAAAATATGGGAGTAGTGAAGGGAAATCACAAGATAAATTATTTAAATTATAATACAATACTTGATGATTACTTCTGATTAAATTCATTGAGCACTTGGGAATTTTAAAAATCTCTAGGAGCATATTTGAGAAATTATTATATCATGTCTTTAGAAGAACTTCAGATTACTTTTCTAGATTGAAGTTACCTTGAGTTACCTGAGAAACTTCTTGCAGACATCGTTGTAGCATCTTTTTTATGTAATACCTGTTATAACCTGAATGCTTGGAAAATTGTACAGGGAAATTTCATTTATCTGAGGTATTCTACAAACTTCCTCGAAAAAGCACAATAAGCATTCCTTGAGAAATTCAAATGATAATATCTAAAACTACCTGAGACAAATTACAGGGAAAACCTTTGGAGTAATTTCTTGAGGAATATATACAGGGTGTCCGCATATTATTTGGAACAGATTATTTCTCACCAGTACTGGGTGCAAACATCCAAGTTTAAAAACTCTGTAACTTCGCGATCGGTTGATCGATTCTGTTGAAATTTTCAGGCATGGACTCGCGATCATATGAAAATTATATTACAAATAATTGAAAAAACGTTTTATTCAATTGAGAAACAAAAATTTTGAAAAAAAAATATATATCAATAAGATTCTGGCTCTTAGAACTTTTTAATTATCTAAACTATAAAAAAATACCCCAGGAGCCAATTCCGGCATTGTAGGAGGAAAACAAATTATAACTAACTAATTACAAAAAAGCTCAAAAACAAGCTATGCAGTTGGAAAGCGTGTACAATTTTAATTTGGGACTCACTAGTCCAAATGAAAATCAAGTTACTCAGGACTTCAAAAACATTTTCAATCAAGAAGAGGTTTTCGACAATTTTTGGGAGACTGATTTGGAAGAAGTTATAACTATTATGAAAAAAATAAAAAAATATGAAAGCAGGGTTGGGAAAAAATCTGAAATTCATTCTACAGTAGCCAAACAAAGCCAATCGCAGTCAGCAAAGCCATTGAAACTCACGCCTATCGCTGCTGTAGGCAAAGAGCCTTAAAAATTGCAAAACACCCGTTACTAAGGGCAACCCAAAATTACTGTAAAAAAATGTTCTATTTCCTGTTGCATTTCCCGCATTTACCGTGATGCATCATTACCCGGACACTTAAGCAATGCCGAAACTTTAAACACTGTTTTGAATATGTTTTTGTCACTTCTGGTATCACTGTTATTGTTATTCACATAGATACACATTAAAACTTTGAATCTTGGGCAAAAAAATAATTGGAAAATGCAATTATAACATGTAAAACGTTAAATTAATGAAGCATATCGTGTTTTTAAATCCGGACACATGCATCAAAATGCCGGACGCTTTTGAATCGAAATCCGGACATGTGCGTGTGGTTTGAAAATACAAATGAAAAATCAATAAAATGCACTTCACTTTAACTGAAAATCCCAATATAATAAAATTATATGCATGCATTTGCATACAGGGATCAAAATATTGGGTAAAGTTATTTTTGTTTTACCTTTACCGCTGTCAACATCCTGCACTTAAGGTTCACGGGAATGATTCTCAATACTAGCACTTTTCTTCCGTAAATCCATTCACAAGAGATTGATCACAGTTCTTGTAATGTTACTATACAACTTTTCGTCAATTCACATTATGTTTGTTTTTCTAAAAGCACTAAATATAAGGTTTCCATTAAACGTCCGGGTTAATGATCACTTGCCTATAAATCCGGACAGCACTTGAGGCAGCCTTTCTTCACACTAAAAATGCTTATTTTCACAGGTTTTCCCACTCTTTCGTGCACACACTTGAAAATTATTATACCATACACTTCTTAGAGACGTACAGTACTAAAATTGTGTAGTTTAGTAACTTAATCGTAAATCAGAAGTGGCTGATTTTGTTGTCCAAATTTTTACTATAGAATTTGGTTCTTTGCAGGAATGACGCCGAGCTGGTGCAGCCAAATTGTTTTTATTTTTAATGTATTATTGCCAAGGATTACTAGATGAAACAATGAATTAAAATGAACAGCAATATTGAAGGTTGAAAATATTAATTACAAAACAATATTTAATGTTCGATTTCATATTTAATTTATTAATTATAACCAGAGTGTCCGGAGCCTTCAATGACACTAACGATTTAGGAAACTCATGCACCCAACATAGGCTACTTGATGAGATTCACGTTTTTGAACTACTGTACTTGGAAAGCCACGTGATTTTCGCGAAATTTAAGCCTACTACTATTACCATTCCCAGAACTGTATGGAAGTCCCTGGCAATGATGGAATTTTCTATATCCTCATCACGAAACTTCCAGAGAGTTCGTTATTAATATATTTAACAAATGATTTCAGTTGGCATATTTGGCTGACAAATAGAAAAAAAAATCAAACCGGACAAAAATCCTGCAAAAGATTTAGTCTATCGTTCAATCAGCTTGCTTTCCTCTACCAACAAACTTTTTAAGAAGATCATTTTGATCAGAATGATTGTCGAAAAAAAATTTTTTGCCATCTTGGATTCCGACATGGACATTCGGCTACTCAACAACTTTTACGTGTAACAAATCCGGTTCGTTCCAACAAATCTGAAGGCTATTCTACTGGTCTTGCTCTTCTAGACATTGAAAAAGCAATCAACAGAGTTTGGCATGAAGGCTTGATTGTAAAAATAAAATATTTAATTTTCTAACATACATTGTTAGAATAATCCAAAGTTAATGTAACCCGTAAATAAAATGTATGTATTCACTTATTAGCAGAAAATCGAAACCTTCTCTAGAGAACAAGCTTTTGATCTTCAAATAAACTCTGAAGCCTCCCTCCTTTGTATGGTATTAATGAGTTACATAGAATATCCATTGTTGAATCATTGGAACAAATGATGAATAAAACTATAAATGAATTAGGCAAAAACTTTTTGAATTCATAACAGATTTTTGGCGAACTACTCACTAGATGTTTTCTTGAATGTTGGTAAAATTTTGCAATGATTTCTGATAAAATCTTTGGCAGAAGCCTGATTTTATGTTAACTCGAAGCATTATCTTAAAAGTTTGCCATGACGCAATTTTATACATGAGTGCTGTAAATAATACTTTGAAATATTTCTTGAACATTATCCTTGGTAGCAAACCAGCTGACTACGCCCATGGAATATTGCAGCTAAACTTTCTTCCGATAGATGCTGGTTTGCTTCGCTGGGTGCTACAGTCTGAGTTGGCAGTTATCCGGAAGTGAGCAAAGCGCGAACACATAAGCAAAAATATTATTCTTTCATCCGGTTAAAAGTTTTGCCGGAAAACTGCTCCAACATTCCCGGGGATGAGGAAGTATTGTTGGGGTGAGGTTGTTTCTCTTAAAAATAAAAAAGTACATGGTGTAAGAAGGGGACCAAATTGAAGAAACTTTTTCTTCAAGAATGTTCCAGGTGCACGTTCAACTTATTTTTAAACTACTTAGTTGGAAGAAATTTTTTAATACACTTATTGTGATGGCCATTAAACGCTCCCACATTTGTTCGTTCCCTTTCTCTCCTTTCCAGACAACAAGTCGCCGAGGTTGGCAATCGCCCAGTCAGGACAACGTTCCACCGCTGTCGCCAAAATCCGATGATTATCACCACTATCAACTGCAGCACTGTATCCGAAGTCCACCTCCTGTGGCTATTTACGGCAATGGAACGTTACCACCCGGAGCCGGAAATCAGTACACGTTAAATCCGTACAGCTGCAGTAGCAGTTCCAACGTCAACGGTTACGTTTCATACCATCAATCTCAGTCTGGTCAACAGCAGCAGCAACAGCAGTACGGTATATCTTCGCCGAAAAGTATTTTGAGAAACGGTCTGAGCACGTTTGAACCCAGCTACGGTGCCGGCAGTGGGAACTATTCCAAAAGCGTCGACAGCAACTACTCGGACACGATGTACGGGATGAAGGAGGACAGCTTTCGAAAGTCTGGGCCCCCAAGTGGCGGAGTGATGACGAGCAACGGGAGCTACGGTAATGTGATGGTGAATTCGCTAAACTATTCCACTGCGACCAGTTCCAGTAACGAGCTGTTGGAGGATTTGCATCACATCGAGCAGAACCGAATGAAACGGGGCCAACAGCACATAAAAATCAGCTCCAGCTCGTCCTCTTCGATCAACTCCAACAACAACAACCTGGTCAACAACAACAGTATTATTGGTGGCAATAACAACACGTACATCAACAGCAATGGCTTCGAGGGACAGCAGCGTGCTGTTTGTGAAGGTGAGTTGTTAGGTAGAGTTCAATTTGAAGAAAACAATTTCGCTGAACGATTTCAACAAAGGTAAAAAATATGAAGCTTGATTTTTTACTTAAAAGTCGAACTTTCAATACACATGTGTGTTTTTTAATATTATTTTATCTATGTATCATCAAATAAATATGTAAGTGATCTAAAATCCTTAACAAATTTTACTTGTTAGAGAATTTCATGATTTTCAGGAAAAATTTTGATTATTTTTTCCAATTACTTCTTATAGCCCATTTGGTGTTGAAAAAATAATATTTTTATAGTTTAAAAAATGTACCCCCCAAAACACATATACCTCTTATCGAAAAATTGCATTTTTCGCTTTTTGAAATATTATTCTGTGTATAACTTTGCAAATCAGCACGATTTAAATTTACTCGTATTCTTTCCTTTCACTCATAGGCAAATACGGGAAACTGCAAACCATTGGCGGCAAACATCAGATCCCTCAGCAATTTGGAACCAATGGGGCCTATTACGAGCAGCACAACAGTATCAATAACAATTTGGTTTATGGCGTGAACAAACATCCACCTCAGCCAGGTCAGCTGAAATCGGGTGCCACCGGTGCCCTTTCACCTCCACCTCCGGTTCGAACTCCATCTGCCAATAACAACCCAGCCGGTGTCAAGAGTAATCGCCTTATTACAAACCGAGGAAGCAACGGAAATAACAATAACAACAACAACAGCTTTGAAATATGCTCCGCAAATAGTGGCGGCGGAAACGCAAACCAAACTGGCGGCAGCAGTTCAACATTATCGAGCTTTGCAAACAAATTTCACAAATTGACTGGCAGTGGCAGGAACTCTTTCGATGCAGCTGCCACCAATAGCAAACTAAATCATGTTAACAACAACGGTGCGCCATCTGTCGGGCCTCCGGTCATTGTCCACCATCAGCCAACGTTGCCCCAGACATCGCAGTGCAAAAATCAACACCCACCTCAGCCGAATCAACAGCAGCAGCAGCAACTCCATCACCATACCAGCAATGGTAGCAGTAGCAGTAATGGTCACCATCCACACCACGGTCACTCCCATCCGGTTGGCCATCACAACACGCTTTCCTCGCCGGAGAGTGCTTACTCCACCGGATACTCGACCGATGGTACGTCGCCTGGTAAGTAGAACGAAAAATATCTACGGAATTGTTTGAGTTTACGAGAAGAGTCTGGTATAAAATGCACTTTGGGATGAAACGAATCTTCTGAACATTCGCCTGATGAAAAGCACTTTGGCGAAGCATTTTACCCCAACATCCCCCCACATTATTACTTGATGAAGTTAGTCGATGATTGAATTTTGCTGGGGATGCCGGAAAAAATCTTTGTTTCGGTGTCAGAGTAGACGATTTCCTAAAGGTGGAGAAAAGCATCTCGTAAACCTCATTATTTAATATAGTGTTTCTGTTGATCGTGCAATCTATCTAACTGCAGCTGCAATCACGATAATGATGCAACCATGAGGTAAAGAGAGGACTGGGTAGACTTGACTCTCTTTCTTAGTTATGCTGTAATTTGAAATTCGTTTGGATTGCTGTACTGCCTCCCTTATATATTTGATATAGATTCAGGTGCGGTATACTGCCCGCAACCACATAATAGGGTGCGATTTTCCTAAAATTCGTAAATTCGGTTTTCCTAAAATTAGATTCTATACCATTATCCGAAATGTAATTTACTGAAATGTACCATTACCCGGGAAAACATCTAGGGTCGGGGTTCCCTTAGTGGACAATCCCCTATAGTCGCACTTGTGGCTTTTTACGGCCGTTTTGCTATAAATCTTTTCTAAACATTTTTTGACATGAAGGTGAGGAGCTATTTATCTAAGTATCATTGATACACAGCTTGATTTTGTTCAAACAATGATCGAAATAATTAGTTTTGCTTAAAATTTGAGCTCCCTTGCGCCTATAGAAAACCTATTGTTCCTATAGTAGCACTACCGAGAGACACTATTTAAATATATTTTTTATTATACGAAATAATTGATGAATTAAAAACTTTTTTTACATCAAACGAAAGTTTTTGATCCGCACTTTGTAGGAAAAATATAAAAGTTTTGTAAACATACGGAATTGATAAGCATTTTTCCAACGCCGTGATGCTAGTGCTACTATAGGAACAGAAATTAGAAATAGTGCTACTATAGGCACATGTATTCCTATAGTGGCACACGCGATAATAAACACAAACATTTGAGTTTTCGTAGTTTTCATATTTTTCCTACAAAACCTACATAGCTTTTAGATGATGTAAAAATAATGACGCAAGCATTTTTTTTTTCGGTTTTATACGAATTTTTGTTCTTAGTTGTGCGGCCATTGGTACATCGACCCTACCAGAAAACCAAACCTTTCATTTCAGACGACCTTTATCAGTTCATTTTAATACAATTTTAACAAACTCGACTAGAGTCGATTAAGTACATGACACTGAAAATTGCCTTACAGATAAGGTAGAAATACGCATATCTCATTCTACATCTAAACCAGCAGATTATGAAGATCGAATGTACCTCGGATTTTTTCCCGCTAGAGATAAGTATTTGATCTTTATTTTCTTAATCGAAAGGTTTTAAAATATTATATAGGTGAATTTTTTTTCCACACATTTTGTATGGGATGAAATGCGTAGGAAAACGTGATTTTCGTGGGCTGTATATAAAAGAATAGCAAAAAAGTGGAAAAAAAATCAAAAGTTCTCCGATCAAATATTTTAAAATATTCCGATTATGAAAATATAACTAAAAATCCTAAACTCATGGGGAAAAAAATCCGGTACATTCAATTTTCATAATCTGCTGGTTTGGACATAGCGTGTATCTGCTGGTTTGGACATAGCGTGTAAGGATATACACTCTAGTGCAGTGGTCACCAAACCGCGGCCCGCGGGCCGCATGCGACCCTTAACATGGCTTCGTGCGGCCCGCGAGACTTTTTCGGAAATAAGGGAGTTGCGGCCCGCATGTTATGATTTCATTGAAAAAAAAAAAAAAAATTTCTTAAGTCCTTACAACTAAATACTTATGAATTTTACATTCTGTGCTCCATCGTGCTGAGCAGACGGAATGTTATCTTGTTTATGTTTCATTCCATAATCAGCTCTGAGTTTTGTTTGCAAATCCTAAGTTTTATCAAGTCTTGAATTTTCCCTACATCCTGAAAAAGCGTCTTGAGTAAAGTGGGGCAAAAGTTCAAGTGGGGTAAGAGTTTCTTTTTGAGATTTCTCGCTCAATTCAAAACAAATCTTATAAATGTCATGGTGGTTCGAATTCTATTCAAGTAAGAGACTTTCAATCCAAAAATCCATTGACATTTGGAAAAGTTATGGCTATTTGTTGTTTTTCGACGTGAATATTGTAATTTTTGGTCAAACTTTCGTTGCATGGAGCCAATTGAAGAAAAAATCTTTTTCAATATTTTATGTAAGGGCGTTTCTAGGCCTATTATAAGGTTGCTTTGAGGTGTATTAGTTTTTGCATAAATGCTTGAAAACAATTTTTGGCCCATAGTGGGGCAAAAGTTCGAATCAGCGGGGCAAAAGTTCGACTTATGTATAAAATCACGGAAAAATTTGCAAATTGCCTGAAATCCACATATTATCTTCAAATTTATTTAAATTTGTCTGATCGTGTGAAAATTGTCACCAAAATTTTGCATTTCCACTTAGTTTTGCGAAAAATTGCTATTTTTGAGTATATTACTATCAACCCGGTTTTCGGCCATTTTTTGATGAAAATTTAGTGTGTATTTTTCGTCAAACTTAAGTTTACGGCTGGTGTAAAGTATGCCTGTCATAAAAGGATCGATATTTTGTGTTTTAGCCAGCGAACTTTTGCCCCACACTAGATTCGAACTCTTGCCCCTCCGGTGGGGCAAAAGTTCGAATAAGACAATCAATTTTGAAACTGTTATAATTAAAAATGGGTAATTGACGCAAGTTTGTTCAGCAAAATTATAGCCAATAAGTTGAAGATTCACTTGGTATGGTATTTGTTTTGTTTTAACTGCTATTGTTTTCCTGGAAACTTTGATTATACCACTAAGGTCGAACATTTGCCCCACCTTACTCTACAGCCAATAAGCTTAAAAGCGTTTTGAATCTGTTGAGAGCTTTGGGAGCGTATTACCCAGACAACCAAAATGTACGTATAACGATATCACCTGGAGGCTTTATATGTGCAAAATTTCACTTATAAGATGTCGCGAAAAGGCCTTCTACGTATAAAAGTGGAGGCGATATGCGTCCATATATTATATGATGGATAATAACATACAATGCGAGTGTGTAAATATTATTCCGAACTAACCTGTGATCTTATGCGATTTAATTTATGATAACAAATGTTGATTTGACAACTGCTACGGATTAATTCGACTTACTTTGTACGAGTGTTCGAGACGAAACAAATGTATAAATGAACTCAGAAAAGGAGTGTTTTATGCGAGGAAACTCATCAATCTGACGAGTTTATCCACGGAGTTTTGCGGGTTTGATGTAATTAGTATGAATAAAGGAGTTGTAACGTGAACTTTCATGCGATTTCTGGTTGTCTGGGTAGTAATTAGAATCAAGAGACGTTAGGAACTCCTAAACAAAATATATACTTTGCTCGAAGATTGCACTGGACATTAGCTGTAAAAGGGGTTTTTCCGTAGCAGTAACGCTTCCAGTGAATATTTTCTTATGACCCCGTGTTCGAAAACGATTAATGAATAACGGACATCATCTTCAGCAATTTAGATGCACATACTGTAACTTAACATTAGACAACGGAACGAGCATGCACTACAATGACACAGCCGAGAAACATTCCTGATGAAAGTTTCAATGGCTGAAGCAGGAATCGAACCACACCTCATGATATAATGCGCTTAAATACCTGACGACACTAACCGCACGGCCACGAGGCCCACTGATTCTGATAGTGATTGTGCACCATTTATTTTAAAATCCCGAATGTATGATTTCTAAGCTGGAATTATCGGAACAAATACCTTTTGAAAATTACGAAAATTATGAGGATTAAAGCAGCTCAGAAGACAGATATTAGTGATATTTCAGCATTGAAGCAGAACCGTCATTGTTTTTGTAAAATCCTGATATTTGATCTCTTGAATGCTAATCGGTCTTTTTTTGTTGCAAATCTAAAACATTCATATTTAAAAAAAAAAACAAAACAAAAAAATAAGCTGGTGACAAAACCATAAATGTCTCAAAGACATGGAGTTAATAATTAAGGGTCCTTGTTTATAGTATTTAAAATCCGCCAAAATAGAGTCTTGCATATCTTGCGGCCCGTTCTGAAAGTACCGAAGTAGCCCGCATAGTCAGTTAAGCTGAGGACCACTGCTCTAGTGGAATTAAATGGTACAGTACTGAATTCAGTTTTCATTCATTCAAAAATTCGTGTTTGAGCCAAAAAATATTAAAATTGAAGTAGTGTGCTAGCAACTTCGAGGAGAATTATCATGAGCATAAGCAAAGATTACCGTACATTTCGTAGTTGCTGCCGTTTGGTCGAACGCCATTTGGCTGAATGCCATACGGCCGAACGGGTCGTTTAGCCGAATTACGAACACAAAAAGTAGCACGCCAAAGTGTAGGATTCATAGGTGTGGCCTAGTAATTGTCAGGAAAACAATTTGTTTTTTTTATGATGTGACAGGACTTCAGGTTTATAGCTAAATAAGTGCTCCCCGACCTAATCGACCCGTTAATTTAGGAAGATGTTGTGATCTCCACGTTGTGATTTCGTCATAAATTTTTCCTCCTTTTAAACATAGGCTTTTCTTGCCTTCAAGGAATCCTTTGTGATTTTATTTTCCAGTGATTTCCTCAGGATTCCCTCCAGTGATTTATATTGAAATTGCTCAGAGCTTTCTACAGTCATGTCTCAAGTGATAACTACACAAATCCTTCCAGAGATTTGTTTATAGATGTCTCCAGGGATTCCTCGAAGACTATCACCAGGAATTTCTGCAAAAATGTCTCTAAAGATTTCTTCTTTCGATCGCAACCATATTTTAATATCAGTACCGATAGGGCCCTAATCCATTACTCCAGAGATGCCTACAGGAATCCCTTATAGAAATTCCTACAGGAATATTTCCAGAGACTCCTCCAGGCATTCCTCCAGAGATTTTTCCCACAACTTCTTTAAAAAAATCTCCAGAGATTACTTCATGCAAATCTCTACATAGGATCCTCCAAAAAATGTTTAAAGGATTTTTTTTTTCAGATATCCTTTCAAAGAGTTCTGCAATTGACTTCCTCAATGAAAACTTACCTGGAGGTTTCTCTGGGATAATTCCTGAAAGAAAACTCTTGTGGAATCCTTTTATGAGTTCATAAAGTAATTTCTAGTAGGATCCCTAGATGTGACAAGTATCCAAAGAGGAAGTTCTGAGGTTAAATCTGAACTCCTCCCTGGAGAAATCCTTGGGGGCATCTCCACAAGAATCTATATAAAGGTTTTCCCGGAAGAATTCTTGAAGAATCTTGAAGAATTTCTGGAGGAATCTAAAAAAAAATGCCATTAGAAACCGCTTCACGAATCTCTGAAAGAATCTCTGGAGTAATCGCTGCAGGATTCATTTTATAAATTCCAGGAGGAATTCCATCAAAAAATTTACTGAAGGAATGATTGGAAGCATACCTTAATGAATCCCTAGAGGAACTTCCGGCAGAATTGCTGGATGAATAATCGAAGGTATTCCTGGAGCCCTATCGGAACCAATCTAAGAAAAGTCGTTGCGACCTAAAGTTTATCCTGGAGAAATATAAGAAAAAAAACTACTAAATATACTACCACTGAAATTACTTAAGAATGGAAAATTTCAAATAACTTGCCAGATTCAGTATTTTATTTTGAGTTAATTACAGGCAGAATCTGAGAGAGAAGTTTGGAAGGATTTCTTGAAGGAATATCTGAAAGAAAACAAAATCCTGGAGGAATTAGTGAAAGAAAATTGGGAAAAACTAATTAAAATCTTTGGACTAATAGAAGAAGGAATATTTGAAAATATTTTCGAAAGCATCCTGTGATAAGCTCCTGGATGAATTCAAGTTTTTTGTTTACGACAAAAATGATAAGGTCAACTTATAGTACAGCTTATCATATTTAACCAAACATAACCAAATAATTTTAAATTTGACAATTATAGGAACATTATTTATTTTTGTTATTTCATATTCTATGGCTTTCTTCTGGAATACTGCATGGATTTTATCTGAATTCATTCTTTACCTAACTTAATAAATTTTTCAGAAAACTCCCTTCAAAAAATTTAAGGATTGTTCATTGAGATTTTATTCAAGAAATGTCTCCAGAGATTTCGCTACGAATTCCTCCAAATTTTCATTTATTTCATAGTTATGAAATTGTTTAGGGACTGTTTTACGAATTCTTCCGATGCTCATCCAGTTTTGCAATGTTCAGTATTTCTCCAAATTATCCCTTTATAATTCTTGCAAGGATTTTTTCAGGAACTCTTAAATGTTTCTCCAGAACTTTTTGAGGACTTCCTAAAAAAAAAACCTTCCAGCATTTCAGTTTTGACTAGTCGTTCCGGCTAACGTTGTATTGCTACCCAGTGGGTCGTTTTATTATTCTTTTTATTGTTATTATCTTTTTAGAGAAATTTTCAACCCACGGCTGGTTCATCTTCACTATTATTCATAACATTCTCCAAATCTCTACAGCACCTATTTCTCCAGAGATTCTTGAAAGACTTTAACAAGAAATTTCTTCAAAAAAATCTCTAGGGATTTAGAAAAAAAATAGAGATTATTCCACGTATTTCTCCATAAATTTGGAAATACGTCCAGAGATTATTACAGTGATTTTTCCAGGAAAAGATAGACAGAGATTTCTCCAGATACTCTACAGTAATTCTTCCAGAAATTTGTCTAAGGATACTCCAGACATTTTCTCCAGAGATTTCTTCAAAGATAACTCTAGATGTGACTCAGCAATTTATCCAGGTAATCCTTCTTAGATTTTTTCTGCAGTTTCATCAGAAATTTCTTCAGAGATTACTTTTGTAACCCCTTTTTATAGTTCCTCCTAAAATACAGTAATGTCCCGATTTTGTCAGCCCCATGCTGCATTTAGGGTTGATGAAATCGGGAAAGAGCTAAAATCGGGATAAAATTTTTCGACAGATTTCAAGTTTTATTTCAACTAAAGGACTTACTTTTATGATTTTATTAATATAAACATTGTTTTTTTACTTCACTTTTCTATGTACAGTAAGCCAAGGTAATATTGATGAATTTCATGGATAATTATAAAAAAATTCATATTTGAAAAATTCGATCTTTAGATGATCGTATAGACGTGGCCAAAGTCATAATTGACTTTATGCAACCAATATTGGCAGTATAGATGTGTTTGGTCTAATAAAAATAAATATAAATTTTAGGCTGACAAAATCGGGAACAAAGGGTGCTAAAATCAGGGGTAGACAAAATCGGGTCATTACTGTAGTTCTACAGATATTTTCCAGGGATCCTGGATATTCCTCCAAAAACTCCGGTAAATTTTCCATAAATTGAACTAGAGATTTCTCTAAGAGTTCTCCCAGAATTTCCTCTAGAGATTCCTCCAGAGATTTCTAAATATGTTTTCTATAGGTTTCCTGCAATCCTTCCAAGTATTTTTCTAGGAATTTATCAGCGGATTTCTTCAAAAATTCCTTCATGGAGAGAGTTTCTGGAAAAATTCTTGAAGGAAGAAATCTCGGGATTATATCTGATTAAATTCCTGGAGGAATTCATGATGGAACTTCTGGTAGAATGTCTGGAGGTATTCTTAGAACGATCATCGAAAGTATTTTTTGAACAATTTTGTAGATAAATTTCTATGTGAAGCCATGGAGGATATGTAAAAATAGTTGTATCGTTGTAAAAAACCTAAAAGTATTTCCTGTAGCGATTTTGCTGATGCTATCGCAAGGAGAATTACTGGAGAAATTTCTTGAAGCATCGCTTTATGAAAAAGTTACTTGTTGAATCTCAGGAGAGATTCCAGGTGGAATCCCAGCAGGAATATCTGAAGGAATCCCTGGAGAAATCCTTGGAGACATCTTTTCAAGAATCCCTCTAGATATGTTTCTGGAGGAACGTTTGAAGAAGTTTCTAGAAGAATTTCTGGAGGAATCTCTGCAGAAACATCATGAGAAACCGCTTGAAAATATCTGGAAGAATCTCTGGAGGAATTCCTGAACAAATCTCTGGAAAAGTTCATGGAGAAATTCTTCCAGATATTTCATGAATTAATTTATGGTAAAATCCATGGAGTAATCTTCAAAAAAAAACCTGCGGATATCTCTGGAAGAGCCTTTGGAGAAACATTCTTCCAACACCAATGTTTTCATTATCAATCTGACCAAGACGAATTGAATTTTACTATACAACTTTCTACAGTTGCTGTGCAACGCAAGTTCAACGAACCAATATATTTGAGTGCAATAATATGTTCCTACAAAAAGTTTTCTAGTGGTTCGTTACACAGTTCGCGCAGACATTAGTGCAACTTGCACAAATGTTCGTGCATTGCACGCACTGTGTAATCAAAGCTTAATTGGAGGCTTTGTATGGAAAATTTAAAAAAGGTGCAAATGTATTGTTCAATACAGGTCGGACTCGATTATCCGGAGACTCGATTATCCGGGGACTCGATTATCCGAGATTCGATTATCCGGAATTTTGGACTTGATTATTCGGAATTTGTTTTTTGATGTTCTTGTTTAAATATTTTAAATTCTCTATTGAAATCCATTTGAAGCTAATTTAACAGCAATTGCAAAATTCGATGGCCATTAAACGATGAATATCTGTTTTGCTTTGCATTTAAGTAAGAGGTATAACCATTTTCCTCTTGTTTGATCATAACCTCGAAATTCCGGATGCTACTACTCTTCATTCTAACCTCTACAACACTCGAGTGAGTGTGAGAAGTAAATCACATTTGCATGAAAAGTAGCAATCAACGTTGCAAACCGTATATACATCTTTGTTCTGGAGCTCGTTAGGTTGAGTTTGAACCATGGCTGCCTACTCAGAAACAACGAACAAAATGCCAAGATTGGAGGTCCTGCGGTGTTTCTGCCATATCCTTCCAAACAAGGGAACGATGAGTGATGACGGGGATCCCAAGATGCTGCAGGGTGGGAAAATGTGTTGTTTAAGAGTTTTGGGCTTGAAGAGGGGATTTGCTTCCATGGCATACCGTTCGCTGCAGATCGCAAAGCTCAAAGTTTTGGTTTTTGCGTTTTTGTTTCTTTCCGCAGCAGCCTCAGTTAGTCCCGATGGCATATCCGGTAGTAAGGGGGAGATAAAAGGGATATAATAATCCTACAAATTACAAGCAAATTACCATATGCAAATTCTATCGTTCAAATGTCAGTTGGGTATCACGAATTTTGCATAATTTTTCATTTCTGTTGTTAGTGCAAATGTGAGGGCATGTTTCAAACCGGAAGAGAGCGTGATTTTATTTTTTATGCGATTTAAGGCTTGCTTTGGAATAAAAGTGTGATGATTTTGTACTTCACATTGAACAGAATGATGGTCATCAACGAAAATTCAATTTTTGTTAACGAACAGTTCGGATTCCGCCATGGACATTCGACCACTCATCAACTTTTACGTGTACCAAATTTGATTCGTTCCAACAAATCTGAAGGCTATTCTATCGGTCTTGATTTTCTAGACATAGAAAAGGCATTCGACAGTGTTTGGAATGAAGGCTTGATTGTAAAATTAAAAAAACTTTAATTTTCCAACATACATTGTTAGAATAATTCAAAGTTATCTGTCAAATCGTACACTTCAGGTTAATTATCAGAACTCCAGGTCTGAAAGACTTCCTGTAAGAGCTGGTGTTTCTCAAGGCAGCATTTTGGGACCAATATTATACAATATTTTCACATCTGACTTACCTGAGTTACCTCAGGGATGTCAAAAATCTTTGTTTGCGGATGACACAGGCCTCTCCGCCAAAGGACGAAGCCTGCGTGTCATCTGTAGTCGATTGCAAAAAAGTTTGGATATTTTTTCTTCATACTTGCAAAAATGGAAGATTTCTCCTAATGCTTCCAAACCTCAACTAATAATATTCCAACATAAACCTAAAGCTCTTTATTTGAAACCTTCAAGTAGACATGTTGTCACGATGAGAGGGGTTCCAATAAATTGGTCAGATGAAGTTAAGTATCTAGGGTGCATGCTAGATAAGAATTTAACTTTCAAAAATCACATTGAGGGCATTCAAGCCAAATTTAATAAATATGTAAAATGTCTCTATCCCCTTATTAATAGAAAATCAAAACTTTGTCTTAAGAACAAGCTTTTGATATTCAAACAAATTTTCAGGCCAGCCATGTTGTATGCTGTACCAATATGGACTAGCTGTTGTAATACCAAAAAGAAAGCTCTACAGAGGATTCGAAATAAAATTTTGAAAATGATTCTTAGGCTTCCTCCCTTGTATAGTACCAATGAGTTACATAGAATATCCAATGTTGAAACAAACGTTTGTTTCTTCAAATAAAATTATTAATAATTTCAGGCAAAAATCGTTACAATCTTCTATTGTCACGATTAATGCGTTATATACTTAGGTTAAGTAAATTAAAAACTGTTTTTTCTCCTATAAGCATGTGAAATCACCTCACCTGTAAAAAATCTGAACTGCTACGGCAAATGAAATGAAATATGTTGTTAATAAAATCTTAAATTTGTGTTACCAACTTAGGATGATAGTGTTGTCTAATAACACAGAACACCTATATATGAGAAATGAATGTAATGTTTGGAATGATACTAATAAAGAAATAAAAAAATAAAAACAAAAAAAAATAAAAGAAAAAAAAATAGGTTAAGAAATTACTTGTCAGCAGCGAATCAGGCTAAAAGTTACTTGATAATCCCTCGACAGAGTCTGCTGGAGTAATCGTTGGCTACTTTGATTCTATTACGATAACAAGTCCATTATCTGTCATTGTGCCTTCTCCAGCACAAGCGAGAAACAAAATGTCCGACTCCCAGGAAGCCTTCCTCATTGCGCCCGAGGTGGACGAAAACCTTAGCCCCGAGGAACGTCTCAAGGTCGATCGCACATTCGAGAAGGAAATTACTCGCTTGCAGCGCCAATATCTGAACATAGCCAATTCAACTGCCGCTTCCAAAGATGTTCAGATTATGCGATGTCTGGAGAAGAAGCTCAAATACTTGCAACGGGAAAAGACGGAACTCAAAACCAAGCTTAAGGTTGCGTACGCTCCCTGTCACGTTCGACGATACGATCGGCAGGTTCAACTGGTGGAAGCCCACGTTCGCGTGCAGGATGATCTGGACTTGAAAATGAACGGCCTTCGAACGGAGATTCGTCACCTGGAATCGCAAATGAAGCGGCTCGATAAGGAGAGGAAGGAGCTTCAGAAGGTTTCGCAGTCGGATTACTTCTTCTACAATCGGGTTACGAAAGCTAAGAAACGACTAGCGACGTTGGAAGATCGATTGTATCACCTGAAGAAGCGGGAAGCTACGAATATCACCAAGAACCACAAACTGAAAAGCGTGATTAAGGATATGTTGGTGGATAGGAAGCTATTTCACCAGCATTGGAGAAGGATGATAGACACTTTGGGGTACGATAAGAAGTTTTTGATCGATATGATTGAAAGGACGATACTGGCGTTCAACCAGGGGGAGGAGCTGTGCCACAAAATTGACGCCGTCAAGAATCACGCTGCAAGAGAAGAGAAGTCTCAACGACAGGAAATGATGGAGCTACAACGAAGAATCAATAACGACCAAAAGAATCATGAGTTTTTGCGGGTGAAGGGCTTCCATCGGGATATGTGCGATTTGGATCCAAGAGAGGTTCGCCGAAGAAATATGATGAAAGACGATTACGGAAGGAAGCTTGAACTGTACCAAAAAATCATCGAAAAGACAAAACTGTTCTGTGGAGTTGAAGATATCTCGCATTTGATTGAGAAGTATCAAAAACAGGAAGACACGTTTTTCGCTCATTTCAATTACCTGAACGAATTGAATCACCAGTATGAACAGCTGAACTGTATCCTCATGGATTTGTACACAAGTGTGAATGACTTGAAGGAACAGAAGCTTAGAAAAGAAGTAAGCCAAGATCATGCTTTCAAGCAGCTGCACGAAAAGCTACTAAAGGAGACAGAGAAAACTCAAAAACTGCAGTCAACGGTGAAATCAAACGATTCGGAGCTCCTTGAGCAATTTGAAGAAATTGACGAAATTTTGTTGGATGTCGGGTATGATCGATCGGACGTGAAAAACCTCCTAGGTGAGCATCGGAAAGTGACCAAACACAACGTGAAACGATTCCTAGCGGCACTGGAAATCAAACTGAACGAGCGTCTGGCGGTAGTCTACACTCATCTACAACCCGAGGAAGAACCAGCTCTGAGGCGACCTGTTGCTCGCAGCTCGCAGGAAATTATTCGCATCGAAGAAGTTGTAACTACTCAACAATGTGCGGAATGTGCCGAGGGACAGGACGTCAATAAGTACGATGAGGCCATTGTGCTCCCGAAGGAGATGTCTGAAATCCGGGAGGGAATGAAAGCAAAGGTTAAAGCCCCGGATATGCAGTACCGGTTGCATAATTTAAGCAAGTGCAAGCTTCCTCGGTCGCGGATTCTGGTCAATAAGAGATACCAATGAAAACCATCTAAATTTAAATCGTTGTGACAATAAATTTTTAGTCATTTCATCCATGGGGATGCATTAATCTTCCTACGATCTACAATACGTTTCCAAACCAACGGATTTTTTTCCCGTTCCATATGAGACAGAGTCTGCTTTTCAGGTAAGTGTTCTTATGAGCACTTCCACAGCTATTAACTGAGAACTAATTTCCATTACTAAAAGATCCCCCACCGGCTGGATTCTAATTTAAGTCCCTCAACATGGTACAAGCTGTACATTTGCCGTTACGAGTTGTACTGAAATTCGAGGACGTTTAATCTTCAGTGAGAAATTAGAATTCTACGTTTTGTTATTTTTGAAGAACTATTCTGAAGAGATGAACAGAAAAGTAACGTTCGGTAGTCGGGTGACCCAGTTTTGAATCACCGATTTAAAATTATCAGTAATCAGTAAGTCTTACGTTTTGTAAATTAAGCAAAACACTGGGTTTAGCCGGATATAGCAGGCCAGAATCAGTGCCAAACGGATTAAGGTTTGGTCATTTTAGCAAAGAGTCTGTTTTGCAATGAATATTCTAAAAAGCAGCTCTTTGGAATTATGAGAGAATTATTTTGACGCAAAACATATTGAAAATGTTATTCGGTTAACCTAACTGTTCAAGGCAAAATTGGTTACTAAGTGGCCAAAGAAGCAATTCCGGAGGTCATAAAATGTTAGAGAGAGATCCCCCAGTACCGGACAACCACTAATACCGGAAACCATGTTGGATTGTG
This sequence comes from Aedes aegypti, assembly GCF_002204515.2. Classification (NCBI taxonomy): domain Eukaryota; kingdom Metazoa; phylum Arthropoda; class Insecta; order Diptera; family Culicidae; genus Aedes; species Aedes aegypti. Next base: position 149,418,656 of record NC_035108.1, read on the forward strand.
TAGAAGAAGAAAAGGAAGCTATTATAGAGAGGAATGGTTGCGCGGAATAACAGATCCTTGAAATAAGCACGCTTTTATGAAAAAACAAAACGGATTTTTGAAACCGATGAAAAGTGGACGTATCGCCTTAAATTTCTAATTCAATCATTATTGAACATGGAAAAATAATTTTGATCTCAAAAAAATTATGGAAAATCATCAAAATTTGAAAGTGAGAATGTATGTTGTGCCATATTTGAATTAAAAATGGTCAAACTCCTGTGCCCCAGTTTCGGACAGCTTCATTTGTTACATGATATATTTGTAATTTTTGCACCAAAGCCTCAAATATATTCATTTTTCATGGATTTTGTTGATCATGGTATTACATTGCCGTGAATCGCAAATCAGTCCCATCTGTAAAAAGTAGGCATTGAGAAAATCGGTTGTGAAGTATTCAAACTCGTTGTCCATACGAATACTCAAAAAAAAATCCAGAGGATTGAAACATGTTTCAGGGCTTTATTTTATAAGTCGGGTCGATCAAAAACGACTCGACTGGAGTCATTGTAGACTAAAAATGTCGCTCGACTTGGCTCTGTCACTCGAGTTTATCGACAGTAGTCACTCTAAGTGACTAGATTACCATGGGAGCTGACGGGTGACATCTGAAATATGCATGCTTACTTTGATCGACAATGGCTACATACGAGTCATAATAATTCGCTCGAATTACAAAATAGACCCCTCAATCTCAATGAAACCTTCACCACTTGCTCTTCACTACGATAACTTTCCGAGAAAAAAAAAGATGATCAAAAAAAGTAACATATTTGTGTTACACGGTGCGAAAGTCTGTAGTGGGACTGATATGCGATTACTTTTCATTGTGGGACAATTTGACTTGCTGTTTTTCCCTAATTTTTCCGAACAAATAATATTATTTTATTAGTGCAACTGAAAGAGCATTGGAAGAGATGTTAAAAACTGAGCTCAACTCAATTTTGACGAAAATACAGATGGGACTGACTTGCAATTCACGGCAGTATATATATGCAATAGAAATAAGAATAATGGAAATTCGGAAAAATACGTAATATGTGTTATTTTTCAGCATATATGAAAGAGGTTTTTTGATGATCCTTTTGCACACTAAGTAAAACTCAAATTATTCTTGTGAATGTTGCAAATTTATTGCATTGGCAGTTAAATACTTATCCTAGAGTGAAAACATTCAATGATGCACAAATTTACAAAATTCGAGGCATTTCAAGATCGTGTCCAATATTGGGTGCCACCTTATTATATCGATCAATTTGGTACTAAAATACATCATCAAAAAGCATTGTCAAAATTCATATTTATTTTTTCAAATTTATTTTCGTGCGTTACAAAAACGTTAATAAATAACGATTTCATAAATAGGCATCAAGACCTTATAAAATAAATAGTTTTGATTGGTGTCCAGCCATTTGGCCGAATGCCGTTTGGCCGAATGTTATTGTGCCGAACAGGTCGTCTGACCGAATGCCGTTTGGACAGGTGTGTCCCACTCGGGTTCAGGTTGGGTACCACTTCTAGTACTGCATTTAGTTCCTTGGTACTGCAAAAGGTACCCAAGTTTGACAGATCGCAGTACACATTTCACAGCATTCTAGATTTTGCTCTATTACCTTATGTGCCATAAAATTTTGGACAACTGCAAGGGACATGGAGTTCTTTATTTCGTCTTTGGTTTGACCGAATTACGAACAAAATAATAATAAAATTGCTACATCACTGATGTGTAGGATTCATAAATGAGGCTCAATAACTGATCAGCTAATGATTTTGTTGATTTTTATGATGTGACTAGACATATGAGTGTTCCAAGAGAATTCCTGTCAATTCAGGACAAAATTGTGAGCTCCACATATTGCATCAAGACTCTAAGTTGATGATTGATTCATCTCTGGATTACCAACGTTGCGCTAAGGTTTCAAGTGTTTTAATGGTTTCATCAGAAATTTATCTTTCTTTTAAACATATGCTATTCTTTCGAGTTATACTGGTTTCATCACTTATGGATAGAATTTGACTTCTATTTTATTTGAAAACACTGATTTAATGATAATTTGCATTACATTTGCTTAAATTTTCAGAAAAGATTCTTCCTTCCAAAACTTCTGGCTACTGGACCTATGAAATGATTTACTCAGTACGATTCCAGGAATCAAAGCAAACTGATCCTGCAGAAGGACGAATAAGTCGTAGACCGTTTTAGTTACTATCGAAAGTTGCCTACAAACGTAAAAACCTCTGCTTGCAGCTATTACTGCTAGCAGAAAAGTGAAAAATTGTTTGCAGTTAAGGTGTTTTTCAATCATTGCTGAAGATTATTTCTTGGACTACGAACAAGCTTTATAAGTTCTTCGAAATTCAGCTTTCAAATTCATTACAAGTGCATGCTAACTGTAGTTCATAGTTGTTTTCAATTTCGGCCAAATGACCCGGAACCATTTTGAATTACGGTGTCCGGTACTGGGGGATCTCCCCCTTATAGCCCAGAGTAATGGTAAATATATATTTGTTGCAGAACCAAACTGTATTACACTTCACAATTTTCAGAATATTATGGTATATCAGCAATTTGTAACCGTTTTCGACTTACAGTTTTTTAAAGATTAGCCATGCATTTTCCGATACGCCCTTCTCAAAAATAAGGCGAGGTTCAAAATGGTGGTCTGAAAGTGCATAATGGCATTTTTGGTCATAAAGAATCTGTATGCAAATTTTCAGGCGATTCAAAAAATACAAAAATAATTGGGTTTGCGAAACGGCGTGGAACCGCTCAACTGTGAAAAACTTACGGCAATCCATTAATACGTTCTCAAGCAATATCGCGACATGCAAACACCACTCCATTTTTATTTATATAGATAGATGGACATATTGTGATACACATACCATTTACCTATTTTTAATTTTTTTAAGATAGTTTAAATAGTTCGACACAGAAAGAGTAGACGGAGACACGATTTTTTTTAGCCTGATTAATTTTTAGGCTGAGGCTTCATGAATTACTTACCAAGGTGAATCCAGTACATGTAGCTTTTTAACTCTCCCACTAACAACAGCTTTTTTCTGTCACAAAACCTTGGAGATGCACAGATGATCTCGGTCTCCAGTAACAAAAGACCCTAACTCTAACATTCCTTCCCTTCCCGGACAATAGTGAGGACGTAGCCGGCGTCATTATTGACTTTACAATGTTTGGAGTTCTCAAAAATGTACATTGACAAAGATATAGGGTGTCCCAGAAAGTATGGGCACGACTTTGATAATGGAAATCATAGTACTTTTCCAAACACTCAAATATTTTTATATTTTTTTATAGGCTATTTCAAACAGCATCTGCGATAAATTTGTTTGATTAAATAATCGTTTACATTGAACATTTTGATTTAAAAAAATCAATTCTTATCTGGTCAGCACAGACCCTATATTTTGTTTTTGTTGAAAAATAACTAGTTATATTTTTTACCAAAATATTTCGCCGGGGTGAGTTTAGATACATTGTATCAAGGATGTTTTTCATAGAATTTTGTTTGAAATTTTATTTGGCTTTGTTACAGAACAATTGAAAAAATTGAAAAAAATCGAAAAATCTCGTATTTTTTTCTCTACAACATCACGAAGTTATAACTCTTCAGATATTTCAAATAGTAATAAAAATAACACATTTCAAAATTACGAAAGGTTTTTCCCTATTCTCTTGGATAGACAACTTTAATTTTTAATTTATTCATGTTTAAAGTAAATATAAGGATTTATTCTTGACCATCTTCAAGTCGACCACGGGAATCGCATTTTTAGTTCCAATACAAATTTTACATGCTTAAGTTTAAAATTTTAATTTGAATAAGTTATAGTCCGATCAATTATCATATCGTCGCTGATAAATATATTGTTTCAGCTTTTTACTACACGCACTTTCTGTCATAAAACAAGTTTTGTAAAATAAAGTCAGATTTTTATTTTCACTGGTCTTGAAATGGCAGTATGGTGAACCCTATATGCTATTTCCAAGCTACATTGGTTCCTTGTTCAATTTCGATTATTCTGGTCAACATGGAGTAGCAACTACAAATTCTCAATGCCCATGCTCATGCTCAATCTCAGTCCTTCGACTAAGCTGCATTTCGTTACATTTTTCGTAAAATATACTCTCTTACAAAAATAATCAACCTCTAATTCTTTTTTCCAGATTTTCTGCTGGATTCACAAAATTTAAACATTAACAATAATATTGAGTACAAAAACTATACTTTATCCATGACCATGTATTATCCATGTCAATATCACTCTAACACCTTAAATGAAACGTTTTTGGACGCCGATAAGATTATTACGCTTAAAGTTCAATTCGTTTTCTCTCTAAAAGATTTATTGAAGAGGTAAATATATTATTCTCTTAGATTTGTTTCCCAACAAAAGCGCAAATACAAACAGCCCACCCGATGTCGTCTATCTACCACTCATAAATCTCCCCCCATTGCTTTTTCCCACAAAGCATCACGGAAAATCAATGAAAATCGTTACGAAAAGCGCTTCTAATCGTGTTTGAGGATAGCTTCGTCTTGCTCCTGTCTAAACTTTTTCCATCAAATACCAGTAAAGGTGGATATCACCTTGCATCTTGCTATACCTGAACTTAAAGCCTCCAAAAAAAAAAAACGGAGACGACGATGACGACGGACGACAAGGGAAAATCATTTCTTCGGTATGATTCAGTAACTTTTATTTCTGTTTTCTTTGGGGGAGCGAACAACGCCGAAGTATGGGGATGCTGCTGAACGTGTTTATGATGGATATAGGTCTTTCCGGTTTAGGTCTTCTTCCAAAAGAGTGTGTGTCAGCTGAGATGAAGAAGACGAACTGCCATCACAAGATTAAGGAGTTTCATTCCATTACATGACTTGACTCTTCTAGTTTTCAATTATGTATGTTGGAATGTTGACTAATGCGGTATTATCGTAACTTTTGATTTGTAGAATGAGAAACACCTCAAATCAGATAACTTAAAGTCATATTCGAGTAAAGTAACAAAAAGTTGCCTTTTAACCCAACACATCCCAAACAGATATTAGAAAAGTGTAACCTCTCAGCCGAAATGAACAATCATGCACTCCATTTACAACCAGCGGACAGCTGTTGTAAAATGGTAGCAGGAATGACTTGACAGTGTAAACTTGGTCCAGTTGGCAGTCAAAAAGGAAAATCACGGTGAACTTATCAACATTTGTATGCAAATAAAATGTTTACCTAACCCAATTGACTCGGGCTTTTCCTCTTTCATTGACAATAACAAGATGGGACCCGAGTATTCTTCCTGGTACGATGAAAAGGCAAATGAGGAATGCGGAGGCTTATGGGGACGTTTATGAACCGGAATTCTCCATACGATTGGAATTGTGTATTTAGGTTACGGGCGGATTGAAGAGTGGAATTAAGAGACGTTTGACCCAAATAGTATTGATTTGTGGAAAATAGCACATGTTATTCTTCTTCTTGGAATTAACCTCCCCCACTATGACAGAGCCTACTTCTCAGCTTATGAGCACTTCCAAAGTTATTAACTGAGAGCTTTCTTTGCCAAAGTTGCCATTTTCGCATTCGTATATCGTGTATAGCACAGGTGGAAACCTCAGAGATGACTGTAATGTTGCTCTTAGTAAAGCTTAAAACCCATAAACTGCGATTTTTTCTTATTTTAATTGATGTATTCAGTTGAAGTAAGAATGCATTGAAAATAACATGAAATATTTCAGTAGGTATTTGGAACATTGTTGAAAAGCTTCAAAAGATTTTTCCTTGTAAATTAAATAATGTTACATACACATAAACCAGAATGCCGATCTGCATGAAATCTCAGCAAAAGTGACGTTTGATGTCAGCGGCACTCACAGGTGCTTCTATAAACAAACTTGATAAGTGTATAATTTTTAGGCAATAATGGCGCCTGCCACGGCAGAATGCAGACCAATGAGGGGAAGGGACAGGAATTGACGTTGCATTTAAACCTGGCCCACAGTAGACCGTATATGCCACTGCGTCTACGCCAGTTCATGTGCTTCCAAATTACGTGTTTGTCTGTCTACATTTAGGCGCTGCTCAAACCTCTATTGATTCGCACGAAAAGGCTTGTTAAAACTTTATGGAAACGTTTTTACAATGCTTCGAACATCACATTGCATTGTGCCTATTGTCGGCAGCCTCGTTTTCTTCGGAAGCTTTTCCCATAAGAACTGTAGGCAAATATGTTCGGCAACTTCAAATCAGCCGCATTTTGAGGCGTATTCATTTGAACTGATGACAACTCTGGTGAAATTGTTTGTTCAGTCTTGGAAACCTAGTCAGCCGGAAGCTGACAGAACAAAGAATCATCTCTGAATGTTTTTGGTGTGCCTTACTAGTAAAATACAGTGAATTTGGCGTTTTGATTTTCTTTGCTGATAACATCCGAATGGTACCGATGCCATAAACTACCTTAGAGGTATCAAGAATCTACACAGATTATGGTATAGTCTAATCCCAAAAAAAAGGAACAAAAAACGAACTTCACTATCAAACACAATAGTGAAGTTCGTTTTTTGTTCATCATTTTATTTTTATTTTTTAAGTAGGTGTTCGCATTAACTCTATTGCTGCCAAAAAGTGAGATATTGAAGAAACAATAAATGCAATTATGCAATTATTACTATTGTTGAGGCAAACAATTATCAGATTCATCACCATAGGCATTTGCACTACATCTTATTCACAATCAAGTTTACCTGGGAGACACTATTCTCAAAAATTTTTTAAATTTGTCCTTCATTTCAGTCGTTAATCATACAGTAGTTTTTCGCACTTCATTTTTTCACGCTTGATTTACGCACGATTTTCATTTCAATTATATCACGCCAAGACTATCATATTATTTTACATTAAATGATAACCATGAAACAACCCATATTGTGCTGTTTCAACTTCATATGTGATTTTCAGTCGGTGCACTCAATTTGAGCTATGTTTTAGTCGATTGTGCTTTTTTTCTGTTCGGGATGAGCCACTGCGACCAGTTTTCTGTGATTTTTTATGGTATACCCGTTGAGTGCATGTCGTTCTAATCCATTACTATTGAGAAATAATGAAGTAGTCGTTTTTTATACAATTATCATTCTTCACCATTTTGCATAAAGCCTTTTTACAAAAAGATACTGCTATTTATACCTTTTGGAGAAAACAGTTTGTCACCATTAAACTCTCAAAAGTGCGCCCCTTAATCAGGTTCGGACACTATGCTGGTTGAATGATAGCGATTTTGACCATGCATCGGTACTCTAGCGTATAAAATTATTGCTTCTACTTATAAGGTTCAAAGTCGTTTTTTGTAACTGTGAATAGGTTTCATCTCATTAGATATTTAGATTCCTTGGAACAAGAAGCTCGTTTAGAATGTAGGAGGTCTGCTACTCCACTGATTCGTAATCGTTTACCTCCTAGATATTCAAAAATAAGCACTTGATCTTGGAAAGAACTTGTCTCATGAATTGAAACCAGCCTCAGATGCTGATTGAGTCATTTTTTCCACTTCGACCTCATCATCTAGGACAAATAGGTGGGTCTTAGTGACTTATTACTCTCTTATACTCCTCGGACCATAACTTATCAGTATTAACAAGAACAGATACAACAAGAGTACGATTGTGCTACTTTTCCCCGAATGTCCCTTTTTCCAGAATTGCCATTTCCCCGAATGACCCGTTTCCCCGAAAAATGATGCAGTTGAAAAGAGTGCAGGAATGGTCTTCAGTGATAGGGTGGTGAACTAGAAATAACGGTAAGCAATTAGGGCTTAGTAGCCCGTCATTCGTTTTGGGCAGCCATGTTGACATTGCAGCTCGCAATTTCAAAGTGATAAAACTCAGTCCTCGTAGTTCATAATGATCCGGAAAAGTATCACTGTATGCGCTGACATGCTGAAAGTAAGCTGTAATTTTTTCATTAGCTTCAGTGCAATATAAACTGATTTTCTTCAATTGAACATTATGACATTATTTAACAACAATCATCAACGACGCGAACAAATTTCAATGACGGCCTACTTTGCCTTAAAAGAAGGAGATACTTGGTGATTCTCGAGTGAACACATACTGGCAAACATGCCGAGGACGGTTAAACCCGAAAAAAACCGCCAATGAAATAAAGGGTGCATATCAGATGATCGATGCATACGTCACTCTGAAATGTATGAATTTATAACAATTATGAGCGCCACAAACTTTTCGAAATGCTGTTCGGGGAAACGGGATATTCGGGTAACTGGCATTCGGGGAAACGACATTCGGGATGCTGACATTCGGGGAAAAGTAGAACAACCGATTTAGTCATTTTTAAAATAAAAATATTTGGCCAGAAATACTGTTTCATTATATCATGCTTCAGTATATTACACCAAAATTTTGTGGATGACATTGAGCGAATGATAGTGAGGAAAACCAGAAGAACTGAAAACCAAATTTTTAAACCTTGGATCTGTAAAGAAAAACTCTAGCAATATATTTAATTTTCGTTCTGCTAATGATTAGTTAAAACTTGCAAAAATACAAATTTGATTTATTAAATATTTCATTTATATGTTATTTACATTTTAAAGCTTATTCTTTTCATTTCCGCAGCTTCGTTCAAACGAGTGGTTTGCGAAAAAGACGTTTCTAAAATAAATGCTTCCATAAAAATTGTTTCCAAAAGGCTAATTTATTAGAAATAATTAAAAAAAAAACTAGATGTCATTATATAAACAATAACATTGGGTTTTGGCATATAAACAATAACATTGGGTTTTGGCAGGTTTCCAATGGGTTGCATGATTGAATCATTGTTGACGGAATGAGTGTGATCATGTGATTTTGCATCAAAACCTCATGCGTGAGTTTGTCGAAGTACATCGCAAATGAGTTTTCGCAAGATCACGCAATGATTGAGGTTTTAGTGTGAATCTACCAACATTACTGGGCGTATTGAAATATTTTATACTCAGAAAAGACTAACACCATTCCAATTAAAAAAATTAACATACCGTAAAACGGGGTAACTTTGATAATGCGGGTAACTTTGATAATGCGAGACTCTCAACATACTAAACGAAATAACAAAGTTCCTGTTAATCTGTTGAGCAAAACGAATGCAAAAGTAAAGAGTATTAGTATTACACTTCATGTTAAAGCTATTTCCGTTGGAATCAAGTACATTTGGGGATTTATATGCATATATGCAAAATTTAGAAGATTTTAGCAATTTTGAAATGCTCTCAAACAATCTGTTCTACGATCACTATTTGATGAAGTCATAATGAATTCGTCACTTATACTTGATAGCCTAGTTATAGTAGAACTCGAATTCGGTCTCAAAACTCTTAGCGAATACTATTTTTACAAACTGGGACCATTTTTGTAATCTAAGTCAGAAATTTCCATATAGCGTTAAACGCCTAGAGATATGCAACGCCCTACAAATGTTCTGTAATTCATTCAATTTTGTTCGAGTGATGCTCCATTATCAAAGTTACCTCAAAACAGAAAACCGACTTACGATTATATGAAAAATTATATATCCATTAAGAATAAATCTTTTGGAAATCTATCAACTGGAATCGATAGTTAGGATACCAGTACTTGTTTTAAAAATATGAACTAAAATTTTTTGAAACAGCATGCATAAATATTCAAGTTTTCTTCGAAAAAACTATCAAAGTTACCCCGTTTTACGGTACCAAATGTTTCCGAAAATGAACTCAGAAACTTTCATGGTTATATTGCGTCAAGATTTGCTCCTCATATACAAACTGCAATTTTTTTTGGATTAAAACACATCGCAAACAAAGGGAAGGTCAAAATTATAATAGGCAATCGTGCAAAGATATTCTCAGATAATTTTAATCAAAAGAATGAACAACATTTGACCCTAGATTTCCCACATGCAAAAACAATGCCGAAAATTTCTCTTTTTCAACACTCTTTTATAACAGTGTTGAAAATTAGAACTCTCCAGTTCTGTTTTGGTAGTTGGCAAATACACTACACACCATAAGTATGGAATCGCGTATTGCAACACTCATACTGAATATTGCAGCACCTCGAAAAGTTTAGCATCACCTTAAATAAATATTATCTCGTGATTCTGAAGTGCTAGATCAATGTATTTTTGAGGTCATTTTAAAAAATACGTCTTTGAGCCCCTGCGTTCGTTGAAAAAATTTCAGCACTGGATTTGCTGATGCTAAAGTTAAAAGTGCTGCAGAACTCAGTATTGCAACGATTCCATACTTATGGTGGGGAGTATTATACCTGAGTGTCTCATCGAATTGCTCTGAATTTCTCATTGACCTAGTCAACTATCTTCTGATTCTACATTCGATTGACGATGCGAATTTGATTCAGGTTAGGGATTCTGGGTGAAAATAGGATCGATACTCATCAAAATAATCCGAGAAAGCGACAATTTTCGTAATGGCGAAGAATGTTGTATGCAACTTGTTGAAAAAACTCGATTTTTTCAGCTCTCGTCGTATTTATCTAACTTGACGATCCTCGTGCGAAAAGTTCTTCATTTTGCAAGTTGGTAAACTCACACTCAAATCTCAATCATTCAGTTTTTCTGCGTGAGCAAACTCATTTGAGATGTGCTTTGCAAAACTCACGCATGAGCTTCTTGATGCAAGATCACTTGCTCACGCGCATGCTGTCAAAAACTGTAAGGCCGCCTCCGATTTCGTTTACTCTTAGGTATTCCACTAAACAGCTCGAAGATTTATTAAGGGGATTCACTTAACAGCGTAAGTCATGCTATATTGACTATTTAAAAATTTCATATACCGACAATGAAACATTTCAAAATCTCGAAATTCAATGGTCTGTCAATCGAAGAGCGCTTTGAATATCTAACAAATGTCAATGAGTACTCCAAACAAACAAACATTTTTTATTTTTTCTCTTGAACGGTTGGGAAAAAGCTGAAAACTAAAGAAAGGACGACACGAAACTAAGGCAAATAAAGGAAGCTGAGAAAATTGGCGATGTATACAGAACATCACTATGTGGGACAATCATTATCTAATAGTTCCCCATTAACATTGGTCTTGAAATTTGAACGCAGTTTAACCCGTTTAACCGCGAAAATAGAACCTCATAGTATATGGGATTTGAACTAGGTTTGGTTTATATTTGTCCATAAAGTTCTGTGATTCTTCATGATTTAAAAACAAATTTGAAATCTAATTTAATCAGGAGAACCGTCAAGTAGCGTTTAAAGGCAAAAAGAGCACATTGGGCTGCCTCATCCCCACAGAGCAATATTATAAGATGATCCCGGGCTAGGTGCAGGTGCCTGACGGAAGTGATTATTTCGGGAAGCGCATTTGATCAAATCATGCTACACATCAAACCAAATCTTTTTTGGAAACATTTTGATTAGCCAACAGCTTACCCTTGTTTAGGAAATTTGCCTTCGTCTGAAAAAGAGGCGAAATGGTGAGTGCTTGTATTTTAATTATTTAAATTACCAAATTGATTCTGAAAAAAAATCTATTTTGGGCTGAAACAACAACCTTTCAAATGAATGGTTGACGTTTACAGCGGGTAACTAGATCATTGATCTCATGTTTGACATTTGAAAAGGAATATTTCATTCGAAATATTTCGTAGTGAGAGATACGCAGAATTAAATTTTACGCAGGTTAAAGTGAATACCCCTATTGTCATTAATATACCTGCCATGTTATGTGGTATGTATATGTGCGGATTCAAAATATTTGACAGGAAAAGCTTGCTATCAGTTAATAATATTGTTAGCAGGAGCGTAGCACACATTGCTAAACCTGCTACGACTGTCGCACAGAAACGATCACTCGGTGTCGATAAGGTTGTCGAATTGAAAGATGACATGAATGTGAAGAACGATAGGTAACTGTCAGAGGGAGATGAGTCGACAGAATGCCGTGTAGGTAGTATTTATCTAGAACCATGCCATGTATGAAGTTTTTTGTTGGATAAATTGAGGTTTCGCAATTACAAATAATATTTTATATCTATCGGTATTTATAATCAAAAGCAATTAATTTACGTTGTAAGTGCCTAAAAAGTCAGTATAATGAATTACTATCTAAAATATTAAACCTACGTGAACTTTCAGGTTAAAGAACTTAAAGCTATTGAACTTATTGATTAAAGTACACTAAGCGACTGGAAATAGTTGTCTAATTGTGAGTAATGTTTCTATTAGCTATTACACCATTCCATTAACTTTTATATTTAGTCCACAGCTATTTGTTGACTCGGAGTAGTTAAGGCTGAAAAGGGTTACCAGAATTGTAAGATGTTGGTATGAAAATAGATTATGTGGACATTTGTTAACCGATTATACATTTTAGCTTAAAAGCATCGTCAATAAACTACATTGGACAGCTAAAAGATCTGCAAATCCCTGTTTCTGCTTCGAGGTGGCAACAGATTTCTTTGCAGATTTGTATGAATCAATAAAAAAGAGACATTTGAAATTTTTTTCGTTTTTTTTTCTTATTTGAATCATATCTAACTAGAACTAAAATCGATTCGTAAAACGGTGGATAACATGTTCATTAAACTTTTTCTGGGATGCCACATTAAATTTGAAGCAAATTTGAACTCAGATCATTATTATCGAATGCAGCTCATGTAATTTAATATTTGTTATTTGCAAATAGATGGTGGGATACCTCCGTAACCACTAAGAATACATAATTAAATCATTATATTGCCCTGCAATTTACAGAATCTGCTGTTACCAGTAGCAAGCATAAAACCGCCTATCGGGACTATGTGTCTTCCCTGTATCAAACCTCAATATCAATAGGAGGCTAATTGAATTCAGTGGTTGATCCACATATAGTTGGGCTCTTTTTGCTGATGGTTATGAAGGCAATGGAGGTTGACAGGTAATCATCACCATCACCCTAGTTTCCAAATATTTCCGTAAAAAAAACATCCCTATGATAGACCTAGTAACGCTTTTACATGAAAAATAGAATAAGATTTTATTTTTATTTGTTCAGTGCAATTGTTCTACCGACAAGAAAGATACAATAAAAAAAAATTCTCATATGCATAGTAAAATATAAATTTAATTATAAATTTTGCGACAAAAATGTGTCGGTTCAAAAATGGTTTACAAAATGTTTAAAGCGATCAGCACAAAACAAAAGAGAATGTAGCACCCGTGAAAAATACATGACCCAACCACACACCTTCATCCAATTGAAACATGTTCAATACCGCCAGCAACAGTTTCATTCCCTCCAATTTCCGTTGTCGATTTTCCGCATCGCATCTCGAGTGCAATAACCAAACGCGCCCCCTAGCGAAGCACTGTCATGTCAGGCAGTGAAAGCACCCAGACGATGTAATGGATTTTTATCGCACAATAAAAACGAACAAAATTTTCAATAAACACGTTTCTCAGTTCCACGTGAGATAAAAAAAAAAGCTCGCATTATCAAAAGGCTGCGGAAGCAAACCCCGTTTGTGCTCCCATAGTCGTTTCAATTTACTGCTCCGTCTGGTGTTGCGTAATTTTATGTTTTGTTTGGTGATGTTGTCTTCATTTCATACCTTATGGCATTTAAGTACAAATGATAGATGAATATTTTTTCGATGAAGGTGTAATCATCCTATACAATTGTTTAAACAAATTACACCCAATGCAAATCCAATGTCACATTTCTAATCCCCTATATATCGACCTTAATGCATCCGTAGGGAGGTTCAAATCACAAAAGAGTAGGAAAATTCAATCTCCCATATACAATTATTATCATAAAATATAAGGTGCAAACTCATTCTTCAAACCTCAAATAACGAAATTGCTGAAAAGAAAAAAATATCGATATTCAAAACTAAAAAGGCAAAAGATGATTCTTTCTCAGTGGTACTAAAAACGAAATTCTGAAGCAAAGAAAGCATAACGGAAGATCAATTAAAAACAAAAATTTATATATTCACATTACGCTTGATTTCTTATCTTAGTATTCGATCCGGTTTCCTAATTGCAAGTTATTCACAATTTTGATTATTTTCTATACGTTTTGACAGCTCTCGACTACCATTCTTCCATACGCTAGTGCTTGAAGTTTGAGAAATTTGAGAACCAAACGCAGCGCAATTAGTGAGGGGAATATATTTTTATAAAAATCTTCAACAACCAAAGGCTAAAATATTAATTGATCTCTTTTCAATTCATAAGAAATATAGAAATGATATGAAAAATGAAATTTTCAAAATATTTTTAAATATGAACCGCTCTAATACAACAGTTTATACAACTACCCTGAAAAAGAAACCATCCTTAGTTTTGTTCAGCAAACTATGCTGTGCAGTAAATGATGCACCCAATATTGCCACAGAACTATCCCAGATAACTAAATGTAGATTTTCCATTTTCTCCTCTTGCTTTGTTCCCACCAGGTGGCTGTTCCTATGCGCCAGAGTATTACATCAACATCCGGACCGGGACCCACTATTTTCCCAAAGGACTAACGGGATGCAGCGGAATTGGCGTAGGAGGAGGATTCGTCGGAGGCCACGACAGCGGTAGCAAATTCAAATGTGGACTGAACCGCATAGAGGAGAAGCATGTCGAGTTTGCTGTCGACGAGAAGGTAAGCTGGAACTGTGCTGCTAGAGTTGAATGCTCGCTGGTGACGGAAGCAAATAAGTTTTCATTGTCGATTGAAACGTACCTTCTGTTAGACGAACGGTTCAATTGATTCTGTTGCACACTGGAAATCAAATTATCTCACTCTAAAGCTTTCTTTACTTTCGAAACGAATGAAGCCAAGGGATTTGCTGAATTAACAAATTAAAGCTATAATTACTTTTGATTTTCGTAAGGTTAGCTCAAGTCTTGAGAAAAATGCGTCAAAACAGTTATAACAATTTATTCTTCGATGGTATCTTCAAATTATATTGATAACCTTACGTACATGCTTAAATGTAGCAAATTTACTTCGTATTTTCTGATCCATTTCTATCACAGGAATGCTATTTTTTAAATTTGTTCAATGTTAAAATTTACATGAAAATTAACAAAGCAATATACTATTTATGATAATAAATCTTCGAGCTGTTAGTGGAATACCTATAAGTATATGAAAAACCGAATTTACTACTATACCATTTAACTCCACTAGAGTTTGTATCTTTTGACAGATACGCGTATTTCGACCTGAACTGTAAGGCCGTCTTCAGTGTCAATGTACTAGACATATGGTATCTTCGACAAAGTTGTAAAAGTAGCAATATGAAGCAACTTCGTCGAAGACACATTTTTCTGTCTATTATACTTTTTTAGATATGCCATTGTATGTGTACAATCGCTGAAATCATATCAGAGATTTTTTCCAAGTTTTTAAACATTTTTTACTGAATCGATTCACATTTGACCTGCCAAATCGATTCACCGATTCAATCGAATCCTTTGAATCTGTTTTCAAATCGATTCGAATCGGATGAAAATTGACATATATGAAGTTTGAAATGAGACTTCTTCTTCAACATCTTTCAATCACTTATTAAGAGTAGTGTTTGATCCTTCGACCTTGCTCCTGCGGGGTCGGGCGATGAGGGCAGGATCGAACACGTCGTTCGCGTAGAGAAATGAAAAAGCACCGCGGATCGTTAGTAGTGTTTGATCTATTGATCGCGTCGCTTGCGCTTGCGGGGGCGAGTGATGAACACTTGTCTAGCGTACATGCGAGTATCGAATAATATCGCGACTCCGGTTAGGCGTGGTTATATCATGAATCGCATCACCAAACATTGGTGACTCCTACCCAGACAACCAAAATGTACGTATAACGAAATCACCTGGAGGCTCTATATGTGCAAAATTTCACTTATAAGATGTTGCGAAACGGCCTTCTACGTACAAAAGTGGAGGCGATATGCGTGCATATATTATGTGATGAATAATAACATACAATGCGAGTGTATAAATATTCTACCGAACTAACCTGCAATATTATGCGACTTAACTTATGATAACAAATGATGATTTGACAGCTGCTACGGATTGATCCTTCCCTTCCCCGATGACCGTAAGGACGTGGCCGGCGCCGTTATTGATTTTTAAATTTTGAGCTCTCGATTTGGGCACATTGAGAATGGTAAGCTAATCCCAAGCCCCATTCATTGAATCGTTGTGCAACTTCGATTGTTCTGGTCAATCACGGAGTAGCAACAACGAATTGTACGGTCATCTATGCTCATGCTCATGCTCAACATCTTTCAATCAATTATTAAGAAATATTTATCAATTTCAACCAAATGAATCGAATGAAGAGAATCAATTCACCTGATTTAAGGTTCTCCAAACATCGATTCAGAAAATCGATTAATCGGAAAGCAAACATCGATTTTCGGAACATCGATTCAAAATCGCCCAACGCTAATAAAAACGTATCGCGTTTTAGGCCTTTTTCTTCTTCTTCTTATATTTTGATTATTTTACTTCTTCTTCTTCTTCTTCTTCTTCGTCGTCGTCTTCTTCTCAGCTTAGTGGTCTTATAAGCACTTCCGCAGTTCTTAACTGAGAGCTTTATTTGGCAAAATTGCCATTTTTGCATACGAATGTGTGATTTTTTTTTCCTATCTTTATTAACGAGATTTTTAGCCCTGGGCTAGTTCATCTCGGAACCAACGGCTTTACTTCCCTTCCCGAAGGAAGTCGCCACTGAAAAAAAATTTGTGACTATCTCGGGGATGGGATTCGATCCCAGTTCCTCGGCGTTATTGTGTGATACTTTAAGGGTAAAGTCAAAAAATTCACTATTTCTTATATTTAAAACTCATGAATAGTCTCTTTCAGACAAAAGCTTTTATCGCCTGTCGAACGAATAGAAATGTCACTTTCATACTTGGTTTTAATTATTAATCGTGGTTTACGGCTAACCAACCGAGTGGAAGTTTAACAACTACCGAAAAGCTAAACATTACATATACTTTGCAATTGAATTCAAATGGACAAATTGATGTAAAGTTTTGCGAAAAAGTAACACGAATCGAACTCACGACTCCTTGATCTCTAGTTAGGGCGCGTTTCCCCTACGCCACGAGAGGACTCATGGACGTAGAAGTTAACCTGAATTCGATTTCAGCTCAATAATCACGTGGTCCTGAATTCAGGTTAACTTCTGCTTCCATGAGTTCTCTCGTGGCGTAGTGGTAACGCACCCTAGCTAGAGATCAGGGAGTCGTGAGTTCGATTCTCACCGAGAAGACGTGTTACTTTTTCGCAAAACTTTACATCAATTTGTCCATTTTAATTCAATTGCAAACTATATGTAATGTTGAGCTTTTCGGTAGTTGTCACTTTCATAACTTGTAAGGGTTTTCTGTCAAAATGTTCGAAACTCGTTTGCCGTGAATGATCTTCCATTGTCGGATACAAAAACCTCGCAGTTTCCAAAACGTGAAAAATAGTCCTCAGGATTTAATTTGTGAAGTATCGACTGTATGCTTTAATCTTAATTTTCTGGCAACGCAGTCTTTTTTAAGATAAAACGAGGTGCTAATTTGCCCGCGTTTCGACACGGGTATTGTGTTGTCCTCAGGGGGTAAATAAAGTTTTCGTTTTTTGTCCTATGTTTTGTCGAACTGATACCAGACAGTTACAGTTTGACAAAACATAGAACAAAAAACGAAAACTATCTAGGAAGACACAATACCCGTGTCGAAACGTCGGGCAAATTAGCACCTTTTTTTGTCTTAATAAAGACTGCGTTGCCGGAAAATTAAGAATCCTCCTGATTTATTGATTGTTTCTTCGGTAGTGAGCGAACGAACCAAGTAGCACTCCACCCATTTTGAATAGCTGTCCGTTATGATGAGAAAGTTCTTCTCTTTCAGGAAGAAGTGGTCTATATGTATCATTTCAAATAGCCTTGCACTTAACTTCTGTACCATCTCCAAAACACGGTGTACAATAATAAGAAGGTGATATATTTCGAAATCTGACAGCTTGGTGACGACAACATTACTATCCACCTCGAACATATTTGTGGAAAAAACGATCTAGTGCTCCGGATGGTATATGCTACGATAGGAATGACGTCACATGTTTACCAACAAATTTGATGTTTACACTAGATGTTAATTTTTATGCCGTGCTCCAAAGTAACATCCGAATACAATGACGGTTGGAACATGAATGCTTGTTTGTTTGACATATCCTAAGGTGTGGCCCGTTTAGAATTGGAACAAACACAAATTGGAATAATTTGGATATAGGGGAACTTACGTATTCTCGGCAATCCAAGCCGATGCCACGTTTCTTTTGTAATATACTCGGACATCAGCAGATAAATTCCGTGTTTTTCTGTTTACATTAATGCGTTGCTCAATCCTCTATCGATTCACACCTACAGACTAGTCAAAACACTTTTGGAAATGTTTTTATAACGCTGCGAACATCTCTTGTCAGTGTGACTATTGTCGGCAGCCTCAATCTGTTCGGCACAGTAGCGGAACCAGGATTTGGTTCTAGGGGGGTTTTTACAAATTTCAAAAAACTTTTTGAGAAAAATTTTTTATAATGGAATTGAGTCGAAGTATTTGAGTATGTTTTATGTTTTGCATAGTAAAATGAATTAAGAAAGATTACAATAAATTAGCGTGATGCTATTCATCTGCTCTCCCTCTGTGTAGTTTCTTAAACATGTTTTCGAGTTTTTCAACAATGAGAATGAATTTGAGAATAATCTTTAAGAGTAGGAATTTGCAATAAAAATAATTGAAAAATATCAACGTCATATTCATCCCAGATTCCGCTGTCACGAAACGTCAAATGCAGCCCGTCGTTTTCATGGCTGAAAAAGTTGAAAGTATTGTATTAAAAATAAACTGTTCTTAAAATCCTCAGTCAGCGGAGCAGTTTTTCCAAAGATGCAGATAAATCTAAACACAAGGCTTGTTATTTCTAATGCGTGCTACGTTTTCTGGCATGGAATTTCACTCAAAAGTCTATTTATGCTTCAATAAGTTTTTGCTGAGCTGTTCATGTGAGAGATTGAACGGCTTGCGCATGATTGATGAAAACAGAGTGGAATAAGAGAAAAACTCAGCAGTCACAGAAAAAGAAGACCGTCTTCGCGAGTCTCGTCTCAGGTATTCATTAGCTTATTGTAGTAACGATTCGCAGATAATTTTGTTTTTCATAAAACTTTCTCAAAAGTTTAAGAATCACAAAAAACACAACTTTAAAGAATATAACTGTGAAAACTACAGACATTACCAATGTTAATACAAATCAAACTAAGTTACTGCTATGTAGTTGTATGATGTTGATAGTGTTGAATTTCAAAAGTATACTTGGCAACCCTTGAGATTTTTCGGCTCTGAGGGGGGGGGGGATTTGACCCCCCAAAACCCCCCCTTGGTTGCGCCACTGGTTCGGCAACTTTCCCATAAGAACTGCTGGTGAATCAATTCGACAGCTCCAAATCAGTCGCATTTTGAGGCGTGTTCATTTCAATTGAGGACAAATCTGGCGGTATTGTTTGTTCAGTCTCGGAAATCTCGTCAGTGGGAAGCGGACGGAACAAAGAATCATCTGAATTTGGTTGCCGATAATAGTCGAATGGTGCCGAAGCCTTAAGTCTCCCTAATTCAACAAAAATGAGTTCTGTTTTGACTCAAATGTTGAATCCGCCGTAAACAAGAATGAGGGTAATAATTACATTTCACTAAAAGGTGTCGGAACACCAGCGATTGAATAATTTTTAAAACAATGTCCGAGTTCACATATCAAGGAGCAACTCACAGATAAATTGAGTTCTTTTACTGGGATAAAAGTTCAAGACTTTCCAATGATTATGATAATGAAAACTGAATTTATTGTTATACCATTTAAGACTATTAGAGATTGTTTCCTTTGACAGGTACGCGTATTTTGACATCAACGTATACTAGACTCGACAAGAAACAACATCAAATATGAATGAGTTAGGGGGAGATCCCCCAGTACCGGATACTTAAGCCACTAAATTCATAATTCTAAAAATATTTATTCTATGGGCTGGTGTTACCCATTTATTATAAATATTATCATTTTTATAGTGTGCAAAAATAAATTTGAAAATATAAATAAGAATTCTGACATTGCATTTTGATGATGTATTTTAGTACCAAATTGATCGATCTTGAAAGGTGGCACCCAATACCGGACACGATCTGGAAATGCCTCGAATTCTGTAAATTTGAACATCATACATCATGTACACTATAGGAATAGTTTATAATTACTAATGCAATGCATTTGCAACATTTACAAGAATAATTTATGTTTTTCTTAGATTGCAAGATGCCTATCAAAATCCTCTTTTACATATAATGAAAAATAGCACAATGTTGTTCTGAATGTTCATTCTTCTTAATTTCATTGCATGTTTGACACCATGATCGACGGAACCCATGAAAAATGAAAAAAAATTGAGACACTGATGCAATAATTACAAAGATATCATATTACAAATCAGGCTGTCCGAAACTGAGGGACAGGTGGAGCTTAACAAATATTGTAATGTGTATATATTTACTTCAATTATGGTACAAAATACATTCATACTATCAAATTAGGATTATGTTCGATCATGCTTGCGGGATCCAAAGTATTTTTTCATATTCAAAATAATTACTAAATAGGCTCAAAATTAAGAAGATACGTCAATTTTTTAAAGATTTTCAAACTTTTCTACTTTTTTTAAAAAGGCATGAATATTTCAAGGATGTGTTATTCTACGCAAACATTAGTCTACATAAGAGCTTTTTTCCAATAATACACCATCTTGATTGGACCATGATTTCTCAATGTTTCGACTTTGTCCGGTATTGGGTGCTGTCCGGCACTGGGGGATCTCCCCCTATGCATTTTTTAACGTTCGCCTATGTATCTATATGTAACAAGTATGTAACTGAACTATGTGGCCAGTATGTAACTGAAACAAAAGCGGCGTTATAGTTTTGAGATAGGCGGCGTGACGATTTTTAAGTAATCGGTGCGCCAAAATAAGTTCGGCGGCGGCGGCGGCCTAGTACTAGGTACTCGTCTATGATTTTGATCTCGATTTATTCTAAGTGTTACGTCTGTGTCTAAATCCTAATATTTAAAAACAATAGGATTCCCTTTTTATGTGATTTGAGTTAAGAGGAGCACAAGAATTTTTGGCCTCGATAACTTTCGAAAAACAAGCCGCGCCCTAATGTTCAGACATTGTCTGCCACAGCTCATTTCTTTTCAGAGGATCGTACACTGCCTCAAAACAATAAACAGATGGTGGGTCATTAGGGCGCCGCGCATGCCTCTATGTAGAAGACGTTTTCTGAAAACGGACCATATCTTGACTTTTCAAAACATCCAAACATCATCCGGACAATAGCTCCTCCCGTAGAAAAAAGTTAACAGCGCTGTAGAAATGTTTCCAAGGAGAATTCCACCACTTGCTAAGCGTAAAAAGAGTCCATTAGAAGTCGTCTTCCGGTAAAAGTTTTTGTAATAAGTAAAGGCTTCATTTACAACGAGGCTTGCTTATCAGGCGCAAAACTGTACGCCTAAAAGCTTATTTTCGAAACTTTTGGAATTTCTACTAATTATTCATAATTCTCAAAGATCTAATATGCGCAACATCATTTTTACGCAGATATTAAGGATAAATAATCATATTTACGTGATAAAGTAGCCTGAATCCCTTGTAAATGAAGTGGGGCGTATTGCCCAGTTGGGGCGCATCATCCCGGTTTACCCTATACAAATTTCACAACGCTTGCCAATATCTACAATGTCTTTATCAATTATAGGCAACCAAAAGTGATTGCGGAACAAAGAATTCATTTTGACTATTCCAAGATGCGTTAAAGGATAAAATGCTTCTTAAACTATCGTAATCGGTGATCCTGTATCCATCTCAAACTTCTCAAACAGCTGAACTTTTGTTTTCACTGACTTCGTTCCATAACTTGCCTTACTTTCGCTAATCTTGTTCACTTCGAAAACTCTTCTGTTTTTCATAGTTGTTTCTCGTTTCGCCGCAAGCTCAAGCAAGTCCTCTAGTGCAACGGTGTCCTTTTCTACACACAAACGTTCAAAAATTGGACCTGTTTGAAGACCCGGCACGAAAATATCCTTCAGCACATGGTTCAAATGTTCTCCAAATCCCTAGTCAAAATACAACAAGATATTTCGCTAGTGATTTCTCCAGAATTCTCTCCGAGAATTCCTACACGGATACATATAAAAATATCCCCAAGTAGTCTTCTCGAGATACGTCCAGCAATTATTCCGGAGATTTCTTCTGGGATTCCTCCACGGATCGCTGCAGGAGTCATACCAGGAAATCCACCACAACTCACGAATTCCTCAAGGAATTCCTTAAGAATTTCCTCCAGGAACTCTCCCAGAGTTATCACCAGGAAAATGGCTACATTACTTACTTCGAGGATTTTTCCAGATAATTCCTAGGCATCCATTTATGGCCTCAAAAAATCCTCCGGAGATGCCTCCAGAGGCTCTCCCATGAATTCCTGCAGGAATTTAATCAGAAATTATCCTAACTTTGGAAAAATCTCTTACAACATTCCTTTAGCAAAATCTATGCATAAATTTCTTTTGGAAAATATCTTCATGGATTCCTCCAGATATTTTCCTATGATTTCATCAGAAACTTCTCCATCGATTCCTTCAAGGATTATTCTCTAGCAAAATCTCCATAGGGATATTTCCAGGGATTTCTCTACGGAATCCACCAGCAAAACTCTACAGTGATTCCTTCTGGGATACCTCCAAGCATTCTCTAGAGATTCACCCAGAGAAGCCTCCAGAAATCAGTAATATACTTAGATTCTCCAGAGACTCCTCCATGGATTTCTCTAGGAAAATTTATTATAAAAAATCCGTTGAAAAAATAAAGGCTGCATAGCCCAAAAACATATTTGATGTTCCAGGGATTTCCTTAGGAATTCCTTCAGAGTTTTTTTCGGGAATCCATCTAGAAACTTTTTCAGGTATTATAAAAAAAACTTCTAAAGGAAAGGAGTTCCTAGAGGAATCTCTAAAAAAATCACGGAGTAAACCCTGGAAAAATTCTTATTCTTTTTTATTAAATTCCTGGATGAATGGATGAATCTTTTTAAGAATATCTAAAGGATTTTTTGGAGGGATCATAGGAGAATTTTTTAAAGGCCTAGAACAAATCTCTGGAAAAAAAATTGAGGCGAATTCCCTGTAGGTTTACCTAGAAAAATCCTTGGAATAATTCATGAAGCTATTTTCCTGAAGGAATTCTGGTATTTCTGGGAAAATTCCTGGAGGAAACTCACAAGGAATCTCTTGAAAAATTCATGAAGTAATTTATTGTGAAATCTTCGGGAGAATTTCTTATAGAATTCTCAGAACGATCCCTGGAGAAAATCTCAGGAATGATTTCTTGGGGAATCTCGAGAGAACTACCTGAGGAATTTCCGAAGAAAGACTTCACTAGAGATCATATTTGATAACTTGAAAATTCATATTCACTTCGCTAGCAGCACCTCTTAATCCTAATATTTTTAACTCAAAATGTGAGATTTCACTTATAATATGATTTTCATTCACAAGATCTCAAAAATTATTGATAAATAAGTCGCATCCTAATGCGTATGAACTGCTGAATATGATATGTGCAAGTAGCTTCTGAAACAGGTTCCAGGTGCCTTTGTGTCCTTGTTCCCAGAATAGCCATACTCACAAAAAATGCCATTCTAGGGTTCTATATTTCATATAAATCTTAAAGGTGCGAAAATCGGTTCAAAAAAAAAAGTTTGACCCTTAATGCACAATGTGTAACTTTTTTTGTAGCGCCGCTCCAAGTGGTCGCTGAAAGCTTCTTTCGATGAAAAATGTAGTTCGTAAGTTATTACAAAATTGAATCGACTCCGTAACGCCTTTTTACACTTGAGCCTGGTAATTATCAGTTAATTATGGTAAATTGTTATAAAATTGATGATTTAAAAGAGTTGAAAATATTTCATCCCGGTACTAAGATACATTGAATTAAAAATCAATGTTTTTGACAATTACGCCTTAAAAAGAACGTAACTCAAAATTTCGATTGAAGATTTTTTTGAAATTCTGTACAGGGGTGTACAATAGGTATATAAACCATCTGGTGTTTATAGTTTTAACGGCTATTTCCAGGGCCGGATTTACAAATGGGGGGCCCTGGGGCCAGAATGTTGTGGGTTTTTTTTTTCATAAAAAATAAATGGTGGCATAGTAGTTTCTCTTTATAAATTTGCCTTATAAGTTTCATGCTTGATGTTTTGGATAAAGTTTTGATTACCAGATGTTAGGTTTGAACCGCTTCAATGCTCAGAAACGTAAGCTTGGATCAATGGATGTAAGTGACCAAAACTTGATTGCCAGAAAATCGGTTTTAAAGTTTTTCAGCAATGTATTACTTTGTTCAAATTGTATGAGATCAAGTCAATTTTCTACGATTCATGACAAACATTTCATTTTTGAGATGGCAGTACCACCCTTCAAAATAGTTTTATATGTCAGTACATTAACTTGAAATCTATTAGAATGAATCTTTTACTTACATTGGACCCCTCAATTGTAATTCAATGTAACTTGTTTGAAATATATCAAATTAATGTTGGATTTCAGTTTAAATTTGAACTTTTAGTCACCCTACGAAAATAAAAAAAAATGTGTTTTTGATTATTTTTTAGCCTGTTTTGTTTTGATACTGAGTTTTATTTCACAACTTTTAATTTTGTTTTACTCCGTTCCACAAGCTGAATGACGTTTAAAACATGTTTAATTTGAACGATTTGTAGATTAACGGGGTATTAATTAAAAAATGCTCAAAATAAAAGTTGTCAATCCAAAATAATAGGGCAAATGTACCGCACACTACAGACAAGTTCAAAAATCATTTAGAATACAAGGCAAATTAAACTACAATTTAAAATTAGAAACTTAAAATTCTCAAATCATGCGACGGTATTCAAAATATTGGCACCATTCATCGCTTTCTATAATTGTTTTTAAATGTGCAATAATTATCAATTCAGTCGTATTATGTGGGCGCCCCTAAAATATGGGGGCCCGGGGCCATAGCCCCATACCCCCCGTAACCCGAGGAGGAAAGAATAACTCCCCAATAACTTATGCATACCAAATTTTGGTATCATACCAAAAGTAGGTATTGTTCAGTTGTCAATACCTCAATTTGGTATTATAATGGTATTGAATAAAATCTTTGAAACCATTAAAAATATTTCATTGAGGTGATAAACAGCTAATGAGGTCTGCTGGAGGTATTGAACTATTATTGAAAAATTTCACTTTTATATGAAAATCCATAAAGTATTATTGAGGTATTACAATACCTGATCTAGTTATCAGTTTGGTGTTCGTAGAATATGCTTGAGATATTATTTGAGGTATTTTACCTCTTATGCAGAGCTCATTCATACCTCATTCAGGTTGTAAGCATTGGAAATTATCTGGTATGGAATACCTCAGTTTGGTATTCAGAAGTTATTTTCTTCTGCTCGGGAAATGCGGTCCTGGCTATTGCGGAATTTTTCCAGCATGACTCCGAATTCTACATACAGTGTCCATTTTTCGGCCATTTTGCTTGGATACGGAACAAAAATTGAAGCTTGTCCCGGGAAATCACGGGATTTCTCACATTTTCAATAAAACTAGTATTTTTGTCGAAATAGAAGTAAATTTCAACAGCACCATATTGCTACAATAAAATATTAAAGGAAAGTAGCTTTCCATGATAAAAAGTTAATTATAATATATTTTTTTATATTTTATACATGACTTTTTTAATTCTGGTGAATGAACTATACCAAAATCGAAGCTTGATATAAATATTTTGCCATAATATTAATACAATTTGTTTCAACAATTGAAAAGAGAAATTAGGAAGATCAAAAGAAACGTTTACAGTGAATAATGTTAAAAGTTAAATACTGAGTTAGGCCACAGTCTAAAACTTTTAGTGGAAGTGGAAGTTTTAAATTGTGACCATGAGATTAATGCAATTACTTTTCCGACAAATAGTACATAAAGGCAATGGTTTGATTGTCATGGATAATTTACCCTTAAAAAAGGAAATCTGTGGCCAATCGTCGAGGAAACCAAATAAAATTGTTTGTCATTGAGCTACCATATTATGGATCAATTTTCATATTATGGATCAAATTGTGACATATTACGGATCAGTACGCAAAATCAAGAGATTTTCAACTCAATGCATCTGTATTGCATGATTTGGCGAAAATTAACAATGTGTCACATATAACTGCAAAAAGTAGCAGTGTTAGAGCTAGACACAAGGGTAAAATGGCATTTTTTGTGATACTGCATTGTAGTAACCAGTGATGGAAAGTGGCGAACGCTTCATCTGAACTGGAACAAAAACAAAACCAAACGCTCCCGAGCGTCAGAGCGCTGGCTTACTCGCATCTGTCGACTCCCGAGTAACTGAAGCTAAAAGTGATTCGCGAACGTGTTCGGAGCTGCTCAGAGTCATATTGTGCTTTTGGGAAAAAAGCTGCTTACCCTCCGAGATTTATGGTTTTCAAGGGCTTTTGACTACAAACGAGTAGTTAACTGTCGATATGATGGTTATACAATTAATTTGTCTGTCAAAACCATAATAAATCACACCTTGCTCGGTTACTCGCGAGTAAACGCTCGCGAGCTTGTTGCTACTTCTTTTGACATGTTCTCCCGAGCAGACGGGTGCGGGCTTACTCACACCTAGCCAGATCCCGAGTCTGTGATGTTTGTTATGCGTTGGTATACACTCACGAGCTGCTTCGTGATGCGAACTTTTCCAGCACTGGTAGTAACTGAGACATGTACTGTTTTTGCTCTACACCAAGTTTTCCACCCATTTTTGTCTGCTAAAAAATTAAATTTACAAACCTTGATGTTTTACTAATTTTAACCTTAGTGCTATTGTATGAAAACGTCGAATCTAATGCTTAAAATGGTAGAAATCTACTTACTTTGGAAGTGAACCATAACCGTGGTAAACAATCGTTTCATGGTCCATATTATGGATCACTAGTTAGAAGTGGTAATATTCGGTATTTATAATCAACAACCAAGAAAAATGTTTTCCAAAGATGAATTCATACTAAATCGAAGCGAACGAGCATGTTTTATGCTAAAACATTTGAATTTTTCCACCTGTGGGAGCTTATGAATGCTGTCGGCACTTCTTACAGAAAACGAACATATAATGATAGCTGTGTGGTACCAACTAAACATTTGTCAAATACACCGCTATTTAGCAGTTGAATGTTGTGTTAAACATTACAAATGGTAGAAGACAAATAGTATAACATGGGAAAAAATATGTTTTACGTCAACGTTTATGTTTTGAGCGAGTTATCCGATGTTGAACGCCAAAGTGATCCGTAACTGTGTGGGCCAGTACCAGTCAAACCTCTCAATTAAAGTTAATTACTGAAGTTTAGATGTACCTTCAAATTGGCTTTTTCAGCCTAGGCTAATAATAAGTAAAATGACATATAAACATTAGTGTACTTCCATGATTGTTTGGCCATTTCATGAGAACAATAACCTTTTTATTCTATTGTATCGAATAATGCTTGAGTTTGACAAAAATGTCATTGTTTTATCCTTAAATCTAGTGGTTTGCCTTAAATTTTACGTACATTTTGGGTATCCCGGGATTCTCGGGAAGTCAGATTTTTCCCGGGACACGGGAAATCTCGAAATTTATCAAATCCCGGGATTTTTTTTTCCTGTGATGTCCCGGGATGGACACTCTGCAGTCTACTTTTTATAAAGAGTATAGCCAAATAACGGTCTACTTTTCATACCGATAGAAACATTGCTGAAAATTGCTACTTTCAACACTAATATCAGTATCGAAAAGTAGCACTTTTCCGTACTGTTTTGAGAGTTATCAAATTGACGTCGGATTTGATCCATACGTGATTAATTCAATTGCTCTGAATTTCTCAATGACTCAGTCAACTAGGTTCTGATTCTTCATCCGTTTGACGAACCAAATTGAGTCGGATTCGGATCGTAGATTCATATGAAGGAAAAGAAGCAAGAAAACTATGAGAAATTCTGAGTTGAAATAGGACGTAGAGGAGGCAGTAGAATCCAATAGTTCACTACTGAAAAGATGGGAGCTTAAGAAGCGATTCGTGTATTCGTAATTAATAAATACTATTCATACTATTTATAAACAATTCAGCACACGAATGACTTATCTGGCTGAAAGTTGTATACGGCGTCTTCTTGATATGTCTTTGAAAATAGATTGAGCCATGGAAGTATGCAAATTTGAAACTATGCATGAATGTCCATACGGATTTTTTTTTTATTGAAATATACTTATTCTGCCAAGAAATACTCCAACTTTAAGGTGAAACAGTTTGGAATCAACTTCTAAGATTGCACTAAAACTTCAAAGGCACAAATCTCGCGAAGAAAGCATCCCATAACAGTGCACTTTTTATTTTGGCTTTGTGCACTAGCAGAAAGCTTAAAATAAGAAGCTCAGGAACATTTGCCAACTATTCCTCCAGTTTTGTGTCTTTGAAAACGTGAGTAGGTGGAGAAGTCGGCCATTGTGCCGGCCATCTTTGCATTTCGAGATGTTTCACCTTAACAGCATTTTTCGTAATTTCAAAATATGTTGTGTGTAACTCGTAGAAAAACTCGATTAGTGGGAATAGTCATTACGCAACTGAAACCAGTACTGTAATGATTCATTACGCAACGCTTTCTCATTACGCAACTGTTTTGAGTTGTGTAATGAATCATAACACAACAATTTTTCAGAAATTGTAAAATAATAGTGAAGGCATTCCGATATTATTTCTGATACCTTCAAGTGGTCTTCTACGAAATTGCAAAAAACAAATTTACGACTCGCGCTGTAAAAATCATCATTCTGCAACATGTTCCGTAAACTACTAATGGTACACGAAGGTAAAATGTGTTCTGCGTAACTGCTACTCTGTTTGATGGGCTATTCTCTGTTTAATTCATGTTTAATTCAAGTTTAACTATCCATAACTGTGGAATGGCTGTTCTTGACCTGTAACTCAATAGTTTTTTCATGAGCTATTACTGAAAGCTTTCATTGCCAAGATTCCCTGCGCAAAGAAAAAAATATAATTTACATCTATTCGAATAAATTATATCGTCTTACCAGTGTTATGTTTCCATCGTCACCAATGTTACATGAAGGTGGATGCAGCAGTAAAGAATTTCTTCAAAAGCATAAAACAAAAATGCACTCCCGGGAAATACCTTGAAATGCGGGAAATGAAATCCGCAATGTCGCGGAAGCGTGATTATTTATCTGAATCTCATTCCCAGAACGTTCCATTCAACCTAGAATAACATCTTCTCCTTGCTTATGTTTCATTGCAGCCGTGTCTTTCTCCAAGACAGTGCACCAGCAGCGAGACGTATGATTTGGTAAAAGCTTCGAATGGAAAGGGCTCCTGCGGAATGGCAATCCTAAAGCATAGCTCCACTGCCTGCAATAATAGCAACAGCAACGGCTGTAATAACAACAATGGCGCCTTATCACAGCATCAGCCAATGCCAAATGCAGTCGCCATGAGCCCTATCATGCAGAAAAACCTTGGAATGCAGCATTACCGGAGCATTGAATGTACGTTGAACAATTGGTCTCTTTTGGCTAATGATAAGTTCTGGTTTATGAATAGAAGATGCTTTTTTATTATTTTAGCCCCATCTCCAAGACAGCGATGTCGCATCCGAACCAATCCTTGGCTGACGACAATAGATGGATCTCTGGCCAGCACAAGCTTGAAGAAGACCGACCAAGATTCAGGCTCAACGACCTCGTCCGGCATCAAGTCCAGCAGCGGCACCGATGACAATAGGAAAGACTCCAAGTAAGAAAGCGTGATATCCAATTAGTTTGGTTGAAGGTTGCGATAAATTGGTTTCATTGCAGGAAATTCAACGCTCTATCGGATTCCGATTCCAGTTCCTCGACGGAGAAGGTGATTAGCAAGAAAATGCTGACACCGCGAAGCACGAAGAAGGCCATCTCGGATCTGTCTCGGATGGATAGCAAGGCGACAACGTATTGCTCAAATCTGGACAGCGATGAAGATGCTACACTCAATGAGATGATGGGAAAATTCGATGAAAGCTACCACTACGAGAAAGAGACTGATATTTTGAGGTGGGTTCAATAATTTCTAATTTACTGAGCATTATGTTACCGTTTTATTCCTGTTTCGTAGTTGCAGCGATTCGGATCCAACTGATTGTCCATCGGACATTGACACCGGTCAGGACGCGGGAGACGAATGTGACACCGATGACCTGCTGGACTTGGACTTCATTGATACTGGATCGGTTCAGGAAGTTACCGATAGAGAAAACTATCGAAATACTGGCAGCTGTTCCTACCATAACTTCCCAGAAAGACGTTCATCGAAACACCGGGGTCGAAGTAAACGCAACAGCGAAAGTGGTGGTTCAAAGAGACGAAAGAAATTGGTTCGCACTAGAAAAAAGACAATCGATGGCTCAACCGGAGGATCTGTGCCAGAAAGCTTATCGATGAGCAGGGGTTGTCGAAGTCTTGGAGGAACTCCCGTTTCACTGAGGAGAAATCAATCTGAGGAGAGAACACCAGCACGAAACGCTCCTCTTTCGAACAGATGCAATTCGCTCACATTCACTGAAGTGCATTCGCTGCATAGTCGAATACTAGCAATTTCGGAAAGTGAAAAAGCACTACTAAAAGCAGATCTAGAAGCGGACGTAAAATACAAGCAACTAATCCACGAGGCCGAAACGATACTGTTTTCTATGAAAACCAACAGTGTGAAGGAACTGAAAGAAATCAAAGAACCACCAACGATTTGCAGTCCACGAAGGGTTTGTAATCCACCTGCGAACAAACGCGTTGAAATGCTTCGTAACTGTGAAGCAGACCTTAAACGTGAGCTTTCGAAAACATGCACTCAAAAGTGTGCGGAAAACGGAAACGAACTTAACCCCGTGGAAGGAATCATCGTTAACAAAAGACTCGAAGTGCTGCGCTACGAAACCTCTATCTCAGCACCGAACAGTCCGAAAAATACACGAGTTATTCCACGAAAAACCCATGTGACTAACTTCATCAACCAGAACCATTGTCCGGAGCTGGCGCGTCGCCAAAGTGACCACGAAAATGACCTGAAAAGTGCCAAAATGTCCCCTCAAGCCACCATTTACGAGCGGAACATCGTTCCTCCGAAATCCCCCGTCATAACCCGGAGGCGATTCCGGAGCCAAAGCCCAAAGCTGAACATCGTATCGGATTCCGACTCGGATACGGACCTGAGCCGAAATCTTGACAAGAACCTCCACAAGAGCAAATCCAATAAGGAGAACATTTCCTCCACGAGGAAGAACATTACAGGGAAACAGATGAACAACTTTAGGCACACGATCCACGCGGCTGGTTCGGTGGGCGAAGAATCCGGCTCGACGCTAGTTCCTCCTAGTGGTAATACTGTGATCTATTCGAGCTCGTTGAACGAGAGCGACCTGAAGCGTGGAATGCACAAATCACCGCTGATGTCATTTCGGTCGGTGGACATTGGCAATACGCTAACCGACGACAGCTACTGTCCGCAGAGTGAACCACTGAAGCGCAAGATTTACTCCGGCAGTTCTACGTTCGAAAAGATTCAGAGGAGTCTCGATGCGGATCCAGGTTAGTGTTTTTTTTTTTCAATTTTAACCATTTAGAATTTTTTCTGTCGTTGCCTTGAAACAGTTTGATTTCTTCTTCCATAAGTAAAATAGATAGGGTATCCTAATATGACCTTTCTTAATATTTCTTGATTTGTTTAAGCAGTAGAAAGCATTAACCTAAAAATGATAATGTCGCTACTGTTCGTATTACCAACATCTAGTTTGGCATGCGCTGACAGTCTAAGTACCGGGTCTCAAAGTGTCAAATCAATTCTTAAAACATAACAAATCATCGTCTACAGTGAATAAACATTGAACAACTACAGTTAAAGGTACTTATAAATAAATTCAGCTTTGTGATAACAGCGCCACTAGCGTTCTACTACTAATATTTTTATTGTTTAAGCAGATATTGCGTTCCATAGTTCAAGAAAGGATTGTTGGTATTGATCTTGGAGGGAGAAACCAATACAAAATTTCTGTACGTCATAGTGAGCCGAGATTCCGCAGTCACGAACTGTCACTGCACTGAGGCAAAAATACTTAGGTTTTCCATAAATCATGACTTACGAACCAGCCAAATTATGGTTTCATTGCACGGTTAAACATTTCGAAAATGGGATCATAAGTTTCATAAGTGAGAGCTTTGAATTCTTTAACAACAATTACTTGAAATAATTATCATAGCAATCGCTAGAAGAACTACTCCGCTTTCGATGTTGGGTAAAACTTAATCGAAAGCAGATCACATGTTATCGAAACATGTCAATTTTTGCGCTCACCTGAAATAAAAGGCGAACAATGTTGTCGATTGATTATTCGAATTTAAATAATATCATTGCGCTCAATACCGAATTTCATTGATTGACTTATGAAATTTATTACTGAAATTCTTCACCAAAATCATAAGTAAAACTTAAATTTTTTAACAATAATCGTTGTGGCACCAAACCATAATTATTCCTTAAGAAATTATTAAGTTTTCTTGCCTCAGTGTGTGAGCCCAGATCTCAAACATTGGACTAACATGGAAAAAGCGCGTAACTGATTAAAACACATTATCGCATTTCATAAAAAGTGACAAAAAATGAATGAAAACCAATTCATACACAAAATGTAAGTAATGTCACGTGAGCACCTTCCAACTGATTGAATATAAAGCATTGAAAAACGCATCGTTTTACTTTTTCCAATGAAAATTATTATTTATTGCATAGAAAACTGTGGCCCTTTTTCCATGTTTGTCAGAAAAGATCTAAAGTACACTGAGGCAAAAAAACTTAATAATTTCTTAAGGAATAATTATGATTTGGCGCCACAACGATTATTGTTGAAATGTTTAAGTTTTACTTATGATTTTGGTGAAAAATTCCAGTAATAAATTTCATAAGTCAATCAATGAAATTCAGTAATAAACGGAATGATATTAACTTAATTCGAATCATCAATCGATAATGTAATTCGCCTTTTATTTCAGGCGTGTTCAAAAATTGACATGTTTTGATAACATGTGATCTGTTTTCGATTAACTTGCAGCCAACATCGAAAGCGGAGTAGTTCTTCTAGCGATTGCTATGATAATTATTTCAAGTAATTATTGTTAAAAAATTCAAGGCTCTCACTTATGAAACTTATGATCCCATTTTCGAAATGTTTAAGCGTGCAATGAAACCATAATTTGGCTGGTTCATAAGTCTTGATGTATGGAAAACCTAAGTATTTTTGCCTCAGTGTACACAACAAAAGAAACTAGCGGTTTTCCCCAAGCCTGCCTTGATTGTTGTTGGCAAGCTGGAGTTATCTTGCAGTTCAAACAAACGTTGTTCTATATTTCGTGTGTAGTATCGGTGCCTCCCTCCCAGGTATTGATAATAGAACCGGTGTGAAACATTCAAATGTTTTCACAAATCAACTCAAAATTTTGATGTTTTACCCCGATGGAAACAGAAATAATTCCGTAAAATTCTTCTGGAACCATTTTGGAACTGGTTTCAACCTTTTTCAGACCATATGCAGTTCATTCGATATTTGTACAGCGCTTTATTTTTCCCACAAAATTACAGTTAGATTTTTAGTCTTCAATGTTGTGAAATTTCAAACATGGTTTACCGAAAAAAAATTCAAACACAGAACTTGTGAAACATCTCATATACACAGTGGTTTGCGAATACCCTTTAATGGGTAAAAATTTACCCATTTTCAAATAGCACACACTTCTGTCAAAAAGTGGGTGAATTCAGAAATGAAAAACGGGTAAATAAACACCCATTATGTTTTGGCCATTGCAGATTAAAATAAGTATTTAAGAACTCATTTATGGGTGAAAAAATAGTTAAAGCAAACAATCCATATAGATAACACAGCTGCAGTTCCGAAGATTGAATATGATTATAAATTCCTTTTTTTGTAAATACAGCGTTCCAAAAAGAGGTAAGTTATTGACTTGAATAGTAATGTTAAATTTATATTGATCTCAAACTACACAGACATTTCAGATTTTCCTGTTATTCCTGCCTCGGTTCCAGCCGGCTGCAGCAAAATTCCAACAATTGACATAATGGAGTAGCTTATGTATTAACAAAATAAATGTATGTTTAAATTAATTATATTTGTAAAATAATGCTTATTGTTTGTAATAAAAAAGTATTTGTATTGCAATTTTAAACACATCATTAAAGTTGAGGTAATGATAATTTGCATTCCCCTTCCAAAAATGGGTAAATTTTTACCCTTTTTATGCCGCAAGCGAGATTTACAAAAAGGGTAAAAATTTACCCAGCATGTGACAGAAACCGCTTTTACCCGTTAAAGAGTAAACCGTGTTTACTCATTAAATGTGGAGAGGCACTTCTAGCGGAAATGGGTAAATTTTCACCCATTAAAGGGTATTCTCAAACGACCGTGAACAGGAGAATTTACGTATTCTCGACAGTATAAGCCGATGCCGAGCGTCTTTTGCAATATTCTCGGACATTAGCAGGCAAATTACAAATTTGGCTGTTTACATTTATGCGCTGCTCAATCTTTTGGACAGAATTGTTAAAAGCTTTTTGGAAACGTTTTTACAACGCTTCAAACAGGTCTTGTCAGTGCGACTTGTCGGCAGCTTCGTTTTCTCCGGCAGTTTTTTTTTCATAAAAACTGCAGGTGAATTTCTTCGGCAGCTCCGAATCAGCCATATTTTGAGACGAATTCATTTGGATTGATCACATATCTTTGGCGAAATTGTTTATTCAGTCTCGAAAATCTCGTCAGTGGGAAGCTGACGGAACAAAGAATCATATGAATGTGTTTTGATATGTATGTACCGATTCGGTTTTTGCACGAAGGATGCGTACCGTGCAAAAAAAGTTTTCAGTTCAAAATTTCAAAAACCGTGCAAAAAAAAAAAGTAACAACATTTCTGTACGTTTCATGCAAAAATAAGGTTTTGGCGGAAAAAATTGTATGGAAACTTTTTTTTGCACGGCCGTGTAAACAGAATCGGGCGTATTGTGATTTGGAGTCACCACCAGTGCAGGACTTGCCATGTCGTACGGTTCCTCCTAATTGATATTAAGATTTCCGTCTGATGATTTGACTTTCAGACGCTCGCCGCGGGCAGTTAGAGAAGAATGAACGATAGCCATTAGACCACCAAGCTCCCTTTATTGATTTGTTTTAATAGACAAATACTGTTTATATTAGCATTTGATATTTGGCTGCCGATAATAGTCGAATGGTGTCGAAGCCGTAACTCACCCTACCTATAAGGGGACAAAAGCACAGAACCCTTTACATCGGATTTGACACTGCAGTGAACCACCGGAAAACACTCCTTTCCCGAGATCCTTTAGCCATTTGTAGAAACAAGATATGTGTACGAATATTCAGACAAAAAATAATTTCAATCCGTTAAGTATTCACTTGGCGTTTATTTTTTCTTTCATTCAGGCCTATACGGGTTAATGACAAACTAAATGAGGGCTTAATCCATGGATGGACCTGTGGAAGTTCTCGAAATTTTACATTTGGAAAAGTAAAGAATCGCTTTCATTATTCAGTTTTTTTTTTTTTTGTATGGTATTCAGTTGGAGCTGCCTGACAGCTTAACTTGTCAAGGCTGAACCCTCGGTCTGGCTTTTGCCAAGTTTCCCCTCTACCAGGACCAATACTCAGACGGACTAGGCAATGGCGCCCACATGAACACTGTTTTTTATTAGTATTGTGACGTGGTAGTTTATGAAAAGTACCCATATTCCCTTGCTTCTGAGAAAAGGAAGCATTATGAAATCAGCAGCTCCATTAGAATTTGTTTGAAATAGTAGTGCATTACTAATACTGTCTAGTCGAAATGGTTTTGAATAATTTGTCATTCAAGTGCTATTCTGATTACTATTGTCTTTTACGTAAGATTAGAGTCTTAAAGGTCAAGTGTCGTCAAGTCTTAACAAAATTAGGCTGTTTAGTAGTAGTTCTAGTTAATTTCATTTTTGTTGTTAAAAGTATTTATTGATCATTACGTTCATATATCCTTAAAGAAAAAAGTCGCTTTCCTTATCTGTTCAACAATTTTTCGAAACCAGCAAGTGTACCCTAATGATCGATCTCAGCGTCTTACTTTCCATAGAGTAAAGTGGGGAAAAAGTTCGAGTGGTGTAAGAGTTTCTTTTTAAGATTTCTAGCTCAATTTAAAACAAATCTTATAAATGCCATGGTGGTTCGAATGCTATTCAAGCACAGATCTGTGATTCAAGTAAGACACTTTCAATCCAAATATCATAAAAATCGATTGAGATTTGGAAAAGTTATGGCTATTTGTTGTTTTTCGACGTGAATATTGTAATTTTTGGTCAAACTTTCGTTGCATTGAACCAATTGAAGATAAAATCTTTTTCAATATTTTATGTAAGGGCGTTTCTAGGCCTATCATAAGGTTGCTTTGAGGTATATTAGTTTTTGCATAAATGCCTGAAAACAGTGTTTGGTCCATAGTGGGGCAAAAGTTCGAATCAGCGGGGCAAAAGCAGAGTTGCTTAATATCAATCACATCAACTGATGGCTGATGGTCTAAAACTATCAATATCACTCGCGAGCTATCAATATCACTTTGATTTGACAATCAACAGTAGTGATGTGACATCGCACTCTAGATCAAAATCACTGTAGAATGAGTGATCACGTGGTCATTATCCATGCTATTAATGTTTTTCAGTGACCAACACATAGTTTCAATCTATCTGCAACACTGTCGAAAATATCGTACTGATAAATTGCCATTTTATCTGCTTAATTTAAAGCTATTCTTAACCCATCAGTGATATCCATAGTCTATCGCCATCAATGCACTGGTGATGGAGTAGACAGCATGATGTTGATGTGATATGGAATGATCCGATTTGTATCGCAGTCGGCCTGTACAAATCAGCAAATTTTAAGCATTGATAGTGACATCGAGCAACTCTGGGCAAAAGTTCGACCCATGTATAAAACCACGGAAAAAATTGCAAATTGCCTAAAATCCACATATTATTTTCAAATTTAGTTAAATTTGTCGGATCGTGTGAAAATTGTCACCAAAATTTCACATTTCCACTTAGTTTTGCGAAAAACTGCTATTTTTGAGTGTATTACAATTAACCCGGTTTTGGGCAATTTTTTGATGAAAATATAGTGTGTATTTTTTGTCAAACTTAAGTTTACGGCTAGTGTAAAGTATGCCTGTCATAAAAGGATAGATATTTCGTGTTTTAGCCAGCGAACTTTTGCCCCACACTAGATTTGAACTCTTGCCCCACCGGTGGGGCAAAAGTTCGAATAAGACAATCAATTTTGAAACTGTTATAACTAAAAATGGGTAAATATTTTGACACAAGTTTGTTCAGCAAAATTATAGCCAATATGTTGAAGCACAGAGAACAGACATGGAGGCTCGAACAAAATTTCATCTGAACCATGTGTAAAGGTTCGAATCAACCATCAGCGCCGCCAACGCAGACAGCCCGACATACAAACTCGTTTCGACAAGACGATGCCACTAGTGAACGTCAAAATGCATTAGCACACAAAGCAACGCTAGCGACAAGTGGCAATTTTTGATATCGACACTAGCGCCAAAGTGTAAAAAGCGGCAAATTTGTAGCGTTCTCAATCTGACGACAGCGCCACGTAAGAGGAGCATAACGACATACTTTGAAATGACCAGTACAAGCTTTACACACGCTGACAAGAAAAGATGAACGTCTGTTCTCTGTGGTTGAAGATTCACTGTATGGTATTTGTTTTGTTTTAACTGCTATTGTTTTCCTGGCAACTTTGATTATACCACTAAGATCGAACTTTTGCCCCACCTTACTCTAGTCATTTTTATAGTGAATATTGAAGAGTAAAGTTACCTTAGGCTTCTATTACAGTCTCCTACAAGATTCACTTTTCGGTGGCAAATGCAATGCTTCACAACCCCTACTTTCTACTTGTAAATTTTGCGAAAATGAAGCTGGAATTAGATTATTTATACCGCTGTTACAAAAGAGGTATTTCTTATTATGGCAATGTAAAAACCATATTAAAATAAGAATGTCGCCACTTATTTCTACTCAGTGAATCTACTAGTCATTTTCCTAAGAGTTCCTAAGTATTCCCTACGTCGTATATGATAACGATGTATCTAGCTAGCTAATAGTAAGAGTGGCTACGGATCATTCTGGTTAGCAAAAGGCAAACTGAACGTCACCAATAGTATTAATGTCCACTTCGAATAGATTAATTATTTGAAATGGTCATCAATTCTATCAATGACGCAGAATGTCCGTTGGATCACATCCGATATATTATTGCGTCTATGCTATATGAATTATGACGCGGCTTTAAGTAAAAAATGCCAAAATGTGATACCACCACTACAGGTTACGCCTTTGGTTTCCATCATATGGGCTAATGGATTATGCCCTCCCATCGCGGCAAGGTCGCATAACCAAGGGGAGGGCAAACAATTTCCCGATTACTCTTCGAAGCTAAAAACTAATAGAAATTACGATTGAAAACAATTTCTACGTACCTCCGTTGCATACAGAATGTTAAGGATTCTTTGGATCAGCGAGTTGGGGGTCTCAATAGCGAAAAAATGTGTCCTTCAAAACAAAATCGGGGCTATTTAGGACCCTTTTGGAAATCAATACGATTTGATAATAAAATGATGTAAACGTTATATGGAAGTTTCTTAGATTCTTAGATTACAAAAAATGGCGTCAGTTCGATAGTGGGTCCCCCATAATCAAAGATACCCCGTTTTACGGTATTTGCTTGCCTTTATAGTGATTTATAGTATTTTCTTTTTTCTTTTGCAAAAGTCAAGTGTTAATTTTCAATTGGTGTTTTTCTTATGGTTTATGGCGACTCACTTTTCAGAATCCTTTGATTATTTTTGTTGTGTTGTAAATTCTACAAAACAACACTTAAGCAAATATTATGTACGAATATTTGTTCGTACATTTATATTTTCTTGGTTAACCTGATATTGTTTTTCCAAAAAGTATTAAAGCCTGGTTGTTGAGCAATAAAAGTGTCGAAGACATAAAATGGCTAAGATTAATATTTAGGATTGTCCAAAGTAACAAGGATCTGACGGTAAATCAAATTTTAATTGGTCTAGTTAAGCATTGGAAACCGGTACGTTGTTCATTATGTTTTCCTTCAATATTAACTCAAAGTATGATCCACTAAGGTACCTTCAATAGCCTTAAAGCATTTCTTCTGCTCCTCGATTTTTTACTTGTTTGTTGTTTCAAGCTAATGTTTAGTTAAGTATAACTCTCAATTTTAGAGTATAGATGGATCGAAATCATGAATCAAACTTTTGGAAACACAAATAAAAAAAAAAACGTTTAAGCGTTTAAGATTTTCTCTCCATTGTAGCATTGTTGGATAACGGGAAAATCCATCGAGTTCATAAGATTCAAGCGATTTTTTTTTTCAATTTTTCAACCTGAATGGGTGGCTGGTTCTTTAGATTTATGCTATCGAAGATTTGAGGTGTGGCTTTGATTCATCTTCGCCTTAGGCATTTTTAAAATACAGAATGACATAATGTTATACTGATAAACATTTGACTTAGACCTTATGTCATTTTTATAGATTGTCCGACATTTCGCCGAATGCAATATCCCCGAATGACGTTTTCACGAATGAATAACTTTCCCGAAAGCTGTTTTCCTGAGTGTACCATTTCCCCGAAAAAAATCGTAATGAATGCTATTCATAATCTTGTTGCTAAAATATGTTCAACGTGCTAACTTGTGTGAGATTAGATGAAAATTTGTTTCATTTATTATAAAATTTTAAAAGTTTGAAGCAACTGATGTTCAAAATGATGTGCCGCGTGCATTAAACTCAAAACAACTTAAATATCGTTCATGTTATAGCCTGACATGAAAAAGCAAGCTAATGAAAGCCAGTTTCATTGTAAGCGGTATGTTTGGCCTATGGCTGTTTGGCTTATGGACATTTGAACGAACGTTTGACTACGTTTTGTTTTCTTAAAATTATGGGCTATTCCTTAAATTTATACTGTTTCAATTATTATTGGCACTTAGCTGATAATACCCCAATTTGAGTTTTCCCTTTTTAATGATAGGCTGGTTTTTAAATTTGTTTCGCAAATATACAATTTTCGGCCAAACGTTCTTATGCCATATATCCATTACGTCCAACGATCATTCTTTTCAGCGTGACATGAAGGACAGTAACTACAATGAGCCCATTGGCTTTATTACGGTAGACTGATGATAGAATCTATTATATCTTACCGTACATAATTAAACATCGAGATTTCCTTCTAGATACTTTTAAAAAGACGCAACACTATGCTTCTTCATTAATTTTCTGACCATGAAAATCAGTTTTCAAGATAAATATATCGTTTTTATGACTTAATTTGAAATAATTTTGCCGAAAATGACCTAAATCTAACAGCCGAAACATCAAAAAAAGTGAACTTGTTTATAATGAATACCCAAAATGCTTTTTTTTTATCAATTTATTTGGAAGGCGCCGCAAGGCATAACAGAGCCGAATTCTTCGAACTATGATTAGTTACAATATTATAGTTTATTAAGGCCCAAACGCAATGATAGCGGAACGGCAACGGAATGCGGAACCGGTTCGCCAGCGAGAATTATACCATCTCGACTGAGCTGTCAATGGATGAACGAGAACCAACACTGAATCGACAAGCAAATTATAGTTAATGTTGGCGAACCGGTTCCGCTTTCCGTTGCCGTTCCGCTATCATTGCGTTTGGGCCTTTACTCTTCCGAGCAGATTTTTTTGGTCGCAACTCCGTCGAACCCGATGTTGCAAACTGCGCCCGTCGTTCACTTGCCGTTGCTTTATTCTGACAGGGTAGAGCGTCAATCGTCTCCGAGAGTTTAGCTATATTTTCACTGAAATTTGGTAATCCAAGTTGCTCCGCTGCTGCATCAATTTCTTTCAACCGTACCTCGTCCATCTCGTCCATGTTCGGTGTAGATACCTTTGCTTCTTCTTTTTCTACCACTTCCGTATGCTGTTCCAAGATTTCTTCTTCAATGATTTCTATTATGCCGTCATCCACAGTTTCCATTTTGTTCGGCGGAACAACTGCTCCTCCTTGAACAACGCCAGCATAAGAAATCCCGCTCTCTACATGGTTCCGCTTCTCCGTAACTTTCACCGCCGGGCAAGAGTTCTTTCGGCGACCTTCCAACTTGCACAAGAAACACTTTTCCTTAAGTCCGTCGTGGAATATCTTCGCATTCCATTGTCCGATATTCAGCGCTGGAGGAACATCATGTTTCATCTCCATGTACACACCTCGTACACCAGTGTACAGGTGATCTAGGCCCAGACCGGTAGGATTTTTTTCCCGCAGTGTACGATGAATCTTCCCATACGTCCTAAGCACTGCACACAATGCGTCATCATCCACCTCTGGGGGGACATCGAACAAACGCACATACTGTATGTCGATTCCCGCGATTAGCATTCGTAGCAGTACAGATTTACCACTGGAATACTTGAATGGAATATCTCCTTTATTCCGCTGCAGTGCGTCATGCATCGCAGCCTCCGTTGTGTACTTTATGCACAAACTTTTATCTGCTCCCATTTTGTACACTGCTTCCATAGTAGTTGCACCTGAGTCCAGTGTTTTCAAAAAACCTGCGATTTCGACCCATGTTGGCCGAGGTAGTCCAATATTAACACAGCATCAAAGTATCAACAAAGCATCAATGAACTGCCTACGATTGAAAGTTGAAAGAGCGGGTATTTATAGAATTGAAAACACGCAAACTTTACGATATCAAATTATTATCACAGAAAAAAAAAATCCCAGTGTATTTGCCTACCTTTCATGGAGGACAAACTACTAACGCGGAAGTAATGATCAAATAATAGCTTCGAAACGATATGCTAACCTGTCGATTTGTCCCAAACAAACTTATCGAATAATTTTTATTTTAAATTTATTATGCAGTAAAGATCAAGATGTCTCTTTTGGGTCACGCAAACAGTTTTCAATCAGTGAAACTTCATTTCACAATTTTTCGTGGCCCGTTCAGTCAGATGTCAGTTAGATGAATTAAGTCCGGACAAACGACAATAAGCATCAGAATAGTTCACCTCTTGGATAATCTTTCAAACCCACTTTCCACATTTTATACATTTTTAATACGATTCTTAGCATAACAAAATTTCAATACAGAACTTGATGTTTTCAACTTGATTTTAAAGCATACCTTCAAATAAAATCTTTCGTCGATTTTCACTCCATCGGTTTTTTTTAAACATTTATAATAGAATCATAAATTTGAAGTGATTATCTAACCTGCTGAATTCTGTCTACTACGCTGATTATTGAAACATTTGAAAATGCGTTTTGAAAAAGCTTTCGGGGAAATGTCGGACAATCAGTTTTATAGGGTATAATTTCCATAATTTTTTTTAACAAATCCGTTGAGTTTTTTTATTATTGTTTATTTTTTTCTATCCCCTGACGACTGCCAGAAGCCTTGTTATAAATTATTTTTATTACTTCATATATAAATTTCTCTTTCAAGTTGATTTTATAGACAATATGTAGTTGAAATTTTGCTTCTATTTTTACGTAAATGCTTGTTTTAGTGAAAATCTGAGATATCTCGGGATTTCCCGGAACAAGCTTTCATTTTGCCCCGAGTTCTGGGATAAACAAAATGGTTGTGAAATGGAAACTCCTATGTGCACGGTTCGATCAAAACGTGTAAACCTCTGTGATGCACATAATTGTAGCGTGATATGTCGGATATTTAAATGACAACCACAATTATAATTAAATAACATATTATGTTTTATAATACATAAGCAGGACCATGTGAGATACGAGACATATAACACAATTTTTCATTATTGCGAATCTAAATTAAATTGACTTTTAGTTTGTATCGCATATGTGAGGTTTACATGACTTGTATTATTCATTATTCTTAACCGTGTGCTATTCTCAGAACTAAAAAAAATAGTTAATAGAACTATGATTCCCATATTCTCATCTTTTCACCCCACCTTTAACCGTTTTCAAACTTATCGTTTTCAGAGTTATCCAAGAAAGCCCTGCTGCACAAAATCTCCCTGCTGCGACGTGAGCGCCAAGCCAAATCGAAAATGGAAAACGCCAATAACGCATCCACCATTTCGGTACACGAACCAGAATACGCCACATCGAAAGGTACCGCGGTAACACTAAGTAACGGCGAGAAAGCTCTGTCCATCGCGAATGCAGAGATAACGCTTGGTGACGGTTCCAACTGCGATGCGGAAACGAAACAGCAACTGATCATGGATACCCTAGCCGATATCAAACGAAGTCTCGAGGATCAAAGCGTTGAGCTCAACGAGCTCAACGACTCGGATAACTAAGGAAGTACATACGCACCGGGCTGGATACAAACACCGGTCGCAACACCTTGTAATTACG
Organism: Aedes aegypti; assembly: GCF_002204515.2. Taxonomy (NCBI): domain Eukaryota; kingdom Metazoa; phylum Arthropoda; class Insecta; order Diptera; family Culicidae; genus Aedes; species Aedes aegypti. Next base: position 149,462,442 of record NC_035108.1, read on the forward strand.
CCATCTAAACGACTGCGGGGTTCAGTGGAAAGAAATCCCGATTGTAGAACGTTAAGTTTATGTGGGTATTCAGTTGGTTTTGATTATGTTCCACTATAACTGTAACCTCATCTAGGTTCAAATCTTACCAGAGCGTTGATCAAATCAACGTTTCCACGTCTGTAGAACAATTGTTTAAGCGATTCGAAACTTTTCTAGGCAAAACATACAATGAATTTACTATCGTTAGAATATTAATAGTTCATTATTTATTGCAGTCGCATAACGTGATGAATACTCGTGGTAATCTTTCCTTAAACTTTACTTGGAGCTCCTCTTATTATCCAAGCAAAATTGTTCCCTCCGTATGTAAAGCTAAAGTAGGGCATTAACCTTCTTTCGACCTAAATCATATAATGAGCTAGTCATTTCTACCAAATAATACGTAGTTACAGTAGTTGATAATGATTTACATCTAAAACGAATACGTAGCGAAATTCGGCGAAGAAAAATTCTTGAGAAAATTGGAGCCTAAATTTAGTATTTTGCTACCCGTACTAGACAAATATCGTAGAACTGAGTTTTCTAGAATTTATCTTTCCATCCATTTAGTGTAGAAATCAGAACAGAAACAATAAAGAAATCTTCTCCATTTTCTATTGAATCCATTAACAAGCTATAATCGCTACAACCGATAGATATTGTCGAATGTTTGAATATGTTCTACTCGAATATAAACTACTCCGAATATATAGTTTGTAGACATTTATGTTTCTTATCCTTCGAAGGTAACAATAAAACCAAATGATATATATTTAGCAAACGATTACAATACACTATTCAGTAGCGGGTAGATGATTTGATACAAACTCAGAACAGTGCGATCTTAGGCAACTTAGTTCCGTTTCCGTTGGAGTGAATTTATTTTTGATTGATAGTGGGTGAAGGTAGTTCGTTCATAATTAGGGTTTCTTTTAGTGACAAGCTCTTTATTTAGTAGTAGTTTTGCATGCTATTTTCATGATAATTCTTCTCATAGTTACATCTTTGTTGTCTCTTGTTTGAGTTTCATATTAAATTTCTATGTAGAGCTGTTTTAAGTAACTGTTAAGTTGATTAATAGTTTGGGTACAACTGGAACCATTTCTCGCATATCAAACTTTGTTTCAGCTTTTTGCATTGATAGTGGGGACTATGCAATTTTTTTTGTATGGAACGACACTTTTCTCGACATACATTCTACTCCCTAAGAGCGTGGTGCAATATATGAAAGTATCATATTGGTAGATAATATACATCAATTAAGTTATTTATTTCAAAATGTATGAACCAAACTGTCTTAAAAACATCTGTTCAACGAAGTTACCTACTTACTCATAAGTCTGTGTAAATATTACGCAGATAAAATTACATAAGAAATGTTTGAGTGTATAAATTCTAGTATACAAGGATTATGATTTTCCTAAGTTTCATGAATAATATAAATTTTCACAAAGTTCTTTACAAAAACATTCTATAATGTTCAGAGTTAAATTAATGCTGACGTTAAGCTGCTCTGTATTAAATCCAATTGTAACTGTTCTGTTTCCAAAATGCATCCAAACCAATGTAGGCAATAAGCCATCTTATCTCTACCCATCTTAAAAATCCCCACTCCAATACCGGCTTTTTGAGTTGCTTTATTGTTCTATATATGGTCGCCGTTAAGTCAGAGGGGACCAAGTACAAAACTTGAGAAAATTGGATTATTCTCTCATTAGATGCAAAATTACTTTACCTCCGTTACACTTTGATCAGATTTGAAGAATGCTGTAAACTACGAGAGATATGTAATAAATTTACTTTGGATGATCAACAAAAATCGATAAAGTATGCAGTCAGAATGGACCAAGTGCTTATTACCATAACAGCAAAAATGATCAGCGCGCTTAGGAATGCGAGGAAATGAAAGACATTTCAGGAGATTTGTCAGATTTTTCGACATAGAATCATTCTTCTACTTATCCATCAATAGAAATTTATAAATATTACATGATTCGATGCATTTGATTTTGATTTTTGACACCACATTCGGATGGGTGGTCAGAAATTGCAACAAATTCTGTGCAGACAGAGCGGACCAAGTGTTGAAAAGCAATAAAATGATTGATAACTGCATTTTTTGAGTCAATTTCAGAGTCCGATAGAAGTTTACGGTAGTTCTATGGTGTATGTATGGCATGTCCTACAATCCGCTTATTGGACCAGCATATTTTGGTCGGTACTAAAGATTTTCACTTGGTCCACTCTGACTGAACGCATATTTGAATATTTCTGGTCGTCAACGCTCTGACCCTGCGAAACCTTAATTTTCAAGCTATCGTAATGCCACTGATTTTGGTATTTACTATATGGGTTATTTAAGAATTTACGATACTGGTGTCGAAGGGTCTTGATAATCTGTTTATCTTAGAGATATGCACCCAATTTGACCATTCAAGCATTAAATGATTGTTATTTTTCAAGAAATTGTTCAGTCAGAGTGAACCAGCTCACTGAACGGTGGTTTTTGGTTCAGTCAGAGTGGACCAAGTACACATAGTCCATAAAAAAATTGTTCTATTAGAGGTTTGGATTATGATTTTTCATGATTATCACTTCACATTATATTGTTTGAAAGCAACATAAAGACGTGTAAAAATATTGAACCGAAATTTAAACGAGTGAAAAAATTACAGAGCGGTAGACTTTAAACCCATTTTTCTCAAAATATCAAAAATGTCACTTGGTCCACTCTGACTTAACGCCAACCATATATAATAAATTTGTAGCGGGATAATTTTGAGCAGGCTTTTGAAGATTTCTTGTGGATCTGGAGATTTAAAACTGGATTCAGAAGCATCCCAACGTTTCTAATGCGACTCTAATGGTTACTAACATGAGCCTGAAAGTTTACATTGGATTCAACGAAACTTTAAGTGAGATCTGAGAATTCCTAGCAGATTGTATAGATTTCTTGTAAAAACTTCAAGCGACGCTAATAAGTTTCCGTTAACAATTCTAAGGATTTGTTTATCACAATGCAGAGATTTCTAGAGAACTTTAAGAACTCCTAGCGCTATAGTGCGATTTTTTTAGATTGGTGGGGATTTTTTGCGGGATTCTCTTAAATTCTAACAAATTATTGAATAAAGTATGAGAATTCTTAATTGAAAGTTTAGAAGACGCTCAGTTGAGTCTTGGGCAGTTTTAGCAATATTCAAGAAAATTTCCATTACAAAAGGATCCTGGTCGACCGCGAATCGTACCCAGACACCTTCAGCATGGCTTTGCTTTGTACTCGAGGACTTCAACTACTCAGCTAAGGTAGGCCCCTAACTGGGTACTTAGGGGTTCCGAATTTTAGATATCTAGACGGACTCCTGAGAATTTCTAGCAACATTTTGACGATTCTGAGCAGGTTCGGTGTATTTCTAGCAGGTTCCATGAAAATTTTACAGAATCAAGAAAATTTCATTCAGTTTCTTGATATTGGATTATTCTTTTGCTCTCAAATTAGCTTTTATTTTATGAATTGGTACTTGGAAAACTGGTCTACCAACGTTATTCATGCTCCATATAAATACGAATGATGAAAGGCTTTTTTGTGTATTTCACGCAATCACTCCGCAGGCTGCATTTGTGGATCTCAAGGGCTTAGGGCCGCTGTTTGAGCACTACTACATTAATGTAAAATAACTAGGTAAGATTAAAAAATTACGTTTTCAAGGATTTCTAGACCCCCTCTCCTCAGTCAGGCTTTTTCCAATACCTACTACATGTACTGTCACACTTTCACTGACTCCCCCCTTCCTCCAAATGATGGACATTATTTTTGAATGGTCTGCTTTCACTTTGTTTCGTTCTCTCTAATGTTACACGAATCGGTCTAATCAGTTTCGTCGGAAAACCATGTCATTATTTGCCATTAATCATTTTACTTTATTGAAACGTACATCGCCTCGAAATAAAAAAAATGCGGGTTGTGAAAGTTATATTCTTGGTTCTTATAAAAAAAAATTACAAGATAATCCTACTCCAATGGCCTCAGCTCGTTGAACAAAATACTTGACATTATTTGGAAGGCCGAACAGAAAGGCTTTATTCCTAGGTGATAGATGCCCTTCATTAATGACGTAGTTCATATGGTAGTTCCCTTCTTGTGTAGAGGACAAAGCCTTTTAACTAACAAGCAGGCAAATCTCATAAATTTATTTAATTTCATGAATGATTCGAAGTTATTTATTTCCTTATTTTAAAAATACTGGAGAACTTGGTAACACTCTTTTTTTTTTTTTTTTTTTGAAGGCAATAATCGTAAAAATTGGTTAACATGGGGCCTTCCTTGGCCGAGTAGTTAAAGTCCGCGACTACAAAGCAAAGCCATGCTGAATGTGTCTGGGTTCGATTCCCGGTCGGCCTAGGATGTTTTCATAATGGAAATTTCCCCTACTTCCCTGGGCATAGAGTATCATCGTTCCTTCCGCACGATATACGAATGTGAAAATGGCATGTTTGGCAAAGAAAGCTCTCAGTTAATAACTGTGAAAGTGCTCATAAGAACACTAAGCTGAGAAGCAGGCTCTGTTACAGCGTTGATATATTAACATGATTAGAAAACGAAGGCATATCTCGAATCTATAAGAACACCAATCTTGAGAACCAAACAGCGCTCTGTCCTGAAAATTTAATCGGTTAGTCATCATCAGCGAGCAACCAATCGATCCAATCGAAGATTATCTGATTCTCTAGATTTCTGCACTCGTTTTATATTCACTTAAAACAATGGTAATCAGCATAACAGCACGAAGACAGCACTGCAACTGGAAAGTATTGTATCTGAGCGGAGGGTCTAGTAGTCAATGATGTCGCATGCAACTTTTGTTTTGCGGATATCTCAGGATCCTGACCACTTAGAAAGATGGCGTCTTCGGTAAACTTGTTGAGTAGCTCAACTTTGCCCAAGACGCCATGTCTATGTAGTCATGATCCTAAGATATCCACAAAACAAAAGTCTCATGTTCATTAGCGCCGCCTAGTGGAAAAAAAAAACTTCGATTCTCTTGACTACAATAATAATAGCAGTTGAGCTACCGAACTGCTTCGCCGAAACGCCATCTTTCTAAGAGGTCAGGATCCTGAGCTATCCAAAAAACAAAAGTTTCATGCTCACTAGCGCCACCTGGTGGCAACATTTTGAATCTCATGGCTTTTATAATCATAGCGCTTGAACTACTGCCGGAAACGCCATCTTTCTAAGTGGTCAGGATCCAGAGATATCCGCAAAACAAATGTTCTAAGATACCGCGGGGCAAGTGGGAACGAAAATAACGATAGTTCAAACAAATTGTTCAATAAAATTTTCAAATGTCAATATTTTTCAAATCCAACAACACAATCACGTTTTGGCAACATATTTGCTGGTGTGTGCATGAAACTAATCGAATAATTTCGAAATTGTGAAAACCTTGGACGAAAGTTTTAGAATGAGCCATTGGACGCAGTTACCTCGCTAAACGGGGCAAGTGGGACACATCCAGTTTCATGCGTCAATCCACATCAGTAAGTCAACCATTACAATAATAGGATTGATAAGTCATAGATGTTTAATTTTGAGTACATATTTTATGTACATAAGGGATCAACCACAAAATACGTTACGTTTTAGGAAGAAACCCTTCATTAATAGTATGTCGCCTCACATTTAATATTAACTGAAAATTCCTCAATAAAAGCGTAAAGAGGAATTGAACATGTTCAAAATATATAATTAATGAGTGGTTAATTAAAATATAGCACATAAACAATCAATAATTGAATCTATTAAATTAAATTATAAATTTGTTTTGTTATTATGTATATGCATGGCAGAAAACCACTTTATGGGGTGGAATTGTATTCCATCACTACTTAATTTGGTAGAAATAACAAATAAAGTTCAAATAAAATAGAAAAGTAATCGTTCTCATGATGCATTTCCAATTAGAGCTGTGTGTTTGTTCAATTTTGAAGTCGTATTTCAAAAATAAAAAAATAAATTCAAAAATAAAGAATAATAACACTTTTCTTCTCGCTCTTATGCAATAGGGCGATATTCAAAACTGAAAAGGCAATAGATGGCTCTTTTTCAATGGTAGTAAAAACAAAATCCTGAAGCAAAGAAAGCACCTCGGAAGATGAACTAAACACAAAAAAGTTATGTTTTCACTTTACACTTGATTTCTAATCACTACTTTTTTGATTCAGTTTTCTAATTGCGAGCAATTTACGATTTTCATTATTTTCCATACGTTTTGACAGCTCTCCGACTACCATTCTTCCATGCGCTTGTGTTGAAAGTTTGAGAAATTTGAGAATCCAGCGTAGCGCGATCAGTGAGAGGAATACAAACATCAGTGTCGCCGCTCGGCGGCCGGTAAGAGAAACTGAATGTTCGAAAGGTTGTTGTCTGCAATTTTTGCCGCTGGCGCCAACTGTTAGTGGTTATGAACGAAATAAACAGTCGTTACCCTATTACGTAATTTGAGGTTGATCTTTTTTGATGAAAATCATTTGTTTGAATGTTTCAGTGCTACTCTCTAGGAAAATGTATGAAACGTGTACGAAAAATTTTGATTCTGGTTTTTGTTTTGATAGGTCCCACTTACCCCAGGTTCAAATATATTTTGGGGTAAGATAGACCATCGAAAATTTCATATGAAATGAAAACAAAATACTGATTTATCGTTAGCAGCTTGTAATAATATTTAAAATTATAGCTTACTGATGGAAATTCGACTTAAAACACATTTATTTTTTGCGAGTCAATGCAAGGCGTGAAACGTGTCACAATTTATCATATAAGTTGAAAATGGCGCTGAACTGACAACTGTTACATGAACCACATTGTTATAAAAATACCAATATGTTTAGTACTAAATACATTCCTTGTCATTGTATCTTCAACTTTCTAGAAGAATACCCCCATGAAAAACTTTTCCTAGTTGAGCTATGACGAAACGCTGTAGCCGTTGCTCCATGGTTAATCAGTTCATTCAGTTTATTTCATCAGATTAGATAGAAAGAGACCTATAAAACAGGTAAGGTTGAGGTACGCCAAAGCTAATTCAATTTTGAATTACCTCTACGCCATAAGCTAGTTAATCTGCCATAAAAAAGCTCATAAGCTCTCAAACGGCCATGAAGGAGTTCTCCGAAGGTCAAGAAAATTTAGAATCTCCGGAGAAAGTAGGGGAAAGAATGAGTCGCGGCCGAAGCCGAACTTGAGCGAGCATTCAACATAAACCGTGGCACTCCCGAATTATTTCGAAGAAGTTCGTGGGAAATATCGAACTTCCGTTGAGTTCGGTCGATGGCACCTTCCCTAATCTGAGGATCACGGTTTCGTTTTACTTTCGTTCGATCCGCAGATTAGTGTAGAAGTGTCGTGGTCTATCTGTTGAAGAAGCTGTGTAATGTGAGTGAAAGTAACGTGGTGATATTTCAGTATTTTAATTGTTCATTGTTCTTTTGTTAGTTCCTAGATCAAAGTCCAAGTCTAGAGAAATAAGTGCGTCAGGTTTTGTGCGTTTTCCATAACAGTATTCCCAGGTAATGTGCTCATTGTGCTCGTCTTTAAGAATCCGTGCATGTGCTAATTGTTGTGGAATAGCCCGCGGCTATCTTCTTCCCCACCAGCGACGCTTCTCTGCCTTTCGAATCGGAAAGTTCTGGCGATCCAAACCCGCCAAAGGAAACGGTCCGCCACTACGCCGTTTCGAGCCACAGCCGTGGTCGTCAATTGCCACTGGGTGGCCGCCATCTCGAAGGTCAACCGGGAGTACACCTGGCCACGTGAACCCGCGATCCCACGTGGACCAGCGAACGAACCCCTGCCTCCCATCAACGCGACACACCAGGAGCGCAGAACCATCAGAAGGCCAACAGCAATCCAGCAAGGAACCCCACCGCAGCCTTCGCCAGTGATAACTCGGTGAGTCGATTCCATTTCGCATCGCTTTCTTTTTTGTGGAGTGGGGCGTCCGGTGAGGACGCCTCGGAGTTGTTTTTTGCCGACCTAAGGTCGAGTACCATTTGGACGTCTGGCCAGTAAAGCGTCCGTAAAATGTTAAGGTTGGGTGGTTGCTAAAGCCCCAAAACGTGCGCACGTATTTTATGACCGGCCCACCCAACCCTATTGTGTAAGCCACCCGGGTGCAACAAGCTTGCCGCATTCTGCTTGTCGCATCGTCGAGTGAAACTGTGAATGGAGACACACACGGATAGAGCACAAGTTTAGATCAAGAGAGGGAGAGAGGAAATAGGTAGATAGGGCAGAAAACGCACAAGAGCAGGACTGTAGAAAAGTAAAACTGTAGATAGAATTATACGTTTAATCAATACACCCATTAGCATGCTGTTAAAATAAAAACTATCAATTTTCGTTATTTCTAAATAAACATGTTTCGTTTCGTTATCCAATTGATTTGTATACAGTAATTGAGTCCTACGAAAGAGCATTTAGATGATGGTAATATTGTCCCGTTACTTTGTGTTAGTTTGATGTTGTTTGCGTGGCGCAATTTGACTGCCGTCTTGCGCATCTCCTTCTACACTGGTCGCGCCTCTTGCGGACAGTAGTGGAACCGCCAGTGATGAGACGTTAGTGTGCGATAGTGTTGCACTGTCTTAGGTATGGGTGTTGTCTTACTGCGTGCTTTGGAGGAATGATTTTGGAGTGCGACAGTATATGTTGTTGCGTAGGGTAGATACCCCAGTTCTTGCGTAGGTTGTAGGCACGCTGGCTCGATCCTCAACTTATTCGGGGATTCTAAATGGACTCGCCCTGACGAGTCTCAACCGGGCAAATTTTGACCTTGTCTTGCGGTCTCCTAACGGAGTGGCGCTAAAGCCGCATGATTTCTCCCCGGATCGGCCAGTGTCGGCTACAACGCCCCACTTACCCCGGATTCTCACTTGCCCCGGGGTACCTTATGCTCACTAACACCGCCTAATGGCAAAATTTTGAATCTCATAGCTTTTATAATGATAGCGCTTGAGCTACTAAACAACTTTGCCGAAAGCGCCATCTTACTAAGTGGTCAGGATCCTGAGATATTCGCAAAACAAATGTTTCATGGTCACTAGCGCCGCCTGGTGGCAAAACCTCGAATCTCATAGCTTTTATAATGATAGTCCTTGAGCTACTGAACAAGTTTGCCGAAGACGCCATCTTTCTAAGTGGTCAGGATCCTGAGGTATCTGCAAAACAAAATTTCGATGCTCACTAGCGCCACCTAGTGGCAGAAATTCGCAATTCAACGACCACCATGTTAGCCCTTGAACTACTGAACAATTTGCTGAACAGCATGATCCTCTATTTTGTATACCTTTTAAGATATTGATCATTTATAAAAACGGTCGGTAATCTGAATTTAGGTCGTAAAATAGTGGTCGTAAAACGAATCGTCGGTAAAAAAACGGTCGTAAAAAGAGTTTGGAGTGTAGTATTTTCGAGGAAATGGATTTCAGGGTCAAGGTAAGGAGTTGATAGCATTCGGAGAAAAAGAATTTGGAGTAATGGAGTAAAATCGTTCGAGATTCTACCCTATTACCCCGAATGCCATGACCTCGATTCCATTACCCCATATATACCACTGCCCCGAATGCACATTTCCTCTGCATGACATTATTCCGGTAAAATGTGATTCGGGGCTTTGGAATTCTGGATAATGGTACATTCGGGGAAATGGAATTCGAGGTAATGGGGTAGAATCGAATTAGAGAACCATAGTGAAAGTTGGTTTTCATGGCTACCTCGATGGTCCCTCCAATCGCATTTGCACTGGTTTTTGTTTTCTGTAACACGATAGCCCATTCAATATCGAGTTATGAAGAGTTGACTGTATTAGAAAAAGTATATGCACTATTCAACTCCGCAGTTATGACATGATGCTTAATATACAATAGTTAAATAGTGTTATTTCCAGTAAAAAATATTAAGCAGTCCAAAGAAATTTGATTTTATCAATAGTGAATCACGTATCAAACTTCAAGATTTTCAAACATGATGCGCCCGAAAACATATCTAGTTCTGATTTTGATTGAAAACAAGAATTAAAAAAGCTTTCTACGGATAGGGTGCCGGTACCAATGGTTGTAATGTACCAGTAGATTGGACTATGGAATAAATCGTAAATTTTTCGATAACAACGACATGTGTTATTTATGGTGGATAGATCGCCTCTAGTGTAGCCGATATGCCAATTTTCAGCTTTTTATTCTATCAAAAAGTCATATAAATAATTAATTTAACGCAAAAAATTTGCTCCCTTGCACCAATAGTCGCCGTCGTGTTCCAGTAGTGGATCAACGGATGGAAGCAGTTTTTAAAAAGGATGTATAAAAATGAAGAAAAGTCCCAGAGATGATCTTTATGCTTCATTCGAAAGATATTAATTGCTGTTTCGAGGGAAACATGTAAACCCCATGTAAAGTTTTACCATTTTGTTCAAAATTCCTTGTATCATTCTCGAACGTCTACTACTGGAGCACTAGCGCAACTACTGGAACACGTGTACCAATAGTGGCTCAAGCGATTTTATGTTAAAAAATAGTTTTATCACTCTTTTTATATTTTTCCCATATAGTAGAGGTTGAAATCTTTCTGTTGACGCCAAAAGATCTCTGTTAAGGCTTTTCGTTATTTTGTTATGATTTTTTAAAGCTTAGGTAGTCCACTAATGGAACCGGCACCCTAACAGGAAATTTAGTTGTGGTGATACTTTTAGTGAAATTGTTGTTCCAGTGAGATAACTAAATGTGCTACTTTATTATAACAATGGCGTAATAAAATATGTTTTAGTGTTTGTGATACCAAGGAATTATTAATGTTATAATATATTTTATTTCAAGCATATAAGTAACGAACTTTGGCAATCAAACCTTTGTGTTTACTTGTACAATATTTACTTTAAATCAGCTATGATTTTGAATCCCAAAAATTAATGAAATAATAGTGCTAAAACTAAATGTGATTGTAAAATTTGTTCTTATTTTGTTATTCACCTTTACCCGGGAAATCACAATTCACGGAATATACAAACAAAAGTGTAGTTTTTGTTCCATTTAAATCTTACCATTATATGGTCGGCGTTAAGTCAGAGTGGACCAAGTACAAAACTTTGGAAAATTGGATTATTTATTCATTAGCTGCGAAATTACCTTATCTCCATTTCATTTTGATCAGATTGGATTAATACTGTCAACTGCGAAAGATATGTAACTAACTCACTTTGGATGATCAATAAAAATTGATAAATAAAATGAAGTCATAGTGAACCAAGTTCTTATTACATTAAAAGCAAACATTATCAGCGTACAGAGAAATGCGAGGAAATGTTTTTCATTTCAATCATTTCAAGAGATTGGTCAGATTTTTTGACATCGAATGATTCTTATTCTCATCCATTAATAGAATCGATTAATAAATATTACTTAATTCGATGCACTTGATTTTCATTTTGACCATTTACCAAAAATTGCAACAATTTCTGTGCAGACAGAGTGGACCAAGTGTAAATATGTAATAAAATGATTGATTTTTGCATATTTTGAGTCGATTTCAGAGTCCGAAAGAAGCTTTTGGTATTTCTATGGTGTCTGTATGGAATTTCCTAGAACTCCAGTATATTTTTCAACCTATCGTAATACCACTGATTTTGGGATTGAGGATATGAAGGATTTACGATGCTAACACAGTTAGAAAAAATCACCGACGTCGGTAGTTCGTTTACCGAAATCTCAACAGCTGAACGGTCGGTAATCCTTTCGGTAAACGAAAAATTTACCGAATGGACTGTAATTTTGTACCCGGCGGATGAGCTGTCAAAACTACCGGTAGATCGGTAGTGCTTACCGAAGTTCCGCAGCTACTCTGTAATTGTATTTACCGAATCTTCGGTTGTTTTTGATGGAGGAAGCCAAATTGCAGATATTTTTGCTAGGGAAAAAGTCAATGCATACTCATATTTTTAAAACAAACATTTATTTATATGGCATAAATAATCACCTCAGGTTGAAGAACCTAACCAGCCGGGTGGTTAGTTCGCTTACCAACTTAAAGTTAGAGGTGTAGAGTCATGTTAAAAATCACCAATATGTCAGAAAAACGATAAGTACCTTCGCTTGCAAACCGTTGCATTTTTGCCAAATCGTCACAAATGTATTCCATAATCGCAGATGTCAGCATTACTCCAAAATTGAACATGGTCTGCTCCATCATTGAATGCTGCTGACTCCAGGCGCATATTGAAGGGTCCAGTTTCATCGTTTTTTGCTCCTTTGCATCCTAAAATATGTAGTAAATATATTCACTACAGATCTTGCTCAGATGTTAGTCAAAAAAGAAATTACAAACCTGTAATGTTACCTTCCAATCACTTCTTTCAATCAAAGGTTTGAAAACTTCCCGTAAAAACTAACGTAATTGAACGGGTCTACATATTAGTTCGCGTTTTATTTACAAGAGTCGATTGAAAATGCCGACAGTTCAGCTAAATATTTCACCGAAGTCAGCATTTGTGCTTGTTTAACGATTAATCGGTAAATATCTTCACCGATATCGTTAAACTTGAATCAACTCACCGAAGTTCAGTGATTTTCATCACAGATTTCAGTAATCCAGCCGGAATATACCGAAACGTCTGTAACTTTTTTAAACATCGATCTTTTTCGGAAATTTCAATTACCGAACTCATAGAGTCTGTTTAAGTGTGAATGTCAAAGGATGCTGATAATCTATTTATCTTAGAGACATGCACCCAGTTTAATGATTGTTATTTTCCTAGAAATTGTTCAGTCAGAGTAAACCAAATTTCTCATGATTATAATTTCACATTGTGTAGTTTGTAAGTAAGACACAGATGTGTAGAAATATTAAACCAAAATTTATCGAGATAAAAAATTACAAAGTGTTAGACTTTTTTCCCATTTCTCTCAAAATATGAAAAAAATATCACTTGGTTCACTGCGACTTAACGCCGACCATATGGCGTTAAGTATATGTTATCTATATGAAAAAAATTATAAATTTTAATTTTGTATCTCTATTATATAAAAATTTAAACTTTTTTTTTTTATTAAGGCACTCCGTGCTTGTGGCCACTACTGTGCCGGAATCAGTTGATCTGTAGCTTCTTCTTTACCGATACAGATCTATTTTCAACTCATCTATATTTACATCTTATTTTCACTCTCTCCTACCCTTTTACTCTCACACCGAGCAGGTAGGAGAGAGAGCTCTGTTGTTAGTGAGGCTAGCTGCCTGCGAAGAGGGTCAGTTTGTCTCAGTCACCATCTGATACTGACGGAGGATGGATGTGCTCCCCAAAGCACGGTCCTCCGTGAGGCGTCTTCTGGTGGCTGGACGGGTTTTTTGTGGAGGGGCTGGGAATCGAACCCATGACCTTCCGCTTATGAAGCGAAAGCGTTACCTCAAGGCTACAGACCCCCCTATATAAAAATTTAAATCCGTCAAACTTTCACATTTGATAGATGAAATATAGCAGATTAGGGACCTTTCTTAGCCGAGTGGTTAGGGTCCGCGGCTACAAAGCAAAGCCATGCTGAAGGTATCTGGATTCAATTCCCGGTCGGTCCATGATCTTTTCGTAATGAAAATTTTCTTGACTTCCCTGGGCACGAGTATCATCGTACCTACCACACGATATACGAATGCGAAAAGGGCAACTTTGGCAAAGAAAGTTCTCAGTTAATAACTGTGGAAGTGCTCATAAGAACACTAAGCTGAGAAGCAGGCTTTGTCCCAGTGAGGACATTAATGCCAATAAGCAGAATAGCAGATTTTGGAACATCGATTAGTTTTTAAAAAAAAAACTTTCACTTTTTCGACTTAAGTGACAATAAAATAAATGATTTTTCATACTATAATAGGGCGATATTTAAAACTGAAAAGGCAATAGATGGCTCTTTTTCAGTGGTAGTAAAAGCGAAATCCTGATGCAAAGAAAGCACTACGGAAGATGAACTGAACACAAAAAGTTATGTATTCACTTTACACTTGATTTATAATCACTACTTGTTTGATTCAGTTCCTTAATTGCTTGTAATTTACGTTTTTCATAATTTTCCATACGTTTTGACAGTTCTCCGACTACCATTCTTCCATGCGCTTGTGTTGAAAGTTTGAGAAATTTGAGAATCCAGCGTAGCGCGATCAGTGGGTGGAATACAAACAACAGTGTCGTCGCTCGGCGGCCAGTGAAAGAAACTTAATGTTCGAAAGGTTGTTGCCTGTAGGGGAACTGGGTGTAAAATGCGCCGTTAGGGTAAAACGCGCCACCCTTGTTTTGAACGAACTACGTGCTTTGGGACGCTGTTTTTCACCCGAGATAATGGAAAATGTATTAAAATGCTTCTCTATATATATTTTTAAGAGTTTTCCTGGCAAAAGTCGTGAAAAACTCGAAAAAACGTTTTTCGCTGTTTCCGTTGTAATTTTGTGTTATTTTCTAGGCCATTTTTCAGGCCGATAAATAACAAAACCTTTGAAACTATCACCGAGAATCGACTTGTGCACTCCCATAGTTCGTATTCCATGCGAAAAAAGTGTTGAATTTATCCTTAAAAATAAATTCATAACACCAAAACAGTCGTTTGAATTCAAATTCCAGCAAACGTAATGCCAAGCAATAGTTACGTGCCAATTTGAACCTTACAAATGCACGTTTTTCGAATCAGCATGTATACTATAATCGAACAATAACATCTGATCAAACGTCCTTATGTATGCAACGTATTTGCAAGCATGATTGCGCATCCCAAGTAACCAGTAAGCACGATAATGCGGCACGGTAACAGCATTATATGCGCATATAGGGTAATCATTTGATGCTTGTCAGTTTTATATACGCATATAATGCTATTATAATGCCAGAAAAGGCGAAATAGCGTGCCATTATAATGCGAAGATATAACCGTGCTTCTCGGCATCACTAGTGCTGATATAAGACCACGTGAGAAACGTCAGTTGTTTTCGCCAGGTTTTTCGGGCGAATATTTTGTGCTTTCGCGTACGCAGCCAGAGAGCTTTCGCGTATGCGGCCAAGCAGCTGGTACACGAGGTAAATAAATAAATGAATGAAAATGGAAACCTCGAATAGTATGCAAAATGTAATAAAATGATTGAGATAGTACTTCTCCGTATCAGACTTATTCATTTTGGTGGTTTTAATCCTTTTGAGGACTTGAAATTGCCACATATTGATCCTTGTTTTATGATGATGAAATTCCTCATTTTGCGTCTCGAACCTGCGACACCTGTATTGTTGAGTTGTTGAAGTTCTGCTCCTTTGCTCCTTCGCCCACATAAGATGAATAGTATTGGAAAGAAAAGTGACCAATTTAAACCACCACTTTTCCCCGTCATAAAAGCTGCAATTGTAGTAGTGAGAAGACTTATGTTTGACTCCCTCTCATTACTATATGTAAACACAAAGCACGTGGTATATCTGTCAAAACACTGGATGGCATTTAAACAGGCCCTGTATGCGAATATAGAGCCAATATAGTGCTTATTTAATGCCCGTATGCATCAGGCTTAGAAGCATTAATGATGCTGTAATAGGGTTTCTATGCAGCGGAAGTGCTGTTATAGGGTGTGTAAGCATTTGTGGTGCTATTATAATGCATGGACGCATTTATGATGCTTATTAAGGGCTTATTATTCGTGCTTATGGTTACTTGGGATGCGCGCGCGCGAACGACTAACGCCGAGATCAGGTGGCGCGTTTTACCCCGCAAAAAATAAAAATGCAGATAAGGAAGCATGTTATAAAAATTGATTTATAAACTCCAGAAAAAAGAAAATAGATGGCTGTTTCTACTATTTGATAGAAAACATGTTTGCCTATTATATAATGAATAAAAAAAAGGCTTATAATAATGTTCTTCATAGCCAAAAACGCTACCTTTCTTAGGGGGCGCGTTTTACCCCAAGTTACCCTACTTTTTGACGTTGGTGCCAACTGTTAGCGTTTAAGAACGAAATGAACAGTCGTTACCCTATTCATTCTAAAATTTTCAATGAAAAAATAGGGTTTTTCTTACAAAGTATGCAAGTTATCGAAATCAAGTGACACTTGTCATTTAATATGAAACATTTCACTAATTTAAATTAAATAGTAGAAACTCGTAAAATTCAAATAATGTTTGTATACCATAACTTTGTTATTCAATGCTCTAGACTATGGTATCCTTGATAATTTGCCGTATTTTTGACGTTATAAAACGTTTCTAGTTCAGACTTTTATTCACGACTAGTCTTGGAATTTGAATGATTTGAAGAAACCCAATATCTTGAGATTGTTTAATAAAATTAGAAAAAAAAAATATTTGCACGTTTGAAAATCAAATGAAGTGAACCATTCTGAATATCAAACGTTGTTCATTTCGCACAAGAAGAATAAAACTCCTGGTACTAAACCCCCCTTTTCAAAGGTGATCGTTGCCTTTTGTTCCGACATTGCCAGCGCCGCTGCAGGACACTCCGAATAGAATATCATGACTTATGACAAGAGCAATTCATTGGATTATGCTCATTGATTTCGGTAGCGCTCTGCCTCGGAGTGGTCGCAGTTGTTAATGAAAGCCCTTGCTCGATATCCACTTGCCTGCATCAGCAGTCTGCAGAATATGATATCCAGAACAGTTACCGGGGAGGTTGCCGTAAGAGATAATAAGTCATATCTACAAGAAGAACAACTAAACCTACAAGGTGGTATCCCAGACCATCTTCCGTCACCTGTCATCAATAGCAACTAAGTTCTTGGAATGTGATTAAGTTAACCTTGTAGTATCGGGGATATCTTTGAGGTGACTCATCATATTTCCATAGTATTAAGCTTCGATCAGTGAGAACCTGCAATTTTCGTAGTTTTGCAGTGAATGATGGTGATATAAACCGATGCTAAACAATTTTTTCTCAATACGGCTTCCACATTGGGAAATAAGATTTTGTTAAATCTTGATCGTTAATTGAAAATTATGCAATGAAATCCATTTTTATTTCGGTCGCAATATGTATTAACTCATCTCACAACTTACGTTCACTGTGATAGTGAGTAGTCAAAATACACCACTGCAACGTTATAATAGAATGTTTAATAATTAGATTATATAGATCTTCGGGCATCCCCTCCATTCCATTCCAAGAATACGTAGGATTCCCTCAAAAGTCATTGGCGCCAATGAAATATAGTCCAAACAACTACTTTTGTGCGAACAAATTCATGTCGGATCACAGTGAGGCGCAAACAATCTTTCATACCACAATCAAAGAAATCATTTCCTACGCTGAACATCACGCACACATAGATGCGCACAATTTGTTTAATTTTTCTTAGTCCGGACGGATGAAAACATTGTTTACGTTCGCAATCAGGTATATGCGGCCGTTAAGGGAATTTCTTGAAATTTTGTGAATTTTCGAAATTTTGGGGCGTGTGATTGGAATGAAATCTTTTAGTGAAGATGTACGAAGGTGTTCCATAGTGCGAATAAGTGCCTGGTGAAGGTATACAAAAGAGCAGGAAGAAAAATGAATCGTAATGGCTTGGCTCAAGCGATAGCTAATCAGATTTCGCTCTGTACGTCTTCGTCCATGCGATTTTGGTGAAAAAAATGCAAAGTTATTATCGAAATATAGTAGTTTTATTGCATTTTTGTCGTATAAGTGGACAAACCATAACAGCTTTCGCAAAATTACACTTGGAAAATAAATCAACGTTGCACGTAAGTTTCAATAACCGCCGCAGTAAAACGTTTTAAGCTTAATACGACGAAGTTAATTGAAACTCTATTCGTCCTGATACTAAACTTAAATGGCAAGTTTTGGTTAAGTTTCTGTGATTTCATTCCATGCTATTCTGGATTGATATGTGACTTGTCAGATTACACAATCGACGCGATTATATGTTGTACAACTTACGACAAGTTGTTAATGAATCATTGTAACGAATTATATACAGATTGTATTGGCATTCATTGTGATTAATTTAGCATATTGTGCGATTCTGATCTTTGACGTTCGAATATTTTATTTTGGACGCACATTCTTAAGCGATAAGTGGTTCACTAGGGAAGTCAATGTATCAGTTTCTAGATTGACCTAGAATTTTGAATCGCAATTCCGTACTTTGTTCTGTCCAGTACTGTACGCTGTCATTCGTATGATATCGAACAATCACTAATTATTATGGAAGGAATGACGACTTACACTAAAACGAGTTCCTGCATGACATGGAACATTATTTTATCATAAAGAACTTCATAATAGTTATTTTCACTTGGGACTATTAAATATCTGGAAATCAGAAGATCTTGGATAACCATAATCGAACTCTTTCTTTCATCAAGTTGAAGCTTATGAGCTTTCAAGAAGTTTGAAGGCCTAGATCTCGGCTTCTAGTGATCAGTAATTTTCATGGAAATCCAGCAATAACCTCAATTTACTCAGCACAAATCTAACAACATTTAAAATATAAACATGTTAGTTTACGCAAATTTTCTATTTCGTGAAAAAAAAAATCATTTTTATTTATGTGAAAAGGATCATTTTTACTGAAAAATGTAAAAAACTTGATGGTTTTATCAAAATGATTTGATTTTTTTCGCAGAAGGGCATATTGCGCTTATTCTTCTTCTTCTTCTTTTTAGTTCGTCCTCACTGGGACAAAGCTTGCTTCTCAGCTTAGTGTTTTTATGAGCACTTCAACTGTTATTAACTAAGAGCATTCCTAGCCATTTTGTATATATAGGCACCGAATGAAGTCAATGAAATTTGTACTACGAAAAAATACTGGACCGATTGGTAATTGAATCCAGACACCTTGGGCAGCGAACATTACCACTAAGCTAAGGTAGGCCCTATTTTCCCCTAAATATGTCAAATAGACAATGCCCATTTAAAAACGATTTCTAATTTCACCGTTTTCATTAAAATTTGGGATTTATGATTACTTCGCTTAATTTATGAACTTGCCTTAAAAGCCATTGGTAACCAGCTGTCATTGGTGTGTAGCTTGTTGTTACTGAGTAAACGAATAAATTTACACGTGATTTAACAATGCTACGATAAAGAGAAGATCCTTTTATATATCCCAGTGCTGATAGATTTTATCTTGGTCAATTTATTTGCCAATGGCTTCTAGGGCGAGATCATGAGTTACGCGAGACTTGAAATTTTGACTATGAAAAGTTGTGAATTTCGTGCTAAGCGATTCATTCATTTTTTGAATAGAATTGAATTGAACTATTGAAAAAATCTTTTGAAGGGATTTTCTGCCGTGGGCAGATTCATCACCACCAAGTTGATAGATGTTTTATTTGCTTATAAAAATTTCGCAATATTTGGATTTGTAATTTAAGATTATCATCAATTATTCCTTTTTTGTGTGCAGTAGGTATATGAATTTTGTATGCAATGGTTTAATCAAAAATATTCATTTCTTCCATAACTGATCTCAATAAAAACTATCACACGGACCAAGCGAGCTTAGTAAATGCATGTATTGTTGAATGTGTCTTCTTCTATAGCCTTACTAACTACTAATCAAAAATAAATTCAACTACCATATATAATCAAACAATAGCTTGGAAATCTGACGCTCATCAATCACAGCTGGTAAACTCAATTTCCTCTCATTATACATACAAACATATACAAACTCTAGAAAAGAAGTGTACAAGTATATTGCAAAGCAAAAACCTTAAAGTGGTAACACGCCGGCAAAAGTAGGAAACCAAACAGAATACACCCAACCAAAACAGAAAGCTGAAGATGAAAAAAAAAAAACATCTCCAACCCTCATCCACCTAGTTTGGCAAACCTACGTCAGATGCCCGAGTCGGATGATCGCTTTCGGAGAGTAACCCACAAACTGACGCAAATCCGATTCGAATCGGTTAAATCATCACGCCCAACAGAATCCTTACAATTACCGAGATTCAACAAATTAATTAGCATCAAACCATTCCGATCATAAATAAGTGACCACAGTCGGCACCGAGGCCGTCAAAAAGAAACCTCACAAATCCACCATACGCCAAACCCTGAATGTGCAAAAGATGACAATTCGACGGGTTCGGTTGCCGCGTGGCCTTTGGGAGCATGTGCGCGGATCGAGCCCCCAAGATGGAAGTGGGCGGTGTTAAAGACGTCATGTTTTCGTTCCGGGAAACCCAGGGCTGCGAGAAAGCAAATGAATAAAAATGAAGATTAACAAAACACAGTGACTACATTTGTACTACATCTATATCGCTATTGATATTGAAAACCAACAGGAATCATTACTAATAAAATCGTACTGAAAAGAAAACATCATTAACAGACTGGTGGAAGATTGTTTGATTGGAAATCCGAAATATCCTCACTTATTACATACCCTGGGATAAACATATTAAAACAAAATAGGTTTTGTTGTAGCAATCCTTGATATGAAATATATAGGGGGAGATCCCCCAGTGCCGGCAGCACCCAATACCGGACAAAGTCGACACATTGAGAAATCATGGTCCAATCAAGATGGTGTATTAGTAGAAAAGAAAGCTATTATGTAGACTAATTTTTGCGTAGAATAACACATCCTTGAAATATGCATGCTTTTTTAAAAAAGTAAAAAAGTTTGAAAATCTTTAAAAAAAATACGTATCCCCTTAATTTTGAGCCTACTCAGTAATTATTTTGAATATGAAAAAATACTTTGGATCCCGCAAGCATGATCGAACATAATCCTAATTTGATAGTATGAATGTATTTTATACCATAATTGAACTAAATAGGGCCAAATTACAATTTTGGTTAAGCACCTCCTGTCCCTCAGTTTCGGACAGCTTGATTTGTTATATGATATCTTTGTAATTATAGCATCAGTGTCTCAAAATACTTTCATTTTTTATGGGTTCCGTCGATCATGGTATCAAACATGCAATAAAATTAAGAAGAATGAACATTCAGAACAACATCGTAAAATGTGCTATTTTTCATCATATATGAAAGAGGTTTTTTATAGGCATCTTGCAAACTAAGAAAAACTCAAATTATTCTTGTAAATGTTGCAAATGCATTTAATTGATAATTATAAACTATTCCTATAGTGTACACATTCAATGATGTTCAAATTTACAGAATTCGAAGCATTTCCAGATGGTGTCCGGTATTGGGTGCCACCTTTCAAGATCGGCCAATTTGGTACTAAAATACATCATCAAAATGCAATGTCAAAATTCATATTTATATTTTCGAATTAATTTTTGTACACTATAAAAATGATAAAATTTATCATAAATGGGTAACACGAGCCAATAAAATCAATATTTTTCGAATTATGAATTTAGTGGCTTAAGTGTCCGGTACTGGGGGATCTCCCCCTATATTTATTGTATAACAAAACCATTTTCCAGGTTAACCATAGAAGGAAAGGTATATTTATTGTATAACAAAACCATTTTCCAGGTTAACCATAGAAGGAAAGATATTTTTCTATTGTTTTTTAGCATTGAATAAATTGTAATTGGCATTTCTGCCATAAAATATGTATCTTTACTGGTTGCGTTTTGGATTTCTTTTTTTTAATAAATCCAATTCATGTATTGTGACAGCATTATGTAAACCTAAATGAATAAACATTCAATGTTCAACAAAAAATGCTTGAATTTTATACGATCATGTCAATTTAAAGTTATTTAGATTGAAAAGTAAGAGATTGATCGTTAGAACTATTTTGATATGCATGGAAATGAACTTAACCCTTACAAGCCCAGTATGAACCTTGAATTTTGAACTGCCCACAATTCGGAGGCCAGAAGACCAAGCCCTTGATCTGCTGATCAGCTTTGCTGGAGACACCAACCTTCTAGCTGGTAAGGATCTAGAGATACAGATGATTGAGTAAATTTGTCGTTACCATGAATCAGATTTTTCGTCGCCAGATAGCCCTTGATCTGCTGAATAACTTTGCCGACGATACCAACCTCATTTGGATGTTGAGATATTCTTCTTCTTCTCCTTGGTATTTACGTCCTCACTGGGACAGAGCCTGCGTCTCAGCTTAGTGTTCTTATGGGCATTTCCACAGTTATTAACTAAGAGCTTTCTTTGCCAAAGTTTTCATTTTAGCATTCGTATATCGTGTGGCAGGTACGAAGATACTCTATGGCCAGGGAATTCAAGGAAATTTCCATTACAAAAAGATCCTGGACCGACCGGAATTTGAGCCCAGACACCTTCATCATGGCTTTGCTTTGTAGCCGCGGACTCTAACCACTCGGCTAAAGAAGGCCCACGCTATGTCTGAACCAGACGATTATAAAAATCGAATGTACATCGGATTTTTTCTCGCTAGAGATCAGTAGCTGATCCATATTTTCATAATCGGAAGGTTTTAAAATGGTCGGGGTTCTGCTAAACCGCATATCAATGAAAATTTGCATTTTAATCATATTGGCTCTTACGTCGACTATGCGAATATGAGCTGAATACTTTCATTCACAATAGGTAATTGATGGTGAAAATAAATAAATAGAACAGTTTTAAAAACTTATCATCTGGCAATAATGATGTAAAACTTTTTTCAATGTTTGATTTTCGATTAATTCTTAATCAGGCCAAAATACCTTAACATTGCATTGGGCAATAAATTATTCATGGAAGTATAAAAATAATATGGGATTTTATATGCCAAATTCGGAATTTTTAGCTAAGAAATGCGATTTTTCAAGAATAGCTCAAAACACCTTGAGAAATTGGGTGTTTTCGACTAAAATGCCTGATAAACAGGACGAAATCAACGTATTTGAAATAAAAAATACGCTTCGATAAAAAATCGATTTGAAGTTTTGAAATCGAAAACAAGTTCATATGGCAACACTATCCAAACGAAATATTTTTTTTGCAATTCCGTTGTAAATCAATCAACTTTTCATTGAGAAGTTGATCAACATAACGGCCTACTTTTCCTACCGAAAGAAACAGTGCTGAAAAGTGCTACTTTTGAGCACTCTTTTCGGTGCTGAAAAGTAGCACTTTTCAGTACTGTTTTGGTAAGCGTCAACCTAACAACCCAGTCTCTTCATGCCATGCTTATTCTGCGCTGCGTGTGAGTCGAGATGAGGCGTTCTCATCTCGGGTGATGTTAATCAAATTGAAGCGAGTCGACACCTCACCGACTCGTCTCGCCATGCCGCACAGAATAAGCACAATTGTATCTAATTCTTGGGGTCACCGGTCGTAAAATCGACGTGAGGTAAGAATAGTCGGTATCGTATAGCCAGGTGACAATTCTCGATTCGAGTGAAGTGACTGTCCATTTGGTTTACACGGCGAGTCACTTCACTAGAGCCTAAGCCCGTTGTGCGATCTGGTTCCGACACAGGTTGGCGATTTTGATGCGGGATCGGATCCTCCAGCTTTGGTATTCAGCTACTGTCCTCGATGTCTTACCTGTTCATTCATTCAATAGGAAGTATAGCTCTGCATGATACCGATGGGAGTGAGAAAATTTGTGACATTCATGGGTACCGTGATGCATCAATATCCGGACGCTTAAGCAAGTGAAAATGTTCAAACACAGTTTAGAATAAGTTTTCCTCTATTTAAGTTTAAGCTCAATTGTCTTATAGACAGTTTTATATTAGATCTAGGTAATAATGATGAATTTTACGTTACAAAATTACAATTATAACATAGAAATTGCTGATATAGTGAGGTATGTTTTGTTCTCAAATCCGGACACCAGAAGTAAGCCTTGTATTCAAATCCGGACACTTTCGAATCAAAATCCGGACAACTGAATCTAACATGAAAAAAATGTATAAATTGTATTGAAGCATAGCTTTAATCGATTGAATATCTTTTTCATGAGAACTTTAAGCACGGACGAGCTCCATCATACACGGTTAAAGAGCAAATAAACATAATTAAGCTTTGGTTACCTCACCTGAAGCCAAAAATATCCTATTCGGCGCAGTGGGATCGAATTGTTGCGATGATGATTTAGATCGATCGTTTTTAAGCATCCGAACGGCATTCTGTTCACTAGTAACACTTTTTACAATAATATTGTACGAATATTGTAATGATATTATTTAATTACACTCTCGTAAAAGGAACAGTTACTACTTCAACATAATGTCCGGATTTGAAGACACTTGGCTGTAATTCCGGACAATCTTTTATCACGACATTAAAAACATATTTACACTATATTTTAAGGATGCGATGTAGCCAAATCCTTGAATATTCATCGCTTTCACTTTTTATTGCAAACACTAATCAAACAATATAATTAGAGCTCGTTTCCGCTGCCTGTATGTTGTGAAACGTTCGTCACAGTTTTGTAAAATTTAGCTTGCACTAGCAAAGGAATGACGTTCAACTGGGGGAAAGTTTTCGTTTTCAAATTTATTATTTAGCTGGCAATGCTAACTAGATTACAAATGATAGTGAAATGATCAGCAGTGTTAACAGTATAAGTTATGTGCAAAACCAAACAAATTAACATTCAATTTAACTCCTAATTGATATATATTATCAGAGTGTCCGGATATTGATACCGTCCGGATTTTGATTCACCACGGTACTACTGTATCACAGCCTACGTGATTGAAAAATACTGAATTAAAACTACGCATGGCTGTACCGTGGTGAATCAAAATCCGGACGGTACCAATATCCGGACACTCTGGTTGTAATTAATAAATTAAATATGAAATGTTACATTAAATATTGTTTTGTAATTAATATTTTCAACTTTCAATATTGCTGTTCATCTTAATTCATTGTTTCATCTAGTAATCCTTGGCAATAAAATATTAAAAATAAAAACAATTTGGCTGCACCAGCTCGGCGTCATTCCTGCAAAGAACCAAATTCTATAGTAAAAATTTTGACAACAAAATCAGCCACTTCTGACTTACGATTAAGTTACTAAACTACACAATTTTGGTACTGTACGTCTCTAAGTAGTGTATGGTATAATAATTTTCAAGTGTGTGCACGAAAGAGTGGGAAAACCTGTGGATTTTTAGTGTGAAGACAGGCTGCTTCAAGTGCTGTCCGGATTTATAGGCAAGTGATCATTAGTCCTTTTAGTAAAACATACATAATGTGAATTGACGAATAGTTGTATATTAACATTACAAGAACTGTAATCAATCTCTTGTGAGTGGATTTACGGAAGAAAAGTGCTAGTATTGAGGATCATTCCCGTGAACCTTAAGTGCAGGATGTTGACAGCGGTGAAGGTAAAACAAAAATAATTTTACCCAATATTTTGATCCCTGTATGCAAATGCATGCATCTAATTTTATTATATTGGAGATTTTCAGTTAAAATAAAGTACATTTTATTGATTTTTCATTTGTATTTTCAAACCAAACGCACCTGTCCGGATTTCGATTCAAAAGCGTCCGGCATTTTGATGCATGTGTCCGGATTTAAAAACACGATATGCTTCATTAATTTAACGTTTTACATGTTATAATTGCATTTTCCAGTTATTTTTTTGTCCAAGATTCAAAGTTTTAATGTGTATTTATGTGAATAACAATAACAGTAATACCAGAAGTGACAAAAACATATTCAAAACAGTGTTTAAAGTTTCGGCATTGCTTAAGTGTCCGGGTAATGATGCATCACGGTATGCCCATGTGGGTTCTCTTGAAATGTTTGTTTGTGCTTTGAGTTCATCCAGTTCAATAGCATTTTTCGAAATAGTAAAAAATGTTGTATGCAACTCGTTGCAAAACTCGATTTTTTCAGCACTCGTTGTATTTATCCAACTCGGCGAGCCTCGTTGAATAAACGTACAACTCGTGCTGAAAAAATCA
The DNA here is from genome assembly GCF_002204515.2 of Aedes aegypti. NCBI lineage: Eukaryota > Metazoa > Arthropoda > Insecta > Diptera > Culicidae > Aedes > Aedes aegypti. Next base: position 149,488,323 of record NC_035108.1, read on the forward strand.
TCATTTTGCAACTTGTTGCATAAATAACTATTTTGTAATTTCGCATTATATGATCCTACTTTTCATGAATAGTATGGATAGCATAACGGCCTACTTTTAATTACAAAACAAACAGTGCTGAAAAGTGCTACTTTTCAGCACTCAAAACGGTGCTGAAAAGTAGCACTTTTCAGTACTATTTTGGTGGCAGTAAATTTGTTATCGGTGGCTTTTCATACGCAATTCATCGAATTACTCTGTGGTTCTTAATTACTTTGTCTACAAGACTACGATTTTATATCCATTGGGTGATCCGTATCCATTGGTGAGCCATACCGACACGGAATCGGTTCGTCCAGTGAACGTAGAGGCGGTTGGTGAGCCAGATCAAAACTGACCGGAACTTCGTGTTCCCACACGGCTTGGGTAGGAAGTTTGACGCATGTTATTTGTACCTACAACACAAACGAAAACTGCAAGCGGCGTTTTACCTGGTCCGTTCACGAATTAACAATCAAGATCCATGTGAGTTTGAGTGAAGTGAAAAAAAATGTGACATTCATGTTTATGATCATAGATACTACTGCATCACCGCCTACCTGATTGAAAATACCGAGTCGCTGCAACGCATGGCTGTCCATGTGGATTCTCTTTTAAATTTTGATTGTGCTTCAAGAAATAATCCAACTGAAACGACATGTTTCGTAATAGCAAAAAATGTTGTATGCAACTCGTTGCAAAACTCGATTTTTTCAGCACTCATCGTATTTATCCAACTCGGCAAGCCTCGTCGGATAAATGTACGACTCGTGCTGAAAAAATCATCATTTTGCAACTTGTTGCATAAATAACTATTTTATAGACTCCTGAAATGATTTCAGCATGAAAAGTGATGCCGAAAACACGTTTTTTTTAATTCAATTTCAAATCGCCGTGATTATTAGGTGTTAACGCAAAATTCCAAGAAATTTGAGGTTTTGAAGTTAAAAGGTTCCAATTCTCTGTATAAAATCACATGAAAATCGACGAAAAAATTATGGTTGAATGCAAAGTTGATGTAAACAGAACTGCATCAGGATCAAAAAATAAATAAATACAGTCAACTCTCCAAAACTCGATCCCTTTAAGTTTGCACCTCGCTCCCAAAAAGAACATGGTTTTTCTCTGTAAATGATTTTTTATCCTTGATGCAAATTCATAATTGGGTTCACAGAATATATCTGGATTGTATGAAACATTTTATTTAAATGATGTCTATATAACCTTGGCTATAGTCAATTGTTTGGAGAAGAACCCTTCAACAGTTAATCAAACATTTCATAAAATATCTGTTTTTAAATGGTTTAATTATCTTGAATGTCAAAACGAATTTCAAAACACCAGAGCAGATACCAGGTCATACGACATCACAAAAATTATGATAATTGAAATCGAATCATAGCTCTCTTGACAGTTTATACATGTGGGTACGCGTATGATCAACTACACTCCGAATTACGATACTCTTTTTCACCCGATTTTGTCTACCCCCGATTTTAGCACAATTTTTTGCCCGATTTTGTCAGCCTAAAATTTATACAGTTAACTCTCCCTAACTCGATATTGAAGGGACCATCGAGTTAGGAAGGTATCGAGTTACAGAACACAAAACCAGTGCAACTACGATCCAAAGGACCATCGAGTTAGCTATGAAAACCAACTTTCACTATGATTCTCTTACTCGATATCGAGATACGGAATATCGAGTAAGGGAGAGTTAACTGTATTTATTTTAATCAGACTAAACACGTCTATACTGGCAATATTTGGTACATAAAGTCAAATATGACCTTGGCCACGTCTATACAATCATTTAAAGAGTTAAATTTCTTTAAAAGTTTTAATAATTACACTGCGGAACACGATTTTGTCTCAAGCACCAAAATACCGCTATTAACTTAATTAACGATTGCTGAATCCATTGCCATACTCAGAAATATCATAGCACGTCTATTTTTGGAAATATTAGCTGTTGAAAATGCTAAATTTGACTATTTCAGCCAACTTGCATGCAAGTTTGCCAGCTTGTATGGCAATTTATTTGCTTAATTTGCCTCAGAACTTAAATTTCATGTGTTTAACAATACTTATAAACAAAGTTCATAATACTTTCGATGCTCAAAAGTTATTTTTTGATGGTTTAGAAAAGTTTTGTTTTTAGTCATATAGGAGAAACGAAGAATTTTGTATGGAGACTGTAAGCATGTTGAAAAAATCAATTTAGTCTAAGTGCAATTTCAACCAAATTATATCTGAAATGAAAGTTAAAGTTCTGTTTTACCTGGTTGGTGGATTAGATCCCACAAATTTTTGATAAATCATTGTTTAATTTTTATGTAAACATCAATAAAACCAGTGTTTTATGCAACTTTGGTGACCTGTAGCTAAAAATGGTGACGTGCTGGAACAGTTCTGAGAACGGCATCAGATTCAGCAGCCCCAATTCTACTAGAGACACATAATTTGATCCTTGAGACACGCAAAAATGTCAGTTTTGTTACGCTGTGTTATCAGAGAAACTGGTCAATGTTACCTTGAACTACGGTACATAGAAAATGAAAGTGGAAGAACAAAGTTTATATTAACAAAATCATAAAACTAAGTCTTTAAGTTAAAATAAAACTTGAAACCAGTCGATTTTTTCTTCCCGATATTAGCTCTTTCCCGATTTTGTCAACTCTAAATGCAGCATGGGACTGACAAAATCGGGACATTACTGCATCGAGTTACAGAACACAAAACTAGTACAACTGCGATCCAAGGGACTAACGAGGTAGCCATGGGAACCAACTTTTATTATGGTTTTCTAACTTGATATCGAGATACGAAATATCGAGTAAGGAAGAGTAGACTGTAGTGCATAAAATACAAACAGCGTTGCCAAATTACATATTTGTTGGTTAAATTGTTAACAATAATATCAGACTAAGATAACATCAAAATAGACGAAAGGCATTTGTAGTTTTCAAATATACAGTCGACTCTCCACATCTCGATGTTCTACATCTCGATGTCTCTCCCTATGTCGATGATTTCTCCGGTCCCTTCATTCTGCATACGATTTCTCTCTCCATATCTCGATATCCTCCTTATCTCGATATCTCCATATCTCGATGTATTCCTGTTGATGGTTTGTTCCAAATTTTCTCTCCATATGTCGATATGAACATTTGCAAAGGTTACTAGACCAGATTCAGATAAAACAGAACAATTTGGAAACTCGAAATGAAGTTTGTTTGTTTATTATTTTCCTAGTAACGGAGTGATTTTCAATCTAGTGTTCCTTTAATTAATGTTCTTTGTCTCGATCTCTCCCTATCTCGATGCACAATGGTCCGAGGGCGGCCAAAACCTCAAAAATCAAAGTTGTTTTATCCGAACAGTAATATTTTTCCCGACTTCCTCAACACTTCTTTTGTTCAAATCCAAAGTTTGAAGCAGATTCATTGAAATTTGAATTTTTTACAGCTCCTTCAGTGGACCGTGGACATGATTTTTCAAGAAAATTAATATTTACGATCCATTTTTCACAAGCTATTCATGAATTTAAGAGAGCTTCAGCCACAATGGTATCTTTAGAGAAGTTGTTTGTATATACATAAAGCACACCTGAGTTGAATAAAAATTTTCATTATATTCATACAAAGTGAATTAAAGTTAAAACTGTTCAAAAAACATATTATTTTTTATAAAGGTACCCTAAGACATTAGTAGCCCGTGAATGCCCGCGAAGAAAATAAGTTCATTCAAAAGCTAAAAACAAGAGCTTTCAAGTAAGGTACAAATTATTTTGCGAAAACTTGCGATAGAACACTTTCAACGCGTTTGAAGGTGTACGGAGTGCAATTCTAATTAAATAAAAATAATCCTGTAATACGCTAGTACGAGCATTGCAATCGCAGTAGCCATGAATTGCATCCCGTCCCGAGAAGAAACGAAAAACTTGCTCCAATCTTCTTCTTCTTTTTATTTCTGGCGTTACGTCCCAACTGGGACAAAGCCTGCTTCTAAGCAGGCAGGTGTTCTTATGACCACTTCCGCATTTATTAACTAAGGACTTTCTTTGCCGATTGATCATTTTTGCATGTGTATATTGTCTGGCAGGTACGATGATACTTTATGTTCTGGCAAGTCGAGAAAATTTACATTACCAAAAGACCCTCGACTGGTGGGATTCGAACCCACGATTCTCTGGTTAGTCTAGCTGAATAGCTGCGCGTTTACCGCTAGGACTCTCTGGGCCCCTATGTATGCAATATTTTGGTGTTATACCTTAAATAAATATTGTCTATACCTTTATTTGATATTATTAGGATATTGAACTTCCTTGAATTTAAATTTGAACTGTCACTAAATAAAATAACACAAATCATCTCGGCTTATTAAGATGGTTGAACGAAACTATTTCCTTCGAAATGCAGCCTCCAGATAAAATGAAACAAATTGGAAAAAAATCATTCCCTACGTGGACTTGCTTTAGCTATTAAAACAAGTATGATAACAGACTGAAGCTAAAGACATGACATGCTGAAACTGATAAAATTGATGATACTTGCATAAAGGCAGGGTTCGATCTGAGATATTTATGGACAAATGTGCATGAAATTTTCACATGAATTTTCATTTTTCATTTTTCAGACGTCACATGAATTTCAACATTAATTTTTGAGTGGTTTTTCCAATCACGAGTTCATCGTAGTGATTTTTTTAACAAATTTAAAAAATTGGCGCATTTAATAAATAAGGTGGTCATTAAGACGAGATGAACATATTTACTTATGATGGTTTTTATGTAGAGCTTCCATATCTTTGGATGAATAGTTAACATTTTTTGTCAAAAATTGCGCTTTAGTCTAGTTGTTTTCACTATTGCAGTTGTGCATAGAAAAATTACTCAAAAATATATGTTGAAATTCAAGTAATACCTGGCATGCTGTGAAAATTTAATTTCAATCTGTCAATAAATAACTGCGAATCAGCCTGCCTAAGTTGACTATTTTGTATGGAAGATTGGAAAGTTGAAAATGTATTGTCCAAACCTGAATATTATAATTATCAGTCCAAAACAAGAAAAAATCGAAAATAAAAGTCCATGATAGTTGAATATGGCATAAAATATGTCAAATATATGATTTCAGCTAATTTAAAGAGAGTTTGAGGTTTTGTCCGTCATTTATTCTAGATCGAACCACTGTGCGATGGTCCCTTCGATATCGAGATGTGGAGAGGCGACTGTATTAAAAAGTATAATATTAAGTATTCAGTAGCAGTGTTGCCAAAAATATGAAACATATCTGAAAAATCGGAATTTAATCATCTTTTAAATGTATAAATAAATGATTGATCAAAAGAGTAAAAATCCTATTTTAAAATAAAATTACATATCTGGCAACACTCTTAACTAACATTTAGTGCAAATGTCAATTTTCTCAAAGGTTTCTTTCAATGGCTTCATGCTGTTATGCGATCCTTTTACCAGCAAATCTGGCAATTGTACTCAGCTATTTTAGTGCTTTGGTAGCATACCGATCATAGCTTTTTCCCGATTTTCTGTATGGCATCTTCGAGAAACGCTTCTCAACCATTTCGTACCTGTTGCATAATTATACAGCTTCCCTGTTTTATCGATGAATGTTATTTTGAAAGTGTTTCATAGTTTCCAATAATCAGTTCATAAGTAGCTGAATGTAATTGTTTCATCGTTATACAATTAAAGTACCTTTCATCACTTGGGATCAAATCCACGATCTCAGTTTCTATAAGTCTTGACGCTGTCCTTACTGCCACCTGTACTGTGGTGGCAGCAAGGACAGCGTCAAGACTTATAAAAACTCGAAGGCTTTCCATTGAAAATTCCATTGGCATTTTATAGGGTGTCCACTCAGGGAAATTTTAGCATATCATAAGTCTTGAAGTTAGTGGAAAGCCATTGATACGTTTTAATGCAACTTTTCTACAAATACAATGGAATTTTAGGTTATACTCCACATAACTTATTTTTTATACATATTTAAATCAAAGCGACTTATCGCAAAGCGTCTTAAAATGGTATCTGTTGGTGTTTTAACATAACTTTCATCATATTTCATGCAGAAAGTTTCCAGTGGCTGATCTGTAAGTTAATTTTCAAAATTTTCACGAAGAGAATAAAACTAAATCTAATAATAATGTCACTTATATAAATTTCCTAATATTTAGTACCAAACTTGTATTGAATTGATTGAGCTGCAAACAAATTAATGTTATTCAACAAATGTATGTTCAATTTTGCCTTTTCATATGTCTTCGATGACAAAAGACAAGAAATATCAAACAATTGAAATCAAAATTGCTGTTGCAAGTTACCCAAAAGGGTAGTCAAAAACGATTTTGTATTTTTATAGTGTTCAAGAATCAAAATATTAAATCTTTTATATTGTCAATTTGTACACTACTAAGTACTGTAAATAATAATAAATGCCTCGAATGACATATTTCTACCGTTTGTGTTGTACGAGGAACGATTTACAGCATTAATTTCATACAATCCAACGTGTAATATGATTTTCACCTCCAGCAAACCAACCAAAAGTGAAACAATACCCAAGCCCCTGCCAAAATCTTCTGTTGTATATCTTAGGTCAATAAATGGCGGAATAAATTATAATAATTTAACTTAAGGCTGAACGAAACGACAATTCGATAACATGTCGAAGTGTTGCAAGTTACCCCGTTGGACGGTATATAAAATGTATGAAGCTACTAATTAACAGAAAATCGAAACTTTGTTCGAAGGACAAGCTTTTGATCTTCAAACAAATTTTCAGGCCAGCCATGTTGTATGCTGTACCAATATGGACTAGGAAGAAAGCTCTGCAAAGGATTCAAAATAAAATTCTGGAGCCTTCTCCCTGATATAGTACTAATGAGTTACTTAGAATATCCAATGTTGAAACATTGGAACAAATGTGAAATAAAAAAAATAATTATTTTAGACAAAAATCGTTTAAATCTTTTTTTGCCACGATATATGCGTTATATATCTTGGTTAAGTAAGGTTTAGTAAATTGATAGCATTTTTTTACTCTCATGAACAAAATCAACTCACCTATAAAAATTCTGAACTGCTACGGCAAATGAAATGTAATATATTGTTTACAAAATATTAATAAATACTTAATTTGGTATAATCAAACTAGGATAATAGTGTTTTCTAACACAGCAGACCTAGAATAGAGATAAGAAATGAATGTATTGTTTGGAATGATACTAATAAACAATAAAAATTAACCGCTTCATTCTGTTAACAGCTTTCATCGGAAAGCAAGGTCAGCTTGCAGCAATCGCTACATTTCCTACTATTTAATTACCCATGGCGTGCTTTCATCGCATGTGTTACTACTTATTGAAAAATCATAAGTGGAACAATCTAGAGCTTTTATATGCCTTATTTTCTAAGAAAATAATTATAAGGCTGCGTGGTCACTTAAAATAACTATACTATCTGCCGTCAACAACCTAACAAATTTCAAGGTCGTGCCAAAAACCTCATACATCACTTTGCACTATGATACGATCAATGTCGATACGCACAAGCTTACTCATTCATTTATTTTCTGGTGAAGATGTGTCCAGTCCAAAGGCTTTCAACATCTTTTCTCACTGTTTCCTTTCAGAAAATCCCATAAATGAAGCTATGGTACGAATTGATGCATCGAGCTATTGAGGCATCTTTACAGAAGGTAAACTGTCCGGTCAACATAGGCGGACTATTAGACGGGTGCGTGAATGGACTGCGACGAACGCTAACCAACTAGCAAACACGGCGATCCGATCAAAAGAGAATAGCAATCCTGGAACAATCACATATCAGAATAAGCTATTTTAACTTGATTTATTTTTGACTTTCTATTATTTGCAGTAGAATATGAATAGAAACTTGATTCTTAAATCATAATTAACAAATTCGTTAAATGATTGTGTCAATTCACGTAGTCTGTTCTTCATAAGCGAACCAGGGTTGGGAAAAATCCTGAAATTCACTCTACAGTAGCCAAGCAAATGAAATCAGCAGTAAATCGCTGCTGTTGGCAAAAATCCTTGAAAATAGCAAAACACCCGTTGCTAAGGAAAACCCAAAATTACTGTAGAAGAATGTTCTATTTCCTGCATTTAGATCCTTTAAGGTGCAAGAAAAAATATTGCTGTGTGCGTTTGAAATGCGAATATCAAATGCGGGAACACCAAACGCGGTAAGATTTTTCACAAGAAATGCGATGTCAAAGGTTTATCTTGCTGGGGTGGCGGTGATTTATTTAATCGTTGCTAGGTGTCCTTTGATTGTTTCGTGTTACCGCATTTGGAGAACGTTTAGTGAAAATTTGCTCCTCAAATGCAAACAGCAATAGCTCAAAAGGCACAACTGAAAAAAGCAGTTTTCTCCTTTTAAAATGATAAATTGATGAAAATAAGAACACACAGCCTTTTTATTTGGCAAATAAAAGAGCTGTGTGTTTTTATTTTCTTCGATTTGTCTATTTAAAAAGAGAAAACTGCTTTTTCATTTTTGACTTTCGCACCATTTTTACTTGGGGCTTAATGGTTAAGAACATTCATGCACCCAACATAGGCTACTTGATGAGATAAACGTTTTTGAACTACTGTACTGGGAAGAGCCACGTGACTTTCTCGAAATTCAAGCCTACTTCTATTACCATTCCCAGCACTGAGCGTAATATCCATAGAAGCACTGAGCGATGAGCTTTGAGTTCACTCATTAGTATCGATCATCTAAAAACCATTACGACGAAGTAGTTGTTTGGTAGAGCTCGTTGCTTCCAATCGGAAAATTATTGATTCGTATCCCATCCTGGCATTCTGTCGTTTTTTTTAGGAAGTCGATGCTGGTTATAGGCCCTTTGCGTCTTGTAGACCACCTGCAGGAACATAAAATTTTATTTTTAATTGAATGATAAGGTATTATTCCTTTGCCACGTTTATCTGCTCGGGGTGCGCATGGCTCACAAGCAGCGAACGATTCATGGAGCGAGATATTTTCTTCATCACCTTGACTTAGTTTAATCGCTTCGACAAGCAAAGTGCAGTAAACTTCTGCAGAAAAGAAACACAAACAAATAGGAACGTACGGATAAACAGCGAAACCTTTGTGGGTGAAGTCAACAAATCGCCGCTCGCGCACGCACGAAAAAGGCGAAGTGGGAAGTGCGAAAGAGCTTCGGTAAGTAGCTGCGCGCATGTGAAGGGTTGCGAACTGGGGTGGGTTTAGTATAGGGGAGAAAGGTCCAAATCAAATCGAAAAAGTCTCCTCTCATCACTTTTGGTTGAAAGGAAACAAAACTGTTATGTTTAAAAAATGAACAGACCTGACATTTATCATTAATTTGGGATTTAGAAACAATGAATTACTCTAAAGTGCATGATTTTATCAACTATTTGAAAGCATATAATGTCTGTATCCATAAATATAATTCACAATACTTCGTGATTGACCAGAATAATGACAAGGAATAAACAGATGTACACGCGGAGAAATAAATTGTAAACGCAAATAAATTTTAGTGATAAATATTTTCAAGGTTTAACTGAACTGGTCTTACAATCGGGATTGCATTATTGATGGTAAATCTCCGAGCTGTTAAGTAGAATATCTATAGATAAATAAAAACTGGATTAAGTACTCTACCATTTAATTCCACTTGAGTTTGTATCCATTGACAGTTACGCGTATTTCTAGCGCAACTGTAAAGCTGTCTTCAGTGTCGTGTAGACTCGACTTTAAGAGAGGCCTTCATATTTCACAACTTTTAAATCAATCTTAGAAGAAATGATCATCCTGTGAAGAAATTTGAGTCATTTTCTTGAAAAATCGAGTTTGAGTAATATGAGTCATGTTCGGAATTTGAACGAAACGGTGAACAATTGACTATCTTTTATTTTATTAGGAAAATTTAATAGAATTTGTCAAAATGTATGCTGCCCGCAGAAAGAATCGAACTACGTATGTTCTTCGAAGTTCGAACGTGTGTTCCATAAGGTTTTTGCAGACATCAGAATTCTGCTGTAACATTCAAACCTGACCTAAGAGAAAACCTCTCGCCATTTCAAAAGATCCGGTTCAATTTCGGCTAATTATTGCCCCAGCCCAGAATTTGCACGAGTACTTTTGGAACAAAAAGATATAGTCATGCAAAAAATCAACCAAAAAACGAATGCACGAGTGAGAAACACCTTCGGAGAAAAAAAACGAGCTTAAAATGTACTTCATCACTTATCATAATGATGTATTCCCAAGCCATCACTTCAAGTGTAGCTGATTCTGCTTAGACACGCGCTGACTAAATGGTTTTGATCAAGTACCTATGCCTTCTTATCGCATTCCTAACCTCGCCGTGTGCTTTGAAGTTCAATATCAAAGTGACCCCAATCCAATCATGCCGTCGCAGTTTAACCTTTTGCTTCCCGAATAAAAAGTTTGCAATTACCAATAACACTGTGGAACACATTTTTGTCTCAAGCACCAAAATATGTACCGCCATTTACTTAACTTGCTAAATTTATTGCTGTTTTTAAACATATCAAATCACGTCGAGTTTTTGAGATGTTGGCTGTTAAAAATGCAAAATTCGACATTTTTATCTAACTTGCATGCAAGTTTGCCAGCTTGTATGGTAAATTTTTTGCCTAATTTTCCACAGACTTCAAATTTTATGTGTTCTCTTTTTTGTTACGTATTCAGTTGACAGCTTTACTTGTCAAGACTGAACCCTCGGTCTAGCTTTTGCCAAGTTTCCCCTCTACCAGGACCAATACTCAGACGGACTACCCAGCTAACAATTTTAGCGCTATAAGCCAAGATTATTTGCTTTGTGCTGTATAACAGTTGAATTGAAGCAGCGAACGCAGCAAAAAATGAAAGCTGTCAAAAATAGAACGATTAGCGTTGATACAGCTGTAACGCAAACGTTTTGCAGCTACAAATCTTAGCTGAATAAATTTCGTCAGTTATCGCTTTTGCTGCTTTCACTAAGCTGTAACTCAACACCGTAAAAGATAGCAACCTAATGATGTGGAATAAAACTCGCCATCATCAATCCGGCTGCTTCTATACAACATGATTTGTTATGCTGCTCAATATATATTTAAGAAGCGCTTTGTCGTCAGTTATACAGCGAGCATACAGCAGTAAACTGTAAAACAACAACTTATGGCGCATCAACTCAGCTTGTTGGATGTAAACATTGCGTTTGACGTTTCGCACCCTTTTACAGTCTGATGAAGTGGTGTAAGCGCGGCTATGATATCTTTTACGATCATTATAAAATATTGTGTGAACCGTTTTCGATGTAGAACAAAACGGTGTGTTTTCTTTGCCTTTCGATATAGACTGTGGTGGCAACAAGGACAGCGTCGAGACTTGTGGATGCAGAGATCGTGAGTTCGATTCCAAGCGGTGGCAGGTAACGTTGGGAACATTAAATTCAGATACTCATGATACGAATTCTGGAAGCTGTGAAACAGCTTGAAAATAATATTTAATCGATAATACAGCGAAGCTGTATAATAATTATTCAACAGTTGCGAAATGGTTGAGAAAGCGCCTTCCGAAGATGTGACACAGCTACTTGTCGTATAACTGTCGAGATAGAGCAATGATCGGTATGAATATGAGCTGCCAACACAGCTTAAAAGTAGCTGAGTAGATTCGCCAGATTTGTTGGTAAAAGGATCGCATAGAAGCTTTCGTTCGTATGTACAGCGCCTTTACTCAGCATAAAGCCGTATAAAGATGGTCTAGAGCAGTGCTTCCCAAACTTTTTCAACTTTCGCCCCCTTGAGGCCAACATTTATCTGGAATCGCCCCCCTGATATCGATATTAGAAAATTATAGGGTAAGATTTACTAGATAACAATTTAAAATAGCAATTTTATCAATATTTTGCGTGCAATACCGGCTAATGAATCAGTTTTCGATACAAGTTCGACCCAGTTTAAGCTTTTTGAATGTAATATATGCATAGGCACCAACTTGTAACGTAGTTGGAGTATGATTCGTTAATGGTGATTTCATACTGATTTATCTTTTATTTAAAAAATTACTGCAATAATTTTCAAAAATTGTGAATAGTAAATGTTTGACGATTTTTTTTTCATTCAATCCATAAACACTGAACAAATATGAAAATATAGAATGTTTTTGAACTCATCTTTCAATGCAATATATAGACAGGGTATTTTTTCTAACACCAAGAAAAATGATTTGTACCATAAGAAATGATAAGAATGAGTGCAACCGATACTTGAAAATGGGTACTGTAGATTTTTTTTTCTGTCAAAAAAGCTGGATGCCAATGAAAGAAATATTAGTATCCTAACCTCAAAGCTCCCTCATAAAACAATCCTTACATAAAATATTGGGCATTTGCAAAAAGTTCTAAAAATTCTCAGATACCTACACGTTTTGTACATCTAAATAATGTTGTGTTTTAAATGTTATCTGTGACTCATCATCCGACCTTGTGAAAATTTCAAATACCGACCATTCTTAAAACTCACATGATATTAAAAAAAACCTTATGTATGTGTTTGACAATTATCAATTATCATGATTTTAAAATGACCCTGAGAGATATATCGAACCAAGGTACATTATTCCTGGTATTTTTTTTCAAATGCTCTTGTGTTAGCCTTTTCGCCCCCTTTCTGGATTTTTCGCCCCCCAAATTCTGTTTTTCAAATTTTCGCCCCCTTGAGTCCAAAAATCGCCCCCAGGGGGGCGAATTCGCCCACCTTGGGAATCACTGGTCTAGAGAATGTTTACATTTCCACTAAATGTTGGTTGGGTAGGCAATGGCGCCCATATGAACAATGTTTTTTTTTTCATTAGTATTGTGACGTAGTAGTTTAAAAAAAAAAAAAAAGCAACACCATCAAAAATTGTTTAAAATAGTAGTGTCATTACTAATACTGTCTAGTCGAAGTGATTCAGAATAATTTGTCACTTAAGTGTCCTTCTTAGTCATGCTATTGTGATTAATCCTGTCTTGTACGTAAGATTAGAGTCTTAAATGTCAATTGTTGTCAAGTCTTAACAAAATTATGCTGTTGTTACCGAATGGTAACTTGATAAAAAAGAGTGGGGATGTAGGGCCAAATATTGTATAGCTAGACTAACGTTCAATTTAAATGAGGGGGCGTCGGCGAGTTGACCTGATGCCACCCGATTGACATCTTCGGTGGTGAAGTTGAGCAATAGTCTGAAGTGGGTGGTGATGTGGGCGGAAACATGGAGAATGAGCCATTTTGGGAGAGAAGATCGGACGTTTGGGGCTAAGAGTGCGATGTGTGAGAAGGTTCGTGATCAGTCTACAAGAGTTCGTTCTAGCCGACAGAAGTGAAAGAAGACAACCTCCTAAAGAAGCGCGCACACATCCTGTGCGGTAGTGCCGCAAGCTTCCTTCAGGCCCGTAAAACCTCCTCGACAAGGCCAGGAAAAGGGTGGACCGTTCATTTTCGGTTGAAACGGCACCACGTTTGTCACGGTCTGAAGGTCGGCTGTCTCACCTTCCAACTACCGCCGCTAAGCCGTTCCACGTTTCCAGTGGCTCCGTCGGTTGCAACAATCCAGCGCCAAATTCGGCATCAATCGCTTTCAAACCGTTCCCCGACAACATTAACGGATATTTCGCCGGTTTCCGTTGGAATTACTTGGCCTGAAATTATTAATTATTTTATTTGACATTTGTTCCAATGTCTCAACATTGGATATTCTATGTAACTCATTGGTACTGTACCAAGGAGGTAGCTTCAGAATCATTTTCAAAATTTTATTTCGAATTCTCTGCAGATATTTCTTCCTGGTATTACAACAGCTAGTCCATATTGGTACAGCATACATCATGGCTGGCCTGGAAATTTGTTTGAATATCAAAAGCTTGTTCTTAAGACAAAGTTTTGATTTTCTATTAATAAGGGGATAGAGACATTTAACATATTTGTTACATTTGGCTTGAATTTCAAGGTTTCAAATAGAGAGCTTTTGGTTATGTGGGAATATTATTAGTTGAGTTTTGGAAGCATTAGGAGAAATCTTCTATTTTTGCAAGTATGAAGAAAAAAATATCCAACTTCTTTGCAATCGACTACAGATGACACGCAGGCTTCATCCTTTGGCGGAAAGGCCTGTGTCATCCGCAAACAAAGATTTTTGACATCCCTGTGGTAACTCAGGTAAGTCAGATGTGAAAATATTGTATAATATTGGTCCCAAAATGCTGCCTTGAAGAACACCAGTTTTTACAGGAAGTCTTTCAGATCTGGAGTTCTGATAATTAACCTGAAGTGTACGATTTGACCGATAACTTTGAATTATTTTAACAAAGTATGTTGGAAAATTAAAGTTTTTTTAATTTTACAATCAAGCCTTCATGCCAAACACTGTCGAATGCTTTTTCTATGTCTAGAAGAGCAAGACCAGTAGAATAGCCTTCAGATTTGTTGGAACGAATCAAATTTATTACACGTAAAAGTTGATGAGTGGTCGAATGTCCATGGCGGAACTACTTACTTACTTATTTGGCTTTACATCAATTATCTTGATAAAGCCTCGCCAACAATATTTCGCCAATTCCCTCGGTTCATGGCCGCTTCTCTCCATCCTCGACTGTGACCCACGCTCTCCAGGTCCTGGTGTACCTGATCAATCCACCTAGCTCGCTGCGCCCCACGCCTTCTTGTTCCGACCGGGTTCGTGGCGAACACCATCTTTACAGGGTTGTTGTCCGGCATTCTTGCAACATGCCCTGCCCAGCGTATCCTTCCAGCTTTAGCTACCTTCACGATACTGGGTTCGCCGTAGAGTTGAGCGAGCTCGTGGTTCATCCTTCGCCGCCACACGCCGTTCTCCTGCACGCCGCCGAAGATCGTCCTTAGCACTCGGCGTTCGAAAACCCCAAGAGCTTGCAAGTCCTCCTCGAGCATAGTCCACGCCTCATGCCCATAGAGGACTACCGGTCTTATGAGCGTTTTGTACATCGTGCATTTGGTGCGGGGGTGAATCTTTCTTGACCGCAGTTTCTTCTGGAGCCCATAGTAGGCACGACTTCCGCTGATGATGCGCCTTCGTATTTCCCGACTAACATTGTTGTCAGCCGTCAACAAGGATCCGAGATAGACGAACTCGTTCACCACCTCGAAGGTATCCCCGTCTATCGTAACACTGCTTCCTAGGCGGGTCCTGTCGCGCTCAGTTCCGCCAACCAGCATGTACTTTGTTTTCGACGCATTCACCATTAGCCCGACTCTTGTTGCTTCGCGTTTCAGGCGGGTGAACAAATCTGCCACCGTTTCAAATTTTCTCCCAATAATATCCATGTCGTCCGCGAAGCAAACAAATTGTCCGGATCTCGTGAAAATCGTGCCTCGACTGTTAAGTCCGGCTCTCCGCATGACACCTTCAAGCGCAATATTGAACAACAGGCACGAAAGTCCATCGCCCTGTCGTAGTCCCCGCCGAGACTCGAACGAACTGGAGTGTTCGCCCGAGATCTTCACGCAGTTTTGCACACCGTCCATCGTTGCTCTGATCAATCTTGTGAGCTTCCCGGGAAAGCTGTTCTCGTCCATGATTTTCCATAGCTCTATGCGGTCGATACTATCGTATGCCGCCTTGAAATCGATGAACAAATGGTGCGTAGGGACCTGGTACTCACGGCATTTCTGGAGGATTTGCCGCACGGAAAAGATCTGGTCCGTTGTCGAGCGGCCGTCGATGAAACCTGCTTGATAACTTCCCACGAACTCGTTTGCTATAGGTGATAGACGATGGAAGAGAATCTGGGATAGCACTTTATAGGCGGCGTTTAGGATGGTGATTGCACGATAATTTTCACACTCCAGTTTGTCGCCCTTTTTGTAGATAGGGCATATAACGCCTTGCTTCCACTCCTCCGGTAGCTGTTCCGTTTCCCAGATTCTGACTATCAGCCGATGCAGACAAGCGGCCAACCTGTCCGGGCCCATCTTGATGAGTTCGGCTCCGATACCATCCTTGCCAGCGGCTTTGTTGTTCTTGAGCTGTTGAATGGCATCCTTAACTTCCCCCATCGTGGGAGCTGGTTGATTTCCGCTATCCGCTGTGCTGACGTAGCCATCGCCTTCGCTGTCCTGACCTTCTGTGCCTGTGTTCTCTGCGCCATTCAGGTGTTCATCGTAGTGCTGCTTCCACCTTTCGATCACCTCGCGTCCGTCCGTCAAGATGCTCCCATCCTTATCCCGGCACATCTCAGCTCGCGGCACGAAGCCTTTGCGGGATGTGTTGAGCTTCTGATAGAACTTCCGCGTTTCTTGAGAACGGTACAGCAACTCCATCTCTTGGCATTCCACCTCTTCCAGGCGGCGCTTTTTGTCCCGGAATAGGCGGGTTTGCTGTTTCCGCTTCAGTCTGTATCGTTCCACGTTTTGCCGCGTACCATGCTGCAGCATTGCAGCCCGCGCTGCATTCTTCTCCTCTAAAACCTCTTGGCACTCCTCGTCGAACCAATCGTTTCTTGAGCTCCGTTCCACATATCCGACAACGCTTTCGGCAGCGTCGTTAATGGCTGCTTTGACTGTCCTCCAGCAGTCCTCAAGAGGGGCCCTATCGAGCTCGCCCTCATCCGGCAACGCTGCCTCAAGATGCTGCGCGTACGCATTGGCGACATCCGGTTGTTTCAGCCGCTCGAGATTGTACCGGGGCGGGCGTCGGTACCGTACATTGTTGATGACGGATAGTTTTGGGCGCAGTTTCACCATCACCAGGTAGTGGTCGGAGTCAATGTTGGCGCCACGATAGGTTCTGACGTCGGTTATGTCGGAGAAGTGCCGTCCATCGATCAAAACGTGGTCGATTTGCGATTCTGTCTGCTGAGGTGATCTCCAGGTGTACCGATACGGGAGGCTGTGCTGGAAATAGGTGCTACGAATGGCCATTTTCTTGGAGGCGGCAAAATCTATCAGTCGTAGGCCGTTCTCGTTCGTCAGCCGGTGGGCGCTGAACTTTCCAATCGTCGGTCTGAACTCCTCCTCCTGGCCAACCTGAGCGTTCAAATCTCCTATGATGATCTTGACGTCGTGGCTTGGGCAGCGGTCGTACTCGCGTTCGAGCTGCGCGTAAAATGCGTCCTTGTCATCATCAGTGCTTCCGGAGTGTGGGCTATGCACGTTGATTATGCTGAAATTAAAGAATCGGCCTTTGATTCTTAACTTGCACATTCGTTCATTGATCGGCCACCACCCGATCACGCGCCTTTGCATATCACCCATCACTATGAAAGCTGTTCCCAGCTCGCGTGTGTTGCCGCAGCTCTGGTAGATGGTATGATTACCTCTAAACGTTCGCACCAATGCTCCTGTCCAGCACACCTCCTGCAGCGCTACGATGTCGAAACCGCGGGTCTTCAGTACATCGGAGAGTATGCGAGTACTTCCAATGAAGTTGAGAGATTTGCAGTTCCACGTACCGAGTTTCCAATCGCTAGTCCATTTTCGTCGCTGTGGTCTTTGCCGATTGTTCCGGTCCGTATTCTCTCGTTGACGTTCCTGTGCTGATGTGTTTTTACGGCTGGCTCGCAGGGCCTGACACCAACCCCCTAGATTTCCGGAGGACCATTCCCCCTAAATGTTCGGAGGGCCATAGTGCGCAGTTTAGCTTAGAGTCCTTCTCTGGCACTCGGACGATGATCAGCCGCCCCTGACATGGGGAACAGACGCTGTTGTGAGCCGCTCCTAACGTGGAGTACAGTCCATGGCGGAACCCGAACTGTATATTGGCAAAAATTTAATTTTCGTTGATGTGGACCATCATTCTGTTCAAAATAACCTTTTCAAAAAGTTTACTAATTGGCGCGGTAAATGGCTGGGCATGGCGTACCATTGGTACCTCGTGTACCTGCAGGAATAAAATAGACCCCTTTGTGCGGTCCTTAGCCTCTTGCCCAGCAACTCCTATCCCTACCTCCTCGTGGTACTGGCCGGGGTACGAGTAACCTTGGGGAAGATCGGGTAACCAACCCCCGGTGGGAACTTTGGTCGTATGCTGACAGGGAAGGGGGGGGTTTGCTTTTGCTTTTGCTTCTGCAAACCTGGAGCGTCTGTACTCCACGTTAGGAGCGGCTCACAACAGCGTCTGTTCCCCATGTCAGGGGCGGCTGATCATCGTCCGAGTGCCTGAGAAGGACTCAAAGCTAAACTGCGCACTATGGCCCTCCGAACATTTAGGGGGAATGGTCCTCCGGAAATCTAGGGGGTTGGTGTCAGGCCCTGCAAGCCAACCGTAAAAACACATCAGCACAGGAACGTCAACGAGAGAATACGGACCGGAACAATCGGCAAAGACCACAGCGACGAAAATGGACTAGCGATTGGAAACTCGGTACGTGGAACTGCAAATCTCTCAACTTCATTGGAAGTACTCGCATACTCTCCGATGTACTGAAGACCCGCGGTTTCGACATCGTAGCGCTGCAGGAGGTGTGCTGGACAGGAGCATTGGTGCGAACGTTTAGAGGTAATCATACCATCTACCAGAGCTGCGGCAACACACGCGAGCTGGGAACAGCTTTCATAGTGATGGGTGATATGCAAAGGCGCGTGATCGGGTGGTGGCCGATCAATGAACGAATGTGCAAGTTAAGAATCAAAGGCCGATTCTTTAATTTCAGCATAATCAACGTGCATAGCCCACACTCCGGAAGCACTGATGATGACAAGGACGCATTTTACGCGCAGCTCGAACGCGAGTACGACCGCTGCCCAAGCCACGACGTCAAGATCATCATAGGAGATTTGAACGCTCAGGTTGGCCAGGAGGAGGAGTTCAGACCGACGATTGGAAAGTTCAGCGCCCACCGGCTGACGAACGAGAACGGCCTACGACTGATAGATTTTGCCGCCTCCAAGAACATGGCCATTCGTAGCACCTATTTCCAGCACAGCCTCCCGTATCGGTACACCTGGAGATCACCTCAGCAGACAGAATCGCAAGTCGACCACGTTTTGATCGATGGACGGCACTTCTCCGACATAACCGACGTCAGAACCTATCGTGGCGCCAACATTGACTCCGACCACTACCTGGTGATGGTGAAACTGCGCCCAAAACTATCCGTCATCAACAATGTACGGTACCGACGCCCGCCCCGGTACAATCTCGAGCGGCTGAAACAACCGGATGTCGCCAATGCGTACGCGCAGCATCTTGAGGCAGCGTTGCCGGATGAGGGCGAGCTCGATAGGGCCCCTCTTGAGGACTGCTGGAGGACAGTCAAAGCAGCCATTAACGACGCTGCCGAAAGCGTTGTCGGATATGTGGAACGGAGCTCAAGAAATGATTGGTTAGACGAGGAGTGCCAGGAGGTTTTAGAGGAGAAGAATGCAGCGCGGGCAAAACGTGGAACGATACAGACTGAAGCGGAAACAGCAAACCCGCCTATTCCGGGACAAAAAGCGCCGCCTGGAAGAGGTGGAATGCCAAGAGATGGAGTTGCTGTACCGTTCTCAAGAAACGCGGAAGTTCTATCAGAAGCTCAACACATCCCGCAAAGGCTTCGTGCCGCGAGCTGAGATGTGCCGGGATAAGGATGGGAGCATCTTGACGGACGGACGCGAGGTGATCGAAAGGTGGAAGCAGCACTACGATGAACACCTGAATGGCGCAGAGAACACAGGCACAGAAGGTCAGGACAGCGAAGGCGATGGCTACGTCAGCACAGCGGACAGCGGAAATCAACCAGCTCTCACGATGGGGGAAGTTAAGGATGCCATTCAACAGCTCAAGAACAACAAAGCCGCTGGCAAGGATGGTATCGGAGCCGAACTCATCAAGATGGGCCCGGACAGGTTGGCCGCTTGTCTGCATCGGCTGATAGTCAGAATCTGGGAAACGGAACAGCTACCGGAGGAGTGGAAGCAAGGCGTTATATGCCCTATCTACAAAAAGGGCGACAAACTGGAGTGTGAAAATTATCGTGCAATCACCATCCTAAACGCCGCCTATAAAGTGCTATCCCAGATTCTCTTCCGTCGTCTATCACCTATAGCAAACGAGTTCGTGGGAAGTTATCAAGCAGGTTTCATCGACGGCCGCTCGACAACGGACCAGATCTTTTCCGTGCGGCAAATCCTCCAGAAATGCCGTGAGTACCAGGTCCCTACGCACCATTTGTTCATCGATTTCAAGGCGGCATACGATAGTATCGACCGCATAGAGCTATGGAAAATCATGGACGAGAACAGCTTTCCCGGGAAGCTCACAAGATTGATCAGAGCAACGATGGACGGTGTGCAAAACTGCGTGAAGATCTCGGGCGAACACTCCAGTTCGTTCGAGTCTCGGCGGGGACTACGACAGGGCGACGGACTTTCGTGCCTGTTGTTCAATATTGCGCTTGAAGGTGTCATGCGGAGAGCCGGACTTAACAGTCGAGGCACGATTTTCACGAGATCCGGACAATTTGTTTGCTTCGCGGACGACATGGATATTATTGGGAGAAAATTTGAAACGGTGGCAGATTTGTTCACCCGCCTGAAACGCGAAGCAACAAGAGTCGGGCTAATGGTGAATGCGTCGAAAACAAAGTACATGCTGGTTGGCGGAACTGAGCGCGACAGGGCCCGCCTAGGAAGCAGTGTTACGATAGACGGGGATACCTTCGAGGTGGTGGACGAGTTCGTCTACCTCGGATCCTTGTTGACGGCTGACAACAATGTTAGTCGGGAAATACGAAGGCGCATCATCAGCGGAAGTCGTGCCTACTATGGGCTCCAGAAGAAACTGCGGTCAAGAAAGATTCACCCCCGCACCAAATGCACGATGTACAAAACGCTCATAAGACCGGTAGTCCTCTATGGGCATGAGGCGTGGACTATGCTCGAGGAGGACTTGCAAGCTCTTGGGGTTTTCGAACGCCGAGTGCTAAGGACGATCTTCGGCGGCGTGCAGGAGAACGGCGTGTGGCGGCGAAGGATGAACCTCAAGCTCGCTCAACTCTACGGCGAACCCAGTATCGTGAAGGTAGCTAAAGCTGGAAGGATACGCTGGGCAGGGCATGTTGCAAGAATGCCGGACAACAACCCTGTAAAGATGGTGTTCGCCACGAATCCGGTCGGAACAAGAAGGCGTGTGGCGCAGCGAGCTAGGTGGATGGACCAGGTACACCAGGACCTGGAGAGCGTGGGTCACAGTCGAGGATGGAGAGAAGCGGCCATGAACTGAGGGAATTGGCGAAATATTGTTGGCGAGGCTTTATCAAGATAATTGATGTAAAGCCAAATAAGTAAGTAGTACTAATGCAGGAAAGCAAACTGATTGAACGATATAGAAGCTTCTGCAGGATTTTTGTCTGGTTTCAAAATTGGTACAACCTTAGCATTTTTCCATTTGTCAGAAAAATATGCTAATTGAAAACATTTGTTGAATATATCAACTAAGAATGATAAGCTACTTTCTGGAAGTTTCTTGATGGGGATGTAAAAAATTCCATCATCGGCAGGAGTTTTTATATTTTTGATTTTTTTAATAATAGTTCTCACTTCTTCCAAATCTGTCTCTCAGAAATTTTCGAGAACGTTCTCTTGATTGAGAATATTTTCGAAGTCCTGAGTAACTTGATTGTTAATTGGACTAGTAAGCCTAAATTAAAATTGTGCGCGCTTTCAAACTGCATAACAAGTTTTTGAGCTTTTTCGCAATTGGATATCAATAATTTTTTTTCCTCTTTCAATGCCGGTATTGGCTACTGAGGTTTTTTTTCAAAATTTTAGGTAATTTCCAAAAGGGAGCCAGGGTCCAATTGAGAAATTTTATTTTCAAAACATTTGTTTCTTAATTGTGAAAAACGTTTCTTGATTTCTTTCTGCAAATCCTGCCATATATCTTTCATTGCAGGTCGCGAGTGCGTTGAAATTGCCTTCACTCACGTTTTTAAGACGGATCAAGAGCTTAAGATCATCGTCTATAATCACGGATTCAAATTTGTTTTTATTTTGAAATTGCGATGCTCTTGGCTTCAACAATGGAATTTGTTAAAGTTTCAAGAGCATTGTCAATATCAAGTTTTGTTTGTAAAGAAATTTTAACATCAAGATTAGAGTCAATATACGTTTCATATATATTCCAGACGGCTCGAAAATAATTGAAAGTGGAGCTGATAGGATTGAGAATCGCTTCATGGGATATTTGAAATGTAAAAGGGACATGATCAGCATGAATAACTAATTGGCTACAAAGATGACTAGAGTCGGTTAAGACCAAATCAATCGTAGAAGGATTTCTAGAAGAGGAAAAACACGTAGGGCTATCAGGGTATTGAATTGAGAAATATCCTAAAGAACACTCATCAAATAAAATTCTGCCGTTGGAATTACTTTGAGAATTATTCCACGACCAACGTTTGGCATTAAAATCACCAATGAGAAAAAATTTTAACTTATTGCGAGTCAATTTTCGCAAGTCAGTTTAGAGCAAATTTACTTGCTGTCCAGAGTATTGAAAAGGCAAATAGGCAGCTATGAATGTATGTTTACCAATCTGTGTTTCAACAGAAACACCTAAAGTTTCAAAAACTTTAGTTTCAAATGACGAAAACAGTTGATGTTTTATACGCCTATGAATGATGACTCGCCTTCGCGAAGGGTAAGCCCATAAATTGGACTTATGATTGCCCCCGCAATTCGAGCATATAAACTTGGTGGTATCTTCTTCACTGGACAGACGTCCTCAGCGTGAGAAGAACCTCCACAAATCATGCATTTAGCATCCATGCGGCAATATTATTAAGATCTTTTTTGTTAAAGTAAACTAAATAATGTTCTTGAGAAAGCCCTTTCCGAACAATGCCAGATTGGGTTCTCTTTTTCATAATGATTACTTGGACTGGGGAAAATCCAATTAAATCATTAATTCCATTTTTGATCTCTTAAGGTGACTTATATTCACTTGAGAGACTTTTCAAAACGACTTTGAACAAACGTTCAGTTTTGTCGTCATAAGTAAAAAAATTGTGCTTCTTCTCTTCAAGATGTTTGAGACGGCAAAACGCGACAGTCTCCTTTCGATTTAGAAGAAGACCTTGATTCCCCTAATGGAGTTCTCTTGCCTAAATCCCCCAAATTCGGAACAACTGACCACGATAGGCGGCACTCTTTGCTTCCTCACTTGAATCAAAGAGCCTGGGCTAGAGGCTGCTTCGATTTGGTGTTCGGAAAATTTGTCTAGAGAACTCATTTCGATACAATTATCAACATTATTCATTTCACCCTTGGAAGAAAGTTCGCATTCCGGAGAAACGTCCTTTCTTCCATTCTTGTAACGTTTAGTGACAGTTTAAAATCCCACTTTTTGGAAGGAAGTTGTGAATTCAGAGATTCACCCTTCCTTTTGTTTTTATTGTAACCATGTTTAGTGAATAAACGAAAGAAGACGTGACCTTCGAGAGGTTTTTTTTTTCAAGACGGTGTCCAAGAAGGATTACCACTGCTAGCTTTCGCCAACGGGTCCAACGAAAAATCGAAGGCACGGGTCTAAACAAGGATCGCAAAGGGATCAATAGTAGAAAAAATAGTACTGAAAAGTACTGTTTAATTGCTTTAGATAGTTTAAAAACAAAATCCAAGAGCAGAGACAATTCGTGTACGCACAGCATGAAGGTACGATGCGCACTGAAGTAAGTTTCAGTAGTAACTGCTATAGGGTCGGTGTTCCCTCAGTGGACAGTCCCCTATAGTCGCACTAGTGGCTTTTTACGGCTGTTTTGCTATACATCTTTTCAAAAAAAATTTTGACATAAAGGTCGGGAGCTACTTATCTAAGAACCATTGATACACAGCTTGATCTTGTATAAAAAATGATCGAAATAATATGTTTTGCTTGAAATTTGAGCTCATTTGAGCCTATAGTCAACCTATTGTTCCTATAGTAGCACTACTGAGAGAAACTATTTCTTATTTTACAAAATAATTGATGACTCAAGAACTTTTTTTACATCTAACGAATGCTTTTGAGCCACACTTTGTAGGAAAAATATAGAAGTATTGTAAAAATACGGTTTTGATAACTATGTTGCCAACGCCGTGATACTAGGCACATGTATTCCTTTAGTGGCACAAGCGGTAATAAATACAAACATTTGAGTTTTCGTAGTTTTCATATTTTTCCCACAAAACCAAGATAAAAAGCTTTCAGATGATGTAAAAATAATGCCGCTAGCGTTATTTTTCGATTTTATACGAATTTTTGTTCTTAGCTATGCGGCTCTTGGTACATCGACCCTATGTATGTTATTAGCTGTTTAAAGATTTTACAGCTCGTCCACTTTACCATTCAAATATGCAAAAAAGTATTTGGATCTATGAGAGAAACGTAATCCGAAAATGATTCGATTAGTAAATTTTACACCAGCTTGGACTGCTTCAGCCGTAGTGGTGGTTTTGAACATTTAACCAATCATTTGATCCAATTGTTCAGTTAAAATATCAAAATCAGAAGGAGGCATGTTACTACAAGTAGCTACATTTTCTGTTGAGTTTTTGTTGGGATGAACGTGAGCTGAAGTAATGTTTTTGATAAGCAGTTATCAATTTATAAATGGAAGATTTTTTAATCTTTTTGGGTCTCATAGTTACTAATCTTGTCTAACCATCAGTCGAACTTCGACAAAGCAACAAGAACCTTTGCACCGGTACATGTTTTGTCAAGAAATCGAAGAAAGAAACCCCCTTGCTAGCAACAACGGCAAGACACCTTCCTAGTCCACAAATTATAGAATCCTTTATCAAGTGCGGGTTCACACCACGAAACCTCTTCGCAACAGAGGTGAACCAAATTAGCATTTGTTTTGTTTGCTTTCATAACCGAAGACGCGATGCCGAGGTTTGTTTTGTTTGGGTAGGTGTGTGGATTGACCCCAGTTGATAACACAAAGCTGCACGCGCTTGACAGCAGCCGGTTCGTTAATAGGTAAGTGGCCAGCCGGTTGATTGATAAGAGCTTGAGCGCTATTTGAGGTGGGTTATATTACTGAGTTGATCGTTGCATTTCCTTTGTTTTGTCGGGTTTGTCTTATCGGTGCATTTTGGAAAATGCAGGGTAATATTATGGCAGATGGAACGATATCGCACAAAGCTGGTGATCAGCTGTTATGGATTAGGTTCGCTGTGGTACTATTGATAATATGAGTGATCATTAAAAACATGTTTCTTCTTTTGTCTGTTGCAGTTACACAAGTTATAACTGTTTTGCTTCTTAACGAAAATAAAACTTTCGATTTGTCTCTGCTGCATAGATTGAAGAACCTTCAAATCAATAATAAAAGGAATTCATCGACCACAGCGCCATCTACACTGATAATTTATTTTTGTACTTCTTTATTAGTATCATTCTAAACATTACATTCATTTCTTAAATCTATGTGTTCTGTGTTATTAGACAACACTATCATCCTAATTTGGTAAAACAAATTAAAGATTTTACTAACATTTTGTTAACAACATATTACATTTCATTTTCAGTGGCAGTTTGGATTTATTACAGGTGAGTTGTTTTTCCCTGCTTAAAAGAGAAAAAAATAACGTTTTCAATTTACCTAACCTAACTTAACCTAAATATTCATATTCATATTACGGACACTTAAGGCCTCAGGGAAGTATAGCACAGCATTGAGCATACAAAATAAATCATTCTGTATAATTCCTCAGCGTTATCGAGCGCCAGAAACCCTCAACTTTCGAATCGTGGGTAAAGAATACGCTTCCGCAACATGAATAATTTTAAATTAATCGAAATTTATGGCCTTTTGACGATTCTTATTCCGGACGCGTCCTCACTTTTGCCTCATATTCCGGACACTTTGATTCGAATTCCGGACATCTCATGAAAATCATTAATAGAAAAGTCAATTCATCAAATGAAATTGTTAATCCACTAAAGAGACGTCTAAGGCAGTTGTGCATTATAAATTTGCATAGATATTTATAAAAATAGCTTATTAAAACAAGCCTCGAAATTGTGAACTTTCGAACGGCAAAAATTGAAACATTTCGAGTGAAATATTTCCCATACAAAGAAGAATACTTGTCGTAATGTCACGATGAATTCTCAAAAAAAAAGATCTTTGAGAAATATTCGTTTTGATGCTATGAAGAATCATACTGGCAATCTTTATGTTTTCTTGGATCCTGTTTGGTCTCTTTTCGGCCGCTTTTTGGTTCTTTTAGGGCTCTTTTTCTAGCAAGAGGTCTTCAATTTTCTATTTTAAGACACTTAGTCGCTTTGAAGGCGAGAAGCTTTCTTAATCTTGTGGCTTTCATCTTAATCTTTAACGACTGGCAAGAAAACGATGGGTAAGAAGCAAAGGGCTGTCAGTGACAAAAACCTAATTTTGAAAAAATCTACATTGATTTTTTCACGATTTTTTCATTCTATTCAAATTGTATGGGAGTCAAAAAACAAACCAATCTTTTAAGTATTAGGTATATATTTTTTTCCTGTTGAGCGGAAAAATCTCCTGAGAATATCGTTAGAACGCTTGGAAACAGTAGAATTTCCTTAACTCATTTCAAAACCAAAATGGCAGTTACACTTTTTTGCGTTTAAGTCCCTTACATAAAGTAACTTTCAAGTTGTAGTTCAGGATTAAAGTTGTTCTTAGCTTCACTATGCACAATATTTGCCAACGTTTGTTCTACCCATAGTTTCGAACGTGAACGCGCCTCTGTTACAGAGCACAAAAACCAGTGTAATTGCGATCCTAACGACCATCGAGTTAACCATGAATACCATCTTTCACTATGGTTCTCTAACTCGATATCGAGAAACGGAATATCGATTAAGGGATCTCCTATATTTATATGTGAATATCGTATCTAGAAAGATTCGCGAACTAGGCGAAACTGACAAAATGTACACAATTTAAGAAAATATAGCGTTGAAATTGTAGCTTGATTGTCTATTCACTGCACTTGAACTTTTCCCCTATCGATAATTTAACCATTCTAAAAACGCAAATTTGTGGAAGACGAAACTTCACCTCATGCAAAACCACACACTGTATTGATTACGCCTGTGTTTTTGTTTATCTAAGTGATGGGCGCATCTGAAATCGAAATCAAAACACGGCGAGAGTAAACGGCGACACTGCAAACAAAAAATAAACAAGGCGTACATGGCGGGCTTAACTGAAACCAGAATGAAAACACGGCGCAAAAGTAATAGGCGACACTGAAAATAATATCGATTACAGGCTCATAACATTGGGCGATACTGGCATTCTCGAGTACGTTTTAGGCGAAACCTTTAAAGATTTTTTGAGTACGAAATAGCTAGGGGAATTGTAGGAGATGTGTGTGGTATTGATGAGTATTTTAAAACTAGGTTTATGAAATATGTTTAAAAGTGAAAAGATTAAAGTTTGAGTATATTTTCTCCAATTGGGATTTAAAATTGCACATGAGAATTTCATTGATTATTTTCTCATTGTTATTGATTTGTCAGATAGGCCCTAATCGCGAATTCCTCTAGGTATATATTTTTAATGTGAGATCGTAGTCCGGGGCATTTGAAATGATAAAAATATTCTATGAAATGATCAAATTTAGCTCAAATGCAGTGGCATATTTTACACCCTGTTCCCTTACTTCGTTGAGCAGATAAATCCCAATTTCAAGTAGATTTTTCATCCTGTGTACCACTTTGGAAATAATATTTTCTGCTCACAATGCAGAGCGACTCTTTTTGGCTCCTGAACGTATATCGAATGTGGAGACAGACATATCGAAACACACAACGCTACGTAAGCTATAATGATTGTATTTGTGTTGTGCAAACATTCACGATGTAAGAAGTAGAGAAGAAATTCGGTCGCCAATAGTTTGGCTGAAAATTATTCATCGCTAGTGCAGATTGTTTAACAGACAATGACACTGGATAACACTTTCGTCATCCGTTTTTCGAAGAAATTTTATTTTTTAATAGGAATTTTTGAAACTCATGCAGAAAACAGTCATCTGTATGGGTTAAAGTTGGGTAATAGGGTGGTAGAACCCGTTGTAGTATGGCTCCCGCAAATTGATTGCACTGAACTGGTGTTTCGCTGCAAACACAGTTTGATGAGCGTGTCTAAGCCACAGCGACGCGATTTCACTGCGATTTTCGTCGCGTCAGTCTGGATAGTTCCATATACACTGGTCCCACAGTTATGAATCATCTAAGGCAGGCCTGTCCAACCTTTTGAACCGCGGGCCAAATCGCAGAAAAAAAATTGTGTGGCGGGCCACATTTTTCGACACTCAAATATATGCATGAAGTCTGACTAAACCAAACCTCGGATTTTCAAAAGCACAAATCTAGAAAACTAGACAATCGTTCGCTGTAAATTTGATCGACTGGTCATCACCAGCAGCTGATAATTCGACCAAATTTTCAGCTCGAATGGTTGTTTAGTTCCCTATATTTGTGCTGTTGAAAATTCTAGGTTTAGCTTCGATGTATTTTCGCCTTAAGCTCCAAATTTTTCTATCACTCGTAATATTCTTATAAAATAAACACAGTTAGTGTGACAATAGTTAGTAAACGAAGTTTAAGAAATATGACAAAAATTGGTGAACGGAGCAAATTTCATATGGAAAAACCGAAATGAAACATCCTGCTAGATATCGTGAAAGCCTTTTTCAAAATCATGAAATAAATTCCTGTATATTTTGAAAGATCTGAGTACACCAGAAATTTAAAACCCTGTGAGAATAATCATACTCCGAATTCTTCCAGAACCCGACCTAGTACTATCAGAATGGCCCAGAATGTTTTAAAACCCTGAACAAGCTTTTACGAAAATCTTGGTTGGAATTTTCAGGATTTTACAAGTATCGTGTATACGATTCCTTCAGAATCTCACCCAATAATCATTCCGGAATCCTTTCTTGAAAACGTTGTTAATGCTTACCAGTATATAAAAACAAAACTGCTCAATACTTTATCATTTTTTCGCTTAAAATTCTGTCAAAATCCATGGTGTTATATGGTACCTTTCCCAGGATTTTACAAATTTACGTTTTAAATTTATTTTATTTATTTACTTCCAAAGTTTTGTGAAAATTTGAGCCTTGCTTTAGTGAAATTTTGTTTGAAAATTTATCCTTTTGACAATGAGTTATGCGCTCAGGCTTCATTCATTGAATGTTGAAAGAAGGCACGGTAGAAACATTTTTGTTGTAATCCCAATAATATCAATCTAATATTTGTGTTTCTTTCTCATAATGAACCTCAAGTCAGATTTATAAGTAGAACAATTTTAACATTTATAAAAACTGCAATCGGCAGTGCTTAAATCTAGCTGCAAAATGCCGATATTCTAAAATTAGGAACACAAATCATTCACAAAATAAACAATTACTGAGCTCAAATGTTAGCTTGAAACTAAATCGTTAATTAAAACGGTTAGTCTTGGTATGCTCTATTTAACTTCGGGTTGGTAGAATAGCCAACGATCCAAATATGAGAAGAATCTTCGAACCCTCCGCGGGCCGCACAAAATGAGGTCGCGGGCCGGATACGGATTGTAATTAAATGCTATATAGTTCATATGTTTATTAGAACACTGCCTCGGACAACGTTTATTATATCCGGAGGTAAACCGGAACCAAGTATTTCAAGAATCTGCATGATAATGCATGATTTTTAATATTGCTACTGAGCGGGCCTAGTGAACATTGAATTTGTGGATTTATAAGCTTCTGGAGCATGTTTATTTGGAGAATGATGGCAGGTATTAGATCTAGATAGCAGAACTCATAAATGCTTTACTCTCCGACTGCCTTTACTGCAGTGATAAAAATTTACACGTTCGATTTGTGTGTTTAAAATTATGGATCGATTCATGAATGTCCACATCGAATTGCTGTGATTTTTTTTTGCAAACTTCGTATGTGTTACACATTAAATTCCTTTGTTTTGGTTCATGGATTGATTCATCAACCGATAACAGTGATTCCCATTTATTTCCACATAAGTTTCCGAAGTTTCCCCTTTAGATTTGAATGCGTCAATCTATAGACGCATAGATCACCACCCACGGATTCAGTGTGTTTTACATATGGTTAGCTTATGTAATGATCATTATGTTTACGTTGGTCAAATAATCGATTTGCGTAATGAGTTTGTTATGATGAAATCGATGAGCTTTGCTATCGATTTCCATGTTCAAAACTTCTAAATTGTTTGTGATCAATCCATAGCGAACTAAACTGCGGTTGGACTTCGTGTCGAACAACAGTCATCATCATTATTTCGAAGAGAAGAAGTTAATTTTGAAGCTGAATGTGTTATATGATAAATTGTGATTTTTCTTTTATTAGTAAAATTGTCCGATATTTTTATTTTTTTAAAAGTATGAATATCTTTTACACCTCCATGTGTCTGATAAAAAGTCAACATTTTAGCCTGGAGTTGATGTAAAAAAAATACGTGCGACAAAAGTGATCATAGAAATGCCAAACAATTGGTATTGATATCAATCAGAGAGGATGCAAACCAGTTCTTTTCTTTCTCACTCGTTACTTTTGGTCCTTCTGCAGATTTTTTATGTATCCAAAAATTATTCAACATAATAATCTTTGAGGCCTTACATAAACAACGTCCACAATTTTTAAAGCTATATATTTTTATAGCTATTTTTTATAAAAATTTATTTTTTCCAAATTCCAATTTTCTTCAGATTCCTTTTCCACAAAAAAATGAACAAACTAAGAACGCTGGTTCATAATCTGTGACTGGTGTGTATATTTCCCACAATTTATTGATCAAGTACCTACCTTGATACCTTGATGGCTACAGCATAGCGTCACGCCATTGCCGGGCGTATTGTAGAGCTCCATCTTCGTCGGTCTTGGGCGAAACTTCTCCAGTTGCCCCGAACGTTTAGGGTCACCAGGTCCTCTTCCACTGCGTACAGCCAGCGTATTCGTGGTCTTCCCCGAAGCCGCCGACCTCTACCTGGTTCCCTGCTGAATATTATTTTCGCAATTCACTCTTCCGACATTCGCACTAAGTGACCAGCCCACTGAAGTCTGACGTATTTTACACGCTTGATAATATTCGCATCTTTCTACACTTGATACAACTCGTGATTCATGCGTCTGCGCCTCACACCATTTTCGAGTTTCCCACCGAGTATTGTCCGC
The DNA here is from genome assembly GCF_002204515.2 of Aedes aegypti. Classification (NCBI taxonomy): domain Eukaryota; kingdom Metazoa; phylum Arthropoda; class Insecta; order Diptera; family Culicidae; genus Aedes; species Aedes aegypti. The sequence continues at coordinate 149,519,544 of NC_035108.1, forward strand.
AGCACTTTACGCTCGAAAACACCGAGAGCTTTCCGGTCTGACTCTTTCAACGTCCACGCTTCGTGCCCGTAGAGAGCCACCGGAAGAATCAATGTTTTATACAGGGCAAATTTTGTTTCCGTTTGCAAGCTACGGGACCTAAGCTGGTTACGTAGTCCGTAAAAAGCCCTATTCGCAGCCGTAACACATCTTTTCACTTCGCGGGAAACGTCGTTGTTACATGTCACAAGTGTTCCAAGGTAAACAAATTCTTCAAACACATCCCCATCAAACACTACCTCAGCACCTACACCACCATGCCTGACTCTATCTCTACCTGCAACCATGTACTTCGTTTTGGTAGAATTAATGGTCAGGCCCTTTCTTGTAGATAGGGCGGATGAGGCCATCCAACCAACCGGTGGGCAATTCTTCGTCCTCCGATACTTTCAGCAGTACTCGGTGGATCGACTGGTAAAGCTGCTCGCTTCCGTGCTTGAGAAGCTCGACCGGCATCTCGTCCTTCCCAGCAGCCTTACAGTTCTTCAGCTCGCTGATAGCCATTTTAACTTCTCCTATGGTTGGTGGGTTCACAGCTTGATCGTCATCATCTATGTTCATCCTGTTTCTCGCTACATTTCCATTCTCACCGTTCAACAATTGCTGAAAGAGCTCCTTCCACCTGGCAGCCACCGCCGTTTTATCGGTCAGCAAATTCTCTTCTCGATCATTGCACATGGCGGGCACTGGTACGGTATTGTGCCGCGCACCATTGACCGTTGCATAGAACCTCCGCATTGTTCAAGTATTTTACTCAAAAATCTTAGTCAAATCCGTATAAATACGCATTTATCTCTTATAGCTATGTTATTGAATCTGTAAATGTTGTCTGGGGCTTAATCTCTCACAACAAATCTTTGAAACAACTTTAAAACGTCGTTTCTAGCTAAGCCTCAAACGTCGCCACACGGCTTACAAAGTTGGCTAAAAATACAGCCCAAATAGCTACAAAAAGAATTTAATAATATTGTTGATTCATAACGCGATCAAGAGCTTGTTTACTGAGATTAAAAGCCTTGAAATGGCAACACTATGTGTTGCTTATCAGCAAAAATGATTCTGTGATGTTTTGTGATAAGTTTGATAATTATTTTGTCTTCTAAAATCAGCTGATTCATAAACTGTGGGTGATTCAACACAACAACGAAAGCGTGGCGATTTTCTGTCGTTGTCGCTAAATAAAATTAGAAAGTAACTAACAACTCTAAATTGCTCCTTTTCACCAGTAATAGTGATGCCCCAACAAACATTTTTGCTGAATAAGAGTTGAACAAATCACTCTTAAGCTAATTTCAGTTTAATAAACTATTGTTCAGCTATTAATGTTACTTGGGGCGTTCCTATAATAGTGAGTCTCAATGGGAAAACAATGTAAACCACTATCATAAGAACAGAAGTTAGCAAATGCCACTATTCAATGAAACATGAACATGAAAAATTCCATCATTTTATCAATCTCAGATTATTTTTTACTTAAAAGACATTAGAAAAGCTTCCGAATGGCATATTCAATCAATATTTGTTTCTATTTTCTTCATATTTAATCCATGAAACAATTATTCTTCACCTTCACCTTAAAATTTTCTCGATATCAGTTAGTTTTGTTTATAATTATATATACAACAATATTCTACAAACTAAATATATTCCTCTTTTTTTCTCATCTTCAGAAATCACCTCAAACAGGGTTCGATACGAAGTAGGTACCTCTAAACTAGTCAGAGTTCTTTCGATGTCGCATGATATCTGCGAATCTTACCACTCAAACTTACTCATTGTGCAATTTCGTGCTTATGGCCATTAGCAACAAATTGTCGTCTATGTTTACTTTCGCAATTGGCGCTATCCCACCACGCATGTGCTTTTCGTGTGTCGTTCATCAAACTCTAGTGCCCGGCAAACGGTCTTATCTATTGTTTAGAACAGTGGTTCCCAACAATTTTGAGCTGCAAATCGCTTTGAAGTTCGATGAAATTACCGTGGCCCCCAAAAGATCCTTCGAAAAAATCCACTAATATTCTAAGCCAGAGTCTAACAACTGTCTTTCAAAGAGTGCGATTAGGAAACTTCAATAAGGAGCTTGTCCGCAATAAAATTCATAGGGCAAGAGCTCTCTCAACCAAAAACGCCACCATCAATTTGCCAAAGATGTTCCCATCCCGTGTAATATTAGAAACTTAATTACAGTTTTTTCAGTTGTAATCCAGCTTTTTACGAGCGCTAATGGCTTAAAAATCTCTTAAGCAGAACAAATAACGTAATAAACTACTCCCATTTGTTCTTCGATCTAGAAAAACGAAACAGATTCAAAATAACTTTGCTGATCCACTGAGAAGCCGTCACGGCCCCCTAGGGGTCCGTGTTCCACTGATTGGGAACCCCGGATTTAGAGTGTTCGAGTTGTTCGATTCACGACTTTCAAAAGGTTCATTGGACGGAAAGAATCGAACCTATACGCAATTAGTCGGCGGCTTTTGCAATGCGCACACGCGACGCGACGGTGGTCAGTAAGTCATGGTCACGTTTTGTTCCATGGGAATTTTGCTGTGTTGATATCTAGCTTGGATTTACATTTGGTGATAACATTATAATCGAATGAAAACGGGTTGGTGCCGATAAAGAAAGATAAAATCTATATCAATCAGGCGTGAAAAAAACATGAATTGCGATAGAATTCTCGAAATCTTCATTAAATAGCCGTATCACAGAAAAGTAAACAAGCTTTGATTATTCATTCTACGTGATTCGCAGAAGAAATTTTACAAGTAGTGTAACGTGGAGCAATATTTTGACCTTAGTGGTTATCTTTATTTGATTCGAATTAGTTTTTATCTTTATTTGATTCCAAGCAATGAAAAATCAATCGAAAATTGTCACGTCTAAAAACAATAAATAGTCATAGCTTTTCCAAATCTTAATCGATTTATATAATATTTGGAGTGAAAGTCTCTTATTTGTATAGCATATGAACCATCATGATATTTATACCTTTTGTTTCGAATTGAGCTAGAAATCTTAAACAAAAACTCTTGCCTCACTCGAACTTTTGCCCCACTTTAATCTAACACTCTAAATATCTCGATTTTTACTTTTGTTTCATTTGTATTTTTTTTTAATTAAGCTGATGATGTCAAACTAAGATTTATGCAAACCTGATAAATTTAAAAAAAAATCGTGTAAAAGTTCCATACGTCGATTTGAAAAAGTAATCAACAATTCAATGTTATAATCTCTGGCCGGAACAAAAGGATGACACTCTGCATTTAATCGTATCAGAATTGTTTATGAATCATGGGGAAACCCGAGTTTCTGATACCAGGAACAGATAATGATTGCAAATATTGTGTATATATATATGTGTACACTCATTTTCAGGTGGTAGGCTAAAAGTATAATGGTTCTAAATCGGGCTTTAGATATTTATAAAATAATTCATAACGTGATTTAATAAGTGTCGTCAGTTAGCCTAGTGGATCGATTTTTTTTATTTCCTGTGCATATAATGTACATATAATGTAGTGGTTTGACCACTTTTAATATGTACCCCTCTAATTTGCACATCGTTCAGATTCAAAATGGTTCCTGGTTTAGCTCATGGAACGGGGTAAATTGAAATGGGACGGTGTGGACCGGAACGCAGAATTAAAACAAACAGCCAAAAGGGTAACCAGAGACACGGTTCTAGGGTGACTAGATGTTCAAACTAAAAATGAACTCCGATGGTTTGCATGAGATACCGTTCAAATTAGCGCGGGTGCACGGTATTGTGCTCATTACACAATAAACAATTTTATGGAATGACAAAACTAAGAATATTCATCATATAACATCTAAAGAAATATCAAGGTGAGAAGTATGTTAGTTTTAATGGAAACGTAGAGCCAGATAGAAAAACCAGGAGACTTCATACATACTAAGCACGTCAATTACATGACTACCGTAAAATGGGGTGTTAAGGGATGAAAAAAAAAATCCACTTTAAATTCGAGCAACTTCTAGTATGCCAATAATTGAACAAAATACAGTCCTACCATTCTCCCGGCGTGTATATCAAAAGCCAATTACAATGAAGACGATCCTATGGCAGATTTCTGAGATAATCATAAAAATGTGTGATTTTTGACGAAAATGCAAAATGGGGTGTTAAGGAATTTGAGCTTTGTATATAAAACTATATTTTGCCAACAGCAAAAAAAATATTATTTTGGTCAACATCGTTGATGTGTCCCTTCAACTCTAATGGTCTTGTTAAACCTAAAGCTGATATTACTTCAATATAATTCAAGTTGGAACTCCTGAAAACGCTAATCATTTTATTTTAACTGCTAAATCTCTCATACCTATTGATTCTATTTTCAAGCAAGCTATCAGTGCATCGCACAATTGCCTTGAAAAGATTTTTATACTTATATGCAGTATTCGTATTCTAGAACAGTGCAGAGCAATCTTGTCATGACTTGTCAAAAGATGGATAATTTCAACAAGCTTTAAGTGTGAATAGGAAAAGTGTCAAATTTGCCTTTTAAATAAAGCACCATACCAAATAACGGATTTGCATGTAACACCCAGTGGCATGATCGGGAAAAATCCTAACAAAAAGTTTCCATTACAGAGCGGAATCGCTCACACTATACCGCACACCATATATTTTCCAAAAAAAAAAGCTCGGAAATAACCTTATACTATGATTGTAGGACCTAGGTAATACTTAAAAGAATTTGATGGAATATCGACCGTCTAGACTGATTTTGAGATTTATTGGCGTAATTTAGGTCAAACCTGTTTAGATGCGCTCGGGTGAAAGCTGTGTAAGTTTGTGCTCCGTTCAAATTAAAATTATGTGAGTTAAGTTATTATGTCGAAATTTATTTGTAATTGCAGTGTAATGTTGTTAGTCGTTCAATCAATGTGTGTCCAAACCCACTTGACTTGAAAACAAATCAATGATATAAGTTGTATTAATTAATGTTTCGGACTTGACCAGACAAATAGCATATATTTTTGTAAATTGTAGTTTGCGCTGAAGATGTGCAAATAAATGCTCGAAACTTCAGCTTTAATCAAAACCATTGTTTATTAATGTAACCCATGGACCGAAATTACGCCAATAAATCTCAAAACTTGAAAGATTTAATAGCTCCAAAACTATTTCAAATAAGATAATCATTCCTATATGCAATCTTTTCTCCAATGTGATGGAACAACTTATGAAAATATTATCATAAAAAACCATATTCACATTAATCAGTTTTTATTTAGATTTTCCTACCAATTTTACCAAATTTTGAAATAAGTCATTTTTGGAGATATTTAGTGACTTACTAAATAGATCCCTTAACTTTACATTGTAGTTCAACTTGACGGAACAACTCAAAACTATATTGAAATATATTATGGCATAAATTTAATGAGTTTAGTTATTTAGAAAAGTTAGAATAGATAATTCCTTAACACCCCACTTATTTTCAAAACGAGACTTTTTTCATAATCAAAATTGTGATGTTATTGAGCTATGAGATGGACCAGAAGCTCGGCCACTTCTCGGAGGAAGTGCCAAAGGTGGTATTTTATACGGATGTATGAATGTGCTTCGCTTAAGACAGGATAAAAAAAACCCAAACTGCCACTCTCAGCTATGAGGAGCTCAAAAGGATTATCTGTTTATCAGTGTTCAATGTATGGATATGAGTGATACTACCGGTTACTTCACGGTATGACTGGAGGAAATATTTGTGTTGGTACAAAGCTGTTAATCCCGGATGTCTTTTTAAAGCTGATTCATGCTGCGTTTCAATATCTGAAAAGGTTAATCTCGCCTCGATAATATTTCAAGTCGACATAAGGTGTCGTGCACAAATTACGTCACGCTCCGAGGGGTGAGGGGGTCAAGCCAAGCGTGACAAGCCTTACAAAAATTTCAGAAGACTCATACAAAAAAACGTGTGAAAGGGGAGGAGGGAAGGTGGTCAAAAAAGTTAAAATTCAGCGTGACATAATTTGTGTACCATCCCTAAGAATCATTCATACAGTTTTGAGAAAATGTTTAATAAATGAATCCTTTGTTAATGTTTCTTCGTTGCGCAAATTCTTGAAATTTTGCATGCAATCAGCTCGCGTTTGAGCATTATGGATTTTCAATTATTTTCACACAAAAAACATTATGGCAAAATGATACACCGTTTTATTCAATTACTTACGGCAATTTTGAACCAGTTTAAGATCGACACTCAATGAGTGTTTTGCGTGTTTAGTTTTGATTCGTCTTTACGTCGCTTAGTCTCTTTATATAACGGAGCGGTGTAAGTAGTAGTTAGGTTTCGAAAGTTGAAAATCGGGCTTACTTATCTTTTATAAACTTGGAAATGAATCGTTTTAAAATTAAAAACCTAATAGGTTCAGAGTGGAATGTGTAGAATTTTGTCTGTGGAAGACGATGAATTGATCATGTAAGGTAAAAAGGTGTAATACAGCCTCCCCCTTAAGGAAGAACTGTTCTATTGCAGTATCAAATGCATAACTTCTATGGATTTTATGTTAATGTTTTGTTTATATATTTGGTCAGGTATCTTCCAAAACGGGTTTTTAATTTTTCTGTAGGGAAACTAGGTGTAATACGCTCCTCTTCATTTTCACGGGAATAAGGCTTCTTTTACATGTAAATATGATTACATATCTTAAATATTCGCGAAATAATTATGTTAGGGGGAGATCCCCCAGTACCGGACACTTAAGCCTTTAAATTCATAATTTGAAAAATATTGATTTTATGTGTTCCTGTCACTCATTTATGATGAATGTTATCATTTTTATAGTGTACAAAAATAAATTTAAATATATAAATATGAATTTTGACAATGCATTTTGATGATGTATTTAAGTACCAAATTGATCGATCTTGAAAGGTGGCACCCAATACCGGACACAATCTGGAAATGACTCAAATTCTGTAAATTTGAACATCATTGAATGTTTTTACAATAGGAATAGTATATAATTGCCAATTCAAAGCATTTGCAACATTTACAAGAACAATTTGAGTTTTTCTTATTTTGCAAGATGTCCATCAAAAACCTGATTAGTGGCGCGGTTCGCGAAGCAGGTTAGTTGTGTTTGATCCTTTGCTCGCGTCACTTGCTCCTGCGGGGGCGGGTGATGTGAGCAGGATCAATCGTGTCGCGCGTCGCTCGCGTGGCATGATCTATTAGTGTCGCGGATCGCGAAGCAGGTTAGTTGTGTTTGATCCTTTGCTCGCGTCGCTTGCTCCTGCGGGGGCGGGTGATGTGAGCAGGATCAATCGTGTCGCGCGTCGCTCGCGTGGCATGATCTATTAGTGGCGCGGTTCGCGAAGCAGGTTAGTTGTGTTTGATCCTTGGCTCGCGTCGCTTGCTCCTGCGGGGGCGGGTGATGTGAGCAGGATCAATCGTGTCGCGCGTCGCTCGCGTGGCATGATCTATTAGTGTCGCGGTTCGAGAAGCAGGTTAGTTGTGTTCGATCCTTAGCTCGCGTCAAATAATTTATCATGGTCTAATCGCTTATCAAAGTGAATCCTGTGACCCAACGATCCTCCCCATTAACAAACATCCCTCCCAGTAACCTTTGTGGAGATGCAGAGGTAAACACGGTCTCCATATAGCAAAGGTTACACACTAACATTCCTTCCTCCAATCCCACCTGACTGCAAGGACGTGGCCGGCGCCGTTATTGACCCTGTATAAATAGAGGCACTGAATTATGCACACTGAAGAAGATTATGGCCTATCCCAGCCGAACTTCTAGTTGATTCTTTGTGCATTTTCACTGACTTCGGTCAATCACGGAATAGCAACCATTGATATGTGTAGTCAGTCTAAGCTAAGCTAAGCTAAGCTAAGCTAAGCAAGATGTCCATCAAAAACCTCTTTCATATATGATGAAAAATAGCACATTTTACGATGTTGTTCTGAATGTTCATTCTTCTTAATTTTATTGCATGTTTGATACCATGATCGACGGAATCCATGAAAAATGAATTATTATAATGAATGGTGCAATAATTACAAATAGTAGCGTAGCTAGGGGGGTGCGGTGGGTGCGGTCCGCACCGGGCCCCGAGCTTCTAGGGGCCCCAAAATTGCAGTACGGATATCTCATAGCATTAAAAGTTCGACATGGCTTTGAGAAACTGGCAATTGGTAAGATCCCAAAAAAAAAATGAGCATGACAAGCAGACTTGCATCTGCGATATTATCCCTGATTTTTAATATTTTAGAGATAGATTTAGAGTGAGTGGACTGAGGGCTTCGGGAGGAGCGTGACTGGGGGCCCCTAAAATGTGGGGTCCACAGTAACGGTCCTACCAGGGCCCTCAGCCCACCCTCAATCTATCCCACATTTTAAGAACCTCCACGAATATTTGTAGAGTAAAGTGGGGCAAAAGTTCGAGTGGGGTAAGAGTTTCTTTTAAATATTTCTAGCTCAATTCAAAACAAAATTTAGAAATGTCATGGTGATTCGAATACTATTCAAGTAAGAGACTTTAACTCAAAATATCATAAAAATCGATTGAGATTTGGAAAAGTTATGACTATTTGTTGTTTTTCGACGTAAATATTGTAATATTTGGTCAAACTTTCGATGCATAGAACCAAATGAAGATAAAATCTTTTTCAATATTTTATGTAAGGGAGTTTCTAGACCTATCATAAGGATGCTTTGACGTGTATTAGTTTTTGCATAAATGGTTGGAAACAATTTTTGGCCCATAGCGGGGCAAAAGTTCGACCCATGTATAAACCCACGGAAAAATTTTCAAATTGCCTAATATCTATATTTTATCTTCAAATTTAGCTAAATTTGCCTGATCGTGCGAAAAATGTCACTAAAATTTTACATTTCCACTTAGTTTTGCGAAAAACTGCTATTTTTTTGGGTGTATTTCAATTAACCCTGTTTTGGGCATTTTTTTTAATGAAAATTTAGTGTGTATTTTTCGGCAAACACAAATTTACGGCTGGTATAAAGTATGTCTGGCATAAAAGTATTGATATTTTGTGTTTTAGCCAGCGAACTTTTGCCCCACACTAGATTCGAACTTTTGCCCCACCGGTGGGGCAAAAGTTCGTTTAAGACAACCAATTTTGAAACTGTTATAACTAAAAATAGGTGAATATTTTGACAAAAGTTTGTTCAGCAAAATTAGAGCCAATATATTGAAGGTTCGCTGTATGGTATTTGTTTTGTTTAAAGAGCTATTATTTTCCTGGAAAATTCGATTATACCACTAAGGTCGAACTTTTGCCCCACCTTACTCTATTGTAAGTTATTTCCCTTGTTGTAGTTCAATCGATAGCACGTATGAGAAATACGAATCTTCTTATATCTAAACGGGGCCCTGATGTAGATACTTAAGAAGGCTCAAATACCTATGTTGAAGATGTTGAGTCTAATTACGGCTTTGAATTCTTAATTTTTTATATTTATATAATACTTCATGAATTCTTATTTCCAATCAAATCTACCCAAGTTTGTGGGCCTCCAGAAACTGGAGCATTGGTGAAATTTTAACCTGTGTACATTTACGATATTAACCATTCTCATTGTCACTCATTTTAGAAATTTGACAGATACCTTCTCAATACTATATACATGAGTTAAATGCTAAAGGTGTACATTTTGTTCAAATTTCAATGCTTGAGATATTCTCAAAAGTATGAATTTTGTAGAAAGAGTAACAAACGCCTTTAGGTCGACTATTTAGGCATATTTTGCAAATATTAATTTTCTTGTAAATCCGAGACCACTACGGATTGAGTGAAAAAATATTAAGGGCACAAACTTGAGTAAAACAGATAAAACACAAAAAGTTAATTTTACAAATTTTAATTTTTTTTTATTTTAAAAATTGAATGTATATGGAAATTTTTCAGATTTTATATTTTAAATCATCCAAAAATACCTACCAAAAATCATCCAAACTTATTCTCAAGTGACCTTGAATAACTCATCAGGGCATTTCAGAAAACATTTCTCCTGGTAATTTATAAAAAATTATGCCATGGATTTATTATTATTTTGTATTACGTTATCCAGAGATTGCTTTAAGATAACGTTAAAAAAAAACGAGAAAATATTTCCAATTATTTATTTTGGAATTCTTGCAGGATTTTTTGAAGAAATTCTATATTTCTTTGGAATAAATATAAGCAACAAATCCAGGGAACCTTTTCCAGCGCTTTCTTTAGAAACTGTACAGAATATTCTAAGCAATGCCAGTAGGATTCTTCTAATATTTTTTGAAAGAAATACACTATAATATTGCTAGTTATCTATCTGGCGTTCCTATATGGTTGTAAATTCATACAGAAATTTTTAATGAAATTGCCACAGAAAATACGAAATTTTATACTTGGACTTTCTCAAAGATCATTCAAGAACTCCTACAGAAATCATTCTAGGAATTTATCAAGGTGTTAACCACAAACTCCACTGAGGAGCCCTCTGAAAACCACTGGAAGGATTTCTTGGCGTACCGTTGGCCAAGAAACCCCGCCCAGTAAACATTTTAGTTGGTAGAACTTATGTAATACATCATTCTGTATGAATCAATTCAATCGTATAGAATGCACGAAAAGGGCTTCGTAGCCGAGTGGTTAGTGTTGCCAGGCAGTAATCGCTTCGTGTCATGGGGTGTGGGTTCGATTCCCGCTTCAGCCGTCGAAACTTTTCGTCGGAAATGTTTCTCGGTTGTGCCATTGGAGCATGCTTGTCCGTTGTCTAGTGTTAAAATACAGTCTGTGCAGCTAAATGGCTGAAGACGGTGTCCGCGTCTTTTTTTTTTTTTAAAAAAAGGGCTATATACCTACTAAAGTGGAGGCTACATGCGTACTTGGCACGACTTTTTCAGACTTTCTGCGGTCGATGCCAACAAACTTAGATGAAAATGAAACAAAAAGTTTCCAGCAGGCCTCGATCACAGAACCTGGTAAGTTTTGCTCAGTTATTGCGATTTCATATGATGCTTTCTGGTTTGATATACGATCTGTCAGTTTATATAACTTAAAGCGATTCTATGGTGCACTATTTACGACATGTTTTGCTGTGAACACAGATTGTCGTTTATTAATCGTATTGTGGATTTATATACAACTTGTGTTGACATTGATAACGCTCAATTTGGCATCTTGTGCGATTCTGATTTTGGACGCACGAATATGTGATTTTCGATGCACATTCTTATACGATACGTGGTTCACTGAACGTGTTTTTCCTAAGTATTCCTTTACCACTAGCTTCAGCGATTCTTTGTTTTATTTATTTCAAATATACTTTCTGAAATTTATTTGAGGATTTTTCTTCTGGTATTTATCTTAGACGTTTAAATTCCTCAGAAAATTTGAAATCCTTTTAGATACGTCCCTCATTTTTTTCCAGGGAACTCTTCATGGATTCACCCATTACTACAATGAGTTCTTCAAGTGATAAAAGCAGTAATATATCAATAAACTTCTAAGCGATTCTACCAGTTTCTTCTAGATTTTTTTATATATATTTTTACAAAACTTCTGTTATAATGAGTTTCGCAAAAATAAAAAAAGAATACATACATTTCTGGAATTTTGACAGAGTTCAAGGAAAATATTTTTACTTCAGAAGAATTCCTGCATATTTTTTAAAGGTATATTCCAAAATTTTATCTCAGGATACCTTTATGAGTTTCGCTGGGATTTCTCATAAAATAATATCAATAATAACATTAAACATTTCATCTTGATTGCTTCCTAGATCTGCATAAAAAACCACAAAAAAAAAAATTCAATTATTTTCGCAATACTAAAATAGAGCCGTTTCATCAGCTATTTTCCAGTGGATTGAGATATTTTCCCACAAGCCTTCAAAGCGTTCATCTAGGTATAACCGTAAACAAACTACTAAATACCGTACATCATACAGAAAGTTATCCAAGAATTCCATTCAATCCAAACATAAATTTATAGGAACTTCTGCAGCAATTGCTTCATAGATATTTTTTGATTTCACAAGACATAACATTAAAAACTACTTCCTGACGGACTTCCTGGCTAAGTCCTCGTATGAGTTAATTTTTACTAGCAGAATATATTTTGACCTTTAAATATTTTTATTTTTAATATTAAATGTTTTTGACAAAATGAAGTAGGTATGTGTAAGCCAATAAGACATATATACACTCTTAAAAATAATGAGATTTACGGGTGACGTAAACCTCATTGCAATTAATTATCATGTGACCTAAACTCAAATATAGCTAAATTTTACGTTTCAATTGATGTATTGGAAAATTTTAATGTCTTATAACCTACTTTTACATTATCATAAAAAATAAATGTCAGGGTAATAAATTCAAATATTTGAAGCCATGAAAGTTTGTCGTAACACTTAAATTTGAGTACCTAAGAACGTGAATTTACATGACTATCAACTTTGTTGACGGCGTCATACGAACCACCAGTTTGTTTTCGAACATGGCCGCGGTTAAACGTTCTCGGGAAAGCAAAAGTCATATATAAAAAAAATCATCATTATTCGTAAGAACTTGTGAAACTTCTGCAGAAAATCATTTGTAGTGAGAGTTGTGCTGATTTTGATACCGGTGAGCAAATGGTGTTCGCTAATTATTAGTGATTTATTGGGGTGAAAGATGTTTTTGTTTCCCTCTTAATTTCGCTTTGTGTGACACTAAAAGATGCTTCCCATTATGCCCTGTGATGATGGTTTTTAAAATGTGTTGTAGTGAAGCATCATAGTGAAGGTCTTGCATCCAACCAAACTAAATTACCAGCAGAATAAAAGTGCAGTGTTCTCCCCGAAGACGGCTTATACAAGAACATATTTTGCGCATGATAACCGCAGTTCCATCTAGATTCTAAAATAAATGAATGGGAGTGTTTCTAAACTGTTCTGTGGTCGAAAATATTAGTGCAGTTCTGCTAACACAGTTCGATGGCTTATATCGGATATTTCTTGGAGGCAGAAATCTCGTTGCTGGTAATTAATTGGTGAGTTTTTCTTTACTCTATTGGTACATTATAGTACATTATATATAAATGTGACAGGCATGCATTCATGAAAAAAGCCTCTAGAGAGATTACACGCCATGATGTAAAAGTTAGTCTTAAATCTTACTTTTATGTCACGGCGTGTATTTTTTTTTTTTTTTTGGTTTTTCTGTGTCATGTAATTTTAAGAACGGACGTAAAATAGTGTCAATTGGTTCGCTTCTTTTATGTGCATCTAAATGAATTTAATTTTACATGATATTTTCGAAGAGTGTAGCAAACCTCTATTTGAGGGGCCCCCAAATTTATTTCCACACCGGGCCGGGTGTACTTATTACAAAAACTTTTACCGGAAAACAAATGCTTATGAACCCTTTTAAGCTTAGCAGGTGGTGGAATTCTCCTTGGAAACATTTCTACAACGCCTCTACAGGACCTTTTTTATATGGGAGGGACATGTTTCCCGGGTTGTTTTGAAACGTAAACATTTGGACCGTTTACCAAAACATCTTGTACAGTTTTTTGAATCAACCTGGAAAAAAAAGTTGCGTGCAGAGCATGGCCGACCTTGACATAAAAAACTTTAGAATTGATACATTTGCTAACACCTTTTTGCCTTGGACGGTCCTAATCTCGACCTCAAAACAACCCGGGCAATATGTCCCTTGATCTACTGGTTGAGTGAAAAGAGCTTAGCCAGTAGGTATTTTTCGCATGACTGCAATTGAGAACAACTTCTACCTCATCAACTCAAAATTAGGTTAACGCACGAACGCCCTGAATTGAGTGGAATGAACTCACTTTTAGGTACTGCATTTTCTCCGTGCAGCAAATACTACCCTGAATTTTAAAAGACCGAAGTAAACTGTCAAAAACGCATGAACAACAATCAGACCTATTCCAAATCTTCAATCAAAAGCAAATGAACTTCTTCTTGTACGATTCGATTGGCTTGGTGATTGAGCTTAAGGACACAATTAAGAGTGACTCCCGGATTTTGACGGTCTCTACACCAACTAATGATGGTTGCTCATATTGATAATTTCAAACAATAGACTATCTTTTCCGCTTGAACATGATCACAGCAAAAGTTCAGTTCAGTTGGCTTTATTGCTAGGGGAACTGTGGGTAAAATGAACAGGGGGGGGGGGGGGTAATATGAACAGATTTGTGTTTTACAGTAATTATGATATAAATCTATGCAAAACATTGCACCATCAATAATCTTCAGACTAAGGAACTATTTCGACAACTCTAGCGCGATCTAGAACTGTCAAAAGCTTAAAAAGAACAAAAACAAAGTACGCCTCTCCGTTTTCTTATATGATGTAAATTTTCACTCCAGGAATTTAAGGTTTTTATTACTAAAACCATCAAAACTCTATTCAACTGCGTATCACATCATATCTTTAAAGTATTTATGATATGTAGACGGAAATTGAAAGTATTTTTATTTTCTAATTTATTAGAACACATGATTTGAAGATGTTGATTCTTTGGGGGTAAAATGAACCACTCGAGATGGGGGTAATATGAACACCATCGCAGGGTGAATACTACCGGATTTTATTTCAGATGCCGAGAGTTTTCCGGAGAAAATAAAAAGACATACATGGGCAGCCATCCAAATGGTCGCAGCTAAACGTTCCATCGATTCCAGATTGTCCGTGAGATATGCATTGAACATGTACTAGATGCCGAGCATCATGCGGCAACCCGCTCAATTTGAATGGTGTTCATTTTACCCCCACTACATGTTCATTTTATCCCCAGCATGTGTTCATATTACCCCCATTGTATGTTCATTTTACCCCCAAGTATATGTTCATATTACCCCCGTTACATGTTCATTTTACCCACATGTTTGGAACATTGACTCTGTGGAAAGAAATTTTCAAAATTATAATAATGTTGATAAAACTCTATTTCTATCACAATATTTCAACTTGTTACATTGCATAAACATTCTTCTTCAGTTATGAGCAATTGAAAAAGGATCTGACAGCTTCATAAGCAAAAAAACATGAAAATTGCTTAGGGTGTTCATTTTACCCCCAGTTCCCCTACTTGTCGTTTTCTTGGCAGAAACTCGGTTTGTAGATGAGCATAGTCTATAATTGATTTTATTGCGCTGAAAATCTTCAGTTGATCGACATGACTTTACTACACGCTAAGAAAATATAAAATACCATTCTAAAACCCTATTCGATCTATTAAATCATTGCGATGGTCTATATTGCTAAATGCAATTTTTTGATGGTTTTATATTGCTAATTGCATTTTCAAAAATTATTACTATAATACATAAAGCCGTAGCCCCTAAATTGCATTAAGCTAAGCATTTTTGTTAATGGAAAAAATAAACAGGAAAAATAATTATTATTTGCATTTATTTGTATAAACCATTTTACAGTTTGCCTTTCAAGATCCATTAAATTATTGCGACGGTTGTTAGTACGTATTCATGTCTTGTCCACCGTAGCTTGTCGCAACTGCAGCTTCAATCCCCCTCGCACGTTGATCTCCGCTCTTGCAAACTAACTCGTATCTGTTGGAGGGGGTTGAATCAATCTCAACAAAAGTTCTTCAATGAGCTGTCATTGATTGCTTTCATATAAAAGACATGACGTTCAAAACCAATAATATTTCGATTCATATTCTAATGATATACTGTACCTATTTAGTCAAAAGCTTAAAATCTTGTAGTATAATGGATAAAAAATAACAATTATCTTGAATTCAGATATCTCTGATACAGTCAACTCTCCACAACATTGAGTAAGGCAGATTTCGACACAATACAAAATTAATTGTAATATCACGTAATTTTAACTGCACATCAGTCCCGTCAAAAATATTATGCCAATTAAATCATTTGAACGTATGAAAACAGCCAACTGCTGCTGAATATTGAGTTCTAGCAATCGATAGAACCGGTTTCACAACTTGATAAAAAAATATGTAAAAGTCTGACAGGGATTTGAACCCCTGGTAGAGGGAGTGAGAGCTCACGACCATCTCACCACGCTGAACGAAGTAAGTTAAACTTGATACGAATTTTGTGTTACTACTCGAAATGGGTTTGCTCTACTTTTGCCTCTCTTGGTTGGTATAGAGTCTTCGATAAGCCGCCTAACCAGGGTTGCGTTACCTACATCGTGCTAGAGGGGCTGCCTCCTCGGTGCATTATCCGTTTGTTCTTTACATGATGTCCACGGTCATAGCCATCACAACCATCCACCTTTATCAGGGCTTTGGACCTGTAGCTCTGGTTCTTAATAGTTTCAAGCTCTTTTGGACATGCTACTATGGTGAGCCGTTATGCGCTAGCGGTGTTCGACTGGAGTGTGCCAATTACAAAGGAATTACCCTGCTGAATTCAGCGTACAATATTCTGTCGCGCATCCTGTTTAACAGACTAAGACCGCTTGAAGAGTCTTTCGTCGGCGAATACCAAGCTGGTTTTCGTGAGGGCCGTTCGACAACGGACCAGATGTTTAGCTTGCGAAGGATTCTAGATACGACTCAGTGAAAAGAAATGAGCTTTGGCAGATAATGTCTGAATATGGTTTTCCGGCGAAACTAATTATGCTGATACGTGCTACGCTGGATGTTTCGAAATCAAGAGTTCGGGTCGCAGACGAGGTGTCAACTTCGTTCTTGACGTTAGACGGGTTGAAGCAGGGAGACGCACTTTCGAATTTACTGTTCAACATTTCTTTCGAGGGTGCTATTAGGAGATTGGGCGTGCAGAGGAATGGCACTATTATCACAAGGTCGCACATGCTCCTTGGCTTTGCGGACGATATAGACCTAACTGGAATCGATCGCAGGTCAGTGGAAAAGGCCTTCGTACCTCTGAAGAGGGAGACAGCGAGAATAGGCCTGCCCATTAATTCTACCAAAACGAAGTACATGGTTGCAGGTAGAGATAGAGTCAGGCATGGTGGTGTAAGTGCTGAGGTAGTGTTTGATGGGGATGTGTTTGAAGTTGTTGAAGAATTTGTGACATGTGACAACGACGTTTCCCGCGAAGTGAAAAGACGTGTTGCGGCTGCGAATAGGGCTTTTTACGGACTACGTAACCAGCTTAGGTCCAGCAGCTTGCAAACGGAAACAAAATTCACCTTGTATAAAACATTGATTCTTCCGGTGGCTCTCTACGGGCACGAAGCGTGGACGTTGAAAGAGTCAGACCGGAAAGCTCTCGGTGTTTTTGAGCGTAAAGTGCTGCGGACAATACTCGGTGGGAAACTCGAAAATAGTGTGTTGCGCAGACGCATGAATCACGAGTTGTATCAAGTGTTCAAAGATGCGAATATTATCAAGCTTGTAAAATACGGCAGACTAAAGTGGGCTGGTCAATAAGTGCGAATGTCGGAAGAAAAAATTGCGAAAATAATATTCAGAAGGAAACCAGGTAGAGGTCGGCGGCATCGCGGAAGACCACGAATACGCTGGCTGTACGCAGTGGAAGAGAACCTGGTGACCCTAAATGTTCGGGGCAACTAGGAGAAGTTTCGCCCAAGACCGACGAAGATGGATCTCTACAATACGCCCGGCAATGGCGTGACGCTATGCTGTAGCCATCAAGGTATCAAGGTAGGTAAGAACTCGAAAAAAATTTCTTGGCTTTTTCATCGATCGAATCCGATTACGTTTTGAGTGGAATATTTCTGTAAAATGGATGTAATTGAATTCAATTACGTTCGGTTCTTAATACCTAGCCAAAAATTACGTCGGTCGTTATTATTATTATTTTTGCTATGAAGTTATAGAATACAAAACCAGTGCAAATGTTATCCAAGGGATCAACAAGGTAGCCATGTATATCAATAGAAATATCCAAAAAACTTTAAAAACTGGTATGGCATCGACAAGTTTTCGCAAAAATTTGCAACTCTTTGAGTAGATTAATAGTAAAAAGGTGTTTTTACCATTTATTGAATAGATATTAATTTTATCAAAGCAAACGAGAATCTCTTTTCCATACAACGCACACAAGTTATCAAAATTGTTTAAAATTAAAGATTTTAGTATTTCAATATCTAAAACTGACGTAGCCACGAAAGCTCTTGTATGTTATAAAGAAATGTTTGCATTGCAGCTAAACCTATTTATGCCGCAAAACTTTAATCATCAAAGCCAATGAATCCAAGATAAGTCTCCGAAGACACCATCCAACAATGGGAGATCAGGTGGTCATTTTTTCATATTACTAACAACATTAGTAACAAAAATCCAAAATTTGAAGATGCTACTTGATTCAGTTTCTGAGATATACAGTATCAAAGAAAAAAAAAATAGATGTAAAATTTATACTTTTCGACGAAAAAAAATCATCTGATTTATCAAACAATTACATTTTTTATTAAAGATGAATGGCATTGATGAAAAATATAATAGTTTGATAAATTAGAAGATTAAATAAAATACGTTTCCATAAGGATTTTTACATAAACTTTCTGCTGAACTATTAAAATAATGTCATATCACTTAGTTATATAAATTATAAAATTTGACTATTTCATCAAACTTGTTTGCAAGCTTACTAGCTTGTATGGCAATTGAATTGTTTAATTTGCTATAGAATTCAAACCTAATGTGTATAACAATACATATCAACAAAATTTCCAGGCTCAAAAGTTATTTTTTAGGGAATTATTGTATTTTAGATTTAGCGAACTCATATTTACTGGAGACACATAATTTGGTTCTTAAGCCACGCAAAAATGTCATTTTTGTTACGCTGTGTTAGCACTTCCACAGTTATTAACTGAGAAATTTATTTGCCAATTAATCATTGTTGTATACAGTATATTGTGTAAGCTATTGAGGGCTCGAGGAAATTTCCCGAGAAGATTCGTGACCAGTGAGTTTCCAACTCACCATCTTTTGCAAGTGTTTGCTGAATAGCTACGCATTTAACACAAAGGCTATTTGGGCCTCATAAGTTTTGACAACGCATGAATAAGGCAATGGAACTAGCCCTGGTCTTGAAAAATATTTTAGTTTATCATCGAAACCTACGTGAATTTTTTTGCTTATTCTTCCAAACATGAGAATTTCCATAAATTTCGAAAAACTAACTTTGTTTCTTAACGAACATCATACACTTAACCTATCTACTATACCACTTATATGTATGTAGGAATTCCATTTGTCGTCAGATTTTATTTTTTAATATGCATACTCAGGACCAATAGAAACCAAGCCTGGGAAATTAAATACTAATAGACTATAATATAAAATGTTGTAAATTCAATCTAATACCATCCAACATGCGATAAGAATCAATAGGAAATGTACGGTAATGTATCCACAATAGGGTATGGTATATAACTTGGACATGCATATAATTTGGGCAGGCTAGCCATTCTATGCTCATATGAGGAATATATGTACGGGAAATCATGTATTGCATTTTTAATACACTATGCTACTTAATACTGATGACCATTTTCAAAACAATTACAAATTAGCTTCAAAACTATCAACATTGTAAATTGTATCAATAGAACATCTGTGAAACCTACGAATGCAAGAGGAAGTGCATTTCAAGAACATACATTAAATGCAATAATAAAGCTCAGAATTGGCATTAATAAAAAGTTCAAAATTGGCAATATGATAAAATATATCTAAAATTTAAGCTAAGTTCATCTAAAATCTTAACATGAGTATATAGGGCATAAATCAGGTGATGTCCAAAATAGATTATGGTTTTTGTTCTGTTGATATAATTTGGCCATCTGATGAAATACACTGGAATGTCGTGTGCATGCATACTTGCAGGCGTTTTATCGTGAATCTGATGATATTTGCTTGCATTAAATGAAATGTATAACAGACAGGCCGCCAAAAAACGCTATTTTGGAAGCTACAGTTTGTAAGCTTTTTTTCCCCAGAAACTCAAAATACAATGAGACATTTTGCATATAAGTATCATTACGTAATAAAATGTTAGTATCTAATGCAGTTAATCGATCGCCATTTCCAGACATATCCTTAGCCTGTCCAAAATACATAATTTACCCTACTACAGCAACCAACCAAACAACTCTCAATTCGCAATAATTTTGCCTTCATAAAAAAAACAGGTAAACCTTTCCTCAGACGATTGACGTCACTAATATTGAGTTGTTATCATCGGAAGATAGCTTTTATCATGCAAAGCGTGCACATTGACGTACAGTGGCTAATATGCAGTAATCGTCTGATTGATTACTTAGCCTCGAAAACAAATCCCTGCCATCTGATTACCCCTTCCAAATGGGCTGTTTTGTTCATTCCGACTGGGAAAACTACCATCCTTATAGTTATTTTTTTCTGATTCCCAGTCATGATAGCATAATGCGCCGAGCACGCAATTTTGTACCATCGACAATTCCATAAACGAGTCATTAACATCCTCCGCAAATTAGCATCACGCGATTTGCAAAACAAACACGTTCTTCCCGCCAGAATGCGAATGTTCAACAAACAGTCGTCATCACAAGTCGTTTGTCTAAGCTCCTAGCTCAAGCATTGGAATAGAAATTAATTGCTGGCGGAACCTTGATAACCCTCCATCTGCCGGTGAGTCTGGGACGCGAAAATTTTGCAAAATAAAGCAACAAAAGTAAACACACACTAACCTTGTTTTATGGTGGGATCAGTAATAATGACTTGAAGGTTCACTTTGCAACAACGCGCTTATCAGTAGACAGTGTTCGACTCGGATGATGAGCGTGCCTCCATATTGGACCCCCAGCAGAGAACATCGGTGATGGATGTTTTTGTTTAAAATTGGCATAATTGTTTTCTTAATTGTCCATTACGTTCATTTGGGGCAGAGCCTGCCCTCAATTTTGCTACCATATACTTTCTATCATGTAAATTGCACTCGAATGGGATTGGATTTGAACCCATTATCACTGTTTTAGTAGTCACGCTGCTACACGTTTTGCCATAGAAGGTACGGCAGTGGCATGATCGCTTCCAGAAAGGGGCTTGACAACAGTTGATAGGGGAATATGGGAATGGGAAATGTCTATCAACAAGGGCAGTAAATATATACAGTTCAATGATAATATTATTGTATACATATCATCTAGTGCTAGAAGATTAACTGAAATGTTCCACAAAAGGTAATACAAATGATAACAAATAATAATTAATGATCATGGATGTTGTATTATTGCATCATTGTTCAATCCGAAAATCATCACCTTTCTTCCTCGTGTCTTGATAACAATATTAAGTTCATCCTCACGTGGTTCGTCAGTTTTAAAATTTGAAATGGTATAATTTTCTATTTTCAATTTTCAACAAATTCGATAACTGGCGTGAGTCGTTCTCTTTTTTTTTTGTTCTCTTTTTCGTAGGTTTTCATTTCATCAATAATTTAATATCTGAAGAATGAATAGTAAAAAACTTTTTAAAAAAGTTGCAAATTTTTGCGGAAACTTTTCAATACCCAGAATTATACATTATTTCATCTACCAAAATGCAAAGTTTATCGAATACATATATTGATATACAGTCAACTCTCCCTACCTCGATATCCCGTATCGTGACTTAGAATACTTAGTGACTTTTCCCACTGAGAAGACGTGTAACTTTTTCGTCAACCTTCACATCAATTTGTCCATTTAATCCAATTGCAAAGTATATGTAATGTTTAGCTTTTCGGTAGTTATTATATTTCAGTTTTAAATATAATATGCAATACATCTTTTGTCTTAAAACCGTTCTGGCAATGTTTTAGCAGAACATGTCAGTTTATCAAACGTAAACATCGTATTCATGATATATTCCTGCTTGTCAGGAAAGGGTGCTAAAAATTAGCGTTACACAGATTCACTCTAAAACAAGTCATTCGATTTCAAATCTTCTTTCACAGTCAAAAAATTTGACTCTTCAACTAATAAATAAAAATATTCTACATAGTCGTTAGTCTTAAAGGGGGTGTGGAAATATGTTTTCCAAAAATAACAGCGTTTTAATGGTTCAGAGCTCATATCTCAGCCATCAAATAAAAATATTATAATTTTATTCCACCATTAGAAACATTCAAGACCAGCATTGCAAAGAAAAATATCAAACCGAGTCGCAGCAAGGCAAATGGAGAATAAAGGGCTCTCATTTGAAATATTTACCAAACCTTTAAAACAATATTTCGGTGTCACTAAGCAATCAATTTTTGAATTTGTTTGACGATTCGACACTTCTAGTGTTGATCTTCAATAGAAAAATACTAAACATGGTCGTAGCTTGAGCTTGAGCTTGATTGGCCGCCCGTGGATGCTACTCCAGTATCGCCAGGTCAGCTGCACTTACACAAGGAATCAACCGAATGATTGCTTGGGACTAACAGACACCCTCAGTGTATAAATGCTGGTGATCTTCTATTTTTAGGCAACAATGGCGCCTGCCACGTCAGAATGTGGATGTCAATGTGGAGAAGGGGGAGGAAATGATGTTGCTCTTATACTGGCCTACGGTAGATCGTGGAGTCCGACTGCATCTACGCCAATTCTTGCGGGAATGTATGGATTGAGGGAAAGGCATGGCAGAGAGGATTGCTTTTGTGGTTGGCAGACTGCCTATGTATCAGGCGTGAGGAAAGGCATGCGCGTGAAAGAATGGAAGCGTTGAGAAACGATTTCTCGTCCGCCTCTGGTTCTAGCGTTTGCTATGAACGAAAAAATGCTCAAAATTACAAAAAAAATCACTTCTTTACAATGCATAAACCGATTGCTAAGAGTTATATCTTTCAGAGAAAAATAATATTCAACATAGTTGTAGTAAGGTATAAGGATTTTAAGGGGTATGATCTATTTCTTGGTCCCGTTTGTCTGTAAATCAAAATTCAATGTGATGACAGGTAGTTTTTTTCTTTATAAAATTGATTGTAGACGACAACAGAGATATGCATTTTTGAAAACACTCAACATTTATTTTACCTAAGAAACTGCTTAAAACCCTATTTCATGAGTCTGTTTGCGTGTAAATCAAAATTCGAAGCAATGACAAGTAGTTATTTACGGATTGAATTTGCTTATAGAAGTTAAGTGAACATGTTTGAGAAGAAATATACATTTTCTTATAGCACAAATTTACTAACCTAAGAAACTACAAAAAAAATCCGATTTCATGAGCTTGTAAGCCTGTAAATCTAAATTCAAAGCGATGGAACGTAGCTTTTTCTAAATGGTTGGTTGGTTTGACTTTCTTAACGAGATTTTTAGCCCTGGGCTAGTTCATCTCGGGACCAACGGCTTTACTTCCCTTCCGAAGGAAGTCGTCACTATAACTTTTTACGTCATAAGTGACTATGTCGGGGATGGGATTTGATCCCCGGCGTGAGAGGCGAGTGTTCTTTTTCTAAATAAATATACTAAAAGAAGTTAGGAGAACATGTGAAAGTAGAAATAGAAATTTATGATAACACACAACATTTATTTACTCAAGAAACTACGTAAAACGCTAATGCTTGAACTTAAATGCTTGTGAAGAAAAATTAAAAGCAATAGTATATTATATATTTCAACATTAAATTGTTACAAACACATATATTGAGAAGTGATACAAATTGTTGATTATACTCAAAATTTATTTTACCCAAGAAACTGCGCAAAACCCTGTTAAATAAATATTTATATTTGTTAAGATGTATTCATAGCGATGATATATTGTTTTTTTTTCAATATCAAGTTGAGTTAACACATAAAATAGGTAATAGAAAGTTTGGAATTAATTGTAGAAGCCATGTGAACATATTTGAGTAGAAATAAAATGTTTGATTACACTAAAAAAATATTGTAAAAAATACATATAATCACTTTAGAGTTTGATTTAGAGGATATTTAAAAAATGGGATTATTTATAGTTTGTTCTTAAAGTATAAGAAATTTCTAGATCAGTAAAAAATTATAGTCTAAACTCAAATATGTTAATTTACTTCTACTATTACATTTCAAACGAAAAAAAAAACGCTTTAAATTATGATTTACATGCAAAAAGGGTCATTTGGAGGGTTTTTCTTAGTTTCTTATGTGAAATAAATTTTGAGTGTAATAAAAAATTTCCAATACTTTTTTAAACATATATACTTTACTTCTACAACCAATTTAAAATTGAAAAAAAAAACCACTAGCAATCGCGTTGAGTATTTATTTACAAGCATATATGTTTATACAATAGGGTTTTACGTAGTCTCTTATAGAAAATAAATTTTGAGTGTAATCAGAAAACTCTATATCCACTTAAATATACTCACCCAACTTCTTTAAGCAACTTCATGCCAGAAAAGCTACGTGTCATCACTTTTAATTTTGATTAACAGGTAACCTAGCTCATGAGATAGGGTTTTTCGTAGTTTCTTTGGTTAAATTTAAGTGGTACTTCTCAAACAAGTTCATTTAACTTCTTGTCGTTCCATAGAATTTCGATTTCCAGCCGAACAGGCTAATGAAATAGGGGTTTTGATGTTTCTTAGGTAATATAAATTTTGAGTGTGATCACAATTTTTCATTTCTACTCAATAATGTTCACTTGACATCTGCAATCGAAGTAATGTCAAAAAAAAAACTACATATCATTGCCTTGGATTTTGATTAAGAGACATAAAGTTTAAAAAAAACGTTTTTTTTTTCTTAATTTTTTTAGAGTATAATAAATTTTAAGTGCATTAAAAAGTAACCTAAGCATGTTAATAAGTAAATTTTTTAACGAAAAAATTTAAGATCATCGCCTTCAATAATGATTTGCAGGCTAACATGCTGCTCGAAGAATTTTCCTTGTTTCCCATGTGAAATAAATTTCGAGTGTAAAGAAAAATTTTCATTACTTCAAACAACATGTTAACTTAACTTCTACGATCAATTTGAAGTTGGAAACGAAAATACAATTTTGCTTTGATTATTTCTTTACAAGCATATATGTTAATTGGACTAGGTTTCACGTAGTATTTCGGGTAAAAACAATTATATTGTAACAAAAAAATTGTTTTACTTCTTTAACATGTCACTTCACTTCTACTATCAATTTAATGTTGATAAAGTGACATATTATTGATTTTAATTTTTATTTACAAGCATATATGTTTACTAAACAGGGTTTACATTGATTTTTGGGTAAAATAAATTTTGAGTGTGATCAGAAACATGTTTATCTAACTTCTATACTGCCCATAAAAGCATAACTGTCCCATATTGATTTTCGAACCAACACCGTTTTTCATCGCAACATTCATGTTTTATTATACACTTCACTAGGCATATGAAAACTTATACACTTTGTTTGAAAGTGTTGTGGAAAAATATGAAGTTGGTGCAGTCCCATTTTGAAAAAAAAAGGCATAACAGTTTCTATTTGAACTTTGAACCCCAAAAGCAACCGCAAAACTGGAATTATGTTCAACTTTATATTTTTTACTGATCAATATTAGCAAAATGAGTATTCTGTGCGTTGGAGCTTAATGAATATTGCATTCAAAAATTTATTAGAACATTATATTCATTTGTATGAAAATACAAACTTCAAACTTTGAGCGCTGTTTTCTCAATGCCTACCAATTCCATATGGGACAGTTATGCCTTTATAGGCAGTATAAGCAAATTTATTCCGAATAATCAACATGTCATAACTCTTAATTTTGATTTTCAGGTAAACATGCTTATGAGATAGGGTTTCTAGTAGTTTCTTAGGTTACATAAATTTGTAAAAATGAAAATGTATATTTCTTCTCGAACGTGTTCACTTAACTTCTATAAGTAAGTTCATGCCGAAAAAACTACTTGTCATTGCGTTGGATTTCAAATTATTGGCAAACAGACTCATGAAATAGGGGTTTTAGCAGTTTTTTAGGTAAAATAAATTTTGAGTGAAGTTTCTGTTCTTATTCAAGTAGCTTTACTTGGCTTCTACAATTAATTTTACGTCAAAAAACTATATGTAATTTCAAGCCACAGACAAACAGGAGAAAAAAGGGTTTTCAGGTGAAATTTATTTTGAGTGTTTCCAAAAATGTATGTCTCTATTCAAATTTAATAACTTGACTTCTGAAATCAATTTTATGGAGATGTGTTAATTTAAACCAATTTTTAACACGATTTTTACTTTAATTTTTTTGCTGGGAGTGAAAGGATGGTGTTTTAGCAAATTTGGATGTGAAGGATTAATCACTAGAATGACCTAGTGTCGGAGATAGGTGGACTATTATTTGATTTTTTTTAAAGCGCCACCACAGACAAACAGACGTCACACTCATCATTGTCCATCAACTACCTTTTTAATGGTCGATTTGAATTTATTGTAGGTGATCAATCCACCACCCGGCAGCGCTCGCATTATTTTTGGCGCGCGTTTGGAGTTTACACATTAACGCCATGTGTTGACCCATCGGCCAAACACACAGATTTTAGCATTGGGCGTACACGTTCTCTCGACTATGATTTTGACCGTGATTTGTTTTTAATGTTACGTCTGGCGCTACCTTCAATGGAATGATAAAGGATACCAACATACAATTTGTTCATAAAAATGAGAATTTTTGTTAAATAATGCTTAACTTTGACGAACAAGTTTTCTTATGTTTATGTAAAACCTATTGAGTTCTTCAATCAAAAGCGTTTTGTAAGACAACACAATGTTCACAACATTGTAGAAAAATAGTTGAACGATGCACAGAAAACCGATTATGGTTTTATCTATAAATAAAAAAAAATAGCAAAAACAAAGTTTCCACTTTATAAAATGAACAGTCCTGAAAGTATCGAACTGATTGCACATTTCGATGCAATTATCAATGATTATATCTTTGGAAGAAAGCACGCATTCCGGAAAAAAGCCCTTTCTTTAAAGTGACCAGACGTCCCGGATTGTGCGGGACAGTCCCGGATTTGAGCAACCTGTCCCGCATCACCAAGCGTCCCGGAAAACGTCCCGGATTGTGGGGATTACACAAAAACATTGTACTTGAAACTTGAACAATGAAGTGTTCTTAATTGTTACATAAATCATCTATCACACATTGGTCGGCTTTCTCCACGGAAAAAGAAGCTAAATTTGAACAGGACTTTGTTCTTACTTTTACAAAGTTCGTGCTGATTTTTTTTTGCAAAATATTATTGGAATCTTAACCTAATCCTATTCGCACTCAAAATTAATTAAAATATCTGATTTATGATCTAAATTTTTTGAATCTACAAATATTCCTATTATCATAATCCCAACAAAAATAGGGTAAAATGTGAAATTTTCACAAAATTCACAAGACTTTTTCACAATATTTCAGCCGGAGTCTTGACAAAATACTAATAACTATATTTTCAGCTCATGATGTGGTTCAGAATTTTTTCATGACACTGTTAAGAAACCCTTTTATGCTTTTGTTTTAGAATCTACTTTTCATTTCCAATTGTTCCAATTGTTTTCAAAATGGTTTTTCTATTCCTGCAATGATTTTGATCGCAATGAAGTCTGAATTCTTGGGATTTTGTTTAGTAAATTAAATCACCGTGTCTACTCATAATTCTTCTAGATTTTTTCTTGGATTATATTCAGTCTAAAATACTAACAAGAATTCAGTTCGAAACACCATACATTTTTGCTTCAATGTCTCTTAAACTGGTATGTGAGGCTTACAAAATTCTGATCGCAACACATTGAAAATTCTGGTTCAAAAATATCACGTGATCCAGACCTAAATTTAATCTTATTTTGTATTTTTTTATCTATTAAATATTCAATATTAACTCTTTCAAAACAGATTATGGAAATCCAACTAAATATTAGAAAACACATTTGAAATTTTGAGCAAAAGTGCGAATTAGAAAATGCCTGTTTAATTAAAAACTTCATAAAAAATAGCTTAAAAATCCAAATTTAATTATTTTATTACTTTGAAAATACTAATAAGAATGTGTATACAGTGTTCTTTTGATTTTGGAACTGTTAATCTCATTGTTTCTGTGGGCTCTTTTGAGACATACCTCGTTCAAAATAGGCAAATTCAATTCGTGGTCATTATTACGGTGAAAAAAGTTTTAATGGAATCAACCGTTCGATTTTGGCACGTTTCAACTCAGGGAACATGAAAATTTTTATCATGTTGGTAAAATCGAACCGACATTGTACTTTTTAGTATTTCTTGCAATAATTTTCATAAGTTTACTATTTTTGTCCCGCATTGAAGCCAATCACATCTGGTCACTTTACCTTTCTTCCATATCGCCACGTTTAGCGACAGTTTTAAATCCCGCTTTTTCGGGAGGAAGTTGTGAATTCAAAGATTCGCCATTTCTCTTTGTGCGTTGTTGCAACAATGTTGAGTGAATTAACGAATGAAGACGAGACCTTCTAAGAGGTGTTTTTTTTTCGAGACGGTGTCCAAGAAGGATTACCACAGCTAGCTTTCACGGGTCCACAAAAAAAATCAAAGGCACGGATCCAATGAAGTAGAGTAAGTCACCAATTGTGGAACTGTCTAATTCCTTGAAAAAAAAATTAACTACCCGTACTTATCGCATGGGATGTCCAACAGTAAGCGAGAAATAAGATCATTTAACATTTGTTGACTCACTCTTATATCTTAACTTTGAAAAGCTTGTCTCTGTTTTCATTCAGATACGCTCAAACTTTAGAAGAAAACTTAAAACTTGAAATAAACATCTATATAAATCACTTCGATTGAATTATGTACAGTATTGGACAAAATAAAGTACGCATTGGTCGCATATCATGTTAAAAATCAAGCTAGAAAGCATGGGTTTTTATTCCTTATTCCCCAATTGACCTGACATTTTCAGTTAAGCTTAACAATACCTTGAATTATCTAACATAATAATATCGAAATGAGGGAAATGTTTTGGTATACTCAGCTAAAAATCAACAAAAAATGTCACTTACACCCCTTTGCTTTTGGATGACTCAATTGTATTTCAGTCTATGCTTCTAGTAAAAATTCCAATACAGGTCGGACCCGATTATCCGGAGTATCGTTTTTTTTTTTCACTCCGGATAATCCAATCACTGAGCAAAAATATGGAAATCTTCGATTAAAGAACTTAAATATTATGTTTTTTCATGGTTTTACCTATATGATGCGGTGGCGTAGCCAGAAATTATTTCTAGGAACAGTAGCGGTCTTTACAAGAAAAAAATTTGATCAGCATACACAAAACGAAACACTTTTTCAAATCCCCCTTTTCTTTAATACGTTCAAAACTGCAAAGCCATTCATATTGAATATTGCAATACCAAATTATCTCAGATTTATGCATAAAAATTGAAAAACAAGAACAAGAAAAATTGGAAAACAAGAATATAAATTCCGGATAATCGAGTCTCCGGATAATTGAGTCCGACTTGTGTTTAAAAAAAGGTCGTGTAAATGCACTGCACAATAGGAATTGGAATAAAAAGTACAGCAGAATATGGAAACATCATATTTTAGGTACAATTCCAAATGTGTAGTACACTGATAGGTGTACTAAGTAAATATTTTCAACTAACCCATTACTTACTATTCAATCATTCAATAAAATTAATATGAAAAAATGGATTAATAATTCAACGAATCGTGCTTATCTTAAATTTCTTTCAATTTTTAATAATCGGGGGATCGTTGATCGAGGAGGCCAGAGTATTTGCCCCCCTTTGCCTTCTCTCTCTAATCTGAGCCTGCAAATGCGCGTTGTAGACCAAAAAAGATTTTTAAGCCATCCTATTGAACAACTTATTCATATGATATGCTATGTCATCTGAAATGTGCTTGAATACTTCACTTCAATACATTTGCGCAATCGCACAAAAACTGATCCCATAACATATTTAAAGTATAAACAAATATTTGCTTTCCAAACATTGATCCAGCATCATCGCCAGGTGATATTGTGCTATGTCATCCAGAGTGCGCGCCATGGCGTCATTCTCCTCGAAAGTGTCCAAACAAACTTCCCAGAATGCCATCATCATCATCCATAATCATCATCATCATCATGTGTGCTACTTCCGTTTCAAGTATTACCGACTACTGCTTCCAAAGGGATGATCATACGAATGTTTGTGGCGTGCTTTTTCCTCTTCCTCTACAAACACTTGTCGATATACGTCATAACTTTCAAATACTTACTGCCACCCTTGGCTCATAAACCTGAAGATCGTTGGTTTTTTTGTTGCGCCGCCGCGCCGCCCCTCTAGAGGTCAACAATGGACTCGCGTGGAGGTAAACGCTGCTGACGTCAATGATACCCACGGGAGGGAGCACAGCATCCCGGTTCCTTTGCACTTGACTAGGATAAGTACGTGTAATTGTCCAAAAAAAATTGATAAATTTTAGTTTTTTGCGCCATTTCCCCTTTTGAACTTCAAGTTGAACAAAAACTGAGAAAATATCTCCGTCGGGGTAGTATCGACATGGTGGTAGAACATAACAGGTTTGCTTGTGCTTTGTGTTTGCTTTTCGTTATGCGTTATGGATTAGCTTTTTTGTGCTTGAAAGCATTTTTTGCAAGTCATCATTACAAGACGTTTGATACCGAGAGAATCGCGAAATTTATTGCGGCATTCTGCTGTGTAACAAATTACTAGTTGCTTGTCGACTTTGCTTTTGGATTAACCGAAATTACCCAGACACACCGTATCTTAAAATTTGAGAAATGCAAAGTTGCTTAAATTCTAATATGTTTATTTGCATAAAGCATCTAAAATTCAAGATGACTTCGTGAGAGCAAACTGGAATTTTAACACGAACGGTTGGGAGGAATACAAATGCGGAAATTTTAAGTATTCTAGTAGGACGAAAAAAAAAGGTTGCTAAAAAAGATTCCAGTCATCTCTCGATTGAGATAAAATTCTTCAATTTTTATTTAAGCCCCTCAACTTAGAAGCAGAGAGGTGTGAAAAAATATGGGGTGACAAAAATCTGGTTTTGAGGAAATCGACTCTAAAGCTTGTTCAGCAATTTTTCATTCCACACTAATTATATGAGAGCCAACAAAACAAGCCTATCTCCTGCGAATTATATTTATTCTGTTTCAAGGAAAAATCACCTAAAATACCGTTGGAACTTGGAAACAGAAGTATATTTCATTATACTCAACACAAATCCAACCAAAATGGTACTTACACCATTTGGGCCCCTCATTTGAGTCCGCTTAAATATGATCAAGTATCAGCACTGCCTTATTTATTATAAAAGATTATAAGGTAAAATGATCCATTTTTCAATTACTTTGCATATCAGCTTACTTTTCATAACAACATAACATGAACAAAATGCAACAAAACTACGTAATGATCTCGGATGAACACTCCTGTCCGCACGCTATGTCTGAACCAGCAGATAATAAAAATCGAATGTACCTCGGATGTTTTATCACTAAACTGCCCATGTTTGCATAGTCGACGTAAGCGCCTTTGACATTTTCAGCATTCTAACCACCTTATTGAGCATAAGATGGCAAACACTATGATTCAATATCGTTGGGGCTTTTGTTCTAACCCTCATCTAGATACCTACGGGGAAAAAATCTTAACGTATTTAAATGACAAACATATGCTGAAAACGTCAGTGGCGCTTACGTCGACTATGCAAATCTTCTTCTTGGCATTAACATCCCTACTGGGACAGAGCCGGCTTCTCAGCTTAGTGTTCCTATGAGCATTTCCACAGTTATTAACTGAGAGCTTTCTTTGCGAAAGTTGCCATTTTCGCATTCGTATATCGTGTGGCAGGGAAGTCAAGGAAATTTCTATTACGAAAAGATCCTGGGCCAACCGGGAATCCAACCCAGACTCCTTCAGCATGGCTTTGCTTTGTAGCCGTGGACGCTAACCATTCGGCTAAGGAAGGCCCCAATATAATGCAAATATGGGCAGTAAAGTTGAGTATTTAGGTTATTTTTTCATAATCGGAAGGTTTTAAAATATTTCATCGGAAATCTGTTTTTCTCACTTTTTAGCAATTTTGCATACTCCCATGAAAATCACTTTTTCCTACTTATTTCAGCCTATACAATATGGAGTAGTGTGTGGTCTTTCGATTCCATAGCATGCTCTTGCAGGGCGAGAGATCGAATCAAGACCAATTGTTTTCGGTCCGCGTGGCGCGAGTGCGAAAAGAGGTTCGCGTTAGTAGTGTGTGGTCTTTCGATTCCATAGCATGCTCTTGCAGGGCGAGCGATGGAATCAAGACCAATTGTTTTCGGTCCGCGTGGCGCGAGTGCGAAAAGAGATTCGCGTTTGTAGTGTGTGGTCTTTCGATTCCATAGCATGCTCTTGCAGGGCGAGCGATGGAATCAAGACCAATTGTTTTCGGTCCGCGTGGCGCGAGTGCGAAAAGAGGTTTGCGTTAGTAGTGTGTGGTCTTTCGATTCCATAGCATGCTCTTGCAGGGCGAGCGATGGAATCAAGACCAATTGTTTTCGGTCCGCGTGGCGCGAGTGCGAAAAGAGATTCGCGTTTGTAATGTGTGGTCTTCCGATTCCATGGCATGGAGTTGTGTTTGATCTTCCGACCTTGACGCTTGCTCTTGCGGGGGCCGGCGATGAGGGCAGGATCAAACATGTCGCGCGTCGATCGAGTAAAGTGAAAAAGTGCCGCTTTTGATTAGTTCTTTTTGATCTTCCGACGTTGACGCTTGCTCCTGGGCAGTGCGTCAAGAAAGCCCGAGCAGTCGTCAGTTGTTTTCCCTCACGGGTTGCACGCCTATTTTCTCTGAGTGCTTTTATATAGCCTATTAAACGAGTGAAGTTCAAAGAGGATTGTTGCTGCTCAAGGATGACGGATCAATTGGTGAGCTCGTTTTATGCTACTGTTTCTAATCTATAAAATATGTATGATTGCACCCTTAATCGTTACAACGGTGAGACGTAAATATGATTTTTCAAAAAAATATGAATGGTTCGTCACTGTGAGTGTCGACATAAACTCTGATTCATAAATTATTTATGTCTAATTTTTTTTTTTCAAAACACTTTCTTCTTTTTACCTTTATTTTTGTAATTAAAAAAAAAACTTTGAATGGTTCGACACTTCAAGTGTAGACTTCCAAAAGGTTCACTTTATTCAACAAACTTTGAAACGTTCGTCACATCAAGTGTCGGCATATTTTTTCTCTACATAGATGTTGTTCATATCAAATGAAAATATTATATTTACATATAAGCATGTTTATATCTCACAAATAATTATTTATCATGGTCTAATCGCTTATCAAAGTGAATCCTGTGACCCAACGATCCTTCCCATTAACAAACATCCCTCCCAGTAACCTTTGTGGAGATGCAGAGGCAAACACGGTCTCCAAATAGCAAAGGTTACACACTAACATTCCTTCCCCCAATCCCACCTGACTGCAAGGACGTGGCCGGCGCCGTTATTGACCATGTATAAATAGAGGCACTGAATTATGCACACTGAAGAAGATTATGGCCAATCCCAGCCGAACTTCTAGTTGATTCTTTGTGCATTTTCACTGACTTTGGTCAATCACGGAATAGCAACCATTGATATGTGTAGTCAGTCTAAGCTAAGCTAAGCTAAGCTTATTTCAGCCTATACAATATGTGTGGAAAAAATTTCAACTTTTGTCTCAAGATGGTAGAAGTTTTAAAAAATACGTCAACATTCATAATGTCGAACAATTCAAAAGATATTTTTGATAATGTCAGAAAGAGAAACATAAATATATGTATATTTAAATTGTATAAAACAGGCATAATGCCGACACTTGTAGTGACGAACCATACAAAGTTTGTTTAAATATTGCATAAAAGTAACGCTTTCATGAAAAAATATGTATCTTTAGCATGAAACGAGCTCATCGGTTGGTAGTCCATCCTCGACTGATCACTCACACAGCGCGAACAGCACAACTTCTCGGTGACCCGAAAACGAACCGTATTGCTTGGGCTTTCCAAAGCACTCCCAAACAGTGTTGATAGACTCACACTCAAAATCTCAATCAATACGCTCTCCCGTGAGAGCAAACTCATTAGAGATCTGCTTCGCAAATCT
The DNA here is from genome assembly GCF_002204515.2 of Aedes aegypti. Lineage (NCBI taxonomy): Eukaryota > Metazoa > Arthropoda > Insecta > Diptera > Culicidae > Aedes > Aedes aegypti. Next base: position 149,553,602 of record NC_035108.1, read on the forward strand.
CACGCTTGAAATTTTGATGCAAAATCAACTCAATCAACTCAAACGAAAAAAATGATTCAATCGCAAAACCCGGCAAAAACTCGTGAAATCCGTGTGTTGTTGTTTACGTTAGAAAGGATTAACATAATTTTACCAGACTAACAAGAAATTATTGCAGTGTGTGAGTAAACTGTGGAAATACGAGACAATGAGTTAAAAAGGAGAGCCAACTCATCCATGATTTTTTGACTGCTGAGTTGCATGATTAACAACTCACGCATGAAAAATCTCAAGCGTGAGTTGTGAGAAATTGAGTTTTTCACAACACTGCTCCCAAGGCCTTTTTATGGAATTTGCCCACGAGGTCTTCCAAAGTTTCTCTAGAGATTCTTTTAAGATTTACTCCTTTAATCTGTCCAGAGATTCCTAAAGAGGATCGTTCAGGGATTTCTCCTGAAAGTTTTTGAGGGATTCCCTCAGGAATTTCTTTAAAATTCACTTCAAAGATATTTCGAGGAATTTTTTGAAGATTGTTTTGCCAGGAAATAAGAGATATTTTTTCGAGAACGTATTCTAGTAATTCCTTCCAGGCTTTCTTTAAAAAATCACCAAGAAATAATTTAGATATTTTCCAAAGATTCATTCATGGATTCTTCCGAAAATTCCCACTCAGATGCCTTAAGGGATTCACCAAGGTTTCCTCCAGGAATTCTTCATGCAGATGTCTCCAGGGATTCCTCCACAAATCTTTCAGAGATTTCTCATGGAATTTCTCAAGGGAAAATTCACCACAAAACGATTCAAAGATTGTTTCGAAAATTTCTTCATAAAAGATTTCATCAAGATAAAATGTAGCTATTTCCCAGAATTTTCTCAACGGATTTTTCCAGAGACTCCTCCAGAGATTTCTCTCCTCCAGAGTTCCTCTAAGAGTTCATTCAAGAATTCCATCTGCAAATTCTCTATTTTGCAATTTCTCGAAATTCCTCCAGGAATTTGTCCAATGATTTCCTGAGGAATTCCTCCAAGAGCTCCTTCACAGATTTCTAAACATATTTCTCTAGTAATATTTCCTAAGGTAATAATACAGAGACATTTTTGGAAATTTCTCCAGAGACTACAGTCGTTCTCAAAGGATTTTCTCAAAATATTTCTCCAAGAAATATTTCAGATATTTTCCAGAAATTCCTCTAAAGAAACCTTCTGTAATTTTTAAAAAGATTTTGTCAAAGAACTCTCAAAGGGATTCCTCCACTTCCTTCCAAAACTCTCACAAGTATTTCTCGAAATAATTCAGATATTTCGGTAACTCATTCGAAGATTTCATCTAAACAGATATCTGAATTTATCTTCTAGAAATTTTTTCAAGGACTCCTCCAGACATTCCTCCGGGCTTCTTTCAGAGTCCCATAAGGGATTCTGTATTTTTTATACGAAGTCCTCCATGCATATTTTTAGGAATTCGTCTTAGGATTTGCTCAGAAATTGCTCCAAAAACTCCTTCAGGTAGTTCTCAATGAGTTTCTTATCAACAGGAAATGATTCAATGATTTTTCGAAAACTCGTCCAGAGAATGCAGAAAATCCTTCAGAGAATTTCTTCAAAAATTTCACCATGAAATATTTCAGTAGTTCCTCCATAGATATCATCTTGATATCTTCCAAAAATTTCTTCAAGGCATTCTCCAGAGGCTCTTCCAGGGGTTCCTCCAAGAATTCTATGGATTTTTTCCAGGGCTTCCTTCAAAAATTTCTGGAATGATTTTACCTTTTTCTTCTACTTATTCCTGAATTCCACTTAAATCTGCCAAAGAATTCATTTAGTAATTTATTTAATAGAACCTTAGGACAGTGTTTGATTTCTGAAAATCGCTGGAAATTGCTGGAGATATTCCGGAGGAATTGTTGAGGGCATCTAAGGAGGTATGTTTTAAGGAACTACTGTAGAAATTCTTGGAAAAATTTTCGTAGAAAATTCCTGAAACATTTTTGAAAGAAGCCTCTAAGAAATTTCTTGAGAAATCTCTTGTGAAATTCTTTGACAAATCTGTCATGAGTCTGGAGAAATCCTTTAATGAATTCCTGAGAAAATTGCTGTACAAATATCTGCAGGGGTTCCTGGAGATAAATGGAAGAATATCTGGAGGAATTCTTCTTCTTCTTCTTGGCATTACGTCCTCACTGGGACAGAGCTTGCTTCTCAGCTATGTTCCTATGAGCATTTCCACAGTTATTAACTGAGAGAATTCTTTACCAAACTTGCCTTTTTCGCATTCGTATATCGTGTGGCAAGTTCGATGATACTCTATGCCCAGGGAAGTCAAGGAAATTTTCATTACGAAAAGATCCTGAATCGAACTCAGACACCTTCAGCATGGCTGTGAAAAATATTGATTCAAAATTTTCACGAGAAGGGCCATTCCGATCAATGAAACCCTATTTTACGGTGTTCTAGGTACCGTTATCCTATTTTATATATTTTTTTTTTTTGTTATGTTATCCTTTTGAATTCAAATATTGTCAAATTAATTTCGGTAAAATCAGTACTACTTGTGAAATAACATTTAACATTCGATTAAGTTAGTTTCAATTTCAAAAATTGAAAATTATACACTGCGGCGAACCTGCTTCTATCGAAGCAGGTTGGAAAATTAAAAAAATCCCCATCTACTGATTTGGGACTCCTGAATCTAAAAATTATGTTACTTCCCAACTAATACTTCACAAATAGTCACAATTAAGCATACATGTTTAATTATAGTTAAAAATGGTAATGACTGCTGAATAAAAGGATTACCCTACTGGCCCTGGCCCTACTTGCGGCTGATAAGCTGCTCTTTAGATTTCAATTGAAGTCAATGTTCAGCATCATGAATTGGAATGGTTAACACTTAAATCAATGTTTTTAAGTATTTCGAAAAGCTTTTGTTCGGCTTGTCAGAAATAAGCCGAACAAGCCATTCTTCCTTCTATTGAAAGGCAATATTACACTTAACAAATGTATCTTTTAAAGTAGCTTTCAGATAGCGAACTAACGTTTAAGCTTCTGCACAGTTCAGCTCCTTGCAAAAGTTAAACATGAACGTTGAGTTTTGAATAAGTGTTTTATAAAATCCGAATTAAGTAGCGATAAATTACTTTGACAGTTGATAAATAATAAAAATAACAAGCACATCATTGGACAACCCATAAACATCACAAAACAATTCACACAATGGCCAAGTTTTATAAGCTAACGTCATCGTGTGGTGTAATTCCAACCAACCATTGTGCTTAATAGCAGTCCTTATCGTGACTGCAAAAAAAGAACTCAAATTTATTCATATTTTGCGCAGTTATAAAAATTTGAATTTGTAGTCAACATGACTGCAAGGCAAAGACAACTGAACTTTTTTTTTTGGCACAGACTGCAGGTTGAAAAAAGGAAACATGCACAAAATTATTGTTTGTCAAGAAATATTTTAAATTACTGCATGTGTAGATAAATGTATTTCTTGCACATAGGAAAAATAGTATCTATATTTAGAATATTGGCGTCAATTGATAGGCTATTACAATAAACGATAACATGAAAACCACCTGCTTGGACGTGTTACTAAGAGCCAAACCAGTCCGGTTAATAGGGCATTAATAATCGATACCGGTAACATCGATACCCCTGTCGGAAATATACATGAAACCAGTTTGAATTCAAAATTAGATTATGATGATTTTCAACTGAGTCATCATTCGCAAATATTTAACACCGCGGCCAAAATTCTATATTTGGGGGTTTTCAAACCATGATTCGCGAAGTACTAATAAGGTGTTTCTATTTGGAATAGAGATAGGCATTATTAAAGTTTTTAGCATTTTTTCCATTTATTTTTTTCGGGTTAGCGGTGCTTTGAAAATTTCGAAAATTTAAAAAAAGAATCATCTAAAACCGTTTGAGGTTTTCAGCATTAACTAGAGCAAATGTAGCATTAGTGATGCATCTAAGGGAAATAGCTTAAACATGCTGATAAAAAACGTCAATAGATTGAAAAACCTTCTATCGATTCTACCCCATTACCCCGACTACTATTACCCCGAAAGCCATTACCACGTATTCCAAATCCCCGAATGACTCATAACCCCGAATTCCAATTTCATGGGGAATGTTATCAATGTCGTCATGTCAAGGTTATTGTAAATTCCGGGAAATAGCATTCGGGGGGAGTGGAATTCGGGGTAATGGTACAGTGGTCACACTATTATGGGACATTTCCATTTGAATTGCATGCAGAACAGAGTGACTAATAATCGACAAGGTGACCCGTAATAGTGCGATCAGTGTACATTCGGAGTAATGGCATTCGTGGTGATGTCATTCGGGGAAATGCCATTCGGGGTAATGGGATAGAATCTTAATACAAAAACTCTTCGGCTGCGCCGCTTTTGGCACTTTATTCAGCTATTTCCATTTTCTGGATGTCCGTTGAACTGTTACAATAAAACACTCATTTTCAGGTCTCCAGTTAGTTTATCAGCCTAACTGCCGACCAGAGTAGATGCGATATGCAAATCAATGTAAGTGGGATTTTTATTTCGCTTTGGGGTTTTTACTCTGGTCATCTTCGACAATTGATAATCCCGCGATTATTTCTAGTCGGGTCGATGATCTTCTTATGCGAAAAATTCCTTCCTATCCATAATGATGTTCATTAGAATTCGTAGGATTCCAATGAACATAAATTAAGTTGTGTTAGAAAAAAATCAAATTCTCATATTTTATACATTGGGATTTTTGGGTTTGATGGTTTTTCAGCGTTGATTTATGTTCTATCATTTCCTAGTGTATGAGAATGTGTATGACCATATCATCGGTGAGATGTTTTATGGAGATCTTAAACGATTTTGCTTACACTAGAGAGCTGTTTAGTGAGATTTTAATACATATGGAGCTCAACAATTAACTTGATGATGAAAACATGACTACTTTTATAAAATTAAAATAATTTTTATTATTGTGGCTAAATGTGCTGTATCATTGAAGAAAAGTGAAAAACCTTGACCTAATTGGTCAAGAAACATTCTACAGAGACCTGCATTCGATATACGATTAAAGAAAATTGATTTCCACTTCGGCGTATAAAATAATTTTGTAGATATTAATGAAAACTGAACTCTTAAAATTGAAGTAATTGAAGTAGGAAAGAGGCTGCCTTTTTGAATGCCATCATTGATTTCTAGCAGCCATTTCCTTAAGCAACTTAAAAAATTATTTGAGCTGTTTTTCAAACAAGAGGCTTAGTTTTTTGCTAAACTTTTATTTTTGGAATGCAGAAATTACTTTGTTTGAAAAATAAGTTAAATAAAAACTGCTTATTTTCAAAAGAATGTCTTTTATTTAAATATGATTGCCCATTTTCATTTATTAGAGCAAACTACAAAAATGTACGAAATTTCCCTCAATAGTGAATTTGTCGTTATCCATGATATTACCTCTGTGATATGATTTATGTATTTGCTCTTCATTTACATTAAATAAGTGAAACTAAAAGCATAAAAATAAATCAGGCAGTTTTACAGCACTACGAATCTTTTCAGGAGAACAAATTTTAAACTTTCTGCATTGAATTAAAGGATCTACAAAAATAGGTTCCTTCGAAATAAGATGGGTTCTCTAAAATGTTCGAAAACCTCTGCCATAGTCTTACTAACAATACAAGATACCAGAATTACCGTTCAGTATCAATGAGAATATATACTAAGGTGTGGAAGAAGAAGCAATGGCTGTGTATTAGTAAAGAGAAAAAACGTAAACAAAAATAACTACGTCACTAATTTACACGTCTTCTTATGGGAGCTCGCTCGCTTGTATTGGTGAAACATTTTGCACCGTACACGGATGCCACGCAAACTGAATGTCATTTCCTCACCTCGGTATATATTCTCATTGGTTCAGTATGTAGTAATCGCGAAAATACTGTCCCCACACACGCCTATCGCATACCTCAAAGCAACGTGCTTCATTGTTTCAGAATTAATAGTCACAACGGCTACCGGTCATACATTAGCTTGAAATTTTCCGCTTTGCAGGTTTTATTTCTCCTTCTCACCGGTAAAGTGTCAACACTCGGACCGTTTCTATAACCAGGCCGGGGAATTATCAATTAGATTGAAAACAGGCTCTCAAACGCTTCACTGCATGCGTGCGTACGTTGAGTCCACCTTAGGGCGGTTCAAACTGCGAAATAGTTTATAAATTCCATCTCCTATGACTTCCTTCTACCCTTATGACGAAAAATTAGTTACGTCAAATTTAAATTATGGAAAGAATTTAAAGGGTACCCAAAGATGTTGAAGGTCTAAATGGAAGTTTAAATGAAGAAACTAAAGTAATTCTGTTCACACCATCATATTCAACTTGAAGACTACTACAGTAAGGATCCAATTTTGTCAGCCCCTCGATGAATTTTAGACTGACAAAATGGGGACCCTGACAAAATCGGGTAATTTTATTTTGTTCTTGTTTTTCATATTCTGCCGTGTTACATGATTACATGGACTTTTAAGAGAGCGATGGACACGGGCGTAGCCAGGTTTTTTATATCAGGGGCTCCCCTCTTATATTGACAATATCGATCCTTAACACTTCTTTCACGATTTTCATTCCAAAACGATCATTATACATTACCTCTGTACTCTTTTTGCATAAAACATAAAACTATGCACGATATCCACCTATTTTGTTTTCATAGTAAGCAAAGTGAATTCCTAAACGCGTCTTGTTTCAATATTGAGTGACTGGTCTATTTAAAGTCTTGGAGATTTACATATTGGAAAAATTCTGAAGATTCGTTTCGTTGTGGTCCATTTGATTGATAATTTTGCTCTGAGCAGTAAGACAAACGGAATGAACTAGAGTTCCTAGTTATACATTATCGTTAAATTATCTATGAATTTCCCCTAGAACACCAAAATTCCTTCGAAATAGCATAAATAATTGTCTCGAAGCTCATCTTGGAATTCTTTTAAGTATAATTCAAAGAATGTTTAATTCGGAGATTTCCACATGAATTTTCCTAAACATTATTTTAAAACTCACCCAGAAGCGTTTGAGAATTTGATCAAGGATTTGACCTGGAATGCTTGTAAACCATGTAGTTTCCATGGATTATTTTTTTGATGTTTTATTAGCTCAGAAGTATTCATAAATTACATTAGGGTAGGTGATCCATTAGTTGTGGATGTTCCTATAGTTGCGGTAGTGCCATTTTCACTATTTTTATTACATTAGCCACAGAACTGACACTGCCAATCGACCTTTTGGCTTGTTGATACATGGAATAGTTGAAAAGAGCATTCAAATTGCTTTAAAACGGATGAAATATCACTAAAATTGCTAAATATTCTCTTACTTGTACCAATAGTTGCGGAACACTTCTATAGTGGAGGATCCCATAAGAAAACCACAGATACCACAACTGTAGAAACACAAATTAAAAATATACCGCAATTAAAGTAACAGTGTACCAATAGTGGAGGTATAATTTTTTACTGACATGCCGCAGGCTTCTTCGGAGGGATTCCACGGAGGCATGCAAGTCGATTCTGATCGACCATTTCAAAAATATCTGAAACTTTGCACAGTTTTTCAGTTCCATCTAAATCGTCATTTTCCGATATCAAATCTTCAAGTTGAGTCACGACTAACTTTTCAAAAGGGTGTATGTGAAAATGGTTCAAAAATATTCAAAAAGCTGCACAGCAAAAACGGTTCGTTCGATTGTTAGACAACTAAAGAAACAAAGTTAGACAACTAAATAAAGATTCCAAAAAACATACACACAGTAAAAAAAAATTTTTTTTGCATTAAAAAACATCATTTTTGTCACAAAAACTCAAATATCTCAAAACCCTATCGGAATACCAACGTAATTTTTTGAGGGAAAACGGTCCATTATATTAGCTATCTACCATAAATATTTGGTGATGGCAAGCCAATAAACAAAAAAGTTATGACATTTCAAATATTTCACAAATTTGACACTTAGTGAATTTTTTTTTTTCATTGTTAATTTTTTTAGGACCGCAGTTTGTTGCTGAATTTTTTGTTAAGGGTACCACATGAGGTTAACAAGTTGTTTTCATGATATTTTATTTAATTATTCATAACTATTATAGCATCTATTAGAAAGTTAGACGCGATCCAGTGTTGTGATCTAAAGTCTTGATAGTGTCATATTTTTTATTGTACATAACTGAAGAAAAATTCTCTCAATAGTGTTGAAACTTTTGATAAAAGAAACCTATAAGAAATCTAATATTGAAGACAAAAGCTACAAAAAAGTTTTCTATACAGGTATACGACTAGTTTACCTGCAAAAAGTTTACCTCGTAGAGAACAAGGCGGGTCTATACCCAGGTGATCTAGTATACGTAAAGCAGGTCGGTTTTCTCGGCGCTGGTTTTCTCCACAAAGTTAAAATCTGATTACACCTGGGTATAGACCCGCCTTGGTAGAGAATAGACTTTGTTAATCATATTTGGGAGAAAGCGAGTAACTTCAACAACATCAAAAACATGATAGGTACATACCATGAACATACTCACGAAAAAGCTAAAAATATACTACCACTATGGTTATAAAAGATTTAATTGTAAAATTTTTCTTCAGTCAAGCAAACGACACCAAACTAGTCAGTAAAAACTTAAAAGTGATTTTGTTTATTAAAATCTAACGAGCAACATGAGTAGTCGCTTTCTCAACTGTTGCAGGCCGTTTGCAGAAAAAAAGTGTTCGAAAGAGCTACGAAATCTCACCGAAAGCACCATAGATAAACTGAAAGCGGCTGGTTATGCTCCAATGTCTACATTGAATACAAATTTACGCATTTGTACGTCCTGCCGTTTAAACGTTGACAAACGGGCAATCTGTACATCATCGGTGGATCAGGTTGCAGGAAGTTCGAAAACAACAACAACTGAGGAATTACTAGATGCACCGACAACAACTGAGGAGTTACCAGAAGTACCAAGTGCAGATAGTCTTGCCACGGTACCATCAGCGACATCTGTTTCAACAAATCAATCAGAAGATGATCAGAAGGTCAACATCGAACGCTTCAACGAAGGGATAGCTGGAATAAAAGTGACTCCGATTAAATGGACGAAGATGGGTTACGTCAATTATCCCGAGAAAAAATACCGTGAAATCAACGAAGCTGTACGAAGAAACCTCTTCAAATTAGGACCTGAGGATGTGGAAAATACAGACTACGATGAGGTAATTATGAATATGAAGGAAAGGTTCTCGAATCTAGCCACGACAAGGAAAGAAAAATTATTGATTTTGTCGATGCTGCCAAGCTCGTGGTCTATTCAAGACGCCATTGATGAGTTCAAAACCAATAGAAATACAGCAAAAGAGGCAAAACAATTCAAAAATAACTGTCTTGCAACCAAAAATGCTAGGTCGAGTACTTCATTAACCAATGAGACAAAAGAAAAAATAATTCAATATTTTGAAGACGATGAAGTAAGTAGAGCTATGCCTGGCCAAAAAGATTATGTATCTGTAAAAAAAGATGGAAAGCGTCAAGCAATCCAAAAACGATTAATGATGACTACTTTGAAAAAAAGGGTATACACGCTTCAAGGAAATTAACGAAAATATTAAGGTAGGTTTTTCCTCATTTGCAAGCTTTCGTCCAAGGCAATGCAAGCTTCTATCCAATTCAGGAACACATAATGTTTGTGTGTGCACAACACACGAAAATATTAACCTAATCTTACATAGTTTGAAAAGAATCAATTTATCAAAGGATATTAAAATGTTAACTGGTAGTCTTTTGTGTGAAAATACAACATCAAATTGCTATCTACGATCTTGTTCGGATTGTCCAGATTCTTCATCATTGGAAAATACTTTATTCGCTGAGTTTGAAGAAAATTATATTGATCAGTTATCATTTGAGCAATGGGTGACCACGGATAGGTGTGACCTAGAAACTATTGTAAAACCTGTAGATGAGTTTGTGTCATTTTTTTGCTTGAAATTAGAGTTAATTGATTAATTAATTCCTCATGACTTTATTAAAACAGAGCAATCCCGCTTTTTAAAAAATACGAAAAATACATTACAAGATGGTGAATTTTTAGTCATTTGTGATTTTTCTGAAAACTATAGCTTTGTATTGCAAGATGAAGTGCAGTCCCATCACTGGAACGTACAACAAGCTACAATTCATCCATTCGTTATTTATTTCAATGGAAGTACGCAAATTGAACATTTTAGTTTTATTGTAATTTCCGAAGATTTAAGACACGACTCAGTATCTGTAAATTTGTTCATTGCCAAAATGATTAACTTTTTACGCGTTGATAAGGATAAAGAAATCAGAAAGATATATTTCATGTCTGATGGAGCAGCATCGCAGTACAAAAACCGTAAGAATTTTTCGAGCCTATGTCAATTTAAATCAAAGTACGGAATTGATGCAGAATGGCATTTCTTTGCTACGTCACATGGCAAAGGTCCTTCTGATGCTATTGGAGGAACCATAAAGCGCATGGCCACAAGAGCAAGTTTAGCCAAAGAACGTGAGCATCCAATTAAAACTGCAAAAGAACTATTTGATTGGGCGAATCGCAGAAAAGAAGAAGATTTAACAAAATTATCATTTTGTTTTACTACTACTGAAGAGTACGAATTAACGGCATCAGAGCTCAGCGAGCAATATAATAACGCGAAAACGATCCAAGGAACCCAAAAATTTCACTGTTTCATTCCATTGTCAGAAAATAAAATTAAAGCAAAACTATACTCGAACTGTACTGATAATGATGCAAAAGTGTTCGATATTGTAAAAAATTGAATAACAATAAATAAATAAATAAGTATTAATAAAATGTTTTCATGATCTCATAACGCATACCCAAATCCAAAACTTTTAAAGTTTATATATAACATTTAGAAACTCATCGATCATACTCTAAAAAAAATATCCTGGTGAAAAAAAATTATTTTCGTGTAATCTGTTAATTCATTTAATTTATACATATATACATATACATATAATATTTATACATATACATAATATTTATACATATAATATACATAATACTAATGAATACATGAAAACGACTTGTTTAATTCACGCAAGGCCCTTAACAATAAAATCAGCAACAAACTGCGGTTCCCGTAATAATTTACACCGAAAAAAAACTTTTTTTTTCTACTAAATGTGAAAATTGTGACATGTTTGAAATGTCATAACTTTTTTGTTTATTGGTTTACCATCACCAAATTTTTATGGTAGATAGCTAATATAATGGACCGTTTTCCCTCAAAAATTACGTTGGTATTCCGATAGGGTTTTGAGATATTTGAGTTTTTGTGTCAAAAATTATGTTGTTTTATGCAAAAAAAAAATTTTTTTACTGTGTATTTTTTTTTTTGAATCTTTATTTAGTTGTCTAACTTTGTTTCTTTAGTTGTCTAACAATCGAACGAACCGTTTTTGCTGTGCAGCTTTTTGAATATTTTTGAACCATTTTCACATACACCCTTTTGAAAAGTTAGTCGTGACTCAACTTGAAGATTTGATATCGGAAAATGACGATTTAGATGGAACTTGAAAACTGTGCAAAGTTTCAGCTCAATAGAAAAAAATGAATTAAAAAATTTACGAAATTTTGGTGCTGTTGCTTGGAATCACTCTGCGATGAATTCATTTTTCTCATTAAGTCAATGGTCGTTACTTCCCGTTACAACAGTAGCATGAAGTTCAATCGTGCTTAGTACCTCCACTATTGGTACATCTACCCTACATGAAGTCGTGAATAAATCTTAGAAATTATTCCTATACCTATAAGCTGATTAAATTCTTCAAAATGTTCTTGGTAAAATTTCTGGCCGAATTCCTGAAAATCTCGTGAGAAGATTCCTGTAGGAAACCGTCGATAGTGCAAAGAAATTAAAAACAAACTCAGAAGGGAAATTGGATGAATTTATGAAAGAATCTCCGAAACAGTTTTGAAGGAATATCGTAAAAATAGATTTTAACGAATCCTAGTTCAAACTTCATCAAGAATTTCCTAAGAAAGCTTCAACAAAACGTATTTTTGAAGTGTTTATGAAATTATTGCAGGCACAATCTCAATACAACTTCAAGAAGCAAATTATGAAGGAATATGACATACTGAGAAAAAAAATGGAAGCATTTAACAAGGAGTAAAAGAAGATAATTATTGAAGTCATTCCTTAAAAAAATAATTCTATAGGAATTTTGAGTGTTGTTTGTAGTCGAGTTCAAAAGAGAACCCAGACAACCAGAAATCACATGAGAATTGACGGTAAAACTCGTTTACTAGTACAAATAACATCATACACGCTCAAAACGGTGACGAGTTTCGTCGCATAAAATGCTATTTTTTGAGTTCGTTAATGCATTTTGTTGCGTCCCGTATACATGAACAAAGTAAATCTGATCGACAAAATTACAGAAAAGTTCTCAATAAAATTTATACACCCGCACTGCATGTCGACTATCATCATATAATATATGCATATATATCACCTCCACTTTTGTACGTATAAGGCCTTTTTGCGACATCTTATACGTAAAACTTTGCACATTAAAGCATCGCATAACGCAAAATGTGATGAAATGTGACATTCTGGTTGTCTGGAAAGAAACTTTAATTAAGACGAAAAACTCCTTCAGTGTACCCAGTATGTTTCTTGAACAATTTATGAAATTATTTTTTGAAAAAAGATTCAGCAGGATTCCATAGATTTATTTTTGAAATTGTTTTTTGTCATGAACCCTGCTGGGAATCTCGTTTTTTTTTTTTCAATTTTAAGCATTATATAACTAGCAAATGGTAAGGTTGCTAAGTGATGAAACACGATTTTATGATACTCCGTATCTCATGTAAATTGCTCGTTTAAAAGAAGCCGAGATTCGGCATACTTTTACTAAGAATACTAAAGCATAAGTTTTACTAAGAAGCATCTCCAAAACCACTTTAACATTTTGTTGAGGAATCTCTGAAAAAAAAATTCGATGTACTCCCAGGAAAGATTTATTGAATAATTTCAGGAAAAGTTGGGGAAACGCGTTTAAGAAATATCTAGATAAATATCAATGAAATCACAAGAGGAATTCCTGGGGGAAACCGAGGAGCTTTCTCTAATTACTTCAATGATAATATTCTCCATAAATTTTCTAATCTGTCATGATGTTACTTTTGAATGAATACGAGCGCTGGAGACAATCTTTGAATAATTCTAACACAAGATTAATTCCCGTAATAAAATGCATTGCCATTGGCTACGCCCATGCGTGCACGACATCAAACATAATGAACATTTAAATCCGAGTAAATTCATCGAATTGTCCAGATTGGCCACCCTCCGGGATACCTGGAAACGGTTCCGCATGGACCATCCTGGACCGAATTTTTCAGGAGATATGCGGCGGTAATTGGTTCATTTTTACAAAGAAATGTTATGCCAACATAAAAAATGCACTGTTGTAGGATGGTTTCTTCGCGAGATAAGTGCCTTTGAATTTTTAGTGCAATCTTAGAAGTTTGATTCCAAACTGTTTCACCTTAAGGAGTTTTGGAAGGTCTTATTAACAGTCCGCATTATACCTATCTATAGAGGAATCTACCAAATATCTAATATGGAGTTTCAAAGGACTATACCAAGGATCTGCCTAGTTATCTTAAAATGAATTAATCCAACAATTCTCCAAAGAATAAGTCAAAGAAATTGATCAGAGATTGTTTCACATATTCATAGATGTTTTTCTTTCGATTCTCCAAGGAATTTCTTTAATAACCACTCCAGGGGTTTTTTTTTACAGAAATCGTTTCTTGGACTACCTCGAATTTCTCCAACCAATCGAAAGCAGTACCGTTTTGATTCATATTACGGACAGCTTCAAATTCCAGACACTCTACTTTGTATGGGAAACATTTCACGCGAAATGTTTCAATTTTTGCTGTTCAAAAGTTCTCAATTTATAGGCTCGTTTTAGTAAACTTTTTCATAAATATCTTTGAAAATTGGTGGTTTAACGATTTCGATTGATGATTTGACTGTTCCATTAATGATTATCATGAGCTGTCCGGAATTCGATTCAAAGTGTCCGGAATATGAAGCAAAAGTGAGGAAGCGTCCGGAATAAGAATCATGAAAAGGCCACACATTTTGATTTATTCAAAATTATTGAAGTTGCGGAAGCGTATTCTTCACCCACCGTTCGAAAGTAAAGGGCTTCCGACGCTCGATAGCGTTAAGGAATCATACAGAATTATTTATTTTGTATGCTCTATGCTGGGTTATATTTCCCTGAGTCCTTAAGTGTCCGTAATATGAATCAAAACGGTACATCAGTGTTCTAGCAACTGGCTGGGAACTTCATATGGATTCCTCTCAGTATTCGTCTGAGAAGACACCTTTGGGAATTCTTCTGCATATTTTCTCTGTGATATTTTATGCATTCTCTTGAACTTGGTCAGTTATTACATCCGAAATTTAATTAAGAATTATATATTTCTAGGAATCAAAGTAAGAGTATTTCTTTATTCCTTGTAAAATTTGTCATTTTTCTTTGTGTATCTTTAGTTATTCTTCAAAATATTCTCTCAGAAATTGCTCTCGATATTTTTTTAACCCCTTCAAGGATTTCTCCTATAACTTGCCATCTGACATTTTCTCTAGGAGGCCTTGATGAAATTCAACCTTAGAATAAACCAATGAATGTTAAGAGATTCCTTTGAGAACCCCTCCGAAAACTTTTCCAGACATTTTTACAGTAACTGTACTAACTTTGATTTTGAAATTTCTAAGCCATTTCTGATCCTGAAAAATTCCACCATAAATTGCTAAGATTGTTGAAGGATTCCTACATAAATCATTCCTTTTTCAAATAATTGCCAAGAAACTACTCCTGTGATTCGTAAAAGTAATTTGTCTTAAAAAGTTTCTTGATATTATCCTTACAATTCTCATTGAATTTTTTTAAGCTTCTGCAATAATTAAAATAGTTTTGAAAAATCACCTATACATATTTTCTGAGAATTTCTCCCCGGATTATTCTAGAAATAACTCCATGTATTACTTAAAACTAATTGGAACTTCCCTGGAGTTCTCTTGAGGACATCCAAGAAGTTAGTTGAAGTTCTAAGAAAGGCTGGGCTCAATTGAACGCGAGTAACTATGTAGTATATGGAGCAAACCAGTGGCATGGAGTCTCTTTTCAATACATTTTAAACAAATATTCCATACTAACTTCGAATGCGCCAGCTGGGGGAGCAATCAAATGAATTGAAATTTTGAGAGAGCTTTTTTCTTACCCTAAGGCATATATCTATGGGGTGCCCCATTGAGTTTTACAACTTTTTTTGTTTAAGGGCCAGTCTAATATAGAGCGATAAATTTAAGTGAATGCATTGCCGTTCATTTGCCTCTTACGAGCCTCAACGATTTTTTTTTGCGCGAAGGGCAATCCCAAAAGTTAGACTTATAGTCAGGGATGGGAAATGTACTGTAGCAAACATTTACCACCTCGACATTCACATTTTTCTACACGACCATCACAATCCAAAGCAAACCATGACCATTCAAAACAAAAAAATGTCACGGCTCTTCAAAATTGTAATCTTCTTTTTCCCAACGTTTTTTCAAACCCGAATGCGAAATGACTCGAGCACTAGTGGTGACACGATTTTTCCGGTTTTCGGGGTTTTGCATTTTTGCTCGATAAAGGCAGCGTGAAACTGAACTTGTTTATGTGTATAGCAACGGAATGATTGTGCTCTTGCTATTAGCGCTAAAAGATTTCAATTAGGGCAAACGTTCCCTTAGTGGAGGTAGTGTGTTTTGGCATGTTTTGCGCTAATAAATGATTATGTGATATTTTTGTATTATGTACGATGTAAAAATGATACAAGTAATCGAATAATATTCATGAACTTTAACCGTAAAACTATTTAAAACAACTATTTCGCTTATTTGTTTGCTACTTTGCACCTCCCGAGCAGAAGAAAATAACTTCTGAATACCAAACTAAGGTATTCCATACCAGATAATTCCCAATACTTACAACCTGAATGAGGTATGAATGAGCCATGCATAACCCGGTCAACCAGCCTATGAACTACTTCAAATATCTTTATCCAATAATAAATATTTCTGTCGCTTGTTCTTTACTGTTCATTTCGTTACATATATTCAAGTATATTCATCAATCTATAAAACCCAATGAGTGTCTTTCTTTATCAAGCATACAATATAGATCTTCAAAGAAATGATACTAAATTTTGTTAGATCATGTTTTATCGAATGGGCTTTAGTCACCTTCATGAATATTCATCGAATAACGTGTAACGAATGATGTTAAAGTAAAGTTATATATTGACAAAGAAAAATGAAGCTGTGTATCGAAGCACCTTTATCATTCTTTTCCGTATCGTTTCGTAAAGCAGCTTAAAGGTATTCTGGTACATCGCATGGCAGGTCTCGATGTTTTGATTTTCCAAGAATCGGCATATTTGAGACCGAATATGATTCTGCATGGCTTTTTCGGATCTTTTCTTTCAGATCAGAAACATTACTGATAAGCATTTTAAATATCATAACCAGAATGATGCTCTTAAATTGGTAGGTATTATCGCAAGAAACATGCCTGCTGCTAGAGTGCTGGTCATTCTTGAGGCCTAGTTTATGAATGCCTCTTGCCACCCTTAAGGATGTGATATAGTGTGGCATAGTTGATAAGTGTCCTTCGGCTTGGTATTCCTCTAACAATTAGAGTTCAATTCCCAATCAAAAAGATATTGACAAAAAAAAATCATATTAAACATAAACGGTTCGGTTCGCATGGAACCCCACAATGTTTTTGGTTAATGATAATTTTTTTCAAAGTCGGTAAAGCAGAAGAATTCCGCTTATTTTAGTGTCGAAATTTTGATAACATTTATCGAATATTCTTTATGCAATGTTATTTTTTTACGAATCGATGACGATCGCTATCGATTTGTTATATGAGTGTCTTTAAAGCTCGATATAAAGAAAAGTGAAGAAATTTAAAGAAATGGTTGACTCTTAAGAGGTAAAATACTTCAAATAATATCTTAAGCATATTCTACGGACACCAAACTGATAACTAGATCAGGTATTGTAATTCCTCAACAATACCGGATGGATTTTCATATAAAAGTGAAATTTTTCAATAGTAGTTCAATACCTCCAGCAGACCTCAATAGCTGTTTGACACCTCAATGAAGTACTTTTAATTGTTTTAAAGATTTTTTTCACTACCATTATAATACCAAATTGAGGTATTGACAACTGAACAATAACTAATTTTGGTATGATACCACAATATGGTATGCATAAGTTATTGGGAAGTTATTTCTGGACAAACATTTGAAAAGGGCCCAAGAGGTCTTGAGCCTTTTTTCAGAAACGTTGCTGTTGAGCCCTTTTAAGCCCGCCCACGCAAACTAACCCCACTATCAGAAAGATTGGTGTTAGCTCTTCCTGATAGTGGTATTGGTGAGCGTGATCGAGTTGAATTAGGCTCAACAGCGGCTTGCAAAGCCAATGTTTACCAATGTCGATGTGCCCTTTTGAAATGTTTGTCCAGATTTGTTCCTCCTCGGGCTATAGTGGTGCATCAGTACCCATAGTGGAGGGTCCCATAAGAAATCAATGGTTTGCGCCACTAAAGGAATCATTCTTAAAACATACCTCCACAAAAGGAACAGTGTTCCTATTATTGGTGCAAGGTTTTTTGCAGGGAAATTTCAAATGAATCGTGATGTTTATACATTTGAATGATAGAAGGAGTTGAGATCAATCGAATGATACGTTAAAATCATATATTCAATGATTTAACACCATGTTTTAGCAGTTTTCCCTTAGGTGCACCACTAATAATACATTGCCCTAGTTGAAAACACAAACGAAATATTAGCATTTGATTTAACATTTTTTTCAATCATTCACCTCGAGATGGCTGCCCCGCTGCCCGAAAACGATCATAGTGGAGAGACAAAAACAGTCAAGCAGTGTGTGAACCGTTGGCAGCGCAACGCCTGATGCTGCTGCTGCTTTGTGTTTTGGTTGACTGGCAGAATCGATGAACTGTGGTGAATAGTGGTCACAGCTCCCAAGCCTGCTCATAGTTGCCCCTGCAATTTGCGCATACAAACTTTTTGACATTTTCCTTCACAGGACATCCATACGGCAATGTTTGGTACCATTTTGTATGCAAAATCATCTTTGGGACGCATTTAACCCTTCAATGACGAAACAGTGCTATTGTGTTTGACATATTTTTTTTTTCTAAATAGCTCATTTAGGCCTAATTTTCTTATACTTTCATCCATTCTTCTATTGACTGTTTAACGATAAACTTGCGACGATCGACGCGCCACCATATTTCATACAACGGAGGAAATTAGAACTTGGAGGTTATTTGGCAATTTGGAGGTTAAAATCCCCTCCAAACACTAGCGATTTTGCGGTGGGATGTTGACGTTTGATGACGAATTCTAGATAGCCTCGTGGAGAGAAGAAATCAGTCTGTATCGTTATCACTGAGCAAGAGAGTTTTAATCTTGAGGCTGAAAAACAGGTCGTTCCGCAACGAATAAATCACTTAAGAGATGTAATTTGAACCACCCTAGTGTCCACCTTTGGACTTACTTAATAATCATACAGTCAACATTTGCAGCTCCCGTACGCGCGAAGAACCCGGTCATAAATTAAACATTGGGATCGAAGGCACCCAAACCGGTAACGCACTATAATTTAATATCAAATATAATTTCTTCCTGACTTTCTTTAACCCATTGCGGTGTATGGAAATGAGCAGCACGGGTGCAATGATCAGGGCTGCGAGCCGTTGACCTTCGAACGACATACTTTAAATTGCCTACTACAGTTGTAAGATCTATCATGACGCTAGCTAGTAAACGATCACGTCTCTAGCAAGTGTCAAGTGCATGCTAATAGAGTTAACTGCATCGTGTGATCGCCTAAACATAGCACAGCCGTTTGCGTATCTGTGGACGTTGATATAATTGTACCGTGAGAGATAGAATACATCGTTACATGTGTTACAACGAAGCGCCCGAACACGTTGTTCTTATTTCGCTCACATTTTTCTACATATTTGAGATTTATTTTACGACAAATGTGAAAGTGAAACAGCACCACAACATGATGTTTGGGATTAGTGATAGTGCATAGAATGATGCAGAGACACCCCAAGTGTGATGGTAGTAGTTTGGCTAGAAAAAATTCCCTATTTATATAAATCCAATTATCAATTTTGTTTTGATTCCATTTCGTGCTTTCCTAGAGAGGGATAATTTGAAGCTAAGGGGAAAGTTTCGTAAAATGAGGGTCCTAGCATAACGTGGATGCTATTGATCGTGTTGTATTGTTTATCGTCAAACTAATATTTTTTTTACGTCGAAATAAGGTTATGAAATCAAATCGGCTCCATGATGCATCAAAGTGCTTTAGTCTGCAAATTTAATTTTATTATGCCTCTATAATAATGATAGTTTTCAATAATGTTAATGTTAATGAAAACAATCAGCAATGATTTTTGGTGTTTAAATAGCTACAAAATTGAGGTATTTTAAGCATTTGATGAATTTCTCATAATACCATTCAGGTACCTGAAACGTGCGTTGGGATTGCCTTCTCCTCTTGTTTTTAAGGCGGATTATTAATTATTTTATTTGATATTTGTTCCAATGTTTCAACATTGGATATTCTATGTAACTCATTGGTACTATACCAGGGAGGAAGCCTCAGAATCATTTTCGAAATTTTATTTTGAATTCTCTGCAGAGTTTTCTTCCTGGTATTAAAACAGCTAGTCCATATTGGTACAGCATACAACATGGCTGGCCTGAAAATTTGTTTGAATATCAAAAGTTTGTTCTTAAGACAAAGTTTTGATTTTCTATGAAAAGGGGATAGAGACATTTTACATATTTATTACATTAGGCTCGAATGCCCTCAATGTGATTTTTGAAAGTTAAATTCTTACCTAGCATGAGTCCTAGATACATAACTTCATCTGACCAATTTATTGGAACCCCTCTCATCGTGACAACATGTCTACTTGAAGGTTTCAAATAAAGAGCTTTTGGTTTATGTGGGAATATTATTAGTTGAGTTTTGGAAGCATTAGGAGAAATCTTCCATTTTTGCAAGTATGAAGAAAAAATATCCAAACTTTTTTGCAATCGACTACAGATGACACGCAGGCTTCGTCCTTTGGTGGAGAGGCCTGTGTCATCCGCAAACAAGGATTTTTGACATCCCTGAGGTAACTCAGGTAAGTCAGATGTGAAAATATTGTATAATATTGGTCCCAAAATGCTGCCTTGAGGAACACCAGCTCTTACAGGAAGTCTTTTAGACCTGGAGTTCTGATAATTAACCTGAAGTGTACGATTTGACAGATAACTTTGAATTATTCTAACAATGTATGTTGGAAAATTAAAGTTTTTTAATTTTACGATCAAACCTTCATGCCAAACACTGTCGAATGCTTTTTCTATGTCTAGAAGAGCAAGACCAGTAGAGTAGCCTTCAGATTTGTTGGAACGGATCGGATTTGTTACACGTAAAAGTTGATGAGTGGTCGAATGTCCATGGCGGAATCCGAACTGTTCATTGGCAAAAATTGAATTTTCGTTGATGTGGGCCATCATTCTGTTCAAAATAACCTTTTCAAAAAGTTTACTGATGGAGGAAAGCAAACTGATTGGACGATAGCTAGAAGCTTCTGCAGGATTTTTGTCTGGTTTTAAAATTGGAACAACCTTAGCATTTTTCCATTTGTCAGGAAAATATGCTAATTGAAAACATTTGTTAAATATATCAACTAAAAATGATAAGCTACTTTCTGGAAGTTTCTTGATGAGGATGTAGAAAATTCCATCATCGCCAGGAGCTTTCATATTTTTGAATTTTTTGATAATAGTTCTCACTTCTTCCCAGGCATTTTCGTAAACGTTCTCTTGATTGAGAATATTTTCGAACTCCTGAGTAACTTCATTTTCAATTGGACTAGTAAGTCCTAAATTAAAATTGTGCGCACTTTCAAACTGCATAGCAAGTTTTTGAGCTTTTTCGCAATTAGTTAGTAATAATTTGTTTTCCTCTTTCAATGCCGGTATAGGCTTCTGAGGTTTTTTCAAGAATTTAGATAATTTCCAAAATGGCTTAGAGCCAGGGTTCAATTGAGAAATTTTACTTTCAAAATTTTTGTTTCTTAATTGAAAAAAACGTTTTTTGGTTTCTTTCTGCAAATCCTGCCATATAATTTTCATAGCAGGATCGCGAGTGCGTTGAAATTGCCTTCTCCTCTTAAGGCGGATCAAGAGTTTAAGATCATCGTCTATAATCACGGATTCAAATTTTACTTCACATTTTGGAATTGCAACGCTCCTGGCTTCAACAATGGAATTTGTTAAAGTTTCAAGAGCATTGTCAATATCAAGTTTATTTTCTAAAGAAATGTTATCATCAAGATTAGAGTCAACATACGTTTCATATATAGTCGGCTCGTAAATAATTGAAAGTGGAGCTAATAGGATTGAGAATCGCTTCTTGGGATATTTGAAATGTAACAGGGACATGATCAGAATCAAAATCAGCATGAGTAACTAATTGGCTACAAAGATGACTAGAGTCAGTTAAGACCTAATCAATCGTAGATGGATTTCTAGAAGAGGAAAAACATGTAGGGCTATCAGGGTATTGAATTGAGAAATATCCTGAAGAGCACTCATCAAATAAAATTCTGCCGTTGGCCATAAAATCACTGATTCCTGTAATTCCTGACCGGAAAAGCCAACATCGAGGGAAACTTCAAAGGATTTAATATTCAAATTTCAATATTTGTCGAACAATTGAAATATAAAATAGAACGATACATCGCTAGAGACGAAGATAATTAATTTTCCAACTAACCATGGAAATGCCACTTTCTCCAGACTCCAGGAGTACATTTCAAACTGGACCCTACTTCACAACAAACAACTGAGCAAAAATAAAACGTGACTCCAAGAACGTAGCCGCTCTGGTTGTAACCAGTTACACATAAACATCGATACCGGGAAACGTAAAAGCAACAGACAGTCAAATAGGTTCCGAATTATGTATTGGTAGCGTGTATTGGTTTGCCCGCATAATTTATGCTGGCCGGGGTTTCTTCCGATAAGGAATCTATGTATGTATGATGTGCAACGCGCATCGTATAGAAAACAAACTCGTGCATGGCTGATCGATCACGTGATCGTCAACTTCCATCACGTGAAGTTGTTGTTTGCTGTCTTATCAGAAATATTGGAATTGAGAAAAATTCTAACTGATTTGCTTTTTTTGAGTCGCTGGATATCTAGTTTAATATTGAGGCGTATACTTTGCCAAATGTGTAGGGTTCTCTGAAAGTACCATGCAAATATTTTATTGCAAATATTGATCCACGTTTGCGCTAGCATTCAAAAGAACCCCTTCTAGCACATCCATAAATCGGTGAAGATCACACATTTGCGGCACTGAAAAGGTTCTATAAATCTGCGGTAAACCTTGAAATAATAAGAGATTTTTATTTTCCTGTGAAGCAACTCAAGAAGTTTACGGAATCACAATTCAGTCAACACCAGCTCATCTGCGCAGCATGGAATCCATTAACTTTTGATAATCAGAATTCATTTTTTTGTTGATGATTTTCTCAAGGTTGCCGAAACGGTTCCGCAACCAGCGTCTAACGATGCGATGCGATGAGAGGAATGTGATGTAGTAATCCTGGAGGATCATTTAGTGCTGGAAACTTCTAAAATCGCCACTCCTTTGTCGCGATTCAGTTTAGTGAGTTTTCAAACCGACCAATCGACGGTTTTTTTCTGTCTGATGATAAGATCACGCCACCAAATGATGCTTATAGAATTGGCAGTTGAGTGACGACGTAATTTTCTTTAAATTAGGGTTGTTTAACTTTAGTAGATTCAACAATACGAAAAAAAACTATTAAAGTTACGATTGTATTGCTAGGCAATTACTATTTCTGAGCTTTGATATATTTCGAAAAGTATCAAAATTCTCACCAAAAACAGCTGTGCGTGAAGTCCTCAAATTCATCAAGGAATGTTTGAAAAGTTGAACTATAATTTTAAAAATACGAAAATTGAAATTCCAACGTAGTAGAATAACCCAATTGCGCTTACTTCAGTATGAGTTGGCAATAGCTTGTGCGTATATGCATTCATTCATCAATTTCTCACTCATCATTTGTTGCCAAACAAATAGTATTCCCCGACGAACGTCGATGGATGATTTATGATGGGAATTATGGAAATTTCGAAGAATGATTAGAGCGCCGACGCAAATAGCCATAAACAAGTGCGTGTCAAACAATGACAAAGGTTCGATAAGCGATGACTTACCTAGCTTTGATTTTGTTATTTTCTGCACATTTGTTTACTTTTTGTATTCTTCATGAATCGCGTGATGTTCTGCTTATCTGCATTGAGCACTGAGGAATCAAAATAACGCTTCCTGAATGAGAGATAATACTTGTCAGAGGTTTTGAATATTTTTTTGGGAATGCAAGTTAATGATGAGGGAAAAAAATAAAATTTGGCAATAAATAGATATTAGACAAAACGAGGTGACTGAAACGTGAAGGTATGTTTGCTTATCTACACTAAGACGTTCTTTTCCTCGAACAAGCCGTTTTGTCTTCATCGTTGTTTACTGCAAATCACATTCCGCACCGTTGTGGCCACAGCTTCATGATCGTGGTAGGGTCCTGTAAGGTGTTGACATCTCAAGATTTTTTTAAAATTTCATTATTAGTAGGGTGCAGAACCACTTGGGCACTTCTATGATTCACTTAGGCATGGGGTTTTTTTCTCGGTCGAATTGTCTAAAACTATGCAATTTTTTTTTTCTTCATTCCAAGCATTACATTCATTTCTTATATCTAGGTGTTCTGTGTTATTAGACAACACTATATCATCTTAATTTCGTAAAAAAAAATTAAGATTTTAATACAATTTTGTTAACAACATATTACATTTCATTTGCCGTAGCAGTTCAGATTGTTTACTGGTGAGTTAATTTCACCTGCTTATAAGAAAAAAA
Organism: Aedes aegypti; assembly: GCF_002204515.2. Lineage (NCBI taxonomy): Eukaryota > Metazoa > Arthropoda > Insecta > Diptera > Culicidae > Aedes > Aedes aegypti. The sequence goes on from NC_035108.1 coordinate 149,577,746, forward strand.
AAACACGTTTTCAATTTATTTAACCTAACTTAACCTATTATACAACGCATTAATCGTGGCAATAGAAGATTGTAACGATTTTTGCCTAAAATTATTAATTATTTTATTTGACATTTGTTCCAAAGTTTCAACATTGGATATTCTATGTAACTCATTGGTACTATACCAGGGAGGAAGCTTAAGAATCGTTTTCAAAATTTTATCCGCAATCTGCAGAGCTTTCATCCTGGTATTAAAACAGCTAGTCCATATTGGTACAGCATACAACATGGCTGGCCTGAAAATTTGTTTGAATATCAAAAGCTTGTTCTTAAGACAAAGTTTTGATTTTGTATTAATAAGGGGATAGAGACATTTTACATATTTGTTACATTTGGCTTGAATGCCCTCAATGTGATGTTTGAAAGTTAAATTCTTATCTGGCATGAGCCCTAGATACTTAACTTCATCTGACCAATTTATTGGAACCCCTCTCATCGTGAGAACATGTCCTTCTAGTTTCAAATAAAGAGCTTTTGGTTTATGTGGGAATATTATTAGTTGAGTTTTGGAAGCATTAGGAGAAATCTTCCATTTTTGCAAGTATGAAGAAAAAATATCCAAACTTTTTTGCAATCGACTACAGGTTACGCGCAGACTTCGTCCTTTGGCAGAGAGGCCTGTGTCATGAACCTGAAGTGTACGATTTGACAGATAACTTTGGATTATTCTAAAGATTTGATTACACACTGCGTGTAATACACGAACATTTGTGCAAGTTGCATGAATGTTTGTGCGAACTGTGTAATACGTGCACGAACTACTAGCAAACATTTTGTAGGAATATATTCGTGCATTTAAACATGTTTTACCACAAATTTATCCAAGATAATCTCTACAGTGATCCATACAACGATTCCGCTAGAGATTCCTTCACGAAGAAGAGAATCTCCAAGGATTTCTATATGGATTCTCTTAGGAATTTCTCCTGGGATTCTACAAGTAATCAATTCAGTAAGTGAAGGATTCTTCAAGAGTTTTCTCCAGCAATTCTTCCTCCCTGTGCCCAGGGAAGTCTAGGAAATTTCCATTGCGAAAATATCCTGGACCGACCGGGATTCGAACCCAGACACCTTCAGCATGGCTTTGCTTTGTAGCCGCGGACTCTAACCACTCGACTAAGGAAAGCCCCTCCTAGAGATAGCATCGGCAAAATAGCTAAATGAAATACTTAAAGGATTTTTACAACTACACAATTATTTTCTCAAATTCTTGAGGGATTTACCTAAAAATTTATCTAGAGAATTGTTCTGGGCATCAAAAACTACCTTCTGGGATCTTTCCAAGAATTCCTCTAGAAATTCTTCCAGAAATTACATCATGAATTCCTCCAGGAATTTCATCAGAAATAATCCCAAGAATTCTTCCAAGGATTCTTCCCAGAATTTTTCCAGGCACCCCTTCCATGAAGAAATTGTTAGCGAAACCCTTTGATAAATTTCTAGAGAAATACTTGGAACGACTTCAGGAGTAATCTCAAGAGGACCTATAGAAAAAAGGATTTTATGAAGGAATCCCTCGAGGAAATTGTGGGAGAATTCTTGAAGGAATCTCTGGTTAAATCTCTGGAATACATTCTTGCCGAAGTTTTTGGAGGAATACCCGAAAAAATCTCTGGAGGAATCCCTGAAAAAAAAATCCCTGGAACAACTTCTGGAGGAACCATAAAAAGGATTTTCTGGAGTATTTTTTGGAGAAATTCCTGAAAAAACTGCTTGAAAAATCTCAGAAGGCCTGGATAAATTACTGAAGGAATCCTTGGAGACCTATCTAGCGTCATCTTTGGAGAAATTCCTGGAGAAAATGTCTGGAGTATCCTTGGACAAATTTCAGGAAGATTTCAGGAAGATTTTGCTGGAAAAGTATCTGTCTATTTTTTAAATGATTGAACGTATTGCCAAATTTATGGAGAACTATCTAGATTTTTTTCTGCAGGAATCACCAGAGGAGTCTCTGGGATAACTATCTAGATAAATCCCTGGAGCAATGGAATGGAGCTCGATCGGAACTGGTCAGAAAATACGGATATGATTGAAAGTTCTTCCTAAGGAAATCCCTAGGTTTTGTTTAAAGAAATTTCTTGTAGGAGAGATAGATACTGTAGATAGAGATTGGAGAATATTATGAATAGCAAATAAACCTACTGTGTAGCAATACAACATTACCCGAGGCGACTAGTCAAAAATGAAATCCCGCGAAGTTTTTTGTGAAAGTCCTCAATAAATTTCTGAACAAACATTTGAAGTGATCTGAAAAAGTTTCTGAAAAAAATCCCAGCTGGAATTATTAAGGGATAGTTTGGGATAATTGCTGAACAAAGCAAAATTGGATGAGCATCTGAAGAATTCCTAAAACAGTCCAAAAACATTTCATAACTATGAAATAAATGAAAATTTGGAGGAATGCTTAGAAAATCTCTGGAGACATTTTTTGAATTAAATATCAATGAATATTTTTTAAAGTTTTTGAAAAGAGTTTTCTGAAAAATATATTAAGTTAAATGAAGAACGTTTTTAAATGAACCCATTCTGGAATAGAAAGCTATAGAATGTAAAGAATCTTTATCCAAAACTTTCAATTGAAAAACGTTCCTACAATTTTCAAATTTAAAATTATTTGGTTATGTTTGGTAAATCATGATAGGCTGTACTATAAGTTGATCGCATGTCGTTTTCTTGTGAAAATAAAACTTGAATTCTTCCAGGAACTTATCACAAGATAGTTTCAAAAATTTTCGTATATTCCTTCTAAAATATGACAAAAGATTTTTAATGATTTTTTCCAATTTTCTTTCAAGCATTCCTCCAGGATTTTCTCCAGAAATTCCTCTATGGATTATTCCAAGGATACTTGCCACCTCTAGAGATCCTACTAGAAATTACTTGACGAATTTATCAAAAGATTTCCCAAGATTTTCCTTCAGAAATTATCCCAGAGAAACCTCCAGGGAAATTGCTACGAGAATTACTACCTGGATTTTCCCATGAATTTTTCTCCAGAAAAAAATACAAAATTTCTGTAAACTTTCATTGAGGAAGGCAATTGCAGGATTCTCTGGAGAAATCCAGCAACATCCTTTGAATATTTTTGGAGGATTCTTTGTAGGGATTTTTCTGAAATTATCTCTTGAGAAATTTTTAAAGAAGTTGCTTGAAAAATTTCTGGAGGAATTCCTGGAAAAGTCTCCGGAAATATTTCTGTACGAATTACAAAAAAAAAAATGCTGAAGCAATCCCTGTAGCCATCTCTTGAAGTATCTCTAGCCCTATCGGAACTGATATTAAATTACAATTGCCATTGCAAGTTTTTTATAGAGAAATTTTTAGAGAAATTGTTGTAGAAATTCCTTATGATAGACTTTAGGGAACCCCTGGGGAAATCCATGAACAAATCTCTGGAGGAATTAGTGGAGTAATTACTTGAGACATTACTGCACAAAAATCTGAGCAATTTCACAAAGTCATCCTTGAAGGCATTCATGGGGGAATCCCAGGAGGTTTTCTTTGACCCCTGACCGTTCTCAAAATTATGGTTGCGGTTGAGTTTATAAAATGTTTAGACATAAACTATCTCTTTACTTATAGGTAAAATTTATTAATTTTGATTCATGAACTGATACCGATTTCTAAAACAATTCCGGGTATCCTGATACCGGGTACCCCCGTTGGTTTGACCACATTTAATCTGAACACTTTTTAATTTGTACCCCGCTAGGAACGGAGTAAAGTGGAATGGAACGCTGTGGAACGGGACGCATAATCAAAACAAAACAGTGAAAGAAGTAACCAGAAACACGTTTCTAGGGTGACTAGATGTTCAAATTAAATATGAACCCCGATGGTTTGCATGAGGTACCGTTCAAATTAACGGGGGTGTAAAAATTCTATGCGTGTTATTTGCAATGTCGTCTATTTAAATCTAGATAAAAATAATACATTTTTAACTTTCGTTGTATTTAAGTATAAGATGGTTTGAAAATGGTCACACCCTACAGGAACCAGTTACGGTGTATTCCAGCTAAATCTAATTATGTGTCCTACTGATTCTCTCGAACATTTGAAAAATAACCAAGAAACTCGATCCGTTGTATCATTGGTTATGAATTTTCCAGTATGATGTGTACCAGTTCCTTCTGAAATAAATAACAGGTGTCATTGTGTCCAATAAAATAATTTTATAAACAATCTCTGAAAGAATTTTGTCATTCTAATTACTGTTGAAGTCCCCTTATAAAAATTCGAAAGTATTTGTAAAGGAAACCATAGGGACATTTCTGGAATCAATTTCGAAGAAAATTTCAAGGAATGTTTGAAAGAGTTTTTGGAAAAACCCGAAGACATTTTAAACGAAAACATTCAATAAGAAAAATCCATAGAGCTTGAGAATCTTCAACATTCAAATTTTAAATTATTTGGTATAGTTTGATTGATAATTAAAAACTGTTCTATTAGTTGACTGTCTAATTCGTTCACATAAAAATAAAAATAAATATAGGGTGTCCCAGAAAGTATGGGCACGACTTTACCATACTGCCATTTCAAGACTAGTGAAGATAAAATCTAATTTTTACTCATTTGATTACTGTGCCCAACAAGAGTAGACTGCGATTTTTTAATGAATAATTTAATTATTTATGTGTGGATTTCGTAACATTTCTTTGAAGCATCTCTAATCAGTCTTGCTCAAATTGAAATTTTAACTCATGCATGTAAAATTAGTATTGGAACTAAAAATCCGATTCCAGCCGTAGTCGATTTGAAAATGGTCAAAAAACAAATCCTTATCTATACGTAAAAACATGACTAAATCAAAAATTAAAGTTGCCTATCCAAGAGAATAGGGATTGACCTTTCGTAATTCTTAAATGTATTATTTTTATTTTTATTTAAAATACCTGAAGAGCTTCATGATGTTGTCTTATGTGGAGGGAAAAATACGAGATTTTTCGAATTTTACCATTTTTCCAATTGTTTTCTTACAAAGCCAAATAAAATTTCAAATAAAACTTTATGTAAAACATCCTTGATGCAATGTACTAAAACTCACCACTGCGAAAGATTTTGATAGTAAACATATTTTACTAGTAATTTTTCAACAAAATAAAATGTAGGATCTGTGCTGAAAAGATAAGATTTGATTTTTTAAAATCAAAATTTTCAATGTAAACGATTATTAAATCAAACAAATTAATCACAGATGTTGGTTGAAATAGCCTATAGAAAAATACAAAAATAATCAAAATTTGCATCAGTCTAGTGCCCATACTCTCTGGGACACCCTATAGGAATATTTCCAGCAAGTAATTACAGACTACCTTTTTACCTTTTTTTTTGATTTTTAAGGAAATTTCTCAAATTTTCTCATGTTTTATTTTCCAGTATAACTGCAAGAACCCATTCAAAATTTGATTCTCGGATTTCACTCAAATTAAGAACAATCAGGGAAAACAAAAATAATAAAAACAATCCAGAAGGTTGCTGGCAATTTTCCTGGTAATTCACTACCAATCCCACCAGGACTTTTTTTTATTTTTTCTTAATTTCTTGTTCATCCAAGAGTAGTTTCACGGGGATAACTTCCTAGAATTCTTCCAGCGAATACCGATTTATTCATCTAGGAATTGATACAAAAATCCTTCAAAAATTATCGGTATTGGAAAAATTTATTATTATTAAATTCATTAATTTTCTTTCATGGTTTCTGGCCCATCGTTGTTATATTGTTATTGTTTTAGGAATCTCTACAAACTACTGAAAAGTCTCCAAACATGTTCAGTGATTTCCTCTAGTTAATCTACATTGGAGTTTTTACAGGAATCCATGGGTTATACTAGGGATTTCACTAGAAATTCTGCCAGGGATTCTACCAGGAATTTAATCAATAATTTCTCTAAAAAAATATCTACAGATTCAATCAGAAATTCATACGAGAAAAAATCTTCAGGCATACCTTCAGTAATTAATCCTCGCATTTTTTTCAGAGATTCCTTCAGTCCAGGAATCACATCACATATTCGAAAAACTTGTCCAGGATTCCTCAAGATATTCATCACCTGGAATTCCCCCAGGTATTTCACCAGGACTTTTGTCAGGGCTTCCTCCTAGGATTTCTCCTTGAATTCTACCAGGAGTTCTATCAGAAATTCCACCAGGAATGAAGGGAACCCTATGCCTCGTCCTAGGATTTATTCAGGAATTACTTCAACAATCTCCCAGATATACCTCCGAGGATTCCTAAAGATATTTATCTATCAATTCCTTCCAGTATTCCTTGCAGGATTTTTTCCAAGGAATCCACCAGGAATTACCTTATAGTATATCCTTTGGAAACTCCTTGAGGGTTTCCTTCAAAAGTTCTTCCAGAGATATATTTAGGAAGTTCACCGGGGAATTATCTGGGAAATACTCCAGTGATTTATTTGGTGATTCCTTCAAGGATTGTTCAAGAGATGGATTCCATGCATTTTTCCTGAAATTTTCCAGAAAAATCTTCCAGGTTTCTTCAGGGATTTAACCAAGAGGCACACAGAGAAATGCTTTGATCAATCCTCTAAGTAAATATCAGTGTAATCCCTGGATGAGTATTTTTTTCGAAATTTATAGGAGCATTCTGAAGCTTTACCTGAAGTATATGAAGGAAGAATTTCAATGTCTTCGTGGAATTCCTGGTAGACTTTCTCGCGGTTTTTCTTGCGGACTCTTTGAACATTTTTTGATTAATGGAGGAGTTTTTGATAACCTCGATAAATTCAGAGAAGAGAAATCCTACTAAAATCATTAAAAAAAATTACTGGTAGAACCTCCGACGAAACTCCAAACAATTTTTCTGGTGGAAATTTTGGTGAAACTCTGGTGATATTCCCAGTGTTAACACTGAAAGAACTCCTGGGAATTAAAAAAAAACTACTCTCGAAAAATTACTGGTGAAATAGTTAGAGAAACTGGTGAAGTCTCTGATTGAATTTTTATGGTGAATTGTGGTCGAATTCCTTGAGAAATTCGTTGTGGGATTGGAGAACATCTTGGTGGAATCTTTGGAGGATTTGAATGTTTTGTAAGAACCGCCGGAATTTTTTGTTTTATTTTTGAATCCCCGGTAAAATCACCGAAACATATTAGCGCAGTTTCCGAAGAAATTTCTAGTGGAATCCTTAGAATTTCAGCTGAAATCCTGGAGAAATACCTGGGCGAGTTCCAGATGAAATCCATCTCTGGTGGAATCCTTAGATAAATTCTTGGAGGATTTATGTAGCGGAATTCAGAGGAATACTTAGAGAAAATCCTAGCAGAATTTTTGAAGGAATTTCTGGTGGAATTATTGAAAGAATTCTTAGAGGAATCTCCAGAAAATTCCTTTTCTTGAATCCCCGGAGGAACTTCTGATGGAATACTTGGAAGAATTTCTGACGTTATCCCTGTAGGAAATCCTGATTGAATCCTTACGGAAACTCTTGATAGAATTCCTGTAGTAATTCCAAGTAGAATCTCTGGAGAAACTTCTTATGGGATCTCTGAAGGAAAGAGAAAAACTCCAGATGTAATCCCTAAAATACCTTCTGATGTAATGCCTGGAAGAACTTCCAATGGAATCTCTAGAGGAACTCTAGCGGGATCCCTATGGGAACTCGTGATGAAATCCCTGGATTCCTGATAATATGCCTGGCGGAACTACTTACAAAATCCTAACAAGAAATTCTGATGGAATTCCTTGAAGGATCCCTTGATATGATCTTTAAAAGAGTTCCAGGTGAAATCTCCGGAGGAACTCCTTATGGAAACTCTAGAAGAACTTCTGGAAGAACCTCTGTAGGAATAGCAGATGGATTCTTTGAACGAAATCTTGATGTATTTCCTGGAGGAACCCCTGATGTAATCCCAAGAGGATCTTCTGATCCAATCCCTGGAGAAACTCCCAATGGAATTCCTGATAAAATCCCTGGTGGAATTTACCCGACCGATTCGCCAACCGTGAAATCAATTTCAAAAACTGTCAAATTGATTCGTCTATGCCAGACCTGGTAATTTGTCTACCAGTTCTTGGAGGAGAATGGGATTGGTCAAGAGCATATGTTATCCAGCTGATACCAGATGCGCACAGAGGTTGCGCACCACAAGTCCAAAATTCCCCAGTTTCGAATTTTTCCGGCTTCGGTGCTGGAGTGTCATTCTGACGTCATGAGAGCCGATGAGGGCGTCTAGGTGGCCATATAGCATGCTAAGGGTTGACATGATCTCTCCAACATAGGACGGATGTAGCAGAAATCTGCTGATCGCGTTCCTAGCATCTCCTCTCAGACATCGCTGCTGTCTCAGAAGATTTTCTGACGAAGAATATCCACACATTTGCGTTGAAGTTTTATAACTGTTGTGCATTCGGCCTAAGCTCTCCTCCAGTCGCCTGACTAGGAGCTGATCCACTTTGTGATGACAAATTGGAGGTATTGAAACCCAAACTACTATCTGGCATTATATTACATGGCGTTAGTGAACTGATTTATTTGGTTGGAATGTGTTGGATTTATGTAGCGGAATTCAGAGGAATCCTTAAAGAAAATCTTAGCAGAATTTTTGATGGAATTTCTGGTGAAATTCTTAGAGGAATCCCCAAAGGAATTCCTTATTTGAATCCCAGGAGGAGCTTCTGATGGAATACTTAGAAGAACTTTTGGCGTAATCCCTGGAGGAATTCCTGATAGAATCTTTACGGAAACTCTTGATAGAATTCCTGTAGTAATTCCAGGTATAATCTCTGGAGAAACTACTTATGGGATCCCTGAAGGAATTTCTGATAAAATCTCTAGAAGAAATCCTGTGGAATCCCTAGACAGGCCTGCCCAACCTTTTTGACTCTTTTTCGACATAAATTGTTGGTGCGTTCGCAAGAATAGACCGATATGAACAAAATTAGTCTCAAATGAAAGCTAGGTAGTATATCTCTCTAATCCATGCTGAAAAAATCAACTTTGTATCGAACTCTTTGCTAGCGATCCAAGCAAAGGTAAAAATCAGTCCGGCCCGCGGGCCGGATCATATTTTGGACTTAATTGCATCGGTTGCAAAGAGGTTGATGAAAATTCAAAATTTACGGCATATATTAATCAAATTTATTACCAAGCTTTCATTTGAGACTAATTTTGTTCATATCTGTTTATTCTTGCAAACGTACCGACCATTTATGTCGAAAAAGAGTCAAAAAGGTTGGGCAGGCCTGCCCTAGAAAAACTCCATCTATAATCCCTAAAAGAACTTCTGACGTAACCTCTGGAAGAACTTCCAATGGAATCTCTGAAGGAACTCTTGCGGGATCCCTATGGGAACTCTTGATGAAATCCCTGGATTCCTGATAAGATGCCTGGCGGAACTACTTACAAAGTCCTAACAGGAAACCCTGATGGAATTTCTTGAAGGATATGATATGATCTCTCGAGGAGTTCCAGGTGAAATCTCCGAAGGAACGCCTTATGGAAACGCTAGACGATCTTCTGGAAGAACCTCTGCAGGAATTCCAGGTGGAATCTCTGAACAAAATCCTGATGGAATCCCTGGAAGAACTTTTGATGTAATCCCTAGAAAAACTTCTGATATAATTCCTGGAGGAACTGCTATTGGAATTCCTGGAGGAGCTCTAGAGGAACTTCTGAAAGAATCCCTGAAGTAATTCCAGGTGGAATCTCTGAAGGAAATCTTGATGGAATCCCTGGAGGAACTCCTGATGTAATCCCTAGAAGAACTTCTGATGCAATCCCCGGAGGAGGCTCCGATTTGGAACACTCGTCGATTCCGCTAGCATCACTACTTGCAGCGTTGATAATAAGACTCATGTAGTTCGAAAAGCTCCGAAGATGTGCTTCCAATACTGTTTGTTTATGCAGTGCCAATCCAAGTTTGTTGTAGTGATTGACTCCCGGAGGAAATATCCCATTTCCGTAGCTACGGGAAAAGTTCCAGCAGCTATTCATAATCTGAATCCGACTACGTCCGTTCTCCAGCGTGGTCCAATTTACTCTTCTGTTAGCACGATCCTTTTCTTTTCCCCTCTTACATTATCAGCCAAGGGATTAGATTGTAGGTGTGTACGTTGAGTACCTTTGGTTGTATTAGTGAATCAATACTCTACACTTGATATTGACTGGTAATTTATCTACCAGTTCTTGGAGGAGAATGGTCAAGTGCATTTGTTTTCCAGCGGATGGACAAGGACAAATAGTCGCCATAATTTTATCTTGAGACAGAAAATATTCAAACGCACACTACTAGCTGGCATTATATTTTTTGGCATTGTGTTAGTATCAGTTAACTATTTGGTTTGGAATGTGCCCATGATGTCCCTAACATTACGCATTATATTTGAAACTCCATTTTTGACCATTGCAATTATGATCAAAAATAATGTGTAAATCCATTCATCCAACAAACTACACACTTGGTTACTAGTGTTTCTTGGGACGAGATCATAAATTAAGCAGGATAACTCTATTTATGCTACTTATGCCAAATGTCCATCATGCCAAATAACCTTATACCAAACGAATTTAAAACACATATGTCTATGCCACATAGCCTGTTCCCCTCTATGTTTGTGCTTTTCTAGATTTGGAGTACGGCTTCGAGGAATATCCAGCAGTAATGGTTCTCTAAAAACTATTTATCAATTTTCGGACAGCAAGAAAAACCATGTTTAAATTTTCAAATATTTGTTTTATTATTGAAATATATTTCATTTTTTTAACATTTTCTCTACATCGTACATTGTCTCTCTCAATAGTGTTTTTACTTTCTTCCTATCGTTGAATGGATGTATGTGTTGATGTTATATTTGTTTTACTATTGAATTGAAATCAATCTTCAAGCTTCCAGTCAGTATTGGTTTGCGGACCGATGCGAACTAACAGTGATCATCCGTATCAATCGTACGTATTTGCGTGTGCGCGGGCTATTAGGCTTTGTGCATTTATACTGACACACACACGTGCTCGCACGCTTAATCACTTTACCACGTTTTCCTAATTTTTATTATGGTTTGAATTGAATTAATCGACAGTTATCGATTTGCTGTATGAAATCGGGCTTGTAACCGTGAGAGATGTATTTCTGTCTGCATCTGCCTTTGCTTCTTTCTTTTTTTTTCCTATGTTAAGTGAATTAAAGTTAACGGAATGAATCTGTACTAAAATATAAAGAAAGCATGAAACACTCTTGCTTGTCCGTTCCGCCATGATTTGATATTTTTTTTTTTCATATTCCTATCGCTTTCTTTCTTATTCGGCAAATTCTCAATCGCATCGTTTTTAGTAAGTTTACGGAATCCTCTCACCTCGCAAACAAATTTAGCACTCTATTTAGTAAAAACACTTATTGCAATTTCCCTTTCAACTAAGCGGATAGCGAACGAATAAAAACCAGCGTCGTTCATTTTCCTTCGTAGATTTCGTGTCCAATCGTAAAGAAGTCCAACTCGTTAACCAAAGTTCCGGAAGCGATAGATTGTTGCTCGAAAAATCATTCTCTTGACTTGCTCGTTCGAAGAAGAGAAGATTCGGGGTTTCAAAGTTTTTGGGAGCGTGAGGGATGTAGCGAAATCGAACACTCATATCAGTTGGGAGGTTTTTTTACGTTCGGGTTTGCGCGGAAGAGAGTTTGAAACTAAAAACGAAAAATTAGCCTAAAAATGCTTAATGCCAAAAAATAACTGCTAATAATTAATCCTAAAATTGAGCAAAATGAGAACTGCTGAAAGACTCAGCAAACAGTCGTTTGTTCCGCGAAAGCGATCAGGAGTAGAAATGCTTTGAAGGAGAAAGTTAGGAAACTTTACGCTGAAGTTTTCATATCGTAAGATACATAATTGGGAAAATCCAACGTGGAGCATGAGGGAAGGGCCGGAAAGGGGAAAACGCCAACTAATATGAGACTTCGATTGTGGTGCGATTGTTCACAAAGCGAGAAGGATAATCAATTTATTTTTTGCGGGCGAAACTGTTCGGGCTGGTTTTGATTGATGTGGTGAATATTGGCGTTTGTAATTCGCATACTGCTGTAAAAAATGTGGTTTTGAACGTTTTTCAATAAATCAATTTGCTAACATTTGAATCCAAGAAATAATTACTCTTAAGTTCGACTGTTCGCACGATGCGATCATTCGCACAAGCATGAAGAGAAGAGTCAATATTTTTTGTCGAACCGCTTCGCATCATGCCATTTTCTTAATGATGGATGGGCAAGCACCACCGTTGCAAGTTACGTAACGCCAACATTCACGAAACCAATCCCCTTTCCTTAGTCGGCGAACAAATCTACTTACTGCCACCTTAATGACTAAGTTGAACTTAAAAGCGTACCTGCAGAATGACAGACAAATATTGAAACCTAGCCACCTTCAGATTGAAGCATTTGCAACAACTTTTGACCAACTAGTCGTTTGGTTTTGCCTTATTACCAGTCACGTAGAAAAAATAACACAAACTATAGATAAGGAAACGAATATATACAAATCAGAAACATTTTCGAAAACGCATATCTTACTTTCATTCGGATCCATTTTTTTTCTCCCATTCGAGATAACATCCTTCAACTGTATCACTGATCTTTCTATTTTATCGCTAAAATCTAAGCTCTCTGCTGGCACTTCCTGACTTTTTATTCTCACTCCCAGTGTATGAACGTTTTGATAATCTCATAAGAAACACACTCTCGTTCTTTCTCTCTTTGTCTTCCCACATACCAGCCTCGTTCAAAGTCGGCCTAACCTACTGAACCTGATTGCTTTATCCGGTTTCAATTACTTTATATCCCCTAACACACATACCCTCTCGCTTGTAAGAGAAAACCGAGCAAACAAAAAATCAGAGAAAAATGTTACAACACAGTTCAATTATTTTACAATAAATAATCTTCTATCCCACATTATCAGTTTTTTCATCTTGTTGTCTAAAACTAAATACATCTATCATCTTGCGTTGATTTCTGCACCGATCAAGATGAAAAATTTAAACTAAAAGTGCGACCGAATGAGGCAAGCGTGAGAACGGGCTGCGCATGTGTGAGTGTTCGTCTCGCGCGGATTCAGTCTACTTCAATTTACCTGGGTGACCCTCACCATTCCGGTGGTCACTCATCTATATTCCTACACCTAAACAGAACCAGTTTGAGTTGAATTCCGTTACCGTAGTCGAACCGAAACTCGCCTATGCGCAGGCTCAGATCTACATTGACTGAAAATGCCCTAGAGAATCTACTTGCACTCCCTAGGAATTAGTACGTTCATCTACTCATTCGATCGCACGAGGGCTCTCACTCTTCGATTACTCATCACAGGCACTCACAAACGTTCACTCATCTACCTAAACAGAAAATAGATGGATTCGTACGCGGAAACAAAAGAACAAAATATAAGTCTCCTTAATCTACATTCACATGCATAGAATTGTTAGTTGTTGATGTCGATAGCTCCTAGTCTGCAGAATTTTGCCTTTTCCGTCTTTAACTTTATACAGAGATTTGGTTTTCGTCGTTATGCCAAAGCGCACGCGCGCTGCGCGAACACGTTTCGTGTAGTCTCGGGGACACATTGTTTCTATATATCACCGGGGGAACATTTTCCGTCTCTATCTCTCTCTAGCGTGCATAACCCACAATTACCGGGAGCTGCACCACCTTAGACCGGTCCAACGTCGCTCTGATATCTGGCCGTTAGGTAGTTGGCCGCTTCGGTCATTTGTTCCAGCGATCGGTACAGTCCCAGCAGATGGGTTCGGAACTGCTTCGCCATCTCGGTGCTCTTGTCCTGGTCAACGTTGCTCTCCGATTCGATACCGGAGTCATTTTCGGCGCTGATTTCACTCTCGGAATCGCTCAGAGTGCTTCCGCTGTTTGACGAAGCCATAGACGCTGTGCTAGGGCGGCGGATGTGTCCCTTTATACTACTTCCGGATTCGCTCGCTGAACTGCTGCCGCTGCTCATGTTCTGTGTCTGCTGTTCCGGAGCTGGGGAAGCCGACTTTTGCTTATACCGGACGTCGGAAGTCTCTGTTGTGGATCCCACTGGAGACTCTACGCCTTCATCGGCGTCTTGCCGACCCCAGAGCAGATCTACTTTGACCACGTTCAGCATGTTGTAGAGCTTGAACAGGTCTGACGTATTCAGGACATCCCGAACGGATGCTTTGCCGGTCCTTTTGCCGTGGTGGCAATGTTGCTTCTGCTGCTGCTGTTCCACGGGCATTGTGTCTGTCGAATCGCCAACCTGCGGAGGGAGACGGAGAGAATCGAGAAAACCAATTAGTTGCATCCCAACAAAAGTGAAAATAATGCTGTTAGGGTGAAACGTAACTAAAAATAAGACTTTCTATAAATACGGAGCGCGGGATTTTCAACTGCATCATCGCTGTCGAGAGCTGACGATACGATCCATCGTCACACGCCGGTCTACGATGATGGCCATTTGCGTGTTATTTGCGAATAACAAACGCAAAGGTTGTTAGCAGTGGCGAAGGGACAGCGAGATGTGCTGGGTGGTCTACCAACTGATGCAATCTGAGCAAAGTGTTGGCAAAAGATGCATCTTGGGTGGTGCTCGATTCTCCGAAATAAAAGTTCGAGCTTGCAGAACAGGTTCGGAAGCTTCTCATTTATCGTATCATTTCGAAAGAAACGATTACGTAATCCTCGCTGATTCAGCATTGAAGTTCTGTATACTGAATCTTGTGAACGTTGAGATCAGTCATTAGAATCATTTTAATCACAATCGAACTTCTATCTGATAGCTACTGAACCAAGTTGAAAAAGTAGCACCCCATATGCTAGCTAATGGAAGTTCACCTCAGATTGAACAATTACCAAATGATAATGCCAAAACCAAGGCTTCACACTCCACTACCGGAGTGAATAGTAAATGCTTGTAATCATCAAACTTGAAAGAGCCCCCCAGCACACCGCCATGGAAGCATCGAGAGCCGCTCGTGGATTGCCACTTATGCGCAAAAATTGGGCAACGTTGACGAGCTGGCGGGCGATCGTGAAACTTCACCTCGGAAAGCACATGTTTCTGGGTTGTGCCGCTCAGTGGCAGTTCGCACTTGGCGCAAATATCAACGGGCGTGCAGCGGCGACTTCAAGTTCACGCACTAGGCTAGGAATTGGAAGTGGATTTTTCGCCAATGGGGGTAACCAAGGCGGTACTTGAGCGGTAACCGGAACCAATGTTGAACGTTCTAGAATGCGACACATGTTTAATAGGTGTTTAGGTGTTCAATTAGCATAAGACTCGAAGATATTTTTTCTTTTCTTTAACTCAACTTTAAAATATACAGACCTATTTCTAATACAATGTCACACTATCTTTAACATGTTTTGAAGAAATTTATCAATATTCGTGAGGTAGGATTCGCTACTGATTCTTCTCAAAACTTTTAATGGATTCTTGAAAAGGATATAAGTAGATTTGTGGAAGATATTTGGAAGTTTGTAGTTTGTAAATCTTTGCCATATCTCTTTCTTTATTGTTTTGAGAAGGACTTCAGTGAAGTTTCTTACTAAGTCCTAAGCTAAAACCTTGACTGACTGCTGCCCACAAAAAAAATCATATATATGTGCTATATTAGGGCCTTCCTTAACCGAATGGTTAGAGTCCGAGGCTACAAAGCAAAGCCATGCTGAAGGTGTCTGGGTTCGATTCCCGGTCGGTCCAGGATCTTTTCGTAATGGAAATTTCATTGACTTCCCTGCGCGTAGAGTATCATCGTACCTGCCCCACGATATACGAATGCGAAAATGGCAACTTTGGCAAAAAAAGCTCTCAGTTAATAACTGTGGAAGTGCTCATAAGAACACTACGCTGAGAAGCAGGCTCTGTCCCAGTGAGGACGTAAATGCCAAGAAGAAGAAGATATTACGCAAATTGAGACATGAATGATCTTTACTTGTACATATAGAACTCCACCATGAGTATATATGTTTGCGTATTTGATTAATTTAATAGTAAGCATATAGTTGGAATGTAGATGTAGTTTATTTTGAGTACTACCTAATTAAAATTTGTAATATTTAAACACCAAATATGAACGAAATATTTGATACTTTTAACCAAGTATTAATTCAAATGGTAAAACATCGATTGCTACATCAACGCGGAACAGATTACAATACAACATTCAAATTAACACTTCCTCATCGTCAATCAGTAGGTATTCATTAAAACAACTTCTTTCATAAAATTTCTTGCTTCCCATGGCGCTGACTACGGCCCCCAAATGACACAGCATGGTATGCAGCGCTCTGTCGCAAATGAAGCTGCACACTTTCTATCATCATCCGCTATTTGTCATCGGTTACGTCACTAATTCAGTGCAGCAGCACTAAATGCATCCGTTTTATTTTATGGCGTTTCGTTTCTTCAAAAGTCACCTTCTCCTATTTGTACCACCATTACAGGCACTTCTAATAGTGGTGGCAAGTGATTTTTTTTTCTATTGCACCAACTTCATTGAATAGCTATTTGATGATGATGATGATGTGTCGACAATGACCAACTACGACGGCAGCATCACCATTGCAATAGAGCGAACAATTAGCGAAACCACCATCACCTACACAGCAAAAAATGAATTGTAATATAACGTTATTTTAGCCTACTACACATTAGTCCTGTTTCCGTTGGGTTGCTAAATTATGAAGAAGTTGCAGATTTCAGTAGCTTGCTTGAAAAAGCTCGTTTTTCTAAGTATGCCACAATTATATTACACTACAATATGCCAATTTCGATATTATAAATGACTAGACACACTTGCGTTAAGAACAGTTCCGAGGCACTAACAATTTAAAAAAATCTTCGATACTGGTTTAGTTCATAAGGTAGGTTCAAAATATAAACTGAGGCAAAAAAACTGAATGATTTCCCAAGAAATAATTATGATTTGGCACCACAACGAATATTGTTAAAATTTGTTAGTATTACTTATGATTTTAAAGAAGATATTTCGTTACTGATTTTCGTTAGCTATTTAATGAACTTCTCTAACAGACGCAATGACAAATACCTACGTAATTTGAATTACACACAGATAAAAATCCGTTCTCGTATCCGTGAACAGCAGACGTAAACTCGTCAACAAGCAAAAATACACCGTGAACTAGATCATGTTTATGTGGTGTATTTTTGACAGTTCACGTTTTCCAGAACTCTTTTTTGAGCGTGTAGTTCATTGAAAACATTTGCCGATTACTTCAGGCTCAATCGAAAATTGACATGTTTTGACAACATGTGATAAGATTTCGCATAAATTGTACCCAACTTAGAAAACGAAGCAGTTCTTCTAGCGGTTGCAATGAAAAAAGTTTTAAAATTTTTTCTTAAACAATTCATTGCTCCCGCTAATGAAACTTATGACCCCTTTTTAGAAACGGTTAAGCGTTAAATGAGCCTCCCAGCCGAGCACGTGGATTTTTTTTTTTTTCAAAATTTCATCCATAATTTGTCCATCTTTACCACGCGTAATGAGTTAAGTAATTTGATAACCATGCGGATTGTATTACCGAACAGCTCAATATAAGCGTCAATTTACATTTAAAATGTTTTCTGAAGGAATATCTACAGTTATCTCTGATGAAATCTCTTAACAAATAATAGGACCCATTCACAAATTTCATAACGCTTAAGGGGATGGGTGGGTGTTCAAACGTTGTTACGGCTTATTGGAGAAGTAGTGGTCAAATGAACAGGGGTCGACAAATGAACACCGTGCCTTTTACAGAGAAAAAAAAAAACAAATTTCAATGAATTTTTATCACGTACGGACGATTTAGAGCATATATCGGAGTGTTCGGGTTGATACGGAGGTCAATTGAAGTGAAAATATCAACAAAAAACAAGATTTTAGAAAACCACGTTTGAAAATTAAAACTGACGTAATTATTAGCTTGCAGGTCTTGAGGTTTTCCGGTGAGGTGAATATCGTTATGATATGATGTTAAATCTGATACCATTAGATTTCCTTTTGAATGGGTTACAATCCTCAATGAACATATTTTCGGAAATGCAATGAAAATTTTCAAATAAATTAGTTTTGATCACGTTGTTTGCATGATATTCATTTTATCACCAACAGCTGTTCATTTTACCCACATAGTGCAGGTAAAATGAACATTTGCATCGTTTTTTGCTAGCGATACAAATATGTGAAAAAATAGCTATTTTAGTCCGAATTCATTTTGCTGCTATAGATAACATTCCTATTTTTTGTTATGCGATAGAACTATACACATTTCTTGTTTTTATATAAGAAACAGGATGATATCCTTAAGGTGTTAATTTTACCACCCCTTCCCCTACACAAATTGTGGAGTATCAATACAAAAAGTCTCACGAGGGGGGGGGGGATGGTTGCCCAAAATGACCAATTTAAGCGTTATGAAATATATGAACCAGTTCATATGAACTTCTTAAGAAAAAAAACTTGGCCAAGGATCCCTAATGAATAAGTGATGAAAGTCTTGGAGGATTATAAGGATTCTGTAAATTTCTGGAACAAGAATTGGAAAACGATACATTTAGCTCCAAGGGGCCCAGATAGCCGTAGTGGTAAACGCGCAGCTATTCAGCAAGACCAAGCTGAGGGTCGTGGGTTCGAATCCCACCGGTCGAGGATCTTTTCGGGTTGGAAATTTTCTCGACTTCCCAGGGCCTAAAGTATCATCATACCTGCCACACGATATACGCATGCAAAAATGGTGATTGGCATAGTAAGCTCTCAGTTAATAACTGTGGGAGTGCTCATTAGAACACTAAGCTGAGATGCAGGCTCTGTTCCAGTGGGGACGTAACGCCAGAAAGAAGAAGACATTTAGCTCCAAAAATATAAGCTCCACGATTTTTTTTGAAAAATCGGCGTGAATTTTTGTAGGATTATCTGGAAATCTGGAATCGTGTAGGAATCTTTGGGAGAAATAGGAAACTGATTGTATTATTTGTGGTGGAATTTTTAGGGTAAAAAGTGAAAGAATCCCTGAGAGAACGCTCGCAACAATACATGTTGAACATACTGAAGGTACCAACGTTGGAATCCCAAGATGTGTCTCTGAACGTATTTCTGAAGGAATCTCTCGAGGAATTACTGAAGGGATTCCTGAAGTGTTTACACTGTATCAGTGGAATCTGACTCCTCTTTTAGGTTTACACCAAGATTCTGTATAACAATCCACCAATCGCATACCATGCCCAACTGAGTTTGGTTTCGGGCCTCCAACTGTCCAGAGCGGTGATTCTTGTTGATGGGACAGCTATCGATCGAAACAACAGCTTTATTTTATTCAAGTGAAAAATGCACTACAAAGGCATTTCGTCTACTCTACCAAATATCATAGGAATACTACATTGAGTATTTGAAAAAATGAGTTTATAAACCATTTTGTATGAAAAAATGGATTTTAGGGACCATTGATTGAAAATAATAACTTTTTGAATACTTGCGTCAAAATAGAGACCAAGTTTTAAAAACAGAACTGCTTGTAGCACTCGATAATTTCATACGACTAGAAAACTCGTCATTGGCCGCTTAATCTAGATAAAGGACGTTAGACCGAATGCCGATAGGCAGAAAAGGTTGTTAGGCCGAATCAACATTTGGCTATTTAAGGTGAAAAATACAAACTACTGCTTCAAAAAGCTAACTCAATCATCAATATTTACCATTCTTTTGAACAAGGGCTGTTCTTTTTTGATATATTTCGCAACAGATATTGTTGGTAATACAGATAACCTTGACCGAACTCCTAATAACCTAATCGGTCTTTAAGAGTGTGTCGTAAAGCAGTCGCAAACATTTATAACATTTTCAAAAATATTGAGTTGAGCCCACAAACAACGAATAAATGGTAATATTGTTTCAATAAAAGGGCTTTCTAGACGATAATTTCTCAAATTTCTAACAGATGATAAAGACAAACTTGCGTATCTCTATAAAAACTGAAATGATGGTAAATGTATACAATTTCAAGAGAAAAATGTTCTTTGTTTGTGCCAATATATTCTTTGGCACAACCCAGACAACCAGGAGTCGCATAATAATTAAAACTTGTTTACTTGTATAAATAACATCACACCCGCACAAAACGTTGACAGAAATCGTTTAAATGACAAGTTTTCTCACATAAAACGCTTTTTTCTGAGTTCATCAGTGCATTTTGTTTCGCCCCGTATACTCGAATAACGAAAGTCGGACAAAATCGTAGCAGCTGTCAAACCAACTTTGTTATCACAAATTAGGTCGCATAAGAGTTCAGATTAGTTCGCAATAAAATCTACACACTCGCATTGCATGCTATTTTCCATCATATAAAATATGCACATATATCGTCTCCACTTTTGTACGTATAAGGCCTTTTCGCGACATCGTATACGTGAAACTTTACACATATGAGCATCGAATCACGTAAAAGGTGATTTCATTATACGTACATTCTGGTTGTCTGGGAGTCATCATGACATGGTGAAAAAATATATATTGAAAAGATCAATAATCAGCATTTCAGAGCGACTGCGAAAACCGAAAAAATGGATTACATGGATTATTAATGGATTGATATTGAAATGGATATCGACCTATTCAGCTTTTACGAACGCTGACATTTGGCCTGGGTCGTTTGACAGCAAATAGTCCAATCCAATGCCTGCGTAGTAGTGCAATGTTGACAAAATTGTCTTTGTTTGCTGTGAGAAAGAAAATATAAACAGAATTGCTGCCGAGCATTCACTTCCTTGTTGGACTGACGTTGACCGAAAGCTCGAATGACATCGACACGTTTTGATTCTGAGGAAATCGTCTTGTGTAAGATTGATAGTGCGTTGGTATTTGTGGCAATTTGCTTGTAGATCTCTGTTGATATGCTCGATCATCAAACTTATCGATCAGCTGTTAATGATCCAAGCCAAATGTCAGATCGATTGATCCCCACCATAAAGGCGGCATCCACAAATTACGTAACGCTCTAGGGGGAGGGGGGGAGTAGTCTCAAGCGTTACGGCTCATACAAAATTTTTAAATTTTTCATACAAAAGGCGTTACGGAGGGGGGGGGGTCAAAAATTTCAAATTTTAGCGTTACGTAATAAATGGACGCTGCCAAAGTGAGTTTTCTTGTGGCGGCCATAAGCGCTTGTAAAAAACTGGATTGAAACGGAGCAAAAACGTTTTTGATTGGAAATTTTTCTAAACATAATTATAAACTAACTTAAGTAAAAAATAGAATTGCTAATAATTGCAGCTTATGTCTACTCCACAAAGACATATTTCCTGATAGAACTACTTTGAGCCAACCCTTCTCCAGTAGAGAAGCTAGGCAAAATACAGGACGCTTCGATGCTTGCTGACTTTAAAATGGCTCGCTCAATTTTCACCACCTAATTAATTTTCAATCTTGTCGCTCCCTTGCGACGTCTATCCACCTATTCATTTCCATCATTTGCTTCTATAGACTCCCTTTACCTTTGAGTCGCATGATCGCTACAGCCATAAAACAAAAATAATATAAAACAATCATGGTCGATATTTTTTCCTATGTAGTTGATAAGTATTCTTCAACACATAAAGTTTGAATTCTGTGTTACGTTGAGCAAATTAGTTGCCAAACAAACTGGTAAACTTGTATTCAAGTTGAATGAAATCGTTAAAGGAAGCATTTTTAACCGCCAATATTTAAGAAACTAGACGTGCTATTGTTAGAATTAATAAGTCGTATTCTGTTTGGTTTGAGAACTAATGTTTATTGGTTTTCCTCGTCAAGCCTTAATAACTCGTTCTGGTACTGAAGCGATTTATGCATCTAATCTTCTAATTCATTGAATATAATCCAGTGACCCTGGCAACACTGCTACTTATGCCTATGCATTGGTTTGTGTTAGTTTGCTGATCTACATTTTGTAGTATTTACTCATGGCGGACCCAACATTGCATGCAAGGTCAGGGTGGGGATAACGTTTTGACGATAGGAATGACGTATGTCTGGTCAAACGTCATATGATTTGTCACAATCCGAATTGTTTATTTATATACGCAATTCCCCCACGACAATCACGTAAAACATTTTTCGGAGTTTTTCGATGTCCCCTCCCACCATGGTAAGGTTTTTTGTTTCAAAATAAAACATAAATTGTATGACGCGTGAGAAATCGCAGCTCAACCTCTCTTACGTAATTGATGCGTGGCTCCTTGAAACAAACAAATGTTCCGATTTCTTCGAACAATATCGATTTTTTTACTGTGCATTCATCGCGGCAGTTTTACACAACTCCTCCGTCTCATCCGATTCGCGCGCGCTCTCTCTCCCCCTCTCTGTGTCTCCCGATTGACACGTGTCTGACCGATTTGATACGGCTCGACGACTCCAACGCGATTGAAACTCACCTTTCGATCCATTAACCGACAGGGCACGAGTATTGTTTCGTCCATGGCATTGACTGTTTTGACAAACTTTTCCATGGCGTTCAGAATGCTTTGGTTCGAGAATTCCTGATCATCGTGTCGGGCGATCCGCCGCAGGCAATTCCTGTTGGAAGATAGGGAGGGAAAGAAAAAATGACGGGTCAGTTCGGTGGTAAATTGTGCAACAAGATGAGGGGAATGATGGTGTCTTTCATTTTTCAAGTACAAGGTGCCATACAAGTTGTTCCGTTTCCGCAGTGCGACTATGATGGCTGCACCGCCCATGAGGATCATGATGAAGCGGATGGCAACTTTTCAGTACAAAAAAAGTCAACAAAACGCCGAAAGTTCCAGAGAGAGAAACTTGTCCGAGAACGGCGAACAGGTGAGGATGACCTTCTAGCTCGTCAACATTCGATCGAAACTTTATTGCCTGCTGAAGCACTCTTTCGTACAGCCGGTTGATTGCATGCTTCACAGTTCTTCAGCTAGCATCATCCAAACTACATAGGACTGTTCCGTTTCATTTTTTCCTGAACTCCCTGCAAAGTCAACGATCATCTCTAGAGTGGATGCAATAGTCAAAACCAGACAAAACAAAGAGCTAGAGAGGGGTTAAGAGATTACAGCCAGCCGGGCCCGCTGTTGATGAACTAGCACACTTGCCTTGTATTTGACGAGCGTGAAGCCGGTGCGTGGCATCATCCGAATCAGGTTTAAAGTCCAAGCAAGACGAATAACTAATCTTCAGGCAATAAAGGAGGGAAACAAACGGTTGCTGATGGCACAAGATCAAATCTTCGAAAACCGGAAAGATCGAACGGCAATTATCACGTCATGTGTTGAGAAGGCTTCGGCGGTTTGGTTGGTTACCCGGGTAGAGGTGAATAACAAAATAATAGTAAAATAAGAACAAATTTTGCAATCATATCTAGTTTAACCATTATTATGTTATTAATATACGACATCAAATATCTTATCAATAGCAAAACATACAATCATAGCAAAATTTGTCATTTATATGTTATACTTGAAAGCCATGTAATAACTAATCAATAACAACAAATACTATCATGGTAAAATTTGTTATTTGTGCAAAAATACTAAAAACATCAAATATCTAAAGAATAATAAATATCACCATCACAGTAAAATATGTCATTATTTTGATATTTGAAAACTTTATTTAAATAATTCGTGAGATCAAACCAATATCAAATTTTGTCATAATAGCTCATTTTACTATTCGCATGATATTCATTAAAGATTCAAAAAGCAAAAGTTTTTTAGCAGGAAAGCAAAAAGTTTATTTTTCAATCATGCTAAATTTAGATATTAGAGTCAAAGAACTAATATTACCGTTATTTTGATCTACTCGTGAAGAGCTTATTTAGTTATTATTTTGTTATCAATATCATAATAATAACATATTTTGTTATTTACGGTTGCCTATATTTTTGCTATTATTTTGTTATTACAATGGCAAAATATGTTATGATTTAGTTATTATGCCATACAAACTCAGTTATTATTTTTGTTTTTTATCTCTTATTTCAAACAAACTAAGAACAAATTTTGCTATTCAAACATTATATTTTAATGGTAAATTTTGTTATTCTTTTGCTATTCTCCTCTACCCGGGTTGGTTGGTTTTATGATGAACTTTTGTTCAAAGGGAATCCGGTTACAATTCCGGAGCCTGTTGAGTATAGCAACAGATGATCCGGGTGATTGTGATTGGATCGTGGGGGTTTCATTAGAGTTTGCCTCTGATGCGATATGGATTATTTGTTTTTGCATTTAATGCAGTGATTCAATACAAATGCTAGAAAAAGCACACAGTACAAAAAATAATCTTATAATCTTATAAGATATAAATCTTATAATCAATTTCATCTGTTTATTCTAGAAAGCAGGATCTACAAGTAGTATAATCATTTTTCCTTCACGATAGAGAATATTATTGTGAGTTCACAATTAGATTCTCTATCGTTAAAGAAAAATAGTTATAAGGAGGAAAATTGCGATCAAAAATGCATTTCGTCATCTAGGTTTAAAAGAAAAAAATCGACAGAGCGATGCTGTGCTAATTACTATTATATTAAGCTTTCAGCAGTGACAACCTGCAAATTCCAAATTTTGCATTGGGTGATGCTGATACAAACCATTATTTCCCAAGACGGCTTTCGCAATGTGAAATAAGTCTTGATCATTTATTGAAAATAATGCAATGAAATTATTACTTTTCGTTGCCTATATCCGTCGCACCAATTTCTATTTCGGTCGCAATCAGTTTTTATTCGTCTTATTCAGGAAAAGTTTCAGATTGCTCCATTGTCAATTGACTTTCCAGTTACCACATCTCGTAATCAACCAAAGGATGATCCTTATTAACCCTGTGAGATCGTCCTCCTAGTTATCTCCATTCCCAACATTCATCCCCTCGTTTAAGTGATAACTATCCGCCTCTTTTTCTAGAAGATCATCACATAACCCCAACTACGTCTCAAGTACCCGTCCATTAACTCGAGCAGTGTAATTAGCGTGTAATTTCTAATTCTCATCCCCACCGTGTAAATTGCATCATCGGAACCGGCTCACGGCGCGTTTCGTATGACTTAATTAAGCTCCTAATCCTATGACGGTGGCAGTTTCCGCTCAGCTAGCGTCGACCTTGCCGGTGATCATCTTCGCCGTCGATGTCGTTGTCGCATAATATATAGTATAAATTACAGCATTGTTTTACAAGCAGCTAGGCGCGCGCACTGTCAAGGCTCGTGCTCAATATTGTACGAGTAGTGCGAAATAGATCGCGTTCCCACCAGGGTAGGGCGGCCCATGATGATCAAACTAGAGAAATCTTACGTTACACCCCTAAATTTGATGTTTTGGACAACCAGAAGCTTAATTTCATTATGCCATCAAGTAGGCTATGGAAAAAATGGCGTTCAATCTTTCATACAAAATGACAGATAAGTTTTCTCCCGTTTATCCGAATATTCCGTAAACTTTTCTCAACTTTTCCTACGCACGAATACGTCGGAGTCCTGGACGAGTGCACAGTGAAAGAATTATTCAAATCCGTTGACCCGTTCACGAGCGAACTCGTGACATACAAACACCATTCCATTTTTATTTATATAAAAGAAATTTTTTTGGCACAAACTTTGACGAAATCCACTTACAGTTGCTTTAGAGGGTACAAATGAACAAATTTGGCTGGTGTAACTTAATATTTTTAAAAGTTGATTTTTCCCAAATAAAAGTGAGCCACCTTACTCCGGGGCTTGCGAGACTGAGGGAAAAACGGCAAGACTTAGGTATGCGATTACCAGGAAAAGTGCAAGTACCTCCCGTCGTTGTTGC
Organism: Aedes aegypti; assembly: GCF_002204515.2. Lineage (NCBI taxonomy): Eukaryota > Metazoa > Arthropoda > Insecta > Diptera > Culicidae > Aedes > Aedes aegypti. The sequence continues at coordinate 149,603,561 of NC_035108.1, forward strand.
ACTGCCAAAGCGAATCAATTAGGGGGAGGAGGGGTGCACCGGGGATACCCAGTGACATAAAAATAAAACTTTACTGTATCGCGCTCGCTCGCTAAAACCAGCCAAACCGGTAGCTCTCACTCTAACTAGCCACATGTGGCACTAGCGTGTGGAGGCCTTCTCGGTGCAGGTTGCACTTGATGGGCCTCGACCGACACTCTGCTACATAGAATCGATTGCGGATAGCCTGACGCCTTCGCGAGCTGAAGTGGCCCCTAGACGAGCACAATATTGACAATGTTTTTATTGACAGTATTTTTGCTCAATATTTTCACCGAGTTAGTGTCAAATTAGCCACGCGGGGCTGCTCCGCACTAAAATCGATTAATTTAAAGGTGAAACAACTTTTTAAAAGCTTAAAAAGAGAGCCTTTTAATGTCCTTTTGGAAGTCCTATACAGCAATGGAAGATTCTCTCCTTTCTCGTTCTCTATTTATTGTAACAGTGCAATACTAAATCTTTTGATAAGTTTTTCACTATAGATCAAAAAACCAATGTCCTTCGTCAGCGTTCCATGCAAAAAACGTAGCATAAGAGTTTAATGTGGCTCAGTTATAGATTAAAAAGAATGTAAACAGAGAGATACTCTCAATAATAAATAGCTACTTTTTAAAAGTAACGCAAGAAATCACCTGATCAACATAAAGTCACTTTAATATTTGCTTCAATATATTGATGCCTCAATCACACGAGTCAATATATCGATGTCGTCTAGGGGCCACCTAAGGCTTTGCTGATGTTGGTGGGTGGTTTTGGCTCGTGCCGGCAAAGCTCTAGAATGGGTACATGTGACCGAGGTGCACAATTGGTGGAGCACTTTTGAGCAGACGACAGCAGGTTTTGTAGTACAAAATGAAGGTGCACTGAACTGCTGTGATTGTTTTTGGTGCAACGTTTATAGCAGTTTGCTTACTATTTTCATCCACCAATCGATAATGGAGACAACTGAACCAACAAGTCGCGGAATGGATGATTTTATGGCATTTCAGTAAGCTTTCCGTTTGGTTTAAAAATACAGATAACTTAAGTACTGTCAACTCTGCACATCGTGATTTTTCATACTACGATATCGAAGATGCACAGAGGTTGAATTCTGAGAAAGAGTATCTCTTACTTATAGCTCTATGTAACAATCATGATGCGCAACACATCGGGAGAGCCTGTTTATCGTCTACTGCTACAGCCCTGATTATGTCGAGGGGATAATAGTCCTAACCTATCTAAACAAGCTCCAAACCTGGGGAACACTATTCCTGTAGGATGTTCGGGGATTGTTTATCATGTCAGTTAACACCTACCCCCAATGGCAAACAAGCGAGAAAAATGGGTTTTATCATCGCTCTCTCTTTGGGGCTCTAGTTCGCCGCTGTGATTTATCAAGCTTGTTACAACTTGCGATACATTGCCGATCACGGACCAACACAGATGCGATGTTTTTCTTCGCTTGCTTCAGTCGTGCTTCGAAATCAATTGATAACGAATTCTGCAATGCCTGAAGATGAATAGAAGCCATGACAAATCAAGTGTGAGCTATAATTAGGGAGAATAGACCAATCCAGTTGCCTGCGTAGTAGTGCGATGTTGACAAAATCTTCTTTGTTTGCTGTGAGAACTGTCACAACATTGCTTTTGTTTGCTGTGAGAATGCAAATATAAACAGAATTGCTGCAAAACATCTACTTCCTTGTTGGACTGACGTTGACCGAAAGCTCAATGACGTTAAACAAACATCGAAACATATTCATTCTGAGGAAATCGACTTGTGTAAGATTGATCTTGCGTTGGTATTCGTGGCAGTTTGCTTGGAGACCTCTATGTGACATAATCGATTTCTCTTCATCTATCCTCTCTTCTGTGAATAAAGGTGGTAAGATGCAAGTTTGTTGGCATGTTTCACTCTCAGGATGCAAGATTGCTTCGCTGACTAGCACCCTGAAGTGATGAAACGCTAATAAACTTGCACCGTGTCACGCTAACTACATTTCTTCGGAAGGTCCGAGATGATCAGACCTACAGCCATCGCAAATTCTAAACATCCGATAAAGATAGGAAACATAATTATGCTAGGGACAATGAGTCACAACTTGTCATCTATTAATTTTTGTCTGGTGTTGCTCTGTAAATTCTTTAGAGATCATTTTCACAATCGTCGGACTGTTGAACGAAGATCAACGGTGTGACTTCCAACCAGAGGCAGTATCAAGATGAACAAGTCAATTGGTGATTGGAAAAAAATGATCATATAGTCACTTTGATTTGTAGTTCTGGTTTGTAGCTTCTACTCCTAAGCTTAAATAGGGAAAGTGTACCAGTTATGGCCATAGTGGTTCCCTTTTTGATCATGTGTGAAATTTTGATAATTGTCACATTTTTGATCTTTTTGAATGTCTTAACATCAAGTTATATCTTGAATCTAACTTCTACAACACACAACAATTTTCAAAATTTGAAGACATTAAAGTTGTCACGTATGGCGAAATAGGGAACCACTATGTCCATAACTGGTACACCTACCCTATATAGAAAAAGATTAGAAAATCGATAATATTTTTCCTTTTTAGATTACGGGAAAACACGGATCAGACATTCTGACATTGAATCGTAAACAACAAAAATTTTCCTCATCACATAGCTTGCTTCGATTTAACTGATTCGCAATTTATGGTAAGCTATGCGTTAAAACAGGTCCGTCCCAATCGGGCTCAGATTGGGTACCACTTCTAGTACTGCATTTGGTTCCTGTAGTGCAAAAGGTACTCAAGTTTGACAGATCGCAGTACACTTTGAACGGCATTCTAGATTAACTTATGAGCCATAAAATTTTGGGCAACTTCAAGGAACATGGGGGTCTTTAATTTGACTTTGGTTAAAAGCTGGATGTTCGCAAAAGAGAGAATCGATGAAGAGAAATCGATCATGTTACTTACGCCGTTATTCTAGAACACGCTTGAAATCCAGAGAACCTGACAAATTGCCGGTGGTGATCAATCGATCATGTTTACAGCTCGCATCTCTGTCTGATTCCCTAGATTTGAAATTTTCAGGTGTGGCCATGGACGTAGGCAGAGAAAGGCAGAAGGGTGCATTTCTCTTGGCCACGGGAATTATGATGTTTGAATTTTACAAAAGTTGTCTCCAGCATACACGTTCCTAAAATAATTGCGTCGGAATAGAATTTATGTAAGAAATTTTGAAGTCTACTAAACCACCAGGCTTCCGATAAACATTCTAACCAAAAATTATTCAAAGATTCAATCAACTGTCCACAATACGTATAACAAGTAATCTGCCCAAAATCCGAAATGAAACACAAAAGGTTTCTGCCAAGAATACTGTCAGCATATCCAGGATTTTTTCGCAAAATTCGTCTAGTAATCTCTTCGATACTCTAACAAATTTCATAGTAAGGGAACATTATATACCAGAAAGTTAAGTGAAATTCGAATTATTATACATACATACATATATAACGATCTTGAGCCCTTGATCCGTCATAAAAACATAAGGAGTAGGCAATTTCAAAGTACTCGCGATCCTGCTATGAAAATTCTATGGCAGAATCCCCTATGTTTCATCAGAACGTTTTTTTTTCGATTAAGGATTGAAAAGAGTATTATAGGATAACTCGGTGTAATACGCTCCAACGGGGCAATATACTCTACTTCATTTTCGCTTCTATCTCAACTAAATTTGATAACATATCCCAGAATGTGTGGCCGTTAGGATTTCTGGAGGAACTTGTAAAAGAACTTCTAGTAAAATCCATGGATACATTTCATTAAGAATGTCCAGAGAAATTCCACAGGAAAGTGATCAACGGAGAAATCTTGGATAGAATCCATGAAATGTTCATGACAGGGTCCTACCCATACTGGATTGTTTGATGGAGAGTTCCTTGTAGTAGGTTATAGAGGGATCTTTGTAAAAATATCAATATAAAACTCATGAATTCAGTCCTTGAGTATTGAATCCAATACATTTGAAAGAATACAATGAGTAATTTATTGAAAAGTCCTTTGGAAAAAACAAAACGCCCGGAGAAATAGTGGAAACAAACCCTCAGCTCAGGAATCAAACTTGAAACATCTAGAATTATTCTGATCCACATCCGAATTTTCACAGCCTTTAATTGAGCTTGAGCTTGAGCTATAGCTTGATTATCCGCCCGTGGTTGCTACTCCAGTATCGCCCGTTTAGCTGCACTTACATAAGGAACCAACCAGATGACTGCTTGGGACACCCTGAATGTATCCAGCTTTTTAAAACCGCTAATGAATGCCGCAAGCAGGCTCGCTTTCTGGTAGGGATCGGGCAATTTGACGTTTGGCTTGTGTCATTTCTACTGAACGGACCCAAGCCAAACGTCATATCGTTTGATCCCTAGCAGAAAGCGAGGCTATTTGTGGCAGCCATTGGCGCTCGTAAAAAGCTGAATAAAAGCTGATAATCTTCTATTTTAAGGCAACTGCCACGTCAGAATGCTGGAATTCGCATTTAAAACTGGCCCACAATAACCCTGCATCTATGCCAGTTCATGCGGGATGGTATAGGGGTAAGGTAATTTTTTTGGCAGAGAGCTTTGCTGTTTGGTTAGCAGACTGCCTATGTGTCAGGCGTCAGGAAAGGCATGCTATAATGATGAAAGATTTGAAGCGTAGGAGAAACGGTTTCTTGTTCGTCTCTGGTTCTAGTAATTGCTATGAATGAATAGTTTAAGTATGATAAACTAAAAGTGAAAGAAAGAAGCTAGTGAAAGATACAACTACAAAGTGCGAGGAAATTGATGGGCTTGGGATTCTACCCATGACTTTCTGCATAACGGACTTTTCTATACCAAAGTGTTCTAATGGTCTATTTCGGATTGGTTTCAATTTGGACTAATCAGGAAACTTCCAGATACCAAACTCCGGCGGAAAGTGAGCGTTATTTAACCAAAACGCCACTGTATTCCACATACACTCCAACAATTGATCAGTTTGCTGGCCGCAGCACCGATCTAGCGGTGTGATCTTAACCAATACGTCCTTCAGGTTCAACCATACTTGAAAATTAGCTAAGCCCCAGCCGCGGCGCGTTGTGTTAAGTTCTTCCACGTTGCCAACAAACCACTCGGTAGATCATATTCACACACCAACACCACCGAATGGTGGTTCACTTTTATTATATTTGACGGATCATGAGCCACACTGTAGCGCTAATGATTGCACTAAAGTAACAGAGCCCCCCGCCAGGTCCATACCCCCGCCCCATCAACCGCTAAAACCGACTTCCATTGACCAGTTTCGTGCAAATAATTTTTCTGCACACCACTACCACAATCCGGTCGCAGTAAGTTTCTGTGCAAAAATCTGCTTCCAACCGCACAACAAAAGAAAAGCGCCGAGTGGCGTGATCTTCTCGTACGAGATCCCCGTTCCGATCGGACCATATTACCACCGCCACTGCTGTGGGATGCTGCGGCGAACCCCTCACCCGACCGAATCGCAGAACAACATTCGGGTGACTGGCAATTTGGGGGATCGTACGATGAAGGTGATTTAACTTTTTCGGGTCGGACCATTTCGGATGACGTCGACGCAAGGAATGGGAATTCGTTGGACTTTTGTTGGCGTGGAAAGCTGGTGGAAAGAATGGAAGGCTTCCCTTGGAATAGGGCAGCTTATGAATGGACACGTGTTCGTACAGGTGGTTGTTGGTGGAGCCGTATTGATGCGATCTTCGAGCAGTTCAAAATTGAAAACGAGTTTGATCAAACTAAAGAAAACTTAAGGTATACTCCCTAAATCTGTTCATTTGAACTCCAAGAAACTACCGTGAAAGTCTGAGAATCGGTCCTCTCGTGACATAGTTGGTTACGCGCCTGTCTAGCGAATTGGGAGTCGTGAGATTGATTCTTACCGATAAGACATGTTTTTCGCAAATTTCACTTCAATTTTTACATTTCACTAAATTTCCAAGTACATGCAATGTCTAGATATTTTCGTTAGTCGTTCACTATAAGTTCGAACTGTCCAAACTTCCCACCCTGACGGTACAGCGAGCGACTTAGGAACACTTGCTTCGGTATAAATCGCTAATTGAATCGCTAGCTTTTGATTGACCCACTTTGTCCGATTCGGTGAGCTTCTGGGCATTATGCTGCATGCAGCCCGGTTGGTCGTTTGGTTCAGCTCGAAAGATTATAGGTAATTGTAGAGCACAGGTCTAGGCTACGGCGGCGGCACCTCTATTACCACCATCGAAGAAGAAGTGTCGGTCAATCGTACCCATCGTACCTATTTGAGAGCAGCTGAGCGCGACTTGGTGTGAGTACGATCGCTATGGGGGTGTGTCAGGTTTGACTGCTACCGTCTGCCTTACTCGAAAAGCTCCAAAAGGCGATCGGAATGTGGCGTATGGAATAGCCTTAACGTCATCGGTGGGTCTGACTAATAGAGTTTAGGTGGTTTCAAATGGTGTATAATGAATGGTTGAAGAGCTTCTCCAATATATGTGTCGACGTGTTCGTTTCTTAGACCATATAACTTTAAAAGTTCCCATTATCCACAGGACCAGAGCCTGTTTCTCAACTAAGTACTCTTACAGATATTAACTGAGAGCTTTCTTTGCCTATGTTACTATGTTTACATTTTTATACCGTGTTTTTATATAGATTATTTCTTGAAAAATTGATATCCAAAAGTTCAATTCCAGGTACACTTAGCAATAGCCAATGACCACGTTCCTTACAAATTTCAAAATTTTTGTATGGACAAAAAAACACGAAGGGGAAAGTGAATTCCCAAAAAAAAAATAACTCATGGTCTATGGACCACCCCTTATCAAAGTTAAATTTCGAAAATGTTACGAATCAGTTGAGAGAACAGCACTAATTTTTGAACTATAAGAATTCTTGGTCAATTTTCGTCTAGAGTAGGTTGAAATTGTATGTTCTGGTGTTATTTAGGATAATCATTAGGTTGCGACCGATTTTGTGGAAGTTCTCATATTAAACAATTTGGAACGCTATTCCGGATACGATCCATCCACATAAAAAGCGACCTATTTTTAACCAAACACTATGATTTAAAGGTGGCGCCCAGGGCTTGAAGATAAATTTTCAAGCAATAATATATGATCTCTAGTAAACTTTAAATAATTCGTTACTTTTAGTCTAGGTTTTGTACTTCTCTGATCAAAATCTCTTTAAACTAAGTTCTTTGTTTTTGTAAAACTTTTGGGACCTCAGATATACTGAAATCTAAAATTAGTATCAATAAGAAATAGTTATCTTCAATTTTCACTTCATTTGACCAAAACCAAATGTCCTCCACCTTTCCCGAATATTTCAACATGGTTTTGTTGATATTTGATTGCCATTTTGGACGATATTTACAGAACACATTATGCTTATAATCGATTCGCAATGGCATAATTTGGCAAGGTGGCTTTAGAATCTTCCATTTAACATGAAACAACTTTTTTTTTCTTTTTCACTGATTTTACTTATGGTCTCTGCAGATAAGTTGTGCGTAATTGAGTTTTGCATCTCAATAGTAAGTGAGAAAATTGGATAGTTTGATCCATATTAAAGTCAAAGTTTCAGGGTGCCTACTGATGTACAGAAAAGAAGTTCCCTTGATATTTTCAGGTTTAAAAAATTCTACAAAATACATAAATGATTGACGAATAGTTATTTTTATTTGACAAAAAATTTATATCCAAAGATAGCTATCTTCGAAAAAAATATCTTATGATAAATTTTAAGGTATTTTTCACTTATTACTCTCGTATTACTGCTCCATTTGCTGTAGATTTGTTTCACATATTACTCCGAGGATTTCTTCAGGAGTTTGTTCTGAGATTTTTCACGAAAATACAGAGAAATCCTACCAAGAAATTCGTTATCAATGCTTCCAAAACTTCAATCTGGAATTTTTCCATGAACAATTTCCAAAATTTCTTCGAAGATCCCACCAATAATCCCTCCAAAGATCGTTTGGACATTTTTCAATGAATTTTTAAGTTCTCCAACAAATAGTCCATTGATTTCTCTAGGACTTCTTCAAAAATTCAAAATTTGTTCAGGAATTCATCCATTTTTTTTTAAATTGCTCAAGGAAGTCATCAGAGAATTTTTCCAGTCATTCTTACAGAAATATATCCAGGGAAATGCCAAGGAAAATTTTCAGATTGTTCTGGAAAAAATGTTAAATATTCTGAATTTTTAATGAAATACTGGAGAAATATCGAGGGAATGTTCTGGAGGAACATAATAAGGTATCCCAGGTCAAATCGAAATTCTTGAAAAAGTTTATAATATATTATCGTTATCGGACGAATTTCGGAAAAGCATTCTTATGAAAATTCCTGGAATACACAAAAAGCGGGTTTCCTGGGAAAGATGTCGAAACGTTTTTTGTTTCAAAAACTCTGGAATGAACCTTTCTGAAAGCGTTGAAGCGCTCTAGGATTTTCTGGAACAAATTTTGTAGGAACTCGTCTAAGCATCCATCGGAAAATCACTGATAGCATTCTCGGAAGTATTCCAGAAGAAATCACTAAAATTCCTAGAGCATTCCTCGGGATCTGAGAAAAATATAATTATGAACTTGTGTAATAGTCGCTTAACGATCAACGCTCCGTCATCGTAATCATCGTCATGATCGAAATTTGAAAAGCAGTTTTTCTGTTCAAAACTAAACATTATTCGATGAAAATGTGTTCACTGTGTTTCGGTTGGAGAGCAGGATACAGTGAACATATTTTCCTGTAAATTTTCTTGATTTTGAACGAAAAAACTGCTTTTGAAAATTTCGAAATCGATGACGGATCCTGCCCCCTTAATAGTTTTTGGAGTCTTTAGAATTTTGCACCAGGATTCACTGCAGGCAAATTAAAGAAAGTGATTTTTGCGACCATTTTGATTAAAATAGCAAAATTTATTACTTTTGTATAACATAAGCATGGCATAAGCATTGATGACCGTACAATTCGTAGTTGCTACTCCGTGATTGACCATAATAATCGAAGTTGCCCAAGGAGCAGTTTTCCATCTTCAATTTACACTTTTGAGAACTTCAAACATTAATAAGTCAATAACGGCGCCGGCCACGTCCTTGCGGTCATCGAGAAAGAGAAAGAATGTTAGTGTGACATCCATTGTCATTAGAGACCGAGATTTTTTTTCAAATAAAATCATTTCAGGCTAAATTTTCAAACGCAGCTTAACTAAAGAGTGGTTGCGCATACAGCCATCTCCATCATCACCTCGCTCGAACTGTGTATGAAAAGCGAGCTGTTTTCAGAGTGCGTTCACTATTGAACTATCTCTACAAGATTCTCCATGTCAATAATGAGATATTATCTCGAACAAATTGTTCAAAATTGAATGCGACATTCAATTACTAGCAAATTCTTTGAAGTCTAAAATCAAAAACTGATTATTTTTTATATTTAATTTTATATGCATAAAAATTTTACTTCGAAGTTGCTATCGATGTATGATTTATATGCATCTCAATCAACTTTTTGATAGTTGAAAGTGAAACCTCAATCCTACCAGAGAACCCCTTCATGAGAAATTTGAATAGTAACACATTTCAGTACGCCTCGAAAGATCAATTAGTTAATTACTAACAGCCAAACTCGTCAGCGTTTACCAATTCGACTATACCGTTTGACATTTGAAGCGAACTTTCAGACTTACAGATCGAGCAGAATCGATTAGCTGCGTGCCGACCCGAATTGCGCGGAGACCAGCTTTTCCCATTTTCTCGCACCCCGGCGTCTTATGCAATCCATTTCCAAGAGTGCGCGAGGCGGCGATCGGTTTCGAAACCCCGTTTGCTGAATCTACTTACCGCACGCAGAAGAGCGAAACCAATCTTCTTTTGCATTTGGCAAACTTCACCACCTTACAAACCAGGGGGAGGTACACGATCGTCGTCGTCGTCGTCGTTGTTCCAAGAGTTGAAACGCATTTAGGAGATTTGAGGCAGCTGGGAAGGCAACATGTGAGGCCTTTGAGGTTTGTTGATTCGATCGGACACGTTTTACCACCGCCGCACCGTCCCCAGACTATCAGCCAACAAAATTGGCAAACATTTCAGACGACTCTTGGTACCGTGATCTGGGGTCAGATTGATCACTGGAGCGAATTGGATCAGATCGGATCCAAATAGCATCACAGACTTGCTATGTTTTCCAGTTTATAGATATCTAATGATGATTTTGAACCTTTTTTTTGATAAAAAAATGTTTTTATAGAAATATTTACAAATTTTTGAATATGTAAGCAACACTGTTGGAAAAGTCAGTACTAAATAATCCATTGGTGCTTAGACGACATGCCAACTATGAGTGTTTGAAGTATTTCCCAGGTTTAGTGTAAACTGTCCAAATTATTTTTGAAATCAAGCATAGTTTTTCAATGATAAAACTGTTTCTTCTTGGATAACATACTTATTTCAAAAGAAATTTCCTACACTTAGGTTTTTTTTTTGCAGATTTCATTAGCTTAAATTTGCAATAAAATAATCGAATACTCGAGTTGTAAGACATTTGATATCATTTTCTGATTCAGGGAGCCCAAATTTAGTAGATAAGGTAATTTGTTTTGTTATTAGACCCAGTGTGTTATAATTATTTTTTGGTATTCAATCTAAATTTGTGAAATTTTAAATGCCATTTCATAAAAAAAAATCATACGTAAACTGATACAGATCAACGAAGGACTAATATTTTCGAAATTAATTTGAAAATATCTGAATTCTTTTGGACAATCTTACAAAAAGTTGTAAAATAGTGATCAATTTGCCCCCAGTTTACGGTACCTTGACTGCACCGACTCCCCAATGACTGACGACGATCGACCGCGCGTCGTTTTGCCTTCACCTCCAGAATGGCGCGTATATCGCCGCAGTTATCTCTACAAATGTTCCACCCGTCCGGCCGTTTAGCGTGTGTCCATGGAAAGGTGTGAGCTCAAAATTTGCCAACACAAGTTGCTACTTAGAGGAGATTTCGATCGAAGTGGTTCCCAGGCATTTGCTTTGCTCTAGGACACGCTGGGCGATCGTATTTGAGTCTGATAACACCACCATCACTTGAACCAGCTAATGAGCCAGTAGGCTGAAGTAAATTTTTGCCAAGGTCGACGACTGACAAAATCTAGCCCAGGTGGATATTTATGATAACAGTCGAAACATGAGCAGTGCTTGTGATTGTGTCATAGTTATTTTACATCGAATCTTTATAAGCAACTAATACTGTTTTTACAGTGTTATTTTAACACCATTACTCAAAAATATGTTTTTTTCCCCTTTTCTAAGAATATGACTAGGTAAGTCAAAATACTCAAAAGCCGCCATATTATTTTGAGAATGTTAGACAGTTTATTTTACAATATTCAAAAATTATTGTTCAACACTAACTTAACTTGTCTTTCAACATATTTTATTAGAAGTAGAACTTTTACTAAATTGTATGCTCAAAAACATCACTCTTTTTAATTAATTTTGCTAGTTTATTCAAAATATTTAAAAAACATTTGAAAAGATATACAATTATTTAATGCGTATCAAAACAATATATAACATATTGTAAAATTGCTCGAGTTTGAAACTGGAATTAGTTCTATATTAACTTCAGAAAATTGATAAATTATTGATTCTCATCAAGGAATTCAAAATAATGCTAAGGTTTTCCAAAACTTCACATAGACAAAGACCCGCATAGTTCAGATCATTCTTGTATCATACAAAGAAACAATTTGCTCCGATCCACTCACATCTACAATCTATTATCGGATTTGAAGTAGTCCTTCTGGCACACACTACACATTGAATGGTCGAGCAACAGAATGCAGTTCTGCTTGATCATCCAAGTGCCTAGAGTTTCTAATAAGCCAAAAACGCACTCAATGAACACTCATACCAGCATACCTAAGCCGAACTATCCACGACTCGTAGCCAACCACCACATGGAAGCGTAGCATTGAAAGTGATCTTTGTACCTTGTCGGTTGGCTGGTTGGTTGGTTGGCGCAAACCCATGTGGTGGCACCGTTCATTCTGATGAAACTTTGTTGTGATTTGGACTCATTGACTGGCTGCTGTCTCTCTCGGTGATCGAAGCATATCCGACCGACACATTCAAAGACAGGGTTTTGTTTACATTTCTCAGACACAACCAACTAATGTCTACATATGTACAACCCATGCTCTATGCTGACAGACGTGGACTTTGATTTTTGCTTTTGTGTCATATTTAGGTCTGGGTTTGTTATCGCTCTTTCGATGATTTATGTGTGTAGCTTTAGCCGAAAATATAGCAGCACCATGTGATAGTTGGGTGTCACCTTCGGGGAGGCTCAATAGTTTACTAGCAGCAAACGAAGGTCGGTCGAAGGCTTCATGAGGTTGCAAACTTCGGTTGAAGGTAAAGTCGGCTCCGGTCGCTTATCAATTGCTGCGAAATTGTCACAATGATACTGACACTTGACACTGATTTGTCGTTTGTGGAAAATGAGGTCACTATCGATGTTAGAGGATTAATGACATTGAATCACAGACAAAAACCATGAAAAACCAATTTTACTATGGTTATCTAACTCGATTTCTAGATGCCAAATATCGAGTAAAGAGAGTTGACTGTACTCTGAGTTATAGTGTAATGGACAATTCATTTTCAAGTTTTTTTTTTTTATATTTTCCATACAAAATGATCAACTTTGGTAGCCAAGATCTCAGTTATACAAAAAAAAAATAAATAAATAAAATAAAATCTTAAATTTACACGTAATTTTAGCCTCAATCATGCAAAGCCATTTCTCGTGTATTATTCAATGATAAAACCTATAAACACATCTATTATATACAACATTGTTACCAAAATCCTTAATATTGAACGCGAAACGTCTTCTCTCGAAGAATGTTGCATGCATATCGGCTCGGTTTACATGATTTTCACGCTGAAAATTCAATCACACATAATGCACATGGAATGACAAGCCGTCGATCCATTCAAGTGTAAACTGAGCATTCTTGTTACAATTTCACTCTCAAGATGCAAGAAAGCATGCAATATTGGCAAATGTTGAATGTAAGATAATGAAATGTTTCAGTTTCACTAAACAATGAATGCAATGGGATTGTTTACATTATTTATCGTTGAATGTTCGGTTGCAACTCCTTTCACATGATTATCATAAAAATTACGTGCCATGTAAATATGAGAATTTTTTGCTGTGTATATGTACTGATTTGAATGAATTTTTCACATCATATTTTTCAAATTATTAGTTCAAAAGTTATTATAATTTGATAAAAGTGCACAGTTCGAACGAAACATGTAAATATTTTAGACATATAATGCACATAATTCAATTAACCCCTCTACCAGCAGTTTCATTTTTTACCATCAACAAAATATTCAAATCGCGATAACTTTTTAGTTTCCCGATATTTTTTCTTCCATATTCTCACAAGTTCTCAAAAAACTCTTCTAGTTTTAAAAAATGTGTCGATACTGATCATTGGTCGTATGGATCCGGAGATATACCAAAATTCCTTGGGGGACCGACGCGATAACCATAACCCACGTTATTTTCTCTGGCTACAGAATTTTTATCGTATTCGAATATTCACTCCTCGGAATGGTACATTGATGCGAGTATGTTGTGAAAAAATGAAGCAAATTGGTGCAGCCGTCTTTGAGTAATGAGCATTTATGTTTCTGGTACCACGCTGGACAAATAAAGATCTTGAAAACTCTAAAAAACCTCATATCGTAATTTTTGGATTTCTCCAAGAATACTGAACCGATTTGTATGATTTTTTCAGAGTAACTCCTTATTACCTGGCATTGTATAGTACGCATTTTATTTTTTTGAAAAAATTACCAAAAACACAATGGGCGTCAAAGACATTTTATATGGAGAATGTCGGTCCCCCAAGGAACATCGGAATATCTTCGAAACTAGATCATCAATGATTAATATCGACACGGATTCATAAACTAGAAGAGTTTTTTGAGATCAAGTGAAAAGTGGTGCAAAAATATCGAGAACCAAAAAAGTTATCGCGATTTGAATATTTTTTTAGCGGTAAAAAATGAAGCTGCCGGTAGAGGGGTTAAATGTAATCCAGCAAGATCCTGAGTGATGACATATAATACATTTTTACATGATTTCAGATTTTAAATTTACACGACGTCATGTTTACATGGCACAAAAGTTTACATGACGTGTAATCTTCATCATTTTTAACAGTGTAGAATTGTTTGTTAACATTACAGTCATTTCTTATATCTAGATGTTCTGTATTAATAGACAACACTATCATCCTATTTTGGTAAAACAAATTTAAGATTTTATTAACATTTTGTTAACAGCATATTACATTTTATTTGCCGTAGCAGTTCAGATGTTTTACAGGTGAGTTGATTTCATCTGCTTATAAGAGAAAAAAAACGTTTTCAATTTACTTAACCTAACTCAACCTAAACATATAACGCATTAATCGTGGCAATAGAAGATTGTAACGATTTTTGCCTGAAATTATTAATTATTTTATTTGACATTTGTTCCAATGTTTCAAAATTGGCTATTCTATGTAACTCATTGGTACTATACCAGGGAGGAAGCTGCAGAATCATTTTCAGAATTTTATTTTGAATTCTCTGCAGGGCTTTCTTCCAACAGCTAGTCCATTTTGGTACAGCATACAACATGGCTGGTCTGAAAATCTGTTTGAATATCAAAATCTTGTTCTTAAGACAAACATTTGATTTTCTATTAATAAGAGGATAGATACATTTTACATATTTGTTCATTTGGCTTGAATGCCCTCAATATGATTTTTGAAAGTTTAATTCTTATTTAGCATGAGCCCTAGATACTTAACTTTATCTGATAAATTCATTGGAACCCCTCTCATCGTGACAACATGTCCTTCTAGTTTCAAATAAAGAGCTTTTGATTTATGTGGGAATATTATTAGTTAAGTTTTGGAAGCATTAGGAGAAATATTCCATTTTTGCAACTATGAAGAAAAAATATCCAAACTTTTTTGCAATCGACTACAGATGTCACGCAGACTTCGTCCTTTGGCGGAGAGGCGTGTGTCATCCGCAAACAAGGATTTTTGACATCTCTGAGGTAACTCAGGTAAGTCAGATGTGAAAATATTGTATAATATTGATCCCAAAATGCTGCCTTAAGAAACACCAGCTCTTACAGGAAGTCTTCAAGACCTGGAGTTCTGATAATTAACCTGAAGTGTACGATTTGACAGATAACTTTGAATTATTCTAATAATGTGTGTTGGAAAATTACAGTTTTTTCTTCCAGTTTTTTTGAGTTATGTAAATTATGAAAATTTGGCAAACAATGAGTTTAGCCAAACTGTTATTGCTTTTGAAACCTAATTTGAAAAAAATCACTCAAAGGTATTCTTTAAATTGAAGTTATGTCCACATCGTCAGCTTAAAAAATAACTGTGTAATTACTCTCAAACTGATGACAATAAGGCATTTTTGACTAATATCGAGTAAAAAATTGTGCTTCTTGTTTTATTTTATGTGAGAATATATTTTGTTTCAAAATGAGTTGAAACAAGTTTTTCTTTTTTATTGCATCACATCAATTTCATCCGGAACAGTAATGATAAATTGGCATTCTTAATGTCGGATTTGAAAATTCAAAAAACACCAAAATTTTCATAAAATTACAAAAAGAGTTCGAAGAAAAATTTAAAATACACAATTGAAACCCTTTTAAGATGGTATACCTCAGTAAGGAAAACGCTCTGCGTTATTTGTGACTAGAAATCAGGGTTAATACCAATCCGCATAAATAATGCATCATTATCACCCTCTGGAAACTTGACAAAAACATCCTTTGTTCCACTTTGCAATTTGCCCCATGAACTGTAGACCTGAACTGCTCGCAAAACCTCCAGTCCAAAGTGCGACATTATGTACACGACGGCCAAACGCAAAACAAAGCGACTTGGCGTCAACTTATGCGCGCTTAAATTAACCCACTTTCTTCTGAAGACAACAACAAAAACAACACCGACAACAACAGCAATGGTCAGAATTTGAACCAAAAACAAAAACATCGTAGAGTAAAGTGGGGCAAAAGTTCGAGTGGGGTAAGAGTTTCTTTTTAAGATTTCTAGCTCAATTAAAAACAAATCTTATAAATGTCATGGTGGTTCGAATGCTATTCAAGTAAGAGACTTTCAATCCATATATCATAAAAATCGATTGAGATTTGGAAAAGTTATGGCAATTTGTTGTTTTTCGACGTGAATATTGTAATTTTTGGTCAAACTTTCGTTGCATGGAACCAATTGAAGATAAAATCTTTTTCAATATTTTATGTAAGGGCGTTTCTAGGCCTATTAAAAGGTTGCTTTGAGGTGTATTAGTTTTTGCATAAATGCTTGAAAACAATTTTTGGCCCATAGTGGGGCAAAAGTTCGAATCAGCGGGGCAAAAGTTCGACCCATGTATAAAATCACGGAAAAAATAGCAAATTGCCTGAAATCCACATATTATCTTCAAATTAGGTCAATTTGTCTGATCGTGTGAAAATTGTCACCAAAATTTTACATTTCCACTTAGTTTTGCGAAAAACTGCTATTTTTGAGTATATTACAATTAACCCGGTTTTGGGCAATTTTTTGATGAAAATTTAGTGTGTATTTTTCGGCAAACTTAAGTTTACGGCTGGTATAAAGTATGCCTGTCATAAAAGTATCGATATTTTGTGTTTTAGCCAGCGAACTTTTGCCCCACACTAGATTCGAACTCTTGCCCCACCGGTGGGGCAAAAGTTCGAATAAGACAATCAATTTTGAAACTGTTATATCTAAAAATGGGTAAATATTTTGACACAAGTTTGTTCAGCAAAATTATAGCCAATAAGTTGAAGATTCACTGTATGGTATTTGTTTTGTTTCAACTGCTATTGTTTTCCTGGAAATTTTGATTATACCACTAAGGTCGAACTTTTGCCCCACCTTACTCTATGGGAACTGTGTGCTGGCCCCTCTCGAGTTGCGCGTAAATGACACGATGTAAGATATCGCACCGAGGCGTGCGCACAAGAATTTGCCTTACATAAGCAATTCAAGTTCACGACCCGTGCACTGGAATCGGAATCGACAAACTGGATTACCATTTAGCTATAGAGGAAGGTGGGGCAAAACTCCAGCTATTTAAAATTACCAAAAGGCCTAAAACAGGCCTAATTGTAGTACATATACGCAAAACTATAACTATGTATGTATAGGCAGTTTCCAGCTTTTTCCTTGAGATAATATATGGCTCGAACTTTTGCCCCATTGTGGTCTAAAAACAAGCCATAACTTTCCCAAATCTCAATCGATTTCTATATTTTTTTGAGTGAATGTCTTCTTCTTCTTCTTCTTCTTTCTGGCGTTACGTCCCTACTAGGACAGAGCCTGCATCTCAGCTTAGTGTTCTTATGAGCACTTCCACAGTTATTAACTGAGAGCTTACTATGCCAATGACCATTTTTTGCATGTGTATATCGTGTGGCAGGTACGAAGATACTCTATGCCCTGGGAAGTCGAGAAAATTTCCAACCCGAAAAGATCCTCGACCGGTGGGATTCGAACCCACGACCCTCAGCTTGGTCTTGCTGAATAGCTGCGCGTTTACCGCTACGGCTATCTGGGCCCCTTCAATGTGAGTGAATGTCTGTTACTTGAATAGAATTCGAGCATCCACGGTTTACAATCATAATATTTTTTATTTGAGCTAAAATCCTGAAAAAGAAACTTTTTCCCCACTTCACCCTACCGCAGAGGGGCCATGCCGAGTCCAACGAAATTTCCGATTCAATTTTGACGGGTTCAAGAATGTTAATGTTAACCTATAGGTTCCGCCTTGGCCGGGGAAGTTGTTTGTCGTCAGAATTTTCATAAACCTGCCGGCCCGAGGGACGTTGATACGACGGGCTTTATGCTAATGGACCGCAGCAGTTCGAGGTAGCCCCGAATCGATTCGAATTTCAAATCAATGCGACGATGATGGTGAAAACATTTCCTTCACCGGGTCGCATTTTGGATTCCAGGGCCGGCCAGAAATTGCCCCGGGCAAACAGGTTGGTTCACCGCGCAATTAAATGCGCTGCTACTGATCGGATGATTCCGAGATGCATATGCTTGTGGTAAAGTCATTCCTCAGACCACTCTGAAGGCGGAAGAGCCGATCTACTGAGGTACCGTTTCCTACCAGATCACGGTGACCTTGATGGTGGTTCTTGATGATCGAAAACCGATCCCCTCCGCGAGAACATCGGCAGGCAACTTTTATTTTGCTGCGTGTTTCTGTGGATTCTAGAAGCATCGAATCTTGTCTTTGTGTTTCGCGCTCTCCCGCCAAGAGGAAAATCGTTGCATACCTCTGTATCTACACATATTTATTATATTGATTTTTATTTCGGTTTTGTTTTGCCCGATTCAACCGCGGTTCGGAGAATGCAGCTAAACCCGTAGCAGCAGCAGCAACAACAACAGTTCGGCTTGGCTTCAATAACTTGAACGAGCTGCCGACCTTCGTCAACGACCTCAGAGTCGACCAACAGAGCTCCAGTCCAGTCCACCAAGAGCGAAGACTACGACTGCAAAGACGGTGGTGGCATGGGTGGGCCGCGAGTCAGTACTGCATGGCCTAGACAAGGTCCTTCAGTCAACCAACGGCGTAGGCTCAGTTGCTCGCGGACGACGACGAAGTAATGGAGTATAAAATCAACTTTTACTTTTTACGCTCTCTGGCGGGATGGTTGGATGGTGTGTGATAACTGTTGAAATGATGTTGTGAGGCGATTCTGGTGGGTTTTTCCAGGTACCGTGAACAGTTTGGTTCGTGGTTTGAGTTTTTGCACCCTTATATCGAAAAATTTAGCACGAATTGTACGGATAATTTCAAGAATCTATTCCAATTTGCACATAGGAACATTTGACATGTTTTTACTGATTTTCAGATTGGAAACTCGAAGTCTTGCTCGCTACATTCACTATACCTGCTTCATATCAGGTTTAGTTTATGATGAATGACAGCCAAACATCAAAATTGGCCCTCAATCAACCCATTAATAATTGAGTACGGGTTCAAAATATGTTGAAATCCGAGGGGATCTTTCGAAGGCTTAACGGAGTGTTCCTATAGGAACACAATCTGAAAACCGACTTCAAATATATACCAAAAACCGTAGTTTTTGGAGGATTGAGTTTACGGTTGTTCTTAAAAACTTTCTTCTGGAACAAGATTCGCTTCCCCTGACGCGGGTTTTGTGTAAGTGTCTCCGCTTGTTGGTCCGCGTATCCATTTTTGGCCCTTCATATACGGGAGACTGACGTCACAAACAACAGTACAATCTTGATCAAATTGCTTTTCAGATTATTCCAGTGCTATAGGCAGATGACTTGCTAGAATAGATGGTAGAACGTAATCAATACAGAAGTTCTTGGAGGATTGTTGTGATGTACTGCTGATAACATTTAAACTTGAACATAATAATTTTTTTTAATTTTTCAATTGTCAATGTTTTTGAATAATATTTGCGGTTCGTCAATTGTCTCAATTGATAAAAACTATCATTAGTAATGGAAGAGTGAAGACAGCAGTACTGAAGCATTTAGCGTGATGCGTTAGAGTGATGCAAATTTTGAAATTTTGGCTCCCCTATGCTAAAACGATTTTTATCATGGTAAATAGCATCCTCCCAAAGTTTGAAGTGATTTGGAAGAAATTTGACTGTGCACACGCCATTTGAAGTTTATATGGAGATTACTATAGAAAACGCCAGCCTTTTGCGTTCAGCCCTCTATCTCGTCGTCATAATATTTTATGGAAAAGTGAACAAACTCTACTCATATGGAAGCCTTTCAGCTACAACTTTGCCGAAGACCACATTTCGATTGGACGTCAGGATAAATTGCTATTCATAATCATAAAGTGGGTTTGCATTTTGCATGCTTATCCAACTGCTCAGCAGGCAACAGTGGTGTTCCTGGCGGGAAGAACAGATCAAAGTAATCCAGGCTACTATGTTCTACAGCAAAAAGGCAGTGTTGCTCTGAAAGTAATTGAATGATCATCTCAGCATGATTTAGACTTTGTTATCAACAATAGCAAATTATTCTTACGTCCAATCAAAATGTGGTCTTCGGCAAAGTTGTAGCTGGGAAAAATTTACATAAGAAGAGTATATTCACTTTTCCAAAGATTATTATTACGAGCAGTTAGAGGACTGAACACAAAAGGTTTGCCTTTTCCATAGTAATTTCCATATAAACTTCAAATGGCGTGTGCACAACCAAATTTCTTCCAAATCACTTCAAATTTTGGCAGAATTATTTTTATCATAATTGACATCGTTTAAGCATAGGGGAGCAGAAACTTCAAAATTTGCATCAGTCTAGTGATGCGTGCTCTTCCCAACTTTTGACCGAAAGTGCAAAGGAATATTTACTTGCCTTTTCGTATGTTTTCATGTATCTCTCAAAAAAATCAGATAAAATCAACATGTTTTTCGCTATCTGCTTTAAGGATGTGTACGTAGAATACAAATTCATATTTTTAGCTAACAAAACTATTTTTTTTTTCAAACTTTGAATTTTAAGTTTGCACTATGACTATCGGTGTCTATCTCGCGAATAGAGGCGTTTTGGAAATTATTTAGCCTTTTTCAATTATTATGGGTATTTTATCGGTGCCGACATTTCTGCACAGAATACTTTCCCCGACATCAAACCGTCATCTTAGAAAAAATAGTAAAATAGGGTCAATAATCGTCAAATGTCAATGTTCCGAAAACTTACAAATCTGTAAAAAAGTTGAACAGGGTAAAAGATTTTGGCACAAAGATTTGTTCAGCTTATCACATAAAGTTCATCGAAAATCAGGAAACAATAAATCCGTAATATTTCTCTATTCAGTATATATTTTTCAAGAATGTTAAGTAAATACACTAAATTTGAGTTCAGTTGCATTTCAAATAGATTTCCAATATATCAGTAAAATTTTGAATAATGCTTTCTGTTGCTCTAAATATATTTGAGCTCAATACAATTTAAAGCTCTCTTAAAAATCTTTTATAAGATTCGAAGAAAAGGAATTTCAAACTTCATATTTTTACACAAAAGCGTAAAATGGATCGCAGGTCTTCTTTCTACTAGCTAAGTTTAAGCTTAGTTTAAGACGTCTAACGCAATTATAAACCGTATATCTGGTCCATCCCTTGTATACTGCTCTTAAACAGCTTATTGACATTATTTCAGCCAAAGGCTGCACAAAATATTTGCTAAAATTCACAGTATCTACATTATCTAAATGCATAACATCTGAGTATTTCATTTTAAAATTCTTTTGGCATTTCTTAATTTCGTTGGGATGTGTTATGTAGATTTGATAAATTCAAATTTTTGGGATTGCTCCGAATATAAAATGAAAAGTTCAATCTTCTGCGATTTTTTTTTTTTTTTTTTAGCAGTCTATTGAGAAGTTAGCTTAGCCCAAATGGAGTAATATTGCATAAAAAAGGGGCCAATAAAGAACAATGAGGACATTGGCAACATTGCTATAATGAAATCGAATTTATTTTCTACTAGTGGTCCCGGCAAACTTTGTCTTGCCATCAAGTAGGCTGTTGAAAAACGCTTTTGATCGTCCCATATAAAATGACAGTTTCGTTCGCACTCGTTTTTTCAACTTTCCCGGTGAATATCCTGGGATTTTTATACACACAAACACGTCGGAACACTTGACGAATAAAACAGAGAAAGAATCATTCAAATCCGTTGACCCGTTCGTGAGCCATTTCGTGACATACAAACACCATTCCATTTTTATTTATATATATAGAAGATGTATTGGTTTCATTAAATGTTATTCTAGGATTTCTAATTGAAATATTTGGAGAAAAACGTTTACAAATTGCTGTAGGTCGGTTAACATGCGTATATGTTTTCAAAAGTATGAGATTTGTCAATAAAACTACTACAAAGAGTAAAATATATCAAATGACCCTGTACTTGTCATAAATTCATTTGTTCTTTTGACTTTTAATGTGCGGCGTGTGTTGGTGCTGTCTTGCTCTCTCACGGGCTACTCGAAAACAAGGCTCACAGTAAAAGTCAAACGTTTTATAGCATGCATAGGCTCATTATTTACGCTCGCCATATAACAACGAGGGATAATTCATATTTGACATTTATTGCCTACCGATTTTATAGCTGTTGCTTAGTAGGCTGTTATCTAAGATTTTTATCTTTTATATTTTTTAATCAATCTTGTGTGTTGATGGGCCAGAGTATCTTCAGCATTTTATTTTTCATTCATTTTATAATAATTAGGTGTTTTCAGGTACATCAATACAAAAGAAATTCTTCAATTCAAGCGGTGAAAGGAAAAAAACGAAACCGTATAACGGAACCATAACGCCATAACCATGAGCCCGACACGAATGCCCTGACGAGGATAAAGTGTCGTTAATAAATAATAAAGATGATAATAACGATTCGGAGACTTGTGATTTTGGCAATCCGGAGACGGTGGCTTTGAAGCCGTTAATCCGAGAAAAAAAAAATTATAATTGTTTCAGGCGTAATGTGATTACATCCACAAATAATTAGATGTTCGAACCGAGTCCTTAATAAATTCATGAATCTCCTTACGACTGTTTCAAGTAAAAATGCATACAATATTCTGCAAAGTTTCGAATTGGTGTATTGTGAAAAACTTTTGCAAGTAAAATCCAAGTTTTGGCCGTCAAATAACACATATTTAATCTTACAGTTCGTGATAAATAGTTCTTCCATCGCTGAAAAAGATGTATTATTTTAAAAAATAATTAGTTATTTAACGAAGTCACTGCTGTCGAATTTTTTGAACATTTTCAACGTTGCTTACCATGTTTTCAGAAATTTGCCAACTTGTCACTGTTTTCTGAGATGCAACCATAAAAAAGGCACGAAACGTCATGTGGAGGTGCTTCAAAAGTGTATGGCAATTTGCGTAAAAAGCTGGATACATTAAAATGCAATTAACACTCACGATTTAGATTTCTATTATATAGTTTGATTAGTAATATAAAGCATTACTAAATTTTTTTTATTTTCTTGCTGGAAATAAAAGGAAGGTATTTCTGCAAATGTAGTCATAAATGGATAAATCACTGGAGAGACCTAGTATTAGAGATTTATGGAATATTTTCAGTAGAATAGTATAGGATATAATCATACAATTTATAAAAAATAGAGTGTTTGTTATGCAAAAATATTGTTTAACTTTGAAGAACAGCTGTTTTAAGAGTATTTGGCAAAACTAGTTAGTTCTTCAACCAGAAGCATTTTGCTAGATCTTATAGTTTATAACATCGTAGAATAGTAGTTGAACGATGCACAGAAAACCAATTAATATTTCATTGATAAATAAAATGTAGCATTAGCGTTGTGGATTGGAATGCAAAATCAAAATAAAACTACGAAAGAGGTAACCATCATTTTGATTTTGTGCTTTACAATACGTTAACTAGACGTTCAAATTGAAAATGAACCCCGTTGGTCAGATATTGTTCGAATTAGCGGGGGTACACTGTACTAGGTTTTATTACGAAACGAATTTGATTTAAGATTTGAATCCATAATATGACAATCGATAATAATTGAAATTATAATTTTGCATTAGAACTAATGAGCAAACAGTCAAACTGTTTTATTTCTTAGATTGTGAATAATGCTGAACTATTAAAACATTCGAACAAACTATTGTAGTATGAAAATGGGCGTTTTATATCTATTGATGAGATTTTTAATTCTAAGCTAGTTCATCTCAGGATCAACGACTGTACCTACTTCCCTTTCGGAAGAAATTGTCACTATAATCTTGAGATCATTAGTGGGGGATGAGATTCGATCTCATGTACTTGGCGTAAGATGTTTGTAATGATGAGAGTTACCGACATGTCATGTCTTTTCATTACCTTTTTGCCCGGCAATGTTTGCAAGCAACGATGGCGCCGCGACGCGCATTTTGGGAAGTGCTGTCGTTATGGAACGAATCTTTCTGGCTGTCGTCACCAGCGATGACAGCGCGCCGTTGGCTGACATAATCAGATGAGGAGTTCCGAACATTCCAGGAGGGGCAGTTATACTAAGCCCACCGAAAGAAGCCACACCAAAGCGGTTGCAGGTAACAGAAAAAATGTGCAAATTTGCAGCTTTCACGTGACGTAAATTGAAGGCAGGCAAACAGAGAACAATCGACCGAAATTTGGCAACGAACTAAACTTGCCAACGAAGCAGCAGAGAGAAAGCAAAAGCAACAAACGCTATGTTGGGAGAGGCGGGAGAGGCAAGGGAAACTGCAAAAATCATCTGATCGGAAAACCGTTGGCCTGACGCGTAGACGTTGGACAGTGTGAGGGTGCCTTGCCGAATGCGCATGGCCAACGCCCGTGAGTACACCAACACAGTGGCAGTGCGACGACGACGCCGACGTCGGTGAAAAACCGCAACCACTCGAACCAATTGTAGGTACAGTCGCCCTACAGTTATGGATAGCCTACGGATACGGAGCATTGCTGGATGGAAAACAAAATTTCTCACCAAAGATTTGCAATTGTGCATAAATATTTTACTTCTGTGAACTATTAATTTTGAAAGCTATAAAATCAATTATCACAGAATTATACGCATTTTCAGGTTCCTGAAAAATAAAATGTCTACCATATTCCGAGCGTTGATTCATAATTGTGCTACTTTGAATACTATACAACAGTTCTGTATCAAAGTTAAGACTATTCCGAAAGAAACTTAGTTGATCCATAACTGTGGTATGACTATACGCAAGAGGAGAAAATATTTTTGACATTTTCTGGCGGTTGTTGGTGTTGCTTTCTGCTGGAGCAAAATATCGTACGATCCGAGACGCTACAGCGCGTGATTTTGCAATACGCTCTTCCGCCCAACTCCACTGCCACAGAACTGCGACGCACCACCGACCCTCCGCGACCCTCCGCCGCCGCCGTCGAAGGAGTTGTCCATGTGCCACATAATGTTGCTGATGATATTGACGTTGCTGCCCGTAATTAACGCGTCATCTTCGACGAATACTTAACATTCTCGACACGCAGCAGCGCTCCTTCAACTTTTTGGTTTCCTTGAAGAATCTACTATGAAGTCTACGGGCAGTCGCCGCACTCGGCCGGAATCGAGTGGGTTAGTAAGTGCGTCTACAGGGGAAAAATTCTGTGAACTTCGTGCGTTGATTTGCATATTCAGCTGCTGCGCAGCGTATTCTCCTTTAGTTGCGCGCAGACGCGTTATCATGGCCTGCTGCACAAATCTGACCTTAAACTTTCCGTAGCGATCGATATGTGTATTGAGAAGCGCGTCGTCGCTGTCAGCGTTCGCCTCGATCAATAATGCGTGTATCGAATCTAGGAGCGAGAGATTGAGGAAAATGTCAACCTCCCAAAAACCTGCGCGAGTTGACCTCCGGATAACGGCCTTTCTGAGTCGGTCATCAACATATCCGCCGTATCGGTCGTGGAAGTCGTCGCACCGATAACACACACACCCCCTTTTGGATTTTGATGCGATGGACGGACGACACGATCAACAGCCATTGCTGGTCATTGACGGACTATTCAAGTGCCTCCGAATAGCTTGGCTGCAGCAACGGCATTCAATGCAAAAAGTGGACGTCCTCCACCGATCGGACACCCGATCGATCCGGTTGGTTGTCAAATTTATGAACATTTGAATGCTATCCGACGATTATGGGTGGCCTGGTGTGGAATTTTAATCAAGGATCGTTGGAAGGACTCGGTGAGGAACGCATGGGGTTTCTGTTGTTTTTGATACAGTAGTCCAGTGTCATTAACATCGTAAATTTGATCGTTTGTTTGGGTTTCCGTACAAAATTTTCAAGCATAGGGATTACATCGTAACTTCCTTGATAAGCTAATAAATAAAATTTAGCTTCCATATCGTCATACGAGTTGACATTGGGCCTAGTGCGACGAAATTGGCTTAGTCCCTATGCAGATACAGTCAAACCTCCTCGATATCGACTCATGAACCATATTAAAACTCGAGAATCCATAATTCAATCATCAACAAGCATTGAACATTGAAAACCAGTTTTTTCGCTCTAATTTGAGGCAATTCTCATGAAAATCTTTCATTGCAAGTGGAATGCAATGATAGATTTTCAAGAACATTGCTTCGATTATTTGGCTCAAGAAGTCCATTATCGGTAGAAAATAATTTTGGCCATTATCAATAAACATTACTCTTGTGTAAATATGACGGTCAGAAAAATTCGTTCAATTACGAAATCCAGACTCAAGTTTGTTTCATTTCCGATAACAGTATCAAAGCCTTGCGAAACACACGATTGAGCTGCTACTCATTTAATCAAACAGATATTTCCTACTCATCGCGCCACTCAGACAGGAAGTGATTCATCTTCTCCTATAGGCGTGATTAGAATCTACCCTCTGTCTGTAGATAGCGATACTCCAAGCCTATATTGCCGAGATAAAACGCTATGAACAATACTGAAAGCTGCACACTCATCGAAGCAATCCACTTTTTTTCTGTGGGAGTACACTTTGGGAGTGGAGCATTGATCGATCTATGGGTGCGATTACTCAATTTGCGCCCAATTCCCACGAAAGCGTTGTAAACCCCCGACTTTCCGGTAAGACTCCGCGCGTGAGGTATCTCCCCATTCTGACAAAGCCAACAGGTTGCTTGAGCTAGCTGCGATTGGGCAATCCGGCAAGGTCGTGAATCTCTACGGGGAAAGAGGGCATCGTAAAGCGGTGAGATCGATTGTAAGGGAAGACGGGGTAATATGCGCCGCCTAAGTAAAAACTCTTTTTTTACTGAGAATTTCGTTCAAAACCTTATTCTGAATTAATTAACTCTTTACGCGTGATGAAGATGGATAAATTATGAAAAAAAGTCCACGTGCTCAGGTGGAATCCGAACCCACGACTCTTGTATGCTAGACGGATACTTTATCAA
Organism: Aedes aegypti; assembly: GCF_002204515.2. Taxonomy (NCBI): domain Eukaryota; kingdom Metazoa; phylum Arthropoda; class Insecta; order Diptera; family Culicidae; genus Aedes; species Aedes aegypti. Next base: position 149,630,655 of record NC_035108.1, read on the forward strand.
ATAAGCTACCGAGCCACTTGGTAAGGTTACAAACTTTTCGAATTCCCAATAGTTCACGCAGACCCTTCTCATATAATTTATTGATGCAAAATTTCTTTGATGTGGGAATTAAGAAATATTTTTTGTTTCATTCTAAGAGACGTTTGATAGAAATACCATATGAAATGATCAAATTTGACTTTCGTGTTAAAGATATTGTGGTCCGTTTTATCCTAACGGAGCATTTCAAATCTAGTTCCCCAATGTACCACATGATCATAAGAACCGAAGTTTGCTTACGGGCGATGAATGACTGGGTCGCTGTGTTTACACGACACTAATCGCGTGCGACCATTGACTCATGTCAACGCGTCTAGGTCGACCACACAACAAAACAAATGACTAGGTAGGTACTATCAGCTAGCGCGGAGTGGGTCTCGGGAACAAACAGTCAAGTCAGGTGCGGCACTTTGGGTTAAGTCGTTCCATGAGCATGCGTTTTACGCACGTTTGTTTGGGTAGATGCTCGACTGATAACTACGGGGGAGTTCACCGATGACTGTTCGCAACCTGCTTGCATCATGAGTAATTCTGTTTTATCCCGGTTACTCAAACTAGTAGTACTGTCAATAATTGGAGAATCGTTATGTGGCTTTAACTAAGAGTGACGTCAATGTCGAAATGAAAACAACAATGAACTGTCATTTCTATACAAATCCGCGTTCCAAACGAGCAGGAGATCTGTCGAAACTGTAACTTGAAGTCACTCTTATTTGAATGCATTCTAGAAGAATCAACTCGAGTTACGAACAGGCATTGCAGAATTCGTTCTCAATTGATTTTGAAGCACGACCAAAGCAAGCAAAGAAAAACATCCCATATGTATCGGTCCATGATCGACAATGTTTCGCAAGTTCTATCAAGCCTGATAAATAGCAGCTGCCAAGGAGAGCCCCAAAGAGAGAGCGATGATAAAACTCGTGTTTCTCGCTTATTTACCATTTGGGGTACGTGTTTTACTCCCGAACATCTACTAGCAATTCGTGATCAAACGTCAACATCCCACCGCAAAATCGCTAGTGTTTGGAGGTGATTTTAACCTCCAAATTGCGAAAACATCACCTCCAAGTTAGTTCTAATACCCTCCGTTATATGAATTATGGTGGCGTGTCGATCGTCGCAAGTTTCTCGTAAAACAGTCAATAGTGTCTCTCAGGTTTGGAACTTGTTTAGATGGGTTTTATCATGCGCTGAGAGCCCCCCGAAAAAATCCAAGCTGTAGCAGTAGATGATAAACAGACTCCCATGATGTGTAGCGGATCATGATTGTTACAGAGAGCGATTAGTGAGAGATGCTCTCAATTCTCTCACAATTTAACCACTGGTTACGAACAGTACATTTAAAGTGTTGTAACTAACAATTTAGGTTTTAAAATGCTTCGAAACCAGTTTTAAACCACGTTTTGTCCCAGTATAAACGTAATTTTTGGAAAAAAAAGGACGAAGTATTCCAATTACAAACATCTAATTGTAAAAACTAGCCCATTTTTCCGGATTCAAAATCTAAACTTATTACAACGCAGCCACAAAACTACATATTTCAATGCTGCGTGTCTGTTCGCCGCCGAACCGTCCGAACCTGGACGAATTGCGTAAAAATACCGTCACGTGCAAAGAATAAGGCTGAAGCATTCTTCGTCGCTGATAGGCTATTCTGTCTACGGCAACGTACCTACCTACCGTACCGAGCAATGCGTGCATTTTTCTTCCGTCTTGCTGATTTTTTTTTTCTGATGTTGTTGTTGGTTTTTGTGACTGCAAGCTCGGTCAAGTAAGGAAATACAAAATACAAATGATAAACTGCTTACTTGGGCTGTTTGTGGAACAAAAGCCTGGCCAACTTTTGGGCGTGGTACGACTGGTACGTTCTATACGTAAATGGTCGGGTAGAACAGTGGATTGTCAGGTAGAACAGCAGTTTTTGTTTCGGTATTCAACGCCAGTTCATGTCTCTCTGTTAAAGCCATTTTTTTTTTCAATTCTAGTATCATTTTCAAAAGGGAAATCATCTTTTTTTCAGTCAATCAGGGACGCGTCAGACTTCAATGAGAACACCTGTATCAGAATCAGTTTTTTTTTCTGCTTCCTCTCATAGACGTCCGAGGAAGAATTTCTCTGACGAGCTCGATACAAGACTCAAGGAGTTATCAATTCCTACACGATTCTAGTAAGGTTTTTTTTCATCTGACTGGCGTACAATGATTGCTTACATTCTTATAGCGTACCGGTAGACGGTGTGTAACCTTCGCATTTTCTTGGATACTTCTTTGCAATTATCCTGTAATGCTAATGATAGGTTATACCTGACTGATAATCGTTCTCATTTTCGAATTCTCGTTTGTGTAATTTGTGATGCTTGTAGATGTTTGGTAGACTTTCCTACTCCATGCTAACTTCCGATCAAAGTATAGCTAGAGAAACTTGATCATTATTACAATGCAAGTTCCCTAAAATATTCAGTTTTCCGATGGAAGATCTAGTAAGTTTTTTTTTCAGAAAAAAAATGGATTCTGCAGTCACTTCTCTTGATATTCTTGTCTTCTTCGATTGACTTGTCTTTTGGTAATAAACTCAAAGGCATTTATCACAAATTTCAAATGAACAGGATATTCTCGGTGAACTACCTAAGTGACCATGAAGCATTTGAAATGGAATTATTTTAGCATTATATTCGCCTCAAAGGCATGACAATAAATAGTTGTCAGCTCTACATCTGCCAGTAGTGCTGCATCAATTCTGGTTTTGGCGATATAGCGCGCTGTTATAGGGCTAGACCTTCAGCAACGTTTCTCTGTGGCCGTCAATAAGCTTAACCAGCTTAACGCCTCGGTATGGAAGAAACCAAATCAAAATGAAATTTCATTACTTCTCCCTTTCCTCACATGCTTCTCCCGCGTGATTTTCAGCTTTACTGTAGAATTTTGGAGATTTACCCGTCAGCAAGGATCATACTTGCAGCAGGAAATAAGCTAGTCATATTTATAAGAATTAGTCTAATGAGAAATAGGAGGAAGGGAAAGGGATAGCAACAATATCATCCAAAAATTGCTCTGAACTTCTTTGCATATGAGAAAATATCAAAGGTCACGCTTGTAAAATCTACAATATGTAGATTATACTTCAGAGTATTCTGAAAATTACAGGTATGACCAATAATATGTCAATGTTATACTCCAAAGATTTAACACGTCTGAACTAAACTACAAGGCAAAAGTTGAAAACAAATAAGATTATTTCCGTGAAACTTATCATTCCAATACATACTTTCTCATTTAATCATCTAAGCTCAATAAACGAACTTCGTAAAAAAAGTTTCGTAAATTGAACTTATGTAAAAAAGGACTTCGTATATTGAAATTTTAGTGTACTTGTACAGATGTACTTTGTATAAATTTAATTTATTTGTTTCTCCCCTTCATTCAAAGTGTAGGGCATATGAAGCCTGGCAGGGATAAGCCTTTTTCTGTCATGCATTTTTGGAGCTATAGTCATAGTTTGAGTGAAATGTGTGAACTTTTTCTTCAAAATCTTCCCATCAAGTTACACTAGACATTTTTGCCAAAGAGTTTATGACCGTCTGAAAACTTGTACTGCGCATCACGATAAGCTGTTGTTGCAGAGATCTTTGAAAAAATCTACAAAAATTCTTAGCATAATCAAGTAGAATATTTCGACGATTTCCTTGAGTGACATTTAACATATTTTGCACGAGAATATCTAACAAGAATAATTTGTAGAATTCTGACAAAGTTCTAGTGCATTAATACAAGATCTCAACGGAATCGCATTAAGAGCCATATTAGATTAAAGTTAGCCAATTTCGCCCATGGTATTTAGTTACATCTTTGGTAGTTTCCTCATGGTCGAACATTTATGAAATTTGAAGATAGTCTTGAAGCACTGTTCAAAATACCCTTGACCAACCATCGAATTCCTTATATTAGCTCTTTAAGGTGAAGATGCATCGAAGCCAAACCTTGAATTTTCAAAAGCACAAATCTAGAGAACATGAAAACCTTTTGTGCTGAAAATCTAATCGATTGGTCACCCCCAGCGAGTGACTAGTGAGTAGCATTTTCAGCACAAACGGTTGTCTGGTTCTCTAGATTTGTGCTCTTGAAAGTTCGAGGTTTGGCTTCGATGCATTTTCACGTTAATAGATTCTCCAAGACCAGCGGTTTTCAAATCGTGCTCCCCGGAGGACTGGATGCTCCTCGAAACCTTGTCAAGTGCTCCGTGGCACTGCAATTCCAACCAGTGCTCTTTGATATCTCCAATTTTCGCTTGAAAATCTATCGGATCTCACAAAATTGAGAATGGTGCTTGTATGTCACGAGTTGGCTTGAGAACGGATCATCGAATTAGTATTTCTTTCACTGTTGCAATGTTCAAGTGCTGTGACGTGTTCGTGAAGAATTTTTTTTGTGGAGATCTATCAGGAAAGTTGAATCAAATAGTGATACAAATTTGACGTTTTGTATGGAGATTTTCATAAAACCTACTGTAAAGCTTATTGGTCAGTACAACGTTTATACTAGTCAACTAGTATACCATAATTTTTGACGGAATTGTAGTTTTTCGACTGGACAATTTAGCCTGATAAGGCCGAAAAATATCCTCAGATAGCATAATTTTTTAGAAAATACGTGCTACACCAGCCCTCAATTTAAATTTGCAAGAGTTAAACAACTGTTCCCAGGAGTTAAACTGAAGATTGCATTGATTAGTTTTCAATCGCTTGTTACTAATCCATGAAATTTTCATTTCAATTCATTTACATATTAAGACGCCATGATTGATGATGAACAAGTTTTTAACGAGCTTCAGATAAACTTCAGAATGGCTTGCTAGAAAAAAATAAAAACAGTGCAAAACGACAAAAATTTTGTGTCGTTTACAACCATTTTTGTTGATAGTTATTATACTAAACGCGAGATTTGAAATATAAAGCATTGATCTACTACATCGATGTGTGTCGGTTTTGAACGACCATACCCGGCATATGACATACATACGAGCATCTTTGTAAATTTCTATGACTGTCCTCTGGTATCATCATGACAATGCAAAAATTGCGACACTCGTAAACAATGTTTCTTAGTAAATAACTGTACGAGAGCTTGAAGCATACTTAGCTCAGAAGCTGACTCTGTTCCAGAAGGGGATTCAATGTGAAAAATATGTAGATGAGATGGTTATAAACCATATCATATGCAGCTGAGGCACAAAATGAAAAAATCACCCCAGTCAACATTTTGGCTGGTATATTTTTTGCTATACATCATTATATATGAATCAAATCACTCGTATAAAATGCAGGAAAACGCTATATAAACACCAAAGTGGAGGCCATATACGCACTTCCCACGACTTTTTCAGACTTTCCATGGACAGCAATACGATGCCACAAAACTCCGATAAAAATAAAAAAAAGTTCCCAGCGAGACTCGAACACCAGACCTTTGGATCCGTTACCCAGTACCATACCACTACACCTTCATGAATGAGGAGTGATTATTTGCCAATATGAAAGGAAGTTTGCTCTACAACACACACGCTTTGTTGTTCTTTGAAGCCCACCCCCAGAAGATACCAACCTCGGGTGGTAAATTTCGCTAAATTATTGCGATTTCAATTGATGCTAGTCTGCATTGATATATGATCTGTCAGTTTATACAACTTGACGTGATTCTATATTATACTATTTACGGCATCGTTCGTTGTCAACAAAGTTTGTCGACATTGAATCGTAGTGGAGAATTATATACAATTTTTGTTAAAATTTATTCGTTTTGATTTGGCATTTTGTGCGATTCTGATTTTTGACGTATGAATATGAGATTTTTGGCACACATTCTTATACGATACGTGGTTCACTGGGACCTTCCTTCTCTAAGAGAGGTACTTTGAAGAAAAGTTCAAGTATTAGCCACCTCAAAAAGTGCGTCTCCAACACGAGAAACCTCGATCCTCACAATCTAAGAATACAGTTCTCAGTTCACCTTGTAGGATACAGAAGATACGGGTTTCTAGGCCTGCACAGTTCCCTACTTATTCAGAAATAGCCTACCGGACGGTGCTTATCTTGGTTTCAATGCTGTAGCGATTACGCAGCCAATCATTCATTAAATTGAAACCGGACGAAACCGGTTAGCGGTAGCCAAATTTTCCTGGGCCAGACATGGCAATCGTAATGAAGTACTGATACCGATTCCACATCTTCATAATTTATAATATTGAGCGACATCGCAGACTTGAATGGTGATTACTGGATTAGAATGTGTTCAGCTGATTACGGATTGACTTCGATCCCAATCAATTTGCTAATGAAACCATAATCGAATATGTGAAATTTAGCAAATCAGTTTCCTTACTTTCCAGATCAAATTTATGCATAAAGGCAAGTCATCGGGCGGCTATTTTAAGGCACCAGGAAATTTTTTGGCTTGATTCATGGCTGTCTTAGCCAGCTAGTCGCCTCATCTCCATTTTTATGGTCTTGCGAAAGCGAAACACGCGCTAGACGTAGCTGTCGGCTAACGAGCCCCCTTGGTAACCAGGAAGAGTCTCAAATTTGAATTGGTCCAACCGGTTAGATCGCCTCTACTGGATCCTAACGATCATAGAAGTTTCAGGAAGCAAGCGTTCCGTTCGATTCTCGGCTAGCTCGAAATACCGATGACACAATGCGTGTTCACGGGGTTAATAGAAAAAAATCTCGAGGACTTCATCATAATTTCGTGCACAAGGAGAACTACTTTCCGAGAACGGTAAGTCGCAATATTTTTCGCACAGAAAAATGTACCGAAAGTTTCCTGGGGAATTTGCATTTTTAATCGAAGCTCGCGCTATTTCTCTATCGCCGCTTCTTTGTATGGTGGGGTATTACAAAAGCGGTTATTCTCGATCCGAAAAAAAAATGAAACAAACAAGAGGAAGGTGCGTTCGAGATTGAAACCGCTAAACCGGATGGCCTCGACAAGGCCCGATCGAACGATGGAAGCTGCAATGGCGGGGAGTCTGACCAACAACAACGGCGACTGTCAATTGACTGCTAATGAATTTTCGCTGGCAGACAAGGTCACTCAATGATACTCGGCGTCGATTTCGGGGCAGGGTACGTTCTGGAATGATTTGTAATGCGCAAATCGCATTACGATGCAAGTTCGTTGCATAATTGGCGACTTCCAGACGTTCCATCTCTATCTCTTAACAGATCTTGACCATTTTTTGGTCCCTTCAGAAGATGCTATCTAGGCGCAAAGTGTTCAGATCAAGTTCAATAACCAGACAACTATTCGATTTTTTCGCCGAAACCTGTCCCTCCTAGGCTCGTCCTCCTATTGCCAACTCACTACCAATGGAACCAGTTCTGCACGAATGTTCGAGATGGAATCGGAATTGGAATTCAAAACAACCACCAAACTCCGTAGAACCGTGGAGGTCACGGTGCAGACAATGCCACTCTTGAGTACACGAACCACGAACCGAAATCAAGTCAAAGTCCGCGACGACGGGCGGGGGGCGACAAAAAGTTGCAGAGAGGCTCGAGAGCGGAAAATCTATTGCGAAACGATCACCGCCCGATCATGATGATCGTCGTCGTCGCCATCGGTTGCAATTCGATGAACGAAATACAGGTAATTAAGTCATTTCGTAGATTTTCCTCGGTTGCCAATCTGAAACTCGATCGGTGTAAGATTTTGGCAAACTTCTTTATCCGCCTTTCGTTTCGGTCGGTTGCGTTGACGACTTCGGATTACAGTCAGTAGTGGTCCAATGTCAATGCGTAAAAAAACGGCGACGTTGGGCAATGATTGGACGGAAAAAATATCGCCAAGTCATTGCGGGATTACCGTTTTGTAACAAAGTGTGGACATGGTCATGTTGTAAACGGCAGTAGAAATGTGAAGTTTTCGATGAAATTAAGAGTAATTGAGAGTCCGATAAATAGAAACGATTAGTTTGTCTTAAGAAACCTCGTGTAACTTTTCAAAATTGAGAGGTTATCTTTGTTTACTTCCTCTTTAATCAATAGCTGATTGACATTAATCTCTTCTGACGCTAGCCAAGGACATTGTCGTTCGACCTATAGTGAGGAACTTCCCAAAAGCGTTAGTATTTCACTGTTATAATCGAAACAGAGTGACAGAGGATATGACATTGTTGCATAGATCCGCGAGAATGGTCTGTTGAAAAGGGCTTCTTAATTTGGTTTTAAATTCTCGCCTTTAGTATCATACATGCGTATCTGCAGTGATCGATTTCTCTTTCTTTCTTGCCAAAATTATCACTAAAACTGTTGTCATTTACAAAGAAAATTCATAGGTACATGAACAGAAATCATAAAGATTTGGAGAAAATTCAATCAAGAAACGGCGAGAAGAAAAAGTTTTCAGCAAAATGGAGCAAACAAAATCGGATCAGTACTGTAGTTGTATTATTATGTCTGGTATGCACCTGAAAGCGCTCACGTAAAATTTCTAGTTTTAACCAAAGTAATTTTGACAGCTGATCCAGTATGAGCGAAGTGTCAATTATGTTGTTTTCGTTTTTAAGAACTGGGTAGGTGATCAAAACATAAACAAACCAACGTCAAACAAATTGTAGTTCGGTCGAATCTAATTCGGGTTGGGGTTGAAACTGTGATTCAGAACGTGTTTCGCCAGTTCCAACCTAGGTTCAAAAACTTATTCGACATTATACTTGCGGAATAATTGAACGGCACATTTTTCAGTACGGAAAAGTGACAGCTCTATTTGGTTTGTAGTACAAACTTTGTACGGCAGGCGTTACCCACGTTATGAAATCAGCTCTACTTGTTAGCTACGTACAGCTCAAGTAATTTCGGTAGCGGAATCATTCCTTGACCGTTTCTTGTCCTATCCTTTTGCACAGTACTTATGATCAGCGTACCAGCCATAAGGCAGTGGTGCTCTAGGTGTTGTCCTACCCTTAACGATTCCGCTAGGAAATCATAAGATCCCGCTATGAATTTCGTGGATATCGCTTAGAATTTGTAGATTAAAATCCCCGAAAGTCTATTAGGTATTCCAAGGACTCCAGATTCCGCTTAGAACCTATTCAGAATCTCAGATTTCATGCGGCATCCTACAAACTACAAATTCTCTAAATCCCGCAAGAACCCACTACGTTATAAATCCCCAGATCCCGGTCAGTATCTTCAAGAATCCACTGATAATCTCAGGAGCATATTAGAAATACTCATGATCTTCTAAGGATTTCACAGGAACTGGTTGGGAATCTTCCAGCTATGAATTCCCAAAATCTTGCTGAAAATTCATAAGATCTTGCTGGAAATTCTCCAGATTCGATCAAACGATTAAAGATCTAATGATGGAACAAACAGTTTCTTCGTTGTTGCTACTCCGTGATTATGCAGAGAATCCTTCAGATGAAACTCATCTTCGACACAACCTTTATATTTCTAGAATGATAACGGTGCCGGTCACGTCCTTATGTCCATCGGGGAGAGGAAAAAATGTTTATTAGATAGCTGTTCTAGAAAACCGGAGAATCTCTTGCAATTCCCACAGCTAAAGCCTGTCCACGATAAATTTCGGACACTGTTTTGTTCAGTGTAGCTCTTAAATTATTTCACGGATCGCTGAAACATTTCACTTATATGATAACTGAAACTCTTCACTGTATTTCGTCGTACAACATGTTTACATTCTTGTAACATTCACTGAAATGGCGTCGAATCAAGTGAAGTGCGCGAACGCATTTTTTTTTCGAACGGCAGCAAAATCCAAATTTATCGGTACGCGAATTTGCCAAGCTACCGAAAAGTACCGTAGGTATTTAGTGTTTGCAAATCATTTGACCAGCGCTTGACTGTGGAACGGAAGGTTGGAAGTGGAACAAATCGAAAGGTAAGCTCCCGAAATATGGATAGGAAGGTGGTAGCCATTATTGAGAAAAGTCCCAGTCTTTCTGTGCGAAATGTGGCTTGTAAAGTTAGGAAGATAAAATCATACGTACAAAGGGTGAAGCAGGGGCTGAATACTGAAGACGTACAAAGTGAAAAAGGTGCGCAACCGCGATGACAAAAATTCACCTAAAAAAATCGGGCTAAGAAATTACACTAATTTTTTTGCAAAAATTTTCTTCTGCAATAATTTTGTACGGGTCTGGCTTTTATACCACAATGGAAAGGCACGCTGTTGCTGACCATTTTCAGACAAAGAAGTGTCCAAATTCCCAAAGAAGTATTTGATTTGGCAGGTCATATGTAGTTGTGGTCGAAAATCTAAATGTTTCGTCTCTACCGACACTATCAATGAGGATATATACGAAAACGAATGTCTAAAAAACTGACTCTCCAGCTCTGTTTTGGCCTGATTTGGGCAATTGTCACTATGCAAAATCCGTCCTGGAATGGTATAAAGTACAAGAGATCAATGACGTGCCAAAACAGCCAGTCCATCAAGCTGTCCAGTACTTCGTCCAATAGAGAGGGTTCTGGGCTCTAGTTGTGCAGAAACTTTTCGAAACTTAGAAAAAAGTACTATCGATGATTTCAAGAGAAGATGGAGAAACGGCACCATGGAAGAATATCCTACGGAAGCAGATGGCGGTTGTACCACAGAAAGTTCGGTAATTTTACAGAATGAAGGATAAACATCATAATCAAGTGTTTATTATGTGGATAGAACTCTATTAGTTTGATAAAAACCATTCTTTTTGTTGAATTATGTAAAAAGAATTGCTGCCATTATTTTGGTGTAAAAAAAAGTTAATGTGGACAAGCTTTACCTTGGAATTAGTAGTGTTTTGTTAGTGATGGATAAGGTATTCGAGGATACCACTTTAGTTAGCGGTTAAGTCGATTGATACTTGAAGTCAATTTCAAGGATAATGCAGGGAGATAGAGGAAGAGAGTTGGGGAGAATGTTACAAATATGAGAAAGGGCGGAGTTTGGGATTAAAACCACGACTCTTTGCTTGGGAAGCAGAAGCAATAGCCATAAGACTGCCAACCCTTCTCGTGTTGAGCTTGTTATAGAGGCTATGAAGCTCATGAAATTAACGCATTCACAGAATCCAGCTATAAAACAACAAGAGCCCGATAAGAATCTTCAATTACTTGTTAGGAATCTACAGGAGCTCGCTAGGATTCTAAAGCACATTAGAAATCTTCAGGTTTGCACTGACAATCCTCAGGATCTCGTTAACAATTCAGATAGAAAATCCTGAGAGCCCGTTGGAAATATTGAAAAATCCATATGGAATCTTTAGATTCCGCCATTGCTGTTCAAAATCTTAGAGATCCTGCTGAAAATACTCAAAATACAACTAAAAATTTAAAGTCTCCCACCAGGGTTCCACAGGACGCTCAATGATCGCCAAATATCATGTAGCATCCTCATGAACCAATTATACCTACATAACCAGATTGTACGTGGAACAAAATCACCTTTTGCATTACGTGACGCTTATTTGTGCAAAGATTCCGTATAAGCTGTCTTCCAAAGACCTTATACGTATAAACGTGGAGGCGATATGCGTTCATTTTTTTGAAAATTATGATCTTATTGCAAATTCATCAGTTACCATACGCTACTTAATCTACGATAACAAAGCTGATATGATAGCTGCTACGGATTGATTCGACATACTCTATACGTGTGTACGATACAAAATACACGTATGAACTCAGAAAATATCGTTTTATACGAGGTAACTCGTCAATAAGACGATTGTATTCATCGTGATATGCGGATGTGATGTAATTCGTACTACAGTGAGAGGCAAAATAAAGTGCCCACCTTACCAGTTTTCGAATTTCTCTCATTGATTTGGTTCAAATTAAAGTTAACACACCTAAATCTTTTGTGATATTTTATTTTTGATGTTCTTTTAAAGTTGCACTTACGAAATTTTGATAAAAAAAAGAATTTTACTTAAAGAAAAAGAAAATCAATTTGTATTGAAAAAAAAGTAGTGACAAAAATAAGTGCCCACTTCCTTCTTGGCCCCAGAAAAGATGATTTAAGAAAAATAAAAAGCAATTTAATAGTTAATGTGTCCTCCTTTGGCCTTAAGGACTTGCTGGAGGCTCTTCGGCATGCTTTTCACCAGGTTTTGTAGGTGTTGTGGATCTAGTTCTTCCCAGGCGCGCTCCAAGGCTTCAAAATAATTATTTTTGTTGGTAACACCAGTTTTTTCAACCCTGGCATCGAGAATCGCCCACAAATTCTCGATGGGGTTGAGGTCTGGGCTTTGTGGAGGCCATTCCAGCGGTTTAATCCGACAAGACCGGAAAAAAGACTTGGTCTTCTTTCCAGTATGCTTCGGGTCGTTGTTCTAGAGAAATATGAATTTCTCTTCAAGGCCCGTCTGGATCAGCGAAACCTCCAGATTTTCCAGCAAGATGTTAATGTAGGAATCTGCCATCATTATTCCGTCGATTTTCACGAGGTTTTCTACTCCACTCCATGAAAAACACCCCCAGACCATCACATTTCCTCCTCCATGCTTCACCGTTCCTTGGATGTGGTGCTCTGCATCACACACGAGCCCGCCGCTCTCGGTTAGACAGCTCGAGCTTCAGGAGCGCCACATCCAAGGAACGGTGACGCATGGAAGTGTGATGTGATGAAATGTGATGGTCTGGGGGTGTTTTTCATGGAGTGGAGTAGGAAGCGTCGTGAAAATCGACGGAATAATGACGGCAGATTCCTACATTAACATCTTGCTGGAAAATCTGGAGGTTTCGCTGATCCAGACGGGCCTTGAAGAGAAATTCATATTTCTCTAGAACAACGACCCGAAGCATACTGGAAAGAAGACCAAGTCTTTCTTCCGGTCTTGTCGGATTAAACCGCTGGAATGGCCTCCACAAAGCCCAGACCTCAACCCCATCGAGAATTTGTGGGCGATTCTCGATGCTAGGGTTGAAAAAACTGGTGTTACCAACAAAAATAATTATTTTGAAGCCTTGGAGCGCGCCTGGGAAGAACTAGATCCACAACACCTACAAAACCTGGTGAAAAGCATGCCGAAGAGCCTCCAGCAAGTCCTTAAGGCCAAAGGAGGACACATTAACTATTAAATTGCTTTTTATTTTTCTTAAATCATCTTTTCTGGGGCCAAGAAGGAAGTGGGCACTTATTTTTGTCACTACTTTTTTTTCAATACAAATTGATTTTCTTTTTCTTTAAGTAAAATTCTTTTTTTAATCAAAATTTCGTAAGTGCAACTTTAAAAGAACATCAAAAATAAAATATCACAAAAGATTTAGGTGTGTTAACTTTAATTTGAACCAAATCAATGAGAGAAATTCGAAAACTGGTAAGGTGGGCACTTTATTTTGCCTCTCACTGTAGTAAACGACTTTTTGCGTAAGTTCATGTGCGACTTCTGGTTATCTGGGAACATTCTCGGGATACCGCAAAAAAAAAACCTTACAGCCCCATGTAAATCTAATGTAATATCCTCAAGAATCCATCGAATTTCCTGAGGCACACTAGAAATACCCATAATCATATTAGACTTTCGCAGAATCTAGTCAAAAAACTACTAGACCCAGATAGGAATCCCTAGGATATCGCAAGGAAAACCAAGTCATGATTTTCTAGTCATGACTAGAAATTCTCAGATACTTCACTACTCTGGTGATCATAACTAAACTTGTTAACTGAAAAATGGGTTCTTGTTAGTCTACCCTGGGAATTTGATAGAGCTGGTTGAAGCAGATTTTACAATTTCGAACTACAGGATACTTTATACTGCTTCGCGTTAGAAAATGGGTTAACCAACGTGCGAAGTTTGATTTTTGACCAACTTCGCCACGTCGCAACTCGATTCTCAATAATGCGCATAATGCACACGGTGACGGGCATAGATGCGCACTATAGCGAAGTGACTCGCGACGCGGCGAAGTTGGTCAAAAATCGAACTTCGCACGTTGGTTCATCCATTTTTAGTCGCGAAGCAGTATAATAACACTATATATGATATATTACTATATATTGGGTATTGAGGAGGGGTAGCATAAGGGAGTTAATTGAACTGTTGACTGGATGAAAGTGCGTGGGGTCGCCAGCCTTTTGTCATGAGAAAACAGCCTTAGTGTTGTCTTCCGAAAGTCTTCAAAGATATTAACTAGCCCTGCTACAACAAACCATCAGGTAGATCATTCCATCCCGATATGATTCTGCAGCCATAGGTAATCCTTGCGCTGATGGTGGCTAAATAATCATCATCATCATCATGACTAGAAATTCTCAGATAATATCTACGGAAATTTGAAGAAATTGACTAGAATTAGTTTATTATGCTCAAAACTCTACTGTAAGTTCCCAGGTTCTTACCAGGATTTCTCAGAACTCCGACAGTAATCCACAGAAACTGAGTAGGAAATCCAGTATTTCGATAAGAATTTCGTGGAGAATCATAAGTTATTATCTTGCATTGCTATTTTCTTTATATTTTCTTGGAGGTAGGACTGTTATGTTGATTTTTTGAGGTTATGGCCTTCAATTAAACTCAAAAACGAACTTCTGCTTATATCCGACGTTTCGGACCCATGCCTTTTTTTTTGCTTCTTTCATCAGAAAGACATAATACATGTGTTTGAAACGTCGGATGTAAGCATAAGTCCGTTTTGGAGTTTTGTTGAAGACTGAACGCTATAACCTCAAAACATTAAGATTATATTCATATTTTTTTGTATATTTTTTTGTGGGCTTCGTGGCCGTGCGGTTAATGTCGTCAGGCACTTAAGCGCATCGTGTCATGGGGTGTGGGTTCGATTCCCGCTTCAGCCATTGAAACTTTTCGTCAGGCATGTTTCTCGGCTGTGCCACTGGAGCATGCTTGTCCGTTGTCTAGTGTTAAGTTACAGTCTGTGCAGCTAAATGGCTGAAGACGGTGTCCGTGTCTTTTTTTATATTTATGAGACCCGTACCCTTGATATCTTAATTTGGCCCGCAATATTTTCTAGCCCAAGTCCTTTCTTGTGAATGATTCAATTATGAATTTCGTTGATGTTCTTCCATCTAAACCACTGCTTCTGTGCTAAATCTCAACCAAGTCAAGCTCAACCGGTCCCATTCGGAAAAATGGAGCTAATTCTTCACTTTGAAGATGTTTTAAACGGTATTTGACATCCTTACACTGTTTGAGTATGTCAACAAGTTTATAACTAAAAACTTTCTGTTTTTTTTTTCGAAATTTTCCGGAGCTCATATAAGATATCTATGAAACGCTTTTTTGTGTTGCAAATTTTACATCGTTACGATGTTTTATGATTTCATACGGATGAAATAGGATTATTGCAAAATTTGAGAGAAATTTGTACCTTTGCCAACATTTATTTGGAGTGCTGTTGAGATTGTTGAAAAATGTCCGATTTTTGTGTCTAATATCAAAACGTGTTTATTGTTCTGCGAAATTTTGCCATAGCAATTGTTTTTATATTTCCAAATTATCTGTTCTCAGTATACCTTGAAGAACTCTACAACGCATAAATTCAGGGGACGTAATGTTCAAATTTCTCCTTCGAAAATTTTCCATTTTCCCATGTTTAAGCAATTATACTAGCGTTATGATTGATGTCCACGTTTTATGATTTAAATTTAAAATATACTGAAAGGGTCATCGAATATTTCGAACATACAGTGTCGGATTTTACCAATATATTTTAGAAAATTTGTGAAATGAGTAATATTTTTATGTAACATCCTCTTCTTTCGCCATTTATATACCAAATACCTATGTTAAGTTTTTGCAAATTTTATTTCCACATGGGTTCAATTTTTGAGTAAAACAGGACAGGATGCTTTCCAATATTGGCTGTGCAAGCACTAAGTAAGATTAGATTAGAAACCAGAGTGAAAATTTGAAAAATATTTCAAGTCTCAGCTTCAAAACAATCCATAGTCGTCAACTCAGTAAACATCAATCAGAACAAACCACACCTCGAATGAACTTGAAATTGCCACATTCCTCCACGTAATGTTACCGAATTGGTCACCTCCCCCTATCAGAACGCCGAAATCAGTCATTTCGGAAAAAAGTCATTCCGGTGATGTGGTGCTTCATGCAATTTTATAGCACTCCGATTAACGATTATTATTGCCATCCACACTGGGCCAACAACGAATGACGGCATGCCGCGGCATCGATCGTCGTCGTCGCGATATACCACTTCTATGATGATTTAGCGCGTGTATGTGATCTACTGTACGGTATTGTGTGCGCTATTGAGACAACTTCGGCAGACAACGGGGGGAAAACCACTCTCCGACTCCCCAAAGCCAACTTCCACCGCACAGAGGGTCCATTTGTTCTACCAAGCGGTCATAAATCATTTTATACATTATCTGAATAAAAAGTGTTATCAGAAAATGCCAAATGAATTCTGTTTTCCACTAATAACACTCTCAAGATTGTTGTCAGGATAACAGGTTAACAGGATTGCATTGGCTCTGTGCTGTGTTTCAACGGAGGAATGCAACAATGTGAAAAATCTTTATTTTTATAGAAGTTACAACTATATATATATATATATATGAAAGTTATACAAATACAAAAAAACAAACTCTTTTCTTTTCACTACCAATCAAACTGAATTTTGTTGAATTGTTTGTGTATTGAAGAACAACACAGCAATTGGCATTCGAAACAATACAAAAACTATTTGTTTAGTAGTGTGTAACTATTTTAAAACTATTCAAATCATTATTTTTAAAGTAATATGTCGATTTTTTTACATGTGTATTTTATTGTTATCTCAAAAGCTATGTATGAGAACGCATCAAATTGTATTGTAACTATACTTAACAATCCGTACGTTATATTGTTAAAATCTTATATATCATTCAGTGAGTTGTTCCAAACAATACTGTATTGTACTGTGTTTTTAATGTTCTAAATTGCCCTGTTACAATACTTTATATTGTTCTCTATTTTTTCCCGGGTAGTTGCAGATATATTGTTATTCGATAACAATTTTGAAGGCACGCTTTTTTTTACAAATATTTGCTGCTAGAACCTTCACTGGTTTGTTTTTCTACTCAATCATTACAATTTTCATATTCATCATATTCAAAAACATACCCCAATTGAAGGGAGCAAAATGTTATCCTCATTTCTTCCCGAGTAACCACTAGCTCACTAATTCGACTTTTTGGCCTTATAGGGCCATTCTGAAACCATTGTATTTTAAGTATTCTACTGGAACGTGTATAAAATTCATATTTTTACAGTCTTGAAATCAAAGTCTTGACCTATGAAAACGTGAAGGAGTGAAGAACAAACAGCTTATTTTTTTCGATTTTTGGCCTCAGTACAGTAGTATTGTGCACCGTACAACACATTAAATTGCCATCATCATCGCATCCTGCCTTCAGCCAACATTGAAAAAACTTCTTCGAGAAGGTTTTGGCGCTCGGTGTGCGTAAATTCGTGGCACATCACTTTGGTAGTGGGAGGGGAAAACGATTTTTCAACGAGTTTTGGAATCAGCAGACCGCCAAGGGTACCTACACACAACTTAGGCACCTTGAGGAAAGTGACAAAGTTTTTCGAATTATCCATCACTTTCACTTACCGGCTGTTTTCCAGGTTGGTTGTCAGGTCTGCGTATCCGTTCATTTTGTATGGACTTAGACAGCTATCGCTTCCCTCAAGAATGGGCGTACCGAAATTTATCTTCCTTAAAATTTAGAATGTATTGCACACTTCACTCTGTAGACGGAACCCGTTCCGACTATTGCTACGTTTCAACTCTTGATTTCCAAAAAACTCGTTTCCAAAAATACAATTTTCTTCACTCCTCAATTATCTTCTCCGAAGCACCAAACTTTGCCAAACAATATGTGTTAAACTCCGAAAAGAAAACGGTAAGCGTTGGCCAAAGTTGTCACTCTCGTTGATGTAGCGATTACAAAACTGAACTGAAATTCTTCGCTATTCAAACCGCACCGTATACCAATCGCCACAGATATCTAGCCACTGCTGCTTTGAACCCGCCGTCGATTGATTTGTATTGACGAATCTCGGACTTTACAGCGAACAACCCGTCGTACAGGTATCGTGAGTAGGACAAGTGTGGAGATTTATTTTTCCTATATACGTTTCTTGCACTAGAGAATTAAATCTTTTTTCCTCTCAACTGGCGACGAAAGTACACACAACCTGCGCGACCGAGCGTTTGGTTCCAAATGTTAGGCAGCCTTGGTTTGGATTTTACTATAACAGCTCGCTTGGTTTGCTCCACACGAGCGCGGTGGTGGATGTGTGCGTCGAATGGCGCGCCCCGATGCACCGACACACGTGCGCGGACCACATGGCATGCACAACTACCACCAGCGTCTCGATGTAAACAAACGAGAGAAAAACACTTCGAAAAAAAGTTATAAAACACTTTGTAAACTACTGTATTATAACAATTAACAAACTCAAATTTACACGCACGAAAAATTTGAGAACCACTGTCTAAAAAATAATCATTTTCATCATAACTTTTTCCCTCCGTGCAACGCCGTAGCTGTCAGACGTTGCGATTCCAAGCAGAGAAGGCAAACGGGGCTGCGAAAAAGTCATGCTAACGTACGCGCACCACCACACAGCTGACTCGACATCGGATGATCGCGCTACGGGCTCTGATTGGTCCATTCCCGTAGCTGTATGTATGCATCCTACGTAGCAGTAGGCACCCCGTACGCGTATATGGCGTCGTCGTCGTCTGTCATTCACCATTCGTAGCTGCACGACGATGGCAGGCAGTGCATCGTAGGTATCGACCGAACAGCACTTCGTTACCCTACTATCCATGTGGGCAGTCTACCCTATGATGGATTCTACCCATACGCTCGGTAGGTACTAACTCGAATCCGTTCAAGGGCTATCCCCAACTAGCATCATCCGCCGTCGAGCGTTCAATACAGCTACGCAGAAATACAGCAAGAGGAAAGTGATATGAAATGCACTTGTGTCGCTGTGAAGCGTCGCGGCTGTAGGCCAAAACAAATAAGGCCTCGAAGCTCGAAATGTGTCTTGAATTTCAGAATGTAAACGCAAAACAGATAAGGAGCACACAAATTGTTTACATGCTTCTTTATCTTTCAGCACTTTGTTTGCCTTTTCTTTTTTATGGTTTATTCATTATGTAGTCCATAGCGGAATTTGGGGCAAATGGGTCACCAAGCAATTTGTTCTATAGCATAGTTCAATAATTTGCGGGTCCATTAATTGCGCATCTTTTAGGTTCATCCTATTAAAAAAAAAAACATTTTCATTCAAAATGGAAACGAAATGGAATTTTAAATCGACCCTAACGATCGAGTATCATACATTTTAATTACGAACTTCATCATTTTGAGCTTCGGAAAAGTATCATACACGCAACGAAACTAATTGTATTTCTGACAGAAAATTGAGTAAAGTACAATAATCATATTTGTCATTTAAAGGCTAACAAAATGTTTTGTCAAATTCAGCTAACATATGGGAGAAATCAACAAAAACTTGCTTTTCAACTCGACTATCAGGATTGTGCCAATGACAGCTGGTTCTATTTTTTTTTTTTTTGAAAGTATTTAAACAACAAAATGATTGCTGATATTATGTTTGTTCATTTTTATGATTTTTTTTTGCAAGGATATAAAAAATCTTGGAAAAAAATATTTCAAAACGAATTTTCGACAATGAGGATTTTTGATAAAAACTTGTTTTTACTTTGTAATTCGATAGACGAACTCGTCCACCACCTCGAAGGTATCTCCGTCTATCGTAAACTGCTTCCTAGGCGTGTCCTGTCGCGCTCAGTTCCGCCAACCAGCATATACTTTGTTTTCGACGCATTCACCATTGTTGCTTCGCGTTTTAGGCGGGTGAACAAATCTGCCACCGTTTCAAATTTTCTCCCAATAATATCAATGTCGTCCGCGAAGCAAACAAATTGTCCGGATCTCGTGAAAATCGTTCCTCGACTGTTAAGTCCGGCTCTCCGCATAAGACCTTCAAGCGCAATATTGAACAACAGGCACGAAAGTCCATCGCCCTGTCGTAGTCCCCGCCGAGACTCGAACGAACTGGAGTGTTCGCCCGAGATCTTCACGCAGTTTTGCACACCGTTCATCGTTGCTCTGATCAATCTTGTGAGCTTTCCGGGAAAGCTGTTCTAGGGAGTGGCTTTGACGGCCCGTTTCGATGCATCTCATAGTTAGAGGGAGCGTCTATTTATAACGTATTATTGAAGCTTGCCACATTGTTTCCATTATACTGGTATTCGTTTGCTGTATAAATCTTGGCCCAACGTCAGTCTAATGGCCCAATCTCACCACGCTCGACGGTACACAACTTAACACCGTACACAAAAACGAGCGACAGAAAAAAATGTGTTTTTGACATGGTCTCCGGAAATCCGGAACATCTCTGGTGTCCGCTGGCCAATATGTATAGTCCAGTGTATTGCCTAAACAAGACCAATTTTACCGTCGAAAGCTTTCAGAAGCATCCAATTTCGCCAATTTTTCAAAAAGTTAGAAGCATTTGAATTTAGACAAAATTTTGCCTATCCCCTGTACAATTGCAAAAATAGGTAAATTGAAAAGAAAGCTCATAGTTAATAACTGTGGAAGTGCATATGAAAACACCAAGCTTAGGAGCATGCTTGGTACCACTTGGGGCGTGACGCCAGGAAGAAAACATGACTAATGATAATTTATACCAATTTTGCTTGATTTCTCTATTGTATACAGAGATCCTTCAATGTTCAATACTCTGAACAAAGTACCATATGCTTAACACCAAGTAACTTACAAATGATCAATCTTGTTGTTTTAGTCATATGTCCGAGCTGTTGTTTTTTATATCAGAATCAAAATTCTTTTTTCACTAGATTTTGAAAAAGTTTTATAAAGAAGCGGTAAAAACAAAAAGTTCATTTCAAAGGGAGGCTGACAAAATCGAATCGATACTGTAATTGCAAAGCATAGCATAGCATAGACTGACTGTACATGTCAATGGTTGCTACTCCGTGATTGATCGGAACTGGTAAGAATTGCACTACGATCCAAATGAATAAGGGATGGGAGTTTCCGCTTACTCTCGAAGTGCAATTTTAGCAGATCTAATATTATTGATCAATAACGGCGCCGGCCAAGTCCTTACAGTCAGTTGGGATGGGGAAGGAATGTTAGGGTGTAATGATTGTTGCTTCTAGAGACCGAGAATACCTCTGCATCTCCACAATCACCACGGGAAGGGTGTTTATTAGTGAGGGAGGAAAAGATCTGGGAGTCACCTCTGGTCGGTGATGCGATCCATGGACAAGGGGGAAATATACGACTTGTATTTAAAGATAGTTTTGTATTTTTGTCTCGAGAAGTTTTTGGAAAAATACGTCAACATCTATAATGTCGAACAATTCAAAAGATGTTTTTATTAATGACGAAAACTGAAAATTACATGTATATATTTTAACTTATATGAAACATGAATAATGCCGACACTTGTAGTGACGAACCATACATAGTTTGTTTGAAAATTACATATGAGTATTACTGTGCATTTTGTCTCGATATGGTAGAAGTTTTAGAAAATACGTCAACATTCACAATGTCGAACAATTCAAAAGATTTTTTTTAATAAATAATTTTTAATAATGTCAAAAAGAGAAAAATATATGTATATTCAAATTGTATAAGAAAAAAGCATAATGCCGACACATAAAGTGACGAACCATACAAAGTTTGTTTTAATATTACATAAAAGTTACGCTTTCAAGAAAATATGTGTTATCATAAGCATGAAACGAACTCACCAGTTGGTAATCCATTCTCGACTGAACACAAAACTGACACTGACAGCAAAACTTCTTGGCGTCCCGAAAATAAACCGTCTTGCTTGGGCCTTCCCAAATACGTACCCAGCAAGACGCTCCAAAACAGGTGAAAAAAAAAAAAAAATCTCCGGCGACGAAAACACATGCGAATCCGTCAGCAAAATCAATCGGACGACGCAAAACCGAACTGTCCTGCTTGGGCTTCACGAAGCACTACCCAGCAAGACGCTCCAAAACAGGGGGAAAAAAATTCTCCGGCAACGAAAACGCGCGAATCCGTCGGCAAAATCAATCGGACGACGCAAAACCGAACTGTCCTGCTTGGGCTTCACGAAGCACTACCCAGCAAGACGCTCCAAAACAGGGGGAAAAAAAAATTCTCCGGCAACAAAAACGCGCGAATCCGTCACCAAAATCAATCGGACGACGCAAAACCGAACTGTCCTGCTTGGGCTTCACGAAGCACTACCCAGCAAGACGCTCCAAAACAGGGGGATCTATTGCATTGATTGATGTAATTGCAAAAACTATTTACTTCCAGAAATACAAATTGTTGAAAAACCGGACTGAGGATTACTGCTATATGTTATATTAACTTCCAAACGAGTATGGTGTTTCGATTTGAAAAATGCTTTAAATCGAGACAAAAGCTGTGTTTTATGAAAAACGACTATTTCCTGGATTACCGAGCTAGATCATAAAACTAAATATATTGTTTTTGCAGGACAACTCAAAGACTTTCATTTTCAATGTAACCACTGGACAGCACTTCTCCAATATTATCAGGACATATCATGGGGCTAACATCAACTTCGACCACTATCTGGTGATGGTTAACCTGCGCCGAAAACTATCCGTCGTTAAAAACATACGTTACCGACGGCCACCCCGGTATGATCTAGTGCGGCTTAAGCAACCGGATGTCGCAACTGCGTACCGCAGCTGCATTACCGGAAGAGGGTGAGCCAGATGAAGCCCCTTTTAAGGACTGCTCGAGAACAGTGAAAGCAGCCAAGAACGATGCAGCTGAGAGCAACGTGGGGTACGTGGGACGGAGTCGACGGAACGATTGGTTCGTAGGCAGATTCTGGAGGAGAAGAATGCAGCGTGGGCGGTCAGTATGTGGAACGTTATAGACAAAAACGGTTACAGCAGATCCTCCACATTCGGGAGAAAAAAAAACGCCGCCTGGAGGAGACAGAATGCGAGGAGATGGAACAGATGTGCCGATCTCAAGAACTACGTAAGTTCTATCAAAAGCTCAACGCGGGATGCGTGCCGCGAGCTCAGATGTGCAGGGATAAGGATGGGAGCATCTTAACGGACGAGCGTAAGGTGATCGAAAGGTGGAAACAGCACTTCGACGAACACCTGAATGGCGCTAAGAGCACAGGCAATAAATGTCAAGACAACTAACCAACCAGCCCTTTTGAGGGAGCTTCCCAAGTAACCAGTAAGCACGATAATGCGGCACGGTAACAGCATTACATGCGCATATAGGGTAATCATTTGATGCATGTCAGTTTTATATACGCATATAATGCTATTATAATGCCAGAAAAGGCGAAATAGCGTGCCATTATAGTGCCAAGATATAACCGTGCTTCTATGCACAACTAATGCTGATATAAGACCACCTGAGAAACGTCAGTTGTTTTCGACAGGTTTTTAGGGCGAATATTTTGTGCTTTCGCGTACGCAGCCAAAGAGCTTTCGCGTATGCGGCCAAGCAACTGGTACACGAGGTAAATAAATGAATGAATGACAACGGAAACCTCTAATAGTATGCAAACAATGTAATAAAATGATACAGATAGTACTTCTCCGTATCAGATATATTCGTTTTGGTAGTTTTCATCCTTTTGAGGACTTGCAATTGCCACATTTTGATCCTCGTTTTATGATGATGAAATTGCTCATTTTGCGTCTCGAACCTGCGACACCCGTATATTGTTGAGTTGTTGTCCTGCTCCTTTGCTCCTACGGCCACATAAGATGAATAGTATTGGAAAGAAAAGTGACCAATTTAAACCATCATTTTTCCCCGTCATAAAACCTGCAATTGTAGTAGTGAGAAGATTTATGTTTGACTCCCTCTTACCACTATATGCAAATACAAAGCACGTGGTATATCTGTCAAAACACTGGATGGCATTTAAACATGTCCTGTATTCGAATATAAAGCCAATATAGTGCTTATTTAATGCCTGTATGCATCAGGCATAGAAGCATTAATGATGCTGTAATAGGGTTTCTATGCAGCGGATGTGCTGTTATAAGGTGTGTAAGTATTTTTGGTGCTATTATAAGGCATGTACGCATCTATGATGCTGATTAAGGGCTTATTATTAGTGCTTATGGTTACTTGGGTTAACCACCACTTTGAGGGAGGTTAAGGATGCCATTCACCACCTCAAGAAGTATATCTTCTTCCTTGACTTCAATATTGGTTCTTACCAATGAGTTTTCGTGACGATTATAATAAAATTACAATTTCAATAATATTTTAAAATAAACGACATGACTGGTGTGTATTTGAATTATATATTACTTCAGATAACTAGAATTTCTTTTTTTTTTAATTTTTTTATTAGTATCATTCCAAACATTACATTTATTTCTTATATCTAGGTGTTCTGTGTTATTAGACAACATTATCATCCTAATTTGGTAAAACAAATTTAAGATTTTATTAACATTTTGTTAACAACACATAACATTTCATTTGCCGTAGCAGTTCAGATTTTTTACAGGTGAGTTGATTTCACCTGCTTATAAGAGAAACAAAAAACGCTTTAAATATACTTAACCTAACTTAACCTAAACATATAACGCATTAATCGTGGCAATAGAAGATTGTAACGATTTTTGCCTGAAATTATTTATTATTTTATTTGATATTATATTATATTATATTATTTTATTTATCCAATGTTTCAACATTGGATATTCTATGTAACTCATTGGTACTATACCAGGGAGGAAGCCTCAGAATCATTTTCAAAATTTTATTTTGAATTCTCTGTAGAGCTTTCTTCCTGTTATTACAACAGCTAGTCCATATTGGTATAGCATACAACATGGCTGGCCTGAAAATTTGTTAGAGTATCAAAAGCTTGTTCTTAAGACAAAGTTTTGATTTTCTATTAATAAGGGGATAAAGACATTTTTCATATTTATTACATTTGGCTTGAATGCCCTCAAAGTGATTTTTGAAAGTTAAATTCTTATCAAGCATGAGCCCTAGATACTTAACTTCATCTGACCAATTTATTGGAACCCCTCTCATCGTGACAACATGTCTACTTGAAGGTTTCAAATAAAGAGCTTTTGGTTTATGTGGGAATATTATTAGTTGAGTTTTGGAAGCATTAGGAGAAATCTTCCATTTTTGCAACTATGAAGAAAAAATATCCAAACTTTTTTGCAATCGACTACAGATGACACGCAGGCTTCGACCTTTGGCGGAGAGGCCTGTGTCATCCGCAAACAAAGATTTTTGACATCCCTGAGGTAACTCAGGTAAGTCAGATGTGAAAATATTGTATAATATTGGTCCCAAAATGCTGCCTTGAGGAACACCAGCTCTTACAGGAAGTCTTTAAGATCTGGAGTTCTGATAATTAACCTGAAGTGTACAATTTGACAGATAACTTTGAATTATTCTAACAATGTATGTTGGAAAATTAAAATTTTTAAATTTTACAATCAAACCTTCATGCCAAACACTGTCGAATGCTTTTTCTATGTCTAGAAGAGCAAGACCAGTAGAATAACCTTCAGATTTATTGGAACGGATCAAATTTGTTACACGTAAAAGTTGATGAGTGGTCGAATGTCCATGGCGGAATCCGAACTGTTCATTGGCAAAAATTGAATTTTCGTTGATGTGGGCCATCATTCTGTTCAAAATAACCTTTTCAAAAAGTTTACTGATGGAGGAAAGCAACCTGATTGGACGATAGCTAGAAGCTTCTGCAGGATTTTTGTCTGGTTTTAAAATTGGAACAACCTTAGCATTTTTCCATTTGTCAGGAAAATATGCTAATTGAAAACATTTGTTAAATATATCAACTAGAAATGATAAGCTACTTTCTGGAAGTTTCTTGATGAGGATGTAGAAAATTCCATCATCGCCAGGAGCTTTCATATTTTTGAATTTTTTAATAATAGTTCTCACTTCTTCCAAATCAGTCTCCCAGGCATTTTCGAAAACGTTCTCTTGACTCTTTGGACTAGTAAGTCCTAAATTAAAATTGTGCGCACTTTCAAACTGCATAGCAAGTTTTTTAACTTTTTCGCAATTAGTTAGTAATAGAGTTGTGTTTGATCTTCCGACCTTGACGCTTGCTCCTGCGGGGGCCGGCGATGGGGGCAGGATCAAACATGTCGCGCGTCGGTCAAGTAAAAGTGAAAAAGTGGCGTGATCCGTTAGTTGTGTTTGATCCTTCGACCTTGACGCTTGCTCCTGCGGGGGCCGGCGATGGAGGCAGGATCAAACATGTCGCGCGTCGGTCAAGTAAAAGTGAAAAAAAAAAACGCGATTGCTTAGTTGTGTTTGATCTTCCGACCTTGACGCTTGCTCCTGCGGGGGCCGGCGATGAGGGCAGGATCAAACATGTCGCGCGTCGATCGAGTAAAGTGAAAAAGTGCCGCTTTCGATTAGTTCTTTATGATCTTCCAACATTGACGCTTGCTCCTGGGCAGTGCTTCAAGAAAGCCCGAGTAGTCGTCAGTTGTTTTCCATCACGGGTCGCGCGCCTATTTTCTCTGAGTGCTTTTATATAGCCGAGCAAACGATTGAAGCTGAAAGAGGATTGTTGCTGCTCATCGATGACGGATCAAATGGTGAGCTCGTTTCATGCTACTGTTCCTATTCTATAAAATATGTATGACTGTACCGTTAATCGTTACAACGGTGAGATGTAAATATGATGTTTCAAAAAAATATGAATGGTTCGTCACTGTGAGTGTCGACATAAACTCTGATTCATAAATTATTTACGTCTAAATTTTTTTTTTTTATTCAATACACCTTCTTCTTTTTACCTTTATTTTTGTAATCAAAAATAAAACTTTGAATGGTTCGACACTTCAAGTGTAGACTTCCGAAAGGTTCACTTTATTCAACAAACTTTGAAAGGTTCGTCATCTCAAGTGTCGGCATAATTTTTCTCTACATAGATATTGTTCATATCAAATGAAAAATATTATATTTACATATAAGCATGTTTATATCTCACAAATAATCGTTTATCATGGTCTAATCGCTTATCAAAGTGAATCCTGTGACCCAACGATCCTTCCCATTAACAAACATCCCTCCCAGTAACCTTTGTGGAGATGCAGAGGCAAACACGGTCTCCAAATAGCAAAGGTTACACACTAACATTCCTTCCCCCAATCCCACCTGACTGCAAGGACGTGGCCGGCGCCGTTATTGACCATGTATAAATAGAGGCACTGAATTATACACACTGAAGAAGATTATGGCCAATCCCAGCCGAACTTCTAGTTGATTCTTTGTGCATTTTCACTGACTTCGGTCAATCACGGAATAGCAACCATTGATATGTGTAGTCAGTCTAAGCTAAGCTAAGCTAAGCTTTTCGCAATTAGTTAGTAATAATTTGTTTTCCTCTTTCAATGCCGGTATAGGCTTCTGAGGTTTTTACAAGATTTTAGATAATTTCCAAAAGGGCTTAGAGCCAGGGTCCAATTGAGAAATTTTATTTTCAAAATTTTTGTTTCCTTATTGAGCAAAACGTTTCTTGATTTCTTTCTGCAAATCCTGCCATATAATTTTCATAGCAGGATCGCGAGTGCGTTGAAATTGCCTTCTCCTCACGTTTTTAAGACGGATCAAGAGTTTAAGATCATCGTCTATAATCACGGCTTCAAATTTCACTTCACATTTTGGAATTGCAATGCTTCTGGCTTCAACAATGGAATTTGTTAAAGTTTCAAGAGCATTGTCAACATCAAGTTTAGTTTCTAAAGAAATGTTAACATCAAGATTAGAGTCAACATACGTTTTATATATATTCCAGTCGGCTCGTAAACAATTGAAAGTGGAGCTGATAGGATTTAGAATCGCTTCTTGGGATATTTGAAATGTAACAGGGACATGATCAGAATCAAAATCAGCATAAGTAACTAATTGGCTACAAAGATGACTAGAGTCGGTTAAGACCAAGTCAATCGTAGATGGATTTCTATAAGAGGAAAAACATGTAGGGCTATCAGGGTATTGAATTGAGAAATATCCTGAAGAGCACTCATCAAATAAAATTCTGCCGTTGGAATTACTTTGAGAATTATTCCATGACCGATGTTTGGCATTAAAGTCACCAATGACAAAAAATTTTGACTTATTGCGAGTCAAATTTATGCAAGTCAGTTTGGAGCAAATTAACTTGCTGTCCAGAGCATTGAAAAAATAGGCAAATAGGCAGCTATGAAAGTATATTTACCAAACTGTGTTTCAACAGAAACACCTAAAGTTTCAAAAACTTTAGTTTCAAATGATGAAAACAGTTGATGTTTTATACGCCTATGAATGATGATTGCAACTCCCCCACATGTCCCATCAAGTCGATCATTACGATAAACAAAAAAGTTAGGATCTCTTTTGAGTTTAGATCCAGGTTTTAAATACGTTTCGGTAATAACTGCTATATGCACGTTATTAACCTTCGGGCTGTCGCGCTGTTGTACTTTGTACGACAGTTGTAATTTTTATACTATCATTTTGCAACAAAGATATCTATCGACACCAAACCAAAATGTATTCCTCAAGAATCTTCTTAAGAACAATACTCGACAGTTTTTATTTACAGTATGACCCTTTATAATACGGTAAAATCAACAATTGTACATGGAAGTCGCATAATAATGAACGCACTATGTACGGTTCGAGGAAACCACAGATTGAAATCGTTATATCTTCAAATCCAGATAATATAGAAATTTGGGGTCTTTATTAACCTTCCGCGGATGTTAAGAAAAACAACTTAATAAGATACTGGGGTCATTATGACCCAGAAATGTATACCCCTATAAATCAGCGAAATATCAACCGAATAATGAAATTTATGCCGCATTCGAAAGATATACTCCTCAAGATTCTGATCACTACCTGGAATACCGGTTCCGGATCCAGTGGCCACCGGGAATCGGCTACGAAGGGGACCATGTTGGCCACGTGGAATTTCAGTACACTCAGTCCAGAAATCTGCAGTCATCACCAAATTGTATAAGATGCAGGCCATATAGGAATGTACTGTCTTCAGCAAACTTGCTTCGGGGACCAAGAACTTCCACATGGGATACAATTTAGTTCAGAACTCGACCACCGCGTGGCGCTAGCGTCGATACGAACTTCCGGTAGAGGCTAATTATGCGATAACTCGAGAATGCGAACACATAGAAGGATGCTGTCTTCGGCAAAGTTGCTCAGGAGGATAAGGACTTTCACATGAGATACAATTTAGTTCAGAACTCGACCACCGCGTGGCGCTTGCGTCGATATGAACTTCCGGTAGGAGCTAATTATGCGATAACTCGAGATTGCGAGCACATAGAAGGATGCAGTCTTCAGCAAAGTTGCTCAGGAGGATAAGGACTTTCACATGAGATACAATTTAGTTCAGAACTCGACCACCGCGTGGCGCTAGCGTCGATATGAACTTCCGGTAGGAGCTAATTATGCGATAACTCGAGATTGCGAGCACATAGAAGGATGCTGTCTTCAGCAAAGTTGCTCAGGAGGATAAGAACTTTCTTTTGAGATACAATTTAGTTCAGAACTCGACCGCTGCGTGGCGCTAGCGTCGATATGGACTTTCGGTAGAAATTACACAGATATTGTCCGTGCAACAGAATCATAGTTCCTACTTCTTCAAACTAGAGAATCAAATGAATGAAGGATTATGAAACAAATTGTTCAATTCGACTTCATTTTTTTCCTTGTCTCGATCATTGTCAGATCATTCTCTGCAACTGGGAAAACCGCGACTTGTCACTTTCAACAAGGTTTAAAATGTAACAAGGACTAATAAGTGTTCCTTTCATTACTCGAACATCCTGTTCTCTTCGTTTGAAGCAGTCATGACTAGGGTTCACTGGTATATCTTTTCTCCATAACGCACCACGAAACTATGACGTACCCGCGTTATGGGTCATTTAAAAGGATGCTGTCTTCCACAAATTGCTCGACCACCCGGTGGATTTGACGTCGATTTGTATTTCCGATAGAGGTTAATTATTAGAGGGGGGTTTCACATTTTTTGAGCCCAAACACGACCCGTACCCGACTTACTTTATTTTTTTAAACCCGGACCCGACCCGTACTCAGACCTGACCCGAACTTGAAAAAAAAATCCGCTGTTCAAATCCGAATCTGACTCGAAACCTAAACATTTTTTGTAAGAAAAGACCTATTTTTAAAAATAGATAAATTCATCGTTTCTGATGCATAAGGAAGCTTTTTGGTTGTTACTCTTACCATAACTCTTACTAAAGTCCACCTAAATCCGAATTTTTACAAGCCCGATTCCGACGTACTCGAAAAAAATGTTCTAGCCTTCAAATCCGTCCCGCACCATTCGAGTTCGGGTTTGAAAACCCGAGACCCGACTTATAGAAGGATGCTGTCTGCGGTAAAATTGTTCGAGAGAATAAGGAATTAGTCATGAACATACGTTCAAAATTTAACCAGCATGTGGTGCTGGCGTCTATATGTAT
The DNA here is from genome assembly GCF_002204515.2 of Aedes aegypti. Lineage (NCBI taxonomy): Eukaryota > Metazoa > Arthropoda > Insecta > Diptera > Culicidae > Aedes > Aedes aegypti. The sequence goes on from NC_035108.1 coordinate 149,661,259, forward strand.
TTCCAGAAGGAACTCTTTTTTGAAGGTTTTATCTTCGGCAAAGTTGTTCAGTTTTTTTTTTAATTCTGCGTAGTAAATATATGTTACGATATAAACTACAGTCGACTCTCCATAACTCGATATTCAAGGGACCATCGACTTATAGAATTATGTTATAATAGAATATACCGACACAAAATCGAAGGAACAAATTTATGTATTTCCAATATTTTTATTATCATTTTTGTAAGAAAGCAATATTATTTTGTTGATAGCATTTTACAAACTATTATTTGAAAATATTTTTCGAAGTGCTCGAAAAATCACGTTATTTTTACTGACAATAGTTTTTATCATTTTCATGTCATTACAACTTGTAAGTATTTATTCACCTTCAAACAAAAATTAGATCACGTTTCCCCAAAAAATAAAAAGAATGAAATAAATATCGAGTTATGGAGAGAAATTCACATCTCACGTAACATCAACTTGTGGAGATATCGAGTTACAGAAAATCCATCTAGTTATAGAGTATATCGGGTTATAGAATATCGAGTTGTGGAAAGTCGATTGTATATAATATAAAATGAGCTCTATGATATGATATGAACTATATCATAGTTTCCCAAACTGTGGGTCGCGACCCCCTGGGGGGTCGTGAGTCTGTATTTGGTGGGTCGCGAAAAAAATCCAAAATATTAATTTATTTCCAAGCTTTTTTAAAGTTTCCAAAAACTTTGGCCACTGGCTAGAAATTATTCATCATAGAATCACTAGAATTGTTTCTTCCAGTGATTAGGCATGGGTCAGCCGGCACTATCAAAACTAATCTAAGGCTAAAATATTTGAATAATTATTAAAAAAAAGGGTCTATAATCGAGCTTCCATGAGTCAAAGAGATTATCAGCCCATGGATATAGCGAGTAATGTAACAAATATTTTTAATAAACTGTTTGAGAGGAATATCATAGCACTCTTTTTTTTTAGTGTGATTCACGGTGTCAATATCTCAATTATTATCAAACTTTCATGCTCCATGACTTTATGGTTGGAAGAACATAACATATTCTGTCGAAGAAAATTTCCCATGCATTTGGTATGGGACTGTTTTAGCTGCAAAATTTGCTTTGCTTGTATTTTGTATGTAAAATAACCCTTAAATTTGAAAATATTTCATTTTCTCCGACAGAATATTTTTAAACTTTCAGGGTGTGAAAGAAATTTGCAAGTGCATGCAACAAAGATTATAATAGAAATATTGATCCCGTGTGGTTCCGAGAGCCAATGTTGAGCAATAGGACATCTACTCGTGGAAGTTTCACATAATTGGAAAATTTTAAATTTTGCAAGAATATAATCAGTTCTATATGGAATTTTGATAGATGTCGAGACATTCAAACAATTCATGTTGTTATAAAAGTTTCCTATGTTAATGTTTTCATCTTGTAACGAGAAGGTGCGTGTTAACAAATAGATTTTTATTCACTGTAGTTTCAATCAAGCATAGCGCATGCCAATATCAATTACGTCTTGTGATCATATCCCAATCCGAATTAACAAATAAGTGACATCAGAAGCTACAATACACAACTTGTCTATGGACAATTTTCCTCTGGTGGGTCGCAAGAAATATGCTTATTGGCTAGGTGGGTCGCGAAACCAAAAAGTTTGGGAACCTATGAACTATATTGTACTCACTTCTAAAATTCCAACAAGAGTTCAGATACAGATAACGTCATGAAGTTGCAAAAACAATTACTTCTAATTTTCTTTAGAAGTTGTTGCAGTAACTGTGCACTTTAGTTTTTAATTGGATCCGGAGGAATCTTATGACTTTATACCAGTATTTCCTTCTGGATTTCCTCCAAAAAGTTATCTAGATCTCAAGACGTAGTTCACATCGGAGTTATTCAAAGGATATAGTCCAGTAACCTCAAATGATTTGTATGATGTATTCTACAGTTATTTACCGAGAGCTCATCCGATGGAATACAAACCCATGCCCTTTTGTCCTCATCCTCTCGAAATATCTCCAGAGACTCTCCCAAAGATTTTTCCAGGAAATCTTTCGAAGATTCCTCCAAGTATTTTACCAGAAAATAATCCAAGCTATTCTGTACCTTAATCTCTACAATGATTTCTTCTGGGGTTCCCTAGGACTTTTGCCAGAGATTCTTTCAGGAAGAACTCTTGTTTGCCATGCATGGAATAGCTTCCTCCAGGGAGTTGACATGGAATTTTTACAAGGATTCCTACAAAAAAAAAATATGTTTAAGGATTTCTTTAGAGATTTCGCAAAGGTTTCCAGCAGAAATGTCTTTAGTGATTCCTTCATAGAATCCTCCAGAAAAATCTTTATTGGGATTGGGATTTCAGGAGTTTTTCCAAGGATTCCTCCAGGATTCGTTTCAGGAATACTTCGAAATTTCTCCGGCGATTCCTCCAGGGAGTTTTTAAGTTATTTCTTCTAGTATTCCTCTATAAAATTTTCCACAGACTTTTGCAAGGATTTCTCCAGGAAAATGTCTTCAAGGATTCTTGCACAGATATCTTCAAGGCTTTTTTCAGGAATTCCTCCAGGAGTAACACTTAAAACAATTTCTTCAAGGATTACTAAAGATCTTTCTCTAATGATATCTGCAGAAATTTTTCCGAGGATTCCTCCACGGATACATACAAAAATATCCCCAAGCAGTTCTCTCGAGATTCGTTATTCCGGGATTCCTCCAGGGATGATTCTACGAGGAAAATCTACAAGGATTCCACAAGGAATTTCTGCAGGTGTTCTAATATTCACGAATTCCTCAAGGAAATTTCATGAAACGCCTCAAGAATTTCTCAAGATAATCTTCCAGGGATTCCCCAAGAATTTCTCCAGGGATTCGTACTGGGTCTTCAATAATACTCCATGGATTCCCCCAAGAGTTCTTCTTGAAATTTCTCTAGAGATTCTCCCATTAATTCCTGCTAGAATATTATCAGAACTTATGCTAAAAATTTCTCCATGGATTTCATTAAAAAAAGTCTCTACATATCCTATAGTAAAATCTCTATAATTTTTTTTTAAATCTATTCACGGATTTCTTTAGATATTTCTCCTTAGATTTTTCGAGAAATTTTTCTATTTTAATACTCCTATAAGGATTCTTTCAGGGATTTATCCAACAAAAATCTACAGGGGTTTTTCCAGCAAAAAATCTACAGGGGTTTTTCCAGGGATTTCTCTAGCGATTCCACCTGCAAAATTTCTACATCGATTCTTCCTAGGATACGTCCATTCATCAGTGATTCCTCCAAAGATGTCTCCAAGAGTCCTTCATGGATGCCTACACTGCCCATATCTGCATATTTGTCACATTCGACATTTTTGACAAATTGAAGTTAATACCATGGAGAGTCATCAAATGATAAATACTTTCGATCAACTTACTGAAATATGTGAGATTGTTCTAGAAAATTCGAAAAAAATACCAAGTTGTTTTGTCACATTGGTAATTATAACCGCATAACAGTAACATTGAGATTATAAATGAGCCTCGTAATGTAACAGCAATGAAATTTCTACCATAATTATTTTCTGACTATTCACCTAGTATGCGATATGAGTTGTACAAAATATCAGCCTCAAATAAGCACTTTTGAGTTCCTGGTAATTTTTAGTAATTTTAGTTTCCTCCCATACTGTCATCAAATGTACTCTTGGTATTCCATTTACTCAATGCCTACTTTTGTCGAATGTTACAAATATGCAGTTATGGGCAGAACATGAGTCTATCCAAAGACTCCTACAGAGATTTCTCTATGCAAATCTTTACAGGAATTCCTGCAGAGATTTCTCCAGCTTTTTCTTCAGGAATTTCTCCAAGGATCGCTTCAGAAAAATCTCTACATGGTTTCCTGTAGATATCGTTTCAGGAATGAACTGGTAGAGATTTGACTGTATAAATAAATGAAATATGAGTTTCGTCTACGCAGTCTTCATCATAAATAGAACGTTGAAAAAAATAAAGACTGCGTAACTGAAAATCATGTATGCTGTTCCGGAGATTTTTGTAAGGAATTTCTCCAGAGCTTTCCTCGAGAATCCCTTCTTGGGCTCTTGCAAGAATTTCTCCAGCGACCCCTATAAGAACTCATAAAATAATTTCTTGTAAAATCCCCAATTGAATGGTAGAATCTCTGGAATAATTCGTTATAGAATTTCGGAGCGATCCCTGGAGGAAATCTTAGAAGTAAATCCTAGAGGAATCTTGAGAGGACTACCAGCGGAATGTCTAGAGAATTCACTGTGGAAATATTTTAAGTAATCCTTGAAGAAATGTTACTTAGAGAAACCGCTGACATTCTGCAAAAATCTCTGTAGAGATCTTCTTGGAGGAATCCTTAGGGGAATCTCTTATTTTTTATTAGAGGAATGTCAGGAGAAATCGCTTGAAGAATCTTTGGAAAAATCGCTGGAGAATTGCTTGAAGTAATCTATGCAATAATTCCTGGAAAACTTCCCTGAGGATGGATTAATTCCCGGAGAAATCTATCTGGAGTGAATTCTTCAGAGTTTTTGCAATTCCCTCACAGGTATTTTTTTTTTTTTATTGAATTCTTTTACGATCTGATTTTAAAATTGTTTTCGGTATTTCTCAAGTTATTATTTTTGGATTTGACGGAATAATAGTCTGATTTTTTTTCTAAAGGATAATTTTGAATATGCTCAAGAGGATTTTTTAAAAACACTTCAGAGTAGTTTTTAATAATGCGTCCCAATGAAGCTATTTTTGAAATTCCTCCAGCTGTTTTTTCTAGTATAAGTCCATAAAATATTTCCAACATTCGTTCGAGTTAATGTATGAATTCCTCCACGGTCATTTATTCAATTGTTCCAGAAATCTACTGAAGGTCTCCTCGAAGTTCTACATAAGTCTAATTTGATTCTTCTAATCCTTTATTATAGAATTCTACGAGAAATTTGGATTTTTGGGATTTATTCATTGGTGTTTGCGAAATTGCTTAATTTTTTTACAAATCTGACGAAATTTTTCTGAGTTCTTCCTGCCAATATTGTTATCATACAAAACCTGTATGCAAATTCTTGTTGAAATTTCTGCAGAAGCTGATTCAAAAGAAATGTCCAGAAGTTAACGGAGAAGAATGTTTTATGTTGGCGTTACTATCCTGTTAATTATTTTTACTTACGCAAAAATAATTGATTCTGAATCAAATCAACTACTTCAGCACTAAATTTTACGTTAAATCAAATTCACACACTCTATTGATTTTACAGTGATACCTCCATGAGTCGATGTTCCATGACTCGATATCGACTCATGGGACCATAGTAAAAACAAACTTTCATGGTTACTATGATGGTCCCTAGAAGCTGCTATCCAAAGGAATGCTGTTCCATGACCCGATATTTCCATGAGTCGATGGTCCCTTCAATATCAACTCATGGAGGTTTCACTGTACTATAAACTTTTAATTATTTCAATAATAATATTGATAATTATCACTATCCGAACACATTCACATCTTTATACTTCAAGTCATGCTCGCAAATCTACTTACTCTAACTTGCGAAGAATAGTGTAGGTGATTAGATAATCACAACTCAAACAGAAGATTACGTTCAAATTAAATTTTATGACGTGCACTTTTTTAAGTAGGGGTAAGAAAATGTAGGAAGTTTTTTATGAAATGTGCTCAAGAGTTTCTTTCGGAATTCTATCTCTTATTTCTTCTAGGGATACGCCACAGAATTTTTTTTCGGTGACATCCTTATAAATTATTTCCTAGGAGAGACACCCCCAGTACTACTCAAGGCGTAATTTTATCAATTTATTTATTTATCCAATGATTTTAAAAATTACTCCTTAAATTACTGTTTAGGTCTTTTTGGAGTTTCTCACGAATTTCTTTCAGCAATTTATTTCTTTGTTTTCATTAAAAATTAGCCACGTGGTGGTCGTGTTCTAAACTAAATTGTGTCTTATGTGGAAGTCCTTATCCTCCTGAGCAACTTTGCCGAAGACAGCATCCTTCTATGTGCTCGCAATCTCGAGTTATCGCATAATAAGCCCCTACCGGAAGTTCATATCAACGCCAATGCCACGCAGCGGTTGAGCTCTGAACTAAATTGTATCTCATGTGGAAGTCCTTATCCTCCTGAGCAACTTTGCCGAAGACATCATCCTTCTATGTGCTCGCAATCTCGTGTTATCGCATAATTAGCCTCTACCGGAAGTCCATATCGACGCTAGCGCTACGCGGTGATTGAGTTCTGAACTAAATTGTATCTCATGTGGAAGTCCTTATCCTCATGAACAACTATGCCGAAGACTGCATCCTTCTATGTGCTCGCAATCTCGAGTTATCGCATAATTAGCTCCTACCGGAAGTTCATAGCAACACCAACGCCACGCAGCGGTCGAGCTCTGAACTAAATTGTATCTCATGTGGAAGTCCTTATCCTCCTTAGCAACTTTGCCGAAGACAGCATCCTTCTATGTACTCGCAATCTCGAGTTATCGCATAATTAGCCCTTACTGAAAGTCCATATCGACGCTAGCGCCACGCGGTGGTCGAGTTCTAAACTAAATTGTATCTCATGTGGAAGTCCTTATCCTCCTGAGCAACTTTGCCGAAGACAGCATCCTTCTATATGCTCGCAATCTCGAGTTATCGCATAATAAGCCCTTACCGAAAGTCCATATCGACACTAGCGCCACGCGGTGGTCGAGTTCTGAACTAAATTGTATCTTATGTGGAAGTCCTTACCCTCATGAACAACTTTGCCGAAGACTGCATCTTTCTATGTGCTCGCAATCTCGAGTTATCGCATACACGGAGAACAAAATATAGTGTTCGTAATCATTTTTCCGGTCAATTTAACTATATTTTAAGGTTAATTTGGATATAACTAAAGATATAGTTGAATTGACACTATATTGTTAAACATAACTATTCCATATAGTTGTTGATAACTATATTTTTGATTGAATTTACAAACGTCAAACGTCAAAATTTAACTATATTTTTGTTGACTCAAAGTGAATTTTATTGAGTTTACAATATTTTACAATGTTTACTCAGCATTTTGTTCTACTTTATCAACATATCTGAAAAGATTCGGTGCTGCTTTATCGATCTAAAAAAAAAACATTGCAAAAATGAAAACAAAGGGAGGAGTCGACAAACTTGATATGTGGTCTCCTGCGTGAGAGGTGGTCATCTTAGCACCTACACTATTCCTTACAAGTTAGAAGTAAGTAGATTTGTGAGCATGACTTGATTTCTAGGGAGGTGAATGTTTCCGAATAGTGATAATTATCAAAATTATAATTGTTATAAGTACAAGTGGATAGCTCAATCAAAGAAGTGTGTTTATTTGATTTGACGTTAATTTAGTGTTGGCGTAAGTTAATTTTATTTCGGAACAACTATTTGTGCGTAGGTAAAAGTAATTGACAGGATTGTAATCTTAACATACAGAAATTCTTCTACGTGTAATTAGCTCCTACCGGAAGTTCATATCGACGCTAGCGCCACGCAGCGGTCGAGTTCTGAACTAAATTGTATCTCATGTGGAAGTCCTTATCCTCCTGAACAACTTTGCCGAAGACAGCATCCTTCTATGTGCTCGCAATCTCGAGTTATCGCATAATTAGCTCCTACCGGAAGTTCTGAACTCTGAACTAAATTGTATCCCATGTGGAAGTCCTTATTATCCTGAGCAACTTTGTCGAAGACAGCATCCTTCTATGTGCTCGCAATCTCGTGTTATCGCATAATTAGCCCTTACCGAAAGTGCATATCGACACTAGCGCCACGCGGTGGTCGAGTTCTGAACTAAATTGTATCTTATGTGGCAGTCCTTACCCTCATGAACAACTTTGCCGAAGACTGCATCTTTCTATGTGCTCGCAATCTCGAGTTATCGTATAATTAGCTCCTACCGGAAGTTCATATCGACGCTAGCGCCACGCAGCGGTCGAGTTCTGAACTAAATTGTATCTTATGTGGAAGTGCTTATCCTCCTGAGCAACTTTGCCGAAGACAGCATCCTTCTATGTGTTCGCATTCTCGAGTTATCGCATAATTAGCCTCTACCGGAAGTTCGTATCGACGCTAGCGCCACGCGGTGGTCGAGTTCTGAACTAAATTGTATCTCATGAGGAAGTGCTTATCCTCCCTAGCAACTTTGCCGAAGACAGCATCCTTCTATGTGTTCGCATTCTCGAGTTATCGTATAATTAGCCTCTACCGGAAGTTCGTATCGACGCTAGCGCCACGCGGTGGTCGAGTTCTGAACTAAATTGTATCTCATGTGAAAGTCCTTATCCTCCTGAGCAACTTTGCCGAAGACAGCATCCTTCTATGTGCTCGCAATCTCGAGTTTTCGCATAATTAGCTCCTACCGGAAGTTCATATCGACACTAGCGCCACGCAGCGGTCGAGTTCTGAACTAAATTGTATCTCAAAAGGAAGTTCTCATCCTCCTGAGCAACTTTGCTGAAGACAGCATCCTTCTATGTGCTCGCAATCTCGAGTTATCGCATAATTAGCTCCTACCGGAAGTTCATATCGACGCTAGCGCCACGCGGTGGTCGAGTTCTGAACTAAATTGTATCCCATGTGGAAGTTCTTGGTCCCGAAGCAAGTTTGCTGAAGACAGTACATTCCTATATGGCCTGCATCTTATACAATTTGGTGATGACTGCAGATTTCTGGACTGAGTGTACTGAAATTCCACGTGGCCAACATGGTCCCCTTCGTAGCCGATTCCCGGTGGCCACTGGATCCGGAACCGGTATTCCAGGTAGTGATCAGAATCTTGAGGAGCATATCTTTCGAATGCGGCATAAATTTCATTATTCGGTTGATATTTCGCTGATTTATAGGGGTATACATTTCTGGGTCATAATGACCCCAGTATCTTATTAAGTTGTTTTTTTGTGGCGCCATCTTAGAATCACCTTAAGAAAAAAAATTTTTGTTCTTGCGCTTCGTTTCCACAAAATATTAAAAGTCAGGGAATTTCAGATAGATCCGTTTGATAACAACAGAGATATTGCAGGTTGAAATTCGATTTTGGGTCATTATGACCCCAGTATCTAACTAAGGTTAAAGTTGTTCTGGAGGTGAAGCACTATCTGATGGTACCTCATTTAATTCGGAATTTGACCGCTAGGTGGTACTAGTGGGCATGGAAGTTTTACTTTTGTTTTGCAGATATTTCAGGATGCTGACTATTTAGAAGGATGTCGTCTTCGGCAAAGTTGTTTAGTAAATTAAGGACTATTATTTTTCGAGCTAGTTGATTCAAAATTTTGCCACTAGGCGGCGCTAGTGAGCATGATACTTTTGATTGCAGATATCTCAGGAGCCTGACCACTTAGAAAGATAGTAGGTATCTTCGGCAAAGTAGTTCAGTAGCTCAAGGGCTATTATTATATGAGCCAAGAAATAGGGTATTTTGCCACCAGACGGCGCTAGTGAGCATGAAATTTTTGTTTTGCGGATACTGTAGGATCTCGATTTTTTAGACAAGCACCTTCGGCAAAGTTGTTCAGAAGCTCAGGGACTATCATTATTTTGCAAATTCTTGAACTTTAAGGATTAAACAAAGAACGAATTTTAGCTACTGAACAACTCTGCCGAAGACACCATCTTCCTAAGTGATCAGGCTCCTGAATAAATGTTTTATGCTTACTAGCGCCGCCTAGTGGCAAAATTTTGAATCAACTAGCCCAAACAATGATAGTCCTTGAGTTACCGAACAACTTTGCCGAAGAGGTCATCTTCCTAAGTGGTCAGGATCATGAGATCTGAGAAACAAAAGATTCATGCTCAATAGCGCCGCCTAGTGGTAAAATCCCGAATTTCTTGACTATAATAATAATAGCCCTTAAGCAACTGAACAATTTTGCCGAAGACGTCATCTTTCTAAGTGGTCAGACTCCTGGGATATTCGCAAAACCAAGGGTGTTGTACAAAGTACAACGCGCGACTACTCGCGTTACAAAAATTCGCGCGACGACCGAAAGGTTAACCGTAAGAAAATTAAACAGCTCGTCCTCTTTACCATTCAGAGAACGAGCATTCCAATTTCAGATAACTAGAATGATTTTTTCAAAATAGGGAAAGTGTGCCAGTTATGGATATAGTGGTTCCCGATTTGGCCATATGTGATTTCTCGAAAACTTTCTCATTTTGAATATTTGCGAATGTTTTAACATCAAGATTCATTTGATATCAAACTACAAGAACACACAGAATCATTGAAAATTTGAAAGTAATCAAAATATTACGTATGGCGAAATAGGGAACCATTATGACCATAACTGGTACACCTACCTTACTCGAAATATTTCCGATTTATTGACTCCAAAGTTATAAAAAAAATTGATAGCTATTGTTTGTCTTATCTTACTAACTATATATCATCCGTATTTTTCTGCACAGCTTTAGGCCCATCTCTCCCTTGCGTAGACGCATGAAACCAGCTGAAGAATGTTCTACCAGCTCGGGTAACATACTGTTGGTGCACACAGCCGTATACATTCACGTATGGTAACGTAAAGGTAACCTCAACAGTACAAGTGGTTTTACTACCACATTAGCCGATGATTGGAAGCAGCGCGTGGCGGTAGTTCAAAGACAGATACAATAATTTGCGCATGCATGAGCTATGATATTTCCACAATTTCCCATCCAAACAAGATAGCGCACCTAGGGCCATCCATAAACTAGGTGATCCTGAATGATAGGTCTCCTGTCCTCCCAAAATTCAAAGAATATGTTTAGATTGTGGAATGTGGACGGAGACAACTTTCCCTCACACGTGGTTTATAGACGCTACCTTAATGCTCCAGCTGGGTACTTCTGTTAGTTAGTGTGATCACTACCGTTTACAACCTGTACGATAGTGTGCCGATATAATTTATTAATGAATCTTAGTTCGTTTGGGCTTGCTTTGTATTAGGTACGGAAGAAACGTTTTGTACCGACTGATTCCAGCAGCCAATCGATCTTTGTTCAGGGAAGTACTGCCTGTCCGAGATTTTAACTCACTATCGATCTAATCACCCTATAGCAGCTAGCTCGCGTTGTATATGGGAAATTATTAGCATTCCGTTCGTTTACCCAGTTCTAATGGGATATGCTGATTACGCAGTGCTGCCAAAATGGGAGGCGCTGAGTTAGCTGAAACAACGAAAAAGATGGAAAAGATAATGCGTCCTTGAATGGATGCTTCTTCATTTCCTATGACTTGTCAGATTTTGTGATCATTCTGTCCAATTTTGTGGACGATTAGGTGAAACTAAAAATACAAATTGTAAACAATATTTTCACGACTAATTTACCTGAATTACCTCAGCGACGTCAAAAATTATTGTTTGCTGATGACACATGTCTCTCCGTCAAAGAACGACGTCAAAGAACAGCGTATCATCTGTGATAGATTATTAAAAAGTTTGAATATATTTTCTACATACTTCCAAAAATGGAAGATTTCACCTAATTGGAGGCATTAGGTGAAAATACTGAATTTATAATATTAAGTTAAGTATCTGGGTAGGGTTACCAGACTACTCTTTTTAGAGTACAAGTTTGCCTTAAAAATTTGTGTACTATTCTTCTTTGCTAAATGGGCTCAAGTGTACTCTTTTTCAGTTATAACTGACGATAATCGTCAAATCAAATAGCCTGTTGAAGAAATCATATCAACTTTTTTCCCAGGATAATACAGATAATTCACCGATTTTTGACAAAAACTGGCACACAATCAACTAATTATTTTCAATAAAAAACAGACAGTCAAAATTCAAAATCGCTTTGTTTTGAATAATTTAATCTTATTGAAGCAACTTGTTTTGTCAAACGCTTTTTAAAGAAACGTCATTTTGGCGATGCAATTTTCGATGAACGTGGGAAAAAAGATGTGGGAATGAAAAGATTTCAGTTTGTCCTTAATAAAACTTAAATCGAAAACAATGCTTGAGGTTCTTTTTACACATTTCACTCTTCTTAGTTCTTCTGGTTCCTTCACATACTCAAAATGTTCTACATTTTCTTAAGAATTTTTTCAACAAATCTCATTTGAAAGACAATATTATTTAAAAACAATCGAACGACTTTTGGTACAGTCAATATAATAAAAAAAATTGATAGAAAAAATCGATTCACTTAGAGTCAATGTTCAATATAGTAAGAGAGTATGGCATGCGACAAATGAGAGTTAAATTTCGTAAAATATTTGATAAAAACTTGAGAATAGTGTCTCCCTGAAAAACTTAATTTTAATTTATATGTAGGAAAAGTGGCTGTGATTAAAGGCCCAAACGTAATGATAGCGGAACGGCAACGGAAAGCGGAACCAGTTCGCCAGCATGAACTATAGCATGTCTGTCGACTCAGACTTGGTTCACTTTCGTTCGTTCAGGACGGTGTGTTTCATGCTGGCGAACCGGTTTCGCTTTCATTGCGTTTGGGCCTTAAGAACCAAACATTTGTTTTTTGAAAAAAAATGTCAAAATTATTAATTAGTAGTACATTTGAAAAATTTCAAGGTAGGCTAAGTGTACTCTTAAGTACTCTTTTACAGAGTTGAAAAAATGTACTCTTTTCAGTAAGAGCAAATATGGTAACCCTATATCTAGGGCTCATGCTAGATAAAAATTTAGCTTTCAAAAACTTAAACATTGATGGCATTCAAGCCAGATGTATCAAATATGTAAAAAGTCTGTATCCACTTATTAACATAAAAACAAAGTATTGTCTAAGGAACAAGCTTTTGATCTTCAAACAAATTGTCAGGCCAGCCATGTTGTGTATGCTGTACCAATATGGATTAGCTGTTGTCATACTAGGAAGAAAGCTCTGCAGATGATTCAAAATAAAATTTTGAAAATTATTCTGAAACTCCCTCCCTGGTATATACAAAGGGCAATAGGAGCTTGGGGAATGTAATTTAGCATTAACAAAACGGAATTCTTCAATTCACCTGCTGAAGTTTCCAAGAAATTGGAGACATCTTAGAACTTTGCAGAGGAATTCTAGGAGATACAGGACTAACTAATTTGAATATTGCATGAGTGTATAAAAAATGACTTAAAAATCAAGAAAAATTTGATAAAGAAGTTATTGGCACTTTGCGCAGATGTCTTGATATAAAAATTTTTTGAAAAAATCAACGAAGGAATTCTTGCAAGGTTGAATGGAGAAATTTCAGGAGGACTTTTCGGATTTTTTAAGTGTCTGATGAAGTCTCAAGAGGACTACTCCGATCCGAAGAATTCAGAGAGAATTGACGTTGAAATGCTTAAAAACTCCTGTGCAATTTCTTGGATGTGTTCTTAGAGGAATTCTAAGATCAGACATTGCAGAATGCGTTCTCAATTGATTTCGAAACACGATCAAAGTAAGCGAAGAAAACCATCGCATCTGTATCGGTTCATGATCGGCATTGTTTCGCTAGTTGTAACAAGCTTGATAAATAGCAGCAGCGATGAAGAGCGTCAGGGAGAGGGTGATGATATAACCCATATTTCTCGCTTATTTACCATTGGGGGTTGTTGTCTTACTTTATTGGCATGATATACTATCCCGGAACATCCTATAGCAATAATGCCCCCAGGTTTGGAGCTCGTTTAGATGGGATTTACCATGCATTGTTATCCTCCTGAAACAATCAGAGCTGTAACAGTAGACGATAAACAGACTCTGATGATGTGTAGCGGATCATGATTGTTACAGAGAGCGATGAGTGAGAGATACTCGCAATTTTCTCAGAATTCAACCCATGATTATGATTCATAAATTAATAGTAAGCAAGTCTAGAACAGTCAAGAATGATTCGTGAGGAAATATAAGGCAAGTCGAATATATGTCGAGAAAGAATCAATAATCATTCAAATGTAATGTAGATTGAGTTTTATCAAATGCTATGTCAAAATCTAGATAAAAGATAAATAAGCAAGAGTCAACATATAAGTGGATACGAGTAACTGACACTGAAGAAGACTGCAAGTGGTAGTCGAAATACAAAAAGATAAGCATTTAGGAGCGGAATTAAAAGGTAAACGGTACTCCATCTACTTTTAAGTTTCTCTATTGAGATTCTGCTCAGAGGATTCGAACATTAATTAAAGAGATATAAGAATAAGTCAAAAAAATTTGAGTGTGATGAAAATTTCAGTATGAGTAATAAAGAAGTTCATAATTGCAGTATTGTTTTATATAGACATCATGACATAATATCTTCTACGAACGGGAACCACTTGAATTTTAAGTCTCATTAATTACTGTAAAATCCACTCTAGCAGCACTGTCCACCTACTACTGATAAGCCACAAATGCAGCACTCTAAGCAATGCAATGGAATGTCATGCGTTCAACGAGTGATCAACGTCCAGAAAACCTGTTTCGCTTTCTTCTAAGCCCGTCTAGGGTAGCAGTGTCTTTCTCCATTCACAAGTTTAATATTGACTGAACAGTTCATTCATCAGCTGATACCGAGTACTGTATGCGTTCCATTGTCGCCATTCTCAGTAAACGTAGTACGAATTGGATCAGCAAATCGTACGATCATCGATAGAGTCATACTTCATCGTAAGTGTGAAATGTTCGTGGCAGTGAAAGAAACCCGATCTTGTTCATTGCCCTGTCACCATGTCGGCATCCTGAGACAATCTGGCTCGTAGCGATCGGAACCGAAGATAGAAGCGGAAAATTTTATCGTTATTTGAAGACATGGTTACGTAAAATATCAAACATATCACAGAACGTTTAGGTTGATGCTTCTAAGAAGCCATCATTTGCCATCAGGGGAAATAATTATAAAAGCAACATAGTCGACAACAGATTAGTTTCTAATTGAAAAGTAGCGCCGTATGGAAGAGGAAGAAGAAGTACCGACGGCATGCGACGTAATGTCTGGCGAGATAGTCGCAGCAACAGCTGTTCGTAATCTCTAACACTGTTCCTATGCGTGATTGTCGAGTGATGGATGTTGAATGATGTAATTGAGTTGCTAATTTCGGTGTTGATTTTTCTTATGGGCTTCTTCTTCTTCTTTCTGGCGTTACATTCCAACTGAGACGGAGCCGTTTAGTTCTCATTTTAGTTCTCATTACACAGCGTAACAAAAATGACATTTTTGCGTGCCTCAAGGACCAAATATGTGTCTTGAGTAGATTTAGGGTTGATGAATCTGTTGCCATTTTCAGAAATGTTCCAGCACGTCATAATTTTCAGCTACAGGTCTTCAAAGTTGTATAAAACGCTGGTTTTATCGATGTTTACATAAACGTGCCCAAACAGCCAGTAAAAGAAGACGCCATATTTCTAAGTGGTAAGGATATTCGCAAAACAAAAGTTTCATGCCCACTTGTTGCAAAACTTTTAATAAAATAACTCACAAAATCATATTTCTTGATCTACTGAACAACTTTTCCGAAGATTACATATGTATATGTGATCAGGCTCTTGAGATATCCGCAAAACAAAAGATTCATGCGTACAAGCAACACCTAGTGGCAAAATTTTGGATCAAATGGCTCAAACAATGTAAGTTCTTGACCTACTGCCCAAGTTACCTAATAACACTTTAATTCGCCCTGCGTTCTTATATAGTGCTATTATTCAAATAACATGCCATATATTAGCCGAATAATAGTCCTATAACACCAAAAAGCGTAGCGATCTAGTGGTTACTTGGGTGAGCAACTTTGTCGAAGATGCCATCTTTTTATGTGGTCAGGCTACTAAGCTATCTGCAAAATAAAAGTTCCATGCTCACTAGCGCAAACTAGTGGCAAAATCTCGTATCTATTGGCTCAAATAATGTTAGTCTTTGAGCTACTGAACCACTCTTCCGAAGACACCAACCTTCCAAAACTTTAGGAACTAGAGCTATTATACGTTGTAAAATGTGCATTTTTTTTTAAGACACTACACGTTAATGCTTCCAGTGGGCTATTTGCCCTTTGAAGAAAGCACCACACTAGACAACGGACTAGCATGCAACGCCCAGTGGCACAGTCAGAAAACATTCCTCTCGAAAAGTTTTTGGTCTTAGGCGGGAATCGAACCCACGCTCCTTAGCTCGATGCGGCTAAATGCCTCGGTGACACTAACCGCACGGCTACGAATTCTTATCTCACAAGGTTCACATAGTGCAAGTCAGAACTAATGCCCCTGCCGGTCAAGCTCTCAACTAAAAGGACGATCATCAACTCCTAAAGGTAGATCGTACTGAGTGCTGAAGCTTCGCCCAAAACAGTACTGTGTTATCTCTCAACCCATACGAGATATTCTACAACACCCCCAAAATGATGAAATCCCCAACGCTTTTCAATCATTTGTTTAATAGGAGACCTGAATGTATCCAGAAAGTCACCAAAGCTGGAAGGGTACAATGGGCGTGGTACGTTGTGAGAATTTCGGACAACAATCCCTCAAAAATGATGTTTAGCTCGAATCCTGCCGGCATAAAACTAAGAGAGGCGAAAAGATCTAGGTCCTAGGTGATTTGACCAAGAGGAGCAGGATCTTGGAGGTGTGGGCGATCGAGAAACTGGAGGTGAATATTCATGGACTGAGTCTGTCGAAGTAACATTTTGGCTCAAGTCATGTCTTGAAGTGCTTGGCACCTTCAAAAGTAAAATAAGTGTATACAAAAGTAAACAGAGTAAAAAAAAGTTTGTTCACATTTTGGAGCAAATTATAGTGAGAAAAGTTCTGTAGGTTTCGCATCTGAATGCTTGTAGGTTAGGCGTCTCATAAATAAGAAGCTATCACATTTACACTCTGGATCCTTCCCATTCGAGACGATATTCTTCTATAAGTATACTGAAACCAATCCCACCTATTCAAGTTCTCGCGAGAACATTCTGCGACTGTTTGATGCGTCGGATTTATTGATGGAAGCTTACAATGAAACTAATCTGAATTATTCACACATTCTGCTCCGCATTTGCATTGTCAACTTCAATGCAGATTAAATTATCACCGCAGTCGAGCCACTTAAAAATGCGCAATGAATTGCTTGGTTCCAAATCGAGATGTATCTACATCAGCTCGTATTCCAAAACTGTGCGACGATCTCGTGAAATACTTGCACGCGCCTCTCCGCAATCAGAATCACACTTTGGAAAAGATTATGAATGCCTTTAGATGAAAGTTTCATCTCACTTATCATTCGCGTGCTCTTACACAACACACCTCCAATCTGCTCTCGCTCGTACGATTTCAGAATCATCCGATGTGAGCCAACGACACTTCCACCCCCTATCAAAGCTATACAAAGCTTTATGAAGTAAATAGGCAAATTTTCTCTGTGGGTAGAGTAAAGTGGGGCAAAAGTCTCATTTTGAGAATTCTAGTTCTATTCAAAACAAATGTTATAACTTATCTGGTGGTTCGAATAGTATTCAAGTAAGAGGCTTTCACTCCAAACATTTTAGAAGTCGATTGAGATTTGGAAAAGTTAGGACAATATTTTGTTTTTGACGTGAAAGTTGCAAATTTATATCTAATCTCTTTCGCAAGAAGTAACATGAAAAAAGCTTATCCAGTTTTGATTTATAAGGGCACAGTTGGGCATATCGTTTAGACGACTTGAAGTGTATCAGTTTTGAATAAATGTTTGAAAGTCGTTTTCGGCCCATAGTGAAGCAAAAGTTCAAATCAGCGGGGCAAAAGCTCGACCCACATAATGTCATGAAAAAAATGCATTGCCTAAAATTTACATATTTCTACTGAACTCTGTAAAAAGTATCATCGATATTTCAAGTTTTGCCTTAGATTTGCGAATATGATTGTTTTTGGGTATAATTTGGAATAATTCTATTTGAAGCAAGTTTTTGATTTAAATTTAATGTGTATTTTTGGCAAGCATCATTTCAAGGCTAGAAGAAATTATTTCTTTTTTTTTTATATTTTGTGTTCCGGTCAGCGAACATTTTTCTCACTTTAGTTTCGAAGTTTTGCTGCTTTTATACTGGCGTAGTTCGGTTTATACAGTTAAATTTCAATCAATTATTACTAAGAATGTGTGAATATGTATAGTTTTTAACTGTTTATTTCGGAATTGATTTTTTGCCCTACCTTTCTCTACTCTTGATTGAGCGAGCTAACCGGCTAGTTCTACATGGTTCGAATGCATCTGTTTGCGGCATTGGAGCCCTTGAAAATGATAATTTCAAAGTTTTATTGGTTGCGTAATGTACTATGCAAAACTTGTCGCCAACTGGACCGCTCAGAGCACTGACTAGATATAGGATTGCTAGCTGATTGAAGTAATTCTAGAAAGTGAATTTTTCCTCTACTGCTATGTACCTACACGGTTCGTCAATGTTGGAATCACCGGAGGTCAGTTATAATTGTCGTTCTATGGGATCTCCAAAATGAGGGATAATTAGTGCTGTGAGCTAATGAATGTCCAGCAAATACTTTGTGGCGACTAACAACCTTCAACTCTGGTATCTAGCTACAGGCAATCACGCTGGTTCAATACGATAACATGTTTTCGTTCGATTTAGTCGTAATGCAGACTTTCCAAACCAATATCGATTACACGCCTTGGGCCTTTGAATCAGTAAAAAATACATATGATTATAAACTAAACACAGTTAAAAATAATGAAGATTACACGTCATGTAAACTTCATTTATGTGATGTAAGCATGACGTCATGTATATTTAAGTCTGAAATCATGTAAAAATGTGTTATATGTCATGTAATCACACAGAATCCTGCTGGGTTACATGACATATAATTAAAGTTTACATGACATATCATGTAAATATCCATGATGTTCCACGCTCCAATTATGTGCATTATATGTCTCAGAAATTTACACGTTTCGTTCGAACTGTGAATGATTGCTTGTGAGTCCAACTGTTGGATGCTCAATTATATCTTCTCGAATAGAATTCTTTGATAGTATACTTTTTCGCATTTTAAATCTTGTAGGTTGGGCATTTCACTTTCTATACTCCTGTGATGTATAATGCCTTATAGTCAAATAAACTAAGAACTTTCACATTAACACGTATTGGCGTAAGAACAGGGGGGGTCTGGCCCCCTCTGGAATCAACCAGCCCCCCCCCCCAGAATTTTTTATGTAAATAAAAAAAAAACACTTGATTCAGACTGTTTTGCTTAACATGAAGCAAAATCTTCTGAATCAATGTACAGCACTCTTGTTATTGACAAAAATCTCCTTAGTAGTTACGTTATTTTATGTCTTACAACTATATTGAGAAAATCTCGCTTATCTTACACAGCATCAGCGTAGCGGTTCTGACTTCGGTGAATTGCGTGACATCCGAAAGCTTGACGTTCGGCTGTCGATCGAATGGTTACTTTTAGAACTAGCTTTTTGTTGTATGCGATAAGTGCAATTTTTCGATATCTCCGTTGCAAAAAATATCGAGGTGCAAAACAAGCGTCAATATCCTGGAAATTTAATTTCCAAAATTCGTTTTTTTTTTTTCTTAATAATCTAAACAATAGAGCATATTCACCCCATTCTGATTTTTTATGTTTTTCGAGAATATCCTGCTCAAGGTATCCGGTGATGAAAATTTCCCTTATGACACTTTACTAAAGAAATCCATACATTACCTTCAACTCGTATGAAGTCCGAAAAATTACTAAAGGAATTTCTCAGATAATACACATTGAGAATGTTTATCGAAAACTAAAACTTAACTTTCAAGGCATGGCCAAATTTTCTTGAAATGAACGGCAGAAATTTAATCTGGTATGAAAAAAATGTAACAAAATCGACCGTAGTGTTTTCGTTTTGCTTAAACTATGTTGTCCAAATAAACTTATTATTTCATAGATTATTTGATTAATTTCCTACAAATTTGTAGCAATTTTGTTTTTCAAAAAAGCTTTTGATAGTCTTCATAGAATTTTAGTATAATTATATTCATCAAAGAATATTCAAGGGTGGCTTCAGAACTCTTGCAAATCATGTTGCAAACATGCAAAAATGTTACTTAATTTTTCAAAAATTCAGTATTCCTTCGCAATTTTTCCAAAAAATCATTGATTCTGTCAAAGCTAATACTGAGATATTTCTCTGAAAGCC
Source organism: Aedes aegypti (assembly GCF_002204515.2). Taxonomy (NCBI): domain Eukaryota; kingdom Metazoa; phylum Arthropoda; class Insecta; order Diptera; family Culicidae; genus Aedes; species Aedes aegypti. Next base: position 149,681,339 of record NC_035108.1, read on the forward strand.
CAATTAGAAATTCTTTTGTGAACTTCTTTGAATATGTTTCCCAAAATTATTATTACAAATTCTTCAACGAAGTCCTTAAGAAATATTTCCAAAATACTTCACAAATTGCGTCATAAATTCTTCTTTGTTTTTTTTTTTCAAGAAATTTTGCTTCTAATCCTCGGACTGTTCAAGAATTGGAACATGTTTTTGAAATGTCTCTTGCCTTCGAATCTTCAGAGGCAATTTGTTGAAAACCCCCAGAAAATTAGCATAGTGGTAAAGCAATCTGTAAAAAAATATGTAGAAAAATAACTAGGAAGGGGGGAAGAATTTATTAAGATATCCATATGGAAATTTATATTGATCTTCCTTAAAAAAACATTGCTTTAGAAATAATTTTACCAACTTTTGGCAGAATGTATACACTTGGTTTGAATTTTTGAGCGATACGAAGGCTGAATTTCTAGAGGCTTTTGACAGTATTCTAGAAAATCAGAAGTCAAGGAAGGATAGGTTATAAGGATAATTTGTAAGAAAGATTCAGATGTAACTTTTTGAAAAATTTGTTTTATTTTTAAATTTATTAGAAAGGTTTTAACTAACCTGTAATTTTCATCTAGAGAAAAGATTATAAATAATCACTTATATTTAATGAATAAGTTTCCTCTAAGATTTAAATTAATCAAAATCTTATACGAATTCTACCACAATATATCTTCAGTAACGTTCATAAAAAAAATCAGGCAATATTTTCGCGTTTAACTTCTACAGTACTACAACAATATGGATGATAGACCCTTCAAAAAAAAGTTTGTTTGGGATTTCTAAAGATAGGAATAATGAATTTTACATCAATATATTCACCATAGTACCATGAAACTTTGAAGTTTATACAAAATATTATCCAAGATTTTAGTTACAAACACTTTCAGTAAAAATTCCATAAATTCCATAAATAATAGGAAATATAATTTTTGTAATAAATCCTAGGAAGACCACTTAAGTTTTTCTGTGAGGTAAATTGTCGACAAGCCTCAGAAATTATATTATATATTTCTTGAATTTTATGAAAGGAATTTGACATATTTTTCCTAATTATATTTACGCTACAACTATTCAAAGAAATACCAACTAAGTTATTTCAAACCTTTTTTTGTATGTGTTTCTTTAAACACTGGTATGGAGTGATTCGTAGAGGAATTTGTAAAGAAATCCCTAAAAAATATTGAGATATTCCTGGAGTAGTTTTAGAACCAAAAAATGGAGAATGGATAAATTTTCAAATGTTTACTTATGGAAAATCCGGAGATTATCATTCGGAAAATAATGGAGTTCTTTCTAGAACTTAAAAGAAAACTTGATGAAACTTCTGGAGAATTTTTTTTGGAGTTCAAGAATGAACTGCAAAATCTTAGAAAATCTGATAAGAAACTTCTTCACAAAATTCCCATGAGAATCATTAGCGCGGTAAAAAAAATCTGTGGAAAATGCTTAGATGAATCTCTGGTAAATTTTTCGAAAGAATCTTAGGGAAACATTAATATTATTCTCTAAGAAATCCCTGAACGAAGCACTTGGGGAAGAATCCTTGAGAATTTTCGTGGATGAGTTTTTGAAAGAACAGTTGACCGTATTCCACTAGAAACTTAATAAGAATTTTAGAATTCTTTGTTAGAAAAATGGAGAGAGTTCTGAAGGAACGCGTTAAGTTGCTCCTTGATTTTAGAGATATCTACACAGAAAGAAAATTCCATGTATATTTCAGCGTAAAATCATGCACATAAAGGCAATGCCAGATTTGTCGCAAATTTACATGACACATCATGTAAAATTACATCAACATCATGTGAATTTATACGAATCGTCGCGTAATCGGTTAGAGTCCATGCTAGATTACACGATGCATAGCGGAAACTTACATGATGTTATTGTAGTTTTACACGATGCAACGTTTAAATTTGCGGCACATCTGGCATTCCTTTCATATGCATGATTTTATGCAGAAATTTACAATGATTTTTCTTTCTGTGTAGAAAAATAATAATCTGTGAAAAAATGCAGATAGATCTGCGGAGAACTTCTCTGAGAATTCATGAATAACATTTTCCCTCATTGCTCATGAAATTCTTGTAGAATATTAAGAGGATTTCTTAGAGTAACACCTATAAAAAATATTTAATTTTTTGCAGTAAGTCTGGATAACTTTTGTTGCGTTTTTTTTTTTTTCAAACAATCCTGTAGAGAAACTTTAGGATGAAATTCAAAGCAATGTTGAAAAATGTAGGCAAACTCTCTGAAGAATTTGTGGCATCTTGAAGTTATTTTTGGCGAGACTCCTAGAATTTGTTGTACTATTTTTTGGAGAAATCCTCAGAAATTCCTGAAAATTCGAAACAAATTATTAATAAACAACTGAAGGATACTTTAAACTTACAATTGGAATTTATATGTACAAAACACTTAGAGGACCTTCCAGGAGAAATGGCTAAACGAATTTCTAATGCATTCTCTGGCAGAATTCTTCAAAATATTTTTTCAAGCAATTTGATAGAGACTCTTCGAAAAATTTTCTGATGAGATCAGAAAGTCTGGGAAAGATTTTCCGTGTGAATATCAGGACGAACTCAGTGAAAACTGGTAAAGGAGTTCTTGGAGAAAGCACTGAAAACTACAAAATAGTCAAGAATACTCAGAGGAATCTCTTCAAAGCACCTGGAAAATCACAAAAGACATTCCTTGTAAGTTTTTTCGCTAGAATTCTTGAAGAATGATACAAGATAAAAAAAAATCTTGATTATTGCGACCGACATTACTTCTGTACAACAAGCATTTGCTAGGCCCCCCATTGGCCCCCTCCAGAAAAAAAATCCCAGCTACGCCAATGTTAACACGTTGAATCTTTCTCGTTCGAGGCAACATTCTTTCAGGCTTTCGGACATTTAGACAATTCGAAAGTGCATTTGGTCGAATGGACAATTGGTCGAATAGCTTTGGAATTTTTTTTTTTTGTGGAATGACGTTTAGTTGAACGGGAACTTGGTTGAAAGCTTATTTTAAATGGTTTATTAAAATATCATTTGGTAAAATTAATTATTGTTTTGAGCAATTTTTTGAGTATTCTTTTGAGTAATCTGAATTATTAACTATTGTTAAATTAAAAATGGGACATTTTATGTAGTTTTTTTTTAATTGCATACATCTTTTGATTAAATTAAGTTTTTAGAAATATTTTTTTATACACTGAAATATTGACTGAAATATTTGGCTCTAGTGAATTTATTATTATTTGAAAATATCATCATTCTTTGAAAAACAGCTCAACAGCTTTTTGTTTTATTACTCAATTGATGGATTATTTTAAATACACAAAAATACACAAATTATTTATTATTCTTTTGAAATGTCTTCGTTCATCTGATGGAAGAATTCGGAGAGAGTGCTCGAGATCTTTCTTTGAATTCTAGGTCTTGCAGCTTACGGAAGTGGGTAAGGTTTTTCGAAAATCATACTTAAAACGGCAGGAAAAATTTGCTTTAAGCAAACCTTTGTGACGAAGTGAATGTTAGGTGTCGGTAGCTCTTCTTATGGCCAATTGGCTTATTGTGACTTTCAGCTTAATAAAATTCCTCAAGCAAATATGTGGCTTTGATGACCTCGGGTGAATAACATAGTTTGAAGTAGAAGCTTTGAGTTATTAAAAATATAAATTGTGCTGATTCTATGTATCGGGTAAGGGAAGATGAGCTAACTGAGAAGACAAAAGTTGGATTGCTTCCATTTAAGCAGCATGAAACATTAAAAACGCAAGAAGTTGATCAATATGTTGGGAGAACATCCATCAAATTGAATGACAAAATTTCGCTAATCGAGATTGTTAGTAAAATGGCTGATATTTTTTCAATAATTCAATCACTTTTGTATTAGCGACAAAATGCTATAGACTATATGCTGCTCGACTATAGTCAGACTAAACATAATACTTTGTTTCTATACTATTTAGATTCGACCATTATCCTTTCCAAGAAATGTCGGTTCGATCAAATATCATACGATTTCTGTAGCAACTTTACCTTTTCGACCAAATGTCCATTCGACGAAATGTCCGTTCAACCAAATGTACTTTCGACCAAACGTCATTCGACTAAATCTCATTCGACCAGATGTCTTTCGACCAAATGTCATAGATTCATTCTTTCATACAGTCAAGTCTTTACTCGATATTCCGTATATCAAATTAGAGAACCGCCGTAAAAGTTGTTTTTCATGGCTAACTCGACGGTCCCTTAGATCGCAGTTGCACTAGTTTTGTGTTCTCTAACTCGATACCTCTCGAACTCAATGGACCAATATCGAGTTATAGAGAATTCACCACGTATACGGCAACCCCAATTCCACTTATAATGGATTTGACAGTAGCCAAGATCAATTGAATATCCACACTGAAATGCATTTGAGTACCGTTTTGATTCATATTACGGACACTTAAGGCCTCAGTGAAGTATAACCCAGCTTGGACCATACAAAATAAATCATTCTGTATAATTTTTTAACGTTATCGAACGACGGAAGCCCTTAACTTTCGGATGGTGGGTAAAGAATACGCGTCCGCAACTTGAATAATTTTAAATAAATCAAAACGTGTGGCCTTTTCATGATTCTTATTCCGGACGCTCCCTCACTTTTGCCTCATATTCCGGACGCTTTGATTCGAATTACGGACAGCTCATGATAATCATTAATGGAACAGTCAAATCATCAATTGAAATCGTTCAACCACTTAAGAGACGTCTAAGGTAGTTGGGCATTATAAATTTGCAATGATATTTATGGAAAAAACCTAATAAAACGAGCCTCGAAAATGAGAACTTTTGGACGGCGAAAATTGAAACATTTCGTGTGAAATGTTTCCCATACAAACGAGAGTGTCCGGAATTTGAAGCTGTCCGTAATATGAATCAAAACGGTACACAATGGTTGCAAAGAACATGTTGGATTTGAGAAGATGGCAGCGGCGCTATCTGGTTGAGTTCACCGTATATAATGAAATAATTTTACTCGGTGGCGGTGAATTTGCATTTAATAGAAGATCTCATCGAAGAAACTCAAAAAACAAATCATTATCCGGGAACAACATTCTTAGTGAGATTTCTACGTATTCTAAAGAGGAATAGTTGTAAGAATTTCCCAAGAAATTCTTGGAGACTTGAGTAATTTCAGGATAATTTAATCAATAACTTCGTGGAAAATTCATTTAAATACCTGGGAAAATTCTCACAAGCGCTGAAAGAATGTTCGAAAAATGTCCTCTCTGGAGACATACGACAAAAGAATCAATAAACCTTTGATTGACACCACCATAAGAACATATCACTGAAGTAATTCAGTAATGAATTTAATGAACATACTATAGATGTATTCGTGGGGGGAATTCCAAGAGAATCTCTGGAGTACATAATCCAAAGTGAAATGTAACAATTCTCTGGAAAAAAAACCCCTGAGAAAACGAATTTCTGAAAAAATCCCAGAAGGAAACACTGGTAAAATTTCTTTAAAAGTCTAGTAGAAATCTTTGATGGAATACTTCTCGAATCTCTCAGAAAAATACCTGGAGGAGTTCTTTCAGGCATCTTTGAGAGAACAAACTCTCAAAAAATCATGTGATTTTACGTCTTTTGGATGCACATAAAAGAAGCAAACCAGATAACGTAAATTCGTGTCAGATTCGGGAAATGTCTATCATAGAGCCTTAGTTTTCGTGTCCTTAAACATGTAAAATTACATTTTTAGTTCAATACATATTCGAGAACACGCATTTTCGTCGCTTACATCATGGGTCAATCAGTCATAACGTGAATTACGTCCACAGCTGTCCACAGTAATTTTCATTATTTGTAAGAGTGAAATAATAGTAAATCTTTGAATTGCATTATGAACATTTTTTGTTTTGGTAGCATAAGCGATATTTGGAAGATTAGCTGATTGGAAGTGTATTGAGAAGGCTTAAAGATTTTAAAATTGCCATACAATTCTTGAAGACAATCTGAAAATATATCCCTATTGGGGATCCACGGAAAAAATACTAGATACATTAAAAAAACATGAAACAATTTTTAAAGGATTTCCATAAAAAATCATGGATGAATAATAACTGCTGGGGTTCAAAAAAAAATCCATGAGAAATCTTTGCACTAATACTAATAAAAGGCTTCTTTTTCAGACCATTTCAGATTCTGGCGGAAATCTTGACGGATATACTGTAGAAATTATCGGATGAATTAAAGTTATTGAATAAATTCCTTCCCAACAAACATTTTTGCTTTTCGTGGGCTTCGTGGCCGTGCGGTTAATGTCGTCAGGCACTTAAGCGCATCGTGTCATGGGGTGTGGGTTCGATTCCCGCTTCAGCCATTGAAACTTTTCGTCAGGAATGTTTCTCGGCTGTGCCACTGGAGCATGCTTGTCCGTTGTCTAGTGTTAAGTTACAGTCTGTGCAGCTAAATGGCTGAAGACGGTGTCCGTGTCTTTTTTTTTAAGAAAAAGAGCAGAACAAATCACTCTTAAGCTTATTGAAATTCACCAAACTATTGTTCCAATGATCTTGTGAACGACTGAAAGGAATCTTGCAATGTTGTATCGAAAAATTACTTTCAAATTACTGAAGAAGACGATGAAAGAATTCCTAGAAAAATCATGAGGTAGAACTGAGGATAGAGAGATGCAGCCACGAATCTAATTTACTAGAGTTAGGTGGTACCCAACTAAATGAAAAGAATGTTGAACAAAATGTCATCAATTCTTGCACAAACTACAACACCATTGTATATAGTATGACTTTTATTGAAGCATCCTCTTTGCTGTACAATCATAATGTTCTTCTGTTTTTTTTTCCCGTGTTTGCTCTTCTTGATCATTAACTGCTTCACCATGTTCTTCTTTTAGTTCGTCTCTCCACGTGTGTTCTCGAAGTTCTTCTCCGTCAATTTGTTATAAGTTAATCAATTGCTTCCTAAGCTAGCCAATGTCGTCCGTTCGTTTGTGTCCAGCAACTTTATTTAGGCTTCACCGAAAAGTTATGAATCTTTAACTTTGGCTTTGCTTTCGTGTGAATCGTTTTTTTTATGTTACTGCCAGTTTTGTTCGCTCCATAGGCCAATCGTTCAATATCTAACAGTATCAAATGTGGAATAAAACTTCATCGATTCAGAGCCCTGTGGTTTTTGTGTTTGTTTGTGTATGTTTTCCTTTTTCTCATTGTTTTGGTTTGGTAATATATGTGGTAATAAGTAAACATGTTTTCATCTTTTTTAAATCTTTTTTTAAATACAATTGGGATTACAAGACTCACATCAAAACGCATTTAATATTTAAAAATTGTATAGCTTTTCGTTTGTTGCATTATAGAAAGTTTTTGTTTTTGCACGGGTAAGAAGTTAGGGAAAAATTAATAATCAAACTAGTACAGATAGATTTTTTTCAGGTGGATTTGTTTTTAGTTAGCACTTACCACTATATAAAGAGTAGAAGTAGAAATAACATTTTTTTGTTAGAAGGTCAAATGGACAACAAGTAGTAAAACCGAGGCATTGCTTAGAATGAAAGGTAGGTACTCTTTTAATTATGTTTCTCTTATTTTTTTTACTTCGTAAGTTGGTGCTGATATTAAACTGCTCAACTGTACAGCTATTAAATGCAAGAAGGTGCTTTGGACAAAAAATGTATTCAAATGGTCAGGATTATTCTACTGGTACGTTTTTCTTCTCATTCGCGTTTATTTGCTTCGTTGAAAACAAACTTCGTGAGGTTGTTTTTTGTTATTCAAGTTCTTCTAAAGTGTTTTAGAAAACTGCTAAAGGTAAAGTGCATGCTTGACATTTTTCTAGTATTTTTGGTAGGATTCGTAACTGTGGTTCATAGATTGTAGCGTTGAGTGGAATGAATTGATATATAAAAATATGTAGGATAATATTTGCTCTAGATCATTGTCAAAATCGTGTTCAAATTAAGATTTCTCGCCTTGCATAAAACTTCAGGCTATTTGTAGAGTTTACAAATGCCACTATAAACGCGGTAGATTAATGCCCTCATAAATTTTAATAGATCAGTTTGATTATTGTTTGAATGTAAATAACATGTTCGCATGTTTTGCTTTGTTCATATATTCATATAAAAAAATCAGTTTGATAAAAACCATCACTGCACTAAAAACAAACTACAGTAAACCGCAAGACTATATGCAATCACATTATTCTCATATAATTCTCTCGTCAGGCTCGCTTGAGCCGATTTCATACACTTGGATTTATTTTTGCTCTATGTTTTATAAATCTATTTAAGTATAAGTAGATAAATTTCTAGTTTCAACGTGTTAGGTATGTCGTGAGTAAAATCGTAGTTTACAGTGAAATGGTAACAGTCTGTTCCAGTCGAAGTGTGACATGCTTGTAAATGCTAACGGCTATATTACGCTCTGCCGTTACAGCCGAAATGTTTCAGCAGAGCAGAAAAGTGTTGATTGAATTATTTCTTCAGTGAAGCTCACGGGTGGTGAAAACTGTAATGCCTGTAACATAGTCATAGCAGAGACAATCTGACTAGCATTGTATTTGTGAGACGTTATTCCATGTGCACCAAGTACTAAACGTCGTATGCACGCTCATATATTTCTACACGCTTCATGAGATGCTTCAACTATAGAACAAAACCGATTGAACCGATAAAATATGATATAAATTATGTTGGGTGTATTTTTACGTTCAGCTCAGAGTCGAACATTTCTCGCATACTCTGAGATAACGCCCTAAAAGCCATTGGTAGCCACATGTGTAGATCGTTGTTTCTGAGCAAAAGAAAGAATAAACATCCAAATCAACATCACGGCCAGGTAGCTAATGATCCTTTCTTTCCCATAGCGTTGTTAAATAACATGAAAATCCTTTCAAATGCTCAGAAACAACGAGCTACACACATGGTTACCAATGGCTTTTAGGGCGAGATCAGAAGTTATGCGAGATTTCAATTTAAATATTTCTCGGAAGTTTATTTCCAGTTCAATTCAAACAAGTGTTGAATTCTTCTACAAATTTTAAAATTATAAATAAATCTTTTATAAATTGAAAAAGGTTATTTTTTCTATTATTTCTTATATAACTAAAGGAAAAAAGGTTTAACGTAACTTTGGTGTAACTTCACCTATTTCATGATTCACATGCTATGAAGTTAGTTTTATTGTTTTGGGTGTACCCATTTTACACCCAGCGAATAGGATAGCAGCGTCTTATAGGATTTTATCGCTGACGAATTATAACGAAGAATTCCTCTCGAAATATCTTCAGAAACTCTGGAAACGACGATGCCTTCAAGGAGTTTACAAGAAATTCCCACAAACTATTCTTCTTCGTGATATCAACAGCAATTTCTTCAATGCTTTTGCCAGAGATTCCTCCAGGAAGAACTTTTGTCGCTACCACATTTTCTAGGCTGGTTTCGATAGGGCTCCAAAAATACCTTCTGCAATTAGTTTAGGATTGGATTCCTCCAAGAGTAATTCCCGAAATTTTTGCAAGAACATTTCTACACTCGTCAAGAGTTTCTGAAAAAGTTTCTGTCGGAATGCCTCCAGTGATTCCTCCATAAATTGCTGCAGTGAGCTCTTTATTGGCATTTCTCCAGGATTTTTTCCAAGCATTCCTCAGGGAACATTTTCAGGAATTATTGCAGAGATTACTTCAAGGATTCTTCCAGCGATTCCTCAAAAGATTCTTCACTGATATTCCTCTAAAAATATTCCAAACACTTCAAAACTTCTTCAGTAAAATCTCTAGATGTCTTCAAGGCTTTCTCCAGGTTACACTACGACAGTTTCTTCAAGGATTACTCCAGTGTTTTCTCCAGAAATTCTTCAGGTGTCCTCTCAAGATTCCTCTAGGCATTATTCCAGAGATTTGAATGGAGAAATACCTGGAACAATCCTCGGAGGAATCTATGGAGAAATTTCTGTAGAAATTCCAAGAGACATCTCTGGAGGAATTCATAAAGAGAGTCTAAAAAATAAACTATATGTAAAGATTTTAATAGAGGAAATTTTGAAGAGATTTGCCTTATGTATTAGAATAATATCTGATGAAATTCCTGAAAGAATTCAAAGGAGAATCTGTGGAAGAATTCCAAGAAGGAATCTTGGAGGAATCCTCGGAGGATTTAAAAAAATCCCAGAATGACTTCTGGAGAAATTCCTGGGGAATCTCCGGGAGATTATCCAGAGAAATCCTCAGAGTAAGTCATGCAGCGATTTTCCTGATCATAACTCTGGTAGAACTCCAGGAGGATTTCCTGAGTAATGCTTAGACGAATTCGAGAGTTGTAGAACATCTGGAGGAATTCCTGATGGAAATTCTGGTAGAATCCCTCGAACGATTCCTGCAGGAAACCCGGAATAAATCTCCGGAATAATTCCTGGACGAATCTTGAGAGAACTACTTGGAGATATCTTTGAGTGTATCCTCGGAGAGATTGTACGACATTTCCCAGAAACCCATTCCCCAGAACGTCATTCCCCAGAAAACCATTCACCAAAATGGGACATTCCCCAGAAAACAAGAGATTTTTGGGATGTTAAAATTCAGGAAAAATTGTAAATAGTAAAACCCGAAAAACCAAATATTAGTTTTAATAGGTGAAAATTTTTTGTTCCGTTTTATTTTTTTTAATGGCAGGACTTCCGGTTTGTTGCAGTTTTTTTATTTATTGGTTGGAGAATCTCTAAATCAATAATTCAAGAAATTCATCAAATACAGCGCCACCTATGGACCGATGCACGAGTTCACTATCTGACGTTTGAGCGGTGCCGTGTTACTTACGTGACCATGGCAACGAGTGAATTCGGCACCGCTCAAACGTCAGATTAGTGAACTCGTGCATTGGTCCATAGGCGGAAATGCAATTAAAGCCGTTTGGATGATTTTCTCTTTACAAACATAACCTCGTTTAGCCTCTTCTTAGAGTTGATGGATTCTGCTCAAATTTTCACAGTTAAGGCGAAGTAGGCCGTCATTGAACTTTGTACGTGTCGTTGATGATTGTTGCTAAATCATGTCACAATTGCGAATTAAAGAAAATCAGTTGGTATTGTACAGATGCATCTGAAAAAGTATTAGCATACTTTCTGCATGTTATCGTATATAGTGATACTTTTCCGGATCAACATAATCTATGGGGACTAAGAGTTATCACAATGAAATTGCGAGCTGCTATGTCACATGACTGCCAAAACGAATGACGGACTACTTAGCCTTAATATAGGCCACCGTAGTGCACGCATACTATGATCATCTGCAGCTAAGCTTAAGTTTTGCTGTAAAAGACAATTATCAAAGACAAGGGAAATTTTGTAGTGGAATTGTGTTACATTATTCTACATAATTACGAAAACAATAAACCTAGGAATTACAGCCAATGTTTTGAACAAGAGAGAATATGCTATGAAAGCAACAAAATAATATTTGTGGATATAAAGCATATTGCACTAATACACATCAAAACAGAATCAATAACCGCCAATTTTGAAAGAAGGAAGAATAACTATGAAAACAAACAAAAAACAATAGTTTGGGTTTATATAGAATAGAAAAGTTTGATTATTAAACATGGTATGTCATGTGTAAGACCAGCTAATGTTGAACAGTTATGCAACTTTTCCCCGAATGTCGTTTCTCCGAACACCAGTTTCCCGAATACCCCGTTTCCGCAAAAAGCCCAGATCCCCGAAATGATTTTAGCTCTCATAATTCTCATAACTTTTTGCGTTTCAAGCTGGTGAATGAACCGGTCATCTGATATGCACCCTTCTTTACTTGATTGGCGGTTCTTTCGAGTTTCACCGTCCTAGGAATTATTGGCAAGATGTGTAACGTCGAAGGTGACCTCATAATCAAAAGAAGGAGTTTGATTGCTTATCATTTTTTCTAGTTTAGCACCCTATTCCCAAAGACTATTCTTGCACCTGTTTGAACTGCATCTTTATTCGGAGAAACGAGTCATTCGGGGAAATGTGTTTCTTAGGAAACGGGTTTTCAGAGAAGATTTTATACATCGTTTTCCCGTTAAGATTTTGGTCGGGTTTGGCCATGAACCAAATAGTAATTTATTTTGGATTCTCAAGACCACCTCGGTTGTAGGACATTTCCCAGAATAACGTTCCCCTGAATCCCATTCCCCAGAATGGGACATTCCCCAGAATGAATCTTATACATTTTTAAAAAGCGGGAAGAAATAAATTTGGTTTTATTTAGTCTTTTGTAGTTAAAAAATGTACTTGACGAATTGATTCGAATTCCCAGATGCTTCGAATCCCGGAAGCCGATGTCAATTCACCCAAAATCTGTTTTTCGTCAAAGTTATTATTATAGATCTCAAGCGAATACAAGTCCAGAAAAACCTTTTAAAAGGCGAGTGTTTGCTTCCTTTGTCTCAGGCAAACTATCTAAGGCGCCGCCTAAGTCACTTGGTCATATTATGTATCCGGTAGAAATCAAGAGCAACAATTATTTATAATTATTGTTTTCTCAGGCCCCGTGCATCGCAGCAAATCACCCCTACGGATGGTACACAAATTATGTCACGCTATTTCAACTTTTTTGACCACCTCCCCCCCCCCCTTGTCACATTTTTTGTATGAGTCCTCCGAAATATTTGTAAGGCTTGTCACACTTGGCTCGAAGCCACTCCCTCCACCCCCTCAGAGCGTGACGTAATTTGTGCATGACCCCCTATTGTTGTTTACGTTCGAATGCGCTTTCGATCGAAAACCGTTTCGCATTCTCGTTTACGCCAGCAAAATCAAATGGGCAATGGATTCGAACGAATAGGATTCGATCGAAAGTTGGATCCGCCGTAAACAAGAATGAGGGTGAATATGTGAATAGTGCGCTGCGTTCAACCGTAATAATTGTGATTCGATCACGAATTTAGACTCTTTGAAGCACTGTGCATAGGTGGCGCTGTATTTGAAGAATTTCTTGTTTTTTTTTAATTTATAAGATACTCCATTTAATACATATAAGACTGCAACAAACAGGAAGTCTTGTTGTTAAAAAAAATCCAATGGAAACTTAAATTTAGTTTTCTCAAAAATTTTCAGGTAATTGTGTTTACTGTTTACTATTTACCATTTACCTGGATTTTAACAGCCCAAAGATCTTTTATTATTTATTTTCTGGGGAATGTCCCATTCTGGGGAATGGATTTCAAGGGAGTGTCCTATTCTGGGGAATGTCGTACAATCGACCACCTCCTTTTACCTTCGTGATCTTCTGTCCATACAAACGATTTGGAATTTGTATGGGCCGAGGTCTTTGGCCAAACCTTCGCCCACATAGATGACCAAGTTGTTTGTGAGATAATTTGCCTGAGACAAAGGGAAGCAAACACTCACCCTTTGGAAGGTTTTATGGACTTAATTTCGTTTTTTTTTTCGCTTTTTGAGGTCCATAATAATAATTTTGACCGAATAATATTTTGGGGAATTGACGTCGCTGTCCGGAATTCTAAGCATCTGGTAATTCGAACCAATTCGGTGGATACATTTTTTGAACGACAAAAAAAAACAAATTTATTATTTTCACTTTTTAAATATATAAAAACGATTCTGGAGATTGTCCTATTCTGGGAAATGGTTTTCAGGGGAATGTCCCATTCTGGGGAATGGATTTCTGGGGTGTATCCCATTCTGGGGAATGACGTTCTAGGGAATGGGTTTCTGGGAAATGTCGTACAATCTCTCCGAGGATACATTCAAAGATATCTCCAAGTAGTTCTCTCAAGATTCTGGGAATGGATTTCTGGGAAATGTCCCATTCTAGGGAAAGAGATTCTGGGGAACGTCATTCTGGCGAATGTCGTTCTGGGGTTTGGATGTCTGGGAAATGTCCTACAACCCTCGAAGAAAATTGACTAGAAATTACTAGAGAAGAAATCTAGAGTTATTTTTGAATAGAACTCCTGGAGGAATTCCTGGAGAAAGCCTTAAAGATATCTCTGAAAGAATCCTTGTAGAGATTTCCCTGGAGCAATCCTAGAGTAATGCCTGGAGGAATATCTGAACATATCGCTTGAAAAATCACTGGAGAAATTCCGGAGTATTCTTGGAAGAATTCTCGAAACAGATCCTGGAGAAATGCTTGGTAAAAATCCTGGCAGAATTCTGGAGGAATCCACGAAGGAATCACTGGAGACATTCCTACAGGAACTCCGCAATCTGTAAAGAAATCGCTGTAAATGTTTTTATTGCAGGAAACCGTAGAGGAATCCCTGAAGGAATTGCTGAAGGTATTCCTGGAACCATATCAGAACCGATCTCAAATGTCTCATGGCGAACAAAAGTTCTTCCTGGTAAAATCTTTGGAGAAATCGCTATAGGGATTACGGTTGTAATTATTTTTGAAGTATTTCTGGTAAAATCCCTGGAGAAATCTTCAAAGGAATTCTTGGAGACTTCTCTGGAAGAGTACCTGGAGATGTCTGAAGGTTTTCCCGAAGGAACTCCTAGAACCCCATTTGAACTGGGCCCAATATTGTGATTCTTGCAAAAGTTATAATTCTTCAGCGAAAAAATGTCGTTGAGGCCGATTCCTTATTTAACAATTTTGGCAGATTTAGCCGCAACGAAAATGATATTCAAGCATGATAAGTTCTTGCTTGGGAGGCCCGTAAAGCGGTAGCGGAAAGCGCACAGCTTTTCAGCAAGACCAAGCTGAGGGGCCTTTTTGAAATCAACCTATTTATTACAAGTTTATATACTCACTGAATTACTCACTTAAAATCAACTGTAGCAATTATTAGCAACATAATCACACTTCGTGCTGGAACAACGGGATGTTTCGTTTGCCATTTCATGTAACCTGTCTGTTTTTGAGTCGCTAAGCTCAACTTCAACTGAATCTATAATCCTTGCCAGAGATCGACCGATCAGTTAACTGATCATCTGTTTTGAAGCACATAGAAAAAAAAAAAAGCTGAAATAACCAATGATTTTGATTGCATTCATCCACTTCGCATCGCGCCAAAATTCAGCACATATTCTACGAACAACTGTTTCTAGTGTTTTAAGTACTTCACCTAACGCGAATAGATTTCCTGTTGTAAAGTAAGACTTTCCTTTTTAAGTAACGTACACTTTTGCATTTGATATTCTTGTTGTTGTTGTTTTTTTTTTGCTTTGTTATGTCAGAAGTTGCACCTCTGCACAGTTGCACTTCTTCAGCTGTAGCTATTTGAGGGTGTTTCCCTAATAATTCTACCCCCCGGTATATGTTAACATTCGTTCCCACTGTGACAGTTCTCGTCTCTGGTAACGTAACTATTGGGAGGGGGGGGTTCTTGTGGTGTTGTTACAGAAAAACGCTTGGACAGGTTTTGTTGCAAATAGATAGAAAGAAATTTTTTTTTAGATTTTGGTTCGATTCGACTCTTTTGGAAGATTAAGGTGTAACGGCTGGTACTGGTTTAAATGGTAAGATTTGTGTATAAAATTCTGAAAGTATTACTATTATTGTAAGTTTAATGCATCTCGGCCTATAGTTGTTATTTTTTTCAGTTTAGTCTACATGGATACAAATTTTGTCACTACCATGCTACAGGATTCAAATAAAAATAGACTACATTGGAGAAATCATTGTATTTGTTTTTTTTTCAAGTCTTCTTCCAAAACTTCGACTTTGTTTTCAAAAACTAAAACAATTAAAAAAAATATAAATTTCATTCCAAAAACCTATTTGTATACCATAGTCATCTCCATAGACATCTTACAAACTGTTAGCTACTGAATCTCGACCAAAAAGAGCTACTTGTTTTTATCGACTATCAGTTCTTAATTTGCGTCGCTATCGGAAAATTTGGCTTTCAAGTTGCTTCGTAAGACTTTTTCTTAATGTTCCGTAGAAGATTACGGTTAAACTTAAACTAATTCGTCTAGATAACATAAATTTCACATCAAACCAAATTTAAAATCTTCTATAATGATTATCTTTAAAAATGAAGTTTGTCCTGTGGAGTTCATGACCAGTGCAACATGACGTGGCGTACATTGAGTTTGCAAATTATGGCCCTGTAGTATAATAAACCAAGCGATAATAGCAGTCATATTATGGAAATGAATCATGCAGGGTCAGTTTCGCGTGGTTGACTCTATGTTTACCTCATTTAAATACATAGTAGCTGGAAAATTCGATGGAACCGTAGCTTGTAGACTGGACTCTTTTTTTTTTGTTCATTTTCTTTCTTGTTGCTATCAGGCTACCCTACCCATTAGCGTTGTCGCGTTGATATTCGTCGGACTTTTCCACTGACTGTTCATTAATCTGAACCCAACGCTCACCGTCTGGTGCGTGTCCCGAATTCGTAAAAATGATTTTTTTTTTCATACCGTTAAATTGCATTGCTTTAATATCGTGTGCTTGGAATAGTTAAATTTGAGTTTTAGTATTTAATGTCTTAATGGTCACCATTCCATCCTTTTCAGTCAAGATTTTTTGTCGACAGTGAGTAGCTATTAAAATCTCTGAATACTAAATCTTGTATCGAGTGTTCTCCATTTGGATTTTCTTTTCACTATTAACCAATCCTAGAAAGAAGCTTAGAAACTTATCGCATTTTCATAAATTGTCATTTTAGAGATTGATTTGCGAAATCTTACATTAATCGCTGCACTTGTCGCTAAATTGCAAAAACTTTTTTATTTTTCTATATTTTTACACCATTTTTTACAAGCTCTCAAAAAAAAAAAAATTCTCCAGTATCCGTGTCGTTTTTGAATTTTGATCACTTACTTTTGAAGGTATTCCAATGTTCCGTTTTTTTGATATTAAATTCAACAAATAATATATGCACCACACATATATTCAGGTATTGAAGGGCTGCTTTAATACACTTTTCAAGCGGATGTCAACATCTTCAAAACTTCATGCAAATTGATTCATTTGTCTCAAAAAAAGTTCACGTTTCAACGGAAGAATTCATGTTTTCTTCTTCTTATTTTTGGCATTACGTCCTCACTGGGACAGAGCCTGCTTCTCAGCTTAGTGTTCTTATGAGCACTTTCACAGTTATTCAATAAGAGCTTTCTTTGACAAAGTTGCCATTTTTGCATTCGTATATCGTGTGGCAGGTATGATGATACTATATGCCCAGGGAAGTCAAAGAAATTTCCATCACGAAAAGATCCTAGACCGACCGGGAATCGAACCCAGACACCTAATCCACGTATTATTTAGGGAAGATTCAAATATGACGTCCATCGTTTTTTGGGATTTCTAGACCATCCCCCCCCCCTCTCCCCTCTGTACCCTTTTTCCAATACCTAATACATACACTGTTACATTTTCGCAGACCTCCTCCTCCCCCAAATGATGGACGTCATTTTTGAATGACCCCATAGGGCGAATTTTGCTTCTGTTTGCAAGTTGTAACGTTTAATTCGAATGACTCTTAATTTTGTGCAGCTTCAGCATACACGAAGAAATCAGACTACAGACTACTACGCAGAATATGCCAAATTTGGGTTCTTCCGTTTACCTAAATTTAAGTTGTTTCAACCCACTACGGAGACTTCGAAAGTTAACGCCGGGTTGATTTATTTTTGCTCTGAGTTGTTTTTTCCGCTGTTTTCAAACGAGAACTAGCTACTGAGCGGTATATGCCAGTTAACCCAAATTCAAAGTATTCCACGAAAAAGCCGAATTGAGTCAAAATAAAATTGATTTGTGACTCTCTGTAAATTTGATTATGAGCCATTATTCGCATACGCCCTTTGCCGAAATAAATGGCAGTAATCAGCAGTCGTATCAAAACGGAACAACAAAACTTTTTCCGCTTTAGTCAGCAAAGGAAAAAGAGCGAGTCATTCAACAGAAAGCAAGTGTGGATGGAGCCGTCAATTGCCATTTTGAAGGGCTTTCAGTTTTGGGGGAAAAACAAGGGAAATTCGATCGCGTCGTTGTGAATTCCTGTGAAGGGCGGAATTGTGTACTAAGCAGGCGACGTAACTGACCATTTCGTTGGCCATTCGGACATGTGCTGCCGTCAGCCCTTAAAACCACGGGGCAAATAGACAAAAGGCACATTGGCAAGGAAAACGGCCGGTAAGTTCCAACAGTAGAAGCATTTACCTAAGAATGCTAATGTCGCTACTGTTCGTGTTACCAACATCTAGTTTGCCACGCGCTGACAGCTTGAGTACCGATCCTCAAAGTGTCAAATAAATGTTTAAATCATCCACTACAACATGGCATCGAACAAACAATGAAAAGATAAAGGTGGTAATAAACTAATTCAGTTTTGTGAGAACAGCGCCATTAGCGTTCTACTACTAATATTTCTATTGTTCCAACGAACTGGATCGATTGATCAAACACTCACGTAGCTTCTTCTTCAGTCGATACCGACATTCGGCAGTGGACAAAATTGGCTAGTGATTGAGTAGCCAGTGATTGAGGATCCAGAGGCGAAGTCTTGAAAAAACCCGACAGGCACAAACTGAGGTAGAAGTACAAAGAAAAGGCGTCTCTACTATAAGATGAGTTACCCAGATATAGTGCAAGGCTATGGAGCGTGGCTAATGTGGAGCCCTTACAGGGTGCCTTTTTCATTTTCCCCTATTCGGATTAGGCTGACGAATTCCTAGCTAACAACTGAACTGTGAACCCCGTTCTAATACCGGATCGATACAGGTCCGCGAGAAGCCTAACAGTGTGCTGAACATCAACGAGAGGCAGGAAGCGACGAGTACAGGAGCTAGTTTCGCAGGTCATCGTTGCGGTTTTGTGCTACTCCTCCAGTCAAACTCAAGCGACGCGAAGAGAGGAAACGACCGGTTCGAGACCGGAAGTCAATACGGAAGCGTGGCGTACGGCGAAGAAAATCGACCACGAACAAAACGTCAGAGCGACGCCAGTCCGCGAACGAGAGGGAACAGCTAATGCCAAGCGACCGACCGAGAGGCTCAACTACAGGGAGAGTTGCAGAAGTCCGTGGGTACTCTTAAGCTATCAGTACACTAAGGCAAATATTTGCCTGGGATTGTAACTGAGCCAAACAAATGTTTGACATCGTAAAGATTTGGTTAGTGTTGTAACTAATGTTTGTCTGATGGTTTATGCCTAACCTAATATTTGCACATTTGGCAAAGCGTGTTATAATTTGCATGGTGACTGTGGTCACAGAAGATTAGGCCGAGGGCTGGAGAAGGCCTCACTATTGTGCCAGATTTTTTTCAGCAGCTCCAACAGTACAAACTTTAAGGATACGGGAAGATGTTGAAGCAGCGGGTTCTCTATGCTATCGGTACCTTTCGAGGCACCTCGCCATTTGTCGAGAGCCCACAGAAGTTCGGCAAGGGTGATGTTAACGTAGTACGCGTCGCCGGTATTAGACGAAACATCTATGGGATCATTCAAAAATGACGTCCATTATTAGGGGGAGGGGGGGGGTGGTTCTACGAAAGTGTGACTGTGCATTAGGTATTGGGAAAAGAGTGACAGAGGGGGGGGGGGGGGGTTCTATAAATCCGGAAAAACGATGGACGTCATATTTGAATCAACCTTATCGACTCTCTCTCTCAGCTGCCATTTTCGACATCAGAAGCGATGGAGGGTAGCTAGACGTCGCTGATCTTTAGCCGCAGTATTGACAATTCGAGTGGCAATTAGAAGTTCGGTAGCCAAAACGGCGAAGTTCGGCGTTGGTATTCTAGTTTAGTGCTTCGCCAACGCATAAGAAATGCCATTGTCGGCGTAGCACTTCGTTAAAATGCCGACGCCGAACTTCGGCGAACTTTTGTTAGCGATATTTCATTTCCCTTATGAACTTCCGTCTAAAGTTAATCTGAATGCACACTACGTTGCCAGTTCTTCCGCTACTTTTTCGGGGTTGTCCGTAAATCCGTTTGGACGTTTAAGAGAAACTGAGCGTTCCTGCCAATTCCCACGCAAGGTGTTAACCGTGCGCCACAGTTCGGTCGTCGTACTGTGCGGGGAGATCTTCCTTATAAAACTTTCCCACGATTTCTCCTTCGCTTTCTTAATCGCCTTTGCGCCTCCGCTTTCGCTGCTTGGAATTCCGCCCACGCTTCAGACTGTTCCGGGTTGATCTGTTGTAGACGTCGGAGTGACCGAAGACACTTTAGTCGCCGACGAATTGTCGCTTTTACCTCGGGGCACCACCACGGTACCGCTGTTGGTCCGATTCGGCCACTAGTCATCGGGATGGACTGAGTCGCTGCTGCAATTATCTTTTCGGTGAAGCTATCTACATCCCACTCGCTCTTTGGACGAATAGTTTCTGCTATAATTCGTTCATATATCGTCCAGCCAGCTTGGTCGTAGAGCCATTTTTGCCGCGTTGTTTGCTGACATGATCACCCGGGTATGGACACCGCAATCGGGAAGTGATCGCTGCCGTACGTGTCTGATAAAGTCCGCCCGTTGAGCCTGGCGAAGCCTGTTGCCCGAAGCAGGGTCGATGCGAGTTGCTGAACAGTCATTCAGGATAACTGTTTGCTTTGTCAACGTTGTTTCAGCTATGAATTGCCGAAGCGAGCTTGATTGATGCGATTGCCATGCGATGTGGTGGGTGTTGAAATCTCCCAGGAGCAAAATCGGACCCTCTAACTGATCGAATAGTTCCCCCAGTGCGATCTGGCGCTGAGTTGAATTCGGCGAAATATACACAGACCTGCCTGGATCGGTGCGTGAAAGCAAGCAGCAACGAGATGTAGAGAGGTATCGACTTGAACGCGTTCGAACGGTCTGCCTTTCCGGATGGCCAAGGCCAACACCGTGTTGCCGTTGTTGCAGTCTGGTTCACCTTGGTCTCCTGCAAGGCTACGACGCATGGTTCGAGTTCGGAGATGAGCAGCTTTAGTTTGCTGATGTTAGCCCTAAGACCACGGATATTCCACTGGAGGGCGTAGCAGCCGCCGGAGCGACTGTCCGTAGCTGATTGTGTGATGGATGACGAGGTTGATGTTCTTCGGATCGGCGTGTCTGTTGTGGGAGTACGGTAGCCTCTGACAACGAAATAATCAAACTATCACTTGCCTGTGGGACGCTTTGTCCTACAGTAACGATAACATCCGGCACTGGAGAAGCGCTTTGTGTAATGTTTCTGCGATGAAGTCTCGAAGGGCCTTCTCCGGGAGGTGGTGGTGATGTGGATGAAGATAATTAGGCGCAGCAGCGATCGTTTGCGATGGGAAGACTGACCTGTGGGACGTGGGACGAAACATTGCTTCCAGAAACACCGGCAACAAGGGGAAAGACTTTGTGTAGTATCATCGGTGAGTTGGTTGTTGGATGCGATGCTCTTGCTTAATGCTGGTGCCGATTGAGTTTGCAGTGTCGTGGTATAGTCATTGGATCCATCGGCTACGGAGGTGAACTCGTCATCAACGGGTTGGGGTAAGACGTCCCGGATGACTCACATTGGGGATGAGGTAAGACGTCACATGGTGCACTCTTTCTGGATTAGACTGCTTGATAAAAGCCATCATCTGCTTGATCCTCTCGTATTTCTTTTTTTTTTATCTTCCTGTAGCCTGGCGATTTCCTTATCTTTTTGGAGCATGGCCGCTTCCAGCTCCTTCAGCTTCCTCTCTGGCTCTTCTCTTTTATTTTTTATTGACAAAGTTACGGTTCCTAGGCTGTTTACGTTATTCGTAAAAAAAAACTATTCGCATAAGCACAAATTATAAACCCCAAATCAGCTTAGAAGCCAAGAAAAAAGAGCCACGGGATATCTCTAACCAGGCAGCGCTTCCACAGAAACCACGGAGTAATAGCAACCCGTGGATACGAGTTGGTAAGAAGAAAGTAAAGAGAAACCCGGAAACGGCGAACAAAGGAGAATCCTAAACCGTAGCCAGTGAAATGTAGGAACTTAGGCGAGGCCATCGTTATCAAAATAGAGGAGGTAAAATACGCCGAGGCTCTGAAAGCGATGCGAAGTACGGAGAAGTTTTCACTATTGGGCACAGATGTGCGGAGCATGAGGCGGACTAGGATTGATAAAATGATCCTAGTCTTTAAAAAGGTGCCAAGCTAAAGGATGCAGCCTATAAGCAACTAGCACAAGAAATATTTATCGACGAGATTGATGTGAGATCCCTGAGCAATTCTCAAGTGTAAAATATTGGATGAGATCACCGATGAAGTGGAGATTTCGGCTACCCTCAAAGAGTGGCTAGAGAACTTAGGCAAACTCAAGGTTCACTGGTCGGTTTGCTGGATGAGCATCCAACAGCATCTTGAAGTTTTTTTGCGATTGCAGAAAAGGCCTTAAGTCGTGGAAATGCATTGACCCCGACAGAAGTAAGCTGTGCAGAAAATGCGGTACCGAAGGCCATTTGCCAAACGATTGTAAGAAAATCACTCAAGTGCCTAATGTGTGTCGACAGAGCACACAACGGACATTTAACTGGTGGACCCAAATGTCCGGGCACAAGCGAAGTATCGAAGCAGCCAAAACGGAAGTAACACAGTTGAATTTAAACCACTGTGAAGCAATCCAGTAGCTACTATGGCAATCAGTTTCGTAAACGAAGACTGTCGTGATATTACTATCGGACATATACGACATACCAAACAACAACGGGAACTGGGTGGCGGATAGGCCTCAACAGCTAGCAGCTATAGGAATGACAGGACGATACCCAATCCAAGAAGTAGTCACTATCTCAAATGAAGGTTTTGCAATGTAAAAATCAATGGCGTGTTCTATTGCAGCTGTTGTGTTGTGAATGTTTCCACATGGTCAACAGGATATGGCCGAACTATCTAATTGGCAGCCAGTAGTGATAGCTGGTAACTTTGATGTATGGGGAGTGGAGTGGGGTAGCCGCTGCACCAACCAGAGGCCAACTATTGTTAGAATCCCTGACCGCATTAAATGTAGAGTTGGAAATGTGGGTACAGTGAGTACCTTCCACAAAAATGGTGCAGATTCGATTGTCGACGTAACGTTGTGTAGTCTCAACCTTTTAGGTACCATAATCTGGCGCGTTGATGACGGTTGTACTCAATAGCGATGATCAACCAATTCGATGTAGTCCGACCAGGCGGACGGAGGGCAGTGCGATGTAACTCGACCCAAGACAGTGCGCTTCGACGGAGAAGTATACGCCAATAGGAACACTCTGAACCCAATCTTCGAGTAATCTGCTTTTGGGCTAGACGAAGAATGCAACGCGCACGCACAGAAGCACAAATAGAAGAACGCGGTGCAGCATTCAGAGAGACAAAGTTGACTCTCAAAAAGGAAATCAAGAGTCGAAAACGGGCATGCTTTGATAGTCTATGCCAGAGTGCCAACTCGAGTCCGTGGGGCGACGCCTACAGAGTGGTAATGGCTAAGACCAAAGGCGTCATAGCGCCCCAAGTGAAGTCGCCCGAGTTACTGCGATCGATAATCGATGTACTCTTCCCGTATCATCCCATCCCCCAAGCCCATGGCCGTATGCGGTAGATGAAGGAGAAGAAGTGACGACGGTGACGAACGAAGAGCTGGCAGATGTCGTGAGATCATTCACGTCAAACAAGGCACCGGGACCCGATGTTGCCTTAACATCCGGACATGTTCAGAACCACGATGCAACGCTGTACTGATCAAGGGATCTTCCCGGATGTATGGAAGCGACAGAAATTGGTGAAACAACCAGGTGACCCGTCGGTGTATAGACCTGGATGTCTACTAGATACGAAGGGCAAGTTATTGGAGGGGTTGATTCTCAACAGGTTAGTACCGTATACGAAAGGTGCGGACAACAAGTTTGGATTCAGGAAAGGTAAATCTACTCCAGTCGGTCATTCATACTGCTGAGGTGGCAATCGAGCATAAAAGGAGCGACATCCGTTACTGCGCGGTTGTCACTCTGGATCAGGCATTAAAGATGTGAGCGAGCACTGTGAGCGCGATCCTGCTATAATCATAGTACCCACCCTCTGTGAGCGAACTATGCTGCTCGCTCGGACTCCAATGAATGATCACGGAAGTTCGTTGCCATGGTAAACAATGAACTGGAGTTTTTGCATAACTCAATCGAAGTATTCTTTTTCAATTTACAATCTGAGTTAACCTGACATCAGGTAAATAAAAAACAGCGAACGTTCAAAATGTCACGCAAATCCGCGCGTTGCTCAAGTGAAGTGATGCTGAAGGCTGGCGCTGCAGGTATTCTGGATGTGAAGTATGCGTTCAACAACGCAAGCTGGGAAGCGATAGTCCACGCACTTCACCGCCTCAAGGTACCGGTGCAGTTGGGTAAGCTTTAGAAAACTGCTAGGATTCTACTGTGTGACACAGAGGAGGTGCAGAAAAGCGTTCGAATTAACTCCCGCGAAAATTCAATTCTCAAGGTTCAATCTTAGGCACAATGTTATGGAATACGATGTATGATGACGTACTGAGGCTGCCCCTTCCGACGGGTGTTAAGATTGTTGGCTTTGCCGACGACATCACCATAGTGGTCTATGGTGAAGTAGAGTTGACAGCAGCGCTTTCTATCTCCATAGTTGAATTAATGAGGTCTAGGAAACTGGGACTGGCCCGTCACAAGACTGAGGTGGTGGTGGTCAACAACCGTAAGTCCGAACAACGGACGCTAAACTCGTTAGATGGCTCATCGGGCTCATGATCACAGAAGATGGTCAATGCTTCTACCAAAGAGGTATCAGAGGAGTCCGCAACACGTGTAAAGATAAAATGCTTAGAAGTTAACAGCAGGAATGGGTTAAGTCCACTAAAGGTAGATGGACCCATCGGCTTATACCAAATGTGCTAGATTGGTATAAAAGAAACCATGGGGAAGTAAACTTCCACCTGACGCATAGGTTCGGGCACTCAGAATCTTCTACGTGCCCCAATTGTGCTGGTATGGATGAAACAAGGAGCATGTCGTGTTCGATTGCCCCTTTTTCATTGTTGTAAGAGATCGCACAAATTTTAAAATTTATGGACAAAAGACCGCAGACCGGGTTCTGAAAATCCTCAAAAATTACCACGTGGTTTACGGACAGTCTCTAATGAGCTATTAACATCATTCCTAGAACAAGATTACAATATTGAACTGAATTGGTTTATGTTTAATTCGTAAAAATGTGACGATGCTCTATATACATTATACGTA
Organism: Aedes aegypti; assembly: GCF_002204515.2. Classification (NCBI taxonomy): domain Eukaryota; kingdom Metazoa; phylum Arthropoda; class Insecta; order Diptera; family Culicidae; genus Aedes; species Aedes aegypti. The sequence continues at coordinate 149,706,489 of NC_035108.1, forward strand.
TTAATAAATTAATAGAACTATTACTGTTTTTAAATATTTTTCACAGCACTGTACAGGTTGGCGCCTGTTATCGTGGCAATAATCATTCAATACTAGCTACTCACTGTGACTAAACCGTTGCGTTACTTTATATTATGCCCAATACCCGTGAAGTGCTTTTACTTTGTCAGCCCGTGTTAATCGTATCGCATGATGGTCCTAACTTAAAACAACTAAAATCGTAAGTAGAACAACCAACTCAAGAGCGCGAAACGACCTGTGGCACGGAACGCAACCGAATATAAACCATAACCTACAGGTTTAACCTTTCCCAACGAGTAACCCTAACGATTGCGAAACACGTATAAACACAATGGAGTGAAGAAACACGGAGGGGAAGAAAAGTTTATCGATCTTAATTAGTTAACTAATATCACATTGTGGTATGCGTAGCGTAGAGAAAAAGTTTAAGAATTCTTACGTCCTTGCTGATGTTTTTCCTCTAATGGTGCGGTTCTTCATACACATATCAGTTGCGTGGCGTTTTCTTTTTGTCCTTCTCACGGAAAATGCAATGAAGCAATTATGTTTCCGCACAATGTGTCGCCTTAGTCGACCTCCGTTTTGTTCTCTTGGGTAGATATAATCACAATATGTTAAGTTTTGTGCATTAAAGGAGGAAAAATGTGTCTTGTTCGTACTTCAATTCATTCTCTTTCGTTAGTTTTAGTTCAACAGATAATTAGCCCTTCGAGTTTGTTTTTATCTATAAATGCAACAATCATGTTCGCTGATTTAATCTTCATTACTTAACTTTGTATTTTGTTGTATAATATCTCGGATCTCATATTTGTTTCTATGTTTCTCAGCTCTTTATACTCAATAGGATTGATAATCCCTTCTAGATTAATAATAAATTCATAACACTTAAAATCATACGCTCAAATATGACTTCAAACCTTTGCATGTTTTGTTCTTTGGACGCGCATACATTGAATTAGTTTACTCATAAAATGTTGAATTTTATTTGCTATGCACATGCTCTTGTTATTTCCGTTCGTATTCGTTAAACTATGAATTGTAATTCTTGCTACACTACGTATATCTCTCTCGGTGATAAAAACTGCCTCCGTATTGTTCGGTTTCGTACGAAAAAACTGATGATGCACCATACAGATCGCCAGAAAGCTGCAGGTCATTTTCCGCCCGGATCGAATGCTACCGTCCAATCACCGCACGGCGGACCATACGTAAATTATTGAACCTACCACCAACGAAAACATCCACCGTAACAAATGCCTGCTCGTAATTATTACACATTCCACCAGTAGCGGTGACAGTGGCGATAGCAGCAGGACCGATGACCAACAGTTGCGGGTACAGCAACAGCAGCGGCAACAACAACAGTAGAAACAGGAGCATAAACAGCAAATAGTGAGGCAGTCACTGTCACCGAGCACACCACCTACCGTAAGCGTAATTTAGTTCTGCGTTTTGGTGATATTCCTGTCGGGTGGTTTGTAAAACTGTTGCACAAAATGCAGCAGGTCGTACACACTGCCGGGCCCTTTGCCGGGTTTCATGCAGATGAAGTCATCCAGGCTGTGCGTGTTGGCTGCAAATAAAGGGCGGAAAGGGAAAAATTGTTTGAAAATTGATAACGTTATTATGGAACAACAGTGGCGTGGTCTTTTTAGTGCACTGAATAGTTCATGTAGCTAGGTGTTGTTCATATACCACATGCCACTGAGCAACAACGTTCCATCCCTTCCACCAAAAAGAACTTGTGGTTTAAAGAGAATCCTATTGACCCCAAATTAAAGTTTCGATAACTTCGCGAAGTTCAAATGGATTTTCGATTTTTCCAACATTTTGAAAGCAAACTTAACCCGCATAGGCCTGAGTGGAAGCAAAAATATTGAAACCCTCACCACTCAGGGAATTCTCAACGGATTCAAATGATATTTTGTCAGTTTACTGGCCCACATTTTTAGTTTCTGGAAGTAGCCAAAGGAACTCGGAAATATTCATGTGGCCAGAGTTATTTCGGTGGGTGACTGGGTCAAGTCGGGTAAAAAGAGCTATTTTTGAAACATGCCAAGTTACCTTTATTTATTTGCAATGACGATCATTTTGATTTGCATAAATCATTATGATCAGATATTCGACATTATAAATGGAGAGTTTTGCACCGTTTAAAATATACTGGAGATAGCCATTCGGACGTAATGCCCTGAAGAACCGGCTATAGATTTGTTGGATACTAAACCGTTTCAATTTTCTAAAAGTAGAAATCAAATATAATTGTGCACCAAAATACGTTCCCATAAGCTTGGCACAGATGTTCAGATACAAATTGGCCACTTTATCTTAAGTTTGAGGCGTCCCGGGATCCAAAAATGGTCATTTGTAGGATTAATCAAATGCAAAACTCAAAGTTATCCAATTTAAGCGTTTCTCAAAAGGTTCACACTGATGCAATTTTCTCAAAACTCCGTCATGTAGTGGCCACACTACAACCGATTCCGGAAATTATCTGTGACATGAAATCTGCCTACCTCCAGGGGCACAAACGCACAGTACCCTTCTCACCTGACTTGACCCAGTGATCCACCGAAATAACTCCGACGAAATAACAAAGTTTCTGTTGATCAGTTAAGCAAAACAAATGCAAAAGTAAAAAGTATTAGTATGACACTTTACGTCAAAGCTATTTTCGTTGGAATCAAGTACATTTGAGCAGTCTTCAAAAAATCCCAATCCAAGAGCTGCTGAGATTTAAAATCACCAGAGCAAGATTTGCTACGCGCGCATTTTCGGTTCAAATCCAGGCATGCAATGAATCATGCCACGTGTATGGGAGGATTGAATCCCAGGATTCAATCCTTGATTAATTGTTTGGTGGTAAAATAAATCTAGTCAGCAACGATATTTCTGGCAATGTTAACTGAAAATTTATGTCTGACAGGTCGTTTGGGATGAGTCTATCGTCGCTTTTTGATAGCCTTCTAAACACATAAATGAAATGCTATCAGAATTTTAGAATTGACTTCCACAAGAGCATGTCTGTTTTTACTAAATATTATGCTGTGAGGGTCAAATATTCGACTCCATACACCTCACCAAAGCTGGTAATGACCGCCAGAAGAGCCAACCATTAGAGTGGTTTGATGCAACTCTTGGACGTTTCTGAACCGATATAATTTTATTGTTTTTCTGCACCTCTCGTTCAATAGGTTTGGTTCATCCCAATCCCCATTGAAACGTCGAATGTATTAGACACGAGGAACATTTTGTACTTTCAGGGAGCATGTTGTAGGTATTTTTGTATTCAATTGATCTTCTGCGAGCCTAATGACAGTGATTCAATCCTGAGATTGAATCCTGGCACAAATCCCGCACGCTGAGATTAAAAAAATCAGGATTCAAAACGATCCCGCTCATCAAGATGAATTCAAAGCATTCTTGTTTAAATCTTGGAGCAGAAGGATGATCTTGGAAGACTGCATTTGAGGATTTATACACAAATATTGAAAATTTATAAGATTTTAACATTTTTTATAAGCTCACAAACAATCTGTTTTACGATCACTATTTGATGAAGTCAGAATGAGTTCGTCACTTATCCTTGACAGTCTAGTTTCAGTAGAACATAAATACGGTCTCAAATCTCTTAACGAATATCATTTTTACAAACTGGGAGCGTTTTTGTAATCGAAGTCAGAAATTTCCATATAGCGTTAAACGCAGAGGTATGCAATACCCTATAAATGTTCCGTAATTCATTCAATTTTGTTCGACTATCAAAGTTACCCCGAAACAGAAACCTGACTTTCGATTATATGAAAAATTATATATCGATTCAGAATAAATCTTTTGGCAATCTATCAACTGCAATCGATAGTTAGGATACCAGTACTTGTTTTAAAAATATAAATTGTAATTCTTTGAAACAGCATGCATAAATATTCAAGTTTTCTTCGAAAAAACTATCAAAGTTACCCCGTTTTACGGTACATAGATTCAATACGATAGTGACGAACAAAAGTACAACTTTTCCGAAAGCACTACCCAGACAACCAATATGTACGTATAACGAAATCACCTGGAGGCTTTGTATGTGCAACATTTCACTTATAAGATGTCGCGAAAAGGCCTTCTACGTACAAAAGCGGAGGCGATATGCGTGCATATACTATGTGATGAATAATAACATACATTGCGAGTGTATATATATTCTACCGAACTAACCTGTAATCTTATGTGACTTAACGTATGAAAACAAATGTTGATTTGACAGCTGCTACGGATCGATTCGACTTACTTTGTACGAGTGTACGGGACAAAGCAAAATGTACAAATGAACTCAGAAAAAAGTGTTTTATGCGAGGAAACTCATCAATCCGACGAGTTTTCCACAGTGTTTTGCGGGTTTGATGTAATTAGTATGAATAAACGAGTTGAAACGTGAACTTTCATGCGATTTCTGGTTGTCTGGGTAATCTTCAAGATTGATATAAAATTTTGAAACATATGGATTTGAAATATTTGATCATTATTGCCTCCTATTACCACTAGGGTAGAAGTACCAATTATGGCTATATCTGAACCATGTGTAAAGGTTCGAACATCAGCGCCACCAACGCAGACAGCCCGACATACAAACTCGTTTCGACAACACGACGTCACTAGTGAACGTCAAAATGCATTAGCACACAAAGCAACGCTAGCGACAAGTGGCAATTTTTGATATCGACACTTGTGCCAAAGTGTAAAAAGCGGCAAATTTGTAGCGTTCTCAATCTGACGACAGCGCCACGTAACAGGAGCATAACGACATACTTTGAAATGACCAGTACAAGCTTTACACACGCTGACGAGAAAAGATGAACGTCTGTTCTCTGTGGCTTTAGCACCAATTATGGCAATAGTAAGAACAAAAAGAGATTATTCTTATTGTTTCACTAGAATATAACGGATAATATTCACAGGAATGATAAACCTATTTGTATTCGATGGTAACTAAACCTTGATGAGATCATTCGTGCAATTAGCTTCGAAATATGAACATTTGAAAATTTTGCCTCACACATATGTGTGAGCAGTATGCTAAAGAACACCCGTTACGAAATATATGTTTTTATCCGTAAAAACTGCCTCAGCCGATAAATGTATGTTGTCTAGTGAGAACAAATGAACAGATGTAGCTGGTGAGCAATCAAACCCACTGTTTTAAGTTGGAAATCGTGTTATTTCTCTTATGTCGATAACTGGTACAAATAGTGTAAGAGAGCCCAATTGGGTCCTAAAATGTTGAATGAAATATTGTTTTTATTTAATGATACGAAAGAGCATGTTACTGCAACTATTTTAGCAATTTTCCTCGCTCAAATGACGGCTATATCATATTTAAAATTTAATTTAAAAATTGGGGCCATAAATGAACCTTGACACTTTTGATCATGTTTGACGTTCGCACAATCGACAAAAACACCACAGGGCTTTTAGTTTTAACACTGGGGTTGTTCATATCTGACATTTCAGAAGGGACACGGAAAGCAAAATACACCCAAAATTTAAGTTTAAGCCAAGGAGTGTGACAAAATCTAAAAAAATGTTTTTTGGACTCAAACAAAAGAAAAACATTGAAAAATTGAGTAAACATGTGTTTTTGGCCTAAACTTAAGCGTTTGGCACTAAAATTGGTACAGGCCTTTAGGACCCTATTATGGCGATACTCTGGAGGCGGTTTGTTTACATTTTTGATCAGTGAAATAAAAGAAGTAAAGCTATTTTACGGGTGACTTCCACGACGGGACGGTTCGGTAAGGCATTATCTTCCCGTTTTGTACTCAATAACTAAGATTTATCGATCACACGTTCGAAAACGTTCGCAAGCGGAAGATGCTGATTTCATGGTTGAGAGGGGGTTTCAGCGACACTCTAGTTTTGAATTTTCCTTCTTTTTTTCGTAAAAATTAGGCGCTGGAAAGATCATGTGAGCTCATTAATGCTGTTTTGTATAATAATTTGCATTTTCACTACATTTACACTTACATCCTTTTCGAAAATTAATTTGCTACCATGAACCTATTCCAATAAATTGATTTAACATCTATTTAACATTTTTTTTTTTTTGAAAATTTTATGAGCAATTACTTCATAACATACCGTAAATTCGGGTGAAATTGATCACCGTGTCACTCGATTTTATTTCTTCCTAATGGAGCACAAATATCAATGTAACCTGCAGTGAATGAACGTTGTTTGTCGTAATTATTGTTGAATTGTGTGTTGTTAAGTGTTTTGCGTTAAAGAATGTTTATTTCTATGAAAATAATGTAAAATTCCAATATCATGCGCGGTGCAATATTGACGAACATCCATAAACTTCTAGTTCTAAACAAGGATTTGAACATGGTATAAACCTGAAAGTTTGTGAGGATGCTTGAGATATATCCCCAAACCAGATTTCATAACCAAAACTCGTACCAATTTGGTCATTCGGTGGAAATAATTGAATTTCTGTTAGATATCCAGATATTCCTTAGGAAATTGCATACATTTAGGCGTTTTTCGCGTAATTCTTGAAATTTAACTATTCAATTTTTCTATAATTATTGTATTGTTAAGAATTTAGCAAGCATATTCGGATTCAGGGACCTCAAATTTATTATATAGAGTTGGTTTGAAAACTAACAATAACCGCATTGACAAGTGATCAATTTCACCCCGAAATAAGATTTCCAGATTTTTTATTTTAGAGATATTTCTTAGCACTAAAATGACATTTGTTAGAAAATTTCGATACATGAGCGAATGAGACTCACCTTCGTACTTGTTTTCCTGCATTCAATTGTTTGGCATTGTCAACATTATAGAAAACGGACAAGAAAAACCGTGAAAAATGATCAATTTCACCCGAAATTACGGTATTAGCGTTGCATTATCATTCGCTCTGGATGGCGTTTGAGTTCATTTCGTGCAAATATTCGATAGTCCATAATTGGTACACTTTTATGTCGAATGCTAGGAACACTATTGCCATAATTGGTACAAAGACAACGCTTTTTAAAACCAATTTTTGGAAGCTAAAAGTCAATTTAGTACTAAAACGGTTTATTTCAATTGTTTCGCAAGACTTCAAACTAGTAATGAACACCAACAAGTCATGCTTACATTTTAGAAACGCAGTTAAAACTTGATTTTTGTCCATCCTGTTGACATATTGCATCCATAATTGGTACATCTACCCTATTCCGTTCTAATCAGTTATGCTAATTATTGCTTTTGCCGGAGAATTAGCGGGCTAGTGGTTACTTGGGTAGTCACACTGACATGATGCTCGCATTTTTGCGCAATCTTTGCAGAAATGAAAAAAAAACTTGCGGAAACGCACCAACCAACGCACATTGGGGAAATCCGAACCCAAAGGTGGAAAAAATTTATAACTTTTACAATAGAAAGACTAAATACAATATTTAAATCATTAAACATAGGAGATTATGGGGGTCATTTGCACATAAATAAATAAAAAAAAAAACAATAATAAAACCATCTGCCGTTGTTTCTGATTGAAACAAATTACACAAAAGGTTAGTTACACAGTCACTACTGTAGCAACTTCGTGACAGTTAAATTGCATTTTACAAGAAATTATTCGGGAAATAATTTTGTCTTTTTACGGATATTTGGTATTACAATATTCCTATTGCCATCATACACTAGAGAAAAAGTGATCATAACAATGAAAATGCAGTTGATACCAATGTTCAATTCTAGATTCTTTTTTCCAAAATCGATCATTCATTTAACTAGTATAATTTATTGTTATTATGTTTGTTATGTTGCCGCCCTCTACCTTTGCTGATTGCTTGTTGGTTGACATTTATGTCCCTCTTGGTGAATCATACTGTGTTAATATTGTAAACAGTTATTATAGTTACATCTGTTTGACTGAATTTCAAGCATGTTCAAGAGCTTTCTGAAATGCATAACATAAAGAAATTGTTTTCTTGTTTTAAATGTTTTCATAAAAGAGCCCAAGCAAATTCGAATAACAAGAAGATAAACGCTGAGTCATCAGATAGCAAGCATTTTATATCTTAATTTGTTTTCATTTTGGTTGAATAAGCAGGCAACAAAACAAACATGGCATAAATTATACTAATGAAATGGATAACTGAGTATGAACAATATTAAAAATTGAGCGTTTTTAACTAGGGTAAGTGTACCAGTTATGGCCATAGTGGTTCCCTATTTCGCCATACGTGATAACTTGAATGTCTCCACATTTTGAAAAGTTTTGTGTGTTTTAGCATTAAGATATAGGATATATCTTGATGTTAAAACATTTAAAATAATTAAAAATGTGAAAGTTATCGAAATAATGCATATGGCCAAATAGGGAACCACTATGGCTATAACTGGTACACTTTCCCTACTACATCTTCAATAAAAATGTGCCATATTAAAATATATGGAAGACTTTGTTTGTTCACGTTTATGATCACTTTTTCTGTAGTAGGGTGTAGAGCTACTTGGGCACTTCCATGATTCACTTTGGCAGGGGGGATTTTTTCAGTTTAATTGTCTGAAACTTTGCAATAAGAAACGCTTAAATACCAAATACCTGACCAAATATGAGCTTTGTAGCCCACTGCCGAATATTGTAATAACAAACATGCGTAAAAAGACAAATTTATTTCCCGAATAATTTCGTGTAAAATGCAATGTTACTCTCATGAAATTTCTACAGTAATGCTTGTGTAACTAACTTAATCCTGAGTGATTTGTTTCAATCAGAAAAAAACTGCAGATAGTTTCTTAATGGATTCTTTTTTGAGTTTTTATTTGTTTATTTTTTTATTATTATGTGTAAAAGTTCCCCACATAATGAATTTAATTCGGAGATATCCGTTTAATTAATTATGTAACAAATCGTTTTTAGGGGAATTAGGGCAAAAAAAGCCAAAACAAACTATGTGCTCCCACTATCTCCTATCAATGAGTCTAACGGCAATCGATCATTTAGATCTATATCGTGTACCCGAACTATCGCATATCGTTTAAAAATGTTTGGAATTTATGATATAAGAAGGTAAATTATTCACAATATTTTGCATAGAGCATAATTAATGATCACACATTTTCTACAAATTTCACTACAACTTATTTCCGCAAGCTTTATTCATGATTATTTTACTATTTTAGAATGTATTTCAATAAAAAATACGTTGTAAAAGTTGAACACAAAAATTCCTCTTCAAAAATATTTCATAATCCCCTAAATTTCCATCTATTTGTAACTTTCTCTATTAAACATTGTTGAATGGACCATAAATGACGGAGTTCACGGGAAATAATCTCCATAATAAAACAATTTTAACAAAACAACATGAAAATCAAAAATTTCCAAGGAATCGGGGCAAAACGGGATCCATAGCTTATCGCGGGGCCAGTGTTGACCAGACTCATTTCCCCGAAATTCGAATTGTGAAGCCATGAACTGTTATAACTGTGCGTTGTATTCTTGAGATGGAGGGGGAGGTGGTTGGGCTTGAGTGTTGCACATGGGATCCGACAGTTTCGATCTCGGTGGGCCGTAATTCAAGTTTCGGTGAAATGATTCGCACTCACTCACTCACTCATTTCATTTCACCGAAACTTGAATTGTGGCTCTCTGGGATCAAAATTGATCGATTTTGTGTGCAGTACTCAAGCTTAACCATCTGCTTTTCTATCTTAGGAGGATAGAGCATGGCTGTAGTAGTTCGTGGCTTCGTAGTTCGGAAAATGTTGTTTTCGGGGAAATGAGTATGAACAACACTGCGCGGGGCCCAGGTAGCCGTAGCGGTAAACGCACAGCTATTCAGCATGACCAAGCTGAGGGTCGTGGGTTCGAATCCCACCGGTCGAGGATCTTTTCGTAATGGAAATTTTCTTGACTTCCCTGGGCATAGAGTATCTTCGTACCTGCCACACGATATACGCATGCAAAAATGGTCATTGGCACAGCAAGCTCTCAGTTAATAACTGTGGAAGTGCTCATAAGAACACTAAGCTGAGAAGCAGGCTCTGTCCCAGTGGGGACGTAATGCCAGAAAGAAGAAGAAGAAGCTTATCCCAGAGCGGTACCACGTTTATAAAACCATCACCAACCGATTCCTGAGAAAATTTCCTTTCGAACGAGCTATAAAACTTATTTTTAGTCTTTCTATTGTGAAAGTTATCAATTTTTCCACCTTTGGGTTCGGATTTCCCCAATGTAAAACGTGTGGAAAAGTTTCACAAACCGGATCACTAAGAAAACACAAAGGGTTAATCCGTCTCGGCCTGATTAAAAGCCAAAAAAATGAAACTTTCACCACTCAGCGAATACTTTAGGGATTTCAATAATGTTTTCTTCTTCTTCTTTCTGGCGTTACGTCCCAACTGGGACAAAGCCTGCTTCTCAGATTAGTGTTCTTATGAGCATTTCCACAGTTTTTAACTGAGAGCTTTCTTTGCCGATTGACCATTTTTGCATGTGTATAATCGTGTGGCAGGTACGAAGATACCCTATGCCCTGGGAATCGAGAAAATTTCCTTTACGAAAAGATCCTCGATCAGCGGGATTCGAACCCACGACCCTCAGCATGGTCATGCTGAATAGCTGCGCGTTTACCGCTACGGCTATGTGGGCCCCATCAATGTTTTGTCAGTATATAAAAGAAGGTATCGACCGTGATTGTTTTATTTTATTTTGTTTTACGGCTATAGCGGTCATGCGACTCAAAGCTAAAGGGAGTCTATAGAAGCAAATGATGGAAACGAATAGGTGCATAGGCGTCGCAAGGGAGCGACAAGATTGAAAATTTTTAATTAGGTGGTGAAAATTGAGCAAGCCATTTTTTTGTCAGTATACTCTTACACATATCGAGTTTCTTAGACTGATCTGAGGAACTAGTGAATGTTCCGGTGGGTAACTGGGTCCAGTCGGGTAAAAAGTTATCTTCATTTATTTGCAATGAAAATCATCTTAATTTGCATGAATCATTGAAATCCGATTTTGGACATTATGAATTAAACTCTACACCACTTAGCATGTATCGCATGTGGCCACCCGGATTTAATGGCCGGAAGAACCAGCATTGTTGGATACTAAATCGTTTCAAACCTTCAGAAATATAGGATATAACAACATCATTGTTCTCAAAAAACGTTCCCATAAGCTTGATTTAGATATTTGGAGAAGAAATGACAACTATAGTAAAATTTGGGTGTCCCATGGCATCCTAAAAATGGCCATTTTTAGGGTCAATCTAATGCAGGTAATTTTTCGTCGTATCATCCATGTTTTCTCATATACTTTGCTATGCAAACAAATATTAACACACTTTGTTAGTACATGTTTTAGAAAAATAAAAACATAACAGTATCTATATAAACTTTCAAACCAAATAGCAACTGCAAAACATGAATTGTGTTCAATTTTCTATTTTTCGCTGATCAATAGAAGCAAAATGAGTAATATGTACGGTTGTGTTCATTATATGCAGTAATGTACCAGAAAAATATAAACATTTGAATGAGAAGACAAACCTACAACTAGCGCTATTTAATGCCTACTTTTTCCATATGGAATAGTTTCACTTACACAAGAAACCAACCAGATGACTGGTTGCAACTTACAGACATTCTCAGTGTATAGGTAGTGGCGCCAGTCACGTCAGAACACAACAGACGAGGAACATACAACAGATTCAACTGATCAAACACTAGGGGAAAAGCACCCATTTTCGACCAAGCACTAATTTTCGACCCATTCATACGATTTTGAAGTAGGTAATGAAAAACCGAAAATTGGCACAGATTTCTTATAGGTCGAAAATTAGTGCTTGTCCCCTACTGACGCAATTATTTTTTTATCACCCGCACAAAGCTAACCGAACACAATTGATCTGGATTCCGTCCCACAAAAGAGCATGCAGCAGATTCAACGGATCCTGGCGCTTTTTTTAACGTATATCACTACAATGTTTAAAGTGTCTATACATCTTATTTTCTCCTGGAATTTCATCAGAAATCAATTCAGGTATTTCTCAAAAGTTCCCTTCAGTTATTAAGCTATCGGCACACGCTTTGACAAATGTGCCAGTATTTGGCTAGACATGTCAAACATTGGTTCAATCCAATTGAGATCCATTGATATTTTTCACAAAATCATTTATAAATATCTTTTCTTATATCTCAACAGTTTGATAAAGAAAATTACTGTAATGAATCTGCTTTTTTCACGGAAATAATGTGTTTTGATTTACCGAACTGACGGTAAAAGTCACTGGAAACCGTATAATGTATAAATCATGCAGAATTGACTAGAGAAATTACTCGAGAAATGTTTTGACGGACTATTCTATTGGTGACATCCTAGAAGAGTTCTTAATGAATTTTCTTAAATAAATTCCTAATGACGAAATTTATTAAGCAATTCCTGTACACGATTTTTTGAGAAATCGCTATTAAGATGGTGAGAAAAACTGAAGGAATCGGCGTAGAAACTCTTGGAGGAACTTTTGTTGAATTTCCCGGAAAAATCCTTAAACAGATTTCTTCAAAACAATCTCGAATAAACCTTTTTAAATTTTCTTGGAACAATTTCGATACAAAGGAGGAGGAGGAAATCCTGGAATAATATATGGGAAATTTATTCGAATACTTCTTGTTAAAACTACTAAAATACGTAGCGTTGAAATGCTGAAGAATTTCTTAGAAAGTTCACCCGATTTTTTTATCGTTATTAACCAGATTTTTAGCCCTGGACTAATTCATCTCGCGACCAACGGTTTTTTATTCCCTTCCGAAGCAGGTCGTCACTATAACCTTTAAGTCATATTTGACTATCTAGGATGATATTTGATTCCAGGTCCTCGGAGCGGGAGGCGTGTGTTCTAACCACTACACCAAGGCCGTGTCATTGAAAAATTGCTGTGGAAACTTCTTGAGGAATTCTTGAGAGAATTGGTGAAAAAATCCTAGAAGACACATTCAGCACATGTGTAAGAAGTGTTGCTGAAGAGATCCTTGGAAGGGGTCCTGAAAGTATTTTTAAATAAACCGCTGGAGAAGAACTCTTGAAACATTTCCTAGTGTAAATTCCTGAAGAACCTGTGCAATAGTTACGTGAGTAGCTCTAAACATATCTCTGGAGTCTCTATAATTGTGCACCCGGTTCCATTCACAAGAGAAAAGGATAAAAGTGACATAAGATGCAATTTTGGCGAAAAAAGGATTTTAAAAGCCCTCCATCAAAAATAAAGACATTTTAGAGACTTGCATTGAAATAGAGAATAGGGAAAGTGTATCTATAGTGATTCCCTATTCGACGATATGTGTTTTCTCGAAAACTTTCACATCTTGAATATTTTTGAATGTTTTAACATCAAGATTTATTTGATATCACACTACTTAAACACACAGAATGATTAAAAATTTGAAAATAATCAAATTATCGTAGGGAACTTTTAAGTCCATTACTGGTACATCTACCCTATGTCTCAACAAGAGATCTGCTAACAGTCTTACAATACTGAAGAGATTCTTGCAAAAAAAAATCGACCCGTAATATCTCATTGCATATTTCCTTTAAACTACGGAAATCCAGTGGTTTCGTCATCATTCGACTATAATCAGCAACCAAAAGTGAAACGCAACATTCAGATCAATGTTTTATCAAAACGATTCAATATATACATTTTGATAGTTGGTTCGGTCTTTCAGCTTCTCCCTGATAAAATTTCCGAATCTGAACAACAGCTTAAAATTCGGCTGATTTGATAATGCCAATGGTAGAACAGCAGATTCACACGCAGGAAAGGCTGCCGGCAATACTCGCACTGACACCTGGAAACTACTATACCTGGAATCTGGAGCGTACAGGGTATTCGTAAATTATCCGAACAACAAAATATGGAAAACGTTATCTCACGTTGAAAACAATAAAGAAAAATCGATGTCCATGTATCTTTTTTAAAACATTTATATGTTAACACACAATATAATTTTAAACAATTTCGAAATTATTGCTTCGTACTGGGATGAACAAATTATTGAAAAGACATTTGGTTCATCCATAGATCCGGGGAAGTGTGTATTGAATAAACATTCTAAAACTTTGTCATCAGAAGAAGTAAAGTCACCATTGGGTAAGCAAATTTCATTCACATGGAAATCTGACTTTACTCAAACTGGAAACATTTGTACAAAGCTTTTTCCAGCCGGATCGTTCAGCAGAACGAAGAGCCTTCTTGTAAGCCTTGCGAGCCAACTTGAACGAGTCTGATCCAGCTGAACGGCGTCTGTTCCAACTCCTTCTACATTGTTTCCTGAGTCTAGTCAAATCGGAATTCCACCATGGAGTTTCTCTTGTAGTCTTCACAGACCGCAGAGGACATGCTTCTTCAAAAGCTTCCATAATGTAGGATGTTGTAGTATCGACGGCATCATCCAAATCACTTGGATTTTCAATGGACGGAGAATATCCATGAAATTTGTTCGCAACCAATTCAGTGTAGAATTCTCAGTTTGTTGATCGGAGATTCCTGAAAGGCGAAGTATGCGCAGTTACATTTGAATGTTCAAAGAAGATGTAGCGATGATCAGATAATGATTCCTCATCTGATACATGACAATTCGTCAACTCGTGACTGATTCTATTTCGAGCATATCTAACACTTCTTCTCTATTAAATACCATGAAGGTAGGTCGATTGCCTATGTTAAGTAATCCAAGATCTGTACTACTTAAGTATTCCATCATACTGGAGCCTCTAAAATTGATATCTGAGCTGCACCAGATGATGTGATGAGCATTGGCATCACTGCCCACAATCAGCGGAAGGCCTTATGTTACGCAGTGTACGACAACTCGTTTGAAGTCATCCGTTGGGGATGGTTCATCATGTGGTAAATATACCGAACAATAGACGTATTTCCTGTCGAGGTCACCAACAGAAACATCAATTGTGACATACATACATCTCTGGTAGTTAACTCAGAAGTGAGTCGTTGCTTGCTTTATTAACGAGTACGCATGCGCGGGGCATGGCGCGCGAGTTTGCCATTTCAAGTTTGCTGAAAGTAGCAACAACTGGGTCCACAAGGTTACCTACATAGAAGTTCCCTCTACGAAAGTAGGGTTCTTGAACTAGCGCCACTTGGGCTGTTCCATTTTGCATGATTCTGCAAAGATTGATTGTTGCTGTTTTGTTACGCTGAAGATTGTTCTGAGCTAATCTAACCGTAGCAACTACCCAAAATAGGCAAGATTAAGCTTTTTGCAATCAGTGCGCATCGTACCTTCGTGCTGTTCGTACACGAATTCTCTCTGCTCTTGAAAGTTTTCTTAAAAACTACCTAAAGCAATAAAACAGTAGTATTCAGTGCTACAAAAACAGTGCTTTTCAGTGCTAAAATTAAAAACGGTACTTTTCAGTGCTACTAAAACAGTACTTTTCGGTACTATTTTTTCTACTATTTATCCCTTTACGATCCTTGTTTGGACCCGTGCCTCCGATTTTTCGTTAGAGTCGTTGGCGAAAACTAGCGGTGGTAATCCTTCTTGGACACCGTCTTGGGAAAATAACTATTAGGAGGTCACGTCTTTCTCGTTTATTCACTAAACATGGTTGCAACTACAAACAAAAGGAAGGGTGAATCTCTGAATTCACAACTTCCTTCCAAAAATGTGGGATTTAAAACTGTCACTAAACGTGGCAAGAATGGTAGGGAGGACGTTTCTCCGGAATGCGAACTTTCTTCCAAGGGTGAAATGAATAATTGTATCGGAATGAGCAATCAGTTCGATGCTCTAGACAAATTTTCCAAACACCAAATTGAAACAGCCTCTAGCCCAGGCTCTTTGATTCAAGTCAGGAAGCAAAGAGTGCCGACTATCGTGGTCAGTTGTTCCGAATTTGGGGATTTAGGCAGGAGATCTTGAACTCCATTAGGGGAATCAAGGTTTCCTCCCAAATCGGAAAAATAGGAGACTGTCGCGTTTTGCCGGAAACTCTTAAAGATCGCGAACTTTTTCTCAAACATCTTGATGAGAAGAAGCACAAATTTCTTACTTATGATCACAAAACTGAACGTTTGTTCATAGTCGTCTTGAAAGGTCTCTCAACTGACTATAAATCACCTGAAGAGATCAAAAATGGAATAAATGATTTACTTGGATTTTCCCCAGTCCAAGTAATCATTATGAAAAAGAGAACCCAATCTGGCATTGCACAATGGTCGGGCTCCATATAAAGGAGCGGCCAAAGCTACCCAAACACTTTTTTGAGATTTTTATGGTTTTATCATTTTAAAATATACCTCATGTATAATATTATTATGATTCATAATTGAAATTTAACTAAAATTTAAATTTCTTTGACTTTTATGACGTCAAACTGACTGAAGTCAAAAAATTGAAAAATGTAACAGTAAAATAAAGTACAAAATGCATATTTAAGTAATGCAATATTTTCCCAAAGTTACGCGCTATCTGAAAGCTTATGGTTCAACACTTGTATCGAGCATGAAGATGGGAAAAAATATTTGGTTGAAGCTTTAATACTGTTCAATATCACACTTTAGTAATATTGATGATTTTGAACATGAAAAACAACTCTTGTCGCGTCATGTCGCCGCCATTTCGAATATTGCACTTTAAAATGCATCCTTAGATCTTACAAAAAACGTTTACATTTTTTGCAGAAATTTGCTGATTTGCAAATTGGAGCTTTTTGAATAATTCAATATTTTCATACATTTTGACGATATTTTTCATACAAAGTTGATATAAAATATATTTAACTACTCTTCATACATATTTTGATCAAATTCGTTAAAATACAAACAAAATTTGTGCGTTCAGCCAAATTTTATTGCATTTCTAATAAAAAAAAAGTTACGTAATATGTGAATAACACCTTCTGAAACAATAAAAACGACAAATAACATATTCAGATTACATATTTCATCGATTAAGGTGATAAAACGAGTTTTGGCCAAACTTCGTTTTTTTCCGACCATTGTGCATTGTTCGGAAAAGGCTTTCTCGAGAATATTATTTAGTTCACTTTAACAAAAAAAGAACAGTTCTTTTATTTACTAAACAATACTAAAGCTTTAGAAAAAGCAAAACTTATGTTCGATGTCCGTGTGAAACGTATTTGAAACCTGGATTTAAACTTAAAAGATATCTTAACTATTTTGTTTATCGTAATGATCGACTTAATGGAGCATGTGGGGGAGTTGCAATCATCAACTAATTTCGTCATTTGCCACTAAAGGTTTTGTAACTTTAGGTGTTTCTGTTGAAACACAGCTTGGTAAATATACTTTCATAGCTGCCTATTTGCCTTTTCAATGCTTTGGGCAGCAAGTTAATTTGTTCCAATCTGACTTGCGAAAATTGACTCACAATAAGTCAAATGTTTTTGTCATTGGTGACTTTAATGCCAAACATCGGTAATGGAATAATTCTCAAAGTAATTCCAACGGCAGAATTTTATTTGATGAGTGTTCTTCAGGATATTTCTCAATTCAATAACCTGATAGCCCTATATGTTTTTCCTCTTCAAGAAATCCATCTACGATTGATTTGGTCTTAACCGACTCTAGTCATCTTTGTAGTCAACTGATTACTCATGCTTATTTTGATTCTGATCATGTCCCTGTTACATTTCAAATATCCCATGAAGCGATTCTCAATCCTATCAGCTCCACTTTCAATTATTTTCGAGCCGTCTGGAATATATATGAAACGTATATTGACTCTAATCATGATGTTAACAATTCTTTACAAACAAAACTTGATATTGACAATGCTCTTGAAACTTTAACAAATTCCATTGCTGAAGTCAGGAGCATGGCAATTCCAAAATGTGAAGTAAAATTTTAAACCGTGATTATAGACGATGATCTTAAACTCTTGATCCGCCTTACAAACATGAGAAGAAGGCAATTTCAACGCACTAGCGATCCTGCTATGAAAATTATATGGCAGGATTTGCAGAAAGAAATCAAGAAACGTTTTGCACAATTACGAAACAAAAATTTTAAAAATAAGAGTTCTCAATTGAACCCTAAAATTTTGAAAAAAACCTTAGAAGCCAGTTAACAGTTAACAGTTTCAAAATTGATTGTCTTGTTCGAACTTTTGTCCCACCGGTGGGGCAAGAGTTCGAATCTAGTGTGGGGCAAAAGTTCGCTGGCTAATATACAAAATATCGATCCTCTTATGACAGGCATACTTTACACCATCCGTAAACTTAAGTTTAATGAAAAATACACACTAAATTTTCATCAAAAAGTTGCCCAAAACCGGGTTAATTGTAATATACTCAAAAATAGCAGTTTTTCGCAAAACTAAGTGGAAATGTAAAATTTTGGTGACAGTTTTCACACGATCAGACAAATTTAACTAAATTTGATGATAATATGTAGATTTTAGGCAATTTGTAAATTTTTCCGTTATTTTATACATGGGTCGAACTTTTGCCCCGCTGATTCGAACTTTTGCCCCACTATGGGCCAAAAATTGTTTTCAAGCATTTATGCAAAAACTAATACACCTCCAAGCAACCTTATGATAGGCCTTGAAACGCCCTTACATAAAATATTGAAAAATATTTTATCTTCAATTGGTTTCATGCAACGAAAGTTTGACCAAAAATTACAATATTCACGTCGAAAAACAATAAATAGCCATAACTTTTCCAAATATCAATCGATTTTTATGATAATTATATTGAAAGTCTCTTACTTGAATAGCATTCGAACCACCATGACATTTATAAGATTTGTTTCGAATTGAGCTAGAAATCTTAAAAAGAAACTCTTACTCCACTCGATCTTTTGCCCCACTTTACTCTACCGGCATTGATAGAGGAAAACAAATTATTACTAACTAATTGCGAAAAAGCTCAAAAACTTGCTATCCAATTTGAAAGCGCGCTCAATTTTAATATAGGACTTACTAGCCCAATTGAAAATCAAGTTACTCAGGATTTCGAAAATATTCTCAATCAAGAAAACGTGCCTGGGAGACTGATTTGGAAGAAGTGAGAACTATTATTAAAAAAATCAAAAATCATTTTTAGTTGATATATTTATTAAATGTTTTCAATTACCATATTTTCCTGACAAATGAAAAAATGCTAAGCTTGTACCAATTTTAAAACCAGACAAAAATCCTGCGGAAGCTTCTATATCGTCAATCAGTTTGCTTTCCTCCATCAGTAAACTTTTTGAAAAGGTCATTTTGAACAGAATGATGGCCCACATCAACGAAAATTCAATTTTTGCCAATGAACAGTTCAGATTTCGCCATGGACATTCGACCACTCATCAACTTTCACGTGTTACAAATTTCATCCGTTCCAACAAATCTGAAGGCTATTCTACTGGTCTTGCTCTTCTAGACATAGAAAATGCATTCGACAGTGTTTGGCATAAAGGTTAGATCGTAAAATTAAAAAACTTTAATTTTCCAACATACATTGTTAGAATAATTCAAAGTTATCTGTCAAATCGTACACTTCAGGTTAATTATCAGAACTCCAGATCTGAAAGACTTCCTGTAAGAGCTGGTGTTCCCCAAGGCAGCATTTTGGGACCAATATTATACAATATTTTCACATCTGACTTACCTGAGTTACCTCAGGGATGTCAAAAATCTTTGTTTGCGGATGACACAGGCCTCTCCGCCAAAGGACGTAGCCTGCGTGTCATCTGTAGTCGATTGCAAAAAAGTTTGGATATTTTTTCTTCATACTTGCAAAAATGGGAGATTTCTCCTAATGCTTCCAAAACTCAACTAATAATATTCCCACATAAACCAAAAGCTCTTTATTTGAAACCTTCAAGTAGACATGTTGTCACGTTGAGAGGGGTTCCAATAAATTGGTCAGATGAAGTTAAGTATCTAGGGCTCATGCTAGATAAGAATTTAACTTTCAAAAATCACATTGAGGGCATTCAAGCCAAATGTAACAAATATGTAAAATGTCTCTATCCCCTTATTAATAGAAAATCAAAACTTTGTCTTAAGAACAAGCTTTTGATATTCAAACAAATTTTCAGGCCAGCCATGTTGTATGCTGTACCAATATGGACTAGCTGTTGTAATACCAGGAAGAAAGCTCTGCAGAGAATTCAAAATAAAATTCTGAAAATGATTCTGAGGCTTCCTCCCTGGTATAGTACCAATGAGTTACATAGAATATCCAATGTTGAAATATTTGAACAAATGTCAAATAAATCATTAATAATTTCAGGCAAAAATCGTTACAATCTTTTATTGCCACGATTAATGCGTTATATGTTTAGGTTAAGTTAGGTTAAGTAAATTCAAAGTTTTTTTTTCTCTTATAAGCAGGTGAAATCAACTCACCTGTAAAAAATCTGAACTGCATTAGGATGATAGTGTTGTCTAATAACACAGAACACCTAGATATAAGAAATGAATGTAATGTTTGGAATGATACTAATAAAGAAATTTAAAAAAAAGCTTTTTGCAATCTTAGCACCAGCAGCGAAAAAAAAACAGATCGGTATCTATTCAAAATCGCCAAAGGCGAAAAATTATAGGATACACTGTGTAAAACGCATAATGCGGAACCATAAATTATCACCTTTATTTAAATTTAATAGTAACATATTCATAATCCCACCCTTACTCGGCCTCAGACTAGAGACTGAAAAAGAGCAGCCGATTATCTCGGAGAAACACAAGGTGCTCCGGGTAGCACAGAAAGGACAAAATACTGCAGAGGGCGCCCTGGTACTCCACTGGCTCTGTTAGTAGTTTGGTTTTATTTAGCCCCCTCCTAACCATTCATTCCTAGGCACGGTACGCATCACACCTTAAATTAGGGGTCACCTGTGAGGTGGACTTTTACCACCGGAACCGACACTACGCGGTTATCTAGGCTTCTAGAGAAAAGGAAGTAAATATTGTTGATTAACCCCTGAGGGGCCAAAACAACCATCAACCTCTTTTTTTTGCGACACTACATAGGTATAGATTTCACAAAACGTTAAGAGCTGAGCAATGTACAGCCACCCACGATTTGTACAGTTGTCAATGCTATGCGATGCTAATAAAATTGAGCATATTTGTTATTACATGTCAAAATTTCGCGCCGATCAGTCAACAAAGTTACAATATGCCAAAGTTGAAGATTTACTATTATTAAGTGTGTGCGGAAATAATTTATTCTCCAATTGTTTTCTTTAATAATATAAATATTACAAATAGATATTTTGAAATTTCAATTGTTTCCTGATACGAAATAAGGCAACTTACTGGTAGTTTGGATGGGTGCATACGACGGTGGCGGCTTTATCCAGGATCCATCCGGTCTGCGCATATGTCTCCGGTCGGACGAGAATTCCGCTAGATATTTTTCGGCAGGTATTACTCTAAAGAACCTAATTCGACAGAACGAAAAACGAGAGGAAAGACATTGCCAGAAAAATTGAATTACCTTTGCCGTCGCGCATTTCGGAAGTTCAACGAAGTGGCAAGCGAAATCGAATTACCTATGATGCTCGGGCGTCACCGCATAGTCCGAGCGGAACGTTTCCGTAACGTACTTGTGGAAATAGGTCGGAAAGGGTAACGTGGTGTCCATGTCGAACACCAGACACCGGTTCGGCGATGGATTGTGCATGAAGAACACGTGGTAGTCCCATATCACCAGCTTCTCGTCACCGCGACCGGCTTTCTGTCTCCACAGGGGCACCGTTCTCCTCTCGTTCGACACGAACACGGCGTAGCATTTCGACAGCTCAGCCGGATGTGTCTTCTTCACCTGCTCACACAGTTTCCACACATTTTCCTCGCTGAAAAAAAAGAGAATGGAAAAAAGGGAAGTGAGTGATAAATCTAGAACGGAGACGACTAATTAGAAATACCTAATATTAATCTTGTAAAGGGTACGGTTCACCGGTTTTCATGTTTTATCTTGGATGTAAATCACGTTAACTGTAAAAACGGCTCCTTTTACAAATAGGCCATTCAAAATGGTTTTCAAAGTTTCTATTGTTGATTGAAGTCCAAGATAAAGCTCAAAATGTCACGTTTGGTTGATAAGCTTTCCCTTTTATGATTTACAGTGTCTCATCATACACTGTAAATCTTAAACTCTTTCTGCTGCAGTGATCTTATTGTTTTGTCCGTAACTGTATCTAAAAGTGACGGTTGAGGCGCAAACATTTTTGTTTTGCTATATATGTCATTGGGACCAATTTTAAACGCGAACAGTTTTAAACTATCGATTCATCAATTTAAGTAAAGTTCCTATCGAATGGTATGTAAACTCTATCGAACGCGGTAAACAGCATCAACTCGTCTGTTTGGCAATCCCTGAACATCGTGGAAAGCCAACGTAAATTATGAAAGTTCCCATTTTATCCCATTCCACCGCAAACCGATCCGTCTTCCGGTGATAGATTACGCTATCCCGTTAGGCTCCGATGTCTGTTTGCACTATAGTGGCCACCGTTTACATTTCGCAATCGGCGATTTACTCTTTCACTATCGTCGTCGCGTCGTTTACCGTGCAGCCGGACGGAGAATCACTGAAGCCAGGCAGTGTTGATAAATGTTTAAGCCGTAATCAGCTGTAATCCATAATTAAACCCGACTGTGCGCTTCGTCGTCTGCTTCAATGATCATTGGTGTGAGCAGCCTTTTCGAAGAACTGTTGAAATGTATGTTGGTATCAGATTGATGTGCGATGGCGAAAGAGATGTCACAAACAACAATAATTTGGAGTTATGTTGGAGGATTATGTTTGATTGATACACAACCAAAAAATATATCATAATTGGTGAATGTAATTTTTAACTGTTTCGTTACGTTTTCTACAATGTTTCAATAACAATATAAACAAATTTGTTCGAGAAATTTCAAACACATAAACCCCCTTTTCAACCAGCAACCTAGAATTCATATTGTGTGGCAAAACGCTGAAATTGACAATTATGAATCCCCCTCTCTTCAGCTCATTCCTTTCTTGAACGCTTTATGTACGACAAATGACACATCTTTGTATGAGCTATAAAGCTTGAGTGTACTTCCTCCATTCCTCTAGAGCGTAGGTAATTTAAAGCTGGTTCCTGTGGGATAAAGCTCAATAAAGACCAACATTCAGTACAATTCTTTCCTTCGTGTATGCACACCAATTCTTACCAAAAAATCTCTCGTCTTCTTTCATTTATTCACTAAACATGGTTGCAACCACAAACAAACAAACAAACGAAAGGGTGAATCTCTCAATTTACAACTTCCTTCCAAAAAAGTGGGATTGAAAATGTCACTAAACCTAGCAAAAATGGAAGAAAGGACGTTTCTCCAGAATGCGCGCTTTCTTCCAAGAGTAAAATGGTTAATGTTGATAATTGCATCAAAATGAGCAATTAATTCGAAGCTCTAGACAAATTTTCCGAACACCAGATCGAAGCAACATCTAGCCCAGATTCTTTGATTCAAGTGAGGAAACAAAGAGTGCCGCCAATCGTTGACAAATGTTCCGAACTTGGAGGACATAGGCAGAAGATCTTGAACTCCATTAGGGGAATCAAGGCTTCCTTCCAAATTGTAAAGAATAGAGACTGTCGCATTTTGTCGGATACTGCTGAAGATCGCGAACTTCTTCTAAACATCTTAAAGAAAAGAAGTATATTGTTTTGGGATAGCCCTTCGCGTAAGCGAGTCGTCGAGGCTCATGCCAGATAGATGAACGGTAATGTTTTTCGTTTCCGGAATTCCCCTGGTAAGGTATCGAAAGTTCAATTAACGATCGCTTGATTAAGAATCATACCCATCAGGTGGATTTAATCATGCTCATTCACAAACTAATTTTGTTTCGTCGAGTCAAGAAAAATCCTGTGCCGATATTGTAGCAGATAATTTGAACTCCTCCCTTTTTCACACTACTTTTAACCGTTCTGATTGTTTCAAACCAAATGGAAAACTGCCGCCACAGGAAACTTCTATTCCGCCTCTTCGTCTACCGAAAATTCTAACGGAAAATCATCAGATAATGTACCCACTTCAAGTAACATGTCTCCCTCTGATTTTAATTTTATAACTGAACAATTGAATCAAATGATTAATGCAATGTTCAAAACCACCACAATGACTGAAGCAGTCCAAGTTGGTGTAAAATTTACTAATCAAATTGTTATTGGACTACGTTTCTCTAGTGGATCCAAATAATAATTTAAATATTTTAAATTTAAATGCTCATTCTTTGAATGGCAAAGAAGACGAGCTGTTTAACTTTCTTAC
Source organism: Aedes aegypti (assembly GCF_002204515.2). Taxonomy (NCBI): domain Eukaryota; kingdom Metazoa; phylum Arthropoda; class Insecta; order Diptera; family Culicidae; genus Aedes; species Aedes aegypti. Next base: position 149,730,798 of record NC_035108.1, read on the forward strand.
AGCTAATAACGCAGTTATTACTGAAACGTATTTGAAACCTGGATCTAAATTCAAAAGAGATCCTAACTTGTTTGTATATCGTAATGATCGACTTGTGCCCCAGGGAGTTGCAATCATCATTCATCAACTGTTTTCATCATTTGAAACTAAAGTTTTTGAAACTTTAGGTGTTTCGGTTGAAACACAGCTTGGTAAATATACTTTCATAGCTGCCTGTTTGCCTTTTCAATGCTCTGGACAGCAAGTTAATTTGCTCCAAACTGACATGCGAAAATTGACTCGCAATAAGTCAATTTTTTTGTCATTGGTGACTTCAATGCCAAACATCGGTCATGGAATAATTCTCAAAGTAATTCCAACGGCAGAATTTTATTTAATGAGTGCTCTTCAGGATAATTCTCAATTCAATACCCTGATAGCCCTACGTGTTTTTCCTCTTCTAGACACCCATCAACGATTAATTTGGTCTTAATCGACTTTAATCATCTTTGTAGCCAACTGATTACTCATGCTGATTTTGGTTCTGATCATGTCCCTGTTACATTTCAAATATCCCATGAAGCGATTCTCAATCCTATCAGCTCCACTTTCAATTATTTTCGAGCCGACTGGAATATATATAAAACATATATTGACTCTAATCTTGATGTTAACATTTCTTTAGAAACTAAACTTGATATTGACAATGCTCTTCAAACTTCTACAAATTCCATTGTTGAAGTCAGGGGCATTACAATACCAAAATTAGAATCCGTGATTATAGACGATGACCTTAAACTCTTGATCCGTCTTAAAAACGTGAGGAGAAGGCAATTTCAACGCACTCGCGATCCTGCTATGAAAATTATATGGCAGGATTTGCAGGAAGAAATTAAACGACGATTTTCTCAATTAAGAAACAGCAATTTTGAAAAAAAAATTCTCAATTGGACCCTGGCTCTAAGCTCTTTTGGAAATTATCTAAAATTTTGAAAAAAGCTCAGAAGCCAATACCGGCATTGAAAGAGGAAAACAAATTATGACTTATTAATTGCGAAAAAGCTTAAAAACTTGCTATGCATTTTGGAAACGCGTACAATTTTAACTAAGGACTTACTAGTTCAATGGAAAATCAAGTTACTCAGGACTTCGAAAATATTCTCAATCAAGAGAACGTTTTCGAAAATTCCTGGGAGACTGATTTGGAATAAGTGAGAATTATTATTTTAAAAAATCAAAAATATGAAAGCTCCTGACGATGATGGAATTTTCTACATCCTCATCAAGAAACTTTCAGAAAGAAGCTTATCATTCTTAGTTGATATATTTAACAAATGTTTTCAATTATCATGTTTTCCTGACAAATGGAAAAATGCTAAGGTTGTTCCAATTTTGAAACCAAACAAAAATCCTGCAGAAGCTTCTAGCTATCGTCCAATCAGTTTGCTTTCCTCCATCAGTAAACTTAAGTAAGTTCATTTTGAACAGAATGATGGTCCATATCAATGAAAATTCAATTTTTGCCAATGAACAGTTCGGATTCCGCCATGGACATTCGACCACTCATCAACTTTTACGTGTAACAAATTTGATACGTTCCAACAAATCTGAAGGCTATTCTAGACATAGAAAAAGCATTCGAGTGTTTGTTTGATCGTAAAATTAAAAAAACTTTAATTTTCCAACATACATTGTTAGAATAATTAAAAGTTATCTGTCAAATCGTACACTTCAGGACTATCAGAACTCCAGGTCTGAAAGACTTCCTGTACCTTCCTGTACTAGACTAGTGTACCTCAAGGCAGCATTTTGGGACGAACATCATACAGTATTTTTACATCTGATTTACCTGAGTTACTTTAAGTTGATGCACTATAGTGAACGAAGAGTTTTCTTTGAGTTTATCTATAATTCTATCTATCTATATAGAGTTTTGTATATGTATTGAAAAGAAGAGTAGATTTTGTCTTTTGGGAAGAGGAACACGCTTTACCTTAAAACCCAAGAACTTTTCCCTGCTCCAAACAAATAAATAAACTTTGTGAAAAAAAAAGTTCAGCTTAGAGAAAAATACAGACCCTTAATATTAGCTAATGAAGTGTGAGAAGCAATTAAGCAAACCAAAGTTATCTGAGTACGACAAAAAATAGAACAATGTTTAAAATAAAAACAAACATCGTGAATGTTGTAATCAAATATAGAAGAACGGGATACATCAAGTTGAATACAGCCTTCATAGAAAGTCAACCGGCATCATCCACCGGATGCAAACATGCTGTCTAAACAAGATGTCAAATTCAGGTTCGGTTTCAGAAACAGCTCCTTCCAGAACAGCATCACGAAGAGACAACCATTGGCATGTGCCTTTGCCGGAATACTTTTTAAACTTTTCCATTCCGTTCATCAGTTACTGTCTGGCACGACGGCTATCTAACGGCAAACTCAATCATGAAAGAAAAGCATAAAATTTGAAAAGTAATATTATGTGAACGAACGTTTTCCCTCGTCAACGAAGGCAGAAGATAACCAACGACGATGTTCCTTATGAAATGATGAAAAGTACCTGTCGTCCTCATATCCTTCTAATCCCAATCAACATTGAAACCCGGGTCATCAATCTTTGCTAGATCAATATGATTTACTCCATTTCGATATGTTATCAATGAGTCGCATCGCAATTAATTTATCGACAGCGAGTGATTTCAGTTCGCCGCAAAATCGAATTTCGAGGTGTGTTGTCAAACAATGCCATAAATTATCTAAAACTAATTACACTCCATACGTTATATTCACCGCCGAAGGAGCTCATAATTTAATGAACGCCACTTTAGTCAATTTGAAACGACTTCTACAGCATAGGCGGCATTCATGTATGTACGACCCCAATTTAACACCATTCTGAATTGAGATATTAGACTGGTTAAAAAGGAACTCTTTTTCTGAAGTCCGATACTTCTCCAATATGATAAATACGGCGTTGAAACTTTCAGTGCCTAAGTATTGTGGTAGTGCGACTAAAAACTCCTATAAAACTTTTTCATTACTAGCATAGGACCACGGGTCGGTCTACTGCCATAAACGGAGAGGACAATCAGTATTTTAACTGTATACGTGTTATGTTGTGGTGACGCGGAAAAGAGCAGCTGCTACGGGGGATGTTCGCATAGAGGGCGGTACTAAATGGGGCTTATTGGTTGGCGCTCGCTCGTAAAGTTTAACCATGAAACATATAAATATTAATTATAATTAAAATGAATGGAATCATCGGGCAATGTAGGTAGAAGCAACGCGGGCCGTCAATGGAATGCACTGTATATCCAAGAACAACGGGGTCCGAGAATTTTAAGCATTACTAAGAACTAAATATGCATTATCAGTGATATTTATATAATGGCCTAGAAGCATTTGATTCATACTAATCAACGAGGTTTTTATGATTTCTATGAATGAGCAGACTAAGAGAGAAACCAATATCATTATCCATATCTAAGGACTGTTAATTTCATAAAGTGAACACTTTGTTAATGCAATATCTTTTTAATTTATCAATGAAATATCAATCGGGTTTCAATACATCGTTCGACTAATATTGTACAATATCGGGTAAATAAAAAATCTACCAAAATAATTAAAGTAGATACTAATACGTCACAACGTTTCGCACAGACGATTTTTGGAGGTTATCAAAAACAATGATTATTAGAAATTGGCTGGAAAAAACGACAATCTATATTTTTTCAGAAACCAGTTGAAAAATATTAAGTTATTTTTGGAGCAAAAATTTTCCAGATATCATAAAATGGAAGTACTTATATAATATTAAAATGAAAATAACTTATGCCTTCATAGAGTTGTCTATTTAGTCCTCACGACACATTTGAAGCACAAGAGAAAAACAAATGTTTTATTTCCAGAAGACCTCCCAAAGCACAATGACAATCATCAAAGTTGAGAACACTGCTGTAATGAAATCGAAGTTATTTTCCATGTATTATTTTCATAATATGTTTTTATGAGATGACCTATCAAAATATTTGGAGAAAAACGCTAAATATGTGTACAAGGTTTTAAAAGTATAAGATTTTTTAACAAAACGACCAAAAGGATAAAAACCTTACACCTAAGAATGCGGTTAAAACTCACTATGTTATACATATATAGTTTCTTTAGTAATCCAAACCAATTTTAACACGTTTTTTCCTTTAATTATTTACTGCGAGTAAGTGGATGGTGTATTAGCAAATTTGGCCATAAGGGATAAATCACTAGAGTAACCTTGTGTCAGAGAATGGTGGTATATTATTGATTTATTTAAAGCTCTACCTTAAGTAGGATACCAACATACAATTTTTTAATAAAAATGAGGATTTTTGTTATGCCAAAATAATGCATTACTTTGACGAACAGTTTTTCTTATGAGTTTTTGGAAAAACTATTTAGTTCTTCAACCAATAGCATTTTGTGAGATTTCATATTTCAATAACATTGTAGAATAATAGTTTAACGATGCACAGAAAACCGATTACGAATTTATCAATAAATAAAAAAGATATAGAATAAACAAGGTGTCTACTTTATAAAATGAACTGTCCTTAAATTGGTATAAACAATCCATTCGAAACATGGGCCCATCCTTTCAAAAATATCTTTTCAATTTCCTGATATTCCTCTAGAAATTTCTCCAACATTTTTTTCTAGAAATTCAACCAGGCCTTTTACTAATGACCTCTACATAGGTTCCTTAAGCATTTCTTCAGAGATTCCATCAGTAATTCCTTTAGGAATTTCTCAAAGAATTCATCCGTTCTATGTATTTTTCATGACACCCTTCAATATTTTGTACAGAAGATCCACCAAGAAATTGATCTAATATTTGTCCAGAAATTTCTTTAAATTTTCTCTCGAATCTGAGAAAGCTTTTCTATGAATTCTTCGAGAATTAACTTTTACGAACCCAAACGTTGGAATGTAGATAAAATCGAATGATTTTAGTAAAATCTTTGTCAGAAGTCTGATTTTTTGGTTGAACTCCAAGTGTTTACTTCTCCTTGGAGTTTATTTGGTGATGTTGTTCCACAATTTTGGTAATTTTTGAGACACAAACTATTCTTTATTACGGTACTTGTGAACTTGTACAAAACGTGTAGTAAAACAAATTGAACTTGAACTAAACTGAATGACGAATGGACTGTATAAAATGGACGCGTAAACAGAATACGAAATAGTTACATCAATATCTTATCGTATATTAGTCATAGCACTGAACAGCCATGTCTTATATAAGGTACCGTGGGGTAAGTGGATACAGAAAAATCAATAGTTAACTTCATTGTTATCTACAGCTAACGTGAAAAATGTAATTCAAACTTTTTTCTGTGGATAACAAATGAGGGACTATTATACTTCAAATCGTCATTTATTTCTATTTTTCTAATTGTTATGTATTGAGTATGAGAGACTTACAAATTTGCGCCAAATGATCCACTTACCCCACCATAGTGGGGTTAAAACAATCTGTTAAAACAATCTGTTCTCAAAAAAAAATGTGGTGTGATTATGTATAATAGAAATTATATTACTCTCATTCTTGTTATTAGTGCTAGTAATGTTACATTATAATACTTTAAAATTAAAAAAGTACCTTTATTTAATCAAAATATAATAAAAAGTATGTATATATTAGTTCATACTAAATCTAACAAAAAAAAACATTGACTCTAAAAAAATTTGGAGACAATTCATCCATTTATACGCATAAGTTATACAGAAGTATTGTTGGATTATTCCTAACGATGTTTTCGAAAAACACTCTTAGTTTAAAAATATAAGTTACTTTTACTTTGGAATAACAAACTGAAATCCTTCTATTTTATTTATGAACATATGTGTCTAGAACAATTTATATGGTCAAATAAGGTACGATACTATGCGTTCAATTGGAAAATTAGTATATTTTGCTCTTTTACAACTCAACTTAGATAAAACACCCGTAAATTTTGAAATTATTGTTCTTTTATATTTTTTTATGCCAGAAAGTTTAAAAATTTTTTAGGTGGATTGATTCAAATTTTCTATGGTCGATTTGACAAATTCAAGCTGGGAATGGAAGAAAATAAAGGAAAACAACATTTGCAGATATTAAAGCTTAATAAAATTCTCGTAAGCAGTCTGCCAATAAATGATAATAATTCTTGACCCACTTACCCCACCTTACCTATGTATTTTTCATGACACCCTTCAATATTTTCTACAGAAGATCCACCAAGAAATTGATCTAATATTTGTCCAGAAATTTCTTTAAATTTTCTCTCGAATCTGAGAAAGCTTTTCTATGAATTCTTCGAGAATTAACTTTTACGAACCCAAACGTTTTTTTTTTTTCAGTGATTCCTGATCATGTAACTTTATAACCCTTCTCACTAGCAAAAAATCATTTCTGTGACAACCGTGGAGATGCAGAGGTGATCTCGGCCTCTAGTAACAACGGTAGTCACACTAACATCCCTTCCCCTCCTCGACCGTAAGGACGTGGCCAGCGCCGTTATTGACTTCATTATATTCTTAACGCTCTCTGTATAGTTATATCCCACAACATCAAAAACAGGGATGTTATCTATAGCAGCGACACGAATTCAGACTATAATTGCTGAATTTTCACATATTTTTGTCGCTAGCAAAAAAAGGATGTAAATGTTTATTTTACCTGCACTATGTGGGTAAAATGAACAGCTATTGGTGGTAAAATGAACATCATGCAAAAAACGTGAGCAAAACAAATATTTCTGAAAATTTGTATTACCCTAACGAAAATATATCCATTAATAATTGTAACCCATTCAAAAAGAATTCTAAAGGTATCAGATTTGACCTCATATCATAACGATATTCACTGAAAAACCTCACGTCTTCAAGGTGTTCATTTTACCACCACTTCCCCTAATTTTAGACATTGTGCGGCTGTTGCAAGACAAAGAGTTTCTCATCAGAAAACACGAACTCCTGATCTGCGTACCGCGAAAATATCAGTTTGGTATTGTCCAGCCACTTTTTCGTTGTAGCCTCTGTTAATTCGTGAACCTTACGTTTATTGTACGGCTTGTATCCCAGGTCCTTTGTCATAATGGTGTAAGCAGTCCCGATTGGCACATCTAGGTCTGCAACAATCTTCCAGAACGAGCGGTTCATTTTTCAGCAAACCCGCTCTCTCATCACCATGATGGCTGCTGGCGTCCAGATCTCACACGATCCTTGGCCAAGCCCGTATCTCGGTACTTACGGATGGTGGTATAAATGAAATTCCGCTCACCTAGCAAACAACTTTACTACGACGTCACCGTACTCTTTCATCGTACGCGGTAAACAAACAGCAAATGACAGCAAGTCGTCACCAATCACCATGCGCGTCGGTTAGCCTATATACGAGGCTAAAGCTGTCGCCACTACCAATACACAGAATGAACATGGTGCGCACCAACACAACGAAGAAAAGTTGAATTTAAACTTATTGCACTCCCTGTACAATACATAACTGATACATTGTGCAGCTACTTAGTTGGGAAGTTTTTTTCTTGAACCTCCTTTTCGAAAGTCTTACTAGGATTTATCGAACAAAAAATAAAACATTATTGAAGCATTTAGTGGAATCCTGAAAAACCCTTCTAACTAAGTATTTTCTAATGCTGTATAAATATTTGGAGGAATGCTGAAAAAAAAAACTAGAAAAGTCACAAGATTGATTATTGGAGAAATCATTGCGAAATGTTTTATACATTCCCTAAAGTGGCTGAAAATACTTGAAAGGGATTCATCAGGAATTTCTTCTAAAAATACTTCAGAAATTCAAGTTTTTTTCTAAGAATACCCCTTACAAAAATTTATGGAATCCGAGAAGTAAAATCTTGAGAAATGGATTTTACAGATAAGTTTTGGATTCTGCAGATTAGTTTTTGATAGTGTTATTTGAGATATTCATAGATGAAATAAAATTTAAACCTGATGGAAACATTGGATAGAATCCCAAAGAAATTCTCGCACTTTTTCATGTGATACCTAGAGTGATTACTAGAACAATGCGAGAAGAAACACTTGGAAAAATTCATTTTATCTAAAGAATACTGCGATCTTTTTTGAGAAGCCTAACTAATATTCCTGGAAAAATTTCTAAAATAATATTTAACCATAAATAATAAATAGACTTTGTTTGGTTCTATCCCGTTAGGCCGAATACCGTTAGGTCGAAAGGGTCATCAGGCCGAAACTGACCGGCAGGTCTAATGAACCGGAAGGTCGAATGGGTAACTAACAGGGAAAGGTCAGGATAATTTGCATTACCCAGAAGCCAGCAATATCCGCTGTGAAATATAACTAAAAAGACCAGCCTTTGATTAAAAGAAGGAACAAAACAATGATAAATGTGTAAGCCTTTTGAAACTGTAGTAAATGGTTATTTCGGTGTTATGACCCTTTCGGCCTAACGACATTCTGTCTAATGGCCTTCGGCCTAACGATCTGCACCCTTACAAGGATTATATAAGCAAAATTTTAAGAAAATTGATTTCTTAAGGGATCTTAAAGCAAAATCTCAAATTGGGGATTATTGAAGCTAGGGAGACTTACGGCTTCGGCACCATTCGACTATTATCGGCAACCAAATTTCAAACGCCAAATACTCAGTATTTTTCAATCAAATCACATCAATGAAAACATTCAGATGATTCTTTGTTCTGCCCGCTTCCCGCTGACGATATTTCCGAGACTGAACAAACAATATCGCCAGAGATGTTTTCAATTCAAATGAACACGGCTCAAGATGCGACTGATTTGGAGCTGCCGAAGAGATTCACCAGCAGTTCTTATGGGAATGTTGCCGAAGAGATTGAGGCTGCCGACAATAGTCACACTGACAAGAGATGTTCGCAGAGTTGCAGAAACATTTCCAAAAGCATGTTGACAAGTCTGTCGGTGTGAAGAGAATTTAGCAACGCGTAAATGTAAACAGACAAACACGGAATTTGTTTGCTGATGGGCGAGAAAATTACAAAAGAAGCGCGGCATCGGCTTAGACTGCCGAGAATACGTAAGTTCCCCTATATAAAGAAAAAACTGGACCTCTTTTACAAGGAAAATATCCAAGAAGTGATTCTTGAAAATATTATTCCAGAAGCATAACTTTGGGTGGTAATTTCCAATCAAGTTCGAGAGGAAAGCACAAAGAAATTTTCTATAAAATTTGTGGAAGAATTTCCGAAGGAGGCATCGTAGAGACTAATCTTTGGAGGAATTCCTACAACCTTCCTAGTAATTTTTAGTAAAACTACTGAAACAATTTACGATTCATTTCATTTCATAAAGAAAAAAATGTCAACATTATGATTTCTTGGAGGTGTTTCGAGAGAATTTCTTTGTGAAATTTTTGTAGAGATTCTATAGAAATTCTCGGGTGAAATCAAAGATAAACTTCTGATTTTTTTTTTGATAGGGAGAAAAATATCTTGAGATATCGCTGAGGACTCAATGAAGAAATTTAAGCTTCTCCGATTAACGATTAATAAATTATTGGATTAGTTTTTCAAGAAATTTATTGAAGAAATTATTGCAAAATATGTAGTACAAAATATTGTTGAATCCCGAAAGGAATACCAGGCAAGTATATGTAGTATGAACACATTTTAAGTTAACTAACACATTTTTGGCAGATTCCTCGCAAGATCCATTGCGGAATGTAGATGAAAGCTTGGAATGTAGATAAAATCGAATGATTTTAGTAAAATCTTTGTCAGAAGTCTAATTTTTTGGTTGAACTCCAAGTGTTTACTTCTTCTTGGAGTTTATTTGGTGATGTTGTTCCACAATTTTGGTAATTTTTGAGACACAAACTATTCTTTATTACGGTACTTGTGAACTTGTACAAAACGTGTAGTAAAACAAATTGAACTTGAACTAAACTGAATGACGAATGGACTGTATAAAATGGACGCGTAAACAGAATACGAAATAGTTACATCAATATCTTATCGTATATTAGTCATAGCACTGAACAGCCATGTCTTATATAAGGTACCGTGGGGTAAGTGGATACAGAAAAATCAATAGTTAACTTCATTGTTATCTACAGCTAACGTGAAAAATGTAATTCAAACTTTTTTCTGTGGATAACAAATGAGGGACTATTATACTTCAAATCGTCATTTATTTCTATTTTTCTAATTGTTATGTATTGAGTATGAGAGACTTACAAATTTGCGCCAAATGATCCACTTACCCCACCATAGTGGGGTTAAAACAATCTGTTAAAACAATCTGTTCTCAAAACAAATGTGGTGTGATTATGTATAATAGAAATGATATTACTCTCATTCTTGTTATTAGTGCTAGTAATGTTACATTATAATACTTTAAAATTAAAAAAGTACCTTTATTTAATCAAAATATAATAAAAAGTATGTATATATTAGTTCATACTAAATCTAACAAAAAAAAACATTGACTCTAGAAAAATTTGGAGACAATTCATCCATTTATACGCATAAGTTATACAGAAGTATTGTTGGATTATTCCTAACGATGTTTTCGGAAAACACTCTTAGTTTAACAATATAAGTTACTTTTACTTTGGAATAACAAACTGAAATCCTTCTATTTTATTTATGAACATATGTGTATTATCTGTCTAGAACAATTTATATGGTCAAATAAGGTACGATACTATGCGTTCAATTGGAAAATTAGTATATTTTGCTCTTTTACAACTCAACTTAGATAAAACACCCGTAAATTTTGAAATTATTGTTCTTTTATATTTTTTTATGCCAGAAAGTTTAAAAAATTTTTAGGTGGATTGATTCAAATTTACTATGGTCGATTTGACAAATTCAAGCTGGGAATGGAAGAAAATAAAGGAAAACAACATTTGCAGATATTAAAGCTTAATAAAATTCTCGTAAGCAGTCTGCCAATAAATGATAATAATTCTTGACCCACTTACCCCACCTCATTAAAAAGTAGGGGTAAGTGTACCATGTCCAATATATTTGTATTTATTTATAAAAATCACATATTTTTCATTGTGATTCATTCAATTGGAACTGAAGTGCTCACCATGTGTCGAAAAAAATAATAGAATTCGATTTAAGACAGAGATACAATGGATTTTTGATTGATGGAAAACAATTTTCAAATTAATATCTTTTTGCAGCTAACAAGTTTGCTTGTGTTAGTGTACGTGTAGTACCAGTTTTGCAATAGTATCAGTGTGGGCATAAGAATATGACCTAAAACGAAGCAATGGTGCGAAAACATTCACCATATTCAAGTGTTTATGCTAAATATTGACAAATGATCCACTTACCCCATTGATACACTTCCCCCACTGTACCTTAGCGTTTTTTTTCTAAAGAATCATTGTTCAGAACAATCTTCTGGTACTCTAAGTTCGCCCATATAATTTGGCGCCAAGTGCTGTGCTAAATGCTGAGTGCATGAGTGCATAGCTATTATACATAGATTCCATAACAGTATGCTCTAACAAATCCGAATTTATCGTTTTCATACCATGATTTGCGTCAACGCCAAGAATTGATCAAAAAAATGATCATGAAGAAGATGAACATAAAAATTAATGCTTTTAAAAATTCAAATTAAGTATTCTCCTTTGTAGCAAATCAGTTGATTTTGATTTTTTTGTCGGCCCGGGGTGGGGGGTGCCAATGGCCTCACCCTACCCCCCTCTGGATATGCCCATGCGTGGAAATATCATGGATTGCATCACCAACCAAAAGAGTCTCCCAACCCCTTACCGAATCCCACTAATCCCATATTATTTCCTTGCCAAATAAAGTCTTAATAATTGTATCAGGGTTCTAACATAATGAAGTATTTAGAAAGAAAATTTCATTTAATGTACTGTCAATTTGGAGTTTGAATGTTGGTTGCCTACACACCAAAAAAAAATCTTAGATTTACACGTAACGTAATTTTAGCCTCAATCATGCAAAGCAATTCCTCGTGTTTTATTCAGTGATAAAACCTATAAACACATCTATTATATATAAAATTGTTACCAAAATCCTTAATATTGAACGCGAAACGTCTTCTCTCGAAGAATGTTGCATGCACAACGGCTCGGTTTACATGATTTACACGCTGAAAATTCAATCACACATAATGCACATGGAATGACAAGCCGTCGATCCATCCATGTGCATTTTTTTGGACAGAATATTCAGCGTAGAATCATGTAAACCGAGATTTCTTGTTTGCAATTTCACTTTCAAGATGCAAGATCATGAAATATTTTTCGAATGCAATGAGACAGTTTACATTAATTATCGTTGAATTTTCAGTTGCAACTTCTTTTACGTGGTTATCATAAAAAAAATTACGTGCCATGTAAATTTCAGATTTTTTTTGCTGTGTACAGTGAATCAAATTGTCATCAAAACAGACGAAAAACTAGCAACAAAGCAAGCTCGCTCACTACCGTTTGTCCCAACTTTTGCGGACTGTTAGATAATGTGACAATATTTACTAACACGGAGAAAGTTCTCGAAAATTGCAATGCGAAGCCCAGAAAATCACTGCGCACGTGGTGAGCGATCATTGTCATATGTTGTTCAAATGGTGATAAACTGTTGTGGCGAAAGAAAATTGTTACAATAAGAATATGAGATGACAATGTTTTTGTTGGTGCGTGTTGAGTAACAATTGATACTCTGGTTGTCTATAATAGTCGAATGGTGCCAAAACAGTAAATCAGCCTACTTTATGGATTTCTCCAAGGATTTCTTCAAGAATTTCTTGATTTATTTCAAGATATTTTTCATGACTTCCTTTCACGAGAGCTGATACATACATTCCTACAAGGATTTCTACAACAATTTATAGGGGCATTCTACAGGGTTTGCTGTAAGAATTCCTTCAGAAATTCCATGGGTTACAAGAGTAGTTTTTTTTATAATTTGTTAAGTCCTTCTTCCTACAGATTTTTTTTCGAGCGCTTATTCTGCCGTGAATCACAAGTCAGTTCCATCTGTAAAAAGTAGGCATTGAGAAAATGGGGTGTGAAGTTTCCAAACTCGTTTTCCATACGAAAATTTAAAAAATTTCAGAGGATTGTAACATGTCCAAATCTTAATGAAACTTTCACAATTTACTCTTCACTAAGATATCTTTCTGAGAAAAATATAAAGATAATCAAAACACGATTCATTTTTGGGTACCGTGTTATTTATGCAATCAAGTGATGTGATATTTCGCATAGGAAGGTGCTATGAGCATTCTATTTTTTTTTCAAAATTTTGACATTTAACAGCACTGCCTGAAAGAGCATTGCTGGAAGATATGTTAAAAACTATACTCGTTTAAATTTTGACGAAAATACAGATGGGACTTACTTGCGATTCACGGCAGTATATATGACGCAAACTTAAATGTTTCGAATTTACAAAACACTATAGTCATACATCAACTTTTACTATGGCTCTCTCACTCGATACAAAATATCGAGTGAGGGAGAATTGATTGTATCCAAGACATCAAGTTTTCACTTAATTTACGAAAATAAAATCAACATTCGATACCATGCGATTTTCCCATGGTAAGTTGAACGATACTTCCAATGTTCTTCTTCTCAATCTGAACTTAGAATCAAAATTCCTCAAAAAGGCTGAAATCCGTTTGTGGATCATCATAATTGCAAATTCTCCAGTATGTAGATTCTGACGAATGCATGCTTTCATTGTGTATTGAAATTTAATTTCTCGCATGGAAGCACTTAAACTAATTCAATATCTTCCATTGGGGCAACCTGTTTACCGTCAGTATCCTATATGATGGCAGCAGCACTAGTCCCAACCTTTCACAGTGATTGGACAAACTCTGCTTCGGCAGTCCTTGCGTTACGCCAATTTTGCGAATTTCCCTTTTGTGTATCGTAGCATGTTCCTTCTGACGATGGTAACGTCGCAAGATGGAAGAGAAATATTTTATAGGTATCTCACACGATACCACCACACATCAGGCGGCTGTTCAGAGATAGAGATACACATCCTGGGGAATCAAACCAAAGAAACAAGCCGTGATGTCGTTCTGTATGCACATACAACACGAAAGAGGAAAAAAGGAATTCACACACAGAATTATTCAAATCATGCAACAACACTATGAAGAGATTCTTTGTATAATCAAAACTCTCAGACTAAACCAGGTATGTTGTTCCAACCCCATGGTTATGTACATTAGGGTGTTTCATATTACAAAAAAAAACTAAAAATACTATATCCTATAACTGCGTTACAATGTACATTGGATCAGAGACATAATTTGACTGGAGATATAAGATTGAACCACCCTAATGGGCATGTATTTTGCTGGTACCAGGTCCAATTCACCTGTCTGCAAAATGCATGCAATATTATGCTTGCCATCTCTAGCATTTCTATCGAATGCTTGCAATCCGGCATGAGAGAATGTTTACATACTCACTTGGGAATGTAAACAGAAATACCATGACGGGGCGACAGCTTTGGCGCTACTCCAAGCAAAGTTCTTGAATACGAAAGATGCACGGATTTTATTACTTTATACGTAAATTCAAGAATTTACACGTGATTTTACGAAACCGTTCGAAAAATGTAGCATATAATTCAACATAAATGTAGGAACTATGAAAATAATATGCACTCCACTTCGAATCACTACGAGATTAGATTTCTGAGAAGAAAATTGGCATTGACGAAGGAACGGCTAGGATTTCCCACGAGCCCTTGAATACATCGTACCCACATATGAACGACAAACAAAATATATACGTGTACACATGAATGGATTTGAACCGTGTACAGCAAGTACCTCCCATCCACAGAGCACGTAAGGACAGCAGATTGCAATAATGAACTAAACTGAAGTGATTGAGACTTGAGGATTCCACTCGTCTCTCAACACGATGGGTTGGCCTTTTTTCTAGGCCATCAAAACACTTTCACACCAGAAGGAGGATACAGCGGTGAAAAAGTACACCCCACATATATTTCCCATGAAACTCAGTGAACTGAGAAAGTGATGAATGAAAACAAGCAATCCCCTTGATGACGTCAGCCGGCAAGGTCGAAGGACAAATACAAGTTTTTTTTACTGGGTTGGGAGACCATCATCACCGTTGTCGTCGCCTTGTCGTAAACTTGATAGACTTTGTGCTGACTCAAAGTCATTGAGGGTGGTTTGGGCATGAGAGTTTGTTTCTTTTCCATCCATTCCGCTTGTTAGTTCGAGCCGAAAGTACGTACAATCACAGAAGTTAAACGGCACCGGTAGATGTTTGTTTTGTGTGACATAGAAAAATGTAGGGAAAAAATGCCAGGTCTATTTTAAATCATAAACTTTTTGTATAAAAACAGATTGAAAAAAAATGGATTCAGTCTAACTGACTACATTTCACCCATCCAACCATCATAATATTGCAAAACTAGCTTGAATTACAATTCCAGTTTATTGTTAGCTATTTACGAAAGTTTTGTAACAAGTTACTAGAAATCTACCCTTATTGTGTTTTTTGCCATCTGATTCCGAAGATATTTCAATTGGTGCTTGATCATTTGGTTGTGTAAGTTTCTGATGTCGGTCGTGTATTTCTGATTCATGTGAATTATTTGTATAGTACAAATATAGAGTTTTTTCAGGAATTATCCAGACTATTCAGACAAGTTCAATATCAAGATCAATATTAATAACTAAATGTTACCAATAATGCTCCAAATTATCGAATAGAGCTTATTCTTATAACCATTATATTAATACAATTTCTTTATTCCGTGAAGTCTATTAAAATAGTTTGCATTCCCTTTATAAGTGGACGTTGAACTATCATTCTAACCCAGGCCTGCCCAACGTACGGCCCGCGGGCCGCATCCGGTCCACGACCTCATTTTGTGCGGCCCGTGGAGGATTCGAAGATTCTTCTCATATTTGGCCCGTACATTATTCTACAAACCCGAAGTAAGAACTTTCAATTAAGTTTCAAGCTAATGTTTTTGTCCGATAATTATTTATATCATTATTGCAAATCTTCTTGAATACTTGACATTATTAATAATTCATATTCTTAATCTCAAATTCAGGGCGTTGTGCAGCTAGATTTTAGGCACGGTCGATGGCAGTTTAAATAACGATTATAATTGTTCTACGCATAAATGTGACATGAGAAGATTGATTTAAGTTTCATTATGAATAAAAGCTTAAATATTCGATTAATGTTGCTGGGATTACAACAACAATGTTTGTATCATGACTTCCTACAACATTTAATAGATGACCCCTGAACAAAACTCATTGCCAAAAGGCTAAATATCAAACATAATTTCACTGAATCATAGGTTAATACTCACACAGAATCCTGGAAATAAACACTTGGGCGTGCCTCACGCAGAATCCTTGGAAAGATTATTAAAAACCCTTTTCACAAAATCTTGAAAAGGATTTTTGATGAAATCAGGAGTTATGTAACATGGCTTTTCAAAAATCTTCAATAGAAAATAGACTATAGACTTATAGTGAGAATTTTTATCGAATTCAATACGTAATTATCTAAAATCTTGGGCAAGGTTACAATATAATCCTATTTAAGATTTTGACAGAATCTTATATTCATAAAAAAATTTCTTAACAGCTCGGTAAGGATTTGGACACTTTCTGGGTAATTGTAATACTACTAGGTCAGATTATAAGAAAATTCTTAGCTTTATTTTTATAAAATACTAGATGTGATCCTCACAGGGTCAAAAATTTCTGGGATAGACTCTTCAGAATATTCTGGACTAGATTATTACATTATTTTGGAAGGGACTCTCACAATAACCAGCGGGATGCTTAGCACCAATGATCTGTTTTTAGCATTCTCCAAACGAAATTTTCTTAATTCACTAACATTTGTCTCATTTCATGAACTTCATTTACCTAATTATGTCAAACTTCATGCGAATTTTTGTGCACTTGAAAATGTGGCCCGCCACACAAAGTTGTTCCTCCGATTTGGTCCGCGGTGCAAAAAGGTTGGGCAGGCCTAACCCTTGTAAGGCTATTATAAGAACGTGACCAGGTCTACAATGTGATGCTTGGTTTACTAATTCAAATTACATAGAAAAAGACGATAAATCTAAATACAAGATTGAAAAGAGGTTTGTACTTAAGCCTTTTTTTTTTTTTTGTTAAGTACCAACTAGAGTAACGGTCAATGGCGCGCGACACAATTCCGTACCAATGCCCGCCATGGGCAATGATCGAGAAGGGAACTTGATTTCCTATAAAACGGCGGTGGCAGCCAGGTGGCAGGAGCACTATCAGCAATTGTTGAACGTTGAAAATGGAAATGTACCGAGAAACAGGGTGAACATTGATGACGACGAACGAGCTGTGGATTCACCGACCATAGGAGAAATTAAAAAGGCAATCAGCGAGCTGAAAAACTGTAAGGCTGCTGGGAAGGACAAGATCCCGGTCGAGCTTATTAAGCACGAAATGATCAGCTTTACCAAGTTCTTCTGAAGGAATGGGAGAACGAAGCAATGCTGTATGGTTGAATGGCCTCATACGCCCAATCTACAAGAAAGGGCACGGTCTGCAGTGTGCCAATTACGGAGAGATTACCCTACTGAATTCGATGTACAAAATACTGTCATGCATGTTTAACAGACTGAGACCCATTGATCTTACACCAACCTCCAGAAAAATTTAAAAAAATCCAAAAAAATCGATTTTTTTTTTAGCATTAAGCACCTTATTTAGTGCATTATCGTTTCCAATGTTTTTGGAGGGTGTCTTGCTCAAGGTGTTCGATGATAAGAATTCACTAGTAAAATCTATACATTAATTACAATACGTAGGCAAAATAACTATAAGAATTGCTTAGACAACAGATGGTTACAATTTTTGGCAAAAAACAAGGCTTAACTTATAACAGTTATTGTTCAAGGTATTTTAACCTGTTTAAAGATTTCGTCAAATGGATGGCAGAAATTTACCATGGTGTGAAAAAAAACAAAACAAAATTGACCATAGTTTTCTATTTCTTCAATATTGCTTAATTTCTGTTAAATAATTTTGCAATTATGAACTTATTGCCTAAACTTCATTTTTTTTAACAAAACTTATTATGTTTAAAATTTTAAAGAAATTTAAATAATTATTTGATTTATTTCCAACCAGATTCATTGAAAATTTTTTGAAGCCACCCTACGATATTTCTTGATGAATTTTAATAGAACCAATTTTTTCAAGGAATATAGAAGGGTGGCTTCTGAACTTTGCTACAAATCTTTTGGGAATTAGTCAATAATATAGGAATGTTATAATATAGTAGCTAGAGTGGTTCAAAAAATCGTTTTTGCTCCACACCGCTCATTCGATTCTATATCAAATTCTGGGTGTCCTCCCAAAATTTGAGCTCATTCGGACGAAAACTGAGACTGCACAAGCCCTTCAAAGTTTATATAAGAATAACTATGGGAAAAGCAAGCAATTCATTCAATCTGTCATAGTGTTTGCCTATGTGCTCTTGGAGATAAGAGCTACGTTGATACTGTGAGATACATACATCAGCTACAACTTTGCCGAAGACCGTTTTCAAATCGGACGCCTCAGTAATTAGTTATTGATTTATATCCAATTACAAATTCTTCAGCAGTGCTCATTTCACTTCTTAACAGGCAACATTGCTGCACCTGGCGCGAAAGATAGCACGCACAAATCATGGCTACTATGTTTTACTGCATATATCCAGTGATGCCTGCAGAACAGTCCAATCATTATAGCCAAAGTTTTACAACTCATTCAAAAATCAATAACTAATTACTGGAGCGTCCAATTCAAAAACGGTCTTCGGCAAAGTTGTAGCTGATGAATGTAACTCACAGTATCAACGTAGTTCTAATCTCCAAGAGCACATGGACAAACACTATGACCGATTGACTGAATTGCTTGGTTTTCCCATAGGGTCGGTGTTCCCTTAGTGGACGGTCCCCTATAGTCGCACTAGTGGCTTTTTACGGCCGTTTCGCTGGTAATCGTAGCAAAATTATTTTTGGCATGAAGATCAGTAGCTATTTATCTAAGTACCATTGACACACAGCTCGATTTTGTTCAAAAAATGATCGAAATAAATAATTTTGCTTAAAATTTTAGCTCCCTTGCACCTATAGTTAACCTATTGTTCCTATAGTAGCACTACTAAGAGAAACTATTTTGTTATTGAACAAAATAGTCGATAAATTAGGAACTTATTTACATCAATCGAACGCTTTTGATCCACACTTCAAAGGAAAAATATAAAAGTTTTGTAAAAATACGGTTTTGATTTGTGTTTTGCCTATTCCGTGAGACTAGTGCTACTATAGGAACAGAAATTAGGAATAGTGCTACTATAGGCACATGTGTTCCTATAGTGGCACAAGCGATAATAAATACAATAACATGAGTTTTCTTATGTTTCATAATTTTTCCACAAAGCCAAAATAAATAGCTTTCAGATGATCTAAAAATAATTCCGCAGGTTTTATTTTTCGATTTTATACGAATATTTGTTCTTAGCTATGCGGCTATTGGTACATCGACCCTAGTTATTCCTATAAAAACTATAATCGGCTTGTGCAGTCTCAGTTTTCATCCGAATGAGCTCAAATTTTGGGAGGACACTCAGAATTTGATCTAGAATCGAATGAGCGGTGTGGAGCAAAAACGATTTTTTGAACCACTCTAATAGTAGCATTACGAGATTTGTCCATACTTTCAACGTGAATTCCTTTTGGAGGTCTCCTGAGCAAAGCTGAATAACAATCACATAACATAGTGATTACAAGATATAAATCATGAATTCATTTTGTTATATTTATTTATCAATAGAAAGACTCATGTTAGCAACGAATTTTGAGTGAGCTGTCAGATCGAGGATGCTATTGACGGGTGAATGACGGCAAATGTTTGTTACCACAATTAGATCTTTATAACTAATTGATAACATAATTAGTTATCAATCGGAGAAATTAGATGCAATACAAAACTTGTTATCAACCTGTTTCCAATGATAACACAATGAGATATTTATATTACCTCTTTAGTATGATCTGTTGTTGTTATCACGTTTGTAATGTTACCTGCTTATTGAACCAAAATGAAAACAAACTAATTTATCAAATGATTGTTATCGGATAACTCAACTTGTTATCTTTTTGTTACTCAACATTGCTCGGCTAGATTCAACTAGAACAACCTTGACCATTCAAAATTTCAAAAAATACCATTCATTTATTCCAGTTTCCGTAGATAAAATAGAAGTTAGGCAATTTTCAAACTGTAATGATAGTAAAAAAAATGTAAACATTATGAAAAAGTAAGAAATCTGTATCAAAATAGGACGCTCCATCATTGTATTAGAACATGAAATAAAATGCTTTCAGAAAAAAAAATCTTTTTTTATCAACTTGAAAAAATAACTCTAAACGGTAGCAATTAGCAATATTTTCTCATATAACTTTTTTGTTGCAAATTTTGCGTACTTTTATAAAATCGGGTCGAAGAGCATTCAAAAAGCTTATTTGGACCATTTTGAAAAATCAACCTTTTTTTAAAAAATCATACCTTTTTTGTCCATGATTTCTCCATCTTGACCCACTGTGCAAAAGACTCCATTTTTTGTCTACTTTAAAATATAAAAACAAACAAAAAAAAAAAACGATTTTTGAGAAAATGGATTTTTAAGCTTTGTTTTCGAAATAAAAGAAAAATTACAACATTTTTTTTACAGTGTATATTTTTTTCCAGATAGCTCCAACAATAACCTAAAACCTTGCGGAAGACACCAAACCGATCAGACAAATAGTTTCTGAGTTTTACTTTTTTGAAAATTGTTAAGGCTTTTTTTTTTGGGTATAAAGAAAACATATGCCAAATTTCAGCCAAATCAAAAAATACAAAAGTAAACCGACATTCGAATTCAAATGGAACTGCTCATTTGAGCTTATTAGCATAAATTTTGCCCATTTTTACGGATTTATTTAAAAATATTAATCTTTCAAATCATATGATGTAACTCCAAAAAGTATGTACTTTTGCGTTGATTCAAATTATTCGTAAAAGTTTAATAATAAGTAAATATGCATTTCTAAGATATTTGGAGGCCACTAAAATGTGGGGGCTCGTGGATCAAGGCCCCCTTGGCCCCCCATAAATGCGGCCCTGCTTCGGATATTAAAAACTTTTTATTTTTACTTTTTGAAGTTCTGCAAAAGCATTGTATATAGCCACATAAAAAAAAAGTTTTGTATGGGGACTGCAAGAATGTTCAAAATTCCAATTACATTGATATTCAAACATAAAATCATCTTTCATATTAAGGTGAAGATGAATCGAAGCCAAACCTCAATTTTTCAAGAGCATGGATTTGGAGAACCAAACACTCATTTGAGCTGAAAACTTAATCGATTGGTCGCCACCAGCGAGTGATTAAGTTTTCAGCTTAAACGGATGTTTGGTTCTCCAGATCCGTGCTCTTGAAAATTTGAGGTTTGGCTTCGATTCATCTTCACCTTAAATTTGAAAATTTAAAACACCAACAAATAAATTAATCAAGCTTAAAGGTGAAGATGCATCGAAGCCAAACTTCAAACCTGGAGAGCTAAACAACCGTTGAGGCTGAAAATTTGATTGATTGGCCACTTTCTGGTACTGATCGATCGATCAAGTTTTCAGCATGAATGGAAATTTGATTCTCAAGATTTGTGCGCTTTAAAATTCGACGTTTGGTTTCAATTAATCTTTACCTTAAATTTGATTCAAAATCTTTGAATTCAGTGTTTTATGCTACTTTTGTGAACCATATTTCAACATTGTGACGTATGGTGCTTATTTTACTGTAATGAACTAAAAAAAACTCAATATATGGTTGCACTGAAAACTCCAATATGATATACTGAGCTGTTTTCCTGCAATATCACTCTTGTCAATGTTTCTTTTCTCTGTCAAAATACAGTCGATGAAGTTTTCGAGTTGTAAATATCTTCAAATTCTCAGGACATAGAGTATCTTACTGCCTGTCATACGATATATAAATGTAAAGAAAATGGTCAATTAGAAAAGAAAGGTCTTAGCGAATAAAGTGAAGATACTTATAAAGCAGGCTCTGCTCGGCAGGCAACAAGTCAAAAATCCATTTGCTGCAAGTTCCATGTACATCTTACATGAGAGATAGCTGTATACTATGCAAAGGTAAGTTCAATTCACTCCCACAAAGAGCTTCTAGCTACTCAAGTTTAGGATATTCAACACGCCACATGCAACAAGTTCTCTCCTTCGGTTAACCTTATTACCTATCAGAAAAGCTTTCGAAGTAGATTTTGGCTACAGATTACAGACTAAGAAACCTAGCCCTCTTCAGTGCAGAACGAAGTGGAATCTTTATTTTTGGCTTGCATTCATGAGATTATCGTTTCGCTACAAGAAACGACCTACGAAGCCGATTATACTTGTTAGGTCTAGTGTAAAATGCTTGGTAACATAGGTCGCAATAATCAATTACACTATGAAGTTGTTGCTAAGAGCACTTACAGAGTCAGTGTCACGACATTTTTATCTTGTCACGAGATCATTGCAAGGATGTTGCAACTCATGTAAACCTTCCTTCGAATTGAAAATGGTAGACAAAAATGATTTTTGAATTGTTATCCTTTCAACCTGTGAGTGATTAAGCAGATAAGGATAGTAATAATAACAATTAATGGTAGAAAACCTTGAAACTCATCGAACTTGTTATAATTTTTGTTCTTGAAATTGTAGATATTTAGGCTAACAGATTCAAGACGTTAGAGGAAAATGATTACACTAAGGTTTTTTTTTTACGTCGGTTAATGTCCCGCATAAAAAACGCGTTATTTAGAAAAAAAAAAAAGACGTAAAAACGCATTATAAAAAAATAATGAAAAAGACCCCGTGTTTTTCGACGTTTTATGACCATACGAATCATAATGTAGGACATTATTTTGTCTCGGTTTTTTCACATCGGTTTTTTAAATAACGTGATTGTTTTACGTCGTTTTAAAAAAAATCGCGCAATAATTAATAGGGTAAAAAACCTCATTGTACATAATTACCGATGTCACTGATCCGGTAAACTCATCAACCAATTATGTAGTATAACAAGGTAGCTTCCATTGTATTCAATGCAGTCATAGTGTTTACGTTGTGGTAAACTGTTTGTTATGGCCCTTGTAGAATGTGACACAAAAAGCGAATATAGCACAACCTCAGCTTGCGAGAAAAAAAAAACATAAGAACATTTTCTTCGCTGGTAAAAGGCATGAGCCGACGTGAGCTGAAAATGAAGATCTGAACCCATTTCCACATGCCAACTACAGTATGCACCCAAAATGATATATCTACAGAGGTTTTGCAAATTAAAGTTCAACGATAAAATATGATAGGCAGTTCATCCTAGTTTTAACAGTTCAAAATTTGATAAAATCAGGACATTTCTGATAAAATTTAAAAAAAGATTGTAAATTTCCTCGATAATATATGATTAAAAAAAGACTTAATGGTTCATACTACTAACAACACAAAATAAATTTAAGTAATAACCAAAAAAAATCAGTTAAATTTAGCAATTATGCATACAACATTGATCATTAATAGTTTTTTATATTGAATTTTGGAGTGTAAAAACTTCCAATGAACATGAGGTCTTCAAAATGATCAAACGGTGTTTTTGTCGAACAGTGTGTGATGCGGAGTTGAGATAGCTGTCTGGATTTATTGAGGAAGGTAATTTTAAAAATGCCTAAGATTTAACCTACTAAAAATGTCGTTTAAATTCAAGTAAATTCTTGATATCCTGCGTATGAAAATTCTACCAACAATCACTAAAAGTTCAATATCTATAAAATTTTAAACATCCAGGGCCATAAAATATCGAAAAGCACTGTTCCATTTCATTGCATTCAGCACTGCCAGTCCAGAAGGAGGCGGTTGACGACGGTCGGCATCAGCTTAAAGGATAAATGGAAGGACGGCAACCGAAAGGAATAAAAAATGAGAGCTCGTTGCGTCCCAATCCTTCAGTAATGGCCCAAGTGAGGAGCAACACCCTTTAGTGGCTTCAGAGGGTTACTTGTTCGTAGACTTATGGATATGGCTTGTCTTTAACCCGTTGACTTTATCCCCGGTGTGGCTCGGTCGTGTATTCCATTTTTTTTAGTCGTCGACAATAGCTATAAGGAAATTATTGGATATTAGTTTTGATAATGTAGAAAGTTTCCTGAGTGCCTATTGAATAAATGTTTGTTTGATCCGTGTTAAGCCATTAGATCTGGAGATTCGTTTTTATGTCACTACTGTGGGATCAGAGATTGATTCTGATTCAAAGCGGTGGTTTTGAATGTCTAGAAAAAAAATTCCTTAAGAAACGTCTTTAATTCTTCTTTCTTCTTTCTGGCATTACGTCACCACTGGGACAAAGCCTGCTTCTCAGCTTAGTGTTCTTATGAGCACTTCCACAGTTATTAACTGAGAGCTTACTGTGCCAATGACCATTTTTGCATGCGTATATCGTGTGGCAGGTACGAAGATACTCTATGCCCTGGGAAGTCGAGAAAATTTCCAACCCGAAAAGATCCTCGACCGGTGGGATTCGAACCCACGACCCTCAGCTTGGTCTTGCTGAATAGCCGCGCGTTTACCGCTACGGCTATCTGAGCCCCTATAAAAAATGTCTTTAATGATGGTTCCATTTCATCACGACGTAAAATATGTGCAGCTGTAAATATTGAACCCTTAGAGGAGATAAACTATACCAACATCGTCCATGGATGAAGTTTGAGCTTTCAGATTCCTTGCATTCCCAAGAGAAACGAACTATTCAATTTGGGTTTTGATTTATCGAGGGAAATGATGTGGATAACGTCCCATCATCACGATTATCACATGGGAAAAATGTGTGTGAAGGAGAATATTTTATTTTTGAGATAATGTTTCCATTCGATTAGTTTAAAGATGAAGATATGCAGAGTTTTTATGATGAGCAACAGCATTTCCCATGAAACAAAATCAGTCTCAAATAAACATGTAATACATCTTTCGTAGAGTTGAGAGTTGAGTTTGAATCGAATTCTGATTAACTACTGCGTCCATGGGTCCTCTCGTGGTGTAGGGGTAACACGCCCCATTTAGTGAACAGAGAATCGTATGTTCGATTCTCACCGAGAAGACGTAACTTCACTTCAATTTTACATTTAATCCAATTACAAAGTATATTTAACGTTCAGTTTTACGGTAGTTGTTCCCTTGTTATGGATTTACTGTATAGCTACTAAACATTTGAATAATTTCAACCTTTTATGAATTATTCACATTTTCATTTGTTATTTGTTTCGTAAGAAACCAGTGTGTCTGAACACAACTTCACATGATTCAAGTCAATTGAATCCATTGAGCTCGCATAAAAAATGGGCTTTGGTCGTTTTATCCGCAATTCAATTATGTTGACCACCGCATACGCGAGTGCAATATGCTGTACATCGACAAAAAATACAACAGAAGGTAAAATAAATAAGCCTTTCCCGCCAATCCAAATATCGATTGCGGTAAGCTTAACCAACGAATGTATTGTTCGGCATTTATGATGCTCGTCCACATACATATGTTGTGGGCTTATCAGCGTAATGTCCTTTTTTCTCATTCATTTTTACAAATTTATTAATTTTTTTTCGCGCAGCGTAACATTGGTCTGCCAACAGTGATTGTTTTAAACTGCCACTAAATGTGGTACACGAAAAATATACAGTCAACTCTCCCTTACTCAATATTCCGTATCTCAATATCGAGTTAGAGAACCATAGTAAAACCTGGTTTCCTTGGCTAACTCGATGGCTTCTTGGATCGCAGCTGCACTGGTTTTGTGTTCTGTAACTCGATGCCCAGTTAAGGCTAAGTAGCCCGTCATTCGTTTTGGCAACAATGATGATTTTTCAGCTTGCATTCCAAAGGGATAAAACTCAGTCTTGATGGTTTATATTGGCTTGGAAATGTATCACCGCACGCGCTAACATGCATAAAGTATGCTGATACTTTTTCAGCTGTGTCAGTGCAAAACCAACTGATTTTCTTCGATTCGAAATCGTGAGATGAATTAACAACAATCATCAACGACGCGTACAAATTTCAATGACGGCCTACTTCGCCTTAACACAAACTCGTATACGATGGCGTATAAGAGTACATGGCTGCATGCAAATTGTACGTATATCGCCTCCACATTTGTACTCTTATATCCTATTATATACGATGCACAGTTCGAACGAAACGTGTAAATTTCTGAGACATATAATGCACATAATTGGAGCGTGGAAAATCATGGATATTTACATGATATGTCATGTAAACTTCAACTATATGTCATGTAACCCATCAGGATTCTGTGTGATTACATGACATATAACACATTTTTACATGATTTCAGACTTAAATTTACATGACGTCATGTTTACATCGCATAAATGAAGTTTACATGACGTGTAATCTTCATTATTTTTAACTGTGTGGTATGTTTACTGGGTGGTCCCTTCAATATCGAGTTAAAGAGAGTTGACTGTAACTGCAACGATCAAAATTATGTGATTGCACATTTCAAACGTAGGGATCTTCCATGTGAATACTAATCGAATAATTTTCCGATATTATCGATTCTTTCTTATATTTTGACACAGTTTTGCGTAGTTTTGCGAATTGTCCAGGTATTGCTGAGCCATACACAATTTGCAAATGAGTTTTGTCATTACATATAGAAAAGATGGTATCCTTAGAATTTTAGATAGTTGTAACTCTACTGGATTACTATGGGAGTCGACGGGTGACATCTCAAATACGCAAGCTTAATTTGATCGACAGTGACTACAGACGAGTCACATGAATCTGATCAAATTACCAAATAGACCACTTATTTGGAATGTAACCTCCCAAAACTAGCTACGCCCCTTTCGATACTCGGTACGATATTTTTCCCCACCTCACCGCCGCATGTGAAGGAAAATTGTGATGCCATAGCCGTGGACATATTTACCGAGCCGTAAAATAATTCCTTTTTTTGTGTGGTTTTCGATCATATGAGCATGAGCTCGGTATGTTTCGTGATTGATTCATTTATCGCCATTAACAAGTCTAAAATCGCCAAACACTTTGTATGGGGGATACAGCAAAGCCATGGTGAAGGTATCTGGGTTCGATTCCCGGTCGGTCCAGGATCTCTATGTAATGGAAATTTCCTTGACTTAAAGTATCATCGTATCTGACACACGAAAGAAAGAAAACTCCCAGTTGATAACTGTGGAAGTGGTCATTGAACACTAAGCTAAGAAGCCGGCTTTGTCACAGTGAAGACGTAATGCCAAGAAGAAGAAGCGATCCTTGATTTTCCTCTTCTAGAAAACCTTATATAATAAATTCAACCTTAAAATAATTAAAAAAAAAAAATTCTAAATTAAGAACCAAAAATTATAAAAAAATTCTCAATCGATTAAGTCTCTGGTCCGAGACCGTTTAAAAATTATCTAAAATTTTGAAAAAGACTCAAAACACATCGCGTCACTGCGGGGGTGGGTGATGCGATCAGGATCAAACCTGTCGCGCCAGTAGAAGCATTAACCTAAGAATGCTAATGTCGCTACTGTTCGTGTTACCAACACCTAGTTTGCCAAGCGCTGACAACCTGAGTACCGGTCCTCGAAGTGTCAAATAAATTTTAAAATCATCCACTACAATATGGCATCGAACAAACAATGAAAAGATACAGTTAAAGGTGATAATAAACTAATTCAGTTTTGTGAGAACAGCGCCATTAGCGTTCTACTACTAATATTTCTATTGTCGCACCTCGCTGGCATAGTGAAGTAGGAAAATGACGCGTATCCTTACGAATTGTAGGTTTTTTATGCTCATGCTCATTGTTTATGCAATATCCATAAATGGATTGATTCGAAAATCCGATAAATTGCTAAAGTGTCCGCTACAATCATTTAAATGGTGAAAACGTGATACTCACATAATAAAATTTGGACCACACCGCATTGTGGGTCATAAATATACTCTTAGAATAATTAATGGATTTTGTACAGGGGTAAACGCGTTAATATTTTACACGTTCATGATGACAACATACGACGTTCAAATAAATTCGAAACACTCTGATTACAATACCTGCTTATTGCATATCCCCCCCAAACCCCAACATCGCGAAAATGCGTTCAAAATAAATTGAAAATATATCGAATAAAAGGTATGCCATCGACATCTGACATGACTCTGGTTTGCATATCACCGACATCAATAACAGTTACAACAACGAACTGTTCCAAGCATCAAACGGTAGTCTTGCACTATGGGCGATCAGGTGGCCAATAATCGAAAAAATGACTTGTTCTGATAGGTTTTTCTTGTACATCATTCCATAGTTAACACTTCTATTAAGATATTCCTGGAATATAAGGGCAAGATCTTGTTTAGTTTAATTGATACAGTATGTCAAAGTTAGAATTTTCAGTGAAAACATAAGGTGACTGAATATAGCTAAATCATTCATATCATCATTTATTTGTAAGTTATAATATTTATATTGGTTTGCACAACGTTAATCGCATAAAGGCTTATATGACAAACATATTTTTGGCCGCCAGTCTGTATGGAAATCGGCCATAGTGTCTTGCCATAGCCATATGTGTGAAGTGTTGGTGGCTGATGGTTGGTTGCAGAACTGATTGAAAGCAGCAAATGAAATGTGGCTGTGACTGATTCCAATGGATGACGGAAGCGGAGTGGGCAAATGAAAATCCCTATCTGATCATCGGCGGAAGATTAATGGGCGTTCTATTTCCTCGCATGATGGAGAATTTACGTTAGTGGCGGTGCCGAGGATACAGCATTACGTATATCCAACAACGATATCGGGTTTGAATACACCTACATGAACAGCGACAACTTTGTGAATGCCGTTAAAATGCCACTAGCGTATCGGTAAAGATTGCCGGTTTTTAAGTGTAGGTCTCCGTGGGTTTTACTTCACATATTTTATTGTGAATAACGAATAAAACAGGTGGAAGGGATTGAAATATATTACAGTTAACTCTCCCTTACTCGATATATCGTATCTCGATATCGAGTTAGAGAACCATAGTAAAAGTTGGTTTTCATGGCTAACTCGATGGTCCCTTGGAACGCAGTTGCACTGCTTTTGTGTTCTGTAACTCGATACCTCCCTAACTCGATGGTCCCTTCAATATCGAGTAAGGGAGAGATAACTGTAGTTGGATACAATTTATGCTTACTTCTTCTTCTTCTTTGGGTCGAGCCTGTTTCTTAACTTAATGTCCTGAAAGCACATCTACAATAATTAACTGAGAGTTACTACTCAAGTAAATTTCCATCACAAAATAATCCTTCACCTACCTGTAATCGAACCCAGATACCTTCAGCGTGGCTTTGGTTTGTAGTCTCGGACGTTACCACAAGGCTAAGGAAAGCCCTTTGTGCTTACTAGGTAGACTATGAAATCACTCTGAGCTTCTATAAACAATCTATACGTTTTCTAATTTGAAAGCCCATCATTGTTAAGTTTCTCTTAAGTCAATAACTCACGTTGCCCTTTTTGTAAAAAACACTAGTATCCTTGGCAATGTGCAAGAGAACGGCGTGTGGCGACAGAGAATGAACCACGAGCTCGCTAGGCTCTATGGCGATCCCAGTATCCAGAAGGTTGCGAAAGCCGGAAGGGTGCGCTGGGCAGGGCATGTTGCAAGACTAGCGGACAACAATTCTGTAAAATGGCTTTCTTCCGAAGATGATCTTAACTTCTACGATTTTAACATTGTACGCCAGGATCGAGATGATAATTACGGGGGTGTGTTTTAAGGGATCAAAAAGTGCCTTTCATTCTACAGAATCCCCATCCCGACTCATCCAGGCATAGAAATCGTTGCTTGCCAAATAAACGTAAACGGTAAAGACCTTTGCGTAGCTTCTGTATATATTCCTCCAAGATTTTCAATAAACCGCCGTCATCTCTGGAATGCAGTCTCCATGCCCTCATCCCCAGTTTTAATACTGGGTGATATGAACTCACATAGTAGTGGTTGGGGCGAATCTTATGACGATTATAAAGCGGCTATTTTCTATGGTTTATGCGACGATTTCAACTTGAACATTTTGAACACAGGTGAAATGACACGTATTTCATCCGACGGCAAAAAAAGCCGCATTGACCTATCATTGGGTTCAAGTTCACTCTCATTCGATTGCATGTGGAACGTGATTGATGATCCCCATGGTAGTGATCACTTGCCCATAATAACCTCTATCAGAAATAATCGTGAAAGGTCAGAACAGTCAATTCAGATTCCTTTTGACCTCACTAGGAATATCGATTCGCAAAAATTTGCTTCATCGGTAACTTTGGGTATCGAATCATTCAATACTCTCCCACTGTTGGATGAGTATCGATTCCTGACAGAATTGATTTATAAAAGTGCATTAGAATCCCAAAAGCAGCGAGTTCCAAGTGCATCCTTCAAAAGACGACCAGCCACACCTGGTTGGGATGATGAATGCACTCAGTTGCATCGAGAAAAATCTAATGCTTTTAAAGCTTTTCGTAGATATGGTACCTCAGAACTTTATTTAGAGTACTCGAAGCTCGAAAGAAAGCTGTAAAATCTAATCAAAGCGAAAAAGCGTAGTTATTGGCGGCGTTTCGTTGATGGCCTCTCGCGAGAAACTTCAATGTCGACGCTTTGGAGAGTGGCTCGCAACATGCGAAACTTCTCATCTTCAAATGAGAGTGATGAATACTCCAACCGATGGATATTCAACTTCGCAAAAAAGGTCTGTCCAGACTCAGTTCCAGCTCATCCGCCTTTTTGGGAAACTCCAAGAGACGAATCTTTGGACAGACCATTCACTATGCTGGAATTTTCTATGGCTCTTCTTTCATCAAACAACTCCTCTCCGGGACGCGATATGATTAAGTTCAATCTTCTTAAAAATCTCACTGATATCGCTAAAAGACGGTTGCTTGACCTGTTCAACTCATTCATGGAACACAACATTGTTCCACCTGAATGGTGACAGGTCAAAGTAATAGCTATTCAAAAGCCTGGGAAACCAGCGTCTGATCATAATTCGTAGCGCCCGACTGCTATGTTATCATGTTTAAGAGGAAAATAACCATCATCGTTTTACAAATTTCCAAAACCAGTTTTTTTGCTCAAAATTTAAGCAATGTTCAAGAAAATCTATCATTGCATTACACTTGCTATCTGGATTGCGATGATAGATTTTCATGAGGATTTCTTTGAATATGAACGAAAAAACTGGTTTTCCATTTTTGATGATTGCTGATGATTGAATGATGGATTCTTGAGCCTTAAGGAAATTGTTAGAAAAAATGATCCTATCCCGACTCGATCACTGGATCGAATCAAACAATATGCTTTCCAATACTCAATTTGGCTTTCGCAAGGGCAAAGGAACAAACGATTGTCTAGCGTTGCTTTCATCAGATATTCAACTAGCCTTTGCGGACAAGAAGCAATTTGCTTCGGTATTCTTGGATATTAGAGACGCTTTTAATTCAGTTTCCACAGAAATATTGTCATAAAACTTGCACAATAGTGGACTACTTGGAATATTGACTAATTTCTTGTACAATCTGTTGTCAGAAAAACACATGAGCTTCACTCTCGGTCAACTGACAACTTCCAGAATTAGCTATATGGGCCTTCCCCAAGGCTCATGTCTGAGTCCATTGCTTTATAATTTTTATGTTAAAGATATTGACAACTGTTTGGAAGAACCATGCACGCTTAGACAACTAGCAGATGATGCAGTGGTCTCTAGGAAGGGCCCACGAGCAGAAATCCTGCAAAGACCATTGCAAAATTCCCTTGATAATCTATCTACTTGGGCTAGAAATTTAGGGATCGAGTTTGCGCCGCAAAAAACTCAACTGGTTGTATTTTCAAGGAAGCGGAATCCTGCCCAACTAAAGCTTAAGCTTTTGGGAACAGATATCGACCAGTCTTTGACTTCAAAATACCTTGGGGTCTGGTTTGATTCAAAAGGCACTTGGCGAACTCATATTAGGTATTTAACGGAAAAATGCCAACAAAGGAGCAATTTTCTACGAACAATTACCGGAACATGGTGGAGTTCTCACCCTGAAGACCTCATAAAACTCTATAAAACAACAATTCTCTCTGTTCTAGAGTATGGCTCTTTCTGGTTTCTCTCAGCAGCAAACTGCCACCTGATTAAATTGGAACGAATTCAATATCGTTGTTTGCGTATCGCCTTAGGGTGTATGCACTCGACAAATAATGCCAGCCTAGAGATTCAGGCAGGGGTTTTACCGCTACAGAACCGATTCTGGGAGCTCTCGCTAAGAATACTTATTAAGTGTGGAGTGAGCAACACACTCGTCATCGAAAACTTCGAAGAATTGCTCAAACTCAATACTCAGTCAAAATTCATGAGAGTTTATCTCTATTATATGTCATCTGACATTAGCCTTCCATGTTATAACCCTCCATGTGTACGCTTCTCCAATGACAGTTCCTCTGTTGAATATG
The DNA here is from genome assembly GCF_002204515.2 of Aedes aegypti. Lineage (NCBI taxonomy): Eukaryota > Metazoa > Arthropoda > Insecta > Diptera > Culicidae > Aedes > Aedes aegypti. Next base: position 149,763,422 of record NC_035108.1, read on the forward strand.
ATCTGTCCATGAAACAAGCTATTCATGGAATTCCAGATCAACTTCGATGTATAACTATTCCACGTATTTTCAACGCAAAGTTCCAGAATGTCGATTCCTACAGGAGATATTTCACTGACGGGTCACGTATAAATGGATCCACTGGCTTCGGTGTCTTCAATGAAAATTCTTCCGCCTTCCGAAAACTTCAGGAACCTTGCACGGTTTATGTTGCTGAGCTGGCAGCAACTTCGCTTTGGGGATGATCTCTAACATGCCCGCATACCACTTCTTCATCTTTGCGAATAGTCTCAGTTCTATTGAGGCACTCCGATCGATGAAACCTGTTAAGCATGCATCTTACTTTCTTACAAAAATAAGAGAGCAGATGTGTGCACTGGTCGGAAGATCATATAAGATTACCTTTGTATGGGTCCCCTTACATTGCTTAATTTATGGCAATGAGAAGGCGGACTCTTTCGCAAAGGTGGGCGCTGAGGAAGGTGACATTTATGATAGACAAATTTCACACGATGATTTTTTTCATTTAGTACGTCAAAGTTCTCTTCACGGTTGGCAAAGCGATTGGTAAATGGCCAACTGGGACGGTGGTTACATTTCATAATTCCTAGAGTTTTTGAGTTTTCCTGGTGGGAAGGTTTGGACGTAAGTCGAGATTTCATTCGCGTGATGTCAAGACTTATGTCTAACCATTACTCGCTAGATGCACACAGAGAATGGCAGAAAACTCGGAGCGGTGCAAAATATGCATGTGCTGCACCCGACTTTTGCGTGCGTCTCCTGTTTTTGTTGAGTGACACAAAAGAAGGTGCGAGTATTGCCGCAACTGTGTGAGAGGCAAAAGATAGCTCCAGCTCTACTCTTTAAAACTCTTGGAGTACAGCACAATGTGCTTCGTTTGGTGCTTTTCATTGGAAACGTATTCGAGAACGAATGTGACTGACGGCGGTGTCGAATTATTTGTTGCTTGCTCTACACTTCAAAATCATTTTAGGGTTTATTCACAAATTTCATATCGCCGGAAATGACCATTTTTGACACCCACCCACCCCCTCGTAACGTATTTAGTATGAATATTTTTCAAATTTTGTATGAGCTGTGACATCTTAAGGACACCCCCCTCCCCCTTCAGCGTTATGAAATTTGTGAATGGGCCGTTACGTAGAAAGCACGTGAATTTAAAACTGAGACGTAGGACATTTTTTACAATATTCGGAAATTATTTTGTAATTAGAGGCCGTTCACTAATTAAGTAAGGAGTTATGTGTAAGGTGAGTCATGTGGAAGGGGTAGGAAGATATTTGTTACGTGCCAGACAAATTATTTTTAATTTCATACAAAAAATCTTCCCTCGGGAGAGGGGGTGTCAAAAAACCGACAAAACTCTTGACACTTCCGTGGAATTGCACACAGCAATAACATATGTCGAATTCGTTTTTGAATCTAGGTTGAAACTGACGCAATCCGTTCTGAATCACAGTTTCTACCCCAACCCGATTCAGCTTCGACCGAACTACAACTATGCTATGCGAACTATGCTTGAAGTTAGTTTGTTTATGTATTGATCACCGATCCAGTTCCTAAAAACAAAAACGACAATGGGGCTCTGCACTGTTTTGATTTTGTTTGGTATTTTGACGTTTACTGACCTTGTTGATAACAAATTTTAAGTAAGAGTAAAAGAGAGAGTTAGATTGTTGTGCAGTGACCCATAAACACAACGATCACGCGAAAATTTTGTCAGATAGATTGAATCTAATCAAAGCAACCGTTTGTTCAGGAAATTGTCAAAACTCCTGGTCAACACGAAATGTATACCTAAGTCGTCGGAATTGTCGAAGTAGGATAAGTAATCCATTTAGTTATGATAAGGGCATTTTCACTTATTTTATTGCATTAATCACAGAATTGACAATGCCAATCGACGTATTGGCTTTTTGATACACGAAATAGTTGAAAACAGCGAGCAAATTACTTGGAAGTTGATGAAATATCACTAAAATTGCTGAAACATTTCTTACATGTACCAATAGTTGCGGTAAAGTGTTCCTATAGTGGAGGATCCTATATACAACGGATACCGCAACTATAGGAACGCAAATTAAAAATATACCGCAACTAAAGGAACAGTGTAGGAACTATTTTTCACTGACATGCCGTTGGCTACTGCGATGAAATCATTTTTCTCATTAAAGCTAAGTATGCTGTTTCGCTCAACAAAAGTAAAGAAATTTTTTGATTTAATGGGTCAAGAAATTTCCTACAGAGAGCCCCATTTGATATGACATTTCTTCTCAACTGCATATTGCGATCAGAAAAATGTGATTTTCTGGACCATTTCTTGGAAGAAATTTCCCACGCATCGAGATAGGCGATTCCTTTTCTTGTCAGTAGCAAACCAACCTTAAGTCAATGGTCGTCTCTTCCCGTTACAACATTAATATGTTCATTAATTGCGCTTCTTGAATTTAAGCTGTTAAATGAAGATTAACCCTTCTTAGTACCTCCACTATTGGTACATCTACCCTGTGTGTGAGGCGAAATCATGTATGATTCATAAAGTAAACAAACGTTTGTGTGGTTCGTTTGGGAGTGGCGTCTATCCGTACTCCGTCATCAAAGCAAAGTGATGTTATTTGAGAGAGCCTTGCCTAATGCTCAGAGAGATTATAAGCAACGGCACATGGGAGTTTTAGCACACAAAAAAGAATGGGTGAAACACAATTCATATTGCACTAGCACGTCTCTTTCAAATTGAACGTGCTGTCTCCCGGCAGCGCGTGCTGCACTGAAAGAGTTTTGAGTCGCACCCTATCCCTGGATGCACATTTGCACAGGATTAACAGGAGTGGTTCCGGTTATGATGACATCGATCACGTAGTTTGGCAGTGCTCGGATATGGACGCCTCCAGAGCGCATCTTTTGGATACCCTTGCAGCCCGAGGTAGACAACCCTATGTTCCAGTTAGAGATGTGTTGGGAACCCGCGATCTTATTTATATGGTCGCAATTTACGATTTCCTTCGCTTGTCTTGTATAAAAGTTTAATTCTCTTGTGTTCTCTTCCTCAGTTTTTTTTTGTGTGTTGTCCCCTTTGTGTTGAGGATCCTGGCCATCCGGCAGACGAATACCGGCAAGAAATCGCTACCAACGCCATGAAACGAAAATCAAGATGCCACGTTATACCTCCCGGATGAGCTGCTGAGAACCCTGATCCCAATCCCTACCATGTCCTTCCTTAAAAAATTGTGACCAATAACCTCGAGTTGCCACGAGTACTCTGGCTCAATCCCATATTAATGTTGAACTGAAAAAGCTAATTAATTGTATGTAATAAAACTACAAAAAATGAATTTCGGCTCCGTAAAGCGTTAAACGCATTTGAGCCTCAAATAAACGAAATAGATAAAAAAAAACAACTCTGCAAATATGGTGTTCTCGTCGAATTCGGTTGGCACAAGAAGGCGGGGAGCACATCGAGCGAGGTGGCTAAAATTGAAGTTGGAGGGACACAGCAATGGACCGAGTTGATTGGCGTAACATCGTTAAGGGGGCAGGATCCGTCATTGATTTCGAAATTTTCAAAATCAGTTTTTAGGTTCAAAATCAAGAAAATTTACAGGAAAATGTGTACACTGTATTCTATTCTCCAACCGAAACACAGCGAACACATTTTCCTGTAACTTTTCTTGATTTTGAACCTAAAAACTGATTTTGAAGTTTCATTGATGACGATGATTACAATGACGGAGTGTTGAACGTTAACGAGGTTATATCAAATTAATTGATGTAACACTAACTAAATAAATAAATAAACTAGTATCCTTTATTATATTTCGATTTATAATGACCCAGGTAACCAATAAGCACTTAAAACAGCATACAATTAGCATTATATGCGCTAGTACGGCAGAGCATTAAATGCTGATTGAACGTATAGCTGCCAGTAGTGCTTCTTAAAAGCAGGTTTTGGCGAAATATCGGGCTGCTTCAATGCTGCGCCTTCAGGAACGTCTCATTTTTCTGTCAAAAAACATAACGTCTCAGCGAAGAGCAAAAAAACAAAATATTTTCCCACCTTCTCTCGCATCTTTCCAACGATGGCGACTGCTTGTCTTGTGCTGGATACTACTCGTTGAGGATCATTTTTTGCTGGTTTTTAACATTTTGCGATGCGAACTGACGACCCGGTGATTGTGAACGATGGTGATGCTCCACGAGTTAGCAACGAAGCTACCCGGGCGGTGGTAAGAAAAGCTGACGCCCTCATTGCAACGAGTTGGCAACGGGCCGCCAGAACGAGGGCAGTGCAGAACGCTGACGACGGCATTGGAGCGGATGGCAACATCGAGCGACTTGGCAGTTTCGGTGTACGGCGACGACGACGACGGAAAGTGCAAGTGCAAGCATTAAATGTGTAATTAATTTCAATATTGAATAAACCAGTTAGTACGATTTCGGCTCGCGAGTAGATAAGTAGTTCTTTTTTAAAAAGAAACTCCCGTCTACAAAAACTTAACTCACGCTACAAGGTATGCTGCAGTTGGTGTTGGTCGAGCGTTGATTTCATGCCCAATATAAGGCACGTTTTGCTCGAAGGTACATTCATTTATATACGTGCTAGTCTTTAATGTCTCGATGGGAGGTAATGATTCTTGATGGAAATTGCAAGAATGCATGGATGCTATTGGATTTTATTGAAGCTAATGAGGGTAGGTAAATTATTTAATATCCTCATGAAGGAAGGATGATTTGGATACTAGAGCTATCATTCTAATTAAACAATAAATCGAAATTTGCGATAATTGGTTTCTCCCCCGGCAATTATGTTTGTTTAGAATTATATAGTGATTGCTTTTGAGATCGTTTCCATCAGATGAAGAATCGATACATAAGTGTGAAAGAGACAAAACAGAGTCAAATATGTAATGTTCGACCTGTACTGCTCTTTCGTTGCATTCTTACTGCAATGGAAAAGCATTTCGTTTGCTAAGAATCGAAAATAACATGTGCAGTGTAAATGCTTATTAAGAACGGAAAGGTATTGAATAGCAGTGGTTGTGCTGGTTTATGTCAGCTAAGCTATGAACATGCTTTCATACGACAGTAAGCAGATCAAATGCTGTAAACAGTCCAATGCGAGGCTTATTTCAATGCTTATTGGTTACCTGGAGAGAAACTGCTCAAAAGCTTTAATATTCCACTGTCATAATCGACAAAGAGCGATAGAGGAATGCTTTTCACCTTTTGAGATTGGTAGTTCATAATAGTACATCGAGTAATGTGTTATTATTGGCCAGTCAATCATCCAGTGGTCGACATTCGTTCAGCCGAATTTCATTTTTATCCAAAAATTTTCACCAAGATATAAGTTTTACTCTACTTTTTTTGTTCGTGGTTATACTATACCTACAATACAAAAAGCGTCATTCTTGATTGAGGCATTCATTTAGCAGAGTTGCACCTAATTTCCGAGAACACATCTCAAATCGTAAGAAAATACCATAACACGGATTTTCAATTGTTAAAAGACCTAAACTGCTAGTAATGATAGTAACAAGTTATTTTATTGGTGACCAGTGACAAAACATAATAATTTTTATAAAACTTTTAGTAAACGTTTTAAAACTTTTTTAACCCATATAGGCCCAAGTGAAAGCAAAAATGTAAAAACTTTCACCGCTCAGCGAATACTTAGTGGATTCAAATATAATTTTTGTCAGTATACTGGCACATATATTTCGTCTCTAGAATAGGCCAGAAGAACTCGATTCTGGTAGGTCAGTGGGTCAAGTCGGGTAAAAAAGGGTTATTTTTAAGACATGCCAAGTTATCCTGATTTATTTTCAATGCCAATCATTTCAATTTGCATAAATCATTAAGATCTGATATTCAATATTATGAATGAAGAGGTTTGCACCATTTAGAAGGTACCGGATGTGGCCACTTGGACTTAATGTCCTGAAGAGCCGGCTATATTTTTGATGGATACTAAACCGTTTCAACTCTGGAAAACTAGAGATCATACATAACAGTTCAACTAAAACGCGTTCCAATACGCTTGGCACAGATGTTTAGATAAAAATTGGTCAGTTTATTGTAAATTTGAGGCGTCCCTGGGATCCGAAAATTGTTATTTGTAGAATCAATCGAATGCAGGTCACATGGTTCTGCAATCTAATCGTTTCTCGAATGGTTTACGCTGATGCGTTTTTCTTAAATTTCAATGGCCATTCCGGAAATTATCTGTGACTTGAAATTTGCATACCTCCAGGGGCACGAAAGCACAGCAGTTCTTAAATTGATGACGGATCCTGCCCACTTAACTTTTCAGTCGTCGCGCGAATTTTTGTAACGCGAGTAGTCGCGCGTTGTACTTTGTACAACATCCTTGGTTTTGCGAATATCCCAGGAGTCTGACCACTTAGAAAGATGACCACTTCGGCAAAATTGTTCAGTAGCTCAAGGGCTATCCTCATTTTAGCCAAGAAATTCGGGATTTTGCCACTGGGCGGCGCTAGTGAGCATGAAACTTTTGTTTCACAGATCTCAGGATCATGACTACTTAGAAAGATGGCGTCTTCGGCAAAGTTGTTCGGTAACTCAAGGACTATCATTGTTTGAGCTAGTTGATTCAAAATTTTGCCACTAGGCTGCGCTAGTGATCATAAAACATTTGTTTCGCGAATATCTCAGGAGCCTGACACTTAGAAAGATGGCGTCTTCGGCAGAATTGTTCAGTAGCTCAAATTATTTCATTGTTCAATCCTTAAAGTTCTAGATTTTGTAAAATAATGATAGCCCCTGAGCTTATGAACCTTTGCCGAAGGTGCATATCTAAGTTATCAAGATCCTGCTGTATTCGCAAAACAAAAATATCATGCTTATTAGCCACGCTTGGTGACAAAATATCCTATTTCTTGGCACAAATAATGATAGCCCTTGAGCTACTGAACTACTTTGCCGAAGACGCTATCTTTCTAAATGGTCAGGATACTGAAATATCTGCATAACAAAAGTAAAATTTCCATGCTCACTAGTGCCACCTAGCGGTAAAATTCCGAATTAAATGAGGTACCATCAGTCTTGGGAACTGTGACCACAATTCACCACAGTTCATCGATTCTGCCATTCAACCAAAACACAAAGCAGCAGCAGCATCAATACCATCAGGCGTTGCGCTGCCAACGGTTCACACACTGCTTGACTGTTTTTGTCTCTCCACTATGACCGTTTTCGGGCAGCCATTCCAAGGTGAATGATTGAAAAAAGTGTTAAATCATTCAATCGCTAATATTTCGCTGGTGTTTTCAACTAATTGAAATCTATTAGCTCTAACAGAAAGAGCACAATCATTCTGTTGCGATACAAATAAACAAGTTCAATTTCATGCTACCTTTATCGAGCAAAAATGCAAAACCCCGAAAACCGCAAAAATCGTGTCACCACTGTGCTCGAGTCATTTCGCATTCGGGGTTGAAAAACGTTAGGAAGAAGAAGATTACAGTTTTGAAGAGCCGTGACATTTTTTGGTTTTGAACGGTCATGGTTTGCTTTGGATTTTGATGGTCGTGTAGAAAGATGTAAATGTAGAGGCGGTAAATGTTTGCTCCAGTACTTTTCTCATCACTGGGTACCATAAGATAGCGCTTCATCTCCAGAACAACTTTGCTGAAGACCCCAAGTTTCTAAATTATCTAGATTTTGAGATATACCGATTTCAAATTGTGGCTTACTCGAACCGTATATAGTGCGTTCATTATTATGCGACTTCCATGTACATTTGTTGATTTTACCGCAATATAGAGGGTCATACTGTAAATAAAAACTGACGAGTATTGTTTTTAAGAAGATTCTTGAGGAATACATTTTGGTTTGGTGTCGATAGATATCTTTGTTGCAAAATGATAGCATATAAATCACAGCTGTTGTACAAAGTACAACAGCGCGACAGCCCGAAGGTTAAGTTACAGGGCCTGGGCTAGAGGCTACTTCTATTTGTTTTGTACTGATTTATAATTTTGACGCAATTTTCAACATTATTCAAATGAACAAAATGAAATCATCCATGGAAGAAAACGCGTAATCCGACAAGCACCCTTTTTCAAATGTAAATTGTGACTTCAGAGATTTGCCCTTTTTTTGGTTCGTTAGCTATAGCAAATATGTTCAGTTAATATTTGATAGTTACAATTTAGAAGGTTTTGACCAAGAAGCTTTACCACCGCCAACAAATTCAACGAAAAATCAAAGAGCTGATTTTTTTAAACGGCTTGCAGGGATGGAGTTCCAATATGTCTACCATCGTTGCCTCGGTATGATATCGAATGACCATTTCTTGTTAATCTGGAAGATCCGGAGCATCCGTAAAAAGGGCCAAAAGCTGACAATTGACCAACAGAGCTGAGATTTCTTCCAAACGTATTATCCTGATTTTCAGAAACACCATTAGGTGGCCATTAAAAACGGTGACGGTGACGACATTGACACGTTTTTGACACCACGAATGCAATTTTTTAGAAGAAAATGATGGTCTCTAGGTTAATTGTCAAGATATGTCCATTTTACAGATTTTCATCATACAGTGACTTTTAAATATGGCAATCTCATTGATACGATTCTCTAATCACAATATGAATTTGTAAATCAAATCCTGTGAATTCAAGTGCGTTATGCCTGACGGCGCTTAAGCCTACCTAATAAACGTAAAAGAAAGCAGGTTAAAAAGAACTGCAGCTGTGAAAACTAATTTTCTAAAAATGTTCATTCTTCCGGATATTCCGGATCTTCCGAAGGACCACATAACAGCCATATAGGACAGACGACATTGATACGATTCTGAAACCACGCATGCAAATTGTTTGGAAGATATCGCAGATCTATTAGTCAATTTTCAGCAAATCATCATTTTTACGGGTGTTCCGGATCTTTCGGAAGACCAGAAATGACCATTCGAGGTAATACCAAGCCAACAGTAGTATACTAATGTGGAGCTCATCATTGCGTGTCGTTTGTAAAAACTACCAGCTCACAAGGTCAACTTTCAGAATATATCCACTTTTACGGATGTTCCGGATTTTCCGGAGGACCAAGAAATAGCCATTCGAGATCATACTGTGGCAATGGTGGTATACTAGTTTAGAACCCTTTACTGCAAGTTGATTGAAAAACAAATCCGGCTTTCTAGGTCAACTTTCAGAATACATCCACCTTTACGGATGTTCCGGATCCTCACGAGGACCAAAAAATGGCCATTCTAGAACGAACCGAGGCAATGATATATATTAATTTGAAGCTCATCACTACAAATCGTTTGAAAAAAAAAATCCCTGCTTTCAAGGTCAACTTTCAGTACACGTCCACTTTTACGGATGTTCCGGATCTTCCAGAGGACCAAGAAATGACTATTCGAAATAATACTGATGCAACGATGCTATATTATCTTGAAGTTCATCACAGAAATTGAAGCCACTAACAGAAATACTACATTTGTCTTTCTTCGCGAACATGTGTCCAATTTTCTATAAGGACTTTTCCGCAACATGTAAGGTAAAAAGGTGTAATACGCCCCCTTAAAGAAAAACTGCTCTATCACAGTAGCAAATGCATCATTTCTAAAGTTTTTTTTTTTTTGTCAAGGTTTTCCTTATTTAGTTGGTCATGCTCTGCACGCAACTTTTTCTTTCCAGGTTGCTTCAAAAAAGTGGACAAGATGTTTTTTTTTGTAAACGGTCACAATGTTTACGTTTCAAAATAATCCGGGCTGTATGCCCCTCCTATAGAATAAAAGGTCCACAGCGTTGTAGAAATGTTTCCAATGAGAATTCCACCACCTGCTAAGCTTAAAAGGGTCCATTAGCAGTCGTCTTCCGGTAAAAGTTTTTGGTTTTAAGTACAAAGTAAAGAATGGGCTTCATTTCACCCTGAGGCTTGCTTATCAAAAGCAAAATTTTAAACCAAAAACCTGATTCTCGATATTTTTAGAATTTCTACTGATTATTTATACTTATAATTATTATTTATAATTATTGCTTCTTCAATGTTCTTTTAGCAAAACGAATAGCTAACCTTTCATGTGCTGATCACACATGAAGCAAAAGAATGACCTCCGCGCTGTGCTTGGCAACTAAAGCAAAGAAATAAATTATAGAGATGGTTTCAAGTCTCCGAGTTTATGCAGTAATACAGTTTTGCGAAACTAATTGATCACTAAAAAATACTTCATATCTCTTAGTGGAATTATTTTCTCCTTACCATTGTGTCCAAAAGTATGCAAAAACCGTAACTTACCTGAAAATAATAGAAGAAATAGATATGTTAGAAGGAATTGAGAAAAAACAGAAAAAAAACAGCGTTTTGATCAATTTATTACATGTTTGAACAACTACCGTAAAACTAAACATCATAATACTTCGCAATTGGATTAAATTAAATGAAATTTGCTACAGTTACACGTCCTCTCAGTGAGAATCGCACTCACGACTCCCTATTTACTAGATCCTCTACACCACGAGGACTCATGGACGCAGAAGTTAACCTGAATTCGATATCAACTCAATAATCACGCATGAGCACGGTGAATATCCACCACACGGTGATTGGTATGTTAACTTGACGATAATAAACTGTAAATGACACGGAACCCTTTTCCCACTATTCCCACTGTCTAAGCCCGATAAATTCTAAAAGCTTTTACTTAGTTGCTGAAACCAAGAATTCAACCTGTCATTTTACTGCCCCAATTATAAGGAAATGGTTGAATTCTAAGTTAGTAACTCACTTATGTTATGATTACCTATGCTGTCACGTCGTAACGAATTATTCAAAAGGGTACCAAGCTTCCTTATGACATCAGTTCAAATTTAAACGAAACTACCTACACTGTTCCCAAACTGCTTGCAAAAGGCGCAAGCAGGCCCTAGAAGAGTTGACTTTACCCTCCTGTGTACAGAACGATGTTTTTTCCTAATAACGCCAGTAGGGTTTTTTTATTCGTGGTTGGTGGATGTTGCAGCACTGGCGATAAAGAATATCCCAGCATCTGCCTGGGGCCAGGAATGCATCATGCATGCATGAATGTTTGATAATTCTATAATGGAACTTCTAGGTGCCACTTTCAGTTTGCGTTGTATGTGACTGGCGGAAAAGTAGCGCTGCACAATATGAGGGATATGCAACTCGGCCAGGACGGCGAGTGCAATACGGAGATGCTGCCATGTTTTCCTCACCAGTCACGGTCGCTATTGCATCTTACGTACAGCTAAGCAGTACACAACATGACCGGAAGATCTGCACCGACTTTGCTCGATTCATTGGACTCGGGAGCTTGCCGCCATCCAACTTTTTCTATAAATTTCCATTATTTTAGGCAATCTAGCTTCATTTGCCGAGTACGAGTAGGTACCCGAGTTGAAAGTTGTGCTTTGTTAAATGGAAAATTATTCAACTTTTGCTCGAGAGTTCTAGAAATTAATTTTTCGAAAGTGTTTGACAAGCATTTCCTTCACGCTCTAATGGATAAATCAAACAGTAAGTTTGCGTAGGAATTTCTATCTCTTGGCTTCTGGGATACAGAACACGATGCTAGACGATGCGAAAAATATTGTCTTTCTAACCATAGTATAATCTGTGCAATCTCGGTTTGGAAGTTGACACCTTGTGTGGGGGTTTAACATAGCTAGTTAAGAACTGTAGATATATCGTGACAGTCAAAGAATGTGTTTGGTATAGTTGCATGGACGAGCCATGGAACATATGGGGATTGCCTTCCACTGACCGAATGATAAAGTTTTCCACAAGTGATACTAAGTTAATTCAATAATTTTTGACAGTTTATATGCACCACTCATTTCCATTAAATAATTGCTTTAAGAGAAAAATCCTTAAATCTGCCAAACCTCAGGTATCCGCTGAAGATTTCAGCAAAAGTCGTTCCAAAAGTTTCGTATCCGCAAATAATCTGCAAAAAAATCGTTTAAAACTTTTTGGTATCTGTCGAGAACTTTTCAACATGACATAGCTCGCGATTAAGATTATATGCGGAAATACCATCTTCGTCAAAGTTGTTTAGTAGACCAAGGGCTACATGCTAGTGGCCTAATTAATTAGGAATTCATCCGCTAGGTGATGCTCGTGAGAATGCAATAATTTCCAACACTTGATCTCAATATCTTAAACGCTGAGACTTATATCGTCCTCAGCGATGTTGTCAGAAAGCTTGTGAACTTTCCTATGGAGAACATACCATTCAAAAATCAGGGGACGTTAGGGGACGCTAGGGTATGAGGACCTTTCATTACTATTAAAATTACGCTGTTTCACGGTAATACATAAAATGAAAATGTTTACTTCAGTACCTTTGATATCATCCTGCACCACTACCAACCATCCATCACTAGCCAATGAAAGTAATCTCGGTGGAGAGTGATGAGGCTTACTGGCCCTTGCTTCGAACTTGATTACTAGCTGTGAGCGGGTCAAGAAGGGCAAGTTGGGTATCTTAATTAAATCAAGGCTACAAAGTGAAGAGCACCGGAAGCGATCGCATAAACACTGTGTCGTTGCGTTGGCAAGAAAGTTGTTTCGCCCGGGTGCAAGGGCCAGCATTATGGCAAGCTATTGGTTAATTAGTTTTTATGATTTCTTCCTTGGATGATGATGAACGGGCGGGAAGAGTGTTAAAAATAGATTATATAATTTGCTCAATAATGCTATTACGATGAATTGATAGATGGTTGAAGGACTCTCGGGAAGACTCAACATTTTGCTTCGTAAGTCGAAGAAGAGCATTATTAAATCGTACTGCATGATCAGATTTTTCCCATTCATTCGAAGCTTCAGCAGTTAATAATGGCTTTCCCCCTATGAACTGTCGTCATAAGACGAAAATTGTCAAGAAATAACTGATCTAGCTAATATTCCCACATAAACCAAAAGCTCTTTATTTGAAACCTTCAAGTAGACATGTTGTCACGATGAGAGGGGTTCCAATGAATTGGGCAGATGAAGTTAAGTATCTAGGGCTCATGCTAGATAAGAATTTAACTTTCAAAAATCACATTGAGGGCATTCAAGCCAAATGTAACAAATATTTAAAATGTCTCTATCCCCTTATTGATAGAAAATCAAAACATTGTCTAAAGAACAAGCTTTTGATATTCAAACAAATTTTCCAGGCCAGCCATGTTGTATGCTGTACCGATATGGACTAGCTGTTGTAATGCCAAGAAGACAGCTCTGCAAAAAAAAGTTGAAAATTATTCTGAAGCTTCCTCACCAGTACCAATGAGTTACATAGAATATCCAACGCTGGAACATAGAAACGAATGTCAAATAAAATAATTAATAATTTCAGGCAAAAATCGTTACAATCTTCTATTGCCACGTATAAAGCGTTATATATTTAGGTTGAGTCAGGTTAAGAAAATTGAAAACGTGTTTTTTTTTTCTCTTATAAACAGGTGAAATCAACTCACCTGTAAAAAATCTGAAAATCTGAATATGTTGTTAACAAAATGTTAATAAAATCTTAAATTTGTTTTACCAAATTAGGATGATAGTGTTGTCTAATAACACAGAACACCTAGATATGAGAAATTAATGTAATGTTTGGAATGATACTAATAAAAAATTAAACAAATATGATCTAGCTATATACTGCTTTTCAAAATTATGTAACCAAGCGCAAACTTGGAAATGTAATAACATAGTTGCGCATTGCGTATAAACTTGAATTATTTATTTTATTTTGACATATCAGTGTTGCCAGAAAACATATTGATAATAATCTAAAAATGACCAAAATCACAAAATAATACAAACTAAAACATACTATCACACCACAGACAAACAGACGTCACACTCTCGTTGCTGTCCATCAACCACCTTCTAACGGTCGATTCACAAATATGGTAAGTGTTCAATCTACCACTTCACCGTTTTTGTTCGTGTTTGACGTTTGTACACTACCGCCACCTGTTGGGCTATCCATCAAACACAGTACACGGAGGATATGAAGTACTTAAAAGTAAGTTTACTCCAGTAAATTCGGGACGATCGTGAGTTAACCTAATTTTCAGTTTTACCTGTGGTTTAAATTTGCAGCCATGCGAAAAAATACCTACCAGCTAAGTTCTTTTCACTCAACCGGCAGATCAAATAACTCAACTTTCAGTACTATGTCACTTACTCAAATTTGAGGTAACGCACTAAGGTTCGGTTTTTGGGTTGTTTTACTCTTTGCTCTCTGACAACAATAGAAAGAGTGAATAAAATAGGCAGAGAAAAATAACTCAAAAATAACTATAAAATACTCATATATGGGTTTTTCATTTTCCCCGTGTAGGGCTGTTATTATTCTCAACTGGCCGTTTCTTTGGTGAGTTGAGATGCAACAACCAGACTGCACACTAAATCCATCCCGAGGTGGATCGTGCTGAGTTGTTGAGTTGAAGGAGAGCGAAAGAAGGAAGGCACAAAAGTCTGTTTTGTCAATTCTGCAGAAAGCGCGCGCGCACGGAAAGAGCGCCAGTCGGCTCGATTTGAAATGATCGGTTTATTATTATTTTTCCGCTATTGGATGTTCTACACAGTTCGAACGAAACGTGTAAATTTCTGAGACATAATTGGAGCGTGGCAAATCATGGATATTTACATATTGTCATGTAATCCAGCAGGATCCTCTGTGATTACGTGACATATAACACAAATTTACATGATTTCAGACTTAAATTTAAATGACGTTATGTTTACATCGCATACATGAAGTTTACATGACGTGTAATCTTCATTATTTTTAACTGTGTATGGTTTGGTTGATCGATGTAAAAGTTTGTTTCAAAAGCAGCTCCACTTATTTTGCAATCTGTTGCCGTGTATAATAGTAGACAACATAACTAATTTAATTAAAATGATTTGAAGTTACAGTTAGTGCATAAACAAAAGGGGGAGAACGTTTATGCTGGTTGTGCATTACGAAAAAAATCTCATAACTTAAAGCAATGCTCGTTGTTGGTTCTTGTCGAAGGATCAACATGTTCGGCTTAGCGAATCTTAATTTAAATATCAAATAACAACACATACAATTAAACAAGTATGCGACTACAAGAGACTTTTGATATTTTCAATTCTAAATCACCGCAAAAATATAGGGAATCAAAATCCTCCTGATAGAGATGATGTGGCGGAGGCTCATACTAATTAAAATTGTCGTTCAATTATGGGGATAAATTAAAATTGTTATTGTTCCATACATACTTATGAATTATAATTACTTATAAATATTGATACAGCATAATTCAAGTATATAAATATCAAACAACAAACACATCTATATCCTCGAAAACTCATGACAATGGTGTTTTACTCTTTGAACTGTTATTTAATTTGGATGTGCTTTAATTCACCTGGATAAAGATTCATAAATTAAATTTATTATTTATATTACGAGCTGCGTCTATAGTGAAACTTAAGCTGCACAGTAATAAAATTTAATCAAAGTATTTAAAAAATATATTGTTCCAGAAATTACTCTAAAATTCTTTGCAAGTTTCTCCCGGGTTTCTTACTCAAATCTCTCATGAATCCTTCAAATCCTCTATGGGATTGTTTTGAAAATCTTGAGATTAATTCTGATTTTTCTCTAAGTTCTTCTGGAAATCACAAAACCCTTCCAGTTATCGCTTTGGGATTCATAAAAAAAAAATCGTTACCAGTCCGGTATTACTTCTTTCTTTTGGATATCCCTTTGTGATTCTTCTGGGCATCTTTTTGGAATTTTTTGTGTTATGTTTTTTTTTTGTGATTTTGCTTGTTTTGACGATCTCTTTAAAGATTATTTTGAAATCATGGAATCTAAATTCTTCGAAATTCTTGAAAATACTTTCGGAAATGCTATGAAAGATTCACCAAAAATCTTGATGCTATGCTGCTTTATAATTTAAGAGGATTTTCCCAAAAAAAAATACTAGAAATTACTACTTGACATTTTTCGGAAATCCCTCAGAAAATAACTCTGACTTTTTTTCTGATCTACTTGGATTCTTATGAGAATTCCTCTGTTATTCTTCCGGAAATCACCTAAGATGGTTTCGGAATACTTTCAAGCAGGGACGAAAAAAATCATGCTCACTATACTCAATTGACCGACATTCATGCCACCATCAAGTAACCGCACTACCACCAATATGATTGTTCTAATGAAGATGGCACAAAAGTAGATTGGCAAAACAAACAACGATGCCCGTATGTAGTTGGTGTTTTTGATTATCAGAAGCAGAAGAGTATCAGTTTTAGGAAATTGATTATCAATGAGATTCATATTAATTAAAAAATATGCAGCTATACGGGTAATGAACGATCCGATGCACGTAATCGATTATATTGACGCGTCTTTAGTGTGCCTCGTGCAAAAATTACAACTTCCCGAAGCGAAATGTAAAAAAAGTCAAGCTAGTTAGAATGAATATCATTTTTTGTTTCCGATTATCACAAAGCGGTTGAGTAGCAGCAGGTTAAAAGGAAACTGAAAATCTTGTGCAAGCGCTTTGCCAATCTTTGTTGTGTTGTCAAGGTGAGGATAAAAACAAATAAAAATCAACGAAGATTTTACCCAGCAAGTATCAATGTAGGCGAGGGTAGATTGAGTATTTTCGTCCCTGCTTTCAAGGATGCTTCCGAAAATCTTTATGAAATTCGTCTAGAAATTCTACTGAGATTTTTACGTCAATATCTTCGAAATACTTCTGGGACTCTTCCAAAAAACCTGTTGGAATTCTTCTGGATGTCTTTCTAAGATTCTTCCGGAAAACCTTCTGAGATTCTTTCAGAAATCTTTCTGAGGATCCTTTAAATCTTTCCTTTTTGAAGGATTCCTGCAGAAATTCTTCCCGAATTACCTCTAGGTTCCAGGAGTATCCTGATTTTTTCAAGAAAACTCTGCGGAAATTCTTGTGAAATATCCCCAGATTTCTTTCTGTTATCCTGCTGGAAGGCTTCAAAATATCTTTGGGAGATTCTTTTAGAAATTTTTCTGGAATTTTACAAAAAAAAACCTGCTGAGATTCATCTGGAAATACGACTAGAATTCTTTCGGATATCATTCAAGCATTCAAAAATTCTACCAGAAGTGTTCAACCGTAAATCGTTCGATTTCTAAAGGAATTATTTAAGAATATTCGTAAAAATCTAAAACAATCCCATGAGAATTCCAAATGGATTTCGAATGTTTTTTACAGTGATATCCAAAAGAATCCAAGAAATTATATCTCAATAACCCCTGAAAGATTTAAAAAAGATGCACAGACATCCAGAAGTTTTCTTGGAAATTTTCCGTAATATTCCGATGCTCAGAAGAACTCAAGAAATATTTACGTAATAATTTCAAAAGGAATTTGCGGAACCATTTAAATATAACTTTCAGAAGAGTGTCAGAAAAAAAATCAGTAATCAAAGAATCTCATATATTTTTTAAAAGTCTTAAAAGGCGGTCCGGTAGTTTTCTTGAGGAATTTTCATTTGAACTCAAGAGTAATTTTCATAACACTCCGCCAAGCATCTCAGAAAATGTCCAAGGAATTTAACTGATACATCAATAAAAAAATCAAGAACACTTCCTTATGAATTTACAGAAGAATACCAGAGTTTTTTTAAGGAACCTTAGAAAAAAATGTCAAGAATCACGAAGGAATTTCCGGAAAAACTCCGGATTTTCGAAATTATCTCAGGCAGATTTCTTGAAACAGTAAATCATGATTACCGTAAGAATATACAAATAATTTCTTGAAGAGTGCTAGGAAGATTTCCAAACAGTTTCAGATGAATTTTCGGATAAATTTCATAGAAATTTCCTGTAAAATTTCTAAAAAATCCCCGAGGGGCATCTGGAAGATTTGTTTTTTATTATAGTCTCATGCGTCTTTTCTAGAGTATTCCAGATGAATCGGAATAATCTAAGACCTGTTTCTGGAAGAATCTCAGAGGGATATTCGAAGAAGTTCCAAAAAAATTCATGGAAAAACTACTGAAGGATTTCGCGTACAATATCAGAAGGATTATAATTATAATTTCGGATGGATTACCAGAACAATTTTTTATTTGGCAAGCTCAGGCGCCGTAGGGCAGAACAAAGCCGAATTCTTTTCTTTTTTTACGTTATTTGAAATTTGAACATATTTTAAAAACTATGTTAGTTTGCGGAAGTTTTAGGATTACGGAATACATTTGTAACAGGGAAGGAAAGGATTTTTCTGGATTTCTTAACATTTTGTGTGAATTCCTGAACCCAGAAATAACCCATTTTTTTTAAATAGATTCCATTCCACTGGAAAGCAATCATAAAATCATTTTCGGCAGAATTCCGGGGAAATTTCACGCAAGAATCCTGAAAGGATTTCTATAATAACCCAAGAGGGATTTTCGGGATAATCCAATAGGAAGTCCCAAGGAGGTTTCAGAGAAATAACTACATATAATAATTTCAGTGGATTTTCAGGAAGTCCTCCAGCACCACAACTAATATATTATCATATTTGTAACATATAGCATTTATGGTTGTGCTACTTTTCCCCGAATGTCATTTTCTCGAATGCCTGTTTCCCGAATATCCCGTTTCCCCGGAACTTATAATTGTCATATCTTCTAAAACCATTTTCTATTTTATTGACAATACTTTTTGGAATAATTTTCCACGCAACTTATGATAATAGTAGAACGACAATGACCATCAGTTGATTTTCCCCTAGAGATTTGTTTTCAATCACAATTGTTATTTCTTCCCGTGCACGCTCTCGGGAAATGAATCTGGCCATGGTGCAACTACCACGCTACATTCGATGAATCCTTTGCAACAAAAATTGTTGGCGCTATCCGTCAAATTCACTTACCAAAGCCATTTTGGTGAATAACAACACAGCTTTTGTTTTGACGGCTTCGCAGAAAGCGCGCGCACGGAACGAGACTGACACTCGATTCGAAATGACTGGTTATTATTAATATTGTCCTGTTTTTGTTTTAAAAAGCAGCATATTTTACAATATCTTGCCGTGAGTAGACAACAAAACTAATTAATTTAAAATGATTTGAATTCTAATTAGCACATACATTAAAATAACAGGGAGGATGTTTATGCTGATTGTGCACGTCATAACTTAAAGCAATGATCTTTGTTGGTTCATGTTCGGCTTAACAAATTTTATTTAAAATATCGAATAACTAGACAACAGTTCAACAAGAATTCAATTACAGAATACTTAATATTCTCAACACTAATTAAAAAATATTAAATTATTATTTAAAAAGAATCAAGATCCTCCTGAAATCAGTCATCCGAACAAACCAAATAGAGAAGGAGGCTCATTCTAATTAAAATTGTCATCCAATTATGAGGAGAAATTAAAATTGTTAATGTTCCATACAAACATTGCAGAATTCGCTCTCATTTGATTTTGAAGCATGACGAGGCAAGTGACGAAAAACATCCCATCTGTTGCGGTCCACGATCGATAATGTATAGCAAGTTGTAACAAGTTTGATGAATAGAAGCAGCGAACGAAATCCCCAAAGAGGAAACGATGATAAAACCCGTTCTTACTTGTTTACCGTTGGAGATAGGTGTTTTACTTTACTGGCACGATAAACAATCCCCGAACTTCCGATAGCAAAAGTGCCCCCCAAGTTTGGAGCTTATTTAGAGGGGTTTTATCATGCACTGCTATCCCCCGATCTGATCAAACTTGTAGCAGTATACGATAAACATTCTTTCATAATGTGCTACATATTATCATAATTACAGAAAGCGTTACGTGAGCGATTCTCTTAATTTTCTCATGATTCAATCCCTGGTTCCATACATACATGTTTTTCAAATAATTATATTTTTTTTTATTTTAATCGTTAATTCTCGATACAATATAATTCAAGTATTTATCATCAAATAACAAATTTGTGTATATCCCAACTAACATTCACTCATTTAAGAAACACCATTATGGCAGTTTTATTCAGCATCATGTTTAATAACATTTTAATAATTTTCATGGCCAACCTTTGTTCAGGCGGTGTTCACACAATTTTGGAGAAACTTTAAAGCATGTCGTCGAATTCCAACTTTATTTTTCAGCTTTTAAAACGTTTTACAAGCATTTAGTTCAGCTTTTATACGACTGGTCCAAAAATAATTAAAAACAAATAAAAAACAAAAAAATATTTTTCAGGCGCGTCAATTAAAAATGTAGTGTTTACAATTATCATGATATGACAACCATATTTAAAAATCGCCTGGATACTGGATTCGAACTCGAGACCTTCCAATCGTCAGCGGTATGCCTTGCCATCTGCGCCATCCTAGAATTGATGAATGAATCGTCCAGTGCAAAATATAAACCTCTCATAGCTGAATATTGATCTTGTTTGAGCTTCTATTCGACATCGTCTAATCAACACATGGTACGCTAATCAACAACTGAGCAAGCATATTATTCAGCTGCTGTTTAGTGCTGATCCAAGCTGAGTTCAGTCGGCTATTTTTAGCGCACAAAGAGAAAATTTATGTCAATGATGGTCAAAAATAATGTTTATTTACACAAAGTGAAATCAGTCTGAAATGATTAAGGTGAATATGCATCGATGCCAAACCTCAAATTTTCAAGAGCACAAATCTAGAGAACCAGACTGCGCAGCGGTTCGAGCTGAAAACCTAATCGATTAGTCACACGCTGGTGGTGATTCGATTTAGTTTTCAGCTTGAACAGATGTTTAGTTCTCTAGATTTATGTTCTTGAAAATTTGAGGTTTGGCTTCGATGCATCTTCACCTTAATCTAATTTTATACTAATTTTTAGTTTGTTCAAAACTTCAATTTTAATGATTCATTAACTTAAATTAAAATTCATTTATTTTATAAATTATATTTGTATTTATTAATTATATTATTGATTTGTATTTTTCATTTCTGTCAAAGAAATGTCCACTTTTCTTGTACGGAACAACATCCCGAGCAGGCGAAAAAAGCTTAGCAATAGCTAATAATAATATGGATAGCAGAAAGTGATAATAACCTGAGAGATATAATATGTAAAAGATTTGGAAACGATATCTAAAATTAACTACATACAAAAACCAAACAAAATTTTGATGTTGTCTTCAGATCTTTTATGTCAATCAAGTCAATATCACGCTTTGTTTGTCAGTACTTCGCTCCTACTAGGAATACTTAGCTCAAATGTTTGTTTTTCAAAATAATCCTACATTTCTGGAGGCTTACCATGTTTATTTTCTGAACGACTATTCAAAAAGTTTTGAGAAAGCAAAAGTTATAAGCTTTGAAATGCATTCGGAACTCAGCACGCATTTTGGATATTTTGTCCATTTTATGAAGTTTAGCTATAGTGTGATCGCTTTTACAAGGCTTATTTAATACTGAACAATGTGTTTGTTAATCGTCATTTTGGCCTCTATTGGATAAACTGTTCTTATAGTAAACCGAAGCTGAATAAGGATTTTATAAGATACTTATTCAGCTCTTATTCATGCTTATGTTAAACATGTGGAAATAGCTGAAGTGCGATGCAAGTAAAACGTTTTATACATATACATTTGTTTAGTGGAATATTGGCTTTTTAATTGGGGGAAACATGTCTTGTTCAGCTCATTAGTAAAACAATATTGACTAGTCGAATGAGAATCTTTGGAAACGTTTAATAAGTGGCGATTCAACTTTTGTTCATTCTAATGCATAACGTTGAACATTGACCTTAGTTTGTGTTAAAAAAGCACCTTCTCAGCTCTTTATAGAGCAAAATTTTTATTCAGCTGTCATTACCATTATTGAACAATAATTAAACATGCGTGCTTGTTTGTGGCTCTGAATTGTTAGTTGGGATCCTTAATGATAATGGGAGTTTACTCTTTGAACTTTTAGTTAATAAGGATGTGCAAAATTCACCTGAATAAAGATTTATAGATTTGATGCTATATTGATGTTGCCTCTACATTTAAATTCAATGTCACACAAAGAATCGATTTAAATCATAATATTGTTATACATATTATTAGAAATCTTAACTATTCATGAAAACTTGCTCTAGAATCCTTTGAGAAATTCTTCTGGGATTCTTCCTCAAAATTCCTCTTGAATTTCACCTTAATTCCTTTGGGATTGTTCTGCAAAACTTGTGATTATTCCTGAAATCTCTCTAAGTTCTTCTGGAAGCCCCAGTATTCTTGAAGATATCGCTCCGAGGTTCTTGCAAACAATTTTATAGACCCCTTCCGGCATTACTTCTTGGATTCTTCTAGATATCCCTCTGTGATTATTCTGAACAAATTTTTGGGATTTTTGTAGAAATCCCTCTTCTCGGTATTTCGTTCAAAATCCTGGAGATTAAATTCTTAGAAATTGTTTACCGAAAAAATTGATGCAATTTTACCGGATATTTTTTAAAGGATCCTTCCAAAGGTTTCCTAGGGCCCTAATAGAAATTCTTCTGGAATTCCTCCGAACTCTGAGATTTTGTCTAAGATATTTTTCGGTAATACTCCTGGGATTCTTACGAGAATGCTTCTATATTCTAACGAAAATCATCTGGGACGTTTTTGGAAATCCTTTTGGAATCGAGGATACTTTCGAAAATCCTTCTGGAATTCTTCCGGATATCTTTGGATGAATCTTTCGGAAGACCTTATGGTATTCTTTCGCAAATCTTTCTGAGAATCCTCTGAATACTTTTTACTATTTTTTTCATAGATTTTTTCATAAGTTCTTCCAGAATAACTTCTAGGATGATTTTGGGCATTCCTTCTGGATTTTTAAAGAAATCCCTTGTTCTTCCGTAAAGCTTCTAAGATATATCCAAAAATATCATATCATCCAGACCCATTCAAAGATGCTAACGGAAGTTTTCCTGGGATTCTACCGTGAATCGTTTTGGTATTCTTCCGGAAACACCATTTGGTTCCTCAGACAATAATTTTAGGACTTTCCCGAATATCTTTCTGAAATTCTTCTGAAAACCTTTGTGGGAATTTCTTTGGGATTGTAGATGAATCAAAGGAAAAACAACCTTGAGGTAATTTGCGAAAGAATCACAGAGAGATTTCGGAATGAATTTTGGAGGATTTTTGGAAAAAAAATACTTAAAATACTTAAGGATTTTTCGAAAAAAAATCGAAAGATACCCATGAAGATTTATGGAAGAATTACAAATTGACTTTTGAATGTATTTCTCAGTGATATCCAAAAGAATCCCTGAAGTTATTTCGGAAGAAACCCTGTAATATTTTCAGTAAATTCCCAGATTTTTGGGAAGAATTCACTAAGACATCCGGAAGAATTCCTGAAAAATTTTCCGGGATTATTCCAGAGCGATGTCTGGAAGAACTCCAGAGAGATTTACGATTAAATTTCAAACGGAACCATTTCAGAGTAACATTTATAAGAGTGTTAGAAAGATTTCCGTAAGAATCTCAGTGGTATTTTCCAGGAGTCCAGGAGGCCTGTCTGGAAGTTTTTTCAAGAGATTTCCATTTAAATTCAAAAATGGAAATTAAATAATGAATCATAAAAATCAAGAACATTTCCCGAAGAATCACAAGGAGATTGTATCAGAATATCAGAGTTCCAAACGGATATTTGAAATTTTCACAGAAAGATTTTTGGAAAAACTTGAACACTTGATAGATTTGAAATAGGATTTCTAGAAAAGGGGTAGGAAGATTTCAAAATAAAAAGTTTACGTAAGAATTTAAAATGAGAAAATTTAAAAAAAAGTTCCCCATAGTAGTTTGAATTGTTTTTGGATTAAAAAAAGATTGTCAAAGAAATCCCAAAGAGATATCGAGAAGAATTTCCAGAGAATTTTCGGAAGTATTCCATAGGGATTTCTGGAAGAATCTCAAGAACTTGAACGGAATAATCTGACAGAGAAAGAATTTATTTAAATTTTAGTTTCGGACGGTTTTCTGAGAGAATCACAGAAGAATCGAAATAATCGTGAAAGAATCTAAGAGGGATATCCAAAATAGTCCCATTGACATTCACGAAGGAATTACTGATAAATTTTTGAAAAACAATCCGAGGGTTCGATATAATAATTTCAGATGATTTCCGGAAGAAATCCTGAGGGATTTTTGTAAAAACGCCGAAAGAAAAATCTTCGAAAATTTTCAGAAGAATCCCAGATCTTTTTGAAGAATTCGTCAGAAAAGCAATCTTAGAAACATTTACGGCAGAATTCCAGGGAAATTTTACGGAAAAAATCGGAAGGATTTCCATTAAAATCCAAGAGAATTTCCGAGATAACCCAAAAGGAAGATAATCGGAAGAATCAGGTCAGAGAGATAACTTTAACAGTTTCAGAAGGATTTCCGAAAGAAACTATGAGGAATTACCAAGAATGTTTATAGAAGAATCTCAGAAGGGTTTTTAGGAAGAATCTCACAAGGATTCTTGGAAGATTCTCAGAAAGATTATTTGTAGTATCATAAATAAATTGCGAGAGGAATTCCAGAACCATTTCCGGAATAATCCAAAAAGGTGATTTCCGGACTTATCCAAAAAGGGTTTGTGGACGGAAGAGGTCAAGATAGAATTATAAAAGAACTACAGAGGGATTTCCTGATAAATTTCAGAAGGATTTCATAAAAAAAAGGTTACCGGAACTTCAGAGATTTTTGGGATAATTCCAGAGAAATTTACCTAAGAATTGATGAAGGATTTCAGGAAAAATCGCAGTGTGATTTTCCGAAAATATTCAGAAAAATCCCAGACAAATAATTAATGCATAAACTTATTAGTTACTTGGTATGTTTTTTGTAGTGTTCAATCACAATTGTTTTTTTTTTGTGCACGCGTCGTGAAATGATTTGCACCTTGCTAGTTTGCACATCGTTCAGATTAAAATTGGTTCAAACGTCATTTAGCTCATGGAACGAAGTAAAGTGAAATGGAGCGTTGTGCCACGGAACGCAGAATCAAAACAAAACAGCAAAACGGGTAACCAGAAGTACGATTTTCTGCTATTCGTAGGGTGACTATGAGTTCAAATAAGTTTGCATGAGGTACCGTTCAAATTAGCGGGGGTACACGAGATTTAGTTTTTATTGATTACAAATGAAAACGCAAGAAAATATTTAGAGAGGTGGTGGTTCCGCTCAAAAGTTGAAAAATCAAATCCATCTTTAGCATAGCATAGACTGACTGTACATGTCAATGGTTGCTACTCCGTGATTGATCGGAACTGGTAATAATTGCTCTGCGATCCAAATTGGGCTCAATAACGGCGCCGGCCAAGTCCTTACAGTCAGTTGGGATAGGGAAGGAATGTTAGGGTGTGATGATTGTTGCTTCTAGAGACCGAGAATACCTCTGCATCTCCACAATCACCACGGGAAGGGTGTTTATTAGTGGATAAGGAAAAGATCTGGGAGTCACCTTTGGTCGGTGATGCGATCCATGGAGAAGGAGGCAAAATACGATTTATACTTAAAGCTAGTTTTTAGTTTTGTCTCAAAAAGTATTTGGTAGTAGCTTTAAAATAAAAGTCGACATTCATAATGTCGAACAATTCAAAAAATATGTTAAGTAATGTAAAAAATATTATATGTTTATAAGAATTGTATAAAACAGGCATAATGCCGACACTTGTAGTGATGAACCATACAAAGTTTGATTGAATATTACAAAAAAGTAACGCTTTCATGAAAAAAATGTGTTATCATAAGCATGGAACCAGCTCACCAGTTGGTAATCCATCCTCGACTGAATACGAATATCTTTTCGCACTCACACAGCGCGAACAGCAAAACTTCTCGGCGCCCCGAAAACGAACCGTTTTGCTTGGGCTTTCCAAAACACTGCCCAACACAACACGTGAAACGAAAACCGAACTCCCGGCGTCCCGAAAACGAAGCGTCTTGTTTGGGCTTTCCAAAACACTGCCCAGCCAGTTGAAAAATCAAATCCATCTTTCAAACGAAATATTCGTCAAGATGGAAATGCTTTGGTATCTGCAATGGATAATTGCTTCGGTCAATTGCTTATCATAATTTCAATGCTCTTATTGCACCTAAAGATCATTCTGTTTATTAAAAAAATTGAAAACGTGTTTGAGGAATAGCACAGGCGAAGAATAATTGAACGCTAATGTATGTGCATCGAAACTTTCGAACAAACTACGAAGGATGTAGATTTAATCAATTTCAGAATACTATAAACGCGTTTAACCATTCTTATTTGGAAAGTGAAATGTTCGAATGATTTTAAGTACATTTTGGTAAAGAATTAAATATACTTTGGATCTCGAAGGTTCTTGTATCCCCCACAAAAGTTATTTTGAAAAGTTTTGGAAAATTTCACCAGCTACAAGAGATACCCTTTTACTAGCGAAGTAAGTTTATATGAAAAACGTATGCCTAGAGTAGACGAGGAAGTTTGCAAATGTTGGGTCTTTTTGAAAGTTTGTGTAGAAAAAATCGCGCTACATTCGATGAATCCTATGCAACAAAAAATGTCGGCGCTATCCATAAAATTTGTTCATCAAAACCATTTTGGTGAATATTAAAACACAGCTAGTGATTTTAGCGGTACTTGTTCTCGCTACTACGATTTTGAACGCGATTTGTTCTTAATGTTGCATCTGTTTGTCTGTGATCATACAAAGATAGTTGAGTTAAATAAAACTGTTGAAAAAATTGTAGTTCAAGATTTATTAGCAAAAGTCGTAATTTTGAACAACAAAACAAGGAAAACATGCTAAATTTAACATAATTTTGTTCTAATTGCCTCAAAAGTATTATATTGTCGAGAAAACATAATATGCAGTCGATTTTTTTTTTTGCCGTCGTCAAAATAATATTTTCTATCTGTATATGAAATTAATAATTGTTTTTGAAATGAACAAGAATGTGCGAATGTTTTATAATTTTGAATGAAATCTATGTTACCACAGATATCCTCCAACTGTAGGTCTACCGATTAAATCAAACTGATTTATAATGTCTGTGTGATAACCTGAGATTGTTATGCTAAAATTTCATTTGAATCGTATTTTTATATGCGGAACTCCGAAGAGTTGCTAAGTATCAGGAGTATTAGGAAATAACTAGTCCAAAACTGTATTAAAACACGCTTTGTTGGACGATTTGGCACAAGTTTTAAAAATATATTTAGTATTATACACACGTACGAGATCGATTTAACTTCGACGATTTTCTATTATTTCTAGTACTTGAAATCCAATCGATTTTAAAAACATTTTACAATGCAGTATCGCGAAAGACGAAGAATAATTTCTACAATTTGTATGTGGAGATGCAGAAGGTTCTTCGATGTCTAATAACAAGGTTTATCTAACCAACATTCCTTCCCTTCTCCGATGACCCCAATGACGTGGCCGACGCCTTTAATGGCTTTTACATTTTGAGATTACGATTTGTTCACATTAAAAACGGTACAGCTTAAATATAAGATGGGGCTATCTTCATTGAATCTTTGTGCAACTTCGATTGTTCTGGTCAATCGCAGAGCAGAACTACGAATTGTATGAAATATTTGTTTGACATTACGCATGAAAATCGGACTTTTTTTTTCTCAACGGGACAACTTGTAAAAGACATTTTTCAAATTCCCCCATACAAAAACTTGATTGCAATATCCTTAGCTTCAATTGGACGTTGAGCCCTCAAGTTTTCTAACAAAGTGAAATTTTGGGACACCCTAATGCTCAACATGTGAAAAATGATGCAAACATATCAAAAGCAAAAAAATAAGGCGATATAAATATTTTTTTTGACTTTACTGAGGGGTTACAGAAAACTACTCACATCACTTCTTGATCATGAATATTACTGATACTGTTTCCTATAAAAATGTGTAGAGACCTTTTGACCCAATTTTTCATTTTCCACTTGTGGTACGGTGTTGAACCAGGCTAATTACGACACATCACGCACGCTTATAATCCAGTATTTTCGCACCGCAACTATCATGAACAGCAGCTGCTCCTTTCGCACCGGAGGTCGCCTTTTTGAAGTGGAGGTTGGCTTTAAAAAGTTTTCCTTCCAACATGGGGAGGTTAGCTTCACAAGATAATGTGCTTCGTTGAAAAGTGTTTTTCTTTCCACAAATATCAACGCATGAGGAAATAATTTTCCTTTCCGCCGGTGTTTGCACAAAAGATACCGTTTATGAAAAATGACTTTGTAGGCGGTTCCATCATCCTCCCACACATCCTCATACTGCCATGAACAGGATCAACGGCATCATTAATCAAAAAACTAATTAAAGTACTGATTAGGGAGCTTCAAACTTTCGTGAGATTGACATTGGAAAGACATAAAGTAAAGTGTTTTTTTTTATACGATATCAGAATCAATTCCTGATCATGATAAATAATATAATGCTCGACCTAGAAGAAAGTTTGCAAATGTTCCTTTCCATCAAATGATAGTTCCCAATCTTACTTCGGGTACTATTTCAATGTGAAACATCAACCACGTAAGCACTCCCCGAATATTAATTACATTTAAAGTGAACAATAGGTAAAGTTTACTTAAACTAGCGAGCATCGTTACCGCTTCCACTGTTCATTAAACTTTCTCTATTGGCTCGGTAGAATCATGCAGCTTAAAGCTTTCCCGAGCACTTATGTGTAATGCCGCATTGCAATCAGCTTCTCCATTCAGTAAATTGTTCGTCGCAAATCTCCGCATCAGCCAGTGCTTTCTCGCAGAACTATTCCCGGGGCTAGGCATTCAATTGTGGGTGGAAAAGATATTTCGATTCCCATTTTGGTAAAAGTAATAAAGCCCGAAACGTGAGTGAACGCCCAGCCCATATGTGCAAGTTGCCTACTGAAAAGGATCCAAAGGTCTAGGGTAGCGGAAATGTTTCGTATTGTTGGAACAATTGTGCTGCCTGCTATGGAGATGGAACATTTAACCCCACATATCTAACTTTCAGTGCCATCGTTGGGTTCGCAGTCATTGAGAACGTATACACAGTTACATGAGTTCTTTCTAGATTCGCAAGTTTCGCTCGAATGTAAAAATTTTCTGTGGAGTACATTGCGATACAGGTTTATGTTGCTTAAAATATTAGACAGTACTTTCGCAAATTCGTGGCTTCGTAACGGGTAGGCCTACCACTAAATCAAAATCATTATGCATCGTACTCTCATCTCGGTAAAATCTTGTTTGGAGGTCACTTCTAAACATTTACTCAATATAGTTGCTATCATAAACCAAATGCAGGATAACCTTTGAATTTACTGATTCCTTAAAAAAACAGGTTTTAAAATTAGGTATCGCTAAAAATGTCAAAGATGAAAATAAGCAACGAATCAAAGTAGCCTCTACAGTGCGCATCATACCCTCATGCAGTGCGTACACAAATTATTTCTGTTCTCGAAGGTTTCTAAAGCAATAAAACAGTACTTCTCAAAGCTAAAATACAGTACTTTTCAGTACTACAAAAACATTACTTATCAGTACTATTTCGATTTATCGTTGGACCCGTTAGCGAATACTAGCGATGGTAATCCTTCTTGGACACTGTCTTAGGAAACCCCTCTTAGAAGATCGATTCTTCTTCTTTCTCTTATTCACTAAACATGGTTGCAACCACTAACAAATAGAATTTCTGAATTGAATACTGTTAGTAATTGCATCGAAATAAGCAATCAGTTCGATGCTCTAGACAAATTTTCTGAACACCAAATCGAAGCAGTCTCTAGCCCAGACTCTTTCAAGTGAGAAAGCAAAGAGTGCCGCCTATCGTGGTTAGTTGTTCCGAATTTGGTGGATTTAGGCAGGAGATCTTGAACTCCATTAGGGGAATCAAGGTTTCCTTCCAAATCGCAAAGAAAGGAGACTGTCGCGTTTTGCCGGAAACTCTTAAAGATCGCGAACTTATTCTCAGACATCTTGAAGAGAAGAAGCACAAATTTTTTACTTATGACGACAAAACTGAACGTTTGTTCAAAATTGTCTTGAAAGGTCTCTCAAGTGACTATAAGTCACCTGAAGAGATCAAAAATGGAATAAATGATTTACTTGGATTTTCCCCAGTCCAAGTAATCATTATGAAAAATAGAACCTAATCTGGCATTGTTCGGAAAGGGCTTTCTCAAGAATATTATTTAGTTCACTTTAACAAAAAAGATCTGAATAATATTAAAGCTTTGGAGAAAGCTAGACTTATGCATGTTTGATGTCCGTGTGACATGGGAACATTTCCAGAAACCTGGAGGAAATTTTCAGAACCCCACTCAGTGCCGTCGGTGCCAAAAGTGGGATCATGGTAAAAAAGCATTGCCGCATGGATGCTAAATGCATGAATTGCGGAGTTTCTTCTCATGCTAAGGACGTCTGTCTAGTGAAGGAAGATACCGATAAGTTCATATGCGCAAATTGGGGGGGGGGGGGCAATCATAAGTCTAACTTTTGAGCATGCCCTTCGCGTAGGCGAGTCGTCGAGGCTCGTGCCAGGCAGATGAAAGATAATGTCCGTTACAATAACAGTTTCGGAATTTCCATGGTAAAGTTTCGAACAATGCTCATTTTTCAGTAAACGATCGCTTGATTAACAGTCATACCCATCATACAGATAATAAACATGCTCATTCTCAAACTAATTTTAATCCGTCGGGTACCCGTTGGATTCATTTAATTTCAAATGCATCTACCCAAGGAAAATCCGATGCCGATATCGTAGCAGGTAATTTAAACACCTCCCCTTTTCATACTATGAGTAACAATTCTAATGGTTTCCAATCGAATTAAAAAAAAACCCTGCCGCCACAGGTAACTTCTACTTCGCCTCTTCGTCTACCGAAAATTCTAACGGAAAATCTACAGATAATGTACCCACTTCAAGTGATATGTCTGCCTCTGATTTTATTTTTCTTACTGAACAATTGAATCAAATGATTGATGCAATGTTCAAAACCACCACTATGACTAAAGCAGTCCAAGTTGGTGTAAAGTTTACTAATCAAATTGTTATTGGAATACGTTTTTCTAATGGATCCAATATATAGTAATTTAAATATTTTAAATTGGAATGCTCGTTCTTTTAATGGTTAAGAGTACGAGCTGTTTAATTTTCTTACGGCTAATAACGTACATATAGCGGTTATAACTGAAATCTATTTAAAACCTGGATCTAAATTAAGAAGAAATCCCAACTATTTTGTTTATCGTAATGAACGACTTGATGATCCATAGGCGTATAAAACATCAACTGTTTTCGTTATTTGAAACTGAAGTTTTTGAAACTTTAGGTGTTTCTGTTGAAACAGAGCTTGGTAAATATACCTTCATAGCTGCCTAATTGCAGCTGGGGGCCTTCCTTAGTCGAGTGGTTAGAGTCCGCAGCTACAAAGCGAAGCCATGCTGAAGGTGTCTGGGTTCGAATCCCGGTCGGTCCAGGATCTTTTCGTAAAGGAAATTTTATTGACTTCCCTGGGCATAGAGTATCATCGTACCTGCCACGCGATATACAAATGCGAAAATGGCAACTTTGAGAAAGATAGCTCTCAGTTCATAACTGTGGAAGTGCTCATAAGAACACTAAGCTGAGAAGCAGGCTCTGTCCCAGTGAGGACGTATATGCCAAGAAGAAGAAGAAGAAGAAGCTGCCTAATTGCCTTTTCAATACTCTGGCCAGCAAGTTAATTTGCTCCAAACTGACTTGCGAAAATTGACTCGCAATAAGTCAAATTTTTTTGTCATTGGTGCCTTTAATGCCAAACATCGGTCATGGAATAATTCACAAAGTAATTCCAACGGCAGAATTTTATTTGATGAGTGCTCTTCAGGATATTTCTCAATTCAATACCCTGATAGCCCTACATGTTTTTCCTCTTCTAGAAATCCATCTACGATTGAATTGGTCTTAATCGACTCTAGTCATCTTTGTAGCCAACTGATTACTCATGCTGATTTTGATTTTGATCATGTCCCTGTTACATTTCAAATATCCCAAGAAGCGATTATCGATCCTATCAGCTCCACTTTCAATTATTTACGAGCCAACTGGAATATATATGAAACGTATGTTGACTCTAATCTTGATGTTAACATTTCTTTAGAAACTAAACTTGATTTTGACAATGCTCTTGAAACTTTAACAAATTCCATTGTTGAAGCCCGGAGCACTGCAATTTCAAAATGTGAAGTAAAATTTGAATCCGTGATTATAGACGATGATCTTAAACTCTTGATCCGTCTTAAAAACGTGAGGAGAAGGCAATTTCAACGCACTCGTGATCCTGCTATGAAAATTATATGGCAGGATTTGCAGAAAGAAATCAAGAAATGTTTTGAAGATTTAAGAAACAAAAATTTTGAAAATAAGATTTCTCAATTGGACCCTGGCTCTAAGCCCTTTTGGAAATTATCTAAAATCTTGAAAAAACATCAGAAGCCAATACCGGCATTGAAAGAGGAAAACAAATTATTACTAACTAACTAAAAACGAAAAAGCTCAAAAACTTGCTATGCAGTTTGAAAGTGCGCACAATTTAAATTTAGGACTTACTAGTCCAATTGAAAATCAAGTTACTCAGGAGTTCGAAAATATTCTCAATCAAGAGAAAGTTTTCGAAAATGCCTGGGAGACTGATTTGGAAGAAGTGAGAACTATTATTAAAAAAATCAAAAATATGAAAGCTCCTGGCGATGATGATATTTTCTACATCCTCATCAAGAAACTTCCAGAAAGTAGCTTATCATTTTTAGTTGATATATTTAACACATGTTTTCAATTAGCATATTTTTCTGACAAATGGAAAAATGCTAAGGTTGTTCCAATTTTAAAACCAGACAAAAATCCTGCAGAAGTTTCTAGCTATCGTCCAATCAGTTTGCTTTCCTCCATCAGTAAACTTTTTGAAAAGGTTATATTCAACAGAATGATGGCCCACATCAACGAAAATTCAATTTTTGCCAATGAACAGTTCGGATTCCGCCATGGACATTCGACCACTCATCAACTTTTACGTGTAACAAATTTGATCCGTGCCAACAAATCTGAAGGCTATTCTACTGGTCTTGCTCTTCTAGACATAGAAAAAGCATTCGACAGTGTTTGGCATGAAGGTTTGATTGTAAAATTAAAAAAACTTTAATTTTCCAACATAAATTGTTAGAATAATTCAAAGTTATCTGTCAAATCGTACACTTCAGGTTAATTATCAGAACTCCAGATCTGAAAGACTTCCTGTAAGAGCTGGTGTTCCTCAAGGCAGCATTTTGGGACTAATATTATACAATATTTTCACATCTGACTTACCTGAGTTACCTCAGGGATGTCAAAAATCTTTGTTTGCGGATGACAGAGGCCTCTCCGTCAAAGGACGAAGTCTGCGTGTCATCTGTAGTAGATTGCAAAAAAGTTTGGATATTGTTTCTTCATACTTGCAAAAATGGAAGATTTCTCCTAATGCTTCCAAAACTCAACTAATAATATTCCTAAATAAACCAAAAGCTCTTTATTTGAAACCTTCAAGTAGACATGTTGTCACGATGAGAGGGGTTCCAATAAATTGGTCAGATGAAGTTAAGTATCTAGGGCTCATGCTAGAAAAACGCATTGAGGACATTCAAGCCAAATGTAATATATATGTAAAATGTCTCTATCCCCTTATTAATAGAAAATGATAACTTTGTCTTAAGTACAAGCTTTTGATATTCAAACAAATTTTCAGGCCAGCCATGTTGTATGCTGTACCAATGCTAGCTGTTATGATACCAAGAAGAAAGCTCTGCAAATAATTCAAAATAAAATTTTGAAAATGATTCTGAAGCGTCCTCCCCGGCATAGTACCAATGAGTTACATAGAATATCCGATGTTGAAACCTTGGAACAAATGTCAAATAAAATAATGAATAATTTCAGGCAAAAATCGTTGCAATCTTCTATTGCCACGATTAATGCGTTATATATTTAGGTTAAGTTAGGTTAAGTAAATTGAAAACGTGTTTTTTTCCTCTAATAAACAGGTGAAATCAACTCACCTGTAGAAAATCTGAACTGCTACGGCAAATGAAATGTAATATGTTGTTAACGAAATGTTAGTAATATATTAAATTTGTTTTACCAAATTAGAATGATAGAGTTGTCTAATAACACAGAACACCTAGATATAAGAAATGAATGTAATGTTTAGAATGATACTAATAAAGAAATAAAAAAAGGAAACGAATTATTCGAAGCAGTGGCCTTCAGTAAAAGTAGTAGTACTCATTATACATAGCTGTCTATTTGCTTTTAGAATGCACTAGATAACTCATCTGCATCAAATTCATCTGCTTCAAACTCACTAGCTCAAATTGACTGGCGCACTTAGATTTTTTCACCGACTCGGTTTAATCTGAGAGAGAGGAGACAGCTGGCTTAGACTACGAGCTCCCAAAAGTCATGGGAACCTGTCATCAACTGTCACTGGACAACCGCACATTCGAAGGGCAAAGCGTGAGAAACCGTCATAATTCAAGTAAACTCAATTGAAATTTCTGTTCTTCGATGATTTCACATTTCAAAAAGTTGAATTACTACACATAGTAATGTATTGGCAAACTGCTATAGATTTTTTTTATATTCATACCGTTTTTTCAGAGTGAACAACACAAGTGAATGTAATTTTGACCAGAATAAGTTTATCTGACCGTTGTGCACAACCCAAGAATAAAAGGAAGAGATCAAAGAAGGCAAGAAAACATGCCAACTGTCAGTGAGCTGTCTCCTCTCTCTCAGGGTTTAATTATCAGAACTCCAGGTCTGACAGTTTTCTACTGATGTTCCTCAAGGCAGTATTCTGATAGCAATATTGTATGATGTTTTCACGTCTCATATCTCAGAAATCTCAGAAATGTATGTATTCGAATAACACATACACTCCCGTGCATAAGTTTGGGTTCACCCCCTAAAAAACATACAAAAGTGTTCAGTCCATATCTCTGAGATTACACGTCCAAGTGAAACTCTCTTAGACGCATTCGAAAGACAAAGAGTTATTCTTACTTCATATGTATTTTTCCAAAAACATTTTTTTAATGTATTATACTAAATTTTTACTTAAAGTTGTGATATTTTTCAAAAAACACACTGAAAAAACATAGCGAATTTCCTCAGCATTGGATCGACCAAAATTTTAAAACAAGGTGTCATTAGAATCGTAATCTTATATTCTTTGAAAGGCGCTCACGAATTTTTCACGGAAAAATCTGAAAACTATTCAAAATCAATGAAACAGTCATTCAAGTCATCGTGCAAAAGTTTGGGTTCACCCCTCGTTTATCATAGTTGACAATATAAAAAAACGAAAGCTTTTAGTTTTCTAGATTTTTTGTCCGTTCGTGATAGAACTGCTGTTTCATTTTTGGCAAATGACCAATTTTGAATAGAACCTTTATGTACTGTACATGTGCATGTTATCTTTATATTACTTCGCTGCAGTACAGCAGCAAAATTAGTTACTAATTGAATCGCAGGATATACTCGGGTATGCAGCATTATTGTTTTCGTATAAGATGTAAGTTTAAACAGTAGTTATAGTTACATACTACCACAATGTCGGTGGCACGTTCGTAGAAAAGATTTAAATGTACAATACCGCGCACTTGCGGAAATAAGGATTGTAATCCTCACGTGCTCCGTGGATGATTATTGCGTTTTAGACCACCCACCAGTTTACAATAGAAGTCCAATAGTTGCAACTTTTAATCAGAACTGATTTTTATTTGTTATGGTTACAAAAAAAATGGAAAATTATCTCGACATCCGTTTCAACTGTCAACTGTTAAACATTAACTTCTGAACGTATTATAAGAGTAAAGTTTCTCTGAAAAAATTATATCCGTTTTCAAATATTTTTAGATTAAATTTTCAAATGTGCAATTGTCCGTTTCAATTGAATACACACGAACATCTAAAGTCATAGAAAATCACAGCGGAATGAATATAATGAAATTAATCATTAAAACAGCACCAGCACACAAATTCTCCCAACTGTGAATAACGAGCGATATGCTCACGTATCTCACACGTGTGCATATGTATATTCTTAAAAGGCACAGCACTCGTAACGATTTAGATTACTTCCCCCACCTGAAGTTCTGACATGAGCATAGCAGTTGGTACACCACTAACGTGAGCAACTATAGCAGCAAAGCCAATCCGTGCATCAAGATCTCACATACCCAGTGTTGTGTAAGTGTGAATAGTAAGCTCCCCCTGAAAGTGCCACGCGAATTCCAGTGTTTCGATATGCAAAATAAGCTTTTCATTTGGGTCGCGTACACGCGATACCACCCGTTGTACCATTTGTTGGCACACTCACGTAGCGATGACGAATTTCATCCACTGGGAAGTCCTTCCCAACTGTAAACCCTCACTATCCCAACAACGGTATAAATATATGGACGCATCCACTCTGCTCCCAATTGTGACAGTGGGAATCTATACGTTTGATCTATTCCCTGGGTGGAAAATTGATTCGTTTGGAACCCTGAGGCTAATCGGAAAATCTGAACGGTTTAGGGGCTGTCCGTATAACACGTGGACAACTTAGAGGAGATCAGGGAGTGTAAAAAAGTCCACGCTAGTTCGCGGATTTTTTTTTTTCGATTGACTGTACTTTTTGTATTAGAGCATGCGATTATGATGCTTCCCGCAAGAAATTTAGGAGAAAAAAAACTGTTACAAGTATGTAGTTGCACTAGGATATCTTTTTGCCTATACAAGTTTTGTATAAGGACTATCGATATTTAGCGTAAAACAGTAGTCACACAACAGTGCGACTACTGATGTTTTTTATGCTAAATATGCGTTCTTCGAAATGTGTCATCCCATTTTGAACTTTTGATAACATGACAATGACACATGATGAAAGTGATGAAATGACGTAGAAATGGGTTCTGAAAGATGTATTGGAAGAAAAATGTAATTTTACATGATGAAGGACATGAAAACGATGCCGCTATGATTGACATTTCCCGAATCTTACACCATCGTATTTAAAATGTGACACAAATTCACGTTATTTGACTCGCTTCCTTTATGTGCATCCAAAAGACGTAAAATCGCATGATTTTTTTCGGAGTGTGTATACATAAGTATGCTGGTGGCGGAGTTTTTTCTCACATGTTGAGTGGACATCTTGGCTGTATCTTAACGCAAACCGTCATGTGAGACCAACCGACCTTTAATCAACCTCAAACGAAATTATTATTCACAGCAACGTTCCATTTGAATTACTATTAGGTACCCGATGTGAATACGGGAACGGGTCTTCAAGATTACCCTCAGCAGATATATGCCAGCAGGAAGCTCGCCGGCTCCATAAAAGGACCAGAATATCATGTCATTTTCCAAACTTTTTCATGTTGCTTTTCTTGTTTCCGGTGGCAGCCACCCAAAAGCTGTCTCGGGCATTCCACTCAACACAGTGCCCCCCGTAGCCAGCCGTAGCTGTCCAGCTCCAACAGCGGTTTCATGTGATTATCGTGTTAGAAATCATCAACGCATTGGGTGTGGTGACTTCAGCTGTAGGGGAATGAGAACCAAAATGCCACTTATCGGGTTATTTTCCCCTAATACATTTCACATTTTACGGTGATTCGACGCGCTAAAAGTTACTTTAAAATATTTTCTAACTATTCAAGTAACCGAACAGCAGTTTGATTCACCCGCCGTACTGATTTAGTGCTGACATACTTCATATCAGTCGTATAATAGCCCAAAAAGCCAAAGCTAAGCAACACACATGTTATAATTTAGTACTATCAACTTATATATGACCATATCTGATCATATATCATTTGTAAATGCTCAATTCTAACATGTGTGCTGCTCGGGAAATGGTTACTTGTGTACTCTTATGAAAATGTTTCCTAAATTTGAGCATTTCCATGGTTTATATCGACAAAAAAGTGGCTTGTTTAAAGTAATCCAAGAGGTGTAATAGAACACCATTCAATATGGAGAACAAATTGACAGCAACCAAGCGCCTCCATGAGTAGACTCTAAAGCATGAAATTGCATGTTTGATAATAAAATCATCAGTAAAACTTACAGCTGAAACAAAAAAAAGTAAGAATAGAATGTTGATTTTTTTTCTGGAAAACCAAAAAAAAAATAGTTCTATGGCTTAAAACGAAAATGATTTTATGAGACAGACCGTATTACCCCATCAGTGCATATTGAGCCATGTGCCCCCTATGGCTAAGAACATAACCGTTGCCAACCATACCCCAGGCAGATGGAAGGAAAGCAAAAAAACTGGTGTGCTAACGGTATTGATGATTTTATCCTCCTGGGAGATAAGTGATACCGCTGGGGACAAGAAAAGCATGACATTTGATGACGTTGCTGGTACTTTACGGAGATCCATTAGTCGTATGATGGAACACACTTCAGTTTGATTTAAAGTCTTGCAAGTCATTCAAGAGCTTAAATTTATTATTTAAGAACTTCAGATTTCATAACATTGAGTTTCAAAAAACTCCTTTTTCTCTATAGCATGATTTCATTACTACATTACATTACTTCTCATTGCCAGGAATAAGCACTTCCTCAGTCACTAACTGTAAGCTTTTTTTGCCTATTGATCATTTATGCAGGGGTGGCTCATTTCGCATAAAGACATTTGGCATAATGAACGTTTCGCATAAATCAGTTTCATATAAGAACAGGTAGCTTCAAAGAGGGCATATATTCCTCTTTATGCCAAATGTTCATTATGTGAAACTACAATCCATACAACTATGTTAACCGTCCCGACTCAATTTATGCATTTGTGTGTTATGTGCCATGTATAAAAATGATCTATTTGCAGAGAAGTCGAGAGAATTTTTTTTCTGTCTTTATTAACGAGATTTTTAGCCCTGGGCTAGTTCATCTCGGGACCAACGGCTTAACTTCCCTTCCGAAGGAAGTCGTTACTGAAATTTTGGTGACTTTCTCGGGGATAGGATTCGATCCCAGGTCCTCGGCGTGAGGAGGGTGTGTTCCAACTACTACACCAGGTCCGTCCCCTCGAGAGAATTTCCAATTCGATAAAATTCTCGTCCGAATAGGGATTCGAACCCTTTCTAAAGCTTTCTATCCATATTTATTTATTAGGAAAAAT
Organism: Aedes aegypti; assembly: GCF_002204515.2. NCBI lineage: Eukaryota > Metazoa > Arthropoda > Insecta > Diptera > Culicidae > Aedes > Aedes aegypti. The sequence goes on from NC_035108.1 coordinate 149,802,547, forward strand.
ATAAGCAATACAGATAGATTGTTTACTGTTTTGGGGTAGAGAATACTGGACCACTTGAACCAGTATTGGAAATGTTTTTAATTTTGATTCCTGAATTCGCCACCTACGTTGATTTCTTATTGAGGATGGAAAATTTAGAAACACCGTTGCGAAATAAGGTACAAAGGAGCATAAATTTTAAGGAAAATGATTTCTTCCTTTTATTTTCTGAGAAATTTTTGTGGTTTCTAAGAATGTTTCCGTTTTATTTCAAAGTTATAAAGTTAGTATACTAAACGATGACAAAGACCGTCAGTCAAGGGTTGCGTGCTTAGCTGGCAGTACAGCCTGGGCACCGTTGTCCTTCTGACATCAGCTAGAGTGAGAAGGTGCGTCGCGAGCGTCTGTCTTCCAAAAAGATGCGGCTCAAACAGTGCCTGTTCTGGCATCCAGCGGCTGACTATGCAATGCTGTACAACGTCAGCTACACCTAAAGTGGCAGCCCCACCACCGTGATTCGAAAAATAGAGAAAGGAAATATAACGAACTATACTTTCGGCAACCCACCTAGCAACGAAATAAGGACTATGATTGAAAACTCTGTACCTGTAATGTCAGGACCTTAAATGAACCCGTACGAGTTAGCCGACAAATCCTCGATGAGTTCCGGGAGTGCACTTGCAGACTCATCATCTGTTTATTGATTTCAAAGCACGTAAGAGTCAGTGAAGAGAAATGAGATATGGCAGATAATGATAGAACACGGTTTTCCAACGAAACATATTAGACTGAGTCGCGCAAACGTGTCTTCGTGCGAATCGTCTTGATGCGAAATGGGCTACCGCTATTTAATCCAATAAGCAAGCAAAATAGGGTTTCAACTAAGTAGTTTAGTTTGAATGGTAAGATTAAATTTATGTTTTATCATATTTGCAGACTCCATACATAACGATAAAATTCTACGTTTCTTTTATATGGCAACATACAATATTGTCTTAGAGCCCCAGAAAATAACAAATCGCACAAAAATTCACGCAATAACTCGTTTATACGTTCAAATTAAATCACACCTGCGCTACACGATAAATGAAAACGTTTTATAGCTGACATTCCTTGCACAAAACACTATTTTCCGAGTTAATTTGTACATTTTGTACCTTCCCGTACACTCGAACAATCTGATGATATGTATAAGGTACAGTGGGGGAAGTGGATCATTTGTCCATATTAAGCATAAATACTTGAAAATGTTAAATGTTTTCGCACCATTGCTTCGTTTTAGGTTATATTCTTACGTCCACACTAGAGTTTTCATTCCCGGGAACATTTTCCGGGAATTGAGATTTCCCGAGATTCCCGTTTCCCGGGAAATGATTTTCTGTTTCCCGGGATTCCCGTATTTCCCGGGATTTTCCTATTTCCCGGGTAGCTTTATAAAAAAAATTACAATCTATTTTCAAACAAAAACCATCGCACCATTTACTTATCATATCCTTCTAACCAAGAACTTACTACATCACTAGTTATATTTCGATGCTGATTTTTAGTTTCTTTGTAATGAAATAGTTGATCATAAAATAGATATCGTTTTTGACCAATTTTGCTATATAAAATAAAGCAATTTTCAAGAGATCTTTTCTATGAATTCAGAAGGCTTATAAAGTTTTCATTGATGTAACAGCCACAATTTTAAATATAAAGACTCTAGTTGGATCAAGAATAAACTCCACGAGGACTTTTGCTTAATGCTATAAACTTTGTTGTTCTGGAGCCTAGCGTTTGAAATGAAGCAATCATTTCTTTGGAGAAACATGAATAAATTACTCACAAAGAACAGAAATAACCAACAAATTTTCGAATAAAATCGAAAAAAAAACCAGTGGCATTGTTTTTACGTCTGAAACCTTTTTATCACGGTTTTGTAAGAAAAACACAAATATACGAAAATAATTTTTTTGTGTTTATTGTCGCTTGTGCTACTGTGCCTATAATACAAAGCAAAATACAAATCAAAATCGTGTTTTTACAAAACTTTTATATTTTTGCTTGGAAAAGTGGATCAAAAGCTTATGATTGATATAAAAAAGTTTTAATTTAATTAATTATTTTGTTTTATGAAAAAAAGCTTTTCTTAGTAGTGCTACTAAAGGAACATTAGGTTTCCTATTGATGAAAGGGAGTTTAAATTATAAGCAAAACTATATTCGGTCATTTTTTTTTACTGGTTCCTGAACTCCATGTTAAAAACGATTTGTAGCAAAACGGCCGTACTAGTGCGACTATAGGGGACTGTCTACTTAGGGAACACCGACCCTACACGAAATACGAATAATTTGAAAAATAAAATTCCACCAAATTTGCTTTATTTTCTCGTTTTTTAGAATTTCCCGGGATCCCGGGATTTCCCGGGAAATAGTAATTTTATTTCCCGTTTCCCGGGAAATCAAATCCCGGGAAATTTGAAAACTCTAGTCCACACTAATACTAAAGCCTGTCCACGTTAAATTTCGGACACCCAAATAATGGCAGCAAAAAAAAGTTACTCATAATTCAACAAAAACAATTGTTTATTTCAGAATAAAAGAGTTATATCTACAAAATAAACAGTTGACAAGGATGTTAATCCTTCTTTCTGTAAAATTCTCGAACTTTCTGTGGTACACCCGCCATCCGTGTCCGAAATTTATCGTGGACAGGCTTTATTGCAAAACTAGTAAAACACGTTCACTAACACTAGCAAAGTTGCAAGCTGCAAAAATCAATTAGTTTCAAAACTGTTTTCAATCAATCAACAATCCATTGTATCTCTGTCTAAAATCGAATACTATTGATTTTTTCGACACATGGTGAGCATTTCAGTTCTAATTGAGTGAATCATAATGAAAAATGTGTGATTTTTATAAATAAATACAGATATATTGGACATGGTACACTTCCCCCTACTTTTTAATGGGATGGGGTAAGTGGATCAAGCTTTGTTATAGCATATTAGCAGACTGCTTATGCGAATTTGAACAAGTTTGAATATGCTGAAGTGTTGTTTTCCTTTAACTGTTTTTCATTCCTAGATTTAATTTGTCGAAGTTCCATAGAAAATTTTAATTAATCCGCCTAAAAGTATTTTCAATCTTTCTGGTATAAAAAATATAAAATAATGAATATTTCAAAATTCAAACAAAACGTTCCGTGGTTTATCTAAGCTTAATTGCGATAGAGCAAAATAAACTAATTTACCAATTGAAAGCATATTATCGTACTTTGTTTGACGATATGAATTGTTCTAGATGAATGGTACAATTATATTCACGAATAGAATAAAAAGATTTCAGTTTGTTAAGCAAAAGTAAATGTAACTAATATTTTTGAGCTACGAGTGTTTTTCGAAAACATCATTAGGAATAATCCTACAATACGTTTGTATAACTTATGAGAATAAAATAGATGAATTTTCTCCAAATTATTAAAGTTTCAATATTTTTTTTAGTGTGCATATATATATATTTCATAATATTTTGATAAAATAAGAATACCTACTTTTTAATTTAAAAAGTATCAAAATGTAATATAACTTGCACTAATAACATGAACGAGAGTAATACCATTCTTACTATACATAGTAACACTTAATTTGTTTTGAGAATAGATTTTTTCATTGGTGATCCACTTACCCTACCATGGTGGGGAGAGTGGATCATTTGGCGCAAATTTTCAAGTCCCTTATACTCAATACATAACAATCAGAAAAATCAAAATAATAGACGATTTGAAGTATATGAGTCCCTCATTTGTCATCCACAGAAAAAAGTTTGAATTACATCATTAACGTTAGCTGTACATAACAATAAAATTGACTATTTATTTTTCTGTATCCACTTACCCCACGGTACCTTAATTTTTTAGCTATCCTTATTAACGAGATTTTTAGCACTGGACTAGTTCATCTCGGGATCAACGGCTTTGATTTTACCCCATTACCCCGAATTCCATTTCCCCGAATGCCATCACCCCGAATTCCAATACCCCGAATGTACCACTATCCCGAATTCCATCACCCCGAATGCTATTTCCCCGAATTTACAATTATCTTGATATAATGATATTGAAGACATTTCCCCATGATATTGGAATTCGGGATAATGTCATTCGGGGTGATGGATCGTTCGGGGTTTTGGAATTCGGGGTAATGGACTTCGGATTGATTGGATTTGGGGTAATGGGATTCGGGGTAATGGGGTAGAATCAAAAAAAAAAACAGGCGAATATATTGCTATACAAGCTGGCAAACTCACATACAAGTTTGTTTAAATTGACATATATTGTCTTTTAAACAGCCAATACCTCAAAAACTTGACGTGCTAGCTATGATATATTCGAAAACGGCCATGGATTCATTGAACCTAAAGTAAGTAAATAGCGGTATTTTGGTGCTTGGGACAAACAATTGTTCCACAGTGCAATCTAATATAATTACATCTAAGATCGGTAATATATTAAAAATAGTGTGACATAATTTATAACTATACATCTCAAAAATTTTATGTAATCACATACAGACACATTCATCTTTAAACAATATTCCGCTCAAAAATTTAGTGAAAACTACTATTGAAAAGTTTCACTTTTCTTGAGCTGTTTCAATATTTGATCTAATCATTTGTGAAGTGTGTAAAACAGTTTTTTTTATCATTTTTTTTTTACTTTCGCCCCTTTGAGGTCAATCTATTTAGGTATTGCCCCCCTGATGTGTATTTTTTATTAAATAATCGCTATACTGTGTTAAGATTCTGATCTACATCTTATCATAAAAGTTTCAAAAATTGGTCAAATTATCAAATTTACTGGTGGAGTACTTTAAATGTGATCAAAATCTTAACCATTTTTTGATTTCATGTACAGTCGAGGTTTAAACATGCTGGAGTAGAAGATATTTTGTTTTTGTTAAGATAAGTCAAGAACTCCATTCATTCTTTTTGATGCTAATTTGATGTTTTATCAAATAAATATGACTAGGGTAGATGTGCCAATAGTGGAGGTACTAAGCACGGTTGAACTTCATTTAGCCGCCTAAATTCAAGAAGCGCAATTAATGTACATGATAATGTTGTAACGGGAAGTAACGACCATTGACTTAATGAGAAAACTGATTTCATCGCAGTAATCCACGGCATGTCAGTGAAAAATAATACCTCCACTATTGGTACGCTGTTCCTTTAGTTGCGGTATTTTTTTAATTTGTGTTCCTATAGTTGCGGTATCCGCTGTTTTCTTATGGGATCCTCCACTATAGGAACACTTTACCGCAACTATTGGACAAGCAAGAACAGTTTTGGCAGTTTGAGTGATATTTCATCAGTTTTAAAGCAATTTGAACGCTATTTTTAACTATTCCGTGTATCAACAAGCCAAAACGTCGATTGGCAGTGTCGGTTCTGTGGCTAATGCATTAAAATAAGTGAAAACAGCACTACCGCAACTATAGGAACACCCACAACTAAGGGAACACTTACCCTATGTTCAGCATAATAGTGGTGCAAGCCGATTTTCATACGAAATGCTCAAAATTGGCAAGCTGCAATTATGTTTTCCTATGAGTAATCAGCATGAAATTTAGACAGAGCTTATTTTGAATTTCATTATAACAAAATATAAAAAAAATCGTAGCACCCGTTAAAAGCATTTGGTCAATAAAATTAAAATAAATTTCTATCGTCAACGAAAATTTCAGACATACATTACGATAACACTGCGGAGACGTTTTTGTCTCAAGAACCAAAATACCGCTATTTAATTAATTAGGGGTTGCTAAAAGCATTGCCGTTTTCAAAAATATTATAGCACGTCTAGTCAGACCTTAAATTTTATGCAAACATCAATGAAATCAGTGCTTTACACAACTTCGAGGACCTGTAGCAAAAAAAAAACGTGACGTGATGGAACATTTCTGAGAACGGCATCAGATTCAGCGACCCCAAATCTACTAGAGACACATAATTTGACCCTTGAGACACGCAAAAATGTCATTTTTGTTACGCTGTGTAATCAATAATTATTAAAATGATCAACGGATTAGTAATTTAAGATGGCAAATGTAATAAATACAGTTTTTATCACTTCCTGTTCTTCAAATGTTATATACCTGGATTCGTTAATGTTTCACTATTAAATTTTCTGTTATTTCTGAAATTGTGAAATAAGTTTGAGAAATTTTCATTTAAAAATGTTTGACGATCCTGAAGACGCTTTTCATCCATTCCAAAACTAAAAATACCTAGGTATATGAAAATTCAGACAATTTTACCACTTCTATTTCACGGCAACATGCAATATGATTTTTTTTTCGAAAATTCAGAAGAACTCAATTTTTTTCCTTTCTTTAAAAAATTAGAAATTAGTACTGCTGATGAAATTGTGCGTAAAACAGGATACCAAAATTAAAAGCATTAGTTGCCTAATCCTTAAATTTCCCTATGAGAAAGACATCAAAATATTTCTCACGATTTTTAAATATTTGTTTTGTTTCACATACTTTTAACTTTGAACATTTCTGTGACAACAATTTATTCCAATCTGCGTCATCTTTTAAGAAACTCTCAGTTGCTAATTCATGTTTTAGAATTCATATTAGGTACAAAATAGTATAATCCTAAAATTAGTGTCTTCTATAAGTGTTATAAGTTGGAAAAATGAAATTCTTCATACTAGCACTAGGCTTTTTCGCCCCTCAAATTCAGTTTTACAAATGTACGCTTCCCCCTGACTTTAAAAATGCACAGATATTTCGAAGTATTTTACCTCTTATCCTGCATTACTACTTTATTCAAGTGGTAAGCATCGAAAATTATCTGCCAGCGGATCTGTTTTGAATTCGAGTGCGATGTGCATTTCGTATTTTTTTAATATTTTAACCATGACTAGTTTATCTATGACATTTCAACTCATGGACAGCACAACTGACAATTATTTTTTTTGTTTTTGTTTTGAAAATTTATTGTATTCTAAGAACGGCTTGAAAACCCAAGAGACTGAACTCCATAATGTTCTGAAAGTTTCTAAGAGTTCCTTTTTCACTTGGAAACAAGTCTTGATGTTTATCCTAGATCTGTCAAAAAATTTGACGAGCATTGAAGAAAAGCTGGAGATATTTTTTAAATTAGAGGGTTTGTTTTCTTATAATTGTACTTCCACAGATATCAACTGAAAGCTATCAATTAGAAGATCCTTTTTTGATGTGTATGTCGTGTGGCAAGCACGAGGATACTATATGCCCTGGGAAGTTGAAAAATTTCCTCTTTGAGAAAAGATCCTGTCCGGTGGAATTCGAACCCACGACCCTCAACTTGATCCTGCTGAATAAATGCGCATTTTCAGCCACGGCTATCTGGAGCGTAAAATACAAGCATGAACCATAAATGGAAAGGATATTTCCCAAAACAGAACCTCAATCAATCTATGGAAACTTGAAATGATGTCGGAGTGCGAGTTGATGTTAAAACAAATTCATTCCAAGGGTAGGTAGTAAATCTTCAATTCACTATGGAATTTCAAAGCTAGCTTATGGCTTTACTTGAATATTCCATTCCTAGATGGCAAGTGACTCATGTTTGCTGTTCGTCATCATTTCGCAACATATACGGATTAAAAGAAACGTAAACATGCTCACTTCTCATATGTGTTCGCATTCATAATCTCATGTTTGCGACATAATACATTTTTGAATAATAATTAATTATTACGTAATCTCTATGATAAACATCAAAGTTCAAATGAATATATAGTACTTTTCCAGCCATTTCTGTTTAGCCTATTCCTGAAGGTATACCGAAGGATTATAATCTATAGGCATCACTAGAATTATGACAAAGAACAAAAAAAATTCGCAAGACTTTCAATCTGCGAATATGAGTTCTTTAAATGGAGTTTTTTTTTGGAACCGTTTTTTACTCGCCAGGCAAGCTTCAAACTAAACCTGCTACTTTTAAATATTCATTCACCTCAGGTTTCATATCAGGTATTCCATTGAAAATGCTCAATCCAGCAGATAAGTGCTAAATGCTTTACGACATTTACGAGCGGCGGCAAACAGCATCAATACTTTGTTCTTCGCACCTGGTTCCCTCATGGAATGACAATTTTCCACCCTCCACGGCCAAAGTTCGCCTACTTCCAGGAAGATATATGTCGAAAATTCTCAGAAGAAAATTACGGCAGGATAAGCTAATATGGAGGTAAATTTCAAAGCAGAAGATAAACAATTTCCGCTACAAACATTCCGTCTGCATGAATACGACACTTTGGGGACGACGTCATTTTCCATTGCTCGACATAACGATCCGAACCACCCCAGGTTTGTCAGTTATCCGATGATGACGCCACTCGTGAATCGTGAGTTTTCAATGGGAGACGAAATTACGTGAGAATCAGGTCAAAATCGAGTTGGGTCGGTTTGCTTCGGCTATGAGCACACTTCATAATTTGCAGGAAAGAACTTGGCTATAATTCTTGTACGTGGAGAACTGCTCTCCTGTACCCGTTACGAAATGTGCAAACTTAAACCAGATTCAGGTGTCACACTTACACGCACTTACTGTGTTGGACCTTACCGTGTTAGAATGAAGTTTAATGATACTTTCTTCGGAAGCTTTGAGTGCGAAATGACAAAAACGTTACCATTCATCTGCCTGGTGCGAGCCTCAACGATTCGTTTGCGCAATGGATGAATATGTTTAATATTTAGCGCTTTGAAAGCTAAATAACACGTACATTGACATCCCATCATATCCTTGGAAAAAATGTTTGTGATTTATCTATACCTTCCATTGCGAAATACATAAAAAATCAGAATTATGAAATACTTTAAAAGATGCGGTATCAAAACTGTATGCTAAATGTGCTTGATAAAGACTAATACAAAACGCATTAGCATTGATTACTTTTGAAAAAGTCACTAGAATCGTTGATTGTATTACTTTTTCATTGCATCACAGATTTCAACTTCGTATCACGTACAGCGGACTAAAACATTTGTTCTCAAGGCGCCATACTAGTTTCAATGTAACAGCTTTTGTCTGAGTATCAAATAACGCCAAGCAGTAATGCACATTAGCGCCGCGGTGTCTGTTCCATCTGAAAGCGAAACATGGAAGCCTTCCATCATTTGCCTCGCATAAAAGTATTACACATACAATATTCATGGCCCCGAGCATGCGATACTTACAAAGAGCTTATTTTTCATCACACGCTCAAAATCCTACGAACGAACAAAAGCTAACATGTTCAGCTGACCCCTGGCTCTCCAGGCTCGTGGTGACAATCGATCGTTTTGGGTAAAGCACAGTCGGGCGCCTTTTTCTAGCAGGATTTCCCAACTGGAGATTCGTGGACCCCTAGGGGACCATGGAAACTTCCCAAGAAGTCCGTGGCTACAAAGCTAGGCCAAGCTGAAAGTGTCTGGGTTCGAATCCCAGTCGGTTCAGGATCTTTTCGTAATGCAAATCTCCTTGACTTCCCTGGACATAGAGTATCATCGTATCTGCCACACGATATATGAATGCGAAAATGGCAACTTTGGCAAAGAAATCTTTCAGTTATTAACTGTGGAAGTACTCATTGAATACTAACCTGATATGCAGGCTTTGTCCCAGTGAGGATGTAATGCCAAGAATAAGAAGAAGAATAAGTTGACTAAAATCGTTCAATAATGCATTTTTATCAGCCAACATCTCAAAAACTAGTAGTGCTTTGATATTTGTGAAAACGGCAAAAACGCTCGAAACAAAAAAAATGTTCTGCAGATTACAACAACAACGTGAGGTATTTGTAGAATCCCAAAAGTGGTTGCAGATTCAAAAAGTTTGGGAACCACTGTTCTACATGGAAAATCATCGCTTTAGATTCAGCGTGAGCTGAATGAACACCACCAAAATCCATGGCCATGGGATGCAAAGCAAACTTGCCCGCCATGCAAATCATACAAATTGAGCACAACAAAAGAACCGGCAAAAATTCGACAGTTTCCATTTGCATAAAATATGAGATCCGAAGCGTCTTTCATTTCACGCTTTCATCCATCCCTAGACTTGATGAGAAAATCTCCGCGACGCATCCCACGTCAACGGTTCAATAGTCATCGTCCTTGTAGATATCAGAAAACGTGTATCAGGACAAAGAAATCGGGATAACTGACCCACCCAATGCGGTTGGATCATTAATGTCTGCTGTAGGGTTTGGGGCCCAAGTAGTCGTGGCGGTTAATGCACAGCTAATCATCTTGATCATTTCGGGAGGGTGGAGGGTTCAAATCCTTGTCTGATATCTCTCAGTTAAAAACTGTGAAAGTAGAATACTTTCCTAAGAAGAAGGCTTCGTCCCAGTTGGGGCGTATCACCAAACAACAAAATAAGAAAGAAACGGAATGCCTACCGCGTGAAGAGAAAGGACAAAAATCTAAAAAGCAACCATTAGAGCATTAATAGGAGAAGAAAATGCGCTCCGATGTTTTGCCTTTCCCGTACCTTGGGATGAGTACTACTACTAATGGTATTAGCGGGCACCATTTGAATAAAAATACGAATAATGGCTCGACAAACAAGTTGTGTTTCACCCTTCGAAGAAACTTCAACCACCCCTCTGACAGATATCGACTTACTGAACGAGCCGATTGTTGTTGGGGGATGGATCTTGTCTGCAACTTTGGGCTTGGAATACTTTTCCATGTTAAATGATTAAAGACGTTATTTCATGTCATCGTTCCTTTACAAAAGCTATCATGACATAAAAAAGTTGAAACCGTCGAGGTTAGCTTTGAGGGTAAGATTTCATGCTTGAATGTGATGTTTGACTACAAAATCATCTTCTCTTTGATTAATACAAACATTTTGCGACACTAAGGTATTCGTTTGAAATTAATTTACGAAATTTTGATATGCACCACTTGCTCCCGTTTTAGGGAGAAGTGGTTCAAGATGTCACTAAGAAAATATGCTTCGCTACAATCAGCATTTTACAGCCTGCCAAAGTGCTTCTAGTAACTATACAATATTTGATATCTGATACCAAGAATGCATTATACAAGCTAGTGCATTTCTCATTCCATATCTTATTCTTGGCCTTACATCTCTACTTAGACAGAGCATACTTCTCATCGCACAATGGTCGGGCTCCATATAAAGGGGCGGCCAAAACTACCAAAAACTTTTTTGAGATTTTTTTTATTTTTTTTACTTTAAAATATACCTCATGTGTTATATTATTATGATCTTCAATTGAACTTGATCTAAAATTTAAATTTCTATGACTTTTATGACGGCAAACCGGCTGAAGTCAAAAAAATTAAAAATGTAACAATAAAATAAAGCACAAAATTTATAGTTTAGGAATGCAATATTTTCCCAAAGTTACCCACTACCTGAAAGCTTATGGTTCAACACTTTTATCGAGCATGAGGATGGAAAAAAATACTTGGTTAAAGTTTTAATACTATTCAATATTACACTTTAGTAATTTTGATGATATTGAACATGAAAAACGACTCTTGTCGCGTCATGTCGCCGCCATTTCGAATATTGCACATCAAAAAGCATCCTTAGATCTTACAAAAAACCTTTAAAATTTTTGCAGAAATTTGCTGATTTGCAAGTTAGAGCTATTTGCATAATACAATATTTTACATATATTTGGACGATATTTTCCATACAAAGTTTATTTAAAATATATTTAACCTCTATTCATACACATTTTGATCAAACTCGTTCAAATATAAACAAAATTTGTGCTTTCAGCCCAGTTTGATAACAAATTGAATTTAAAAAAAAATATTTTTTAAGTTACGTAATTTGTGAATGACCCCTTCTGAAACAACAAAAACACCAAATAACATATTCAGATTACATATTTCATCGATTAAGGCGATAAAAATAGTTTTGGCCAAACTTCATTTTTTTCCGACCATTGTGCATCGTAGTGTTCTCAGTGCCGTAGCGTGCGGTTGGCCAGGTTGGCACCCGCCAAGTGCGCCAGCCTTCAGAGGGCACCAAAACGATTGAAGCACATAGCAAATTTTTGAAAGATACATATCTAATGAAGGGGCAGTTAAAAACAACAGTGGAAAAAAGAAGATATTCCTAATTTATTATTAAACAATATATGTTGGAAGCATCTTTGAAGTTTGCATAATTTATAAATTGAAGATTACTGCGAAAAGTTCTTGAAATTTCTATATATATATATATATATATATATATATATATATATATATATATATATATATATATATATATATATATATATTCGTTTGACATTATATGAAAATTACATTACATTTTTTTGCAGAATTTAGCTTACGAGTATGTTAAGCTGATAGATTCTAAGCACTCTTCTTAGCACTCTTCTTTGAATAATAACCGTAACTGATTTAGACATAAATATAATTAGTGGTGTTTAAATTGAGATTTAAAAAAATAAACAAGCTCTTTTTTACTATATTAATTTTATATACAAAATAAAAAAAACGTTTCCTCTCCAACGTCTTTTAAACTTTTTAATAAGCAAAACTGCTTCTCTATATCACAAATAAACGTTGTTACGTTACAGCTAGATTCGTCAAACACAACTTCATTGAATCATAGATTGGATTCTAACGAATTTACTAAAAACATATTCTAAGAACCTTGAGGATCTAATGGGATTCTGGAAGAATTTTCATCGTAAACTGGGTACAGTTTTAGGCAGTCAAGGGCAGCAGAATTCTTACATTATCTTAAGTAATATTCCCATGAAATATTTGAAAATCTGTTTTATACAGTGCTCCGCAGGTTTCTCACACCATCCGGGATACAGGAAAATTTGTGTTCTTTTGGCTGCTTTTTTCTCTTTGTTAGGAAAGGGTTTTCCAGGCCTGAGATATATCCCAAGAAACCACCAGCATTATAACATTGCACGTATTCTACCGCATATCAACAACATTGATGAAACATTGCTTTTATTCGACAAGTTTCAAGAGCTGTTCAAATGTATCAATTTTCCCAGTATTGCAGTGAATGATGTTGATACAAACCGATGCCAAACAATTCTTTTTCAAAACGGCTTTAGCACAGTACAATAAGATTTTGATAAATCTTGATCTCTTTTTGGAAATAATGCAAATAAAATGCATCTTGCCGTATTCTCAATCCGTCCTATCGTTTTCATTTCTGTCGCAATCAGTTTCCAGATTCGTCTCACAACTTACGGCTCACTGTGATATAGTGAGTGGTCAAAACACAACATATCAACGCTATAATAAAATGTTTTACTAGAATATATAGATCAACGGGCATCTCCCTCCATTCCTTCAGCATAATGGAATATACTAATTTCCTTTAAAATTCAATGTTCGTCATCAAAATTCAGCCCAAACATTGAACACAATTCCTTTTGACCGTTATGGCATTTGCTCATAGTGCAGCGAAAACAACCTAATCAAAGGAACCGTATTTTTAAGTCGAGCATCGCGCACACATTTATGCGCTGCTCCCGCGGATACGATCCGGTAGGGAATAATTACTACGAGAGAGATACTTTCGAATTCACGGTTTATTTCAGACTGATTTGTACAACTTAATGGTGCCATATTTATACTCCGCTCTTCCCTATTGAACTTGTATAGAATTTTCCAGAAGTGTATTGTTGTATAGGCCTATTCAAATGACGTCTCAAATCAGCTGATCGGGAAGCACTTTGACATTTCTTCTATGAAAATGACAGGCCCGTGTTAGCACCGGTCCTCCACCGATGTAAACAAATGCATAGACGGATCTGTCACATGAAAAGGCCTATACAATAATGTGTTGAAAGGTAACTGTTATTCGGGACTACGAAGCTGCTGATGTTTTCTTCGGTTTTCTGTGAGAAAAACAAGGAGAGAAATATTTTATCTTTTTTTCACGCACACGATGACAGTTCCTAACGAGGTTTTCCATAAGTGCGAGTGCTTTGTAAATCTCTTTTTGTTTCGTAGTCGCGAATACAATTGATGGATTGAAACTTCTGGAACTGTCAGACAATGATACAATGCAAGAATAAACAATAACAATGTTTGTTCAATGTTGTGATCTGGAATGATCGAAATGGTAAGTAAATGCTCTGATGAAACCATAATGTTTTACTAATGTTTGTTGTTTTGTTTCAGGTATGCTGAATAAGAAACAGGTTAGTAAAGTGTGTAACAGAATAGTGGGGATGTTCTTCTTCTTCTTGGCATTTACGTCCTCACTGGGACAGGAGCCTGCTTCTAAGCGTAGTGTTCTTATGAGCACTTCCACAGTTATTAACTGAGAGCTTTCTTTGCCAAAGTTGCCATTTTCGCATTCGTATATCGTGTGGCAGGTACGATGATACACTATGCCCAGGGAAGTCAAGGAAATTTCCATTACGAAAAGATCCTGGACCGATCGGGATTCGAACCAAGATACCTTCAGCATGGCTTTGCTTTGTAGCCGCGGACTCTAACCACTCGGCTAAGGAAGGCCCCAATAGTGGGGATGTGCACAAGCTTTTTTTTTCGCAGTATGTGAATGAGACCAGCTCGGTGTGCTTTTGGTTCGGTGAAACAAATTCGGCGGAAGTGATTATTTGGAGATTCCGTGAAGTTCCGTGAAGGCTAGGCGGAAGTGTAAAATGGACAAATCCTACAATGGTATGGTCGGGGATACCAAAAACGTTCCCATTCGGAAAAAGTATTGATATTTTGTTAAGACTCGGCCACGATATAAGAAAAAAAAAACCATTATAAAATATCAATGGAAACAAAATGGCGATATTTTTTTTTGGTGACCAACAGAGCTCAATTCTTCTTCTTCTTCTTTCTGGCGTTACGTCCCCACTGGGACAGAGCCTGCTTCTCAGCTTAGTGTTCTTATGAGCACTTCCACAGTTATTAACTGAGAGCTTACTATGCCAATGACCATTTTTGCATTCGTATATCGTGTGGCAGGTACGAAGATACTCTATGCCCTGGGAAGTCGAAAAAATTTCCAAACCGAAAAGATCCTCGACTGGTGGGATTCGAACCCACGACCCTCAGCTTGGTCTTGCTGAATAGCTGCGCGTTTACCGCTACGGCTATCTGGGCCCCTAAGAGCTCAATATGAAGGACTAATTTAGTGTTGGATTGCAAGCAAAACTGAACTAGAAACACTGATGCAATGGGAAGCTTGCATATTTTTTTAACAACCAGATGCAGATAATGCAGATCGACTATTAGCATTTTTTTTAATAGGTGAATATTTGAAGGCTATTTGATATTGTCTTCAAAATGGCGTCCATAACATATTTTTCCTACGTGAGGGGATATGTGCTGGAGATGTAATAACAAAATTGACGATAATTCAACTAAAATTTTCTACTGTAGGTTACCTTTACGTCCCGCAGGGACTCCAATCACTTCCGCCGAATTTGTTTCACGGAACCAAAGGCACACCAAACTGGTCTCATTCACATTCGTCTCAAAACTGATCATTTTCTCTTCTTCAACACTTCTTCCACTTTTTCACATCGTACAAGCTTTTTTCCAGTCGAGCAAGCTTTCAGTCTCGTATCTCTTTTGTTTCCTTTTCTTTAAAACTTTAGAGACTCCGCAGGTACTGCGCTTTCGCATGGTTTGTTTATATTCTCCTATTCAACACGCTTATTCAAAATGAATCATTGAAGTTTGTCTCGTTAAATTTTATTATTGTTAAATACGAATTCTAATTCTATATATCTAAATCTTGTTAATTCATTCGTACTACTCATTTCATTCAGTCGCATAATAACATAAGAATTTACACCCGATACCTACAGACGGCTTGAACTTTGTTTACATTCTCAATTTGACGCGGTCATTGGGGAAATTTCATAAAATTTTGTGAATTACAGAACTTTTACGGCGTGTGATTGGAATGAAATCCTTCAGTGAAGAAGTACAAAGGTTTTCCATAGTGAAAATAAGTGCCCGGCGAAGTAAGTCATACAGGGGGGCGGGAAGAAACTTGTATAATAAAGTGGTGTACCTGGTGTCGATCGTAAAGCATTTCTCTCAAATCATGTTAGTCCATGCGATTTCGGTGAAAAAGTGAATAGTGGATAATTGAACTGAAGTTTTTAACGAAATTTAGCGACATGAATGTACTTGGTGTAATATGTCGTTAATAAAAAAGTAGTTTTAAATATTGCATGTTTGATGTACAAGTGTACAAACAATGACAGCTTTTACAAAAACACACTTGGAAAATGAATCTGTGTTGCAGGTAAGTTGGCATATCAGCCGTAGTGGAACATATTAAGTTTGATACGACGAATAATAGCGCTTACGACGAAGTAGAACGAAACCCTATTACTTTATAAATTGCTTCATTGTTTTATTGACGTTCTTGTGCCTATTTCCACTTAAAGGCTACTTTTATGATAGGCTTACGGCAATGCCGCTTGTATTATATATGCAATGACATAATGCTCCATGGTTACTTGGGATACTTTTATGCGATGAAAATTTATGATAAGAACATTAATGTAATTTTAGAAAACCGGCTGTGAAGAGAAGAAAAAATCTGCCGAAAATACAACAAATCATCCTGGTTCTCATAGGAAATCCTGCACATATCTATGAATTTTAAAATAATCCTTGTGGTCAATCTAACAGACTACTACATGATGCCAGAATGGTGCTGATGGAGCAAAAATTTTTGAAAATTCTGGATGTAATTCTCGTATTATTTTCAAAGAATCTTATTCGATATTCTGACGGAATTCTAAATAAAATTCTCATCCTAGTAGATTCAAGTTCAGAATCATGTGCAGAACATTCTACATTTACAGGCACCGTTTGACAGCACAGAATTTTTGGAACAAGGAGATTTTGACTGAACCAACTAAAGACTGAAACGCGCAAAAATTGGTCACTTCAATTCGATGTGTTTCTATTGAAATGCATAAAAAAACTGAAATGCTGCATTTGAAAGTTGAGTATATATACAATGGTTGCTTTGATGAGTTTTCACCTTTGCTCTCCAGTTTTCAATATGACGTCCAATCCGAAATTCCCGAAACAATACCTCGTCCGGTATGCCATAAGCATGTGTTGTTATGGTTTGGTTTTCATCACTACTGGTATCAGCAATCAGGACGTCTATTTATTTATTTATTTTTTGTCATCGTCTTGAATCATAAAACCAATTACCCAGACTTTAGCTTAATCTAAGTTCCTTATCCTATTCTTGAACACAAACTTTGAGATGTTGAAATCAAAAACAGCACTTACATTTTTAAACGAACGAAAACATTTATCCAACGGATTATTATACCGTAGGAAGTCCTATGACGTCTAACAAACAGCAGATCACGTTCACGCAATTGACGAGATGAAGCATACAGTGAACACATTTTCCTGTAAATTTTATAAATTTTGAACGAAAAAACTGCTTTTGAAAATACCGAAATCAATGACGGATCCACCCCCTGAAATAAGCTCCACAGCTAATCAATCGTCATAAAGAAGCGTGAATTTGATTGAATCATCATTAAAACAGTTAAATAGTCGGAGTAAGAACCTTTAATTTCAATAAACTTCTGTATGCTTCTATGGGTATACAACAGGACATTTTCTTTTTTTGTTGTTGATGATTTCATCAAGACAACTAATTTAAGGTACATAAGCTGCCTTTCAAGTAGCTGTCCTGAATATTACTAAGGGCCGAGTAAAACTGGAGCAACCGTCAAAACTGAAAAAAGCAGTTTTCTCCTTTCAAACCGAAAAATCGTAAAACAAAAATATCAACACAGTACCTAGCTGTTTTATTTAAGCTGTGTTTTTCCTCAGTTATGCGAATAAGAGAGGAAACCGATTTTCCAATTTACTCCATTTTTGCATTATGCCACTAGTCCACAGTTTTTGAATACATCAACAATTGTTTGGATCTGTAGTTATGAAACATAGTATAGGGTTTCTAAATGATGGAAATCAATAACTGGAGGGAATTTGATCTGGTCGGTACCAAATAGCATTTCCTTTCAAGAATGCTTTAGAGTTACTGTGCACGTGCTGTAGCCTTAGGTTCAGGAGCCTCATTGCTTGCAAGCGCACGGCGCGCTGCACATTAGCAGGAAGAAACAAGGAGAAGATTTTACCAATTATTAGCCCTATGTACAACAAAGCTGTATACTATCTGGTGCTTTCCCTACAAGTCCCTTTAAAGCTATAATGTGTGAGGCGGGTCAACTACCGTTCGAATATCTCGCTAACCTGAACGAAGCTAAAACCGCTATACGTCTTCTTGAAATGGAGAGAACATCTCCAGATTTACCAATCATTCGTAGAACAAAACTTTGGTTTTCGTTAATAACAAACGAGGATTTTCCAAAAATTACTGGAACGTGGAGATTAGGACCTCCACGCTGGGATCAAAGAACACTGAAAATAGATTGGTTCATTCAACGCAATGTAAGAGCGGGAGATTTCTGGAAAAATAATGGCAAAATGAATGGCAAAATGAAAAATATTCAATGCACTACAAGATTTTTACTGATGGATCCAAGAGTCAGGGATGTACAGGATTTGGAGTACATTCGGATAATAATGAAATATGCGGTAGGATAAAGGATGAATGTTCGGTTTACTCAGCTGAGATTATGGCTGTTTGAACGGAAGCAAAAAGCGGTAATCTTTTCCGATAGTGCTAGCACTTTGAAAGCTTTAGAAAAAGGGTCGTCTAAAAATTCATGGATCCAGGCATGTGAAAATGCTTGTGAAGGGAAAGATATTTCTTTCGTCTGGATTCCAGGACATTCTGGAATCACTGGTAATGAGGCGGCAGATATTTTAGCAAACAAAAGTAGATCTTCAGAATTGACTTATGATAAACTCACAAGACAAGACGCAAAAAGATTTATTAAAAATAAAATATGGGAAGCTTGGCAGTTGGAGTGGGCTTCATCTAATCCAGGAACACAATTAAACATAGTTAAAGAAAACGTGAAAAAATGACAGATGTAATCAATACGAACAAAATGTAATCAATACGAACAAAACATTATAACAAGAATGAGAATAGGTCACAGTAAACTAACACACAGTTACCTATTAACACCATATCAAGATGCACCTCGATGTGCAAAATGTAAAGATTTGTTAACTATAGAACACATATTGTTAAAATGTAAACCTCTGGAAAAACTACGGAAAGAACATGATATATCAGGAAGTTTAAAAAATATTAATAAAAACGATGTTAATGCAGAGGAGAAACTTGTAAAATTTGTTAAGGCATTAGATATAATCAAATTGTTGTAAAAATATGTTAATATAACCAGACGCGAATGACCGATAGTGGTTGAAGCGTCTTTAATAAATTAAAAAAAAAAAACTTGGATACCGATGGCGAGCCGTAGCGCCGAGAAGCTCATGAGACGAGTCTCCCCGAGAACACATCACCTAGTATGGACCTATGCACGGGTTCACTATTTGACGTTCTAGCGGTGCCGTGTTATTTATGTGACCATGGCAACCAGTGAATTCGGCACCGCTCAAACGTCAAATTAGTGAACACGTGCATCGGTCCATTGCGCAGCACACTAGGATTCCGATGAGCTGAGAGACGGTTTGATTAGAGGCTCGTCAGTACATTTATGTGCTCCTGAGAAATATGTGACTCTATGCTTAATGTTTCGTTGGCAACACAGCCGTTCCATGTTTTCTAGTTGTTATATGACTTATGATGATTTTCAACTATTCAGTATTATTAAGGTCAGTTTTGCATAGAAATATTCACAATTTGAAAATGTCGGTACTAAACAATACGCTGCACTGTGTTTTATTTTCTCGATTTCATGCGCTTTTCGAATAGCGCCCAAACCATTGATTTTAGCGATATAGTTTATTCGGAGAAGTTTCTTGGTATATTAATGCGCATCTTTTGATGCAAAAAGTTTTGTGATCAATCCACCTAGCAGTGAGATAGAAAAACTATTTTTTCAAAACATTCAGACAGACATATGGTGTCTTCGGCAAAGTTGTAGAATTCTCAATTTGAAACAACTTTGTCGAAGACACTATTTTTCTATCTCTTATAATTTTTGAGATATATGCCGTTGTATGTGAATGTCCCCTAAAAATCATATTTTTTATCATAACTTTTTTCCAAGAATTTTAATATTTTTTGTGTTTTCTACAAAGTTGTTTGTCATAGAAAAACCCGCGTTTTTGCTGCACATATCACCCTATCTTTTGAAGTAACAAAGTTATTCATGAATTATTCATTTTCCAAGGGGTCGTTTAGGCCTCTATATCTGGCCTCGGCGCAAAATGGCGCAGACAACTATTACAAATCATGAAAGTACCATATCTCCTCTTTCGGCAGTTGATAAAAACTTTTGTCTATAAGCGTCTTTGCATGGGTTTTTGCTATCAAACAAATAAGCCTTAATAAAACAAATTCGACTGATAATTCTTTTACCTCAAGAGATAGAGAGGTGCAATGTTGAGCAAAAATACGCATTTTAAGATGTTTAACAACTTTGTAGAAGACATGAAAAATGATAAAAATTTAAGTAAAAAGTTATGAACAAAAATGAATTTATACAAGAGTTTTCATACAAATTTATGTACTAAATGTTAAAAAATTCGTAACTCTTTTACAAGATTTTTAACATTTTTCATGTCTCCCACAAAGTTGTTGAAAGGGGAGATATGGTACTTTCATGATTTGTAAGAGTTGTCTGCGCCATTTTGCGCCGAGGCCAGTTAGAGAGGCCTAAATGACCCCTTGAAAAAAGAGTAATTCATGAATAACTTTGTTACTTCAAAAGATAGAGTGATGATATGTTCAGCAAAAACACGGGTTTTTCCATGACAAACAACTTTATAGAAAACACAAAAAATATCAAAAATCTTGGAAAAAAGTTATGATAAAAAATATGATTTTTAGGGGCCATTCACATACAACGGTATATATCTCAAAAAGTATAAGAGATAGAAAAACCGTGTCTTCGACAAAGTTGTTTCAAATTGCCAATTCTACAACTTTACCGAAGACACCATATGTCTATCTAAATATTTTGAAAAAATAGTTTTTCTATCTCACTGCTAGGTGGATTGATCACAAAACTTTTTGCATCAAAAGTTGCGCTTTAATATACCAAGAAACTTCTCCGAACAAACTATATCGCTAAAATCAACGGTTTGGGCTTTTTATTCTGGAATAAGGTGCTTATTTCAGGAGGAATTGCCTACATTTAAATATAAACTGCTGACCCGATTTTGACAACCCTATTTTTCGGATTTGTTTTTTGTTTTCACCATTTCATAAATGAATTTTCTCTATTTTTTTTTTTTTCAATCCAGCTAAAGTTTCTATGAATATGCACACCATTGATAATAAATAAATTTGACAAATTCAAATTTTAAAGGGGATCTGGAAAACATTTTAAAAAATGAGTTGACAAAATCGGATGATCCATTTGATATGCACATTTACAAAGTTTAATTTTGCAATAAAATGATGAAATACAAGAGTGGCAAAAAAACTTGACATCATTTTTATATTGCAGAGACGCAAATATAGTAGATACAGTGGCGCAACCAAAGGGGCGTTTTGGGGGTCAAAGTGATTCAACGCTGTCACTCTAATGTATGTGCATCTAAATAAAACTATAAGTGAAGGAACAGTTCTGAACTTTCAAGCAAACCAATAGAAATATTAGTAGTAGAACGCTAGAAGTGTTGTTCTCACCTTAAATTATGGATTTTCATTGTTTGTTCAATACCAAGTTGTTGTTTTGGTTTTGAAAATTAATCTGACAATTTGAGGCCCGGTAATCACGCTGCCAGTTCGTGGCAAACTAGATGTTGGTAACACGAACAGCAGCGACATTAGGTTAATGCTTCTACTAGCAAACCACAATGGGTGGAGATTTAAATAGTTATCAGAATGTTTAAATTTTATATGAACTTATTTTATCATTAATATCTAAAAAGTGAAATCTATGCTTTTTTTATAAAAAATAAAATATTTTGTGGAGTTTCTTTCATACTTCTTCTTCTTCTTTTCAGGCGTCACGTCCCAACTGGAACAAAGCCTGCTTCTCAGATTAGTGTTCTTATGAGCACTTCCACAGTTATTAACTGAGAGCTTTCTTTGCCGATTGACCATTTTTGCATGTGTATATCGTGTGGCAGGTACGAAGATACTCTATGCCCTGGGAATCGAGAAAATTTCCTTTACGAAAAGATCCTCGACCAGCGGAACTCGAACCCACGACCCTCAGCATGGTCATGCTGAATAGCTGCGCGTTTACCGCTACGGCTATCTGAACCCCTCTCTGGGGTTTTCTGGGTTTCTTTCATACACCACCGGCGTATTTTGGAAAATTATACCAGGTACACTACACTTTCTTCAACTAGAGGTGTAAGTTCATACAAAAAGGCATGCCTAGGGCGAACGAAAGAAACTGAAATTTGTAAATGTTGTTGCGTCCTTCGTAAACGTAATTTCGTAAATTCAAATTTTTCTACTTTGACCCTCTTTTTCCGCCCAAAACCCCCCCTAGAGCCAAATCGTGGTTGCGCTACTGAGTAGATAAATATTTTTTATTATCAAACCTGCTCAGTTCTGCTTTGTCATATGGGGATCAATTTCACCTCAGTGTGTATATTTCTGTTTTTGATATTAAGGTGCATTGAAGTCATAAATAAATTTCAAGACTACACATTTACAGAACCAGATTGGTCAACACCAGCGAGTGACAAATCTGACCACTGGATTACAACAGAGTTGCAACAGATTTTGTTACTTAGTTAGCAGAATTTTTCTAATAAAATATCTTCTCTTTTTTATTTTCGACTTTTGCAGTCAGCTATTTTTACTTTTAGGGTAAAGGTATTCAATATCGGCAGATAGAGATATGTTTGCCAAATTAAGTGTAATGGTGGTAACATTGTGCTAAAAGATTATATAGCCAGCGGGACTTGAACCCACAATTTCCATTATGTACACGGACGCATTACCAATTATACTACAGCTACGCTACGGTAAACTGAAGTATTTGGCTAATGACCTTTGTAGCATCCCCAAGCCCCACAATCCTACTCAAGGATGGAAATCTAGTGATCATGACAAAATTTCCTCTACACTAAACAAAATTGAAACAAAATATGTTATAATTCAAACAAAAATGTAACTCATTATGTTACAAATCAAACAAAAATATAACTCATTTTTTTATATTCCATAAGTTTAACAACATTTGTTATAAGTAATTTTTCCCCATTTTTTTATAACTAATTATGTTACAATTAAATTTAAAATTGAAACAAATTTGAAACAGTCTTTGTTATTATTACCGATTTTGTTCTATATATGTTATAATTTTCTCCATCAACCTTCTACTTCTAACAAAAATTGAACAAAAATTGTTACTTGTAACAAATCTTGATATAATTGTGCTACAGTTTTGTTGTAATCCATTAGTCGGGAATCTATCAAATTTCCAGTACGATCGGCTGTCTTGTTCTCTGTGTTCTTGAAAATACGAGATTTGTCTTCGATGCATCTTCACCTTAAAACTAATTTTATGAAATGTTCAGTTATTGTATAAACAACCCTATGTAACTGAAAAAAGATCAATGAAATACTGATGTTTTCCTAATTTTGGAAAACATAACAAGTTGTGATATAGTGATCAATTTGCCCCAGATTGCGGTACGTAACTTTGCGATATGTTACTGGTTTAACTACATTGAGTTTTACTTTCCATGCTCATCTAGTAACTAGATTTGTCGTAACTAGGAAGTTAGAGCGTTTACTTTTTCTCGCATATTGAGTGATTCTGCGAACGATAACATCAATCAGCTAGAACAAAATTAAATCACCCTTCATTCGAACAAGAAATTGTTGATACACCTACATGCTACTTGGAAATTACCCACCGCCTCCTACGAGTTTGTTTTCCCGCTTGTTGCTTTTTTCTGCAACTTGCACGGAAACAAAAAAAATAAGCGCGCGTAACTGCAGAGCAAGTGATTCGGGAGCAAGCATAAATCAATTGTCACTTACCAGTAGCACGAAACGTAGGAACAATCATTAATGCTGGAGAACAACATAAAGTTTGCATCGTTTGCCGACATTTTCGCCTCCTTTTTGGTGGTGTTGATGATCTTGTTGTTAGTTGTTGCTGTTTCTCCTGACGAATATCCGCAGCCAAACGCAACAACAGCTCTTCTCGGGAAAAGCTCACTCTCGTTGTTCGCTCTTTTTTTTGTTTTACTCGATTACACTCACGCTCTCTGTGATGATCCTTGCGACGACTTTACTGACAAAAACTCTTGATGGTAATAGATACAGGTCAGAGCTCTTAACACAATCACACATTTATTCGTATCCGTGGGTCAGGAGGAATTTGTTTCAGCGATGAGTTGTACTGATTTTCAAAAATGAGGCCAACAAGATTTAAATATCTTGACTAAATGTCCCGACTGCATTTGATAACACTCATAATTTTTATTTCATTTTTTGTATTCGAGTCGCAGAACTTAGTATTGCTGATGCATAGCTTTCTATATTTAGCTAATCCACTTTTTACTACGTAGATGAAAGGAAGAATCTTTTGAGCACAATATTTTTATCACATCGATAGAAACATTTTTGAATAGAAACGAATTGGTACGCACATTGAAATGTAACAACTAACGATTTCAGTGTTGATGTTTTATGTATCGCTCGACATCAGAATTTATGAGAGGATCATTTAAATAAAGGGCGTCTATCTACTAAAATCACTTTACAATACACATCTGCAGATTTTACCATTCATAATCTTTTCCAAACACTTTTCAGCACTCCACAAAACTTGTCAAATAAACCTTTCTATGACCACTATAAATCAAATTTGAAATTCTATCTAGAGCTATCCCTATTCAATCACCACTTCACTACTATGTCCTCCTGAAAGATTTCCTTGAAGAGAGAAATCAACTAAAAATATGAGTCTCCTACGACAAAAGTAGATTGCTCCAACAGATACTTCGTCAAAATTCACTGAATTATTGTTTCCTTCAAACACATACGCAGAAATTCCCTTTTCAGTATTCATAAATTTTCCGAAGATTCACTTATTTTTACTATCACCGTCTTTCTCATCACTGCAGCACTCGGATGGATCTCGGACAGCTTCCACCAGCATCAGTGTCGGA
Source organism: Aedes aegypti (assembly GCF_002204515.2). NCBI lineage: Eukaryota > Metazoa > Arthropoda > Insecta > Diptera > Culicidae > Aedes > Aedes aegypti. Next base: position 149,827,721 of record NC_035108.1, read on the forward strand.
AAATGGGGGGCTAACTCGCAAAACAAGGATCACGGGGAAATGGGATTTGCATGGGATACTCTCCGCCACTATAGCAAGTCTTTTTTTTTTTTTTGCTATGCTGGTTTTTTATACTAGTTAGGAACCAGGCGGTTCCTCACCACTCAAAGGAAAACTCCTGTCTGCTTGCGGTCACAGAGGAAAATGTATTATTATTACCGACGGAACGCCAGTCTAGCCTTGCCTGCTGAACCCAAATCCCGGAGAAAGCACTCAGCAGCGAGAATGTATCGCCAAGAGAGCCAAAAGAGGAACAATAACTTTTACTTCAAAATCACCACCCACCTCCAAGCCAAACTCTCTCTCAAAACTCTCCGAAAAACACGAAAAAAGGACGCAAAAATCACGATGGAAAATTGGTGGTAGGCAAACTCTCTCGCACTAGTTGCCTGCCTTTAGCGAACGATGCCGGGAAAAAAGGCAATGTTTAGTTCAAGGTGTCATAGCCGCATCAAGCCATAGAATGACGGGAAAACGAAATGAAACGTTCAAATGGCTGTGTTCAACATGGTTGTGTTACGCCCGTTATCTTTATCGGTTTGTGGCTATGGTTAGAGCTTTGAAGTTTTAATGCTTTGTACAGCGAATATTTCAATGTTTAGAACAAAGGAAAACTCATGCATATATTGTGAGCATTATTTGTATAAATTTTCCTTCAATTCAGATATGTTTCAGTATTATTTATGTCTTAATTTAATAAGTTTTGTGTTGTTATTATTTAATGTATTTCATTCGTTTATATATTTGTTATTTATTCACTGTTGTATTTATTCACCAATTTTGTTTTTTTTTTTTAATTTATTTATTTACCCACTCACCTTCTAAATCTGTTGTATATTATTATTTTTGTTCTGTTTTGCTTGACAAATTTTGGTTGGTCAAAATATTAATCAAAGATCGAAGTATTCGAAAATATATTCCCAAATTCAATACCTTAATTTTCATATGTTTTGCAAAAAAAAAAACTGATTGCTAAAAGATGTGTAATATGATAATGTATCGGTATCGGCGATATGTTAATAAAATTTATGTAGGGTTTCGTTCTACTTCGTCGTAAGCGCTATTATTCGTCGTATCAAACTTAAAATGTTCCACATACAATATTTTTTTTTATTTCAATATATTTCATCGTTTTAGTAAAACATTTTATTATAGCGTTGATATGTTGTATTTTGACCACTCACTATATCAAATCTCAAATTTGAAAACTGATTGCGACATAAATGCTAACGATACGGCGAATAGAGAAACGGCAAGTAAGTAATGAAATTCGATTCTTGAAAACATTTATTTGGAATAATAATTGTTGGAAGTATGCGTAAAGGGATCATGAGAAATGTTTCTGTAAAATTTTCTGTTTTGTGATATTTTGTTCTAAACTTAATATTGAAGTTATTCTTGAATTAATCTTTGAAGAAGTTTGAGTGATTTCATGATTGAGTCATAGCTTTATTACTGGAGTAGTTGCCAGTGAAAGTGTTCAAAAAGGAAACAATAAATCAACTCTTAACCTCTTAAATAACCAAATTTTCGTGAGTTTTTGGCTTCACATTCCACAATGTCGGCCTATTTCAATGAAATTTTGACACAACACCACAACATTTCCGGAATATCCTGGTGCTGATTCCGGGACCCTAGAAAAGAACATCAATCCGATTATTGCAATTCATATCATGCTACACATCAATCTTCAAGTTTTTTCGGCGAGATTCATTTCATTTCATTGAAATCAGCTGAAAATTGTGGAAATAAAAGCCAAAAAATCACAAAATTTTGGTTTTGAAAAATAGGTCAGGGACACAAAGGTTAATATGATGTTTTTTTTTTTTTTCAATGTTCGGGTGCGCCACTGCGACCATTATTTAGATCTATTGAGGCATTACCCGCATCCTTAGTGTATAGTGCATGTCGCATTACTCCATTTCCATTGATAGGTAATGAAGCATCGATTTCTGTACAGTTTTTGTTCTGATTCCTCAGAGACTGATTAAAATCGAATGTGATGAAAAGGTTCCGCTATTTACACCCTTCATAGAAACTTACATCTTAGCGAAGGCGCGCCCCGTAGCAAACATAATCGATTGAATTTCTGAGGAACCGAATCGGTTCTACTGATATTTGACCATGCAACGGAACTCTAGTCCCATCCTTGTTTCGCTTTTAGTTTAGTCCCAGAAAATACTAGAAAAAAGGGGCTTTGCGCTAGCGGCAAAACCGTATCAAGCTAGAAAATTTATTTAGTAATCAGCATTCACGTGAGTCCTTGAATTACCAGTACTTAACAGTCCTTGTAGAGTTAGAACTCATGATTGTTATCCTGGCTTCAAGTGTAGTCTCGGGACTGACCAATTCCGAGGCTTTAACTGTCTGCAAGGTAAAATAGATTAAATTTCAGAAACTGTTGCCAGTAACAAGGACTTTGTACCGCGAATCCTTGAATTACCAGATTACCCTAGCTCGACAAACAAGATGAGACTAGAGTTCAAATTGGTAGATCTTACCCCGTAACGCACCTCGAAAAGGTGATCTACCCGCGTTACGGGCTAATATGATGTTAATATGATATTATGTTGGAACATAACAAGGCTAATTATTTTAACATTTTAATCAATTTCATGCTTTTATGTCAGTTTATTTATTTACTTATTTATTATTTACTAGCTGTCCTGGCAAACGTTGTTCTGCCTTTATTTTAAATCAGTATGCATTGAATGTGCTGTAGTATTTTTTGCATTTGCCATTGTTATAATAAAAACTAAATGAAGTTCTGGGAAATTACATTTTAAACAGATTTTATTCTAGTTCACTGAGTTAACTTTTTTAACTCATTCCAATGCTTTCTGATACACTACTTTTTTAGTTTTTCCGTCAGGAGCATAAACATATAATGCCGATCGTTTGCCAACACGTGAGCATGCGACGTATAACTGTCCATGTGAGAAGCATGGAAATTCAATATTGAGGCCACAAACGTCCAAAGATTGTCCTTGCGATTTATTTATTGTCATCGCAAATGCAAGGCGCACAGGAAACTGCAAACGCTTAAACTCAAACGGTAAATCGGTTGGTACCATTGGGATTCTTGGAATCAACACGTCCTCGCCTTCATATTTTCCCTTAATAATAGTCGCTTCAATGATATTGTTCAAAAGTTTTTTCACTGCTAATCTAGTGCCATTACAAAGTCGTGGTTGGTTGATGTTCCGTAACATTATGATTACCTGTAAAATTGATACGGATTATTTTTGATATCAGTAAGTTTTTGGTTAAAGTATTATAGGATTCTTCCATGAAAAATTTTAGCTATTGAGGATTTCAAAAGTGAAAATAAGAAATTTTTCAAGGAAATACTGATAATGACTACAATTAAAAAAAAATTACCGATCCTATTTTAAACTGCAGGTTATGGGGTGGTAATCCCGGCAGTTCCAACGAATTTAAAAACTCTGTTGGATAGTTGACGACATCGTCTTGACTTGTCACGGAATCAACAGATTTGTAAGATCGTATCTGACCATCTATTTCATTTTGAATTATTATGTTCAGTTCGTCAACATCTTTATTTTTTGCTGCCAATATTGCTCGCTGGCTTAACCAATGATGATTTTTATTGTTCCCTCCAACGTCTGGAAATACCTTACTGATGAGTTCCGTCTTCGAAGTGGTGAATTGACAAAAATCTTGGGGAAAAGATATCAGGCCAGTGGTTATATCAACAGGAATTCGTCCATTACCAATATCGATCAATTGCTGTGAAAACAGTTCAGCGGATGGTTCGTTCAACAATGCAACACGCATATTTGTTCCCCCCACTCCAAATACTGCCATGTCGCTTCCTTCGTCAACATATTTGCAAATGTATTTGATAGACTTAACTGAATTGCAATATTCAATGTTGACGTGCGCTTTGAATGTCTTCAATAGTAATGGCGAGTACGGAACTACCCAACGATTATCAATCCCTAGCTCTTGTTGATTTACTTTTACGACAGTGGTCCTTCCATTCTGTTCAGTAGACCGCCGACGGTACAGTGGATATCCATCATTTCCAGTAATAGTTTTGGCTAATAACGCTCTCGGATAACGCTTGGAACACTTGCCGTCAACCATACACGGCGAACTCCTGTTCAAATCACCACATGGACCATGGATCATGTTTTTTGTAACTACTTCGAGCAGATCAGGATCAATGTTTGGATCTGGAATCTCCGCGCAGATGACGGCATCGATTTCATCTGGTCTTATCTTTTCGATCAACCAAACCAGGATGTGTGCGTGCGGTAATCCTCTCTTTTGCCACTCAACCGAGTACATCCAACATCGGGTCTCGCCAAACACACGATACTTCACTATGAAGTCCATGAGAGCTTTTAGTTTTTGCTTGAAAATCCGTGCTGTGATATCATGACGATCGACGGGTGATTGACCAGGGAATAAAAGCTCTTGAATTTCAACCCACTTTGGATTACACGTAAACGTTATGAATAAATCTGGGTGTCCGTAATGCCGGACATATGACATCGCGTCTTGTGCATATTCGTGCATATGACGCGGACTTCCGACATATGTGGCTGGAAGAATCGTCAACCGACCAACATTATTCGCATTCCCATCTGCATTGATGGCATCTCGTAGATGAATATACTCTTCCGACCGCAGCTTTTGTTGATTCAACCGTATGAATGTCAATCGCTCTGTTTCAATTTTGACGTACATATCGACAGCATATTGATGAAACAGTCGACGGCACTTCAATAGATGGTTATCTTCATGTTCCCGAATCATCATCCGGTAGGAATAGTAGTTCATGCAACTTACTTTCTTGTTCGTTTCAGCTTCTATTAATACACGTGCAAATATTATCATGATAACCATCTTCTCCTCGCCAAAATATGAGCGGATATTGTAGAGCATCATATGAGCGATGAGTCTCATATACGTGCAGCAATTGATCATTACGTTTGTGTAGCACAATATCGCGAGAGGTTAAATTTTCTCCCACAACGACTACAGCGACTTCGTCAATTGTCGGCGCATTGAAACGTCTAGCATGTTGTCCTGCTGGGGTTTTATCGGCTCTGATTATAATTTTGTGATTATCGGTTGGCATGTGATTCAATGCGGTTTTGAACAATCTAATCAACTCATTATTATGGTGTAGAACGTTTTGAAGTCTCTCAATGATCTCTCTTCTCACCGAAGGATTATGCGCACAACGCTGATCTATTTCATCACTTGAATTGCCCATGAAATAGATTTGCAGAAATTTGTGATCCTGGTCAGATAGTGGTAATGACGATCCTGCTCGATGATAAATTTGACCTTGTATCTATTCAAAAAAGGTATTTATTCACCCAACGGTTAGCATTCTGAACAACAAATAAATTACCTTGAACGTAGGCATTACAATACAATATTGGTTGCACCGAACGATGTCATTTGGAAGCAATTATTATATTGCTGTATATTTTTAAGAAAATGCTTCGATTCATTCCCTGCTCCGCTCATCAATGTGTTGAAGGGTTCTGGGGGCTTACTCAATGCAGGTAATTTAATCTTTTCGCCCGCGCAACACAGTCCCTTAGATTCATTGGGAAACTTCAAGGCTCTACAATGTCATTGACCCAATGGTTATCGATATTTCTTCAGTATAATTTATTGTTGGATTATAATGGAACGCCAAGCGTTCATGAACATTCAACAAATTTGATCTGCGTCGATCTACATTAATCTGCTCACTGGACTCAACTGATCGATCTATTGCTGCTCGTGCTCGCTGGGTTCTCAATCGGGCCTCTTCATTTTGTAATGCGCGATCCTCCTGGGATTGCAATAATCGCACTGTAGCGTTACGGCTTCGTGTGGCCATATACATCCTGTCCCGTTGGTCTTCATTTTGGCTTGCACGAATGGTTCTTTAACTGCATTATTGCAACTGCATTACGTGTACGGCGACCAATACTGACACGTTTAGCTGTTCGCATTGTTTATTTTTTGAAAACTGGATGTAGTTGTGAAAAATAATTGAAATAGTTATGTCGTAAATTAAAGGATACAAACCAACCTGCTGATGCTTTTTTACGTTCAATGTCAATATTTGATCTTGAGCACCACCATGATAATGGCAACGCACTCTAGATCACTACCAGTTAGTTTTTTGGTAATTAGCACTGAAAAGTGTAAAATTTTGGTTTTAAACTATTTCTAACCATTAGCAGTGGATTTTGATAACTTTCTTTCCCCACGAACACGTCAGAGTCCTAAACGAATACACCTGTGGAAGAATTATGTGAATCCGTTGATCCGTTCGTAAGCCATTTCGTGACATACAAACACCGTTCCATTTTTATTTATATAGATTTAATTATCCGCAAATGTTGTTTCCCTTTAACTTTATTCATTCCCAGCATAAATTTGTCAAATTAACCATAAAAAATTTGAATTAATCCACCTAAAGGTTTTCAAACCTTTCTGGTATAAAAAAATATAAAAAAAAATAATTTCAAAATTCACACCAAACTTTTCGTAGTTTATTTAAGCTGAGTTGCAAAAGAGCAAAATAAACTAATTTTCCTATTGAATGCTCTTAATCGCACCTTATTTGACCATATAAATTGTTCTAGACAGATGATACAAATATATTCATAAATAGAATAAAATGATTTCAGTTCGTTATTCAAAAGTAAATGTAACTAATATTTTAAACTACGAGTGTATTTCGAAAACATCGTTAGGAATAGTCCTACAATACTTTTGTATAACTTATGTGTATAAATTGATGAATTTTCTCCAAATTATTCTAGTTACAATGTTTTTATTTATGTTTAAATTAGTGTGAACTAATGTCTACATATTTTTACTTATATTTTGTTTAAATAAAGATACTTTTTAATTTTAAAGTATTTAAATGTGACATTACTAGCACTAATAACAAGAACGAGAATAATATCATTCTTACTGTACATAATTACACCACATTTGTTTTGAGAACAGATTTTTTTTTATTGGTGATCCACTTACCCCACCATGGTGGGGCAAGTAAATCATTTGGCACAAATTTTTAAGTCCCTCATACTCAATACATAACAATCAGAAAAATCGAAATAAAAGACGATTTGAAGTATATTAGTCCCTCATTTGTGATCCACAGAAAAAGTTTGAATTACATTATTCACTTTAGCTGTATATAACAATGAAATTGACTATTGATTTTTCTGTATCCACTTACCCCACGGTACCTTACTTTATAAAGTAATATTTGTCAGAAAACCATAAACAATTCAGGAAGAAGCGTTCAATTCGCTGTTAACCGTTTTGTCTAAGACTTAATCAGCTGTGCATTTATCTCTAATACTATTTGAACACCTTTTTACAAGGAAATTTTATTGTGCTGAAAAATGTGGGGCTTCAGAAAAGATAAAATGGAGTTTTTTTTTGAATAGGGAACTTTTTATATTGAAAATGTCATCCATCGAAAAAAAACAGGTCGTCCCCTTTTTGAGAGTGAAAGGTAATTTATTCCACACATCAAAAGCGTTAAGGTATCGATTAAAATCTACTGACACGCATTTTATTTTTACACCTACCCAGTACATTCACCATCTTCATATGTACCAATATCAGCACTGTTCTTGTACGGGCGTTCTGCGAGCAATTCATCAAGTTTAAGCGGCAGATCATGTCATCTATCTCTCCGATATAACCAACCAAATGACCAACGATAAACGCAGCAATGCTTGTGGGGCCACTTCAAGCATATCCATCAGTGAAGGCTAAAACGGAACGAACTAAACGCGTGAGGGTCTATCAAATGGACAAATCTGTAGTTTTGTCGTATTCTGATCGGATACGAATTTGTTTGAAGCCATATGCAGCATGTCATTAGCACGAGAGCAGAGGAAGTGGACGATGGATTAGCGGGAACATTACTTTCCCAGTCCTGCTAGTTTGTACACCGGATCGTGGTAATTGGTCCCCCGGTACAAATCGGGCACGGACGACACCAGGGCTCGGATTCCATTCGAAGGGCGATAATTCCTGAAATGAATTTGCAATTATTGTGCTTGCTGTCAACCACAGGCTTCGTGAAGGTCAGTGGCGTGAAGACTTTGTTTAAAGTGCTTTTTAATAGCAGTTTTATAGTCAAAAATGTGCGTTCCAATTAGTACCACAAACTCATTCCGACGCCACTGATACAACTGATTTCTACAACCAACCGGTAAGCGTGCAGAAAGGCTGCACTTCCTGCAGGCTTGGGATAGTCTGCTGTGAATTCTGGAAATGAACAAACAAGAGAGGATAAATTAACAGCAGCGAATCAGTGCTCATTCTATTGGAATGATTTTACCTACCTTTCCGAAGATTGGAAATCATGTTTTCACCCTCCAGTAGCTTCACCTGGTCTTTGGACAGATTCTTGGACTCCAGCGATTCAAGGTTGTTCCTTAAGTGTTGGAAAAAGTCTCCCAAATTCGTAAGTGCTCCTGCAATGATAAATGTGAGACATTAAGGTTTGTGTAACTCTCATTAGGATTACTATAATTTTGCATGCATTCCATTCCATAATTGGCAATATTTTCCATTCGTTTTTTTTTTTTTTTCATTTAAAATTTTATTACATATTTTGAACATAAAGTACATTCAGATATTGAAAGGAAAATTCTATTGGATGGAATAAAAGGCATTGAGAAAATTTCGTCTGTTTTACAGTACAATGTGGAAACCCAAAGCTCAATTTAGCTTCGGTATTACTCCGGAGAATTCATACTGAGCAATTCTCGCTGAAACCAGGTCGCCATCGGCACCCATCGTTAGAATTCCAATTTTTTTTACTCAGCATTGGATCGACTAAAATTTTAAAACAAGGTGTCCTTAGAATCGTAATCTTATATTTTCTGAAGAGCGCTCACGAATTTTTTGCGGAAAAATCTGAAAACTATTCAAAATCAATGAAACAGTCATTCAAGTCATCGTGCAAAAGTTTGGGTTCACCGCTTAGTATGGTGTATCGTGCAAAAGTTTGGGTTCACCTGAACTAACTGTAAACACGAAAAATCTGTAAAATATCAAACCAATCATGTACGCGCCATTATTTGCGTTTGAAAAAGCTATGAATTATTAATATCGGTTGAAAAATGGCTGAGATATTGACGAAAATGATTTGCGTGCCGTTCAGGTGAACCCAAACTTTTGCACGATTTGCATCATATTGAAGAGTGAACCAAAACTTTTGCACGATGACTTGAATGACTGTTTCAATGATTTTGAATAGCTTTCAGATTTTTCCGCAAAAAAATTCGTGAGTGTTCTTCAAAGAATATATGATTACGATTCTAATGACACCTTGTTTTAAAATTTTGGTCGATCCAATTTGCCCTTCGAATGCGACTTAGAGAGTTTCAATTGAACGCGTAATCACAGAGACAGAACACTTTTATATGTTTTTGAGGGGGTGAACCCAAACTTTTGCACGGGAGTGTATGTATCATATTGCCCTTGGAACACATAGCAAACTTAGTGGCATCGTATAGAGGAAGGATATAGCTTTCAACTGAGACTAAAAAAAAATTGAATATGGCCGTCATCTTGAATTTTGTTAGAAAAACCGTTTTTTTTTCACCATTGGCTCGTTTAAAATTCTGAGGTCACTATCTGAAAGCTGAGAAAAAACTGAGTAAGATAGGCTACAAAGACTAGGTAAGCAATGGTATTTACCCTATGAAATGAACGATTTTCTAAATCATGTTCTACTATTTTGACGTACATGGCGAGTGCAATCAATGAAAACTATTTTTTTGTACAACAAAGAAATAAGTTTTCAGTCGTTGGTGTTTTCTTCGAGTCGAGTGAAGAATAAGAGCATTAATTTAATTTAAGTGAGAAAAAATAGGCGTGTGTGTGTGTTTTTCACCTGCTGGCCTGGTTTTAGCAAGCAATGCTTGTTGTTCTCAAATATTGTTCGTGTAGGATAAATCGGTCGAATGCGCCCCAACCGGGCAATACGCCCCCTTCATTTTTAAGGGATTGAGGCTTCCTTAACACTTAAATATGATCTTAAACATCCGCGAAAAAATATGTTGCACATATAAGATCTTTGAGAAGTATAAACAACCAAATGAAATGCCAATAATATCGAAAATAAGCTTTTTGGCGTAAAATGTTGGGTACAATAGGCAAGCCTCGTTGTAAATGAAGCCCATCCTTTGCTATTGTACTTATTACAAAAATGATGCTACCTGGCGAGAGAAAGTTGCATGCAGAGCATGACCAACTAAGTAATTAACACTTTGAGACCAAAAACTATAGAATTAATGCATTTGCCACTGCGATACAGAAGTTTTTCGTTAGGGGGGGCGTATTAAACCTGTTTACCCTAATAGGTTGTTAACAAAGCTATCAGTACAAGCCTTATCAAATGTGCAAATATTTGGCACGGCATGAACCAACAAACACCAATCTCAACACTGATAAAACTTTCGGGTTATTGAACATTTGTTTTCATATATTGGCGCAAAAAAAGCGTACGACGTTGATCGTGATTTAGTACAGAAACTGTACTTTTGACAGAGCAACATTCACAAAATTTGAAAATTCAAAGAATCAATTTCAGTTGACATATACTGTATTGGAAAAAACATTTGCAACTTTTTCGATTTTCCATACGAAATGACAAATTTTGGTAAGCTAGATCTCAGGTACTTATGGATCGATTCGAATGAAATTTTCACAGAATATCAGATTTAACTTTAACTGAATTTTACCATATTTTTTCAATAATTTTTACAATAACCAGTTTAAAAGTAATAACGATTTAACTAAAGTGAAACTTTCGACGACAATTTCAAAACTATTTATTTTAAAATCAGATAGCCCTGCACAGAAACTGTCATCTCGTCAAAATCTACAACTTTGTCCGAGATGGATCTTGGATTTCAAAACTACAACGGACATCGATTTCCGTCATCTACTCGTCGGCCCCATTCCGGAAATACCCATATTGCATGGGTTTGAAGGATTTGTAAACCGGAAGTCGTCATCTTGGGTTCCAAAATGACATCGGACATAGATTTCCATTACCTACTCGTCGGTCCCGTTTCAACAATTCTCCCGTATTTTCCAATAGAAGTTCGCCCATTCAGTAGGTACTCAATGAGCCACACAAAGAGTGTGTGTTCACCATTTTCCATCAACACTTTGTGTCGAAGGATGCATTGCAGCGAAAGCAGAAACACAAAGAGGCCTCAAAGTGTAGCTGTCGCACTGCACCCAAATTCATGATCAACACAAAGTGCAAACTCTTTGTGTTTTTCTGTGTGCACTGAGGAGATGCCAGCCCTGAATGCAGCCTCGAGGTGCTGCGCGTATGCAGCTGCGATATCCGGTTGCTTAAGCCGCTCGAGGTCATACCGGGGCGGCCGTCGGTATCGTACGTTGTTAACGACGGAGAGTTTTGGGCGCAGTTTGACCATCACTAGATAGTGGTCGGAATCGATGTTAGCGCCACGATAGGTCCTGACGTCGATAATTTCGGAGAAGTGCCGTCCATCAATCAGAACGTGGTCGATTTGTGATTCTGTCTGCTGTGATTTATCTCCAGGTGTATCGGTATGGCAGGCTGTGCTGGAAGTAGGTGCTACGAATGGCCATATTCTTGGAGGTGGCGAAATCAATTAGTCGTAGGCCGTTTTCGTTCTTCAGGGCGCTGAACTTTCCAATGGTCGGTCTGAACTCCTCTTCCTGGCCAATCTGAGCGTTTCGATCTCCTATGATGATTTTGACGTCGTGGCTTGGGCAGCTGTCGTACTCGCGTTCGAGCTGCGCGTCAAAAGCGCCTTTATCATCATCAGTCCTTCCGGAGCACGTTTTTTATGCTCAACGGTTCTTCGGTCTTTGAGCCTTAACTTGCACATTCTCTCATTGATCGGTCACCACCCGATCACGCGCCTCTGCTTATCACCCCTCACTATAGCTCGTGTGTGTTGCCGCAGCTCTAGTAGATTTAATGGTTAGGGGGGCTGGGGGCAAGAAGGACACCTTAAGATATATAGGTTCAAATCATGGTTGATTAGCACAATTTTTGAAGATTATTCCAGTGTAGGGACAAGCTCAACTCTTTTTTTAAATGATGTTATCGATAGATTTCAAAAATATAAGAAACACATGATGATTTGAGATTTTTGAAAATGTCCCTTCTTATGCGGTTTTTAAACGAGGCACGGGGCAAGAGTGCCACTCGTATGGGGCAAGAAGACCACCAGAGCAAAATGCCACAAATTTTGTAAATTATTATTTCCCCGCCTAAACGATAAATTCTAGAGTAAGTAAAAATAAAAACTGAGGGATAAAAGTTGACTTATAGTTTAAAAGTAATTTGACGAAATTAATTTAGTTCTCATCTTATTTGACTGTAACATAAATAGTAAAAAGTTTCAGAAACCATTTTGAATGTCCAAAATGGTTTATTTTGATTTTATTTAGTAGGAAACATTGATTTAATGCAATATTAAACAAGAAAAATAAAAGTTCATTTGATTTCATATGAGAAAATTGGGGTGTCCCTCTTGCCCCTTAAGACATACTGATTTTATATATGTAAAACTTAATGTCAAAAGGACTTTTTCGATAAAAAAAAATCCTCACAGCTATATTAAACAATTGAAAATCATCAATACTGTGCGGAAAAATCAATATGTTTTGTATTTATTGGGAGTCAAACCTTGTTTTCCAGTCTTACATTCTTATAATATTTCGCATTTTTCGCGTTGGTGAGTTAAAGACATTTTTCTATTTTTTTGTACTAAACATTTTTAACTGTAATGTTTACACAACCCCCAATTAGTACTCAATTTATTCATATCCTGAGTTTAACATCAAAAAATTGATTTGAACTACGTGAAATTAGAGGTGGCACTATTGCCCCGGGTGTCGCTCTTGCCCCATGCCCCCCTACCTCTGAACGTCCGCACCATTGATCCTCAGCACCAAAATCTGAGATATCACGAGTGAAGAAAACTTTTACACGATTTACAGCAATTTTAGCAAAAGAATTTGCCTGTTCATTATCATAAATATTACAAATATTCATACGATTCTCCATTTTTCCTCCCCAATTAATCCATGATATATAATGAGGTTTGAAATTGAAATTTGTTACTATCAAACTACAAACTAAAACTACAATCTTTGATCAAGTAGCATGCCACTACCTCGAATAGTATAAGATGCAGTGCAGTATACTGATTAGCGGACAAAATATGTTGACTATACTGTTATAAAATTGATCATTCTTGTATGCGTCTCTAATGTAAACTTTATGGTGCGTAAAATTTTCATCATATTTTTCCCTACTTTCGAGTGTCAGCTTTTTTTCGAAATATCCGGTTGGCAACTAATTTTCTCTTCTTTTTTTTCTGGGGCAGAGCATGTTCCTCAGCTCCAGTGGCACTTACGCAATTCAAAATGACCATTTTTGACGCCTACCCAACCTCTTGTAACACTTTTTGTATGGGAATTCTACAAATTGTGTATGAGCTGTACATTATGAGGACAGCCACTTGCAATATACCCGAGGAGGAACAAATAACTAACCAATAACTTATGCATATCATATTTTGGTATCATACCAAAATTAGGTATTGTTCAGTTGTCAATACCTCAATGCGTCAATCAAATCAAAGTATATGATATTGTAGATGCACTAAAAAGTCTAGATGTCTCCAAAGGTGCTGGACCTGACGGGATTCCACCTGTATTTTTGAAAATGTTATCAATCGAACTTGCATCTCCGCTATTTTGGCTCTACAATATGTCTCTACAATCAGGTAGTTTCCCTGAAACATGGAAAAGCTCATTTTTAGTGCCGATCTTTAAAAGTGGCAAAAAATCTGACATACGTAATTATCGTGGGATAGCCATTATCTCTTGTATTCCAAAGTTTTTCGAGGCAATAATAAATAAAATTTTATTCGATATGATTAAAAACAGAATAACTCATACTCAGCATGGTTTTTTTAAGGGACGCTCAACATGCACAAACTTGCTGAAGTTCATTCATTATTCTTTGACAGCCACGGATAATGGTAATCACGTGGAAGTTCTCTATACAGATTTCAGTAAAGCTTTCGATCGCATTGACATACCATGTGTTGCTTTTTAAGTTAGAAAAAATAGGATTTCAACCAGATCTTCTAAATGGGTAGAGTCTTATCTTACTAATCGTCAACAAATAGTTAGATACAAAGGAGTAAAATCTATTCCAATTAAAGTTACATCGGGAGTTCCTCAAGGGTCTCATTTAGGGCCATTATTCTTTATTTTATACGTTAACGACATTATCTTCATTCTGAAAAAAGTGAAAGCTCTCATATTTGCTGATGACATGAAACTGTTTCTTGAAATAGTAAACGATGAAGATATACATACTTTTCAAAATGAAATTGATATGTTTTACAAATGGTGCAATAAAAGCCTTCTTCAATTGAACGTGAAAAAATGTAATTCTATATCCTTTAGCAGAAAGCGTAGTATACCTAACTAAACAGTCTACCTAGGGAATCAACTAGTAGAAAAATGCGTAAGAATAAGAGATTTAGGAGTGATTTTAGATTCCAAAGTTACTTTTATAGATCACTATAATACAATTATCAACAAGGCAAACAAGATGTTAGCATTTATAAAACGATTTAGCTATAATTTTCACGATCCATACACTATAAAAACATTATACATAACCTATGTGCGTTCAATTTTAGAATACTGTAGCATAATTTGATCACCATTTTCACCAACCCATGAAAATCGTATAGAATCAGTTCAAAAACAATTTCTGTTGTTCGCACTTCGAAAATTAGGTTGGACAAGGTTACCTCTATCATCTTATGAAGCACGATGCATGCTCATTAATATTCAAACATTGAAGAAACGCCGCGAATTTGCAATGGTCTCGTTCGTAAACGATATAGTTTCGCATCGTATTGACTCGATGACACTTTTACCAAAATTAAATTTGTATGCTCCTTCAAGACAACTGCGAAGTCGTAGTATTTTTTATACAAACCATCACCGCACAAATTATGCCAAATTAGAGCCTTTAAATCAAATAATGTCTGTTTACAATAAACATTGCGAAACCATTGACTTTACTATGACGAAATCGGAACTAAAACAAAAATTTATGTCATATCAAAATTCGAACTAGATTAAGAAAATAACGTTTTCAAACTATATAATATTAAGTGTAAATTTGTAACAAAATGGTCTACTTCTGATTGACGACATGAAATAAATAAATTTGGTATCATAATGGTATTGAAAAAAATCTTTAAAACAATTAAAAATACTTCATTCAGGTATTAGACATCAATAGCTGGAGGTATTGAACTACTAATGAAAAATTTCATATTATTGAGGTATTACAATACCTGATCTAATTATCAGTTTGGTGTTCGTAGAATATGCTTGAGATATTATTTGAGGTATTTTACCTCTTATGCAGGGCTCATTCATACCACATTCAGGTTGAAAGGATTGTGCTACTTTTTCCCGAATGTCGTTTCCCCGAATGCCAGTTCCCCGAATGACCCGTTTCTCCGAATGCCATTTCCCCGAATGACTCGTTTCCCCGAAAAGTGGAGCAGTTCTAATAGGTGCTGGAATAGTTTTCAGTGGCAAGGTGGTGAATAGAAATAATGATAAGCAATCAAAAGAAGGAGGTATTTGGTCATTTTCAGGGCTATACACATGTTGCCAAAAATGCTGAGGACGGTAAAACTCGTAAGAACCGCCAACAAAATAAAGAAGGGTGCATATTAGATGACCAGTACGTTCACCACCCTGAAATGTATAAATATATAACAATTATGAGTTCCAAAAACTTTTCGGGGAAGTGGGTTATTCGGGGAAACGGGATATTCGGGGAACTGGCATTCGGGGAACTGGCGTTCGGGGAAACGACATTCGGGGAACCGACATTCGGGGAAAAGTAGCACAACCGGTTGTAAGTATTGGAAATTATCGGGTATGGAAAACCTTAGTTTGGTATTCAGAAGTTATTTTCTTCTGCTCGGGTAGTCTTGCAGAACAGCTGCGCGCTCACCGATATTTAGACTGCTTGATGGTGTTCATATTTCAATTTTGTTTTTTGTTTTTAACAAAGATTTCCCTTTCTTATGAATATAGGTTGTGCCATAGCAAAACGTTGCTAAAGTGATTGCACACGTCATAGCTGCTAGCATTTTACCAGAAATTTACCCTTTAAACGTATTTAAACGCTTTCAAGTTTCGTTATGTTTATATGCAAAAGCTAAGCTTTTTGAAAGCAGGATATCCTCCAGGCATTCATTAAAGTTAATCAAGCTCTAAATTTAATCAGAAATTTTCCTTCTTTTATCTTGTTGTATTAAAACAGTCAGATCTCTTATAGAACTGCTCACCACTTTTCTGACATATCTAATCATTTCTTCATTGTCTTGAATCAAACACAATCAATATTTGTGGCTTTCGAAATTCAGCTGAATGATCCCTCAAACCAAGGAAAGTTTTTACTGTAGCGGTGATATATAGTCTATTAGTGTTTTATGCCACATCGGAACAATGTTCTATCAA
The DNA here is from genome assembly GCF_002204515.2 of Aedes aegypti. NCBI lineage: Eukaryota > Metazoa > Arthropoda > Insecta > Diptera > Culicidae > Aedes > Aedes aegypti. The sequence goes on from NC_035108.1 coordinate 149,844,362, forward strand.
GTTGGTCTTTGAGCGGGTTCCATACAAGAACACTTGTAACGATATTATCAGGGTGATCATCCATTGCCACAAAATCTCTTTGCTTAGCAATCTTAATGCTAGCAGACCGACATTTAAAAAAATATGAGTGAATGAAGTAGGTAACAGAGTCCAAAAGAAGACTTTACTACATCCTAATATTGTGCATATTATAGCTACATATCATTTTCCCTCCCCTTGGTTATGCGACCTTGCCGCGATGGGAGGGCATAATCCATTAGCCCATATGATGGAAACCAAAGGCGTAACCTGTAGTGGTGGTATCACATTTTGGCATTTTTTGCTTAAAGCCGCGTCATAATTCATATGGCATAGACGCAATAATATCTCGGATGTGATCCAACGGACATTCTGCGTCATTGATAGAATTGATGCCCATTTCAAATAATTAATCTATTCGAAGTGGACATTAATACTATTGGTGACGTTCAGTTTGCCTTTTGCTAACCAGAATGATCCGTAGCCACTCTTACTATTAGCTAGTTAGATACATCGTTATCATATACGACGTAGGGAATACATAGGAACTCTTAGGAAAATGACTAGTAGATTCACTGAGTAGAAATAAGTGGCGACAATCTTATTTTAATATGGTTTTTACATTGCCATAATAAGTAATACCTCTTTTGTAACAGCGGTATAAATAATCTAATTCCAGCTTCATTTTCGCACAATTTACAAGTAGAAAGTAGGCGTTGTGAAGCATTGCATTTGCCACCGAAAAGTGAATCATGTAGGAGACTGTAATAGAAGCCTAAGGTAACTTTACTCTTCAATATTCACTATAAAATGACTATGGAAAGTAAGACGCTGAGATCGATCATTAGGGTACACTTGCTAGTTTCGAAAAATTGTTGAACAGACAAGGAAAGCGACTTTTTTCTTTAAGGATATATGAACGTAATGACCAATAAACACTTTTAACAACAAAAAATAAAATTAACTAGAACTACCTAATTTTGTTAAAACTTGACGACAATTGACATTTAAGACTCTAATCTTACGTAAAAGACAGGAGTAATCAGAATAGCACTTGAATGACAAATTATTCAAAACCATTTCGACTAGACAGTATTAGTAATAATGACACTACTACACAACTATTTCAAACAAATTCTGATGGAGCTGCTGATTTTCACAATGCTTCCTTTTCTCAGAAGCAAGGGAATATGGGCACTTTTCAAAAACTACCACGTCACAATACTAATAAAAAACAGTGTTCATGTGGGCGCCATTGCCTAGTCCGTCTGAGTATTGGTCCTGGTAGAGGGGAAACTTGGCAAAAGCCAGACCGAGGGTTCAGCCTTGACAAGTTAAGCTGTCAGGCAGCTCCAACTGAATACCATACAAAAAAAAAAAAAAAAAATTATAGCTACATATCATTTTCATAATAAATTCACCCTTCTTTTCGAAATAGGCTGTTCTTCAGAGTATTGCAGTGTGCCTGTGTGAATATCAACAAAATAAAAGGACAAATTCAAACTAAATTTAGAATGTAAAAAATATTTGCTGAAAAGCTAGCTCCTTTTTATCTTCTAATATTAAAAAAAAACATTGCTAGACCAAACTTCTGTACTGATTACTTTTGCAGAAGGTGCTATTGATGAATCTATGCGTGGCCTTGACGTTGAAAAAATCAGACGCTATTCCAGTAGCTATGTAATGCCACCTTCCTGTAAGGAATATGCACAATATGATTCATGACTTTTTCCGCGTGGGTGCTTCTGGTGTAATGAATTAACATGTATCATCCAAGATACGTTAACCATGATACAAGTGCGATGGAGCCCTGTAATGGAACACGTTGTCGCCCATTCAGGAAGAGCTCGGAATGTCTATATGGATTGATTGATTGATTTAGAAATTTCACTTCCCTATCATACCTCTAACTAATTGATGTGAAAAACCGCTCTTACAAGTGGCAACGACAGCAGCGCTTTAATTGGCGTAACTGCACCAAGTATTAGACAGCTGCTCGGTGGGCTGTGCATTCTTCGGCATGGAAATTCATCATCATTATACACATTCTCGGTTGACGTCCAGGGAGATTCAAAGTGGCGTTTGCTAACATCATCGCAACAATGTGCCGTGGGTGTTTCGGGTGGGGAAATCTAATCTACCTTACATGACACACGTTAATCTAATTTTTTAATCATACGTGATGAATGTGGCTACCGCGAAAATAGAAATTATTGCCACCTGAAGCGCGAATCGCTTGCATGACGTTTGAATTTGCATTAGAGCCATTCATAAATGGTAAAGATAAAGGATGGCATTATCACAATTTAAATTTAAAAAACTGTATGTGAACTTGCATAGTTCATGGTAGAGAGAGAAAGAAATAGCTATGCTGAGTTTTCCTGTAAAGAGTTGGGCGATAGATATTTGTATAAAAAAGACATTTTTAAATTTCACTTAAAAATCCTTGCTATCCGCTGAACAGGGTTCAAACATTTCGTACAGTTATGGATCGCAATTCAAAATTTGCTTTGAAATTACTTTAATAATGATTATGAAAACACATAACCATAACCACACAACAATTCACGTACCTGAAGGAATAAAACAGACCCCTTTGTGTGATTCTTAGTCATGATTATTAGTCACTCTATTCTGCATGCAATTGGGTTGTTTAGTGAAGAAAAATTCACAGTTTGTTGCAGCTCGTTCGAAAGAGCACATTTTTCTAAGTATAACACGATTTTAATGCACTTCAATATCTCAGTGCTGATATTATAAATGATTAAAAAAGATTCCAATCCGACGACTCATTGACATTTCAAATTACATAATGACAGTTCGTCCCGAAGTAAAATTCGCCGATGGGTGATTCGAAAGTAATTTCCATACTAATTTTTAACGTGTTTTAAAAAGAGTTCCAGGTAACGGAAAATTGCGAAACTTTGGATTCTAGTTCAATTTCTAACGTAGATTCTAAATATTTAAGAAAATGGATATCCCTAAACAAGCCAATTCAAATGCAAATGACCCATAACTAGCATTGGGCGATTTTGAGTCGATGTTCCGAAAATCGATGTTTTCATTCCGATTAATCGATTTTTTGAATCGATGTTTGGGACATCTAAAACCGGTTGAATCGATTTTCTGCATTCAATTTTTTTATTCGATTCATTTTATTGAACTTGGCGAATATTTTTTACCGAGCTGATGAAAAAGGAATCAAATTTCAGGAATCAAGAATTCCAAAACTGATTTGATTTGAAGATGTTAAAATCGAATGTAAAAACGTTTGGTTTCATTTCAAACTTCATAAATTCCAATTTTATTTCGATTCGAATCGATTCAAAAACATCGATTCAAGGGATTCGATTACATCGGTGAATCGATTCAGAAGTTCAAATGTGAATCGATTCAGTGACATCGATGTTATACACAAATTTGCCCAACGCTACTCATAACAGATGCTAATACTTCTTTGGTATTGTTCTTAAAAAATACCGTCAATATCTTCGCTTGAATTTTCTACAGTTACTACCACAATAATAATAAATTGTCTTTCCAAAAAAGTTTACTTCGGAATTCTGAAAGTAGGAAAAAATGATTTTACATTAATCTGTTTGCCATAGTATCATCAGGTATCAGAAGGCCGGCTCCAAAGGCATGTTCCCCACCAGTTGGGAGATTTGTGCCATTGCCATATTTGAGCCTATTTCATCATCTACCCGATGGGAGAGGAAAGGAAAGGGAAAGATGGGAGGAAATAGGAGTGAGGTCCCTTGAAGAGGGAAGATCGCATAAGCGAAATGAGAGCATGTAGCTCCATACCACAATGGGTTCGAACAGCGCCCTAAAAAGGGCACTGTAAAACGCATGAGCGTAAAGAGAGCCCATAGCTCATTACCACAACGGGTTAAGAATAACAGAATGTCCTGAAGATTCAGGCTTCTGAATTAAGTTTTACTTAATAAGTGTTTACCAAGTAATTGGAATCGCATTTGCGCAAAAACAGGACAGTTTCATATCAGGTGATACGAAGTTCCATAATCGGAGTCACAACTATCACACACAAATGAGTCAGCACGCTGAATATTTGCCATGTGATAGTTGAGTTGGCAGTGGCCTGTCAACGCTCTGACCAAGAGACTGCAATTCTGCTTTGACAGATTTGTTAAATACTTCGCCCCCCTTGGAGATGGCTCAGTAATGTACAATTTTGTTTGACGACATGACTCCAAACTATTCCAATATTGCTTGTGCTGAGTTGCCGCCCAAGAGTTTATCTGAAGCTTCACCCAGCACTTCGAAATTGGAATAGCCGGCTAAGGGCTAATGAAGTCATGCAATGCTCCATCGCGAGCTAGCTCATCAGCCAATTCATTTCCAGCGATGGAAGAATGGCCAGGTACCCATACAAGGTTTACAGAGTTGACTGAATTCAGTTCCTCAATTTGAGTTCGACATGCGATAACAAGCTTCGACCTTGAGTTAGCCGAAGCAAAAGCTTTAAAATCAGCCTGACTATCTGACATATTCCTTTACAAACAGCCAGACATCCACTCGTCCCGCGAAGGGAGTTGTGAGGAACATTTCCTATAAGCAAAGTAACAAGCAATTGTGAGATCACTCGAAGCAAGGACAATTGTGTCCCAATTCACCGGAAGTGGAAACATCCAAATCACTAGGATTTCCAATGGACGGAGAGAATCCATGGAATTTGGTCACAACCAATTCCCAGTTTATGGAGTATAACAAATGCAAAGTCTGCGAATTTACATTCAATCGAATGAACACGATTTCATGTTTCTGAAAGTAACAAAAACTGGGTCCACTAGGTTACCTAGATAAAAGTTCACAAAAGTAAGGTTTTTGAACTAGCGCTACTTGAGCTGTACCATTTACATGAGTCTACGAAGATTGATCGTTGCTGATATTTTATGCTGAAGATTGGTCTAACTAAGCTATCCTAACCTTAGCCACTACCCAAACTAGGCAGGATTAAGCTTTTCGCAATCTCAGAACGGAAAAGACCAGCAACGAAAAAAACAGATCGGCATCTCTTAAAAGTCGCCAAAGGCGAAAAGCACAGAATACACTGTGTAAAACGCATAACGCGGAACCATAAAGGTGAAAATTTAAACTAAAGTACAACGTATTAATAATCCCACCCTTATTTTGCCTCAGGCTTGAGACTGAAGAAGGGCAGCCGATTATCTCGGAGAAACACAAGGTCACCTACACCATTGCTCCGGGTAGCACAGGAAGGGCATAATACTGTAGAGGGCGCCCTGGTACTCCACAGACTCCGTTTACGGTTAGGATTTATTTAGACCCCCCTAACCATTCATTCTTAGGCACGGTAAGCTTAAAGCCGCATGAATTAGGGGTCACCTGTGAGGTGGACTTTTACCACCGGAACAGGCAGTCCGTAGTGTTAATTCTTAGCCAATTGAAACAACCGCTACCGACACTACACGGCTATCTAGGCTGATCGGGAAAAGGAAGTTAACATTGATGATTAACTCCTGATGTGCCCAACTTCATAGTTCATGCAAAACGTTTTCTTAGATATTTGATACTAATACTTTCATTGAAAATTTCACCAATGATTATTCGTTACAAAAGACTAATGAAAAAGAACAAAATTTTTTGTAGTAAATCTTACAAAAACTTTCTGTCTGTTCCTTACGATATCTTGAATTTTTCGACAGGAATTTATTACTTTTTCCAAATTAAATTTAAACTAAGATTATCTATCGAATTTCTCAAGAAGTTCTTTCAAAAAATTTTTGCATGTGAAAATCTGGTATGAATTGTAATTTGTAACAAAACAAAAAAAAAATCTGAAGAAAAAAATCCAGAACCTAAAAGAATGCCTGATGGAATTTCTGGAGAATTTTGTGAGATGTTCTAAAATGAATCTGTTGAAAACTTTCTTTAAAAATGCAGTTTAAGTTGAATATGTTTGGGAGCCAAAGCTTGAATTTTCAAGAGCGCAAATATTGAGGAGCAGTCAACCGTTTATGCTGAAAATTACATCACTGTTCACTCACTGATGGTGACCTGAGAGAGATGAGACAGCTGGCTTAGATTGCGAGCTCCCAAAAGTCATGAAAACCTGTCACCAACTGTCACCAGTGTTGGGAAACTCGTGCTCGCGAGTAAAAAAATACTCACTCTCGTACTCGATAGCGAGTAATACTCACGCTGTGAGTCACTCATTCCTTACTCTAACTCACGCGAGAGTATGACGTCATAACTCACTGCGAGTATTACTCACGTAAAGAGTAATACTCGCAGTGAGTATGACGTCATTACTCTCGGGTGAGTGAGCAAGTTACTCTTTGTGAGTATGGTGAGTAACCAATTTCCAAAGCAAAATAAAATTGTACATTGGTATGTTCTATATGTACTAGGTGGAAGACTGTAAATGTAAATAATTCAAAGTGTTTACAGCTGCTGTCGACTTCAGTGTGTATTGTGATATGCAGTTATTTAGTATGGTTGTTTAAACTATACCGATTTCAGAGTCAGTTTTTCAAAATGGATAAACAAGTTATATATGCCAAAGTCCGATTGTGTTCAAATACTTCCCAGACCAATTGTTTAGTGACATAAAATGTTTGTCCATTATTCAAGAGCTGTGATGTTAAAGTCACCAAAATAGCTTTGGTGAGCGAATTTGACGGATAGCGCCGACAATTTTTGTCGCATAGGATTCATCGAATGTAGCGCGGTTGTTGCACCATGGCCAGATTCATTTCCCGAGCGCGTGCACGGAAAGAAATAACAATTGTGATTTAAAAAAAAACAGTAGCGGAAAATCAACTGATGATCATTGTCGTTCTACTATTATCAAACATTTTAATAAAAATAAAATGCTTTTAGAAGTGCGCAGCAAGCCTAATTCGGTCTGATGTATTCTGCGCAGTTCATATGTATTTTCCACACGTTCTCCTATAATCGTTTTTAATCCACTTCGATACCGTCAATCCGATGGCGTACACTCAGCTTAAGGTGATTATAAAACGAAGCCAAACAAGGGCACAAGACTGGAGAATCTGACAACAGTTTGCGTTGAAAACCAATCAATTTGCTTGCTTGCTGGTGGTGACTAATGGGATAAATTTTCAACGGTGAGAGCTGTTTGGTTCTCAAGTCTTGTGCTTTTGAAAATTTGAGGTGTGGCTTTGTTCTATAATCACCTTAACGCAATTTATAATTAAGTATTGAGTTGTAAATATTAGTATATATTAGTTGTGTTGCTAGAGGACATCTTGAAAATTCACTGAGATTCTTTCAGAAACCCTTCTGAAATTATTATATGTAGTTATTTCTTTGATCGCTCTGATTTTTCCAATAACCTCCTTGGGACTTCCTATTGGACTATCCCAGAAACCCGTCTTGGGTTATTATGGAAATCCTTTCAGGATTCTGCTGTAAAATTCTGGAATTCTGCCGAAAATGATTTAATGATTGCTTTCCAGTGTAATGGAATCTATTTTAAAAATCTGGGTTCGGGGATTCTCACAAAATTTCTCGGGATTTCTTCTGAAAATCCAATCGAAATTATTATTTAAATTTTGATATTTTCCTCGTAATTCTTCAGTATTTCTTCCGTGAAACTTTTTGAAAGTTCTTCAAAATCCCTTTGAGATTCTTTCCGAAAAATGTCTTAGATTATACCTATTATTCTAGAATACTCTCGGAAAGACGCCTGAGACTATAATCAAAAAAATCTATTATTTCACTTCACTTTCTTCCGTGCAAATTCTTGGGATTATTTCGGAAATTCCTCTGCAATTCTTTTGTAAATCCCAATGGAATTCTCCCAGAAATCCCTGTGGAATACTTCCGAAAATCCTGCTAAGAATCTTCCAGATGACGGGGATTTTTTTAAATCTTTATTTATGGAAATCATCCGAAAATTCCTCTGTAATTGTTTGTAAATCCTCCTTATATTCTTACAGAAATCCTTCTCATATTCTTACAGATTTATTGCTATTGATTTTATTGTTTCTGCCTGAGATAATTTTGTATATCCAGAATTATTCCGAAAATTCCTTCGTGATTCTTTAGAATTTTTTGCTAAGATTTTTTGAGAAAAAAAAACTTTGTGATTCTTCTGGAAATTCATAAGGAAGTGTTTTTGATTTTTTTCGTGATTTATCATTGATTTTCCTTGAAAATTTTCTTAAATCCTTGGCAGAATTTTCTGAAAATCCCTCTTGACTTCAAATGGAAATCCTCCAAGAAAACTACCGGACAGTCACTGGGACTTTAAAAAAATACCTATGAGATTCTTTGATTACTGATTTCTTTTTCTGAGCATCTTTTGAAAGTGACTTTTAAATGGTTCTGGAAATTACATTTGAAATTATTCCGTAAATCTTTCTGGAGCTCTTCTGGACATCGTAATTATTCTGGAAAATATTCATGAAATCGTCTGGATGTCTGTGACTTTTCATTGAATCTTCAGGGGTTCTTGCGAAATAACTTCTGGGATTCTTTTGAATATCACTGTAATTTGGATTTAGAATTCTCATGGGATTATTTCTGATATTAACGATAATCCTTCATACAGAAGTGATGTTTCTGTGAATCGCCTTGGAATTCTTCTGGAAATCCTTCTATAATCCCAAAACAATTCTCAGAAAATTTTTCAGAAGGATATTTTTAAGAATCTCAATGGAATTTCTGAAAAATACCAGAACGATTTACGGTTGAATCTCACGAAAACTTCCGGTGGAATTCTTGAATGATATCCGGAAGAATGACAGTCGTATTTTTGGATGAATCTTAGCAGGTTTTACAGCACAATCCCAGCAAAATTTATTGAAAAATTTAGAATAGAAAGATATCCGAAAAAAAAACTCCAACAGGATTTTTGTAAGAGTCTCAGGAGTATTTCAAAGATATTGGCGTAAAAATCTCAGTGGAATTTCTTGAAGAATTTCAGAAAGATTTCCGAAAGCATCTCAAGTCATTTTTGAAAGAATACCAGAGGCATTCTCATAAGAATACCAGAAGTATTTCCGGATAAAAATCTAGAGTTATTTTCGGAGGAATTCTCGAAGAATTTCTAGTAGAGTCGTACATTTTTTGATAAAATCATCTTTAAATATCCAAATGGATTGCATCAGGATTTATGGTAAAATCTTCCATAGTATTTCGAAAACAATTTTCAAGAATTTCAAAGAATTTAATTTCCTGGATTTCAAAAGTAATCCTTAAGGAGATACACGCAAAATCACATACAGAGTTCTGCAAAAAAATCCAAAAAGATGCCCAGAATAATCGCAATGGGATATCCGAAAGAATCTCAGAAGTAATACCGGAATGGTAACGTTTTTTTTGGATGAATCCCAAAGCGATATCTGGAAGAAAATTCAGAAATAATCTCAAGATTTTCAGCAGAACAATCCCAGAGAGGATTTGAAGGATTCATGAATGATTTAAGGAAGAATCCCGGGAGACGCTCCCAAAGAATTCTAGAGTACTTTCTGGAACATTTTTTTTTTTTCATGTGATTTATATATAAAAATACTTTGATTCAAATATATTTCTTGTGTAGCATTAAGTTTAACTACAGACATAGCTCGTAACATCAATAATAAATTAAATTTATAAATCTTTTAAACACATCCATATTAAATAACAGTTCAAAGAGTAAAATACCATTCTCATGAGTTTTTGAGAATCATATGGTCGGTGTTTAGACAGACCAGACTAGATGAATTTTGGAGCTCTAAGGATACGTAAAGAACTCCATCAATTTTAAATCTTCCATGTTATTTTGATACAAATGTATCATCAAATAGATAAGTTCCATTATTACAGTAAATATCTATAATATTTTGATGTTTCACATGTTTGGGGTACATTTTTCTTACTCGATTGAAAAAAACACTTGGTTCAGTCTGTCTGAACACGGACCATATCTATGTTTGCTATTTGATATTTAAATTCTTGAATTGTGCTGTATCAATATTTACAGGTAATTATAATAAATAAGTATGTATAGAACAATAACAATTTTAATTTATCCCCATAATTGAACGACAATATTAATTAGAATGAGCCTCCCCCACATCATCCCTCTCAGGAGAATTTTGATTCCCAATATTTTTTTTTTGCGGTGGTTCAGAATTGAAAATATCAAAAGTCTATTGTAATCACATCCTTTTTGTTCAATAGCATGTGGTGTTATTCGATATTTAAAATAAGATTCGTTAAGCCGAACATGTTGATCCTTCCACAAGAACCAACAACAAGCATTGCTTATGTTAAGAGATTTTATCGTAATGCACAACCAGCCTAAACGTTATTCCCCTTTTGTATATGTACTAATTATAATTTCAAATTATTTTAATTAAATTAGTTGTGTTGTCTACTATTGTACACGGCAATGTGTTTCAAAATAAGTGGAGCTGCTTTTAAAACAAACTTTAACATCGATCAACCAAACCATAGAATATCCAATAGCGAAAAAATAATAATAATAACCGATCATTGCAAATCGAGCCGAACTGGCGCTCTTTCCGTGCGCACGCGCTCTTTCCGTGCGCACGCGCTCTGTCCGTGCGCACGCGCTTTCTGCAGAGCTGTCAAACAGACTTTTGTGCCTTCCTTCTTTCGCTCTCCTTCAACTCAACAACTCAGCACGATCCACCTCGCGGTGGATTGGTGAGCTGTCTGGTTGTTGCAGATGAACACTTATCGTGTAGCGTGACATCATCATTGACAGTAAGCGTGCAACTCACCAGACAAACGATAGGTGTAATTAACAACTGGACTAAGATCTCGGCTCACAGAGACAGTTCGTGACAGCAGAATCTCGGCTCACCTTGACGTACATAAATTTCGTATCGGTTTCTCGCTCCCAGTTTTTACCGATGTTAAAAGGGCCCTCTTTGAATGTTAGTCAGGGGTTTTTGTGCCGACTCTATTTTAATCGATTGACTGAATTGTATCTGAGCACCCCTAGCGAGGCACAACTCGCACGGCGGATCGCAACGATCACAACCGCGAGTAAACAAACAACCGTTTTTTAAACCGCTGCAGTTCGGTAAGTGTTCGTCCGTATTTTCTTGAAATTTTTTAAAAAGCCGGATTTTCGTCCGCGGGGGACATCTGTGCTATGTGCGAGTCCGGCTCGCCGTGAAGTATCCTGGCCCGGTTGGAACAGCTTAAGCAATGGAATCAGGAAAAGCAGCGCGTTTTATTGCAGAACCAAATGGCCCAGCGGGAATTGCTGAGCCAGTAACAGCAGAAGATGTACGTCATTCTGGGGCTGAATCACGGGGGAGGGGAAAATGACCCTATACCGGATGTTAGTGACGAGGACGATTCGGAATTTGAACAGACCAACATGCAGCGAAAAGTGGCAGGAGAATGGAGGCGAAGCGCTAGGGAACAACCTCCGGTTGAAAGTGACGAGGAGATTGAGAGGGAACCAGTAAAACGGAGGGGTAAGTTACCCGATTCACCCCCCAAGAAAGTTCCGACGAAGCCCTTCCTCAAGCGAGGCGAGGGGCTGAAAGCTAGGTTTAAGGCTAAGTAGCCCGTCATTCGTTTTGGCAACAATGATGACTTTTCAGCTTGCATTTCAAAGTGATAAAACTCAGTCTTGATAGTTTATATTGACTTGAAAATGTATCACTGTACGCGCTAATATGCATAAAGTATGCTGATACTTTTTCAACTGTGTCAGTGTAAAACTAACTGATTTTCTTTGATTCGAAATCGTGAGCTGAATTAGCAACAATCATCAACGATGCGTACAAATTTCAATGACGGCCTACTTCGCCTTAAAGTCGATCCCAATAGATTTCAGCTGGACAATTTGCCCAAATATAAGTATGCCAATCTCGCCAAATCTAGAGCGCAAAATGCCAAGAAACGACGGATAAGTCTCAAAACCATTCGGGTAGGAATGCCGGAACGAGAGAAGAGTCGCCGCCGAGGGTGGCTTTGGACATTAACAAGTTGCAAGACCAGAAGCTAATTGTCCGTCAGCCGGAAGGGAACCGAATTCCGGTTGATGAAAACGGTCATGACAAGGAGAGTGTGGATGAGACGGATGACGGCGAGGAGATTAGTTTACTTCCCAGTTTTGAAGCGCTGAAGCTGAGACACGTTGGCGGGGAACCACAGGACGATGGTAAGTATGGATTTTTTATTGTTTTTTTTTGTGGTCCACAGTTACTGAATTCAAATCAAGTCTAGGTCATTTGGCATAACGGACATTTGTAGAGTTGATAGCAAAAATAAAACGTGGAATTCTCAGGAGATTTCGATAACAATGAGGAAAATTATGCGAAGCAGTATTTTACTGGTTCAATATGTTCATGACAAAGGATTTTCGCGTCAAAGCCAACATATTTCGGCTGCGCTGCTATCAAGACGCTTCTTGAGCTGTTCAGTGAGGATTTTTTTGGGTAAGAAAGTTTATCGACTTCTCAAGAGTCATGGGCCATGACATGGTTGAATTTTAGGAATAAGATTTGATCAGTAATTCATTAACATATTATTCGAAATTTACAAAACTCTAAAATTGAATTTGGGAAAATAATCTGCAATTCAAACAACTTTATATGTAAAATGTCGAAGCTATCAATTTTAGGAATGATAGCAGGTCTCTGTTAAGAGACTTGGCCTCTTTTTGAAAGAAGTCTTTTGTCTTACTTGCGAACAGACACTTGTATGGGTAAGTTGTGTGAGCATCGCGTGAAGGGTGATTCCTTTCCGGTTGATAATCTAAACTCCACAAAAACTAGGGCTATTTCGAAGGGTTCCTACAACACGCATGACATCTATCGTTCGTGGAAGATAACGAGCCATGGACGAAAACAAGACAGACAAACACCACCCACTTTTTGGTGCCGATTACTGTGTGCCACCACTTGTAACTTTCGCTGGCCTCTACTGAAATAGGTGTCATATCATCATTATCCTTTCCTTTCCTCATAACGGAGAAGATGGGTGTGGCCGGCAATGTCATGCCTTATCATTTCTGATTTCCGATTGGATAGTTATTTCATCGCAAATAGTTTTTCATAAGTAATTCCCTCCCCTTGGTGATGCGACCTTGTCACGATGGGAGGGCATAATCCATTAGCCCATTATGCACCCCAGAGACGCTCAGACGGTTTGACCAACATCGACTCCGCAATACTTCTTCTAGGAATATCATAAAGAGTTCCTTTATAGATTCTATCAGGAGTTCCTTCAGGAAACTTATAGGAATTTCTCCAGAAATTTCATGAGGAGTTCATCTGGCGATTTCATCAGGAGTCTCTTCAATGATTCTATCGGGAGTTCCTCCAACAATATCTTTATATTCCTCCAAGGATTCCATCCGGAGTTCCTCCAGGGATTCTATCAGAAATTCCAATAGGGATTCTATCAGGAGTACCTTTAGGACTACCATTAGAGTTCTTCTGAGGATTTCATCAAGAGTTCCTTCAGAGATTCCAGCAATTATTTCTACTGAGATCCTATTAGAAGTTTCTTTAGAATTTATATAAGGAGTTCCCCTACGAATTCCATCAGGATTTCTTCATAAGCAATTCTAGGCATTTTATCAGGAGTTCCATCAGGGTTTTCATCAGTAGTTCCTGTAGCGATTCCATAGGGAGTTCTTCAAAGGATTTCAACAGGAGTACCTCAAATGATTTCATCTGGAGTTCCTGCAAGAATATCTCAAGAAATTCCTAAAAGGGTTCCATCAAGAGTTCCTCCGGATTTCACCAGGAATTCCTTCAGGAATCATAATTAAATTCTTCAGATATTTTAACAGGAGTTCCCTTAGAGATTCCATCAGGGGTTCATGTAGAGGTTATATCAGAAGTTTCTTCAGAGATTTCACCTGGATCCTCCAGGGATTACATCAGAAGTTTCTTCTAGAGATAACATCAGGAACTCTTCTGGGAATTACATCAGGGATTTCAAAAAGTGTTCCTTCAGGGGTTTCATTAGCTTTTTCTTTAGACATTTCACCTGAAATTCCTTCTGGGATTCTATCAAGAGTTTCTGTAGGGATTACATCCGGAGTTCCCCTGAGTCTTTCAATAGGAGTTCCCAATGGATTCATTAGCATTTTCTTTAGGGTATCATTAGCATTTTTTTAGGCATTTCACTTGGAATTTCTTCTGGGATTCTATCAAAAGTTTTTCTAATGATTCCATCAGGAATTACTCAAGTTTTTCCAAGGATTCCATCCGAAGGAGTTTTTCAGTAGATTTCATTGGGAGTTTCGGCAGAGACTCCATCGGAAGTTCTTTCATGAATTCCATTAGAAAAACTTCTAAGACTTTATTATAAAATCCTCTTGGGATTTCATCAGAAATTCTGTCAGGGATTCTATCAGAAAGTTTTCTAAAGGTTCCTTCAAGAATCCCACTAGAGTTCTTCTGGGTTCCATCAGGCAGTCAATTATAAACTCTTTTCGGAATTTATTAGGGGATTCTACCCGAACGTTTAGAAAATTCTTCAAGAACTCTTCAAGGTAGTCCTCCTGGAATTCCTTAACGGATTCCTCCCGGAATTCCTGAAGGGATTTCTCTCGGAATTAATCAAGGGATACCTCCCGAAATTCCTCCCGCAATGTATCCAAAGATTCTCGAGGATTATCAGGAATTTCTTGTAAGGATTTCATTACTCGATTTACTCAAGAGATTCCTTCCGGAAAAAAAGACAGACAGACGAGACATTGAAAAATGTATCATTTTCAACGTTTAATCTAGTCCCAAAATTATTGAAAAAAAAAATATTTCTGAAATATTTTTTTAACTTCTTTTGTTCGTTTCTATCTAAGACATGTAGCACCTCACTTATTGTTAGATTTCTGCTCCTCTTTTATGATCTATATATTGTCAGAAAACCGGGACAAAATAATGAAAATTGAAAAGAAGAGCGAGAAAAGCTGGTGCTGAAGTTGTCGCACAAAATATTGTTGGCAACGCTGTTTGGCAGACCAATCAGCGTCTTATTAGTTTTGGCACGAAACTCAGATACGTTTTGTCGAGTCTCTGTCTCAGGTTTTTATTATTGCAGTAGTGCTGCATATCGTAAAGTAGAGAATAAAAAAATAGTCAATTGGTAAATAAAGCTCATAGTTGATAAATGTGGAAATGCTCATATCATGAGTACATTAAGCTAAAAAGCAGAATCTGACCCAGTAGAGAGGTAACGTCAGAAGAAAGAAGAAAAGGGCATTTACGAGGCAACATGCGCAGCGAAATACCAAACATAAATTACAGCTTGTGTTATGAATTCATATCATAATAACGTTTTGCGTGCATCAAATGGTTTTCAGAATAAAATTTTCATGCTATCATTTGAATAAGGTAACCCCAAGAATAGCCTTACTTATTACTTATTATTTATTTGGGCCATTCGCAAGCTTTTCGAATATTTACAATATTTCAAGTGAGTAAAATTACTCACGAGTGAGTAAGTGTTAGTCGAAAACTCACTCGCGAGTATGAGCTGTACAACTGAAACTCACGCCTGAGTATACTCACGCGAGAGTTCAAGCTGTACAGCTCATACTCGCGAGTGAGTTTGCAGTTTTCAGTGAGTACTCACGAGTTTCCCAACACTGACTGTCACTGGAAAGCCGCACATTCGAGGGACAGAGCGTGAAAACCCGTCAAAATTCAAGTTAACTTAATAAAAACTTCTAGGTGTTTTTCGATGACTTCACATTTCAAAAATTTGAATTACTAAATATAGTTGTGTGTTGGCATACTGCTATTGATTTTTTTTTATATTTATACCCTTTTTCATCGGTTCGCAGGAACACGATGTGTGGCGGCGAAGGATGAACCACGAGCTCGCCCAACTCTACGGCGAATCAAGTATCCAGAACGTAGTCAAAGCTGGAAGGATACGATGGGCAAGCATGTTGCAAAAATGCCGGACAGCAACACTGCAAATTTGGTGTTCACTTCGAATCCAGTTTGTACAAGAACGCGTAAAGCACAGTGAGCTAGGTGGGCGGATCAAGTGCGTAGCGATTTGTCGAGCGTGAAGCAGAACCGAGGATGGAGAGATGCGGTCACGATCCGAGTATTGTGGCGTGAAATTGTTGATCCAGTGCTATGTGTTTAGATGTTAACCAGGTTTGTCCCACTCGGTTTTAGATTAGATACTACTTCAAGTACTGCATTTGGTCCCTTGGTACTGCAAAAGATACCCAAGTTTGACAGATTGCAGTACACCTTTCACGGCATTCTAGATTTTGCTTAATTATCTTATGTGCCATGAAATTTTGAGCAACTGTAAGGGACATTGAGGTCTTCATTTTGTCTTTGTGTTAACTAAACAAATCAATGTTTAATTTTAATGGTATGTTCACTTCACATGTCAAAAGCTGCCATTAAAAATTGATCTCTCTGGTACCAGTAATTAATATATCTTCTTCTTCTTCTATATATAAATAAAAATGAAGTGGTGTTTGTACACACTTAAATTATTTCACCGACCTCAGTAAAACTTTTCACCGAGAACCCAACAGCTGAGAATTTGGTAATTTTCAACGCCGAATCTCGGTCCTTATTTCACCGAGATTTCGGCAATCCGAATTTTTTGCCGAGATCTCGGCGAACGTTACCGAGATTCGGTAAACGTTTACCGAGATCTCGGTAATTTTTTTTACCTATAATCGTCAAATTATTACCGAGATATCAGCTGTTGGGTTCTCGGCGAAACCGTTTAAGTGTGTATGTCATGAAGTTGCTTGAGAATGGATTGACGTAAGTTTTTCACAGTTACACCTGACAAGGGATGCGACATAATAGTACGAGGAAAAAGTTTGGAAATGTCTGGGGAATAATCGGAAAAACGAAAGAAGACTAATGAGTCATTTTGTATAGGGGAATACTTGACGTTTAACAACAGCCTACTCGATGGCAAGACGTGTGCACATCCGTTACCAATGAGTATGAGAAAACTATATTGGAAAGAATATTTCAAGTCAAGCTACGAAAGTAATAGAATAATCAACATAGACATATGCCTTTTTGACCCATTCTCATCCCCGGCGACGGTAGCCGTACAATTAAACAGTTTTTGAATATATACAATATTGATAAATGACTTTAGAATGTTTTGGTGTCATTATGCATATTTTAAAATGTTTAACTAACATAGTAAACGTAATAAATAGTAATAAATTACGGCAGAGCATGTTGGCTATAATTTCATAGTATATAATTTGGATGGTCTAGATAATCCAAACAGTATAGCGTTCTAGTTATTTTTGAGCGTCTGTAAAAAGCATAAAATCTATTTCGTAAACCTTTCCACAGGACTGTTCAGTATTTAAAGTACAAATTTACGAATATATTAGAGGCCATAGGATAACTATGATGTCAAAAGTTAAATGGATTTTTAGAAATAGTTATTTATATTTTGCTTATCTGTGATCAGTAGAAACCATTTATGATAACTTAAACAAGTCACCAAGCAATAGATATTGAAAAGTTTCGAAGCATAGCGAAAAACTCCTGCCAGAAAAATGGGGAAAGGTGCAAAGGGGAGACACATCATGCACTTGTTAGAATATCCCCTTGATTTTTAATACAAATACAATACAGGGGCCCAGATAGCCGTAGTGGTAAACGCGCAGCTATTCAGCAAGACCAAGCTGAGGGTCGTGGGTTCGAATCCCACCGGTCGAGGATCTTTTCGGGTTGGAAATTTTCTCGACTTCCCAGGGCATAGAGTATCTTCGTACCTGCCACACGATATACGCATGCAAAAATGGTCATTGGCACAGTAAGCTCTCAGTTAATAACTGTGGAAGTGCTCATAAGAACACTAAGCTGAGGAGCAGGCTCTGTCCCAGTGGGGACGTAATGCCAGAAAGAAGAAGAAGAACAAATATTGAAAATTCACCAAGATACAGCATTCTTAGCAAAGTAAGCTCGTCCTAGATAATTTAATGAACCCCAGAATAACGTCAAAACTAAAACACATTAAACGGACATGCAAGTGCAAAAATTCACCCCGAAATAAAAGCTTGTGCAAATTAGGCTATCACTAAAATAATAAAAATACTTTTGTAGCACCGTACCGTACAACTCACCAACACTGATGGAGGGCGAAAAGCGCTCCTTATTGTAGGGAAACGTGTGTGACCGCCTCGCCATGCTGGTTCTCAAAGCCGCGGCACGCTTCTGTCCAGGTGCGCTGAGCTCATCACTCGTCGATGAAGGATAATTGGCCTCCCCCAGCAACGAGTGTTGCCTTTGCTGAGCCAGAAATCGCACTATCGTACCGAGGTCTTCCTCCAAAGACCGATAACTGTTATCTTCGTTGTTCGGGTTGCTCAGCAATTCAACGAGAAGATCTTGCCAATCACTATCGTATCCCATTTCTGGCGGCAATTGTAGTTTTTGCTGACTCCTGAGAGGCATATTCATCGTCGGGATAATTTGTCCCTGTCGTTGGCTTTGTCTTAATTTCGCAAGGAAATTTACTTCGGCTCTATTGACATGATTACTAGAATTTGGGTCATCGCTATCGTTGAGTTCGCGGTTCACCACGATGGAATGCAAATTATTGTCCACGGCTGTGTTGGCATTAATAGAGGCGCTGTTGTTTGAATCGTAAAATTCGCCGCCTGAAACTAACAGAAACAAAGCAGTATAAATTGACGAATTAGGCAGTAGGTACTTTCTGAGTGTTATCGTTAACAGTTAAAGTAGGTGTGGTATTTAATTCGTTTACTTTGTGAAAGGTAAATTTGCTAGTAAACAACAGTTTTCCTTATTATAGGTCAATAGATTTTATTTTACTACGTATAGTATTCAACACGCACTTCCACAGTTATTAGGTCGCATGAATAAACTTCCTCGATCTTCAACTTTAAAACCAGACAAAAATCCTCTAGCTATCGTCCAATCAGTTTGCTTTTTTTCCTCCATCAGTAAACTTTTTGAAAAGGTTATTTTGAACAGAATGATGGTCCACATCATGGCAGCATTTTGGGACCAATATAATACAATATTTTTACATCTGACTTACCTGAATTACCTCAGGGATGTCGAAAATTCTTGTTTGCGGATGACACAGGTCTCTCCGCCATAGGACGAAGTCTGCGTGTCATCTGTAGTCGAATGCAAAAAAGTTTGGATATTTTTTTCTGAATTGAATGAATTGTCTTTATTATCGAGACCGGATATTTTTTTTTCATACTTGCAAACATGGAAGATTCAAAAGCTCTTTATTTGAAAATTTCAAGTAGACATGTTGTCACGATGAGAGGGGTTCCAATAAATTGGTCATATGAAGTTAAGTATCTAGAGCTCATGCTAGATAAGAATTTAACTTTCAAAAATCACAAAACAATCTTCTATTGCGTTATATTTAGGTTAAGTTAGGTTAAGTAAATTGAAAACGTGTTTTTTTCTCTTATAAGCAGGTGAAATCAACTTACCTGTAAAAAATCTGAATTGCTACGGCAAATGAAATGAAATATGTTGTTAACAAATTGTTAATAATATCTTAAATTTGTTTTACCGAATTAGGATGATAGTGTAACTATCATAACATTCTGCACATTATGAGAGATTGTTTATTGTATACTGCTACAACTTTGATCAGATTGCGGAGATAGTAGTGCATGATAAAACCTGTCTAAACTTGCTCCAAGCCTGGGGGACACTATTGCTATTGGAAGTTCGTGGATTGTTTATCGTGCCAGTAAAGAAAAACACCTATCCCCAACGGTAAACAAGCGAGAAAAATGGATTTTATCATCGCTCTCTCTTTGGGGCTCTCGCTCGCTGCTTCCATTTATCAGACTTGTTACACCTTGCGATACAATGACGATCGTGGACCGCAACAGATGGGATGTTTTTCTTTGCTTGCTTTGATCGTGCTTCATACTCAAATGAGAGCGAATTCTGCAATGCCTGCTAATAACACAGAACACCTAGATGTAAGAAATGAATGTAATGTTTGGAATGATACTAATATTGAAATTAAAAAAAAAAACTTCCTCGATCATCGCCAGCATCACCACGCTCGTGCTCTGTTGATGGGTTTCCGCCATCCTGAGAGAGAATGTCAATAAAAATTATATGGGAAGCCGTAATTATACTACAAATATGTCAAATGCAAGCTTTCAATCCATATTATGTATGTAAAATATCGAAACTTGGTTAAAACTATTTTTACGCTTTGAAAATGTTTAGGTCACCAGAACCAGTTTCGGCCAGAGATTTAATTTTGGTTCCTTAATTGGCCAATCACATTGATTTCTCATGGAAGTGGCTAAATGAGGTGTTCTTCCTCTTGTCATTATGTCCTTACTGGGACAGAGCCTGCTTCTCAGCTTAGTGTTCAATGAGCACTTCCACAGTTATTAACTAGGAGCTTTCTAACCACTCGACTAAGGAAGGCCCTAAACAAGGTGTATGGGTGTTAAAATTATAAGGAAAATGAATTGTTTTTCTTATGTTTTGAATCAATTTGGAAGAGTAAATATATGTAGCTCTATCATGTTAATGTGATCTACTGAACTAAAAAGGTGTCATGCTGATTGACTATGTAAAACGGCGTATAATCCACTGTGGATACAACTGGCGTATGACCAAAACCGGTGCTTATACCCTAAAACAAACGATTTTTTTTATGTTTCGTGTACTCAGTACACATGTGATCGGTGATGGTTAACCGAGGACTTTCCTTGACAAAGTTTTAATTTTTGCATTTGTATGTCGTGCCTAACTAAATCCCCTCGAATATTAACTCGGTTCACCTTAAGAGGAAAAGAACGTCTGCCTCTGATTTCAATTTCTCAATTGAACAATTTACATCAAAGGAGGGATATACACAAATTATGTCACACTTAAATGGCACTTTTCCCCTTCTCACGTTTTTTTTGTCAGGTCTCCTTCGAAATGTTTCTAATCTATAATATGGACACGACTCCAGATGATTGATGTTCAAAACCACTTAAGACTGTATCGAAAAGAATTCATCAAAAATCAAGATGCTTGTTCTTTTATACTAAAATATCTGGCATCTTCTTCATCTTGGCAAAAGCTGAACTTTAAAGAGCACTTCCACAGTTATTAACTGAGAACTTTCTTTGCCAAAGTTGCCATTTTCGCATTCGTATATCGTGTGGCAGGTACGATGATACTCTATGCCCAGGGAAGTCAAGGAAATTTCCATTACGAAAAGATCCTGGACCGACCGAGAATCGAACCCAGACGACTTCAGCATGGCTTTGCTTTGTAGCCGCGGACTCTAACCATAGTTTAAGATAGGGCAATAAGTTTCTTTGTTGTTAAGTTTGTGTCATTGTATTTAAAATAGATTAAAATTTGCCCACTCGCTTCAATTTAAATTTGCTCAAAATGCGGTTTTGGAAACATTTTCAGGCAATACGTCAATCAAACAAAATTTATGCAAAAAATAGCAATATCAAATACCATGAAAATTATGTTTACTACATAAACCACAAAAAACATTGCAAAATTTAAAAAAAAAAACTTCCAGAGAACGTAATATTTGAAAAAAGTGCTGGTCTGGAGCTCGAATCATTTTGTTCTTTGATTTTGATCGTTGAGGCCCTGTCATAAACGATTTGTTATATTATTGTTTGGAATAAGGCCGTTTGGGATAATGGCCGGTTGACATAATGAGAGATTTAAAATGAGCAGATTCAAATACAATATATTTGATATATAATTAGGGATTTCTTGTGCATTTTTGAAAATTGGAAAACTGTTTTATTTTTCTTGAATATCAGAATTATTCGAAGCTTTTTACCACGATTGGCACTATTGAGGTCATAGCAAATACCTCTAACTAGTCCTCAACTAACGCGTTATTCGTTCAGAGCACAAGTTAAGTTAAGGCATAAGTTCCGAACGCAATTTAGATTGTGTGTACCGTAAAACGGGGTAACTTTGATAGTTTTTTCGAAGAAAACTTCAATATTTATGCATGCTGTTTCAAAGAATTACAGTTTATATTTTTAAAACAAGTACTGGTATCCTCGCTATCGATTGATCTTGATAGATTGCCAAAATACTTATTCTAAATGGATATATTATTTTTCATATCATCGAAAGTCGGATTTCTGTTTTGGGGTAACTTTCATAATGGAGTATAAGTCGAACAAAATTGAATGCATTACGGAACATTTATAGGGCGTTGGTATGCCTCTAGGCAATTACGCTGTATGGAAATTTCTGACTTAGATTACAAAAATGGTCCCAGTTTGTAAAAATGGTTTTCGCTAACAGATTTGAGACCGAATTCATGTTCTACTATAACTAGGCTGTCATAAGTGACGAACTCATTATGACATTATCAAATAGTGATCGTAGAACAGTTTGTTTGTAGGCGTTGCAAAAATGATAAAATCTTGCAAATTTTTAATATTTGCATATCAATTCTCAAACGCACTTGATTCCAACGAAAATAGCTTTGACATGAAGTGCCATACTAAAACTTTTTACTTTTGCATTCGTTTTTCTTAACTGATTGACAGAAACTTCGTCATTTGGTTTAATATGTTGTGGGTCTCGCACTATCAAAGTTACCCGCATTATCAAAGTTACCCCGTTCCGAAATGTCAGATAGGAACAATCCCAGTGTTAAAACTAAAACCCCTGTGGTGTTTTTGTCGACTAAGCGAACGTCAAACATGATCTCAAGTGTCAAGGTTCATTTATGGATCTAATTTTCAAATTAAAGTTTAAATATGATATAGCCGTTATTTGAGCGGGAAAAAATGCTAAAGTAGTTGAAGTAACATGCCCTTTGGGGTTGTTAAATAAAAACAAGATTTTATTAAAAATTTTAGGACCCAATTAATAAAATGAAATCCTGAAAAGAGTTTTTGGTTATACATATAAAGCGATTTCACCAGTTGATAATCCAACCTCGACTGAGCAACAAGGAGCCACTTTCAAATTATTCAGGTTCACCAATATGCTTGCTTGGCCCATAACGAAACACTGCCCAGCAAAACGCGCGGAAATAAAACAAAATTTACAAAAACGAACCCATTTGCTTGTGATTTAACGAAGCACTGCCTTTCTTCGATGAAAGATAAAAGTTGAATGCAAATCTGTTAAGTTAATTTGTGTCGCAATTATTATATGCGTATTGCGAACACTATTTTAGACGATTAAAAAAAACTTTATTACTCCAAAACTTCAAATTTCACTAGTTATGTTGTCTTTTGATGAAATATTCTCAAATATTCTAACTGCGAAGATGTTTGACGACTATATCTTTTGAATGCCGAGGGTCAGTCCTATAGATAATTTTATTTGAAAATTATGCACACTTTTATAACAAAGGCATATAAATAAGCTCTAATTTAAACTTCATAGAAATAATGATAAATATACAAATCACTGTAACATCAGATTTTCTCGACGAAATGATTACAAATTTATAGAGAAGGTGCTTGGATATCACATGTTTTGAATGCTTAATGCAAAGCTGGTGGCTACTTGGCTGATTTACAAGTTAATAATCATGCCCATTTGGGGAATACTTATAAGCATGTGAATTTCCCTTCCAAAACAGCTCAAAACTTTCAAATCACGATAACTTTCGATTCCCTCGTTAGAATATTTTCAAATTCACAGAAGAGATGCTTGAGTGCCATATCTTTCGAATGGTGGGTGCCGAATTGTTGGACATTTTTTTCTGTTAATAACGGTTTCCTGCATACCGTGTAAGAGTTGTCTGAGCCATTTTGCGCCGAAGGCAGTTAAAGGGGCCTAGAGAAAAGTGTAATCTTCTACAAATTATGTTATCTGTTGGACGGAAAAATAACCTGAAAACATCGCTTGACAACTTGGAAATAGTAAACAAATTCAATGTATTCAACTCAAACCCGACCCAAGTGTCTCTTATACTGCCGTTATACGCATAATTGTCCTATGTTACTTTTCGTGCATTTTTACTTTTTGTTCTTAAGCTTTTGAACGGTGCAATTGATTGTCCTCATCACTTATCACTACTCGACTTCCGCGTCTCTGGCAGGATGTTACGACATCGTAGTCTAATGCAAACAAGATAACATCGTACTTCGTATGCATCGAACCAGCCCATTCGCGCTATGATTCGTATGTTCAACGCCGTGGAATCCGTGTTCAATTTTGGACTGTCAACAAAACAATTCAACAACAGATTGAGAAGATTGGATTTAGCTTGAATAATTTCACAAAGCATTCTTCAAAACTGTGTGTCAGATGAATTATTAAAAATAAATAAAATAAATGAATATCGAGCTTTGGAGAGGAAAATTGTATGCAGAATTAAAAGACTGAAGAAATCATCGACATAGTGAGAGATATCGAGATGTGGAGAATCGACTGTATTACGTAATATAGGCTCTCTTGATATCTGAAACCTCACATCTAGTTTTCATTGGATATAAGAAGTATGACGTTTGATATTAAGATAGCCTATATTACTTAATATCAGGTCTATTCTGAACGTAGCATTAAATAAAACCGCAATCACGGTTCATCAGAATAAGGGATGGTACACAAATTATGTCACGCCAAAATGGAGCTTTTCCGACTCCCTCCTCCCCCTTCGTCATGCTTTTTGTATGACACCTCCAAAAAATGTTTTAGACTTGTCAAACAATGCCTGACCACTAAACAAGTTTAAGGCTAAGTAGCCCGTCATTCGTTTTGGCAACAATGATGACTTTACAGCTTGCATTTCAAAGTGATAAAACTCAGTCTTGATAATTTATATTGACTTGAAAAAGTATCACTGTACGCGCTAACATGCATTAAGTTTGCTGATACTTTTCCAGCTGTGTCAGTGCAAAACCAACTGATTTTCTTTGATTCGAAATCGTGAAATGAATTAGCAACAATCATCAACGACGCGTACAAAGTTCAATGACGGCCTACTTCGCCTTAAGCTAATATATGTTTAGGTCTCCAGGGTTTCAGATATAAATCCATATCTGTGTTGTTTTTTCATAAGGGCTTATCTGCATTCATCGATTTCTCTTCACCGTTGCTCTCTTTGCGTTATTGCAGAAAATTGATTATCTTTGCGTAACATATTTTTGTGCTGTAGGATGAAGAATCACTACATCTTACTTCATTAACAAGAAATATTACAGATTTATCTACTTTAGCGAAGTTTTTAGCGAAAGAGAGGATCAATGAAGAGAAATCGCTCATGTCAGTTAGGCCCTATTGAAGTAACAGCACAGATATATATTTTTTCAATTGTGCGTTGGCTCTAAGAATTTTTGGAAATTATCAAAAGCAATTAAAGTGGAAAACAAAATACTATTAAGGGTAAGTAGCCCGTCATTCGTTTCCCTGCCATGTTGGCTTATCAACTCGTAATTTCAAAGCAATAAAACTCAGACGTCAAAGTTCGTATTGATTCAGAAAAGTATCATTATCTTCCTTCACATGCAGAAAGTATGCTGATACTTTTTCAGCTATATCAGTGCAAAACCAACTGATTTTTATCAATTCACCATTGTAAGATAAATTAACAACAATCATTGACGACACGTACAAATTTCAATGACGGCCTGCTTCACCTTAACTGATTGCGAAAAAGCTCAAAACCTTGTTATGCAGTTTGAGAGCACGCACAATTTTCATTTAGGACTCGCTAGTCCAATTGAAAATCAGATTACTCAGGATTTCGAAAGCATTCTCAATCAAGAGCACTTTTTTGACATTTCTTGGGGAATGGTTTGGAAGAAGTGAGAACTATTACTAAAAAAAAATTAAAAATATACAAGGCCGATGAAATTTTTTACGTTTTTATCAAGATACTACCAGAAAGTATCTAATCATTTTTTATTGATGCACTTAACAAATGTTTTCAGTTGTAATATTTTTCTGACAAATGAAACAAAAATGGCCAAGACTTTACTCGTTTTAAAACCAGACATGGAGTCTGTCGAAGCTATCAGCTATCGTCGCTTGATTTCTCATATAAATTGGAAGCAAAAATGGTGGATGATTTCACAAAAAAAAACACAAACATTGTGAAGCTTTTCCAAAAATGCTTCTCAATGATAAATCTTTGTTCCTATTCCATCACGTACTTAGTGGTAAGATAATCGACAGTATTATAGGTTATTTGCTGATAACAGAATGTTTTTACGAGCGGGTTTTGGGTTGAAATTTTTTTAACAGATTTTAGAATGATTATAAATTTTTACTCGGCTAATTTCCTTCACTGATTATATTCCACATTGATTTTCTTAATTCTTGTAATAAGATGATAGGAGTTCAATCCTTCCTTACCTTTGGAGTAAACCAATAGCACTAGTATCCAAATGGTCTTAATTTCCATTTTGATGCCATTCATTCTGGATCGAATTGAGGAAACAATCACCCTTCAATTTATTGCATCTTTGTTCATTCACCACAACCGACTTTTACCACTCCAGATATAATGATTCATTACTCCAACAATATCTCCTTTGCACTCAAATCCAATGTTGCACTTATCAGTTCATCAGAATCGTTCTAACTTTCATCGGTTGGCAACACTAGAAGTCACGTTTTCACCTGTTGATCCACCACCATGCGACTAGAACGGATGCAAACTGACCAGTGCATTTTATAGGCAGTTTCGTTGCGATCCAAGAAGCGTAACAGTCATGCGTCAAATGCGTACCATTGAAGCTTTTTTTTTTACTAGGACAACTCCTTCAGAGAGCTTTTCATTCATACAATGTAACGCGCGCGCCAAATGATGCATGGACTCGGTGCGAATAACTGTTTAATTATTTGCGTAGGTGAGATGTTCGTATTCCAAGAGGGACACATCAACCACTAATCATTATCAGTAAGCATAATTGAACATGGTTTGTGCTCTGTTAGGCAGGATGAGTCAACATAATCATTTTGCAGCATGCATTGGTATAACGTTTGGTTTACTTTTGCAACTTATGGATTCTCCATAGTTCCATTCAGGGGGATATTTCAAATCAGTCAAACAAATATATAAACGATCTATTTCAAATCTGAAAATCCTATTCAAAAGATTTTTAGTTTCTTTCTTGCCCAGTTCAACATCTTTACATAAGATGGTAGCTTAGCTTCGTTTAAACTGACTACACATATCAATGGTTGCTATTAACCGAAGTCAGTGAAGATGCACAAAGAATCAACTAGAAGTTTGGCTGGGATGGACCATAATCTTCTTCAGTGTGCATAATTCAGTGCCTCACAGTAGCTAACCATTCAAATTGTGTTGGATAAAGTAAAAAAAAGTCAAATCTCATAGTGAAGAATCATTCAAAGTATTTCATTTATTACAAAAACAATAGTAAAAGGAAAGGGATGTTTAGTAAAAAAAATATGTAAAACATAAATAGTTTATAAATGAGAATTTATGCCAACACTCATAGCGACGAACCATTCATAGTTTGTTGAAAAATCATACTTACGTCTCACCGCTGAACAATTAAATATGGAGTCATACAAATTTTACAATTTTGAAATAAAAGCATGAAATGAGCACACCAATTGATCCTTCATCCTTGACTGAGTAGCCACAATCCACTTTCAGTTTCACTTAACGCAATCCAGTGACGCACCGACAAAACTCATGCTTGCTCGGGCTCTTCAAACCGCACTTTGATGGTATCGACCGCGTAGAGCTATAGAAAAACATGGACAAAAGTAGAGTTTCTAATCTTGGGAAGAATTTCCCGGGATTCCCGTTATAAATGGGACTGTTATGCAAGTATGGGCAGTATACCAGGGATAAAGCCTCAGAATCATTTTCAAAATTTTATTTTGAATTCTCTGCAGAGCTTTCTTCCTGATATTACAACAGCTAGTTTATATTGGTACAGCATACAATATGGCTGGCCTAAAAATTTGTTTGAATATCAAAAGCTTGTTCTTAAGACAAACCCAACTAACATTTAGTGCTAATGTAAACATTCTCTAGGCCCTCTTTATACGGCTTTATGCTGAGTAAAGGCGCTGTACATACGAACGAAAGCTTCTATGCGATCCTTTTACCAACAAATCTGGCGAATCTTCTCAGCTACTTTTAAGCTGTGTTGGCAGCTCTTATTCATACCGATCATTGCTCTATCTCGACAGTTATACGACAAGTAGCTGTGTAACATCCTCGGAAGGCGCTTTCTCAACCATTTCGCAACTGTTGAATAATTATTATACAGCTTCGCTGTATTATCGATTAAATATTATTTTCAAGCTGTTTCACAGCTTCCGGAATTCATATCATAAGTATCTGAATTTAATGTTCCCAACGTTACCTGCCACCGCTTGGAATCGAACTCACGATCTCTGCATCCACAAGTCTCGACGCTGTCCTTGTTGCCACCACAGTATATATCGAAAAGGTACGATGCGCACGATGCGCACTGTCAAAAGTGAGTTCATTCCACTCACGGGAAAAAATTCTGTGGTAAAAATGACTATTTTAGCTGACTACGCCCATTCTTGAAACTACCATGGAATTTCAGACCAATTTACTATGTTTACGGTACATCCCACCACATTACTGGTACATTAGACAGAAATAAATTACAACAATCTGGTTTCGACTACGGACATGGTAAAATCAAGCGCATTTCTGGTCTGCTGAAAATTGCCGGTGCGAGCGCTTAAGTTAACCCCCTAAAATGGTAGTTTTTACCGCACAATTTTTTTTGCGTGCTCAATTCACGGGGTTCGTGCGTTAATCTAATTTTGAGTTAATTGGGTGCAAATTGATTCCATTTGCATCCATGTGAAAATATACCTACTGGCTAAGTTATTGTCACTCAACCGTTAAATCAAATAACTCAATTTTCAGTACTGTGTCACTAACTCAAATTTGAGGTAAGTTTTGATGATAGGTAAAGAGGTCCAGAGTAGTTTCTTTCATAAATATGTCGATAGGGGCAGTATGGTCTACATTAGAAGAAGTTCTTGAAAAGCATAGAAACACAATATAATTTAATTGTTCCATAAGCTTAATTTGTAGTTTGAAGTATCATGCGTTAGTTGTAATTAGCATTATCATTAAGCATTTCGCAAATGCTGGAAAGAGTAATGCCAAAGGATACGTTCGGTAGACGTTCTGGCCGACAAATATTTACGAATTGGAATCATGCGCTTCTGATCAGAACAAACTCACCAAATTCCTTTTTCGGAACTCCTCTGAAATCCGTTGCTCCTCTAATGATGAATCACCGCTCGAAAAATCGACATTAATTTGTGAATTAACACGCTCAAAATACGCCGGAGATAAAAAAAGAACAAAAAAAGTCGCGCGAAACGAATTCAATTACTGAAGCCATCACAGAGCACTCTCGAGCAAAACGCATGAAAATCGAAAAAAAAGTAAAAAATACACTTTAATTACTTAGGGTCGATTTCTTCACCATGGCTTAAGCCGTAAACCACGCTTACCCATATAGTTAAACTAGGTTTAAGGCTTAAGCGGGGGTGAAGAAATCGGCCCTTAGAAAAATATATTTCCACAGAACATTTGTACGTGGCACCATCCGCCGAATCTGGTAAAAACCAGCCGAATTGAGAAAAAATAAAAAATAAACGCGGGACGAGATAAATGTAACCAAGGATGGGAATCTTGTGATCATGACAAAACAAATGATGCATCGTGGTTGTTCTTTATCATGCGATCATAGCAACAACGACAAACCCTTAGTCGTCAAGCCATCACAACAAACTCCGCTCCGCGAAAAATTAATCGCTCGACCTGTGAGTTGACGATCAATTATTCGCGAATCAAAGTCATAATTTTGGAGGATTTTTTTGATTTCACTCCACGATTTGTCTCCTAGCTTTTCGTTTTTAATCTGAAAGTCAATCGTGCATGGTAGGGTAAGTGTTCCCTTAGTTGTGGGTGTTCCTATAGTTGCGGTAATGCCGTTTTCACTGATTTTATTACACTAGTCACAGAACCGACACTGCCAATCGACGTATTGGCTTGTTGATACACGGAATAGTTGGAAAGAGCGTTCAAATTGCTTTAAAATTGATGAAATATAACTAAAATTGCTTAAACTTTTCTTACTTGTACCAATAGTTGCGGTAACGTGTTCCTATAGTGGAGGATCCCATAAGAAAACCACTGATACCGCAACTATAGGAACACAAATTAAAAATATACCACAACTAAAGGAACAGTGTACCAATAGTGGAGGTATTATTTTACACTGACATGCCGTGGATTACTGCGATGAAATCATTTTTCTCATTAACTCAATGGTCGTTACTTCCCGTTACAACATCAGCATGCACATTAATTGCGCTTCTTGAATTTAGGCGATTGAATGAAGTTCAATCGTGCTTAGTACCTCCACTATTGGTACATCTACCCTATGTGAGGAAGATTATCCGTTTGATTCGCATTGATCGCAACATGTTACAATATCCGACAAACGCTTTGTCCTACGACAAACAGTTCATCGGATGCTCGATATATCTATGATTAGCGCGCGTGGTAAGGTGTTGAAATCATGTTGCAGCAAGAGCGACGGCCCTCTTGGACCATTCATATACCGTGTTGTTTGTCGTAAAGCCAAGTACGGACCTGAAACGTAAATCACTCAAGTAAAATTTCTCCTTTTTACCAAAGTAATTTTGACAACTGATTCAATATGAGCGAAATGTCACTTTTACTTGCGGAATAATTGAGCGGCACATTTTTCCGTTCGGAAAAGTGACAGCTCCCTTTGATTTGTACGGCAGGCGTTACCGACGTTATGAAATCAGCTCTACTTCTCAGCTGCGTACAGCTCAAGTAATTTCGGTAGCGGAATCATTCCTTGACCGTTTCTTGTCCTATCCTTTTGCACAGTACTTATGATCAGCGTACCGGCCATAAGAGCTGATTTTTTTCCATCCTTGAATGTAACACAAAATTCAAAACGCAGCCGCCCGCGCGCGTGGCTTGCTGCGATCTCCGTATAATGCCATAGTTGTAATTTGTGAAAAAAGTTTACTTAGAATATTCTTGGGAAATATTTTTAAAAACACTATATTGTGTGTGATTTTACACTATACAGGGCAAAATGGTCCCCCTACGGGGCAATATGAGCCACCATATTAAATCTTATTATTTCAATTTGAAAATCGTTTGCAAGACATAATGTATATTAAGACAATATGTATGAGAGATTAAAGTCAAACTTGAATCATGAAATTGTATGTTTCGCTGACAGTTCAATGGTTCTAAGAGCTTCATTTTTTCAAACAGTGTCGTTCAAATAAGTTTAACCGGTTAAAAATTCTAGTGTTCCTAGATGTTTTATAGAAGTTCTGTTTTATTGAAAATTTATTCTAGAATCTATCGGGCTGATTCTACGAGTGGCGTGAAGTAAGAATTGTCGATCTCGTATAGCGAGGTGACAATTCTTGATTCGTCGTGTAAATCAAATGGAGAGTCACTTCACCTGTTTGACGTTATTAATTTCTTAGCTTAGCTTAGCTTAGACTGACTACACATATCAATGGTTGCTATTCCGTGATTGACCGAAGTCAGTGAAAATGCACAAAGAATCAACTAGAAGTTCAGCTGGGATAGGCCATAATCTTCTTCAGTGTGCATAATTCAGTGCCTCTATTTATACAAGGTCAATAACGGCGCCGGCCACGTCCTTGCAGTCAGGTGGGATTGAGGGAAGGAATGTTAGTGTGTAACCTTTGCTATTTGGAGACCGTGTTTGCCTCTGCATCTCCACAAAGGTTACTGGGAGGGATGTTTGTTAATGGGGAGGATCGTTGGGTCAAAGGATTCACTTTGATAAGCGATTAGACCATGATAAACAATGATTTGTGAGATATATACATGCTTATACGTAAATATAATTGTTCATATAATTTCTATGTAGAGGAAAATTATGCCGACACTTGAGGTGACGAACCATTCAAAGTTTGTTGAACAAATACCTAAATGTAACATTCCTACAGCTGTCAGTACGAAAGCATGTGTTATTATATTTTACTCATTTGAAAAGAAACAAAAGACTCAATTGGTTGGGACATCATAGAACACTCTTATTCTTATGCCGACACTTACAGTGGCGAACCATCCAAAGTTTGTTGAATAAAGTGGACCTTTCGCAAGTCTACACTTGTAGTGTCGAACCATTCAAAGTTTTTTTAATTACAAAAATAAAGGTATATAAGGGGTGTTCTGAAAAAAAAAAAAATGTTAAACATAAATAAATCATGAATCAGAGTTTGTGTCGACACTCACAGTGACGAACCATCCATAGTTTGTTGAAAAATCATATTTACATCCCACCATTGTAACGATTAAATGTGCAGTCATACATATTTTATAGATTAGAAATAGTAGCATGAAACGAGCTCACCAATTGATCCGTTATCCTTGACTGAGCGGCCACAATCCATTTTCAGCTTCACTCGTTTGCTCGGCTAGCACCCAGAAAAAAAAAAAAAAAAAAAAAAAAAAAAAAAAAAAAAAAAAAAAAAAAAAAAAAAGGCGCGCGACTCGAAAAAAAAACACGGACGACAGCTCGGGCTTTCTTGACGCACTGCCCAGGAGCAAGCGTCAAGGTCGTCGAAAGATCAAAAAGAACGAACCGATCGCGGCACTTTTTAACTTACTCCAACCGAACTCCCCGATCACGCCACTTTTTCACTTACGAGACCGACGCGCGACATGTTTGATCCTGCCCTCGTCGCTCGCTCCGGCAAAAGCAAGCGTCAAGGTCGAAAGATCAAACAGAACTAACCGATCGCGGCACTTTTTCACTTACTCCAACCGAACTCCCCGATCACGCCACTTTTTCACTTACTAGACCGACGCGCGACATGTTTGATCCTGCCCTCGTCGCTCGCTCCGGCAAAAGCAAGCATCAAGGTCGAAAGATCAAACAGAACTAACCGATCGCGGCACTTTTTCACTCACTCCAACCGAACTTCCCGATCACGCCACTTTTTCACTTACGAGACCGACGCGCGACATGTTTGATCCTGCCCTCGTCGCTCGCTCCGGCAAAAGCAAGCGTCAAGGTCGAAAGATCAAACAGAACTCCCTGTTTGACGTTATTAATTTCTGTTGACTTTCTAATACTAGCATCTCTTGCCATTCGCCTAATGTCAAATTTCAAAAATGTATGCAACCATGAAAATGATTTTAAAATTAAAGCAGAATGGCACTTTTTCCCAACCTCACATGGAAAAGGTCCTTGTGATGGTATCGGTGGCAACATTAAGCGAATGGCTATATCTTTTTTTCAGATGTTTTAGAAAATTTGCAATTGCTTTGATAAAAAAAATCTTTGTTTTTCCAATGCTTCGATATGTCAGCGATTAAAGCTTATGAAATTACCTTCTTAAAAATATATTTTTGAAAGTTTTCCACTAATTGGAACATAGTTATAAGGAAAAGGCTTATATGGTCATTTTCCACAAAATTGGCCATAAGTCAAAAACGAAAAAAAGTACATTTCAAAAATTTCAGCGATTAAAGCTTATGAAATTACCTTCTCAAAAATATATTTTTGAAAGTTTTCCACTAATTGGAACATAGTTTTTTCCGGCTTTTCTTTACGAATTTTCTCAACGGTGGAAAATATTGTGGAAAACTGTTTCCAATTAATATTTTTATTCATTTCATAAAAAACTTTGTTTCTACGATGCTTCTTTCTTGAGTTATGATTTTTCAAAGAAAAGCCTCAAAATGGCACATTTGCACATTTTTTACAAAATAAGCCATAACTCAAAAACGAAAAAAAAGTACATTTTAAAAATTTCAGCGATTAAAGCTTATGAAATTATCTTCTCAAAAATATTTTTTTGAAAATTTTCTACGAGTTGGAGCATAGTTTTTCCGGCTTTTCTTTACGAACTTTCTCTACGGTGGAAAACTTTTTCCAGTTAATATTTTTTTTTATTCCTGAGAAAATTTGCTTTCATTTTCATAAAAAAACTTTGTTTCTATGATGCTTCGTTCTTGAGTTATGATTTTTCGAAGTAAGTAGTGTCAGGGGAAAACAAAAAAATTCCAACTGAGTTTTCCGGAAAAATAGGCGACCCTGAATTTTTCTCATTTTTTTTTTAATTCATATATTGATGAGCCCTGCCTGTGGCAAAAGTTTCATGAAAATCTGAGACCTTTCGGCCCAAACCCGTACGGAAATAAAAAAAATCCCCAGATGTACAACTTAAATACACTCCCGTGCATAAGTTTGGGTTCACCCCCTAAAATAATTATCGCAATCTATCCATAATTAGCTAATATCCTACGAATCCATAAAGTCAAAGAATGTGAAAAAATGTCGAAAGAAACCCCGTTTGACGGTACCTGTATGTTAGAATAAAACATCATAAATACACAATAAATTATTATCATAAATAATTTTCGATTTCTTTAAAATTTTCCTAAATGCGCGGAATCAGGATTTTAGCAGCGCTGAATCACGGCAGTACACATTCATTAACGTTCAAGGATCCGTCATCGTTATCATCGAAACTTCCAGAGCAGTTTATCTTTTCAAAACTAAAAATTTGATTCGATGAAAAAGTGTTCACTGTTTTTCGGTTGAAGTATAGAATACACAGGGCTGGTAGCAAGAAGTGATACCGAAAAAAGTTATTTTAGTGACCAGATTTGAGAAATAAGTGACTAAAAAGTGACTTTTGATCCTCGGAAAAGTGACTAAAAGTGACTTGAAAATGAGACCGTAATCGGTTTTATTTCAATTACTTATATTATACTGTTTTACGATCAATATCCCATATGATAGTGAATATTCCATATGATCTAGTGCAGGTAGCAGGTCTAGTTGAGTATTATATTTGGAATATTTTATTGTACTCCCAAAATTTCAAGATATTGCCTATTTTTTTTAAAACAGAAAAATTAACCTTTACATTAATAATCCTCTATTTAGAAGGCTTTCAATCTTTTCAAAAGATCACCCAAGTATTTTATGTTGTAAATGTATGTAAGAATTTGTAACATTTGTGAAATTAAAATTTTTGCCATTTCACATTTCCATCCAAACTCCTAAAATATGTCACCTTGAAGGCCGCTAAAAATGGAATCCATTATAAACTGTGTAGATCCCAAAACTTTTCAATGACTTCAAGTCGATAAGAATTCAAGATTCAGCCTATAAAAATTATAAGTGTATAGATGAAGTTCCGTCAAATATAATATTCACAGAAGAGTACTTTCTATTTAGCTTTATTAGATTCTACTTTAACGCTTAAAATTTTGTGTAACTAGATCTAGATTACGGAAAATGTAATGGGGTGCGGAGCTACTTGGACACTTTCATGAATAAGAGAGAACAAATGAATGACATAAGCCTGAGTGTCATTGAAATGTTCCATCAGTATGTTGAATGGGAGGTACAGTGCTGTTCTGAATAATAGCAGCGCATGTCGATTTTCATACAAAATGCTCAACTTTGACATGCTGTAGTTTTGTTCCCTCTCAAGCAAACGAGTTGAAATTTTCTCCACAGAACTACAAATATGATCAATTTTGTAACTACAAAATTTCAGTTTTTTCTGAGTCCCTGCCGAAAAGTGAGACACTAGGTGAAATTTTTCGAAAAAATAGCAGTTTTTCATTTTAAAATTTTTTCTTCTACAAATATTTTAAACATTTTTGGGTTAGATGTAGGTTTGATAAGTAGGAGGAGATTGTTCCAATGGTAAGTGATATACAATTTAAAACTTTAATGTCAAGCCGGAATTCAAATTTTTAAAACTGCTATTTTTTCGAACAATTTCACCTAGTATCTCACTTTCCGGCAGGGGCTTAGAAAATTTTGAAATTTTGTGTTTACAAAATTGGGCATATATGTAGTTCTGTGGAGAAAATTTCAACTCGATTGCTTGAGAGGGAACAAAACTACAGCATGTCAAAGTTGAGCATTTTGTATGAAAATCGACATGCGCTGCTATTATTGGAACGTCGAAAAACACGAGGTCTTTTTTACGTTGTTTTTTAAATTACGCGATACGTCGACCGACGCAAAAAACCCTTAGTGTAAACTCTTGCTAAGATCTATCTGGTCATATTTAAAGGTTTGGATTGCAAATAAAGTCTATTCTAAGAAGTATGATAAGTTTTTGCTGTCAAAACGAACAATAAATAATTATTCTTTAATTTGCGCTTCAGTGTTAAAAACCTATATTATAGATTTTGTAAAATCTAAAAGAGCTAATGTGCTTTGTATCAGGATGGTTTGGTTAATAAAACGAATTTCTAAGACAAAGAGAATAATGAGGATATATATTTTAAAACGTAGTGTTCGGCAATAGAAGATAAACATCTAATTATCCACCACAAGATATGAAACAAATTGATAAAAGATTTTTTTAAAAATAATACTAAATATTTAAACCTTTAGTTTTATAAAAATGAACTTACACTCTATGAAAGATAACATTTTGTCCAAGCTTTTTTTCACAAGCAAACCATGAACCAATATTTTGATACTGACATGAATTTGTTCTGGTGATGATCTAACTTGACATGTAGCCAAAATTTTAATAAGCCGATTTATAATTTCTCCAGAAAGTTTTGCTAAAAGTAGTTGAAAAAAGTGACTTTTTGACGAAAAAAGTGACTTTAGTTGAAAGTGTTTCAAAAAAGAGACTTTGAAGTGACTGGCTTAAAAAAAGTGACCAAGTCACTAAAAAGTGACTCGCTACCAGCCTTGTCAGAATACAGTGAACACATTTTCGTGTAAATTCTCTTGATTTTGAACGAAAAAAAATGCTTTTGAAAATTTCGAAATCAATAACGCATCCTGTCCCTTTAAACACATATTGTTTTCGTTTCATCGTAACATTTCTAAAGATACCCCATTCTACGGTACTTTCTTCGCTCAGTAACATGAAAGAACAAAGAAACGAGAACGACACATGTCGAAAACGTCTAACCTTACTAGATGACTTTCAGATTCAAGTATTAAAAATTAATGAACCGCAAAGGTAATGCGCATCTTTCGCACATTACGGCATTCCACATTTTTTTGCAACTTGCTGACTGTCTATTCCTCCCAGAAATACCATTCATGCATTACCATAGCGTTGCGTTACATGATGAAGCAGAAAAGCATACAAGGAATAAAGAGTCCTACCCGTCTAAGCAGCGCGAAAAAGTTTATTCACCGTAAATAAATAAGCAGACAACGACAGCCTACACTTTAACACTGATTGACGTTTGATCAGCAAGAATTACGGACATTTGTATTAATAGACGCTACGTTGAATTGTTGAAGCAATTTATTTTGTTCTCCATAAATCCATTAATTCATTACACATATGTTTTTTTTTATTAGAACATGTACATAGAACATTTTATAAGTTAACGATACTTTTGCTCGAAATGAGCCAATTTTGTACATTTTTGCTTTTCAATTTACATTTGTATTCCAAAGTCATGACTTGAAATAAGTCTAAGGAGGAAATTTCGCGCCGAAAATGTTGTGGTTCTCTGCCTCTAGTGTCACCTTACCTAAATAAATGCTCTTACGATTACTATTTTCTACTTTACGCATATATTAAACATGCCCCTTTACAATATCAAGTTTATCGTTTAAATGTGTTTTTTTATGCATAGATAAATATTACATTAAAGCCAAATCATTTCCGAAGTGTGTTTCGAGGCAAAGCAAAAACTACATACATGAGCGGTGAATTATAATATAAAAGTTACGAATAGCAAAGATTGCAAATCTACAAGGGACATGAGAACTTGTCCCTGTCACAGTCAACAGAAGTGATAACAAAGTTCTACAATAAATCTAAGGTTTGAATTGTTAAACTACAGACAACCTTACGATTATGTTTCCTTCTACGTTCACATTACGCTTGCTTATTCGATATCTTGTGTAGTTTGTAATGCATAATATACGAGCTTGCTGATTATTAAATAATTTAATAATTTGCAAGTGTTACTACTTCTAAACACAAGAGTAGATTAGAGCAATTATGTTTATGTTTAGCGTTTGCACATACTATGAACATGAAAGCGATTTATAGAGCGTTGTTTTTTGAAGGAATCTTTGCCAGAATGGTCACAAATATATTTTACGCTTTCTCTCTATCGGAATCTCAAAACATTAGATTTACCATATTCGGCCAAAATTAAACTACATCCATGTCACCTTCCATGCCAGGTGGCGGAGGTTCATTTGAGTCCCACTTGGGTTTCTTTGATGACGGAGCGGAACCGTCACTGTCCAGTTCAATGGCTGACGGAGTTGGTTTACTTGGTTGAAGGTAGCTATCGTCGGGAACCATTCGGAGGAGCTCCTCTTCGGTTAACTTTGCCAATCTACTGGTGCCGCTACTATTGCCGGTTCCAACTGCTGAAGGTTTCCTAGGCATTGATGACGATTCTGCAATGCCACTTTTACCTGTACCATAGCCATAGCCAGATTTGTAGCTGGAATAAACTGCTGTCGGCACGTATTCATCTTCGTCGTCTTCAACTGACGTAGCGTTTTTAGTCGTTTCCTTAGCTGAACCACCTTTCAAAATATCACCAACTGATGACGGTGTAGTTTTTATACTGGCCAAAATTTCCGACAAATTGGATGGAATAGCAATATCCGTAATAAGCGAAGGATCCAGCGTTGATTTGATCTCATCTTCTTTCAGTTCCGCCTTATTTATTATTCCTACAATCTCATTCTTTTCCTCTGCTATTTTACGATTGATTTCCTCCATTTCCCGCCTGATTCGTTCCGACTCGCTGTCCAAAGTGGGAGTTTTCGTTTCAACAATTGCTGTAACATCGGCAAAGTGATCACTATCATCACTGACACCACCAGGGGAATATGGCTCATCGTCATCATCATCGATCACTACCGCTGCGATGGGTTCCTTCATTGCGGTTGCTGTAAATTGAAGAGCCATATAAGTTTACAAGTTATGAGTTTGAGTGGCATAAACAGGGCTGGTAGCGGCCATCAGACTGTAGAATAATAGTGACTTGAGCGATTAACACAACAAAATAGTAATCAAAATAGTGACTTTGGAGCGACTTCATAATTACAAACACTAGCCCAAAATATACAGTCAGTGATATAAGTTGGAAACCAAATGCTGTTTTTCCATACAAAATGCCCAAATTTGAGGTGCTGTATCTCAATAAAAATAGCTTTTGCTTTTTTTTTTAAATTTTGGTTGTGAAGGAATTATTACATTCTAGTTATTTTACATAGAGTTTGTGAGGGATGTTCAAAGACAAAAGTAAGTAACCGAGAGACTTTTTAATTTAATACGAAAACGGTAACTCGTGGAAAGTTGGAGTGTTCTGCAAATTTGTGTGATTTCTGAAATTCAACAACTTTGTGGAACAGACCAACAACCCACAACTTACCGTTTTAGAATTAAATTACAAAGTCTCTCGGTTACTTACTTTTGTATTTGAACAACCCTCTAAAGCTCTATGTAAAATGACTGCAATGTAATAATTCACAGGCAAAACTTCAAGTTATTTGTAGTTCGTCATCCAAATTTCAGCCAATTCGGTCTACCAGAAGATGAGATACAGCACCCCAAACTTGAGCATTTTGTATGGAACAACAGCATTTGGTTACTAACTTATGTCACTGACTGTATGTTTAGAAACCAAAACATGGTCCTTATCATCAAGAATGTTACCAAATCGACGTAAAATTTAAAATAAAATAAACTTTAGTTATTCGAAATGTTTTTGGCAGTAAATTGCTTTAATTTAATTTGCAATTATATCACTGAAGTACAATACCCTAAGGCAAACGGACTACCGAAATACATAGGAATCCCTTATGAAAATTCGCCACAAGAAATAGGGTTGAAATTCATAGATTTGCCTAGTGAAACCAAAATTTGAAAACAAAAAACGTTTCCGCGGCAATCTGGAGTCGAACCAAGAACCATGCGATCGATAGGCCCAAGCGTATACAACGCGTCTATCGACGTTCGTATTGCAATAATTGTTCCACCTTAAATAAGCGACAATGTGTGAATTTCTATATTCCAGTTCGCTGCGTGTACAGTAAAGTGCCTTAATTCAGCGCACCTCAGACCCTAATTTCGCACATTTTAGAATATTTCTAACAAGTTGGAAATAATTGTTAAAAATGATTTTCAGTACAAGTGTGATGTATTACCATCACATACAGATAACAAGTTGGGAAAATTTTGAAATTTTCATAAATTTCGACAATTTAATCCAAAAAATTCGCGGAATTTTACGATGCGCTGAATTAGGGCATATAACGGTAGATGGCGAAAGAGATTCGCGTTAAGGACCTATCTGACAAATTAATAACTGATATCCAAATACCCAATGAAATTCTCATGAGCAATTTTTGATTCTAATAAACCATTTTATGAGACGTTCGAATGACGTTTTCTGGCGGTCCGCTTATTGTTGTTGTTCAAAAAACTAGCATGATATCTGAATGGCGGTGGTCACATTTTTGTTGGCGATGACGTCCCCATCTCTTTCAGCGCATGTTTCTACCCGGTTTACATGTATTACAGGTAACGTAGACGAAAAATATCTTCTCTGCCTACTGATTTAAATTTTACATGCGCAAATTAAAAAACTTTGTTGCATTGCCGCCAAAGCTAGTAAACAAATGGAAACCATATGATTCGAAACGTCTCATAAAATGGCTTATTGGAGAAAACATACACAAACCTTGTCACTATAATTCACATTTCATGAACCTAGTTTTAAAACCACAATGAATACTACACGTCTCTCCTACAATTTCCCTTGTTATTTCGATCTCAAATAATCGTATAAGGTTTCGCCTAAAACGTACTGGAGAATGTCAGTTTCAGTCAGATTCGTCCATTACATTGATAAACAAAAACACAGCCGTCTTCTACAAATATGCGTATTTTGAATAGTTGATTTATCGGTAGGTGAAAAGTTTAAGAGCAGTGAATAGACAATCAAGCTACAATTTCTTCGTTATATTTTGTTGAATTGTGTATAATTTGTCAGTATCGCCCAAAAACGCGAATCTCTCTTGATATGAAACATCATCAAGAGACCCCTAACCCCTTCAGCACAACGATGTATGACAATCACGCTGCCATATGTTGAGCGAAGTGATCTAACTCGTCCTTAAAGGGTTGAAAAGATCTCGCAAATTTTGTACGGGTCTTTTCACTTTAGAGGTGAAACGTTTCACCGCGGTAAAAAAGCTACATGATCAGTATTCACCTTACTAAGTGATGCGATTCAAGTAGATTCAATTTAAAAAGTTATCTATCATGCGTAGACATTTTTAATGTCGAACTATTTAAGGTTTATTTTTACTAAATGGCGACAAACGAATATAAATAAAATAGGTAAGTGTATCTCTCTCATTTTTTGAGACAAGGAAAAGAAGGGATTAAGCCGACGCTTATAGTGACGAACCAACCATTTATCAACGTGTTTTTAGAAATCTGCCATAAAATTCCATTAACAACGAAATTTTGGATTACCGACTGGTGAGATCGTTTGACGCATTTTTATATCATGGCAATGTTGTATTTATTCAATTGTTGCACCGTATCCGACCGAGTCACGATATATTTTTTTTTATTTATTATCAATTCAACTGATTTAGATGCGGTTTTCACTAAATGTAATCCAAAAGCTTCTAGTTTCATATGCTTGCATAAGTGGACCAATTTATTTCCGATGGCCGGAGTTATTTCGGTGTTCTGATGGGTCAGGTCGGGTAAAAAATTGATCAACTTCTATCGCCGCGAGATTAGCAGCGGTTTGAATCATAAAAGCAGTAAAATCTAACAGCCTGTCGAGACCCGCTCGATGTCGATACGATAAGACGAGAAGATGAAATGAATAGCCAAATCCGATAAAAGGATCACATGTACATAACGCAATTGCATCATCCGTCTAGGAACGAATATAGTTATTTAGGACTGCGTTCGAGATAAGAAAACACGCCCACGCGTTAGACGAATGCGCATAAGAAAGCATACACGGGAAAAAATTCTGTGGTAAAAATTACTATTTTAGCTGACTACGCCCATTCTTGAAACTACCATGGAATTTCAGACCAATTTACTATGTTTACTGTACATCCCACCACATTACTGATACATTTGACAGAAATAATTTACAACAATCTGATTTTGACTACAGACATGGTAAAATCAAGCGCATTTCTGGTCTGCTGAAAATTGCCGGTGCGAGCGCTTAAGTTAACCCCCTAAAATGGTAGTTTTTACCGCACAATTTTTTTGCGTGTAGGTTAAGACTGTATGCACGCAGAGAATTAACAGCTATTCAAAATTATAAATTTTTGTGTTGTTTTCAATAAACATTTTTAATTTGTTGCAATTCAAAAACGCGTTGGAACAACAATGTTTTTTATCATAATAACTCAAAAATATTGTTGAATTTAGTGGGAACAATCCTGACTAGAAATTTTTTGAAACAACAAAAGAAAATCATTAAGTCAAATGAAAGTTTTATTTGTTTCAATTTCCTTCATTGTTGGTTCAACTAATCATGCGTATAGCATAAAAACTGTCCCGCCATTTTGGTTTTCATTTGAAACGGCAAGAAGGTGGAAATATTCATTCGGTGCGTTGTACAAACTTAAAGTGAAAAACTTGCAAAAAACTGAAGTGTAAGGAGTTCAGGCCATCGCTTTTTCATTACTGTTTCAGAGTATCCATACACCATATCCGAAACCAT
This sequence comes from Aedes aegypti, assembly GCF_002204515.2. Classification (NCBI taxonomy): domain Eukaryota; kingdom Metazoa; phylum Arthropoda; class Insecta; order Diptera; family Culicidae; genus Aedes; species Aedes aegypti. The sequence continues at coordinate 149,887,055 of NC_035108.1, forward strand.
ATCCAAAACTACCACAAACAGTAAAAATTATACTTAACTACTGTGGTTTAAACTCACGAAACATAGTTTCTTTAGTAATCCAAAGTAGTTTTGAACACACTTTTTACTTTTCTCTCTTGCTGGGAGTGAAAGGATGGTGTATCAGCAAATTTGGCCATAAATGGGTAAATCACTAAAGGTACCTAATGTCAGAGAACGGTGGAATATAATTATTTTTTTAAAGATATACCCTTAGTAGAATAGTAAAGGATACAAACGTACAATTCGTTCATAAAAAATAGGATTTTTGTTATGCGAAAAATAATGTTAAACTTTGACGAACAGCTTTTCTTAGGAGTTTTTGGAAAAACTGTTTAGCTCTTCATCCAAAAGCATACTTTAAAATCTTATATTTTCATAACATCGTAGTTGAACGATACACAGAAAACCGATTACGATTTTATCAATAAATAAAAAAGATATAGCATAGACAAAGTTTCCACTTTATAAAATGAACAGTCCTTAAAAGGGATATGGAAATTTCCCCTCAACATAATTTTAGTTTTACACAATTATACATTATGTAACTCGTCGAGTAAGATGTAATTATAAATCCAGCAGCCAAGTGAAAATTTCTCTCCTTTACTGGAGAAAAAAGTAGCTTAAAATTATGGGTGAAATTATGAAAAAATCCACGTGCTCGGCTGAGATTTGAACCCAGGACTCTTGTATGCTAGACAAGCGCTTTACCAACTAAGCTACCGAGCAACTTGGTGACCCAATAACTGAGTTGGTTACAAGTTTTAGAATTCAAATCCACACAGATCACGCAGATCCCTTTCATCTGGACTCAGTTATTGCGTTACCAAGTGGCGCGGTAGCTTAGTTGGTAAAGCGCTCGTCTAGCATACAAGAGTCCTGGGTTCAAATCCCATCCCTAAATATTTTGGGTTGAAATTTCAAATATGTTTAAGACTTTTTTATTGAAAAACTTTTGTTCAATTTCAATCAATAGGAAGGTAAGAGATATCCTTCCGAAATTCGACGTTTATTACTCCAGAAATTTCACTGAACTCAACAGGACTTTCAGGCAGGCTTGATAATGCTGCTCAACATCATTAGAGTTCGGTGAAATACAACAGAGCAAACAACAGAGTAAAATTCCATCAAAAAAGGATGCTCTCACAACTCCCCGAGGACTGTTTGTTTGGGCGACAGACTCAAGAATTCTTTTGAAGCGTGAGCAAAGGTGAGCATCGCAACAAGAGAGAAAGAGTACCTGAAAAAATCCTCAATTTTGTTGCACTCTCGCCTGAGTCGCTTGAGGATCTGTGTTAAAAATTTTGAGTTGTTTTTTCTCCTCAGAAAAACAAAAAAATCGCTTCCTCTTTGCCTCGCAGAGGAGTTTCTATCAAGCCTGCTTTCAGGAATTGGTCCTGGTTTCCTGGCAAACCTCTTTCAAATACGCTTTCGCCAGTAAATTCAGCCGTCATAAAAATTTCAATTTTTTTTCTGAACCATTATCACAAATTTCTTCCAGAACACAACAAATTAATTTCAGACACTCTGTAGGCAATGTCCGCACAATATTGACAAGAATTCATGTTTTCGAAAAAATGTTTGTTTTAGAACAACAACCAAATCTGTATATATAAAACATTACAGTTCTACTACTAGAGTTTAAAGGCAGATCCCGATGATCATTGCTTTATCATCAGATCACGGAAACAGTGACTTTATACTTTTTTTTTCAAATAAGTGACATTGGTTACTTTATAGTGTACCAGGTCAGAAATAGTGATTGAGTGACTATTAAGTGACTCGCTACCAGCCCTGCATAAAATATTACCTTTGGCTACAACTGGCGCCTTAATGATGTCCATGTCCACTTCTCCGTGATCCGAAGATTCCGACAAGGTTCGTGACAGTTTTAATTCGGATTTTGTGGCAACCGTAGCAACGGATGCAGACGAAGTTGATGCCACCGGTGATCGAGGACTTCCGGAGGGTGAACTACTCGTCGTTCCGGATTCTGGAGTCAGAACTTTCTTATTCACTGTCGCATATTTCGTTATGACCTGCTGCATCAGTGCAAAAGACGCCGAAACAGCCGTAGAACTACTGCTAGTTGTTCCCTTGGTTTGTCGTCGAGGTGTCTAGAAACAAAATAATCGAGGTCAATAAATTAGGAGAAAAATTATGCTGTTATTGCTGGCCTACCTTGGCGGCAATTGACTTCCCACCAGAAGATGCAGTTCCGCTGTTAGATCTTATGATTTGTACAATGATGCCTAGCAGAAGATTCGGTTTTTTGTCACCTTCGATGATGCCAACGCCTCGCAGAGGTTTCAAAATCATGTGAATCATTTTTTCCGCTGGCAACGGGCAAATATAAAAGTCCTTGATGGCAGAGGGGAATTTTTCAAACACGCCAAATTTCCCACGATTTAATAGATTAGTATAGAGCTCTTCGTAAGCGACGGTGTCGTTAGATTGGAATCTGACTAAACAAATTTTATAGTTATCTTGCCTCTTAAGCTGTCCAATGTAGTTCCACACCATTTCTGGTCTTATCGTACCAACAATCTCCAAATCTTCGGGGATTTTATTCGAAACCTCTTCCACATCTCCACTTACTGACCGGATAGACATTTCCACCGAAGCGACATCGATCATATGTACATTTCCTGTCCAGTGAACAAATAGGCCCTTCTCAACGTTTCCATCCGTGTCTGATGAAGGAAAGTCGTTGACTGGAGACTCGTTGTCAAAGCTGGTGGAATGTGGAGGCGTGGGAATTGTTACCGTACTGGTCGGTTCTTGATCTTGCTCAGCTGGTACAACAGGTGCAACTTCAGGTTCAGCTTTGCTACTTTTTTCGGAAGCATCAACCTGTTTGCTACCACTGCCTCCAGCAGAAGATAAAATTTGATCGATCAAATTAAAACTTTCTGGTTTGTTGTCCACTTTCTTGAGCTGCTTGTCCTTTTCAGAGGAAACACTTGAAGAGGCTTCCTCTTTCGTCTTTTCACTAACGGATTTTTCTCTAGAATCTCTCGAATCGTGCTTTTTATGGTGATGATGATGATGCTCAGATTTGTGGTCGGGCTTGTGATGCGCCGACTTGTGTTCAGATTTATGATCAGACTTGTGGTGTTCAGACCTATGGTCGCGATGATGCCTCTCACGATCTCGATCCCGATCGCGAGATCTACTCCGGCGTTCGTGACTTCGGCTGCGGCGTCTCTTATGCTTTGAACGGCTCCTCGATCGATCCTTGCTTCTGTCGCGACTTCTGCTTCTACTCCGGCTTCGCCGAGACTCCTTCTTTTTGGCGGAGGAAGTTGAAGACGATCCAGTGCCACTGCCGGTGGCAGTTGTATTCGTTCCGGACACGGTCGAACTAGTTATAGAGCCAGTTCCATAAAGCCCACTTGAATACTTTCCGTGGAAATCGTAATCTTTGCGATAGTTGTCTATCGATGGCGAAAGTGTGCTATCCACCTCACTTGTACTGCTAACAGTAGAATTGTTCAGCACGGCTACCACATCCTCAACGGCAGTGGTTGGATCGAGCTGCAACCGGTCGTCACGTTTGCCTTCGATGACTTCTTCTCCTTTGTGGGTTTTGAGGACATAATTCTTTGCACATGCCAGTAAATCCAGTTCCGATTTTTTGATCATCTCCAACTGATGTTTGTTCTCGTTCTCTCGCCATTGAGCCAGTTCCTGACTAGCCAATTCTTCCGGAGTCATGCGTGCCTGTTGTTCAAGAGAATAAAACAAAACGAAACAGAACATGTAGAATAAGTGCCTTGATCAGATTTGTAAACTTTTGGTGGTCTAAGAAATAGGATTTGTAAGGTTTTGTTCACGACTAGCACATACAAGCTCTCTTTAATAGCAAAGAACTTGAAACTTTTATCCAAAGCCGACGAAGATGAAGCTCTACAATACGCCTGGCAATGCTGAAGATGACTTGGAGCAAATTGCTTTTTAGCATGTTTTTTTTTCATGCATGTAAATAAAACATACATGTATCACTTACCAACTGCTTCGCCCCGATTCGCTTCTCGCAAATCTTCTGGAACAGCGATAGATTTTTGGGATCTTTGATGTTGAACACTAGTGTCCGATACTTCGCACGGTACTTTGTGCCGGTGTCCTTGTTGAAGAATTGGAACATTTCCTCTTCGACTTCCTCTACAAATTTCTCGATTTCCTGCTCAGTAAGCCGCACAACGTCCTTCTCGGTTATTTCCGACGATCGTTGGAGGAGATGTTTCTAAAAAGGAATGGAGACGTTAATTTACCTCTCATCATGGCATTTAAATTCAAATATTCTACCTTCAGAGTTTTCTTGGCGGTCTCTCGAATGTTTTCTCCGACAGGGACAGTCGGTTGTTTCACTGACGCCTTCGCTTCAGGAGTCTTACGTTGGTTCTTACCACCATGCTCACTGCCACTCGAAGAGTTTGGCGTACTGCTTGCAGACGGTTTCGGAGTCGATGCCACTGTCGGTTTGATGCTAGAGGCCAATTGAGCAGCCTTTGCAACGGGAGTTCCAGCGACTACTCTTGAAAATGTTCTCACATGTGGTTTCGGAGGTTGTTGCGGCTGTTGCTGCTTCGGCTGACTTGTAGGGGAGGCTATTGTTAGCTTTTTTTGGTCCGTTATCTTCAGCTGTGATTGTACTTTTCCAGCTGAACTATGCCCAGTGCCCGGGGAAAGAGTGGCAGCTTTCTTCTGCGCTTCTTTTACTAACTGCTGCTTACGTACTTCTGCTTGTTTGGCAAGAATTATGGCTTCTTGGGGACTCCCCGGTGTAACGACCAGAAACGTTGGATTTTTCAACAGCCACTCCTTGAGATTCTCCGTAGCTGGAATGTTTTTACAACGGCCAGTTTTACGTTCTATAACGTACAACTGAAAAGAGATAGAATACAGATTCCGTTAAGTTAACCACGAATTATCTAGAAGTCTACATTAACATGATTCCACTTACCGGTCGTTTAGGTACATTTGTCGGGTCCTGTTTGCGTTCAACTTCCGTAGTTGATCGATCTCTCTGCTTTTCTTTGGTAGTAGATCCGCCAATGCTCTGAGTAGGTGATGAAGCGGTAGAGGATAGGGGCGTTGTTGTGGCTACTGAACTGTTTGCCATGCCGGCATGTTTCCGGATGCACTCATCGCTACAGTAAACGGAGCTTATCCTCGACTCACTGCCGCAAACGACGCATCCCGACATGGAAACCGCAACTACTTTTGGCGTAGTTTGGCCAGCTGCCGTTGCCAGTACTGCACTGATGCTCGTAGTACTACTGCTCGACACCAAAAATTCTGTCATCTTTGGTTGCTATAAAGTGAAAGTGAGAGAAACCGTTGGAAGGACATAAAATAACGGAGTTTAAAGAAAATAAATTTTGGTGGCGAATGTTAACTTAAAAAGGTCAATTGGTTCAACACCGTTTTCCAAATAAGAGGAATAACCATTTATTGTTACACATTATTACATAGGTAATTAATAGGTACTAGTTCGAAACATTCAAGTTTTAATTTACAATATTCGATTCTTTCTCTTCGCAAATTTAGAGTAAGGTTTCATCTTAAACGAAGGAACTAATTTTTCCTGAAAGCAATACAAATGTACGGGAGTTGTGGGACAAATTAACATAATTGGGAGCCGGACAGGAGAACAATAATAAAAAAGGATATTAATCCCATTGTGTCCATAAACCTTGCACACGCATAGAAGCATACACACAATAAAGGCGTCATAAAACAGAATGTGGCGAACGAAATCAGATAATTTTCGTAATTAGTGCAATCACGTCGTACAGCATCTCTTACCTGTTTTTCCTGCTTCTTCTTGGAGCAGTTGGGGCAACTCCATTCGACGCCATCCTCCTCCATCTGCTGACCCATGGCTTTGGTGATGTTGACGCATTTGCCATGGAACCATTCTTCGCATGTGTCACAGCAAATCATGAAACGGTTATTATGAGGCTGCTTACAAATGCACCACAGTCTGCGAAAAGAAGACACACAATAGTCGAAATAGTTTTAGTTTATTTATCGTGACCGTGCCAAATTCTGTGCACTTTTACTAAAACCCATCAAAAACTAGTATGATACTTTGAAATTTATTTTCCTAATTTGGGGGCCCGGAAACCATGCACCATGTGGTTTTCAATAAAATTGATTTTAAAATTTTTGCTTTATGTGGTTTTGGCTAGTGATCCTATATAGAGAGATACGCGGAAGTAAAATGGAAATATTTGGCAACAGACCAGCAGTGCTGATTTTGCTCGGCGTCGAGAACAATATTGTAACACGGACATGACTTCCTCATCGCTAAAAATATTATTTTGTTTCGTTATAGATCTTTGAGCTACACATTCAAACTAATAAACAGCCCAAAAAATTAACAACTAAAAATCGCATTGAAAAAAATTTAATAAAGAAAAATATTTCATTTATTTTGCTTCATGCAAAATTATTTTTACCGAAATAATTTCAAGTGGATAACATTACTCCTCAAGAAAAGTTCAAAACAAACATAACGCATGTTCGTTTGGCTCACACTTTGACAGCTCTCGCTGCTCGATTGGCTCACACTTTGACAGAAATGTCAGCTTCCGCGAATCTCTCTTATAAAGGATTTCTAGTTTTGGCTTTCTGTGATTCCGCCTTTTGTGATTCGTCTTTTTGTGATTCGGCCTTTTGTGGTAGACCCAATGATTTTGATTATCGAGAGTTATGCCTGATTCGCTGCTGAAAAGTAATCTATTGGCCTATCTTGACACATGGGGAATTCCTGCAATGAATCGATAAAACGCATTTTTCTGATCGCAGTACGCAGTTGAGAAGAAATGTCCGTTCAAACGGGAGTCGCTGTAGAAAATTTCTGCAAGGAATCGGCAAAAATTTCCTTTAGCGATTTCTGTTCAGCAGCAAATAAGGCTTTACGCTTAATGGGATTCAGTAACAGTAACTATCATAAACAGAGCTGTTAGATGTCAATTATATCACGTGACTTTGACAATTGAATATTGGAAACATCAGCCTTCCCCGTGGAAAAAGTCATCGGAAAATGTTTTTCCTGGTGACTTTTTCCAAATTACTATCGGTTGGCAAAATTTGCTGATGCGATAAATCGCTTGGGAAGGTGCTATAAGGCCCAGATAGCCGTAGCGGTAAACGCGCAGCTATTCAGCATGACCATGCTGAGGGTCGTGGGTTCGAATCCCGCTGGTCGAGGATCTTTTCGTAAAGGAAATTTTCTCGATTCCCAGGGCATAGAGTATCTTCGTACCTGCCACACGATATACGCATGCAAAAATGGTCATTGGCACAGTAAGCTCTCCGTTAATAACTGTGGAAGTGCTCATAAGAACACTAAGCTGAGAAGCAGGCTCTGTCCCAGTTGGGACGTAACGCCAGAAAGAAGAAGAAGAAGGTGCTATAAGCATTTTAAGTTTTCAAAAATGTTGACATTTAATAGCACTGCATGAACTGTATTCTAGATACAATTCACTTTGATCAGTAAGCTTTTATGTTAAAGACTTGACATATTCCACTAGAGGATGCAAAGTCTTATGAAGAAACAAAAAATATGTAGGAGCATCATATATATTATATATATTATATCAGTATAAAATCCCAGAGTTGTCTGTCTATCAGTAACGCTTTGAAATGTTTTATTGAACTCTACGAGATATATTATAGAGCACCACAACAATTCTTCAAAAGAATATTCTGGAATTTTCGATTACATTTTCCACAAAAAAACAACACTGTAACAACATTTGAGGCTGTAATTATTTGAGTTTGGTACCTTATAACAGCCTTTAAGCAACGAGCCTAAATGAGTATTGTACTAGGCCCTAAGGGACGAATGACCATCGGGTTAAAGTCCCCTTCATCAAACAACAACAACTGGCATAAATTCCGGCGCTTTGCAGTCAGTAACATATACGTATGTTGAGGTCGGGTTAAGTCAACAAATTTATAGCCATTGTGAGCTAGTACTTTTTGGCATAACAACTTTCGGACGGTGTCAGACTCAGCTGTTATGTGTTCTCAGAGTACTTTCACAGTTCTAAACAAAGAAATTTCCTAGCTTAAGTTTCCATTTGGCATTCGAACACAGATACAATCAACCTTAGAAAATTCATGGAATGTATTTTTTTTGTATGTTATTCAGTAGGAGCTGCCTGACAGCTTAACTTGTCAAGGCTGAACCCTCGGTCTGGCTATTGCCAAGTTTCCTCTCTACCAGGACCAATACTCAGACTCACTAGGCTATGGTGCGCACATAAACTGTTTTTATTAGTATTGTGACGTGGTAATTTTTTTAAAATACCCATATTCCCTTGCTTCTGAGGAAAGAAAGCATTATGAAAATCAGCAACTCCATCAGAATTTGTTTGAAATAGTAGTGTAGTAGTGTCATTACCAGGGATTGAATCCTGAGAAAATTGAGAGAATCTCTCACGTATCGCTCTCTGTAACTATCATAACATGCTGCACAATATGAGAGACTGTTTGTCGTATACTGCTACAACTTTGATCGGATTGGGGGGATAGTAGTGCATGATAAAACCTGTCTAAACATGCTCCAAGCCTGGGGACACTATTGCTATTGGAACTTCGTGGATTGTTTATCGGGCCAGTAAAGAAAAACACCTACCCCCAACGGTAAACAAGCGAGAAAAATAGATTTTATCATCGCTCTCTCTTTGGGGCTCTCGCTCGCTGCTTCCATTTATCAGACTTGTTACACCTTGCGATACAATGACGATCGTGGACCGCAACAGATGGGATATTTTTCTTTGGTTGCTTTGATCGTGCTTCATACTCAAATGAGAGCGAATTCTGCAATGCCCGGTCATTACTAATACTGTCTAGTCGAAATGATTTTGAATAATTTGTCATTTAAGTGTCCTTTTTAGTCATGCTATTCTGATTACTCCTGTCTTTTACGTAAGATTAGAGTCCAAAATGTCAATTGTCGTCAAGTCTAAACAAAATTAGGCTGTTTAGTAATATTTCTACACACTTAGATTTTATCTCGTTGTTCGGTAAATTTTCTTGCCGGAAACGTACTGTAAATAAATATTTAACTGAGGTTTCGGTATTACAAACAAGATTTACCGACCAACCTTGAATAAATAAAAAAATCAAAACAATATTTCTCATTTTTTACCGAAATCGTCGTTTCATTACCGAAAACAACTGTAAATCATTTAGATTCGCCGTAGACTGTAATTCTTTACCGTACTTCAGTTCTTAGTGCTCAATGCTTCACCGAACAAACGGTAATTTGGAATTTCTGTTGCCGCCATATTTGTTTCGAAGTGCTTGTCAACACGATTTTATTGCATCCGATACTGTCTAATAGGTTTTCTGTTTTTGAGGCCGTGAACACTGTTTTTGAGAAAGACTACAGCAGCAGGGAATCAGCGTCTGGTATTTCTTTTCCGTACTGCGGCGCTAATCAACAACATCGTATTGCATCCGGTACTGTTTAATATTCTGTTTTTGCGGTCATTAAAACTGTTTTTCAAAAAACTACAGAAGTGGGGTGAACGTCTAGTGCTTGTTTTTCGTAAGTATGACCTTGGAGTTGCTTTTATAATGCGTTAAGATGGAATAATTTACAATTTACGTTTCCGGATTGCAGCGACATAATAACGATCATGCCGGAATCGGTGGCACCAGTTTTCTTCATGAGGAGTGAACAGCCAGGATTGTGGAACAATGTCCTACCAGAGCCCATTGATGGTGTTTAATATTTTATATTCATCAACCGAAAGCAGCAGAAATGCGAAATAAATCGATATATTAGATTTAACATCAATATGAAGTTCACTGTTGTTTTTTATGACCTCATTCCGACTGCCTGCTGTTATGAACAATGTGTTCGGTAATTTATTTAACATTTCGTTCGGTAATAGTTCACGAACATATTGTAATTTTTTGACAGCTGTGTGTCGATTAAAATTACAGATTGTTCGGTAATTCTTAACTTTACCGAAAGCATTACCGAGCGCTCAGCGGTTTATATTTCGGTAAAAAAATTACCGGAGTCGGTGATATTTTCTAAGTGTGTAGTTCATTCGTTTTTTTATTGTTGAAAGTATTCATTAGTCATTACGTTCATATATCCTTAAATAAATTAGTCATTGTCCTTGTCTGTTCAACAATTTCTCAAAACTAACAAGTGTGCCCTAATGATCGATCACAGCGTCTTGCTTTCCATAGTCATTATTATAGTGAATATTTAGAGTAAAGTTACCTTAGGCTTCTATTACAGTCTCCTACAAGATTCACTTTTCGGTGACAAATGCAATGCTTCACAACGCCTACTTTCTACTTGTAAATTTTGCGAAAATGAAGCTGGAATTAGATTATTTATACCTGGGAGGGAGAAACCGATACGAAATTTATGTACGTCAAGGTAAGCCGAGATTCTGCTGTCACGAACTGTCACTGTGAGCCCAGATCTAAAACAATGGACAAACATGATAAAATCGCGTATTCGGTTAAAACATATTTTTGCATTTTATCAAATGTGACAAAAAATCGATTGAAAAGCTATTCATGCTTACTCAAAAGTAATGTCACAATAGCACCTTTTATTCTGATTGAATATAAAGTATTCAAATACGCATCATTTTACTTTTTCCAATAAAAACGAAAATGAAATGCATAGAAAACTTTGGCCCTTTTTCATGTTTATCCAGAACGATCGAAGGAACACAACAAAAGAAAACTAGCGATTTTCATCAAGTCTGCCTTGATTGTCGTTGGCAAGCTGGAGTTTTCTTGCAGTTCGAAATAACTTTGTGTCATATTTCGTGTGTAGTATCGGTGCCTCCCTCCCAGATTTATACCATTGTTACAAAAGAGGTATTCCTTATTATGGAAATGTAAAAACCATATTAAAATAAGATTGTCGCCGCTTATTTCTACTCAGAGAATCTACTAGTCATTTTCCTCAGAGTTATATTGCCTACGTCGTATATGATAACGATGTGTCTAGCTAGCTAATAGTAAGAGTGGCTACGGATCATCCTGGTTAGCAAAATGCAAACTGATCGTCACCAATAGTATGAATGTTCACTTTAAATAGATTAATTATTTGAAATGTTCGTCAATTCTATCAACGACGCAGAATGTCCGTTGGATTACATCCGAGAGATTTGTGCGTCTATACCATATAAATTATCACGCGGCCTTAAGGCGAAGTAGGCCATCATTGAAATTTCTACGCGTCGTTGATGATTGTTGCTAATTCATCTGACGATTTCGAATCAAAGAAAATCAGTTGGTTTTGCACTGACACAGCTGAAAATGTATCAGCATACTTTAAGCATGTTAGCGCGTACAGTGATACATTTTCAAGTCAATATAAACTATCAAGACTGAGTTTTATCACTTTGAAATGCAAGCTGAAAAGTCATCATTGTTGCCAAAACGAATGATGGGCTACTAAGCCTTAAATACTTGCATTAGAATAGTGATCTAGTCTCTAAAAAGAGACCTGTTACAAGCTTTGCTATAAATATTTCCCTCATAGCTAAGATCTAAAGTTGATCGACAGCTGATTGAAATTTGAAAAAACTCAAGTGCACAGAATATAAGGCGATCACGGTAAATTCAACTTCCGGAAGATATAACTAACCTGTTCGGATCATCTTCCGAGTTCCAACTCGAATCCGACTCGACGTCATCTTCGGCAGCGGCTGCAATGGCCGCAGCAACTGCCACCGTGCTTTGCCGTTTACCGCGACCCGATGTGGAGGACGATTCCGAGGTCCTTCTGCTGGAGGTGCCACTTCGGTTACCTTTCCCTCGCGACTCGTCGATCATCAAACTGCCGGATCCATCGTCGTAAGATATCGATCCGGCACTAACCTTGGTCGACTGTTTAGACGATTTGCTGTGTTGAGTAGCTGATAGTTGAGTGGCACTAGTTGACGGGGCCACTGTCGTGTGCGAAGCTGCTGACACTGAAGTAGAGGACGCACTAGAGCTAGTTCCAGCCTGAGCGCGACGTTTAGCTGATCGAGTTGCAGGTGCTTCAATGGGTGGTAAAGTGATGATGCGACCATCACTCCGCCGGATTTGGATAGCTTCCTTTCGTGGCATCAGTTGCTCCTTAACGGTCATTGTTGGTAATGATTCTGGATTTGTTAGAGATGATGGATTGCTGCTCGTAGTTGAAGCGGGGATTGACGGTTGCTGAGAAACTGGGATTGGTATCATGGTTGACGTGGAGGGAACGGGTAAAGGAGGAGCAGTAGGTGGGATTGGAGGATCGGTTCCTATAACCCCCAAGACTTGTTTATCTAGAATTTCTTGAAGTTCTTTATGTTCGGCAAGCTCGGCAACGTGTTGTAAGAGATCTTCCGGAAGACCATCGTCATTGGAGCCGAGTGCGGCCAAAATACTGTTGTCTGTAATAGGGAGAACAGACTCCTGAACACCACCAGGAGGGAGGTTATTTTCCAACATTTTCACAATATCCTCCGTCATGGTGGGCTGAGCAGGTTGCTGTAGTGGAAGCTTTGAATCCGAATGGTTCAGTTCTTGCTGAACAATCGAATCAATGAGATCTAAACGTTTATCGTGTTCTTCGGAAGCACTGGTGTGGGTTTGAATCGAAATGTGAGCCGGTAGCTTTTGTGATCCACGGATTATTGCGGGTGTAAGCTGCACGAAACCTCGAATCGTGTTCGAAGTACTCGGTGCTGGTACCAATCGGACCGTGTTTGAAGTGCTAGGCGTTATCACTTGGATCGATTTTGAAGTGTTTGACGTTACCAATCGTATCGTTTCTGAAGTATTGGGCGTTACCACTCGGATCGTGTTTGAAGTGCTGGGCATTATCACTGGTGTTGTAGTGGGAGTAAGAGCATGCGAAGCAGAACGACCAACCCCAGGACCGACTTTTTTGATGATGTCTGGAGTAGAGAACAGAGACGTCATATCACTTATCAGCTTTTGGTTGTGATGAGCTGGCTTGACAGGTTTCTTGTGATCCTTTTTAATGATCGTTATCGTAGGTGCAGGAGCATGAACAGGAGCAGAAACTGCTGGGACCACATTTGCAGACACTTGAGTTGCCGGTACTGATAAATGCTGTTGCAAGTTACGCTTTGAACCGTATGTTCTCGGAACTCCTCCTGTCTTGTTAAGCATAGAAGTCGGAGTTTTCGGTTCAAATTTCTTCGGCGATTTGACAGTTTTCTTCTTGCCCAAATCAAGCGACTCGTCCTTTTTAGAAGCACTCTTTGGATGTTTACTATGTGAAACCGATTTGCGCTTCTTCGGCGATCTCCCGGAAATGCTAAAGTCCAAATCGCTATCATTGTCATCCTCTTCAGGATATGAACTCTCCGCAGAATAATCCGAGTCTGAATCCTCTAGAATGCTTTGAAGGTCTTCAGCGTCATTGATCTCATCCTTGTTAAAGGATTTTTTGCGTCGCGATTTACTGGTTGACGTTGAAGCAATGGCTTTACTCGGGGTTCTCTTTCGACTAGTACCACTGGTTCCCTCCGCAGCAGTTGATTGAATGTTTTGGACATCAGTAGACAAAGTATCGTCGCCGGGTCGTATTTCGATAGGTGAATCCAAATCTTCGTAGTATGGACGTGGTGGCAATTTCTGACTTGGTGATGTTAGTGGAGTATAACAATGATCGTTGGCCACGACGTATCGATGAAATTCATAATCGATTCGAGTTTCTACATGCAATGGCTTACGCAGTCCAGCCAAAGTGAGCACTTCTTCGGCAAACTTTTTCGCTTCGTCGGGAGGATAAAACCCTTCTACCATCATACTGACGTGCGGAGTTTCTCCATCATCATCTAGCATTACGTCCTCCTTCTTGGCTGCCGCAGGTTTATGGCTTCTCCGTGTACTAACTCCACTTGGACCCGCTGCGGATTGATTAGCTTCATTTTTGCCACCAACCGATGGAGCTGCATTAGATGACTCCGGGGAATCAAGTGAACCGCTATCGCTAGATCCTGTGCCGGATTCGAGTTCTTGTTGAAGTTTCTGCTCTTGCAACAATCTTCGCTCTTCCTCTATTTCTTCCTCGATACTCGGTGTTGGCGATGTTATTCTGACAACACTGACTGAAGTGTCATTTGTTTCATTTGCTGTAAAAAAAACAGAAATTTATTATTATCATACATATTTGAAAATATCTATTTAAATAGCATGCTTAACCTAACCAAAAGCACGACGAGAAGATAATTGAATAAATTGAAAGCATTAAATCATTTATTTGCCGTAAATTACTTAGGGAGAAACATATATGACACAAAGTCATTTTAAATTAACCCATATCCGCCCAGCGTCCTAAAAATAGGACAGTACTTATATTTCATTTTCATTTTCATTTTCATTTTGCAGCGTTTGGTGGGGCAATGAGAGCGCAAGTCAGTCCAAAGCCGGGGGAAGGGATAGGTAATGGCCGTAATAGCCTATGCGGACCACTTGAACACCATCGGAAAGGATAAGAAGGGTTGGGGTAGGGTATAGGGAATTGGAGAAGACTTGACACAGTAATGCGATTAATTTTCATTTTCATTTTGCAGCGTTTGGTGGGGCAATGAGAGCGCAAGTCAGTCCAAAGCCGGGGTAAGGGATAGGTAATGGCCGTAATAGTCTATGCGGACCACTTGAACACCATCGGAAAGGATAAGAAGGGTTGGGGTAGGGTATAGGGAATGGAGAAGACTTGACACAGTAATGCGATTAATGCTGCAAAATGTAAATGTGCTGAAAGCAATTTAATTTGAGTTTTGAAGTTTGATTTGACTTATTAAAATTCCAAATAGATCGGCCATTGTACAAGTAAGAAAGAATATGCTGATCGCTTTCTAGAAATTTTATAAACAACAAAATAACAACAATATGAGAGTGATGCTAAGGGCTGCTGATGGCACAATGCGACGCTTTAGGAGATTTTGATACTGAATGAACATTACTATACAGAGCGCAATTTAATCGATGGTGATAACTTTACAAACTTTATCTGTTTTTACACTGATTGACGATGCTGATTTACATAAAAATATTTTAAAAATAATTGATATTATTAGTTCATTTGTTTGTGTGATCTAAGTGTTAATAATGGAAAAATTTTACATACCCTTGATAATAATACTTCCCTGATCAGAAATATTATATTTTGAGCGCCCTTTTCGAAGCTATTCTATCCAGGTATCCATGTACTGCTTTCAATCCTGAAATTATTCTTATTGTGCATGCTCATGCATTATATTAGTGATGATCATAATCATGCAACAGATAAGAAGGAGAGAAAAAGAGAATATAGGAACAGTGATTAGTAATGAGTTAATTATGTAGTTTTGTTAGAATTATAAACAATTAAACAGCAGTAATGAATAACTTATAAAATTACTTTGCAGCATAGCTGAGCCTTTCGGAACGTAAGACCGATGTATAAAAATAATTTGTTTCGAAATTGTCCGCGTGGTCTTCTAGTGCCCCTATTAGATCAGAATCAGTCATAGACATACATATCGAATGCTCGCCATGACCCTATGACCAACATTTGTATATGTATAGACTTAGCTGATGTGGCTTTTCTAATAGGTAGTTCTTTCACTCATTGATTGTCTTCAAAACCTTGTCAAGTATAGAAAATTGATTTTATTTCATTTATTACTACATTAAAGCTACATTGTACTTATTAAGTATTAGGTATTATTTTATGTTTTTATCACTATTGATATTATCAAGGCCAGAATTCCCAGTGAGTGAAGAATTTTATAGTACTAGAACACCATAGAAGATCGCTTAACATTACCTAATCATGGAACGGCTTTTTGCTCTATTATTTTAGGTAGATGCTATTGATCTCCCTTTGCTCCTATCCGCAACCCGGTGCACGCGCCCTGTTGGTTTTCGAAAACCTCGTAGAAGATTACAAACCGTCAATGGCATTCCCAATTACTACCCCACATTGCACATTCAAGGGTCTGATTGTGCTCCTAACCCACCCTCAGTCTGTAATCTTCTCGCCAGTTTGAAATTATATTTTCCCGAAGTGAAAGTAATTTTGATGAGTGATAGCGTAGTGCAGCCCAACTGCATAGTACAGTAGTTTAACCAGAATCTTTAGGTCAGAAGATAAAATCTAAATTTTGTAATAAAAAGGTTGCCATTGCTTTGAAATTTACCCAACATCTAATCAAAACTACTAACAACAGCGATCAATTATCAAAATTCATCGCTCCCTGGAAAATATAATCCCAAGCCCAGGGACTTGACACAGTAATGCGATTAATGCTGCAAAATGTAAATGTGCTGAAAGCAATTTAATTTGAGTTTTGAAGTTTGATTTGACTTATTAAAAATCCAAATAGATCGGCCATTGTACAAGTAAGAAAGAATATGCTGATCGCTTTCTAGAAATTTTATAAACAACAAAATAATAACAATATGAGAGTGATTCTAAGAGCTGCTGATGGCACGATGCGACGCTTTAGGAGATTTTGATACTGATTGAACATTATTATAAAGAGCGCAATTCAATCGATGGTGATAACTTTACAAACTTTATCTGTTTTTGCACTGATTGACGATGCTGATTTATATAAAAATATTTGATATTATTAGTTCATTTGTTTGTGTAATCTATGAGTTAACAATGGAAAAAATTTACATACCCTTGATGATAATACTTCCCTGACCAGAAATATTCTATTTTGAGCATCCTTTTCGAAGGTATTCTATCCAGGTATCCATGTACTGCTTTTAATCCTGAAATTATTCTTATTGTGCATGCTCATGCATAATATTAGTGACGCTCATAATCATGCAACAGATAAGAAGGAGAGAAAAAGAGAATATAGGAACAGTGATTAGTAATGAGTTAATTGTTACAATAGTTTTGTTACAATTATAAACAACACTGCGGAACACGGTTTTGTCTCAAAAACCAAAATACCGCTATTTATTAAATTAACGGTTGCTGAGTCCATTGCCGTTTTCAGAAATATCATGGCACGTCTAGTTTTTGAGATATTGACGGTTGAAAATGCTAAATTTGACTGTTTCAGCCAACTTGCATGCAAGTTTTCCAACTTGTACGGCAATTCGTTTGCTCAATTTGTCACAGAATTCAAACTTTATGCATAGAACAATAATTATCAACGAAGTTCATGATGTTTTCGATGGTAAAATGTTACTTTTTGGTGGTTCAGAAAAGTATTGTATTATGCCATATAAGAGAAACGAAGAATTTTATATGAAGACTGCAAACATGTTGAAAAAAATCGTTTTAACCTAAATTTTATCGTAAAATTTTAACTGATTTGTATCTAAATTGAAAGTTCAAGTCCTATTTAGCATGTTTGGTAGATTATATCACAAAAAGTTTGATAAATCATACTTTAAATTTTATGTAAACATCAATAAAACCAGTGTTTTATACAACTTTGGCGACCTGTAGCTAAAAATTGTGACGTGCTGGAACATTTCTGAGAACGGCATCAGATTCAGCGACCCAAAATCTACTAGAGACACATAATTTGATCCTTGAGACACGCGAAAGTGTCATTTTTGTTACGCTGTGCAATTAAACAGTAGTAATGAATAGCTTACAAAAACTTTGCAGCATAGCTGAGCCTATCGGATCGTAAGACCGATGTATAAAAATAATTTGTTTCGAAGTTGTCCGCGTGGTCTTCTAGTGCCCCTATTAGATAAGAATCAGTCATAGACATACATACCGAGTGTTCGCCATGACCCTATGACCAACATTTGTATATGTATAGCCTTAGCTGATGTGGCTTTTCTAATAGGTAGTTCTTTCACTCATTGATTGTCTTCAAAACCTTGTCAAGTATAGAAAATTGATTTTATTTCATTTATTACTACATTGAAGCTACATTGTACTTATTAAGGGGTCTATTTTGTAAATCGAGCGGTTTCATGTGACTCATCTGTAGTCATTGTCGATCAAAGCAAGCATGCATATTTCAGATGTCACCCGTTGACTCCCATAGTAATCTAGTCACATAAAGTGACAACTGTCGAAAAACTCGAGTGACAGAGTCCAGTCGAGCGAAATTTTTGGTGGACAGTGACTCGAGTCGAGTCGTTTTTGATCGACTCGACTTATAAAATAGGGCCCTAAGTATTAGGTATTATTTTATGTTTTTATCACTATTGATATTATCAAGGCCAGAATTCCCAGTGAGTGAAGAATTTTGTAGTACTAGAACACCATAGAAGATCGCTAAACATTACCTAATCATGGAACGGCTTCTTGCTCTATTATTTTAGGTAGATGCTATTGATCTCCCTTTGCTCCTATCCGCAACCCGGTGCACGCGCCCTGTTGGTTTTCGAAAACCTCGTAGAAGAGTACAAACCGTCGATGGCATTCCCAATTACTACCCCACATTGCACATTCAAGGGTCTGATTGTGCTCCTAACCCACCCTCAGTCTGTAATCTTCTCGCCAGTTTGAAATTATATTTTCCCGAAGTGAAAGTAATTTTGATGAGTGACAGCGTAGTGCAGCCCAACTGCATAATACAGTAGTTTAATCAGAATCTTTAGGTCAGAAGATAAAATCGAAGTAATAAAGAGGTTGCCATTGCTTTGAAATTCACCCAACATCTAATCAAAACTACTAACAACAGTGATCAATTATCAAAATTCATCGCTCCCTGGAAAATATAATTCCAAGCCCAGGGCTAAAAATAGGACAGTACTTATAGTGCAAATATCTTGAAAATAAAGAGGTTTAGGAGAAAACTGTCTTCTGCAAAGTTGATCACAGGACTTCTGATTTCCATTTGGTAACTATTTTAATTCAGGATTAACTCACCAGGTGGCGCACAGACGCCAACAAATGTCGCATATATAAGCAACATATGAAAGAACTTTCGAGCGTACAACTATTTGCTTCGTTTATATCTCAGTCCAGCGATGAGATAAAAAATGGTGTCTTCGACAAAGTTGAACAACTTAGTAATATCTATTCGCAAAGAACCTTATAAATTCGGAAAAACACTCCCAAGATGGCGCATGTTAGCCAAAACTTTATTTGCTTATATCTTAGTTTAGTTATATACAAAATTGGTGTCTTCGATAAAGTTGATCAACTAACCTATTCGCCTTAAACCTCAACAGATGACGCTAGTGATCGAACATTTTGATTGTTCATATCTCAGTTCAGTGATGAGCAGGGCTGGTAGCAAAAATTGGTACCGAAAAAAGTTATTTTAGTGACCAGATTTGAGAAAAAAGTGACTAAAAGTGACTTTCGATTCTCGAAAAAGTGACTAAAAGTGACTTGAAAATCCAACCGAAATCAGTTTTATTTCAATTCTAATATATTACTGTTTTACGATCAATATCCAATAGATTGGAAATATTCAATATGATCTTCTGCAGGTAGTAAATCTAGTTGAGTACCATATTTGGAAATTTGTATTGTACTTCCAAAACCTTAAGATATTCCCAACAATTTTTCAAACAGAAAAGTTTACTTTTGCATAAATATTCCTTTTTCAACAAATTTTCAATCTTTTCAAAATGTTGTGTCTAAGTGTGTGTGTATGTGTTTACAATCCACCGCCCACTGACCGGCAGTGCTTTTATGGAGGAAATTTGTTTGCATCTATTTATCTAGACACTTAGATGTCTACATAGATGCAGACAACTTTAGCCCTGGAGATGGAAGGTGATAGCTCTACTGCAATTCCAACAACCCATTTCAAGAATGGCTGTTCATACACACACATTCTGAGGTCGTTTTCACTGCAGTAAGCCCCGCATGAAAACACCCAGATATCAAATGGATATTTGAAATGAGTTCGCACTTCCTGAATCGAAAATTAAATTTTCGACTCTGGCACGTATTTAATGGTTTCTGAAGGTTATATAATTAGGAACGATCTCACCAGTTTGTTGTTCCTTTCCACTACTTTATGGATACCGTTGTTGAGCTCATCTTCGCAGGAGTAAGCTACACACTCGAGATATCAAACACTACCGATGCGATCCGCACTACTTCTAAATTATCGCTTAAGGCGCGCTTCTTAGGGGCGATCCATTAATTACGTAAGACAATTTTCAGGGTTTTTCAACCCCCTCTCCCCCCATGGTAAGATTTTTTGTATGAAAATTAAAAATAAATTGTATGGCGCGTAAGAAATCCCAAACCCCCCCTCCCCCCATAAACCCTTACATAATTAATGGACAGCCCCTTACTGAACATATTTGATTTCGATTATTTTTTCTCGTGCACATTAAAATTTCAGCGATTTCCCTTTGAAGTCCATATTGAATTCATCGCTCCTCTCTCTTCAAACTGTCCAACAAAAGGTTCTGCGCTCGGAGACACCAATACACTTCACTACGTGCCATTCACACGTGGTAATCGAGAAGAAATTTCTCACAGAGATTCTAAAATAACCTCGCGGCTTCGGTTCATCCCGAAACACTCTCCACAAGCCAAAAAAGACGGTAGAGAAAAAAATGTCCGGTGCAGAAAAACACTTCAACATTATGTAGCACTCCACTGCTATAAAACATCCACAAGCATTGTTGTCACTTCACAATATAACCCTCTCACATTTGCCAGGTGGCATAGCACCACCAGCCGATTCAATTTTTCACTTGTCGAACTTGTAAATGACACGACATTCAAAATCAAAACTTCTCATAAATTGACACTTTTCATCAAAACACTTTCCGGGTGGCATCTTTTCAAAATGTTGTGTCTAAGTATCACCTAAGTATTTTATTTTGTAAATTTCAATACGATTTGAAACATTAGAAAAAATAAAATTTTTGTCGTTTCACATTTCCATCCAAACTCTCCAACCTAATAAGGTTAATGTTTTATGTAACCAGATCAAGATTACGGAAAATGTTATACTTGGACATTAATCAATATTTCAAATAAAAAATGATGATAGAAGATCGAATATGATTGAAATACTTCTTAAAACCGCGTCATTCAAACGCCGACTTAAAAAGAACAAATGGTTGATATAAGTGACATTGGAATTTTCCATCAGTAAGTTTAATGGGAGGTACGTTATGCTGAATGGACATTTAGTATAAAGACGATAGGTTTAACAGGCTGTTCTTTTGAGCTATTCTTTTAAAGTAGTTAATAGCACTAATCTCCTAATATTTCAATCAAAATAACTTGGACACTTTCATGATTCACTTGACAGCGGGGACAGTTGGTCGAATTGGAATAAAAAATTCTTCAATACCGCGCATATTATTGTCAAATATAAACTCTGTGGCTTTCAAAAACCTCCTGCCGAAGTGAATCAAAAAATCCAAGAAGAGGAGGCCCCACATTTCTTTGAAGAATGCATGCAAGATTTCATGAACGATTCAATGAAAACGATAAATTGACGATAAATTAATAGTCGAAAAACACGAGTCTTTTTTACGTCGTTTTTAAAAACAACTCGGTTTCACGCCGTTTTTGAAACAACGTGTTTTTTACGCGGGACGTCGACCGACGTAAAAAAACCTTAGGGTATGCTCTAGCTTAGATCCATCCGACCATTTTTAAAGGTTTGGTTTGCAAATAAAGTCTGTCCTAGGAAGCATGATAAGTTTTTACTCTCAAATAGAACATTGAATAATTATTCTTTGTTATTAATATCTGCGATAAAATAACTTAAATATAATCATTTTTGTTTTATTTATATGATGCAATGGCGTAGCCAGAAATTATTTGTAGGAATATTAGGAGTCTTGAGAAGAAAAAGAAAAATACACTAAAAATGACCTTCTTAAAACCCTCTTTTTTACCTACGTTCAAAACAGCTTAACTATTCATATTGTTTATTGCAATACTAAGTTATCTTAAATGCATATGCATAAAAACTAAACACCAAGAATATATAAAAAAAAATACTCCGGTTAATCGAGTCTAAAATTTCGGATAATCCGAATCCCCGGATATTCGAGTCCGACCTGCATTACAAATTACGTGGAACTCAATGAAAGATTAACTTTTTTACAAGTTTTTTTCACATGGAAACCTAGAACTAGAACCACTATTTTGATACCGACAAGAAGATGTTCTGGTGATTACCTAATTTAAAACTTAGCCTAAATTGAAAAAGGCCGGTCCATTATTTTCTCCCGAAAATTTAGCTCAAAATAGTTGAAAAAAGTGACTTTTTGACGTAAAAAGTGACTTTAGTTGAAATGGCTTCAAAAAAGAGTAAATGTATGTATGTCTGTATCTTACTTACGTGGTAGAGCAGAAAATTGAATTGAAGTCACTAAATGATTTAGTTCTGGCATGCATCTTTCGCCTCAGAAAGTTTTATTCCTTATGTTGCAATTTCTGTATCAGGGTACATCCATAAAATACATCACGCAAAATTTTGTCATATTCACCCTCCTCAATTTTCCTCTATATCACACTTTTTGTATGGGTTCCTTGTAACCCCCTCATTCCTCTTCTACACGTGCAGTTTTTTTCAACTTGTTTAAATTGTAATGGGTCGAAGAGCATAAAAATATATTTGATTAATCTCGAAAATAAACTTCTAGAACAACTAGAAATGGACGACACACTTTCAAGAATTTTTTTTGATCTCCACCATATACTTGGATTTTTTTGGTGAAATAAGGTTCAATTTATGGGAATACGACTATGAATAACAAAAACGGAGCTGAATTCCAATTGGGCCCTAAAGTTTTAAATGAATTCTTGTTTTTATTTAATAATATGAAAGAGCATGTTCTTTCAACCATTTTAGCAATTTTTCTAGCTCAAATAACGGCTATAACATATTTAAACCTTAATTTTAAAAATTATTCCATATATGAACCTTGACACTTTTGACCATGTTTGACGTTCACTTTGTCGACAAAAATGCCACCGGGGTTTTAGTTTCACCACTGGGATTGTTCCTATCTGACATTTCGGAAGGGACACGGAAAATAAAATATACCCAATGACAAAATCTCAAAAAATATTTTTTGGGCTTAAACAAACAAAAATCATTTAAAAATTGTGTAAACATGTGTTTCCTGCCTAAACTCAACCGTTTGGTACTAAAATTGAGACAGGGCTTTAGGACCCTATTGTGAGATACCATGGGCGATAACGGGTTAAGGTGAAGATGCATCGAAGCCAAACCTCAAATTTTCAAGAGAACAAATCTAGAGAATCAGACAGCGTTTTGAGCTGAAAACTTACCCGATTGATCACACGCTGGTGGGCTGCCTAGTTCTCTAGATTTGTGCTCTTCAAAATTTGAGGTTTTGCTTCGATGCATCTTCACCTTAATCACTGCTAGTCACTCTTTACAAGAAATTTTTCTACAAAACGACCGGAAAGGGTTTTCCGGTTGCCTTTTAAAAATAGTAAACAAATGAGACAAGATACAACACAATAACAAATCCAACACTCACCGAGCAAACTGTGCAACGTTTTCTGATCCACATGTACGCTGCCGTCCTTGCCGACCACGATGACCAGATTGGAATCAATTTTGAGGTGCTCATCGACGGCCTCCGCCTCCGCCGAATTCGAAACTCCCGCCGCGGCGCTGCATCCGGTTTCATTCCCAGACGACGTTCCTTCCGCACCCAGAACGGGATTTTCCTCCTCGTGAATCGACGACGACTTAGGGGGAGACGACGGATAAACCTTGAAAACCGAACTGCTGGACATGTCCCCCTGTTTTTGGCCACTTTTCCTACAATGCTTCGCAAGCAAACCTAACCCAGATCACTTCGCGACGACCGGTGGATTTATATTCACCTTTGCTTCCCTACAGTGTCAACAAAAACAAACTTTGTGCAATCGTTTCAAGTTTCGGTTTCACTTTCGTTTTGCTTTAAACCGCTCAAACTTAATTACAATCGCTTTTAAGCAAAACAATTATTATGACTTTTGTTCACAAAATCGATCTTTCGTTCCGAAATAACACTCGCGCTTCTAGTCGTGGCCTGCTGCGCCCAACTCAAGCCACCGTCACAAAATCGTTCCTCTGCTTTTCCGCTTGGCGTTGCTGTTTTTCGAGGTGCAGCAGCAAACTCGCAGCAGGCGACGCCATCTTTCTCTTCCTGTGTGCAGCAGCAGAGTTAGCTCCTGGAAAAAATCAGACACGCACCTATTTTCCACTCCGGAATCACGGTTTCCGGAGCGCACTTTACCGGAACCGGTGCCCGGACACTATTGCGGACTTTTTAGAACTATTTTGAGCGCTCCAGAAGCATCAGAAATTCGGTTTTCGGGGCAGTGAAAATTGCTTTCCCTTGGCGAGCAAATTTTTGCGTGGTACCTTCGGTGAATATTTTTCTTTTCTGATGTCGAGCGAACGCAGCGGAAAGTGGGACGTTCCGTTTCCAGCGATAGTTTGGTGCTATGCTCTTTCCGCTCACGCAAAACACGCAAGTTTTTTGATGATTGGTGTTTTTGTTTCTTTCTAACAAAGTAGCTGTCATCATCGCCGTCATTGAACAATTTTCGCGACTTGCACGCAAGTTGAGGACACTCAAAGAAATGATTGGATGATTTTTTATTAATACATTCGAGGGGAAAATAGCACAATCGTTTTTCCCACACGGGAAAAAATTCTGTGGTAAAAATAACTATTTTAGCTGACTACGCCCATTCTTAAAACTACCATGGAAATTCAGACCAATTTACTATGTTTACGGTACACCTCACCGCATTACTGGTATATTTGACAGAAATAATTTACAACAATCTGATTCTAACTACAGACATGGTAAAATCAAGCGCATTTCTGGTCTGCTGAAAATTGCCGGTGCGAGCGCTTAAGTTAACCCCCTAAAATAGTAGTTTTTACCGCACAATTTTTTTGCGTGCATTTAAGCTAAGTATGCTGTTTCGCCCAAGAAAAGTAAAGAAATTCCTTGACTGAATGGGTCAAGAAATTTCCTACAGAGAGCCCCCTTTGAAGTGACATTTCTTCTCAACTGCGTACTGCGATCAGAAAAATATGATTTTCTTAACCATTTCTTGGGAGAAATTTTCCACGCATCGAGATAGGCGATTCCTTTTCTTGTCAGTAGCAAACCAGCCTTTACTGTAAACCAATGAGAATATGGGCCCTATTTTATAAGTCGAGTCGATCAAAAACGACTCGACTGGAGTCACTGTCGACCAAAAATTTCACTCGACTTGGCTCTGTCACTCGAGTTTATCGACAGTTGTCACTCTATGTGACTGGATTACTATGGGAGTCGACGGGTGACATCTAAAATATGCATGCTTACTTTGATCGACAATGACTATAGACGAGTCACGTGAATTCGCTCGAATTACAAAATAGACCCCATAGACACCTCGGTATATATTCTCATTGACTGTAAACCACATTTCACGCGCTCCTAGGGGCCTATTTTATAAATCGAGCAGATTAATGTGACTCGTCTGTATTCATTGTCGATCAAAGCAAGCATGCATATTTCAGATGTCACCCGTCGACTCCCATAGTAATCCAGTCACATTGAGTGACAACTGTCGAAAAACTCGAGTGACAGAGCTGAGTCGAGCGAATTTTTCGGTCAACAGTGACTCCAGTCGAGTCATTTATATCGACTCGATTTATAAAATAGACCCCCTAATTTCGTTCACTGTCAATTTAAACATGTTTGCAAAAGAAATTCTTGTTGGTCGGTGTGTTGAACAATAGTGATTTAATTTTTTTTTTTGTCAGTAGCGATAGGGGTAGTTATTACGCCGGGATAGAAGGGTTCACTCCGTGGACGCGACCTGGGAGGGAGAAATCAATACGAAATTTATGTACGTCAAGGTGAGCCGAGATTCTGCTGTCACGAACTGTCACTGTGAGCCTAGATCTAAAACAATGGACAAACATGATAAAAGCGCGTAATTGATTAAAACGTTTTTTTTGCATTTGCAAATGTGACACAAAATCAATTGAAAAGCTATTTATGCTTATTCAAAAGTAATGTCACAATAGCACCTTTTATTTTGATTGAATATGAAGTGTTCAAATACGCATTATTTCACTTGTTCCAATAAAAACGAAAATTAAATGCACAGAAAACTTTGGCCCTTTTTCCATTTTTGTCCAGAACGATCGAAGGAACACAACAAAAGAAAACTACCGATTTCCATCAAGTCTGCCTTGATTGTCGTTGGCAAGCTGGAGTTTTCTTGCAGTTCGAAATAACTTTGTGTCATATTTCGTGTGTTGTATCGGTGCCTCCCTCCCAGGTCGCGACCATGTTGGTTTAGCTGAGAGCGTGACGGAGATATAAACAGATGGAATGACTGTCAAACCGTATGGGCGTTGACATATTAGTTGAATGTTAGTTGGAAGATTTGTAGCTGAAGTGTAAGAATATTGAATTTATCGAAGATATATTGGAAATATTAGAGAAATAGGATTGTTACTGAAATTAAATTTGAATTGAAATAGTAAGTAGAAAATTTGTATTATTTAAACCTAGCTAAATTCTTATTAAAGCCGTAGAAATTGATGCTGTAGTTGGATGAACTATTGACTTCGCAGCACCAATCTGGAGTTCGCCGGTTGGACTTCCGAAGCGAAGTTTTGAACGAACTAACTGTCATTGCTCTGCCGGCTCGGATTTTATCTCGACTGTTTTTGAAAACAGTCCAACATCACGTCGACGGAAGAAGTTTCACTACAAAGGAGGATTTGTCAGTTCGAGCGCGCCAAAATCCTTCCGATTGAAAATGTGTTGGGGGTGCTTAAGGTGCAACTGTTTGCTATCCATAAATGATTATCAATTTTGCAGTTTTCGGGGTGTGATATCGGTTCCACCAGACAGAGATGAACTGAAAGTGTATCAACATGCCTGTTGCTAGCAAGCATATGATCCGATAGATCACCGAATGACCGATATGATATAAAACAGAAATATTTTCTTTTCAACGATAGTTTGAACATAGATTGTTCATGGATGCCACGATGAGTCTATCGTGTGTTACCTTAAGTTCGTTGATAAAGAAGAGAAAAATGAGCGAAGTTCTCTCTCTGAATTTTATCAGGATGCACAATATTGATGCTGAAAGGATTCTATGAAATAGCGTACAATTGGTTTCATACCGTGAGTTACTTACCGTAATATACAACCTAATGCTTTTACTGATTATACAGTGTCAATTTAGGGTATGCATTGTAGGGAGAACGTTCGAAGGCAGAATTTGTAATTCGAAGACTGAATTCGTAAGTAGTAAAAGAAACTTGTAACCTTGTAATGCGAAATTTAATGAATATATTTTTAGTTTTGAGTGTGTCGAAAAGCAGTACTTCAAGAGATAGTTTTATCGATATGCTGTCCCGAACTCCTCCCAACTTTTAATCTACCCTAAGCTCCTTCCCTACATTTGCCTTTATAAGCCTCTATTGCGTTCATCACACAGACGTTCCTAAGCAATGTTGTTCAAATGGTCACTGTGTACCAGGGGGGGTATACGCAACGAGGTTCGCCTACCGTTCATGTCTTGTGGGTGTATTCGTTTGGCTCACAACGCTGCAAGGCATCCCGCTGTTTGAGCAAAGACAAATTAAAGACCTCCATGTCCCTTGCAGTTCCCAAAATTTTATGGCTCATAAGGTAATCTAGAATGCCGTGAAAAGTGTACTGCGATCTGTCAAACTTGGGTACCTTTTGTACTACCGAGGGACCAAATGCAGTACTAGAAGTGGTACCCAATCTGAGCCCGAGTGTGACGGACCTGGTTTGAGTGTTGAAATGCATCCGCTTTTGCTGTCTGGCATGGCCCGCGTTTTGACCTGTGCTGTTTGGGACGGCCCGCGTGAGATATGATGCTGTTTGGGACGGCCCGCCCGAGAGATGATTGTTAGGCGAGTTTTGTTTGTAGTTGACAGCCGTACACCCACCCTGCTGTGTACCCTAGCAGCAATCAGCCCTTGTCGTAGTTTTGAAGTCTAGTATTCCAGACTACTATAAAACAATGGTAAGACCTGAAATGCTACTAAAGTGGTTGAAGTGAAGAACGAAATAGTTTTATTAAAAGCTCCTCATACCCCATTTCATCTCATCAGTCACTGTCACTTCCGGGTTTTTTGAGCGACGGTGAAAAAAGGAAGTTTAGTTTGTGAAAAAGAAACGCGGTGTAGTAGCTGAAAACAACAGTGAAAAAGTTGAAATAAACAAGAATTTTGCGAAAAACCAGTTTTTCTTGAAGGCAGCAGAAGGATACAAAATGGCGGAAGGTGGCGGCGGCTCAGAACCGCCGGACGCAGGAGCACGTGGGGAATCAAAAATGGCGGACGAAGCGGCAAAGGACATGAAAAATACGCAGAAAGTACCGGAACAGGAATCATATCTGTACACGATTCGCGACGAGGCACCATATCGTGTTTTCGTTGAAAGCACAGGAGAGGGACGCATCAACAAGTTTGCAGTAGGATCGATGATAAGGAAGTTGGAAAAGTACTGAAACCATGTGACGGATCTACGATATCTTGGACGTAACAAAATCGTAGCATTCTTCAACAGCTACATCAAAGCCAACCTGTTTGTCGGAGATGAACGCTTGAAGGAAAAAGGATACAAAGCCTACGTACCCCGCCATCTCATCAGCGTGAGAGGAGTGCTGGTCGGAATCCCAACCGACATCACCGAAGAGGAAATCATGATGGAGATTGAGAGCGAATGCCAGGTGATCGACGTTTACCGCCTCAACAGATTCGTTGATGGAAGAGCGAGACCATCAAACAGAGTAAGTGTAACCTTCAGAGCCAGTCGGCTACCGGAAAAGGTAAAACTTTTCTGTTGTACGAATCGAATACGACCATACATACAAAGGGTGTTGTTTTGTGGCAAATGTCATCGCTTCAACCACAAAACTGAAAACTGCAAAGGACGACGACGATGTTCAAGATGCTCGGAGATACAGTGAGAGGCAAAATAAAGTGCCCACCTTACCAGTTTTCGAATTTCTCTCATTGATTTGGTTCAAATTAAAGTTAACACACCTAAATCTTTTGTGATATTTTATTTTTGATGTTCTTTTAAAGTTGCACTTACGAAATTTTGATAAAAAAAAGAATTTTACTTAAAGAAAAAGAAAATCAATTTGTATTGAAAAAAAAAGTAGTGACAAAAATAAGTGCCCACTTCCTTCTTGGCCCCAGAAAAGATGATTTAAGAAAAATAAAAAGCAATTTAATAGTTAATGTGTCCTCCTTTGGCCTTAAGGACTTGCTGGAGGCTCTTCGGCATGCTTTTCACCAGGTTTTGTAGGTGTTGTGGATCTAGTTCTTCCCAGGCGCGCTCCAAGGCTTCAAAATAATTATTTTTGTTGGTAACACCAGTTTTTTCAACCCTGGCATCGAGAATCGCCCACAAATTCTCGATGGGGTTGAGGTCTGGGCTTTGTGGAGGCCATTCCAGCGGTTTAATCCGACAAGACCGGAAAAAAGACTTGGTCTTCTTTCCAGTATGCTTCGGGTCGTTGTTCTAGAGAAATATGAATTTCTCTTCAAGGCCCGTCTGGATCAGCGAAACCTCCAGATTTTCCAGCAAGATGTTAATGTAGGAATCTGCCATCATTATTCCGTCGATATTCACGAGGTTTTCTACTCCACTCCATGAAAAACACCCCCACTTCCTTGTCTTGTCGGATTAAACCGCTGGAATGGCCTCCACAAAGCCCAGACCTCAACCCCATCGAGAATTTGTGGGCGATTCTCGATGCCAGGGTTGAAAAAACTGGTGTTACCAACAAAAATAATTATTTTGAAGCCTTGGAGCGCGCCTGGGAAGAACTAGATCCACAACACCTACAAAACCTGGTGAAAAGCATGCCGAAGAGCCTCCAGCAAGTCCTTAAGGCCAAAGGAGGACACATTAACTATTAAATTGCTTTTTATTTTTCTTAAATCATCTTTTCTGGGGCCAAGAAGGAAGTGGGCACTTATTTTTGTCACTACTTTTTTTTCAATACAAATTGATTTTCTTTTTCTTTAAGTAAAATTCTTTTTTTTATCAAAATTTCGTAAGTGCAACTTTAAAAGAACATCAAAAATAAAATATCACAAAAGATTTAGGTGTGTTAACTTTAATTTGAACCAAATCAATGAGAGAAATTCGAAAACTGGTAAGGTGGGCACTTTATTTTGCCTCTCACTGTACACAATGAGGACGATGACAACTATACAGTATGCAAAAATCCAACCAAATGCTTTTACTGCAAATCCTCGCACAGCACCACGGACAAAAACTGTCCGGAAAGAGAGAAACAAGAACGAATCAAAGGGTTGATGGCAAAACGTAACCTAACCTACATCGAAGCTCGAGAGATGTTGAAACCTCGCCTGGATAGCAACATCTATGATCTGCTGGCAGATGCCGCAGAATACCCAACACCAGCGGAGACTTTTGCGAAGATGACAGCAGGGAAATACACGAAAAAGACAACGCAGAACACAGGAGCACTACCCAAACGAAGAGCAGAGCCGCAAGCACCGAAGCCACAAGGAACAGTACAGCAAGCCGAAATTGTGAATGAGAAACGAGTGAGAATCGAAAAAGAACGCAACCGTATTCTCCAAGAACACCGAATGGAGATGTCATCTGAACAAGGAACAGCATTGAACAACAAATACGCCGTAACCGACAAAGAGCGATGGGAAAAGATAGCCGAAGAAGCTAAGCAGGCAGCAAACGAAACAGCAGAACGGAACATGCGCGGAGCATTAATGAATTTCTACACCGATCTAGTACAGAAGAACGATCTACCTCAAGATTTACACGAAAGCATAAAACAAATTTCCAAACAACATTTCAAGCTAGACCTGCAGCCGTCCCGGTCCTGTGCTTGGGGTGGGTGACGGGGTCTTCCGAAGTCCGAATGTCGGCAAGTACCATCCGCAATCCAATGCTTCCGCACCTGATAGTAATCCCATTTCCAGTGCTGCCGCTGCTCAACAAACTGCATCCGACGTCATAATTTACTATCAAAATGTTGGAGGAATGAACGGTCTGATAGACGACTATCATTTAGCCTTTTTGGACCACGGCTATGATGTCATAGTCTTGACCGAAACGTGGCTTGATTCTCGAACAGTTTCGAGCTACATTTTTGGAGAAGGATACGAGGTATTCCGCTGCGATAGAAATACGAATAACAGCTGCAAAACGGTTGGAGGTGGCGTGCTTGTGGGAGTCCATACCCGGCTGAAAGCAAGTCTAATCGAAAACGAATCCTGGATTTCTGTGGAACAAGTTTGGGTGGCTATTCAGCTTAGCGACCGCAAACTCTATCTATGCGTGGTATACATCCCTCCGGACCGGACTCGTGATATGGATTACATCAACACGCACTGTCAATCAATCGCCGTCGTCTCGGAATATGCCACCCCTAGTGACGAAATGATCGTTCTTGGTGATTTTAACTTGCCAGACATCGCATGGACTCCAACTAACAGTGGTTTTCTGTGTCCCGATTATCAACGCACTTCGCTTCACGTTGGTGCTGTCATTCTTCTTGATTGTTACAGTACTGCTACTCTGGCTCAGATCAACCACGTGATGAACGAAAATGGCCGCTACCTGGATCTCTGTTTCGTGAGTGGTCGTGATACTGCTCCTTTCATATCGACGGCCCCTGCACCTTTGGTCAAGGTTGTTTCTCATCATCCGCCGCTAGTAGTCGCCATCGAAACCAATGTTGTTCGTGATTTCATCTCTAGTCCATTGGTTGTTGCATATGACTTTCGCAAAGCTGATATCCATAGTATAGCTGAATTGTTGTCCGAGACAGATTGGGATTGCATTCTAGATATAACGGATGTCAATAATGCAGCACTAACCTTCTCTCACGTCCTGACATATGTCATTGAGAGGCACGTTCCTAAAAAAGTCATTCGGACCGATTCACGTGTTCCGTGGATGACCAACGATCTTCTTTTGCTGAAGAGGAAGAAGAAAGCAGCGCTCAGACGGTTTACCAAATTTCGCACATGGTCATCGAAATGCTACTACGTTAGACTCAACTATGAATACAAGCGTTTGAGTCGTTTCTGTTTTCATCGTCATCAGAGTAAAATACAACGCCGACTAAAATTGCATCCCAAATCCTTCTGGAATTATGTGAACGAACAGCGGAAGGAAGTTGGTTTGCCATCATCCATGACATTCAACGGCACTACTGGGTCTAACCTAGAGGAAATCTGCAATCTGTTCTCAAACAAGTTTGCAAGTGTGTTTGTAAACGAACAACTTTCCGTCGATTCCATCAATTCCGCGGCTAACAATGTGCCTTTGGCTAATCAAACGCTTAGCAGCATACACCTTACTCAAGAAACGATCTCGAAAGCGGCATCACAGCTCAAAACTTCGTTCAAGCCGGGGCCAGACGGTGTTCCAGCTGCTTTTGTGAAAAGAATGATTGGCAGCTTGTTGGAACCGCTTCTCAAGGTATTTCAGCTTTCGCTAACCAGCGGTACATTTCCGACTTGCTGGAAAACAGCCGAAATGTTTCCCGTGTATAAGAAAGGAAGCAAGCGTGACGTTAACAACTATCGTGGGATTACATCGTTGAATGCTGTAGCTAAGCTGTTCGAGCTGGTGGTCATGGATTCGCTAAGCGCACACTGCAGACAGTATTTGAGTGCTGATCAACATGGATTCACTATCGGCCGTTCTACTACTACCAACCTGCTATGCCTTACGTCGTACATCACTGAGAGTATGAATGTTCGGGCCCAGACGGACGTGATTTACACCGATCTATCTGCGGCATTCGATAAGCTAAACCACGAAATTGCAATCGCCAAACTCGATAGGCTTGGAGTTGGAGGTAGCCTTTTGAGATGGTTCCGCTCTTACCTCACCGATCGTCAATTAGTGGTAGCTTTAGGAGAATATCGATCACCCTGCTTTTACGCGTCATCAGGCATACCACAAGGCAGTCATCTGGGTCCGTTGATTTTCCTTTTGTATTTTAACGACGTACACTTTGTTGTGGAAGGGCGTCGACTGACGTTCGCAGACGACCTAAAATTTTTTCTGCGAATATGCTCAATTGAAGATTGCCGTTATCTCCAGGACCAGATAAACGTCTTCGCTGGATGGTGTGATCTCAACCGACTAGTCGTCAATCCAGCAAAGTGCTCCGTAATCACTATTTCACGGAAGAAACAGCCGATAATCTTCGAGTATAGCATTTTTGATACGCCAATCGAACGAGTGCAGTGCGTTAAGGATTTGGGTGTTCTGTTGGATTCGCAACTGACATTCTCCCATCATATCGCTTATATTGTCGATAAAGCATCAAGAACGCTTGGCTTCGTCTTTAGAACTGCAAAGAACTTTACCGACATCTATTGCCTGAAAGCGTTATACTGTTCCCTCGTTCGAGCAACATTGGAATATGGGTCTGCGGTCTGGAGTCCGAACTACAACAATGGATGCGAGCGAATCGAATCAGTTCAACGGAGATTTCTTCGTTTTGCACTTCGGAGGCTACCTTGGAGAGACCCTTTACGCCTTCCGAGTTACGAGAGCCGCTGCCAACTGATCGACTTGCAACCTTTGCGAATTCGAAGAGACGTTTGTAGAGCTTTAACCGTCGTCGATACTCTAAACGGAAGAATCGATTGCGAAGCTATCCTGCAACAAATGCATCTGAACGTGCAACCTCGTCCACTGCGGAATAGTTCGATGATGAGGCTTCCATTTCGTCGCACCAATTATGGATTGAGCAATGCTGTTCATGGTCTGCAACGTGCTTTTAATCGTGTGGCGTCGATCTTCGATTTCCATCTGACACGAAATATGCTTCGTCGTAAATTTTCTAGCTTTTTCGCTGGCCGGAGGGACTGAAGACATATTTTAAGTTTGAAATGTTTTACGATCTTGACTTTTTTATATTCAATGTTTTGTCATGTTTGTTTTGTTTTATAATATGTATTTTTGTTTTTATTTTTAATATCATTGGGACCTGGGAGGGAGGCACCGATACTACACACGAAATATAAGACAACGTTATTTTGAACTGCAAGATAACTCCAGCTTGCCAACAACAATCAAGGCAGGCTTCGAGAAAATCGGTAGTTTCCTTTTGTTGTGCACCTTCGATCTTTCCTGACAAACATGAAAAAAGGGCCACAGTTTTCTATGCACTAAATATTCATTTTCATTGGAGAAAGTAGAACGATGCGTTTTTCAATGCTTTATCTTCAATCAGATTATATGGTGCTCACGTGACATTACTTGCGTTATGTGCATGAATTGATTTTCATTCGATTTTTATCACTTTTGAAGAAATACGAAAATGTGTTTTAATCAGTTACGCGCTTTTTTCATGTTAGTCCAATGTTTGAGATCTGGGCTCACAGTGACAGTTCGTGACAGCGGAATCTCGGCTCACTATGACGTACAAAAAATTTGTATTGGTTTCTCCCTCCCAGATTGGGACTATACATAGTCTGTTGATGTAAACCTAAATAAATAAATAAATAAATAAATAAATAAATAGATAATGCAATATTATAATTATTCTCTTTCTTTCCTTTAAAATGGCTTCTTTCAGATTGCTACAGATAAATATACAAAGCTTATCGAAACACAAAGAGGAACTTCAGAGGTCGCTGATTGGAGGGGACTATTCGGCGGCCTTATTATCGGAGACGTGGACAGATTCAACCCAGGAACAATCCAGTAAGTACAACATATCGCGATATCACAAGTTTTTTAATTCTAGAGAAGATAACTACGGAGGGACTGGGATTTATTTGAGACAGGATTGGGGATACTCTATTATAGAGTTCCCGCTTTTGTCAAGAGAAACACAGGTAGTAGGAATAAAAATAATGCGTCTGGACATGGTCATAGTTTCCATATACATAGCTCCTTCCATAACAAACCAAAACTTAGAAGAAGATCTAACTAAAATATTTGAAACAATAAAACAATTCAAAAAGGTTATAATTGGGGGTGATGTAAATGGGCACCATTTCGCCTGGGGTAATAATTACAGTGATAGTAAAGGGGAAATTATAATGGACAAAATTAATGAATATAATGTGATTCTTCTTAACGATGGATCAAAAACATACTTTCCAATAGAACTACATCTATAGACATTTCTCTTAGCTCTCCAGATCTCTACAACAACATTTCATGGCAAACTTTGAATTATAACATTGGAAGTCATCATATAGCAATAGAAATAGCACTTGCAACAGATAAACATATTGAAAAAGAAAAATACATTTACAATCACAAGAAAATAAAACAAAAAATCAGTGAACTAGATTTAACAGGTATCACAGATTTAAATGATTTTCAACATAAAGTAGAACAAATATATAAAAATAGTAAAACTAAAAACAAACATTGTCCAAAATTTTGGTGGTCGAAGAGAGTTGAAGAGGCATGGAAGAACAAAAATCAAAGTAAGGCAGACTATAATAAACAATCATCGCTTGAAAATCTCCTTAAATTCAAGAAAGCACAAGCAATTTTTGATAAAACCAAGAAAGAGGAAAAATCTAATAAATTTATGGAATTTGTAGCTAGCATTGACCCATCACTAAACTCTTCCCAACTCTGGAACAAAATTAATAAATTAACTGGGAAAAAAAGAAAAAAAATAAATAATAACATAATAGTAGAAGACAAAAATCTAGCAAATCAGTTCTTGGATAAACACTTCGGAAAAAGCAACTTTGTATCAGTAGAAGGATATTATGGTAGTGTAGACTATAATTTGATGGATTTGACAAAGTTCAATAGCATACTCGCAAGCAAAAATCCAAAATCCTCTCCAGGGGAAGACAAAATCTCATATGACATGCTCCGTGCACTAAGCATAGATTCAAAATTAATAATCATCAGAGAAATAAATAAAAACTGAAAAAACTGCACACTTCCACTTTCACTTAAAACGATAAAAGTAGTAGCTATACCAAAAACTGATAAAGACCAGTGTAACATAGACGGAAAACGTCCAATATCGCTAGTACCTACAATAACTAAAATAATAAATTCAGCCGTTTTGGATAAACTTCAACAATTTGCAGAAACCAATAAAATAATTCCTAACATCTCTTTCGGTTTTAGGAAAAATAATTCTACTATCACTTGTACAAACTTCGTAATAAATACAGTTAAAAATAATAAACGGGAAGGATTCCTAACAGCAGTAATATTTCTGGATCTCTCTAATGCATTTAACAAAATAGATACACGCATATTAGAACAAATTATGAATACATACTCAATACCATTCGAAATAGTAAACTGGGTAACAAACTTTTTGAAGAATAGAAAAATAATTTTTAAAACTAAAAGTGAAACTTTAGAAAGAATTGTGTCAAACGGTTTACCTCAAGGGGATGTATTATCGCCAACATTATTTAACATTTACACCTCACAGCTTCACCAAATATCAAATAATGACATAGTATTAGTACAATTTGCCGATGATTTTGGACTTATTATAAAAGCAAAATGTCTAAATGAATTAAATGAAAAGGCACAAGTAGCTGTAGATACGTTGAATACCGAAATGGAAAAACTAAAATTTACGGTGAACCCTGAAAAGACGAAAGCAATACTATTTCAAAACAGTAATAAGACCCTAAACATAAAAATAAATGATCAATTAATTGAAACGGTACGACATCATACTTACCTAGGGATAACATTAGACAGGTTTCTTAGTTTTGGTGCCCACATTAAACAAATTAAAAATAATATAAATGAAAGAATTAATATGATTAAAGTTATTAGTGGCATTAAGAAGGGTAGCCATCCGCAAACATTAATAAAGATATACCAAGCCTTAATAAGAAGTACTGCTGAATATGGTGCCTCAGTTTTCAATAATTCAAAAAAAAGCAACAAAAAATATTTGCAAACTGCTACAAACGCTGCTCTTAGAAGGATAACCGGTTGTACACGTTCAACTCCTATAAATACCTTAATAGCATTATCAGGCCAAGAACCAGTAGAAATACGCCATAGCTATTGTACAGCAAAAGAAATAGCCAGGAACTTTCACTGCAATAATATTATCTGCGAACAACTTAAATCAATAGATTTTGAGACAACATCCACAGAAAAATTATCTTATTTAGAAACTGTTTACTTTGATAATAGAGAACTTATCAATAGTATATCCCCCTTAGAAATATTAACACAGAAACCACTAAATTTAGTTATAGAATCTGATATAAAGCTAATAACTGTTAAAAAATCAAATTTAAACCCAATTCAACTAAAGCAGGCTTCGCTATGTATGATGAATGGCAAATATAAAGACAAGGCAAGAATATTCACAGATGCATCTAAGATCGGCAACGTGTGTGGTATAGGAGTGTTTAACGAATACCTTAGGACGAGACAATCATTTAAGCTACAAAAAGAAACGTGTATTACTACGGCAGAATTAATTGCAATAGATATTGCTCTTAATAGTGTGAGAGAAAACAACATAAGTAACGCTATAATATACACAGATTCTAAATCAGCATGTACGATATTAAGCACGGCGTGTAAGCAGACTAAAAATGCAAAATTATTAAACGATATGCTGTATAAAATTGCACAATGGGGGGTTACCATACAATGGATACCCAGCCATGTGGACATCAGTGGAAATGAAATAGCTGATGCTTTAGCGAAAAAAGCTACAACGG
This sequence comes from Aedes aegypti, assembly GCF_002204515.2. Taxonomy (NCBI): domain Eukaryota; kingdom Metazoa; phylum Arthropoda; class Insecta; order Diptera; family Culicidae; genus Aedes; species Aedes aegypti. The sequence goes on from NC_035108.1 coordinate 149,924,734, forward strand.
GAACTATGACCATGCCCAACGTTATATTGATTAAAGACGCATTTATGATTCTCAAAAACAATAAATTGACAAATGTAAACCTGTGGTATCGCGATTATGCTGAGGTTGAAGGGAAAGGGATTAAGTTCTATAATTTCCAAAATTCAATCGGAAAAGAACCGTGGTTCTTTGGTGTGGATCTGTCTGCAACCGAGGTAAGGCTGATGAATAGATTACTTTCTGGTCACGACTACTCGAAGTTTTGGCTGTTTAAGATGAAATTAGCTGATGATTCAAACTGTGAAATTTGTCAAGAGCCTGAAACAGCAGAGCACGTCATATTGTTCTGTAGTAGATTTGGAAGAATCATTCCTCCTCAAACCGTCGTTCTGAGCGGACCACAAGAGCCAATCAAAAAACCAGTCGAGTGTAGTGAAGCATTTTCAAACCGCGTGCGCGAAAACTTTTTTCCAAATTTAAATCTCTATCTCCATTTTATATTTCCTTTAATTAATAGTTTTATTTTTCCACAAATTTGATAATAAGTACATAGAAGAGAGAAAAATCGGCCAATAAGTGTTAGTTTATAAGTTGTGAATAGAAATAAAAAAGAGAAAAACTCGGTAGTGATTAGTGTAAGCTAGGTTAAGAAAAAAAAAGTGAAAGGGAGGAACGCCAGCTGTATGTTGGCTGAATCCTAACATGGACACCACACGAACAGACGACCCAAAACTACCACCAGACAAAGGTAAGGAATGGATGGAGACCAATTTACCCAACACAGACGATGAAGACCTATTCGCCGGATTTTCCGAAAAAGAACAGACACCAACACAACAAGAAAACCACCAACGGAAACGACGAGACAACGACACACATCTAGACAAACAAACAAAGCAGTTAAAAAAATCACAACCACACACACAACTCAGCACCAGATCACAAACACAAAAACAAATAAAAAATTCAACAGATAACCTAACCTCAAACACCACAAACGCAAAATCAAACAACCAACACATTAACAATGACCGAACAATCTGGATTCAAAACAACCAACATGATGTACTATTCATCGAACCTATTTCAATCAAGGAAGGAGAAAAATTACTCGAACCAATGGAAGTGGGGAAATTTCTCCACGACACAGGACTAGACCAATTCACAGAACTCAAAAGAGCAGGGCAATACCGATACAAACTAATTTACAAAAAACCAAAAGACGCTGAAAAGCTACTAAACGCGACACAACTACTCAAAAACAACAATTACAGAGCATTCATTCCAAGAATGCTACTGGAAACAACAGGCATAATCAAAAATGTACCGATATCACTCACAGAAAAAGAAATCTATCAAAACACAATCTCTGACAAAAAAATCACAAAAATCGAAAGAATCAAAAGACGAAAAGACCCGAAAGACCAAAAATCAGAATTAATTAACACTCGATCCATCAAAGTTACTTTTGAAGGACCAGAACTGCCGCGAACTGTTTCGATCTACGGTGTCATTGAAAAACCCGAAATTTACATTTACCCGGTAAGAATATGCACAAAATGCTGGCGACTAGGGCACAAAGACACGGCTTGTAAGGGGAAAAAAACCTGCATTAAGTGTGGTCAACAAGAAACTGACAAACACACAGAATGCGACAAGACTCAAAAGCGAATCTGTAGGAATTGTGGTGGGAATCACCTTCCTACCAACAAAGAATGTCCCGAAAGGGTTAGGATGGAACACATAAATGTAGCAATGACCCTAAATAAAATGACCTTCCAAGAAGCCCAACAGCTTTACCCCAAACACACCCTACAAACCTCCAACAGATTCGCTTTGTTAGAGTCTACCGTTGAATTCCCACAGTTGGAACAACCCAGTATGACAAACACAAAGTTCAGACAAGTCAACCAAACAACATCTAAAAAACTTGACTACAGAGGAATCATTCGCAATATCACAAACAATGACACAGAAAGTAAACCCAAAACCAAAACAGAAACACACAAAAACACCTTTCCGACTGTTGACACTTATCCCGAACAAGTACACGTAATTGAGAACAATCCACATAAAGTAACTGAACCAGAAAAACTTCAAACAGAACAAGAAAACCTAACAAAACAACTCCAAAACATCATCGAGAAAATTACAAACAAAACTAATGACAACAAACTGGATTCAGACTTACTCCTTATTGAAATAGCTTCAATGATACAGAACCTAATACATTTGACGAAATCACGTAAAACCAGTAACACCTAAAATTTAATCATGGATAATTGCTTTTTAAACGATCTAAATATATCTCAACTAAATATACATAGTATAAGACCTCTTCACAAAAGAGAAGCAATAAAAACCTACCTTAATACTAATGACATACATATATTCTTATTTCAAGAGACTTGGCTTAAGCCAGATGAGAAATACAAATTTCTCAACTATCAATTCATTAAAAACTGTAGGCCAGACGGCTATGGTGGCACCGGAATTTTAGTACACTCTACGTTGATATACGAAGAAATAACAATCCTAGATATAAAACTTGAAATGACAATTGTAAAAATTAAAAACCTTAAGCAACCAATAATATTCATCTCGCTATATCTACCCCCAGACACACCAATAACAGAAATCAAAGAACCACTCGAAAAACTTTTTAACTACATCGAAAACAGTACCGTTCCAGTATTTTTAGGAGGAGATTTGAATGCTCATCACTCAACATGGGATAAAATTTCAAACAAAACTGACAGAAGAGGAGAGCTAATAAGTGAATTACTAGGAAATCATGACGTCATATTCTTGAACACTGGAGTCGCAACCAGGTGGGAAGACCTAAATAACAATTCTTCAGCAATAGATTTAACAATCACAACACCAGACCTAGGACCAATAACAAGTTGGGAGACCAGTTCAAAAGATTTAGGAACAGACCATAAACTTATAGAATGCCACATTATACAATATAACAAATTCAACAACCATGCAAAAAAGACAATTATTAGCAAAAATAAAGCAATAGAAAACCTTAATCAAATTGACCCTAACACTCTCACAAATGTTGAAGACCTTAACAAAGAAATAAACAACGCAATGAAAAAAGCAACATATGATATATACCCAAATAGTAAGAAAAAAATAAAACCTTACTGGAACGAAAACATTAAAAAGCTCTACGAAATAAAAAACAAGAAACACATAGAATTCAGGAACAATTTAACTCTAGCTAACAAACACGAATTCAAAAAAGCAGAATTAAACTTCAAAAAGGCTTTGAAGAAAGAAGTATTTGAATACAGAGATAAAATGTTAAATGAAATAAATGAACAGACCAATGTAAACCAAATGTGGAAAATTGTCAGGTGTGTAAGTGGCAATTTCAAACATAAAGAAAACTCTGAGATAATTAACAATAAGGAACTTGCAACAAAATTCATTGAACTCAACTTCAAGGAAGAGGCAATGACAAACCATTGTCATTCAAACACTAACTACGACGTAGAAGAAGAAATTTACGTTGAACCATTAAAAATAGAAAATATGATTAAAACAATCCGAGAAAGAAAAGACACTTCGGCCGCAGGAGCAAATAGGTTATCGTATTATTTCTTGAAAAACATCAATTTAAAGCTTTTAACTAAAATATTAGAATTAACCAGTCAAGTTTGGATGAATGAAAAAATACCAGAAGAATGGTTATTAATCAAAATAATTCCAATATTAAAACAAGGTAAAGATAAACTTAAAGAATCATCGTATAGACCAATCGCTTTGATAAACATAAACTTGAAACTAATAAACTGTGAAATTAAAAAACGATTAAACAAATACTTAGAGATTGAAAATCTAATACCCAGCTTATCATACGGATTTAGAAAAGGATACTCGGCAATTAATTGTATCAACCATATAAACTCAATTATAACAGAAGCAAAGAGACAGAAACAAATTGTAGCAACTATTTTCTTAGACCTCACAAAGGCATTTGACTCAGTAGACATAAACATCTTATTAAATAAATTAGACAACCTACGAATTCCTAGGAAAATCACAACTTGGTTAGATCTGTACCTAAAAAACAGGAAAATAATAATACAAACAACACAAGGAGACATAATTCAAAATACCAACAAAGGGTTACCACAAGGTTGCCCCCTCTCACCACTATTGTTTAATGTTTATACAAGAGAACTACATGATATAAATACAGACAAAGTAATTTTCATACAATTTGCAGACGATTTTTCTATTACAATAATTGGAGAATCAATAGAAGAAGTAGAAACAACATCAAACATAATTTTAGAACAAATCAAGAGTAAACTGGCATCAATCAAAATAGATATCAACCCGGAGAAATCCGCTGTCATTTTATTTAACTCAAAACTAAATGACAAAATAAATATTAGAATAAACAACGTACAAATAGTACAAAAAGAAATACATAAATATCTAGGATACATTCTGGATTACAAACTTTCACACAAAGCACACATAAATTATGTAAATGATAAAGTTAAAAAAAGATTGAATGTAATTAAAATGATATGTAAGAAAAACAAAGGAGCTCACCCTAAAACAGCACTAAAAATCAACAAAGCAATTATAAGATCACAAATTGACTACGGATTAACATTATATGGTGGAACAGCGAAAACCAACTTAGCTAAACTAAACTCTTCGTTTAATACTTCATTAAGGACGTGCCTTAGATTGTTGAAATCAACACCCATAAATGTACTATACACTGAAGCAGGAGAATTACCAATCAAATATAGAGCTAGATGGCTAGCCAAAAAAGAAGCAATCAATACCTTTTTCCATGATAAACCAATTGTACAAATAATTTCAAAATTCTTGGAACTAGATGATTTACCTAAATGCTATACATTCTTGGAGTGCATAATTTTCGAAAACAACTATTTAATAATAATAACCAACAACAAAACTGAAAGTTCAAATACTATTGAACTAAATGAATTAATAAAGACCGAAATTCCTGGGGTAAAAAGCCAAGATATGAACAACACTGCCATAAAAATGATAACAATAAACTATCTAAATCAAAAATACGATCAATTTCACAAAATATATACAGACGGTTCTAAAACAGCGAATGCTTGCGGAATAGGTATATGGTACGAACAAAAAAATGAAAAAATCAAATGTAAAGTCAATAACGCGATGTCAATTATGAACGTAGAACTAATGGCTATAAGTACAGCTATAGACATAATTAATACCAAAGATACAAACAATTTTGTGATTTGCTCAGATTCAAAATCTGCACTGATAAGTATAAAAAATAAAAACACTGATGATAACTTCATTATAACGGATATTAGAAATAAAATAAACAAAACTAGGAAAACTATAAACTTTCAATGGGTACCGGCTCATAAAGGTATAATAGGAAATGAAATAGCAGACACCCTCTCTAAAGAAGGATGTACTAACGAACAGATGATTCACACAAGAATACCACTCAAGGACACAATTAATTTAGCGAAAATAGAAACACTAGAAGAATGGACACAAGAATACATCACAACTTCGACAGAAAAAGGAGTTAAACATTACAATCTTATGCCAAAACCTACCTTCAAACCGTGGTTTGATAAACTTGAACTGGATACAATACAAATAGTTACAATAGGGAGATTAAGAACATTCCATACCTTATCAAAAGAAAAACTGTATTTATGGAAATTAACACAAGACGACAAATGCGATATCTGTGGGGTTAAAGAGGACTCCAGCCATGTCTTACTACACTGCACAAAATATTCACAATCAAGAATGCAATACAAAATACTAACTGAACACGATAACATAGAAACATTACTTGACCAAGCCGACGCTAATAACTATCGAGAAATTTCAAAATTCGTTCAAACAAATAACATAACAATATAATAACTAACACCAAACAGAGCGATTTTTCTCTTTGACAGTACAACTACAGTAGTTTACCGACCAAATTGGATCGGTACAATCTATTAATTAACCGAAAAAAAAAGATTGATAGAGATTTCGATCGCATTAAGTAAATTTAAGGGACGATGGAGATGCCCTAATCATATGCTTCATGATTTGACAACACTTGGCAGTATAGACTCACAAAAGTCTCGCCATCAGAGGAGAAGAAGAAGAAGAAGAAGATTTGGAAGAATCCGATCAAAATATTCCTTTGAATGTAAATATAGATCTTTGCTTGATCTGTTCAAATCGAAAAATATTACAACATTTAAAGAGGTAGTGAAATTCTTGAAAGAAATCAAATTAGATTTATAATAACCTGAAGCAAAATAATTATTAATGTGAAACGCATGAACTGTTAAATGCTAGCTCCCAACGAACTGTCCATGTGACGATAAAATCAATAACAGGGCAATATAGTCTCTGCCACTCAGCCCTCCCTACCGAGCTGTTTGATGACAGCTCAAACAGAAGAAGAAGAAGAAGAATAACGAACAATTGTTTGTTTTGAACTTTTCTTGAGGAGTTATGTAATCCGCTTGAAATTATTTCGGTGTAAGTTGTTTTAAATAGAGCAAAATATATGAAATATTTTTCTTTTTTGAAATGATTTCCTGGTTCCCGGGAAGCTCATTTTTACTAACTAATTGACCATATTTTGACATGCAATCACGCTTCCGATTCCGTGTGATATTTCTACAATAACACCACATATCGGTCAATTTTCTCAATACTGTCGTACATTAGTTTGTAATCTATCAATTATAATCATAATCCATCCAATTATTCACAAAAATGGCTATGAACGGAAAAAAGAACGGCTGTGAGCAGACTCTGCTCATCCAGCAATCACGCTCTTTTTACATTTGTTTTGTTCTGGTTCTCCGATGCAAGAATCTGTGACCAAATCGGTCGCTGTTTGTTCGTGAGCGTGTGAGCGTGGATCCTGCTTAATATTGGTTCATTTTGCGTAAACGGCATGATTCTTTCCACCACTGCTGAACGCAAGACATGTATTTCCAAGAAAATTTACATGCAATATAATAGGGAGCCGGATCCTATTCTTGGCACTTTTGATTCACCTCGGCAGTGGGGTTTTTTGAAAACTACGGAACTCGTATTGGGCCATAATATACGTCGTATTGAAGTGCCTCTTATTGCAAAGTTTCAGACAATTCGGTCAAGAAAAACTTCTCATGCCAAAGAGAATCATGGAAGTGCCCAAGTGGTTCTGAACCCTATCAAGGAACATTCAAGAGATCTATTTCATGATTTGAGAACGGTTATAGGTTTTTCATGGTTTCTATTCAACGTAACAGTCACAATTAAAAAAAAAAGACTAGTTTGTTAATGTTGGTAAATACTATTCGAATGTCAAACGGTTTGTCTAGACTGACCTCCAAAAAAACTTCTGCAAAATTTTATAAACTTCTTTGTTGTGAAGCTTAGCAAAACACGAAGCTAACAAATTTAGTGGTCTAATATATAATATAAAGAAAATATGTATGATTTCAAAAAACTCCATCAAATTAGCTAAATTTTTCATTTTTTAAGAATTTCCCGGGATTCCGTGAATTCCCGGGAAATCAAAATTTTATTTCCCGCTTCCCGGGAAAACTGAAAACTCTAAATGCGATATTTATTTTTTGATTTTTTCTGCTGTTTATTTATTTGGAAATGTAGCTCAAAGATCTATAACGAAACAAAATATACCTTTTAGCAATGAGGAAATCATGTCCGTGTTACAATATTATTCTCGACGCCGAGCAAACTCAGCACTGCTGGTCTGTTGCCAAATCATTCCATTTTACTTCCGCTTATCTCTCATTTTTTTTTTACAGTCTGTAGAGCCTTTTACCCACTGCGTCCAATAATTAGGAATATTGTGGTATGACCCATATTTAATTTTGTGCTCATCAAATATCCATCTTATCTCTCATATAAAGGGTCAATTCTCTTCAGTGGATAACGATGGATTATTGGGAACTCAGGTGAACAATGTTTCACATTGAATTTAAAAGATAGGACGTAAGTATACAACTGATCATTGTTTGAAATAAAAATAACATTTAAAGTGACATAAAATTATCAACTATTTACAATGACAATCTTCTCGTTCGCTTCTCTTTTTCGCGATACTTCTGGAGCTCTTCCTGGTAGGCTTTAAGTTTTTTCTCATACTCGTCCTCTTCGTACTCCATATCAGTGATAACGTTTTTGAGGTGTTCTATTTTGGCATTTAAATTCGTAATCTGAAAAAAAAAAACAAATGAAAATAATTTGATATTTCTATTTATTCCTGATTGTCCAAGGCATGATCGCGCAGAAGACACCAAAACGATTTGAAGTGCATCTACAAGGCGATCTATAAGCGTTTTTTAAGATCGTAGGCGCGAGAGTTTTTTACGACATGCATAATACGTCTCCACTGTTCTGCGTTCTCAGAGCTCTTTCACAGTTTTTATCAAAACAAACTTTTTAACAAAGAATTTTCTTTGTCGAAGTTGCCATTTTGCATTCGAACATATACATTATCAATATTAGAAAGGTCATAAATAGTATTTCGCTGCCAAATTCCGTTGGAATGTGACTAGCCACGTTGCGTAAGCTAGTTCGATAATCATATCTACCTACATATGGTCGGCGTTAAGTCAGAGTGGACCAAGTGACATTTTTGATATTTTGAGAAAAATGGGTTTAAAGTCTAACGCTCTGTAATTTTTGAACTCGTTTAAATTTTGGTTCAATATTTTAACACGTCTTTATGTTACTTTCAAACAATATAATGTGAAGTGATAATCATGAAAAATCATAATCCAAACCTCTGATAGAACGATTTTTTGATGGACTATGTGTACTTGGTCCACTCTGACTGAACCAAAGACCATCGTTCAGTGAGCTGGTTCACTCTGACTGAACAATTTCTTGGAAAATAACAATCATTTAATGCTTGCATGGTCAAATTGGGTGCATATCTCTAAGCTAAACAGATTATCAAGACCCTTCGACACCAGTATCGTAAATCCTTAAATAACCCATATAGTAAATACCAAAATCAGTGGCATTAAGGCCTTTTGGTGCGTCATCACACAATGGCTTCTTCCAAAATCATTAACATATTGTTATGATAGTATTGGTATTTGCAACATCGATGAAATATAACTGCTTATCACCTGATTCAATGGATAATTTATGCGAAGAAAAATGCTTCAGGTGGTATTTCAATATTTAATCAACACTTTCAGATACAGCATTTTCAATTTAGCGACAATATACGTGAGATTTATTGTAATTGTAATTGCTCAATCCACACCCTGGCAGACAATTATCCGCCCATCTAGACACGGGCTGGGTGAGGACCTACCAAGCCTCCCCCGTTAACATGTCCTATACCGTTTAGCACACCGGGATCTTCCACAAGCAGGCGCCGGAATTAAAGCGGTCCCACAAGCTTCAGATACATTAAATAGATATAATCCCTCTGGCACTAAACCGAAAGGCGCCCTCCGCTTCACCACTAGTACTGCTTCCCCACACGCCAAGCACAATATCGAAAGTAGCGCGTTGTATAGCAAATACAGTACACCACCTCCGACACTATGCCAAATGTACAGGAAAAACAGCACCAGTAAGAAAGCGGAAGGCGCACCACTCGGTTCAGTGCCAGAAGGACTATAAGTATAACGAAGAAGAAATGAAAAGATAGTAGAGTTGGTTCGGTTATTTGATTGCTGAAACGAAAAAAACAGAAAAAACAGAAACAAAGTGTTAACATTAAAACGGGGTTTTATAATTGACAAATGTATCGATAGTTTCTCATCTGTTACGTTTCCTTATCGTAGCGCTGTCGATTTTTTCCATCTCCAGGGTGTTCGTCTCCGCTCGAGCAATGAGGACCATGATGAAATGAGAATATAAAAATGTGAGCATTAGTGTTGATCTAGTAATAGATTAATTTAAACTGTTTTTCATGTGCTAAGTAACTTGTAAACTCCTACTCAATTATGTTTTGTTGGCCTACACGTTTTATTAAGACACAATTTTTATTTAGAAAACTATTTGGATCCGAGATTTTAGGTGCAGATTGAGCATGTTTGATAAAACAAGCATCCTGTTTTCAGTTAAAGAATGTTCAAGAAGTTGATGATTCTGTTATTTATACTGCCCGACCAACCAGTCTTCATAATTCTTTATAAATCTTTGATCAGCGATGGCGATCGCTAACGGTTCAAAACGAATCTATATCGATCGCTATCGAAAATCACTGACTGGTTGACCGGGTGGCTACAAACAAGAATTCACTATTGATGTAATATATGGATATTGAAAGTTCCAACGCGCGATTATAATACTTCAGTTTTCGTGCTGTTGTATTGGTGTAAGTAGTGGGAAACCAATCAGTTTGGTGATTCTAACGGTAACAAATAGCAAGACGAAAGGAAAGTTGATAATCTATCATCATTATGATTTCAGTCCTAATTTCATGATCCGTTTAATAAATTCCGCGTATGATTCGGCAATTTTAACAATTTATACATGTGTATTCGAAGAAAACAGACTACGAGCATTTATTACTTGTTGCAAGGTTCCTAAGTGATCAGATATTTATCATTTTCTACAGCCTAATTTAATAATACCTACATTGGGTTGTAACAAAAATTTGATCTTGGGATGTTGATTTGCCTCCTAACCATAGTTTCGACAATAGTCACATGCTTACTATCCCTTATGGCAGTGTTGTTGATTCTATTGTCTATCGCTCATCAGTTTCGCGCCACCCGGCAGGGACTTGGTCCTATGTACCCAATACTCTGCTGTGTCTTAACTTCACGCAATACATTCTGTAGATGTGTGATACAGTTTGCGGAATATTATGATTTATCACTTCGTTCAGATGGAAAATTCTGTTATGGTACCATATTCACATATCAGATAACTCCCACCTGAAACGATGTAATACATCGGAGACATGTAGATTCAGATGTACAGTCGCCTCTCCACATCTCGATATCGAAGGGACCATCGAGATAGGGAGAGATCGAGACGAAGAACAAATTTTGGATGAATACTAGATTGAAAATCACTCCGTTGCCAAGAAAGTAATACACAAACAGACGTCATTTTGCGCTCCTAATTTGTTTTGAATCCCAAAACATTGGTCTAGTAACCTTCGATATCGGTCATATCGACATACGGAGAGAAAATTGAGAACGGAAAATCAACAGAAACACATCGAGATATGGAGATATCGAGACAAGGAGGATATCGAGTTATGGAGAGTAAAAATGTATGCAGACTGAAGGGACTTATGAAATCATCGACATAGGGAGATATATCGAGATGTAGAACATCGAGATGTGGAGAGTCGACTGTATGTATACGATCTATGCCTAGTTCGGCTCTGATCGACAGGCAATCAGTGTATTCAGTTTTTCAACTAGCTTGAAGCGATGAACGTTTCAAGACAAGCTCTCCACTATATCTGCTAGCAATCACCGGTCGTCGATAGACATTTCGGTTCTTTTCTGCTAAAGATAGATCCGATTGTATGCCAAAGACTATGGCTCATGCTTTTCAATACAGCTGGAAAAACAAGAACTACACCCAGCACCAAATAGTACGTAACTATGAGGCGGACCGGAAGGTTTGATGAGCAATCCCCACCAGCGACAATATACGTGAGATTTATATTCTCAAAAAAAAAATCTCCGATTTCATGCCGCATTTCATTGCCTCACACAACTACACTTGTAAATAGAAGGTGCTTACCTTTTCGATTGTAATTCAGCGGCAAGCATTTGTGTTTTGGATCCCATATTGCGTTCAATACACTTCCACTAAACAAATCTTTTATTTACTTTCCTTATAGGAGCACATCTCCACCGGGATTTCAATATTTATAAAGTTTTATCAACCGCATCAGTCAAAACTATTATGGCGATGGTTTTCACTTGTTGCGAATCGACGCCGCCACCGCACACTGAGACATGCCTGTGTTTATAGTCTAAAATATCCAATTTTTTTTCTGTTGTATTAATTTTCAGTGCGGAAAGGTTGGGCAAAGCATAGAAACTCGAAACTCATACGTTGTTTGTTTTGCGATTCTCTCAAATTACAGAAACCATCTCTACGAAGCATAAAATCATACCAAGTATTTATCGATTTGGACCACCCAAAATAATTGAAAAGCTCCACAGTGCGATGCGTCGGGATGCGTCGGGACGCGTCTATCGTGTGTGCACAATCATCGCGATCGTTGAGCGCAGTGATGTCAGAGTTGCTATCTGTAAAATCATAGCATTTAATGTGGATTGATCACAAAAATCATTAAAATTTAATTAAATCAGTGATCTTATGATGGAAAACTATTTGCAAAATGATAAGTTTTTATAATATGCAGCAAATGTTCCGAAAACAAGCATATAACAATTGGTAGAAAAATCTGTCACCAATCACCTGGCAACACCGTCATCTCTTGCAAACATAAACCGTACCGATGCATAACAAAAATATGCGATAAATCCAATAAAAAACAGAGAAATTCCGTTGCCCTTCATTAGATTGAAATGTTTTCTTTTGATATGTACGATTGAACAGTTGATTTTGATTTCCAATACTCGTCAAACTACTAAATTTCCCATGTGTTTACATAAAAATATGCTTAACACAAATGTTATATTTTTTGTTTGTTTGTTTTGAAAATATACATGGAAAGGCGACACTACTACTGTTACATCAATGATGATTCTAATGATTCTTTGAGTTACACACCGCTTCACCTTAAGATAGCTTGAAAATTAAGGTTTCGCAGGGTCAGGGCGTTGAAGACCAGAAATATTCAAATATGCGTTCAGTCAGAGTGGACCAAGTGAAAATCTTGAGTACCGACCAAAATATGCTGACCCAATAAGCGGATCGTAGGACATGCCATACATACACTATAGAACTTCCGTAAACTTCTATTGGACTCTGAAATTGACTCAAAAAATGCAATAATCAATCATTTTATTGCTTTTCAACACTTGGTCCGCTCTGTCTGCACAGAATTTGTTGCAATTTCTGACCATCCAACCGAATATGGTAAATGGTCAAAAATCAAAATCAAATGCATCGAATTAAGAAAATATTTTTTGAGTTTATATTGATGGATAAGTAGAAGAATGATTCGATTTCGAAAAATCTAACAAATCTCCTGAAATGTCTTTCATTTCCTCGCATTCCCAAGCACGCTGATCATTTTCGCTGTTATGGTAATAAGCACTTGGTCCATTCTGACTGCACACTTTTATCGATTTTTGTTGATCATCCAAAGTAAATTTATTACATATCTCTCGCAGTTTACAAAATTCTTCAAATCTGATCAAAGTGTAACGGAGGTAAAGTAATTTTGCATCTAATGAGAGAATAATCCAATTTTCTCAAGTTTTGTACTTGGTCCCCTCTGACTTAACGGCGACCATATGTTAGCAGCAGGATATTTCAATTCGTTACTGTTACTCACCTGTAGTTTATAGGGCAAAACAGCGGCCTCCCGGGCCTGCTTGAGCCGAGTTTGGAATGTTGCTTCCCGTTGAGCGCAGTACGATTCGAAATCGTCCGTTAGTTCGTTGCGTAGCTGTAATTCCTGGTCGAAGATTTCCCGCTTCAGTTGCTGGATTTCCAGTGCTTTGTCCGCCAGCTGCTCTCGATAGACGTTCGATTCGTAAGCCAATTCCTGCTTTAAACTGAGAGAAAAAAGTGAAACGTGATCAATTTTACTTACAATTTTAAAATCTTAGCAATAAATACCTTTCATTCTCCACCATAAGTTGATTCCAATCGATCTTAGCCGACGGACTGCTTGTGGCCTGTGCCAAGAAGAACGAGTAGCGCGTAGTTCGGTCTCGTCGTTGGGTCGGTTTTCTCTGCAGGACAATTTGTTTGGCGATGGATGAGAAGTTTAGGACGTTTAGATTTTCATCGTAGTATTCTTCGGTGGGATAAAGATTAACGATCATGGAAAGCTTTTCCTTGCCAAGCAAGGCTGACTGTATCAGCATGGTAAGTTTTGAATCGCGTACTGGAACTATCTCGGCGAGTTTCTTGGATTTCTGGTTCTTGTGGACGGTTTCCAAGCATCTACCAAGCACCATCAGTGAGGTGTTGATCTTCTGTGCTTCTTTGAGGCGGTCGCCAAAATTGCCGGTCTTTTTGAGACGTTCTGATCCAGCTAGATCACAGAACTTGTAGACGGAATAGTTGATGAGTTGTGTCGCTAGGGAATACGATACCACAGTCATGAAGAAAATACTGTGAGATCGACTGGAATTGCTATTGACGTCTGTTGATCCGTACGTTGCACTTTGAAGACCGAACTGAAGTATGTTGTAGGCATCCTCACTGCTTCCGGCGAAAACACACGAAAGATCCTTTATGTAAGCGTTTCCTTCGTTGGATAGAATTTTCATCGGCTTTCTTTTACCGAAAATTGAATCCTGCCCGAGCAGATCAAACACATTTTCATTATAGATTTCTACAAAAGATACCCAGATAAACACTCGAAGATCTGGATCTTTAGAAGTTTGAAAATCATGCTCTTTCCGAATTATAGACTTCATTCTGGAGTGGCCAGCATCATGGTACTGTAACATTTTCTTCATGGATTCGACCTTTTTTAGTTCTCTGCAAACTGAGTCATCATCGAGGAAGCTGACTGATGTTTTGTCAACTTTTAGACCGGGATGTGGTGAGATGCAATTTGCATTCTCCATGAAGACTTGCTCAATAGCTCTTGGCACAATACCAGGGTTGGCATGGTTCCCGAGCAGAGTGTAAGTTTTTCCTGAACCAGATGTGCCATAAGTTAGAAATGTGGCGCCTCGTTCTCCGGAAATGTTCCTCATAGCGGGTTTGATGCATCTATCGTATACCTCAGCCTGTGACACTGTATCGTCGAATATTTCGCTGAAAGTGTACTGCCGTTCCGTAGAATTATCATCGACATTTCTGGCCAAGAGCGAATTTTCATGGATCCTGAATGCTGCCTTGTACGGATTATTCCGCAAGTGGGGTCGTAAGCGAAGACACACCTTGACGGTTTCATTGTCTTTCGCCAGCTCTTGATGGCCACTTTCCGGCGGTATTGGCGAGCTGCTTCTGTGGGATGGAGAAGAGGACCGCGAGGACGAACTCTGGCTGTCGTTGGACATTAGACTTTCCAAGTTGACCCGAGTATTCGGGCGAGGACGCATCCTCCGGTCTACGCTGTTTTCTCTAGCATGCAAAAAAGAAGGTAGGGCTCGTTTCATTGCGACTTTCTAGAAAATATCGGAGGTGATAAGTCTAAATTATACTAGGTATTACAGAAGATGTTTGTTATGGATTCATCTATTGATCTCAATAAAGATAAATTGAAAAGGTCTCATTGTTTAACTGATTGCGTCACAGCTGTATTAACGATAATCGTTCTATTTTCGACAGCTTTCATTTGTTGCAGCGTTCTCTGCTTCAATTCAACTGTTATACAGCCGAAAGCAAATATTCTTGGCTTATAGCGCTAACATTTTACGAGACGAATACTGCCGTGAAACGCAAGTCAGTCCCATCTGTAAAAAGTAGGCATTGAGAAAATGGGCTGTGAAGTTTTCAAACTCGTTTTCCATACGAATATTCAAAAAAATTCCAGGGGATTGGAACATGTTTCAATCTTATTGAAATTTTCACAACTTGCTTTGAACTACGCTATATTTCCGAGAAAAATATAAAAATTATCAAAACTTGTCATATTTTTGTGCTCCACGGTACGAAAGTCTGTAGTGGGACTGATATGCGGTTACTTTTCATCATGGGACAATATGACTTGCTGTTTTTTTTTTTCTACTTTTTCCGAACAAATCTTATTATCTCATTAGTGCAGCTGAAAGAGCATTGAAAGAGATGTTGAAAACTGAACTCAACTCAATTTTGACGAAAATGCAGATGGGACTGACTTGCGATTCACGGCAGAATATTAGACACAGTTTTAATGAATACTAGATTGAAAATCACTCAGTTTTCAGGAAAGTTAAAAGCAAACATTGGGAACGAAAATAACATCGAGATATCGAGATATGCACACTTAGAAAATATCACCGACTCCGGTAATTTGTTTTTACCGAAATATAACCGCTGAGCGCTCGGTAATGCTTCCGGTAAAGTTAAGAATAACCGAGCAATCCGTAATTTGAATCAAAGCGCAGCTGTCAAAATATTACAAATCGTTCGTGAATGGTTACCGAACGATTTGTTAAAATTATTACCGAACATTGTTCATATTTGCAGGCCGTCAGAATCGGATAAGATGATTAAAAACAAAATAAGAATGACAGTTCTTTCTGATGTTTAATGAAATAATCTAATTTATTTCGAGAACTTTATTCGGTTTGACATGTTTAATTTTTATGTCAATATAATTTCACTGGAGGCCACCATCAAACTAAAAGCAAGCTGCAAGTTCAGCGCCATTGAACATCCACTTAATGAAACATCCCAGCTGGACGTTTGTAGCTAGTCGCCCATTATAGTGGACAAAGTTGGTGCCGCCGATTCCGTCTTGGATGGGTCAACTTCCGTCTAGAAAAATAACGATTTGGATTATTCTGTGGGAACAGTTATTCGATTCTTTTACCTTGAACGATTCTCGACAGTGCATTTTCCGTTCTAGCAGTTCTTGCTTGCACAAATAAATATGGCGGTGTAAAAATCTCAAATTACCATTTGTTCGGTAAAGCACTGTAGCACTAGGTACCGAAGTGTACGGTAAACTTTTGCTGGCTACGGTGATTCTGAACGGTTCACAAGTTCTTCGGTAAGGCGGCATCCATTTATTACGTAACGCTAAAATTGAAATTTTTTGACCCCCTCCCCCCCTCCGTAACGCTTTTTGTATGAAAAATTTTGAATTTTTGTATGAGCCGTAACGTTTGAGCCTACTCCCCCCCTCCCCCTAGAGCGTTACGTAATTTGTGGATGCCGCCTAAATGAATTGACGATTTCGGTGAAAACAAACAAACATTCGTTGAATTTTCCTAATTGTGTACGTTTTTTCGGTACAGCTTGTTTGGAATACCGAAACATCAGTTAAATATTCATTTACAGTTCGTTTTCGGTAACAAATTTTACCGAACAACGAAATAAAATCTAAGTGTGTGGAGAGTGAAAATGTATGCACATTGAAGGGACCGAAAGAATCATCGACATAAGGAGAGATATCGAGATGTAGAATAGCGAGATGTGGAGAGTCGACTGTAGTTTATCACATACAAGAACTGCCACACTTAGAATAAAATGCCGAATCTCGGCTTTCGAAAACCGAGATCCGCACAGCCGAGCGCTCGGCTATCATCTCGGTTAAGGTGATTATAAAATGAAGCCAAACTTTGAATTTTCAAGTGCACAAGACTGGAGAATCTGACAACAGTTCGCGTTGAAAATCAATCAAATTGCTTGCTTGCTGGTGGTGACCAATGGGATAAATTTTCATCGCGGAGCGCTGTTTTGTTCTCAAGTCTTGTGCTCTTGAAAATTTGAAGAGTGGCTTCGTTTCATTATCACCTTAAATAGATGTAACTGATTTACTCGGTTTATGTGAGAGGTGCTAGTTTCTGCGTTTAACTGAAAATCTCGGCAACACATAAACTGAAATCTCAGCAAAATTTGAAACAATCATTATTGATTTTATTTTTTTTTTTTTTTGCATTTATATTTTTGAGTAGTAAATCATATACGGATATGTTTATAATCGTCTCTTTGGGATTTTCCTAAGTATCCTATGTTTGATTATCGGCAGAAAATGTACCTATCGGGTATAGACATTGAGCCCTAAAAATAACACAAAAAATCATTGAGCGTACTTACTGAAGAATTTGCTTTGTACAATCTCACTTCCTTACCAGCGTTTGATTCATTTTACAAAATTTATACGCTATATTTTCACTACTTTTTTACGTAGAAACAAGACCGAAACACTTCCGAATATGAAGAAAAACCAGGATGGCAGATTGTCAAACAAAATGCCGAGAATCTCGGTAAACTCAGGTGGAAAACCGATATATCAGCATTCAATAAAACAGAGTTCGCTGAAAACATTGTTAACGTATGTGCTCGGCACACAATGTTGCCGAGCTACGGCTAAAATATAGAGTTAACCGAGATTTCAGTTTCACGTGTTGCCGAGACTCGGTTACAATTATATTTTGACTGAGTTTTCAGCAACATGCTCGAAAGCCGAGTTAACTCAGCAATTTCAAATGCCGAGCTCGCGAACAAATTTTAAGTGTGTGCGGAAAACAAACCCGTGAAAGAATAATACAAATACATTTTGTAAGGAGAATGTAGGACCCCCAAGGAACATAGGTATATTTTCAAAACCATATCACCAATGACAGATAGCAACATAGATTCTTAAACTAGAACAGTTTTTAGAGAACTTGTGAAAAAATGGTGCAAAAATATCGAGAAACAAAACCCTTATCGAGGTTAATATTTTTATTGCGATAAAAAATAAAGCTTA
This sequence comes from Aedes aegypti, assembly GCF_002204515.2. Taxonomy (NCBI): domain Eukaryota; kingdom Metazoa; phylum Arthropoda; class Insecta; order Diptera; family Culicidae; genus Aedes; species Aedes aegypti. The sequence goes on from NC_035108.1 coordinate 149,943,227, forward strand.
TTTATTTATTTGTCGTCAGGCATTTTGTAGACCATTCCCGATAAGTATAAACAGAAAATCCAAAGCACAAATGACTTTTGACAAATTCGAGACAAACCAAATTAGATGAATGTTGTGCGTAAGTAATGAGTATTTTGAATATCTACAATTTAACTGAACGTTTGAATAAATGAGTTATTGAAAACAATCATATCGCTCAGAGGCGACTCGTAACCTCACGTTTTATTTGTTCTATGAAACTTGAAAATGACTAATTTTGTAATTTAGCAAACAGTAAACGATTGAAACCGTCTTGTTTTAAGAAATGTTTATTACATGCATATTGACCAGGTGTATTTGGTCACTGATACCACTATTGATTATTATTGCTCAACAATCTTCAAGCATTCATTATAGAAACGTGTTTACCTTAGTCGTGGAGAAAACAGTTTCAAGGGTTACTCAATAGATAAATGTATAGCTTATTTGTTGGAATTTCTAAAGTAATTTCTGAAATGATTGGTGGGAGTCCATATAAGATATATACAGTATTGGACAAAACATTTGCAACTTCTTCGATTTTCCATACAAAATGATCAACTTTGGTAAGCTAGATCTCAGTTATTTATCGTCCGATTTGAATGAAATTTTCACAGAACATCAAATATAACTTGAATTTTAACATATATTTTTGAGTGATTTTTCCAATCACGGGTTTATAAATTATAACGGTTTATCGAAAGTGTAATTTTCGACGAAAAATTCAAAACTATTTATCTCAAAATCTGATAACCCTAGACAAAAACTGTCTTTAGCAAACTTGTTCACCTTGTTAAAATCAACAACTTTGCTGAAGATACCATGAAGCTATTCCTTCAATATGTTTAGTTATGTCAATTATAAAAAATCGTCAAAAAAATTGACTTTAGTCAAACCGTTACTGCTTTTGAACTTGTGATTGAAAAAATTACTCAAAAATATATGTTAAAATTCAAGTTATGTCTGATGTTCTGTCAAAATTTCATTAGAATCGGTATATAAATAACTGAGATATAGCTTACCAAAGTTGGTCATTTTGTATGGAAAATCGAAAAAGTTGCAAATGTTTTGTCCAATACTATACATAGAATAATTTTTTTAGTCTTTATGATTCAAACAATTTTAACTATTCGATTTTCGTTACCCACTTGCCCCACGGTACCTTATATAAATGTGGTTATTATTTTACCGAATACTGTTTATAAAATGATTTCCATATTACCATTCTTTTGTCTCAAATTCAATGTTCGAAATTTGAGACAAAACGGTAAATTTTACAAGCATTTCGAAAAAAAAGTTTTAGGGCACCATGTAAATCAGAATGCGGGTGTCATTTACTTCAGTGTGTTACTTTCAAAAACATAACCGTCATCCGAAGCACTTATTCGCTAAAATACTACATACCTAAATTATATTCTCTTTCAAAAACGGTTAATTGTAGGTAAGATTTTGCTGATTAAGTAAATATCTATTCTAAACCTTGTTAAATTCATTGCACAATAATTAAACGTAATTCTTCTCTAGTATCATTGCTGTTTTCACGTAAACAGAGATAATTTATCGATTTACTTACATCTCGAGCATTAGTAAGTTTCAATCCAGCACTTTACAATAAAACGTAACACAAATTGTTTCCAAATTTGTACATAAAATACTGTTTTATAAATTCAAAACGTCTTTTTACTGCACTTCGTTAAAGAAACGGCAGCGGTTTTTCCTTCTTTCTCAGCTGCTGTTCGCGTTCACATGGAAAACAGAGCAAAGGTAAAATTGAGTGCCTACTCGGCTGGTTTGAAATAAAATGCGGCACAAGTATTTGCTTGGATGTTTTTCAGCGTGGAACTCACGATAGGGTTTCCAGACTACATAATATCCGTTTTTTAAATCATTTTTAAACCTTTGTGCTTTTACTGTACATCGCGTGATTATTTATCGCCACGGCGATCTTTAAAACATATTGAGAGTTTATTCACAAATGTCATAAGACCAAAAATGGTTATTTTTGACACCCACCCACCCTCTCGTAACCCATTTTGTATGAACATTTTTCGAATTGTATACTGCTTCGCGTTGAAAAATGGGTTAAAGTGAAACAGTTTGGGATCTAACTTCTAAAGATTACACTAAAACTTCAAAGGTACTAATCTCGCGAAGAAAGCATCCAACAACAGTGCACATTTTATTTTGGCTTTGTGCACTAGCAGAAGCCTAAATTAGGAAGATGAGGAAGTTTGCCAACTATTTCTCCAGTTTAATGCCTTTGAAAACGCGAGTAGGGCGGCATCCATTTATTACGTAACGCTAAAATTAGAAATTTTCGACCTACTCCCCCCCCCCCTCCGTAACGCTTTTTGTATGGAATTTTTTTTAAATTTTGTATGAGTCGTAACGCTCGAGCCTACCCCCTCCCCCCCCTTCGAGCGTTACGTAATTTGTGGATGCCGCCTAGGGTCACCGCAAGTCGGCCATTGTGACGGCCATCTTTGGATTCCGAGATGTTTCACATTAATTGTTGTTGTTGTTGTGCTCCTACCGTACGTTTCGTTGTAGAATTCGATATTTTACGTTGTTTTTCTACTTGTGCGGCGCCATTCTGGTTGATTTCTGATGCACACTGTGTTGTTGAATATGAAGCAATAGAAAACCGAAGCTCAAAGTATTTCCGACAACTGTTTTTCGCGACTGAAAACAACTTCATCGAATGTTTATCAACGGTCGATTCAGCTTAACCGTTTTCATTTGTTTGGTGTGACATCAATCGTAATCTGACCTACCATGCCATTTGTTTTGAGAAGCAATAACAGTCGACAACATGATAGGATTTACAATACCGCAAGAATGGATCACTGCTACTCTTGCAAAATGGTATTCCGTGTCGAACATATTGTCGTTTCTTGTGAAGCATTCTGCGAAAATTGGCACTCTTTCCATGCAAAATGTGTAGGATTAATGTATGACTGAGGTTGTGCCTGTCTATACAGCAACATTTATTTATTGGATGTGTAATTTCTGTAAGCATTCGATAGAGAACGGTCGCGACAGAAGTTCGATAACTAGGAATGAAAAAAGCAATTGTGCAACGAAGGAAGACGTCCAGTGTTTGAAATTGGAGCTTAGAACGTATCAGCAAGATGATCTCTGATCTGCCATCGATTTCTACACATACCACAGCACCGAACGAATTCAAGTTTGATCAAGCCTCTAGTTTTTCGCCAACATCGAAATCACCGCTAACTTCAACAAAAATCATCGACTACACTACTGGTACTACGTCCAATTCGAGTCTGCAACCAGGCATTGCATATGTTTTGCCAGTCCCAAAAGAATCAATGCTAGTGCTAGTTTCTGGCAAATATATTGCGTTGAATCGTCGTATTTGATGACGCTTTTCCTCGTTTCAACATTTTGTTGAATGTTTTACGCATCAGTTAGGTATCATTGATGTCTCCTATCCAAAAAACATATATTTTTTGCCAGAATCACAACAAATTCACTGAACGCCATGTTGAATCAATGTGGGGTAGCTAATTATTGGCCCCGATTGATGTAAAATTTCGTATCGGACAACGAACAATTCAGTTTGTTTTGCAGTTGTTACCCTTTCCCTAAAATGCTTGTAGATCGTCGCAGCTACTTCAAATCGTGTTGGTGTCTTCTGCGCGATTTTTCATGATTGTTCAAGGTATGATCGCGCAGAAGACACCAACAGGATTTGAAACAATTGCGACGATCTACATGCTTTTTTTAAATAAGATCGTCGGCGCGAGAATTTTCCGCGCTACACATACACGCAGCGAACTGGACTATCGAATTTCATACATTTTGCATTATGAAAGGTGGAACGATTATTGCAATACGAATGCTTTATGTATCGTTTTAGCATCACTCCACATCAAGCCGTCGATAGGCGCGTGGTGTACGCTCGGGCCTATCGTTCGCATGGTTCTTGGTTCGATTCCAGGTTGCCGCGAAAACATTTTTTGTTTTCAAATTCTGGTTTCATAAGGCACATTTATGAATTTCAATCCGATTTCTTGTGGCGAATTTTCATAACACTGAGAACAGCGTTGCAGTTGAAAATACTATTGCGATTTTTTTTACCACTTAGACTTTAGTGATCTGAATTTCGTCTTTCTCAGATTTCGCTTTCGATTTCGCTGCCCCTTTTCGGTCACCGCCGCCCATGCAATTATCCTGATGTTCATGACAGTTTTCTCCGGCCGGCTCGATGTTTACTATTTTTTCTTTGTTCTCGACTCACCAGCTGGTCTTGTGTACATAAAAAAACCAGCTGGTCCTCCGATATTTACAGTCATCGTCATTGTTCTCATGCTCCAGCTGATCGTGTTCGTGTCAAAACCAGCTGGTAGTGACTGAAATCAAGGATGAGAGGTGGATTGTGTTGAAGAGCTTGTCCGCTAAGACCACGCAGATCCTAGCGAGGCTAGCCCGTCCACATCCGATTGCAAATCATAAAGAAATACAATACAGTAGATGTCTCTTTCAACTGGGCAGCTAACTGACTGATACCTCAATCAGCAGCTGCAACTCTCTTTATTCATTCCAGGTATATATTTACAATTCAATCACACTTATCCAAATATCATACCTCTCGATAAATCTTCCACACTTTTACCTACGACGACGCATGCTTCTCAACCGACGATTCTTCTACCTGAGGTGCGACACTACCTCTATTCCAACACTCCTCCTTAGGGTCGCAACCTCTACTCACGATCGTCTCCTCCTGTCTCGAAACTCCTCCTCGTTCCGAACTTCGTGCACGCTCCGTCATCCATCCGAGCTCCTCCTGACTTCGATCATGTCAACGAGCTCCTTTGACCAGCCAGCTGCCATCCAGTGTCCTGTATCGCCTACGTTCCCGATAGATTCCGTCCTCCGTTGCGGCCAATCCATCCAGCCTGAGGATCCCGTGCTGCGCCACGCGGCTTATGCGGCCAATCCTCCTCCAGAACGATACATGCTGTAAGAACGCGTTCCTGGGCCCATAACCTGTTGAAGAGCTAGTCCGCTAAGACCACGCAGATCCTAGCGAGGCTAGCCCGTCCACATCCGATTGCAAATCATAAAGAAATACAATACAGTAGATGTCTCTTTCAACTGGGCAGCTAACTGACTGATACCTCAATCAGCAGCTGCAACTCTCTTTATTCATTCCAGGTATATATTTACAATTCAATCACACTTATCCAAATATCATACCTCTCGATAAATCTTCCACACTTTTACCTACGACGACGCATGCTTCTCAACCGACGATTCTTCTACCTGAGGTGCGACACTACCTCTATTCCAACAGATTGTGTTTGAAAATGTACCATCAGTACATTATTTGCAGCTTCTCAATTTCGTCATGAAAGTCTAATCTTTCGTAAAAATTACAATATATTAAAGGGTTAAATCAAATACACAACGCCACTTGATTTGTGCAGACTAAATTTGCATTTGTTTCAAATATTTTGTGCATTCAATTCTACCATGGTACCATTTCGACAGTAAAAATTACTATATCATGGTTGAAAACTTGCAGCAAGTTAGAATCTAACCGAGGATCTTGCGATTGTCAAGCGCGAACGCTTACCGCTCGGCTATCGATGCGGTTGGATCGGGAGGGACCAAAACGCAAATAAAAAACGTTCTTGATAGCTCAATCGTGATTGGAATAGTAAATTTAAAAACTTGTTCATGGTTCTCATTACTTCAACGCTTGTTTCAGTGTATGTTTATCGATAGTCCATTTGCCTGAGTCTAATATTATGGATCCGACAGAAATAAGGACAAACATTTTTTTTTTCAATATATTTTTTCTCAATTACCAAGTGTCGCGACTAATATTTGAATAGTGCGCTGTGTTCATAAACATCGTAAGAATACAGCGCCACATATGTCATTATGACAGTTATGTCGGGAACGAGTCACACGTTCCGATTTAGTGGGCGCGCGACAATATTAACGATCAACCAACGCTCCGTCATCGTAATCATCGTCATCATCCAAACTTCAAAAGCAGTTTTTCTTTTCAAAACTAAAAATTATCCGATGAAAATGTGTTCACTGTGTTCGGGTGGAGAATAGAATATAGTGAACACATTTTCCTGTAAATTTTCTTGATTTTGAACGAAAAAACTGCTGTTGAAAATTCCGAAATCAATGACAGATCCTTCCCCCATAAATTGCTGGATGAAAAAAAAACATGCGAAATTCTTTAGTACTAGTAACCCTAAATTGCACTCAAATGCCACTCAGCACTCGATCCCTTTGATAGAAAAAAACTCATCTCAGCTGTCATTCTTTGTCATTGTTGAAAAATCGTCGTAGTGATTTGGAAGTCGGATCTGCAGGGTGCAAAAGCAATTTTCTCCTAATTAATTCCTTCGTTCTTGCGGGAATCTTAATTCATTTGATTCGCGAAAGCTTTTCTAACTAAGTGGAACAGTAATGGCTAGCCAAACCCAAGGAATTCAGCAGCTCCTGGCCGCGGAAAAACGGGCAGCCGAAAAAGTGGGCGAAGCACGAAAAAGTAAGTGGAATGATTTTTTTTCTCATCGGATGCAGAAGATGAAAAATCAATAACAAGAATGTCACTGCACCTTCACTGTTATCATCAGGAAAGAAACTCCATTAGATTAGGAATATTCTTGCAAGCTAATTCATGACTTTTTTGGATTTCAGGGAAACAACGTCGTCTAAAACAAGCTAAGGAGGAAGCCCAGGAGGAAATCGAACGATACAGACAGGAACGGGAGAGGCAATTTAAAGAGTTTGAAGCGAAGGTGAGCAGCTTTAGCTTTTCGAAGTTACTTTAAGTGAAGGTCAACGATGTGTCGATTTGATATCACAATGAAGGGGCTTAAATTAATTCAAATGCACAGGGCTTTGTTGAGAATGACAAAGAAATGTTTATCTGTGGCGAACAGTTTTGCATTCAGGATTTCATGTTCTAAGATGCTCTGCCTGAAGACTAATTTATATTTTTCAAACTCTTTAAAATATTGCTCGATCAATAATTACGTATGATTTCAAGCTTAATAGACCACTTCTCCCCTTTCGATGCCTTGCATATCCCATGGGTGGTAGCGATTAATGCATCGAAGCCAAACCTCGAATTTTCAAGAGCACAAATCTAGAGAACCTGACAATCGTCCGCTGAAAATTTGATCGATTGGTCATCATCAGCGAGTGACCAGTGAGTTAAATTTTCAGCACAAATGGAGTGCTTGAAAAAAAAACTAAAAGGTTCCTTTAAGAATGTTTTAAGATTTTTTTTTTTTTGAAATTTATTATGAAATTACGATTAGTAGGTTTGTATGTATTTTTCATTATTTTTTTTGCCTAAACTTGCTTCAGATAATAATACAAAGATTTATTCAGGAGTTCATTTAATGATTTTTATGAACTTCCTAAGGAATCCCTCCAAGAGCTGCGTTATAGAATTAAATAGCTCCGCCTGTTTTTTTTTTCTAAGAATAAAGACAGAAGGTACCTCAGAGGTTTCATTAGGAATTACTACAAAAATTCTTTCGAAAAATTTTCAAAATACCCTGGGCTTGGGATTATATTTTCCAGGGAGCGATGAATTTTGATAATTGATCGCTGTTGTTAGTAGTTTTGATTAGATGTTGGGTGAATTTCAAAGCAATGGCAACCTTTTTATTACAAAATTTAGATTTTATCTTCTGACCTAAAATTCTGGTTAAACTACTGTACTATGCAGTTGGGCTGCACTAGGCTATCACTCATCAAAATTACTTTCACTTCGGGAAAATATAATTTCAAACTGGCGAGAAGATTACGAACTGAGGGTGGGTTAGGAGCACAATTAGACCCTTGAATGTGCAATGTGGGGTAGTAATTGGGAATGCCATTGACGGTTTGTAATCTTCTACGAGGTTTTCGAAAACCAACAGGGCGCGTGCACCGGGTTGCGGATAGGAGCAAAGGGAGATCAATAGCATCTACCTAAAATAATAGAACAAAAAGCCGTTCGATGATTAGGTAATGTTTAGCGATCTTCTATGGTGTTCTAGTACTATAAAATTCTTCACTCACTGGGAATTTTGGCCTTGATAATAACAATAGTGATAAAAACATAAAATAATACCTAATACTTGATAAGTACAATGTAGCTTCAATATAGTAATAAATGAAATAAAATCAATTTTCTATACTTGACAAGGTTTTGAAGACAATCAATGAGTGAAAGAACTACCTATTAGAAAAGCCACATCAGCTAAGGCTATACATATACAAATGTTGGTCATAGGGTCATGGCGAGCATTCGGTATGTACGTCTATGATTGATTCTTATCTAATAGGGGCACTAGAAGACCACGCGGACAATTTCGAAACAAATTATTTTTATACATCGGTCTTACGATCCGAAAGGCTCAGCTATGCTGCAAAGTCATTTTAAAAGCTATTCATTACTACTGTTTAATTGTTTATAATTCTAACAAAACTACATAATTAACTCATTACTAATCACTGTTTCTATATTCTCTTTTTCTCTCCTTCTTATCTGTTGCATGATTATGAGCATCACTAATATAACGCATGAGCATGCACAATAAGAATAATTTCAGGATTGAAAGCAGTACATGGATACCTGGATAGAATAGCTTCGAAAAGGGCGCTCAAAATATAATATTTCTGATCAGGGAAGTATTATTATTAAGGGTATGTATGTTTTTCCATTATTAACACTTAGATCACACAAACAAATGAACTAATAATATCAAATATTTTTAAAATATTTTTATTTGAATCAGTATCGTCAATCAGTGCAAAAACAGATAAAGTTTGTAAAGTTATCACCATCGATTGAATTGCGCTCTGTATAGTAATGTTCAATCAGTATCAAAATCTCCTAAAGCGTCGCATTGTGCCATCAGCAGACCTCATATTGTTATTATTTTGTTGTTTATAAAATTTCTGGAAAGCGATCAGCATATTCTTTCTTACTTGTACAATGGCCGATCTATTTGGAATTTTAATAAGTCAAATCTAACTTCAAAACTCAAATTTAATTGCTCTCAGCACATTTACATTTTGCAGCATTAATCGCATTACTGTGTCAAGTCTTCTCCATTCCCTATACCCTACCCCAACCCTTCTTATCCTTTCCGATGGTGTTCAAGTGGTCCGCATAGACTATTACGGCCATTACCTATCCCTTCCCCCGGCTTTGGACTGACTTGCGCTCTCATTGCCCCACCAAACGCTGCAAAATGAAAATGAAAATGAAATTCTTTCGAAAAATTTTCAAAATTAACCTAAGAGCTCCAGGAATTTATCCAATGATGCGACTATCGTTTTCTCATAACTTCCTCCAAGATTTCCGTTTAGAACATCTTCAAGAATTCAACCAGTATTTTCTCCAGGGATTTTCTTGGATTTCGCACCAAATAGTTATTCAGGATTCTTTAACATTTCAATCAGAGATTTACTAAGAACACCTTCAGAAGCTATCATTCTGATTCAAATATCTGACACTCTATTTTATATGGGAAATGTTTCACTTGAAAGCTTTTAAAATTTGCCGTTCAAAATGAGGCGTGTTTTATAAGCAATTTCCATAGATATCTATTAAAATTTAGAATGCACAACTTGCTTAAACGTCTCTCTATTGGCTGGGTAAGCCGAAAATTTTTGATGATGCTTTACATGATATTTCCAGAATTCCTGAAGTGGCAGGATATAAGGAGCAAAAGGGAGTTAATAAAATAAAAAATATTAAAATGCCATACATTTGTATTATCCAAGGGTTTTCAAGTTGTGGAATCAAAATCTTTACCCACGAATCAAAAGTTAAGTTCAAGCTTGATGATTTGATTTATACGCTCTTAAATGAGTTTTAAATTATATATGTCTATAGAAATATGTTTTTAACTTTTATTTATTTATTTTGTCCTCGTCCTACAAGATCGTACAGACAACTAATAGACTAAAAAGACAGTATAACATTTGCTAATTTTAGTTACTTCCGACCGCTCCAGCCATACCATATCGTAGGTATAAACTTACAGCGACCAGAGAAAAAAATCATTTTGCCGTTTCTCTTACAAAATGGTCAAGTTTGGAAACCTAGGGCTCCTAGAACTCCGATTGATCCGAAATTTTCACGGCCACTAGAAAATAACTTGAAATTCGCGCAGTAAAAATCTCACACTATTTTGATCCTACACTTTGAAGTTATCACAAATGTCCCGTATTGAAAGAAATGTAAAAATTTTGGTTTTGATTTATTTTGAAACGTATGCATTTTACAGAAAAAATTGTGTCCATACTTGTTTCTCTTATAAATTGACACTTATATTGAGCTGTTCGGTAATCCAATCCGCATGGTTATTAAATTAATTAACTCATTACTCGTGTTAAAGATGGATAAATTATGGGTGAAATTATGAAAAAAATCCACGTGTTCGGCTGGGATTTGAACCCAGGACTCTTGTATGCTAGACGAGTGCTTTACCAACTAAGCTACCGAGCCACTTGGTGACCCAATAACTGAGTTGGTCCCAGCCGAGCACGTGGATTTGTTTCATAATTTCACCCATATTTTGTCCATCTTTACCAGACGTAATGAGTTAATTAATTTAATAACCATGCGGATTGGATTACCAAACAGCTCAATAAAAGTGTCAATTTATATTAGAGTATTACAGCCTCTCTGTAGTACCGTGACCTGCTCTAATTCCGTGTGTTGCCTAATACCGTGTATTTGGGAATTATGTGGATTTCTAGCATATTATATTATTTATTTTTCTAAATGATTGTCACAAACGTTAGCACATTAAGTAGTATTTAGCAAGCCATGACAAACTTGAACTAAAGTTGCACACACAAACAAGCAAAAATAATGTTAGGATGTAATCACCTGGTGCCAATACACGGTATTAGGGCACGGTTGCTTATATGTTCCAAATACCGTGTTTCAGTTATAATTTCAAAATGGCGAAGTGAAATATATATTTTATTTCCCGAATCAATAATGCAAACCTCAATACGTTCTTCGATACAAAAGTTTTTTTTTTTTGATGCGCTTCGTTCGTTCAATTGAGAGATGTTTCAAAATGTGACCCATCAGTCGGGGTCAGATGCACGGTATTTGGAACACTGGTATGTTTAACAACATCAACTGCAACTATGATTGAAATTTTCAAAATGGTTCAAATCATATTTTTTATGCAAAGTATATAAAACGGTCTACTATATAAAACTTGAATGATTTGAAAATAATCATACGTTATTTTTATCTGATCGATTGTAACTTGATTTTTTTTTAACCTCGCGGTAATAAAGCATGTCACGGTAGTCATGTCGTCACTTGAGTGAGAACGACACGTTGATAGCCTTCCCACATCTTTACTCTTCCGCAATACAGGTGTTGTGGAAGCGATATAGGTACGATAGGCAAACAGTTTCAACACTAAATAAATCGCACTCGCTCTCCCCGCGTGTGTAGGAACATGAGATGGCTGGATATGGGTTATGAAAGGGGTCCGCGTGGTCTGTAGGGATTTGAATTCTAAACTTGTAACCAACTAATTTATTGGGTCACCAAGTGGCTCGGTAGCTTAGTTGGTAAAGCGCTCGTCTAGCATACAAGAGTCCTGGGTTCAAATCCCAGCCGAGCACGTGGATTTTTTTCATAATTTCACCCATAATTTGTCCATCTTTACCACGCGTAATGAGTTAATTAATTGTTTCTCTTGTTAAATCAACCATTTTTGCCGAATGGTATATTGCTCTAAATCTTTTCGTTTCAAAAATAGTTCAAAATAAAAAAATAGCAATTAAATTTACCGTTTTAAGTTGGAAATCGTGATATTTCCACTATGTCGATAGTTGGTACAAAGAGTGTATGAGAGCCCAATTATGGCAATACTCTGGAGGCAGTTTGTTTACATGTTTTTATCAGTGAAATGAAAGAAGTAAAGTCGTTTTATGGGTGACTCTCACGACGGGACGGTTTGGTAAGGCATTATCTTCAGGTTTTGTGCTCAATTACTAGGATTTTTCAATCACACGTTCGAAAATGTTCGCAAGCGCCAGCTTTTGATTTCATGGTAGAGAGGGTTGCAATATTCGATTTTTGAGTTTTCGCTCTTTATTCCCCAACATTAGGCAGTGGAAATGAATGAATGAATTGTCTTTATTAACGAGACTTTCAGCCCTTGGCTGGTTCGTCTCTTAGGAAGTGGAAAGTAAAATGTGAGTTCATTAATGCTGTTTTGTACCATATTTTTAATATTCACTACATTTCGACTTCTTTTAGAAAATTCAGTTGCTCCCTTGAACCTTTTGCGATAAATTGATTTATTGTCTATATTACACAAAATTTCAGGAACATTTGATGAGCAATAACTTTATTATTTATTAGCAATGCATTATCATTCACTCTGGACTGCATTTGAGTTCATTTCGGGCAAATATCCGATAGTCCATAATTGGTACACTATTATATCGAATATTAGGAACACTATTGCCATAATTGGTACAAAGACATCGCTTTTTACAACCAATTTTTAGTAGCTTTAAGTACATTTAGTACATTTAGTACATTATTCAACTGTTTCGCAAGGCTTTAAACTAGTAATTAACATCAACAAGTTGCTTACGTTTTAGAAACGCGAGTCAAATCTGATTTTTATCCATTCGGTTGACCTATTGCATCCATAATTGGTACACCTACCCTACATAAAATAAATTTCGTATTCCACTTTATAAATTAGCATGAATTTTTTTTTTCAAATATGAATGGTTGAAAACTTCATGAGAAATTTTATCGAAAACGATTTTAATCTTCATCCATTTCCATTGTGGTTTGTTTGCGAATTCATCAAAAACTGTTTCTACACTTCTAGTTATATTTGGATGCAGCTCCCGGTAGGGTTCTTTTGTCGACGTCCCCTCTCGTCGCAGTCAGTTTTCTATGAGTGATTTGGTAGGATTACATTTAGCCATTCCGAAACTGTCCACGACAGTTCTTTACAAGCGCCTGTTGCGAAAGCCGAAGAACTTTTAATTTTTTGTAGGGTAGGTGTGCCAGTTTTGGCCACCCTAAGGAAAAATATTGTTTATACATAAATCAAAAGACCTTTGGTTACTGTCAATACATCAAACGAAAGCTTTCAATTCATGCTCAGCAGGGAAAATATAAAAAAATAATCAGAAACTTTGTTTTTGTATTAAAAATGGTGGTGGCGAATACTGGACCTCTTGCACCAGTATTCGCCACGATTTTAATTTCGGTTCCTGAATTCGCCACTTACGTTGATTTCTTATGGAGGGTGGCGAATCAGGAACAGGTGGCGAAAAATAGGTACAAAGGAGTAAAAAGTTTAAGGAAAATGATTTTTTTCTATTATTTTCTGAGAAAATTTTGCGGTTTCCAAGAATGTTTCCGTATCATCTTAAAGCAATTTAGCGAACACTAAACAATTGGTAACCATATATGTCGTAAAATGGTATATAATCCGGGGTGGCGAATAACTGGTACATGGCGAATACCGGTACACCTTCCCTATAACTTTATTAACGAGATATTTAGCCCTGGGCTAGTTTAGTCGGGATCAACGGCTTTACTTCCCTTCCGAAGGAAGACGTCACTATAACCTTTTTGTCGTAAATGACTATCTCGGGAATATGATTCCATCCCAGCTCTTCAGTGTGAGGGACCCGAAGAACTCCTGCATGCCATTCGAACGCAATCTTCATACCCAATAAACCTTCTCCACAATCTGTAATGTGGAAAACATTTGAAAATTGCCTCTTCAATCGAATAATGGACTCAAATTTGGCATTAAATATTTTGAATCAATACGTTTCCCAGTTATATGATACTTTTATTCCTCTTCGCAGACATAAACCTAAGAGATGTAACCCGTGGTTCAATAATGCGATTTCGTTGGCTATGATAGAGCGTGATATTGCTTATCGGTCTTGGGTCAGAAGTAAAAATCATCTTGATCATGAACAATATAAGAGAATTCGAAACCATGTTACGAACATGATTAAGGAAGCAAAATGCAATTATGTTACTAATGTTGTGGATTCTCATATCACCAAAAAAAATCTTTGGAAACAACTTAAGGATATCAATGTCACTACTGATACTTGTGCAATTCCGTTAGAAAATACCTGTGATGAGATTAATGAATATTTTTGCTCAAATTTCAATGTAGATCAAAATTTACCACCACTCGCAGTACCTAATGAACATGGCTTCAAATTTACATTAACTGACGAATATTCTGTTTCAAACGCAATCAATGCTATAAAATCTAATGCGTTGGGATTAGATGGAATTCCTCTTAAATTTGTTAAACTAATCTTACCTTTCATTATTACTCCTATAACTCATGTGTTTAACACTATTATCAAAAGTTGTAAATTTCCTACTGTTTGGAAGCTTTCAAAAGTAATTCCTATAAGAAAAAAACCAAGGAAGAGTGATATACATAACTTAAGACCGATAAGTATATTGTGCGCTTTATCAAAAGCACTAGAAAAAATTTTGAAAAATCAAATTCAGGAATTTCTTACCGATTTTAGCCTTTTACACCCACTGCAATCTGGTTTCAGATCAGGACACAATACTTCTAGTGCTCTTTTGAAAGTACATGACGATATTCACAAAACTATTGATCAGAGGGGAAAAGCGCTTCTACTTCTCATTGATTTTTCGAAAGCTTTCGATAGGGTTTCACATTATCATTTATTAAGAAAGCTTTCAACTCAATTTTACTTCTCCAGAGATGCTGTGAACCTTATACGCTCGTATCTAACCGACCGTTTTCAGATAGTTGATGTGGATGGAAAAATGTCTAGAAAAGCTGGCATAACGTCTGGAGTCCCCCAAGGATCAGTTTTAGGTCCACTCTTGTTTTCATTGTTTATCAATGATTTACCTTCTATCTTGAGATATTGTAGCATACATATGTTTGCTGATGATGTTCAAATCTATATTTGCTCTACCAATCTTTCTGAATCAGAATTAGCGCGTCTAATTAACTATGATCTTTCAAATATTATGGCTTGGTCGATTCTTAATCTTCTCCCTATAAATTCATCGAAAACAAAAATAATGTTTATTTCACGGTCACGCAGCGCACCTAGCATTTTACCTGAAATTAGAATTGGCAATGACATAATTAGCTATGTTAATAAAGCATCCAGCCTCGGTATTATTTTCCAAAACGACCTTGAGTGGGACTCACACATTGATTCCCAGTGTGGAAAAATTTTTGGAGGTTTGAGACACTTGAAACAAACAGGAAGCATGTTACCAACTCATGTCAAGCTTCGACTCTTTAAGGCCTTACTTTTACCTCATTTTACATACGGTCTCGAGTTAATTCTCAATGCCTCAGCAAGAGCTATCGACAGATTACGGATAGCTTTAAACTGTTGCGTTCGTTGAGTCTTCAATCTATCGTTCTACTCCAGAGTCACACACCTGCAACCAGAGTTACTCGGATGCAGTTTTTATGAATTCTTCAAAATCAGAACAGTTATAGCTATTTTCAAAATAATTACCACTAAAACGCCACGTTTCTTATCAGACAAATTTCAACCATTTCAAAGTATTCGAGTAAATAATTTTGTAATACCGCAATATAACACCTCACATTATGGAGCATCGTTTTTCGTTCGTGGTATTGTATACTGGAATCAGCTATCGTCCGAAACAAAATCATGTTCTAATGTATCAGAGTTCCGTAGGCAAAGCACACAACACTTTTCAGGAAGGAATTAAAGTTAATGTTTAAGAATAGATGTAGTATAACCATAATGTTAATAACATAATAATTTGAAAATTGAATTCCGATTGCTAAATTTTAAAAGGATTGTCCTTACTTAGCAAGTATTTGTAATAAATAAAAAATAAACTAGGCAGGAAAAAAATTTGTTCCCCGCTATTAGTAGGTCGTCGACATACAGCATGTCCACGCTATGACGTCGAAGGTAACTTATATATTCGCTACTAATCGGGCCTTATTACGAATAGTTCGATCGTCTTGCATTACGTGGAATACCCATTTGGTTTTTAGGATCTTCACGCCACGCGAGCAAAATGTCAGTATAGAAGTTGCTCTGTAACCGGTAAACAAGTTCAACAACTTACCGGGGAGCCTGCGCTGCCTGCTCGCCCCTGACATGGGGAACAGACGCTGTTGTGAGCCGCTCCTAACATGGAGTACAGACGCTCCAGGTTTGCTGAAGCAAACCCCCCTTCCCTGTCAGCATACGACCAAAGTTCAAAAGGTTTGGACCAAGTAACTAGCGCTAGAGCAATAATTCCAGGAATTTATGTGATCATTGCTCTCAAATCTCTTTAGGGATTCCGTCCGATATTTTTGCAGAATTCCTGCAGAAATTAAATTGATTATTGTTTTCATTTATCTTACCGATTTATTTAGGAAATTTGCCTTAAGAAAACTCACGAAGAATTCCTTGAGGAATTCCAGGAGGAATCTTGAAATCTGGAGTAATCTGTTAACGATGAATTCCTGGTTGAAATCTTAAAAAGATCCTGAACGACAATTTACGTTAGCAATTCATCTTGAGTCCTTCTAAACTTTCTCAATGATTTAAATGTTTTTAGAGACCCTACCAGGAGTTTAATAAGAGATTACTTTATGATTTCCTTTAAACACCCCTTTTTTAGGAATACTCTTAACAATTGAGAAAATTCTTCTACAATTCTATGGATGATTTCTTGAACAATCTCTGAATCAATTATTTTAGGATTTGCAAAAGATGTTCAGCACAATCTTGAAAAAAAATCAGAATACATATCTGGATTAATTTCTGGGCATATTATTAGAAAAACTTTACTATTATTATCTTTATTATCGAGACTTTCAACCTTTGGCTGATTTGGCTTTGGGAGAGAAACTTTAGTTTTAAATCTTAAAAACAACATGATCGAGTATTGTGGAGGAAATCCGTAGAATATACACTGGGAAGAATCCCTGGAAGGTTTTCAGGAAAAATTAAACACTAAATTTCGCGCATTTCGATTTCTGACGAAATTCTTGGAGTAATGTATCCTTAAATAAATTATTGGTTGAATTCTTAAAGGAGTACTAAGTCACAAAATTTGATGGGATTTCTAGGAAAATCAATGAAAGAATCGCTAGATAAGTTCCGGAGGGAACCCTGTTCGATCTCTCCCAAGTTCCTGATTCGTTTTTTGTTTGGTGTTTTTTCAGACAGAGATTCTTATTTTTTGGATACGCCTATTACAAGATTCTTATTTTATAAATAATCAATCGCTACCAATCCTGCACTTTTAAATTTAAATTTTTCAATTGAGACAAACTCTAAGTCTGTCTTCTGTCATTTTGCCGTGGACGATTTTCAGTTGATAATTGTTCATGTCTGAGATTCCATGCACAACGTTAAATTGACAATTATTATCCGATCGAAATTGAAACATTCCATGTTTCATTACTGACTGTGTAAAACTACAAATCCAAGTCGAAATATTACCATACTAGTAATTTCATTATCATTGAGTATCTTTTTTTTTCAATTTCAGCACATGGGCAGTCGTGAGGGTGTCGCCGCTAAAATTGACGCTGACACTGTGTTGAAGATTGAGGAAATGAACCGTTCCATCTCCACCAACAAAGCGGCTCTAATTAACGAGATTTTGAAGCTGGTCTACGACATCAAACCGCAATTGCACAAAAATTACCAATTCATGATCAAAAAGTAAACTTCTGGCAGCGGTGAGCTAACAGTACTTTGAAGCGAGTATAAATCCGAAGAAATTGCAATCTTTGCTGGCCAACACATACACAATATTAGAAGATGAGGAAATGCAAACCGTTTAGTCCATACCCAGCTTACGTAAAAGTTTTGTTTTAAAATTAAAGTGGTGTAAATAATTATTTCCAGATCCCAACTAAATGTGTACACTCGAAGGAATTTTATGCATGGTAGTAGCAGTAGCAAGTTTGTTTTTTTTTTCGTTATTATATCGTGTAATTTAGAATATTCTCCACTAAGTATTACCCAAATAAGAAACCTTTGCAAGCTGTTGGTCAACTCAATTCACTTCTAATTTCTTGAAATTAGTATTCTTAAGCATGGTTGTAGCTTTCGTTCACGAACTATTTGTCACAGGAAGAAAAAGACATGACAATATCGCCCGTTATTATCTACTAAAATATTGCTCTCAGAAAATTGAAAAGTTAGATCCTTATTGGTGTGTGATAAATTACTAATGAAATCGCCGAATTGAATGAGTGAATCTCTTCATCACATGTTTAGGAAACCCGACAGCTGCTTCTCCACTTCATATTGTTGTTAACTATTTGCTGAGTGACTCAATAATTCGTAATGATAGTCATTCGTACCATACGAACGTTTATCAACAATATAACCAATCGATAACAGAATGTCGGAAATCACAGCCATGTTAAGTACAGACAATTATAATCTATCGGAGAATTATATCGTTAACGGATATGTGCGTTGTTTTTTTTTTTGCTGAATTAATATCACAGCCCTCAATATGTTACGTAATAAATAGGCACAGTGAGAGTTCACGGCCAAATTCTCAAAATTTCAATAGGTACAGTCGCCCCACGCATTCTGCGAAGACTCCGCAGATCGTCCTCAATTTGATCGACCCATCTTGCCCGCTACGCACCATGTCGACTTGAGCCAGTCGGATTGTTTTCGAGAACTATTTTCACCGGATTGTTATCCGAAATTTTGGAGACATGTCCGGCCTTCCGCAACCTCCTTTCTTGCGAAGTGGACTCCCAGCTGCCAGTGCTGGAATACCGTGAACAGAGTCTGTTCATGCACTACAGAAAAATACTACCGCAACGGTGGTTTCTTTTGTGCGATTGCGTTTTTGCCTTCTTTGCTCACGATCGCCCGAACACGTATACTGTAGAGGGCATCGCATCATTTTATTTTGACATGCACTCACGCATCCGATTCCCTGTGATATTTCTACATTAACACCATATGTCGATCAATTTTCTCAATACTGTCGTACATTAATTTGTAATCTATCTATTATAATCATAATTAATCCAATTATTTACAAAAATATGATCACTTTCGTTTACACCCGTAACTTATGGACGTCATTTTTGAATGACCCCTAGAGATACTATTTAAAATACTAGAGTGATAAAATCCTCAAAAGATATCATCGTGTAGCTTGAATATTTACTTATATAAAATAGGTACCTACATAAAATTGCGACCAACTAATCAACATTCATCCAATAATTGAACGGAATTGCGACAAATCCTTTAAGTAAGGTAAGAAAGCCTTGTTTTTCAGAAAAAAATAAATAAATGAAAATCATTTTGAATCCATCAATTCAATTTATGTGTAAAATTATCAAAAAATGATGTAGTCCGTGCTTTTACACTTGTTCAAAAACTCACACAAAAAATGTTCCAGAACCTAGTTATCTAGTTATCTCTCCTCATACGGATTAGTAGAATCTTAACTAGGTCAACCCAAACTTTTGAAGCGCGGAGTGAATCTCAGACATGTTGTAATCTGAAACTTATTAGCGTACAATTATGTCAACATTTTTGTAAAATCAATTCAGTTGCTTTGAAATATGCTGATTCAATTTCACATGTTAGAAACAATACCTAATTTTACAGCTTATAACTTACGTTCGCTTTTTACTGTTATAAAATTCTCTAAAAAAGCTTAAAACTTTAAATTCTTCAAAAATTCCACCCTGTAAAAATGCTGTACAGGAACTTCAAAAAAGAAAATCAGCCTGAAATTCACCTTAAATTGTGTTATAGGCTCATGATTTTCTGTGAGAATTATGTTTCGTACTCTATCATAATAATCCTGCAGGTGTAGAGGATTATTTGAGTACCATGCCCTAGATTTCGCAAGAATCCTACTCAACTTTATGGGAGGTGTACCAGTTTTGGCCACCCTAAGGAAACATATTGTTTATACATAAATCAAACGACCTTTGGTTACTGTCAATACATTAAACGAAAGCTGTCAATTCATCCTCAGCAGGGAAAATAGAAAAACTAATCAGAAACTTTGTTTTCGTATTAAAAATGGGGGCGGCGAATCACTTGCACCAGTATTCGTCACGATTTTAATTTCGGTTCCTGAATTCGCCACCTACGTTGATTTCTTATGGAGGATGGCGAATCAGGAACACCATGGCGAACAATAGGTGCAAAGGAGCAAAAATTTTAAGAAAAGTGATTTTTCTTCTATTATTTTCTGAGAAAATTTTGCGGTTTCCAAGTCGAACCGCATGCAGAGCAAGACTCAAGCTAGGATGGTGGTTACCTACATACATACAAATTTTGCGGTTTCCAAGAATGTTTCCGTATCATCTTAAAGCAATTTAGCGAACACTAAACAATTGGCAACCATATATGTCGTAAAACTGTATATAATCCGGGGTGGCGAATAACTGGCACATGGCGAATACCGGTACACCTTCCCTATATGAAAATCTGGCCAAAGTTTTCGGAAGTCTTATTTTCTATTTTTTTCTAATTCTAATCTTGTTTATCATTCTAAAGACTTGTTTTTGGATTGTTTGGATTTTTTTTTTTTGCAGTTTGCTTTGAAAATTTATTTGAATGATTTTTAAAGACCTATTTTTTATGTTGTGACTAAACTGCCCATAAATGCATGTCAGTCCCATGTTTGCTGGATTTCCTATTCACATGGGACAATTATGCGTTTATGGGCAGTAAAGATGCAATCTTATATAATTTGTCTCTCCAATTTTGGGTAATTTTGGCGCCCCCTAAAGGCTGGCGCCCTTGGCAGATGCCAACCTGGCCAACCGCACGCTACGGCTCTGCGTACACGAATTCTTCGACAACCTCGATTTCACTACCGTCAATATGAACTCGAGGGGGGCGTGCCGTGTCCTCTTTTAAGCCCCTCACTATCATGTACTTTGTCTTCGACACATTGATGTTTAGTCCGATTCGCCTAGCGTTGCGTGCTACAATATCAATGTCGTTGGCGAAACCAAGTTGCTGAACGGAATTTCTATAGATCGTGCCACTAGTCGTCCGCTCTTCTTATCATCTTGAGTTTCTTCGAATCTTGCAGAGGGTTACGGCAAGGAGTTGGCCTTTCGTGTTTACCATTCAACATTGCGTTAGAAAGGATTATCATCAAAATCCTATAAAGATTATCATCAGAATTCTCTCGGAACTCTCAGAATTCTCATTAGAATCTTCTCACTGCTATCATCAGAATCTTCTAGGGAATCTCGACAAAATCCTATCAGGATTCTTTTCAGAATTCTGTCAGCATTCTCATCAGAATCCAGTCAGTATAATCACCAGAATCTTGTCAAGATTATATCAGATTCATATCAGAATTTTCATCAGAATCTTCTCAGGTCTCTATTGAGAGCTCTCTTAGGAATCTCGTCAGAATTCTCTCAGGATTATCGTCAGTATCCTCTCAGGATTCACATCAGAATCCACTAAGGAATATTTTTCAGAATCCTCTAATGATTCTCATCAGAACCCTCATCATCAACATCCTCTCAAGATTGTCATCGACCTAAGGGGATTCTTAGGATTGTCTTCAGAATCCTCTCAGGATTTTTAATCATAATCCTCACAGGATTCTCATCAAAATCCACTCAAGATTCTCATCAGAATCCTCTCAGGATTCTCATCAAAACCCTCATACAATCTCATCAGAATACTCTATGGATTTCCAGCAGTATCCTCGCATCAGATGCTCTTGTTATTCTCGGAATTTTCATTAGAATCTTCTCAGGATTCTCATCAAAAAAATTTCATGATTCTCTTCAGAATCCTCTCAGAATTCTGTCAGGATTCTTATCAGAATTCTGTCAGGAATGTCATCAAAATCCTCTCAAAATTTCTCATCAGAATACTCTCAGGATTTTTATCAAAATCAACAGAACTCTCTTAGGAATCTCGTCAGAATCCTCTCAGGATTCTCGTCAGAATCCACTCAGGATTCTCGTCAGAATCCTCTCAGGAATCTTGTCAGAATCCTCCAGGATTATCATCAAAATCCTCTAAGGGTTATTTTTCAGAATCCTCTCAGGAATCTTTTCAGAATCCTCCAATGGTTCTCCTCAAAATCCTCCTCAGAATTCTCTCAGGATTTTGGTTCAGAACTTCACTGTACCATTGTAAATATTTTTAACAAGCCAGCCAGATTTTTTTATTGGAAGCATCTCAACTGCCTTATTTTCTGCTTGCAAAGATCCTTTTCAGAAAATTATTTTCGGACTCTTAGAAACATGTTTAGTAATCTATTGACAAGATTCTTGGCAAATTCAGTGGACACCAGATGATTTTACTAGAAGTATTGCAATATCTATTTGTACACACGTATGAGAATTTGTAGAGTTATCTGCATAACTCTCTTTTTTTATTTCTTTTTTAGTATCATTCTAAGCATTACATTCATTTCTTATATCTATGTGTTCTGTGTTATTAGAATTAAACCTTTCAATTGCTCTAAGAATAAAACCTTTCAATTTTTTCTTAATACAAATTAAAAGTTTATTTTATTCCTATAATACGCTATCCCGCCGGGGCCTTCCTTAGCCGAGTGGTTCTTCTTCTTCTTCTTTCTGGCGTTACGTCCCCACTGGGACAGAGCCTGCTTCTCAGCTTAGTGTTCTTATGAGCACTTCCACAGTTATTCACTGAGAGCTTACTATGCCGATTGACCATTTTTGCATGTGTATATCGTGTGGCAGGTACGAAGATACTCTATGCCCTGGGAAGTCGAGAAAATTTCCAACCCGAAAAGATTCTCGACCGGTGGGATTCGAACCCACGACCCTCAGCTTGGTCTTGCTGAATAGCTGCGCGTTTACCGCTACGGCTATCTGGGCCGAGTGGTTAGAGTCCGCGGCTACAAAGCAAAGCCATGCTGAAGCCAAGCTCTCAGTTAATAACTGTGGAAGTGCTCATAAGAATACTACGCTGAGAAGCAGGCTCTGTCCCAGTGAGGACGTTAAATGCCAAGAAGAAAAAGAAGACCCTATCCCGCCTTTTAGACGGGGTACACTTTGGAATGTTGTGTATTTTTTCGTAGCTCGGAAACCAAAATAATTTTATTTTTGGCTTAAACTTTGACCCATGACACGCATATAAGAAAAGTTTTTTTATGACTTTTGAAACTTTTTTTTTTTGTTCTTTTGAAAATTGTATTCTTATATAACCTACAAATGCCAGGGGTTCATTCAACGTGTAATATAAAAAAATCGTACCTTTTATATTTTTCTACTATCAACCTATCACAGAAGAAGAGCTTGGTGGTATTAAAATTATTTCAAACCTGTTTTTCCGTTTATTGCACGGAAAATAAAAATATTTCCAGAGAATATTGAGTACCGTGAAAACTTAAATTTTTATTATTGCCAAAAATCATTAACTAGAAGAGGCTTCAAGAAAAAAATGAAAAAGGATAGGAATGTTCAAAAATAAAAACATAAGGTACCCCGGGGCAAGTGAGAATCCGGGGTAAGTGGGGCGTTTCGTCATAGCTCATCTAGGAAAAGTTTTTCATGGGGGTATTCTTCTAGAAAGTTGAAGATACAATGACAAGGAATGTATTTAGTACTAAACATATTGTTATTGTTATTACCATGTGGTTCATGTAACAGTTGTCAGTTCAGGGCCATTTTCAACTTGCATTATAAATTGTGACACGTTTCACGTCTTGCATTGACTCGCAAAAAATAAATGTGTTTTAAATCGAATTTCCATCAGTAAGCTATAATTTTAAGTATTATTACAAGCTGCTAACGATAAACCAGTATTTTGTTTTCATTTCATATGAAATTTTCGATGGTCTATCTTACCCCAAAATATATTTGTAACTGGGGTAAGTGGGACCTATCAAAACAAAAACCAGAATCAAAACTTTTCGTACACGTTTCATACATTTTCCTAGAGAGTAGCACTAAAACATTCAAACAAATGATTTGTATAAAAAAAAAGATCAACCTCAAATTACGTAATTGCATAAGAGGGAGAAGAAAAGTGTTATTATTCTTTATTTTTGAATTTATTTTTTATTTTTGTAATACGACTTCAAAATTGAACAAACACACAGCTGAAATTTGAAATGCATCATGATAACGATTACTTTTCTATTTTGTCTGAACTTTATTTGTTATTTCTACCAAATTAAGTAGTGATGGAAAACAATTCCATCCCATAAGGTGGTTTTCTGCAATGCATATAAATAATAACAAAACATATTTATAATTTCGTCAATTGTTGATTGTTAATGTGCAACATTTTAATTAACAACTTATAAATGATATATTTTGAACATGTTTAATTCCTCTTTACGCTTTTATTGAGGAATTTTCAGTTAATATTAAATGTGAGGTAACATACTATTAAATAAAGGGTTTCTTCCTAAAACGTAACGTATTTTATGGTTGATCCCTAATGTACATCAAATATGTACTTAAAATTAAAAATCTATGACTTATCAATCCTATTATTGTAATGTTTAACTTACTGATGTGGATTGACGCATGAAACTGGATGTGTCCCACTTGCCCCGTTTAGCGAGGCAACTGCATCCAATGGCTCATTCTAAAACTTTCTTCCAAGGTTTTCACAATTTTGAAATTATTCGATTAGTTTCATGCACACACCAGTAAATATGTTGCCAAAACGTGATTGTGTTGTTGGATTTGGAAAATATCGACATTTGAAAATGTTATTGAACAATTTGTTTGAACTATCGTTTTTTTCGTTCCCACTTGCCCCGCGGTACCTTATATAAAAATCAAAAATCAATTTTTATAGATTTGCGAATAAAAATAAATCATTGCCTAAAACGTGTTTAGAATGATTTAAGATAACTAAAAATGATATTTAGAATGAAAAAAAAAATTGAGTATTAGAGGGTTAATTTGTTATGTAAAAGAAGAATAAAAATATATCGACACTTGAGCAATGAGCAATGTATTTTTTTACTAAATGCTAAACCGTAAGATTAGAACCGTTGTCACAGAAAGATCTGTGTTTACATATATAACTTATTTGAAATAGAAGCATGAAACGAGCTCATCAATTAATAGTCCATCGTTCACAGGGAAGTTGCCAATCATTTTCAATTTCGTCACCAGAACTGCCCAGCAAAACGCGAAAACCTAAAAAACCACTTCGGTGGTGAAAACAAAGGAATCGCTTGCTGAGCGTACTCTAGGGAGATTTCTCCAACAAACCATGAGATAAAGAAAATTACCAGGTAGAAATAATGCACGCCTAAACAAAGTTTATCACAATTGAGTACGATTTGCACATAATCAAGATTTCTGGACCAACACACTGAAAACTGTGAACTGTGAAAACTGCACATGGATTGATTTCTCCTTTCTCGCAAAATAGTTTTTTTTAATTTCTTTATTAGTATCATTCTAAACATTACATTCATTATTTCTTATATCTAGGTGTTCTGTGTTATTAGACAACACTATCATCCTAATTTGGTAAAACAAATCTAAGATTTTATTAACATTTTGTTAATAACATATTACATTTCATTTGCCGTAGCAGTTCAGATTTTTTACAGGTGAGTTGATTTCACCTGCTTATAAGAGAAAAAAAAACGCTTTGAATATACTTAACCTAACTTAACCTAAACATATAACGCATTAATCGTGGCAATAGAAGATTGTAACGATTTTTGCTTGAAATAATTGATTATTTTATTTGACATTTGTTCCAATGTTTCAACATTGGATATGACCTCGCAAAATAGATGACTCATAAGAAGTTTCGCTGTAGCGCAATTTGAGAAAATGAAGCAGAAATCAGCTCGGAATCAATTATTCAGGGGAATTTCTGGAACAATCCATGAAGGAGGCAATAGTGCAATCTCTGAAGTAATTCGATGTCGATGTCGCAACAAAAGCTCGTAAACAAAAGCTTTGGAAGAAATCTCAACTCTCTTTTTTTCATGGTAGCCCAGTGCTCTGTTGCTTTGAATAGAATTTGACTATTTAGGGGTGGTCCATTAATTACGTAAGGGTTTATGGGGGAAGGGGGGTCTGAGATTTCTTACGCGCCATACAATTTATTTTTAATTTTCATACAAAAACTCTTACTATGGGGGGAGGGGGGGTTGAAAAACCCCGAAAAATGTCTTACGTAATAAATGGACAGCCCCTTACGCATTGGATCAATACACAGTTAACTAACTGTTTGAATACTAAAACTATTCAAGACTGATTTTGTAAATTAACCCATTTACAATATTGTTTGTTCAAGCCATTTTCATAAAAACGTTTTTTTTTTATAAAAAATAGTACCTACATCAAAATTGTGGGAATGTAAGTATTAAGGAACGCTGAACAAATCAATGGAGACATATCAGGAATTCTGAACAAATATTTTAAAGGAAATGGTTCTGTACTACCTAGATTATTTGAGCTGCATTCAAGCATGTATGTTTAGCAAGAGAGTGCTAAATTGTATTAGAGAATTTCTCAAAAAAAAAATAAAATAAAATAAATCTGGAAACAATCATTTCAACAATAGAATTGAACAAATAGCACTACTTTCGGATGGATGGAAGGATGTTTCGGATCAATATCATACGCCATTTACAGCTATCATTTTATAGAATGTATTAATGCAATGCACAATTCTTGCCTTCTCCAGCCGTTATGAGCACATACTATCGTTTCCTTCTCACAAAGTAATACCTTCCACTACTTTCAAAGTAAGGTATATGTTTAGTTTAGTCTAAATAGATTTAAATATTATAGTCTTATTGATGTAGGTTTAAAGAAAAATATAGTTCGCTTATATGATTTTTGTAGGCTCTTATTAGATGGGCAAAGAATACCGAAAGAAAAGCGACGAATTTGTTGGCCATTTGAATTGTCAGGAATAACACATTATGTTTAAGTACACACACGTGTGTAGGTAGAGCGCACCCTTTCAGAGATAGAAGTTATGAAAATTCATCAAAAACGCTATTCATGAGTTCCACGATGGAAAAACACTACATTTAGGCACATTCAGTAGACTTTTTATTGTGTTGTTTTATATTTAAGATAAGAAAAATAAAGTGGCGTCGGCTCTACGCTGCCTAACGAACTCGTGTGATATCATAAACTAAAGTTAATTAGCCAACGAGGTGGCGGTGTAGAACAAAGAGGATCTAATTTTACTCTCGAGTTATGGTTGTTCACTTTGCACCTCAATTGGTAGTCATTCTTGTTTCCACGTCCAGGGTGTACATCCAAAGCCTTGCATGTGAGAAAATATCATGTTTTTTGTCGTATAGCTTTTTTTTTTTCTTAATGTTACTTTAGAGTGCCCTAAGAACAACATATAAATTGCAATAACCTGTCTAGGTTTTCTCCAGTGATACCTCACAAATCTGTAGCCAAAAACGTGAAAAATGCTCTCTAGTGTTTTCCGATCTGTACTTACCGCTGTTACTACAGCTGTGTTTGTTCCCGACAAATAAGTGATTAAGGATCGGTTTTCTCTTCCGGAATTGCTGTGGGAGTCGTTACCGAGTTACGACGTTCATCGTTCTGTAAATCTGACAAGCTTTGCACGGAGCTTGATCGCGAGGATACTTTAGACTGAAAAAGGATCATCATGTTACTATTGCGCTATCAGTACGATCCCGATATCCCTTACCTTGACGTTCTCGTAGGCCGATCCAACCCTTTCTTCAAATGATCGGAAGGAATCCGATTGTTTCATCTCGGATATCTTCTGCGTCATCTTGCTGGTGATTCCACCGAGGACGGATGTAGTCTTACCGGCCGTTGTCTTGAGGGCCGTTTCAGTTTTTTGATAACTGGAATTTGTTGAAAGCAAGACACGTTTCGATTGTTGGAAATATGTTCGATTTAAGTTTAACAGTTATATAGGTTATACAACATAAAGGGATGAGAAATGTTTGGGGACTTTCAAGGAATTTCAATGACATGCTTTACATTTAGGCCAATTATTGGACATTTTACAACAGTACTCACCCCTTTGCTATCCTACATGCGTAAAAGCGGAAGCCAGCGGGTTGTATCAAGAAAGACATAAATAGGCAAGGGAAATGCACATCGTTATCGAGGGTTAAGCCGGTTTGTTTAGTGTTTATAATAGATCGGGAATTAAGATTCATTTTTAATCAAAACTCCATTTTTAACAGTAAGAAAATAAGTTAAAGAAAGATAAAGTGGAAGGTACATAGGGCTTTGAAAAATAGAAAAACAAAATTGTAAAGGTTTGACGCAACAAGACGACAGACAGAGGAGAGGACACAACCAACATTTTTTGTTCGACGATACTTACATTGGGGCACTGGTGACTGCTGTCGTGATTTCCCCAACTTTGGTCTCGACCGTTTGATAACTTTAACGAAACGAAAACGAAATAAAAAGCAAAATAAAACAAAACAAGATTATAACTAGTGGATTGTAAATTATAATTAAGAGCAAAAGAACTTCCAATTGATTTGCAAGAATGCGTGGGATAAGAGCTATTATATACTATGAAACTATTGCATTCAAAACGCTGACTTGCCAATGACACCAGAATAGCTACTTACACGTTGCTCTCCTTGACATTCTTGAGGCCTTGGCTAACATCGTCAGTGATTTCCTTCCACACGGTGATGCCCAGCTTGCGCTTCAGTTCGCTTGAATGTCGAATCTTGGACTGCAGCACAGTCCGCAAGGTGGTGATTTCTTCCTCGACACGTGCCAATTCCTGTTTTCAAATGATAATAAATTACATACTAGTGCTGGCATGTGTAGCATTGTGTAAAATATATGTTCGAAGTAGAATCTATGATGATTTTCACTCAACAACTTCAGGGCAAGGCGACTGAGCATCTTAAAAATAGATACTATAGAAATCTCATGCCTGACAAATGAAAACGAAAAGAAGCGAAAAAACAAAAATGACTTTAAAAAAGCTTAGGACATAAAAGATTGATTCATTAGAGAATCCAATCAGACTTTTATTTAAGAATACTTCTAATAGTTTTTATTGGGACATTACATCAGGCCTTTGCCCCAAGTTCGGTTCAGAGATTACTCCGAATATTTTGTAAAGAATTAATTTACGATTTTTAAAGGACCACTTACGCACTTTCGAATGGATTCCTCATGGAATTTCGTTCATGATTATATCAAGAGGTTGACCTGTATGAGGATAACCTCAAAAAATTCCTGGCGGAAGCCTTGGTGAATCCCTAGAGGAATCTCCGTGAGAATTTTCGAAAGAGTTCCTGGATGAATTTTTGGTAGAATTTCTGGAGAAAGCCTTAAAGGGATTATTGGAAAACGGGAGAAGTTCTCGAAAATACTTCTTATTTCTTAACAAGATAGTCTTAGAATAATTCCTCGAAATATCTTCGAAGTGAATTTTGGAGAAATTCCTGTGGGAATCGCTGGAAAAATTCCAGGAGAAATCTCTTGAAGATCCGCTTTATGAATCCCTGGACAAATTTAAGGAATAAATCTTTTAAGAATCTCTGGAGGAATTCCTGATGAAAGGCTAGAAGAATTCCAGGAGGAATTATCGAAAGAATCCTTGGAGAGACTCCGGAAAATTGTCTGAATTATGTCCAGATGCAACCATGAAGGAATCACTGAAATCCTTGGAGGAATTTTCGAAAAAAATATACGAATTCTTGAAGGACTTCTGTAAAGGAATCTCTCAAGAAATTGGGTTTTTTGGAAGAATCTCTGGAGAAATCGATGGAAGAATTTTGGAAGGAGCCCTTGGAGGAATCCTTGGAGAAATATCTGGAAAGTATCTGAATTCTGTCAAGGTCAAATCAAATAAAGGTCAAATGTGAAATTTTCGAAGGAACTACTGAAATACTTGGAGGAATTTCTGAATAATTTCGTGGTGTATTTTTCCAACACACATTCTTTTCGAAATAGCCATAAAGAAAGCTTCTGGTAAAAAATGAAGCATCTGTGGAAGAATTCTGAGACGAGTCTCTGGAGGTGTCATGGCATGAATTCCTGAAAAATATCTGGCAAATTTGGCAAAGAAATCTCTTAGTTAATAACTGTGGAAGTGCTCATAAGAACACTAAACTGAGAAGCAGGCTTTGTCCCAGCGAGGACGTTAATGCCAAGAAGAGGAAGAAGGAATTTAGATCAAACTGTAGTGAAAGCGCATGAAATTTGTTCTATTTTTTGGACCGGTTATATAATTGGACCAAAAAAATGGAGCATCAGTGAGAACGGCCCAAAAAAATCATAAAAGATTCTTCTGAAAAAAAAAAAAATGCAGTGAAAATCATTGAAAAAAATCACCAAACTATACCTTGTATAATATTCTGGCGAAATCCCTTGTAATCTAGGACAGAATCTCTGAAAATATGGGAATACTTGAAAGATCTGCTGAGTTATTAGCAAAAGGAATCAACTACAAAATTACTGAAAAGATTCTAGGAATTTTTCTCAAAATAAGTCTTGCTGGAATTTCTGGAAAACCCTGGAACTGCTTCTGAATGAAATCCCTGTGGAATTAATTATATTGAAGAATTGCTAAAAATCTCCTGCAAGAATTCCCATAGACTTCCTTCGATATTTTACTACACTCAGGCAAATGGACTATCGATAAACATAGGAACCCCTTATGAAAATTCGCCACAAGAAATCGGATTGAAATTCATAAATTTGCCTTGTGAAACCAGAATTTGAAAACAAAAAACGTTTTCGCGGCAACCTGGAATCGAACCAAGAACCTTGCAATCGACAGGCCCGAGCGTACACCACGCGCCTATCGACGCCTTGATGTGGAGTGATGCTAAAACGATACATAAAGCGTTCGTATTGCAATAATCGTTCCACGGTTCCACCTTTCATAAGGCAAAATGCATGAAATTCGATAGTCCTGTTCGCTGCGTGTAGACAAATTCCTTCAGGAATCAAATAAAGATATTTGAGGAAGAATCTTTTCCTGAAGAATTTCCTGGAATTGCTGGAGGAATTTGTGTAGTCCAATAAAGCTGTCTGGTTATGTTGTAAGCATTGAATTATTGAGCCTGAAACCTGAAGTTCCAGACTTTTGTGAATTTGTGGAACAAACTAAACCAAGACAATCTGCTATGCATAGAAACACTTTATGAACAAAACAGTTCACTTGTAGTCGACTTCAAATGTTTCTAAGTTGACCAAACAAATTTATATCAATTTAATCTATCTTTCGGTAAAATAAATATCGAGATTCGGTATTGACAACAACCGAAATCTTAGCGGCTGCATTTTCGCATTCGGTTTCCTGATGTCGGTGAACTAATTTAAGTGTAGAACCGATACTATATAGTATACTAATGTACTTGTAATATAACTGTAACGTAAAGTACACTTACCTGGCTCCATTCAGCGCGCTGCGCCTCCTGCTCTTCGAGGGTCAGGCCAGAAAATTCATGAGCAATTTCGGCCGAGCTCACCGAACCGACGGGAGATGCGTCGGACAATTTTCCAGAATTGTCTGAAAATGAATGAGAAAACGAAAGTGGTTGTGAGCAAGACATATCTTCAGATAAAAACAAGTGTTAGGTCAAATTTACGCAAATTCGCCTTATTGTGTGTTTCTGTTGGCGTTAACTGTTTCAATAATCACGTTCATTGTTTGGTGGCGCCCATGAATAGGGGTAAGGAAATGGCATCTAGAGGCTACGCGTTGAGTAAGATACTACATATAGGTTGGTGCGATTCGTTCCGCATCGGTTCTTGTATCTTACCACAAACGATTGAGTTGTGGAAAAAACGCCGAACGTGTGGCTTTTTGCAACAGGTGATCAGCGTTAGTACAATGGTGTATAACAAGTGTAGTGCAGGTTATTCATTAAGTACTTGTGTTGATAGACACACGTAATACAATGTTGAAGGACAGTTTGAAACCCAAGCGGAAGAGCTAAGCGGTTCCTTCTGAAATACTGAATAAGGTTTTTGTTAAAAGCTGCTCTAATTTCAAAGCAACGTTTAAAACAAAGTTTATAACGATTTGGTTTAGAAAAAAATCTAGTATATCTAAACATTTATTTTTGCATGTAAGGTACCCCGGGGCAAGTGAGAATACGGGGTAAGTGGGGCGTTTCGTCATAGCTCACTTAGGAAAAGTTTTTCATGGGGGTATTCTTCTAGAAAGTTGAAGATACAATGACAAGGAATGTATTTAGTACTAAAAATATTGTTATTTTTATTACCATGTGGTTCATGTAACAGTTGTCCATTCAGCGCCATTTTCAACTTGCATGACAAATTGTGACACGTTTCACGTCTTGCATTGACTCGCAAAAAATAAATGTGTTATAAATCGAATATTCATCTGTAAGCTACAATTTTAAGTATTATTACAAGCTGCTAACGATAAACCAGTATTTTGTTTTCATTTAATATGAAATTTTTGATGGTCTATCTTACCCCAAAATATGTTTGTACCCGGGGTAAGTGGGACCTATCAAAACAAATACCAGAATGAATACTTTATCGTATACGTTTCATACATTTTCCTAGAGAGTAGCACTAAAACATTCAAACAAATGATTTTTATCAAAAAAGATCAATCTTAAATTACGTAATTGCATAAGAGGGAGAAGAAAAGTGTAATTGTTCTTTATTTTTTTTTTATTTTATTTTTTATTTTTGAAATACGACTTCAAAATTGAACAAGCACAAAGATGAACTTTGAAATGCATTATGATAACGATTACTTTTCTATTTTATTTGAACTTTTTTTGTTATTTCAACCAAATTAAGTAGTAATGCATATAAAATATAAAAAAAATATATTTATAATTTCGTCAATTATTGATTGTCTATGAGCTACATTCTTATTGACAACTTATAAATGACATATTTTGAACATGTTTAATTCCTTTTTACGCTTTTATTGAGGAATTTTCATTTAATATTAAATGTGAGATAACATA
This sequence comes from Aedes aegypti, assembly GCF_002204515.2. NCBI lineage: Eukaryota > Metazoa > Arthropoda > Insecta > Diptera > Culicidae > Aedes > Aedes aegypti. Next base: position 149,976,204 of record NC_035108.1, read on the forward strand.
CTATTAAATAAAGGTTTTCTACCTAAAACGTTACGTATTTTATGGTTGATCTCTCATGTACATCAAATATTTACTTAAAATTAAAAATCTATGATTTATCAATCCTATTACTGTAATGGTTGACTTACTGATGTGGATTGACGCATGAAACTGGATTGGTCCCACTTGCCCCGTTTAGCGAGGTAACTGCGTCCATTGGCTCATTCTAAGACTTTCTTCCAAGGTTTTCACAATTTCGAAATTATTCGATCAGTTTTATGCACACACCAGCAAATATGTTGCCAAAATGTGATTGTGTTGTTTGATTTGAAAAATATTGAAAAATTTGAAAAAATTGAAAATTTTATTGAACAATTTGTTGGAACTATCGTTTTTTTCGTTCCCACTCGCCCCGCGGTACCTTATATAATATGGTCAACAATAAAATGGCGAATCACTCTGTAATTAAAACCTCTCTAATGAATAAATAAATATTATAATATTTTGTCATATTTCTATAGCTTATTATTTGCCAATTTTCTTAAACTTATGATATTATTTTTTTAAACTTATCTTTTGTTTATTTTTATATAATTTATTATGACTAAGATATCATGGTTTTACTAAAAAAAATCTGTTTTGTATTGAATCCTCTCTGAAACAGAGCTTGTGTTCAGTGTTCTAAGATCGAAGATTGTAAATGTGACCAGTGACTTTATACTCATAGAAGCCAAGAAAATTCATATTACTAAAAGATTCCGGATCGAACCCAGAACCAGAAGGCTTCTTCACAAAAAAAAATGCAGATGGATTTGAGGGTCATGTTTTACACAGTTATGTATCAAGCGTTTTCCGAAGATATTGATAAATTAAAAAAAAATAATCCAATTTTTTGAGCGGATTTAACGCACATAACTAATACCCACGTAGCCGTCAGCTGATGGCAGATAGATATCTATACACGACATAAATAGTTCGATGAACAAAAAACGTGCCGTGTGGGTACGGACAAGCCACTCGAAGGACCAATAAAGGCTGCAAAACGAAAACGAAAGGGAAATCCGCTGAATCCGTTAGTGTTGAATGGATTGTGTAAATAAAATCAAGCTGCTCTAATTTCAAAGCAACGTTTAAAAAAAAGTTTATAACGATTTGGTTTAGAAAAAAATCTAGTAGGGTCGATGTACCAATAGCCGCATAGCTAAGAACAAATATTCGTATAAAATCGGAAAATAACGCTAGCGTCATTATTTTTACATCATCTGAAAGCTTTTTATCTTGGTTTTGTGGGAAAAATATGAAAACTGCGAAAATTCATATGTTTGCATTTATTATTGCTTGTGCCACTATAGGAATAAATGTGCCTATAGTAGCACTATTTCTAATTTCTGTTCCTATAGTAGCACTAGCACCAAGGCGTTGGCAAAATACTAATCAAAACCGTATTTTTACAAAGCTTTTAAATTTTTCCTTCAAAGTGTGGATCAAAAGCTTTCGTTTGATGTAAAAAAGTACTTAATTCATTAATTATTTCGTATAATAAAAAATAGTTTCTCTCATTAGTGCTACTATAGGAACAATAAGTTAACTATAGGCGCAAGGGAGCTCAAATTTTAGGCAAAAATAATTATTTCGATCATTTTTTGAACAAAATCAAGCTGTGTATCAATGGTACTTAGATAAATAGCTCCTGACCTTCATGTCAAAAAATATTTTGAAAAGATTCATAGCAAAACGGCCGTAAAAAGCCACTAGTGCGACTATAGGGGACTGTCCACTAAGGGAACGCTGACCCTATATCTAAACATTTATTTTTGCATGTAAGGTACCCCGGGGCAAGTGAGAATACGGGGTAAGTGGGGCGTTTCGTCATAGCTCACTTAGGAAAAGTTTTTCATGGGGGTATTCTTCTAGAAAGTTGAAGATACAATGACAAGGAATGTATTTAGTACTAAAAATATTGTTATTTTTATTACCATGTGGTTCATGTAACAGTTGTCCATTCAGCGCCATTTTCAACTTGCATGACAAATTGTGACACGTTTCACGTCTTGCATTGACTCGCAAAAAATAAATGTGTTATAAATCGAATATTCATCTGTAAGCTACAATTTTAAGTATTATTACAAGCTGCTAACGATAAACCAGTATTTTGTTTTCATTTAATATGAAATTTTTGATGGTCTATCTTACCCCAAAATATGTTTGTACCCGGGGTAAGTGGGACCTATCAAAACAAATACCAGAATGAACACTTTATCGTATACGTTTCATACATTTTCCTAGAGAGTAGCACTAAAACATTCAAACAAATGATTTTTATCAAAAAAGATCAATCTTAAATTACGTAATTGCATAAGAGGGAGAAGAAAAGTGTAATTGTTCTTTATTTTTTTTATTTTATTTTTTATTTTAGAAATACGACTTCAAAATTGAACAAGCACAAAGGTGAACTTTGAAATGCATTATGATAACGATTACTTTTCTATTTTATTTGAACTTTTTTTGTTATTTCAACCAAATTAAGTAGTGATGCATATAAAATATAAAAAAAATATATTTATAATTTCGTCAATTATTGATTGTCTATGAGCTACATTCTTATTGACAACTTATAAATGACATATTTTGAACATGTTTAATTCCTTTTTACGCTTTTATTGAGGAATTTTCATTTAATATTAAATGTGAGATAACATACTATTAAATAAAGGTTTTCTTCCTAAAACGTTACGTATTTTATGGTTGATCTCTCATGTACATCAAATATTTACTTAAAATTAAAAATCTATGATTTATCAATCCTATTACTGTAATGGTTGACTTACTGATGTGGATTGACGCATGAAACTGGATTGGTCCCACTTGCCCCGTTTAGCGAGGTAACTGCGTCCATTGGCTCATTCTAAGACTTTCTTCCAAGGTTTTCACAATTTCGAAATTATTCGATCAGTTTTATGCACACACCAGCAAATATGTTGCCAAAATGTGATTGTGTTGTTTGATTTGAAAAATATTGAAAAATTTGAAAAAATTGAAAATTTTATTGAACAATTTGTTGGAACTATCGTTTTTTTTCGTTCCCACTCGCCCCGCGGTACCTTATATAATATGGTCAACAATAAAATGGCGAATCACTCTGTAATTAAAACCTCTCTAATGAATAAATAAATATTATAATATTTTGTCATATTTCTATAGCTTATTATTTGCCAATTTTCTTAAACTTATGATATTATTTTTTTAAACTTATCTTTTGTTTATTTTTATATAATTTATTATGACTAAGATATCATGGTTTTACTAAAAAAAATCTGTTTTGTATTGAATCCTCTCTGAAACAGAGCTTGTGTTCAGTGTTCTAAGATCGAAGATTGTAAATGTGACCAGTGACTTTATACTCAGGGAAGCCAAGAAAATTCATATTACTAAAAGATTCCGGGTCGAACCCAGAACCAGAAGGCTTCTTCACAAAAAAAAATGCAGATGGATTTGAGGGTCATGTTTTACACAGTTATGTATCAAGCGTTTTCCGAAGATATTGATAAATTAAAAAAAAAAAATCCAATTTTTTGAGCGGATTTAACGCACATAACTAATACCCACGTAGCCGTCAGCTGATGGCAGATAGATATCTATACACGACATAAATAGTTCGATGAACAAAAAACGTGCCGTGTGGGTACGGACAAGCCACTCAGAAGGACCAATAAAGGCTGCAAAACGAAAACGAAAGGGAAATCCGCTGAATCCGTTAGTGTTGAATGGATTGTGTAAATAAAATCAACAACAAGTATAAAATTGCATCGTCCATTATGTTTCCTACACGGGTGAAAAAAAATCGGCAATGAAAGTGGCAAGTGTGGTGACCATGAAATGTGACATTCGACATGAGTGAGTTTTTTCAATTCACGCCAATTTGAGGAACAGCTGTTGTTCACAAGGAGTGAACTAGTGCATAGGTGAATTGGTAATGTGTTAATTTTCCGATCGTGGATTTCGGAAACTCGAGATCGAGAATGTGTTCCGTATCAATTTACATGAAATCGCCCAAAATAGATAATCGATTCAATACATTTCATTCAACTAGATACTTAAAAATAGAAAAAATGACTGAAAAAGTATGTCTAACAAAATGATTTACACCTCACAAAAAAAAACCAAAATGTTTTTTTCTATATCTTTGTGATTACAGTCTAATGAAAACTTCTATACTTCATTCAAAAGGTTCAAAGTTTATCTCACTTCGTTGGTATTCTATATTTTTTGTTTGAAATTTGTTTTCTACCTTGTTGAAAAGTTGGGAAATCATTGTTCAATCATGATGCTTTAGAAAAAAAAAGTATGCAACAGCTTCCGATCAATCTGCACAATAACAGTAGTCCAGTTACCAAGAGACGCTCTCTTTGAACTAGATTATTTAAGGTGAAACATCTCGGAATCCAAAGATGGCCGTCACAATGGCCGACTTGTGACCCTACTCTCGTTTTCAAAGGCACTAAACTGGAGAAGTAGATCTTCTTATTTTAAGCTTTCTACTAGTGCACAAAACCAAAATAAAAAGTGCACTGTTGCTTCCTTCGCGAGATTAGTGCCTTTGAAGTTTTAGTGCAATATTAGAAGTTAGATTCCAAATTGTTTCACTTTAAGTCGAGGAAAATTTTAAGGTTTTGTTTTGGTAGTAGGCACAACTTCGGTAGTTGGCACAACTTCGAACAAATTGATTTGCTCCAGTAGGGTAAGTGTTCCCTTAGTCGTGGGTGTTCCTATAGTTGCGGTAGTTCCGTTTTCACTTATTTTAATGCATTAGCCACAGAACCGACACTGCCAATCGACGTTTTGGCTTGTTGATACACGGAATAGTTGAAAAGAGTGTTCAAATTGCTTTAAAACTGATGAAATATCACTCAAATTGCTAAAACTTTTCTTGCTTGTACCAATAGTTGCGGTAAAGTGTTCCTATAGTGGAGGATCCCATAAGAAAACAACGGATACCGCAACTATAGAAACACAAATTAAAAAAAATACCGCAACTAAAGGAACAGCGTACCAAGAGTGGAGGTATTATTTTTCACTGACATGCCGTGGATTACTGCGATGAAATCAGTTTTCTCATTAAGTCAATGGTCGTTACTTCCCGTTACAACATTAACATGTACATTAATTGCGCTTCTTGAATTTAGGCGGTTAAATGAAGTTCAACCGTGCTTAGTACCTCCACTATTGGTACATCTACCCTATATAATGTAGTATCTGCACCAAATTTTCGTTTCACCACTGTTTTAAACTAGAATGAGAATAATGAACAATTCGAATAACATTGTTTTTTTTTTTGCGAAAACAAGCGTGTTCTGTTAGACGTCTAGCTAAATATGTTCAATTAAAATTGTCCATCAATATGTTTTGAATCACCTAGGGTTTCACCTAGGTTTGATTTTCGAATTAGCACTAATTTTCGACCCACTCATACGATTTTGGCCTACTTTGTATGAAAATCCGAAAATTGGCACAGATTTCTCGTGGGTCGAAAATTAGTGCTTTTCCCTACTCCTGAAATTGATCAAATTTTATAACTTCGATACACTTTATTGTGTCCAGTATTGGAGGCCACTTTCTGAGATTGGCAAATTTGGTACTGAAATACTTGATCAAAGTTCAATGTCAAAATTCAAAGTTCAATGTCATTTTTGTAATCAATAATGATGATATTTATCATTAACGGGTAATAAGATCATATAAAACCAATAATGAATTGGGCGGCTACTGGGGATCCATTCCTACGTCATGTTGTCATTTTTTTAATTACATTGAAAAAAAACACGGATATTTTTTCAGCATTGGAACGACAAAAATAAATAATTTTGGCAGAAAAATCTGTGCACTGCTTGAAATCAATAAAGTTCGAATTGTTTAATTTCCAAATTCTACGAAACATCCTCATTTGAGAGGTGTTAAAGGGTTAATAAGTCTGAGGGAATCTTTAAACGTTACTTTAAAAACTTGTTATTGTTATCTTTGTTTTAACAAAAACACTATGAATGAGCATTTTTTTATTCTAGGATTAGAGATCGAGCTTTTCGTAAATTATTTTATCTTTTTAATAAATACACAGTATTGAAAATAGTGAAATTTTACATAGAAACTGTTTCTAGCAAACTTGTTCATCTTGTCTAAATCTACAATTTTGCCGAAGATGTCATGAAGCTATTTCTTCAAAGTTTAAGGTTATGTCAAATGCTTTAGAGACCATAAAATGCCATGGTGATGAAAACCATATCAAATATCAGAAGAACGAGATAGAGAATTGGGTCAAAACAAGGCTGGTAAAAAGGTATCGAGGCAAAATGAACACTACCCAGGTAACCACTAAGCATTTGAATAAGCCTCACAGAAGATAGCCTACAGCATTTTAACTGCTTGATGTTCTATCAAAGCAGTTCGATTGCTTAGCTGTTTTGAATCAGCAGCAGCAATGCTTTTCAAAATCACTCGGCTGCTAAGAAGCATTTCCATTGCACGGGCTAATTTCGGTTGGAAGCAATCGAAGTGCTTTTTTATTGCTGTTGAATGACACGAAAGAGGAGTACAATAAATATGTTACTAATTTGATAGATCATTTCGTCTCTCTCATACTATACGTTAGTTTCAACATCTGCATGAAATGTTCGAGAAGGGGATTTTCAAACCAATTATGGGGAAATTGGCAAGATGCCAGCTAATTTTCGCAACTTTAAAGCCGTATATGCCACTTTATAATCAGCTGCAAATGGCGAAAATGATTCTCATCCTTTGACCGAATTTTTGTATTAAATTTGATCAGTAGTCACCAGCGTAATCATTAAATTAAAACATCATTATCAAAAATTACGATGCCCTGCGTCGAAGTCATAAATATATGAAGCAGAAACAATCACTTCAGAAGAAAACGTTCTTTAAGTAGGGCTTAAATTCAACGCTCGGCACCTTACCAACTGTAGCCTATCCTGCAGCAGCGCAAAGCATCACCATCGTCAACTATATCAATCGTGAGATTGTAATTTCAAGTCGCAACATTGAAAAATGAATAAAAAAAAACACAACACAACAAAAAAAGTTCACAAGACAGTAGCAACGTCAAGACGAGAGAAGGAGGGAACATATTTTTGTTTTGGTATGCTCTTCACGGAGGCGTTACATATTTTGACAGTCAAATGAAACGTTCCTGAAGGTGCAGCACTGAAGTAGCCCGTTATTTCGCCAAAACCTGCACTGGGGAAGCACTACAGGCGCATATACGCTTGATTGACATTTAATGCGTTGTCGTATAGACGCATATAATGCTGAATAAGTGCTGGTTTAAATGCTCATTGGTTACTTGGGTATTGTGAAATTTAGCGAAAACGTATTTATTTTTGGGTGTCAAAAGTTCTTATACAGTCGAAGCTCGTTATAACGACCACTTTTAAAGCGACAAAAGCTCTCTATAGCGACATTTTTCGGCCCCTTGAAAAAAATTTTAATGTTATCACTATTCTCTATAACGACATTTCTCTATTACGACGATCTCTTGCGATGTCGTTATAACAAGCTTCGACTGTATGTAAAAGGGATCCCCCTCTATAACATTAGCAATAAAAAACTTCTCTTGGTTAGTTACTTTGCTCAAAACATAGATTTTTCCACCGCCTAGCTTATAAGGCAATTTGAAGCCGAGAAAAAAATGAAGTCAAATTTCAGAGAATAATTGAAGCAAATCATAATATTTTATACCGTTAAACAGTTCATATGCAATACAAATTTCATACAGTGTATACAATTTTAATGAAATATTCATATTCTCAGAGAATAAGGGGATGTCCATTTCGCCTCGTTTGTTCATTATGCCCCTAATCTCCTTAACTGCCCCATTATTTTTTTTGTCTATCTACATTAACGAGACTAGTTTATTTCGGGACCAACGGCCTTACTTCCCTTCCAAAGGAAGTCGTCACTATAACGCTATAACCTTTACGTCATAAGTGTCTCTTTTTTTCCATCCCAGGTCCTTGGCGTGAGAGGCGTGTGTTCTAACCACTAGCGATCCTGCCCATATTCGCATAACAGTTCTATGTTCTATGGGATTCCCTATATACATAGGACTTTTATGTGAATATGGTCAGTACACCAGGCCTGTCCCCATATTAACCAGTAAGTTGTGGGTGCTATTTGATATCAAGGCGCTTATTCCGGAGGACATAAAAAGGTTCCAAAGGCCCTAAGAGTAGTGGGCAAATTATATCTTTGATAGGGCGGCATCCATTTATTACGCAACGCTAAAATTTGAAATTCTCGACCCCCTCCCCCCCTCCGTAACGCTTTTTGTATGGATTTCTTTTTATATTTTGTATGAGTCGTAACGCTCGAGCTTACCTCCTCCCCCCCCCCTTCGAGCGTTATGTAATTTGTGGATGCCGCCTAGAGCCAAGTCGCGTTACAGTCGTGTTGTTCAAAATTTGCAGAACCTTTTTGCAAACTTACAGAATCGTTGAAAGCTGTGTATGACAATATTGTCCTTTTCGATTCCCGAAGCAGGATTTGGGTTTTTTGGGAAGCTACCCAATCAACATTTTGATTTGATTGGTATAACTTCTGTTATACATCTTTCTATATGAATCAATTCAATCGTAAAGTTTGCATAAAAAGGCTACACTGAAACAAGCGTTGAAGTAATGAGAACCATGAACAAGTTTTTAAATTTACTATTCCAACCAAGATTGAGCTGCGATGAACGCTTTTTGTTTGCGTTTTGTTCCCTCTGAATCCAACCGCATCGATAGCCATGCGGTAAGCGTTCGCGCTTGACAATCACCAGATCCTCGGTTGGATTCTAGCTTGCTGCAAGTTTTTTACTATGATATAGTAACTTTTACTATTGAAATGGTGCCATGGTTAAATTGAAAACACAAACTGTTTGAAATAAATGCGAATTTAGTCTGCACAAATCAAGTGGCGTTGTGTATTTAATTTAACCCTCTGATATAGTTTTTTCAACCGCAACGCTGTTCTCAGTGTATATACATACCAAAGTGGAGGCTATATGCGTACTTGTCACGACTTTTTGCGATCTGATATACGATGCCAACATTTGGATGAAAATAAAAAAAAAAGTTCCCAGCAAGCCTCGAACACGGGGACTCTGGGTTAGGAATCTGACACCTTACCACTGCACCACCTAGGGCTAGTACATAATTATAAGCCGATATTAATGCATGTTTTATGTACAGCGACACTTGCTTTGTTGTCCTTTGAGGCCCATCGTCAGCAAATACCCAACTTGGGTGGCATTTTTTGCTAAGTTATTGCGATTTCATATGATGCTTTCTGGATTGATAAATGATCTGTCAGTTCATACAACTTAACGCGATTATATGTTGCACTATTTACAACATATTTTGCTGTCAACACCAGGGTGGCCACCAAATATCCATTTTGAAATTCCCGCTTTTTTCCCAGTTTTCCCGGTATATTTTTCTAAATTTTCCCGGTTTTTAATTGAGGGGCCCAAACGCAAAAGGGTGACCCTTCGGCCGGTTTTTTAATTGAATATACCAAAAAAATTACTGTTTTTTTAATCCAATAGAAAAAAACTATATTATTCGTAGAAGATTGGCTTGTTTTTTGGCTCCCGTAATTTTTTTTATGGAACAAAAAAAAATTAAGTCGATTTTCTCAAAACTGAGTTTTTAATCCCCCCAATTGTGCCAATAGGACGGTTTCTACTCTTGGTACTTTTGATTCATTTTGACATGGGTTTATTTAAAAGCTACCAAGTCCATATTTATCAACTGTCAGCTGTCCTGGCAAACGTTTCACAGTGGTCCAGGAATCAGTTTTACGCGGAAAGATGCATTTTGAGCTTTAGAATGAAACATTAGACAAAAACGGTCTTCTACAAAGTTGTTTGTATTAGTTGAGCCCTTTGTTTGGTGTTATTGAAAATTAGGGTGGACCACATTTTCATAGAAATGATTAAACTAACTTGTTCATTCTAAAGCTCAAAATGCATCTTTCCGCGTAAAACTGATTCCTGGACCATAGTGCGTTGTATTGACCAGTAGGCGGTAGTGGCTTTGACAAAAATCCCGAAGTTTACGTCCAATTTGCATTTCCCGTTTTTCAACTTTCTCGGAGGATTTATAAAAATAAAAGTGAAAGCATTGTTCACATCGATCGTTATGTTCTCAAGCCAACTCGTGACATACACACTTAGAATGAGTCACAGAAGTCTGTAAAATAAACCACCGAAACTGAACTGTGAAATATTATTCTACAGATTTTTCTGCGAAATGCGACTTTTTCCAACAGAACTGTCTAAGTTTCACATAAAATACGGTGAACGCGAAAATCTGACGGAGTACGGTGAAATATTTACAAGCCGTTCGGTGAAAATCGACCATTTCACCGTACACCGCGAATTATACCGTAAATCTGTGAGAACCAGGCATTACAATCTCATCTGATCACTTAGATCATCTTGGGATGGTGGAGAGATTTTATCCTCAATCCAAGAGCGCTTTGATGTGATATCATCTTTCGATATGAGGCTTCAGAAGATCTTGACAGTTGTTTGGGGGTACAGATAATGCTTCAATCTGCTAAATCATCTTAGAAAATTTAACTGTACGAAGGTGTTCAGGATCTGATCCTTAAATTAACTGACCAATTTAAAAATGAAAGGTGAAAGAGAAGCTTGAATAAGTCAAACAATAAGGCTTAAACTGTGTTCACTACAAAACGGTTAAAGATACTTTTGTATGAATATTCCTGGAGGATTGATCCACAACTAATCTACCTACATTATGCGTCTTTTTACCTAGGAATGCTTAAGGAATTCAGTGCAATACGTAAACCAACAAACAATTAAGGTCCGCAATTTGAGTGCTTAGCGGATGATTTGGGGCGAAATTCGCCCTTGGGAACGCTTTCGAGATCCTCGGCAGATTCAATTTAAAAAAAATGTTTAACGGATTTTAAGCATACCTACTTGTGCATATTTATTGTGAGCATTTGGTGGATACATCGTTTGACGTGTCCAGATCTATGAAAAAGTTCTTATGATATCATTGACATGATAATATGCAAGATTTCATCCATTTTGACATTTTCAGCAGTTTTCTAGTTAGCTGATTGAGCTGATCTTTTGCTTATATTTTGAGTGGTTCTAAGAGTATTCTATTCATTGCATTTTTTGGACAAAATTCGTAAACATTTAAAAAGAATTTCCATCCAAATACATAGCGAAGTACGTAGGATAACTTTTGATTTTTGTATTGTAAGATGTTTTGTATATATAAAATTAAGTATTGAACATATCGTTTTTGCACAGATTTTTTTATTGAATCCAACTGGAATCCCACGCACATAACTTTCCGAAAAAACAAGGGTCTTGCTTAACGCATATTTTGAAGGAGATCCTTAGGAGACAATCCGGTTAATTGTGAATCTGCTAATTGTCGATGAAATTACGTATTAAATTCTAGATGATTCAGGACACATTGAATTCGGACACCAATGGCATCTCTCGGAAGTTTGAAAACCTTCAAGTTAAAAACATGGATTATTTGATATCTTGAAATAAGCATCATTTACTTACTTCAACTGATTCACTTTCAATTGACTGTTTTAAACGAAAAGCGCTATGAAATTACCATCGCACGCTGTCATCGATTTCGACTGTTTATCATTATAATTTCTTGTGCGTGGACTACTGAGTTGAAAGATTTTATCTAGCATCAAATGAACCAAAGATATTGACTAAAGATCAATCAAAGAGCTCTAAGATGATATCTTGTTATTCGATCCGTATCTTTCTCAGATGATCGAATGATGAGATGAAATGCGATACCTGGTGAAAACTGTCATCGGTCGCCATATTGACAACCGCGATCTGTGCTTAAAGTTTTAAAGTGTCAGTGAAAAAGTGAAAACAGAGCTCACAATGGAAGATATTTTGGAAAATATCCGAACACAGGACGAGACTGGTTTGTGTTTTCCGTAAGTATTGAATACACCAAGCTTTTTTGTAGTCGATTACATGTTCTTTCTGCCATGCCGAAGTTCCTGGTTATGTGTCAGGATTACATCGCCACATGAATGATCATGTGAAGAAAAATCACTTTCGATCCGGTGAAATGTTTTTCGACTGCGCTTTCCATAAATACACTATTCGCTATGGAAAGTTTTGTACCCTCAAAGGCACATCATTGAAAAACATCCGACAAAAGATGCGCTATCTCCACGAGAAGTGATGAACCTTGAGCAAAACGAAGAACTCAATTTTGAAGAGTGGCCAGACGATGTCAAATCTTCTAATTCAAAATTCAAAACTTAAAAGGCTTCAATAAAGTTAGACGTTGCATCGAGGTGATTGAAATAAAGGCAAAGCACACGTTAAATCCGAAAAAAAAATATTTTTGCAGGACAAATGTTAAAATACTCCGAAATTTTCGAAGAAATGAGTATTATGTTTTCAAAAAATCACAGTACAATTTGTGGAAAAGCACCGAAACGTCCTGTGAAAACTACAAAAATAAGCAACAAAATCACAAAACAATCTGTGAAAAACCACCGAACTGTCGGTACTTTTGACAGATGATCATTTTCAATCTTTACAGATCGTTCGGTGAATTAAAAAATCACAGAAAGGTTTACAGAAAAATCTGCTGTTTAGATTTTGGTGAAATTTCACAGAATTCTGTGATTTATTCTAAGTGTGCATGTTAAAGCATGTGTCTTACCTTACTTATTTAATTTTTAGCCGATTAGATAACGGTTGATACATTAGAAGCTCTTATAAATAAAGAATTGTTGTCTGAAATATTCAGATTTTTCGGTAACTAAATAAAATTATCCAATATGTTTGAGTGCTTAAAACTTTTGCAATAAATTTTAAAACTCTGATTCAATACTTCGAGTATGATAAGCTAGAGAACAGTAACTCTGACAGTAAGAGAAAAAAGATCTTAAAATATTTCGAAACATTACCAACTAATTTGAAACATTTCTAAGAATAAACTTCAATAACAAAGTAAACTATTTCTACAAGTAGTTGAATCATTAATATTTAAATGTAATTTGCCCAAGGTTACAGATGCTTCATGGAAATATCATACTTTCAACAATTTATTTAAGGCTTGAAGATGTTCGTTCAATATTATTTTCCCGGTGACCATCTCAAATTCCAGGTTTTTCCCGTCTTTTTCCCGATGGAATCAAATTCCCGTCTTTTTCCCGCTTTTCCCGTTTTTCCCGGTTCGGTGGCCACCCTGTCAACACAAATTGTCGTATATGAATCGTATTGGGGATTTATATACAAGTTGTGTTGACATGGATAACGCCGATCCAAATATGTGATTTTGGATGCACATTTTTATACGATACGTGGTTCACTGGGTAGTCATACATTTGATAGAACCATACTACGTGACACATCGACATTTGCAGAATTTCATACAGAATTCATCAGAGATCAGAAATAACAGTGGCCAACACTGATGGATTTCGTAAAGGTTTCAGGAGTGATCCGGATAAATGGCCAATTCAAAGATATGATTTAATTAAATCATGCTGCACATCATGATTTTCAGAATTTAATAGAGAATTCGGCAGAGATGTTTTTCAGTTGTTTGTGATAACAGTGGCCACCTAGTTATTTATAACAGATTCCTGGAGTTCTGGAAAAGTGTTCAAATCAGTTCTATTCAGTTATTTGATAGAACAGGGTCTAGCGGCATATTAAAATATTCAGGATTATATAAACATTTCATCAAAAATGTTATATGTGATCCGAGAAGCCCAAAAGTTTGTTCAGTTTTCACATTTGGCAATCAACTTGCGCAAATCTCAATCGATGTTTATAAAATTTGGAGTCTCTTACTTGAACAGCAGTCGAACCACCATGACATGCTAGAAATCTTGAAAATAAACTCTTACCCCACTTTACTCTACACCTTTAATTTAACTGTTTTGTACTGCTCTTCAAAATTATCAAAAAAAAATAAAACTCATCAATTTTCAGTACAAAATAATGTTACGATCAAAGGTTATGACGTTTTCAAAGTACGTAGGAAGGTTTAGTAAGATTTGACTTGTATAAAAATTTTAATTATTCTGACATTTTTTTGCAATAATTTTATTCTGTATAATACAGAGATCATTCAGGCATTAAGTCCAAATTTATTGTGCATCATAAAGTAATATCTTTCGTAAATGTTAGATTCAACTGATAAAAGAATAAATCAACTTCTTCTTGGCATTACATCCGCCAGAAACAGAGTTTGCTTTTCAGCTTAGTATTTAATGAGCACGTCCACAGTTATTAACTGAAGTTTCTTTGCCATAGTTGCCATTTCCGTATTCGTACTTCGTGTCTTAAGCAACCAAAAGTTCGGATAAAAGGACTTGGCTATATTGATTGTGCTACTTTCCCCCGAATGTCGGTTCTCCGAACGCCAGTTCCCCAAATGACCCATTTCCCCGAATGGCCCTTTTCCCCGAAAAGTAGCTGCAGTTCAAATAGGTCCTAGAATAGTTTTCAGTGATAGGATGGTGAATTAAAAAGATCGATAAGCAATCAAAAAAAAGGTATTTGGTCATTCTCGACTACATACATGTTGTCAAAAATGCTGAGGACGGTAAAACTCGTAAGAACTGCCAATCAAATAAAGAAGGGTGCATATCAGATGAGTAGGGGGCCTTCCTTAGTTGAGTGGTTAGAGTCCGCGGCTACAAAGCAAAGCCATGCTGAGGTGTTTGGGTTCGATTCCCGGCCGGCCCAGGATCTTTTCGTAATGGAAATTTCCTTGACCTCCCTGGGCATAGAGTAGAATCGTACCTGCCACACGATATACGAATGCAAAAATGGCAACTTTGGTAAGAAAGCTCTCAGTTAATAACTGTGGAAGTGCTCATAAGAACACTAAGCTGAGAAGCAGGCTCTGTCCCAGTGAGGACGTTAATACCAAGAAGAAGAAGATATCAGGTGATCAGTACGTTCACCACCCTGAAATGTATGAAGATATGACAAACATGAGTGCCAAAATCCATTTCGGGGAAATGGGCTATTCGGGGAAACGGGATATTCGAGGAACAGGCGTTCGGGGAAAAGTAGCACAACCGGCTATATTGGCTCATTTTTTAAGAAATATCGTAAAATGGGGTGTCAAGGACACGTGGGGTTTTAGGGGATTGAACTTCTCCACTCTTTGGCAAGTCATAAAAACATCGAAAGTCGGTCATCTGAGTCATTTGAAATGCTTGATTTGTTCCGGGGGATTGTGAGCTGCATTATGGGAATAGTTTTACTGTTGAAACAGTTAAGTTCTTCTTCTTCTTCTTGGCATTAACGTCCTCACCGGGACCGAGCCTGCTTCTCAGCTTAGTGTTTTATGAGCACTTCCACAGTTGTTAACTGAGAGCTTTCTTTGCCAAAGTTGCCATTTTCGCATTCGTATATCGTGTGGCAGGTACGATGATACTCTATGCCCAGGGAAGTCAAGGAAATTTCCATTACGAAAAGATCCTGGACCGACCGGGAATCGATCCCAGGCACCTTCAGAATGTTAAGTTAAGTTACGTTTGGTTTAATCTAATGAGTATAGAATCATATTCTAGTAACTATTGCATAGTATTCATTTGCTTCGTTTTATGCCTTCTTTTTTCTAGCGCACGTCCCTACTGGGACAAGGCCTGCTTCTTAGCTTAGTGTTCTTATGAGCACTTCCACAGTTATTAACTGAGAGCATTCTTTGACAACTGACCATTTTAGCATGTGTATATCGTGTAGCAGGTACGAAGATACTCTATGCCCCGGGAAGTCGAGCCAATTTCCATTACGAAAAGATCTTCGACCGGTGGGATTTGAACTCACGACCCTCAGCTTGGTCTTGCTAAATAGCTGCGCAATGAAGCTTTGGAGCGTACAAGAATTCCAGGAGAAACTGGTGGAGGAAAAAAACATTAAAACATTGAACTTTGTCCCAGTAGGAACGTAACGCCAAAAAAGGGGCTAATGTTAATTTTGAAGGTTGTTTTAGACCGAATACTTGACAAAAATTTCGAAGGAGTTTCTCAATGTAGATTGTTTCTCTATGGCAATTCCCAACGGTTTTTTATGCTTGCCTTGTTTTCGATGAAAACGCGAGAATTTGAGGTGAAATTTATTATAATTGTTGAACAAATTTTAACATAGCTGTAGTACGAAATCAATTGGAGATTAAGGCCTTCCTCAACCTATTGCAACATACACGACTAAAATGCAAGGTCATGTTGAAAGTGCCTAAGATTGATTTCCGGGTCGGCTCAGAACTCTTTCAGATTGGAAATTTTTGATTTCTCTGGATATGATGTGTGATGCCACACAATATAAGAATGCGAAATGGCAATCTTGGCAACGTAAGCTCTTAGATAATAACTGTAGAAATGTGCTCCGGACTAAAAAAAACTGTCCTGGTGGGGGTTTTATGCCAGGAAAATTAAGGAGCCAAGAGTCCAGTGCCCTAAAATCGAGTAGAATCATTTAATTTAGCGAAGCTAATTACTACAGGACCATCAGGTATCAAATAAAAACACTTCTAACCTTTCAAGTGTCAATTAAAATCGTTTAGGGTTTATAAAATATTCTTACTACCACCCTGATTACGTTTCAGCTAGCAATACCCACCTACGGCACTCCCAATGTTCAGGAAACTCTTGTAGTTATCACCGCTGGATATCCGCGCCAAGTACGGTTTCGAAAAATCTATGAATGTTACCCGCACGTCTCGCATCCTCTTTTTACTGAACAGGTTGAACTTATTTGTACGATTTTTGAGCAACTTGTTCGCCAGAAGACTTCTCATCACCCCCACACCGGTTCTAGCGTCGTTTGGCGATTGGGAAGCAGTTCCATTCATGCCGGCTTCCGATGGAAACGGAGGACTAAATTCAGTTTCCACTGTTTGCATTTCCAAATCTGGATCGACATCCTCGTCGGACGAGACACCGAGGATTTGGTCCAGTGTGAGTGACCTCAGGTAGAGCTCGGTCTCTTCGGGCCAGTTCTGTTCGTCGCCCAACTCATCGGCATTGTACTCGGTGATGACGTCGAAGGACGGAGTTATACAGTTGTCTAGCTTGGGAATGTAAGGATCTTCAATGTACTCCAGGCTCGGCAAATCATCCTCGCCAACCCTCATTTTTGGTTGGATGATTGCTGTGTGGTGAGGGGTGGTATCGATTTCAGTCGCCAATGTGAATTGCCTATGACTAGATAGTGCTTTATATTTTTTCTTCGTTGATTGCAAGCGAGTTGTTACGACAGCATGTTGGTTGGTTGTAATTGTTTATTATAAACAACCATCGAAGGTATTGCGTTAGGCTTTTCTAGTCTTGTTCGGTGGTAATGGCAGCAATGTATAGATTTCGCGATGAATGAATGTGGTTGCCAATTGAAGGCTTATTGCATTTATTGTTGGCTCTCAACTGTTCGAGAGCATGAAGCTCCATAAAGCGATGTAGCAACGAAGAAAGACTTCAACAAAGAGGAAACTTTTCTAACACTACTTCTTGGCACTGTATTCAACAACACAAAGACTGCTTTACGTAACGGGTAATTTTAACGCTGCAAATAGCCTCTTTCTCACATTTATGAGATTCACTCTTACTGGAAGGCTCACTTCTATTTCTAACCATTCGAATTAGGCCACGCTTTGTATTTTGCTTCGTGGATTTTCACTGATACACATCTGTTGACCTCGCCGATCATTCAAGCAAGGTCAGCTACCCGATCAGAATCAGCGATGAGATGTCGGTCAACGTTCAAAACACATTTCACCACAAAGGAATAGACTTCTATCGCATCACTTTCGTAACGAATTTTATTTTCCTGCGAAAAACAGCCCCATGGGACCGGGTTTCCTGAACAAATTCACATTTCCTGCTGTGTCAATCCAGGTATCTGGTTACATCCAAACCACTTTTTGCTAGTCGATAGAACCACAAAACCAACGGTAATCACTTGATCGAACAACAAATTTCAAATAATTATTGGCATCGACACTGATGAACAATCGAGAAAATAATAAGTCGGAGTGATTCTTCAACCGCACGCAAAACCTAGCGAGGCGGTCTCAGAGATCACTTTCACGCGTAGATCCGTACGCGTAAGATTCGAATAAAAACCCGCGCCAACATGCGACTTAGGCAGAGCACCGACTTAAACTGGTCGGGCTGGAATCGTGCTTGAACGCGAAAAGCTCTATATTTTGCTCTGCATCCATCCATCGCACTGTTGCTGGTATAGAGGTATTTACAGTATAGGTACCCCATCAACGCCGGTGAGGAGAAAAAAAGAAGGAAACCAGAAAAATAATCGAGCGTTCATAAAAAACAGTCAGCGACAGAGCAGAAGTAGCAACCATGGATGGCTATACAGACCTATAGCTGCGCTATAGAAGCAACATTAAAAAGGTTGTGGTTCGCGAGCGATCGCATGCGAAAGCAGTTGACCGACTGACTGTCTGTGCGTTCACTTGCTGGCGATTTCCGAGGCTTTTCAGGGTGGTATGCAATGCTGTTGCGATACTGGCAACTTAACGATTTAAAACTTTATTAATTTTACTTCTATAAGGTGACCTGTTGTGCTTTCAATGGCTTTATAATCATTGTAATAAGAGATGACGTTGTATAAGTGGGCGTGAAGTTCAACAATAATATTGAAATTCGATTACAAATAAATATCTGAACATTTTAAATTCAAATGCTCGTTTTTTGAATGGTGAAGAGGACGAGCTATTTAATTTTTGAACTGGTCATATGCATCCCAGATTCCGCGGTCACGAAACGTCAAATGCAGCACATCGTTTTTATGGCTGAAAAAGTCAAAAGTAATGTATTCAAAATAAACTTTTATTAAAAACCTCAGCCAGTGGAGCTGTTTTTCTAAAGATGCTGATAGATCTAAACGTAGGACTAGTTATTTATAATGTCTGCTACGTTTGCTGGCATGAAATTTCACTCAAAATGCCGTTCTTGCTCCGATGTGATGCAAACGCAATAGTTTTTTGCTGAGATGGTCATGTGAGAGCTTGAACGGCTTGCGCAAGATTGATGTCAACACTGAGTGGAATAAGAAAAAACTCAGCAATCGCAGAAAAAGAAGATCGTCTCCGCGAGTCTCGTCTCAGATTTTAACTATTTGTTATTTTGTCGGCATATCAGTGATACTATACTTTTTATATTAAATTTAGGGGAGGGATTATTAGAGTATGTTTAAAACTACAAATTGAACTTTAACACTTCACTTTTGCAAAAAAAAAAAAATACTAAAATCACTTGCAAGGCGAGCAAATACCTTTAAACTCTAATATGTGTTGCTTATCTTGACAGATAGGCCTATTTCGTCTGCGACTTACAGACTTCTTCAGTGTCGAGTGCTCGAGTGCTTAGAAATTCTTTTAATCATTTCATCCTCTACAAATTTATATAAAAAATGGAGTGGTATTTGTATGTCACGAAATGGCCTGAGAACGGATGAACGCATTGACGTAAGCTTTTCATAGTTGCACTAGGCAAGGGATGCTACGTGATAGTGCAAGGAATAAGTCTGAGAAAGTTTTGGAATAATCGAGAAAACGGGAAAAGTCTCATGTGTCGTTCTGTATGGGGGATTACATAAAGTTTTACAACAGCCTTTTTGATGGCAAGATGAAGTTTGACGGGACCACTAGTTACATATAAATTAAATTGAATTTGTTCAGGCGAACGGTCACTTCGAATACCAATAATTGAATTACTGAATTGGTAACCCTGTCTTGTTTATTTTTTCATGCTATTGTTGTTTACTTTGGGTGAATTAGTTAGTGGACCGACGCGAGGATACACGATATTTGCGATTAGTTTAATTACAGTCCATTTTCAGTACAAAAAACGGAAGAAAACCCGGAACAGAATTGTTAGTTTAAAGTATCCTCCAGTTAAATTGACGCTTATATTGAGCTGTTCGGTAATCCAAACCGCATGGTTATTAAACTAATTAACTCATTACGCGTGGTAAAGATGGACAAATTGTCCACGCGTAATGAGTTAATTAAATTAATCCTCCAGTTGATCATTAATAATTTGTTTAAGAATTTCAAGAATTGCTGGGATTTCTCTAACGAATACAATCGACTCTCCACATCTCGATGTTCTACATCTCGATATCTCTCCCTATTTCAATGATTGCTTCGGTCCCTTAATTCTGCATACGATTTCGCTCTCCATATCTCGATATCTCCATATCTCGATGTGTTCCTGTTGATTTTGTGTTCCTAATTTTCTCTCCATATGTCGATATGTCATAATCAAAGGTTACTAGACCAGATTTGAATGATTCAGAACATTTTAGAAACTCGAAATTTAGTTTGTTTATTATTTTCCTGAGGCCCAGATAGCCGTAGCGGTAAACGCGCAGCTATTCAGCAAGACCAAGCTGAGGGTCGTGGGTTCGAATCCCACCGGTCGAGCATCTTTTCGGGTTGGAAATTTTCTCGACTTCCCAGGGCATAGAGTATCTTCGTACCTGCCACACGATATACACATGCAAAAATGGTCATTGGCATAGTAAGCTCTCAGTTAATAACTGTGGAAGTGCTCATAAGAACACTAAGCTGAGAAGCAGGCTCTGTCCCAGTGGGGACGTAACGCCAGAAAGAAGAAGAAGATTATTTTCCTAGTAACGGAGTGATTTTCAATCTATTGTTCATTAAATGAATTTCTTTGTCTCGATCTTTCCCTATCTCGATGGTCCCTTCGATATCGAGATGTGGAGAGGCGACTAGTAAAAAAAATCCAGGAGTCTCGCCAAAAATGTCTGTAAGATCACCAAGCAAGGATTCATTCCACGAATTCTTCTGAATTTTTAGCTTTTTAAGTTCTCCCTAAAGTTTTTCTACAGGATTGTTCGAAAAAATCACAGCAAAAATTATCCAGATTTCCCGAAAAATAAGATTCTTCTAGGTGTTACTCTAGGTATTCCTCGTAAAACTCCACAAAAAATTCATGGGCAATTAAAAAGAATTCAATTGGGAAAATTTTATTCATGATTTCTCAAAGAGGCTCTCCGCAGATCTATCTGCATTTTTTAACAGATGATTATTTTTTTTAGACTTATCTTAAATCAAGGAGTATTATCCCTTATTCGTTCCAAGCTCTCTCGAAATTTATTTTTTAATTTTTCAAAAATGCGTAACAAAGGAATGTTTAAAGAATTTTAACTGTTATTTCTTCTGCTAACTCTTCCACGAAAATACTCAAAGATTTCCCGAGTAATTTGTTCAGATTTTTTTAGAGAATTATATTTTTGTTTCCCTAAGCTTCTCCCGAAAAAATCCAGAAATTATCAAAGTTTTTTCCAGAGATTTTTTTTTTCTTTAAACCGCACTAACGAAAGAAATCTCCCAAATATTTCCAAAAGATGTTTTTCATCAGATTCACTAAAATTTTGCAATTCATTCTTGACCTTCTCAACATAAAACCCAGTAATTCCATCATGTATCATTTCAGAATCTAGAAACCTCCAATTTTTTTTGGAGTGGTGATCTCAGGATTCTTCTATAAATAACATTTAAAAATTTATCCACTCTCCATTTTTTTAATTCAAAAACTAATCCATGAATATCTCAATATTTTAGGGATTGCTTTAAAAATTCCTCTACGAATCATTCCATATCAGATTCAGATTTGAAGGAACTTTGTTGAAAATTCATAATTTGTCTATTATGATAGAAAACGATCGGTGTTAAAACGGAAGGAAGCTTTACTGAAAGTATTTGTAACTAAGATCTTAGATAATATTTTGTATGCACTCCGAAGTTTCATGATACTATATAGTGAACATATTGATGTAGAAAAGACCCATTTTTCCTACCTTCAAAAATTCCAACAAACTTTTTTGAAGGGTCTTTATCGCTTATTTTGTTGTAGGTACAGTTAAAGTTTAACGCGAAAATATTGCCGGTATTTTTCAAGAACATTACCGAAGTTGTATTGTGCACTACCGGGTTCCCCCGTTGGTTTGACCACATTTAATCTGAACACTTTTTAATTTGTACCCCGCTAATTTGCACATCGTTCAGATTAAAAATGGTTCAAACGTCATTTAGCTCAAGGAACGGAGTAAAGTGGAATGGAACGCTGTGGAACGGGACGCATAATCAAAACAAAACAGTGAAAGAGGTAACCAGAAACACGTTTCTAGGGTGACTAGATGTTCAAATTAAAAATGAACCCCGATGGTTTGCATGAGGTACCGTTCAAATTAACGGGGGTGTACGAAAAAAAATTACGTTTAGGAATTTTGCAATTTTCAAAACTCCTACAAATTACCTTTCTTAATATTCCATTAGAATCTTCTTTAGAAATTATCCTTGAAATCTATCCTTCCTCAACTTCTGGTTTTCTAAAATTTTACCACAAATCCTCTAGAAATTCTCCCCTTGTATCGTACAACAATTCAAACCAAGAATATGAATTATGACAATAATAGGTAAATGTTGTTCTAAAGAAGTGTTTTAAGGCAGATCAATAGAAAATTATTTATGAACATCTTAATAAATCCTTTCCCCCTTCCCAATTATTTTGTTACAAATTCCTTAACCGCTGTATTAATTTTGGAAGCAACAGTTTTCCTGAGGTATTTTAACAAATTTCTTCTGAAGATTCGAAGGCAAGAGACATTTCAAAAACAATTCTTTTACAATTCATGAATAAACCGGGGACTCTAGAAAAAAAAGAAGAAGAGTTTTTAATTTTGTGATGTACATTGGAAACATTTCTTGTGGGCTTTTGAAATAATTTGTAATAAAATGTTTGGGAAAAATATTTAAAGAAATTAACAAAAGAATTTCTAGTAGAACTTACAGTAAAATATCTCAGTATAAGATTTGCAAGAATCAATGATTTTTTGGAGGAATGTCGAGGGAAAACTTTTGAAAGATTGAGTGGCATTTTTTAGGTAAATCCGGGAACATATTCCGGAATCAACTTGCTAATAATAAGTAGAATGAATGGATGTCCACCAGGAGGAATTGCAAAAGTTCTGAAGCCTCCCTTAAATATTCCTTGAGAAATTTGATTAAACTAAAATTCTATGAAGAATCGCAACAAATCTGTTGTAAATCAATAAAATAATTTATGAAAAAATAAGTTTTCTTGAAAAAATATAGTTTAAGCAATACATTTATTAACGCGAAAATACTTAAAACATTGAATCAAAATCAAAGAAAGAATTAACTGATGGAATAAAACACTATTGTCCAATTTGTTACATTTTTTAGCCATTCATCTGAAGAAAAATTTGTCCACGCCGAAACTTGAAAGTTAAACTCTATTTTCCGACAAAAATTACCGCTATGTATTGCCTGAGAAATTCCTTCAATAATTTTGTCCATTTTTTCAATTATTTTTTTTGGACATTATACGAGTTGAAGTTAATGTATGGATTTTTTTAGTGAATTCTCATAAGGGAAATCAACATCACCGGACACCTCGAGCAGGGTATCTTCAAAAAACATGAGAAATCAGAATGCAGTTAATATGCTATAACAGCTATGACGCTTTTTTGTACCAAGGTATATTTTTGCAACGCAGATGTCGAAAAATTACGCTTATCACATACAACGAGAAACTAGTTCTAACAATAATCAATCGATCGACAACTGGACGGTTAAGCTTTCGGTTGTCGCGTGATTCACCAAAGTCAGAACAGCCACGCTGATGCTGTGTAAGAGAAGCGAGGTTTCTTTCACATAGTTGTAAAACATTAAATATCGTAACCAGTGATGCGATTTTTTTGTTAATTCATTAATTAATTCAGAAGATTTTGCTTCATGTAAAATTGTTTTTTTTATTCTCATCAAAAAAACTGTTTTTTGTTGACTCTGTTCCTACGCCAATGGTTATTACTAAAACTTGTTTGATACCTGGCTCCAATCTCAAAAGAGATTCAAACCTTTTCGTCTATCGTGTCAGACGTTTTGATAAAAAAAACTCTTAGAAGACTTGGCGATTATTCACTGAATATGGTTGCTAGCACAAACAAAAGGAAGGGAATATTTCTGAATTCACAACTTTCTTCCAGAAAAAGTAAATTTGAAAACTGTCACTAAATGTGGCAAAAATGGAAGAAAGGACGTTTCTCCACGCTTTTTTCTAAGATTGAAATGGTTAATGTCGATGCTTTAGACGAATTTTGGTCTCTTTGTCATATGGGATGAAAATGTATAAGTTGGCATGAAATGTAACAATAAAATTGTAATTGTAACAAAAAAAGTAAATTCAAATTCTTCAATTTTTGTGGATATTTTGTGCATATCGTCCTGAGTCACTGAGTCACACGACATGAAACCCGAACCTTTGTCTACACACGTCGCCGGGCCGACCGTACCAACCGTGAAGGTAGCCTAGCTGTGGTAGCTAGACGGAGGAGCTGGCAAAGCAACGTGAGTAAAACCAATCGAACGTCCTCCGTTGGAAGTTCCCTTTCACCATTGCACCCAAAGCCGCCAAAGATGATGACGTCGATCGCGAAGATACGCTCTATCTGCTTAGCTCATATTCGTCGGAAATTGTACCCTATGCTAATAGGTCGGCCGTATGGCGTTAGGTAATGTGTATACTAGAAGTCGCCTTTTTTTGCTCAATTCGCAGCTATAAGGCTTTATATGAGCTTTTTTGGGCACGACCGAAATGTAAAACATCAGTTAACAAAGAAATTGTCCGGAAAGAGGAAATGAAGCAACGAAACGCTTTTAAAGTCATAAAAACTTTGGCGTAATGGATGAACATTTATCCATTATTTGAACATCTTAAAGTTAAGTAGAAGAGGCTTTTTATTACACTTCTTATGACGTTGTCCACGACTATGAGGCCTGTAGTTAGTGTTTGTGTTCGATAAAAAACAAATACAAGAATGTAGTCTTAGTGATGAAAGTTCTAAATACAAAACGTCGAAAGGACAAAAGATCAAAAATGAAATACCGCAATCCGAGCGCAAATTACACAACATTTTTGATACTCAAAGTTTGCTTGCAGGCTTAGCACCAACGGATTGTTCAGTACCGACATTTCCAACATTATTATTAACACCTTCATAAAGTGTGAATATTTCTATGCAAAACTGACCCTAATAAAAATGAAATAGTTTAAAATCATCATTAGACATCTATAACATCTATAAATATGAAATGTATGTGATGCCAACGAAGTAGAAATCATCCTTGAAAGGAAATACTATTTGGTACCGACCTGATCGAATTCAACCCAGTGATCAATTTGCCCCCGGATTAAGGTACTCAGTGAGCTCGAACGGAGTCGTATGAATGGCTAGTTTTTCGAGTACCATTGGAGTTATTTTATATATTGGTCATAATATTCTTCATATGTAAGTGCTTCTCATTGCAAGTTTTCAGACGATTATATCGGCGAAACTATTAAAAAAGCAGCGTTTGATTTGTAAAAAGTTGTTTTACAGAAAATTTGTCCACTCTTCAAGTTTCGATGTTCTACATCTCGATATCTCTCCCTACGTCGATGGTTTTTTTTGGTCCCTTTATTCTGCGTACATTTTCACTCTCCATGTCTCGATATCTCTTTATCTCGATGTGATTTTTCATTTTCTCTCCGTATATCAATATGCCTATTATCAAAGATTACTAGACTAGATTTTAGGGATTCAAAACGATTTGCGTGGACGAAATTACGTCTATTTGATTTGAATTTTCCTGGTAACGGAGTGTTTTTCAATCTAGTATTTATTAAAAATTTGTGCTCGATCTCTCCCTATCTCGATGGTCCCTTCGATATCGAGATGTGAAGAGTCGACTGTATGTTTTTGTTTTTTTTTTTCATTAGTTGGAGGTTGTTCACACCATAGTTAACATAAAATTTAAGAACTTAATGTTAGACAGATTTAAAATTTTGGCTTTATTTCAAACAATCAGATTGAGAAAATTTTGAAATTTCATGATTGCAAAGTTAAGCATATTTGTAGTTCTATGGAACAAATATCATCTCAATTGCTGTAAAGTCTTTACTTTAAACCTAACTAGAACAAAGTATTGTAAGAAATTAGACAAGAGCTGTTATTATCACGATCACGAACAGCACTGTAATTATAATTATCTTAAGGGTTGTACAAATAAGATTACGCGTTGGAGAACTCTCTCTTTTTTTGCAGGATGAATGTAGGCTGGAATTTCAGTATATGACAAACTTCAAACATACATTCTAACATTTATTAAATATTTCTGAAATGCAAAGCTGCTCGAATTGCTTGAGGCATTTTGGAGAAGTTCAAGGGGAAGTTGTTGGGGGAGATTGTAGACATTTTTTTGGCAAATTAAAAAAAATCGTGGATAAAGTTCAGAAGATTCTACTCAGAATCCAGAATAAAAAAGGCATCTCATGAGAAATTTGTAGCAGAACTCCAGTTAACATTAACTCTCTCATCTCCACGATAGTTCCAGAGCGCTTTTGATATTCGATCAACAAGAGACAAAGCAAACCAAATGAGTATGCCTAGATCAATTTATTTTCGCAGTAATTGAATTATTGAAAACAATCATGTCGCTATTGAATGACAATTTTTATGGTGCTTGTTCAAGCATTCGTTATGGAAACGCGTTTTTGCTCTAGAAATATAATCGAAGTCGTGGGAGAGAATGGTTCATGGCTGAGATTCTTTCAGAATGAATGTTGAAGGTTCTTTATAATTTACAGATTCACAGAACACTGTAGGAACGCTACCAGGAAATTATTCAGCAAGTATAACATTGGGGCATTCCTTAGCCGAGTGGTTAGAGTCCGCGGCTACAAAGCGAAGCCATGCTGGAGGTGTCTGGGTACGATTCCCGGTTGGTCCAGGATCTTTTCATAATGGAAATTTCCTCGACTTCCCTGGGCATAGTACCATCGTACGAATGCGAAAATGGCAACTTTGCAAAGAACTGAGAGCTTTCTACTTAATAACTATGGAAGTGCTCATAAGAATACTAAGCGGAGAAGCAGGCTCTGTCCCAGTGAAAACGTAATTCAAAGAAGAAGTAGAAGATGTCTGGATAATTTGTTGGAGCTTCATGTTAAACTCATAGAAAAAAAAATAGCGTATACGCTTCCAATCGCACAACGCAACATACTGTTAGCCATCTATACTTTGGTAGCGCAACTAGTCAGATGATGAGAGATTTGATTTTTCACGCATCCATCACATGCCGCTGTGGGGAAAAATGTTTTATTTTCCTGATATTAGACGGTTCACAGTGAAACAGTTAGGCGGAAAAGGTAGGAATATCCATTCTCTATGTTCTACATGCGTTTGTTTGTTGTATTATTGCACTACTTTCATAAAAATTGAGATACGGCTGGTATGAGCACTAGTTTGAGGTTGGAAAACCAGGATATGTGAGGTTAGTTTTATTGGAACTTTCGCCTGAGCGATTTTTGCGCTTGAATAAAACACGCTTCGGGACATTCTCCGCTGCCCCTAAAGATACCATTGGGTAGATAAATGAATTCTCTACCATTGGATCTCATTCAATTTCATGTGAAGTAAGCGGTGAAAATAAATATTTTGTTCTGAATGTTTCGAAACCATGAATGAGTTTGACATTGCTCTCGTCAACCAATATCATGACGACAGCAGCACACCCCACCGGACGAATAGGGTCCTAAAGCCCTGTCCCGATTTTAGTGTCAAACGCTTTAGTTTAGACGGAAAACACATGTTTACCCACTTTTCTAATGTTTTCCGTTGGTTTAAGTCCAAAAAACATTTTTTATGTTTGTTTAGATTTTGTCACACCCCTTGGCTTAAACTCAAATTTTGGGTGTATTTTGTTTTCCGTGTCCCTTCCGAAATGTCAAATAGGAACAACCCCAGTGTTAAAACTGAAACCCCTGTGGTGTTTTTGTCGACTAAGCGAACGTCAAACATGATCACAAGTGTCAAGGTTCATTTATGGTCCCAAATTTTAAATTAAAGTTTGAACATGATTTAGCCGTTATTTGAGTGGGAAAAATAGCTAAAGTAGTTAAAGTAGCATGCTCTTTCGTGTTGTTAAATAAAAACAAGATTTTATTAAAAATTTTAGGACCCAATTGTCGTAATTGCTGAAACACCAAATAAAATTTAAGCATAAATCCAAGACGAGTTGCTGGCCAACTCTTAGAATAATCTTTGATTGTAACTTGGAATTACCATGCCCACACAGTTACGGATCACCCACAGTGACGGATCACTTTGGCGTTCAACATCGGATAACTCGCTCAAAACATAAAAGTTGATGTAAAACATATTTTTCCCATGTTATACTATTTGTCTTCTACCATTTGTAGTGTTAAGCACAACGTTCAACCGCTAAATAGCGGAGTATTTGACAAATGTTTAGTTGGTACCACACAGCTATCATTATATGTTCGTTTTCTGTAAGAAATGCCGTCAGCATTCATAAGCTCCCACAGCTGTGCACAGGTGGTAAAATTCAAATGTAAAATTCAAATTTATACTCATTCGTTACGATTGAGTATGAATCCATCTTTGGAAAACATTTTTCTCGATTGTTGAATCTAAATATCGAATATTAGCACTTCTAACTAGTGATCCATAATATGGATCAGGAAATGATTGTTTACCACGGTTATGGATCACTTCCAAAGAATCTAGATTTCTGCCATTTTAAGCATTGGATTCGACATTTTTAGACAATAGGACTAAGGATAAAACTAATAAAACATCAAGGTTTGTAAATTTCATTTTTTAGCCGACAAAAATGGGTAAAAAAGTTGGTGTTGAGCGAAAACAGTACATGTCTCAGATATTACAATGCAGCATCACAAACAAAAGGCATTTTACCCTTGTTTCCAGCTCGAACACTGCTATTTTTTTGCAGTAATATATGACGCATAGTTATCTTTCGTCAAAACATGCAATACATATGCATTGAGTTGAAAATCTCTTGATTTTGCGCACTGATCCGTAATATGTCACAATTTGATCCATAATATGAACGTTGATCCATAATATGGTTTTCAGAAACCGATACAATTTTAAATTTTTATGCAATCCTATGTAAATATTATACTCAAAATAGTTTACTAACCGAAATTCTAAGTTGAAATGATTCGATTCGTGCTTTTAAATTACCATTTTACGTTTTCCATGTTGTTTTATTGAATTTTATAGGTTGGACTCCACACTATTTGATCCATAACTGTGGGGTCATGGTACTGAGAGTCTCAGCTTTACCGTTTGAAGGAGTTTTGATGAGATTCTTTCAGAAAGTTGGTTGAGGATTCTTTGTGATTAACAGATTTACAGATGACTGTAGGAACGCCACCAGGAGTTTATTCATCTAGTATGATTTATAAAAAAGAAAACTAATTGAATTTCAACATTTCACAACATCAATCCTTATTACTTCCTTGATTCAGAGTACCCGTACACCCCCGTTAATTTGAACGGTACCTCATGCAAACCATCGGGATTTAAAAATGAAATTTGAACATCTAGTCACCCTAGAAACGTGTTTCTGGTTACCTCTTTCACTGTTTTGTTTTGATTATGCGTACCGGGGGTACCCGGTATTTGTGAATCATTTTT
The DNA here is from genome assembly GCF_002204515.2 of Aedes aegypti. NCBI lineage: Eukaryota > Metazoa > Arthropoda > Insecta > Diptera > Culicidae > Aedes > Aedes aegypti. The sequence goes on from NC_035108.1 coordinate 150,005,815, forward strand.
CAAATTTCCGCCGTTTGTAGGGCTGGTTATGAGACCTCATGCATCCGACCGAACAGATATTCAACAGAAACCAACAAATATTCTAAGCGCTTCTATGAGGATTTCTGCGAGAATTACACCAGTTTATTAAGTATTTTTCTAAGGATTTCCTTAGAGTTTTATTTCAATATTACACCAGGTATTACTTTCATGTTTTAGTCATGATTTTTTTCAGAAATTTCATCAAACATTAGTTTAGGCATTTTCTCAGTCTCCCTCAAGTAATTATCCATTTTTTTCATTTAATTAACATCTAAAGAAATTCCTATAAGGATTTTGTAGGGAATAGATGTAATAAGTCACGATAGATTTGTTCATAGGATCCATCAAGAATTCAATCAGTAATTTCCAGAGATTCCTTTATGGACATTTTTAGAGATTCTATCAGATTTTTTTCATAAACTTCGAATTTCTTTATCAGTTAACCCGGTGAAAATTGACATCTCCAGAAACTATGGGACTATGCACCGGAAAAGAAAAGTAATAGCCTATTTCATTGCGTGGGAAAGATCGTGCCAGAAAATGTCAAAATGTCGTGCATGTCATTTCAAATGTAGCTTCTGTAGAACATTTATTTACCCCTTCTTGAGAGGAACAGAGATGCTTCCAGATTTTTATCGAGGTATTTCAAGGCCTATTTTCTTCCTGGAATTTGTTTACAATATCCAGTTTATCGCGCACGGATTTCTTTCATTAACTCCTAGGAAGTTCTCATAGAATCTGTCTATTGAATATTTTATAATGTGTCTGAAGAAACTTCTGGAGACCTGTAAGAGTCTCTGAAGAACACGTTAGATCCCTAAAAAGCCTGGTATGATTATCCATACATGCTCCATACATGCTAAATTGATCTTTGAAAAACAAAACAAAATTAACGAAATTCTGGATAATAGGAAGCCGGATCCTATTCTTAGCAATTTTGATTCACTTCAGCAGAGGGGTTTTTGAGAGTCACAGAGCTCATATTTGGCCACAATATACGTCGTACTGACGTGCTTCTTATTGTAAAGTTTCATACCATTCGGCTAAGAAAAACCCCTCATGCTAAAGTGGTTCTGCACCCTAACCTGCAGGATTTTCTGAAAAAAAAACTGGATAACTTGGACATAATCTCTGGGAAAATAGGAAGAGGAATTTCTGGCATTATTTCTGTAGCATTTTCCGATAGAAAAATTTCAATGGGTGATATGAGTAAAAAGCGCTTAATTTTGCTACATGTAACATCTACTCCAGTGGTTCTCAACCTTTCCGGAGCCGCGGCCCCCTTTGAACCCTTACAAACATCTCGCGGACCCCTAAATATGGATGTCCTTAAAATCAATGTTTATGGAAATACCGAATCATTCAAAATGATTTACCCTTCCGGTCATCATGCGGTTGACCACCGCTGAGAACGAAAAGCAAGGTTTTCTCAACTGTGTTGTACAAAATACACCAGGCAAATATTGAAGTGCTAGTTGACGTCCTGAACAGGCATTCATACAAATCGGGTCTGTAATCCACAACAGATCTTAAGAAATCGTCAATGCAAGAATTATGCTGTGGTCTTTCGGAGGAGTCCACTAACAATTGAGTTAAAATCTACCTAGTGTTCTTTTGTATTTATTTGTATTTATTGTTAGCTATTGTGTACGATAACTTGCTGTTTATACAAACGTTTGCTCAAGTCAAGGAAAAACATTTTCAAGATTAAATTACATTTGATAACAAAGCTTTCAACATAATAATGAAAATAAAGTGTTTGCTTCCTTAATTACTATGCGTACGCTGCTTCAAAGCTTCCTTGAAGCTTGTTGCTGATGGCATCGTTCGAAGTGCAAAGGGGAGATTATTCCACTGGGAGATGCCACTCACAAGTATACTCTTTCTAGCGATCGAAGAATACCGTGGAGTTACGAAGGTTCTAGCTCGTTCCATTTGTCCTCGTTGCATATGCTGTTGAAGATACTCAGGCAGCTGTCCATGGTATCCTAGTCTCATAAAGCAGCATACTCGTAGGTGATAGTATTGTTGAAGATCGCAACCAGTGATTGTGTTTCTGAAGGCTTGCGTCGAGTCTCTGCGCCGTAGACCATAGACGAAGCGAATTGCAGCTTTGAAACATCGATGAAGTTGTTGTTTTTGCAGGTTCGTAAGTCCAGGGTAGAATACTACATCACCGTAGGTGAGGATCGGTATCACAATTGCTTGGATCAATTTTCTTCGCGTGGGCACAGGTAACACAGATGAGAAACGTTTCATGACTCTTACTGAGTTGAATACTTTAGACGTGATTGCATTTACCTGTTGTGACCAACTGAATTTGCTGTCCAATTGCAAGCCTAGGTTTGTTACCACTTCTGATAATTGAATTTCTTCACCACAGAAAATGATATCAGCGTTAGGAGGAAGTTCTTCTCTGCTAAATATTATCGCTTGCGTCTTTTTGGGATTGGGGTGTAGGCCGTTTCCAGCTGCCCATCGTTCAATCGCAATAATACAACAAGGAACTTCCATAAAGGTTCTTGACAAAATTCAACAATTAATGCAGGGCAAGTACATAGAAACAACAGAAAGTCAAAATATGAGCTCAGCAGTTAAAAAAACCTTGTCAAAGTGAATCAGAAGTGCAGAAAATAAAATTCTTCACATGCAAACATTCCTAATTTCGCTAATAAATCGTCAAAACTATTCCCAGGAATCAATTGCAGATTTCGTGGGTTCCTTAGAAGCAAACTATCTTCCGTTTGGAGAATTATCAAAAAAAAAATCGTTAGAAAATTTGTGCAACCCTAGATTTCTACAGTAGGTTGTCAAAACCTACCAATAATTAAGCCACAAATATTCCAAAAATTTCCTATGGATACCTCCAAGAATTATCATTGTTTTTAATTTTCAAGATCTCACTGGATAGAATTTGAATGGATGTTGAATAATTATAGCTGACATGCAATCTTTAACCTCTCAGTCGTCGCCCGGTTCAGCACCGTCAAAGCCACCACGCTGCTATTGTGAACGAAAAGCGAGGTTTTATTAATAGTGTTGTACAAAATAAAACAGCGCGACGACTGAAGTGTTAACTCGCAGAATCACATTGAAGGTATTTCCTAGTATTTTCACTGTTGAAAGAAACAAGATAGGTTTCAATTTAAAAATACTTCACAGATAAAAAAATTGCAACTCGATTAATGAAACCAAATTGGATTCAAGAGTCCTCATATTTATTCACCAATCAGGAGAAACGACACTTTTTCTGGATGGTTTCACGGACCCCCTGAGAACGCTTCACGGCCCCCTAGGGGTCCGCGGACCACCAGTTGAGAACCCCTGATCTACTCTAAAACAAAATACAGCCAGGCTTGATAGAAACTCCTCTGCGATGCAAAGATGAGGCGATTTTGCCATTTTTCTGAGGATTAAAAACTAAACTCAAAATTTTCAACACAGATCCTCAAGCAATTCGAGTGAGAGTGCTAAAAATGCGAGGATTTTTCTGGTACTATCTCTCTCTTGTTGCGATGCTCATCTTTACTTACCCTTCAAAAGAACTCTTAAGTGTCCCGCCCGAACAAGATAGTCCTCGATTTGGTGGACACTCTTAAATTCAGTTGGGAATGTAGATATTTTTATAGGAATGTAGATATTTTTATGAATCATGCTCCGCTTGAACGAGTTTACTCTATTAAGGATCTGGGAATCATTCTTGACAGCAAATTGAGATTTACTGAACACATATCAAAAACAATCGCTAAGGCAAGTTCCATGCTCGGGTTCATGTGCCGCAATGCCGCAGACTTCGACGACGTTTACGCTCTGAAGACATTGTACAGCTCGCTAGTTCGAAGTGTTCTCGAATACGGAGTTCAATTATGGGCTCCACATCATGCTGTCCACGAATTGCGTATTGAACGCATCCAAAAACGTTTTGTACGATTTGCTTTACGGCGGCTCCCTTGGACCAATCCAGATAGCTTACCAGCATACGAACATAGATGTGCGCTTATCGGACTGGAAACGCTGTCAAAACGCCGTACTTCGCTACAGAGATTGTTCATATTTGACATGATAAATCATCATATTGATTGCAACAGCGTGCTCCAGAAAATCAATATTCATGCCCCTCTCCGACAACTGCGCAACACTAACTTCTTATGGACTCCTTCACACCGAACCGCTTATGGATATAATAACCCATTGGACAGATCTTGTAGATTATTCAACGGCGTTTACGATTTGTTCGACTTCAATATTAGTAGATTAGTTTTTAAAAATAGAATTAAGAATATTTAAGCAGTCTGTGTGGCTTCCGCCAAAGATGTTGAACTAATAAATAAATAAATAAATATAGGAATTGTAGTGACTCCGATGGTAATCGTTAGAATTCAATGACGATATTCCCCAAACCATCAGGGTTCCGTTTCAAATTATTAAAATTCTTATCGATATCACTAAAAATTCCATTGGAAACCAGAAGATATTTACCGACATTCAAAACTACACTTTTTTTTTATTCAATTTAGGGGAGACATTCAAAAGGTTTATATTGAAGCTTTGTTTTGAAAGCTGGAGATCAACGGAATCTCAAAGGTTTTTACAATAATACCAAAGATCGATTTCCAGAATTCCAAATATTCACACAAGAATTCGTAGGAATCCCACCGAAATCTCAAAGATTCTTACAGAAATACCGTCTCAATGATACACACAAAGTTCCAAGAGAATAGTAACCGGAATCACATTCCCACCCGAATTCTAGAGTTCTTACCAGATTTCTAATATTCCCACAATATTCCAAGAATGGCTTTCAAAATTCTAGAATTATCATAACAAATCCACAACGCCTATCGGAATCCCAAAGTTTCTGTAGCAATTCCGGAATTCCAAAGGAAATCTGAGAATCCGGGATGTCAGAGTTCACAAGTGCAATTCAGAATTTCTAAATAAATATTTGAATTCCCACCGACATTTCAAAATTCCTAGAAAAAAAAAAAAACATAATTATCGTAATGCCAGAACTCACACGGATATTACAAATTCCTACGGTTGGTAATCTTACCGGAATCTTAAAATTCTTTTGTTACTCTAAGAATTCCTGAGGATAACTAAAAATACCATACTAAAAGGGGACGGGCCTGGTGCAGTGGTTAGAACTCACGCCTCTCACGCCAAGGACCTGGGATCGAATCCCATCCCCTAGATAGTCACTTATGACATAAAGGTTGTAGTGACTTCGGAAGGGAAGTAAAGCCGTTGGTCCCGAGATGAAGTAGCCCAGGGCTAAACATCTCGTTAATAAAGATAGAAAAAATACCATTCAAAATATCAAAACTCACATCGTTTTCCCATGATTTTTACTCAAAAGGCTAACTACCAGTTACTATTTTTATTTATAACTATTTTTACTCTGAAGCTAACTACCTTTAGCTTTAAAATAAAATGACACAAACATATTCCACTAGTGTTCCACATGTAGCATTTACTACCGAGAATGTAGTAAACTCAACTTTACTACATTTTATTCATACCGCCCAATGAATCCATGCAGAATGCACTTGAGAAACAACCATCCTGGACGACATTCTAGAGGACTTCATAAGAAATCTTTGGATGAATGTATAGAGGAATCCGGGAAAATCTTAATAGTTTTTTAGAGTAATTTTTCGATCAGTTTCTAAGAGAATTCATGGAGAAATTATTGAAGGAATAGAAATTTAAGAAAATTAAAAACAAATTTCTCCAAAATCTCTGGAACATTTTTTGGGTTCTCCTGGACGAATTCCTTTAGCAATCTTCGAATGATTTCCTGGAGTAACAACTCTAGAAATCACTAAAAGAATTAGGTGGAGATCCCCCAGTACCGGACACTTACGCCACTAAATTAATAAAATATTGATTGTATCTGTTCCTGTTACCATTTTATCATAAATATCAAATTATCATATATCGAGAGGGATTCGCGATAAGGGCCTATCCGACAAATCAATAACAATGAGAAAATAACCAATGAAATTCTCATGTGCAATTTTTAATCCCAATTGGAGAAAATATAGTCAAACTTTAACCTTTCCACTTTAATACACATTTCATAAACCTAGTTTTAAAATCCTCGTCAATACCACACACATCTCCTACAATTTCCCTAGCTATTTCGTACTAAAAAAAAATATTATAAGGTTTCGCCTTAAACGCACTCAAGGATGCCAGTATCGTCCAATGTTATGAGCCTGTAATCGATATTATTTTCAGTGTCGCCTATTACTTTTGCGCCGTGTTTACATTCTGGTTTCAATTAAGCCCGCCATGTACGCCTTGTTTATTTTTTGTAGAGATGTACCGAATACCACTATTCGGCCTTTGGCCTAATATTCGGCCAAACAAAATCTTAATATTCGGCGGAATAACACCCATATATTCGTCTAATTTCTCTAAAACTATATTTTTAATCCTGGGTAAAGAAAAAAAAAACGGGTTTGCTAAAGTAAGGAAAGCGTCTACGGTGAAAAATTGAACGGATTATGAATAAAAATGAATGATCGTCTTCTTGAGCTTTTGAAACCGATTGAAGGAATCATAAAAATAGTAAATTCTAAAGATTTTTCATATTTCTAAAGTAAGGGATCTGTATTCTGTTGCTAGCACTTTTTATCCGTTTCATTTTTTGTTAAAGAATAACCCAATATACGTCACTAGATTTCTCATCCGATTTTTGAAAGTGTTTCAAAGAAATTGGAACAAACAGATTGAAGACCACTGACTAGCATAATAAAGGAAGGACGTGAGCAGGTGTCTCAAACCAAACAATATCGAAAGAATGGAAAGTGCTAATAGGGTAGAAGTACCAATTATGGCTATAGTACCAATTATGGCAATAGTGGGAACAAAAAGAGATTTTTCTTATTGTTTCACTAGACTATAATGGCTTATATTCACAGGAATGATTAAACTATTTGTTTTTGATGGTAACTAAACCTTGAAAAGAACAATCGTGCAATAAACTTCGAAAAATGAACATTTGAAAATTTTGCCTCACATATATGTCACCTTCTTAACAGTTGGCTAAGGGACCTCCGTTACGAAATGTATGTTTTCATCCTGATAAACTGTTTCAACCGGTGAATGTATGTTGCCTAGTGAGAACAAATGAATAAATTTAGCTGGTATGCAATCAATTCTACTGTTTAAAGTTGGAAACCGTGTTATTTCCACTATGTCGATAACTGGTACAAAGAGTGTATGAGAGCCCAATTATGGCAATACTCTGGTGGCGGTTTGTTTACATTTTTTGATCAGTGAAATAAAAGAAGTAAAGCTATTTTACGAGTGACTTCCACGATGGGACGGTTCGGTAAGGCATTATCTTCATGTTTTGTACTCAATTACAAAGATTTTTCAATCACACGTTCGAAAACGTTCGCGAGCGGAAGATGCTAATTTCATGGTAGAGAGGGGTTTTCAGCGACACTCGATTTTTGAATTTTCCCTCTTTTTTCGATAAAAATTGGCACTGGAAAGATAATGTGAGATCATTAATGCTGTTTTGTATCATAATTTGCATTTACACTACATTTTGACTTCTTTTTCGAAAATTAATTTTCTCCCATGAACCCATTGCAAAAAAATGATATAACATCTATTTAACCCAAAATTTTTGGAAAATTTTATGAGCGATATCTTTATTACATATTAGCGTTGCATTATCATTCGCTCTTCATGGCGTTTGAGTTCATTTCGTGCAAATATTCGATAGTCCATAATTGGTACACTTTTATGTCGAATGCTAGGAACGCTATTGCCATAATTGGTACGTTGTCTTTTTAAAATCCATTTTTAGAAGCGTAAAGTCAATTTAGTACTAAAACTGTTTAAATCAACAGAGTCGCAAGGCTTTAAACTAGTAATTGGTGTCAAGTCATGCTTGCGTTTTAGAAACGCGGTTACAACTTGATTTTTATCACTACTGTTGACATATTGCATCCATAATTGGTACACCTACCCTATATGTTAACGGTTAAAATTAAAAGCATTGAGTCCATACGCATCAAACTAGTCTAGTGGTACCTTACAGCCTCAGAAAAATGATTATAAAGCTATCAGTACACTATGGCAAATATTTGACATGGATTGATACAGAGCCAAACAAATCTCGATTACTTTTTCAAATCGACGTAAGTAACTTTCATACGGTTTTGAGAAAATTAATTAACAAGAATCACAACCTGTCTTCTTAAACTGTTTTAAAATGAACCACCTTTTTAACATTTTTTTTTGCCGTGTACATCACTTAAATTTAGCATACAATCAGCTCGCGTTCAAAAACTAGGTAGTTTTTATTATTTCCCAAAAAAATAATTATAACAAAATGATAAGCCGTTTCATTCAGTTACTTTCGACGTTTTTCTACCAGTGTAAAATCGGCTCAAGTAGTGTTTTGTTTTGATTCGTGGTTAAGTCACTTTGTCTCCCATACAACAGAGCGGCGAAAGTTGCGGTTAGGTTACGAAAGTGGAGAATCTTACTTTCGTCGTTTTGTAAATCCGGAAATTAAACGTTTCAAAAGTGAAAAATCGAGTTGGTTTAGAGCGGAACGTGTAGAATTACGTCTGCGAAACACGTAGGATTGATAAAGTAAGTTTTTTAACTTTTTCGACTTGAGTCTGTTTGAATAAGTCTTCGAGAAATGTTTGTCATCGCATAGATTTGGTTGGTGTTGAAACCGATGTTTGTCTGTTGGTTTATGCCTAGTGAAATATTTGCACATTTGGCAAAGCTTGTAATGTTAGCTTTAGGCTCATTTGCAGAGAATGTCTTATATATTGAGCATCACCGTAGTCACCTTAATGCCATAGATCGGAGAAATTCACAGATTTTTTAATATTTGGCATCAAACTCCTTTCATAGAATACATGAGACGAAAATTTTAATTTTAAATTTGAATAAATTCTTTGATTTTTTTTCTTTTTTTTTAATTAGTTAATTTTGTTACTATTCGGTCACTATTCGGCCTATTCGGCCGAATAACAGAATTCATTATTCGGCAAACCGAATATTCGGCAAAATCAAAATAATCGCGATAATCAGCCCGAATATTCGGTACATCTCTAATTTTTTGTTTGCAGTGTCGCCGTTTACTCTCGCCGTGTTTTGATTTAGATTTCAGATGCGCCAATCACTTTGATAAACAAAAACACAAGCGTAATCAATAAAGTGTGTGGTTTGGCATGAGGTGAAGTTTCGTCTTCTACAAATTTGCGTTTTTTGAATAGTTAAATTATCAATAGGGGAAAAGTTCAAGTGCAATGAATAGACAATCGAGCTACAATTTCAACGCTATATTTTCTTCAATTGTGTACATTTTGTCAGTTTCGCCTGATTCGCGAATCTTTCTACACGCAAAAAAATTGTGCGGTAAAAACTACCATTTTAGGGGGTTAACTTAAGCGCTCGCACCGGCAATTTTCAGCAGACCAGAAATGCGCTTGATTTTACCATGTCTGTAGTAGGAATCAGATTGTTGTAAATTATTTCTGTCAAATGTACCAGTTATGCGGTGGGGTGTACCGTAAACATAGTAAATTGTTCTGAATTTCCATGGTAGTTTTAAGAATGGGCGTAGTCAGCTAAAAAGGTAATTTTTACCACAGAATTTTTTTCCGTGTAGATATAAATATTGATTTTGACATTTTGATGATGTAATCTAGTAACAAATTGGTCAATTATAAAAGGTGGCTCCCAATATCGACAACAATTTGAAAATGGCTCGATTTCTGTAAATTTGTACATCATCTAATGTTTTTACTCCAGGAACAGTATTTCATAAACAATTAATTGCATTTGCAACATTTACAAGAACAATGTGTGTTTTACTTACTAAATAATTACTAATTAGGCTTAAATTTAAGGCGATACATCAACTATTTAACGATTTTCAAACATCTCTTTTTGTTTAAAGGTTTGCGTATTTCAAACATGTATTATTCAACGCAAACATTACTCCACATAATAGCTTCCTTCTCTTCTAATAAATCATCTTGCTTGGCTCATGATTTCACAATTTTCAGACTTTGTCCGGTATTGAGCAATGTCCGGTACTGGGGGTTTTCCCTCTACTTAAAAATCCCAGAGGACACCTCATAAGATTTTTCAGGACAATAAGTATGGTTCTGCTGAAGGATTCTGAAAGACTTCCTTCAAGCATGACTAGGGAAATCGTGATATGTTTTTATAGAATACCTGCAAGAATTTCTAGCGAAATCTATAGAGAAATTTCTGAAAGAGTCCTTGGATTAGTATCTGAATGTATTTTTGAAGGACTTCATGGTAGAATTCTTGCAGCTCTTTTGCTAGGTATCTACAAAGGAATTTCCAGAGGAGCTACGCGTAGAAATTCCTATAGAAATCTTTTGTTCTGCAAGCATTTACTCCAGGATTTACTACAAAGCTTCTTACACGATGTGTTTGTAGATTTTATATTTAGATTGCTCATAAGAGAATGGACATGGAAGCCTCTTTTAGATTTCTGCTAGCAGTTCTCATATGATATTTCAATTGTTTGCCAAGCAACCTGTCAAAACAAAATCTGCGGTTTTCATTCCAATTTTCTTTGGAAATTCCAAAAAAATATAGCAGTACGAACAGTATTTTCGAAATTCAACAAAATGAATTCAATACTTTTGAAGAAGTGACTAAGTCACTGAAAATTGATTCGCAACCAGCCCTGCAAAAAGGTAAGAACTTTCTTGTGAGTTTCGAATAAGAATCCATTATTAAGGAAAGAACCATAAGGACGGGCACTTTCAGGTCATTGCATATCTAAAGCTGTAACAAAATAAAAAGTTTTGTGCAACAACTGAATTAGATTCCCAGCAACCATATTATTGGTTATACAGGATACATACTAAGTATCTGGAACCATTCTATGAAAATGATCAATTCGACTAGAGCCAGACATTGAATTGATAAGCTTATCAATACTAGATTAGGTAGTTGTGATTGGCTCAGCTTCCCTTCTGGGCAGTAAATGTAATAGGTTGTAGTAATGAGTCATAGCTCACATTATATACAATGATGGACTCTTTGAATGATTGCATTGTTAACTTCGCATTAACTTCAATTACCCAAGTTCCTTTAAAAATATTGCTAGTGATTGTTACATAAAATATAACACATGCTTTAAAATATAACATATCGTTGTTAAGAAGAATATAAAATTTCGAGCACACGTTTCAGTGAAAAATTATATGATATGGTAAAATATTTCACATTTATCAATAATAAAGCACAGAATATTACGAATCCATTGAAGTCAAGTACGGTTCCCAGTCAAACATTTGCAAATTTGGTTCCATCGGCCAGCTGCATGTTTGGTTTTTGTAATCGATCGATTCTTCTACTTACAGGATGGTGTTTCTTCCATTATGATGTTTTTCTCCAAGTTGAACCTCACGGGAATCGAACAATCACAAATACCGCACTGAGCACTTCACAAATTAAGTGGAATAACTATTTTTTTCCAAACTCCGGTCCGCAAAAAGTGTCGTCGCAAAGATTGTACAAAGATGATGAGAAAATACACCGACGACGATTTTTTGGAGTTTTTCTTTTGTTTGACGTGTGACGTATGCAGCCAGAGAACTGTCAAAACACAAACAGGGCTGTGCGTCAACTAGGAGGGTTCAGCTACGTGTGCACTTGACATTTTACGTTTGACAAGCGTTTGCAAACGCTTGAAATGTGATTTATTGTTTGTGTGATTACACGCTAATATTAAAGTACCCTCTAAATGAGTTCCATGTACCCATTTTTTTAATCAGTATGGAAATGTCAGAAGAAGGGTATTTTTCAATGACATGAAAAAGGGTATATAAGCCCCATTTTAAAGTATCATCTCTCGTAAAAATAATGAGTAATTAGTGCACATGCTAGTTTGGTGCCATCATAACCTCCATTGTTTGTGTTTTCCCTCGCTGCTATCCGGTATTAATGATAAGTTGATTTTCAATGTAAAAATCTCCGAGTAAATAGTTTAATATATATAATATTAGTACTGCCTCTAAAATATAACGTAAAAAACTAACCATCGACACATACAGACACGTAAGTAATGCCGGTATTTTCTTTTGGAATGACGATCTTCACAATTCGGTTCTTTGTTTCAGACATTTTAACATCCCTTTGGAAGCGTGTAGTAACCCTATAGAATATTCTTATTGTCCGCTATAGCGGACACGGACACGGACGGCTGTGTACCCGTGGAATAAGTGGGTTGGGCCGGCTCCAAGGAGAATGATTTGGCGCAGACAAAGTAAACCAGCATCTTCAATAGCATGGCCCAGTGTGTTTGTGAACTTCCAGGAAGAGAAACGTATCGTATAATTTGTATATGAATGATAAATATATTACATTGTGTTATAAGTTTTTAATAGTGTTTTATACTTTTTCCTGGTCTTTTCCTTGAATCTTGAAAAAAGCTCAATCTGCGGCAGCATTCATAAAAAGTGAGGTTTTACTACCCATTTTTTGTTTTGAAAACCAAGAGTGAAAAATACCCATTATTTGAAGTTCGAAGAGGATACTCATTAATGGGTAAAGCGACTTTACTCTTTTAATGAGTTAAACCACTTTTCTCGAAAATGGGTACATGGAACTCATTTGAAGGGTACTTTAATGTTAGCGTGTACGAAACCATTTGAAAATGTGAACTTTTGCACGAGATTCGTGCAGTTCGTTCGTGTTTGAAGCTCCTGAGGCTTTGTGCGGGGATATTGAAACAACATCAGTCAGTTCATTTCAGTGAATGTGAGTGAAACATAAGTGAGTGGAACGGTCTGAGGTGATTTATTAAATCTTCCAAAGTTCATATGAAATGATATATTTATCGCTGCATATTGGAGTTCGAAGATTGAATAGCAAGCAGATTTTACGTTTACAGGCTATCGTAAGTATTGAAGATCTACGTAAAACCGAGACAGGTTAAGGAAGGTTCAAAATTACGATCAACATTTTCGAGATTTATTGTCTTCCTTTACACGATTGTTTTCGAAAACCCACAGACAAACAGACGTAACACTTAGGATAAATCGCGACCAAAATCGTAGTCGAGAGAACATGTGCGCTCAGTGCAAAAATTTGGCCGATGGGCGCTAGTGTGTCAACATCAAACGCGAACAAAAACAATCCGAGAGAGAGAGAGAGAGAGAAAGTATTTCAAATCCCTTTTATAGATGAAAAACTATTATTATTATTTATTTTTATATTGGTGGCTTTTCGTCCTTGTCGAGTGCGAAACCCTATAAAGGTGAAAAAATAATTAGTTATCATTTCCAAAAATCAGCGTGCCACTCTATTTAATTGTTTTTGCATGTTGCAAGTTACGATAACGGGAACTGATTTTGGTTCGTTTAAATATTAAGCGTTATGTGAAAGCTACTATTTAGGTCAGATTTGCTCTTAGCAGGGAAAATACAGCGCACTGTCCATGACAAGCGACTTACCTTGGCGCATAGACACATAAAAGTGAGACACTATATTATATCTCGGCGCAATATTAAATAATAACAAGATTAATTCTACAAATCTCGCATAATATGTGATCTCGCCCTAAAAGCCATTGGTAACCAAGTGTGTAGCTTGTTGTTACCGAGCAAACGAATGGATATAAACATTATTCAACTATGCAACGATGAAGAGAAGATCATCCTCAATCTCCCAGTGGTGATAGTTATCATCCTGATCCATTCATTTCTCGCATAACTTGAGATCTCGCCCTAAAAGCCATTGGTAACCGAGTGTGTAGCTCCTTGTTTCTAAGCAAATTAATGGATCAGGATGATAACTATCACCACTGGGAGATTGAGGATGATCTTCTCTTCATCGTAGCATAGTTGAATAATGTTTATATCCATTCGTTTGCTCGGTAACAACAAGCTACACACTCGGTTACCAATGGCTTTTAGGGCGAGATCACAGATTATGCGAAATTTGCTTAGAAACAAGGAGCTACACACTCGGTTACCAATGGCTTTTAGGGAGAGATCTCAAGTTATGCGAGAAATTTAAGGCTGTACTTTTATAGAAGTGATAACCACTATGAGCCTCTGTACGTGCCATAAATTATTTTGTTCTTTTGACTTTTACTGTGCGCCGTGTGTTGGTGCTGTCTCGTTCTCTCTCACGGGCATCTTGAAAACAGGGCGCACAGTAAAAGTCAAACGTTTTATAGCATGCATAGGCTCATTATGGACTTACATCTTTCACGCATCGCTTCATTGTTTTGACGGCGGTGTAACCGGAGCTTAATATTTGTTTTCTTTTCTCTCTTCTCCTCGCCCACGCACACATCGAACGGTACTTTCGGGACGAAAACATCATCGTCATCTTCCATCCATCCATCGCTCGCTGCGATCGAATCGTACTTCTGCTGCCAAACGGGACGAAAAAAACCGTAATCTATCCATTCGGAACCGTTTCCTGCGTGTGTTTTGTGTGCATCGTCTAGCCCGTTTGCCAAAGTCGTCACTCAGTGGGAGCCGCAGCGGAGGCCATCAAGAAGCTGAAGAAAATGGAAGGGGCCATTGACGTGAAGTTCCCGGCTGGATCGCTGGTGCCGAAAAACGAAACCGGAGCGCTGAACTTCGTGCGGAAGTATCCTGACTACAACGGGACGAATGTGACGATTGCGATTCTGGACTCCGGAGTGGACCCACGGGCCAAGGGGCTGGAGGTAAGACGGATGGTTTTATGGTCGTGTTGCGGGTCCAAAGTTTGTGGTTCAAATTACATACCCGGACTGCAAAGGTTATAAAATTGTCATTGTCTGCACTGGTTTTGGCAACTCATTGTCGGGATGATTAAATTTAAATTTTGCTAACAGGGCTGGTTGCAGGTCTCTTTTTAAAGACTTGAACACTGTTTCAATGTAATTCTATACTAAGTCTCTATTTTTAATAGAATTCTAAAGCCTATTATTTTTTTTTTTATATTAAGAGCCATTTTTCATTTTTCTAAGATTCTTTGAGGAAAAGCTTCAGAAATTCTAACTTTAAGAATACTTTCGTGAACTCCTCCAGGCATCCCTTCACTACCAGCAAATTCTACAGCAATCTTCAAGGAATGCCTAGAAGAATTTCTCCGGAAATTGCACCAGGAAATCCTTGAGCACTCCAGTAATTTCATCAGGAATTGCACTGCAAACATTTCTAAATAGCTTTTTTTCTCCAGAGATTTTCTATTGAACCTTCTATCGATTTCTTCAGTTGTTACTGTAAAATATCTGCCAAATAATCCTACAAATATTCCTTCCAGAGGGTTTGAAGATATTCATTACGGATTTTTCTCCAGGAAAGACTACAAGATTTCCTCCAAGTATTCCTACGTCGATTTTTCCATACATTTCATATGGATTCTTCCAAGACATCTGGAGGGCTTCTTCCAGAAATTCTGTAGGGATGATTCAAGGAATTCTTTGGAAAACTCTTCCAATCATTTCTCAATAGACCAGATATTTCTCATGAGGCTCTTCCAGAAATTAAAATACTCGAGTTATTTCTTTAGTAATAACCTTATGAATTCTTCAAAAGTCCAAATACTACTGCGATTCCAGTAATTCCATCCATCGTATATGTCAGGACTGGTAGCGAATCACTTTTTAGTGAGTTGGTCACTTAACAGTCACTATTTGGAAAAAGTCATTGGAAGTCACTTTTCTCAGGAAAATGGTCAATAAGGTTACTATTTTCGAGATCTGATGATAAAGAAATGGAAATAAGGTTGGGAATCGAAGAGTGAATATTTCGTATGCATTTCTGGTGGAATTCCAAGAAATGCGCCAGACATTTGTCCAAAAAGTAAAGTAAATATGCCATCGAAGTCACGCCTTAAATTTTCAAGGGCCCTTATCTCTAGAACCAGATCGATTAAATTTTCAGCACAATTGATTGTCTAGTTTACTAGATTGTGTGCTCTTGAAGTTTAGAGGTTTGATTTCGATTCATCTTCACCTTAAACCTAAATTCTGATTTTACTCGAACCATCGACCATTTCTATATCAAAGGCTGGTTTGCTGTTGAAAAGAAAAGTAATCGCCTATCTCGATGCGTGGCAAATTACTTGCCAGAAATGCTCATGAAAATCAGTTTTCTTTGATCGCAGTACGCAGTTGAAAAGTAATGTCATTTCTAATTTAGCCAATGGAAATCTCTGTAGCAATTTCTCGAACCAATCGGACATGAGTATGAGTATGAGTATGAGTCGCCACTGAATGATATGAAAGAAATTCAGTTGAAACGTATGGAATCATACTTATGAACAACATTCATCTAATTTGGTTTGTCTCAAATTCGTCAATTATCAATTATATTCTGGATTTTTTGTTTACTAGAAGTCCCGGCAAACTTCACCATTCCATTAAAATTATTTTTACAGAAATTTTGCATGTTTTTGAATTCTGCTAGGATTTTTTCAGAATGTTCTGAAAATCATTTACGATTTTTGCCACTTATAATGTTGTCAACAACCAAAAACCTCATTTTATTCCACAGATTTTTTAAGAAATGCTTCAAGTAATTCGTTTTGTACCTCTACATCAAAATCTTCGATGCATTTTTGCCAGTAAGTTCCTCATGAACAAGAATTTCATTAAAAGTTCTATCACGACTTTGTTTTCCGGAGCTCATGTATTTGATAAACTACGAGTTTTTTTCGACTGAAATCAGAGAAAATAGTAACCTATACAAAGCTAATATTCGTCTCTTAAAAAATTAGAAGTGAAATCTCTAATCAAGTCTTATCCCAGATGGATAACTGTTCAAAAATATTTCTAATTACTGCAGTTCTTTGCATTCTTAATTCACCCAATATGTAGATTGGTTGATATACACATAGAACGTAGTTTCATTTCTCATCGTTTTTAATTTTTATGACTTATACCTTGATATCTTGATGACTATAGCGTAGCGTCACGCCATTGCCGGGCGTGTTGTAGAGCTCCATCTTCGTCGGTCTTGGGCGAAACTTCTCCAGTTGCCCCGAACGTTTAGGGTCGCCAGGTCCTCTTCCACTGCGCACAGCCAGCGTATTCGTGGTCTTCCCCGAAGCCGCCAACCTCTACCTGGTTCCCTGCTGAATATTATTTTCGCAATTCTTTTTTCCGACATTCGCACTAAGTGACCAGCCCACTGAAGTCTGCCGTATTTTACACGATTGATAATATTCGCATCTTTGTACACTTGATACAACTCGTGATTCATGCGTCTGCGCCACACACCATTGTCGAGTTTCCCACCGAGTATTGTCCGCAGCACTTTACGCTCGAAATCAAGAATCAATGTTTTATACAGGGCGAATTTTGTGTCCATTTGCAAGCTGCGGGACCTAAGCTGGTTACGTAGTCCGTAAAAGGCCCTATTCGCAGCTCTCTCTCTGGGAATACAGGCCTTTTTTCCGTTACAAAACTTAACCTGTTACCGCCCAAGGTATTCCACAATTGTGCTTTAATCCCGAAATTGTTATCAATAGTTACGTTCCCATAAAATAAACACAGTTTCAGCAAAAATATTAAAGTCTATGGTGAGGATTCAAAAAAATTATTGAAAGTGTGGCGTCGATATCTGATAGCTCTATAAAATTAATTTTGCGTTTTATTAAGAAAAAAATCATGCTAGTTGATCCTTTAGGAACGCGTTGTAAAACATATTTACGGTTGGAAACATTCAACTATTTACTATCACGGGGTTGAAAACTTATGCTTACAACAAAGGCATTCACGAGACGCGACGGAGACAAGACATAACACTTATCGTTCTTACAAATCGTCAAAACAGTTTTAAAAATTTCCTTTTCGTCGACCGGTTTCGGGCGCGATATAGCCCATCTTCGGGACAATGTCCGACTGATTACGCTGTATTTAGTCGGACATTATCCCGAAGATGGGCTATATCGCGCCCGAAACCGGTCGACGAAAAGGTAATTTTTAAAACTTTTTGACGATTTGTAAGAACGATAAGTGTTATGTCTTGTCTCCGTCGCGTCTCGTGAATGTCGTGTAGTTCTTACGTTAGTGCAAACTATAAAAATGAGTAGTTACAACAAAAGGGTCCAGAAAAAAAGTCCAACTTTTACAATGCATATCTCCGATTTTCAATATCTTTGCAGCAGAGGAATCAGACACTATTCGAGATCATTACCCATTTGAAATATATTTAAAAATATAGTAAACACATTTTTTTGACAAAGATACTTCTTAGTATTATTTGTTACCGATTTGTGGTACAAATTAAGCAATGTAACAATATTGAAGGTGGTAAATTATGGTTTTCTCGGTAAAAAATATGTTCCGGAACCACAATTCACATGTTTGGGTTGAAATATGGCTGGTTGGTAAATGGCTGGGCATGGCGTACCATTGGTACCTCGCGTACCTGAAGGAATTAAATAGACCCACAGCGACGTAAAGGGACTAGCGATTGGAAGCTCGGTACGTGGAACTGTAAACCTCTCAACTTCATCGGGAACACACGCATACTCGCCGACGTGCTGAAGGACCGCGGATTCGGCATCGTAGCGTTGCAGGAAGTGTGTTGGAAGGAATCAATGGTGCGAACGTTTAGAGGTAACTATACCTACCATACCTACCAGAGCTGCGGCAACACACATGAGCTGGGACCGGCTTTTATAGTGATTGGTGATGCAGAGGCGCTTGATGGGGTGGTGGCCGATCAATGAGAGAATGTGCAAGTTAAGGCTCAAAGGCTGGTTCTTCAACTTCAGCATAATAAACGTGCACAGCCCTCACTCCGGAAGCACTGATGATGATAAATACGCTTTTTACGCGCAGCTCGAACGCGAGTACGACAGCTGCCCAAGCCACGACGTCAAAATCATCATAGGAGATCTAAACGCTCAGGTTGGCCAGGAGGAGGAATTCAGACCGACGATTGGAAAGTTCAGCGCCCACCGGCTGACGAACGAAAACGGGCTACGACTAATTGATTTCGCCGCCTCCAAGAATATGGCCATTCGTAGCACCTACTTCCAGCCAGTTCTGGAAAGCGTCAATGTAAATAGAGGATGTCGCGCGGCTTTTACATATTTGCTTCTCTCACTGTCATCGGACGGCAAATCAATGACAGAAGTTTTCTTCATATTCTCTTTCATTTTTCCGACGCTACGGCTTGTGACGGAATTGTAAATTACACAATCTATAGTTTATTAGCTAGTATGATTGTTATTTATATCGCTGGAATCATGAAAGGATATCCATTTTATTTATCGAACACATTTGCTTCCAGAAATTCTCCAAAATGAGATAGAATTGTTAAAAGCAAAACAACATTACAATAGCTCTCGTGAGAGCCCCGTCATTGCGATCTGACGGAGTGAAAACATGAAATATAGCTTCGCCTAGTGATAGTGAGAATACTGGTTTCGTCAGTGTCGCAAGCCGGCCATGATTCTTAACCGCCCTGCTTCCAGCACAGCCTTCCATACCGATACACCTGGAGATCACCACAGCAGACAGAATCGCAAATCGACCACGTTCTGATTGATGGACGGCACTTCTCCGACATCAGGACCTATCGTGGCGCTAACATCGACTCTGACCACCATCTGGTGATGGTCAAATTGCGCCCAAAACTCTCCGTTTTTAACAAGGTACGATACCGACGGCCGCCCTGGTATGACCTAGAGCGGCTTAAGCAACCGGATGTCGCAGCGGCATACGCGCAGCACCTCGAGGCTGCATTACCGGAAGAGGGTGAGCTAGATGAAGCCCCTTCTTGAGGACTGCTGGAGAACAGTAAAAGCAGCCATCAACGATGCAGCTGAGAGCAACGTCGGGTACGTGGAACGGAGTCGATGGAACAATTGGTTCGACGAGGAGTGCCAGGAGGTTTTGGAGGAGAAGAATGCAGCGCGGGCGGTCATGCCGCAGCAAGGGACCCGGCAGAACGGGGAACGCTATAGACGGAAACGGCAATAGCATACCCGCCCCTTTCGGGAGAAACAAACGCCGTCTGAAGGAGGCGGATTGCGAGGAGATGGAACAGCTGTGCCGGTCTCAAGAAACGCGTAAGTTCTATCAGAAGCTCAACGCATCCCGCAACGGCATCGTGCCGCGAGCCGAGATGTGCAGGGATAAGGATGTGAGCATTTTGACGGACGAGCGTGAGGTGATGGAAAGGTGGAAGCAGCACTTCGACGAGCACCTGAATGGCGCTGAGAGCACAGGCAATGAAGGACGGGACAACGGAGGAAATGCCTTCGTCAGTACTGCGGAGGATGGAAACCAACCAGCCCCCACTTTGAGGGAGGTTAGGGATGCCATTCACCAGCTCAAGAACAATAAAGCTGCTGGTAAGGATGGTATCGGAGCTGAACTCATAAAGATGGGTCCGGCTTGCCATTTGTCTGCACCGGCTGATACGCACAATCTGGGAAACAGAACAGCTACCGGAGGAGTGGAAGGAAGGGGTAATATGCCCCATCTACAAGAAAGGCGGCAAGTTAGATTGTGAGAACTTTCGAGCGATCACCATTCTAAATGCGGCCTACAAGATATTATCCCAGATCATCTTCCGTCGTCTGTCACCTCTAGTAAACGAGTTCGTGCGAAGTTATCAAGCCGGCTTCGTTGACGGCCGATCGACAACGGACCAGATCTTTACTGTACGGCAAATCCTCCAAAAATGTCAACGCATCACCTTTTCATCGATTTCAAGGCGGCATACGACAGTATCGACCGTGTAGAGCTATGGAAAATCATGGACTGGTGGTGAATGCGACCAAGACAAAATACATGCTAGCTGGTGGGGCCGAGCGCGACAGGGCTCGCCTAGGTAGCAGTGTTACGATAGACGGGGATACGTTCGAGGTGGTCGACGAGTTCGTCTACCTTGGATCCTTGCTGACGGCTGACAATAACGTTAGCCGTGAAATACGGAGGCGCATCATCAGTGGAAGTCGGGCCTAATATGGCTTCCACAAGAAGCTGCGGTCAAAAAAGATTCACGCCCGCACCAAATGTACCATGTACAAAACGCTCATAAAGCCTGTAGTCCTCTACGGGCATGAAACGTGGACGATGCTCGAGGAGGACCTGCAAGCACTTGGAGTCTTCGAACGTCGGGTGCTTAGGACGATCTTCGGCGGTGTGCAGGAAAGCGGTGTGTGGCGGCGAAGGATGAACCACGAGCTCGCCCAACTCTACGGTGAACCCAGTATCCAGAAGGTGGCCAAAGCTGGAAGGATACGATGGGCAGGGCATGTTGCAAGAATGCCGGACAGCAACCCTGCAAAGATGGTGTTCGCTTCGAATCCGGTTGGTACAAGATGGCGTGGAGCGCAGCGAGCTAGGTAGGCGGATCAAGTGCGTATCGATTTGGCGAGCGTGGGGCAAAACCGAGGATAGAGAGATGCGGCCACGAACCGAGTATTGTGGCGTGAAATTGTTGATTCAGTGTTATCTGTGTAGATGTTAACTAAATAAAGGAATGATGGGTTGAAATATAAATTTTCGATAACACTTAAAATTTATTTTATTCAAGAAACCTCGAAACCCCCTATTTTTTAAACCTTTTTTTTTTTTAATTCAAAATTCGACCCGGTGACATGTATTTTTTTTTACATGAATTTGATTAAAGACGCCCAGAAACCATTTTTGGGCAAAAATTGAATTTTTTGATTACACTCAATATATGTATTAATAAAAAAAATACGAAACACTGTTTGCTTACAAAGCGAAATTCAAAGCAATAACTGGTAGATTTCTCGACTGAAAGATGACTGTTGGAGTGTATTGAATATATTTGTGCAGAAATATATTTTTTATTACACTCTAAATTGATATCAATTTAGAAAATTACGAAAATCTAAATTTTAAATGCCGCTTATTTGCCAATAAATCAAAATTTAATGCTATGACATCTTGTTTTGTCAATTTAAATTTTATTATTTAAGTCTGGTAAACAGGATCAGCCAGAAAATAAATTTTTTGAGTGCTTTCAAAATTAATTTTATTTGAAAAAAGTCCATTTTAAACTTTTGCCTGCAAATCAAAAATTAAATTTTTATTTCAACTTCAACGCTTCCATAAACGATCCGGAAAGATCCTACGCCGATTTTCCAGTATTTTTTTCATACAATTTTGTATGGAGAATTTATATACAATTTCTCCCAGGAATTCTATTACCCTGACCAAGAACACAGGGTTTGACGGTGCCAAAGTAGAAGGTGCACCATAATAATACCCGTCTGTGAAACATATCACCTTCCCAATACTTTAGCACACCTTTAACGGTTCATGATTTATCATGAACGGCTGCATTCAGGCGGAGGATCTGTTAATATGTTTCGGCATATTAGCAGGTCCTCTTCGAACGGAGGGACCGCCAGGGCTCAGTAGTTACTTAAAAACCAGTGCTGGTTGTTGATGGTTCAGTTCGTTTACACGAGCTGTACAATCCTTTGTATTACCACCATTGATTAATACAAAGGATTGTACAGCTCGTGTAAACGAACTGAACCATCAACAACCAGCACTGGTTTCAAAGCCAACGTGTGTTCAATCGTTTTATAATGCAACATAAAATATGTGTTTGGTGAAACTCTGCGTTATACTCGTCGTTATAAAATTAGTGATTGTGAGGGTGCTAATAATGATGTTTGAAAAAATGTATGGTGACGAAAATTGAAGTGATTGGGATTATTTTTGTTAAATATACATATAATAATTATATGAACTCTACTAGTTTAACAATGGCCATAATACATTTTGCAATCATTTCTCTGAAGATATACACTATTGCCTAGTTCTTCACACATATATGATAGAAGTGTTTATAATGCCAGCGAGTGCAGAAGAATAGATCGAAGTGTTTTTTTACTGTAACTTTCTTGATCGTAGTTTGAATAGTAATGACTCTACAGCAACAAAAATAATGAACAATTTAAATTGAATATCTTTGATATACTTAGTAATGATAACAGATGATAAATGGTAATAACAATGAAATTATATGAAAATGGTGTGATGTAATTTTGATGAAAATTTGTAGCTGTGATAGTGAAAAGTGACATAATGGAACGTATATCTGAAGTGTTTTACGAAAGTTGATGAGTGATAATCGGTGATATACGTGATAGTGTCGATAGTAAGTAATGAAATGAAATAAGGAATGAAGATCTTTTAATAAAACTATTTCGTTCTTCACTTTAACCACTCTAGTAGCATTTCAGGCCTTATCATAGTTTGATAGTAGTCAGAACTACAAGACTGCAAAACTAAGGTAAGGGCTGATTGCTGCTAGGGTACACAGTGACCATTTGAGCAACATTGCTTAGGAACGTTTGTGTGATGAACGCAATTAGAGGCTTATAAAGAGTTCTGTTTGATCTTCCGACCTTGACGCTAGCTTCTGCGGGAGCGGGTGACGAGGGCAGGATCAAACATGTCGCGCGTCGGTCGAGTAAAGTGAAAAAGTTTCGCGATCGGTTAGTTCTGTTTGATCTTCCGACCTTGACGCTTGCTTCTGCGGGAGCGGGTGACGAGGGCAGGATAAAACATGTCGCGCGTCGGTCGAGTAAAGTGAAAAAGTGCCGCGATCGGTTAGTTCTGTTTGATCTTCGACCCTGACGATTGCTCCTTGGCAGTGCGTCAAGAAAGCCCGAGCAGTCGTCAGTTGTTTTCCCTCTCGGGTCGTGCGCCTATTTTCTCTGAGTGCTTTTATATAGCCGAGCAAACGAGTTAAGCTGAATGTGGATTGTTGCTGCTCAGTCAAGGATGATGGATCAATTGGTGAGCTCGTTCCATGCTACTATTTCTAATCTATAGATTATGTATGACTGCACATTTAATCGATACAACGGTAGGACGTAAATATGATTTTTCAACAAACTATGAATGGTTCGTCACTGTGAGTGTCGACATAAACACTAATTCATGAATTATTTATGTTTAACATTTTTTTGTTTTCAAAAAAAGGGGTCTTTTTATCTTTATTTTTGTAATTATAAAAAAAAACTTCGAATGGTTCGACACTACAAGTGTAGACTTGCGAAAGGTTCACTTTATTCAACAAACTTTGGATGGTTCGCCACTGTAAGTGTCGGCATAAGAATAAGAATGTTCTATGATGTTCCAGTTTTTGTTTTTTTTCAAATAAGTAAAATATAATAACACATGCTTTCGTCCTGACAGCTGTAGGAATGTTACATTTAGATATTTGTTCAACAAACTTTGAATGGTTCGTCACCTCAAGTGCCGGCATAATTTTCCTTTACATAGAAATTGTTCATATCAAATGAAAGTATTATATTTTCATAAAAGCATATTTATATTTGACAAAAAACTATTTATCATGGTCTAATCACTTATCAAAGTGAATCCTTTGACCCAACGATCCTCCCCATTAACAAACATCCTTCCCAGTAACCTTTGTGGAGATGCAGAGGCAAACACGGTCTCCAAATAGCAAAGGTTACACACTAACATTCCTTCCCCCAATCCCACCTGACTGCAAGGACGTGGCCGGCGCCGTTATTGACCCTGTATAAATAGAGGCACTGAATTATGCACACTGAAGAAGACTATGGCCAATCCCAGCCGAACTTCTAGTTGATTCTTTGTGCATTTTCACTGACTTCGGTCAATCACGGAATAGCAACCATTGCTATGTGTAGTCAGTCTAAGCTAAGCTAAGCTAAGCTGAACGCAATTAGAGGCTTATAAAAGCAAATACTGGGAAAAAGCTTAGGGCAGATTAAAAGTGCCAGTACTACCCCTATCGCTACCGGCAAAAAAAAACTTCTCCCAGGAATTCTATTAGGAATTATTCCAGGGAATCTTTGACAACTATTCTTATCATTCCTCTATTCGACTAAATATTTCTCATGAAGTTACTCCAAAAGTTTATTCAGCATTTCAACTAGAAATTACTTCTGCAGTTCTTCCATACATATTATCTCGGGTAATTTCTTAAATAAAATCTCCATGGATTCTACAAAAGTTTAAATACTAAGGCAATAATTCCAGTAATTCCACCTATGGAATTCTCCTTTATGCAAGCCTTTATGGAATCATTATGAAGGTTCTGGAACCAGGACTGTTTGTTTTCTTGGTTCCTGTTTGGTCTCATTTTTGTTCTTGTCTGATCGTTTTATGGTCAGGCATTAGGCACATATCTCAGTCGCTACCAGCCCTTAGCTGGACAAACACCAATTGAAGCATTTCACAATCTTTGATTGATAAAATCCCTATTTAAATGCGTGAAAATGTCATAATCTCGTTTTTACCCAACCCCCATTTCAGATTGTCCCCGGAGGAGACGTGAAGGTCGTCGAGCGGTACGATTGTTCTGGTTGTGGAGATGTCGACACGAGTAAACAGGTTACGGCCGCTCCGGATGGAACGATTGTGGGCCTGTCTGGCAGGGTTCTGCGTTTGTCCAACGTCATGAAAACGAAATGTCCTTCGGGGGAATATCGCATCGGGCTGAAGAGTATGCACGATCTTTATCCCTCGCGTATTAGGGATAAGATTGTCGCAGATGCCAAGCTGAAAACATGGGACGAAGCGCACAAGAAAGCCATGGCGGAAGTTAGCCGAGAGGTGGCTGATTTCGAAGCGAAGAATATTAATGCACAGAACTTGCCGCTGAGAGAGAAATTGAACAAAGAGAATCTGGATGGCACGGTGGAGTTCTTGAATGCGTGTGAGAAAAAGTTCTCCGATCTTAAGACCACTTACGACTGCGTGCTGTTCTCGACTGACGATGGCTGGATGGCCGTAATCGATACCACGGAGAATGGCGATCTGGAGAATGCAGTCCACGTGCAAGAGTACAGCAGGGCACATGAGATGGTCAATCTAGACGAGTTTCTGTCTATTTCGATAAATGTCCATGATGGTGGAGATGTGCTGGAAATTGTGGGGATGTGCTGTAAGTATGAATTGCAAAGATCTTTAGTTAGCGATAGGCGGGGCATAGTGAGCTTTTTGAATAGCGATAAAATAAGCCGCGACGATTCAATCTTGCAGACAAATACTTACCTAATTTGGGAATATCATAGTTTGTGATGATCTCCGCGAAAAGGAGCTGTCTAAATCGGGTCATTAACACTTCAGTCGTCGCGCTGTTGTATTTTGTACAACACTGTTGAAAAAACCTCGCTTTCCTTTCACAACAGCAGCGTGGTGGTTCTTATGGTGCCAAACCACGCGACGACTGGATGGTTAATGTACATATTACTATTTTACTTTTTCAGCAAGCCACGGTACTCACGTCGCCTCAATTGCATGCGGTTTTCACCCGGACAATCCAGAACTGGACGGTGTTGCTCCCGCGGCAAAGGTTGTCTCACTGACGATCGGTGATGGCCGATTGGGATCGATGGAGACTGGCACTGCGCTGGTGAGGGCGATCATCAAAGTTATGGAGCTATGTGAGGCAGGTCGCAAGATTGATGTGATCAACATGAGCTATGGAGAGCATGGCCATTGGTCCAATTCCGGACGAGTGGGAGAACTTATGAGCGAATTAGTGAACAAGTATGGCGTCGTTTGGGTTGCCTCAGCTGGTAATCATGGACCGGCACTGTGCACCATCGGAACTCCTCCGGACATAAGCCAGCCAAGCTGTGTGGGAGTTGGTGCTTACGTATCTCCTGAAATGATGGAAGCTGAGTATGCACTAAGGCAGAAACTGCCAGGCAACGTCTACACCTGGACTTCCCGGGATCCTTGCATCGACGGTGGATTCGGAGTGACGGTATGTGCTCCCGGTGCTGCGATAGCCTCTGTTCCTCAGTTTACGATGTCCAAGGCACAGCTGATGAATGGAACGAGTATGGCAGCACCACATGTCGCCGGTTCAGTTGCTCTGTTGATTTCCGGCTTGAAGCAGAAAAATATCAACTTCACTGCATTTAGTATTAAACGGGCCCTTTGGAACACTGCCACCAAAATCGACTACGTTGACAAATTCGCCCAAGGAAACGGTCTCTTGAATGTGGAAAAGGCATTTGAGAATTTGACCAACTATAAGGATTGTATAGAAAACTATCTGAGATTTTCGGTCAGCGTGGGAGGGAATGGCGCCAAAGGTATCCATATGCGCCAGGGACTGCTAACTAAGCCGGAAGAATTCAACGTCAGTATTGAACCTGTATTTTTCAACGATAAATATGCTTGTAAGTTCTTACATTGTTGAAAAGTTATTGGATTCTAATGATCTGTATTTTAGCCGCTGCTGATAAAATCAGTTTCAACGTAAGACTGACTCTCATTCCAACGGAATCATGGATTCAGTGCGGATCTTTCCTAGATCTGTGCTATTCACAACGTACAATCTGCGTGAAAGTTGATCCCACCGGTTTGGCTGCCGGTGTTCATAGAGCAAGGTAATTATTATATTCATAATTCACTTAAAAAGATATTTATTCGCATCAATGCACATTTCCAGTATTAAAGCATACGATTCCTCGTGTGTTGAAAAGGGCGTCTTATTCGAGATCCCTGTAACGGTTGTGCAACCGATTGTGGTGGATCCCAAAAGCCTAGAATACACGCAAACCGAAGCTATCACCTGTAAACCGAATACGATTCTGCGGAACTTCTTCCTGGTGCCAAAATACGCCACCTGGGCCGTGTTGGAAATGATCTCGGCCGACAAGAGTGACACCGTCGGGGGAAAGTTCCTGATCCATACGATGCAGATCTTGCCGATGAAGTACTGCAAGGCGCAGGAAACGCAGAAGATATTGCCGGTGAACAGTGTTTCCACGACGGTGCATCCCTTCAAGTGCGTGGTGAGTATTATTGCATTTATGTGAAATACCAACAGATTTTTTGTCAGAACCAATACAGGATTTACTCATAACCATCCACTTAAAGGGTGGCTGTGATGAAGAAAACAATGTTATGTACCTTCCGATGTTGCCGACGATGCAGGAAGAAGAGAATAAGATCAACTCCATGCGATCGTGGACAAAATCCGGAAAGGTGTTAGCAAGATCTACATGTGCTATTTCAATTCATAGCTGTGGAGCCTTAAGATACAATAACGGTGTTGAGAGGGTCGAAAAACGCCGCTTCATAGGTTTTGCCTGGCGAAGAGTGCCGTGGAGATTGATTCATCAAACTGGAGACACTTCATTTTAAGGATCTTCATGTTTTGAATGTTATAACGAACGACGTATCAGCAGTGATCTATTTTCCTTCTTCGATTTTCTCTTTTCATTGTTATGCGAAATTCAATGCATCGTACAAAGTACAAAGATCGACAATCGACGATAAGAAGTTCTTTAACAATAATAACATTCGCAAACATTGACCTAAGTTATTAGCGAAAGATAGAACCGATGAGGAAAAATTGAACAAAAATACACATGAAAATAAATCTTCGAGCTGTTTAGTAGAATACCTATAAGTAGATGAAAAAAACGTATTTAGTACTATACCTTTTAATTCCACTAGAGTTTGTATCCTTTGACAGATACGCGTATTTCGACCTCAACTGTAAGGCCGTCTTCAGTGTTGTGTACTAGAATACACATCTTAATGGCGATACCAAATGCGGAATTGCCATTTAAACATTTTATATTAGATTTTTGATGATTGATGTAACGTGGGGGCTACCCCGTTTGGCATAAAGTCATTGGGCATAAAGCTATTTGGCATAAAGTCGTTTGGCATAATGGTCATTTGGCATAATGAACGTTTGGCATAAAAGAAAAGAAATTAGAAATTTATGTATTTATTTATTTATGATCAGATCTTTTGTTCCGTTTCTGGATGCGAAAGGAACGCTTCGTGTAGGAGGACGACTACAAAACTCAGACCAATCGTTTGAGATGAAACATCCCATAATCTTGCCTAAGTTTCATCGTTACACGGAGCTCCTAATCATCAATCTGCACCTTGAAAACCTACATGCCGGACCGACACTGGTAGTGGCTACACTTAGTCAAGCATATTGGATCTTTGGGTGCCAAACAATCGTCCGCAATATCATCAATAACTGCGTCCGATATCTTCGATGGAAAGCTAAAACCGCAAAGCAGCTACACGCAAAAAAATTGTGCGGTAAAAACTACCATTTTAGGGGGTTAACTTAAGCGCTCGCACCGGCAATTTTCAGCAGACCAGAAATGCGCTTGATTTTACCATGTCTGTAGTCGAAATCAGATTGTTGTTAATTATTTCTGTCAAATGTACCAGTAATGTGGTGTGATGTACCGTAAACATACACTCAAAATAATCCAAACGTCAAGGCTACGTGAAAACATACGTAGTTTTTTTTCCATCGCACTTTTCAGGTAACAGCTACGTGAATGGTGAGTGCCGGAACTCAATTCCGCGAAGCTCGAGGTGACTAAGATTTCACGTAACAGCTACGTTATTGTTTTGATAGCTTTCATAGGTATGCAATAGTGGTTTGGATATATATTGGGTTTTCATTTCGTTTTTCAGAAATCCAGGAAAATAAAGCAAAGAGATTTGAAACATATTAGAATAGCACACGTTTATTGATTTGATTCGGTTTGCGATTAATTCATTCTGAAATATTTTATTGTCTTAACGGAATGTTATTTTTTTTGCCGGCTGCCTGAAATCCGAGCTGAAATCAATGGAATGTTAGTAAACCAAAAAAAAATATACTATAGAAGAACTTACCTTCATTTTTAAACCATATCAATTCGATTTTATCACTTCTTTTAACTAAAAACAAAATGCACGAAACTGAAATGTTACAATTTCTACTCGATGTTAACACCTGTACCAACTGTCAGAGGAAAACTTTTGTTTACAAAATTTGAGTGGCAATGAGCCACTCAGTTCTACTAATAACCAACGTCGCCCTTACATGAAACGTAAGTGGAAATCAGCTACGTGGAATTCACGTAGACTTGATGCAACACTTCGGTGACTTTTAAACAGGTTTTGAGTCTGGCTCACGTAGCGATTGGTGAGTCTTACGTTGGTCAGGTAAATTTTTTTTTTTTTTTGTAAAACTTTGTTTATTGTGCGATTTAAAAAGTATTATTTACAATAATTCGTTTAAATTCCGCAATTCAACGCAAATTCTAGTCCGCTTACATCAATTCTATCGTTAATATTGTTAACATAGCAGATGTAATAAACAAATAGTCTAAGTATTTCAGTTCTTTTCGTCTGTCCGATGTTCTCCAATGAGGGTTGAGAAAGGTTCGTAAAGGATAATCTGCGCCAACCATTCAAAATCGTTGACACTTTTCTTTCCAGGAACTGCCACGCTGCCATCACACGGGGACATTCACTAAACTTGTGTTGAAGTGTTTCTGTCGCTGCACCGCAGTGTACACAGTTTTCTCCATCCGTTCGCCCTATCCTATGCAACAAACGACGATGTTCTTTTTTCTGATTCACAATCAGATAGAGTTCGCTACGCTCCATCGACGATAGTTTTTTCGATGCTATATTCTTCCAAACTCGGGCCCAGTTAACGTTTGGATTTTCCAGTTCTACCTTTGGGGGATCCGTTTGTTCAACGTAGAAACGATAAATCAGATCGGCGGATGGGTTTTGCTGAATTTGAGGTGGCAAATTTGGAAAATTTTGGTGAATCAATTTCAAACAAGGATAATCTGGGAGGGGATTATCTTGGCCAATGAAGGACTTATAGTATACCATGGAGTCGATGTCGTGGATGTGCCGATTTATAAGCAAAGCCTTGCACTTGAAGATTGGGAGGTGCAGCTTTAATCCACCATGGTCTGTGCTACGCGCCAATTGCTGTATCGGGACACGCGCTGGATTACGGCTCCATATAAAACTGCCCATTTTTGCAGTGATCTTAGCAATGTGCACGCAGTACGGAGGAAGTATCGAGGAAATATACCACATTTTGGAGCTTATGAAGGTATTCAACAGAGTTATTTTTTGATGCAGCGTGAGTGCGCGCATACCATGCAACCATACCAGTCGAGTGAATGTCGTCACCAAAGCATCCCAATTCAGTGTAACCATCAATCTGATGGAATTGGCGAAAATGACACCCAATATTTTTATCTTGTGTTCGGTTGCCACCCATGGCACTCTTATTGGGTTCCCTTCCAAAAAGCCGACGTCGATAGATTTCGTTTTCTCCCAGTTTAGCTTCGCTCCAGCAATTCGCTCGAAGTGTGTGAATACCTCTCGAACCCTCTCGAGTCTTGCTATCGTCGTCACAATAACAGTGATATCATCTGCGTACGCTACTACTAAATCGGTACCACACTCGCGCTCCAGCTGTTTCATTAGGGGGTGTAGATACAACACAAAGAGGTGCATCAATAGGGGATCGCCCTGACGAACCGAGCGCTGTATGGGTATTGCTGCTGAGAGATGTCCATTTACGAGAAGGCGTGAGGATGATAAATTTCCTATTCGCTCTAACAGTTGCACGAAACCGCGACTAAATCCGAGAGAGGTCATAGTTGTGTGCAGAAAATTTCTTCTTACACGATCAAAAGCATTTTCGAGATCGAACGAAACAAGTTTTCCTCTCTGTTTTCGTCCGATCAGGCTGGCAATTCTATCTTTCAGTGAGAGAACAGCCTGGTAGATATTCCGATCAGAATTTGAGCACTTCTGGCTACGGGTGAGAATCTGATGATGTTGCATTACAGTCTCTAATCTACCTTTGAGAACACGTGATAGGATTTTATAGTCTACGTTAAGTAGAGATATCGGCCTGTAGGAACGAGCAGAATCATTTGTACCTTTCTTTTTAACTAACACGATTACACCATTTACAAACTCGGAAGGAAAATTTTGGGCTAACGCTTCGTTGATTACAAGATTGAGCTCTCGGTGGATACTATCGAATGTGCGCTGGTAGAACTCCTTCGGAATTCCATCGGGACCCGGTGATTTTCTATTTGCACTTGATTTTATGGCCGAGTATATTTCTTCCGTAGTTATTTCGTTAGTACATGCATCATTATGGACGTCTTCTAGTGGGATTATTCTCTCGCAGTGGAACATGTCCTCTTCAGCTAGCTCACTTCTTCCTTCCGTGTAAAGATCTCGAAAATGTATGAACAAATTCTGCACGATAGCATCCGATTCATGGAGAATTTCATCGGCTTCCCCCTGCAGTCGTGTGATGATTGTCTTCTTTCGTTTTCTTTCTCCTAACTGGAACGTAGAAAGTGGTTCACCTGCGACATATGTTTCATTTATTCGCACAAAGTGTTGCGTGAAATTTCGCTGTGATGCAAGCATTTGCGCCTTAATGCGGTTAATCGTGGATATCATGTCTCGGTTTTGATAGTAATCGTCATATGCCAACCTTAATTCTGCATATAATCGTTGGTGCTCGTGATGGAAGTCATCGAAAACAGCTTTTGATTTCCAACGAAAAAAAGATTTGATCTTCGGTTTGGCATATGCGAGCCACCACGTTATCCACGATGGATAGCTACGGCGCTGGCGAGTCCAGTATTGCCAACGAATTCCAAATTCACGGATGTTTTCATCTGTCAGGAGGTGCGGGCGGAGGCACCAGAAACCTGAGCCATGTGGACGGCCGAGAGAGGGAAGACATAGGCGCACGGTCACAGCTAAATGATCGGAGAAGGAACAGACATGTGTTTCGGTAGTTCTCAGTTGCTCATAGAGACCACTACTAACATACACACGATCAAGCCGAGATGCCGAATTGTGTGTAATGTATGTTGGACCTGGGGTACGCGATCGAAGTTTTACCCATACATCATGGAGCTGTGCTTGAAGTACGGTCGCTTGTAGAGCCGGACTGTGGTTGTTATTTGTTGCATCACATTTCCGAAGCACACAATTGTCCCCTGCCAAGACTACGTGTTCGGTTTGGTGCCGAAGATAATACGCGATCGTGTTGTTGAAGAATCGTTCTCTTTCCGCACGCATTGCTGTCCCTGATGGTGCATACACGTTGCAGAGAGTAGTGTTATTAATCTGTAGAGCTATTAACCTGCCGTCGAGACTCTTCTCCACCGAGGAAAATTGAATGTGTTCCCTCAGCGCAAAAGCTGTCCCCCGCCTCATGTGGTCCACATTACAACCTACGTTGTAGCCGGGAAGACATAGTTGTGCATTTTCAACCTCCTGCAAAAATATGATGTCGAGGTCCATGGTACGAATAAAATTTTGATGAGCATTGAGCTTAGTCGCATTGGTTATAGTGTTGATGTTTATTGTGGCAATGTTATACGAAGTATAATCCATGGTGAAATCTATGTTCTGATATCTTCGTCGTTCGAGAAGTCGCTACGATCATTTCGAGGTTTTTTGCCCGGCGGTCGCCTGCGTGCTCTTCTCACATACATCGAAGTTGATTCATCGGTCTCGTTTTCGATGCCTTCAGGAGATGCCGGTCTTCGTGTGCTGGTTCCACATCCGAGAGCGTTCTCATCTGCGTTATCCGTTAAGTTAGGGAGAGGGAGTGGGGGAAAGTCCGCTTCTGAGCGTTGCTTCGGCGTCTTGTGGGTAGTCGTCGATGCTGGTGGAGGCATTGCTCTATCTGACGATTCAGGAATCGGTTTTGTCAGTGTTTGAGTGACCGGTGGCTCCGATGGAGGAGCGATAGGGATGTTTTTTACAGGTCGTGACTTCGGTCCTGATGAATTTGGATCGTATGGCTTTGGTCGTGTTGGTTTGGGTAAAGTCTGCTTCGTCACATTTGCATATGATTTTTGGACGAGCAGTTTTTATTCTGCACACAAGTAATACCGTTGTGTACGTATTCACCGCAGTGCTTACATGTCTGTTGCTGCCCGAAATATGACAGATTTATCGTTTCTCCGTCAATTGTTACGAAAGATGGAATGTTGGTGTGAACCATCATCCGCACGACCCGCACTCCAGTCGGAATGCCGCCAAAGTGATATTTTTCATCCCACATCAGCTCGTGTATCGATAGAACATCACCATATCCCGACAAGAATGCGGTAATGCACTCGTCCGAGACATCTTCTGATAGATCTGTGAGTTTTACCTCTACAGCTCCATCTTCTAATACGATTCGTAGTGGGTAGACCTTTCCGTCAACCTCTGTCGAGTGCTTGTTGTCGTGTTCGGCAGCTACTCGTTGTGCCACTTCAAGCTGTCTCACTTTCACGAACGCACAACCTAGACTTCGACTTATCTGGATTCTCGCGACATCTTCGCGAGTCAACCCGAGTACAGTACCCACAAAATGGTGAAGCTCCTGATAGCTTGGCTTCTTATCGGGGCCCAGATAGCCGTAGCGGTAAACGCGCAGCTATTCAGCAAGACTATGCTGAGGGTCGTGGGTTCGAATCCCACCGGTCGAGGATCTTTTCGGGTGGGAAATTTTCTCGACTTCCCAGGGCATAGAGTATCTTCGTACCTGCCACACGAAATACGCATGCAAAAATGGTCATTGGCATAGTAAGCTCTCAGTTAATAACTGTGGAAGTGCTCATAAGAACACTAAACTGAGAAGCAGGCTTTGTCCCAGTGGGGACGTAACGCCAGAAAGAAGAAGAAGAAGCTTGGCTTCTTTGGTACTTTCGAATAGTCGATTCGAAAAGTATTCTCGCGGCGACTCATCGCGAAACATTCGCACGCGGCGACGAAGAACGCGATACGAAGTGGCTCGGCGATGTCCAGCGAGAATTAACGACTTGAAGAAACAGTGCTTAACTTCGTAGACTTTCTGTGCGAAACGCGACTGCTCCGCTCAGAAGTTGAGCGCTAACTGAGCAAAATGCACGAAACTGAAATGTTACAATTTCTACTCGATGTTAACACCTGTACCAACTGTCAGAGGAAAACTTTTGTTTACAAAATTTGAGTGGCAATGAGCCACTCAGTTCTACTAATAACCAACGTCGCCCTTACATGAAACGTAAGTGGAAATCAGCTACGTGGAATTCACGTAGACTTGATGCAACACTTCGGTGACTTTTAAACAGGTTTTGAGTCTGGCTCACGTAGCGATTGGTGAGTCTTACGTTGGTCAGGTAAAATTGACAACAGTGATATAATTGAGAGCTTACGTGATTTTTCACGTAGCACCGACGTTTGGATTTTTTTGAGTGTAGTAAATTGATCTGAAATTGCATGGTAGTTTCAAGAATGGGCGTAGTCAGCTAAAATAGTAATTTTTACCACAGTATTTTTTCCCGTGTAATCACGGTGTCTCTGGTAGAACAACATTAATATAAAAAAAACAGTATCGCTAAAACATCCACCAAATGAAAACTTGGGCTTTTCTCTTTCATTTGAGACCTGTTTGGAAATGTTCTATCGGGGGGTCCTGAACATTTTTTTCAAAACAGTACAATGCCGTTTTTTTTCAGTACTGATTTCTTAATTATGGTTCACATAGTCATTTTCTTTCCTGCTTATCTAGGTAGCCATGAGAAAATTTACTACGAATAGTTAACGAATTAATAAAAAGGATTTAGGATTATACCATTCTATTTAAACTCAAAGATGCTGTCGATCATATGCTTCGGAGTTCTCTGGAACCTTAACATGATTCCAAGCAACTTGAAGATCGAAATGCACGGTTTCACTGGCTTGTTTCCCGTATTTGCTCAAACCACTTCCTGTGATTTAACATAACTCCGGGATATGATAGCGCAAATGTGGAACTTCGAGCTATTGGGTAAGCAATCCACGTTTTTGAAAAGTTCTCAACCTTTTCTGCAAAATCATCATCCAGACTCGTTTGAAAACAACTTTTATGCACCTCATCGAAATGATCGAGCGCCTGAAATCCATTTTTTCATTGAAAAGAGATAATTTACAGAACAGTACGATAAATTTCAATTGCTGGCAAACTTGGATCCCATTTCACTTCCAAAACATGCCGATTTTTCAAAAGCTTCTGACAGTTTCAGCTGGTGAATCCACATTTGCTGTGGCTTTGGCAACTGATGATCCTCACCTGTGATAATAGAATTAATTTAAAGGTCATCTTTATAAATCACACAATCAAACTGCTGATACTTACCCTTTCTTCGACATTATTTGGATCAATGTATTATACTTTTTTGTCAATTGGATTTACAACACCTAGTGAAATATGCAAGGATGGTGGTGGGCAATTTGTTCGTCGGGTGATCTATCGAGCAGTGGATAGTAAATACAATTGAAGAACTGCTCCGCCAGTTTATGGTCCGAGCCGAGACTTTTCCATTTCACGGACGCGTATGTAACCAAGTATTCGTGGATGAGCAGCTACATTGGATAGATCTTTTTTTGTGTGGTACAGTATGAGCAAGGAAATGTTCAACTACCTCCCATTATAACGCAAAACAGATTGACGATTTTAAAATCTCCAGCAATAAGGCACCTAAAATTATTCAAAAGCAGCAGTGTCTTCATAATTTTCTCAATATTGCCATATTTATCTGAAACGACAGAAGCAACAGCAAGCAGCAACAGTATTTTTACGCCAGTATACTTACATCGGCCTTGAGTCCCGATGACGTCGGAATTATGCTCAATCGAGAGGGTAACCTTAAACGACCCTTCTCCATCGCTTGCAGATCGAACTGCCCAGGCCAACCCCCCCTGTTTGGACGTCACTTAATCAACTAACCCCTGAACGTTTTTACAGTATATTACAGGTTTTAATTAAGTTTCTGCATTATCGTTCAAATCAAAGTGCAGATGTGTTACCTCTAAAAACCCCTAAACTGATTGATTAAGTCTGCTGATTTTGAAGGCGATATTTGGGGTGATTGCAACATCCAAACCCTTTAGACGGCTGCTCAACTGCAACGTTCATCTGGTGCTCAAATCACATTTTTTCTAATCAAAAACAAGTCATCAGCGAACAAATGTTTTTTTTTTATGTTGCACATTGGGTGGTAAACCGTGTAGATTCAACAACCAACCAATTTTTGTAGAACAATACCAGACTTTAATCTTGATGTCGTGAAGAATGTGCTGTTCAATAATATCAACCATGATTGCTGATAACGGTTGCAGGCATTTATTTTTTAAACACAATACGCAAATCTTCGAACGATTTTCGGTTTCATGTTTCAGGTCTCCTGACAGAGTGTAGCGTAAATATATATTTATTAATAGGTGTGAAATTGGGATATATTTATTGTAATTATTAACAGGCATACCTCTGATCAGCAAACCAAAATGTTGACCCAAAACAATGAATTTATAAACTTATCACGCGACACAAGCACCAATTTTTCGCTATACCACCTTAGAACGCGACAACTTAAGCAATGCAGCGCCGATTTCCCTACTATTGATACCAATTTAGTTGTTTGTGCAATCTGTGAAACCATTTGTAATGTAAAGATCCATGAGTAAATGTTTTCTCAAACGCTTTGTTTATTATTAATCGTAAAAAGCAATATCTTATGAAAATATATTTGAGTTTTAAGACGGTAGCATACAGCTGAATCTAAATAAGGGTTATTTATTGAAAATCTTTTAAATCTTTAAACATATTTTTTATATAAAATTTAAAATACTTTTTACAACCATTTTAGTTTTGTATGAATAAATAAATTTTGATTAAAAATATACAATTTTACTATTTACTGAATTTAGAATCAACTGAACAGCAACACTGCTAAAACAAGCTTGTTTTATGGAAACCTGGACAAACATTTAAAAAGGGCACATCGACGTTGGTAAACAATGGCTTTGTAAGATGCTGTTGAGCCCAATTCAACTCGATCGCGCTTACAAATACTAGTATCAGGAAGAGCTAACACTAATCTTTCTGATAGTGGTGTTAGTTTGCATGGGCGAGCTAAAAAGGGCTCAACAGCAACGTTTCTGACAAAAGGCTCAAGACCTCTCCAGCCCTTTTCAAATGTTTGTCCAGAAATATGTGTCATGGCCTTCTACGGTTCGATTGAGTTGTCATCATATGGTACAAGCGATTCATTGTATCATACTATTGGTGGAAGAAGATCACTTATGGTACGTATCTCTTACTAAAATAAAAAAAATGTTCAGGACCCCCCGATAGAACATTTTCAAACCGGTCTCAAATGAAAGGGGAAAGCCTAAGCTTTCATTTGGTGGGTGTTTCAGCGATACTGATTTTTTTATATTAATGTTTTCTACCAGAGACACCGTGTAATGGGAAGTTTGCCGACTGTGAGGATCGTAGGAAGGCGTGCCTTCGAAAACGTAGGTGTCGACTACGCCGGTCCCATTGTTTTGAAAGCTAGTGCTCTGAGAACTACCAAGACAATCAAAGGGTACAGTGGATCCACAATTAAGAATCGCCCACAATTTATGAATCAGTTGACTTTAAATGACAAAATAACAACAAAAATCAACACAAAACATCACGTAAACAATTTTACTCAAAATAAATTATAAGTGAAAATGTTTCCGTGATGTTTTGTGCTATTTTTTACTGTTATTTTGTCCTTTAAAGGCAGCTGATTCATAAATTGTGGGTGATTCTTAATTGTGGATTCACTGTATATTGCAGTATTGGTTTGTCTTGGCACAAAGGCTGTTCATTTGGAAACACTTATGGACTTGTCCTCAGGTACTTTCAATTCTGCATTGAAGCGATTTTGCAGTCGTCGTGGACTGCCCAGCCAAATATGGTCCGACAATGAGACGAATTTTGTTGGTGCTGACCATCAACTGAAAGATCTTCTGCAGTCAACTTTCATTCCGAAATTAATCGTTATTTGAGTGGTCTCGGAGTAAAGTGGACCTTCATAACACTGCTCCCCGTATGGGCGGAATATGGGAGAGTGCTGTGAAGAGTATGAAAAAGCATCTTCGAATAGTCCTTGGCAAACATATGATAACCTACGAAGATATGACCACTATATTAGCACAAATAGAAGCGTGCTTGAACTCACGCTTTGTCCTCATCTACTGATTCATGCGAAGCGCTGACTCCTGGTCATTTCGTCATTGGACAACCACTGAACCTTGTTCCTGAACCTGGTTTGGATTTGCTTTCGGAGAACCGCCTCGATAAATATCAACGTATAAGAAAAGTAGTTGAGGATCTGTGGGACCGTTTCAAGACAGTACGTGTCGTCATTGCAAGCCAGGAATAAGTGGCAAGCATCTGTAGAAAATGTGAAGGTAACTGACTTGGTGCTGGTAAAAAACGATTGCACTCCGCCAGCATATTGGAAACGAAGCGGAGTGGTGCGTTACGTGACTCTACAGAGGGGCCAAACTACATATCAACGACCTATTCACAAGTTGGTGGTGTTACCGAGTAATTGAGGCATCCGCTTCAACGCGGGGTGTTTGTTGCTAATTCTTTATACTCCTTTGTCCTTGTTGGCCAAACCCGAAACACTATGTGCAAGAAAACAACGAACAAAGAGAAAACAATTAAGAGAATCGAGACGAGAGAAAAACGTCGCCTTCCGCTATGATCAACCTCATGTAATATCATAAGTAAAAATATACGAAAAAAAAGCACTTTCTCGCTGTTTCAATTCGAAACGAAATGGCGGATTTGTTTTTATGCTATACGCATAATTTATTGAATCAACAATGAAAAAATAAAACAAATAAAAGTTTCATTTGATGTAAAGTTTTTCTTATATTGTTTCAACAAAGTTCCTGTTGCTCTCATTAAATTCAACAATATTTTGGTTTTATCCTGATTAAAAATCATTGTTGTTCCTACGCATTGTTTTTAATTGCAAGAAATTGAAAAAGTTTATTGAAAGCAACAATCATATTTATTGTTTTGAATAGCTGTTAATTATCTTCCCTGGCCACGATCACAGGGTTTGACGGTGCCAAAGTAGAAGGTGCATCATAATAATATCCGTATGTGAAATATATCACCTTCCCAATACTTTGGCGCACCTCTAACGGTTCATGATTTATCATGAAACGGCTGCATTCAGGAGGAGGATCTGTTAATATATTTCGGCATATTGTCAGGTCCTCTTCGGACGGAGAGACCGCCAGGGCTCAGTAGTTACTTATAAACCAGTGCTGGTTGTTGATGTTTCAATTCGTTTACACGAGCAGTAGCATCCCTAGCATCCTATGTACTGATCAGCAATGGTGGTTAAGTTTCGAAGCTAACGTGTGATCAATCGTGTTATAATGCAACATATGAATGGGTGTTTGGTGGAACTCTGCGTTACACTTGTCGTTATTAAAATTAGTGATTGTGAGGTTGTTAATTGAGTTGCTAACTTTCCGTTTTAAACTTTTCAGGGCGATAATATATTGGAAGTATGTATCGCAAAATATTGGTCCAATTTCGGTACGGTACCACTGAAGTATTCCGTCAAATTCCATGGCATTTCTCCATTGAATGGAAGTAAGTATCTACATTAGACAGACAATACAGATATATCGGTGTATTCATGCGCGACTTATACTTTGCATTTTCCAGATATTATGCATAGCGCCAGTGGGATACATCGAATTGATCTGACCACTCTGTCGGCCGAAGAAGTGCTCCCATCGGTGTCCCTCAAATCAGCGGTCATGATATTGAAACCGTCGGAAACGAAAATCACACCGTTGACCACGCGAGACGTTGTGCACCCAGGTCGTCAAATCTACCAAAACGTGCTAACGTATAGTATGCACTTGAATAAAAGTCAAGAGGTTGCTTTCTACGCTCCTCTGTTCAGTACCGTACTGTATGAAAGTGAGTTCGAATCTCAGTTCTGGATGGTTTTCGACTGCAACAAAATGATGGTTGGATGTGGCGATGCGTACTCAAATGATTCCTTCTTGAAGCTGGAAAAAGGTGACTATACTGTACGCTTGCAAGTACGTCACGAAAAGAAGGAGCTGCTAGAAAAGATTTCAGAGACAAACATGCTGGCAAATATCAAATTGGCTAATGCGTTGTCGGTAGACATCTATAAATCGTACAATCAAGCTATCGTCAATGGGAAGAAGATAACAACTTTCGCTTTCCCGGCCGGAGTTACTCGTCCAATCTATCTGGCTCCAATCACAAACGAAAAGCTTCAGAAAGCCTCATTCCCAAATCAGTGCTCCTGGCTAGAAGGGACGATAGTTTATGCCAAGGACGAATTGGGTAAAAAGTGTGACACTCATGGCTTCCAATATATTCTGACGGAAGGCCCAACCGTGAAGAAGAATGGCACCGGCAGTCCCAAGGAAAACAAGAGCAAATTCGAGGAATACAGCGAAGGCCTCCGTGATTATCAAGTCGCGCAGATTGCCAAACTGGATGCGGAAAACGCCGAAGCTGTCTACAAGACTGTACTGAAAGACAATCCCACTTTTGTGGGAGCTCACTTGGCGTTGATCGAGAATTTGGATAGCAACGACCTGAAGATGAACCTGCCGCTCACATTCGCCAACAATTTGGATAAAAATGACAAAAATGCCGCCGCACTGTTGAAGTTCAAGTTGATCAAGATCATTGAATTGGCTGAGTTGGCAATGAAGGAAATCGATCAGAACGCACTACTGGCATACTACGGACTGAAAACGGACAGTAGATCGAATGCAGCGAAAATTAAAACGTGAGTATTTATTCAGAAAAGGTGATAGCAGGTCTCTTTTTAGATACTTGGTCACTATTTTAACGCAGATCTCTATTTTTAATTGAAGGTCTCTAATGTCTCGTTTTTAACCAAAATGTCACTTCTTTCACAGTCAGGCTTTAAAGACTCTTACGCGATTCCCGACCAACCAGTTACATTTTTTTACATTTCTTTATATTTTTCGATGAAAATTGTTAAGAGATTTGAAAAAATATTGCTCCAAAAATGACTTGTTTTATTTTAAAAGGCTTCTTATTGATGATACTTTTGAAGAACAAGTCCTTTTTGAAAATAAAAATAACACTGTCAAACTTTCAGTCAATTAATTAAATCAATAATGAAGACGTTTGAAAATCGACCGTTCTAAACGTTGTGTCTAATTCATGTTAGATTTTATTATTTTGGTGTTTTTTTTATTATTACAACATTGTACATTGTAGTCGAACTATGTACAGAAAATAGTTTGCAATTTCATTGATAAATTAGAAAACATATAGCATGCACAAGGTATTTTTAAGACCCTGCCAACTCTGATTACAGGTAAACTTAACACTCCTAATGTACCTATTTCCGGTTTGTCATTGCAGTCAAATGGACAAACAAAAGCAGCAATTACTGGACGCAGCTCAAAAGAAACTAATAGCTCTATCCAAACTGCGCGTCATCAAGGCGGTTGTGGACAGCAACGAGGTGGGGGATGACGGTGTGGATCAGCTGGAAAACATCGAGCAGTTGTTCAGTGACATTGGAAAGTTTATCGATTACAATGACACCAAGGTAAGCCAAATTGAAATGCTTTTATGCAAATGAATATAATGCTTCACAACACATTC
Source organism: Aedes aegypti (assembly GCF_002204515.2). Taxonomy (NCBI): domain Eukaryota; kingdom Metazoa; phylum Arthropoda; class Insecta; order Diptera; family Culicidae; genus Aedes; species Aedes aegypti. The sequence continues at coordinate 150,048,150 of NC_035108.1, forward strand.
ATTATCAACAGGTGCTATTATCATCGATTTGGCATGCATACACCTTGAATCAGTATGGGCGCATGCTGAAATACCTAGGCAAACTTTACGAGGATAAACTTTCGCGAGAAATTGTGGAAGAACAAAGCAGAGTTGTGTCCGAGCGGAAATGGCCTCACATCGAGCAGCTGCTGAATAAAGTGGTCGTCACCTCCAATCCACAAGGATTTAGACTGTTTTAAAATGCCAAGGACCAGACTAAACCATTTACCAAGTTCCACTAATCAATGTTGTTACTCCATTCATTCACAGAGATATATAGGAACAACATGGCGAGATTTCACGTCTTACCAACGCCACGTTCAATTGATATGATGAAGACTTTCAATCTAGTTTTAACGAATCAAATCCAACCGTAACATTTTGTTCGAAAAACAAGAACATAAAATAATTGTAAATTTGAAATGCCATTTCAAATCACCGTGATTAACGTCCACTAATCACTTCACTTGACAGTCGTTCACTAGATAATTCAGATAGCTTCAAATTTAACTTAATAATACGTTTTTAAAGTGATAGCGTTTAATTCATCAATATGCGAAGCTGCTCATCCAAATACCCTTTGGGATTCATTCAGCAAGCGGACGTTTGCATTTAGGAACCGATGAATCGAGCTTTTAATGAAACAAGATATGACATGGCGCAACAAATTGTTCGGTTGACGAAGTCAGAAAACAAGGTAAATGTAATTGATTTCTCATTTAGATCGATTTAATAATAAATATGAGCTCTAATGTACGGATATAATTTTTCTTTTGATATCACATCTAAAGAATTGCTTGGACACCTTCATGTTTCACTTTGGTATGGGGGGTCGAATTATCTGAAATTCGGCAATAAGATGTTCAGTGTAATTTTTCAGTGCATGGAAAATTTGGGATCATTCCTTCCACGATTCTATTAGAATTTGTATTAGTAACTATTCCCGGTATTCTTTTAGCGATTTTTAAAATAATAGTTAAGAGTTTCATAAGCAATTCCACTAATAATTACTTGAGATGGCAGCTATCCAGCTAAGGTGGCAGCTATCCAGGGAACTACGCTGACCAAAACCTGGAGAACGTGAATTCCGAGCGGTGGATCGCATCGCCAACACTTCATTCAAGTACTGCTACAGCGGCGGTGGCAGAGCAGAACGTGGAGTTGATGTCAAGATAGTCATCGGCGCACTGAGAACAGCGTTGCGGTTGAAAATACTATATCAGAGGGTTAAATTAAATACACAACGCCACTTGATTTGTGCAGACTAAATTCGCATTTATTTAGAATATTTTGTGCATTCAATTTTACCATGGCACCATTTGTATAGTAAAAATTACTATATCATGGTTAAAAACTTGGAGCAGACCAGAATCGAACCGAGGATCTGGCGATTGTCAAGCGCGAACGCTAGCCGCTCGGCTATCGACGCGGTTGGATTGAGAGGGAACAAAACGCAAATAAAAAGCGTTCATGATAGCTCAATCGTGGTTGGAATAGTAAATTTAAAAACACGTTCATGGTTCTCATTACTGCAACGCTTGTTTCAGTGCGATGCAAATGCGCAGATCGGGTAAGAAGATTTCTTCCAACCCGCCATTGGAACGGAGAGCCTCCATTTCGTTACCAATAATAATGGCCTGTGGATTGTAACCTTCGCTGCTGCTAGAGTGATGTAAACCAGCAGTACTGTGCATAGTAACGCACGCAAGAATATCCGCAAACACACCTGACGACACCAGAGTGGAGATGCCTGCTCCTAAATAAACCACGTGCTGGTTGATGGGTGACATTTCTCAGATGTCATAGATGTCAGGACTGTAATTGATTCTCGTTCTCGTGTGTCCGGGTTCACCCCCGTTTTTTCCAAATCTTTGGTTTAACGAAGCTTAGTGCAAAGTGTTTTTATTGTAGTGAAGAGCCTTAGTTCGGCTTGGAAGCGGAACACTTTCGGCGAAGCCATTGTGTTGTCGTTTAATCGAGCTTTGCGCAAAACTATTGGACGTTTTCGCCATTGCGTGGTTCTTTTCCCATCACGTGTATCGTAGAAAACAGCTCGCACCTCCTCCCGTGTGCTACCTGAGTGCAGTGCAGTATTTAACAGTGATCATCGTCTGTAGTGAGCGTGTAGCGTGGACAGCGGTACGCACTCCCCGCCGACAGTGGTCACCATCGTTATCGACCCAATGGTGGTTGGTGGCAGGCAGAGCAGACAGAGTGAGAGACCAAGCAACACATACACACGTAGCTGTGAACGGTCTGGTTATTATCCGATCACGTGTATCGTCGAAGACAGCCCGTACCTCGTCCCGTGTGCTACCTGAGTGCAGCGCAGTGATCAACAGTGTGATCATCTTCTGTAGTGTGCGACAGCGGAGATGTGTCTCAAATGGACTCCAATAATCTATCATCTCCGACGTCCCCCGCCTCAAGGCCTACCCGCCTGACTCTGGTGGGCCTTTTGTTGTTTTCTTTCAACCCAAAGGCAAACGGTTGAACACTATTCAGATCAGTAAGAATCTGACTAAGCGATTCTCTTCCGTTGTCGCCATTGAAACAGTGGGTTCTGGTAAGCAGTGACCGTAAACAGGCCAATGAGATTGTGGCCTGTGAGTTCTTTACTCGAAAGTATCACACTTAGCTGCCAAGCCATCGGGTTGAGATTGCGGGAGTGGTCACGGAAGGCAGTATGACCTGCGAAGAATTGATGCAGGGTTGTGGTCGCTTCAAAAATCCTTCTCTCCCATCTGTCCCCATACTGGAATGCAAGCAATTGCACTCCGTATCAATGGTGGGAGAAAAGAAGATCTATTCAAATTCAGACTCCTTCTGTGTGACCTTTTTCGGATCTGCTTTGCCGAATTTTCTTATAATCGGCAAACTTCGTTTACCTGTGCGGCTGTACGTTCCGAAGGTAATGAATTGCACCAATTGCAAGCAGCTGGACCATACTGCCCAGTATTGCTGCAATAAACCTCGCTGTGCTTCTTGCGGGGAGAGACATGTGGATGGTGCATGTAGTATACCAAAATGCGTTTATTGCAATGAAAGTCCACCACATGCCCTCGAAAACTGTCCGACGTACGTACGCCGGCAGCAACATCAGCGACGATCTTTAGAGCGGCGCTATCGGCGGAGTTTTACCGAGTTGTTGGAAAAGGCTGCTCCGTCTGCTGAATCACAAAATATCTACTCTGCCCGTAACTGCATATTTGTAACATTCGACAAAAGTACTGCCCATAACTGCAAAACAGTCACATTCGACATTTTTGACAAATTGGAGTTAATACCATGGAGAGTAATTAAATGATAAATACTTTCGATCAACTTACTGAAATCTGTGAGATTGTTCTAGAAAATTCGAAAAAAATACCAAGTTGTTTTGTCACATTGGTAATAATAACCGCATAACAGTCACACTGAGATTATAAATGAGCCTTGTAATGTAATAGCAATGAAATTTCTTTCAGAATTATTTTCTGACTATTCACCTAGTATGTGATATCAGTTGTACAAAATATTAACCTCAAATAAGCACTTTTGAGTTCCTGATAATTTTTAGAAATTTTAGTTTTCTCCCATACTGCCATAAAATGCACACTTAACGTTCCATTTACTCAATGCCTACTTTTGTCGAATGTTACAAATATGCAGTTATGGGCAGAGTAGGCATTGAGTAAATTGAATAACAAGTGTGCCTTTTATGGCAGTATGGGAGTATGCTCAGTTATGCCTTAACCACGGTTGTTCATTAGGAATTTCCACTCCCACGGAACAGGCTGGGGGGAACTGTATGACGACCACCGATCAACGTTGATATATGACCTCTGCGACGACTTCAATATGACAATTCTCAACACTGGGGAAGTTACACGAGTGGCACCTCCAGCTCAAGATGGAAGTCCTAGGGATAGCCGTTTAGACCTCTCAATATGTTCAAGCTCGTTATCGCTGGATTGTTCGTGGAGGGTAATCCAGGATCCCCATGGTAGCGATCACTTGCCGATCGTAGTTTCAATTTCCAATGGAACACAACAGTCTTCATCCATCGATCTTGCATACGACCTCACAAAACACATAGACTGGGGCACGGTGTACTAAAATTAAGAAGGTGATATACTCCGAAAGCTGACAGCTACTTGACGACGTCATTCCTATCCACCTCGAACAAATTTGCGAAAAAAATGATCTAGTGGTCCGGAAGGTATATGGTACGATAGGAGTGACGTCACATGTTTATAATGAAATTCGATATTTACATTAGTGAAGAGACTGCCTTGTTAATTTTTATGCCGTGGACTGGGGAAAGTACGTGGATGCGATAATTGATGGAGCACAAGCGGTAGAAGTTCTTCATCCGTTGGAAGAGTATCGCTTTTTATCCGAGTTGATTCTCAACAGCGCTCTTCAAGCACAACGTCGTCCTGTGCCAGGTCCGTCGGTTCGTAAGAAGCCTCCTTATCTGTGGTTGGATGACGAGTGTAAGGAACTCTATCGCGAGAAATCCGCCGCGTTTAAGGACTTTCGGAAACGTGGTTCAATTGACAACTATGAGCGCTATTCTTCCCTTGAACGCAAGTTTAAAAGCTTGGTCAAAGCGAAGAAAAGCGGTTATTGGCGTCATTTTGTGGAAGGGTTACCACGTGATCGCGTGCGACGAGATATCGGTGGATAGGGACGCCTTGGATAGACCATTTTCGATGGTTGAATTCTCACTTGCTCTTCTTTCATGTAACAATTTCGCTCCAAGAATGGATCGAATCAAGTTCAATTTGCTTAAGGGCCTCCCTGACGTCGCAAAGAGGCGCCCATTGAACTTGTTTAATCACTTTATGGAGTGTAACATTGTTCCGGATGACTGGAGGCAGGTGAGAGTAATAGCCATCCAAAAACCCGGGAAACCCGCTTCGAACTGTAATTCGTACCGTCCAATTGCAATGTTGTCGTGTATTCGCAAGATGTTAGAGAAGATGATTCTTTTTCGACTGGATAATTGGGTTGAATCGAATGGCATTCTGTCAGATACGCAGTTTTCGCAGAGCCAAACCCGACTAAGGGTACATAACAAAATTATATCAGCATATGTTATTATGTTATAAGTTTTTTTTCGAACATAGGTTGTTACAAACTTGATGCAGAATGTTGTTAAAATAAAATTATAACAAAAAGTGTATCAATAGTAACATAAACATAACAAAATGTGTTTTAATTCTATCAAAAACATATCAAACCAAGTTATAATGTTTGATACAATGTATCAAAATTATAATACTGGTCGATATACGATACCATTGTATATTATTGAAATGCATAACTATCTATTTATTTTGTTTTAAAGTTGTTAAAAATGAACAAAAAAATATGTTAAAGGGAAATAAAACACATTATGTTATATTTCTGTTTTATTATGTTCTATGGATAACGGAGCCTAACAAAATTATATCATAATATGATATGCATATCATATTCTGATAACATTTTATTATATTTTTGTTACAAGCCTCTAGTCGGGAAGGAACGAACGACTGTCTTGCGCTGCTGTCTTCAGAAATTCAACTTGCCTTTGCCCAAAAAGAGCAGATGGGTTTAGTGTTTTTGGATATTAAGGGTGCTTTTCACTCAGTTCGTGTTGATGTCCTTTCAGACAAACTTCAAGCAAGTGGCCTTTCATCAATTTTGAACAACTTTCTGTACAATTTGTTGTCTGAGAAGCATATGAGTTTTACTCATGGCAGATTGACAGTTTCACGAATTAGCTACAATAACTCTACCACAGGGCTTATATCTGAGTCCCATTCTTCTTTATAATTTTTATGTGAGAGGCATTGATGACTGTCTCATGGAAAATTGTTCGTTAAGTCAGCTGGCAGATGACTGTGTTGTTTCTGTCACAGGACCAACAGCAGCCGAACTACAAGAACCCTTACAAGATACTCTGGACAATTTGTCTACTTGGGCCTTAAAGCTGGGTATCGAATTCTCTACGCAGAAAACTGAGATGGTTGTCTTTTCAAAGAAACACAAACCTGCCAAGTTTCCGCTAACACTCATGGGTAAGACAATCACACATAGCATGTCTTCTAAATATCTCGGGGTCTGGTTCGACGCCAAATACACCTGGGGGAAACACATTGCGTATCTGACACAGAAATGCCAAAAACGAATCAACTTCATGCGAACTATAACCGGCACATGGCGGGGAGCCCATCCGGAAGATCTGATCAAGTTGTACCAAACAACTATCTTGTTGGTCTTAGAGTACGGTAGTTTCTGTTTTAAATCCGCGGCGAAAACACATATGCTGAAAATACAGCGGATTCAGTACCGTTGTCTTCGCATTGCGCTAGGCTGCATGAACTCGACTCACACGATGAGTTTAGAGGTACTTGCAGGAGTACAGCCCCTGACAGATCGTTTCGCGGAGTTAACACTCAGGTTCCTCATCCGTTGTGAGGTTCTCAATCCATTGGTTATTGAAAACTTCGAAAAGCTGTTTCAACATAATCCTCAAACTCGTTTCATGAGTGTGTACTACTGGTACATGACGCTGGAGGTCAGCCCATCTTCGGTTAACACCAATCGTGACAACTTCCTAGACTTCAACTGTTCCTCTGTAGTATTTGATTTGTCCATGAAACAAGATATCCATGGTATACCAGATCACTTTCGTTCAAAGTTTATCCCTCCCATGTTTTTAAGTAAATTTGGGTATGTCAGCGAGAACCGACAGTTCTTCACTGTCAAAAACGGATGATATCACTGGTTTCGGTGTTTACATGCTTCAAAAGCCATGTTCTGTATATGTTGCTGAGCTAGCAGCTATACATTACACCTTAGAGTACATCAGTTCTCTCCCACCCGAGCACTTCTTCATTTTTTTCCGACAGTTTAAGTTCTCTGGAGGCTGTTCGGTCAATGAAGCCGGTGAAGCACTCAACGTACTTCCTGAATAGAATAATTCGCTCTTACACTATTACCCAAGCTTTGGTCCCTTCCCATTGCTCCATTCCGGGCAATGAGAAAGCGGACGCTCTGGCTAAGGTAGGCGCTAAAGAAGGTGATGTTTAAGAGCGTCAAATCGCCTTCGATGAATTTTTTGCATTGGCCCGTCGGGAGACCTTGATCAGCTGGCAACAGAAATGGAGAGACGGAGAAATGGGTAGATGGCTGCATTCCATATTTCCACAGGTGTCGAAAAAACCATGGTTTAAGGGGTTGGGCATGAGCCGTGATTTCATTCGTGTCATGTGTCGGCTTATGTCCAATCACTATTCGTTAAGCGCGCATACCCACCGTATTGGGCTCTCTGAAAGCAATCTCTATGTTTGCGGCGTGGCTTACTAGGATATCGAACATGTTGTGTGGGGATGCGGTGAGCATCGTGGCATCAGATCTGTGCTGACTGAAACTCTCCGGATCCGAGGAAAACAGCAGAAACCTGTCAGGGAAGTGTTGGCGGGCCTTGATTTAGAATATATGAATTTTATCTATCTGTTTTTGAAGAGTATCAATATCCGAGTTTGATTGTCGTTCGTTCCATGTCTTTCTTTTTCACCTTCAAATTGTCCTCTTTTCGTCGTGTCTCCCATAAACCGTTTTTGTTTAGATTCGTTACAGATCTGGAAATCCTGTCCCTTCAAGCTTCATCAGTATAGTAGTCTAAGTAGCTTAAGATATCCCGAAAAATCCTTTCCTTTCCTGATGTACAAATGTATTCCCTAACCTTAAAACTTCCCCAAACTAACATAGTTTTTAAAATGAATACAAATTTAAAAATGTATATAATGTACAAAAAAAAAGAAAATATTTCGGCTCTGTTATGCCATACGGCGCCCGAGCCTGCCAAATAAACGAGATAAGTAAAACAAAATCTAAACCAAGCTTATTTGAACGCATTTTTGGAAGGATAATTAAAAGTTCGAAAAGGCTTAGTGTCCTTCAAAACTGTAGTTGATTTTTCCGGGGATCAAGTCCGGGTAGCCACATCCTTGCTATGTGTGGGGCACTTAACACCTTCTCTCGGCGGAACATGAGGAACATGCATCGTAAATCGAGGAAACGGTTCTTCAAGACGAGGTCATCGACCAACTATACAAATGTTCGAAATATGGAATCGCCTTACAAGAATTTGTAAGCCATCATTTACAGAGAATTCATTCAGAAGTTAGAGAAAGATTTGAAGCAAAATCTGACGTCGTTCTGGAAATATGTCAGGTCATTGAAAGCAAATTCTAGAATACCAACGAATATTGTTGATCAATATATTGTTTGGCGGAGTGACTGCGGATTCGGATGCTGAAGCAGCAGGACTTTTCGCCCAGTTCTACAGCGCAGATGCGCCTACAGCTCACGCGGAATGCTATGAAAATGTACCAACGTGCAATATCAACGGTCCTGAACTAAGTTCCTCATTAGAGAGTGTGCGAAAAGCTCTGGAAGATGTCGAGGAGTCAGCACTCTTTGACTGTGGTGTGGACGGTTTGATGAATTCTTCATACCGTTTGGCGTACCACAAGGAAGGGTACTTAGATCACTCATCTTCACTCTTTTCGTTAATGACATTTTCTAACGACTCAGGTCCCCGAAGCAATTGTTTGCAGATAATTTTAAGTTCTACAGAGTGATCGAATCAACCATAGACTGTCTTGCCTTACAAAATGACATTGATGATGTATTACTGTGATGTTATCAGAACGAGAGGCAGGTAAACATATCAAAATTCAGGGTGATTTCGTCTACGCGTCGTCGGAATGTAATGAAGAGAGCGATACAGGGCAGCGACAGTCGAAGAAAAGTGAATCTACCGCAGAAAGAAAATGCAGAAAGCGAAGAAAGTGGTAGCTAAAACTCAAGATAGCATAAACCGGAACGATATGCGGAGATTTCATACGATGGTCAATGGCAATGGTGCCCCTTAATGCGCAATGATCGAGAAGGGAATTTGCTGACCGTTAAAACGGCGGTGGCTGCCAGGTGGATGGAGCACTCTCAACAGTTGTTTATTAGCAAGAAATGGAAATGTAGCGAGAAACAGGGTGAATACTGATGAAGGCGGTCAATTTGTAGACCCACCGACTATAGGAGAGGTTAATAAGGCTGTTAGCCAGCTGAAGAACTGTAAGGCTGCTGGGAAGGATGAGATCCCGGCCGAAATTTTCAAGCACGGAAGTGAGCAGCTTTACAAATCGATCCACCGATTACTTCTGAAGGTATGGGAGAACGAAGAAATCTCGCATAATCTGGGATAACGCCCTAAAAGCCATTGGTAACCACGTGTGTAGCTCGTTGTTTCTGAGCAAATAAATGAGTAAGCATCGAAACAAACACCACTGGCAGGTAAAGAATGTTCCTTTTCTCTCCATAACGTTGTTAAATAACGTGTAAGTCTATTCAAATTCTCAGAAACAACGAGCTACACACATGGTTACCAATGGCTTTTAGGGCGAGATCATAAATTATGCGAGAAATGCTTACCGGTTGGTTAGATAGCCTCATACGCCCAATCTACAAGAAAAGACACAGAAGGAAGTGCGCCAACTGCAGAGGGATTACCTGCTGAATTTGGCGTACAAAATATTGTCGTGCATCCTGTTTAACATAAACAAACAGCTGCTCGAGGAGTCCTTCGTCTGCGAATACCAAGTAGTTTCGTAAGGGCCGCTCGACAACAGTCGCAGACAAGAGAGTATAACATGCTGCCATCTGTTTATTGATTTCAAGGTGGCGTACGATTCAGTGAAAAGAAATGAGCTGTGGCATTATGTCAACAACATATTAGTAATATGCGTTTTTTATCTTTTATAAGCAGGTGAAATCGACTCACCTGTAAAAATTATGAACTGCTACGGCAAATGAAATGTAATATGATGTTACATTTCATTTGCCGTAGCAGTTCAGAATTTTTATAGGTGAGTCGAAATCACCTGCTTATAAAAGAGAAAAAAACGCTTTCAATTTACTAAACCTAACTTAACCTAAATATATGACGCATTAATCGTGGCAATAGAAGATAGCAACGACTTTTGTCTAAAATTATTATATATTTTTGACATTTGTTCCAATGTTTCAGCAAAGGTTATTCTATGTAACTTATTAGTACTATACCAGATAGGGAGCTTGAGAATCATTAAAAAAAATATGTGAAATCCTCTGCTGAACTTTGTTCATGGTATTACAACTGCTAGTCTATAGGTCGTGTTTTTCGATTCAATGAAAATGGAGGTGTACCAGCGAGTAGTGCTTTGTGAAGCCCAAGCAGGACAGTTCGGTTTTGCGAGTTCTGTTTGATATTTTGACCTTGACGCTTGCTCCTGTGGGAGCGGGTGACGAGGGCAGGATCAAACATGTCGCGCGTCGGTCGAGTGAAGTGAAAAAGTTCCGCGATTGGTTAGTTCTGTTTGATCTTCGACCTTGGCAGTGCGTCAAGAAAGCCCGAGCAGTCGTCAGCTGTTTTCCCTCTCGAGTCGTGCGCCTATTTTCTCTGAGTGCTTTTATATAGCCGAGCAAACGAGTTAAGCTGAAAGTGGATTGTTGCTGCTCAGTCAAGGATGACGGATCAATTGGTGAGCTCGTTTCATGCTACTACTTCTAATCTATAAAACATGTATGAATGCACATTTAACCGATACAACGGTAGGACGTAAATATGATTTTTCAACAAACTATGAATGGTTCGTCACTGTGAGTGTCGACATAAACTCTAATTCATGAAGTATTTATGTTTAACATTTTTTTGTTTTCAAAACACTCATTTCTTTTTATCTTTATTTTTGTAATTAAAATAAAAACTTTGAATGGTTCGACACTACAAGTGTAGACTTGCGAAAGGTTCACTTTATTCAACAAACTTTGGATGGTTCGCCACTGTAAGTGTCGGCATAAGAATAAGAGTGTTCTATGATGTTCCAGACAATCGAGTTTTTGTTTCTTTTCAAATAAGTAAAATATAATAACACATGCTTTCGTCCTGACAGCTGTAGGAATGTTTCATTTAGGAATTTGTTCAACAAACTTTGAATTCAACAGCCTACTTGATGGCAAGACGAAGTTTGCCGGGACCACTAGTATCAAATGAAAATATTATATTTTCATAAAAGCATATTTATATTTGACAAATAACTATTTATCATGGTCTAATCACTTATCAAAGTGAATCCTTTGACCCAACGATCCTCCCCATTAACAAACATCCCTCCCAGTAACCTTTGTGGAGATGCAGAGGCAAACACGGTCTCCAAATAGCAAAGGTTACACACTAGCATTCCTTCCCTCAATCCCACTTGACTGCAAGGACGTGGCCGGCGCCGTTATTGACCTTATATAAATAGAGGCACTGAATTATGCACACTGAAGAAGATTATGGCCAATCCCAGCCGAACTTCTAGTTGATTCTTTGTGCATTTTCACTGACTTCGGTCAATCACGGAATAGCAACCATTGATATGTGTAGTCAGTCTAAGCTAAGCTAAGGGTATTACAACTGCTAGTCTATATTGCTACAGCATACAACATGGCCGGACTAATGATTTTTTTGAAGCTTATTTTTAACAGAAAGTTTTAATTTTCTGTTAATGAATGGATAAAGACATTTTGTATATTTGTTACATTTGGTTTGAATGCCCTCAATGTGATTTTTGAATGTTACATTTTTATCTAGCATGAGCCCTAGATATTTAACTTCATCTGACCAAATTATTGAAACCCCTCTCTTATGGAAATACAATCAATTGTGTTTCGAAAGCATTAGGAGAAATCTTCCATTTTTGCAAGTATTAAGAAATAACATCTAAACTTTTTTGCAATCTACTACAGATGACACGCAGGGTTTGTCCTTTGTCATCCGCAAACAAAGATTTTTGACATCCCTGAGGTAAGTCAGATGTGCAAATATTGTATAATATTCTTCCCAAAATGCTGCCTTGGGGAACACAAGCTCTTACAGTAAGTATTTCGGACTTGGAGTTCTGATAATAAATCTGAATTATACCATTTGATCTAATAGGACTTTAACCACAGACAAAGAGACGCAGTACATAGAAGAGTTTATTTTTTCGCAACAGCAACGTAACCATTTAACGTCAGGTGCAGAATCTACGCACTTGGTGTTTCGCGTGTCCTTCACAGTTTTTAGTTAGAATGTTCCTAATTCATATGAAGCCAGCAGCTCCAAGCTCACGGTTATGCTGGCTTCGATTCCGGTTACCTAATTAGATTATTTTCGCCAAGAAATGGAAACTCTCATTTTGAGAAGAGCATGTTCCAAAACTATTGTTGCCTTCAATGCCTTTTTGTCCGAACCAAAGTGATTCGTGCTCTCTAATTTGTCGTGTCACATTGTAGAGGCAACGTGCTGTTGAATTTCGTTTCCGCTGACAGCCTACCGCAGCAGTAGCACCTCTCGTCGCTTCTGCTAGTTGCTCCCCACCTTTTCAGTTCATCTCATCTTTGACCAATATATTGGTTGTAGTGTCCGAGTTGAGCAGAAAAAATGATTTATGTGCTATTGCTTTATGTAGTGAAGCTAGTGGATGGATCTCTCGCACTCTCTTTTTAGCCCCGTTTTTCGCATGCTGTTGGCTTTGGTTCTGCAACTGTTGGTGCAATTGCAGTTCTTCAAAAGGCACCCGGCTCACTCGACTTTTTTGTGGTGCTCTCTTTTGCTACCGGTACCGCACAGGAAGCTGAATGGCATAGGCCTATCATCTATCGTTGCACTGTTCGGGAAAGTGAGTCTTCCAGGTGATTTTCGGTAGGTCCAAAGCAACTGAATAAGGGTTTATAGTACAACTCAAATAGATTTATAATCATTTTAATATTTCAAACGGACTGACTAATTCAGAAGATGGCTTCAAATTTTAACTTATTTAATATAGGGTATCCCAGAAAGTATGAGCACTAGCCTGGGACATGGATTGTATGAAAAATATGAATTCTCGCTCCAGTCCAATTTTCTGCCTTTTTTTTATCCCATAACAACTGTGCAAAATTTCAGCTCGTTCGGTGAAACTTTATTTAAGCAAACTTTTATTTTAGGTCAATGGGCGATCTCTGGGGATTTTGATTAGCAAAAGTTAGTTTTCCCATAGTAAATCCCTTAAAAACTATGAACGGCTGGCGTTAAAATATAGTTTCACCGACAAGGCTGTTATACAACTAAAATGCAATCCAAAAAGTGGACTGAAGCGAGAATCTGAATTTTGTCCCACATTAATGGGCACGACTTTACCATACTGCCATTTCGAAATTAGTGCAAATAAAAATCTGATTATCACACATTTTATTCTTGCACTTATTAAGAGCAGATTTTTCATTACCTGTTAGTTGATGGTGTTACATTTCTGCAAGCTCCTCTTGTCAGTTTTGCACAAATCGCGTTATATCCGAGCGATTTTGTTGTACGAAATTTTTGCTAGGTCATAAAGTACGCACAATAAAAATTTGAAAGAAATATGTATCTTTGCCGATACGAAATGATCATACTATCACTTATTTTATTGGAAACCATAAACTTAAGTATTATTATTATTATTATCTTTATTAACGAGATTTGCAGTCCGAGGCTAGCTCATCTCGGAAGCTTAAGTATATGAAATTTTAATATAAACTAAAAATCTGATTTCTGCTGTGGTCGATTTTAATAGGATCAAAACCAAGTGCTATTTGCGTTAAAACATGTAAAAAAGCTAAAGATTTTGTGGCATATCGCAAAGTATAGATGTTGGACAAGTAAACTTGAAATGAAAAATTTTATATTATTTTTGTATTGAAAATACCGTAAAACTTTGATAATGCGGGTAACTTTTATAGTGCGAGACCTACAACATACTAAACGAAATAACAAAGTTTCTGTTAATCAGTTAAGCATAACGAATGCAAAAGTAAAGAGTATTAGAATGACACTTCATGTCAAAGCTATTTTCGTTAGAGTCAAGTACATTTGAGAATTTATATGCAATTATTAAAAATTTATGAGATTTTAGCATTTTTGAAACGCTTACAAACAATATGTTCTACGATCACTATTTGATGAAGTCATAATGAGTTCGTCACTTATCCTTGACAGCCTAGTTGTAGTAGAACATGAATTCAGTCTCAAATCTTTTAGCGAAAACCATTTTTGAAAATTGGGTTCATTTTTGTAATGTTAGTCAGAAATTTCCATATAGCGTTAAACGCCTAGAAGTATGCAACGCCCTATAAATCTCGCATAATCTGAGATAACGCCCTAAAAGCCATTGGTAACCACCTGTGTAGCTCGTTGTTTCTGAGTAAATGAATGAATAAGCATCCAAACCAACACCACTGGCAGGTAGAGAATGATCCTTTCTTCACCATAGAGTTGTTAAATAACGTGTAAATCCATTCAAATATTCAGAAATAACGAGCTACACACATGGTTACCAATGGCTTTTAGGGCGAGATCATAAGTTATGCGAGAAATGTTCCATAATTCTATCAATTTTGTTCGATTCATACTCCATTATCAAAGTTACCCCAAAACAGTAAACCGACTTTCGAGTATATGAAGAAATATATATCCATTCAGAATAAATCTTTTGGCAATCTATCAACTGCAGTCGATAGTTAGGATGTCAGTAGAGGAAGAGCACTAATTTTCGACCCAGCACTAATTTTCGACCCATTCATACGATTTCGGCCTACTTTGTATGACAATCCGAAAATTGGCACAGAATTCTTGTGGGTCGAAAATTAGTGCTTTTCCCCTACTTGTTTTTAAAATATAAATTATAATTCTTTGAATTTATTCGAAAAAACTATCAAAATTACCCCGTTTTACGGTACCTGAAAAGCTACGATTTCGTAGATAACTTTTATGTGGAGAGAAAAACTAGCATTTTTTTTAATTTAATCATTTTGTAAAATGTTTCCGAGCAATGCCAAATCAAATTTTAAACAAAAAGTCTTGTGGTGCATCTTAGATACAATGTACTTGAACTCACCATATCGAAATTTTTTGATAATAACATTCATTACAAAGTAGATGAAAACCCGAATTTAGTACTATACCATTTAATTCCACTAGAGTTTGTATCTTTTTACAGATACGCGTATTCCGACCGCAACTGTAAGGCCGACTGCAGTGTCGTGTACTAAGGCGAGTCTAGTACACGACACTGCAGACGGCCTTACAGTTGAGGTCGAAATACGCGTATCTGTCAAAAGATACAAACTCTAGTGGAATTACAGTTGTGTTCAGAACAATAGTAGTGAAAGCCGATTTTCATACAAAATGCTCAACTTTGGCATGCTGTAACTTTGTTTCCCTATAAGCAATCGGCTTGAAATTTTGACAGAGAACTACAAATATAATCAATTTTATTATCATAAAATATGAAATTTTTCACAGTACCGGTTGAAAATTTAAGCACCAGGTGAAATCGCTCAAAATAATAGTAGTTTTTCTTTAGTAAATTTTTGTTCAGTACCAATTTTCTAAAATATTGGATTGTTAATACATTTATAGTTTGAGTGGAAATTGTTAAAATGATGAGTGAAGAAAAATTCAAAAACTCTAAATACAGAAGATATTTGAATTATTAAAACAACTATTATTTTGAGCGATTTGACCTGGTGCTTAAATTTTTAACCGGTAGTGTGAAAAAATTCATATTTTGTGATAATAAAATTGAGTATATTTGTAGTTCTCCGCCATAAATTAATGCCAATTGCTTGCAGGGAAACAAAGTTACAGCATGCCAAAGTTGAGCATTTTGTATGAAAATCGGCTTTCACTACTATTATTCTGAACACAACTGTATATGGTATAGCCCTAATTCGGTTTTTCATCTATTTATATGTATTCCACTAAACAGCTCGAAGATTTATTATCATTCATTACTAGTTAGGTTTCAACAAAACGCAAAAGTAAGGTATGTGCTGGCTAGAAAAGAATCGATTTTCTAAAATAAAAAATTTCAATGTAAAAGATTATTTTATCAAGCAAAATTTTCACAGGCAGCATTTAAAATGCCCCCTATACTAGGGTTTTTAATCCCGGGAAATGTGATTTCCCGGTATTAACGTATTTCCCAGGAATTTATGTTTCAATGGAGAATTGACTATCTATATTCATAGAATTTAGTTTTCTTTTCCAATTTCAACTTATGTTCGTACTAGAAAATATCACCCTCTTTGGATTATTTTTGTTTTGGTTGCATAACATGTTTTGAAATATAATTCGTAATCAAAAAATGTTTTGCTTTAATTTTCGACGGTATTTTTGCCTATGAGAAATTTTCATACAGGAATTTTTCGAAGAATACATTTAAAAATTGAATAAGAAATAACTTCACATATTTTCCTGAAATTCATCTATCTGTTTTCCTCTAGACGTTTTTCTTACGATTCTTCAAGGATTCTACTAATAGTCAATCCTGGGTTTATTCCAGAGCGTTAATGATTAATCATAAATTTAATCATGATTAATGATTAATGATTATGATTAATCAAAAATGTTAATCATTAATCACAAAAAATCAAGAGTTAATCATTAATCACTAGTCATAATCATTTGCTATATTATGTTTTAATCATTAATCATTAATCATAATCATAAAGATCGCTAATTTTATTCAGTAATCATAATCTTAATCATAAGTCAAACATTCAATCAATCATCAATCAATCATTGAACAAAATTTAACAAATTTTACAACATTGCCTTCTAATGTATAAATAAGTTTTGCATTTCTTATATCGTGTGACAAGAACAATGATAGTTTATGTCCAAGGAAGTTCCAAATCCAACTAAGTACAGCATGGCTGTGCTTTGTAGCCACGGACGTTACCATAAGACTAACAAAGAGCCTTAAATATTTCCGCTCGGTGCATTTTCTCAGTTGTATTTGATCCGAATTAAAATGACCATCCCGGGACATCCCGGGGTAAAAAATCCCGGGATTTGACAAATTTCGGGAGTTAAGTTATAACGTCCCGGGAATCCCGGGATTTCCAACATGAACGTAAAATTTGATGAAAACCATATTATTTCAATGTAAAACAATGACGTATTTTTCTCAGACTCTATTCTAGATAAATTTGATAATAATAAATTTGAATATTCGTTCACATAGAAAGGCATCATGAAGAAAAGAGAATAAATAGGTAATTATTAACAACTACCGAAAAGCTAAACATTACATACATAGGTAATTATTGTCATTAAAAAACCAAACCAACCAAAAAGTAAATCATATTTCAATGCATTTAGTTAAAAAGGTTATTTATTGGTTTAATCTTCAACATGACCCGTTTTCTCAAGCCTAAGCTGAGGTAGCCAATCTGAAAGTACACCTATACTTCAGCCGATAATTTTTAGTACTTAATTAACTTTTAGCATGATACAATACTTAGTACTACAATACCTTAAAAAATCTTAAATCGTTGGTTTTGTTCTTAAAAGTTCACTTCATAAATGTCTGAAGCAAATTGTTTTAATATCTGTATAAGCATAGGCATAAGCATAGATGACCTTACAATTCGTAGTTGCTACTCCGTGATTGACCAGAACAATCGAAGTTGCACGGGGAATTAATGAATCTGTGTACCATTCTTCAATGTGCACAAATCGAGAACTCAAATTTAAAAGTCAATAACGGCGCCGGCCACGTCCTTACGGTCATCGGGGAGGGGAAGGAATGTTAGTGTGACTACCGTTGTTACTAGAGACCGAGATCACCTCTGCATCTCCACGGTTGTCATGAAAAGCATATTGGGTTAGTGGGATAAGGTAGAGATCTGGGAGTCACCAATGTTTGGTGATGCGATCCACGAAAAAAAAACAAGACATGGACACCGTCTTCAGCCATTTAGCTGCACAGATTGTAACTTAACACTAGACAACGGACAAGCATACTCCAATGGTACAGCCGAGAAACATTCCTCACGCAAAGTTTCAATGGCTGCAGCGGGAATCGAACCCACACCCCATGACACGATGCACTCATTGCCTGACGACACTAACCGCACGGCCACGAAGCCCACGCCTAACCGGATTCGCGAAATTATTCGATAATCGCATTGTACGTCGAACAAGTGTTCATCACTCGCCCACGCAAGAGCAAGCGACGCGATCAAAAGATCAAACACTATTAACGATCCGCGGCGCTTTTTAATTTCTCTGAGTGAACGACGCGCGACATGTTTGATCCTGCCCTTATTGCCCGCCCCCGCAGGAGCAAGCGTCAAGGTCGAAGGATCAAACACTACTCAGTTTTAATATCTGTTTGTATGTCTCGAGTTGGCTTGAGAATAGGTCAACGGATTTGAATGATTATTTCTTCGTTTTGTTCGTCAAGTGTTCCGACATGTTCGTGTGAAGAAATAGCTCAAGAAATTCTCCGGGAAAGTATGAAAAAAAAAACAAATAAAAATAAAACTCACTTTGTATGGGAGTCTTCATAGCATTCTTAACGGCTTACTGGATAGCAATACATCGTTTGCCGGGCCTACTATGTATGACTATTTATCATAAATGGTTACCGTCCTTTCATTTATGAAATAGAGAATATGAATAATTTTTAACTAATCCGTAATAAGCTAAGGAGAGCTTCCATTTTTGTTGCTTTACTCAATCAGAATAAAAAACACATATGTAAAAATTTATGTTATGATGGTCTTATGGTGTTATGATGGTCTTGCATCTTGCAAAGCCACATTATATGTTTTTTTCATTGTGAAAACATTGCATTGTTATATTTTAACTTCCAATCTAACAAAAATACTGTTTTTATTAAAAACCTGATGAATTCCGGGATCCCGCGATTTCCCGGGACAAGCTTCGATTTTTGTCCCGAATCCCGGGACGAGCAAAATGATCGGGAAATGGACACTCTAATCCGAATCCGAAGACCCGGTTGGAAGCTTGTGAGTAATAACATACTACATGAAGAATTGCTGTGTTACACATCTTCTCGGTGAGAATTGAACTCACGACTCCCTGTTCACTAGATAGGGTGAGTTACCCCTACACCTCGAAAGGACTCATGGACTGAGAAGTTAACCTGAATTTGATGTCAACTAAATAATCAAAATGATAATTAAAAAAGTATTATTTCGAAATTGAAAATTTTGATCAAATTTGACATCAGGCACGTAAGGGTTAATCATAATCACTAGTCATACTGAGTTAATTCATTAATCATAATCATTAATCATCTTTAATTGAAATTTAATCATCAATCATAATCATTCATCATACTTTGGCTTAATCATCAATCACAATCATTAATCATGACTTCAAAAATTTTAATCATTAAACATAATCATTAATCATGATAAAATTTAATTTAATCATTAATCACTTAATCAATCATTGCGACCCGTTAATCATTAACGCTCTGGTTTATTCCAGAAATCGTTCCTCGTTGTATCATGAATTTCTTCTACGAGTCGTCAGCAATACCTCAAGATATTTGTCTAGCATGCAAATCAATTTCAAAATACAATAATGGCTTCATTATAAGTTTAAAAATGTCTAATAAGCACTTACTATAATGTTGTTAGGGATTCCTCCGATAATTATTTCAGAAGATTTCTTCAGCATTAGGATTTTTCCATGCATTTACTCCGGAACTCAGAAATAAACCCAGTGGAGTTACAAATTATATATTTCTAGCAATCACTTTTGGATTTTTAGATAGATTAAGTGATTCCTCAACATTTTTGTTTAAATATTGCACCTTATAACTCTCTCGGGACCTATGAATAACTCCATAAACTTCTTCAAGAATCTCTCTTCTTTCTTTCTTTTCCTTGGCATTACGACCTCACTGGGACAAAGCCTGCTTCTCAGCTGTTCAATGAGCACTTCCACAGTTATTAACTGAGAGCTTTTTTTGCCAAAGTTACCATTTTCGCATTCGTATATCGTGTGGCTCAATAAAAATATATGTAGTAGAACGCTAGTGGCGCTGTTATCACAAAATATAATTATTTTCTTAATACTTACTATTGAAGTTTTTGAATAATGGTTTAGTGCCATGTTGTAGAGAATGTTTTATTGTGGTTAAAAAAATTGATTTGACACTTATAGACCCGGTGCTCAGACTGTCAGAGCGTGGCAAACTAGATATTGGTCACAAGAACAGTCGCGACATTGGCCTTCTACGGCTAATGCTTCTACTTGTGGCTCATACCAGGGATACTCTATGCACATCTCAAAAAACTCTTCTTATTTAAGAATCCGTGTCGTCATTAATGATCAAGTTTTGAAGATATTCCAATGTTCCTTTGGGGACCGACATTTTCCATATAAAATGTCTTTGGCAACCATTTTGTTTTTGGTCAATTTATCAAAAAAATATAATGTGTACTATACAATGGGTGGTATGAATAAAAAACTTTGAACTTTACTACATGTAGCATCTACTCAAAAACAAAATCCACAAAGTTTACTACACTTTTGGTATGAATAAAAAACTTTTCGAACATGTAGTACTTACTACTTTCGAACATGAGCAGTGACTGAAGCTGCACGTTAAGAAATTTCCATTCAGAGTGCAGAGTGATTCTGCACGTAAAGAACAATCTATTCAGAGTGACGCCTAAAATTAATACAATCATGCATATGAAGAAAATGCATGGAATCTAATCGATTACGCAACAATTTGCACAAATCATGAAGGTGCTGTTATTTGACAAAATTTGTAGTGTAATTTTGCGATTAGTCTGGTATTCTCTTTATGTCTATGATTTTATGATGATGTACATCAAAGAATTTTCTGGGTGGTTTTCGGCCTTCGCCAACGCCAGTGATTGATGATTTTTTAAATACTAGCTTAACATCTATGAAGAGATCTTGAGATTACAGCTATCAAATTTGGAACCACATATTTTCTAGCACCAGTACTGAGATTCTGGTGAAATTGCGGTAGAATTTTGATGCTCCCCGTGTGTTTTCTTAACAGCATGTTGAATTCCGGAAGTTTTAAGTGTTTCTGCGATATTCTCGTTATTTTGGTGGGGTTTCTGATAGTATCCTTGGAATGTCTAGAACTTAGAATGTCGAGATTTTTATGGGAATTGTAGTGATTTCATTGGTAGTCGTTAGAATTCAATGAGGATCTCCCCTAAAACACCGGGAACCCTGGTGAAATTATCAAAATTCTTGTCGATTTCACAAAAAATCCCATTGAAATCTATAAAATGTTTACCGACATTCAAATCGTTTATATTAAAGCTTTGCTTTGAAATTCCAACGGAACTGGAGATCAACGGAATCTTAAAGGTTTTTACAATAATTACGAAGATTGGTTTTCAGAATTACAAATATTCACACAATAATTTGCAGGAATCCCACCGCAATCTCATACATTCTTACAAAAATACCGTCTCAAAGATACCCACAGAATTCCAAGAGATTATTATTCGGAATCCCATTCCCACCCCAATTCTAGAGTTTTTAACAGATTCCTAATATTTCCGCAATATTCCTAGAATGGTATTTAAACTTCCAGAATTATCACAAAAAATCCGACATCCCTATCGGAATCCCAAAGTTCCTACAGGAATTCCGGAATTCAAAAGGAAATCTGAGATGTCAGAGTTTACAAGTAAAATTCCAAATTATATTATAAATATCTAAATTCCTAACGACATCCTAAAATTCCTAGAAAATAACATAATTATCGTAATGCCAGAATTCACACGGATATTACAAATTGCTACTGCCGGTAATCTTACCGGAATCTCAGCATTGGCGGGGCGAATGTTTTCGTTACCTCAGAATTCCTAAGCAAAACTCAAAATACCATCCGAAATATCAAAACTCATATCGTTTTCCCATGATTTTTACTCAAAAGTAAATTATTCCATTCAATTCCGCAATCTCAAAGCATGTGTAGCAACCTCTGAAGCTAACTACCAGTAGCTTTGTAGTAAATGCTACCTTTATTCATAGCAATGCGTTGTTTGTAGTATGTTCGAAAGGTGTAGAAAGGAAAATGACACAAACATGTTCCACTCGTGTTCCACATATAGCGTTTACTACCGAGAATGTAGTAAACTCAACTTTACTACATTTTATTCATACGGCCCAATGTCAGATAATAAAGAGCTACTCTGAAAAAATCATACAAAGCGGTTCAGTATTCTTGAAGAAATCTGAAAATTACGATATGAGGTTTTTAAGAGTTTTCAAGATCTTTATTTGTCCAGCGTGGTACCAGAAACATAAATGCTCATAACTCCAAGACGGCTGCACCAAATTGCTTCATTTTTTCACAACATACTCGCATTAATGTATTATTTCGAGGTATGAATATCCGAATACGATAAAAAATTGTAGCCTGCGATATTTACGTGAGTTACGGCTACACGTCGGTCCCCACGGAATTTTGGAATATCTTCGGATACAGATGATCAAATATCAATATTGACCAGTAGCGCAACCAAGATTTGGGTCTAGGGGGGGTTTTGCAAATTTTGAAATACTTTTTGATAAAATTTTTTTGTTAATAAAATTGAGTTGAAGAATTTAAGTATGTTTTATTCCTTGTATAATAAAACATATTATAATTTAAACTACCATTCAATCAATCTTCCTCTGTATTGTTCCTTATATATGTTTTCGGGTTTTTAAACAATGTGAATAACTTTGAAAATAACAATAAAGTGCAACAATTTGCTAAAGGAATCGTTGTTATTACTGTTGTTGTACGTCGATAATAGATCAATTTCAAGACTAATTGTCACATATTACGGAATTGGCAATCCAGTAAAACGATTCCAAAGGTCAAAAATGATTTCTGCTTTCATTGTGAAGAAATTATGACCAAATTTGTTATATGACGTGAAAATTTTCAATAGACCACTAAACATTAGTTTTGGGTAACTTGGTAATCCAATCGATTTACTATTGTATTGGATAGCTAATCGTCTATATTTACAAATCCGGGTCACGACAACATCCCCATCAATATTTAGATGAACATCCTATTTTCATAGGGGGGTCTGTAGCCTTGAGGTTACGCTTTCGCTTCATAAGCGGAAGGTCATGGGTTCGATTCCCAGCCCCTCCACAAAAAATCCGTCCAGCCACCAGAAGATGCCTCACGGAGGACCGTGCTTTGGGGAGCACATCCATCCTCCGTCAGTATCAGATGGTGTCTGAGACAAACTGACCTTCTTCGCAGGCAGCTAGCCTCACTAACAACAGAGCTCTCTCCTACCTGCTCGATGTGAGAGTAAAAGAGTAGGAGAGAGTGAAAGTTGATGTAAATATAGATAAGTTAAAAATAGATCTGTATCGGTAAAGAAGCTACAGATCACCTGATTCCGGCACAGTAGTGGCCACGAGCACAGAGTGCCTTAAAATAAAATCCTATTTTCATCAATTACCCAGAAAATAGATTTTTTTTTCATAATAATTATTCATGATCCACACGTACAAAACCTCAAATGTATTAAAATTTGTAATGGAGTCGAAATGCTTCCACCGGCAGTAATTCAATCTAAAGTCAAGGAATGCTTGGAAGGTCACCAAAACCCCCCCTTGGTTGCGCCACTGATATTGACACATATTCTTAAACTAGAAGAGTTTTTGGAGCCTTTTTAAAAAGTGGTGCAAACATATTGAGGAACAAAAAAGTGATCGCGGTTTGAATATTTTTTTAACGGTAAAAAATGAAGCTGCCGGTAGAGGGGTTAATCAAACAATTTGTTCAGGGAATAACAACACTTTTAAGAACTCTTTCAGAGATTCTTCCTTAAATTGTACTTAAATTCCTTCTGTTTTTTACATAATTTACATCAAATTCAATTCTTTATAATCACTTTGAGAAGAGACAGGCACTGCTAAGAATAATCGATAATAATTTGATAACGAAGGATTGTATAAATTATTCCAGGATTGTTTCAAGGATTCACCAGGAACATCTTCAAGTATTGCATTGCTTTTATTTATTAAAAAAAATGCTTTAATAAGTTTTAAGATACTTTCGCAGAAATTTGCCCACAGTAAACTTTTGAGCTTCTTTAAAATGTGTTGCAGAATACCTCCGATAATAATAATTTGTGTAATAATTTCAAAATTTTCCCTTCCAGTTCAGTCTAGGACTTATTCCAAGTACCGGGTACCCCCGTTGGTTTGACCACATTTAATCTGACACTTTTTAATCTGTACCCCGCTAATTTGCACATCGTTCAGATTAAAAATGGTTTAAACGTCATTTTGCTCATGGAACGGAGTGAAGTGAGATGGAACGCTGTGGAACTGAACGCAGAATCAAAACAAAACAGTGAAAGAGGTAACCAGAAACACGTTTCTAGGGTGACTAGATGTTCACATTAAAAATGAACCCCGATGGTTTGCATGAGGTACCGTTCAAATTAGCGGGGGTGCACGGTATTATTACTGTGTGTGTTTGAAACGCAAATATCCAATGCGGGAGCACCAAACGCGGTAAGATTTTTAACAAGGAAGGCGAAGTCAAAAATAGATTTTCTTTGCTAGGTTGGCGGTGATATGGGTCATGGTTGCTAAGTATCATTTGGTTACTTTGTGTTACCGCATTCGAAGCTCAGAGTGGATTTGCAACTTTCATGCAGACATTTGGTCGGTGTTCAGACAGACTGGACTAGATGATATTTTGGCGTTCTGAAGATACGGTAAGGACTCCATCAATTCTGATTTTTTCGATGCTATTTTTATACAGATGCATCATCAAATAGATAAGTTTCATTATTATAGAACATGGAGCAAATATTTTGATATTTCAAATTTCTGGGAGACGTTTTTCTGAAACCATTAAAAAAACACTTGGTCCAGTCTGTGAATACCGACCAATTCTTTGGAATTCCAATTGAAATATTCCCAAAATAACTTAATTGAGGAATTCTCCACGCAGCTTAAAAGCTCTTTTATAGGGAATTCGGAAACTACCAAGAGTAATTAGAGAATTCAATCAGAAGTACCTCAATCGTATTGAATTGTTCAGGAATTGATCTTGATTCCCAACAAAAAAGTCTATTTTTTTCCAGGCTTCCTCCAAACATTCAAACAGGAATCCTCTTAACGATGAATGAACTTCATCTAATGCTCCCTTTTGTGTTTACTATCGTCTTATGAATGAATACCTTTCAGAACACCAAAACACATGTACAGAACCCGAAGAAAATGCTTCTTGTATTCCATAAGAAACTCCTGGGCGGATTACTGGAGAGTTCTTGGGAACATTTATGTGAAATCTCTAGATGAAATTCTGAAGGATATTATTCTACTTGAAAAAAATATAAAAAAAATCCTGAGGTTTTTAGTCTTTTCATTTTAGGAGTAAGATAATCTTATACGAATATTTGTAGGATTATTTATTATTTGAAAGAAAATCCTAGATTTTTGGTGTTGAGTTTAGCAGAATCCTTGAAGATTAGCCGTAAATAATTTTTGTAAGATATTCTCAAATAATAATATTTGGAGTTTATATCAGAGATGTCTTTGAAAAAACTTTTTATAAATTTTGTGAATATTTTGAGGATGGCATAAGAAAAATAGATGCTATTGGAAAGAATTTCTTGAACAAATATTGAATTGACAATATCCATGAATCAATCCTTAAAAGAATTTCGAGTTTAATTCCCGAACAATTCAAGAAGTATTGTTTGAAGGCATCTGTTGAGAGATTTAATGTATCAATAGTTAAACACTTAGCAATATACTTAGAGGAATCTAGGAAAAATTAGAAATCATTGGAGAAGTTTACGATTATATCTCTGCAATGAAAGTTAGTATAAAGCTCATGAACTAATGCCTTGTGTTTTAAAGCAATTAATTCAATAGAATATCATGAGAAAACTCATTGAAGAATGGAATTTACCTGCATTAAACAAACTAAAAAAAACCTATTTGTTTTTAGTTTTCTAAGCAAGTAAATCTGCTTGCGAGATGCCTGGGGAAATTTGGAAGTTATTCCTGGAAGAAATAAAAATGGAATCTTTTTAGGATGAGGACT
This sequence comes from Aedes aegypti, assembly GCF_002204515.2. Lineage (NCBI taxonomy): Eukaryota > Metazoa > Arthropoda > Insecta > Diptera > Culicidae > Aedes > Aedes aegypti. Next base: position 150,074,135 of record NC_035108.1, read on the forward strand.
GGTCTTATCAACGTTTTATACATATACTATATGGTACATTTGGAGCGGGGTGAATCTTTCTTGACCGGAGCTACTTCTGGATCCCATTCCATAGGCACCCCGTTTGGCATACAGTCGTTTGGCATCAGGTCATTTGGCATAAATCCGTTTGGCATAAAGTCGTTTGGCATAAAGTCGTTTGGCATAATAGTCGTTTGGCATAATTGCCGTTTGGCATAATGGTCGTTTGGCATAATTAATATCAGCATTTTTGAAGCTTTTACCGAGATCAACACCACCGAGCCCAAAGCGAAACTTTTTGGTAGGTTCACAACAAACGTGGTGTTTGAACAGAGATTTTCCAAGCTATGAATGTCAAAAATTGTTATGACATTAGAGAGCATTACTTAATAAAACTTGTGACAAATCTGGTGGAAGATCTCTTCGGAATAATAATTTTCTCTACATCCAAGGACATAGAGTATCTTCGAGCTTGTTGCGATATACATATTTCAAAATAGTAAATTGGCAAAGAAAGTTCACATTAATGAATAAAGGGAACGCTTATAGAATATTTCGCTGCAGATCAAGCTCTGTCCCAGTTTGGACGTAACACTTGATGAAAATTACTTGATAAAAGAAGGGAAAATTTATTTGCAAAATATTAAAAGCTCTAATCCAAAGGTCTATTACTGCAGAATAATGCAAAAATAGCATATATACGAGAGCAGATTATTTTTCGATTAAAATGGTTTTTGGCTCTAACGCAAAAAAATCTTCTCACAGCATAACTCAAATGAACAACACATTTTTTAAAGAAAATATTTGTGGCAAAACTTTTAAACAATTTAATAGAAATTTTAATTTTGGAAGTGTATATCAAAAACACCGTCAGCATCTCTCGAAAGGAGATCATGCGTTTGCAAAAAAAAAACATGTGTTGAATATTGGCAGGTTCTAAAGTAATTATCATTATAACAGCACGTCTTGCCAGAATTGATAAAACAGCAAAATATAAAATGGTTAAGTTTTACTTAATAATAAAATTTGAGACAGTATAAATATAGAAAACAGCCTATTTTTAAAAGAAGACAAAATTTATGATAAACCAATGAAAGATTTTGCGGCATGATAAAACGAAAAGACATCAACAATTGTGTTCAGAATCATCGAAGTCATTGTGCTACTTTTCCCCGAATGTCGGTTCCCCGAATTTTAGTTCCTCGAATGACTTTTTCTTCGAATGTTATTTTCCCGAATGACCTGTTTACCCGAAAAGTAGTGCATTTTAAATAGGTGCTATAATAGTCTTCAGTGGCTGGATAGTGAACAAGAAAGAACGATAAGAAATAAAAAATGAGGTATTCTGTCATTCTCGGCTATACACATGATGGCAAAAATGCTGAGGACGGTAAAACTCAAAAGAACCGCCAATTAAATAAAGAAGGGTGCATATTGGATGGCCAGTTCGTTCACCACTCTTAAATGTATAAAGTTACGACAATTATGAGTGCTAATAGCTTTTCGGGGAATCGGGGAAACGGGATATTCGGGGAACTGGCGTTCGAAGAACTGGCGTTCGTGGAAACGACATTCGGGGAACTGACATTCGGGGAAAAGTAGCACAACCCATCGAAGTAACTGCAGTAATCGATGTCTGTTTTAGCTGATAACTTGAGCTGATCAATGTTATCGAATGCCGCCCTTTTGTCCGTTGGAAATAATAAAATACTTAAAAAATATAGCTCCAAAGAACAGTCTATGTATAAAAGAAGGTGTAATATTTAAATTTTAAATCAACAGTTTTTATACTTATAATTATGGTTACATCATATTTAGAGAAAAAACCATAGAACGTTTGAAAGAAGGGTAAAATTGAGCTAAATATAACAAAATCTCCAATGCAAAAATTTATTCCAATAGCGAAACTCAAAAGAAGAATTAATATTTGAAAGAATGGTAATTTCTGGATAAATTATAAAATACTATTGGCAATAACTTTCCTAATATGCTTTAGTTTATCCAAGATTGTTGAATAAAGTGTCATTTTGTGTCAATAGACCATTTCCGTCGGATCTAACCCCCCGTTTTTGTATTTTTCTTCGAAAGACAATCATTTTTAGTGAATATTAACGCTTTCAGAGTTTGTTTATATGCACTCCTGATTTTCTTATAATTTTTTGAAAACATGGATACTCACCACTTTTTGAAAAATAATTCGAGATGCGGCACAGTTTGTTCAACCCTATGGGTATCAGCGTGGTGATTTTGCAACAGTTTTTCGATTCCACCCCTGCATTGGGATGCTTGTTTACATTTGCAAACGTCAATATCAGGTGCGCGCTCAAACTGATCGTGGTCCCGGTCAGGGCGCCCCAAACAGGAGCGCCACCGAAACTACTCAAACAAACGTTTTTAAACCAGGTTGGAACTGGCGCAACCCGTTCTGAAGCACAGTTCCAACTCCAACCCGATTCAGGTCTTCCTTTAGGAAAATATATTTTCTTCCACAGATTCAAAATTCAAAACCACCCCCTAACAACAAATCTCTCATCCACCCAGCAGTTACGGTACCGCTAGTTCTATTAGAGGCTATTTTTTTACTATTCATGCCGACAAATGCATAAATCTATCTGTCTGGTCGTTGATCCGGAAGATTTCCGCCTTGAGGCAGCAACAGCCGCGCAAGCAAATTTTGAGCGGCTATTGCTGCCTCTAGGCGGGAATCTTCCGGCATATTCAATCCCTTCAATCCTCGTCGGCACAAAGCAGAGAGATCAGGCATCTGTCGACTACAATCCTTGCGTTATGTTAGGTTTGACCTAGCGAGACTGAAGCTTGGTCGGACCGGCTAATAAACTGGACACCTCAAAAATCGGATTACATCGTACGCAAACTTTATTTAGCTTCTCCCATCTTCCAGCCTACCTTCTGACTACCCTAACTAGGCCCTAATTCTGGCTCAATCTTTCTTATCTCTTGCAATTTTCTTTTACTCACGGTTGATCACTAGGGTGCACCCTTTCTTCTTCTGGGCTTACGCCCGGGAAATCCAATCGGCCGAACGTTGACGGAAGGGCAGCATGATGGAGCGCCGAGGCATTGCACTCCTCGTGTCACACTGAACGCTCATCGACCGCGCTGGCTCTTGGCTTGCTCACTGTGCGAGGACAAACGGCTGTCAGCCCTATGCTGGTGAGCTTACCCTATATGGATGGCTGCTTTCCCCGACAGTCGACTACTGCACCTTTCCGCAACCGGACTGCACGCAATGGATCTGACGTGTGTGGGCCTGCCAGTGACCGCGTTCGTCAACGCCGATGTCGCTCCGTCGCTTCTACGGCCACGCTCGGATGCCGCCCGTCTTCCAAGCACTTGGTTCCTCCGTGCGGATCCGCTGACTGCACACTAAGACGACAAGAGGATAAGAGAAAAAAGCCCTAAAGGGAACCAACATTAGTTCCTTGTCCGCCTAAACTCAGTAGCAAGCACTTACTGCTTTTGCAGGCTTTTTCTGGTTGGCTGTTTCGGTTTCTCACCGGTTCTATCTTCCGATTCCAGTGGTTTTCTTTTTGTCCAGCGTGGCTGAATAAAATGGCGGAGGTCACTTGTCGGTAATCTGGCTTGGTATGTTGCAACTTACCGACAGCTCCGATGAGGTGGTTTCCTTTCCCTGATCTTTAGCCGCCGGGGCTGATAGATGTTGGACAGACTGCGCACGGCACGAGGAGGTTGCCTGTTTGTTCGGTTTCGGAACAACGGGATGTTGGCGATCGTGTTGGCAAGTCAGGTGAAATCACGTGCCTGCAGTGAAATCGGGAAACTCACGTTATTTTTATGCCACTTGCTGCGTGAGTTCTACCAGCAGAGTATATTTGCGGTTGTTCAATTAACTTACGTTTTTTTCCACTTTGTGTCGTGCAGAGGTGTGAAATTTCTAATTTCCCAACTGCCAACGCTGCTCTCTGCCCGAACCGAACCGTTCACTTCGAAGGTGTATCACTTTTTGCCAGTCTTCCCGTCAGTTTGTACGTGCTGCTTCTGTGTAGCGATGTGTGCGTGTCGGTCTTCCGGAAACGGTTATAACTGTCATCCGACTTATAGTTGTGACATCTCCTTTTTCTGGTTCGTGCCCATGCAGCATTTCGTTTGGTTGAACACTCTTAAATTTATTCACTTATCCTCGCCCTTCGTTTGCATACTAAATTTGAAGTAGTAATCTTGCCCAATCAAAATTCAACGTGAAGTTTAACGAAATAATAATCGAACGCTACACAACTTCACTGTGGGGATTGAATTTTTCATGAATCGGTAACAGCGATTCATGAAAAATTCTAAACTATCACTTCCTTTAAGAAGTTTTCTAGAGACTGAACTGATCTGATGTTTAGTTTCAAAAGACATACTAAACGGCACAAATACCAAACATAATCACGCAAGTCTATCCACTTGCCAGAGCGAGTGCAGCAAATCCAAAACTCATTATGATCTATATACGACAGCGAATCCTGTCAGACAAATTGATCAGACGCCAACGAAGTCTTGGCAAATGGTCTCTAGAGAAGTTCTTGTCCATCATCTCTATGCTAGCTGTCCCACAGCAAAACATTCAAATAGATTATCTCTAGTTGTAACTAAAACTAGAAAAATCTTACATCTACACAAGTAACATAGAGGTAAATTGTTGTATTGGCTAAATTACTTAAGGCTAGGACATCATCGATGGTATGATTCCTTATAATTGCCTATTTTCGTGCCTAATGGCTTAGTCACTGACCGAAGTCGAGAGCATAGCTTGTGTAGTTAGTTCGGAAAAGAGCGCATTTCCTCGCCCTCGATGTGCATGGGTCCAAGAATAGGGTTCACAATTCCAAGTTGCCTTGGAATATCCGCGCCCCTGGTCGCGTTGCTTTTGGGTAATACCCGGGATGATAATGCCATGCAATCGCCCGAACACTACGAGGTGCCGAGAAGACCTTTATTTGACAGATTTACAGGATAGCGTAACACTCTGGACCTGATCGATATTTGCTGTTGCTGCTATCATCAGTACCCCACCCAGGGCTTGTGACATCATTGCTTCCACGCTTGTGTGTTTCTCGAGCTGAACTCCTCGTAACTGGTGTTGTTCATAGCTGATCTTATTTGGTATTTGGAGCCACCTTACTCACTACAGGCTTTCAGGGTCCCAATCTCCCGTGCCTTCCGTAGGCTTCGCCTTGTCTTGTTGTCGCTTCAGTTGCTGGTATTTGGAGCCTCCCTACTTGCTATAAGCTTTCAGGGTCCCAATCTCCCGTGCCTTCCGTGGGCTTCGCCTTGTCTTGTTGTCGCTTCAGTTGCTGGTATTTGGAGCCTCCCTACTTGCTATGAGCTTTCAGGGTCCCAATCTCCCGTGCCTTCCGTGGGCTTCGCCTTGTCTTGTTGTCGTTTTAGTTGCTGGTATTTGGAGCCTCCCTACTTGCTATGAGCTTTCAGGGTCCCAATCTCCCGTGCCTTCCGTAGGCTTCTGCCACGTCATCCTACACCCTCAGCATATCCAGATGATACCTCGCTGCGCCTGATAGTGGCCGTAAGCTTCGACTCCGCGCCGAACCGATTTTTGGTCGTCGAACTCCGGGTCTCAACTCCTCCTATCCAAGACACTATCTGGTATACTGGCGAGTTCCCTGCATCCCGTTTCCAAGAGTACAGGGTACGATTTCTCCCGGATCGCGAACGGCAAACGGTCTACTTCCTGGCGCGACGGAAGCGTTTGATGACCGCAAAGAATCTTCATCATTTGGTGAGAGTCATGGGCTTTGAGTCTGAGGTTGTAACCGCATTGCGTGTGTTTTTATCTTCGGTAGGAAGAGCGTGGTCTACAACAAAGCTGCGTTCATAGCGGACGGTTTTGTCAAGGTGGAGAGGTAGTCATCTAGAAGTTATTGCTCATCACACCTGACTTGGCTGCCATTTTCCCGATATGGCTCGGATTTTAGGAGCATAGAACTCATTGTTGACAGGCTTTGCCTGTGGACATAGCTTAACCATCTTCCAGCCTACCTTCTGACTACCCTAACTAGGCCCTAATTCTGGCTCAATCTTTCTTATCTCTTGCAATTTTCTTTTACTCACGGTTGATCACTAGGGTGCACCCTTTCTTCTTCTGGGCTTACGCCCGGGAAATCCAATCGGCCGAACGTTGACGGAAGGGCAGCATGATGGAGCGCCGAGGCATTGCACTCCTCGTGTCACACTGAACGCTCATCGACCGCGCTGGCTCTTGGCTTGCTCACTGTGCGAGGACAAACGGCTGTCAGCCCTATGCTGGTGAGCTTACCCTATATGGATGGCTGCTTTCCCCGACAGTCGACTACTGCACCTTTCCGCAACCGGACTGCACGCAATGGATCTGACGTGTGTGGGCCTGCCAGTGACCGCGTTCGTCAACGCCGATGTCGCTCCGTCGCTTCTACGGCCACGCTCGGATGCCGCCCGTCTTCCAAGCACTTGGTTCCTCCGTGCGGATCCGCTGACTGCACACTAAGACGACAAGAGGATAAGAGAAAAAAGCCCTAAAGGGAACCAACATTAGTTCCTTGTCCGCCTAAACTCAGTAGCAAGCACTTACTGCTTTTGCAGGCTTTTTCTGGTTGGCTGTTTCGGTTTCTCACCGGTTCTATCTTCCGATTCCAGTGATTTTCTTTTTGTCCAGCGTGGCTGAATAAAATGGCGGAGGTCACTTGTCGGTAATCTGGCTTGGTATGTTGCAACTTACCGACAGCTCCGATGAGGTGGTTTCCTTTCCCTGATCTTTAGCCGCCGGGGCTGATAGATGTTGGACAGACTGCGCACGGCACGAGGAGGTTGCCTGTTTGTTCGGTTTCGGAACAACGGGATGTTGGCGATCGTGTTGGCAAGTCAGGTGAAATCACGTGCCTGCAGTGAAATCGGGAAACTCACGTTATTTTTATGCCACTTGCTGCGTGAGTTCTACCAGCAGAGTATATTTGCGGTTGTTCAATTAACTTACGTTTTTTTCCACTTTGTGTCGTGCAGAGGTGTGAAATTTCTAATTTCCCAACTGCCAACGCTGCTCTCTGCCCGAACCGAACCGTTCACTTCGAAGGTGTATCACTTTTTGCCAGTCTTCCCGTCAGTTTGTTCGTGCTGCTTCTGTGTAGCGATGTGTGCGTGTCGGTCTTCCGGAAACGGTTATAACTGTCATCCGACTTATAGTTGTGACATCTCCGTTTTCTGGTTCGTGCCCATGCAGCATTTCGTTTGGTTGAACACTCTTAAATTTATTCACTTATCCTCGCCCTTCGTTTGCATACTAAATTTGAAGTAGTAATCTTGCCCAATCAAAATTCAACGTGAAGTTTAACGAAATAATAATCGAACGCTACAGTTACAGAACCGTGTAGTGTTCGCCGGGTGCGGTCATAACCGGCCGAATCGGCGAAGGTGGTTTCCGCGGTGATTACGGAGACTTCAGGAGCCGTGAAGGAAGGAGGGAGCGAAACCGCAACGGAGCCTCTTATGATGAATGAAAACATAAACAAAAATCATCTGGTCATGCCAGCTGATCGTAAATTCACCACAACGTGGTGGCAAAACCATAGGGGAAAAAGGGGTCTGCATTTTTTCGAGGTGAAACAAATTGTAGGGGACCGAGGGGTGCACTAACGTGCCGCAAGTTTTTCATTGTTTTCTTACAGTTAAAGGCTCCAAAACATATCGGTTCCTTAGTAAAGTTTGTTCAGTAAATTGACAGAAAGCATATAAGCCAATAAAAATTTTTGACGGAAATGGTCTATTGACTCCAAAACAAGCCAGATATCATCAGAAAGCTTCAATAGAAACGTAAACAACGAATGTCATCTTAAGAAATTCTTGGTTTCATACTCATTATGCCAAACGACATTATGCCAAACAACTTTGTGCCAAACGACTTTATGCCAAATGACCTACCACCGAACCCATCAACCACCTCGAAAGTATTCCCATCTATTGACTGTTTAACGAGAAACTTGCGACGATCGACGCGCCACCATAATTCATATAACGGAGGGTATTAGAACTAACTTGGAGGTGATAATTTGGCAATTTGGAGGTTAAAATCACCTCCAAACACTAGCGATTTTGCGGTGGGATGTTGACGTTTGATCACGAATCGTGACACTGCTTTCTAGTTCCTACTCTGTGTTCGATACATTCACCACCATTACGATTATTGTTGCTTCTCGTTTCAGTCAAATCTGCCACCGTTTCAAATTTTCTCCCAATAATATCAATGTCGTCCGCGAAGGAGACAAATTGTCCGGGTATTATGAAAATCGCGTCTCGACTGTTTTGTTCGGATCTCTACATGACACCTTCAAGCGCAATGTTGAACAGCAGGCATGAAAGTTGATCACCTTGTTGTATTCCCCGTTAGGTTTCGAATGAACTGGAGTGTTCGCTCGAGATCTTAACGTTGTTTTTTTTTTTCATAAAGGGACGAATGATCTTCGGGTTTAAATCCCTCTCAAACAAACAATAACAAAATAACGCTATTTTTCACACCATTCATCGTTGCTTTAGTCAGCTACCTGGTAAAGCTAATCTCATTCATGATCTTCCATAGCTCTACACGGACAATATTGTCGTATGCCGCGTTGAAATCGATGAACAAGTGGTGCGTGCGAAGGGACCTGGTACTCACGGCATTTCTGGAGAATATGCCGCATGAAAACATCTGGTTCGTTTTCGATTTCTGGTAGATTTGCCGCAGGAAAAGATCTGGTTCGTTGTTGAGCGGCCGTCGATGAAACTCGGAAGATGACTTCCCACGAACTCCGGTAACTGTTACATCCCTCAGATTCTGACTATCATCCGATGAAGACAAGCGGTCAAGCTCTCCAGAGCCATCTTGATGTGTTCGGTTGTGATACCATACGATACTTTCACACTCCCAAAAAATCATGTGATTTTACGTCTTTTGGATGCACATAAAAGAAGCGACCCAAATGACGTAAATTCGTGTCGAATCTTAAATACGTTAGTGTCTGATTTGGGAAATGTCTATAATAGAGCCATAGTTTTCGTGTCCCTAAACATGTAAAATAACATTTTTAGTTCAATACATCTTCAAGAACACGTTTTCGTGTTGTTCCATCACTTACATCATGTGTCATTCAGTCATAACGTGAATTACTTCCAAAGTAATTTTCATTATTTTTAGCAGTGTACCATTGGCCTTGTTGTTCTTGAGGCGTTGAATAGCATCCTTAACTTCCCCCATCGTGAGAGCTGGTTGTTTTACTCTGTCCGCTGAGCCGACGTGCCTGTATTCTTCGCTGTCCTGGCCTTTTATGCCTGTATTCTCTGCGTCATTCAGGTCTTCATCGTAGCGCTGCTTCCACATTTCGACCACCTCGCGTCCGTCTGTCAAGATGCTTCCTTTCTTTTCCCTACACATTTCAGCTCGGGGCTTAAAGCCTTTGCGGGATGCTTTGAGCTTCTGATAGAACTTCTGCGTTTTTTGAGTACCTCAGCAACTTCATCTCTTGACATTCCACTTCATCCGGGCGGCGTCGTTTGTCCCGGAGTAGGCTGGTTTGTTGTTTCCGGTTCAGTCTGTAGCGTTTCACGTATTGCCGCGTACTATATGCTGCGTCATCGTAGCCCACGCTGCATTCTTCTCCACCAAAACCTCCTCGCGCTCCTAGTCAAACCAATCGTTTTTTGAACCACGTATCTGACAATGCTTTCGGTAGCCCCAGTAAACACAAACTCGTATACGATAGCGCATAAGAGTACAAATGTGGTGGCGATATACGTACATGCGCCATAAGGCTGAATGCAAGATGTACGTATATCGCCTCCACATTTGTACTCTTATATCTCATCATATACGATGGTGTGTTTACTGGGGCGTCGTTAATGTCTCAGCCGGCAACGCTGCCTCAAGATTCCACTCGTATGCATTGGTTGTTTCAGACAAGCTAGATTGTACCGAGGCGGGCGTCGGCACCGTACATTATTGATGACGGATAGTTTTGAGCGCAGTTTTCCCACCACCAGGTAGGGGTTGGAATCAATGTTAGCACCACGAAAGGTTCTGACGTCGGTTATGTTGAAGAAGTGCAGTCCATCGATCAAAACGGGATCGATTTGTGATTTTGTCAGCGGAGTTGATCTCCAGGTGCACCGATATGGGAGGCTGTGCTGGAAATAGGTTCTACTAATGACCATACTCTTTGAAGCAGCGGAATCTATCAGTCGTAGGCTGTTTCAAATTGATAACATCAACAAACATTTGGAATATCCGATGAAATATCACTCGTAAACAAATTATACAAAAATATACTCAAGAGGAGAAAATCCGAAATGACTATATTATATGAGTGTAGGAAAATCATTAAGAAAAACTGTGTAATTTTAAAAGAGAACAAATTATACTAAAAATTTTAAGAATGTTTGGAATTTTTAGAGGATTTAGTTTTTAAAAAGTAAAATAATAAAAATAGAATCATAAGTCCCGGAAATACAAAAAAGTATAAACAGTATCCTGCCTTTGATTAAATGAAAGCTGAATTTGTGGAACTAAAAGAACAGTACAATCACGAGTACTACATACATACAACTTTTCCTGTTTAAAACACTTGCCAAATAGCTGTTGACGATTGTCTGTAATCTAAAATGTTGGTCCCTTAAATGAGCTGGAATTGTCTTTCTAAATAATTCTTATTGTTCGCATCTTCCCACACTGTGCCGGGGTCCGATTCTCCAGCCTACATAAACGATAATCGCAAGGCCTTGCTCCGCTTCCCGAGGAGGAACAAATAACTCCCCAATAACTTATGCATACAATTTTTTGGTATCATACCAAAATTAGGTATTGTTCAGTTGTCAATACCTCAATTTGGTATTATAATGCACAGTGGGACGGATTGGGGTTTTAGGAGGAAAGATGGAACTCACGCCTTCAATTGTGATTTTACGTAAAAATGATCTTCTACAAAGTTGTTTCTATTATAAAAACAATTTTTTTGGTCGGAACGAAAATCAGGGTGGCCCTTTGTGAAAAAAGATAACCATCAAAACTTTTTTATTTTAAGGAATATTGAAATAGTTTGTTCTACAAAGTTGAAGATCGGAAAATTTTAAGCTGATTTGACAAAAAAAGTTTTTTCCTAGCTCAAAAATTGACCGTTTTAGGGACCATCAAGGTAGCCATGAATACCAACTTTTAATATGGTTCTCTAACTCGATATCGAGATACGGAATATCGAGTAAGGGAGAGTTAACTGTATTAAAATTCAAGACTCTGTTTTTGTAAGACCAGCCTATTATTAGGCCACCTAAAAAGATATGATTCTATGGAATAAAAACACACTGAGTCCAAAGATATCATTGAAAACAAAAGTGTTTATTTTACATTTGACTTAGATGTTATCATACTACCCGAGGAGGAACAAATAACTCCCCAATAACTTATGCATACCATTTTTTGGTATCATACCAAAATTAGGTATTGTTCAGTTGTCAATACCTCAATTTGGTATTATAATGGTATTGAAAAAAATCTTTAAAACAATTAAAAATACTTCATTGAGGTATTAAACAGCTATTGAGGTCTGCTGGAGGTATTGAACTACAATTGAAAAATTTCATTTTTATATGAAAATCCATCAAGTATTATTGAGGTATTACAATACCTGATCTAGTTATCAGTTTGGTGTTCGTAGAATATGCTTGAGATATTATTTGAGGTATTTTACCTCTTATGCAGGGCTAATTCATACCTCATTCAGGTATGTAGTATTGGAAATTATCTGGTATGGAATACCTCAATTTGGTATTCAGTAGTTATTTTCTTCTGCTCGGGTTGACTGTTACGGAAAGTCTGCGGTAGCGGTTGCACCTTCTGTGGATACACTTTTCGATTGACTGCAACGGCACCAAGAGCGGCACTCTGGAAAATTGAAAAGTATTTTCAGTAGCGAATTCGGGCTGCTTCCGTTCGCATAGATCTGGATGGCTGTGGGCATTTCGATAATCCGTTCGGGTATTTTGCATTTTTGGAGCCTCGGTCGTAGCCGCAAGTGAATACTCGTTTTCGCGAAAGCTGAAAGGCACTCTTTTACTAACTGGCCTAAGCATAGTCGGTGCCCCCTAGTGACCGTTTACTGCCCGGTTTTGCTCCACTGGATTTCCCATTAGAACCGGATTTGCTGCCGTCGAGTTGAAAGCGAAAGGGCTTTCAGAACTTGCGTCAAGCTGAGTGCCGGAGGTAAGCAGGATTTCGTGTATCCTTTTTTCGTCATGGATGGATGGTGGAACTTATGTATTCCCTCCCGGTAGCAATGCGCTTTGGTCTGTTGCTTTCGTTCGTGCAAAGTGATTATAAACGTGGCCCATTGAAAGCAAACACGTGTTCGTGATAAACGGCAGTTCAGGTTTTCGGGCGAGACAGCAACAGTGTGCTTAGGTGTCCAATTTGACGACTTGTTGATTGCGAAACTTCTACAGGACGAAGTGCGAAACTGGAGATATTGGGGTTAATGGAACAATAAAAAGTATAATTGCTCGGAGATATTAAAAAGCCAAATTAATTTTCCAAATTAGCACTCTTGAAGTTGTTTATATTGATGAGTTTGTTTGATAAGACATCTTCCGACAGATTTCGGCCAAATAAATAAAGAAGAATACAAAAAAGACTAAACCCAAATTGCCCTATGTGAATCTAAAAGCAATCAGCATTTGCAGGTGACTTTGCAAACATGACGTAGATAGAAAGTGTTATGAATACGACATGGCGCTATTGATCCATGGGCCAATGAATTATTAACGCTGGAATGTAAAGTCTTAATACTGATGCGACCTTAATTGCTGAGCTCAGCACTGACGTGGCAGAATATCGTCGAAAGAAGTTTCACCAGTCAGCGGATTGATGTTTTCAAATCTTCGACGGACTTTTCAAGGCTACTGGTAATGTGGCTATTTGTATCAAACTTCTTTAAAACTTTTATGTTTAAGGACGCCTTTTGTATAAATTTCATACAAAATCCACTTGTTTCTACGAACTAGGTACACTTAACTTCAATGTTTTTTAATTGCGTTAATGTACAGCTCATGTCTACAAGAGGCACTGATAAGCAGTATTGCAAATAATTTCATCGAAGGTTCTAGATCAGTCCTGTCCAACCTTTTCAAACCGCGGACCAAATCTTAGAAATAATATGTTGCGGCAAGCAAAATTGGCAAGTTGGCTGAAATAGTCAAATTTGCAAATTCAAAAACTAGACGCTCTTCTTCTTGGCATTGACAAACAGAGCCTGTTTCTCAGCTTAGTGTTCTTAAGAGCACTTCGGCAGTTACGTGCTATGATATTTTTGGAAACGACAATAGATTTAGCAACCCTTAATTAAATAAATAGCGGTATTTCAATGCTTGAGACAAGAATATGTTCTGCAGTGTAGTTCATCTATCAGGAGCTCTCGTCAATGGTAGCGCAGAAATTCAAATTCCAATGCCAATTATCGAAATTACATTGAGAGATTAAACCCGATAATTTATTTTGTTATTGTAGGATTTGAATTGTTTTGGACTTCTTCTTCTTCTTGGCATTAAGTTCTCACTGGGACAGAGTCTGCTTCTCAGCTTAGTGTTCTTATGAACACTTCCACAGTTTTTAACTGAGAGATTTTTTTTGCTAAAGTTGCCATTTTCGCATTCGTATATCGAGTGGCAGGTACGATGATACTCTATGCCCAGAGAAGTCAAGGAAATTTCCATTACGAAAAGTATCTGATCGACCGGGAATCCAACCCGTCCAACCTTCAGCATGGCTTTGCTTTATAGCCGCGGATTCTAACCACTCGGCTAAGGAAGAGCTCGGTGTTTTGAGCATAGTTTGTTCAATTTGTAAGAAAAGTGTAGTATACACTGTTGCGTTTATAGCAACAGCATAATTATGAAAACGCTCTTGGTGGATTAATAAAGTTTCGGATTTTTTCGTGAAACTGATAAAAAAAAAAAACTTTAGAGTTTGGCTACTAAATATTGATATACCATATTTGCAGGGTTGTTGTTCGGTAGTCTTGCAGAATGCACTGCCCAACGCACCCTACCGACTTTCGCCACCTTCTGCATACAGGGTTCGCCGTAGAGCCTAGCGAGCTTGTGGTTCATTATCCGCCGTCACACACCATTCTCCTGCGCACCGCCAAAGATGTTTCGAAGCATCCGTCGTTCGAGCACTCCAAGTGCTTGCAGGTCCTCTTCCAGCATGATCCGTTCTTCATATCCATAGAGGACCACCAATCATTTGAGTTTTTTTACATGGTACATCTTTCTTGATCACAGCTTCTTCTGGAGCCCATAGTAGGCGCGACTGTCACTGATGATACATCTCCATATTTCTCGACTGACTTTGTTAGCAGCCGTTAACAAAGATCCGAGGAAGACGAACTCATCAATCACTTCGAAAATATCCCCGTCTATCGTAACACTGCTTTCTATGCGGACTCTGTCGCACTCGGTTCCGCCTATCAGCATGTACTTTGTTCGTGCGCATCGTACCTTCGTGCTGTGCGTACACGAATTCTCTCTGCTCTTGGAAGATTTTTAAAAACTACCTAAAGCAATAAAAACAGTACTTTTCAGTGCTACTAAAACAGTACTTTTCAGAACTATTTTTTCTACTATTGATCCCTTTACGATCCTTGTTTGGACCCGTGCCTTCGAATTTTCGTTGAACCCGTTGGCGAAAGCTAGCGGTGGTAATCCTTCTTGGACACCGTCTTGGGAAAAAACCTCTTAGGAGGTCACGTCTTCTTTCGTTGTTTTTTTCACTAAACATGGTTACAACTACAAATAAAAGGAAGGGTGAATCTCTGAATTCACAACTCCCTTCCAAAAAAGTGGGATTTAAAACTGTCACTAAACATGGCAAGAATAGAAGAAAGGACGTTTTTCCAGAATGCGAACTTTCTTCCAAGGGTGAAATATATAATGTTGATAATTGCATCGAAATGAGCAATCAGTTCGATGCTCTAGACAAATTTTCCGAATACCAAATCGAAGCAGTCTCTAGCCTGGGCTCTTTGATTCAAGTGAGGAAGCAAAGAGTGCCGCCTAACGTGGTCAGTTATTCCGAATTTGGGGGATTTAGGCAGGAGATCTTGAACTCCATTAGGGGAATCAAGGTATCCTTCCAAATCGCAAAGAAAGGAGACTGTCGCGTTTTGCCGGAAACTCTTAAAGATCGCGAACTTTTTCTCAAACATCTTGAAGAGAAGAAGCACAAATTGTTTACTTATGACGACAAAACTGAACGTTTGTTCAAAGTCGTTTTGAAAGGTCTCTCGAGTGACTATAAGTCACCTGAAGAGATCAAAAATGGAATAAATGATTTACTTGGATTTCCCCCAGCCCAAGTATGAAAAAGAGAACCCAATCTGGCATTGTTCGGAAAGGGCTTTTTCAAGAATATTATTTAGTTCACTTTAACAAAAAAGAACTAAATAATATTAAAGCTTTAGAAAAAGCTAGACTTATGTTCGATGCCCGTGTGACACGGGAACATTTCCAGAAACCTGGAGGAAATTTCCATAACCCCACTCAGTGCCATTGGTGCCAAAAGTGGGGTCATGGTACAAAACATTGTCGCAGGGATGCTAAATGCATGATTTGCGGAAGTTCTTCTCACACTAAGACGTCCTGTCCTGTGAAAGATGATGCCACAAAGTTTGTAAGTGCGAATTGCGGGAGCCATCATAAGTCAAACTTTTGGGATTGCCCTTCGCGTAGGCGAGTCGTCGAGGCTCGTGCCAGGCAGATGAACGGTCATGTTTTTAGTTTCCAGAATTCCCCTGGTAGAGTAACGAACAATGCTCATTTTTCAGTTAAAGATCGCTTGATCATGAATCATACCCATCATAAAGATTATAATCATACTCATTCAAAAACTAACGTTATTCCATCGGATAGCCGTTCGAATCTTTCAATTTCGAATGGATCTTCCAAGAAAAATCCTATGCCGATATCGTAGCAGATAATTTAAACTTCTCCCCTTTTCATACTACGAGTAACGGTTCTGAATGATTCAAATCAAACTAAAATGAACCCTGCTGCCACTGGAAACTTCTATTCCTCCTCTTCGTCTACGTAAATATTTTGAATTGGAATGCTCGTTCTTTGAATGGTGAAGAGGTCGAGTTGTTAAATTTTCTAACATACATATAGCAGTTATTACTGAAATTTATTTGAAACCTGGAACCAAACTCAAAAGAGATCCTAACTTTTTTTGGTTATCGTAATGATTGATGGTCTGTGGGGGAGTTGCAATCATCATTCATAGGCGTATAAAACATCATTTTTTTCGTCATTTGAAACTTTAGGTGTTCGGTTGAAGCACAGCTTGGTAAATATACTTTCATAACTGCTTATTTGCCTTTTCAATGCTCTGGCAGCAAGTTAATTTGCTCCAAACTGATTTGCAAAAATTGACTCAAAATAAATCAAAGTTTTTGTCATTGGTGACTTTAATGCCAAACATCGCTCATGGAATAATTCGCAAAGTAATTCCAACGACAGAATTTTATTTGATGAGTGCTCTTCAGGATATTTCTCAGTTCAATACCCTGATAGCCTTACATGTCTTTCCTCTTCTAGAAATCCTTCTACGATTGATTTAGTTTTAACTGACTCTAGCCACCTTTGTAGCCAACTGGTTACTCATGCTGATTTTTATTCTGATCAAATACCTGTTACATTTCAAATATCCCATAAAGTTGATAGGCTCTTCATTCGATCCTGGAATATATGCGAAATACATAGTAATAGTAATCTTGATGTCAACATTTCTTTGTATACAAAACTTGGTATTGACAATGCTCTCAAAACTTTTTCTAATTCCATTGTTAAAGCAATACCAAAATGTGAAGCAAAATTCGAATCCGTGAATATAGACGATGATCTCAAGTCTTGATCCGTCTTAAAAACATGAGGAGAAGGCAATTTCAACGCACTCGCGATCCTTCCATGAAAATTATATGGCAGGATCTGCAAAAAGAAAATAAAAAACGGTTTTCTCAATTGAGAAACAAAAACTTTGAATATAAAAGTTCTCAATTGAACCTTTGCCTTAAACCCTTTAAGAAATTATCTGAAATTTTGAAAAAAAAACCTAAAAAGCAAACTTTGGCCTTGAAAGAGAGAAACAAATTATTACTAACTATTTGCGAAAAATCTCAAAAACTTGCTATGCAATTTGAAAGCGCGCACAATTTCAATTCAGGGCTCACTAGTTCAATTCAAAATCCAGCTGCTTAGGATTTCGAAAGCATTTTCAATCAAGAGAACGTTTTTGAAATTTCCTGGGAGACTGATTTGGAAGAAGTGAGAAATATTATTTAAAAAATTGAAAAATATGAAAGCCCCTGGCGATGATAGAATTTTTACATTGTCATTAGGAAATTTCCAGAAAGTAGCTTATCATTCTTGGTTGAAATATTTGACAAATGTTTTCAGTTGGCATATGTTCCAGACACAATGGGAATGCCAAGGTGTACCAATTTTAGAACCGGACGAAAATCCTGTAGAAGCTTCCAGCTATCGTCTAATCAGTTTGGCTTCCTCCATCAGTAAACTTTTTTAATAGGTAATTCTGAACAGAATGATGATCCACTTCAACGAAAATTCAATGAACAGTTCGCATGGACATTCGACCACTCATCAACTTTTAAGTGTAAAAAATTTGATTCGTTCCTACAAATTTGAAGGCTATTCTACTGGTAGAATAGACATAGAAAGAGCATTCGACTGTGTTTGGCATGAAGGCTAGATTGTAGAATTAAAAAAAATAATTTGCCAACATACATTGTTAGAATAATCCAAAGTTATCTATCAAATCGCACACTTCAGGTTAATTATCAGAACTCCTAGTCTGAAGACTTCCTGTAAGAGCTGGTGTTCCTCAAGGCAGCATTTTTGGGTCAATATTATACAATATTTTCACATCTGACTTACCTGAGTTACTTCAGGAATGTCAAAAATCCTTGTTTGTTGATGACTCAGGCCTCTCCGCCAAAGGACGGAGCCTGCGTGTCATCTGTAGTAGATTGCAAAAAAGTTTGGATATTTTTCTACATACTTTCAAAAATGGAAGATTTCTCCTAATGTTTCTAAAACCCAACTTTTAATATTCCTAAATAATCCTCTTTATTTGAAACCTCCATGTTGCCACAATGAGAGGGTCCCAATAAATTGGTCAGATGAAAAGTATCTAGGGCTCATGCTAGATAAAAATTTAGCTTTCAAAAATCACATTGAGGGCATTCAAGCCAAATGTAACAAATGTGCAAAATGTCTGAATTGTTGGTGAACGTAGCAGTCAAGCAGCAAGCGTAGAAGGTTCAACCCTGTGAGTGTAGATATTTGGACGAGATCACATTCGACGATGATCTGCAACATGAGTTGCAGAAACAGTGCAAGCTTGGAGATGTGGTCATCACAATCTGACTTTCCAAGTCGTTCAACGACACACAGTCAGGGACGATTCGGCTACTGGTAGAGAAAAGAAAGGTGAGAATTTGATGGTCTTAGGACACTTTGGAAATAATTGCACGAAGCAAAGAATGTGCTTAGGGGCCGTCCATTAATTACGTAAGGGGTTATGGGGGGAGGGGGGGTTTGAAATTTCTTACGCGCCATACAATTTATTTTTAATTTTCATACAAAAAATCTTACATTGGGGGGAGGGGGGGTTGAAAAATCCCGGAAATTGTCTTACGTAATTAATGGACCGCCCCTTACTTTGTAATGTGGTGGAAAAAACCGTACCGTAATCCGGGGTAACATTGATCATTTTTCTGAATGTTTCTTTAATATTTCGTTTGAAAATGCAAATGTTGCAAATTTTATATTTTTAAAACAAGTACTGCCACCCATAGCTCGAGACAATATACTGTATTTTGTTAATTGAAAGATTTAAGTATGTTAAAAAAATGTTTTAGGCGATTTTTTGAATTATCTGATATGGGGTAATATTGATCACATATTTAAACAAAGTTCGGTAATACTGAAAATGTCGTTACTTACTTAAACCATGGCCCCTGAAGCCGAATATGAAGGCCAAACGCTTACAAGTCATTTACTTTTTGAGTTATTTTAAAATTAAAAACACCTCGAACCACGGAATACGCCTAAAGGTAGGCAATTTCCTAAGGGAATTCTACATTCTTAACAGTAATTCGGTAATGTTGCCTAATTGAGCATACTTATAAAAGTTTTGACAACGGAATCGTTTTCGGCGATGTCATTTTTAATAAGAATCACATTTTCCTTGCTTATATCTTTTGCAGAACTTGTGTGAGACATGAATCTTCGGAAGTGTCATCCTTAACAATTAAAATCATTATTTCAAAAAGTTGATAAATTTACGTATAAGGTGAACTCAATTTTCTCAAAAACATTAACTTTCATTAGCTCAAGAATATAAGAAAGAGAAGCACCATTCATAATTTGGAAATGTTTCATCAATAAATGATAATACGTTTTTTTGATGAGATGAGTCTTGCCGATCAATGTTACCCCGCTGATCAATGATACCCCGGATTACGGTACTTTTGAATTGAAGAGTATTCTTCCTCTTCTGAAGCTCGTTTCCTATGTCACCGTTCACTGGCAGCTCTAGATTCATTGCAAGCATTAATCTGCACAATTGTATCAGTATAAAATCGTGTTCCTGATACAGGACGAGAAAGGTGTTCGTTGCAAAACGTTGTCTCCTAAGAAATATAGCAAACGCAAATTTATGTATATTGGCAATACGACTCGATGTGATTCAGGGGACAAAGTTTCCAAATCAATGTAATATTTATGACTCCTATGGAGCTACGGCAATTTAAGTCGGTTTAGGGTGAAATCGATGAAGGAAGCGCAGGTGCTACGAATCCCACGGAGAATGAGTTGAGTGGAAAAAGCTTCACTTTCCTTAGTGGGGAAAGTAGGTAACAAGTAGCAAAGATTTAGAGTTTCGCCCTGGGAGGGAAATTGTTAACCTTACATCTAATTATATAGCTCTCTGTATTGATAAACGTTTGATTTTCTCTTTGTACTATCGCGTTTTACAGACTAGGGAAAGTGGGTACATGATGGTACCTTTGGACCCAATGGGGCCACCGATAATAAATGGTGGCGGGGGAGCAGGTGGAGGCACCGGCAGGAACAGACAGACGGGACCTGCGGAAGCCGGTGGTGGAATTAGCACCATCAGTATTGCAACAGTTGGCGGCAACGCATCATTCCAGCGGACGGACGATGAATACAGGAACGTACTGATGAGAAGTGAGCATTGATTATTGGGTTATGGTTTCAGGCCAATGGTGCTAATGGAATACTCTGTATTTTTCCTTTCCAGACACCACAGTTAGAAAATATGGTGAGTACAATTTCGTGTGATTTATGGCCTGAAATGGGAGGATGATGGATAATATATATGGAAAAAAGTCAACATGCTCAGCCAAATATCTAACGATGAATAATATTGTATGACATTTATTCTGTCCGACGCCAGGGATATATATCATATATACATATAGGGAGATTTTTTTGGGTGAAATATGCGCTCATACGTCTGTGCCTAAGAGATGCTTGGTCATCATGACTTGCTGACACAATGGTATTGTTAAATTCGCATGAGGACAATGATTAATATAACATAATGACTTCTTTCCAAGTAAAATGAATGATATATGTATTACTAACACAGTTGAGCATAAAGAAAAATTGACTACACACCCTTATTACTAATGAATGACTATCGGAGACATCGTCACTGTCATTTGCTTTTACTATGTCAAAAAGATCTAAACCTGCTGGACAGCCATTGTTGGAACGAATCAAATTTTGTTACACGTGAAAGTTGGTGAGTGGTCAAATGTCCATGTCGGAATTCGAGCTGTTCAAAAATTGAGTTTTCATTGCTGTGAATTATCATTCTGTTCAAATTATCTTTTTCAAAATTGAACGATTGGTGGATATGAACAATTACCTGCAAATCTTCAAAATACTATTTTCATAAAGTAGTACAACCCGATTCAAAAATTATAACATTACTTGGGAATGAGGATTCAATATACACTCCTGTCCAGAAGCTTGGGGCTGCCCCCAAGAAAAAAAAACATGTAATAGATTTTTGTTAATATTTCTGTGATTACCCGTCTTATTGAAATTTTCTATGATTCATTCGAAAGGCAATGAAAAAATCTTACTTTGTAGGTAATGTAATCAAAAAAGTTTTGTTTACTGAATTTATACTGCAGGCTGCGACATGTTTTCAAATATTACACAGAAAAAAATCCGTTCTCGTATCCGTGTACAGCAGGCGTGAACTCGTCAACAAGCAAAAATACACCGTGAACTAGATCATGTATACGAGAACGTTCATGGTAGTTCACGGTGTATTTTTGACAGTTCACATTTTCCAGGACGCTTTTTTGAGCGTGTACACAGAAAAAACACGACAACTTTCTCAGCATTGGGTCGACTAACATTTTAAATCAATACGGCAATAGAACCGTAGTCTCATTTTTTAAGTACAGTCAACTTTCACTTGTTGCACTAAAGCTGTAGCCCACCTAGTGAAAGACTTTCACTAATCGGGCTGAGTTTTGAGCTGTCAATTTATCTAGAACAAAAGAAAATCAGAGGTACCAACATTGATAAAATTCGTTTAATGTCAGAAAGTGACACTTGTCTTCGTTTTGGATGGGCTATAGCCCACCTAACGGGAGCCCAATTAAAACGAAGTGCAATTAAACATAGTGCAACGAACGAAATTCGACTGTACACATATAGAATTTTGATGGGAAAGTCTAAGAACGATTTAAACAAGTAAAACAGTAATTATAATATCGTGCAAAAGTTTGGGGTCACCCCTCAGAATGATTCAACTTTTGCAAGACAAGTTTGGAATCATTAGAACAGTGGTTTCCAACCTTTCTGGAGCCATGACCCCTTTTAAAGCTTTACCATCGTCTCGAGGACCCTAAAGCTGGATGTTCTTGAATTATATGTTTATGAAAACTTATCGAATCGCTCGGAATTATTTGGAAGGTTGGCGGTGGTCAACCGCGTGATGACCAGAAGGCTCAAACACGTTGTTGCTGTGTATGAAAAGCGAGGCCTCGACAGATTTCGCCCCTATGTTGTACAATATATAACAGCGCGACTACTGAAGTGTAAAACATTGTACTGGGCAGGCACACATACAAATCACGATCGTGATCCACCACATATCCTAATTCTTACACGTCAATTCGATAATTCTGCTACGATTATTTATAGAAATCCACTAAAGATTAAGCCAGGATTCTATTTGTTATTTATGGAAGTTTCTTGTCGTATTCTTGAAAGGTTAGAAGAAAACGACAAGGAAATTACATAAACATTACATAAACGATCTTGACAATAATCATGCACAGCAAGTAGTATTTATCACTATAGTATATTCTCAACTGAGTTTTCAGAAAAAAGTACAGTAAGAAACACTTCAAAACTATGTATATTGTGGCTCATATTTGCTCAGTAGCTTAAAAAATACTGCCAAAGTGAATCAAAAGTGTCAAGAATAAGATACGTCCTCTACATGGGAATGTTTCAAATCCTGCTAGCAATTCGTCAATGCTATGTGAAGGTCTGAGGATTTTAGTCCGTGTGTATTAGAAGTTTTGGCGGAAGGTGATTAGTAACTTCTCTGACGACGATGGACTTTCAATTGGTGAGCTCGTTTCATGCTTTTATTTCAAATAAGTCAAATATGTTAACACACATCTTTTTTATGATATCATTATTAATGTTACGTTAATGGATTTCTTCAAAAACATTGATTGGTTCGTCACCACAAGTGTCGGCATATTTGAATTCCTATATACACAACACATATTGACAAAAAATACCTCAACTCTGGTTTTTGTAATTACAAAAACAAACTGACTGGTTCGACACTAGAACTGTCGACGTTTTCGTCTGAATCTGATATAGTGCTATCTATATGAACTCTCTTTACTTACAAAAGCTTTTCCTGTGGTAATCATGAAGATGCAGAGGTATACTCGGTTTTAAATAGTGAATATCACAAACATTTCTTCCTTTGCACAACGAACGTAAAACATAGTTAGACACAACACAACAGATAGTGTAATTTTTGAATATTTCCTACTAACAAAAACTTTTTCCCGTGACAACCATGAAGATGCAGAGATACATTCGGTCTTTAGTAACAATGGATGTCACACTAACATTCCTTCCCTTCCCTGATGACCGTAACTATTGACTTTGGAGCCAGAAGCTTAAACTTAAAATGAATCCCAATGTTTTGCATCACGGCATAAAAATTAACAAGGCAGGATCTTTACTGATGTAAATATCAAGTTTCATTGTAAACATGTGACGTCACGCCTGTCGTACCATATACCTTCAGGATCACTAGATCATGTTTTTCGCACATTTGTTCGAGGTGGATAGGAATGACGATGGTTATCGTTGATTATCGTAATAATTAGCGGCGGTGCACGGTAATTCGACCTCAACAACTCTTCAGTGTCGTGTACTACATTCAACTCGTCGTGCCTACAGGTCTTACAGTTGAAGTTGAAGTACAATATTAAGCTTTATATACACTATATAACTTCCGAATCGTGGGTGAAGATTCGGTTTCCAAAGCTTGAATAACCTAAAATAAAAAAAAAAAAATCTTTCCATGATTATTATTCCGGACGTAACCTCACTTCTCTACTATATTACGGACACTTTGTTTTGAATTCCGGACAGCTCACAAAAAGCAAAATTAAAATAGTTCAAATATAAATTAATCTTCCCCATCCGTAACAGCAACTTCAAACTAGTTGCGAATTCTAAATTTTCATGGATTGCTATGTAAAATTCTTATTAAAACGTGCCTGCAAGTTGGGAACTTTTGAACGGCTGATTTTGAAACATGTCAAGTGAAACTTTTCCCATACAAAGTAAAGTGGAATTTGAAGCTGTCTGAAATTTGAACCAGAACGGTTTTTGTCAAAGGATACAAATACTAGATGGAATTCAGTGCTGTTGTACTAAATTCAATTTTCATTTATCTACAGATATTTCACTTAACCGCTCGAGGATTTATAATTGAAATCGGTCCAAAAATGGTAGAACTATTAACAGAAATGGTTTGCATGCGTCGCAGGTAATCCCAAAATTTTTCATTACACTATATTAGATGGTGACCCCTAAGTTTTGCACGGGAATGTATGGTTGACCTGACAATCAGCCAATAATTTTCAAGATTTTCGAAGAGAGCAAATCCCCAGTCTGGGGGACAGACCCCCTGGCCCTCCCTTGTTTACGCCAATGGTTGATAGAATCCTTAGATTTAGCATGTACGTATAAATGAGCCTCGAAATCATGTTACGTACCCATACCACTATAGCTTGTGATTTCCTCATCGAAATACATTATCGAGTGGTGAATGTGAACTTGATGGAAGTTCAATTTGTTCATGAATGGCAAATTATGCGCTGTGCAGGATATTTTTCAAACATAGAAATATCCCTTGAAAGAGCTCAAAATATTAATCGCTATTATTTGAATTTTCTCCAATGAAATATTGACGGAATTTCACGGAGAATGTTTCAACCATGTATGGAAAGTAAAAAGTGCAGAGTTGATGGTGTATTCTTCCGTTAATAACGGTTTCACTCACACCGTGAACAACTTTTTGGTCAGATGATTGAAAATGGTTGAAAATTGACTAAGACACACCGGGGCAAGATGAAATGCAAGGCTTTGAATATCATGCAAATAAATGTTCTTGTCATCATTATTAACATTCACTCTATTGCTATTGACACCTTGCCATTTTTTATTACTCCAGCCATTCCATCATGCTCAGGTGTAACTTAAATCGTAGGGTTTTAGTTCTTTTCTTCTTTCTGGCATTACGTCCCCACTGGAACAGAGCCTGCTTCTCAGCTTAGTGTTCTTATGAGCACTTCCACAGTTATTAACTGAGAGCTTACTATGCCAATGACCATTTTCGCATGCGTATATCGTGTGGCAGGTACGAAGATACTCTACTGGGAAGTCGAGAAAATTTCCAACCCGAAAAGATCCTCGACTGGTGGGATTCGAACCCACGACCCTCAGCTTGGTCTTGCTGAATAGCTGCGCGTTTACCGCTACGGCTATCTGGGCCCCTCAGGGTTTTAGTTAGAGTTTACAAATTTCCCGGGATTTTATTTTCCGGGAAACGGGAAACGAAATTATCATTTCCCTGGAAATCCCGGGAAATTCTCTCAAAAACTCAAAGAAAGCAAATTTTGTGGAATTTAATTTTTCAAAATATTTGTATTTTGTGTAGAGTCGGTGTTCCCTTAGTAGACAGTCCCCTATAGTCACACTTGTGGCCTTTTACAGCCATTTTGCAATAAATCGTTGCAACAGTGCGCATCGTACCTTCGTGCTGTGCGTACACGAATTCTCTCTGCTCTTGGAAGTTTTCTTAAAAACTACCTAAAGCAATAAAACAGTACTTTTCAGTGCTACAAAAACAGTACTTTTCAGTGCTAAAATTAAAAACGGTACTTTTCAGTGCTACTAAAACAGTACTTTTCAGTATTATTTTTTCTACTATTGATCCCTTTACGATCCTTGTTTGGACCCGTGCCTTCGATTTTTCGTTGGACCCGTTGGCGAAAGCTAGCGGTGGTAATCCTTCTTGGACACCGTCTTGGGAAAAAACCTTTCGAAGGTCACGTCTTCTTTCGTTTATTAATTAAACATGGTATCAACAACAACAAAAGGAAGGGTGAATCTCTGAATTCACTACTTCCTTCCAAAAAAGTGGGTTTTAAAACTGTCACTACACGTGGCAAGAATGGAAGAAAGGACGTTTCCCCGGAATGCGAACTTTCTTCCAAGGGTGAAATGAATAATTGTATCGAAATGAGCAATCAGTTCGATGCTCTAGACAAATTTTCCGAACACCAAATCGAAGCAGCCTCTAGCCCAGGCTCTTTGATTCAAGTGAGGAAGCAAAGAGTGCCGCCTATCGTGGTCAGTTGTTCCGAATTTGCGGGATTTAGGCAGGAGATCTTGAACTCCATTAGGGGAATCAAGGTTTCCTTCCAAATCGCAAAGAAAGGAGACTGTCGCGTTTTGCCGGAAACTCTTAAAGATCGTGAGCTTCTTCTCAAACATCTTGAAGAGAAGAAGCACAAATTTTTTACTTATGACGACAAAACTGAACGTTTGTTCAAAGTTGTCTTGAAAGGTCTCTCAAGTGACTATAAATCACCTGAAGAGATCAAAAATGGAATAAATGATTTACTTGGATTTTCCCCAGTCCAAGTAATCATTATGAAAAAGAGAACCCAATCTGGCATTGTTCGGAAAGGGCTTTCTCAAGAATTTTATTTAGTTCACTTTAACAAAAAAGAACTAAATAATATTAAAGCTTTAGAAAAAGCGAAACTTTTGATTGATGTCCGTGTGACATGGGAACATTTCCAGAAACCTGGAGGAAATTACCAGAACCCCACTCAGTGCCGTCGGTGCCAAAAGTGGGGTCATGGTACAAAAAATTGTCGCATGGATGCTAAATGCATGATTTGCGGAGGTTCTTCTCACGCCAAAGACGTCTGTCCAGTGAAGGAAGATACCACCAAATTCATATGTTGTAATTGCGGGGCTAACCATAAGTCCAATTTTTGGAATTGTCCTTCACGCAAAAAGGTCATTGAGGCTCGTGCCAGGCAGATGAAAGATAATATCCGTTACGATAACGGTCGTTTCCGGAATTTGCCTGGTAGAGTATCGAACAATGCTCATTTTTCAGTTAACGATCGCTTGATCATGAATCATACCCATCAGGAAGATCATAATCATGCTCATTCACAAACTAATTTTATTCCGTCGGGTAGCCGTTCGAATCTTTCTATTTCGAATGTATCTACCCACGGTAAATCCTTTGCCGATATCGTAGCAGGAAATTCGAACTCCTCCCCTGTTCGATCCATTGGTACCCATTCTACTTGTTTCAAATCAAATGGAAAAACCCTACCGCCACAGGTAACTCCGCTTCTTCGTCTACCGGAAATTCCAATGGGAAATCACATGACATGTCTGCCTCTGATTTTAATTTTCTAACTGAACAATTGAATCTAATGATTGATGCAATGTTCAAAGCCACCACTATGACTGAAGCAGTCCAAGTAGGTGTAAAATTTACAAATCAAATTGTTATTGGATTACGTTTTTCTAATGGATCCAAATAATAATTTAAATATTTTAAATTGGAATGCTCGTTCTCTGAATGGTAAAGAGGACGAGTTGTTTAATTTTCTTACGGTTAATAACGTGCATATAGCAGTTATTACCGAAACGTATTTAAAACCTGGATCTAAACTCAAAAGAGATCCTAACTTTTTTGTTTATCGTAATGATCGACTTGATGGGGCATGTGGGGGAGTTGCAATCATCATTCATAGGCGTATAAAACATCAACTGTTTTCATCATTTGAAACTAAAGTTTTTGAAACTTTAGGTGTTTCTGTTGAAACACAGTTTGGTAAATATACTTTCATAGCTGCCTATTTGCCTTTTCAATGCTCTGGGCAGCAAGTTAATTTGCTCCAAACTGACTTGCGTAAATTGACTCGCAATAAGTCAAAATTTTTTGTCATTGGTGACTTTAATGCAAAACATCGGTCATGGAATAATTCTCAAAGTAATTCCAACGGCAGAATTTTATTTGATGAGTGCTCTTCAGGATATTTCTCAATTCAATACCCTGATAGCCCCACATGTTTTTCCTCTTCTAGAAATCCATCTACGATTGATTTGGTCTTAACCGACTCTAGTCATCTTTGTAGCCAACTGATTACTCATGCTGATTTTGATTCTGATCATGTCCCTGTTACATTTCAAATATCCCAAGAAGCGATTCTCAATCCTATCAGCTCCACTTTCAATTATTTACGAGCCGACTGGAATATATATAAAACGTATGTTGACTCCAATCTTGATGTTAACATTTCTTTAGAAACTAAACTTGATATTGACAATGCTCTTGAAACTTTAACAAATTCCATTGTTGAAGCCCGGAGCATTGCAATTCCAAAATGTGAAGTAAAATTTGAATCCGTGATTATAGACGATGATCTTAAACTCTTGATCCGTCTTAAAAACGTGAGGAGAAGGCAATTTCAACGCACTCGCGATCCTGTTATGAAAATTATATGGCAGGATTTGCAGAAAGAAATCAAGAAACGTTTTGCTCAATTAAGAAACAAAAATTTTGAAAATAAAATTTCTCAATTGGACCCTGGCTCTAAGCCCTTTTGGAAATTATCGAAAATCTTGAAAAAACCTCAGAAGCCAATACCGGCATTGAAAGAGGAAAACAAATTATTACTAACTAATTGCGAAAAAGCTCAAAAACTTGCTATGCAGTTTGAAAGTGCGCACAATTTTAATTTCGGACTTACTAGTCCAATTGAAAATGAAGTTACTCAGGAGTTCGAAAATATTCTCAATCAAGAGAACGTTTTCGAAAATGCCTGGGAGACTGATTTGGAAGAAGTGAGAACTATTATTAAAAAATTCAAAAACATGAAAGCTCCTGGCGATGATGGAATTTTCTACATCCTCATCAAGAAACTTCCAGAAAGTAGCTTATCATTTTTAGTTGATATATTTAACAAATGTTTTCAATTAGCATATTTTCCTGACAAATGGAAAAATGCTAAGGTTGTTCCAATTTTAAAACCAGACAAAAATCCTGCAGAAGCTTCTAGCTATCGTCCAATCAGTTTGCTTTCCTCCATCAGTAAACTTTTTGAAAAGGTTATTTTGAACAGAATGATGGCCCACATCAACGAAAATTCAATTTTTGCCAATGAACAGTTCGGATTCCGCCATGGACATTCGACCACTCATCAACTTTTACGTGTAACAAATTTGATCCGTTCCAACAAATCTGAAGGCTATTCTACTGGTCTTGCTCTTCTAGACATAGAAAAAGCATTCGACAGTGTTTGGCATGAAGGTTTGATTGTAAAATTAAAAAACTTTAATTTTCCAACATACATTGTTAGAATAATTCAAAGTTATCTGTCAAATCGTACACTTCAGGTTAATTATCAGAACTCCAGATCTGAAAGACTTCCTGTAAGAGCTGGTGTTCCTCAAGGTAGCATTTTGGGACCAATATTATACAATATTTTCACATCTGACTTACCTGAGTTACCTCAGGGATGTCAACAATCTTTATTTGCGGATGACACAGGCCTCTCCGCCAAAGGACGAAGCCTGCGTGTCATCTGTAGTCGATTGCAAAAAAGTTTGGATATTTTTTCTTCATACTTACAAAAATGGAAGATTTCTCCTAATGCTTCCAAAACTCAACTAATAATATTCCCACATAAACCAAAAGCTCTTTATTTGAAACCTTCAAGTAGACATGTTGTCACGATGAGAGGGGTTCCAATAAATTGGTCAGATGAAGTTAAGTATCTAGGGCTCATGCTAGATAAGAATTTAACTTTCAAAAATCACATTGAGGGCATTCAAGCCAAATGTAATAAATATGTAAAATGTCTCTATCCCCTTATTAATAGAAAATCAAAACTTTGTCTTAAGAACAAGCTGTTGATATTCAAACAAATTTTCAGGCCAGCCATGTTGTATGCTGTACCAATATGGACTAGCTGTTGTAATACCAGGAAGAAAGCTCTGCAGAGAATTCAAAATAAAATTTTGAAAATGATTCTGAGGCTTCCTCCTTGGTATAGTACCAATGAGTTACATAGAATATCCAATGTTGAAACATTGGAACAAATGTCAAATACAATCATTAATAATTTCAGGCAAAAATCGTTACAATCTTCTATTGCCACGATTAATGCGTTATATGTTTAGGTTAAGTTAGGTTAAGTATATTAAAAACGTTTTTTTTTTCTCTTATAAGCAGGTGAAATCAACTCACCTGTAAAAAAACTGAACTGCTACGGCAAATGAAATGTAATATGTTGTTAACAAAATGTTAATTAAATCTTAAATTTGTTTTACCAAATTAGGATGATAGTGTTGTCAAATAACACAGAGCACCTAGATATAAGAAATGAATGTAATGTTTGGAATAATACTAAAAAAAAAAAAAAAAAAAAAAAAAAAAAAAAAAAAAAAAAAAAAAAAAAAAAAAAAAAAAAAAAAAAAATGGTTGCAACGATTTATTGCAAAATGTGTTTCGTAATGAAGGTCAGGAACTATTTATCTAAGTACCATTGATACACAACTCGATATTGTAAAAAAAGAACTGTTCAAAATTAATAGTTTTGCTTAAAAATTTAAACTTCCTTGTATGCGTAGCAAACATATTGTTCCTATAGTACCGCTACTAAGAGAAACTATTTTTCATGCAACAAAATAATTAATGAGTTAAGAACTTTCTCACATTAATCGAAAGCTTTTGATCCACACTTTAAGGAACAATATAAAAGTTTTGTAAAAATACAGTTTTGATTTACTATATTAGATGGTGACCCCTAGTTTATAGCATTAAGCAAAAGTCCAGGTGGAGTTTATTCTTGATGAATCATATGAAGTTTAGAATAAAATCTAACTAGACTCTTAAATTTAAAATTGTGACTGTTACCACAAAACCTTTATAAGCCTGCACAATTCATAGGAAAGATCCCTCGAAAAATTATTTATTTAAAATAGCATATATTCTTTCGTCAAAAACGATATCCATTTTATCAACAACTATTTCATTACGTAAAACAAAAACATCAGCACCGAAATATAACCAGTGATGTAGTGAGGTCATTGGTTAGAAATATATGAAAAGTAAATTGTTTGAAAATAGATAGTAAATTCTTTATTCTAACAGAACACTGAAAACATGGAAATCCCGGGAAATACGGGAATCCCAGTAATTAGAAAATCATTTCCCGGGAAATCTCCAGGGAAAATTTTCCAGGGATTCAGGAAATCAAATTTTCATTTTCCTGGTAATTCCTGGGATCCTGGGAAATCTAGAAAAACGTGAAAATAAAGCAAATTTGATGCATTTTTTTTTTAATTTCCGTATTTTAAGTACCGTAATCCGGGGTATCATTGATCAGCGGGGAAACATTGATCGGAATGACTCATCTCGTAAAAAGTTCGCATTATCATTTATTGATGGAGCATTTCCAAACCATGAATGGTGCTTCCCTTTCTTATATTCATAAGCTAATAAAAGTGAAGATTTTTGCGAAAATTTCGTTTACCATATACTTAAATTTAGCAACTTTTCGAAAGAATTATTTTAATGGTTAAGGATGACACTACCAAACATTCATGTCTCACATAAGTTCTGTAAACGATATGAGCAAGAAAAATGTGTTTCTTATTTAAAACGGCATCGCCTAAAACGTTTCCGTTGTCAAAACTTTCATAATTATGTTCAATTAGGCAACATTACCGAATTACTGCTAAGAATGTAAATTTCGCTTAGGAAATTGCCTACCTTTAGGCGTATTCCGTGGTTCGAGGTGTTTTTAATTTTAGAATAACTCAAAAAGTAAATGACTTGTAAGCGTTTGGCCTTCATATTTGGCTTCAGGGGCCATGATTTAAGTAAGTAGCGACATTTTCAATATTACCGAACATTGTTTACATAAGTGATCAATGTTACCCCATACCAGCTAAATCAAAAAATTGCCTAACACATTTTTTAAACATTCTTAAATCGTTCAAAAAAAAAAAAAAAAAAACAAAATGAAGTATATAGTCTCGAGCCATAGGTGGCAGTACTTGTTATAAAAATATAAAATTTGAAACATTTGTATTTCTAAACGAAGTATTTAAGAAATATTTAAAAAAAAATGATCAATGTTACCCCGGATTACGGTATTTATGTATTTTACACCCGTAATTTACTGAAAAAAGTGTAAGAAAGCTTAGCTTAGCTTA
Organism: Aedes aegypti; assembly: GCF_002204515.2. Lineage (NCBI taxonomy): Eukaryota > Metazoa > Arthropoda > Insecta > Diptera > Culicidae > Aedes > Aedes aegypti. The sequence goes on from NC_035108.1 coordinate 150,106,091, forward strand.
GACTGACTACACATATCAATGCACAGCGTTATGCCAAATGGCTTTACGCCAAATGAATCGCTCCCATTTTTCATGGCTGAATGGAAAATTTTCAGGTCTTCTAGGAAATGATATATTCGGTTATGACTGTAAAAACGTGATCTATTAAATACTTACTAAATATTTTTGGATATTGTTAATGTGAAATAGCTTGAAATCAAAAGAAAATATTGCACTAAAACTTTGAAGACACAAATCTGGCGAAGGATGCATCGAACAGTGATTTTTATTTTAGCTTTGTGGACTAGTAGAAAGCATAAACCAACAATATTAAGCTTGTTAATTCAATATTTGTTCAGTTAAGTGCTTTTAGAATGCGGACAGTGACATGACATAAGTCGGCCATTGAGACGACCACCTCTAGATTCCGATATGTTTTACTTTGAGCACAGTGGATAATGTAAGTAATCAATTCGCCTAAGAGTACATACCATCATATGAACACTTGTGTAATAATAATAATAATAATAATAATGAAAAAGATAGTCTTTTTATGAAGCAAGAAATAGTAGAGAAAGTAGACCAAAGAAATAATCTACATAGGCAAAAATATTGAGATGTGGATAGTCGCACAGAAATATGTAAAAAGGGTCTAATTTAAAATTTTCTTCTTCACATTCACAAAAAGTAGTATCTTAAATCTTAAAAATACACACATCAGCGAAATATATAGATTGTTCATGGTAACAGATAATAGTCCGTTTGAAATTCAATTTCGTGACATAGACACACCACTTTAGTTTTATTTATATAGAAAGATGGATAGATTTAAAAAGATTATGTTCTCTTGTAAATCTAAAAAAGCAAAATACCAAAACTAAAGAAAACATTCCTTCCTTTATTATTATAATTATTATTATTTTAAGTTTAAATAGGATGACTTCCTTTTTAGTCAAATATATTACCAACATTATTCAATGTGCTAGTTTTCACTGTAAATGAGAAGTATGACGCTTGATATCAAGATATCCTATCTTAGGCAATATCAGCATCAGCCAAACCAAATAGATCATTGTCTAGAAGACCTGACAATTGTCACTCAGCCCTAAAAAATAGCGTATTTAAAAATACACTGTATTAAAAGCTGCATAATTTTAATTTTTAAACATTTTACAGAATATATTTTGTAGTCAAGGAAAGCAGTGCCACGTGTTAGTTACCATGGATTTGATAGCTGTTGAGTTACTCTTTTATATGCAAGCTAAAAATGTTGCTTCAATGTGCCCCTGTAAATGTTAGAGGAAGCCGAAATAGTCAATTTTTCAACATAAAATATAATAAAACTCCGAAAATATAAGAGATACAGTTTTTATTTCTTCCGAAGAAATGCGTATTTTATTGATTCATACAACTTTGTAGAGCATAAGAAAAAACTCAAATATACCCAGAAAAAGATATAATGTTCAGGGGTCATTCACAAAAATGATCTATATCTCTTAAAATTAAATGCATAAAAATGAAAATCTATCTCACTGCTAGGTGGATTCGTCACAAAAATAATACTTTCTTAAAAAGGGCTTCAACATCCCGAACAACTTTTCTGAAGACACCATTCCTCTAAAACCAATTTTAGACCCTCGGAAGCACTGTGCAATGGTTGCTATTCTGTGATTGATCGAGGTCAGTGATGATGCACAAAGAATCAACTAGAAGTTCGGCTGGGATTGTCCATAAACTTATTCAGTTTGCAAAAGGTGGGATTGGGGGAAGGAATGTTAGTGCGTAACCTTTGCTATTTGGAGACCGTGTTTGCCTTTGCATCTCCACAAAGGTTACTGGAAAAGATGTTTGTTTATTCGGACGATCGTTGGGTCACAGGATTCACTTTGATATACGATTAGACCATGATAAACAATTATTTGTGAGATATAAACATGCCTTTGAATGTAATATTTTCAATTGATATGAACAATTTCCAAGTAGAAAAAAATAATGTCGACACTCAAAGAGACGAACCAGTCAAAGTTTGTTGAATAAATATCTAAACGCATCATTCCTACAGCGGTAAGGACGAAAGCATGTGTTATCATATTTTACTCATATGAAAAGTAAAAAAACAACTCGATTGGCTGAACCATCACAGAATACTTTAATGCCGACACTTGCAGTGGCTAACCATTCAAAGTTTGTTGAATAGTGTGAAATTTTTGCAAATCTACCCTCATAGTGTCGAATCATCCAAAGTATTTCTTCAATTACAAAAACAAAGGTAAAAGGAAAGGGTTTTTTTGAAAAATAAAATGTAAAACATGCCTACACTCATAGCGACGAATCATTCATAGTTTGTTGAAAAATCACGAACGATTAAATGTGGTCATACAAATTTTACAGATTTGAAATTAAAGCATGAAACGAGCTCACCAATTGATACTTCATCCTTGGCTGAGCAGCCACAATCCACTTTTAGCTTCATGTAATGTAACAATCCGACAACACAATAAAAAAAACTTGTTTGCTCGGGCTCTTCAACTTGCACTGCCCGGCAAACGTGAAAACCGAAAAAAAGAACTAAAGCCGGCGACGCAAAGAAAAAAACTCATGCTTGCCCGGGCTCTTCAACATGCACTCATTACTGAAAAAAGTGTAAAAAATATACAATTACTCTGTTTTTCTAAGTTATTTATTTACGTTTCTCCAAAAAATCTCGTGACTTTGTTTTGAACAAGAGGATTTAGAACAAAACCATTTTTAAAATTAATTAAAATTTCATGCAATAATATAAAAAGTGAAGCTTCATTCTTGACAAATCATATAAAATTAAAATCATATATGCCAACATTGAATTAATTTTAACAAGCAGTAGAACAATAATCAACTAGAGTCTTACATTCAAATTCTGACAGTTATATTGAACATAATTTGAATGTAAGACTCTAGTTGGTTATTGTTCTAGTGCTTGTTAAAGTTAATTGCATCACTTGAATTGCATATGGTCGGCGTTAAGTCAGAGTGGCCTAAGTGACATTTTTCATATTTTGAGGAAAATGGATTTAAAGTCTAACGCTCTGTAATTTTTGAACTCCTTAAAAATTTGATTCAATATTTCTACACATCTTTGTGTTACTTTTAAAGAATATAATGTGAAGCGGTTATCATGAAAAATCCTAAAACAAACCTCTGATAGAACGATTTTTGATGGACTATGTGTACTTGGACCACTCTGACTGAACAATTTCTAGGAAAATAACAATCACTCAATACTTGCATGGTTAAAATGGGTGCATATCTCTATGAAAAACTGATTATCAAGACCTTTCAACATCAGTATCGTAAATTCTTCAATAATCCATATCGTCAATACCGAAATCAGTGCCAGCTTGAAAATTAAGGCTTTGCAGGGTCAAAGTACTGAAGGCCAAAAATATTCAAATATGTGTTCAGTCAGAGTGGACCAAGTGAAAATCTTGAGTATGGACCAAAATATACTGTTCCAATATGCGGGTTCTAGCACATTCCATACATACACCACAGAACTACCATAAACTTCTATCGAACTCTACAATTGACTAAAAAACTGCAATAATCAATCAGTATATTGCTTTTCAATACTTGGTTCGCTCTGTCTGCACAGAAATTGTTGCAATTTCTGACCACCCATCCAAATATGGTAAATGGCCAAAAATCAAAATCAAATGCATCGAATTGAGAAATATTTTTAAATTTCTATTGATGGATAAGTAGAAGAATCATTCCATGTCGAGAAATCTGACAAATCTCTTGAAATGTTTTTCATTTCCTCGCATTTCTCAGCGCGCTGATCATTTTCGTTGATATGGTAATAAGTACGTGGTCCACTCTGACAGCACCTTTTATCGATTTTTATTGATCATCCAAAGTAAATTTGTTACATATTTCTCGCAGTTTACAGCATAATCAAAATCTGATCAAAGTGAATCGGAGGTAAGGTAATTTCGCATCTAATGAGAGAATAATCCAATTTTTCCAAGTGTCGTACTTGGTCCCCTCTGACTTAACGCCGACCATATAATATCTCTTGAAAAAAAAAAAAAAAAACGAATCGTAGAATACATAGGGTGCCGGTGCCATTAGTGAACTACATAAGCTATAAAAAATCATAACAAAATAACGAAAAGCCTTAACAGAGGTCTTTTGGCGTCAACAGAAAGATTTCAACCTCTACTATATGGGAAAAATATAAAAAGAGTGATAAAACTAATATTTTAACATAAAATCGCTTGAGCCACTATTGGTACACGTGTTCCAGTAGTTGCGCTAGTGCTCCAGTAGTAGACGTTTGGGAATGATACAAGGAATTTTAAACAAAATGGTAAATTTTTACAAAGGTTTAACATTTTTCCCTCGGAACAGCAATTAATATCTTTCGAATGAAGCATAACGATCATCTCTAGGGCTTTTCTTCATTTTTATTCATCCATTTTAAAAACTGTTTCCATCCGTTGATCCACTACTGGAATACGACGGCTACTACTGGTGCAAGGGAGCAAATTTTTTGCATAAACTTAATTATTTATAGGACTTTTTGAAAAACTAAAAAGCTGAAATTTGGCAAATCGACTAATCGATCTATCCACCAAAAATAGCACATGTCGTTTTTATCGAAAAATGTTCGTTTTATTCCATAGTCCAATCTACTGGTACAATACAACAACAAATAAACATTGAACTGTAACTAGTAATCTAGTGAGTGCATTGGATGATGTGACACTTAAAGTAATGATGAAATTGAATTTTCGAACTGGTTTGCGGAATATCTATAAGTAAATAAAAAAACATATTTATAACTACACTATTTAATTAAAACAAGACGTTCTATCCTTTGGAGATACGCATATTTCGACTTCAACTCTAATCGTGTACTACATTTGACTCTGACGAAGTTGAGTCTAGTGCACGACACTAAAAACGGCCTTACAGTTGAGGTCGAAATTAGCGTATCTTTCAAAGAATACAAAGCCTAATGGAATCCAATGATACCTATAGTACTAAACTCGGTTTTCATTTACTTATGAAAAGTAAATTGTGCGATAGTTTTTGTTCGAAAATTGATGATCAATCCTTTAATGAAATAGAGTTTCCCGGAAAATACCGGAATCCCGGGAAACAGAAAACTATTTCCCGGGAAACGGGAATCCTACGGGGATTGGAAACTCTACTTTTTACATCGTTACAACGAAATGAAGAAACAACATTATCTTTTATCGATTTAGTGCACACAGTGCGCTTCTCTTTTTTTTCTCTTTTGACATACCGTCGTCTCTAGCTTAGTTCAATGGAGAAGCTCGGTAGCTTGATCTCTATCAGTCGCCCCAAATGGTCGACCGCAGTAATGAAAGTAAAAGGGATTTACCTCTTAATCCCATACGCAAACTGAACGCAACATCTTCGAAGTAAAACGTAGCCAAGCGTACGAACCGCAGTTGGATTTCCTCGTGGAAATTAATCCAGCAACCGTCGGTGTCCTAACTTGGAATTATCCAAGAGACCGACCACATCGCATCATAAGTCAGCCACGTTCATTTTACGTGGGAATTATAAGCCTTTACGGGGATGAGTCTCCGTTCGGACTCGTTACAGTTTTTTGTTTGCGTTCTTCCTTCTATTCATGTTGGAGGGCCTTCCAGGATTCTGGACTGCAGCTGTTAAAATCGGGCATGGGTGGGCATCGTGGTTGCGGAAGGTGGTGGGGGATGGGAGAACCAGGAGGTCGTAGATTAATGAACATTGGGCAAATGGAGGAAAGGTTGATTGCAGTCATTAAAAAAGGGTGGCGACGTGTTTCGTCGTTGCTCTGCGAGAAAGGAAAACATTGACGTAGCAAATTGGTTTCGGAGCGCAAAGATTAAGCGGTTGGGTTGCAGGAGCAGAAAACGGGTGCAAATTGTGAGCGTTGTTTTTAATCAGCAGAAAAAGTTAAGTGCTTAATAATGATGGACTTTATGGATTTCTATAGGCTCATAAGGCATATGTGGAAAATTGAGGCATTCAGTTTTAAAAATAACAGTAAAAAAATTTAACTGTTCAGAAACTGCAAAACATCAGGTCAATAGTCCGAAGTTTGTTGAGCCGTTGGTACGTTAGGCTGAATTGATTATTAGACCGAACGCATCAATAGGCCTTTAAAGGATAAAAAAATAGGAGTTAAAAATCGAAGCCATTAAAGATGCTACCGAATGCATTGTCGGATACGTGAAACGGAGTTCAAGAAACGATGCGTTCGACGAGGAGTGCCAGGAGGTTTTGGAGGATGAGATAAGAATGCAGCGCGGCTGCAATGCTGCAGCATGGTCCACGGCAAAACGTGGAACGATACAGACTGAAGCGGATTCCGGGACAAAAAGCACCGTCTGGAAATGTTGGAACGCCAAGATATGGAGTTGCTGCACCGTTCTCAATATACGAGTGCAGGGATAAGGATGCGAGCATATTGAGGGACGGACGCAAGGTGATCGAAAGGTGGACGCAGCACTGCGATGAACACCTGAAAGGCGCAGAAAACACAAGCACAGAAGGTCAGGACAGCCAGGTGCACCAGAACCTGGAGAGCGTTGGTCGCAACCGATGATGGAGAGAGGCGGATATGAACCGAGTGAATTGGCGAAATATTGTTGTCAAAGTTTTATCAAGTAAATTGATGTATAACCAAATAAATAAATAATAATTTTATCTAGCTATCTCAGCGTGGAAGTAATAATTACTTGAATTTTAATATTTGGAAAAAGATGTAAAAATGAAAATAGTCCAAATTATAATCTGAAGTGTCTCAGCAAACTTTGAGAATATTGATATAGGTATAATTTTAGTGATATAATTTTGAATAGAAGTATAGTATCGAGAAAAGAGATTGAACAAAAATCAATTGGGTATATATACTACTACCAATAGTTTCTAAATTGAATTCCGTATTAAAGAGCAGATGCAAATGATCCCCTAAAAAGCCAAAACCTTTCTCCCTTGATGGCGACCAATTGGTTTCTTCCTATGAAAAGAGCTTATCAATATTCAAGTCGGCATGCTTTTTGCTTTTCCTCATCTGCCAACATTCTTATCCCACAATAGTCGCCGGTTCGACTCAGCAAAACTCGGTGTGAATGAATGGAAGGTAGGTGGACCTGCCTTCATCATAATTGAATGACAGGCACTACAAGCGGAAGAAAATCAATAACCCCACCCTACACATACACGGAGTTGGATGTATAACGTGCATACCTCCGGTGAAGTGAACCGCCTTTCCGATTTGGCTCCCGGTGGGAAATCCTTCACGTGAGGCGCCTGCACTAAATGCCTGTCACTAATTGCTATCCCACATTCTGGGGAAATTTCCTGAACCATCTGTTATGGGTAGTTTAGTAGCTGTCAGAGCCAGAAATTCCTCTCGGTGGTTTGCTCTGGGACTTTACGGGTAACTAACATAATGAAGCAATGATGAACTAGTTGGGCGTTGACCCAAAGTGGTGGATTGGTTATTTCGTTTCATAAGTTTCCGGGGAAAAGAAGGGGCTACAGTATTTATGTTACCCCTATTACACTCCGAAAAAAATCATGTGATTTTACGTCTTTTGGATGCACATAAAAGAAGCGAGCCAAATGACGTGAATTTGTGTCACATTTTAAATACGATGGTGTCTGATTCGGGAAATGTCAATCATAGTGGAATCGTTTTCATGTCCTTGATCATGTAAAATTACATTTTTCGTTCAATACATCTTTCAGACCATATTTTTACGTCATTTCATCACTTACATCATGTGTCATTCAGTCATAATGTGCATTATGTCCGCAGTGATTTTCTTTATTTTTAAGAGTGTAGATCATCGCCAGTGGTCCGTTTGATTCATGTTGCGGACGGTTAAGCACTCAGTAAAGTGCAACTAGCATTAGCATTAGCATTAAAGGATTAGCACGAATTTGTAGGTGATACAATCAATGATGAGTCCTACAAATAATCAATCAAAGTTTTTTGGAGAGATCTGGAAAATATCTTCACTGGAAACCGAAAGTTTTTCCATCACGATTCTGAGAAACATTCGTTAAGGTTCTTTCCAGAAACTCATAGAGTGCGGTTTAATGGTTTAATGGTTTAATTTTGTAGTTACGGCCATGGTTTTTATATAAACTGCATCACCACCAAATGCGACCAATCACTGCGACGATAATAAGCCCAACACAGTGCCTCCACTGAAATTCAATTTTTGCGTTTGGAGAACATCTACGATGATGACAGCAATCATACAAGCTTTCTCATTTGATATTTCTTTGAGTTCCAAAAATATGAACTACGGCAATGAGAGAATGCCATGCGATGCATCAGAATATTGCACAAAGATAAGAAAGAGTTTTATGTGCCCATGATTGCTACCATCTGTGCTGAAACTAATTATCAAAGTTTCGAAGATCTCTTTCATTCTGACAGCGATAGAATTTTGTGAAAATACAACAAAAATGATAGCTTGTTCTTTGGTACGAGCCCAAAAGATTCTATTGACAACATCAGAATCGGCAAACATCGGCTGAACCGGTTTCTGGACCACAAAACTCAACATAGATTCTGGGATAGATATCATTTGATCATTTTTGCTGTTTTTTTTTAATTAGGCGGTTTCTAGACGACATGATGATTATTGATAGATTGGTGTTACTCCTTAATTTATTAATGCTGTCTGAGAGTGACATTGATGCAAACATTGAGTTGAAATCAGGAAAGTTTAATCGTCAAGTCTAATACTTCCCCTCGTGTCTACTCTCCGTTTGACCTAGCTAGCAAATAGCATGTTTTGTGCTCGTCAAGTGATTTGTTCGAATCCAAATTGTAAAAAATAATATATTTTTTGTGCGGAGCGATTAAACATGACCGACCCGACTTAAACTTGGTGAAAATATTGTGGAAAATTAGGGAAAGGGGCGATAAAACACCTTAAGGATATCATCTTATTTCTTATAGAAAAACGACTAATTTCTGTAGTTCTATTGCACAACATCAAAAGTAGGGATGTTATCTAAAGGGCGACACAAATTTTGACTGAAATAGCTAAATTTTCACATATTTTTATTGCTTGCAAAAAACGGTGCAAATGTTCATTTTATCTGCACTATGTGGGTAAAATGTACAACATGTACAAAACAAATATTTTTGAAAATTTTCATTGCATTTCCAAAAATAGGATTGTAACCCATTCAAAAAGAAATTCAAAGGTATCAGATTTGACTTCATATCACAACCACATTCACCTCACTGAGAAACCTCAAGACATCAGAGCGAAACGTTACGTCAGTTCTAATTTTCAAACGTGATTTTCTAAATTTTTAGTTTTCGTTGATATTTTCTGTTCAATTGACCTCCGTATGAACCCGAACACTCCGATTTCTGCTCTTAATTGTCCTTGCGTGATAATTTTTTTTTTAATTTATTTTTTTTTCTCGATAAACATGGTGTTTATTCTATCACCCCCGTTCATTTTACCACCACTTCCCCTATTGACAATGAAAGTATTGTCAATGTTATGGTCGTTTAGAGGCCGCTCTAGAATAGATTTTTGTAATTCAATATGTCTTTGACATTCCATGGTGTTCGCCAAGAAGGAAAAAGCAGGACAAAACCTGAAATATGGAAAATAAATTCCTTCAAAAGAATCTCAAAATAAGGACGGATGTCCCATCTGCAAACAGACGAAATTGATGTGACCTCTCAAAGCCGAAAATTGTCCTGGACACGTCCTTGCGAAAGCTGAGGAATCGGATAATTGATTGGACACCTACTTACATTCATATGAAATGGTTCTGGTCATTTGACCGAACGCCATTTGGCCGAAAACGTCATTTGGCCGAATACCATTTGGTTGAATGCTGTTTGGCCGAATTGAAAACAATAGTGAACTATAGTTAGCATGCATTTGTAATGAAGCGGAATATCAAAGAACAGTTTATTCTCAAATAAGGATAAATCAGCATTGATATACAGCTTATTAGAATTAGTTCAAAAAACAGTCGATGCAGAAAGAAGAACATCCTAAATGTAAGCAATTATTCACTTCTTTGTTAGTGGTAATAGCTGCCAGCAGAGGTTTTCGCATTGCATTTGTAGTCAGTTAACTAAAACGGTTTACGACATATTTTTTCTTCTGTAGCACCGGTTTCAATGCTTCGAATCGCACTGTGCAAATTAATTCAGTGTTAGCATTTTCTTTCAACGGAGAAACAGTGAGTCGAGTTGTTAGATTTATTGATAGCAACCCGCGGCGCAGAGTTAATCTTGGAGGAGAATAATATCTCACTTAAGTTAACCTTTGTTCTAAAAATATATGTTTTTAGTAAGACATGAGCGTATTATGACCCATAATTCCAACAAAATATGGAAAATATTCAAATATGAAAAACAGCCTATGACCAAAAGAAGAAAAAATCTCTTTAAAAGTTTAAGTAAGTGTAAGGCAAATATTTAGTATATCAGTATAACTACAAAGAACTTACAATGGTTTAAAGAAGGTAAAATTCTCAATTCAAAAATAAGCCTAAAACAATTAGGCAACAGCCAATAGTTATGAAAACAAATTTAATCAAAAGAATAGCATATGTTCTAAAGAAGGAACAATTTCAGATGAAAATCACTTGTAACCCCAGCACACAGTACACCTAGAAACGAATCAACCATCAGCTTATAGTGTTATTAACGGATCTGTTAAATTATTCTCTTGGAGCACTAATGTAGTTCCAAACATGACATTCACCACCAACATGAGTTTTGTCACTTCACGTTTCAGTCAGGTTTATAGATCTGCTATCTGTTTTCAAATGTTTTGCCAACAATATCTATATTATCCACGGAGCAAATAAGTTGACTGAATCTAGTGGAAATCATACTTCGAATCACTGCATGACACCTTCTAGCGCGATGTTGAACAGCAAGCACGAATAGAGGGTCTTATTTCCCAGTCTTGAAAAAATCCCGGGACTCGGCATTTTATTTTTCAACATCCCGGGAAATTCCGGAATCCCGTAATGAAACCAGTTTATTCTAGAATGACTAAAAAACGATCGGAGCAGATTTTGAAGCAAATATAGTTTTATTGAGTAGTTTTACCTTCATCGAATCTATTTTTAAAGTATAGTTGATGTGTAATTACCAAAAAACACAATGCAATCTTACATTTCATTTATCAATATTTCACCTATTTACCTGTATTTGTCGTCAATGATAAATTTTTATAGACAATTTAACAAAAATCAATCGTGTTGCGTAAAGAATAGGCAATACAAATCAGTTTCAAATTTTACCGAAAAAGCTATCAAAATCGATCCCCAATGTAACTTTTTTACAGTCGTTGTCCAGTATAAACTTTTCATGCCTCTTGAAGGGATGGCACGGCATGTCGCAGGCATGTTAGATCAGGATAAGTGTAAACTATACCGGGGTAAGTTAAAACGGCTGCGAGACGATAAAATGGCAATATTTCAATACATATGATTAAAAATTTAACCACCAAAACATTAGGTTGACAATGGAGACACATTTCATGCGTAGAAAAACCTGGATGTTAATTAATACATTTAAAAGTTTGAATTCAATCCTGTCGAGACATTGTTTAGCAAACAAATAAGAAAGTTCACTACAAATTGCAAAATTAATTAAGTTATGTGTCAATTTGAAATGCAAACGCGATTCAAAATTGAATGGAAATTAACGCTACGTGTGTACCGTAATCCGGGGTAACATTGATCATTTTTCTGAATGTTTCTTCAATATTTCGTTTTAAAATGCAAATGTTGCAGGTTTAAAATTTTTAAAACAAGTACTGCCACCCATAGCTCGAGACTATATACTGTATTTTGTTTATTGAAAGATTTAAGCATGTTAAAAAAAATGTTTTAGGCGATTTTTTGATTTAGTTGATATGGGGTAACATTGATCACTTATATGAACAACGTTTGGTAATACTGAAAATGTCGTTACTTACTCAAACCATGGCCCTGAAGCCGATTATGATGTCGAAACGCTTACATCTCATTTAGTTTTTGAGTTATTTTAAAATTAAAAACACCTCGAACAGCGGAATACGCCTAAAGGTAGGTAAGGGAATTCTACATTCTTAACCCACCGTAGGTCGCCCTAGTGTACTGAGTACACGCACTTTGCGAAAAGTCGAAAAACACGTTGAAAATCCCTTCAAATTGATCCGAGTGTTGGTCCTATTCCAAGATCTACTCTTCTTCTTGCTTGTAGAGAAGAAATTTTTCGAAAAAATCAACGAAAAGTATTCGAAAACATTGTGTATTTAACCTAAGTTTTTGGGCGTGTACTCGGTACACCAGTGCGACCGCTCGTGTAACTTTTTTTTACCGGGCCCGTCACACGAGCGGTCGCATCGTGTACTGAGTACACGCGGAGCAATTTTGATTGTACATCCAAAGCTAGGCAAGATAGAATATGGATGTCTTGGACAAATTTCTTCAGTCCAACGGTACCAATTGGTCATTGGACAGAAAACACTTTGGAAATATCCTCATCTTCCTGTGGCCATCGGATTGTGCCCCGGGGGAACCGATGTAGTGGTCATTTCGCAATGCAACATCTCGTACACAAATATCTCAGGATCTAGATTTTTTAGCAAGATGGTGTCTTCGGTAAAGTTGTTCAGTAGGTCAAGGGCTAACATGTGATAGGCTGCTTGTTTCGAAATTCTGACACCAGATGGTGCTAGTGAGCATTTAAGTTTTCAAACACCGATATCTCAATATCCTGATTACCTAGAAAGATAATGTCTTCGACAAAGTTGTTTAGTAGGTCAAGGACTAACATATGATAAGCTACCTAACAAGAAAAACTGCCACAAGATGGCGCTAGTGAGCATGCAATATTTTAATCACGGATATCTCAGGATCCCGATTTTTTAGAAAGATGGTGTTTTCAGCAAAGTTGTTCAATAGTTCAAGGGCTACCATGTGATGATCTTCTTGATTCGGAATTTTTTCAATAGATGGCGCTAGTGAGCATGATATTTTGCGAACACAGATATCTCAGGATCCACGTTACCTATAAAGTTGACGTCTTCGACAAAAGTGTTGAATAGGTCAAGGTCTAGCATGTAATAAGCCACCCAAATTGAAATTCTACCAACAGATGGCGTATTTTGATCGCGAATATCTCAATTAAGTCAAGTACAAACTTGTGATGGGCCATACTTGTTTGGGAATTCTTCCACTAGATGGTGCCACTGAGTATGCTAAATTTTCAACCTAAATATCTGGGATCGTGATTGCTTAATCATGAAAATGACGTCTTCAACTAAGTTGTTTATTCTGTCCAAAACTGAAGCATGTTCAACATGTAATAAACCGTTTGATTCGAAAACGGTACTCTTCAGCATGAAAATCGCATCAGAATATACTTCAGAATTTCAAGGACAGTCAAATTTCCAGTCGATACTCGAAAGATCATCGACTCATGGAACAGATATTCTTTAGAAAGCTGATAAAAGGGAGCATTATAGTAATTATTATTTTTTTGTTTTAAGTATGGTTTCATGAGTCGATATCGAACTATGGAACATCGACTAATACAGGTTTGACTATATTTAAAAATATGACGATCAAAATCCTGCAGTTGGTCGCATATATACGAATCGGTCGTTAAAAAAATGATCGATGGACACTAGACTGATGCAAATTTTGAAGTTTTTGCTCCCCTATGCTTAAACGACGACAATTATGATGAAGATCATTCTCCCAAAATTTGGAGTGGTTTGAAAGAAAATTGATTGTGCACAAGCCATTTGAAGTTTCTATGGAATTAACTATGGAAAAGGCGAACCTTTTGTGTTCAGTCCTCTAACTGCTCGTAATAATAATCTATGGCAAAGTGAACATACTCTTCTCATGTGAAATCTTCCCAACTACAACTTTGCCGAAGACCACATTTTGATTAGACGTAAGGATAATTTGATATCATTGATAACAACAACTCTAAATCATATTGAGATGATCATTCAATTAATTTCAGAACAACACTGCTTTTTTGCTGTAGAACAAAGTAGCCTGGATTACTTTGATCTATTCTACCCACCAGGAGCACCACTGTTGCCTGCTGAGCAGTTGGTTAATCATGCTGCATGCAAACCCAGTTTATGATTATGAAAAGCAATTTATCCTGACGTCCAATCAAAATGTGGTCTTCAGCAAAGTTGTAGCTGGGAGGATTACGCATGAGAAGAGTTCGTTCACTTTTTGATAAAATATTATGACGAAGAGATAGAGGGCTGAACACAAAAGGTTGGCGTTTTCCATAGTAATCTCCATACAAACTTCAAATGGCGTGTGCACAGTCAAATTTCTTCCGAATCATTTCAAACTTTGGCAGGGTGGTATTTATCATAAACCGTTTAAGCATAGGGGAGCCGAAATTTCAAAATTTGCATCACTCTAATGGACACCTATGAGAATGTGACGCTTTTTTGTCTGTGCTGAAATCAAAGAACTGTCAATGGTGTTTACAATTGAGCAATAGGCTTTTTCACGAGACGTCTCAAATCAGCTGATTCGGAAGGTCTGTGACAGTTCTTCTATGCAAATGCCGAACGTGTCGGTAGTTCTGAAAGGTAAACAATTATACAAAATAATGATCAAATATTATGAAGGCGTAATAGGTTTTCTAGAAAACATCTATTCTGTGAACTCGACTGAATTTTCTGATAAAATTGTCAATAGCATACTGCAGTAAACGTAGTATTTTTCTGCTTTCAAACAGTATATTTTAAGCACATTGATTGGTTTAAATAATGCGAATAATAGCCTTAAAACTGGTGCTAGACTTAGTACACGTGGCTTTTCATTTCTACTTCCATTTGAAATGAGCCTAATGAGCCTATGCATGCTATAAAAAGTTTGACTTTTTCTGTGCGCGCTGTTTTCGAGTTGCCCGTGAGAGAGAGCGAGAAAGCTCCAATATACGGCGCACAGTAAAAGTTAAAAGAACAAAAGAACTTATGGCACGTACAGAGGCTCATGAGCGGCAGAAAGCTGTTACACAAAAACAAAGATGGATGTGTGTTAGTGCAAAGTGATATGAGAAACTCGGTTTCTCATGGCGACTCACGGGATGGCACGCACACTACAACATTGTTCGAATCACCTCGAATGGGATAGTCATTGCCTGTGTTGTTTACAAATCCATTCAAATTGCTCTTTGTGCTAGTATTACCATATTATGATTATAGTGGCCATCAAGAGTAGTACCAGATGAACAAAGAAGAAAATTTTATTAAGCAAAATTAATACGGCAGACTTTGGTGGGCTGGTTACTTAGTGTGAAAGTCGGAAAATAAGCTGTTAATTAATAATATTCACCATAGAATGTTTCACGTTTATCGAACGTAACATCAATAGTATATTGAAATTTATTTCTTTGATTTCATTCTATTGAACAAAGCTTACTGGTTTACGCCATGTAAAAACATACTTCAGCCACTCTGGTAAGTTAAGTCAGTAGTAAATATTTGTAATTATAACAATGGTAACAGTTGTATAATAGTTGAGAACAGTTTGGCTGATTTTTTGAGCGTTGTTGTAGGTTTTTTCAATGTTATTGAAAAATTTTAATATGGATTATATTGAATTTTTAAGTCAAAAACTTCAAATCGAGATTTCTCGAGATTCCTCCTAAGGATTTTTTTAAAAATTGGCCCAGAGGTGCAGAATGACCTCAGGAATCGAGCCCTGTGCTCAGATTTGATGGACATTTTTTTTGCATAATAACGGTCTGTCGGAGCACCGTGAGTGGGTATCACGCCCAATAGTATGGGTGCCCTAGTGTAGATGTAGTTGTGAACCTTAGAGGAAAACAATATGCACTCTGTCTCGAAAAACACCCAGAATCTGGGTGTAAATGTTTCAAATTGGGTAATATTTCCATATGCATTTTGATGAGTCTGGAAAGCGTGTGCAAGTTTCTTTGAGGAAAACAAAAACAAACTGTATATGACGAGCGTATGCTAGTCTACGTGTGTTCAAATGTCACTAAGCTCTATACTAGCACAAAGAGCACTTTGAATTTATTTGTAAACAACCAGTAAGTGAAATTATCGGTCACGGCGATAATCATAAGCCTATCTCTCAAGCTGATTTTTCGGAGGAAAAAGTCGTGCCATAATATCAAACCCGACCAGTACTGCGAGAGTGTGCTCTCACGAGATGTGCAGCAACGAATTTAGATTATCACCAGCAACGAGAAGTTTGCGTCCTACTTTTCTACTAAATATAAAAAAAATATTGTTCAACTTGAATCTAGAGTTTGAAGTAGAATGAACCCTATATGTTTTATTTTATTTTGTACTTATCTATTAATTTACTTGCAACGAAATGTTTTAACATTTGACAAAACGTGTATTGATGAGCCCAAATGATCAATAGCGTAAGATGTTCTGAAAATTAAATGCTCACTGGCGCAGGGTTACATAATTCAAAATATAATTGCCAATAACATGTGAGCACTTTCTTTACCTAATAAATTTGATGAAGACGTCAAGTTTTAAAATAATCGGGAACTTGAGATTCTGTATTTGAAAAAAAAAATTAAACCAGGAGCTCTTTCTCTAGCCTGATGGAAGTATTTGAAATCTAGCAGCCCATTGCATTTTTAATTGAATGTGGAAGAATTTTGAGTAGGTATATTTTACACTTAATACGTTGGTCCATGACATACAGAACAACTTCATCAAAGACAGCATCTTTGTAATCTAATTTTATTTTTCTAACCAGGATCCTGAAATAATTCAATTCGAAAATTTCGTTTTGTGGCAGAATTCCGAATCAAACTGCATATCACATGTTTAGTCCTTGATCTACTAAAAAATCTTTGCTGAAAACACCATCTTGCTAAAATATCATTATCTTAAGATATTGGCGATCAAAATACAGCATGATCACTAGTGCCATATGGTGGTAGAATTTCAAGTTGGGTGGCATATTACATACTAGACCTTGACCAATTCAACACTTTTGTCGAAGACGTCAACTTTATAGGTAACCTGGATCCTGAGATATCTGTGTTTGCAAAATAGCATGCTCACTAGCGTCATCTATTGAAAGAATTCCAAATCAAGAAGATCATCACATGGTAGCCCTTGAACTACTGAACAACTTTGCTAAAAACACCATCTTTCTAAAAAATCGGGATCCTGAGATATCCGTGATTAAAATATTGCATGCTCACTAGCGCCATCTTGTGGCAGTTTTTCTTGTTAGTTAGCTTATCATATGTTAGTCCTTGACCTACTAAACAACTTTGTCGAAGACATCATCTTTCTAGGTAATCAGGATATTGAGATATCGGTGTTTGCAAAATTAAATGCTCACTAGCACCATCTGATGGCAGAATTTCGAAACAAGCAGCCTATCACATGTTAGCCCTTGACCTACTGAACAACTTTGCCGAAAACACCATCTTGCTATAAAATCTAGATCCTGAGATATTTGTGTACGAGATGTTGCATTGCGAAATGTCCACTACATCGGTCCCCCCGGGGCACAATACGATGGCCACAGGAAGATGAGGATGTTTCCAAAGTGTTTTCTGTCCACTGACCAATTGGTACCGTTGGACTGAAGAAATTTGTCGAAGACATCCATATTCTATCTTGCCTAGCTTTGGATGTACAATCAAAATTGCTCCGCGTGTACTCAGTACACGATGCGACCGCTGGTGTAATTTTTTTTGAGCGACTGACGGAAGGTTAACAGTAATTCGGTAATGGTGCCTAATTGAGCATACTTATAAAAGTTTTGACAACGGAATCGTTTTCAGCGATGTCATTTTTAGTAAGAATCACATTTTGCTTGCTTATATCGTTTGCAGAACTTATGTGAGACATGAATCTTCGGTAGTGTCATCCTTAACATTTAAAACCATTATTTCGAAAAGTTGACAGATTTACGCATAAAGTAAACACAAATTTCACAAAAGTATCAACTTTTATTAGCTCATGAATATAAGATAGAGAAACACCATTCATGATATGGAAATGTTTCATCAATAAATGATAATACGAACTTTTGATGAGGTGAGTCATTCCGATCAATGTTACCCCGGTGATCAATGATACCCCGGATTACGGTACCAGAAAAAGTATGCAAGTTCAAGCACAAAAGCCTATATAACCTCAATAAAAACCTTATTTAGAGAGCTAAAACCAATAACGAAAAAACATCTATGCACTAGCAGTCATCAAAACAGCATACCGCTTGTTTTGTATTTTCAAGTTCAATACACAATTTCGGGAAATCCCGGGATTTTCGAAAATATCCCGGGATTCGGGATTTTTCAAATTCTGGAATTTCTCGGGATTTTTATCCCGGGATTCCCGGTGTTGGGAATTGACCGCTTCACGATCTTAGGTTAACAAAAGTATAAACACAAATAAACGATCTCGTCTCAGAGTATAACATAAACACTCGCGACATTGGCACTCTATGAATAACATATCTACCAGCTAGCCCAAACTTGGTAATGTGATCTAGTAGGCGATGATTATGCTGTTTTTAGTTTCCCTCACTTTTTGCGCTTTTTTAAGAAAATATGCATGTTATTTTTGCTTCGCGGTACCTTATGTATATATTCTCAAAATACAAAACATTGCATACAATACCAAGATAGCTTCAATTTTCTATGAGTTATTACAGGTCGGATTAGATTATCCGGAGTATCGATCCGAATAATCGAATCACTAAAGAAAAAAATAGAACTGCGATAAAAGAACCTAAATATTATCTTGTTTTTCGTTGTTTTATGTATATGATGCAGTGGCGCAGCCAGAAATTATTTTTAGGAGCATTGAGGGTCTTGAGAAGAAAAAACAAATTTGACCAGCGTACACAAAAAACTTTTTGCAATTTCTCATCGTAATAGGCTGTTTTTCATCACGCCAATCTGTCATGAAACGGCCTACTTTCCTGTACTGAAGTAAGCAGTGCGGGAATAGTCATTACCTAACTGAAACCAGTGCTGTAATGATTCATTACGTAACGCTTCCTCATTACGCAACTGTTTTGAGTTGCGTAATGAATTAAGGTACCGCGGGGCAAGTGAGAATACGGGGTAAGTGGGGCGTTTCGTCATAGCTCAACTAGGGAAAGTTTTTCATGGGGGTATTCTTCTAGAAAGTTGAAGATACAATGACAAGGAATGTATTTAGTACTAAACATATTGTTATTTTTATTACCATGTGGTTCATGTAACAGTTGTCAGTTCAGCGCCATTTTCAACTTGCATGACAAATTGTAACACGTTCCACGTCTTGCATTGACTCGCAAAAAATAAATGTGTTTTAAATCGAATTTCCATCAGTATGCTATAATTTTGAGTATTATTACAAGCTGCTAACGATAAACCAGTATTTTGTTTTCATTTCATATGAAATTTTCGATGGTCTATCTTACCCCAGAATATATTTGTACCTGGGGTAAGTTGGACCTATCAAAACAAAAACCAGAATCAAAACTTTTCGTACACGTTTCATACATTCTCCTAGAGAGTAGCACTAAAACATTCAAACAAATGATTTTTATCAAAAAAGATCAACCTCAAATTTCGTAATTGCATAGGAGGGAGTAGAAAAGTGTTATTATTCTTTATTTTTAAATTTATTTTTTATTTTTGAAATACGACTTCAAAATTGAACAAACACACAGCTGAAATTTGAAATGCATCATGTGAACGATTACTTTTCTATTTTATTTGAACTTTACTTGGTATTTCTACCAAATTAAATAGAGAGAGAAAACAATTCCACCCCATAAGGTGGTTTTCTGCCATGCATATAAATAATAACAAAACATATTTATAATTTCGTCAATTATTGATTGTTTATGTTCTACATTTTAATTAACAACTTATAAATGATATATTTTGAACATGTTTAATACCTCTTTACGCTTTTATTGAGGAATTTTCAGTTAATATTAAATGTGAGGTGACATACTATTAAATAAAGGGTTTCTTCCTAAAACGTAACGTATTTTATGGTTGATCCCGTATGTACATCAAATATGTACTTAAAATTAAAAATCTATGAATTATCAATCCTATTATTGTAATGGTTGACTTACTGATGTGGATTGACGCATGAAACTGGATGTGTCCAACTTGCCTCGCTTAGCGAGGCAAGTGGGACCATTGGCTCATTCTAAATCTTTCTTCCAAGGTTTTCACAATTTCGAAATTATTCGATTAGTTTCATGCACATACCAGCAAATATGTTGCCAAAACGTGATTGTGTTGTTGGATTTGAAAAATATTGACATTTGAAAATTTGATTGAACAATTTGTTTGAACTATCGTTTTTTTCGTTCCCACTTGCCCCGCGGTACCTTATAACACAACAATTTCTCAGAAATTGTAAAATAATGGTGAATGCACTCCGATATAATTTCTGATACCCTCAAGTGGTCTTCTACGAAATTGCAAAAAATGTTGTACGTAACTCGTTGCAGAACTCGATTTTTACAGCACTCGTCGTAATTATCCTACTCGGCAAGCCTCTTAGGATAAATTCACGACTCGTGCTGTAAAAATCATTTTTCTGCAACTTGTTCCGTAGACTACTATTTTCAAACTCCTTTTTTCCTACCTACTTCCAAAACTGATAAACCTTATCATCATTCTGGAAATTGGTGGGTAATGCTTCATTGCTCAACTCCAATCAGTTGCGTAATAAAAAAATCGTTGTGTAATAGTCATTACGCAACTGATTGCAGTTGCGTGATGACTATGACGACACTGCATAATTTAGTCTGGAAAGTATGCCGTTTCATGACTGATTGACGTGATGAAAAACGGCCTATTACGATGGAAATTTGCAAAAAAATTTTGTTGTGTAAAACTTACCAATTTTGCACTAAAAAATCTCGAAAAGTTGCAAAAATATGTATAGTTTGTTAATATCTCTGAACTACGTGTACTCTGGTTGACTGTTGCGCAAAAAGTGAGAGAAACTAAAAACAAAATCATCGCCTACTAGATCACACCCGGGACAAGACCCTCTAAGCCCGAAAGTCCATCACCCTGTCGAACTGGAGTGTTCGCCCGATATCTCCACACAATTTTGTACTCCGTCCTTCGTAGTTCTTAGTAGCCTTTAGAGTTTCCCAGGGAAGCTGTTCTTGTCTTTGATTTTAAATACCTTGTTGCGGCTGGTGATGCGTTGGGACTTGATAATTGCGGCATCAACCGTTGATGAAATCCGCCTGTTAACTTCCCACGAACTCTTTTGATAGTGATAGGCAGTACGTGCGATACGTACGAGATACGTGCGGTTATGTAGGTTATACCGATGCGAGCGTCGGCACTGAACATTGTTGCTGACGGAGAGTTTTGGACGCAGTTGCACTATAATCACAAAGTATGCACCACGATAGGTTTTCGATGTCGATTATGTCGGACCATCGTCGTCCATCGACCACAACGTGGTCGTTTTGCGATTCAGTCTTCTGTGGTGATCTCCAGGTGTACAGATACGGGAAACTGTGCAGGAAAAAGGAGCTAAGAATGGCCATTTTCTTGAAGGCGTCGAAATCTATCACACGTAAACCGTTCTCGTCCGTCAGCATGACTTTCCAATAGTCGGGATGAACTCCTCCTCCTGGCCAACCTGAGCGTTTAAATTTCATATAATGATTATGCCGTCGTAAGGTTGACTTGTAGGACCTGACACCAACGCCTAGATTTCAGGAGAATCATAGTGCACAGTTTACCTTAGAGCTTTTCGCAGGCCCTGGGACGCGGACGAAAATCAGCCGCCTTTTGCTTGGATAACTGACGCTGTTGTGAGTCGTTTCTAGTATGGAGTACTGGCACTCCAGGTTTGCAGAAGCAAATAATCCCCTCCCCGCCCCTAGCAGACGACCAAAGCTCTCACCGGAATTGGTTTCCTGATCTTCCCTAAGGTTGCTCGTGCCACGGCTTGTCGCCAGAACTGCGCGGAGGTAGTGATGGGAGTTGCTAGGCATGATGCTAAAGATCATTCGAATTGGTCTATTTTATAACTTTAGGTACATGAATTACCAACGTACCAGAATTTACCAACCCTGCTTGAGAACAATATGTGATTAAAGTGCAGGTGCGTCGAAGCCAAACCTCAAATTTTCTTGAGCACAAATCTGAAGACCAGACAACCGCTTACGTACAATTTGATTGATTGGTCACTCGCTGGTGGTTACCAATCGATCAAATTGTACGTGAACGGTTGACTGGTTCTTCAGATTTGTGCTCAAGAAATTTTCAGGTTTTGCTTCGATGCATATTCACCTTAAGGTGAAATATCTCGGAATCCAAAGATGGCCGGCACAATGGCCGACTTATGCTCCTACTCATGATTTCAAAGGCACGAAACTGAAGAAATAGTTGGCAAGCGTTTCTAATCTTCTTATTTTAAGCTTTCTGCTAGTGCACAAATGCAAAATAAAAAGTGCACTGTTGTTGGATGCTTTCTTCGCGAGATTTGTGCCTTTGAAGATTTAATGCAATTTTAGAAGTTAATTCCAAACTGTTTCACCTTAAGGATGTGGAAAAATCCATATATCCTGATTTACTTTCGAAGGAGTTTATGATCAAATTGTAACCCATAAAATCTCATTAAACCAAAGAAACGTGTACGATATTATATTACCATGTATCCATTTTGGACTGCCGAAATGACCAATCTATTGTAGGATCCTGACAATGCTGTACCGCTCGTACCCCAAAAAACAAATCAACAATTCATCCGAATCTCCATTACCCACACCGCACCACAAAAGTAATCGAGCGTGCTATATGGGGGACGAAGCACAACATGACCTGTGAGTAATTTTCGTGAAAATACCAAATTTCACCCGTTTGGCTCTATCCGGGGAGCAATCCATCCCCTGCTGTGCTGAGTGTTCCGCCATGACGACCTCGAGAAGACAAAACAAACAAACAGCCGAATAACGATAACAAACATCTAGTTTGATGACGAACCGGCGCGACAACGACTACAGCATCAGCCATCTAGCTATACATAGCGCAAGGCAGCATCCCCCCTTCCCCCCATCAGCCGTAGAGTATAATGTTCAACTGGGTATCGGATGTCTCTAGCAGCAAAGTGCCATAACCTAGGAAGGAGACACGGAGAGGGCGTAACACCCTGGCCGTTGACGGGTGAAAATATATACGTATCCCGTAGTCATCATTACGATAGGAGGGTGTCAAGAATCGTACCACCACTGGGAGGAAAGCCGTTTTCCATATCACCAAATCTTAATTGAGTGGGTCTGGGTCCTGGCGTGATTCGGATCCTTCTCCGATGGTATGGATTCGACACACCGGCCGCCCTCGCACAATACGTATGCATCCATAGATTGAGGTCACAGAGAGCACAAAAGCAGTTTTCCATGCGGTGCCATCGTCATCATCGCCACTCACCACATTTCGCTACAATTTAGTTTTCCCGTCCTCGTCGTCATCGGCATCAACGCTTTTGGTGTTGAAGGGGGGGATGTGTGCTCGTGTCACGGTGCTGCCCGAAGGGTTATCCGAAAAAAAAAAAAATAAAATCTGTGCTCTTCAGCCGATCTCTATAACTGAACTGGATTCCCTGTGAAAGTTGCTACTTTATTAGCAGCTCAGAAACTTAGCTTGCGCTGCCATACAATGCGTTCTATAAATTAAATCTATATGTGATTGATTGAAGAGTTTCAATGTGATTTGGCAACATTGAACGATTTGAGAGATTTCAGGTAATTTGAACCTTAGCTAGTGTATTCTAAATATCCTGTTCCTAGAAATAAGTGGGCACTCTGTTGACGATTGTAACAGCTAGCTTGCGACGCATCAAGCTGCAATTGCAGATTTTTTGTTTTCGTATAACATTACTACGTTTTGTTACTACTCGGTATGTTTGCTTCTCTTGGAAAATTAAGAACTTGTACTGAAGTTTAGATCCAATAATTGTTCCTCCATTTTTTATAGGTTATCTCTGATCTTGAGAAATTCCGACAAAATATACAAACTAATAGGGTGATGTGCTAGTATCCATCGTATCAGTATCAGTAAGAACCTGCAATTTTCCCAGTATTGCAGTGAATGATGCTGATACAAACCGATACCAAACAATTCTTTCCCAAAACGGCTTTCACATTGCACAATAAGATTTTGATAAATCTTGATGATCACGTACAGAGGATCATTCTCAATTCAAATTTTCATTTCTATCGCAATCAGTTTTCAGATTTGTTGCACAACTTATGTATGCTCACTGTGATATAGTGAGTGGTCAAAATACAACATTTCAACGTTTTCATAAAATGTTTCACTAGAATATATAAATCTATGGGCATCTGCCCCCATTCCTTAAGCATGATGAAATATATTATTTTTTCTTTAAAATTCATTGTTCGCCATCGAAATTCAGCTCAAACATATAAACACAATTCTATTTGACCGAACAATTATGACATTTGCTCACAGTGCAGCAAAAACAACACAAAGGAATCGTTTTTTACGCCATGCATCGCGCACACATTGATGCGCACAAGCTTTTTTTTTCTTAGTAGGGTGATGTGCTAGTATCCATCGTATTAAGCATTGATCAGTGAGAACTGCAATTTTCCCAGTATTGCAGTGAATGATGCTGATAAAAACCGATGCCAAACAATTCTTTCTCAAAACGGCTTTAGCATTGTACAATAAGATTTTGATAAATCTTGATCTCTTTTTGGAAATAATGCAAAGAAAATGCATCTTACCGTATTCTCAGTCCGTCGTATCGTATTCAACTCCGTCGCAATCAGTTTCCAGATTCGTCTCACAACTTACGGCTCACTGTGTGTATTGAATGGTTAAAACACAACATATCAACGCTATAATAAAATGTTTTACTAGATTATATAGATCTACTGGCATCTCCCTCCATTCCTTCAGCATAATGGAATACACTAATGTATGTATGTATGTATGTATGTAGGTAGCCACCAATCCTTGTTTGAGTCTTGCTCTGCATGCGGCTCCACTCAACAGTAAGGTCAAATTTTATTACCAATCTGCATTCAACATATCGCTGTATGAAGGGCCAAAAGGGGGGTAGCGGACCCGTAAGTAGAAACACTTACGCGAAACCCGCGGGAAATAGAGAATCTCCTTCCAGCCATATGATCCAACAGATTGAGTATTAGAATTTGCATTACTTGTCGAGCTTTCCACGGAAAGGTTTGTTAGAAGAAGGGCGCGTCAAATCTTTCACAACTGTTGGAGAGAAAAGTACTAGACGTGAACGACTACCACTTTTCCTCCTGACTCCGATTGGCACTCCACTTCATTGTCCAGTTGTAATTTCAATGATGCCCTGATGCTCCCTCCCTTCCCAAATCATGAAAAATTCAATTATATTGATATGTTATATATTAGATAAGATTATAATGTATATATATATAATAATATGATAATAAAATATGAGAATAAAATGGTAGTTACAATAAATTATGACGCAGTGAAACAGCATGCAGTATTATATCGGCCGACATATAATTTTCTTTTGAATATTTGTGCTACAGATGCTCCTAGGCTGGTCGACAGAAGAATGATAAGAATAAACAAATAATTTGAACAAAAATAAAAAAATCAGTGATATGTTAATAGAGTTTCCGGATACATCAAAAACAAAATTCCAGCTTCCATATGTTCATGGAGTACAAACAAAATAATAATACATCCGACGCTTCGTTTCATTCGCTATAGCCTACTGTAGTAAACAAAGATAATTACATTAAAGTCATTTATAAGTAGCAGCATGTAGTGTAAGGATGTTACGGCACATTCTCCTAGATTTCGGCTGACACCCTACTACATCGTCCATCTGTGACTTCTCTGATGCCCTAATGCACCCTCTCAATACCCAGCATATAATAAATGAAATAACTATAATAAAATATATAGAATGGAATTTATAGTTGTATATGATATGGATATAGATGTTTCAGAATTTCCATTCTTAAATTGTGATGAATTGAACCTCGTTAGGTAGTTTCCAGAGTAAGGACGAATTACAGTTTTCGGAATAGAACTGCTGAAATATTAATAGCAGTGATTATGTTAGTATCTCCGATGACTCCATGACGCTTCTGGAATTTCTGCCAATGAATTAGTATAACAAAACAATTATAAATAAGTAATTCGTGCACCTCCACTGGACTAGTAGCTATAAGGAATAAGAATTATCTGTTATTTTATGCGCCAAAGGAATTATTTGTATACCTATTTATTACCTATGAACAGTAGATATAGTACAACGCTACACAATATAACATAAAATAACATTACACACTAGTCCCTTGTATGAAACGACAACACTGTTGCTACTGATGTTACTTTCGTGCAACACCACTTCATATCCGAATTTCCCAATTGACGATTTATTGTTCTAAAAGGTCTCGTACAATAAACTACAATATAATATAACCATTATGATACTCCGTACATCCTACGTTTTGTTTTTAACGCTTTTCGTACCTAAGAGAAATACGGTTCAGAGCTTCAATTTTAACACTATTTAAATGCTCACACCTTCCTGCTGCTGCCCCTAAAATGTTTTATATATAGAGAGAAGAAATTATGAAATATAACTCCATAGAGGACCGTGTGCAATATGCAGCTTTAGTCTGTTTGCAGCTCCAACATCGATCCATCGATTATTCCTATTTTGTTCTCTATAAATTTAATAGAAATGAAATTTAATTCATTAGAAATTTGAATTTAACATACTAGTGTTAATATAATTCGGTTATGTAACGGTCATTATACTCTGTAGTTTCATCAGGTTAAACTGTAATAGATGTATAATTTACTGTTCACTGCTCGCAAACAAGACGAATATGTATTCTTACCAGTGTATCCATCAGTTAATAGCGACTAAAATTATACATACTTGTTTATTTTAACATTTATTTTATGTTTATACATACAGACAAATGATAGCAACGACCTCCCATCCTCCCTCACATCATCCAAATCATTATGTATCTTTATTATTTTTAATATTTGTATTTATTTTTTTTTTTGAATTCAAAACTAATTATTGATTTTATTAATGTTTTTTCAATTATTTTAATTTCATATCAGGCAATAGCAATGTTTCATTCTATAACTATTTTTAAAGATTTGAATAATAAGTTAACAGTAGAAATAATCATCATATTTATTTTTAACCTGCTATAAGATTCTCATAGAATTATTATGATGCTTCTCGTTGCTATCATTTCCCTCCACCATGTTTATTTTTATTATTATGATTATTCTTCTTTGATTTTTATAAACAACATTCAGTCGGCATGACAAGTTATTCTGAATTTTAATGCTACGACTGAACCTTGTTATAACTTTGGTTGACATTAAGACTTTTTTTCGGCATATACACATTTACTAATCTACTTTATTGTACTACTTCAAAACTTCTAATTGGTTAACATATAAAAAATAACTAGACATTTATTATTAAGGAGTTCAGTTTATGATTTGCATTGTACAATGAAGATAATTGTAATTATTCTTTATATTCTTATATTATTTATAACAAGAAAATAATAAATTCCACTATGATCATAATCTGAACCCCTTTGGGCGCTCTGCAACAATCTACTGGCTATAAAAGAAAAACCCACACAACACAATGACATCACTAAAATCACCAGTAAAACGAACAAACACTGCTAATCTAAAACATCCCATGCAAAAGTGAAGAGAAGAGTTTTCTATATTCATAACTTGCGTTCAGCATCATACAGGCGTACCCGCAGTGATCGATCTCTCTTCGTCGAGTAAGGGTTAATACACGAAGTTCAATAGATTTTGGTAACACTTTACGATTTAGCATGACAATGGACAATCTCAATCTAAATAGCAGTCAAAAACAGTCGCCCGGCCAAGTAATTAGTTAAAAGGAAAATCGACGAAGTGAAACCGATCACCACAGCCACGATACCGAACGCGATAATCATTCCTCGAAAGTAAACAAGTGTAGTTATTATTTCTAGTTAATTATATGATATTCAAATTCCTTGCATTTTTTAAATCGAACAATTTTATTTTCTTTTAACCAACTCAAACGACTGATGACTGCATGGCATTCTTGTACTAATGCTATGTGTTTATTATATAAATTGAGTAATTATCTTTTTAAAACAGCTTTAATTTGTGTTATAAGTCAATGTCTATTTCTGCATGTGTTCTCATATATATATACATGTGCTTGTGTTATTTTGTCTTGTATGTATTTACAGTATTTGACAAAACACTCGCAACCTCCCCGGTCCCCACACGAAACGCCAACCCCAGCTATCCACGGACCGATCCGAATGAAACCCCCACAGAACACCAGGCACAACCCGAACCTCAACACATGCTTCCGACTGATCCCCCCAACCACGAGTTCAAAAGCATTAATGGTTTGACCACAGCGCCCTTATTACGATTTTTTTTTATTGACATAACTCAACACGTTAACAGAATAGCTTGATGATATTTTCAGCAAAGTTGTCTATTTTGACGCTATGAACAAGTTTGCTGAAGACAGTTTTTGTGTAGGGGTATTAAATTTCAAATTTCACTTCAGTCAAACCGCCACTACATCCAAACCCATAATCGGAAAAAACACTCAAAAACACGTGCCGAAATCCAATGCTCCGTGAAAATCTCACTCAATTCGGCCCACAAACAACCGATATCAAACCTACCAAAACCGGCCATTCCGTATGGAAAACCGAAAAAGTTGCAAATGTTCTGTTCAATACTGTATATGTGTTTATGTGTAATTTATGTGTGTGTTTATTTTAGTATCTATGTTTTGTGTATTTTCAGAGTAATTTTCATTATTGATTATTTTGTATGTGTTTATGAGTGATTGAGTGTATTAGTGTTTCGTGTGAGTTATCATATGTTTTTGTGTATGTATATTTGTTTTCGTATCTTTTTATATGTATAATTCGTATTTGTGCATACTCATATGTGTTATTTTCCAATATGTTTATGCGTGTGTGTAAATTTTGTAGGTTTTTGTGTATGTTTTTTTTTTTGTTTTTGATACTTCTTCAATTATTTACTACATGTCTTGTTCGGTACTATCTTCCCCGTCAGAAATTTCGCTTTCATTGTTCCTATATATTTCCTCGGCTTTCTTTTTAATTTTATCTCTATCCTGAGCTATTTGACTCCACTCTTCTTCTGTTATTCCGTTGTATCTATTGAAATCCTGTTCTAATGATTTTTTCCACGTGAAGCTTGGTCTTCAATGTTTTTTCTTGTTAAATTTCAATTTCATCGCCATTTTTATAGGGTGTGTCTCTTCTCTCCGTTGAATATGTCCATAGTAACTAATCCGATTGACTCTGACTCTACGATTTATCGTTTTTCCTTTAAGTTCCTTCCGTACATTGAACTTACGCTCATCCGTTTTCCTGCATTGATTCCAAATGTCCTTCAGTATCTGCTTCTCATATTTTCCTAGTTGAACTCTGCTTCTTTTGGTCAGTGTAGCTGTTTTTGTCCCGTAAAGGATCGATGGTGCAATAACTGTGTTATATATTAATTTTCCAATTTCCCATGTTGGTTTAAATTTCTTGCAGAATTCTACAACCAATTTGGATACTTTTGCGGCATTAACACATCTTTGTTTGGTAGTTGCAGGTCTGTTCAAGGTATCTGTCAGCCATGCGCCAAGGTATCTCATTGATGTCTTTACATCATAGTTCCTCCCGTTAAGATTTATAGTGTTCGGAGGCCTTTTTGTTGCGTTGGGAGCTCTGATCAATATCTGACTCTTGTCGTTATTTATTTCCAGTCCTACCTCTCTTAAACTTTCCTCTAGTGCTATAAGTATCCTTTTTAGTCCTTCTTCATCTTTTGTTATAATAAGAATATCGTCTGCAAATATTAATATCAATGGTAGTTTAAGTGATCCTGTGTTCATCAAATTTAATTCCGGTACCTTTTCCTTAACCTTCCTAATTACGTCCTGCATTACAATGTTGAACAGAAAAGGTGAGAGTGGGCATCCTTGTTTAACCCCTTTCCCTCTATTACATTCTGTGGTGTATTGGTTTTGCCATCTTACTCTTATCTTTTCTTTTCGTATGCACTGCAATACCCTATCTATAAGGTGGGATGGTACATTCAATTTAGCCAATATGGATCTCAATTGCAGTAAACTTACATTGTCAAATGCTTTGCTGATATCTAAGGCTGCCACGTATAAGGGATTCCCTGCATTCCAGTATTCCTCTAGAATTCTTCTTGTTACGAACATATGGTCGTCCGTTGATCTTCCTTCTGTAAACGCTGCTTGATTGATGTCTGGCTCCCCGGTGAATTCTCTTAATCTCTGCTTTATCCATTTGGCGTACGGTTTATAAGCAACGTTACACAAGCTTATTCTTCTAAAATCTTGCACTCCTTTAGCCTTAGCATTTTTTAGAATTGGAACTTGAATCGTCTTCTCCATATCTTCGGGCAGATGATTTTCTATCCATACCCTTTTCCATATATCAGCCAGTTCCTGTTGCGTCTGTTTGTCGGCGTATTTCAGAAGTTCCATCCGAATGCCATCTGCTCCGGCCGATTTGCCGTTGCACTGCTGCTGCACAATCTGCATCATCTCCTCTTCCTTTGGTGGTACGGTCACGGGACAAGTATCATGTTCGTCCATCAGTTGAATTTCCGGTCCTTCGCTTTCTTTTAATGCTTCATTCCATTGGCTCATCGGGATGTACACATTCTTGTGTTTCTTACGTTTCAAAAACCCCTTGAGAAATTGGTAAGATTTCTTAATCCTTACCGCCACGTCAAAATCGTTCAACTCCTTATAGAACTTCTTTATTTTCCTCTCATTATGAGATCGTATTGCTGCTTGGAACTCCATTCTTCTGTCTTTGAGCTTCCATCTATATGGAAAAATATCCGGGTGTTTATTTGAGAGGTTTATCGCTGTTTTCAGTTTATTTAGCGCTGCCTTCCTAATGGGCGTTAGTGGTGCTCTTGCTGATCTCAATACTTCATTCGCTGCTTTTTTCATTTTTCCTGCTACTGCTTTGAAATCTTGCTCTATTGTGTTCCCTTTTTCCTGCCTTATTTCGTATTTTTTTAGTGCCTCCTGGTATTTTTCTTTAATGGTATCGTACTTCAAAACTGATGCATCTATTGGTATTTTCTTTTTACCCTTTTCCTTATTCTCTTTCTCTCTGGTTCTTATACCTGTAACAATCATTTTGTGATCTGTATTTATTCCAGTCCAGTATCCCTTTATGAACCGTATTTCGATTTTCCCTTCTCTTGGTTTCAAAACATGATCAATTTGGCTTTCCTTTTTTCCACTTTTCCACGTTATATCTGTGTTTTTACCGATCACCGTTGACATGTTTTTTATCTTATGGATTGTTAGGAACATTTTAAATTCTTCGCCATTGTCATTATTATTACTAAATCCTAACCTATTTCCTATACATTCTGCGTCTTCTGGCATAACAGAGTCCTTTCCTATTTGGGCATTCCAATCACCCACCATTATAAGGTTTGATCTTAGATAGTCTTGGCTTATTAATTTCCCTAAACTCGAGTAGAATATGTATCCGTTTTTGTTTGGGCCATGAACATTTATCAAGATAATTTTCCTACCTTTTGATAACAAACTTATAGATAATCCATATTTCCCTATTTCTTTCCATTCCATCACATCTATTCCCTTGTCTTTTCTTATGAGTATCGCTAATCCTCTAGATTTGTTTTGTCCTTGCCCTCCTATCCTCCATTCATAATTACGAGTAGTAATCAGCTCAGCCTTAACGTTCACTTCTTGTAAAGCCGCTACATCTATATTGAAGGATTCTAACATATTATCGATTTCCTGTCGTTTTTCCAGTTTCGAGCATCCTCTTATATTTAACGTGGCGATTAACATTATACTTTCTTTAACTTCTTCGTTTTCCTCACCTATTTCTCCTGTTGCTTTTACTCCCGTTGCTCTTGATTCTTCGCTTTCTATTACTTGTCCCTTTCTTGTTTCTCCTCTTTCTTCTGCTACGTGATTCCTATGCTTCTTGGTTCCTCCATCCATTGTATCTGAATTTTCCTGCACTCCTTCCTCGTCAACTCTTTCATTTTTAGCTCGCTTCCTATCATTTCTCTGTTTTGTTGATATCCTTGGATTTTCCTTTTTATCCCCTAGCTTTACATCCTTGGTGTTATTTTCCTTTCGCACTTGTTCATCGTTCACTATACTTAGAGGTTCCTCTGTCTTTCCTTGTACGTCCATCTGAATTCTTCCTCTGGTATTTTTATCTGTTTTTGCTTGTTTCTCTCTATCTAATCTTTCCTGACTGTCGTTTTCTTCCCACCCTTGCCTCTGGCTTCCATTTATTAACATTGATCTTTCTTCATTTGTTTTAATCTGTGTCGCGAGTTGTTCAAGTCTGTCTTCCCTTTCCTTACTTCTTTGTCTCCTTCTTTTTTCTTCTAAGTCTAGAATTTCTTCTTTTCTATTATCCGTTATGAAGTCTTTCGTTATTGCTCTATCCTTGTTAATTGGTTTATGTTTCTTTCTCGTTATCTTCCGTGTCTCGTTTCCCCTTTCATCCATATTTTTCTCTACTGCTTTTTTGTCGTCGCTTTTCTTTTGGTTATTTCTTTCTTTATTCCATTGCCACTGCTTTCCTTCCTCTTGAACCAATTTTCCTGTTTCCTTAATTTGTTTCCCTGTTATGGGTGTATCCTGAGTTTTTCTATATCTGATTGTAGAGATTTCTTCTGAATCATCGTTGTGTTTTCCATGCATACTTGTGTAGCTTTCCTTTTCCTTTACCTCTTCCACACTTGTTTTCTCAGTTCCTGTGTTTTGTTCTGTTTGTCTGATGTGCTAGTATCCATCGTATTAAGCATTGATCAGTGAGAACTGCAATTTTCCCAGTATTGCAGTGAATGATGCTGATAAAAACCGATGCCAAACAATTCTTTCTCAAAACGGCTTTAGCATTGTACAATAAGATTTTGATAAATCTTGATCTCTTTTTGGAAATAATGCAAAGAAAATGCATCTTACCGTATTCTCAGTCCGTCGTATCGTATTCAACTCCGTCGCAATCAGTTTCCAGATTCGTCTCACAACTTACGGCTCACTGTGTGTATTGAATGGTTAAAACACAACATATCAACGCTATAATAAAATGTTTTACTAGATTATATAGATCTACTGGCATCTCCCTCCATTCCTTCAGCATAATGGAATACACTAATTTCCATTAAAATTCATTGTTCGTTATAAAAATTCAGCCCAAACATATTAACACAATTCCTTTTGACCGTACAATTATGGCATTTGCTCACAGTACAGCGAAAACAACACAATCAAAGGAACCGTATTTTTACATCGAGCGTCGCGCACACATTGATGCGCACAAGCTTTTTTTCTCAGTACGACGGATTAAACTTTGTTTACATTCTCAATTATACGCGGCGATTGAGGAAATTTCGTAAAATTTGGTGATTTATTGAAGTTTTACGGCGTGTGATTGGAATGAAATCCTTCAGTGAAGAAGTACGAAGGTTTTCCATAGTGAAAATAAGTGCCCGGCGAAGTAAGTCACCCACGGGGGCGGGAAGAAACTTGTGTTGGAAAGTGGTGTGGCTCAGTCGATCGCTAAGCATTTCTCTCAAATCGTGTTCGTCCATGCGATTTCGGTGAAAAAGTGCAAAGTGGATAATTGAACTGAAGTTATTTACCGAAATACAGTCGTGTTATTGCATTTTTGGTGCACAAGTGTACAAACCATAACAGCTTTCACAAAATTACACTTGGATAATGAATCTATGTTGAAGGTAAGTTTGAATATCCGCCGTAGTGGAACATTTAAAGTTTGATACGACGAATAGTAGCGCTTACGACGAAGAAGAACAAAACCCTACGACGGATTGAACTTTGTTTACATTCCCAGTTTTACGCAGTCGTTGAGGAAATTTCAAAAAATTTCGTGAATTATACAACTTTTACGACGTGTGATTGAAATGAAATCCTTCTGAAATCTTCTTCCATAGTGAAATTAAGTGCCCGGCGAAGTAAGTAACACAGGGGGCGGAAAGAAACTTGTATCAGTAAAGTGGTGTGACTGGTGCCGATCGCTGAGCATTTCTCTCAAATCGTGTTCGTCCATGTGATTTTGGTGAAAAGTGCAAAGTAAATAATAAAACTGAAGTTAATATAGTAGTTCTATTGAATTTTTGGTGTACAAGTGTACGCAACATAACAACCTTTACAAAATTTCGCTTGGAAAATGAATCTATGTTGCAGGTAAGTTGGAATATCCGCTGTAGTGTAACATTTTAAGTTTGATACGACGAATAATAGCGCTTACGACGAAGTAGAACGAATTTGCGTTTCGTTCGCGAGAAAATTCCAAACCTTCTTTAAAAAAATCTATCTTCTTATTTTTAAATAACTCCTTCGACAATGAATTCAAAAAACCCTTCAGTCCTTTGTACGTGGAGAGCAAAACTGAAATTTGAAGTGTGGTTTCAGTACCGCTATCATAATGACTACTTATCTAGGGAAATTAGAAATCCAGAACAACCTTTGGCATGTCTTCCAAAAGCTCTCATTCATGAAGTTTGATATGTCACAAGCAGGTTTCACTACCGTCAATGACGAATTCCTTCCAGAATGGATCGAAAATGTAAGTCATTTGCCTGTTTTTTGGTGTCAATATGACCCCATACAACTTTGAAAGGCTGTAACTTTTTGTTAGTGAATCGATTTGTGTGTTTTTTTAACACATTGAAGCGTATCCACTAGTAGTTTGTTTCGTACATGATTGTTTTTATCAAATACCTTGTAGAATAGTTTTCTAAAATTATAAAATTCGAGGGGTTGGAAAATAATATTTTCTGTAAAAGCTACATCATGCGTTGGAATTCTCAACTTATAAATGTGTAAAATTGTAGCCCTAACCCTATTGAAAATCTTTACCGACGAAAGTATAGTTTTATGTAAAATTGTTTCTGGGATATAATGCGTCCAATGTTTCCAAATTTTATGTTTTTTTACCTTTTTCCGCAATAACCTCTCCCGCAGTTCATCACTTATTCTTGACAGCCTAGTTGTAGTAGAACATGAATTCGGTCTCAGATCTCTTAGCGTCGGCCTGGTGGTGAATGCGTCAAAAACAAAGTACATGCTGATAGGCGGAACCGAGCGCGACAGAGCCCGCCTGGGAAGCAGTGTTACGATAGACGGGGATACTTTTGAGGTGGTTGATGAGTTCGTCTACCTCGGATCCTTGTTAACGGCTGATAACAACGTTAGTCGTGAAATACGGAGACGCATCATCAGTGGAAGTCGCGCCTACTATGGGCTCCAGAAGAAGCTGCGGTCGAGAAAGATTCACCCCCGCACCAAATGTACCATGTACAAAACGCTTATAAGACCGGTGGTCCTCTATGGACATGAAGCATGGACCATGCTGGAAGAGGACCTGCAAGCACTTGGAGTGTTCGAACGAAGGGTGCTTAGAACGATCTTTGGCGGAGTGCAGGAGGACGGTGTGTGGCGGCGGAGAATGAACCACGAGCTCGCTAGGCTCTACGGCGAACCAAGTATCCAGAAGGTTGCTAAAGCCGGAAGGGTGCGCTGGGCAGGGCATGTTGCAAGACTACCGGACAACAATCCTGCAAAGATGGTGTTCGCGTCGAATCCGGTTGGCACAAGAAGGCGGGGAGCACAGCGAGCGAGGTGGCTTGATCAGGTGCAACAAGATCTGGAGAACGTGGGCCAAAATCGAGGTTGGAGAGACACAGCCTTGGACCGAGTAAATTGGCGTAACATCGTTAACGAGGTTTTATCAAATTAATTGATGTAACACCAACTAAATAAATAATAATCTCTTAGCGAAAACCATTTTTACAAACTGGAGCCATTTTTGTAATCTATGTGAGAAATTTCCATATAGCGTTAAACGCCTAGAGATATGCAATGCCTTATAAATGTTCCGTTATTCATTCAATTTTGTTCGATTTGTGCTCCACTATCGAAGTTACCCCAAAACAGAAAACCGACTTTCGATTACATGAAAAAAATATATATCTAATCAGAATAAATCTTTAGAAACTATAAATGAACTTTAACACTTCACTTTTTGCAAAAAAATAAAATACTTAAATCACTAAGGTAAGCAAATACATTTAAACTCTAATATGTGTTGCTCATCTTGACAGATAGGCCTATTTCGTCTGCGACTTACAGACTTCTTCAGTGTCGAGTGCTCGACTTGAAGAGAACATCGCATGGATCTATTATTTATACTAGAAAAAGTGTGTGGGTATGTTAGAACTAGATTCTACCTGTAATCGTATACAGGAGGTATTTTTTTAATTTTGTACCTAATTAAATGAAAGGATTGTCAAAATTACAAATTCCTGCTTGTTTGGCAGGTGGTCAATCAATGTGTTTATGTATTGTGTGTGTGAAGGTTAGGTATAAGTCTAAACAGCCAAGAGTATCCATTTCCTTGATCTTTGTTTAGTAATTTATTGTGGTTTTGTTTGAAAATTTCTATGCTTTCCGCTAAAATTTTCCAAAACAGTTTCATAGTAAAACAGTTAAAAATTCCAAACATTTTACAGAGATAATTGAAAATTTAAAAATAGCCGATGATGAAGTTTTGGTTTCTTTCGATGTCAAATCTTTATTCCCTAGCATTCCTGTTAAAGAGGCCATAAGCCTATTAGAAGATTGGCTACTTAATCAATATGAAGGCACAGATTGGATAAAACAAGTACGTACATACATTAAATTAACTAAACTTTGCATGGAAGAAAACTATTTTTCCTCTAGAGATGAAAAATATAAACAGTTAAATGGAGCCCCAATGGGAAACCCTCTGTCTCCATTTTTAAGTGAGATTTTTATGGCAAATTTAGAGAAACGATTAGAAGATAAAAACCAGCTCCCTGAAATCTGGTGGCGTTACGTTGATGATGTTTTCAGCATAGTTAAAAAACACATCTTACCCCAAACTTTAGAAACAATTAATAAGGCTCACAAAAACATTGAATTTACTTACGAAGTGGAACAGGATAACAAATTGCCTTTCTTGGACTTACTTATTGTAAAGGAACACTCATCACTTACATTTGAAATCTATAGAACACCAACTAACACTCAACGTATTATTCCAAACACATCAAATCACTCACACCAACACAAAATGTCTTCCTTCAATCACCTAGGATTTAAGTATGTTTAAATAAATGTGTTAAGTAATTTTTTGATTTAGCTGATATGGGGTAACATTGATCACCCATGTAAACAACGTTCGATAATAATGAATATATCGTTCGATAATAATGAAAATAACGCTCTTAACATGGCCCCTGAAGCCGAATTTGAAAACCAAACTCTTACAAGTCAATTACTTTTTAAGTTATTTCAAAAATAAAATCCCTTTGAACCGCGCAATACACCTAAAGGTAGGCAATTCCCCAAGGAAATTCTGCATTCTTAACAGTAGGTCGTCAATTTTGCTTAATTTAATAAACTTATGAAAGATCGGAATCGTTTTCGGCGATGCCATTTTTCGTAGCAATCGCATTTTCCTTGCTCATACCATTTGCAGAACTCGTGTGAGACATGAATCTTTGGAAGTGATCCATGATGATAAAAATCATTGATTCAAAAAGTTGACATATTTACGTATGAACGAAACACGATTTTCACAAAACCCTTAATATTCATTAGCTTATAAAAAAAATGAAAGAGAAGCACCATTCATGCTTTGAAGATATTTCATCAATAAATGATGATTCGAACTTTTTACGAGAAGGATCATACCGATCAATGTTACCCCGCTGATCAATGTTACCCCGGATTACGGTACCTCAAATCAAATCTATGCTCAACAGTCAAAAATCTGAGAAAATTAAAAATATCGTAGGATGCGATTTGAAGTTACGCCCTTTTGCAGGTAAAGGTAAGTTCAAAAATTTCAAGAGCCCATACACAAATTCCATTCATTGCTGTCTTTTCTGTTTTCGATTTTTGATAAATTTTTACTACGGTGAAAAGTCGAATAATGTCATTGTTACTCGAGGCGTGACATAAACAAAATAAATCCAATTCAGCATTGGATCAACTCAAAGTATTGTGCATTTCACGCCTCGAGTAGTAACAATGCTAATATAGTTCGATTTTTTCACCATAGTAAAAATCTAAAAAATCTAAACTGACAGAAATGAATGGAATTTGTGTATGGGCTCTTGAAAATACCTTTACCTACAAAAAGGCGCAACTTCAAATCGCGTCCTACGTTTATTTTTAATTTTCCCAGATGTTAGACTGTTGAGCACACATTTGATTTGAGGGACATTTTTTCTGAAAATAACGCTCTGGGGAGTACCATGCGTGTTGGGTATTGTGTGTCTGCACGGGCGATAGCGAATATTTGTTTGGAATTGCTGGTGGAAACGATTTCATAAAGCAAAACTCTATCCTTCGATATCGATGGCAGACGGGAAGTTTTCCCGACAGTTATGGGCCACGGGAAGCGGCAAGCGGTTTCCGGGGTGTAATTGATTGTTGTTGAAAAGAGGGTTGACAACAACCAATGGATATCACAAAATTCAACCCAGCGAATCTGTCGTTTTTGTGTGTGCCAAGGAAATTTCGCTTGTGTATGAGCTGGGATGGGTTGGGCAATCTCTCAAATCATTAATATTAACAGGGATCATGAATTTGTTTATCGACTGCTAATGAAGTCATCCCACTCAGGAGCGGTGTTTTTAACTAGGAAAATAACCTTGTTCATTTTAGCGCTGAAAATTCATAATTTTGTTGAATGTAGGCGTATATACCTTTGTCATTTCATTTAAAACATCTATTACACAGCACAACAAACTGGTCGGAGCCTTCCTTAGCCTATTGGTAACCTCAGTGGCTACGGCGCAAAGCCATGCTGAAGGTGGCTGGGTTCGACTCCCGGCCGGTCCAGGATCATTTCGTAATGGAAATTTCATAGACGTCCCTGGGCATAGAGTACCTTTGTGCCTGCCACGCGACATCTCTTCTTCTTTTTTATGGAATAACATCCACCAGTGTTGAACGACCACTTCCACAGTTATTAACTAAAAGTTTTCTTAGTCAAAGTTGCCATTTTCGCATTTGTATACCGTGTGGCAGGTATTATGATATCTATGCCCAAGGAAGTCAAGGAATTTCCATTACGAAAATATCCTAGACCGGCCGGGAATCAAAATCATCCACCTTCAGTATGGCTTTTTCTTCATATCCGCGTACCTAGGGTTTTTGCATGCTTAAATGAATGTACCTTTGAATACATTTGAATTTGTTCGAAATTGGTGATGGTCGATTACGCGTACAAGAGTACAGAAGGAGTACAAACTCTTGTGGACACTCGGTATGGAATGACTCCCAACAACATACAATTATGGCGCTATTCGGTTTTCATTTGAAAATCTATGGCATTGAACTCCAATCATTGATTGAATGCGTTAGAAAGTGCACATGTAGAACTTTTCACACAGTACTGTGAAGTTCAGATTGAATGAGATTGAACCAGTTATAATACTTTTCCGGTCACAAATCCACCAAAGTTGAAACCGTTATTGCAGCAGCGCGAATTTCCACCGCTGATGATGCCGTTCCTCTTTTAATTCAATTCAATTCTCGCCTCGTGTCGTAAAAATTCAATTAATTTTATTGAATTGCGATCACTTCTCTGTTTCGTCTGTTAACGACGTGGTATGTCCATGTGCACTTGCTGCTCTGCCCCTGTACTGAACCGTCGATATCCGACCAATATCGAAGCTGAATGTAACCACCACCAGTTTTCCATAGTGCACTGAATTATGCTAGTTTACTCACAACGTTTTACCATGGTGTTCGCAAATAAGTTTTATCACGTGCTCCGCAAACAAGTTGCCTCTCGTTTGCGAACAAACGCGTGAGCAACATATCATTCTGTTTTACTGCCAGTTAGTTCAAATATATGTCCGTCCTGTGATTGTTACAATATTTGATTACGATATACAATCATATATCCTGATATTATTGACATTAGTCAATTTCTTGAGTTTGCTAGTGACAAATCTCGCTGAAAATCGTAGAATCCCTGTTCAGAAACGTTTTGACATGGATCTTCTGTGTGGTCAGAATATCAAGCTACATTTTCCGGATTACCAGTCTTCATTCATATAGAAAACTTATAGAAAACCGCGTAAATGAGGTACGTCCAAAATCGTGTGAGAGCTGTATCCTTGTATAAGAATTTTAAGAGCTTCAAATTACATCTCTCGAAGTCAATGAACATATGTTTTAACTCATTTCAAAAATGTGCTCAACGACATGAAACGTTTGAAAACACTCTTGCATTACTTTATTGATGTGCTCAGAATATTCGCTATTCATTTCTGAGAACATCTCTGATTCGAGAAAGACAGACGTAGACAAATGATTAAACTTATTCTTCCGTGCGCCCCCGTCGCAAGTAAACCAACTGGAAAGTTAAATTGTTTCCAGCAAACTTCGGTAACAAATGTTGAAAAATAAATTTACCGATTTTGATCTCCGTTGTCATAAATTGAAACGCAGCTGCCAGAACTTCTTCGTTTTGCTAAACCTGCAAACAACTCAACCGACGCAAGACCGTTTCCTTTGAGGGCGGGGAACTGAACAAACCAGCAAGACAAGATAAAATCAAGTTGGGGCCAGCGGGCATGCATTTGTGTCACCTAGTATATCTTTTTTTTTTCCTTCTGTTCATTCATGATACTACTTCTTGTATAGGAGTGGCACTACTGACAATAAAAGCGTAACTGTCCCATATGGTAGAAGTATTGAGAAAACAGTACATTTCAACTTGCCATATTTGTTTAGCCTTAGCGCATAGATTACTCATTTTGTTTCTATTGATCAGTAAAAGTATAAACTTGAACATATTTATTGATTTGCTGTTGCTATTTAGGTTGAAAGTTCATATGGAAACTGTTATGCCTTTATCTTTAAATATGCGACTGCACCAATTTCATATTTCAATAGTTTCAATCAAATTGTGATAATTTTATATTCATTGTATAATATATTTTAAAACACACATGTTACAATGAAAAAAACTGGGACAGTTATGCTTTTATGCGCAGACTAGGTCCTGCACACATTTCAGTTCACAGTGGTGGGTGAATGAAATTCCATCAGCGGACAGTGGTAACTTTCCCTTGGAAGCAGATGTCTTGATAAAAGTTTCTTTACGTGATTCGCCAGCAAATGTACGCTGCTCTTTCCAGAGACGCTGTAGTGAGTTTCTTTTTCTTTCGCTCGGTGAATTTCCATTCACCTTTTCCTTTACAATTGCGAGATGATATTGACTGGCAGTGGTGCAGTTTCAACGAGAATCGTAGAAATGTTTTATTCAAGAAATTGCTCCCAAACGATCAGAGATGTATGTGAAAAGCAGTGAAATAGTTCGTATATTTTATAATTTAGTTGGGGTTTGATAAGTTCCATCTATGTACTGAAATATAGGGGGAGATCCCCCTGTACTGGACATTTAAGCCACTAAATTTATAATTAAGACATTATATGATATACACCAAAAGACAAAATCGCGACATTCACAACCAACAAAGATGATGTGGATGCATGGTACCTCAGAGTTAAGAACTACCCGGATGTGTTAAATCCACGTGAGTGAAGTTAAAACAGAGCATGGTTGCTCACATTTAAACAAAGGAAAGTAATTAGCTTAAATTCTATAGACCTGCTTGCAAGTGTTTCGACAAGTCACACGGATACATTATTGAAAAAAAAAATGACTTCACATTTTCCTTACAATCCTATAAAAACAACAATTATGTAAAATTTTTAGCCATTTTTAGTGTAGATTTGAAGTTGTCCGTTAAAGGTTTGTATGAAAATTGCTATGACAAAACAAACTCAAATTATACTTACATCGACGGTCAAATTATCTTATCCTTGTTAAAGCCAAAATTCATCACAAAACCTTATTATTTAAGATTTATAAAATAAATTTGCTGAATGAACTATCGGGTAACACCAATGGCTTGACAATATTTAATTTGAACACTTTCCAATTTGAA
This sequence comes from Aedes aegypti, assembly GCF_002204515.2. NCBI lineage: Eukaryota > Metazoa > Arthropoda > Insecta > Diptera > Culicidae > Aedes > Aedes aegypti. Next base: position 150,148,245 of record NC_035108.1, read on the forward strand.
CCCCGCTAATCTTTAGCTCTTGGAACGGATTAAAGTGAGAAGAAACGTTGTGAAACGAGACGCAGCATCAACACAAAGCATCCAAAAAGGTAATGAAAAATACGCTTGAAGGGTGACCAGAAGTTTAAATTAAAAATGAGCCCTGATGATTTGCATGAGGAGGTCCAAATTAGCGGGAGTGCACGGTAATTCTTCTTGTACTTTTTTTCATTTTTTTAAGAAGTTTGCTGGGCAGTACTCCTTTATAGAACAAAAAAAAATGGCATGATTATTTATGACTATCTCATCTCCTATCCGTCGGGTTAATTTCTGTATTTGAGCAATTTTTTTCTCTATGGATTGAAACATAAACTTAAGCTTGGAGCAAGTCTGAATTTACAAAAAAGTAGTATCGTTTTAAAAACATTCTGCTCGATCTATTATAAACCTACAATACTCCTTTTCCATATATCGTCTTTGTGCCCCCTTTGAATCACCACCGAAATTGCTGAAAGTTTGGCAAAACTCTTTATTGTAATCATTAACCCCTTTACCAGCAGCTTCATTTTTACCACAAAAAATGTTCAAATCGAGATAATTTTCCAGTTTCCAAAAAAAAACTCTTCTATTTTCAGAATTTGCATCTGCAATTGGATATCTGCTTTTGACAATATTCCGATGTTTCTTGGAGGACCGACATTCCTCATACAAAATATCTTGGCCGCGATTTTGTTTTCAGTCAAGTTATCAAAAACTATGACATGGGCTAAACACTGTCAGGTTAAAAGCTGCTTCTTTGAAAAAATCGTACAAATCGGTTAAGTTTTCTTTCAGATATGTATCTCACAAATACAATACGATGTTTTTTGAAGTTTTTAATAACCCAATACGGCCATAGTAGTGCCACAAACACAAATGATCATTCCTCAAACACGGTTGATCCAAATCGCTTCATTTTTTTCACAACAGACTCTTATTAAAAGAAAAAAAAAATAGCTAAATCTCCACTAAATCCATACTTGGTTTATGGCTACATCGGTCCGCCTAGGAATTTAGAAATATCTTTGGATCCAGACAAGTAACGGATAAAATCGAGGCAACTTTGTAACTTTTTTGTATTTTGAACCGTCCTAATGGATAGGGAAAATGGTGGTAAAATGAACACCTAAAGGATTTTATCTCGTTTCTTATGAAAAAAAGAATTTGTATGAATTTATCCATCGTTTCATAAATAGGGATGTTTACTAAAGCAGCAACATGTATTCAAGCTAATACAATTGAATTTGATGGTTGCAAGGACAGTTACTGATTGCAAAATGACTATCTAACAAAAAAAGTACAATATTAATATTTTTGAGCTTTAGAGTGAATCTTCAGATGAAAACTGTATTCTATTTTTCTAAAAGGTAGGTCCTCTGTTTGTTGTTATTGAAAGATTGGGTTATCTACATTCCCATAAAAATGAATGAGCCTACTTTCTTATTTGAAGAAATTATAGTATACATGCTTTGAGGCTAAGTAGCCCGTCATTCGTTTTGGCAGCTTTTTTGATTTGCAGCTTGCAATTTCAAAGTGATAAAACTCAATCATCTTAAGTTATATTGATTCAGAAAAGTAACACTACTTGCACTTACATGCTGAAAGTATGCTGATACTTTTTCATCAATGTCAGTGCAAAACCAAGTGGTTTTCTTCAATTTGCAATCGTGACATGAATTATCAACAATCATCGATGCACAGTACTAATTTCAATGCCGGCCTACTTCACCTTAACAAAGTTATAGCCCATTCAATTTCAAGCAACTTTGCCAAAAACAGTTTTTATTTTGGAGCATTGAGTTGACTGATTTAAAACTTTCTTCGAATGTTAACATTGGGTGGTCTACAGAAAACTAGTTTGTGCCTTCAACTTTGTTTTAAATTCTTATGTCGCATCAAAGTAGTATATGAATTACTTTTAGAGCTTTAAAAAACGCGTTTTTTTTCAGGAAGAGAAGGAAGTATGTATCTCTTTCCGTTTAGGTGTTATTGTTGTTTCTTTTTTTTTTTTGTAAAAACACGTTTACTTCGATTGTGAATATCTCTGAGTGGGGTAAATATAAACAATATCTTTTGACGGCATTTGAAAGATACAATAGCTGTACTTGAATATCTGATTGAATGCATTGAAAAACAGTGTATTTTTAACAGAAAAACTTTGAACTAAAATGTTGAAAAGCATCCTGGTAATTCCGGAATTTCTTTCAGTATTTTCTTGTCAGCATCAATATTTTCAGCAAATCGGTAATATGATACAAATATTAAAATGGCCAGGCCCACTGTGCAGACTTTGTATTGAAGATTGTTTAGAAATTGGTGGCGATCTGATTATTCATTCATGAATAGTATGATTGATGAACATTTCTAAACTGTTTGAAGGAAGAAACGGGGACAACCGTACCAACCGTTTCATTTTAGGGGTTAGATCTAATCGTTGAGAGTGGCTTTGCTAAGAATGTTAGGACGCACTCCTTCGTAGTGAACTTTCCTATTCCTGGGATGGGACATAGGTATTTCTGCCCTATGCCCTGGCTATAAAGCAGATCAATCTACTTTTAGATTCTCTTTCTTAAATACTATTTGTATTCTTAATTTAACTATTCTTAAACCTATTAGCTATAATTTTAATTATCACAGATGTATCAGGATGCATATTAAACATGTATCGATTTATATCTATACGTATGCATTTATTTGCAAACGATATTAGATATTGAAAATGCATTCGGAACTTTAAAATAAATGCATTGTTCACGCAAGAGGCATTGCAATACTAGTAGAATAAAGGCATTGCAATAGGGTAATTTGCGGCTTCGGCACCATTCGAATATTATCGGCAACCAAATTTCAAACGCGAAATACACAGTATTTTCCTATCAAAACCCATCAATGAAAACATTCAGATGATTCATTGTTCTGTCAGTTTCCCATTGATGAGATATCCAAGACTGAACAAAGAATTTCGCTAAAGATGTGAATTCGTCTCAAAATGCTGCTGATTTGGAGCTGCCGAAGAGATTCACCTGCAAATCTTATGGTAAGCTGCCAAAAGAAAAATAGGCTGCCGACAATAGTCACACTGACAAGACGTATTCGAAGCGTTACAAAATCGTTTCCAAAAAGCTTTTAACAATTATGTCGGTGTGAATTGGGTGTGAAAAGGATTGAGCAGCGCATAAATGTAAACAGACAAAAACGTAATTTGTCTGTCGATGTTCGAGAAAGTTAGGCTTAGACTGCCGAGAAAACGCAAATTACCCTACTACGAGTGACAATCGACTCCATAATTATAGAGGATGATCTTGAATAAGTACATCCAATAAACAAAAATAAAACCAAATAAAAATTTTGAATAGTTGCTTTAAAAGTTCAAAACATTTACAATTATGTAGCTTAATGTCAGTATGTTCTTTGAAGAGTGCTGTGGCATTGTTGCAAATGTTTAATAAAAAAACCTTTTCTTGATAGTACTGAAATCTATGACGTTCACGAGAAGACGCTAATAATAGCTTAGCTTGGTAAAACCCATTGAGTCAATGTACTCATATTTTATTACTCCTGAAAGCCCGGTACGTCACATGTATTTATTACAACCCATAACAACAAGTTCGAATGGGTAAGTTTTCCCTGGCGAGCCATTCAGCCAATTTGGCAGAAAGCTTCCTCTTCTCCACTTTTCCCAAAGTTTTTTTTTCCACCACACAGAACCATACCATTATTTAGGCATTTAGGAAGAACCCATGGCAAACTCAAGCCCGACTCTATTTTATCCACAATGACACAACACATAGAAATCGTTTTATCTCACAACTTGTTGGCCACAGACGGTGAAACTGGCATTTCCGTCAAACACACAATGCAAATTGGAGCTGGATGTGAGTTGACGTTTTCTGTGTCATTAAAATTGCCAGTGGTACAATATTCATCGGGAAATCTCCGTCGTCGGTGCAGCCGCCGTACCTACGTACATTCCAGAATCAAGCTCATTTAGTTTGCTATTTTATGAGCAAACAAAATGGAGCGACCCACGAGAAGCAGGTGGCAGTACCAAGAACGTGTACGTACCGCCGATGGTCATGATTCCGGCACTTAGAAGCAAATAAATAATATTATAATTCTAGATTGAAATAATCTGTCAAGATCATCCTTTGGTTGATATGGAAGATCAAGATAACAATCAAAAGTTTATAGGAATCGTTCGGAAATAAAATTGAACACTTATCGTGGATTCTATTATATTTGATTATCAATTCCAAGACACGATTTTGAAAATTCCAAATTCCACTCAATAGTCGAAAATTTGACAATTTTAATGAAGAGTAAATCGCGTATTAAAACAATTGGATTAGGTCCGGAGTGCTGGCCAGAACAGTATGTATGTGCGAGTTTGAGCTTGATTTTGCTTATTGTTTGCTGGCTGCTATTTCTGTATTTGCACCGCATATCCTGTTGATATTCATCGGAATTTATGCTGCATGCTTTTCTCTTCGGCAGCCTTGTCGTGAACTGGTAGCTGGGTGAACGGGGCAATGTACCTCTACATTCGCCTCTGAGTCCAGGGCCGTGCTATCTATTGTTGCTGGGCACCAAAAATGGTTGATTGCAAATCTTCAGTACATCTTTATTTTATTATATTTTTCCGTATCATAAATGTTTTACACGAATTGATATAGTTTTAACAAGTAATAAAATTACAAAAATTTCCTAAATTGATATTTTATTTTGGAGTGACTCGTTGTTGTTTGAAGCAACTTTGTTTTTTTTTCGATCATTATTATTTTTTTTTTATTTTTTGTTAGTAGCATTTCAAACATTACATTCATTTCGCATATCTAGTTGTTTTGTGTTAAGCAACACTGTTATCCTAATTTGGTACAACTAAATTAAGTATATATTAACGTTTTGTTAACAACATATTACATTTCATTTGCCGCAGCATTTCAGATTTTTTTAGTGGTGAGTTGATTTCAACTGGTCATAAGAAAAAAAACGCTTTCAATCTACTTATCCTAACTTAACCTAAATGTATAACGCATTAATCGTGACAATAGAAGCTTGCAACGATTTTTGTCTATAATTATTTTTTACTTTATTTGACATTTGTTCCAATGTTTCAACATTGGATGTTCTATGTAACCCATTAGTACTATACTAGGGAGGAAGCTTCTGAATCATTTTCAAAATTTTATTTAGATTTTATTTAATTTTTTTAGCTCTGCAGAGCTTAAAAACTGGTATTACAATAGTTAGTCCATATTGTAACAGAAAGCTTGTCCTTAAGACAAAGTTTCGATTTTCTGTTAATTAGTGGATATAGAAATTTGATATACTTGTTTCATTTGGCTTGAATATCCTCAATGTGATTTTTGAAAGTTAAATTTTTATCTAGCATGAGCCCTAGATACTTAACTTCATCTGACCAATTTATTGGAACCCCTCTCATCGTGACCCAAGTTTAGAGTTGAGAGCCAAATCATTTGTCTATCAATCGTCCAGAGGTTTAAACGATTAGCCGAATTTTTCATGGGAAAATCAGGCAACAGTTGATATAGATAAAACAGAATAAAAGAACCTAGAGCAAAAGGGCTTCAACGAACATTTGTCAAAAACAGCTCCAACCCTGGCAGTACATTCCCAAATTCAGCATCGAAAGCAACAGTATAGCGCTGGCATTGTATGCTCCATATTCACTTGTGGAAAATCCGTCTCGTTGCCTTCGGGGCTTTGTTGCGTTGTTATTGTCCTAACAGTGGTACCTACAACGGTACCTAAGGTCTGAAAACGACAGCCATCCTCTGGCAATGTGACAGAGAACGAGATTTGATTGCGATAGACAGCAATCGAAAGCGACCACCGCGCGTTTGAAGGCATCAGGTGTGTGTGTCTGTGTAGTTTTGCTGTTGGCCAAGGCTAGGACCTATGGAGGAGGAACACAATCCGGATGATGGAGACAAGTGTGTATTGTGATGCCACTCAGAAGACACATAAAAGGGTTATTTTCTTGGGTCACAGCCCTCTTGTGCGACAATAACCTGCTCATAGATTCTGGCTTTGCGGGTTGAGGCCCGAACCATCCACACCCACCTGCTATTTGTGTAGTCTATGTCGTCAAGTGCGGGAGGAGACCTTCTCGGGTTGGTAGCTACCATCGACACGAGAGCACGGGAGTTGATAAAGGATACACCAGTGGATTTGCTGTTGTTTTGTTGATGATGCTTGCGGGAGATGATGGGTAACATGTGGGTAACAGAGGGGAAGAACGCATGCGTCGGATTGCTCAACGCTTTTGTTACTCGCCGACTGCTCGTACTTTCTCTCGATCTGCCTCTCCGAAATCCCACCGGTAGTTTGTTTTCGTGTACAATGCACACTTGGCCAAAGTAGAGTTTGAAAGATTGGTAAAAATAAAATAGAATTTAACATAGTTGTTGGGCTTCCAATTTGAACGGTACCCAGGTAATCGTAAGTAGACACTACACGTTAATGCTCCCAGTGGGCTATTTGCCATTCGAAGGAAGCACCACACTAGACAATTGACTTGTATGCAACGGCCAGTTGCACAGTCGGAAAACATTCCTCTCGAAAAGTTTTTCGGCCTGAGGCGGGAATCGAATCCACACTCCTAAGCACGATGCGGCTAAATGCCTTGGTGATACTAACCGCACGGCTACGAAGCCCACAAGTAACATTAATAATAAGCCCCAAAATAGCATAAGAAATGAAAAGGGGCATTATAATAGCTCTACAAGCGCAGACATGTCTTATAATAACACTTCCACCGCATAGAAACTCTAGTAGGGGGATTAGGGGCATAATGAACACCCGGGCGAAATGGACACCCCCTCAATCTCTGAGAATATGCATACTTCATCAAAAGTTCATACACTGCATGCAATCTGTATTGCATTTGAAATGTTTGACGGTAAAAAAGTTTATGTTGTGCTTGATTTGTCCTTTAAAATTTGGCTTTAAGTTTTTCTCCGCTTTAAATTGACATATAAGCAAGGCGGTGGGAGAATCTAATTTTTGAGCAAAATAACGAATCCAAAAAGGTTCTTTTTAGCTCTTATGATAGAGCGAGAGCCCTTTTACACATCGGAACGACCGACAGACATTAAATATTTTGGAATCATTATATTTCATGCAAGTGTACATTTTGCCCCGATACCTTTTTACTAACCTTGTTTTGGACCTAATTTTCTAACTCACTTTTCTTGATATTATTTTTATTACCATGAATGAATGTAGCACGTCGTACTAACATAAAACTTGAAAACTAGCCGGGAGTAATTTGAAAAACATGTCATCGTATAGTCTTAAAACAAGCATTTGCTTGATGTATTCATTATGCCCCGAATTTACCTAATGCATAATTAATGCTTCTAAGCCTGATGCGTACATTATATTGTCTCTTTATTCACATATCTATAAGGCATGTTACAAGGCTATCCAGTTTTTAGACAGATGTACCACTTGCTTAGTATTTGCATGTAGTAGTATGAGAGAATAAAATATACATCTTGCCATTACCACAATCGCATACTTTACACAGAGAAAAATTATTATTTAAATTGGCCTCTTTACTGGCCAACAATATTTATCTTCTGTGGCCGTAAGAGCAAAGGAGCATTAAAGGGTGTACAGAATCAAATTGCACTGCACACTAATATTTAGCAAAATTCGCACGTTTAACCAATCGTTTTCAAACTTTCAGGGAATGCAAACGTGTCATGAATATTTTCCCTTGTTTGTTTTATTCAATTTCAATTCCATATCCAAATGCACGAACTTTTCTCTTCAAACTACTCATAAGGTCCGGTACAACACTTGGACCAACTTTTGTTTGCGTGGCAGTTCATTTTTCTTTATATCTTCCGCCGATTTCACTTCCCAAGGATGCTTCCGAAGTATGATGATGGCCCATTACTTTTAAATTGGCCGCAGTTCCGGTGCGTTCGGGGGGTTGAAATGCAACGGCATGAAATTGACTTCCTTAGTAACCACGAAGCTATATATGTATACTTCATGTTTGCTCTATAGTGTGCTATCAGATTTTGTTTTAAAGTGACATATTCTTTATCAGCTTTATAAAGCATAATTAAAGTGGGAAAGGGTCCCACAACAATCAAATTAATGATATACTTGGTAAATCAGTTTTAATGCATAAGTCCTACTAAAGCATTTATGGTTGTATTTTTGGGGTTCATGATGTATATTAGCTTAAAATAATTAACGCATGCTCTAAAATGCGTTAAAAGTAAACAAAATAATGAGTTCATTGGCTACCTTTCAATGGTTTTCTTTTTTGTTGTTGTTGTTCGAACCCACAACTAGGATGATGGGAAGCTGCTGATGTGATAAGGTAGGATAAAAGTTCCTTATAAACGAAGCCATTGTGTGTGTTAACCATTACCATTCGCTCAGTTATTACGAATTGAAAGAATCCTCTTCGGCGATTGAACAACAGTGATTTCCTTTCCCTCCCTCTCTGATTTCCAGGGGAGAGAAATTGATCGACATTTCTTCTCGCTCCATATGAATAAACGAGTCTCATAGATTAAATACAACATAATTCTGAATGAATACATATATCCTTAGATCATGAAATGGGGGTTCGTGATGGAGGAAAGTCATTTCATTATAAAAATTGTTCTTCCATATCCCACAAAACGTATTGAGCGAGTGCGAACGTGCTCGACCGCCTTATTTTTTTATTACAGATTCGAGTGCGTTTAATGAGGTTACGTAATCTTGTATGACAGCAAATCTGTTTATTCACTCTAAACGCTTAACACAATGCTGAATTAAATTAATGCAACAAAGCGGTGGTAGGTCATTTGGCATAAATCCGTTTGGCATAATGGTCATTTGGCATAAAGTCGTTTGGCATAACGGTTGTTTGGCATAATGGTCATATGGTATAATAGTCGTTTGGCATAATGAGTCTGAAACCAAGAATTTCTTAAGATGAGATTCGTTTTTACGTTTCTATTGAATCTTTCTGATGACATCAGGCTTGTTGTGGAGTCAATTATTGACAATAGTTGATACAAAATGTTATTTTATTCTACATTCATATGCTCTTGAATAAACTAAAGCATATTAGAAAAGTTATTGTCAATAACATTTTATAATTTATGCAGAAATTAGCCTTCTTCCATATATTAATTTTTCTTTTGAGTCCCGCTATTTGAATAATTCTTTGCACTGAAGATTTTGATATATTTAGCACTAATTTACCCTTCTTTCAAACATTGGATTTTTTTTTAAATATAATGTGACCAAATTATAGGCATAAACTGTTGATTTGAAATTGAAACAAATTTCACCTTCTTTTATAAATAGGCTGTTCTTTTAAGATTTCTTTATTTTTTTGATTTTTTGTTGTTCCCAACTGACAAAATGGCGGCAAATGATAACATTGATCTGCTCAAGATATTAGCGAAAAGAGTAATCGATTACTGCAGTTACTTCGATGGGTTGTGCTACTTTTCCCGTAATGTCGGTTCCCCGAATGTCGTTAACCCGAACGCCAGTGTCCCGAGTACCAGTTCCAAGAATATCCCGCTTCAACAAAAAGTCCACTTCCCCGAAAAGTTTGTGGCACTCATACTTGTCGTAACTTTAAACATTTCAGGGTGGTGAACGAACTGGCCATCTGATATGCACCCTTCTTTATTTAATTGGCGGATCTTTCGAGTTTTACCGTCCTCAATGTTTTTGCCAACATGTGTATAGCCAAGCATGACAGAATTCCTGCTTCTTTTGATTGCTTATCGTTCTTGCTCGTTCACCTTCCAGCCCCTAAAGACTATTGCAGCACCTATTTAAACTGCATCACTTTTCGGGGAAACGAGTCATGCTAGGTACAGACATTCGGGGAACCGACTTTCAGAGAAACGACATTCGGGGAAAAGTAGGACAAGAGCTATGATTCTGAACGCAATTTTTTATGTCTTTTCGTTTCATTATGCCGCAATAGTTGTTGGTGTCCAATCTTCTATTGATTTAATAATTAATTTTGACTTTTTCTAAAAATAGGCTGTTATTTATTTTTTTTTTCTATCTTTATTAACGAGATTTTTAGCCCTGGGCTAGTTCATCTCGGGACCAACGGCTTTACTTCCCTTCCGAAGGAAGTCGTCACTGAATTTTTTAGTGACTATCTCGGGGATGGGATTCGATCCCAGGTCCTCGGCGTGAGAGGCGTGTGTTCTAACCACTACACCAGTTCCGTCCCCTGTTATTTATATTTATACTGTTTTGAATTTGATTATTTAGTCAAGCTAAATGTTCACCATTTATATATTTCGCAATTCTTGCAAGATGTGCTGTTAGAATAATAATTACTTTAGAACCTGTAAATATTCAACATATTCTTATGCAAACACAAGATCTCCTTTCAAGATATGCTGGAAAAATATTATTTCTTTCACAAATTTTCCCTCCTTTCTATAATAGACAGTGTTTTTGATGTATACTTTCAAAATTAAAATTTATATTGAATTGTTCAAAAGTTTTGCCACATATATTTTTTTTTCAAAAATGTGTTGTTCATTTGAGTTATGTTGTGAGAAGATATTTAGTGCTAGTGCCTTAAACATTTTTGAACGAAAAATAATCTGCTCTCGTATATAAGCTATTTTTGTATTATGCTGCAATAATTGATCTTTGGATAAGAGCTTTTAATATTTTGCAAATATTTTTTCCTTCTCCTACCAAGTAATTTTCATCAAGTTCTACGTACAAACTGGGACAGAGCTTGATCTGCAGCAAAATATGTGCGTTCCCTTTATTAATAACTGCGAACTTTCTTTGCCAATTTACTACTTTCAAATATGTATATCGCAACAACTCAACGATACTTTATGTTCTGTGGTGTGGAGAAAATTATTATTCCGAAAAGATCTTCCACCAGACCCGTCACGAGTTTTATTTAGTTATGTTCTCTTATTGACAATTTTTGATTTTTCATAGCTTGGATTATCTCTGAACGACCACCACCACTTATTGACAGTGGTGGAAAGAATCATGCCGTTTACGCAAAATGAACCAATATTAAGCAGGATCCACGCTCACACGCTCACGAACCAACAGCGACCGATTTGGTCACAGATTCTTGCATCGGAGAACCAGAACAAAACAAATGTAAAAAGAGCGTGATTGCTGGATGAGCAGAGTCTGCTCACAGCCGTTCTTTTTTCCTTTCATAGCTAATTTTGTGAATAATTGGATGAATTATGATTATAATAGATAGATTACAAACTAATGTACGACAGTATTGAGAAAATTGATCGATATGTGGTGTTATTGTAGAAATATCCCAGGGAATCGGACGCATGATTGCATGTCAAAATAAAATGATGCGATGCCCTTTACAGTATATGTGTTTGGGCGATCGTGAGCAAAGAAAGCAAGAACGCAATCGCACAAAATGAACCACCGATGCGGTGGCATTTTTCTGGTGTGCATGAACAGACTCTGTTCACCGTTTTACAGCACTGCTTATTGAGAAACCACGAAAATTTTTTGCTATGGGATCAGTGGTGTTGATCTCGGTAAAAGCTTCGAAAATGCCGATATTCATTCTAACTCAATCATTATGCCAAACGGCCATTATGTCAAACGACCATTATGCCAAACGACCTACGACAGGGTACAATCCAACAATGCATTTATAATGTTAATCAAATGGATCATTGCTTGACAGTTATTGAATAAATGCATGATAACATTATTAATACAAAAAATGTTGACTTTCGATCAAATTAATGCATTTGATATAATGCTTGTGGTTACTTGGGCTCTTTCAAGTAATGATACCATCGTGTGGCCTCAGAAGAGGAAGTAGACGCTTTTGGGGGCATTCTTTTAGGTAAACCTGCCCATTGGTCGTTCCAGTTGTCATGAATGGGCTGCTCCGCTTTCCACACGAGCAAATTGCTTAATCAATCATATATTTTTGGCAAACTTTAAGGCTAAGTAGCCCGTCATTCGTTTTTGCAACAATGATGACTTTTCAGCTTGCATTTCAAAGTGATAAAACTCAGTCTTGATAGTTTATATTGACTTGAAAAAGTATCACTGTACGCGCTAACATGCATAAAGTATGCTGATACTTTTTCAGCTGTGTCAGTGCAAAACCACCTGAATTTCTTTGATTCGAAATCGTGAGGTGAATTAGCAACAATCATCAACGACGCTTACAAATTTCAATGACGGCCTACTTCGCCTTAATATCTTCTGCTTTCTAACGTTCTCAGGGACATTGAATTTACCTGTTTGAATTACCTGTTCGTGATCCTTAACACTATACGGAGATAAATTTTGCCACTTTTTTTCCGATCGATGATAAAACGTTCGTGGTACCGATTTAAAACACGAGACACCGAAGAATGTTCCATTTCCAGCCGTCTGCTGATTTCACGATGAGATAGATCTGGATTTTCAAGGCACGTGCGCAGAATTTCTTTGCATTTCATTGCATTTTTTACTAAAATCTTAAAGTATACCTTAATTTTGATCCAAGCTACAGAATTTGAATACAATTATATTTTCACCGATCCCCAGATTACTAGCCCAAGTGGATACATTATCAAGAAATTTTTTGTTATGGTCTTTGCAAGATTTTAGCTTGAGGACTATTTACAAAGACTATAGCATCATCCGCAAGTTGTCCAAGCGTGCATGGTTCTTCCAGACTATTATCTGTATCCGGAACATTAAAATAATAAGGCAAGGAAATAAGACATCAGCCTTGGGAAAGCCTCATATAGCTAATTATAGAGTTTGTTAGTTGACCGAGAGTGAAGCTCATGTGCTTTTCTGAAGGAAATTGCTCCTTATCCGCAAACACTAGTGAATATCTGTTTGTTCATTTACAGTTACGAAACTTATTCGTCGTACAATGCGCTTATCGCGTATCCGGTGAATCGCGTCACCAATTATAGGTAACTCCCAGATCTTAGCCTATCCCACTAACTAAGGGTATGCGATATGTATTTTTTCCATGTCGATACGAAACGAAACGATACGCGGAATATCTTGCGCTGATAATAACGAAACGAAACGAAATTTAAAAATGTTTCGTGTAACTCGATACGAAATCAAATATCTCACGGAATTTTTCGAAACGAAACGAAATTTTTGAATTTGTTTCGCGAAATACACGTTTAAGTTGTTTTTTTTTCTTGTCAAAAGCTCGAAATTTGAAAATAGGCATAAAAAACGTCTTTTCAAATCCTTTACCATATGGAAACCTTAGCGTTGCTCAGCGGAATCCTTACATGTTTTGGTAGGACCCTTCTCTGTTTGTTTGAAATCTTCTTAATAACTTTATAAGGTTTCATTTCAACATATCTGACACTCACACAAGGCAATGAGTGGGTTTAATTTAAATGTTACAACTAAGAAGTGGGTCGAAAAGCAGTTACAAACATTTAAAACAATCTCAAAAATATTGAGAGGAGCCCAAAATTAATTTGATTTTTAAAAATGCCTTACATTTTTTTTAATCATGTGGATGTGATGTTATGCTAATATGTACCATAAAACCTGTAAACATGATATTCATTTTTTTTTGCTGTACTTTATGCTTTGTGGCTTGAATGAATGTGATTGGGGACACAAGTCGATAAGTGATCATGAAAACACTAAACTGAGAAGCAGACTCTGTCCCAGATGGAACATAACGCCAGTAAGAAGAAGAAAAATAAGTAACAGAGAACAGAGGAATCACTGGAATATTTGCTTTAGTATTTGCTGGAGTATTGAATTAAATTAAATTTAAAAAAATCCATCAACACATACCTAAAAAATCAATCAAGATAAATTTAAAAGAACTGCAAAAGTAATAAAGTCCAAGAGATATTGCGACGGCAACTTAACCAGGATTGCCTGTTGGGGTTAATTTAGAAGTTCCTAATAAATTTTCTGGAAAAGCCTTGCATAAACTGTGAATTAATTCTTGGAGGGATCAAATCTGGATGAATGCAAAGTTTTAGAGTAAACCTTGTAGAAAATTCTGAAGTTATTTCTATAATTTTGTAGAGCAAATACTGGAGAAATGATCCTTTTCCAAAATCTGTGAAGGAATTTCTGGAAGATTTTTGGAAGAATTAAGGATTGTTGATATTATCTCATTTTCAGATTCTTTGTTCAAAACTGACTACAAAATCACATTTTCACTAAATTTTAAGCCTCGAGAGTATTTTAAAAAATATTTGAAAATTTCGAAAAAAAAAAGTTTTGAACCTGGACTACATAGCATAGAGGAACCGCAAATAAGATTGACAAGTTCACCCATGTTCGTTCAGACTATCCGTCTTTCAATGAGCTAAAATTAATTTTGGAATTCCATCACGACTGTCAGTGTTTATTTGGCGAAAAGGAGGGTGTGGGGGGGGGGTATTCTCGGCCTTAGCTGTCCATATAGACTGCTAAGGCCGAGAATACCCCCCCTTTTCACCAAGCTAAAATTAATGTTTGGCTTATTTTTTTTTCTCGAAATTTAGATGTGCGAAAATCGAAAAAAAAATAATTTTTTTTGCGCTTTTCTATTGTGAAATACCCTAGGTACCCCACCAAACTTGAATCTAAATCTGGAACCATTTTGATGGTGCATGCAATGCATGAATCAAATTTATAACTGATTTGTGATTTTTACTAAAACAAATCATCAAAATCGATCGAACGATGGCAAAACTAGAGAATTTTGAAACTTGATGTCGGTATTGAAAAGGTTAAGACCATTGCCTTGCGACCAAATTCCAATACTTGTAATAATATAGGGTGTCGGTGCCATTAGTGGACTACCTATAGCTATAAAAAATCATAACAAAATAACGAAAAGCCTTAACCGAGATCTTTTGGCGTCAACAGAAAGATTTCACCTCTACAATATGGGAAAAATATAAAAAGAGTGATAAAACTAATTTTTTAACATAAAATCGCTTGAGCCACTATTGGTACACGTGTTCCAGTAATTGCGCTAGTGCTCCAGTAGTAGACGTTCGGGAATGATACAAGGAATTTGAAACAAAATGGTAAATTTTTACATAGGTTTAACATTTTTCCCTCGGAACAGCAATATATATCTTTCGAATGAAGCATAAAGATCATCTCTAGGGCTTTTCTTCATTTTTATACATCCATTTCAAAAACTGGTTCCATCCGTTCATCCACTATTGGAACACGACGGCAACTACTGGTGCAAGGGAGCAAATTTTTTGCATAAACTTAATTATTTATATGACTTTTTGATAAAATAAAAAGCTGAAATTTGGCAAATCGACTAAACTAGAGACGATCTATCCACCAATAATAGCACATGTCGTTTTTATCGAAAAATGTTCGTTTTATTCCATAGTCCAATCTACTGGTACATTACAACCATTGGTACCGGCACCCTATTATCAATATTCGCATTTTTTTTATTTGGGGGTCGTGAGGAAATAATGTCACGTTATAAGAGGAGAGAGGAGTTGGTGGTATGGTACAGCGTGAATAAACCTAGATTCATTTTTTGATATAAAATAATGATTCTACCCCATTACCTCGAATGCCATTTCACCGATTGCCATCACCCTGAATTCCATTACCCCGAATCCATTTTTTCCGAATTTACATTTATCATGACATGATGATATTGATGACATTTCCCCGCGATATTGGAATTCGGGGTAATGTCATTCGGGGTGATGGGACGTTCGGGTTTTTGGAATTCGGGGTAATGGCGTTCAGGTTAATGGGATTCGGGGTAATGGGGTAGAATCAAAATAATATATGCATCTCCCTTGTTTAAGGAAGGATATAAATCGAAGGCATACATCAGAATTTCAAGAGCACAAATCTAACGAATCCGACAGCGGTTCAAGCTGAACACTTGATCGATTGGCCATCGAGTAACCAATCGATAGAGTTTTCAGCTTGAATGGAGTCTGGTTCTTTAGATGTGTGCTTTTGAAGATTTGAGGTGTGGCTTTGGATCACCCAAATCAACGCGATTTTTACGGCGACAGCGACAAACAATCGCTGCGATTTTGCTGCTACATGTAGAGTTTTATGACACAACAACGAAATCGCGGAGAGCCTTTACTCATTGATGCGTGCTATTAATTTTATCTTCTATTCTCCTGCTGTTCTTATACAGAGTTGAAAGTGACGTCATAGCGGGAAAGCAAGAGAGAGAACTAATGCGCGCATCAATAATCTGCACCACCTGAGCAAATTCAGAACATTTGTGTACAAACAATTTTTGCGATATATTAACGGATTCGCTCAAAAGGACACGCGATGTTCCCCGGAGGAAACTGTGGTTTTGCTCTCTTCATTCTTATGAAGATATCATTGCGGTAGTTCATCAAACGCAGTTGTTCCTTTCCTGGGTTATTCGCCGCGAGGAATTTAGGGCAAATGGGCGTTTTTGGAAACTTTACAACGGCAGTGCAGTTTATCATATCCTGCGGACCAGTCAATACTACAGTCATCCCACAGTTATGGATAGCACACAGATATGGATCAAAGTTGAATTAAACGGAGAATATCTCATCAAATAGAGTAGCAACTACGCAGAACCCATTTTACCTACGTGAACCATAAATATATACAGCATCGCAATCAACAATAACATGCTTAAACACATTTGTTCCATTTGTAGGAAATAAAATGTCATACATATGCCTAGAAGCGTTGATTCATATTTGTGGGGCATTGAAACCCATACCACAGTTATGAATCTAAGATAAGACGATTCCTAAAGAAACGCCAAAACGTATGCTTTCACCAGCACACCATTCGTTTGCCTCGCAGATAATTTGCTGTTATAGTGTTCTGATCCATGATATGAGTCGATTTGATCCATGATACGGACCCATTTTTGACTGTAGCTGCTAGGAGTAGAAGCAAACGCTTTGCCTTTTTTTGTTCGAAATTAAACTCGAATTTCGCGAAATTCCGTTTTATTCCGTTTGTTTTCAACTTTCCGTGGAAATATTTTAACAATTTGGCGAAACGAAACGAAATAGCAAAATACAAATTTCGCCTGTGCGTGTTCCGTGGAATTCCGCGGAATTTCGTTTCGAAGCGTATTTGACGGAATCATTCGGTATTTCGCATACCCTTACCACTAACCCAATATCCTTTCCATGACAACTGTGGAGATGCAGAAGATCCTTCAGTGCCTAATAATGATGGTTGTCTAACTAATATTCCTTCCCTTCCTCGATGATCGTAAGGACGCTATTAATTGAATCTCTGTGAAAATTCGATTGTTCTGGTCAATCACGGAGTAATTCTCGCTGAGACCGCCCCGTTATTTACACTTGGTATTTCAAAATATTTAAAATTATGCTCATTTGAAAGCTCCTTTCGGGTAACTAAAGGAACTACAATCGGTTAGTCGAATTGATGGATCCCTCGGTAATTATAATCAAAACAGTTATTGGGGACCTCTCGATTTTTCACAATTCTTGCCTCACTCAAACTGCCATAATTCGAATATTTCTCTTCACAATAGCAAGGTGCTAGAAAGAGAAAACATAGGAGCTTCATTTACAAAAATAAAAATATTAGGCGGCCATATAATTTGGCCACCATATTGGATATCAATCTCCAAAGCCACCATATTGGATCGATCTCAATGAAAAAAAAAATTAAAATTTGCATATTTTGTTTGAAAACTACATAGCTGATGTGGAGCCTTAATTCGGAAAAAATCGAAATTCTAGAAACATTCACTATGCCGAAAAAAATATTTCCCCTCGAAATCCCCCCCCATTATTCTATGAAACTTACCTATATAGTCGTATTGCATTTTGCACATAAATGCAGCTGCGACCGTTTGCGACCAGATTGGCGGTGACCGCCAAAGTGTCGTATGTCTAACATGGTTTGATTAAGAACAAATTGTAGCTGTCAAGGATTTTTGAGTTTTGCATGTAAAATCATAGTAGGCTGCTCAACAATACACGTAAAAAGCCTCAATTGTACAGCTTTTGCGACTTGGTTCACTCTTCTGGTACATTCACTCACATAAAGCTGAAATCATGTTAATGTCACTTAAGTCAGCACGTGGAGGGGGAGGGGGTGAAAACTTTAGCACCTCCCCCTCTTAGCAGAAGAAATGCTTTGCATGTAGAACACGAATACATATCAAATTGCATGAATTTATGACTAATTTACCGACTTTCGTATTTATGACCGCCCCCCTATGTAGCTGGAACCGCTGTGGAGCGTGGCGTGATTTGCGTGTGACCCCTATGAAGTATCTAGACTGACAACATCAATATATGTGTGCCCGATACCGAATTGCATGTTCATTACAAGAGAAACATATTTTTCCATACTAGGTGGGAGGGAGTTCCCTATATTGACACCCTTCCTCTCTTTGTACTCCTCCTTTCTAGCACCAATGCGTATAATATCACATGTTGAGCAGTGTATAGTTAATTTTTCACATTTCAAATAGGCACATCACAGCAAGCGCACCGTTATATAACCGCAAATTACACCAACGCGATAAGAAATGGTCTGCAAAACTACACATAACTTTTGATGAAAACAAACATACACCTCTGATTTTTTCATATTTCGTGTAAAACTAGCTCAGCTTTCCAGTGATAAAAAAAACTTTTGGAATCGGGAGTTGCGAACACCATGTAAATTCAGTAAAATCCGATAAAATCCAATATAGCGGTCAAATTTAATATGGCCTCCAAATATTTTTATTTTTGCAAATGAAGCTCCAATGTTTTCTCTTTGTAAAACCTAAGGGGTTGTTGAAGAAATGTTCGAGTTATGTTAGTTTGAGTGAGGCAAGAGTTGTCAAAAATCGAGGGGACCTCAATAACTGTTTTGGTTATAACTACCGAGGGGTCCATCAATTTGACCAACCGAATGCAGTTGATTAGTTACCCGACAGGAGTTTTCAAATGAGCAAAATGTCTAAGCTTTGAAAGACCAAGTGTAAATAGTGGGCCGGTCTCAGCGAGAATTGCGCAAGTATGAATCATATTGTATCATTTTGAGTAGAACATCTGGCGGGCATCATGGATTCCTACGCCATCTTAGTTTTCAGCGGTAGGACATGTTGAGTGCAAACAAGGTAATAAACTCATTCAACTACATAAAATCAATACAGTTCTCGCATAACTTCTGATCTCGCCCTAAAAGCCATTGGTAACCATGTGTGTAGCTCGTTGTTTCTGAGCATTTGAATGGATTTTATTGCTATTTAACAACGCTTTGGGGAAGAAAGGATCATTATCTACCTGCCCGTGATGTTGGTTCGGATGTTTATTCCTTCTTTTGCTCAGAAACAACGAGCTACACAGCTGGCTACCAATGGCTTTTAGGGCGTTATCTCAGAGTATCCGAGAGTTGTTCTGGAAGCGATGTAGGTACGATAGGCAAACAGTTTCAACACTAAATAAATCGCACTCGCTCTTCCCGTGTGTGTAGTTATAATGGGATGGATGGATATGGGTTATGAAAGGGGTCCGCGTGGTCTGTAGGGATTTGAATTCTAAACTTGTAACCAACTCAGTTATTGGTTCACCAAGTGACTCGGTAGCTTTGTTGGAAAAGCACTCGTCTAGCATACAAAAGTCCTGGGTTCAAATCCCAGCCGAGCACGTGGATTTTTTTTCATAATTTCACCCATAACTTGTCCATCTTTACCACGCGTAATGAGTTAATTAGTTTAATAACAATGCGGATTGGATTACCGAACAGCTCAATATAAGCGTCAATTTATAATATGGGTGTAGGGATTATAAGATGTTAGAAGCAGAGTATAGTTAAAACAAAATATGTTCGTGAACCAACGAACTGTTTAACTAGTACTGAAAATGAAATCAATTCAGATCATAGTAGGCATAGGTTAACGAAAGAAAAAGAGGGATCAGTTTGTTGATGTGTTTTGGGAAGAATAAACGTGCTTTTATAATGATGAAGAAAGTGTTAATTATTTAGTCTAACTCGATTGAAATTCTAAGGAAAGCGTGATCGGGAAAGTGACTAAATTCGGCTACTTAAAAAGGTCTAGTCACTACAATGGGGTCATGCTCAAATTACGTCACGCTCCAAGAGAAGGGGGAGGGCGTCAAGCCAAGCATGACAAGCCTTACAAAATTTTCAGAGAGCCCAAAAACGACATAGGAGGGGGGAGGGTCCACAAAGTTCAAATTTAGCGTGACATAATTAGTGTACCATCACAATTGCGCCAAAATCCTAGATGACTGTCAAATTTATTCACTCCAAATG
This sequence comes from Aedes aegypti, assembly GCF_002204515.2. Lineage (NCBI taxonomy): Eukaryota > Metazoa > Arthropoda > Insecta > Diptera > Culicidae > Aedes > Aedes aegypti. Next base: position 150,168,525 of record NC_035108.1, read on the forward strand.
ATACTACAATCCTTCACACGACCCGAAACAAGAATGTAGCTGCTCTTACTCAGTTTTTTCTAAGTTTTCTGAAGGTGATCTCAGAATTAAAAACAAGTGATGCGTTAATGGTGGCGCCTAATTACAGGGTATCCCAGAAAGTATGGGCACGACTTTGATAAAGCGAATCACAATATTTTTTCAAACAAATATTTTTTTTTAAATTTTTGTATTTTTTCTTGGGGCATTCAATGTTTATCCTTCCTTTTGGGGAGTTCAACTACATTGTATCTAAGATGTTCCACAAGAATTTATCTTTAATATTTTATTCGGCTTTGCTAGAACACATTTGACAAAATGACACATAAGATGACTTCACGAAATCATAACTTTTCAGGTATTTTCAATATAAACAAAAATAATTCTTTTCAAATCCACTTATGTCTAATATCTATAGTTTTGGATAGGAAACACAAATTTTAGATTTTTACTTATTTTAACGGATATACAAGGACTTGGTTTTGAACCTTTTAAAAATCGACCACAGCTGGAATCGGATTTTTAACCTATTCAAATTTTATCTACTTAAGTTAATAATTTCCAATAGAATAAGTGATAGTCTATATCTATAAATATATGACCTAGCATGAATTTCGTACGACAAAGTCGCTCAGATATAACGCGATTTGTGCAAAACATATAAGAGGAACTTACCAAAATCCAAAATCGTTAACAAACAGGTAGTGAAATTTTTTTCTCAAAATTCAAAATCAGATTTTTATCTGCACTAGTCTCAAAATGGCAGTATAGTGAAGTCGTGCCCATACATACATCTTTAAGTGTAAAATATCAATTTTCGATGCCTGAGAATTGATATCGTAATCAATGCAATCAATTATAAAACAATACAAAAAATGTTTAAAAACTCATGTGGGAATCAAATTTTGGTCTAGTGTGTAAGATTCATGTCCGCAATCCCTCGATCATCTAACCACACTAATGTAAAAGAGTTATCCTCTCCACTAGCAGCATCATTTTTGCATCACTAAAATATATTCAAATCGCAATAACTTTTTAGGTTTCAGATATGTTTGCACCTTTTATCACAATTTTTTAAAAAATTCTTCTGTTTTTAGAATCCGTATCGATTTTGATAATTGATCATCTAGATTCGGAAATATTCCGAAATTCCTTGGGAGCCGACGCGTAACCATAACCCACGTAAATATCTGAGGCTTCAGTTTTTTCTCAAGTTCGGCTATTCGCTTTTCAAAAAAATAATTTGCCGAGAGCTTGTTGTAAAAAAAAGAAACAAATTGGTGCTACCGTTTTTGAGTACTGAGCATTTATGTTTCTGGTACACCTTCAGTCGAAAACAGATCTGTTATTTTTATATTTCTTGGAGGCAACTTAAACGATTAGTATGATTTTTTCAGAGAAGCTCCTTATTACCTCACCAGCGTTGTGAACTACTCAAATTCTCATAACTCACTCCTGATATTTTTCATGCGTGAGTTGTCCACTACGCAACTCAGCAGTCAAAGAATTATGGATGCGTTGACTCATTGTCTCGTATTTCCACTGTTTTCTCGCACAAAGCCATGAATTCTTGTTAGTATGGTAGAATCATAATAATCTTTTCTAACGTAAACAACAACATTCAGTATTCAAGATATTTTGACGGGTTTATTTATTTATTTATTTGTCACCGTCTTGAATTAAAAATACATTCCCCAGACTGTATCTTACTCTAAGTTCCTTATTCTATTTTTAAAAACAAACTTTGAAATATTGAAGTCGAGTACAGCACTCACATTATTGAACGCACGAAAACATTTATCCAGAGGGTTATGAAAACCGTATGAAGTCCTGTGACGTCTAACAAAAAGCAGGTCACGTTCACGTAGTTGACGAGACGGAGCATATAGGGACACATTTTTCAACAGTGACGGACAATTGACATTTCCTACAATCAGATCGAAAACATGCAGTCTCTGCAGTTTCGATGACTGAATCATTTTTGACGGTTTAAGTGGGATTGAGGGATTTTGCATGAAAATGTCAAGCGTGAGATTTACGAAACAGATCTCTATGAGTTTGCAGTCGCGGGGGAGCTTATTGATTGAGATCTGAGTGGGAGTCTATCAACACTGTACTTCGCACTGTAAAGTGCACATTTTTTATAAATTGACTAAAAACAAGATTTAGGCCAAAAAAATGTATGCGGGAAGTGTCGGTATGCAAAGGAATCTCAGAACATCTTCAAATCTATATGACTGATAGTTGATATCAACACAAATTCGGAGAAGAAGAGTTTTTTTGAGATCTTGTAATAAAAGATGCAAAAAAATTTGAGTTACCAAAAGTAACAACAATTTGAATATTATATTTTGTATTGAAAAAATGGAGCTGCTGGTAAAGAGGTTGAAAACGAGTTTGGGGTTGCTGGTCGAAAGGTGTCAGGTTTGAATAATAACGTTAACACTTGTTTCCAAGCTGTTGATCAAAACCAGTAAATCAATTTTAACCACATAGCAGAGCCCACCATCCAGTCATATCCGACTCAACTCCCCGATAAAGTGCTGACTGCGAAAGGATAGATAAGCTCGCCCGTTCTCTCCTCTCTCTCTCTGTCCCGCTCTTGGGGCTTGTCCTTTCGGAGGAAGCACGTTGCTTTGCTCTTGTCGATTTTTTTGTTCTGTCGGTATATGAGCCGTATTCTCCACGACGCTTTTACGACCAGCCATCCAGCTAGGCATCCAACGACCGACTAGCAATCCTGCCGTAGTGGCAAAGTGGTAGATTGCGATTTCGGCGACCGGAACCAGTCAGCCAGCCAAGTCAGGCAGTTAGTCGACGTTCGTGTCCTTTACCGACAAAAGGTGCATGAATATTGTATGCCACGCAGATTCCTTACCGAGTTTCGTTTCTTACGTTGGCTTGGCGTGTGGTTCTCGTTTTCGTCTTACTGGTTGCTTTGAGGAGCACGGCTTGGGTCTAAGGTTTGTGCGGAGGCTAGTGAAGCAGAACAACCACACTGTGTCTGGATTGGATTCGGTGAATCGTAGCGTCAGGTGAAAGGAGTGTATTATAGGAGTTGCAGTTTTGTTGGTACATTTGTGCTGGCTTGTGGCGCGCGCTCGTTCAATTCTTTTGCATCTTCGAGAGATTAAAGTTTTCTCGGAAAACTTTTCAAGCAGCTCTACGTGATAGCGAGAGGCTCAAGTGGGGTTGATAAAAGCCGACTTGAAAGTCCTTAAGTGAATCGGATGCCTTTCAACGGGTGCTAAAGTTGAATCCACCTCGTGGTGTAATACCTGCGGTTTTTTTTCGGTGTGCGCTATCGAAATCTGGGTCTTGATGAATATTTAACGGCCGTGTAAATTACGTTCAACCACACACGTGTTAGGTGAACCGTGGGAAACCGAGGTGTGATTAAAATAAATTAGAGCCCAGCGTGTATCCCCGAGTGCATCCCGACTGGTTTGGTGGATTGGTGGAGAGTCGACCGCTGACCACGAAGCGCAGGAAGCGGTCCAGTGGATTGTGCACCAAATCTACGCAATTGCTGTTCGCATCGAGGTTCACACATTTCGCAGGTTGCAACTAACGTATGTTAGGATTGTGCTGAATGGCCCCGACTATCAATCCGGCGACGCATCCGATAAAAATGCTCCAATTCAACACCAACAACAGTAATTCCCGTGCCAGCTCGACGCGGCGACCGGATACCACCGCTTCGGGATCGTCCATGTACACCTCAGGTTAGTGGAATTTCGTGTCCGGCCAGAGTTTATGCATATGGTTTCTGTTCTATTTATCTGTATGTTGTTGGTCGAGTAGTATTGGTATTAATTAGAGTAATTTATTATATAGGTAAAACGACAGATATAAAGTTTATGTGTATCCGCATTGTGTAACAAATGTTTCTTACATATTCGTGTAACACGTTTACAGAACAAATGTTTCTTTTAAGAGATTTAAGATATTGAACCAGTTTTTTTCTTGTCTTCTTCTTAGCATTGCGTCCTCATTAGGACAGAGCCTGCATCTCAGCTTAGTGTTCAATGAGCACTTATTAACTGAGAGCTTTCTTTGCCAAAGTTGTCATTTTCGCATTCGTATATCATGTGGCAGGTACGATGATACTCTATGCCCAGGGAAGTCAAGGAAATTTCCATTACGAAAAGATCCTGGGCCGACCGGGAATCAAGCCCAGACACCTTCAGTATGGCTTTGCTTTGTAGCCGTTGACTCTGAACACTCGGCTAAGGAAGGCCCCTACGTTTCATTCCTTATTATCCTTGAAAAAGTTCCATATTGGAACTTCGAAACGTCGGACAACAATATTTCCTTTGGACCACATAATGAATGAGTTTTTCACCTTATTAGGACTCAGCATGTGGAATTTTAAGGCTACCACCAAAATAGGTTATGTATAGTCTTCTTATCATGCTTCTTTTTCCTGAAGTTACGCCACTATTGGAACTAATCTTGATTCTCAGGTTGATTAGTTATAAAAACAGGTTATCAAAAGGGAATTTTGATGTATAATGCGTTTTAGATTGCGCTTTGGGACATTTGTAAGTCTTGTGGTGATATCTGTAGTTTTAATGTAAAAAACCGCCAATCTGTAGTTTTAGTGTAAAACATTGCCAAAAGTGCATTTATGTATTGAGATTTTCTCTTAAGTTAAGTTTCATAAGTTTTGAGCGGAAAATACCTTAATTTTCTGTGCCATAAGGTATCGTTTTAACTGTCGCCCAACATACATGTGAAAAAACAACGAAATTGAACAACCGAGAGGTAGGCTTCGTCCCGATGTGGAGGTAATGCCAATACTCAGTATCATTTGGGGATTCAAAAATCTGGCGGCCATCTTGGAATTCGATGCCATCTTGGTTTTAAGCGGTTGATTGATTTTGTACCATCTTAGCGTTCATCATGCTGAATTATGAGGCATCCATTGAACACACCATCAGATTCTTTCATTCTTTTCTCATCTCAGCAGTTCAATTGCTTTTTCATTTCAAACAATGGTTTTGAACCAAATAAATGAAAGAATGAATGCTGTTCCTGAACTTGAATAGGGAAAGTGTACCAGTTATGACTATAGTGGGGGTAAAATGAACACCCTAAGCATTTTTCATGTTTTCTTGCTTAAAAAGCTGTCAGATTCTTTTTCAATTGCACAGAATTGAAGAAGGATGTTTATGCAATGTAACAAGTTGAAATATTGTGATGGAAACAGTATTTTATCAACATTATTATAATTTTGAAAATTGCTTTCCACAGAGTCAATGCTCCAAACATGTGGGTAAAATGAACATGTAAAGGGGGTAATATAAACATATACTTGGGGGTAAAATGAACACACAGTGGGGGTAATGTGAACATATACTGGGGGTAAAATGAACACATGCTGGGGGTAAAATGAACATGTAGTGGGGGTAAAATGAACACCATTCTAATTGAACGGGTTGTGGCATGATTCTCGGCATCTGGTACATGATCAATGCATATTTCACAGATATTCCGGAATCGATGGAACGTTTAGCCGCGACCATTTGGATGGCTGTCCTTTACTATCTTTGTATTTCCTCCGGATAACTTTCGGCATCTGATATAAAATCCGGTAGTATTCGCCCCGCCATGGTGTTCATATTACCCCCATCTTGAGTGGTTCATTTTGCCCCCAAAGAATCAACATATTAAAATCATTTGTTTTAAGAACTTAGAAGATTAAGATGCTTCCAATTTTCGTCTGCTTATCATAAATGCTTTAAAAATGTGATGTGCTACGCAGTTCGAAAGATTTTTTAAGGATTTTAGTCATAAAAACCTTAAATTGCACAAGTAAAAATTTACATCATATGAGAAAATGGAGAGGCATACTTTGTTTTTGTTTACTTTTACCATTTTTTACAGTTAGAGATCGCGTAAGAGTTGTCGAAATAGCTTCTTTGTCTGAGGATTAAGGATGGTGCTATGTTTGGTATAAAATTATAGCATATTTACCGTAAAACACTAACCTGTCATTTTAACCCCCCCCCTGTTCATTTTACCCACAGTTCCCCTACTTGATAATAAACTACCTAAACACACAGAACGATTAAAAATTTGAAGATAATCAAATTATCACGTATGGCGAAATACCATTATGTCCATAACTGGTACACCTACCCTATATGCCGAAGAATAATTCTGGTACCATATATGCATTATAAAATTCCTATTTAATTATCTGTTTTTATAACGAATTAAGCTAAGAAGCAGGCTCTGTTCAAGTAAGGACGTAATGCCAGGGAAATAAGAATAAGAAGAGTAAGCAATACGAAAGCTTTAAAATTCAAAAAGTGCTAACAAGGTAAAAACTCAGAGTAGAATGATTAAAATCAAGATGGCGTCAAAATCCAAGATGGCCGCCAGATTTTTTCACTCATTACTCTTATTCTTCACTCGACTCGAACACAACACCGACGATTCAAAACTTGTTTCTTTGTTGCACAAACAATGATGTTTTCATTTATTGAACCCGCCAAATTCGTCAAAATCGTAGAACATGACTTAGAAAATCGTTCATTTCATTGAATAAACACCATTGTTCACAAAGTGTTTGTAGCCTATTCCTACTCAGTTTTTTCTCAGCTTTCTGATGGTGACCTCAGAATTCTAAACAAGCGGTGCGCTAATGGTAGAAAAACGGGTTTTTAACAAAATTTAAGATAGCGGCCACATTAAAAATGGCCGTCAATTTTTTTAGTCTCAGGTGAAAGCTATATCCTTTCTTTTTACGATGACACTAAGTTTTCTGTGTGTTCCAAGGGAAATATGAGACATATCACGTGAAGAAATACCTAAGATTTATCAAAAAATGGGCTTATTCGCAAACCGATTAGCTAGCTGACGTACGAGAGGGCCACCAATTTGAGATAACCGAAAGGACCACGCTTTAGTTTTAACATAGACTAGCGAACAGTGACATAATGTTGAAATTTTTAACGATGGGTGCCGACGGAGGTCTGGTTTCAGCGAGAAATGCTCATTATAAGGACTGTTCAGTTAAGAAAGTGGACACGTATTTTTTAAAGCAATTTGTTTATTTTCGAACAAATTCATGAGTTCAGGAAATCAAAGTAATCTCGACCAAATTCACATAATTTTGAACATTCATTGAGCATTTTTGGATAATGCTCTGACTTTTCTCTTGATGCCTCCCATCGGATTCTGCACAACTTTCTTCGTAACTTTTCTTTGCGTTGCTTACCACATTTTCTTGAGAAAACCCATGGAACTTGCTTATCTTCCATCCTTCTTAAGATGTTGTTTGATTATTGCCCAATATTTCCAAATGGGGCGTAGTTATGGGCAATTCGGTAGAATCTGCCATGTTTCAACAAATTCGACTTTTTCCTTCTTGATCATCTCCAAAGTAGTTGAAGCATAGTGAGTCGATGCCAGGCCTGGCCAAAACAATGAAGGCTTGTAATACTTTCAGTAGATGGGCAGAAGACGTTTTTAAATGCATTCAGTTTCTGTAATTTTCGCCGTTGATTGAACCCGTTGTGAAAAATGTAGTACTTTCCATACCGCAGGAGCAATTTGCTTGCCATAAAAAAACTTTTTACCCAAATTTTTCTGTTCGGATGTATTGCACGTTATCACAAGCATCTGTTTTTGATACAGTGTTGAAAAATTGGAATTTGGACACTTCGCGATTTAAGCCAAATCTCGGAACGACAGCTTTTCTGAACACCATTTGTGCAGAATAAATCTGCGTGGCGCCATGTTAAACCGACCTATCGCTTGGAATTTACAACTGTTTGATGTCAACTTTCTTCTGCTGTCAAAATAAACACTTGAGTACACACTGAAACAAAATTTGATTTTTTTCCTTGGAATTTTCACACCAAAATGTTAACAATCAGGTGTCCACTTTCTTTAATGAACAGTCCTTAAGAGAACATTTCTTGTTAATAACCCATTTTTAAAACTAATTATTTGTGAAGGAGGATCTGTTCCAGTAAGGACGTAAAAAGAAAATGGGCCAGAAAAATGGAAAACAAAAAGATAAAAGAGAAAAATTTCATGAAATTTTATGTTACCTTTATTTTACCATATGACATGAAACATGTTTTAGAATATATAAGCGTAATTTACGGAAAAAATAGCTATATTCGTACCAATTTAGCTATTTTTAGCATTTTAAGAAATTTGTAAATTTTTAAGACGTGTGTATTGAAATTATTCGGGAAGTTTTTGTTGGAAATGGGCAGTTTAGTCTTTTGAATTAATGAAAAACGACTTCTCTGACGTTTCAATCCTTATTATACTTGGAAAAGTTCCATATTGGAACTTCGAAACGTCGGACAACAAAAAGATATAGTTCTTTTTAATTAATTCAATGAACAGAACTGCCTATTTCAACCCAGTCAAAGGCTGCACATACTGAACATACCTTACATAAGACAACGGACACACTGAATAACCAGGGGAGCAGTGAAGAATTTTTCGTTTGACGAAATGTTTCCGCCGGCTGGGGCGGGAATCAAACCCACACTCCGTAGCACAATACGCCCAAATGACTGATGCCGCACGGCTACGAAGTTCATCTGAAAGACTTTCACTATTATGATAAACAATGGAAAAATTACACCGTGGTATTGTGAGTAAAGGATAAGCTCATTATTTGGTGATTTTCTACTGGATTGGTTACTTTACTGTGGTATTTTTTTTTGACTAACCCGACCTGTGGGTTACAACAAAATATATCAGAATTACCTAGGTCAAAATTTAATACAAAAAACAAATTCTGTTTCATTTTTGTTAGAAACACTTTGAGATGATGGAGGCAATTATAACAAAATTAAAACAAAATCAGTTTAAATAACAAAGGCTGTTTAAAATTTGTTTCAATTTAAAACATAATTATAACACAATTTGTTACAAAGAGAGAAATTGCTTACACATGTGCGCTTTTGTTGATGTAACGATAATAACAAATTTTATTATACTTCAGTCATGGAAAATAACAAAATGAATTATTTTGTGTTTTATTATCTATGTTTAAATTATAACATATTTTGTTTCAATTATGTGTAGTATAGAATAAAATGTGTTTTCATTCTTCATGGCATTAGAAACCCAAGGTGTAAATTCAATTAAGTGTTAAATTTTGGATTCGATTAAAAAAAATGTAAATTTTACATTGAAGAGAACTGTATTGTGAAATAAAAATTAGGGCACTGAATTTGCAATCTTTGATTTCCAGATTTCCACAAACAATGTATCTACATTATACTTCTTTACTTACATAAGGTTATGGAATGTCATGCAATGCGTAAATCAACAAACAATGTAGACTCTCTGTTTGGGTTCTTAGATAACATTTTTTATCTTATAATACGACGAGATTTAAAGATTTATCAGATATAAGTATTTCGAATCATAAACTTTTGTGAGAGATGATTTGCTCTGAGATCTCTGCTCTCCACAACTTACAAGATACTTAGCGGATTTCAAGCCAAATTCTTTTGTTATTTTCTTGAAATGCATTCGGTGGAACCAATTACCGGTCCATCATCTATGACAAATTTCTTTTGCTCATACTCTGAGAAGTACTAGTGGAATGATTTATTATTCTATTCAAAGTAAGATCATTTGCTTGTGTCATGGGTCCGCTCAAGGAATTTTATTCATTGAAAATTGTGTGGCTAATTTCTAGTATATTTTTACACAAAGTTCGTGAGTGGTTTTACTTAATGGTTTTCCGAATATAAAGCAACATAGGATAACTTTTAATTTCCATCGTAAGATTATTTGTATATTGAACATAAAGTTTCTTTAATAGATCTTTCCGTACGCCCAACGAGAGTCTCATGCGCAGAATTTCCAATCCATAGTCTTGCTTTACGCGTCATTTGAAGCAGATCCTAAGAAAAAATCCGGTTGATTGTTGATCAATTTAATTTCAGTGAAATGACGTATTAAATGCTGAAGGGAACCAATCTCTCGGTTTGTTTGTAAATATTGAAGTAACTAGAAAGGAGTAACTAATTTCATTGTATGTCAAATGTTTCTATGGATTCCCTTTGAATTTACCATTTTTTTAGAGTCTCCCACTGTATTCAAAATTGCATTCGCTATCAAACACTGTCATTGATTTCGACAGTTTCTCATAACGATTTGTTGCGCATGGCCTGCTGAGTTTTAACTATGGACCTGTGCAAAAGTTCACCCGTTGGCGTTTGAGCGGTGCCGTGTTATTTACGTGACCATGGCAACGAGTGAATTCGGCACCGCTCAAACGTCAAATTAGTGAACTCGTGCATCGGTCCATCTATCAAAAAGCGCTTTCTCATATGATCAAAAGATGAGATAAAATGCAATGCCGAAGTCTTCGGCAACGTTCTTCTTATCCGTCACCCTCTGATACTCCTCGTCAAACCATCACTTCTTGCGCAGTTTCACTCATCACTCCATTGATTCCTATAGATTGTTAAGGTGTTCACTCACAATGATTTCATTTAACTGCTCGTCTAGCTTTTGGTGGTATTAAGATGTAACCCCGTCTGCTGAGAACCGCTGGATATTCAATCGCATTGTTCGCTGTGGTCTCGAATTAGCTATAGTCGATAACCGAATTTTACTGACAACGAAATAATGATTCGAGTCAATGTTGGGATCCATGAAACTCCTAAAGTCGATGACATCTGAGAAAAAAATATTTATCATTTTACCAAAATATAATTTAATCATATTATTATACTGATACTTTAAGAATTATTCAAAAAATATTTCAAAATTCCTACAATGGTTCTTCTTGATATTCTATCATGAAACGGCCCATTTTTCTGAACTATGCAGTGTGAAATAAATTTGGTAGTAACTATTACGCAACGTATTTCCATTGCTTAATTGTTTTGAGTTGCATAATGAGTCATTACACAACAATTTTCAATGGTGCATCCCAATACGATTTTAGACACCCTCAAGAGGTCTTCTACGAAATTGCAAAAAAAAGTTTTACGTGGCTCATAGCAGTACCGTAAAACGGGGTAACTTTGATAGTTTTTTCGAAGAAAACTTGAATATTTATGCATGCTGTTTCAAAGATTTACAATTTATATTTTTAAAACAAGTACTGGCATCCTAGCTATCGATTACAGTCGATAGATTGGCAAAAGATTTATTATGAATGGATATATATTTTTTCATATAATCGAAAGTTGGTTTTCTGTTTTGGGGTAACTTTGATAATGGAGTATGATTCGAACAAAATTGAATGAATAACGAACATTTGTAGGGCATTGCATACCTCTAGGCGTTTAACGTTATATGGAAATTTCTGACTTAGTTTACAAAAATGGTCCCAGTTTGTGAAAATGTTTTTCACTAAGCGATTTGAGACCGATTTCAGGTTCTATGATAACTAGGCTGTCAAAGAAAAGTGGCCAACTATTCAAAACTACATCAAATAGTGATCGTAGAACAGATTGTTTGTAAGCGTTTCAAAAATGCCAAAATTGTGTAATTTTTTTAAATTCGTATAGAAAGCCTAGAATGTTCGTGATTCAAATTAAAACCGCTCTTACATGAAGTGTCATACTAATGTTCCTTAGTTTTGCATTCGTTTTGCTTAACTGATTAACAGAAATTATGATATTTCGTTTAGTATGTGGTGGGTTACGCACTATCAAAGTTACCTGCATTATCAAAGTTACCCCGTTTTACGGTACTTGATTTTTACACTCTTCTTTATTATCAAACTCGGCAAGCTTCGTTGGATAAATGTTCGACTTCTTCTTCTTTCTGGCGTTACGTCCCAACTGGGACAAAGCCTGCTTCTCAGCTTAGTGTTCTTATGAGCACTCCCACAGTTATTAACTGAGATTTTACTTTGCCAATGACCATTTTTGCATGTGTATATCGTGTGGCAGGTACGAAGATACTCTATGCCCTGGGATGTCGAGAAAATTTCCAACCCGAAAAGATCCTCGACCGGTGGGATTTGAACCCACGAACCTCAGCTTGGTCTTGCTGAATAGCTGCGCGTTTACCGGTACGGCTATCTGGGCCCCAAAATGTTCGACTAGTGCTGTCAAAATTACCATTCTGCAACTTGTTGCGTAAAGTAGGTACTGTTTTGAAACTATGTTCCTAGTTTCCTTCACATCTAAGCCGAATTCCCATCGTCCATTGGATATAGAATCAGAAACTAGTTGACTCAGTTATTGGGAAATTTAAAAAAAAGGTACTCAGATATATTATTATCTAATTTCAATATTAAAATTTGCCAACTCCCATAACAGTTTTCTCCTAGGGTTCCTTTAGCAAATTCTGGGGATGTTATTCCGGTATGCTTCTAAAAATTCATATGGACCTGTATTTCTGAGAGATTTTTCAAATACCAAACATCTTTACTTGGTTTGTAAAAAACCATCGATATTTTGCAGACGTATTAATATTAAACGTATTGTATTAATTCAGTTTTGCAACCCTTTGGGCCCTTAATTTGCGCCCATTCAGAAATTGCATTTTAAATTTTTCAAAAAAGATCAAACGAGCGTACAAAAAAAAGTCAATTGAATGCAGCTGACCACGAAAACGTCACATGAAAACGGTACGGTTTTGCTTATTTTTATCATTTTCCGTAATAAGAGCAGATCTTATTGTACGTGTGTCACATTCGACATCACCAGCAAGAATAAACTATTTCTGTTATTTGGAATAGGACATTTTTGACAATTCATGATCTTTGAAAATGTCATCGTGTCAGACGACTTTCACTGCTCGTGCTATGTGTTGGATGTGACTGTAGCGGATGAGTATAGAGAAACCATTTGACTACTGATCATGGAAGCCAAACGAATGCCGCGAAAAATGTCGAATGTTAAAGCACTGTTCTTAAGTCTATTATCATTTGTTAAATAATAATTTGTTATACTTTCCCTAAGCCTGAACCATTTGTTTTTATTTTAAATATAGGAAATTGCCTTATCCTTATATTTTTAAGAAGAATCAAGAGTGTCGTCTATAATAACGGAGTAGAATTTCCAAAGACCAAATCAATTTTTATTGGCAACAAAGAACATACATCACCAAATGTGGATTACTATAGTGTTATTTCCTCATTTCCTCTATGTTGTGCCCTCTCTGCCTGGTTTCTGATTAATATGTTCGGTGCCCTGTGCGGTTTGGGGGTTGCCAGTGAGGGAAAGAAAATTTGCCACGGCGGGTGCCTATAAACATTAGGAGTTTGGGCAAGTGATTCAACTTGGGTTGAACTTTCCTTACGTTTGTTTAGATTAGATGTAGGTGGGTCGATGGGGGTTTTCCTCCGACAGGAGCTAATTAATGTAAGTAGGAATTCGTGTCGGGACAAGTTTGGAGGTGTGAAGCTTTCTTACCTTTGAAGACTTACATGTGTTTGATACATAAGGCGTGAGCTTTCCTGAAGGAAGACTTTATTGAGAACGGATAAGATTTTAGATTAGGAATAGAAAGAATCAACCCGGGATTGACTGATGAAATTTAGACTGTGCACGAATTATTTAACCTTTGTTCATCCAGCTTACTATTTACTTTCTAAGAAACACACTTTTTTTTATTTATTGACAGATATGCGAATGTGAAAATGGCAAATTTGATAAAGAAAGCTGTTAGGTAATAATAGTGGAAGCGTTCTCTGCCCCAGTGGGGACGTAATGCGAAGAAGAAAAAGGTGGCACTGGTGAAATTTCTCCTTCAATTTTATGTATCTTAAGATCCTGATAAGCTTGAAGCTCAGCTAGTTTATAATAAGAATTTAATTTAATTCAACCATGATTGTGATCTAAAGGATGTGTATTATTCGTGGAATCAATCTTTGAATTTCAAACTGAACACATTTGTTATTCATATAAGCAATTCAACAAAAAACAAAATTAAAATCCCATTGCACGTGTTATGTTTACGTTCATGAAGGCCACAAACTTTGCCAATATGGTTCGTCCATCCTTCCCACCCGCAACTTCCTCTTCGGTGTACGCCATGCAGCGGTCAGATCCGCACTTAAAAAAAGCACCAAACATGTTGAAAACTAATTCCACCCAGCAGCACCCAGGGCACGTTTGCTGCATCGGATAAATACGAACGGATTCCGCCGCGTAATCCACAGCTGGTTCATTCCAGTTATTACTTTGCAGAAGTTGCTGGTAAATTAAACCTGGCTCAACCTGGCAACCCTGAGGACAGCTCGAGTCAACTGGGGCACAGTTGCGTGCCTTGATATAAAGGTCGGACAAACGTGAACCAAAAAATGTTTTTGGGAGTTTGTGTTTTGCCCAGATAATATTTTTAATTACCTCAGATAATAGAGAGTAGTATTCGAACCGTTTTTTTAATTTCTTTATTACAACAACAGCTAGTCCATATTGCTACAGCATGTAACATGGCTGGCCTGAAAATTTGTTTGAATATCAAAAGCTTGTTCTTAAGACAAAGTTTTGATTTTCTATTAATAAGGGGATAGAGACATTTTACTATTTATTACATTTGGTTTGAATGCCATCAATGTGATTATTGAAAGTCATATTCTTAGATAGCATGAGCCCTAGATACTTAACTTCATCTGACCAATTTATTGGAACCCCTCTCATCGTAATAACATGTCTACTTGAAGGTTTCAAATAAAGAGCTTATGGTTTATGTAGAAATATTATTAGTTGAGTTTTGGAAGCATTAGGAGAAATCTTTCATTTTTGCAAGTATGAAGAAAAAATATTCAAACTTTTTTGCAATCGACTACAGATCACACGCAGGCTTCGTCCTTTGGCGGAGAGGCCTGTGTCATCCGCAAACAACGATTTTTGACATCAGTGCGCATCGTACCTTCGTGCTGTGCGTACACGAATTCTCTCTGCTCTTGGAAGTTTTCTTAAAAACTACCTAAAGCAATAAAACAGTACTTTTCAGTGCTACAAAAACAGTACTTTTCAGTGCTAAAATTAAAAACGGTACTTTTCAGTGCTACTAAAACAGTACTTTTCAGTACTATTTTTTCTACTATTGATCCCTTTACGATCCTTGTTTGGACCCGTGCCTTCGATTTTTCGTTGGACCCGTTGGCGAAAGCTAGCGGTGGTAATCCTTCTTGGACACCGTCTTGGGAAAAAACCTTTCGAAGGTCACGTCTTCTTTCGTTTATTAATTAAACGTGGTATCAACAACTAACAAAAGGAAGGGTGAATCTCTGAATTCACAACTTCCTTCCAAAAAAGTGGGATTTAAAACTGTCACTAAACGTGGCAAGAATGGAAGAAAGGACGTTTCTCCGGAATGCGAACTTTCTTCCAAGGGTGAAATGAATAATTGTATCGAAATGAGCAATCAGTTCGATGCTCTAGACAAATTTTCCGAACACCAAATCGAAGCAGCCTCTAGCCCAGGCTCTTTGATTCAAGTGAGGAAGCAAAGAGTGCCGCCTATCGTGGTCAGTTGTTCCGAATTTGCAGGATTTAGGCAGGAGATCTTGAACTCCATTAGGGGAATCAAGGTTTCCTTCCAAATCGCAAAGAAAGGAGACTGTCGCGTTTTGCCGGAAACTCTTAAAGATCGTGAGCTTCTTCTCAAACATCTTGAAGAGAAGAAGCACAAATTTTTTACTTATGACGACAAAACTGAACGTTTGTTCAAAGTTGTCTTGAAAGGTCTCTCAAGTGACTATAAATCACCTGAAGAGATCAAAAATGGAATAGCATAGCATAGCATAGCATAGACTGACTGTACATGTCAATGGTTGCTACTCCGTGATTGATCGGACCTGGTAAGAATTGCACTACGATCCAAATGAATAAGGAATGGGAGTTTCCGCTTATTCTCGAAGTACAATTTTAGCAGATCTAATATTATTGATCAATAACGGCGCCGGCCAAGTCCTTACAGTCAGTTGGGATGGGAAAGGAATGTTAGGGTGTAATGATTGTTGCTTCTAGAGACCGAGAATACCTCTGCATCTCCACAATCACCACGGGAAGGGTGTTTATTAGTGAGGGAGGAAAAGATCTGGGAGTCACCATTGGTCAGTGATGCGATCCATGGATAAGGAGGGAAACTACGACTTAAACTTAAAGCTAGTTTTGCATTTTGTCTCGAGATGTTTTTGGTAGAAGATTTAAAAATACGTCAACATCCGTTATGTCGAACCATTCAAAAGATGTTTTTAGTAATGGCGAAAAGAAAAAAATATGTGTATATATTAATAATACAGGTCGGACTCGATTATCCGGAGTATCGATTTTTTTTTCACTCCGGATAATCGAATCCTCCGGTTAATCGAATCACTAAGAAAAAAATGAAATCTTCGATAAACGAACTTAGATATTATCTTTTTTTATTGTTTTATTCATATGATGCGGTGGCGCAGTCAGAAATTATTTCTAGGAAGAGTAGGGGTCTTTACAAGAAAAATTGTTTTTGACCAGCATACCCAAAAACCACTTTTTCAAACCCAACTTTTCTTAAATACGTTCAAAACTGCAAAACCATTCATATTCTATATTGCAATACCAAATTATCTCAGATGTATGCATAAAAATTGAAAAACAGGAACATGAAAAAGCAAATTCCGGATAATCGAGTCTAAAATTCCGGATAATCGAATCCCGGATAATCGAGTTCCCGGATAATCGAGTCTCCGGATAATCGAGTCCGACCTGTAATAATAATCATAATAATAATAATAATAATAAAAATAATAATAATAATAATAACAAGAATGATGTCGACACTTGTAGTGACGAACCATACATAGTTTGTTTGAAAATTACAGAAGACAGCGTACACGTACATTTTTATCTCGAGATGAAAAGTTGTTGGTAGGAGTTTTAAAGAATACGTCAGCATCTATAATGTCGAACCATTCAAAAGATGTTTTTAGTAATGTTAAAGAGAGAAAATATACGTATATAGAAATTATGTAAAACAGGCATAATGCCGACACTTTGAGTGACGAACCAAACAAAGATTGTTTGAATAAAACATAAAAATAACGCTGCCATGAAAAAATGTGTCATTATAAGCATGAAACGAGCTCACCAGTTGGTAATTCATCCTCGACTGAACACGGATATCTTTTCGCACTCAAACAACGCGAACCGTAAAACTACTTGGCGTCCCGAAAACAAACTGTCTTCTTTGGGCTTTCCGAAGCACTGCCCAGCAAAACGCGCGAGAACGAAACACAAACTCCCGGCGTCCCGAAAACAAACTGTCTTGCTTGGGCTTTCCGAAGCACTGCCCAGCAAAACGCGCGAAAACAAAACACAAACTCCCGGCGTCCCGCAAACGCGCGAAACTGAAAACAAAAACAAACTCCTGACGTCCTGAAACCAAACTGTCTTGCTTTGGCTCTTCCAAGCACTGCCCAGCAAAACGTGCGAGAACGAAACACAAACTCCCGGCGTCCCGAAAACAAACTGTCTTGCTTGGGATCTTCCAAGCACTGCCCAGCAAAACGCGCGAAAACGAAACACAAACTCCCGGCGTCCCGAAAACAAACTGTCTTGCTTTGGCTCTTCCAAGCACTCCCTGAAGAGATCAAAAATGGAATAAATGATTTACTTGGATTTTCCCCAGTCCAAGTAATCATTATGAAAAAGAGAACCCAATCTGGCATTGTTCGGAAAGGGCTTTCTCAAGAATTTTATTTAGTTCACTTTAACAAAAAAGAACTAAATAATATTAAAGCTTTAGAAAAAGCAAAACTTTTGTTTGGTGTCCGTGTGACATGGGAACATTTCCAGAAACCTGGAGGAAATTACCAGAACCCCACTCAGTGCCGTCGGTGCCAAAAGTGGGGTCATGGTACAAAAAATTGTCGCATGGATGCTAAATGCATGATTTGCGGAGGTTCTTCTCACGCCAAAGACGTCTGTCCAGTGAAGGAAGATACCACCAAATTCATATGTTGTAATTGCGGGGCTAACCATAAGTCCAATTTTTGGAATTGTCCTTCACGCAAAAAGGTCATTGAGGCTCGTGCCAGGCAGATGAACAATAATATCCGTTACGATAACGGTCGTTTCCGGAATTTGCCTGGTAGAGTATCGAACAATGCTCATTTTTCAGTTAACGATCGCTTGATCATGAATCATACCCATCAGGAAGATCATAATCATGCTCATTCACAAACTAATTTTAATCCGTCGGGTAGCCGTTCGAATCTTTCTATTTCGAATGTATCTACCCACGGTAAATCCTTTGCCGATATCGTAGCAGGAAATTCGAACTCCTCCCCTGTTCGATCCGTGGGTACCCATTCTACTTGTTTCAAATCAAATGGAAAAAACCCTACCGCCACAGGTAACTCCGCTTCTTCGTCTACCGGAAATTCCAATGGGAAATCACATGACATGTCTGCCTCTGATTTTAATTTTCTAACTGAACAATTGAATCTAATGATTGATGCAATGTTCAAAGCCACCACTATGACTGAAGCAGTCCAAGTAGGTGTAAAATTTACAAATCAAATTGTTATTGGATTACGTTTTTCTAATGGATCCAAATAATAATTTAAATATTTTAAATTGGAATGCTCGTTCTCTGAATGGTAAAGAGGACGAGCTGTTTAATTTTCTTACGGTTAATAACGTGCATATAGCAGTTATTACCGAAACGTATTTAAAACCTGGATCTAAACTCAAAAGAGATCCTAACTTTTTTGTTTATCGTAATGGTCGACTTGATGGGGCATGTGGGGGAGTTGCAATCATCATTCATAGGCGTATAAAACATCAACTGTTTTCGTCATTTGAAACTAAAGTTTTTGAAACTTTAGGTGTTTCAGTTAAAACACAGTTTGGTAAATATACTTTCATAGCTGCCTATTTGCCTTTTCAATGCACTGGACAGCAAGTTAATTTGCTCCAAACTGACTTGCGTAAATTGACTCGCAATAAGTCAAAATTTTTTGTCATTGGTGACTTTAATGCCAAACATCGGTCATGGAATAATTCTCAAAGTAATTCCAACGGCAGAATTTTATTTGATGAGTGCTCTTCAGGATATTTCTCAATTCAATACCCTGATAGCCCCACATGTTTTTCCTCTTCTAGAAATCCATCTACGATAGATTTGGTCTTATCCGACTCTAGTCATCTTTGTAGCCAACTGATTACTCATGCTGATTTTGATTCTGATCATGTCCCTGTTACATTTCAAATATCCCAAGAAGCGATTCTCAATCCTATCAGCTCCACTTTCAATTATTTACGAGCCGACTGGAATATATATAAAACGTATGTTGACTCCAATCTTGATGTTAACATTTCTTTAGAAACTAAACTTGATATTGACAATGCTCTTGAAACTTTAACAAATTCCATTGTTGAAGCCCGGAGCATTGCAATTCCAAAATGTGAAGTAAAATTTGAATCCGTGATTATAGACGATGATCTTAAACTCTTGATCCGTCTTAAAAACGTGAGGAGAAGGCAATTTCAACGCACTCGCGATCCTGCTATGAAAATTGTATGGCAGGATTTGCAGAAAGAAATCAAGAAACGTTTTGCTCAATTAAGAAACAAAAATTTTGAAAATAAAATTTCTCAATTGGAGCCTGGCTCTAAGCCCTTTTGGAAATTATCTAAAATCTTGAAAAAACCTCAGAAGCCAATACCGGCATTGAAAGAGGAAAACAAATTATTACTAACTAATTGCGAAAAGGCTCAAAAACTTGCTATGCAGTTTGAAAGTGCGCACAATTTTAATTTAGGACTTACTAGTCCAATTGAAAATCAAGTTACTCAGGAGTTTGAAAATATTCTCAATCAAGAGAACGTTTTCGAAAATGCCTGGGAGACTGATTTGGAAGAAGTGAGAACTATTATTAAAAAATTCAAAAACATGTAAGCTCCTGGCGATGATGGAATTTTCTACATCCTCATCAAGAAACTTCCAGAAAGTAGCTTATCATTTCTAGTTGATATATTTAACAAATGTTTTCAATTAGCATATTTTCCTGACAAATGGAAAAATGCTAAGGTTGTTCCAATTTTAAAACCAGACAAAAATCCTGCAGAAGCTTCTAGCTATCGTCCAATCAGTTTGCTTTCCTCCATCAGTAAACTTTTTGAAAAGGTTATTTTGAACAGAATGATGGCCCACATCAACGAAAATTCAATTTTTGCCAATGAACAGTTCGGATTCCGCCATGGACATTCGACCACTCATCAACTTTTACGTGTAACAAATTTGATCCGTTCCAACAAATCTGAAGGCTATTCTACTGGTCTTGCTCTTCTAGACATAGAAAAAGCATTCGACAGTGTATGGCATGAAGGTTTGATTGTAAAATTAAAAAACTTTAATTTTCCAACATACATTGTTAGAATAATTCAAAGTTATCTGTCAAATCGTACACTTCAGGTTAATTATCAGAACTCCAGATCTGAAAGACTTCCTGTAAGAGCTGGTGTTCCCCAAGGCAGCATTTTGGGACCAATATTATACAATATTTTCACATCTGACTTACCTGAGTTACCTCAGGGATGTCAAAAATCTTTGTTTGCGGATGACACAGGCCTCTCCGCCAAAGGACGAAGCCTGCGTGTCATCTGTAGTCGATTGCAAAAAAGTTTGGATATTTTTTCTTCATACTTGCAAAAATGGAAGATTTCTCCTAATGCTTCCAAAACTCAACTAATAATATTCCCACATAAACCAAAAGCTCTTTATTTGAAACCTTCAAGTAGACATGTTGTCACGATGAGAGGGGTTCCAATAAATTGGTCAGATGAAGTTAAGTATCTAGGGCTCATGCTAGATAAGAATTTAACTTTCAAAAATCACATTGAGGGCATTCAAGCCAAATGTAATAAATATGTAAAATGTCTCTATCCCCTTATTAACAGAAAATCAAAACTTTGTCTTAAGAACAAGCTGTTGATATTCAAACAAATTTTCAGGCCAGCCATGTTGTATGCTGTACCAATATGGACTAGCTGTTGTAATACCAGGAAGAAAGCTCTGCAGAGAATTCAAAATAAAATTTTGAAAATGATTCTGAGGCTTCCTCCCTGGTATAGTACCAATGAGTTACATAGAATATCCAATGTTGAAACATTGGAACAAATGTCAAATACAATCATTAATAATTTCAGGCAAAAATCGTTACAATCTCCTATTGCCACGATTAATACGTTATATGTTTAGGTTAAGTTAGGTTAAGTATATTAAAAACTTTTTTTTTCTCTTATAAGCAGGTGAAATCAACTCACCTGTAAAAAAAAACTGAACTGCTACGGCAAATGAAATGTAATATGTTGTTAACAAAATGTTAATTAAATCTTAAATTTGTTTTACCAAATTAGGATGATAGTGTTGTCAAATAACACAGAACACCTAGATATAAAAAATGAATGTAATGTTTGGAATGATACTAATAAAGAAATTAAAAAAAAAAAAAAAAAAAACGATTTTTGACATTCCTGAGGTAACTCAGGTAAGTCAGATGGGGAAATATTGTATAATATTGGTCCCAAAATGCTGCCTTGAGGAACACCAGCTCTTACAGGAAGTCTTTCAGACCTGGAGTTCTGACAATTAACCTGAAGTGTACGATTTGACAGATAACTTTGAATTATTATTCTAAAGTTTTTTAATTTAACTATTAAGCCTTCATGCCAAACACTGTCGAATGCTTTTTCTATGTCTAGAAAAGCAAGACCAGTAGAATAGCCGTCAGATTTGTTTGAACCGATCAAATTTATTACACGTAAATGTTGATAACTGGTCGAATGCCCATGGCGGAATCCGAACTGTTCATTGGCAAAAACATAATTTTCGTTGATTCTGTTCAAAATGACCTTTTCAAAAAGTTTACTGATGGTAGAATGCAAACTGATAGAACGATAACTAGAAGCTTCTGCATGATTTTAGTCTGGTTTTAAAATTGGAACAACCTTAGCATTTTTCCATTTGTCAGGAAAATATGCCAACTGAAAACATTTGTTAAATATATCAACTAAGAATGATAAGCTACTTTCTGGAAGTTTCTTGATGAGGATGTAGAAAATTCCATCATCGCCAGGAGCTTTCATATTTTTGATTTTTTTTTTATAATAGTTCAGTCTACCAGAAGTTTTCGAAAACGTTCTCTTGATTGAGAATGTTTTTGAAGTTCTGAGTAACTTGATTTTTTATTGGACTCGTAAGTCCTAAATTTAAATTATGCGCGCTTTCAAACTGCATAGCAAGTTTTTGAGCTATTTCGCAATTTAATTGGTAATAATTAAAAATCCTTTTCCAATGCCGATATTGGCTTCTGAGGTTTTATCAAAATTTTAGATAATTTCCAAAAGGATTTAGAGCCAGGGTTCAATTGAGAAATCTTAATTTCAAAATTTTTGTTTCCTTATTGTAAAAAAGTGAAAAACGTTTTTGGATTTTTTTCTGCAAATCCTGCCATATAATTTTCATAGCAGGATCGCGAGTGCATTGAAATTGCCTTCTCCTCACGTTTTAAACCCGTATAGGCCTGAGTGAAAGCAAAAATTCTAAAACCCTCACCGCTCAGCGAATTCTTAATGGATTCAAATAATTTTTTGTCAGTATTCTGGCACGCATATCTAGTTTCTAGGAGTTTGCAAGCTGCGGGACCTAAGCTGGTTACGTCGTCCGTAAAAGACCCTCTTCGCAGCCGCAACACGTCTTTTCACTTCGCGGGAAACGTCGTTGTCACATGTCACAAGTGTTCCAAGGTAAACGAATTCTTCAACAACTTCAAACACATCCCCATCAAACACTACTTCAGCACTTACACCACCATGCCTGACTCTATCTCTACCTGCAACCATGTACTTCATCTTGGGCGTAGCACGTATCAGCCTAATTAGTTTCGCCGGAAAACCATTTTCAGACATTATCTTCCAAAGCTCATTTCTTTTCACTGAGTCGTACGCCGCCTTGAAAACAATAAACAGATGGTGAGTCTGCAAGTTATACACCCGGAATTTGTCTAGGATCATTCGCAAGCTAAACATCTAGTCCGTTGTCGAACGGCCCTCACGAAAACCAGCTTGGTATTCGCCGACGAAGGACTCCTCGAGCGGTCTCAGTCTGTTAAACAGGATGCGCGACAGAATTTTGTACGCCGAATTCAGCAGGGTAATTCCTCTGTAATTGGCACACTCCAGTCTGTGCCCTTTCTTGTAGATAGGGCGGATGAGGCCATCCAACCAGCCGGTGGGCAATTCTTCGTCCTCCCATACCTTCAGAAGTACTCGGTGGATCGACTGGTAAACACCGCTAGCGCATGACGGCTCACCATAGAAGCATGTCCGAAAGAACTTGAAACTATTGAGAACCAGAGCTACAGGTCCAAAGCCCTGATAAAGGAGGATGGTTGTGATGGCTATGACCGTGGTCATCATGTAAAGAACAAGCGGACGATGCTGTATCGTGTCAGCATCGAGGAGGCAGCCCCTCTAGCACGATGTAGGTAGCGCAACCCTGGTTAGGTGGCCTATCGAAAACTCTTCACCAACCAAGAAAGGCAAAAGTAGAGTGCGATTATCTACTATGGATTTTTTGAGGTTTTGTTCGGACATGTGCCACTGTGCATCGTCGTCAGCATCAGCTTTTGTGCTTTAATGTTTGCCTACCCCCCTTAGGAGAGCATTAGCGTGCCCTTAGTAGTGTGGGTTACCATGCTGGAGTTGGATGGTTGATGCCTATCCTAGATGTAAGTGAATGCATGCAACCTGTTTGTGTACATATTTGTGTTTATTCATTCATTTTTTTCTCTTCCACCATGTCGCCTCACGATTTGTGCTCATTTTTCCTACATGCTTTGCTTCGCGCTGTGCTCCTCGACAGTAACTGCCGCCGGGCCTTTTCGGGGTGCGGAAATTCATTGTCGTGAATGGGAAGCTTTTCCGCCGTGTTTCTTTTTTCATGCAGCTCAGTGATCTTTAGCGTGCGCATGATGGACGTGTTTAGGGCTGTGTAAAAAAGTAAAGTGATGGAATCTTTACAATTCTTGAAAAAAAAAATAGAAAACAGAAAATATGTTTGTCAATTTGTGAATAAAGGTGCAAATGTGTTCTAATATAACAAAGTTTTCGCGTTTTAAATTTGCTTTTAGTTCACAGAATAAAATTGAAATTATATGGATCAAAGAGAAAAATGAAAATAGAAGAGTCTTGGATTCTTCTTCTTCTTCTTAGCATGACGTCCTCACTGGGAAAGAGCCTGCTTCTCAGCTTAGTGTTCTTATCAGCACTTCCACAGTTATTAACTGAGAGCTTTCTTTGCCAAAGTTGCCATTTTCGCATTCGTATATCGTGTGGCAGATACGATACTCGATGCCCAGGGAAGTCAAGGAAATTTCCAATCCGAAAAAAATCTGGACCGACCGGGAATCGAACCCAGACACCTTCAGCATGGCTTTGCTTTGTAGCAGTGGACTCTAACCACTCGGCTAAGGAAGTCTTGGATTCGTTGAAGCTAATTCGACGAACCCCCACACAAACATCTACGCACACCGCTTGCCCTCGTGTCTACCGCGCCTTAGGAATGTAAATCCACACTTCCATTCGTATGGGATATTCTCGGCCGGTTTTTGTTTGCTCTCTGCGTTGCTGAAAAAGATTCCGGTTGGCGCTCATTCGTGGCGTATTTGTTCTAGTTGCTGCATTGCTAAAGCCACCGGATTCCGATGGAATACTTTCGCATACCGGCCGTTCCGCAGCACAGAGAAAACACAGAAAAAATAACAACCGTATTGTAGCACTCCGGCCCACGTTTAATTCCGTTTACTCGCTCTCTCTCGGAGGAGAAAAAAGATAAATTGGGTAAGATTTTAATCCCTGATGATAAATAGGTCTTTAATTTGGCCCGGCCGTATCTTGACCGACCAGCATGCTTTCTTTCGCGCACAAATGAATTTTGAAGATTTCTGGGCTCAATGGCGTTGGATGTGGGGGTCTAGGGTGCGATTTCTAATTCAGCAAATTTGTTTAAAATTATAACATTTATCCAAATTGGTTGGAAAATACCAAAGTTGTGTAAACTTCACTGAAGTTTTTATTTTATATCTTGAAAATTCACCTTCATGTTACTTGTGCCACATCTGAATCTTTATATTTTTGCTCAAACTTTGAGGATTCTTTTCATAATGTGATTTGAATTCAGAAGAGCAGTAAATCTTTTGGATTTTCAAAAACATGCCGCACCCTAATGGGGACTCGAGGAACCGCCTCGAATGCAACCGGCGAAGCATGAAAACCGAATTCTTTTCCATTTTCTACGAGGATTTTCTTTTGTTGGCATGCGTAAGCCTGCGTGTGTTTGCGACATAAAGATCAGACATTCGGGTCGCTGCTGCTACCAAACCAAATATTGGGGTGCCTTGTAATCGCGTGTATATATCTTCCATCTTGCAGTGAACGTGAATTGAATAAACATCAATTTCCAATCTTGAAACCTCCCGCGGGCTGTGTTTGCTCGAGCAAGTAGTAAAAGCCATGGCACACAAGTCCAAAAGCGCTGAAAACAAACACACTGATTCACAGTGGTCACACTTTGTACAGATTTCGGCCAAAAGTAGAAATCTCACTAACATCGTTTAAACGTAGACAAAATATTTTTCGAGGCATTTTGATTAAAATGGTCGTTGAAACAAGAAATCGGTATTTCGGTTACGGCCAGAATCGGTTTAAGGTCTCAAAATTTTTCAAATGAATAAATGAAAAATTGAATTTATTACTATACAATTTAATTCCACATGTATCCTTTGACAGTTACGTGTATTTTGACCTCAAATGTCCGCTTTTATTGTCGTATACTAGATTTGACTTGAAGAATATTGATAATATTTGGTTGTTTTCATTTTTTAACCCTGCCAATTTAAAAAAATATTGAAATATAAAAAGAAAAATTTTAGTTTACACCAACACCTCTACAGTTCACAATAATGAGTATTACTCAAACAGAAATCCTTTTTTCGACCTTTGAGCTTTGCACCACTGTGCCACTGTGGGCTGCACGTGGCCAAGGCTTTGGGCTTCATAGACGAATAGAAGTGACTCTCTGGCTGGGATGATGCTCGCATCCCAGCTTGGGCCCCCGAGGATATTTGGCGGGCAAACAAAATGAAAACATTGAGAAAGGAAAAGGTCAGCCAACGTGTGAGTGAGATGCTGCGAAAAAAGCAATCATCTTTGCAGCCGAAACAGTGGTGGGGTAAAAAATCGGGAATACGGTGGGTGAGATAATTGCAGAAAATGTAATTGGAGTGTCTATAAAAGTGAAATTTATGGGAAAAATCCCGAGAAGGAACAGGTCAATGATGATTATACATGGGGAAGGGATTTTCTATCCTCCAGGTAAGGATGTTTTGCAGTGCCAATGTTATATATTGTAATGTGCACTTGGTGCTTTTTCTAGGCTCTTGGTATGTGGGGTAGTCCCTCAGAAACTTGCTGAGGAAATTGTGGTATCCTTAGAGCAATCGAGGCGTTAAGTATGGAAAAAACTTAAAAATCTTGAATGAACCTGAACAGTAATCTCTCGGGTAACTTATGACGGAATCCAAAAAAATACGATGAGCCTTTTTTTTTGAGTTTTTATTTATTTAATTGATTTAATTTATACAGATAACACTTAACCAGCAATTTCTTGCAACAATACTCGGTTCGTGACCGCATCTCTCCATCCTCGGTTCTGCCCCACGCTAGCCAAATCACGCTTCACGCCTTCTTGTGCCAACCGTATCCGAAGCGAACGCCATCTTTGAAAGGTTGCATTCCGGCATTCTTACAATATGCCCTGCCCATCGTATCCTTCCAGCTTTGGCCACCTTCTGGATACTGGGTTCACCGTAGAGTTGGGCGAGCTCGTGGTTCATCCTTCGCCGCCACACACCGTTTTCCTGCACACCGTCAAAGATCGTCCTAAGCACCCGACGTTCGAAGACTCCAAGTGCTTGCTGATCCTCCTTGAGCATCGTCCACGTTTCATGCCCGTAGAGGACTACCGGTCTTATGAGCGTTTTGTACATGGTACATTTGGTGCGGGTGTGAAACCGCGGCTTCTTATGGAGACCATAGTCGGACCTTGCAATGAACATGCGCCTCCGAATTTCGCGGCTAACATTTTTGTCAGTCGTCAGCAAGGATCCAAGGAAGACTCGTCGACCACAACGTATTCTCGTCTATCACAACATTGCTTTCTAGACGAGTCCTGTTGCGCTCGGCTCCAGCAGCTAGCATGTACTTTGTCTTGGTCACATTCACCACCAGTTCAACTTTTGCTGCCTCGCGTTTCAGGCGGGTGTACAGGTCTGCAACCTTTTTTCGGCCGACAATGTCCATATCATCCGCGAAGCAAACAAATTGACTGGATCTCGTAAAAATCGTACCCCGGCTGTTGAACAACAGGCACGACAGTCCATCACCTTGTCGTAGTCCCCGGCGGGATCCAAACGAACTGGAGTGTTCGCCGGAAACCTTCACACAATTTTGCACACCTTCCATCGTCGCTCTTATCAGTCTCGTGAGCTTCCCGGGAAAGCTGTTCTCGTCCACGATTTTCCATAGCTCCACGTGGTCGATACTATCGTATGTCGCTTTCAAATCGATGAAAAGGTAATGCGTTGGGACCTGGAATTCACGACATTTTTGGAGGATTTGCCGTACAGTAAAGATCTGGTCCGTTGTTGATCGGCCGTCAACAAAGCCGACTTGATAATCCGTTGTCCCGTCCTTCAGGTGTTCGTCAAAGTGCTGCTTTCACCTTTCGATCACCGTCTCCTCCAGACGACGTTTTTTCTCCCGCAAGAGGCGGACCTGCTGCCGTTTCCGTCTATAGTGTTCCACGTTCTGCCGGGTTCCTTGCTGCAGCATGACTGCCCGCGCTGCATTCTTCTTCTGTAGAATCTGCCCACATTCCTCGTCGAACCAATCGTTCCTACGACTCCGTCCCACGTACCGGACGCAGGCTTCTTCCATGCTCTTGACTTATCCTCTTTCTCCCCCTTTTAATGATCAACTACAAAAGAGAAGCGATTTTACTCACACACAAACTAAGCGTACTTGATCTGCGGGATGAAGAGTTTACACGATTGTCTTTGCTTATTTTCATTCCCACTGTGGTAAAGAGTTTGTTTTGACAACCTCAGTGCTTATAAGAGAAAGAGATTATTTTCTCCCATTCTCAGTTAGGGGGAGAGCATTTTTTCCCATTTCTCCGTTCGGGGAAGAGCACTTCCAGACAACTCTTTGTTGTCCCTTTGTAGCTCTTTGCCCAAAAGGGCAAAGAGGAAAGCAAAATCATGCTCTTGCGTTGACGGAGAAACCAACCTCAGTTCATCCCAAAAGCAATGATGATGTGTTTGCAGAGCCTCACAGAAGATTGTACCCCGTTTGGCATAAAGTCGTTTGGCATAAGGTCGTTTGGCATAAAGCCGTTTGGCATAAAGTCGTTTGGCATAATGGTCGTTTGGCATAATGGCCGTTTGGCATAATGGTCATTTGGCATAATGGCCGTTTGGCATAATGATTGACTTGAAACAAATATCGGCATTTTTTAAGCTTTTACCGAGATCAACACCATCGAGCCCACAGCAAAAAAATTTGGTAGGTTTTAAACAAGCGTGGTGTTCGTTCAGAGATTATCCAAGCTAAGAATTTCAAAAATTGTTGTGACATTATAGAGCATTACTAAATAAAACTCGTGACGGGTCTCTACATCTCAGAACATAGAGTACCCTTGAGCTTGTAGCGATATACATATTTGAAAACAGAAAATTGGCAAGGAGAGTTCGCAGTTATTCATCAAGGGAACGCTCATAGAATATTTCGCTGCATATCAAGCTCTGTCCCAGTTTGGGCTTAACACTCGCTGAAAATTACTTGATAAAATCAAAAGATCTATTAATGCGATTTAATGCAAAAATGGCCTTTATACGAGAGCAGATTATTTTTCGTTTAAAATGTTTCAGACTCTAACGCAAAAAAAAATCTTTTCACAGCACAGCTCAAATGAACAACACATCTTTAAAAGAAAATATTTGTGGCAAAACTTTTCAACGGTTCAATATAAATTCAAATTTTGGAAGTGTACATCAAAAACATTGTCTATTATCGAGAAAAGGGAAAATTTGTGATTGAAATAATATATTTTCCAGCATATCTCGTAAGGAAATCACGCGTTTGCCCCAAAAAAAAGTATATATTGAATATTGGCAGGTTCTGAAATAATTATAATTCTAACAACACATCTGGCAAGAATTGATAATAAAAATGGTTCACAATTAGCTTTACTAAATAATACAATTTATAACAGTATAAACATAAAGAACAGCCTATTTTTAAAAGAAAGCAAAATTTACAATTAAACCAACACAAGAATTGACGCCAAAAATTATTGCGGCAATGACTGGTTCCCCCGAAAAGTGATGACGAGAAAGAACGATAAACAGTCAAAAGAAGGAAGTATTCTGTCATTCTCGGCTATACACATGTTGGCAAAAATGCTGAAGACGGTAAAACTCGAAAGAACCGCCTATTAAATAAAGAAGGGTGCATATTAGATGATCAGTTCGTTCACCCCCCCTGAAATGTATATAGTTACGACAATTATGGATGCTAAAAATTTTCCGGGGGAGTGGGCTAGTCGAGGAAACGGGATATTCGGGAAATGGCATTCGGGGAAACGACATTCGGGGAAAAGTAGCACAACCCATCAAAGCACCTGCAGTAATCGATTTCTCTTTTCGCTGATAATTTGAGCAGATCAATGTTATCGATTCCCGCCCTTTTGTCAGTTGTATACAAAAATACTTAAAAAATATAGCTCCAAAGAACAGCCTATGCATAAAAGAAGGAGAAATTTATTGAAATTTAAAATCAACAGTTTTCATACCTATAATAATGGTTACATCATATTTAGGAAAAAATAGAACAATTAATAGTAGCGTATATTTGTGCTAAATATATAAAAATCTTCAGTGCAAAAATTTGTTCCAATAGCGAAACTCAAAAAAAGAATTAATATATGAAAGAAGGGTAATTTCTGGATAAATAATAAAATACTATTGGCATTAATTTTCCTAATATGCTTAAATTTATTCAAGAGCGAATGATTGTTGAATATAGTGCCATTTTGTATCAATTGATTCCAAAACAAGCCTTGTGTCATCAGAAAGATTCAATAGAAACGTAAAAACGAAAATTGAGAAATTCTTGGTTTCAGACTCATTATGCCAAACGACTATTATGCCAAACGACTATTATGCCAAACAACCATTATGCCAAACGACTTTATGCCAAATGACCATTATGCCAAACGACTTTATGCCAAACGGCTTTATGCCAAACGACTTTATGCCAAATGACCTACCACCCTCACAGAAAGCTAGAGCTATCAAATGGAAAATGTGCGTTTGGATAGAGCCAACGTTTCTCTCCACTCTCTCAGCCACGGATTATTCAACCAACATCGAATGCTGACTCATAATTGTTGTGAGCGTACGAGGTCTCTCCATCTATCAGATCAAGATGAGCAAAATAAAGCCTGACCGGACGTTGCTGCATTGTTGATGGTTGCTTTTATTGTTTTCCAGCAATCCTCAAGAGAGGCTTAATCCAGCTCACCCTCTACCGAAGCCTCGAGGTGTTGCGCGTACGAAGTTGCGACATCCGGTTGCTTAAGCCGTTCTAGGTCATACCGGGGCGGCCGTCGGTACCGTACGTTGTTAACGACGGAGAGTTTTGAGCGCAGTTCAACCATCACCAAATAGTGGTCAGAGTTGATGTTAGCGCCACGATAGGTCCTGACGTCGATAATGTCGGAAAAGTACCGTTCATCAATCAGAACGTGGTCGATTTGTGATTCTGACTGCCTCCAGGTGTACCGGTATGGAAGACCGTGTTGGAGGTAGGTGCTACGAATGGCCATATTTTTGGAGGCGGCAAAATCTATCAGTCGTAGGTCGTTT
The DNA here is from genome assembly GCF_002204515.2 of Aedes aegypti. Taxonomy (NCBI): domain Eukaryota; kingdom Metazoa; phylum Arthropoda; class Insecta; order Diptera; family Culicidae; genus Aedes; species Aedes aegypti. The sequence continues at coordinate 150,199,483 of NC_035108.1, forward strand.
TCATGAGCGTTTAGATGAGCGCTGAACTTTCCAATAGTCGGTCTGAACTCTTCCTCTTGGCCAACCTGAGCGTTTAGATCTCCTATGACGAATTTGACGTCGTGGCTTGGGCAGCTGTCGTACTCGCGTTCGAGCTGCGCGTAAAAAGCGTCTTTATCATCATCAGTGTTTCCGGACTGAGGGCTGTGCACATCGATTGTACCCCGTTTGGCATAAGGTCGTTTGACATAAAGCCGTTTGGCATTAAGTCGTTCGGCATAATGGTCGTTTGGCATAATGGACGTTTGGCATAATGATTGACATAGAATGAATATCAGCATTTTTGAAACTTTTACCGAGATCAACACCACCGAACCCATAGCAAACAATTTTGGTAGCTTCTCAAAAAGCGAGGTGTTCGTTCAGAGATTTTCCAAAATTGTAGTGACATTAGAGAGCATTACTAAATAAAACTCGTGACGGGTCTGGTGGAAGATCTTTTCGGAATAATATTTTTTTCAACATCCAGAACATCTTTGAGCTTGTTGCGATATAATTTTTTGAAAATTTTTAATTTGCCAAAAAAGTTCGCATTTATTAATAAAGGGAGCGCTCCTCGAATATTTCGCTGCAGATTCACCTCTATCCCAGTTTAGACATAACACTTGATGAAAATTACTTGGTAAAAGAAGGGAACATTTATTTGCAAAATATCAAAAGCTCTTATCCAAAGATCCATTATTACAGCTTAATGCAAATATAGCCTATATACGAAAGCAGATTTATTTTCGTTTTACATGTTTTTACATGGCTCTAACGCAAAAAATCTTCTCACAGCGTAATGAACAACACAGTTTTAAAAGAATCTATTTAATGCAAAACTTTTCAACGATTCAATATAAATTTTAAATTTGGAAGAGTACATAAAAACACCGTCTTTTATCGAAAGAAGGCAAAATTGGTGTTTGAAATAATATTTTTTCCAGCATATCTCGAAAGGAGATCATGTGTTCTTAAAAAAATATATGTTGAATATTGCAGGTTCAAATGTATTTATCATTCTAACAGCACGTTTTGATAAATCAGCAAAATATAAAAATAGTTACCATTCAGCTTTACTAAATAATAAAATTTAAAACAGTATAAATATAAAGAACAGCATACTTTTAAAAGAAGGCAAAATTAATGGTTAAAGCAATTGAAGATTAGACGTCAAAAATTATTACGGCATAATAAAACGAAAAGACATCAAAAATTGCGACTCATCGAAGTGATTGTGCTACTTTTACCTTAATGTCGTTTTTCCGTATGACGGTTTCCTGTATGCCATTTCCCCGAAAGGTGTTGAAGATGATACGAACCTTAATATTGTAAATTCCTACCCATACTCATCTAGATTATACTAATCACAATACTATTGTTTTATACATATACACTACTCTTAAGTTACACACATACGGATCGACACGCAACAGAAAGATATGATGAACAATAAAGTTAGTTAGAATTTGACTATCGCACAGTACACACGCTGTATTACATCTCTCGCGTTGGTGAGAGAAGATTCCCCACGATTCGCTCGTCAGTGCTTTTTCGCTCCAGTTCAGTGTGCCCAGCCATATATCGTAGATCCACCCCCGTCCGATCATTACAAGGCTGCCTGGTTTTTGAAGATCGTCAATCGTGACGATTTAGTGCGCGGTGAATAGTCGCGCCAACAATAGGTGTTATAATAGTCTTCAGTGGGTGGACGGTGAACGAGAAAGAACGATAAGCAATCAAAAGTAGGAAGTATTCTATCATTTTCGGCTACACACATGTTGTCAAAAATGCCTAATACGGTAAAATTCTAAAGAATCGCCAATTAAATAAAGAAGGGTGCATATTAGATGGTCAGTTCGTTCACCATCCTGGTATGTATAAAGTTACGACAATTTTGAGTGCCAAAAACTTTTCGGGAAAGTGGGCTATTCGGGGAACTGGCGTTCGGGGAAACGACATTCGTTGAAAAGTAGCACAACTCATCGAAGTAACTGCAGTAATCGATTTTTTGTATTTTCGGTGATAACTTGAAAAGATCAATGTTATCGATTGCTGCCTTTTTTGAAAGTTGGAAACAGAAAAATATCAAAAAAAATATAGCTCCAAAAAGCAGTTTGAAATTTATTAAAAATTTCAAATCTACAGTTTTAAAGCTATAATCATGGTTACATCATATTTAGGAAAAAAAAACATGGAATGTTTGACGAAGTGTAAATTTGTGCTAAATATTTCAAAATCTTCTGTGCAAAAATTTATGCCAATAGCAAAACTCAAAAGAAGTAATATTTGAAAGAATGGTTATATCTGGATAAATGATAAAATGCTTTTTGCAATAACTTTCTTAATATGCTTTAGTTTATTCAAAATCATATGATTGTTTAATTAAGTGTCATTTTGTATCATTTGACTCCGAAACAAGCCTGATGTCATCAGAAAGCTTTAATAGAAACGTGAAAACAAATGTAATCTTAAAAAAAAAAATCGATCTCAGACTCATTATGCCAAACGACTTTAAGCTAAACGCTCCTTCAGCACAAGGACGTGTGTTCCCAATGAAGTTGAGAAATTTACAATTCCACGTATCAAGCTTCCAATCGTTAGCCCCTTTACGTCGATGTGGTATTCGCCGGTTGTCCCGATTTGTTTTCTCTCATTGATTATTCTTTGCTTGATTGTTTAGGCTGGCTTGCAGAGCCTGACACCAACCCCCTAAATGTTCGGAGGACCATAGTTCACAGTTTAGCTTAGAGTCCTTCTCTGGCACTCGGACGATGATCAGCCGCCCCTGACATGGGGAAGAGACGCTGTTGTGAGCCGCTCCTAACATGGAGTACAGACGTTCCAGGTTTGCTGAAGCAAAAGCTAAAGCAAACCCCCCTTTCCTGTCAGTATACGACCAAAATTCCCACCGGGGTTGGTTACCAGATCTTCCCTAAGGTTTCACGTTCCCCGGTCAGTACTACGAGAAGGTAGGGATAGGAGTTGCTGGACAAGAGGGTAAGGACTACACAAAGGGGTCTATTTTATTCCTGCAGGTACGCGAGGTACGCCATGTCCAGCATTTACCGTGGAGGAATCATACAGAATGATTTATTTTATATGCTGTTTGATGAGTTATACGGCAATGAGGCATTAAGTATCCGTAATTTGAATCAAAACGGTATGTGACTGCAAACATAATTTTGAGGCGGAAAATAAACCTTGCCATGTGTGATTAGTAAATTGAATGTTTACTTTAAAGAATTGAATTTAAATTCTTCTAGGTTGCTGTTGGACAAGTTTCGTATCAAGATAACAACGCTCAGAAATCAATATGGAACAAAAAAGATTTGTGAAGCCCAAATTCGGCATTTGATAAATTTAAAAAATGTTTGTAGGGGAAAAGTACTAATTTTCGACTTACAAGAATTCTGTTCCAATTTTCGGATTTCCATACAAAGTAGACCAAAATCGTAAGGAAGGATCGAAAATTAGTGCTTTTCCCCTAGCCCATTCCCTTTTACACTTCGAAAAATGTCGAACCGCTTGATGTTGAGGCACATGTCTGTCTAGAGTTGAATCTTTATACACATACATACGACACTACTAGCTCATAAGTGCAAAGGCTACCCGAGCAGAAGAAAATAACTACTGAATACCAAATTGAGGTATTCCATACCAGATAATTTCCAATACTACATTCCTGAATGAGGTATGAATTAGCCCTGCATAAGAGGTAAAATACCTCAAATAATATCTCAAGCATATTCTACGAACACCAAACTGATAACTAGATCAGGTATTGTAATACCTCAATAATACTTGATGGATTTTCATATAAAAATGAAATTTTTCAATTGTAGTTCAATACCTCCAGCAGACCTCAATAGCTGTTCAATACCTCAATGAAGTATTTTTAATTGTTTTAAAGATTTTTTTCAATATCATTATAATACCAAATTGAGGTATTGACAACTGAACAATACCTAATTTTGGTATGATACCAAAAAATGCATAAGTTATTGGGGAGTTATTTGTTCCTCCTCGGGTAGTATGATAACATCTAAGTCAAATGTAAAATAAACACTTTTGTTTTCAATGATATCTTTGGACTCAGTGTGTTTTTATTCCATAGAATCATATCTTTTTAGGTGGCCTAATAATAGGCTGGTCTTACAAAAACAGAGTCTTGAATTTTAATACAGTTAACTCTCCCTTACTCGATATTCCGTATCTCGATATCGAGTTAGAGAACCATATTAAAAGTTGGTATTCATGGCTACCTTGATGGTCCCTTGAATCGCAGTTACACTGTTTTTGTGTTCTGTAACTCGATACCTCTCTAACTCGATGGTCCCTTCAATATCGAGTAAGGGAGAGATGACTGTAGTACAAATACTGAAAATTTCTTTGAAAATTTACGCTTTAAATTGTCAAACAATCACAAATTAATCCCTTTGATTTTGAGTTTTTGTTCAAAACGTGAAAGGGATTGTCAACAAACCACTTGTCTATTTTTTTTTGCAGATTTTCGTGAATTTTCGATCAAACAAAACATTTAGATTTATATGAACCGTGGTCAACGGCAAAACGCTCTCTCCCCCCACGAATTAAACTATGATATATGGACCGATTAGAAGAGCCAATAAAGGACAACAGTATTTTATACAATCATAGCAACAATAGTTCTTCTAAGGATCGCGTGAATAAGCATGAAGCGAATGAAAATCTTGCTCAATTCAGCATCAGGATCGGCATCGACGGAAATGTTGCGTCCGAAGAAAATAGCTAGAAAAAGTTGATTACGTTATGGTTCAGCTAAATTGTAAGAATATATCTATATTATATATTATCAAAATATTACTTTACGGCTCCGTTAAGTGTAATAACGCACGTCTGCGTCTTCCAAATAAATATATGATGAAAAAAAGTTCTTATAAGCTGAAAAACATTGGATATCCAAATCAGAGATTGACTGTTAACCTTCTTATGAATAAATAATCCAATAAATATAATAAATCATGCGAAATATATTATATTTCCGAGAAATCGTTCACCATACGTACCTGTGGGCACATAGGATTTCAAGAATATGCTTTGTAATATAACGTACCGTAAAATCGTGTGTAATTGATCAGAAGGGTGAAATTGATCATCGTATCACACGGTTTTATTTATTCGTAATGGAGCACAAATATCAATGTAAGCTGCAGTAAATGAACGTTGCTTGTCGTAACTATTGTTGAATTGTGTGTTGTGAAGTTTTTTGTGTCAAAGAATGTTTATTACTATGAAAATAATGTAAAATTTCATAATCATGCACGGTGCAGTATTGACAAACACCTATGAACTTCTATTTATAAGCAAGGATTTGAACATGGTGTAAACCTGAAAGTTTGTGAGTTTGCTTGAGATATATCCCTTAACCAGATTTCATCACCAAAACTCGTACCAACTAGCTCATATGGTTGAAATAATGGAATTTCTGTTAGATATCAATAAATTCCTTAGGAAATTGCACACATTTAGGCGTTTTCCACGTACAGTGAGAGGCAAAATAAAGTGCCCACCTTACCAGTTTTCGAATTTCTCTCATTGATTTGGTTCAAATTAAAGTTAACACACCTAAATCTTTTGTGATATTTTATTTTTGATGTTCTTTTAAAGTTGCACTTACGAAATTTTGATAAAAAAAAGAATTTTACTTAAAGAAAAAGAAAATCAATTTGTATTGAAAAAAAAGTAGTGACAAAAATAAGTGCCCACTTCCTTCTTGGCCCCAGAAAAGATGATTTAAGAAAAATAAAAAGCAATTTAATAGTTAATGTGTCCTCCTTTGGCCTTAAGGACTTGCTGGAGGCTCTTCGGCATGCTTTTCACCAGGTTTTGTAGGTGTTGTGGATCTAGTTCTTCCCAGGCGCGCTCCAAGGCTTCAAAATAATTATTTTTGTTGGTAACACCAGTTTTTTCAACCCTGGCATCGAGAATCGCCCACAAATTCTCGATGGGGTTGAGGTCTGGGCTTTGTGGAAGCCATTCCAGCGGTTTAATCCGACAAGACCGGAAAAAAGACTTGGTCTTCTTTCCAGTATGCTTCGGGTCGTTGTTCTAGAGAAATATGAATTTCTCTTCAAGGCCCGTCTGGATCAGCGAAACCTCCAGATTTCCAGCAAGATGTTAATGTAGGAATCTGCCATCATTATTCCGTCGATTTTCACGAGGTTTTCTACTCCACTCCATGAAAAACACCCCCAGACCATCACATTTCCTCCTCCATGCTTCACCGTTCCTTGGATGTGGTGCTCTGCATCACACACGAGCCCGCCGCTCTCGGTTAGACAGCTCGAGCTTCAGGAGCGCCACATCCAAGGAACGGTGACGCATGGAAGTGTGATGTGGGCACTTATTTTTGTCACTACTTTTTTTTCAATACAAATTGATTTTCTTTTTCTTTAAGTAAAATTCTTTTTTTTATCAAAATTTCGTAAGTGCAACTTTAAAAGAACATCAAAAATAAAATATCACAAAAGATTTAGGTGTGTTAACTTTAATTTGAACCAAATCAATGAGAGAAATTCGAAAACTGGTAAGGTGGGCACTTTATTTTGCCTCTCACTGTAATTCTTGAAATTTAACTCTTCGTTATTTATATAAATATTGCATTGTTAAGAATTTGACAAGCATATTCGGATTCACGGAGCTCAAATTTATCATATAGAGTTGTTTTGAAAACTAACAATAATGGCATTGACAAGTGATCAATTTCACCCCGAAATGAGATCCTCTGATTTTTTATTTTAGAGATATTTGTTAACACTAAAATGACATTTGTTAGAAAATTTCGGTACATAAGTCGATGAGGCTGACCTTCGTACTTGTTTTCCTACATTTAGCTGTTTGGCACTGCTAACATTATAGAAAACAGACTAGAAAAACCGTGAAAAATGATCAATTTCACCCGAAATTACGTTACACTTTGGAATACCAATATTAATGATCTTCAAACTGATAAGATTGTTATGTTGCAAAAATGGAGTTTGTACGTACGTCTCAAAACATAAAAAATCGTAGTTTTACGAAACTTTTATTTTTCCTACGCAAATCAAAAGCTTTTGGTTGATGTAAAAAGTTCCTAATTCTTCCTTTATTTCAATAAAAAAAATTTTGTACTAGTGCTGTTAGAGGTACGATAGTGCTAAAAATGTGAAATCTGGTGCAATCGTAACTCGTAGAGTGTCCATTTCCCGGCCATTTTGCTCGTCCCAGGATGCGAGACAAAAAGCCATGCTTGTCCCGGGAAATCCCGGGATCCCTGGATTTATCAAATTTTCAATAAAACTAACATTTCGGTTGAAATGGAAGTACAAATTTAACAATACTTTTTTTCGAAGAAATAAATAGATAATGTAACTTTTCAAAATAAAATGTTAATTATAGCGAATCACATTTCAGATAAAACTTTCTTATTCTGATGAAGTAACCTTACAAAAATCAAAATTTAGTTTGAATTATAACGGGTATGCTATGGATTTTTTTTTTCAAATTCTTTATAACACTAATGAATGTAAGTAAAATAAAAACTTAAGCCATAATTTTAAAGCTATTTGTTTCAAATATTTGAAGTCATAAAAGCTTTAGAACAAAATAAAACAATTAAAGATCATTTAAGATATTGGATATCATGCTCAAAGTTAATTACTGAAAATAATTGACGGAAGTTTACTGCCGTGCATATCAAGTCAGTCCCATCTGCATTTTTGGTCAAAATTGTGTTGATTTCAGTTTTCATTATATCTTCTCTGCACTAACTTTTCTCTTTTTGTTCAGTAAAATCAGGAAAAAACACCAAATCGAATTGTCCCATAATGAAATATAAACGCATGATTTTTGCATCATGTAGTGCAAAATGGATCGTTATTTGGTCATCTTTATATTTTTCTTGGTAAAATAACAGAGTGAAAAGCAAATTATGAAAGATTCATTGAGATCGAAACATGTCCCAATCTCCTGGATTTTTTTTGAATATTTGTATGGAAAACGTGATTGAATAATGACTGAAATAACTTCTTGATGAATATCTAAAGCAAATCTTTGTACGCATTGACAGGTTTCCATAAAAAATTTGAATGCTTAGATCTAGGCTTCTAGTGCTGTAATTGAACTGACATTTTTACCGTAGTTTGCAAATATCTTGAAAATACACTGCTTTTAAAACACAAATTGCTAATTGTCACAAATATTAAATTTTGAATAAGAAACATTTTGTACAGGGTGTCCGCAAGTTATCCGAACAGCAAAATATTGGAAAGATGATTTCGCATTGAAAACAATGAAAAATCAATGTCCATGTACTTGTTATAATACATCTATATGTTAACACAAAATACAACTTTTAAAAAATTCGAAATAATTGCTTGTTACTGAGATAGGCAAATTTTAATTTTTCGGAGATGTTTTTCCTGAGGGCCGCTAGTCAAACTGGAGATGAGTTAACCCTAAAATCTTAAAGAGATGAATCTAAATGTCCTATTATTATTTGAAGTATGCTACAGGTTAGTGGCTTCACGTTAGGCTGGAAATAGAAAATTGTACGGTTCAAATTCAGTGAATTCTATGGACATTTATTCTCCGTCATGAAGCTCGGAAAACAGCTCCTTTCAAGACACCTCAATACATTTGGGTTGGTTTTGCAATTATTTGAAATCGTAAATATGTCAAACTTGCTTCTCAAGAATGTAATAAGCCAATATTTAAAACCATGCAAGAGTATTGAATTTATTATGCTGTATTGTATAGAGCCATGTCTATAAAGTTTGTGCGGATAATTTGCGGACACCCTGTATTTGAAATATATGCAAAGTGGTTCAATTTGATAAAACAAAAACGATCAATGCATACTTTATTCTCCCCAGTACTGTAATTTACAAAATTCATGAAGGAATCTTAAGAAATTGCCTAGTTGATCAAATGGAAGAAACCGTTTCTTGATAGGGAGATGTTTTTAAGAAACCTTATGTTTTGGTAGGATCCAAGAAACGTGCCTCCCTGTTCTTTTGTATATGACCTTGCTTTATAGAAATTACGAATTGTACAATCACTGTATAGATCTGACTTTGCCAACCTTGTTTTGAAATGATCTACAGCCGCCTCTTCGCATCTCGATATCGAAGGGACTATCGAGATAGGGAGAGATGAGATCGAGACAAAGAACTAATGTTTAATGAATACTAGATGAAAATCACTCCGTTACCAGGGAAATAATAAACAAGCAGACGTCATCTCGCGTTCCAATTTTTTTTTTGAATCAATAAAATCTAGTCTAGTCACCTTTCATTATGGTCATATCGACATACGGACATTAAATTGGGAACAAAGAGTCAACAGGAACACATCGAGATATGTAGGTATCGAGATACGGAGAGAGAAAATGTATGCAGATTGAAAGGACATTGACACAGGGAGAGATCGAGATATAGAACATCGAGATGTGGAAAGTCGACTGTATTTACTTCTATCAATTTTCAAACTATTTTGGTGTTCCGTTTATCTTAAAAATAGTTCAAAAGATTTTTATGTTATAAAGAAACACCAGGACATCAGATCAGTAATGTACAAAACTATACACTAAAATGCTTTTTTTTTGTTGAATGGCCTCGAAGTAAGTCAGTACAAATAGCGAAATGATAAAAAAGACAATTTATACCGTCTTCAACCAAAAGCTGCAAAGGCTGAACGATCAATCCCATTAGGCAACGGACATCACCCAGTAGCCCAGTGATAAATTTTCCGTTTTACGAAAAGTTTCCACTGCCTGGAGCGGGAATTGAACACTTATCTCGTAGCAAAATACGCCTAAGTCCACAAATTTACTTAACCTTCCAGTCGTCGCGCGGTTTATCACCGTCAGAACCACCGCACTGCTGTTGTGAACGAAAAGCGAGGTTTTTTCTGCGGTGTTGTACAAAATAATACAGCGCGACGACTGAAGTGTTAATAGAAGACAATTGTTGTTACAATCGCAACAATTTGTGCCTTAACTAACAAAAAATGTTATCTTTATCTAGCCCATAGACGTCATGCGTCGGAATTAGCCTTAAAAAGTTCATTCCTCGTACTAGTCAAGTGATAGACTGGCACTTAGTCAATTTCGCCATTCCCTCAATCTTCACAACCAGGCTTCGCTAACAGCTCCCCAATCCTGATCAGTATTCTCCCCTCGGCTGGGCCAAAGTTCACGGCCCTATGTTCTCCTCGACGTGGTTCGCCTTTGTTTGTGTCTCGAAGTCATGAACCTGTAAGCTGGTGCACACATTCACGCATACATGATAGTCGGGCCTAACTGAGGAAGCAGATGTGATCCCTCGATTTGAGATGGATTTGCTGTCGGGTTGATGTCACCTACTTCCCATCCTCCCCATGAATGTATCTGAGCTCCGTCGGTACCAGATTTCGGAGGGGAAATTGAAAAAGGTCATGTAAATAAACCTGGTAGAGCTTCACAAGGTGGCGCTGTTACAGGATGCAGATGTCGAGAACCAAGAATTGAGAGGAACATCCTTCACTTCAGGTGCTCGGAAAATAATGACACAAGAAAGAACGAACTAAAAGCGACACGCCAAATGGGGCCATGATGCAAATGCAGAACGGTTGGTACCTACCCCCGAAATATGTGGAGTAAGCTGATGGTCTCTGTAGCATGCACACGGTGGGTCTGAGACCGTTATTAGCGAAACAATGTTCATCAATCTATCGTTCTGAACAGTTTTGCATTTTTTAAATTTATCTAGATAAACATTTTGAAAGGGGTAAAGTTTTTCGTTGATTTTTCGAAAACAATATTTTTCAAAGAAACGTCATATATACCTTTTAGAACTTTTAAGAAATAAACTAAATAAAAAAAAAATGCTTTCTACTCTGAAAAATAATTTTATAAATTAGGAATCGATTATCTTATAACTATGTGTTCACAATCAATTTTCGTTTTCCTAATATAGTTAGTATTGTTAATTAACAGTTAACCATATATCACAAAGTGTGCATAATTAAGGACAAAATGTGCTTGTAACAAAAACTTTTGCACATTACACTGATTTTTTTGTTTCTCTTCAAGTCGTATACAAATCGGTCTAAAATCAATACAGTGTCCAATGAAACAATATATTCATAAATGTTTTAAATATATCGGGGAACTTGCGTTATAAAAATAAAACTAGAATAAAATTATCAAAGGGATCATTTCGTTTACTTCGTTTTCTCAAATACTATAGCGTAGCTTTTAAATGGTTGGTGCCAATTGGGAGGACATCATTTTTTCTTCAATAATGGTTTCAGAAGCATCGCGATGCAGCAACCAGCCAGCGACATGAACTGGAGCGCTCCAGTTACATTAATTTTATTTGCGTTCGCTCGTTAACCTTTGACGTATGAGGAAATGGGCTATTTGTCCGTCCGACGTTGCAAAATATGGCGCACTGGCGTTGGGCTGATTTATGGTGTTGTTTACTGTCCGGCACGGACTTCTTCGGATCGGTCGAAGTTGGAACTTTGAGTGGAGGATTTATGGGTGCAGTTTAACTGAAATGGATTTTGGGAAGGAAGAGCATTGCCCATAATTTACATCGTACCCGATGTCCGTTTGATTCTAATAACGTCATCAATCGAGCTTCGTAGGTGCTTGATTTTGACAGACCCAGATGATTGAATGACGACAGACTTGCCCAAAGTAGACCTTCCTCGCCCATGAATAAGTGGAACCGGTGCCCTCATGTATGACGGAAGGGTTTCCGAGGAAGATTGAATGCTAGATAAATTGACGCCGGCTTTGACAACCATTGATGATGACGATGACTATGGGGATAATGATAATGACGGCATGATTAGTTGCGTAATTGCCAGCATGACAAGCGTTATTTCCTTTTCCGCCGGGAGTTGCGTCGAGTCGAGTTATGTCACGTATTAATGAGGGTGTTTTTTTTTGCTCGATTAGCACAACTAACGGTTGCCATCGATAATCAGTGCCGATGTATCAATTACTTTTTCTCCCTGATTGGTTCGAGTAGAAAGTTAAGATATTATGTAGAATGGTGATCATTTAGATTAATCAGATGGTAAAAAGTAGCATTATGAGGGTTACCTACGATTATACAGGATTGTACATTCTCACTCAAGAGAACGTTTTCGAAAATACCTGGGAGACTGATTTGGAAGAAGTGAGAACTTTTATTAAAAAAATAAAAATATGTAAGCCCCTGGCTATAATGACATTTTCTACATCCTCATCGAGAGATTTCCAGAGAGTAGCTTTTCATTCTATGTTGATTTATTTAGCAAATGTTTTCGGTTGGCATATTTTCCTGAGAAGTGGAAAAATGCTAAGGTTGTACCAATTTTAAAACAGGACAAAAATCCTGCCGAAGCTTCCATCTATTGTGAAATCAGCTTACTTTTCTCCATCAGTAAACTTTTTGTATTGAAAAGTTCATTTCAAACAGAATAATGAACCACATCAACGAAAATTCAATTTTTGCCAATGAACAGTTCGTATTCCGACATGGACATTCGACCACTCATCAACTTTTACGTGTAACAAATTTGATTCGTTCCAAACAAATCTGAAGGCTTGCTCTTCTAGACATAGAAACAGCATTCGACAGTGTTTGGCATGAAGGTTTGATTGTAAAATTAAAATTCTTTAATTTTTCAACATAGAGTAAAGTGGGGCAAAAGTTCGAGTGGGGTAAGAGTTTCTTTTTAAGATTTCTAGCTCAATTCAAAAAAAATCTTATAAATGTCATGGTGGTTTGAATGCTATTCAAGTAAGAGACTTTCAATCCAAATATCATAAGAATTGATTGAGATTTGGAAAAGTTATGGCTATTTGTAGTTTTTCGACGTGAATATTGTAATTTTTGGTCAAACTTTCGATGCATGGAACCAATTGAAGATAAAATCTTTGTCAATATTTTATGTTAGGGCGTTTCTAGGCCTATCATAAGGTTGCTGTGAGGTGTATTAGTTTTTGCATAAATGCTTGAAAAAAATTTTTGGCCCATAGTGGGGCAAAAGTTCGAATCAGCGGGGCAAAAGTTCGACCCATGTATAAAATCACGGTAAAATTTCCAAATTGCCTAAAATCCACATATTATCTTCAAATTTAGTTAAATTTGTCTGATCGTGTGAAAACTGCCACCAAAATTTTACATTTCCACGTAGTTTTGCGAAAAACTGCTATTTTTGAGTATATTACAATAAACCCGGTTTTGGGCAACTTTTTTGATGAAAATTTAGTGTGTATTTTTCGTCAAACTTAAGTTCACGACTGGTTTAAAGTATGCATGTCATAAAAGGATCGATATTTTGTGTTTTAGCCAGCGAACTTTTGCCCCAGACTAGATTCGAACTCTTGCCCCACCGGTGGGGCAAAAGTTCGAATAAGACCATCAATTTTGAAACTGTTATAACTAAAAATGGGTAAATATTTTGACACAAGTTTGCTCAGCAAAATTATAGCCAATATGTTGAAGGTTCACTGCATGGTATTTGTTTTGTTTTAACTGCTATTGTCTTCCTGTAAACTTTGATTATACCACTAAGGTTGAACTTTTGCCCCACTTTACTCTACATTGAAAGAATAATCCAAAGTTAGCTGTCATCTGTACACTGTACACTTTAGGTGAATTATCAGAACTCTGAAAGACTTCCTCTAAGAGCTGGATTCTGCCCCATTACCTCGAATGTACCATCACCTCGAATTCTATTTTCCTCATAAACCAAAAGCTGTTTATTTCAAACCTTCAAGTAGACATGTTGTCACGATAAGAGGAATTTCAATAAATTGGATAAAACATAACTTTCATAATTCACATTGAGGACATTCAAGCCAAATTTAACAAATATATAAAATGTCTTTATTCACTCATTAACATAAATCAAAATTTTGGCCTAAGAACAAACTATTGAAATCTTAAAAAAAATCAGGCCAATCATGTTGTTTGCTGTACCAATATGGACTAGCTGTTGTAATACCAGGAAGAAAGCTCGGCAGAGGATTCGAAATAAAATATTGAAAATGATTATAAAGCTTCCAGGGATGGAGTACTATTAGTACTAATGAGTTGCATATCTAATGTTGAAACATTTGAATAAATTTCGAATCAAATTAATAATAATTTTAGACAAAAATCGTTGCAATCTTCTATTGCCTAAATACCTATACATTTAGGTTAAATTAGGTTAAGCTAATTGAAAGCGTTTTTAAAATTTGGCCAATTGAAAGCGTTCTTAAGACTTCAGACCTGCTACGACAAATAAAGTGTTATATGTTGTTAACAAAATGTTAATGTAAGCTTAATTTAGTTTTACCAAATTAGGATGACAGTGGTTTCAGAACACCTAGATATAATATATTATACTTATAAACTTATAAAAAAGAAGGGAATGTTCCGATAAGCATCTAGGGTAGGTGTACCAGTTATGGACATAGTGATTCCCTATTTCGCCATACGTGATTACTTTAATGCCTTCAAATTTTGAAAATGTCTGTGTGTTGTAGTAGTTAGATTTAACATGTATCTTGATGTAAAAACATTCAACAAGATTTAAAATGTGAAAGTTATTAACATTTTACACATGGCTAAATAGGGAACCACTATGGCCATAACTGGTACACTTTCCCTATTATGCTTTTTCCTTCTTTTCCGATAATGTTCTGTATTGTGCACAGATTTGACGTTGAAAATGCCCTATAGAGCAATAATAACGTGCAACCATGCGATTCCATTGCTTTATGATCAGAAGTTTTGAATCGAAGGCTATGGATATCACTTATAGTTTAATCAAACTTCATTGCGTCCTGACTCAATGCTAAAGTCTTTCTGCGAAATAAAGTGTACCTGTACAATTCCTGACCATATTTCTTGTCTCGGAAATAGCAAAAATTATCAAATCGCATTGACTTTTTTGATTCCAGATATTTTTGCACCATATTTTTTACAAGTTCTAAAAAACTCTTAATTCTTTAGAACCTGTGTCGATTTTGATCATTGTTCATCTGGATCCGGAGATGTCCCAACATTCCTTAAGGAACATCAAGCGTAGCCATAACTGACGTAATGTCTTAGGCAACAAAATTTTGCCCATGTTCGATTATTCACTTTTCGAATAAATACTTTAATGGGAGTCTGTTGTGAAAAAATGAAACAAATTTTAATAACCATTTTTTGAGTAATAAGTATTTATGTTTCTAATACCATTTCTGCCGTAAAAAATCTTTAAATCTTTAAAAAACATCATATTGTACTTGTTTTTAATTATGAATCGTGGTTTATGGCTAACCAGCCGAGTGGAAGTTTAACAACTACCGAAAAGCTTAACATTACATATACTTTGTAATTGGATTAAATGGACAAATTTATGTGAAGTTTTGCGAAAAAGTTACACGTCTTCTCAGTGAGAGTCGAACTCACGACTCCCTGATCTCTAGTTAGGGCGCGTTACCCCTACGCCATGAGAGGACTCATGGACGCAGAAGTTAACCTGAATTCGATTTCAGCTCAATAATCACGTGGTCCTTTTTCGCAAAGTGCACCTCTTTCGGAAGAATTAGATGCCCATCCAAACACAACGATTTCTATTTATATCCAATGCCTAGCCTGAGAGCGCATTATTTTTTAGGTAATTAAATAGCATACAACACAACTGTACTGGCTGAGGTTTCTATTGTGTGGGCTTCCAATGGGTCGCGACGTTCTCAAACGATCGGTTACGGAACATGAGTCCGTTGTTATTTAAAGATTTCTTGGAGAGAACACAGCTGATTTGTAGGGGAAGGGGTGGTGAAATGAACACCTTAAGGATATCATCTTGTTTCTGATAGAAAAACGAGGAATTTGTATAGTTCTATCGCACAACATCAAAAATAGGGATGTAATCTATAGTAGCGACATGGATTCAGATTAAATTAGCTAAATTTTCACATAGTTCAAAAAGCGATGCAAATGTTCATTTTACCTGCACTATGTGGGTAAAATGAACAGCGGTTGGTGGTAAAATGAACACCATGCAAAAAACATGAGAAAAACAAATATTTTTGAAAATTTTCATTGCCCCACCGAAAATAAATCCATTTATGATTGTAACCCATTCAAAAATATTTCTAAAGGTATCAGATTTGACATCATATCATAACGATGTTCACCTCACTGAAAAACCTCAAGTCTTCCAAGCTAAAAGTTACGTCAGTTCTAATTTAAATCTTAGTTTTCGTTGATATTTTCACTTTAATTGACCTACGTTTGAACTCGAACACTCAGATTTATGCTCTAAATCATCCGTGCGTGATAAAAATTAATCGAAATTTGTTTTTTGTCGGTAAAAGGCACGGTGTTCATTTTACCACCCCTGTTCATTTTACCACCACTTCCCCTATATATTTTTTTACAGTTGTTTCTGATATTGTATAACCCATATTTTATTTTATTTTTGACAAATTGACTTAAAACAAAATGGTGGCCAAAGAAAATGTATAT
The DNA here is from genome assembly GCF_002204515.2 of Aedes aegypti. Lineage (NCBI taxonomy): Eukaryota > Metazoa > Arthropoda > Insecta > Diptera > Culicidae > Aedes > Aedes aegypti. The sequence goes on from NC_035108.1 coordinate 150,216,009, forward strand.
GGAAAAAGTTGACCTCCCAAGGAATATCTAAATATCTTCAAAACCAGATGTCCGATGATCAATGAGCGATTCTCGCTGAAACCAGGCCGCCATCGGCATGCATCATTAGAATTACATAAAGTCGTTTGGCATAAAACCGTTCTTCGATATTTTTGCACAATTTCTTCACAAGATGTTAAAAACTCTTCTAGTTTTTGAATCTGTGTCGATATTTATCATTGGTTATCTGGATTCGAAGATATTCCAAAAAGACTACATATTTTTTATCGCATTCGGATATTCTCTCTTCAGAACAATATATTAATGAGAGTATGTGGTGAAAGATATTTTATATGGATAATGTCGGTTTCCCAAGGAACATCTTAATATCTTCAAAACTAGATCACCAACGATTAATATCGATACGGATTTTTTAACTAGAAGAGTTTTTTTTAAAGTTGTGGAAAAATGGTGCAACAACATATTGAAAAAAAAAAAAAAAAAATAAAAATAAATAACGATTTGAACTTTTATTTTGCGGTGAAAAATTAACCTGCTTGTGGAGGGGTTGACTGTGAACTTTCATTGCAAATTTACAATTTTCAAATATGTATATCTCAACAAGCTCAAAGATACTCTATGTTCTGGGATGTGAAGAAAATTATTATTCCGAAAAGATCTTCGACCAGATCCGTCACGAGTTTTATTTAGTTATGCTCTCTAATGTCACAACAATTGTTGATATTGGAAAATCTTTGAACGAGCACCACGCTTGTTGAGAACCTATAAAAGTTTTGGCAATAGGCTGTTTGGTCTTGATCTCGGTAAAAACTTCAAAAAAATATTCATTCTTAGTCACTCATTATGCCAAACAACTTTATGCCAAACGACTTTACGCTAAATGAATTTATTGCAAACGGCCTTATGCCAAACGATTTTATGTCAAACGGGATACAATCGTGTTGACCTATGGAAATTATAAACGAAAACAGCTTTCTCAAGAAACTTACAAAATCGATATGAGCAACGATGGATAGTGCACAAAATTGTGCGAGCCAAATGTCAAGACTGAGGAACGATTTACAACAGACCCAATCAAGTGTTTGCTTAGCGGAATCTTCTAGTAATGATTGTTCAAAACCATATTTGACGATGTGCAGGAGGACGATGCGTGAAAGCGGAGAATGAGCTCGCTTAACTATATGGCCAAAGTGGAGAAAGGCTTAGAACGAACAACAATACCAAACTGAATTATTTTAATAGTACACAGGGTGCCGCATGTTATCCCTACAAACTGGCATGCCTCTATGCAACCAAGATAAGCAAATTGAGTATTCTTACATGTTTTAACATAGATATTGATCTATTCGGTAATCCATCCGCATGGCTTTGAATTAATTAACTCATTACGCGTGATAAAGATGGACAAATTATGGGTTTTATTATGAAAACAAATCCACGTGCTCACCAAGAGGCTCGCTAGCTTAGTTGGTAAAGCCCTCGTCTGGCATACAAGAGTCATGGGTTCGAATCCCACTTCAGCACGTGGATTTTTTTCATTAATTTTACCCATTGTTATATTCTACAGCAGCACAAGGAGAATCTCATTGCAATCGCACATGAAGAATTAACTTGTGTCTTCTTCTTCTTCTTGACATTAACGTCCCCCCTTGGGACAGAGCCGGCTACTCAGCTTAGTGTTTTTATGAGCACTTCCACAGTTATTAACTGAGAGCTTTCTTTGCCTTAGTTGCCATTTTCGCATTCGCATATCGTGTGGCAGGTACGACGATACTTATGCCCAGGGAAGTCAAGAAAATTTCCTTTACGAAAAGATCCTGGACCGACCAAGAATCGAACCCAGACACCTTCAGCATGGCTTTGCTTTGTAGCCGCGGACTCTAAGCACTTGGCTAAGGAAGGCCCCTCTTAATCTTGGGCCAGTGTGATCAAATTTTATGTTATTGATACGCGTTCAATTAAAAAAGCTTCATGTAATCAATATCTGTTAAAATTTCACTAAATTCAACTTTTAATTGCGTTACAAAATCTTGTCCTCATTATATGCCAAACGAAACCAATTAGTCGTGGTAGCGCTTCCATGCCATCGTTGCTATAAAACGTCGGGGGTGCGCAGCGAACCCGCCAATAATTATTTCCCATTGACTAGCTGTCATCATCCGCCCCAACGATTTTCCATCGGCGGGCGGAGCATCCACCACAACAAACGATGCACATTATGTATTACGATCTCTTCCGACCATAATATGAAAGGAGCGGAAAGCCAACGCCAACCATCACGGCCATTGCATTGGAAAGCGGCAGCACCCACGAGGGTAATCTTGGGCTGGCCAAGTGTAAAGAAAAACTCGACCCCCGGGCCAAGATGCGGTTCATAAATCAGCTGGAATGGTTCATAAATTCGAGCGATGCCTTGGAGACCTACAATCCAACCCGTATAGTGTGGGGCTGAGAGTCAGAATGAGATATGTGTTTGATGAGCTTGTAAGAGACACAATATTTTACAATAAGTGAAGTTTGAGAAGGTTTTCTGCAGTTGGCAGCGTCAGTAGCTTAAGACACAACATTGACAACTGTTTTAATAAACAACACAGCGTAACAAAAATTACATTTTTGCATATCTCAAGGATTGAGTTATGTGTCTCTAGTAGATTTTGGGTCGCTGAATCTGTTACCGTTCTCAGAAATGTACCTGCACGTCACAATTTTCAGCTACAGGTCGCCAAAGTTGCATAAAACACTGGATTAATTGATGTTAGATGGAAACTTTTAGTCAACTTCGAATTCTTTCTGTGATCGTAAAAAGGTTGGAGTTCATTTGAATAAATTTTCTAGTAGTAAATGGACCAATGTACCATTCTGGCACCCAACTTACGCATCTCGAATATCACGGCCAAATCAGCGAACGGCGACCAACGTGAACGCAACACCATAACACAGCCGACACGACGCGCTGTGGCTTTCGGATCCAATTTTCCCGGCTCACATTTGTCCAGGAAAGCACGCTTCCAGTTCCAGGCTCCCTCTTGCTGGTTGGGACTTCGGGGGGAGATCAGGGGACCGACTTTACTACTATTCTACCTTCCAGATCGGTTGCCTAGGTCTCCTCTGTGTTCGGCGCAAATTGCTCGTAATAAACATTAACGCTAATAAAAATGAGAATTTAACGATTTTCCGCTCCAAGGAATTTCCCTGGCAACCAACCACCACAAGAAAACCGAACAACCGTCTTGGACAGAACGAATGGGATTTTGTTGTTTGACGTGACTTAGGGATGGCTATGTGGCTGAGCTTCTGCGGTGGATTACTGTCGAACCGCAATACATATATTTTTTTTAGTATTGGGGTCGTTCTTTTGACGGTACTAAACTTAAATAACATCGTGGAATATAACGGTCATCGTGTAACCCTTTTTGGGTGCCATCCCTACCAAAATCCAATCTCCCCATCGGAAAAAGCCATTTTCGCGACGTCCGTTTCTTACCTTCATCGCGTCCGCAGAGGATGCAAATATCCTTTTGGCTTTACTTTACGTGGGTCTAGAAAGGTTTTGGAATTCAGTCACAATTGACGAAATCGGTCAGACACAAAACTCTCCCTTTTTATGACACAGACCTATTGGTCCATATCAACAAAATTCGTATGTTGTCAGTATTGTGGGATAAGTGTTTTTCAATCATTTTGACTCAAGAATAACTTCCTATGAGCTAAAGCATGCAATCAAGTAGCCAAGTGCGAAAACATTCTTATTCAATGATAAAATAGACCATTTTTATTAATCATTTTCAATTGTCCATCGAGAACGATAATGTTTCGGGAACATAAATTGTATTTCCCATACTTGACTTTTTGTTCTTGATGGAGGATCGCTAATTTGACTAAGTTGACTAATGAAAACAACCTATTTTATTATTTAACTTGTGGTCTCGACAAATGTCATCTTAGTATCAAGTAGGTTGTTAAAAATAGCATGCAATTTTCCAAAAAAAATGAGTATTTGTCTCCTTTTTTCTCGACCTTTCTGGAGACTTCTGCAAACATTTTTTTACGCATGATCACGTCACACTCCTGGAAAAATGAAACAGTGAAAGGAATATGCAAATCCATTAACACGTTCTCAAGCCAACACGTGACTTACGAACACCATTCTTTTTTTTGTTTATGTTCAATAGATTATTGATATTATTAATTTGCTCACGATCAAAAACAATCTATTTTTTCAGTGCATATTGCTTTCATGTAGCTGCAATAGTTTACTATGACTTCTTAAATTAACTTATAACCATTAATTTCAAAGCTTCTCCTATCAAACTTCAAACAGCTATATCTCAACGAAATCATAACCGATTTAAGCTCAATAGGTTTCATTTGAAAGCGTAGGCTTAAGCCTTTGATTTGAATATAGCTACATCATTTTTGCCACCTAGATTTTTTTTTTTTTTTTTAAATCTTTATTAGAGTGTATTTTAACGCACGAGGGCTAGTTCTACACTTTTTGCCACCTAGAGTTATTACACTGTTCGACAACAAACGTCGATCTGAATGCACAGAGACCGGACACCCCGGGCTTGAAAGTATAAAAATAAACAAAAATAATGGCGGTTTCAGAATGTTCGTGTCTGCCCCAGGTCATTTTCAAAATATAGTTAAACTTTTTGCATTTTTTATTTAAAAATCTAATCTAATCAATAAACCGACACAGTGTTTTATATTCAGGACAGCGGAATTCATGTGCCATATAATGTTTTCAACTTTAAATACAATATGAAGAGTTGTAATTAGATTTGCAGGGAGCTCTCCGCCCTTTTTTTGTACCCTCCCCATTTTTAAAGTATCGTAAATGATGGAATATTTGATATACAGGGGGTTTTCAAAATAACAAACACACAGGGACAGGCAAAAATTGGGCCAACTTTGGAATGCTGTAACTTTGACAAAGATTGACCGAATTCAATTCTTTAAGAAGTAATGGACGTAACTAATTTAGTTTTGAGGTGCATCCATGGAGATGAACTATGACCACCGGATACCGGTGATAATCCGGATTTGCGGAAGCATGTCTAAAATTATAACGTGTTTGTAGCAAAGGTCTCGGCTAAAAAATCAAAATTTTACTACACATGAAGATAGAAGATCAAATTCTGAAGCGATTGGTGCGCCAAGTATTAAGATCGGTCCAGAAACAACCAAGATAGTGGTAGTGGATCCGAATTGGGATCAAACAATTTATTCACTCAAAATATGTCGCGCAATATTGTTTTCTCCCTAGCTTATCATAAAAATATCCTATTATAAATTGAAAATGAGTCTTGTACATATTTGGCCACTCATGGCGCCGCCAAGTACCTCGGGGAACCTTTCACCTTGGGAGATTGGATTTTCAAACATTTTAAAAAAAATGAAACCCCCTAATGTACCATGTACAAAACGCTGATAAGGCCGGTAGTCCTCTACGGGCATGAAACGTGGACGATGCTCGAGGAGGACTTGCAAGCACTTAGAGTCTTCGAACGTCGGCTGCTTAGGACGATCTTCGGCGGTGTGCAGGAGAACGGTGTGTGGCGGCGGAGAATGAACCACGAGCTCGCCCAACTCTACGGCGAACCCAGTATCCAGAAGGTGGCCAAAGCTGGAAGGATACGATGGGCAGGGCATGTTGCAAGAATGCCGGACAGCAACCCTGCAAAGATGGTGTTCGCTTCGAATCCGGTTGGTACAAGAAGGCGTGGAGCGCAGCGAACTAGGTGGGCGGATCAAGTTCGTATCGATTTGGTGAGCGTGGGGCAGAACCGAGGATGGAGAGATGCGGCCACGAGCCGAGTATTGTGGCGTGAAATTGTTGGTTCAGTGTTATCTGTTTAAATGCCAACTAAATAATTGAAATAACCTACACCGAAAGGATTGAAGTATAATCCAAATCAAAGATTATCGGACACGATTTCAAATAATTTCGACACATTCTGGATGGAATGCATCGAAACTGATCATCCATGGACCAAACTTATAGCCATAAGAAACGCCGAACCTCACATAAAGTGGATAAAATATAGTAATTTCCTTTTTTTTTGCCGGCAAGGATTTCTGCTTCTAGTACCTCTTTACCATTTTATGCCAGGCTCTATAAAACCAGTGAAAGCTCAATTATGAACGAACAGCGTAAGTTTGCTCGCATAAAGTAGTGATCCGAAGAGTTGGTAAAGGGAACACCCGAACCCAGCAGCGCCATTTCGCTTGCCAACGACACAAAGAGGTTCAGTTTTTTGAAAAGCTTACAAAAACTCAATTTCTTAACATGTTTCCAGTTCAAATGCAAAGTCAAACATTTATCAAAAAAGGTAAATAGTTAAGAACACATACAAGAATCAAAACATGCCCAAAAACAATAAAATTTGTGTAAAAACTCGACTATTAACGACAGTTTTAGTTTTTTTGATTTGTGTGCTTCAAAATGTATGGTTATCGTAAAACAAGTTTGCTACTTATTCTTTGTATGATAACCAAACTATGATGACCGTATTCAAAACAACATGTCTAAAACATGTCTCAAGAAACTTTTCATGAACAAAAATAATAGAGTATTAAGAAAACAGCATTCTCGGCATGAATTTATAAATCGGGACCACTGTGCGACAGCCCATGTTTTGGGTCGTTGCTTGTTTTGGACTCCTGTTGCCGTCGACGTCGTCATCATCATCATTACCATCACCATCCTCCCTCCCCCTGATGTAGGGTTCGGTTCTGCTAAGGTCGTGTCCCTGGGCGGGAGGATAATTTATGTCGTTAGTGGAGAAACTAGTTGGTCGGTTTTGCCGTTTACATGAAAAGCTTACAAAGTGTTGCACAATGGCCCTGGGGAAGTTTAGATTTCGACTAGTCATTTTGGAGCATAAAGTTGACTTAGTCTGATACAACCCTTCGATCCATATCGTTACTGAAATTATTTGCGTCTCTATCAGATTGCTGTATTCAGAATTCAGATATAATACCGTGTCACAATGCACAATGGTAATATGAGCAGGAAGCTATCTGCGCATATCATATTTTGGTTCTTCTTCTCTCTGGCGTTACGTCCCAACTGGGACAGGGCCTGCTACTCAGCTTAGTGTTCTAATGAGCACTTCCACAGTTATTAACTAAGAGATTTCTTTGCCAATTGACCATTTTTGCATGTGTATATCGTGTGGCAGGTACGAAGATACTCTATGCCTGGGAAGTCGAGAAACTTTCCTTTACGAAAAGATCCTCGACACTGTGGGATTCGAATCCACGACCCTTAGCGTGGTCTTGCTGAATAGCTGTGCGTTTACCGCTACGGCTATCTGGGCCCCATCATATTTTGGAATTATAATCTAAATAGGTGTTGTTCAGATGTCCAGGTATTCACCCCACATCAATTCGTTATTATTGTGGTACCGTAAAACGGGGAATCTTTGATAATGCGGGAAACTTTGATAGTGCGTTACCCACCACATACTATACCAAATATCATTATTTCTGTTAATCGGTTGAGTAAAACGAATGCAAAAATAAAGAATATTAGTATGGCACTTCATGTAAGAGCTGTTTTCATTTGAATTGAGAACATTTGAGGCTTTATAAAGGAATTTGAAAAATTGGAGCGATTCTAGCATTTCTGAAACGCTTACAAACAATCTGTTCTACGATCACTATATGATGTAGTTTTGAATAGTTGGTCACTTATCTTTGACAGTCTAGTTATCATAGAACTTGAATATGGTCTCAAATCTCTTAGCGAATATCATTTTCACAAACTGGGACCATTCTTGTGATATAAGTCAGAAATTTCCATATAACGTTAAACGCCTAGAGGTATGCAATGCCCTATAAATGTTACGTAATTCGTTCAATTTTGTTCGATTTATACTGTATTATCAAAGTTACCCCAAAACAGAAAGCCGACTTTTGATCATATGAAAAGTTGTATATACATTTAAAACAAATATTTTGGAAATCTATCAACTGCAATCGATTGCTAGGATGCCAGTACTTGTTTGAAAAATATAAATTATAAATTTTTGAAACAACATGCATAAATATTCAAGTTTTCTTCGAAAAAAACTATCAAAGTTACCCCGTTTTACGGTATCTAAAATATTGATTTAAGCAATCAAAAATATCCCATTGAGGTATTGGAAAGCTTTTGACGATTGCTTGAGGTTAAATTATTTCAATTCTATATGAAAATTTATCATAAGTTATTACGATAGTTGATCTAAGCACCAAAACACCGTATTTTACTTAATTAAGGGTTGCTGGAATCCATTGCTGTTTTCAAAAATATTATAGCACGTCTAGTTTTTGAGATATTGACTTATAAGAATCTTGATTGAAGTAGCTCCGAAACCGCTCTGCTCCAGAAGGGAACCTGCAAAAGCCCTAGACTACTGGTCTTAGCCACGGCAGCCTATTGTGGTGGGTTCCTAAGTTCTGGTTCCGGGTCTCAGGGCGTTTTTGGCGTGGGGAGGATTCGGATGTTCGAAAAATATGTGGAATACCTAGCAATTGGATGGAATTACCTTGTATTCGTGCGTTTGATGACAATCGTATTGGGCCACGGATGTGGTAATGGACGTCGATGAGACGGAGTTTGATCAAAGACAAATTAAAGACCTCCATGTCCCTTGCAGTTGCCCAAAATTTTATGGTTCCTGAGGTAATCTAGAATGTCGTTCAAAGTGTACTGCAATCTGTCAAACTTGGGTACCTTTTGTACTATCGAGGGACCAAATGCAGTACTAGAAGTGGTACCCAATCTGAGCCCGAGTGGGACGGACCTGGTTTGATGCTGCATATGAGATTCGACGGGTTGTTATAGCCCCCGACCAGTGTTGCATTTGAACGCGTTCAGTTTGCGTTCCAGTTCAAACCTTTTAACGAGCGATCAAATAGGCTTGAACATTGAGCAGTTCAAAAAATTGAACCCGTGCGAGCTGAAATTGAACGCGGAATGAAAACTGTCATGGCATGGCAGGCACAAGACATATTCGATGCGGAAGTTTTGCAAAGATCCTTATAAATATTTAAGGTTCCATATATTTGTAATAATAGGAATTTAATATGTACTGATGTAGTTTTTTTTTCGGTTATTAGCTTCAATGTGCATTTTGAACCGTGCATGTGCATTTTGGGCCGTTCATGAGCAGGTTCAGAATCTTGCACAAGAGTTCAATGTCTACTAGGTTCTCGTGCAAAATTAGAACGCGTTCAGTTCACTTTTGGCTCGCGTTCAGTTCAAAATGCATCACTGTCCCCGACTGGTGTGGCCAGATGAGTATGGCCCTTGGCCTTTGATGATGCGAACTGCCGGTGGGAGCGGCCATGCTTGCTGCCGCGATATGCTGGCTGGTGTAGCGGATGAATTTTGGTCGCTAACTGTGATGGTGGACCCACCCGGAATGGAGCTTTTTCGGGGCTGCCTGTCCGGCGTGACGGGGTGGAACAAGCTGGTGTTGAACGGCATGGCGGTCGGAGCAAAGCCGCTTGTCGATTTTGGTTGCACAGAAAGAAAAATCCATGTAAATTTAAGCGTAAATGCATGCACATGAAGGGAATGTCAGATATGTCGCAAATTTACACGTCGTGTAAAATTACAATAATATCATGTAAGCTTCAGCTATACATCGTGTAATCTTGCATGGGCTCTAACCGGTTACACGATAATTCGCATAAATTTACATGATGTTGACGTAATTTTACACGATGTGTCATGTAAATTTGCGACAAATCTGGTATTCCCTTTATGTGCATGATTTTACGCTGAAATTTACTTGGATTTTTCTTTCTGTGTGGGTACGGTAGCGACTTACAGGTTTCCAGGATCTACCAAAGATGGATGTCAGCCAATATGTATTCGCCCCATCGAAGCACTGTGGAACTACAACTGGGCGGTAGTTGTCGAGGTCTACACGGCCACGATTGCTATCCGGTCCGGTGATCTTCACCAGAATTGGATCGAAAAGGTGATTATGGAGATGCCACGCGGTGACGAAAAACACTTCGGTCCTACGTTTTCGCGTAAGCCACTTAACACCTCGAGCTCTGAACCGCAACTGATCCCAGACCCCTGTCGATGCTTTTGCACTTTTCCTTCGATTTCTCTGTTTCCGCGGTCATCTCAGCCAACTTCACGCGATACAATTACCAGACTATTCATCCCAAACGCAAATTTGCACAGTCGACATACGATTTCAAATCCATCGTTGGCTGCTTAACAATTTAAATTCGCTAATTCCACACAAAAAGGAGCAAAAATATCGCAATGGTACCCGCCGAAAACAGACAGTTGAAAATGCAAAATTTGAATATTCCAGCCAACTTGCACGCAAGTTTGTCAGCTAGAATGGCAATTGATTTGATTATTTGCCACAGAATTCAAAATCCATGTGTATAACAATACTTATCAACAATGTTCATAATAATTTCGATGGTCAATAGTTATTTTTTGCGATTTCGTTGCAAATCAATCAACTTTTCATTAATAAGATGCACAACATAATGGCCTGCTTTTCTTACCAAAAAAACAATGCTGAAAAGTGCTACTTTTCCTGGTTTCGGTGCTGAAAAATAGCACTTTTCGGTTCTGTTTGGGAGGCGTCGGTCAAATATCCCAGTCTATTCTGCCATAGCATCTGATTCTATATCTGATGTGCAATCCAGATGCAAGACTGGTGATATTGTCGTCGCGATAAAAATATTGAATCGGTTTCTTGCCGATGTTGGAAGTGGTTAGAACTTCGGAAGTGGTGCATTCGATGCGCCCTACTTCCGTAGCATGGTTTTTTCCATGGATACTGAGAAAAATCTATTTTCGACGATCTGCATTGACTGCGATTGACCGATCTTCCAATATGGTTTGGGAACGGATCGTCCAGCATTCGTGGAGGTGGTAGCAGAACCCGCTATTGTACGCCCCGTCTTACATGTTCTGCCCTCCAATAGGGAATATGGGTCTGTATGATATGAACTAGAAAATTTGTGACATTCGTAGTGTAGGAGATTTTAGTAGGCAATGAGATATTATATAATTGAAGCAGGCTATGATTAGCAGAATAGGGACATTCGATGTTTTGTTATTCATTAATCCTCGAGACGCCAAATATACAAGACGAATCACTCAAAGCTCTCCACTGTGTTTCAATACTTCAATTCAGAAGTGGGGTCATGATCACGCGCGATTTTTCAAGACGAGAAGCTGATGATGAGAATTTTTCAACCTTCAACGGCGTTTCGAATGAAAACCAAATGACATTGTCAAACCCAAGAAATATAGACGGCGGTACTGCAGAAGATATTACGCGAGCCGAAACCGATTCAACGGTTGTTGGTGAACGCGGAGTTGTTACGAATGTTGTGAACAAGAATGGAGTTAGAAGTAATTCAAGATCGATAATCGGCAGTACGGGTACGAACAGCGTTCAACTATATTTACATCCTGAAGATGTTCGTAGTTTGATTCCTGAATTCACCCCGGAGAAGATCACTGTACAGAAATGGCTAAGAAAAATCGAAAATTTGAAGAATGTGTATAGCTGGGAAGAACGAGTGGCGCTTCATTATGCAACAATACGGCTGGGTACGGTTCCTCGGATTTGGTACGAAGGTGTTGAACAAGCTGTCGACGACTGGAATGATTTTAAATGAAGAATCGTACAGGCGTTTCCATCAAGAGTCGATGAAGTGGATATCCATAGTACTTTGATAAGAAGGGTGAAGCAACCGGAAGAAACATACGAGAAGTTTATTTATAACGTTGTGGCTATAGCAAGCATGGTGGACCTAACTGATGCAGTTATTATCAAGTACATTATCAATGGCATTCCGAACTCAAATTTGAGGCTGGCGTTGAGTACAGCTGGACATACATCTGTTAATACATTGTTGGAAGCAATTTTACGGTACGAAAATCAAACAAATATGCAATCAGCGGAAGATGTCAAATTTTCAAAACATTTTCAAGATCATGTGCGAATGAATAATAAAAATCGTTGCTGCTACAACTGTGGAGAACGTGGACATTTGGCAAGAAAGTGCTTTTGGAAAAATGAACAACGATTTCAAGGAAGTGGCAGTAATTTTCGACAACGTTGTGATGAAGATGCAAGATATAGAGCTTCTTACTCAAGCAACGATCAGCAAATTAGAAGTTTAGGAGGAGCAGGTTCTCACGACGATCATGGTGAAGAAAAATGTAGAAACCAACAGTATAGGAGGGATGGAGAAAACCGACGAAAGCAAGAACGTTACACGATGAAGGAACCTAATTCGATTTCGGCCATAGGAGAAACTGATGCAGACCACCGAGGAATGAAAACTGATGATTTTGAGCGTTCTCGAGGTAGTATTGAGTTTAGAGGTAGGAATATTCTAGAAAAATCATTTTTCAATATTTTAGTTAGATTTTCAAGTTTTTATAAAGAATGTACAGTCATCTCTCTCTTACTCGATATTTCTTATCTCGATATCGAGTTAAAGAGCCATAGTAAAAGTTGGTTTTCATGGCTACCTCGATGGTCCCTTGGATCGCAGTTGCATTGATTTTGTGTTCTGTAACTCGATACCTCCCTAACTCGATGGTCCCTTCAATATCGAGTAAGGGAGAGATGACTGTATAACTTTATTTGACACAGGGAGCCCCATTTGTTTGATAAAAAGTAGCGTTGTTCCAAGTAATTCTAAAATTTTTAAATATTCTGAACAAACATACTCCGGCCTAAATAATTCAAAGATTGATATTTTAGGGACATTTGATACAGAAATTGTTATTAATAATTATATTTACAAATTGCAGCTTAAAATTGTAAAAGACTCTACCATGGAACCGATGTGCATTTTGGGTTCGGACTTCGTAAAACGGAATAACTTGTTGGCTGAATATGACGGTAACGCGATAGTTTTTGGTAAGAAAAATGGAGAAAATAGGAAACTTTTGAACGTGGTTACAATAGAAGATGACATTCGTCCGGATATTTATGATGTGGAGGTAAGCTCAGGCACTTTCTTGAATACTGATTTGGACCAATTAGATATAGGAGATACAAGTATTCCTTTCAAATATGTTACAGATGTCAGATCTCTTTTTAACAACGTGTATTTTTTTTGTTTTTTACAAGGGGGAAATCTGCAAACAGATCCCCTGAGAAGATAACTCAGGGAATGCGGGGATGACGCACCAACGACGACCCGCTAAAACCAGCCTATGCACTGTGCATGAGCAATTCATTTAGAATTGCTCAAGTGGTGAACAGTGCATCGACATGACCCTTGGACTCAGACCCTCATCTCCCCGGAATCACCTTACGGTATTTCTTCGTATAAAAACGGATTAAGACCAGTTAAACCTAAAAACTCGTATACCATGAAAATTGAATTGCAAAATAACAAAACTTTTAATTTTCCACCACGTTGGTTGTCTTATTCTCAGAAGTTAGAAGTAGAATCGCAAATGAATAAACTTTTACAGGAAGGAGTAATACAAGAAAGTAATTCACCTTACGCTAGTAGAATAGTATTGGTAAAAAAGAAAGATAATTCGTGGAGAATGTGTGTAGATTATAGAGAATTAAATAAAATTACAGTAAAAGATAGGTATCCAATTCCACACATTGAAGACCATTTAGATAGCCTGAGAAGTAAGAAATATTTTAGTACTTTAGATCTCAAAAGCGGGTATCATCATCTTTTGATTGATGAAAGCTCTCAAAAGTATACAGCATTTGTAAGTCATATGGGTCAGTTTGAATATAAGAGAGTACCTTTCGGCCTTTGCAACGCACCTTCAGCATTTATGAGATTTATTAATACAATTTTCAAAGATTTAATTAAAATAGGCGTGATAAGAATTTATATCGACGACATTATTATAGCAACTGAAACAATTGAGGAGCATTTCGTGGTACTCAAACAGGTATTCAAAATCTTAGTGGAAAACCATTTACAATTACAATTAACCAAATGTAAATTTTTAAAATCTAAAGTGGAGTATCTCGGATACAATATTAATTCGGAAGGAATAAGTCCAAGTGAGAAACATGTTGAATGCATAAAAAACTTTCCAGTTCCTAAAAATGTGCATGATGTTCATAAATTCATTGGATTAGCAAGTTACTTTAGAAAATTTATCCCAAATTTTTCAGTTATTGCAAAGCCACTTTATGATTTAGTAAAAAAGGATAAAAAGGATTTCAGGTTTGCAAAAGAGGAAATGGCTTCCTTCGAAATCCTCCGAGAAAAACTTATTGCAGAACCAGTATTAAAAATTTATTCTCCTTTTGCTAGGACTGAACTGCACACAGATGCAAGTGCTCTTGGATTCGGTGGTGTTTTAATGCAGGAACAATCAGATGGAGTTTTACATCCAGTAATGTACTATAGCAAAAGAACAGATTCCCATGAATCAAAGCTTCATTCTTTTGAACTTGAAACATTGGCAGTAGTAAACAGCATAAAGAGATTTCACATTTATTTACAGGGAATTAAATTTACCATAGTTACTGATTGTATTGCATTGAAAGAAACACTAAATAAAAAGGACATTAATGCGAAGATTGCTCGATGGGAAATTTTTCTTTCTGAATACGACTATGATATAATTCACCGTAGTTCTTCAAATATGAAGCATGTAGATGCCTTATCACGTTTGCCAATTATTTGTGCATTAGGGAATGAAAATAATAGTTTTGAAAGAGCATTATTGGCAAGCCAGATGTTGGATTCCACAATTGAAGAAGTTAGAGCTCAGTTAGAAAATAGCGAAGATAAAAATTATGAGTTACGAGATGGAGTCGTGTATAGGAAAAGCAAAGATAATAAAATATTGTTCTATGTTCCACAAAATATGATAAGTCAAATTTTGAAAATGTATCACGATGATTTCGGCCATTTCGGTGTGGAAAAAGTTTATGAACTTATTAACAAATCATACTGGTTTCCAAACATGAAAGAGCAAATTAAGAAGTATATAAATAATTGTTTAAAATGTATCGTATATTCTAAGAAAAATTTTAAGAAGGATGGCCCTTTGAATATAGTAGAGAAAGGGAATAGACCTTTTCATAGGATACACATTGACCATTATGGACCAATAACGCTAAGAAATTGTAATTATAGATATATTTTTGTGGTAGTAGACGCCTTTACAAAATATTTAAAACTTTATCCTTGTAAAACAACAAACACGAGTGAAGTAATTAAGCATCTTAAACATTATTTTAGTGCATATTCAATACCTGATCAAATTATTTCTGATCGTGGAAGTTGTTTCACTTCGAATAGTTTTAGAGAATTTAATGTCGAATGTGAAATAAAACATATTTTAATAGCTACTGCATGTCCAAGAGCAAATGGTCAGGTAGAACGGTTTAACAGAGTTTTAACACCAGTAATAGCTAAACTTGTTGAAAGTTATCCTACAAGAGGTTTTGGTCCAATTTTATCAGATGCCGAACATTTTATTAATAATACTTTCTGTCGGTCAATAGGTAATACCCCTTCGCAAGTACTATTTGGAATAAACCAAAAGAAATCAACTATTAGTATTATCGAGAGAAGTATTAATGAAAATAAAGACATTGAAAGAGATTTGATTAAAGTTAGAAAAAAAGCAATTGCCATAAATAGAGCAATTCAAATTTACAACAAAAAGAAATACGACTCCGAATGTAAAAGTAACACAAAATATCAAGAAGGTGACCTAGTTTATATACCACATCATGTTATACCTGGGAGTTCATTTAAGTTACAAGCACAATTCAAAGGTCCTTATATTGTCAGAAAAACGCTTCCAAATAATCGTTATGTTGTTAATGATGTTGATGGTATTCAGCTTACACGTGTACCCTTTACCGGAGTTTTTGATCCTGTAAATATGAAGTTATGGGATATGAAAAACGAATTAAATGCTCATCGGGACGATGTGAATGTCAGGATGGCCGAGTTGTAGGAGATTTAAGTAGGCAATGAGATATTATATAATTGAAGCAGGCTATGATTAGCAGAATAGGGACATTCGATGTTTTGTTATTCATTAATCCTCGAGACGCCAAATATACAAGACGAATCACTCAAAGCTCTCCACTGTGTTTCAATACTTCAGTAGATAGGTACTATGTCACAGCCTACGCGATTGAAAAATACTGAAACGATACTACACATGAATGTATGCCCACGTGGTTTCTGTTGAAATGTTTGTTTGTGCTTTTGGAAATGATCCAGCTTAAACGGCATTTTTCGTAATAGCAAAAAATGTTGTATGCAACTCGTTGCAAAACTCGTTTTTATCAGCACTCGTTGTATTTATCCAACTCGGCGAGCCTCGTTGGATAAATGTACAACTCGTGCTGAAAAAATCATCATTTTGCAACTTGTTGCATAAATAACTATTTTGGTGGTTCAGAAAAGTACTGTATTTTGCCATAAAAGAGAAATGAAAAAATTGTATGGAGACTGAATGCATGTTGAAAAAATTGATTTAATGTACATTTTATCTTGAAATTTCAACTAAAAGAAACCTTAAAGTTTAAGTCTTTTTTTGTATGCTGGTGGATTAGATCATTCAAAATAATGATAAACATTACTTTAAATTTCATGTAAACATCAACGAAACTAGCGTTTTATACAACTTCGGCGATCTGTAGGAACATTTTTGAGAATGGCATCAGATTTAGCGACCCGAAATCTACTAAAGACATATAATTTGATCCTTGAGATACGCAAGCAGGTTTAGTTATTTTCGTTACGCTGTATTATCAGTGTGGTGTTTGTTAAATATGCATGAGATATTATTTGAGATATTTTACTTCTTATGCAGGACCCTTTCATATCCTATTCAGGTAAGTATTGAAATTATCTGGTATAGAAAATCTTACTTAGGTAATCTGCATCAATTTTATTCTGTTTGGGTCTCAAAGCCATACTTCGGAAGGTAATGCTGTTTAATTTTTCTAGACATGGTGTCTTTGGTGAACATCATACATTGTACATTTATAAGGTTTAATCACCACATGACTTTAATATTATGAAACTTTATTGGCTTTTTTCGGTGAATGCAATACCTGGCCCAGATAGCCGTAGCGGTAAACGCGCAGCTATTCAGCATGACCATGCTGAGGGTCGTGGGTTCGAATCCCACTGGTCGAGGATCTTCGTAAAGGAAATTTTCTCGATTCCCAGGGCATAGAGTATCTTCGTACCTGCCACACGATATACACATGCAAAAATGGTCAATTGGCATAGAAAGCTCTCAGTTAATAACTGTGGAAGTGCTCATAAGAACACTAAGCTGAGAAGCAGGCTTTGTCCCAGTTGGGACGTAACGCCAGAAAGAAGAAGAATACCTATACTCAGAGTGAAAGGGAGTAACGAAAGTAATGAAATAAAAAAAAAACGCTCGCTTGCGATTCTATCCATCTTGTCATTTCATTACTTTCGTTGCTCCCTTTCACTATGAGTATAGGTATTGCATTCACCGGAAAAAGCTAATAAATTTTCATAATAATACTAGAAAAAGTGTACGGAGGAAAATAATGGGTCGAAACATCATTTTTTGCGGTGGTGAAAACTGGCAAAAACTGGAACACTTGTACCATGTTTCTGATTTTGGTTTCTGAGTTATCCACTTACATTGAATTGTTATATGATGTTGCAAATTCAGCAATATCCTAGGGCAAAAAAGTACAAGGATGGCAAAATTGTAGTTTTTTTTTACAATTTTCTCAACAAATTTCGAGGTTTGTATGGTAGCAAAGGCCTGTGTTGGTAGCAAAGCTTAAAGCTTTGAGCCAGCCCTTCTCTAGTAGAGAAGCTATAGAATACCGAGTGGCTGAAGGTGTCTGGGTTCGATTCCCGGTCGGTCCAGGATCTTTTCGTAATGGAAATTTCCTTGAGTTCCCTGGGCATAGAGTATCATCGTACCTGCCACACGATATAAGAATGGGAAAATGGCAGCTTTGGCAAGTAAAGCTCTCAGTTAATAACTGTGGAAGTACTAATAAGAACACTAAGCTGACAAGCAGGCTCTGTTCCAGCGAAGACGTATTGCTAATAAGAAGAAGAAGAAGAAGAAGAAGAAGAAGTAAACTATATCAAATGTTCTAAAGTAATAATTGAACACAGTAGATTATAACTAAAACTTCTCAATATTCTAGGATAATTATACATTCCTAAGTCCCTTGGATCAACGTATCTCTTCACAAATCACGAGTTTTATTACTTTATGTACGAAAAAATATTTCCAAATTATAAACAGTTCTTAAGGAAGCTTTTGTAATCTAAATTAAAAATTTCCGATCAGGGATGAAACTACAATTAATAGTGAAAATACCCTCAAAATTTCATGGAAAACTATTGACTTATGCTCAAGTAATGGCAATTTGAATTTTGTGTGTCTATCATATAGCATACGGGTTAAGCAATACAGGCAGTCTTAAAACTTCCGTTAGCAGAAATAATTTGTGTACGCACAGCACTCGAGTACGATATATTTAGCGATAATAATGTTTTCCGCTGCGTTTTACGATGCGTCCAATCGTTGTGTCATTGTCACCGTTTGGATGGAGTCATTACTTAACCGTTACCGAAAAAGGCAAATTAATTTTATAACGATTCCATCAAATATTCATCCATTTCCCCGGAAGCCGATGCTTATTCGATTTACCCGAAGCCGTAAAACTTTTATCGTACGGAAAATTCGTTTTCCGCCACAACCGAAAAACAACGTATACCTATATCGAAAATTCCGAACGCGAAAGGAACTGCGGAAGAGATTACCGAAAGAAATATTACGCACATAAAAATTCAAATATTGTCCTTTTTCGGAGGCTCTCACCCGTGACAAAAGTGTCTCCGCCTGTTCGCTCTCGAGGAGATTGGTTCAAAGGGCCATTCGTTAGGGGCTGCTGCTGGAACGGCAGCTCGTATGGTTTGACGAGTTAGTTCTTGTTGTTATGGCAGGACAAGCACCCACACAGAGGCTCTCTACGGAGTGAAAATGAAATGGGTACGCAACCTTTTGCTTTGAACCTAAAAAGAACTTCCAGCTCAAAATGCAAATCGCGTGGACGTTACCTTTTCCAAATTGGCTTGTTTAGTGGTATCCAGTTTTATACATATTCTGATTTTACTTTAAATATTAAGCCAGAACCCAAAGTTTCAAAATTTCCCGTGGCCTGCAACTATTTTCAAAACGCATTTGAATTTAGTATGTTAATCACTTTTGAATCACGTCTCGCCAAAAATGAGTTTACGGATATAAATCTTTTTTTGGAATCCGGAATATCAAACTTAAGGTAAGGTACCGTGGGGCAAGTGGGTAATGGATTTCGCATAGTTAGGATTCTTCAATGCCTAGAGACTTTAAATTAAACAAATGAGGTAGTGTATATTTTTTGGCTTGACTCTCATCAGCATGCTGAAATTTATTTTTATGTAAAATTGATGAAAAAAGTACAGAAAAGGTTTTTGAAAATCATCTCCTTACTTTTCACTTGCCCCACAAGTGAGGCAAGTGAAAAGTTTATTGTTTTGAACAATAAATTCAAAAACTAACAGTTATATTCACGATTTCTATTATCTTTAACATTTGTTAAGGCGTCCCAATGAACAATAACATAAGTAACATGTAAACAAAGAAAATTTTATTCTTGTTACTTGAATTTTCTTCTGTTCAGAAATGATTCGACAACATTATAACTGCAACATTTCCAATGTTAGTTGTTACATCATGGAACAGCAATTGCATTTCTGCTCTGTAGCATTTACACCGCTCGTTATTTGTTAAGAAAATCGGGTAATAACTCTTCGAGAGAAATCAAACGGAATCCTTCAACAAAGTATTTAGAAACTTTTTTATGTAGATACACCTACCCCATTTTTTATGTTTCGAACTAGCTTTACATAGACATTCCACGAGATTTCCATGCGTTCTCTTATATTGGAACTTTTCAATCAACGCTTTCCGAAGTAAACATATTAATATCGTAATATTATGCAACCTTTTTTTTGAGAAGTTCCATGATTTGGCTATGATAATAGCTTTTAATGCTTTGAGTATAGTGTTTCTCGAATTATCAGCACGTTCTGTTGTTCTGTGATAATTGCGAACCTTGTATACTTACCTAAAGAGGAAAACACAAATTCAATCTCTAATAAGAAACTTTTCACTTGCCCCACATGAGTAGGAAACTGACGGTGTTTAAATTTAGTTATTTTTAGGTCTATGTCAAATTAATTCTAAAACTTTTTTTATTGCTGTTTAAAACTGTCATAAGGGGCAACTTAGAAGTGGCACAGAAAATTATTTTCCGAAACTTTTTTCCGCTAAAAATATTAAAATAAGATTGCACGCTGCCAACTTGTTACGGAGTGATTGTTGGCAGGATAACAATCTTTCGCTCTATTATGCAGTAATGTCTGAAAAATCTCAGAAATCGCTTGCCTAACGTAATGTTCTCAATGTCCTCAAAAGTTTACGCATGAGTTTAAAACGTTTATTAACATATTCAGTAAAATATACCAATTATTTTCACTTACCCCATTTACCCACTTGCCCCGCGGTACCTTAATAAAGTTGTAATACCTCTACTATATCTGTTCAAGTTAGAGCAAAATGCGTCATTTCTATTTGCATTTAAACCTGGAACTGCTCTACAGCTCGATCCCATCTCAAAGCTGTGACGTCTGAGTAGGGCAGCTCAATATTTTCGGAGTTGCCGAAAAAATAACACTTCAACCTTTTCCCCTGATGTATATAGAGCTGGCGTTCCGCCGGAATCCGGATCGAGCTGGAGTGGCATTTTGACAATGGGGGGATTCCTTTGTCACTTATTCATGTGACCGGTCGACCAGACTGTGCGAAATCTTACAAGATTGCTCATATGGCGGCTGTGAGATGTTATCAACAATGGTTCACTCATGGTCGCATAAGGGACACCTTATACAGGTCCGGTTTTGTTAGTACATAGTGGTTGAGAAACGAAATTTACTTGATCAATTTCATCTAATTGCATCCATTAGGTTCTTGAAAATGAAAATTCGTTGCTCATATTGAAATTAAGCAATGATTTTCGTGTACATGGAAGCATGTAATGTTTATACGAGTTAAAATCATTTTGAGAACCACTGTGCACCAGCTGCTAAGCACAGGACCACCACAAAGAATAAGGGTTTCTTGTTCGCAACAGTGGTACCGGATAGTAACTATTTGTACGACGATAAAACCCGTATCGTAACCTTTTTGCTTACTGTCAGACGAAGGGCACTCGAACCCTTCGACGACATGTAAACCGAGAGTGATAAATCAAATTTTCATGATTTGTGACACTCTGAAATTGCAAATGGTCAACCCGTTCCAGAGGGAAGGCAATTTGGCTGATCCCATTGATTGGTTTTGGATTGCGAATCGGAAAAAAGGTACACAATGAAGCCTTGAGTGGAGGTTGTCGAAAAAGCTTTCATAGGTGAAATTCCATCTCTGTGGCCTCACCAAACTAGGACGGCAAACTGATGAATGAAACAGGGAACCAGAACGTGATGGAAAAATAAATCTAATGAGACAGAAAAGAGAAATGAGGCAAATCGTACTCACCTTATGTTAATCTATCATGAAATTTTCTCGGCTTAGGCGAAATGGTTTAGGAATGCTTCCATTGTGAGGCAGAAAACATCTTGAATTCTTTTTCTGAAGCTAACAACAATTGCCACTACATTGCG
The DNA here is from genome assembly GCF_002204515.2 of Aedes aegypti. Taxonomy (NCBI): domain Eukaryota; kingdom Metazoa; phylum Arthropoda; class Insecta; order Diptera; family Culicidae; genus Aedes; species Aedes aegypti. The sequence goes on from NC_035108.1 coordinate 150,237,732, forward strand.
GTGTTGCCGATGACCAGAATACGGAACATTAAGGTGGAACATCCGTTAAATGGTTACCATGAACTGTTGCGTTGATGACGGTTATATTCATAGCGATCATCAATCGATTCGCTATAGTATAATACCAGGCGGACCAAGGGCAGTGCGATGTAACTCGATCCAAGCCCGAGGTTGGAAAACAGCGCGCTTCGACGGCGAAGTATTCACTGAAGCCCTGAGGCGCAAACGGAACCCAAGTTGCACGTGAAACATCTTCCAAAAAAATGCTTTCTAAAAATGGTTTCAAGCACGTATCAATAAAAGCATCTGTAACTATATGCCTAGTTCTAGTTCGATTGCATATTAATATCAAAAGCTCATAAAGTTTCATTGTCGTTTCAAAGAACATGTTTTCATTATTATCATCTTTATTAAGGAGATTTTCAGCCCTATGGCTGGTTCATCCCCGTGCCGAAGAATATGCATTTCACTTTGTGTTTGACGTTTAATCTTTCTGAAACGACAAGATTTACTGCAACTGTGCTTTGCAAATAGCAATAAAGTCTAGTTTATCCAGATGTGTTCAGTAACTTTTCAAACAAACTTTTGCAACTTATCCCAAAATGCTGATTTTAATGTTATGTTTCAAATTACTTTCATTTGAGCCATCCGCAACTTGCGTTCAATTTAAGTTCCCATGCCCACAACTCAAGAAGATTCATCCCAGTTGTGCGAAAGTTGCACTGAACTACATGTATGACAGCTAAAAGATTGTTTGTTTTAATGCAGTTGCAATATGCTTTTTTATCATCTACACGGCGTGCCTGAAACCGTTATCAACACAAAACATGTCCTAGAATTTGACACCTACCATTCGAAAGATATAGTATTCAAGCATCTTCTCCGTGAATTTGAAAATGTTCTAACGAGGGAAACGAAAGTCATCGTGATGTGAAGGGTTTGAGCTATTTTGGAAGCGATCTTCACTTACTTCAAAATATTCTTCAACGGTGCCAAAATTATTTAAAACTAGTGGTCCCGGCAAACTTCGTCTTGCCATCAAGTAGGCTGTTGCAAAACGTCATGTAATCCCCTATACAAAATGACACCTGAGTCTTTTCTAGTTTTCCCAATTAATCCGGAGACTTTCCCAAACTTTTTCCTTGCACGAACCCGTCGCATCCCTTGTCGAGTGCAACAGTGAAAAACTTACGTCAATCCGTTCATCCGTTCCAATGTTATTTCGTGACATACAAACACCACTCCGTTTTTATTTATATAGATTTACAAAGAAGATACTTGGATATCACATGCTTAATGCAAAGCTGATGGTCACTTGACTGGTGTATAAATTAACAATGATGCACCGTTGGGGAATATTTTGAAGCATGTGTAATATACCTTCCAAAATAGCATGAGCATGAGCATAGATGACCGTACAATTCGTAGTTACTACTCCGTGACTGACCAGAACAATCGAAGTTGCACAGAGATTTAATGAATGGGGCTCGCATTACGCCAAACAAGTGTTCATCACTCGCCCCCGCAAGAGCAAGCGACGCGATCAACAGTGTTGGGAAACTCGTGAGTACTCACTGGAAACTGCAAACTCACTCGCGAGTATGAGTTGTACAGCTTGAACTCTCGCGTGAGTATACTCAGTCGTGAGTTTCAGTTGTACAGCTCATACTCGTGAGTGAGTTTTCGACTAACATTTACTCACTCGTGAGTAATTTTACTCACTTGAAATATTTTAAATATTCTTAAAGCTTGCGAATTGCTCAAATAAATAATAAGTATTAAGTAAGGCTATTCTTGGGGTGACCTTATTCAAATGATAACATGAAAATTTTATTCTGAAAACTATTTGATGCACGCAAAACGTCATTATAATATGAATTCTTAACACAAGCTGTAATTTATGTTTGGTATTTCGCTGCGCATGTTGCCTCGTAAATGCCCTTTTCTTCCTGACGTTACACCTCTACTGGGTCAGATTCTGCTTTTTAGCTTAATGTACTTATGATATGAGCATTTCCACATTTATCAACTATGAGCTTTATTTATTTGCCAATTGACTATTCTTTTATTCTCTACTTTACGATATGCAGCACTACTGCAATAATAAAAACCTGAGACAGAGACTCGACAAAACGTATCTGAGTTTCGTGCCAAAACTAATAAGCCGCTGATTGGTCTGCCAAACAGCGTTGCCAGCAATATTTTGTGCGAAATTACATATAAAAAGGGAAAGATGCCAATCGTAAACCAAATTTATGTGAGGTACCGCGGGGCAAGTGGGTAAATGGGGTAAGAGAAAATAATTTGTATATTTTATTGAATATATGTATTCACGTTTCAAACTCATGCGTAAACCTTTGAGGCCATTCAGAACATTACGATAGATAAGAGATTCCTGCGATTTTTCAACCATTATTGCATAATAGAGTGAAAGATTGTCTACCTGTCAACTATTATTCCGTACGGCGTGCAATCTTGTATTAATAGTTTCAGTAGAAAAAAGTTGCAGAAAATCATTTTCTGTACCACATCTAAGTTGTACTCTCTGACAGTTTTAAACTGAAAAAAAAGTTTTGGAATTAACATAAAAATAACTGTATTAATACTCCATCAAGTTTCTGATCACGTGGGGCAAGTAAAAAGTTTCTCATTAGAGATTAAATTTGTGTTTTCTTTTTAGGTAGCTATTAGTAAACAAGGTTCGCAATTATCATAGAAAATCGGAACGTGCTGCAAATTCAAAAAACACAATACTCAAAGCGATAAAAGCTATTACTAATCATGGAACTTCTCTAAAATGAGGTTGCCAGACGGCATCAATGTGTCTACTTCGGACAGCCAATTGAAAGGAAAACGTTGATTGAATAGTTGCAATATAAGAGAACGCACGGGAATATCATGGAATGTAAATGTAAAGCTAGTCCAAAACATAAAAATGGGGTATGGGTCTATCCACACAAAAAAGAATCCGAATACTATTGAAGGATTCCGTTCCAAGAAATAATTTATCTGATGTCATATCCGACTTTCTTAGAAACAAATAACGACAGGTAAAAATACTACAGAGCCGAAACTGAACAGAAGAAAATTGAATTGGCAAGAATAACATTTTCTTTGTTTATATGTTACTTAGTAAAGTTTGAACAACCATACTATAAAACTGCATATCACAATACACACTGAAGTCGACAGCAGCTGTAAACACTTTGAATTATTTACATTTACAGTCTTCCACCTAGTATAGAACATACTAATGTACAATTTTATTTTGCTTTGGAAATTGGTTACTCACCATACTCACAAAGAGTCACTTTCTCACTCACCCGAGAGTAATGACGTCATACTCTCGCGTGAGTTAGAGTGAGGAATGAGTGACTCACAGCGTGAGTATTACTCGCAAACGAGTACGAGAGTGAGTATTTTTTTACTCGCGAGCACGAGTTTGCCAACACTGGCGATCAATAGATCAAACACTACTAACGATCCGCGGCGCTTCTTCATATCCCTACGCGGGTGACGCGCGACATGTTTGATCCTGCCCTCGTCGCCCACCCCCGCAAGTGCAAGCATGAAGGTCGAAGAATCAAACACTACTTCATGTGAAATATCCCTTCCAAAATAGCTCAAAAACTTCAAATCACGATAACTTTCGGTTGAGGAAATTTTAAAACATTTTCTAATTTATTGGGAAGATGCTTAATACTATATCTTTCGAATGGTAGGTGCCGAATTTTTGGACATTTTTTGGGTTAATAGAGGTTTCTGGCACACTGTGTCTGTGCAAGTGTTTTCATGTATAGCGCAAAAGTTTTTGCGAAATCTTTAGATTATTTCAGGCGTGGCTTAAATTTCGACAGTAATGAACTTGTATTCCGAAGGGTGCAGTAAAGTTGTAAGAAACAAGCTTTGATTAGGCAATGTGGTAGCTTTTATAGTGCATTGGCGAAGCAATTGTTCGAAAAGCTGGTGGAGTAGTAAGTAGAGGAGAAGATTACTGATCTTGATGTCGGAAGTTCGATTCTCGTTTACATTTTTGTTTTCATTTCTTTTAAGTATTTTGCAACCAATCAGCAATCGCGATATAATTTAATCCTATTGCAAACAGACTCCGCCTCATGTGATTTTTGCATTGCTATTCAGTGTAATTGTAAGTCATATTTTCAACAATTGACAACTCTGATTAGTTTCATGAGATGATTTCATCTTGAGTTGAAACAAACTATGCTGCTTGGACTACTAGTTGGTTGGATGGTCTCAAAACGGGCATGAGGCGTGGACTATACTCGATGAGGTCTTGCAAGCTCTTGGAGTTTTCGACCGCCGAGTGCTAAGGACGATCTTTGGCGGCGTGCAGGAAAACGATGTGTTGGCGGCGAAGGATGAGCCACGAGCTCGCCCAGATCTACGGCGAACCCAGCATCCAGAAGGAAGCCAAAGCTGGAAGGATACACTGGACAGGGCATGTTGCAAGAATGCCGGACAACCGCCCTGTAAAGAAACATTATATAAGCTTTAAAGTAATGCTCAAGCTGACACCAAACACTCCGTGATTTTTTTGTCATCTTTAAGCACGCTCTCGCTTGCATTGTTAGTTACTTTTCATACCACAACTGTCTATCTACTTCCAAATGCAATCCAACTTGGAAAATGGAAAGGAAAAATTTAATTTTGTTCTCCAGCGGTACTAGTTTTCCCCCGAGGCGTCACGATTTTAATCAGTCGCCGACGCCGACACCACAAAACTACTCGTTACACTTTCGATAACTTGTAATTTAGTGACGTTAAATAAATTTTGTTGTCGCTTCCAAGCTTCCGGCGGCATCCATAGCAGGAGTTTCACGTGTAAAGTGCTCAGTGCTCTATTCGTCGGATCTGATGGTCGTTGGTAGTCGTCATGTCGTCTCTGTGTGGGGGTGGTGGGTGGAAAGCAACAATGGGTGGGATCGAGCTAACCAACAACTGCGGCAAACAGCGCTATATAGACTCTGTCGAGTGTCGGAGAGGATTGAGTCAGGAGGCAAACTTTCAGATTGGCAAGCCGTTGTCTGAAAATTTTGTCCCACTTCTGTCTTTTTCACCCGAGATAGCAAAATCTCGGCTGTCGTAAGATCGTTCTAGTTGTTGTTGTTTTTTTGTTCGGGCGGCAGTTTGAGAAATTGTTTTCCAGTCAGTGTTCTTACCTCCCCCCCCTCTTGCGCAGCCATCAGTGGCATCCATCCGTTTATTCGTCGCCGTTCCGTGCCTCACAGAGGAGTCACTAGTACAAATCTGTGGCCATAATTTAAAATATGGAAAATTTAGATTCCTGATCATGCTTTTTCTTTAAAGATACTGTATGGAAACGTCAAAAACATTGAAAAACGTGATATGATTGCTCCTTTTCCTACATATGTGCAAAATTCTTGTTTTTCTGTATTGAATTTCCTAGAATTATTTTAATATTTTTGCTACACGGTTCTAAAAAACAAGAAGAGCTCTGCTTCCAAAAATTGTTTGTTGGTTTTCTTGAAAATCGCTTACGATTTTTTGTATACCGTAAAACGGGGTAACGTTGATAGTTTTTTCGAAGAAAGCTTGAATATTTTTGCATGCTATTTCAAAGATTTACAATTTATATTTTTAAAACAAGTACTGGCATCCTAGCTATCGATTACAGTCGATAAATTGGCAAAAGATTTATTTTAAATGGATATATAATTTTGCATATAATCGAAAGTTGGTTTTCTGTTCTGGGGTAACTTTGATAATGGAGTATGATTCGAACAAAATTGAATGAATAACGAACATTTGTAGGGCATTGCATACCTCTAGGCGTTTAACGTTATATGGAAATTTCTGACTTAGATTACAAAAATGGTCCCAGTTTGTGAAAATGCTTTTCGCTAAGAGATTTGAGACCGTATTCAAGTTCTATGATAACTAGGCTGTCAAAGATAAGTTGCCAACTGTTCAAAACTACATCAAATAGTGATCGTAGAACAGATTGTTTGTAAACGTTTCGAAAATGCTAAAATTGTGTAAATTTTTTAAATTCGTATAAAAAGCCTAAAATGTTCTTGATTCAAATGAAAACCGCTCTTACATGAAGTGTCATACTAATATTCTTTAGTTTTGCATTCGTTTTAGGCTGACCATACGTACCGTATTTAACGGGACAGTACCGTTTTCATCCCCTCGACGGACTGTCCCGTCGTTTTATGGAAAATGCTCAAATTGTCCCGTATTTGAGGAAATGGAGAATTGGCACATAATTTTCAACACCAGTAAAAAATAAAAATAACTACATAACAAACAATTTTTAGCAATATTTCAGAGTTTATTGTCTTACTCATCTAATTTCCAAGCAATTATTAGTTTCTCAAACAGAGTCAAACTTGATCCGTACATGCTTCTGCTTAACTTTTTGCGTTTCTTTACTCATATTTATGCCAAATTTAGGTGGATTTCCAAAATACGGATCTTCATAAGATAATTATTCATATAATACCTACAATGAAAAAGAACAACAATGTGTTTACTTCTGATACGCAATTGATTAGATTAACTGTTTAAAAAGTGGATATTTCAATAAAGTAATGAAATATTAGAAAAAATTACGTTTGAATTGAAAAATTGAAAAGAGTAACGATTTTTTTTTAAGAAATTCTTAGAAAACGCTGCTTTTCGGAAATCAAAGAATGAGCTTCAAGGTTCTTAAGTGATTTTTATTGAATCATACAGACATGTAGCTTGGGATTGCATAATCTGGTTTTGCTACTTTCCCTCGAATATGATATGCTAATAATATTCCAGGAGTAAATTTTAGATATTATTTACGGATCTTTTATCTCTTATTCCATTCAAGTTAGTATCACTTGTGTATGTGCATATCAAAATTTGCTATTACTTTGCTTTTTTCGCCTACTCGGGTAAAGACTATTATTGCACTTTTTTAGCTGCATTGCTTTACAAGGGAACGGGTCATTCGGGGAAATGGCTTCGGAGAAACGGGGCATTCGAGGTACTAGAATTCGGGGAAAAGTAGCATAAACGCATAATCTATGTCTTTTAAAATTGTCCCATTTTTGTTTTTTATTTGTCCCGTTTTATATAATTGGCTAATGGTCAGCCTAATTCGTTTTGCTTAACTGATTAACAGAAATTATGATATTTCGTTTAGTATGTGGTGGGTTACGCACTAACAAAGTTACCCGCATTATCAAAGTTACCCCGTTTTACGGTATCGGAAAATGTACGTACACGTTTGACAAAGTAATACATTTTTACAACAACACTACCATAACTGGTGAAATTTATAATTTCGCATGTGCTTATGGTGAAGTTGAATCGAAGCCACATCTTAGATCTTCAAGATCACAAATCTCAGTAAACAGATAACCGATCAGATCATCTGGAAATATGAAGATTTTATCACTGATAGATAGATGATCAATTCGAACAAGTTTTGAGCTTAAAACGCTGTCTAGTTTTGAAAATTTTAGATTTGTTTTGAGCCTCACGTTCTTTTTCTCTATTATAAAAACAAAATTTCTTTAGTATTCTTAGCCAATTTTCCATACGCTCTTTACTTTAGTTTTGAGACGTAAAATAACGGTAATTCAGTAAATTTGACCATAAATGGATAAATCACTAGAGTGATTTAGTGTCATAGATTGGTGGAATATTATTTGAAGTCTAAAAGTTCTACCTTCAGTTGGATTATAAGAGATACTAGTGAATAATTTGTTCGTTAAAATGAGGATTTTTGTTTTGAAAGGCCAACTTTGTGCAACTGTCTTTCGTGTAGGTTTATTGGAAAATTATGGAAATCAACCAAGAGCATTTTGTTGGTCCTTTTAATTTGAAAATATCGTAGAGTAGTAGTTAAAAGATGTGCAAAAAACTGATAACGATTTCAATAATCAATAGAAACATATTGTTGGCAATGATTGTTTCAAATTACTCCTGTGTGCCTTACTCTGAATTCTGATGGGCCTCGAAAGCTGGTCCCCTTTTATTTATCACTAAACGTCAGAGTATACAACGACATTATAGCACGGCGCGGAGGAGCGGTTATTCCTTGAAAAGGATCTTCGAGTAAAAAGTTTCTCCTTTTATTGCCTTTGTTGTCGAGTTTTTCGCGTGTTGCTGTGCACGTGTTTTTCTATGATGAGTCGACGACGCGACGACGGTGGCAACAACAAGTCACTACTACATACTTCTACCACTGAGCAAGAGGGAGTTTGTAATCCTGGGAAATCGCGCTTTTAATCTCCTGTGCCAGTTTAACTGACTCAGAATAAGTAACAATGTAGTACTTTTGGAGCTATGAAGGTACATAGCCATAGTTACCATCTTCTTAACCCCTCCTGTGCTAATAGGAGAGTTAAGCGAAACTGGGCATGGAAAGAGAGGTGGTGGACTACTTGTGTTTACGGACTGGTAGTACTCCTGGGAGGCCTCTTGAGAAATCCCCCTTTGCCCTGCAATTTCTATTCCATGGAACGAGAACCAGGCTAAGCGCCATACATAAATATCCATTTATGGGGCTTATTTTATGTGTATCGCATCGCGGTGGGAGTGTTTTCGGCAGAAGAGTTGTTAATCCTTTAGCCTTGCGATGGGGGGGGGGGGGGGGGGGGAAATGGATTGTAGATTCAGATGGGCCAAAATAGCGAGAAGAAAAACAATTGGAAAAACAAACAACGTTGGCGCCAGAATATTATGCTCTTTGATAACGCGTTAGAAGAGTGTTGCTTTCGATAAAACTAATAGAGAACAATCAACACATTCGGCAAAGTTAAAAATTGTTCAATGAAAAGAAAACAGATGGCCGCAAAAAAAAATTAAGACTTGTTTGTAATATGCTTAAAAATGCACAAGTGCACAAATGAATGATTTCCTTACGAACTCACTGTACTGGCCTTTTATGCCTTTTTTGTCTTCATTAGTATCATTCCAAACAATTCATTCATCTCTAACATCTAGTTGTTCTGTGTTAGACAATACTATAATCCTAATTTGGTAAAACATTGGTACTATGCCAGAAACGAAGCTTCGGAATAATTTTCAAAATTTTATTATGAATCCTCTGCAGAGCTTTCTTCCTGGTATTACAACAGCTAGTCCATATTGGTACAGCATACAATATGGCTAGCCTGAAAATTTGTTTGAATATCAAAAGCTTGTTTTCAAGTCAAAGTTGCGATTGTCTGTTTGTAAGTGGATACAGGCATTTGATATATTTGTAACAATTGGCTTCAATGCGATCAATGTGATTTTTTAAAGTTAAATTTTTATCTAGCATGAGCCCTAGATACTAGTTTTGGCGGAGAGGCCTGTGTCATCAGCAACCAATGATTGTTTACATCCCAGAGGTAACTCAGGTAAGTCAGTTGTGAAAATATTGTATAATATTAGTCTTAAAATGGTGCCTTGAGGAACACCAGCTCGTACAGAAAGTTTTTTAGACTTGGGATTCTGATAATTAACCTGAAGTGTATGATTTGAGAGATTCAGAGTTATGTATGTTGGAAAATTGAAAAATTGTGTATGTACAATGTAAGTTTTTTTTTTTAAATTCTACAATCAAGCCTTCATGCCAAACACTGTCAAATGCTTTTTTTATGTCTAAAAGAGCAAGACCAATAGAATAGCCTTCAGATTTTTTGGAACGGATCAAATTTGTTACACGTAAAAGTTGATGAGTGGTCGAATGTCCATGGCGGAATCCGAACTGTTCATTGGCAAAAATTGAATTTTCTTTGATGTTCATGCTGTTCAAAATGACCTTTTCTGATGGAGGAAAGCAAACTGATTGGACAATAGCTAGAAGCTTCTGCAGGATTTTTGTCTGGTTTTAAAATTGGAACAACCTTAGCATTTTTTTCATTTGTCAGGAAAATATGCTAATTGAAAATATTTGTTAAATATATCAACTAAAAATGATAAGCTACTTTCTGGAAATTTCTTAATGAGGATGTAGAAAATTCCATCATCGCCAGGAGCTTTCATATTTTTGAATTTTTAAGTAATAGTTCTCACTTCTTCCGAATCAGTCTCTCAGGCATTTTTGAAAACGTTCTCTTGATTGAGAATATTTTCGAAGTCCTGAGTAACTTGATTTTCAATTGGACTAGTAAGTCCTAAATTAAAATTGTGCGCGCTTTCAAAGTGCATAGGGGCTGTCCATTTATTATGTAAGACATGACATTTTTCGGGGTTTTTCAACCCCCCCCCCTCCAACCAGAGTCGGTTAAAACCAAGTCAATCCTAGATGGATTTCTAGAAGAGGAAAAACATGTAGGGCTATCAGGGTATTGAATTGAGAAATTTCCTGAAGAGCACTCATCAAATAAAGTTCTGCCGTTGTAATTGCTTTGAGAATTATTCCATGACCGATGTTTGGCATTAAAGTCACCAATGACAAAAAAATTTGACTTATTGCGAGTCAATTTTCGCAAGTCAGTTGGGAGCAAATTAACTTGCTGTCCAGAGCATTGAAAAGGCAAACAGGCAGCTATGAAAGTATATTCACCAAGCTGTGTTTCAACAGATACACCTAAAGTTTCAAAACCTTCAGTTGCAAATGACGAAAACAGTTGATGTTTTATACGCCTATGAATGATGATTGCAACTCCCCCACATGCCCCATCAAGTCGACCATTACGATAAACAAAAAAGTTAGGATCTCTTTTGAGTTTGGATCCAGGTTTCAAATACGTTTCAGTAATAACTGATATATGCACGTTATGAGCTGTAAGAAAATTAAACAGCTCGTCCTCTTTACCATTCAAAGAACGAGCATTCCAATTTAAAATATTTAAATTATTATTTGGATCCATTAGAAAAACGTAATCCAATAACAATTTGATTAGTAAATTTTACACCAACTTGGACTGCTTCAGTCATAGTGGTGGTTTTGAACATTGCATCAATCATTAGATTCAATTGTTCAGTTAGAAAATTAAAATCAGAGGCAGACATATCACTTGAAGTACATTATCTGATGATTTCCCATTAGAATTTTCGGTAGACGAAGAAGCGGAGTAGGAGTTACCTGTGGCGGTTAATTTTTTTTTTATTTGATTTGATACAAATAGAATGGGTACTCATAGTACGAATAGGGGAGGAGTTAATTACCTGCTACGATATCGGCAAAGGCGCGGTAAATGGCTGGGCATGGCGTACCATTGGTACCTCGCGTACCTGCAGGAATAAAATAGACCCCTTTGTGCGGTCCTTAGCCTCTTGCCCAGCAACTCCTATCCCTACCTCCTCGTGGTACTGGCCGGGGTACGAATAACCTTGGGGAAGATCGGGTAACCAACCCCCGGTGGGAACTTTGGTCGTATGCTGACAGGGAAGGGGGGGTTTGCTTTTGCAAACCTGGAGCGTCTGTACTCCACGTTAGGAGCGGCTCACAACAGCGTCTGTTCCCCATGTCAGGGGCGGCTGATCATCGTCCGAGTGCCAGAGAAGGACTCTAAGCTAAACTGCGCACTATGGCCCTCCGAACATTTAGGGGAAATGGTCCTCCGGAAATCTAGGGGGTTGGTGTCAGGCCCTGCAAGCCAACCGTAAAAACACATCAGCACAGGAACGTCAACGAGAGAATACGGACCGGAACAATCGGCAAAGACCACAGCGACGAAAATGGACTAGCGATTGGAAACTCGGTACGTGGAACTGCAAATCTCTCAACTTCATTGGAAGTACTCGCATACTCTCCGATGTACTGAAGACCCGCGGTTTCGACATCGTAGCGCTGCAGGAGGTGTGCTGGACAGGAGCATTGGTGCGAACGTTTAGAGGTAATCATACCATCTACCAGAGCTGCGGCAACACACGCGAGCTGGGAACAGCTTTCATAGTGATGGGTGATATGCAAAGGCGCGTGATCGGGTGGTGGCCGATCAATGAACTAATGTGCAAGTTAAGAATCAAAGGCCGATTCTTTAACTTCAGCATAATCAGCGTGCATAGCCCACACTCCGGAAGCACTGATGATGACAAGGACGCATTTTACGCGCAGCTCGAACGCGAGTACGACCGCTGCCCAAGCCACGACGTCAAGATCATCATAGGAGATTTGAACGCTCAGGTTGGCCAGGAGGAGGAGTTCAGACCGACGATTGGAAAGTTCAGCGCCCACCGGATGACAAACGAGAACGGCCTACGACTGATAGATTTGGCCGCCTCCAAGAACATGGCCATTCGTAGCATCTATTTCCAGCACAGCCTCCCGTATCGGTACACCTGGAGATCACCTCAGCAGACAGAATCGCAAATCGACCACGTTTTGATCGATGGACGGCACTTCTCCGACATAACCGACGTCAGAACCTATCGTGGCGCAAACATTGACTCCGACCACTACCTGGTGATGGTAAAACTGCGCCCAAAACTATCCGTCATCAACAATGTCACCAATGCGTACGCGCAGCATATTGAGGCAGCGTTGCCGGATGAGGGCGAGCTCGATAGGGCCCCTCTTGAGGACTGCTGGAGGACAGTCAAAGCAGCCATTAACGACGCTGCCGAAAGCGTTGTCTGATATGTGGAACGGAGCTCAAGAAACGATTGGTTTGACGAGGAGTGCCAGGAGGTTTTAGAGGATAAGAATGCAGCGCGGGCTGCAATGCTGCAGCATGGTACGCGGCAAAACGTGGAACGATACAGACTGAAGCGGAAACAGCAAACCCGCCTATTCCGGGACAAAAAGCGCCGCCTGGAAGAGGTGGAATGTCAAGAGATGGAGTTGCTGTACCGTTCTCAAGAAACGCGGAAGTTCTATCAGTAGCTCAACACATCCCGCAAAGGCTTCGTGCCGCGAGCTGAGATGTGCCGGGATAAGGATGGGAGCATCTTGACGGACGGACGCGAGGTGATCGAAAGGTGGAAGCAGCACTACGATGAACACCTGAATGGCGCAGAGAACACAGGCACAGAAGGTCAGGACAGCGAAGGCGATGGCTACGTCAGCACAGCGGACAGCGGAAATCAACCAGCTCCCACGATGGGGGAAGTTAAGGATGCCATTCAACAGCTCAAGAACAACAAAGCCGCTGGCAAGGATGGTATCGGAGCCGAACTCATCAAGATGGGCCCGGACAGGTTGGCCGCTTGTCTGCATCGGCTGATAGTCATAATCTGGGAAACGGAACAGCTACCGGAGGAGTGCAAGCAAGGCGTTATATGCCCTATCTACAAAAAGGGCGACAAACTGGAGTGTGAAAATTATCGTGCAATCACCATCCTAAACGCCGCCTATTAAGTGCTATCCCAGATTCTCTTCCGTCGTCTATCCCCTATAGCAAACGAGTTCGTGGGAAGTTATCAAGCAGGTTTCATCGACGGCCGCTCGACAACGGACCAGATCTTTACCGTGCGGCAAATCCTCCAGAAATGCCGTGAGTACCAGGTCCCTACGCACCATTTGTTCATCGATTTCAAGGCGGCATACGATAGTATCGACCGCATAGAGCTATGGAAAATCATGGACGAGAACAGCTTTCCCGGGAAGCTCACAAGATTGATCAGAGTAACGATGGACGGTGTGCAAAACTGCGTGAAGATCTCGGGCGAACACTCCAGTTCGTTCGAGTCTCGGCGGGGACTACGACAGGGCGACGGACTTTCGTGCCTGTTGTTCAATATTGCGCTTGAAGGTGTCATGCGGAGAGTCGGACTCAACAGTCTCAACAGTTTGCTTCGCGGACGACATGGATATTTTTGGGAGAAAATTTGAACCGGTGGCAGATTTGTTCACCCGCTTGAAACGCAAAGCAACAAGAGTCGGGCTAATGGTGAATGCGTCGAAAACAAAGTACATGCTGGTTGGCGGAACTGAGCGCGACAGGGCCCGCCTAGGAAGCAGTGTTACGATAGACGGGGATACCTTCGAGGTGGTGGACGAGTTCGTTTACCTCAGATCCTTGTTGACGGTTGACAACAATGTTAGTCGGGAAATACGAAGGCGCATCATCAGCGGAAGTCGTGCCTACTATGGGCTCCAGAAGAAACTGCGGTCAAGAAAGATTCACCCCCGCACCAAATGCACGATGTACAAAACGCTCATAAGACCGGTAGTCCTCTATGGGCATGAGGCGTGGACTATGCTCGAGGAGGACTTGCAAGCTCTTGGGGTTTTCGAACGCCGAGTGCTAAGGACGATCTTCGGCGGCGTGCAGGAGAACGGCGTGTGGCGGCGAAGGATGAACCATGAGCTCGCTCAACTCTACGGCGAACCCAGTATCGTGAAGGTAGCTAAAGCTGGAAGGATACGCTGGGCAGGGCATGTTGCAAGAATGCCGGACAATAACCCTGTAAAGATGGTGTTCGCCACGAAACCAGTCGGAACAAGAAGGCGTGGGGCGCAGCGAGCTAGGTGGATTGACCAGGTACACCAGGACCTGGAGAGCGTGGGTCACAGTCGAGGATGGAGAGAAGCGGCCATGAACCGAGGGAATTGGCGAAATATTGTTGGCGAGGCTTTATCAAGATAATTGATGTAAAGCCAAATAAGTAAGTAAGTAAGTAAGTAAGTAGATATCGGCAAATGATTTTCAATGGGTAGATACATTCGAAATTGAAAGATTCGAACGGCTACCCGGCGGATTAAAATTAGTTTGTGAATGAGCATGATTATAATCTTCCTGATGGGTATGATTCATGATCAAGCGATCGTTAACTGGAAAATTAGCATTGTTCGATACTCTACCAAGCAAATTCCGGAAACGACCGTTATCGTAACGGATATTATCTTTCATCTGCTTGGCACGAGCCTCAATGACTCTCTTGCGCGAAGGGCAAGAATTAAAATTTGACTTATGATTGGCCTTGCAATTGGCGCATAAGAACTTATCGGTATCTTCCATCACTGGACAGACGTCCTTGGCGTGAGAGGAACCTCCGCAAATCATGCATTCAAATGCGCAAATCATGCGCAAATTAGCATCCATGCGACAATTTGTTGTACCATAACCCCACTTTTGGCACCGACGGCACTGAGTGGGGTTCTGGTAATTTCCTCCAGGTTTCTGGATATTTTCCCACGTCACCCGGACGTCGAACAAAAGTTTTGCTTTTTCTAAAGCTTTAATATTATTTAGTTCTGTTTTGTTAGAGTGAACTAAATAACATTCTTGAGAAAGCCCTTTCCGAGCAATGCCAGATTGAGTTCTCTTTTTCATAATGATTACTTGGACTGGGGAAAATCCAAGTAAATCATTTGTTCCATTTTTGATCTCTTCAGGTGACTTATAGTCACTTGAGAGACCTTTCAAGACAACTTTAAACAAACGTTCGGTTTGGTGTCATAAGTAAAAACATTGTGCTTCTTCTTTTCAAGATGTGTGAGAAGAAGTTCGCGATCGTTAAGAGTTTCCGGCAAAACGCGACAGTCTCCTTTCTTTGCGATTTGGCGATCCTCTAATGGAGTTCAAGATCTCCTGCCTATATTCCCCAAATTCGGAACAACTGACCACGATAGGCGGCACTCTTTGCTTCCTCACTTGAATCAAAGAGCCTGGGCTAGAAGCTGCTTCTATTTGGTGTTCGGAAAATTTGTCTAGAGCATCGAACTGATTGCTCATTTCGATGCAATTATCATTATTATCCGTTTCACCGTTGGAAAAAAGCGCGCATTCCGGAGATTCGTACATTCTTCCATTCTTGTCACGTTTAGTGACAGTTTCAAATCCCACCTTTTTGGAAGGAAGTTGTGAGTTCAGAGATTCACCAATCCTTTTGTTTGTAGTTGCAATCATGTTGAGTAAATGAACGAAAGAAGACGAGACCTTCCAAGAGGTGTTTTCTCAAGACGGTGTCCAAGAAGGATTACCACCACTAGCTTTCGCCAACGGGTCCAACTAAAAATCGAAGTCAAGGGTCCAAACAAGGATCGTAAAGGGATCAATAGTGGAAAAAAGTAGTACTGAAAAGCACCGTTTTTTATTTTAGCACTGAGAAGTACTGTTTTATTGCTTTAGGTTGTTTTAAAAACTTCCAAAAGCAGTGAGAATTCGTATACGCACAGCACGAAGGTACGATGCGCACTACAGTTCAATTAATTGATTTTTCCTTCAACGATACCTAGTGTATGATCTCTTCTCTTGAATTGTGGTGGTTGGGTGGTGCCAAAAGTTAGAAGCTCCAACAAAGATTTTTTTTCAAAATGGAAACATAATATCAGTGTACAACTTGTTAAAATAATGTCGGCAGTATATAATACCAACCTGCTGTTTCACGGAAGTATCTCCCCCATTCTTGGAAAGCGAAAGACACCCAGTAATGTGAACCGTTTATGTTAATTGGAGGATTGCTTCTGCTCGGCTGCTTCATTTCAGCGTGCCCTACTAAGACATGGTGCGTTGTCGTCGTTAGCCGCTTTATACGGTGCTGCGAAGTTTAGCCACTTAATGGCAGAGATTTCCGAACGATGCTGATAGAATAATAATGACTTTATGTACGCAGTAGGATATTAAAAGCAGCCAATTCTTTGTTGCTTACGCATACGAAATCGATTGAGAGTGTCCTCTCCGGCCAGGACCTTGAAGAATCCCCTGAGAGACAATTTCTCCTTGAAGAGACTGAAGTGCCTTCACTTACCGTCGAATTTCTAAGGCGGCTTTGTCCGGTATCAAAACGACAAGCTGTCACATGGCCCGGGCACGTCCAGTTTTCGGTGACATGTATAACAACATTGAGGCATTCATTTACGAAACTTTTATCAACGTCGAGTTCATTCAAGTACCTATAAATGTATTGAATGTAATTAGGAACATTAAGGTTTTACTGAACCAAAGAAACAGCTTAGAAGTAACTATATTCTTCGAGATAATCTAAGATATATTTTAACGAACTTAGATATCATTGCCAATTTATAATGCCTAACTGCCTAAGGCATCTCTTTAGTGGTTTGATGAATTGACTTTTCTGGTTATGGTTTTCATGAGCTGTCCGTAATTCGAATCAAATGTCCGGAATATGAGGCAAAATGAGGTCGCAGTTACAGTTAAATGGTCGTGGTACTCATATCTTGGAATGAAGCGGTATGGGTATCAATCTTATTCAAAATGCTCCGAAACATCTCGAGTAACGATGGCAGACCTGAGGGCCTACACTCAAAGAAGCGCTTGTATAGCCTAAAATGCTCGTAACACAAATTCCACTTACATAATGATTCCATTTACTTAAAATTCTATTTACGTACTTCCAATCCACTACGTAAATGGAGCTATCAGTGTACCAGCAGACGAGCAACGACATCCACCACGACGAGAAAAGTTATTGATTTCCGCTTTTCTACACATAAGCCATAAATCAACGACCCGTCACAATTGCGATCGTGCAATAAAACACCTTCGCCGACAGATATCGATAGTGACAGATTGGAGCACATGAATCTTCCTTCCCATGAGAGCCGGAAAACGATATGTTATTACTCTTATTACAACACACGGGGCTCGTCCTGCACGGACGGAAACGAGAGGTGGATTGATGTACACTGCCGTGCAAAAGTCTGGGGACACCCCCTAAAAAGTGCTACTGCACATCTAACTCTCTATGGCTCAATCGAAAGTTAATGAGTTAATTTTACTTTGTATGTCAAAAAACAGTCAAAATGATTTTTTTTTAATCTTGTTTACTAAATTTTTACTTGAAATTGTGACATCTTACAAATGTTACACTGAAAAAGCATGGATAGTTTTCTTAGCTTTGGAACGAATAAAATTCTAAACCGGTTTGGCGCTTGAATCGTAATTTCATCATCCTTAACGAGCATTTGCAAAATTTTGCCGGAAAATTCAAAAGTAATTCAAAATTATTAAAGCAGTTACTCACGTCATCGTGGGTTCACTCCTCTGTTTAATATAGGTATCATGCAAAAGTTTGAGTTCACCTGAGACATTTGCAAAAAGATTTTATCAATATCTCTGCCACTTTCTCAACCGATTTCAAAAGCCCTGAAGGCTTAGTTATTTAATCATTAATAGTGGGGCGTATAAAATTGGTATACGATTTTACAGATTTTTTTTGTTTCAAGTAAGTTCTAGTGTTGCAATGCTCAGTAAGGCGATTCCATACTTTTGACTGGTAGTGCACCTATCACATCACTCAGCATCTCACTTCCGCGCCACAATCGACGGTGGTCGCTGGCATGCTGATATTATTAATGAATCCTAGTGTTTTTGGGGGTGTGAGCTGTGGATACAGACATCTGACAGTGTATGTCGATAGGGATTTCCCATCCGGCCATTACGGATTCGACCCCGGATGTAGACGTGATGATTCCGTTAGTTTGGGCAAAATAATGTTTGGTGTATCAATATCAGTTTGTTGTGGTGTTTCCATTCTGCCGGATTCCGACGACTGTGGGCTAAGGGACGCGTAGTTGTGGATGGAAATCACGCCAACAAATGTTGACTGTCTCTTGAATTATGAAGTTTTGAAGTAATAATATAAGGTGCTAGCTACAAAACATCTTCTTCAGGTCACGATTTAAACGGAGCATGGTTTACTTTATCCCAAAATGTACACTTTGTATGAGAATTTTCATAGTTAGATCTGTTCAGAGATTGAATTTTGTCAAAATTGAGAATATCTCTTACTTATCGCTCTTTGCAACAATCATGTTCCACTGCACATCCTGCGAACTTGTTTATCAGCTAATGCTACAGCTACATGGGGATAGCAGTGCATGCTAAAACCCGATTAAACAAGCTTCAAATGTGGATGACACTTGTACTATCATCGCTCTCTCTTTGGGGCTCTCATTCACTGATCATTTTTTACAAGCTTGGTACATATTAGGAAACATTGCCGATCATGGGCCAGTACATATGGGATGTTTTTCTTTGCTTGCTTTGATCGTGCTCCAAAATCAAATGAGAACTAATTCTGCAACGCCTGGATCTGTTAAAGTTGAAAGTAAGCCTAGGAAGTCGAAAAAATGTCCTGTCAGATAAAATTATTTGATTATGCATTCTTAAAGAAGCCTCTCGGAGGATTCTTCCTAAAATTCTAAAAACGAGTTTTCCTTAAAATTCTTCTAGGGATTTCTAGATTTCTCTGGGTATTCTTCAAAGCACGGCACTTATTTCCTCTTTTCTAGGAACTGCTAGGGAATTTGATTTTCACTGGTAAAGTAAGTCGGGGTAATATGCGCCCCTAAGGATAAACTCAATTTATTTGTGAATTTCGAAAACTTTCTTCTAGTTTGGTTTACAGCTGAGTAGCATGAATAAGCTTGCAATTACTAAACATTCCTGAGGCAATCTTTTATTAGAAATTAAACATTATCAACAGTTTTCAGAACAGCGGGGCATAACGCACCAACAAGTTCCAAATGGTTTTTTTTTTATAGCAAAATCCAGCTATTTTCCAATTTCTAATGTTTTCAGCAGAAGTACTAGGTACAGTTGAGCCAACGTTTCTAATGTTCAACTCGACCACTTTCATATCACTCGCAAAGCAAATAAATTGACGGGATCTTGTAAAAATTGTGCCTCGGTTTGAAATCCAGTTTTCCGTTAGTGACTTTCTAGTACGATTTTGAACAATTGGCATGGAAAATAATTCTGTCAAAATCTACGGTGAACTTCTAATAAACTTGAGTTTTCGACCGAAATCGTCAGATATTTTTGCACACCATCCATCGTTGTTCTTATCAGTCTTCTAAGATTCCGAATTCACATAGCTCGTCGCAGTTGATGCTTTCGTACACTGCCATAAAAGCATAACTGTCCCATATTGATTTCCGAACCATTACCTTTTTTCATCGCAACATTCATGTTTTAATATGCACTTAACGAGGCATATGAAAATTTATACACTTTGTTTGAAAATGTTGTGGAAAGATATGAAGTTTGTGCAGTCCCATATTGAAAAATAATGGCATAACAGTCTCTATATGAACTTTGAACCCCAATAGCAACTGCAAAACTGGAATTATGTTAAACTTTAAATTTTTTTCTGTTCAACATTAGCAAATTGCGTATTCTGTGGGGTGGAGCTAAATGAATTCTGCATTCAAAAATTTAGTAGAAAATCATAAACATTTGTATGAAAATGTAAACATCAAACTTTGAGCACTGTTTTCTCAATGCCTACTAATTGCATATGGGACAGTTATACTTTTATGGGCAGTACATCGCTTTAACGTAAATTGATGCGTTGAGACGACATTTCGGCAGGATTTGCCGTGCAGTAAGCTAGTTTGATGATGACTCGCTAGCTATTGATTCATGATAGCCAACGGAAGATAATCTGAGATAGATTTTTGTAGGAAGTAGCAAGATAATTTCTATCGCTCTTTTTCAAAGTAGGCCGTATAACACACTGCTCTCATTCCTCTGTATTTGATTGTCTCAGATTCAGACGGTCAGCCGGTATAAACAGGCGACCAACCTCTCCGGGCGCAGTTTGATTAGTTAAATCCTAATATCATCCTTACTAGCAGCATAGGTGTTCTTAAACTGGTGGATGGCATCGTTAACTTTCTTCAATGTAGGTTGGTTAAGTGGGGAACATGGTGCTCATGCATTCATTTCCTCTGTTTTCTTGATCATTTATGGCTTTCCTTTCCAAGCAATTCAGATGTTTCTCAAAAAGCTACTTCAATCTTTCGAACACGTCCATCCGTCAAGATGCTTCCATATCCAGTTTGATGTCTGTACAATAAGGTGCGGCTTATTTTTCTAAAGTTCTCAAAACCAAAAACTCGAGTGTTTTTCTGATTTCCAATCACATAAAAGAGAAACGTTTAATTAGTTTGAGCCAGATTTAGAGATGGCGCTAGCGGCTTGAAGGTGAAATTTAAAGTCAGTGAAGTGTACATAACTTTGTTATTTTGAACCAATTTAGTAAATTTCAGAAAGTAATTCTTTAAAAAAATAATTTATGATGATATTGTCGCATTCCATATTTGTTCAAAATTGAAGTTTATTTTGGTTTGAAGTAGTTTTTTTGTTTTTCAAAAATGTTTCTTATTTTACTAAACAAATCATCTTTGTTTGATCATAGCTTCATGAATACTCAATCAATTCCACATCGTTTTATATGCTTTTGATGGAATTTTAATTGTTTTAATACTGTATAAACGACTCATGTATTTAAAAAAAAGACTAAGTTATTCGACGAAAACTATCAAAAACATAATTTAAGACGGGGTTGGTGGTCCAATGTTTAACGCTTCTGCGTTATAAGCAACAGATCATGGGTTCAATCCCACGCCCGTCCCTTTCCTCGTACTTTGTAGTTGTATTTTTAGCTTCACAATAATCTTCACTCTAAATCACAGTTGCTCTATCACAATTAATAGCATTTGCTAGAACCAGAGACGAACCCAGAAAAAAAGTTTCCCTGCGCTTCCATTCTTCCATCATTATAGCACGCCTTTTCTTACGCCTGATACATAGGCACGTTGATAAATTTTAAACTGAACGCGAGCCAAAAGTGAACTGAACGAGTTCTTATTTTGCTCGTGAACGCAGTAAACACTGAACTCTCGTGCAAAAGCCTGACGCTGCTCACGAACGGCCCGTTCACTTCAAAATGCACAGTACAAAGGTACAACACTTAAAAACACTACTATAAACTAAAAGGAATTCATATCACACACAATATGTGGAACCTTAAATGTTCCTTGACATCTTTTATAAATCGTTCTGTTTTTAAATATGTTATAAATTGAAAACAATTTTCCTTTCGCGTACATTTTTCAGTTCCTTTGGGTTCAATTTTTGGAACTGATCAATGTTCAAGCCTACTTGATCCATCGTTCAAAATTTTGAACTGGAACGCAAACTGGACGCGTTCAAATGCAACACTGCATAGGCAGTCTGCCATAAATTCACCACCCCTACACCTTCTCGCATGAACAGTCGTAGATGCAGAGGTATATCCGGTCTACTGTGGGAGTCAGTGTAATGCATAATTAATTCCTCCCCCTTCCCCTCATTGGTCTGCATTCTGACGTGGCTGACGACATTGTTACCTAAAAATAGAAGATCACCAGCGCTCATACACTAAAGCTATCAGTACACTATGACAAATATTTGGCATTGATTGATACAGAGCCAAACATATGTTCGTCATCGCAAAGATTTGGGCGGTGTTGAAACCGATGTTTGTCTGTTGGTTTATGCCTTGCCAAATATTTGCACATTTGGCAAAGCGTGTACTGTTAGCTTAAGGGTGTATGTTAGTCCTAAGTATTCATCTGGTTGGTTCCTTGTATAAGTGCAGCTGATCTGGCGGTACTGGAGTAGCAACCAATCATGCTCAAGCTCATGCTCAAAACTATCAAAAACATTATTTGTAAGAGAATAAATTAGAAGGTTTGCTTAAGTTGTTTGCTGGGTGATACACAATTAAAAATCAACTCAATTTTATTAAGCATCTTGTTATTACTAAAAGTGGTATATTTTCAATAAATGCCAAACATATATTTTATAAAATTTATTAAATAATGTTGCTTACACCTTTTTAAATGTTGATCAAATGAGAAAAACGAGTTTCAGCTTTGGTATCAACGGAAATTACAGATTTACTCTTTAACAGAATTTGTAGAGCATCTTGTTATAAGTACTAATTATATATTTTTAATGGATTCAAAAAAAAAAAACGTGATTGATTAAAAATCATTGCTAAGGCCTTTTCAAGGTTTAGCAAATAATGGTCCATTTAGTTAGAAATTCATGCTTTTACGTAGCTTTTGTTAAATAGTTTTTTAATCTATACGTGTTATTGATACTTATGAAAACAACCAAATTATCTTTGAAAGCATGTAAATATATTTGCAATCGGTTGAGTTATAATCGAATTCAGGTTAACTTCTGCGTTCATGAGTCCTCTCATGGCGTAGGGGTAACGTGCCCTTACTAGAGATCAGGGAGTCGTGAGTTCGATTCTCACTGCGAAGACGTGTAACTTTTTCGCAAAACTTCACATCAATTTGCCCATTTAATCCAATTGCAAACTATATGTAATGTTTAGCTTTTTGTTTTTGTTTTGGTAAAATAATGTGCTGCATTTAGGGTTGACAAAATCGGGAAAGAGCTAAAATCGGGAAAACATTTTTTGACTGGATTCATGTTTAATTGTAACTTAGGGACTAAGTTTGATGATTATGTTATTAAAAAAAAACATGTTTTTACTTCCATTTTTTATGTACAGTAATCCAGGGTAACATTGATCAGCTTCTTGGATAATTATCATAAATTTCAAATTCCAAAATTTCGGTCATTAGATGATTGTATAGACTTGTCTGATTGAAATAAATATAAATTTTAAGCTGACAAAATCACGCAAAAAAGGATGCTAAAATCAGGGGCTGACAAAATCGGGTCATTACTGTAGTTCTACAAACTTTTCATTTGTTTAATTTTGAAAAAAATGATGCTTGAAAATTGGTTGGAAATTAACAACAATAATGTTGTGTTTTGCCGAAAATCGTACATATTATTTAACTGAAATGTATAGAGTAGGGCGATTCAAATTTTGAAAATGTTTGAAAATCTAATTTTCATCTGCCATCTATACCATAGAAATAGTGTTCTGTGAAATTTTCAGCTTTCTAGGTGGTGATTTAAAGGTGGCCCAAAGATTAGGTAGGTTTATATTAAAATTACTATGGAGAAATTTGGAGACATGTTAGAAACACGCTTGTACTAAAATGTAAGTAGAAACTTATCATCCCATATTGAAAACTCATTCTTTAAACCTTAATGAAGGATGTTGCTGAAGAAACAAATCCTTTTTGAGCAAATTTTGTTTGGGATTTGTGTACATGTTTGCAGGGCTATTTTCCTAGATTGAGCTAAATAATAGCGTCTCCTATCCGTCGGATTGAATTTATTTCTTCAGCAAATTGCTATATTATGGTTTGAAGAATGAGTTTTTTCTATTTACAGAACTAGCGTGTGAAACATTTCTAGAAATTTATCTATAGCAATTTCCATATACATCTACATTGTCTTTGGGCCACCTTTAAATCACCACCTAGAAAGCTGAAAATTGCATAGAACACTATTTTTGTGGTAAGGATTGTGAGGAACATATGGGAGATTGGATTTTCGAACATTTTCAAATTTTGAACCGCCCTTATATAGAGCTTCTTATTATTTCTACAAATTACATATTTTCAATAATTCAAAAAAAATCTTATAGGATTACTCAACTAGGGTTGTCATGTCTATTACGGCCTAACCAGCCGACGGTGTTTTGAAAATACCTGAAGGTCGTAGACACAAAAGTCAAGACAAATTGAGATGTAAGATTGTGATAAATAATAGAATCGTTCTGGTGGGCTTCTTATAGGATTAATTGAAAAATGTTGGTAAGAAATTTTGAAGGTTCAATAAATGAAAAAATAGACGAGTTTTAGCTTTAGTATTAACGTTAAACTGGCTAAAAATTTAAAAAAAAATTGGTATTTGTCATTGAAAGTTCATGCTTTGGGCAGTTTTTGTTAAGTAACTTTTGTAACGAATGTAACAAATAGTGACAGAATATGACTATATCACATACGAAAACTAGAGACATGATCAATTTCATTAGTGGTAAAATTTAACATCCAGTCATCAAGTGGCTTGCTACCGTCAGAATCACTGCGCTGTTGTTATGAACAAAGAGCGAGGTTTCTTCATCAGTGTTGTACAATATACAACAGCGCGACGATTGAAGTGCTTAAAATAAAGCATCAGCATGCTCTAAACGTATTATGGAAGGAAGGTAATGGCATAAATCGATATCTTTCGTTGTCGAGAATTTGAACCAATAACCCTTGTCATGGTCTTGCAAAATAACTGAGCAATTTTCGTTTTGACTACTCGGGCTCCATAGAGCTCTTGAAATTTGTTCTCCATCAGACCAAAGGAAACAAGGGACTGTCAGATTGTGATGTTCTCGTAGCCAGCATCAAAACTGCACAATACTGTACATTGAGGCTGGCTGTCAGCTTGGACCTTTGGCTTAAGCCTTCTAATTCTGGCTACGGCAACATCGTGTTGGTTAGTATGGTCCCTTGGAAAGAAATAATCTCAACCTCATGTAATCCATTGCCGTTTTCGAAAATATCATAGGACTTCTAGTTTTTGAGATATTGGCCGAATAAATTATAAAATTTGACTATTTTTAAATTTGCATGCAAGTTTGCCAGCTTGTATGGCAATGGATTTGCTTAATTTGCCACATAATTAAAAACTTCATGTTTATATCAATTATTCTCAATTAATTTCATAATACTCTTAATCCTAAAACGTTATTTTTTGATGGTTTAGAAATGTATTGTATTTTTCCATATAAGAGAAACGAAGTATTTTGTATGGAGACTCCAAGCATGTTGAAAAAAAAAAACGATTTAATCTAAATATATTCGTGCAATTTTAACCAAATCATATTTGAAATGAAAGCTTCAGTCCTTTTTAATACGATTGGTAAATTATATCACAAAAAAGTTTGATAAATCATACTCTAAATTTCATGTGAAAATCAATGAAAACGCTGTGTTACAGAAAAAGATGATTGTTTTAATTTTTCAAAATGTTATAAATTTCTTAGAGGATAATTTGGCAATATTGTATAAATTTAAAGTTTCGACTGTTGTGTTTCTAAAAAATTCAGTAAAAAGTTAATGGTTAAATCTTGGGACATTCTATACTATTATAAGGGGCCCAGATAGCCGTAGTGGTAAACGCGCAGCTATTCAGCAAGACCAAGCTGAGGGTCGTGGGTTCGAATCCCACCGGTCAATGATCTTTTCGGGTTGGAAATTTTCTCGACTTCCCAGGGCATAAGGTATCATCGTACCTGCCGATATACGTATGCAAAAATTGTCATTGGCATAGGCAAGCTCTCAGTTAATAACTGTGGAAGTGCTCATAAGAACACTAATCTGAGAAGCAGGTTCTGTCCCAGTGGGGACGTGACACCAGAAAGAGGAGAAGGACCCATCATCATAAAAGGTTCTCACAAATTACAAAAGCAAATAATTTATTTAACCAAGATATTGTTCACGAATCTTGCACCCAATTCTTCATCATGAGCCCACAGTGTCATGGTATTTGCTCCCAAACTACCCTGTAGGGTGTCGAAGCTGTGCGCCTGGCCTCCGCAATAGCACTCCATTCATGAACACTCTCAATGAGATATCATGATCCGAGGGGATAAACTTCAAACGTCAAATATATTGGCAGACACAGGCTATACCCGCACGACCTTCATCGGCAAGCTATGCTTCAGAGGCAGCACAACTATAGCTACTGACCCACTCCGCAGGAAAGCAGCCAGCGCCAGGGTTTTTGCGTGGCGGCTGTTTATTCCCATTATGATTCCGAAAGCTGCGAGCCATAAATATTTGTAAATTAAATTACCCTCGGGCCGAATGGTAATAGAGTTTGGCCACCCCGGAATTGCTTTCGGAGTCGGGTAGAATCGGCCGGGTGGGGGTAACCTATCCTGCCCCGGTGGTTTTGCGGATATATAGCAGATGAAAGCAAAAACGCTACGGAAATGTGGTTTTCAAATGGTGATGCCGTTTTGACCGAGGATGGAATGGGACCAGAACTCGTCGAGAGGGCACAATAGCTACGTCAGGGGTTTATTTGGGCAAAAGGTGTTTGCGACTATAAGAAAATGAAGATGCTCCATGGAAAATCAAAAACTACTCCATGATAAATGAAGCCGTCCAGAGGATACAAATTATTAAACAATCTTATTTTGAACCAAATTTGGATGATTTATTTCCATCGAAAAATCGTTTTAATATCACTTCTTTTCATTGAACTTATAGGCTTATACCTTCAAAAGTGCGTATCTTTCAAACAGTCCTACGATTATTTAAACCTTAAACCTTAAACTTTGAAATTTAAGTAAATAAAAACCCCCTTTTCATCATTTTTTTTAATTTTCTTCCATAGAATACTGATAGAAAACAAATGTTTGGGATTATCAAATTCGTTTTTTTGTTAACATACACGCATTTTGATAGTAAAATAAAAAACTTTTCTAAGATTGCTTATTTTCGATTAGTGATTGGTTTATGATAAAATAGGCTATTTTCATTAGTCAATCGAGTTTTTTTTTTATCAAGAACAAAGTCAGTAGTGAGAAATATGATCTGTATTCTCGAAAACGTTATACGCTGTTCTCTGTAGTCTAACTGGTACAGTTTTTAATTATTGGAATTGGAGGTGTAATACTTCCACCAGAGAATATTTTCCTTAAAATCAACGTCTGTACTCTTATTTAGATTACACGATTTTCATTGATTATCATGCTGAGTTTGGAGGCATACTGTTATAGGCATCAGTAAATAACTGTCGAGATGCTCATAGAGTACTAGGATGGTAAGCAGAAATTGAAAGAAATTTAATTTGTATATATGTAATGCATTTGTCTAGCGTATACTCTCGTATTTCCTACCAAATAAATAATATTAGACCTTTGACCATAAACGTTGCAGTGGCGATTCCCTAACCTCAAATCTACCTGTTCCACGAATAGAAATTCTTGAATTTCAGCAACAAATTACCATCTATTGAGAAGAGATCTGTTAGAAAGGACGATTCCAATGATTTACTGTTTCCTTTTTAATCTAATTTTGCCGAATTAATCATTTTTAGATTCGTAGAACAGGTAAAAAGTGAGGTTACGAGTCGCCTCTGAAACGTTGTAGATATATTGTGTATTTTGAAATTATTCAATTTTACGTCACAAAACTCTTAGTTTTACCAATATCACTGAAGTTTTTTATGAAGCAATCTCATGTATTTATGGAATACAAATATGTCACTTAATTTTCTGTGAATAATTTTCAATGTTTTATTGGTGCATTAACCAGACCGTCGTTATTTGTGAATCCGAACAGTAGTGCACACAACCACTCGTCGTAATGAATTGAAAATGAGCTTGAAACTGTCTGGGTGATCTAGGAGGAGGGTACGAACACATGAGGGGCTTTGTTTGAGTAGAATGTTTTTGTGTGCATTGGGATTCACGTTCTCCATATGGCCTTTGGTCAGATTATGGGATGAGCTTTGTGTGCTTACGGATGCTGGGTACGAGCACGAGGTGAGGGTCTCGTATGTGCTGTCCGAGCACTATTAGTAGTTGGTGAATAGCTTTCCCGTACAACTGCCATGAATTTTACATTCGTCATGTGATAATGAATTTTAATATTTCACATGAATTTTGGGAAGTGGTTAGGAGTGAAACTTCAACAACCTAGTGTTGCTTCTTAATTAAGTCAATTTCATGCGGAATACATTTTTTCATTTCAATTTACAACCTTCTATGTTAATAGCTCTTATTCTAATTTTCTTCGTTTTACACATCTTGAAGACCGTAGCCTCTAACGTGTTATTTTCTATTTTCAGGTATGTAACTCTTGTGTGCATCGAAAGGGATTGGTATGTAAGTAAACTTTTTCAGCTTTTAGTAGATTTGGCGATGTGACATCTCTACATTAGGGTGGCTCATAATAATCAAACAGTCT
Source organism: Aedes aegypti (assembly GCF_002204515.2). NCBI lineage: Eukaryota > Metazoa > Arthropoda > Insecta > Diptera > Culicidae > Aedes > Aedes aegypti. Next base: position 150,266,212 of record NC_035108.1, read on the forward strand.
AAATCTTAAGATGCACCCTCAATTTTTTCATCTGAATCCCCAGAAGCTACTCTAAATTTTAAAAGAAATCCATTGCAGTCTCTTCTCCACTGATAGTCACAAACGAAATACATTTATTAACTACATCATCAGCTATATGCTTATAATGTAACTGAAACTGTCGTTCCCATACATATGATCCATAAAAAAATATCTCTCTTAAGCCCTTTTTAAATTTCAAGAATTCTCCTCTTACTTTTACAGCAGCCTCTGGGGTCCAAAAAACAAATTCGGAAAGTGTAATCTAAGTTTTTCAAACATATATAAACTAATTCTTATGTCTTCATGCAGAGTTTTTATTGAGTAGTGTGTGGTCTTTTGATGGTGTTGCATGCTTTTTTTGGGCGAGCGAAGGAATCAAGATCAATTCGTGTTCAGTCGAGAATAGATAACAAACTGGTGAGTTCGTTTCATGCTTATTGTAACATGAGCAACATGGCGTTTATGTAATTTTCAAACAACTATGAATGGTAAATGAAGCCTTATTCCTGTTTTATGTAGTTTTCAATTTACACATACTTTCCCTTTTTTCAGCTTCAGAAACAACTTTTGAATTGTTTGACATTATGAATGCCAACATACTGAGCATGAGCATGAGCATTAATGACCGTAAAATTCGTAGTTGCTACCGTGATTGACCAGAATAATCGAAATTGTTGGTTACAGATGTAGCTTGGGAGGAGCATATCATCTTCAATGTACATTTTCGTGGACTCTGAAATAAGTAATGTCAACAGCCCTGTCGTCGTAAAGTTTGAGCTTCTTAGTCGTCCCTTTTTGAGGGGGCGTTGCTATAACCCAGAGGGCGCTTCTATTCCCAGGCATTGATGAAGTCGTATCATAAGAAATATCACTAATATTTTAATATATAGGGATCAGCTGTGATGTAGGATATGTTGCTATGAATTCTCGACTTTTAGTCTATACAGATCATTAACGGAAATCCGAAAACCCTTAAACACATTTTAATATATAACAATTACAAGTATCACAAATACCTTAATATACATTTCTAACAAATAAAAACCAATATGTACCATGCCCACACAGTTACGGATCACCCACAGTGACGGATCACTTTGGCGTCCAACATCGGATAACTCGCTCAAAACATAAAAGTTGACGTAAAACATATTTTTCCCATGTTATACTATTTGTCTTCTACCATTTGTAGTGTTAAGCACAACGTTCAACCGCTTAATAGCGGAGTATTTGACAAATGTTTAGTTGGTACCACACAGCTATCATTATATGGTCGTTTTCTGTAAGAAGTGCCGTCAGCATTCATAAGCTCCCACAGGTGGTAAAATTCAAATGTTACAGCATAAAACATGCTCGTTCGCTTCGATTGAGTATAAATTCATCTTTGGAAAACATGTTTCTTAATTGTTGATTCTAAATACCGAATATTAGCACTTCTAACTAGTGATCCATAATATGGATCAGGAAATGATTGTTTACCACGGTTATGGATCACTTCTAAAGAATGTAGATTTCTGCCATTTTAAGCATTGGATTCGACATTTTCAGACAATAGCACTAAGGATAAAACTTATAAAACATCAAGGTTTGTGAATTTCATTTTTTAGCCGACAAAAATGGGTGGAAAACTTGGTGTGGAACGAAAACAGTTCATGTCTCAGTTACTACAATGCAGTATCACAAAAAAGGGCATTTTACCCTTGTTTCCAGTTCAAACACTGCTATTTTTTGCAGTAATATGTGACGCATTGTTAACTTTCGCCAAATTATGCAATACAGAAGCATTGAGTTGAAAATCTCTTGATTTTGCGTACTGATCCGTAATATGTCATAATTTGATCCATAATATGAACGTTGATCCATAATATGGTTTTCAGAAACCGATACAGTTTTTAATTTTTATGCAATCCTATGTAAATATTATACTCAAAATAGTTTACTAACCGAAGTTCCAATTTGAAACGGTTCGATTCGTGCTTTTAAATTACCATTTTACGTTTTCCATGTTGTTTTATTGAATTTTATAGGTTGGACTCCACACTATTTGATCCATAACTGTGGGGTCATGGTATTTGCACGTATTTAGTTTGTGTTCCATTTCTTTTAAAATATGGAAAGAAGAGATAAAGTACATGGGCATTATTATTTAGTTGAAAAATTTGTTGATGTAAAAAATAAAAGTATTTTTTCCTTGTATCAATTGAATGTACCTTAACATTGACTACTGTATATGCTATTGACTATTTACTAGAGTCATACAACTAATACTATTACGATGTAAAAGAAATCTCAATCCATGAAATAAACGCAGTCTTGTGGAACCTATCACTCAGTGTTAAACGAATCATCTAGCGCCAATCCAAAAACCACATAGAACCGTTTATTTGTAAACGTTTTTGTGTCTCCCTCAAATTTCAAAACTTTTCTCAGCATTTCGCTTTTAAAACAATATATTGTTATTGCATTTCGCTGTTTAAACAAAATTGTGAAACATTTGAGCAAATTAATTCCACAGTTTTCGAGTAACGACCATTTATGTTTCTGGTACTGTATAAAGCTCTTCAAAAGCATAATTTTGATAATACAACTGAATTGTATGATTTTTTATTATTTGATATTGTATTTCTTTTTGTTTGATAAATTGACTAAGAACCAAATGGCATTGTACAAAATATGATGTGTGCATTTAATTGGAAAATCTTTCATTCGGTAAATATTATTGTACAGTTTTTACAGCTGCTCTAACTCAGTTTTTTTATGCTCTTTGAAGCTGATCTCAAAATTCAAAACGAAGCGCTAACGGTGAATCACGTTTTTTTTATTTAAAATTCTAGATGGAGCCAAATCCAAAATGGTCGCCAACATTATTCTAAAATAGACTACAAATTTCCCCTTTTTTATAACTCCTTTTAAATTTGCTAACTGTTAAGCTAGGGTCCAGCAATTTGAGTCAAACAAAATGCGTCTCCTCTAGTTTTATAAAATTCAAGCAAAATACGACGCAAACTGTAATTCTTATTATATATGCCGATGGTATCTGCATTTCAGCGATTATTACTCAACCATAACTCGGAACATCTTCTAACGAAATATTATGCGTATTCTCTGTCATGTCAGACCAGAAAGCAATGTAGACTTGACTAAGATGCAAAGTCAAGTTTTAAAGTTAAACATGAATAAATTCATACCTGACATTCGATGTTTCGAATGTTTGATTATGTTCGTAAGTAAAGTAATATATGGAGCATACTTACAGAAATGTATGATATTTAAAAAAAAGAATCAAATAATTAAGTTTATTAAGGTTTTCTTGATTTTTCAAAAGCAAGACATCTAGAACGTTTGAACTATTTTTTACGTAAACAAGAGGTGTTCTACTTTCAGCCAAATATATGGCCTTAATCAAAAATAAAACATCGCTGTTAAAGTGATAACAAATTGAAAAAATTCAACATTTTTCCAGGATTTCAATATATTTCGCTATGGTTGTAACTTTTGTAGTTTTACGTTAGATATATTAGTGAATCTTGGAATTGCCTAGTATCAATTACAGATGGTTTTCAAACTAATTTCATCAAATTTAAAAACACAAAAATGCTGCTCTCAATGCATAGTTGATTACGAAATTTAACACCATCACATGAAAATTATTGATCCAAAATAAACAAGGGTATGAACTGACTGTCTTAAGAACATATAAGTTGAAGATTTTTTCAGCTTTAAACTAAACCATATTTCCTCAAACTTCGAGAGTGGTCTTGGGTAAAGTTTCCAAATTTCCCGGGATTTGATTTCCCGGGAACAGGGAAATAAAATTACCATTTCCCGGGAATACCCAGGATCCCGGGAAATTCTAAAAGATGTGAAAATAAAGTCAATTTGGTGGAATTTTCTTTACCAAATTATTCATATTTCGTGTAGGGTCAGTGTTCCATTAGTAGACAGTCCCCTATAGTCGCACTAGTGGCTTTTTATGGCCGTTTTGCTATAAATCGTTGCTATTATCTAACTATTTATCTAAGTACCATTGTTACACAAATCGATCTTGTTAAAAAAATAATCGATATGTAGTTTTGCTTATAGTTTAAGCTCCCTTGCATCTATAACAAACTTATTGTTCCTATAGTAGCACTACTAAGAGAAAATATTTGTCATAAAACAAAATAATTATTAAAACTTAACATTTTTTAATATCAACCGAAGGCTTTTGATCCACACTTTAAAGGAAAAATGTAAAAAAAATTAAAAATACGGGTTTGACTTGTATTTGTGTTCCTATAGTAGCACAAGCAACAATAAATTCAAAAATTTGAGTTTTCGTATTTTTATGTTTTTTTTTTACAAAATCGAGATAAAATGCTTTTAGATAACGTAAATGCATCTGGGCTTATATTTCGATTTTATTCGAATATTTATTCTTAGCTATGCGGCTTTAAACCTACTATGTACATGGTACATCGACCCTATATTATTTTGTGCCAGTTGGATATTTGGATATTGTTGGATATTTCTCTTCTTTGTGACTAATTTATTTATGTTTCTTAAAAACAATGTTAGCTTCATTTCATACGCTAGGTTTCAAAACAACAAAGCATTAAACAAATGTCCACGTGGAATTTATTCTTGATAAATTGAAGTTAAGAATAAAATCCAACTAGGGTCTTTATATTGAAAATTGTGACTGTGATATCCATGAAACCTTTATAAGCGTTTTCAATTCATATAAAAGATCCTTCGAAAATTCCTTTATTGTATATAACATATACCCTTTCGTCAAAAACAATATCCATTTTATAAACAACTATTTTATTACGAAAAAAACAAAAACAATCAGCATCGAAATATAACTAGTGATGTAGTGAGTTCATTGGTAAGACATAGAAATGTAAATTTTGCGATGGTTTTTGTTTGAAAATATATAGTAAATTATTTTGTTTTTATAGAGCTACCCGGGAAATATAGAAATCCCGGGAAATGGGAATCCCGGGAAATGGTCCCGGGAATGCAAACTCTAGTCTTGGGCCCCTTAAGTGCTTTTATCGAATAATGGCATTCGAGGAAAAGGTTAAATATTGCAGGATATTTATAGAGCTTGGAATTTTCAATTAATGTCATACAGGGCGTTGAGATGTACCAGATCTTCATAGGATAAGGTCAAATTACTCCAGGGTGTTGATATTGCTCATTTAACATTTTAACATGCATTGATGTTCTAAAAAGCATTAATATGATCATGAAACAAAATCAATTACTACACAGCTTGACAATTTCGATTGATGCCATACAGGGCATTAAGATGCATCTGATCAATGTGGACTAAGGTCAAATAACTCCAGGCCATTGATACAGCTTGAAATTTTCAATTCATGCCCTACAGATTGTTAAGTTGCACCTGATCTACATAGAATAAGGTCAAATTATTCTAGGGAGATAATACAGTTTGGTATATTCAATTTATGTCCTAAAGGGCGTTAAGATGCACCTGACCTACATAAGATAAGCTTAAATTATTCCAGGGCCTTGAAAAAACTAGAATTTCCAATTGGTGTCCTAGAGAACCTTAAGATGTACCTAATACACGTGAGAAAAGAAAAAATATATCCAGAGCCTTGATATATCTTGACAATTTCGATGACATCAATCAGAACGTTAAGATGCACCTGATCTTCATAGGATTAAGTCAAATTACTCCAGGGCGTTGATACTGCTAAGAAATTTGTATTGATTTTCAACAGGGCGTAAATGTTCTCCAGATCTCGCAAAGATTAATATGGAATAAAGTCAAATAACTTCAAAACATTGATATAGCTTGATCGATTGATGTTATACAAAGCGTTAAGATGGTTTTGAACTACGTGAAATAAGGCCAAATTTCTCCAGGGCGTTGCTAAAGCTTGGAATTTTTAATTTATGTCTTACAGGGCATTAATATGCACCTGATCTAAGATCTTCGAGAGACAAGGTCAAATTACTCCAGGGCGTCAATACTGATTTCAAACAATACAGGGCATTGCGGTGGACCAGATCTACGTAAGACAAAGTAAAATTAGTGGAGGGCGTTTATACATCTTGACATTTGTCTCACAGGGCGTTAAAATGCAACTTATTTACATGGAGCAAGGTCAAATCACTCCACGGCGTTATTAAATCTTGAAATATTCAATTGATGTCCTACAGGGTGTAAAGATGCACTTGGTTTACGTAAAATGAGGTCACATTACTCCAGGGCGCTGATAAAGCTTGAATTTTCAATTGATGTCCTACAGGGCGTTGAGATGTATTTGATCGATATGGGATTAGGGGGTTGGAAGAGCTGGGAGTTTCTATTGATGTCATACAGGGTATCAAGACTTGGGGTGAAGTCAATTGAACCCAGGGCGTTTATGCAGCTTGAAATTTTTAAATAATGTCCTACAGGGCGTTAAAATGCAACTGATCTATATGAGACAAATTCAAATTACTCTAGGGCGTCGATACAGATTGGAGTTTTCGATAGATGCAGGGCATTGAGGTGCACCTGATCTAAGTAAGACAAGGTCAATTTAGTCGAGGGCGTTTATACATCTTGACATTTGTCTCACAGGGCATTAAGATGAAGCTGATTACATGGCATGAGTCCAAATTACTCCAGGGCGTTGATAATGCTTGGAACATTCAAGTGACTTGGATTTCTTAAAGTAAGGTCAAGTTACTCCAAGGCGTTGATAAAGCTTGAATTTTTAATGGATGTCATACAGGGCGTTAGGATGCTACGGATCTATATGGGACAAAGTGAAATGACTCCAGGGCGTTGATACTACTTGGACTGGAATAAGGTCAAATTACTCTAGGGCGTTGGAAAACCCGGAAATTTTCAATCGATGTTCTACAGGTCGATAGATATGGTGAAATTACTCTAGGGCGTTGATACAGCTCCTAAATTTCAATTGATTTTCTACAGAGCGGTAATATGCCCCTTTTATATATGAAGTTCTATATGAAATAGGGTAAAATTACTCCAGAGCGTTGGTAGGTACAGGTTGAAAATTTCGATTGATTTCTCATGGGGCGTTAGATTGTTGTTGATTTCGCACATTATTTTTTATGTCTTCGGGTGAAAAAATCTAAGAAAAATCTGAGAAAAGCTCGTCGACTAAGCGTGACTAAGCAGGACGACAGGGCTGAATGTCAATAACGGCGCTAGCCACGTCCTCACGGTCATCGGGGAAGGGAAGGAATGTTAGTGTGACATCTATTGTTACTAAAGACCGAGTATACCTCTGCATCTTCATGGTTGTCACGGGAAAGAGTTTTGTTAGCGGGAGGGTTAAAAGCTACATGATCAGGATTCATCTTGGTAAGTGATGTGATTCATGTAACCTTTGTTTAAAAAGTTATCTATCAATCTCAAATATCGAACTATTCAATGGTATAAATCTCGAAATTTTTTAAATCATTGATAGGCGCTTATGTCAACATTTAAAGTGTCGAACCATCCATAGTATGTGCCATAAATGCATAAAAAAATACATGTCATGATACAAATGTGTTATTTCAAGCATGAAACGAGCTCACCAGTTGGTAATCCATCCTCGACTGATCAATCACAATCTCAGCGTCAACACACTAAATCAGGGATGTAAAATCACTTCTTTTACCAATATCTTTTCATCGCGATACAACCATTCAAAACTAGTTTAAGGTAACAGTAATATTTTTTCTCCTTATCCATGGATCACATCACCGAGCAAAGGTGACTCCTAGATATTTTTCCTCTCTCACTAATAAATTCTTTTCCAGTAGTGATTGTAGAGATGCAGAGGCATTCTCGGTCTCTAGAAGCAAAAATCACACACTTACATTCTTTTCCAATCCCAACCGACTTAAGAACTTGGCTGGCGCCTTCATTGATCAATATGGGATCTGATAAATTGTGCACTTCGAGAGTATGCGGAATGTCTAATCCGTTATTCATTTAGATCTAAGTGATTGATCTTACAAGTTTTGATCAATCATGGAGTAGCAACCGACATTTACAGTCAGTCTATGCTGTAGTATGCTATTACTCTGCATTTGTTGATTAGAATTTTGTGAAACAGGATTACTATATCGTGTAGCAAGCACGAAGATACTCCTTGGCTTGTAGGTGGAGAAAAATCGTGTCCGCATAAATTTGCTACTAGTGGAAAACTTTATCAAGGTTCTCCTGTACTGCAGTACGTTTACCGTTTGACCATTTAGGCTCCTTTCCCCTAGCTGTCAAATTAGGTAATATTTAGGAAAAAGGACTGTTTATAAATAAAAATAATAATTGCATGAATTTCTTAAGATTTCCTTTAAGGATTATTCATGACAATGATCCAGCGATTTGGAGGAAAACACATTCGAAATTTATTAGAGAATTCAACTGATTTTATCCGAGGCTCTGCATTTCAGATAAATCCATGAGTTGTCTTTGAAGCATCTCATGGGTTCCTTAGAAATTGAACAAGGATTTTTCTTGGGTTTTTCTATCTCTTTTATTTTTTCTTCAAGGAGTTCTTTGAAAAATTCCTCAAAAATATACAAAAATGTCTTCAATTATCTAAACACTCACAGAATTCGCAGAAGACATTGCTGCAGTTATTACGAGATATTAAGAAGAATAGCTTGAAGCAGTGGCACGGGAAGTGGGTAGGACAGGTAGGACATGTACTACGCACAAAAAGACGTTGGTAGGATACACAAAGGATTGTCCTACCCATGATTTCACAAAAACAAAAAAAAAATAACATCAGCAGAACGCTTGAAAAATCAATTAAACTATTTACCATCTGTTCAATATACGAACAAATTTGATCAGGATCGTATTTATTCTTATGAAGAATGATAGACACCTGGGGGTGCTGACTCGAAGATTTAGGTCGTTCAAATTGAACACAATCTTTTCCACGAGTGCTAACCATTGTTTGTTTGCTTGTCTCGCAGGAAACCACATTCAAAGTGCACTCTTAAAATGCTTCACAAAAACAATCATTTATTCAAATCATGCAATAAACCAAATATGTATATAATTTATCAGAATGTTTCTGATCGTACGTTAGTTAGAAACATATTTTAGAAAAGTTGTAAAAGACTAATGCATAATTATTACTGAGCAAAACATTTTTTTACGGTAGACGGCCTTTGTGTTAAATAAATTGTATAACATTTTTTAGCGTGACGAAATCATGACCGAACATTTCTAGGCATACTCGAATCATTTTGACGAAAATTTTGGGTTGACAGCAGCCTGGCTGCTTGTAGATTTTCAATTCGTAGGTAGCCACTATAAGGTTTTTCATGGTTTATCATGCCTAGTAAAGCGTGACATAATTTGAACACGACACGATAATCATATTTTTAAATATGAATGGTATCAAAATTTGATCCAATGAATAATCTCAGATATAGGTCTGGTAGTAGGTCTCGTTTTAGAGACTTGGTCTCTATTTTAATAAAAGTCTCTATTTTTAATGGAACGTCTCTAAAGTATCCATTTCGACCAAAATGGTCTAAAGTCTCTTTATTCTTTATTCTGCTTGCATTGAATCCTGATGAAATATTGTACATGCTCCAAAGAAACCTTCAGACGTTATGACCATTTCAACAGGCTCTTCAAGAATTTCGACTGAGATTCCCCGAGGAAAAGCTTCAGAAATTATCATAGTGATTTTGTTTAGAATACTTTCATGGTCTCCTACAGGTATCCCTTTAGAAATTCTTCTAGAGCAGTGATTCCCAAAGTGGGCGAGTTCGCCCCCCTGGGGGCGATTTTCAGGTCCAGGGGGGCGAAAATTTGTAAAATGGAATTTGGGGGGGCGAAAATACTAGAAAAAAGGGCGAAAGTGGGAGAAACCGAAAACTACGATTCATTTGTAGAAGAGACTCAATTTTAATGGTGACCATTCTCTAATAATCTAAAGATTCCACATCTAAATCTATCCCTCCTTTTGTTTGAACCTTTTAATATTTTCTTTCAAAATCAGGATAGACAAAACTTGGACACACATTGCCAAAGACAAAATATGTTTGTAAAGCATCCAGTTTTTTAAGCATAAGTGTTAAAACTCACTATGAATTATGAATTGTCAACTGAAATTTTCCCAAAACATAACATATGCAATACTACAGCAAGTAATTATAGCACAAACTATTAAAAAAAAATCATAAAATTTTGTTTGCAAAAATCAAGTGCCAACGTTGAAACTAATTACCGAAGACGTTAATCATGCAACTTTAAATAGATTGGAACAATTATCGGATCCAGGTTTTCAGGAAAAAAATCTATTTTTTAAATTAAAAACGTTTTGGAACGCAATGGAAAGTTTTTTTTTTGATTTACTAATGTTCTTTTTAAGGTTTGGAGTTTTAAAATTGTCAAACATGTATTTCACAAAATTCCAAAAAATTGTTATTACAATTTCAAAAATAACATATTTAATCAATCAAATTAATAAGTTTCGAAACTCAGGAAGTCAGTCAAATTTATTAGTTGCGGTGAAAACTGGGGCAGCAGCATGTGATACATTTAGGTTGTTTGCTGTTATGAATTAGTTACCATTACATCGTTTTTAAAAAGGTCGTTTATTGAAATTTAAGAAAATATATCATGATGATATTATGCAGATCTGTAGATAGATTTGATGATACAAGAATATCAATGAATATGGTATGTTTATTTTAAGCTTCAAAACCACATATGTGTAACATATTTACGTTAGAAACTTGATTTTTTTCTCTATCTTTATTAACGAGTTTTTTAGTCCTGGGCTAGTTCATCTCGGGACCAACGGCTTAACCTCCCTTCCGAAGGAAGTCGTCACTGAAATTTTCAGTGACTATCTCGGGGATGGGATTCAATCCCAGGCCCTCGGCGTGAGAGGCGTGTGTTCTAACCACTACACCAGGTCCATCCCCCAGAAACTTGAGACTTTACCAATTTTTGATCACTTATGATAAAATATTGGTCTAAATTTTAGCAAAGTAGAGCGTCCAATAAAAATATTTCAAAAACATATTGGGGGGGGGGGGGTCGATTCTAAAAATATGTTGGCCTCAGGTGGGCGAAATTCAAAAAAGTTTGGGAAGCACTATCTAGAGGTTCCTCTACCAATTATCCCATAAATTTTTCCAGCGATTTTTCAACGGATGCTTAGAAAAGTTTCTCCAGAATTTGCTCCACGTAACCCTTGAGAATTCAAAAGCACCTATCACCAGTAATTTCCTCGGCTATTACTTTTTTTTCCAATACTATCCTAGAAAATAGATATTTTTTCACCAATCGTATCATACAGTAGTAACCCTAGGATATCTTCCAAAGGTTTCTAAAGATTTTTTTCCAAGGAAATCCACAATGGTTTATACCAGAATGTTTGAGGAAAATAGCTTAAGGTTCCTTTCAAGAAATCATGCAAGAATTCTTCCAGTTGTTCAATTTTTTTTAGCTTTTCATACCAGTATTACTTTTGCAATTTTACCAAATATTTTTAAATAATTTCCTTAAAATATCCCATGCTATCTTCAAAAGTTTTTTTTTAAGTTTTCACATCAGTTTAAACTACAGAAATTTCTCCAATAATTCCTTCACAAATTTCTATAGAGATTTTTCTGACGTTTTTCAAGATATTTCTTTAGAAAATACTGTTAACCGAGATTCGAATGATTTTTTTCGATTATGTTTGAAAATTATTATCTAGGAAATCTTCTAAAACTTCCTTAAAAGTCCAGTAGTAATTTCAGAGATCCTTGTACATTAAGAGTGACTTCAAAACTTGGCCATAGTTTCATCAGAGGTTACTCTAGGATACATACATTCTTAGAGATTTTCTCAAGTAAGCCTTGATAGTTTTGTTTTCCAGGAAATCTTCCAGGAACGTCTCCAGGGAAATGCCAAGGATTTTTTTTCTAAAAACTAAATCCATGAGGCATTTCTACAAGAGTAACGTCTGACAAAACTATGGGTAAGTTTTGAAGTTTCCCTAATGAACAAGGATCTCTGAAATAACTCCTGGGCTTTTGAGGATGTTTTAGAAGATTTCCTAGATAATATTTTTCTAAGACAAACGAAAAAAAATCATTTGGAATTCGGTACAGTATTTCACAGGAAATATTTCGAAAAACATCAGACGAAATCTGTATAGAAATTTGTGTAGGAATTATTGGAAAAATTGCTGTAGAATAAACTTGTGTGAAAACTTGAAAAAAACTTTTGAAGATTGCATGGAAAATTTTTGAGACGCTTTTTGAAAATCTTTGTTTAAACTGCAGGAGTTGTATGAAATGCTAAAAAAAATCCTAGAAAAAAAAAAATAGATTTGTTCGAAGAACACTCAAAGAAATTTGGGATTTCTGGGAGGAAATATGGAAATTTTCAATTTCTCGGGCTAAAATGTTTCTTAGTTACACTGTGCACAAAATATTTGCCAAAATTTGTCCTACCCATGGTTCCGAACGTGGACGCGCCTCTGGCTTGAAGTAATTACTGAGTAGAACCCCTGAAAACTTGTAGTTGGAAGATGTGGAGAAATTCGCAGAGAAAATTTCTAGAGCAATCACTCCGAGAATTGATTGAAAATCTGTAAAACATTAGTAGGATGTTTAGAGATATCTCTGATGAATTGTTCGGAGAATGATATCCAGAGATATACATGATAGAGCTTCTACACCAACCCTGGAGAAAACCTTTCTGGATTTTGATTTAGGGATCTGATGAGGATTTCCTAATTGTTTTTTGGAGAAGGTTGAAGAATTTTTTGTAAAACTCTTTTAAGAAAACACCTGAAGTGGAAATCTTTACAGGGCATTCTTGGATAATATTTCGAGAAAATTCTTGAAGAGACTTTGGATGGAATATTGTAGCCATTTTTTTTATTGGAGCAATAAGCTCATGTTAACACTCATGACGAATTTCTCAAAGGTACTTTTGAAGCAAACTCTGGAAAAAATAGGAGATGTTTAAGGTTAACTTCTTGAACTACTGTACAAATTGACAATGAACTTCTCTTTGAATTTTGAATCAAAACATTTGAAAAAATTAACTATGTGAGACATCTTTCAAAATTCATCTGAAATCTGAAAGCGCGTTAACTCGCCTAGTCTGGCGTACTGAGAGTTGTGGGATCGAAGCCCACCAAAACTATTCCATTCTTTCTAACAATTTTACATCTCAATTTATCCAAATTAAATTTTGTGTCTACGAACTTCAATTTTGTTTTATTTTGTTTCACAGTACAGGACGGACTCCATTATCCGTGGTTCGATTATCCGGAATTTTAGACTCGATTATCCGGAATTTGATTTTTGATGTTCTTGTTTTTCAATTTTTGTGCATAAATCTGAGATAATATGGTATTGCAATAAACAACATGAATGGTTTTGCAGTTTTTAACGTATTTAAGGACAGGGGGGTGGTGATTGTTTGAAAATGTGGTTTTTGTGTATGCTAGTCAAAAACTTCTTTTTCTTGTAAAGACCCCTACTGTTCCTAGAAATAATTTCGGGCTACGCCACCGCATCATATGAATAAAACAACAAATAAGATAATATTTATGTTCTTTTATCGAAGATTTCAGTTGTTTTTTTAGTGGTTCGATTATCCGCAGGATTCGATTATCCGGAGTGAAAAAAAAAATCGATACTCCGGATAATCGAGTCCGACCTGTATCACACTATTTTTCTTGGTTTTTTTTTTCCAAAAATGTTTGCAGGATTTCTTCTAAGAATTTTATTAGGATTATTATTCAAGCGTTAAAATACTTGCACAAAAGACACTACTTCTATACTTAAAAAAAAAAGCCGTTAGAAATACGTCAAAACTAGTTGAGCATTGTAAATTTCCATGGACTGCTAAGAAAAATGTTTATTAAAATCATTACTTAAATTGGGAACATTTATACGGAAAATTTTGAAACATTTCGAGTGAAATCTCCCATTTAAAGTAGAGTGTCCGAAATGTGAAGCTGTCCGGGATTCAAATCAAAACAGTATAATGAATGGTCAACTATGTTTACTACCCCACGCTTTATAAAAATGTTATAGGAATGATGTGTGATAACGTGTTTTGTTATTAACCTGTCATCAAAAGATGTCCGGCCATTTGTCCGAATGTCGTTTGGCCGAATGTCGTTTGGCCGAATACCATCTGGCCGAACGGGTCATTTGGCCGAATGACGAACAAAAATTATCAAATTGATACAATTCTGATGTATACGATTCATAAGTGTAGCACAATAACTTCAGCTTCAGCTAATTAATTTGTTCATTTCTATGATGTGACGGGACATCATGTTTGTCCCTTTATACTATATTTATACTGGTTTCATAATTAATAGCAATAATTTAATTTATATTTTAATTGTGGTATTTATCTTCTCTAAATTATCGGCAGTATTTTTAGTGATACTAATATAATGATTCTTTGCATTACACTTGTTCAAATTTGCATAAGAGAGACAGCAATCCTAATGTATCTTCACATGACACAAATTTTATATTACTTTGATATGACTTTCTAGTCGGGCTCCTACTGTATGAAAAAGCTCGTACCAGCTATCGACGACTCCAATCACAACCCACGAATTAAAAGCTCTATCAAATTGAATTTTCGTGTGGCCTACCGCCACGCCACCATAATCAAGTTTAACAGCGGCGGATTCGAAAGCGGTCGGAAAACCAATTGATTTAATACGATCACTGAAACGGAATATTGAAACCAACTCGCTGCCTCGGTCATGCCAAATTTCATTCTTCCAAAAGCAAAAAGGTAGCTCTCTGTACCTTTCCGGAGCTCGAACGATATTTTTCTTCGGTATTTACTCACCCGACAAAGCCCATATTTTTCCCGTGATTCCTAATGAAAACAGACAGCTGGCAGTCGTTAGCGTTTCCACATTTCAATTCCCAGTCAGGCGTGTTGAGCGGAGAATAGCAAAAACGAGTGAACAATAGAAACGAGGAGTTTCGAGAAAAACCAGACTCAGCTTTTTTTCGGAAAACCATGTAATTTGGTGAATTTGAATAATTCAATGATAGGCTGACTGGTGAATAATGAACATGGCACATTGGAAAACGCGTAGCAAAAGAAATAGAAATACAGACAGAAACGAGTAGAGTTAGATACCTGTTATTCAAACGGTAAACCCTGTTCTCGCACAAACCGAAGTGAAATCTAGGTCGTTCACACATTAAGCAATCAATAATTCATTATTGGGGCATGATTAATAATTCAGGACGCTTGGTTGCGTTGCCTTTGTTGTGTTGGGGCACCAACAGACATCATGAAAGATTTAAGTAACTCAATCATTGGAATAACTGCCCTAACGAAGCTGACGATCAAACGCCTTCAATTTGACCCATCAATCACCCAATTGACACAAACAAAACGGGTCATAAGTGGAAGGGCTTTAGTAAAGAGTCTGATAAGTGAGCAATGAAGATTTTTACTGTGTTCGAGACGCATATACTTTAAACAAGGCTTAACGAAGGCTTTCCATGAAAAAAAAAAAATACAAGCAACAATTTACGATTTATTTTCTTACTTTTCAGCACTTCTAGAAGTGCTGAATGAGACACTTGTTAGAATAACATTTGGTCAAATGACGCTTGGTCGAATGATATTTGTTTGAATAACATTGTATTAAAAAAACAACATTTGGACAATGCAATATTAGAACAGCAAGCCATAATAATGGTAGGATAACTATTTATTTTTATTACTGAGCCTGCAAAGGGTAGAGATGAATGGTAAATCGAAAACAAAATAAAAACAAATTTAGCCATCAGAACTAATTTAGATAATTTTAAGGCTGCATAAAAAGCTAAAAAAATGATTGTATAACTACAGAAATTCAAAGAAAACCTGGACTACTTAAACGGGTCTTCATTGGCCGTGATTATCAGATGAAATATACCATAAAACTGTTATTCAAAGTTTGGTTTGTTTTGGTTATTTGTGACTTCTGAGCGGAGTTTTGAATGGGAAGTTGATGAAACTTTGAGTTACGCCCTTTTGAAGGTGTAACCATTAAAAACACTGATTTTAAATCTTTATTAACGACATTTTACACCGAGTGGGTGCATTCATGTCGTGAAAATATCACGAAATGTTCGTATTTTTTTACTGGATAACAAAGTTAAAGCTTTGTGTGATAAGTTTGTCGAACACTCATATATATTGGGACCAGAGCTGGGAATGGTAATAGTAGTAGGCTTGAGTTTTTGCGATAGTCACGTGGTTTTTCTAACACAGTAGTTCAAAATTGTGAATATCATCAAGTAGCCTATGTTGGGTACATGTAGGCTGTAAATGCAGGAAATGCAGCGGCCTCTGATTCTTAACTTGCACATTTTTTCTTTGATCGGCCACCACCTGATCACGCGCCTTTGCATATCACCCATCACTATAAAAGCTGTTCCTAGCACATGTGTGTTGCCGCAGCTCTGGTAGATGGTATGATTACCTCTAAATGTTCGCACCATCGAACCTGTTCAGCACACCTCCTGCAGCGCTACGATGCCGAATGTACATCGGAGAGTATGCGTGTGCTTCCGATGAAGTTGAGAGATTTTCAGTTCCACGTACCGAGTTTCAATCGCTAGTCCATTTCCATCGTCTTTGACGATTGTTCCGGTCCATGTGCTGGTGTGTTTTTACGGTTGGCTTGCAGGGCCTGACACCAACCCCCTAGATTTCCGGAGGATCATTCCCCCTGAATGTTTGGTGGACCATAGTGCGCAGTTTAGCTTAGAGTCCTTTTCTGGCACTCGGACGATGATCAGCCGCCCCTGACATGGGGAACAGACGCTCCAGGTTTGTAGAAGCAAAAGCAAAAACAAACCACCCCTCCCCTGTCAGAATACGACCAGAGTTCTCAACTGAGTTGGTTACCCGATCTTCGCTAAAGTTACTCGTACCCCGGCCAGTACCGCGAGGAGGTAGGGATAGGAGTTGCTGGGCAAGAGGCTAAGGACCGCACAGGGGGTCTAGTTTATTCCTTCAGGTACGCGAACCAACCAATATTTACGATTAAGTTTGGTGTTTATTTTTCGGGAATTGAATTGGTTCAGTATCCAACAAATCTATAGGTAGTTCTTCAGGACCACCTTTGGTGCATTCTAAATAATGTGTTCCTTAATTACAATTTTGAATATCAGATCCTAATGATTAATACAAATTATAATAATTGTCATTTCGAATAAATAAAGGTAGAGATATAGAGGCATGTCCCAAAAACAACTCTTTTCTACCCGACTTGACCCAGTGATCCTTCGGAATAACACAAGCCGAAGGAATATTCAAAAGGTTCTCTTGACACTAAGAAACTAGATATATTTGAATCCGCTGAGCGGTGAGGGTTTTAGTTTTTTTGTTTCACTCTGGTCTTCTTCTTCTTCTTCTTTCTGGCGTTACGTCCTCACTGGGACAGAGCCTGCTTCTCAGCTTAGTGTTCTTATGAGCACTTCCACAGTTATTAACTGAGAGCTTACTATGCCAATGACCATTTTCGCATGTGTATATCGTGTGGCAGGTACGAAGATACTCTATACCCTGGGAAGTCGAGAAAATTTCCAAATCGATAAGATCCTCGACCGGTGGGATTCGAACCCACGACCCTCAGCTTGGTCTTGCTGAATAGCTGCGCGTTTACCGCTACGGCTATCTGGGCCCCATTCACTCTGATCTATACGGTTTAATTGTGTAATTTCAGCAGGGATGTTTGTGAGAAATTTTTCCAAAGTTTTTCTTCAGATTACTCCAGGAGCTTCTCCATGAATTACACTAGGAATCACACAAAGGATTCAGCCAAGAATTTCACAAACAAACTTTTCTGAGATTCCTTTAAAAATTCCTCCAAAGATTTCCTCAGAGATTATTTTAGGGATCCCTGTAGGAACTCTCACATGGATTCAAAAAATTGCTTTAGTCATTCCCAAGGATGGAAGAAAATCGTCTCTAGCGACAAATAACACAGCATTCGAATGATCTAAGAGGGCCGTCGTTCTTGCAAAAGCATGTTTGCGATGCATCATTCCGCGCGCGATTAACCGATATATGGAGCATCAGATGAGCTGTTTGTCGTGGGACAAACCGTTTGTCGGATGTTGTTACATGTTGCGATTAACGTGCATCAGAACGCATTTACGATGTTAATTTTCGCTCAAACCATTCCCGATTGACTTTAGGATCGAAAATGGTATATTAGAAGTCATATCGTAGAATGAAAGCATGAAAATCCTCCAAAACTTATGAATTCGGTTTGCGAGCAATTGGTTGTTAGCACACATACCGAGCGATTCATTTTTCACGGAGCGGAGTTTGTTGTGAGGACTTGACGACCAATGGTTTATCGTTGTTGCTATGATCGCATGATAAAGAACAACCGCGATGCATCATGGATTTTGTCATGATCACTAGATTTCCATTCTCATTCCACCTGGGATTTCTTCATGAATTCCTCCTCGAGATTTCTTCTTAATTTTTTCATGGTTTATATGAATGCCTTTAGAACTTCAGGGATGTTTTTCAGGAAATCTTAAATGGATTGCTCCATGATTTTCACCGTAATTTTTCAAGTCATTTCACATTTCTGTACATGTGTTTCATTTATGGAAGCTATTTTGCTTCCATGCGTTTCCTTAAGTGAATGACGGATCAGCATTTCCTCCAGGTTTTATTCTTGATGTTTTCATGGTTTTACATCTATTAATGCCGTTAGGCCTTCAGGGATGTCCTTTACGAAATGTTTCAGCGAACTTCATGATTTTTGTTCAACTATTTTTCAAATCATAGAGATTGAATTTCCAAGATTTTTTTTACCAAATACTCCCATGGATTTGTTAAAAAATAAATCAAGGGAGCACATCTAGAAATCAGTGTGACAATTATTGTGACAATTGGAACTGTGTTCGTCATTTGGAACCAATGTTTTGTAACATTGGGTGTTTCTGTTGAAACACAGCTTAGCAAATATACTTTTCATAGCTGTCTATTTGTCTTTTAAATGCACTGGGTAGAAAGCTAATCTGCTTCAAACTGACTTGCAGAAACTAACTCGCAATAAGTTAAAACTTGTGTCATTGGTGACTTCGTATTAAAGTCGCTCGTTCATGGAATTATTCCATGAGCGATTCACATAGCAATTCCAATGGCAGAATATTATTTGATGAGTGCTGTTCAGGCAGCGATTCTCAATCCTATCTGCTCCACATTCAATTATTTAAGAGCCGACTGGAATACATATGGAACATACATTGTTAGTAATCTTGATGTTAGCATTTCTTTGCAAACAAAACTTGATAATGACAATGCTCTCGAAGCTTTAACAAATTCCATTGTTGAAGCAAGGGACATTGCAGTACCAAATGTCAAATAAAATTCGAATCCGTGATTATAGACGATGGTTTTCAACTCTTAATCCGTTCTGAAAACGTGAGGAGAAGGCAATTTCAATGCACTCGCGATCCTGCGTAAATTATATGGCAAGAAATTAATTAACGTTTTACTCAAACATTTCTTAATTGCACCCTGGCTCTAAGCACTGTTAAGTTCAGTTAGTGATGAAAATTTATTCTTTGTGACTGATTGTCACGCCCACACCTTTGTGTGCTCGCTCCATTAAATGAATATTTTTTTCACAATTCTACAGCAGATAATAGCATCCTCTTAAAATGTTTGCGAATAAACTTCTTTTCAGCATGGATTCAATTGGTTAAACGAGTAGTCGACCGAACCGATTACCATGTCATTCTTCTCCTCTCCCTTGTCCGCTCCTCCGCCGGGAAAACTTATCATGAGTAGGGTGCAATATCAATTTGATAGTCCCATAAATAGCTAATATAACACTTTATAAACGATGACAAAAAACATCCCGTTCCGCAGTCAGACGGACGGACAGACAGACAGGACGTCAGGGCTGGCTGGCTGGCTAACCGCAAAATGACGTCCTCCGGCCACCACATGAAATGAAAATCCTCGCTCACTCGCCGGCAGCACGTTGAACATCACTTATTCTGGTTTGCCCTGCTAGCTGCCCTCTCATGTCATGGTTGCTCGCTTTCGGCGTGTCACGCTTCGTGTTCTTCCGCCTCTTGGTTTTGGCACATATACACTGACTGACTGGTAGGGCTTGCACAGCCAGCAGCGCCACCCAGGCTTCGACGGCTATCAATCTTCCATCGGCAGCTCGATCGGAAACGGTTTGGCCTCAATTGGATAGAACGTTGCCAGAATATGGGAGTTCTTTGGAACTTTTTAGTTCACAGTAAAACTTTGCTAAACTATATACAGTAAATTCTATTGGAAATTTGCGTTGAACATTCAGCTGTGGAACCGTTAATTGGTACGTTCTTACAAATCTTCAACGATGTCAATCACAGTGGAGACGCATGGTACATAATGGGAGGTTATGAGGCACGTAGTTGTAAATAACATGGCGGCTCCCTGTCCAATATCAATGAGACCACCTTCTACACTGCCTCAGAATCGGGATCTGCGCTTGATTAACCGCGACCAAGAGAACATTAGTTTTTTTTTTAATTCCTTCATAAGTATTATTTCAAACTGTGCTAGGCAACACTCCACTGCGCTAGCAAAAATGTATGATTGCGTTTTCAACAAATCTTAAGGTATGGTTTATAACTTGTAGTTATTGACTTTATATTAGTCTTCACATAGTTCAGTTAATAGAAACAAATCCCCAAAATATCCATTATTTTTACACCGTCAACCAACTTTGTTGTGGGGCTTTCAATTGACAACCAGCCCTCCTAACCTACTGCTTGATATGGTTCATAGCCGAGCGTACGTTTAGGTCTGTAGATATGAGTGTGTGTTTACCCTATGTTTGCATGATACTACCATGCTGCTGACGGAGGACAGCGTCAAGAAAAAAAATCAATAAGGAGAATAATGATAAAAAATTGACATGAATATTCATTTTTACGAACGTTCGTTTATACGCCGTTCAGCGTTTAGTGTCAGGCAAGTGGTGGGTATTATCCATCACAGACACAGAAGTTGCGTTAGGTTTTGTATTTCGCTTCCCATGTTCTCCAATTTACGACACCAGAGGTGGAGATGGATTTGTTGACGGTAACTACGGAATCGGTGAACATTGGTTGATTGAAGCCCGATATTAAAAATGGGGGTTGTATCAATAACTCATGTGGACAGAAAAATTTACCCACAAATACTAAGGCCTGCGAAAATATATTCAATGAAATGGTTTATTTATCATGACCTTCTGCATTTGCCAATGGGATGATCCCCGTCTCATCATTCAAATCGACCCCAAGTGAACTGCCATCAATCAATCTGCATCACCTTTTTTTTTTCGCTTTAATTGATCCATCGCAGCAAAATGGTAACAACTTCTGACGTTTGACTCCCCGGTATTCCAGGAACGGAAAGTACTTCAATCCGGATTGAATCTCGTCGGTGGTCCTTACCGTAGTCGTTACCCGAAACGCGATGCGATCCAGGTCCTCCAGCGAGCCTCGCATTGGCGTAACAAGGATTTCCATCATTTGGGGTGGTGTTAAGCGAGCAACCTTGAAAGTTTTGAAAAAAGTTCGAAAATTCTAGTGGTGGAAATCATAATAACCAACAATTTTATCTTGGCCAGTTATTGACCTGCTTTGTACCTTGAGGGCTACAGCGTAGTTTCTTTAGTAAATAAGTAATCTTTCTTGTAGTTTCACGCCATTGCCTGGCGTATTGTAGAGCTGCATCGCCGGACTTGGGCGATACTTTTCTGGTTGCTGACTCCCGGTTAAAATTGAGAAGCCGAAATTCACACCGCGGAGCTTCTGTAAAAAAAAACTTATTGTGTACAGTAACTCGTGATTCATGCGTCTATGTCACATACCATTTTCTAGTTCCCCAACGAATATTGTCCGCAGCACTTTACGTTTGATTGTTTTTGTTTGAAAGTTGCAGCGCCTAAGCTGATTACTTAATCCGACATTATTCGTAGCTGCAACACGTCTTTTCACTTGGCGGGAAACACTGTTGTCACATATCACAGTTCCGAGATAAACAAACTCGTCAACAACTTCAAACATATCCCCATCAAACACTATAGTAAGTCTCCTTGCTTCTATCCTTATAACGTGAGGTGGACAACTCGTCTGCATACCGATTCTGAACCATCAAGCTTAGCATGTATCAGCCAAATTACTTTCGTCAGGAAACCATGCTCAGGCAATATTTGCTACAGCTCAATTCTTTTCTTTGAATCGTACACTATATAGATATCAATAAACAGATGATGAGTTTGTAAGTTATAATAATGGTTTTATCTAGGATCACAAGCTAAACATCTGGTCTAGATTATGACACTGGATATGATAAGTTACTGTTTTGAAGGATTCATAACCAGCACAATTGTGCTATTCAGCATCCACGGAATTGGATGATTCTTTTAGCCAATGGATCCTTGTTTTACGAAACTTTTTTGATTTCAACTATTGAATTATCATTGCACTTGTAATTAAGCACAACAGCTTTTGTTTACATCGTGTTTAGAAGACACCAGCTCAGGGTAAACAAAATGTAAACAAACACCATAAGAATTGAAAAAGTTTTATCTGTGTCTGATGTGTGTCTGATTCTCTTTCTAATGTCCACAAAAGAGCATAATATTGCTTTAAAACATTAATAAGTGATTTCATACGAATCATAAACATGAGGGATCGTACAAAAACTATGTAACCGAAACTCATAGATTTGGTTTGAAACCTTCTATTTTTTTATACGTCCATATTTGAAATAGATTGGGAATCACATTTAATGTTTTAAATCTCTGATAGCAAAGTTTAAGAAAAGGTTAAATTTTTGGGGAACGTTAAAAAATTACGTCAACCATTTAGGGAAGTGAGAGTGTACGGAAGAGTGACAGTGCATAGTAGAGGCTTAGAAAAAAGCGTGATAGTGGTCAGAAGGAGGATTTAAATAGACTTTAAAATCGATTTTTCTTCACTCTGGTTAATCGAATCCTCCGGATAATCGAATCATTGAAAAAAAAAATAATAAAATCTGCGATTAACCAACTTAAATTTTTGTTGTTGTTGTTTAATTGATATGATGCAGTGGCTAGCCAGATATTTTTTCGACGAACATTGAGGGTCTTTGCAAGAACAGCATACACGATATCCTTTATTTTTTTTAAACCGCCTTTCCTTGTCCAAGTTCAAAACTGCTATATCATTCATATTGTATATTGCAACACTAAATTATCTCAAATTTATGCATTAGAACAGAAAAACAAGAATATCAAAAAATCATATTCCGGATAATCGAATCTAAAGTTCCGGATAAGCGAATCCCAAATAATTGAGTCGCTGGATAATAATGTTCGACCTGTAATATGAAATACTTTACTCAACTTTCTTTATTCTTTATTCTTTATTCTTTATTTGTATAATTCAACGGACTATTTTTTGTCTAATTGAATATTATATCTAACAATACTTTAACATTTAGATTAAATATAACATTTTTTTCAATAGGCAACATAAACACGATCATAAAAGCAAGAAAACAAAGTTTCAGACGTTGATTACATCACAAAACGGTACAAAAACAATTTACTGAATATTGGGCTTCCACGTACATAGTCTTCTTCGAAATTCCCGGAATTTAACGTTTTGTGGCCAAGTAGAAGACGTCATTGCAGCGGTTCTCCATTTACTGTTTAAAACAATTTTGAAGGAAACGTAATCCAGGCTAGTGCAGTCGACCCATCGCGAAACTAATTTTCTAACATTTTTGCATTCATTGCTACAGGCACCTAAACATCGAGCAACCATTAACTGGACATCTTCCTCAGTCACACTCCCGTCGATATTAGTGAGCAGTAAAGCGAAGCTCTCATCTACTTCTGTTGAATCGGATAGCTGTTGCGAAGTATTCGGTGTACAGTCGGGTCTCCTGACTGTATTTGACGATCCACTGCATGGGTTCGACACTATTGGTCCACTATTAAAATGCACAGATGAGTTCGGAGTCGAATGTCGCATGATTACATCCGGAGACAATTTTGCATTCGAAGTGAGAAAGTGCATTATTGATTCCACTTTGTCTTTCAATTCATCAATATCACGATGAAGTACGCATCTAGGCTCACTATGCGGCTTCTGATCGATATGGACATGGACGCTTGTGTAAGAAGTTCTGGAATTTGTAAGAAGTTCTGGAATTTAGATTATCCGCTTATATAAAAGAATCTCGTTTCGTTTCTTTTAACTTAAAAAAATACTGTCCCAATCTTGAATTTTGAGACTTACAAAAGGGCAGATAGCCGTAACGGTAAACGCGCAGCTACTTAGCAAGACCAAGCTGAGGGAAGTGGGTTCGAATCTCACCGGTCGAGGATCTTTACGTAAAGACAAAATAATCTCGACTTCCCTGAGCATAGAGTATGATCGTACCTGTCACACGATATGCACATGCAACTTTAGTCGGTTGAAACAGAAAGCTGTCAGTTAATAACTGTGGAAGTGCTCATGAGAAGCTGAGAAGTAGGCTTCTGTAACGTCAGAAAGAAGAATAAGAAGAAGAAACTTGATGGAAGTAAGTTCATATTGATGTCAATAATTTTAATGTGATGGGATTCCGACTATGAGTACATAACAAAATTATATCAGCTTATGTTATTATGATATGAAGATTTTATCGAACATAGGTTGTTACAGTTTTGATGCAGGATGTTGTTAAAATAACTAAATTTATAACAAAAAGTTCTATGAAATGAAACATTAATATAACAAACTGTGTTTTGTATCTATCAAAAACATATCAAGTTCAGTTATATTTTTTGATACAAAATATCAAAGTTACTGTATAATATACGGGGTAACTCATTAAGCTACGAGCTTTTTGTTCAAGTCACTTTTTAATCACTTGCAATTAGTCAATAATTAAATTAAATTCATAACATATTGTTACCGCTTGGCTGGTTTCACAAACCCTAGAGATTTTACTTTCATTCTTCTCAAAGTCAAGTTGATTAAAATGCACAGAAGTGTTTTTAATATTATTAAAAAATTGTTGAAAACAAACAAAACGAAATGTATTTAAAATAAATATAACACAATATGATAAATTTTTGTTTTAATTTTTTCTGTGGATAACGGTGTTCAACAAAATTATATCATAATAAGATATGCATATCATATTCTGATTTTTTTTTATTATATTTTTGTTATGTACCTCTAGTCGGGATTGCGTCATTTTGAACATGAATTTACGTAAGTTTTCTTGCTCCAATATGTCGGGAACATATGATGTAAATTTTTCATGAATTTTTCGGTATGTTGCTTACGTACACTGAATTTTTTGACGTTTCCATTTCAATTCTTGGGATTCTTGGGATTGCTTACGTACACTGAATTTTTTGACGTTTCCATTTCAATTCTTGGGATAAAATTAATGGTTCCAGTTATTGAAAGTTCATCAGTTGTTACCAATTTTTAAAAACATCGTTTGAGTATCATTTCAATGGGGGCTATGTGATTTCAAAAGAGATAGTGTATGTGTTGAATACAGGTGAAGTGAGTGAAAGAGGTTGGTGGGGGTTTCCAAATAATTAAGTTAATTTTTGAGTCTAGTATTTATAGGTATTCCACTGAACAACTCAAAGGTTTTTTTTTTATAAATTTTCAATTTTGATTTTTATTCTATAACATTTTTTTGATAAAAAAAAATCCCATATAATTTTTTAGGATAAACATAGCAAAATCAAGACGGTTGGATTCAGACAGTTAGTTGTCAAGTTATTCACATATGCATGTTTGCCCATTTTTTATATGACGTAGACTAGTTCTTGAATTATTGCGATAAACGTCATCGTCACCTTATGCTTTGCATCTTAGAGAGAATAAGACGTCTATTCATCTCTCGTACATTGTTCCCGTTCCAATTATAAAAAGCATATAAATTAAAGTATATTATAAGTATAAGTATATATTTAAAAAAAAACAACAACAAAATTGTATCTGAATTTTTAGGTCATCCTATTCCACGAAAGTACCCTAAAGACGAAATAAAAAAAACATGACTCCAAAATTTTTCAAAAAGGCATGACTTTCCAGTCAATTTTCAAAAAAAAAAAAAAAAAATCAAACATAGACCGCCTTGGGGATGGACCAGCAAAATTGTGCTGGTCTGACTTTGACTTTAAAAAGTTCATGAAGTGATAGAATAGCCAAAATAAAGAAAGTTTTTTCTAAGAGATGATAAATTTATAAGGTAAAATTTGAAATAATCACTCAAATATGGTCCGTCCCGAAAGGGATAAGATAGATTTTACCAACTTTTTTTTTTCAAAAATAACCCCTCATTTTCTGTAGGCATCCCTAAAATAGTTTTTCCAAGTATTCCTCTACGACGACAAGGGTTTTCAGACCTTTTCGCCTCGCAGAGTGCTTCAGAGCACCTAAGTAAGCTTCGTGGATCTGAAAAACTGCCAGAAATGTATTGAGAAAATGTCTTGGTATTCCTCTAGGGATTTCTTTAGGGTTTATTTTGAGTTTTTATGTTATCCGATGAATACATACAATCAAATGTAAAATTTTGAAAAGTTCATGAATTTTATGCTTTTTCTTATCGTTGCAACGACTCCTCCGAAATTAACAGATTTCTTCGAATATTTCGTCATGAATTTCTTCAGAAATCACGGTCAGAATTTCTTTTTAGTAATTGTTTCAGCGATACTGTCAATGTTCATTTCAGATATCAATTCAAAATTATTTCAAGAATTTCATCTCAATTTCCTATATTTTTGATTCGTGGAAAATCGTCAAGATATTTCTTTAGACATTACTCCTTATATTTATTTCTGGTACCCTGCCATAAATGTACCAGAATTCTATCGTGGATTCTTTCTTCGATATTTTAACATGAATTTAGGATTTTCTCAAATGTTTTTTTGAATATATTGAAGAGTTTTTTTAGAAAATTATCTAATATATTTTTTTTCAGATTATCCCTCTGTCGTTCTTTTAAGATTATCAAAGAATTAAAATAAAAAAAAAAAATGTTTCTTGGATCATAATAATTTTAACAAAGTTAATATAAGAGCTTTTCGGTGAATTTTTTGAGAAACTTCAGCTATAATATAGTGTTTGGCTGTTCTTAGCATCCTTTGAAAATGATTTAACAGAATTCTGCTAAATTTTATCCAAAGACTTCTACGATTCTCAAGACGTCTATCCAGAAGATTTTGTTTTAAAACACTTCATAAGTTCTTTCACGAAAATCTTCAAAGATTTGTTCAGGATATCTACTAAGAATATCCCTTTGAAGAAATTTATAGAATGCAGGGGTTATATCTTGAAATTTCCTCTGGATTCTGCTTGCACAGACAATTTGAAATTTTTAAATTGAAGCCCGAAGAAAACATTTGAAGTCCTGGGAATTTTTTTGAACTATTTTCTAATGTACCCTTGGAAACATTTCTTTACCAATGTTTGGAGGAGTTCTGAAATCGATCTTGTGACCTCCCCCAAGATCGATTCCTGGACACCAATGTGAGATGTTTTAGATACATTTAGAAAACACTTTATGTACCTTTATTTCAATTCTTGAAACTATTGAGTATTTGGAAATATCAGTAATCCAATATTAATCCCAATATGAATATATATGAAGATTTTTCTAGGAAATCGGGGAGAATTTATGGACGTAATTTTTAGATAAATCCTAATTGAAATTCAAAGAACCAGCTATTTCTTATTTCTGGACATATTCTTACAGGAAACGTCATAAGCTATGTTTTATGTAATACCTAATGTAAAACCTAGAATAACCTGAGAAGAAAATTCTTGAAAAAACATACAGAGGAAATGGCTTAACTTTTTCCAATAATCTGAAAAATTTTGCAAACTTCCTTGAAAAATCCCAGTCTACATTCCTGGAAATATTTTGAAACTACTACAGATTTTTCTCATTTTTTTCGCTTTTCAAAATTATACTTTGATGAAAATCTGTTGTGAAAAAAGGTAACAATTCGTTGCAACCGTTTAAAAGTGATGAGCTTTTATGTTTTTGGTATCACTTCAGTCGTAGCATAATCTTGAAAACTTGAAAAAATATCATATTTCAATATTGAGATTTCTGGGAGACAGCTGTATTATTGTTTTCAGATAAGTTCTTTAATACCTGATAGCATATAGTTCACGTAATATTTTTCTGATAAATTGACTAAAAACAAAAAAAATCAAATATCAAAAAGCGAAAAAGCTTTCTGGATTTGAATATTTTTGTGTTTTAAAAAAATAAGTTGCCGATAGAGGAATTTGAGGCATAATCATGAAAAGTAGTATCAATTTCTCAAAAAAAAAATATTGCTTTCAAAAACGCACATACGATTCGCTCTCGGTCAACTAACAATTTCCAGAATTAGCCGTATGTGCCTTCCCCAAGGTGATGACGTAGCCCGTTGCTTTATAATTCTTATGTTCCAGATATTGATAACATTTTGGAAGAATCATACTTAAACAACTTACATATAGTGCTGTTGTCTGTGTAAAAAACCCTCTAGCGGAAATCTTTCAAAGACCTCCACAAAATTTTCTAGATAGATTTCAGACACAATTTCCTAGATTTCAGGGGCCCGTGGCATTCACCCCATTGGCACCCTCCCCCCAAATCCAGGCTTGTATGGGTGTAGTTTCCGATCAAGTTCGAGAGATAACATATGAAGAAATTTTCTGAAAATTAAAATTGTTGAAAAATTCCCGAACGTTATACTTATACTTGATTGAATCACTACAAATTTTCAAGTGTATTCTTTGCTAGAAACAATTCATGAATACTTCATTTGCGCTTTGAAAAAAAAAAGGATTCCGTAGATGAATCCTTGAAGGTGCCTCAAAAGAAAATTTTTGTGAAATTTTCATAGAAGCTTCAGTTCTCGGATGGAATCAAGAATCAACTTCTGGATAAATATTGAGAGGCTAAAAAACATATTGAGATATTACTGAGGGCTCGAATAGTTTCTGACTGAATTCATTTTAAGATTACTCAACAGATGTTTACCAAAATCCTTTTGAGTACCATATGATTTTTTTTGCCAGATTCCAAGCAAAATCTATTGCGGACTGTTGATAAATCTTTCAAATTATGTTTGATAAGATCTTAGGCAGAAGTCTGATTTCCAAGTTCCAAGACTTCGAAAAGTGGATTAAGACACATTTTCATATAAACATGAATTCTTGTGACCATATTTTAAAAATTAAACCATAATACTAATCAGTTGATTTTGACCTTTTCTTCCTTCGGCAACGGGGAGGGCAACAGACTTTTCCAAGGTATCCCCTGGCTACATCCATGTATCCTCCCGCAGAAGCAGATGAATGATGATGATTTTCTTATTTTCGTCGTCGTCCTTTTTCTCGTTCCGGGTGCAATCTCGTCACTCTTCGTCGCCCTTGCCGACATTTTCCCGTCCCGATTCGAAGCATTCAATCAAAATCGCTCAGACTTGCCCAGCTTCTGTCGAGTGCGAGCGAAGCCGGCTTGAATGCAGGAAAATGCCAAACGAAAAGACCAATCACCAATCACGGCAAAATGTGTCTGAACCGGCTGCTACTGCCCTGGCGGACGACGGCTACAATGAAATAGCGTTCTTGTCTGTGAAAGACGTAAGTGACAAGGTGTACTTCCGTTTCCTCCCTGCGCGCTCAGATCTATCCACAATAAGGATAGAGGATACCTACTGGCCGGAATGGAAAAGTTCCGAGAATATCGAAGCGGCAACTGTCTCCTCGTTGATGGAGTGCCATAAATCAAGCATTACTGACCTACATTTATTTATATAACGTCCGTTGTTCGGAAGAGTCGTACATTAGTTTCATTAGATTCAGGGTGATAGTAGAGTAAATGGAGGGCTCTATGGTAAATTGGAGTCAAAAGGATCATGTGTTAGGAATGTTAGAAACTATTTGTGCACAAGTTCTTCCTCCGTGTGAGACGTCTGTAGGTGCCAAAAGTTTGGATATTTTGTCTTAATACTTGCAAAAAAGGTAGATTTTATGCTAATGCTTCCAAACCTCAACTAATAATATTCCCAAATAAACCAAAAGCTCATAATTTGAAACCTTCAAGTAGACATGTTGTAAAGAGTTCCGATAAATTGGTCAGTTGAGGACCCATGCTAGATTTAAAATCAACTCACAAAAATTACATTGTTGGCATTCAAGCCAAAAGTTAAATGTCTCTATCTCCTTATTAATAGGAAATCAAAACTTTGTCTTAAGAACAAGCTTTTGATCTTCATACAAATTTTCAAGCCAGTCAATATGGACTTGCTTTTGTTATACCAGGAAGAAAGTTCTGCAGAGGATTCAACTGAACTGCTACGGCAAATGAAATGTAATATGTTGTTAACAAAATGTTAATAAAATCTTAAATTTGTTTTACCAAATTAGGGTGATAGTGTTGTCTAACGCAGAACACCTTGATATAAGAGATGAATGTAATGTTTGGAATAATACTAATAAAGAAAAAAAAATACATTTTTACCACTCTTACCTATGTGACACTTTTTTGCCGGCCTGCAAAAAATTAAAATTTTATCACCCAGAAATGGGCAGTTAACCTTAATTTTACTAACAATTTAATCATAATACTCAAATTCATGAAATTTATAACCATTTTTTAACATTTCAGGATAAACGTTTCCGAAAAATTTAAATTTGTCTATCTCAGTAACAAGCAATCAGTTCGAATTTTTTAAAGTTGTATTTTGTGTAAACATATAGATGTATTATAAAAGGTACACTGACATTTATTTTTCATTGAACACAATGCGAGATCATCTTTCCAATATTTTGCTGTTCGGATAATTTGCAAACACCCTGTACAGCATGAAACAAAATGTACAATTGAACTCAGAAAAAGCGTATTATGCGAGAAAACTCATCAATCTGGCGAATTTATCCACCGTGTTTAGCGGGTTTGATGTAATTTGTATGATAAACGAGTTATAACGTGAACTATTATGTGACTTCTAGTTGTCTGGAATGCACATACAATCGAGCTAGGAGAAATATCAAGATACAGAATATCGCGTTGAGGGGGCGGACCTGGTGTAATGGTTAGAACATACTTTTCTCGCGTCGAGGACCTGAGATCGAATCCCATCCCCGAGATAGTCACTTATGACAAAAATGTTTTAGAGACATAGGGAAATGAAGCCGTTGCTCCCAAAATGAAGTAGTCCATCTCGTTAATAAAGATAGAAAAAAAAATATAGCACAAGGGAGAGTTGACTGTTTTACGAAAAATACTATTTTTGGACATGTTTGGCTGTAACTCAATATTTAAAGCGATGACATATAGTGTTTTCGACATAAAATTCATGTGCTTGGCTTGAACATGTTTGAATGACAAAAATAAAATTGTATCCTATACGTCACGCAGACAAATTATAGATATCGTAAAATATAGTAATCCATGTATTAAATAAAAACTCTCTACTTTTTTGACTGTCGATTAAATTAAAAACACCTAAACAACAAATGCCATGGGTCTATCGCCAGTTTTCACGCGAATCCTCATACTATCCCCAACTTATGAGGGTGTCGGTTAGGGCGATTCAAATTTTAAAAATGTTTGAAAATTCAATCTCCCATATGCTACTTAGCATCCTTATCATAAAAATATTGTTCTGTGAAATTTTCAGCTTTCTAGGTGGTGATTCAAAGGACAATTTAGGTTTATATGGAAATTTCTATGTAGAAATTTTGAAAAATGTTTTAAACACGCTAGTACTGTTATGTAAGTAGAAACTTATCATCCCATATTGAAAACTCATTCTTCAAGCCTTAATATCACTTCTGCTTTCCGTCGCACACTGGGGCAGAATCGAAAAAACGCGGAAACAACCTGTAGTTCTTCGGAATGAAGAGATAGACGATGTCTTCTGCGAAAATGATCCTTTCGACAAGACCGATGTTTTGAGATGAAGTCATAGTTTTTAGTGTTATTCGCATAAATGACTCATATGCCATTTCGGTCAAATGGCAGTTTAGGTGTATGGTCAGTGCCGGATTTGCCCTTCGGGGGGCCAGGGTCAGATCTCATAAAGGGGGCCCTTTTATACAAAATTCTGTACGTTTTGGAATTCCTCAAACCAACGTATTGAATTTGAGTTTTGAACGAGATGGTCGGTCCAAAAATATAAGAAGCCCAAATGAAAAGTGGGTTGTGAGTTATATTCATTGTCAGCTAAATTCAACTGTTTTCAAGTTTTCCCATAGAATTTTTAGATGATTTTTCCGTTCAATATTTCAATTCGTAGAAGACTGGCTTGTTTTTCGGCTTCTATATAATTTGCATTGAGTGAAAAATTTCTAAACATCTATAAAGCCGTTATAGTCCAAAGCTCTTTTTGATTCAATTTACTACAAGTTTCCAATTTGTCTCCGTTACCAACGCCATTAAACGAAAATCGAGCTACCACGATATACCTCTCGGATGAGCAGCAGAGAACCCTGATCCCAATCCCTACCATGTTCTTCCTTCAAAAATTGTGACCACTAACCTCGAGTTGCCACGAGTACCGTGGCTTCATCGCATATTAATTTTATACTGCAAAAGTCATAGAATTGTATACACTAAAAATTAATTTCGGCTCCGTAAAGCGTTAAACGCGAATGAGCCTTAAATAAACGAAATAGCAAAAAAAAAGTTTATCTCCGTTTGAAAAAAAAAAAGATATTTACGGTACTGGCAAGAATAAATTGTGTACTTTAGGCTTATTTTCATACAAAATGGTCAAGTTTAGAGACCTCTGCTTTTAGCAAACCGATTGAGCTGAAATTTGAATCGCATGTTGGAAATAAATTCAAATTAGAACTGTGAATAAATCATCAAATTATATGTAAAAGCGTCTAAGTTTTTAAATTTTTGAACATTTTGCCAAAAAAATCCATATTTTGATACTCAGATATTTTGGAAACAATCAATTCTACCAAGTTTTGCATTTCATCTAAAAAATTGCAAAAACATGCCTACTTCTAAACATCAAATCAAATCAAAAACATTCCAATGTAAATTTTCTGGCATTTTTGTCAAAATAGTATTCATTTAATATCTTCCAAACTCTTGAATAGAATTGATCATTTACCCATGAATCAAATTTCAAGTTATTTATGAGATGTAATTCAAATTTTAGGTCAGTCGATTCGTTAGAAGCTGTTATACAGTTCCCTAAACTTTAACATTTTGTATGAACATCGTATGTATATTCTATGAATTATATTCAAAGCTAAGCCATTACTGAAGCAAAGCTAAGCTTATACTGATTTCAAAGAAAACTTCATCAATTATGGCATACAAAATAGAATAGATATTTAAAAACACTGACTACTGCGTCACAAAAGAATTTCTCTTACACTTCAAGTATTTTTTTAGGATCATGCAAAAACGTTGAGCGTGTTTTAAATTCTTATATTTTTAAAACTAATTAGAGAAAAATTTTGAAGATTTTGGCTTGACATTCATATTTTTTAATAGTATATTTATTAATCAAATCATTCTGTGAGATTCAGATATTAGGCGAAGAAAAACAATTTATTTTAATATTGGAAAGTTGGTTGAAACGTTTTTGTTATATGTTCAAAGAGAAAATATTGAAAGGTATTTTAAAATGTTTTTGTTCTTAATTTTTTGTTCCTCGGGGGGCCCCCTTAATCGGGGGGCCCGGGGCATTTGCCCCCTCGGCACCCCCCCAAATCTGGGTCTGTGTATGGTTTCTTCGGCAAAGTTGATCGTTATTTTATGCTGGTAAAAATAATATTTTGTTTGATTTTTCAAGTAAAATTTTCAAAAAACAGGGATATTGCGTATAGGCCATTCTTGCGATCGGGCAAGTTCGGGCAGGTGTTTTCATCGCCATCCGCTTACGAAAGGTCAGAACATTCGTGACTAATTTTTTCAAGGATATGATATTAAATATATTTTTTCTATGTGATCTGGAAGTATCCTATGTTTATAAAGAGGTTAAAAATTATTTTACTTGACAATGTAACAGTTTTCCTATAAAAACAAAAGTTCAACATAATTATGGGAATTCTTGCGGTGTACTGATAGCTAAATATACTTATCTATTCGCTTTTTACATTGCTTGTATATTTGCTATTCGCAAAAACGGCCAGACTCATTATTTCAAAACCATTACGGTCGAATGTAAATTTAGGTACCGTAATCCGGGGTAACATTGATCATTTTTCTGAATATTTCTTGAATATTTCGTTTGAAAATGCAAATTTTGCAAATTTTATATTTTTAAAACAAGTACTGCCACCCATAGCTCGTGACTATATATAGTATTTTGTTTTTTTGAAAGATTTAAGGATGTTTAAGAAAATAATTTAAGCGATTTTTTGATTTAGCTGATATGGGGTAACATTGATCACCTTTGTAAACAACGTTCGGTAATATTGAAAACTTCGTTACTTACTTAAATCATGGCTCCCGAAGCCGAATATGAAGTTCAAACGCTTACAAGTCATTAACTTTTTGAGTTATTTTAAAAATAAAAACACTTCGAACCACGGAATACGCCTAAAAGTAGGCAATTTCACAAGGGAATTATATGTTCTTAATAAAAATTCGTTAATGTTGCCTAATTGAGCATACTTAAGAAAGTTTTGACGACGGAATCGTTTTTGGCGATGTCATTTTTAGTAAGAACCGCATTTTCCTAGCTCATATCGTTTGCAGAACATATGTGAGACATGATTTTTCATTAGTGTTATCCTAACCCATTGAAATCGTTGTTTCGAAAAGTTAACAAATTTACGCGTAAGGTAAACGCAATTTTCGCAAAAGTGTTCACTTTCATTAGCTCATGAATATAATAAAAAGAAGCACCATTCATGATTTGGAAATGTTCCATCAATAATTGATGATACGAACTTTTTACGAGAGGAGTCATTCCGATCAATGTTACCCCGCTGATCAATGATACCCCGGATTACGGTATATGATTTCTTCGGAAAAGTCGATCGTTATTTTTAGCTTCAAACAATTGCTGTAGATGTCAAATTTTCAAAGCCAACAATTTTTTTGAAAAACTTGCAAGCCTTTGATAAATTGTGCAAAAAAACCATTATAAGTTTATATATATCGCCTCTGATTATGTCATTCATTGGCATAATGCAGAGCTGGTAAGAATTTAATGCTTCAGCATGACAAAAATGGGGCCCAGATAGCGTAGCGGTAAACGCGCAGCTTTTCAGCATGACCATGCTAAGGGTCGTGGTTCAAATCCCACTGGTCGAGGACCTTTTCGTAATGAAAATTTCTCGATTCCCAGGGCATAGAGTATCATCGTACCTGACACACGATATACACATGTAAAAATAGTCAATCGGCAAAGAAAGCTCTCAGTTAATAACTGTGGAAGTGCTCATAAGAACACTAATCTGAGAAGCAGGCTTTGTCCCAGTTGGGACGTAACGTCAGAAAGAAGAAGAAGCATGACAAAAAAAATGTAATAAAAAAATAAATAAAAAAAACAGCGATATTGCCTATAGGTTATTCTTGCAGCAATTAAGGCTCAAGAATCCATCATTGAATCATCAGCAATCATAAAAAATTAAAACCAGTTTTTTCGTTCAAATTTTATTCGATCCTTATGAAAATCTATCATCGTATTTCAGATAGCAAGTGGAATGCAATGATAGATTTTTTTGAGCATTGCTTCGATTTTGAGCAAAAAAACTGGTTTTGAAAATTTGTAAAATGACGATGGTTATTTTCCTTTTAAACAATTTTTTTGTTTTACCATCAAGTTCTTACCAGCTCCTCACTATGCCTTATGGCAATGAATGACATAAACAGGTCGTTTAATGGTATTTAAACTGGAAAAAGTACAAAACTTATGTATATAACAGTTTTTAGCACATTTTATCTATAAAAATAGTAGGCTTTGGCAATTTGACATCTTCAGCTATTAAATTCAGCTTTACCGAAGAAATCATATATCTAGATTTCAATTCGGCCGAAATGGTGTGATATAATGAGTCTGGCGCTTAGGACTTTTTTGCGAGTAGCAAATATACAAGCAATGTAAAAAGCAAATAGCTAAGTACATTAAGCTACCAGTAAACCGCAAGATTGCTCATAATTATGCTGAACTTGTGTTTTTATTGGAAAACTTTTACATTGTCATATAAAATAATTTTTAAGCTTTTTATAAACTTAGCATACCACATAGAAAAAATTTATTAAATATCATATCCTTGAAAAAATAAGACATGAATTCTCTGACCTTCCGTAAGTGGATAGCGAAACACCTGCCCGAACTTGCCCGATCGCAAGAATGACCTATATGGAATATCCCTGTTGTTTTTTCAAATTTTATTAAAAATATCAAACAAAATATTATTTTTACCATCAAATATTTACCAGACCTGCTTTATGTTAATTATTGAGAAAATCGTAGGTGATATATAGTATTTAAATTGAATAATTACAAGCAAAACTCAAAAAATTCGGTTTTAGCACATTTTTATGAAAAATGCCTATATTTCAAAAATAGTAGGCCTTGGGTATTTGACGTTTTCAACAATTATTTTCAGCATAAAATAACAATCAACTTTGCCGAAGAAACCATACACCTAAACTGCCATTTGACCGAAATGGCATATGAGACATTTATGCGAATAACACTAAAAATATGACTTAATCTCAAAACATCGACCTTTTTGGAAGGATCATTTTCGCAAAAGACATCAAACGTCTTTTTCTTCATTCCGAAGAACTACAGGTTGTTTCCGCGTTTTTTCGATTCTGCCGCAGTGTGCGTCGGATTGAATTTCTCTCTTCGGCAAATTTATTTATTACGGTTTGAAAGGTTTGAAAAATGTTAAAAATCTTGTAAAAGAGTTACAATTTTTTTAACATAAAGTACACAAATGAATTTGTATGAAAAAACTCGTTTAAAACCATTTCTTCTCATAACTTTTTACATAAATCTTTAACATTTTCCATGTCTTCTACAAAGATGTTAAACATCTTAAAACGCGTGTTTTTGCTGAACGTCGCACCTCTCTATCTCTTAAAGTAAAAGAATTATCAGTCGATTTCGTTTTAATAAGGCTTATTTGTTTGACAGTAAAAACCCATGCAAAGACGCTTATAGACAAAAGTTTTTATCAAATGCCGGAAGGGGAGATATGGTACTTTCATGATTTGTAAGAGTTGTCTACTAGAGTGGTTAAAAAAATCGCTTTTGCTCCACACCAATCATCCGATTCCGAATCGAATTCTGAGTGTCCTCTCAAAATTTGAGCTCATTTGGATGAAACCTGAGACTGCACAAGCCCTTTAAAATTTATATGGGAATTACTATGGGAAAAGCAAGCAATTCATTCAACCGGTCATAGCATTTGTTCATGTGCTCTTCGGGTTTGGAGCTACGTTGGGACTGTGAGATACAATAATCAGCTACAACTTTGCCGAAGACCGTTTTCAAATCGGACGCCTCATTAATTAGCTATTGATTTTTGTATGAGTTGTAAAACTTTGGCAATAATAATTGGGCTATTCTGCAGGCATCACTGTTTATATGCAGTACAACATAGTAGCCATAATTTGTGCGTGCTATCTTTCACGCCAGACGCAGCAATGTTGCCTGTTGAGAAGATAAATGAGCACTGTTGAAGAATTTGTGACTGGATATAAATCAATAACTAATTACTGAGACGTCCGATTTGAAAACGGTCTTCGGCAAAGTTGTAGCCGATTATTGTATCTCACAGTTCCAACGTAGCTCCAAACCCCAAGAGCACATGAACAAACGCTATGACCGGTTGAATGAATTGCTTGCTTTTCCCATAGTAATTCCCATATAAACTTTAAAGGGCTTGTGGAGTCTCAGGTTTCATCCAAATGAGCTCAAATTTTGAGAGGACACTCAGAATTCGATTCGGAATCGAATGAGTGGTGTGGAGCAAAAACAATTTTTTGAACCACTCTATTGTCTACCCTTTGAAAAAAGAGTAAGTCATGAATAACTTTGTTACTCCAAAAGATAGGGTGATGATATGTTCAGCAAAAACACGGGTTTTTCCATGACAAACAACTTTGTAGAAAACACAAAAAATGTTAAAAATCTTGGAAACATGTTATGATAAAAAGTATGATTTTTAGGGGCCATTCACATACAACGGCATATATCTCAAAAAGTATAAGAGATAGAAAAATCGTGTCTTCGACAAAGTTGTTTCAAATTGCCAATTCTACAACTTTGCCGAAGACACCATATGGCTTTCTAAATGTTTTGAAAAAATAGTTTTTTCTATCCCACTGCTAGGTGGATTGATCACAAAACTTTTTGCGTCAAAAGTTGCGCTTTGATATACCAAGAAACTTTTCCGAACAAACTATATCGCTAAAATCAACGGTTTGGGCGCTATTCAAAAAGCGCATGGAATCGAGAAAATAAAACACAGTGCAGTGTAGCACTAACCCTCAAGAGCACATGGACAAACACTATGACCAATCGAATGAAATTTTTGTTTTTCCCATAGTTATTCCCATACAAAGTTTGATGGGCTTGTGCAATCTCAGTTTTCACCCAAAAGAGCTCAAATTTTGGGAGGACAATCAGAACTTGAATTTAAATCGAATAAGCGGTGTGGAGCAAAATCAATTTCTAAACCACTTTACTGCCGTTAATCGCAAGTCAGTCCCATCTGTAAAAAGTATGCATTGAGAAAATGTGCTGACAAGTTTGCAAACTCGTTTTCCATACGAATATTCAAACAATTTCTGGAGGATTAAGTATGTTTGAATCTGAATGAAACTTTCCCAATTTACTTTTCACTTCGATAAATCTCCGAGAAAAATATTGAGATGACCAAAATAAGGTTCATGTTAGTGTTACTGTGCGGAAACCAGTAGTGGAACTGACATGCGGTTACTTTTCAAGATGGGAGAAGAAGTTTATGTTGACATCAGCTGGAATAAAAATCTGAGGGGGTTGTGTACAAGACACGACCGCATGACGTTAACTACGCCAAGTGATTTTCTGCATTTGAATTTTAGTCGATTGTCATAGTTGCAGCCTTCCTTTAGTTCAGAAACTAATATAATATCGTGACGGTTGCAACATTTTGGATTTTCAATTGACACCCAGTATATTACCGTAAGACGTAGTTAACGTCAAAAGAAGAATGAGCGAAGAAGCAGAAATCGGTCTGCTTTTATAGTGCACTTGCCAACCCACGTGTTTGGTTGCGTAAGAAAGGGGTCAACAATTTCCCAATTTTCGACAGTCTATCGTCAAAAATCAAAAGTTTTCTTCATTCGAGTAAAATGTTGTATACATTTCCGACCGATTAGTAGGAAAATATTGAAAACCTACCGATAAATGGCTGAGTTATTAGTACCGTAAAACGGGGTAACTTTGATAATGCGGGTAACTTTGATAGGAAACCACACATACAAAACGAAATAAGATAATTTCTGTAAATCAGTTAAGTAAAATGAATGCAAAAGTAAAGAATATTAGTATGACACTTCATGTCAGAGCTATTTTCATTTGAATTGAGAACATTTGAGACTTAATATACATATGTTGAAAATTGATGCAACTTTAGCAATTTCGAAACGTTTATGAACAACCTGTTCTACAATCACTGTTGATGTAGTTTTAAATAGATCGTTTCAAATGCCTAGCTATCATAGAACTTGAATATGGTCTCAAATCTCTTAGCTAGATCCATTTTTACAAACTGGGACCATTTTTGTAATCTTAGTCAGAAATTTACATATAACCATAAACACCTAGAGCGATGAAATGCCCTATAAATGTTCGTAATTCATTCAATCTTGTTTGATTTATGCTCCACTATCAAAGTTACCCCAAAACAGAAAACCGACTTTCGATTATATGAAAAATTATAAATCCATTCAAAATAAATATTTCGGAAATCTATCAACTGCAATCAATAGCTAGGATGCCAGTACTTATTTTAAAAATAAAAATCCTTTCATGCCTGTGATCGATTATTCTAATCGCAAAACTCTACAGTTAATATTCCATTCAACTCCTAAGAGAATACGAAATAATCTAATTTAGAAGTCTTTCCTGAAGGATAAATGTACAAATTGCCGAAAGCAACACTTTCCAGACTCTTCAAGGTACACTTCTCATTAACACAAACTGCCTCAGGGTTTTGAACCACAAAACTGCACGTTGCTCTTTCACTCTATTCCAATCTATTCTACACCACCCACTTCCCATCTCTCATACACGGTACAACACACCTCAATGACTCTCAAAGCTGGGTACAAATTTAGCAACCACATGTAGCCTTCTCCCAACAGTTTCCAGCGACCATCGACCGTTAGGAAAGTGAGTCTGGCACATGACTTCCACAATTGTACCGTAGAGTCAGGTGACCATTGATCATTGTATCATGCGATCTCATTTCACGCAATTGGAGTATGTCAATGCTTATGTACACTTCCGTGCAAAAGTTTCGGTCCACCCCCTCAAAAACATGCAGAGGTGTTTTGTCCTTATCTCTGTGATAACATGTCTAATTGAAACTCTCTGTGCGTGGCGCATCCGATAGGCAATGATATAATAATTTGAAATTTTGGTCGATCCAATACTGAGTTTTTGAAAAATGTTCTTTTTCTTTTTCTTGTCATAGCGTCCTTACCGGGACAGAGCCTGCTTCTCAGCATAGTGTTCTTATGAGCACTTCCACAGTTATTAACTGAGAGCTTTCTTTGCCAGATTTGCCATTTTCACATTCGTATATCGTGTGGCAGGTACGATGGTACTCTATGCCCAAAAAAGTCAAGGAAATTTCCATTACGAAAAGATCCTGGACCATTCGGGATTCGAACCCAGACACCTTCAGCATGGCTTTGCTTAGTAGCCGCGGACTCTAACCACTCGGCTAAGGAAGGCACCTGAAAAATAATTCTATTTCAATTAAAGATTTACAACAAAACAAACAAAATTCAAGAAATGTATGTCAAAATATCTACGAAGTAAGAATAACTAATTTCTTTTGAATGCGCCATAGAAAGTTTAAATTGGACGTGTAATCACAGAGATATGGACAAAACACTTGAGGGGTACAACTTAAGATTTGTGTAGATTGATGAATATATCTGAATCCTGTACATACATATGTAGGTGAAGTTGTTCGTTGTACTTATACAGCAATATTTAGTTTAATAATAAATAATATAAAATCTGTACATGAAAAATAACTAAAAGTGACCAATGTCACCCAAAATAACTGTCCGCTTGATACACTCCAATTGGACAAACACTTGCCGGGTTCTCTGTGTATCGTTTGCTGTTGCGAGCTGTGTATTACATTGACTCATGAGATGTCTTCCTGGGGAGGAAATTCCACCCAGCAATGCATAGCGAGTAACAGACTGCGCTTACGACAATTTCTGATCTGTCCCTGCTAGGAACCCCCTCTCGTGCGCCCATCCCTGGACCGGAATATGATGTAAATGTGCAGTGCTACATATTTATGCACATTTATATGCACCACTTTGCCTTTGCTTTCTCCGGTACTGGTGGTCTAGGTCTGGAGGATCTGGACCAGTGGAGTAAATATTTGCTCGTCTCTTATGTGTTATTTGCCCATAAATGTTTGCTTTAATTATCTCCTGCTATCCTTCGTAGGATGCATTCAGCGTCAACCGATACGGGTGTGGTGGCTTTTGTGAAAAGTGATTTAGTGTAGAGCTGTCCTGGAAGTGTGTTAAGGGTGCTTCCGGGATATTTGGCACAGTTGGGAACCGGGACGTTGAATGTGGAGCCATTGCACCCACTGACTATGATGCATATGTGGCATTTGAAATTTGAGTTTGTGTCAGCAATTTACTAGTTCTATGATGTTCATGATGGAGTAGCGAGGAGGAGGATTTTCTTTTCTTTTCGTTAATACTGTTTTCGCGAATGTTTTTTTTAATATATAGGATAACGCAATGGTTGACGAAAGTTTAAATTATT
Organism: Aedes aegypti; assembly: GCF_002204515.2. NCBI lineage: Eukaryota > Metazoa > Arthropoda > Insecta > Diptera > Culicidae > Aedes > Aedes aegypti. The sequence continues at coordinate 150,308,238 of NC_035108.1, forward strand.
AAATTACGAAGAAGATGTTGAAAATGTTAGTCTAATTAAACTGCGGAACACGTTTTTGTTTCAAGCACCAAGATACCGCTATTAAGTCAATTAAGGGTTGCTGAATCCAGTGCCATTTTTTTTAAATATCATAATACGTCTAGTTTTTGAGATATTGGCTATTGAAAATGCTAAAATTGACTATATAGCCAACTTGCATGCAAATTTGGCAGCTGTAATGCAATTTATTTACATAACCTTCACCCAGCCAACATACTTTTGCATGCTGAAAAACACATCAAAACCTGCAGAACTTTATTGTTTCTTGATGGATTTTGCTGAAATTAGATTGGCAAGAAAAAGGTAATTGTAAAACAACATGAGAATTCTTGTCACACGTTAGTAACCATGGGGTAGGTCCATCAGTGGGCCTTTTTCTTTTTTCTAACTTCGCTTGGCGAAGCAAGTACCATTCTTTTATTCGATAGGATCGAGCATCGGCAATTTCTACGGACCAGCGCACCAGAAAACTACTCGACACGATAGTTTGGGATAGAATTGGGAAATTCGTCAGACGCGTGCCCTGGCCCAGCCGGGCTATTGTTCCATTGTTCGGCTGGTATTCCTGATCAAATCCGGTCCAGCCACTTTGCTATTGTCCCTCGCCAAATCCGCCACGTTGACTTCTGGCCTTATCAGTCGGCCGGCCTTATTAACGCCATTTTTTAGTTGCCCGATCATGGGAGGATAATCTGCCGAAGGGATTCAGGAGTGCCCCGGGCCCCTCCTTTACCTACGACTACTCGTCTCTTGGGTTGCCACATTCATATCTGTATTTTTACTTTGAATTATCTGTATTTCTGTATCCTGGAGCAAAATATCTGTATTTTAAATCTGTATACCTAAAAATTGAAATAGAAATAAGAATTTCATAACGAATTCAAAGAAAAGCAAATCAGTTGTAACTAGAACGCAAAATTGTCATATCTCTGTTTTTAAGGTTTTCAAAAATCTCTAAATTTTAAGGTTTTCAAAAATGTTTATTTCCATTTTTGCTCGAAAATCTGTATAAATCTGTATAGTTTTGGCGAAATTCTGTATACAGAATCTGTATATCTGTATTTTTTCTAAAAATCTGTAATCTGTATATACAGATTCTTGGTCACAAAATATTCAAGAAAATCTGTAAAATACAGGTAAATCTGTATATGTGGCAACCCTGCTCGTCTCGTCGGTGACTGATCAACGATCAAGTCTCGCCTGGTGCACAATAACTAATTTAGATTAGTAAATTTCACCTTCTTTCAAACATGAGCTGATCTTTTGAGTTTGTAGTTAAGCGAATCTCAATTTTAATACCGTGCTGCATCGAATTGATGGATGTTTCGAAAAACGGGTAGTGACCTGGCGTACGGTGTTTTTGGACTTAATTCCGACTTTTTTCGTAGCGTCGTAGGTAGAGTAGTGGTGAGCGTGATTGCCTCTCACCCTAGTTGGTCGGGTATCAATTTCCTTCGGAGATTTTCTGAAACATAAAATCGTTGATCACGTCTTCCTTGAAAGGGAAGTAAAGCCGGCCTATGTGTTGATGGGTTCAATATATAGGGTCGCAGCCGACGTTAAACGTCAACTGATACCGAGCGGTGCTAGTTCACCAGAAAACAAATGAGAGAAGACTTCTTTCGTCTAGAGTCCACAATTGCGACGTCTACCACATTATCCATGCATAAAACTAGCCAAAAAAAAAAATGATTTTTGGGTCAACTAGGGCCGGTGTCCGGGATTCTAAGCGTTCGGGCAATTCGAATCAACACGGCATCATGGCAATCCGATGTAAATAAACAACGATCTTGGCGTGTCTATAATTCGTTATGCTGCAAACTAAAAAGAACCGCTAAGGTTTGAAAGAATGTAGAATTCCTAAAATTGTAATTCGCCAATTGTTGGGTTCCAAAAATGCTCGCTAATTATAGAACACGTCATAAGAAATACACGTACTGTTCAACAATAGGCAAGGTTTGTAGCCGTTCAACAATAGTCGAATTACCCTACTGCATTATTACTCGTGTATCACTTTATTTTTGAGGCAATTTAAGGCAAAACATCTCTTGAGATTTTTCTTCTTCAAAACATTGGCTGTTCAATTTCTACGTCGTCATAAATAAAAAAATCAATATAATCTAGAGGCTAGACTAGACGGTTTCATATAACTGTGTTTCCAGCTACGAAAAAACCGTGGTAGTTATGCCACGGTCATGAACCGAGCTACATCATTATCACAAATAAGTGAAGACAGACGTTCAAAGAGCATTATAGAAGCGAGCTCACTCTATGATGCCAAATTTTATACTTCGCATATTACTTCTTCATGAGCAATTCGAATAAGTATTCCCAGCTTAAAGTGTGACTTGGGAAGCGCCTGTCAAACTCGGAAGAAATTCAATTCTGTTGTCTAGAATAGAAGACGACGTACATTGGATTTAACGAGTTCAAAGTTGAGAAAAATAATTTTAGGAAACGTATTCTCCAAATTATGCCAAATGGCCGTTATTCCAAATGACCATTATGCCAAATGGGGTAGAACCCCAGGAAGTGAATCACAATTGTGCTCAAGTGAAAAAGTAGATAACAATAATCTCCCTTGTTACTCGAATCCATTGATGGCCCTAGGCTCTCAAAATGCTGTTCCTTCTCGAATACGCATTACTCAAAGTATTCCACAATGGGGGGTTAATTCTAAGCCGCAGTCACTGGGTCCTCCAATGGTAAGTGTGTCAAGCTACCAAACACCTATTTTCGCCGTACCGAACACGCAAATGCAAACAGTCGTTCGGTCAAAACCTTTGCATTTTTCGATGATTGTTCCAATTCGACACTGATGGACAGTTCTCTGGCGAAACAACTGGAAGTGCAAGGTCCGATATCTCCGCTGTGCATGCAGTGGACTAACAGCGTCAAGCGTGTAGAAGAAGCATCTCAGCAAGTTCAACTGAATACTTCGGGAACACCTTCAGAGAAGCAATTTTCACTGCAAAAAGTCCATACAGTTGGTGAAATTGAATTAACGTAACAATTCGTAGATTTTGCAAAGCTGCGGATCAAGTACCCATATTTGAATGGAATACAATTTGAGAGTTTCGAGGACGCAAAACGAGGCATCTTGAAAGGTCTTGCCAATACCAGGCTGAAAACTACACCGAAGCTACGAGAAGGTCGTGAACACGAGCCAGTGGCAGCGACAACCAGACTTGGTTGGGTGATTTACGGCCGTCCTGGAAGAAGCGCCAATACTGCTTGTCCAAGCGTTCTACACACCAAACTTTCGATCAATCTTCCAGCAATTTCGTTTGCTGATACCAATCTAGCAATACACCACTTTACTGATGTACAGCACTTCTGAAATTGTTTACTGGAATTCAGCAATCTAACTTGCTGGATACTTTTCAAAATCATCAGTTTTGCTGGTTTTCAGTTATCTATATGACACATGATTGATAACCAGAAATCCATTCTAAATTTTGCTGTAAACCAGTAAACATAATTACTGAACTCGTACCAGCATTTTTTTTTATAGCTGAAATGCAGCAAATTGTTTTTTGTGTCAATAGACAAAATTAAAACAAGAAAAATTTTCTCCAACTCGTTTGACTTGCCAAATCAAATCAAAATATTTAACTTAACACCAAAATACTGTATTTGGTAAGTACTAATTATTCAATAATCCATTAAATATTGAAGAATCACTGAAATGTTCATTTTAAGGTGGCATCAATGACGGAACGACAGTTCTTGGCCTCTACATCCCTTTTCCCCTAGAAACATCATGTTTATTTTTTTTTTGTGAAAATCAATGTTTATGCCATGCAAGGTATAAGTATTTTTTATTGTTTTAAGGCAAAGCTAGCAAATACTACCTAATTTTTTCATCAACGGGAGCTGGCGACCCAAAATTGCTGGAAAACAGCAAGAAATCCCACAACAACAACCAATAATTAAGTGCTGATTAATCAGCAAATTGAAATGTACTTTGCTGGAAGATCAGTAAACCAGCTGTCACTTTGATGAGAATTTGCTTTGCTGAAAGAACCAGCAAATTTTATTTTGCTGGATCGATTGCTGAATTTACAGCACAAAAACAATCAGCAGAAAATTGCTGATTTACAGCAATACAAATTTGGTGTGTACACATTGGTACACGAAATCACGAGGACGATTTGCACGAGCTGGTAAAAAGCTCTTTTTTCACGGAAAGTTTTAGTAAAGCAAGCGAAGGAGTCAGCCGATGATCAACGAGCAAGAGAGATTCTTCAGGCAACTACGAAAAGAACCGAAAACGGAAGATTCGAAACAGGGCTTTTGTGGAAGTTTGACAACATCGAATTTCCCAATAGCAAGCCTATGGCTGAGCGGAGGTTGAAGTGTCTGGAGCATCGTTTGATGATATCTCCCAGTTTGTATAATGGCGTTCGACAGCAAATAGCGGAGTACGTATCTAAAGGATATGCACATAAGGTAACTGAACAAGAATTAGCAGAGACGGATCCGAAGCGGACATGGTATCTACCACTAGGTGTAGTGGTAAACCATAAAAAAACGATAAGGTGAGAGTCGTGTGGGATGCTGCTGCAACCGTACAAGGACTATCCTTGAACTCTGTATTTCTCAAAACCCCAGATTTGCTTACGTCGCTGCAAGCCATTTTGAGTCGCTATCGCCAGAAGGAAGTCGCAATCAGCGGTGACATAATGGAAATGTTCCATCAGGTGCATATAAATCGTCAAGATCGTTCAGCCCAGTGGTTCCTATGGAGGGATCATCCGTCCGACTCGATCCAGGTGATCGTCATGGACGTCGCTATATTCGGGGCCACCTGCTCTTCGAATTCAACACAATATGTGAAGAACTTGAATGCAGAGGAGCACGCCACCGAGTTTTGAAAGCTGCTGTAGCAATAACAGATAACCATTATGTCGACGATTATCTGGAGAGCGTCGAAGTGTTAGTGGTTGAGGAAGCAGTTCAGCTGGCTGTGGATGTTAAGGAGGAGTACGAGACGGCTGGATTCCTGATTCGTCATTGGATGTCAAACTCCTCCGAGGTACTGCAGACAATCGGAGAGCAGAACACAAAGGTGATAAATAGCTTTACCATGGACAAAGGCAGCAATATGGAATGTGTACTGGGGATAGTTTGGCGACCGCAAGATGACGTATTCGTTGTTTCGTTGACGCTGCGGGAGGACTTACGGAACTTAGTTGATGGATCCACAGTTCCGACTAAACGTCAGCTTTTGAGTCTTGTTATGAATGTGTTTGATCCGTTGGGATTAGTCACACCGATTGTGATACACGGGAAAACAATAATCCAAGAAGTGTGGAGGTCAGGCATAGGATGCGAAGAGCAGCTTCAGGCCAATATAGTTCCCAGGTGGGAACAGTATATCACACTTCTGAAACGCTTGGATAATGTGCAAATACCAAGATGTTACTTTCCGGCATATAGCATGGGAGGTTACGAGTCGACGGAACTACATGTGTTTGTAGATGAAAGTAGTACAGCGTACGCTGCAGTAGCCTACTTCCTGATTGTGGACAATGGAGTTATACGGTGCAGTCTTGACTCCGCCAAAACTAAGGCAGCACCAATGAAGCTACTCTCTGTTCCTAGACTAGAGCTTGGAGTTGCTTGCAGTGATTGGAACAGCGCTTCTGAAGGCAATCACGACAAGTCACACCTTGCAGATAAGACGCAAGGTTATGTGGAGCGACTCGTCTACGGTTCTTAACTGGATCAGGTCTGACCCACGGAAGTATAAGTTGTACGTGGCTTTCAGAGTTACGGAGATTTTGGATGAATCGGATGTGTCAGAGTGGAGGAAAGTGCCGTCAATAATTAACGTTACCGACGAGGCTACAAAATGGGGATCCGGCCCGTGTTTTGATGAAGAAAGTAGATGGTACAAAGCTCCAAAGTTCATCTACTACCCTGAATGTAGCTGGCCTAACGGAGCGATTGAATAAAAACAACTGAAGAGGGGTTGAAAGTAGTCTCTGTGCATCAACTACAACCGAATCTTTTATCGACTTTCAACATTTTTCGAAATGGGAAAGGCTAACTAATACATTGGCGTTTGCCCTGTGATTCAGCAAAAGGCAGACTACGACAGGAAACACGGAAGCAAGCTCGAACAGTAACACGAGGAAACGGGCTGAATTGGTTATATTCAAACTGGTTCAGGCGAGCAGATATCCGGAAGAATATCGAAATCTCTAGAGAAATCAACAACTCCGTCGTGAGGAACGCAAATTAGTCGTAAAGACCAGCTGCCTGTTTAAACTATCTCCATTTTTAGACCTCAATGGAGTTATGAGAATGGGATCTCGCATAGAGAATACCGAGTGTATACCGTATATACAAAACTGGTACTTGACTGGTATCACATGAAGTACGGTAAAGCCAACAACAAAACCGTGGTAAATGAGATGAGGCTGAAATTCTACGTCTCTGAACTACGAACAGCTGTTAAAAGGATCGCCAATAACTGCAATTGGTGCAAGGTGTATGAATCCAAGCCACATGTGCCAACCATGTCACCACTACCAAAGAAGCGCTGAAAGGTGGGTCGCTCTTTTAACCTGCTTGGGCACAAGAGTTGTCCATTTGGAGGTTGTCTATTCGCTTTCAACAGAATCCTGAAAGTTGGCCATACGCAGGCTCATCTCTAGACGTGGGGCACCGTAAGGAATCTACTCAGATCAAGGAACCAATTTTCAAGGAGCGAATGCTGAGTTGAAGCTGCAGATGAGAAGGGTTAACCAGGATCTGGCGGAGACTTTCACCAATGCGCACACCCAATGGATGTTTAATCCTCCGTACGCTCTGCATATGGGAGGAATTTGGGTGCGCTCAGTCAAGGCAGGTCTTTCCAGCATGTCATTGTCCCGGAATCCAGATGAGGAGACCTTGATTACTGCAGTCGTTGAAGTGGAATCAATAGTCAATTCTCGTCCTCTAACATACCTACATATCGACAATTAGGAAAACGAAGCCTTGACACCGAACCATTTTCTTCTATTAAAGTCGAACGGTGTAGGTCAGTCGGCAGCACGACCTTCGGATGAGGGCGCTGCTCTGCGATCAAATTGGAATCATATCCAAGTAATGCTAGACAGATTTTGGACCCGCTGGATCCGGGAATATTTACCCGTTAAAGCTCGTCAAACAAAGTGGTTCGGTGAAGTTAAGCCGATCAATGTCGGAGACCTAGTAATCGTAGTGAACGAAAGAATGCAGAACAGTTGGACTCGAGGAAAGGTTCTACGCGTCTACCCTGGACGAGATGGATCAGTTCGCTGTGCGGACATTCAAACTGCTACAGGAGTCATGCGGAGACCCGCAACGAAACTTGCTGTTCTGGATGTTGCCAGAGAGGAAGTATAGCTTCAGGAGACCTTAAGCAATACGAGCGGGGGCTTGTTGGTGTGTTCGGTACCCACGGTTCAGTTTCACCCGTGGCTGCTACCGATAGGGCAATGAAAGAGAGAAACGTCAGATCTGTGTAATCAGGAGATAATAGGAAAGTGTGTAATCATGATTAGAATCCTAAATTTATTATTATTCTAAAATTTTTCAATTTGTGAACTAAGCGGATTAATTGTAAGGAAGCTAAATTGATTCATACTGAATTATTTATCCTAAATATTAAAATTATAGCACAGACAAATAATACACTCCTACAAACGAGACAAATGTACATGCAGGACTATCACATGTAAGAAAACATAACATTATAAAACACATGTATTAAATAACTAATTAAAATGATTTAGCTTAAAGCTAACTCAGAAATATAAGTACGGGTTTGTTTTGAAGAGGTCCGGAAACGTCGTCCGCTCCTATAGGCTCACGATCATAGGCAACGGAATGTGGCAATTTCAATGTATTATTTCCAATAAACGATCAAGACATGTAAATTTTTTATTTCACATTGCGAATATCCTTCTTGGGCACGAATTTTTTGGCATCGGTTTATGCCGGCATCACTGCAAAAACTAGGAAAATTGCAGACTCTCAGTGATCAAAGCTTAATTCAATGGAAACAAGCCCAAACCTTAATTGTTGAACATTAGTTCTAGAAATTGGGTATGCTTAAGCTATGCGATTCCACATGATCAATAAATCCTATGTTGGAGTCTAATATTATTCGATAGAATAGGATTTTATTCACATTCTATCTGGCAACACTGCTAGAGTTAAGTTGCAGAACGTTTAATATCGTGTATTTCTTTTCATCAAGATAACAGAGTCAAGTAACATACAAATTTATACACTAAAACCTCAATTTACGAAGTCTTTTTTACGCTACCTCAATTTAAGTCACTTTTTTACGAAGTAAACTCAATTTAAGTCACTTTTTTTTACGCAGTGCGTAAATTGAGTTTTGACAATTCTGTGGGAAATCATTGACCTTCGGTTTGGGAAAACCGTTGAAAACTCATACAATATGGGTATTTTTTGGAACGGGCACGACGAGGAGATGACGAAAATAGATGTCCGACGCCATTTTGAAATCCAAGATGGCGACCTCTGGTTTGGAGAATATTGTTGACGAAAATCGATGTCTGACGCCATTTTTAAATTAAATTCACCTAAACCTCAATCAACGAAATCTGTTTTTACGCAAATTCAATAGACCTCACTTGTTTAACGAAGTAAATTCATAAACATAAGTACAGATCAGTACATTGATCCATTTGCTTATATTGAGGCGAAGTAGGCCGTCATTGAAATTTGTAGTGGGCATCGATGATTGTGGCCAAACCGTTCCACGATTGCGAATAAATGAAAATCACTAGGTTTTGCACTGACATTACTGAAAATGTATCAGCATATTTTCTATATGTAAGCTCAAGTAGTGATATTTTTATGAATCAATATTACTTAAGATGACTGAGTTTTATCACTTTGAAATTGCAATCTGGAAAATCAACAAGGCTACCAAACCGAATGACGGGCTACTTAGCCCTTAGAGTTTATATTTTATGCTATGAATAAGTATCATCAATGTACAACTACTTAAGTTTGTAGATACTCAGGTTTTATATCGTGGAGTCCTCGGAAGTACAAAAACATCGACACAACTCAATACAACACTTCGTTTGCAAATATGGACAGTAAGAGGCCTTTGCAATATTGAAGAACTATCTATTGATGATTGGTTACGCTTGTATATCCTAATGCCCATATTCGATAGAGATTTTAGAGGACCAAGGACATCCGCACAAATTCATACAATACACCGTTTACCCATCACGTTTGTAGATTCAAAGGCCTCTATTCAATGAAGTCTTTGGAGGACCTAGGAAATCGGTACAAATTATAACAATACTCATTTACTGCTACATATAGATAAGGGCCTGTGCCATATCAAAAAAGCATCTATTGATAATTGGTTACGCTTGTAGATCCTAAGACCTATATTCGATATAGAACTTGGAGGACCAAGGACATCCACACAAATTATTACAATACACGGTTTACTCATATGAATGGTTAGGGGCCTGTGGAGTATTTGAAAACTAACCTCTAATCTCTTATTACGGACGTAGATCCCAAGGCCTATATTCTATGAAGTCCTTGGAGAACCTAGGACATCCGCAAAAAATATTACAATACACCGTTTACTCACATGAATAGTTAGGGGCCTGTGGAGTAAATGAAAAGTAACCTCTAATCTCTTATTACGGTCGTAGATCCCAGGCCTATATTCAATGGAGTCCTTGGAGGACCTAGGACATCCACACAAATTATTACAATACACCGTTTACTCACATGAATGGTTAGGGGCCTGTGGAGTAAATGAAAAGTAATTTCTAATCTCTTATTACGGTCGTAGATCCCAAGGCCTATATTCAATGGAGTCCTTGGAGGACCTAGGACATCGGCACAAAATATAAAAATACTCATTTTACTACTATGAATAGATAAGGGTCTGTGCCATATCAAAAAAACATCAAAGAATCGCTAAATATGCCAGTACATTGCAGGTATATATTCCAGGAAGTTTTTGGATGAACTAGAACAAATGTTGTACTCACTTAATTACCAAAACTTGGATCTGACAATACAAACGCTTCTTAAAAATATAACAATCTTTCAGGGTCCAGTATTGTGAGACATTCTTCTACATAGAAATGATAAATTGGCAAAACCTAGTTTTACGAACTGATTCAATTTACGCACCAACTAAATTTGCGCACCCCCGATCTAGTTCCTAAATTGAGGTTACAGTGTAGTAGTAGCCAATTTACGTTAAAAAAAGGTAACTCGCCTGCTCTTTATGATTTCCTGAAAATACATGAGAAGAATTGCTGATAGAATTCCTGAATGAATTACTACAAAAATCTTTGGAAGCTTTTCCATGGACATTTATTGAAGGCATATATGCGAAAATTACAAAAAAATATAAAAAAAATTTAAGATTAAAATTAGTAGTTAGTAACTCTCGCTGAGATCGGCCCACTATTTACACTTGGTCTTTCAAATTTTCAAATTAATGCTCATTCGAAAGCTCCTGTCGAGAAAGTAAAGAAACTGCATTCGGTTGGTCAAATTGATGGGCCTCTTGGTAGTTATGATTAAAATAGTTTTGAGGACCCCTCGATTTTTGACAATTCTTGGCTCACTCAAACTGCTGTAAGTCAGAAATTTCTTCAACAGCCCTTACATAATAACAAGGTTTTGGAAAGAGAAAACATAGGAGCTTCATTTTCAAAAACAAAAATACTTGGCGGCCATATTTGATTTTCTCGGAAAAACTGAATTTTTATGGTGTTCGCAACCACCGATTTTTGCATCAATAGAAAGCTGAGAGCTAATTTTACACAAAATATGAAAAAATCAGATGTGTATGTTTTTTGATCAAAAGTTATGTGTGATTTCTTAATGCGTTGTTGGTGCAATTTGCGGTCAAGTAATGGTGCTATAGCGGTTTGCGCTCGCTGTGATGTATTTCAATTGTAAAAAATATCTCTACGATGTTACATGAGTCATCATAAACATTGATGCTAGGGGTCAACCCCAAAAATCAGGGGTCCTCAACAACTGATTCAATTATAACTACCGAGGGGTCGATCAATTTGACCAACCGAATGCATTTTCTTTACTTACTCGACAGGAGCTTTCGAATAAGCATTAATATGAACATTTTGAAAGACCAAGTGTAAATAGTGGGCCGGTCTCAGCGAGAATTGCTCAGTACATGTTCAGAGGATTTTTTTGAATACAACCAAGTAATTTTATAATAAACTTGAAGAAATTCTAAAAACTGAGAAATCCTAGGATTTTTTTAACTTTGTGGCATCTTACTACCTGCAGAAAATACAGTACATATTATATAATAATACTTCTGAAGAAGTGCTGGAATGTTTTGAAAAATTCATGGCGTACATACAGGATATTTTTTTTCCTGTGAATTTCAAAGGATTTTCTTGTTGAATCCTTAGTTGTTAATTCATAACGTTCTGATGCATTTTTTATAAATATTTTGTAATATCCACTGTAAGCTCTCCTGGTCGTCTTACTAAATATGTTTGTAAGTAGTACCAAATCTGTAGTGTATTTCTGAAGCATTTTTGAACGTTAAATAATGATTTAGCAGAACTTACAGCAGTTCAGGCATAGCATTATTTTTGCTACGAAAATAGTAGTGATGTTCTGTTAGCAGTTTTACAATTAGCATAACAAATATGTACGTCACATTAAACAATAATAGGCATTTGACACGATCTCACTTTTTTCTTGAAAATCTAAGATTGTCTCTATCTATAGATTCAAGAAGTCTAGTGATCCTCTGTTTATTTGAGAAGTATTGCCAGTATTGCTTTTTAATATGTATTTAGCCAGTGCCAGTGCCAAAGGACAGTAGTATATTTTTTTTTGAAAAATAAAATAGGGTATACTAAGAGTGCAATGCAACTTTGTTTAAAAAATCAGCTTGAATATCTTGCAGCAGTTCAAAGATATTGACCTTCAGTATTAGGAAAACTTGAATTTTCTCCCGAAATCTCACAAAAAATTGCGTATTTAAATAACAGAGTTAGAATATTAAATTAAAAAAAATGGTTTGTCTCATATATATATACTCTCCCATAAATAAATCCATTATAAAACATCCCGTATTGAAGCTACATTTGCTGTATTTTCCATTATCAAGCTCCAAGAGCGTAAGTAAAAATGCAATTATTCAAAAAGCTTTCTATTGTTCGCTCGGCAAACAATTGCAACTATCTACAGTTCGCGAAACAACGCCTTGTGCATGATAATCATCAATTAGAACACTATCTATCCATTCATGGCGACGACGACGAAGACTCCCCCACCACACTGTTATTCGGTTCATCCATTATGGCTGGATCCGGTTTTTCTTACACTTTGTTTCCTTCCCTCGTTCGCATCATTTTGCCATTCTATCGCTGTAGGGGAGAGTATGACATAACGCACCATTCGAGGATCTGGGTAATAGCTTGGTAGGAAACTAATACTTATTTACAGATACACTACAACCTCGTTTTACAATTTATTTTTCATGTAAATCCAATTTATTTAACTGTGTTTTACAAAGTTCTTGAATTGAGCTGAGACTATTCATTTGGGATATACCTATTGAAATGATACGTTTCGTGGAAATAATGTGATTTGTTTTGCTTTTTGTTTAAGTAATATGAACTAATATGTAGAAAACCCGTCGAAATTGCTGACTACTCGGTTGTAGAACCGTCGTTTAACATTTATCGAAATTCAACAGTATAAATTATGTAGTTCAGTCTGCACTATTCTCCTCTGGAAGGCCTCAACCGTCCAAGCCGCCAGCGTTGCGTTGTCTAGTCGCACTCACGAAGCAATTGATGCGGAAAACAAGAATCGAGATAAATTGCCCTCACATCCTACTTCCATTAGCCGACGCCGTCTCAACATGGCCCCCTGTAGTAGAACTCTTTGAGCGTAGTTTTCCTCCCTTTGCTCCATGAGTTCCGAAAAAAAAGACGGAATAAACTCGTAAAATGGAACCATCCTTTCGCCGCCTGGCAAAGACAGATAGAGTGCTATGGCAAAAAGATCGAAGGAGAAAACGCATTTGATACGCTTCTGCAAATGTTTGTTCCGGTATGGCTTATGTATGGTTATGGGTTGACGTTTTCCTTTCTTCCATTCCTGGAGGACCTTGAATATCTTGGATAACCGTTTGCTTCCAGAGTGAAATCAAAGCCCTTTGGCTCAACATGGCTCATTTCGTTCCTTGGCATCTGCATAGATCCGATTTTGTGACTGGGAGCTTTCCTCGAGAGTGAGGCTTTATTTAATCAAGTGGAACGAAATGAATCGGAAAGCACCAATAACGAAAGTGGGAGGAAACACGAAATCGAATATAACCGACCGACTTTTGAACTAAAGCCAAAACATCATTGACAGCTGGTGACAGTTATTGTACATTATGTTGGCGCTTGTACACAGTTCTGCTTGCTCGGGTTTAGCGTGGAGAAGCTTGTCTATGAAATTTCGATTTTCGTGCCATTACTGGTCAAAACGTAATTGGTATGGCGCAAGTAATGACGGTCATGGCATAGTCATGTAATCGTTACTGCTAACGTTTACAGGATTGGCGATCTTTGTTTCTTGTCATCAATGGAATAAGATATATGAAGTCGTCTATGAAACATATCCAGAATTTGATGAATAAAAGAGTTCTTCTACACTGTCGAATGCTTTTCTATATCTAGAAGAGCAAGACCAGTAGAATATCCATCAGATTTGTTGGAATGAATTAAATTTGTTACACTTTAAAGTTGATGGATAGTCGAACTTCCATGTCAATAACCGAAATGTTCATTGGCAAAAATTGAATTTTCGTTGATGTGAACCATCATACTGTTCGAAACGACCTTTTCAAAAAGTTTACTGATGGGAGCAATTCTCGCTGAAACCAGGCCGCCATCGGCACCCATCGTTAGAATTCCAATTTTATGTCACTGATCTCTAGCTTTCGATAAAACTTAAGGGTGGTTCTTTTTGTTTTCTCAAATTGGTGGACCCCTCGTACGCCAGCTAGCTAAACAGTTTGCAAAAAAGCCCATTTTTTGATAAATCTTGGGTATTTCTTCACGTGATATGTCTCATATTTCCCTTGGAACACATACCAAACTTAATGGCATCGTATAGAGAAAGGATATAGCTTTCATTTGAAGTTAAAAAAAATCCGGCGGACATTTTGAATTTGGCCGCCATCTTGAATTTTGTTAGAAAAATCGTTTTTCACCATTAGCGCACCGCTCGTTTTGAATTCTGAGATCACCATCAGAAAGCTGAGGAAAAATTGCGTAAGATAGGCTACAGAAACTAGGTGTGCAATGGTATTTACCCTATGAAATGAACGATTTTCTAGAACATGTTCCACGATTTTGACGTATATGGCGAGTGCAATCAATGCAAACATCATTTTTTGTACAACAAAGATACAAGTTTTCAATAGTTGGTGTATTTTTCGAGTCAGATAAAGAATAGGAGTATTATTTTGAGTGATAAAATCTGGCGGCCATCTTGGATTTTGACGCCATCTTGATTTTGACTAGTAGAATGAATTTTTCACCTTGATAGCACTCAGCATGTCGAATTTAGAGGTTACCAATAAAAACAAGGTTACGTACACTCTTTTTCTTATTATTCTTCATTTTCCTGACGTTACGTCCCTAGTGGAACCGAGCCTGATACTCAGCTTTATTAGTTATAAATACAGGTTATTAAATAAGAATTTTCTTATATAATACGATTTTTAATAACAGAATATTTCTTCGACATATCTTTGAATTCAGTTATTATGAATAAATAAATTTAATGAATAAAAACCGTCCAAAAACATTGATTGAAATAAACAATTTTTTTTTACCATATGCTTTTTTTTGTCATCAAATGAAGTTTATAAATTGTGCGTTGGGACATTAGTAAGTTTTGTGGTAATATCTGTAGTTTTAACGTAAAACATTTCCAAAAGTGCATTAATTTCGAATGGAAATCTTAAATTTTTAAGCAAAAAAAAATCCTTGATTTTCTGAATCATAAAGTATTGTTTTTACTAACACCCAACATGCATGTGAAAAATAGCGAAATTGAAAGGTGAGAAGCAGGCTTTGTTCTAATGTGGACGTAATGCCGAAACTCAGGTGAATCATTTTGAGTTTGGAAAATCTGGTGGCCATCTTGGATTTCGACGCCATCTTAGTTTTTAGCAGTAGAATGTTTTTTTACCATCTCAGCGCTCTTCATGTTTAATTAATTAAAGATCTCCGTTAAAAACAAACAGATTCTTTATTTCTTATCTTATTTTAGCTGTTCAACAGATTGTTCATTTCTATCAATGGTTTTAGACCAAATAAATGAAAGAATTAATGCTATTTTTCAACTCGCACATATGCAGAACAATCATTCAGGTGGCAAATAAGCGTTAAAAAATTCTACTTGTTAATTTATTTTTGAAGCTTAGGGGCTGGCTCTATTCCAGTAGGGACGTAACGTCAGGAAAAAGAAGAACAAGAAGAATAGTAAGTGTAACGGTGGCATTAAAATTCAACATGTTGAGTGTTATCAAGGTGAAAACTCATTCTACTACTTAAAACCAAGATGGCGTCAAAATCCAAGATGGCCGCCAGATTTTTTCACTCAAAATAATACTCCTATTCTTCATCTGACTCGAAAAATACACCAACTATTGAAAACTTGTATCTTTGTTGTACCAAAAATGATGTTTGCATTGATTGCACTCGCCATATACGTCAAAATCGTGGAACATGTTTTAGAAAATCGTTCATTTCATAGGGTAAATACCATTGCACACCTAGTTTCTGTAGCCTATCTTACGCAATTTTTCCTCAGCTTTCTGATGGTGATCTCAGAATTCAAAACGAGCGGTGCGCTAATGGTGAAAAAACGATTTTTCTAACAAAATTCAAGATGGCGGCCAAATTCAAAATGGCCGCCGGATTTTTTTTAACTTCAAATGAAAGCTATATCCTTTCTCTATACGATGCCATTAAGTTTGGTATGTGTTCCAACGGAAATATGAGACATATCACGTGAAGAAATACCCAAGATTTATCAAAAAATGGGCTTTTTTGCAAACTGTTTAGCTAGCTGGCGTACGAGGGGTCCACCAATTTGAGAAAACAAAAAGGACCACCCTTAAGTTTTATCGAAAGCTAGCGATCAGAGACATAAAATTGGAATTCTAACGATGGGTGCCGATGGCGGCCTGGTTTCAGCGAGAATTGCTCATGGAGAAAAGCGAGCTGATTGGAAGATTGCTGGAAGCTTCTGCAGGATTTTGGTCTGGTTATAAAATATTGATACAACTTAGGTATTTTTCCATTTGTCAGGAAAATACGCCAACTGAAAATATTTTTGAAATATATCAACCAAGAATGACAAGCTACTCTCTGGAAGTTTCTGGATGAGGATATACAAAATTCCATCCATAAATGATTTTTTTAAATAATACTTCTCACTTCTTCCAGTCTCTCAGGAATTTTCAAAAATGTTCTCTTGATTGAGAATGCTTTCGAAATCCTGAGAAACTTGATTTTCAATTGAACTAGTCAGTCGTCAATTAAAATTGTGCACGCTTTCAAACTGCATAGCAAGTTTTTGAGCTTTTTTACAACAATTTAGTTATAATGTGTTTTCCTCTTTCGCTTCTGAGGTTTTTTTTTTGCAAAATTTTAGATAATTTACGAAAGGGCTTAGAGACGGGGTCTAATTGAAAAAAATTATTTAAAAAAATTTCTCAATGTTTCTCAATCGAGAAAAAACGTTTTTAAATTTCTTTTTGCAGCTCCTGCAATATAATTTTCATAGCAGGATTGCGAGAGCGTTGAAGTTGTCTTCTTCCAACCTTTTTAAGACGGATTAAGCAAAATCACCTTCCCGATTCTATGTTTTTGATTCTTTTATTTATCCCATTTTTCAAACGAACATACAAGAGAACCATCCATCAAACATTGTAAACTACCTCAAGATTCATTTGCTGCTACATTTTTCATAAGCACCTGACGGTACGAAGCATGTTTTCTGTGTCAAATAATACCCTTCTCCCCGTACTTCCTGCTGAGCCTCCTCATGCAGAACGACAACAGAAGCGTTTTAATTTTCTCGGAAAAAAATTACTTCCAATAAGTTTCAACTCGCAATAGTGAAGCACACCAGCCAGCACCCAAAGCAACGGAGTGGACCGTTCCGTAGTTCTGTTTTGCAGTTCTGCCTCTCGGCTACCGGCACTTTTATTAAATTGAGAAAACTTGTAGCTATCTAGTGGGTTGCAAAATTTTTGCACCAATACGGAAGGAACCCGGTTTTCATGGAGAGCTTCTACCTAGAGAAAGAACGACTAGCTTTTAGAAAGATTTTTTTTGTAGAGTATCAAATAAATACATTACTGTGTAACTATAATTCTGAATAATATCAACACATCTATTTAAGATCTTCAAGATTTAAATGGCTTTTCAACACGTGAAGATATCTATCTCATGTTATAATTTTTTTCACATACAGGTTTATTATTTTGTTTGCAATTATGAACATGACTGTCACTTCAAACATTCGATTCAAATGACATCAAATGCCGTATTGTAACAATACAATTGAAACAACTAAATAAATTCATTTTTATTTAAAATCTTATAAATTTAAAAATGCTTCAGTTCACAACACAAGTGACGTTTGCAATTGCAGACACATGCATGTTTTTGAAAAGGGGAGTTATGTGCATGGGAAGTGTTTGGAAACAAAATTGAAAAAATGGCTGCTGTTCTTCTGCGAAATGCTCCCTTTTTTTAGAGGGAAACTTTTTCAGGAGTGCATTGCGGACATAACCTTCATCAAGAATCAGTTACCCGTGCGTGTACTTCCAATGAACTTGAGAGATTTGCATTTACAGTATGGCCCATACAAAAATGCGAAAATTGTTTGAGCGTGAATTTGGCATCCACAAGCGTTATTTTCCTTGTTTCTGTGAGTGAATGCAATTTCTGATTACTGTACAATATTATGACATAATTTTGCTAACTAGTACATTTATTGTAAAATTTTTCTTACTACCCCAAATAATATAATGAAGCAAAGAAGTTTAAGGCGAAGTAGGCTGTCATTGAAATTTGTACGCATCGTTGATGATTGTTGTCAACTCATCTCACGATTAGGAAGTAAAGAAAATCAATTGGTTTTGCTCTGTATTAGTTGAAAAAGTATCGGTATACTTTCCACATGTGAGCGCGTATAGTGATACTTTTTCAAACTAATATTTATCCTGCGGACTGAGTTATATCTATTTGTAATTGTAAGCTGCACTGTCAACATGGCTGCCAAAACAAATGACGGGCCATAAAGGTTCCGCTTAAAGTTAGGAACAGCATCTGATTGTCGTATACTCTGGTGATAAACTTTCCACCTTCAAAAATCACACTTGATTGTTGAAAATATTAGATTGTTTAGTATTAGAGAAAGGAGGAGATCTTAGAGAACGTGTTTTTCATGGTCGTAATAAAATATTTTTCAAGGGTCATAGTTTTGGGGCCATTTGTGTAATATGGGTTTGATAAGCCTTCCTTTTTTGTTGAAAAATAAATACAGAGGTTTATAGCAGTTTTTTTTTTTAGGAAAACATTGGATCCTTTGAGAACCTTCATTGAAATCTCAGCAAAAATCGCATTATCAAAAGAACTATAGTAGATATTGCTGATCCATTTTTGCGTAGTTTTCTAATGCATTTGTTCAATATTGCAAACGAAATTTTTTAATGCAGTCTATTATCATTCTGTTGACTTAAAATCAAGAAGTTTTCTAGCGAAGTTGATCTCGGAGGATTTTTTTTAATTAATTTCTTTAGCAGCTCTTTTAGTAAACAAGAAAAAAAAACGAATGTTTTTGTCTTGAATCGAAAATTTACTTCAAGATTTTTTGTGAGAGTCGCTCAAGGAAATTTAAGTTAAAACAATGAAAGAAGCTTTAAACATAAGGAAATATTCAAAGAGATCAAAAGATGATTCTGCTCCGAAGAAATGTTAACAAGATATCCTTTAGAACACTGTATCCTAACCTTGGTGATCACGGGGAAACAGTTCGATTAATCTTTTCAGCGAAATTTTTATACCCCTAGCTAGAAATCGTGGCTGTAGAAGCTGCATTGAAAATGGCAGCATGAAATAAAATAGAACAACCTTTGTTCTTAATCAATAAAACCTTTTTTGAAATGTTTGGGAGTGCTACATGGATTTTAAAGAATTTTTTTAACACTTTAGTCGTTGCGCTATTGTATTTTGTACAACAGTGGTGAAAAAATCTCGCTTATCGTAAACAGCATCAGCGTGGTGGTTCTGACGGTGGCAAACCGCGCGACGACTGAAGGGTTGCTTGTGGGATGCTTTCAAAATATTTTGTTTAAATCGATTCATAAACTGTTTCAACTGCTCATGTTTTTGTCACAGATTTTATCTCGAAACTTTAACTAAATTCGTAACGCATTTTGGCACCCCCTGAAGGCTTGCACCCTTGGCGGTCGCCAACCTGGCCAACCACACGCTACGGCACTGGGCATGTGACGAATCTCATCATCACAAAGATATTGAACTGGATGACTACATGATAAAACTTGAAAGTATGCTTCCGATTCCTCTCTATTAAGGCGAAAGTAACAGATGAAAATCATGTCCAAAGCGAAAAACAGAGTCTAAACAGATTAAGCAATACGTATAATGAATTCATGTTTCGTTTACATTTTCCATACAAAAACTACCATTAACCATGATATGAAGATTTTCGTATCCTACCTCAGCACCAATACCACTTGATCTTCCTCTCTATGTACCTGCAACCTGAACTTGTCTTCTTCTTCTGAGGCCCGAAGGCCTCCTCCACCGACCTGCGATCGATTTCACTAACATCGTTGACATCATCTGCATAGCCAAGGAAAATGTGCGACCGTGTGATGATAGTGCCGCTTCTCTGCACGTCAGATCTCATAATATCACTCTTTAGTGCAATGTTGAACAGCTAATTTGAAAGGACGTATCCATGCTTCAATTCGTCTAACGTCACAAACAAGGTTGACACATCATGTGGAATCTGAACACTTGATTTCAAACCATTCAGCGTTGCTCATATATATAAGCCTAATTAATTTCACCGGAAAACCATGTTCAAACATTATCTGCCACAGCTTATTTCTTTTCAACTAAATCGAACACCACCTTGAAATCAATAAACAGTGAGTGGTGAGTCTTCAAGCTATACTCTCGGAATTTATCTACTTAGGATCATTCGCAAGGTAAACATCTGGTCCATTGTTGAGCGATCCTTCCGAAAACCAGCTTAGTATTCGCCGACCAAAAACTCATCGAGCGGTCTCAGTCTGTTAAACAGAATGCATGACAGTATTTTGTACGCCGAGTTCAGCAGGATAATCCCTCTGTAATTGGCGCACTCCAGTCTGTGCTATTTCTTGTAGATTGGGTGTATGAGGCTATCCAACCAACCGGTAGGCATTTCTTCGTCTTGCTCAGTGGATCTATAGGTAAAGCTGCTCACTTTCGTGCTAGAGATGTTTGACCAGAATATCGTCCTTCATAGCAGCCTTACAGCTCCTCAACTCACTGACCACCTTTTAAACCTATTTTATGGTCGGTGGGTCCACTGCTTGATCGTTTCCATAAATATTCACCCTGTTCCTCGCTATATTTCCATTTTCACCGTTCAACAACTACTGAAGGTGCTCCTTCCACCTTGCCGCCACCGCCATTTTATCGGTCAGCAAATTCCCTTCTCGATCATTACACATGGCGAGCAATGGTACGGTATTGTGTCGCGTGCCATTTATCTTTGCTTACAATTTCCACATATCGTTCCGGTCCATGCTATCCTGAGCTTCAGCTACCACACTTTCTTCGTGTTTTCTTTCTGTGGTGGACTCGCTTACCTTCGACTCTCACTGTCCTGTACTGCTCTCTGTTCTGTAGGGTACCGGCCACAAACCTGCGGCTCCTGGCGACATTCTTCATGTCTGTCACTCTTTGGCACTCTTCATGGAATCTTTCGTTTTGTCTTCTTCGTTAACCTGTGCCAAACGCTTCCCGCGCCGTTGTTGTCAGCATCGTGGATAGGGTTCCACAGGCTGTTGACATCTCCAGATACTTTGACTCTTTCCAAATGCTCGTCTAACTGATGCTGGTACTGTGCAGCTATGTCAACAGCCTGTGGGACCCTATCCACGATGCTGACAACAACGGCGCGGGAAGCATTTGGCACAGGTTATTTTAACACAAATGTTTTGATTCTTTTGTCAATAGGTTGATCATATTTCAAAATTATAATACAGTCATCTCTCCCTAACTCGATATTGATGGGACCATCGAGTTAGGGAGGTATCGAGTTACAGAACACAAAACCAGTGCAACTGCGATCCAAGGGACCATCGAGTTAGCCATGAAAACCAACTTTTACTATGGTTCTCTAACTCGATATCGAGATACGGAATATCGAGTAAGGGAGAGTTAACTGTAATATCTTAAATCTTTTATCAGATTATAAACATAAAGCTTCTTGAGAACTACCTATTGTTTTTGTTTTACATTTCCCTTACATACATCACTTTTAATTCGACGTAAAGAGAAACGGGGAAAGTTGTGTTTTTTATGGCATTTGTATAATGTTTTTGTCATGTTTTATGTTTAGCTGAAGGATGATTTTGTCACATACGATGCGGAAGCAATTTGGGAGCTTAAAATTATGATGGAAGTATTTAGATTTTTTTTACTAAAACATATGTTTTTTACAACAATAATTAAAATATGTCAAGGCCATAATAATTAAAATATGCCTTTTTTAAAACATATCATTTTTGTTTTCTCTAGTATTTTTTGTTAATTTAATATGTATGTTCAGGTAAGGTGACTGTAAAAAACACAACTGGTATTGTACGAATGTTCAAAGTAAAATTGATTTTTGCAAAGGTGGACCCATTTCGCCCCTGGGTTTTAAAAAATATAGCTTAAGAATACGTTCCTGAAACTGTTCGTCAAAAGGCGAGTATGAAACTTTATGATTAATCATTCGCCTTTTATAGTAGTTTATATTTGTTTGAAAAGTCTTGAGTTGAAGAAACCAAACTGATTAACAATATTTTTTTCTTATCATTTCAGGTGAGTAAATCTTGACAAAATAGATACATCAACTTATCGGCGAAAACGGTGCTTGTGGACTTTAAACAGTTTTTATCACTCTACAAACTGTGTTTTGATTTAAGTGAAATGGGTAAGTAAATTCAGTATATTCATTTCCAAAGATATCCAACTCTTTAACAATGAAGCCCTCTGCATTCAATGCTTTTGAATTATTATATTGATCCCAGCGTTTATAAAATCTTAGTTAAGTTTGAACTATAGAAGTTGTTTTTATTTTGTGATTTTATGATAACCAGGAGGTCAAATTTTGTTGCTGTTAGCATACTATACTCCTTAACTATTCATATTATTTTTTCTGGCCATTACTTAAAATTTTGTAACAAACAATATCGACATCATAACCCATAACTTATTATCAGTTATCCTATTCAGCCATTGATTTCTCGACTTGTTCTACAGCCAACTGGGCGACATTGACCCAGTATCATAATTATCGTCATTTGGCATTAATTTCGCCGATTGTGGTGTGTCGACAGCACAAAAGACCTTAACCCAGATTCGATTCACTGCTACTTAGTTTACAACCTTCGGTTTACTGCCGTAGAAATTGGTTTCGCCTTCTTATCGATCCCCCAGTGGATTCCGGGTCTTCCGGTAGAAGGTAATGGCGGTGGTGGCAGCGGTTTCCCATTTGTCAGCAATAATTCTACAAACAGAACCCAGAGCGAGTTGGTGAGCCGAGGGGTGGAGATTCGCTTCCCATTAGCGTCACACTTTTCTTTCCCTTGGCCAAACAATATTAATTTATGGTTGCTTCGCGTGCGATTTTCCATCGTCATTCATCGGCTTGAGCTATTTGAGAGTTGTTTGGTGCCTCTATGAGCCGTGATAAATGCTTATTTTTTTCTTCTCCCTGGCGGGGTTGAGGTGAGTGAGCAGAAAGTGACGAGAATCAACAGGGTTCCGTGGTTTAGTACTTTGTGGTACAGGTGCATGTGGCTTGAATACAGCTAAAAATAGACACTTTAGCACGAACAGGTTAGTTATGACAATCACGAGGTGTGTCCTTCCGTGCTGAGTTGGTGGTTTGAATAGTTCTTGTCACACGGTTCAAGTTTACCGAGGCGATTATTGATGCATGAATTTTTAAATATTTTATGGATTGAAGAATATGTATTACAGCCAAAACAAACAGCTAGCGGAATGTGAAGGAGAGGCTTTTGGACCTATCAGTAACCGGCTAAGATTCCCGCCAAGGAAAGAGGCGACCAACTTCAACTTTTGTGAAAACAGTGTGGGCAAAAGCCTAGATACTGTGACGACGGCTGGCACTGGCCGCTCCAATATATCTGATGATATTATTCGATACGCGATGCAAAAGAGGGGACCTTCCGAGGATGGATACGTGGCGAAAAGACGTATGCTTTCTAAAGGAAAAGTGACCTATGCGGCCGTCCTCCAGAGCAGAAAAGCTGACACGATCAAGAGGACATGACAACAAAGGACGGGCCAACACCAAGCCTAAGCCAAGAAAAAGGAGCCACGGGATAACCCGAACCAGGCAGTGCATCTACAGGAACCACGGGCGTAAGGTAACAGAGGAAACCGAAAACGGAGGGCAAGGAGAGCGCCAAACCGAAAACAGCGAAACGTAGAAATTTAAGCGAAGCCCTCGATGTCAAATCGGAGTAAGCGAAACACGCCGAGGTTCTAAAGGCGATGCGAAGCACGGAGAAGTTATCGCCATTGGGCGCAGATGTGCGAAGCATAAGGCGGAATAGGATGGGTGAAATGGTCCTAGTCTTAAAGAAGGACGCCAAGCAACTAGCACAAGAAGTACTTGGCAACGAGGTTGAAGTAAGACCCTTGACTGCAGCAGCGACTCTCCAGTGTAAAAATCTGGATGAGGTTACCGATGCAGCGGAGGTCTCGGCTGCCCTCAAAGAGCAGTGTGACATCGACGTAGCCAGTAAGGCCATCCACCTTAGGAAGGGCCCGCAGGGCACCCAGATGGCGGCGATCAGGCTGCCGATCACAGAGGACAACAAAGCGAAGAACTTGGGCATACTCAAGGTAGGCTGGTCGGTTTGTCGGCTGAGCAAACAACAGCCTCCTGAAGTTTGCTTCAAGTGTTTCGGGAAGGACCATAAGTCGTGGAATTGCAATGGTCCCGACAGAAGTGAGATGTGCAGAAAATGCGGCACCGAAGTCCGTAGGGCAAGCGACTGTAAGTAAATCGCTAAGTGCCTAATATGTGTGGACAGAGCAGACAATGGACACTTAACGGGCGGACCCAAATGTCCGGGCACAAGCGGAGAATCAAAGCAGCCAAAACGGAAGTAACACAGTTAAATTTGAACCACTGTGATGCAGCCCAGCAGGTGCTTTGACAGTCAGTTTTGGAAACCAAGACTGACGTGGTGTTACTATCGGACCCATATCGCATACCAGCCATCAACAGGAACTGGGTGGCGGATAGGTCTCAACAGCTAGCAGCTATAGGGACGACAGGACGCTACCCAATCTAAGAAGTAGTCTCTAGCTCAAATGACGGTTTTGCGATAGCAAAAATCAACGGCGTGTTCAATTGCAGTTGTTACGCGCCTTCAAGGTGGTCGATTGAGGAATATTCTCACATGGTCGTCAGGATGATAGCCGAGCCAGCAAATCGGCAGACAGTAGTGATAGCTGGCGACTTTAATACATGGGCAGTGGAGTAGGGTAGCCGCTGCACCAACCAAAAAGGCCAGCTATAGTTGAAATCCCTGTCCGCATTAAATGTAGAGCTGGCAAACGGGGATACAGTGAGTGTCTTCCGCAGAAATGGTGCATAATCGATTATCGACATGACGTTTTGTAGTCCTAACCTTTTAGGTACCATGAACTGGCGCGTTGATGACGGTTATACTCATAGCGATCATCAATCGATTCGCTATAGTATAATACCAGGCGGGCAGAAGGCAGCACGATGTAACTCGACCCAAGCCCGAGGTTGGTCAACAGCGCGCTTCGACGGCGAAGTATTAACCGAAGCCCTGAGGCGCGAACGGAACACGCTGGACCTAAACGGAGAAGAGCTAGTTGCTGTGATATCACGAGCGTGTGATTCATCTATGCCGAGAAAAGCCCCTCCTAGAAAGAACAGGCCGCCGGTGGTGCGAATCAATTGCAAATCTTCGACCAATCTGTCTTTGGGCTAGACGAAGAATGCAACGCGCTCGCACAGAAGCACAAAGAGAAGAACGCGGTGCAGCATTCAGAGAGGCAAAGTTGGGTCACAAAGAGGAAATCAAGAGTCGGAAACGGGCATGCTTTGATAGTCTATGCGAGAGTGCCAATTCGAGTCCATGGGGTGACGCCTACAAGGTGGTAATGAATAAGACCAAAGGTGCCATAGCGCCTCAAGAGAAGTCGCCCGAGTGGCTGCGTTCGATAATCGATGTACCCTTCCCGCACCATCCCATAAGCCCATGGCCACCAGCGCCGTATGCGGCAGATAGAGGAGAAGAAGTGGTGAGAGTGACGAACGAAGAGCTAGCAGAAGCCGTGACATCAATCGCGTCAAACAATGCACCAGGACCCGATGGTATCCCTAATGTTTCCTTGAAAGCGGCAGTGAAGGCGGATCCGGACATTTTCAGAACCACGATGCAATGCTGCATTGATCAAGGAATCTTCCCGGATGTATGGAACCGACAGAAATTGGTGCTACTACCAAAGGCGGCGAAACCACCAGTTGACCCATCGGCGTATAGATTTATCTGTCTACTAGATAAGACGAGCAAGTTATTGGAGAGGTTGATTCTCAATAGGCTAGTACCGTATACGGAGAGGGCGGACGGCCTGTCCAACAACCAGTTTGGATTCAGAAATGGTAAATCTACTCTGCAGTTGCATCTAGAAAGCTATTTTGATGGTAGGATTCTACTGTGTGACACAGAAGAGGGGCAGAAAAGCGGAATTACCGACTGAGGTGGTGGTGGTCGACAACCGCAAGTCCGAGCAACGGGCGCTTATCTCAGTTGGTGATTGCACCATAGAGTCCAAGCGATCCCTTATGCCTCTAGGGGTAATGATCGATGACAAGCTCAGCTTCGCCAGCCACGTTGAATATGCCTGTAAAAGGGCATCTACGGCTATAGCGACGCTTTCGAGGATGATGTCTAACAGCTCTGCTGTAATTGCCAGCAAACGCAAGCTACTGGCAAGCATGGTGCTATCCATACTAAGGTAGCAAAAGCACTTAGAACGTGAAGAAACCTAAAGCGGTTTTTTTTTTTTTTTCTTCTAAGCAATGGGGGGATAATCTGCTCAACAGACGCCGTGTGGGGTTAGGGACCATTTACTGCATGCAAGCAGTAAACAGGACTACACCCCCGACCCACTAAACCATTTCCATTGCCGCCAAACCCTTCGTCTCTCCGGGACCACCAAGAAGGCATTGCTTCGGAGAGGGGCTATTGCACATCGCATCCTCCAGGTTAGCTGCGTAGCCATGCAGCAACGAACATCGATGACACGCTTAGGAGGGTCCACCAAGGTAGTATGCTGGCGCTTTGCCAGCTTCCCAGGTGGTCCTCACATCCCGTTGTCCGCTGAAAGCGGGCAGGGTCGACCACTACGCCCGCGCCCAGCTGCACCGCAGGTATCAAGAACTGATACTGCGGGCTTCGCAATTTGACCTACTGAAGGCTCAGGCCCTATCAGCTAGCACCAGCTGGGATTGCTGACGAAGGGGCCTCCACCTGCCCCGAACAACCAGAGGCTCGTACTAACCCAGTAGGCCGGCGCTACGACAGCAGCGCTACCAGGATGTTCTCCCCGCGGCCACTTAATCGCTGTAAGGGTCGATTTCGACCGTAGGGCACTGGTATGACCTACGTAGCCGACTGCGAACCCTTGGACCACCTGTTGTTTAGCGTCTGCACTAGCCACTCCTCGAGTCCACTCGCCACCTCCTTTGCAGTTCCGAGACGATGTGGGTGATAGCCGATGAAACGGCATTCCAGCCAAACTCGTCTTCACACATCCTCTGGACCAAATTGTCCGGAGTCGTGTCCCGACCGCATGTGGCTAACATGCGGTCACGCATTGTGCGGAAACGCGGGCACACGAACAAAACGTGTTCCGCCGTTTCCTCTAAACCTGCACAAACTGGACATTCGGGAGAACCCGCATGACCGAAACGGTGTAGATACTGTCTAAAGCAACCATGGCCCGAAAGGACCTGTGTCAGGTGGAATGTTAGTTCCCCATGGCGCCTATTGACCCAGATATCTAACCTCGGAATCAACCTGTGAGTCCACACTCCCTTGGTGGAACTGTCCCACGCACACTGCCATTTGACCATGGAGGCCAGTCTGGCAGTCCTGCGTATGCCTCTTGTGCCGCGCATTTCGAAGCACTCTATGTCTTCCATAATAAGGATACCAATAGGCACCATACCGGTGATGACGCAGAGTGCATCGTGTGACACGGTACGGTACGCGCTCGCAACCCTCAGGCACATTAGCCTATAAGTACTCTCTAGCTTGCTACGGTAGCTCTTGGTACTTAAGGCCGTGCCCCAAGCCGGGCCACCATACCTCAGTATGGACGAAGCGACACTGGCCAGAAGCTTTCGCTTGCTGGCGTACACCGCAGAGCTATTGGACATCATCCGGGACAGTGCCACAATAGTTGTGGAGGCTCTCTTGCAGGCATAATCGACGTGGCTACCGAAGGTAAGCTTATCGTCGATCATCACCCCCAAGTGTTTGACGGAGCGCTTCGAAGTGATCGTGCAGTCGCCTACACTGATCACCGCTTGCTGCACCGACTTTCGGTTGTTGACAACAACCGCCTCAGTTTTGTGGTGAGCCAATTCCAGTTTCCTGGAGCTCATCCACTCCTCCACAATTGCGATCGAGTGGGCTGCAGTCAATTCTACTTCTTCGATCGATTCACCGTAGACCTCCAGCGTAATATCGTCGGCAAAGCCAACGATGACCACACCCGCCGGGAATTTTAATCTCAACACCTCGTCGTACATGACATTCCATAACACCGGGCCCAGGATGGAACCTTGCGGGACTCCTGAGGTTATGTGAAAGCACTTCCGACCCACCTCTGTGTCATAGACTAATACCCGATTCTGGAAGTAACTTCCGAGAATCTTGTACAGGTACTCGGATATCCCCAGACGCAGGAGCGCATCGGCAATAGCCGCCCAACTGGCACTATTAAATGCGTTCCTTACATCCAGAGTCACTACTGCGCAGTAGCGAATACCCCTCCTCTTACGCTGGAGTGCTATCTCAGCGGTTTTCTTAACCGTCAGAATAGCGTCTACGGTGGACTTCCCTTTCCGGAAGCCGAACTGGTTGCTTGAGAGACCATTTACACACTCAGTGTACCTCAACAGTCTGTTGAGGATGATCTTCTCGAGCACCTTCCCCGCCGTGTCAATCAAGCATATTGGTCTATACGCCGACGGGTCACCAGGTGGTTTCCCCGCCTTTGGCAATAGTACCAGGCTCTGCCTCTTCCACGCATCTGGAAATACTCCCTCGTCCAGTCATATCTGCATAGCAGATCTGAACATACCGGGAGCCTCCAAGATTGCGACTTTGAGGGCCAGGTTTGGAACTCCGTCCGGACCTGGTGCCTTCCCCATGCTTAGGGATTTTGTAATCCCTACAAGTTCCTCATCGGTTACTCTATCCTCATCGCCAGCCCCAATCCCCGGCTGTCCTACAAAAGGAGGTCATGGGCTAGGGTAGGGCTGTGGAGATTGCTCCGTAGGAGCAATTGCACCTCTTGTCTTCGCCATAACGATCTTGTAGGCATCACCCCACGGGTTCGCGTTGGCACTCTGACAGAGTCTCTCAAAGCAGGCCTTTTTGCTTGCCCTTATCTCGGACTTCAGCGCGACTCTGGCAGCGGTGAACACCGCCCGTCGTTCTTCACGCTCCTGCTCGGTACGTGCTCGCTGCATCCGCCTCCTGGCCCGTAGGCAGGCACGGCGCAGATTCGCAATTGCTTGAGTCCACCAGTACGTCGGTGGTCTCCCATTTCTAGGGTGGACTTTCCTAGGCATGGTCGCATTGCACGCACGCGAAAGCACCGCTACCAGTTCGTCCCCGCTTAGGCCGAGTAGGTTACGCTCACGACGGAGCGCCTCCCTAAGGACTTCGTCATTGAAGTACGATGTCTTCCACCTACGAGGGCTTGGCCGTGACCTAGCCGCTTCCTCTACGCGCTGCCTGCTGTTGTTGTAGTCGATACTGTAGCGAACCGCCAGGTGGTCGCTGTGAGTGTAGGCATTGTCTACCCTCCAGTTCGAACTACTCGTTAGGCCAGGACTACAAAAAGTAACGTCGATAATCGACTCCGCTCCGTTTCGGCTGAAGGTACTTTTGGTACCAACATTAGCCAGATCGACATCTAGCACGGCCAGTGCCTCTAGCAGGATTTGACCTCGCTGGTTCGTGATACGGCTTCCCCATTCCACGGCCCAGGCATTGAAGTCACCCGCTATTACTACTGGCCTTCGTCCTGCCAACACGGTCGTCATGCAGTCCAGCATCTGCGTGAACCGCTCGGTCGACCAACTCGGAGGCGCATAGCAGCTACAAAAGAGGACCCCGTTCACCTTGGCGATCACGAAGCCCTCGTAGGTAGTAGACACCAACTCCTGGACGGGGTATTTACCCGTCGTCCATATCGCCGCCATTTTTCCGGATCCATCCACGACCCAGTTGCCGTTGCCGGCGGGTACTCGGTATGGGTCCGATATGATGGCGATGTCCGTCCCCCACTCAGCAACTGCCTGGTACAGCAGTTGCTGAGCTGCGTCACAGTGGTTCAGGTTCAGCTGCGTTACCTGCACTGTGACTTTTCGTTAATGGCTCGTTTGAAGGTCGGGCACCTTGAGCCTCCCGTTGGATGATTGTTGTTCACGGACTTGCCGGAACAAATCAAGCACTTGGGAGGGTTCTTGCAGCCTAGTGCCTTATGACCTTCCTCACCACAACGCCTACACAACTTGGTCCTATCAGGGCCTTTACAGCCCCAGGACTTGTGTCCTGGTTCCCTACACCTAAAGCAGATCACCGGTTGCTCATGTATGTTCAGTGAGCATACTGACCAACCAACCTTGATCTTGCCTACCTTAGCGGACTTATTTGCGTCCGCTACAGGTAGGTGTACTAAGGCCACCTGAGTACCTGCCGGACCTTTCCGTAGCTGAACGGCAGCGGTGGTCACCTGAATCTCGCACTGTTGCCGCAGTGC
Organism: Aedes aegypti; assembly: GCF_002204515.2. Classification (NCBI taxonomy): domain Eukaryota; kingdom Metazoa; phylum Arthropoda; class Insecta; order Diptera; family Culicidae; genus Aedes; species Aedes aegypti. The sequence continues at coordinate 150,338,708 of NC_035108.1, forward strand.
TGTGACGAGCTCTTCTGCGTTGGTGATCTCGTCAAGGTTCATCATCTTCAGAGTCACTGACTGCGTCAGAGCCCTCACTTCGACACCCTCGCCAAGGACCTCTTCCGCCAAACTTTTGTAGGCGGCGCCCTTGCGCTCATTGTCCCGCTTAAGCTCGAGAATCATTTCACCTGTACGAGTGCGTCTGACACTGCGTACGTCGGCTCCAAGATCTGCGAGCTTCGCGTCACTGCGCATCGCCTTCAGGACTTCCGAGTACTTGGACTCTTCCGTCTTGATGATGATCGCATCACCCTTTTCGCGCTTGGCACCTACCCTCCTACTTTTCTTAGGCCTGGTATCCCTGCGCTCCTGAACTTCCTGCTTCTCCTTCTTCTTCTTTCTCACTACGGTTGTCCAGGGGGCGTCCCCCCCCTGATCCGCCCTAACCTGTGGTGATTGAGGACATCTCAAAGGTCGCAACCCCCTGTTCCCATCACTCCGTGAGGGGCCAGCCTTTTCGGACCCACCCTTCTCGGCTTTCCGGGACGCCTGGCTGGGGTCCGATTTTCCGGCACTTCTGCCGGTTTTCGGGGTTAATATCCGCCTGGCCTTGCGAGCGCCGCCGGGTAGCTCCTCCCCTGACGGCTGCCTCGCGCGCTTCTGCGATTGCTTGTTGTAAGCATTCGCTTCCGCACTTTTGGGGCTACCCTCGAAGACGAAGGGCTCCGTCTGGGTAGACTTCGGCACCTTCAATTCCACGGGTTCTGCCGCAGCCACAGTCGCCATGGGTTCAGCATGGTTCTGCTTGGCCGCGAACATCGACTTACGAAGTCTGAACAGGGCCTGCTTGAGGTCCTTGCTGATGTTGGACTTCGAGGACGCAAAGTCAATTATGGAGTCGAGCTGCTGTGCAGCCACTTCCATCGCAGAGAGCCCATCTCTACTTTTATTGATGGCCCTCATCAACCACGCTCCATCCATAACCTCACCCGATGCGTTAGCCGGGGATGAAATATGGTTTCCAGCACTGGCACTACGTGCACTGCTGCCTCCTCCTGCTTCCGCTCTCCTCAACGGAGACCTAGCTAACCCACTTCTTGCGAAGGGGTTCGCTTCCCTACTACTGCTACTACCTGCACTACTACTATTATTTTGATTTTGGTTTAAGTTTGTATTCATGATTGGATCCCACGAGTAGCACGGGAAAAGAGGTCCACCACGCCAGGGCCCTGCATTAACGCGGTAAGGGACAAAATACTGTGGGGGGTGCCCAGGTGCCCCACAGGCTCCGTTAACGGCCGAACATCTTTTTCACCCCTTCGACCATTCATTCCTCAGCACGGTTTTTCGCATCACACCTTGAATTGGGGTTACCCCGTTTGGTGGACTCTTACCACCGGAACAGGTCGTCCGTAGTTCTATTCTATACGCCGGAACTACACGGCTAAACCCTAAAGCGGTTGGAAAGCACTACAGGATAATGTGCATAAGAGTAGCAAGTGCATACCGGACGGTATCTAAAGAGGCCGTGTGCATCATAGCCGGGTTGACGCCCATCGGGCTCATCATCATGGAAGATGTTCAATGCTTCAACCAAAGGGGTACCAGAGGAGTCCACGACACGTGTAAAGAGAAAACGCTCAGAAGCTGGTAGCAGGAATGGGATAACTCTACTAAGGGGAGATGGACCCATCGGCTAATACCAAATGTGTCAGATTGGTATGGGAGAAACCATGGGGAAGTAAACTTCCACCTGACGCAGTTTCTGTCAGGACATGGTTGCTATAGACAGTACCTGCATAGGTTCGGGCACTCAGAATCTCCTGCGTGCCCCAATTGTGCTGGTGTGGAGGAAACAGCGGAGCATGTCGTGTTCGATTGCCCCCGTTTCATTGTTGTGAGAGGTCGCACGCTCACTACATGCGGAGGGGACACGTTCCCCGACAATATAATAGAGAGAATGTGTGCGGATGTCGAGTACTGGAATGTAGTAACTACGGCTATCACTCACATTGTGTTAGATGGCGCGCCGACCAAGAGTTGGCTGCAGAGGATTAGTCCTGCCGAGGCTGGTTCCTTGTAACATTGTTTAAGTCGGCTAGGAGAAGCAGTTTGCCTAGGCTACTTCTGCTACACGTGTTATGCTATATGCACAGGCCCCTCCTCGAAGAAATACCGCAAGGTGGTTCCAGGGAGATAAGGGTCTGAGTCCAAGGGTAATTTCGATGCACTGTACACCCCTTGTGCAATTCTAAAAGAATTGCTAAAGTACAGTGCATAGGCTGGTTTTAGCGGGTCGTCGTTGGTGCGTCATCCCCGCATTCCCTGAGTTACCTTCTCAAGGGATCTGTTTGCAGATTTACTCTTTGTAAAAAAAAAAATGCGGGGAGATATAGGGGTTGGGTTAATGGCAGAGAGGCTTGCTCTTGGTGAGCAGACAGACTGCCTATGTATTAGGCGTAAGGAAATGCGTGGTATAATGTTGAAAGAATGGAAGTGTAAGGATTCGGTTTCTTGTTCGTCTCTGGTTCTAGCGATTGCTATGAAAGAATAATTGAAGTACAATAGATTCAGAGTGGAAGATAGAAGCAAATAATAAATAAAACCAAAAAGTACGAGGAAAGGGGTGGGCCTGAGATCGAATCCATTACTTTATTTATATGGAGCAGAAGTGGCAGCAATTAGTTCACCTATCCCATCCATAGTCAAGTTCTGACTGGCATTTATCCTAATGCTGGTGATAATGGTTAGAACACCAGTTTTTGGACAAAGACACATTTAAAGCGGTACCAGGTCACTTGTACAGCTACTTGTTTAGAAGTCATTCATCGGAGCCCTCTGTTGAACCCCCGCTACATTCTAGGCAAAAGCTCCTTGAGGTATCAGGAAACCAGTCAGCTCCCACCTGTTCAGCCACGCTGTGTTGTGATCACACAGAATGTCACAGTCACAGAAGATGGCTTTTCCGCTTGCGCTATTTTATGAGAAAACACACGGAAGTGCGCTTTATAACATGATCATAAAACACACATCATACAGACGCGAATCCAAGTTGCATTCCGTCTCATCGTAAGTTAACTTTTTGTGCTCACTTCTATATTATGTATGTATTGCAAGCCATCGTGTGTGGCGGAGAGGGAAGGGGGCACACGTGGGATGAGAAAAGCTCAGATAATAATGGCGCAAGAGTTTTTCGGGCTGTTGGAACGGAGGAAACCCTGCTGGAAGCCATCTCATGGTTTCGCCGGCAAGATCCAGGATGATAAATACAATGAAATATGTTCTGGGTGTTCCGCTCTAGGATGCACATGCTGAGCCAAACGCGGTCTTTCTCCGTTGGGGCGAGGATTTCATTATTTCACCGTATGTGAGAAAGCATTGTGTGAAGATAAGGGTCGCCATGTAGTAAAAACTCCAATGACGAGTTGTGAGCAGCTTTTTTTTTTGTTTTTCACGTTGCATATAAACCTAGCGATGTGATGCTGAAGCATTCTGTCTCACTTTGTCAGACGTCAACTTTCGGTTCTTTTTGGATTTGATTTCTTGGTTGTTCAGGAGATAAGTTTTTCATTTTATGCTTTTCGGTCTCGTCTTCTCAGACTATGGCACTGGGAACGACTTTCACGCTCGTGTGCTTCTGAATGGAATGTTTTCGTGCCCTGGTCGCCTACAGTCGTCGCTCATTGGGAAGGGTTGGATACAGAACAGGGCACAGCGAACGCGGTGGACTTCTTTTTCAAGGAAAAAGGAAACATTGAACGAGGGAGGAAATGCATTCCACAAGCATAAAGCAAAATTGCACATTGGCGATGAATATATTTCCATTCTTCTGGGTCTTCATTCAACGACGATTTTACGTTCGCTTGATGGTTTTTAAGAATGGCAATATGTGGAGCGTATCAAACTTTGATTGGGGTATTTATACAATTCAGAATCGAGCGTGAAATTGGCTGTAAGTTTTCCTTTATCATATAAACACAGATCATTAAATTGTGAACAATATGGTTTTGAAAAAATAAACTCTTTTTCTATCTCAAATCTCTTTATTGGTATCTATTCTCATATTACAAAAGATCATAATATTTAGATTTTCTGTGCAACAGTACTGATTTGATAAAGTTCAATTATGATGTCGCCGCAGATATTCAGAATTCACAAGCTTTGAATCTCACCTGCTTGCAAGATAAAACATGCATTTTAATAAACTTCCAATGTTTAGTGTGTGATGAGCATGAGCATAGATGACCGTACAATTCGTAGTTGCTACTCCGTGATTGACTAGAACAATCGAAGCTGCCCGGAGATTTAATGAATGGGGCTTGGGATTAGCTTACCATTCTCCAATGTGCACAAATCGAGAGCTCAATTTTTAAAAGTCAATAACGGCGCCGGCCACGTCCTTACGGTCATCGGTGAAGGGAAGGAATGTTAGTTAGACAACCGTTGTTACTAGATACCAAGATACCTCTGCATCTCCACTGTTGTCATGGAAAAGATATTGAGTTAGTGGGATAAGGAATAGATCTGGGAATCACCAATGTTTGGTGAAGCGATCCATGATATAATCACGACTTACCCGATTTGTGAAATAATTCGATAAAGGAATTGTACGCCGAACAAGTGTTCATCGCTCGTCCACGCAATATTAAGCGACGCGATCAATAAATTGAACACTACGCGAACGACGCGGGACATGTTTGATCCTGCCTTCATCGCCCGCCCACGCAGCAGCGAGCGTCAAGGTCGAAGGATCAAACACTACTCTGAATATTTTTTGATAGGGATTCGCGAACCACCAATAAAAATTGCTTATTTTATTATATAATTTATTTTCAACGACCTTGAAATAACTCTAGAATGGCTACTTTTAGAGAGGTGATCATGAAAATCATTATGATTCAGAATGATTTCAAGGTTCTTGATGTATCATCTTTCGATTATATGTTCACAAAAAAACAATTTGAAAATTTACTAAACGTCGTTTAAAAAAAACTTTTTTATTAAATATTACTCCATCATGAAACCATATTCCTAAAATCTATTTTGTATCAAGATTCTATGGTAAAAATTTAAATATTTCAAAGTATTTTTTGTGCAATTCAAAAATTTAGTTGTAGTTTTTGATTTTTCATGATAACACCAAAATATTTTTCAGAGTATGTTTATTTCTTGTAGCCCAAACGGTTCACTAAAACTTCTTCATACAACGTTTTTCTGTAAAACCAAAAGTTTGGTAGCTATTATTTTTCGAATAAATTGTATGCCAAATCTCAAAAACCATTTTCAGAAGTTGTTCTTGAATCAAAATACTCCAATTATCTATGAAAAAACACTAATTTTACCATACTTAAAACCTGTGCAACATTTACAGTAAATCGAAAATGGTCGAGCTCTGTGATTGATCGATTTGACATGAAATTCGCCTAAAACCAAGCTTGATACAAATATATCCCCAAGCAACCAGAACTTCAGATTGAAGGGCATGTTTTGGCATAAGCAGATTACTTCTCAAAAAGTACTATTAACCCTTAAAAGCCCGAGACGAACCTTGAATTTTTTAATGACCACAAGACTACCCAAGTAACCAAATAGCACTTTAATTCGCCTTGCGTGCCAATAAAGTGCTATAATACAGCTGACATGCTCTATATTAGCCGTATAATAGCCCTTTAAGGTCAAAAAGGCGAATTAGCGGGCTAGTGGTTACTTGTGTAGTCGATCAATTAGTTTGAAATAAATTTTGAAGTAAATGCGGTTAGTTGGTCTTACAATCCTTGGGTGAAACATACCCTCTGACCCTTCCCCCTTCTCTTGGTAACGGAAAAAAACGTGGACAGGAGGGGTGAAAAGTTGGTTTCAAACGGATATCTCAGCATCCAAATGAGCTAAAAGGAGCGTGTCTTCGGCAAAGTTATTCAGTAGATCAAGGACCATCTGGCGAAGAAAAATCAGATTGAGAATTCATCCGCTAGATGGCACTAGTGGCAAATTTTATTCAATCACCTGTATCTCAAGATCCTTATTAGTTGGAAGGTTGGTGTCTTCGGCAAAGCTGTTCAGCAGATCAAGGGCTATCTGGCGGTAAAGAGTCTGATTGAGAATTTTTCCGCTAGGTGGCGCTAGTGACACATTTTCTTCAATTGTCTGTATCTCAAGATCCTTAAAAGCTAGAAGGTTGGTGTCTTCGGCAAAGCTATTAAGCAGCTCAAGGGCTATTTGGCAGTGAAGAGTCTGATTGGAAATTCATCCGCTTGGTGGCGCTAGTAGAAACACATCTTCAATCTTCTCTAGCTAAAAAGCCTTATCAGCTAGAAGGTTGGTGTTTTCGGCAAGTTATTCACCAAGATTGAAGGGTATCTGGTGGTAAAGAGCCTGAATGAGAATTTATTCACTCAAATTTTCTTCAATTGTTTGTATCTTAAGAACCTTGAAAGCTAGAAGGTTGGCGTCTTCGGTAAAGATACTCAGCAGATTTTGGGCTATCTGGGTTGCACTAGTAACACATTTTTTTTAATGGTCTGTATCTTTACATTCTTATAATCTAAAAGGTTGGTGCAAGGCTGTACAGCATATGAAGGGCTATCTGGCGGCGCTTCAAAGTTTCAGAGATTGAAGAAAATGTGTTACTAGCTTCATTATGAGTAAATGGTTAAAGTACAAACAGTTCAATTTGAATATAAGTAAAACTATATTTATATTGATTTCGTGGAATCGAACCATTGTAGACGTCTCAATACAAATTGATAAGGAAACAATTGATCGCGTGCACGAGATTAAATATATCTTGGCTTGATAATGAGTCTTAGAGCTGATTGAAATGTCTATAAATAAATGAAAACAAAATTTAGTACTGTACCATTTTATTCCATTAGAGTTTGTATCCTTTGACAGATACGCGTAGACTCGACTAGTACACGATACTGAAGACGTTGTTATAAGTTATTCCTTATTGTATGTAGACTACAAAGGTTTGAGTCCAGCACGCTTTAACGATATAAATTACTATTTGATTACAAATTATTTTTGAATTGAGTGTTAAGGCTGTTGGAGGATTTTATGCATCAGTAGTAAGTTTTCTGGTCGAATGTCAATAATTTCTTGAAAATGCGAATGTTACAGATAGTTTTGAAAGCAGCTACGGGGTTAATAATTCTAGGAAAGTTTTCGATTTTGTTCAAATGGTAAAATTACTGGTAAAATTTATGAAAATTTGTGGTTAAGATCACTAGTATATTGCCATTTTTTTTTTTGCTATATACAGTTCGAACTCGACTATCCAGAGACTTGGTTATCCGCCGACTCGATTATCCGGAATTTTTTCCTCGAAATACGGAGTATGTTATTTTGTTACTTTTTTTTGCAGTTTTCCTGTTTTTATGCATAAATTTCCGATAATTCAGTATTATAAATTATACAATTCATAGCTGTGTTGGACCTAGGTAAAAGGGTTTGAAAGAAGGGATTTTTGTGTATGCTGATGAAAAACATATGCCGAACAGCTCTGCCGAAGACACCAACCTTCTAGCTGATAAGCATGTTAGGATACAAACAATTTGTTACTAACGCCACCTAGTGGATAAATGCTCATTCAGACTCTCTACCACCAGATAGCCTTCAATCTGATGAATAATTTTGCCGAAGACATCAACCTTCTAGCTTATAAGGCTCTTGAGATACAAACAATTGAAGAAAATGTGTACACACCACCTAGCGGAAAAATCCTCAATCAGACTCCTCTCCGCCAGATAGCCCTTGATCTGCTGAACAGCTTTGTTGAAGATACCAATCTTTTAGTTCATTTGGATGTTGAGATATCCAATTTTTCACCCTTCCTGTCCACGCTTTTGCCATTATCAAGAGAAGGGGGAGGGGTAAGAGGGAATGTCTCACCCAAGGATTGTGAGACTAACTTACCGCATTAACTTCAAAATTTATTTCAAACTAGTGGTCCCGGCAAACTTCATCTTGCCATCAAGTAGGCTGTTGAAAAAATGTTTTGGAACCTATACAAAATGACAGTTCTGTTCACTCTCGTTTTATCGACCCTCCCGGTGAATATCTTAGGATTTTCATACACACAAACACGACGGAACCCTTGACGAACAAAACGGAGAAGAAATCATCCGAATCCGTTGACCCGTTCGTAAGCCATTTCGTGACATACAAACACCATTCCATTTTTATTTATATAGATTAATTGATCTACTAGTCTCCGAATTGTGGTCATTTAAGGTGAAGATGAATCGAAGCCAAACCTCAAATTTTTGAGAGCACGAATCTGGAGAACCGAACATCCGTTATGGCTGAAAATTTAATCGATTGATCACTAGCTGGTGGTGACCGATCGATTAAGTTTTCAGCTCAAATGGATGTTCGGTTCTCCAGATCCGTGCTCTTGAAAATTTGAAGTTTGGCTTCGATTCATCTTCTTCTTAAAAATTCAAGGTTCGTCTCGGGCTTTTAAGGGTTAAGTTACTTGATCAGTTGATGAATTGGGGCAACAGTTGATATAATTGTGTTTTGATTAAGTTATGCTTTTCTGATCGGGCACTCAGGGCACTCACCTTACGTTCAGCAAGGAAAATATTTGACCGAGAATTTGGAAATTCGAGGCCTTATCCGTTGAGAAATTGTTATTAATCCAGATTGGAACAGGTTCGCCTAGGTTCCCCTACTGACCACTAATAATTCTAAAGATCTGAAAGAGACCTGAAATACAAGTGTTTGGACATTCTGTATACTTCACGAAACTTTTAAAGCATATTCGTGGTTGAATATGATTCAATTTGCAATTTTAATTTCATAAATCATCCACAGATACTAAAGAAACTATTTTGACCCTGTGTATTAATCCGTAGCCACAACTCGAATTTTCAAGAACACAAATCTAGAGAATTAGACATTTGTTCAAGCTGAAAACTTGAGTGATTGGTCACCCGATAGTGTTGACCAATCGATCAAATTTTCAGTTCAAACGAATGTCTCAATTCATCTAACCTAGAGGTCTTGATATGTTTGATAATTTTGATAGTTTTCAATACCTTACCAATACGTGAAGTTTAATTTCACAGTATTACGATTAAACCTACCTGGATATGTAGACAGAAATAATTGATGATATGTTGATCGACTTTGAAACAATCACATCAGGAATTGAGATCAATATTTTATATAAGAATTATCATGATTTTAGAATAATTTGATATGATTGATATCAAATCATAATTAGTTATGTTATTTGTCGCTGAAGCTGAATATGTGATTAGTTTGTTTGTTTCTTATATCATATAAATACAAACTGGCAACTGGCATATTAACTTTATATAATAATTCGAAGTTGCAATCGAATGCTAGCGATTGCAACTTCAAATTATTATATAAAGTTATTATCAACTAGAAATACAAATATTAACATCTTTTGGATAGCATTATTATAAATCATTTTGATAATATTATGATTACGGAATCTACTCGGGTATGTAATTTAATAATAAACGTTTGGAGCTTCACTGCTACTTAGGTGTCTGGATTTCGAGGCAAAACGTTAATGAAGTGAATTTAAAACTCATTTCAATGTAAACTCTATGAATAAATGATAGGAATAATACTTTAATAGTAGTTTACAGAACAAGTTGCAGAATGATGATTTTACTGCACGAGTCGTAAATTTATCCAACGAGACTTGCCGAGTTTGATAATTAAGACAAGTTCTGTAAAAATTGAGTTCTGCAACGAGTTTCGTACAACGTTTTTTGCAATTTTTTTAAAGATCATTTAAGGGTATCAACAATTATATTGGGATACATTCACCACTATTTAGCTATTTCTGAAAATTATTATGTAACGATTCATTACGCAACCGTCGCGTAATGAAAAAGCGTCACGAAATATCTAAACTAAAATGAGTTGCGTAATGACTATTGCCGCACTGTATAACTTAGCGTAGGAAAGAAGGCCGTCTCATGACAGATGGGCATGATGAATAACAGCCTATTACGATTAGAAATTTCAAAAAGCATATTTCAAAGCTCAAATTATGGAATGTTTTTGATGATCTTAGAGGAATTAGTTTGACATTGGAGTAAAATTGTAGTATAATAAACTAGTTCGTCAATAATTAAAAAAAAAAAAATTCAAAAGAAATGAACATAAGTTTTTTTTTTCAATTTCACGAACCATTTCTCGTTCAGCCCAGGCACACGAGAAAGCGTAAGCCCAAAGCAATAAGCATTTCCCAACCAGCCAGCAGTCGGAGCAAATGATGAGTGTGGTATGGAAAAATACTCCTCCAAGCTCCCTCTCCCCCCAATAGCCGAGCAACAAGGTACAAAAAAGCACGTCAATGCTGATTTGTTTTCCCCGTGCTCACAGATAACGAACCGGCGGCAGCAGCGGCAGCGACGACAAAAGTTTCCCGGCAAACGGTGGAAGCAGATGGAAAAAGCACACTTCTCCTCTCGCGTCGGTAGGGGATGCAACAATGGTGAGCTTTGCTATCAACAGTCTGACGGAGAGGAGAAAAGCTTTTGTTAGGGTTGTGCTTTCGCTCTTAGTTTTCCGGGTCGTTCTCAGATGTGGGGCTTTTTCCCACAGGTCTTTCACGGTGCTTCATTTACCGTTATTCTTAAGCAAAAATAGTAAAATAACAAACAGCAAAACTTTTAGCACCAATTTGTTCATAAAATTGTTCTGCTGCTCTGGAGCGATTTCAACATTGGATATTCTATGTAACTAATATGTACTGTAGCAGTGAGGAAGCCTCAGAATCATTATAGAATAGAAAATTTTATTTTGAATCCTCTGCCGAACTCTCTTCCTGGTATTACAACAGCTAGTCCATATTGCAACAGCATACAACATGGCTGGCCTGAAAATACGTTCGAAGATCAAAAGCTTGTTCTTAAGACAAAGTTTTGATTTCCTATTAATAAGGGGATAAAGACATTTCACATTTATCTTACATTAAGCTTGAATGCTCTCAATGTAATTGCTGAAAGTTAAATTTTTATCTAGCATGAGCCCTACATACTTAACTTCATCTGACCAATTTATTGGAACCCTTCTCAACGTGACAACATGTCAACTTGAAGGTTTCAAATAAAGAACTTTTGGTTTATGTGGGAATATTATTAGTTGAGAATTGAAGTAAAATGAGAATTCTTCCATTTTTGCAAGCACGAAGAAAAAATATCCAAACCTTTTTGCAATCTACTACAGATGACACACAGGCTTTGTCCATTGGCGGAGAGGCCTGTGTCAACCGCAAACAAAGATTTTTGACATCCCTGAGATAACTCAGGAAAGTCAAACGTGAAAACATTGTAAAATATTGGTCCCAAAATGCTGCCTTGAGGAACACCAGCTCTTACAGGAAGTCTTTCAGACCTGGAGTTCTGATAATCAACCTGAAGTGTACGATTTGACCGATAGCTTTGGATTATTCTAACAATGTTTGTTGGAAAATTAAAGTTTTTTAATTTTACAATCAAACCTTCATGCCAAACACTGTCGAATGCTTTTTCTATGTCTAGAAGAGCAAGACCAATAGAATAGCCTTCAGATTTGTTGGAACGGATCAAATTTGTTACACGTAAAAGTTGATGAGTGGTCGAATGTCCATGGCGGAATCCGAACTGTTCATTGGCAACAATTTAATTTTCGTTGATGTGGACCATTATTCTGTACAAAATGAACTTTTCAAAAAGTTTACTGATGGAGGAAAGCAAACTGATTGGACGATAGCTAGGAGCTTCTGTAGGATTTTTGTCTGGTCTTAAAAATGGTACAACCTTAGCATTTCCATTTGTCAGGAAAATATGCGAACTGAAAATATAGTTATGTGCTTTACCAACTAAGAATGATAATAAACTTTCTGGAAAATTTCTTGCTGAGGATGTAGAAAATTCCATCATCGCCAAGAGCCTTAATATTTTTGAATTTTTAAAGAATAGTTCTAACTTCTTCCAAATCAGTCTTCCAGGAATTTTCGAAATCGTTTCTTTGATTGAGAATATTTTCGAAGTTCTGAGTATCTTGATTATCTATTGGCCTAGTAAGTCCTAAATTAAAATTGTGTGCGCTTTCAAACTGCATAGCAAGTTTTTGAGCTTTTTCGCAATTAGTTAGTAATAATTTGTTTTCCTCTTTCAATGCGGTTTTGGCTTCTAAGGGTTTTTTCAAAATTTTAGATAATTTCCAAAAGGGCTTAGACCCAGGGCCCAATTGAGAAATCTTATTTTCAAAATTTTTGTTTCTTAATTGTGCAAAACGTTTCTTGATTTCTTTCTACAAATCCTGCCATATAATGTTCATAGCAGGATCGCGAGTGCGTTGAAATTGCCTTCTCCTCACGTTTTTAAGGCGGGTCAAGAGTTTAAGATCATCGTCTATAATCACGGATTCAAATTTTACTTCACATTTTGGAATTGCAAAGGTCCTGGCTTCAACAATGGAACTTGTTAAAGTTTCAAGAGTATTGTCAATATCAAGTTTAGTTTGTAACGAAATGTTAACATCAAGATAAGAGTCAATATATGTTTCATATATATTCCAGTCGGCTCGAAAATAATTGAAAGTGGAGCTGATAGGATTGAGAATAGCTTCATGGGATATTTGAAACGTAGCCGGGACATGATCAGAATCAAAATCAGCGAGAGTAACTCATTGACTACAAAGATGATTTGAGTCGATTAAGACCGAGTCAATCGTAGATGGATTTCTAGAAGATCAAAAATATGTAGGGCTATCAGGGTATTGAATTGAGGAATATACTGAAGAGCACTCATCAAATAAAATTCTGCCGTTGGAATTACTTTTAGAATTATTCCATGACCGATGTATGACATTAAAGTCACCAATGACAATTTTTTTTTAGTTTGTGAATGAGCATGATTATATTCTTCCTGATGGATATGGTTCTTAATAAAGCGATCGTTAACTGAAAAATGAGCATTGTTCGAGACTCTATCAGGGAAATTTCGGAAACGAAAAACATGACCGTTCATCTGCCTGACACGAGCCTTGACGACTCGCCTACGCGAAGGGCAATCCCAAAAGTTTGACTTATGATGGCCCCCGCAATCTGCACATACAAACTTTGTGATACCATCCTTCACAAGACAGACGTTCTTAGCGTGAGAAGAACCTTAGCAAATCAAGCATTTAGCATCCATGCGGCAATGTTTTGTTCCATGACCCCATTTTTGGCACCGACGGCACTGAGAGGGGTTCTGGTAATTTCCTCCAGGTTCCTGGAAATTTTACCATGTTACACGGACATCGAACATAAGTCTAGCGTTTTCTAAAGCTTTAATATTATTTAGTTCTTTTTTGTTAAAGTGAACTAAATAATATTCTTGAGAAAGCCCTTTCCGAAGAATGCTAGATCGGGTTTTTTTTTTCATAATGATTACTTGGACTGGGGAAAATCCAAGTAAATCATTTATTCCATTTTGATATCTTCAGGTCACTTATAGTCAAACGTTCAGTTTTATCGTTATAAGTTAAAAAAAATGTGCTTCTTTCATTCAAGGTGTTTGAAAAGAAGTTTGCGATCTTTAAGAGTTTCCGGCAAAACGCGACAGTCTCCTTTCTTTGCGATTTGGAAGGAAACCTTGATTCTCCTAAAGGAGTTCAAGATCTCTTGCCTCAAACCCTCAAAATCGGACAACTGACAACGGCACTCTTTGCTTCCTCACTTGAATCAAAGAGCCTGTGTTAGAGACTGCTTGGATTTGGTGTTCGGAAAATTTGTCTAGAGTATCGAACTGATAGCTTATTTCGATGATAATTATCAACATTATCCATTTCACCCTTGGAAGAAAGCGTGCATTCCGGAGAAACGTCCTTTCTTCCATTCTTGTCACGTTCAGTGACAGTTTTAAACCAACTTTTTTGGAAGGAATTTATGAATTCAGAGATTTACTCTTCTCTTTTTTCGTGGTTGAAACCATGTTCAGTGAATAAACCAAAGAAGAAGTGACCTTTTAAGAGTTTTTTTTCCCAAAATGGTGTCCAAGAGGGATTACCACTGCTAGCTTTTGCTACCGGGTGCAACGAAAAGGAAAGAGTCCAAACAAGGGTCGAAAAGGGATCAAAGTAGTACCGAAAAGTACTGTTTTTGTAGTATTTAATTCACGTCCAATTAAATTTCCAAAAATAACAAAAAATATTGAAATTTTTAATCGGCTCCATAGTGCCTCAAAGCGTTTGAGCCTGCAAATAAACCTATTGTTGTTACGAAATATAATTGTTTTAAGTAGTTGAATATATCAAAAGACAATTTTCTGTGCTAAAATTTAACATTAATATTGTAAAAATCTACGATCTTGACGATTACGCCTTCAAAAGGGCGTAATTTTCGTCGAACGATTTTTTTTTTAATTTTCTGGTGCGAGTGCAAACAAACTAGCGTTGAAAGCTTCGATGACTATTTAATCTTGATTATGACTATTTAATCTTGATTATAACAGCCAACGGAGCACCATGCGTTGCGTTCTTTCGCAGTGTCCTAGTTGCGTTGGGGTCGCTCTTGCGAGGGGAGCTTTTCCGAAGCTTTTCGTTTCTTCAGCGAGCATGAGAGAAAGCTTTCTGGTTTGATTCTGTTCTCTTCAACAAGCTTCTCTTTCTTTGTGTTCTGTCTGGTGGCCAAGGATAATTGAGAGATAGAGAAAAAGTGGAAAAACCAGTAATGCTATCACCGAATGCAGGAATCCCCAGATCCCGTGAAATGTTGGAAAAGCTCGGGCAGCCCTTGGTGGTGCGTTTAGTTTACATTCGAAACTGGAGCCAGCTGGTCCTCTCGTGTTTGTGTGTTTTGGACTCGATTCAGGATAACGGACGGGACTTCGCGATTTTTTTTCGTTGCTTTGTGTTGATAGCTGCATGCAGGAAGGAAGAGAATGGATTGTGTATTGAAAATTTGAGTCGCAGCCTGTGAGAAAAAAAGGATGGTGATTTTCGCAAGGGGGAAGGCTTAGTTAGATCTCGGTTCAGTTCTGTGGTAGATGACCCTATTTTGGGATTAGTGTGGAGATTACTTCGACAAGTCAAGAGGATGAGTGTATTTTTCTCTTCGGTTGACTGAACAGTCACCTATATTCAGGAATAGCTCTAAATGCTGATAGCAACGAATGATTTGCGTATGAAGTCAATTTATTTTAATGTAAGGCAGTGAGCCTTCTTTTATTATGTGGGTGGAAATGTGAAAGACACCATTTCGTTTCTTCAATTGTTTCTTTGTGATGTTGCAGCAATCAGTCTGTCGCGAGTGACTTTAGGATTAAAGTGGTTTCAAGCTGTTATTATATTGTGGAACATAAATCATCAGCACTAGGAATCAAAATGGGTAAAATTCTCATATAGTCAATGTGATCGATACTCTCGTCAGTAGATATCGCAATCGCCTCCAGCAATCGTGTCTTGAATTTATAGCTGTCCAGCAGATGAAACACCGTCTGTTGTCTATAACGCGTGTGCCTAACCATTCAGTAGTGTGCTCCTTGATGATAATGGGGCTATGTTTATAGAATATTGATTCGGATAAATCGTTACCCGGAACCGAACGCAATCGGACTCGGGTTACTCAACTCCAAGTAAAGTGGTTTCAACGAATCTTCTATAAAACGAAACATCGAGACATTGACGGGAGGCACAAAGGATAATAACTACGGCCAACCAGCACGAAGCGGGCCGTTCTACCAGACTGGAGAACGGTAGTATGCCAGAGGATAGTGCGGTCATGGTTGAAGGTAAGAGCCATCATTTACCCTTTCCAATGACCCCCCTCCCCCGTACAATATGATCCTGAGCTGTGTGAAACTTTCCGTTGTTAACGCTTCAACGAATGATTGGTGAAAACAAGTGCACTATGAAAAATTTAATTAAACACCTCCACCATTACTACTGCAACCTAGAGGTTGTCAGTAATCAAAGAACCTGAAAAGCCCAGTCTGACCCCGTTTGTTTACGTTTCACTCTCTCTCTCTTTGTCTGTCTCGGTAGTTTTTATGTTCTGTTGATACTGCCCGATTGATCCCCCGAGGGGATCCTTAATTTGAGTTTCACCCCCTACATATACTCACACCCAATCAAATAGCCCGGTCATAACAGCTATCGTCACAACAGTGTGAATTTCTGGGATCATACTAACGAAACTCCGTATTTGAATATAAGTACCATTTGAAACATTCACTTGTCAAGACACAGACTTATCACTAGGTAGAAAAGGGGTCGTTAATTAACCACATGGTATATTTGAGAACCCCCTCCCCACAAGTAACACCTGAAACTAAAATAGAAATGAAAATAGTTGTGTAAGCTACAACCTCGTTAATATTTATTGAAGAGTTAACAATCGGTTTTTTTGTTGTTCCGATTGTTTTGTATAGTATCACTTAAAATGATACATGCAGAACACAATTGGAACATGATTTAAACACTTGATTGAAAAACTAGCTTAAGGATAAAACCAAATTATCAAAGTCAAACAACAACCATTGAGCAATTTTCGTTGCAGGTGAACTTAGAAATAACATTTTAATAACTCTTTTCCAAATCAAAACAATCGCCTCAGCGCTAGAGAAACTTTATTTTTGCTGAAAAGCTGGATTACCACTTACTTACAATTATCTTAGAAAATAAAAAATCTATACACATATACAAATCTCGTCTAGAACTTTGTTGTCAAGTTTCAATACCCAATAAATAATACGCTGCCGGGCTAGGCATTTCATATACAATAGAAAGCGTTGTGTTTGGAAGGGCATCGAATTCTTCCGAAAGAGGTGCGCTTTACGAAAGAGGACCACGTGATTATTGAGCTAAAATCGAATTCAAGTGAAAGCGTATTCTAGTGAACAGGGAGTCGTGAGTTCGATTCTCACCGAGAAGACGTGTATTTTTTTCGAAAATTTCACATAAATTTATCCATTTATTTCCTTTGGAAGGTACCGTTCTGATTAATATCACGGACAGCTTAAAATTCCGGGCACTACTTTTTGTGGGAAAGATTTCACATAAAATGTTTCAGACGTCTCTTTAGTGAAATGACAATTTCAATTGATGATTTGACTTTCCTTTTTTTTTTATTTTTTTTTTTTTTTTTTTTTAAATTTCTTTATTAGTATCATTCCAAACATTACATTCATTTCTTATATCTAGGTGTTCTGTGTTATAAGACAACACTATCATCCTTATTTGGTAAAACAAATTTAAGATTTTATTAACATTTTGTTAACAACATATAACATTTCATTTGCCGTAGCAGTTCAGATTTTTTACAGGTGAGTTGATTTCACCTGCTTATAAGAGAAAAAAAAACGCTTTAAATATACTTAACCTAACTTAACCTAAACATATAACTCATTAATCGTGGCAATAGAAGATTGCAACGATTTTTGCCTGAAATTATTAATGATTGTATTTGAAATTTGTTCCAATGTTTCAACATTGGATATTCTATGTAACTCATTGGTACTATACCAGGGAGGAAGCCCCAGAATCATTTTCAAAATTTTATTTTGAATTCTCTGCAGAGCTTTCTTCCTGGTATTACAACAGCTAGTCCATATTGGTACAGCATACAACATGGCTGGCCTGAAAATTTGTTTGAATATCAAAAGCTTGTTCTTAAGACAAAGTTTTGATTTTCTATTAATAAGGGGATAGAGACATTTTACATATTTATTACATTTGGCTTGAATGCCCTCAATATGATTTTTGAAAGTTAAATTCTTATCAAGCATGAGCCCTAGATACTTAACTTCATCTGACCAATTTATTGGAACCCCTCTCATCGTGACAACATGTCTACTTGAAGGTTTCAAATAAAGAGCTTTTGGTTTATGTGGGAATATTATTAGTTGAGTTTTGGAAGCATTAGGAGAAATCTTCCATTTTTGCAAGTATGAAGAAAAAATATCCAAACTTTTTTGCAATCGACTACAGATGACACGCAGGCTTCGACCTTTGGCGGAGAGGCCTGTGTCATCCGCAAACAAAGATTTTTGACATCCCTGAGGTAGCTCAGGTAAATCAGATGTGAAAATATTGTATAATATTGGTCCCAAAATGCTGCCTTGAGGAACACCAGCTCTTACAGGAAGTCTTTCAGATCTGGAGTTCTGATAATTAACCTGAAGTGTACGATTTGACAGATAACTTTGAATTATTCTAACAATGTATGTTGGAAAATTAAAGTTTTTTAATTTTACGATCAAACCTTCATGCCAAACACTGTCGAATGCTTTTTCTATGTCTAGAAGAGCAAGACCAGTAGAATAGCCTTCAGATTTGTTGGAAAGGATCAAATTTGTTACACGTAAAAGTTGATGAGTGGTCGAATGTCCATGGCGGAATCCGAACTGTTCATTGGCAAAAATTGAATTTTCGTTGATGTGGGCCATCATTCTGTTCAAAATAACCTTTTCAAAAAGTTTACTGATGGAGGAAAGCAAACTGATTGGACGATAGCTAGAAGCTTCTGCAGGATTTTTGTCTGGTTTTAAAATTGGAACAACCTTAGCATTTTTCCATTTGTCAGGAAAATATGCTAATTGAAAACATTTGTTAAATATATCAACTAGAAATGATAAGCTACTTTCTGGAAGTTTCTTGATGAGGATGTAGAAAATTCCATCATCGCCAGGAGCTTTCATATTTTTGATTTTTTTAATGATAGTTCTCACTTCTTCCAAATCAGTCTCCCAGGCATTTTCGAAAACGTTATCTTGATTGAAAATATTTTCGAACTCCTGAGTAACTTCATTTTCAATTGGACTAGTAAGTCCTAAATTAAAATTGTGCGCACTTTCAAACTGCATAGCAAGTTTTTGAGCTTTTTCGCAATTAGTTAGTAATAATTTGTTTTCCTCTTTCAATGCCGGTATTGGCTTCTGAGGGTTTTTCAAGATTTTAGATAATTTCCAAAAGGGCTTAGAGCCAGGGTCCAATTGAGAAATTTTATTTTCAAAATTTTTGTTTCTTAATTGAGCAAAACGCTTTTTGATTTCTTTCTGCAAATCCTGCCATATAATTTTCATAGCAGGATCGCGAGTACGTTGAAATTGCCTTCTCCTCACGTTTTTAAGACGGATCAAGAGTTTAAGATCATCGTCTATAATCACGGATTCAAATTTTACTTCACATTTTGGAATTGCAATGCTCCGGGCTTCAACAATGGAATTTGTTAAAGTTTCAAGAGCATTGTCAATATCAAGTTTAGTTTCTAAAGAAATGTTAACATCAAGATTTGAGTCAACATACGTTTTATATATATTCCAGTCGGCTCGAAAATAATTGAAAGTGGAGCTGATAGGATTTAGAATCGCTTCTTGGGATATTTGAAATGTAACAGGGACATGATCAGAATCAAAATCAGCATGAGTAGCTAATTGGCTACAAAGATGACTAGAGTCGGTTAAGACCAAGTCAATCGTAGATGGATTTCTAGAAGAGGAAAAACATGTAGGGCTATCAGGGTATTGAATTGAGAAATATCCTGAAGAGCACTCATCAAATAAAATTCTGCCGTTGGAATTACTTTGAGAATTATTCCATGACCGATGTTTGGCATTAAAGTCACCAATGACAAAAAATTTTGACTTATTGCGAGTCAATTTACGCAAGTCAGTTTGGAGCAAATTAACTTGCTGCCCAGAGCATTGAAAAGGCAAATAGGCAGCTATGAAAGTATATTTACCAAACTGTGTTTCAACAGAAACACCTAAAGTTTCAAAAACTTTAGTTTCAAATGATGAAAACAGTTGATGTTTTATACGCCTATGAATGATGATTGCAACTCCCCCACATGCCCCATCAAGTCGATCATTACGATAAACAAAAAAGTTAGGATCTCTTTTGAGTTTAGATCCAGGTTTTAAATAAGTTTCGGTTATAACTGCTATATGCACGTTATTAACCGTAAGAAAATTAAACAGCTCGTCCTCTTTACCATTCAGAGAACGAGCATTCCAATTTAAAATATTTAAATTATTATTTGGATCCATTAGAAAAACGTAATCCAATAACAATTTGATTTGTAAATTTTACACCTACTTGGACTGCTTCAGTCATAGTGGTGGCTTTGAACATTGCATCAATCATTAGATTCAATTGTTCAGTTAGAAAATTAAAATCAGAGGCAGACATGTCATGTGATTTCCCATTGGAATTTCCGGTAGACGAAGCAGCGGAATTACCTGTGGCGGTAGGGTTTTTTCCATTTGATTTGAAACAAGTAGAATGAGTACCCATGGATCGAACAGGGGCGGAGTTCAAATTTCCTGCTACGATATCGGCAAAGGATTTACCGTGGGTAGATACATTCGAAATTAAAAGATTCGAACGGCTACCCGACGGATTAAAATTAGTTTGTGAATGAGCATGATTATGATTTTCCTGATGGGTATGATTCATGATCAAGCGATCGTTAACTGAAAAATGAGCATTGTTCGATACTCTACCAGGCAAATTCCGGAAACGACCGTTATCGTAACGGATATTATCTTTCATCTGCCTGGCACGAGCCTCAATGACCTTTTTGCGTGAAGGACAATTCCAAAAAATGGACTTATGGTTGGCCCCGCAATTACAACATATGAATTTGGTGGTATCTTCCTTCACTGGACAGACGTCTTTGGCGTGAGAAGAACCTCCGCAAATCATGCATGTAGCATCCATGCGACAATTTTTTGTACCATGACCCCACTTTTGGCACCGACGGCACTGAGTGGGGTTCTGGTAATTTCCTCCAGGTTTCTGGAAAGGTTCCCATGTCACACGGACATCAAACAAAAGTTTTGCTTTTTCTAAAGCTTTAATATTATATAGTTCTTTTTTGTTAAAGTGAACTAAATAATATTCTTGAGAAAGTCCTTTCCGAACAATGCCAGATTGGGTTCTCTTTTTCATAATGATTACTTGGACTGGGGAAAATCCAAATAAATCATTTATTCCATTTTTGATCTCTTCAGGTGACTTATAGTCACTTGAGAGACCTTTCAAGACAACTTTGAACAAACGTTCAGTTTTGTCGTCATAAGTAAAAAATTTGTGCTTCTTCTCTTCAAGATATCTGAGAAGAAGTTCACGATCTTTAAGAGTTTCCGGCAAAACGCGACAGTCTCCTTTCTTTGCGATTTGGAAGGAAACCTTGATTCCCCTAATGGAGTTCAAGATCTCCTGCCTAAATCCCGCAAATTCGGAACAACTGACCACGATAGGCGGCACTCTTTGCTTCCTCACTTGAATCAAAGAGCCTGGGCTAGAGGCTGCTTCGATTTGGTGTTCGGAAAATTTGTCTAGAGCATCGAACTGATTGCTCATTTCGATACAATTATTCATTTCACCCTTGGAAGAATGTTCGCATTCCGGGGAAGCGTCCTTTCTTCCATTCTTGCCACGTGTAGTGACAGTTTTAAAATCCACTTTTTTGGAAGGAAGTAGTGAATTCAGAGATTCACCCTTCCTTTCGTTTGTTGTTGATACCATGTTAAGTTAATAAACGAAAGAAGACGTGACCTTCGAAAGGTTTTTTCCCAAGACGGTGTCCAAGAAGGATTACCACCGCTAGCTTTCGCCAACGGGTCCAACGAAAAATCGAAGGCACGGGTCCAAACAAGGATCGTAAAGGGATCAATAGTAGAAAAAGTAGTACTGAAAAGTACTGTTTTAGTAGCACTGAAAAGTACCGTTTTTAATTTTAGCACTGAAAAGTACTGGTTATGTAGCACTGAAAAGTACTGATTTATTGCTTTAGGTAGTTTTTAAGAAAACTTCCAAGAGCAGAGAGAATTCGTGTACGCACAGCACGAAGGTACGATGCGCACTGATTTGACTTTCCTATTTGTACTTTTCATGAGCTGTCCGGAGTTCGAATCAAAGTGCCCGGAGGCAAATGTAAAGAAGCGTAAGTGCCACACATTTCTATTCATTTAAAATTATTCACGTTGCTGAATCAAAATCTTCACCCACAATTTAAAAGTTAAGGCTTCGAAGGCTTGATATCGCGAAGGAAGCATACAGAATGATTTAATTTTTGTGCTCTAAGATGAGTTATACGTCACTGAGGCCTTAAGTATCAGTAATATTAATCGAAACGATTGATGTTATGTTTAAATTTTTGGTAGTTGTTGCAACAAATATTTGTTAAAATAGACCTATCTTGGACCACTTCGCCGGGAAACTCCGAAAAAGAAACAAAAAATGAGAAAAGACAATTATTGGTCCCTTTGTCTAAATTGGTTCTCAACATAGCATCCATAGTCAAAACTATAACAAGAAGTTGAATTGGAATCAGATCTAAAGGTAAATGTTAAAGAAAACTGAAGTTTCGTCCATTAGTCGATATCAAGCAATGTAACATCGACCCTTGGAAAATTCACTGAATCTTGGACATTTTGAATACATTAAGGCATTGCTCAGCTGAATATTTTCGACTAAGGCGTCATCCTTCTAGGTCAGCGGTTTTCATGTCAGCCTTGGCAACTGCTCCGCGACGGATTCGAAAAATTTTACCAATGCTTTGAAATATCTTATTTTTTTGCTTAATAATACGCGTTTAATAACACCAAACTAAGCCATTCAAGGAATTTTCAAGAGCACAAATTTTGAGTACAAAACAACCAATCGCGCTGAAAATTTGATCGATTAGTGGCTCATTGCAAATGAGACAGATGGGGTTCTAAGAGGAAAGATGGAACTGACGCCTTCAATTGTAATTTTACGTAAAAGTGATGTTCCACAAAGTTTTTTTTATCGAGACTTTTGGCCAGTGGCTGGTTTGTCTCCACTCTACAAAGTTGTTCATTTTATGAAAACAAATGTTTTGGTCATAACGAAAATTAGGGTTGACCTCTGGAAAAACCATAATTATCAGAATATGTATTCAAAGAAATAATGGTATAGTTCTAAGCTGATTTGATAAAAAAAGTTTTTTTTTCTCGTATTGACCGCTTAAGAGCATTTTTGCTAATTGATGTAGGATGGCCCATCAAAACAGATTTTTGTGTTATATTTTCTTTTATTCCAGGTTTCTCAGTAGAATTATCCAGTGGATTAGGTCAGTAGAATGATATATTTTTGATAGTGTAAAATGTCTATAATTTTTGAAAAAAAAAAAAAAAAATTGTTCTCATGCAGATATAGTTGAGGAACACGAAATAGCCACAAATAACCTTGACACTTTTGATCATGTTTGACGTTTGCTTAGTCAACAAAAACACCACAAGGCTTTTAGTTTTAATACTGGCGTTGTTCTTATCTGACATTTTGGAAGGGACACGGAAAACAAAATACACCCAAAATTTGAGTTTAAGGCAAGGGATGTGACAAAATCTAAAGAAACATATGTAGTAGGCTGTGATTAATTATAAGTGTACTATGTCAGAATAAAGTATTACTTGCTCTGGACAGCACGTCTTTTCCTATAATTCAGAAGTGGGATCAAGATCTTACGCAATATTCCAAGATGGAGAGATAATACTGGTTTTCCTCATATGAAAAACGGAGAAGACGACGAAACGTGAGCCGAAACCAATCCAATGGTTGTTGGCGAGCACGGAGATATTACCGTTGGCGTTCAAAGTGATGTGAACCGGAATGTGCACACAAGAATTCAGGATTGATGATTGACGAGTATTGCAACGAAGGACTGGAAGACGTTGTCGGTGGATGGAACTATCAGAGTTTTGAAAAATATAGTCAAAATTTCAAGTCATCAGAGCTAGCGATACAGCAACAATGTGAAGCCATTAATTGGAGCGGAATCAATATGACGCATAACTCTCGTACTAAAAGGTCTATGAGAGGAGCTTGGGATGAGAAAATTAGCTACGATTGCCCTGAAGCAACCTGCATTACAACAGCAAAGACTGAGTCCAAATGTTGGAGCCTTATGAAATATGTCGTTACAGCAGCCGTTCACATCGAGGGCGATGTGTTCTGTCAAGATGGCCGAACTGTAGTAGGCTGTGATTAATTATAAGTGTACTATGTCAGAATAAAGTATTACTTGCTCTGGACAGCACGTCTTTTCCTATACATAAAACAATGTTTGAAAAACATTAAACAAATAAAAAAACATGTGTTTCTGGGATAAACTTAACCGTTTGGCACTTAAATTGGGACAGGGTTTTAGGACCCTATTGCAAAACTATGATCTCATTGTTCGCTTCAACTTTATCTGCATGTGAAAAAATGTTTGTTTTACTAAATGCGAAATATTCATAACACTTCACGGGTACAATTACACCAACAGACAAACAAAAATGCGTTCAAATTGGCTCCAAAATTGATTGAGCTTAGAAACTTGAAATAAAAATAAAACACAGACCATATTTTTGATGAGACTGTGGCGAACTAAACTTGGAAAAATTAGCTTTGCAGCAAATGTTATTGTAGGTTCAGAATAGCATTCACAATTAGGGTGCCGGTACCAATGGTTGTAATGTACCAGTAGATTGGACTATGGAATAAAACGTACATTTTTCGATAAAAACAACATGAGTTATTTTTGGTGGATAGATCGCCTCTAGTTTAGTCGTTTTGCCATATTTCAGATTTTAATTCTATCAAAAAGTCATATAATTAATTAAGTTTACGCAAAAAATTTGCTCCCTTGCACCAATAGTTGCCGTCGTGTTCCAGTAGTGGATCAACGGTTGGAAGCAGTTTTTAAAATGGATGTATAAAGATGAAGAAAAGTCCCAGAGATGATTTTCATGCTTCATTCGAAAGATATTAGTTGCTGTTCCGAGGAAAAAATGTTAAACCTGTGTAAAAATTTACCATTTTGTTTAAAATTCCTTGTATCACTCTCGAACGTCTACTACTGGAGCACTAGCGCAACTACTGGAACACGTGTACCAATAGTGGCTCAAGCGATTTAATGTTAAAAAAATAGTTTTATCACTCTTTTTATATTTTTCCCATATAGTAGAGGTTGAAATCTTTCTGTTGACGCCAAAAGATCTCTGTTAAGGCTCTTCGTTATTTTGTTATGATTTTTTATAGCTTAGGTAGTCCACTAATGGCACCGGCACCCTACTGTTTTTTTTGGCGTTTTATTGCTATAGGAGAATAATCTGTATCTCAGCTTAGTGTACTAAGAGCACTTTCACAGTTGTAAATGAGAGCTTTCTGTGTCAAAAATGCCATTTTTTCATATTTATGTCATTTGGCAGATACGATGATACTTTATGCCCAGGGAAATAAAGTAGATTCGTATTATCTTGGATCGACCGGAAATTTTTGATTCAATTCTGTTTCTGTTAATCGAATTAATTTCAGATTATCAGTTGATATGATGAGTAACAGTAATGTAAGACCACTTTCGGACCACAGTCGGCAATGAAGTCCAGATTTTTATTTATAATATTCTTTCAAATTTCAAAATTTGGATATTATTTTTTAAGATGAGCGATACACAACCATGCATTTTTGTTATAAGTAGATAATCTAGACTCCAAAACTTTGTACATTGCTAAATAGTTTAGTAGAGTGTTTCAAAGTCCTGCAACGTTTTAAAGTTGCCCAGTTAAAAAGTAATTTCGTACATTAATGTCATAAATAACATTCCAACATGGGCTGGATACGTTAATAGTATGTCATATAAAATGCTGTGCATTTCATAAGCAAATCGTAAGTAAAAGTTTTCCGCTGAGGTTTTCCAATTCATAAACAAGCACTGTCACACTATCGTACACCCCCACTCCCCTAAAAAATGGACGTAATTTTTGAACGTTCCCCAAAAATTTGACTCTGTCTTACTCTTCTAACAGTGATCTAAAACTATAAATGTGATTCACAATCCATTGGAAATATGGACGAATAAACAATAAAAATGTTTTGAACCGCTGTTGGGAGTTTCTGTTACGTAGTTTTTGTAAGGTAGCTCATTTTTATGAATCACATATTGCAATTTTAAGGGGACACGGGAGACCGTGTTATTTTCCCTATCTTTCGTCTCACTCTAACAATAATCATCAAAACTTTGTGGAAGCAAATCTCGAGTTTTAGTGAACCGATGAAGCTGAAAATTTATCGGGTTGTGCACTACATATATAGAATCATAGTGATACATTTTCGCATCGATATATGGAGTGGTTCTTGAGATTTGCTTCTTGAAATGGATAGGGTGATTATGATGACGTCCCGTGCGGCCTTAAGGAAAACTTTCATCACTGATTTGCACTGGTAAATTATCAGTAGGCTTCAATGATACCTTGGATACCGTCTTGATGATTGTTGTTTGTTGCTATTTTTCATAGCGTTTTCTCTGTCAAGCATACTATGATTGAATTTTTGCTTCAATGATGGAATGATTTCGAAGCCTGCGGTAGAACTTTGACAGCTGCGGTAGAACTCTGCGGCTACCGCAAACTGGAAAATTTTCTTAACAACCGTAATATGTGATACAACATTCTTGTTCTAATGCAATATTATGTACTATTTTGGACGGTTCCGTGGCCGAATGCCGTTTGGCCGAACGCCATTTGGCCGAATGCCACTTGGCCCAATATCGTTTGGCCGAAATTGAAAAAAGTAGTGAACTACAGCTAGCATGTATTTGTAATGAATTTCAAAGCTGAATTTCAGAGGATTTTATCAGCTAATTCTTATAGAAACTAAAACGCTTAACGGCTCATTCGTCCTCTGCTGGATGAGACTTTGTCTCTCCAGAAATCTTTGCTGTGTAAATCAATTTACATTTGGTCTTCGCCATTTTAAAGATTGACTCTTTCACCTTCGATTCATAGCCGCGCATACCTTGATCAAACGAATATTTGAAAAGTTACGGTTGATACATTATTTCTAATTCTTACGATGTTTGTTTACATTTTGTTAACTCTGAATTAAACACGATGTATACAAAAGCTTTTGTGTTTAATTATAAGTATCAATGATAATTCAATAAGCGAAATCAAAAAATTTAGTATAGCAATGCTTTATTGGCTAAAAGGGTCATCCAATGCCATGGGTGCCGAACAGCACAATTGTGCTGGTTTGTCTTAAAAGGGATATATGTATTGCTTTTAAGATATAGTTGTCTGAATTTTACAAATTAAGTACCTCACAGTCCTTACGTAATTTCGGTAGTCTTGTTCTCTTCGTCTAGGGGGTTTTTATTGATCAAATCTTCTGAAATTCAATAGTAAGATAAACTTATATGCAGCGTTCATATGTTAAACATAACAGTTTGACCTCCTTTTCCATTCAATCGTTTCAAGTCTAGCCTTTTGAATTAAACATTTTGTGATTTGTTTTCATTTTTTTATGAGTTAATCCACACTTGACATTTATGCAACGATTGGGTTAAAGTACTTTACGTCACAACTGGAATAGAGCCTGCCTCTCAGCTTATACGCACTTGTTCAGTTATTAACTGAGAACTTTCTTTACCAATGTTGCCATTTTTACATTCGTACAACGCGTTCTGGCACAGAGCCTTGAAAATATGTATCTCATTTTGAGTGTCAAAACGGACCAATTCCTGATTGGTCCGTAAAACAGCTCGTTTAGAAATAGTTGTTGTAACATCGGACCATTTGTACTTTGCTCTTCATTTCAATTTGCTTTCATTGCCAATTGATCATTTTTACATGTGGATATCGCGAGGTAGGTACGTAGATACTCTTTGCCCAGGAAAGTCGAGAAAAATCCCTGGGATTTGAACCCACGACCCTCAGCATGGTCTTGCTAAATAGCTGCTCGTTTACCGCTACAGCTATCTTGGCTCACGATAGACGATACTATCACGCTATCTAGCGAAATACTGTGAGCCTATTGCGTTGTCCCATGGTCTCGTCCTTGATTTTGATTCATACTTTTACAATACCATCGATTGCTGTAGTTGGGTGTACCTAAAAACAAAACGCTCATCGGCACGTGGCCTCTGCCAGACACCTACTCAATTACATTGATGTCAGCTCAACAGCCCCATAGCCCCACATAGTTCAATTAAAATTTTTGTATCGCAGTGGAAACCCACCGGACACTATTCTACGTAGTGGATCGTACCAATTAGTGGTAAAAAGCCTGGTGGACTATTCAACCCCATTGTTAACGACTTTCGATATGTGCGCCACTCACTAATTCCATTGACGAATGAATTCTGGGTATCTATCGAAGGGTGGGAGGGACCTCGATATGCGACGTCGTTCGATGATTCACATCAATTATATGAACCCATTTTATCATGCAAAGCATGACGTTCGTTAAATATTCATTAGACAAGGGTATTCCTAAAAATAAAACCCCCATGCGATTGGTTAATAGTTTTGTAAGATGGAATCGGAATCGACTGAGGGAGACGTGTGTTTAATGACACCTGTTCGTTCATCATTCCATTTGTAGTGGGGATCGATAAAGTACGTTACGGTTGGTTATTGCACAATATCCAATCATTGGAAGAATCGAGGTTGTGTTGGCTCAAAGAAAGCTATATGTTGCCTGAAGGAATGTAGTGTCTTGTAGTAATATATGTTTCGAACTTTTAATCTTCTATGGGCCAAAAATGGTTTCCAACCATTACGCATAAATAAATACACTTCAAAGCAGCCTTATTATATGAATGCAATTATACCAATGACAAATAAATGATTTAACAAAAAAGCATCCTTACGATAGGCCTAAAACCAAGGGCGTTTAAGAGTCAAATAAGATTTTGTTTTCTTTTATTCTATTCCATAATTACAATTTTCATGTCTTAAGACAACAAATAGCTATATATTTTTCTTATCTCGATCGATTAGGAAGTGAAAGTCCCTTACTCAAACCACCATGACAATTAAAACATTTGTTTTTAAATAAGCTAGAAATCTTAAAAGCAAACTCTTGCCTCACTTTACTCTATGTTTTAAATATTTTCTAAGGTTTTCCGGTCATTTGATATGTTATGCAGAACTTTAGTTATCTCTTTTTTTAATAAATTCTGCTTATAGAGTTACAATACTGGTTTATCTTTATGTGTTTTCTTATCAATTCAATCTCCACAACGAAAATATTTTCACAATATCGTAAATTTGTCTATGTACCGAGCAAAACACAATTTCCCATCAGGTATTTACATATTTATATTTCTAACCAGCTAGCTATAAATATACCGAAACAAAACCAACAAGAACGCAAAACCGAACAACAAACAGCGATGTCGTCGAGAACCGATCGCAACGCTGTCCTAGCCCTAGTCACCGGCACGGGAAAATGCCATGTATCAAATAGGATTACGTTTCCACGTAGAGATTTTCTTCGGTGGGGCGCGAAATCAACGTCCTCTCCTTTCCTCTGCGCCGTTGTAGGTAAATGCTGGAAGCTTGTTGATGTGTCGCCAAGTTTGCATAAAGAGCAACCGGGGTTTTTCATCTCCGCTCTGCCGGCGAATAACAGAAGTAAATACCTTGATCCTGGTCTCTAAGGAAAGTAGGTAATGCAACAGAGTTTGATAAAATCAAATGGCATCCACAAAACGGTACGCTGATAGAAGTTTTACGGGACTTGCGCTGGGAGAAATTCATATCCTTATCAGATGTGGTATTAGGGTGGATCGAATAAAATATTGAATATCCAATCTCCCATGGACGAATTCCATCCAGAATGAGTCAAACCATTATAAATCGAGCCTGATAATTTTCGAATAGAAATAAATTTGACACATGTTTTCAGTATGTTAGAAAAAGTGTGATCCATAGAAAAATCGATTATTTTGACTATAGAGCAATTTCTAAAAATGGCATAAGAGTTATTGCTTGCAATTTATTTGATAAATTCTAGCTCCGAAGCCTGTAACCTGCTCACAACCAACAGCCTCGCGAGGGAATCAAAGCTCCCCACTGTCGCCGTATGAAATGAAGGCATAGGTCTTTCTTACCATGTACAATACACTACACTCACCACAACAAAACAACAGAACACACACTCTACATCCAGCTGTAAGTCCCATGCAACACATGTTCGTCATCTCCCGATATGGAGAGAATCCCGTGCTCCAACAGCCCAACACGATATGCATAGCGTACCAATAAGCACCATAATCATGTATCAGTAACCCTCATGTATGCCCCTCTACTCCCAGAGCCGAGGATCTCACTCTCCACTGATCATCTGCTCTTATCACCACCCACAGACGATAAGAGATTACGATCTCAGCATCCATACCGAAAGGTAGAAGTGGAGCTCGCTTTAGCTGGTTAGTTAGTTCTCGGTTAACTGTCAAGCAGGCAGAACGCAGGAAAGTTCGTGGAGTGCACGTAGACGTGAGATAGCCTGACCGCTGTAGAACAAAATTTCCATTTTTTAATTCTGTGGCAAAAAGTGAAGTGGAAAGCTAATTAAGCTTATTGGGCTCAGAGCAAGGTAATAGCAGTGAAAGTGATTGGAAAGAGATCTTGTTAATCGTTAAATTTATTGCATAGCCGCAGATGTTCACTACCTTTATGCATGCTGCTCTGTAGTGCTACAATGGAGTAGAGGAGGAGGATACAATGAGATCGGTAAGCGTGAAGCTAAAGCATTTCCCAAATTGAAATCGTCTTTTGTGGTGCGGAATTAAGTGTTCCATAATGTCTCCTATATTAGGCCTTTCTATCATGACCAACTTGTGCGCCAGGCCGGGAAGGTGTCCTAGCACGATCATGGATCGGTGTGCTAGCGTTGGAGTAGCTGGCACGTCGCCGGTGAATTTGCTTCTGTCCGGGCAAGCATGCTGTCCACCAATCGCCGCGGGATACACTCGACACTGACGCCCATGCACACTAACACAGTAGGGTAATCGTAGGTTAAGCGGAAATTAAACGTAAGTACTAAAATACACCATTCTTATTATTTGCATGTGAAACGTATGCTTTTATTTTAATATGGATAGACTCGATTCATTTTCGTCAATGGTTCCGCTAGTTCGAACCAATTTTAGGCTGTTTTGGTACGTGCTTGGGGATCAGTACCACCAGCCCCTACTTTCCACCTATTTTGTCTCCGTCTCATGCGACCTTTCTTTTGGGGAGGTGACAAATGGCGCCCAACGTAAATGTAACTGTACAGTGGATAACCATCTTGACGAAGTTTTTCTATCATGGAGTCATTCGCTTATAATAAAGCAAATTCTGAATTTTCATATGCAATGGTGGATGTCTTTTGTAAATATGTATATAATAGTTTTCTTTGAATTGAACCTTTTGAATTATGTATTGAATTTCTTATCTGGATTTTATAAAGAAATTTGAATTAAAGCCTTGCATTTTCAGAGTTTTGGCAAGGAATTGTAAATATGTAAATAGATGATTAGTGTTATTGAATTGAAATTAATTGAAATCAAATGAACTTTCCTAGTATTTTAAGATTTATTTTCATTTTTAAGCAAATTTCTTATTACATTTCATTGAATTTCCATACATATTACTATAATTTACACATTTTACACAGTTTTTTAGAATAATGAATAGATTGGCCGATCTCAAAGTAATCGTTTCGTTAATTGAATAAAAGAAAGTGATAGTGAAGTGAAAGGACACTAATGGCGCATAGCATTGAAAGTGAAGATTTCGTGGATAATTTAACTGATTTTGACGGTGAAGCTAGTCCGGTAATGAGTATTAATAAAATGAGTCAACGGCAAGTTCGTAGACTCACAATCTCTCCCACATTTCGGGATAGATTAAACGAAGTTTATGAGAATAAAGCGAAGCAAACTGCGGATTCGGTTGTGGAAAATCAACGGGATAAACGCGAGCGCGAGAAAAATCCGGATAATGAGAGGCAAATTGTTCCTCCCCCGCCGCCGCCAGCAATGCAACGTGAAAAAGTAACGCACGGTGAAAATTTGGATAGTATTCGCGAACCAATGATAGCAGGTGAAAAGTACACGGGTACTAAGAAGAAAATTTCGTCGGTAGTTCAGGAACAAAATGGTGCTCCTGATTTAGATTTGAATTTCAATCCTGAAGTGATTTTAGTTGAAGACCAAAAGGATTCGGTTGAATTTCTTCCACCTGGTTTCAACATTACTTCTCAGTTTTCAAATCCAGCTTTGTCGAACAATCCCCTATTTTTCAACCTTCCAAATAGCAGCTCGAATAGCAGAAAATCGCTTCCGGTTTCACAATGGCCGATCAAGTATGCAGGAAATGACAATGGAATTGGTTTGAATCTTTTCCTTCGAAGAGTTGAGTTCTTTGCACACTCTGAGAAGATGTCGAAAGAAGAATTGTTTGAATCAGCCCACTTTCTCTTAGTAGGGCCTGCTCAAGACTGGTTTGTTGCAAAATGGCCGATTTTACGCAACAAAAACTGGGATTACTTTATCCAAGCCTTGAGACACCAGTTTTTGCCAAGTAACATTGACCACTATATCAAAGTGCGTTCATTTTCAATGTTTCAGGCGAAAGCTGAATTATTTTCCAACTTTTTGGTTCGCATGGAACAGTTCTTTTTGTGCAGAACCACTCCAATGTCTGAAGAAGATAAATTCGACATAATGTGGCACACAATGAGGCCCATCTACCGAGACCGATTGGCCTTAGTGGACGTGAAAGATTTGCACACTCTTGAACAACTGTGCACTCGAATTGATAACAACAATGAATCAATCATGAATAAGTTTGTTCTCTCATTCGAAAATCAAAAAATCAATGAGATCAATTTTAGTAGCAATCCCAGAGCTAATCTTAATTCCTTTGTCAGACCTCAATCAAACAATAGTAATCAAACCAATCAACAACGAGTTCAGCAACATAATCAAAATAATAATAGAAATAACCAAAACAGCACAAATCAAAACTTCAATTCACAAAGCAATAGACCAAGAAACAATTCTAATTACAACAATAATCAAAATATTCAGCAAGAATACCAACCAGATTGTGGATGGAGGGAGTTGTCGTTGGATGATATTCTGAGACACTATAAAGTTCCTGATCGAAGAATTTGTTTCAATTGCCGAAAATTTGGTCATCATTTCACGAAATGTTTCTCAAGGCGCAATGTATTTTGCTGCATATGTGGACTTCCGGAATTTCATTACGAGGAATGTCCATTCTGTGAGGCAAAAAACCAGAGAAGGGGAGATTGAAGGAGGTCGTTTCCCCAACCTCAGAAATTCCTCCAGTTCGTCGAGATCCAAAAACCATAAATGTTTTTCAGCAAATTATTTCCGAATTTCAGAATACAGATTGTACCGATGAGAAACATGAAACAGATGATTCAATAAATTACCAGGGTTATTTTCATCAAGTTGAAACCGTTTTTGTGAATTTAAATAACGATGCTAGATATTTTTTGAAATTTACTGTTTTAGGATTTCAGTTGCATGGATTATTGGATAGTGGGAGTAATGTGTCATTAGTTGGAGAACTCTTTGGAAATTTAACCAGCTTTCTGCAAATTCAAGATCTGAACAGAGACCTCAAAATTTCAACTGCCAGTGGTGAACCGATGCAAATCAAAGGATTTGTAGACGTTCCATTTACTGTGAATAAATCAACGAGAATATTACCTTGTTTAGTTGTACCTGAGCTTGGAACTCGTTGTATTTTAGGAATGGATTTTTTCAAACTATTCAATATCAAGCTTACTTTTGATGACATTGATAATCTAGCAACCTGTAATGTAGAGTTAAGCAATGAAATTCAGCCAGCTTCTCACGTTCTCAACACGGAAGAGACTGAATTACTAGAATCCGTTAAATGTTCTTTCAAAATATCAGAGCCTGGCACTCTAGAAGCTTGCAATGTTATGAAGCATAGCATTGAACTTACAGATAAAAATGCCATTCATTTGAATCCCCATCCATGGTCGCCCACAATTCAAAAGAAAGTCAATGAAGAAATAAATCGATTATTGGACTTAGACATAATTGAACCCTCAAATTCAAATTGGGCCTTGCAAGTTGTACCAGTTACCAAAGAAAATGGTGATATGAGGCTTTGTTTAGATGCTCGTAAGTTAAATGCTAAAACTGTTAGAGACGCATATCCTTTGGCAAGTTCCATGAGAATCTTGAACAACTTAGGCAAAAATCGCTACTTTTCGGTGCTGGACTTGAAAGAATCGTTTCTTCAGGTAAAGCTTGCCGAAGACTCCAAGAAATATACAAGCTTTAAAATAATTGGCAGGGGTCTTTTTCAATACAAAAGACTTCCCTTTGGTTTAATCAATAGTAGTGCTACAATGTCTCGTATCCTTGACAGAGTTTTGAAAGAAGGGCTCTACGAGCCATTCATATTTTCTTATCTTGATGATATCATAATTGCAACCAGAACATTCAAGGATCACATAAAATATCTCAAAATTGTCGCTGATTGCTTACGAGAAGCTAACCTTTCTGTGAATTTAGCCAAGTGTAAGTTCTGCCTGAAAAGAATTAAATATTTAGGTTTTATTCTCTCAGAGAACGGCTACCAGCCGAACCCTGAAAGAGTTACTGCGATCTCCAAGTTTGCTCGACCGCAAACTCCAAAGGAGATTCGCAGATTCTTAGGGATGGCGGGATACTACCGCAACTTCATCCCGAATTTCAGCGGTATATCAGCTCCTATCTCTGACTTGTTAAAAGGCAAGCCCAAGAGAATTAGGTGGAATGATATAGCAGAACAGGCATTTATCAAACTAAAAGAATGTTTGATCTCGGAGCCGGTCCTAGCCAACCCAGACTGGACAAAAGAATTTACCATTCAAACCGATGCCAGTGATGTAGCAATAGCTGGCATACTGACGCAGGAGTTGGATGGTAAAGAACACATTATTGCCTACTTCTCATGGAAACTGAGTTCGTGTGAAAGAAAATATGGGCCCACCGATAAGGAAGGCTTAGCTGCTCTCGAAGCAATCGAGCATTTCAGATGTTATGTAGAGGGATCCCACTTCACGCTGATAACTGATTGCTCTGCAGTAACGTTCATCTGCAATTCAAAGTGGCGTCCTAGTTCAAGGCTGTCACGATGGTCTGTCAAATTACAAGAATTCGACATGACCATCAAACATCGGAAAGGCCGAGACAATGTAGTCTGCGATGCCCTCAGTCGTGCTGTTTGTGCCATTTTCGCCGACTCGACTTCAGAATGGTACAATGAGTTGAAAAATAAAGTTAGTCATACTCCAGAAAATTACCAGAATTTCAAAATTGAAAATGGTGACTTGTATAAGTTTGTCACTTCCAGATCTCCTCTTGAAATGGGTCGACTGGAATGGAAAGTGGTTGTGCCACCTGACAAGATGACACAACTAGTGGAAGAGGAACATGCCAAAATCATGCACCTTGGTGTAGAAAAGACCCTTGAACGAATAAAATTAAAATATTATTGGCCTAAGATGAAATCTGATGTCCAAAAGATTTTGTCTAAGTGTGGCACGTGTAAGCAGTCGAAGCATTCGACGATTGCTACAGTTCCTCCAATGGGAGAACAGAAGGATGCTACGCGTCCATTTCAAATGATTGCTATGGACTATATTAGTGGTTTTGTACGTAGTAAGTCGGGAAATAGTGATTTGTTAGTATGTCTGGATGTGTTCACTAAATATGTTCGTCTGTTTCCTGTTAAAAAGATAAGTGTTGAAAGTTTGACTCAGTTGATTAAGTGTGATTGGTTTTTAAAATTTGGTGCTCCTTAAGTGTTGATTTCAGACAACGCTGTAACGTTTTTAGCTAATAAGTTTCAAGATTTGTTGTCTAAGTTTCATGTTCATCATTTCAAAAATAGCAGGAGGCATTGTCAAAACAACCCTGTTGAGCGAGTGAACAGAGTGATACTGGCTTGTATCCGGACATATTGTCAAAATGATCACCGTATTTGGGATTCTCAGATCCCTGAAATAGAATTTGCGATCAATAATACCAAGCATTCATCCACGGGATTCACACCTTTTTTCCTAGTACATGGATATGAGTCGATAGTCGATGGAAGAGACCATCTTCAGGATAGGTGCACTTCTGATCCATCAACAGATCAATTCATCCAAAGCAGGACTAAAGCTATGGGTACCGTATATGAAGAGGTAGTCAAAAACAACAAAAAACAATTTGAAAAGTACAAAAAGAACTATGACAGCAGACACAAAGGTCTACCACCTACTTTTAACATTGGTCAAAAAGTTTACAAGAAGAACTTCAAAATTTCAAGTGCTGCTGATCACTATTCAGCCAAACTTGGCCCAGTTTATGTTCCTTGTAAGATAATAGCTAGAAGAGGAGCAACATCATATGAGCTAGAAGATGAAGAAGGTAGAAATTTAGGTGTGTTT
Organism: Aedes aegypti; assembly: GCF_002204515.2. Taxonomy (NCBI): domain Eukaryota; kingdom Metazoa; phylum Arthropoda; class Insecta; order Diptera; family Culicidae; genus Aedes; species Aedes aegypti. Next base: position 150,374,918 of record NC_035108.1, read on the forward strand.
GCGGCGCAAGATTTGATTCCGGGATAGATTACGTAAGAATTTATTTGAGATGTGTGAAAAGATCGGAATTAGTATGTTCGTTTGAGATATCGTGTATAAATGAAAATCGCGTGCGTTTGTATTGAAGAAACTGAGATGTGTATCGGATGTTCGAGGAAATGGTGATCACCGAGAGTTTGCGTAGTTTAAGTAGAAAATGTTGCATTTGCGTGAGAGTTTGAGTCAATTAAGTATTCGCGTAAGTTTAATCGAGAGTTTGCGTATTTTAAGCATAAATGTTCGTGTGTATGTAAAAGTTTGAATTAAAAGTATATTTGCGTAGACTTAACTGAGAGAGCGCGTAGAATAAGTATTGAGTTCGTATATGGATGTAATCGATTGAAAAATCGCGTTAGTTCGACTGAGGATTCGTGTTTGATTGCGTAAGATAATTTGTGTAAAAGGTATTAAAATATATGGATATTTGGCTAAAATGAATGTAAGAATTGTGTGTATGATTTGTACTCTTAATAATTTTCTTTGCTTAAAGGATGAAGCTCCTCAGCCAAGGTCCAGTATAACCATCTGTTGTCTGCACTTAATAATAGAATTGAAAAGGTAAACAAACTCTATACAGCCACAGCAATAATTACGAATGATCGTTGATCTGTTCCTGTTTGATGTGGTCCCTATTGTTGAAATACATCGTAGGCTGAAATCGAGCCAGTAAACCAATAAATTGTCCATATCTGGTAAACAACCATCAATACCCATATGAGAGGTCAAAATTTAGCTCAGACAAGAATGTGCTCTGTGTGGATTAACAGATTACACTTGACGAAACCTTACACTACTTTACTAGGTCGGTAATTGTCGATCGTGTGAGTGGATTGCTCATTGTAAGAGAGATACTGCTATATTGGGATGGTCTCCCATATTGCAGTCTGGTGTGGGGGTATTGTAACCTGCTCACAACCAACAGCCTCGCGAGGGAATCAAAGCTCCCCACTGTCGCCGTATGAAATGAAGGCATAGGTCTTTCTTACCATGTACAATACACTACACTCACCACAACAAAACAACAGAACACACACTCTACATCCAGCTGTAAGTCCCATGCAACACATGTTCGTCATCTCCCGATATGGAGAGAATCCCGTGCTCCAACAGCCCAACACGATATGCATAGCGTACCAATAAGCACCATAATCATGTATCAGTAACCCTCATGTATGCCCCTCTACTCCCAGAGCCGAGGATCTCACTCTCCACTGATCATCTGCTCTTATCACCACCCACAGACGATAAGAGATTACGATCTCAGCATCCATACCGAAAGGTAGAAGTGGAGCTCGCTTTAGCTGGTTAGTTAGTTCTCGGTTAACTGTCAAGCAGGCAGAACGCAGGAAAGTTCGTGGAGTGCACGTAGACGTGAGATAGCCTGACCGCTGTAGAACAAAATTTCCATTTTTTAATTCTGTGGCAAAAAGTGAAGTGGAAAGCTAATTAAGCTTATTGGGCTCAGAGCAAGGTAATAGCAGTGAAAGTGATTGGAAAGAGATCTTGTTAATCGTTAAATTTATTGCATAGCCGCAGATGTTCACTACCTTTATGCATGCTGCTCTGTAGTGCTACAATGGAGTAGAGGAGGAGGATACAATGAGATCGGTAAGCGTGAAGCTAAAGCATTTCCCAAATTGAAATCGTCTTTTGTGGTGCGGAATTAAGTGTTCCATAATGTCTCCTATATTAGGCCTTTCTATCATGACCAACTTGTGCGCCAGGCCGGGAAGGTGTCCTAGCACGATCATGGATCGGTGTGCTAGCGTTGGAGTAGCTGGCACGTCGCCGGTGAATTTGCTTCTGTCCGGGCAAGCATGCTGTCCACCAATCGCCGCGGGATACACTCGACACTGACGCCCATGCACACTAACACAGTAGGGTAATCGTAGGTTAAGCGGAAATTAAACGTAAGTACTAAAATACACCATTCTTATTATTTGCATGTGAAACGTATGCTTTTATTTTAATATGGATAGACTCGATTCATTTTCGTCAATGGTTCCGCTAGTTCGAACCAATTTTAGGCTGTTTTGGTACGTGCTTGGGGATCAGTACCACCAGCCCCTACTTTCCACCTATTTTGTCTCCGTCTCATGCGACCTTTCTTTTGGGGAGGTGACAAGCCTTTGATTTGGAAGAAAAACTTTCTACGGAGAAGCTGTAGTGAACTGTTTGGTGTACAGGAAAAATAAACATTAAAACCATTTTTTTTGTTTATTATGAGATATAACAAAAAAAAATGCATTTTATACTTGTTTTTAATTATGAATCGTAGTTTACGGCTTACCAGCTGAGTGGAAGTTTAACAATTACCGAAAAGCTAAACATTACATATAGTTTGCAATTGGATTAGATGGACAAATTGATGTGAAATTTTGCGAAAAAGTCACACGTCTTCTCAGTGAGAATCGAACTCACGACTCCCTGATCTCTAGTTAGGGCGCTTTACCCCTACGCAATGAGAGGAGTCATGAACGCAGAAGTTAACCTGAATTCGATTTCAGCTCAATAATCACGTGGTCCTTTTTCGCAAAGTGCACCTCTTTCGGAAGAATTAGATGTTAAAATGATGGTAAAACTGTTGGAGACCCTGAAATAATTCTTGGGTAAATCTATGAAATAATTCCTGCTAGAAATTTGGAGAAAAGTGGAATTCCTTTGGTAGAATCCCTGAATAAATTTCCTGTGGAGCTCGAGGTGGAATTCCTGGAAAAATCCTAGTGCAATCCCTGAAAGTCTTCCTTGTCGAATCTCTGTAGAAAATCTAAGTGATTTCTTTCAAGGATATATTAGTGTATCATCTGAAAGAAATCTTAATGAATTCGTTGAAAAATATCTTGGTTTGATTCCTCAGAGTATTCTAATTTGAATCTATTGAGGAACTTCTGTAAAATCACTAAAATAATGGTAGAATCCTTTGCGGAAACTCTGGTGGAAACGCTGATGACATCAAAGATGAAAAAAGACGTTAATGCCCCTTACAGATGCCCGAAAAAGGATTCTCAGGAGAAGTTCAAGGTAATTGCGAGTATTCCTTTTGTAATTCAATTCAGAATTACTGGTATAATCTCTGTAAGAACATCAGGGGGTTTCTCTGGAGGAAATAGTAGTGTGACCGCTGGAAACATTCCTGGTAGAATCTCTCTAGAAATTCCTAGTGGAATATTTCATATTAATCGCTGGGAGTATTCCCAGTGAAATCTCAGATGGATTTGCTGATGAAATCCTCAATTTAAATACTTGAGAAATCGCTGGAAAAGTTCCTGTCAGACTTCATGGTGAGATCATTATTGGTGGATACTCTGGTAGAATCTGAAAATACTGGGTTAGGTAAAATCGCTGGAGAAATTCCTGGAGAGAATGTTGATGAAATCTCCTGAATCCTGAAAAATTATTCTAGAAACTTCCGGAGAAATTCCCAGTGGAATTTTGAGAGGAATATCTTGACAAATTTTTGGAGGAGCATCTAGGGGTATCATCTGGAAGAGTTTCTGTCAGCACCTCTGAAAGAATTTTTTGATGGTTTGTTGGAGCAATCTTCAGGGATATCGTTGGAGAAATCCTTGAAGAATTTCTGAAGGAATTTTACAGTTTTATGTGGAGGAACTTCTGATAACTGGTTTGAGAGATTTTTCGGAAGAAATTCTGTGAGGAGTATTGGTTGTGTCAAGGACAAATCTCTTATAGGAGCATTTGAAGGTAATTCAAATATGTTTATAACATTCATTGAACGTATTTTTCAATCCAAACTGTTTTTTAACCAGAAATTTCTGCATTAATTCCATGTGAAATTTTTGTAGAGATTCGACATGGAATTTCTCAGGAAAAATTTTCCAGGAATTCCACCTGGGCTTTCTCCAAAAAGATTCCATCTAAGTTATATGGATATTCAACCAAAGCTCATCCAAGAATTTCACTATCATTGTTGCAAATTTCTCTTACTCATGCCACCAGGTATTCTAGCAGAAATTTATTAAGGAATTCTACTTAGTATTCTCGCAGGGAATCCATTAAAATTTTTGACATAAATTTCATATGAATATCAAAGTCGCAGCTAATCAGCAAGACCAAGCTGAGGGTCGTGGGTTTAAATCCAATCGGTCGAGCATCTTTTCGGGTTGTTTTTTTTTGAATCCCAAGGCATAGAGAAGTGGAAGGTTCCTTGATAAATTTCTGGAGAATTCCTAGAAAATTTCATGGAAAAAATCCTGAAGGAATTTCTGAAGAAATTTATAGAACAGAAGTCACCGAAGAAATTCCTGGTAAAAACTCTCATGGAATTCCTGTAGGAGTACTTGAAGGAATCCCCTTAAAAATAAAACACAAATTTCTAGTTTAATTCCTAGTTAAATTCCTGAAAGAATCTTTTGAATAATTCTTGTAGGAATCGCTGGAGGAACTCCTGGTGGAATTGCTTATGGAATCTCTGGATGAACATCACCCAAAATCCTTGGATAATTTCTTACACATACACACCTGCAGGTTTTCCTGGATGAATCATGGGAAGCATCCCTGAAAGAATTCCTGAATAAAATGTTGAAAGAATCTTTTAAATCCTTGGAGAAACTTCTATGGAAATAGTGGCGGAATTTGCAATGAAACATTTGATTTTTATTAATAAATACTGGGATAAACGTTGTAGAATTTCAGAAAAATGTGGCTGAGAAAAGCATGATGATATTTCTGAAAGAATACCTGAGTTAATTAGTTGATCACTAGAAAAAAATCCTGGTTTAATCTCTGAAGTACTTCCTGAAGGAATTTCTGAAGAATATTTTAGGGAGCTCCCGAAGATTTTTTTTTTGAAATCCTTGATGAAACGAACGGAACACTATCGATAGGAATTCATGTAGAATCCCCTGTAGAAATTCTTGTAGGAATTCCTGGAAGAACCTCTGAAGTATCCCTTGTGAAATCCCTGGAGGAAACCTTATAGAAATATTATTTAAAAAAAATGGGAAAGGAATTGTTAGTGTATACCTGATGGAATTTCTTGAGAAATTTCAAATTGTCGAAATATTTCTTGATGAGTTTCACACCAATAACATTTTTAATTAGTTTGTCTTGATTCTTCATAAATATATATATTATCTCGACTCTAGAACGCGGTATCATTTAATCATAATTATTGGCTGATTTGTTTTATCCGGTTAATATCGAGCGCATTTTCTACCTTTTTCGCATTTACGGGAACAACCGTCCATCAAAATATCAACGGTCGAAAATATTCTCCATCTCGGTCACATTAATGTTGGTGCAATAAGATTTGACAGTTCGTCAAGCGGTCGTACGAACATAAATTGGTTCGACTAACTTGGGGGCGGAGTCAATGTTGGTCAAACAGACTGAGTGTCTGTGGGGTGCATTACACAGGGAACCAAAAGACGCTACTCAGGATCAGTAGCATCCTCAATGTGTAAGTACTGGTGCTCTCATTATTATAACAAGCAATAACGACGCCGGCTGCGTCCGAATGCAGGTCAATTTGGGAATGGGAGGGAAATGTTGACGTGTTACTTGCTTTATGAAAACCGAGGAGTCCTCTGCACTTCCACAAGGAAACACGGGGAGTTTGTATATGGGTAAGGATTCGTGTTGGTAAACGATAAAGATATAATTTGAAGGTTCATTTCCACTCGCACATTACAAACCGGAACCAATTGATCCGGATTCCATCGCTCGTCCATAAAGGAGCATGCAACAAATACAACGTCTTTCGACCTTTTGTCCAAATATTATCTTTGGACACCCTTAATTCCTCGCCAAAATAGCTAAAATTTGACAGATTCATATTTCCGTCATATGGTTTATAATCAAGTTATAGTAGATTAAATTTTCAAACATGTCTATAATTTGAACCGCCCTAATGTAGAAGGACCGACACGTTTTAACGGATACAGAGCCGTTTCTGCAGGAAATTGTTTCCATTTGCGTAAAGTTTGAGAATCAGTAAGCTTTTTCGTTAATGGTAGAAACTTAATTTTGAAACCCGATGGAAAGCCATTTGATTATGATCGTTAAACATCATTGGCATCACAGATCAAATGGTTTGTTGCCATTTAACAAAACGATCCTGAAAAATAGTTAGTTGGAAATGGTTAGAGACCACATAATAATTTCGATGATTATCACCAAAGCACGTAAACTGAATAGCCGGCTTCCATCTTGAAGTTCATTAACAGCGTTCAGCATCAAGCATGGTGTGGTCCTGCTGGAGTGGTTTTGATCGTATTCTCATTTGAACGACTATAATTATGCGCCATCATTTCTATATCGCAAACGTGCAAGGCTACTCATAGTTTGCGGCTTTCCCCACAGCTACGGAGCACCGGAAACCTATCCGAAATGGCGTCGAAATGAACCGCAAACTGTTGGTCTCTGTATGGCCTGCGATAATGAATTTCCACCATTAGTCGAGTGTGCTTTCAACTTTACTGGAGATAAACTAAACCGAAGTTTAATTTGTTAAAAAGCGTTGGCTGCAAAGTGTATTTTTTTCTTAATATTTTAAAATAAATTGAATTTATAACTAAATCAGTATTAAATTATGTTATAATAAATTCAATATGATTGGTTTTATTGAATAAAATGAAACATAATACGCACTATTTTCAATCATGTTTTGTTGTGTTTTGCTTTTCCATTTTAAAGATTTAGATTCGTTCGGTAAGCAAAACCTGGAGCAAAACATACATTCTATGAAATAATCTTGAAGATATCATTTTATTTAATGAAGCTTCCTCCGAACTTATGCAACAGGTGATAACTTAAATCGTCCAAGCTCGTATGGGCTGTTCTCGTTTTCCACACCGCACATGAATAGCTAATAAGTTCACGGTGGTGGTTCCTTCAACGTTACATTAAGTATTTTGCATAAACTTAACAGGCAAAAGCTAACCCAAGCGACCCCCTGCAAGTGCGCTTGAAGGTATGGGCTGTACCCGCAGGAAAAATATCACCGTATCTTATCACCTTAACACAATCACGCTCCATTTGAATTTTTCAACACGCGACGATGCGATGGGGTGGCATCCGATAGGCAGTCATCATCAACGAGGATAGTGCTTTTTCCTGTTAGAGTACCACCTCTTTCAGTACGCAAATTGTGTTGAAATGAGAAACATTTGCCAAATAGGAAATAAAGATAGATTATTTGGACTATGAAGGGTGGAAATGTGAAAGTGACACATAGCTTTGAAAACAGTTTATTTCGAAGAATTGGACAAAATTTTGCACAAGTGTCACAAGTTGATACAATAAGAAGACTTATTTGGTTTTAGTTCGAATTTTTATTTTTACCTCTATTGTTTTGCACTATTCGATTTATACGTACAATGTATTCTGTGCTTTTCGTTTTTATTGACTCCTAGTAGATACCTATATAGTTTTTTGAATCCTTTCCTTTTTCGTACTTAGATTGCAAAAAGCTTCTCACTTGGCTTCGATTCATCTTCACCTTAACTCTTTATAATATTATCACTTATTGATATTGTATACTGTATTAACCAAGGACATATCTACATTGCCGAAAACACAGGACCGTCTGGGAATCAATACCAGACATCTTTAGCATAGCTGGAGGAGGCTTGAGTGAATAAAACAATTCACGGCCTAGAGTTCATGATAAGAAGTTTTTGGCAGCAATGTCAACCTGGAAATTTATGTCCACTTTGAATATTTTACCACATGCCGTTGCTCAACAGTACTGCTGCAATGGAGAGTGTGAGGTAACTCAGTAAAAAGCGTCCGACGAAAGCTTTTCCCACGGCTTATAAATATGCAGCAACGTCGTAAGGGGCGACTTCCTTCGTCGGCGGAGTTGTTGTATGACTTATAATGCCTAGCAATTTATGCTTGCACAATCCTTCCCCCAATAACAGCCCGGAGCAGGTCCTTCAACTTGCATAATTACTCACTTAGGGGCGAGTGGAACGATGGCTTTCCGGACATGTTTTGGCGCACTCCTCCAGTTTACACATTTTTGGCTCGGTGGTGTCGTTCGTGATATCGTGACTGGGGGCTACAGGTGACGGTTTTGTACTATTTTTTTGTGTTTTAGCTTGTTTCCTCAGCAGAACCACAAGTGGAAGTGTTTATTTTTCATTAGCTCTAGTTTGGAGGGAACTTTTCGTTAGAGGGAATTTTTGCTCCTTTGTTTTGCGGTAGGTACATGTTCGATAAAGTTTCATGGGATTTAATATTGCCTATAGTATTCCTTTCTTTTTTATTATGCTTCAGCATAATGTATAGCTTGTAATATTTTTTTGTTTCAAAACTTGGGAAATGGGGGCCTTCCTTAGCCGAATGGTTAGAGTCCACGGCTACAAAGCAAAGCCATACTAAAGGTGCCCGGTCAGTCCAGGATCTTTTCGTAATGAAAATTTCCTTGACTTCCCTGAGCATAGAGTATCATCGTACTTGCCACACGATATACGAATGCGAAAATGGAAATTTTGGCAAAGAAAGCTCTCAGTTAAAAACTGTGGGAGTGTTCATTGAACACTAAGCTGAGAGACAGGCTCTGTCACAGTGAGGACGTAATTCAAAAGAAGAAGAAGATCAGTCATTTATACTAACCTTACTTGTTTATGGCTAATAATTCTCATACCAGTCTCCGGAATCTATAATAAATTATGTCTTTTCCAGGAGAGAAAGCGCATTATCGAATTTTGAAATCAAATTGGCAAAAACATAAATGATTTATAGGTCAGCATCTCCGGTTTCGCTCAGTCTTACGCACGCACTTTCTTACGACGACGATGTAGGTCTCGCAATAGCCTTAGTTCTCTTGCCACTTTGATTACTTGCTGCGGCAAAAGTCAGCTTTCTCGTTCGGGCTTCTGATTTTTTTATAGGGGAAAGTGAACCTTCGTCAAGATTTCTTTTGCTTTGCTTTTGGAAATAGGTATGCATCAACAATTTATTTCGAAACGATTTTTTTTGCAAAGTACCCCAACTGTTCTTAGTGTTCCATCATTTATTATTTAAATTTTAAACAAGTGAATGTCGAGTTATCTCCAATTGATTTTTTCTACTATTCAAAACATCATTTGATAGCAGGCAACACTGTTCGCAATGGTAAAATTTTACAGCAATTCGATTCGAAACCACTGCCTAACTTTAGAATGGAATGTTAGTAAAATAAAATAAAATGCTTTGCAGGTTTAATGCATATATGACATTAAAACTGCATGGTAAATGATGGAATCTCAGATCGCTATCTGTATATGTAAATAAAAAAATGCAGTACCGTAATCCGGGGGCAAATTGATCACTATTTCACAACTTTTTGACATGTTTTCCTTTGGAATTAAAAAAATGACAAATGTATTTCAGTAAAATGAGTACTTTATTGATCTCTATCAGTTTATGTAATCGATTTTTTATGAAAAAAATTTAACATTTCATAAAATTAGTTTTAATATCAAAAATTGAAAATGACACATTGGGGCGAAATTGATCACTATATAAAAAAGCATATTTTAGAATGTAAAATTTCCCTATCTACTAAATTTGGGTCTCCTGAATCTGAAAATAATGTCAAAATTCTTACAACTCTTGTATATCACTATTTTATTGCAAAATTAAACTTTGAAAATCTGCACAATTCGCCTAAATGTATGCAATTTCCCTTTAAATAAGCACGTTATTCAACAATAAACGGTTTTATGGGCAAAAAACTATTCCTGTAATGTTGTACGATTTCAAAAATGAGTTCAGCAATTCACACTGAAGCTTACACAACATTTTGAACGCTCAAAGTTTACATGCAGGCTCAGTACCAGCGGATTGTTTAGTACCGGCATTTCCAACAGTATTGCTAACACCTTCAAAAACTGTGAATATTTCTATGCAACACCGACTTTAATAAAAATGAATCAGTTTGAAATCATCATTAGACATCTATAAACTAGAAAACATGGAATGTCTTTGATGGCCACGAAGTATTGAGCATCCTTGAAAGGAAATGCTATTTGGACCGACGTGATCAAATTCAACCCAGTGATCAATTTGCCCCCGGATTACGGTATATCAAATCTGTTGCGAGATAGCGAATAAGAGTGTTTAAAAAAGTACGAGGAATGTCTAGGACATCCTTGGAGTTGTACATATTGAAAATGATATCTGGCAACATTGTACCAGCAAATCAAAATATTCTATTTATTTCTGTCTTGATGAAATATAGACATTAATTTTGCCATCCATGAAAAGTTATAAAAAACGTAGTTTCTCATGAAATTTTTACAAGAGTTTTTAAGGAAAGAACTCATGGAAATACAGTGTCCGTTATATTTTGGCATGAATCGTTTTGGTTCGATTCGATTTTGGCAGCATAAAACCGTTCATTTTTGGCAACATACATTTCAACACCATGCCAAAATCAATCGGTTTTACGGTTTAGTTAGAATTCGGCAATCATTAACAATTACTACAATTTAATCAAAGCTAAGGCTGTAGGATGAATTTTTAACTCAATTCACAATAAATTATGTTAGAAAAATTGAGAATGTGTTGCAGGTTCCCCCGATAGCAGTAGAGCTAATTACCGGTAGCGAAAAACAAAATTCGAACCACAAACACTGAGGGCTAAAGCGCAACTAAAATCTCAAAACGTATCGCAGTTTAATACATATATTTAGGGATCTTCTCTGCCTAACAATCAAATGTCCTTAAGGGGTAATTATCATTGTGGCTTTTGCCAGGATTTTAGCTTAGCTTAGCTTAGACTGACTACACATATCAATGGTTGCTATTCCGTGATTGACCAAAGTCAGTGAAGATGCACAAAGTATCAACTAGAAGTTCGGCTGGGATTGCACAGTGGGACGGATTGAGGTTTTAGGACAAAAGATGGAACTCACGCCTTCAATTGTGATTTTACGTAAAAATGATGTTCTACATAGTTGTTCCTATTATAAAAACATTTTTTTTGGTCGGAACGAAAATTAGGGTGGCCCTTTTTAAAAAAAGATAACCATCAAACCTTTTTTATTTTAAGGAATATTGATATAGTTTGTTTTACAAAGTTGAAGATCGGAAAATTTTAAACTGATTTGACAAAAAAAGTTTTTTCCTAGCTCAAAAATTGATCGTTTTAGAGCATTTTTCGCTATTGATGTAGGGTGGCCCTTCAAAAATAGGTTTTTGTGTTTTTTTTTCAAATTTCTCAGCCATGTTGTTTTCCCTTCATCTTTAGAGCCGATTGAAATGCATATTTTGAGGCCTGTGCAATTTTGACGGTGAATAGTTATAAACATTTTTTATGAAAAACAACGTTTTTTACATGTAGATGTAGCTGGGACAAATTAAAAGATTTTTTTTGCGAGGCAATAATTATCTTTCGGCTTTAAATATGTGCATTATTTGATCATGTATATATGTTTTGATTAATTAAGGCTATAGTTTAGAGATAGCCTTGCCAGAAAATTGAACCTTGTAGTATACTTGGGAGATGCTTTTTAAAATCTGTTATTAAAGGTTAATAGCATATGAATCAGTCATATCATTAACAAACAGATCCGTAGAAGATTTTTGTTTGCAATTTAGGCTGAGATTTTTGTTTGCAATTTAGGCTGACAAACACTATCGTCATGCCAACACAATTTTCTTTATTTCCCCAACTATAGAAACATATAAAAAATCTTTTTTTTGTTATGAAAATGTCGGCAACTTTTCATTAGTTGAAAATTGTATCAACAAAATTTGTTTTGGCATTGCGTCCCCAATGAAACAGATCATATTTCTCAAGTTATTGTTGTCAATAGCACTTAAACAATTATTACTTAATGCTTTCTTGCCATATTTGTAATTTTGCATTCGTATATCGTATGTATTAGTATAAATGATACTTTATGTCCAAGGAAGTAAATGAAATTTTCATTACGAAAAGACTCTTGTATCTATTTGTATTCATTAGCTATATCTATAATTAGCTGGGAAGTGATGGGAAGACAGTTTTGCTGAGAAACTAGAAAATTTCAATTTAATAATGGAAATAAAACACAAAAACCCATTTTTGATAGGCCACCCTACATCAATAGCGAAAAATGCTCTAAAGCTGTCAATTTTCGAGCTAGGAAAAAACTTTTTTTGTCAAATCAGCTTAAAATTTTCCGATCTTCAACTTTGTAAAACAAACAATATCAATATTCCTTAATATTAAAAAGTTTTGATGGTTATCTTTTTTTACAAAGGGCCACCCTAATTTTCGTTCCGACCAAAAAAATTGTTTTTATAATAGGATCAACTTTGTAGAACATCATTTTTACGTAAAATCACAATTGAAAGCGTGAGTTCCATCTTTCCTCCTAAAACCTCAATCCGTCCCACTGTGGATTGGCCATAATCTTCTTCAGTGTGCATAATTCAGTGCCTCTATTTAAACATGGTCAATAACGGCGCCAGCCACGTCCTTGCAGTCAGGTGGGATTGAGGGAAGGAATGTTAGTGTGTAACCTTTGCTGTTTGGAGACCGCGTTTTTCTCTGCATCTCCACAAAGGTTACTGGGAGGGATGGTTGTTAATGGGGAGGATCGTTGGGTCACAGGATTCACTTTGATAAGCGATTAGACCATGATAAACGATTATTTGTGAGATTTAAACATGCTTAGGAATATAATATTTTCAATTGACATGGAAAATTTCTAAATAGGAGTAAATAATGTCGTTACTTGAAGTGACGAACCATTCAAAGCTTGTTGAACAAATAGCTAAAAGCAACATTCCTACAGCTGTTAGGACGAAAGCATATGTAAAAATATTTTACTCAAATTGAAAAACTAAAAATCGATTGGCTGGACCATCACATAATATTCTTATGCCGACACTTACAGTGGCGAACCATTCAAAGTGTTTTGCAAGTCTACACTTCTAACACAGAGACCGAACCATTCAAAGCTTTTTTTTATATAAAAATATAGGTAAAAGGCAAGGGATTTTATATAAAAATATAAAACAAAAAAAAGAATTAGCTTTTATGCCGACACTTACAGTGACGAACCATTCATAGTTTGTTAAATAATCATATTCATGTCCCACCGTTGTAACGCTGAAATGTTCGGTCATATATAATTTATAGATTTAAAAAAAGCATGAAACGAGCTCACCAATCGATCCTTCATCCTTGATTGAGCAGCCATAATTTTCAGCTTTATTTGAAGCATGCATACTAACTGAGAAACGCGAATCTTTTTTCGCACTCGCGCCACGCGGACCGAAAACGATTGATCTTGATTCCTTCGCTCACCCACTCATTTTTAGTTAGCGCATGTTCTCGTTTTTAGAGTTTTAGACTTACCGGATGGCAAATCGTCGATTAGAGTGACTCTTGATCTCAGTCAACCGTATTTCCTGTCGTTCGGAGAGTGACTTTTGGACCAGCGAACCTTTTGAGGTTAGCTTAATCGTCTGCTGATTCGTTCCGCCGTCCTTGAAATGTTGGAAACATTCTTGTTTATCGTGTCAGACAGGCCGTTTTCACTCTAACTCACCTTTAGGCACGTATCTAGATACAAATCGTGCGGTTATTTCGTCTTGGGAGTTTTCTCCAGATGGGATTAAACTTTGCTTTTCTGCACTAACGTGGTCGTTTCTACCGCGATCGAACGGACGGCTACGAATGACGATGACGGGACCAAACCGGATGACAGTGCTCTACTGCTATCAGTTGTATCGCTGTGTGAGTGATCTTTTGATCGTCGCTTTGCTAAAGCCCTTTTGGATGGAGCGTGTTTTGAATTGGTTGTTGATACACGGAGCGAAATGATGTTGGCTTGCGTAGTGCATTCGGCATTTGCTTTCTTGATAGTTTTTTTGTTCACATCTTATTTACTTACCTACAAATCTTAGCAAATCACAACTAAACGTTACAAATGAAAAGACTATTCGATTTTGGCATCGTTCAATTTTGGAGCCATGAATTTTTTGGACGTGTTGCCAAAATCGAATTGACACTGTACTAAAAAAATGGTAATTCTGAAGTATCTCATGGAAAAATATCTGCATGTTTTCAGTGGAACTCATGGTGAAATTGTCATAATATTTCTTCTTTAATAATATAACAAGAATAAGTGGAACAATCTTTAAATACATTTTCTAGGACTTTCTTGAGGAATTCCTGAAAAAAAAATAACGAAATTCTCGATTGAATCACGAAAAATTTTCGGAATTCTCGATTGAATCAAGAAAGATAAGAACAAATTGGTAGAAACTCATTGAAGACTTCCTTGAGCTCCTGAAGAAATATATACAGTTAACTCTCCCTTACTCGATATTCCGTATCTCGATATCGAGTTATAGAACCATAGTAAAAGTTGTTTTTTATGGCTAACTCGATGGTCCCTTGGAACGCAGTTGCACTGCTTTTGTGTTCTGTAACTCGATACCTCCCTAACTCTATAGTCCCTTCAATATCGAGTAAGGGAGAGATGACTGTATTATGAATCTTGGGGCACGCTTCGAAGAATTTTAAGGCCGTATAAACAGAAGTTTTTTTTATCCGGACGAAAAAAAAAGTAAAAGTAGTAAAAGCTCTTAGATGAATGACCGAGGTAATGTATTGAACTATTCATGGAAAATCCTTTAGAAATTGCTCGACAAATTCCTGGAATGGCTCTTGAACCAATCCCTGAATTCATGAACAAACATTTCGCTGAAATTCTAAGAGAGAATTGGATAAAGTTCCTGGGAATGCTTGGTGGAGTTTTTGAAGCAATTCCAACTAGTGCAAAATTCCTAGACAAATACTCAATCAACTTCTTGGAAAAACTAGAAGAAACCCCTAGAAAAAAATTAATATTTGACAGTAATTTGCTTTCCATAAGATTTTCTGAACAAAATGGTTAAATTAAGGTATGCGCACAGACAAATCTGTTCACGTTTTTTTAACTAAAACTTTTTAACCTTTCGGTAGTCACGCGAATTTTTGTAACGTGAATAGTCGCGCGTTGTACTTTGTACAACATTGGATTTTTATGTTTATCATGAAATACCTCGCAATCTAGATGAAATATAGAAAACTCATTTTCGACGAAGATCAAGCACTGACATGCGGTGATTATTCAGTTTCGGAATTCCGCCACCAGGCAGCGCTAGTGTGCATGAATGTTTTGTTTTGCAAATATCTCAGGAGCCTGACCATTTAGAAAGATGGCGTCTTTGGCAAAGTTGTTCAGTAGCTCAAAAACTATCTTTATTTAGGCCTTCAAATTGAAAATCGACAAAAATAATGATAGTCCTTGAGTTACTGAACAACTTTGCCGAAGACGCTATCTTTCGAAATGGACAGGCTCCTGAAATATCAGCAAAACAAGAGTAAAAGTTTCATGCACACTAGTGCCTTGTAGCGGTCAAATTCTGAATTAAATTTTCGGGTTCGGGTTCGGGTCGGGTTTGAAGGCTACAACATTGTCGGGTACGGGTTGGGTTTGGGCTTGAAAAAAGTCGGGTTAAGTCGGGTTTAGGTCGGGTTTCGCGAGAATTGTAAACAGAGTAGCAACCTGAAAGCTTCCCTATGACTCAGAAATGATGAATTTACCATCTGTTTGAGCTCGGGTTTATTCAGGTTTTCCTTACATAATAATTTCGGGTTTCGGGTTGGGTTCGGATTTAAACAGCGAAATAATTTCGGATTCGGGTCGGGTCCGGGTTTGCCTTTCAATTATTTCCCCGGGTTCGGGTCGGGTCCGGGTTTGAAAAAATAAAATAAGTCGGGTACGGGTCGGGTTCGGGTTTGAAAAATGTGAAACCCGACCATCTCTATGACTTTCCTCTTGGTGAGCCAGAGAGCTCACTCTTACTGCAATCTGTCTCGCAATTCCACTGACGAATTACAAGGGATTCCAGTGCAGTCCGGTTGCTTCCTGCTGGACGGATGAGAGTACTTGGGCTCTATCTTGTTTTAGCTGTCACAACGAGATGTAACGGTTTCACGCTGGACATGTCAGAGCGCTTCTCATGGCCGTACTCTAACCGCTGCCTATTTTGGAAGCTTTCTAAAACTAGGCGCCCACTCTCACCCTTTACCAATCTACAAGCCAGGCTCGCGGATAGCTGCTCAATCCTCAGTGGTGGTTCGGTGATGTAATGAACGGTGTACGCGACCTGTCGGGTGACTTGGTCACGTAGATGGGTAAGTTTCTGTATCTCATCCATGCGGGGTTTCACAGCTCTCGGCGAGTAGTAGCTCATGGAATAGATCAACAGGGATTCCTCAAACTAGTCGGCTCACTGATTAGCTGGACTTTCTCCAATGGTCACCTTGTTGACCACGGGTTACAGATGTCCCCAAGTAACACCGAAAACATAAATCCAAATTTAAAAATACACAGTTTGTCCTACAATGATTGCTAGAAAGTTTTTGAAACATGTCGTGTCTCACGTAAGTCGCTATTTTGTTTTGTTAAACCTTTAAATATTGAACTTGAATGTTCTACTAAGGCATATAATTTGTTTTGCAATACAAATCTACCATTTTGCTGAAAATGTTCTAATTATGTTTACTATGTTTCAACCATATTATGTTTTATATTTGTCTTCTTATGTTAATCAAAACATGTGTTTGGTTATATGTCTTATTTCGGTAGTTTTAGACATGTACGACAAATAAACAGTCTCAATATGTCATATTCATGTTACATGTATGTCATAATATATACTCTTTTCAGACATGTTCTGAATAAACAAATTGTGTTTCTTTTCAGTTAAATATTAGTTTTTCTAGTTGCATATAAAACAAATGCAACCAAAGTGACATT
The DNA here is from genome assembly GCF_002204515.2 of Aedes aegypti. Lineage (NCBI taxonomy): Eukaryota > Metazoa > Arthropoda > Insecta > Diptera > Culicidae > Aedes > Aedes aegypti. The sequence goes on from NC_035108.1 coordinate 150,391,714, forward strand.
CAATACTTTTGATAGCATGGATAATACACTGCCGGCTAAGAAATTCGCCATATGGTGTTCACTGAATACTTTTAAGCAAATGTTTTGAGTAAATTATTAATACCGATTTATCAATTTATATGAATGAATAAAGTGTGGTGGTTGTTTGCCACTGTTTAGTACGAAAAAGGTTCAATGGAATTACCTAACTCGCTTACAGTTGTGTTCATGCAGGGCTTACGTGTTTTTGTGAAAAATTGTAGGAAAAATATAAATACTTAGAAAACCCTTCATAGTCATTTGGTATAGGAGTTTTCCGTCAACAAAATTGTAACATAAAGTTTGCCGGAATAGTTTTTGGTAATAACCTGATTAGACTATTTTATTTCGGGTACAAATCAACAACGGTTCGTGAGATTTGAGAAGCAACTTCCATGCTACAACTTCAATTTATGCTGTCATAGTCAAGTGATTTATCAAACTTATATCACACTGTAAATTTATGATCACACTAGTTGTCCCTGAAAACTTTTCACTGCCTTGAATGAAACAATGGCAAATGATTGGCTATTAATTTTTTTGTCTTTTCCTAAAACACTCGTCATGCAGTTTGTCTAAGGGAACCATCTTTAATTTTTGAATTTAATTTTGAATATTTACCATAACGATGAGATTTTTGTTCTGAAGCTTTGAAAAAAGAAATAATAGTTCAGTAAAAGTTCAGTGTATTAGTAGAAAACAAAATAACGAACTATTTTGCAAAATGTGATGATTCCTTTTTGGAAATATTTACTTTTTCTTGATATCGAAAATGTATATTGAACGATTTATAAGGGCGAATTGATTTTTTCGAAGCAAAAGTGCATATTTCACCATAATTTTTGATTCGCATATTCATTTAGTGTTAAATAACAGTTATCAATTATGCAATCAAAAATGAAGGCTTGTCAATGTTTGCACATTTCTCATTATGGACCATCCAATGCATTTCCAATACCAAATGTTCTCAGTATTTTGTCGCGTTAATGGTTTGTTGGACAAAGTATAATACATAATTATGTATACCTAAACCTATACGATACATAATTTTGACAACAAAAATATGTTGCACAAGCTCCACCTTCTGCGCTTTTCCAGTCATATATAAGTATGAATTCCAGTTTTTTCGCTATGAAACAGAACATTCTCATTAGTCATATTGAAGTCATTGTGATTTATATGAGACATGTTGTGTTACTTGGGTCGTATCTACTGCACACTTTGTTGACCAGAGGAAACAAGGTTTGCTTATACCTTTGTTGATTAGCAGAAGTGAAGCGTTGTTGTCGATCGTTTCACAGACCTCTCTCCTTTGGTATCCTTGCTGGCGGCAAGAATGTAGCGCTTCGTATCGATCTCGATGATTGGGGGAATATCCTCGACTGGTCACCTTCTTGACCAGTGAAGAGCTGCGTACCTATCGACTAGTTGATCGGCGGGAAATTCCCGACTGGTTGCCTTGATGGCCAGGGTGAATGGCTCCTGCTTCTATTTTACGCCTCGTTCACCAGTAGACGGCTTCGATGGTACCGATCCTCTTGTTGAACGGTATGAACCTCTCACGATCTGTTGTGCAGAGATTTAACTTTCTTTGGTGGGGGCAAGAATGTCACGTTCAGCACCAATCGTCACGTTGATCGGCGAGGATTCCTCGGCTGGTCTTCTTGACTCCCTGATTGACTGCAATTTCTCGGATGATTGCTTCGTTGACCAGCGAGAACGCTTCGATACTGAACTGGGGACTGTAGGCCAGTTCGCTCCACAAATACGGTAACAAGGTAGGGACCAAATGTTGAGGCGCTGCAGTACTTCAATCGGGATTTTATTTCTCGCAAGAAAGGAAACACGGGTGGTTCAACTTTCACTAAACACACTTTATTTTACTCCACTTTACAGAGTTGGCTAAAGCAACTCACTTTCACTTGACCATTAGATAATTAGTACTTGGTACCATTTGCCTGGTCAGAAACTACTATTCCTCACGGTGTAACACTTGTACTCCTTATATAACCTGACGGAAGACGTTTGGAACATTGGGCAGTATTCTGGTATGTGTAATGTCGTGCAGAAATGAAACACCGGACTTTCACTAATCCCTAATTTATTACTACGGCTATCGTGATACTTACTCCACGGTCGATCGGTAAAAGAGACCGAACATGGGGACGCATAGTCTTTTATAGGGTGCAGAACAAAAGGCATTGATTTACAATCTATTGAGCGTGGGGAAAGTGTGCGGGATAATCTACGTTCAAGGTCATGACTATTTCTATACACTACTACTATTGCTAATTTACCACAGTATACAGTTGATGGATTCTGCAATGCTAATAGGGTTCACAACACCTCTCCCAGCTTTAAATGAGACTTTAGAACTAATTCTACTGTACAAAAAAAACTGTAATCCAACGATATCGAAAACGCGAAACATCTATCATACTTGAAAAAATTGTAATTCCTAACTGTCAAATACTTTCGATACACGAAGGGACAAAACATCCGTTTTCCTAAACCCACACTAGCGCTTAAAAGTTTTATCGCGAATACGTTTGGAACGACGGAGTTTTGGTGATGTAGAATCGCTGCGTTTTCTTTTTTCCGATTTCTTCTTTTTCGGAGATTTCTTCTTATTCAACGGTCTTTGTTGAATCGCGGTCGAGGAACCAGGCACCTCCACCTCTGTCGTTGGCTGCTCGGACTCAGGGATAGGACATATTACGGGTATGGAAGGGTGGAATTTGTCCGACAGATCAGACACACGGATCTGATTGGCATGAACCATACGTACATTCCCGTTGAGGTTTATCAAGTAATGTCGAATTCGTTTTTGTTCAGTTCCAACCTAGGTTCGCACTAGTTCCAACCTAACTGCTGTCAAAACGTTTTTTTATTCGCTCAGGTTGGACCTAGTTTCGCACTAGTTCCAACCCCAAAACCGATAGGTTCGCACTGTGATAAATCACGGTTTCATGACTGGGTTCACCAATACAACTTCATACGAATTGTCAAGATTGTAACAACAAGAACTGTTCTTCAGTACAAACCAACAGAAAAACATCCAAAATGCAAAATTGTGTGCTTGCGGTTACGCTCGCTGCTTCCGAGGTCAAATTATTTGAATCAGAATCTGAATCAAATTTTAACTCGAAAATCCTGCCAGTGCCTGTGAGGTGCAGATTTGGTTTTATCAGTTATTTCGAAAAAAAAAGATAATTAAGCGAAAGCGTGTGGGCAATTTTATGAACGACGTGGTGGAGAACTACATGGTATGGATAAAAAGGTAGTATGTACCGTAATCCGGGGTCAAATTGATCACTGGAATGATTAGTAGGTAAATTCCGGCGAACAATTTCTTCGAAGAAAATACGCGCCGGAATTCGTCTACAGATTAGTTGTTTAATGTTTCGTTGACATCAAAGACATGTCATATTTTCTATTTTATAAACATCTAATGATGATTTTGAACTACAGTCGACTCTCCACAACTCGATATATGCTATAAATAGATGGATTTATCGGTAACTTCGAATTATGGAGATGGAGATTCCAAAGGATGGCATAACAAAAAGTTGTGAAACGTGTCTTGCGATGTGATCAATATGCCCCCGGATTACGGTATATGCATTTGATTTGAGTACAGAAATATTTTATTCTAATTTCGACGAAATTTCCGCCTGTAAAAAGCAACAGCTGAAATTATTGTCATGAGATTTGCGCAGTTTTGGAAACGGATACGAAATAGTAGTTTATGGAACAAGTTGCAGAATGATGATTTTTACAGCACGCGTCGTAAATTTATCCTACAATGCTTGCCGAGAGTATTGACAATACAGCTCTGCGTGATGGAACGCACACCAACACACGGTTTGACAGATTAACCTGAAAACGTTTTTTTATTCTGGAGTCAGGTTAACACTAACCCAGGTTTAAAAACGAAAACGACATAAGTGTGAGGACTAATTTTCTCTAAAACAATCGCTGGAATCCAACGGACATAATCATCCATGTGATTCCGATACATAACCTTATCACCTCGAGAATACGTTTTGGAACATACAAGGCTGCTGGACTTTTCGGGACGCAACGAAGGTTTAACCACATTCTTTTGTTCATTTTGAATGTCCAACTTGACCGGATTACTTGAATTCAAAAGTGTGCGAGGCACGTAAGAAAACATCATAGACGAGGGTGTTCTACTGGTAGTGGTAGACGGAGTATTTCTGTAGTTGAACAGAATGCGGTTAAGTTTTCGCTGAATTGGCATCAGTTTGAATTTCTCGTCCAACAGATACTTCTTCAATACAGTCTTGATTGTCTGTACTCCTCTCTCCGCTAATCCATTGGACTGCGGATGGTATGGAGGAGATTTCAACACATTGATATTGTTTGCTTTGCAAGCTTCAACAAACAAAGACGAATTAAATGGTGGGCCATTATCTGAACACACTTCAGTTGGAAGACCGAAGTATGTGTATATTTCATCCAATTTCTCCAATACACTATTGGCATCCGTTCTTCGCAGAAGTTTAACATCAATAAATTTCGAATATGCATCGACGACAATTAAAAACGTTTGACCTTCAAAATGAAACAAATCCAAATGAAGGCGTTCAAAAGCATGATTTGCTGGAGGCCAACTAGACTCGACTACTTCTCTGGGCACTTTTTGAGATTTCTGACATGTAACAAACGACTTTACGAAATTCGCGACATCTTTATCGAATCCTTTCCACCAGAAGTAAGACCGACCGATCATTTTCATTTGCACGACGCCATCATGATTCTCATGAAGCTTCTCGAGCACGCGTCGCTGAAGGGACTTCGGAATCACTACGCGGTCTTCGAAGTAAAGGCAATTGTCCTCCATTTCGAAATTTGTGTTAATCTGCGCGAACGTTTTCAAATCGGTTTCAACAACCCGAGGCCATCCATTTTTAACAAAACGAATAACCTTACCGAGAATAGGATCTCAATGCTGCTGTGTTCTAATCTCACCGATACCGACGTAGTTTTGTAGGTTATGTTCAGCTACCGACATGTGCTCAATTCGATTTTCGACGGGTAAGGGTAGACGAGACAACGCATCGGCATTGCTAATACTTTTGCCGGGACGATGCACAACGCGATACGAATAATTCGATAGTGTTACTGCCCAACGGTGTAATCGAGACACCGCAACCGCCGACGAACCTTTATTCGGATTGAAAATTTGTTTTAACGCGGAGCTATCGGTCACGAGAGTAAATTCCGTACCATACAGATACTTATGGAATTTTGACACACCGAACATAACTGCTAAGGCTTCTTTGTGTATTTGACCGTAATTAACCTGCGCGGGGGTTAATGTAGACGAAGCAAAACACACGGGTTTTTCGATTTGACCGACTTGGTGAGACAAAACCGCACCGATACCATACGGACTCAAATCGGTAGTGAGAATCAACGGTTTCAACGGATCATATGGTTCCAACACATCGTTAGCAACCAACAGCTTTTTACTGTTTTCAAACGCTCTCTGGCACGCGGACGACCACACGAATTCTTGATCTTTTCTTAACAGATCGTACAACGGACGTAACTCGGCGGACAAATTAGGCAAAAATCGATGATAATAGTTCAAAAGACCTAAAAACGACTGTAACTGACCTACATCTTTTGGTGCAGGTGCACAACAAATGGCTTCGACCTTTAAAGGGCTAGGCCGAATTCCATCAGCAGTTAGCCTGAAGCCAAGGTGTTCAATTTCGGTTTCGAAAAATTTTGACTTGGACCAATTAATTTGCACATTGTGCTGATTTAGCTTGTCTAAAACCTGGAAGAGGTTCCTTTTACACTCTTCAACAGTTCTGCCACCCACTACAATATCATCTAAATACGGAACGGCTACTGTTCCTAGCAAAATTTGATCGATAATAGACTGAAACAACGATGGTGCTGAACTGATACCGAAAGGCATCCGGGTGTACTTAAACAATCCTCTATGGGTGTTTATCGTACACAACTCCTGCGCTGCGTCGGACAATTTAACTTGCAAATATGCACCAGTTAAATCGATTTTGCAAAAGACTTTGAAATTTGATAGACTAGCGAGGACATCATCAATCAAAGGTAACTGGTAATGCTCAGTGGATATGAACCGATTCAAGGTAGCTTTTCCATCTACACAGATACGAATAGAGCCATCCTTTTTCGGAGTGACCACAATGGGACTCGCCCACGTGGAGAAACGGACTGGAACAAGAATTCCGCTCTCTACCATGCGATCCAACTCTTGATCTACATTTTCGCGAAATTTGAACGGAATAGTGTACGGTTTATGGAAAATTGGAACAGCATTTTGTTTCAAAACAATATCGGCACTGAAACCTTCAATTGCTTGGTTGGAGTTACAAGAAAACAAATTTGGAAATTTGCATTGAATTTCAGACTTAAGACTGGGTTGAATAGCACTGATAGAAGAAAAATTGAAACTCACCATGTTTCTCCATTCAGGAACCAGGATATCGAGACTCGAACGACCAAGTAGAGGGGTGATGCTCCTATTCCTCTCCGGTTGAAGAACAAAAAGTTGAAGCGACACTAAATCACCACTCCGATTTCTTACCTTGACCGCTAGTTCTCCCTCTGGACAGATGTCTTGGCCCGACACTGACTGAAAGCACTTGACAGTCCGTCGCAATTTGACGTGGGAAAGCTTATCTTGATACGTATTTTTCGATATCACTGAATCACACGCTCCTGTATCTACTTCAAATTTCACTGACACTCCCTCAATTTCTAGCTCCATAATCGCAGGCACATCTATTCGCGCTCGACTTGACTCAGTCTCCCCAAGAACGAAAATGCTATTGGCACGTTCCGCCGCAGCTACATCTTCCGAAGGCTCGCTCGATGAGGACAACCGGTTCAACTTCCAGTTTTCGACGACTTCCGACATTTCTGCTACTCGATTCTGGTTGATCGGCTTTTGCTTCGACGACCGACACATTGTGGACACGTGGCCGACCTTGCCACATGCGAAGCACGTCCACTGCTTGGCTGGACACGACTCTGGGTTGTGGGACCTACCACAACGGAAACATGTCTTCGAGGGCTCCGATGATTTCTTCGCTGGACTACTGGCTTGCTTCTTCTTCTCCTGGACGATGAACTTCGACTTTTCAGGCTTGAACAACTTCTGTCCCGGCCGCCGGTTGAGGGCAGCAATTTTGGATACTCCCTGCATTGCTTTCGACTCCTGTTCCGCTGCTTCCCAGCTGCGAGCGATTTCGCATGCTCTTTCGAAAGTGAGGTTAGCTTCCGTCAGCAACTTCGTCCGAAGATTCGAATTATACACTCCGGCCACGAACTGATCACGCAAGGCTTCTTGAAGGAAAGCATTGTATTCACACGACTGGGATTGGGCCTTGAGATCGATGATGAACTCCGAAATGGTTTGACTAGAAGACTGCTCACACTTTCGGAATTTATAACGCTCAGCCACCACATTGACGGTTGGGGCTAAGTGCTTTTTCAACAACGCGATCAATTGCTCGTAAGTTTTCGTACACGGGTCTTCCGGAGAACAAATTCTCGACGCAATCGAATACAGGCTCGGACCCGCCATTGTCACTAACATCGGCACTTTCTTATTATCGGGCACTTCATTCACCAAGAAAAACTGTTCTAACCGACTGACGTATTCGACGAACTTTTCACCAACCACGAATGGTTCCATGTGTCCGAACATTGGCATCGACATTTTTATCACTCCCGGTGTTCCCGACGTACCCGGTTTTTGCTCCTGTCCTTCTGCCATCATTTTGTTCGTTTTTCACCGCACCGACACTACACTTATCACTGATCTCAGACGCAAGATCGCACTGACTACAGTCACCACGTGTTCCGAACCGACGTTGTTCTGAAAAGTGAGGTTAGACTTCCTCCACTCACGTGTGCACTCGACCGACCGACTTTACGACACTTTCCGGATTACAGACGCGTTTTCCGTTTCACTCGTCGCCAAAAATGTGTAATGTCGTGCAGAAATGAAACACCGGACTTTCACTAATCCCTAATTTATTACTACGGCTATCGTGATACTTACTCCACGGTCGATCGGTAAAAGAGACCGAACATGGGGACGCATAGTCTTTTATAGGGTGCAGAACAAAAGGCATTGTTTTACAATCTATTGAGCGTGGGGAAAGTGTGCGGGATAATCTACGTTCAAGGTCATGACTATTTCTATACACTACTACTATTGCTAATTTACCACAGTATACAGTTGATGGATTCTGCAATGCTAATAGGGTTCACAACAGTATGGAATATTCCAGAACATCTGAGAAGAATCCGATCGTCTGGCTATACTGCCAGAGTGAGTCAGTGACACTGTCACTGAGTCACTCACACGTAACTCACACGGTGGACACCCCTACTGAGTGCCGTCGGGTTGACGTTCGCGCATTGACAGCTTTCATTATCAGCTGGACGAGTCGGCGGTTGGCTTCGAAGCTGCTGGCTGATTTGTTTACGTTCGACGGGTGGTTCATAGTTCCCAGACAACCAGAATGTACGTATAACGAAATCACCTTTTGCGTTATGCGATGCTTATATGCGCAAAGTTTCACGTATAAGATGTTGCGAAAAGGCCTTATACGTACAAAAGTGGAGGCGATATATGTGCATATTTTATATGTTGAAAAACAACATGCAATGCGAGTGTGTAGATTTTATTGCGATTCAGTCTGTACTCTTATGAGACTTAATTTATGATAACAATGATGATTTGACAGCTGCTACGGATTGGTCCGACTTACTTAGTACGTGTATACGGGATGAAACGAAATGTACATATGAACTCAGAAAACAGCGTTTTATGCGAGGAAACTCATCGATCAAACGATATCATCCACCATGTAGTGCGGGTGTGATGAAACTTGTGTAAATAAACGACTTTGCACGTACACTGTTATGCGACTTCTGGTTGTCTGGGTTGCTACATAATTCATTAAGGTGATTATAGAACGAAGCCATACCTCAAATTTTCAAAAGCACAAGACTTGAGAACCAAACAGCGCTCTGCGTTGAAAATCTATCCCATTGGTCACCACCAGCAAGCAAGCAATTTGATTGGTTTTAAACGCGAACTGTTGTCAGATTCTCTCGTCTTGTGCACTTGAAAATTCAAAGTTTGGCTTCGTTTTATAATCACCTTAATCAAGGATGTTTACCAGTTCTTTTACCTTTCATTCTATCTTTATGAACAAGATTTTTAGCACAGAACTAGTTTTTCCGAGACCAACTTTTCCTTCTTTCCTTTTCCTTTCCGAAGAAAGTCGTCACTACATCTGATCTCAGGTAGAGGATTCGTTCCCAGGTCTTCGGCGTGAGTGGCTACTTTACAAAGCCGGTTTAACATTTCAAATGCTCAGCCAATTTAAACTAAGAATTTTCCAATTTTTAGCATAAAAGTACATCCTAAAGCCAGTAAAAAGAAATTCAAAAACAATATTATTCTAGATCCCCCGACCGATTATTTTCGTTGGTTTTCCAAACGTCAAATATGTTGGTTTGTTTTTGTTTTGAAATTGTTTTACGCAAAACACCGTGAATTACTTGAGGAATCTCTAAACAAATCCTAAAAGGCGCATGCATTAATTTTATTATTTTGGAGGAAGCAAGCTAGTGGTCTCAAGTTGTCAGGGTTCATATTACAAAATATAGTTACCCATAAAAGGAAAGATTTGTATTCTCCACCACAATCCCCTATTCAATCTCGTACGTCCGGTAAGTGGTTTTCCTATCTGAATTCCCTTGAAATCAACTCACATCGTGCACCCAGCCGTATCAAGATCAATTCCCGAAAATTGCTAACGAAAGTTTCTTTGTGGCTTCAAGTGATATTATGCGTAATGGAAAGATGTGTTACACGCCTTGCGTACATGAAGCAGCAGCTGCCTTAGTCTCTAAGCAGTATACAGTGACGATGAGATGCTGGAAGCCGTTAAGGAAACAACCCTGCGGTCAGGAATGTGCGATTTATCTTGACTGAATTTGAGCGAGCAGCTCTTGGCTTTTAAGATGATTGGCTTGGTTTTTCGCGGAAATTTTCAGAAAACGCCACAATGTACGTAATCATACGGTTGTAGCCCAATGTGAATACAAAACATGGCAGCATGGTTTGTGCCGCAGGGCTCGTTCTGCCTAGTTTGATGAATGGCTGTAATTAGGAACGCCGCTGGAATAAATCATCATCAAAGTCACATTTTCGAATGGTTTAGTGTGGAAGGACCAACGAACGAAGCAGGAGAACTCCTTGTGGTAACGGTAATTAATTTGCGGTAATTTTTGGCAAAAGATTTTAATTAAAATGTCAACGACATTGGAGCAAGGTCCATGGTGGTGTGATGGATAATAATGCCCGATTATTCAAATCGAAAGTGCTTCGTAGGACTGTTTAAGACTGCCAATAAAAACGATGTTATCTACATCAAGAAACTGACAATTGTAGATCTTCCAACAGGATTGGAACTATGTTTTAATTAAAAATCAGAATTGTAAAGAGAATCGTAACATTCATATGGTTTTCAGTTTTACAGTCCTCACTGGGACAGAGCCTGCTTCTCATCTTAGTGTTCAATGAACACTGCCACTGAGAGCTTTCTTTGCCAAAGTTGACATTTTCGCATTGGTATATCATGTGTCAGGTACGATGGTACTCTATGCCCAGGGATTTCAAGGAAATTTCTCTTACAAAAAGATCCTGGACACCGTGGCTTTGAGGCCTCGGATTCTAACAACTCGGCTAAGGTAGACCCCTCATTGTTTTTTGATATTTGTTCTTTTTTTTCTTGTCATCACGCGCCCCATATATTTTTCCATTCCAACAACCAAAGAATGACTCTGGAAATCGCAATTAAAATTCCAAACCCATCACCACACGAAGAATGAAACAATGCTGGTTTGACATTCCCTTTCGAAACGAAAAGAACTTCAACAAAAGTCATTTACACCACATTTTACCCACATATCTTCCCACAGAAGAGATCCATTGCCAAAAAACAGGGCGCTCGGTATCGTCAGCTTCCAGGCCTCAGCCTAAACTTTTTCGCGTTCTTCTGCTCACATAAAACTTGATCCTATGGGCATGCCATTAAAATAGCACCGAGATGGTTTCCCCGTGTCGTCATACTCATCGTCTGAAAATATGCAATTGAGTTTCTCGTTCACACTTGATGGGACTCAGTTGCCACCCTCCCACTGGAAGAAAAGTTTTACGTATGAATCGGAAAAGTAGGAAAAATATGGCTGGTTGGCGTCTTGCTTTCAACGTGATATCAAATCAAATGGCAATCGGTGGCAGCTCGGCTCCCGTGCAGCACTGTTGCATGCGAACTCAGTGGGGATGTCAAACATACTTTATTGGAAACTTAGAATACGGGAAGACAAAATTGTACACGATCATGGAATTGAAGAGTTGTTTTTAAAAATTGGGATTAATTTTTTTCACAATTCGTATTTTATTTCTTGGTACTATGAATACACATAGGTTACATGCATTTAGCATATCATGTGCGTTTTCAATCAGCTAATTACATACATATAGCAGTTATTAATGAAACTTATTTGAAACCTGGATCCAAACTCAAAACAGATCCAAATTTTTTTGTTTATTGTTATGATCAAATTAATTGATGAAGTTGCTACCATCATGCATAGGTGTATAAATCATCAACTTTTTTCGTCATTTAAAACCAAAATGTTTGAAACTTTAGTTGTTTCTGTTAAAACACACATCACAAAATTCTGATCATGTCCCTGTTACATTTCAAATATTACATGAAGCGATTCTCAACCCTATAAACTCCACATTTAATTATGTTTGACAATGCTCTGGAAACTTTAACAAATTCCATTGTTGAAGAAAGGGGAATTCACGGTGCCCCGACAGACCGTTATTATGCAAAAAAAAAAATTGTCCAACAAATCTGAGCACGGGGCTCGATTCCTGGGGTCACTCTGCACCTATGAACCAATTTAAAAAAAAAAATACCTAGGAGGAATCTCAAGAAACCTCGATTTGATGTTTTTGACTAAAATATTAAATATTATCCATATTAAAATTTTGCAATAGCACTGAAAAAACCTACAAAAACGCTCAAACAATTGGCCAAACTGTTATTTACTAGAATAACATTGTTACCGTTGTTAGATATATGTACAGCTTTTCCGGCATTCGCACTAAATGACCAGCTCACTGAAGTTTGCCTATTTTATTCGCTCAATAGTTTTCGCTCCTGTTCCCAAATAAATGTGCTTAGAGAGCCAAGAATAAGCGTTTTATACAGGGCATATTGACAATGATGTTTCATTTAGGCAAACTTAGATTACTCTTTGCTCTCTTTGCATTATTATTGAAAAACTGCTTTCGTTTTCGAAACACTTGTCAGTGTTGCACGATAAAGGATCGTAGTATTTTTGTAGTCAGATAAGCCTTTGTCAAGCAACAGTGTAGAAATGTCGTCTTCATTTGCAAGTTGCGGGTCCCTAAGCAGGTTACGTAATCCATGAAAGGAGATATTCGCAGCTTGAACACGTGTTTTTACTACACGGGAAACATTATTATCATACGTCACAAGTGTTATATGGCTCTTCAACAACTTTGATTACATCTCCATCAAGAACTGCCTCAGCACCAACACATCTAAGCCTGTTTTTTACTCTTTTTTCGACCATATACGTTCGGGTAGAGTAAATGGCAATACAAGCTTGTCTTAGCTGTCCATCTTTAAAATAGTGGAACCCTGCTTTATTGCACTGCGATCGTTTCCAATAAAGTCATCGTCTGCTAAATCAAGGGATATAAGCAGGGCAGCCAATCGTCAAATTCGTCACCGACGAAATAAAAAAACATCGTCATCCTGTATAATAACTCTGGCAGGTCGTCGTCTCGTCAGCGACGAAGGAGTGCACGACTAACTTAAACCAAAAATTGTCAACGAGCAAATGTTTCTTCATTCCGTTTGCTACCCTTACATACATGGAGAAAGCGTTCACTGTATATTCGGTTGCTACGCACCAAACAACGAATGCCATCACATAATTGCTTGTATTGGCAAGTGAACCCACTCGTCTCATGATTCTACAATAGTTCTGTTGATGAGCGCGTGGAGTTGATGATTCAGAGATCGTTTCTTCGATTCCAGACGCGTTTTGTTGTTTTGTTGTTCGCACATAACGAAGGAATTAGTTCGTCATGACGCCGAGCCTATGTGATTGGATCTTTGCGGCAAATCGTCATCCGACGCTGGTTGAGTGACGATGACAACGCTTATTTAGTTTCGTCGCCGACTTTTTCCATTTGACGGCGACGATTGTCAACCCTGAGTATAAGCGACAAAACGCAATATTGAACAGTAAATTCGGAAGCTCATCTCTCTTCATTCCGTGTAATTTTGCGTCTACAATCCTTACACTCGATTGCATTTGTCAGCTTAAACAGCTTTAAGTCCCATTTATAAGTCTGATATTACCTGCAACAGCAAGATTTTTGTTACTGAGCCGAAAGTGACCTAGACATCAAAAAACAGATAGAAGACGAATCCCGAAAAAAACGAAGTAAAAGGTATATAGAGTAGAAGTCTTAGTGAAGTTGATACTTAAGTAGTACTTGATGAGGATTTGTTTGAAGTTGTTAATAACTTTGTTAATCTTCGAACAGTTGTGCCATATGACAATCATGTTTCCCGTGTAGTTAGAATCCTATTGAGGCTGAGAATGTTGAGCAGGATATTTTTTACGTAAAGTGCGGAGGGCAATACTCGGTGGAAAGCTAGACGTAATCATCAAGAGTAGTACCAGATGAACAAAGAAGAAAATTTTATTAAGCAAAATAAATACGGCAGACTTTGGTGGGCTGACCACTTAGTGTGAAAGTCAAAAAATAAGCCGTTAATTAATAATATTCAGCATTGAATGTTTGACGTTTATCGAACGTAACATCAATAGTATATTGAAATTGATTTCTTTGATTTCATTCTATTATACTAAACTTACTGGTTTACGCCAAGTAAAATATACTTCAGCCTCTCTGGAAAATTAAATCAGTTGTAAATATTTGTAATTATAACAACGGTTACATTAATATAGTAGCTGTGAACAGTTTTGCTAACTTTTTGAGCGTTTTTGTAGGTTTTTCAATGCTATTGAAAACGTTTAATATGGATTATGTATATTTAATTTTTAAGTCAAAAGCTTCAAATCGAGATTTCTTGAGATTCCTCCTAAGGATTTTTTTTAAATTGGCCCAGAGATGAAGAATGACCTCAGGAATCGAGCCCTGTGCTCAGATTTGATGGACAATTTTTCACATAATAACGGTGCCCCCGTGGCATTGCAATACCTAAATGTAAAGTGAAATTTGAATCCGTCAATATAGACGATGGTTTTAAGATGAAACAGTTTAGAATCAACTTCTAAGATTGTACTAAAACTTCGAAGGCACAAATCTCGCGAAGAAAGCATCCACCAGCAGTGCACTTTTTATTTTGGCTTTGTGCACTAGCAGAAAGCTTAAAATAAGAAGATCATAAACTATTGCCAAATATTTCAACAGTTTAGTGCCTTTGAAAACGTGAGTAGGGGCACAAGTCGGCCATTGTACCGGCCATCTTTGGATTCCGAGATGTTTCACCTTAAACTCTTAATCCATCTTGAAACGTGAGAAGAAGGCAATTTTAACGCCCTCGCGATCCTGCTATAAAAAATATAAGACATGATCTGAAACAACGATTTTCTCAATTAGGAAACAAAAATTTTGAAAATAAAATTTTTCAATTGGACCCTGGCTCTAAGCCCTTTTGGAAATTATCTAAAATTTTGAAAACAAAACCTTAGTAGTCAATTCTGACATTGAAAGAGGAAAAAAAATATTACTAACTAATTGCGAAAAGCCCAAAAACTTGGTATGTAGTTGGAGAGCACGCGCAATTTTCATTTAGGACACACTAGTTCAATAGAAAATCAAGTTACTCAGGATGTCGAAAGCATTCACAAGCAATCTTGGAAGACTGATTTGGAAGAAGTGAAAGCTATTATTAAAAAAAAAAATCAAAAATATGAAAGCTCCTGGCGATGATGGAATTTTTTACATCCTCATCAAGAAACCACTAGAGCGTGGCAAATCATTCTTGGTTGATGTATTTAACAAATGTTTTCATTTCACATATTTTCCTGACAAATAGAAAAAAGCCAAGGTAACACCAATTTTAAAACCTGACAAAAATCCTACAGAAGCTTCTTAATACAGTTCAACCAGCTTGCTCTTCTCCATCAGTTAACTTTTTGAAAATGTCATTTTGAACAAAATGATGGTCTACATCAAAGAAAACTCATTTTTTTGCCGATGAACAGTTGGAATTCAGACTTGGAAATTTAAATGCTTATCAAATTTTACGTGTAACATATTAGATTCGTGCCAACATATCTGAAGGCTATTCTACTAATCTTGCTCTTTTAGACATAGAAAAAGCATTCAACATTGTTTGGCATGAAGGTTTGATTGTTAAATAAAAAAAAGAGCTTTAATTTTGCAAAATACATTGTTAGAATAATCCAAATTTATCTGTCAAATCGTACTCTTCAGGTTAATCATCAGAACTCCAGGTCTGGAAGACTTCCTGTGAGAGCTGATGTTCCTCAAGGCAGCATTTTAGGACCAATATTAAACAATATTTTTTCATCAGGCTTACCTGAGTTACCACAGCCCGAGCAAAGTCGAATAACAGCCGCATAACGTAGTGATAACAAGATGTACATCATGATTTCATTTTGTTATTTTTTGTTATCAATACGAAGACT
The DNA here is from genome assembly GCF_002204515.2 of Aedes aegypti. Taxonomy (NCBI): domain Eukaryota; kingdom Metazoa; phylum Arthropoda; class Insecta; order Diptera; family Culicidae; genus Aedes; species Aedes aegypti. Next base: position 150,407,575 of record NC_035108.1, read on the forward strand.
GTTGTTATCAACGAATTTTGAGCTGCCAGATCGAGGATGCCACCGACGGGTGAATGACGTCAAATATTTTTTTATCACAATTCGATCTTTTAACATAATGAGTTATCCTTCAGGGAAATTGGCTGGATAACAAAACTTGTTATCAATGTGTTTCAAATGATAACATAATGAGATATTTATATGATATCTTCAGTATAAACTTTTGTTATCACGTTTATTATGTTGCCTGCTTATTCAACCAAAATGAAAACAAAATATGTTATCGAATGCTTGTTATCGGATAACACAATTTGTTAACTTTTTGTTACCCAACTTTGCTCGGGAGGGATGACAATAATCTTTGATTGCGGATAACACAGGCCTCTCCGCCAAAGGACGAAGCCTGCGTGTCATCTGTGGTAGATTGCAAAAAAATTTTGGATAATTTTTCTTCATACTTGCAGTAATGGAAGATTTCTCCTAATGCCTTCAAAACTCAACTCATAATATTCCCACATGAATCAAAAGCACTTTATTTGCAACTTTCAAGTAGACATGTTGTCACGATGAGAGGGATTCCAATAAATTGGTCAGATGAAGTTAAGTATCTAGGGCTCATGCTAGAAAAAAAAATTAATTTCAAATGTCTCATTTAGGGAAAATCCAGATTTAAGAAAAGAATGATATGTTTTAAATGATACTTGAGGGAAATTTCTAAAAAAGCATGTGATATGCAACCCATGTTACTTACAATCTTATACTGTGAATTTACCACCTTAACGAGTTCACAAAAGAGATAACCATTCAAAGGTAGGAACAAGTTATTGAATTCAAACATCCCTACCTTCTGCCATCGTTCCACACTTGAAGCGAAAAACTTTGCAAGCTTTAGCCTCTGAATAAATTATCGTTTCGTAGATGGTCGAGAAATTTTCCCCGGGTGCCAGTGTCACCATGGTGGCGAGAACGATTTATCCCTAGCCAGTTGGTCGTATCCCCACAGGAGATGCCTGTGGAAGAAATTTGTAATTAAGTGAATAATTAAACAGCGCATTTGGATTAGGGCTTTGGTGAAACGTTATCTCGTTTCGATTGCCTCAGGGACCCAGGAGATTGGCTTTCTCTGTATCGCTTTTGCGGGTTTCGCTTACGGATGGTCTCTTCTGTCGTCAGTCGGATGGTTTAGTTTAGGTCCGACCAGATGCATGGCAATAGGGTTTTAAAGCCCTATCTCAATTGTTGATCCAAATGCTTATGGTTATTTGCCATAAACAAATATTTACTCATTTTTTAAGGTGGAACAGTTTTGAATCGAACTTCCAAGATTGCACTAAAACTTCAAAGGCACTAATCTCGCGAAGGAAGCATCTAACAACAGTACACTACTATTTCTCCAGCTTAGTGTTTTTGATAACGTGAGTAGTGGCTCAAGTCGGCCATTGTGACAGTCATCTTCTGATTCCGAGATGCTTCACCTAAAATGCTTTGTATTGGTCCTAAAAAATCCTTTGAGAAAAATTGTGGTTAAATTTTTTGGTATACTTTGTTTTCCGTGTCACTTCCGAAACGTCAGGTAGGAAAGTTTAGAGTCAAAAGTAAAACCCATGTAGCGTTTTTGTCAACAAAGCTGGGTGGTTCAAAACAGACATTTTATGTCGACCTTTTTTTAATCAAAATTGAATTGTGAATTAGTTGTCCTTCGAGTGAGAATGTTTGCCAGTGGTAGCAGCAAGAACACGCACTTTCGTGTTATTGAATAAAAACAAGATATTATCTAAACATTTTAGAACCCTATCGCGGCGATGAGCCGCAATAATGGGTGCGCAAATCAATGGCTAAAGGAAAAGCTTTCTTCCTGCATTAGCGTGCATCGTTACTCGGGTTATTGTTCTTCCGGCTGATTTGATTGAATTATTCAGTGGATCGTGTGTTTGCAGTATCCATTAACAACGAGGGTAAAGGAAACATATCCGTAATTATTGGTCACGTTTGCTTTTGGACACAAAGAATGTTGGGAAAGTCAGCAATAAAATTGTTTTATGGTATGTACGACAGCAATCGATAAACAGGAGCTCGGCGGCAATTAGATAGGCAGTATAATTTATGGTAACGAATTGTTATTGTTGTTTGATAGTGATGATTATTGCATCTACTATTTTCAAAAGGCTTAGAGCTAGGGTTCAATTGAGACATTTTATTTTCATATTATTTTCATTGCAGGATCGCGATTACGTTGAAATTGCCTTCTCCTTACGTTTTTAGGACGGATCAAGAGATTAAGATCATCGGTTATAATAACGGATTTGAATTTTACTTCATATTTTGATATTGCAATGCCCCTTTCCTCAACAATGTAATTTGTGAAAATTTCAAAAGCATCGTCAATATCAAGTTTTGTTTGCAAAGAACAAAAATCAGCGTGAGTAATGTAGCCAATGGTGACTAGAGTCGGTTAAGATCAAATCAATCGTAGAAGAGTATTGAAATGAGAAATATCCTGAAGAGCATTCATCAAATGAAATTCTGCCATTTCCTCAAGTTAGTTTGAAGCAAATGAACTTGGTGTCCAGTACATTGTAAAGGCAAACAGGCAGCTCTGAAAGTATTTTTACAAAAAAAATGTTTGCTTCAAATGACGAAAAAAGTTGAAGTTTTATGTGCCTATGAATGATAATAGCACCCCCATCATATGCTTCATTCATTCGATCATTATTACGTACTTTAATATGGACATGATATGTAACTCTGAACAATTTATAGATAAAGGAATTTACACTATATTCCTTCCATTACTGTATGCAAATGTACTGTTCACATTATTCATATCGTTCTATTTTATAATAACTGTGAAACAATGTCGTGCAATTATGTCATTTCCTCCGTTGAATTGTCACGAACCCATAGTGCCATGCAGACACTTTCTCCTTTGCCAGCCTGCAGTCAATTAGTGATGCCAGAAACCACTCACTAAGTAACTCGTGGCGGCGGTCGGTGCATTAACGATTGTACCACTAGCGCCTAATGACATCTACTCTGTCCGCTCTCTTCTTCTTCTGCCGTGGCGTCACCCCGGAGGCAATGCAGGGGTGTAAGCGCGTTTTGACCATGCCATCGTCGTCTAATGCAGTGGTTTCCAATCTGTTTTGGGGTTGCGACCCTTTGATCATAGTAACCGCGTAGGTACAGACGTCAAAATTTTTCGCTCGTGTTTTTTTTCTCTATTGATTCAAGTCATTGTTTTAGTGAATTTATTTTGATTTTTGAAGATTTACGTCCGGAAAAGAGTGGCCTAAGCTTCGAGTTCGAGTTCGGTTTTCGCATTGCCGGAATAAATTTTCGTGTGTGTATTGCGTATGGACGAATAATTTGGTGAGCCCGTTACACGCTTTTATCTTAAATATCTGATTATCATTAAAGATATTGTAGGCTCCGTGGTCGTACGCGTAGTGCTATTAAGCATTTAACCGCATCGAGTCAAAAAGCGTGGGTTCGATTCCCACTTCAGTCAGGAAAACGTTTCGTCAGGAAAGGTTTTCGGCTGTGCCTCTGGGTGTTGCATGCTATTCCGTTGTCTAGTGTAGTGCTACCATCAATGACAACGATAGGAATCTCACTCTTATGCATTCAAACAATCGAATATGAATGGTTCGTCACTATAAGTGTCGACAAAAACTCTGTGTTTAACATAATATACCTTTCCTTTTACCTATTTCTTGTTATTACAGAAACACCTGTGAATGGTTCGACACTAAATGTGTTGACTTATAATAGGTTAACGTTTTCTTCAGTGTCTTATGTGTAATTTTTTAAACTGAGGCTGCAAAAAGTGCATCATTCACCAAGGTGAATCCTGATTATGTAGCTTTTAAACCCTCCCCACTAACAATTTCCTTCCTGTGACAACGATGGAGATGCAGAGGTGATCTCGATCTCTAGTAACAATGGACGTTACACTCATTATCCTTCCCTTCCCCGATGACCGTAAGGACGTGGCCGGCGCCGTTATTGACTTTATAATGTTTGGGGTTCTTTCAAGGGTTGTAGGACAAAAGGTCGAAGGACAGAAGGTCGAATTACAAAAGGTCGAAGGACAAAAGGTCGAATGGACAGAAGGTCGAAGGGACAAAAGGTCGAAGGGACAAAAGGTCGAATGGACAAAAGGTCGAATGGATAAAAAGATCGAATGGACAAAAGGTCGAATGGACAAAAGGTCGAATGGACAAAAGGTCGAATGAACGAAAGGTCCAAATTGTACCGTTGAAAGGATTATCGTACATTCAGTTGCTCACATTTTAATCACAAATTCCTCCCTTCTCATCTGAAGTTTTCCTTCTTTTAGATGATAGCTGTTCTTCAAAACTATCGTTTAGAGCAACAATTTGTATTAATGCTATTATTTGCCAAACAAAAGATTAATTTTCTGAATGTCGGATGTTATTATTTTGATACTCCAAAGCATTAAGTATTTATTATTAGCTTTTTATTTGATACATTTTCAATAGAGATTTGTCCTTCTTTGAAACATTGGCTAATCTTTTGGAGTTATACATTATAGTGGTTTTATACTGTTGTAGACACTTGTATCGACGGTTATTCTTTCTTTTATAATCGACCGTTCTTCCTAGATTTCACTTCTACATCTTGCCTGTATTTTTTTTAATACAGGCTGTTCTTCATGCTTTACAGAGTTTATAAGCATTTCAATTGCATTTCTAACAAAAGATTTTCCTTCTTTTGAAGTTTTGCTGTTTTAGGGCTATGCATTACAGTTTTATCTGACTGTTGGTTTCGACTGATTTAAATTAGCATCAGGGAAAAATTATCATTCTCTTTCTGGAATTAGATCCCAACTAGGGTAGTGTCTGCTTTTCTGCTACACTAGCATTTACTGAGAGCTTTTCTGATAATTTGATCATTTTTGCATTTGTGCATCATGCTTTTGATTAGGAGATGATCTGCAACCCGAACCGATGCAACACTTTATCATAAGCAGAAGAAAAAGCCAAGGCAAACCTCTTAGCCGTCTTGAACATTGTAACAGGGAACCAGCCTCCGCAGAGCGAACCCTCTGCTCTGCAGTCAACTCATGGCGGCACGCCATAGGTGCTATAATTCCAGTATAATCTGAATGACAGCCGCAGTTACTGCATTCCAGCACTCGGCATCCCAACAATGCCATGCACCTCGATGCACTTAGAGTTACATAATTACCAGGAGAACATAAATGAACTAACGAGTCTCCAACCAAACCGCCTTTCAACGCATCAGAATCGTAGTGTGCTGCGCTAGGTTCACAACAATTCTGAAAGCGCGCGCTAGGATAGATTCAACACATGCGCTGCTCGGTGCTACGCTCGTCATGGGTATCCAAGTTGTAAAACAACTGCTCAGTAACGAAGAGTCTCTACAGCTATTTTTACCTTATTATACAGGTGTCTAGATGGTCTACATGTACGCTCGAAGACGCGCGATCCGGAAGCTACAATTTCGATTCTCGTTTTAAAATTTTGTCTTCACATCAATTATTGTGCTGTTTTTGAACAACGTATGTGACGAACCGCATGAGACGCATTTAGAAATTACCCTAAAAAGCAAGGAACACCAACATAGGTCTCAAAATGTACAGTGCACGGGTGAGCATGAAAGGAATGTGGCTCTTGCACACAAGGCTACAGCACGTACACAGTAACTCTGGATGCACTACGACCTGAAAAGTCTAACAAAATTTCACCCCGAAAAGATCGTTGACCAGCTGAAATTTAACCTCTCTCAGTATAGTCTTTCTGAAAATATGCGCGTTTTCTTCGCGTCCATTTTAGCTGTAGCGCTTGTGATAACTTGCTTTTTTATCTAAAGAGTATAGGCTTTTGTTCTTCCTAAATTGTTGTCCATTCGACCATTTTCGTCATTCGACCTTTTGTCCATTCGACCTTTCGTCCATTCGACCTTTTTTGTCATTCGACCTTTTGTCCATTCGACCTTTTGTCCATTCGACCTTTTGTCCATTCGACCTTTTGTCCCTTCGACCTTCTGTCCATTCGACCTTCTGTCATTCGACCTTTTGTCATTCGACCTTTTGTCCTTTGACCTTTCGTCATAGATTCCTTTCAAGTGTACATTGAAGATAGAAAGCTACTCCCAAACTACATCTGTTGATTCGTTGTGCAACTTCGATTATTCTGACCAATCACGGAGTAGCAACTACGAATTGTACGGTCATCAATGCATATGCTTATGCTTATGTTTTGGGGTTGCGACCCCTTAAAAGTTTGTCAAATATCCTGTGGATCCACAGTGGTCCAGATTACAAAAATCATGGCAGAAATTACGCATTCTAAATTGTATACTATTTTTAGTCATCTAAAGTGTTTTGAAACATGATTTATGGTTGAAACAGGTTCAGGTCATGCAAAATTGTGAAATTTTGGATTCTAGTTCAACTTTTAACGTGGATTCAGAATATGTAAAAACTGGATTCGCCTAAACAACCCAATTGATTGAGAGTTTGTTATACTTTAAATCTGTACACATCCAAACATAAAAAATATATACAATTACAGTTTGATCCACCAAATAAAAAGGCTGATTTACGAAAATCATTTGTGCTGCCGACTTGATCCAAACAATATTTGACTCTCAACTTTTTTCAAAAAACTTTCGTTTTGGCAAAATTAAGCAAGAATAACCTTCTTCAATCTATTCGTTAGTCTTAAAAGCGCGTTTGGGTAAGATATCTCCGCTGTGTGTGTCGGGGTACGGTATACAGAAACCCTTTTCTCTTTTTTTTTCTTTACTAGTATCATTCCAAACATTACAATCTTTTCTTATATCTAGGTGTTCTGTGTTATTAGACAACACTATCATCCTAATTTAGTAAAACAAATTAAAGATTTTATTAACATTTTGATAACAACATATTGCATTTCATTTGCCGTAGCAGTTCAGATTTTTTACAGATGATTTGATTTCACCTGCTTATAAGAGAAAAAGAAAAATAACGTTTTCAATTTACTTAACCTAACGTAACCTAAACATATAACGCATTAATCGTGGCAATAAAAGATTGTAACGATTTTTGACTGAAATTATTATTGATTTTATTTGACATTTGTTCCAATGTTTCAACATTGGATATTCTATGTAACTCATTGGTACTATACCAGGGAGGAAGCTTCAGAATAATTTTCAAAATTTTATTTTGAATTCTCTGCAGAACTTTCTTCCTGGTATTACAACAGCTAGTTCATATTGGTACAGCATACAACATGGCTGGCCTGAAAATTTGTTTGAATATCAAAAACTTGTTCTTACGACAAAGTTTTGATTTTCCATTAATGAGGGGATAGAGACATTTTACATGTTTATTACATTTGGCTTGAATGCCCTCAATGTGATTTTTGAAAGTTGAATTCTTATCCAGCTTGTGCCCTAGATACTTAACTTCATCTGACCAATTTATTGGAACCCCTCTCATTGTGACAACATGTCTACTTGAAGGTTTCAAATAAAGAGCTTTTGGTTTATGTGAGAATATTATTAGTTGAGTTTTGGAAGCATTAAGAGAAATCTTCCATTTTTGCAAGTATGAAGAGAAAATAACCAAACTTTTTGCAATCGATGCAGATGACACGCAGAATTCGTCTTTTGGCGGTGAGGCCTGTGTCATCCGCAAACAAGGATGTTTGACATCCCTGAGGTAACTCAGGTAAGTCAGATGTGAAAATATTGTATAATATTGGTCCCAAAATGCTGCCTTGAAGAACACCAGCTCTTACAGGAAGTCTTCAGACCCGGAGTTTTGAAGTGTACGATTTGACAGATAACTTTGAATTATTCTAACAATGTATTTTTGAAAATTAGAGTTTTTTTGAAATTTTACTATCAAACATTCATGCCAAACACTGTCGAATGCTTTTTCTATGTCTAGAAGAGCAAGACCGTGATCAGTAGAACACATTCACACGTTAAAGCCACATTCATTTATTCGTCCAAATCTGTTAAAAAAGTAAAAAAAAATACTTATAATTTCACTTTCTATACATCTAATTTGGCCACTCTTACGAGAAATCAAAGCGATTGACCAATTTAGGAATCAAATTTAAATATGTGGCTGAGACTGGTTCTGGTGGCCTATAATGACCAACGTGATTTTCAATGGGAACATAAGATTTCTGTTTAGTTTCGATATTTTTATGTATAATATGGATTGAGAGCTTTCACTTGACTTATTTAAAGGGTTTTTGTATATTTATTTTTTATAAATATTTCCTATTAGTCTGGCCAAAACCGTTGCTTCTGCCCTTTTCAATAGGTATGGAAATGGAGACATGATGAAAAAAAAAAAACATTCATAATTTATCACTACAACAGAAAACGTTGTCGCTATCGTTTGCATCGTATTAATTCATATTGTCAAGCTCATTCGTTAGAAGAATGTTTCAAATAGTTCTTGAAAAAGGAGAAAATTTGAAGGGATCGAAAATCTCGAATCCAAAAGAACGAAGAGTTCACTTTGTAAAAAACGTTATGCATAGCATATTTATTTAATCAAACACGATGTGAACATAAAAGGAAACTGGAAAGCAATCACAAATTGTTTTTGGGTTTCAACGTTTCAGGTTTCGAGGTTTTGTAATTTGACATTTTGTCCCTAAACCTTTTTAATGATAATTTGATTCACTGAAGCGAGGTAAAGCATTCTTCATATCTTTACATCAATCAAGAAATACGACACTTATTTAGAATAGCTTCGTGGCTTCCCCTGAAAAGTAATCACGGCTTCCAAACGGTCCGCGGGCCACTGGTTGGGAAACCCTGGTCTAATGGTAGGCAAACTGGTTGTGCTGCTGTGAAAATTAATCTTTTGCATGATGGTGCACGGCTGTGTAATTTTCCACCACACACATCAGCAGCGACCTTTGACTACAAACAAACAGACATAATACTCAGATTTATATCATCGCATATGCATCGTATAGCAAAATGGCGCTCAATCCTAATACGCTCCTTTAGCTTAGGTAGCTCCAATAGTAGAGGAAGTGTGTTTCAACATGATTTTCAATAATAATTTACTTTGTGATATAATATCCAATAATATTCATACACTTTATTGTTAGAGCTATTCAAAACAATTATTTTGCTTAGAATATGTTGCTTTTAAGCTTATAATGATGCATCAGTATTCATAGTAGAGGTTCCCATAAGAAAACAATGGATAGCGCCATAAAACGAACCATACTTAATGCATACCTCCTCTAAAGGAACAGTGTACCTATTATTGGTGCAAGGATTTTGGCAGGGAAGTTACGAATGAATCTTGATTTCCATACAATTGAATGATTAAGGATTTGAGCCTATGGACTGATACTTTAAAATCACATATGATTATATCAACATCCTTCTTCTTCTTCCTGGCGTTACTTTCCTACTACGTCAGATAATGCTTCTTGGTTTAATGTTCTTATGAGCACTGCCAGAGTTATTAACTGAGATCTTTCTTTGCCATTGACCAGTTTTGCATGTGTATATTGTGTGGCAAGTACGACGATACTTTGTTTTAAACTGACTATTGTTCTAACTGTTATGTCTGTTTATCTGTGTTCCGATTACGACAACAAGCATCTACAGCGACGCCAGAAAGTCGCCCATGAGCCTCGTTTTCTGGGTCCTTTCGCTGCTGGCTCTGTGGTAGGCTTCAAGTGAGAGTTACATCAGTGAGAAAGGAGTCGTGAGCTTTAAATGGACTCGGAGTGCTCCTTCCAAAGTGCAAACAGAGATCGAGTGCCGCATATGTGTGGCGTTGAGTTGCTTTTGGTCTATTTATAGCTTGCAGTGACACAGACGTGAAGTTAAACAGAGAACAGCTTTGCTTTTGCTGCACCACGGAATGCTTAAACCGGGTGTGAAACGGAAGGAAAAATGGGAAATTGGACGTGGTCGGAATTCTCGATAGTTAAGAATTGTCGCTACGCGATGGGGATGCTTTAGTTTTGATTGAAATTCGTTACGTTGGGCATTCATTTGATTTGATTTTGAAGAACAATCAAAGCAAAGGAAGAAAAACATCACATGGGTATCGGTCCATGATCGGCAATGTTTCGCAAGTTGTAACAAGCTCGATAAATAAGAGCAGTGAAGGAGAGCCCAAAAGAGAGAGCGATGATAAATCTGGTTTTTCTCGTATATTCGCCTTTGGGGCTTCCCCCGTCTTATTTTATTGATATGAGAAACAATTCCCGAATATCCTATAGCACTGTTATCCCTCCGATCTAAACAGAGCTGTAGTAGAAGATGATAATCAGACTCTCATGATATGTGGCGAATCATGATTGTTACAGAGAGCGACAAGTGAGAGATAGACAATTCACTCCGAATTAAATCCCGGCGCCAGATACATCATTAACGATTCAATATTCAATGAAACTGTAAATGAGTCTAGCTTTGATTTCCGTTTGTAATTGAAAATTTCTTGATTTCAATGGATAAATAGTACCATATATGTCACATTATATACGAATGCGAAAATGACAAATTTCACAAAGAAAATGCTCAGTTAAGTAGGCCGTCATTGAAATTTGTAAGCGTTGATGATGATTGTTGCTTATTCATCTCACGATTTCGAATCAAAGAAAATCAGTTGGTTTTGCACTGACACAGCTGAAACAGTATTAGCATACTTTATACATGTTAGCGCGTACAGTGATACATTTTCAAGTCAATATAAACGATCAAGACTGAATTTTATCACTGTAAAATACAAGCTGAAAAGTCATCATTGTTGCCAAACGAATGACGGGCTACTTAGCCTTAATGGGAGTGTTCTTAGAACATTGAGCTGAGAAGCAATCTCTGTCCCAGAATGGACGTAATGCCAAGAAAAAGAAGCTTGCGAAACGGTTTTCGATAAAAAAAAATGTACTGGATAGCATGGAGTGCAACGACCTAGATAAAACTTAATTTTGAAACATTCGTATTCCGAAGGAAAATTACACAAGTCAAGTTCACGTCAAAATGACCTATTTAATCTTTTTATTTGCATTCCACTCGATTCCCATTGAAAGGCGTTGCAATTCTTGCCACCCATTTAAAGCACCCCGGAATGCACAGCGCAACACATTGTTCGTCACTCGCTACCACTCGTCGGAAAAGCATTCTTCCATGGCCCATAAAAAATCCAATTCTCGACCGAGAGGGAACAGGAAATAAACCCGATGGCAGCATACGTTCAAAAATTAATGGGAATTCCACGCCTGGGTCCCTTTGCCAGTCACCCATGTGTGGTAGCTATTCGGGCTGTTGATGCTTTTCTCCCATAGAACGACGACAGTTCAGATGGGTGCCATTTCCACAACAACGATCGAATGGATGCTGGTTAGGGTGCCCCAAAACTGCAGTTTGTCAGAAAACTTGGAGGTTTTACTTCCAAACTAAGGCTGTTAGAATCAAACTTTTGTATTGGGAACGCTGAGAAATTACGTTTGGAGGTATCAATAGCAGCATCAATTGGTTATGTGATTTCTCCCATTATTAAAACAAACTACAAAAGCGCAGCCTACGTCCGAATGCATATCAATTTGGGGATGGGAGGGAAATGTTGACGTACTAGTAGCCGAGGAGTCCTCTACACATCCACTTTAAAATAATGGGAGTTTGGATATGGGGAAGGATTCGTTTTGATATAATTCGAATGAAAACGTGAGCACAAACATAGATGCCCGATTTTTTCGTAAGCGCAATACGCGAACCGGACACTATCCTGATTCCCAAGCTTTCTCACAAATTTTCTCATGCAATAGATTTAACGGATCAAACACTCCTGCCCTCCGTATATTTCCAATCACTTTAAAACACGTAAAATAAGGGGTATACTGTCGTTGGCAAAGTTTTTCCTTACAAAGTTCATCTTTAGCTATCATTTGAAGGCTATCCCACATTCATTTCTGGCATTTTGAAATTTTGGTACACCCTATTGCTGGTGCAGTTCGATGATGATGGTGACATGGTTGGTCGGTCAGTTTTTGTATACGACGGCATCATCCCTCGAATATGGCGAAGCGATTGAGGAAAACCGAAAATCGATACATGAGGAGTTCGACAAAAGCTTTTCCTATTGTCTTGTGCTATACAATGATGGTGATGGTATGGGGGCTGATAAAAATGAGAATGGTCAAATCTTGATTGGGTTTCCTTTTTGACATGGGGAAATAAGATTCTGGGTGTGTATGCGACGGATTTGTGTTTGCATTATGTGTATCGCATTGTAGGCTGCCGTTATAGCTAATCGACCTAACATATCGGTAGATGACATTTTGATATGGTAAAGGAAATTCGTATGTAAAGATCTTAAGTGGGGATTTACATAATCATGCACAGTTAAAAATAAACTATAAATTTATGTCGTTTACGCTTTACCATCATCAACCACAAAAAGGTTTTTTTTTAATTTGTCAAGACTGAAAAGCCATTTCATGCCCAATACGAAATCAGAGTTGAAACACCAACGAATTTGCCAGAATCGAACGGTTTTTTGGACTATTTACCAGACATTTATGTTTCTTCCATGTCGATTGAATATTATTTGGAATTATCACCGAAGACAATGAACAGGGGTTGTTCTTCTTTCAAAATACGTAACTCATACTTCTCAATCCTCAATTTAGTTGGGTCAAGTGCCATAAGCTTACAGGCAATGGAAGTATTTCCAACCAGCTTCGAAGCAACTGGGGAGTCAGATATAATTTCTTTGTTATGTAAAACGTCCTAATATTCATGACGCATATGATATGGCCTGCCCAACTTTTGGCCAGAATCTCATCTAATCTTATCTTGATCTACACCGGTACTTGGTGTCCATAACGAAGAAAATAATACAAACGACCATCAGTCAAGAACATATGTCACGCCGAAATCTTATGCTGTACCATTTTTCATCGTTGAATTGTTCAGAAGATTGGGCATGAACACAGAACACTAGCTCCGATGGTTATTGCACTGGGTGCCCAATGATGTGTGCTGTACGTCTTTTGCTGTGAATAATCTAGGCGAGAACAACAGAACGGGCACATATGGAGTACGGCAGCACACATGGCTAGATTCCAACGGCAAGTTATCCTTCGTATACTATGGTTGCACATAGCTATACAGAGGGCAGCACGTGTCTTGAAGACAAAATAGCACATCAATGGGATGCGATGCAACAACGCCAATTATGCCTCTAGTCCTACACAGCCTCTCGCCTGTAGGTCAAGAGATATGGAACCAGAACCATCTTGGAGTATTGCATCGCGTCGGAACTGTGGCATCTTCCATATGCTAGATGATATGAATTTCGCCAAACTTACCATTAGTATGCATTAAGCCTCGGGTCGTAATCGAACGCGTCGTTTTCCAACCAGTCGATAAATCGCGTGGAAAGTGCTTTCGATTTGCATGAAATCAGAAAAAAAATTATTAAGAACTAGTCTGCCCATAACTGCATATTTGTAACATTCGACAAAAGTAGGCACTGAGTAAATGGAATACCAAGTGTGCGTTTTATGGCAGTATGGGAGGAAACTAAAATTTCTATAAATTACCAGGAACTCATAAGTGCTTATTTGAGGCTGATATTTTGTACAACTCATATCGCATACTAGGTGAATTGTCAGAAAAAAATTCTGATTGAAATTTCATTGCTATCGCATTACTAGGCCCTTTTATAATCTCAATGTAACTGTTATGCGGTTATAATTACCAATGTGACAAAACAACTTGGTATTTTTTTCGAATTTTCTAGAACAACCTCACAGATTTCAGTAAGTTGATCGAAAGTATTTATCATTTGATGACTCTCCATGGTATTAACTCCATTTTGTCAAAAATGTCGAATGTGACTGTTTTGCAGTTATGGGCAGTAGTGGTCCCGGCAAACTTTGTCTTGCCATCAAGTAGGCTGTTAAAAAACGTCATGGCACGTCTCATACAAAATGACAATCCCGTCCACTCTCACTGTTTCGACTATCATGGTGAATATCCTGAGCATTTTATACACACAAACACGTCGGAGCACTTCAGGAACATAACTACGGAAGAATTTTTGAAATCCGATAATCCATTCTCCAGCCATTTCGTGACACACAAATACCATTCCATTTTTATTTATATATAGATAGATTGTTCCCTTAGTAGACAGCCCTCTATAGACGCACTAGTGAGGTTTTTGGGCCGCATATAAATCGTTGCAAAATATTGTTTGGAACGAATATCAGCTATTTATCCAAGAACTATTGATTCGCAGCTCGATTTTGTAAAAAAAGATCAAAATAAGTAACTCAAAATTTTAGCTCCCTTGCACCTATAAAAGACCTAGATTTAATACCTACCCGAGGAGGAACAAATAACTCTCCAATAACTTATGCATACCATTTTTTGGTATCATACCAAAATTAGGTATTTTTCAGTTGTCAATACCTCAATTTGGTATTATAATGGTATTGAAAAAAATCTTTAAAACAATTAAAAATACTTCATTGAGGTATTAAACAGCTATTGAGGTCTGCTGGAGGTATTGAACTACAATTGAAAAATTTCATTTTTATATGAAAATCCATCAAGTATTATTGAGGTATTACAATACCTGATCAAGTTATCAGTTTGGTGTTCGTAGAATATGCTTGAGATATTATTTGAGGTATTTTACCTCTTATGCAGGGCTAATTCATACCTCATTCAGGTATGTAGTATTGGAAATTATCTGGTATGGAATACCTCAATTTGGTATTCAGTAGTTATTTTCTTCTGCTCGGGTATACAAGCCCTATCAGAAGAAGCTAATTTTATTACACAAAATTTTAAAGAATTTACATCAATCGAAAGCTGCTGATCCATTCTCTAATAGAAAAATATAAAAAATGTAAAAAAATACGATTAAGATTTGCGTTTTTCCTATGTCATAAGGCCGGTGCTACTATAGAAATAGAAATAAGAAATGGTGCTACTATGTGTACATTTGTTCCTTTAGTGACAAGCGATATTTAATACAGAAATATGAGTTTTCGTAGTTATTTTTTTTCCATAATTTCTTGGCTGAAAAAGTTTCAAATGACGTAAAAATAATGCCGCTGGTTTTTTTTTCGATTTTATACGAATATATAATTTTAGTTAAAAACAGTATGAATTATTGCTACCGTCGATGGGGGTGACAATGGGTCTAGGGGGTGAGATTGGGTCAAAACGGAAAAATATGTTTTGTAAAATATTTCAGCTAATAACGCTGATATAACTAAAATTAATAATTCATATGTTAGGGAACATATTATTACACATAATTCATAACAATATGCATTTTTAGAAATAGTAGTTGTGTTTCGTGCGCAGCAACATCGTAAATTTTTATCAAAAGGGTGTTTTTTTTTCTTAATTTGAGTATTTATCAGTGTTTTCATATTATAGAAACATCTCACGGAAGTACAAATGAGTTGGATCGCTGAAATACTAGGATTATGACGTCAACTTCTGCCTGAAATTTATTGATCGTGGAATGTTGCACCGAAATTTAACTATTTGCGAAGGTTTAAGATAATCACTGTTTCAGTACATCTTTGGGTAAACTGAATGGACTTTATAGCAATGGGGATGAGACTTTGAAGACAATTTGAGGGAAACACCAAGAAAATTTATGTAAATTTGACGATAAATGTTGGGTTTACATATTTTTTCTCATAGCTCTTCAATTTTCAGTATAATCGTTCTTTATCTACTTGTGAAACATCTTAGATATCTTTTTGTCTTGTTTGCATCGTTTTTTGTCAATATTTTTCAGTTGTGAATGGTTTAGAAATCATATTCTCAAAAACAAGTTATTTCAATTACAGTGACCCAATGTCACCCCCTCTATGGGGTGAGATTGGGTCATTTTTCATTCACTTGTGGTGCCGCTGTGAATAAATATTTGTCTTTAATTTTTTGAACAGTTGTTAATGTACCATCAAAGTACATACACACCAAATTTGAAGTTTATTGGAGTTAAATTGCGATAGTTATTCAAAAAATAAATCGCACATATCCCTTTTTGACCCATTGTCGACCCCAACGACGGTAATTGAAATGTTTTAGTTCAGAATAACCAGGATAGTATTATTTCTCTGCCAAATAAGTTTAATTCAATAATAAAGAATTTTATATTTCTTTTCTTTTGAACAAACAGACATAATGTGTTAGATGCGTGGTATGTAAATTCCGTATAAAAAGTTGCATCGTTTAGAACTATCAAAAACGTCGTAGTGTTCATGAATGGATAATTTTGATAAAAAGAAGTATGTTTAAGGATAAAAATGTGTTTAGAAAACTCTAGTAATAAAGTTATATTGTGATGAATTAATTAAATTAATTTAAAATCATTCGAAATGTGGAAGTTTTCTAAACCTGACATATGACCAAAACCGGTAAACTTTAACAATGTGTATTTGTTCGCTTTTTTTTTTCAACGAAATTAAAAACATAACGGCTTGCTTTTCCCACAGTATTAAAAATAGGTTCAAAATGGTGCAGAAAACAGAACTTTTCAGTGTTTTTGTGTTTTGTTGGATTGAATTTTTATATCTGAGTGCCTTCATCTGAATTGCTCTATGCCTTATTCAAATAGCTTCTGATTCTACATCCGTTGGATGATCCGAATTCGTACCAGCTCCTAGAATATCCAACCATAACGAGGTTTTTTTTTCACATAAAGTTGATTTTTGCAGCTCTCATTGCATTTATCCAACTCGGCCAATTTCTTTAGATTGTTAGACTCATGCTGAAGAAAATCATTATGAAACTTGAAACGTAACAAGTTGCAATATGATGATTTTTAAAGAACGAGTCGTACAGTTATCCAACGCGTCTTACCGAATTGGGTAAATACGACGAGTGCTGTAAAAATCGAGCTTTGCAACGTGTTGCAAACAGCATTTTTTTTTAAATTTTGTACAGGATGCAACAGAATTTAAAAATCTCTGAAAATTGTTTGTAATGATTCGTTACGCAACTCAAAACAGTTGCGTTATGAAAAGGCATTGCTTAATAGACATATTGATTGTCATACGCAAGTGATTTCAGTTACGTTATTCCTTTTTTTTTTGAAAATTATCATGGAAATTCTTTGTTTATCATCACGCCAATCTGCAATGAAACGGCCTACACTGAGTTATGCAGTGCAGTCATAGTCATAACGCAACTGAACGCCACGCCTTTTCATTTCGATACAATTTTTAGAAATTGCAAAATTATGTTGAATGCATTCTAATATAGTTCAGATACTCTCAAGTGGTCTTATACGAAATTGCAAAATATGTTGTGCGCAATTCGTTGCAGCACTATATTTTAACAGCCCTCGACATTATGTACGACTCGTGCTGTAGAAGTCATCATTCTGCAACGGTTTGCGTATACTACTAATACGAGACTGCATTCTTCAGTGCAGGATAGTTGGTTTTATGACAGATTTGCGGTATAAAAAACCGCCTATTACGCTGAAAAATCGCAAAAATAACTATTATTTGTGTTCGAAATTAATATAATGTAAAGTTTTTGAATTATGTACAATAATTCCAACAGGTTTCTCTAAGTACAATTTCGATACGAAATTAACGTAACATCTTATTTATGAAGGTCCGTACATTAGAATAACAATATATGATCGATCGAGTAGAGTCTTGTAATGAAAGCAAAAACAAAAAACAACTTTTTTGGAGCGTCAAAATAAACAAAGGACGACTTATTTTTCTGTTGAAATAGCAGCAATATTGCTGCGTGCGTTTGAAATGCAAATAGCAAATGCAGGAACACCAAACGCGAAAAGATTTTCCAAAAGAATGCGGTGTTTTTCTTGCTAGGGTGGCGGTGATTTATATAATCGTTGCTCTGTGTCCTTTGATTGATTTGTGTTACCGCATTTGGAGGACGTTTAGTCGAGATTTGCTTCTCAAATGCAAACAGCAATAATATTTTTAAAAATATCTCAGAGCATTTAACTACATATGACATGCTGAGTAACATATTTGCATTAAAACTTATTTTTATATGGTTTTCTGAAATATACAAACCTGTTTAGAGACTCACTTTTACTTACTTTTGTTGACTTTAAAACATGACCTGCACAGCAATGTTACGCCAACAAATACGGTCCATGGCAGCTAGCCTCCAGTTTCTCGATCACTTCACACTTCCAAGATCCTGCTTCACTTGGTCAAACTACCTAGCTCGTTGCACTCCTTTTCCTCTTGTAACGGCTGAATATGAGGTGAACACCATTTTTTCGGGATTATTGTCCGGTATTCTTACAACGTGCCACGCCGATCGTATCCTTCCAGCCTTGGTGGCTTTCTGGATACAGGGTTCAGGGAAGAGTTGCGCAAGCTCGTGTTTCATTCTTCTTCTCCATACGTCGATCTCACATACTCTGCCAAAGATTGTCCTAAGCTCACGTCATTTAAAAACTCCTAGTGCGAGCATTGTCCACGTCTCATGCCCGTAGGACTACTGATCTTAACATCACTTTGTACGTGGTACACTTGGGGTTCAACAGAGGTGAAGTTTACCAGTTCGCCAAATCTTGTGGAGTCCGTAATAAGCACGCCTTCCGGCAATGATACATCTTCGAGTTTCTCTGCTGCAGTTGTTATCCATAAATTATCATAAATTTCGGAGGAGAAGCAGCTTTTTTCCCAAAACCACAATACGACTCTGAACAGCTGCGAACACGTTTACGAATCACTTTTAGCTTCGGTTACTCGGAAGCACGACAGATGCGAGTAAACCAGCGTTCTGACACTCGGGAGTGTTTGGTTTTGTTTTTGTTCCAGTTCAGTAGAAATGTTCGCCACTTTCCATTACTGGTTCTGTATAAGAAACATTTCATAATCCCAAGCTATCACAGCTCTATTCGATCTGGCTGCAATTTCATCGACACTCACATTTTGGGGCCGGCCACACGCCTGAGCTATGTGAAACTTTTTCAATAGATGTAACTGTGTTTGTTGAAGCACTTGGCCCCATAACTCTGCTGGTCATGCTCTACGGGCGGACCGATTGGATGCCAGGGTCGGTCTTGCGATTCCAGTTGAAGGGTGACTTCCAGTTCGCAAGCGCCTCGATAACCCAAAGCAGGCGGTTCGTCGTGATCGATACTACTCGGCGTAGTTCCCGACGGTGAAGCTAGCTTACTCCGATAGAAATTTCTCCCGAAACCGGTAACGTTACGCGTTGTTCATACTCCGTTGTTAGCCGGTAGAGTGCCCAAGTCGGCCCGGCAATTCCGGTTGGAGGATGGCTTCCGGCTCCGATGACTCAAGTCGGTGATACGCTCGTACTACTCAGAATAGCCCCTGACGGTGAATCTATCCTACTCCGACGAAGATTTCCCCGGCGGTGGAATAACTTTCGAACTGATGCTATCCGGGCAGATGCCGAGGTCGGTCCTGCAATACCGGTGGAATGAAGCTTCATTTGCCGGTGCTGTTCCGCGATCTACTCAGCTAGTCCCCGGTGGAGGATCTAGCCTACTCCGACTCGACGGTGGTCGGCCAAGTGTCATAGTCGGTACTACAATTCAGGTTGGAGAGTGACTTGCAGTCTGCACAACCTATTACGGATACTACGTTACGCTCGTTCTACTCGGTCTAGGCCTCGATAGAGGATCTAGCTACCTACGATTGCGCTGGACGGTCTCCACTCATCAACTAACTGACTTGTCGAGTGCCGAGGTTAGTCCGACAATTCCGGTGGGAGGTTGGCTTCCGGTTCATCAGCGCCCCGACGTCCCGACGTCAAACACTGCTCTCTGCGTCTCGTTTCGCTGCTTTGCTCAACAGTTGGGCTGTAAGCCAGATATTACTTGCACCATCATGTTGGTCATCATATTGCAAAGATCGGGATCGCTTATCATTCTGTGTACCACACCTTCTACGCTTAAGTACTCACCAAAAGCAGGCGCCACCGTACTTCGTACTATGTTGAACCTCGGGCAGTCGAAACAACATGGTCTGGCAATTTTTCAAACTCCATGTACTCAGGACAGAATGGTGAAGACGCATGGCCGAATTGATATAGATACTACTTGAAGCAGCTGTGAGCTCACAGGAACTGTGCCAGCCTGTGAGCCTGTGGGTTCACCTTCCTTTCTCGGAGGCATCTGAGATGGTATAACCGTCCTTATCCGTATGTTCCGTCGACCTTTTCCAGTAAACCTCCCGCAGCGCTACGATGTCGAAGTTGCGGACCGTCAATAAATCTGAAAGAATACGAGCACTTCCCAAAAAATTGAGATGTTTGTCTCTGTTTTGATGATCCGTTATTCCAATCATTCGTCCGTTTTAGATGCCTGGGTCTATGCCGATTGTTCCGGTGCGAATGTAAATTGTATGCTTCCTGCACTGATGATTTTTATGGTTAGGTTGTAAGGCCTGCGCCAGCCCCCTGTCTCGCCGGAGAACAATCGTGCACAATACTTTTCAGAGTCTCATGCTGATACTATGATGATGATGAGCCGCTCCTAACATGGAGAACAGACGCTCTGATGAGCTGCACCATCAGAAGAGAGGAGTGCCCCTTCAGCATACGATCAAGGTCGTATCTTTCTTATCTTTCTTATGGTTACTCATACCCCAGGCGGCACTGCGTGGAGGTAGGTATAGGAGTTACTGGACAAGAGACTAAGCACCGCAAATGGAGTTTTTTTTGTATCTTCAGGTACAGGAAGTACCTATGGTACGCAATATCAAATCATTTACAACTCACTTGTTTAGGGAGAAACTGCTCACACACTAAACTGCAATAGACTAAACGTCGAGTGGTGAAATGTCGAAAGGTCAAAACGTATAAAGCAATCATTTTTCAAAACCGATATAGAATTGTTTTCCAGATATCTTTTACATTGTGGTTGATTAAATAAGTTTTGCATAAGGTTTCACACAGCGAATTATTTATTTTTTGTAAAGAGAAACATTCTTCCAAGTAATTCTCGTTTTTAACAATACCCTTCTTTTGACATTTTGTCCCTTAGTCATTTTGTTCTTTCGTCGCTTTGGAGTTCGTCGTTTTGTCATCCAACCATACGATTATTTTTAAATGGAAATTTGTTTTTTACAATTCCGTTGCAAATCAATCAACTTTTCATTGAGAAGTTGATTAACATAACGGCCTACATTTCCTACTGAGAAAAACAGTGCTGAAAAGTGCTACTTTTCAGCACTCTTTTCGGTACTTTTCAGTACTGTTTTGGTAGGCATCAACCGAACAACCCAGTCTCTTCATGCTATTTGTTCTTATTTGCGCGGCGTGTGAGTCGAGACGAGTCGTTCTCACCTCGGGTGATGTGAGGCGACTAATGTTAATCCAATGGGAGTGAGTCGACAATTGTCCCTCATTCGACTCGTCCCTCTTTCGACATGCCGCGCAGAATAAGCCTAATTGCATCTGTTTCTAGATCCGTTGTGCGATCTGATTCCGACAGGGGCTGTCCATTAATCACATGATCAGTTTTTTTGGGCTTCCAGGCCACCCCCCTCCCTCCTCGTGGTCATTTGTCCATACACAAATTTATAAAATTCGTATGGATCGTGATCATTGGCCAGACCCTCCCTCTCCCCATGAATGACCATGTGATTTATGGACGACCCCACACAGGCTGGCGATTCTGATTTGGAATCGAATAGTCCAACATTTATGCTGTGCTGTCTTACCTGATATCGATGGGAGCGTGAAAACTTGTGACATTCATGGATAGAGGTACTACTGTATCACAGCCTACGTGATTGAAAAATACTGAATTGATACTACGCATGGATGTGTGCCCATGTGGGTTCTCTCGAAATGTTTGTTTGTGCTTTTGGAGTTCATCCAGCTGAAATTGCATTTTTCGAAATAGCAAAAAATGTTGAAGGCAACTCGTTGCAAAACTCGCTTTTTTCAGCACTCGTTGTATTTATCCAACTCGGCGAGCCTCGTTGGATAAATGTACCACTCGAGCCGAAAAAATCATCATTTTGCAACTTGTTTCCTAAATAACTATTTTAGTTCATAGTTTTTCAGCAATATGGAACCGCTTATCACACTTATATGAAGCATAAGGGGCAGAGCTGTTAAATGTCATGAATTTCACGCGACTTAGGGGCCCTCAAAATTGAGGTGAACGCCGTCTAAATGTAAGGCGCTAATGTTAAATCGTCTGTTGAAATAAACGAAGAACAAATAGTTTTTTGTATAATTAAGACTCAAGTGGTGCAACTTACCTATGTTGATATGTTGTTGTACAGTGCCTTCCCAATTTTGGCAACACCCGCTTTTGTCTACCCCCGATTTTGGCAACACCCGTTTTTGGCAACAATTTCTTCCCGATTTTGGCAACAAATTGAAAATTATTTTCAATTGATTATTAAGTACAGAAACCTAACATTTTGGGTTAAAAAAATGAAAATAAGTCAAAATGAAAATGGTGGTGATCATTGCGAGCTAATAAACGTAATGTGAAACGTACTTATGAGTAAAGCTCGCATATTTCAAAGTTAATGTTTAACGAATAGGAGTAGTTTTATAAAACAGACAAACTGTGTAAATTATTACTACATAGTTCAATAAGCATCATCAATTGGTGGAAAACGATAGTAATCGACAGTGAAAGCTAGTGTAATAAAAGCTTCAAATGTTTAGATGATCAGCTTTACTGTGCGATAGAAAATGGAACAATTGATGAGTGATTTGTGAGAACCTTTGTTGTTCATAACTCTAGACGACAATTTTGGCAAAATGTTGAGAATGGAATTTGACGTAGTCAATTGCTCCTAAAATTCCTTCAGGAATTATTCTAGAAGTTCTTAGAGAAATTTCCCACAGGTGTTTTAAAAGATATTCGCATGTCATTTCTCAGAATACCCCCAAAAAAGATAAAGATTTTTTTTTCAGAAGCTTTTGGGAAAATTTTTCAAAAATTTATAATTCTTGATCAAATTTGTAAGTAACTTATAATGAGTCTCTGGAAGAACTCCTGGGCCCTTGAAGAAGTCCTCAATGATTTCGTAAATAAATTGCTTCAATGATTGAAATAACTCGAATATTTACTGTAGTACTAGTTGATGTGGACCTCAGGTGAACTTTTGAAGAAGCTATTGAGATTTCACTTTCACATGAAATGTTGGATAAATCTTAAAGAAATTAATGGAGGAACTTGATAAGGAATCCCAGGTCAAATTTGAGGAGAAATTTATGGAAGAGTATAAAATATACCAGAAGAAATAATCTCAGGAGGAATAAACGAAGTAATTCCTAAGGTAAATGTGGATGAATTCTTGAAAGATCCCGTGTAAAAATTCCTGAAATGATAACTGGATTAACTGGCACAGGAATACTCGTAGATCTTCCTGGAAGAAATCCCCTAATGATTTTCTTTAACATCTGTAAAATGTTTTTTTTTTAAGAACTGCTGTAAGAAACTTTGGAAGATCTTCTATAGTTACAACTGGGAATCACAATTGTCAAAAAAAGCGTTGTAGTGCTCATGGATTTTCTGGAACAAATTATGAATAAATTCCTTTAACCATGTCTTGAAAAAACGCTGGAAGATTTTTTGGGAGACTTGGTAGTGGAATCAAGAGAGGAATTTCTGAAGTTCCCAGAAGTATAACTGAAGCGATTTTTGTAGAAATCACAAGAAGGATTCCGGAAATTTTTACTCGAGGATTCTGAAAATATCCTGAGGAACCTGTGAAAAATCGCGTAATAGTCTCTGAAAGTCCCCGTGGAACCTCTTGAAGCAGAGTTCACTGCAAGCAGAATAAAGAAAAAAGTGGCTTCAGAGACCATTCTGCTTAAAATAGGCTTTAAAGACCTTCCGTTAAAAATAGAGACTTGTATTAAAATGGAGACCAAGCCCCTAAAAAGAGATCTGCTACCAGCCATGAATGTGCACAAATTATGTCCCGAGAATACCGTGCTGCTTAGAATACCCGGACACTTTGTAAGCCGGACAGTTGCATTTTTTCTTGGTGTTTTAAGACTAGATTTCGATGTTTTTCGTATAGAATCCATAAATGCGATATCTTCTGCATTCTCTATGCACAAAAGTTATCGAAATGTTAACTGTTGTATGAAATAGGGACGCTGTCCAGGTTTCGAAGCGTCTTAGCAATTCGAATCAAAACGGTAGTAACTGGTTTATTTTTTCAATTCTAATTGAAATGAAAATCGGCTTATTTAAAAGTATTGTTTGTAACACACCTTTAAATCAGTTCTAGATATTATTATGGGCCCTGCACATTTAGGTAAATCAGTCTGAATCATACAATTGAACCAAGTTATTGAGAATGTATTTTGAATAGGTATTTAGGCTACTCTGACCCACACATTACACATCAAGACCATCTTCAATCTGATTTTTTATCTGTTTGTGAACGTGATTTGTACAAATGAAATTCAAAATCTCAAATGACAATCTTACCTCGATTTGGGGGCCCCTCTGAACTCGGGGCCCGGTGCGGACCGCACCCACCGCACCCCCCTAGCTACGCTACTGGAAATAGTTATTTATGCAACAAGTTGCAAAATGATGATTTTTTCAGCACGAGTTGTACATTTATCCAACGAGGCTCGCCGAGTTACAACGAGTGCTGAAAAAATCGAGTTTTGCAACGAGTTGCATACAACATTTTTTGCTATTTCGAAAAATGCCGTTTCAACTGGATGAACTCTAAAAGCCCAAGCAAACATTTCAAGAGAACCCACATAGGCATACAGCCATGAGTAGTTTCAATTCAGTATTTTTCAATCAGGTAGGCTGTGACAGTAGTACCCATGAATTTCACAAATTTTCTCGCTCCCATGGGTTTCATGCAGATCTTCCCTATTAGAGGAATGAACAGGTAAGAAAATGCTGGATGATCCGATCCCACATCAGAATCGCCAAGCTGTGTCGGAACCTGAACGGATGTAAACTTTAGTGAAGTGACTCGCCGTGTAAACCAAATGGAAAGTCATTTCGCTCGAGTCGAGAATTTTCACCTCGCTGTAGGACACCGACAATCCTCAACTCACGCCAGATGTAAAATAAACTCAAGAATCAGATGCAATTGTGCTTATCCTATGTGCCATGTAAGGCAAGACTAGTCGGTGAGGTGTCGACTCGTTTCCATTTGATTTATATTAGTCGCCTCACGTCACCCGAGGTGAGAACGACTCGTCTCACACGCCGCCCAGAATAAGCATGGCATTAAGAGACTGGAACACTGGGTTTTTCGGTTGACGAAAACAGTACTGAAAAGTGCTACTTTTCAGCACCGAAAAGAGTGCTGAAAAGTAGCACTTTTCAGTACTGTTTCTTTTGGTAGGAAAAGTAGGCCGTTATGTTGAATGAAAAGTTGATTGATTTGCAATGGAATTGCAAAAAGCATTTTTCCGGTGACGTTTTCCAGACTACTATCGGTTGGCATTATGTGCTGATGTGATATTTCGCATAGGAGCGTGCTATGAGCATTTTAATTTTTCCAAAATTTTGACATTTAACAGCACTGATAAGGGGATTTTTTTTATTTCCGTACAAAGTGGGCATAAGGGTCTCAGATTTTCATGAAACTTTTTCCACAGGCAGGGCTCATCAATATATGAATAAAAAAAAATTGAGAAAAATACAGGGTTGCTTATTTTCCCGGAAAACTCAGTTGTTTTTTTTTGTTTTCCTCTAACACTACTTACTTTGAAAAATCATACACAAATAGAAAAATCCATGTATATTTCAGCGTAAAATCATGCACATGCAGGGAATGCTAAATTTCTCACAAATTTACATGACACATAGTGTAAAATTACATCAACATCATGTAAATTTATGCGAGTTGTCGCGTAATCGGTTAGAGTCCATGCTCGATTACACGATATATAACGGAAACTTACAAGATATTATTGTAATTTTACATGATGTGACTTGTAAATTTTCGACAACTCTGGCATTCCCTTTATGTGCATGATTTTACGTTGGAATTTACATGGATTTTTCTTTCTGTGTAACTCAAGAACGAAGCATCGTAGAAACAAAGTTTTTTTTATGAAAATGAAAGCAAATTTTCTCAGGAATAAAACAAAAATATTAACTAGAAAAAGTTTTCCACAAAATTTTTCACCGTTGAGAAAATTCGTATAGAAAAGCCGGAAAAACTATGTTCCAATCGGGGTTGGGAAAAATCTTGAAATTCACTCTACAGTAGCCAAGCAAAGCCAATCACAGTCAGCGAAGCCAGTGAAACTCACGCCCATCGCTGCTGTAGGCAAAAAGCCTTGAAAATAGCAAAACACCCGTTGCTAAGGGCAACCTGTAGAAAAATGTTCTATTTCCCGCATTTGGAGCCTTCAATGACACTCATGATTTAGAAAATTCGTGCACCCAACGTAGGCTACTTGATGAGATTCACGTTTTTGGAACTACTGTACTGGAGAGCCACGTGATTTTCGCAAAAATTCAAGCCTACTACTATTACCATTCCCAGCACTGGTTCCAATTAGTGGAAAACTTTCAAAAATATATTTTTGAGAAGGTAATTTCATAAGCTTTATTCGCTTAAATTTTTGAAATGTACTTTTTTCTTTTTAGAGTTATGGCCAATTTTGTAGAAAATGATCATATAAGACTTTTCTTTGAAAACCCATATTTCAATCGAAGCATCGGAAAAACAGAGATTTTTTTATCAAAGCAATTGCAAATTTTCTAAAACATCTGAAAAAATGATATGGGATTGGTTTTAATGAAGTATAAGTCGGAATGGATGATATTTTTCATGGAAAATTACACCGCTAAGAAAAACAGAAAAAAACTGTTTCTGCTTCAATTTTTCATAACACTGAAAAGGGATTCTTCCTTTTTATGGAACAAATAAGATTATCATTATTTTTTTTAATATATTTATTCAATTATTCAGTATATAACTTACATTTTCATCTTAATACTATCTATTTTTTCAACCGGGAAGATTGTCTTTGGTTGCTAACACCAGAAGATTTTCGTTTCTTTGTAGTATTAAGAACAAATCATGCTGTATTTTCTTGGTTTTCATGTGCATCTGAGAATTCACTAGCAAGAATGCTTCGTTCGTCTTTTGGTATAAATGAATGATATTTTTTGTTCCAGGAATTGGAACAAGGTTAGAAAATCTTTCCTGAAGACATTTTCAGCCTCTGAATAATCATTTTAAGTTGCATAGATAAATTCCCAATCTTTTTTAAATTGGTATTTCACCTTTTGCAACACAGCCCAGTCGAAAAATTGTTTGGCGTTATTAATTTTTGCTGACTTTCTAATACCTAGCCGTTCGCTTTATGCCAATTCTAAAAATGTATGCAACCATGAAAATGATTTTAAAATTAAAGCAGAATGGCACTTATTCCCAACCTCACATGGAAAAGGTCCTTGTGATGGTATCGGTGGCAACATAAGTTCCTATCAAGTAGCATGGAAATATTACATTCCACGTGTAGAGCCACTATTGTGGTGACATCCATGACGTGCTGGCTTTAGTTTTCATGCAAACCCGCGGAAAGCTATTTATAGGTAGACTATGCAATGGTGAAACTGATTGTTATCCGTCTTGCGGAGGAGCGGATATTGAATCACGTGGAGGCGACGCTATGATTTTGCGACAAGGACA
Source organism: Aedes aegypti (assembly GCF_002204515.2). NCBI lineage: Eukaryota > Metazoa > Arthropoda > Insecta > Diptera > Culicidae > Aedes > Aedes aegypti. The sequence goes on from NC_035108.1 coordinate 150,435,195, forward strand.
ACGTCAATAAAATGCAAGTGCTTCACTTTCCACTAGGTGGGTGTGTGTCAAATCAATAACGGTGACGGATGCGAAGGAATGGAAACAGGAGCGTTCATGTGGAAAATCTAGTGGGGCGAATGCTTCAAGCGTGAAGCTGTGATCGATTTTCTGAGCTGCGTTTGAATATCAGCGTGACAGTGAACGTGAATCCTCCTAGTCAAAAGTGGGTCATAGACTATGTAATGGGGAATGTTATTCACCAAATGCAAAGGAAAATCGATGTCTTGCTGCTTTGCCCTTGTTTGGCATGAAGTTTTCTGTGAACTTTTCAGGCCCAGTGTTAATCCCTCTTTTGGCAAAGATTTTATGACCTGCTCCAATTTCAACAGCTAGCGGCGACGGCAAGTGCTGTGAATCTTTTCCAGTCAAAGTTGTTATTTAATGTGTACTTTCGTGTTTGGATATTTGTATGTCAGCAAATGGTAAAAGATTTATTGTAGGTTAACCCAACAAATTCATATCACATTTAGTTAATTTTCATGTCATCATCAACATTTCCACATTCCAAGTTTTGTTACGTTTGAATTCATGCTGAATGGATAATACTTTTCCATTTGACTCGGTCCCGGGCCAATCGCTTCCAGTCGACCAGAGCGTTAAGTGTCCTTAAGGCCTCTTCAACTGCAAAATCTTGTCTAGGTTCTACTTCTTCTTCTTTGTCGTAACTGCCTTTTGCCTCTCCTTCTTCTTGTCATTACGTCCTAACTAGCAAAGAGCCTGCTTCTCAGCTCAGTGGACAATAAGCCCTTCCGCAGTTATTAACTGAAAGATTTCTTTGTCAAACTTGCCCCTAATCAACATGTTCAAATTAAATAGTTTAAACAACCGAGTGCAATTTTAAGAAATATCTCTGAAAATTGGAATGATACAAAGCAAAATTTTCATTTACGCATCGTTTCGCTTTCACAAATATTGTACCTGTTCATATCCACGATGCCAATGCGAAACAGCTGCTGTATCGGTATTGTTCCAAGGAAGGTATGTCATCATTCCAGTTCCCACAACTATCTACAACAACAGCTCTGCTTGTTAAAACTTGCAAACTACTTCGTACATACAAGAGCGGGATCTAGTTTCACCAAAGTGCAAACAAAGCAAAACATCCCGGAATCGAGGACTAGCCTTATTTACAGCCAAACCGACACGGGCCATAATGGGGTAGCGATGCGATATGCCATACATACAGGAATATGGTTTGTTCTGCCGCCGTTTCACACAATGGCGATGGTGGTCTCGTTTTCAATTCGCTGCATTTCCCGTGGGATGCGCGTTGTTGTGCATTCTTCCGGCGAATACGTGTGCACTGTAGGGTGCGGTTTATTTTTCCAAACTTCTTAATATCAAAAGTTCGTATGTTCTTCTGAATTAAAATCACATAAAAAGAGACATTTCAAAATTTGAACGAAAATATTACGATTTGAAAGCGCAAGCGAAAATAAGGTAATTTTCAAAGTTAAAATATATGATCTTAAGTGTAGTTAATCAAATACAATGTTGAATCTTCTAGCACTTCTTTCTGATTTTATGTAATAAATTTATGCAAGCGTTTTTGAATAATGAGCATACGTACTTTTGGTTTCAAACACTTTCGAAAAAGAAGCCGTACCCTAAGTGTCCAAGGAACAACAGGCTTCGTATCCATTGTGCACACGCTTTTGTATTGTTCGGGATGGCGATGTGCGGTGCATATAATGGAAACTCCTTCGATTGAAATGACGGCGATGCGATGCGGGGCTGCATCTGCTGCCGTACGGATATTCTCCAGCCGGGAAAGAAGATCTCGCTGCTTGTTCCGGTTCATGACGTTCGTCGTGGTCTTACCTCACAACACACGGTTTTGGCTTCTCGAGAGCTTCCGAAACGGATACACGCTGCTGGTGCTAAAAGGGCACATAATGAAGATAAAGAACGCTATTTATTGGGATTGGGAAAATAAAATAAATTTAGCCATTTCCGCTCGTGGTCTCTTCCGAAGGGTTCGCGTTGGCGTTATGTCGATTGTGTTACGAATATATATTGGATAGCATAGAACAGTGGTTGATTATTTAGTTGCAAATCGTATGAATGCTTTGGAGTGGTTTTTTATCGGTTTGCTGTTGGTATATTTTTCCTACATATCGGAAACACTCGAGTGAACGGCGAAAAGTTGCTGTGCAAAATAAATAGCTCGTTAAACCACCTCGTTTAGCCTCAGTCAGAGTGGTTGAAATATGACTAAGAAGAAAACTAAGGTTTGAAAAGAACATACACAGATAGAAATATTTAAATTACAATGTAGTGTAAACTGAGGCATAGAGCAAAAATAAACCAAATTCATCTATTTTTACGGCATTTCGTTTAGTTTTCAACCAAAGATGCTTGAATGCTACATGCTCGTGTAAATTTAAAGTGCATTTGATTGAAAAATAAGCGATTTATCGTTGACGTTTCAGTTTATTTTGATGCTCTAAATATGTGCATGAAAATAAACTTCAATTCAAAACATATTTTTAGCTGTGTAGTTCAGAATTTTTACAGGTGAGTTAATTTCACCTGCTCATAAGATAATTTCCTTACATTAACTTAAACTAATTTAATCTAACTATGTAACGCATTATTCATGGCAATAGTAGATTATAACGATTTTTGTCTGAAAATATCTATAATTTTATTCGACATTTGTTCCAATGTTTCAACATTGGATATCCATACTATACCAGGGAGGAAGCTTCAGAATCATTTTCAAAATTTTATTTTGAATCCTCTGAGGAGCTTTCTTCCTGCTATTACAACAGCTAGTCCATATTGGTACAGCATACAACATAGCTGGCCTGGAAAATTGTTTGAATATCAAAAGCTTGTTCTTAGGACAAAGCTTTGATTTTCTATTGATAAGGGGATAGAGACATTTTACATATTTGTTACATTTGGCTTGAATGCCCTCAATGTTATTTTTTAAAAATTAATTCTTATCTAGCATGAGTTAGATACTTAACTTCATCTGACCAATTTATTGGATCCCCTCTCATCGTGACAACATGTTTACTTGAAGGTTTCAAATAATGAGCTTTTGGTTTATGTGGGAATATTATTAGTTGAGTTTTGGAAGCATTAGGAGAAATCTTCTATTTTTGCAAGTATGAAGAAAAAATATCAAAGCTTTTTTGCAATCGACTTCAGATGACACGCAGACTTCGTCCTTTGGCGGAGAGGCCTGTGTCATCCACAAACAAAGATTTTTGACATCCCTGAGGTAACTCAGGTAAGTCAGATGTGAAAATATTGTATAATATTGGTCCCAAAATGCTTCCTTGAGGAACACCAGCTCTTACAGGAAGTCTTTCAGATCTTGAGTTCTGATAATTAACCTGAAGTTGAAAAAAAAAAAATAGAATGTGGCTTTTTAAAAGTATGTTACGAGTCTTAGGTTAAATATACCGTTGGAGATTTGCTATCGGAGCATTTCAACTATTGCTGCTGTCCCTTTATGTGATAAGTTGATCGCGTAGATAAGGATTCGTTATATGGAAGCTAACTGAGCCCAATACAGTGTCATAAGAAAACTGTTTCGTCCAGTTTAAGTGTGATGAGACACAAATTCCGAATCGAATCGTTGCGTACAATTTGAATTGAAAGAATAGTCATAAATCCCATGTGCGTCATTGAACTGACTACCTTACTAGAATTATTTGAGACTATGATATATGTTTATTGAAGAAATCTAAGTGAAAGATGTAATTCTTGTCTATCTATGCACTTAAATTTTGGAAATATAGCAGCCAAAATATTTAAATTTTCCAGGAATAAAAAAATTATTTAAAAATGAGTAATATTGGTGCACAGTAATTACTTCAGATTAGTAGAATTCACCTTCTTTCTTTTATGAGCTGTTTTTTTTTATTGCAGTTGAGCACATCATAACCTCTTATATAATTTTTGAGCCTTTAGTGATGTATAACTTATCAAAAAGTTTATAAGATAAATACTTTTGAATTTTTATGATTCTTATACCAGATGCTTCTTTTTATCAAACTTTTGGCTTATTTTCCGGACACTTTTATTAAAATTCCGGACAGCTCATGGAAATTAGAATAAGAACTAAATAAATAAAAAACCGAATTTAGTACTATACCATTTACTTCCACAAGAGTTTGTATCCTTTGACAGATACGCGTATTTGAACCTCAACTGTTAGGCCGTCTTCAGTGTCTCGTACTAGACACGAATGGTATAGTACTTCAGGTTCGGGTTTTCATTTGTTTATAGGTATTCCACTGAATAGCTCTAAGATTTATTATAATAAGAAATGCCAAGCCTTCAATTGAAAGCACCCAACCACTAAAGAGACGTCGAAAGCAGTTGCCACAACTGGGTTGTGCATTTAAAATTTTCAAAGATATCTGTAATAGATGATATATTGAACATTTCGTGTAAATGTTTCTCATACAAATTAGTGTTCCCAAATTTTTTGGGTGCGCGACTCACCTGGTCGTTGAACACCTTTTTCGCGACCCACCAGGAAATTTTTGAAGACATTCATTACATAGAAAAAAATATTTAAATTTCAATGTGATGTAAACTGAAGTCTACTGTAAAAATGAATTGAATTCGTGTGTATCATGTAAATTTAAATGAATATACATTGAATTTTCAACTAAAAATGGTGCAAAATATGTGCATTAGACTGGCCCAGCTCAGTATGGGAGAAAAATAAAGTTGTATGATTCCACGGGGCACCCCCCATGGTTATTTCTTGGGGTTAGAGGAAGCCTTTCTGAAAAATTAAGCTCATTTGGTCGTTCCATGAGCTGGCGCATTTGAAATGAAGTTAATATGGGATTTTCAGCTCAAACATATGAGCAACAGCACATCACCTACTGTTTAGTTCAGGAAAATTGATAATCGCGTTCAATTGGACCCAGAATGTCAAAAACACTACTTGATGTAATAGCGAAGAATATTGTAGAAGATTGTACCATGATCAAAATTGATACAGTTGGTGTTTTAACCATCTGAAGTATATCATGCAATACTGCTTGTATTTCTTCAACATAGCTTGGAGGTAGCCACTAAGCGCATCATAGCCACCTATGACGCTGGGCGAGCTGAGGCACATGTCGAATGCATATAAGTGACTGTACGGGAGGGCTGATCTAAGCCTAACTTTCAAAAACTGAAAGAGTAATGAAAATGTGATTAAATCCAGATACAACCTTCTGCAATTATGTTCATTAGGGTATCAACTAATGTATTTGTCATTCTGGGCTTATTTGAACGCGAACAATTAGTATACGGAACAAAACAGTGACATAGGATCAATTTTCAATATACTTGAGACGAATATCCCATACAAACTTCAAATCGAATGCGCCATCTGGTGGAGCAACCAATTGAGTTGAAATTTTGAGAGAACGTTTTTCTTACCCTAAGGCTCATATCTAGGGGGTGCCCCGTTGAGTTTTACAACTTTTTTGTTTAAGGGCCAGTCTAATGTGCATGAATATAAACTTAAATTTACAACATATTTTCAGCTGTGTATCTATTCGGTTTGGAATTCGATTGAATGGGCAATAGACTGATGCAAATTTTGAAGTTTTTGCTCCCCTATGCTTAAACGATGTCAATTATGATGAAAATGATCCTCCCAAAATTTGAAGTGATTCGGAAGAAATTTGGTTGTGCACACGCTATTTGAAGTTTACATGAAAATTACTATGGAAAAGGCAAACATTTTGTGTTCAGTTCTCTAACTGCTCGTCATAATAATCTATGGAAAAGTGAACACACTCATCTCATGTGAAAACTTCCCAGCTACAACTTTGCCGAAGACAACATTTCGAGGGGACGTAAGGATAAATTGTTATTATTGATAACAATGTCTAAATCATGCTGAGATGATCATTCAATTACTTTCAGAGCAACACTGCTTTTTTGCTGTAGAACATAGTAGCCTGGATTACTTTGATCTATTCTTCCCGCCAGGAGCACCACTGTTGCCTGCCGAACAGTTGGTGAAGCATGCTACATGCAAACCAACTTTATGATGATGAACAACAATTTATCCTGAGGTCCAATCAAAAAGTGGGCTTCGGCAAAGTTGTAGCTGGGAGGATTTCACATTAGAAGAATTTGTTCACTTTTCCATAAAATATTATGACGAAGAGATAGGGGGCTTAACACAAAGGATTGGCGTTTTCCACAGTAATCTCCATATAAACTTCAAATGGCGTGTGCACAGTCAAATTTCTTTCGAATCACTTCAAACTTTGGGAGGATGCTATATACCATAATTAAAATCGTTTAAGCATAGGGGAGCAAACATTTCCAAATTTGCATCACTCTAATGGGCAATCAAAATTATTGACATTGTGATGTTTTAAATATGTCAAGACTAACATCACCGGGGCCCAGATAGCCGTAGCAGTAAACGCGCAGCTATTCAGCATGACCATGCTGAGGGTTGTGGGTTCGAATCCCGCTGATCGAGTATCTTTTCCTAAAGGAAATTTTCTCGATTCTCAGGGCATATAGTATCTTCGTACCTGCCACATGATAAACAAATGCAAAAATGGTCAATCGGCAATGAAAGCTCTTAGTTAATAACTGTGAAAGTGCTCATAAGAACACTAATCTGAGAAGCAGGCCTTGTCCCAGTTGGGACGTAACACCAGAAAGAAAGAAGAAGATCGAACATCGCCAGAACATCGCTCTTCATCCTTAAATCATCAGGTGAAAAAAAGTGAAACAAATTGTTCTCAAACATTTCAAATATTTTCAAAATAGAGCGAAAATCAAGAATGGTATAAAAATATAGAGTTGCGAACTTGAAAAGGGTGAAAATCCACAACAGTGCCCGTTCAATTTTGGCTCGGTTCAATTTAAGCAACGCAAAACCGTTCGATTATGGCAACATTCATTTTAACACCGTACCAAAATCGAATGGTTTTCCAAAGTTTGTTAGATTTTGGCAATTGTTCGACGATTTCTTCAATATAATCAAAATTAAGGTTGTAGGATGCCTTTGTGATTCAATTCACAATAAATTGTATTAGAAAAATGCATAATGAAAAGGCCGTTTGACTTGGAAATATGACATTTTAGATGTGTGAATGATAAAGCAAATAATAATGTGAATAATAAAGGATTATATTCGATTTTTTCGCGACCCACCAGAGGTCGGTTCACGACCCTCCTGAGGTCGCGACCCACAGTTTGAGAAACTATGAATTAAAGCGTTCCGAGTTTGATGCTGTCCGGGATTGAAGTCAAGGCTCATGTCAAATCGATGTAAATGAAAATCGATCTTAGCGTGCCTATAAATCGCTCCACTGCAAATCCAAAAGCGCATGTTTGCAAGCAGGTAAAATTTCTATTGCAGAATTATTAAACGTGTTTCAACTGATTTTTGTAGCAATTAAAGCATTTCGCTTGGAATTTTCCTTCTTACTAACATACTTAATAAAAAAAAAAGTGTAAACTTTAAACGACAAAATCGTGGCATTAACATTGATTTGAGCGAGATTTCTCCCTAGTGTCAAATTGTATACTCCTCATATTACTCTGCTTAATGAAATGGCACGAATGAGTTGAGATATTTCTACGAGTGGTGATGACATTTCTTGGTTTCGTATAGCGAGGAGACAATACTCGATACTAGGTTAGTCCTCATTTAATTTGCACAGTGAGTCAATTATTTCGAGTTGAGTATTGTCACCTCGTTACGAGAGACCGACAACTCTCACCTCACCCCTCTTCTAGAATAATCCCAAGCAAGTTCTCATAGCTACAAGCATGACTTTAGAAGCACAGGTGGTACTTGGACGTGATTCAATTCTACTGTCTAGAGGTGAAGATAACGTAAATTTGAGTAGAGCAAAGAAACGAATTCAATAACACGAAAAATAATACATGGAAACGTGTTCTTCAAATTACGCCAAATGGCCGTTATGCCAAATGGCATTATGCCAAACGGGGTAGCGCCACTTGAGTCGTTTGCATAAACGATGTACATGGTATGCGTAACCATAAAAGTATCTCAATATCCAACTTTTTATAAAAATATTGTAGTATGGATTATTCCAACGAATGAAATGAAACCCAGAAAGAGGTTAGGCGGCGTCCTCCCCCCCCCTCCGTAACGCTTTTTGTATGAAAAATTTTAAATTTTTGTATGAGCCGTAACGCTTGAGCCTACTCCCCCCCTCCCCCTAGAGCGTTACGTAATTTGTGGATGCCGCCTTATATAAGATTTATTTTAATTAGCTATACAGCTCATCTACCAGCTATTAATCATCCGGGAACAGATCAATCGAATCATTATCTTCTTTTTCTACGAAGTTATGTTAAGTTAAAATGTAGTGAGTCTCAGTTTGAAGATTATAAGAAACATTAACTTTCATTCGGAAAGTTGATGTGTCTGTATAGAGGAGCATATAATCCATCAAGTCATTGGTAATGTTTATTCTTGATGACTTTCTGGTATGCTTCAACTGATTTTTCAGAACAGCTTATGGGTTGCCAACGCTTCTTCGAATAAATTCACTGTGCATGAGACGTTTGTGCACAATTTCAGGCATAAAATACAAATAATACTCCTTCAGGTAGAGCTGTCGAGTTTGAATTTAAAAGATCTTGGAATTTGGGAAAATCGATTGTTCTCCTCGAATACATCAATCGATCACTGCACTTGATCCCCGCTCGGAGAATTTAATACATTGGCAGCGAACGTAAGCTCTTAAGGTTCATTATTGTTGATAAGATCTGCAATACATCACTTTTTGGTTTTTCTTGAACATTGATTGAATGGTTTGAAACGCCTTCCCAAGCCAGCCTTCGCAGGCCGTACTGGAAAACTCTGCATCGTGTATTTTCTGATTGCGCGGAGGCTGAACTGGCTTTGCTTACCCGTCGGAGTTTTGCTGCACGTAAATTTTGTATGATGAAATTTATCCCATTTTTTGATTGGTTTTGTTACAATAAATTTGCAAAACATCTCCAGCTCGTTCTCAGATATCTGGGAGAAAGAATCAGAACCATAACAACTGTACATGAAATTCAGAACACGATATTTTCTATTAGATCAGCAGAATACATTTTTTGTTAATGGTTGTGGCAGCATAACCTAAAAATCATAAAACGCCGTACAATCGAAAAACATATGCAGCTGGAATCACTTACAAAAAAAAAAACTTCAAATTTTATTTTAAAGTGGACTTTTTGTATGTAGAAGTTTTAATTTTCTTCTGTATTAAAGAGCTTATAGCTCAGGAGCCTTTTTTCTACAACTTTTAAAATATATCACAGAAAATTAAATGGAGTTACTTCGTCTTGCTTGGTTCAACATGGTTTGTTTTGATAAGCGCACGAAAATTCTAGTATCTGTACTGCCCATAAAGGCATAACTGTCCCATATGGAAAAAATAGGTATTGAAAAAAAAGCACTCAAAGGTTGAAGTTTGCCTTCTCATACAAATATTCAGAATTTTCTAGTGCATTTCTACATACCATATTCATTTAACACAACCGTACAGACAACTCATTTTGCTTCTATTTATTAGCAAAAAATATGAACTTGAACAAAATTCACGTTTTGTAGTTGTCATTTCGGTTGAAAGTTTATATAGAGACTGTTATACCTTTATTTTTCAATATGGGGCTGCATCAACTTCATATTTTTCCACAGAATTTTCAAACAAAGTTTGTTAATTTTTATATGCATGGTAAAATATGCATGAAAACATGGATGTTGCGACAAAAAAAGGTGTTGGCTCGAAAATCAATATGGGACAGTTATGCTTTTATGGGCAGTGTACTACATGCTCAAAATATATGCTAACATCATGGCTTACTTGATTCGGTAAAATATGAAAGTTGATTTTTTGACTTTTGTCCAATGGTCGAAGCATTGTGCGACGGCACTGAGAGAGGTTCTGGAAGTTTCCTCAGGGTTTCTGTAGATGTTCCCATATCCCACGGATATTGATCAAATGTTTAGCTTTCTGCAAAGCTTCAATTTAGATCGCCAAACTGAATTCTAAGTTTCATAATGATTACTTGGACTGGGGAAAATCCACCAAGCAAATCATTTATTCCATTTTTGATCTGTTAAGGTGACTTATAGTAACTTGAGAACTTTTAAGACGAATTTTTAAAAACGTTCGGTGTTGTCATCATAAGCTGACAATTTGTGCCCCTTCTCTTCAAGATGTTTGAGAAGATTGTGATCTTTAAGAGTTTCGGACAACAGATAAAACGAGGCTATCTCTTTTCTATGCAATTTGGAAGCAAACCTTCATTCCCTGAAAGAAGTTGAAGATCTGCTGCAAAATCCTGCAAAAGATCTCCAAAAGATGCAACTTTTAACATTAACATTTTCACCTTTGGAAGAAAGTGCGCAATCCTAAAAAACGACTTTCCTTCTGTTCGCGCCAACGCGAAGTTTATGATGAGTTTGTCTATGAGTCCTTCCCACCCCTGTTCCATATAACCTCGAGCCGCCGCGAGTATTTCGGCCTCTCATCCCGACAACTAACAAACATCCCAATTGACCCACACACACATGCCACAGTCGTTAGTTTTGCTTGTTTCTCTTTCCCATCCTTCCGAGCGACATGATCGAGCATGTACGCAATCCAGTCGATCAGCTATGTAAAGCGTGAAGAGCACCCAGTGAGAAGCATCGCACTTCCACCACCACAACCATCACCAGTGAGCAGACCTAATACATAGCAGGCAGTGGAAGTTTCCATCGCAACCCCACCGCTGCATATGCAATGTTTTTGGCTACCTGTCACCTATATAAGGAGATTGCATGTGCAAGAATTTATTCAGTTTTCTTTCAACCACCATTCTGTAAACATCAAGAGGAATAATATAGAAGCACAGACAAACAGACGTCACACTCTCATCATTGGCCATCGACCACCTTTTTAACGGTCGGTTCAAAAATATGGTAGGTGGCCGATTCACCACCCGCAGCGCTCGCATCGTTTTTGTTCGTGTTTGACGTTTGCACACTACCGCCATCTGTTGGCCTATCGGCCAAGCACACCCATTTTTGCATTGGGCGTACATGTCCTCGTGACTATGATTTTGATCGACATTTGTTCTAAGTGTTACGTCTGTTTGTCTGTGATAGAAGTTTAAGTTAAAGTTACCAAACCGCCTTTCCCTCCACCAGTGGAAGCCAATCAGCCTTTTTGAAGGCTAGAGTTGCAAGAGCCCCCTCCAGTCGAGCTATCGGTCCTGTGCCCTGTTGCTCCCGGCAACAGGTGGACGGAAGATCAACAGATCTTTCCGTTCCCGCTCACCCGAGCCAAAGTCCCAGTTGCACGCCGCAACATATGGTCCTTCGAACCGGATAGAGGAGCCAGTTCCTTGAAGGCTGCAACAGCAGCAGAGTCAGTCGTCAATCAACAGATTGAGACAAATCCATTCCAATTGCTATCGCCGATAGCAATCAGCTTTCCTACCAAAGGATTGCTGTTGTTCCTGCCCGGTAGCTCGACACAAGAGCGAAAAGAATATTCCTGGTTTCCATTGGCGGAGAGGAGACGAAATTCTCCAAGTGAAGTGAACAGAGACAGTGAAAAAGTCCCGAAGTCCGAATCATTTCAACCCCGAAAGTAAGTCGCGCGCGTGTGAAGTGGTTCCAGAATGGCCGAAGTGAAAAGGCTGTTCGCCCAACGTAGCCTCGTCGAGGCAAAAGTGAAGCGGCTCCAGGAACAGTTGGTTGACAGGGATGGTACCAACCGACCAAGCTTTGCACGAGTGAAGCTTTATGTAAGTGAGCTCCAGTTTCTGTACCAAGAATACCAGAGAGTGTATGGCGAGTTGCTGTCTGCATTCCCAGCCGAGCGGTATGCAGATCTTGACGAGAATTATGAGCGCTTCGAGGACCTCCATTTTGATGCCTGCTTACTGGTGGAAACGTTGTTGCTATCCTTTCCGACCACCGGTAACAGGTACCAGCACAGTAAAGCGTTATCATCCAACTATTTCGCTGCGACCACTGCGCCACGCTGGCGCGCCCCGATCATACGAAGCCGATCACCGAGCCCAATGACGGAACAATCCGTTCCGATTGCAGACGTGATGAAGGAGCCAAACACGTCACCACCGAAAGAGTTGTCCCCAGAGCAGCTGTTCCCAGCCCAAGCGAACGAGTTGAAGGTGAGCCAGTTTGCCCTCAACCCAATCCACTCCTTGCAGCCACCAAGCGCTGAAACTTCAGCCATGAAGTTAATTCCTGTGTGTGGAGCAGCCCTGGTCCGTTCCGAAGGTGATCTCGCCGAGGTCATCAAGAGCAAGTCGGCACCAATGCCGATTGTCCCGCCTTCTGTTGCTCCAATAGCTCAGAAGTGCCATCGTGAAGAAGATTCCACCCACCGTGGAAAAATGTCAACGACGTGTGAAGAGGTGACAACCGTTGCCTACGAAGACGAGTCGAACCCTCCGTGCAAGCAGACAGTTCATCAAGCGACGAACCCGATTCCAGTTCCAATCAACCTGGTTCGAACCCATCCGAAGCTGACGTCGTTCCAAAGTGCTACCGGATTTGTGCCCAAGAATCCAGTAGCAAGTTCCCAATCGTTCCATTGCGCAACCAGTTCCCGTCCGGTGCTCCAGCGGTTCCTTTGTGTGAGTGGATTCCGCACAATTCCCATCAAGTTCCCGAGTGTGATCGGATTGTGTCCGGTTGCAAAGCGATTCCCATGTAGAACCAGATTCCGTCCAGCGATTCTATCCCGGATGGCCGGATTCCATCCAACGCCGCAGCGATTCCCGTGTGTGGCCGGATCCATTCCGGTATTGAAGCATTCCTCCAACTTGACCGAATCCAATTCGGTAGTGAAGCCTTTCCAGCGTGTGTTCCCAGATGTGGCCGGATTCCCTCTGGTTATGAAGCAGCCGTCCAGTGTAATCGGATACCAGCCGGTGTCCCAGAGATTTCCAGCTGCAAGCGTGTTCCATTTGGTGGCCAAGAAGTTCCAATGTTTGGCCAGCATCCATCTGATTCGTGAGCAGCCATCTTGTGCGACCGGACCTCGTTCAGTTCTGAAACAATTCCCGCCTAGTGTCGGATCCCATCCGGCACCAGAGAAGCCTCCAGATGTGACCGGTATCCCTCCTCCGGTTCCCAAGCCTCCAGATGTGACCGGTATCCCTCCGGTATCCAAGCTAGCCATGCCGTCTACAGAAATGCCTGCGAGATTCAAGCCGATTCGGATGTCAGCCGGCATCCCTCCGATCAGCAAGCCAATCCTTAAGATGAGCGAGATATGTCCAGCAAAGCACCCGTGTCCAGTGTCAACCGGAAGCCATCCGGTATCCAAGTGGTTGCGGTGTTCAACCACGATTCCACCGATAGCGATGCCATTCCTAACAACAGCCGGAATCCATCCAGTAAAGGAGTCAACCCCGATGCCCACCGGAAAACGTCCGGTATTAAGCGAAGCCCAAAACCAGAGATTGACCAAGAAGATGATGCCGCCGGTCAACCCGACTGGTGATTCCAAGCAACCCCTTACCAAGTCCAGGCCGGAGAAACCACCAGATGAAGCCCCCATGTGACGTCGAGCCAGCGAAGCCATCCCGGAGTGCGTGTCCCGAGCGCATCCACCCAAAGATGTTCATCAAGTGGTAAGCAAGCTTTCGATTTGTGGTGTGTGCCTATTCCCTATCCTGGCTCAAAGTGGTTTCCCCAGTCCACCTTTGAAGAATCCCATAGAAACATTAGTGTTGTTGAGTTTCCATTGCCAACTTGAAGTTTTGTTCCATTGAGTAAGATGTGTATCCATGTAAGATTTCCACCCACAATACAGTCCACTTAACGAGTCCTACAAGAAATGATAATTCCATCAAACGATCTTTCAAGTTTTGTGCCTTACCGAGTTTGTTTCCCTTATGTTGATTCCTTATCCTAATATGAGTATCTAGTATTGCAACAAGTAACATACGAATCCCTGTGAAGTGTTTGCCCATTAATTCCAAATTCCAAGATATGATTATTGTGATCCGTGAGTCCGAGTGAATTTTCCTCCCATTGAGTTTTTTATCGTTGAATCCTTCCCTACCAAGTTGTATGATGTATGATACCGTGCCCACTAAGAGAGTGTAGCCGATTCCCTCAAGTTACTAGTGTTCCATTTCGTGACAGTTAGATAGCGTCGTAACCAACCTTTTATCCAACCATGAATTTTACATCTGAAAGTTGTGTCCTCCTTATTTTGCCTCGATTCCTTATCCTGTGTTTGTTTAGCCCTTTCACCGAGTCAAGATAGTTCGCCAATCCTTATTGAAGCTTATGTACCCACAATGCCTAATAGTATCCAGTTATCCAAATACAGTCCACAAGTATTGATACATCCGTGTAAATCCCAACATTTGAGTTAGTATGGCAGTCTACCATAAACTGCCCACCAATGTTTTCTTCAACACCTGTGCCCTTTGTGTAATTAAAGGTTCCTTGCAGTGCCTTAAGTACAATTCCCTTTTATCTCGATTATTTCCCTTTGTGACATACAGCCACCAAAGTTGACCTATTCCAGAAGTGTGGAAAGAGTTTCTTCTGCCTCAAGTGTGTCGCCAGTTGATGATTCCGTTTTGTGATCTCCTGTGAAACAAGCAGTTCCTTCCGCATGTAAGTCCGTAGTTCCTTCCATCCCTTTGAGATTATATGTTAAATCGTAGAATGCTATTGTTTCCACCCTGACAGTCCTTATGAGTAGAGTCCCTGAGTTCCCCATCACCGTGAATTTTTGTCGTCATTCCAAGTCCTCCATTGGATCCATCCCTTTACCTCTTTTGGCCGGGGAGTATGCGGCGAAGTTTATGATGAGTTTGTCTATGAGTCCTTCCCACCCCTGTTCCATATAACCTCGAGCCGCCGCGAGTATTTCGGCCTCTCATCCCGACAACTAACAAACATCCCAATTGACCCACACACACATGCCACAGTCGTTAGTTTTGCTTGTTTCCCTTTCCCATCCTTCCGAGCGACATGATCGAGCATGTACGCAATCCAGTCGATCAGCTATGTAAAGCGTGAAGAGCACCCAGTGAGAAGCATCGCACTTCCACCACCACAACCATCACCAGTGAGCAGACCTAATACATAGCAGGCAGTGGAAGTTTCCATCGCAACCCCACCGCTGCATATGCAATGTTTTTGGCTACCTGTCACCTATATAAGGAGATTGCATGTGCAAGAATTTATTCAGTTTTCTTTCAACCACCATTCTGTAAACATCAAGAGGAATAATATAGAAGTTTAAGTTAAAGTTACCAAACCGCCTTTCCCTCCACCAGTGGAAGCCAATCAGCCTTTTTGAAGGCTAGAGTTGCAAGAGCCCCCTCCAGTCGAGCTATCGGTCCTGTGCCCTGTTGCTCCCGGCAACAGGTGGACGGAAGATCAACAGATCTTTCCGTTCCCGCTCACCCGAGCCAAAGTCCCAGTTGCACGCCGCAACACCTTCTATTTTTGCCACGTTTAGTGACAGTTTTTAAACTTACTCGTTTGGAAGGAAGTTGCGAATTCAGAGATTCACGCTTCATTTTGTTTGTGGTGGCAACCATATTCAATAAATGTATAGAAATGACCTTCCAAGAGGTAAAAACAAGGCGGTGTCCAAGAAGGATTACCAACGCTAGCTTTCGCTAACGGGCCCAACAAAAATTCGAAGACACCGGTTCAAACAAGGATCGAATAGGGATCAATGAATGGGAAAAAGTAGAACTGAAAAGTACTGTTTTACAGTTTTAGGTAGTATTAGAACTTCAGAGGAAAACTTGACATTTGGAAGGAAACCTTTATTTCCTTAATGAAGTGATAAAAACATAAAACATAAAACATTACTCCTTTGAAAATATAAATTGCAAGAAATGAACAAATGAAAAGTTATGATCAGTGCTGGGAATGGTAATAGTACCGTTTTGACTTATATTCCGAACACTTAAGGCCATCAGTGACTTCAAATGCATCCGATAGGCATAAATTAGCTGATATTTGAGAAAATTTTGATTTCTTCGCAAAGTCGAACTGTTAGCTGTTGGGTGTACTGATAAAAATGTTTATTTTAACTAGTTTTGTATTGTTTTAACGTAAAAGTATGGAACAACATTTTGATTCAAATGCCGAACACTGTGTTCATTATGTCTCATATTCCGAACACCTTGATTCAAATCCCGAACAGCACGAATAAATCGTATTCAGCTGCATGATTTCGTAAATAAATTTATCTGCGCTTGTTCTACTGACCTCGAACCAGATAATCATCACTACGCTTGAAATATAAAATTGATTAGAATACGTTAAAAGTGAATTACAATTTGCTACCATTTTCAGGTTATTTGGTGACATATTTCAGCGAAACATTTCAACCACATCGCCATACAAAAACAGGGTGTTCGGAATATGAGTCTGTTCGGAATTTGAGACAAAACGGTAGTAGGCTTGAATTTCGCGAAAATCACGTGGCTCTCTCACTACAGTAGTTTAAAATCGTGAATCTCATCAAGTAGCCTATACCGTTTTGTCTCAAATTCCGAACAGACTCATATTCCGAACACTCGGTTTTTGTATGGCGACAAGGTTGAAATGTTTCGCTGAAATATGTCATCAAATAATCAGGAAATGGTAGTCAATTGCAATTCAATTTTAACGTCTTCCAATATAATTTATACCTCTGGAGTAGTGATGATTCTCTAGTTCGAGACTAGTAGAACTAGCTCAGATGATTTTTTTTATGTAATTATTCAATTGAATACGATTTATTCGTGCTGTTCGGAATTTGAGTCAAGGTGTTCGGAATATGAGACAGAATGAACGCAGTGTTCGGCATTTGAGTCAAAATGTTGTTCCATTCTTTTACGTAAAAACAATACTAAACAAGTTTAAATAAACATTTTTATCAGTACACCAAACAGCTAACGGTTAGACTTTGCGAAGAAATTAAAATTTCCACAAATATCAGCCAATTTATGCCCTTCAGATGCTTCTGAAGTCACTGGTGGCCTTAAGTGTTCGGAATATGAGTCAAAACGGTATTGGGTACATGAATTTCTCTAAATCAGTAGTGTCATTGAAGGCTCTAAATGCGGGAAATGCAGCGGGAAATAGAAAATTTTTCTACAGTAATTTTGGGTTGCCCTTACGGGCAATTTTCAAGGCTTTTTGCCTACAGCAGCGATAGGCGTGAGTTTCACTGGCTTCGCTGACTGTGATTGGCTTTGTTTGACTACTGTAGAGTGAATTTCAGATTTGTTCCCAACCCTGGTTATGATGGCTGCATTTCAATCGACATTTTCGAGAACTTAACATGTTAGGTAAACCTACCTTCTCGCTCATTTTCATACCCGGAGATAGTTTGGTTGAAGCCAACAACCACATTCGGAAGCAGTCGTCTTTGTGGCCTTTTCTTTCAATTTGACCTCATCCGACCGGAGTTTCCCCCCCTTTCCGGTTTTCTTCATTTTCCACGGTGTGATGATGATGGTGTCGTGATGTCTAGTCGGGTTGAACTACGAACAACAGTGTCCTCTATTTACTTTTTCCATTGTAGCTACTACTTTTATACGTTCACCACCAACAACAACAACTAAAACAACTGATGCTGCATCTACTCAACCACAAGAAGCAAACACAGAGGGTACTTTTGTATAGCACACGTAGAATGTTTCCTTGCCGTTGTTAGGTAAAGAGGAAATCCCCCTCTCCTTTTGACGCAGTTGCTTCGCCTTTTGCTCGATCCGGTGGGAAAATCAAATGGAATGTTGGAAATTGAGTTGTATGCAAAGGAACTGGCTGCAGTGTTTCCTTCGGTTGGGAGATGTTATTTATTCAAAATTTTGACTCAATTATATATCAGAGCGATTTCTCTGTTCCAGAAGATTTGGGTCGATTCGTTAGCGTTTGATTTTCTTGAAAGCAAAAGTGAATGTTGTCGTCGACTGATGTTCTGAATTTTGCTTTAAAACTGGTACTTAAGTAAATGACGAAATGAATAATACGATTATACTGAATTCTATAGAGATTACTCCATGTATAGTGATCTAAAATGTATGTACAAGCGTGTGCTCTACAATGGATTTCAAATAAACTTTAGAAGATGAAAGAAAAATATTTTATTTTTGGAGCATAGTTTACATATAAACTTATCATAATTTCAAACCTTCAAACGAAATTTTGTCTACTGAATATGCACTTTATTTCATTTTTTTGTTGGCGGTTAGCGGCGTCAGTCATCTAGGCGTATTGTGCCACGAGGTGTGGGTTCGATTCCCGCTCCAGAAGGTGAAAACTTTTTGTCAAATGAAAAATTCATCACTAGACTACTGGGTGTTCCGTGTTGTCCGTTGCCTAATGTTCGTGATTGTTCAGTCTGTGCAGCCATTGGCTGAAGACGGTGTAAATTGTCTTGAAAAAGAAGCTTTGAAATTTATGTTCATTTCCTCAATTTAATGTTATTATGAGCATTTCCAATTTTTGTGCATTGCTCATTTATGTTTCAATGGCAACCTCAGATGCTCAGATCGCACATTTCCCAAACATTTATCTTCCTGAAATTCCTCGCACGCTATTTATGACACCATCATTAACCCAGGCATGACTATTGTGTACAGCTGGCAGTCCAAAGTTATGAAACTGCACAAATGCACTCAACGGAACGTGGATAAAGTGAGTTTCACGCTGTGTGTATCGTTGCGGGTGTTGCCAGAGACAGCAAGATGGGTACATGGACTACAATTACGGCAACAGCAACGATATAGCGTGGACGATTATCGTGATTGTAGCACGTTACGTGTTACAACAACGTGGAAAATGACAATTGCTCCGGAACAAATATATGCCACGGTACAATTGCCACAAGGTTGTGGACCGTTCTTGTGCCATAGATACAGTGCATGGTTGCTTCTGCTTTGATGAACGGTGTTGTGGATTGGGATGTTCTTTTTGTTGGGATGTTTTGTGAAATCAATAAGTTTCACTAAGGGATCGTACACAAATTATGTCACGCTGAATTGCAAATTTTTCGATCCCTCCACCCCCTTTGTTACGTTTTTTGTATGTGTCCACCGAAAATTTTGTAAAGCTTGTCACACTTGGCTTGACCCTCTCCCCCCTTTGGAGCATGACATAATTTGTGCATGAACTCTAATGATAAAAGCGAAAAAAGGTACTAATCAAATCTCCAGAAATGGGGAATGAATAAACTGAAAAATTAATTTAGTTATTTGTAATTCTTTTCTGGTTTAGAAAGGAAGAAAGGAATAATTGTATCAACAGAACAAAATAGTTGTATGAACCAAGCAAGTTGCAGAATGATGATTTTTACAGCACGAGTCGTTCAATTATCCAAAGAGGCTTGCAGAGGGTATCAGAAATTATATCAGGATGCATTCACCATAATTTTTTCAATTTTTGAAAATAGTTGCGTAATGAGAAAACGTTACGTAATATTCATTACGTAACTGATTTCAGTTACGTAATGACTATTACCGCACTGCATCATTCAGTACAGGTAAGTAGGCCGTTTCATGGCAGAAACAGCCTATTACGATGTGAAATTTCAAAAAAATGTTAACATATTTTAGTTTTAAATTTAAAATTGGAGTTTATCTGAATTTTGATAGGCTTGAAGGCAGGGGATTTTAAGTGTTTTATATAAATTTATTCGCCAGTCGATCGCACTGAATAACTAGAGACTAATATGAAAAATTCAATAATTACTGAGCTAATGTTCCTTTTTTTTCTTTATTTAAGGAATTTTTAACTCAAGAGTTTTTTTGATTTTTTTCTGAGCAGTGCAATTTGTTAAACCCAAGCAAGTTGATTCGTTTTTCGCGTCTTCGGAATGGAAGTGTTTTACGATGAATTTCATAGGTGTTTCGAAGAGAAATTCATTGAGTTTGTTCCAGTCGTCTGCCACTGTTATCCGCATATTTGCAGGAACGTCGATTGAACTTATACTATAGTCTTACCCTTCCCCTTAACAATCCACAATATCAATACCTATGTGGGATTGTAGATTTTTCTGCATTTTTCTTATGTAGGTATTCCTTCCCTTTCCCTAGCATTCGCAAGGATGTGGCCAGGACAACTTTCGACTGTTGGGGTATGCGTCAATATGGTGAATGAGACAGCCCTCATACAATGGTCTAGGTTAGTAACACCTACGAATTTGTGCGGATTGCGTAATGCAAATTCTAATGCTAATGCTAATTAACGAGATTTTTATTTCAAGGCAAGTTCATCTCGGGGATAACGGTTTTACTTCCCTTCTGAAGGAAGTCGTCACTATAAACTTAAGATTATAAGTGATCTTAGGGATGGGATTCGATGCCCAGTCCTTCCTAGATAATGTCAATGTAAACGACAAGTTTAAATATATTTCTTTTCAAACATTGAAATGATATGTTTGACTCACAATCTAAGACATCATATCGAGTTTTGTAAACTCGTACTTATTGTTTTTTCTTTCAAATAACAATTTAATCGAAGATAGCTAAGTCCGAGGTGAACACATCGATTGAAGATAATACTAATAAATAAAATTTTAATGAAAAATTTAATTTCTTTAACTTAGACCGGATTAACGCAGTGCATGATAAAAAGTATCCAATTCACGAGAATAATAGGAGAAGGAAGACCGAAGGAGACCGTTAGCTCAGATCTTCTGATCCCCAATTCAGCGTGGTTCTGTCTTTAAAAAAACAAGTGTTTGCAAAGCACACTCAAATGGTTCCGAAGCTTTCCCAATGGAATCTGAAGAGATTTACAAAAAGATTTTTGTAAAGGGTTATGACCAACTTATAAGGGTTTTCCAACAGAATACTTAAAGTTTCCAAGGGGTTTTCAAGAAATTCTCAAGTTCTCCCGCTTTTTATTTTACTTTAAAAATACCTTCGAGTAGTTTCAGTATTTCGTAGGGGTTCCCAGGGGCTATCTAGGAGATTTTCGGAGCCATTCAAGTTCCCAAGACATACCTAGAGATTTTCAATGGATACTAAAGCCGTTTCCATAGATTATTTTATTGTTTGCTGAACAAAAGCATTTGAAAGACTACTTTAACCCTTGAAAGGCGTGGACTAGTTTTTTCACTCTTTTGCACATATCTTTTGACGCAATTGATTAATTCTCAAAATTTTCACATGTTTGTGCAGAGGATTAGTTACAGTTTCTAATGCATCTACGAAGATTTGGATACCGGGGGCCAATCCTTCCAAAACCTGCAACCCTGGAGTCTGCAGCATTTGAAATAGTTCGACGATCGTAGTCAACACGCATCATCTCGTTGTGGTATGCGAACCTATAGAGTTAGATCGGAAGCCAGCATGGAGAAGCGTAAGGTGACCTACCGGCTGGCCAGAGCCGCGTTCAAACTGGAGATAGCGACGAGTAAATCAAACTGCTACAAGGAGTTGTGTCGGGAAGCTGACGCAAAACCCTGCGGCAACGCCTATCAAGTAGTGATGGCGAAGATTAAGGGCCCAGTAACACCAGCTGAAACGTGCCTCGATAAACTGAAGTTGATAGTAGACGGTCTCTTTCCTACGCACGTTTCCACCGCGTGGCCAAGTTTCTAACGCCGAGCTGATAACGGTTGTGAAAGGATTGAAGCTGAACAAACCTCCCGGCCCAGATGATATTACTAATGTAGCGCTAAGGGCAGCAATCTTTGCGTTCCCAGATATAATTAGGACAGCGTTGCAGAAGTGTCTAGCAGAAGTGCTGCCAAACCCGGGAAAACCGTAGGAGATCCTGCTTAATATAGAATAGACTAACATTCATGCAGGATACGCTTGGTAAACTTTTGGAGAAGGTTATTCTCGGCAGACTGATGATCTGCACGGAAGGCGGGAACGGATTGTCGAAAAGGCAGTTCGGATTCCGTAAAAATACGTTGACGGTGGATGCTATTCGGGCAGTTTTTGCGTGCGTGGAGAAAGCGTCCAAGCAGAAGAAAAGAGGCAATCGATACTGTGCAGTGGAAACGATGGATGTTACGAACGCGTGAAACAGTGCCATTTGGAAGGCTATCTTTGCAGCCCTACACAGAATGCGGGTTCCCGAATATCTAAGTAAAGTTCTGTGAAGCTACTTTCAGAACCGGGTACTGGTTTAGGACACAAACCAGGGACAGATGTCAATTAAAGTAACGGCTGGAGTTCCGCAGGGATCGATACTTGGTCCAACACTGTGGAATATGATGAACGATGGAGTGCTATCCTTGAGACAGTCGAATGGAGTCGAGATCGTCGGGTTCGTATAAATGTCAAGACTGTGGATAAGGTGGAGATGCTGACGGTGGAATCACTAGACGCCTTTGAATCGTGGATGACTGGAGCCAAGCTGCAGTTGGCTCAACACAAAACGGAGATGGTGCTGGTAAGCAACTGCTAGGCAGTTCAGCAAATCGAAATCAACGTCGGAGGAAAAGCACAAGTAATGGCCGAAGACAGGCTTAACTTTCACAGCCGCGTAGACTATGCCTGTGAAAAGGCAGCGAACGCAGCTTACACTGTATCTAAGATTATGCTCAACATTGGAGGACCAAGAAGCAGTACGAGGCGTCTAATGGAGACCGTATCATCGTCCATATTGAGATACGGTGTCCCGGCTTGGGTTGCAGCGTTGACAACCAAACGCAATCAAAAGAAGCTGGCAGGAACGTTCAGGCTCATGGCTATACCGGTGGTGAGTGCCTCACGACTCCCTGTTCACTAGATAAGGCGCGTTACCCCTACACCACGAGAGGACTCATGGACGCAGTAAACCTTTGTTCATTTAATCCAATTGCAAATTATATGTAATGCTTATTTTTTCGGTAGTTGTTCAACTTCCGCTTGGCGCTTCGACCTGGTTGCTTGCTCTTGCGGGGGCGAGCGACGGGGGCAGGATCAAACATGTCGCGCGTCGCTAGCGTACCACGGTGGAATAGTATCGCGGATCGCGTGAGTAGTGTTTGATCCTTTGATCTTGTCGCATGCTCCTATGGGGGCAGGCGACGAACACTTGTTCGGCGTTCAATGCGTTTACTGAGTAATATCGCGAAACCGGTTAGGCGCATTAATTTCAAATTATATACTTATCGTTTACCAAAACGAATCCTTTACCCAACTCTTTCCCATATCCAAACTCCCAGTGTATACTTGTAGAAGTGCAGAGGACTCCTTGGCTTCAATAAAGCAAGTAACACGTCAACATTTCCCTCCCATCCCCAAATTGACCTGCAATTGGACGCAGCCGGCGCCGTTATTGTTTGTTATAATAATGAGAGCACCATTACTCACACATTGAGGATGCTACTGATCCCGAGTAGTGTCTGTTGGTTCCCTGTGTAAGTACAGCTGTTCTTGCAATAACGGAGTAGCATCTGCGGGCGGTCAATCATGCTCATGCTTATGCTCAGTTGTTCAACTTCCGCTTGGCATGTTAGCCGTAAACCACAAATCATAGTTAATTAAACAAATATAAAGAAGTTAATTTCTTCCTTACCCAGTTTTTATCAGGCCATGGATGCTTCCGGAAATATTTGCGGAGATTCGAACACGCAGAGTCTTCACATTGTCCGGCCTGGATCTGGGAGACACCGAAGCATGTTTAATCAGTCTGCCCTCAATTCAGGGATATACGAAGCGAGGTGATGTCAGAAACCGCGAGCGTCCTAAATCCAGACAACTTCGTACAGAACATGTGTCAGTACGAAACCACTTGAAATGCAGTGAACAGAGGGATAGCACATATTATGTCGTCGCTGCAAAGAAGATGGGGTAAAGGCCAGAGAGCTTCGGTTCGCGATCCTCCGTCGAGGACTAGACCGAGTAGAGCGGACGTCGGTAATAAGCCGGTAACAAATAGGCGCTTGCATTTCGGAAGTCATGCTCCAACCGGAACTGCAGAACCAACCCTGGCACTTGGCCAACCAACGTGGATTCGAGTAGCCTGAGTCCACCGTCGGGGACTAGTTGAGTAGATTGCGTAGTTGTACCGGCAAATGATCGTCGGGGCGCCTGTGAACTGGAAACTTCCCACCACCGAAATTGCCGGACCGACCTCGACATCTGCCCGGTAGCATTGGTTCGGGAGATCTTCCGCCGCTGAGGAAATCTTCCTTGGAGTCGGAAAGATTCACTGCCGTGACTACTCTGAGTAGTACGTAGAGTATCACCGACTTGAGTCGTCGAAGCACCAGTGAACCGGAAGCCATTCTCCAACCGGAATGGTTGGACTGACTTCGGCACTCCCCCGGCCAGTATTGAAGCATGAAGAAGCGCGTAGCCGGAGTAGGCTAGCTACACCGTCGGGGACTAGGTCGAGTAGCATCGATCGTCACAAACCAGTTTTGGGCCGTCGGGGCGCCAGTGAACCGGAAGTCATCCTTGAATCGGAATCGATGGACCGACCTCGCATACAACTGATCAACCAGAAGAGCTCGAACAGCATCAGCGGAGAACAAGTCGTCGTAGAGTAACGAAATGCACATGAGCGTCCAGTAAAACTTCAACAAGGCTTAGTTGCTACTTGTTTTTTGTGAAATCTATACATTTGTGTCAGATTTTCGTTATATCGAACAAGGTGGATTCGAAGACCGTGCAGCTTTAAGTGTAGGTAAAAACTTTTGTATTGGTAATTTGTTTATAAACCAATTGATTTATATATTTTGGGAATGGTATACTTAAATCATTGAATCGTGACTAGGTCGAAATCAATCTTGACCAACCGTGATGAAAATCGCAATTTTTTGTTTACATGATCAATCCCTTCCTCGATGGTTTCTCTAATATTAAGGTCCAAGTAAAAATCGATTAAATGTCAAAAATGAAAACAACAGTTTTCTTTTTAAAATTTTCACATAAAAAAATTAAAATAAAAACGCACATGTCTCTTATTTCTTAAATAAAGCAGCTCTGTGTGTTTTTATTTTCTTCCATTTCTTGATTTGAAAGAAGAAAACTGCCTTTTTAGTTTAGACTTTTGCTCGATTCATACTTGGGCCTGAAGATGTAGAGTCGACTGTATTGTTCTCGTTATTAAGGTCGACTCATACTTTTGGATACACCCCATACTAAGCAAGTAAATTAATTCATGATGACAGTGAATATTCTAATTACTATTAGAAGATGAAAACCATTCGCATAGGACTGATAAAAAGGTAAATTTAGAGTGAATGTTGAAGTAAATATTGTTCCTAGCACAACTTTTGGAAAATTTTAGCTTCCTTGAAAAAATAATTTTCCTTCTTTTTTGTTATTCGACCGTATAACCTTTCAACCTTTTGGCATAGAAACCTTAAAAACATTGCATACTCACACGGCGACGGGATTCAACTCAATTTTGGCTTATTCCAACTCAATTACGCAGATGAGCCCAATTACTTAAATTTGGCTTTATTTACAATGTCCTCACGAGATAGTTTACGAGGCCTTCCTTAGCCGAGTGGTTAGAGTCCGCGGCTACAAAGCAAAGCCATGCTGAAGGTGTCTGGGTTCGATTCCCGGTCATCCAGGATCTTTTCGTAATGGAAATTCCCTTGATTTCCCTGGGCATAGAGTATAATCGTACCTGCCACACGATATACGAATGCGAAAATGGCAACTAAGGCAAAGAAAGCTCTCAGTTAATAACTGTGGAAGTGCTCATGAGAACACTAAGCTGAGAAGCAGGCTCTGTCCCAGTAAGGACGTTAATGCCAATAAGAAGAAGAAGACGAGATAGTTTATCTTCAATTCCATTAGAACAATATACTCAAATTTGGTTAAATAAAACGCATAATTGAGATCTTTCAACCAACCATGATAAAAATTGCATTTACCCAAATTTGGCTTATTGGGCCAAAGTACCCTCATTGTTTAAATCCCGCTCTTTCTATTTTTGACAACATTCGTGAGGAAGAAAGGGAAAACTAAGAGACTCAAAACTTAGGTAAAAAGTCTCCGTGCAAGAGTAACCGGGCATGCAACAATGTTGAATAATTATGAATGTCGATGATGATGGAGCGCTTAGTAGATCGTCATTGATTTCGGCAGTGATGATGACAAAACACCCTTACTCAGGCTTGATAGGAACTACTTTGCGATGCAAAAATGAGGCAATTTCGAGGTTTTTCTAAGGAGTAATTGTGCTAAAAATCACAACACAAACAAACTTTAAACGATTCGAGCGGGAGTGCAATAAAATGTAAGGATTTTTTTTCTGGTACTGCTTCTCTCTAGCTGCTTCACCTTTAACCACAATTAAAAAAACACTTGAGTGACCCGTCCGAACAAAACAGGCCTCGTGGAGTTCCAATGGCTTTCATTTTTGACGAAGTTTTTCTATGCTGTGTTTTGTGCCGCATCTTCCTCGCTCAGTTTCCGTTGCCTGCTTAGGATTTTTTTCACTCTCTCCATCGCAAAGAGCCAAAGACAGCACGCTACTTTAGAGTTTGTCCCCGAGCGCTGGTAACGTTAAGGAGTATTATCAAGTCAACCCTTACTAATATCTGAACCTGTTCTTCAAACAAGGAAAGAAGCGGATTTCACCTAAAAGATCTCTTTTAATTGTTGAGCAGGATCGAAAACGATTATTTTTAAATTGTAGTGAAAACTATCCAAGCATTCTTAATTGAAAACAAATTTATAACAGAGATTATTTCTAAAAATAATACGCATATATTCTCCTTGAGAATTTGTGTCTTAGATATCCAATCAATAATTCGTTTGGAAATGAAGGGGTGTAAAACTACTACAGTGAAACCTCCATGAGTCGATATCTGAAGGGACCATCGACTCATGGAAATATCGAGTCGTGGAAACAAATGCTTTGGTAAGCTGTTTGAGGGGACCATCGTAGTAACCATGAAATTTTGGTTTTAGTATGGTTTCATGAGTCGATATCGAGTTATGGAACATCGACTCATGGAGGTATCACTGTAGTGCAAAAGGAATGAAAGTGACACGAATAAAAATAAATAAATGGTTTTAGTTTGTGTACATTAATCTCAATCAGTCAAACTACTTGATTGACAATAATGATAATATTAGTCTTTTTAATAGCTTTAAAATTTGGAATGAGACTTGAAAATTCTGATTTTTTTTTCGCTTGCATTACTTTTTTCTGACCCTTATTCTTCTTCTTTTTGGCATTACGCCCTCACTGGAACAGGGTCTGCTTTTCAGCTTAG
Organism: Aedes aegypti; assembly: GCF_002204515.2. Classification (NCBI taxonomy): domain Eukaryota; kingdom Metazoa; phylum Arthropoda; class Insecta; order Diptera; family Culicidae; genus Aedes; species Aedes aegypti. The sequence goes on from NC_035108.1 coordinate 150,462,380, forward strand.
TGTTCTAATGAGCACTTCCACAGTTATTAACTGACACACAGTTATTAAAATGATGATAAGAATAATTATAATAATCAATTAGAGTTGGCTTCAATGTCTGCAACACATTAAGAGCTTTTGGAAGACTCTCCATTAATCAAAATCCATACTGTAGCTGTACCATGAATAATTTATTTTATAAATCCACTAAGAGATAACAAATAGATAAGGCCGGATGACAATTAGAGCTCAAAACAATTACACTACATAAAACATACACATGAACATAGTCTCGGTTCAGTCCAATTTATTTTCCAATTAAGTTAGACCATCCTTGATGAAGCATGCTAGATCACCTATGCATGCCTATCAATCATTTTTACCCATATCCATTTCCATCCAACGTGCAATGTTTTCATGCTTTCAATGGCCATCACAATTGTTTCCAAAGAGAAAAAAAAAATCTAAAACTACCAATCAGTCGTAACATCACATGTCTCCTTCCATTTAGTGCAATGAAATAATCATCGAGCCAATCAAACCATCACATCGACTAATTCATTCTCTTTTTTTCTTCCACCTTTTTTATTCGCTGTCTTTTTATAGATGTTAAAATGAAAAAGTCCCTCTTGCTCTATGGTAAGTCCCGGCGGCGGTATGTCCCTGTCGAATTGCCTGGCCCACGTCGAATCCTGGAGACAGGACAGTACGGAGCAACTTCCGGTTCTCATTTCTTATATTTTTCGAACTGCTTGATCAACAGTTTTTCCTATTCCTAATAATCCACCGACCACACACTGCCTTATCTTCTCTCCACTTCTTCCACAACACAGTACTACATTGAAATTCATTGCATGCCACTATTATCGGTAGATTACCATTCCCAATACTCTTCCTTTTCAGCCCTTCCCAGAACGATTCGAATTCCCGATTTCTCTAGAGATCCAATCCATCCAGGCAGACACTTATCGGAATGGCAACCGTCACTTTTGTTTTATTTTCCGATTCATTCCATCATGCCTTGCTCTTCACCAACTAGATTCCGTAGTTCCTATTTCGTTGTACGCCCGATTGCAGAGCCTTCTCTTATTCAAGTACATATTTACCAACCACCAAAATCGTTTCCCTATTTGTATCCCACCCCGTACTTATCGTGGGAGGTTTTCCAACTGCCGTCCCACCTTCAAACGGTTCAGCCTGAATCCGTCAACTGGTCTTGTAGATTTGATTTATAGTCGTCGCATGTCTGCTCGCTGTCAACATGTTCCTGGTATTTGCTTTTAACTGAATACTTCTTCCTATCCTTTTAGCAGAAAAAAGAATCCATGTAATGTTGCATCATATCGCAACTACAGAAGGTAATTGATTTCCCAGAATTGCATGCTATCTTCTATTTCAGGACGATTTTGTTGATGTAACTTTGCACACCTCATGAATTTTTCAATCATATTTCCATAATCACACTAATAGTGCTCTGTATGTTTTGCCGTTTTCATTATATCTGTCACATGTCCGAAGGAGATCAATCGAATATGAGACAAATAAGAGCATTTATGGTGATTTAAAATGTGATTACGAAACTGGATACAATGGTCTCCGTGTATGCATTCCGAAGTTACTTGCTTCTTTCATATGTGTTTAATTAGTTTGGTGTATTTTAGAAAGCCTCCCATACAATTAGAAACGGATGTTTGAAAATGGTAATTATACAGTTTAAATCAAATATGTTCAGCAATAATCACATAAATAACCTTATTTTTAATATGGTTCATTTTTTCAAAAAAAAAAAATCTCAATCAGGATAAGACAGGAAGTCTGATAGTAATTTTGCACAAGTTTTTGACAATATCCAAAAAATATTCATTAAAATTCCCAAGGTTTGATCATCTGAATCTGTAGATATTCCGATTGTTCATGAGGGATCGTCACTTGGCTATAACCCACATGAACATATCAGAAAAAAGGTTTTTTTTATTGTATTTGCTTACTTGTTTTTGGATTACCGTGTACTTCCGTTAATTTGACCACTTTGATCTAAACAGTTTTAAATTTTTACCCGTTAATTTGCAAATCATTCAATTTCAAAATGGTTCAAACGTCATTCAGCGCTCGGTCCGAGAAGTGAAATGAAATGGAACATTATGAAACGAAATCCAGATTCAAAACAAACCAGATAAAGAGTTAATCAGAAGTACGATTTTCTGTTTTTCATAGAGTGACGAGAAGTTCAAATCAAAAATGAACCCCGATGGTTTGCATGAGACAGCGTTCGAATTAGCGGGGGTGCAGGTACCTTAGCTCTCAAACCCCCAACGTCTGACTTTTCATTGATAATGAACTTAAAAAATCATAAATTGGCTAGTTATAAACCGATTTTGGATCTTTTGGTCTCAAACAAACCGCATAGAGTAAGGTGGGGCAAAAGTTCGACCTTAGTGGTATAATCGAAGTTTCCAGAAAAACAGTAGCAATTGAAACAAAATAAATACCATACAGTAAATCTCTAACATATTGGCTATAATTTTGCTGAACAAACATGTGTCAAAATATTCACCCATTATTAATTATAACAGTTTCAAAATAAATTGTCTTAAACGAACTTTTGCCCCACCGGTGGGGCAAGAGTTCGAATCAAGTGTGGGGCAAAAGTTCGTTGGCTAAACCACAAAATATCGTTACTTTTATGACAGTCATACTTTATACCAGCCGTAATCTTAAGTTTGCCGAAAAATACACACTAAATTTTCATCAAAAAATTGCCCAAAACCGGGTTAATTGTAATATACCCAAAAATAGTAGTTTTTTGCAAAACTGAGTGAAAATGTAAAATTTTTGGTGACATTTTTCCCACAATCAGGCACATTTCGATAAATTTGAAGATTATATGTGGATTTTAGGCAATTTGCAAGGTTTTCCGTGAGTTTATACATGGGTCGAACTTTTGCCCCGTTGATTCGAACTTTTGCCCCACTATGGGCCAAAAATTGATTTCAAGCATTCATGCAAAAACTAATACACCTCAGAGCATCCTTATGATGGGGCTAGAAACGCCCTTACATAAAACATTGAAAAAGATTTTATCTTTATTTCGTTCCATGCAACGAAAGTTTGACCACAAATTACAATATTTACGCCAAAAAACAACAAATAGCCACAACTTTTCCAAATCTCAATCGATATTTTTGATATTTGGAGTGAAAGTTTCTTACTTGAATAGCATTCGAACCACCATGACATTTATAAGTTTTGTTCCGAATTGAGCTAGAAATCTTAAAAAGAAACTCTTGCCCCACTCGAACTTTTGCCCTACTTTACTCTACTCTTCAAGATTCATTATGATCCGGAAGAAATGGGATTGGCCACTTTGTTCCGGAGTAATTCCGGATTCAAATGGGGTATATTCGTTCCGGAAGTGATGAATCACGAAGATTTTCCAGGATTATTCATTGCGTACTTTTTATTAGTAAAAAGCTGCCAGAAGGTGGAATAACATTGTTTTTCATTGAGGACATTTTCTGAAACTGAAAGAATAGTACCGTGCGACAGCTCAGAGTTCATGATTTTTTATCCTGAACATCATAGATACCCAGACAACCAGAAATCGCATGAAAGTTCACGTTATAACTCGTTTATTCATACTAATTACATCAAACCCGCAAAACACCGTGGATAAACTTGTCAAATTGATGAGTTTCCTCGCATAAAATACTTTTTTCTGAGTTCATTTGTACATTTTGTTTCGTCTCGTACACTCGTACAAAGTAAGTCGAATCAATCCGTAGCAGCTGTCAAATCAACATTTGTTATCATAAGTTAAGTCGCATAACATAGCAGGTTAGTTCGGAAGAATATTTATACACTCGCATTGTATGTTATCAATCATCACATAATATATGCACGCATATCGCCTCCACTTTTGTACGTAGAAGGCCTTTTCGCGACATCTTATAAGTGAAATTGTGCACGTACAAAGCCTCCAGGTGATTTCGTTATGCGTACATTTTGGTTGTCTGGGTATAATGTCAAGGATTAATATGAGGTTCTGGCCACATCAGGATATCCTGAAATCGGTTTCGTTAGGGCCTCAGTGGGACACTTTTGTAATCCTACTCACTCATATCGTGCAATGGCTCAAAATTCATATTTTTTATCCTGAACATCATACTTATGATGCCATGAACTAATATTAGGTTATGGCCACTTCCGGATACACCGGAATCGGTTCCGATAGGGCTTCAGAGGGACACTTTTGTAATTCTACTCATTCATATCGTGCGACGGATTAAATTCATTATATTTTATCCTGAACATCATAGTTATAATACCAAGGACCAATATGAGGTTCTGGCAACATCTGGATACCCGGAATTGGCTTCGGCAGATTCTCAGAGAGACATTTTTGTAATCCAACTCAGTCATATTGTGCGAAGGCTCAACATTCATCATTTGTTATCCTGAACATCATAGCTATAATGCCATCAGTGGGACACTTGTATAATCCTACATATCGTGCAACGGCACAAAATTCATATTTTTTTTTATCCTGAACATCATACTTATGATGCCATGAACTAATATAAGGTTCTGGCCACTTCCGGATACCCCGGAATCGGTTCCGATAAGGGCTCAGAGGGACACTTTCCTAATCCTATTCACTCATATTGTGCGAGAGCTCAAAAATCAGGATTTTTATCCTTAACATCATAATGACATGAACCAATATGAGGTTCTGGCCATTTCGGGATACCCTGGAATCAGTTCCGATAGGGCCTGACATAGACACTTGTTACAGACGCCATCGTGAAAATACAGAACGCAACCACTGTAAGTTACACCTTACACTTTTAGTGTTAGTCTAAATATTTGGACATAATTACAACAGATTTTAATAAAATACATACGAAGGTGAAATTTACACCGATACGATGTAAAGTAGATGAAAGAAGCTTCACTAGACTGAAAGAGCCAAATAGTTATTTATGCAACAAGTTGCAAAATGATGATTTTTTCAGCACGAGTTGTACATTTATCCAACGAGGCTCGCCGAGTTGGATAAATACAACGAGTGCTGAAAAAATCGAGTTTTGCAACGAGTTGCGTACAACATTTTTTGCTATTTCGAAAAATGCCGTTTCAGCTGGATGAACTCTAAAAGCACAGACAAACACTTCAACACTTGCGTAGTATCAATTCAGTACTTTTCAATCACGTAGGCTGTGATACATTAGTACCAATGAATGTCACAAAATTTCTCGCCCCCCATCGGCATCATGCTGGACGATCCTATCCCAAATCAGGCTCGTCAGCATTTATAGGAACGAAATAGATACCGAGATACCTAACCGGAATTCGTGCATTCGATTTGTATCCGGATACGCTTGAATGCGCACTGCTTCTGAAGTAGGGTATCTTGCATGGATTCCGAAGAATATCCAACTTCGATTAAATGCATTTTCTAACAATTATCAAATGCAAATGTGCTTATTCTGAGCGGCATGTGAGGCGAAACAACTCGAATGAGGTGACAATTGTCGACTCGCTCCCATTTGATTAACATTAGTTGCCTCACGTTACCAGAGGTGAGAACGATTCGTCTCGACAAGCCACGCAGACTAAGCACAAATGGCATGAAGAGACAGGGTTATTCGATTGACGCCTACCAAAACAGTACTGAAAAGTGCTACTTTTCAGCACCGAAAAGAGTGCTGAAAAGTAGCACTTTTCAGCACTGTTTCCTTTGGTCGGAAAAGTAGGCCGTTATGTTGATAAATTTCTTAATGAAAAGTTGATTGATTTGCAACGGAATTGCAAAAATATTTTTTTGCAATTTCTCATCGTAATAGGCTGTTTTTCATCACGCCAATCTGTCATGAAACGGCCTACTTTCCTGCACTGAAGTATGCAGTGCGGGAATAGTCATTACCTAACTGAAACCAGTGCTGTAATGATTCATTACGCAACGCTTTCTCATTACGCAACTGTTTTGAGTTGAGCAATGAATCATAACACAGAAATTGTAAAATAATGGTGAATGCATTCCGATATGATTTATGATACCCTCAAGTGGTCTTCTACGAAATTGCAAAAAATGTTGTACGTAACTCGTTGCAGAACTCGATTTTTACAGCACTCGTCGTAATTATTTACGTCTCGGGCTGTAAAAATCATCTTTCTGCAACTTGTTCCGTAAACTACTAGTACATGATTCTATTATGATTAGTTTAGCTCGTTATTCATTATTCAATGAAACTAAATTAAGTTTTGGTGCTACTGCAATGTATATACGAAAAAAATTTATCATAGGTTAGTCTCTAATCCTGTTATTCTCAATGTTTCTTTGGGTCTTTTTGAGCGATTCCATGTTTAACCTTCCAGTCGTCGCGTGGTGCGCCACCGTCAAAATCACCACGGTGCTGTTGTGAGAGAAAAGCGAGCTTTTTCACCAGTATTGTACAAAATACAACAGCGCGACGACTGAAGTTTTTAAAAAGGTTAATTTAATCCTTGGTCATTATTACGCTGATAACAGCTTATATAAAAACAATTATTCAATTTTGACACGGTTTGATATTGGCAACATGAAAATTTTTGGAATGCTGCCAAAATCAAACAGGCACTATATCTGTATCAAAATTTACAAAGCCCCTTAAATGAAAGTTAAGCTTGAGCTTGAGCTTGATTGGCCGCCCGTAGATGCACTCCAGTATCTCCAGATCAGCTGCACTTACACAAGGAACCAACCGAATGACTGCTTGGGACTAACAGGCATCCTCAGTGTATAAGTGCTGGTGATCTTCTATTTTTAGGCAACAATGGCACCTGCCACGTCAGAATGCAGACCAATGAGGGGAAGGGGGAGGAATTGATGATGCATTGAACTGACTCCCACGTATATTCCACTGCATCTACGCCAGTTCATGCGGGAGTGTATGGATTGGGGGAAAAGCATGGCAGAGAGGTTTGCTTTTATGGTTAGCAGACTGCCTATGTATCAGGCGTAAGAAAGGCGTGCGCGTGGAAGTAGGAAGCGTTAGGGAAACGGTTTCTTGTCCGTCTCTGGTTCTAGCGTTTGCTATGAACGAATAGTGTGAGTGTGATATATTTAGAATGGAAGATAGAAGCAAGTGAGAGATATACAACTACAAAGTACGAGGAAAGGGACGGGCCTGGGATTGAACCCATGACCTTCTGCATATGAAGCAGAAGCGGTAGCCATCAGACCACCAACCCCGTCTTTTACAAAGCCCCTTAAATGAAAGTTGTTGAAAAAATGAAATGTTTGGAAAAAAATTAATGTTCGCTACAAATTATGTCGACTAGTTTATGCTACATTTCCTTTGTAAAGTTTCCAGAAACTCGTTCACCATGCCAAATATTGTTACATTTGTTTGGTTCACCTTGATGCAATTGACCAGTATTATTTTATTTTTCGTGTATTAATTAATCTGGTGGTAGAAGTCCTTAATATTTTAATACTAAAGAAATTTGAAAATGTTTTTCAAAGTCATATCTTGAACTTCTATATCATTTGTTAACTGTGGCTGCTGGCTTATAAACTAGAAAATCAAGCAATTATTTTTTTTTTTGTTGAGACTTAATTTTTTGTAAATGTCAAACTAAATTTTTTTATAAAGGAATTTAAGTTAACAACAAAACAATATCTGAAGTAGAACAGTTCTGGACAAACATTTGAAAAGGGCCCAAGAGGTCTTGAGTCTTTTTCAGAAACGTTGCTGTTGAGCCGTTTTGAGCCCTTACAGTAAACATGAATAGGCAGCTATGGTGTACCTAATACTGATCAAATTGATTCAAAATGTGCTCAAAAGATGTTCACAATTGAACAAAAAAACAATAAACCATTTTATTTTGCATGGGGAATGGCATCCCCTTCAAATTTACGAATTTGAAAACTGTTTTTCTACTTACACTACATTATTCATGATAGACTAGAATGTACTTGATTTCCACACAATTCCAGTATAGTTGTGATTAGGTAAATAACTTTCGACTCATATGTTTTTTAAAACTCATAGCTCCAACAAATTTTCAATCTTTTTATTATCTATGACATTAGCTTTTATTGCTCAGGCCAGTGTGGCTAGCAATCGTGTTAGTCGTTTCTCTAATTTGCCGTGAGAGTTGCTTTCAATGTTTGTGTATCATATTCAACAGGGGGGGGTTAAACTATTTTTTTGTTCTCCTGGAATCTATACCAAATTCTTGATTCATAAAAATCGTGTCAGATGATATAAATTGCACAGTTTTTTTTTTGTTTCTAGATGTTTAGTCGACCGCTCGTGTTTGAGATGTGACGATAGCGGTTGAATGTATAGAACCCCCCATACTTACTTTTGATGGCGTTACGTCCTTCAAGACATTACCTGCGCCACAACGTTGTGCCAAAAAAATCGGTCCATGGCTACTAGCCTCCAGTATCTCGTTCGCCTCACACTTCCAAGATCCTGCTCCACTTGGTCAAACCACCTAGCTCGTTGTGCACCTCTTTGTCTTGTATCCGGCCGAATTCAAGGTGAACACCATTTTTGCGGGATTGTTTTTCGGCATTCTCACAACGTGCTCAGCCCATCGTATTCTTCTGGATACTGGGTTCAGGGAGTTGCGTGAGCTCGAGGTTCATTATTCACCTCCATACGCCGTTCTCACATAATCCGCCAAAGATCGTCCTTAGCACACGCCGTTCAAAAATTCTTAGCGCTTACAGGTCCTCTTCGAGCATTGTCCACGTCTCATGCCCGTAGAGGACTACCGGTCTTATCAGCATTTTGTAAATGGTACACTTAGTACGGCAGTGAAGTTGACCAGACCGCAAGGTCTTGTGGAGTCCGTAGTAAGCACGAATTCCGGCAATGATACGTCTTCGAATTTCTCTGCTGCAGTTATTATCCGACGTTACCAATGATCCGAGGTAGATAAATTCGTTTACCACCCCGAACTCATCCCCGTCGATCATCACGCGTCTGCCAATGCGAGCTCTATCGCGCTCGGTTCCTCCAGCCAGCAGATATTCTTCGACGTATTTATCTTCAATCCAACCCGGTCTGTTTCACGTTTCAGCCTGGTATACTGTTCAGGAACCACCTGGAACGTTCTTCGAACAAAGTCCACGTCGTCAGCAAAACAAATAAACTGGCTGGATTTATTGAAGATCGTGCCCGCATAACGCCTTCTAACGCAATATTGAACAGGAGGCAGGAAAGACCAGCCTTGTCGTAGACCTCTGCGTGTTTCAAACGGGTCCGATAATGCACCCTGTATCTTCACACAGCACTGTACACTGTCCATCGTTGCCTTGATCAGTCTAGTCAGATTCCCGGGAAAACCATTCTCGTCCATAATCCTCCATAGCTCCTCGCTGTCGATGGAATCATATGCCGCTTTGAAATCGATGAATAGGTGGTGCGTAGGGACTTGATATTCGCGATAATAACTTTCAACAAATCTGCTTGCCAGTGGCGATAGACGGCGGAAGATGATCTGGGAAAGCACTTTATAGGCTGCGTTAAGAATAGTGATCGCTTGATAGTTCTCACATTCTAACTTGTCACCCTTTTATTATATTGGGTATATTACTCCCTCTTTCCACTCCTCCGGTAGCTGTTCTGTATCCCAGATCTTTGCTCGGTATCCCAGAATCGGTACAGATAAGTGGCCAACATGTCCGGGCCCATTTTAATAAGTTCCGCTCCAATACCATCCCTTCCAGCTGCTTTGTTGCTCTTGAGCTGTTTAATAGCATCCTTAACTTCACCAATTGTGGGAGTTGGCACGTCTCCATTCCTCCTGCCGCCTTGGTCTTCCTCCTCTGTGCCATTTAGGTGTTCATCGTAGTGCTGCTTCCACCTTTCAATCACCTCACGTTCGTCCGTCGAGATACCTTCATTCTTATCCTTATTATAGTTTCTCGTAGAACTTAAGCGTTTCTAGAAGACGATACAGCTGCTCCATATCTTTGCGCTCCCACTCTTCCAGGCGGCGCTTTTTATCCCGGAATAGATGAGTTAGCTGTCTTCGCTTCTGTTTGTATCGTTTCATGTTTTCACGGGTGACTTACTGCAGCATAATCGCCAAAGCTACATTCTTCTCGTTGTTAATGGATGCTTTGACACTATTCCAGCAGTCCTCAAGAGGAGCTTCGGTGAGCTCTCCCTCTTCCGGCAACGCTGCTTCAAGGCTTTGCGCGTAATCAGTTGCAACTTCGGGTAGCTTGAGTCGTTCCAGATTAAACCGTGGCGGGCGTCGGTACCGAATGTTGTTGACAACGGAAAGTTGTTGGCGCACTTTCACCGTCACAAGGTAGTGGTCCGAATCGATGTTTGCGGTTTGCGCCGCGATAGGTTCTGACGTCGATAATGTCCGAGAAGTGTCTTCCATCAATCAAAACGTGGTCGATTTGCGATTCAGTCTGTTGGGGTGATCTCCAGGTGTACCGATACGGGATACTGTGGTGGAAGTAGATACTACGTATGGCCATGTTTTTGTAGGCGGCGAAATCAATCAGTCTAAGACCGTTTTCGTTCGTAAGCTGGTGTGCCCTGAACTTCCCTCTAATCGGTCTGAATTCCCCCTCCTGGCCAACCTGAGCGTTGAGATCTCCGATAACGATTTTGACATCATGGCTTGGGCAGCTGTCGTATTCACGTTCCAGCTGCGCATAGAAAGCGTCTTCATCGTCATCGTCACTTGCTAGGTGAGAACTGCGCATGTTGATTATGCTGATATTGAAGAAACGGTCTATGATCCACAACTTGCACATTATGTTGTCGATTGGCCACCACCCAAAAACGCACCTCTGCATTTCGCCCATCACGATAAAAGCTGTGCCCACCTTGTGTCTGTTGCCGCAGCTCTGGTACATGGTGTAACCATCCCCATACGTATGTACCGTCGACCCTTTCCAGCAAACCTCCTGCAGCGCTACGATGTCGAACTTGCGGACCCTCAATAATTCGGAAAGAATGTGGATACTTCCCAAGAAATTGAGAGACTTACAGTTCCATGATCCGAGTTTCCAATCGTTAGTCCGTTTTCGATGCCTGGGTCTATGCCGATTGTTTCAGTGTGAATTTACATTGTATGCTTCCTGTACTGATGATTTTCACGGTTGGTTGATAAGACCTGCATCAACTCCCTGTCTCGCCGGAGGACCATCATGCACAGCACTGTTTAGAGTCTCACACTGGCACTAGGACGATGATCAGCCGCTCCTAACATGGAGAACATACGCTCTGATGAGCTACACCTTCAGAAGAGAAGAGCCTCCCTTCCCTGACATTGTTGTTGTTGTTTGAGAGGGACTTTAACCCGAAGGTCATTCGTCCCTATATTTTCCTGACAGCATACGCCCAAGGTCCCTCCGGAGTTGGTTACCCGATCTTCCCTACGGTTACTCGTATCCCAGGCGGCACCACGGGGAGGTAGGGATAGGAGTTACTGGACAAGAGGCTAAGGATCACAAATTGTAACTTATTACTGAGATGTCTGAATTGAAAACGGTATTCCGAAAAGTTGAAACTGACGGATGTATTTATCAGTAAATATCAGCGTAGTTAGAGCACACTTGCGAACATAATGACTGATTGAATGAATTGCTTGGTTGTCCCATAGTTATCTCCATATAAACTTTTAATAGCTTGTTAATAGCTTTCAATAGAATGTACAATCTCAGGTTTATTCCGAATAAGCTCAATTTTTGGGAGGAATTTGATCAGAATTTAATCTAGAATTGAGTGAGCAAAAACGATATTATGAACTACCCTAATGTAGGTGACGTGATGAAATCGTGAGCAGTGGAGTGTCAAGCAAATATGTACGGCGGCGACGGCGTTAAAAAATCATTGTCAGTAGCGGCGCACATCTCTGTTTGGAAGTGGTACATTTGATCTGCATTCCAACGACTTTACCTCTTTGTGTTGCTGAGTTTGAATATATTTTGAACTTGCTTAAATAAACAAAATACCTCTGTAGTAGATATTTGTGGTGTTCTCAAAGTTGCAAAGAGACGGGAGAAGATTATAAAATTTCAACAATGGCTTACAATTACAACTTTTAACGAGAAAAGTCCAAGAGAGGAAAACAGCGTGCTATAAATCAACAAGGACTCTGAAACGGGAACAAGGGGATGAGAAAAAAAGTTGTGCTACTTTAAGGATTAGAGAACAGCAGTGGAAGATAAACCGTTCTATCTACCCCATTTATGAATGTTATTCTCATGTCTTGTTAGTTGGAATAGTCAGTACCTCGAAAATTGAACGCTTTAAACTGCAATACAAATTCAAGCAAGCAAACATTCCGAAAGTGGTTCATCGGAAATTAAATCCCCAATCGACAGCAATTTGCATCTTTCGCCTAAAATGTTCTCAGTCCCACTATGAAAACGGCTGCTCGGAGCAATTAAAAACTGCTTTTCCTTCGAAATGAGCTTCCGTTGTTCGTACCAAACTTGAATGTTATTTTTGGTGACTCAAAAGACGTGAAAATATAATTTTATTGCTAATTAAATACCCATTTAAATTCCGGGTCCTTTTTCGGGCGCTCCAATACAAGCCACAGTGCAAAATATCCTTCGCGAGTAGAAACCACTCCTTGGGGCTTGTGTTTGCGTTCTGCGTCAATTAAGTGCCACTTGTCACACTCGTTGGCGGTTAAGACTCGTGATAAGCCGAATTGTTTCCCAAGCCATCAAAGTATTGTTCATCGGCTTCTTTCCCCGAGAGAAAAGTCCCATTTGGTGGGCCAAAGCTACCAGTTATTAGCTTTTTATTCCCGACTGACTTACGGAGGCAGCTACTGGCCTCGGAAACCACTTACAATCGGAAGGAGGGTGCAGTCAGCAGAGGAAGGAAGAAGCGGAGGAAGTTTTCCGAGTAAATCAACCACCGACCCACGCTAACGAAGAAGCCGCAACAATGATTTTCCTCGGCATTCCGGTTGTTTCTTCGTCATCGGAAGTCGATGATGTGATGTTTGAGGGAAAGTTTTCCTTTGTTGTGAGCGTGGGAAATAATAACTTTGCTGGGATTCCGGCGGCCATGCTCCGCAATGTTGAAGGGAGATCTGTGAAAGTTATTAGGATTGATATGGTTTTAATCAGCATTAGCAAAAGTCCATACTATTATTGGGGCAACATATACAGCAAAGCATTGTTGTATACTCGATTCTATTTTTGAATGACCTTGTTAAAATAGAGGCCATGCATTTTATTATAGAAAATATATATTTGCAGAATTCGTAAAGATAAGGTGATATATTTTTCCTTCAAGTTTTGAACGAAAATCTAACTAATTAACAAACACCCTCAGTGTATAAGTGCTTAGTTACTTACTTACTTATTTGGCTTTACATCAATTATCTTGATCAGTGCCGGATTTGGGCTTTGGGGGGCCCGGGTCAGATCTCATAGAGGGGGCCCTTCTATATAAATTTCATCATATTTTAGGATTCCACAAACAAACGTATTGAATTTGAGTTTTGAACGAGTTGGTCGGTTATGAGGGTCAAAGGTATGAGGGGCCCAAAATGCAAAGTGGGTTGTGAGTTATATACATTGAAAAATTCAACGCTATATACATTGAAAAAATTAAGCTTTCCAAAAAAAATTTTACAATTCGTAGAAGACTGGCTCGGCATCTACAGTATTGGACAAAACATTTGCAACTTTTTCGATTTTCCATACAAAATGATCAACTTTAAAGGGTTATAGCTGAGCCATTTATAGACCGATTTCAATGAAATTTTCACAGTTCCTCAGAAATAACTTGAATTTTAACATACATTTTTGAGTGATTTTTCCAATCACATGTTTAAAAGCAGTAACGATTTGACTAAAGTGAATTTTTTGGCATTTTTTTATAATTAAGATAACTAAACATGTTGAAGAAATAGCTTCATTGTATCTTCAGCAAAGTTGTAGATTTTGACTAGTTTGCTGAAGACAGTTTTATGCAGGGCTCTTAGATTTTAAGATAGTTAGTTTTCAAGTTTTCATCAAAAATTACACTTTAGTTAAATTGTTATTACTTTTTAACTCGTGATTGGAAAAAATATTCAAAAATATATGTTAAAATTTAGGTTATGTCTAATGTTCTGTGAAAATTTCATTCGAATCGGTTCATAAATCACTGAGATCTAGCTTTCCAAAGTTGATCATTTTGTATGGAAAATCGATAAAGTTGCAAATGTTTTGTCCAATACTGTATATAATTTGGCATCTATATAGTTTGTATGGAGTGAAAAATTGCTTAAAATCTACAAAGTCGTTTTTCTCCAAAGCTCCTTTTGATTCTATTCACTACAAGTTTCCAGGTTGTTTCCTATTGAAAAAAAAAAAAATATTTACAGAACTGGCAAGAATTAAGTTCACCAAGGATGATTTCCATACAAAATGGTCAAGTTTGAAGACCTGTGCTTCTAATGAACCGATTGACTTGAATTTTTAACTGCATGTTGGAAATAACTTCAAGTTAGATCTGTGAATAAATCATCAATTAAAAACAAGTCCAAATATTGATACCAAGATATTTTGAAAACAAACAATTTACAATTTCAAGTTATATATGAGATTTAATTCAAATTTCAGATCAATCGGTTCATTACAAGCTGTTAAACATTTCCCTGAACTTGCACATTTTGTATGAACATCGGCCTTTATGTACTTTATTTCTCGTCAGATCTGTATATTCTGGATTATATTCAAAGTTAGGCCATTACTGAAGCAAAGCTAAACCTATACTGAATTTAAAGAAAACTTCATCAACTATGGTACACAAAATAAAATAGATATTTAAAAATACTGACTACCGCGTCACAGCAAGCTTCCCTACACTTCAGGTTTCTGATAGAATAGCAAGTATGTTTAAAGATTAATGTTCTGATAGGAACCCAATAAACTCTTTGAAATGGAAGGTGCTTTACAGGTTTAGCTGTATATTTTAAGATCATGCAAAAACGTTGAGTGCATTTTTAATTTCAATATATTTTTTTTCAAAACTAATTAAAGAATAATTTTGAAGATTTTGGATTAACATTCATGTTTTCTTGTAATATATTGAAGGATAGTCATAGGTCAAACCACACTGAGAGATTCAGATATTAAAGGAAGAAAAACAATTTACTTAAATATTGGAAAGTTGACTTAAATTATATGTTCAAATATATAAAGAGAAAATATTGAAAGGTATTTAAAAATGTTTTTATTCTTGATTTTGTTTCCTACGGGGGGCCCCCTTAATTGGGGAGCCAGGGGCATTTGCCCCCTTGCGCCCCCCCAAATCCGGGCCTGATCTTGAAAAAGCCTCGCCAAAAATAATTCGCCAATTCACTCGGTTCATGGCCGCTTCTCTCCATCCTCGACTGTGACCCACGCTCTTCAGATCCTGGTGCACCTGGTCAATCCACCTAGCTCGCTGCGCCACGCTTTCTTGTTCCGACCGGATTCGTAGCGAACACCATCTTTACAGGGTTGTTGTCCGGCATTCTTGCAACATGCCCTGCCCAGCGTATCCTTCCAGCTTTAGCTACCTTCACGATACTGGGTTCGCCGTAGAGATGAGCGAGCTCGTGGTTCATCCTTCGCCGCCACACGCCGTTCACCTGCACGCCGAAGATCGTCCTTAGCACTCGGCGTTCGAAAACCCCAAGAGTTTGCAAGTCCTCCTCGAGCATAGTCCACGCCTCATGCCCGTAGAGGACTACCGGTCTTATGAGCGTTTTGTACATCGTACATTTGGTGTGGGGGTGAATCTTTCTTGACCGCAGTTTCTTCTGGAGCCCATAGTAGGCACGACTTCTGCTGATGATGCGCCTTCGTATTTCGCGACTAACATTGTTGTCAGCCGTCAACAAGGATCCGAGGTAGACGAACTCGTCCACCACCTCAAAGGTATCTCCGTCTATCGTAAAACTGCTTCCTAGGCGGGTCCGCCAACCAGCATGTACTTTGTTTTCGACACATTCACCATTAGTCCGACTCTTGTTGCTTCGCGTTTTAGGCGGGTGAACAAATCTGCCACCGTTTCAAATTTTCTCCCAATAATATCCATGTCGTCCGCGAAGCAAACAAATTGTCCGGATCTCGTAAAAATCGTGCCTCGACTGTTAAGTCCGGCTCTCCGCATAACACCTTCAAGCGCAATATTGAACAACAGGCACCAAAGTTCATCGCCCTGTCGTAGTCCCCGCCGAGACTCGAACGAACAGGAGTGTCCGCCCGAGATCTTCACGCAGTTTTGCACACCGTTCATCGTTGCTCTGATCAATCTTGTGAGCTTCCCGGGAAAGCTGTTCTCGTCCATGATTTTCCATAGCTCTACGCGGTCGATACTATCGTATTCCGCTTTGAAATGATGAACAAATGGTGCGTAGGGGCCTGGTACTCACGGCATTTCTGGAGGATTTGCCGCACGGAAAAGATCTGGTGATAGACGACGGAAGAGAATCTGGGATAGCACTTTGTAGACGGCGTTTAGGATGGTGATTGCACGATAATTTTCACACTCCAGTTTGTCGCCCTTTTTGTAGATATAGCATATAACGCCTTGCTTCCACTCCTCCGGTAGTTGTTCCGTTTCCCAAATTCTGACTATCAGCCGATGCAGACAAGCGGCCAACCTGTCCGGGCCCATCTTGATGAGTTCGGCACCGATACCATCCTTGCCAGCGGCCTTGTTGTTCTTGAGCTGTTGAATGGCATAGTGGGAGCTGGTTGGTTTCCGCTGTCCGCTGTGCGGACGTAGCCATCGTCTTCGTTGTCCTGACCTTCTGTGCCTGTGTTCTCTGCGCCATTCAGGTGTTCATCGTAGTGCTGCTTCCACCTTTCGATCACCTCGCGTCCGTCCGTCAAGGTGCTCCCATCCTTATCCCGGCACATCTAAGCTCGCGGCACGAAGCCTTTGCGCGATGTGTTGAGCTTCTGATAGAACTTCCGCGTTTCTTGGGAACGGTACAGCAACTCCATCTCTTGGCATTCCACCTCTTCCAGGCTGGCACTCCTCGTCGAACCAATCGTTTCTTGAGCTCCGTTCCACATATCCGACAATGCTTTCGGCAGCGTCGTTAATGGCTGCTTTGACTGTCCTCCAGCAGTCCTCAAGAGGGGCCCTATCGAGCTCGCCCTCATCCGGCAACGCTGCCTCAAGATGCTGCGCGTACGCATTGGCGACATCCGGTTGTTTCAGCCGCTCGAAATTGTACCGGGGCGGGCGTCAGTACGGTACATCATTGATGACGGATAGTTTTGCTATGAACTGCGATAGATCAACTGTGATAGATTAAGATCGGAAGATAGAAGCAGGTGAAAGAAATAACTACAAAGTACGAGGCAAGGGACGGGCCTGAAATTGAATCCATGATCTTCTACTTATGAAGCAGAAGCGGTATCTACTAGACCACCAATCCCGTCTATGTACATAAGCCTCAACTAGAGATACAATTTCATCTTTTATGGTGATTTTAGTTTAATTCGAGTTTTCAAATAGGAAGCAAATTTGATTGATGAACCTAAATTATAAGGAAACATGAAAATGAAAAATGGACACGAAGAATTATTGTTCATCTGACAGTATAACAATCAGACGTAGAACGGATGTAATTACAAAAATTACCCAAAATGTTTTAATTAGGATTGTAAAAAACTTTTTTTTTTATTAATTATTCGAGCCGTTTAGAGAAATACCAATGAGTAGATAAATAAAAATTAGTACTATACCATTTAATTCCACTAGAGTTTGTATTCTTTGACAGATACGCGTATTTCCAAGTCGAGTCTTGTACACGACACTGAAGACGACAGTTGAGGTCGAAATACGCGTATCGGTCACAGGATATAAAATCTAGTGTAATTAAATGGTATAGTACTTAATTCGGTTTTTTATCTACTTACATTTTTGTTATAAATACTAAATCAACATGTTTAAAACTAAAAAGGGTTAGTGTTCCCTTAGTGGGCAGTCCGCTATAGTCGCACTACTGGCTTTTTACGGTCTTTTTGCTATAAATCTTTTCGAAATATTTTTTGACATGAAGGTCAGGAGCTATTTATCTAAATACTGTTGACACATAGCTTGATTTTGTTCAAAAAATGATCGAAATAATTAGTTTTGCCTAAAATTTGAGGTCCCTTGCACCTATAGTAAACCTATTGTTCCTATAGTAGCACTACTGAGAGAAATTATTTCTTATTATACGAAATAATCAATACATTAAGAACCTTTTTTACATCAAACGAAAGCTTTTGATCCATACTTTGAAGGAAAAATATGAGAGCTTTGTAAAAATACGGTTTTAATTAGTATTTTGCCAACGCCGTGATGCTAGTGCTACTATAGGAACAGAAATTAGAAATAGTGCTACTATAGGCACATGTATTCCTATAGTGGCACTAGCGATAATTAATACAAACATATGAGTTTTCTTAGTTTTTATATTTTTCCCCCTAAACCAAGATAAAAAGCTTTCAGATGATGTAAAAATAATAACGATAACGTTATTTTTCGAATTTATAGGAATATTTGTTCTTAGCTATGCGGCTATTGGTACATCGACCCTAGTTATTGGCAAGTCAAATGCTTAGAACTACGTTTTTTAAATTAAGTCAATTGAGCTCAAATCGGTTATGATTTTGTTAAGATACAGCTGTTCGAAGTTTGCTAGGATAACTACACTAAGGTTTTTCTTACACGTGCCGTGCAAAACAAATCCCCGCAATAAAAGACGTGCTTATTCCGGGATCTGAATAAGGGATATCTACTAAAACTATATGATGTAACTTGTAAATACTTCCTACTAAAAGAAACTTCTCCCTGTGATAATCATAAGCCGTTTTCTTACTACATTTGTTTAGGAACTGTATACAGTTTGTGTATATACATTCAAAGACAGAATGTTTGGTATACAGATTGCAAATCATAAAAATAAAAAATCAAGTTAGAAGTAGAACAAGATGAGTTATATATTCATGTGTTTCAAAAGCATAACGCTGTAATCGCGTTTCTAAATTCTTCAACTGTCTGGAAATGACGATTATACTTGTAAACACGTCAAACCATAACCCAATAGCTCTCAACGGATGAGATCTTGTAACCGAGGAGTCAATTACATAACATGAGAACCAAGCAGTAGCCTCTTGACTAACGTGAATTCTCGCGTTATCTTGCTGACATGTAAACTTCTTTAGAAATGTAATAAGACTTCTGGAGGACGGTAGTATATTCTTGGCCATACATCCGACTCGAGGTTAACTGCTAATCGAGACACCCGAACGCCGCACAATAACCGCACTTCATACAAATGATGATCAAAAGTACAAATCTTCCTCAACAAAAATCCTAATTCATTGACAAAACATGATTTTTGAAGGGCAATTTGGTGGAAATGGTCGTTGAAACAAAAACAACTGTGGAGATGCAGAGGCATATTCGATCACTAGTAACGATGGTTGTCTACTTCCCGTGATAACTATGAAGATGCAGAGGTACACTCGGTCCTTAGTAACAGTGGATGTCACACTACGATTCTTTCTATTTCTCGATGACCGTATTGGGGGTGGCCGATGCCGTTATTGACTTTTAAACTTTGAACTCGTGATTTGGGCAGATTGAGAATGGTAAGCTAATCCCAAGCCACATTCATTAACCCATTAACGCCCAGTGATCTATTTTATGATCAGATGCCTCGAACGCCCAGTGATCTATTTTGAGATCAGTTACATTTCTGAATACAGTTAATTTTTTAGACAAAATGGATGGTTGGTATCTTTGGCAAAGTTGTGCAAGACATTATGGGCAGTCTAATGACAGGTTTTTTTTAATTCATATTTCTTCCACTAGGTTGCGCTATCAGCATAAAACATTTCTGTTTTGTCACCAGCTCTTTGTCGGCATCACCTCGCTCGTCTTATACTACCATCAGCGTTTGCAAATCAGAGATTCCTGAACAATTATAGAATGGTTCCTGTGCCGGAAGCCAGTGTGGATTCCGGGATTCCAAAGTAAATTCTGAGATTTCAGAATATATCCTGGGATGCCAATATGGATCCAGGGTTTCCAGTGCAGAATCCTGGGATTCCAGTGTGAATACTGGAGTTATAGTGTGGATCGTAGGGTTTCAGTGTCGACGCTGGGATTGTAGTGAAGATTCTGGGGATCCAGTGTGGATTCTGGGAAATCCAGTGTGGATTCTGGGAATGCATTGTGGATTCTGGGAATCCAGTGTGGATTCTGGAATCCAGTGGTGGATCTGGAATCCAGTGGGATTCTGGGAATCCAGTGTGGATTCTGGGAAATCCCAGTGTGGATTGGAATTCTGGGAATCCAGTGTGGATTCTGGGAATCCAGTGTGGATTCTGGGAATCCAGTGTGGATTCTGGAATCCAGTGGTTCTGGAATCCAGTGTGGATTCTGGGAATCCAGTGTGGATTCTGGGAATCCAGTGTGGATTCTGGGAATCCAGTGTGGATTCTGGGAATCCAGTGTGGATTCTGGGAATCCAGTGTGGGATTCTGGGATCCAGTGTGGATCTGGAATCCAGTGTGGATTCTGGGAATCCAGTGTGGATTCTGGGAATCCAGTGTGGATTCTGGGAATCCAGTGTGGATTCTGGGAATCCAGTGTGGTTGGGACCAGTTGGTCTGGGAATCCAGTGTGGATCTGGGAATCCAGTGTGGATTCTGGGAATCCAGTGTGGATTCTGGGAATCCAGTGTGGATTCTGGGAATCCAGTGTGGATTCTGGGAATCCAGTGTGGATTCTGGATCCAGTGTGGATTCTGGGAATCCAGTGTGGGAATTTCTGGGAATCCAGTGTGGATTCTGGGAATCCAGTGTGGATTCTGGGAATCCAGTGTGGATTCTGGGGAATCCAGTGTGGATTCTGGGAATCCAGTGTGGATTCTGGAATCCAGTGTGGATTCTGGGAATCCAGTGTGGATTCTGGAATCCAGTGTGGATTCTGGAATCCAGTGTGGATTCTGGGAATCCATTGTGGATTCTGGGAATCCAGTGTGGAATTCTGGGAATCCAGTGTGGATTCTGGGAATCCAGTGTGGATTCTGGGAATCCAGTGTGGATTCTGGGAATCCAGTGTGGATTCTGGAATCCAGTGTGGATTCTGGGAATCCAGTGTGGATTCTGGGAATCCAGTGTGGATTCTGGGAATCCAGTGTGGATTCTGGGAATCCAGTGTGGATTCTGGGAATCCAGTGTGGATTCTGGGAATCCAGTGTGGATTCTGGGAAATCCAGTGTGGATTCTGGGAATCCAGTGTGGATTCTGGGAATCCAGTGTGGATTCTGGAATCCAGTGTGGATTCTGGGAATCCAGAACCATGTGGATTCTGGGAATCCAGTGTGGATTCTGGGAATCAGTGTGGATTCTGGGAATCCAGTGTGGATTCTGGAATCCAGTGTGGATTCTGGAATCCAGTGTGGATTCTGGGAATCCATGTGGATTCTGGAATCCAGTGTGGATTCTGGGAATCCAGTGTGGATTCTGGGAATCCAGTGTGGATTCTGGGAATCCAGTGTGGATTCTGGGAATCCATGTGGATTCTGGGAATCCAGTGTGGATTCTGGGAATCCAGTGTGGATCTGGAATCCAGTGTGGATCCTGGGAATCCAGTGTGGATTCTGGGAATCCAGTGTGGATTTCTGGGAATCCCAGTGTGGATCTGGAATCCAGTGTGGTTGGAATCCAGTGGATTCTGGAATCCATGTGGATCTGGACCAGTGTGGATTCTGGGAATCCAGTGTGGATCTGGGAATCCAGTGTGGATTCTGGGAATCCAGTGTGGATTCTGGGAATCCAGTGTGGATCTAGGAATCCCGTGGGACTGGGAATCCAGTGTGGATTCTGGGAATCCAGTGTGGATTCTGGAATCCAGTGTGGATTCTGGGAATCCAGTGTGGATTCTGGGAATCCAGTGTGGATTCTGGGAATCCAGTGTGGATTCTGGGAATCCAGTGTGGATTCTGGGAATCCAGTGTGGATTCTGGGAATCCAGTGTGGATTCTGGGAATCCAGTGTGGATTCTGGGAATCCAGTGTGGATTCTGGGAATCCAGTGTGGATTCTGGGAATCCAGTGTGGATTCTGGGAATCCAGTGTGGATTCTGGGAATCCAGTGTGGATTCTGGGAATCCAGTGTGGATTCTGGGAATCCAGTGTGGATTCTGGGAATCCAGTGTGGATTCTGGGAATCCAGTGTGGATTCTGGGAATCCAGTGTGGATTCTGGGAATCCAGTGTGGATTCTGGGAATCCAGTGTGGATTCTGGGAATCCAGTGTGGATTCTGGGAATCCAGTGTGGATTCTGGGAATCCAGTGTGGATTCTGGGAATCCAGTGTGGATTCTGGGAATCCAGTGTGGATTCTGGGAATCCAGTGTGGATTCTGGGAATCCAGTGTGGATTCTGGGAATCCCAGTGTGGATTCTGGGAATCCAGTGTGGATTCTGGGAATCCAGTGTGGATTCTGGGAATCCAG
Organism: Aedes aegypti; assembly: GCF_002204515.2. NCBI lineage: Eukaryota > Metazoa > Arthropoda > Insecta > Diptera > Culicidae > Aedes > Aedes aegypti. The sequence continues at coordinate 150,484,850 of NC_035108.1, forward strand.
TGTGGATTCTGGAATCCAGTGTGGATTCTGGGAATCCAGTGGGATCTGGGATCCGTGTGGATTCTGGGAATCCAGTGTGGATTCTGGGAATCCCAGTGTGGATTCTGGGAATCCAGTGTGGATTCTGGGAATCCAGTGTGGATTCTGGGAATCCAGTGTGGATTCTGGAATCCAGTGTGGATTCTGGGAATCCAGTGTGGATTCTGGGAAATCCAGTGTGGATTCTGGGAATCCAGTGTGGATTCTGGGAATCCCAGTGTGGATTCTGGGAATCCAGTGTGGATTCTGGGAATCCAGTGTGGATTGTCTGGGACGAATCCAGTGTGGATTCTGGGAATCCAGTGTGGATTCTGGGAATCCAGTGTGGATTCTGGGAATCCAGTGTGGATTCTGGGAATCCAGTGTGGATTCTGGGAATCCAGTGTGGATGCTGGGAATCCAGTGTGGATTCTGGGGAATCCAGTGTGGATTCTGGAAATCCAGTGTCGGATTCTGGGAATCCAGTGTGGATTCTGGGAATCCAGTGTGGATTCTGGGAATCCAGTGTGGATTCTGGATCCATGTGGATTCTGGATCCAGTGTGGATTCTGGGAATCCAGTGTGGATTCTGGAATACCAGTGTGGATTCTGGGATCCAGTGTGGATTCTGGGAATCCAGTGTGGATTCTGGGAATCCAGTGTGGATTCTGAATCCAGTGTGGATTCTGGGAATTCGCAGTGTGGATTCTGGGAATCCAGTGTGGATTCTGGGAATCCAGTGTTGGATTCTGGGAATCCAGTGTGGATTCTGGGAATCCCAGTGTGGATTCTGGGAATCCAGTGTGGATTCTGGGAATCCAGTGTGGATTCTGGGAATCCAGTGTGGATTCTGGGAATCCAGTGTGGATTCTGGGAATCAGTGTGGATTTCTGGGAATCCAGTGTGGATTCTGGGAATCCAGTGTGGATTCTGGGAATCCAGTGTGGATTCTGGAATCCAGTGTGGATTGGATCCTGGGATCGAATCCAGTGTGGATTCTGGAATCCAGTGTGGATTCTGGGAATCCAGTGTGGATTCTGGGAATCCAGTGTGGATTCTGGGAATCCAGTGTGGATTCTGGGAATCCAGTGTGGATTCTGGGAATCCAGTGTGGATTCTGGGAATCCAGTGTGGATTCTGGGAAATCCAGTGTGGATTCCTGGGAATCCAGTGTGGATTCTGGGAATCCAGTGTGGATTCTGGGAAATCCAGTGTGGATTCCTGGAATCCAGTGTGGATTCTGGGAATCCAGTGTGGATTCTGGGAATCCAGTGTGGATTCTGGAATCCATGTTGGGATCAGTGTGGATTCTGGGAATCCAGTGTGGATTCTGGGAATCCAGTGTGGATTCTGGAATCCAGTGTGGATTCTGGGAATCCAGTGTGGATTCTGGGAATCCAGTGTGGATTCTGGGAATCCAGTGTGGATTCTGGGAATCCAGTGTGGATTCTGGGAACCAGTGTGGATTCTGGAATCCAGTGTGGATTCTGGGAATCCAGTGTGGATTCTGGGAATCCAGTGTGGATTCTGGAATCCAGTGTGGATTCTGGGAATCCAGTGTGGATTCTGGGAATCCAGTGTGGATTCTGGGAATCCAGTGTGGATTCTGGAATCCAGTGTGGATTCTGGAATCCAGTGTGGATTCTGGGAATCCAGTGTGGATTCTGGGAATCCAGTGTGGATTCTGGGAATCCAGTGTGGATTCTGGGAATCCAGTGTGGATTCTGGGAATCCAGTGTGGATTCTGGATCCAGTGTGGATTCTGGGAATCCAGTGTGGATTCTGGGAATCCAGTGTGGATTCTGGGAATCCAGTGTGGATTCTGGGAATCCAGTGTGGATTCTGGGAAATCCAGTGTGGATTCTGGGAATCCAGTGTGGATTCTGGAATCCAGTGGGATCTGGGAACCAGTGTGGATTCTGGGAATCCAGTGTGGATTCGGAATCCAGTGTGGATCTGGGAATCCAGTGTGGATCTGGGAATCCAGTGTGGATTCTGGGAATCCAGTGTGGATTCTGGGAATCCAGTGTGGATTCTGGGAATCCAGTGTGGATTCTGGAATCAGTGTGGATTCTGGGAATCCAGTGTGGTTCTGGGAATCCAGTGTGGATTCTGGGAATCCAGTGTGGATTCTGGGGAATCCAGTGTGGATTCTGGAATCCAGTGTGGATTCTGGGAACCAGTGTGGATTCTGGGAATCCAGTGTGGATTCTGGGAATCCAGTGTGGATGCTGGAATCCAGTGTGGATCTGGAATCCATGGATTCTGGGAAATCCAGTGTGGATCTGGGAATCCAGTGTGGATTCTGGGAATCCAGTGTGGATTTCTGGGAAATCCAGTGTGGATTCTGGGAATCCAGTGTGGATTCTGGGAATCCAGTGTGGATTCTGGGAATCCAGTGTGGATTCTGGGAATCCAGTGTGGATTCTGGGAATCCAGGTGTGGATTCTGGGAATCCAGTGTGGATTCTGGGAATCCAGTGTGGATTCTGGGAATCCAGTGTGGATTCTGGAATCCAGTGTGGATCTGGGAATCCAGTGTGGATTCTGGAATCAGGTGGATTCTGGGAATCCAGTGTTGGATTCTGGAATCCAGTGTGGATTCTGGGGAATCCAGTTGGATTCGAATCCAGTGTGGATTCTGGGAATCCAGTGTGGATTCTGGGAATCCAGTTGTGGATTCTGGGAATCCAGTGTGGATTCTGGGAATCCAGTGTGGATTCTGGGAATCCAGTGTGGATTCTGGAATCCAGTGTGGATTCTGGGAGATCCAGTGTGGATTCTGGGAATCCAAGTGTGGATTCTGGGAATCCAGTGTGGATTCTGGGAATCCAGTGTGGATTCTGGGAATCCCAGTGTGGATTCTGGGAATCAGTGTGGGATTCTGGGAATCCAGTGTGGATTCTGGAACCAGTGTGGATCGGAATCCAGTGTGGATTCTGGGAATCCAGTGTGGATTCTGGGAATCCAGTGTGGATTCTGGGAATCCAGTGTGGATTCTGGGAATCCAGTGTGGATTCTGGGAATCCCAGTGTGGATTCTGGGAATCCAGTGTGGATTCTGGGAATCCAGTGTGGATTCTGGGAATCCAGTGTGGATTCTGGGAATCCCAGTGTGGATTCTGGGAATCCAGTGTGGATTCTGGGAATCCAGTGTGGATTCTGGGAATCCAGTGTGGATTCTGGGAATCCAGGTGGATTCTGGGAATCCAGTGTGGATTCTGGGAATCCAGTGTGGATTCTGGGAATCCAGTGTGGATTCTGGGAATCCAGTGTGGATTCTGGGAATCCAGTGTGGATTCTGGGAATCCAGTGTGGATTCTGGGAATCCAGTGTGGATTCTGGGAATCCAGTGTGGATTCTGGGAATCCAGTGTGGATTCTGGGAATCCAGTGTGGATTTGGAATCCAGTGGGATTCTGGGAATCCAGTGTGGATTCTGGGAATCCAGTGTGGATTCTGGGAATCCAGTGTGGATTCTGGGAATCCAGTGTGGATTCTGGGAATCCAGTGTGGATTCTGGGAATCCAGTGTGGATTCTGGGAATCCAGTGTGGATTCTGGGAATCCAGTGTGGATTCTGGGAATCCAGTGTGGATTCTGGGAATCCAGTGTGGATTCTGGGAATCCAGTGTGGATTCTGGGAATCCAGTGTGGATTCTGGGAATCCAGTGTGGATTCTGGGAATCCAGTGTGGATTCTGGGAATCCAGTGTGGATTCTGGAATCCAGTGTGGATTCTGGGAATCCAGTGTGGATTCTGGGAATCCAGTGTGGATTCTGGGAATCCAGTGTGGATTCTGGGAATCCAGTGTGGATTCTGGGAATCCAGTGTGGATTCTGGGAATCCAGTGTGGATTCTGGGAATCCAGTGTGGATTCTGGGATCCAGTGTGGATTCTGGGAATCCAGTGTGGGATTCTGGGAATCCAGTGTGGATTCTGGGAATCCCAGTGTGGATTCTGGAATCCAGTGTGGATTCTGGAATCCAGTGTGGATTCTGGGAATCCAGTGTGGATTCTGGGAAATCCAGTGTGGATTCTGGGAATCCAGTGTGATTCTGGGAATCAGTGTGGTCTGGGAATCCAGTGTGGATTCTGGGAATCCAGTGTGGATTCTGGGAATCCAGTGTGGATTCTGGGAATCCAGTGTGGATTCTGGGAATCCAGTGTGGATGCTGGAATCCAGTGTGGATGCTGGGAATCCAGTGTGGATGCTGGAATCCAGTGTGGATTCTGGAATCCAGTGTGGATTCTGGGAATCCAGTTGGATTCTGGGAATCCAGTGTGGATTCTGGGAATCCAGTGTGGATCTGGGAATCCAGTGTGGGATTCTGGCGAATCCAGTTGATTCTGGATCAGTGTGGATTCTGGAATCCAGTGTGGATTCTGGGAATCCAGTGTGGATTCTGGGAATCCAGTGTGGATTCTGGAATCCAGTGTGGATTCTGGGAATCCAGTGTGGATGCTGGGAATCCAGTGTGGATGCTGGGAATCCAGTGTGGATCTGGGAATCCAGTGTGGATTCTGGGAATCCAGTGTGGATTCTGGGAATCCAGTGTGGATTCTGGGAATCCAGTGTGGGATTCTGGGAATCCCAGTGTGGATTCTGGAATCCAGTGTGGATTCTGGGAATCCAGTGTGGATTCTGGGAATCCAGTGTGGATTCTGGGAATCCAGTGTGGATTCTGGGAATCCAGTGTGGATTCTGGGAATCCAGTGTGGATTCTGGGAATCCAGGTGTGGATTTCTGGGAATCCAGTGTGGATTCTGGGAATCCAGTGTGGATTCTGGGAATCCAGTGTGGATTCTGGGAATCCAGTGTGCGGATTTCTGGGAATCCAGTGTGGATTCTGGGAATCCAGTGTGGATTCTGGGAATCCAGTGTGGATATCTGGGAAATCCAGTTGTGGATTCTGGGAATCCAGTGTGGATTCTGGGAATCCAGTGTGGATTCTGGAATCCAGTTGTGGATTCTGGGAATCCAGTGTGGATTCTGGGAATCCAGTGTGGATTCTGGGAATCCAGTGTGGATTCTGGAATCAGTGTGGATCTGGGAATCCAGTGTGGATCTGGATTCTGGGAACCAGTGTGGATTCTGGGAATCCAGTTGTGGATTCTGGGAATCCAGTGTGGATTCTGGGAATCCAGTGTGGATTCTGGGAATCCAGTGTGGATTCTGGGAATCCAGTGTGGATTCTGGGAATCCAGTGTGGATTCTGGGAATCCAGTGTGGATTCTGGGAATCCAGTGTGGATTCTGGGAATCCAGTGTGGATTCTGGGAATCCAGTGTGGATTCTGGGAATCCAGTGTGGATTCTGGGAATCCAGTGTGGATTCTGGGAATCCAGTGTGGATTCTGGGAATCCAGTGTGGATTCTGGGAATCCAGTGTGGATTCTGGGAATCCAGTGTGGATTCTGGGAATCCAGTGTGGATTCTGGGAATCCAGTGTGGATTCTGGGAATCCAGTGTGGATTCTGGGAATCCAGTGTGGATTCTGGGAATCCAGTGTGGATTCTGGGAATCCAGTGTGGATTCTGGGAATCCAGTGTGGATTCTGGGAATCCAGTGTGGATTCTGGGAATCCAGTGTGGATTCTGGGATCCAGTGTGGATTCTGGGAATTCCAGTGTGGATTCTGGGAATCCAGTGTGGATTCTGGGAATCCAGTGTGGATTCTGGGAATCCAGTGGTGGATTCTGGGAATCCAGTGTGGATTCTGGAATCCAGTGTGGATTCTGGGAAATCCAGTGTGGATTCTGGGAATCCAGTGTGGATTCTGGGAATCCAGTGTGGATTCTGGGAATCCAGTGTGGATTCTGGGAATCCAGTGTGGATGCTGGGAATCCAGTGTGGATGCTGGGAATCCAGTGTGGATGCTGGGAATCCAGTGTGGATTCTGGGATCCAGTGTGGATTTCTGGGAATCCAGTGTTGGATTCTGGGAATCCAGTGTGGATTCTGGGAATCCAGTGTGGATTCTGGGAATCAGTGTGGATTCTGGGAATCCAGTGTGGATTCTGGGAATCCAGTGTGGATTCTGGGAATCCAGTGTGGATTCTGGAATCCAGTGTGGATTCTGGGAATCCAGTGTGGATTCTGGAATCCAGTGTGGATTCTGGGATCCAGTGTGGATTCTGGGAATTCCAGTGTGGATTCTGGAATCCAGTGTGGATTCTGGGAATCCAGTGTGGATTCTGGGAATCCAGTGTGGATTCTGGGAATCCAGTGTGGATTCTGGAATCCAGTGGTGGATTCTGGGAATCCAGTGTGGATTCTGGGAATCCAGTGTGGATTCTGGGAATCCAGTGTGGATTTCTGGGAATCCAGTGTGGATTCTGAATCCAGTGTGGATTCTGGTGTTCCAGTCTGATTCAAAGTGTTTCAGTGTGGATCATAGGATTCTAGTGTAGATTGTGTTGCTGCATTGTGGATCCCTGGTTTCTAATGTGGATATTAGAATTCCACTAGGTTTGTTGTATTTATGTGTATATCTTGGGACTGTTGTTCCGAATCTTGGTATTCCATTGTGGATATTGAAATTCCTGGAATTGAATCCTGGAATTCCAGTTTAGATCCTGGGATTGTAACAATATGAGATTTCAGTAGGGACCTTGGGGTTTCAGGATTCATGGATCTTGCGATATTAGTGTGGACCGCAGGATTGGAACATGGGTTCTTGGTTTCTAATGTGAATGCTGGGATTTCAGTGTGGAGTTTATGGTTTCAGTGTAGATATTTGAATACCAGTGAAAATCATCCATTTCCAGTGTAGATCTTTGAAATTCACTGCGGATTCTGGGATATTCCAGTATGGATTTCAAATGTGGATCCTAGGGTTTCATTGATGGATACCAGTGAAGAGTTTGAGTTTCCAGTGTGGATGCATGAATTCCAGAGTGGATCCTTGGATTCCAGCATAGATCATGGATTTCTAGTGCGGATTTTGGGATTCTAGTGTAGATGCTTGTATTCCAGTGAGAATTCTGGCATTCCAGTGGGAATTGTTAAATGGTAACTCAAGGATATACTGATGGAATCCTGTTGAAGTTATGTTGAAAGTCTGTGCAAATTTTGTAGAAAAAAAAATGCGAAAATAGTGAGCAAAAAGTTTTAAAATACATTGGGAATCTAACGAGAATGCTGAGATTCTTGTGATGGCCCTGTTGAAATCTTATCCTATAGTTATATGGCAAACAGTTAGTATTCCTGAGAGAATCACGTAGAAATACTTTGGGAATTTGAATTGGTCTTATTGGTAAGAATCTATTGTAAGAATTATTTTGGTATTGTGTAGAAATACTGCGGGAATTGTCAACATTATGAGAATTTAGTGTGTTTTTTCATGAGCATCCTGGAAAAAATCCAATGGGGATTTTGTGATATTCTTCGAGAATCCTGTTGGAATTCTTTGCGTAGCCTTCAAGATTTCTGTAGAAACAATATGTAATTGTTGGGAATCCTGCTAAATCCTTAGTGGTTTTTATTACGACAAAAAATATCATATTCGTGGAAATTTGTATAATTGTGTACCCCGTAACCATTTGATACAAACGAGCCTGGCGTAAAGTAAAGGAGGAGAATGCGACTACTGCGGCTATGTGTGTATGAATGTATGCATGTTTGTATGTACAAACGAGTATGTGTTGTGCATGTACGAGTATGTGATGTGTGTGTGTGTGTGTGTGTGTGTTTCGTACGCGTGTCACATTCAGCATCATTCTGTGGTGTAGTTTTCAAATAAGCCTCGTTTTGTTATTTTTACTTATGGTATCATGTTCTTACCGTTTACATTATGTTTGTCATAATATCTTGTCACTTTTCAATGCACCATACCACTTTCAAACATTTGCAAAAAAAATCAAGTATTTTTTTTTTTTTTCAATATTTTGCGTACATATGACCCACTGTGTACTGTGACAAAATGTGACCGTAGGTTTCCATTTTAATGACGGTTTAAGTATTCTCTTATCATGATGCGATACTCCAGAAAGAATCAGGTGATTACTACAAATGTGAAATAATTCGGGCGTTAATGGGTTAAATCTCTGTGCAACTTCGATTGTGCTGATCAATCAAGGATTGCAACTGCGAAGCGGTCATCCATATACTCATGCTAATGCTCTCAGCTAACGCTATTCCGTGAGACATTGTTGTGACTCTTCCCGACCAGTGGATTACAATAGTATTGTTACAAAATTTGTATCTTAGATAAAACGTACTTTCTAACAAAATAATTTTGGTTGGTTAGTAGTTAAAACAACAAAATAATAAAAAAAATCCTCTACATAAAACAAAATTTATGCACAATATATTATAATTTAAATATGTATAACTCAGTCTGTTTCAAATCAAACAAAAATACAGCTCATTGCATAGCTCATTGTGTTATAGCTGAATTATAACAAAATTTATTATTTTCATGAATTGAAACTGATCATGTTTAAGCAATTGCTTCCAAATTCTTCATTACAAATTGTTTTATAATTAGGTCATGAAATCAATCTTAAAATTTAATTTATAATTAAAAAAATAAAATTTGTTACTTGCAACAAATTGTGATATAGTTGTGGTATAATTTTGTTATAATCTACTGGTTGTGTTACTTCTGAATGAATTGTAAACAAAACACACGTTTGACCTTATTCGCAACTGATATCAGTATTGTAATGACCTTAATAAAACTCTTGTTCATTACGCAACTGTTTTTTTTATCGATGCTGAGTTTGAAAATTCAAGGACTTTTGCAATCTGTAATGTTGGGTTTAAACGTTATTGTGCAGAATTCTCTCACTTCTTTTGCGTTCCATCATTGATATTTTTTGCAAATATTTATGAATCTTCAAGCTAAACATGGCTTACATTCTAAGTTTCTCGCTATGGCAACTACAGGTACCACAGTAATAAAAAAGAAGCGGTCAGTCAACAGTACGCTTTGAATGATTATACATCCAGAGCAAGTAGAATTCATAAGGAACCATATATTTAAATATTGAATCAAGATGCTAGGAGCCTCCCTTAACCGAGTGGTTAGAGTCCACGGCTACAATGCAAAGCCATGCTGAAGGTGTCTGAGTTCGATTACTGGTCAGTCCAGGATGCTTTAGTAATGGAAATTTTCTTGACTTCCCTGGCATAGAGTACCATCGTACCTGCCACACGATATACAAATGCGAAATGGCAACTTTGGCAAAGAAAGCTCTCAGTTAATAACTGAAGAAGTGCTAATAAGAACACGAAGTTAAGAAGCAGGCTCTGTCACAGGTAGGACGTATTGCCACGAAGAAGGAGAAGTTTAATGCAATTCATAGGAATATATAATATTGTGGAAGTCCATCATGACTCTTATTTGTGTTCCAGTTATAATTTATGATTTGTTGTACATTTTTGTTTTAATTCAAACATATGATATCAAAAAATCATCTGGAGTTTCATTTAACTTCCTATTTAACGATATATATGCCTCGCTGACTCTTTGTTTATTTCAGAAACTTAACTTATTTTAGTGAGCCACCACTCGGTTTTTTGTACAGTTTAGCTCCCAGTACTCCAGAGGACACCAATCACCGAGAATGCGCAACATTAAAATTTCATCAAAAACTTTCAACGCGCTAGCTGCTGTTATATTTCACTTGATACCTACCTATCTGCAATTAAACTTTTCACCAGGCGTCGCCACACTTAATGTACAGCAGAAAAACTTGCCTTTGCATTTTCCTACTAAAGAAAACTTTCTTCTCCTTTCCGTTCCATTGCAGCCGAGGATGACTCCAATGGGGAAGCTTCGACGTGCGGCCGTATTCTCATCTTTCTCTCCTGGGTCCTGGTGGTGCTGACGATGCCCTTCAGCCTGCTGGTATGCTTCAAGGTAAGTTTGGCCTGGTTCGGTGGGACGGAGAACTTTAATTCGATTCTATTTCATTATACCGGCACAAGTGTTGCTCGTAAAAGTGTTACCATATTCTTGGGTAACATTGTTCCGTTTTTTTGGATTTTTATTTATTAACAACTCTTAGCCCAAACGCGTACAACTCATTTACTATTTGAGTTATTAAAAAAATACAAATATGTTGAAACCCGGAATACACCTAGATGTAGGCAATTAAAAAAGAGGAATAATTCATTCACTGAAAATATTCCACGGACAAATGCTGATTCAAACTTCATACTAAGGGGAACAATGTTAGCCCCTTTAAATATTACCTCGTTTAACGGTACGTGTTGATGGGCTCTTCGTGAGGGAGGAAATTGTTGTGCCGAATAGCGCCTAAATTCTATTGCTTCCCGTTGCGGTCTAGGAGAAGAGCCTTCTATCGCACCCTTTTACTGCCCATTTGCGAGCCTAATGAAGCGTGGAATTAAACAGACTAGCTGATAGCTACCACTTCCGGAGGCACCGATCAAGAGGCGTGGGGAGTCCAAATTTACATGAACAAAATATACTGCTCGATAAACTTGGGACTTTGGTAGTAAAAATTTACTTCGTGATTATAAAATTCGTTAAAAATTGTCTTGATAAGGAATAGAAGCCACTTTTAGTAAAACCATAGGCTTTGTTTAAGCAATAATATGAAAACTAAGCAAAGCAATTGATGGGCTAGATAATCAAGTTAATAAGATATCGAGTAACAGAACATAAAACCAGTGAAACTGCGATCGTAGGGACCATCGAGTTAGCCATAAAGACCAACTTTTACTATGGTTTTCTAACATTTTTTCAAGACACTACATGTTTATGCTTCCAGTGGGCTATTTACCCTTTGAAGGAAGCACCACAGTAGACAACGGACTAGCATGCAACGCCTAGTAGCACAGTCGGAAAACATTCCTCTCGAAAAGTTTTTTCGGCCTTAGGCGGGAATCGAGCCCACACTCCTTAGCACGATGAGGTGACACTAACCGCACGGTTACGAAGCCCACAACTCATTCACCTAGTCTTTTCTCTTAGAAACCTAATATTTCGAATAGAGATGTCCATTCTTTCGTATACAGTCACCCCACAGTTATGGATCAACTAAGGGTCATTTTTCAGAACAAAATACAGTCAAATCTCCATGAGTCGATATCTGAAGGGACCATCGACTCATGGAAATATCGAGTAGTGGAAACAAATGCCTTGGAAAGCTTCTTGAGGGGACCATCATAGTAACCATGAAATTTTGTTTTTAGTACGGTTCCATGAGTCGATATCGAGTCATGGAACATCGACTCATGGAGGTTTAACTGTATGATTAAACAACATGGTGGCGTTGTACAAACCAAAATTACCTTCCTGACACTGCAGAATATAGTCGTTTTTGAGAATACACGTCAAAATTTGCGGTTATTTACCAAAAATTGTAGATTTAAATTGAAATTCCAAACAATGTCCACCCCACAGATGTGGGCCAGTGGAAGAGGAGGATCCGTATTATGGATCAAATCGACTCATATTATGGATCAAAACACTATAACAGCAATATAACTGCGAGGAAAACGAATGGTGTGCATAGGTTTTGGCGTTTCTTTCGGAATCGTCTTATCTTTGATTCATAACTGTGGTATGGGTTTCAATGCCCCACAGTTATGAATCAAAGCTTCTGGGAATACAATTGACATTTTATTTCCTACAGACGGGTATAATATATTTAAGCATTTTTTTTTTCTGTTCGGATGCGCCACTGCGACCAGTATTTAGATCTATTGTGGCATTACCCATATCCTTAGTGTATAGTGCATGTCGCATTACTCCATTTCCATTGATAGGTAATGAAGCATCGATTTCTGTACAGTTCTTGTTTTGATTCCTCAGATATTGATACAAATCGACTATGATGAAAAGGTCCCGCTATTTACACCCTTCATAGAAATTTACATCTCAGCGAAGGCGCGCCCCTTAGCAAACATAATTGATTAAATTTCTGAGGAACCAAATCGGTACTACTGATATTTGATCATGCAACGGAACTCTAGTCACATCTTTGTTTCGCTTTTAGTTTAGTCCCAAAAAAATACTAGAAAAAAAAGGGCTTTATGCTAGCAGCAAAACCGAATCAAGCTAGAAAATTTGTTTAGTAATCAGAATTCACGTGAGTCCTTGAATAACCAGTACTTACAGTCCTTGTTGAGTTAATACTCATGATTGCTATCCTGGCTTCAAGTGTAGTCTCGGGACTGACCAACTCCGAGTCTTTAACCATCTGCTAGGTAAAATACATTAATTTTTAGAAACTGTTGCCAGTAACAAAAACTTTGTACCGCGAATCCTTGAATTACACTGCGGAACACGTTTTTGTCTCCAGCACCAAAATACCGCTATTCACTTATTTAAGGGTTGCTGAATTCATTGCCGTTTTCAGAAATATCATAGCACGTCTAGTTTTTGAGATATTGGCTGTTTAAAATGCGAAAAATGACTATTTCAGCCAACTTGCATGCAAGTTTGCCAGCTTGTAAGGTAATAAATTGGATCAATTTGCCACAGAATTCAAACTTTATGTGTATAACAATACTTATCATCAAAGTTTGTAATATTTTCGATGCGGAAAAGTTATTTTTTGATGGTTTAAAGAATTGTTGTGTTTTGCCATATAGAAGAAACGAAGAATTTTGTATGGAGACTGCAAGCATGTTAAAAAATCGGTTTAATCGAAATTTAGTCGCGCAATTTCAATCAAATTATGTCTGAAATGAAAGTTCAAGTTCTATTTTGCATGTTTGGTGGATTAGATTACAAAAAAGTATGATAAATTGTACCTTAAATTTCAGGTAAACATTAATGAACGTAGTGTTTTATACAACTTTGGCGACCTGTAGCTAAAAATTTTGACGTGCTGGAACATTTCAGAGAATGGCACCAGATTCAGCAACCCCAAATTTACTAGAGACACATAATTTGATCCTTGAGACACGCAAAAATGTCATTTTTGTTACGCTGTGTTACCAGAACATATTACCCTAGCCCGACAAACAAGATGAAACTAGGGTTCAAATTGGTAGATCTTACTCCGTAACGCACCACGAAAAGGTGATCTACCCACGTTACGGGTTAATATATATTTAAGCATATTTGAATTGATTACGATGCTGTACAGATTTATGGTTCACGTAGGTAAAATGTGTTCTGCGAAATTGCACCTGTATTTAATGAGATATTTCCGTTTTAATTCAACTCTGATCCATATCTGTGTGCTATTCATAACTGTGGGGTGACTGTAAGATTGACGGAAAACTGTTTTTTTTCTTTCGTTAAACCCCGGTTTTCAAAATTATGAATCATCTTTTTTTGGCAATGATGATCGCAGTCAGAAATTTTGTCAAATTGTAGGCAAATGATAATACATCATCTGTTAAATTATAAATATTGCCAAAGTTCAAATTTCAGTTAAAACTTGACAATAGAATCTTCAAATCAAATTAAGAGTCTCGAAAAAATAATAGGGACCAAAAAAGTTCACCACACGTTGTGCCGGACCATGAATTAGTATGCATATGAGCTGCTAAGTAATTTCACCCTACTCACTTGGGGCGGCAATCTCCAAGTGGCGCCAGAATACAACAGCAACGAAAAAGAAAGCTTCGTTCGCCAGCACAACACATTTGGCCTTCTATTTATGAGTTTGACTTGGCTCGAGGGTAGAATTTTATGTTTTAATTAAAACAGCAGCCACTTTAATGGCTACAGTATTGCAAGGCAGCTTTCAGTCTTCGAGTAACTCTCGCTACACCATGCAGAGAGCAAAAGTTTTGCCCGGCCATGAGAGTAAGTTTTTGATCGTCGTAAATTGATTGGAAGAATGGAAGTGGCATGAGAACGGCAGTATGTGCGATATAGTAGCAATATACCTAATGAAACGCAATGAAATCAATCGATATGTTTTTATAGCGTAGATGGGAGATGGCATGTTTACCATTTGGTGTCGTTCGAGTAACTATATACGAATCGGAGTCATCATATCAGCAGAATCGGAAATGATAAATAAGGCTTTATACTTCCTGGAACTAGAAATATTCATTAGGGTGTCCGAAAATTTCGTTGAGCCCGATTTTTGCGAACAATATGACCAATTGTTTTTCAGCATCTGCGTTGCAGAAAAAAACGTGGTACAAAAACCGGTCAGTATCCTGGAAATTTGATTCCTTAATTCCTGTACCGGCAGCTTTACTTTTTTAAACTCTAAAAAACTTAATTTCGTAATTTTCAGATTTCTCGAAGAATACTGAACAGATTCGTATAATTTTTTCAGGGTAGCTCCTTATTACCTGTCATTGTATAGTACACGTTTTATTTTTTTGATAAATTTACCAAAAACAAAATGGCCGCCAAAGACATTTTATATGAAGAATGTCGGTCCCCTAAGGAGAATTGGAATATTTTCAAAACTAGATCAGCAATGATTGATATTGACCAGGGCTGCCACATATACAGATATATCTGTATTACACAGATTTTTTTATTCTGACACAGATTCAATTTGTATGGAACACAGATTTTCTTTCAGCAATTTTTGTATGGACACAGATTTTTTGTATGGTACACAGATTTTCTTACCTGGAAGATACAGATTTTCTATCAAATCATCTGACAGCTCTGATATTGACATGGATCAGTGGCGCAACCAGGGGGGGGATTTGGGGGTCAAATCCGCCCCCCCAAGAGCCGGAAAAATATAAGGCCTACAAAGTTCAATTCAACTCTATCCTAAAACTACTTTTGCTTTTTGCTTTTCACATTTATTTTTTTCAAAGTATTATTTTTTATTCGTAGATTCCTGAAAAGCTTATTAACACAAGTTCTGAATTGCTACTATATATTATATAACGATATTTCCTTGTCAATTCTGAAGAAAAAAAACTGAAGGATTTATGTAAAAAATTGTAAACTGTTCAAACAAATTGGAACTTTTCGAAGAGCTTATCAATACCAAGTATCAACATTTTCAGTCAATTCAGAATTTATCATAATTTAGCCATGTTTTATGATTTTCTGAGCAAAGATTTCTTGATTTTTAAAGATAACGGGGGAAAACATAGAAAGCTATTAATGCATTAAGTTGCCAATTGATACATATCTGTCCCATTTGAAGATTTTGTAGGTGTTTATTATGAAGATCATTTTATTTTTAGGACAATGAATGAATATAGGGTGTTAAAACTTGTTGAAAAAATGTAACTGCTTGTCCCAATGTACGAATGGGCGCATAAATGACCAATTAAAGTAGTAAACCAATCAGATTCCAAAATAATCTTTAAACAAACTTTAATGGTCGTATGGGAAATTTTGAGGTGTTTACACATATTTGCTCTTGAATCAAAACAATGAAAGAAGAATATGTTTATGACTTTCGGACCCGCTTATCTGAAGTTTCAATTCCGTAACATGCACACTCCCAAAAAATCATGTGATTTTACGTCTTTTTGATTCACATGGAAGAGGCGAGCTAACTGACGAAATTCGTGTCCCTTCACATGTTAAATTATATGTTTTGTTCAATAAATCTTCAAGGACACGTTTTTATGTCGTTCCATCATTTACTTCATATGTTATTCAGTCGTAATGAGAATTGCGTCCACAGTAATATTCATTGTTTTTAAGTCTGTGGGACAATTGTGCTTATTCCAACGTCAAGTTTTGCTATGCTAATTCACTTCCGACCTACCGTAACAATAGTGGCAATGATTTCTATTGCAAATTTTCTGCCATTACAGATCACTATAATTGTTGAAACATTTGAAAACGAATTTTAGGAGTAATATATTTATGGTCGATTAATAGTGCATTCTTGTTTATTCCATTCAACTATGCATGTCTATAAAGTGAAATATACTTAAATTTTTCAATAATTTTTTTTTCAATTAAAAATACGTTCTTAAAAAGCATTACCTTCAAAATTGCAAAACCACCCCCCCCCCCCCAGAACCAAATCCTGGTTGCGCTACTGATCCAATGAATCATTTTTTGTTCGAATCCTTATTTTTTACCAAAAGTTTTTTTATTTACCCATACAGCATTTGTGGCTTTGAGTATTACCTGTTCTAAGTGTAAGTTCCAATTGAGAGTACTGCCTAGTATTACTCCTAGATATTTAATCTAGGAGTAATACTGGACAGTACTCTCAAATGGAACTTACACTTAGAACAGGTAATACTCAAAGCCACAAATGCTGTATGGGTAAATGGGCCCAGATAGCCGTAGCGGTAAACGCGCAGCTATTCAGCTAGACCAAGCTGAGGGTCGTGAGTTCGAATCCCACCGGTCGAGGATCTTTTCGGGTTGGAAATTTTCTCGACTTCCCAGGGCATAAAGTATCATCGTACCTGCCACACGATATACGCATGCAAAAATGGTCATTGGCATAGTAAGCTCTCAGTTAATAACTGTGGAAGTGCTCACAAGAACACTAAGCTGAGAAGCAGGCTCTGTCCCAGTGGGGACGTAACGCCAGAAAGAAGAAGAAGATATTTAATATTGGAAGAATATTGTAAAAAACATCAGTCAAATTTTTTGAGCAATCTTTCTTCTGCGAGTAAGCGGCACCAAAACTGTTTTTGATGGGTTAATGTTCAACCCTTAATTTTGACACCACTGCAGTAAGTACAGTTCATTGTTGATTGCATTCTGTCTGTGATTATATTATCAAACTTTCCACGAACTATTTTTACCACATCATCTGCAAACCAAATAACTTTGAAGCCTTTTTCAACTAGTTTCTTGAGAATATCACCAACAAAAAGCGACAACAACAAAGGGGACCTCCTTGAAAGCATCCCACACTGAACTTTTTCGCAAATCTTCACATCAATTTGTCCATCTAATCCAATTGCAGATTATATGTAATGTTTAGCTTTTCGGTAGTTGTTAAACTTCCACTCGGCTGGTTAGCCGTAAAACCACGATTCATAATTAAAAAAAAAAAAAAAACAACTATCCCATAGTGGTTTTTATTGTCATTGAAGGTTATCCTTATTCAGCAGTTACTTGTCCATTATTCAATATTTTCCTAATCCAAATTTTGAAAGAACGATCAATTTGCTTTTTCACCATGCAATTTGCAATAGATTTCTAGGACGCATTATCAAACGCACCTTCAACATCCAGAAATGCCATAAAAGACTTTCTTTCCTGTGAGGCGTGGATTCTTTTTTTGTAATCAGTTCATTAAGAGCTGTGACTGTGAATTTATTGGGTTAATAAGCAATTTGATATTTACTGAGAGGATTTGTTTGTGAGTTTGTATTTTGATTTTATGTATTCGTCTATTTCTTGTATGTATTGGTCTTTAGTTCTGATTTATTGGTCCAAACGATTTTGAATTTGTTTTGTCTTTTTCCCTGCTGGAACAAAGACGACCCAGACTTGAGTCCCTATTTTTGGTACATGGCCAAGACATAGGCTAGCTTTGAAGACAGTTGTGAGATAGTCAAGCAGTACTTGTCCACCCTTCGGTAGAAGTGCAGGGAAAATACCATTGCTTCGAAGAAACTTGAAAGGTTTGAAAGAAATTTTGCTACATCCGGATATTCTTCTTTGTTTTCACAATAGAATGTCCAGGTTTTTCTACGAGATTTTCTTATCTATTTGTTGTAAGTTTTAAGGGCTTTTTTTGTATTGGTCCCATTGCCCAGAAACTTTTGTGCGGTTGAAAAGCTACCGAGATTTTTTCTTTACGTTTTCTAAAGATTTATTTCACCAAGGAACATCTCTATTTGAGAATTCTTCCTTGATTGGACAAATAGTATCATACGCTCGAATAATTTGTCCTGTTATATTTTCTGCAATTTTGTTCAATGTCAGGGGCGACTGATCATCGTCTGAGTGCCAGAGAAGGACTCTAAGCTAAACTGCGCACTATGGCCTTCCGAACATTTAGGGGGAATGGTCCTCCGGAAATCTAAGGGGTTGGTGTCAGGCCCTGCAAGCCAACCGTAAAACCACATCAGCACAGGAACGCCAACGAGAGAATACGGACCGGAACAATCGGCAAAGACCACAGCTACGAAAAAGGACTAGCGATTGGAAACTCGGTACGTGGAACTGCAAATCTCTCAACTTCATTGGAAGTACTCGCATACTCTCCGATGTACTGAAGACCCGCGGTTTCGACATCGTAGCGCTTCAGGAGGTGTGCTGGACAGGATCATTGGTGCGAACGTTTAGAGGTAACCATACCATCTACCAGAGCTGCGGCAACACACGCGAGCTGGGAACAGCTTTCATAGTGATGGGTGATATGCAAAGGCACGTGATCGGGTGGTGGCCGATCAATGAACGAATGTGCAAGTTAAGAATCAAAGGCCGATTCTTTAACTTCAGCATAATCAACGTGCATAGCCCACACTCCGGAAGCACTGATGATTGTAAGGACGCATTTTACGCGCAGCTCGAAAGCGAGTACGACCGCTGCCCAAGCCACGACATCAAGATCATCATAGGAGATTTGAACGCTCAGGTTGGCCAGGAGGAGGAGTTCAGACCGACGATTGGAAAGTTCAGCGCCCACCGGCTGGCGAACGAGAACGGCCTAAGACTGATGCCGCCTCCAAGAATATGACACCTATTTCCAGCACAGCCTCTGTTCACCTGGAGATCACCGCAGCAGACAGAATCGCAAATCGACCACGTTTTGATCGATGGACGGCACTTCTCCGACATAACCGACGTCAGAACCTATCGTGGCGCTAACATTGACTCTGACCACTACCTGGTGATGGTGAAACTGCGCCCAAAACTATCCGTCATCAATAATGTACGGTACCGACGCCCGCCCCGGTACAATCTCGAGTGGCTGAAACAACCGGATGTCACTAATGCGTACGCGCAGCATCTTGAGGCAGCGTTGCCGGATGAGGGCAAGCTTGATAGGGCCCCTATTGAGGACTGCTGGAAGACAGTCAAAGCAGCCATTAACGACGCTGCCGAAAGCATTGTCGGATATGTGGAACGGAGCTCAAGGAACGATTGGTTCGACGAGGAGTGCCAGGAGGTTTTAGAGGAGAAGAATGCAGCGCGGGCTGCAATGCTGCAGCATGGTACGCGGCAAAACGTGGAACGATACAGACTGAAGCGGAAACAGCAAACCCGCCTATTCCGGGACAAAAAGCGCCGCCTGGAAGAGGTGGAATGCCAAGAGATGGAGTTGCTGTACCGTTCTCAAGAAACGCGGAAGTTCTATCAGAAACACATCCAACACATCCCGCAAAGGCTTCGTGCCGCGAGCTGAGATGTGCCGGGATAAGGATGGGAGCATCTTGACGGACGGACGCGAGGTGATCGAAAGGTGGAAGCAGCACTACGATGAACACCTGAATGGCGCAGAGAACACATGCACAGAAGGTCAGAACAACGAAGGCGATGGGTACGTTAGCACAGCGGACAGCGGAAACCAACCAGCTCCCACTATGGGGGAAGTTAAGGATGCCATTCAATAGCTCAAGAACAACAAGGCCGCTGACAAGGATGGTATCGGAACTGAACTCATCAAGATGGGTCCGGACTGGTTGGCTGCTTATCTGCATCTGGGAAACGGAACAACTACCGGAGGAGTGGAAGCAAGGCGTTATATGCCCTGTCTACAAAAAGGGCGACAAACTGGAGTGTGAAAATTATCGTGCAATCACCATCCTAAACGCCGCCTAGAAAGTGCTATCCCAGATTCTCTTCCGTCGTCTATCACCTATAGCAAACGAGTTCGTGGGAAGTTATCAAGCAGGTTTCATCGACGGCCGCTCGACAACGGACCAGATCTTTTCCGTGCGGCAAATTCTCCAGAAATGCCGTGAGTATCAGGTCACTACGCACCATTTGTTCATCGATTTCAAGGCGGCATACGATAGTATCGACCGCGTAGAGCTATGGAAAGTCATGGACGAGAACAGCTTTCCCGAGAAGCTCACAAGATTAATCAGAGCAACGATGGGCGGTGTGCAAAACTGCGTGAAGATCTCGGGCGAACACTCCAGTTCGTTCGAGTCTCGGCGGGGACTACGACAGGGCGATGGACTTTCGTGCCTGTTGTTCAATATTGCGCTTGAAGGTATTATGTGGAGAGCCGGACTTAACAGTCGAGGCACGATTTTCACGAGATCCGGACAATTTGTTTGCTTCGCGGACGACATGGATATTTTTGGGAGAAAATTTGAAACGGTGGCAGATTTGTTCACCCGCCTAAAACGCGAAGCAACAAGAGTCGGGCTAATGGTGAATGCGTCGAAAACAAAGTACATGCTGGTTGGCGGAACTGAGCGCGACAGGACCCGCCTAGGAAGCAGTGTTACGATAGACGGAGATACCTTTGAGGGGTGGACGAGTTCGTCTACCTCGGATCCTTGTTGACGGCTGACAACAATGTTAGTCGGGAAATACGAAAGCGCATCATCAGCGGAAGTCGTGCGTACTATGGGCTCCAGAAGAAACTGCGGTCAAGAAAGATTCACCCCCGCACCAAATGTACGCTCATAAGACCGGTAGTCCTCTATAAGCATGAGGCGTGGACTATGCTCGAGGTGGACTTGCAAGCTCTTGGGGTTTTCGAACGCCGAGTGTTAAGGACGATTTTCGGTGGCGTACAGGAGAACGGCGTGTGGCGGCGAAGGATGAACCACGAGCTCGTCCAACTCTACGGCGAACTCAGTATCGTGAAGGTAGCTAAAGCTGGAAGGACACGCTGGGCAGGGCATGTTGCAAGAATGCCGGACAACAACCCTGTAAAGATGGTGTTCGCTACAAATCCGGTCGGAACAAGAAGGCGTGGGGCGCAGCGAGCTACGTGGATTGACCAGGTGCAACAGGACCTCGAGAGCGTGGGTCACAGTCGAGGATAGAGAGAAGCGGCCATGAATCGCGTGAATTGGCGAATTATTGTTGACGAGACTTTATCAAGATAATTGATCTTCTTCTTCTTGGCATCAACGTCCTCACTGGGACAGAGCCGGCTACTCAGCATAGTGTTCTTATGGAGCACTTCCACAGTTATTAACTGAGAGCTTTCTTTGCCTGAGTTGCCATTTGCGCATTCGTATATCATGTGGCAAATACGATGATACTCTATGCCCAAGGAAGTCAAGGAAATTTTCCATTACGAAAAGATCCTGGACCAACCGGGACTCGAACCCAGACACCTTCAGCATGGCTTTGCTTTGTAGCCGCGGACTCTAACCACTCGGCTAAGGAAGGCCCCTCAAGATAATTGATGTAAAGTCAAATAACTAACTCATATTTTCTCAGTTCGTATTCTCAGGATCTCTGTACGACACTTTGATCGTTTTGCTGGCCCTGTACTGAAATACTATATGTTTGTGGTTAGCTAAAGATTCTTCATCTGAAACAAACCAGTTGTTTATATATGTAGAAATCATTCAAGGGCCCAATTGTTCTAAATGTAGACTAATTTTCTCCGTTACATAGATCGATGTTGTATTCAAAAAGGTCTTCGCCTCGTTTATTTATGTTGGTGCTTCCACAAACTGTGTGTGTGTGACCGACAATAAAATGTTTATTATTACTCATACAAAACCTTACGAAAGCTGCCAATTTAAGAGGAGGTACTGTGCCCACATCCCCAGGAAAATATGCAGAGGCTATACAAGCTTCAATTTTCCCCGGGTTGTGGGAAACTGCATTTGAACTGCAACAAAATCTTTGGTGGTAAACTGTGTCATAGGTAGGAATTTAAATCCCCCTACTATTAATAGTGCTGTGCACGGTCTTGAACTGTGTTTATCGACAATTATTTTACCTGTTGGCATAGGAATTCAAAAAACTTAGTTTTTTATGAGCCCGAGGTTCTTGTATAAGTGCTATCCGACTAGCTGAAACTATCAATATTATAACTTTATGTGTTGTTTAGTTACGATCGTTTTTTGTAACACTGGTAGTTATGAATTGTTAAATAACTAAAATTTTGCACTACAGCATATCAAAATTATAACATATTTTGTTACAAAAAACGCATCGGGTAAAAATCAATTTGGGTAAAAACTTTACATTTTTACTCATTTTATGGGTAAATGTTTTTAAGTGTGTAAGTATATATTTAGAAAATGACAGAAATGAAATAAAAAAGGTTTAATACTGCTTTTTAAAAACCTAGTGCAAAACGGGAACCGAACCGAGACACGTACCAAACTACCGGGATGGACCTAACGCCCCTACCATAGAGACTATTGATACACTTGAAGTGAAGGATGATACAAGCTCAACTGGTTCTACGTTTTCTCAGCCCATATAAACATGGACTTGATGTTTTTCAATTTGCTTCCACGTCTGAGTTTAAAAAACTTGACGTCACAGTAAGTGACGCAAATAAACGACGAACGTACTCGTAAAAGTTCTTCATTCAATAAAACACAATTATAGCATGTCCTGTTATCATAACAACCTATGATAATTTTGTTATAATGATTAATGTAGCTTAAATCATGTTTCAGTTATAACAAGATTGTAACAAGATTTGTTATGACTTTTTGTAACATGATACGTTATAAAATGGTTTGTAACATATTCTGATGTAATCATGTTATGAATCTTTGGAAAAATAATACGTCATATTTAAATTTCATCAACGGGAGATATTTATATCTTAATATGATATATTTGTGATATAATTTTGATATGATCTGCTAGTCGGGTACGCCTAATTTTTCTTTCATATACCTCTGACAGAGGATTCTAGTTGCACTCTTAGCATGATGAAGGTTTATTTGTATAAATTTAGTAGAGTGGTTTGCCCAAACTTGTAGTTAAGGAGAATATTGCACGCTCTAAAATATTGCATGGACGCCTCGTCAGCTATTGGGTAAGACCTGAGACGAGACTCACGAAGACGGTCTTCTTGTTCTGTGAGTGCTGACTTTTTTTCTTATTCCACTTTGTGTTTATACTAATTATGCGCATGCTGTTCAAAACCTCACATGAACCTCACAGCAAAAAATGATTGAGTTTGCATCACATTGAATCATTAATAGCCGTTTGAGTGAAATTCCACGGCAGCAAACGTAGCAGACATTAGAAATAATTAATCTTCTACTTAGATTTATCTGCAACTTTGGAAAAAACTGCTCCGCCAACTGAGGTTTTTAATAACAGTTTACTTTGAACACAATACTTTTCACTTTTTCAGCCATAAAAACGGTGGGCTGCATTTGACGTTTCGTAAGAGGGGAATCTGGGCTGCATATGACGTTGATATTTTTCCTCTTCGCGAGTCTCTCTCTGGGTAAGACCATTCTGAGGGAGGTTCAATTGCACCTGGCCTGGAGATTTTTTCCGAGAAGTTCGAGAATTAATTGCAAAACCCTTTAGTAAATCTCTTGAAAAAAAAAAACTTTTTAAAAATCTCCGGAAAAATGGATAGCGTTGTTTATATTAAAAAATAAAAAATAAATAAAAACATTTTCCCAATTGAAACTTCTTTATTTTTTTTTTAAATCTATTATTTTTTTTATTTTTTTTTATGAAACCGGAAGAAACATTTATTTTTTTTTTTTTGCTGTTTAGCAGTACTGGATAATTTATACTGTGAACTTCTCATGCAATCCACGAATAATTTCTGGGAGTAAATCTCAAAGATTTGTTTAAAGGCGAAGTTGGAAAATAAGCTTGGTAATTATTAAATTGGTAATGAACAACTGAATGACATTTTGAACCAAAACAAAAAATAAAATTTATTTGTGATAAGTACGTAGAGGACCTTCATCGAGAAACGAAATATTTTATACATATTCTTCGAGAAATTTCCTGGTAAGATCATATATAAGGCCAATAAACCTTTAGGAGAAAGTCTGTTGAATAATCTGCACTCATTTCGAGAATGATTTTCCATGGGAATCCAATCCCAGGAGGAACTCAGTGAAAACTGTTGAAGGAGTTCTTGGAAAATGCACTGGAAAAGTATGAAAATAATTCATAAAGAAATCCTCGATGCCTGAAAAATTCTTGGAAGAATTCAAAAAGATATTCCTCGTGTGTTTTCTGGATGAATTCTTGAAGTTTTTTTTATTTACAGGAGTAGACAAAGAATGGATATTTTACGTAGTGAAAATTAAAATTTACAAGTATATCACTGTTGTGGACCGATATGCGATACATTCACAAACAAATAAAATCAATACGCTAACTACGAAATTTGTGAAAACTGTGACCGTCATCACTTCGGTAGACCAGGAATTTGCTAGGACTCCTGCAGAAAAAAATCATATATATGCCAATAGCGATATATAGTGAAAAACTTCCTAAACGCTTTACTATTGCACTGTTCTAATCGAAAGAGAGTGGCAGAGGAGATAATCTGTCTTTGTTACATAAAACCTTTAGATAATTATTACGATATAAATTTGGAAAGATATGCCACAAAGCGGACGGGTTACAGTTTACTGTTTTTTTTACCAGTTAGGTTGTGGTTGTCATTGGGAGGCAGTGTTGCCACAAATATTTTTATGAAGTCTTGTTCTGGATGTAATAAGAGATTTGTTGGAGTATGCCAAACTATGTCCTGATCAAAAGTATTCAGATCAATCGTATCCGTTGCAGAAATTGATGAGTATCTAAAAGAGATTTTCGAACCAAGTAAAGGAGCATTAGGTCAGGCTTCGCGTAGCACCAAGTGCTCCGAAGAGCACCTCTTAATTCATTGATATAAGTAACAAAAGACGTACTTATGTTTTTTCAAAGATGTTTTTTTTTTCAGAGTTCCCCTTACACATTATGTTGTTTGTGATATCCTTTGCTCTGCCATTTAAAGGTCAAGTGCTCACGATTTCTGACAAAGTGCAACTTTGTGACACCCTAACATTCATTAACTTGAGTACGAAGCATCTATATTTCGCCTTTTCGTTTTATTTACAGGTCGTACAAGAGTATGAGCGTGCCGTAATTTTCCGTCTGGGTCGTTTGGTTCAAGGTGGTGCGAAAGGCCCAGGTATGAAATTCTTCTTCCATCAATTCTAGATCGTACCGCAATACTCAAACCTAATTTCGCCAAATTGTGTGTTTCCTATTCCTTTCCCTAGGAATTTTCTTCATCTTGCCATGCATCGATGCCTACGCACGTGTTGACTTGCGTACCCGCACTTATGACGTCCCACCGCAAGAGGTAAGTTCATGCACACAATCAACACGTCAAACGTAGATTGGCCTCATGATTGCCCCTCATTCTCATCCATCCCGCAGGTACTGACGAAGGACAGCGTGACGGTGTCGGTGGATGCCGTCGTGTACTATCGTGTCTCGAATGCCACCGTTTCGATTGCCAACGTGGAGAATGCCCACCACTCGACTCGGCTTCTGGCCCAAACAACGCTGCGCAACACGATGGGTACCCGACATCTGCACGAAATCCTCAGCGAACGGATGACAATCTCCGGAAGTATGCAACTCTCGCTGGACGAAGCCACCGAAGCCTGGGGCATCAAGGTGGAACGAGTTGAAATGTGAGTTGGGCAAACAAAATTGCGTTACAATTTGTTTACAATATCTGTTTTTAATTTCCTTATTAGTATCATTTCAAAAATAACATTTTTTTTCTTATTTCTTGATGTTTTATGTTACGCAACATTATCATCCTAATTTGATACAATTAAATTAAGCTCTTATTAGGGTAACGGTCGTATTTTGGACCCTCTAAGGAAGTGTTTTCAGTTTTTTGTCCCAATTAATTAATTGCACAGCGTAACCAAGTCAAAGAACCAAAATGTAGAGAAAAACTTCCATCTTGTAGAGGATATGCTCATACGGTCATGAAGGATCCAAAAAACGCCGTAAATAATTGAATTATGAAGCACTGTTTTTTATTATTTTGGACACACCAATACATTTTGGACCCTCAAAGTATATATTTTGGACCCCCGGCATTTTTTATCGTTTGGCGATAAAGTCCATAACACTGGTTGTATAATATGCTTGCCAATAGTCTAATCAATCGATTGACAATGGAAAACCGAAGAATTTCTACGCTTTTAGTCCAGAATTTTGAAAAAAGTTATTGTTTACATTTGAAAAATTTCTGACGGCTTCAATTTCTGCGTGTAACGTGTTGTAACGATTGCATGGATGAACCGATTAAATTAATTGAATTTCATATAATTTAAACACATTTCCTTTGTACAAACGGTTGATGCAAGTGCGGAATAGTCCTATCTTTCCAAATAGCATGCGAATTGAGTTGGTCTTTCGATTTAAACTGGGAAATTTGCAGGAAAATGGCCCAGGGGGTCCAAAATATATAGGGGTCCAAAATATATTGGTTACCCTAATAGTTTGTTAAAAAAAATATTACGTTTAATTTGCCGTAGCAGTGTTTACATGTGAATTATTCAATAACCCGCTTTTAAGAGAATATAAAATATGTTTCTATCAGCCTTATTGTGAAATATCCTGAATAGCTTAGTTTGTGTGAGTCAGCTTCCGCAAGTCAGTTTGAAGTACCGTAAAACGGGGTAACTTTGATAGTTTTTTCGAAGAAAACTTGAATATCTATGCATGCTGATTCAAAGAATTATAATTTATATTTTTAAAACAAGTACTGGCATCCTGACTATCGATTGCAGTTGATAGATTGCCAAAAGATTTATTTTGATTGGATGTATAATTTTTCATATAATCGAAAGTCGGTTTTCTGTTTTGGGGTAACTTTGATAATGGAGTATGAATCGAACAAAATTGAATAAATTACGAACATTTGTAGGGCATTGCATACCCCTAGGCGTTTAACGTTATATGGAAATTTCTGACTTAGATTACAAAAATGGTTCCAGTTTGTGAAAAAGCTTTTTGCTAAGAGATTTGCGACCATATTCAAGTTCTATGATAACTAGGCTCTCGAAGATAAATGACCAACTATTCAAAACTACATAAAATTCGAAAATGCTAAAATCGTATCATTTTTTATTATTTTTATATGGAGCCTCAAATGTTCTCGATTCAAATGAAAACAGCTCTTACATGAAGTGTCATAATAATACTCTTCAGTTTTGCATTCGTTTTGCTTAACCGATTAACAGGAATTATGCTATTTCGTTTAGTATGCGGTGGGTAACGCACTATCAAAGTTATCCGCATTATCAAAGATACCCCGTTTTACGGTAGTTGAACTTACTCTCCAGTACATTGATACGGCAAATCTTCTTTCTTCTTCTGTTCGTATTAAAATGTTTGGTGGCAAAGGAAATTAGGCAGCTATAAAAGTGTATTTACCAAGATGTTTTTCAACAAAATAATACAAAAATTCAAATTTAATAACTTCTCTTTCAACCATCATTACAGCAAGGACGTCCGTCTACCCGTCCAACTGCAACGTGCCATGGCCGCCGAAGCTGAAGCCGCGCGTGAAGCCCGCGCCAAGGTGATTGCCGCCGAGGGTGAACAGAAGGCATCCCGGGCCCTGCGCGAAGCCTCCGAAGTGATTGGCGACTCACCGGCCGCCCTGCAGCTGCGCTACCTCCAGACGCTGAACACCATTTCGGCGGAGAAGAACTCCACCATTGTGTTCCCGTTGCCAATCGACATTCTGACCTATTTCATGAAGTCCAAGGAGAGCTACGAAGCCAGTCATTCGCACTCGTAAGGTGGGCCGTTTGTTGACAATGGGGCAGAACAATAGCCACGCTGCTGGTAGAGAACAAACAAGAGCGGAAGTATTTTCTTCACATGTACGGTATGTTTTTTGATCGATTCGTTCATTTTACAATGGGACTTTTTCTATTGAAACGAGTACTGTAGCTAAGGAACTAGCCGTTTTATAAATATTTGTGTGTAGTGTTATGGCAATAGCTATCGCCCTCTCTCTGACTATCTCTTTTCGGCAAAAAATAGGACGAAATAGAGCAACATCATCAAACCTTTAGCATTCCACAAATCTGAGAATGGGATAGACATTGCCAAGAAATGTCGGTGGAACAGCACCATGGAAGAATTCAGATGTACTTCGAACAAAATTTACTTGTCTCACTTTGTTGATTCTTCTCAATTGTTTCAAAATAATCCGTTTTGTTTCTGTTCGACCTAATATTTCGTCTGAATTGGAAGATACAATTTTAAAAAAAGGTATATCTGTTATTCCAAGACAAATGATGTATAGTTAAATGATTTCATAAAAAGAACACCATTGTTAACTCTGTGTTAGAAACCTTGACAGAAGAAAAATATTTTTTTTAGTTAATGTGGGCGATGACGATGGTTCTTACGCGTTTTTCCAAAGTTCTTACACGTTTTATCTAAGTTTTTTTCCTATTTTTTTTTTTCAAGCATGATTAAGAATAAAGTGGTAAGCAGCATGTTCGATTTTCGTTCATCGATAATTTTAAAATGAATAAAGCAAACAAAATGCACGTTTGTTAGTATGTTTTCACCTCATTACACAAGAATGCATCGCTCGCAATCGTTTTGAAATGAAAACATTACACAAACTTACAAGCGAGAATCGATGAATAGAAATCGGTCGTATTTCGTACATCATAATCAAAACATACACTTGATTTTGTTCTGATCTCTTATACTGTTAGAAGAACTAAAGTGCTCTCCTGAATTTACGCTATTCACAACGCCAGCAAATTTAACTCACGTGAGGCCCTGTGTAAGTGGTGTAAAATGCCATTCTAATGGTTTTGGTCCTTTTTTCATAATATGATCACATTTTTAACCCTCTAATACCCAACCCCGCCTTTAGACGGGGTACACTTTGGAATTTTGTGTATTTTTTCGTAGCTCGAAAATATAAATGATTTTATTTTTGGCTTAAACCTTGACTCAAAACACGCATATAAGAAAAGTTTTTTATGATTTTTGAAACTTTTTTGTATTATTGAAAATTGATTGAAAAATTGCTTTCTTATATAACCTACAAATGTTTGAGATTCATTTAACGTGTATTATAAAAAATCGTACCTTTTGTATTTTTCTACGATCAACCTATCACAGAAGAAGAGCCTGAAGGTATTGAAATGATTTAAAATCTGTTTTTCCGTTAGTTACACGGAAAATAAAAAATGTTCCAGAAAAAAAATAAAAAATTCATATTTTCAAAAGTATAGTAAAAACTCAAATTTTTATTATTGTCAAAAATCAGTAACCAGAAGACGCTTCAAGAAAAAATTGAAAAGGATAGGGATGTTCAAAAATAAAAATATTAAAACTCAAAAACCAAAATTCATAAATTTGCCAAGAAAAATAAATCATTGCCCAAACCGTGTTTAGAATGATTTTAGATAACGAAAAATAATATTTAGATCAAAAACAAAAATTTGGGTATTAGAGGGTTAAGGCCATTTAAAGTACTAACAGTAGCATTTTGGTACTTACCGTCGAAGACCTTCTTCAGTAATTTCAATCTAAGCAGTATGAGCTTGAGGCAATTGAAGTCTTGCCTCATTGTAAAAGATCTAAATGTTCAGGTTCGCCAAAAGGAGAAGTTAAGACCGATTATTCAAAGGCCAAGCGTGCACCAACTGACCAACGAGAATGATGAGGTAAATCAGCACAATTTCTTCAGGTATCTATCAATGTATTTTACAAAACAATGCTCCAAGGAATCCAACAGAAATTCTCCAAAAATATCTCTAGATTCCAGTTGAAGTTGTTCAAACAAAATTTGTAGCCTTTACTAAAAGTATGTAATCAAATGGATCGCTTCAAAAAACATGGCATTACTTCCTTATAAGTTCTACGAGGATATTTGGGGATCATTGCTCCATAAACATTTTCAAAAAAAAAAAAAAAAAAACATATGAGTGGTTCCACTGATGACACATCCGCAGATGACATTTTAATGAAAAAGATACTCATGATTTTCATCAAGAACTGCTTTACGGATCTCTTTCCTGAGAAATTTCTTTGAAGATCGTAACTGTACTGCTTAAAAGTATTAATCACATGTTTAAGATTTTTTTTTTCACACACATGGCCCTCTGTTAAAACAAATTGTCAACTTCTATTCATTTCTCTCGTCGCTTTCGTTACTCCCTTTCACTCTGAGTATAGGTATTGTATTCACCGAAAAAAACCAATGAATTTTCATAGTAATGTTTAAGAATTGTACAAGGATTCTTCCAAAACTTACTCCTGGCAAACCTTCTGAATTCAAGAAATTTATAAGTTCTTCGACTTCACTGAAATGCCTTTCAAGATGCATCTAAGAATATAAAAGGATTTCTTATGAAACATCTCCAAAACACTCACAGTTATTTACTGAGGAGCTTATCTTGGAATTCCTACACTCTTAAATTTTGTCATACAGATAATATGTTAAAATCACACAGTTTTGTGTAAGAGTTAAACACAATTTTATCGTCATCTCTCTCTCTCTCTCGTCCACTGTTTTAATTTACCTAACTCATTTGTGTTTATTGGTGTAACGACGTGAAACTTCTGGTCAACTAGTACACATTAATGAGTGACAAAACTGTGTGTGAAAGATAGTTGAAAAAAACAGTGTTTGACGGGTTAAAATTTTGAGCTCGTATAAGCATAAGTTAAATAATTTCTCCCGATATTTCCCAACAGTTTCTCTGAAAACTTCTACAAAGGTGTCAGAAAGAAGTAATTATCGATTATTATTTTTTTCAAAACTCCTATTAGGATTTGTGCAGGAAGAAATAAGTTCATTACATTTAGGTTAAGTTTTGTTTCCTGAGAACGTCCAAATATCACAACTGGAGAAAAGTATAGCTCTTTTAAAATTCCTGGGTTATTTTGCGGGCAACTCTTGAAAGTTATTAAAATATCTGTAAAAAAAAATGAGGAACATTTAATATTAGTCATAAAGAGAACTTAAAAAAAACAAATAATTGTCTAGGATAAATTTCTAGCAAAATCCCGTTCAATTACATTAGGTCTGAAATAATTCCTGGATAGATGTGAGGAGGAATGTTTGAATAAATATACACGAGAAGAATTTCATTTTTCTGATGTATTCTGCTGAGTATCTGAACAAAAAACTATTTAGGGCAAATTTCTAGAAGAAGCCTTGGAATAAATTAAGGTATAATCAAAGAACGAAAATGTGACAATTTTTCTGATATTCTTGCTTTGACAAACCTCCCTCGCCCTCCTCCTGGAGAATCTTGAAAAAAAAAAAATGGAAATATGGAGGAACATAAAGAGGAAATCCTGATGGAATTTTTGAGAAATCTGTGCAGGTATTTCTGAATTGCTCAAGTGGTGTACAGAGTGCAGCGACATTATCCTTTGCCTCAGACTCTCATCCCCCCAGAACCACTTTACGGTATTTTTTCGGGGAGGGACCAGTGCATATTGCACAACACATGTAGCAGAAGTGACCTAGGCAAACTGCTGCTCCTAGTCGACTTAAACAATGTTTGGCTAATTCTCTGCAGCCAACCTTTTGATGGCGCGCCATATATGCTGCAATTCTAACGTAATGTGAGTGGCATCCGTAGTTACTGCATTCCAGCACTCGGCATCCGCACATGTTCTCTAGATTTTAATGTCCAAGGTCGTGTCCCCTCCGCATGTAGCGAGCATGCGATCTCTCAAAACAATGGAACGTGGGCAATCGAACACGACATGCTCCGCTGTTTCCTCCACACCAGCACAATAAAGGCACGCTGGAGATTCTGAGTGCCCGAACCTATGAAGGTACTGTCTATAGCAACCATGTCCTGAAACAGACTACGTCAGGTGGAAGTTCACACCAAGGTTTTTTATATACCAATCTGACACATTTGGTATCAGTCGTTGAGTCCATGTACCTTAAGTGGTGTTATCCCATTCCTGCTGCCAACCTCTGAGCGTTGCATCTTTACACGCGTTGCGGACTTCTCTGGTACCTCTTTGGTTGAAGCATTGAACATATTCCTTGATGATGAGCCCGATGGGCGTGTTCTTGGCTATGATGCACACTGTCTCTCGGTATGCGCTTGCTATTCTTAAGCACATGATCCTGTACGTGCTTTCCAACCGCGTTGGGTTTCTGCCCGTTATAAGCGCTTCTGACCATATTGGTCCTTAGTATGGATAACGCTATGCTTGTCAGGAGCTAAGGGATCGCTTGTACTCTATGGTGTAATCACCTACCGAGATAGGCGCCCGTTGCTCGGAACTGCGGTTGTAGACTACTACCACCTCTGTTTTGTGACAGGCCAGTGCTCAGTACGCCATCGTAAATCGCATTCTATAACAACGGGCCCAGGATTGAACTTTGAGATACTCCCGCGGTAATTCGAAAGCTTTTCTGTCCCTCTTTTGTGTCATACAGTAGAATCCTACCATCAAAATAGCTTTCTAGAAGCTTACATAACTGCACCATGAGGCGGTGCTATAGCTTCCCAGCTTGCGCTGTTGAATATATTCTTCACATCCAGAGTGACAACCGCGCAGAATAAGAAGAAAAAAATAAACTCAAAAGTTTCAACACTGATCCTCAAGCGATTCGAGTAAAAATATGAGAGGATTTTTTCAGGTACTCTCTCTCTCTCTTTAGTTGCAATGAGCACACTTTTTTGATGGAATTTTCCTCTTTTGTGTTTTGTGCTGCATCTTCCTCGCTCATTTTTCGTTGCCTCTCTGCTTAGCATTTTTTCGCTCCCTCGCAAAGAGGCAAAGGCAGCACGCTGCTCTAGAGTATGTCACCGAACTCTGATGATGTTGAGGAGAATTATCAAGCCTGACCGTACGATTCCATACACCGTGCTGTGCGGAAGTGAGATAATTTGCAAACGAATTTTCACACATATTCATATGCGACTTCAGGTTATCTGGGTAATTTCTTTGGGAGCTCCTGTCAACATCAATGCTTAGAAGCGTTTTCAGTAAAAATATTAAATGAATCTGTAAAAAAATCTAGAATGATTCGATGATCCCAGCACACATTTTGAGCAACACATTTTTGGCTATAGCAGCCGTTCTAAATTATATAACGCGTATATCATACTCTATCCCCAGAGAAATCTCCATTGCAAACAGATTCAGGACCGAATACCCAACTAGAGACAGCTCGGCAATTCCAACATACATAATGTATGCACATGTCTTTTATTCTATGCTGCATAGTAATGGCCAAAAAATTTGATCACAATCTGAAATTCGCCCACATGAGGCTTATACTAGAAAAACTCTCAGCTTGTAAATTGGAATTAATAATTAAACTTCAATCTTCACATTTTCCATGTAGCATTTTTTTTTATTCTTTATACCTGTACTGAATGTTGCGATAACGAGCATCTCCACCCAATCCACTGCTTTATCATCATCATCATCATAGAATGAACGCTTACTTTATTTTTTGTCGTCATCGTCCTTCCACGGTCACAAAGTTTTTCCGTTTTATTTCGTTTTATGAATTTCCGCGAGTTTCCTGTCCGACGGGGATAGGAGCCTTAATTAATATTCCTTTGGCGCGTTGTTACAGATGTCCACGCCAGGATAATACTTTGTGCTTCGGTGAAAGGTATACTTTAATTGTAATTTAGTTACCGGAGTCCATTTATTGTCGTTTTGGGTTTGAAATTGAATGACGAACATTCGTTCCCCGAATGCTTGAGTTACTTTTAAAAGAAGTATAAAATTAATGAATGTTTTTCTGCTTGCGTAAACGCACTTCGTTAAACGAAATAAAGTTAAATACAACACGAAGCGCACGTTTTACGAATTGTGTTTGATTCTAGCTTTTAAGTTCCACCTTATTACCACAGTATTGGTCATTATTCAGAGTGGAGAACCCGACTTTCTAGCTTGAATGGACAAATTAATTAGTCTAATATCGAAAAAGGGAAAACTTTAGTCGAATTCATTAGCTAGAGCAACTAAATAAAGCGTAACGAAGTGCAACAAGAGACGATATTGACAATTACTCATTGATTCGAACAAACAGAAAAACAGATTGATTGTAACAGAAGCTGCAAATGATGACCAATAAATCAAAAAACTCGTTAATGGTGATATAAGCTTTAAAGGTAAATGAAAATCACATTGAAATCTACTTGTAGAGCAAAACCAGCACATCAAAGTCACATCAAGTAATCACTATTTAGATCAGTCACATCAGATGTAGAAACTAAGGCAGAACAAAAAGTATTGAACCATTAAGTAAAGGAACATTCCTTATTTGCGTTAAGTGAAAATCGATGTCAGTGTTGTCATGTATTGCCGTATTATATCGAAAAAGTAAAAATTAAATCAGCAAAAAGCATACCAAAGAAACTAAATTGCAGTGATGGTGAAACTAAAAAGTACTGTAAATCTAGGTTTATCATTATGTTGCTATGATAATAACACTAAATTCAAAAGGAAAGGGGATTTATGCATATTTAGCAGCGTCAACCGATCTCAAAAATGCATTTTTATCAGTCGCAAAATCTATCAATGTATTTGTAAAATTTTATCAACTCAAAGACACAGGCTAAATATAGTAGTGACATTATCAGAAAAAAAATCAACAAGAAATAAAATCATATTTTCAAAGTTTTTCATCTTGAGCGGAATAAACGTGTATTTCTTATATAAGATAGTTGCAACCGTGTAACCAATTGTACTCATTCTTCGCAAGATCAATATTAAAAGTTAAGACAAACTACGGAAACACATTATTCAGGATATGTTCAGCTGCCGAAGCGTTTCTCAATCCGGTTTAGCCGGACAGTTTTATACGATTTTGATCACCGAATAAACCCCCACACTAAAGAACGCTAGGTATCATGCGGAATTTACGAATGAATTGTTACGTAATGATCCGGTAGGTGAGCAGGAAACTGAATCAACAATACGAACGAATTTTAAATGCAACCATTAAACAACCAATGCTCTTATTTATCTTTCTCTAAGCATGTTATGTTGTTGAAGAGATACAGAAAAAAAAACCAAAACATTGAAAATAAACTTTAACAGAAATCAAAAGTTTGAACTATATATGATTGTTGTCAGATTTTCTATTACTCAGAAAAAAATATTCAAAGTGAAAGACACCGGAGAAAAAAAAATCGTTGATATCACGCGTGTATTCTTTCTTTGTTGAAGAAAGACCATAGTTATGGAATCGATTAGTGTTATATAGAAACAACCAACAAAAAAACATGTGACGAATCAAAATAAAAGGAAAAACTACCATTTTTCATTTGTTCGGCGTTTTGAATGTTATCCGAAATGGTCTTTTGTTGATCTCCAGCATCTAATTCAAGCGTGTGCTACTGCTAGAATTACGGCCAAAATAACATGATCGATTTCTCTTCATAGATCTCCAGTGGATACAGGTTTTCACTTCAAGGTGCTCGGTAGTGATTCAATCTTGCATCATGAGGTTAAAATTGCAACTTGTCATCTTTATTCACTGAAGAGTAAATCGATGAAGAGAAATCTATCGTGTTACATTCGCCCTAATTATAGCACACGTTTGAATTCACCGACTGTCCGTTTACTTGTAAGTCAATCTATATGTGTCATTTTATAGATCAATGGAAAACTGACTTATACGCAGGCTATCAACAAGGATGCATACACCCTCTTCTATGGTGACAGGGCCCTTTATACTCTATACTCAAGGATTGGCTTGTCAGATAGATCGGGCCCGGGACATCCTATCTACTGCGAATCACTGCAGTGGATATAGGGCATGTCCATAGTCTGCTTATATGGCTCTGAAAGGTTAGTCCAGTAAAAACTAAATGTATCGACGTATAAATACGGTTTAGAGATTGGAGAAAATGGATAACAATGCTTGTATTTTTGTGTTTATTTCGCAAAAAATCGTATAAAAACGATGATTGCTGTTTTTGTTGAAATTTTGTGCGATTTCCAAGGACAATAAATAACCAAATTTCTGAATCTATCGCCACGAGCCAACTTTTGCCTAGTCATAGTTTGTATAGCATGTAAAGCATGCATCAAAAACTCGAAATTTCTGTCGTACAATTGTTATAGTGTTCTATAATAACACTTATGGGACGATTCAAATATAACGTCCATCGTTTTTCGGAATTCTAGACACCCCCCCCCCTCCCTCTGTTACGCTTTTATCAATACCTTATACATGCACTGTCACTCTTCGGCAGACCCCCTTCCTCCCTGAAATAATGGACGTAATTTTAGGATTACAAGATTTTTTCTTCACCGCTCTGGCCTTAAACCTAATTCAACCATATGGATAAACGAGGATTACGGTTTAAGCGAAGCTGAAGAAATCGACCCTAAATAATTAAATGCAATCAGAAAAATTAAATTAGATGACTTTGTTTACTATTTGATAGAAAACATGTTTGTAGAGTGCCCAAGAGAAGTGTTATTTTTTTTTCTTGTGGACCGCACCCTACTCTTTCTCCGTTTGCGAACGATTTGCTGGCAGTGCTTCGGAAAACCCAAGCGAAAATGTTCATTTTTCCCCGTGTCGTCGGTGCGGTTCCCTCTTTTCTCCGTTTGCGTGCGATTTGCTGGGCAGTGGAATAGTGTTTGGAGCGAGTGAAGGAATTAAGGTCAATCGTGTCTTGTTAACGCTGTGCGAGTGTAGAAAGTTGTTCGTGTTCAGTCGCGGATAGATTACCAACTGGTGAGCTCG
Source organism: Aedes aegypti (assembly GCF_002204515.2). Taxonomy (NCBI): domain Eukaryota; kingdom Metazoa; phylum Arthropoda; class Insecta; order Diptera; family Culicidae; genus Aedes; species Aedes aegypti. Next base: position 150,521,331 of record NC_035108.1, read on the forward strand.
TTTCATGCTTGTTTTTACACGTTTATATCGAGGTAATGTTACGGTTTTGTATTTTTCAAGCAAACTATGGATGGTTCCTCACTACAAGTGTCGATATAAGCCCTATTTCTGTTTTAAATAATTTTTATTTACATATGCCATTCATTTTTCGATATTATATAAAAAAAAAGTCATGGAATAACTAAAGTTTATGCATTCATATTTTTTTCAATTTTTCTTTCATTTATTATGAGATTATTTCGGAAATTCTTTTATTATTATACATTCAATCACTTTAGGATTCATCATAAAAAAATCCACAACTCTCTAGAATTCTCACTGAGATTCTTCCAGAAACCCCTCATCAATTCATCCGAAAATTTCTCTGGAATTATCCCAGAAATCTCTAAAGCTCTTCCGGCAATCCTCATGGAATCCTTTTGAAATTTATAAGGAAATCCCTCTGTAGTTCTTTCATTAACCTATCTCGAGCTGTTCCATCCAAAAATTCTTTTTAGATTCATCCGGAAATACCTCTGGAATTTCTCTTGCAATTTCTTAATGATGCTACAGAAAATCTTCCAAGAATCCCCTTCTGGGATTCTTCCAGAAATCTCTCGGAAATTCCTTTTAGCTTTTTTCGAAAATCCTTCTGTAACAATTATAGTAGTTTCTCCGATCGCTCTATAATTCTTAGCAATATCTTCCTTTTTTTGGATTATTTCAGAAATTTCTCTTGGATTTTTATGGAAATCCTTCGGATTTTATTCCGTTTCTCTGGAACTCTGCCGAAAATAATCTGCGCCACCTGAGTAAAATCCATCACTCTGTAGCCTGTAGAGTAGAGAATTGAACCCGCCTTGGTCAAAACAGACTTTTGTGCGCCTTCTTTATTTCGCTCTCACGCTTCACAACTCAACAACTCAGCACGATCCACCTCGGGATGGTTTGGAGAGCTGTCTGGTTGTTGCAGATGAACAACTTATCGTGAAGCGCGACATAGCATCTCAATTCACCACTGAAACAGCCAGTTGAGATTAACAACAGCCCTATTGTCTTTCGCCAGGGATGCCAGTTTGGAAGACATGTCTTCCATTGGAAGACATTTGAGTTGTGTGGAAGACTTTTGAAGACGAAAGATTTTTGGAAGACATTTGGAAGATAATTTTACATTTCCCAGATTAAAAAATAAAACAATTTAGTTGTAAACAACATAAACCTTTTCAGAAGATTCCTGGTAATCCTTTACCTTATTCTTTAAATAAACTCCAATGATCCCTTTTGATATTCATCTAAAAATTATTTCATGGCTCTCTTCCGTGAATTCTCACTGGGATGAAAGGAGAAATTCTTCTAGTAATGCTTGCAAGGATTATTCCATGGATTTCTTGAAGCAATCATCTAGAGATTCTTATTTTTTTATTACTATTCGTATGGGAAACATACAAACATGACATTTTCTTGAGCTTGAGCTTGAGCTTGAGCTTGATTGGCCGACCGTGGATGCACTCCAGTATCGCCAGATCAGCTGCACTTACACAAGGAACCAACCGAATGACTGCTTGGGACTAACAGGCATCCTCAGTGTATAAGTGCTGATGATCTTCTATTTTTAGGCAACAATGGCACCTGCCACGTCAGAATGCAGACCAATGAGGGGAAGGGGGAGGAATTGATGATGCATTGAACTGGCTCCCACGTAGACCGTATATTCCACTGCATCCACGCCAGTTCATGCGGGAGTGTATGGATGGGGGGAAAGGCATGGCAGAGAGGTTTGCTTTTGTGGTTAGCAGACTGCCTATGTATCAGGCGTGCGCGTGGAAGTAGGAAGCGTTAGGGAAACGGTTTCTTGTCCGTCTCTGGTTCTAGCGTTTGCTATGAACGAATAGTTTGAGTGTGATATATTTAGAATGGAAGATAGAAGCAAGTGAGAGATATACAACTACAAAGTACGAGGAAAGGGACGGGCCTGGGATTGAACCCAAGACCTTCTGCATATGAAGCAGAAGCGGTAGCTATCAGACCACCAACCCCGTCTTATACAAACATGACATTTTCGAATTAATAATTGGATTTGTACACATTTTTTTTCTTGGGATTGTAGGAGGTTGATTCTCCGAAGAATATCTTGAAAACCATGGGATCCATGGGATTTCTATGGATTTTATTTTACATTGAATCCTCCTGAAACTCTTCAAGAATTCCTTAAAATACCTAGGAATCTTCAAAAAATCTTCTGACAATACTTCAAAGGATAGCTGCAGGAATACACTCGAAAGGAATTTTATGGAATTCTTTCTGATTCATCCAAGAATACTTTGAAAGTATTTCCAGAAAAATCCTTTGAATATTTTGGACATTTTGGAAGGAATCTGAATAAAGCAATACTTGTGCAGAAATAGTTCTGCAAATTCTTAAAATAATCGCTGGCGGAATGTTGAGAGACGTTTTAGGAAGGACTTGTTAACTATTCCTTATAAGAATTCATAGAAAATTCTTCAAAAAAAAAAGACATAACATTATCCCTGAAAAAAATCCTCGAGATTTCAGAAAAATGTCCAAAGGAATCTATAGATAGTCTTGGGAGAAATTCTTGCGGAAAACCTTAGAGTAAATATTGGTATTACTAAAACATTGATATCAAAATAATTTATTAAGTTCAAATTTATGTCCATCAAACTTGACGGTTATTTAAATACACATTGGGTCATAAGCTGAAGAAAAAACCCCTACTTTTTCGGTCATAAAAGATTTTCTTCAGCATTGATATGAAATAATTGTGTAACGAGAAACTTCCTTTTAAATTCTTGCAGTTTATTGAAACTTTACTGTCCCTACTCGCAAAACAGTCACATATCATATGGGATTTCCTATATAAATAGGATTGTTATGCGAGTATGGGCAGTATGGATCTATACCAAAAACCTCCTTTGGAGTAATTCACTCGTTTCATCGAGAATCTTCAGTATCTGACCAGCAAAACAACTGAAAGACTTATTGGAAAACTACTCGTATTCTTTTGGGTATATTTTCCAAGACTCCGCTTGCGAATCTCAACGATATACCTTACAAATTGTTACCAACAGTTGATAATGAAATTATCACCTAAAAAACTCATTTTTCTCCAAGGTTTTTGATTAGAGTTTTACAATAATTTGTCTTGTGAACTTTTCTCTTGTATATCCCTCAGTGATTTCTCAAGATTTTTATAGTATTACTCATATTAAAACTACTACGCATCTGTCACGAATTCAACCAAGAATTCTTAATGAAAAATAAGATGGAATTGTTTTAAAACTCCTTCTGATAATATGCCCATAATACTATATAGGGATTTCTACAGACATCCTTCTAAGATTTTTGTTTTATTCTTTCATGCTTTGTTTATGTACTTTTTGAAGAACATACGCTATTTTTTCATTGATATCTAGAGAAATATTTCTACGATTTAAAAAAATTTCCTCCAAGACTTTTTCCAACAATCTTTGAAGCATTATTTTGTTTTAATCATTAGCTCTTAGAAATGATTTATCTAAGGCAGAAAACCACTTTAATAAAGTTTAATATGATTTTCACGGTGTTCATTCGAATACAAATCGCGAATTTTCCAATCCGTATCAATTCCACAAGGAATTGAAAAAATAGGGTTTTCTTCCAGAATCATTTCCAGAAATGTTCCTAGGATTCGTCAATACATTTTTTTAAGAACGCCTTCAAGTATTTATCTGATAATTTTGTGTAGCTTAATACATAACTCCAGATATTCCAGAATTCCTCCAAGGATCCTTCCAAGAGTTCACGTAAAGTTTCTTCGGATATTACTCAAAAAGTTTTTGTAAAGTTCCCAGAAGATTTGCAAGGATTCCTCAAATATTAGAAAACTCTGTGAATCGGTCTTCAATTTTTTTAAAAGTCCTTTTTGGATTATCTAGCAGTTACTCTAGGATTTTAAGTAATCCTTATAAAAATATCAGGAATTCCTCCTTGAACTTTCAGGAATTCGTCCAGGAATTTCTTTCAAGAACTTCTCCGGATATTACATTTTGAAATTCCTCCAGTAATTTTCTCACGAAATGACATCGGGGTTTTTTTATGAGAATTTATCCGGGGATTTCTTCCAAGAATTTTTCAGGAGATTTGCTACAGGAATTTCTCCGGGGATTTCGTCCAGGAATTGCTCTAGGGATTTCTTCCAGGGTGATTTTTTCCAGGAATTCCTCAGGGGATTTTCAATAGCATTCTCTCCGAGGTTTTTGTCCAGGAATTCCTTTGAGGATTTCGTCCAGAAATTTCCTTCAGATGCACCACCAGGGACGTTCTCCATAAATTGGAGATATCCTTCATCAATTTTACCAGGAATAAGCTATCAGGGGCCCAGATAGCCGTAGCGGTAAACGCGCAGCTATTCAGCAAGACCAAGCTGAGGGTCATGGGTTCGAATCCCACCGGTCGAGGATCTTTTCAGGTTGGAAATTTTCTCGACTTCCCATGGCATAGAGTATCTTCGTACCTGCCACACGATATACGCATGCAAAAATGGTCATTGGCAAAGTAAGCTCTCAGTTAATAACTGTGGAAGTGCTCATAAGAACACTAAGCTGAGAAGCAGGCTCTGTCCCAGTGGGGACGTAACGCCAGAAAGAAGAAGAATAAGAAGCTCCAGGAATGCCCCCGGGAATTTTCTCCAGAAATTCCTCCAGGGATTTTCTCTAGAAATTCCTCCTGAAATTTTCTCCAGGACTTTGTAAGGAAATTTCCAATAGAATTTTCTCCGGTGATTTCGTCCTTTTTCCGGGATTATCACGAAGAATTCCACTGAGGTCTCATTAAGAAATTTCCAAAAATTTCTATTGCAATTTGCACAAAGAATTTCTTCAAAAATTTTCTCAAGGAATTCCTTCGGAGATTTCAAGGATTCCTCCGGTATATCCCCAAGAACTCCTCCGGGGATTTTCGTCAGGAATTCCTCAGGAGATTTTCAATAGCAATTTCTCCAAGAGTTTCATCCAGAAACTCCTCTGGCCATATGCACCAGGAATTAATCCTGGGATTACATATAGGAATTCCTCCGAGGATATTCTCAAGAAATTCCTTCGGGTTTTTTTTCAGTGATTTTATCCGGAAATTTCCGCCAGGAATTTCTCCGGGAATTTCTCCGGGAATTTCAAGAACTCCATCTGGGATTTTCTCCAGTAATTCATCTGGAGATTTTGTCCAGAAATTCTTCCGGGAATTTCCTACAGGATTTTTTTCAGAGAATTTAACCAAAGTTTTTCTCCAGGAATTTCTCTGGGAATTTGCATTACGAGTTTCTCCCGAACTTCCTCTGGAGATTTCATCCAGGGATTTATCTCAGGAATTCCTCCGGAGGTATTTCCCAAGAAAGCCTTAGGGGATTTTATCCAGGAACTCCACAGAAGACTTCCTCGAAAAATTGCTCTGGGAATTTCCTCAGGGATTTACTCCATACAGTGGGGATACGCTCGTATTTGTATTTAGTTTCTGCAGGAATATCTCCGGAGTTCTTCCAGAAACGCCTATGGAGTTCTTCGAGAAGTGCATTCGGAGTTTCTTCAGGAACGCCTCCGAAGTTCCTGTAGGAATGGCTTCAGTGTTTCTGTAGGATTTAGTCCAGAGTTCCTCCAGAAATTCCTCCGGAATTTCCTTCAGAGTTTCTTTGATTCCTCCGATGTTCGTCTGGAGTTCCACCGGGAATTCCTCAGCAGTCCTTCCGAAAAAAATCCGGAGCTCCAACAAGAATTCCTTCGGAGCTTCGGTGGGAGTTCTGCCACGAAATTTTTCGGAATTCCTTTGGGCTTCATCTGGGTACTCCTTTGGAGTTCCTTCGGGAATCTCAGCGGAAATTTCTCAGGAGTTTCTACCAGAATTTCTCCAGCATTTCTCCGGAGTTCGTCCAGCAATTCATTCAAGAATCTCGCTGGCAGTTTCACCAGTTTCTCTAGGAATTCTCCCGGGAGTTTTTTCAAAAAATCCTCCACAGTTTCTTCAGGATTCCATGTAAACTGGGTTCTGTGGACTCCGTCTAAAAACTTCCAATAAATATTAGTATTTTGCTTGTTCAATCCACTATTTGTTTGTATTGGTGCATGCGCGTGCGGTTTGGTCAATAGGGTCCTAAAGCCCTGTCCCAATCTTAGTGCCACACGCTTAAGTTTAGGCCAATAGCACATGTTTACTCAATTTTTTAATGTTTTTCGTTTGTTTAAGTCCAAAAAAACATTTTTGTTATGTTGTTGAGATTTTATCACACCCCTTGGCTTAAACTCGAATTTTGGGTGATTTTTGTTTTCCGTGTCCCCTCCGAAATGTCAGATAGGAACAACCCCAATGTTAAAACTAAAAGCCCTGTGGTGTTTTTGTCGACTAAGCGAACGTCAAACATGATCAAAAGTGTCAAGGTTCATTTATGGACCCAATTTTAACATTAAAGTTTAAATGTGATAAAGCCGTTATTTGAGCGGGAAAAATTGCTTAAGCCGTTGCAGTAACATACACTTTCGTGTTATTAAATAAAAACAAGATTTCATTAAACATTTTAGGACCCTATTTTTACTGGTCTATTTAATTTTGACAGGTCAATTTTTGGTAAAAAATTTGGACCAAAAAATGGATCACCGGTGACACCGGTGACCCTTAATACATTTTTGTTAAGTGGAAGACATTTTTCCGTGTTATTGGAAGATATTAAAAAAAATCACCTGGCATCCCTCTTTCGAACTGTCATTTCAGATCACGCTCAAAAGATTCATGCCAGGTCAAATGTATTGTACACTAAATAAAATACATGTGATGAAAATGTATTATTTTCAAATGCATAAATTCTTCAACATATCAACTCTACTACAAGCATAATATTCAAAATTATCCATGAAACATTTACAGGGGATAGGCAAAATTTAATCGGATTTCAAATGATCATAACTTTATGAAAAATGAATGAAATTGGATGCATCCAAAAGTAGGCGACGGCAAATTTGGTCTAGTTTTAGGAACAGCCATGCATATTGCCCAACAGATACCGGAGATGATCCGGATTTTCCGAGGTAATTTCCAAATGGCATTTTTTCTGTCGCTTGTATTTTTGTATGGTGTGAAGTTGAATAGATGTTGACAATTTTCCTAGAAACTAGAACTATATCGGCGGTTTTAAGATTCGTTGAAAATCTTGAGAAATATGACCATTTCCGTAAAACTGGTTCCATATTTTCGGTCAGTCATGTTTGTCTTTCTATTTTTTTTTCTATCTTTATTAACGAGATTTTTAGCCCTGGGCTAGTTCATCGCGGGACCAACGACTTTACTTCCCTTCCGAAGGAAGTCGTCACTGAAATTTTTAGTGACTATCACTGGAACTGCTAATATTCAGTATTTAGAATCAACAATCAAGAGTAATGTTTTCCAAAGATGAAATCATACTGATTCTGAGTGAATAAGCAATTTTAATATCTTAACTTTTGAATTTTACCACCTGTGGGAGCTTATGAATGCTGATGGCACTTCTTACAGAAAACGATAATATAATGATAGCTTTGTAATACCAACTCAATATTTGTCAAAAACATCATTGTTTTACGGTTGAATGTTATGCGTATCATAACAAATGGTAGAAGACAAACTGTATGATCTGACAAAAATATGTTTTACGTTAATGTATATGTTTTTAGCGAGCAATTCAATGTATAACGTCAAAGTGATCCATATCTGTGGGTGATCCGTTACTGTATGGTCATGGTATACTGAGTGACAGGTACAAATATACATCATGCCCTGGGAATTCGAGAAAATTCCCTTAACGAAAACATCCTCGACCTTGAGGATTTAAACCCACGACTATCTGAGCTTTCAAGAGGTTTCAAAACATATGAGTCACTTAGAAGATTTTGTTAACCCTAGATCGGTCGCATGCGTGTACTGAGTACACGCACCTTGAAAGAAGCTCGCTTTTCATACACAGCTCAAGCGAGGTGACGCGGGCGATGGTTGAATGCGCGACCGCTCTTGAGTTAAACAAGCTTTTTTCAGTAAACTGAAAGAAAGCTTTTACGATAACATTTTTTTCACGGAATTAAAACACTCAAATTTGAAAACAAAAAAAATTACAACGATGCGAAGTAACTGGTATAGTATTTATACTGGATCCGCTATTATAGAATTTCGAAGAAACCTAGTGATGAACCAAATATAATCGTCCACTATTTTAATATCCATCAATTACTAGTACAAGGCTGTTGAACGTAATCCAAACAAAACCCCCTATTGTCCACATCATTCGGAGCTTCTATCGAATCAGCATGAAATGCCAATCGAAATGGCCGCACCGTGGAAACCACCGTTCTCTCCACGGAACTTACTTCCGCATTGAACGTACCTCCGCAAATTTTATCTTCACACGTACTGGCCATTGGTAGCCTGTCCGCGACTTTTGCACAAGGTATCATCAACCAGTCATTGGTGCAAGAGTTAGGGGTCCCTTGAGTACCGCCTCCAACCATCGAAGAAACTGCGCTGTTTGAATTCCCAGATAAGGTGAAGGTACGCGACCGGTTCCGTCCAATATCCGGACAGGCTGTGTAATGGATACTGCAGAAATTACGCTCCGTCCGAATGCAGATGCTGTAGTCCTGGTTGGAAAGCTGCCGACCACTTATGGTATCGAAGTTGAAACTTTTGACTCTTCCGCTAACTCCGGTGAAGTACTGAAGACATCCTTGCTCGGCTTTGGAGATCGCACCGCATGGTATCTGCGAGATGCGTACCCTCCAAGATCGGGGAAAACTGGGTCCACTGGTAATCACGGTGAGAATGATCGGGTTGCTTTGGCCCATACCGGCATCGATGTACACTGAAAAATAAGATCTGTTTGAAATGTGACTTCATATTTTATGAACAATTCCCTATTACTATGGTCTCCATTTGAATTTCCGCAGATGGTTGGAGCAGGACTGCCTCCTGACACGAGGAACTGATCGTTGTTGCAGATGTGGTTGACGATTTCCGGTCCGTTGATTGAGAACTGATCGAAATCCAATCGAATTTGGCAGATGTCTGGATGCATTTTGAGCACCGTCAGTTGGCAGCTTCCTGTTCCATCTGTAGTGTCTGGATGGTTAGGATTCACAAAATAGGTGCCATTTTCTCGTGCCACACCACCACAGGATGCCATAACTTGAAGAGAGAATTGACACAAGTTAAAACAATTGTTTATTATAGTTTATTTATAGGAATAAGAACGCCAGAAAAAAGTTTTTTTTTTCTATTCCATGCCTTTCAATACATGTATTGTTAACTTATGTACATTTACAGAATCGACAATATCTCAGCTTCCTGTCAACATCTTTTGGTCTCTTTTTATGTAAAGTTGTGTTCAGTATAAAAGTAGTAAAAGCCGATTTTCATACAAAATGCACAAATTTGACATGCTGTAAATTTCTTTCTCTATGAGCAATTTGCATGAAATTTTGACAGAGAACTACAAATATGCTCAAATTTATTACAGTAAAATTTGATTTTTTTTTCTTCGAAATACCGGTCAAAAAGTTAAGCACCTCGTGAATTCAACCAAATAATGGAAGTTTTTGTTTTGTAAATGTTCAGCTACTATTTCCCTCCTCTTGGTTATGCGACCCTGCCGCGGTAGGAGGGCATAATCCATTAGCCCATATGATGGAAACCATGATGGAGGGGCCCAGGTAGCCGTAGCGGTAAACGCGCAGCTATTCAGCAAGACCAAGCTAAGGGTCGTGGGTTCGAATCCCACCGGTCGAGGATCTTTTCGGGTTGGAAATTTTCTCGACTTCCCAGTGCATAGACAGGGTTGCCACATATACAGATTTATCTGTATTTTACAGATTTTCTGGAATATTTTGTAACCAAGAATCTGTATATACAGTTTACAGCTTCTTTGTTAAAAAACAGACATACAGATTCTTTATACAGAATTTGGCCAATATTATACAGATTTTTACAGATTTTTGAGTGAAATGAAAATTTTTAGTTTTGAAAACTTTACTATTTAACCTTTGATGTGATAATTCTGCAATGTAGTTACAAATGATTGGTATTTACATGAATTTCTTGCATAATTTTAACTTCTAGCTTGATTTTGAAGCATACAGATATAAAATACAGATATTTTGTTCTAGGATACAGAAATACAGATATTTGAAAGAAAAAATACAGATTTAAATGTGGCAACCCTGTGCATAGAGTATCTTCGTACCTGCCACACGATATACGCATGCAAAAATGATAGTAAGCTCTCAGTTAATAACTGTGGAAGTGCTCATAAGAACAGCTGAGAAGCAGGCTCTGTCCAAGTGGGGACGTAACGCCAGAAAAGAAGAAGATGGAAACCAAAGGCGTAACCTGTAGTGATGGTATCACATTTTGTCACTTTTTGCTTAAAGCCGCGTCATAATTCATATGGCATAGACGCAATAATATCTCGGATGTGATCCAACGGACATTCTGCGTTATTCATAGAATTGATGCCCATTTCAAATAATTAATCTATTCGAAGTGGGCATTAATACTATTGGTGACGATCAGTTTGCCTTGTGCTAACCAGAATGATCCGTAGCCACTCTAGACACATCGTTATCATGTACGACGTAGGGAATATTACTCTGAGGAAAATGACTAATAGATTCACTGAGTAGAAATAAGCGACAACAATCTTATTTTAATATGGTTTTTACATTGCCATAATAAGAAATACCTTTTTTGTAACAACGGTATAAATAATCTAATTCCAGCTTCATTTTCGCAAAATTTACAAGTAGAAAGTAGGCGTTGTGAAGCATTGCATTTGCCACCGAAAAGTGAATCTTGTAGAATGACTATGGAAAGTAAGACGCTGAGATCGATCATTAGGAAACACATGCTAGTTCCGAAAAATTGTTGAACAGACAAAGGAATTGACCTTTTTCTTCTTTTGTTAAGGCTTTGCGACAATTGACATTTAAGACTCTAATCTCTAATCTACGTAAAAGACAGGAGTTATCAGAATAGCACTTAAATTACAAATTTATTCAAAACCATTTCAACTAGACAGTATTAGTAATGACACTACTACACTACTATTTCAAACAAATTCTGATGGAGCTGCTGATTTTAACAATGCTTCCTTTTCTCAGAAGCAAGGGAATATGGGTATTTTTCAAAAACTACCACGTCACAATACTAATAAAAAAACAGTGTTCATGTGGGCACCATAGCTTAGTCCGTCTGAGTATTGGTCCTGGTAGAGGGGAAACTTGGCAAAAGCCAGACCGAGGGTTCAGCCTTGACAAGTTAAGCTGTCAGGCAGCTCCAACTGAATACCATACAAAAAAACATGTTTAGCTACTATTTTGTACAAGCTACGTAGCTTGAGTGGAAATTGTTGAAACGATGCATGATGAAAAAATGTTAAAAATCAGAATAGAGCAGATATTCAAAATATTAAAACCACTACTATCCTTTTTAGCGATTACATCTGGTACCTTATTTTTTCACCGGGTATTTGAAAAAAAATCAAATTTTGTGATAATAAAATTGAGCATATTTGTAGTTCTGTGTCAAAATTCCATGTCAATTACTCATAGGAGAAGAAAGTTACAGCATGCCAAATTTGGTCATTCAGCAAATCAGCTTTCACTACTATTATTGTAAACACAACTGTACATAAAAAGAGACCAAAAGATTTTGACAGGGAGCAGAGATATTGTCAATTCAATAAACGTATGAAAATTGGCTTTCACTAATTTTATTCTGAACACAATTGTAAAATCGTTATTAATTATAGTATCAGATGAGAGTTTCAGGTTATGGAATAAAGAATTGCATTATAAATCAATATTTATAGATTTTAAAATGTTCTGAAATAAAAGAAAACAAATAGAACATATAGGGTGTCCCAGAAATTATGGGCACGGCTTTGATAATGAAAATCATAGTACCTTTTCAAACAATCAAATATTTTTATATTTTTGTATTTTTCTACACACTATTTCAACCAGCATCTGTGATAAATTTGTTTGATTTTATAATTGTCCACATTGAAAATTTTGATTTTAGAAAATTATATTCTTATCTGGTCAGCGAAGACCCTACATTTTGTTTTTGTTGAAAAATAACTAGTAAAATATGTTTTTATCACAATCTTTCGCCGTGGCGAGTTCAAGTACATTGTATCAAGGATGTTTTACAAAAATTTTTGTTTGAAATTTCATTTGGCTTTGTTAGAGAACACTTAAAAAAATGGTAAAATTCGAAAAATCTCGTATTTTTCTCTCCACTCAAGACAACATCACGAAGTTATAACTCTTCAGGTATTTTAAATATTAATAAAAATAATACATTTCAGATGTGCGAAAGGTTAATCCCTACTTTTTTTGATATGCAACTTTAATTTTTGATTTATTCATGTTTTTATGCAAATTTAAGGATTTGCTATTTGACCATTTTAAAATCGACCACGGCTGGAATCGGATTTTTAGTTCCAATACAATTTTACAAGCTTAAGTTTAAAATTTCAATTTGAATTAGTGATAGTCCGATAAATTATCATATCGTCGCTGATAAATACATTTTTCAAGATTTTTATTATACGCACTTTCTGGCATATAACAAATTTTGTAAAACAAAGTCTTTGTCAAATAATGCGATTTGGGCTTCAGATGCTTCAAGAAATGTGACGTTACCAACACATTAATAGTTAAATTATTCGTAAAAAAATCACAATCTACTCTTGTTGGGTATAGTAATCAAGTGTGTCAAAATCAGAATTTTATCTTCTCTAGTCTTGATATGGCAGTATGGCGAAGTCGTGCCCATACTTTCTGGGAAACCCTGTATAAGGCTTTGAAAACATCTGCAAAATCTTCAAAATATAACAATTTTCATAAGAAAAAAAAACAATTTTTCATGAATCGACCTGGTGGAGCCTATAAGCCATTATTCAGAAAATTGTTTTGTTTAACAAATATGTTATTTATAAGCATATCTCTCATTTTAGGATTGAGCAGTATGATACATTGTGCCTTTATTTTTTTTTCTAGCACACATTACTGTACACCCAACCCCCTTTGTTTTGTACTTCAAACCTCGCTCATCGTACACACGAGGCGATTATGATTTCAGTGAAGGAATTTTCATGGAATTTCAACCTTGCTCAGATGGATGGCAGGAATTCAACATGGTGTTCAAAACTGCAACAAAATCGACCACCGTTGTTATTCCAGCAATTAATTGTTTCTTTGATTTTGTTTCATTTTTCAAGCAATTTCGCGTAAATAAACTTATTGCTTGAACTCTAAACTACATTTTTTCAAGAAAAATTGTTTAACTTTAAATGCTTAAGAAATTCTGAAAAATATTTAACTAATTTTCAACTGATTTATTGAATTATTGAAGCCACCATTCGATATTCCTTGAAGAATTTAAGTAAATCCAAAACACTCAAGGTACAGCCAAACCTCTTTTTATGCCCCCAACTGGGGGAGCGCAAAAAGAATTGGGACGTTAAAAGAGGGAGCGTAAGTTGGAATTTGAAAAGTAAAAAGAGGAAGTGTAAGATTGATTTTTGAGCGTGAAGAGGTGGAGTTTATCCGTGGTTCTTCTCAATGGTCTCAATAGGGATGACGGAAACCATAGTTTGGAATCCAAGATGGCGTCTTCCGGTTTGCGGAAATCACTTAAATCCCATGCAATTCGGCATTTCACGGCGAAATTCTCTCTCTCTCGCCCTTCAACGAAACTTGAAAACAACGTTTTTTTAGATTTCCCGAAGGAGGGAGAGTGAACGATTTTCTAATTACGTCACCGTGCAATGGGCTTTATGTGTATGTTTGGAACGGTACCGATGAGTTGATGCCAGAAATCGGTATCCGAGGCCATTTGGGAATTCAAGATGGTGACTTCCGGTATGTGAAAACCACTTGCATCCCATGCAATATGGGTATTTTTGGTACGGGACCGATAAAAAGATACCGGAAATCGATTTCTGGCGCAATTTTGAAATCCAAGATAAGGACTTCCGGTTTGTAAAAATCACTTGAAATCTAAGCAATATGGGAATTTATATAACTGGATCGATGAGTAGAATACGTCTATACCCATATTACCATTGTTGAGTTTAATGTGATTTCCACAATCATCATCTTGGATTTATATAATAGCAAACATTTCAAACATCGATTTCCAGCGTCTTCTCATCGGTTCCATCTCGTAAATACATATTGTATGGGTCTCAAGTGATTTTCCCTAACCGTAAGACGTCATATTGGATTTCAAAATGTCGTCAGATTTCCGTTATGTACTCATCTGTCCCGTATGTATATTGCATGGGCATTCACAAACTGAAAGTCACCATCTTTGATTGCAAAATGGCGTCAGGCATCGATTTCTGTTATCTACCCATCGGTCCCGTTACAAAAAATACCCATATTTCATGGCTTGAAACTGATTTTCACAAACCAGAAGTCGCCATCTTGGACTCCAAAATTTCATTTATTTTGTCACTGAGATGTTTCCAAAATGCATCACAAATTCGTCTTTAGTGATTTATACAAATATTATGTACGAAATATGTTCCTATAATATCGCTTGCCTTCGAATCTCAAAAAAGTGTTGAAAATCCACAGAAAAACGTTTGTTTCCGAAATTAGCATAGTAGTAAGGGATCTGTGGGGATATATTCAGCAAAATAAATGGGAATAGGAAAGAGATTTATTAAGAATTATGACATTCAAAAATAAATTTATAAAGACATTCCTTAAATTCCTGAAATATTTTTTTTAGCAATGGTTTTATCAATTATTGGCAGATGGAATTCTTGTGGAATTCAAAGGCGAAATTCATTGATGCTCTCTGACATAAATAATTCTGGGGAATCCAGAAGTCAAGGAAAAAACTGAATTATTGATGATAAAAAATATCTGCTAGATTTCACGGAGGATATTCAGATGGAAGTTCTTAAGAAATTAGTTGTTTTCATTCACTAGAGATGTTTCAATTACCCAGTAATAATTTACTTCTTGGAATGAATAGGCTATAAATAATCACTTGTTTGTACCGTTGTCCATGTGTTGTTCCTACCTGCTTCAGTACATGTTTCTCCTTCTTTCGCATCTTTCTTGAGAAACTTCATAGGGGTTCCTGGGGTAATATGCACCACTTAAGGAAAATGTGCCGAAATGAACACTAAAAAACATGTATGTAGTGTTCTAGTACACGAATCTAGTTGGTTTGGGTCTACCCCACATGGTGTTTAGCGAATTTTCATCATAATAACATAAGCTTTTTGGAAAATTAAACTTTTTTCAAATACTACTTTTGCGTGAATTAAGATGCACCGCTTTTTGGGGCAGAACGCACCACAACATTGAGGCAAGACGCACCTAAACAAAGGGGTATGATGCACCACAACAATGAGGCAAGATGCACCATCGTGTTTCAAACGTAATTTAATTTATCGTAAAAACACGAGTTTTGGATGATTTTCGTCTACGAGATGATACAATTGTGCATAAATACGTTAGTAAAGACTTCAAATGACCTAACTTTTATGATTGTAGTTAATTTTGAAGTGGATCATTCTGCCCCGACCAATGGAGTGCATGTTGCCCCAACCGGGCGCTTAACAGAAAATGTTATGGAAAATATAAATCGTTGTGTTATTTCGCCAAAACATGTCATCAACAACTTACCCAGTCTCTAATCATCTGTTTTATGGTGAAAGGTTGTAAAAATTTTCAATTCATCGATTTTAAAACATCAAATGAAATGATCGGGAAAGCTACATCAGAATCGTGCCTTTCGAATTTATTGTGCTCCCTGTTAAGTTTTTCAAAATGTATCAAATTCTCAGGGTGTTAACAATTTGCAACGTTTAATCAATCCGCATAGTGTTTTCTTCTCAAAACTCATTAATTTCAGAGAAATTGACAAGGTGCGTTTTGCCCCGGCAGTGCATATTACCCCAGGAGCCCCTACAGTAAACTATTCATACACCAAAAAGCAACACTTCTTAAAATTAAAGATATAAGGTAAATTCTAGAAGTTTTGAAAAAATTGTAGAATTTTTACATTTATTTTATTAATTTTTATAATACTCCACAACAAATTTACAAAGTGATGAAAAAATGTCATCCAAGATTTAAATTCAGTAAAATCTTACATTATGAATTTTACCATAAGACAACCTACCCGAGCAAAGTTTGATAGCAAAATGATAATAAATCTTGTTACCAGGTTATCATCATTTGATAACTGATTTTGTTATCATCTTGGCTGAATTAACAGCCAACATAACAAAAATGAGAACTCAAGTTTGTTTGTCGAATAACAAAGTAATAGTAAATCATGTTATCACTGATTTCACGTTGATAACTTAATTCACAACATCATATTTTTTTGAATTTTAAAAAAATGAAAATGAGTATTTATGAGAAAATTAGAATTTTATGAGAGAAAGGAGTATTTTTGGATTGAACTTACGCTTCAAATAATTTTACGAAATTTTTTATGACGAAAAGTCAACTTTGTTTATCAACACACACTTTGTAAAAATGTTACGGAAAATATGAGTGATAACATATTTTGTTATCAACCTGTTATCAACAATGTCTGTCATGGATACAATGATTACTTATTTTGTTATCATTCAGTTATCATTGATAACAGAATATCAAATTGATAACAGTGATAATAAAAGTTGGTATACCGTCAAATGTTCTTAAAAATACTGCCAAAGCTTTAGCGTTGAACTTCTATAGTTCTTCCACAATAATCAAAAAAAGTTCCCCCAAAAAGTTTGTTTGGAATTTTTCTATATCAATTTGTTAGTATCATGTAACTTCAAAGTTCATGCAAAACATTTTTTAAGACGTAAGATACAAAAATCTTCAGTAGAAAAAGCCATCCCCTTTGACACCAATTATTTGTTCTTACGAAAGATGCCGTAAAAAAGAGCAAGTTTTTTTTGTTGTAAATTCTTCAAAAACCACTTAAGCTTTTATGTGAGATACATCGTCAAAAAAATCTCGGAATTTTTTTGCTTTTTTATTTCTTTAGGTAGAAGATTTTTAAGAAATTTTTATATATTTTTTTCGATAGAAATTTGAAGGTATGCGGGGAGCATCATCGAAACGATTTTTGATTTCTCTAAGAAGAAAATTGAATCTTGTTCAATTGCGTATGAAAACCTTGTGGAACATTAAAAAGAATCATCAGAGCAACACCTGGAAGAATGTACCGTTTTTTTTTGCAGGAAGTTTTGGATAATGTTTACAGCGATTGTTTTTATTTCTGAAGAACTTCCCAGCTATTTTCTGAAAGGTTTGTTGAAGGAATCGGAAGGGAAACATTATGAAGATTCTCAAAGCCAAAATTGAAAAAAAATGTTGGTGAACTCACTGGAAAATTTTCTGGAAAGAATCCTTACTTGAGGATCTTGAAAACAGTTTTGGTGTTGCTCATAGAATTTCTTATATTTTTTTTTCGAAAAATCCTCAGTAGTCCCAGAAAATTCTAAATATATTATTAATGAACAAATGGGTGATATTTTCCTATGGATTTTAATATCCCTGAGGTAACTCAGGTAAGTCAGATGTGTAAATATTGTATAATATTGGTCCCAAAATGCTGCCTTGGGGAAATTCAGCTCTTACAGGAAGTCTTTCAGATCTGGAGTTTTGATAATTTACCTGAAGTGTACTTTGAATTATTCTAACAATGTGTGTTGCAAAATTAAAATTTAGTAATTTTACAATCAAACCTTCATGCCAAACACTGTCGAATGCTTTTTCTATATCTAGCAGAGCACAAGCAGTAGAATAGCCTTCAGACTTGTTGGAACGGATCAAATTTGTTACCCGTAAAAGTTGATGAGTGGTCGAATGTCCATGGCGGAATCCGCAGGATTTTTGTCTGGTTTTAAAATTGGAACAACCTTAGCATTTTTCCATTTGTCAGGAAAATATGCTAACTTAAAACATTTGTTGAATATATCATCTAAAAATGATAAGCTTTATGGAAGTTTCTTCTTCAGTGCATTGATAGATTTTATGAACAAAGCTTTAATTTTGAGCAAATTAAATGGGCTTAGAAATTTTTAATAGAATAATGATTATTTTCCTCTAAATCGCTTTTATTAGACGCATCTGTATCAATAATGATCGTCTCTTGAATAGTGACCGGTTCTATTTCTAGAAAATTTTAATAGAATAATGATTATTTTCCTCTAAATCGCTTTTATTAGACGCATCTGTATCAATAATGATCGTCTCTTGAATAGTGACCGGTTCTATTTCTGAAAGAGTTTTGAAAATTACGGAGCAATGCAATGTCAAAGTTAGACTTCCAACTTTTATCAGACCCTTAGTAGTGTAATTTACCGCTTCGGAACCATTCGACTACAGTCGACTCTCCATAATTCAATGTTCAAGGGACCATTGACGTAGAGAATTATCGAATTATAGAATATACCGAAACAAAAAAATCACAAAATTGAAGGAACAAATTTCTGTATTTCTAATACATATGTAATCACTTCTGTAAGAAAGCAATATTATTTGAGTAATATTTTACAAACTTTTATTTGAAAACTTTTTTCAAAAATACTCTGAAAAAACTGACAATATTTTTTTTTATTTTCATATTTTTCAATTTTTATTACAACTTACAAGTATTTATTCACCTCCAGCAAGAATAAGATCAATGTTTACCAAATGAGAATGATTTTAAAATAGTTAGGGTGCCGGTGCCATTAGTGGACTACCTAAGCTATAAAAAATCATAACAAAATAACCAAATGCCTTAACAAAGAACTTCTGGCGTCAACAGAAAGATTTCAACCTCTACTATATGGGAAAAATATAAAAAGAAAAAAAACTATTTTTTTAACATAAAATCGCTTGAGCCACTATTGGTACGCGTGTTCCAGTAGTTGCACTAGTGCTCCAGTAGTAGACGTTCGTGAATGATACAAGGAATTTTAAACAAAATGGTAAATTTTTACATAGGTTTAACATTTTTCCCTTGGAACAGCAGCTAATATCTTTCGAATGAAGCATATAGATCATCTCTGGGACTTTTCTTCATTTCTATACATCCATTTTGAAAACTGCTTCCATCCGTTGATCCACTACTGGAACATGATGGCAACTATTGGTGCAAGGGAGCAAATTTTTTGCATAAACTTTATTATTTATATGACTTTTCGATAAAATAAAAAGCTTAAATTTGGAAATTCGACTAAATTAGAGGCGATCCATCCATAAAAAATAGCACTTGTCGGTTTCATAAAAAAATGTACGTTTTATTCCATAGTCCAATCTACTGGTACATTACAACCATTGGTTCCGGTACCCTATCTAGTAATGGAGAAATTAACCTCTCACGTGACATCGACTAATGGAGATATCGAGTTATAGAATTATCGACTTATGGACAGCATGATGTATGGAAATTTGAAGGGACTGAAAAAAATCATCGAGTTACAGAGTACATCGAGTTAACGAATGTAGAATTGTGGAGAGTCGACTGTATTATCAACAATCAAATTTCAAACACAGAATACATACTATTTGTCTATCAAAACACGATAATGAGAACATTCGGATAATTCTTTCTTCTGTTTGCTTCCCTCTGTCGAGACTTCCAAGGCTGAACAAACATTTTCGTCGGCGATATCATCAATTCAAAGGAATACGCCTCAAAATGCGTTTGATTTGGAGGTACTGAACAAATTTCCCTGCAGTTATTTTGAAAAAGCTGCAGAAGAAAACGAGGCTGCAGACAAAAGGCACACTGACATGAGATGTTCGAAGCGTTGTAAAAGCATTTCCAAATACAGTCGAAGCTCGTCATGGCGACATCGCAATGGACCGTCACTATACGGAGATTCATGGTGGATCTTGGGGGAAGAAAACGAAAATTATTAAACGAACGCAAAAACGTCGTTATACTGAATGACTAACAAATATAACCCAAATATCATAATAGTAAATGGTCGAAACGGGGAAATGTCGTCATAAATGTTTAAATTAGTATGGAAATTTGATAGGAACATTGAAAATATCGTAATAGCAAGATTTGTCGCAATAAAAGTTGTTGTGGAAATTTTTCTGGCTAGCATTCCGAATAGATGGTTCACGAGACAATTATTCTCACTCCAACGTTTCAATCCCGATTTTGTTCTTCATCATGACGAAAAATTCTTTTTCCCTCACATAATTACCACAATAACTAATCCAGTCGAAAATCACCAAATAAAAGTTGCCTGCTGATGTCCGAAAAATTAAAATTGCAACGTGGTATCGCATTAAACTGCCGAGAATACGAAAATTTCTCTATATGTCGTAAGTTTTCACTTACGACACTTTATTGTTACTTACAAATGCAGCATGTTCCATAGCCACCAGCACAAGGACCGGCAGGTATTCCTCCTCTCAGCACGCATTCATTATTCGGTTGGCAGGATCCGTATTCTCCAGATGAAGCTGAACACAAACCTTGGCCCCACTGGAAAACTGTGAAGATTGGAAGAACTGGAAAGGGAAAACAACAGGTGTATTTAATACTCAATTAAAGTCATATTTGCTACAACCCACAGTCATAAATCAAAAGAAAACTCAATCTAAATTCCTTCAGGCACAACTTAGAAACAAATATCTCAACAATCATTTATCACATTGATTAAGCCACAGAGCTCAATCGAATCATCAACACTTTGTACCCACCACAAGTTCGAAATTGTTCGCATCCCCATGTTGTAATTGAGACATAAAACATACTTCATCATTCTCGCAAAGCTTCTCACTCAGCATCTTCCAGGCAGTAGTAGTTAAATCTTCCGACAGACGCCAACTCCTCCCGAAAGAAGCTTATTGGATCTGACTTACCAGCTGTACTTTATCCTGGCATCCATCGAACCTACCGAACCGAGGCCCTGCTTCAGCAAAGTCAAACAAGAACCTTTCAGGCTGCGCTCCTTAACCTACACCGAGGCTTGACTCGGCAGACGAGATGAGTTGAACATCTCCACACCCGGCGTGCCCTCGCCTGAGCCGAACGAAACGTGAGAAGAATATCCACCCAGCCTCAACACCAGTTATCGTCAACCTCTAAGCAGTGGCAATCTGCATCCACATCCATCCCGTTTGAAAGAAATGAAGAAGCCTTGAAGGAAGTGTGATTATCCGGCCTGGCGCCATTACACAAGATTGAAGCTTCCAAGACCAGCAAGGCGTTAACGAGTGTGATGCTCACTGGAGGACCCCGTCGCACAGTGATTATTGTCGATACAAAAGTTGGATAAAAAGTTTTGGAAAAGCTTCTTAGTAAACAAAATAAAAAAAAATGAAAATACCTACGAAGTAAGAATAACTCCTTGTCTTTCAAATGCGCTAGGTATAGAGAGTTTCAATTGAACGTGTAACCACAGAGATATGGGCAAAACACCTTTGTATGTTTTATGGGGGTGAACTCAAGCTTTTGCACGGAAGTGTATCACAATTAAACGACACGAAATTTTCAACTCGAAAAGTTTCTCGACAGGCGGATTTGAACCTTAAACCCTGAGCATTTTTTTTATGTTCTGTCCAATTTTTATATGAAAGCCCGCCACTGTGCATTGCATTGAACGGCAGTTTTTCTTCTCCGCGTTCGTTCGTAACTCCGGCCAACAACGTGGGAAAAGAAGGATTCCAAAACACTTTCATTCTCTACTCCACCAGGATTGCGCCTATAGCTACATTTAGCGATCATTAAAGGCAGCAATGTTGTCATTTGTGGGTGGCCTTTCCTATCGCAGTGTAGGTTAAGTGTGTGGATCATTCATTAATCATTCTGGTGGGTTTGTTTGTTGAAACACATTCAAAGCAAGCAGGGAAGCTGTTAGACACCTACGTGTTTAACAAACAGCTCTACGTGTTTGCTACGTTGGAACATTTTTGTTATGTTTTTGGTTACAATTTGTTTCTGAGTAAATGGGTTTTAGAGTGTTCAGATTTTTTCATTATCATATTCGTCGTTTAAAATTGACTCCAACAACTTCCATCATTTGTTCAAAGTTGATTCCACAACCAAATAGCTAATAAGTTTTATGAGGAAAATTACCATAATCGTTTTACAAATTTTCAGACCAATTTTTTGGCTCAGAACCGAAGCAATGTTTTTGAAAACTTATCATTGTATATCACGTGCTATCTGTAATGCAATGATAGATTTTCATGAGGATATCCTTAAATTTAAATGGAAAAACTGGTTTTGATTTTTGATGATTTTTGATATTTTTTTCATTGTTGGTGGTGATTGAATGATGGATTTTATAGCCTTAAGGCTAAGTAACCCATCAATTGTTTCGACAGCCATGTTGGCTTTGCAACTCGTAATTTCAAAGTTATAAAACTTAGTCGTCATAGTTCCTATTGAATCAGAAAAATATCACTATGTTCGTTTACATGCAAACATTATGCTGATATCATTCGCAATGGACCAATGCACGAGTTCACTATCTGACTTTTGAGCGGTGCCGTGTTATTTACGTGACCATAGCAACTAGTAAATTCGGCACCGCTCAAACGTCAAATTAGTGAACTCGTGCATCAGTCCATTGTGAGATGAATTAGCAACACTCATTGATAACACTAACAAATTTTAATGACGGCCTACTTCGCCTTAAGCCTTAAGGCACTATGAGGTGCAAAAAACTGGAAAAAATAATATTGCACTTAGAAAACGTCAGGTTACCATGTGGGAACAAAATTTAAAAGTTTGAAAAATAAATCTCTATTCTCGTTGAGATTGGCTCACCATTTCAACTTTGATCAAAGTTTTGAACGTTGGAAAGCTACTGTCGAGTAAGTGTTGGATCATATCAACTCAGATGTTGGAGCAACCGAGCTACTCAGCAGCCTAGCAACTAACTAAGCGGTAGCTTATTTAAATCAATCAATAATTACTTATAGGGTAAGTGTTCCCTTAGTTGTGGGTGTTCCTTTAGTTGCGGTAGTGCCGTTTTCACTCATTTTAATACAATAGCCACAGAACCGACACTGCCAATCGACGTTTTGGCTTGTTGATACACGGAATACTTGAAAAGAGCGTTCAAATTGCTTTAAATTGATGAAATATCACTCAAATTGCTAAAACTTTTCTTGCTTGTACCAATAGTTGTGGTGAAGTGTTCCTATAGTGGAGCATCCCATAAGAAAACAACGGATACCGCAACTATAGGAACTCAAATTAAAAAAATACCGCAACTAAAGGACCAATAGTGGAGGTATTATTTTTCACTGACATGCCGTGGGTTACTGCGATGAAATCATTTTTCTCATTAAGTCAATGGTCGTTACTTCCCGTTACAACATTAACATGTACATGAACATTTAACATGAAGTTCAATCGTGCTTAGTACCTCCACTATTGGTACATCTACCCTTAGTGAAAAGGCTTATTCCTAAGAACGCACCTGAACTAAATGAAAGTATTAAAGCCCAAGTAAAAATAGTGCAAAAGTCAAAAAATAGTGCAAAAGTACTTTATTTAATATTGTGTCATCACAATTGTGGGACATATCAGTGAATAAAGGAACTGCTCCCGGATGATAATATTAACGGACCCCTTGATAGTTATGATAGAAACCGAGGATCTCTCGATTTTCTATTATTATTAGTTCACTCAAACTGCCATAACTCAGACATTTCTTCGACGACCCCTTTACAATTTTCCGTATGCAGTTTCTCTACTTATTCGACAGGAGCTTTCGAACGAGCATTATTTAGAATATTTTGAAAGACCAAGTGTAAATATTGGGGCGGTCTCAGCGAGAATTAAGCTATCAATATACAGTGTCAAATATTTGACTGGGATCTGGCAGTGGTTCAAACGTTTGTTCGACTCTATCAAAATTTGTTTAGTATCATTGAAATATTTGAATCACTGTCAGATTCTAGTCAAATATTGCATACCGTGTACTACTAGTGTGATGCAATATTCAAAAAAATTTAAAAGCCCAATCTCCATATCTTTCTTACCAAACTCACGATAAGAAATGTGTAATGTGAAATTTTTCACTTTTTTCAGTGGTATTTCTAAAAGATTCCTTGTTCACCAAAAACGATGAATTTATTATATTTACAAACGGGACACTGTAGCTTCCCGTTTTTTTTTTTTTACAAAAAAGCTACAAAAGCCTTGCATGTTGTGTGTTGGCACGGTGTGAGACTCACGTTAGGCGTGCTTGACCACAAAAAAAATTTCCCTACAGCTCCTGTGCCTCGATCTCCCCCGGAACTACATTACACAACTTCACCGGGGGAAGTGCTCATGCACTTCGTCATCCTCAGCCTCTAGCTGCTCTGCTAGTTTGCTGTTGGAGCTTTATGTCGCTTTCTACGGTGTCTCTGTGACTACTCGTTTTGCTCAATTGGCGGTTGAAGATCTCGCCGGGGCTTTGGACAGCTTTCTGTGCGACTACGCATACTTCCCTTGGGCTGGCCTTGCTTCAGAGCCCTGTTGAAATTCTACTGTACGCTCATGTGCATTTCGTTGCTCTACGACGACTCATTCTCCGCTGCTGATGTTCGAGCTCTCCTGGTTGACCAGTTGGATGCTGAGGTCGGGCCAGTGATTCAAGTGGGGGAAACTTCTGGTTCACAGGTGCTCCGACGGCCATTTGCCGATGCTTTTTCGTGAATTACTAAGCTAGACCCCGGCGATGATTTCAGCCAACTCCGACGTGACGTTGTTCGGCCAAGTACCAGAGTCAGTTCTGCAATTCCAGTTGGAGGATGGCTTCCGATTTGCAGGTGCCCCGACGATTTATTACCAATACTACGCTACGCTGGCACGGTAAATGGCTGGGAATGGCGTACCATTAGTGCCTCGCGTACCTGAAGGAATAAAATAGACCCCTCTGTGCGGTCCTTAGCCTCATGCCCAGCAACTCCTTTTCCTACCTCCTCGCGGTACTGGTCGGGGTACGAGTAATCTTGGGAGAGATCGGGTAACCAACCCCCGGTGGGAACTTTGGTCGTATGCTGACAGGGAAGGGTTTTTTTTGCATCTGTTTCTGGAAACCTGGAGCTCGGTACGTGGAACTTTAAACTCTCAACTTCACCGAGAGCACACGCATACTCGCCGACGTGCTGAAGTACCGCGGGGTTGGCATCGTAGCGTGGAAGAAAGTGTGTTGGAATGGATCAATGGTGCGAACGTTTAGAAGTAACCATACCATCTACCAGAGCTGGGGCAACACACACGAGCTGGGAACAGCTGATGGGTAATATGCAGAGGCGCGTGATCAGGTGGTGGCCGATCAACGAGAGATTGTGCAAGTTGAGGTTTAATTGCCGGTTCTTCAACTTCAGCATAATAAACGTGCACAGCCCTCACACCGGAAGCACTGGTGATGACAAAGACGTATTTTACGCGCAGCTCAAACGCGAGTACGACCGCTGCCCAAGCCACGACGTCAAAATCATCATAGGAGATTTAAACGTTCAGGTTGGTCAGGAGAGAAAGTTCAGACCGACTATTGGAAAGTTCAGCGCCCACCGGCTGACGAACGAAAATGGGTTACGACAAATTTATTTCGCCGCCTCCAAGAATATGGCCATTCGTAGCACCTACTTCCAGCACAGCATTCCACATCGATACAACTGGAGATCACCACAGCAGACAAAATCACAAATCGACCACGTTCTGATTGATGGACGGCACTTCTCCGACGTTATCGACGTCAGGACCTATCGTGACGCTGACATCGACTCTGACCACTATCTGGTGCTGGTTCAACTGCGCCCATAACTCTACGTCGTTAACAACGTACGTTACCGACGGCCGCCTTGGTATGACCTAGAGCGGCTCAAGCAACCGGATGTCATACGGTCATGCGGCATACGCATAGCACCTCGAGACTGCATTACCGGAAGAGGGTGAGCTGGATGAAGCCCCTCTTGAGGTATCAGAAGGCCGGCTCCAAAGGCACGTTCCCCACTTGAGGACTGCTGAAGAACAGTGAAAGCAGCCATCAACAATGCAGCTGAGAGCACCGTCGGGTACGTGGGCCGCCGTCGACGGAACGATTGGGTCGACGAGGAATGTTGGCAAATTCTGGAGGAGAAGAATGCAGCGCGGGCGGTCATGCTGCAGCAAGGGACCCGACGGAACGTGGAGCGTTAAAGACGGAAACGGCAACAGCAGACCCACCTTTTTCGGGAGAAAAAACGGCGCCTGGAGGAGACGTAATGCGAGGAGATGGAACGGCTGTGCTTGTCTCAAGAAACACGCAAGCTCTATCAGAAGCTCAACGCATCCCGCGACGGCTTCGTGCCGCGAGCCGAGATGTGCAAGGATAAGGATGGGAGCATTTTGACGGACGAGCGTGAGGTAATCGAAAGGTGGAAGCAGCACTTCGACGAACATCTGAACGGCTCTGAGAGCACAGGCAATGAAGGTCGGGACAACCGAGGAAATACCTTCATCGGTACTGCGGAGGATGGAAACCAACAAGCCCCCACTTTGGGGGAGGTTAAAGATGCCATTCACCAGCTCAAGAACAATAAAGCTGCTGGTAAGGATGGTATTGGAGCTGAACTCATAAAGTTGGGCCCCAGAATGGCTGGCCATTTGTCTGCATCGGCTGATAGGCACAATCTGGGAAACAGAACAGCTACCAGAGGAGTGAAAGGAAGGGGTGATATGCCCCATCTACAAGAAAGACGATAATTTAGATTGTGAAAACTCCCGAGCGATCACCATTCTGGATTCGGCCTACAAAGTATTATCCAGATCATCTTCCATCGTCTGTCACCTGTAGTGAACGAGGTCGTGCGAAGTTATCAAGCCAGCTGCGTTGACGGCCGGTCGACAACGGACCAGATCTTTACTGTACGGCAAATCCTCCAAAAATGTCATATATAGCAGGTCCCAACGCATCACTTTTTCATCGCTTTCAAGGCGGCATACGATAGTATCGACCACGTAAAGTTATGGAAAATCATAGACGAGAACAGATTTCCCGGGAAGCTCACGAGGCTGATAAGAGTAACGATGGAAGGTGTGCAAAATTGTGAGAAGGTTTCAGGCGAACATTCCAGTTTGTTTGGATCCCGCCGGGGACTACGACAAGGTGATGGACTTTCATGCCTGTTGTTTAATATTGCGCTAGAAGGTGTTATGCGGAGAGCCGGGCTTAACAGAAGGGTACGATTTTTACGAGATCCAGTCGATTTGTTTGCTTCGCGGATGATATGGACATTGTCGGTCAAACATTTGAAAACCCATGGGAAGGTTAGCCGACATGGCACAGCAGAATATCCCATGACATGGGTGGAAAAGTAACCTGGTTTCGTCGACAATGCAAATCGTGTGGGGAACGATGCAAAACCGATGCAAGTGACTGTCCGGCTCTCGAAGATTTTCGGAGAATACATGACATCACCGACGTGGTCAGAGCGCTTCGAAATGATCCATCAACTGAAAGACGTTTGTTAAATTTTCTGAAGGATGCAAGAATGTAATGTGGGTAGTTCAGTCCTAGATTTTTGAATGAGAGTAGTCTCCTTTCCGTTAGTTACCCAAGTCAGACGTTTGGGTCAACTGACCTCACCCTTGTAAAACCTGGAGAATTGTAGAAGAAATATTGCCAAAATTCGACAAAAAGGAACGGAAAGGAAGGAAATATATACCAAGGATTATAATGAGAATTTATTTGAGAATTTTTCAAAAAGATTTGCACAAAATTTGAAGTATTTCTTCAGGTCCTGAAGAGTTTTACTAGAATTTGTGAAGTTCTTACCAATTATAAGTTAGTCTTTGGCTGCAAGCTGCTTTGATTTGTTTTAAGAAATCCGCTAATAGGCTTCTTCGGAGTCAGCTAACAGCCATTGAAAGAATTTATTAAAAAAAATCACCAGAAAATCTTCAATGACCTTTTTAGATATCCGTCAATAATGTTTGCTAAAATTTTTCAATGAATGAAAGCAATGAAGAATTTGTTTTTTTTTTCAATCCCGTTAAAAAGTTCGAGAATTTTTTCAATGATAAAACCAGTATGCAGATGAAGGCAGAATTCTAGGATTTAGCCGAATATATATCAGGAACTGTCTATGCATTTAACTACCTTTAACAAAGATATTAGTTATATTTCCACTTCCGCTTAGAAGACTGTTATGTATTTACAATGGCTCCCAAATCCCCATCATATTATTTCTCAAAGATGTAGATTCCCCAGTACCGGACACTTAAGCCAAATTCATTATTCAAAAAATATTGGTTTAATGTGATTCAAAAGCGTACAAAAATAAATTTGAAAATATGAATATGAATTTATTTATAAGATTTATTCTAATACCAAATTGGTCAACTATAGAAGGTGGCTCCCAATACCGGACACAATGTGGAAATGTTTTGATTTCTGTAAATGTGTACATATTCGAACATTTTTACTCTAGGAATAGTATTTCATAGCCAATTTCATGCATTTGCAACATTCATAAAAAACAATTTGAGTTTTTCTTAGTATGCAAGTCCATCAAAAACCTTTTTCATATTTGTTGAAAAATAACACATTTAACGATGTTTTTAAGAATGTTTATTATTTTTACTTTTATTGCATGTTTGATACCATGATCGACGGAATCCATGGAAAATGGATATCTTTTGAGACGCATGTGCAAACATTTCAAAATTATACAGTAATGTCCCGATTTCGTCAGCCCCATGTTGCATTTAGGGTTGACAAAATCGGGAAAAAGCTAAAATCGGGAAAACAAATTTTGACTACTTTTTATTTTTATTCTCGCCTATAGACTTTGTTTAATGTTTTTGTTAATGTTTACAGCGTTTTTTTTTTAATTTTTGTATAAACCGTAATAATATACAAGATAACGTAACTGCGTTCTGCGACAACTGCGATACAACGTGAATTCATTAGATGATCGTATAGACGAGCCCAATGTCATACTTGACTTTTTACTTTATGGTTGTACCTAATATTTCCGCATTAAAATAATGGATTTTTTAAAGGCTGACAAAATCGGGTTAAAAGGGTGCTAAAATTGGGGGTTGACAAAATCGGGTCTAAAAAGGTGCTGAAATCGGGGGTAGACAAATTCGGGGGCTGACAAAATCGGGTCATTACTGTAAAACAAATCTAGCCGTCCGAAATTGAGAGGCTACAATGTGCTTGACCAAAATTGCAGTTTGTCCACATTTAGTTTGAATATTGTACAAAATACATTCTAACTTTAAAATTATGATTGTATTCAATCATGCTTACTGTGTGATCTAAACTATTTTGCTATTTTCAAAATTATTACACTCAAATTTAAGGCAATACGTCAACTTTTTAAAGATTTTCAAATATCTCTCCTTGTAGGCATGTATATTTAGATGATGTGTTATTCTTTTCATCTAAAACACCATCTTGATTAGACCACGATTTATCAATTTTTGTGCGGTATTGGGTGCTGTCCAGTTCTGGTGGGTCTCCCCCTAATATACTGCATACCAACATTATTATTGTAATGTTGTTTTTGTTCATCAGGAGCTATCAGACAGTAATGTATGAACCCAAAATTTCAAATGTACCAGCACATTAGTGATTATATAAAGAAATTAAAATACATTCTTGTAACGTTAAGACAGGCGTTGTTTTGCCAAGGAAGTAGCACATGAGACATTTAACTAAAATACAAGAACTCAGTGACAAAATCGTTGCTAATATTGTTAACAAATATTTCCAACCAACACTTTTCAAAACAAAGTATCGAAGTATCTAATGGAAACACCTGCATGGAAACTATGCTTACTTTCTGGAAGTGGAACATAAATCACTATGCATGAATTATCAATAACTTGATACAAATTTCCAATTGGGATCTTTCCGCGGCGGTAAAATTTAAAAGCACTACTTTTCGTAATATTAAGTTCCACTTGTTTTCAACACATTCCATTGTCACCTTGTTTCACACTGACGGTAGCATCTGTATCTATTTCCCAAACACACCCATCACCAAGCCACTTATTTGAAAACTTTGCCACACCAAATCCACGAAAAACCACTCAAGAAAAACCGAAACTGTTTGTCAGAAAACACGCTTACATCTTCGGTCCCTGCTGGCGGGGGCCAGATTCGAAAGTGCTCTCGATTTCCTAACTTCACTCCAGGCAACGGCACCACTTGACCAAATTGCTATCGTCACCAGCATTTCCAGCAGTAACATTTTTCGACAGTTTTCCCTGCTTTCGGCACAGAGAACAAAAAAAAACAGCACCCCGCTTCGCTGGGGGAGAGGAACTTGTTAGGTTGATGGTCACTTATAACGATATTAAATTCGGCACGGTTTCATGTTTCCACGTCAATCTGAGGGGACGACCGGATAACTGAGAGCGATCGGAGAGGATTAACTTGTTTATGGGGACACGTCCGATGATCGAATGGTGTGAAATAAAGCGTTGACGCCACGTTAAAACAATCATATTTATAATTTCTGGTGGCGTCTGACACTTTGTGATTGGTGTGGGGGATTGGCGGACTAGATTGTGATGCACTTTTTTCCGCTATGTTGTGCTTTTGTTTTAGTTCCTATGCTGTCACAGAGTTATTCACTCTTGCTTTGAACAATAGCTTTGGCATGCAAAGTTATGTTTATGCTTGAGTTTCATGAAGTGTCGATTATTTGAATGGAATCCCACCAAACAGTATGGGCGTGTACGCAATATATGGATTTTGCAAAACTGTACTGTAAAAATTCATAAAAATGAAGCAGTCTAAATTTTTAGAGAATAAAGCTAAGGGAGAGCTTGATTTGGACTGCTAATGTACTAGGAGAAAACCACCAATTTTCGACCCAACACTAATTTTCGGCCCATTCATACGATTTTGGGCTACTTTGTATGGAAATCCAAAATTTAGCTTGATTTTTTTGTAAGGACTGTTCCTTTTATAAAGTGAACATCTTGCGCTTGTTAAATTTTTATAATTTATCAATGAAGTCTTTTTTTGTTTCTGTACATCGTCGACTAAAATAGAACGATTTTTCACTTAATACAACAACGATCAGAACGATCAATTTTTGAAGGTTATCAAAATCAATAATTATTACAAATTGGCTGAAAAAATCAACAATTTATATTTTTTATGGCCAAGAAGGGCTTGTTCTTTAAAATATCATGCATAAGAAGCCAATTAAAAAAATCCAATAACTTTTGAAGCAACAATTTTCCAGATATCATTATAAACATTTTTTACCGATTTTTTAGAGATAAATATTTTAAAATTCAACTGAACTGATTTGAGTAGATTTTTAAGGTTCAATGTACGAGCACTAATATAGTCTTTATATGAAATATAACATGAGCCTTCATAAAATTGCTTATATATTTCGCAAGTCATTTTTAAGGCACAATAGAGAAAAATGCAGAAGGCTTCTCAGCGCATAGTAAAAATGTTGGCTACACTGCTGTAATGAAATTGAATTTATGTTGCATATATTATTTTCATAATAGAGTATTGTTTGATCCTTCGACATTGACGCTTGCTTCTGCGGAAGCGGGCGACGAGGGCAGGATCAAACATGTCGCTTGTCGTTCGCGTACCACGGTGGAATAGTATCGCGGATCGCGTTAGTGGTGTTTGATCCTTTTATCTAGTCGCATGCTCCTGTGGGGCGAGCGACGAACACTTGTTCGGCGTTCAATTTTTTGTATCGAGTAATATCGCGAATCCGGTTAGGTGCATTCATTTCAAATTATGTATTTATTGTTTACCAAAACGAATCCTTTACCCAAACCATTCTCATATCCAAACTCCCAGTGTGTACTTGTGGAAGTGCAGAGGACTCTTCGACTTCCATAAAGCAAGTAACGCGTCAACATTTCCCTTCCATCCTGCATTCGGACGCAGCCGGCACCGTTATTGTTTGTTATAATAATGAGAGCATCAGTACTTACAGGGTATCCGCAAATTATCCGTACAAACTTTGAAGACATGGCTCTATACAATCAAGCATAATAAATTCAATATTCTGGCATGGTTTTAAATATAAGCTTATTATATTCTTAAGAAGTAAGTTTGACACATTTCCGATTACGAATATTTGCGAAACCAAGCCAAATTCATTGAGGTGTCTTAAAAAGAGATGTTTTTCGAGCTTTATGACGGAAGACAAATGTCTATACAATCCATTGGATTTGAGCCGTATAGTTTTCTATTTCCAGTTTAACTTGAAGCCATTAAGTTGTTGGATACTTCAAATAATAAAAGGACATTTGGATTCATCTCCTTTAGATTTTAGGGATAACACATCTCCAGTATGACTAGCGGCCCTCAGGAAAAACGTCTCCAAAAATTTTAAATTTGCCTATCTCAGTAACAAGCAATCATTTCGAAATTTTCCAAAGTTGTATTTTCTGTTAACATATAGATGTATTCTAAAAGGCACATGGACATTGGTTTTTCATTGTTTTCAATGCAGGATCATCTTTCCCATATATTGCTGTTCGGATAATTTGCGGACACCCTGTACACATTGAAAATGCTACTGATCCCGAGTAGTGTCCCTGTGTAAGTACAGCTGTTCTTGCAATAACGGAGTAGCATCTGCGGGCGTTCACAAAATGTTCACAAATTGCTGTAGATCGATAAATATGCGTACATGGTTTTAAAAGTATGCGATTTTTAAACCAAAACAGATAAAAATTTATACTTTCAGGTATTAGGTATCAGAAGGCCGGCTCTAAAGGCACGTTTCCCACCAGTTGGGAGATTTGTGCCATCGCCATTTGAGCCTATTTCATCATCTACCCGATGGGAGAGGAAAGGGAAGGGAAAGATGGGAGGAAATAGGAAGAGAGAAGATCGCATAAGTGAAATGAGAGCATGTAGCTCCATACCACAATGGGTTCGAACAGCGCCCTGAAAACGGCACTGCAAAACGCATGAGTGTAAAGAAAGCCTATAGCACATTACCACAGCGGGTTAAAAATAACTGAATGTCCTGAAGATTCAGGCTTCTGCATTCAGTTTCACTTAATAAGTGTTTATCAAGTAATCGAAATCGCAGTTGCGTGAGAACTGGACAGTAACATATCAGATGATACGAAGTTCCATAATCGGAATCACAGCTATCACGCACAAATGAGCTTTTATTTAGAGCCTCCTAACCATTCATTCCTAGGCACGGTACGCATCACACCTTAAATTAGGAGTCACCTGTGAGGTTCCTTTTTCATAGGGGGCGGTCATAAATACGAAGGTCGGAAAATTAGTCATAAATTCGTGCAATTTCATATGTATTCGTGTCCTATATGCAAATCATTTCATCTGCAAAGAGGAAGAGGTGTTAAGGTTTACACCCCATTCCCCTCGCAGTATTGACTAAGGTGATATTAACATGATTTCAACTTTATTTACTCACATGTACCAGAAGAACAAAGAACAAAGTTACAGTAGCTGTACAATCAAGGCTTTCTACGTGTATTGTGGAGCAGCCTACTATGATTTTACATTTAAAACTCAAAAATGAAGTCCTTGACAGCTACCATTTGTTGTTAATCAAGTTATGTTTTGGTAACCTAGACATACGACACCCAAGCGGTCACCACCAATCTGGTCGCAAATGGTCGCAGCTGCAGTTATGTGCAAAATGTACTATAACTATAAAGGTAAGTTTCATAGAAGAACGCATGAAGGGGTTTGGAGAGGAAACATTCTTTTCGGCTTAGTGAATGTTTCTATAAGTTCGAGTTTTTTCGAATAAAGGCTGTATATCAGCGATGTCGTTTCCAAACAAAATATGCAAATTTTAAATTTATTTTTTAAAGAGATCGATCAAAACCTTATTGAAAATCAGTGCCATTGATAGCGTACTTGTAGAGCATCATTAACATTTCCGACAGCGTAATGAAAATGTTAAAAATATTTCGATTTTTATGATTTATATCTCCACTCAACACATCTCACTTAAATGACCCATATCGAAACGAACATGCAAGAATTCAGCAAAAATAATTATGAAACCTTGTTCCATAAGTATTCAATACAATGTCATTGGAAAAAATATCACGATTTAGTTGAAGTTGAATTTTTGAATTGATGACCTATGGGGGAACCTCTGTGCACCAGAGCAGGCAGGCCGTATTGTTAATTTTGAGCCAGTTGAAACAACCGCTACCGACACTACGCGGCTATCTAGGCTGCTCAGGAAAAGGAGGTTAATATTGATGATTAACTCCTGACGTGCCAAAGCAGCCATTTGAAGCTGCATCTGTTGGTTCCTTGTACAATTTTGATTATTCCGGTCAATCACGGAGTAGCAACTACGGATTGTACGGTCATCAATGTTTATGCTTATGATGGATGACAGAACTATCGAATTTTCTCATGTTCTGTACTTGGTATACTCTCACTTAACACCGACCTCAAGCAGCACAGTTTGTTTCAACTCAAGAATAAAAATATATCTTGAAATTAATTTGAGTTGTCAATAGGGTCCTAAAGCCCTGTCCCAATTTTAGTGCAAAACGCTTAAGTTTAGGTTAAAAACACATGTTTACTCATTTTTCTAATGTTTTCCGTTGGGTTGAGTACAAAAAACATTTTTTAGATTTTGTCACACCCCTTGGCTTAAACTCAAATTATGGGTATATTTTGTTTTCCGTGTCCCTTCCGAAAACCTCAGTGTTAAAACTAAAACCCCACTGATAAAAATCCAAACGCTCGATCTGTGTGTTTAAAATTATGGATCGATTCATGAACGTCCATATCGATTTGCTATGATTTTCTTGCAAACTTCGTGTGTGTTACACATTAAATTCCTGTGTTTTGCTTCATGGATTGATTCATCAACCGACAACAGGGATTCCATATTTTTTCCACATAAGTTCCCGAAGCTTTCTCTTCAGATTCGTATGTGTCAACCTATGCACGCATAGATCATCACTCCAACACGGGTTCAGTGTGTTTCGCTTATGGTTATCTTGTGTCATAAACATCATGTTCAAGTTGGTCGATTCATTGATATGCGCAATGAGATTGTTATGATGAAATCCATGAGCTATGCTATCGATTTTCATGTTCAAAGCTTCTAAATTGTTTGTGATCAACCCATGGGATGCATAGTGAACTGGATTGCGGTTGGATCTCGTGTCGAAGGACAGTCATCATCATGCTTCCAAAGAGAAGAAGCAAAATTTGAAGCTGAAAGTGTTAGATGAAAATTTGTGAATTTGATTTTTCTTTTATTAGTGAAGTTGACCGATATACGAGAATTCTACCTTTCTATAAGAAAACATTTTTTTTTTGCATAGATGACCGTACAATTCGTAGTTGCTACTCCGTGATTGACCAGAACAATCGAAGTTGCACAGGGAATTAATGAATGGGGCTTGGGATTAGCTTACCATTCTTCAATGTGCACAAATCGAGAGCTCAAATTTAAAAGTCAATAACGGCGCCGGCCACGTCCTTACGGTCATCGGGGAAGGGAAGGAATGTTAGTGTGACTACCGTTGTTACTAGAGACCGAGATCACCTCTGCATCTCCACGGTTGTCATGGAGAGGATATTGGGTTAGTGGGATAAGGTAAAGATCTGGGAGTCACCAATGTTTGGTGATGCGATCCATGATATAATCACGCCTAACCGGAGTCGCGAAATAATTCGATAATCGCATTAAACGCCGAACAAGTGTTCGTCACTCGCCCACGCAAGAGCAAGCGACGCGATCAATAGATCAAACACTACTAACGATCCGCGGCGCTTTTTCATTTCTCTGAGCGAACGACGCGCGACAAGTTTGATCCTGCCCCCATCGCCCGCCCCCGCAGGAGCAAGCGTCAAGGTCGAAGGATCAAACACTACTAACGAACCGATCACTTTTCCACCGCTTCACTACCCACGCGCGACATGTTTGATCCTGCCCTCATCACCCGCCCCAGCAGGAGCAAGCGTCAAGGTCGAAGGATCAAACACTACTAACGAACCGATCACTTTTCCACCGCTTCACTACCCACGCGCGACATGTTTGATCCTGCCCTCATCACCCGCCCCAGCAGGAGCAAGTGTCAAGGTCGAAGGATCAAACACTACTCTTCTACCTTTCTATAAGAAAACATTGATAATAAACTATACATTAGTAGAAAAATCGGATTCCACTAACAGATTTTCCTGGCTTTCAGTTTCGAAAAAAAAAATGGAATATGCTTATCCCTGGCTTCCCAAATTATGGATTTGCGGCGCCCCGCTTGTTGCTGGCTCACGGGTTTGAAAAAAAAATCAAAAGAGCTTGCGACAAGCAGAGGAGCCATATTTTAGGGAGCAAAAGTTTTTTTTATCAAATTTCTTCTTTCAGTCCCATGACATTTATGTTCTATCTACACATGACTATCTAAAGCTACTACATTTCGAATTCAATAAGCAAATCAGTTGGTTTTCATAATTTAATATTTGGAAATTCATGTTTGTTTCACATGACAACCTAATGTTGATACACATGTTATTATACCGTGAAATCAATGATGAAATCCATATGGCTACCACACTCAAATCATGTGGTTTTCCTCATTGCGCAAATCTTTAAGTAAAACACACGACCTTGACATGTAGATTTTTCTCAGTGCCCTGTGGTGTTTTTGTCGACTAAGCGAACGTCAAACATGATCAAAAGTGTCAAGATTCATTTATGGACCCAATTTTTAAATTAAAGTTTAAACATGATACCGCCGTTGTTTGAGCGGGAAAAATTGCTCAAGTAGTTGCAGTAACATGCTCTTTCGTGTTATTAAATAAAAACAAGATTCCATCAACAATTTTAGGACCCAATTGTTGAAAAAATGACTTACAATTGCACTGAGCAGCAACGCAGAGGCGGAGTATGTTTACAATATATTTATGTTATTGTGAAATTGCATATTTGTTGCAAAACACTTAGGAGAAGAAAAATTAAAACAAAACTATACATGAGAATCAAACTTTCGACCTCAAATTCATAAATCTTGTCCTTTACTCATTACTCCACCAGCTCTTCGAACAGTGGCTTCGCTAATGACCTTCGGTATACTAGCTCATTACTGGCAAAATCTGCCACAACTCATATAAACCAAAGTTATTGCAAAAACTTTCGCGCAACATATGAGAAACACCATTTGAACAAA
Organism: Aedes aegypti; assembly: GCF_002204515.2. Lineage (NCBI taxonomy): Eukaryota > Metazoa > Arthropoda > Insecta > Diptera > Culicidae > Aedes > Aedes aegypti. Next base: position 150,558,480 of record NC_035108.1, read on the forward strand.
CAAACTTTTTCTATAACATGATTTCGTATTTACATGGTACATAGTGTGGAACTCAACTATATTGCAACTGGATTGAAACAAACAAACTTATAGCTGTCAAACAAGTTGTTTAGTGCAACTTTCACGCAAGGAGGTTGAGGTGGATGTCGAGAGAAAGCCATTGATCATTATCGCTTGAACCAGTAAGCAACTCACAAGTCCTATAAAATCGTATCTTTGCTACGAAGTAATTAGATAACCGTGTGGAAAGCGCGTGGACGCGATCGGGTAGTGCAACCAAAAAGTGAAGTGCCTCAGACTCGCAAGCCAAAGCCAATTAGTTGAGGTCGAGGATTCAATCGGCTACCCTAAGGATCGTATAGAGACCCTCGTCACGCTGTCAATCGGATTACGACCGGTGACACTGTAGCAGACCACCGGTGGGTAGAATCCCTCTCGAGACGGCGCACATCCCCGTTCGCCTGTTACGTCATTTGTCGTCACCGCCCCTTCGTCGCTTGAACATCACCTCGAGCATCACAGAACCCACGGCAGGGTTGCTGCAGGTACGTTCCATCCTCCTCTCCCCACCTCCGCACCAGGGCCCCAACGTCATCGAACAGCGCTGCACCGAATACCGTACCCTCCAGAAATTCAAATAAAAGAAGACCTTGCAATTCAATTCTCTCAGCTCTCTTTAATGCTTGTTCTAGGAAAGAGTCATTGGATGTAGCCTGTTGCGAGTCGTTGATCAGTCCACTTTGTACTATCGGTATTACCGATTCGGTAAGTGCACGTTGTTGTGAGTCCTTCCGAGGTCGGTGGCCGACCCTGAGATTTAATAGCCAAGAGGTAAGCTAGCCGGTCTGCGACGTGCCTACGTCAAGGACACTTTCAGTTTTTAGGAACATAACATGTAAATCGGCATTTTGAGAGAAGTTGCAAGAGTTTGTTCGAAAAGTTATTGAATACATCTTGATAAAGTTCACTTCAATGCTGCTTGCAGAGTTCATTTGCAGAAAATCTCGTTATTTCGATAAAGTTAAACATCAAACACGTAGTGGAATGCAAGTTTATTGCGATAATGAAACTTTATGAGCTTTTGATATAAATATGCAACGGAACAAGAACAACTAGGTAAGGTTCATATGCTTTTATTGATACATTTTTGAAACCATTTTAAGAAAGCATCTCTTTGAAGGAAGTTTCGCGTACTACTTGGTATGTAATTAACAGATGGCGATACTGTCTATCAATGCTTAAAAACAACGCCTCTATCGCCAATCGGATTACAGTTCAGGTGTTTTGGACTTTGCGTATTTGACAATAACCGTGATTTTGGTTTGGTGAATGGAATTACCATGACAAACGCATAAACGTGTGTATCTAAATATTGTGATATCTATCTATTTATCTATCTATATAAATAAAAATGGAATGGTGTTTGTATGTCACGAAATGGCTCACGAACGGGGCAACGGATTTGAATGATTCTTTTTCCATTTTATTCGTCAAGGGTTCCGACGTGTTTGTGTGTATAAAAGTTCCAGGATGTTCACCGGGAAAGTAGGAAAAACGGGACTGAAAGGAACTGTCATTTTGTATGGGACGATTCATAGCAGTATTCAACAGCCTACTTGATGGCAAGACGAAGTTTGCCGGGACCACTAGTTTTAAATAAATATGCTATTATAATCGAGCTAGAATCTTTTGATTAGGGTAGTAGTATAATACTGATTCATACACAAATTACGTGTAACTTCTAAGGGTATATAGGAACTTGATTTGAATTACTTCAATAATCACGGGTAAATCGCCTATGAGTATCATCGATGGTTGATGATCTAACTAAAATCTAGGTCTGACTGATTGAAATCTCGAGAAGAAAATATTTTTACAACTTACGGAATATTTCTTAACAGTGTACAAACGATAACAATCTCGGACATCGAACCCTTTCGAAATCATGTTTTCTGGTTGTTTTTCGATCCTGGATTTTGGAATTCGAAGCTTCGCCACAAACATAGAGATTGCCTTATGAAAACAAATATCGAAGGTTTATAAGTTTAACGAATAGTGATTTAAATGACACGAGAAGTAAACATCATGAATCGATATACCCCTCGAAACAAGGTTTTCTCAACATCTTTGAGAACATAGAATGCGCCCATTCCTTCGGCTCAATATTCTTGCTTAATTTTTGATCTCACCCTAACAGCCATTACACCGTGTCCAATATATTCTCATACAAATTCGAGATGACATTACTTTGCGATTGTCTAACTGACATCATTGGTGATAATATTTTTTGATAGTGGTTATAATACTGATTCACTGCAGAAAATATTTTGGAAATATTTCAATTATAAACTTATTTTATCAACTTAAGAATTTACGAAAAATATTTCCAGCGGCACGCTCATAGGCAGAGCCCAATTTCAATCTGCAGTTATCACACATATATTAATCAAATTTTATCAATATTTATCTATTCAAAACGCAATATGATTAACTTAAAGTTTCTGAAACTTTTTTGTGAATGCTCTGATTTTCACTTTGTAAACCAGACCAATATGAACAAAAATTCATTTTAAGTGCAAAACACGACTTCAATGGACATTTCATCACTTATCAAAGCAATTATTTTTTCTTATTCATAAAACAAGCTATTCTACGTTAGTATAATACTACCAGACTACAATGAAATACTACAATATTGAATTATCCTACATTAAGTAAAGTTATACCAAAGAAAAGAAAAAGTGTATGAGAATATATTGGACACGGTGTAATTACCAAGTGTGTAGCTTTTTGTTACTTAACAAACGAAAAAAAAAAATATACACGTTATTTCACTTTGCTACAAAGGAGAAAAGGTCTTCCCCTGTCTCTCAGTTGTGTTTTTATCTTGGTCCATTTGTTTTCTTAACCTTACTCGGTTACTAATGGCTCTTTGGATATGCAAGGTTATGCAAGATTTCAAAATTCCTGGATTATCTCTTAATGAAAATTTTCATGACTTACCAGGACATAGGGTATCATCGAGCGTACAACGTGCCAATTTTGGCAAAGAAAGCTCTAAGTTTATGATTGTAGAAGTGCTCTTATCACACTTAACTGAGAAGCGTGGTGGTGGTTCACCCGCAATAGCCTATGTTCAGGCAGTACTGGTCAAAAAGTTCTGATGAAGGTCGCTAAGTTTACCGTTTGATGCAGAAAATAACTTAGCATTCTGCAACTTCCCCAAATTATTACTGATTATGTGTATTCAAGTTCAATGCTCATCCATCAACACTTCATCATAGACATAATAGACCACCAAAAATTGAATTTCATATACAAAAACGTAACTGAATTGAGTTGGTCAATGTCAGTACCTAACCTGCATTGAATTACTACCGATACAATGCAAATGTAACAAAATGTGTCAAACCGATTTTCCTATCGTTTGAACCGTGCAATACGCATGCCAGGTCTAGTGAAACTGAAAGTGTAGAAGCATTGCGAGCTGAAGTGTATTGTGTCAGCAAAAACTGTTACATTTAATATGCACCTGTTTATGCAATATGATTCAGTTCAAATCTGAGCAATTATATCTGCCATTTTTTGTTGAAAACAATGCTCATCTCAACCGCACTGTAGCATATCGGCGATAGTGTGACGACAGCAACATCGTCATTAGTTTTTAGACCTGCACTGCGCCGTACATCAGCTATTCGCTTCAAGTAGAATTGGGTCATCTCGGTGACAGTCCTATCAATACATAATGGCATCCAAACATGCTCCTAAACACAGAAGGGCTTTCCCCGTTAGAATTGGGCAAGTATCGGCAATATCGATTGACTTTCTTTCGGTCCCAAACGATGACACCGTGTGGTGATAGTACCATACATCACAGATAAACAGACATGGCACTGACAAAATTTCCACCTACCACACTCTAAACGTTCTTGTCGAAGTTCCTATGTTTCTTGCTTCAAGGATGCTCCGTGGATGAGTTTTCACACTAGCGCCTTTTGCAGGCCTTATGGTACAACATGGCCAATTTCAATGAAAATCGTTCCTAATGTTTCGTCTTCTTTTTTGTGGATACATGTTCCACCGCTCTGTGGTTAGTGAATTATAGATGAACGACACATTTCACGCCTCGGTGACAGTGATTAAACTTGTGTCGACTCGCGTGATGCCTGACATCTTTGGGAGATAATGGTGAACCGTGCACATGGCACACGAAGGGCTGACGAAACAGAGCAACAGTTGCTTGCATGAGTTGACGCGATTAGGTGGTTAGATGGATGGTTTGCATAAAATTATATATTTAGGTATTTTTGACTAAGCATGTTGATGCTTTTATTCTACTGGTCTTTCTCGTCTAGACATAGAAAAAGCATTCGACTGTGTTTGGCATGAAGGCTTGATCGTAAAATTAAAAAAAAAACTTTAATTTTCCAACATACATTGTCAGAATAATTCAAAGTTATCTGTCAAATCGTACAATTCAGGTTAATTATCAGAACTCCAGATCTGAAAGACTTCCTGTAAGAGCTGGTGTTCCTCAAGGCAGCATTTTGGGACCAATATTATACAATATTTTCACATCTGTCTTACCTTAGTTACCTCAGGGATGTCAAAAATCCTTGTTTGTGGATGACACAGGCCTTTCCGCCAAAGGACGAAGTCTGCGTGTCATCTGTAGTCGATTGCAAAAAAGTTTGGATATTTTTTCTTCATACTTGCAAAAATGGAAGATTTCTCCTAATGCTTCCAAAATTCAACTAATAATTTTCCCTCATAAACCAAAAGCTCTTTATTTGAAACCTTCAAGTAGACATGTTGTCACGATGAGAGGGGTTCCAATAAATTGGTCAGATGAAGTTGAGTATCTAGCGCTCATGCTAGATAAGAATTTAACTTTCAAAAATCACATTGAGGGCATTCAAGCCAGAAGAGAATTCAAAATTAAATTTTGATAATGATTCTGAGGCTTCCTCCCTGGTATAGTACCAATGAGTTACATAGAATATCCAGTGTTGAAATATTAGAACAAATATCATATAAAATAATTATTTATTTCAGGCAAAAATTGTTACAATCTTCTATTGCCACGATTAATGCGTTATATATTAAGATTAAGTTAGGTTAAGTAGATTGAAAATAAGCAGGTGAAATCAACTCACCTGTAAACAATCTGAACTGCTACGGCAAATGAAATATAATATGTTGTTAACATGTAAATAAAATCTAAAATTTGTTTTACCACATTAGCATGATAGTGTTGTCGAATAACACAGAACACCTAGATATAAGAAATGAATGTAATGTTTGGAATGATACTAATGAAGAAATTAAAAAAAAAAAAAAGCTGGGTCAAAGCTGTGAAATATGGTTACCTATAAGAACGTTAAAGCACCCTTTGGTGCTTTGGTTTTTCGGATAAACAAATTTCTTATACTGCTAACATTTTTCTTATTAAAGTACGGTCTATTTTTCGTAAATCTTTGATATATCTCAATAATTTATATTGTAGTTTGAGTATGTTGCACTACTTTTCATCTACAGTTTTATGAAATGTTACATTTCTTGATTCATTGGATACCTAGTGAAGTGTTATAAATTTTGGAAAATCTGTTTTCACAATGCTTTTGTTGCAGTTAAATTAGTGTTCTTTTCTTTCATATTTGAAAATCTATTCTTCACAATATTGTAAAGTGTTCTGTTTAGAGTTAAAACTTACATCGAAGTGTGTAGTGAATTTCATCATTTTATATTCGCTATCAACAGTCTGAAATGGTTCTCTGTTTATTGTTTTAAAGAATTCCTCTCGATGTTAACAGCGTCGTTGCATTGTATTATCAAATGAGGAAAGACTAGTTTCTTCGTCGAAAAACTTCCATCTTGTTGCAGAAAAAAGAAACCTCTCGGAAACTTTCATTTCGCATGTCACTGCCTGTTTTCAAAGTTGGTTTCCTAATTTTTGTTGTGTTTTTTGTTTGCTCTATTTTCCTAACAATTCGTTAAGCTCTAGTTTTCTATCACATTTTCCAGTGCCTTTTGCCCTCGTGTCTTCTTCATCCTAGAGCCCGTCTTCGTTCTCGTCATCGTTCGTACCTAGTTAGCGTCTTCACACTTCACAGAGCGAAAGAATCCAGCTTTATCCCGTTGCTTGCCACGGGTTTGAATATTGGTCGTTCGCTTTCGGGCCCCAAGCTCCAGCTCTAGTATCCTTTTATCAACGAGGCAACGTGTTGCTTTTCCTCCTCCGATAATCCGTTCTTCAGAGTTCGTCTTACTGTTCCGACAAAGGAAGCGAAAAAGAACAAAAAGTAAGAAATGGATAAGACACAAATGAAATGGTTGAGTGAGAATTGAATTTTCTTCAACAGTTTTTTTCTGTGTTACATCCAGTTATCGTGGATGGGTTGGAATACTCATGCAGTCAGTCTCGTTGGTTTAGTTCAAAGTATGAATGGAAAAATCCTCAAGAGGAGTACAAAAGCGGAGGACAAGCACACACCTACTGATGGATGAATGTGGGAGGATATCATGGAAGGGGGTAACAGTTGAGTACAGTACCAAGCGGGAAAACTTGCAGAGTCATTTTCCCCCAGCAGTTTGTAGTCGAGGAGGAAGGAAATTGGGATTGGGTAACCGTTGGGTAGTAGCGGAAGAAAGTGTCCGTCTCAGTGGGTGCTGCAATAAGGACTGAAGGAAGTTGCTTCGTAATTCAGTTTTGCATGGATGACACATATTCACACAGGAGGAACTTTCGCTCCTTTTTCATGCTTTCACAGCAGGATTCAATTGAGTTTCATGCTTTTTACGAGGGCGGATGGTTTCTTGTTAGTGCGATAATAAGAGTTAGAAGCTAGGTTAGAAGCGTTAGTGTACCACCATGAGATTTTAGTTTGTAGATTTTTCTACATATAAAACGGATACACTTAAACTTTGTTCTACGAAGTAGAATTGCAAAAGAACATTGAATATTACAATTTTCACAAATCTATATTAAATTTAAAAACATTTAATAAGAATACCTGCTCTACATTCCAGAGCATCTTGGAATATTATAAAAGATCTTCAAATTTCAGAATATCTCTGAGAGAATTACTGGTGCAGTACAAAGCTAAAAAGGTTTGAAAAGAGAATGGGTGATGTATTTAATACAACAAAAGTAACTTCTGGAAACATATATCCTTGGATTTTTTAGCTTAATGATTAATATTTTTAGCAGTGGTTTATGCTTAGTAGGGACCCAGATAGTCGTAGCGGTAAATGCACTGTTATTCAGAATGACTACGTTGAGGGTCAAGGTGTCAAAACGCGTTGGTCAAGGGTATTTTTTCTTGACGAAATATTCGCGTTTTCCACACGATATACACGATGGTCTATTGATGAAGAAAGCTTTAATTCAATAACTGTTTTTTATATATACAGTCAGCTCTCCACATTTCGATGTTCTATATCTTGAATCTCTTCTTATGTCGATGATTTCTTCGATTCCTTCATTCTGCGTACATTTTCTCTCTCCATATCTCGATATGTTTCTGTGGATTTTTTGCTCCCAATTTTCTCTCCATATGTCGATATGACCGTTATCTAAAGTTACTAGACCAAATTTCTAGGATTCAAAACAAATTAGGAACGAGAAATGTTTGTTTATTGTTTTCTTGGTAACGGAGTGGTTTTCAATCTAGTATGCATCTGAGACGAGACCCGCGAAGACGGTCTTCTTTTTCTGTGATTGCTGAGTTTTTTTTCTTATTCCACTTTGTGTTTATACCTGGGAGGGAGGCACCGATACTACACACGAAATATGCATAGCCTTCAACCTATACGAACTGCTCAGATGAGATCGACTCCTTTCGGTCTTCAGTACAGTCACCCATGCTGGACCTGCATATCTGATGATCGATGTTGTGACACAGCCGTTTCTTGCTGCTTTCAATCGCCCAGTCGTTTGCCATGATCCAGGATAACGCCGCTATTGCCTTCGCCGTTTTTTCACAGACATAGGCGATATGTTTGTTGAAATTAAGTCGATCATCAATCATCACCCCAGATGCTTAACTTCGCGCTTCGAGTCGATGATATAACCACCAACTTGCCTGCTGCCCTACCTTACGATTGCTAATCATAACCACTTCAGTTTTGTGATGGGCTATCGTCAGCTTCTTGTCCCTTATCCAATCTTCTATAGTTTCGATTGTCTGGGTGGCGAGTACTTCCACCTTCTCTCTTGATTGACTAACTACCAATAGAACCACGTCGTCCGCAAAGCCAACAATCTTTACACCTCTGGGAAGATTTAATTTCAGGACACCATCGTACATCATATTCTACAGAGAATAGAGCCCTGAAGAACGTCCGCCGTAAATTGAGTACTTTTTACTCCTTGGTCTGTTTCGTTTATCAGTAACCGATTCTTAAAATAGCTCTTCAGAACCCAGAAGATGTACTCAGGTAATCTCATGCTATGCAACGAATCGACCATTGCTTTCCAGCTAGCGCAGTTGAAAGCGTTCTTCACGTCAAATGTGATCACCGTACAATAACGGGTTCTTCTCCTTTTCTGCTTCTAAGCTGTTTCCATGGTTTCCACAACAGTTTGGATGGCGTCCACAGTAGACCTTCCTTTCCGGAAGCCGAACTGCATATTCGACAGCCCGTTCAGGCTCTCCGCATGCTTCGTAAGCCTGTTCAGGATAACTCTCTCGAGCAGTTTGCTGGACGTATTCAGCAAGCATATCGGCCTATACGTTGAAGATTCGCCACGTGGTTTATCCGGCTTTGGCCACACCACCAATGTTGGGAACTCAATTTCCCATTTGGGGGTATTACTCGTGAGGTAAATTGTTGCACTTACCCTCGTGGAAGCACCAACGACTTACCTCGTGATCGAGCCACCGACAGCCGTGCACACCACCGGCACTCGTCACGCTGCATGGTAGGCTCCGTTCATTCGGAGCACAACCAGGTAAAAAATCGTCTGACGCAATCGCGCACATGGTTGTGACGGAGACATGAATAAACGATTGCATCAACTATACTGAACGCGTAGGGCGCGCACAACTAACTTTTGTCGCTTCCAGCAGTCTGAAAAGCTGCCATCGACAATGCAGTTCTACAATGTGGTCCTGAACATATCGGAGTTTTCGAGGATCGCTGTTTTCAGAGCCAGATTTGGGATTCCGTCTAGTTCTGGGGCCTTCTTTGTGTCCAAGGCTTTCGTCACACCGATCAACTCCTCATTTGTTACTCGAGATTCATCGTAGTCTCCATCCTGCACTCCGTAAGGAGTGAGCGGAGGTTGTGGCTTCGTGCTGCGGGAACAGTCCGTCAATAATTCACCTTCATTCTCTCCGGGCACTTTTCCGGTGTCATGGTTGATCCTTTTAACCTCGCCATGGCTACTTTGTACGCGTTGACCCACGAATTCGCGCAAAGCCTGATTTCGCTTTTAAGTGCAGATCTTGCCGCTCTGTAGACGAGCCTGCGTTCCTCTCTTTCAGCGCTGTTGCAAGCCTGCTGCATCCTCCTTCTGGCTCGGCAATGGTCGTGTTCCATCAGTAGGCTGGACGGCGACCGTTAGCTGGTTTCCCAGCTCTCGGCATGGTTGCATCGCAAGCACGAGTTAGTGCTGCCATTAACTCGTCTGCACTGTGGCTCAAAGTGATGTGTTCAAGTCTAAGCGCTTCGACGAACACGTCCACCTTCGTACATCTATCTGACTTTCGCAATATACTGGCTAGAACCTATCCCCGATGCGGTACCGAATTATCTGATGGTCGCTTCCGGTATACTCTTCGCACACTCTCCAGTTCATGTGTCTTGCTAGCCTCGGGCTGCACAAAGTGAGGTTCATGATGGACTCTCTGCCTTTCCGACGATATGTGCTAACGTTACCTTCGTTGGCTAGATGAGCATCTAGCTTTGATAATGCTTCTAACAGACTGCATCCTATTGCGTTGGTGAGGCGGCTTCCCCTCTTGATCGCCCAAGCATTGAAGTCGCCGGCTATGACGAATGGTCTACGATCGGTAAGCTCTTCCGTTATTCTGTCTAGCATATAGTTGAATTCTTCTGACGGTCATCGCAGAGGTGCGTAGCAACTACAGATGTACACACCATCAACTTTAGCGATTACGAAGCCTTCTTCTTCTGCGCATTTCACCATTTCCTGAAAGGGGTATCTTCCCACCGTCCAATTTGCCGCTGTTTTACTTGTCTCTTATACTCAATTATCATCTCTAGGTGGGATTCGCTATGGCTCAGAGATGATAGCTACGTCACACTTTATTTCCGCTACGAACTGCCACAGCAAATACTGAGCAACCTCACAGTGGTTCATGTTTTTTTTTACGACATCTTGAGCCTCCTGTGACGTGTTTGATGTCCTCTTTGTTGGCACAGATCAGACATTTCGGAGTTTTCTGACAGTCTTGCGCCTCATGGTCATCTTCTCCACACCTTCTGCACAGTTTGCTTCTATCTGGCCCATTGCAGAACCGTGCAATATGACCAAATCCAAGACACTTATAGCACGCTACCAGCTGATAGCGTTCAGCCTGACCGAGGCTACATGCTACTACTTCCACTGTGGCCTTTTCCCATACGAAATATTATTGGAACGTAACCCAATGCGTACTGCTGCTAATCTCAGATCTTCCTCCGTTGAATTCTCGTCCATATTTTTACATTCGAAAGTCACTTCCGGGCAGACGACTCTTACTTCCATCTTATTCCCCATGGCTTTTTCGGCTAGCTCTTTATAGAAAGAGCTTCTTGCCTTTGACTCCTTTCTTAACTCGAGGATCATCTCACCATTCAGCGTACGTCTGACTTTTTGCACGTCTTTTCTCCTAGATCTTTGAAATCTGGATTCGACCGTATAGCACGCAAAACCTCCATGTACGAACCGTCACTTGCTTTAAAAACGAGCGTTTCGCCCTTGCTCCGCTCCTTAATGGACACACGATTTTTGGATGGGTTCTTTTTACTCGGTTTCTCTTTTTTCTTTCGCACTCGTTTCCACTTTTCGCGATGCTGAGTCTCGCATTGCTTCTAACGCGGACTGGTCGCGCAAGCTCTTTTTCGACTGTATCAGCCCTCACCTCCTATACGCCGCTCCAAGGGCTCCTTGGATCTTCGTCACCAACAGTTTGATGTCTTTGTGCATATTGCTTCTTTTGTCGACATACTAGTGCAGGTTAATTTGCTCCTTCTCTCGTTTGTGCTGTTGATGCGCTTGTTGGGTATGAAGCGTCGGTGATCTTACCAACCCGCTTCTGGCAAATAGATTTGCCGCGCCTTTTCCGATGTTGTTTATACTCTCCATTCTTCAGGGTCCCCCCCTCCAGACCACTATCGTCAGCCACCGTATGTAGTCGAATTTCATGGTCCCATGTATGGTCTCTTTCCTACGCATGCTCCCACTGCGTGACAGCCACACGATATCCATGTTTCCAAAGCCGAGCTGATAACGGTTGCGAAAGGATTGAAGCTGAACAAAGCTCCCGGTGGTATCCCTAACGTAGAGCAAAGGGTAGCGTTTGCTGATATATTTAGGACAGCGTTGCATCGCGTGCGCGGAGAAAGTGTCCAAACAGACGAGGAGAGGAAATCGATATTGCGCAGTGGTAACGGTAGATGTTAAGAACGCGTTCAACAGTGCCAGTTGAAGGTTATCGCCGCAGCCCTATACAGAATGCGACCCGAAATCTGCGCGAAATTCTGCAAAACTATTTTCATAACCGGGTACTGGTTCACGACACAAACCAGGGACGGATTTCAACCAGAGTAACGACGGGAGTTCCACAGGGATCCATACATGGTTTAACAGTGTGGAATATGATGTACGATGGAGTGTACCCTGACAATGCCGAATGGAGTCGAGATCGTCGGGTTCGCAGATGACGTTGTTCTTGCGATAACTGGCGAGACTGCGGAAAAGGTGGAGATGCTGACGGCAGAATCGCTAGACATCATTGAATCGTGGATGACTGGAGTCAAGCTGCGGTTGGCTCATCACAAAACGGAGGTGGTGCTGGCCAGCAACTTCGAGGTGGTTCAGCAGTTCGAGATCAACGTCGGAGTACACGCAATCTCATCAGAACACTCTCTAAAGCACCACGGAGTAATGGTCGACGACAGGTTAATCTTCGACAGCCACGTAGAATCTTCTTCTTCTTTCTGGCGTTTACGTCCCCACTGGGACAGAGCCTGCTTCTCAGCTTAGTGTTCTTATGAGCACTTCCACAGTTATTAACTGAGAGCTTACTATGCCGATAACCATTTTTGCATGTGTATATCGTGTGGCAGGTACGAAGATACTCTATGCCCTGGGAAGTCGAGAAAATTTCCAACCCGAAAAGATCCTCGACCGGTGTGATTCGAACCCACGACCCTCAGCTTGGTCATGCTGAATAGCTGCGCGTTTACCGCTACGGCTCTCTGGGTCCCTAGCCACGTAGAATATGCCTGCGAAAAAGCAGAGAAAGCAGCTAATACTGTAGCTAGGATCATGCCCAACATTCGAGGACCAAGAAGCTCCGGCTGATGGCTATACGGGTGGCGAGTACCTACCGTATGAATGATCCCCGCCGGATTCATACCCATCTGTATCACTCTGGCTGAGGACATAGCATGCCAGCACCAGCAAAGGGATACAAGGAATATGAGGAATACTATCAGATTGGATACAATGGCAAAGTGCCAGCAGGAGTGAAATAACTTGGAGAAAGGAAGGTTGACCCACAGGCTCATTTTTAACGTGTCGGGGTGGACGACCAGAAAACATGGAGAAGTTAAGTAGTTCCTGACCCTGTTTTTGTCAGGCCATGGATGATTCCGGAAATATTTGCACAGATTCGAACACGCAGAGTCTTCACATTGTTGGCCTGTCCAAATATCGAGGAGACACAGGAACATGTGATATTAGACTGCCCTCGGTTCAGGGATATACGAAGTGAGATGTGTCAGAAACCGCAAGCGTCCTAAATCCGGGTATCGTGCAGAACATGTGGCAGCATGGAAGCATTTGGAATGCGGTGAATAGAGGGATAACACAAGTTATGTCGTCGCTGCAAAACCAGAAAGCTCGGGGTCGCAATCGGAGTAGGCTAGATCCTCCGTCGGGGACTAGACTGAGTAGAGCGGGTTTAGCGTATTATCGGTGATAAGTTATCGGGGCGCCTGCAACCCATAAGTAATCGTCCATCCACTTGGCCGACCAACGTCGAGTCGGAGTAGGCCGAGTCCATCGCCGGGCTCTAGCTGAGTAATTTGCGAATCAGCTCCGGCAAATGGTCGTCGGGGCGCATGTGAATCGGAAGTTTCCCTCCACTGGAATTGCAGGACCGACCTCGGCATCTTCTCGGCCAGCCTCGGAGTAGACTACGTCCACAATCAGGGATTAGTTTAGTAGACCGCGTTGTTGCAGTGGCAAATGATCGTCTGGGTGCCTGTGAACCTGAAGTTTCCAATCACCGGAATCGCAGGATCGACCTCGGCATCAGCCCGGATAGTATCGGTTCGGAAGATCTTCCGCCGCCGGGGAAATCTTCATCGGAGTAGGATAAATCCACCACCGGGCACTACCCTAAGTAATAAGTAACGTATCACGGGCTTGAGTCGTCGGAGCGCCAGTGAACCGGAATTCATCTTCCAACCGGAATCACTGGACAGACTTCGGCACTCTACCGGTCAATATCGAAGCACGAAGAAACGCGTAGTCGGAGTAGGCTAGCTCTACCATCGCGGACTAGGCCGAGTAGCAGAGGTCGTCACAAACCAGGTTTAGATCGTCGAGGTGCCAGTGAAATGGAAGTCATCCTCCAACCGAAATCTTTGGATCGACCTCGGCATCCAACTGGTCAACCAGGAGAGCTCGAACAGCAGCAGCTGAGATCGAGTCGTCGTAGAGCAACGAAATGCACATGAACGTCCAGTAAAATATCAACAGGGCTCTGACGTAAGGCCAGCCCAAGAGAAGTATGCGTCGTCGCACATAAAGCTGTCCAAAGCCTCGGCAAGATGTTCAACCACCAACTGGACAAAAGGAACAGTTGCAGAGGCACCGAATAAATGTCGTAGTGAGCAGCGTTTTTGACAACATTGAGCTCCAACAGCGAAATAGCAGAACAGCTAGAGGCTGAGACTGATGAAGTGCATGAGCACAGCCCTCTCCCGATGAAGTTGCGTGATGTACTTCCGGGGGAGATTGAGGCACAGAAGCAGTAGGGATATAAAAAGAAAAAATAGTTTCTCTACAGAGTTTTCAGCTGAGGTCTCCACAGAGGTAGCCACAGAAGTCTCCGCTGAGAATTCCACATAGATTTATACACAGGCATCCACATAGAACTCTGCATAGGTGGTTTCATCAGAGGTCTTCACGGAAGTCTTCACTAAGGGTCAACGTTAATTGAATATCCGTTAAAAGTCTTCGTACGACGTGTTTTAAGAAAGTCATTATAAAAAGTAGCGGATTCAATGTAAGAACTTTGGTGTATTTCTGACACACCATATGAATGATTTCGCATGAAATGTTTAAAAAAACTGAGTTTTTGTCCAAAAATTCAATAAGGAGTTTTTTATGGTACAACCACAGACAGTTGGAACAATTACCAATTCAAAAGAGCTGTAATTTATGTTTGTTTTCTTCCAACAGATTCATCTGCAAATTCTCATCGTAACAAAACCGCGATGAGTAATCGTTTCGGTTTGAGAGATTTCGATAGAGACGTCGTGTTAATGACATTGTGAGTTGTTAGCTTGGAAAATACATGCAATAATCTATGAATAGAATAACAACAGTTACTTTTACCTTTTAATTCCGCCCTAACTGCTTATCTCTGACAGATACAAGTATTTAGACTACCACTTGTAGACTTCTTCAGTGGATACGAGCAACTGACACTGAAGAAGGCTACACGTGGTAGTCGAAATACGCGTATCTGTCAAAGATAAGCATTCAGGGCGGAATTAAAAAGTACGACGTACTCCAATTTACTTTTTTGATTATCTATTGAGATTCTGCTCAGAGGGTTCGAATACACTAAAAAGAATAACAACAGGCCCAGATAGCCGTAGCGGTAAACGCGCAGCTATTCAGCGAGACCAAGCTGAGGGTCGTGGGTTCGAATCCCACCGGTCGAGGATCTTTTCGGGTTGGAAATTTTCTCGATTCCCAGGGCATAGAGTATCTTCGTACCTGCCACACGATATACACATGCAAAAATGGTCAATTGGCAAAGAAAGCTCTCAGTTAATAACTGTGGAAGTGCTCATAAGAACACTAAGCTGAGAAGCAGGCTTTGTCCCAGTTGGGACGTTACGCCAGAAAGAAGAAGAAGAACAGTGTTAATCGAAACATTCGCAAGGGGATTTCAAAAAGAGTAACAAAAACCAAAAACAGCCAGTCAGATTTCTATTCACCGGTATTGTCATCTTAAATTGTACAGGTAGGGTGGGATGAGAAGATTAGCTAGCCAAAAACCCGGCAGTCCGCGCTAAACCGGCGAATGCCCGCTGCGTTCCACCGTAAACCCTTCACGCGTTCTTGATCGCTTAACTGGAGAAGAAGAAGAGTCGCATTTTCGGAAGATAAAGGGGAAAACACAACAGAAACGGTTAGAGGTTGCCTTATCGAGCAGTGCACCACCACCACCATCGAAGCAGGAGTAAGCTATGTACTATCTCGGGTCAAGCAGTAGAAGTGGAAGCTGGGCGCTGCTTTCTGTACAGGTCAGCATTTGAGGGATTGCTGCAGACGCATACTTACACGACTTTCGATCCGCCTGTCGGGTACGTTTCCGTTCCCGCTGTGTGGGTCTTGGGGTGGCCGCTTTGGTTGCCGTTTTGACCAGCGATTCCAATATCTCATCGTCCCCGTCGGTGAAGCTTTCGTCCCGGTTGTGGAAACTTCCGGTGTAGCTGCTGTTCAGGGTACTGGTGGCGCTGGAGTTCATGAGGGTGACTGGAGAGGCCGTGGTATCACCTCGCCTTCGCCTCCAGGTCAGAGTTCCACTCATCTCCACTTCCTCACCACCGGGTCCCTTGGTTGGCGTCCCGAGAAGAGTTCTGCGGAAGGAGGTGGGTGAGAAATTGATAAACGTTTCTTCGTTGTTGACTTACCTTAGCTCTACATCAGCGCGGTCCTCTTGAGTTCCCTTAAATTTGCCTACGTCAACAATCAGCTTGCCTCTAGTCTTGTTTCTCTCTCGGTGATTCGCCTTCTTTTCGATCTGCTGCTGGACGCGTTCCCGGGTGGTGCGGTACTCCAGCGCAAACTCCGACACGATCCGGCAGAACTCGTTCGGTCGAGATTCGGCTATCCGATGCTGAGGAACTCCCAGCCACTGCAGGAACTTTCGATACCTGGAAAGCAAAACGAAAAATTTCAGCTCTCAATCATTACAGAACTTAACAGATACCTACCTATTAAGAACCCTCCTGTGCACTATACTGAGGATGATGATCCGTTCGGCACAATCCGCCAGGAAATCGATCAGCTTCTGCTTCAGATGAGGTGCCGTATCGTGTTTGCTGATCAGCTTTAACCGATCCCACGACGCTTTGCATTCCGTTTCCAGGTAGGTGATATTGTGAGCCAGCTCGCCAAAGTCGGCCTTCGAAGCGCGGGTGATTGGACCGATTTCCGAGTACAGATCGGTCGTGTTTGATTGCGTTTCCATTACCATGTGACACAAATGGTGCAGAAGGGAGTGCTTATGAACCGTATCCTTCACTTCAGGTACCTTTGCCAGGTAATCGATTTGGAATCCCTTTACCGGAGCTCCGTTCAGGAAGATACCGATTTTCAGCAGCGTAGATAGGATGCATTTAAACGTGAGGTTCGCTTTGAGCAGTTCAACGCCCTGCTTAAGATCCATCAGTGGTTCGGCGATTTCTTTCTCGATGTTCTCAAAGTCTAGCTTGAAGGCCCACAGCTTGAGACGAGCGCCAAGTTCCGAGATGGAAGACAGAGTTAACAGGAACTGCTCAGCGGTTCCCAGTGGGAGCTCGGGGTTAAGCATCTGAGCTTCCTGGATCTTACACCGCTCTTCATCGCTCGGAAGCATGTTCAGGAGCTTCTCAATGCCCTCGCGAGTCACGACTGTGGAGTCCATTTTCAGTATCGCTGCCTTGATGGCCCGTGGCGGAGGCAACTTGGTCATTGCAATGTTGATAGCATTGGATCGCTTGTGATCCAACACAATGATTTCTTTGTTTTTGTTGAGTTCTTGTTGTTTCTGGAAAAAGATTTTTTGGGATTAGTCTCTGTATGTTGATAAACTTCATAAATCTCAAGGTCCACATTCCACTTGTGTGGTTTTGCGCAGGTTTTAATCTGTTTTGTTATTGTCATGACTATAGACTACGAAACAAGAAAAATGCAATAAAATGTAAAGATAAAGGCAAGCAAATCAAGAACGAAATGAATGAGTAGCAATGAATAGAGGATGCAAGGACGACTCTACAAACTATTGAGCGATGATAAAAGCCATGCATGATGTGATGGACGTTTATGGCAGCTCACATGAGCAAACAATTCTTCAAAGGATAAGCATTCATATTCCTATTTAACGATTGCCATTCGCTGTCATTGGAAAACTTTTGACGGCATCCTTTTCAAAGTAGCATACAGCACATCACCCCTGTCAAAGTTGATTATAAATTTCGTTCGTGAAGGAAACTTTGTTTTGCGCCAGTTTGGATATGCTATCCGAGAAACCCTCGCCTTTCGGTATAAAACCCTTTCTTTTGACACGTACTACCAGAGACACATAGCTAGTGTTATCACGATGTATCCCACATCTATTCGTTGAACGTGTTGTAAAATTTTCCTCCATACATGAAAAGCTTACGTTTTTATCAGAGCCAACATTCAAAATCCTTGGAAGAAGTTCTCTCACACACTCGTCGGTACCAGCTGCGAATAAATGTATAAAGCTCACCCGACCGTGGTGGTGGCGTACGATGAATTACATTATCATCGTTTATTGAGTTTTCCTCATCGAATGATGATGAATAAAATCTTAGTTCTCCTCCTGCCGGGGTTGGGATCAAACAAAAAGGATGCGGCGACCGGGATTATGGCGCACAGATGGAAGCGAACAATCAGGAAAACTTTTGATGTTGAGGTTCCATATGTTGAATATGGTACATTTTATGTAGTTTGCACATATGGAAGAATGATAAGACAAAATACGTGAGAAGCATTTTTGTGGCGCAGGGAAGCTTTGCAACTGATAATGAATTCAACATTTCAGTGGTACCCTCATTCTATGAGGAGTTATCGAAAATTTTAGAAACATACTTTAGATTTAATCGTAACAAGTTGTTAGCTCTCTGGATGATAGCGTGATTGACCACACCTCGCTGATACTGTGTACGAGAAACGAGGTACCAATTGTGTTGTACAAAATACAACAGCTCGACTAATGGAGTTTTCAAAGCCGTTTTCTAAAACATTAAAACAGATTTTCGAGGCTCACATAGGGAGCCGGATCCTATTCTTGGCAATTTTGATTCACTTCGGCAGTGGGGTTTTTAGAAAGCTACTAACTTCTTATTTGGCCTCAAAGTGCGCGTATTAAAATGCTTCTTATTGCAAAGTTTCAGATCATTCGGCAGAGTGAAACCCCCCATGCCAAAGTCAACCATGGAGGTGCCCAAGTAGCTCCGCACCCTATAAAGTTTACTAGAGTTTTCTCCTACCATTTCGATACTTAAGTGCGTAACCGTGAGAATGTTGACTAGGGTAAAAGCACCGGTTTTGGCCAGCCTAAGAGAAAATGCCAATATAAATCAATTTATACTACAAATATGTCAAATGCAAGCTTTCAATCCATTTTATGTGTGTAAAATATCAAAACCGAGCTATAACTATTTTTTCGCACTGAAAATCCCGTTGATAAATATAGGCCAACGGAACCAGTTTCGGCCAAAGATTTATCTTCGGTTCCTAAATTGGTCAATCGCATTGATCTCCCATGAGAGTGGCCAAATTAGAAATGCCCTGGAGTTAAAATTATAAGGAAAATAAATTGTTTTTCTTATATTTTGAATCAATTTCGAAGAGTAAATGAATGTAGCTCAATCATGTGAATGTGATCTACTGAACACAAAAGGTTTCACGTTGATTGGCTATACGGTGTGCCTATGGCTACAACTGGCGTGCGGCCAAAACCGGTACTTCTACCCTACTAAAAGTTGTATTCGAAAATATAGTTTTAATTCTACCAGTTATTAAAAATGATTCAAGATACAGTCGACTGCAATCTAAAAATATTTGAAAAAATACAAATAAACAATGTTTCCTCAAAAATGTTATTTTATCTGTAGGCAAACTTCCTTAAAAAATTGGCGAAAATTCGTGAAGAAATTTAATTCTAAGCCTCCTTTAAGTATGTTTCAAGACGTTTTGGTAAACTTTGAACATAACTGAAGGATACATCTCTAAAGCTGTGGTTGCACATAGCGTGCAATGCACGAACCTTTGTGAAAGTTGTACGAATGTTCACATGAATTGTGTATTATGTGCTCGAACTACTAGTAAACATTTTGTAGAATCATATTCGTGCATTCCGCCATGTTGGTTCGTCGAATTTGCGTTGAAAGATGTGTAGTACGAAATGAAACCAAATTATTTATTCGCCTTGGTCAAACTGATAAATAAAAACATTGGTGTCGAAAGAGAATTTCCCCAGAGTCTCTTCTAGAGATTACTCCAGGATTTGTTTAGAAGGTTTCTCTAGGGATTCTATCAGAAATTTCTCCAAGATAATACAGCGTAACAAAAATGACATTTTTGCGTGTCTCAAGAAAAAAAATTATGTGTCTCGAGTAGATTTGGGGTTGCTGAATCTGATGTCATTTTCAGAAATGTTTCAGCACGTCACAATTTTTAGCTTCTTCTTCTTCTTTCTGGCATTACCACTGGGACAGAGCCTGCTTCTCAGCTTAGTGTTCTAATGAGCACTTCCACAGTTATTAACTGAGAGCTTTCTATGCCAATTGACCATTTTTGCATGTGTATATCGTGTGGCAGGTACGAAGATACTCTATGCCCTGGGAAGTCGAGAAAATTTCCAACCCGAAAAGATCCTTGACCGGTGGGATTCGAACCCACGACCCTCAGATTGGTCAATTTTTAGCTACAGGTCGCCAAAGTTGTATAAAACACTGATTTAATTGATGTTTACATAAAATTTAAAGTATGATTTATCAAACTTTTTTTTTGTGATCTAATCCACAAGCATGCTATTTTGCACTGAAACTTTTATTTTGGATTAAATTTGGATGAAATTTAGATTAAACCGATTTTTTTGACATGTTTGCTGTCTCCATACAAAATTCTTCGTTTCTCTTATATGGGAAAATACAATACTTTTGTTAACCATCAAAAAATAAATTTTCCGCATTGGAAGTATTATAAACTTTTCCGATAAGTATTGTTGTACAGTGAATTCTGTGGCAAATCAAGCAAATAAATTGCCTAACAAGCTGGCAAACTTGCATGCAAGTTGGATAAAATGGACAGCCAATATTTAAAAAACTAGACGTGCTATAATATTTTTGAAAACGGTAATGGATTCAGTAGCCCTTAATTGAGTGAATAACGATATTTCGGTGCTTGAGACAAAAACGTGTTCCGCAGTGTAATCTCTACAGTTATCCATACAGCGACTTTTCCAAGGATTCCACTAGGGATTATGTCAGAGTTTCCTTCAGGAAGAACTTTTAATCGCAACAACGCAGATTCATTCAGACCGGCTCAGATAGGGCTTCAGGAGAACCTTTAACAATTCTTATAGGAATTCTACCAGGAGTCCCTCTAAAAATTTCACCCAGGATTAATCCAAAGATTGCTCCTGGGAAATCTCTAGAGAAGAGCAGTTCCTGAACGAATGCCTCCAGAGATTACTCCGACAATATTTGAAATGAGATTTCTAGCAAAACTACTCCAAAAATTCCTCCAGCAGCTGGTACAAGGATTCCTCCAAAAATTCTTCCAGGGATTTTTCAGATTTCTCATGAACTGCTCGAACGATTACTCCAGCTGGATTCTGGTGATTCTATCAGCAATTCCTGCAGGAATTCTACCAGACATTCCTGCAGGGATTTCTCCAAGAATAATACCAGTAATTACTTAAAAATTCATCAAGAGCTCCCTCCATGAGTTCTCCCAGAGATACCCTCAGTGAATTCGCTAACGGAACTACTCCAAGGATTTTCGAGGTAATCCTCCAGGGTTCCACAAAATTTTCATGAGAATTGTTTTATATATCCCTTTTTTTGCGAGGATTGTTCCAAGAATTCCTCCGGACAACAGAAACAACCGCAAGAATTCATTCAGAGATTCCTCTAAGATTTTTTTTTTCAGTCACTACTTTTCTGAAGAATGTTTTGGAGAGATAACAGGATTAATAAAGAACAATCTGGGTAAATTCATAAGAAACACCTTGATGGATTCCTGAGGCAACCCTCTCCTAGAGAAACCTCTAGAAAAAATTTGGTAAAATCTCTGTTTCAGGAGTTTCGGGAGAATCTTTGGATAAATATTTGAAAGAAGAACTGGAAGAAAAATCGGATTATTTGGAAATCTCTTTAGGAATTTCTGTAAAAAATCCTGGAATTATTTTTGGAGGAATCAATTTAGAGAGATTTTCTGAGTAATCCCTGGAGAGATCCCAGGAAGAATCCTTGCAGAGATTTTCTTAGAGGAATCCCTAGAGGAGTCTTTGAAAAAGTTCTGAAAAAATCTTTGAACGATTACCTGCGTAAATTATAGATGGAATCCTTAAAGGCTTCTGTAGAGGCATGTTTTTTGGGGCCCAGATAGCCGTAGCGGTAAACGCGCAGCTATTCAGCATGACCATGCTGAGGGTCGTGGGTTCGAATCCCGCTGGTCGAGGATCTTTTCGTAAAGGAAATTTTCTCGATTCCCAGGGCATACAGTATCTTCGTACCTGCCACACGATATACACATGCAAAAATGGTCAATCGGCAAAGAAAGCTCTCAGTTAATAACTGTGGAAGTGCTCATAAGAACACTAATCTGAGAAGCAGGCTTTGTCCCAGTTGGGACGTAACGCCAGAAAGAAGAAGAAGAAGAAGAGACATGTTTTGAGAAATATCTTTAAGTTTCTTTCGCTATAGAGACTATGCTGGAGGAATCCCTAGAGAAAGCCTTTGGAATAATCGGTTGCCAAATGCCAAATTTTTCTCTGAAAAACACCCAGAAAGTATTTGGGAGGAATCTCCGGAGAGGTCTCTGAAAGAACTTCTTGAGAAATCGTTGAAGGAATCCCTGGAGGTGTTTCTGGAGACGTTCCTGGAGTAATGGAGTTCTAACGGAATCGGTCTAAAAATACAATTTTTATCGAAAGTTCTTCCTACCGAAATTCTTGGAGAAATTACTGGGATATTTTTTTGAGGAATCTCTGACATATCAATATTGTAGAGATTTGGAGGAATTTATGGAAAAACTCCTGGAGGAACCTCTGAATAAATACCTTGAAAACCCCTGAAAACATTATTCAAGTGATTCCTGAGGAATTTCAGAATAAACCTCTGGAGGAATTCTTGAAAGCATCCCTAGAAAAAACATTCTTAAAAATGGTTCTTCTGTTTAATTTATTTATAGGAATTTTGTCAAGTTGTCTGTTTTGGTAAAAGCTGCCAATGTAATTACTAAAGGACCTATAGTTAAAATTTGAAGGAGTCCTAAAATGTTATTCTTGCCTATTTCTCACCCAAATTTGTGAAGTAATTATAGTCTTCTTCTTCTTAGAATTACGTCCTCACTGAGACAGGGCCCGCTTCTCAGCTTCTGATAGTTCGATTGATCTGAAATGTTCATCCCAGCTTAGAAGTAGCTCTAAGTTTACTCACAGCTCAGCTTCTGATAGTTCGATTGATCTGAAATGTTCATCCCAGCTTAGAAGTAGCTCTAAGGTTTACTCACAGCTTTTGATTAATAAATTATAGACGTGTGCAAATTTCTTATTTTGATACAAACAGCAAACCTTAAAAAATCAGCGGATAAATTTAGAGTAATAGAACTTAAAAAAAACTGTTTAGCTTGTTGAATTTTTTATTTCAAAGAAGTTCTTCCATTTTTTTCAAAAAACATTGTGTACGAAAGGTTGTAAATTTTCTTCGCAGTAAAATTATAGGGCTAACTGAGCTGCGTTGATCATTTAATTTCAATGGGATAAGGATCCCTTATGGAATTTAATGACGAAAAAATGTCACGCGAAATTTCAACTCGCTTTTCGCTCACAACAGCAGCGTGGTGGTTCTGACGGTGACGAACCGCGCGACGACTGGAAGGTTAAGCATTTCTAGCTAAAACATACACATATTATCGAAGACTGAAAAAAAAGACTTGTACAGAAAACACAGAACACCCAATTATAAGCATTAATAATAAGCCCTAAATCAGCACTACACAGGTCGGACTCGATTATCCGGAGACTCGATTATCCGGTGACTCGATCATCCGGGATTCGATTATCCGGAATTTTTTTTTATGTTCATTTTTTATGCATAAATTCGAAATAATTTGGTATTGCAATATACAATATGAATGGTTTTCCAGTTATGAACGTATTTAAGAAAAGGTTGGTTTGAAAAAGTGATTTTTTGTGTACCCCTACTGTTCCTAGAAATAATTTCTAGCTACGCCACCGCATCATATGAATAAAACAACGCAAAATGGAAATATTTAAGTTCTTTTATCAAAGATTTTAATTTTTTTATTAGTGATTCGATTATCCGGAAGATTCGATGTAATAACAGCACTTCCACAGTATAGGAACCCTATTACTGCATCATTAATGCTTCTGAGCGAATCTATGACAAAAGGTCGAAAAGATAAAAGATCGAAGGAAAACAAAAAGGAACAAATATCTATTTTCAAAGAAGGTAAAAATTCCCACCAATGAAATCATTTTCGACCTTTTGTCATTTCGACTTTTTGTCTTTCGACCTTTTGTCCATAAACCTGTCTTAGCACCAACAGCCATTATGACGCAGAGGATAGGTAGCCAAATTTGGAGAACCAGACATCCGTTTAAGCTAAAAACTTGATCGGTTGGTCACTCGCTGGTGGCGATCAATCGATCAAATTTTCAGCGCGAATGGTAATCTGGTTCTCCAGATTTGTGCTCTTGAAGTTTTGAGGTTGACTTCAATTCATTTTCACCTCCAAAAAGGCACTATGCTATGTCTTTATTCGAATAAAAGACATAGTTTAATGCTATCCAGTGTTTTGACAGATAAACCACGTGCTTCATGTTTGCATGTATTGGTAAGGAGAACAAAACATCATCGTAATAAAAACGAAAAAACGTTAAAATTGAAAAAAAAAATTAGTGCAGAAAAGTACTCGGAATCATTCAATTTTATTTTATCATGTTATTCTAGATATTTACATGTATTCATACATTTACCTCGTGTATCAGCTGCTTGGCCGCGTACGCAGATGCTCTCTGACTGCGTACAAGAAATCACAAAAATTTCACCAAAAAAATCTGGCGAAAACAATGGACATTTCTCACATGGTCTAACATTGGCATCACTGGTGCAGAGAAGCATGGTTATAACCAAGGTTCCTCAAAGGGAGGTTCATCAATCTTATTAGCAATCATTGGTTGTGAGGTGAGGTCAGCTGCAGGGAAGGTGGAAGTGACAGCTGGCGAGTATTTCTGCATGAATCGTTTCTATGAGATTGTTACCACAGAAAAAAGAAACCCTGCCGGTGAAGTGAAAATGTTCTCCCGCATTACCGATTGGCATTTGTGTTTCATTTTGTGCTTGAAATGATGTGACAAGAGATTTTGAACTTGACTTAGCTTTTTCTAGCATGCTCTAACCAAAACAAACACGCCAGATGGCATCTGGTATTTCAATACGACGGATGCAGAATTCTGACAAATTGAACTAGCTTCCTTTTAGATACCTTGTCTTTTCTGGTATTATATGCGTATATAAAGCTGTCATGCATCAAATGGCTGCCTTATATGCGCATATATTGCTGATACAATGCCACATTATTGTACTTACTGGTTACTTGAATATCGTTATCACTCTTGTGATATGCATCTGTAAACTGATTTACCAGTCTAAGCTGGCTGCAATAACATAGTATAAATAACTACCGAAAAGCTAAACAATACATATAATTTGCAATTGGATTAGATTGGATTGCGTTCATGAGTCCTCTTATGGCGTAGGGGTAACGCGCCCTAACTAGAGATCAGGGAGTCGTGAGTTCGATTCTCACTGAGAAGACGTGTAAATTTTTTGCAAATCTTCACATCAATTTGTCCATCTAATCCAATTGCAAATTTTATGTAATGTTTAGCTTTTCGGTAGTTTTTAAACTTCCACACGGCTGGTTAGCCGTAAACCACGATTCATAATTAAAAACAAGTATTAGTATAAACATCAAATTGCCCGTAATGAAAAACTACACTTTTATTCTGTTGTAATGGTTATAATTGTTATTACCATGTATGATCAGGCATTGCAAACTTCGTTCTCAATTCAGCATCTGTATCGGTCCATGATCGGCAATGTTTCGCAAGTTGTAACAAGCTTGAAAAACAGCAACAAGCTTGACAAACCATTGGGATAAGTGTTTTACTTTACAATCCCCGAACATCTGATAGCAATAGTGTCCCCCAAAGCTTGTTTAGATGGGTTTTATCATGCCTTTTAATTCTCCGATACTATCAAAGTTGTAGCAGTAGACGTGAAACAGACTCTCATGATGTGTAGCGGATCATGAGAGTCTGTTTCTCGTCTACTGCTATCATGATTGTTACAGAGAGCGATAAGTGAGAGCTTCTCTAAATTTTCTTAGGATACGTTCCCTGTGTATTATAGAACTGTGGTTTCTGCTTACTTCATACCCTTAAAATAATAAAGCATCTGTGATAACGATTTGATTAAAATTAATATTTCTACAATTTTTTTCTACATTCACGGCTTCTTCAGCATAATTGTAGATTTCGACGAATATTTGTAATAGATATAACTAAACAATTTAGAGGAGTAGTTTCATAGTGTCTTCAGCAAAGTTATAGAATTTGACGAGATGGACAAGCTTTTGGAACCCAGTCTTCAAAAACGAACACCGAACACGTTGGTTCAGGCGGTTTCGTACTCTCCTTGTACTCTCTTCTCATGTTCAAACCGAAACTCTCGAACCTGAAACTAAACCCAAACATGTGTAAAAAAAGTGAATATCGGTTAGCACACCGGTTTGAACCCCAGACCATTTGTACGTCGATTGTAACCGCGGTTCAAATGTTGGTGCAAATCTTCGGTTGCATCCGAGGGTGAACGATGGTACAAAACGGACAGACAAAAAACAATTAAAATCCACGTTTATCAATTTCTACTTATCGTGACTTGTTGTATGATATAGTAAAATTTTTGTTTTTTTTTTTTTTTTTTTATAAAGTTACCGCTAAATGTTGCCTAAATGTTGATCGTAGTTGATCTGTCTTAATAAAACATTTATTCAAGCTTCAAGAGTCTTACGATTTGGGCTTAACAGTTCCATATATGATCGTAGAAATTTATCCGCATGGATTTTCTCTGACTGTCTGCTTTTTACCATTATTTGAACCTAATGTGGTTTTCGTTTTTAGGAACTGGGTCAGTGATCAACACATAAACAAACCAACGTCAAACGAATTGTAGTTTGGTCGAACATGAATCGGGTTGTGGTTGAAACTGTGATTCAGAACGGGTTTCGACAGTTCCAACCTAGGCTCAAAAACGAATTCGACATAAGTTCGAACCGAAGTTTGAGTCGAAGTACACATTACCGGGTTTGGCATGGTACACTAGTTCAGAGACGAAGCGCGTTCGCGGTTCAATACAAGTTGCAAGGTTTAAACCAAAGTTGAACATCGGTTTTGTTCATGGGAAGACTGCTGAAAACTGTTTTTGTGAAATACTTTGAAATTTTCAAATAAATAGTTTTAATTTTGTTCGCCAAAAATTTACCTTTAGTAAAATTTTTATTACTTTCAAGCTTGTGATTGAAAAAAATATTCAAAAATATATGTTAAAATTCAAGTCATAACTGATGTTTTGCGAAAATTTCGAAAAAAATGAAATCCATAAAAAATGACCAAAGTTATGGGAAATCTTAAATGTTGCAAATGTTTAGTACAACATGTAATAAATCACATTCAGTCCGCTAAAGCTGATTATTTTGAGCACGAGCATGAGCATAGATGTCCGTACAATTCGTAGATTGACCAGCAAAACCGAAGTGATACAGAGATTTAATGAATGAGGCTTGGAATCAGCTTTCCATTTTCAATGTGTACAAATCGAGAGCTCAAATTTTGAAAGTCAACAACGGCACCGGCCACGTTCTTACGGTCGTCGGAAGGGAAGGAATGTTAGTTCGACAACCGTTGTTGTTGATAACCGTTCGAATGATCAAACACTACTCAATTTTAAGAAAGTCTCCAGAATGGTTGAAAAACGGGAATACTAATTTATTATTTTGATGGTAAGACGAAGTTTGCAAGGACCACTATTAACAGAATATGACCTATGATCAAATAGAAGAGTTTTCAAGAATTTGTGAAAAAATGATGCAAAATATCAAAGAACAAAAAAATATGGTGATTTAAAAAATCTTCTTATCCTCTACATTTTAAAAGCTAAACCTGAAGGTGACAAGTGCCCTGGTTTATTAGGTTGTTTTGGTTAGTATATGACATGATTCACAACAATATTGTTAGAAAAAATATAACAGCAACAAGCATGAACGTGATTGTATGAACTCTTGATATAGTTCTCTCCCTGCCCTTATCACCCTAACGAACATTCAGAAATAATATATGTATATACAGTCAGTGACATAAGTTAGTAACCAAATGCTGTTTTTCCATACAAAATGCCCAAGTTTGTGGTGCTGTATCTCAGCTTCTGGTAGTCCGAATCGGCTGAAATTTGGATGACGAACTACAAATAACTTGTAATTTTTCATGTTAGGGAATTATTACATTGTAGTCATTTTACAAAGAGTTTCAGAGGGTTGTTCAAAGACAAAAGTAAGTAACCGAGAGACTTTTTAATAGATTTCGAAATCGGTAAGTCGTGAAAAAATTGGTGTGTTCTGCAAATTTGTATGACTTCTGAAATTGAACAACTTTGTGGAACAAACCAACAACCCACAACTAACCGTTTTCGAATTAAATAAAAAAGTCTCTCGGTTACTTACTTTTGTCTTTGAACAACCCTCTGAAACTCTTTGTAAAATGACTGCAATGTAATAATTCCCTAACAGGCAAAATTTCAAGTTATTTGTAGTTCGTCATCCAAATTTCAGCCGATTCGGACTACCAGAAGCTGAGATACAGCACCCCAAACTTGGGCATTTTGTATGGAAAAACAGCATTTGATTACTAACTTATGTCACTGACTGTAGGTTCGTTTATGATAATTTATCGGCTACAAAAAGGCGAATCGTTCAAATCTCTAAAACTAAACAAAAAAAAAAAACAAATAACGAATATCAAACATGAAACACACACATGAACACACTTTCTTCTGTACTACCAAACCGAACCGTTTCCTTCAGAGAACTCACCTCCTAGTGATTGGTTAAATAGTATGAGGGAATGATGATCGAAAATTGTGCCAAATGTTTAGGTAATTCCGAACCATAGCCATGATCACCAAGTTTTGAATTTTGATACATTTGTTGTGAATAATGCGTGTTGTAGTAATGTGCAAGTGTATACGGAAGAAAAGAGCAAAAACAGAAAAGAAGTCAGCACAAGACAGACATTCACAGTTGACGATTGAATAGTGATTAGTGATGATTTTAATCCAGCTGACGTAACTAGCAGTTTCGAAATCTGTAATGGTATGAAATACGCTGAAACCATCTCCCATAGGGCTACTGAGAAAAATTAGCATTACAATTAGTTTAAATGTTTCAAGTGAAAGCCCAACAGATCTATAATGAAAAATGATGTGCAACTAGAACGCGTGTTAAATCTATCTGCAAAATAGAATGAATAGAACGGTTTTACCCCCAATCTACGCAATACCCTCCACCCCAAGAAACCAGGCCCCCAAATCCGGAAACCAATTCACCCGAGCGCAAATTTTACCTTTGTCATCAGATCTTTGGCTCTGGATTCGAACAAATGCTCCAACTTCTGGGTGTCCACGGTGGCCTCCGGCAGCTCGTCCCAAATGGTGCGCTGTATCGTTGCCGGAATCATATCCTCGCGAACTTCCTTCCAGAAAAGTTTTACCTACCGGTGGAGGGGATGACCGGGGAAAGAGAAAGAGAAAGAGGTAAGCCAAAAGTTAAATTGCTTTCTGATTTCGATTTCCTCTAACTGCTGCTGTTGTAGGATTGAATTGAGTGCACGGTGCTTCATTTTTTATAAAAAGCCATGAAAACACTTTTTAATTATGATTTATCGCTTACAGCTAACCAGCCGAGTGGATGTTTGAACATCTACCGTAACACTAAATATTACATATACTTTGCAATTGTCCTCCCGGTGAGAATCGAACTCCAGAGTCCGGACTTCCTGTTCACTGGATATGGCGCGTTACCCACACCACGAGAGGACTTAAGGCTCTCCCTAATCAACGCGATTTTTTTCAGCAACATCGACAAAAAATTACCGGGATTTCGTTGTTGAGTCGCTGCACGCACTCTTATATGCAATCATCTAGACTGACGACACGAAAATCGCTGCTAAATCTCGTCGCTGCGGCTTAGACACGCTCATCAAACTGTGCATGCAGCGAAACATCAACGATATCGCGATATATTTGTCGCTGTCGCCGAAGCAAATCTCTTAGATTTGAGGGAGCCTTTGAAGTTTTGACGGCTATTTTTTGGTTAGGTAACAACGGTAAATGAAGCACCGTGGAGAATGATTGGGATAGAACAGTTTTCCCCTATGATTTTATCAGACTCGTTCCACGTCAAATGATTAATAGGTGGTATTGGACATTTTGTTTCAAATAAGATCCAAGTTATTTCAGTGAGAGATAGTTCTCTTCTAATGCATAATCAATCGACTAATTTGTTAAGATAACAAACCGGAATTTTATTTAATCAGTTTAACATGGAACGTACAAATGACGGAATGAACTTTTATTGGATTATACTAAAGAAACAAGATGGTCTACTCACAGTCTTTTTGTTCTTGATGATGGTGTTCGTCCCGCTCAGGTCCCCATTGGTCATGGCTGCCGGGTTGGAAAGTCCTCCGTTGGGGAACATCGGCGGCATTAGATTGGTCGGGGGTGGTCGCATCATCATGTTCGGTGGCGGTGGCATTACACCCATCGGTGGCATCAGCCCTCCTGGCGGCGGTGGGGGAGGCACCGCTCCGCCAAAGCCCCGGGGCGCAAGCACATCCTTATCGTCGTCGGACGTGAGATCGGTAAAGTCCAGGTCACACAGATTCAGCTTCCGTGTCATGTTTTTCACAATCTCCTCCCAGTGGAGCTCGTTTTCGGACTTTTTCTGCTCGCCGGCCAGCTTTTTGATGTCGCTGTCCACGCTCGGCGACCGGGAGATGTCCTTGTTGCTTTTGCTCTTGGCCAGCCCTTCTTTGGCTTTAGAAATCAAGCCTGACATGTCGCCGATCCGGTTCTGGGGTTTGTCCTCCTGGGGGCTCAGCGGCAGGTTCGAAAGCTTCTGGGTCAGGTCTTTGACCGTGTGATCCTTCTTCAGCTGGATTATTAGCTTCTTTTCTTCGCTGTCCGACTCAACTGGTGGGGGGCAGAGGAAGAAAGGTTTTAGTGACGGTGTTTGACTAACGATTAGGGAGATGACTATCGGCGATTTGGAAACAGACCATTTTGAACATATTGGTCCATATTATGCATTTCATTTATCAATGAACTATCGTAGAAGTTTTTATAAGTACGGAAACGCGAATAAAAGTGTGCGATTGTATCAAATCAAGTCGTTATCTTTAGCGAACTTAGTTGTGTGAATCAAAGATTTAAGTTCCTTGAAGACACCAGCACGTTTCGATTTGAACACGTATTTTAATCAGCACAAATTACAAATTAAGATGTCCAATGATGAACGCAATGACGAATGTTCGAAAATTTAAACTTTATTTTAAATTGTCGAACATTCATTTTTCATTTACTAAGACAGCTATCTTCCGATGCAGGATGGTAATTAATAGGGAAAAGCACTAATTTTTAACCCATCCATACGATTTCGGCCTACTCTGTATGGAAACCCGAAAATTAGTGCTTTTCCCCTACCACGTATATGGAAAACTGTTGCTCATAGGATTTCTGGCAATTGGTTCTAATATGAAGCATCTTGGCATTATGACGATGAATAAGGTTCATGTCTTCGACAAAATAAAGACTGTTTTGTTGCTCTTAGCAACCAAGATGGCGGTGAAAAGGTACAATGGCTACACAGCTAAAAATATGTTGTAAATTCAAGTTTATTTCAAGCACATATTTGGAGCATCAAAATAAACTGGAATGTCAACGATAAATCGTTTATTTTTCAATCAAATGCACTTTAAATGTACATGATCCTGTAATATTCAAGCATCTTCGATTGAAAACTAAACGAAATGCCGTAAAAATAGATGATTTTGGTTTATTTTTACTCTATGCCTAAGTTTACACTACATTGGAATTTAAATATTTTTATCTGTGTAGTTTGAAATTACATTAGATGCTTGTTATAACGACATCGCAAGAGACTGTCGTTACAAGGAGTTGTCGCTGTACAAAAGTTTATAACTACACTACAAAGTATCTTTTATATCGTTTTTTCTGAGTAAAGCTAAGAAATCTAATAGGGGTATTAAGGGCATAAGTGGCGCGGGAAGTGGGTAGGACAGGTAGGACATGTACCACGCACAAAACACCTGGGTAGGACAATCAAAGAATTACTACCATTACTTCCCTGAAGAAGGTCCCAACAAGGGGACGAAACGTTGGATGTTATATAATCAATCCGCTATATTTTTAATAACTGATAAAAAAGTGCTTAAATCGAGAGGAAAAATACGAATAATGAATAAAACATTTTTGTTTTCTTTTCATTTTGCATATGAAACTACCATAGAACATGATAGTTTTCTCATTTTTATAGACCATTCTGCCGTGAATCGCAAGTCAGTTCTATCTGTAAAAAGTAAGCATTGAGAAAAAGGGCTGTGAAGTTTTAAAACTCGTTTTCCATAGGAATATCCAAAAAAATCCAGATAATTGTAATATGTTCCAATCCTAATGAAACTATCACAACTTGCTTTTCACTACTATATCTTTCCGTGAAAAATATAAAACTGATCAAATCAAGTTACATTTATGTGTTTCACGGTGCAAAAGTCTGTAGTGGACTGATATGCGGTTACTTTTCATTATGGGGCAATTTGACTTGCTGGTTATCCTCATTTTTCCGAACAAATCATATTATTTCATTAGTGCAGTTGAAAGAGCATTGGAAGAGATGTTGAAAACTGATCTCAACTCAATTTTGACGAAAATGCAGATGGGACTGTCTTGCGATTCATGGCAGCATTCTGTACCATTAAGATGAAGTACATCTTACATAGGAGATAGCTGTATCTTAAAAATATAATGGAATACATGCATTATCAAAAATGTCAATTCAAAATTGAATTATCTTACAGAACGTGATATGCAATATAATGTGAAAGTAAGTATCATGACTTATACTTTTGACGCATTTTTAAAATGAACCGAACACAAAGCTGATTATTGAAACAAAAAAAAAAAGAAGAATAACGCAACGGCCATTGCTGAATAAAGCATCACAAAAACACAACATACCTTGCGTAGGATCCTGCTTTCCATTTTGCTCCACGTGGTTCCCATTGGTCGTAACACTGCCATTCACATACCCGTTACTCTTCCGATAGTCGTCCTTTCCATTCTGTTGCTTAAAGCCATTCATGGAATACCCATTGGTATTGCCATAGCCATTGATTTCCCCGTAGTTTCCATTCTTCTTGATATTGGGACTCTCGTTTTCGTCCAGCTCCTTGGGACTGGGAACCCTTCCGTTCGGCACGTTACCATTGACATCCATCTTGGAACCGTTGTAGTGTCCATTACTTACTCCGTTATGCTTGTTCAGCAATATGTTCCTATTGTTCCTGTACTCTACCGTATCGTGTCCTACGCCGTTGGAAATCGAGGATCCTTTCGAGACTCCGAGATCATTGGTATTGCTAAGATTACTATTAGTGGAACTATGTTTATGATTATAGATCACAGATTGAGTAAGACTGGACACCCGCGACGGAGGCTCGTACTCGTTAATCGTGGCGTGCTGAATTTGCTGCTGCTGCGGTGGTTGATGTTGTGGAAAGCTGCTCAATCGCGCAGTGCGAGGCTCAAGTCCATTCCGGAGTCGCACCGGCACAGGAGCAGCCGTTTGGGTTAGAACATAACCTAGATGGGGTGAAAATGAGGATGGCACACAGAAAAAAAGCGTGCAGTTGCAAACAGGACGGATGTTAGTTACAAGGTTGATGTCAATGAAGATCACACTTGCGCTGATTAGGCGAAGCGATAACGATGGATGATCGGATCCTGCTTATGTACTTACCATGACCGTTCGTGTCTTCCTGAGTTTTGAACTGCGTAAGTTCTTGCTGTTCTCGCATGAAGCTCTTCTGGCGTTCTGCTCGCTCACGTCTCCTTCGCAGACCTGGTGTCACCCCGGTTGTGTCTCGAGAGTTGTCGTGGTAGCCGACTCCAGTGTGAAGATGATCACCCGAATTGGCTGAACTGGAACTATCTTCATCCTGATTTTGCTGAGTTGGTATTTTCAAGGAACCGTACAGTGCGACTGGAGCCACTGGTGGAGGTAATGGTGGTGGAGGTGGGGGCGGAATACTAGGTGGCAATCCTAGCAGTGCAGATGGTGGAGGTGGAGGAGGAACTGGAGGTGGCTGCATTGACGGAGCAGTACCGGTGCTATGCCTCCGTGACTTCCGTCTATCACTGGTTTCGTTCGAACGATATCGAAGCGTTTTCCTTACGGTGTTGTCCGGTATTCGAATGCCATCCGTTTCGCCGTCTTCAAACCGCAACACCGTTTCGTAAAGCTGTAGTTGATCAAGGAGATCGAGATCTGTGCCAGGGCGGGACATGTACCGTTGGATAATGCCTTCCATACCCTGCTGTTCGAGGAAGTCGCTTTCATCGTAGAAACTATCCTGATCGCTGAGGCCGGACAAAGTTTTGTTGATGAGCGAAGTTGCGTAAATGAGCAATTCCGTGTCAGCATTTTCGTAGTCTTTTAGAAGTCTGGAAATGGAGAAGACAGAATTTAATTTTCCAAAAAATGTGATTAGAGCTAGTTACAATTTGTAATAGAATAATATATTATTGACTGGTCCGCTTGATATAATTCACAGTGCGGCTGTTGCACCAAAAACGCTCATTTGCCACAAATTTCACTCGCCACAATGCTATCAATAACAGGTACTCTTCACATAGCAGCCCGTGATGCTAAATTCTAATAAATGCTCCCAAACTTCGCATACAAATTTAGTTGCTGGTTTTTGATCGAACTTCAAAAACAAGCAAGTGCCAAAATGGCCATAGCATGAGGCAGGCAGCTATTTAGCAAAACCATAATCAAAGATCAAGGATCTTTGGTTTGGAAGATTTCACAACATCCCTGGTATAGAACGTAACCTACAAATTATTTCCCTCGATTTTATGATTATTAGACAGACAATACTGAAACTGTAAGGATATAGGGTGATGTGCTAGTATCCATCGTATTAAGTATTGATCAGTGAGAACTGCAATTTTCATAGTATTGCAGTGAATGATGCTGATACAAACCGATGCCAAAAAATTCTTTCTCAAAACGGATTTAGCATTGTACAATAACATTTTGATAAATCTTGATCTCTTTTTGGAAATAATGCAAAGAAAATGCATCTTACCGTATCCTCAATCCGTCGCATCGTTTTCAACTCCGTCGCAATCAGTTTCCAGATTCGTCTCACAACTTACGGCTCACTGTGTGTATTGAGTGGTTAAAACACAATATATCAACGCTATAATAAAATGTTTTACTAGAATATATAGATCTGTGGGCATCTCCCTCCATTCCTTCAGCATGATGGAATATACTAATTTCCTTTAAAATTAATTGTTCGTCATCAAAATTCAGCCCAAACATATGAACACAATTTCTTTTGACCGTACAATTATGGCATTTGCTCACAGTACAGCGAATGCAACACAATCAAAGGAACCGTATTTTTACGTCGAGCGTCGCGCACACATTGATGCGCACAAGCTTTTTTTCCTCAGTACGACGGATTGTACTTTGTTTACATTCTCAATTGTACGCGGCGGTTGAGGAAATTTCGTATAATTTGCTGATTTATTGAAGTTTTACGGCGTGTGATTGGAATGAAATCCTTCAGTGAAGAAGTACGAAGGTTTTCCATAGTGAAAATAAGTGTCCGGCGAAGTAAGCCACCCACGGAGGCGGGAAGAAACTTGTGTTGGAAAGTGGTGTGGCTCAGTCGATCGCCAAGTATTTGTCTCAAATCATGTTCGTCCATGCGATTTCGGTGAAAAAGTGCAAAGTGGATAATTGAACTGAAGTTATTTACCGAAATACAGTAGTTTTATTGTATTTTTGGTGTACAAGTGTACAAACCATAACAGCTTTTAAAAAGTTACACTTGGATAATGAATCTATGTTGCAGGTAAGTTTGAATATCCGCCGTAGTGGAACATTTAAAGTTTGATACGATGAATAGTAGCGCTTAGGGATGGTACACAAATTATGTCACGCTAAATCTCAACTTTTTGGACCCCCTCCCCCCCCTTTGTCACACTTTTTGTATGAGTCCTCCGAAAATTTTGTATGGCTTGTCACGCTTGGGTCGACCCCCTCCCCCCCTGGAGCGTGACGTAATTTGTGCATGACCCCTTACGACGAAGTACAACAAAACCATACGAATGTTTATGCAGCAAGCCAAATGGTTATTAGCCAAATGAAGCCAAATGAATATTAAATGGTGTTTTTATGACACGAGATGACTTGAGAACGGGTCAATGCTCAATGGTCAATGGCCATGATTCTTTCACAATTCGGTAAGGGCTGCAACGTGTTTGTAACGTCTAAAATAATAAAGAAACTTCTGAGAAATAAGGAATAAACGGTGAGTACAAAACTGACATTTTAAAAATAAAAAAGGATGAGCCTGCTAGTTGGCAATGCAAAGTTGACAAATGTAATTTCTTTCAATTAAGAGCTGGATTTTAATGAGGTCCTAGAAGAGTTTACGTAGATTGCTGAGCATGAACCTAACACAATTCTGTGAAAGATTGCTTGGCAAAACTTTGACAAAATTATGCTTAATTCTCTCAAAATCTATCCAGGTTTAAAAAAATTTTTAGCCTAATCCAGACACCGAATCGAATATTTAATTTCATATCCATTAATTTCCTGATTATTTATTGATTAGAATCTCTAACTATTTATTAGCCTTGTAAGGAAGAATGTTTTTTTTCACTTTTAAAACTAATGGTTTGTGATGCAGATTGAAATCAAACGAATTAGTCCACCCTAATCTGACCACATGATGCGTCATCAATGGGGCTCTGCACTGTTTTGATTTTGCATGGGATTTTGACGTTTACTGGCCTTGTTGTTTACTAATTTCACAGAGGAGTGATGATTTTTGTGCAGAGCCCCATATGTGCGGTGTATATACCTTCGATCGGTGGTAGGTCATTTGGCATAAAGTCGTTTGGCATAAAGCCGTTTGGCATAAAGTCGTTTGGCATAATGGTCGTTTGGCATAATAGTCTTTTGGCATAATGAGTCTGAAACCAAGAATTTCTTGAGATGATATTCGATTTTACGATTCTATTGAATCTTTCTGAAGATAACAGGCTTGTTGTGGAGTCAATTGACACAAAATGTCACTTTATTCAGCAATCATATGCTCTTGAGTAAACTGAAGCATATTAGGAAAGTTATAGCCAATAGTATTTTATTATTTATCCAGAAATTACCCTTCTTCCAAATATTAATTTTTCTTTAGAGTTCCGCTATTGGAATAACTTTTTGCATACATATACATCACAAATTAAACCCTTCTTTCAAACATTCTGTTTTTTTTTTTCTAAATATGATGTAATTATAACTATAGGAGTAAAAACTGTTGATTTTAAATAAAAATAAATTGCACCTTCTATTATACATAGGCTGTTCTTTGGAGCTATAATTTTTAGATATTTTTTGTTTCCAACTTCTTTTATACATAGGCTGTTCTTTGGAGCTTTATTTTTAGATATTTTTTGTTTCCAACTGGCAATCGATAACATTGATCTGCTCAAGTTATCAGCGAAAAGAGAAATCGATTACCGCAGTTACTACGATGGGTTGTGCCACTTTTCCCCCAATGTTAGTTCCACGTATGTTATCCCGAACGCCAGTTCCCCTAATTTCCCGCTTTCCCGAATAAGCCACGTTTCCAAACG
Source organism: Aedes aegypti (assembly GCF_002204515.2). Taxonomy (NCBI): domain Eukaryota; kingdom Metazoa; phylum Arthropoda; class Insecta; order Diptera; family Culicidae; genus Aedes; species Aedes aegypti. The sequence continues at coordinate 150,596,010 of NC_035108.1, forward strand.
TTTTTGGTATTCATAATTGTCGTAACCTTATACATTTCAGGGTAGTAAATGAACTGGCCATCTGATATGCACCCTTCTTTATTTAATTGGCGGTTCTTTCGAGTTTTGCAGTGCTCAGCATTTTTGTCAACGTGTGTATAGTCGAGAATGACTGAATACCTCCTTCTTTTGATTGCTTATAGTTCTTTCTCGTTCACGATCCAACCACTGAAAACTATTGTAGCACCTATTTAAACTGCACCACTTTTCGGGGAAACGTGTCATTCGGGGAAACGGGTCATTCGGGGAAATGGCATTCGGGGAACTGGCATTCGGAGAAACGACATTCGGGGAAAAATAGCACAATCACTTCGTTGATTCTGAACGCGATTGTTGATGTCTTTCCGTTTTATTAGGCCGCAATAATTTTTGGCATCCAATCTTCTATTGGTTTTATCATAAATTTTGCATATTGTTCCATTTTTTTATTTTGCTGTTTTAACAATTCTTGCAAGACGTACTGTTAGAATGATAATTACTTTGAACCTGAGACGAGACTCGCGAAGACGGTCTTCTTTTTCTGTGATTGCTGAGTTTTTTTCTTATTCCACTTTGTGTTTACACCAATCATACGCAAGCCGTTCAAACCCTCATATGAATCTCTCAGCAAAAATATGATTGCGTTTGCATCACACCGAATCATAATTAGCCTTTCGAGTGAAATTTCATGCCAGCAAACGTAGCAGACATTAGAAATAACTAATCTTGTGTTTAGATTTATCAGCAACTTTGGAAACTGCTCCGCCGACTGAAGTTTTGAATAACACTTTATTTTGGATACAATACTTTTCACTTTTTCAGCCATAAAAACGGCGGGCTGCATTTGACGTTTCGTGACAGCGGTATCTGGGCTGCATATGATGTTGATATTTCTCCTCTTCGCGAGTCTCTCTCAGCTTTGAACTTGGCAATATTCAAAATATCGTTTTTGCAAACACATGATCTCCTTTCGAGATATGCTGGAAAAAATATTATTTCAATCACAAATTTTCCCTTCTTTCGATAATAGACAGTGTTTTTGATGTGTGTCCAAAATTAAAATGTATATTGAATCGTTCAAAAGTTTTACCACAAATATTTTTTCAAAAATCTGTTGTTTATTTGAGTTATGCTGTGAGAAGATTTTTTGCGTGAGAGCTTTAAACTTTTTATACGAAAAATGATCGGCTCTCGTATGTAGGTAATTTTGGTATTATGCTGCAATAATAGATCTTTGGATAAGAGCTTTTAATGTTTTGTAAATAAATTCTCCCTTCTTTTACCCAGTATTTTCCAAACTGGGACAGAGCTGGATCTGCAGCGAAATGGTTTATGAGCTTTCCCTTTATTAATACCTGCGAATTTTCTTTGCCTTTTTTTTATTTCCAAATATGTATATCGTAACAAGCTCAGAAATACTCTATGTTCGGGGATGTAGAGAAAATTATTATTCCGAAAAGATTTTCCATCAGATCCGTCCCAAGTTTTATTTAGTTATGCTCTCGAATGTCACTACAATTTTTGACATTCAAAGCTTGGAATATCTCTGAACAACCACCACGCTTATTGAGAACCTACGAAAAATTTATGCCTCGGTGGTGTTGATCTTCGTAAAATCTTCGAAAATGCCAATATTCATTCTAAGTCAATAATTATGCCAAACGACCATTATGCCAAACGTCTTTATGCCAAACGGCTTTATGCCAAACGGGGTACAATCCCTTCGATCTAAGACATGACGTGTCAGGTAAAAGTAAAAAAACCAGGCATTGCAGAATTCCTTCTCTTTTGAGTATGAAGCACGATCAAAGCAAGCAAAGAAAAACATCCCATCTGTTGCGGTCCACGATCGTCATTGTATCGCAAGGTGTAACAAGTCTGATAAATGGTAGCAGCGAGCGAGAGCCCCAAAGAGAGAGAGCGATGAAAAAATCCATTTTTCTTGCTTGTTTACCGTTGGGGATAGGTGTTTTTCTTTACTGGCACGATAAACAATCCACTAATTTCCAATAGCAATAGTGTCCCCCAGGCATGGAGCATGTTTAGAGGGGTTTTATCATGCACTGCTATCCCCCCAAATCTGATCAAAGTTGTAGCAGTATACGATAAACAGTCTCTCATAATGTGCAGCATGTTATGATAGTTACAGAGAGCGATACGTGAGAGATTCTCTCAATTTTCTCAAGATTCAATCCCTGAAAAAAACGAAATCAATTGCCTGCCAAAAAAGACCACTTCTCATTGGTCGTTTTGGCAAAGGCCTACTTTCACATTGTTGAGTTAAGGTGATTATAAAATGAAGCCAAACTTTGAGTTTTTAAAAGCACAAGACTGGAGAATCTGTCAATAGTTCGCGTTTTAAATCAATCAAATTGCTTGCTTGCTGGTGATGACCAATGGGATAAATTTTCAACGCGGAGCGCTGTTTGGTTCTCAAGTCCTGTGCTCTTGAAAATTTGAGGTGTGGCTTCGTTTTATAATCATCTTAAATTGCAACAGGGCACTTTGTTGCTAGCCTGGCCGAGTTGCTAGTTCATAAATTAGAATTTTCACTAAAAGTTTGAACGTTTAGCATCTTTTTGTTCCAAATATTTTAATGTCAAGTTTACCGCATGTGCTCCTACAATGCTAAAATAACTACAAAACACTTAATTGAGAGCAATATAATGGTATTTTTTCCATTTCCTTTAAAAATATCACCGGTTTTGAAAATAAACCAGATTTTTTTTAAAGCTAACATCCTCGATTGCATTGAATGAATGAAGCGTGCACTACCACCAACTACCAAATTATGAGCCTTGATATTTGAATTTGTTCAGAAGATTTGATTAAAAAGATACTGGTAGCACTGGTTTTTGCATCGTCAAGGTTATTGACTGAAAAACAACGGGGCAGGCTTAGTTGGGCTATCACGTCCTGTCCTAGCCTTCGAAGAGTGACCGCAAGTATATTTGTCACTACTTAAGTGAAAGGCAAAACCACGGTGTACTAAATTAAGAAGGTAATATATTCCGAAAACGAACAGCTACTGGACGACGTCATTCTTATTCACCTCGAAAAAATTTACGAAAAAAATGATCTAGTTTTCCGGAAGCTATATGGTACGATAGGGATGACGTCACATGTTTACAATCAAACTTAATATTTACATCAGTAAAGAGCCTGCCTTGTCAATTGGGTCCTAAAGTTTTTAATGAAATCTTGTTTTTATTTAATAACACGAAAAAGCATGTTACTGTAACTACTTTAGCAATTTTTCTCGCTCAAATAATGGCTATAACATGTTTAAACTTTAATTTAAAAATTTGGTCCATAAATGAACCTTGACACTTTTGATCATGTTTGACGTTTGCTTAGTCGACAAAAACACCACAGGGGTTTTAGTTCTACCACTGGGGTTGTTCCTATCTGACATTTCGTAAGGGACACGGAAAACAAAATACACCCAAAATTTGAGTTTAAGCCAAAGGATGTGACAAAATCTAAAAAAATGGTTTTTGGGCTTAAACCAACGGAAAACATTAGAAAATTGAGTAAACATGTGTTATTGGCCTAAACTTAAGCGTTTGGTACTAAAATTGGGACATGGCTTTAGGACCCTATTTTTATGCCGTAGGCAAAACTAAATACAGTCGACTCTCCACATTTCGATGTTCTACATCTTGATATCTCTCCCTAAAGCCTGATTTGCTACTGAAAAGGAATCGCTAAATAAATTTCTCGCCGATTCCTTGCAGAAATTGTCTTCAGCGAGTCCCATTTGAACTGACATTTCGTTTCAACTGCGTACTGTGATCATAAAAAAGTGCATTCTTGATCGATTCCTTGCAGAAATTTTCCATGCATCAAGATAGGCCGAGAAATTACTTGTCGGCAGCGAATCAGGCTTAAGTCGATAATTTCATAGGTCCCTTCAATCTGCATACATTTTCACTCTTCATATCTCGATATCCTCCTTATCTCGATATCTCCATATCTCGATGTGTTTCTGTTGATTTTTGTTCTCAATTTTCTCTCCGTATGTCGATATGACCAATATCGAAGGTTACTAGACCAATGTTTTGGGATTCAAAACAAATAATTAGAAGCACAAAATGACGTCTGTTTGTGTATTACTTTCTTGGCAACGGAGTGTTTTTCAATCTAGTATTCATCAAAAATGTATTCTTTGTTTCGATCTCTCCCTATCTCGATGGTCCCTTCGATATCGAGATGTGGAGAGGCGACTATACTCCATCAAGCCAGTTTGTGTTGAGCTTTTGCGCTGAAAGGTTGCCACCTGGGAGGGAGGCACCGATACTACACACTAAATTGGATATAATTGTTTTCCGAATTGCAAGATAACTCAAGCTTGCCAACGATAATCAAGGCAGGCTTAGTGAAAATCGCTAGTTTTCATTTGTTGTGTACGTTCGATCTTTCTGGACAAACATTGAAAAAGGGCCACAGTTTTCAATGCGTTTAATTTTCAGTTTTAATGGAAACAGTAAAAAGTGCCTCATTCCAATACGTTACATTCAACAAGAATAGACGGTGCTCTCGTGACGTTACACTTTTGAATGTGCATGAATTGATTCTAATTCGATTTTTGAAACTTTTGATGAAATACAAAAATATGCTTAGGCTAATTACGCGCTTTTATCATGTTTGTCCATTGTTTAAGATCCGGGCTCACAGTGACAGTTCGTGACAGCAAAATCTCGGCTCACTGTGACGTAGAGAAATTTTGTATTGGTTTCTCCTTCCCAGGTTGCCACCTATCCTCTCGCCGGTTAAACCGTGAAATTTATCTCGCCATCCCGTCGGTCCAAGTTCCCCGTACGTCCTCCGAAAGTGTGATTCTATTTTTCGCGAGTGATAGCTCCGGCTCTTGGCCCAGAAGACCACTGCGGTGGAAAATATAGTGCCTTCGTATGATATCACCAACGATTGCTACAAATCCATACCTCTGGTAAGAGAAGAGGACTGCCAGGATTCGCCGGAATACCGATGGACTAACAGGTACTGTTTTAGAATAAGGAAGTGGGTTATCTAGTGAACCTATTATCACTAGAATCATCTCTCCATTTTACGGATTGACCTTTCGAAAACCATAATTTGCCGGTGAAGAAATTCCGCGAATTTGTATTTAAAAGACTTGTGAATATGATTGAAAAATTAAAATGTTATTTTACCTAAAAAGCTACGAAAACCCATTATTTTAAACCTTCAACAGTTAAATCAAAATTTGTGGCGAAGACATGTAATTTTTCTATATGAATTGGCTCGTAGAAATCTATTTGTGTAGAAACCAAATATTTTGATTACACTCGTTTCATTTTATTAAAAACTAGTGGTCCCGGCAAACTTCGTCTTGCCATCAAGTAGGCTGTTGAAAACCGCTATGAATCGTCCCATACAAAATGACAGTGTCGTTCAGTCCCGTTTCTCCTACTTTCCCGGTGAACATCCTGAAACTTTTAAACACACAAACACGTCGGAACCCTTGACGAACAAAATGGGGGAAGAATTATCCAAATCCGGTGCCCCGTTCGTGAGCCATTTCATGACATACAAACACCATTCCATTTTTATTTATATAGATGACGAATACTACACAACTGACTATTTTCTGTCAATCTAAATTTAAAGCGACGACTCGTGAAAATTTGTATTTCCTAAAATACACATGGTCATGCTTTGAGTTTTGATTTACAGGCAAACAGGCTTGAAAAAAATAATGTTTCTGAGATATAAAGTACAAGAAATTTTAAATGTTGTCTAAAATAACCATTTATGCTGAGATGTCTGTCATCATAGAGATGCTTCGATATTGATTTTCAAGCAAATGTTTTAATCCATTTGTTTGAAAAAAAAAATTGGATTTTTTGTAAGTTAATAAAATTTAAAATACAGTTAACTCTCCCTTACTCGATATTCCGTATCTCGATATCGAGTTAGAGAACCATAGTTAAAGGTGGTTTTCATCGCTAACTCGATGGTCCCTTGGAACGCAGTTGCACTGCTTTTGTGTTCTGTAACTCGATACCTCCCTAACTCGATGGTCCCTTCAATATCGAGTAAGGGAGAGAAGATTGTATAATAAAAATCTGTTTCTGTTCTAGCATGGTAATTTGCCCTCTACAGTCAATTTTATATAAGCCATTTTACGAGACATTCGAGTGACGTTTTCTGGCGGGCCGCTCATTGTTGTTGTTCAAAAAACTAGCATGATATCTGAATGGCGCTGGTCACATTTTTGTTGGCGATGACGTCCCCGTCTCTTTCAGTGCATTTTCTACCCGTTTTATGTTACCTGTAGATGAAAAATATATTTCCTACCTGTCGATTTCAATTTTACATGCGAAAATTAAAAACTTTGTTGCATTGCCACAAGCGCCATTGTTGAATACTCTCCTTCCAAATGCAGCGCTAGAAGAAACGTAAATAAATCGGCCCGCCAGAAACTTTCAAAGCTGGTAAACAAACGCAAACCATATGATTCGAAACGTCACATAAAATGGCTTATACGAACAATTACACGTCATAACAATGAATTACGATCGACTAGAAAACATGTTGAAAAATGAAGTTTTTCATGGTTTTTAAATTTAATAAAATTAACTGTTTTCAATAATTACTTTTTCTACTCAAACATGTTCAATGGTTTTCTGCAACATAATTGGTCAAGAAACTACATGTAATCGTAGAAAATAGGGTTTTACTAAGTTTTTTCTGTAAAAGAAATTTTAGGTGTATTCCAAAATTTCTATTTTATCCCCAAAATGTACACTAAGTACTAAGTTGCATGATCGATTCTCTCTCCTGTGAATAAAAGTGACAATATGAGGGTTTTTTTAGTACTTTTCATCCCAGGACGCAAGGTGGCAACGCTGTCAAGAGGTTAGAAGTGAAAAAATGTTAACAATCCCGCTATATTGTCACTTTTATTCACAGAAGACAGGATCGATGAAGGGAAATCGATCATGCGACTTACGCCCTTATTCTAGCACACGCTTGATTGAAGTTACGCGCAATTTGGAACCTTATAGGGAAAGTGTACCAGTTATGGCCATAGTGGTTCCCTATTTGGCTATATGGGAAATTTTGTTAACTTTCATATTTTAAATCTTTTTGAATGTTTCAACATCAAGATACATCTTAAATCTAACTACTACAACACACAAAAGTTTTCAAAATTTTAAGACATTAAAGTAATCACGTATGGCGAAATAGGGAACCACTATGTCCATAACTGGTACACCTACCCTAAATGTACATTTTCCGCATCAATCTGTATACTATTATTGAACAATAACATCTGTACAAACGTCCGGATGTATGCAGCATGTAAGCAATCATGATGAACTAATCTACGATGACGTCACGCTGAAACTTCCAGCGGAAAGAATATTGTTCATTCGGTGAACATTCCTTCACTGGATGTTGGTCCGGATGTCATTTTATGTAAACATGGCCCGCATTTAGAGCGGAAAAGAAAATGAAAATCGACAATAAAAGAAGATCGTGCATAAGTCCATTGTGTGCGTACGTTTACAGCACGAGTAACACCGAACTCAAGCGGGGCGTTTTACCTTGTAAAACAATACATATGCAGTTAAGCAAGCATTTTATAAAAATTGATTTATAAAACCCAGAAAAGCTAAAATGGATAGCTGTTTCTACTATTTGATAGAAAACACGTTTGTTTGTCCGACCATCATTAAAAAAAGAGCATAAAATAACGTTTTTCACATCTAAAATCGCTGTTTTGCTTCACATGGGCAAACTACCCGCAGTCCCCCTATATTGAATTCTCAGTTTCAGTGCCTCTAGGTGAAATTGAATATTAAAATGACACCCAATAGTGGGTGAAACTCTTTCTCGTCGCATTCGCTCTCATAGTCAGATTGGCTTCGTGCTAGCAGAGTTATGTACAATAAAATTAATGTAGAATTTGAATCATCGCTTTGAAACTCGATTTAAAGGTAAATTGTGATGATAAATTAAGTATTTCCGTAGTTTTTTAGCAAATGAAGATTTGAGTGTGTCCAAAAATTACTGTTAATGCCCAAACAGACTCACATAATTCCTAAAAGCGAACTCATGCCACAAAAATTACATGTCATTGCATTAAATATTGATTTAGAGGCAAGCAGGATGAAAATTTAGGGTCTTCGTAGGTTTTTATCAAAATAAATGTTAAGTGCAATTCAATTTTTTTCTGGACACGTACAATCATCGCTTTGAAATTTTAATCATAGACAAAAAGGTTATAAAAAATGAATTTCTGGAGTTTTTAAATAAAAATAAGTTTTAAGCGTAATCTCCATTTTTTTTTATTTCTATTAAAAATGTTGTCCATACTGCTGCCATGCATTTATTGTAAAAACCCTACATGTCAGTTCTTTAAAATTTTGCGTCACAGGCAAACAGTTGAGAAAAAAAAAATTAAGTAATTAAAACTCTCAGCGTAATCGAAAATTTATATTTCCGGTCAAACATGTTCCCTGCAATTCTACGAAAAAATTTGTGTCGAAAAAATGTCAAAAATGTCTCATTGAACAACATGACCGATGGAAGATTTTAACGTTCCTATTCAGAGAAAAAACTGATGTAGATCAGTTAGAACTATCTAGATAAAATCCAACATGATCAAAATGTAGTTCAACTTATTCCAAAATACTTTGTTGAAGATTTAAAACCTCTAGCATGTATTTCCAGAGCACTAAGGGTTCTGACCTGAGAGAGAAAGGACAGCTCACTGACAGTTGACATGTTTTCTTACTATCTTTGATTTCTTTCTTTATTTTTTGGGTTATGCACAACGGTCAGATGATTGTCCAGAGATTATGAAATTTGAAATACTCGATTATTCGAAGACTCGATTATCCGGAGTATTTTCCCGACATTTTTTTAATTTTTTTATTCAAGAAATATGAAAAAATACTGTATTATTATCCTATACAATATGATTATTTCAAAAGTATTGGATGTACCTAAGAGGAGGGAGATAGGGCTGAAAACAGGGTTGTTTTAATATATTGATGCGTATAACAAATTTCCGAGTTCAAATAAATATATTCATTTTATGTTCATAAACAGATTATTTGAAGAAACACAAACCTAACTACGTTTCAGAAGGGTCTGTTTCATAGGTACCGTAATCCGGAGGCAAATTGATCACTATTTTACAACTTTTTGTTGTGTTACCCTTGGGAATTCAAATATTGTCAAATAAATTTCGATAAAATCAGTACTCCATTGATCTTTATCAGTTTGTGTAATCGAATTTTAATGAAATAATATGTAACATATTATAAAAATATTTTTAATATCAAAAAATCAAAATAACACACTGGGGTGAAATTGTGAACAAAGCATGTTTAAGAATGAAAAATTTCCGTATCTACTAAATTTAGGTCTCCTGAATATAAAAATGATGTCAAAATTCTTACAACTCGAGTATTTGATCATTTTATTGCAAAATTAAATCTTGAAAATCTGCATAATACGCCTCAATGTAGGCAATTTCCCTTGATATAAGCACATTTTTTTTAGAATAAACGGTTTTATAAGCAAAAAACTATACTTGCTCTGCTGTATGATATCAAAAATGGGTTCAGTAGTTCATACTTAAGGTTCCACAACATTTTAAATACTCAAAGTTGACATGTACGCATAGCATCAGTATATTGTTTAACACCGACATTTCCAACGGTATTGCTTACACCTTAAAAAAGTGTGAATATTTCTATACAAAATTGACCCTAATAAAAAAGAAAAAGTGCAACATCATCAATACACATCTATAAACTAGAAAACATGGTATGTCTGTGGTGCCAACGAAGCTTTCAGCATCCTTCGGAGGAAATGTTTTTTTGGTACCGACCTGATGAAATTCGCCCACTGATCAATTTGCCCCCGGATTACGGTATGTTAAATTCTGAACAATAATAAAACAATTATCCAATCATCCGCAATAATCAAAATTTGAAAACTAGTTTTTTGCAATTCCGTTGCAAATCAATCAACTTTTCATTGAGAAGTTGATCAACATAACGGCCTACTTTTCCTACCAAATTAAACAGTGCTGAAAAGTGCTACTTTTCAGCACTCTTTTCGGTGCTGAAAAGTAGCACTTTTCAGTACTGTTTTGGTAGGTGTCAACCGAACAACCCAGTGTCCTAGTCTCTTCATGCCATGCTTATTTTTCGCGGCGTGTGAGTCGAGACGAGTCGTTCTCACCTCGGGTGACGTGATGCGGCTAATGTTAATCAAATGGAAGCGAGTCTACACCTCACCGATTCGTCTTGCCTTACATGCCGCACAGAAAAAGCACAATTGCATCTGATTCTTGAGTTTGTTCTATGTCTAGCGTGAGGTGAGAATTGTCGGTGTTCTATAGCGAGGGGACAATTCTCGACTCGAGCGAAGTGACTTTCCATGTGGTTTACACGACGAGTCACTTCACTAGAGTCTACATCCGTTGTGCGATCAGGCTCCGACACAGGTTGGCGATACTGATGTGAGGTCGGATCGTCCAGCATTTGTAGTTACTGTGCTTTCTTACCTGTTCATTCCTTTAATAGGGAATATAGATCTGCATGATACCGATGGGAACGAGAAGAATTGTGACATTCATGGGTACTACTGTGTCACAGCCTACGTGATTGAAAAATACTGAATTGAAACTACGCATGGCTGTATGCCCATGTGGGTTCTCTTGCAATGTTTGTTTGTGCTTTTAGAGTTCATCGAGTTGAAACGGCATTTTTTCGAAATAGCAAAAAATGTTGTATGCAACTCGTTGCAAAACTCGATTTTTTCAGCACTCGTTGTATTAACTCGTGCTGAAAAAATCATCATTTTGCAACTTGTTGCATAATTAACTATTTCATTTCAATTTCAAAAAGCTACTTTTTTTGGTTTCAATAAACTTAATAATTCAAATTCATATTTCTTACGAAGCAATCCCGAAGAGTGTTCTAAACATGTTTGTGTATAGCTTGGAGGCATTGAGATTACTAATTTCAAAACATTTAAGAAGAGGTGAGTGTTCTTGCTGCAAGACTGTTACAACATTTTTATTGGATTTTCAAAAATTAAGATAAATGAAGCTCAACAAGATTAAGCACACACTTACTTCATAATGTTATTCCAGGGCACCACACCTCGAGCCGTGTCCACAAACCGAATGCCGCTGACCATCAGATAGCAGTTGCCCTCGCAGTACTCCACGAATACCAGCAGCAATTTGAGTGCCGTTTTCACCACCAATCGATACTTGGATGCAATCAGCGAGTAAAGCCACTGGATCGTGGGCGAATGCTTCATGACACCGTTCATGCCATCCACGTACAGCATCACCTGCCCCAGCGCCCTCAGGATGTAGTTTTGGTAATTTTGATCCGCCTCATTGCCGATTTGTACCAGGCAATTAAGCCCTCCCAGTGCGACGAAGCCATGGACCAGATCCTTATCTTCCTGGAAGATTTGCTTCAGCGAAAATAGCGCCCTCCGCAGCTCACGTCCTTCCGAGGATAGAAGTTTTTCTGTTGGGGAAAGAAAGAGAAATTAAAGAGGTCCAGTTAGTTTAGGATGTAAGAGGTTGTTGATCTAGTCCAGAAGGAAGCTTATTTATTCGTCAAATGGCCATTAAGAGGGGGAAGGATAAAACCGTAGCCAAGAAATGTGATCCTTTTTGCTTTTGAGAAAATTCACCCATAAAATCCAACAACAGCTTCTCAGTCGAAACGAAGCAATAGAAACTTTCCCGCCATTGTTCGAGACATTGTTCCCAATGATTATCTTTTATTCATTTTCCATACCTTTACGTAACAGTTCGGTGGATGGAAAAGTTTTCCTCATTTTTTGGAAAAAGATAAACAATGCCCCTCCAGCAGACAGCATTGAACCGGCAGCGCTAAAGCATTTCCTCTCGCACAATTGCCTTCGGGTCCTGGCTTCTATTATGCGGGAAACTATCCTTTTCATTTGGGAGGAAGACCTTTATTCAAGCTGAGGTAAGGTTCGAATCACCTTCGCCTCCACCAACGAAGCAAAGTTATTGTAGCCGCAACAGTATGCACTTTTTAGCCACTTTTAGTAGACCTGTGCGCCGAAATGTTTTTGATCTGTGACGTAAACAAGTTTCGGTGGCAGCTTACATCTCTGGAGATATTCCTTCTTGGCTTTGGAAGAACTTTTGCAAACATTTTTGGAGCAACATTTAGAGAAATTCTAAGAAGGATAACATTCCTGACTAACGTGAAACGAGTCGGCGGCGGCACACAGGTCTATACTCGAATGAGGGCCCGGATTCGTGATAGAGACATCCCCCGAGGATGAGCGGGTGAATTGTATCGAGTTTTTCGTTTGTTCGTCCGTCCATCCGTAAGTCTCTCTTTATAATGCCGGAATCTTCACGCGGTTCGGGTTCAGGTTCGTCTGTCTGATTGGTTGGCGCGGAAAGAGTGCAACATGTGATTGCAATGCGATGCCAATGCTCGTGTTTAGCTGCCAGCAATCCTTTCTCTTTCAATAACGACTTGTCAGCACCGGCAAACGATCCGAGATCGGATTGGACCTGGCGCCCTAACGTTTCTCTTCCGAACTAACGTGGAATGGATTTCTTGCCGGAATGCCGAACAGCCGGTAGAGGAAAATTTGCTTCCTTGCTGACTTGATTGATGTGTCTAGGCAGCAAGTTGGTTTTCCCAATGTTGAATAATGCGCGAAGAACGATGTCTCCATACACTATACTGCCGTGAATCGCAAGTCAGTCCCATCTGCATTTTAGTCGAAATTGAGTTGAGCTCAGTTTTTAACATATCATTTATTACAACACCAAGTCAAATTGGTCCATAATGAAGAGTAACCGCATATCAGTCCCACTACAGATTTTCGCGCCATGTTACACAAAAAAAAAGAACGTATTTCTTTATAATTTTCTCGGAAAGATATAAGCAACAAAATCAACCCTGACGTAACTCAGGTATGTCAGATGTGAGAATATTGTATAATATTGTTCCCAAAATGCTGCCTTGAGGAACATCAGCTCTTACAACAAATTTTTCAGACATGGAGTTCTGATAATTAATCTAAAGTGCATGATTTGACAGATAACTTTGAATTATTCTAACAATGTACGTTGGAAAATTAAAGTTCTTTAATTTTACGATCAAGCATTCATGCCAAACACTGTCGAATGCTTTTTCTATGTCTAGAAGAGCAAGACCAGTAGAGTAGTCTGCAGATTAGTTGGAACGTATCAAATTTGTTACACGTACTCTTCATTGGCAAAAATTGAATTTTCGTTGATGAGAACCATCATTCTGTTCAAAATGACCTTTTCAAAAAGTTTACTGATGGAGAAAAGCAAACTGATTGGACGATAGCTAGAAACATCTGCAGGATTTTTGTCTGGTTTTAAAATCGGAAAAATCTTAGCAGTTTTCAATTTGTCAGGGAAATATGCTAATTGAAAACATTTGTTAAATATATCAACTAAGAAGGATAAGCTACTTTCTGGAAGTTTCTTGATGAGGATGTAGAAAATTCCATCATCGCCAGGAGCTTTCATATTTTTGATTTTTTTAATAATAGTTCTAATTTCTTCCAAATCAGTCTCCCAGGCATTTTCGAAAACGTTCTCTTGATTGAGAATATTTTAGAAGTCCTGAGTAACTTGATTTTCAATTGGACTAGTAAGTTAAAATTAAAAATAAAAATTAAAATTGTGCGCACTTTCAAACTGCATAGCAAGTTTTTGAGCAATTAGTTAGTAATAATTTGTTTTCCTCTTTCAATGCCGGTATTGGCTTCTGAGGTTTTTTCAAAATTTTAGATGATTTCCAGAAGGGCTTAGTGCCTGGGTCCAATTGAGAATTTTTATTTTCAATACTTTTGTTTCCTAATTGTGAGAAACGTTTTTTGATTTCTTTCTGCAAATCCTGCCAGATAATTTTCATAGCAGGATCGCGAGTGCGTTGAAATTGCCTTCTCCTCACGTTTTTAAGGCGGATGAAGAGTTTAATATCATCGTCTATAATCACGGATTAAAATTTTACTTCACATTTTGGAATTGCAATGCTTCTGGCTTCAACAATGGAATTTGTTAAAGTTTCAAGAGCATTGTCAACATCAAGTTTTGTTTGTAAAGATCAAGATAAGAGTTAATATATGTTTCATATATATTCCAGTCGGCTCGAAAATAATTGTAATTTTCTTTTTTTTAAAAAAAAAAAAAGATAACTAGAGTCGGTTAAGACCAAATCAATCGTAGATGGATTTTTAGAAGAGGAAAAACATGTAGGGCCAGAGGCGCGGCCACGTTCGGAACCGTGGGTAGGACAAAGGTTGGCAAATATTTTGTGCACAATGGAGCAAAGAACAATTTTAACCCTGGACTTGAAATTAAAAGTTATTATATTTAGTGGCTCTCTAGGAATTTCATCAGAAATTTATTCAAGTGTTTGCCCAAATAATCTAAAGGAGTTCATTTAGTGATTATTTCCAAAGGAATTTCTTCATGATTTATTTTTTTCAACCTGGATTTTTCTAAGAAAAACTACAGAAATGGAATTTCTTCAGAGATTGTTTCAGAAACCATCTGAATCCCTTCTAAAACTCTTTGATTTTTTTTCCTGGGACACCATTTAAAGCTCCCGGTCAAAACGTCGTCTAAAATTTAATCTCCATGAGTAACAACTGGAGAATTCGGTTCAAGGATTAGTGAAAAATATCTGGAGGAAATTCTAAAATAATTTGGAAAACAAACTTTGAATGAGGAAATTGCTCAGAGTAGTAGCTTTGGAGTTTTCAAAGATTTTTCCTTAGTATCCTTTGAAAAATCGCTGGAAGAGTTGATGGGAGAATATGTAGAGAAATCTTTGCAAGAATTTCTGAAGAGAACTCTGTAGGAGAAAGTATTTCAAATAAAATCACTATGATAATTTATGAAGCTTTTCCTTGGGGAATCTGAGACGAATTTCTTGAAGAGGCTTTTGTACCCATTAAATTCTCTGAAGGTTTATTAGGAGCCTGTACAATTTTGCATCAGGATCCAATGCACGCAGAATAAGGAAAAAAGATTTTAGAGACCTTTTTGGCTAGAAAAATTAAAAATATAAACTTTTTAGAAACTTGCATTGAAATAGATAAAAGTTTGCCTCTACAACCAGTGAGGTTGTTTTAATTTCCCCATGTATTTTTAGGTAACAAATGGATAAACAGCAAACATTCTGTGAATTTCTTGTTTTATTTTTCATTGCACTGAAGTTTTTTTTTGTTGAATCGTGGGTAGGACAATCCTTTGACTGTCCTACCCAGGTGTTTTTGTGGGTAGTACATGTCCTACCTGTCCTACCCACTACCCGCGCCACTGTGTAGGGCTATCAGGGTATTGAATTGACAAATATCCTGAAGAGCACTCATCAAATAAAATTCTGCCGTTGGAATTACTTTGAGAATTATTCCATGACCGATGTTTGACATTAAAGTCACCAATGACAAAAAAAATGACTTATTGCGAGTCAATTTTCGCAAGTCAGTTTGGAGCAAATTAATTTGCTGTCCAGAGCATTGAAAAGGCAAATAGGCAGCTATGAAAGTATATTTACCAAACTGTGTTTCAACAGAAACACCTAAAGTTTCAAAAACTTTAGTTTCAAATGATGAAAACAGTTGATGTTTTGAACACCTATGAATGATGATTGCAACTCCCCCACATGCCCCATCAAGTCGGTCATTACGATGAACAAAAAAGTTAGGATCTCTTTTGAGTTTAGATTCATGTTTCAAATACGTTTCAGTAATAACTGCTATATGCACGTTATTAGCTGTAAGAAAATGAAACAGCTCGTCCTCTTCACCATTCAGAGAACGAGCATTCCAATTTTAAATATTTACGAATAGGGGAAGAGTTCAAATTACCTGCTACGATATCGGCAAAGGATTTACCGTGGGTTGATACATTCGAAATTGAAAGATTCGAACGGCTACCCGACGGATTAAAATTAGTTTGTGAATGAGCATGATTATGATCTTCCTGATGGGTATGATTCATGATCAAGCGATCGTTAACTGAAAAATGAGCATTGTTCGATACTCTACCAGGCAAATTCCGGAAACGACCGTTATCGTAACGGATATTATCTTTCATCTGCCTGGCACGAGCCTCAATGACTCTTTTGCGTGAAGGGCAATCCCAAAAGTATGACTAATGGTTGGCTCAGAAACTCCAGCATATGAACTTGGTGGAATCTTCCTTCACTGGACAGGCGTCCTTAGCGTGAGAAAAACCTCCGCAAATCATGCATTTAGCATCCATGCGACAATTTTTTGTACCATGACCCCACTTTTGGCACCGACGGCACTGAGTGGGGTTCTAGTAATTTCCTCCAGGTTTCAGGAAATGTTCCCACGTCACATGGACATCGAACAAAAGTTTTGCTTTTTCTAAAGCTTTAATATTATTAAGTTCTTTTTTGTTAAAGTGAACTAATTAATATTCTTGAGAAAGCCCTTTCCGAACAATGCCAGATCGGGTTCTCTTTTTCATAATGATTACTTGGACTGGAGAAAATCCAAGTAAATCATCTATTCCATTTTTGATCTCTTCAGGTGATTTATAGTCACTTGAGAAACCTTACAAAACGTCTTTGACTTTGCGATTTGGAAGGAAACCTTGATTCCTCTAATGGAGTTCAAGATCTCCTGCCTAAGTCCCGCAAATTCGGAACAACTGACCACGATAGGCGGCACTCTTTCTTTCCTCACTTGAATCAAAGAGTCTGGGCTAGAGACTGCTTCGATTTGGTGTTCGGAAAATTCCGGAGAAACGCCTGACACTGGAAATTAATGTTTGAGTCCCGCTCAAGGTCGTTTTGGAAAATAATTCCGAGATTGGATGCTTTTTCAACATAATTAATTATGTCGTCGCCAAATATAATTTCAGGTAAAATGCTAGGTACGCTGCGTGACCGTGAAATAAAGAATATTTTTGTTTTCGATAAATTTGAAAGATCATAGTTGATTTAACGCGATAATTCTGATTCAGAAATAGTGATAGAGCAAAAATAGATTTGAACATCATCAGCAAACATATGTATGCTACAATGTCTCAAGATAGAAGGTAAATCATTGATAAACAATGAAAACAAGAGTGGACCAAAAACTGAGTCCCCAGACGTTATGCCAGCTTTTCCAGACATTTCTTCTAAAATTCTATCTTAAAGAATTTTAGAAGAAATGTCTGGAAAAGCTGGCATAACGTCTGGGGACTCAGTTTTTGGTCCACTCTTGTTTTCATTGGTTATCAATGATTTACCTTCTATCTTGAGACATTGTAGCATACATATGACAGATAAATTATGACTATAAAAATGAAACCCGAAGGAAGTATTAGATGAAGTCCTGAAAAAATCTCTGAACTATATTGTAATGTATGCTTGAGAGTATTCCTGTCCTAATATTCGTATGAATTCTTGGAAATATTTTTAAGAAGTCATAGCATAAATTCCGTGACATTTTTGAATAAACTTTTTTATAATACCTGGAGGAAATCAAAATTTAAAATTTAAGGGACTTATGGTGAAAATCTTGAAACTCTTGGGAATTTTCAAATTCAGGAAATCTTTATACGAATTTTAAGGAGACTTTCTTAAAAAAAACTACTCTAAGGATTTTTTAGATTAAGCTCTTGGAAACATTCCTAATGAAATCCTGAAGAAATTCTTGCAGAAAGTATTATATGCTCTTTTAATGTGATAACTTGGGTAATTCCTAGAATAGTCCGAGCATGAATGCTTGGAAAAATATTCTTGAACTTTCCTAAGGAAACCTGAAGAATTTTGCAGAATTCTTTTGAAAGTCCAATCAGTGTTTCTGTAGAAATTGAAAGGATAATATTTTAAAACTACTCAAGGCAAGTTAGTCGAAAAATCTTTGGAGTATTTTTTGGGCATTCTCTGTCCAAGACAATGCTTGGAGATATTTTCAGTGAAATTCCTGGCTCGGTGTATATTCCGTTTTATCTCCAGAAGTGAAATAAAATTTCTGAAGAAGATTGAAAAATTATTCTTGGAGGAGTTCTCATTGAAAGATTTTTAAAAGGGACAAAAAAAAATCTTGAAGTGATTCTTGAAATATATAATTCCTACAGCGTATCTTTTGAGTCTCATATCAGGTTTTTGGGAGATTCCTTGCAAGATCCACTGCGGAATGTTGATAAAACTTTCAAATGATGTTCGGTAAGATCTATGGAAGAAGTCTTATTTTAAGTTGGACTCCAAGAGTTATCCAAAAAATCATCACGACGCAATTTTACATAAACATTTTCATTTGCATTCTGAAGACCATTTTTTTAACTTTAGTAAAACATGATATACCTTTATAGCAAATCAGATAATTTTGTTTTTTTTTTCTTCGTCGGCCGTTGCCCCCTACCCCACGTTTTAGTGGAGACTCTATGACACTACCCCGAACGCCAATACCCTGAAATCCATTACCCAAATGCATAACATTTTGAGATTTATTCTAGTTTGAGAGTGGGAAGAGAATAGTACGATTCCTTATGAGTATTTAACGAGTTTGGCTCAACAATGTATTTTTCAAATATAAAAGGACAAAAAAGCAGCTAGTTTTTCAGCAAATAATTTTTACATAGGTACTAAGTTTTGTTTGGATTTAGCCTCTTATTTTGGTGAGATTCACACAGCCACATTGCTGCAATGATGAACAACCTATTTCGAAAAGAAGGATGAATTTATTATGAAAAGGATAGCTATGATATGCACAAAAGTAGGATGTAGTTAAGTCTCTTATTGGACGTCTGTACCCACTTAATTTACTCATTTTTTTAGGTTTCAGGCTACTAGCATTGAGATTTTCTTAAAGATTTTGTTTAATGGAAGATTTTGGTAATGGAAGACCACCTTGAGAGTCACTGCAAGTGTTGTTTTATGCAACCCGCTTAAAGACCAACCTGATAGACAACTAGAGTTTTCAAATTTCCCGGGATTTGATTTCCCGGGAAACGGGAAATAAATTTGCCATTTCCCGGGAAATCCCGGGATCCCGGGAAATTTTCAAAAACGTGAAAATAAAGCTTTTTTTTATATTTGTATTTTTGTTATATATTTTTATACCAGTAAACTTGTATGGTACCTACATTCTCTTTTTTGTGTGTAATTTATTTATGTTTCTCAAAAAAATCTATTGATTTTGTTGTGTACGCTAGGCTTCAGAACAACACAAATTATGATATTGAGTCCATGGGGAGATTATTCTTGACAAATCGTATGAAGTTCAAATTATATGTACAGGACGGACTCGATTATCCGGAATTCGATTATCCGGAGTTTGTTCTTTGATATTCTTATTTTTGAGATTTTATGCATGAATTTGAGATAATTTGGTATTGCAATATACAATATGAATGGTTTTGCAGCTTTGGATGTAGGTAAGAAAGGGGCTTTGAAAAAAAGGTTTTTTGTATGCCGGTCAAAATAATTTCTTCCCAAGACCCCTAATGTTCCTAGAAATAAATTCTGGCTACGCCACTGCATTATATAAATAAAACAACGAAAAAAGAAAATAATTAAATTCTTTTAATGTATATTTCCATTTTTCTTTTAGTGACTCGATTATAAGGAAGATTATGTTATCCGAAGTGAAAAAAATCGATACAAAGGATAATCGAGTCCGACCTGAACCAACATTAAATCAAATCTTTCAAGCACTAGAATAATAACCAACTAGAGTCTAACGATGGAAAATGTGACGGTTAAATCCATGAAAACTTTATGAGCGTTCTCAATTCATGGATGATCCCTCGAAAAATCCTGTATTGTGTATAGCATATAATCTATTTTGAAAAAAAAAACATATCGTCAAAGAGTTATTCATTTTATGAACAACTATTTGATTACAAAAAAACAACAAATCAATATGGAAGTATAACTAGTGATCTAGTAAGGTCATTGGTAAGAATGATATGAAAAGTAAATTAAACGATAGTTTTGGTTTGAAAATGGATGGTTAATCCTTTTTTAATAGAACTACCCTTGAAATACAGAAATCCCGGGAAATACGGGAATCCCGGAAAACAGGAAATCATTTCCCGGGAAACGGGAATCCCGGGAAATCTCATATCCCGGGAAATGTTCCCGGGATTGAAAACTCTATAGACAACCATTCCGCTATAGTAAGGAAACGTTAATACACTTGTACACGTTAAAAAAACGGAGGCCTCTGATTGCCGCTACCAACTTTCGTTGAATTTTGGATTCATTAATTTGAATTTCGATGAGATAACCACAAATTTTTATTTATTTTTATTCAAGACAATGAAGAAATGATGATGGCAGAAAAGTGGTTGGCAAATCCATAAGAGATCTGTTTGTTTGAATACAAGAAGATAAAAAATGGGAGAATTTCTTATTAGAATTATAGTTGAATTCATTTTAGTGAACGCCTTCAGGATACATTCCTTAAAAAAGCTGTTCTATATGGACATATAAGTGACAAGCTTATCCAACGAAAACTTGAAAGAACAGCCTAATTAAGAAAGAAAGGTAATATTCTGGTGAAATGTTTGCAGCTATGACGTGAATGATCACTGTAAACACGTGACGCTGGTAAAACCAAAATTGAATTATGAACACCGCCAATTAGTCCAAATACCGGTGATCACGCAGCTGTTCAGCATGACCATATTGAGGGTTATGGGTTCGAATTTCTCCGGTGGCGGATCTTATGCATTGAAGATTTCCTTGACGCCTCTGGGCATAGAGGCACATGTACAAGAATAGTAAATTGACAAGGAAAGCCCTTAGTCAATAAAAGGCTTATTTTATTAAAAGCCTTTTTACAAATTTCGTAAAGCTGAATGGGGCAAAAATGGATTCTATGACACTACCCCGAACGCCACTACCCCGAATGCCACTACCCCGAACGCCATTACCCCGAAAGCCATTACCCCGAATGGGTCATTACCCCGAACGCCACTACCCCGAATGGGTCACTACCCCGAACGCCATTACCCCGAATGCATAACATTTTGAGACTTATTCTAGTTAGAGAGTGGGGAAATAATTGTACGATTCCTTTTGAGTATTTAATGAGTTTGGCTCAACAATGTATTTTTCAAATATTAGAAGATAAAAAAGCAGCTAGTTGTTCAGCAAATATTTTTTACATACTAAGTATTGTTTGGATTTGCCCTCTAATTTTGGTAAGATTCACACAACCACATTCTAAAGCTTTGAAGAACAGCCTATTTTGAAAGAAGGGCGAATTTATTATGATAAGGATTGTATGATATGCATAAAATTAGGATGTGGTAAAGTCTCTTTTTGGACGTCGGTACCCACTTCCTTTACTTCAAATCCATATGAGACCTATCTGTTTAAGATAAGAAAGATCAAAGAAAGGGAAAATTTTTGATTGGAATTTACAGCATGATTCACTTTAGTGAATGCCCTCAGGATATATTCCTTAGAAAAGCTGTTCTATATGGAAATATTAGTGACTAGCTTATCCAACGAAAACTTGTAAGAACAGCCTATTTAAGAAAGAAGGGCAAATTTCTGGTGAAATGTTTGCAGCTATGACGTGAATGATCACTGTAACACGTGCCCCATCAACACACATGTTATGATTAAGTATTATCAACTGATATATAACCAAATTTGATGTATAACCAAATATATAAGTTGATAATACTCAATTATAACATATGTGTTGCTCGGGTGATGCTATGGCACAACCTATATTCATAAGAATGGAAAATATTTGTTTAAAAACAAAATTGAAATATGAACACCACCAAGAAGTCCAAATACCGATGATCACGCAGCTGTTTAGCAAGACCATATTGAGGATAATGGGTTCGAATTCCTCCGGTGGCGGATTGTATGCATTGAACATTTCCTTGACGTCCCTGGGCATAAAGGCACATATATAAGAATGGTAAATTGACAAGGAAAGCTCTCAGTCAATAAAAGGCTTATTTTATTGAAAGCCTATTCACAAATTTCGTACGCTGAAGGAGACAAACAATGTAGTGGGTGGTTGTCCTCAAAATGTTACAGCCCAGACACAATATGTAGAATTTCCATACAAAAAATGGTACGAGGGGGTGGATAGGTGTTAAAAATGCCAATTTTTAGCGTTATGAAATTTGTGAATGAACCCTTGAACTGCGAATGTGCCCACTGAGCTGATAAACAGGCACTGTCTCAGAAAGAATGAGAAGAAGATAGTTGCCAACAAGATGTTTCGAAAGAATAGCTGACATATGAAAGAAGGGAAAATATATGATGAACATTTTACCGACAAATTTTACGCGCCAATAATTACCAGTTTTCATTAGAGACGCATTTTTGCCCGCAAAACAAGATACTGCACTGTATCTCATACTATTCGGGGTAATGGCTCATTCGGGGTAGTGGCGTTCGGGGTAATGACCCATTCGGGGTAATGGCTTTCGGGGTAGTGACCCGTTCGGGGTAGTGGCGTTCGGGGTAGTGGCGTTCGGGGTAATGGCGTTCGGGGTAATGGGATGGAGCCCAAAAATGTTGTGGGCCGTTGTCCTTAAAAAATTACAGCCCATACACAATATGTAGAATTTCCATACAAAGAATGGTAAGAGGGAGTGGGTAGGTGTCAAAAATGGCAATTCTTGGTGTTATGGAATTTCCTGAATGAACCCATGAACTGCGAAAAGTGCCCACTGAGCTGATAAATAGGCACTGTTTCAGAAAGATTGAGAAGAAGATAGTTGCCAACAAGATGTTTCGAAAGAATAGCTGACATATAAAAGAAGGAAAAATATATGATGAACATTTTACCGACGAATTCTACGTGACAATTATTACCAGTTTTCATTAGAGACGCATTTTTGCCCCTAAAACAAGATACTGCACTGTATCTCATACAATTCGGGGTAATGACTCATTCGGGGTAGTGGCGTTCGGGGTAATGACCCATTCGGGGTAATGGCTTTCGGGGTAGTGACCCATTCGGGGTAGTGGCGTTCGGGATAGTGGCGTTCGGGGTAATGGGATGGAGCCTTTAGTGGATTATGGACAAAAGGTCGAAAATTATTTGATTGGTGGGAAATTTTACCTCCATTGAAAAAAGGTATTCGACCTTTTACCTCTTCGTTTTTGTTCTTCGACCTTTCGTCCTTTCGACCTTTTGTCTTTGGACCTTCTGTCCTTTCGAGCGTTTTGTTTTTCAACCTTTTGTTATAGATTCTGTTTAAGTGCAAAATATAAAAAAATTGCACTGAGGGGGATATAAGCAAAAGGGTGTGAGTTGCAAAAGCCTGCTTTTGAGGAAAACGAGTTTCTGTTGGACAGAAAAATTACCTAAAAATACCATCAGAGATCTTTGAGGTGAAACATCTTAGAATTTAAAGATGGCCGTCACAATGGCCGACTTGTGCCCCTATTCACGTTTTTAAATGCACTAAACTGTAAAAATAGAAGGCAAACGTTCCTGATCCTCGTTTTTTAGGCTTTCTGCTTGTGCACAAAGCCAACTTAAAAAGAACACTGTTGTTGGATGCTTCCTTCACGAGATTTGTGCCTTTGAAGTTGTAGTGTGATTCTAGAATTCCAAAACCGACCAAAATGTCGCTTACGCTACTTTGCGTTTGGGCTCCTCAATTCATAAACCGTTCTTTTTCTAGTTGTGGTTATTAACCTTTGTGGTACTGTCAAAGTTTTATGATATTTATGTTTAACAAGGTCAAGGCCAAATTTCAACCGAATTCAATGATTTTATGCTTATTCGATCTGGATTCTCTTTAAATTTAAATGGTCAGAAAAGGGATTGCCTTTGTCCACAGGTAACAGAGTTATTCCTGATTCCGTTGGGGTAATACAGTGATCCTCAGCCCTGTTTTTAATTAACCATTTTTATTTCTGTTACGGATAGCTCTCGTAATCATTTAATTTCATGTTCTTGATAATTTTAGGAGAAGAACATCTTTCCAAACAAAACAGTTGCGGAATTTATTATTATTTTGTATATTGATTCCATAGTAAAGACATTATATTGCCTAATGTTTTTTTCAATAAAACATGGCAAACGATTCAATTAACATGCTAGGACATCAGAGGATGTAACGGGTTTGGTGCCTCCAGGGATGTTGACCTGGACCAAACCCTAAAATGTGATACATCAAACTTCATGAATTTCCAGAGCATTTTTGTTGGTGATTATTTTAAATGCCTCTTTTTATACTTGGAATCCCAAATGTCACGGATTTGGTGCCCCCAGGGAAGTTGCCACTTTCAACTTGGACCAAACCCTAGCATGTGACTCATCAATCTTCATGAATTTTCTGGGCCAATCCATTGATGATGATTGCAAACACCTCAGTCTCTACTTGGAAGTGGCAAGTTGGAACAATTTGGCCATGACGTAGAGATATTTACAATTACCACCAATTGGCGCAGAAAATTTACGAAGTTTGATGGGTTACATGTTGCAGTGTTTGGATTTTGATCCGAATAAGCCAATCGAACCATATTCAGAGAGTGTAACAGTTCGTGAATCATAACAGTTCGTGGTACATCGCAATCGGAGAGCCCAATGAACTCTCCATCAATAGACTCTGCTACAACGGTATCAAGGGTTTAGGAACAAAATGTAGAAAGACAAAACGTCGAAAGACAAAATGTAGAATTCCAAAACTTCGAATCCTAAAACGTCGAAGGGATAAAACGAAGAGAATTTTTTACATTGTTTGCCAGATTTTTTTTTTTGTCACTTCGGGATCGATTAAATATGCTATGAATAACGTTTGGCACATAATTAATTATTTATTCTTTCGGAAGAGCATCATTTTGTTTACTGTCAGTTGTTTACTTTTCGACGTTTTGTCTTTCGACATTTTGTCACCCGACCGTATCGAGCCATTCGGGTGATTTATGTTTTGCATAAAAATAGCAAATACCATATTTTCTGGTAGTGCAACCTTAAACAACTTAATTATAACCTATATGATCATCAAACACCACTTTGGCTGTAAACATAGCACAGAAAACAGAGAATATTCGCCACTGTTTCTTGATCAGAATGGGAATGTGTCAGCGAATGTTACATGATCGGCGTCAAACAGTGGGTGGTGTGCGTCTCTTTTTTTTCGTGGCTTGTTACCTTCCACGAACAATAAATGACATGCGTGTTGTGTGAATGCAGGTGAATAAATGAGAAGGAATTAAGGCTCGTGTGTCAATGATCGTTAAATTTTCCAAAGCCTAGTTACATGTTGAGATACGGTCAAGGCCGATGAGTTGTCACATTTCTGAGGGCATGGAATCCATTACATTTTTGTCTAGGTATTTACGGGCATTAGCTTAGATATTTGCAACGATCGCCAATAAATTGGCACTGAAAATTTATTAAATTTGATGGGTCACATAACATGATAGGATATCGTCCAGGTCGATAAATAGTCACTTCCCTGAGGCCACCTGATTCGCTTCAGGGTCGAGTGGTTCCAAGTGTAAACTAAGGTATTTGCTATCATAATAAATGAAGTGACGTAGAAAGATCATAAAGTTTATGAGATACATATCAGTGTGCGTTCCAGGGTGAAAGTGACTACTTCTATAGGGTCCACTTTCTGGGTGCATCGGATCCTTGGTATTGGCGCAGAAAATTCTTGAAGACAGAATCTGCGCCTTGGCCGTTCGATTCTAAGTACAAAAAGATCTATTTGCAAACATCACCGATGAATTGACGCTGAAAATTAATGATGCTTGATGGGTCAGATTCAAGGATTTGGTTCAACCAAACTTTTGATCGAAGAGTTAAATCACTGTTTCACTGATTTTGAACAGTTCTCAGCTTTATCCGACAATAGTTCGTTAGTGCTCTTCAAAGGCTTTAGATTATGATTTTAATGGCACATGGATTTAAAATTTTGGTCGATCCAATGCTGAGTAACGTAGCCTTAATTTTTTTTTCTTTAAATGTCGCAATGCACCGTAAAAATTTAGTATACAAGATTCAAAAATTGTTTATCTTGAAATACCTACGAGGTAAGAATAACTCATAGCCTTTCGAATGCGCCATAGAGAGTTTGAATTGGACGATATGAACAAAACACATTTGTATTGACAAAAACCTTATGTTCGTGGACACTAAGATCAATTTGGACAAATTGAAATGTAAAATTGTGAAAAATACTAGAATCGTTCTGGTGGACTTCGATTCCACGACTCCCAATACGTTAGACTGGGCGCGTTAACCAACTATGCCGTAGAACGGGTAACGATTCTGCAGCGCCGTCAGCCATCCTGAAGATTAGATCCCTTAGATTGGATAAGATTAGATACAAATGTTTTGTCCAATACTGTATATCTACCAAACCGCATCAGTAACACCCTTTGCCCCAAAAATTGCAATCAATTATTTGCTTCTGCTTTTCCACCACATGCTAAACGAATCGTTAGTCTGCGGGAGTCCCCAAAGCAATCCAAAATCCAAAAAGGGAAGACTTTACCGGCGCTCTACTGTACAATCCCCCTTACCGCAAACTCATTTAGAAGCCTTTCAGGTGCTGCTGGATTTAATTACAGCCTAAAAATAAAAAAAATGCGGTTTTTCGATGTCTGTCACTCCTCGCACACCGGGAGGCAAACTCACATACCGTTTTGACTCATATTCCGAACACTTAAGGCCAACAACGACTTCAAATGCATCTAATAGGCATAAATTAGCTGACATTGGTAAAAATTTTAATTTATACACAATGTCTATCTGTTAGCTGTTGGGTTTGCTGATGAAATTGTTTGTTGAAACTTGTAAAGTAGTAAAAGTATGGAACAACATTTTGATTCAAATGCCAAACACTGTGTTCATTCTGTCTCATATTCCGAACACCTTGGTTCAAATTCCGAACAGCACTAATTAATCATATTCAAATGAATAATTTCACAAATAATTTCATCTGAGCTAGTTCTACTGGTCTTGAACTAGAGAATCATCACTACTCCCGAGGTATAACATAGATTGGAAGACGTTCAAATTGAATTTCAATTAACTGCCATTTCAGGTCATTTGATGACATATTTCAGCGAAACATTTCAACCATATCGTCATACAAAAACCGAGCGTTCGAAATATGAGTCTGTTCGGAATTTGAGACAAAACGGTAATATGAGAACGAACAAAGTGAGGAGTGACTTTAGATACCTGTTCAGTAGACACAGCAAAAAATGAATAAATTTCAGCTAACTTCCGTTGTGGATTAGTATAAAAAACCGGACGCAAGAAATCACATCTACCGTTTTGTCTCAAATTCCGAACAGAATCATATTCCGAACACCCGTTTTTTGTATGGCGATTTGGTTGAAATGATTCGCTGAAATATGTCACCCAATAACAAGGAAATGGCAGTCAATTTCAATTCAATTTTAACGTCCCTGATATAATTCATACCGCGGGAGTAATGATGATTCTCTAGTTTCAGACCAGAAGAACAAGCTTAAGTAAATTTTTTTGCGAAATTATTAATTTGAAAACGATTTATTCGTGCTGTTTGGCATTTGAATCAAAATGTTGTTCCATACTTTTACGTAAAAACAATACTAAAACTAATTAAATCAACATTATTATCGGTACACCCAACAGCTAACAGTTAGACTTTGCGAGGAAATTAAAATTTACACAAATATCAGCTAATTTATGCCAATCAGATGCATTTGAAGTCACTGTTGGCCTTAAGTGTTCAGAATATGAGTCAAAACGGTATTTTACAACAAAGTTAAGTTCATGTCTTAATTAAATTTGACCGACAAAAAATCCAAGAAATCCATTTCGAGCCGAAGCGCAAAACTTGTATCAAATTGAATAAATTTTCCTCAGTGTAGTAGATGATCGGACGCGACTAATTCTTTCTCTCGAGACCAGGGTTCAAATCTCGGTCAAACTTTATCAGTTTCTAATTTGTTTGAAAAATGTATTCAATATTACACCATATTTGCAACAAGATTGATGTAGAGCTACAATTATTTTTTTTTGCTGTGTAGGTCAGTGCAGCAAAAGTAGCAAAATCGATCAATTCCGGCCTTCAGCAAATCGGTGACGAGAAGGACAGGTGCTGATGACACAATTTGTGCTTCGTTTTCTGGCGTGAGGTTCAAGAGCGCTTGACATATGTTATTTTATGTAGGGCTGACTACCTAGACCAGTATTGCTTGATAGCTATTGATTGCTTTCTTCTTAACTGGAGTTAGGGGAATAATGGGTGCTGTCAGGTGCTTAACCTTGTCCGGTACCAATTGTTTGTGGTTGTAAATAGTGAAGGTGTTTGATTAAATTGTTTCCACTTTTACTTTAATTTTTTGATTGTCGTTTGAAGTTGCTTCTAAGGGTGTAATGAATAATGTACAAAATTTCATCGAAATGAGGTATTGATGCTATAGCAAAATTTCCAGAGTAGCAAATCGAAACAGTCTCTATTGCAGGTAGTTTGATACAAGTAAGGAAGTCAACCGTGATCAGTATTTCCGAATACGGTGCCTTTAGACAGTAGATCTTGAACTTCATTTGGAGAGCCAAGGTTACCTTCCAAACCGCAAATATTGCGAATTATTTCACAACCAACTTGAGGAGAAGAGACGCAAGAATTCTTTCAGCATAAAAGGCTTCATGATCTGTTTTTCAGGTACATAGATCTACAAAATTTGAACAGCCTAGCTATACCCAGAAATTTAACGAAATTCTTGTATCAATTGACGCGTTGCTTATGCAAAATGATCAATCTACTCTGCATTCCTTTCCAACTATGTAACTACACTGTTCCTACTATCGAAAATGACTTTCACTGATTGAAAGTTTCACTAACTTTATATACCCACCCACTCCCATTCATGCTTTGTGATCTAATGACCCATCAAATTGTACTCCCAGCTTTGGATCAACTGGTGGAAGTAGTTGAGCAAGGCCAACGACTGCCGTTTGTAACTCTTTGTTTGAACATCGGCTTAGCTGAATTCGTCAGATGACGAAGCGGATGGTGGCAGAGAGCTACCAGTTTGTTCGCGCTAAGACTATGAGGTAGCAAATCCGGTAGACAGCGTATTCGACATCATCGGTGGA
Organism: Aedes aegypti; assembly: GCF_002204515.2. Lineage (NCBI taxonomy): Eukaryota > Metazoa > Arthropoda > Insecta > Diptera > Culicidae > Aedes > Aedes aegypti. The sequence goes on from NC_035108.1 coordinate 150,625,134, forward strand.
GGTCAAGGTAAGAGGCGAAAGTGCTCGCTTCAAACCATTGACGGAGAAATATTGAACGGTAAGTAGGTACCCAGCAGTGCCTCCCAATATTGTATTGAGTAGGGTTCGAAATAAATTTGCTCGATCAGCATGATAATGAATTTTAATGATGGTTGATTTCGAGTGACGATGATGGGCGGGCGAACCCATTGTTAGAAGGCAGGAACCGGACTCAGCCAGATGGAAGAGCTGTAGCTACACTTCCGAGCAAAAGTTTGGGGTTAGCCTCTGAAACAAACAAGAGTGGTTTGTCAATATATCTGGGTTCATACGTCTGATTGAAACTCTCTATGGCTTATTCGAAAGGAAAAATCATACTTTGTAGGTAAATCTATATAATACATGAATTTTGTCTACTGAATTTTTACTTGAAGTTGTGCCATTTGATCCGTACTTTTAAAATCTTTGACGAGCTCTCCCAAACTTTTGGTGGGAATATCTCGAAACCATTAAAAATCAATATTTCATATCATCGTGCAAAAGTTTGAGAATCAGTAGCATTCAATCCATTGAATATGTCGCATGCTCCTTTATGGGCGAGCTACGAAATAAAGATACTATCAGGTTCGCATATTGCGGTTACGAAGAAAGTATCGGTTATCTGTATTTGTGCTCACGAATTAATTTTAAAATAAAACATTATCGTTTACCAGAACAAATCATTTAAACAATCCTTTTCAATATACAAAATCCCATTGTTTTATTGTGAACATTCAGAGGACTCCTTGGCTTCAATAAAGCAAGTAACACGTCAATTTTTCCCTCCCATCCCCAAATTGACCTGCATTTGGACGCAGCCGGTGCCGTTATTGTTTGTTATAATAATGAGAGTACCAGTGCTTACACGTTGAGGATGCTGTTGATTCTGAGCGTCTGTAGGCTTCCTGTGTAAGTACAGTGTAGCCCATAAATGAATGAAAAAATTTTTGGTACGTGAATTTAGCATCCACAAGTTGCATTTTCATTACTCTCGTGAGTAAAAATTATTTCTGATTACTGTAGTATATTCTGACATTAACTTCGCTATCTAGAAGTTCAGTAAACACTTGTAGGTTTTTAAGAACATGTCCTCAAAATTTTGCACAGAAGTGTACTCCGATCGATACGTTCCCTTTACCGCTGGCTATAATAGAGTTAGTCAGACGCAAACCAGTAACAAACAAAATTATATGGATTTATAATCATTCGAATTTTTGGATCGTATTAAACGATTTCGTTGGATTCACAGCCCTACTGACAAACTGCTTGTTGATTTTTTGCTGTCGATGAAAATTAAAGCAGATTATTTGTACCATGATGCCACCGGAATGTGATAGTTCATACTGGTGTTATCGTGAATGAATATCATTAGCAACCGACTAGGCGGGGGTGCGAAGCAAGTTTTTTCCTCCTTCTGTGCTGGAAGTCTTCTGGGATGAAAGTGAAATTTTCTCAACTAGTACTCAATTACGATCGTTTTCTCTAGTTGGATAAAGAGATTTCACAGTAGGAGAACACAAGTAGAGCAGTGGGAGTGACAAATAGGAGAAACTTCAATAATGATGACATTGAAGACAATAAAGTGATTACCTGGTTCCGATAACAAGGACTGACAAGAACGTAACTCGCTTAAACAAAATTACGCTGAATTGAATACGGCTTACTCAAAATCTGGGTATAATCTGAATCAACACATAATTCTTGTAATTTCAACGCGTTCTTGAGACTATGACAAAAAAATTTAACTTATTTTGAATCAAAGTGCAGTTTGAAGCAAATTAACTTGCTGCACAGTGCATTTGAAAGGCAAATAGGCAGCTATGAAAGTAAATTTACCGAGCTGTGTTTCCACAGAAACACTCAAAGATTCAAAAACTTTGGTTTCGAATGACGAAAAAGGTTTATATTCTATACGCCAATCAATGACGATTGAAACTCCCCCACATGTGCCTACATGCTCCTTGAAGTCGATCATTACGATAAACAAAACAGTTCGGATCTCTTTTGAGTTTTGATCCAGGTTTCTAATCGTATGTTATAAGCTGTTAAAAAAATGAACAGCTTATCCTCTGTACCATTCAAAGAACGAACGTTCCAATTTAAAACATGAAAAAAAAAATTTTGGATACATTAGAGAAACGTTATCTAATAACATTTTTTTTAGTTAATTTCACACCTAATTTGACTGCTTCAGTCAAAGTGGTTGTTTTGAGCGTTGCATCAATCATTTGATTCGATTCTACCCCATTACCCCGAATGTCATTTCCCTGAATCCCATCACCCCGGATGTACCATTACTCCGAATTTCCCCGGATTTACAATTATCTTGGTATGATGACATTGATGACATTTCCGCATGATATTGGAATTCGGGGTTATAGGTCGTTCGGGGATTTAGAATTCAGGGTAATGGCATTCGGGTTAATGGCATTCGGGGTAATGGCTTTCGGGGTAATGGGGTAGAATCATTTGATTCAATTAGATACATTTTCTGTTGGGATTTTCCGTTGGTGGAACGACAGGAAATAAATTACCTGCGGTGACATAAGTACGGGCATTTCCATTTAATTTGAAAAAATTCGAACGGTTACCCGTAGGAAGAAAATTTTGAGGGTGAGAGTTGAAATTAAATGCGACAACATTGGCACAGGAATTTCTATGGGTATTCCCATTCAAATTGAAAAGATTTGAACATATACCCGATAATTAGCTAGTGAATGAGTATGATTAAAATTTACCAGATGCGTATGATCATCAAAGAAGCATTCGTTAACTGAAAAATGAGAATTGTTGAACATCCTGCCTGGAGAATTCCAGCTACGTCTGATAAACGCTTTTGTTAAAATCAATTAAATAAAATTTATGAGAAAGCCTTTTCGGAAGAATGTCAGATTAGGTTCTCCGTTTCATAATGATTAGTTTGACTGGAATAAATCAAAGTAAAATATGTATTCCACTTTTAATCTCTTCAGGATACTTAAAGGCACTTGAGAGACCTTTCAAGACAACCTTGAACAAACGTTCTGTCGCCATAAGTAAAAAAATGTTTTTTTTTTTCTTTTCAAGATATTTGAGAAGGAATTTGAGATCTTTAAAAGTTTCCGGAAAACGTGACAGTCTCCTTTCTTTGCAATTAGGAAGGAAATCTGATTCCCGTAATGTTGTTCCAGATCTCCTGCCTAAATCCCCCAAATTCGGAACAACTTACCAAGATAGGCGGCACTCTTTGCTTCCTTTCTTGAATCAAATAACCTGGGTTAGAGACTGCATCAATTTTGTGTTCGGAAAACCTCTGCGAATGGAGAGCGCTCCTTGATTTCTAGTAATAACGGCTGCCTGTCTAACTAACATTCCTCTCTTTCTCTCGAAGATGGCAAGAACATGGCTTTCAAAACTGCTTCTCAGAATCTATCCTTCCCTATTCTTATTCCTGCAACGATTTGTTCAAGAGCTTAACTAGTGATTTTTATGGAAATTTATTTAAGAATCACGATATGGATTTCCCTGGTTATCCTATTTACATTTTAGTAAAACTATTCTAGAATGCTTCAACATATATTCACATTTAGGGGACGGACCTGGTGTAGTGGTTAGAACACACGCCTCTCCGCCGAGGACCTGGGATCGAATCCCATCCCCGAGATAGTCACTAAAAAAATCAGTGACGACTTCCTTCGGAAGGGAAGTAAAGCCGTTGGTCGCGAGATGATCTAGCCCAAGGCTAAAAATCTCGTTATAAAGATAAAAAAAAAAAAATATTCACATTTCTCGGAGATTTGGGCCTACAGCCTTACAAGTTTGGATAAACCAACATGAAAACAAATTTTACATCAGACTGCCGTCTTTCATCCCAACAAATCATCGCCGACCATCTTTCTGGCTCCTGACTCATTAATACTCGCCCGCATCTGAAACCGCCCTCAATCTTGGAGAGAAAGGATAGTGATTTTGAAATATAAAATCCGAGCTGGCTTGAGAGTGGATAACTTGCCATTACTACCCGCTGCCTTTTTTTCCACCTCCCCGCTCTCCACCGGCTTTCACTGTATTCATCTCGCCACATCACTCAAACGCTCGCAGACAAGCATGTTGTACCTACACCACCACACTGGCGCTATCTCCGAATATGAACGGAACTTTATAATACGGACCGTATTACACTTAGGGCTCTGTTCTACTTCGTCGTAAGCGCTATTATTCGTCGTCTCAAACTTAAAATGTTCCACTACGGCGGATATTCCAACTTACCTGCATTAAAGACTCATTTTCCAAGCGTAATTTTGTGAAAACTGTCATGGTTCATACACTTGTACACCAAAAATGCAATTAAACTACTGTATTTCGATAAATAACTTCAGTTCAATTATCCACTTTGCACTTTTTCACCGAAATCGCATGGACGAACACGATTTGAGAGAAAAGCTTGACGATAGACACCAGTCACACCACTTTATGATACAAGCTTCTTCCCGCTCAAGGGGTGGACCACTTGTTCAATGCACATCAGATGTGCATTGAAATGCATCAAATGCATTTTTTGGACTTCTACATCAACTTAGCCCTGACTACAATCGTATCGTGTTATAGCAACGCGTCATTGTTTGTTGTTAGAGTTAGTCCAACCTGTGGCACGTCCAGTCTGTCGGTTTCCGAAGCTATAACATATAAAAAATGACTATCCGGAACAACGTTAATTATATTTGAGATATTCTCAGGAACTGATTCTTATGAGATCACAATGATACGGTAAAGCAGTGCATGATACTGCCATTCTTCCTCTCCAATAATTTGCCAGCTTTGTTATTCACGAAGAAATTTACAATTTGTTGCTCGTTTTGTTTTGGAAAAGGAAGCTACTTCTCTCGAATTGGTCGAGAATAACTTCAAACAGACACTTTGAAAACGACAACAGAGAATAGTTGCAACAAGCCATGAAATGCACATTTTCAGGAATGTGCATTTAAATGCATTCAATTTTGTTGTTTCATCAGATGTATCAAAAGTGATCCACCCCTTGTTCCCGCTCCCCTGTGTGACTAACATCGCCGGGCACTTATTTTTCCTATGGAAAACCTTTGTACTTCTTCACTGAAGGATTTCATTCCAACCACACGCCGTAAAAGTTTTACAACTCACGAAATTTTAGGAAATTTTCTCAACGACCTCGTAAAATTGAGAATGTAAACAAAGTTCAATCCCTCGCACTGAGAAAAAAAATGCTTGTGTGCATCAATGTGTGCGCGACGCTCGACGTAAAAATACGGTTCCTTTGATTGTGTGGTTTTCGCTGCACTGTGAGCAAATGCCATAATTATTCGGTCAAAAGGAATTGTGTTTATATGTTTGAGCTGAATTTTGATGGCGAATAATGATTTTTAAAAGAAATTAGTAAATTCCATCATGCTAAAGGAATGGAGGGAGATGCTCTTAGATCTATATATCCTAGTAAAACATTTTATTACAGCGCTGTAGCGCTGATATATAGGGTAGGTGTACCAGTTATGGACATAGTGGTTCCCTATTTCGCCATATATAATTACTTTAATGTCTTGAAATTTTGAAAAGTTTTGTGAGTTGTATTAGTTAGATTTAAGATACATCTTGATGTTAAAACATTCAAAAAGGTTTAAAATGTGAAAGTTATCAAAATGTCATACATGGCCAAATAGGGAACCACTATGGCCATAACTGGTACACTTTCCCTAAGTGTAGAGTGTTTTGACCACTCACTATATAACAGTGAGCCGTAACTTCTGAGACGAATCTGGAAACTGATTGCGACAGAAATGAAAATGATACGATGGATTGAGTTTTACTGAAAGTAGACGAGAATAATGGCTTGGTAGCAACAAATGCACCAATGCACGAGTTCATTATTTGACGATTGAGCGTCGCCGTGATATTTATGTGTCCATGGCAACGAGTGAATACGGCACCGCTTAAACGTCAAATTAATGAACTCGTGCATCGGTCCATGGACCAATGCATGCGTTCATTCTTTGACGTTTTAGCGGTGCCGTGTTGTTTATGTTACCATGGAAATGAGTGAATTCGGCATCGCTTAAACGTCAAAATAGTGAACTCGTGCATCGGTCTATGGACCAATGCATGAGTTCACTAATTTGACGTTTGAGCGGTGCCGAATTCATTCGTTACCACACTGAAAACATCTCTTCGTATTTTATCCAAAATCCATTTCGTAAAACAAGATTTCGTACATATAACGCTATTTTCATTCATTGTACGAATTATTTGTACTTGACAGAATTTCGCGTTTCAGTGACTTTACGAAATAATCGTAAGATGTACGATATACAATTCGTAGATGTGCGTTATCGTGTTGTTCGTATTACGAATTGTTTAGTATTACGAAACTGATCGTTTAATCTACGAAATCATTTGTTGTTTTCTGCAACGAAATGTTTCGTAGACACATTTCGTAAAATACAACATGACACGACCGCAGCCGAAGGACGTAAGAAGAAGCGCGTATAAATGTTCGTTCTAAATACGAAACAAACGATCTTCGATTACGAAATGTTTAGTACATTATAACAATCATTGTTTGTTTTGATTTCGAGCTTGAATCATATTACGAAGCTGGTTGCATACATTTTACGAAACTGTTTCGTTGCAGAAAACAACGAATAATTTCGTAGTTCAAACGAACGATTTCGTAATATAAAACAACATATATTTTCAGTGCATGGTCACGTAAATAACACGGCACCGCTCGAGCGTCAAATAAGTGAACTCGTGCATTGGTCCATAGTCTCGAAAACTTCTTCTCGGAGAGTCTGAGCTTTTTGACATGTTTGCGACAGTCTGAATAAACCTCAATTTGCTTAAAGCAGCATTGAAAAATTCAATACCGTATATGAGATTTCTCTATATCAAATTCTACTATCCGGAAGCGGGTAAGAGGCCATGCACAAATTATGTCACGCTCCAAGGCGGGAAAAGGATAGGCACTGTGTGGCCAAACCTACAACAATTTTGGGAGTCTCATAGAAGAAGTGTGACTAGGGGCGTCCCTAAATGAAAAAAAGTGACCATCCCCAAATGAAAACCAGAAAAATAAGTTTGGGGTTTGTGTACCAGTACTTGTTTAATTGCTTAAATGTCGATTGGAAAATTAAAAAAATAAATAGGAAGCTTCATCTCAATTTTCCGAGTTATTTTTGAAATGCCCTTAAGACGCTAGTGATACGCTGCTTCGCAAATATCACTTTAAAAGAACAAAATTATTGTCGTCACGGTAGAGCGTTAGAAACTTTGTGTTCGAAGTCGAATTTTTGGAATCTATGGTAGATACCTAACTAAGTAATGCATCACATTCGCATCCAGATGCATTCCCATGTGCCCTACTTAAAAAAAAAATATGTATCTTGCAAGGATTCCGAGAAAATTTTCGGTCAACTTCATTTTCAAAATCTCTGAGGAACTGAGCATGTTTTCCACTATTCCGGGCAGGTTTGCTTCTCCGTTGACTCAACAACAATCCGCATCCTCTGCACTGTGCAGCATACATTTACATAGATCGTTTGACTGTGTATAGACCGCCGAATATAAAGGCTTCTGCTTTATTAATCATGCCCTCCGAACATAGTCAACGCACATGGTAGCTTTGACCGACAGATATTCAAATATCACATAAGTAGGCTGCGACCAACATCGCACCATAGAAATGTGCACTTCAGTAAGCAACATCATTGCTTGATGTTAATCATTGATCCTAGTTGATCCCTTTTCCAAAGATGCAGAAAAGCACATGCACTACATTCTTCCCTTATAATAATTCGTCAATCTTTCTATCATTGAATTTATTAACGCAGCTCGAAACGATTGAACATTGATCAAATTCTAGTACCCAAAAGGAACACCATTAAGTCCATGAAGAGATGTTTTCTGTACCGTCTGGATGAGGAAAAGTTTGTTGGCTTCTTATGTTAGGAGTAAATTTGTACAAACTGCATTGAAATTTTGAAAAAGAACGGAATCGTTTTGGTAGCCCACTGATTCGGGAGATAATTGGCATTTGTTACGTATGGAATTTCTCAGAATTCTAAATTCCAAAGCTTCTTTCTCATACTTAATAAATTCTACACGTATGTTGCCATCTTGCTCCAATATTTGAGTAGACTTCATCTAGAACTAGTTCAACTACCAAACATCTAACGTACGTGTTCTAACTACTCAATCTTCTGAGTCACTGTGTCACATTTGCATGGGAATGGAGTCCACATTCACCATTCTTCTGGAAATTGACACATAATTCGTTTGATCCAATTCTCACTAAAAGACAACACCCATCAGCCAATCAAATTACCGTTAACGAAAACATTGGCAATTTCAAATTCTGCTGAAACTCACCCTCCCCCACCAGCAGAAGTGCCGTTTAAATTTCATCCAACCAACCGTCGTCAGTGCACAAATCTCATTCTGGATGCTACACAGCAGCGGGGAGTTGTTTATGTGCATCGCAGAGTCAAAAATGCGCCAAAATGTAAATGTTAATCCACGGAGTTTGATGCTTGCACAGTGGGCGCTGCTACATAGAAAGGCGGTCATAAATACAAAATTCGCAAAATTACTCATAATTTCATGGCTACTTAATACACGTTTTACATGCAGAGTCCAAATTTAAGTAAAGGGGAGGGGTTAAGTTTGACACGCCTTTGATGTGAGTTTGAAATGATTTCAGCTTTATTCACATACGGAATAGTGTTTGGTCCATAGATCGTGACGCTTGCTTGCAACGAGCTATGGGACCGGAAGCAAACACGTTTGGCATACAATGCGTAATCAACTAATATCGTGAATCCGATTAGGGGTGATTATATCGTGGATCGCTCATACCATCACCTCATCCTCATGACAACTGTGGAGATGCAGAGGTATATTTGGTCTCGAGTAAAATAACTATACTTATTTATTAATTCAGTCTCGAGTAACAATGGTTGTCTAACTAACATTCCTTCCCTTCCCCAATGACCGCATTGGGCGTGGCTGGCGCCGTTTTTGTCTTTTAAACTTTAAATTCGCGATTTGTGCACTTTGAGAGCGATTAGCTAATCCCAAGCCCCATTCATTGAATCTCTGTGCCACTTCGATCAATCAGAGAGCGCAACTACGAAGAAGTCATCCATGCTCATTAGGGCGGATCAAAATTTAAAAATGTTTGAGAATCCAATCTCCCATATGTTCCTCATCATCCTTATCATAAAAAAGTGTTCTGTGAAATTTGCAGCTTTTCAAGTGGAGATTTAAAGGTGGCTCAAAGACAATGTAGGTTTATATGGAAATTACTATGAAGAAATATTGAGATATGTTCCAAAGCCGCTAATACTGTAATATAAGTACAAACTTATTGTCTCATAGTAAAAACTCTTTCTTCAAACCATAATAAAGAAAATTGCTGAAGAGAGTAATTCAATCCGACGGATAGCAGAGAAGATATTCATGAGTTTGTTTGCTATTATTTAGCTTAATATGGGATTATAGCCCTGCAAACATGTTCAAAAATCCCAAACAAAATTAGCTCAAAAGTTATTTGTTTCTTCAGCAACATCCTTCATTAAGGTTTGAAGAATGAGTTTTCAATATGGGATGATAAGTTTCCATTTACATTAGAGAACTAGTGTGTTTGGAACATTTCTCAAAATTTCTCCATAGTTATTTCCATATAAACCTACATTGTCTTTGGGCCACCTTTAAATCTCCCCCTAGAAAGCTGAAAATTTCACAGAACACTATTTTTATGGTAAGAATTGTGATGAGCATATTGGAGATTGGATTTTCAAACATTTTCAAAATTTGAATCACCCTAATGCTCATGCTCTTGTTTTGCAAGTATTGAACAAGATATGGTTGAACAAGTATTATGATTTTGTTGAAGTTGAATTTTTGAATTCATCACCTATAAGTTAACCACTGTGCTCATGTAGCCACCATTCACGCACGACGCACCCTCCCCCTGCCCACGACCCTCGTGATTTGCATAATCCCAACATTTGATTAAAATTCAGCAGAAGCGTGCCTTCTGTGCTGCTGACTCTGCTGGCTGCTGGTGCTATTTCGGTTCGGCAGAGTTGTTGGAATTGGATTATCTGATTGCTGCATCACTCGCTACTGGTTTATTACCTTACTCCGCGCGATACCCCCAATGCGATGTGGGACCTCGAGCGGCTAACTAACCAGAAGTGGAATGCCCGTTTTCGGTTCACTGAACTTGATACGTAATTTATGGGACAGTGTTCAAGTTTTGCATGATTTATCGCAGGAAGTGACCCGATATTGAGATGGATGCATGGGGTAGGAATGCAGTGCTGGCTTGTACCTATTTGGGTTTTATGATCGGTTTCTAGCAATATCCGTTTGTTGTTGAGGGCAATATGATATGATTGCCACCAAAATGTGTTATAGTTAATCTTTGCAGCTACTATGCTGATATTGTGGAGAAGATGGTGCCCATAAAATTTCTTCAGAGGTTTCGAAAACAAATAACAAGCAGTCATGGAAGGAATCATTGAATCACTGAAGAAATTCTTTGGAAAGTTTTTGGATAAGTCCCTGGAGAACTCTGTAAAATTTGCAAGGAAGAGCCGCTGAAGACATTCCTTTTGGAATTTCTGAAGCAATTCCTGGTGGAATTCGAGAATGAGTCCCCGCAGGAAGCCCTGAAAAGAGCCCTGGTGAAATCTTTGAATCCTGATGAATCAAGAATCCTGAATATTGCATGATGGAATCCTTGGAATTAACTTTTAGAGGAATTCTTGAAACAATATTTGAAAAAAAAATGTTAATCTTGGTGGCAGCCTTGGAGTAAGATCTAAAAAATTACTGAATAAAGTCACTTGAGGATTTTTTTGGAATTGATCTCTGAAGGAAACAGTGTAGGAAATCTGCGAAGAACCGTTTAAAAAATCTCTAGAAGAATGCCTGAAAATGTTCCCTGGAGGAATTTCTGGTTTAATATGTGGAAAAATTTCTAAAGGAATTATTGAAACAATTCCTAGTATAATCCCTTGATGAATTTCTGGTGGAGTCCCGAGTATAACCCATGGATTCCTGAATACTCTTCAAAGTAGAATAACTAAAGGAAACTAAAACTACTAAGGGGCTACCATAGCCATTCCCATATCGATTTCCCATATGATGTTCAGAATAATCCCCGACAGAGACCTCTCATAAGTTTAGAGTTGTGTCGGAATACTTCGTGCGAATTATTACTGGAATTCCTCATCAATATCAATTTCTTCCAGTACTTAAATTTTGAATGTTCTTCTCTTCCTCACTGCGATGATTACTCAAAAATCGTCAAATTGTTGTCCCTACAGCCAAAGAATTCAGAAAAATAACCATCACATATCCACTGGATTTGCCAAGATCATTCAAAACATGCGAAGAAATATAGTGTTGCGAACTTTGACAGTCGGTCAAACGGTTGCATCAACATAAATCGGTTTGACTAACTTGGGGGCGGAGTCAATGTTGGTCAAACCATCTGAGCGTCTGTGGGCTGCATTATACAAGAAATCCAGGTTAAGAAAATTATTGCAGAATTCAATCAATATTATGTAAGAATGTATAGAGAATATGCCTAAGACATCTCTCTAATAGCTTGACGCGTTTTATTAATGATCTGATTTTTCTTACTCGGATTTTTATTGTAATTGTCATGCCATTATTTCGAATATAATAGGATATCTGGTTGAGTTATACATTGAAAACTGCCTTTTTTGTTTGCTCAATACTTAATATATAGAGAGTCATCAATGTCTTTTAAGGCTAACTTAGGCTGACTAATCTATCAGTCATCATCCTTAACTGTGTACGAAAAATGCTGCTCATTCCTCCTTTATCAAATCAAACACATAAGCTAAAATGTCACCAGAAACACTTTCCGTGATTACAGATTACATTGCCAAAGCAAAAGCTCTTTTGGCACGCTTGTAACGATTATGAGCACAACGACCCAAGATGATTTATCATGGGCTCCAACACCAAACAGCTACGAATAATTCATTGACCATCACACATTCTCGCAGATAAATGGCTCCAATCGATGGTTCATTCTATGCCGCTTGTTCCAACAATTCATCTTTCATGTCAACAAAGACATTGTGACTCCTCTTAAAAAAATGGCCAAACTCGTAAACAACAGCCCCTCCCGCCTCATTTCTATTTGTGCCAAAATATGCTCTCCCCAATCGTTTCAATGGCACTTTTTGGCTACTATCTCTCGAGTCAGATAGTCGCTATGAATTAAACATGGCCTCGTTTGTCTCCCCCCGGAACCCTCCATTCAATATGTCTAGCCTAGTGGATGAGTTTTTCACTTACAGACTTACTGACTCGGAATTCTCTATATACCCGTCTGGACCAAGCCGGTTAATTCATAAATGCATAAGATGGGCTTCTATATACAGTTCAGTTTTCGGGCATCTCGTCTACGCAGTCGACCTTGGCTGGGAAAAAGCAAATTTGAACAGTCGTTCTTTGCCTTTTTAGTCAGAATGTATATGCAAATAGAACGTTGTTGGTTTTATCGGTTGGAACTCGGAGGATGATGATAATTTTGTGCAAATATCAAATAAAGTAGTAATGGGCTTCGGACGCAGCTTACAACAGCTCCGTGACATCATCATTATCGCTTTTGTGACCCAACTTGGTTGGTTTGCTTCGCTGCACCTGAAGGCTGATTCAGACCGATTCGGGTAGAGTGAATGGTATGCGATATTTCAAATGGTTTCGTAAAATAACGCGGAAAACCACGCAATTAAATGTTTTTCTTCTTCTTCTTGGCATTACGTCCTCACTGGAACAGACCCAGTAAACACAAACTCGTATACGATAGCACATTAGAGTACAAAAGTGGAGGCGATATACGTACATGCGCCATAAAGCTGCATGAAAAATGTACGTATATAGCCTCCATATTTGTACTCTTATATCCTATTATGTATATGAGATCGTGTGTTTACTGGGCACGGTGTCTTTTTCATGTAACTTTATAACAAAAAAATCGGCATGTCTCAAATTTGGACCAATAAAAGACAAGATTTTCCTTTTTCATTTGCTGGTAAAATGAAAATAATCCATCGGGGGGTCTAGTGCAATTTTTTTTTTTGAGATTTTGTTATTTGTAATATCATTTTAAATGCACCGTATATTAATAAATTTTGGTGAGGTGAACTGTTAAAACAGATTTAGATGACAATGTTGCAAAAATCTAGTGTCAATATCTTGTAGATTATGTTCTAGACAGCTTAAGACCGAACAATTTACAGGCCGAGGCCAAAATTTAAATTTTCGAGTTGCCTCTCTTTTGCTTTCATCCATTGTTGAAATTTGCATTGCTTTTAAAACTAAGTGTGTCAAACAACATGTTTTCAATTTTTATTTGTTACTCAAGAGCAATATTCATCTTTCTGACTTGTTATAGGAACAAGCGATCGAAAGACAAAAGGTCGAAAGGACAATAAGTCGAAAGACCAAAGGAAGACAAGACAAATGGTAGAAAATGCAAAAGTTCAAAAGGACCAAAGGTTGGAAGTGATTTGCATTATGAGAAATTAAAAAATTTTTGAAAGAAGATTTTTTACCTTTTATCCCCTTTTTATTCCTCCTCGAACTTTTGCCCTTTCGACCTTATGTCATAGATTCTAGAAATTTGACAAGTTCACATTTATGCCAATGACAGACGCAATATAATATTTCATAAATCCAATATTCTAACCCAATTGGAATAACAATGCAATGTTGACACTATTGTCCATGTTTTTGTTGTGAGAATTGGTCGATGTTTAGTCAGACTGGACTAAGTGCTTTTTAATGACTTTAGGAAAACGTACTCCCAAGCATCTGAAATATCAAAATATATGCGTTATTTGCCGTAATATTGAAATCTAGCTATTTAATGAAACATCTGTGTTAAAACTCCATTGGAAAATCATAATTGATGGAGTTCTTGACAGAACTTTGCAAGGCCACAATATCATCTAGTTCGGTCTGTCTGAACACCGACCAATTGACAGAACATTGCTTTTGTTTGCAATGGTAAAACAAACTGAATTGCTGACAAATATTCTTAGATTAGCAGCCAGTCTAGGGCTGAATATCTTTTAAATAAAGGTAAGAATATTAATAATAATACTGACGAATATACACTTCCTACCACTTCCTGGTAGAAAAAGTGCAAATGAATTCATACAAACATCGAAAGGTTTCATTCATAACAAACCTACCAGTGAAAGATTGATCGTGTTATCGTAATATTTTGCTCAGAGATCTCAATAAGTGCTGTAATGTTCAGTTTTAGCATAGTTTTATTAGAGTTGTACGGAATTCTATAGTAATTCATAAAACAAATACATTAAATCAGCTTTGAAAATGTTACTCAGTAACGTAAATTCTTGGTTGTTGGCTATCTCAGTCTTAATCAGCGAACGTTTTAATTTATTTTGCCCGTCGTTTCGGCCATTTGTTGTGACCTTTTTCAAGAAAAAAAATGGTCTATCGTTTTTGTCCGACGATAAACGATAAAAAACGATAGACCATTTTTCCCTTGAAAAAGGCCACAACAAATGGCCGAAACGTCGGGCAAAATAAATTAAAACGTTCGCTGATTAAGACTGAGATAGCCAACAACCAAGAATTTACGTTTTCAACTTCCAGTCGCAACCCCCAATAAAAGTTACTCAGTAACTTTACGATTTTGCTAGCTTAATAACGAAATCATACGAAGCTTTAACTAAATATCAGGTGAATCATGAAAGTCTCCGATTACACCAAAAAAAGAACCAAGAACGGTGATCTTTAGTGCATACAGACTTGTTTGCTGCAGATCTCAAGTACTATGTTTCGTATTGCTTTGTTGTGTTCAAAACTTCTAAAGGAGCCAGCTCGAACGACTTTTTATGCTAATCTTCCATCAAAAGACGTTCGAGTTGGCGCTATAATTGAATTATAAGAGTCACAGGGATTGAAAATCATGAAGTTTGAGTCGCATGCCTAGTTTTGGTGCTAAGATTTAGTGGTCCCATATTGCGGGTTTTCCGGTGGTCATTTCGGTACCCAAAAAACCAGAATAACCATCAATTCATTCTTTTGGCAAGATACATTCAAACATAATAAATTGTTATGAGTTGGACACAAGTCATTTGGTTTTTTGGCATCAATCCGAGTAATTTCATCGAATTGTCCAGATTGGGTACCTTCCGGGTCTCCAGGAACCGGTTCTGCATGGACCATACTGGACCAAGTTTTTCAAGGGATGTGCACCGGTAATTGGTTCCTTATTACAGAGAAATTTCATGACAATAGTATCTAGCAACCGAATAGTACTGATGTGAATTACATACACAAAATGGATGGATGCGATTGAAACTTACTTTTCGGATGTTCCGATATTCCGGAACCGGGTATGAATAACTAAATGATTGGAGAACCTCTATTTACAGTCCACGTAAATACATATTCAACAATATGAGGACGGTTCAGATTTCTTGTTTAGTTACGAAACTACAGGTTGTCAAAGTAAGGGTACCTAAAGGAACTTTTTCCAGATGTGGCGGGTTCCCGGTGGCCACAGTGACGCAATTCCGATCTCCGGATGGGTTTCCAAAAATCGACATGTGTACCTTTCATTTCAACCCAACAGAACTAAATTCGATCAACACACTGATTTTTCGAGCTCTTTGAATTTTTGGGTCAAAAACGACCCTAAGTCACAATGTGTAACTTTTATTTATGGAAGCTCCCTAAGGGGCCATTCAAAACGTTTGTCTCCGTAAAAATAAATGTTCCCACAAACAAATACCGAATTGTCAGAAAGGTTATTTTAATCAATTGTTACAATGATTTGAATTTTGAAATGGGTTGAAAACGACCCAAGGTCCTTACTAAGGATAAGTTATATCCCAAACTCGGTAAAAAAAATTGAAAAAAAAAATATTGTTCTAGACCCCCCGACCGATTATTTTCGTTTTGGTCGCAAATGTAAGGGGAAAATCATGACTTTCTTGTGTCAAAATTTCAGACATGCCGAATTTTTTGTTTTGAAATTGATCTACGAAATACACCGTGTGGGGAGCATGTTTCTAAGCTTAGTATTCAATGAGCACTTCCACAGTTATTAACTCAGAGCTTTCCTTGCCAAAATTGCCATTTTCGCATTCGTATATCCTGTGACAGGTACGATGATATTTTATGCCCAGGAAAGCCAAGGAAATTTCCAATCTTGGACCGACCGGGAATTGAATCAAGACACCTTCAGAATTGATTTGCTTTGTAGCCGCGGATTCTAACTACTCGACTAAGGTAGTAATCTAATGTTGTGAAGTTTATTTATTTTTACAATTTTTTTTTTACGTTTTATTCAATACTGTGATGGTAGAATAATTGCTATCGCTTCTGCTTCCAATCAGAAGGTAGTGGGTTTAATCCCAGGCCCGTCCTTTTCTCATATTTGTACTATTCTTCCCAATAGCTCTCTTTCTCCATCTCTTTGCGTCATCATTATCAAGGAAATGATATCAAACATCATCAGTCCTATCTATCGCTAGAATTGAATAACTCGACTTAACAGTTTACCACAGTGATATCCAAACGGCTAAATACTTCATTTATCACTTACAAAACACTCCGACTTCCAATGTAGCTGTCAGAAATACAGGCGATTATATGGATTCCTAGTAAAAACGGCTATCTAATTAACATTGCTTCCTCTTCCAGATAGACACAAAGACTTGGCCGGCGCCATTATTAATCTAGAAATATAAGAAATAGTATAATTGTACATCGAAGCTGGTAGAAAGCTAAACATATTAGTGGTTTTCAGTGCAATACAGTCAACTCTCCTTAACTCGATATTGAAGGGACCATCGAGTTAGGGAGGTATCGACTTACAGAACACAAAACCAGTGCAACTGCGATCCAAGGGACCATCGAGTTAGCCATGCAATCCAACTTTTAGTATGGTTCTCTAACTCGATATCGAGATACGGAATATCGAGTAAGGGAGAGTAACTGTATATAATGTGCCAACACTGCTCTCCACATCTCGATGTTCTACACCTCGATATCTCTCTCTATGTCAATGATTTTTGTGGTCCCTTTATTATGCATACATTTTCACTCTCCATATCACGATATCTCCCTATCTTGATGTGATTTTCATTCCCGATTTTCTCTCTGTATGTTGATATGCCCATTATCAAAGGTTACTAGACTAGGTTTTAGTGATTCAAAATAATTTCAGAACGCGAGATGACGTCTGCTTGTTTATTATTTTCCTGGTATCGGAGTGATTTTCAATCTAGTATTCATCAAAAATTTGTTCTATGTCTCGATCTCTCCCTATCTCGATGGTCTCTTCGATATCGAGATGTGGGGAGGCGACTGTACCGGGTAGCCCGGTTAGTTTGACCACTTTTTAATCTGTCAGTTAGCTCATGGAAAGGAGTAAAACGAAATGAAATGTCGTGAAACGGAACGTAGAATCAAAACAAAACAGCTAAAGAGGTAACCAAAAACAAATTTCAACATGAATCCCGATCGTTTGCATGAGGTATCGTTCAAATGATCGGGGGTGCACTGTATCCTGACTGATCACGGAGTAGCAGAGCAATTCTCGCTGAAACCAGGCCGCCATCGGCACACATCGTTAGAATTCCCTAAATTCCATATGCTAAAACTAAAGGGAGGTTCTTTAGGTTTGGTTGACCGCTTGTACGCCAACTAGCTAAACAGTTTGCGAAAAAGCCCATTTTGGATAAAATGTAGGTATTTCCTCTCGTGATATATCTCATATTTCCCTTGGAACACATAGCAAACTTAGTGGCATCGTACAGAGGAAGGATATAGCTTTCATTCGAAGCAAAACAATTTTGGCGAACATTCTGAATTTGACCGCCATCTTGAATTTTGACAGAAAACCGTTTTTCCACCATTAGCGCACAGCTTTTGAATTCTTAGATCACCATCAGAAAGCTGAGAAAAAACTGAGTTAAACTACAAAAACTAGGTGAGCAATGTTATTTACCTTATAAATAGAACGATTTTCTAAATCATGTTCTACGATTTTGACGTATATGACGAGCAATCAACGCAAACATCATTTTTTGTACAACAAAGACACAATTTTTCAATCGTTGGTGTTGTCTTCGAGTCGAGTGAAGAATAAGAGGATTTTGACGCCATCTTGGTTTTAAGTAGTAGATTATCTCTCTTTGTAATATATTCGAATCCTTTGAGCAGAATCTCAATACAGAAACTTAAGAGTGGATTGGAGTACCTGTACCTTTTAATTCCGCTCTAAATGTTTATCTTTGACAGATACGCGTATTTCGACTACCTCTTGCAGTCCTCTTCAGTGTACTTTTAAGTTTCTCTAGTAGATTATGTTTTTCACTTTGTTAGCACTCAAAATTTTTGAAGTAATTTACTCAAGAATACTAGATTAAAAGAAAGTTGAAGTTTGAAGTTTCTTTAGGTGTAGTAAACAGTATTCAAAAAAGAACTTTTATATTAGAAGAATATATTAGTATGCGATTCCAAACTTAAATGTTGCAACGACTTCATACTTCCTGAAACAAAAAAAAAGTCGAAGGGATCCATGATGAAATTTCATGAAGTATTCCTAAAGATACCAAATGCATAATTAATTGATGCCCTATTTTTACAAGGAACGTTAGGAAATTTCTGGTAAAATTTTAGGAAAAAAAAATCCACAATTATTTTGGAAAAAATGATTACAAAAAAGTTTCAGAAATGATTTTTTGTGGTTACTTTAAATGGAAGCAAAATAATTGAGTGTTTGAGTCACTTTTGGTTTAGAGCCTGTAGTGGATGAAATTGTGAAGGAATTCTTAGAAAAATTTATAAAATAATTTTAGTTTTTTAGTTGGATGAATCCTAAACATATGAAGGCATTTCTTGAAGAATCTTTGTAAGGATTTAAGATGCATGATTACAAAAATATCAGTTTAAAATGATCGACAAAATCTTAAACTAATTCGCGAATTAAGTAATTGTGGAAATCCGGGTATTCTGGGACGCAATTATAATAGAATACTTGGCGAAATACATGAACAGTATCGTGATTAATCTCCAGAATAATTGTAGAACTGTACCTAGAGACATTTCCGGTCAAAATCTCTGATGATTTTGGAAGAAATATTTGTTTCATGATTTTCTATATATTTTAAGAAAACTTCTTGAAAAATTCATTCGGGAATTTAAATTGGAATTCAATTCAGAGATTCCCAAACTGATTACAGAGATTTCTTCGGAAGTCCATCGAGGTATTACTATTGGAGTCTTTCTTGAAATTTGTTGGTGAATTCCTCCGAGAATTTCTTCAGGTATACAAGAATTCCTGCAAAGATTACTACAGGGATTCCTACAAAAAATCCAAAGAGGATTCCTACGAGAATTTGTATACGAAGATTTCTCTGGGAGTTCCGGATTCATCCGTAAATTCCTCTGAGGATTCCTCCAGAGGTTTCTGCGGGTATTCCTCTAAGGATTTCTAAAGTACCTCCGGATTCCTCGGGATTATTCTAGGAGTCCCTTCAGAGATCCTACAGGGATTCGTTCAGGACTTTCTCCAGGGATTTGATTGATTGACTCTTTTTTATGGGGAAATTCAGCCCGCATCTGCTTCATCCCCGAGTCCAGGGATTTTTAAAGGGTATCTTAAGGAAAATCCTCAAGAATATTCTTCAGGGATTCCTATTAGAATTGCGTCGGTGATGCCGCCAAGAATATCTCCAACGATTCCTTCAGAGATTCACCTTTTAATTCCTTCAAGCATTCCTCTCAGAATTTCTCGTTAATTTCAGGATTCCCTGAAGGCTTTCATCCCAGAATCACTCCAAGAATTCATCCAGGAGGAATTTCCTGTAATTTACTCTTCCATGGTGTTTGCACACATTTCCTCCAAGGATTTTTCCAGGGATTCCTACAGCGACAAATAAAGAGATTTTTTCGATATTTTTTTCAGGATTTCTTCCGGAGACATCTCCTTAAAGTTTTCCAGGAATTATTCCAGAGATTTTTGCAAAATTTCAGTAATTGCTTCAGAAAATCTTGTATGGGATTCCTTCAAAATTACCTCTGGGATATTCTTTAGAGATTTTTCTTCCATAAAATCCAAAATGATATTCTTAAGAAATTACCATGTCACGGGATTTCTCCAAGATTTCTTATAGGGATTCCTCCAGTATATTCCAGAAGCAAAGAATTCCTCCAAGCATTCATCCACGAATTCATACAGAAATTCTCAGAGATATTTTTTAATAATATGTCCAGGAGTATATTTCCGAATCCCTTCCGGGGACTCCCGGAGGAATATTTGGAAACCTTGAAGTATGCATGGAGAAACAACCGGAGAAATTTATGAAGGAACTCCTGAGGGAATTTGTGAAGGACCATTTAGAGATACTCCTGGAAGAATTCCTAATAAAACTTCTGGAGTACATCCTAAAAGATCTCTTGTAGGAATTCTTGAACAAATTCCTGGAGGATTTCCTGAAAGAACTCCTGGGGGAACCCCTTAAGAAATTTCTGGAAAAATTCCTCCAAAAATCTCTGGAGGAATTCCCGAAGAAACTCTTGGAAGATATCTTGAAGGAACTCTTAGAGGAATTCCTGAACAAACCCCTTAATGGATATTTGGAGGGATCCCTGGAGGAATATTTGGAGGAATATTTGGAGGAAAATCTGGAGGAATACCTGGAAGAAAACCCGAAGGAACACCTCAAGGAATTCCTTAAGGAACTCCTGTTAAAATTGCTGAAAATACTCCTGAAGCAATTTCTGAAGGATCTCCTTAAGGAATCCCTGAACGAACTCCTGGAGGAAGTCCTAAAGGAATTCTTGCAGGAACTCTTGGAGGAATTCACCAGGGAACTCCTTGAGTCCTGGAGGAATTTCTAATGGAATTCCTGAAGCAATTTCTGAAGGCTTCCCTGTAAAAATCCTGAACGAACTCCTGGAGGATTTCCTGAAAGAACTCCTGGAGGAATTCCTGAAGGAACACTTAGAAGATTTCCTGAAAGAACTCTTGAAGGAATCCCTAAAGAAGTTTCTCTTGGATGAATTTTTGAAGGAATATTTGTAGAAATTCCGAAAGGAACTCCTAGAGGAATTCCTAAACAAACTCCTTGAGGGATGTTTGGAGGAATATTTGGAGGAACACCTGGAGGAATTCATGAAGGAACTCCTGTAGAAATTGCTGCAGATAATCTTGGAGCAATTCCTGAAGGATCTCCTGTAGGAATTCCCTTACGAACTTCTGTAGGAATTCCTTTACGAACTCCAGGAAAAACTCCTTAAGAATTCCTACAGGAACTCTTGGAGGGATTCCTAAGAGAACTCCTTGAGGGATATTTGGAGGAAAACCTGGAGAAGTATCTGGAGGAAAACCTGAAGGAACATCTGGAGGAATTCTTGAAGGAACTCCTAGAGAAATTGCTGAAAATAGTCCTGGAGGAATTCCTGATGAAATTTCTGAAGCAATTTCCGAAGGACCTCTTGTAAAAATTCCTGAACGAACTCCTGGAGGATTTCCTGAAAGAACTCCTGGATAAACTCCTCAAGAAACTTCTGAGGAATTCCTAGAGGAATTTCTGTAGGAATTTCTACAGGAATTACTAAAGCAACTTTAGGAGAAATTCTTAAAGAATATTAGAAGGAATCCCCGAATGAATATTTGGAGGAATACCTAGAGGAACACCTCCAGGAATTCTCGAAGGAACTCCTTCAAAAATTGCCGAAAATATTCCTGGAGCATTTTCTGAGGGATCTTCGGAAGGAATTCCTGAACGAACTCCTGGAAGAATTCCTGAAGGAACACTTGGAGGATCTCCTAAAAGAACTCCTAGAGAAATCGAAAGGGAAATTTCTTGAAGAAACTCTTGGAGGAATTCTTAAAGGAACTCTTGGAGGAATTCCTGAAGGAATGTTAGGAGAAATTCCTAAAGGAACTCTTGGAGGAATTCCTATACAAACTCCTTGAGGGATATTTGGAGGAATATTTGGAAGAAAATCTGGAGGAATACCTGGAGGAATACCTGAAGGAACACCTGGAGGAATTCCTGAAAGAACTCCTGTACTAATTGCTGAAGATACTCCTGGAGCAATTCCTGAACGATCTCCTGTAGGAATTCTTATACGAACTTCTGAAAGAATTCCTGAAAGAATTCTTACAAGATCTCTTGAAGGAATTCCCAAAGAACCTAGGGACCTAGTCCTGGAGGAATTCCTAATGGAATTCCTGAAGCAATTTCTGAAGGACCACCTGTAAAAATTCCTTAACGAACACCTGGAGGATTTCCTGCAAGAACTTCTGGAGAAATTCCTCAAGTAACTTCTGGAGGAATAACTGAAGCAACCCCTGTAGGAATTCCTGCACAAACTCCTGGAGGAATTCTTGAACGAACTCTTGGGGGAATTTTTAAAGGATATTAGGATCTCCTGTAGGATCTTCTGTAGTCCTGAACGAGTTCTTGGAGGATTGCCTGAAGGAACTGGAGGAATTCCTGCAGGATCTCCTGGAGGAACTCCTTGAGGAATATTTGGAAGAAACCTGGAGAAGTACCTAGAGGAATACCTGAAGGAACATCTGGAGCAATTCCTAAAAGAAATTGCTGAAGATGCTCCTGGAGGATTTCCTAAAAGAACTCCTGAATGTATTTTTGGGAATTCCTGGAAATATTTCTTCAAGAATCCCTGGAGAAATTCCTTGATAAACTCCTGGATGAATTTCACGAGGTACCTAGAAAACTTCTGGAGGAATTTCTAATAAAACTTCTGCCTGAAGGAACTGGAGGAATTCCTGACGGAATCCCTGCAGGATCTCCTGGAGGAACTCCTTGAGGAATATTTGGAGGAAACCTGGAGGAGTACCTAGAGGAATACCTGAAGGAACCTCTGGAGGAATTCCTAAAAGAACTCCTAGAGAAATTGCTGAATATACTCCTGGAGGATTTCCTGAAAGAACTCCTGAATGTATTTTTGGGAATTCCTGCAAATATTTCTTCAAGAATCCCTGGAGAAATTCCTTGATAAACTCCTGGATGAATTTCACGAGTTACCTAGAAAACTTCTGGAGGAATTTCTTATATAACTTCTGCCTGAAGGAACTGGAGGAATTCCTGATGGAATTCCTGCAGGATTTCCTGGAGGAACTCCTTGAGAAATATTTGGAGGAAACCTCAAGGAGTACCTAGAGGAATACCTGAAGGAACATCTGGAAGAATTCCTAAAAGAATTCCTAGAGAAATTGCTGAATATACTCTTGAAGGAATTCCTTCTGAAATTCCTGAAGCAATTCCTGAACGAACGAACTCCTGGTGGATTACCTGAAAGAACTCCTGGAGGAATACCTAAAGGAACTCCTGGAGGAGCTACTGTTTGGAATTTAAAATTCTGTTAACCTCAATCACATGTTTTGAGAAACATTACCATAGATCGAGACGGTTAAAACAAGGCCAAGGATTCCCAAAATTGATAACCCGCTGCTAACATCAAAACTATCCATATCATCTACAAATTCTCAAAGAAGCTACAACATTCAGCTAAGCATTTCTCTGTCTATCCAATAACTTAAATTTCCAGTACGGGTGATACCTGATATATTGCCAAAATTGAATCACCACTTAAATTTTTAAGGATGTTTTTAGCACCCTTCTCGGATGCATTTCTCAATTACTTTTTCAAATCGACGCAAGTAACTTTCATACGGTTTTGAGAAAATTAATTAACAAAAATACAACCTATCTTCTAAAACGGTTTTAAAATGAATCATCTTTTTAACATTTTTTCGCCGTGTACAACGCCAATGCCGAAGGTTACTAGACCATAGTTTTAGGATTCAAAACAAATTAGGAGTCTGTTTGTGCATTACTATCTTGGCAACGTAGTGTTTTTCAATCTAATATTCATCAAAAATTTGTTCTTTGTCTCGATTTCTCCCTCTCTCGTTGGTCCCTTCGATACGGAGATATGGAGAGGCGACTGTTGTTTCTATTATTTCCGACAACAAAATTATGACAAAATGATAAGCCGTTTCATTCAGTTACTTACGACGCTTTCGTACCAGTGTAAAATTGACTCAAGTAAGGACTGTTCATTTTATAAAGTGGACACTTTTTTATTTATTGATAAAATCGTAATCGGTTTTCTGTGCATCGTTCAACTATTATTCTACAATACTATTAATATATAAGATCTTAGAAAATGCTTTTGGATGAAGAGCCAAATAATTTTTCCAAAAACTCCTAAGAAAAGCTGTTCGTCAAAGTGTAACATTATTTTTCGCAAAACAAAAATCCTAATTTTTATGAACATATTGTATGTTTGTATCCTTTACTGTTCTACAAAAGGTATAGCTTTAAAAAAATCAACTATATTCCACCATTCTCTGACATTAGGTAACTTTAGTGATGCACCCATTTATGACCAAATTTGCTGATACACCATCCTTTCACTCCCAGCAAAAGAGGAAAGTAAAAAGCGTGTTCAAAACTGGTCTGGTTTACTAAATAAACTATATTTGTGCAAACGAGAGCCAAATCGTGCGTTTAAACCTCAGTCCTAAGCACACATTTTACTGTTTATGGTAGTTTTACTAAAAAGTCCCATACTTTTAAAATCGTGTACGCATATTTATCGATCTGCAGCAAATTGTAAATGGTTTTCTCCGAAAATTTCAATTGGTAATCTCAGAATAACATATTACAAAAATAATAGGTGCAAAATGAAGTCGATTTTATTACAACAGTGTTGCCAATTTTGATGATTGTCAATGTACTTTGTAAGGTCTTCTAAGAATAAAGCAATTGTGTATCTATTGTGCTTTAAATGTCACCTGGGGACTTAATAAGTAACTCTATGAAGGCGTAAGTCATTTTTCATATTAATACTATATTAGGACTTCCGTCAGGACGTACTTTTAATTAAAAAAATTCTACTCATACCGATCCCCTTCAATTTTAAAATGGTTTTCAGGGGGAAAATGATGTTATTATATCTGTAAAATTGTTGTTCCAAAAATAACTTGATTTTTTCCATCAGGCTTCTAGTTGATGATACTTTCGAAGAACAAGCCCTTTTTGAAAATAAAAAATATAAATTGTCGAATTTTCCAGCCAATTTCTAACAATCATTGATTTTGATAACCTCCAAAAACCGACCGTTCTAATCGTTGTTCCATATTGGTGTGAAATTTAATTAATTTTGGAGATTTTTTATTATCACAACATTGTACAATACTAGTCAAACGATGTGCAGAAAACCGATTGAAATTTCATTGATAAATTAAAAAGATACAGCATGCACAAGGTGTCCACTTTATAAAATGAACAGTCCTTAGTATTTTGTTTTGATTCGTATCTAAGTCACTTTGTCTCTCCATACAACGGAGCGATAAAAGTAGCGGTTAGGTTGCGTTAGGTTAGGTTAGGTACTTACGCCGTTTTGTAAATCCGGAAATTAAACGTTCTAACCGTAAAAAATCGAGTTGACGTAGAGCGGAACGTGTAGAATTTCGTCTGCGAAACACAGGATCGATAAAGTAAGTCTGTTAACTTTTTTGACTTGAGACTGTTTGAATAAGTTTTCGAGATTTAATTTTTCACAAACGCTCATAGGGTTTCGTTCTAGTTCGTCATAAGTGCTATTATTCGTCGTATCAAACTTAAAATGTTCCACTACGGCGGATATTTAAACATACCTGCAACATAGATTTCATTTTTCAACTGATTTCAGTTGCGTTATGGCTATTACCGCACTGCATAGTACAGTGCAGAAAAGTAGGCCGTTTCATGACAAATTAACTTGATTAAAAACAGCCTATTACGATGAGAAATTGCAAAAAAAAAACATATCTGTCACTTCTGCTTCATATTTTTATTACCAAGGTAATGCACAGAGAACTCACAACCTGAGACGAGACTCGCGAAGACGGTGTAGTGAACGAGCTGTATAATTGATTGAAACATATTGAGTGTGTTTGTGAGCTGCACGGGTAACCGATATTTTGAAGGAGTGCCAAAATGGAATCAATGATGATGTTGATAATGCATGACTAGATTTGTATGCGTTAGTCTGTTCTGCACAACCTACCGATTCTCGTGAATGAGATGTGGTAGCCGACAGATACATGAAAGAGAAACGAACTGGAAGGAGTGCGAAAGAGAAAACAAGATAGATTCTACACACTAAATTTTCGTTTCACTTTCCAGCAAAATGAATTGCTGATGCGGCTTCAGCAAACAAAATTTTACTGTAAATTCAGCAACATCGATATTGTTTGCTGAACCGTTCAGTAAGTGATAGAATTACTGAAACAATCAGCAAAGCATATGTCAAACACTTGTATTTTTGATGGATATTTTTTCCTGCAGCATCCGCATTCCTAAAATTGTTTCATTTCACATGAACATCATTGATTATCCTAAACTTGGAAGTTCTTGGCGTCAGGTAAGCAATATAAATAACATTAGTTGGAAAATCAGACATAATGGTAGTGCCTTTGCTCTCAGATACCTATAATTGCATCCTGCATCTAGCAGAACTCCTGCGACATTGTTTACAATATGGATTCAATCTAATTTCTGCAGATTATGGATAATAGACGAAAATAAAGTCTTGTATGGAATGTTAGAAAGTCTACCTGGTGATTTATTTTAAGTATTTATTTGGAAAACAGTCTAAATGGAAGAGAAATATTCAGGCATCAAAAATGCTGATTAATCAGCAATAGCCAATTTTCGCGAGATAAAGGAATTGCTGAAAGCCAGAAATCGAGCTGTCAAAATACATTGCTGTAAGTTCAGAAATGCTTTGCATTGCTGGATGGATTGCTGGATTTACAGCACAAAAAATATCAGCAAAATTTTGATGGCTTCCAGCAATAAAAATTTGGTGTGTAGATTGGAATTTTGTGAGTGTTGGACCTTTGTTTATTTAGCGCGAGATGGATTGAGTTGTTCGTACGCGAAAAGTTTAGATTCTGCATAAGAGTAAAAATATCTTCGTTTACTACAGACGGTATTGTACTTCTTTGATTGGTAAGTTTTTCTTATTCCACATTGTGTTTATACCATTCATGCGCAAGCTGTTCAAACGCTCACATGAACCTCTCAGTAAAAAAAATGATTGCGTTTGAATCACGCCGAGTCATAAATAGCCTTATGAGTAAAATTACATGCCAGCAAGCGTAGCAGACATTGGAAATAACCTGAGAGAGAGGAGACAGCTTACTGACAGTTGGCATGTTTTCTTGCCTTCTTTGATTTTTTTTATTTAATACTTGGGTTGTGCACAACGGTCAGATGAACTTTTTTGGTCAAAATCGTATTCGTTTTTTCTTGTTCACAATGAAAAAGGATATGAATATAAAAAATCAAATCAGTTTACGTTCACTTGAATTTTGACGGTTTTTCACGCTTTGCTCTTCGAATGTGCTGGTTTTCCAGTGACAGTTGGTGACAGGTTCCGTTGATTTTTGGGAACTCACAATCTAAGCCAGCTGTCTCCTATTTCTCAGGAAATAACTAATATTGCGTTTAGATTTATCAGCAACTTCGGACAAAAAACTGCTCCGCCGACTGAGGTTTTTAATTTAAAACAGTTTATTTTGAAGACAATATTTTTCACTTTTAGCCATAAAAACGGCGGACTGCATTTGACGTATCGTGACAGCGGAAGCTGGGCTGCATATGACGTCGATATTTTTCATTTGGCTTGTTAAAAATAAATTCCGTGTATTCCTTCCTTTCGTACCTACACGAAAAAAAATGCATAACGCATACCCTTAGACAGAGTGCTGCTCTTATCATAATGTAACTGACAAAATGACGAAATGTTGGAAGCTTAACTGCGATTGCCTGTCATCGATAAGGCCACCTCAGAGTGAGTGGCAAAACCGTAAACCATCACGTGGAATGCCAAATTAATGTGGTATCTTCTCATGCTCACGCGATTAACAAAGCTAGCTAGTGAACACCCAGAGCGATCCCTTAGAGGTTACTGCATCACTCAACCAGTTGCTGATAGCGGGGAAGAAAGTGTCACCAACTGACTGCTTTCAGGACCAGTATACCGCAAAATGCAATAAACCACATTTTTATGAAGCTCGTGACATAAAATCGCTGCACGGAACTATTTGCTGCAAGAAGCGGAGGAAAAGACAAGGAAACAAACTTGCCAAAGTAGAAAATGTTGGAAAAATGCAGCAATTAATAAAAGAAACACAGAAGGAAGTCAACTTGTGCAGTCTTGAGACATGAGAAGGACTTTACTGAGGGGGATGATATAAATCGGATTTAAAGCATGAAAAGGTCTCTCAAAAATAAGCCCCATGTGCCGATCTGCTAGGAGAAGTGCATCTGACAGCACAGGACTTCGTGCAGACCAAAGCCAACACTTATCTTCCGAAGAGTAAACAAAGGTAACAATCATCTTCGAAGCATTGTAGAACTCTACTTGAAAGTCTAGTGAGCAGCATCTGATGGAGCAATTGTCGTCGTCGTCATGTTTGGTCCACGGATAGACATTCAGACAGACATTCGCACGGTGCTCCCCAGAGCTTTTTATGGATAAAAAATAAAATAAAATCAGTGCTCACCAGTTGTTTTCTATGGCTAAAGTGCATATCTGAGAGAACTTTTAAAAATATCGTTGAGTCCGTTTTGAAGTTACGCCCCTAATAATGTTGGTCATGGAAAGCACCGTGACACGGTCAAATAAGAGTGCCGAAGAAAGAAAAATGCTCTCGCACAAAAACTCGGAGGCCAGCGGAGAAAATCCATGTCGAAGAAGCAGAAGAAACAAACAAACAATCTCGTTATCCATAAGTTCAATAAATATCGCATACTTTCTTTCTTTCCGCACTCTATCGTTGTGCACCAGGAGGAGGCGGCGGTGGGATGAGGGGCTGAATAGCGAAAGAAAACGTGAAGCTTCGTCTTTGACTAAAGGCCGGTTTGCTACTGACAAGAAAAGGAATCGCCTATCTCGATGCGTGGAAAATTTCTCCCAAGAAATGGTCAAGAAAATCACTTTTTTCTGATCGCAGTACGCAGTTGAGAAGAAATGTCACTTCAAAGGGGGCTTTCTGTAGGAAATTTCTTGACCCTTTCAGTCAAGGAATTTCTTTACTTTTCTTGAGCGAAACAGCATACTTAGCTTAAAGGTGGACGAACCGTGCAGTAGGATAGAAGAAAACGAGAAAAATCTCTACCTACAGCCAGAAAGCAACGGGAAGCAGAGGAAAAAAGCTCAAGTTCATTCATTTAAAGGTATTTAAGTACATATTTCCTGTGCCGTATGTCTGTTTGACTGGGCCGGTGGCGAATCGGGAAGAAAAAATCGGAATGAGGTGGTTTTTCAATGGGGATAGATTGAGCGTAAACACAAAGGCTGTCGCCAGAGCTTTCAGCGTGGATCTTTGTTTGAAAATCTGACAACAGGTCGAGGAATAAAAATGAAGGAACAAAAGGTTGAAATCATTTTTGAATTTTTGTTTCACTACCTTTTGGCATTCGCACTTTTAGAGTTTGACCAGGTCCGCCCAACTCGGGTTCAGATTGGGTATTACTTCTAGTACTAGTTTGACAGATCGCAGTACACTTTTCACAGCATTCTAGATTTTGCTCTATGAACCAATGCACGAGTTCACTAATTTGACGTTTGAGCGGTGCCGGATTCACTCGTTGCCATGGTCACGTAAATAACACGGCACCGCTCAAACGTCAAATAGTGAACTCGTGCATAGGTCCATTACCTGATGAGCCATAACATTTTGGGCAACTACAAGGGACATGGAGGTCTTTATTTTGTCTGGAAAAAAATACAAATCACTGAACTATTATTTTGAGATTAAGAATAAAACATATGGCGATAACGGTCTTCTACAAAGCTGTTTATATTAGGTAGGCCCTCTGCTTGGTGTTATTGAAAATTAGGGTGGTCCATATTTAACGATATAACTAACTTTTTTATTTCTAGAATTTATTGTCGAAAAACGGACCATCCTACGTTGATCGAGGAAAAATGCTCTAAATCGATCAAATTATGAGCTACTGAAAAACTTTTTTTGACAAATTTATTAACCCTCTAACACTCAAATTTGCATTTTCGATCTAAATATTATGTTTCGTTATCGTTTTAAAGACGTATTGGGCAATAATTTATTTTTTATGAGCAAATTTTTGAATTTTGTTTTTTGATTTTTATAATTTTTATTTTTGAACATCCCTATCTCTATTTCATTTTTTCTTAAAGCCTCTGGTTGTTGATTTTTGATAATAATAATAATTGAAATGTTATGGTACTTGGGAAATATTAAATATCATTTTTTTCTGGAACATTGACGGAAAAACAGGTTTTAAATCATTTTAATACCTCAGGCACTTCTTCTGTGATAGGTTGATTGTAGAAAAATATAAAAGGCATGATTTTTTGAATAACACGTTAAAGAGGCATTTGTAGGTTACAAAAAACAAAATTTTTCAAACATTTTTCAAAATTACAAAAGTCATAGAAAACACTTGAAAAAGACTAAATTTTTAGAAACAATTTTGTAGAAGACTTTTTTTTATCCAAAATTCAATTTTCATGCTTTATATCAGTGGTTCCCAAACTTTTTGAAGCTGCGGCCCCTTCTTGAGTTCTACACACATCTCACCGATCTCGAAAATAAATGTGTTAGTAGCATCAGATAAATTTAATGCAGTTCAAAATAAGAATTTTATTTAATTTACTACAATTGTAACTTTATCATCAAAGATAGTTTTCAGAGCTCTCTCCAGCATTTTAAAAAGAATTTGCCAATCATCTGGCATTGCAAAAAAAAATCTATCAAGGAACATATTTATAAAGAAAAGAAGTTTAGAATCGCTTAAGGCGAAGTAGGCCATCATTGAAATTTGTATGCGTCGTTGATGATTGTTGCCAATTCATCTCACGATTGCGAATCAAAGAAAATCAGCTGGTTTAGCACTGACACAGCTGAAAAAGTATCAGCATGCTTCATGCATGTTAACGAGTAAAGTGATACTTTTTCAAGTCAATATAAAGTATCAAGACTAAGTTTTATCACTTTGAAATGCAAGCTGAAAAGTCATCATGGTTGCCAAAACGAATGACGGACTACTTAGCCTTAAGAAATTGGTGGAAAATTAGATCTTGTTTGAAATCCATGTAAGATATCTGAGGTGAAATCTGCAGAAATAAATCCTTCATTTAGCCAAATATATTTCAAACGAACACCTTAAACCATTCTTGCCCAAAATCTACGAATGCCTTTTATGGAAAGTTCTGGGCAAGATTGTAACGGGAATTTTTAAAAGGCTTCTAAAGCTACTTTTTTATTTGAAAAATATCGTCAGGACTTTACAAAATATCCCCGGAGATCTTATTGCATCAAAATGAAGATTATTAAGATTTTTTTTGCGAATATTTTCAGAAACTTGCTAGTGGTTTTCATAGCCCACTGTGAGACGTAGCAAGAATACGTTATACATTGCAACAGGAGCTGATAGAGAACCTTGTGAGATTGTAACAAGAATCTTTCCAGAAAACTTCTGATGGTTACTGATCACAAATATTGAGCAGTCTACACTTATAGATTCAAAAGAATAATTGAAAATTTCGTATTTCGTGAATTGAAATTCATGTTTTTAAAGTAACTTTCTAAGAGTTATTCTAGCATCTTGTAAGAAATCCTCCAAGAAAATCTGAAAATCTGTCAATATATTTATAAGCGTACCTCAAAAAACTATCCTACTTTAATTTTCCAATAAACATCATAAAAAATCACAACACTTCGGTTGGTTTCTTATGAATTCTACTTGATAAATTTCAAGTGTCACCTTATATTTAAATTTGTTCAGACCACGTTTAGAAATTGATTTGTGATTTGATATTTTGAGTGCCTTCACTGTTGGTAAAATTTGAATGACATACACCAAAAATATCTTTTTAATAATTATACAGTCTTATTGCAAGCTGTACATTTGAAATATGTCATCATTGAAAAACAAAATATTCACAATTTAGATAAAGAATATTCATATTTTTAAATGCACACAACAACACTGAGAAACCTCACTTATTTGTAATGGCTGGCGGACCCCACCGGCTGCAAAAAACTGCTCTAAATGCAGCATTATAAAAAAAAACATAAGAACATTTAAAATATTTTAAATTGTTTTGTTCCCATATGCTTTGCATTACAGCTTTCTCGTCAGAGTAGTCTTTTAACGATTTTTAGAACTTAGGAAAACTGGAATATTCATGCAAAGAGATAGTTGATATTTATTTCAATTCAAAAGTTATTGAAGTTTTAATGAAGAAAGCTCTTTGTCCAACAAACCATTTTATAAGAGTTACATTTCTAACCCATCTGTAGTTTTTGACATGATTTTCAATTTCAATTGTACTTTTAAACGCCGTCAAAAGATAATTTCAACAATATTTTTGGAGCTCTTAAAATGTTTCATAGACTACTTTGATAAGATATCAGAATTGAACTCGTTGGAGTCAGAAACCCATTTTCGTTGGACCACCTTATGTCTCCATAGGTAAAAAGCTTGGCCCCTTAACCCCTTTTGTGAATGTGTATTTAGGGATTGTGCCAATTTCCCTGAATGTCGTTTCCCCGAATGTCGGTTCCCCGAATGACCCGTAAGAACCGCCAATCAAGTAAAGAAGAGTGCATATCAGATAACCAGTAAGTTCATCCTCCTAAAATGTATAAACGATAACAAATATGAGTGCCAAACACTTTTTGGGGGAATGGGATATTCGGGGAACTGGCATTCGGGGAACCTGCATTTCCGGGAACTGGCGTTCGGGGAAAAGTAGCAGAACCAGGTGCCATATGCAGTTCTAGTACTGCATATGGTCCCTTGGTACTGCAAAAGGTACCCAAGTTTGACAGATCGTAGTACACTTTTCACGGCATTCTAGAATTATGTGCCATAAAGTTTTCGACAATCGCAAGAGACATGGACGTCTTTTTATTCGTCTTTAGGGGTAGTAACGATTTGATTGAGATTTTTTTTTGTATTTTACTGCAAAATTCCCTTACCATTGTAAATTTTTCGTTCAATTCTCTCTGTGATTCTTCTGGCATTTCCCGCATTTTTTACCCAGATATGTATGCCCTGTTTTCTCCAATAATTACTCAAAAGATTTTTGCAGGAGATATTACAGAGATTACTACAGAAATATCTTTTTAAATACTGGCAAAGAAAAATTTCATTTCTTCTAAGTCGTCATTTGGATCTTATTCAAAAATTCCATTATTTCAACGTTTCTCTAGGATATTTTTTTTCATAAATTAAACCAGAAATATCACAAGCAGTTCTTTCCCGATAGTTCACAAATATTTTTATAGTGATTCCTCTTGTGGTGTTATGGATATTTTCTCCAGAATTTTTTTCAGTAATTTCTCTAGAATATTCTACATAAAGGGATGCTGCCCTCAAATTATTTGAATTGAAATAACCAAAGTTATTATTTAAAACTAGTGGTCCCGGCAAACTTCGTCTTGCTATCAAGTAGGCTGTTGGAAAACGTCAAGAAATTCCCCATACAAAATGACACTTTAGTCTTCTCTCGTTTTCCCCATTATTCCGGAGACTTTCCTGAGCTTTTTACTCACACGAACACGTCGCATCCCTTGTGGAGGGCAACAGTGAAAAACTTGCGTCAATCCGTTGACCCGTTCTCGAGCCATTTCGTGACATACAAACACCACTCCATTTTTATTTATATAGAAGATAGATACATCCGGCTCTCCGTATCTCGATGTCGAAGGGACGATCAAGCTATGGAGAGATCGAGACAAAGAACACATTTTCAATGAATACTAGATTGAAAGGAAAACAGAGGAAATAGTTATCGAGCAGGTGTCATTCTCTAATGTATTGGGAATCACGGAAATCTGGTCTAGTAACCTTCGATATTGGTGATATCGATACACGTAGAGAAAATTGGGAAAAGAAAATTAACATCGAGATGAGGAAAATATCGAGACATGGAGAAGTTAATTATATGCAGAATGAAGGGACCGAAAAAATCTTCTACAAAGGGAGAGATATCGAGATGTGGAGCACCGAACTGTACTATCACAACATTTATAAACCCTTCTTAAGTTTTCCCAGAAATCTTAACGCTTGTCAGTCAAAGATTCCTGTAGGAGTTCTCCCAGGTATTTCTTCAGAGATTCCTTACGAAATCATTCTACTGCTTAATTTATCTGAATATCGTGCAATAAATCCTCCAGAATCTAATCTTAGATCAATTTAAAGAGACAATCGTCCACAACTTTGTCTAGAGTTTATCCAACAATCCATATAACTAAAATTTGCGAGTATTCTTCTGAGAATTTTTTCAAGAGTGCTCCAGTTTCCTTTAATTATCACTCCAGGCATTTCTTCCAGAATAACGAGGATTCCGCAGGAATTAATCTTAATTGATATTTTTACTCCAAGAATTCTACGCTTCAAATCTAAAGGAGTTTCTCCAGAAATTTTGCGTAAGAGTTGCCCAGGATTCCACTCAGGGATTTCTCGAATGATTACTCCAGTTATTTTTCTATAATGTTCACTTACCATTGTTAAAGGGATTCCAACAATTATTGAAGTAAATTTTCTCCTTTCTCAAGAGTTACTCAAGAAATTCATCTAGAGATTGTTTCTATATTTTGTCAGTACTATTTCGGCAATTTCTCCCAGTGTCTGTCAACTAATGGGTCTGGAAGTTTCTACTGAGATGCTTCAGTTTTTCATGTATTTCAAAAACCGACACAATAGAAATTTTTCCTGATAATTGTCTAATGATGTATGATGAGAAGAAGGCTCTGTCCCAGTTGTATGCCAGAACGAAGAAGAATTGCCAAGATTAACTAAGAAATATCAACTTATTGAATACACCTTCTCGAAAGAATGGATATCTCAATGAAAATCTACTTTTATTTTTTTATATTATTCTTTTTGTTTACTAGAAGTAGACTTGAACAAATATTGTTCTTGCAAGTTTTGAGTCAAATGACTTTTAAGAGCTTAGTCAAATTCCACTTAGTCTACTTATGAAGCTAAATGAAGAAACAAGCGCACCTAGTCAGCCAATAATTGTGACACATTTTCCACAATTACTAGTAATTGTACAGAGCAAAAAAAACTTCCTCCAACTTTCCGTGGAACGATCAACAATCGCAAATAATGGCCGCACTCATTATTTCAAACTCGATTCATCTTCCTGGCTTCTGTTTGCCCACAAAGCACCAACATGACAATTATTGAAATAATTTCGTACGATGCGAGAGCCGAAACTAGATCTGCGCCATGCCTCATTGCTTCTCGTTAGCTCCGTCGAAAATTTCCCGTTCCACCAATTTCGTTGGACTTGACTGAATTCTCCTTTCCGGAACGATTCTTCTATTTCCATTGTCAGTAAGGGTGGCTGCTGCCTTCTTCTTTTCGAAAATCGTCCCCAACCGCCCAGTGCCAGAGACCAAAATCTCCGAATGGTCGCCTCCGTTGTTATGCTAATGAGGCGCAATTATCGCTATTATAAAACATAAGCAGCATAATCTGCAGACGAACGCGTATGAATCGATTTACGTCTGCATCCACCATCTAGGCTTTTTGTTCGTTGGTTTGTTTAAATGGTGGGCTCGTCGTTCAATATCCAGGGGGAGGTCTCACTGCAGTCGTAAGCCCGGAGGCCAATTCTCCCATAATGTTTGATGGGTCGTCCTCAAAAGAGCGGTCAATTTCTTCTCCTTCGCGCCAGTGTGTCTTCTCGATGGCGGTTATGCTCGAGCACGTAAGTGTTTTCGGATTGTGTTCGAATGTAGGAAAAGCAGCCAGAAAGCCATTATTGCGATGATGGAGATGACGATTAGATGATGAGGATACGGCCACTCATCTCATCAATCTGGGTAACCGGCTGGACAGATTTGGGCGAGAGTAGGTGGTAACAAGGGGGAGGAGGTGGGTCAAGCGAGGTGCTTTAGATTGGGTCAGAGGGCTTTTGCTATTTAGTAAATGGATGGTGGAACAAGTTATGCGAAAAGGGTTACCTCAAAAAAGACTGTTACAAAATGAAGAATTTGGATAGATGTGATGTTGGTGATCGAATTTTGGATTATTTAATGGAGGTTCGATATAACATGTGTATGTATGGAAAATGTGCGATTCAAATAGTCTTATACGTGCATTATCATCATTGTTATGCCAGAAAGAAGGAGAGGTTGTAAAAAGTTGAAAATTAAACAATTAGAGGCTGTTTGCATCATATTTTTGTTCAAATGCAATTGTTTATTTGTTGCAATATACTGAAATATAGTGAAACCAAAAACATAAACGAGAATCAAACTTTTGCCTTCTTGATCATACATCTTCTCTTCTATTCACTACTCCACTAACTCTTCGAACAATTGCTGCAATTTGGAGTCAAGGTTCTACCAACAATTTTCTCATAGTTTAGTTTTGACTTTAAGATTGGACTTGAAAAAATGCGACACTTTGTTTTGGGTGTAACTTTTTATCGCGTGGGTAAAAATTAATGTAATTTTGGGTAATACTAGTTTAGAGTGTTATGTTTATGTGTGCAAAATCACGATCTGTCAATCAGTTTTCAAGATGCATTTGAAACAAGAAGAGCTACACCAGCAAATCTTCGGCGCGGTGATCGATAATCCTGGTTAGTCGCACAGATGGATAGGCAAAAGGCTTGGAATCCACCATTTCACCGTGTCCCGCGTTGTGAAGATGTTTCAGCAGGCGAAGACCATCGAGCAGCGCACTGGAAGCGGCCGAAAACCGAAAACGGAATACCCAGCGAAGGCGCGGAAGATAAGGCAGTACTTTAAGAATAATCCGGATCTTTCCATCCGAGACGTGACCAAAAAGATCAATTCGTCGAAGTGGTTCGTCCAGCAGACCATGAAGCGGGCTGGGCTACGTGTTTTTAAAGTCAGGAAGGCGCCAAACCGGACTGACAGGCAAAATACGGTGGCCAAATTGCGTGCGCAGAAGCTGTACCGTGAGTGGCTGGTCAAGCCAGGCTATCTCGTCATGGACGACGAGACATACATCAAGCCGGACATCAAACAAATCCCCGGCCTCGAGTTTTTTGTCGGTACGTCCCGAGAATTCGGAAATGTCCCCAAAGAGCCCCTCGTAGAACCTGTGTTAGGTACTTTGACCATATTAGTTGATACTGCGTTTATCTCTCATTTATTGACATATTCTTTAGAATTCAAGTCGTTTAGTCATAAAACGAAAATAGCCTCAAAGAGGCCGTCGGGGAATCTGAGTCAGTTTCACTAGAGTGGCCACCTTAGTTGAAACTGAGTTTATTGTTCGTTGATTGACATGTTCATTTGAATTCATGAGATTGTTACGTGGGATGGCTTGTTTTGCTCATAACAAGGAAATGCCCCCAAAGGGGTCCTGACGGAACTTGTGACAGGTGCACTGTTGTGGTCACATTTGTTGATACCAAAATTTTTATTCTTTTTAATGCATGTCTCTCAAATGCATGCAGATTGAAACGTCGTACGATATTTTTTGGGCATAAAAAGTAAATGAACCTTTTTGAAGTACACTGAGATTGACTCCAAAAAAAAAATTATAATAAATAAATGAGAAATGGCAGCTATTTGAAAATTCTTTGTCGGGTAGCGGAGACGGCCTTAAAACTAATCTAGGTATATCAGAATAAATCACTTCCAAGATCACAAAGATACTGTAATTTTCGTAAACTTGTTTAGGGGACACCCCAGTGTTTTATTCCAGAAATTATTCGACAAAATTATTCCAAGTAATCTTCCACTAGTTTCACCTATCAAGAAATCCATAAAATTGCTATCAATTATATATAACATTTTTAGAATTTATTTAAGATTTTTTTTTCAGAGGACGTTAGGCAACGATTTGTCGTTTCGATTGTGTTGTTCACACATATGCTGCCCATAACTGCATATTTGTAACATTCGACAAAAGTAGGCATTGAGTAAATGGAGTACCAAGTGTGCATTTTTTGGCAGTATGGGAGGAAACTAAAATTTCTAAAAATTACCAGGAACTCAAAAGTGCTTATTTGAGGCTGATATTTTGTACAACTCATATCGCATACTAGGTGAATAGTCAGAAAATAATTCTGATAGAAATGCCATTGCTACTACATTACGAGGCTCATTTATAATCTCAATGTGACTGTTATGCGGTTATAATTACCAATGTGACAAAACAACTTGGTATTTTTTTCGAATTTTCTAGAACAATCTCACAGATTTCAGTAAGTAGATCGAAAGTACTCATCATTTGATGACTCTCCATGGTATTAACTCCAATTTGTCAAAAATGTCGAATGTGACTGTTATGCAGTTATGGGCAGTATGGCCCTCTGTTAAAACAAATTTTCAACTTCTATTCATTTTCTCTCGTCGCTCGCTTGCGATTCCATCAATCTTGTCATTTCATTACTTTCGTTACTCCCTTTCACTCGGAGTATAAGTATTGTATTCACCGAGAAAAGCCAATAAGTTTTCATAATATTAAAGTCATGCGGTGATTAAACCTTATAAATGTGAAAAGTTTTGCAGGTAATTCTTCGAAATTCCTTCTGAATTTATTTGAAAAAAAAAATATCTGAAGATTTTTCGCATAATTTTTTGCATAACTCCTTAAGAAATCTTTGACAAAAAAAAACTTGCAGAAACTCTCGAAAGAATCTCAAGAGGAGGTTTTGAAGAATCCCCGAAGAAATCGCTTGGAACACTTTTGGAAAAGTTACAAATGTAAGTAACAGATAGACGACTTCCTTAACTTTTCGATAATCACACGAATTTTTATAACGCGAGTTGTCGCGCGTTGTACTTTTTTTTTCCTTACTTTTATTTGTTAGGCACTCCGTGCACTTGGCCACTACTATGCCGAGTATCATATACAGAATCTATTTATATCCTAGTTCTCATTGCTATTTCTCTCATACTGAGCAGGTAGAGGAGAGTGCTGCCGTTGGTCCAATCCATATCCATATCCAAGTCCATTGGTGTGCGGTGGTTCATTTTGTCATGTGCCATATGTGTCGTTGTGAGACAACAGCCTACAAAGAGGGTCAGTGTGTCTCAGTCACTATCCGATACTGACGAAGGATGGACGTGTTCCCCAATACACGGTCCTTCGTGCGGCGTCTTCTGGTGGCTGCACGGAGTTTTTTGTGTGAGGGGATTGGAAATCGAACCCATGACCTTTCGCTTACGAAGCGAAAGCGTAACCTCGAGGCTACGGGACCCCCCTTATGCGTTGTACTTTGTACAACACCCTTGGTTTTTTAGGTTCAACATGAAGTACCTCGTGATAAAAAAAAACATCTTCGACAAACTTGTTCAGGAAATCAAGGGCTGACATGCGGTGGTCATTCAGATACAGAATTCCGCCATCAGGCGGCGCTAGTGAACACGAAAGTTTTGTTTTGCGAATATCTCAGGTTCCTGACCACTTAGAAAGATGGCATCTTCAGCAAAGTTGTCATTTCTCGCATAACTTCTGATCTCGCCCTAAAAGCCATTGGTAACCATGTGTGTAGCTCGTTGTTTCTGAGCATTTGAAAGGATTTTCATGTTATTCCACAACGCTATGGGAAAGAAAGGATCATTAGCTACCTGCCCATGATGTTGGTTTGGATGCTTATTTTTTTTTTTTTGCTCAGAAACAACGATCTACACATGTTTCTACCAATGGCTTTTAGGGCGTTATCTCAGAGTATGCGAGATTTGTTCAAGAGCTACAATCGTACGCTCAAATTGTTGCCACCAGGCAGCGTTAGTGAGCATGAAACTTTTGTTTTTTGGATGTATCAGGAGTCTGATAACTTTGAAAATATAGCGTCTTTGGTAGAGTTATTTAATAAGCGAAGGGCTATTATTGGTAGAGCTAGTTGATACTAAATTTTGCTACCAGCTGACGCCAGAGAGCATGAATTATTTGTTTTGCAAATATCTCTGGAGACAGACCACTTAGAAAGATGGCGTCTTGGACATAATTGTCCAGTAGCTCAAGTGCTATCATTATTCTAGCCAACATATTTGAGATTTTGCTACCAGGCAGTGCTTCTGAGTAAAAAACTTTTGTTTTGCAAAAATCTCAGGAGCCCGAGCTCTAAGAAAGATGGCGTCTTTC
This sequence comes from Aedes aegypti, assembly GCF_002204515.2. Classification (NCBI taxonomy): domain Eukaryota; kingdom Metazoa; phylum Arthropoda; class Insecta; order Diptera; family Culicidae; genus Aedes; species Aedes aegypti. The sequence continues at coordinate 150,665,366 of NC_035108.1, forward strand.
ACAGAGTTGTTCACTGCCCTTAACTGCATAACAGTCACATTCGACATTTTTGACAAACTGAAGTTAATACCATGGAGAGTAATCAAATGATAAATACATTCGATCAACTTACTGAAATCTGTGAGATTGTTCTAGAAAAAACCAAGTTGTTTTGTCACATTGGCAATTATAACCGCATAACAGTCACATTGAGATTATAAATAAGCCTCGTGATATAATAGCAATGAAATTTCAATCAGAAATATTTTCTGACTATTCACCTAGTATGCGATACGAGTTGTACAAAATATCAGCCTCAAATAAGCACTTTTGAATTCCTGGTAATTTTTAGAAATGTTGGTTTCCTCATATAGTGCCGTAAAATGCACACTTGGTATTCCATTTACTCAATGCATACTTTTGTCGAATGTTACAATTATGCAGTTATGGGCAGTTCAGTAGCTCAAGGCTATTTTTATTTAAGCCTTGAAATACGAGACTTGCAAAATAAAGATATCCGTTGAGCTACTGAACAACTTTACCAAAGATGGCATCTCTCTTTAATGGTTAGGATCCTGAGATATCCACAAAACAAAAGTTTTATGCTCACTAGCGCTGCCTAGGGGGAAGATCTCGATTTTTCTGGCTCAAATAAGGATAGCCCTTGAGCTACTGAACAACTTTGTTGAAGACGCCATATTTCTAAGTGATTAGGCTCCTGAGATATCTTCAAAACAAAAATTTGATGCTAGCGTCACCTGGTGGCAAAATTTTGCATCAACTAGCTTGGGCTATTGTTGAGTTACTGATACAATTTTAACGAAGTCGCCATCTTTCTAAATAAACCGGTTCCTGAGATATCTACGTAACTAAAGTAAAAGTAGCGGGCAAATTTCGAATTAAATGAGGTACCGTAATTTCGGGTGAAATTGATCATTTTTCACGGTTTTTCTAGTCTGTTTTCTATAATGGTAACAATGCCAAACAACTAAATGCAGGAAAACAAGTACGAAGGTGATCCTCATCGACTTATGTACCGAAATTTTCTAACAAATGTCATTTTAGTGTTAAAAAATATCTCTAAAATAAAAAAAATCAGGGGATCTCACTTCGGGGTGAAATTGATCACTTGTCAATGCCATTATTGTTAGATTTCAAAACAACTCTACATGATAAATTTGAGGTTCCTGAATCCGAATATGCTTGTCAAAATCTTAACAATGCAATAATTATATAAATAACGAATGGTTAAATTTTAAGAATTACGTGGAAAACGCCTAAATGTATGCAATTTCCTAAGGAAATCAATGATATCTAACAGAAATTCAATTATATCAACCATTTGAGCTAATTGGTACGAGTTTTGGTGATGAAATCTAGTTTGCGGATATATCTCAAGCATCCTCACAAACTTTCAGGTTTATACTTTGCTCAAATCCTTGCTTAGAAATAGAAGTTTATAGGTGTTTGTCAATACTGTACCGTGCATGATTTTGAAATTTTACATTATTTTCATAGTAATAAGCATTCTTCAACGCAAAAAAAACTCCACAACACACAATTCGACAATAGTTACGACAAACAACGTTCATTTACTGCAGCTCACTTTGATATTTGTGCTCCATTACGCATAAATAAAATCGTGTGATACGATGATCAATTTCACCCTTTTCATCAATTACACCCGATTTTACGGTACCATCAAATAGCGCTCTAACTTTACTGAAGACTTCAAATTTCGAAATCATCTGGATTTTGAGATATTACGATGGTGACCATCTATATGTCTACTCGAACCGTATACAGTGCGTTCATTATTATACGACTTCTATGTACATTTATTGATTTTACCGCATTATGAAGGGCCATACTGTTAAAAAAAAATGTCGAGCATTGTTCTTGTAAACATTCCTTCAAGAATTCTTGGCTGAACGGAAGGAGAAACTTTTACACGAAGTCTTGAAGGTTTGTTCTGAAGAAAGCCATGCAGAACGAATGGAGAAACTTTACGAATGATAACTCATGGAATTCTTTGAAGAATCCTTGGAAAATTTTCTAGAAAAATCAATGGAGGAATGTGCTGAGTAGAGTTTGGGAGAAAATCTGAATATTTTAAGGATCCCTGTGGAAACTTCAAGAAGTAACATAAGAAGCTTCAAAAGGAATTTTAGTAAAAGCTGTTGCAATAATTCAAAATTCGGAAACACGCAAAAGGAAGTCAAGTTATTATTTAATCTTTTTTTTCTTCAATCCTTGTAAAAGGTTAAATAATAACCGAAACCGTCGGATTAAAAGACGAAACCCTGTGCTGGCTACCATATAGACTGCTAAGGCCGAGAATATCCCCTTTTCGCCAGATGGAAATAAAGCTAAGAAAGAAGATACAGGACTTTGAATTTTCTAAATTTAGTTCGTCAAAGCCCTTAGGGCGAAATACCTGAAGGATATTATAAATCAAAATTTTGAGTGATTTTTTTGCCGAAATCCTTGGCAAAACTCCTACATGGATTATTTAAAAATTTTCGGGTTGGGTACTGAATATTCTTTGATGAATGCTTTCAAGAAACCGCCAGGAACAGTAACGGAAGAAACGATTTAGACAACAAGAATTGCTGTATTACTGGAAAACATCTTACAAGATGTTCTGCTATCATTCCTCTGATTTCAGTTCTCTGAAAGAAAAAACTGTAATCAATTCCTGCGTGGATCCCGAAAGTGAACGTTTTAGTAATATATGGAGGAAACATTGAATAAGCTTTCATAGCATCCCAGAACAACTGCAAGATGAATTCTTAGTGATTTAATCCTAACTGCTATTTCGTGGAGAAATCTTTTGAGTAATAGCTCAGGAGACTCGTTGGAAGAATGACTATATCTGGAAAACTAGCTGGAGAGTTCTTGGAATCATCATTGTAAGAACTTCTTGTAGCATTTACTGGAAAAATTGCTTTAGAAGTAGTTGCTTTCTTATCTCTGGAGAGTATTTTACTTAATTCTTCTTCTTTCTGGCGTTACATCCCCACTGGGACAGAGCCTGCTTCCCAGCTTAGTGTTCTTATGAGCACTTCCACAGTTATTAACTGAGAGCTTACTATGCCAATGACCTTTTTTGCATGCGTATATCGTGTGGCAGGTACGAAGATACTCTATGCCCTGGGAAGTCGAGAAAATTTCCAACCGGAAAAGATCCTCGACCGGTGGGATTCGAACCCACGACCCTCAGCTTGGTCTTGCTGAATAGCTGCGCGTTTACCGCTACGGCTATCTGGGCCCCTTATTTTACTTAATACCTAGAAGAAAAACCTGGAAGAATACCTGGATAGATTCCTGAACATTAGAAAAGGACAATAAAAACCCGAAAATCAATCAAGGATATGAACATGATTGATCGCGCGAATAGCTGTGCTTACACAGGGAAACAACAGACGTTACTCAGTATCAGAATCATCCTCAATGTGTAAGTACTGGTGCCCTCATTAGTATAACAAACAATGAAAGCGCCTGTTGCGTCCGAATGCAGGTCAATTTGAGGATAGGAGGGGAATGGTGACGTGTTACTTGCTTTATGGAAGCCAAGGAGTCCCTGCACTTCCACAAGTAAAAACTTGGAGTTCAAATCAAGCATGTGCTAGAATAAGGGCGTAAGTCGCATGATCGATTTCTCTTCATCAATCCTCTCTTCTGTGAATAAAAGTGACAAGATGCAAGTTTGTTAGCAAGATTGTATCGCTGCCAAGCGGTCTCAATTGAAAAAATGCTATAAAACTTGCATCTTGTCACCTTTATTCACAGAAGAGAGGATCGATGAAGAGAAATCGATCATGCAACTTACGCGCTTATTCTAGCACACGCTTGAAATATGGGAACGGGTTGGGTATAATAGGTATATAATTTTAATTGGTTGCGCCTAACCGGATTCGACATATAACTCGATAAACGCGTTCGTCGCTCGCCCCCGCAGCACAGTGGGACGAAACTGAAAATTGACGGTCAAAACCTCTTAGAGGCGTTTTAGCCCATAAGTGTCTTCGGGACATTGAACTAGCATCCCGACTAATAATAAAAAATAATTTTTAAATAAGATTGAATAGGACACCCGAAAAAAAATATTTTTTTGAAAAAAAATTTTTTGGGCGATCATTACTTCAGCAAAGTTTTAGTTCTTTCTATTTTCAACAATTTTGCTGAACATACTTTATATTTTTGACTTCGTTTTTACGGTTAAATTTTTAAATTTAACCTATTTTACCATAAGTATCAGTTTTTTGAACATTTCTATGCTCAATGTGCAATTTACGAACATAACATGTTCTACAACATTTTATATATTACAAAAATACATAAATTTGCCGAATAGACCAAAGCTGTGAAATCATCACATTTAAAGATATAATGAAATTAGGTTAAAATTTATATAATTTTTGACCATTTTTCTGAGCAAGTTTCTTCTGAATCGGCACTTTTCGGCAGCCATATTTAGTATACTTTGATGCCTTATTATATCCAGTAAGGCCCCATGGCAACAGAATGATCGGGTCTCACAGGGCTTATTGATTTCAACCATTTTTTTTTGACAAGCATGGAATTTTATTTTGATACCAGTGCAATCAATAAACTTGGGATATTCTATTATTTTTTATATCACAAATCTTAACATCTATGTCGAAGACATCTGTATAAACTGACAAGCTATCGAAAAACAACGTTTATTAAAATAAATACTATTTTTGAGAATTTACTAGGTAGGTTTCTCATATACCAGCAATTTTGGACACAAGTTCACTTCGGCCGGTGAAAATTGTAATGGTCGCAAAATGAGAGGAATTGTGTTCAACAGGCGAAATTATGTTTTACTCTCAATTTTTATTTGCTTTTTATCATAAAATACATATGATCGGTATTCAGACAGACTGGACCAGATGATATTTTGGTGTCATAGAGATATGTTGGTAACATGATCAATTTTGATTTTTCTGATGGTATTTTGATGCAGACGTATAATGCAAATTATTATGAATTAATAATAATTAATAATTATGAATTAATTTTTATGAATCATTAAAAAAACACTTGCTCATTTTGAATGCCTAAAACCATTAAAAGAAAACACTTGGTTCAGTCTGTTTGAACACCGACAATATTATTATATGTTCTTATTTTTTTAAGCATTGTGACCTAAGCCAAATTATCGTGGACAACTACGATGTGATGCTAAAATTGAGCAGTTTTAGTGTGATAAAGGTGATTTCTAATATGTTATTTTATGATATAATTAATACAGAGTATTGCACTGTGAGTATACAAAAGGTCAAAAAACTATTTAGGATCAAAATTCCAAGCTTGAAAAAAAATTATTGAAATCAGACCCGATTATTCTGTTGCCATGGGGCCTTAACTGATATAATAAGGCATCAAAGTATACTAAATATGGCTGCCGAAAAGTGCCGATTCAGAAGAAACTTGCTTAGAAAAATGGTCGAAAATTATATAAATTTTGACCTAATTTCATTATATATTTGAATGTGATGATTTCATAGCTTTGGTATATTCGGCAAATTTGTGTATTTTTGTAATATATAAAATGTTGTAGAACATGTTATGTTTGTAAATTGCACATTGAGCATAGAAATGGTCAAAAAACTGATATTTACGGTAAAATAGGTTAAATTTAAAAATTTAACCGTGAAAACGAAGTCAAAAATATCAAGTATGTTCAGCAAAATTGTTGAAAATAAAAAGAAATAAAACTTTGCTGAAGTAATGATCGCCCAAAAAAAATTTTTTCAAAAAAATATTTTTTGTTCGGGTGTTCTATTCAATCTAATTTAAAAATTATTTTTTATTATTACTCGGGATGCTAATTCAAAACAATGTCCCGAAGACACTTATGGGCTAAAACGCCTCTAAGAGGTTTTGATCGTCAATTTTCAGTTTCGTCCCACTGTGCGCAGGAGCAAGCGAAAAGGTTGAAGGATCAAACACTACTCCCCTAAATTCAATTGGGGGTTTTGTATAGAAATGGCGTTTTTTAAGGTACGAAGGGTCTTATCAGGAGTCCTCATCACAAGCACACGAGTTTCCTAAGTAAAATTCACAAAAGTATCTACAGATGTATTTCTGAGCTGTATTCACAACCGTCTCTAGCTGGAGGACGGTTCGGTTTTGCGTCGTCGGAGAGGTTTTGCTTACGGTTTCGCGCGTGTTTTCGTTGCCGGAGAACTTTTCTTATTTTTCCTGTTTTTGAGCGTCTTGCTGGGTAGTGCTTCGTGAAGCCCAAGCAGGACGGTTCGGTTTTGCATCGTCGGACAGGTTTTGCTCACGGTTTTGCGCGTGTTTTCGTCGACGAAGAACTTCTTTTTCCCCTGTTTCGGAGCGTCTTGCTTGATAGGTGTTTGGGAAGGCCCAAGCAAAACGGTTTGTTTTCAGGACGCCAAAACAGTTTTGCTGTTCGCACTGTATGAGATATTTGTGTTCAGTTGAGGATGGATTACCAACTGGTGAGTTCGTTTCATGCTTATGATAACACTTTTTTTTCTTGAATGCGTGACTTTTATGTAATATTTAAACAAACTTTGTATGGTTCGTCACTATAAGTGTCGGCATTATGTTTTTTTATGCAATTTCAATATACATATATATTTTTTTCTCTTTTTGACATTATTAAAAATATCTTTTGAAGTGTTCGACATTGTGAATGTTGACGTAATTTTTAAAACTTCTACCATCTCGAGACAAAAAATGCACAGTAATACTCATATGTAATTTTCAAACAAACTATGTATGGTTTGTCACTACAAGTGTCGGCATTATTCCTGTTTCATATAATTTAGAATATATATACATGTAATTTTCAGTTTTCGCCTTAATTAAAAGCTTCTTTTGAAATGTTCGACATTATAGATGTTGACGAATTTTTAAAATATTCTACCAAAAACTTCTTGAGACAAAAATACAAAACTAGATTTATATAAGTTGTATATCCCTCTTGTCCATGGATCGCATCACCGACCAAGGTGACTCCCAGATCTTTTCCTCCCTCACTAATAAACACCCTTCCCGTGGTGATTGTGGAGATGCAGAGGTATTCTCGGTCTCTAGAAGCAACAATCATTACACCCTTCCCCATCCCAACTAACTGTAAGGGCTTGGCCGGCGCCGTTATTGATCAACAATATTAGATCTTCTAAAATTACACTTCGAGAGTAAGCGGAAACTCCCATCTCTTATTCATTTGGATCGTAGTGCAATTCTTACCAGTTCCGATCAATCACGGAGTAGAAACCATTGACAGGTACAGTCAGTCTATGCTATGCTATGCTATGCTATGTATTCACAACCGTCTCTACGAAAATCTAAACATAAGTCTATGCAGAAATTTTCATAGAAGTCTAAAAAAAGTATCCTCATAAGGTGTAACAGAATCCATTTAAAGAATCCATCGCATAGGTCTACGCAGAAGTCTACGCAGAAGTCTTCATAGTTTTCTATGGAGAGTCTCAATAGTCCAATTGACAAGTATATATGTAGATCTTTCTAAAAAGCATCCACCGAAGGTCTGCATGAAGAGACAGAAGTCTTTACAAAAGTCTCCATAGAAGTTTTTACCATCATCTCTAAAGAGATATTTTCAGACGATCCATAGAAATCTTCTTAGAGTCTTCCTCATAAGTTTCATCTAGAAACTCTACATAAATCTTCAAAAAGGTCTATACAGAAGAGTTTACTGATATCCTCCCAGGAGTATCCACGGAATGCGGTAGATAACGAAGCACAAACATAAAAGTAGAACCAAGATTTGAGCAAAAAAGGGACCATAAATTAACAATTTGAGCATTGAAGTGAATATCGAAGGATTACTTGCAATTCAATGGGGCCTTCGTTAGTCGAGTGTTTAGAGTCCACGGTAAAACCACGCTTAAAGTGTCTGGGTTCAATTCCCGGTTGGTCCAGGATCCGAATTCTTCTACGTTTTTGTGGAAATGTCTTAACTTATCTTGGAAATTTGCCAGTCGTTCAGATGTTTTGTGAATGCCATGAAGCGTGGCTTCGATTCACACTCAAGACGGTGAAAATGTTTTGTCAAATGAAAAATTTAGGTATAACTGCGCTACTGTTTCTTGTTGTCCGTTGTCTAATGTTAGTGATCGTTAAATCTAAGCAGTTATTAGCTGAAGACGATGAAACATTTATCTAAATTAGACTAAATGCTGGCCAGAACTCTGTTAAACATTTTTCAAAAAGTTTAAACGAAAATATCATGATATTTTACAAGAACTTCCCTAGGAAGTTAGATAAGTCAAAAAACGGCCATGAACGATAATGTTTTTTTTTAATCAAACAAAAATTTGTTTAACTCTGGTAATATTAACCATTTTAATTAATTTGAAAAAGCAACAAAGATATATGAGACGAGCTTAATCTTTCTCTCCGACTCTATAGCAGTACTGCAGCATCTGCCACTGATGGTAATAATTGCTCTTCTAAGCTTCACACAAAATAAACATTTTGCAAAGAGCTAAATTCAACTCGCCCCCTCTGTGTCCAGTAATTCTCAGAAATAACACCAACGCGAAGCCATTATCTCCCCTTTCATCGCTCAGCGGCGCACCCGTAGAGAAGGGATATATGATGAGATGAAAGAATAACAGCCGGCGGCAGCGGTGTCCATTTCTCCACCGCTCTTATCTGAAACCATCGTTTCTATTATTAAAAGATAACAATCAAGCAGAAATAAACTCTCCTCGCTACACCATATCAAGATGCAATAAAGCCCAATAAATTTCACCACAATGTTCATTTCTTTCTTATGGTTCAGATTCGATTTGCGGCCCAGCACTGGATCGGATTCTATGTGCAGGCTCAGTGCGGTCGGAGCACTAAGGGGTATTTGGATTATTTAGCTGGTCAAAATATCGATCATTTATGTTTGTGGTCACGTGTTCATTTCACACCTTTATCGTTAACAAAAACTAATCCCTTAAACAACCCTTTTCCATATCTTAACTCTCAGTGTTTTCTTGTGGAAGTGCAGAGGACTCCTCGGCTTCCAAAAAGCAAGTACCGTCAAGCTACCATTCACCGTGCATTTATGAAAAATTTGGACTTCAATCACATTTTCAAACAGATTTCACATGATTTTGACTACATAAACCAAGTTTTTCAAAAGGTATTGTGACAAGAACTATTTCATTTCTTCAGTTTTATCTTTTTTGCTAACAAAACAAAAATTTGTGAAAATTGTACGAATATTCTTTTGGAATCTGTACATGTGCACGGTGAATGGAGACCGCACGGTGACTGGTGACTTAACGATAATACATCAACAATTCCCCTCCCCAAATTGAGCCTCATTCGGACGCAATCGGCACTTCTATTGTTTGACATAGTTATGAGAGCACCAGCATTTACACATTTAGGGAGTCGTCCATGAACCACGTGGTCATTATGGGGGCAGGGAGGGGTTCTGACCAATGACCACTAGGGCGGTTCAAAATTCAAAAATGTTTGAGAATCCAATCTCCCATATGTTCCATACCATCCTTACCATAAAAATAGTGTTCTGTGAAATGTTCAGCTTTCTATTTTTGTTTACACTATTTTTATGGTAAGGGGCATATGGGAGATCTAATGACCACGGTCCATACAATTTTTCAAACTTTTGTATGGATAAATGACCACGAGGAGAGAAATGGTGTCTGAAAATAAAAAAATGGCCACATGGTTAATGAACAGCCCCTAGCGTGCTACTGATCCTGAGTAGCGCCTGCTGGATCACTGTGTAAGTACAGTTATTCTTGCAATAACGGAGTAGCAACTTTGGGCGGTCAATCGTGCGGGACATTATTCCAAACGTGAGATAATTTTTAAATGTTTTTGGCCAGCTAGTTCCGCCAAATACCCCTTAGTACGGCGTCGACAGCAGACAGTCGGTGGTCGGCTTCTTTTCCACCGTAATCTTAACCATTTTTTTGCCATAATACCGATGTCGCCCCCATCATCTCCCAATACTCCTCTTCGGGAAGTTCACGAGGATGGTGCAAACGAATCAGTTTCATTGACTAGTCAGTAGTCGACTCCCCTGCCAGTACTCAGTCAGTGCACACGAACCGAGCCAGGACCATTTCGGACGAGTGCTCGCTTTTTATTATTATTTTAATAAATTCGAATCCATTTTTCACGACTACGCTGCTACCCAGACAGCCGTGTACATTCGATGCTCCGAATTGGGTCAGTAGGGTTTGATCGTTTCGTTAATAAATTTTCACGATACGACCGCCGCAGAGACACTCTGAATAAGGTTTGGATAGGCGCGCGATTTATACCATTCAGTGGCGATGCTGACTTAATGGGAGATGGTTTTTCCACATTTGATGGGAAAAGTGTAGTGAAACCGGGAGTACTTATGCCCTTCTAGAGTGTCAATCGTCGCGTATTGGGTTGGGAGGCATTCCACATTCGTTGGGGGGCTTCACTGAACGAAAGAAAATAACCCACTTTGCAATGATTGATGTGATGTTCAATAAGGGGAACTCGAGGCCAAATTTATGGTGCACTGTTCGGTACATTAGCAAGAGGTAACACAACCGCAAGATAATGTGACAATTTGGAAGTTTTTTTTCTCTTTTATAAGTTATTTTACACAAACTATTGTAATGTTAAAAGTAGGTCAATATGGGATATTAATAACAAGTTGCTTTGTAGCGTAACAAGTATTATTTTTGTTATTTTCTACAATGGAATCGGTATGTTTTCGTTTTTGCACATACCTAAATATAAACTTTAAACTTTAACCTCAAGCAAATCACTCACAGTTTGTACAAGATGAGCTATTTTTAAACTACAAAAGGTTGTTTAATTGGATTTCTTAGAGTTTTTATATTTGAAATAGCCAATTTTCTGAAATGTGCTATTTCAAAATCATCTGATCAAATAAATTCATCTAAAAAAAGTACCGTAATCCGAGGTATCATTGATCAGCGGAGATCGGAATTACTCATTTTGTAATAAGTTGGTATCATCATTCATTGAAGATACATTTCCAAAGCATGAATGTTGCTTCTCTTTCTTATATTTATAAACTATTAAAAATAAACATTTTTGCAAAAATGCGTCAATTGTATGCGTAAATTTGTCAAGTTTGCGAAACAATGATTGGTTAAGGATGTCAGAACCGAAGATTCATGTCTCACATATGTTTTGCAAGCGATATGAGCAAGGAAAATGCGGTTCTCACTGAAAATGACATCGCCAAAAACGATTCCGCTGTCAAAACTTTTATAAGTATGTTCAATTAGGCAACATTAAAAAAATACTGCTAAGAATGTAGAATTCCCCTATGAAATTGCCTACCTTTAGGCGTATTCCGCTGTTCGAGGTGTCTTTCATTTTAATATAACTCAAAAAGTAAATGTAAGCGTTTGGACATCATATTCGGCTTCAGGGGCCATGATTTAAGTCAGTAACGACATTTTCAATATTACCGAACGTTGTTTACATGGATGATCAATGTTACCCTATATCAGCTAAATTAAAAAATCACATAAAACATGTTTGTAAACATGCTTAAATCTTTCAAAAAACAAAATAAATTGTATAGACACGAGCTATGGGTGGCAGTACTTGTTTCAAAAATATAAAACTCAGAACATTTGCATTTTTGAATAAAATATTTAAGAAATATCCTAAATAATGATCAATGTTACCACGGATTACGATAACATAGAATGTCCTATTTTTGCCCTTGGAAATTACGCCACTGGATAGCCTAATTAAATAATTCTCAGGGGCTGAAGCCAAGTTCGGAACATTTCGTGAAACTAATTGCATGTCCAAGAAAAGCACCAGATAGTTAGGTACAAAGAATTGCGTCCATTAGGGTATCATATGGTATTAATTATGTGAATTAAACAAAATTTCATGTTTCCATACAAATGCTCATATTTTTTATAATTTATACTATATTGAACCATCAACTGCAAGACATTTCGCATAAGAACGTTTGACATAATGGACGTTAGGCATAAAGCTGTTTCATACAAGAACGGGTAGCATTTTAAATAATGCATATAATTCTTATTATGCCAAGCGTTCTCATGCGAAACGTCTTTATGCAAAATGTCTCACCCCCATATAGCACACAACATCTTGTCAAGGAGGTGGAATATAGCAAATTTCATATTTTTCTATATTGCAATAGTGAACTTCAAAATCATTTTATAATTCATAATTATATGCAAAAAATTAAGGACTTTTGAGTGCACATACCAACTGTTATCATCCATATTTGATTTTGCTCAAATTTGAAGTAAAAATCTTTTATGGTATAAACTAAAATGTCCTCAAATACAGTAGTCTAACGAACCACCCTTCGGTGATAAGGGCTTACAACCATTCTTGGAAAAGTTAAATTAATTTCTTTCTTTTTTCCTTCAATTGCTTGAAAGAAAAATAAAAGTCGAGAGGAAAATTGCTCAACTATGAATAATAATTTATTACACCACATATTTTATGTGTTTATTTTTTGTATGCCTCATCAAACCATGCGCAATAGTTTGGAACATCTATAAGAATGATTGCTCTCTAAGGAATATACAAGCGAAATAATGATAGAATTCTAGTGTGAACACGTCCATTTCAGCACTTTTTTTTTAGAGTTTTATGTGGGTCGAATGTTCTGAAATTAAGAGGTAAAAATCATCTTTTCACAGAGAATTTTATTAGCCTAGGACTGAGTAAACCAAACTGAGAACAATAACGGTTCAAATTTAGGGTCTGTAAAATAACCTACTCGAATTTCAATGGTTAACATGTGATATGATCGTTTAATTCGGGCGAAGTAAATTTAAGCAAAAGAAAAAATTGCATGGAGTATTGCGTCAATATAGGAATTATAAAAAAAAAGCTTGATGCACTTAAATCCTAGCATGTGAAAGAAACAACTTTAAAAGTTATGTCAATTTTTCTGGTACATTCACCTTGAAAATATCAGATATTGAAATAATAAAACATTATTGATTACATTGTTATTAAACACGTCTCTTAATTCAAAATCATAAATAAGTTTATCTTTGAACGATTATCAAAATCCAGCAATAAAATGCAATTCAAAATACTTGAATCCAATAACATATAATATCAAACTTGAAGAGCGAAATGTGTCTCATAAATTTCAATATTTTTAAAGTAATCGTTCCCCATTGTTCGATAAAATACTTTCAGGTATTTTAAAAATATTTGTATCACAAAATAACAAAGAAGGATAATGAAAAATGTATTACTAGAAGTGTTCAAAGCATTCATGTTTAGTTCAAAAAATCATGCATTTGATTTTCTACATTAGAATATGATTAGGACCTTTTACATAGAATTTGTAGCCTGACAGTATTGTAATAACATTTTTGCAATTTCTCATCGTAATAGGGTGTTTTTCATCACGCCAATCTGTCATGAAACGGCCTACTTTCCTGCACTGAAGTATGCAGAATTTTAAGAAATTCTAAAATGATGGTGAATGCATTCCGTTATAATTTCTGATACTCTCAAGTGGTCTTCTACGAAATTGCAAAAAATGTTGTACGTAACTCGTTGCAGAACTCGATTTTTACAGCACCCGTCGTAATTATCCTACTCGGAAAGCCTTTACGGCTGTTGCTGTAAAAATCATCATTTTGCAACTTGTTCCGTAAACTATTATTTCTTTATTTCTCACGTAATTTTGTGGATCTTGTAGAATTCTTAGAGAACTAGATTTTTCTTAACGTTTGATGTTTCCACCTTGGATATTTGCATTTCAAACGCATACAGAAATTTTTGACCGATCAATGTCTGATCAGCACGATGTAATCAAAATATGAAAAAAAAACAGCTATTACTCATTTGGACAAAACTCGTTTTTTGGATTTGAAATTCTGAATGTTGTTATTATCCATATCTTTTCGCTTCAAAGCTCCCTTGGTTTAGTTTAATGCATTTAAGTTTATGCACGAGAAAGGTATCCTCATTGCAAGCTACATTATTTAATGTTTAGAATTACTTATCTTTTTTGTTGTTTCTTCCTCAGATAAACGTACCTGGAAATAAAAATAAAATGATTATTAGTATATTTTGGGGATGAAGTCGAATTCGGCGAGATGAATCAACGGTGGAAAGCAGTAAACTCTATAGCTAATCTTATTCAAAATAAATTTTATTTTACTTAAATATATTTTACATCTTGCATGTTCACAAAACTTCTCTTACCGACATTGCATTGGGCCTGGGACGTGTTCGACAAAGCTGTTCATTTCAATAAAATGAACAACTCTCTCAAAGATGTCAACTCAATGAACCGCACTTAAACTGAATTTCATGTCTTCTATGGGCCATCTAAACAGTTTCCCGAAAGTTTCTGTTCCATGAATCGTTATTTCTATAAGTCAATGGTCCTTTTAAAATTGACTCTTGGACAGTTTAGGAGTAATAAAATGTTTGTAAAAAATGTCAAAAACACCGAAATATACTCCTCTGAAGTTTTGACTTTCAGAGGAGTATATTTTATAGGGGCCCAGATAGCCGTAGCGGTAAACGCGCAGCTATTCAGCATGGCCATGCTGAGGGTCGTGGGTTCGAATCCCACTGGTCGAGGATCTTTTCGTAAAGGAAATTTTCTCGATTCCCAGGGCATTCAAGTATCTTCGTACCTGCCACACGATATACACATGCAAAGATGGTCAATCGGCAAAGAAAGCTCTCAGTTAATAACTGTGGAAGTGGTCACTAATCTGAGAAGCAGGCTTTGTCCCAGTTGGGACGTAACGCCAGAAAGAAGAAGAAGAAGGAGTATATTTTGGTGTTTTTGTTGTATGTTTTATGTTGCTTGAAAATTCGATTTTCGAACTATCCGTTTATGTCAGTAGAAGCTCCTCGTTGTTATAAAAAACTTTGCCGAAGACACCAAATGCCTGAATTGATTCGTTACCGAGTTATAAATTTTGCTCCGACAGATTACGCCCCTGACCCATAGTGCCAAGTTTTCTATACAAGAGCGCTTCTATATCAAATTGCCCACATCCATGTTGTCTGTTTTACAGTATATTAAATTTTCATCCTCAACAGCATATTTTCCCACGTTTTTCGAAAATTATTAGAAACATTGCTTGGATAACACACTTATTTTGGTCAGTTGTAGAATTATTTCTTTTCGCTGTTTATTCAAAATCAGAGTACGGAAGCTAACGAGGTTGTCGAACATTTTAATTAATATTCAAGGAATCACTTTAGATTGAAAACTTACGCATTGGACCAAAGAGTCCAACCCCCATAATTCGATATTCTATGACACCATCTATGAACCAAATTTCATGATAACTATGATGGTCCCCTCAAGCGCTCCATTTCATGACTTGGCCATGCCGACCAAATTTCCGCCAGATGAATGATAGAAATTGGATCTGGTGTGAAAAAATGTTACAAAATTGACCATACTGTTTTATTCCAGCAATAAATTTTCTTTATGATTTTGATTAGATTTTTTACGTACTTTCGCATGAATAAATTTATTACCTTAACTATTCTGTCGTTCTACGCCTACTTGTCCGATGTTCTTTGTAAACCTTATGGACCGCGAAACAGATATGCGTAGAACGGCAGTGTATTACCAAGAAAACTAAATGTTTCATAAATTTCCTACAGATTTTAAACAATTTTTTTTCAATTTTTTCAATATTCTTTATAGAATTTTAGTTTAATCAAATTCCTCAAGTAATATTGGAGGGTGGCTTCAGAACTTGTGCAAATCTCTAGTAAATTATTCAAATAATATTGTGGGACTTGTTCACACTTTCAAAGCAAATTCCTCCTGGTGGACATCCATTCCTTCCTTCTATGTCTACTGTTCTTTATAGCAAATTGTTCCCGGAAAATGTTCCCGGATTTGCCTAAAAATTTTTACTTAATATTTCAAAAGCCCAGTTTTTCCTCGCAATTCCTCTAAAAAATCATTGATTCTGTCAAATCTTTTACTGAGTTATTTTGCTGAAAGATTTATTAGAACTTCTTCTGCGAACTTATATGAATTGTTTTCCAAAAAATGTAATTACAAATTCATCTGCGAAGTTCATCACAAAGCTTTAAGAAAAAAATCCATTACAAATCGCGTCAAAAATTCTTCTATGTTCGTTTTTTTTTCTAGAAATTTTGCTTCAATCCCCGGATTATTCAGGAATGGGAAATAAAATTGTTTATGAAATGTCTCTTGCGGTAAAGAAACCTGTAGAGAAACATGTAGTAAAATAACTACGAAGGGGGAAAATAATTATTCAGATATGCATAAAGAAATTTATATTGATCTTCTTTAACACTTCGTTAGAAATTATTGGTAGAATCCATATTCTTTGATCGATTTTTTATGCGATACAAGGGCGGAATTTCAAGAGGCTTTTTGGCAGAATTTTAGAAAACCATAAGTCAAGGAAGGATATACTTCAAGGATTAGAATATTCTGATGCACCTTCTTAAGAAAATTTGCTTAGTTTGTAAATTCATTAGAAATGTTTTAACTATCATGTAATTTACCTCTAGAGAAAAAAATAATAATTTTCTTTCATTGTACCATTGTCCATCTATTGTTCGACATGCTTCAACATTTTGTTGTTTCTCCTTTCTTCGCATGACGCCTTGAGGAATTTCGTACAAAAATCTTTCCATACCCCAAAATGCAGCATTTGAAAAAATCTAAAAAAAGTAATTATAGGAGTTTTGAAAGTTCCAGAATTTTTAAACATATGGTTCCTGAATCATGTAAGTCCATCAGGAATTTCTCAATAAATTTTCAAGGTAATTCAAAAGTTTCTCCAAAGATTTAAATTCATTGCAATCTTACATTACGAATTTTACCACAATACATTTTTGATAATTTTACTTAAAAATACCGGCAATATTTTCGCGTTAAATTTCTACTATACCCTGGATTCTACATGAATTTATTCAATGTGAAACTTCGGAGTTCATACAAAATATTATCTAAGATTTTTGTCACAAATACTTTCAGTAAAAATTCCATGCATTTTAAAACCAATTATTTTCTATTATAAAAGATAAAGAAAAAAGAACAAGAGTTTGTGTAGTAAATCCTACAAGAACCGTTTAAGCATTTCTGTGAGTTACATTGTCAAAAAGTTCCAGAAATTCCAGAAATTTCAGTGGCGGCTTAGGCACGTCAGGAGTTAATCATCAATATTAACCTCCTTTCCCCGAGCAGCCTAGATAGCCGCGTAGTGTCGGTAGCGGTTGTTTCAACTGGCTAAGAATTAACACTACGGACTGCCTGTTCCGGTGGTAAAAGTCCACCTCACAGGTGACCCCTAATTTATGGTGTGATGCGTACCGTGCCTAGGAATGAATGGTTAGGGGGTCTAAATAAAACCTAACCGCAAACGGAGCCTGTGGGGTACCAGGGCGCCCTCCACAGTATTGAGTCCTTCCTGTGCTACCCGGAGCAATGGTGCAGGTGACCTTGTGTTTCTCCGAGATAATCGGCTGCCCTTCTTCAGTCTCTATCCTGAGGCTTAATAAGGGTGAGATTATGAATATGTTGACATTCAGTGCGCATCGTACCTTCGTGCTGTGCGTACACGAATTCTCTCTGCTCTTGGAAGTTTTCTTAAAAACTACCTAAAGCAATAAAACGGTACTTTTCAGTGCTACAAAAACAGTACTTTTCAGTGCTAAAATTAAAAACGGTACTTTTCAGTGCTACTAAAACAGTACTTTTCAGTACTATTTTTTCTACTATTGATCCCTTTACGATCCTTGTTTGGACCCGTGCCTTCGATTTTTCGTTGGACCCGTTGGCGAAAGCTAGCGGTGGTAATCCTTCTTGGACACCGTCTTGGGAAAAAACCTTTCGAAGGTCACGTCTTCTTTCGTTTATTAATTAAACATGGTATCAACAACAAACAAAAGGAAGGGTGAATCTCTGAATTCACTACTTCCTTCCAAAAAAGTGGGTTTTAAAACTGTCACTACACGTGGCAAGAATGGAAGAAAGGACGCTTCCCCGGAATGCGAACTTTCTTCCAAGGGTGAAATGAATAATTGTATCGAAATGAGCAATCAGTTCGATGCTCTAGACAAATTTTCCGAACACCAAATCGAAGCAGCCTCTAGCCCAGGCTCTTTGATTCAAGTGAGGAAGCAAAGAGTGCCGCCTATCGTGGTCAGTTGTTCCGAATTTGGGGGATTTAGGCAGGAGATCTTGAACTCCATTAGGGGAATCAAGGTTTCCTTCCAAATCGCAAAGAAAGGAGACTGTCGCGTTTTGCCGGAAACTCTTAAAGATCGTGAGCTTCTTCTCAGACATCTTGAAGAGAAGAAGCACAAATTTTTTACTTATGACGACAAAACTGAACGTTTGTTCAAAGTTGTCTTGAAAGGTCTCTCAAGTGACTATAAATCACCTGAAGAGATCAAAAATGGAATAAATGATTTACTTGGATTTTCCCCAGTCCAAGTAATCATTATGAAAAAGAGAACCCAATCTGGCATTGTTCGGAAAGGGCTTTCTCAAGAATTTTATTTAGTTCACTTTAACAAAAAAGAACTAAATAATATTAAAGCTTTAGAAAAAGCAAAACTTTTGTTTGATGTCCGTGTGACATGGGAACATTTCCAGAAACCTGGAGGAAATTACCAGAATCCCACTCAGTGCCGTCGGTGCCAAAAGTGGGGTCATGGTACAAAAAATTGTCGCATGGATGCTAAATGCATGATTTGCGGAGGTTCTTCTCACGCCAAAGACGTCTGTCCAGTGAAGGAAGATACCACCAAATTCATATGTTGTAATTGCGGGGCTAATCATAAGTCCAATTTTTGGAATTGTCCTTCACGCAAAAAGGTCATTGAGGCTCGTGCCAGGCAGATGAAAGATAATATCCGTTACGATAACGGTCGTTTCCGGAATTTGCCTGGTAGAGTATCGAACAATGCTCATTTTTCAGTTAACGATCGCTTGATCATGAATCATACCCATCAGGAAGATCATAATCATGCTCATTCACAAACTAATTTTAATCCGTCGGGTAGCCGTTCGAATCTTTCTATTTCGAATGTATCTACCCACGGTAAATCGTTTGCCGATATCGTAGCAGGAAATTCGAACTCCTCCCCTGTTCGATCCATGGGTACCCATTCTACTTGTTTCAAATCAAATGAAAAAAACCCTACCGCCACAGGTAACTCCGCTTCTTCGTCAACCGGAAATTCCAATGGGAAATCACATGACATGTCTGCCTCTGATTTTAATTTTCTAACTGAACAATTGAATCTAATGATTGATGCAATGTTCAAAGCCACCACTATGACTGAAGCAGTCCAAGTAGGTGTAAAATTTACAAATCAAATTGTTATTGGATTACGTTTTTCTAATGGATCCAAATAATAATTTAAATATTTTAAATTGGAATGCTCGTTCTCTGAATGGTAAAGAGGACGAGCTGTTTAATTTTCTTACGGTTAATAACGTGCATATAGCAGTTATTACCGAAACGTATTTAAAACCTGGATCTAAACTCAAAAGAGATCCTAACTTTTTTGTTTATCGTAATGATCGACTTGATGGGGCATGTGGGGGAGTTGCAATCATCATTCATAGGCGTACAAAACATCAACTGTTTTCATCATTTGAAACTAAAGTTTTTGAAACTTTAGGTGTTTCTGTTGAAACACAGTTTGGTAAATATACTTTCATAGCTGCCTATTTGCCTTTTCAATGCTCTGGGCAGCAAGTTAATTTGCTCCAAACTGACTTGCGTAAATTGACTCGCAATAAGTCAAAATTTTTTGTCATTGGTGACTTTAATGCCAAACATCGGTCATGGAATAATTCTCAAAGTAATTCCAACGGCAGAATTTTATTTGATGAGTGCTCTTCAGGATATTTCTCAATTCAATACCCTGATAGCCCCACATGTTTTTCCTCTTCTAGAAATCCATCTACGATTGATTTGGTCTTAACCGACTCTAGTCATCTTTGTAGCCAACTGATTACTCATGCTGATTTTGATTCTGATCATGTCCCTGTTACATTTCAAATATCCCAAGAAGCGATTCTCAATCCTATCAGCTCCACTTTCAATTATTTACGAGCCGACTGGAATATATATAAAACGTATGTTGACTCCAATCTTGATGTTAACATTTCTTTAGAAACTAAACTTGATATTGACAATGCTCTTGAAACTTTAACAAATTCCATTGTTGAAGCCCGGAGCATTGCAATTCCAAAATGTGAAGTAAAATTTGAATCCGTGATTATAGACGATGATCTTAAACTCTTGATCCGTCTTAAAAACGTGAGGAGAAGGCAATTTCAACGCACTCGCGATCCTGCTATGAAAATTATATGGCAGGATTTGCAGAAAGAAATCAAGAAACGTTTTGCTCAATTAAGAAACAAAAATTTTGAAAATAAAATTTCTCAATTGGACCCTGGCTCTAAGCCCTTTTGGAAATTATCGAAAATCTTGAAAAAACCTCAGAAGCCAATACCGGCATTGAAAGAGGAAAACAAATTATTACTAACTAATTGCGAAAAAGCTCAAAAACTTGCTATGCAGTTTGAAAGTGCGCACAATTTTAATTTAGGACTTACTAGTCCAATTGAAAATGAAGTTACTCAGGAGTTCGAAAATATTCTCAATCAAGAGAACGTTTTCGAAAATGCCTGGGAGACTGATTTGGAAGAAGTGAGAACTATTATTAAAAAATTCAAAAACATGAAAGCTCCTGGCGATGATGGAATTTTCTACATCCTCATCAAGAAACTTCCAGAAAGTAGCTTATCATTTTTAGTTGATATATTTAACAAATGTTTTCAATTAGCATATTTTCCTGACAAATGGAAAAATGCTAAGGTTGTTCCAATTTTAAAACCAGACAAAAATCCTGCAGAAGCTTCTAGCTATCGTCCAATCAGTTTGCTTTCCTCCATCAGTAAACTTTTTGAAAAGGTTATTTTGAACAGAATGATGGCCCACATCAACGAAAATTCAATTTTTGCCAATGAACAGTTCGGATTCCGCCATGGACATTCGACCACTCATCAACTTTTACGTGTAACAAATTTGATCCGTTCCAACAAATCTGAAGGCTATTCTACTGGTCTTGCTCTTCTAGACATAGAAAAAGCATTCGACTGTGTTTGGCATGAAGGTTTGATTGTAAAATTAAAAAACTTTAATTTTCCAACATACATTGTTAGAATAATTCAAAGTTATTTGTCAAATCGTACACTTCAGGTTAATTATCAGAACTCCAGATCTGAAAGACTTCCTGTAAGAGCTGGTGTTCCTCAAGGCAGCATTTTGGGACCAATATTATACAATATTTTCACATCTGACTTACCTGAGTTACCTCAGGGATGTCAAAAATCTTTGTTTGCGGATGACACAGGCCTCTCCGCCAAAGGACGAAGCCTGCGTGTCATCTGTAGTCGATTGCAAAAAAGTTTGGATATTTTTTCTTCATACTTGCAAAAATGGAAGATTTCTCCCAATGCTTCCAAAACTCAACTAATAATATTCCCACATAAACCAAAAGCTCTTTATTTGAAACCTTCAAGTAGACATGTTGTCACGATGAGAGGGGTTCCAATAAATTGGTCAGATGAAGTTAAGTATCTAGGACTCATGCTAGATAAGAATTTAACTTTCAAAAATCACATTGAGGGCATTCAAGCCAAATGTAATAAATATGTAAAATGTCTCTATCCCCTTATTAATAGAAAATCAAAACTTTGTCTTAAGAACAAGCTGTTGATATTCAAACAAATTTTCAGGCCAGCCATGTTGTATGCTGTACCAATATGGACTAGCTGTTGTAATACCAGGAAGAAAGCTCTGCAGAGAATTCAAAATAAAATTTTGAAAATGATTCTGAGGCTTCCTCCCTGGTATAGTACCAATGAGTTACATAGAATATCCAATGTTGAAACATTGGAACAAATGTCAAATACAATCATTAATAATTTCAGGCAAAAATCGTTACAATCTTCTATTGCCACGATTAATGCGTTATATGTTTAGGTAAAGTTAGGTTAAGTATATTAAAAACTTTTTTTTTTTCTCTTATAAGCAGGTGAAATCAACTCACCTGTAAAAAAACTGAACTGCTACGGCAAATGAAATGTAATATGTTGTTAACAAAATGTTAATTAAATCTTAAATTTGTTTTACCAAATTAGGATGATAGTGTTGTCAAATAACACAGAACACCTAGATACAAGAAATGAATGTAATGTTTGGAATGATACTAATAAAGAAATTAAAAAAAAAAAAAAAAAAAAAAAAAAAAAAAAAAAAAAAAAAAAAAAAAAAAAAAATATGTTGACATTAATATCATAAATTATCACCTATATGGATTTGCATTATGCGTTTTACACAGTGTATTCTGTGTACAGAACAGAATCAGTCACGAGTTGACGAATTGGCATGTATCTGATGAGGAATCATTATCTGATCATCGCTACATCTTCTTTGAACATTCAAATGTAACTGCGCAGACTTTGCGTTTTAGGAATCCCCGATCAACAAACTGGGAACTCTATATTGAATTGGTTGCGACCAAATTTCATGGATATTCTCCGTCCATTGAAAATCCGAGTGATCTGGATGATGCCGTTTATACTACAACATCCTACATTATGGAAGCTTTTGAAGAAGCATGTCCTCTGCGGTCTGTAAAGACTACAAGAGGGACCCCATGGTGGAATTCCGATCTGACTAGACTCAGGAAACAATGTAGAAGGAGTTGGAACAGACGCCGTTCAGCTGGATCAGAGTCGTTCAAGTCGGCTCGCAAGGCTTACAAGAAGGCTCTTCGTTCTGCTGAACGATCCGGCTGGAAAAACCTTTGTACAAAAGTTTCCAGTTTGAGTGAAGTCAGTCGGCTGAACAAAATCCTTGCAAAATCTAAGGATTTCCAAGTGAACGAAATTCGCTTACCTAATGGTGACTTTACTTCTTCCGATGAAAAAGTTTTAGAATGTTTATTCAATACACACTTCCCCGGATGTGTGGACATAGCATCTACGGATGAACCAAATGTCTTTTCATGTAGTTACGAGTCTCTGGCCTCGGCTCGCAGTATCGTAACTACTGAATCGATTCAATGGGCACTTAATAGTTTTGCTCCTTTCAAATCTCCAGGAGCGGATGGGATTTATCCTGTTCTGCTCCAAAAGGGGTTTGAGTTTATCAAACATGTTTTGAAAAAGCTACTTGTAAGCAGTTTTGCTACCGGGTATATTCCCAAATCCTGGCTTGATATTACTGTAAAGTTTATCCCAAAAGGAGGACGTGCGTCGTATGAAGAAGCGAAGAGTTTTAGACCAATCAGTCTGACCTCTTTTCTTCTGAAATGTCTGGAACGCATTATCGATCATCACATCCGTGATGTTTATTTGGCAAACATGCCTCTTCATGTGAATCAACATGCTTACCAATCTGGAAAGTCCACTGTGACTGTTTTACACAAAGTTGTATACGATATCGAGAAAGCATTCGCTCAGAAGCAATCCTGCTTGGGTGTTTTCTTGGATATTGAGGGTGCCTTTGATAACGTGTCTTTCGATGCCATATTGGAAGCAGCACGAAACCATGGGCTACCTACAATGATTACCAATTGGATTCATCAAATGCTCAAAAACCGACATCTCTTCTCGACATTGCGTCAAGCAGCGATTCGAAAATTGAGTGTTTGCGGATGCCCCCAAGGGGGAGTCTTGTCATCACTTTTGTGGAATCTCGTAGCAGATACGCTATTGAGGCAACTCAATAATAGCGGTTTTCCAACATATGGATTTGCCGACGACTATCTAGCTCTGATAGTTGGTATGTGCATAAGCACCCTATTCGACCTGATGCAAAGTGCTCTTCAGGTAGTCGAGGGTTGGTGTCGCCAATATGGCCTTTCGGTTAACCCGAATAAAACATCTATTGTTCTGTTTACGGAAAGACGAAACCGCGATGGAATTCGACCTCTACGTCTTTTTGGCACTGAGATTAATGTGATTGATCAAGTAAAGTATGTCGGAGTCATTCTAGATTCCAAACTTTCATGAGGTGTCCCACTCCTATTTTCCTCCCATCTTTCCCTTCCCTTTCCTCTCCCATCGGGTAGATGATGAAATAGGCTCAAATATGGCAATGGCACAAATCTCCCAACTGGTGGGGAACGTGCCTTTGGAGCCGGCCTTCTGATACCTGATACGGTTTAAGTCTTGTAATTTACGACAGGAATTTAGTAAAATATTCCGAATTATATTTAAGCTACAAAAATTTTACCAACAAAGTTCATTCAAACCTTTTTGTATGTGTTTCACGAGAAATCTGATATGGAATGATTCGTAGAGGAATTTGTAAACTAATCCTTAAAAAATATTAAGATATTCCTTGAGTGGTTTTCGAGCCAGAAAAGGAAAGTGGATAAATTTTGAAATGTTATTTATGGAGGAATCCTAAGATTACAATAAGGCAAAATTGGAGTTCTTTCTAGAACTTAAGAGTTAGTTAAGCATTTTTGATAAAATAAAATAAATAATTGTTCGAGAGGAATGCAAAAAAAAATGCAGATAATTCAGCAGAGACCTTGTTTCAGAAATCATGAATAACATTTTCCCATTGTTCAGTTAATTAACCTTCCGGTCGTCGCGCATTTTGCCACCGCCAGAACCACCATGCTGCTGTTGTGAACAAAAAGCGAGGTTTTTTCAGCAGTGTTGTACAAAATACAACAGCGCGACGACTGAAGTGTTAATGGTCAAGTTATAGGCAATTCCCGCCTAAGGAATTTAAAGTAATAAGGTTTTCACGTTTTTCAGTTTTCATGCCAAATTGAAATTGAAATTGAAACTGCGAAAAGAAACCATGAGCTCCGGTGGGGATCGAACCCACGACTCCCTATTCGCTCGATAGGCGCATCAACGTACAAGCTGCGGAGCCGCTTGAGAGACCCCGCCGCTCGAAGGCGAACTGAACTCGATTCGCGACTTCGAAACAAAAAGAGATTTACAAAGCACTCGCACTTATGGAAAACCTCGTAGGGAACTGTCATCGTGTGCGTGAAAAAAAGCAAAAAATATATCTCTCCTTGTTTTTCTCACAGAAAACCGAAGAAAACATCAATAGCTCCGTAGTCCCGAATTACCCCAAAGCACATGGGATCATCATTTTGTTGTCAATTTCAATTTGTAGGGGAACTGGGGGTAATTTGCCCAGATGAGGCGAAACGCGCCACCTTCGATTTGGACGAACATGTGTTTTAGAATGCTTTTTTTTACCCTAGATTGTAGTAAATAGATAGAAATGCTTCTCCTAATATGTTATTATGTGTATTTCTCAAGAAAATCGTAAAAAACGTTTTTCGATGTTTTCGTTGCAATTTTGCGCGATTTTATTCAAGGTCATTTTTAGGTCGTAAAATAATCAAATTTTAAAACTATCGACGAGAGCCAACTTGTGCACTGTCATAGTATGTATTACATGCAAAAAATATGTTAAATTTGTCCTTAAAAGCTTATTGATGGACCTAAACTTTAATCAACTCGTGGGGCAAAACGCCCACCCCTATTTCATAGCACCCAGGCCTCCGAATTCTCACTCACACGATAATGGATTTATCCCTCACAGCAATTTTCAGTGATTAGCTGCCTTGCGATTTTATCCGTCCACAAAAAAAACGAAAATAGATAATTGCACTTTTCCGCAGCTGTGAGAAGTTTGTTTTCTCTTTCTCCGATCCATGGAGAATTTTTCCTGTATCCATCGCCACGAGCAGCAGTTGCTTTTATGCACCAAATTAACCACTCGTTTCGTGAAATTGGAGTGGTAGCATGGTTAGCGTGCACGCATCGCGGTTGTTTTTAGCAATGTTCTAGGTTCGAATCCCGTCTCCGGCACTAGTTTTTGTTTATCCACATAGTGATAATTCTCGGGAGCAGTTGGTGAGCGAAAATCTGATGGAGTGAAAAACAAATTATCCACAGAGTGGAGTGATTTTCGGTTATCCTCCATCGTAGCTCCAGGGAAAATTAGTGTGAGCGATAAAAGATGTTCACGCGAGGAAGCGAAAAAAGCATTCTCCTTACGTGCGAAAAATCGTAGATTTAGCATAATATTGATACGAAAATTCAGAACTCTGATAGCACCAAAACAGCCGTTTGAATTCAAAATCTAACAAACGTATTGCCACATTGAAGTTACGCGCAAATTGGAACCTTACAAAAGTACATTTTTCGCATCAGTATGTATGCTATTTTTGAACAATAACATCTGAACGAACGCCCGGATGTATGCAGCATATAAGCAAGCATAATTGTGTGTGTACGTTTACAGCTCGAGTAACGCCGAACTCAAGAGCAGAGCCGTAGCGTGGTATTATGGCGCCCTTGGCGAACTTCCATTTTAGCGCCCCTAAATCAAAGCTCATCAAAAATTATTTTTGAAACACTGAGCGATTTCTACAAGAATTTTTATGAAAATCATCAAAAGTTTCATAATTAGTTAAAATATTTTCTTAAGTTCAGAACGCATTACACTATTGACTAAAATCCGTCAAAAAAATATGTTTATTTTTTTATTTGTCCAATGAAAAATTTCTGAGAACTTTTTAATGTTATCTGAAAGCTGCTCTGATAAACTCCGAAGAAATTTATAGTTCATCTGGTTAGATGTTTCAGGCAAAATTTTCAAATTATGGTGAAATACATTTTTTTAAAGAAATCCTCCCAAACATCCATCTGTTTTTAGGCAGAGTCTTGAAATTGTTTGCCCTGAAGAACTAGAAAGAATTTAGGAGCTTATGCCCGAAATAGAATTCGAAAAGAAAAAAAATCAAATATATTTCATTTTTTCAAGATATTTGTACAGAAACCGAAGAAAATTGTTTAAGATTTGAATAGAACTTTTTTTTTATAAATTTTGCGTAGATTTAGTCCAGTTTTTCTCTAGAAGTGTTATTGCAAAACAGCAATGTGGAAATCACAAATTTTGTAACTAATCAATAATAAATTACTTGAAATACATCAAAGAGTAGCCCCTCAATTATGTATTCAAATGATAATCGATATAACCATTGTCTTTGAAAGCTGTTTTCACAGTAAGATACCAAATAAAAAGGAAGTATTTACAAAAATTTTAAAAAAATTTTTAGAACCTTTTAATTGAAATCCACGGTGGATGAGAAGGTTAATCGAGGATCTATTAGAAGAAAGTTAACCATATATACTTTCGATGAAAAAAAACATCAAATTAACAAGAAAAATCTCAATCACTGCCAGGTCAAATCTTAATAAAAAAATATCGAAGAGGTGTAAAACGTAACATTCGACCATTCTACTACAATCTTTTATGGAACACCAAACGAGTTTCAGCATGTATAGAACATTCTTTAGGTTATTAAAAATGTATTATAGATTCTAAAATTATGTCTGCTGTGGGAATTTTCGAGCAGTAAAAAATCAAATGAAGATTTAAAAATTGCTCAACATTTTTTCAGAATGACACTTGAAATTATGTGTAAGACCGATCAAGACGAAGCTTTGCTTAGAATCCTGTCCTTGATTTTGAGAGAATCTTGACCAATTTTCTGTTGAAATTCTGCCCAGATTTTCGTGGATCCCGCTCAGGATTATATTAAATCATGCACATTAGGGTGCGGCTTATTTTTCGAAAGTTCTCAAAACCAAAAATTCATGTGCTCTTCTGGATTTGAATCACGTGAAAAGGGAAACCTCAAATATGATCCAAAAATATTAAGATTTAGAGGTAGCGCAAGCGACTTTCATATTTTTCTATATTATGTCCAATAATTCTTCTGAAATTATTACTGATAAGATTTTTTCAATATTCGATATTCCCTAATTTAATATCTTCAAAATAAATACCAAGTGTTTCACGCATTTTGGCGCCCCCTGTAGGCTGGCGCCCTTGGCGGGTGCCAACCTGGTCAACCGCACGCTACGGCACTGCTCAAGAGGGGCGTTTTACCCCGCAATGCAATACATATGCCGTTAGGCAAGCATTTTTTGAAAATTGATTTATAAACCCCGACAGAGCTTTAATTGATAGCTGTTTCTATGGTTTGATAGACAAAATGTTTGTTTATCTGACCATAATCAAATAGGAGCTTAAAATAATGTTTTCACATCTAAAATAGCTGCTTTCCTTAACATGCGCATATTACCCACAGTCCCCCTACATTTGACACAAGTTTCGTCGTGTACATGTAAACTTCAAAACGTCAAAACCTTATAACAGCAACATTTCTCCAATTAAATTCTTTTTAATTGCTCATAAAATTTATGTGGAATATTACGAGGAACCTTTATAGTAACACCAAGAAGAATCATTGATTTTTTTTCAGGAAGTTTGGATAATTTTTGCTATGATTTTTTCAAAAAATCCTGTAGAGAAATTTTAGGAAGAACTGCAAAAGCAAAGTTGGAAAAGCTGTCGAAAGAATTTGTGGAATTAATTTTTGCTTGGTGATCTTGTACACATTTTAGGTGAAACTCCTAGAATTTTTTGTACTATATTTTGGAGGTATCCTCAGTAATTCGTGAAAATTCTAAACAAATCGTAAACAAAATTTACAACTGGAGGATATGATGTTGTCTTCTTCAAAATGCGATGATGTCTTCTTCTAAATGCGAATTTGTTTTATGCAAAAAATGCCATCCCCATTTCTCAAATATCCAACCACACCTATAGACTTTGCGGCATCCACAAGTTACGTAACGCTCTAGGGGGAGGAGAGAAGTAGGCTCAAGAGTAACGGCTTATACAAAAAATTGAAATTTTTCATACAAAAGCGTTACGGAGGGGGGGAGAGAGTCAAAAATTTCAAATTTTAGCGTTACGTAATAAATGGACGCTGCCTAAAGTAGAAACTATGTTTAGAATTTTGAACGAGGTAAAAAATTACAAAGTGTTAGACTTTAAGGTGAAACATCTCGGAATCCAAAGATGGCCGGCACAATGGCTGACTTCTCCCCCTACTCACGTTTTCCAAGGCACAAAACTGGAGAAATAGTTGGCAAACATTCCTGTTCTTCTTATTTTAAGCATTCTGCTAGTGCACAAAGCCAACATAAAAAGTGCACTGTTGTGGGATGCTTTCTTCGCGAGATTTGTGGCATTGAAGTTTTAGTGCAATCTTAGAAGTTGATTCCAAACTGTTTAACCTTAAGCCTATTTTTCTCAAAATATGGAAAAATGTCTTTTGGTCCACTCTGACTTAAGCCGAGCAAATCATGTCGTTTCTCATAATTTTCAAAGAAGATACCCAATCAATGACAACCACACGCAGTTTTCAATCTGCCGCTCTGTTCTGCTACTGAAGCGTTAACCTTCCGCGGATGTTAAGAAAAACAACTTAATAAGATACTGGGGTCATTATGACCCAGAAATGTATACCCCTATAAATCAGCGAAATATCAACCGAATAATGAAATTTATGCCGCATTCGAAAGATATACTCCTCAAGATTCTGATCACTACCTGGAATACCGGTTCCGGATCCAGTGGCCACCGGGAATCGGCTACGAAGGGGACCAAGTTGGCCACGTGGAATTTCAGTACACTCAGTCCAGAAATCTGCAGTCATCACCAATTTGTATAAGATGCAGGTCATATAGGAATGTACTGTCTTCAGCAAACTTGCTTCGGGGACCAAGAACTTCCACATGAGATACAATTTAGTTCAGAACTTGACCACCGCGTGGCGCTAGCGTCGATATGAACTTCCGGTATGGGCTAATTATGCGATAACTCGAGATTGCGAGCACATAGAAGGATGCTGTCTTCGGCAAAGTTGCTCAGGAGGATAAGGACTTTCACATTGGTTACAATTTAGTTAAGAACTTGACTACCGCGTAGCGCTGGCGTCAGTATGAACTTCCGGTAAGGGCTAGTTATGCGATTACTGGAGATTGTGTGGCAAAGTTGCCCAAGAGGATATTTTTTTGTCTCTTATAATGAGATTTTTAACCCATAGCAAGTTTATCTTGAGACCAACGGCTTTGAGATCAAAAGTGACCATCAAGGGTATGTGATTTGATCCCAGGTCTTCAGCGTGAGAGGTTTGTGAACCAACCACAATATTAGGGTCCGTCTCACAAAAGAATAAGGTATTCCACTTGGGCTACAGTTCAGTTTAGAATTCGACCACCCGGTGGATTTGACGTCGATTTGTATTTCCAATAGAGGTTAATTATTAGAGGGCGGTTTCACATTTTTTGAGCCCAAACACGACCCGTACCCGACTTACTTAATTTTTTTTAACCCGGACTCGACCCGTACTCAGACCTGATCCGAACCTGAAAAAAAAATCCACTGTTCAAATCCGAATCTGACTCGAAACCTAAACATTTTTTGTAAGAAAAGACCGAGTTTTAAAAATAGATAAATTCATCGTTTCTGATACATAAGGAAGCTTTCCGATTGTTACTTTTATCATAACTCTTACTTAAGTCCACCTTAATCCGCATTTTTACAAGCCCGATTCCGACGTACTCGAAAAAAAAAATTCTAGCCTTCAAATCCGACCCGAACCATTCGAGTTTGGGTTTGAAAACCCGAGACCCTACTTATAGAAGGATGCTGTCTGCGGTAAAATTGTTCGAGAGAATAAGGAATTAGTCATGATCATACGTTTAAAATTTAACCAGCATTTGGTGCTGGCGTCTATATGTATTTCCAGAAGGAACTCTTTTTTGAAGGTTTTATCTTCGGCAAAGTTGTTCAGTTTTTTTTTAATTCTGCGTAGTAAATTCCTTGTGACGCTCGTCATTATATTGCTCTTATATGATATGAACTACACGATCCGACATGAAATATATGTTACGATATAAACTACAGTTGACTCTCCATAATATATTCAAGGGACCATCGACTTATAGAATTATCAAATACACCCGATTCTGTTTTTGCACGGATTTTTTTTACACGGCCGTGCAAAAAAAGTTTCCATACAAAATTTTTTGCCAAAACCTTATTTTTGCATGAAACGTCGAGAAATGGTGTTACTTTTTTTACACGGTTTTTGAAATTTTGAACTGAAAACTTTTTTTGCACGGTACGCATCCCCCGTGCAAAAACAGAATCGGGTGTAATAGAATATACCGACACAAAATCGAAGGAACAAATTTCTGTATTTCCAATATTTTTATTATCATTTTTGCAAAAAAGCAATATTATTCTGTTGATATTTCTTTACAAACTATTATTTGAAAACATTTTTCGAAGTGCTCGAAAAATCACGTTATTTTTACTGACAATAGTTTTTATCATTTTCATGTCATTACAACTTGTAAGTATTTATTCACCTTCAAACAAAAATTAGATCACGTTTCCCCAAAACATAAAAAAAAATAAAATAGATATCGAGTTATGGAGAGAAATTCACATCTCACGTAACATCAACTTGTGGAGATATCGAGTTACAGAAATATCGACTTATGGAGAGCACAATGTATGGAAATTTGAAGGAACTGGAAAATCCGTCTAGTTATAGAGTATATCGGGTTATAGAATATCGAGTTGTGGAGAGTCGATTGTATATAATATAAAATGAGCTCTATGATATGATATGAACTATATTGTAGTCACTTCTAAAATTCCAACAAGAGTTCAGATACAGATAACGTAATGAAGTTGCAAAAAAAAAAATTACTTCTAGTTTTCTTTAGAAGTTGTTGCAGTATATGTGCACTTTAGTTTTTAATTGGATCCGGAGGAATATTATGACTTTATACCAGTATTTCCTTCTGGATTTCCTCCAAAAAGTTATCTGGATCTCAAGTCGTAGTTCACATCGGAGGTATTCAAAGGATAAAGTCCAGTAACCTTAAATGATTTGTATGATGGATTTAACAGTTATTTACCGAGAGCTTATCCGATGGAATACAAACCCATGCCCTTCTGTCCTCATCCTCTCGAAATATCTCCAGAGACTCCCTCAGATATTTCTCCAGGAAATCCTTCGAAGATTCCTCCAAGTATTTTACCAGAAAATAATCCAAGCTATTCTTTACCTTAAGCTCTACAATAATTTCCTCTGGGGTTCCCTAGGACTTTTGCCAGAGATTCTTTCAGGAAGAACTTTTGTTCGCCATGTATGGAATATCTTCCTCCAGGGAGTTGACATGGAATTTTTACAAAGATTCCTACAAGAAAAAATATGTATAAGGATTTCTTTAGAGATTTTGCAAAGGTTTCCAGCAAAGGTTTTTTATTTATTAGATTTTGCAAAGGTTTTTTATTGGGATTCCTAAAGGAATTTTTCCAAGGATTCCTTCAGGATTCGTTTCAGGAATACTTCGAAATTTCTCCAGGGATTATTTCTTCTGGTATTCCTCTATAAAATTTTCCACAGACTTTTGCAAGGATTCCTCCAGGAAAGTGTCTACAAGGATTCTTGCACAGATATCTTCAAGGCATTCTCCAGGAATTCCTCTTGGAGTAACACTTAAAACAATTTCTTCAAAGATTACTAAAGATGTTTCTCTAGTGATATCTTCAGAATTTCTTCCGAGGATTCCTCCACCGATACATACAAAGATATCCCCAAGCAGTTCTCTCGAGATTCGTTCAGAAATTATTCCGGGATTCCTCCAGGGATGATTCTTCGAGAAAAATTCTACAAGGATTCCACAAGGAATTTCTGCAGGTGTTCTAAAACTCACGAAGTCCTCAAGGAAATTCCATGAAACGCCTCAAGAATTTCTCAAGATAATCTTCCAGGGATTCCCCAAGAATTTCTCCAGGGATTCGTACTGGGTCTCCTATAATACTCCATGGATTCCCCCAAGAGTTCTTCTCGAAATTTCTCTAGAGATTCTCCCATTAATTCCTGTTAGAACATTATCAGAACTTATGCTAAAATTTCTCCATGGTTTTCATTAAAAAAAATCTCTACATATCCTCTTATAAAATCTCTATAATTTTTTTTTTGAAAATCTATTCATAGATTTCTTTAGATTTTTCTCCTTAGATTTTTCGAGAATTTTTCCATTTAAATATTCCTATAAGGATTCTTCCAGGGATTTATCCAACAAAAATCTACAAAGGTTTCTCCAGCAAAAAATCTACAGGGGTTTTTCCAGGGATTTCTCTAGCGATTCCACCAGAAAAATTTCTACATCGATTCTTCCTGGGATACCTCCAAGGATTCATCAGTGATTCCTCCAAAGATGTCTCCAAGAGTCCTTCATGAATGCCTACACTGCCCATAACTGCTTAACAGTCACATTCGACATTTTTGACAAATTGGAGTTAATACCATGGAGAGTCATCAAATGATAAATACTTTCGATCAACTTACTGAAATCTGTGGGATTGTTCTAGAAAATTCGAAAAAAATACCAAGTTGTTTTATCACATTGGTAATTATAACCGCATAACAGTAACATTGAGATTATAAATGAGCCTCGTAATGTAACAGCAATGAAATTTATACCAGAATTATTTTCTGACTATTCACCTAGTATGCGATATGAGTTGTACAAAATATCAGCCTCAAATAAGCACTCTTGAGTTCCTGGTAATTTTTAGGAATTTTAGTTTCCTCCCATACTGCCATGAAATGTACACTTGGTATTCCATTTACTCAATGCCTACTTTTGTCGAATGTTACAAATATGCAGTTATGGGCAGTACATGAGTCTATCCAAAGACTCCTCCAGAGATTTCTCTATGCAAATCTTTATAGGAATTCCTGCAGAGATTTCTCCAGTTTTTTCTTCAGGAATTTCTCCAAGGATCGCTTCAGAAAAATCTCTACATGGTTTGCTGTAGATATCGTTTCAGGAATGAACTGGTAGAGATTTGACTGTATATATAAATGAAATATGAGTTTCGTCTAAGCAGCCTTCATTATAAATAGAACGTTGAAAAAAATAAAGACTGCGTAACTGAAAAGCATATATGATTTTTCGGGGATTTTTGTAAGGAATTCCTCCAGAGCTTTCCTCGAGAATCTCTTCTTGGGCTCTTGCAAGAATTTCTCCAGCGATCCCTATAGGAACTCATTAAATAATTTCTTGTAAAATCCCCAATTGAATGGTAGAATCTCTGGAATAATTCGTTATAGAATTCCTGGCGCGATCCCTGGAGGAAATTTTAGGAATAAATCCTAGAAGAATCTTGAGAGGACTACCAGCGGAATGTCTGGAGAATTCACTGTGGAAATATTTTAAGTAATCCTTAGAGAAACCTCTGACATTCTGCAAAAATCTCTGTAGAGATCTTCTTGGAGGAATCCTTAGGGGAATCTCTTATTTTTATTCGAGGAATGTCAGGAGAAATCGCTTGAAGAATCTTTGGAAGAATCGCTGGAGAAGTGCTTGAAGTAATCTATGCAATAATTCCTGGAAAAGTTCCCTGAGGATGGATTAATTCCCGGAGAAATCTATGAGGAGTGAATTCTTCAGAGTTTTTGCAATTCCATCACAGGTCTTTTTTTATTGAATTCTTCTACGATCTAATTTAAAAACTGTTTTCGGTATTTCTCAAGTTATTATTTTTGGATTTGACGGAATAACAGTCTGATTTTTTTTTTCTAAAGGATAATTTTGAATTTTCTCAAGAGGATTTTTTAAAACACTTCAGAGTACTTTTTGATAATGCGTCCCAATGAAGCTATTTCTGGAATTTCTCCAGCTGTTCTTTCTAGTATTAGTCCATAAGATATTTCCAACATTCGTTCGAGTTAATGTATGAATTCCTCCACGGTCATTTATTCAATTGTTCCAGAAATCTACTGAAGGTCTTATCGAAGTTCTACATGAGTCTTATTTGATTCTTCTAATACTTTGTTATGGAATTCTACGAGAAATTTGAATTTTTGGGATTTTTTCTTTGGTGTTTGCGAAATCGCTTAATTTTTTTTTTTT
This sequence comes from Aedes aegypti, assembly GCF_002204515.2. NCBI lineage: Eukaryota > Metazoa > Arthropoda > Insecta > Diptera > Culicidae > Aedes > Aedes aegypti. Next base: position 150,700,269 of record NC_035108.1, read on the forward strand.
ACAAATATTCTTTCATGATAATCTGACGAAGTTTTTCTGAGTTCTTCCTGGCAATAATGTTTTAATACAAAACCTTTATGCAAATTCTTGTACGCAAGATTTGTTGAAATTTCTGCAGATGCTGATTCTAAAGAAATGTCCAGAAGTTAACGGAGAAGAATGTTTTATGTTGTCGTTACTATCCTGTTAATTATTTTTACTTACGCAAAACTAATTGATTCTGAATCAAATCAACTACTTCAGCACTAAATTTTACGTTAAATCAAATTCACACACTCAATATTTACATGAGTCAATGGGCCCTTCAATATCAACCCATGGAGGTTTCACTGTACTATAAACTTTTATTTATCTCAAAAATAATATTGATAATTATCACTATCCGAACACATTCACATCTTTATACTTCAAGTCATGCTCGCAAATCTACTTACTCTAACTTGCGAAGAATAGTGTAGGTGATAATCACAACTCCAGCAGAGGATTACGCTCAAATTAAAGTTTATGACGTGCACTTTTTTAAGTAGGGGTAAAAAAATGTAGGAAGTTTCTTATGAAATGTGCCCAAGAGTTCCTTTCGGAATTTTATCTCTTATTTCTTCTAGTGATACGCCCCAGAATTTTTTTTCAGGGACATCCTTATAAATTATCTCCTAGGAGAGATACCCCTAGTACTCCTCAAGGCGTAAGTTTTATTTATTTATTTATCCAATGATTTTAAAAATTTCTCCTTAAATTACTGTTTAGGTCATTTTGGAGTTTCTAACGAATTTCTTTCAGCAATTTGTTTATTTGTTTTCATTTAAAATTAGCCACGTGGTGGTCGAGTTCTAAACCAAATTGTTTCTTTTGTGGAAGTCCTCATCCTTCTGAGCAACTTTGCCGACGACAGCATCCTCTGTGTGCTCGTAATCTCATGTTATCGCATAATTAGCCCTACCGAAAGTCCATATCGACGCTAGCGCCACGCGGTGGTCGAGTTCTGAACTAAATTGTATCTTATGTGGAAGTCCTTATCCTCCTGAGCAACTTTGCCGAAGACAGCATCTTTCTATGTGTTCGCATTCTTGTATTATCGCACAATTAGCCCCTACCGGAAGTTCATATCGACGCTAGCGCCACGCAGCGGTCGAGTTCTGAACTAAATTGTATTTCATGTGGAAGTTCTTATCCTCCTGAGCAACTTTGCTGAAGACAGCATCCTTCTATGTGTTCGCAATCTCGAGTTATCGCATAATTAGCCTCTACCGGAAGTTCATATCGACGCTAGCGCCACGCGGTGGTCAAGTTCTGAACTAAATTGTATCTCATGAGGAAGTGCTTATCCTCCTGAGCAACTTTGCCGAAGACAGCATCCTTCTATGTGTTCGCAATCTCGAGTTATCGCATAATTAGCCCCTACCGGAAGTTCGTATCGACGCTAGCGCCACGCGGTGGTCGAGTTCTGAACTAAATTGTATCTTATGTGGAAGTCCTTATCCTCCTGAGCAACTTTGCCGAAGACAACATCCTGCTATGTGCTCGCAATCTCGAGTTATCGCATAATTAGCCTCTGCCGGAAGTTCATATCGACGCTAGCGCCACGCAGCGGTCGAGTTCTGAACTAAATTGTATCTCATGTGGAAGTTCTTGGTCCCCGAAGCAAGTTTGCTGAAGACAGTACATTCCTATATGGCCTGCATCTTATACAATTTGGTGATGACTGCAGATTTCTGGACTGAGTGTACTGAAATTCCACGTGGCCAACATGGTCCCCTTCGTAGCCGATTCCCGGTGGCCACTGGATCCGGAACCGGTATTCCAGGTAGTGATCAGAATCTTGAGGAGTATATCTTTCGAATGCGGCATAAATTTCATTATTCGGTTGATATTTCGCTGATTTATAGGGGTATACATTTCTGGGTCATAATGACCCCAGTATCTTATTAAGTTGTTTTTTTGTGGCGCCATCTTAGAATCACCTTAAGAAAAAATTTTTTTGGTCTTGCGCTTCGTTTCCACAAAATATTAAAAGTCAGGGAATTTCAGAAAGATCCGTTTGATAACAACAGAGATATTGCAAGTTGAAATTCGATTTTGGGTCATTATGACCCCAGTATCTAACTAAGGTTAATCATGTTATTCATAGGTAGATCGCACTCTATTGCGGCATTTTGAACCAAGAAGTTGACGAGAAAAGCGCAGAATGAGGAACGATAGTGGAGGTGGGGAGGTGTCTAATTCTACAAGTGATTGGTGGCGTACCGAAAAGGAACGCAAAAGGTTCTTCTTGATTTATTAGGTTGACTTGCCATCGCAGAGGGAGGTAGCAAATGCGGCAGCAGAGACGGTGAACTTGAAATCAAAATCGACAGCTACGGGCATATCCAATTATTCCAATCATCTGTGGTCAACGTCTAAAACTGTGGAGTTCGCTTATGGGCTGGAGCGGAAGCGAGCTAAATACTCAATTGGCTGCATACGTGAGTGTGAAATAGACTGGTTTGTAAACTGATACAATAGGCAAACATTGAACTGAGAAACTTTTTTTTTAATGAACGCACAAGGAAATATTTTGAAATTTTGAAGTTTCGATCTAAAATTTGAGAAAATAAAGCCAATAATAAAAGTCTTTAACAAACTTCTCCTCTTTCTGAGAAAATCGTGTTAAAGAGAGTACATGTGCAAAAAATTTTGCAATAATTAATATAATAATAGATTATAATCTAGTCAAACCAGTTAAATTTAATTATTTTCTATAGTGGAACACGTTATTGTTAACATATATGTTCCTTAAATTTCTTAAAGAGAATGCAAATGACGACCGTGTCTCGATGCATTTTAGTCCAACAGAATTCTTCAGACTAGTCTACAGAGAGAGAAAAACAATTGGCAAGAGAAACAATTCCTGGGGCCCGCTTTTTGGTTGAAAGTTCACTATCACCCGATTGCCCGTTGCGTTCGATTGTCCAAACTCCACGCAGATGAATGGAAGGGGTTCAACAAGGGAATTCGTGCTTTCTGGTACGAACTTGAGTTTCTGTTCTTGAAACAGTGTGCTGTTGCTGGTGGTTCGCTTGGGTGGAATTCCAAATTAGCATGACTGGAATTGGCGGTGGAGGACTGTATACAATTCGACCTCATAGTTGGGGCCGGTTAATTTGAACCCCCTTTCGCTACACTCAAAATTGGCATGATTGTGTAGGTTCTTTTGATTACTGGATCAATTTTCCATTAGCAAATCGACGGTTTTGAATCGACAAATTGGTTTTATTGTTCCACAGAACGGTGTTCTCATCGACCTTAGTTAACCCCTGATGGCTATAAAGCTAGTAAACGATTGTAGGAGCCGTAACTTGCTCTAGAACAATTTCGAGAATGGTCAAAGACAAATGATACCTTGAACGATCATTTTGAAATATATCATTCTGAATAAAATTTGATTAATCCTTTGAATGTTTTATACAAAGCTTCGCCAAACAACTGTTGAAAGAAGTCTTCGGTTTTCATTAGAAAAACTTACATTTTTGTAAGCAAATATTGAACGCTGTTATTTGTAGAACTTTTAATTATAATCCAAACAAAATAAGCCTCACTTTTAAAAACATTCCGATTCGCACTACTTCAACTAAAAGTGTAATGGCTCTCATTCACATCCGGACCAAAAGTGCGCCATCCAAGAATTTATGAGCCACAAAAACGAATGGGCTTGCAAATTGCTGGCGCCGGATACAATCAATGCAACTATCGTTCCTCTTATGGCAAATGGTCGATGGCATTGGTGGTGATGGTGAAGATTCATGTCTTCTTTTCTAGTTTTGGGCTGGTTTCCGAGTAGCCGAAGAACGAGTTGTGGGCGACCTGCAGCAGCCTATGTACTTTCGCATTCCAGCATCGGTTATCAGGTTTTGGAGTAAATCGGCTTTCAGATGAAGGCAAAAACATGCTCGCTCAAAAGGATGCACGTGCCACAACCACCGACGACGACTACGCATAGTAGCCGGACTCAGTACAAATGTTGGCCAAAATGACAAATTTCATTCGAATTGTTAAAAAATCCCAATAAATTGATACTGGAAAATAATTTGATGGAAATTGCCGCCGTATAGAAGAGACAAAACAAAAATAAGGTACCCCGGGGCAAGTGAGAATATGGGGTAAGTGGGGCGTTTCGTCATAGCTCACTTAGGAAAAGTTTTTCATGGGGTATTCTTCTAGAAAGTTGAAGATACAATGGCAAGGAATGTATTTAGTAATAAACATATTGTTATTTTTATAACCATGTGATTCATGTAACAGTTGTCAGTTCAGCGCCATTTTCAACTTGCATGATAAATTGTGACACGTTTCAAGTCTTGCATTGACTCGCAAAAAATAAATGTGTTATAAATCAAATTTCCATCAGTAAGCTACAATTTTAAGTATTGTTACAAGCTGCTAACGATAAACCAGTATTTTGTTTTCATTTCATATGAAATTTTTGATGGTCTATCTTACCCCAAAATATGTTTGTATCCGGGGTAAGTGGGACCTATCAAAACAAAAACCAGAATCAAAACTTTTCGTTTACGTTTCATACATTTTCCTAGACAGTAGCACTAAAACATTCGAACAAATGATTTTTATCAAAAAAAGATCAAACTCAAATTACGTAATTGCATAAAAGGGAGAAGAAAAGTGTAATAATTCTTTACTTTTTTTATTTAGTTTTTATTTATGAAAAACGACTTCAAAATTGAACAAACACGAAGATGAAATTTAAAATGCATCATGAGAACGATTACTTTTCTATTTTATTTGAAATTAATTTGTTATTTCTACCCAATTAAGTAGTGGATGGAAAACAATTCCACCCCATTAAGTGGTTTTCTGCCATGCATATAAATAATAACATAACATATTTATAATTTTGTCAATTATTGATTGTTTCTGTGCTACATTTCAATAAACAAGTTATAATTTATATATTTTGAACATGTTTAATTCCTCTTTACGCTTTTATTGTGGAATTTTCAGTTAATATTAAATGTGAGGTGACATACTATTAAATAAAGGTTTTCTTCCTAAAACGTTACGTATTTTATAGTTTATCCCTTATGTACATGAAATATGTACTTAAAATAAAAAATCTATGATTTATCAATCCTATTATTGTAATGGTTGACTTACTGATGTGGATTGACGCATGAAACTGGATGTGTCCCACTTGCCCCGTTTAGCGAGAGAACTGCGTCCAATCGCTCATTCTAAAGCTTTCTTCCAAGGTTTTCACAATTTTGAAATTATTCGATTAGTTTCATGCACACACCAGCAAATATGTTGCCAAAATGTGATTGTGTTGTTTAATTTGAAAAATATTGACATTTGAAAATTTAATTGAACAATTTGTTGGAACTATCGTTTTTTTCGTTCCCACTTGCCCCGCGGTACCTTACATAAATCTTTATGAGTTCTCCATTTGCTCCCCATGAAAGCAGAAAAGCTTTCAATTTGCTTTCACTGAAAGCAAAAAATAGATAAATTTAATTTCTTCTGACTTTTGACCAACTTCGGGTCACTGTGCGACGTCGTTTTCCTAGAGGACACTTTTCCTCTGTAACCTGCCGAGTAGAATCCAGCACCAAACCCGGGGGCAAATTTATTCTCTTCCGGTGCATAATATCGCAATGCCATTAGTCTGGACCCGGAGTCTTGCAACAGGTGGTTTATTGATGAGGGCAATGGCAGAGCGCAAAGGAATTTTAAATGAAAAGATACCGTTTGCTGTAGATGCGGTGGCCAGGAAGTTCTTCTGTTCAGAACCAATCACGAATTCGACTTGCATTCGGGCCGGGAAAATGCCACCGCTGGGAAAATGGAGCACAGCTTGAAACGGTACTTCCACTGGAGAGATATACCTTTTCCCCACTACTGGGATGGAGGAAAGTTGTCACAGTTTCATGTTCATATTTTGTACCCACTCAACGATGATGATGGCGACAAACTGTAACCTCACGATCTGGTATCATTTCCCATCGCTGCGATAATCGTGATCTTCCCCGATGGAATGGTGTTTTTTTTTCTTCGTTTCCTATGAAGTTTGTGGGCCACGATGGCTTTTCCGGTAAACGTGCTCCGTTCGATTCTGTGCGATGAATGGAAGCAATTAACAATGCTGTTTGACTGTTTAGCTCAGCGACTTTTTGAAGTCAGCTAAATCGAACTAAGGTGTAATTGAGATGTTTACAATAAATTTACTGAAACTCCTATATGACTAGAAAATTTATTGAAAAACACAAATCGAATAAAAATTTTACCGAATTTTTTTTGGAGATTTGTTTCCATAAATTTGTAGAGAAAAATCAGAAGAAATTTCTTGCAAAATTCCTGCACAATTTCGTATGATGGGTTTGAACAAATAGAAGATAGAATCTCTGGATGAATAGCTGAAAGAATCCAAGAAGAATCTCTGAAGGTAAACATGGAGCAATTGGTACCTGAAGAAATTATTGGAAGCTTCGAAAATGAATTTCTTAAAAAAATCTTCTATTTTCTACCCTCCTAATGTGAATACTACTTTTTGCTTAGTTTCGACTAGTTGTTATACTAAGAAAACAAAATTCAAATATTTTATATGACTTAACAGAATCTTTGAAGTGATTGTAGAATAAATCGCTTGACATATTACAGGTAGAATCACTGTTTGAATGCCTTTTGTGTTGAATAAACAACTTAACAATCTTAATGCAGAATAATTTAAGAATATTTATGGAAAAATACATTAACGTATACATGGCAAACATCTTTGAGGAATAACTATAGAAATTTAGGCTCTTATGGAAATTCCCGGATAAACTCAAGGTGAAATCCCTTAACCCGTTAACGCCCAAGGTATCTCACAATTGGAATTCTACTCCGTTTTTGTTATTCATAGTCGTATTCCCATAAGTTAAACCTTATTTCACCAAAAAATCTCAAGTCTATGGTGGGGATCCAAAAAAAAATCTTGAAAGTGTGTCGTCCATATCTAGTTGTTCTATAAGTTTATATTTGAGATTAATCAAATATATTTTCATGCTCTTCGACCCATTACGATGTAAACAAGTTGAAAAAACTGCAGGTGAGGGGTAATTCATAAATTACGTCACGTACAGAAGAGGAAGGAGGAGGTTACAAGGATGCGTGACTAGTAGTCACTGACTACCCATATAAAAATTGAAATCCATAAAAAAGTGTGATATAGAGGAAAATTGAGGAGGATGAATATGGCAAAACATTGCGTGACGTAAGTTATGGACGTACCCTGATAAAGAAATTGCAGCATAAATAATGAAAATTCCAGAGGCGAAAGATGCATGCCAGAACTAAATCATTTAGTGACTTCAATTCAATTTTCTGCTCTACCACGTAAGTAAGATACAGACATACATACATTTCCATACATGTACATGTACAATTATGCACACTTACACCCTTTATACCAAAAAAAAAACAAAATAAAATCTTAAGTCAAATATTTTGATTATAAAAAAACCTACAGATGTTTCAGAACAGTCTTCAAAAATATTCTATAAAACTTGCCAGCTGATAATGAAAACAAAACTATCAAAATATTTTTTCTGGGTCAAGTTATTAGTATACAATGTGGATCGGATCTGACAACAATCGAAATATATATTTGGCAATATCAGAATTTCGTTAGCGCTAATCAAAAGTTAGTCCAAAGACATTCAAATATTGGACACCAATTATTACATGCTTTACAGACGTGAATATTTGAAGCCAACATTATTCGTCTATAACGTTGAAGTTACTGTATCACTGATGCATATGGTCTTATCCACCGATAGAACCGAATCCACGCGGTGGTCCAAGGTTTTTGACACTAGAGCGGGCCAGAATACCTGGGGAGCATACGGAAGCGTGCCTGCTAAAATGTCACAATTCTTGGACCGAGTGAGTTCAGCAAGGGAGGCTCTTCACTGCTACCTCAATGTGTCGCTGGTTCTAAAAAGTAAACACACGGTGCCCCGACAGACCGTTATTATGTAAAAAAATTGTCCATCAAATCTGAGTACAGGGCTCGATTCCTGAGGTCATTCTGCATCTCTGGGCCAATTTTTAAAAAAATCCCTAGGCGGAATCTCGAGAAATCTTGATTTGAAGATTTGACTTAAAAAATTCGATATAAACCATATTGAAATAAGGCAATAGCACTGAAAAACCCTACAAAAACGCTCAAAAAATTGGCTAAACTGTTCTCAACTAGTATGTAATTGTTACTATTGCTATAATTAGAAATATTTACAACTGACTTAACTTACCGGAGTGGCTTAAGTATGTTTTTTTTTATAGTTTAATTGTTTCAGTTAAATTAATTGTTTTATTTCTACGTTGAACCGATTGAAATAATACAAAATAGTAAATTTACAATTACTAATGTTGTGATTTCGATAGAACAGGGATCTTAGAATGAATATGACATAATAAAAGTCCGGAGATAAACCATGTGATTACTGTTATAGTCGATTAGAGAAAGTATCAAACGTTTGTTTAAAATCTGCAATGATTTGGTTGCTTTGGTACGCTCACGTCATTATCAGAATAAACTTAAGCGGATGTCTTTTACGGAGCCGCTGACCCCCACCTGAATGATGTAACTTTTTATTCCGGCATTCGCACTGAATGACCATCACATTGAAGTTTGCCTATTTTATTCGCTCCTGTTCTTAACCTTTTAGTCGTCGCGCGGTTCGCCACCGTCAGAACCACCACGCTGCTGCAGTGAGCGAAAAGCGAGCTTTTTCACCAGTGTTGTACAAAATACAACAGCGCGACGACTGAAGTGTTAAATAAATATGGTTAGGGAGCCAAGAATCAACGTTTTATACAGGGCAAATTAACAATGATGTTTCATTTGGGCATGCTTGCATCACAGATGTATATGCTAGAACAAAAATTTTCTGAAAACCTGTGTAAATATCCAAATTGAAACTCCTTGCAATCACTAGCGCCGCCACACAGCGAATTGCATCAATAAGTGGTGAATATCAGTATCTTGAATTATTTCATATTCACTACTGACATCGTCATGGGAATTTAGCGATGACAGCGCCATCACGATGTTGCTACTTGTGATGCCATTGAAAATGACCATTAATTGTATTATATCACACGTCACAAGCGTTCTATGGCTCTTCAACAACTTCAACTGCATCCCTATCAAGCACTGCCTCTGCCCCGACACAACTGAACCTCAATAGAGAAACCATGCTCTACTGCATTGCGATCGATTCCAATGAAGTCATCAAGAAGTATATGCGACAAAACGCAATACTGAATAGTAAATTCGAAAACTCATCTCCTTTTCACAGGCACCTCGTCTACAATTCTTACACTTAATTGTTTGAAGTTGTTAAAGACTTTGATAATCTTCGAACACTTGTGACATATAACAATAATGTTTTCCGTGTTGTAAAAATCATGTTTTGACTGAGAATGTAGAACAGGTATGTAAAATTTTGAGGGCAATACTCGGTGGAAAACTAGACGTAAACATCAAGAGTAGTACCAGATGTACAAAGAAGCAAATTTTATAAGGCAAAATAAATACGGCAGACTTAAGTGGGCTGGTCACTTTGTTTGAAAGTCGAAAAATAAGTTGTAAATAAATAATATTCAGCATTGAGTGATTCACGTTTATCGAACAAAACATCAATATCATATTGAAATTTATTTCTTAGATTTGAATCTAGTTAACTAAGCTTACTGGTTTGAGTCATGTAAAAACATACTTAAGCCACTCTGGAAAGTTAAGTCAGTTGATTATATTTCAAATTTTAACAACGGTAACAATTACATACTAGATGCGAACAGTTTGGCCAACTTTTTTGAACGTTTTTGTAGGTTTTTTCCAGTGCCATTGCGTAATTTCAATAAGGTTTATATCGAAATTTTTAGTCAAAAACTTCAAATCAAGATTTCTCAAGATTCCGCTTAGGGATTTTTTTAAAAATTGGCCCAGAGATGCAGAATGACCTCAGGAATCGAGCCCTGTACTCAGATTTGATGGACAATTTTTTTACATAATAACGGTCTGTCGGGGCACCGTGAAACAACCATACAAAATTACGACCAACAATGGTCAAAGCATAACCAATTTTCTCCAAAACATTCATTTTGGAAATATAGAAGAATTTTCTGATTTAATTGGCAACAACGCACTGCAGTATCGCGTAGTAAATAACTGCTCGCAAACAATATCTCTCAAGGACATTTATTACCAGTAATTTTGCGAATAATAATTTTTACTTTTCCACGTTAAGCCATAAAACTGGTTCTGGACTTAAGTTGGCGGCTATTCAATTTTACTCTCATTTGACAGCCGCCCTTCACCCTTGGAGTTCAGTTCATGGATGGATAAGTCAATTTGCCGGTTTTTTCATTCTTCACTTCCTTCAAAAAATCATTTTCCTCATTCGACGGCTAGAAAACATGTGTTTTCATTTTTTAGCCTCCATTTATTGTCATGGTTCATCTAAAAATGTAAACAGCATTGTATCCGAAATAAGCGATTGTTGCTCAAATCAATAGTAAGTATTGTTTTGATCTAGGCAGACCAATTTCTTATTGATTTTTTCCTTGATGTTTCGCACATAAAAGCAATTCCCAGCTAATATGTTTTTTTTTGCGAAAATATCTCTTTTAGTTGATCATTGTTTTCGAAGATACCCAATTTTTCATCACTGGACTTCAATCTAGGCGAATAAAATATTTGCCGACTAGCGCCATCATGAGAATGACTTCCGAACTAAGAAGGTTTAAGACGAATAGCTTTCTTTGGATTTTATCAGTGGACTGATATATAAGCGAATAAAATGTGTGCCCATTACACTATGGCTTATCAGGTGGCCAATAATCAAAAAAGTGATGTGCCCCAAATTTCAATTCTTGTTCATCATTTCATTGTGAACATGTCTGCTAAGAAATCCCCAAAATATTAAGGCATGATTTGCATTGCACACTCAGATATGAGGTGCCAAAGTTGAGCCTATGGAGAAAAACTTGTTTTTATAAACAAAAACTATGGTTCACTCAAATGAAAATAACTTTTTTTTTATAATACTTACGTAGAATGTTTTAACACCATTTGAAAGCTTACAAAAAAGGCATCCTAGTAACAATAAAAAAATAAAAAAAAGCTTCAAAATAGTGGCTTCTATGATGTTTTTCTATAAGGCGTTTAAAAAAATCGAATAAGCTTATAGTTAACACATCGAGTACTTTTTTGTCCCAAGTTGTCCCAGGCTTAAATTCAGTTCCAAGGGTACTTTGAGATGTAAACTAAAGGATCGTGAAAAATTTAGCTGCACAAATTTGCACTTTTGCAATTTAAGGTTTTTTGAATTTTTCCAATATTTTTATCCATTTTCTATTGGAAACAGCTAAAAACTAATTCAGAAAATAACTGAACTTCGCTATATCATTCATATCATCATTTCTATGTAAGTTTAAATATTTATAATGGTTTGCACAACGTTAATCGCATAAATGGGTTATATGAATTATAAGCAACAAAGTTTAATATTTCGCTATAGGCCCTATATAAAAGTTAGTCTCGAAAACTTGTTTTTGAAAATAAAACATCAAATTTGTATCATAAAACTCATAAATACGACATGAGATGGAAAAAATATTTTTGGCCACCAGTCTGTATGGAAACCGGCCATAGTGCATTAGTGCCATTTAGGTGATTTCCGAAGTGATAAGTTTCCAGGCGAATAGGTCTCATTTAGTTCTTCAACTTTTTCAAAAACACTAACTTTGTATCCAATCACTGGATTGAGATAGGGCGTCTGTACCAGTGATAGTGGCAATAGTAACGGGTTGAGGAATAAAAAATCGCCAGGCAATAACGGAAGCTCGTTTTCCATATCTGAATACGTCATACGAAAGCTTTTCGATTCTATTTTACGTAAAAAATAATCTTAGAAGGATAAAATCATTGAATCTTTCAAAAAAGCATTTCCTCCATTACTGGAACATGTTCCAGTAATAGTGGTATTTGATAACATCTGTTCCTATAATAGTGGTTTACATTGATTTCCCATTTAAACCCACTATTATAGGAACGTCCCACTATTATTGGTGCAAAGGAGCAAAAAAGTTAAGGTTTTTATTTGTTTTCTATAATTTTCTTACTAATTTTCAAACAAATTTTATACACATTCATATCAATTTCACAAGGGCCATGTTAGAAAAATACGCATAAAAGTAAAAATTGCCAATAACACGCTTGAAACCGCACTACCACTATTATTAGTACACACACTACCACTGGATCAGCCACCCTATAAGCAAATAATATGTTTGTCTACTAGTGCCACCTTGGGAGAGTTTTCCAAACTACAATGTTTCTGGGCGAATAGATCCCATTTAGTTGAACACTTTTGTCGAAGACACCAAATTCGAATCGCATCGCTGGACTGAGATATAAAAATAAAATAAAATATTTGACCACTAGCGCCACCTTGTGAGTGTTTTGCGAACTAATAAGGTTTTAGGATTCATTTATTTGATCAACATTGTCCAAGACACAAACTATGTATCTAATCACTTGACTGAGACATTAACAAATAAAATCTTTGCCCACTAGCGCCATCTTGTGAGTGTTATAAGGTTAAGAATTCAATTTTGTCGAAGACACCAATTTTGTATCTCATAACAGAACTGAAATGCAATCAAATACAATATTTGCCCACTAACGCCATCTAGTGAGTGTTTTCTTAACTGATAGGTTTTCGGGCGAATAGATCTCATTCAGTTGAAAACATTTGTCGAAAACACCAATGTTGTATCTCATCACTGAACTGAGATATAAACAATCAAAATGTTCGATCACTAGTGCCATCCTTTGAGTGTTTTCCGAACTACAATGGTTTTAGGCGAATAAGTCTCATTTAGTTGATCAATTTTGTCGAGGACACCAATTTTGTATCCAATAACTGGACCGAGATCCAAGCAAATAAAATCTCTGCTCACTAGCGCCATCTAGTGAGTGTTTTCCGAACTTATAAGTTTTCGGGTGACTAGATTTAATTCAGTTAAACACATTTGTAAAAGACACCAACGTTGTATATCATCACTGAACTGAGATATAAACAATCAAAATGTTCGACCATTAGCGCCATCTTGGGAGTGATTTCCGAACTAATAATGTTTTAGGCGAATAGGTCTTATCTAGTTGATCAGCTTTATCGAAGACACCATATTTGTATAATGGATCATTGAAGGTAGTTTTTGCAAGTGTTCACCACATCAAAACAAAGGCGCCACTGTATATGGGATTTAACATTGTGACAGCATTGCTGTTCTGTCAAACACACAAGGCTACGGTGGCGCTATCTATGCTTTCCATAGCGGCCGTTTTGGTTATTTTAATGATCCATTGGACTAAGATAAGCAAATAATGTTTTGGCTCACTAGCGCCATCTTGGAAGGATTTTCCGAATTTATAAGGTTCTATGCGAATAGATATTATGTAGTTGTTCAACTTTGTCGAAGACACCATTTTTGTATCTCATAACTGGACTAAGATATAAGCAAATAAAGTTTTGGCTCACTAGCGCCATCTTGGGAGTGATTTCCGAATTTATAAGGTTCTATGCGAATAGGTATTATTTAGTTGTTCAACTTTGTCGAAGACACTATTTTTGTATCTCATAACTGGACTAAGATACAAGCAAATAAAGTTTTGGCTCACTAGCGCCATCTTGGAAGGGTTTTCCGAATTTATAAGGTTCTATGCGAATAGATTTTATTTAGTTGTTCAACTTTGTCGAAGACACCATTTTTGTATCTCATGACTGGACTAAGATATAAGCAAATAATGTTTTGGCTCACTAGCGCCATCTTGGAAGGATTTTCCGAATTTATAAGGTTCTATGCGAATAGATATTATGTAGTTGTTCAACTTTGTCGAAGACACTATTTTTGTATCTCATAACTGGACTAAGATACAAGCAAATAAAGTTTTGGCTCACTAGCGCCATCTTGGAAGGGTTTTCCGAATTTATAAGGTTCTATGCGAATAGATTTTATTTAGTTGTTCAACTTTGTCGAAGACACCATTTTTGTATCTCATGACTGGACTAAGATACAAGCAAATAAAGTTTTGGCTCACTAGCGCCATCTTGGGAGTTATTTACGAATTTATAAGGTTATATACGAATAGATATTATTTAGTTGTTCAACTTTATCGAAGACACCATTTTTGTATAATTGGACTAAGATAAGCAAATAATTTTTTGGCTCACTAGCGCCATCTTGGAAGGGTTTTCCGAATTTATAAGGTTCTATGCGAATAGATATTATTTAGTTGTTCAACTTTGTCGAAGACACCATTTTTGTATCTCATAACTGGACTAAGATACAAGCAAATAAAGTTTTGGCTCACTAGCGCCATCTTGGGAGTGATTTCCGAATTTATAAGGTTCTATGCGAATAGGTATTATATAGTTGTTCAACTTTGTCGAAGACACCATATTTGTATCTCATAACCGGGCTAAGATATAAGCAAATAAAGTTTTGGCTCATTAGCGCCATCTTGGGAGTGTTTTCCGAATTTATAAGGTTCTATGCGAATAGGTATTATTTAGTTGTTCAACTTTGTCGAAGACACCATTTTTGTATCTCATCGCTGGACTGAGATATAAACGAAGCAAATATTTGTACGCTAGAAAGTTGTTTCATATGTTGCTTATAAATGCGACATTTGTTGGCGTCTGTGCGCCACCTGGTGAGTTAATTCTGAATTAAAATAGTTACCAAGTGGAAGTCAGCAGTCCTGTGATCAACTTTGCAGAAGACAGTTTTCTCCTAAACCTCTTTATTTTCAAGATATTTGCACTACAAGTACTGTCCTATTTATAGGACGCTGGGCGTTCGGGGCTTCTGTCCTATTTTTAGGACGCTGGGCGGATATGGGTTAATATATTGGCGAAGGCTTGAAAAAAAATCTGGGTGGAATCCAGGAAGCAACAACAGTAAGAATTTATTAAATAATTTTTAAACAAACTTTAAAGGCATCCCTTAAGGGGCCAAACCAAGGGATGCAGGTCGTTAGGTCGAAATAACATTTGATCATTTGCCTTGTTTTTTCTTTCTTTAAACCAAACACTGTTCTTTCTAGTTATATTTCACAGCAGATATTGTGGGCTTCTAGGTAATGCAAATTATCCTGATCTACCCCTGTAGGTTACCCATTCGACCTTACGGTTTATTAAAACTATCGGCCATTTTCGGCCTAATGACCGTTCGGCCTAACGGCATTTGGCCTAACGGGATAGAATCCAAACCAAGTTTTAAGAATATGTTCCCAGAATAGCGAATAAAAATTAAATTTTGTAATTCTTTGTTATGAAATGACAACATTTTCGTAATTTCTGCAGATACATGATTACTGCAGTGTAGAAGTGCTCAAAGAACACTTATCTTAGAAGACGATAGAGTTTGTCCCAGTAGGAACGATACTTGATGTTTTTGGTAGGAACATCTGAAGGAGTAATTATTCTTTAAGGGATATGAAGAAGCACTTGCAATGATTGTGGGATGAGTCCTAGGATGAAATACCTGGAAAATTTTCTGGAAGCAATTCGATCAAATTCTTCTAGAAATACATACCGAAATCCTCAAAGGTGTCCCAAAAGGATTTATGTGAGGTATCTCTGCAGCAAAAACTCTAAGAAAATCCACGGATCGAGTACTTAAAAGTTATGTGTAAATATTTTTGAAGGAATCACTGAAAAACTTCCTTGAAGTACAAATAAAAAATATCCTGGAAAAATTCCTGGGGAATTTATACAAGAGACAGTGTAGGGAATCATGGACTCATCAGTTTTCATGAGTTTTTGAAGATAAATTAAACCAGGTATTAGTGATGGAATTCCAGGAGGTATGCTAGGAAGATAAAATGAAGAAACCTCCGGCGAAATATATTAAAAAACTTACGAATGTGTCTGCAAATCAAAACAAAATGTTAAAATCCTTGGACTAATTTTCGAAGGAATTCTTGTTCGTGTTGACATTCTAGATATATTCTAACAACAAGTACTGTAAGAAATTTCGGGAATTTCAGGAATCTTAATAGATGTCTGGAAAAGTGTTACAATGTATCAGTACAGCCATTCATCGAGAAATCCTTCTGGGAATCCCTGGAAAAAATCACAAAGCATATCTGGAAGAATTTCTAATAAGATATTTGGGTAATTGCGGTACAATTTTCGAAAAATTGTCTTGAAAAATTCTTACAGGTAACAATAAGAAAGCTTCGCTTAGAGTTTTCGAGATTTTATCTAGGTAGTATATGATTTTTGTAGAAATTAATGTTATATCTTGAAGAGTTCTTGCAACGATCTCTGAAGATATTTCCATAGCAATCCCTAATATAAACCATGAAAGGGTTTTTGAGCTATTCGTAGAGGAATTAACGGAGAAGACATAGACTGAATACTTGAAAATACTCTTAGGGTAGAAGCACAGATTCAATGTGCACAAATTGAGAGCTCATATTTTAAAAGTCAATAACGGCACCGGTCACGTCCTTACGGTCATCGGGGAAGGGAAGCAATGTTAGTTAGACAACCGTTGTTACTAGAGACCGAGTATACCTCTGCATCTCCACAGTTGTCATGGAAAGGATATTGGGTTAGTGGGATAAGGTAAAGATCTGGGAGTCACCAACTTTTGGTGATGCGATCCATAATATAATCACGCCTAATCGGATTCGCGTTATAATTCGATAATCGCTTTGTACGCCGAATAAGTTTTCGTCACTCGCCCATGCAAGAGCAAGCGACGCGATCAATAGATCAAACACTATTAACGATACGCGGCGCTTGTTCATTTAACTACTCGACCGACGGACGACATGTTGATCCTGCCCTTATCGCCCGCCCCCGCAGGAGCAAGCGTCAAGCTCGAAGGATCAAACACAACTCCCCTGAAAAACTTCCAACTTCTTCCAATTTACTAGAAATCCCAAAGGAATTATTTTCAAAGTTTAATAAACGATTTTTTGCAAAACAAACTGGAAGAAACGTGATTGAGTTCTTGGAGAACCTCTAAGTAAAATTTCTTGAAAACTCAGTCAACGTATTTTTTGAATTAAAACATGAGAGGAGTCCAAGAAGCAAGAAATAATTAATAAGCTTTCTGCAGAAATTTATTGGTACACTTCGGAATAAATCTCATTTCGAATTCTCTGAAATATCTCTACAACGAATGCCGATAAATGTCTCTTTGAGCTGAAATTTTTTTCTCAGGCTTAAGGGTTTCAAAATACGATTTCGAATATAGTCAATTAACAAATTAACCTCTCAGTTAATAACAGTTGAAGTTTTCATTGAACACTAAGCATAGAAGCAAACAGAGTTTGTCCCAGTATCGAAAGAGGGTTGCCGGAATCGAGGGTGATTGGATAAATTCAAAACTTATTTATTGTGACAAACTATTTGTGCTGTTAGTCAATTGTTTTAGAAAGGAATCACTGTGGGTGCGTTTGAAAGAAATTTATGAAGTAATACAAAGAAGTTATTGCAGAGATTGGGAAAATAGTTTTGAAAACGTTTTGCACAATTAAGAAACAAAAAATTTTGAAAATAAGATTTCGCAATTGGACCCTGACTCTAAGCCCTTTTGGAAATTATCTAAAATTTTAAAAAACCTCAGAAGCCAATACCGTTTTTTTTTTAAAGGCACTCCGTGCTTGTGGCCACTACTGTACCGGAATCAGGTGATCTGTAGCTTCTTTACCGATACAGATCTACTTTTAACTTATTTATATTTACATCAACTTTCACTCTCTCCTACTCTTTTACTCTCACACCGAGCAGGTAGGAGAGGGCTCTGTTGTTAGTGAGGCTAGCTGCCTGCGAAAAGGGTCAGTTTGTCTCAGTCACCATCTGATACTGACGGAGGATGGATGTGCTCTCCAAAGCACGGTCCTCCGTGAGGCGTCTTCTGGTGGCTGGACGGGTTTTTTGTGGAGGGACTGGGAATCGAACCCATGACCTTCCGCTTATGAAGCGAAAGCGTAACCTCAAGGCTACAGACCCCCCTAAATACCGGCATTGAAAGAGGAAAACAAATTATTGCTAACCAATTGCTCAAAATCTTGCTATGCAGTTTGAAAGTGCGCATAATTTCAATTTAGGGCTTACTAGTCCAATTGAAAATCAAGTTACTTAGGACTTCTAAAATATTCTCAATCGAGAGAACGTTTTCGAAAATGCCTGGGAGACTGATTTGGAAGAAGTGAGAACTATTATTAAAGAAAAAATCAAAAATATGAAAGCTCCTGGCGATGATGGAATTTTCTACATCCTCATCAAGAAATTTCTAGAAAGTAGCTTATCATTTTTAGTTGATATATTTAACAAATGTTTTCAATTAGCATATTTTCCTGACAAATGGAAAAATGCTAAGGTTGTTCCAATTTTAAAACCAGACCAAAAACCTGCAGAAGCTTCTACCAATCGTCCAATCAGTTTGCTTTCCTCCATCAGTAAACTTTTTGAAACGTTCATTTTGAACAGAATGATGGTCCACATCAATGAAAATTCATTTTTGCCAATGTACAGTTCGGATTCCGCCATTGACATTCGACCAGTCATCAACTTTTACGTGTAACAAATTTGATCCGTTCCAACCAATCTGAAGGCCATTCTACTGATCTTGCTTGGTCTTACACTATAACAAATTCTGCTATTTGAGTAGATACGTCTGTTTCAATTAAGACCATAATACTGCTGAATCCTTCTCAAATCCATTCAAACACATTGTATGAATTCAATTTTGCTTATCTGCAGAATTCAAACTCTCATAAATCACTCAAACCTAGTCGCAACACGCCCCGAGAAAAAAAAATATGCTAAAAATTGCTCAAATTTCACATTCCGTTTCTGTTGAAGCGTGAAACCGGGGCAGTATAACCAGGACGTGTGGAGAAGAGCATCGTGATTTACAGTCAATACCGGTGCCCCTCGCCCCAACATAGAGAGGATACAACAGAGGCTGTGAAGTAGGAGAGCTGCGTTGACGACGGCGATCACGGCGGCGGCATCTATGTAAACACATGTAGCGTAGCGTAGAGGATCATGGAAGGTAGGTTAGGAACCCCAACCACGCCGCCGAGTGCACTTCCGTTTGGTGATTGCCCTGCCGGCTGTCGTCGCACGTCGCCCAGTTTTTACTTCACAGCCAACAACGTTGCAATTTGATAGCTATTTGTGTTGAACAAAATAGGGAGATCAAATGTTGGTCCGTCTATGTGACGGAGAAGGCAGAGCTTTCAGCTGTGCGACTGACTGTGTTGTTCAGGGGGACGTAATGCGACGGTTCCAGTAAGCTGTGACCATCATTAATCACTCTCTTTTCCTTGAGGCAGGGGAAAGGAGTGTCACAGGAGCCCAGAGTGGAAACTCTTTTGTACGTGTGGGTGTTGCAAAATAAATTAGAAATGTTTTGCATTCATGCTGGGCGAGGCGACAGCTAATAAGACTGATGTGTTGTTCTTCAACTTGGTGTTCTTAGGAACGTTTTTGAAGCAGTTAACTGAAACATTTTTTTTTGTCTACATGAGAACTTCCAAGTCGAACTCAATATGAATACTAACTGTTCAACTTGAACAACTGTTGTTCATTATAACGATGAAGACGTATTTGTTAAGTTGCTCTTAACTGCATTCCTCATTTAACTTTTTGAGATGACTGCAAAATTTTCAATTTAAACTCTTACCTATGATGGAGTGAACCCGAACGCTGAGTTGTGTTCGCACGACTAGGGAATTTTTGCGACTGGAAAGAAAGAAGAAAGGAAGTTCGATGATTAATCGCCAATGATTCAGAGCTGATTGATTTAATATAGAATTATGTTAAACAATATAATTAATTAGGTACGTCATGACTCTGGAGTTTACCAATATTGTAGGTCTGTAGCTTGTACCATTTTTTCGTTTTTTTCTATATGTGATGAAAATGCTGGAAAATGATAGGAATTTTAAAACATTGATCTTAAATGAAATTTCTCAAATCTTAATATTGATTGTGTTTGATGGTTTTAAGGGAAACATCGAGTTCGCAAAGTAGATATCAGGAACAAATAAAAGGAAATCAGTAAGAAAATATTAAGTAGCTGAACTTATTTTAGCTGACCCAATAGAACCCAATAGAAACATATGTAAAAACGATCAAAACACAATTAAATATCACATGGAGATTTTTCGATTGCGCATTTACCAATAGTATATACAGGAATTGAAGGCATAAGTTGTAAACTTTATTTAGATTTCAACGTTTCAGAGTTGCTTAATATCAATCATATCAGCTGATGGCTGATGATCTAAAACTATCAATATCACTTGCGAGCTATCAATATCACTTTGATTTGACAACCAACAGCAGTGATGCGACATCGCACTCTAGATCAAAATCACTGCAGAATGAGTGATCACGTGGTCATTATCCATGCTAATAATGTTTTTCAGTGACCAACACATAGTTTCAATCTATCTGCAACACTGTCGAAAATATCGTACTGATAAATTGCCATTTTATCTGCTTAATTTAAAGCTAAACTTAACCCATCAGTGATATCCATAGTCTATCGCCATCAATGCACTGGTGATGGAGTAGACAGCATGATGTTGATGTGATATGGAATGATCCGATTTGTATCGCAGTCGGCCAGTACAAATCAGCAAATTTTAAGCATTGATAGTGACATCGAGCAACTCTGCAACGTTTGAGATATTTTCAAAATCATTGTAGAATGAGTATGCCAATGATTTTGATTTTTTTTATTTCCTCATGGAAAATAAGCAGCACATGCAGGGGATATTTTATAGCGCTGTCATGTAGAAAGTCTAAATACAGAATATTCTGAGCAATGACACTAGGATTTGGTCCAGGAATTTCTGAAAGAATTGCTTTGGTCATAAAAACAACTGTAATATAGTAACCATGGTAATAGTCTATTTCATTCGTCCATTGCACGTACATCAAATAATTTAGGAATTTTCAAAGAAATTGCCGTAGAGATTTCGGCATTTTCGTCCCGAATTTTTCAAGAACTCGTACAGGAATAATTCTAGGAACTTATCAAAGTTTCAACCACGAATTCCACTGAAAACCACTGAAGGAATTTTTTGACGTCTTCTTGGTCAAAGAATTCCGTGATTTTCCCAAGCATTCCTGTACCAATAACTTCAGGGATTCTTCCAAACATTATTTTACTTATTTCAAATAAATTTATTTCAAATGAGATTTATCTGAGATTTTTTTCTGGTGTTTTCCTTTAAAGTTTGCTAAAATTCCTCAGATAGTTAGAAATCCTTCTTGATTCACCCTTCATTTTTTAGAGGAGTCCATTTTGGCTTTGTCCATTACTACAAAGATTTTTTAATATTATAAATTATAAATAATAATTTGTCCAGAAACTCCCAAATTACTTTAAAAGTTTTTTTTTAAATAATTCTTCTAAATATTTTTGCAAGATTTATTCTAAGACATATTGTACAAGGAGTTTCTTAAAGATGAATCCAACCATTTAGAGAATTTCGACAGAGTTCCAAGAAAATATTTTCGTTTCAGAATTATCTCTGTTCTTGTTTAGGGTATATTTCAAAATTATTTTTAATGATACCTCTATTAGTATCGCTGGGAATTCCGCATTAAGTAACATCAATAATAAAATCAAACATTTTTATCTTAAGACGAATTCCATCCAGAATGATTCGAAAAAAATAAAAATCGTGTTGGACAACCTTCGATTTTGATAACATTTTGTACATGTTTTTGATATGGTAGAATATGTGTTTTCCGTAGAAAAATTGACCATTTAAAGTCAAAAACCATTTTTGAAAATGGCCTATAATTTTTAAAAGTAACTTATTTGAAAAAATTTAATACCGAAACTGTTGGTTTTAGGGAAAAGTGTTCTATAAAGTAGTGAACCGTTTGGACTGTGAGAAAAAAAATACACTCTGCAAAAATATTTTATTTATTTTAATTGAAAATTCAAATATAAAACTTAAATTTTAAAATACAAAATAAACCATTTGAATATTTCTAAACTTTTAACCATAGAATCCTGATAGCTAACAGATGTTTGGAACGTAGTTTCATAATGAAAAAAAAATAATAAAAAAGTTTTTCTAAGAACAACTTTTGGCCGATTCGTTATGTATTAGCTATTCAAAATTATGATTTTTTGTCAAAATAA
This sequence comes from Aedes aegypti, assembly GCF_002204515.2. Lineage (NCBI taxonomy): Eukaryota > Metazoa > Arthropoda > Insecta > Diptera > Culicidae > Aedes > Aedes aegypti. Next base: position 150,722,505 of record NC_035108.1, read on the forward strand.
ATACGTTCTAATGATACAATAAGAATCTTAAAATAAGTCTAAGCCATTATGATTATCTTGATCACTCCTCTAGAAGTAGTCATTTCCGAATTATCTAAAGTTTAACGCAAAAATAAATAAACATTAAATTAAAAAAAAGGTAATTTTTGTTAGTTATTTGCGATTCTCCATCAAGGAAAATAAGTAAGTCGAAAAATATGTGGTATTCACTCTAGAAAACGTGTAGTTATTGATGGAGAAACGCGAATAATCAATAAAAATAGCTTATTTTAATATTTGGATATTTTGCATTGAACTTGATATAATTCGAAAATGCCTACTTCTAGAGAAGTTATCCAGATAACCATAATGGATAGGAATCATTTCGAAAGTATTTATTTTGACAAAATAAAAACAAAATATTGAATATTGACCAAAAGTTGTTCTTAAAAAAACTTTTTTAAATGAAACATTTCTCCTTCATGAAACACTGTCACAAACATCTGTTAACATCAAGATTCTGTAGTAAAAATTGTGTTTTTGTGTAATTTAAAATTTAAGTTTAATTTTTCATGAAAAAACATAAACTATTTTCAGTGTATAATTTTCGTGAAGCCCAAACGGTTTACAACATTTTTTTTTTCTTCAAAATCAACAGTTTCGGAGTTTTTTTTTTTTTAGACACCGACACGTTAATGCTTCCAGTGGACGATTTGTCCTTTGAAGGAAGCACCACACTAGACAACGGACTAGCATGCAACGCCCAGTGGCACAGTCGGAAGACATTCCTCACGAAAAGTTTTCCGGTCTGCAGCGGGAATCGAACCCACACTCCTTAACACGATGCGGCTAAATGCCTGGAGACACTAACCGCACGGCTACGAAGCCCACAATTTTTCTTATATTTTTTTTTATAATTTTTCAAATAAGTTGTATGCAAAAATTTAAAACAACAAAACACTTTTTGTACCATATTAAAAATATGTGCAAAATTTACTGCAAATCGAAGATGGTCGAATTCTGTGATTGACCGATTTGACATGGAATTCGTCTTTATTGCCTCCTGGATCTGCATTAAAAACCACCAAGAAGATTTTTTCAGTGATTTGCGCAATAAAATAATTTCAGGTATTTGTCTGTACACCAAAATTCCTTCAAATTGTTCCAAGATTTTTTACGAGTCTTCAAATATTTCAACTTGTAGTAACCAAACTACTAAATACCATATAAATAAAAGAAGAATGCTCAAAAATACCATTTGAACAGGAACATAGAAATTTCTGAAGCAATTGCTTCATATTGTGAAAGTGTTGTTCCCTATTTGAACATATGAAAATTCTGGGAAACTTTCTCATTTTGAATACTTTTGAATGTTTTAACATAAAGATTTTTTGATATCAAATTACTGAAATACACAAAATGATTAAAATTTGATAACAATTCAATGCTCACGTATGGCAAAATAGGGAATCAGTTATGTTCATAACTGGTACACCACCTCTATATATTTATAATTCCATAAGATGGGGCATCAAAAGCTACTTCCAGGTGGAAACCCTGGCTACGTTTTCATAAGAGATTTTTTACCGACAGAATATTTTTTTCCTTTTAATTACGAATTCTTCCAAATGTTAAAGGTTTTCGAAAATAAATAGAGGAACGTGTGAGTTCGGTAATGATAAAAATCATATTAATAATACGTGAAATAATGTGAAGCATTGATGCCGGTGCCGCCATATATGGTTGAACATTTGAAGTTTTACCATGCAACCATCAGATGGCGATACTGTCTCCCAAGCAGTCTGTCAGCCGAGAGAGTCTTGACGTCTTCGTTTAACGCTACACGAATTTTACATAATTCACAAGGTAATAGACATTTTCCAGTTTTTTTCACATAACAAATTAATGTTAACCAAAATTTTAAATTGCAGAACAAAAAATTCGTTTTCAAAGATTTTATTATTTTTTGTGACATTTTTAAGGAACTCATTTGTATTTCTTAAACATCACTACTGTTTCATTCTGCTTATGGAACTGTAATGCTTTATATTTATTTCCGATACAGTAGTTAAATACGATGCAATCAAATTTCTGGCATTTATTTGGTTTCATTCGTTATTTTGTAATTTTTGTTGTAATTTTTTATGTTTGGAAACCATTAACCTCTTTTTCCATGAGGTCTTTCCTGGTAACAATGTTGGGAAATAACAAAAACTCGAGCAACGAATTATACAAAAAAATCTTTCTAGAATCCCGTCTAAAGATGGGGTTTGATTTTAAAGCATTAATTGTTTTCCAGAGCAGAAAAAATCCTACAATAAATATACAAACAATACAAATAAAAGTTTATAGATGATGTAGGGAACATCTATAAATAGGTTAGTTATAGGTTTGACTGTTCTTGGCTTGTAATGTGTGTTTAAAATATGCGATTTTTAATTAGAGTCATAAAATTTTGTAGAGTGTGTAAAAAAGGCTCAGTATGAAAAACTCACTGCACTAGTAAGTGCTGAGTAAGTTTTAAAACGAATTTGCTTGAAAACGGATGTGTGTTCTTGTATTACTCAGAGCATAATTTGCGTCACAATCCAAATTCAATTATGATCTAATCCAAGTCCAAGTGAAATCTAAATCTACTCCAGATCCACTTTAAAGCAAGATTTAAATGTAAATCCTATTCCTTCGATTCTAAATCCAGTCCCAAGTATAACTCCATTCAATTGAAACAAAATACTATAAGAATCCATTTCACTTCTAATCAGATTTGATCTACTCACATCCAATCCAATTATTTTTCAATAATAGCATAACGCTTTCCATCCAAATTGCTTCTAAATTATTATCAGTTCCAATCAAAAGCCATACAAAAATATATTCCGAGCTTGATTCTGAACCAATGCGTCATCATATTTCTCTTTCACGTTTTTTGCACATTTTTTGTGGCATTTTTGAATAACTCTCATTGGAGATTTATCGCTCCGAATATTTCATGAGCAGAGAGTTTCACATAATTAATGAGTTTGTTAAGCGTTCATTGAATTGCATCAGAAAACTAAATTCTTCGATCTTATTAAGATCATTTGTTCTACGAAATTCATCATCAAAGACCTGTCACTCCGAACAACTCATCATCAGAGACCTGTCGCTCTTTAAAATTTATCAATGAAGACCCGTCGCTCCAAAAAAAACATGTTTGGAGATCCGTCGCTCCAAAAAAATTTGTTTTTACTTAAAAATCTTCCGCTGGATAAATACTACCGACTGCTTCATTGTCATGAAATCGGCTCTGAGCAATACAAGAACACACACCAGATCTGAAGTGAATTCGTTCCGAAACTGACTCCGTAGAAGCTAGACCTAGTACAGTGAGCTTTTCGCTCTGAGCTTTTTTACACACTTAACAAAATATTAATTCTAATTTTTTTTACACACGCGAAGAATAAACACTCAAATTCCCTACAGAAGAGTAGATAAAATAAACCATGGCCCAAAAAAAGCAAAAACTTATATTTAGACAGAAAATAAAAAATGAGGTGTTAGAAAGTTGAAAACGCAGTGTTTTTCTAAGACACTTGCTGAAGTAAAACGCAAATTTAACCCAAAAAAAAAAAGAATTTTCCATTGAATAACCACCATAAGCGACGCATTATGAATTACTTTGTTCTAGAAAATTCAATGGTCTGAACAGAGAAGTAGCTCTCTTGACATTTTGGGGCCGTCCATAAATGACGTAGCATTTTTTCACTGATTTTTTACACCCCCTCCCTCCTCGTAGCATTTCGTCACAAATGCTGATACCCCCCCTTAGAAAATACGTAGCATTTCAAGCAAGCCCCCCTACAATTTTTTTATTAGTTTTCTTTAGCAATTGGGTTAAAACAAAATATTGGAATTCAAAAGTTCAATACAGATTTTGCTATTAATTACTGACTGAAACGTAAGGATAATTTGAAAAACAGTTTTAAATGAACTTTCCTATTTAAGTTGTTGGCTAAATTGTATTACTTTTGCTGTTGCTACCATGAACAATTAGTTTACAGATGAAAATATAGAAAAAAAGGAAAAATCATTGATTGCATTGATGAAGTAACGAGTTGGGATACTATAGATTTTCTAATATGTTGAAAAGAAATTTAGTTATATTAGAGGATTGTTTTTTTAATTATTCGTTGTTAGGAAACAGATTTCATGGAAAATGATCAAGATAAGATATATTTGATTTGAAATTGATATTCGTCATTATTATCCAAGTTCAAATCCATTTATCAATCAGGTGCCAGATGGAGAAAAGATTACACTTGAAATATTGGGAATGTTCAGAAAATCTAAGCGATTATTGTACAAGTTATTCAACTTTATTGATATTTCAGCTTAACTTCATTATACAGTCATCTCTCCCTTACTCGATATTGAAGGGACCATCGAGTTAGGGAGGTATCGAGTTACAGAACACAAAATCAATGCAACTGCGATCCAAGGGACCATCGAGGTAGCCATGAAAACCAACTTTTACTATGGTTCTCTAACTCGATATCGAGATACGAAATATCGAGTAAGGGAGAGATGACTGTAGTTCCCCATACTGAAATAATCTTACACAACCTATAACGATACAGTTAAATACTAAAAATAATCTTTCTTCAAATTACCGAGTTATTAAGAAAATTGAATGATAGAACAATTTCGATAACACTCGAATCTGTTGTCCAGGGTTTTCCATCAAGTTTTATTCAGGCTATTCCATCAAGAGCATTGATATATCAAAACAAATCGATGAGTTGATTGGGTGGAGATCTTCTGCAACCTTGAGAGCATAATTCACGGAATGAATATCTTGTTTGAATGTAATATTTGCCAAGACGAACATATGTTTTTTTTTTTGAAGAAATAAGCTCTAACAGAAAATATGAATAAAACTAAAACAATGTTGGGGACGGACCTGGTGTAGTGGTTAGAACACTCGCCTCTCACGCCGAGGACCTGGGATCGAATCCCATCCCCGAGATAGTCACTAAAATTATAGTGACGACTTCCTTCGGAAGGGAAGTAAAGCCGTTGGTCCCGAGATGAACTAGCCCAGGGCTAAAAATCTCGTTAATAAAGTCAAACCAACCAACTAAAACAATGTTTTCCAAGCCTTGATTTTTAATTAATTTATTTATCTTTTAATTTATTTATTTATAAATTAATTTATTATTACGTAAATATATTGCACTACAGAAAATCTAAAATTTTGTTATAATTTTTTCAATCTTGTCATATGAATGTTTTGACGCTGAATCATCATTTTATAACCCAACTTTATAAGTCAAACAATAAAAAAAAAATTGTATGTCATTATTTTTTCAGCGCCTCTTATTTTAGCGGCGTGATCCAAAATGCTACGTCCACTAGCTAGGACCCCTCCCTCCCCCTCGTCACACATCGTCACAAATTCGTGAAGCCCCCCCTCCCCCCTAAAAAGCTACGTCATTTATGGACGACCCCTTTTATGTGATTAACATTTTTGAATGATTTACAATAAGGTATTCAAAACAATCTGGTGATATTCTCGCTGGTCCCAGAAATATGGCTTAGGAAGATAAAACATTCTTATTAATAAATATGCATAGAATTTCCAACATATGTCTCTCAGGAAACTATCAAGCGTTTTGCCAAGAATTTCGTAATTAATCCTCTATAAATCTTCTCCCTAACATATTAACCCCCCTACAAGGCATAAGCGAAATATATTGCCTTACATTCACGAAGGGTTCCCTAAGAAACCTGCTGAGGATGACTGTGCGTGCGTTTTCTTGAAAGTCACTGGCAATCTAGTCAAGGACCTTACAAAACATCAAGGCAAAATCAAACACGGAATTCACTAGAAGGATCAACAAAATTCGACTGAAATTTTCGAAAAGTTTACTAATGCTCAACAAGCAACTTATTATGAATATAATGTCTAATGCAGAACTTTACTAGGTTTGAACCTAACGTCACGGTTCCAAACGAGACTGTCACACTGGCTGCCTTACTTTCAATTCGAATTTCCAAGATAATTCCGAGATTATCTGGTCATCCACAAAAAATATGTACTGTAGAAACTGGATGAAGTGCATCTGGGTACAAATTGAAGGTGAACTACATTGTGAAAAAAAAATATATCACCAGAAATCTATCAAGAATCTTAAATAAAATTTTGTATAAGATGTTGGGAAAAATTTGCCATTGGTTTCACGAGCATATCGTATAGCATTTTACAGGTTTCTGTTAAGAGTAAAGTTTGTATGGGAAATTCCAAAACATATTTGCGTTCATGGAAAACATCAGATTTTTATAAGAACTCAGCACAAGATTATAAACTTCAGGCTGATGGTTAAACAAATATGAGGATGAAGAGGATATGGGTTGAATATATACTCTTAGACTTTGTACTCAAGTTTTGCCGCCTCCGATCATACCTTACCTGCAGACAACCAAATAGGGAACAAAATTAGAGAAATGTGGCATAATTCCGTATCATGAAGTTGTTTGATCAAGTGTTGACGGAATTTAAGGACTTTTTCATGATAAGTGATACCCACCTAATTGACCCCAACTCAGCCAAATTAAGCTATTTTGGGCTATTATAATGCGGAAGCTGTGAGCGAATCAAAGTGTCGTCATAACATCGACGAATTGTAAACTTAATGGGATGAACTTGTCAAAAATATGGATGAAAATAGTGTGCGTAAATTTATTAACTGTATTCCGTGAGAAGTCCGTCGATTTATTATAAAAGGGGATGAATATTATTTTTCCATTGAAGCTAACAAGCAATGCAACATTTGAGTTAAAACAGAATTCATTTTTGTTGAATTATTTCCAAATTAATCGAATTTGTGTATGTTCCAATTCTAAACGGGCCACACCTTAAGATACTGTGTGTCCTGGAGAGTCGAGAAAGGTTTGACTTGGTCTTGCTGAATAGCTGCGCGATCACCACTACGACTATCTGGGCCGGCTAATATGGTAGTACTGAACTGTATATTTATGTTACTCTCGTACAAAAAACGTTGAAACACAGAAAGCAAACTACTGCTTAGGCGGCATTCACAAATTACGTAGCACTCTAGGGGGAGGGGGGGAGTAGGTTTAAGCGTTACGGCTCATACAAAAAAAATATTTTTTTTTTCTTACAAAAAGCGTTACAAAGGGTTGGGGGTGGTCAAAAAATTCGAATTTTAGCGTTACGTAATAAATGGACGCTGCCTTATAAACATTGATTTAGCAATGATTCCCTCCAAATATTAGACAAAAAAAGCATTTCTCTGTCCTCCAACAAGCACTAGGACTAGCACATCATATTTCCACCCATGATTCGACGAATGCGTGAAAGCGTAATGAAAGTTGACTGCTGGTGAGACACTTTTTAACATTTTATAATTGAGTTTTTACTCGTCCATAATTGAAAGAATAAATTTTCTTCCGGCAATTTGCCTCCCCTTCACTAGTGTGTGGACTCCGACGGCTTCTGTCTGCTCGTTAAAGGTATAGACACGGAGCAGCAGAGAATGATGTTATAAATTTGACTTGACCGGTTCGGTGTGTCTGTGCGTCTTTGCTGCTGTGAGCCGTGCTGCCTGAATAAGCTGTAAGCGGTTCAACTGCTACGAAGTCTTGGTCACACTGGCAGATGGCAACACTGCTTGCCACCCGAAACCGGAATGCAATCAAAAGCCACTCAAAGCACGTAAAACGATGGTAGTTAGCATTTTTCAACTGCTCTAGCTTTTTCTAGCCTTTGCACAATGGCCGGGTTCCGTAGAAAACGAGGACAAAACTAACAAAAATGATTTTGAGATTTTTATACTCTTGCATTATTTTAAAACATAGATTATTCATTACGTTCTTATGCTCCTTGATTGAAGTTTCATTTTTTTAGAGAAAGCATAGAAACTTGCTTTGGCCAAATTTCAGTTTTTCCCGACCACAGTGCTCCGAAGAGGACGACCCGCATCGCGCACTCTGGGAAGTTTGCTTCGGCTTGCTGACTTGCTGCGGATTGACGAGCTGCAGAAGCAAAATGAGCAAAAAACGGAAAATATAAACTCGTTCAAAACCGTCATCTTTCAGACTGACGAGCGCACGGTACCTACTCCCAATCAAGAAGGACCCAAGTCGTTGATGGTGTTCCAGTGGGAAAATATTAAGTTGAGAAATTGTTATTCGTCATCCGGTATGGGGTCTGCTCATCAAGATTGCAAATAGCTCACAGCAGAAGAGTACATAGTATGCAGATGGGAACTTCTAGACGGTTTGGTTTATGTGCACATGAAAAAGATAAGGAATACAATTTCCTAAAAATAATAATCAGACATAATTTGAAGAATATGAACAGTACAAAACTATCGATTACTAGTCGTCCCGGCAAACTTCGTCTTGCCATCAAGTAGGCTGTTGAAAAACGCTAAGGATCGTCCCATACAAAATGACAGTTCCGTGCACTCTCGTTTTTTAAACTTTCCCGGTGATTTTAATACACACGAACACGTCGGAACCCTTGACGAACAAAACGGAGAAAGAATCGTTCAAATGCGTTGACCCGTTCGTAAGCCATTTCGTGACATACAAACACCACTCCATTTTTATTTATATAGATAAAGCTTAATTAATCAAACGACTCTTGGATGATATCAATACACTTATCGAAAGCTTTCAACAGAAGTTCAACAGTAAAACATATAAAAACTGGTCAGAAACTTTTTTTGTTATGAAAATTGGTGCAGTGAATAATTAAACATTTGCATCAGTATTTTTAATAACAGGGATTGAATTCCGCAAAAAATCAGAGTATCTCTCACTAATCACTCTCTGTAACGATCATGATCCGCAACATATCATGAGAGTCCGTTTATCGTCTACTGTTACAGCTCTGATTACATCGGGAGGTTAACAGTGATGATAAAACCCAGCTAAACATGCTCCGATAAAGGAGGTGACATTTGTTATAGGATGTTCGAGGATTGTTTATCATGCCAGTAAAGTAAAACACCCACCCCTAATGGGAAATAAGTGAGAAAAATGGGTTTTATCATAATTATCTCTTTGGAGCTCTCCGTCACAGTTTCTGTTTATCAAGCTCTTTACAACTTGCAAGACATTGCCGATCATAGATCGTTACAGATGCGATATTTTCATCGCTTGCTTTGATCGTGCTTCTAAATCAATGTCTAAAGGGCAAACACGAAATTATTGCGACACCGAAAATGTCATGCTAATTTTCTTATAATATTTAGAATCAAACCCAAAATTTTAGGAAAGTTTCATACACATATTTACTTCAAAAATCAAAAAAAAAGTTAATCGATGAAGCCTTGAGTGTAAAATTGAAGGCATTTTTGTTTGATACTCTCTAGAGTTTTCAATCCCGGGAACATTTCCCGGGAAATGAGATTTCCCGGGATTCCCGTTTCCCGGGAAATGATTCCCTGTTTCCCGGGATTCCCGTATTTCCCGGGATTTCTGTATTTCCCGGGTAGTTCTATTGAAAAAGGATTGACCATCCATTTTCAAACCTAAACTATCGTATAATTTACTTTTCATATCAGTCTTACCAATGCAATTATCTTGCTAGATCACTAGCTATACTTGGATATTGATTTGTTGTTTGTTTTTTGTAATCAAATAGTTGTTGATAAAATTGATAGCTCTTTGACGATATGTTTTTTTTTTTCCAAAATAGATTATATTCTATACAAAATACAGGATTTTTCGAGGGATCATCCATAAATTGAGTACGCTCATAAAGTTTTCATGGATTTAACCGTCACATTTTCCATCGTTAGACTCTAGTTGGTTTTTATTCTAGTGTTTGGAAGGTTCAATTTAATGTTGGCACAGGTCGGACTCGATTATCCGTTGTATCATTTTTTTTCACTCCGGATAATCGAATCTTCCTAATAATCGAATCACTAAAAGAATAAATAAAATCTGCATTAAAAGAACTTGAATATTATATTTTTTCGTTGTTTTGTTTGTATAATGCAGTGGAGTAGCCAGAATTTATTTTTAGGAACATTAGGGGTTTTGAGAAGAAATTATTTTGACCGCCATACAAAAAACCTCTTTTACAAACCCCGTTGCAATACCAAATTATCTCAAATTTATGCATAAAATCTCAAAAACAAGAATATCAAAGAACAAACTCCGGATAATCGAGTCCGTCCTGTACATATTATTTGAACTTCATACGATGTGTCAAGAATAATCTCCACATGGACTCGATATCATAATTTGTGTTGTACTGAAACCTAGCGTACACGACGAAATCGATAGATTTTTTTTGAGAAACATCAATAAATTAATTAGAAAAGAGAATGTAGGTACCATACAAGTTTACTGGTATAAAAAAATATAACAAAAATACGAATAATTAAAAAAAATCATCAATTTGCTTAATTTTCACGTTTATGAAAATTTCCCGGGATCCCGGGATTTCCCGGGAAATGGCAAATTTATTTCCCGTTTCCCGGGAAATCAAATCCCGGGAAATTTGAAAACCCTAATACTCTCCATCAAAGTCTTTACAGTGTCATTCGGTACCAGTTTCTCAGTTTTTTTTCCATTTTCTTAGCATGTCCTTCTCGTCTTTGGCTGTCTTCTTGCTCTTCCGAAGTTCCCGCCTCATTATTGCCCAGTACTGCACCACCGGGCGCAGCTCCGGACAGTTTAGCGGATTCATGTCCTTTGGAACAAAATCTCGCGTTTAGTATCATATAGGCGTATCTGCAGAGATCGATTTCTCTTCGTCGATTTTCTCTTTGGATTAGTACACAAAATCCAATCGATTATCATAACATTTTACGATGCAGCATGGGAAAGGACGATGAGTAGTTTATACTGAATCCAAAATATCAGTTAAAAATAGTTGCCTGGCCAAGTTATTAGCTAAAGAGAAAATCGATGGAGAGAAATCGATCATTGCAGTTACGCCCTTATGATACTGAACGCGAGAAATGGACGGAATACCATTCCAGGACACTATTTAGTGGCATGATGCTAAATCTGGCCAAAAAAGCGGAGCTTCGTCATGCTGCTGCAAGAACGGCAAAAGGCGCTTCTCGAGGCACTCCGATTTGTAGATCTCTCCATATACTGTGCCCTTTGTCACGAAAGGCTCACTGCTCATTCCACAAGAGCATATGGCCCACCAAATGAAATATTTGGAGGCGAACTTAGACATTTTCTTCTTCTTAAATTTGTCGTCCACATCGAACTTGCTCTTGCCGGTGAAAATCTCCAACCCCGGAATTTGCTTAAAATCGGCTTTTATATACGTTTCGTCGTCCATTACATCTTCTCGTAGAGCTTCCGTGCCCGAGTTTTAGCCGTCGATTGTTGTCGCTCATCGTGGTTTGGGAAGTTCTTTACCTTGCGACATGCCGATTTTTTAGCCAAATCACGGCTTGAGACGTTGGGATTTGCTTTAATCATCCGCTTCACCGTTCCCTCCGTCTTTTTGTGCTCCGGTCCCGGTTTTTTCCAGCTCCTTTGCCTTGGTCCAACGTCAACCGCTCCTAGAACCGCTTCAACACTCTGGAGACGGTTGAATGGTGAGTGTTCATCATTTTTCCTAACTGCAGGTGTGACAGGTCAGGAAATTCCAGGTGTTTGGAAAGAATTTGTTCTCTTGACTCGCGTTGGTTCACCTCCATTTTCGTTGAAACGAAAAACGCGACTTCGAGTTTGACAGCATGTAAACAATGATGTGTATATATAATGATAAAGTGTGCAAAATTTGGTTGATTTTTACCCAATGAGAGAAAAGTTATGCCCTGTTTAATGTGTCGCAATAATTTCGTGTTCGTCCTTTAATTAATATTGATGATCAACTTACGATGTTAGCAACCAGCCATTGTTCATATTTAACACATACGGTGTTTTCAAATGTTGCTCTACAACTGTGTATTTAAACTGTTCAGTCCAATTCGTTCCTTTTATCTCAAGTTTTATCAGCTTCCAGTTCTTGGGTGGAAAGTTACGTACTCTTGCCAGTAGCTGGAAATCAATCATGTTTGGAGCGAGTTAAGCTTCATAAAATAAAATTGCATGAGTAGAGATCGCAGTAGGCAGCGCGCGCGAACGATGTGTTGAAAATTGTTCTGTCACATATTTTTCGTCTCCGCAAATTATTAGATTCGGCTGGTGAAACGGCTGGTTTAGTTTTTGAAGAAAAAGTGTAGTGGAAGTGAAACGGTTTATTCTGCACGCGTTCTGCTGAGCAGTACTTCATTAATGCCCAAGCAGAAAGTGGAGATGCATCGAGGCCGGACCGCAAGTTTTCAGGACGACAGGGCTGGAGAGCCGGGCAGTGGATCGGGCTGAGGGCTTGATCGAATGGCACTCGCTGGCCAATTGTTCAGGGTTTCAGCTTGAACCGCTGTCTTGTGCTCTTGAGGGTTTGAGTTTTGGCTTCGTTTCAACTTTGCCAGTTAAATCATTTTTTTTTGCGTCGTCACACCGCCGGACTTTTTTTTTTCGTCTTGTCGTCAGAGCAGCTCAATCAAGGATGCATGATCATTTTGGTGAGCTCGTTTCATGCTTTTATTTTAAATTTAGAATATGTTATGAAACGTATTTTGATCATGACAACGGTGGGAATGATACTTAAATGAATAGATTTAACATAATATGAACAGTTCGTCACAGTAAGTGTCGACATAGACACTTGCACATTAACATTAAAACCAGGTACCTTTCCTTTTACCTGATTTTTTCATTATAAAAATAACCTATGAATGGTTTGACGCTAAAAGTGTCGACTAACTGTATGTTCACGTTGCCTTCAGAGTACTGATAGGTGATTTTTTGAACTGAGGTTGCAGGAATCGCATCACTTACCAAGGTGAATCCTGATCATGCAGCTATGATCCCTCCCCACTAACAAAACTCTTTCCCGTGACAACCATTGATATGCAGAGGTGATCTCGGACTCTAGTAACAATGGATGTCACACTAATATTCACTTCCTTACCCGGTGACCGTAAGGACGTGACCGGCGCCGTTATTGACTTTTCAATGTTTAGAGTTCTTGAAGATGGAAAGCTACTACAAAGCTACATCTCTTGGTTCCTTGTGCAACTTCGATTATTCTGGTCAATCACGGAGAAGCAACTACGAATTGTACGGTCATCAATGCTTATGCTTATGCTTATAAAATAAAATTGCATGAGTGCACTACGATTTACACGCACCTTAATGCTTTCTGGGAGTTCATTTGAATTTCTACCCAGAAACGTTTAGTGTTAATTAGAGTAAAATACAGCACGTTCCCTAGTTTATGGAAGATATGCATGCACCATTTAAGCTTCCGTGACGCATAACCGTGAGAAAAACGTATCGTCTTTTCCAAATGCCATACCTGCTCATATAAGACTTCTAACGGTTCCGTCACTTAACATTTGATTTTGTTGCGGGATATCAACCTTCAATTTTCTCGGTCTGATACTGATTTCAATCATCCTAGGATGTATGGTCCGTTATTTGAATGATTAGGAGTTCAATTTTCTACCAGCTAATAAAATACATTTAGCAGTTATGACTGAAACCTATTTGAAACCTGAATCCAAACTCAAAAGAGATCCAAACTTTTTTGTTCGACTGGATATAGCATGTGGTGGAGTTGTGATCATCATTCATTGACATATAAAACATCAACTTTTTTTGCCGTATGAAACCAAAGAATTGGAACTTTGGATGTTTTTGTTGAAACACAGCTTGGTAAATATACTTTCAGAGATGCATGTTCAGCAAGTTAAATTGCTTCAAAGTAACTTGCAGATATTGACTAGCAATAATTCAAAACAATTTATGATTGGTGACTTGAACTCCTCTACCGGCAGCTTCATTTTTTACCGCTAAAATGTATTCATACCGTGATAACTTTTTTTTAATCGATATTTTTGCACCATTTGCACTCAAATATTTGCCAATTGTAGTTAAACATAGTGAAGGCATTTCAGTTCATCATGTAGATACTGGCACATGCTCGATGCTAATGAGTCTCAAAAAATCAACAACAGCACTTATTGTAACAGCTACTTATCGAAAGAGTGGTCAACAAGCAAATTAGCTTTCGTTCCGTTGCTGGGCTGGGAAGTAGGAACAAAAACACTCATAAACGAAAAAATATACACACGATCACATGGCATGGTATGGCAGTGACTGACTGCAAGAAAGAGGCAAAACCCTGGCATGACACAGTACAGAGTGGCAGTTGCAGACCATCGAGCGGAAACGCCGGTAGCATTGAAATTAGCGTCATGTTTTATCACATCATCCCAACAATCGGAACCGGGTGGCATACCTCGCGACCACCATGTCGTGTGGAGGACTGTTAGCATGGGTGTAGTCAGAGAGGTCTTCCCTCTGTCATAATTGCGTCATGATAGATTTGTTGAAGATTTTTTTAGAGTTCTTGCCATAAATTACTCGCAGGTTTTATCACGAGAGGGCAATTAATCTTGCAAGGATTCTACCAAAAATCTGTTAGGCGACTCAGACATTGACAGCAGATTCATCGATTATATTTGTATAAATCTATCCAAGAATTCTATAAAGAACTCTACAACTATTTTTTTTGATAGCTCTTCCTATTTCGCCATGAATTCCTCTTATCTATGGTCTATACTTCTCTTGATATTTTGTTTTGTGATTTCACAAAGAATCCCACCTACAACCACTACTAGTGCCAGTGGCGTGGGAACTGGGTAGGACAGGTTGGACATGTACTACGCACAAAACATCTGGGTGGGACTGCCAAAAAGATTGTCTTATCCACGAATCATCCATTTGTTATCTAGGAATGAGATGAGGAAATAAGAATATACTAAATAGTTGTAAAGACAAGACAAAGACAATTCACACCGTCTTCAGCCAAAGGCTGCACAGACTGAACAATCACAAACATTAGGTAACGGACGATACGGCACACCCAGTAGCCCAGTGATGATTTTTTTGTTTTACGATAAGTTTCCACCGACTGGAGCGGGAATCGAACCCACGCCTCGTGGCGCAATACGTTTGAACGACTGATGCCGCTAACCGCACGGCTACAAAGCCCACAATTCGTTTACTGAAATTGATTTGAAAAGGATACAATAATAAAGAATATTTATATTATGTAATATGAATGATAACAAAAGTTGATCCGATGAACGATCTTAAAGACAGCACTGGTAGTAGTTTTTTTTTGTAGAGAATTGGTCTTTTTGTAATGCAGTTTCTTAAAAGTATCTACTTGAACCAAAATGTTGCTTGCCTTGGATCCTGATGCAAAATTGTACAAGCTCAAACAAAAAACCTTCAGAAAAGGGTTCTACAGGCTCGTCAAGAATTTCGTCTCCAATTCCCAGAGAAAAAGCTTCAGGATTTATCACAGTTATTTTATTTAGAATACTTTGAGGGTCTCCTACGAGGAACTTTCCAAAAATTCTTCTAGAGATTAATCTACCATTTCTCCCAGAAATTCTTCCAGCAATTATTCAAAGGATGATTGAAAGAATTTCCCCTGAATTTTCTCAAGGAAACTCTCGCGCACTCAGAAGCTTCTTCCTTAGATATTTTTTTCCTAAAACTGGCCTAGCATTTCCTACAGATATTTTTCACTGACCCTTCAATTGAATTCGGCAGTTGTTACTTTAGGAGTTCTCACAAAGATTTCTACTGAAATCCATAAAGGTTTATTCCAAAGAGGTGGATTTCTTCAAGAATACATCCCAATTTTTCCAGCATTTCATCTGAATATTATTTCTGAAGTTTTAAAAAGCAATTCTTAGAAAGTTTCTCAAAAAATTCCGATGTAATTTTCAAAAGTTAATTTCAGTTTTCACACCAGTCGGGGCCCAGATAGCCGTAGCGGTAAACGCGCAGCTTTTCAGCATGACCAAGCTGAGGGTCGTGGGTTCGAATCCCACCGGTCGAGGATCTTTTCGGGTTGGAAATTTTCTCGACTTCCCAGGGCATAGAGTATCTTCGTACCTGCCACACGATATACACATGCAAAAATGGTCATTGGCATAGTAAGCTCTCAGTGAATAACTGTGGAAGTGCTCATAAGAACACTAAGCTGAGAAGCAGGCTCTGTCCCAGTGGGGACGTAACGCCAGAAAGAAGAAGAACCAGTCAATGCTAGAGCAATTTTTCTTGTAACTCCACCATTTCCTACACAAATGTCTCAAGAGATTCAGTACAAAGTTTTTCGAAAAATTTGCTTAGTAAATTCTGTGAAATACCATCCCTAGATTCCATAGATTTTTTCGATTATCTTAGCAAATTATCTAGGAAATCTTCTAAAACATCCTCAACAGTCCACGAGTTATTTAAGAGATCCTTATTCATTAAAGGTGACTTAGAATCTTCCACAAATTTTATCAGAGGTTATTTTATCTAGGATTTTATTTTAAAATGTATGTACGATTATAAAAATCGAATGAACATCGTATTTTTTTCGCAAGAACTCCGAATTTGGTTTTTATTTTTATAATCGGTAGGTTTTAAAACATTCTATCGGTGATTTTTTTTCCATACATTCATTTCTGTGGTTCTCCTTGGGAAACTCATGGCTGATTTTTTTAGGTATCCTCAACAAAATTCTTGGAGAAATTGGCTGATAAAAAACCGTCTTGAAAACTTATCACTAAATGAACTCTTTTAAAAAATTTCCGTAGAAATATCTGCACATTTGGACAAATACCTGAATGAATTTGTGATGAAATTCTCACAGAAGTAATGAAAAATACGTAAGTAATACTTGTCAAAACAAAAACCATGATAAATTCTAGATCTCAGAGAATGATGCTATGAAGAATCAAACTTTTATGTTTTGGCTTTTATAAGGTTTCATTTTATATTCCTGGTTTCAGTTTAGTAAAAAACTTCAAAATTGATTTTCTCAAAATTACAGTATGGCCCATAAAAAATGCGAAAATGGTCATATCATGTTTTATGGTAGTTTTTACATAGAAAATGTGAATGAAACATAAATATTATTCATTACTTGTATTGTTTAATCTATTAAGACTCAGTTTTTCGCTTTGGATATGATTTTAATCTGTTACTTTCACCTTAACAGAGAGGAATTCCAAGCATACCTTCAAATTTTATTATGCGGACGTCGAGTTCAATATCTGTGTGATGAAAGCTTCTAAAACATTAACGATGACGGGGGATTCTTCACAGGCCTTGTCTCCAGCATACTCCTATATCAAATGATAGAATTGGTTCATACCTGGGTAATTAAACACTTAAACATATTTTCGAAAAAACGGCTCATTTTCTAGAGCTTTGATTGAACCTTCATATAAGTGTGATAAGCAGCTCCGTTTTGCTCAAAACCTATTAGCTAGTATTGATTTAAGTTGTCTCTAACCGATGGAACAAATTTCATCCTCAAAAATCTGTTATAGGCCTCCGTATTTATTTTTTATTCAACCTTAACAAAAAATAAAGGCATATCAAACCTGTAAAACACAAATGCCTTCAAAACTATGACCCTGGCAAAATATTTTATTGTGATTATGAAAAACACGTTCTATAAGAACTGCTCCATCCTCTGATACCAAACAAATTAAAAGTGTGATTTTTGAAGGTGGAAAGTTTATCACCAGAGTATACGACAATCAGACGCTGTTTCTAGCTTTGGGTGGACAAAACCTTTGAACTTATTTGCTTTATAACATTATTTCGGACAGTAAGAAAAATATGACAAAAATGGTCCTGGATAGCGAAGTTGTGTCAGAATATACTACATTAGTCAGAAATTACATTCACTATCAAAAACAATGAAAATAACGCATGTGGATGCTATATTCACGTTCAAGAAATTTTCGCATTTTTTATGGGCAATACTGTAGGTTTTTCGCCACTTACACCCCTTTGCTTCTAACCCCTTCAAATATTGTATTTCTTTTGTTGAACAGAAAAATCAACTGATGATAACGTTGGAACGCTTGGAAACAGTAGAATTTCCTCAACTCAACTCAAAACCGACCAAAATGTCACTTATACTCCTTAGCGTTTGAGTCCCTCAAATTTAGTAACTTTATTCATCTAGTCCAGGGTTAAAATGTTCATAGCATCACTGTGTACAAAATATTTGCCAACGGTTGTTTCCTACCCCGTGGTTTCGAACGTGGACGCGCCTCTGGCCAGTGTTATTCCATATATCGTATTTGGGAATACCTTGAACTTCTACAGCAAGTCCACAACAATACTTATTGTTTTTTTTAAGAATGTCTTTTAGAGCTCTTTCAGAGCTTCATTAATAAATTCCTCGGGAAATAATTTTATGAAATCCTGACGAAACATTGTCCAAAATTTTACAAAGCAATGATTCATAATTTCTTCCAGCATTAGTAAATCCAACTTAAAAATGAATTCCTCTAAATATGGGATGGTACACAAATTATGTCACACTTAATTAATACTTTCAATACCCTTCCAGTTGTCACGCGTTTTGTATGAGACCTATTAAAAAATAGGTTAGGCTCGTCACGTTGTGTTTGACACCTCCTCTCCTTGAAGCATGGTATAATTAATCCCTATCAGTCTAAGATGAAATTTCTTCATGATTTTCCCCTTGAAGTTGTCAGGCATAACACACGGAATTTCGGTTCATTGATTATAGTTTTAAAGAATTACCTCAATAAGTATCTTCTTAGTGTTAATTGTAAAACTCAACCAGCATTTTCTACTAAAAGTATGGAAATTTCCAACCAAAAAAAAAAAGAATATGTTCCTTCATAAATGGCTCTGATAATTTTCTTGGGATTCTGACATGAATAACTCCATATACTTTTCAAAAGATACATCCAAAATTTTCTCGAGAAATTATTGATAAAATGCAACCTAGGACTCACGCAAAAATATTTGTATCGATATCTTTTATAGAACTTTAGGATCTCCACAACTTTCAGAACTTTTAAAAGAACTATTATTTACAGTATTGGACAAAACATTCGCACCTTTTTCGGATTTTTCATACAAAATGGTTAACTTTGGTAGGCTAGATCTCAGTTGTTTATAGAACGATTTCAATGAAATTTACACAGCTCGTCAGGTATAACTTGAATTTTAACATATATTTTTGAGCGATTTTTCCAAGCACGAGTTCAAAAGCAGTAACGGTATGATTTAAGTGATGTTTTCGACAAATTTTAATAATTTACGTAACTTAAAAAGTTGAAGAAAAAGCTTTATGGTGTCTTCAGCAAAGTTGTTTATTTAGATAACATGAACAAGTTTGCCGAAGATAGTTTTAATGTGGGGCTTTCCTGTTTTCAGATGGATCGTTCATAATTTTTCGTCAAAAAAAATCACTTTCGTCAAACCGTTACTGCTTATGAACTCGTGATTAGAAAAACTGCTCGAAAATACATGTTATAATTCAAGTAATATCTGACGAGCTGTGAAAATTTCATTCAAATCGGTCTATAAACAACTGAGATCTAGCCTACCAAAGTTGACCATTTTGTATGGGAAATCGAAAAAATTGCAAATGTTTTGTCCAATACTGTATATTCCTTCAGAAACTTCACTAATTTTCCAACTAGAATTCAGAAGATTTGTTAAAATTTTCTATAGATCATTACAGGAATCATCTCTCGGGATTTCCAGAAAATCGAATATGAATTTCACCAAGAAAAAATTGAAACATTGCCTTGATAGGATTTCGTGAGAAATTTCACCTGAGATTTTTCCTAACATTTCTTTTGAATTTCAGCAAAAAAAGATCTCCAGGGATTCTTCAATAATTTGCTTTAAACAGTTGTGAGGAATATCTCCCGGAATGCTTTCTGAGCTTTATTCAGAAAGTTTGAAAAAGATCTCAGATAATTGGAATTTGTTGAAATTTGCCCATGGATTGAAATATTATTTAAAAGGTTATTCTAAGAATTCATCCAGGTAACTCTCTAGGATTTAACAAAGAAAATTTCTTCAAAATTCTTCCTTGAGTAACCTTACGGAGTTCTTCTGAAATTAACAATTTTTAGAGAGATTTTCTCAACTTTCATAAGATCCTTTGGTAAATAATCCAATACTTAAACCAAAAGTACCTCTTCAGGTACTCCTCTGAATGTCATAAGTTGATTAATAGCACATATCATCTTAAGCACATTTCGAATAATAGCACATTTCATCTTAACCATATCGCATGAATGTCGCCCAGAATCAATCTTGGAATTTATCCTGATGTTTACATTTATTCATTTAGCTCTAAGAATCATCAAAAATAACTTATCTAACTTATTGAAAGCATTACTTCTACGATTTCAAAAATAACTGCGATAATTCACAAAAAGTTCTTCTTCTTTCTGGCGTTTCGTCCCAACTGGGACAAAGCCTGCTTCTCAGATTAGTGTTCTTATGAGCACTTCCAAAGTTATTAACTGAGAGCTTTCTTTGCCGATTGACCATTTTTGCATGTGTATATCGTGTGGCAGGTACGGAGATACTCTATGCCCTGGGAATCGAGAAAATTTTCTTTACGAAAAGATCCTCAACCAGCGGGATTCGAACCCACGACTCTCAGCATGGTCATGCTGAATAGCTGAGCGTTTACCGCTACGGCTATCTGGGCCCCTTAACCAAAAAGTCTCAGAAGATATAATCGGGAGAATTTATAGCAAAAATACTGAAAGAATTGTTGAAGGTTTATCTGCAATACCTCTAACTTATGCTTTTAGTACCGTCGATGGGGGTGACAATGGGTCTAGGGGGTGAGATTGGGTCAAAACGGAAAAATATGATTTATGAAATATTTCAGCTAATAACGCTGATATTACTAAAATTATTAATCCATATGCTAGGTAACATATTATTACACGTAATTCATCACAAGACACATTTTAAGAAATAGTAGTTTTTGTTTACTATATCAATAAACTTGTATGTTGAAACTAGATAAAATTTACCACATTAAATTTCTCCTGTGCAAAGTATCACGCATGTACTTTAACCTCTATCGTTATATTAGTAGAAGGTTGAAAGTCTTTTCATTACACTTCACATGTATTTTCCGGAATCTATTTGATTTTTCCACAAAAATATATTTTTTTTCGGTACGGTGTCTAAAACATCAAAAATGGGGGTGAGATTGGGTCAAGCAAGAACGATAGTAAATTAAATTGCAAGTCCACTTTCTTGAAATTTTACGGTGCCGCGTGTACTCTTTTTTCATTAAAATGTGTTTATTCTTTCAATATACAGCATACCTGAAACATCAAACAAGCCTACTTGAGTATTCCGTACATTGAATAACAATGCAACGCATTTTGACAATTTCTCAAGCCAGCAACTGTTATTCGCGCGCAGCAACATCGTAAAATTTTAGTAAATGAATTTTTTCTTCAATTCAATTTCAAATTCAATATTTCATTAGTGTTTTCATATTACAGAAACATCTCACGGAAGTACAAATGAGTTGGATCGCTAAAATACCGGGGATTATGACGTCAACATCTGCTGAAACGTATTGATCATGAAATGTCGCACCGAAATTTAACTATTTGCGAAGGTTTAAAATAATCACTGTTTCAGTACACCTTTGGAAAACCTGAATAGGCTTTATGGCAATGAGGATGAGACTTTGAAAACAATTTGATGGAAAAAACAAGAAAATTTATGTGAACTTAACGACAAATGTTATACATATTTATTCTCATAGCTCTTCAATTTTTTGGTATAATCGTTCTTTTAAGTGGGTTTATCATACTTGTGAAAAATCTTAGATACCTTTTCGTCTTGTTTGCATCGTATTTCACCAATATTTTTCAGCTGTGAATGATTTTGAAATCATTTTTTCAAAAACAAGTTATTTTAATTACAGTGACCCAATGTCACCCCCTCTATGGGGTGAGATTGGGTCATTTTTCATTCACTTGTGGTGCCGCTGTGAATGAATATTTTTCTTTAATTTTTTGAACAGTTGTTAATGTACCATCAAAGTACATACACACCAAATTTGAAGTTTATTGGAGTTAAATTGCGATAGTTATTCAATAAATAAATCGTACATATCCATTTTTGACCCATTGTCACCCCCAACGACGGTAACCCTTGAATTTATTTGGCGACCAGATAGCCGTAGCGGTAAACGCGCAGCAATTCAGGAAGACCAAGTTGAGGGTCGTGGGTTCGAATCCCATCGGTCAAGGATCTTTTCGGGTTGGAAATTTTCTCGACTTCCCAGGGCACAGAGGATCCTCGTACCTGCCACACGATATACACATGCAAAAATGGTCATTGGCATAGTAAGCTCTCAGTTAATAACTGTGGAAGTGCTCATGAGAACACTAAGCTGAGAAGCAGGCTCTGTCCCAGTGGGGACGTAACGCCAGAAAGAAGAAGATGGATTTATTTATTTAAGAATCTCCAGAGCTGTTCCAAGCCTTTGATATAAATTTAATGATACAGTGCTAGAAAAATTAATAAAAATATCAGAAGAGTAAAAAAATTTTTAAGCAAAATGTCTTGGTAAGACACGACAAAATAAGGCAGAAAAGGTTTAGATACAAATATTCAATGTGTTTCCGAAGGAATTCATTAGAAAATATTTAAAAGAATCTGTTGAATATTATCTGAATATGCATTTGAAAAATACTTGGTGGAATCCTTAGAAATCGTTTTTGGGAACTCTTTGGAGTATGGAATCATCTTTGCAAAAAAAATTTAATAATCAACTCATAAACTAGAGATACATTGAGGAATTTCTGGAAAACATCCTTCAATGGGGTAAAGTACCCGAATGAATAACTGGAAAAGTCCTGCACGAATCCTTACTATATGCTTTTCACAATGAAAATTTCCTTGACTTCCCTGGACATAGAGTATAATCGTATCTGCCACACGATATACGAATGCAAAAATTACAACTTTGTCAAAGAAACCTCTCAGTTAATAACTGTGGAAGTGCTCATAAGAACACTCAGCTGAGAAGCAGGCTCTGTTCCAGGGAGGACGTTAATGTCAAGAAGAAAAAGAAGAAGAAGACGCTTGCGTCACCTCCAAATCTTAATATTTTTGGCTCGTATTTTGAGGTTTCTCTTTTAATGCGATTTGAGTTCATAAGAGCACACAATTTTTTGGTTTTAAGAATTTTTGAAAAATAAGTCGCACCCTACAACAGATACCCCGAGATAAATTTTTGGGAGAATTTCTGTTGGATTATTTGAAGGAATACAGTCACCCTACAGTTACCGATCAACTAAGTACCGTAATTAAGGGGTTAATTGATCAGTGTGGGTGAGTTGTTGCATATACAGATTTCTTGAATGCAACATTGAGGTCACTCAACCCCTCTGATGGAAACTCTGGCTACGTCCATGACAGTAGGTGACTGACTAGTTGTTGAAGTTGAACCACACCCACCCGCGGGCGCTTTGATTAAGCTCGAGGGATTGCGCGAAGTGGCTTGATTTTTTATGACTTCGACTGATGCCGGTCTGCGAGTTGTCATGTGCACAGTGACCGCACTCCATAAAAAAGTTGTCCAAAAGTACAAGTCTTGTTCAAATGGTTTGGAAATTAAAACAGTTTTACTGTAATTTTATACAGTCGCTTCTCCACATCTCGATATCGAAGGGACCATCGAGGTAGGGAGAGATCGAGACAAAGAACATTAATTTAATGAACACTAGATCGAAAATCACTCCGTTACTAAGAAAATAATAAACAAACAAACTTCATGTCGAGTTTCCAAATGTTTTGAATCGCTTAAATCTGGTCTAGTAACCTTAGATAATGTTCATATCAACATATTGAGAGAAAATTGAGAACAACAAATCAACAGGAACACATCGAGATATGGGGATATCGAGATAAGGAGGATATCGAGATATAGAGAGAGAAATAGTATGCAGAATAAAGGGATCGACATAGGGAGAGATATCGAGATGTAGAACGTCGCGATGTGGAGAGTCGACTGTAATCTGCAAACAAATTTGATAAACGACCTAAGTAACATTAGAGACTGTTTAATAGTTTATTAAGTTGAAATGAGCTGTTATTCACCTAACACCTAACAATAACTTGGGAATACCGTACGCAATGTTTTCTGTAGGTACTAACTTATTCACAAGCAAAGGTAAAACATATTTAAAAAAAATGTTAAAAATTTCCAGTATTCCTAACTTGCTATCTGCAAGTGCACTACTGCAAAATTGTTTAAAATAATAATTCATAATTATTGAAATGTTAATTTTTATTTCAGAAATAGTTTTAAACGGTTTTGTTTTGGATGTATGTTTATTGATTAAGTACACGCTCAAGAAAGAGTTCTGGAAAACGTGAACTATCAAAAATACACCATGAACTACCATCATGTTAACATGAATGTTCTCGGAACTAGGCAATGCGTTCACACAAACATGATCTAGTTCACGGTGTATGTTTGCTTGTTGACGAGTTCACGTCTGCTGTTCACGGATCCGAGAACGGATTTTTTTTCTGTGTAGAGATTGTTCAAATAGTAAGTGATTTAAATTTTAAACCCTTCTTATTTCGAACAATTTCAACAAAATATCGGAAGGTTAGAAAATGTTTATGTTTAGTGGTTACAAAATTACACATTTGCTTGCATGGAAGCAAAATTTTATTAGTAAAAATTCTGTAAACTGTCAACGAAAATTTAACATTTTTAAATTTTTGATCAGCTTCAGGCCACTGTGCTGCGTAGAAAGTGAAATTATTTCTGATGTAGCCAGTAACAATTAAATTACGGTAGGCACCCGAAAAACCAACAACACGACTGCGTCGTTTTTTGATGGCAATGATGGCGTTGTGGCGGGTGGAATTTGTAAGTTATTACGACTTTGACGGGCGCCGCTTCGGCGATGGCTACCTATAATTCGTGAGTCAGTTTAGCTCAGGTGACGCCATAAAGCATTCCACGATTTAGATTGTCGTGCCCAAGCGCGGACAACGGAAGGTAAATTTGTTGCATTTATAAGTTAGTTAGGTCGCGTGCTCAAATCGGAAATTTAGCAATTAAGGAGTTTGACGATTGGAGAGGGAGTGTTGTAAAGCGATTGTTGTCTACGGATGAGAAGCATTTCAATGCTTTGTTGCAATTTGATTGGCCTATATGCGATATGTGTGATTGGCATATTTTTTGCAAACGAAGAAGACTGCTCATAATTGCATAATTGAACGTTGGAAAACGCATTGGAATTCATAGGTAATATAGCCTTTTTGAATATTGATAGAGGAAAGCATATTGAATCAATTTTGTAACAAGTTGAAACGGACGTTGCTTCGAACGCATGGCCAACAAAAAAAACTTCATCCTGATCATCATTTTTGGAATTTCGTAATTTTTTAATGTTTTGAATAGCTGTATAGTTCATCACTCAAGATCATACCTGGAAATTATGGGATGATTGTCATACGAACCAATTTTTTGACAATTACAAATGTAGTTTTTTTTTTCAGACTGTTCGTCTACGCTATCACCGCGCAGATCACCAACACCAAAAACACCGCACTGATGTTGTGTACGAGGAGTGAAAATTGCATGATGCTGCTTTTCAGTTTTGGACTATCCTGCCCATTGAATTCTTGTTAAATTTTTGGACAGGACAGTTTTAGGAAATTGCTGGGAATTGATAATGACAAATATTCTAAAATTGGCAAATCAAAAAAGGTGGCTCTCAATACTGGACACAATCTGGAAATGGCCCGATTTCTGCGAATCTGTACATTACCGAATGTTTACTTCAGGAATAGACTTGCACAGCCAATTGTATGCATTTGCAACATTAACAAGAACAAGTTGAGTTTAGCTCAGTGTGCAAGATGTTCATCAAAAACCTCTTTCAACTATAATGAAAAATAAAACATTTTACGATGTTGTTCTTAATGTTCTCTCTTCTATTTTTTTTATCATGGTAGTATTCGAAATCCATTAAAATAAATATAATTTGAGACAGTGGCGCAAAAATTACGAAGATAGCGTATAGCAAATCAAGCTGTCCGAAACTGGTGGAAAGCAGGTGCTTGACTAAATTTGTAGTTTGTCCACATTTAGTTTCAATATGGTTCAAAATACTTTCATACTTTGAAATTATGATTATTTTCGATTATGCTTGCGTGATCCAAACTATTTTAAATAATTAATAATTTAGCTTTAACGTCAATATTTCCACTTTTTCAAAAACGGCGTGCATATTTTAAGGAGGTTTAATTCTACGCAAACATTACTCTCCATGATAGCTAGCATTTCTTATATTACACCATCTTGATTGGAAGATGGCTTCTAAATTTTCTAACTCTGCCCAGTGTTGGGTGCTCTCTGGTACTGGAGGATCTCTCCCTTCTAGGATTATTAAAAATCGAGACCAAGAAATTTGACCATACATATCTCAAGTCAAGTTAAACTCATGTCAAGTGACGAAACCGTTAAAAAACCTATGAAGGTATGGAAGTTGAAGAAGATGGTATGTTTTTCCCACGACCATACGTGAAAGAAGCTTGAATGGAGCATACATCGTTTCCACAAACTAGGGAACAAGCAGCGTTTTACTCTAATTAACACTAAACGTTTCTGGATAACAATTCAAATGCACCGCCAGGAAACTTTGAGGTGCATACAGATTGCAGTTAATTTATGTTATTTTCTCCCATGGCGCATTACTCACACTTAACATAATTGATTATCAGCTACTATAGGGAAACGAGCTTCAGTTTCCATCCCAGAACTGTATGCTGATGAGAGAAAAGAAGTGAACTGTAATGAATAGATAACAAACTCAGTTCTAGACTACCATTTGAATACACGAGTTGTAACTGATTAGTGATTACACAGTGTAATAAAAATACCATTTTTGCCTGTCTCAAGAATCAAACTATATGTCTTTCTCAGAAATGTACCAGCCCGTCACAATTTTGAGCTACAGGTCGTCAAAGTTGCATACAATACTGGTTTAAGTTATGGTTCTCTAAACTTTTAAGTGATCTAAACCATCAAGAATGGAGAGTTAAGTTCAAACAAGTTTTTTTTTTTCAACCTGACATTTCGGAAGGAAGGTACACGGAAAACAATTCTTCCAAAATTTGAGTTTAAACCAAAAACTGTGGCAAAATCACAAAAATCGAAATAAAATATATTTTTTTGAACTTAAACAAACGAAAACCGTTTAGAAGATGAGTAGCTTTTAGAATGAGTAAATAGCGGTTATTTGGAGCTTGAGACAAAAAAGAACATGTTTCGCGGTGGTACCTATCTATCCAAATTAATGTTTTGGGATGGGAATACAGCGATACATATATAATGCCAGATCTGCCCTAAAAATCCAGTACTCTCAGAAATACAGTCTCTAGATTATTAAGCACTAACAATCACTCTATAAAAGTCTGCATTTCGTACATAGCCGGTTCAGATAAATGGATTCCAAGAAATGAAGCATTCAGTAGACTTCATCTGGAATCTTTTGAAAAATAATGAGCTAAGCACATGCTCAGAAAGATGCGTGTTGAAGCTGGATAAATAGCCGAGTTCAATTGGCATTATTCATCATTCAAGAATATTCTTCGTGGAATAAAAGCCTTGAGCTTTACGATCATTATGAGTTACCCCTTTAGCATATTATTGATGAATACAGTAGACGAATTCCATGTCAAATCGGTCAGTCACAGAACTCGACCATCTTTGATTTGCAGTAAATTTTGCAAATGTTTTCGTTATTCGTTATTTTTGGATTTTTTGACTGGGGTGGCCATTTCTGAAATAGGGTGACCAGAAAAATCGCGATTATGCTTAATTTTTATTTAAAAAATATATAACTTTTGAACCGCTTGACCGATTTTAAATCGAAATGAAAGCAAAAGTTTTGTACTTTTCAGGAAAAATATAAAATTTCACAAAAATTGTTTTTTACATGAAAATTTCCGTTTTTTTCGTGTTTTGAAGGCCTTTGGACCAAATGGGCTATTGCTGTTCTCATTTTTTCTTGAAAGTTCAGAAAATTTTACGTTTACTGTCAAATCTTAAGCGAAGTATGTTTTTAAGTTTTTGAGATATATTTATTTGAAAATAAAAAATCAGTCATTTTTTATCGGCATACACTGTAGGACTCAGCGCATAGAATTTTTTTATCTAAAAAAATATCATAATTTTTTAACAGCTCAACCGATTTTCAATGCCGATGGAATGGAATGAAAGCTTAAAATTTCAACTTTTCAGACATGCAAGAGTATAAACAAAGTACAGTCGAAGCTTGTTATAACGACATCGCAAGGGACCGTATGAGAAATTTCGTTATAGAGAATAGTTATAATATTAAAATATTTTTGTAGGGACCGAAAAATGTCGCTATAGAGAGCTTTTGTCGTTATAAAAGTGGTCGTTATAACGAGCTTCGACTGTATTACTGTATTCTTACTGGTCTTACTGGTATTACTGGTTTTATAAAATTGCATGAATTCTTTAATTTAATGCCCTTTATAAATCAGTTTGATTTGAAAAAAAATTGGTAAGTTTAGAAGTGCTGTTTTAATTTATATTTCTGATAAAGCGAAGCATCTCATAACAAATTATTGAGTCAATAATATTGACTGCAGTCGAAAGGGGCAAATATAAACATAAACTACATCTCATGATCTATAAATGTGGGTCATAATTTTGTAGAATGTACAAACAAGCATCTTATAATTTTTGTTTGAAATGAGTTTTGCTTGAGCTTGATACCATACCTTATGAATTAAGTGTACAGAATCCTGCTATGAAACCTCAAGAGTCTGCTAAGGTGCTCATAAGGAATCTATAAGAACACGCTTGGGCTCTGAAGCATCTTGCTATTTAAATTTTCAGTATCTTGCTTATAATTTCGCTGAAAATTCCTGAATCTCCGAGAAAAATCTTCTAGCATTTCCCAAATTCCTCTAAAACCCTTTTCAACATTCCCAATATTTCTCCAGAAATACTAAAAATACCACTAGAAACCAACATTACACGCTAGAAATTCACATGATGCCCTTGAGATCTTAAGAGTTCATTATGAATCACTTATTTTGGACATAAACCTCAATAACTAATTACATATACATTCTCAGTATCCCGCAAGAAACCCTCAGTGTCCGCAAGAATATGCAGACATTATCAAGAATCCGTTGAAAATTAAAGCCTCTTAATGAGACCCGTATCCCCGATTGAAAATCTTGAACGTAGAAAAAATAATATACACACTTATACCTCAAAAGTTTAAACACTCTCTATCTCTCTATCTCTCTCTAATTATATTATTGAGTGCAAAGTGTAGTTTTTTTTTAAACGGCACAGTGGAATTCTCGAAAAAATAAAATACAATATAGTAAAATATGCACACTTTTTATGAATTATATTTTGACACTAGAATAACGCAATTTACTTTATGAAATTCCCTAAAAGTTATGATACACGATATTTTGCTTTATTTGTTTCTTTTACTGCAGTCAGTGGTTTAAATAATCATGCCGTTTACGCAAAAAGAACCAATATTAAGCAAGATCCACGCTCACACGCTCACAAACCAACAGCAACCGATTTGCTCACAGATTCTTGCATCGGAGTACAGAACAAATGTAAAAAGAGCGTTATTGCTGGATGAGCAGAGTCTGCTCACAGCCGTTCTTTTTTCCGTTCATTGCTATTTTTGTAAATATTTGGCTGAGTTATGATTATAATAGATAAATTACAAACTAATGTACGACAGTATTGAGAAAATTAACCGATATTAAGTGTAATTATAGAAATATCACAGGGAATCGGAAGCGTGAGTGCAAGTCAAAATAAAATGATGTGATGTCCTCTACAGTATTTGTGTTAGATCGATCGGGAGCAAAGAAAGCAAGAACGCAATCGCTCAAAAGGAACCAGATACTGGTGGAGATTAATTGCCTCATGAAACGTTGCGAATGCATGCACAATGACCATTCCGAAGTTAATAGGCGCGTACGAGAGCCCTCAATAGTTAGTGGGTTTAAGAGGAATGTCGACGAAAATGGAGCTCTGAAATGCAGTCAGTTTGTAGTTGACCGTAATTCAAATGATAAAAGCAACAGACACAATAACATTTACAAAAAATTCAAAATTTCAATGGTATTCAAAAATGTTGCCAAAAACGGATCCATTTTGTTGCCAAAATCGGGGGTGCCAAAAATGGAGCATGCCAAAAACGGAATGCCACTATAGTATAATTATTTTTTCATGGAAAATTCAAAATAAAAAGTAAAATTTAAAATTACACTGTAGATATCAAAAATAAATCTGGTTTCCTTAAACGGTGTCTATGAAAAAAAGGCTGAAGGTGATTTTGCTCTATGTATAACTGTTCGGAAGATATAAATTGAAGTATGTAAGCAAAATCATAGATTTTTGTTGAATTTGAAATGACTGGAGGTGGTCCTATTGGTATACAAAATTGGCTTTTATCATTTTTCAAGTTAGCAAACATTCGACCCAAATTTGGTTTAAATTAAAAATAGTTAATAGTCATCAGTGTGGACGAAATTGTCAAAAAAGAAAGAAAGGAGCAGAGTACACAAGGAGAAGGAGCGACCATATTAGAATAATTCTTCACAACACTGTTTCTTAAACCAATCAGGAGTCAATCTCTCGACTACCTGTCTCAGATGTTTGGCCAAAATGGCCAGCCCTTCCTCACCTCCCCTTTCTGGTTTTCTCCACTAAGTGAGCATAAGGGGACACCTTAGTAAAGTGAACCCGCCTTGGTTTTCTCCTCTCTTCTCTCGCTTCTCACGGATGGAAAAAGTTGCCATCAGTATCCATTTGAATTGTACGGTCAATTGTAGTGTATGCTATCATTTATTGCTGTTAAATTGCGTCCCATGTAGTTCTTCTCATTCATAAAAATGTTTTGCAACACTTGTGACATTGTGTACACCTTTTGAGTGTTTTGAAAATGGAGAATACATGGTTGAAGCAATGGTATGAATCCAAACAATTTCAATTCCAAACATGAAACTGACATCACTTCCATTCAACGAGAGCAGCGCATCCCATTCATAAACAATGTTGGCTCAGTGAATTCGCGTTCCGGTGTTGTTTTTCGAGCACAAATCGATGAATTTAAGTGATTTTTTGCTCCCAGTAGCACGGCGCGAGAAGAATTATAGTGTTTAAAGTATCGCATCAGATTTTTGAGTTCCTACGGTGAGTAGAAATACCATTAAAAGTGCGTTTTGGAACGGGCACAATAAAGCCAGCAAACAACAACACGATGCGTGAAGAAGAGTGAGTTGGTAGTGAGTGATATTTTACAACACAAATCACAGCAATAACTTCGTGTTTGCGTTGAAAAACTGGTAAACTGTGACAAACATAATATGGAATGCCTTCAGTTAAGAAATCAATCCTCTACGATGAGGTTAGTAACAACAAATAATCATTTTTTGTGATCGTTCACACTGTGATTAGTGTGGGAGGAGAGAGCGGAAAGTGATGGGGGAAGTAAGGTGCTATATTAGAGACCATTTTAGTAATCAAGCAACTATGTTCTTAAGATAGTATTACAGTAAGTGTCGAAATAGTGCTCAACTTTCCCCCGGTTTACGGTAGTAAACATCAACTAATCATACCTCAGAAACATAAACGAAATAAATCATATCAAAGCTTATCATGAAAGCGCCCCCATTTCAACTCACTTTGCATTCAGCCCCTCGATATCCTCGGACTGCTCGGCCAGCGATGATTCCAAATCCAGATACGCCCCGTAGTCGCCGTCTTTGTACACTTGTAGTGCTGCATCGTCCAACTGAAACGAGTAAACAGAGCAAAAAAAAAAGTCATGAAGAACAAAGTACCAAGCAGAATACTGAAAAATAAAATGATGCGGATTTAGCACAGATTTATCAAAATCGAAAGAAGAAATGCAAACATACGATATTAAAGCAGAAAGCCAGAAACCACAAGAAACAGAGGAAATACGAGAACCAGAGCCTCGCTTTTAGCAGAAATTATGCAATCGCAACAAACATAAACAAAATGTGATATAAAAACCGTTGAAGTTGAACGACCTTCTCTTTGTGAGAGGCTCCAGTTCACAGGACGGTCAGGTGAGGCAGTGAATCCATGCTCGACCCTGTCCTCAACACCGCCTTTAGTCCACTCCCGATGCGATCCGATGGTCTGCAAACTAATCTCCAATTAAATGCATTTAATTCCTTTTTTTTTCGTTGTCTTTCTCCATGTCGGTCTATGGGCAATCCTATAAAATGGGTTTTCTTCTACGTGCGCAATAAAAACGTACATTCGCTTCTCGTTATTTTCCCCGCTGCTGTGTTCTCGGCGCTGATCCAGAGTATACGATCTTCACCTAAACCTAGAACGCTAACGGTGGGGCAAAAAAGGGCAACATTTTCCCACCCAACAACAGTGGCTGCCCAACGAACAATGGTCGGAAAAAGAGAAGTTTGGTCAAAACTAGCTTTATCGCCTTAATGTTTTTTTAAGCGGATCAAGAGTTTAAAAGCATAGTCTATAATCACAGATTCGCAATATACTTTTAATTTTGGTATTGCAATGCCTCTTGCTTCAACAATAGAATGTGTTAAAGTTTCAAGAGCATTGTCAATATCAAGTTTTTTTTTCTTAAAGACATGTTTACATCAAGATTACTATCGATATATGTTTCATATGCATTCCAGTCGACTCGAAAATAATTTAAAGTGCAGCTGATAGCTTTGAGAATCGCTTCATGGGATATTTGAAATGTAACAGGGACATGATCAGAATCAAAATCAGCAAGAGTAACAAGTTGGCTGCAAAGGTGACTAGAGTCAGTTAAGACCAAATCAATCGTAGATGGATTTCTAGAAGAGGAAAAAAACACGTAGGGCTATCAGGGTATTGAATTGAGAAATATCCTGAAGAGCACTAATCAAATCGAATAATCTGCCGTTGGAATAACTTTGCGAATTATTCCATGACCGATGTTTGGCATTAAAGTCACCAATGACAAAAAATGACTTATTGCGAGTAAATTTTCGCAAGTCAGTTTGGAGCAAATTAACTTGCTGTCTTGAACTTGAAAAGGCAAATAGGCAGCTATGAAAGTATATTTACCAAGCTGTTTTTCAATAGAAACACATAAAGTTTCAAAAATTTGAACTTGAAAAAAGTTTATGTTTCATAGTCCTATGAATGATGATTGTAACTCCCCCACATGCTCCATCAAGTCGATCATTACGACAATCAAAAAAAGGTTTGGATCTCCTTTGAGTTTGGGTGCAGGTTTCAAATAAATTTCAGTAATAACTGCTATATGTATGTTATTAGCTGTTAGAAAATTGAACAGCTCGTCCTCTTTACCATTCAAAGAGCATTTTTTCCAATTCAAAATATTTAAAACATATTTGGATCCATTAAAGAAACGTTATTCAATAAAAATTGTGTTCGTAAATTTACACCATTAAGATTCAGTAACAATTTCAACATTCTTGTCTATACTACCCACGGAATTCAAGGAAGACATGAATGTCAAATGAATTTAATTTTGATAAAATTTTGAATCAAAGCTTTTAATCTTAAAATATTTATTAGCTGTTTTTGCCACCTCTCACAATTGCCCGTCCATTGTGCACCGTTCCGATTCTATCCCACTGCCACGAGGATCGTCCTCGAGCTTTACTCCATGTTTAAAATGTGCAATTCCTACATTACACCATCGGTGCGCTGGACACTAATTGTGTGAAAATGCCGTACCCAGGTTGAAGGGAGTTCCCTACCCATCTTGGCATCGGAAGCACTTTCCGAGCACCAGATGCTCCCCTGGCTTGCGAGCTGAAAGCCTCTTGCCGGGAAGATGTAGCTAGAAAGAACGAAATAAAAAACTGCCCCAATGATTCCCAACAACGACACTTTTTTCACGTAATGAGCCACCATCGCTAGTGGGCGAAAATACGAAACGAAAACAAACCTACAGAATTGGACAATACATATGCGACTGTTTTGATTTTCTTCTCAAAATGATTCACTAGATGTTATATTTGAATTTCAGCATATGTTTTAAGAATTTTTTTTTATGATTTATGATATTTTTACAGTTTTGAGAAAATTTTCAAATTATTACCATTTTGACAACAATGATATTGTTAACGAACATTTTTGTATAATTTCTCTGAATATATGATAGCTTTAGACAAAAACTTTGTTCAGCAAATTTGTTCATTTCGTCCAAATCTATAACTTCGATAATGATACCATGAAAGTTTTCCTTAATTTTTTGAATTATGTCAATTATCAAAATTTGTCAAAAAAAAAGTTTAGTTAAATCGTTATTTTTTTACTTAAAGTGACTTAAAAATTCGGCCTTCCTTAGCCGAGTGCTTAAAATTCGCGGCAAAGCTATGCTGAAGGTGGCTGGGTTCGATTCCTGGTCGATCCAGGATATTTTTCAAAATGGAGTATCATCGTACCTGCCACACGATATACGGATGCGAAAATGGCAACTTGGGCAAAGAAAGCTCTCAGTTAATAAATATGGAATGCTGTTAATTGAACGCTAAGCTGAGATGCAGGTTCTGTCTCAGTGAAGACGTAATGCCAAGAAGAAGGAAACGAAGAACTTAAAAATAAAGATTAAAATTTAAGTTGAAATTGTGAAAAAATCATTCAAATCGTCTCATAAATAACTCCTCAAGCTTCTGAAGTTGACCAATTTGTACGGTAATCAGAAAAGTTGCAAATATTTTGTCCACTACTGTATCCATGCAGGCTTCGGAGTCCCAAGCGAAGGTCAATTAGGATCAACGCCACCGTCGTCAAACAGAGCCAACAACTTGTGGTCATGGGAAGAAAGCGTTTAATTGTTCTACGATGTGTTTGTACCTTACATTAGATTGGATTTCCTTGGAAAAAGCATGCACGAAGTGGTGGACGTTATTATGTTAGTGCTGTGCAGTCTGAATGTTGGACAATAAAGTGCACCAGCATGGATTGGTGTTTCTTGAGAAGAAGAATCCGGTGTAAAAGGTCAAAGGGTAATCAGTTCAAGAGTGGTTACTTAGAACATTAAAGTTCAACAACGTGAGCAATGGAGGTATGTTTTTTTTCGAGTAATGTAGTCACATAATGCTAGATCAATTATTTTAACCAAACAATGTTCTTGAATTTGATAATTGGAACATATGCATTAATGCAACAAATATTGTCACGTCATAGAGATAGAAACGATTACTTCTTCTTCTTCTTCTTCTTCCGCAGTTACTAACTAAGAACTTTCTTTGCCAATTTACTATTTTTGCTTCATATATAGTGAGGCAGATACTCTGTGCTCTGCATACAGATTCACTCTTTACGAAAAGATCTTCGACCTGTGGGGTTCGATCCCACGACACTCAGCCCGTTCTTGCTGTAAAGCTGCGCGTTTATCGCTTTAGCTGTCTGGTTTTCAACAATTTGGCCTCCAAATTTCCGACTTTTACTTTTCCCATCTTAACTGGAACTAAGCCTGCTACTCAGCCTAATGGACCAATGCACGAGTTCATTATTTGACGTTTGAGTAGTGTCGTGTTATTTATGTGACCATGGCAACGAGTGAATACGGCACCGCTCAAACGTCAAATTAGTGAACTCGTGCATTGGTCCATAATGTATGAATACAGAGAGCTGACTGCAAGTTACCTGTTTTGCACTTGCATATAGTGTGTGAAGCAGAGCATATGCCATAGAAAGTTTAGTGAATTACCAACAGGAAAAGGCCCTAACCATAATCGGGAATCAAACCGACCACCTTCAGCGCATTGCTTTCATCACAGAATGATTACAGCTGTTCGAATCCCTATAAATCAGTAGGAGCCCTAATGACCGTGGCAATAGAAACACAGCTGTTCAACCAGATCATGCTGAGGGTGTCTGGGTCCAAATACCGTCGGTCGAGATTCGTTTTGGATTGGATTTTTTTTCGGCTTTCTAGAATATAGTTTCCCGATTGCATCCCACATGACATGCAATTTTAAAATGCTCAAATGTTAGGAACAGCTATGGAAATTGTTGTGCCATCGGTGTAGGCACGACAAATAATTTCATTCTGTGTAAGCCTGTTGGCATGGCGCAAAACTAACAAACTGAACATTTTTAGTCAGTTCTGTCGCATCCACCAAATAAGAGAGTCGCAATAAAACTAGCTACTTAAGGCTACTGTAGGGTTTTGAGAGGGTACTACACGCTTACTCGGAAGTACCCATTAATGGGTACTTTCGTACCCATTTCCAACTAAAGTGGCTTAACTCATTAAAGAGTATTGCTTACGAACTTCAAACAATGGGTTTTTTTTACTCTTGACCTCCAACATGAAAATGGGTATTAAAACCCCATATTTTTCATTATCGATACAGTAGATTGAGGTTAAGGATTTCAGAAAATGCTCAAAAATATAAAACGTTATTAATAGACTTCACAAAAACTCTTTTATTTCACATAATAATTGTAATTTATATTACGATTAATTTTCCTACATGGAAGCTCCTGAACGCCAGTCAATGCTGATCAATGCTGGATTCCTGGAAGTCACGAGATGATGAACCATTTCAACGGGAATCGATGCATTGAGCAGTTTTGGTTTTAATGAGCTAGTCATTATAAACAGCAACCTGCAGGACACGTAAGTATCTGAAATAAGAAAACCAATTTGTGAAAATCATGGTCTTAGCATAAGGTGTCTAGTATTTACGTGTTAATATAGAATGCAGCTTGCATTTTTTGGCAAAAGTTAAAGGATACTTTCTGCCTGATATCCAACAGTTTGTTTCGATAAATCACGTAATTTTACCTTTAATTTTTGTTAATTTCTTGCGGCAACAAAAGATTCTTATAAGGGCGGTATTTTGCTTTCCGAACTATTACGTGCACTATCTACCCATTTTCATCGTTATGGAAGCATCTTCGAAATTAGGTTAAAGTACCCTTTTTATGTCATCGGAAAATACCCTTTTTCTGACATTTCCATATTGGTCAGAAAGATGGGTACATGATACCCATTTAATGGGTACTTTAAAATTAGCGTGTAGAGAAGATATAAACTAAGCAGAAGGGCATACAGTTTGAGTTACAGGGAAAACCTAAGCGAACTGGAAGAGACGAATAACACGTCAATCTTGTAAAGTGTTTTGAGCGATGAAGGTGAGCTGGAATTGCTCCTGTTGAAATTCGGCTTATTGAGCCATTAAGTTTGCATATGCCATCCGGACACTACACCTACTAAGCTAGGGGGTGCGATCTAGATATCAACAAGCAGCCAGGCTGCTGTCAAGCTACAATTTTTATCTAAATGATCCGAATATGCCTAGGAGTGTGCGGGCATTACTTCGTCACGCTAAAAAATTCTATATATTTTATGTGACACAAAGACTATGAACTGTTGAAAAAACGTTTACTTGATATTATTGATGTGTAAGTTTTTCAGAACTTTTGTTAAATATATTTTTAACTAACATACGGTGAGAAGCTATCTGATTCAGTTGATTTATTGAACTTATTGCCTTCATCAAACTGTAGAAGCTTTATGTGAAGTGTTTTAGGATTGAAAATGACCAAAATGTTCGAGATCGCAACCCTCACCTACCAAGTAGTTTAATTCTTTCTGACTGTTAGATTATAACAGATTTTGGCAACGAGCGCCATTCCCAGAAGCAACGAAACCCTGTTCCTATCAAGTTTTTGTTCCCGTTCAAGCTCTCGTTTCTGTTCCACCACTGAAACCCTCAAGCCTTCACGAAATCTAGAATGTCCACTAGGCCGTCCCTTATTTTTTCGAAAATGCGAAATGTTATAAGTTCGTCATTGTAAAGTGCTCGTTTTGGTAAGAACAAAATCAGGTAAAAATTTGAAGTCCGTACGTGGACACTAAGTGGTCCCAACGGCCCTGAAGGTATTAGGCGTAGATGACCCCGTGCGCAAAATCGAGCTCGCTGCTCTAGTGCACGCAGTATGAATACTGAAAGCCACCAGTAACAAATTGTCCTGCGTGAGTTGATAATCAGCATAGAAGTTTGTTTTCTTTGGGATTATTCAAGTATTACGTAATACGTAATACGTATTATGTAGAAATAACAAAAATTGTCAAAATTCTTGGAAAAAAGTTATGGTTAAAAATATGATTTTTAGGGGTCATTCACATACAACGGCATATATCTCAAAAAGTATAAGAGATAGAAAAAGCATGTCTTCGAAAAAGTTGTTTAGAATTGCTAATTCTACAACTTTGCCGAAGACACCATATGTCTATCTATATGTTTTGAAAAAATAGTTTTACTTTCTCACTGCTCGGTGGATTGATCACAAAACTTTTTCCATCAGAAGATG
Source organism: Aedes aegypti (assembly GCF_002204515.2). Lineage (NCBI taxonomy): Eukaryota > Metazoa > Arthropoda > Insecta > Diptera > Culicidae > Aedes > Aedes aegypti. Next base: position 150,760,801 of record NC_035108.1, read on the forward strand.
TGCTTTAATATATACCAATATATACCAAGAAACTTCTCCGAACAAACTATATCGCTAAAATCAACGGTTTGGGCGCTATTCAAAAAGCACATGAAATCGACGAAATAAATCACAGTGCGATGTTGTCTTATGTGGAGAGAAAAATACGAGATTTTTAAAATTTTACCATTTTTTTCAAGTGTTCTCTAACAAAGCCAAATAAAATTTCATACAAACAATTATGTAAAACATCCTTGATATAATGTGCTTTAACTCACCACGACAAACGATAATAATGACCAGATAAGAATTGATTTTTTAGATTAAAAATTTTCACTGTGTACGATTATTAAATCTAACAAATATATCACAGATGCTGGTTGAAATAGCCTATAGAAAAATACAAGAATATAAAAATATTTGATTGTTTGAAAAATTATTATGATTTGCATTATCAAAGTCGTGCCCATACTTTCTGGGACACCCTATAATCAACGTAAAGCCTTAAATCGTTATATTTTTTCGGAATCAGAACTATAGGACAAGCGAAAGGAGAATTGTTCTCTTTTATGATACCTGCATCTAAAAGTTCGTTGATTTTGTCTTCTACCTTACGTTTTTGATCACATGACAACCTTCGAGGTTTGAAATGGAAAAGTTTTTCTTTCTTTAAATTAATTAACATCTCGTACTCATGAAGTGGTTTCGATAGTTTAACGTAATCAATATAATTTTTTCGAAAAATTTCAGAAAATTTTGCCAAATGATCTTTTCAAATATTTAAAATTTTCATATTATCAAGAATGTTGGATGTAATATTATTAGTTTTATATACCTTATGTTCAGGGTGTTCAGCTTTCTTGGATCAATTGAGTAAATTATGATATTTTTTTGAATTATCGTCCGTATACAAGGTTGCATGATGACATCTCTTCCAATGATTGCATGGATAAGGTTTAAAACGTTATTAGAAATCAATACTGAAAACAATGTTTCCATCCCCTACCTAGAGCCTAGAATGATTTCCGCTGAGTCATTAATACAGGGTGTCCGCAAATTATCCGTACAAACTTTGAAGTCATGGCTCTATGCAACTAAGCGGAATATTTTCAGTATTCTTGCATGGTATAATACATTGACCTATTTTATTCTTCAGCAGTAAGTTTCACACATTTCCGATTTCAAATATTTGTAAAACCAAGACAAAAGTGTTGAAAGGTCTTAGAGAGAGCCGTTTTTCGAGCTTTTTGACGGAAGATAAAAGTCCATAAAACTCACAGTGTTTGAACAGATTAATTTTCTATTTCCAGCCTAACTTGAAGCCAAGGAACTGTAGATTGCTTCAAACAGTAATAGAACATTTGGATTAATCTATTTCAAATTTTAGGGAGAAAACATATCTTAAATGACAAGCGGCCCTCAGGAATAACGTCTCCGAAAAATTAAAATTTGCCTATCTCAGAAAAAAGCAATTATTTCTAAATTATTTGAAATTCTATTTTGTGTGACCATATGGATGTATTAAAAAAGGAACACGGTCATTGATTTCTGAATCGTTTTAAAAGTGAGATCATCTTTCACATATTGTGTTGTTCGGATAATTTACGAACACCCTGTACTTGCACGCTGGGCGAGACTTCCACCCTTTTCTTGGTTTGATTCGGTTGGATTGCATCCGGAACAGAGGTCTTGTGACTACGTAGAAACATCTTTTTGGGTAATCCCACTTCTGTTAATGTAGGAAATATTAAGATAACGATGTACTCTTTTCAATGGTTTATTCAATAATGAACCAATGCACGAGTTCACTAATTTGACGTTTGAGCGGTGCCGAATTCACTAGTTTCCATGGTCAGCTAGATAACACGGCACCGCTAAAACGTCAAATAGTGAACGCGTGCATAAGTCCATGGTCTTAGTTTGTCAATTGTCATAGTCATAGTCTGCTTGATTATGGAATCATTCACCATAGCCTACTACAAGACCATTAGCTTATCAATTTGTGGTTCGTTGAACACTTTCCAAAAGTGACATTCTTTTTAAAAAAATCTTGGTTTCTCAAAATTTCTCCAAATAAAAATTGTTAAGTGACATTTCAGGTTTATTACGCTCTTGGTGACCAATATTTGATTTTTAAACTGAGTTAAAACCTTTACAGAACAAGAATTGTTAATTGAGTCATCTTAAGTTCTTGATAATTTAACTGTTTCTAGAATTGTAAAATATCGAAAAGTATTGCAATTGTTTCTGTCTACAAATTTCAAAGAATTAACAGGCGTAGAAAACTCTGAGAATTCATAGAAAAACACCAGAAGGAATCAGTTCCTTGATCGATTTAGCCAACGTCCTCAAAGAAATTCAAAATGCAATAAGAAATATTTACAAAAAATACACAATGTCATTATGATTGAACTTATCCAGATATGACGCACTTGCATCGACTTCTGCGTACCTCAGAATTCAAACTGACCCAAAAATATGAAAACATATCAATTAACCCAGAAAGCTGCAGATCATCATCTTCTGACACAGAATCGTTTCACTGTTCAGTCGACACTCCCAGTAGCCAACAAATTGTAAGTGTTCACCCTTCGTCGGAGCGAACCCCAAAATAAAAAGCTAATTTTTAATTCTCTGTGGTTTATGCCCTTTCGCCTTCCTTTCCATTCTGTTGGTTTTCTTCGTAACTGCTTTTCTTCTATCTACGATTTGGCTGTGTCCGTCAAAAACGAAAGAAGCCTCACAAAAAACATCCGTCCGCCAATTCACACAGATTGAAGAATCCGGCATAGTTCTATCCATCCTTGCAAATCCAAGGGATGAAATGTATTATGGTCCAACGCTTCCGAAAAACGGTCAAATCGACCACAAATTTCCATCTTCATCATCGCCATCGTATTCTGCAGTGGAAGTGGAACCAGCGAACCAAATCCGATAAATCATCTTCGACGTTCGTTCGACTGACCCGACTCTTTCTTCCGCCGAACACGTTTTCCATCTGATCTCGTCCATCAATTGCTTGAGTGGGTAGGTGAACTATGTAGCTTCTTATTGCGGGATGGATGAGAAGCCGAAAAATACTGCCAACTTGGTCAAACCGAGGCACTCAACAAGGGAAGCAATAAGTGGCAGCAGTTGGGTCAATCCAATCAAACCACGCAACCCTATACCTCGATATTGAAAGCGCGTTGAGCTGGGTTCAGCTTTGTGCTCTCATACAGGAAGGAGGGTGACACAGAGCGGAAATCGTCGAATGGTGGGTGGCCAAAATGGGCGAAAATCAAAATTTATTATTTAATTTTATGGTCGATGAGTAGTTGCACTTTTGTGTTTTCTTAAAAGTAGAGGTGGGCTAACAGGGATATTACAATTTTGCAATACCTGGAAATTCATTGTAGATTTTGAGCCCTAGGCTAAATCAGGTTCGGACTCAGATAGCTGTAGCAGTAGATGCGCAGCTATTCAACAAGATCAAGCTGAATGTCGTATCCAAACTACGCAAACATTACGCAACTGAAACCAGTGCTGTAAGGAGTCATTACGAATCGCTTTCTCATTACGCAACTGTTTTGAGTTGCGCAATAAATCATTACACAACATTTTTTCAAAAAAAAAATGTAAAATAATGGTGAATGCATTCTGGTACCCTCAAGTGGTTTTCTAAGAAATTGCAAAAAGTGTTGCACGCAACTCGTCGCAGATCTCGATTTTTACAGCACTCGTCGTGATTATCCAACTTGGCAACTCTCGTTAGATAAAAGTACGACTCGTGTTGTTAAAAAAATCATTCTGCAACCTGTTGCGTATACTACTATTATATTTTCCAAAATTATTAGAAGGCATTCAACTGATCTTGCTCTTTCATTCATAAAAAACATTCGACAGTTTTTCACCATATTCAATTACAAACTAACCGTAACCAGCATCGCATCATCCCTGTACCCAATTCTGCATAGTGCTCCTAAAATGAGTGTTCCTGTTTTTGGCACTGCATCAAGCCAAAATAGTGCCGGCACCACCAAACAAAGCCAGTAGTGCAGTGGCGAGGAGTTCATTTTTTACGGTACCACACACACATTTTTCTGGTTTCCCCCAAAATGGGAAATAAATCTCCGGATTCCAAACGGCCATGGCCACGGCGCGCGCTTGGGAACTGCATTTTGCTACGGTTGACGACGCAGCCTGCGGAAGCACGGACAAATTGCACCGCCACCATTTGCAATAGAATGATGGGGTCGGGGTGGTGTTATGGGGGATGATATGCCAATAAGGGTAGGTGATATTTTGAATGATTCCGTAAAATACGACGGAAATGAGATTCAACGGAATAACACTGGATCTAATGAGACAAAATTAATGATAAGACAGGCACGATTTCAGCACCACACTATCTAAAACTAGCAGAACATTTTGAGTAAGCTACTGGTATAGTTAAAATAACATATTTATTCGAGTCGAATGGTGTAACATGAAAATAATGCATATCGCATACCTCTATATCGAAACCACCGCCGCTTTCACCGAAGAATAAAACGGAAGTGAATCAATAGCGAAAATGAACTGACAAGCACGCAAGACTAGCTGGGGTAGGTATGTATGATCCGTACTGCACTCATGCAAACCGGCGAGTGCTCTTTTGTGTAATTCAATATCGGGTTTGAATTTGGCAGCCGTTGTCACCGCCATTGGACCGAAATTATGGTGCTCTTTTGCTGGGAGTGCATATTTAGTGTCTTGATTTTCATTGCTTTTCGCTTCATTTCTGGTGTAACCGGAATAAATATTGCTGCCAATGCGCAGGCAGTTTATCAACTTCAAGTGCACTGTTTTTCGCAATCTTCAAAGTCGTGGCCTATTTACGTCTAAGTTGCATTTAGAGTTGTTTATTTTACTGACTGTTTTCCGAGATTGTTTCTTTATTTTGAAATGAGTATTTTTTAAAAGGATATTGTTTAATGATTCGTTGCACTACCCGAGGAGGAAAGAATAACTCGGCAATAATTTATGCATACCATATTTTGGTATCATACCCCAATAAGGTATTGTACAGTTATCAATACCTCATTTTTGTATTGGTATTTGAAAAAAATAATTAAAACAATTAAAAAAATAATTAAAACAATTAAAAATACTTCATTTTGGTTTTCGATAGGTATTGAAGTCCTCAATACCTATCGAAAACCAAAATGAAGTATTTTTAATTGTTTAAATTATTTTTTTAATTGTTTTAATTATTTTTTTCAAATACCAATACAAAAATGAGGTATTGATAACTGTACAATACCTTATTGGGGTATGATACCAAAATATGGTATGCATAAATTATTGCCGAGTTATTATTTGGACTGCTGGAGGTATTGAAATATTATTGAAAAAAAAAAATCACTTTTATATGAAAATCCATCAAGTATAATTTAGGTATTGCAATACCTGATCTAATTATCAGCTTGGTATTTGTAGAATATGCAGAAGGTATTATTTGAGGTATGTTACCTGTTATGCAGGGCTCATTCATACCTCATTCAGGTTGTAAGTATTTGAAATTATCTGGTATGGAATACCTCAATTCGGTATTCAGTAGTTATTTACTTCTGCTCGAGTATGAACAGATCCCTTAGGGCTAAGAAAGTTCTTGGAAATGGATGTTATTTTTCATAAGCACAAGATATTTTTTTTTTCATTTTCACTTACAAATTGTAAATAAAAAAAACACTAGTTTAGAATATTAGACAGAATACGAGCATGTTTTGAGCATTGCAATAATCATTCAAGTCTCAGTATTATGGGAAATGATGGACAAGAAAAACTTTCACCGTAAGCTTACAACATTGATAAGAGTTGTGTTGGGCGAGATGGCAACAGTGTGTTTGTGCCATATCGGCCCGGTCGTTGCTCACCGATCAATCAGTCATAGTGAAGTGCATTACAAAGAAGGACGTGTGTTTCCTTCCAAAGCGGTTATCTGCGTGATTTCCCTGTTACAGTTTGATGTTACACATTGGCGACCGTGGCATGTTTTGCTACAGGTATATTTGTTCACTTTCATAGAAAACAAATTGAACTTTTCAAGAAAATTTATCTAGCGGAAATCACGCATTGCGCAGTATATAGTGTAATAAATCTAGTGCGATCGAGACGAAGGTAAACCAAGATGGCTGTTAGGTATGTTTGATAATGTTAGAGCGTGTTGAGAGAACCGCGAAAGCTTGTAAACAATAAACACGCTAAGCCTGCTCAACGCAGCGCATGTGTTAAAACTACACAGAATGAGGCAAACAATGCAGGACTCTCTGGCTGAGTGAAAATTCTGTGTAAGTCGCACTCATGCTATGTGTTACCGATGTGTTGGCCATTGGCTGTGCGCGGATCGATGGAAATGGAACTGTCAGTCACGCGGCAGCAAACAGTTGGCCGTTGGTAAGATGGGGAGTTTTCAGGGATTTTTTCCAGCGAAAAGCCGGAAGATGGTCGCAAATGAGAAAGTTTTTCCCCCGCGTTGGGAGGACCGCTACCTTTTACTAATAGAGAAAAGCGAGTTGGGAGAACCGCATGTAAATTGATTGATAGTAAGTTAAGATTATGAGGACCGCCAACTTTCACTGACATTGGAAAGCCAGTAGAAAGGATTGCTGAAATCAGTAAATAGGTTCAGAGCGCGTTATGAGAATCACCACTTTTGAATGACAATGAAATTAGACATTGACTTCGCATCAGAAAACTTTGCACCGCATGAGCAGGACACGATTACGGTTAAGAATTGCGAAGTCAATAAATGAATTGGTGACAAGTTGAGAGGACTGCTGTGATGAAAGAGCAGTGTGGGTGGGTGGTTTGTAAATGGATTGATCTGGATTTTGAAAGGACTAAGTCTTAAGGACAGCTGCCAACCACGACATTAGGTGGACAAACTGCATTAGTTATAGACGAGATACGTAACGCAATTAATAGATCACTGGCTTATTTTAGAAGATTTAGAGTATATAAGTAGAAATATAAGAAAGCCGCTTTGTGCATCAAGTAGGATGGTTATGTGTTATAGGAATCGCCTATCATAACATAAATTCTTTCAGATTTTTTTTTGTTTTTCCGAGATGAAAGGGGCAAAACAAAGCCCCATTAACACACATGTTATAATTGTGTATTTTCAACTGATATATGACCAAAATTAGTCATATATTGGTTGATAATACACAATTATAACATGTGTGTTGCTCGGGAGGGGTCCGTATAAATTCAATTGATATTAATGAGCTGGCGTTGTTCATTTTGGTGGTTTATTTCGTCATTTTTGGCATGAATATTTTACTGCAGCGCGCTGTGAAGACCACCTAGGATCTTGATCACATACCAGTGAAGCTTTGAAGTAGCGCTATCTGTATGGTGTTGAGGAGTGATTACCGTTTGGATGCCTATAAATATTTCTCATGCCTTTTGTTTTCTTACTCTTGCAGACTTTCTAGAAGGAGCGTTTTAATGATTATTGGAATTTGCGACTACAAAGTGGAAAGAGATTCAAAGTAAAATCAAATCAAAGTCCTTGAAACAGGGTTGCGGATTTGGGAACTCCAGCGATTTGCCACAGGGATATAGGTGTTACGTCATAGGATTTGGTATATGACATGGTTCTGCTAGCAACATATTCAGGATGTTTATGAGCCTTTTTCAGATCTCAAGTTCATAGGAGGTCTCTACAGGGTGTCCGCAAATTATCCGTACAAACTTTGAAGACATGGCTCTATACAATCAAGCATAATAAAATCAATATTCTTGTATGGTTTTATCCATTGGCTAATTATATTCATAAGAAGTTATTTTGACACATTTCCGAGTTCAAACAATTGCAAAACCAACCCAAATGTATTAGGGTGTCTTAAAGGGAGCTGTTTTCCGAGCTTTATGACGGAAGAAAAATGTCCATAGAACTCACTGGATTTGAACCGTACAATTTTCCATTTCCAGTCTAACTTGAAGCCACTAACCTGTAGATTACTTCAAATGATAATGGGGCAATTGGATTCATTCCTTTTAGGTTTTAGGGATAACACATCTCCAGTATGACTAGCGGCCCTCAGGAAAAACGTTTCCGAAAAATTTAAATTTGCCTATTTCAAACAAGCAGTAACATTTCAGAATTTTTTAAATTTGTATTCTGTGTTAACATATAGATGTATTATAAAAGGTACATGGACATTGATTTTTCATTGTTTACAATGCAAGATCATCTTTCCAATATTTTGCTGTTCGGATAATTTACGGACACCCTGTACTATAGCCTGAAACTTTAAGATTGGTTGTTAAACGTCCCATAAGGGTATGTGAAATGATTTTTTCCATGCCCATATATACAAACCGATGGTCTGATGGCTATCGCTTCTGCTTCATAAGCAGAAGGTCATGGGTTCAATCCCAGGCCCGTCCCTTCCTTATACTTTGTACTACAAAGTTTGTAGGTGTATCTCTCACTTGCTTCTATCTTCTATTCCTAATCTATCACACTCAACCTATTGGTTCATAGCAAACGCTAGGACCAGAGACGGACAAGAAACCGTTTCCCTAACGCTTAAATTCTTCCATCATTATAGCACGCCTTTCCTTACGCCTGAACATAGGCAGTCAGTCCGTTAACCACAAAAGCAAACCTCTCTGCCATGCCTTTCATTCAATCCATACACTCTCGCATAAACTGGCGTAGAATATTTAAAACTCGTACCATTTCGTTCTGTAATCCTCGGGTATGGGTTTTACCTGGCGTATTGGTATCCATTACCGATTAGAATTTCAATCAAAGAAATGTACCCAAATGTTTTCAGTGGACAGTTCACACTTTACAGATAGCGTACAATATACATACAACAGACTTGCATATTACGCCAAAAAGCACAGCAAGAAACCATTCATAGTAAGATGTATTCTGAACTGAATTGAAAATAGAACCCACAATTCTGGACAAATAAGTGTATTCCCAAATTTATTGACACATGCACTATCATGAATATAGCTCTTCAACTCAGCAAATAGTTTTTGGTAGAAGATTTGGAGCATAAAAGAATATTCCACTTTCCTTGCAACTCCAGGGAAGCCCATAGATCTCGATATCAATGGGCCCGTCCACAAATTACGGAGGGGGGAAGAGGTTAAAAAAGTTCAATTTTAGCGTTACGTAATAGAAGGATGCCGCCTAGGCCCGTTCCATGAGAAGCCGTTAGATGTAGACTAACAACTTGAGATTTAAATCAATCCCCTGTAGTGAAAAATCGATCCCCGAATTGAAAACGCAACGTTTTAGATAATTCTCAATTAACCACACTCAAATCAACAGCAAAAAAAAACTTCCTGAATAAACGCACCTCCATTATGACAATGGGTGACACACGGGTTGCTATGAGCACTCTAAATTAAGCAACAAGAGTTACTCAGAGTTACTCCGGATCTGGCTCAAGAGCTTGCTCAAAGGCAAAAGCTGTCCCACTTCTACGTTGGAACAGAGGCAAAGTCACACCCTCAGATAAAATCTCGTTTGGTGAAGCGTGCGTTTTCGGTAGATGTGTGGATTTGTTGAGAGAGGTATTAAATTTTGTAAAGTAATTATGAATTATAAATATATACCTAGTTTGATGAAAACAGACGGCATCAATCTACTAGTTTAATAATTTATTGAGGTGCACAATGTTACAAAAAAATAAATAGCACAACCTAGTTGATGAATTTCTAATTAGATTGTCTAACGCCTGAAAGCTCCGCTGTACATCTTTTCCAAAAACACCATCCTTCTATTTGATCAGCGTCTTTAGACATAAAATATTGAAGAAAATTTGTTACTATTGTCTTCTAGCGGCTAGAGTTGTCAAATGCACACTTATTACGTAATACTAACATTTACAATTTTCGATCCCTTCGATTTGTCTCCTAACGCTTCACGGTGTGCTGGAAATCACATATTATGGAACTTGTATGAACCTCCGATCATTTTTCACTAATAGTTAGCCTTGGTAGTCAAAACAAGCTTACGATATATTAAAAAATCTTTCATCGGCAAAAAATTGAAAAAAGTAGATATCTGTATTTTTTACCTTTTCTCATATATGGTTGCTAAGGGAATATTAGAGTTAAACTATTTTTTTCTGAATTTCAACAGCTTAAAGACCAATTTGACATATCTTGTACATGAATGAATTATCAGACGTTTAAAAATGAGCATTATTTCTACCTACTAACATGATATGACCAGCCCATCATGGTGTGCCGTTTTTATCGACTTCGCTTCTTGAAATAACCTTATATATACCTAGAGTAAACATGCTGCAATGCTACATTTTTTCAATCTTATAAATGTTCTATAAATATGTATACTGAATAATTAGAATCATTGGAATTCGTTGTGTTAATAAAAATATACAATAACATACAGCTGTAAAAATAAACATCTATACAATATAGGGCACTGCACTGTTCAGATTTTGTATGACATTTTCACTTTGACTGGTCTTGTTGTTTATATATATATATATATATATATATTTTTTTAGGTATTTTTTTTTTTTTTTGAAAGAATTATAGATAAAAGAAGATTTTTAAGTAGAGCTCTATATTCAAAACTAGAGATACAAATATTGTAAAATATCATAGAGTAAAGTAGGGCAAAAGTTCGAGTGAGGCAAGAGTTTCTTTTTAAGATTTCTAACTCAATTTAAAATAAAACTTCTAAATTTCATGGTAGAAAGATAATTTCACTCCAAATATCATAAAAATCAATTGAGATTTGGAAAAGTTATGACTGTAGGTTGTTTTTCGAAGTATATATTGTAATTTTTGGTCAAACTTTCGTTGCATGGAACCAAATGAAGATAAAATCTTTTTCAATATTTTATGTCAGGGCGTTTCTAGGCCTATCATGCTTTGAGGTGTATTAGTTTTTGCATAAATGCTTGGAAACAATTTCTGGCCCATAGTGGGCAAAAAATCGAATCAACGGGGCAAAAGTTCGATCCATGTATAAACTCACGGAAAAAAATAATGCAAATTGCTTAAAATCCACATGTCACCAAAATTTTACATTTTTACTTAGTTTTGCGAAAAACGGCTATTTTTGGTATATTAAACTTAACCTTGTTTTGGTCATTTTTTTTGATGAAAATTTAGTGTGTATTTTTCGGCAGTAAAAAGTTTATGGCTGGTTTGAAGTATGCTTATCAAAAAATTATCGTTATTTTGTGTTTTAGCCAGCGAACTTTTGCCCCATACTAGATTCGAACTCTTGCCCCACCGGAGGGGGGCAAAAGTTCGCTTAAGACAATAAATTTTGAAACTCTTATAACTAAAAATTGGTAAACATTTTGACACAAGTTTGTTCATCAAAATTATAACCAATATGTTGAAGGTTCGCAGTATGGTATTTATTTTGTTTTAATTGCTTTTGTTATTCTGGAAATTTTGATTATACCACTACCCAAGCAGAAGAAAATAACTACTGAATAGCAAATTGAGGTATTCCATACCAGATAATTTCCAATACTTACAACCTGAATGAGGTATGAATGAGCCCTGCTTAAGAGGTAAAATACCTTAAATAATACCTTCTGCATATTTTACAAATACCAAATTGATAATTAGATCAGGTCTTGTAATACCTAAATAATACTTGATGGATTTTCATATAAAAGTGAAATTTTTCAATAGTAGTTCAATACCTCCAGCAGTCCTCAATAGCTATCGAATACCAAAATGAAGTTTTTTTCAAATGTTTTAAACATTTTTTCAAATACCATTATAATGCCCAAATGAGGTATTGACAACTAAATAATTCCTAATTATGGTATGATACTAAAATATGGTATGCATAAGTTATTACGAGTTATTCTTTCCTCCTCGGGTAAGGTCGAACTTTTGCCTCACCTTACTCTAAACATATACAGAAAATGTGAGATTTCAATACAAAACAATTGATGATAACCTTTAATTTCTCGTATGTGTAACAATATAATGCAATTTATATAAAGTTTGTGTTCTTCTTCTTGGCATTAACGTCCCCACTGGGACAGAGCCGGCTACTCAGCGTAGTGTTCTAAGAGCACTTCGACAGTGATCAGCTGAGAGCTTTCTTTGCCAAAGTTGCCATTTTTGCATTCGTATATCGTGTGGCAGGTACGACGATACTCTGTGCCCAGAGAAGTCAAGATAATTTCAATTACGAAAAGATCCTGGACTGACCAGAAATCGAACCCAGACTCCTTCGGCATGGCTTTGCTTTGTAGCCGCGGACTTTAACCACTCGGCTCAGAAAGATCCCTTAAAGTTTGTGTGTAGAATTGTAATAAAGTCTTGCTGCCACTGGTTGGGTGCATTTTCCAGAATCACATGCATATATAAATTCATCTACCTAAAACGAAATACTGAAATTTATGATTTCCATAAGTTTGAAGTTGTGTGGGATAACATTGGGTCCATTTGCTATCTGCGCCGTATTTATTATTCATCTTATGTCAAATGATTGTGGAGAAGGCACCATGTCGATCCGACGCAATCCCGCTCTCGCTAATACACTGTTAACCGTGTTATGGTGAACCCTCTTTCGAGACTTTTGCGTATGCGCACATGAATAAGGCCTATATACTGCCGTGTGTAGCCTATGTGTCTCAGTTTCAGGATTTTTCTCCTATTCTGATTGAAAAACTCTGCCTCATACGTCAATATAAGAGTACTGGTCTGATTCAGCTATTATGAGCAGTTTCATAGGTATGAAACAAATAAGACACCTGATGTAAAAACATTCAAAACTTTTTAACTATCACAGAAAACGTTACGGTCTCCGTAACTTGATTTTCGTTGCAATTAATGATGCAACCATCTTGCCGCTCCTATCAAGCTAAGTCTTGAGAAGTATTTTTTAAGTAAAACACAGCATGAATAGCTAACTATTCTGAAGTGAAAAGCGAAATTTTTGATTATGTAAAATACGGCATATCATGATGAGCTGGACATATTGTGTGAGTGTACGTTGAAGAAGATACTCAATATGAAACGTCCGATAATTTATTCGTTTTAAAGATATGTTAAATTGGTCTTTAAGCTGAGGAAATTCATCAAAATTAGTGTAACTCTATTATTTCCTATGAGCCCATAAGTGAAAAAAGGTCAAAAATACAGAAACCGACTTTTTTCAATTTTTGCCCACGCTAGTCTGAACCAGACGATTGAAAAAATCAAATGTACATCGAGTTTTTTTCCCGCTAGAGATTAGTATTTGGTCTATATTTTCATAATCGGAAGGTTTTAAAATATTCTATCGGTGAAATTTTTTCCATACATTTTCTATGGGCTGAAATGCGTCGTACACGTGATTTTCATGGGATTTAGTATGAAAAATGGCTAAAAAGTGGAAACAATCAAAATTTCACCGATGGAATATTTTAAAACTTTCCGATTATGAAAATATAACCCAAATACTAAACTCTAGCGAGAAAAAATCGGATGTACATTCGATTTTTATAATCGTCTGGTTCAGACATAGCGTGTGCCGATGAAAGATTTTTGAATATGCTGTAAGCTTGTTTTGACTACCAAGGCTTACTTTCAGCGAAAAAAGATCGGAGGATCAAGCAAGTTCGATAATATGTGTGCTTCAGCACACCGTGCGCTTTTCGTAAGAAACATTTCAAATTTTTGTATGATACGTAACGTTTGAGCCTAACTCCCCTCTCACTAGAGCATTAAGTAATTTAAGGACGGCACCTCACATTTTTCTTCACCAGATATCTCTTTCTGCTTTGCCGAAGATACTAACATTTTAGCTGAAAAGGTTCTTATCACACCTAGCGGATGTATTTACAATCACATTTTTTTGCACAAGATAGCCCTTGATTTGCTTTTCATTATCAGGTAGCCTTTGGTCTGCTGAATAACTTTACCGATGACATCATCGGGATCTTAATATATACGTTGAATTATTGATAATGACAATTTTGGACCCCTTGTGTCCACGCTTCTTCCGTTACCAAGAAAATGGGGAGGGGTCAGGGGATGACTCATCCAAGGATTGTAAGACCAACTAACAGAATTAACTTTAAATTTATTTCAAACTAGTGGTCCCGGCAAACTTCGTCTTGCCATCAAGTAGGCTGTTGAAAACGCTTTTGATCGTCCCATACAAAATGACAGTTTCGTTCGCGCTCGTTTTTTCAACTTTCCCGGAGAATATCCTTGGATTTTTATAAACACAAACACGTCGGAACCCTTGACGAACAAAATTGAGTAAGAATCATTCAAATCCGTTGACCCGTTCGTAAGTCATTTCGTGACATACAAACCATTCCATTTTTATTTATATATAGATAGATAGATAGATAGATAGCTTAATTGATCTACTGGTCTCCAAATGGTGGCCATTTGAAAATAAAAATATAGTCCCGGGATTTTGAGGGTTAAAATACTTACATTGTCATTTTATCAATGAGAGATTTCAATTTTTTTATTTACTTCACGATTTTTAACTAATATCAGTAGTAGCACAAATCTCCCAACTGGTGAGATGCCTTTGGAGCCGACCGTCTGATGATTCTTAATACATATAGGGTAGATGTACCAATAGTGGAGGTATTAAGCACTATTGAACTTCATTTAAACGCCCAAATTTAAGATGCGCAATTAATGTACATGTTAATGTTGTAACGGGAAGTAACGACCGTTGGCTTAATGAGAAAAATTATTTCATCGCAGTAATCCACGGCATGTCAGTGAAAAATAATACCTCCACTATTGGTACACTGTTCCTTTAGTTGCGGTATATTTTTAATTTGTGTTCCTATAGTTGCGGTATCCGTTGTTTTCTTATGGGATCCTCCACTATAGGAACACTTTACCGCAACTATTGGTACAAGCAAGTAAAGTCTTAGCAATTTTAGTGATATATCATCAGTTTTAAAGCAATTTGAACGCTCTTTTCAACTATTCCGTGTATCAACAAGCCAAGACGTCGATTGGCAGTGTCGGTTTTGTAGTTAATGTAATAAAATCAGTGAAAACGGCACTACCGCAACTATAGGAACACCCACAACTAAGGGAACACTTACCCTATTCAAAGCAGCTTCCAGAGGTAAAATCCTTTGGTGATACCTTAGAAAATCTTTCGATATCAATATTGTGAACTTTGTAACAATATCGTAACTTTGGCGAAGAAAGCTTTCGGTTAATAACTATGGAAGTGCTCCTAGAACGCCAAGCTGAGAAGCCAGAGCCGACTCCCAGTATCCGGAAAAGGCCAAAAAGAATAAGAAGATAAAGAAAATGTTCAGCTCACTGGTATACCATGAAAATCGCTTAGAACGACATCTTATTATGAACCATCTAAAAATATTACCCAATAGATCCAGCTCGTTTTAAGCTCACTGAATGGAACCGGCAATCCAATTACCCCTTCGCATTCTTACGGCTTCCTCGACCAAGCTTGATTATTCAATCAATGTAAGTTTTGCGATGATCAGCCGGATGAGCATCCGTTTATTACCTAATACCGCATAATTCAGGTTTTTCACCTCAACATTACCTGTAGGTACATCATGCAAATCTCCCCCCTTCCCTCTCAAGATGCAATCCCGTCACCCGAAAGGAAGAAGCCAATTTCTACGACCGCGGCTAACCAACTTGCAGTCGCCCAGGACAGATTCCGGTTTGATCTTCCACAGATGCAACAGTGAATCTGCCAACCGAAGACCGCAACCACTTCATCAGCAGTATCCATCGTTGAATGCCATCCTCACAGAGGCCCAGTCAGTGATCGATGTAATAAAGTCCCATAAATTAGCGGGACCGGCATTCTTCGCACAAGCCATCTCAGTGTTGCGGTGGCCAAAGCCTGTATATAGGGAGGTACTGGCCCGCGCCGGCAATAGAATGAAAAATAGGAATCCATTTCACTTTCATCGTCTTTAATCTTGTGGTCCACCACGTTGGCCGTTAAAGGCTTGTAGGCAGCATCCATTCAGTCCAACCAGCGCACATAGGAGTAGTTGAACCAGATATGTGGCCATATGTCAAAATATAAGAACGACCAGAGTAATTTTGGGAAATATCTTGAAACAGTGAAAATGGCCACTGGAAGAATCCTTGAGAAACGAATTATCGTTATCGTTGAAGAGATTTTCTTGGAAAAAGTTCCAGAGATCATCGAAGATGCTTTCAACTTCCAAGAGAAGTCTTCGAGAAATTTCATTAAAATCAATCATTCCCTTGAGCAATCCATAGGAGAATCACTGAAAGAATCAAGGCAGGGATTCTTTGAAGAAGCTCTGGAGCAATTTTTAGATGAAGTTATAGTAGAATCTTTGTGAAAATGCTGGTGATAGCTCTCGAGCAATTTATGAAAAATTACCATTCAAAGATAAATTACTGAACAAGTTCATACAGACGTTCTTGGAAAAATCCCTTATCTGACATGGGTTTAAACCAATAAAATATAAGCTGTTATGACTCATTAATAAACAGGTTATTGAATCGTCCTTAAGACTTTTGGCCAGGAAATTGGCCCTGTTACTCCTATGTGCGTCACCGCGGAGATTGTTTGTGGGTTTCAGATTACCCATTTGCAGCTCAATCTTTTTGCCGCTGTTGACTGGAATGGCTTTAAGAAATAGAAGAGATGCACCGCGATGCGATTGGGACGACGCAGTGTCTGTTTCTGCATGGCTTTTTTTCTTTTCTTCTATCGGGGCTTGTTGTTGGAAAACCGTCACCGGGTGGGTGGGGCAAGAGAAGGGTTTGAGACGTGCGCTCGCGATCTTTGCCCACAAATCATAATAATAGCTCAGTTATGTGGGCTTCAAAACGAGAAGAGCCGGGCAAATGTTATGTGTGCGTCTGCATATAATTAATTGAGCATTGAATCACCGCGGTGCGGAGTTGTGGTGTTTTTTTTTTGCATAGTGGATTGCAAACAAGTCTCGTGACAACGAGAGGTTGAGATGCACAATTGAAAGAACTTTTCCAATGAGCCGCACGAAGATTCGTCTATTTCAATATCAATCGCAACTATAGTCTCAGCAATGAGAACACTCAAAATAAGATGTTAATTGCACAATAAGAGTAGAGAATGATTGACTAATCGGATCAATTGGTAGCAAAAATTTGCTATTGCAGCAAAAATTCTAAAATAGAGTTTAAAAGGAGAAGATAAATCTGCTCAGAAACCTAAAATGCTCGCGCTCAGAATTCCGAGAGGCTTCCGATCAGAATCTTAAGAGGCTTCTGCTCAGAAACCTGTGAGAGAATTCAATTCAGAATACTGAATGGATTCTACTTAAAATCCTGGAATATGCTCAGATCCATGAGGAATTTTTTCTCAGAATCCTGAGAGAATTCTGCTCAGAATAGGGAAAGAATTCTGCTTAGAATCCTGAGAAGATTCTGCTCAGAATCCTTAAGGATTTCTGCTCAGAATCGTGTGAGGAATCTGATCAGATTCCTGAGAGAATTTTGCTCAGAAACCTGAGAGGAATCTGCTTAGAATCCAGAAAGGATACTCCTCAAAATACAGAGAGGGTTCTCCTCAGAATCCTAAGAGGATTCTCCTCAGAATCCTAAGAGGATTCTCCTCAGAATCCAGAGAGGATTCTTCTCAGAATCCAGACAAGCTAAACTTAATCCGCTCAGAAATGAGTGCCGAGTACACAAAATCGGCCTCTCTTCATGCAGCACAGATTCTGTGCAAAGGGGGCTGTACACAAACCGAATGAGTGAAATGCGCACAGAGGAGGAACGCTTGGAATGCGGTATTCGCTTCCATATTTGTTTTGCTTCTGAAAACTGGGGAAAAAACTTTCTCATTTGCGACCATCTCCCGGCTTTTAGCTGAAAAAAATCCTTGAAAACTCCCCATTTTACCAACGGCCAACACGCTTAACCTCGTCCGCTCAAAAATGAGTGCCGAGTACACAAAATCGGCCTCTCTTCATGCAGCACAGATTCTGTGCAAATGGGGCTGTACACAGTTTTGTTCTAACGGTGGTAAACAAACCGAATGAGTGAAATGCGCACAGAGGAGGAACGCTTGGAATGCGGAATACGCTTCCATTTTTGTTTTTCCTTCTGAAAACATTGAAAATACATTTAAATTTTAAAGTTTTCAGAGATTTTTTCATTCGAATAGCCGAAGCGGAAGCAAATGGGTAAAAAACTTCCGCATTTGCGACCATCTTCAGCCTTTTCGCCTGAAAAAATCTCGGAAAACTTCGCATCCTACCAATGGCCAACTGTTTGCTGCCGCGCGGTAGATGGCTGACAGTTTCATTTCCATCGATCCGCGCACAGCCAATGGCCAACGCATCGGTTACACATAGCATGAGTGCGACTTACACAGAATTTTCACTCAGCCAGAGAGTCCTGCATAGGTTGCCTCATTCTGTGTAGTTTTAACACATGCGCTGCATTGAGCAGGCTTAGCGTGAACTGTTTGCGGGAGATGACTGACAGTTCCATTTCCATCGATCCGCGCACAGCCGGCCAACACATCGGTTACACATATACGCTAAACCTGTCACGCTCAGAAATGAGTGCCGAGTACACAAAATCAGCCTCTCTTCATGCAGCACAGATTCTGTGCAAAGGGGGCTGTACACAGTTTTGAGCAAACGGTGGTAAACAAACCGAATGAGTGAAATGCGCACAGAGGAGGAACGCTTGGAATGCGGAATTCGCTTCCATTTCTGTTTTGCTTCTGAAAACATTGAAAAAAAAAAACATTCAATCTTTCAAGTTTTCAGAGATTTTTTCATTCAAATAGCCGAAGCGGAAGCAAATGGGGAAAAAACTTCCACATTTGCGACCATCTTTCGGCTTTTCGCCTGAAAAAATCACAGAAAACTCCCCATCTTACCAACGGCCAACTGTTTGCTGCCGCGCGGGAGAGATTGACAGTTTCATTTCCATCGATCCCCGCACAGCCGAAGGCCAACACATCGGCTACACACAGCATGAGTGCGACTTACACAGAATTTTCGCTCAGCCAGAGAGTCCTGCATTGGTTGTCTCATTCTGTGTAGTTTTTACACATGCGCTGCGTTGAGCAGGCTTAACGTGCTCAGAATCCTGAGAGGATTCTCCTCAGAATACTGAGAGGATTCTCCTCAGAATCCTGAGAGGATTCTCCTCAGAATCCTGAGACGATTCTCCTCAGAATCCTGAGACGGTTCTCCTCAGAATCCTGAGAGGATTCTCCTCAGTATCCTGAGAGGATTCTCCTCAGAATCCTGAGAGGATTCTCCTCAGAATCTTGAGAGGATTCTCCTCAGAATCCTGAGAGGATTCTCCTCAGAATCCTGAGAGGATTCTCCTCAGAATCCTGAGAGGATTCTCCTCAGAATCCTGAGAGGATTCTCCTCAGAATCCTGAGAGGATTCTCCTCAGAATCCTGAGAGGATTCTCCTCAGAATCCTGAGAGGATTCTCCTCAGAATCCTGAGAGGATTCTCCTCAGAATCCTGAGAGGATTCTCCTCAGAATCCTGAGAGGATTCTCCTCAGAATCCTGAGAGGATTCTCCTCAGAATCCTGAGAGGATTCTCCTCAGAATCCTGAGAGGATTCTCCTCAGAATCCTGAGAGGATTCTCCTCAGAATCCTGAGAGGATTCTCCTCAGAATCCTGAGAGGATTCTCCTCAGAATCCTGAGAGGATTCTCCTCAGAATCCTGAGAGGATTCTCCTCAGAATCCTGAGAGGATTCTCCTCAGAATCCTTAGAGGATTCTCCTCAGAATCCTGAGAGGATTCTCCTCAGAATCCTGAGAGGATTCTCCTCAGAATCCTGAGAGGATTCTCCTCAGAATCCTGAGAGGATTCTCCTCAGAATCCTGAGAGGATTCTCCTCAGAATCCTGAGAGGATTCTCCTCAGAATCCTGAGAAGATTCTCCTCAGAATCCTGAGAAGATTCTCCTCAGAATCCAGAGAGGATTCTCTTCAGAATCCAGAGAGGATTCTCCTCAGAATCCTGAGAGGATTCTCCTCAGAATCCTGAGAGGATTCTCATCAGAATCATAAGAGGATTCTCCTCAGAATCCTGAGAGGATTCTCCTCAGAATCCTGAGAGGATTCTCCTCAGAATCCTGGGAGGATTCTCCTCAGAATCCTGAGAGGATTCTCCTCAGAATCCTGAGAGGATTCTCATCAGAATCATGAGAGGATTCTCCTCAGAATCCTGAGAGGATTCTCCTCAGAATCCTGAGAGGATTCTCCTCAGAATCCTGAGAGGATTCTCCTCAGAATCCTGAGAGGATTCTCCTCAGAATCCTGAGAGGATTCTCCTCAGAATCCTGAGAGGATTCTCCTCAGAATCCTGAGAGGATTCTCCTCAGAATCCTGAGAGGATTCTCCTCAGAATCCTGAGAGGATTCTCCTCAGAATCCTGAGAGGATTCTCCTCAGAATCCTGAGAGGATTCTCCTCAGAATCCTGAGAGGATTCTCCTCAGAATCCTGAGAGGATTCTCCTCAGAATCCTGAGAGGATTCTCCTCAGAATCTTGAGAGGATTCTCTTCAGAATCCTGACAAAATTCACTTCACAATTCTGAGAGGATTCTCCTCAGAATCCTGAGAGGATTCTCCTCAGAATCCAGAGATGATTCTCCTCAGAATCCAGAGACGATTCTCCTCAGAACCCAGAGACGATTCTCCTCAGAATCCAGAAAGCTTTCTCCTCAAAATCCAGACAGGATTCTCCTCAGAATCCAGAGAAAATTCTCCTCAGAATCTAGAGAGGATTCTCCTCAGAATCCAGAGAGGATTCTCCTCAGAATCCAGAGAGGATTCTCCTCATAATCCAGAGAGGATTCTCTTCAGAATCCAGAGAGGATTCTCCTCATAATCCTGACAGGATTCTCCTCAGACAGGGCTCTCCTCAGAATCATTATGGAAATTCAGCCCAGACAGGGCTCTCCTCAGAATCCTGAGACAATTCTCCTCAGAATCCAGACAGGATTCTCTTCAGAATCCGGAGAGGATTCTACCCAGAACTTTCTGCCAGAATCAGAATCCTGAGAGGATTCCGCAGTGAATTCCTGAGATGATTCTCCTCAGAATCCAGAAAGCATGCTCCTCAGAATCCAGAGAGGATTCTCCTAAGAATCCTGACAGGATTCTCTCAGAATCCTTAAAGGATTTCGCTCAGAATCCTGACACGATTCTGCTCTGGATCCTGAGACGATTCTGCTCAGAATCCTGAGAGGATTCTGCTCAGAATCCTCAGAGGATTCTGCTCAGAATTCTCAGAGGATTCTGCTCAGAATTCTGAGATGATTCTCGTCAGAGTCCTGAAACGATTCTCCTCAGAATCCAGAGAGGATTCTCCTCAGAATCCTGTGAGGATTCTCTTATAATTCCTGAGAGCATTCTCCTCAGAATCCTGAGAGGATTCTCTTCAGAATCCTGAAAGGATTCTGCCCAGAACTTTCTGCCTGAATCAGAATCCTGAGAGGATTCTCCTCAAAACCCTGAGAGGATTCTCCTCAGAATCCTGAGAGGATTCTCCTTACAAATCTGAGACGATTCTTTTCAGAATCCTGAGTGGATTTCTTTCAGAATCCTGAGAGGATTGTTCTCAGAATCCTGAGAGGACTCCTCTCAGAATCCTGAAAGGATTCTTCTCGAAATTCTGAGAGGTTTTATCTCAGAATCCTGAGAGGATTCATCTCGAATCCTATGAGGTTTCGACCTAGAACCCTGAAAGGATTCTTCTCAGAATTCTGAAAAAGATTTATCTCTGAATCCTGAGATTATTCGTCTCAAAACCGTACTAGGATTTTTTCTTAGAATCCTGAGAGGATTCTGCTCAGAATCCTGAGAGGATTTTGCTCAGAATCCTGAGAGGATTCATCTCAGAATCCTGAGAGGATTCTTTTCAAAATTCTGATTAGATTTATCTCAAAATTCTGAGAGGATGCTTTTCAGAATCCTGAGAGGGTTCTTCTAAGAATCCTGAGAAGATTTCCCTCATAATCCTGAAAGGATTTTGCTCAGAATCCTGAGACGATTCTGCTCAGAATCCTGAGACGATTCTGCTCAGAATCCTGAGACGATTCTGCTCAGAATCCTGAGAGGATTCTGCTCAGAATCCTGAGAGGATTCTTCTGAGTGGATTCTGCTCAGAATCCTGAGAGGATTCTCCTCAGAATCCTGACAAGATTCTCTTCAGAATTCAGGATTCTTTCTCAGAATCCTGAGAGGGTTCTTCTCAGAATCCTGAGAGGATTCTTCTCAGATTCCCGAGAGAATTCTTCTGAAAACCCTGAGTGAATTCATCTCAGAATCTTTAGAAGATTTTTCTCCAAATTCTTAGATTATTCGTCTGTAAATTCTAAGAGCATTCTCCACTTCTTTCCAAAGAAGATTCTGCTCCTGAGAAGAATCCGGAGAGTATTTTTTTCAGTATCCGGATAGGTTCCTTCTCAGAATCCAGAGAGGATTCTGATTTGAATCAGGAAAAGATTCTGCGAGGACTTTGATAACAGTTCTGAGAGGATTACAGAGGATAACACTCCTAAGACGATTCTAGTAACAAAACTTAAATAATTCTGATAATAAAGAAATCCTGAGAGGACTATAATTATTATTCTGGGAGGATTCTTAAGAAAATCTTGATATTATTATTTTGTTATGATATCTCAAATCAAACAAAATATTCATATTTCAGTACTTACAATCAATCGGTATTCTTCTGACGCCTAATTAAGTTGAATAACTTACCTGAAAGAAAGGAAAAAAGAGAAATCATTGAGTATTACAGTATACTGGATATTTATAAGGTGATTGAAGTACGATATTGTACCTTAAAAAAAACAGCAGGGCTGAAATTTTGTTTAAAAGGCTCGTGTTATTTGTACTATCTAATAATACTGATAAAGAAGTATACTCGAACCAAGATTGACATGAGGACGAATGACTATTCTAAATGATTAATAACAAGGACGTTGCATCTCAAAATTAAGATTTCTCTGTTCATAAAGTTTGACAATATTGGGAATAATGGTTGGAAATGTTCAAATTTTATGTTACGTAAGTAATCTCTTAAACAACAACATCATTAACTTGTGCATGTGTTTTGCATTGAAACGAAGATATTATTTATAAAACATTCTATCGTTTCCTAATAGGATTTATGTCACTAAATATATAATAGTATAGACCTTGTGGCCTTAATAAATAACAAGCCATGTCATAACTAATTGATGAAAGCTAAGCTTTCATCAATTTATTGGATTATTACAGTCGTTAAATTCAAGGTATGTTTCAACTCAAACTGTCACTTATCACTGTGATAACTAAATAGTCTGAATTAATCGTTTAACTGAAGTTAGTTAATTCATACAGCATTGGCAACTTAATTGTTTGATAGTCTAACTAAACATCAAGCAACATCCGCACCGTAGGTAATTCAATTTTGCAAAACTTTTACGACCTCAACGCTCGACCGGGTCTGTAAAAGTGCTACGCTACCCGACTAGAATAGCATAACAAAATTATAACTCATTTCTATCAACAGAAATTAATATAGTGTTGTCAAGATGGCCTTCGTAAAAAAATTATAACAATATTTTCATATAATACACATCGCATTTGTATGTTTATTTGTTGTATTGTTATGAACAGTAACAACTTTTTTTTTTCATAATATCCTTGAAACACAATTTGTAATATGGTTTTGAAATTATTATACAGTTTGTTATAGTCATGTTTTATTTGGTTAAAATTTTGTTAGATTTTTTGCTGATTAAACGACTACGTGTCGTTAGTAATTTTATAATACTTGATGATATAAAAAAATCACTTCAGAGAAACCTATTCTGCAATAATCTTGTTTCATCCGTCTGGTCAGGTACAAAGACGTTTTGCTTTGTGGCGTGTAATTGACAATAAAAATAGGATCTACCACCGGCAGTCAGTTGCATTTGGGTCCTGACCTGAAGAGCACGACGACAACAAGATGCACAAGATCACCACTTTCGATGGCTGGCAGGCGACGTCGACTACAATGTGCAGAAAAGTTGTCGTCGTCGCTACTGCTGGAAAGGAACCAGCATTACCGCTTGAAAGTGTGATTGCATAAAATTGATGACCAATGTGACGACCGGCAGCAACCAACGCGCAGTGCTGAGTCTTTTTGTTGGATTGTAACATCGGGGCATCTGCCTACAAAGTGTGGTTCTTTTCTTTTCGAATGCTCGCAGAACTATGGGCGATTAGGTGGCAAAAAGCGCCTCGTCTGATAAGTTTTTCTTGTTAATTATTTGATAGTTTATACTTCTATGAAGATATTTCTCGGATATTGGAGCAACATCTTCCAAAGTCAAGTTAATTGAAAGTTTTTTTTTCTTATAATCAGGTTAAATCAACTTACTTGTGTTAGTTCTGAACTGGTACGGCTAATCAAATGTAATGTGTTGTTAACAAAATGTTAATGAAAGCTTAATTTAATTTTACGGATTTTTTATGATAGTGTTGCCTAACATATAACGCCCAGATATTAGAAATGAATGTATTTTTTGAAATTACATTAATAAAGGAAAAATACAACAGAAAAATATACAAAGAAATGTTTTTGTGAGTTTTAGCATTTATTGCGAAAACATGGTTTTTCCACAAATCTGTGTAACAACACTCAATAATATGACAAATTACAGCAAAACCATTTCTGACCGCCAGACCACATGGCATCAGCCCATAGTGCGCTTGCGTGGTGACGGGATCAAGTTTGCCAGTTTTTCCAAGTACCTTTCCGATACAACCTTATTCCCGGTTGGTTTGGATTGGCGCGCGTGAAATCGGTTGGCGCACGGCGGGCAATGAGAAAATCAACTTTCGCTTTTACAGAAGCGTATTTTTCCCTGGAAACTCGGCAACCGAATGGTGAGTGAGATGCACATCTTGTGAGCGCGGTTTATGCAATCTGGTGCCCGATGGATGGTAATCGAGATGGTCTTTCGCATTCGGGTTGTCACATCGGAGCGGTCATTTGTCAAATTCCATTCACGTGGTGAGGAGTTATTCAGTTATTCAATTCAAGTTGTTGAGATGGTACATTTCAAATGATCATACATTGAAAATTAAAGTATTGAGGCTGTTTTTGGTCATTCAAACATACAAAAACCATTTTTGATCTTATGTTTATTCTCCTTATCTGTGAAAAATGACGAATTTTTCACATTTAAACAAGTTTCACAAGACGTAACACATAACATAACTACAGGTATAAATGCAAAATCTGTATTAGACACGCTCATTATGAGGCCTAGCAGCTGGAATTTTTTTGCGCTTGTGTTTTACGAAAAATGAGAATCCAGCGCAGCGCGGTCATTGAGTGGAATACAAACGTCAGTGTCGCCGCTCGGCGGCCAGTGAGCGAAACTGAATGTTAAAAAGGTTGTTTTCTGTACTTTTTGCCGCTGGCGCCAACTTTTAGCGTTTAAGAACGAAGTAAACAGTCATTACCCTATTCTGACAAGACTGCTTCATAGTATCTTAAAAAAAAATTCCAGTGCTGATTGCCTAATCTCAAATCTATCTGTCCATCGAACATAAATTATTTAATTTAAGCATCTGATGTATCTGATAAGCGAAGATTTATTTTATTAAAGATACTTTCGAAAGACCGAAAAAACTAACATTAAAGGATACATCACTATCACTATTATATCTTCCTTGATCGAGTTTATACACTTTCCATTCGGTGTCGCTTTCCAGCCACACGATTGCATCGGTGCATTATCTTCAGCTGCACCACTGTTTGTCTCAATTTCCAGACGAGACAATTTTTATCATTTTGTAAGCTTAATGTTCTAAATAAGACAAAATTGCAATTTTTAGAATGAAGTGAACCCGCCTAAGGCTGAAAGCTGATCTACGAGAGGATTCCTGGAAGCAAAGGTGCTCACCAGAGATCAATTCAGATGTATATTCAAAAAAAAAATGTCCAGTGGTCCTTCCAGATTCCACCAGCAATTCCCACAGGAATTCATAATGAAATTCCTCTAGTAATTTCTCAAGTATTGCTTGGAAAAAGTCCCCAGGATACCTTTCAGCAAATCTTCGCTGATACCTTCAGTAATTTCAATAGAGATTCCTTCAAAAATGCTCTAAGGGTTTCTCTCATGGTTTCCTTTAGACATTCTGCGAGTAAATCAACCGATTTCTTCAGTTATTTATCGAGGATATCTTCTAAAAATAACTCCAGAAATTCTTCCTAGATACTTTACTGAGGGTTTCTATTGATTTGTAGGAATTCGTTTAGAAACTATTCGAAGAAATTATACAAGAAATTCCTCATGCAGTTTTCAAAGAATATATTAGTAATTCTATTAATCATTTGTGTAGTGTGCAGGATTAGGAAATTGTCAATCTGTGTTGAGCGTGTGTATTCCAGCATCAGCGAGTTTAGCCCTTGAGCTTTGACGTTTCACGTTGAAGCTGGAGCGATGAATGTTTGTGTATGTGTGCTTATCGTATGATCTTCGATACCGCTGCACGAGAACGGTACCAAGGCTGGATCTTTGTATTCTGTAGCCAGAGCTGAACCCGCCTTGGACGGTACATATGAAAGATGGAATATAATGCGAAATGGAAAGAATGGTCTGAAAAGAGACAGCTATATTCGATCGAACACGGGTTTGGTTCGGGCTCTCGACTTTGAGCGCTGCTCTGGTGCTTTCAGTCTTGGGAATAGTTTGAGATTGAAAAGTTCGGTTTGCGCAATGAGTGTGCTTCGAATATTTGTCGGATTCGCATATGACAATTTGTATAGAGCTTCCTTCAAGAATTCAGTTTTCCAAGAATTGCTACATCACCTCCTCATAATGTGGTAATTCCAATATCTTAGTAAATCTTCCGTAAAATCCACAAGAAACGTGATTCCTTATAAAGTTTCTCCACTTATTTCTTCTTGAGATTTCTCGAGGTAATTTAACTACATTTCGTCCAGGAATTATTCCTGCAGTGTTTTCCAACGATTTCTCGAAAATTTTACCATGGATTTAAAAAAAATCATTATTAGGTCCACGCAAAACAATCATGCAATCATTATTCCTGTAGTTCATTTCATCATCATCAAATTCTGCAGGATAGGGTTTTATTTGTTTTAAGAATCATTCAAGACTTCTTCAAAGATCCATTCTTGCCAATTATCATTGGCAATTCCTTGGGGAAATTTTTTGGGAAGATGCTTGTATGAATTCAAAACTAAATTCTTTGAGGAATTTTCTGAAATGTTTTATAAGCATCTGTTGAAGATATCTCAAAGGGACCTTGGAAGAATCTCTGGAGTATTTCTCGAAGGAATCCTCAAAGAAATTTCAAATTGAAAGCTTTATATATGTATTTATTCTGAACAAAAATTTAATATAGTTTAGAAACACGCAGAAATCGTTGAACGAATCTTTTGAGTCATTTCTGTAGATATTATTAGAGAAATTACTGACTGAATTCATGACGAAATCCTAAACAAAAACCTTGGAGGAAATCCTCGGATGAATGCCGAAGGACATCATTGAGAAATTTCTTGAAGAATTATTGTACGATGTTTTAAAAATCTTTGGGGAATTCTTCGGGAAGTCCATTAAAAAATCTGGATCAACCCTGAACTAATCGATAGAGTAACACCTCAAGAAAATTTTCACCTAAATTATGTTCATATGAAATTTTTGGTAAAATATTGAAATATTGAAAGATATCTGGTTGGGTTCCCTGAAAAATGCTTAGTAAAACTTACCAATTCGGTCTTTTTTTATTCTTGTTCAGGTACACATGAGGTGTCTAAAGCAGCCTTGGTTTTATGCAGATAAAGTAAGGTTTCAATTCTAACCCGACCATTGGATTACAACAGAGTAGTAACATTTTTTCCTAACAAAATTTGTTATTTTGGCTGATAAGTAGTTGAAATTACATAAATCATAAAACAATTTCTTCAACACTAAATAAATTAAATCAATGTATGTATGGATGTTAACAAAAATGTAACTACAGAATTCCCAACAATTTGCCTCAGGATATCCTCCAGCAGTAGTTCGCTGTGTAATTTTCAGAGGATTATTTCAAAAACTCTTCAGTTACTTTTCGATGATATCTTACAAAAAATCCTGCAGAAATTCTCTCTGAAAATTCACAACCCAGTGATGAAGGAATTTGTTTCGGAAAATCCTACAAGTATATCTCGAGCAGTTCCTAAGGAATTATCAGTAATTCACAAAACCATCTTCATAGATGTTTTTTCAATTCTTCAATTGCTCTTGATTTCATCCTGTGATTATAAAGTTCCTCAAGAAATTTGTTCAAGAGATTCCCTCCAGGGATTTCCTTAGGGATCCTGCTTTATTTAAAAATTACTGCTGCAATCTCTTTCTAAGATTCCTCTTATAATTCTCAAAGGAAATTTTCCATGGATTCTTGAAATGTTCATTAAAGAGTTCACGTCAGTTAATATTGCATCTTTATCCCTGTAGTTCCTCTGAAAAATTGTACATACTTTTTCTTAGAGCTCTGTCCGAGATTTATTGGGATTTCTTTGTTACAGTGGTGAACTCGGTCGGGGCAAAAAACCACTTGAATAAAGAAAAAACCAAAAATAAGGAATTTCTGCAGAAAATTC
Organism: Aedes aegypti; assembly: GCF_002204515.2. Classification (NCBI taxonomy): domain Eukaryota; kingdom Metazoa; phylum Arthropoda; class Insecta; order Diptera; family Culicidae; genus Aedes; species Aedes aegypti. The sequence goes on from NC_035108.1 coordinate 150,789,390, forward strand.
TGTAGGATAGAGTTTCGCCGGTGGTAGGTCATTTGGCATAAAGTCGTTTGGCATAAAGCCGTTTGGCATAAAGTCGTTTGGCATAATGGTCGTTTAGCATAATGGTCGTTTGGCGTAATAGTCGTTTGGCATAATGAGTCTGAAACGAAGAATTTCTCAATTTTCGTTTTTACGTTTCTATTAAATCTTTTTGATGACACCAGGCTTGTTTTGGAGTCAATTGATACAAAATGGCACTATATTCAACAATCATTCGCTCTTGAATAAATTTAAGCATATTAGGAAAGTTATTGCCAATAGTATTTCATTATTCATCCAGAAATTACCCGTCTTTCAAACATAAATTCTTCTTTTGAGTTTCTCTCTTGGAACAAATTTTTGCACTGAAGATTTTTATACATTTAGCACAAATACCCTTCTTTTAATTGTTTTTTTTTTTCCTAAATATGATGTAACTATAATTATAGGTAAGAAAACTGTTGATTTAAAATATCAATAAATTGCTCCTTCTATTATGCATAGGCTGTTCTTTGGAGCTATATTTTTTAAGTATTTTTGTTTACAACTGACAAAAGGGCGGCAATCGATAACGTTTATCTGCTCAAATTATCAGCGACAAGAGAAATCGATTACTGCAGTTACTTTGATGGTTTGTGCTACTTTTCCCCGAATGTCGGTCCCTGAATGTCGTTTCCCTGAACCCCAGTTCCCCGTATATCCTGTTTCCTCGATTAGCCCACTTCCCCGAAAAGTTTTTAGCACCCATAATTGTCGTAACTTAATACATTTCAGGGTTGTGAACGAACTGACTAATATGCACCCTTCTTTGTTTAATTGGCGGTTCTTTCGAGTTTTACCATCCTCAGCATTTTCGTCAACATGTGTATAGCCGAGAATGACAGAATACTTCTTTCTTTTGACTGTTTAAGTTTAACGTTATTTCTCGTCAGCACTTATCGGGGGAACCAGTCATTGCCGCAATAATTTTTGGCGTCCATTCTTCTATTTGTTTAATTGTAAATTTTGCCTTCTTTTAAAAGTAGGCTGTTCTTTATTTTAATACTGTTTTAAATTTTATTACAGTCATCTCTCCTTTACTCGATATTGAAGGGACCATCGAGTTAGGGAGGTATCGAGTTACACAAAAGTAGTGCAACTGCGTTCCAAGAGACCATCTAGTTAGCCATGAAAACCAACTTTTACTATGGTTCTCTAACTCGATATCGAGATACGGAATATCGAATAAGAGAGAGTTAACTGTATTTAGTAAAGCTAATTGTTAATCAATTTTATATTTTGCTGTTTTATCAATTCTTAACAGATGTGTGGTTAGAATGATAATTATTTTAGAACCTGCAAATATTCAACATATACTTTTTTTGGGGCAAACGCGTGATCTCCTTCCGAGATATGTTGGAAAAAATATTATTTCAATCACAAATTTTCCCTTCTCTCGATAATAGACGGTATTTTTAATGTACACTTCCAAAATTAGAATTTATATTGAACCGTCGAAAAGTTTTGCCACAAATATTTTCTTTTGAAGATGTGCTGTTCATTTCAGCTATGCTGTCAAAAGATTTTTTTGCGTTAGAGTCTGAAACATTTTAAACGAAAAATAATCTGCTCTCGTATAAAGGCTATTTTTGCATTAAGTCGCATTGATAGATCTTTGGATGAAAGCTTTTTATATTGTGCAAAAAAAAAAACATTCTTTTATCAAGTAATTTTCATCGAGTGTTACGTCCAAACAGGGACAGAGCTTGATCTGCAGCGAAATATTCTATGAGCGATCCCTTGATGAATAACTGCGAACTTTCCTTGCCAATTTACTGTTTTCAAATAAGTGTATCGCAACAAGCTCAAGGATACTCTATGTTCTGAGATGTAGAGACCCGTTACGAGTTTTATTCGGTAATGCTCTATAATGTCACAACAATTTTTTACATTCATAGTTTGAAAAATCTCTGAATGAACACCACGCTTATTGAGAACCTACCAAAAATTTTTGCTATGGGCTCGGTGGTGTTGATCTCGGTTAAAGCTTAAAAAATGCCGATATTTATTTTAAGTCAACCATTATGCCAAACGGCCATTATGCCAAATGACCATTATGCCAAACGGCCATTATGCCAAACGACCATTATGCCAACCGAATTTATGCCAAAGGGCTTTCTGCCAAACGACCTTATGCCAATCGACTTTATGACAAACGGGGTACAATCGTTTCCAATAATTATGATTCTCTTTTGTTTTTTTTTGTTTCTTGAGGATCTTCCGAGACATTCTGGAACGTTGAGAAAATTCTTCATTGATCATTGCAGAAGCTCTTTCATGGAAGATTTGATTTTGTTTTTTTTTTTCAGCAAGAATCGTGTCAGTGGATATGACTTCCAATAAAATCCTGTTACAATTTCTGGATATATTCTTCGTGAACTTCTCTGAGGTTATTCTGGTAGATTCTGTCGTAGAGTTTCGTAACGGAGTTTGAGAGAAATCTCTTCAGTATTTTTTGAAGGAATCGGCAGAGAATTTTCAAGTTAAAATAAGGAACAAATAATAATAAACAATAAAATTTTACAGGAAATCATAAAGAGAATTCTAAAGATATCCTTAGACAAATTACTAGTCGAGTTTTTGAAGAAGTTATAAAAAAACTTTGCATGGTGGTATTTGAAAATTGTGAGCGAATTAGCGTTTGCGTAGTTACGGTATGCTTCGTAGATAAGATACTAGCAACATTCATGTTTCTGTTTTAATAATCTCGTCCAGATTGTATGCGAATTCCTTAAAAAGTAAATACAAAACCACTAGTTTATCTTCTAAAGAAGTCTTTGGAGGTATCACTTTGAACAAACTTTGAGTGAATACCTATGTTACATTCTGTAGAAATTTCTGAAAAATACTTGGCATAATATAACGAGGAATCAACAAGTAAATTCTTAGAACAATTTTTTTAGAGATTTATGGTTGCAATTAGGCTCTTTTTTATTCCTCTTGAGTCTCCATTATGTTCTGCATGACAAATTTTATTTTTATTAACGAATTGTATGTTGCATCTTTAACTATTCTGCTGAGGGTAAAGCTTCAAATTCAACAATAATATTCCAATAATCTCTGACACTAGGTCACTCTAGTGATTTAATCATTTATGGCTAAATTTGCTGAATTACAATTTTTTTACTCCCAACAAAAAAATAGAGTAAAACAAATGTTCAGATTACTAAAGAAACTATATATGAAGACTTTACGACATTTGGTCGATTGACATTTGGTCAAATGGACATTTGGTGGAATTGCGTTTGGTACAGCAGATATTGGATGAACTATATGTTTTGCACAATGGGTGAATATTGGATCTTAAGTTGTTTTGAACAGGCAAACTTTTCATCAGACGTCGATAGAGAATCCCTCTAAATTACCCACCTTTCACAACGTGATTTGAGCAAGTCGAGCACTCGACACTGAAGAAGTCTGTAAGTCGCAGACGAAATAGGCCTATCTGTCAAGATAAGCAACAGAGAGAGTTTAAAGGTATTTGCTCACCTTAGTGATTTTAGTATTTTATTTTTTTGCAAAAAGTGAAGTGTTAAAGTTCATTTGTAGTTTTAAACATACTCTAATAATCCCTCCCAAAGTTTAATATAAAAAAGTGTAGTGATTTGTGTGTTCTTTAGGATATGTTTCCATAGTTTTATACTTCAGTCGTTTTTAGATTGTCATTAGGCCAAACGTTTATTTTAAATCACTGCTGATCTTTATTTAATGACAACTTTTAGCGTGATTGTTTGGAACCTTCATTAAGTATTAAGTTGACCGAGAATAAAAAAAAATTTGAAATGTGTAGACAAAACTTTTTACGTTTGAGCACAGAACAATTTAGTCATCTCGAATTGTCCGCATATAATAATGTTTTATATTAAGAATATAGAGGCCAATTTTGATTCCCATGCCATTTAATAAATGCTTTGAAGAAGTGCTTTAAGAATTTTGCCCATAGATACATTTCCTTACTCAAAGTGAATCAGTTTATTGTGCATCACACCTAAATTAGGTACATTTCTTGGGCAAACATATGACTTCAATAACTTCGATTGATAATAAGCTGATAATTAATTGAATTGAAAATAATCAAACAAGGGAAGTGTATTTATTCTGGGTAACGCGTAACGTGAGACGAGTCGACTTAAGTGACGAAAGGAAATTTGCTTCCATTCAAAATCAATAAAATGGCATCAGAAATTGTAGAATTCGCTCTCATTTGATTTTGAAGCACGATCGAAGCAAGATCGTCAATGTATCGCAAGCTGTAACAAATCTGATAATTTGAAGCAGCGAACGAGAGCCCCAAAGAGAGAGCGATGATAAAATCCATTTTTCTCGCTTGTTTACCGTTCGGGGTAGGTGTTTTTCTTTACTGGCACGATAAACAATTCACTTCCAATAGCAATAGTGTACCCCAGGGTTGGAGCATGTTAATAAGGGTTTTACCATACACTTTTATCCCCCGTATCTGATCAAAGTACGATAAACAGTCTCTCATAATGTGCAACATATTGTGATAGTTACAGAGAGCGATTCGTGAGAGATTCTCTCAATTTTATCAGGATTGAATCCCTGGTTATGAGACGTGTCTGTATGAGCTGTTGGGATTTGAATTCGAAACTGATAACCTTCTGAGTTATTGGGTCACCAAGTGGCTCGGTAGCTTAGTTGGCAATTCCCGAGCAAAGTCGGATACTTAACTGGATGATATCAAAATGATAACAACTTTTATTATCGCTGTTATCATTTTGATATCCTATTATCAATGATAATCGAATGATAACAAAATTTGTTATCATTGTATCCGTAACAGACATTTTTGATAACAGATTGATAACAAAATATGTTCTTTTCCATTACATTTTTAATGCGTGTATTAGTAGATAAAGTTGACTTTTCGTCATACAATATTTTGTAAAACTATTTACTTAAAGCTTAAGTTCCATCCAAAACCCTCATCTCTCGATTTTTTCCCGAGATTTATAACCATGATAATAAAAAATATGATGATGCAATCGTAAGCTCAAATCTTGCCTAAACGTGTATTTTTATAATTTATCCATGTTTACCAATGAGTTAATGAGTTACATAATTTGATAACTATGCGGTTTGGATTATCGAACAGCTCAATATACGTGTCAATATGCTTTTCCAGAGGATCACAACCCTTGAAAAATATTGAAGATACAATCGAACCGTTGGATATAGTAGAAATCTTTTCATTCTAATTGCCGTTAAGACAGAAAGCCGTTAGGAAAATCCCAAAGACAAACTTCTGCGAATTATTTTACTGAATGTTAATGACAAAAAATGTAAACAAACCCCTCCAAAGATCATTCCAAATTAAATTATCGTCGAACAAGTCGATATGTATTCACACAAATCACCATTGTTACTGCCATTCACAACGCAAACAAAACAAACCCGCGACCAGATTTGCCGAGATTCTGTATGGAAATCACGTACGAAGGGACGTAAAAATGCGAACCGTCACCATCGTTCACTAGTTTAGTGCGTCTCGCATCTCGTCCAGGAGCCCAAAACCATCGAAGAAGCAAAAGTTCTTTGTCTTTGTCCCCGAGCCCATTTCATAGCCAGATGTTGATGAAGGAGAGCCTCAAACAGAAATAAAACCCAATTGCCTACGGGGCAAACGTGTAGTGGCGTCCGGACGATTGCTTGATATGGGATGTAATTTCCCACGATTAGGTCACGTCTGTCACCGCAGCACCGATGGATGCCTCAGTTGTATATTATAGCAACGAAGGCGATGATATTATAGGTGGTACCTTCATGCCGTCTAACCGTAGACGCTATGGAGCAAGAAAGGTACCAACTACGCTAATCAACAACCGGCACGTCGGTTTTGAAGTCTTCAAACGTAGGTGTGCAGGGGAATCTTGATGAGATATTCTTGTCTGATCGAAATTTCCACTTGCGTGCTGGGTGTAAATTTGCGAAAACAATAACTATAAATTGACATAACCGCAACAACTGAAAAAGTTGGCTTGGATGGCGTGTGATTTTACGATAGATGAGCCATTTGCAAATGATTACTATTTGGTACTGGTACTTGTATGGAAACGAAACAATCTTGCTATGCAGTCTGAAAGCGCGCAAAATTATATTTAAGAACTCATTAGCCCAATTGTTACTCAGGATTTCGAAAAAATTCTTAACCCCTCTACCGGCAGCTTCATTTTTACCCCAAAAACAATATTCAAATAGCGATCACTTTTTTGTTTCTTGGTATTTTTGCACCAGTTTTTCACAAACTCTCAAAAAACTTTTCTAGTTTTAGAATATGTATGTAAGTGAAAACTATTATAAAAAAAAATCAATAATATAATAGCCTCTGGTGATGATGGAATTTATACATCCTTATCAAGAATCTTCCAGAGAGTAGCTTATTATTCTTGGTTGATAAATTTAAAAAAATGTTTTCAGTTGGTAGATATTCCTAAAAAATGGAAAATTTCCAAGGTAAATTATCAGAACTCCAAAACTGAAAGACTTCCTGTAAGAGCTGGTGTTCTTCAAGGCAAAGGACCGCAAAGGACGAATATTGAACAATATTGTCATATCTGAGTTACCTCAGGGATGTCATAAATCTTTGTATGCCAATGGTAGAATGCAAAAAAGTTTGTATATTTTTTCTTCATACTTGCAAAATTGAAAGTTTAACATAAACCAAAAGCTCTTTATTTGAAACCTTCAAGTAGACATGTTGTCACGAAGGATTCCAATAAATTGGTGAGATGAATTTAAGTATATAAGGCTCATGCTAGATAAAAATTATCAGAAATCACATTAAGGGCATTCAAGTCAAATGTAACAAATATGTAAAATGTCTTCTTCCTTTTCATGTTTCTTCTTCTTAAGGCCTTTAAATTTTCTGTTCCAATTATTTGTAAATATAATCGAAACCATCCCTCCTGCTCCAAATAAGAAAACTTGACCTTCATATTGTACGAGTAACCTAATTGCCTTCATTTAACACCATAAATAATATCCACTTGCATGTATTTCTGTTTCCCAACCCAAATGAAAGCAAATGGCACTCAAATGCACAGACATAGGTTATATTTTTCGGTCAATATAAACAATACGTCAAATTGATTGACGGACTGCTCTTTGGATAGGCGGGCACTGGACCGTGCGAGTCGTTAATGTTTATAACCTTAACCTAGGCGTTTGGGAGCTCTGGTCGGGACTGCGAGTGTGTGGTAAGCATCATCCATCAACATACACTCACTTGGTTGGTTATGATGATCATCGATCGATAGATGCCTCTTCTTCGCACAGGAATCAGCTAATGGAGTGCAGTCAGTGGTAAAGCTAGCGGAAGTGAGCTGTTCAAAGTGGGCCAAACGTTTTATAATTGCGATGTTTACAATTTTATTCACCACACACGGAGAAAGGAAATCCACGGCAGCGAAAGGTGAGCATGAAGGGCCTGGTTTGCTGGACCTGTGCGCCGATACCGATGCTCTATTCTTCATACGAAAAACAAAATTAATTGGCCCATTGATTTTGATTTCACAGCGTAACAAAAATGACATTTTTGTGTGTCTCAAGGATCAGATTATGTACCTCTAGTAAATTTAGAGTTGCTGAATCTGATGCCGTTTTCAGAAATGTTCCAGCACGTCACAATGTTGTGCTACAGGTCGCCAAAGATGTGTAAAACACTGATTTCATTTATGTATACATGAAATTTACAGCATGATTTATCAATTTTTTTAGTGATATAATCCACAAGACATGCAAAATACGACCTGAACTTTCATTTAAAATACAATTTGATCTAAGCAGCACGATAAAATTTAGATCAAATCAAGTTTTTCATCATGCTTGCAGTCTCCATACAAAAACCTCGTTTCTCTTACATGGCAAAATATAATACATTTCTAAACCATAAAACAATAACTATTGAGCATCGAAAGTATGATGACTTTGTTGATAAGTTTTGTTTTACGCATGTAGTTTGAATTCTGTGGCAAATAAGAAATAAATTGCCATTCACGTTGGTTAAGTTGTATGCAAGTTGGTCGAAATATTCTAATTTTGCATTTTCAACAGCCAATAAATAACAATCTCAAAAACAAGATGTGCTATAATATTTTTGAAAACAGCAATGAATTCAGCAACCCTTAATTAAGTAAATAGCGGTATTTTGGTGCTTGAGACATTTTTTTAAGACACCGAAACGGTAATGTTCCCAGTGGACGATTTTTCCTTTGAAAGAAGCACCGCACTAGACAATGGACTAGCATGCAAAGCCCAGTGGCACAGTCGAAATACGTTCCTAACGAAAAGTTTTTCGGACTGTACCGGGAATCGAACCCACACTTCTTGACTCGATGCGGCTAAATGCTTTGTAACACTAACCGCACGGCCACGAAGCCCACAAACTTGTTCCGCAGTGTTACCTTAACTATTTCAACAACCTTTGCTGTTTTTTGAGATTTGATTTACATAATTATCTCAACAAAGCTTCCATGAATTCCGTCATAAAATTTTACTTCATACGAATTACTCCATTAACTTTAACAGTGATTTCCGGATAGGTTCAATAGAAGATTTTTTCTGGAATTTCTCCCAAAAATTCCTTTTGCGGTTCTATTTTGAATTTTTCCAAGAAATTCTCCATGGATGTCAAATAAAATTTTTACGATAATTCTACGATGCTTGCCACCAAGAATGCCTCTATTGATTATCTTATGGAATTCATTCGGACATTTCTCTACATTATGAACATGGAATTCCTCTTAGTATTTCTCAAATTATTCCTTTCAGAACTTATCCAGGCATTTAAGTTGATTTTCTTTCTTAATTCCAAGAATTTCTCAAGGGGTTCCTCCAATTATTCTCTTATGAACTGCTTCTTCCAGAAACACTTCCATTATTTTTAGGGTTTCTTCTTAAGATTTTTTGGGTTGAATTCATTCTTCTTCTAACAATTTTTCGAAGGAATTCTTCCATAGTTCCCTTCAAACGTTTCATATAGATTTTTATCTGAGATTCCTCCGAAACTTTACTTAAGGAATCTTTTCGATTTTTCGCTTACTTTGAATTCCTGTACTGGTAGTGTTTACTTTGAAATGCAAAATAAATATTCTAGAACTTTCTCCAATTATTTTTCAGCAATTTCACTAGAAACTTCTTCAATGCTCTATCCAATAGTACGAACAGACATTTTTGCTAGAATTTATCCAGTGGTTCCGCCGGTAATGTTATCAGCGATGCTTCCAGGATTTTTTTTTTTCAAGAAATTGACTTTTTCCAGCAAGTGCTACATTGATCTAAAATTCTTTCAGAATTTTCACATTTGAAAAGAAATTCTGAAAAAGAATCTCCTGGAACTCTTGCTTTCATTCTACCAACAGTTTTTTCAGTGTTGTATGCCATCAGTAGCATTTTAGAGATACCTGTTATAATATATTTCCACCTTTTTTCAGAGATTTCACCGAAAATTTCTACTAAAAATTGATTGACTCAGATTATCCAGAATGATTTATTGAAGGATCTGTTAAGGATTTTGGCTTCAAGTTTTCTTAAGATTAATGAGCGAACGGATCGAATATTTTTTCAAAGAAATTGCCTCAGTGATTATAAAAGAACTATTGTCAGGAGTAATATAATAGTAGTTAACTGAACAAGTTACATAATGATGATTTTTTCAGCACGAGTCGTAAGTTTATCCTACGAGGCTTGTCGAGTAGGATAATTATGACGAGTGCTATAAAAATCGAGTTCTGCAACCAGTTACGTACAACATTTTTTGCAATTTTGTAGTAAACCACTTGAGGATATCAGAAATTATATCGGAATGCATTCACCATTATTTTACAAGTTCTGAAAAATTGTTGTGTTATGCTTCATAACGCAAAACAAAACAGTTGCGTAATGAGAAAACGTTGCGTAATAAATCATTACAGCACTGGTTTCAGTTGCGTAATGACTATTTCCACACTGCAAACTTCAGTGCTGGAAAGTAGGCCGTTTCATGACAGATTGGCGGAATGAAAAACAGCCTATTACGTTGAGAAATTGCAAAAAACATTTTTCAAGGGGCTCATGCAGTAGGGTATCCGTCCTATTATGGAGGACTTAAGCACGGTATTGAAATTAAGATCGTATTGCAGTGTCCAAAATCTAAATATTATAGTATTTTGCAATGTTAAGTGTTAAAACTATCCTTTATCTGGAGTATAGTGAAGTAAAAAAGTAATGTTTGGAGTCATACATACATTTTTTTGACATAAATCTGAAGCTCTTCCTCTGTCCTATTATTGCGGTATTATGTCCTATTATTGCGGTAGTGCCGTCCTATTATTGCGGTATACCAAAAATCATAGATTTTATTACATTCAATACCCGACCAGATGGAAGAAACAAGATTATAACAGAATGTGTTCCCCTGATATGATTTTTTTATATCACCAGTTGTTATAAAACATGTACCGTTAGTAGTTAAAATAACAAAAATTCTAACAAAATTAGCACCAAATTAAACTAAAATATAACAAACCCTGTTATAATTATATCAAAATTATTACAGAATGTGTTGCAAGGATGTTACAAAATAACAAAATTATTGCAAACTATGTTACTGTTTATGACATCCCGACCAGACGGAAAAAACAAGATTATAACAGAATGTGTTCCCCTGATATGATGTTTTTATGTCACCAGTTGTTATAAAACATGTACCGTTAGTAGTTAAAATAACAAAAATTCTAACAAAATTTGCACCAATCTAAACTAAAATATAACAAACCTTATTATAATTATAACAAAATTATTACAGAATGTGTTGCAAGGATGTTACAAAACAACAGAATTATTGCAAATCATGTTACCGTTTATGTCATCGGATTTTATTTTCAACAAACTTATAAAAGAGATGTCAAAAATATAACAAATGTTGTTATAAATGTGTTACTGAAAATATAACAAATTGAGAACAAAGCAATTCTGATAACAAAATTATATCAACTTTTGTTATTTTTAACAGCTGTTGATAGGAATGTGTTATAATTTTGTTATGTGGTTCTGGTCGGGATCGGATTTTATTTGCAACAAACTTATAAAAGAGATGTCAAAAATATAACAAATGTTGTTATAAATGTGTTACTGAAAATATAACAAATTGAGAACAAAGCAATTCTGATAACAAAATTATATCAACTTTTGTTATTTTTAACAGCTGCTGATAAGAATGTGTTATAATTTTGTTATGTGGTTCTGGTCGGGATCGGATGTAATTTGCAACAAACTTATAAATGCGAAGTCAAAAATATAACAAATGTTGTTATAAATGTGTTACTAAAAATATAACAAGTTGAGAACAAAGCCATGTTGATAACAAAATTATATTAACTTCTGTTATTTTTAACTGCTGCTGATAGGAATGTGTTATAATCTTGTTATGTGGTTCTGGTCGGGTATACATTCAATACCACACAATGTTCGAGCATTGAAATTATGCTCCCTCCATGTTAATGACACTGCACGGTACTGTCAGTTTGTGTGACTTTGGACATATCTATGAGGAAAACTAATGCATTACTTTATGTCACGATTCGAAAACAAATCAACAGAACCGAATGATTTTCTGTCGGTTTCATCTCTTCTTTCGTCGTAGGTGGACAATGTTAAAGTGAATAGACAAGGTTCTTCCATCCGAGACCACTAGTCGCTATATAAGAAATGAATTTGTTGACCTAAGTATAACGTATAATTTTGATGTTTTTAGAAATATTTTCCACTAGCAACACAAGTTTAAAGGATTGCTTCCTTGCCATCATCTTATATCTTAGTTTTTCAACGTATTTTTGGCATGTGTTCCGATTTTCAATCAGTTTACGTGATTTTTTGGTAAAACATTGTGTTTATTTGCAAAATATTCGTAAATAAGAGGAATCACAGGGTAAAAATATACATAAACCTTTTGTTTGACTAAATAAATGTATGGATAACTCAAAATTATGTCCCTAATTAGTATCCTAATAATATAAATAATGTTTTCAGCAATTACATTTAAAATTACTATTGAAATATCCAATTTTTGAATGAGATTTGCAGATACCGCAATAATAGGCAAAAAGCTATTTTCATTGTCCTATTATTGCGGTATATGCTTTTTCTCAAAAATATAGAACTTTTATTCAAAATTCAATATCTATCATGTAACTACATCCATACTGAACTGATATACGCGCTATACATACTTGTTTTGGTTCTAAACTTAAAATTTTAAGCTTATGAAAACCCGCCCGTAGATAGAGAGGCTGGTTAAAAATATAGACTTTTCTTGATGCATCATTTGAAACTGTTCTTCCAACGATCAAAATCATTTAATTTTTGAAGCATTCATCTGGTACAGCTTGGGAATACTATAAGCTTTCATCGTCATCCATAATATCCATAGAAAATAGAGTTTTCGATTAATAATGAGGGTTTAATTCTTATACCGCAATAATAGGGAATACCGCAATAATGGGCAAATTACCCTAGTTATTAGAGTTGTTCAAAAAATCGTTTTTGCTCCACACCGCTCATTTGATTCTAGATCGAATTCTGAGTGTCCTCCCAAAATTTTAGCTCATTCGGATGAAAACTGAGACTGCACAAGCCCTTCAAAGTTTATATGGGAATTATTATGGGAAAAGCAAGCAATTCATTCAATCGGTCATAGTGTTTGCTCATGTTCTTTTGGGGATTAGAGCTACATTGATACTGGGATATATATTCATCAACTACAACTTTGCCACAGTTTTCAAATCGAGCGTCTCAGTAAAAGTACCTAACCCAAACTTTTGCACGATGACTTGACTGACTGTTTCATTAATATTGAAAACTTTCCAGATTTTTCCGCCAAAATTTCGTGGGGTCTCTTCAAATAATATAAGATTACGATTCTAATGACACTTTCATTGAAAATTGTGGTCGATCCAATGCTGAGGAAATTAGAGATGATTTTTCAGTGTGTTTTTTGAAAAATGTAACAACTGTAAGTAAAAATTTAGCATACAAAATTTAAAAAATGTTCTTGGAAAAATACATACGAAGTTAAAATAACTCTTTGCCTTTCGAATGTGGCTTAGAGAGTTTCAATTAGATATGTAATCACAGAGATATGGAAAGAACACTTTTGTATGTTTTTGAGGGGGTGAACCCAAACTTTTGCACGGGAGTGTAAATCTAAAAACCTATATTCCAGGAAGTTCTTGGATTGCTCAAAACATTTCTTAAATACGACCCAACAATACATCAACAAAAGAAACATATTGCTATGAACTTTATTGCATATTCAAAGTTTCAAAGATCACGCTTGTAGACCTGAAGAGTATGTTCCAGAGTATCTTGAAGTGTAGGACAGTATGACAAACTTTATTGTGATAATATTTCTTTAATTTAACACCTCTGAACTCAACTGCAATTAAAAAGTTGAAAATATATCACATTATTTCTGCGTAATTTATCATTCCAATATAAAATTTCCCATTTATTGGTACTGACTCAATTTACGAATTTAGTAAAATACGTTTCTAGAATCTACTTCATAGAAGACTTCGAAAATCGAGATTCTATTGCACCAGAATTTTTTTTAGGATTACACGAATAACTGTTGCATTATATCATCTTATCTATCTGTCAATTAATAAACGGATGCCTCCTCAGATTTTTGTCGACTGTTTAAGGAGATTTTTTCAGGATATATTCCAAGGATTACTTCATAGATACCCTCACTAGTATGGAAAGTATATTTCAACTTTAAATTGAACAGCAATTTGAACCTAACTTCCACGCCAGAGTTTTGAAAATCTCGTTCAGCACAATTTTTGTTAGTTATAGTTCCGACATCAAGTTAAGTAATAGTATTTTACGCAACGAGTTGCAGAATGGTGATTTTAAAGTCCAACGAGGCTACTCGAGTTCGATAATTAGGATAAGTTATGTATAAATCGTTTGTATTACTTTTCCTCGACTGTAATTTCCCTGAATTCCAGTTTCCTCGAATGACCCGTTTCCCAAAAAGCGATGGAGGCCACTAAGGTGCAAGAATGATCTTCAGTGACAGAGTGTTACACTACAAAGGATGATATGCAACCAAAAGATGGAGATATTTTGTCGTTATCTACTATACAATTGTTGTCAGAAAGTACAGTGGAACTCGAAAGAGCCGCTAATGAAATAAAGAAGAGTGCATATCAGATGACCAGTGATCTCAATTCGCTTATGACAGCACTTCCCAAACTGTGCGCCGCGGCGCCCTGGTGCGCCGTAGAACTTTTCCAGGGGCGCCGCGAGTTGATCCCTACCAAACTTGAAATAAGCTTATAAGCTAATACGTGCTCAATATTTTAGATATCAAAAATTGTTAAAACAATTGTGAAGATAATAAATCAGGTGCAAATGTACCTAACATTTAAATTATGTGATGACATCGGTACTGATTCCTTCATAGTTTTACTCATTGACTCTTATTGAACATTTCGATCATTTTTCTGATAGTATTGGCTTCCTTATTTGCTTTGAAAAAACCCTTTTATATTTCTAAGCAGTACAAGAAAGAAGGATAGTGGATTTAATTTTGTAATGTTGAATTATCATTTTTTTTTTCGAATGTCGACGACACATCATTTTTCTTCCTCAAGTTGGTTTCTGGAACAATGCATTTCCGTCAGGTCTGAGAACCACATTTTATGTTTTTCTTATGAAAGTCTACCATTTTGATTGATACTCTTAGACGGGGTACTTTTTGAAATTTTGTGTATTATTTTCGTAGCTCGGAAATCAAAATGATTTTATTTTTGGCTTAAACTTTGACTCATAACACGCATATAAGAAAACATTTTTATGACTTTCGAAACTGTTTTGTATTTTTTTTTTAAATTGTTTGAAAAACTGTTTTCGTATATCTTATTTAAATAAAAATGGAAGGGTGTTTGTATGTCACGAAATGGCTGGAGAACGGATTATCGGATTTCAAAAATTCTTCCGTAGTTATGTTCCTGAAGTGCTCCGACGTGTTTGTGTGTATAAAATTTTCAGGATATTCACCATGATAGTCGAAACAGTGAGAGTGGACGGGATTGTCATTTTGTATGAGACGTGCCATGACGTTTTTTAACAGCCTACTTGATGCAAGATGAAGTTTGCCGGGACCACTAGTAACCTATAAATGCCTGAGGTTATAATTATTATCTTTGTTAACGAGATTTGCAGCCCGAGGCTGGCTCATCTCGGGGGCCTGAGGTGCATTTAACGTGTAATATAAAAAATCGTACCTTTTTTATTTTTCTTCGACAAACCTATCACAGAAGAAGAGCTTGATCGTATTAAAATAATTTCAAACCTGTTTTTTCGTTAATTACACGGAAAAAAAAAAAAATGCCAGAAAAAAATAAAAATTTAATATTTTTAAAAGTACCGTATAAACTTGAATTTTTATTATTGCTGAAAATCAGTAACTAGAAGAGGCTTCAAGAAAAAATTAAAAAGGATAGGGAAAAATAAAAAATAAAAATGAAAAAAAATCAAAAACCAAAATTTATAGATTTTTGAATTAAAAATAAATCATTGCCCAAAACGTGTTTAAAACGATTTTAGGTAACTAAAAATGATATTTAGATCAAAAATAAAAATTTGGGTATTAGAGGGTTAAATCAAATGTTATTTCACCTTTTCAATTTTCAACAATCCAAATAAAAATTGAACTGCATGTTAAAAAGTTGTACAAAAAATAAATAAAAATGATTTCTTCATAAAAACAATATGAAATGTGGGTATGAAAACGACGTTTAGTTTATTGAAACATAAATTTAAACTAAATTTAATGTTGTTAATATCCCAAGTAACACAACATGTCTCATATAAATCACAATGACTTCAATATGACTAATGAGAATGTTCTGTTTCATAGCGAAAAAACTGGAATTCATACTTATATATGACTGGAAAAGCGCAGAAGGTGGAGCTTGTGCAACATATTTTTGTTGTCAAAATTATGTATCATATGGGATTAGGTATACATAATTACGTATTATACTTTGTCCAAAAAACCATTAACGCAACAAAATACTGAGAACATTTGGTAGTGGAAATGTATTGGATGGTCGACAATGAAAAATGTAAAAGTGCAAACATTGACAAGCCATCATTTTTGATTGCACAACTGTTATTTAACACTAAATTAATATGCGAATCAAAAATTACGGTGAAATATGCACTTTTGCTTCAAAAAAATCAATTCGCCCTTATAAATCGTTCAATATTCATTTTTCGACATCAAGCCAAGTAAATATTTCCAAAAAGGAATCATCACATTTTGCAAATTAGTTCATTATTATGTTTTCTACTAATACACTGAACTTTTACTGAACTATTATTACTTTTTTCAAAGCTTCAGAACAAAAATCTCATCGTTATGGTAAATATTCAAAATTAAATTCAAAAATTAAAGATGGTCCCCTTAGACACACTGCATGACGAGTGTTTTGGGAAAAGATAAAAATTTCATTGCCAATCATTTGCCATTTTTCCATTCAAGGCAGTGAAAAGTTTTCAGGGACAACTAGTGTGATCATTAATTTACAGTGTGATATAAGTTTGATAAATCACTTGACTATGACAGCATAAATGGAAGTTGTAGCATGGAAGTTGTTTCTCAAATCTCACAAACCGTTGTTGATTTGTACCCGAAATCATGTTATTACCAAAAACAATTCCGGCAAACTTTATGTTACAATTTTGTTGACGGAAAACTTCTATAGCAAATGACTTTGAAGTGTTTTCTAAGTATTTATATTTTTTCCTACAATTCAATTGTACCATTGAACCTTTTTCGTACTGAACAGTGGCAAACAACCACCGCACTCTATTCATTCATATAAATTGATAAATCGGCATTTAGAGCATACCTTAAAAATAATAATTTACTCAAAACATTTGCTTAAAAGTATTCAGTGAACACCATATGGCGAATTTCTTAGCCGGCAGTGTATCATCCATGCTATCAAAAGTATTAAATGTCACTTTTGTTGCATTTGTTTTAAAGACAACTAGAAAAACTTATATTTGACTGAAAATACACATTATTTGTTTATTCAAAACATGTTTGAAAAGAGTATATATTGTGACATACATGTTACATGAATATGACATATTGAGACTGTTTATTTGTCGTACATGTCTAAAACAACCGAAATAAGACATATAACCAAACACATGTTTTGATAAACATAAGAAGACAAATATAAAACATAGTATGGTTGAAACATAGTAGACATTATTAGAACATTTTCAGCAAAATGGTAGATTTGTATTGCAAAACAAATTTTATGCCTTAGTAGAACATCTCCATTCAAGTTCAATATTGAAAGGTTAAACAAAACAAAATAGCGACTTATGTGAGACATGACATGTTTCAAAAACTTTCTAGCAATCATTGTAGGAAAAACTGTGTATTTTTAAATTTGGATTTATGTTTTCGGTGTTACTTGGGTAATGTTTAAAGTGAGGATCAATCGAAGCCATAACTCTAATTTCCAGGAGCACAAAACTGGACATCAAAATATCCGTTTAAGCTGAAAACATGTTCGATTGATCACTCGCTGGTGGAACCAATCGATTAAATATTCAAATTCAATTTATGTCTGATTTTCCGGAAAGTTTCTAGCTTTACTTCGATGCATCTTACCCTTAAAAGTGGAATATTCCCTTATAAAACACAGAAGCTTTACGTTTATATTTTTTTTTTGCATTTCATCCTTATATGTGAGACTAAATTCTAGGCTTAATATCAAGATATTATTCAAAAATCAATATTAAAATTTTAATTTGTTCTGTGATTTGAAATATCACTCTAATTCTGTCAAATCAGCCTGAGAAAGCAAGCTAGCCATCATATAGAAATTCTGTTTTCAGTGATACTTCTTACCTCTAGGTTATTGTGATGTTGTTCTTGTAATAATACTAAAAACAATGAAATTCAAAAGAATTCAAAATAGCTTAAATTTATAAATAATTAAAATGTTCAACTTCCGCTTTTTTCATTCTGGTGCGCCGCGCCATTCCCAGAAAATTGTCAAGGGCGCCACAAACATAAAAAGTTTGGGAACCTCTGGCTTATGAGATTTTCCCTCTTCAAGGAACACCACTCCTATTTCCTCCCATCTTTCCCTTCCCTATCCTCTCCCATCGGGTAAATGATGAAATAGGCTCAAATATGGCGATGGCACAAATCTCCCAAATGGCGGGGAACGTGCCTCTGGAGCCTGATACCTGATAGCTTCGGGGAAACGTAGCTTAACCATAGAAATCATCAAACTATCACGAATTGAATTTTTTTTTTTTCATTTCTTAAAAGGTGTATCAGAAACCTATCGGGATGTGACTTTTGTGCAATTTCTGGATTTCTGTTTTGTAATGATTCGTTACTTAACTCACAACAGTTGCGTAACTTAACAACGTTTGTAATCAGTAACGTAATGACTCTTACAACACTGTATAGCTCAAAACAGATAACCATTGTGTTCAATGACAAACTGGAGTGATAAAAATGGCCTATTACGATGAGAAAAGTCTGTGGGAGTCTATCCACAGAGCGATGAGTGCAGCAGCACGAGAGATGATAGGTACTACTCAGAGACGACCTAGAAATGGTTGGTTTGATGAGGAGTGTCAATAGGTGACAGATGAGAAGAATGTTGCCAGAAGCTGGATATTAGTGTCTGGTAACCGGCAGAATTGGACGCGGTACAAGGAAGTGAGAGCAGCCGAGCAAAACATATACCGTAGAAAGAAAAAGTAGTATGAAGAAGATATTATTACTGAGGCGCAGAACAGCATGGAACAAAATGATATGCAGAGAAATATTACGAAACTGTAGGTGGCGTGCGGAGAAAACAAGGACGTCTCCCGTCATGTGCAATGGCCGTGAAGGTAACTTGCTAACTGACAAAACAATGGTGGCTGCCAGGTGGAAAGGGCACTTTGAGCATTTGTTGAAGGGAGAGAAAACTGGCGCGTCTGAGAACAGATTTTTCATCAGCAACAATGAACAATCCGTGGATCTCTCGACGCTAGGAGAGGTTAAACAGGCAATCAGAGAGTTGAAAGCTGCTGGAAAATACGAGCTCCCGACCAATATTTTCAAGCAAGGTAGTAAAAAGCTGTACGAAGTACTGCACCGTACGCTGTTAAGGGTATAGGAGGAAGAAGAGCTGCCTACTAGCTGGCTGGAGGCCTCATCTGCCCTCTGTATAAGAAGGGACACAGACTAGAGTACGTCAAATACCGAGGAATAACGGCTTTGGCATTAAAACTACAAATGAACTTTAACACTTCACTTTTTGCAAAAAAAAAAAAAAATACTAAAATCACTAAGGTGAGCAAATACCTTTAAACTCTAATATGTGTTGCTTATCTTGACAGATAGGCCTATTTCGTCTGCGACTTACAGACTTCTTCAGTGTCGAGTGCTCGGCTTTGGCATAGTATTTGGCGTACAAAACAATGTTGCGTATTCTATTCAACAGATTGAGGCTGGAGGAGTCCTTCGTCGGCGAATACCAAGCTGGGTTTCGTGAGGGTCGACCAGCAACGGATCATTTGTTTACCTTCCGACAAATCCTTTATACATAAGATCCAAGAATACAACTTGCAGACTCATCATCTGTGTATTGATTTCAAGTCGACGTACGATTCACTAAAGAGAAATGAGTTATGGCAGATAATGATAGAACATGGTTTCCCGACGAAACTGATTGGACTGATTCGTGAAACGTTAGATGGATCTAAATCAAGTGTGTGTGTGTTGCGGATGGGATGCGATCTCCTTTGTAACCTTAGATGTTGAACCTTTTGTTCAGCATTGCCCTCAAAGGAGCTATAAGGAGAGCAGGCGTGCAAAGAAGCAGTATCATCGTCACGCGGTCGCATAAGCTACAAGGTTTTGCTGAGGATATCCATATAGTACTGCTCTTCGACGCTTACTTGCCCCATGTTCTATGTAAGCTAGAGATGGACAAAATGGCTCTTTTTAGTGAACGCTTAGAATCTGTTACACAGCGCACTTGACAGTTCATGTGTGGATTTTATGCAATTGTCAAATTTTCTTTTGACTTTTCAAGCAATTTTGCATTAGGATATAATTACACTTTTACATAGCCAATCAGCACTTCTCTTACGTTCTTGACGTTTTCCCGCTCTGTGCTCTTGCACTCTGCGCAGTCTGCCAGTGGTTTGCTCTTGCATGTTGAGCAGACTGCCGTTCCATCTTCTTCCGCTTTTCTGCCTCCTCTCATCGTTCATCTCTTCTCACTTCCTTCTCCTTCTGAGTTCCCCCGGCGTCGGAGGTTGTCACCAGTACCGGTTGGGGAGACGTCCGCACTGATGGTGCCCCGACTACCGGCGGCTATCGCAGGGGAGATCTTCGTCTTCTTTCTTCGTCAGGCTGACTCGAGTGCCGAGGTCGGTCAAACGATTCCGGTTGGGGGTTGACTTCCGGTTCATTAGCGCCCCGACGACCCGATGCCAGGCACTGCTCTCTGCCTCTCGCTTCGCTGTTCTTCCCGCCAGTTTATCTGCAAGATAGATGTTATCTCCACCACCATTTTTTCCACCAGATTCCAAAGATTAGCATCGCCTATCATTTTGCTTACAATTCTGTGATTCTACCCCATTACCCCGAATGCCATTTCCCCGATTGCCATCACCCCGAATTCCATTACCCCGAATTCCATCACCCCGAATGCAATTTCCCCGAATTTACAATTATCATGACATGATGATATTGATGACATTTCCCCGCGATATTGGAATTCGGGGTAATGTCATTCGGGGTGATGGGACGTTCGGAATTTTGGAATTCGGGGTAATGACGTTCAGGTTAATGGCATTCGGGGTAATGGGATTCGGGGTAATGGGATTCGGGGTTATGGGATTCGGGGTAATGGGGTAGAATCCTTTCGGATTCTACCCCATTACCCCGAATGCCATTTCCCCGATTGCCATCACCCCGAATTCCATTACCCCGAATGTACTATTACCCCGAATTCCATCACCCCGAATGCAATTTCCCCGAATTTACAATTATCATGACATGATGATATTGATGACATTTCCCCGCGATATTGGAATTCGGGGTAATGTCATTCGGGGTGATGGGACGTTCGGGGTTTTGGAATTCGGGGTAATGGCGTTCAGGTTAATGGCATTCGGGGTAATGGGGTAGAATCCTTTCGCCACATTCTTCCCCAGAAACCTCACGTTAGTGATCCTTTATATGAGAGATAAGCGGATGTAAAATTTAATGGTTTGGCAACAGACCAGCAGTGATGAGTTTGCTCGGCGTCGAGAATAATATTGTAACACGGACATGACTTCCTCATTGCTTAAAAGTGTATTTTGTTTCGTTATATATCTTTGAGCTACATTTCCGAACTAATAAACAGCAGAAAAAATCAAAAACTATATATCGCATTGGAAAAATTCATAAAAGGAAAATATTTCATATATTTTGCTCAATGCAAAACAACATTAACTCGTCGTAATTATCCTACTCGGCAAGCCTCGTAGGATAAATTTACGACTCGTGCTGTAAAAATCATCATTCTGCAACTTGTTCTGTAAACTACTATATTGCAATTTCATAGAAGAGCACTTGAGGGTATCAAAAATTATATCGGAATAAATTCACCATAATTTTATAATTTCTGAAAAATCGTTGCGCAATGATACATTATGCAACTCAAAACAGTTGCGTAATGAGAAAGCGTTGCGTAATGAATCATTACAGCACTGGTTTCAGTTGCGTAATGAATATTCCCGCACTGTATACTTCACACTAAGCTCTTACGGTGAATTTCACCGTAATCTCAACAGCTGAACAGTTCGGTGAAATAAAACACCGTAATTTCGTCGGAATTTTACGGATTCCGGTGAATTTTTACCGAACACTGTGAAAATTTACCGTACTCCGTCAATTTATTTTACCGAATCGTTCAGCTGTTGAGATTTCACAGGAATCTGTAAAATATTTTTTGCAATTTCTCATCGTAATAGGCTGTTTTTTCTCACGCCAATCTGTCATGGAACGGCCTACTTTCCTGCACTGAAGTATGCAGTGCGGGAATAGTCATTACGCAACTGAAACCAGTGCTGTAATGATTCATTACGCAACCCTTTCTCATTACGCAACTATTTTGAGTTGCGTAATGAATCATAACAAAACAATTTTTAAGAAATTGTAAAATAATGGTGAATGGATTTCGATATAATTTCTGATACCCTCTACGAAATTGCAAAAAATGTTGTACGTAACTCGTTGCAGAACTCGATTTTTACAGCACTCATCGTAATTATCCTACTCGGCAAGCCTCGTAGAACAAATTTACGACTCGTGCTGTAAAAATCATCATTCTGCAACTTGTTCCGTAAACTACTATTAAGTGTGTTCAGTGCAGGAAAGTTGGCCGTTACATGACAGATTGACGTGATGAAAAACAGCCTATTACGATGGGAATTTGCAAACAAGAAATTCATTGATTAGCAATCATTTTTTTGCACTCATACCTAGCAATTATTATGGTAAACAATGCTTCTCTGGGCCAAGTGAAACAAATCTGTGTCCTTTTTGAAGTGATGCTAATTAACACCTTAAATTTTTTCGGCGCACAAGTCTGTTTGGTACACACACACATTTTGAGATTATAACATCGTGAAAGCATTCGCAGGAAACATTTGAAGTTGCTCATATTCGTAAACTTGCGTGTATACCTAAAACTAGCGATAATGGAGAAAAGTTCAAGGTGATTCACAACTATGGATAAATAGTTTTCTTCCAAACGAATGACTACCCGGCATTCCATATTACGCCACTTGATAAATGTAACCGCCACCAAAGGAAACTAATATGCATCTTACCCGCTGTGGAGCTCCCAAGTGTCGCAGCAAGCCACCGAGCTGCGTGGCCAGTGGCGCTGAACTTGCAAACGAGAACGCCGGAGCACGTGACGGAATCGGATACATGGCAAAGCTGTTGAACGGATCGCTATCCACCAGGTACTGGACCCGCAACGTGATCAAGTCGTCCGGATCCATCGTGTGCCCGGTTTCGATAACCTGTGAATTATTTTTTGGTTGCTGAAAATCGTGTTTGCACTTTTTTGTTAGTACTTAATTTTGGTTGATTAATACACTGAACCAACGATAAATCGATTGAAAAGGAGAATTTTCTCCATATCTTCACTATGCCGAAATTTCACAGACCTGAAAGTAAGAAAAATTGAAGATAAGGAAGGGTACGTTTGAGGCACAGTGTATACTAACTGCTTGATTGGTTTTTCGAAGCCGAAAAGGGATTTTTTTTTTCAGATAACGTGGCACTACTTACATTGATATCTGTAGCATTGAAGCAAAATATTATGTTGTATGTATTACTGAATGTCAAGTAAGACTAACTACCCTAAAACTCACGTCAATTACACCATATATGAAGACTTATTAAAATTACTTAGGCAATAACATATATCAACTTTTCCTAGTTGATAAAATAAAAATAAATTAATAAAAAAAACATAAAAGTTTGACTCTGATTGACCATCGACCTAACCACCCAGTCACATAGTTGACCATCATAAATAATTAGTGTTAAATCACACCCTATCATAGCATCGACTTCCATGGGACCAATTATCGCTTCGATTGCATTAATTATGTTCGACAGCTTATTGTTTTATTGTTGACCCAACCACAGAGCCTAATGTTGCGTTCGAAAAACCGAAAATAGTTGTAAAACAGCAATAATTTTCCCCCCTAATCGCTGCCAGCAAGTTCGAGCCAAATCGAAGTTTCCTCTCCATCACCAAGCCACATTTACCTACTTTACAGCAACAGGAGGTACCCACTAACTGGCCGATTTGAACCGCAACTCAGTGGATCGGAAGACCGGCACCAATCATTGGGTTATTGTAATTGTTCATGTTTAAAACTTGATTCCACGGAGCATCGTCGTTGTTTGAGCATCGCATAGCCATAAGCATAATAGGTTGTGGTGGTAGTTGGTGGCGTTATCGCAGAGTGAACCAGTTCATGCCATAAATTATTTCTATTGCAAACAAAACACACGGAAAATCATGTAAATTATGGCTCGATTGCTTTCGCTGGCACCGAGAGAAAAAGTTGTGGATGCAATAAGAAAAAGTATCAAAGTAATAATAGAATTCAAAAACTAAAATAAATAAAATAATAAAATACAATAATTTTTCTGAAGCATTTCGTATAAGTTTAAGAATGATTAATAATATTTTGATGTTTTGGATAAAAGAATTGCCTCCAATGACGTTAAGGTGAAGATAAATCGAATCCAAGGCCCATATTTTCAAGAGTACAAATCTGGAGATCCAAACAATGCTCTACGCTTGAAATTTGATCGATTATACACCACCAGCAAGTGGCCAATATATCAAATTTTCAGCTAATAATGTTATCTGGTTCTCTAGATTTGTTCTCTCAGAAATTCGAGGTTCGGATTCGATTCATCTTAATCTTAATTTACAAGTTTCGAATATGTAGAAAGGTATGCTAATTGATAATTTTTTGCATTTTTGAATCGTATGGCAATCAAAATTTCACATTTGTCCAAATAAGGAACCACTATGGCCATAACTGGTACACTTTCCCTATTGTGTCAAAATATATCAGCAATCAGAGTGCAACAAAGTCGTTAACGCCTTTTTATGGATTAACCTCGAAATTACAAGGCCTCCTGATCATAAGTGAAGTCGACCATAATCTACATCAGATTATGAATCAATTAGGGCCTGTTCACAAATTTCATAACGCTAAAGGGGGTGGGTGGGTGTTCTCGAAATGTTACAGCTCATACAAAATTCGTAGAATATTCATACAAAACTTGTTACGAGGGGGTGGGTGGGTGTCAAAGATGGCCATTTCAGCGTTATGAAATTTGTGAATTAACCCTTGAAAGCATACAATGGCTACCTTAAATTGAACAGACGTCTAAACAACTCGAGATCGGATATTCGAGGTATTCCAAATCGTCCAGGGGTGCGGGTCTTAATGGTCTACCGACTCTGCAAAAGTCTATACTTGTGCCTTTTCTATAACACACTTTTTTTTTAAATAAAAAGCTTCATTATGTCTCGGAAAGTGTACTTCTGCGAAAATTATAATCCCTGTACACATCATAATGTTTTGAATGTAGGGTAGGTGTACCAGTTATGGACATAATGATTCCCTATTTCGCCATACGGGAAAATTTGATTATCTTCAAATTTTTAATCATTCTGTGTCTTTCAAATTACATCTTGTTGTTGAAACATTCAAAAAAATTGAAAATGTGAAAGTTTTCGATAAAACACATATGGCCAAATAGGGAACCACTATAGCCATAACTGGTACACTTTCCCTATTCCTCATTTTTTGTATTTTTTTTGTGCGATTATATTTCGTTTCCAAACAATAATGCAAAATACTAAAAAGGAACTTTATCTGACTGACACAGAGATGTTCTGCAATGCCTTTGTTCATATTGCTTCGAATCTATGAATTCTCATCACCCATGGAACTCAAACAAATAGTGAGCATGAACATGAGTATAGATGACCGTACAATTCGTAGTTGCTACTCCGTGATTGACCAGAACAATCGAAGTTGCACAGGGAATTAATGAATGGGGCTTGGGATCAGCTTACCATTCTTCAATATGCACAAATCGAGAGCTCAATTTTTAAAAATCGGCACCGGCCACGTCCTAACGGTCATCGGGATAGGGAAGGAAAGTTAGTTAGACAACCGTTGTTACTAGAGACCGAGTATACCTCTGCATCTCCACAGTTGTCATGGAAAGGATATTGGGTTAGTGGGATAAGGTAAAGATCTGGGAGTCACCAATGGTTGGTGATGCGATCCATGATGTAATCACGCCCAATCAGATTCGCGAAATAATTTGGTAATCACAGTGTAAGCTGAAGAAGTGTCGAAGGATCAAATACAACTCTGCAACTCAAACAAATAGTGAAGTAAAACTGAAATATTCATAAAAAATAACACATGCTCTAATTCCTGCAACTTGTCATTTTCATGTCAGCCCCGTAGCCTACGGTTCATGGCACTAATGATCAACATAATAACTGAAGTAATCTTAGTAATTTTCTCCCAAATTTTTCGTAACTGCCCAATCAACGCATCTCAACAAATAAAAAATCTTTGAATAATTAGTTAGACTCGTGCCAAAATTAGCAAAATTCAACCGTTACGCTACCCTCCGTGTTACGCACTGATAAACCGATGTAACTTTACTAATTGCGGCTCAACGGGGACCGCTTCTGCTCTGAGCATCAATTATGAAATATGCAGATCAGCACAGCGCCAGCAACAGCAAAAGAGAAATGCCGCACAAATTATTGCACAAAAATCAATCAACCATTTATTGACCGGTATCAATTTATCGGAAGCTCCGCTATTTTATTATGTTATGGATGGCTCGGATATTTTAGCTTCTATGGGGAAAAGGAGTAAGGGATATCTCCCTTGTTGTTATGAAGGATTGTTTTATCAAAATTGATTCACTAATTACAAAATGATTCAACAGAGTTATCTCTCAGAATAATTCAAACCTTCAAAACGAAGAACTAATAAGAATTGGAATGTAGAAAAGAAAGTTTAAGTTCACTCTAAGGCCAATTCTATATGCTTGTTTGAGTTTTTTAATTGATCTTCAATTTTGATCCATTTTGAGAGATTTGAACATTTTTTTTGGATGATTCCATTATTTTTCTGTCACCCAAAACAAAAAAAAAACAAGGGGAAACCACACAATCTATTGCGACGGAAAACGGTTTGTGGACAAATTGTCGATTGGATAGCATAAATTACTCGGAGCTGCAGTTTACCTTCGGCCATAAATAACTCGCTAATCGTCTCGCCGGACAGCAGTCGTCCCGGACACCATGCGAAGAGCAGGCCAACGTCAACGTCTATGTCAACTGCAACCGGAGAAATCGTTCACCACGCGAATCAACTGCTCAATAAATCTCTCACCGTTCGTTGTGCACTGGAAATGACAGACATTTTTTGCAACCTGATATCTGAGTGACTGAAAAGAAAACGCCAAAGCGACGATCATAACAATGCTAAGAGTTTTAAATGGAATTCGTTCTCATTTTTCGATAATTATCAATGCACATTAACTGAGTTTATCCGCCACAAATTTTGCAAACAAAAAGTGTGAAACCAAACTTTTCCGGATAGCCAATTTCCGCCAAATAAACCCCTCTCGGCTGGCAAACCATTTTCCACAAAGCCACGGCTCGCCACCACATCCAAAATAGGGTCACGTTTTCACGTTTGAAAATTGTCTCTCGTTCAATTTCGATTTCGAGAAGAGTTCATTATTACGACTGTTTTTTTGTTGTTGTTCGTGCAGCACAATACCACTCCATCCGATACCCGGGTGTGTCTGAAATCGTTATTACCGAATAAAAAATACCATCGATTCTTCACCCACCATTCGAAAAATATGGTATTCTTACAACTTTTGTTTGATTTTGAAAATATGTCAAGATGTGATATCTAAGCATCTTCCCTATGAATTTGCAATAATTTTGTTAATGGGATCAAAATGGTTTGAGTATTCAACATTATATTCAAAACATTTATTGGATAACTTACAGTATTAGACAAAACATTCGCACATTTTTCAATTTTGCACACAAAATGATCAATTTTGATAAGCTAGATTTCAGTTATTTAGGGACCTATTTGAATTTAATTTTCATAGCACTTCAGACATAACTTGAATTTAAACATACATTTCTGATTTTTTTTCCAATTACGAGTTTAAAAGTAATAACAATCTTACTAAAATTCATTTTTGATGATAAATTTGAAAATGAAATAGCTCAACACTTTTGAACTCTCGGTTAGAAAAGTCATTACAAATTGAAATTGATGTTGTGTCTGAAGAACTGTGAAAATTAAATTCAAATAAATCCATAATTATATCGGATCTAACTCTATGAAGTTGACCATTATGTATGCAATATAAAAGAAAAGTTGCAAATGTATTGTCCAATACTGTGTCAACATATATTACCATCTTGTATCAATGAATTCAACTAACAAAATCATAAATGTTCATTATAATGGCACTCAACATTAAAATAGCATAGTATTTTGAATTTTTTTTTTTTGGTTTGCCTATATTTAACTGTGGTAAAACAAAAAAAAAGTTAATTGTAGTTTTAAACCTGTTAAAAGAAGTTTTTATTATTTTAAAATGCTTTATTTATATAATAAGCTATTTTATACATTTTTTAATATCTTACAAAAAACATTTAACCCAATTGTCTATAGATTTCGAAAACTTGCCATAGAAGCAATCAAAAGTTGCAACGTTTCGTACAGCGCATGGGAAACTTTTGTATAATCTTGAATATACCATATGCATGACAAAAATTTAGCTTTCAAATACATAACTGCGTTTCGCTAATGAATTTAATTCATAAAAAATCATAAGTTGTATCGCAGGGTATCTATAAAAAAGTGGTGAAGCAAATTATTTGAAATAATACTATTCAGTTACACAACGTTCAACGAGTTTTTAGTTTACTTCAAGATTTTTTTAAACTGGTGATAATGGAGCAACGGACGGATCAAAAGTGGGAAAATAATAGAAATCAAATATTTTAGGCATGGAGAAAGAAACAAGAGACCGCAAATGATGATTTGAAAATCCAAGATGGCAGCCCGAAATTCAATATGGCGACTGTTCCTCGATTATTTAGTCCTTAAAGACATGCAATATGAATATTTTTAGTATGGGTAAGGAGTCTAGAGGCCAAAAAATGATGATTTAAAAATCCAATATGGCGACTGTTTCTTGACGGTTTATCCACTAAAATCATGCTATATGGCAATTTTTGGTATGGGAAAGAAGTCAAGAAGCCAAAATTGATTATTTGGAAATCCAAGATGGCGACCCGCAATTCAAAATAGCGACTGTTTCTTGATGTTTTAATCGTAGAAACCATGCAATATGTGTATTTTTGTATGAGTAAGAAGTCTAGAGGCCAAACAAAATGGTTTGGAAATTCAAGATGGCAACAGTTTCTTGATGGTTTAGCTCCTAAAATCATGCTATATAGGATGTATTTTTTTTTTAATAAAAAAGGAGCATAGAAGCGAAATTGATTGTTTGAAAATTCAAGATGGCAGCCCGAAATTAAAGATGGCGATTATTTCTTGATAATTAAGTTTCTTATTCCATGCAATATGGGTATTTTTAGTATAAGGAAGAAGTCTAGCGGCAAAAATTGATGATCTGAAAATCCAATATGACGACTGTTTCTTGATGTTTTAGCCCCTAAAGTTATGAAATATCGATGTTTTATATAGGGAAAGAGTCAAGAGGCTGAAAATGATGATTTGAAAATTGAAAATGACTTGATGGTTTAGCCTTTAATGTCATGCGATATGAAAATGTTTGGTGTAAGGAAGGAGTGTAGACGCCAAAAATGATAATTTGAAAATTCAAGATGGCGAAATTCAAATGTACAAAATGTACTACTGATGTTAATTATATTTTCCATATATCCAAGTCTACCTGGAGGAATACATGAGCATTTTTTGTTATTTTACAAGTGGTAACAATCGTAAGTTAATAGTATTCATAGGGTGCAAAGCTACTTCCATGATTCACTTTGGCATGGGGGGTTTTTCTCGGCAAAATTTTCTGAAACTTTGCAATAAGAAGCACTTCAATTCAACTTATATTGTGGCCGAATACGAGCTCAGTAGCTTTCAAAAAAAAAAAACCCATTGCTGAAGTGAATCAGAAGCGCCAAGAATAGGATCCGGTTCCCTATAAATTCCGGGATAGAAACATTTTGACAATCGATATTTTAACGCATTCACATCACTTGCACAATCGAACATTCGGGTCAAGTTCTAAAGGTTACAGAACAATTGAGTACGGTTCGGATTAGCGTTTGAAAAATGTCAGATTTGAGAAACATTATAGACATAGCAACAATTTGAAAGCGTCCGGAATGGTTGGAGACTATTAAATTTCTATTTTTCATACTCGTTTTTTAAGATTCTTAAGATTCAAACAAAGAAAATGTTCCGTTCCATTGTTGTTTCATTCAGTTATATGACGTTTCAACGAATGTTTAGCTTACTGCAAGATTTTGCTTAAACCTGTTCAATTGAGAATCAAGCTTATGGTGTTATCTATATTTTCCAAACAAATTGTTCTCAAGTTCACGAATAATGTGTTTCGATATTGTTGGTCATAATAAATAATATAAATATGACATTTTTAAATTTACAGAGATCAACAATGTGTTTAAATACATAAAAGAAGAAATTCAATTAAAAAACTCGGTTTCAAATATTTCTATCTCTCAATTGGATATTTTCAAATAACCTGTGAAAATACTGAAAACCCAAGTCACTTCAGATGAAAATGCTAAAATTATTGCCTTTTGTTATATCTTGTTTTATGCTGTGCAGTCTATTTAAAAATGCGTCGACTTTTTTATTCTCTCTACATTTTTTCACGACAAAATCCTATCATACTATACACTATTTATGATATTTTATTCATGCTCATCATTGGGTCATATTTTTTTGTTATTTGCAGTTATAGTAAGGACCCAATTTTGACAGCCTCTCGACGAATTTTAGGCAAACAAAATCGGGATGCATAAATTCATGGCAAAAAATAAATGAGAGACACAAACACAGTAAATCCCCATAAGATTATATTTAAAGCAGAGTTTCTCAAAATCCTCGAATACTTCATTTGTTTTTTAATTATATTTTAACTCATATTTCGAAAAGAACTGCAGTGTATGTCAATTTGATAACTGAATTTTACTGTAGACTATTGAGCTTACATATAAAGGTATTTTTCAATGTTAAATGAAGCAGAGTATTGCTTCAAATATCGAACTCTTCTTCTTCTTTCTGGCATTACGTCCCAACTGGGACAAAGCCTGCTACTCAGATTAGTGTTCTTATGAGCACTTCCACAGTTATTTACTGAGAGCTTTATTTGCCATGCATGTGAAATCGAGAAAATTTCCTTTACGAAAAGATCCTTGACCAGTGGGATTCGAACCCACGACCCTCAGCTGCGCGTTTACCGCTTCGGCTATCTGGGCCCCTAAAATATCAAACTCTACTCAGTTTGTTTCACATTCCGAACACGTTCGATAGTTAAAAGCTGTGGGAGTGATTCAAAGAACTGAGAACAGGCTGTGTGCCTGTTGGAAATTCACACTAGAAAGAAGAAGATGAATAATTAGCAGTCAAATGCAGTATTTACCAACAAAATTATATGAGTTAGTTTTATTGGCTTCTGACGTTATTACTTCCAGTGTCTAAAATAGTTCTTAATACCTCAAAACTGAGTCACAAATAATTTTCATTTCCTGAAAATTCGTTATATTTTAGTGCTATATATCGACATAATCCCCATATAGACAGAGACAGAACGGTATTTGCTAGTATTTAGCTCTAGGGAGGCTTTCGAAGATACATAAAACATCGACGAAAGTGAAAATATCTATATATATTTTAAGATTAACATTCGAAGAGGGTGAAACAACATCTGCAAACTTTATCTTTTCTCGACCACTCCAGGTATACTTTTTTATTTTAACTCACACCACTAGTTGATGGAAATCTATTTAAAATTTTCCGAATTACACCTTTGGTGGATGAATAAAAAATATGAACAATTTTATTTTTCAAATACAAATGGTTAAAATAACCTATACCATTCGTCATTTTCTTCGTTGGGCGTGGCCCATTTCGCATACGGACAGTTGGCATAACGAACGTTTCGCATAAAGCAGTTCCATACAGAAACAGGTAGCATTTAAAACAGGAATATAATTATCATTATGCCAAATTCCATTATGCCAAACGTCCTTATGTGAAGCATCTTTATGCTAAATGTCATACCCCTTTCTTCACTAACAGTCATATTTGGATACACAAACATTAGCACGATAGCATTCACCACTCTTTGCCTATCTTGTCCATAAATTTTTTTTTCAAGTTTTGAACGATGAGAATGACCTTTTAGCGCATTAATATTCTGTAAGAAATGTTGTGATTATTATAGGCAGTTGGTTCAAAAGAAATCGGCATATCAGATTTTGAAACATTCCCAACTTGTAATTTTTCAGATTAGGAACGGAACCGCCATCCCCTTTGAACTATTCTTATCGAGGAAAACTAAAGAACTACTAAAGAAAACTAAATGCTGAGCCCACTAAAATACTATAGAAGCTTTGGATAATACTTCAATCAGCTGTTAAAAGTGTCCCAATTTACCTGCATATATGTTTGACATATCGTTCAAATCAGTAAATTTATCGGTAAAAGTGAGAAACTTCTTGAGATCCTACTTAAAAGCAAGACACAGCTCAGAAGACTAAAACTTGTAATACTACCTATCTATTGTAGATTAATGTCTTAAATTTCAAAAAAAGTAAACTGTACAACATTTTCTGCTGGGGGGGGGGTGGCGTTTTGCGTTTGACCCCCCAAACCCTCCCTTGGTTGCGCCACTGGTTCTTATGTTGTGACGATTTATTTCTATCTCTGTCCGTGCTCAATCGTTTGCGATTTTTAGAGCAAAATTAACATGTTCTCAATATTTAGCTGAACTTAGATGTTCAAGTTCACATTAATAGTATCACAATCGACCCTCAACCTAATATTCAATACAAGGAGTCGTCCATAAACTACATCATGCTCTCAAGAAAAGAAAAACATAAGCGACGATCCATACAAAGTCTCCATATAAGAAATGGGAGGAGGTTTTGAAAAATCTTATTTGTCGTCAAATATCATCATATGGTATCAGTTTCAATGGATTCCAGGTAATTTGACTGAACATCGTTTGGCCGAATGCAGTTTGGCCGAAATATGACACTAATGGAAAACTATACATAGATCATAGCTCGTCTAAAAAGTTGTGCTAGTTTTCCACGAATGTTTGTTCCCCGAATGCCGTTTCCCTGAACTCCAGTTCCCCGAATGCCAGTTCCCCGAATAGCCCACAGTTGGGGAAAAGTAGTACAATCCGTCTTGAATTCTATGAGCCATACATTATGAAACCGCGAAGAATGCAATTGTGAGTCTTCTAGGAGAATGACAACACTGCTTAAGCTAACAGTACTACCGGCCACTTCATGGAGATATGCGGATATTGATTATGATGATTCTGTTATTAAATACACCGACACGTTAATGCTTTCAGTGGACGATTTGTCCTTTGAAGCAAGTGAAGCAAGCACCACACTAGACAACGGACTGGCATGCAAAACCCAGTGGCACAGTTGAAATACTTTCTTCACAAAAAGTTTTCCGGACTGAAGCGGGAATCGAACCCATACTTCTTGACTCGATGCATGGTAACACTAACCGCACGGCCACGAAGCCTACAATTGCAAGAAAATGTTTCTATGGGTTTTCTGCTTTCAGTCTATAGGAATCATAAACGGATTTCCGTTCTACACCTGACGTTTCGGTCACATTTATTGTGCCGTTTTTGAAGGATCTACAAATGAACAATTAGTACGAAACATAACTACCGTCACTTTCGCGTCAGATATAAATTTCATGTGTGTGTGTCGTTATAGCTATGATACTATTGAGTGTTATCTCTTTCTATGTGTTGTGTGTCGTATCGTTTTGGCAGTGTGTAACATACCAGCGTTCATGCCGTTGAAGTTATCGGTATCTACACGCTTGTTAACAGTGTGTGGTGTGTTCAAAATGTGGCATGACTCTAATATAGCTAAATTTTGTTTCTTGCTAGTCGAATCCAATACTTGTACCCTATCTGTCTAGTAGAAATTGATGGTTGTCGGTGATGCAATAATCCAGTAGTGCTGTTTTCTTTCGTAGCGTTTCCATCTCATAGTCCGTCGCGTCCTTCCCTGCTTCTCGTAATTCTCTTACTTTGTTGATTATCGATCGGTAGCCGGACACATCATGCCGACTGAAAGATCGGATGCATGGTAAAACTTTAATTTAAAAATTATTTAACCAAATTGAAAACATATTCAGTGCTGAAAGTGAATGAATTGAGAAAGAACAACCTTTTATGAAAGAAGGTGAACTTTCGGATGAAAATGTTATCATATTAAAGTCATAAATTCTGTCTTTAAACTGTATACTGACTTTAAAGACAGAATTTATGACTTTAATAAGACTTTATGAACTTCAATGTCAATAATTAAAAGTAAACTCAGTTTGCCAATGGTCAAAAGAAGTAAAAATCTCTCATACAGGAATAGCCTAGGTTGAAAAAAAAAATGAAAAATTTCTAATGATTAGTTATTTCAGTCAACTTCAGCGAACAGTTGATAAACCCAAAATGAACTAGCCATTAAATAAGAGTCTCAAAACTATGTGCAGAATTCACAGATTCATCCAAATTTTGGAGCATAGTTACAAAAATGACGTATGGCAACCTCATAAAAATCTACAAAAAGCTGATCAGTCATTGGGTCCACACTTAAAAATCTCACACATCAGCGTTGTAGCAATCTAATTAATTTTTAGTCCGCAATTCGACCAAACAACCCTTCCGAACAGATGGCATTCAGGGTTTGGCCAAACGGCATTCGGCCAAATGGCAGGAAACGTTTAAATGAATATGTCCCGCCTCAGACCGAAAACTTTTCGAGAGGAATGTTTTCTGACTGTGCCACTGGGCGTTGCATGCTAGTCCGTTGTCTAGTGTGGTGCTTCCTTCAAAGGGCAAATAGCCCACTGGAAGCATTAACGTGTAGTGTCTTTATTAAATGTTTACCGTGCTTACATGACGAAATAAAAATTTATCCTTACTAGCTAACAAAATCTGAGGCATGCAAAATCGGGTCTGCACTGTATTCACAAGAAAGATGCTTAGATTAGGGGCCTTCCTTAGCCGAGTGGTTGGAGTCCGTGGCTACAAAGCAAAGGCCTGCTGAAGGTGTCTGGGTTCGATTCCCGGTCGATCCAGGAGCTTTTCTTAATGGAAATTTCCTTGACTTCCCTGGGCATAGAGTATCATCATGCCTGCCACACGATATACGAATGCAAAAATGGCAACTTTGGCAAAGAAAGCTCTCAGTTAATAACTGTGGAAGTACTCATAAGAACACTAAGCTGAGAAGCAGGCTCTATCCCAGTGAGGACGTTAATGCCAAGAAGAAGAATAATGCTTGGATATTAAATCATTCTAATTGTAAATATGAACATGATGGACATTTGGTATGTTTGTGAATCATAAATGGTTCACAGTCCGGGCATGTTCCCAAAAAATTAAATATCCTTTGAACATGCCTCTAAATCTTCAAATCACAATAAGGGTGCCGGTACCAACGTTACCAATAACCTGTTTTAAGGATAGATCGCCTTTAGTTTAGTTTCACAAAAAAATAACTCCCTTACATCAATAGTTGCCGTCATGTTCCAGTAGGAGATCAACTAGAGAAAACATGAATAGAAATGATTAAAAGTTGAAGAGTGATCTTTGTGCTTAATTCGAAAGATTTTGATTGCTGCTTCGAAAGAAAAATGTGTAACCTGTGTAAAAATCAACTATTTTGTTTGACATTCCTTACATCATTACCGACGACTACTACTGGAGCACTGGTGCAACTACTGGAACACATGTACCTATATTTATTCAAGCTATTGTATGCTCATGACGAATTTTTAGTACTCTTTTCTTATAGTTGAAATCTTTCTAATGACACCAAAAGGTCTCTATTAGGATTTCTCGTTTTTATAACATGTTTCTTTTTTTTTTTTTTACAATCCACTAATCCACTATTGGCACATCCTTTTTCTCAATCAAACATCTCACGGAGTGGATGCTAGAATACCACATCGTTCGAACGTTGGATTCAGAATCATGGCCATTTTTTTCGTTAAAAACGTTTCCAGCAACACCATGCATATACCCGACAACCGATTCAATCGTGTTCGATTCAGGCAACAATAAAGTGGCAGCCCGGAGAGGCGCCGCCGTCGACAGTCGAAATCGAAATTGAATCTCCATTTACGATTATGTCAGCGACAATGACGGCGGCGGTGGAGAAGCTGGGGATCCGTTCGATGGAGCGAAGAGCGCCCTCTACAAGTCATACAAAACGGTAGTCAGTGCCAGCCGCAGTGGCTGTGTGGCGGTATCGTGTCAAGTAAAAGTGGCGTGTGCGTGTGGCGCGTGATCGTTTTGTGGATTCAATTTTCCATACACCTACTCACGCTCTTCCAGTCTGTTTACAATGGGAGTTGAACCCGAAAATATAACCACAGTAGCGACTAGCACCTTGTTCGATGAGTTGAACTCCTCCATGTGTCATTTACAAACTGAATGGATCAATTGGTTATTGGTGAGAAAAGTAGAAGTGATGGTAGGATAACCACTTGTTTTCCCTTTTTTAGAAGCTCTTTTACGATTGATTTGATCTCACCGTCTCTAGTCAGCTTTGTGACCAACTGATCACTCACACCGATTTTGATTCTGATCATGTCCCTGTTACATTAAAAATATTCTATGAAGCGATTCTCAATTCTATCAGCTCCACTTTCAATTATTTAAGAGCCGACTGGAACACATATGAAACATGCATCGATAGTAATCTTGATGTTACAAAGTTTGATATTGACAATGGCATTGCAATACCAAAATGTGAAGTAAAATTTGAATCCGAGATTATAGACGATGATCTTAAACTCTTGATCCGTCTCAAAAACATGAGGGGAAGGCAATTCCGACGCACTCGCGATCCTGCTATGAAAATAAAATGGCAGGACCTGTTAAAAAAACGGGTTCATCAATTAAATAAGAAACAAACAATTTGAAAAATGAAATTTCTCTATTGGACCCTTCCTCTAAGCCCTTTAGGAAATTATCAAAAGGGTTGAAAAAAAAAACTTCAAGCCAATTCCGACCTTGAAAGAGGAAAACTAATTATTACTAACAAATTGCGAAAAAGCTCAAAAACTTGCTATGCAGTTTAGAAGCGCGCTTGATTAACTCACTAG
This sequence comes from Aedes aegypti, assembly GCF_002204515.2. Lineage (NCBI taxonomy): Eukaryota > Metazoa > Arthropoda > Insecta > Diptera > Culicidae > Aedes > Aedes aegypti. The sequence goes on from NC_035108.1 coordinate 150,826,536, forward strand.
TCCAATTGAATATCAACTTACTCATGATTTCCAAAGTATTATCAATCAAGATAAAGTAATAATCAATAAACTCTAATTGATAGCTAATCATTTTTGAAATTACAAGAAAAAAAAAACATTACATAAACCTGAAAACTTAAAAATGAAAAATTATAGGTTTTCATGCGTGACTCTGGGTTAGCAATCATAAAGCTAGCAGTCAACTCTCATGATCTAAGAAACTGTTGGCGATAAACGATGAACTGAATGTGCTCACTGCATAAATAATGGATTCCATATTTGTGAAGAGGTCGAAGTGAAAGTTCATCATTTACATTACGGGCACGCATCATCAAGCTGCAACAAAATGATGAATTGGTGTTTAACACCTCTCCCATCATCAGTGCCTCTGTTACGGAAGTTGCAGCACTTGCGCCAGGAAGTGCAGAAATAAAAAAGATTGCAATCTTTCTTCGGCCACATGAAAAAATAGTCAATCAGATCGTAACGAGCAGATTATGCGATACGAATCGCACCAAGCAGACCTGCGCCCACTTCGTCGCGCTTTGCTAATGAGTTTCTGGTTAGAGTGCTTCGTGAAGCCCAAGCAGGACAGTTCGGTTTTGCGTCGTCCGATAGATTTTGCTGACGGTTTCGCGCGTGTTTTCGTCGCCAGAGATTTTTGTTTTTTTTTTTTTTTTTTCCTGTTTTGGAGCGTCTTGCTGGGTACGTATTTGGGGAAGGCCCAAGCAAGACGGTTTATTTACGGGACGCCAAAAAGTTTTGCTATCAGTGTCAGTTTTGTGTTCAGTCGAGAATGGATTACCAACTGGTGAGTTCGTTTCATGCTTATGATAACACATATTTTCTTGAAAGCGTAACTTTTATGTAATATTAAAACAGACTTTGTATGGTTTGTCACTATAGGTGTCGGCATTACGCTCTTTTCTTATACAATTTGATTATACATATATTTTTCTCTTTTTGACATTATTAAAAATTATCTTTTGAATTGTTCGACATTGTGAATGTTGACGTATTTTCTAAAACTTCTACCATATCGAGACAAAATGCACAGTAATACTCATATGTAATTTTCAAACAAACTATGTATGGTTCGTCACTACAAGTGTCGGCATTATTCCTGTTTCATATAAGTTAAAATATATACATGTAATTTTCAGTTTTCGTCATTAATAAAAACGTCTTTTGAATTGTTCGACATTATAGATGTTGACGTATTTTTTTCCAAAAACTTCTCGAGACAAAAATACAAAACTAGCTTTAAATACAAGTCGTATATTTCCCCCTTGTCCATGGATCGCATCACCGACCAGAGGTGACTCCCAGATCTTTTCCTCCCTCACTAATAAACACCCTTCCTGTGGTGATTGTGGAGATGCAGAGGTATTCTCGGTCTCTAGAAGCAACAATCATTACACCCTAACATTCCTTCCCCATCCCAACTGACTGTAAGGACTTGGCCGGCGCCGTTATTGATCAATAATATTAGATCTGCTAAAATTGCACTTCGAGAGTAAGCGGAAACTCCCATCCCTTATTCATTTGGATCGTAGTGCAATTCTTACCAGTTCCGATCAATCACGGAGTAGCAACCATTGACATGTACAGTCAGTCTATGCTATGCTATGCTATGCTATGCTTTGCTAATGAGTTTCTGGTTAATTGAGCCACTGACGAGCTATGACCTAACCAAACCCAATCGATCATATTTTCAGATTATTAATTTGAAAAAATATATGCGAGAAAAAAACGCCAATAACGATGTGTTATGAACGAGTTTTTGTCAGATTAGTTCTTCGTCACGCTCATCATCAGAGACAATTATGAGCAAGAAACTACGCTCATCAGCACACTATGGGCTATTAGGTGGCCATAAGTCTTAAAATGATTGATTTTTATAGATTTTTTTGTTAGTCATTTCATAGTTAATACTTCTATTAAAATATTCGTGGAATATTAGAGGGTTGGTAAATGGCTGGGCATGGCGTACCATTGGTACCTCGCGTACCTGCAGGATTAAAATAGACCCCTTGGTGTGGTCCTTAACCTCTTGCCCAGCAGCTCCCATCCCTACCTTCTTGTGGTACTGGCCTAGGGAAGATCTGGTAACCAACCCCGGTGGGAACTTTGGTCGTATGCTGACAAGGAAGGGGGGGGGGTTTGATTTTGCATTTGCTTTAGCTTTTGCTTCAACAAACCTGGAGCGTCTGTGCTGCATGTTAGGAGCGACTCACAACAGCGTCTGTTCCCCATGTCAAGGGCGGCTGATCATCGTCCGAGTGCCAGAGAAGGACTCTAAGCTAAACTGCGCACTAAGGTCCTCCGAAGATTTAGGGGGAATGGTCCTCCGGAAATCTATTGGGTTGATGTCAGGCCCTGCAAGCCAGCCGTAAAAAAATCAAGCAACGAATAATCAACGAGAGAATACGAACCGGGACAATCGGCGAAAACCACAGCGACGTAAAGGGACTAGCCATTGGAAGCTCGGTACGTGGAACTGTAAATCTCTCAACTTCATCGGGAGCACACGCATACTCGCCGACGTGCTGAAGGACCGTGGATTCGGCATCGTAGCGTTGCAGGAAGTGTGTTGGAAGGGATCAATGGTGCGAACGTTTAGAGGTAACCATACCATCTACCAGAGCTGAGTGTGTGTTGCACGAGCTAGGAACAGCTTTTATAGTGATGGGTGATATGCAGAGGCGCGTGATCGGGTGGTGGCCGATCAATGAGAGAATGTGCAAGTTGAGGCTGAAAGGCCGTTTCTTCAACTTCAGCATAATAATCGTGCACAGCCCTCACTCCGGATGCACTAATGATGATAAAGACGCTTTTTACGCGCAGCTTGAACGCGAGTACGACAGTTGCCCAAGCCACGACGTCAAAATCATCATAGGAGATCTAAACGCTCAAGTTGGCCAGGAGGAGTAGTTTAAACCGACGATTGGAAAGTTCAGCGCCCACCGACTGACGAACGAAAACGGCCTACGACTAATTGATTTCGCCGCCTCCAAGAATATGGCCATTCGTAGCACCTACTTCCAGCACAGCCTTCCATACCGATACACCTGGAGATCACCACAGCAGACAAAATCACAAATCGACCACGTTCTGATTGATGGACGGCACTTCACCGACGTTATCGACGTCAGGACCTATCGTGGCGCTAACATCGACTTTGGCCACTATCTGGTGATGGTCAAACTGCGCTCAAAACACTCCGTCGTTAACAACGTACGGTACCGACGGCCGCCCCAGTATGATCTAGAGCGGCTTAAGCAACCGGATGTACGCGTAGCACCTCGAGGCTGCATTACCGGAAGAGGGTGAGCTGGATGAGGACTGCTGGAGAACAGTGAAGGCAGCCATCAAAGCAGCTGAGAGCAACGTCGGGTACGTGGGACGGAGTCGACGGAACGATTGGTTCGACGAGGAGTGCCAGGAGGTTTTGGAGGAGAAGAATGCAGCGCGGGCGGTAATGCTGCAGCAAGGAACCCGGAAGAACGTGGAGCGTTATATACGGAAACGGCAACAGCAAACCCACCTCTTTCGGGAGAAAAAAGCCGCCTGGAGGAGACGGAGTGTGAGGAGATGGAACTGCTGTGCCGGTCTCAAGAAGCACGCAAGTTCTATCAGAAGCTCAACGCATCCCGCAACGGCTTCTTGCCGCGAGCTGAAATGTGCAGGGATAAAGATGGAAGCATTTTGACGGACGAGCGTGAGGTGATTGAAAGGTGGAAGTAGCACTCCGACGAACATCTGAATGACGCTGAAAGCACAGGCAATAAAGGGCGGGCAACGGAGGATGGAAACCAACCAGCCCCCACTTTGAGGGAGGTTAAGGATGCCATTCACAAGCTCTAGAACAATAAAGCTGCTGGTAATCGGAGCCGAACTCATAAAGCTGGGTCCGCAGAGGCTGGTCATTTGTTTGCACCGGCTGATAGGCACAATCTGGGAAACAAAACAGCTACCGGAGGAGTGGAAGGAAGGGGTAACCCATCACCTTCTCATCGATTTCAAGGCGGCATACGATACTACTGACCGCGTTAAGCCATGGAAAATCATGGACGAGAACAGCTTTCCCGGGAAGCTCACGAGACTGATACGAGCGACGATGGAAGATGTGCAAAATTGTGTGAACGTTTCAGGCGAACATTCCAGTTCATTTGGATTCCGCTGGGGACTACGACAAGGTGATGGGCTTTTGTGCCTGTTGTTCAATATTGCGCTAGAAGGTGTCATGTGGGCCCTTATAGCCGTAGTGGTAAACGCGCAGCTATTCAGCAAGACCAAGCTGAGGGTCGTGGGTTCGAATCCCACCGGTCGAGGATCTTTTCGGGTTGGAAATTTTCTCGACTTCCCAGGGCATAGAGTATCTTCGTACCTGCCACACGATATACGCATGCAAAAATGGTCATTGGCACAGAAAGCTCTCAGTTAATAACTGTGGAAGTGCTCAAAAGAACACTAAACTGAGAAGTAGGCTCTGTCCCAGTGGGGACGTAATGCCAGAAAGAAGAAGAAGTGTCATGCGGAGAGTCGGGTTCAACAGCCGGGGTACGATTTTTACGAGATCCAGCCAAATTATTTGCTTCGCGAATGACATGGACATTGTCGGCCGAACATTTGAAAAGCTGGCAGACTTGTAAACCTGCCTGAAACGCGAGGCAGCAAAGGTTGGACTGGTGGTGAATATGGCCAAGACTAAGTGCATGTTAGCTGGTGGGGCCGAGCGTGACGGGGCTCGACGGTAGCAGTGTTACGATAGACAGGGATACGTTCGAGGTGGTCGACGAGTTCGTCTACCTTGGATCCTTACGTTAGCCGTGAAATACGGAGGCGCATCATCAGTGGAAGTCGGGCCTACTATGGCCTCCACAAGAAGCTGCGCTCAAAATAGATTCACACCCGCACCAAATGTACCATGTACAAAACGCTCATAAGGCCGGTAGTCCTCCACGGGACGATGCTCAAGGAGGACATGGAGTCCTCGAACGTCGGGTGCTTAGAACGATCTTTGGCGGTGTGTGGCGGCGAAAGATGAACCACGAGCTCGCCCAACTCTACGGCGAACCCAGAATCCAGAAGATGGCCAAAGCTGGAAGGATACGATGGACAGGGCATGTTGCAAGAATGCTGGACAGCAACCCTGCAAAGATGGTGTTCGCTTCGGATCCGGTTGGTTCAAGAAAGCGTGGAGCGCAGCGAGCTAGGTGGGCGAATCAAGTGCGTATCGATTTCACGAGCGTAGGGGCGAACCGAGGATGAAGAGATGCAGCCACGAACCGAGTATTGTGGCGTGAAATTGTTGATTCAGTGTTATCTGTTTCGATGTTAACTCAATATATAAAATTAATGGAATATCAGAGAAGGATCTTTTTTAGTTTATGCATAAAATATCAAAACAAGATTTTTTGTAGTCACGCAGATACAGTATGTAAGCCAAACTTAGTTTTTTAGAGAAGCAAAAAATTACGTCATTATGTCTTCACTGGTATAGAGCCTGCTTCTTAGCTTAGTGTTCTTATGAGCTCTTCCACAGTTACTAACTGAGAACCATTAGGCTAAGAAGACTTGAACCAAACCAAAAAAGATAGGTATATCAAAACACATAAATATGAAACTGATAGCAGAAGTATTTTTGGCCGTCAAACTGTATGAAAACTGCCCATTGTGCATCACATCTTTAAACTGCGTAGAAATCTTGCTCAGCAATTTAGAAGAAATCACATACAAAGCGCACCCCCTAAATTAGCCAAATTTTCACGTAAAACAAAATGCCAAAAACCTCACAAAACCGGCAAAAAAAATCGCACACCCCATAAGGTCGAGTGCAGTGACTGAAACAGCGAGAATATAAATGCATTATTAGCGCAAACATATGAGCGCTATCATCAAACGGGCGTTTGTTGGATGCTTTTCGGGTGAAATCGATTTGATGGCGATAACCTGACCACCACACCATCACATGAAAGCTCTCTTGGCGGATGATCTCTCAACGGTTTAATTGGTGGAAAAGTTGCGCTTGGCCTCCATCTGGCCTCGCCATCGTCGTCATCAGCGCCGTTTGATGTGGGCACTTTCAATTTTCATTTATTTTGGACTATATGTGGGTATGCGTTCCTTTCACAAATAAGGTTCCCCAAGACATGACGCAAAGGATGTGCAGTGCCGGGCAAAAGTTTGGGGTCACTTCCTGAAAACCAATACAAGTGTTTTGTTCATATCCACGTTTACAAAGTCTAATTGAAACTCTCTATGACTTATTTGAAAGACATATAGTCTTACTTTGTGGTTATTTTACTTACAATGTTCTTGTACTTAATTAATTTGTTTTATTGTAAAATCAAACTGATGAAACATGGCTAATTTTCTCATCGTTGCAATGACAAAAATTTTGGATCAATGTAACATTAGAACCGTCATCAGATTTAAAATTTCACCATTTCAAAACAAATTTCAAAAACATTGTTCGTCTAAATACTTACGAAGTAAATTTATTCCATTGCATTTCAAATGAGGCAAAGAGATATGTAAATAGAAGTGTTATCCCAGAAATATATACAAAACAGTTTTGTATGCTTTTTTGGGGACTAACCCCAAACTTTTGCACGAAAGTGTACGAAGAGTTGTTTTTCGCCCGAATATGTTCCCCAAAACACCATAATGGACGTGGTATCATTGAAAAAAAAGGCTGCCTCAGCTTGGGTGAGCCGCCAGCTCATTAGACAAGAGCGTGTGAGCAAAGCGTTTAATGTGGACTAATTATACGGGTCTAATGTGAGAAAGAACTGAAAGAGGTTAAGCCAGAGCTCTGATGCAGCAGCAGCAGCAGCAGCAGCAAGAAAAGAAGTCCAGGGGGGAATGCATTAGCTAAGACAACAAAGGCTCATACGTTTGAGCGTTTAAACGAAAATAAGTCGTAGATTATGCTTTGGTTTGAATGAGGGTGAGAAACTGATCTTTGGATGGGAATTGATGAATTGAGTATGCTAATTTGCTGAGGGATGATTTCGCAACTAATAGTTTGATGTTTTTCTTTCTTAGAAAATGATTATGAATTTGTTGAACTATCTTGCGATCATGGCCTCTTTGTACTATTTCAAGAGTATTATAGCATGATATATTATATATGGTGTTACAATCTACCATTAACATTTCAGTGCATTGAGGCATGGAACGTACCAGAATATTTGGATGCGTTTATTTGTTACTAGTTTCGTCATCGTACCAGATGTACCTTCTTAGAAGGGACCTAGGAAGGGACTTGCATGATGCGATGAATTTGAAAAATATTTCGGGAGTGGGATGTTCTGGAACAGACCTAATCCCAATTATCATTTAACTACAGCCCTGTTGTAGTTGAATAGCTGTTCAATAATGTCGAGATATTGAGAGTCGATTAAAGAACTATTGCTATCAATAACCGATTGTATTACATGAGCATGAACATGATTGACCGTCCGCAGTTACTACTCCGTAATTGCCAGCTGTATACACAGAGAACCAACAGACGCTACTCAGGATCAGTAGCATCCACAATGTGTAATATAACACTAACGGCGCCGGCTGAGTCCGGCTGCAGGCCAACTTGAGGATGAGAGGAAAACTTTGATGTGTTACTTGCTTTAGTGAAGCCGAGAAGACCACTGCACTTCCACAAGAAAACACTGGGAGTTTGGATATTGGAAAGCATTCTTTAAAGAATTCGTGCTGATAAACGATAAAGATATAATTTGCAATGAACATGTGAGCACAAACATAGATGAAGCTATCGAGAGCCAATGGTATAAGTGGAAAACGATTCGACCTCCAAATGGTATATTACAAACACTCTTTTGTATAGGATGAACTCTAAAAAAGGACGTTAAGAGGTTTCCCCGTTGATCCTTACTTACTTATTATTATGTTTGTGTGGATCTTCCGTGGTCTTAACTCTCTAAGAAAAATCATTCTCTGTATGTTTTTCAAGTAAATCTTACACACTAATGGTTTGAATATTTTAAAAATATAATGTTGGACCATTATTATTTCAAATCTACGAACATAAGCTTCAAACACAACGCTAGTATAGTTTGTGAGGTGTTTAGAAGAGGTTTAATTCTTGAACATTTGGTTCAGAAAGTCTTAGAGCATTCCAACGCTACTACCTATCGTAATTTTCACAGAGATTACTCTGAAGAAATTCTAGTAATTGTCCCAAGATTTCCTCCATCAGTTTTTCCACTGATTCTACATCAATTTATCCTGTTATTCTTTTAGCATATTGATAAGGATTCTTTTGCAAATTCATCCACGACTACTCTCATGAATTGCTCCAAAAATTGCATCAGGCATGATCCGATGAAATCTATTGTAAACTTTCCAAAAACTCCTCAATAAATGCAACCTGTCATTCCTAATTAAGGTTCTCCAGAAACTTCTCTCGGCATTATTACATTTCATCATAATTATTAGAGTCATTGCTCTGATCCTAAATTTCTTCAGAGATTCTGTCCGAATTTCTACAAACAATGTCTTCAAAGAGTTATTTAGGACTTCATTCAGAGATTCAAATGTATTTTTTTAGTTTCCTTACCAATTTATCATGAAAATCTTAGGAATAAATTCCCTGGTTGAATTGCTGAAAAAAAAACTTTCAAGACTTCCATGACAAATTTTTCAATAAAATGTAAATCCTGAAGGAATTTTGAAATCTTGGAGATGCTTTGAATGGGAATGTTAAAGAAAATCATAGAGAAATGAATGGATAAATTTCTCCCTTGAACAATATCCAGCGATTTTTGGCAGGACTCCTGATGGAAGATCTGAATTAATTTCTGCGGCTTTCCTTAGAAATAATCCAGACTAAATTCTTGAATGAATCTAAAAGTATCTTGGAAGAATTACTTAAAAAGTTCGTGACAAGCACAAAACAAATTCCTGATCCTCTCAGGAAAAAAAAGTGGTAGAAACCTACAGTAATATGAGCAACAATACATGTCGTAATGTCACAAGGCATGAAACAATGGCACAGAAATATTCTTCAATAGTGTTCAAATAAGGAATCAAACTCTAGTGTCCTCCTAATAAGGTTTTTTGAATACATAGTTCATGTTCGTTTTTTTTCCAGACAGAAGATTCGCAAAGTTCTTATTTTCAAGACGATCAGTTGCAACAAGCTCTAATTTCCCCAAGATGCCATCTGGGAAAAAATACAAAACAACCTCCAGAAAAAAAATCCTGGGTGCGTCAATGATGTCTACACATTTGAATCCCATTTTAAAGAAAAGGCTATTCTTTCCTTAGATTGAATAGACTATTTGTTCATATCTGACTTAGGCGGCGTACACAAATTAAGTAACGCTTGAAAGGGGAAAGGAGGTGGGCTCAAGCGGTTGGTTTGACTTTATAAACGAGATTTTTAGACCTGGGCTAGTTCATCTCGGGACCAACGGCTTTACTTCCCTTCCGAAGGAAGTCGTCACTATAACTTTTTAAGTCATAAGAGACTATGTCGGGGATGGGATTCGATCCCAGGTCCTCGGCGTGAGAGGCGAGTGTTCTAACCACTACACCAGGTCCGTCCCCTGGGCTCAAGCGCTGTGGCTCATATATATTTTTGAAAAAAAAAATACATACCAAAAGCGTTAGGGAGAAGAGAGGGTCAAAATGTTAAGCGTTGCGTAATAAATGGATGCTGCCCTATATGATCAACCCCTCTACCAGCAGCTTCATTTTTTACCACAATGGAAATATCCGAATCTTGATAACTTTTTTGTTTCGCGATATTTTTGCATCAATTTTTGACAAGTTTTCAAAAACACTCTTCTAGTTAAGAATCTGTCATTGGTGATCTAGTTTTAGAGATATTTCGATGTTCCTTCGGGACCGACATTTTTCATATAAAATGTCTTTGGCGGCCATTTTGTATCACGTCAATTTATTAAAAAAATAAAATGTGGGCTACACAAAGCTAGCTACTCTGCTATTCTGCTAATTCTGCAGTCTGAGATATTTCCGTGGGTTATAGCTACGTGTTGGTACCCCAAGGAATTTCGGAAGGAAAAAAGTTATCGAGATTTTTATCGCGGTAAAGTATGGAGCTGCCGGTAGAGGGGTTAATGGCACTTTCAGATTATTTGATAAGCATGCTTCTTTTTACATAAAAAAAACGTCATTTTTTAGTAGTTTACGCATTTAGGGGTTGTCCATTAATCACGTGGTCATTTTTATGCATTTTCAGAAACGCCCCCTCTCCTTTGTGGTTATTTGTCCATACAAACATTTTAAAATTTGTATGGATCATTGGACAGATTCTCTCCCGCTGCCCCCAAAATGAACACGTTGTTTATGGAACAAACAAATATATATTTTTTATTGAAGTGAGAAATGCTTTGAAATTTATCGTTAGATTTTTTTTTGTTTAAGTGTTTTGAAGCTAAACTACCTATCTTTGAAAATATGTTTTAAGTAATCTAGAATTTATTTTTCGTCAATCATTTATAAATTTTGAAGAATTTCATTAATCTTGAATTATTTCTTAAAGCCTAGAAAAATCCTGGAATGTCAGGGAATATCATTTCAGTGACTGAATAGCTTTTTCTCTGTATACTTATATAAATATGAATTTAAGGCTCTGATTTAACGTAACGTGGATATTTTCACCCAGAAGTCCTTCGACTGAATTATGAAAAAATATTTTTTTCTGGGTGTGACGAATACTGGACCGACTGGCTGACAATGTATCTAACGTTTTCTCACTCATTATTAGCTGATAGCCCAGTTTGATCTTTCCTTCGCCTTAGGGATCAATTTGCAAGATTGTGAATGTGACAACAATGTAGGAAAAGTGTACCAGTTATGTCCATAGTGGTTCCCTATTTGGCCATATGTGAAATTTTTAATCTTTTCGAATGTTTTAACATCAAGATATATCCTATATCTTACCGCTAAAACACACAAAACTTTTCAAAATGTGGAGACATTCAAGTTATCACGTATGGCGAAATAAGGAACCACTATGGCCATAACTGATACACCTACCCTATTTGAAATATTTATCTAACAAACTGTTTGTAGTCTGGGAAAGTGTACCAGTAATGGCTTTAAAGATTCCCAATTTGGCCATATGTGAATTCTCGAATACTTTGCATTTTCAACATGTTGGGAAATTGAAAATAAATTAATTATCACGTATGGCGAAATAGGAATCCAGTATGCCTATAAATGGTACACCGGCCCTATTTACACAATAAACTTCAGCATTCTTGAAAGGAATGGAACTAAGTAGTGATTCTTAACTTTTCGGAGACAATATTTAAAACGAGTGTTGTCATACTCAATGAAGCGAATCCATACTTTTGGCGGGTTGTGTATGTGTGTTGCGTTGAAAAAACTCGAAACACTTTCAAGACTATTACTTACACTATTTTTTATCTCAAGCACCGAAATACTGTTATTTACTTTATTTAGGGTTGCTTAAACTATTGCCGTTAGCAAAAAGAAATTATAGCACATCCAGATTTTAATATGTTGGCTGTTAAAAATGCATTATCTTATGATTTCAGTAAACTTCCATGCAGAGAAAGATCAAAATTGATACTTGAAAGTTGTTGCTGCTTTAGAAAAGTATTCTATTTTTACATATAAGGTACGGTAGGGTTATTGGATACAGAAAAATCAATAGTTAACTTCATCTTCACTCTTCATGATAATAATATACATATATTTTTTTTAATTTATACAAATATACTTGACAGGGTATACTTCCCCGTATTTATCAATGGGTTGGATCAAGTAATCCAACCCATTGATAAATACGGGGAAGAGTACCCTGTCCAGTATATTTGTATAAATTGAAAAAAATATATATATTTTCGTTGTTCTTCATTAAATTAGAACTGAATTGTACGCTATATGTTGTAAAAACTCATATTTTTCGATTTTAGGCAGAGATACAATGGAATTTAGATTAACAGAATACAATTTTGAACAACTACTGAAAAACTAGACTTAACTTATACCCAAGCAACACACATGTTATAATTGAGCATTATCAACTCATATATGACCTGATCTGGTCATATAGCAGTCGAAAATGCTCAAATATAACATGTGTGCTACTCGGGTACTTTGCAATTGGATTAAATGGACAAATTTATGTGAAATTTCCAAAAAAGTACACGTCCTCACGACTCCCTGTTCTCTAGATAGAGCGTGTTACCCTTCGCCACGAGAGGACTCATGGACGTAAAAGTTTCTCGGTAGTTGTTAAACTTCCACTCGGCTGGTTAGCCGTAAATCACGATCATAATTAATTAAACAAGTGTGAACAATTTTTAAATTAATTGATTTTGCTTTTAACTAATTGACTTGCGTTAGTGCGCGTATAGTACCAGTGTTGCAGTAGTATCAGTGTGAACGTGAGAACATAACCTAAGACGAAGCAATGGTGCGAAAACATTTAAAAAAATCAAGTAAGGTAAGAAGGTGTAATACGCCCCCCCCTTAAGGAAAAACTGCTCTATTGCAGTAGCAAATGCATCACTACTAAACTTTTTAGGTCAAGGCGTTGCTTATTTAGTTGGTCATGCTCTGCACGCAACTTTCTCTTTTCAGGTTGCGTCTTCTAGTCTCTTTTCTATAATGTTCACAAAGCCAAACAACTAAATGCAGGATAACAAGTACGAAGGTGAGCCTCATTGACTTATGTACCCAAAATTTTCTAACAAATATCATTTTAGTGTTAACAAATACCTCTAAAATAAAAAATCAGAGGATCTCATTTCGGGGTGAAATTGATCACTTGTCAATGCCATTATTGTTAGTTTTCAAAACAACTCTATATGATAAATTTGAGCTCCCTGAATCCGAATATGCTTGTAAAATTCTTAACAATGCAATATTTATATAAATAACGAATAGTTAAATTTCAAGAATTACGCGGAAAACGCCTAAATTTATGCAATTTCCCAAGGAATTCAATGATATGTAACAGAAATTCAATTATTTCAACCATATGAGCAAATTGGTACGAATTTTGGTGATGAAATCTGGTTTGGGGATATATCTCATGCATCCTCACAAACTTTCAGGTTTATACCATGTTCAAATCCTTGCTTATAAATAGAAGTTCATAGGTGTTTGTCAATACTGCACCGTGCATGATTTTGAAATTTTACGTTTTTTTCATAGTAATAAACATTCCTTAACGCAAATAACTTCACAACACACAATTCGACAATAGTTACGACAAGCAACGTTCATTTACTGCAACTTACATTGATATTTGTGCTCCATTACGAATAAATAAAATCGTGTGATACGATGATCAATTTCTCCCTTCTGATCAATTACACCCGATTTTACGGTACCGCAGTAAGCCAGCCTAGCGATACAATAGTCTACTAGCATTCCAACAAACACAATTTTCTAAACCATATTTCCACTTAGAAGTACGTCAGCTCGTTCGAAAAAAAAACACAAACACATATATCTTCGGCAATCAGTCCATCACTTTACGACCCTTGCGTCTATAGAGACTTATTTAAGAGATTTAATATTGGATATGATTGGATATCCTTCAGGCATGTTCAAAAACTTATTTAATCGAAATCTTCAAGTTCTATTACGCATTATTAAAAGATAATATCATTCAAAAGTTTAAAAATCAAAGTTTTAATTTCATATGAACATTAATAAAACAACCAGTGTTTATACAGCTTTGACGATCCGTTACTCTAAATCAGGCCTGCCCTACCTTTTTGGCCCTTGTTCGACATAAATGGTTGGTGCGTTCGCAAGAATAGACCGATATGAACATAATTAGTCTGAAAAGAAAGATTTGTAGTTTATCTGTCTAATCCATGCTGAAAATTTTAAATTTTTATCGAACTCTTCGCAAGCGATGCAAGTAAAGGTAAAAATCAGTCTGGCCCGGATATTTTTTTGGAATTAATTGAATCGGTAGCAAAGAGTTGATATAAATTTTAAATTTCAGGCATGGATTTAACAAATATACCACCAAGCTTTCATTTGAGACTAATTTTGTTCACATCGGTCTATTTTTGCGAACGCACCAACCATTTATGTCGAAAAAAAAGCCAAAAAGGTTGGGCAGGCCTGCTCTTAATTAAAAAGTGATGAAACATTTCTGAGGTATCAGATTCAGTAACTCCAAATTGTGTTATCGCCCAAATTCGTTATGCATTTTATGCTGACTCGACGTTTGGATTCTTAAAAATTACTTGACAAGTCTAAATATCCGCAAACCTGCTCCTCATCTCAGTGTTTGCACTTAAATAGATCGGATTAAACCCCGCAGCAAAACGTTGGCAATCATCGGGCTATGCTCATCAACCCATGTGGGTGTTTACCGCACATAAGCGAGCAGCGCTGGAAAGATTGATCCATTGTGCAAGATGTTACAATGAAAATTGTTTTCGAAAAAAAAGGTTTTGCGAAGACCGAGCACGCCAACATGCCTGGTGCTGCTCATCTTTTTGCATGCTCGTAATAAAATTACTCAATAAACTCGTCGCAACCCCACCACTGCACTCCATCTCGGTGTGGTCGTTGAATAGAAGAGTATACAGATTTTTTCACCGACCCAGACCTGGGGTCGTTTCAACTGCGCGCAGCAATTGAAGATCCATTAAGACTCTACCCCGAGCGAAGGCGCGTGCTTTGTGGGTCTTTTCACAAAGCCCCAAAACCGCTCTAGGTGGCTGGCTGGCTGGCGGTGCGTCGGTTATCAGTGAAATTGTTACGCGAAAAAAAAGGTTTCTTGCTACTTCTCGTTGATGGATGTCTATATGTGATGGATGCCTCTTTCGCGGTACAGATATAATTAGGGTTCTTCTCTCGGTAGCACTTTGGAAGCCGATGAAAACAACATTTAGAGGCATTTTGCTGTGTTATGCTTTGGAAGGGAGATTTTTGGTTCCAAGAAATTGTAGCGAAATGAGCTTGTTAGGGACGGAATTTGGGTTGAGTAATCCCCAGCGACAAATCGAGGTAAGGAGTAAAATTTTTAGAGTGCTCTGCATTAGGAAAATGTGTTCAATTGGGGTTGAGTGGAAAATGGCATTATTGGTTGACATAAGACACTTGTTAAGTGTACAATATACAGTAAACATTGAAATCTATTAGTTTTTTTTCTGAACAATTGAATCAAATGATTGATGCAATATTCAAAACCACCATTATGGCTGAAGCAGTCTAAATTGGTGTAAAATTTATCAATAATATTATTATTGGATAACGTTTCTCGAATTGATTTGAATAATTTATTAAATAGAAAATTAAAATAACGCTCTTTCTTTGAATGATGAAGAGGACGGGCTGTTCAATTTTCTAACAGCTAAAAACATACACAAAGCAGTTAATACTGAAGCTAATTTGAGACCTGGATTCAAACTCAAAAGAGATCCAAACTTGTTTGTTCCTAGTGCTAGAAAGATTTTAAGTAGAAACACATTGATTTTTATTGTGAAAAATATATATGGCTGATCCTATTTTTAGACGCATTGGAAACGTTTGGTTAACTTTGAAATTATTTAGCAGAAAAAACTTTTTATGGCGGATATTTTAATAGATAATCGAATGCGAATATAATTTAATTTTTAATATGAGTAAATAAAACATATGGATTTGTGGTATACATATACTCTACTGATTTTACCTCCCAAATATTATTCTAACCTTTGAACGAATTTGTAAGTAATAATGTTTGAAACTCATTGATTCATAATCGCTAGAATAATCACACTTCAAAACCTTGAATCGCTCTTACTGATATCCATTTCCGTACATATAGGCAACACCTTGCCTAAACGTCCACATCCTACTGCTCCATTACTTCAACACAATGTAGTACTCAAGAGTACAGAGCAAATCGCGTAGTTCCTCAATTTCCGAGTTCCTTAATTGCTCCGCACTGTAATTAAAACGTAAGATAGAAACTTGCCCTATAGCTTTTCTCATGAGCTACATTCTATCCCATCATCGTCATCATCATAGTCTCAATAGCAGCCCACACACGTCTTTGAGCTGTGCATCGAAAGAGCCGTAAAAATCTTTTCCAAATTGAAGCAAGAAAAGAATTCAACGATCACATCCATCTAGCTAGCTTTGAGGCCCCAATTCTGGGAGATAAAGATCCGATCCCGTCCCTATTCTCATGATAATTATCATCTTCATCATCGACCGGTGAGCAGAACTAATGGTCAAATTTAATTTACAACCCAGAATATCTCAATACGTGAGAGCTACCGCGTTCGCCTATGGCTATCTTTTTCATTGCTTTTGAACCAAAATTCTTGTTGTGCAGCAACAAGCTATCCCATAAGGCGTTTGTTTACTTTTACTTCTGTTTTTATTGTGCCTCCCGATGGCTTTTGCCGTGTGTAAAGCCTGTTCTTGGGTGTTTCTTGCTTTGTATGATTCGGTGGCTACCGCGTGGTGAATTGCTGGGATCGATGGTTGCCAGATGTATCTGATTTCCAGCATGAAAAGAATAGTGATGAAATGTCCTCTGAGCAGAATATCAATAGAGAAATAAAAAAAAGTAGATTGGAGTACATTGCACCTTTCAATTCCGCCCTAGTTGCTTATCTTTGACAGATACGCGTATTTCGACTGCCACTTGCAGTCTACTTCAGTGTCAGTTCCACTGAGTGGATAAAAGTAACTGACACTGAAGAAGACTGCAACTAGGTGACCCGACAAACCTTGTTTTGTCTTAAAGTAGACTGTTTGATAAAGTAAAATAATATGCTACTAAAAACGTGTCAGTTTCTCCGGTTTCTGAATTTTCCCGTGAAGTTTTTCTGCTTTTTGTACACAGTAACACGTCGGAACACTTTAAGAAACTAAATGTGAAAGAATTAGGTAAATACGATGACTCGTTCTCTAGTTATTCGTGACATTCAATGTAACAAAATATAGGGAAATTTGCATCGCCTCTTGTGTAACAGTAATTCATGAATCTTTCCAGTAATTATTTCAAATATGTGTACTGAACAGATTGCAAATTTCAAACGATTTCTCCAAGTACAGTGGGATTCCGTTTTTGGCATGCTCCGTTTTTGGCATGCTCCGATTTTGGCACCCCCCGATTTTGGCAACAAAACGGATCCGTTTTTGGCAACATTTTTCAATACCATTAAAATTTGTAAATTTTTGTAAATATTATCGTGTCTGTTGCTTTAGTCACTTGAATAGCATGTCAACTCCACACCGATTACATTCCAGATCTCCATTTTCGTCGATGTTTCCCCAAATCTCACCAACTACTAAGGACTCGCGTACGCGCTTATTTACTTCAGAATGGTCATTGGTCATACATTGGCAACGTTTCATGGACCAATAATCTCCACCAGTATCTCAACTTAAGACCATTCTTTTTTCATAGACATTCATATTGAGTGACCAGCCCACTTGAGTCTGCCAGTAGGTGATACAATAAATAAAAACACTGTTCTTTAGATTTGGAACAGCTTGCTCGAACAAAGCACCAGCACCGACATAAGAGCAACGAAAAATCTATGACTCACACAGAGTTACAATCATAAATTTTATCTCGCTGTCTTTATTATTATGGATTTATATACATTGCGTATGTAAAAACACACCGTAATAATAGATACAAATATGTACAGCAAAATGTCGTGTATCATAACTTTTTTTAAATTTCATTAAATAACATGACAAATGCGAATACAGTCTAAACTACAATTTATTTTCAATAATACCATTGAAGCGTGCGATAAATACAACTGTTTTCACTTTTTGTCTGTGGTATTGGTGTGTATATTGATCTTTCTGCATCAACTATTTAAAACTACGTTCTCTCTTTTTCTATAGACTCTAAAAGGCGTCAGATTTGTTAAGAGACGATCCAGAATTCTGTACAAGATTGTCAATCAAGGATACGGGTCTCAACATCATCAAAATGTTCCTTACGAGCTGAGTCTATGAGTTTCCTAACTGTACCCTGGAGAATCCTTAAGGGATTCGTCGTTCTTGTGGGACTTTTCAGAAATTTTAACGAATTCATGAGGATATCTGCAGATTCCAAGTGGACACTGAGAGCTTCTTGAGGGATCGTTAGAGTGTATAACTGGTTATGGAGGATTATATCCAAAATCTGGTGATTCCTAATAAACTCTAGGGCATCTTGTAAATTTTAAGCGGGATAATGTGAATTTCCAATATTTTCGGTGAACTCTAATAAAGAAAATTCATTCATTCATTCATTTTCGGTGAACGCTTGAGAGTTTTGAAAAGGTTCCCAGAGGAATTTGAGGTGTGGTAGCCTAATAATAATAAACTTTTAATTTTTTTCATCGGAGACTTGAGAATTTACAGAGACGAACCAGCCAAGGGCTGAAAGTCTCTCAAATAAAGAAAATTCATTCATTCATTGAGAATTTACGGCAACATCGCAGCGGAATTCCAAGATGTTAACTCATAGCAAAATCCTTAGCAAGATCCTGAGAACTCTATGCGAGATCCTACGGATGCTTGGCAAGATGCTTCAGAGCTCAAGCGTTTTTTCTGTAGATTTCTTATGAGAACCTGCAGATTCCTATAAGGTTCTTGAGGTTTCATAACAGGATCCTGTAAATTTCAGTTGATTTCATAAGGCAGGTGTAAAACATATATCAAGCTGAATAAAAAATTATTTCAAGTAAAAATTAAATTCTACATGACAATACATTTTTTAGGGGCCCAGATGGCCGTAGCGGTAAACGCGCAGCTATTCAGCATGACCATGCTGAGGGTCGTGGGTTCGAATCCCGCTAGTCGAGGATCTTTTCGTGAGGTAAATTTTCTCGATTCCCAGGGCATAGAGTATCTTCGTACCTGCCACACGATATACACATGCAAAAATGGTCAATCGGCATAGAAAGCTCTCAGTTAACAACTGTGGAAGTGCTCATAAGAACACTAATCTGAGAAGCAGGCTTTGTCCCAGTTGGGACGTTACGCCAGAAAGAAGAAGAATGACAATACATTTATGCATCTTCTCATGTTTATGCTTGCCCTTTCGATACAGTCAACCATTCATTATAAAATGCTTTACTTAATCAGAAACATAAATTGAAGGAGCAATTTTAAACTTACCGCGTTTTTCAGATTTTATTCTAAAGTCCAAAAGTTAAACTGATTTTAAATATTCATTTAATTAGAATGCCGTTTTTCAATACCCAGCGCTTTTGATTCGCAAATACATTTTTGTTTTCGTTTTCTCTCATAGTTTTAAGAAAATGTACAGTTCTTCAATAAAAGTCACTTATGCGATTATTGGTTTTACATGGCCCTCTTATACAAAAAATATGCATAAAGCTTCTAAAAAATGATTGAGGCGTAAAAAAGATATAATAAGAAAATCGTTTGCCAGATTTAATATTACGGAGCTATAGATTCATAGCATAATATAACCCTTCGGGAAAATGCTTCGAAGTGAACCTTTTCGAAGTCTCAACGCCTTATGATTCCATAAAAATGATGTATTACCATTGTAATGATGCTTTCAAAACCAATAGTTGAAAAATAAAAATTGAAATATGGGTTCCGATTTTGGCACGGTACCGTTTTTGGCAACTGAAAATTTCAACTTTGTTGCCAAAAACGGAATCCCACTGTATTCTTTTTATGAATTCCACTGATGATTCGTCTATATATTATACTACATGTTGTTAGAGAAATTATCTCAGGTGTAAGTTAATGTAAAAAAATAGTTCTCGAGGAACGACTGAAGTTGATGATTTAAATGTATAACAATACAATGAAATTCAACTGCACATTCAAAAAATTCATTTTTTCTAAGAATTCCACCAATAATAACAAAAAGTTTTTATTAGGAAATTTCCTACAATTATTCTGTTTCTGTTCGGGATGAACCACTGCGATCAGTTTTCTTTGATCTTTTGTGGTATACCCGTGTCCTTTGTTACTATTGAGAAATAATGAAGTAGTCGTTTTTTATACAAATATCATTCTTTACCATTTTGCATAGAGCCTCTTTAGAAAAAGATACCTCTATTTATACCTTTTGGAGAAAACAGTTTGTCACCATTCAACTCTCAAAAGCGCGCCCCTTAATCAGGTTGGGCGACTAAGCTGGTTGAATGATACTGATTTTGACCATGCATCGGTACTCTAGCGTATCAAATTATTGCTTCTACTTATAAGGTTCAAAGTCGTTTTTTGAAACTGTGAACAGGTTTCATCCCATGAAACATTTAGATTCCTTGAAATGCAAAGCTTATTTTAGAAGTTAAGAGGTCTGCTACTCCACTGATTCGGAATCGTTTCCCTCCTAGATATCGAAAGATAAATTCTTGAACTCGGAAAGAAATTGTCTCATGAGTAGAAACCAACCTCAGATGCTGATTGAGCCATTTTTTCACTTCGACCTCCTCATTATCTAGGACAAATAGGTGGGTCTTAGTGTCTTGTTACTCTCTTATACTCTTCCGACCCTACTAATAAGTATTCACAAGAACAGATACAACAAGAGTACAATATGGTAGATCTTACCCCGTAACGCACCTCGAAAAGGTGATCTACCCGCGTTACGGGCAAATTTCATACAATACTTTCCTACAATACCTACCCTCCTGTGGTTATTTTGCAGGAAGTTTCAACGATTTCACCACAGTTGTTTCAAGATATTTATGTGAGGATTTTTCCTTGCGCTTTTGAGTTACCAATAAGAAGCTCCAAAAAATTTAGTTTTATTTTCCAATTATTTCTTTCAAGCATTCTTTCAGAAAAAAAATCAAAAATCTGTTCAAAGCTTTTAATTTAGGGTTATCTGCAAATGTTACGTCATAAGTTCATCCAGGTTTTAAAATATGTTTTCCTTGTGAGAAATTGGAAAACTTTTGTCTAGAGTCAGAAGTGACCAACACTACAGCATCTGGCCGTTCAAAACCAGGACGTAGGGCAGCAATTTGTCGTTTCGATTGTGTTGTTCATATATGGCCCTCTTTTGATTTTCAACTTCTATTCATTTCTTTCATCGCTCACTTGCGATTCTATCCATCATATTCTTCCATTACTTTCCTTACTTCCCTCCACTTTGAGTACTATCGCGAAAAAAGCAAATAGAATGCTCATTGTAATAAGTAATAGTTGTTTGCTCTAATATGTGAAATGCTATCGACTTTGTAATCGGTCAAACTTGGGTAACGAATTTAGGACTTGAACAGATACCCAGTTTTAGCATCACTCAAAACAACGTCTTTATTTCATTTTGGTCTAAATATTTCCACTTCTACTTACATGACGGAATATCTTGAGTTCATTTCCAGGGCTAACCTTTATAACAAAGAACAGAACATTGATTGGACGTATATGTTTTCTATTATATTCACATAGAATAGTCTATGAAGCCATGTCATATTAGAAAAAAGCAGAGATCTCTGCATATCTTTTAGATGGGTATTCACAATTTCTAGCTGTTGCAATTAAAAATGACCCCCTGAATACGATTACAGGTAGGATCTAGTTCTAACATACCCACACATTTTTTTCTAGTATAAATAATAGATCCATGCGATGTTCTCTTCAAGTCGAGCACTCGACACTGAAGAAGTCTGTAAGTCACAGACGAAATAGGCCTATCTGTCAAGATAAGCAACACATGTAGAGAAGGTATCGATCGTGATTGTTTTTAAATATTATTTGTTATGGCTATATCGGTCATGCGACTCAAAAGAAAAGGGAGTCTATAGAAGATTTTTACAAATGATGAAATGAATAGGTGGATAGGCGTCGCAAGGGAGCGACAAGATTGATCGGTGATAGCCGACAGTATATGTCATTGAAGCATCCTGTATTTTGCCTGTTTGGTAGCAAAGCTCAAAGCTTTGAGCCAACCCTTCTCCAGTAGAGAAGCTTGGTAGAATACAGGACGCTTCGATGCTTTACTGGTTCCCCTATGGCTTGCTCAATTTTCACCAATTTCAATCTTGTCGCTCCCTTGCGACGCCTATCCACCTATTCATTTCATCATTTGTAAAAAATCTTCCATAGACTCCCTTTTCCTTTGAGTCGCATGACCGATGTAGCCATAACAATTAATATTTATAAGCAACACATATTAGAGTTTAAAGGTATTTTCTCGCCTTACTAGTGATTTCAGTATTTAATTTTTTTTTGCAAAAGTGAAGAGCTAAAGTTCAATTTATAGTTTTAAATGAAAATCGTCAAAAATCATTGATTGTATTAAACAAACATTTTTTACCCTATGCATTGTTGTTCATTGTATGACGTTTATAGATTGCGTGTTGGGACATTAGCCTTGTGGTAATATCTGTAGTTCTAACGTAAAACATTGACAAAAGTGCATTAATTTATAATGAAAGTCTTAAATTTTGAAGCAAAAAACATCCTTGATTTTCTAAGCCATAAAGTATCGTTTTTAGTACCGCCCAACATGCATGTAAAAAATAGCGAAATTGAATTATGCGAAGCAGGTTTTGTTCTAATGTGGACGTAATGCCGAAAGGCAGGTGTATAATTTCAGGGTTAGAAAAACTGGCGGCCATTTTGGCTTTTGACGCCATCTTGGTTTTTAGCAGTTGCATGATTTTTTACCATCTCAGTGCTCATCATGTTGAATTATAAGGCCTCCGTTAAAAAAAAAACAATCAGATTCTATCTGTCTTATCTAATCTGTCTTAAGCTGTTCGACTGATTGTTCATTTGTATCAATGGTTTTAGACCAAATAAATGAAAGAAATAATGCTATTTTACAACTCGAAGATATGAAGAAGAATCATTCAGGTAGCAAATAAGCGTTAAAAAAATTTGATAATTTGTTTTTAAAACTAGTTAAGCTGAAGGGCTGGCTCTGTTCCAGTAGGGACGTAACGTGAGGAAAAAGAAGAATAAGAAGAGGAATAAGTGTAACGGTAGCATTGAAGTTCAACATTTTGAGTGCTAACAAGGAGAAAACTCATTCTACTACTTAAAACCAAGATGGCGTCAAAATCCAAGATGGCCGCCAGATTTTTTCACTCAAATTAATACTCCTATTCTTCATCTGTCTCAAATAATACACCAACGATTGAAAACTTGTTTCTTTGTTGTACAAAAAAATATGTTTGCATTGATTGCACTCGCCATATACGTCCAAATAGTAGAACATGATTTAGAAAATCGTTCATATGATAGGGTAAATACCTTTGCTCACTTAGTTTTTGAAGCCTATCTTACGCATTTTTTCCTCAGCTTTCTGATGGTGATCTCAGAATTCAAAACTAGCGGTGCGCTAATGGTGAAAAATCGATTTTTCTAACAAAATTCAAGATGGCAACCAAATTCAAAATGGCCGCCAAAATTTTTCAAGTTTAAATGAAAGCTAAATCCTTTCTCCATACGATGCCACTAAGTTTGCTATGTGTTCTAAGCGAAATATGAGACATATCCCGTGAAGAAATACCCAAGATTTATCAAAATATGGGCTTTTTCGCAAACTGTTCAGCTAGCTGGCGTACGAGGGGTCCACCAATTTGAGAAAACGTTTACGTTTTATCGAAAACTAGCGATCAGTGACATAAAATTGGAATTCTAACGATGGG
Source organism: Aedes aegypti (assembly GCF_002204515.2). Classification (NCBI taxonomy): domain Eukaryota; kingdom Metazoa; phylum Arthropoda; class Insecta; order Diptera; family Culicidae; genus Aedes; species Aedes aegypti. Next base: position 150,850,121 of record NC_035108.1, read on the forward strand.
TGCCGATGGCAGTCTCAGTTTCAGCGAGAAATGCTCAATACGTTAATGAGAGTATGTTTTGAAAAAATGAAGCAATTTGGTGCAGCCGTCTTTGAGTAATTACCATTCAAGTTTCTGTTACCACGCTGGCCAAATAAAGATCTTGAAAACTTCAATAAACATCATATCGTAATTGTCAGATATCTCCAAGATACTTAACCGATTTGTATGATTTTTGTAGAGTAGCTTCTTATTATCCGGCATTGTACAGTTCACATATTATTTTCTGATAAATTGACCAAAAACAAAATGGCCGCCTATTCCATTTTATATGAAGAATGTAGGTCCCCAAGGGAATGTTTCGCTTGATTTCTTCAGAAATCCAACTAGAAATTGAAAGGTAAAGTTTTCAAAGAATTAAGACATAAACATCTTGAATTTCATCATGCACGGAGCCTCAAATCAACCCAACTTTGAATTCTTTTGACGCAATTTGGCTCTTTCGTGGGATAACCCAAATTTGGGTTAACTGACGTATAGCTATCATTAGGTAGTTTTCGTTTGAAAACAGCGAAAAAAAACAACTCAGTGGAAAAAAAAACCAACCCAACTTTAGCTTTCGAAGTCTCCGTAGTGGGTTAAAACAATTTAAAGTTAGGTAAACTCAAAAGAACCCAAATTTGGCTTATTCTATTGAACTTCGACGATAGGTCGGTGCGCCTCTCTCTGTTTTTAACAACATTGCTGTTGCGAGAGGGGCAAAACAACCCATCCGTGGGTAAAAACTAAATGCAGTTTACCCCTATTCGAGTTTGAAGAACTTATGTTTTTGGGTAGTCTGATTTCTTCATGTGAGCATTTTAAATCCAGAGGCGTCATGCACGATAAGGGGTCGTATTTTTTTCGCTTCGCGTAAATTTTCATTTCGACTGGTGGAGTCGCGAAATGGCTGATAAAGGTGTATAATTTTACCAATCTAGCCATATTTGTTTTGCGTCGCAAGTTGATTAAAAGTGCAGAATGAATGTTCAGGATCGTCCTAAGTTTGCAGATTGATTTTTTACGCTGTGCTTGGGATTATTGAAATCTTATTGAAAATTATGAATTACAAAGCTGTAATTGTATGTTTCGTTGTGGAATGTGTGTTAATAATCTACATCAAAGGAAAACAATAATATGCCAAATAGAATATTATGCTCGTGGTTCGAATCATCGACGCTTTTGTTATTTGAACGACGTTCGGTTCCGTTCCGTCGATTGAACGCTCATTGCCATGTGGAATCATCAAGATTCAAAAGTGATAAACTAGTGTAAACCTGGAAGTAACTATTGCAAACACTTCAAGCCGATTGGTCCCCCGAATACCTTATGTTTGTGATGCTAGATCTAACGCAGCCATTTTATTGCTTTGGATTCGGTGAGATCTTTCACATTAGGTTTTCGTCAAGATTTATTGATTTTAGAGCCATAGTTTCTTCTGAGAATATGTTCAGAATTTTCAGTACTACAAAATTTACGAATCAAAATTTTTTTTACGGTGATCGCAAGAGTGACGTATACGCCAACTTTTTTTATTTTAACGAAACGGAAGTTGGTATGTTCAGCAAAGTTGTAGCAAATGATCATAGAAACAACTTTGCCGAACAAACGTTTTCTCGATTTTGCTTAAGAGCCGAGATAATTAAGTATTTTCAAAAAAAATCGTTTTTTGTTCTTAAGTGTTTTATTTTTTAGTTTTAGTGGCCTACTATGTTCTACAAAGTTTTTATACTTATCATTTGCTACAACTTTGCTGAACTTACCAAAGTTGTATTTCTTATGGTGTTCATGTTATTTGAGTTTTTCATCTTAAAATTAGCTATTTTGTATGCCTTGTATCTCAACTATGAGCACCTCAAAAAAATATATCTTTTCACCAAATGATTTTGCAGTCTTTCAAGTACCTGTGAGCAAAATTTGGAGAAGATGATATTTTTCTATCTCGTTTAAAATCGATTTTGCTAATAGACGATATGAGATAAATCCATATATATTGAATATTCATACATGTTCAACTCACAAAAGTCATGGCTACCTAAGCATATCAAACCAAACACGTGTATTTAAATAGGAATATAAAGTACATCGTTTTTCAGTTGTTTTCGATTTGCTTGGAAGCTTCTGCAAGAAATTCATCGTCTTTTCCTCTACCAGTATTTAATCTATTCCTAAGCAAGATCACCGGGTTGGAAGTCAACATAAGCCGTATAAAATACATATACAAAATTTACAGTCCAATTGAATTCTGTGGCATGATTTTCCCATAATCTTGTGATGGATTTATTTCGCATTTTTTATGCTTTTTCGGCGGCATGCCGGACAACATCACTCCATGCGAAAGTATTTTTCGCATCGTTGGAGAGAGTACGTACCAATCGTAGAACTGGCGATACTAACAGTAAGTTTCTGACAAAAACTGTTCAAACGCTAACAGAAGTGCGCAATTGAATCAAATCGGGTCTTCGGGAGACTTATTCTTCGTAAATCGAAGAATAAGTGCTCTGAAGTCACCAACAGGATTCTAACAATCCCTCACTTTTATTCACGCTTTCGCACTTATGAGGCCGCACTTCGCAGTTCAGTAGTGAAAGAAATACACAATATCTACTTCCCGTAAAAAAGCGGCGTAGACGGGGTTGGTGGTCTGATGGCTACCGCTTCTGCTTCATATGCAGAAGGTCATGGGTTCAATCCCAGGCCCGTCCCTTTCCTCGTACTTTGTAGTTGTATATCTCTCACTTGCTTCTATCTTCCATTCTAAATATATCACACTCAAACTATTCGTTCATAGCAAACGCTAGAACCAGAACAAGAAACCGTTTCCCTAACGCTTCCTACTTCCACGCGCACGCCTTTCTTACGCCTGATACATAGGCAGTCTGCTAACCACAAAAGCAAACCTCTCTGCCATGCCTTTCCCCCAATCCATACACTCCCGCATGAACTGACGTGGATGCAGTGGAATATACGGTCTACGTGGGAGTCAGTTCAATGCATCATCAATTCCTCCCCCTTCCCCTCATTGGTCTGCATTCTGACGTGGCAGGTGCCATTGTTGCCTAAAAATAGAAGATCACCAGCACTTATACACATGCCTGTTAGTCCCAAGCAGTCATTCAGTTGGTTCCTTGTGTAAGTGCAGCTGATCTGGCGATACTGGAGTGCATCCACGGGCGGCCAATCAAGCTCAAGCTCAAGCTCAAGCTCCCGTAAAAAGCGGCGTGCCGTTTTACAACCATTTGACTTCCTACCAGCTGGAACAGGTTCGTACAGTCTCAGCGCCAACCTTGCTTTGAGGGCTTTTCGTGGCGATCCTTTAGAATGCTGTTACACTTACTGATACGTCTACAACTATTGCACGGCAGTGGTGTTGTCCGGCATGCCGCATTACCAAAGAAAAACATGAAATGTGGAGTCCATCAGAAGATTCTGGGAAAATCATGCCACAGAATTCAATCAGACTGTAAGTTTTGTATATGTATATTATACGGCTTAAGTTGATTTCCAACCCGGTGATCTTGTTTAGGAATAGATTAAATACTGGTAGAGGAAAAGACGATGAATTTCTTGCAGAAGCTTCCAAGTTAATCGAAAACAACTGAAAAACGATGTACTTTATATTACTATATAAATACACGTGTTACTTTTGGTTTGATATGCTTAGGTAGCCATGACTTTTGTGAGTTGAACATGTATGCATATTCAATAAATATGGATTTATCTCATACCGCCTATTAGTAAAATCGATTTTAAATGAGATAGAAAAATATCATCTTCTCCAAATTTTGCTCACAGGTACTTGAAAAACTGCAATATCATTTGGTGGAAAGATATATTTTTTGAGATGCTCATAGTTGAGATACAAGGCATACAAAATAGCTAATTTTAAGATGAAAAACTCAAATAACATGAAAACCATAAGAAATACAACTTTGGTAAGTTCAGCAAAGTTGTAGCAAATGATAAGTATAAAAACTTTGTAGAACATAGTAGGCCAATAAAACTAAAACACTTAAGAGCAAAAAACGATTTTTTATTAAAAATACTTAATTATCTCGGCTCTGAAGCAAAATCGAGAAAAAGTTTGTTCGGCAAAGTTGTTTCTATGATCATTTGCTACAACTTTGCTGAACATACCAACTTCCGATTCGTTAAAATAAAAAAGTTGGCGTATACGTCACTCTTGCGATCACCGTAAAAAAAAATTTTTGATCCGTACATTTTGTAGTACTGAAAATTCTGAACATATTCTCAGAAGAAACTATGGCTCTAAAATCAATTAATCTTGACGATAACCTCATGTCCGCCTAAATTAGCTTCCTGGACCAGTGTGCATTGTTTGCTTATTAAATAGTTAGCCTTATCAATCCTCGTAATTATATGCAAATGATTCTATAAACTCTGATCTTTTTATTATATTCCGTTCTGACTCAGAACCGATCAGTTGATTAAGTCATAATATATAATGATGGAGTACTAATCTGAATTTTATTACGATTTGTGAATAATTATGTGCTTTGTTACGGTTCGTTAAATGAGAAGGGGGTAAGGGAGTTAACCATAATATGTTTTTCTCGTTTCAGAGAGCGAGTAATGGCGCTTAAACCTAGGCTTCCGAGCCAGGACATAAGGTAGAAATACCTGTATCCCATCCCTGAAAAAAGAGCACCCACAACAATGGACACAACATTCTTAGCAACGCCACTCCCAACGATTTGAACTTTTCCCCTGAAATGAAACGGTTGTCCCCGTTTCTTCCTTTAAACAATTCAAGCACTTACGTCTATCATATTATTCATAAGTGGATAATCTGATCGCCGTAAACATATTATCTTCAAACCCAAGTCTGCACAGTGGGCCTGGCCATTTTGATATATGTATCATATTTCCAATATGCTGCAAATATTAATGCTGACAAGAAAATACTAGAAGAAATTTCAGTATTTCCAGGATGCTCTTCAATATTGGCTGTGCAAGCGCTTAGAATAGAATAGAATAGAATAGAATAGAATAGAATAGAATAGAATAGAATAGAATAGAATAGAATAGAATAGAATAGAATAGAATAGAATAGAATAGAATAGAATAGAAAGGCGTCATGAAAGATAAGAAGATTTCTGGCCACCCTGCGCCCCAACAGGCACCTTATTTACGATCATTTTCCATAATTCTCACGGGGGAAAGAATGGAAGAGTGCGAAGAAACAGATCTCGAAGTTGACCGACCTTCGGCTGACTGATCTCCTCCATTTGTAGATAGCTGGTTCTAGTGGTAAGAAGACGACGGGAGAACAAAGGAACTCAAGTGCCGCAGAACTAGGATTAGAAACGGCGGCGGAATGCGCACCTGATTGGAAACGTACATAAGTTCCATTCTGCCACCGGAATGGTAGGGACTCTATGGAAGAAGAATGAGCCAGCAGTAATTTGATCATTGTTTCCATTCATCACACTTCGGGAGTGAGGTGCAATTGTGATGTATTGTTGTTGGGTTTCCGGGCTGAAACGCGAACATATGTTTGATAGTTTACTCTATATGAATCTTAGACATAATTTCAATTCCCTTTAAAATTTCAGGCAGAGCTAGGTGTACCTTCCAAATCGTTGTCGAAAATTGTCAGCTTTCGACATTTTGGCATTTGACGTATTGGCTTTTGAAATTTTGTTAGATTTACTTTTAAATCCCATTTGAACGACGTCTTTCGAGACTTCGTCAACAATACCGTTCTCTTCACATTCAACCAAATCACTGTTGTCATCCTTCATAATGGTTAATTGCATCGCAAGACGCTCAAAGTGTTAAGAATGTCAAGCATTTGCATGTATCATGGCTCCATCATTGGATGGCCTTAATATCCGTTAAACACCGCTAACTGCACCGTAATGCCGGCGAGATGCCGACGCATTGCCAACCATTATAGAAGGGTGTCGATGAACACATCGCAACATGCAAAGCACTTTTCCCTCTCACAGCTGCAAATCGATCCAAACGATCCAATCGTAGGTCTTCGATGGCTTCTTCCGACCGTTGGTTGTTTGTTGCATCCACCTTGACGTTCCCCGCATCTGGGATTTAAGGTCGACGCTTCTCGTCATCGTTGCATTGTGGTGGCCCCCAAAAATTGGATTTCGAGTTTACAGTGTCGATCTCTCAAAGAGTGCGACAGCCAGACGTCGTGGATTTTTCCTTTTATTTTGCTTCTTCGACGGATTTCCCTCTAGTATCAGAAAACGCATCTCGTTTGTTAGGAATGAAGCGATGAATCAGCTTCAGTTCCCACCCCAGCCAGCGGCGCAAGACTTTCGATTTCGGGCTTACAGGTCTGAAAATTGGTTTCAATCAATGCGATAGCTGGCGCCTACCGAAACTAGCACTGATCTCCAAGCTTGGCTGGGTGTGCTTCAGGTCGAGTTGGAAGCGAACATATTTTTACTTCTTCTACGCTACGATTTTATAATTGAAAGTGTTCCTATTCGATTAAGGATTTCTTCGAAGATATACAAATCAAAATATTAATTTTATTATTAAATTGAGTACCACTGTCAAACATGTTTATTGAATACACTTACAAAGTGTCCAATATGTTCAAACCTTTGAATGTAACTTAATCCTTGCGTTTCTTTGAATGTCACAAAAGATTATTTCCGTCCTTCGTCCACCCTTAGTATGAATGAAATACAGATACTGCTCTGGGACCTTGCAATAAGCACAACATTCTAATTTATTTTCCGCCAACGGCCATTAATAGACATACTCTAATTACTAGCAAATCCTTTCCTCTGCCTATTCGTACGATGAGCGGCACTAAATGAAGTTATTATCATCTCACTGCTCTTGACACTGATAAAACCCTCGTCGCTCTGTTATCTTGTTTTTACACAATATCGTCCAGCAGAGGCAAAGTGTTGTTAGAAAACTGCCACCAGTCTCAGGCATCGCCTCTTCCACCACTTCATCATTCTGGGCTACATTTGACCAACAAAACCTAGTGACAAAAAAGGATCTGCTGGTGATTTTAGACAGAGCCGATAAAGGCTACAAAGTGGACTCTCCTAGCTTCATTTTGAAGAGGCTTCGTTCCCTATTTTTGCGGCGCTTGTCCAAACATTCAACAGCTTTGAAAAATTCATTCCCTCATCATGATCATCATCGTCCTCGGCGGCACATCATATGGAGTGGGTTGGATAGCCAGGAAGTGGGTTGATGCGGCAGTGCCAAATCCATATGGATGGATTCTGCCGGTAAACTGACCACATTCTATCACGTTTTCCCAAAACGATGAGTGATTTCATCCCATTCTGGACGAGAGCTTTTCCATGGCTGCCCATTCAGAATTCCAAAGTGGGATTTTCTTTTTTGCTTTGGCGCGTACGTTTTGAACTTTCAGAGCATCAAGTCGGGATGGAGTCAACCGGAACTTTGTGGCCGGACTTGGCGGCTTTTCGGCTACCACCGATGATGGTTTTGTAGGAAAAATCGGATTAGTTCCACTACCACTTGTATATACAGTCGACTGATGAACGGTTAGCAATTAGACCAATAGTCAGAAGTTCGATTCTGATGGAACTTCTTAAGAAATTTGTTTTATTTGTAAATTCATTAGAGAGGTTTTAACTATCCTGTAATTTACCTCTATAGAAAAGGTTATAAACAATCACTTCATTGTATCTTTGCCCATCTATTGTTATACCTACTTCAACATTTAGTTGCCAAAAAATGCAGAATTCTTATACTTATTATTTTTGAATTCTGAAAGTCCATCAGGAATTCCTCAACTAATTTTCAAAGTAATGCGATAGTTTTCCCTAAGATTTAAATTTATTACAATCATTTAAATTCATTTGAATTCATTAAAATCTTACATTACGAAATTTACCACAATACATCTCTCATAATGTTCTTCAAAAATACCGGCAATAATTTTGCGTTAAACTTCTACAGTACTACATAAAAAAACGATAATAGACCCTTCAAAAAAGGAGTTTCTAAAGGTAGGAAAATGGGTTCTACATCTACATGAATCTGTCGAGTTCATACAAAATATTATCTAAGATTTTAGATACAAACACTTTCAGCAAAAAATTCAGAGTTCTGTTTGATCTTTCGACCTTGACACTTGCTCCTACGGGGGCGAGCGACGAGGGCAGGATCAAACATGTCGCGCGTCGGTCTAGTAAGTGAAAAAGTGGCGTGATCGGTTAGTGCTTTTTGATCCTTTGACCTTGACGCTTGCTACTGGGCAGTGCGTCAAGAAAGTCAAGTTTTTTTTTCCTTTTCGGGTCGCGCGCCTATTTTTTTTCTAAGTGCTTTTATATGGCCGAGCAAACGAGTGAGGCTGAGAGTGGATAGTGACTGCACAGTGAAGGATAAAGAATCAATTGGTGAGCTTGTTTTAGAACAGAACACCCCTTTTTACCTTTATATTTGTAATTAAAAAAAAAAAAAACTTTGAATGGTTCGACACTACAAGTGTAGACTTGCGAAAGGTTCACTTTATTCAACAAACTTTGGATGGTTCGCCACTGTAAGTGTCGGCATAAGAATAAGAGTGTTCTATGATGTTCCAACCAATCGAGTTTTTTATTTTTATTTTCAAATAAGTAAAATATAATAACACATGCTTTCGTCCTGACAGCTGTAGGAATGTTACATTTAGGTATTTGTTCAACAAACTTTGAATGGTTCGTCACATCAAGTGTCGGCATAATTTTCCACTACATAGAAATTGTTCATATCAAATGAAAATATTATATTTACAAATAAGCATGTATATATCTCACAAATCATTATTTATCATGGTCTAATCGCTTATCAAAGTGAATCCTGTGACCCAACGATCCTTCCCATTAACAAACATCCCTCCCAGTAACCTTTGTAGAGATGCAGAGGCAAACACGGTCTCCAAGGTTACACACTAATATTCCTTCCCCCAATCCCACCTGACTGCAAGGACGTGGCCGGCGCCGTTATTGACTCTGTATAAATAGAGGCACTGAATTATGCACATTGAAGAAGATTATGGCCAATCCCAACCGAACTTCTAGTTGATTCTTTGTGCATTTTCACTGACTTCGGTCAATTACGGAATAGCAACCATTGATATGTGTAGTCAGTCTAAGCTAAGCTAAGCTAACAAATACTTTCAGCAAAAATTTCATCCATTTTAACACCAATCATTTTCTATTACAAAAGACGAAAAAAAACAAGATTTTTTGTAATAAATCCTACATGGACCACTTAAGACTTTCTCTGAGGTACATTGTCAACAAGTTTCAGAAATTCTACGATATCATTCTTGAGTTTTACGACAGGAGTTTAGTATTTTTTTCCGAATCATATTTATGCTGCAGAGTGCTTCGTGAAGCCCAAGCAGGACAGTTCGGTTTTGCGTCGTCCGATACATTTTGCTCACGGTTTCGCGCGTGTTTTCGACGCCGGAGAATTTTTTTTCCCTGTTTTGGAGCGTCTTGCTGGGTAGGTATTTGGGAAGGCCCAAGCAAGACGGTTTGTTTTCGGGACACCAAGAAGTTTTGCTGTCAGTGTCAGTTTTGTGTTCAGTCGAGAATGGATTACCAACTGGTGATTTCGTTTCATGCTTATGATAACACATTTTTTCTTGAAAGCGTAACTTTTATGTAATATTAAAACAAACTTTGTATGGTTCGTCACTATAAGTGTCATCATTATGCTTTTTTCTTATACAATTTCAATATACATATATTTTTCTCTTTTTGACATTATTTAAAATTATCTTTTGAATTGTTCGACATTGTGAATGTTGACGTATTTTCTAAAACTTCTACTATATCGAGACAAAATGCACAGTAATACTCATATGTAATTTTGGTTCGTCACTACAAGTGTCGGCATTATTCCTGTTTCATATAATTTAAAATATAAACATGTAATTTTCAGTTTTCGTCATTAATAAAAACGTCTTATGAATTGTTCGACATTATAGATTTTGACGTATTTTTTAAAGCTTCTACCAAAAACTTCTCGAGACAAAAATACAAAACTAGCTTTAAATATAAGTCGTATATTTCCCCCTTTGTCCATGGATCGCATCATCGACCAGAGGTGACTCCCAGGTCTTTTTCTCCCTCACTAATAAACACCCTTCCCGTGGTGATTGTGGAGATGCAGAGGTATTCTCGGTCTCAAGAAGCAACAATCATTACACCCTAACACTCCTTCCCCATCCCGACTGACTGTAAGGACTTGGCCGGCGCCGTTATTGATCAATAATATTAGATCTGCTAAAATTACACTTCGAGAGTAAGCGGAAACTCCCATCCCTTATTCATTTGGATCGTAGTGCAATTCTTACCAGTTCCGATCAATCACGGAGTAGCAACCATTGACATGTACAGTCAGTCTATGCTATGCTATGCTATGCTTTTTTCGAATCATATTTATGCTGCAATAATTCAAAAAAATGTCAAAAAGATATTTCAATTGTTTTTTTATGTGTATTTTTATGGAATGATGCGTAGAGTAGTTTGTAAAGCTACCCCTAAAATATTAAGATTTTCCTGCAGTTGTTTTTAAACCTAAAAATGGAGAGTGAATACATTTTTAAATTTTATTAATGGATAAATCTTGGGACTATCCTTCGGAAAAAAGAAGCAATTTCTAGAGCTCGAAGGCATTCTTGATAGAATTGTAACTCTGATGAAAAATTTCTTTAGAAAATTTCCTATCGTAAAAAAAAAATTTAAAGAAAAATAAACTCTGGAAAATACTTAGATGCATTTCTGATAAGTTTCTCGGCAGGATCTCAGGTAAACAAAACCATAATTATCTAAGAAATCCCTGTAAAATACTCTGGAAATCTTTGAGTATTTTCGCGGAATAGTGAAAGAAGGGTTGAACGCTAAGAGCTTCAAAGGAATGATAGAGTTCTTTAAACATTTCTTGGTTGGGCATATAAAAAAATACATTTTTGAGAGGGTTTAGAAGGTTTTGCTAAGTGATCTTGAAGACATTTTTGATGAGACTCGTAGAATTGTTTATGTTATTTTGGAGAAATATTCAGTAATTCCTGAAAAACCTAAACAAATTATAAATAAGCTACTGTAAGATACTTCAAACTTAAAAATGGAATTTATATGTCATAAGTACGTCTCTTCTGAAAAGAATCATTAAAATAATTTCTAATGGCGGATTTCTTCAAGAGATTTTTTAAGCAATTGGATACTTCGAGTAATTTTCTGGTGAGATCAGAAAGTCTGGGAATGATCTTCCATGGGAATCCCAGGACGAACTCAGTGAAAACTGATAAATGTTCTTGAAGAAAGCACTGAAAACAACAACAACTATCCATGAAAAAAATCCCCGTAGGAATTCACAGGATTACAAAAAGAATGAATCTTTTTCGTAGAGAAAATTGAAATTTACAAATGTCACTAATGTGCCGCGGAATGAAACAAAATAACAAATAAATAAAATCAATACAAATCTATTAAAATAACGAAATTTGTGAAAATCGTGATTAAAGCTATCGACATTAATTATGTAAAACAAGTATTTGCTAGCCCCCTCCAGAAAAAAATCCTAGCTACGCCAATGAAAAAGAACCACGTGATTAGTGAGCTGAAATCGAATTCAGGTTAACTTCTGCGTTCATTAGTCCTCTCATGGCGTAGGGGTAACGCGCCCTAACTAGAGAACAGGGAATCGTGAGTTCGATTCTAACTGAGAAGACGTGTAACTTTTTCGCAAAACTTCACATCAATTTGTCTATTTAATCCAATTGCAAAATATATGCAATGTTTAGCTTTCGGTAGTTGATGAAGGATTAGTTCTGTGAGAGCCTAGACAAGGCATACGGAAACTGCCCAAAACAAGATGAAAGCCTCCATTCCGTTACCAATGATAATGGACTGCGGCTTGTAACCTTCGCTGCTGCTAGAGGGATGGCAATCTAGGTACTGCCGAAAGAAAATCTACAAACATACCTGGAGACACCCGAGTGACGATGCCTGCTCCCAAAAAGACCACGTGCCGGTTGATGGACGACATTTCTCAGACGACATAGATGTCAAGATCTGCCGGGGCTCCAATATCGACTCAGATCATTATCTCGTTTTTGTTGAAATTCGGGTGCGGTTATCCAATGTCACGAGTTCCCCAAATCACATAACGATGCGTTTCAATATCCAATGCTTGTCGACGGATGGGATAGGTACACAGTACCACCAGTAGTTAGCCGAGCAGTTGAGAAGAATCAACTTAACATCTCCTAGTCAACAGCCTACGGAGCGGGATGTGCTTGGCAACGACGAAGGCGAAATGACTGGTTCGATAAAGAGTGCCTGAGAGTGACAGACGTGAAGAATTTCATCAGAAGCCGGTACTCGACATAACAGAGAGCAGTACAGGACAGCAAGAGCCGACGAAAAGCGAAACCATAAAAAGAAAGGTAGCACAAAGAAGGTGTGGTAGCTGAAGCTCAATATAGCTTGAACCGGAATGATATGCGGAGATTTTACCCAACGGCGCATGGCACAATACTGTACTAGTGCACACCATGTGCAATGATCGAGAGGGGAATTTGCTGACCGATGAAACGGCGGTGGCTGCCAGGTGGAAGGTGCACTTTCAGCAGTCTTGAATAGCGAAAATGGAAATGTAGTGAGAAATAGGGTGAATATTGTTGAAGATGATCAAGCTGTGGACCCATTGACCATATGAGAAAAAGACTGTCAACGAGCTAAAGAAGTGAAAGGCTGCTGGGAAGGACGAGATTCCGGTTTTCAAGCACGGAAGTGAGTAGCTTTACCAATCGATACAACTCGTATTTCTGTAGGTATGGGAGGACAAAAAATGGTTACCGGTTGGTTTGATGGTCCCATACACCTAATCTACAAATTGTGTCCTTCTCGACTGGAGTGCCCCAATGACAGTGGAATTACCCTATTGAATTCGGCGTCCAAAATATTGTCACGCATCCGGTTTAGGCTAAAACGGCTAAAATTTAGGCTAATGGCTGGTTTTCGTGAGGGCCGATCGACAACTGACCAGATGTTTACCTTGTGAATGATCTTAGAAAAAGTATAATTTGCAGACCCACTATCTGTTTATGTGACAGATAATGTCTGAACATGGTTTTCCGGAGAAATTAATTAGGCTGATACGGGTAATCTGGATGGTTCGAAATCAAGTCCCGCAAGTAAAGTGCTGCGGACAATACTTAGTGAAAAACTAGAAAATGGTGTGTGGCACAGACACATGAATCACGAGTTGTATCAAGTTTGTAAATACGCGAATATTATTAAGCGTGTGAAATACGGCAGACTACAGTGCGCTGTTCACTTAGTGCGAATGTTGGAAAAAAGAATTGCGAAAATAATATACGGCCCGGTGAGACGTGAGCCGTGAGTGTCAGTTGACAGCGAGAGGTGAGATAGAAGGAGACGACAGTTGTCGTAGAACTGTCATCTAATGTTGATTTAAAATAAAAATAAAAACAACAGGGAGAAGAAGCAAAAGGCTAGATAAAAGTGCGCGTAATTAGATAAGCGAAGATAATTTTGCTAATTTGCAGAAACAAGTGTTTTGGAAGTGTTCTGAGCGAGTTTTGATTCAGTTCAGCAGCCAAGCATACAAGTAAGAGAATAACATAAAAGGGAAACAGAACATCGAAACAAAATACGTTCTTTATCCAGGCAAAACATTTGTGGTCAGATTGGAGTCTAAATTCCAAAATCCCACAGAAGTTGCGACACTCAGACGGTAACGAGGCAACACGAGAGACAATTCACTGACAAAGAGACATTTAACGGATAGGTAGAACAAGTAAATACAGTAAAAATGAAAATATTAGGTGATTAATAATTTGTGACAGATAACAGACGAGGACTAAAAAAGGACACTTGTTTTGAGCGATTTGGAAATACTCCCGGAGATTTGTAAATTTAGAAACTAAGGACCAAATGCAAGCATTTGTTAATTCATTACAAAATCCGTTGGGAAATTGTACAAAGCACATAACGAGCTTGGAGAAGGAAATGCAAGGGAAAGAAACAAACTAAAATTGTGAGTGCGATTTTTCAAGTACATGTAACACGCTAAATTTTCACGCATTGGAAGAACACTTTAATCAGTGTGATCTGCCTCATAAAACTGGCTGATTTGCAAAAATGGTTTTAACTGACTTGATCCGAACAGCAGGGAAACAGGTAAAAGTTGCCGACTTCGTGGAAGACCACGAATATGCTGGCTGTACATGGTGGAAGAGAACCTAGCGACCCTGAACTTTCGGGACAACTGGAGAAGTCATCAAAGCATTAACGTAGGTAAAGTTCCCTCTGTCTTTGGTGTATGGAACGTCAGTATTTGAGCCCATCGGGATAACAAGTTTTCGTAATAAATGTTATGGGTCCTCAAGTCAATCGTGTAGTAAATAATTGTGATTTTCTAAACTAGACTGCTTTTAGCCGACTACTAAATCGACCCCATTGAAATCAACTATGTGATGTCCTGGGTCGAAGAGTATTCAATGCCCCAATATATGTTAGTACACGATTTAATTAGGTCTCAAAATAATTACCTACCTTTAGGGAATTTGTTTCTTTGATTTCTTTGAGAATTCAATGAAGTGCCTTTGTAAGGTTTCATGCCAATGGCTTATGGCAGTTCCCATCCTTCTTGAGGCTACAAGCCTCTTTGAAGCTCAACATACATCCCACGAACCCCTCAAAATTTATGAATTTATCAACAAATATCCTATATCCTAAATAATTTACCACAGACAATCCATCGATTCTGCTTAGATCATCTGTAAATCTTCTAGTACACTAAGAATCATACCTGAAAAATACCAAACATACAAAAGTCCTATAGAAAACTTTTTAAAAGGATTTTTTCTTCTTCGTGTTAAAAAAATATGTATATAGTTAAGATTAAAAACTCCCGCAATTATTTTGTCTAAAATATTCCAGAGAGAACAATGATTTATCCGAGAATCAACCCAAAATAGTTTCAGAAAGCTTTGAGAGATTTCTTTGGATATCCACCGAAAGGATCCACAGAAATCCGTGAAGTTCTCTGAAATATTGGTAATACAGATATCTCATTAAAATCCTGCTTATGAATTTAACAAGATTCCTCCAGTTATTTGAGTAAAAAAAGCGAAAAATTTCGAATTTCTCTAAACCTGTCTTTATTTCGCCTCTGAATTTCTAAACAAGATCTTGCCAAAAACCATCAAAAAAAAAATACCAGAAGTGAAAGTGGAAGTTCCTTTGGATGCTTCTAGGAACGAAGTTATGTTAATTTTCAAGGTAACACTGGCTGCTGATTATTTAGGAAAACTACTTTTATTTATGATGGCTTTATTTATGAGGGATCTGCGGACCTTTTGTTGGGAATCACTGGTATATGTTCTTTTCATGCATAATTTGGGCCTTTCATGCATAATCTGGTAATTACACATAAATAAACACACAAAGAACAATAATTGAAACCAAAAACTAATCGTAGCACGCCTTATTTGATGGCGTTTTTAGCATTTGATCGTTTTTCCCTTTTTTGTTATCGTGGTGGCCTGGGAAGTTGAGAAAATGTTCAATACACAAAAAAAAAACTTCGACCGGCCGGATTCGAACCCTCAGCTTGATCTTGTTGCATATCTGCTCGTTTAACGCTACGGCTAATCGTGTCCCTCAAGTTTCACGTATGATAAATTAAATTCTTGCTGTCTGTCGTTCAAACTCAAACTCGTAATCCACCCTAGATTAGGAAGCTTCTATCTAGTTAACGTATTTTGTTTCACAAACAGAACCGCTAAACTTCGGATCATCATCCGAATCATTGTTAGGAATGAGCACCGAAAGGGAACGACAGTCGACAAAACCGCAAACCGTCCGAGGTGCTCGACACGACACGAGGAATCGATTTCCCTAGCTGCTGCGCACACATTTCTCGTCATTAAACCCATCAGCAAATTGTCGCTAATTCCTTCTAAATACGGGTCGGATCTTCAACGACGATGACTCCGACATTGGCACGACGATTGTGTACGGCTTCCTCCACTGTGCAGTCGTTCTTGCCTTGTTGCGTGGATGCACAAAACTAGAGCTTTCTTACTCGTCGGAATGGAATTTCTTAGTTTTCTCTTCGTTCGCGTCACCTCCCCCCCTATCTGGTCCAATTTGCTATGGTTGTAGTTTGTAATGCTACACCAAGCAAAACCACAAGCAACAGGCTCTGCTAAATATTACATTTTGTTTCCCTCCTACCCCGGTTTAGTTTTATCTGGATACCGGTACCGGTAGGCTGCCGCTTGTTTGCATGTGGATATACAACATCGTCATCGTCATCATCATCATTGAAGTTGATGAAGAGAAGCTTCCTTACGTTCCATTCTTGAAACAACATCACCGAAAGTTGTCCCTGTCACCGTGAGCAAAGCCATAAAATGCAGTCTGGATTATTGATTACCTAGGCTGAGCGGTGTCATAATCTGCATCGTTTGTGAGTTTGTTTAGTTTCCGAGTTGAGATGCTTCGTAGAAGTCGCATTGAGAGTTGACTTCACTTTTTCACGTGGATTAGGTCATGGCCTGTACGAGGCTTAATGAATACATACTTTTACCAACACATTAAATAATTACAGGACCGATACATATTTTTCCTAAACTAGTCCTGTGGACGAATATTCCAAAAAGTTTCAATATGCGAACAGCAGGGCTATCATAAGACAATTTTTTGTCAATATTTGCTTGTTCAATTATTATACTCATCCCTCGGTAAGTTTTACTTATTCTAATCAATAAGCTGATTTTCTCCCTACCCACGCTGGGAGGGTAACCATTTGATTTTTTTTTTCTATCCAAATGGAGCAACTTATGCAAATATCGCTCTTAATACATATAATTTTAATGTTCAAATCTGCAACAATGGCTATAGAAGTACAAATTGAATAAAATTACTTATAATTGTTATTGATTTCAGCTTCTTTTCTTGGGTACAAATAAATGTTTGAATATCTTAAATTGAAATCTTCGTTCTTTGAATGCTAAAGAGAACAAGTAGTTTAATTTGCATATATTTGTTGATACACATATCACAGCTAAATATTACTACGAAACTTATTTAAATCCTGCATCTAATCTCAACAGAGATTTAGAACTTTTTCATAGATCGTAATAATAGGTTAAGCTTAGTTTTGTATTCGCAATTTACGAAGATTCTTTTGCTTAACCCAGAACAACAAGATATTTTAAAAGATACAAATAAGTTCATAAGTGGAAGGAAAACTTTAGAATATCTTTTGGGTTGTCCTAGAATTCAATAAATAAAAACCTATCAATTCTTTCATTTTCTTTATCACCATTTCAAAACATCGCACAACTCAAATTCAATTAAAAACTTTATCCTTAAAAGCAATTTCCATTTTTCCCAGGAAACCATTCGGCTCCGGGGTTACTCCGTGGAATGAAACATATCCAATTCCGTGGCACATGTGCTCACTGAAAACGGAAAAGAAATACATTTAACCTAACATTGTACGTGAGGAGCAACGAAGCCAAGATCACCGGACCATAACACCATCCCAGAGGGGCACAGAGGGGGCAGCAATAAAACTTGTACTTGAACATAAAAACATATAAGCATTTCAGAAAACTCACTTTTATAATCTGTCTTACGATATCATCTCTCCTCTTATGGCTTGAACTTACTGATGAGCTTACCACAGGGCTGACTGACACGTTCGTGGGAATTCGTTTGCATAATTTTTATGTTCATTCCCAATGTGATGGCTCTTTCCAAAATTCTTTCTTGCTACTTATACACAATTTACGCATCAGTGTTTTCTTCATCGGTTATTTCCATGAGAAGCTTCAGAATTTCTTAAAGCAATTATTTGCTTCCAAAAAATAGCTTCCTATAGTAGATGGATGGAAATTTCAAATTAATTAAAAGTACCTCCTTCTCACACCTCGCACAGAGATAGGAAACTAAAAGCCCCTCGCGGAGATTTCCGACCAAATGAAGGGTAATTTAAGGAAAACAAAATCTCTTACCCCGTCTATTAGAGATCTCAGCTACAAGATCTGTGTCACTGCTAAAAACACTGAATACAAAAGTTCATTTCCAACGAGACAGCCGGTGGCAGTGACGGGGTAGAAATGCAATGTGAAAGGTGGAGGCGTGAGGTGAAATTCCCAAAGAAGGCACTCTAGATTTTCCAGAACAGATAAGCTCGGGCCGCGAAGAAGTGCCATAGAATTAAAAATTCATTTGTGCATTCCTACTTTGCCGGCCAGCCACACCGCGGAGTCCAATGGAATCTGAGACTCTTTTCTCAACTAATTGTGTCCCGCGCTCTGTGGCAGCTTTGTTCCGGAGCTTTTGTCTACCCGAATGATACAGTTTAAAATTCAATTACAAGCTGTAAATTCTTCGGCTCGTTTCACACTCAGCTTTGACCGATTCTCACACATGGGCATATAAGATTGTGCCAATGCCGCCGCTGACCATCCCGAGCAAAGAAACTTGGCAAACGAAATTTCATGGAATTAATACTTAATAGCAATAGGAGGCAGAATATCAAAAAATGATACAGAAATTCCGGGTGAAATTGATTTTTCATGGTCCATTTTAAAAAAATAAGGTTACCAAATTGATCACAAGTCATTGCTAAACATGAATATGGTAGCTACATTCTTAGCAATACAGCTATAATAAAAATATTTAATAAAAACATTTCAAAAATATTGCATGAAGATGCCTAAATCTTAGCAATGTCCAAATGAGGTTCCTAATAACAGGGTTGTTACGACTACGCGGATTTCTTGGAAGTAAATTTTAAGTCTTTCGCACGGAATATTTCTTTTTCTTTGGATTCACCCTTTGAAAAAAAAACACCACGCTAAACAAAGGACTAGCATGCAACGCTCTGTGGCACATTCTAAAAAAGTTCCTGACAAAAATTTGTCCGGACTGAAGCGGGAATCGAACCCACGCTCCTTGGATCGATGCGGTCATATGTTTAGTAACACTAACCTCACGGCCCGAAACACATAAGCCTTACCACTGAAGTCATACATTATTCAGGCGGAGTATCGAAATGCCAAACAATGTTTTGGATGGCATAATTGGCAAGGATGATGTAGATGAGGATTACAAAATGGAATCTATGAGAATGCATGTATTTTTAATACAATACGAATAGAAGTTGCGTATCCTACATTTAAAGTCGGCTACAGTTTCAGATTCTAGTTCTGAACTGCGATAAATGTATTGAATTCAATATTTCAAGTTTAAGTCTGGGGATGCTGTTCGTATCTTATACAAATTTCTCAAAAATTCCTTAGGAAAATTATTTGTATATTCATCGATCTGAAAAGATTCATCGTAAGCACCCAAAACGATACGGGTAAAAATATACATGAAGGAAACAGGAAAACGATCGAACTAGAGAAACTCATAGAAAAAAAAAACATAACAGTAATACCTGGCGTGAAATTAAGATGAACCTCTTGGGAATTTTTTAGAAAGAGCCTTAGAAAAAATTCTGGTGAAATTCTCAGAACAATCCTAATAAAAACTCTTGAAGCTCCTAATTGAACCTTTCAAAAGATCCGAATCACTCAAAAGAACGGTCAGCGTCGGTTCATTTGATCTGCACGGATCAAACAAAAAGTGACTCGTGAAAACAACGAAGCAACTCTTTTTCCTTATTCTACTTTTTGTTCGTTTCTCGGCTTTATTATAACGCTTGACACGTGCGTTGCTTTGCGCGCCATGGCACACACGCATATAAACTTTGCTACAGCTCCGCACTCTCAGCATACATAGCCAAACAACTAATTTTGCCCCGCCCACTTGAATGCAGGCAGAGGAAAGATAGAGAGAAAAACTTGAACGGCAAAGCATAATCGGCCGGGTATGTCGTGAGTTTCTGGGGAAGAATGTATGAAAAATGAGAGAGCAATAGATACGAAAGATACGACGTATGTCACGCAGAATAGAGTGATCCGCTCTTTTTTCCATTCCTCGATTCAGTTCACTCTTCCGGTACAGTTCCTTTCGAGCCACTAAACCGTTCGAAAGATCCGATTCACAAAAATGGATTATTCGAATCCGATACGTTCTCTAAAATGAGCCGATTTACCCATCTCTAAACCTCTCCTAGTACATCTATTTTTGTATTTTGTTGGTTCTTGTTTTTTCGAATGCTGCTGGGTGCGATTGATGAGGTCTCTAAAATTTTAATGTTTTGAAACTCTGTCGCTAACAGTCCCATAAGATAACAATGGATACCGCAACTATAGGAACACAAATTAGAAATATGCTGCAACTAAAGGAACAGTGTACCAATAGTGGAGGTATTATTTTTCACTGACATGCTGTGGGTTACTGCGATGAAATCATTTTTCTAATTAGGTCAATGGTCGTTACTTGCCGTTACAACATTAACTTGTACATTAATTGCGCTTCTTGAATTTAGGCAGCTAAATGAAGTTCAACTGTGCTTAGTACCTCCACTATTGGTGTATCTACCCTAATAAGTATTTATTAACATGTGAATAGGAAATCATGACATTGAAGGAAAAAATAAGAACAAATCAAGCGTTTTTTGACGTTAACTACGTTTTACGGCAATATACTGGGTGTCAATTGAAAATCTAAAATTTTACGACCGTCACGAAATTATGAAAGATTTTGAACGCTAATAACTCAGTCATTTATCGATAGAATTTAAAAATTTTCCCACCAATCGGTCGGAAATGTATACAGCAATTTCCTCGAATGGAGAAAACTTTTGAATATCGACAATTAACTATTGAAAATTTGAAAAATGTCGACCCCTTTCTTACGCAACCAATCACGTGCAAGCAGTTTTCCACGCTTCTTTTGCGTTCCGCTTCGCACTATAAAAGCAGACCGATTCCTGCTTCGTCGCTCATTCTTCTTTTTGCCGTCAGACTGTGAACATGGTCGGCGAGCAAGTCTCGAGTGCCTTTCGCATTCTCAGCTCAGTTTTCAATGGAACGCGAATGGAACAACAACACGCCGCCACGACTGAAGCCGCTTGTTCAAGCGCCCATCGTCATCGCCACCGCAAACCTCATCGGGCGAGGAGAATTTCTACCAGTGCGCCGTCAAAATGTGTCCGTGTTACGAAAATTCAACAATTCAATCGGCACTTTTCAGAGCCAACAAATGTGTTTAAGGCGCAAGAAAAAATGACACAAAAGTCAAAACTGAAAAAGCAGTTCTCTCTTTTCAAATAGACAAATCGAAGAAAATAAAAACACACAGCTCTTTGATTTGCCAAATAGAAAGGCTGTGTGTTTTTATTTTCATCAATTTGTTGATTTAAAAGGAGAAAACTGCTTTTTCAATTCTGACTTTTGTATCATTCTTTCTTGCGCCTTAAAGAGTTGATTGTGTAATATTCGTTAATTTGTTCGAGATGGCTGAAGAAAATCGACCAAAGCCGCCAAAATGTGTCCGTGTTACGCAAATTCAACAATTCAATCGGCCCTTTTCGGAGCCAACAAATGTGTTTTAAAGAGTTTATTGTGTAATATTCCCTAATGTGTTTACCACATACTTGCTATAATTTCTTAATTTATCTCATAGCAGCATACAATAATTGATTTATTACGAATAATTGACAATTCGGCAATTTGAGGATGTTTCCGAGGACGCTGCTGCAGTGCCGTCGGGATGCAATAACAGCATAATGCTAATCTTGTACATCCCTTACCCAGACATCAGTTTCATATAGCCTATTTCCCAGATAAGAAAACGAAGAATTTGAAAGAAGGAGCATCACCTGCTATTCTAAGGGTATAAAGCATCCCTTCTTCGTTGAATTTCGTTTCATTCTGTTTTCGCTTTCGAGCTGGTAAGAGCTCCTCCAAACCTGCTCAGCTCCTCGCTACCAGAGGCAAGCTGTTTGTACGAGATGGCTGAAGAAAATCGACCAAAGCCGCTTGTTGAAGCGTACATCGTCATCCGCACCGCAAATCTCATCGGGCGAGGAGGATTGCAACCAGTGCGCCATCAAAGTGTGTCCGTGTTACGCAAATTCAACAATTCAATCGGCCCTTTCCAGAGCCAACATATGTGTTTTAAAGAGTTGATTGTGTAATATTCCTTAGTATGTTCGAGATGGCTGAAGAAAATCGACCAAAGCCGCTTGTTGAAGGGCATATCGTCATCAGCACCGAAAATCTCACCGGGCGAGGAGGATTGCAACCAGTGCGCCGTCAAAATGTGTCCGTGTTACGAAAATTCAACAATTCAATCGGCACTTTTCAGAGCCAACAAATGTGTTTAAGGCGCAAGAAAAAATGACACAAAAGTCAAAACTGAAAAAGCAGTTCTCTCTTTTCAAATAGACAAATCGAAGAAAATAAAAACACACAGCTCTTTGATTTGCCAAATAGAAAGGCTGTGTGTTTTTATTTTCATCAATTTGTTGATTTAAAAGGAGAAAACTGCTTTTTCAATTCTGACTTTTGTATCATTCTTTCTTGCGCCTTAAAGAGTTGATTGTGTAATATTCGTTAATTTGTTCGAGATGGCTGAAGAAAATCGACCAAAGCCGCCAAAATGTGTCCGTGTTACGCAAATTCAACAATTCAATCGGCCCTTTTCGGAGCCAACAAATGTGTTTTAAAGAGTTTATTGTGTAATATTCCCTAATGTGTTTACCACATACTTGCTATAATTTCTTAATTTATCTCATAGCAGCATACAATAATTGATTTATTACGAATAATTGACAATTCGGCAATTTGAGGATGTTTCCGAGGACGCTGCTGCAGTGCCGTCGGGATGCAATAACAGCATAATGCTAATCTTGTACATCCCTTACCCAGACATCAGTTTCATATAGCCTATTTCCCAGATAAGAAAACGAAGAATTTGAAAGAAGGAGCATCACCTGCTATTCTAAGGGTATAAAGCATCCCTTCTTCGTTGAATTTCGTTTCATTCTGTTTTCGCTTTCGAGCTGGTAAGAGCTCCTCCAAACCTGCTCAGCTCCTCGCTACCAGAGGCAAGCTGTTTGTACGAGATGGCTGAAGAAAATCGACCAAAGCCGCTTGTTGAAGCGTACATCGTCATCCGCACCGCAAATCTCATCGGGCGAGGAGGATTGCAACCAGTGCGCCGTCAAAATGTGTCCGTATTACGCAAATTCAACAATTCAATCGGCCCTTTCCAGAGCCAACAAATGTGTTTTAAAGAGTTGATTGTGTAATATTCCCTAAAGTGTTTACCACATACTTGCTATAATTTCTTAATTCATCTCATAGCAGCATACAACAATTGATTTATTACGAATAATTGACAATACGGCAATTTGAGGATGTTTCCGAGGACGCTGCTGCTGTGCCGTTGGGATGCAATATATTTTCTATTGTTAAGGAATGATTCAAATATTACGTAACGCAAAATTTTATTTTAAACATATATATTTTCTAAATTCACAAACCAT
This sequence comes from Aedes aegypti, assembly GCF_002204515.2. Classification (NCBI taxonomy): domain Eukaryota; kingdom Metazoa; phylum Arthropoda; class Insecta; order Diptera; family Culicidae; genus Aedes; species Aedes aegypti. The sequence continues at coordinate 150,873,605 of NC_035108.1, forward strand.
TACATTCTGGATTATAACTAAAGGAAGGTTGCAATTATGACATTTGACTATAATACAAATGCAGCAAATTAAATGGCGTAGTTAACGTCATGCGGTCGTGTCTTGTACACAACCCCCACTGATTTTTTCAAGGGATATTCACTTTTTTCAGCAAGTCACAAATAAGTCTAGCTCATTCCGGTATTGGATTGCCATTTTCCTCTGATCGGGATCGCCGGACGTTTCGCTTGGGTCGCGACCGTGACGTCGTTCTAAAGGCATTATTGCACACAATGGTGTGAAGTTAATGTTTCCGCAACCGTGCCACTTCACCTGGCTGGCTAGGGATCTTAGGAGACCCCATGGGGGGAAAAGACTTTCGTTGTGATTGTTTTAGCTTCAGAACGAAGCGATGTCTCGAACGCATCGAACTGGAACGACTGCCAGCTTAGTCAATTTGTTTGAGGGTCGCAGATGCGTAACGAGGTCTCCCCGACAATCCACAGTGGTCCAGGAATCAGTTTTACGCGGAAAGATGCATTTTAAGCTTTAGAATGAAACATTAGACAAAAATGGTCTTCTACAAAGTTGTTTGTATTAGTTAAGCCATTTGTTTGGTGTTATTGAAAATTAGGGTGGACCACATTTTCATAGAAATTGTGTAACTAACTTTCTTATTTGTAGAAATTATATTATACATGCTTCAGCAAAGTTATAGACCATTCAATTTCAAGCAACTTTGCCGAAAAAAGTTTTTTTGTATCTCTTAAATTGACAGATTTAGAGCTTTTTTCCTGCAGTGACATAGGGTGGTCCGAACAAAACTGGTTTTCTGGCTCTAGAGTTTTCAATTCAAATTTCTCATCAAAGTAGTCTATGAAACACTTTTAGAGCTTTAAAAAATGCGTAATTTGGTGAGTGAAGAAACTCGCTATCTCCTTTCGTTTAGGAGTTATTGTTGTTTTTCTCTCAAAAACATGCCTATTTTGATTGTGAATATCTCTGATTGGGGCAAACATAAAAAATATCTTTTGACGGCATTCAAAAGACAAAATAAAATTGTATATTATATCAAAAAATTACAGATGTGTTATTTTTGTAACTCTAATAAAATGCTTTCAAAAACAAAGGTTTTTAAGCAGAAAAACTTTAATAACTTTTGAACTAAAATAGATATCATCAATATTTTTGCATGAAAATTTGCGTTTTGTTAAGTTCTTAAAGTCGTTCATAGACCGCTTTGACGAGAAATCTGAAATAAGAAAGATAGGGCTCTAAAACTGTTTTGAAGATTTTCATGGTATGTATTTCTTTGTTATTTTACATTTTGAGCATGAAAATGAAATTTTAGACAAAAATGATCTTTTACAAAATTGTTTCTTAAAATGTAAGCTTTCATACTGTGTCATTTGAAACTAGGGTGGTCCACAATATCACACATATCATATAATCAACTTTTTTATTTGCAAAAATACTGGTATATGCTCTTAGGCAAAGCGGTAGAACTTGAAATTTTGATCAACTTTGCCAAAAAAAGTTTTTCTGTAGCTCAAAATTTGACCAATCTAGAGCATTTTTTCCTAATCATCGCAGGGTGGTCCAACAAAAATAAGTTTTTCAACTCTAGTTTTTTTAATATTACTTTCTCGTCAAAGTCGTCTATGAACGACTTTTAGAACTTATTAAAACGCAAATTTTCATGCAAAAAGATTGTTAATATCTATTTTAGTTCAAAAGTTATTAAAGTTTTTGTGATAAAAAATGTTTGACTTTCAAGACGTTTTATTAGAGTTACAAAAATAACACATCTGTAATTTTTTGATATAATATACAATTTTATTTTGTCTTTTAAACGCCGTCAAAAGATATTTTTTATGTTTGCCCTAATCAGAGATATTCACAATCAAAATAGGCATGTTTTTGTAAGAAAAATAATAATAACTCCTAAACGAAAGGAGATAGCGAGTTTCTTCACTCACCAAATTACGCATTTTTTAAAGCTCTAAAAGTGTTTCATAGACTACTTTGATGAGAAACTTGAATTGAAAACTCTAGAGCCGGAAAACCAGTTTTGTTCGGACCACCCTATGTCACTGCAGTAAAAAAGCTCTAAATCTGTCAATTTAAGAGATACAAAAAAACTTTTTTCGGCAAAGTTGCTTGAAATTGAATGGTCTATAACTTTGCTGAAGCATGTATAATATAATTTCTACAAATAAGAAAGTTAGTTTAATCATTTCTATGAAAATGTGGTCCACCCTAATTTTCAATAAAACCAAACAAAGGGCTCAACTAATACAAACAACTTTGTAGAAGACCGTTTTTGTCTAATGTTTCATTCTAAAGCTCAGAATGCATCTTTCCGCGTAAAACTGATTCCTGGACCATAGTGCAATCCGATGATTTACTGCGTGTGGAATCGTGGTCAAGGCTGAAAGGGCCCAAGAACTTTATCTTCAATCAATTTCGGTCAGTGACAAGGAAAAAGGCTCGTAGCAATTAAAGTTCTCAATTCATTGTTCGATTGCCTAATCAGCAACACAATCACCGCAGCAAGAATCATTAGCAAAATGCTCGATATAAGCTCCATGCTGTAAGAACCTCTAAATGGCAGTGAAATATAATTCGCAATTATTATGTAAATATATGACATGGCGGCACTGATCCTCGTTCGCACAAGCCGACAAGTAAACTCACTCACTCGCTCCGGTTACACGATATCAAATGTATAGACTAGTTCGTACATGTTTCCAATGTTTCTACACAATGAAGACTCCGTCAGAATTTTCTCTTGGAATTCATGTTACACCAAGGAATTCCTTTAAGAAGGTTTTTTCAAGATTCCATTTGAAATTCTGCCAGGAATCATCACAAAAACATCTTAAGAAAATCTTTCAGAAAATCCCACAAAAGCTGTCTAGAAAATAGTACATGAATTTCTTTTGAAATTTATTTCAATAATTCTCCTCTATCCAAATACCCCAGTAATTTTTCTTGAAGATCGTATGGATTTTTTTCTGCAATTCTTCTATGATTTTCATCAATAATATCTCCAGGAGTTCATCTTCTAATGATTTCTAAAACACAGATTCCATATAAAATGCACGAAAGTATAAGGCATAATATGGCATACGGGGAAGAGGCGTTAGAAAAGTCGTTTGACTCTCGAGGGACCGACTAGTAACACAACCTTTTTAAGAACTTCATTCAAAAATAAAAATATTTCCCTAGAGACAATTCTAGAAATCCTTTCAAAAACTTGTAGGTATTACACATGAAGTTTTCCCTTGGTTCAATCTTAAGGTTTTCCAGGATTTCATGCAAAAAAAATCTTATTTGTTTTCGATTTCCCCACGCTTTCCTTAACTGCACATGTTTAACAAAAAAAAAGCTATAGACACTAGTGTTTTCCATTAAACTTTCTGTAATAAGAATCTTATTGTATATCCAGCATGATTTTTGGAATGGCTTAAATTTTTTAAATGCATAGGGAATTTTTAGAGAACATTCCGTTTATAAATGGTCTCCTCAACACATATCTTCAATATCTAAACCCTTCTAACGCACATCTACATTATGCATGAAGTGTGCGCAACCCAAACGTGAGGAAAGTGCACCTGCCCTCACCACAGCAAACCTTTGCATCCAGCAGCTCGTGGTCGAGATTTCTATTATAAGCAATCCGAGTGTGTACTTTAGTGCCAACAGCGACGAGTCTGTCCGTCACTATATCTGGACCAATCGAAATTCGTCGCACTCCCACGTGCACCCAGAACACCTGGGCAATGTCGCGGAAAATTTGGAGAATATTGTTGAACGACATGGACATTATAGGATGGAGTAGCGCGTGCAGAATGGCCCCGGCAACTGCCCATATGGAACGGATCGTACTCAAATTCAAAATAGTTTTTGCCAATATTAATAGTGCGATGAAATGTATTGAACAAGATCGAGAGAAACGAGAGGTCTAGATGTACTGAAGCAAACTGAATTGTAAGAGCCAAAATCTGTTAAAACAACAACGTAATTTTGTTATTACAACCAGATGTAATGACCATAATTTCAAAGCAAAAAATTACATAAAATTTCGCTAGGCAGTTTTAGTGATTTTACTGTCGTTCTGTATAATTCTATCCTCTTCTGGGTTTTTCGAAGTTGTTGTTTGTTTCATTAATGAAGTTGTCTTTTGGTTCATTAATAAATTAAAATAACCACGAAAAAATTTGTGAATGAAATGATCTAATGCTTCGGATGGGATATGCTAGGATATGAATGACATTATATGTTTACAATCAAATTTTATGTTTACACTAGTAAAGAGCTTGCCTTGTGAATTTTGTATGCCGTATGTCCAGTTCAAACTGGAGTCGCTGTAGGAAATTTCTGCAAGGAATCGAAAAAAATATTTTTCTTGTCTTTTCTCAAAAGTATATAATAAAAATCATTAGACTCGGAATTTTGCCTGGTGGCTAGTGAACATGAAACTTTTTTTGTGAACATCTCAGGAATCTGACAACTTAGAAAAATTGTATTTGTGGTAGAGTTGTTCAGCAGCTCAAGGGCTATAATTACAAAAGTCATTAGATTCGGATTTTGCCACCATGTAGCGTGTTTCGTGGATATCTCAGGAACCTAACACCATTTTTCTTAGTGGTCAAGCTACTAAGCTCTCCGCAAAACAAAAGATGCACGCTCGCTAACGCCGCCTGGTGGCAAAATCTCGAATCTTTTGGCTCAAATATTGTTAGCTCTTGTGCTACTGAACAACTTTGCCGCAGACGCCATCTTTCCAAGTAATCAGGCGCCTGAGATATCCGCAAATCAAAAGTTTCATGCTCACTAGCGCCGCCTGATGGCGTGATTCCGTGTTAGGTTTGTTAAACCTTTAAAAAAGACTTTTCAACAATTTTTAAATAATTTATAAATCAAAATATTTTTGCTCATGTTAGAAAATATATGTACCAATAAACTCATACAGCCATTCCATGAAAAACCGATCTAGTGGGTCACCAAATTCCGAGAAAATTTGCTATTTTGTTCCTTATCCGAAATAAGGATACACATGTTTTTGGAATTTTGATTAGGATGACTATTTCCGAAATAGTGACCAGAAAAATCGCGATTTTGAAAAATTTTTATTTCTAAAAAAATAATAACTTTTGAACCGTTTGACCAATTTTCAATCTTTTTGGACGAAATGAAAGCTAAAGATTTTGACTTTTCAGGAAAAATATAAAATTTCACAAAAATTGTTTTCTTACATGAAAAAATAAACAATAATTTCCGTTTTTTCGTGTTTTAAAGGCCTCGGGACCAATGACCAGCCATTCCATGAAAAGTTGAAATCTTAAGCTTTCATTCCATTAAAAAAAGATTGGATATCAGTTAAGCTGTTCGAAAGTTATGATTTTTTTTTTAAATAAAAAATCTAATGCACTGAGACCTACAGTGTGTGTGTCGATGAAAAATGACTGATTTTTTATTTTCAAAAAAATATATATCTCAAAAACTAAATAACATACATTGCTGGAAATTTGACAGTAAACGTAAAATTTTCTGAACTTTCAAGAAAAAATGAAAACAGCAATAGCCCCTTTGGTCCCGAGGCCTCCAAAACACGAAAACACGGATATTATTGATATTTTTTCATGCAAAAAAAACAATTTCTGTGAAATTTTATATTTTTTCTGCAAAGTCAAAGTCTTTAGCAAAAATTTCAGTCAAAAATTCTTAGCAAAAACTTATAAAAATAAAATTGTGCTGAAGTATTGCTTACAATTATCAATAGTTACAATTATCAACAGTTACAATTATCAACCGTAACAATTATCATCAGTTATAAATTCTGGAGAGCTAGTAGTTTGTTTTTAATAAATAATTGAAAAAATTCAAAAATTAGTCCTTCTGAAATTGTCACTATTTAGGTGTCAAGAAAATTTTCGTTTTTAGGTAGATAAACACTTTTTTGTACTCTCACATTTATGTCCATAATATGAATTGTTAAAGGGAAGCTTAAGAAAACTTGAGCAGAAGACAAGTGTCTTTACAGGTATGTTCCGTTTTTATCACGTTCCGATTTTGTCACGCTCCGATTTTGTCACGTTCCGATTTCGTCAACAAATTATTCCGTTTTTATCAACACACAAAACATTTTTTTTTAATTTTCAAAATATTTAGAATATAAACTAAACACTTATTTTGAAGCAATTGAAATGCTTTTTGATAGCCTCAGAGTTGAGTTTTCGACATTATGTCAATATTGAGCATCTACGATACAATAAGTCATATACGATTCAATAAGGTTTGACTCCTTCTTATGTACTATTGGAGTTTTCAAACTTAGCTTGGTTTGTTGGCTGATTAACCCATCTATCAATAATCAAAAGTTGCTCTGGCCACGTCCTAACAACAACTGGAATTTGTGATTTGTTGAACACGTATTTAAGAGAGTTGCAGAGGCCTTTCCTTTTTATTATATAACATGGCGTAAAAGAATTTTCTATGTAAATTTGATAGACATATATACCCCCTTCCCCTATGGTATGGTTTTTTGTATGAAAATAAAAATAATTTGTATGGCACATAAGATATCTCAAGGGGACGGACCTGGTGTAATGGTTAGAACACACGCCTCTCACGCCGAGGACCTGGGATCGAATCCCATCCCCGAGATAGTCACTAAAAATTTCAGTGACGACTGTAGGGGAGTAAAGCCGTTGGTCCCGAGATGAACTAGCCCAGGGCTAAATATCTCAAATCCCCCTGGCTCCCCCCATAACCGCTTACATGATTAATGGACGATCCCATATATGTTCAGTTATTTTTGATAAGGGATGCACTTGGGAATAAACTCAAGAATATTTGAGCAACAACAAGAGACATTATAGAGTTTATTTTATTTTTGATAAGATTGTCGACCTTGTCATATTTTGGACGTTATCTTTTATCTCTCAAACTTGATAGCATTGCATAAATATAGCAAACAGCCATTGATTAGATCTTGTTCCAAGGGATAGGGGAAGAGGTCCAGCAAAACTAAGCAATCTGTAGAAGATTTTGTTGTCATTCCAAATCTGCTGGAATGTTGAGCTTTGAGCTGACATGAACCCCTTCCCCACATGGAGACTAAAAGTTAAATTAGGATTCTTATACTAACAGCCATACCAAAGACACATTAAAGATTTCCATGTCCCTTGCAGTTCCCCAAAATTTTATGGCTCATAAGGTAATCTAGAATGCCGTGAAAAGTGTACTGCGATCTGCCAAACTTGGATACCTTTTGCACTACCGAGGGACCAAATGCAGTACTAGAAGTGGTACCCAATCTGAGCCCGAGTGTGACGGACCTGGCCATACGCTTATTCAGAAAACTTTACAAAAGAGTTTCTTAACAAAAAGTTCTTATTTGGTGATACTGGTTCTAGAGTTTGTACACTTGTGTGTTTTTGATTAACTTCTATATAAATAAAAATTGAATGGTGTTTGTACGTCACGAAATGCCTTAAGAACGGCCTGATAGACTTACGTGATTATTTTACTGTTGCATTGGTCAAGTGTTCCCACGTGTTTGAGTGAAGGAAACGATTTGGAAAATCATCTGGAATTACTGGACAAACACCTGGAGACTAATCTGTCGTTTTGTATGGGAGATTGCATGCCATTTTTCAGCAGCCTACTTGATGGAAAAACAAAGCTTGACGGGACCACTTAATAATAATATTATTTTATTGAGCATTTTGCACCTTATTAGACTACTGTGCAGAAAATTTTTGCACAGTGAACATTTGCACACCTCACACATTAGTTTGGCAGCATGCTTGGATACTAACTTTTTTCGTCTTTGTTTTGATTTTGGGTGCCAAAAACTGACTCATCCACCGGAGAATTTAATTCATTCAGTACAGAAATGCAATCCGAACATTGCCATAAACTCCACCGAAAGAATACTACAGAGCTCAGTGCAGAATGACGAGTTAACTTCGTTTCTCAACGTGGAGTACTTGGGTGAACCGTTAGAGAAAGACGTAGATCAAGTTGCTGAAAGTTCTTCCGTTAGGAGGAATGCCGAACCTCTAAACGATTATGTACTGAATCTGCGGGAAACAGATCTGATTCTGGAGACGATTTGGATGACTCAATTAGTTTGGATCCAACAAACAATATCTTTTCGAAGGAAAACTTCCCAATGAGCTTTACAACTGCTGGCTATTGGCCGTTCGAGCTTTCAAAGACCATGCAAAAAGAACAATGTAAAATAAGTCTGGTAGTGGTATGTAGCTGGCAATACGGTGGAGATTTGTTTACATCAATCCTAATTGCTTTCTAATGAACATAACCATAAAGAATCTTTCATGGAATTTATTTGACTGCTTTGAATTATTTTGAAACGTCAATAGCTTTCGAACCATACGCCTGCTAAGTTAGTGAGTGTGCAAATTGCATCCAGCACATGAATAATTTCTCTAGAATCTCAAAATTCGTGGAATGGTCAATACTCAACAAAAAACTAGAACTTAAGGTTTGTTTATTGCCAATCTATTTGTGATCTAACGTAAAGCTAAAAGGCGATGGAGGGGCTGTTCTAGATGGGCGATTAGTGCATCCTTGTCGAAATTGGTAGGAAGAGTAATTCCTACACATTTATTTTACTGTGAAATTTGTCAATTCAAAGCACAGGACACCGTAAATATTCATTTCAATTTTCAAAACTTTCGCATCATAACTTCACATGTAATCATCAGTTGCCCCAAAAAATCAAAAAATGTACCTTGGCAAAAAACTTTCAGTTGATAACAGCGGAAGTGTTTATAAGAACATCAAGCTGAGAAGAAGGCTCTTTCTCAGTTGGGATGTAATGCCATAAAGAAGAAGAAGCAAAAGGATGAAGATGAACAGTAGAAAAAAAATATGTTACTTGTTTAATCTTTCTTTAAAAAAAAATGATCAGCTTGCCCCACTTCCTTGTAGTTATTTTTACAAACATGACGAACATTGTGATGTAAAGAACATTTATGTGAACCTATAAGAATGAATAATCAAAATGCTCCTCACAGCTCCTAAACATCAATACTGTGCATTTATATGATGAATATGTGTATTATCCTGACGAAACTGCAATTTCCATTTCATATTTGTAAAATATTTTGTCTAAGAAAATTATTCCGTTTTTTTCACGGTTCCGTTTTTGTCAACTGAAAATCGCCGATCGTGTTGATAAAAACGGAAAATATCTGTATTTGTTCTTAATGCGAATAAATTCGAGAAGGGGTCAAATTTCATACTCTTAGTATTTAAAGAATAAATAACGTTTTTCAAAAAAAAAAAGAACTAGACATATACAGTTTCAGCACCTACCCCCCCTGAAAAACCACAATTAAAAACAGAGAACATTTTGAAATACTTTTTCATATTTTCTCTTCAGCCATAAATGTCTAGCATTAGAGTCAACATTCGAATATTGTAGTAAATGTTATTCTTTTCCTAATGAATGAATCAGGTTTGCTCAATTTTTTTTCTGGCGTTACGCCCCCACTGGGACAGAGCCTGCTACTCATCTGTTCTCAGTGTTCTTATCAGCACTTCCACAGTTATTAACTGAGAGCTTATTATGCCAATGACCATTTTTGCATACGTATATCGTGTGGCAGGTACGAAGATACTCTATGCCCTGGAAAGTCGAGAAAATTTCCAACCCGAAAAGTTCCTCGACCGGTGGGATTCGAACCCACGACCTTCAGCTTGGTCTTGCTGAATAGCTGCGCGTTTACCACAACGGCTATCTGGGCCCCAAATTTGTTTGCTCAATTATTATCTTCAAAACATTACAAACAACATGGATGTTAAGCAAAAATCTTTAAAATTCTTCTCAAATTAGTTTTTGAAACTATTGGAATGCAAATGCGCTTCCCGGGTTTGCAGAATTTTATAAAATACGACTAAACCTGCAAGGTATTGCTCAATTCAAACAATTTATAGGTTTCCTTTCAGAACTCCAAACCTTAAACATATTTGCAATTCTATCAGAAACATGAAATGTAAGAGAAATTCTTTTTTGACGAGATAATCAGTATTTTAAAAAAATTTCTATTTTGGATGCCGCAGTTGATGAATTTTTCTCTGAATTCAGTAAAATTGATGCTTAAATTGATGCCCATAGAAATTAAGTTTATATAAATTTATATAAATATCAAATGAACACTTGTATTTAATAGTAAATTGACCATAAAACAAAAATTTCATTTGTTTTTTATTATAAGGTCTAAAGAGGTGAGGTTCAAAAACGTTCCAGTTAAGGAATCAAAAACTAGAAAGAAGAGAGCAATATGATAAATTGGAACTATAAAATTGATGCTAATAATAATACCGAGGAAACAAAATGATGCTGTTGCCGAGGAACCAAACTCTCAACCAAATTCAAAAGGATTCATAACAGATAATCGGTTCGTTTAGTATCGAAAAAATTTGGTAATGCGATAATGATGAATGACAGAAACTTTACTGGATATGTTTTATCCGGAGTCTGTATTTAATTGATAATTTCAATGAAAATAGCATCATTCCATATACAGTTTAAAAAACGTGTTTGTCATTAAGCAGCATCCATTTATTACGTTACGCTAAACATTGGGAATTTTTGACCCCCTCCCCCCTCAATACCGTTTTTTGTATGTAGATTTTTAAAAAATTGTTTGAGTCGTAACATATGAGCCTAACCCCTTTCCCCTTCGAGCGTTATGCAATTTGTGGATGGCGCTCTAAACTAGTGTCTTTGTTTTTTTTTTGGCTATATCAAGAACAATTAGAAAAGTGAAGCGATTAAATTTTCTATATGAGGGGGTTAAAAGCTACTTTATAGAAAACCGGATTTACAATTTTTCATAAATTTTTCACTCCATACAAATAATATAAAACCCAAAATACGAGCCAAACTTATACGAATTATTATATTTTTCTCATAAAATGGAAGAATCACCTAAAAATACTATTGAAAAACTTGGGAACAGTCGAATTTTTCAATGTCTCAAAATCGACCAAAATGTCACTTACACCCCTTTCCATTTGGGCCCCTCATATTTTTGGACCTAAAATTTCATTAAAAAACTCAAATTCATTACTTTAGTTTGTGTAATCCAAAAACGTGCTGAATATTGTTTTAAAGGGCCCCTTCATTAGATCTGATCCGTACTCTAAATCCGGCACTGCCCCCAACGACGGTACTCCTAGGAATATGTAGATATCTTTGAGAGATTACTGATGTGATTATATCTTACTGTTTTTTGGGTGTAAAATGTATCTAAAAGGATTCTTAAATGATGCTTGGAAGATTCATAGCAAGGTTCTTAGAAAAATTCTGGGACTTAAGATGTTCTCAACAAAAAAATTGCGTTATCTGTGTTACAACCGTAACTTTTTTGAATATGGCTACAAAGGATATTTATTGATTCAAAATGAGATCTTTGAAAGCCTTCCATAAACTTTCATTTCGATAACATCCATTTTTAGGGGCTCGAGGTATGTTTGATAAGCTTAAAAGGTTGGGGTTCTAGATTTTAACTGATCCTGTAATTCACCGTGTGCTATAATCTGACTAAGCAACACAACACGATTGTGTTCTCGGTAAGATTTAACCCTGGAATTACAACGACAACCACACGAACCGCACATTTTGCGGTAATCTGTTTCACTTTGAAACTGATGGAACACCTCTAACAACGCACATGGTAAACTCATATAGGCGGACGTCGTCGTGCGTATGTAGTGCGAAGTAGAAGTACGATGCGTTGGAGGTCGCTGTTACTTCCACTAGTCGCCGTGCCCGCCGAGATGATCGTATAGACACATATATGTAAGAAGAGAGGCATTACTCGAAAGGTAGAGAAACCGGTACCGAACCAAATTGGTGCGATATGAGTGAGTGCTGTGTAAATGAGGTGCACATTTTGATCGACCTTCGGCGGCAGATGTATGTCAGTGAATTGGAGCTGTTTCCGACGGATGGAGCAGAAAACTTTTGAAGATTGCGAAAGGTTGATGAAACTGAGAATAGAGGGGAAATCAATCTGTGAAAGGTTATTGCTGGTCCAGTCGTAAAAATTTCTTTTCAATCATTTGACGACGTATCAATGAAGTACCCGGAAAACAAGTCCAGAAAACCCTTAAATCCAGCGGTGCACCAGTTACTCCGTGATCGCATTCATCGTTCAAACCAGACCTACATAATCAGGTCCCCATCAGGTCGTGCATCATCGCGAAAACCGAGAGACCCCGAAAACAGGTTTACCCCAACTGGAGTTTACCGCACGCTGCAGAGCCGGCCTTCGCCGCAACGGAACTGAACCTATCCGTTGACTCTTTATGGAGTGCACTTTTTTCTGCAATATCTCAACCAAACCAGCAACGAAGCGAACCAGAACGTAAGGCCCTAAACCTGTTCAGGTGAAAAAATCTTCTTCTTGCGTCCGGTCCCCGTTGGTGGAACACTGAACGCTGTCGTCTGTACAGGGGTTAGTCAAAATGGTTGAGATGGGTAACATTTTGACAAAATTCAAAACGCGCAATTTTTTTTTTAATTGATGAAATTTCATGCGTTTGAAATGAGGTTTGCCATTTTTAAATGAGAAAAATCTAACTGGAAGTTCTTTGGTTACGACTCTTGAAATCCGGCTAGGACAAGGTATTTTAGTGTTGTGTTGCCATAAATTTTTGTTTCCAATAATGCTATAAACTGTCTAACTGAGCTGATCCTTCTCTACATCTTACCTTACTATCACAATATCCCTATCCCGTGTCGTATATGAAGATATTTTGGGTTCCCTGTAACTTCCTAAATAGACGTTGAACTAACATTCCTTTCCTTCCTTAGCGATTGTTAATTATGTAACTTGTATAAATAAACCATTTTTACTTAAATTCTTATGCAACTTCTGGTTATCTGTGAATTTCCCGTCAAGTACTTTCAGACACTAAAAATTGCGTCAATGAAGTCCTGCATGTTTGAATTTTGACAAAATTTTACCTATTCCAACGTTTTTGTCTAACCCCTGTAGGTTCCTTGACTCGCTTCTGTTGAGCCATTTCTGAGCCGGGAACGGGTTAGCAAGGATGTACACGCAAGTTGGAGGGGGTGGGAGGCAATAGGTACTAAAAAGAAACCTGTTCCGGACATCCATCGTGTATCGTACGCGAGCAGGAGAAGGTACCTGTAGCTGACTGGGAACTGGCCCCGGGGCGCGAAAATCTTTGTGGAAATAAAAAAGAAATGGCAGCAGGCTCTTGCAGACGCGACACACACGAAAAGCACATAAACTACCAACGGCAAAAATCTTATCAATGACGCGAAAATACAAACCTGGCTGAAGTTGCACTTGAGGGCCCGCGCGTCGATCGCTGTGGTCCCGAGGGGGCGGAAATAACAACATGTTAATAAAGCATAACATGTTGTTATTATAATCAAATGTTCTTGGTATACAATTTTCAGTTATTCAAAGGTTCTTTTTATAATAAACTACAATACTGTCGCAGCTTGTAATAAAACCATCAGAACTTCTTGAAAAAAGTTTTACGGCTTCAAGGACCCACTGTTGAGAAAAATTTCCAAATCCGTTTTAGGTTTAGCAATGAAATTGTCTAGAACTAGAAATTCTTCGATTCAACAGTACAATAATGAATTTTGTTATTAAAAAGGGAAAATGGCACTGGCGCATGGCGCTCTGATGAGACTTGATCATTTGAATCCTATTTATGTTGTTGGAATAGATTTGGAATAGACATGAAAATTATTTCTAAATAGCACTTTAAATACCAATGTTTTATTACAGTTCCAATAAAACATTTTTGAAACACGGTACAATTATGACGCTGAACAATTTGGTCAAGGTTTGGCATTCATTGTGAATTACTTTTTTAAAGTTCTTTAGTGGACTCTATTTCAGATCCTCGGAGGATGACTTGCATGTCTTTTGACAAAGAAATCGTGGCATATTCCTAGATTAATGTCAGAAATCCGTTCATGTTTGAATCTTAAATCCAACAGAGATCAACCAAAAATCTTACCACAAATCATTCGTAGCTATCTCAAATAATCTGAGACGGATATCAGAAAAATATATTAATAGCTAAATAGCTGCAAATAATCGCATCAAAAATCCGCTAAAAATCAGAATTCAGCGATTTCCGTTCAGGGAATTAGTAAAAGCCATGAAAGAAATCAATCGAAGGTCTAAAACTCTGAGCAAAATTCCTGAAAGCTTTGAAAGTTTTGCAATAAATCCAAGAAGGCTCTTGTTTGAAATTCAGGCGCAAAAAAAGTCTGTCAAGGATTTTGCTCTTGATTTGCTTTAAAGCTCAACCGAAGAAATCGACTAGAGAAATACTTTCAAAGCACTGAATCTGGAATACGATAGAAACCCTCAAGAAAATGTGTAAATAACAGGACTGTGCATGTCCAAAAGCACTTTGTGAAACACGAAGGCTTGGTTGGGTCGTTTCGATGGTGACGAACAACTGCAACTGCAACGCACTCGCAGGCAAAAGTTTCAAAAGCAAGGAAACGGGATCAAACCATGGATCGGCAGTTTGAAACAAGGTTTGTACATTATACCGTTTTGACTCATATTCCGAACACTTAAGGCCAATAGTGACTTCAAATGCATCTGATTGGCATAAATTGGCAGATATTCGTGTAAATTTTAATTTCCTCGCAATGCCTAACTGTTAGCTGTTGGGTGTACCGATAATAATGTTCATTCAATTAGTTTTAGTATTGCTTTTACTTCAAAGTGTGGAATAACATTATGATTCAAATGCCGAACACTGTGATTATTCTGTCTCATATTCCGAACACCTTGATTCAAATTCCGAACAGCACGAATAAATCGTATTCAAATGAATTATTTCGCAAATAAATTTATTTGAGCTTGTTCTTCTTGTCTGAAACTAGAGAACAATCACTACTCCCGCGGTATAAACTATATTGGAGACGTTAAAATTGAATTGCAATTGACTGCCGTTTCCTTGTTATTTGGTGACATATTTCAACGAAACATTTCAACCAAATCGCCATACAAAAACCGAGTGTTCGGAATATGAGTCTGTTCGGAATTAGAGACAAAACGGTACTCTGTAGCCAGAGTAGCCAGTGAAATGAATCCGCCTTGGTTTGAAAGGACTGACATTTTCATTCACCGCGGTTGGCTAGAATCCCACTTGTGTTGGCTTCCGAAGAAGCGAAGGCTTAGAGCAAAGCCGTATGCTTCCTTGGGATAATTGTACTAGGCAAACATAACTGCATAAAAGTACTCCTAGTAAGCACATATGACGAGCCTCATGTCAACTTCAAAACCGTTTTTCTCCAAAGTTTTTACCCACGTACATATATAATTGCATTAATTCTTTTAATTGTTCTTAATGTGGGCAAAAACAACAGCAACTGGTTGACATAATTACAAATAGTTTTTTTTTAATTGTATATAAAGTGACCCTATTTTAAAGTTTCAAACTTCGAAAGCAAAAGCTATATCAAGAATTCAACAATTTTGCCTACGACAGAACAATGCTACTTTTCCCTGTGTGCCAATTCTACAAAACGCCATTTTTTTCTCCAGGCAGCTCATGTCCAGGAAAATTTCTGCCATTCATCATTATTGCAACATCAAATGTTTCAAGATGCTGAACGAACCGGTTATCTGTTATGAATCCTTTCGAAATTGATAACCCACCCACCCCCTTATATATAACACATTTCGTATGAAACTTGCGAATGGGTCCTGAGTACAAATTGGTTTTCTCTGGTTACCGCATTTTTTTTGGATTACATTCAAAGTTAACTTTAAGCCTTCAATAAATTCAAAACAAAAAAGCTTTACTGACTACGGCATACAAAATAAAGCACTTAAAAATACTGACTAGCGCGTCACAAAAGTATTTCCCTTGCATTTCAATTTTCTAATAGCAATGCAAATATGTTTAAACATCGGAGTTCTGATAGGAATTCAACAAACTCTTTAATTTGAGATCCTGTAAAAACTTGAAGAACTTTTTAAATTCCAATATGTTTTTAACCAACTTGAATTTATTTTTCTTGTTCTCAAGTTTTGGAAGGGGCTCTAATTGGGGATTCAGGGCACTTGCCTCCTTTGCACACCCCCAAATCCGGGCATGCAGCCCTATATACACATACAGACTGGTTTTAAAAACATTATGCTGACAAGGAGTATATTATGGTGAGGCTTAATATTAGAAAGTTCTCAAAACCGAATTCTGCTCTGCTCTTCTGAGTTTATATCACATAAAAAGAGAAACCTCAATATTTGAGCAAAAAACATTAAGATTAAAAGGTTGCACAAACGTCTTGAACGTAAAATTTCAAGTTATATAATGTGACTTTCAATAAAGTTTTCATAACTTTGTTATTTTTCAACTAATTTTGATTTTTTAAGCACTCTCTTAAAAATTAGATTGATGAAAAGTTTGTGGAGCGTGAAACTTATCTAAAATCAAAACTAACCTCGGTAAAAAGTGGTTTTCTCCAAGTTTTTCCTTGTTTTACTAAAATTTGTTTAAACATAACTTTATGAATACTCCACCGATTCCTAACATTTTCACATTCTTTCAAAAGTATGAATAACACATGTAGTCAAAAATCGTTTGGAGTCATTTTTTCAAGTTTATGCTGGTTTAACATCAATACAAAAGCTGGTACTGATTATTCTCATGTGTGATACCTTTAAATCCTTTTTAATTAATACAGTGAAACCTCCATGAGTCGATGTTCCATGACTCGATATCAACTCATGGAACCATGATAAAAACTAAATTCTGCATTACTATTAGAGATGGTCGGGTCTCGGGTTTTGAAATCCGAAAGCCGACTCGAGGTCGAGTCGGGCTCGGGTTTGAAATTTTTTTTATATTTTTGAGTTCGAGTTCGGGTCGGGTTTGAAAACTAAAAAATTATCGGGTACGGGTCGGATTCGGGCTTAAAAAAAGTCGGGCTTAGTCGGGTTAGGGTCGGGTTTGACGAGAATTTTTCACAAAGAAACAACCTGAAAGCTTCCCTGTGCATCAGAAACGATGAATTGATCATCTTTCCGAACTCGGGTTCAATTCAGGTTTTTCTTAGACAACTTTTCGGGTTTCGGGTCGGGTTCAGGTTTGAACTGCGAAAATTTTTCGGGTACGGGTCGGGTCCGGGTTTGCTTTTCAATGTTTGTCTCGGGTCCGGGTTTGAGCATAGCATAGCATAGACTGACTGTACATGTCAATGGTTGCTACTCCGTGATTGATCGGAACTGGTAAGAATTGCACTACGATCCAAATGAATAAGGGATGGGAGTTCCCGCTTACTCTCGAAGTGCAATTTTAGCAGATCTAATATTATTAATCAATAACGGCGCCGGCCAAGTCCTTACAGTCAGTTGGGATGGGGAAGGAATGTTAGGGTGTAATGATTGTTGCTTCTAGAGACCGAGAATACCTCTGCATCTCCACAATCACCACGGGAAGGGTGTTTATTAGTGAGGGAGGAAAAGATCTGGGAGTCACCTCTGGTCGGTGATGCGATCCATGGACAAGGGGGAAATATACGACTTATATTTAAAGCTAGTTTTGTATTTTTGTCTCGGGAAGTTTTTGGAAAAAATACGTCAACATCTATAATGTCGAACAATTCAAAAGACGTTTTTATTAATGACGAAAACTGAAAATTACATGTATATATTTTAACTTATATGAAACAGGAATAATGCCGACACTTGTAGTGACGAACCATACATAGTTTGTTTGAAAATTACATATGAGTATTACTGTGCATTTTGTCTCGATATAGAAGAAGTTTTTGAAAATACGTCAACATTCACAATGTCGAACAATTCAAAAGATAATTTTTAATAATGTCAAAAAGAGAAAAATATATGTATATTCAAATTGTATAAGAAAAAAGCATAATGCCGACACATATAGTGACAAACCATACAGAGTTTGTTTTAATATTACGTAAAAGTTACGCTTTCAAGAAAATATGTGTTATCATAAGCATGAAACGAACTCACCAGTTGGTAATCCATTCTCGACTGAACACAAAACTGACACTGACAGCAAAACTTCTTGGCGTCCCGAAAATAAACTGTCTTGCTTGGGCCTTCCCAAATACGTACCCAGCAAGATGCTCCAAACCGTCAGCAAAATCTATCGGACGACGCAAAACCGAACTGTCCTGCTTGGGCTTCACGAAGCACTCTGTTTGTCTCGGGTCCGGGTTTGAAGGAATAAAATAAGTCGGTACGGGTCGGGTTACTATAATGTAATGTAAGTAGACTTCGATCCTTAATGAAGGATGTTGCTAAAGCAACAAATCCCTTTTGAGCTAATTTTGCTTAGGATTTTTGTACATGTTTGTAGAACTATAATCCCATATAAGGCAAAATAATAGCAAACAAACTTTTGAACATGTCTTCTGTTATCCGTCGGATTGAATTTCTCTCATCAGCAAATTTTTTTTTATTATGGTTCGAAGAATGAGTTTTTACTATGGGATAATAAGTTTGAACTTACATAACAGTAGTAGCGTGTTTGGAACATATCTTAAAATTTCTCCATAAAAATTCCATATTGTCTTTGGGCCACCATTAAATCACCACCTAGAAAGCTGAAAATGGCAAGCATGGTAAGAAAGATATGAGAGAATGGATTATCAAACATTTTTTAAATTTGAATCGCCCTAAAGGGTATGTATATTTCTCCTAATGCTTCCAAAACTCAGCTTATAATATTCCCACATAAACCAAAAGCACTGCCAAGTAACATTGGTAGCTGAATAACAACTTATTCAGCTGAAATAACATTTCAGAATCTTTTTTCAGCTGAATAAATTGTAATTCAACTACCAATGATACCTGGGCTTTATGTGATTCCTTCAAGTAGACATGTTGTTCAGATGCATTGGCGTAGCTAGGATTTTTTCTGGAGGGGGCCTAGGGGGGGCCTAGAAAATACTTGTTTCACAGAAGTAATGTTGGTCACAATAATCACGATTTTATCAAATTTCGTAGTTTTACCAGAATTGTATTGATTTTGTGTAATTGTATTCATTTCACGGCACATCGGCGATATTTGTAAATTTCAATCTTCGCTACTGGATTCTTTTTGTAATCCTGTCAAAAATTCTTCAAGAATTCTAGCAAAAAAAACTTACAACGAATATCCTTTGTGGTACTTCCACGAACTATTCAGGTATTCAACCATGTGCTTTGAAGAGATTCCTTCTTGGAGAAGAAATTCCTTCCTCAATTATGTTCGTACTTTCTAGTGCTTTCTCCAAGAATTCCTTTACCGGTTTCCACTGAGCTCATCCTGGGATTCTCACGAAAAATCATTCCTAGACTTATTGATCACCAGAAAATTTCTCTATCAAATAGCTAAAAAATAAAAAACACTTGAAGAATTTCTCCAGAGAATGCATTAAAAATTCTTTTAATAAATTCTCTTGGAAGGCCCTCTACATACTAATTACATATAAATTCCAATTGTTAGTTAAAAGTATCTTCCAGTTGTCCATTAAAAATTTGATTAGGATGTTCAGGAATAACTGAGAACTTCATCAAAAAAAAAGTACAAAAAATTCTATGACTCTCACTAAAAATGTCTTCAAGATTAACAAGCAAGGATTTATTCCACGAATTCTTCAGATAGTTCATCAACAGTTCCTCCCACTTTACTTTCGAAGTTCTTCCTAAATGTCTCTGCAGGATTGTTAAAAAACCGCACTTAAAATTATACGGACTTCCTGCAAAACAATCAAATGATTTTTCCAGGTGTTCTAAAAATTCCTTATAATATTTCACAAGGTGCCAGGTGCTCTAAAAATTCCTTATAATATTTCACAAGAATTACATGAGCAATTGAAAAAAAATACAATTGAGAAAATTTTATTCATGATTTTTCAGAGAAATTCTCCGCATTTGTATATGCATTATTTTCACAGATATATTTTTTAGATTCCCTAAGATTCTTCCGAAAAATTCACCAGAGATTCATCTGAATATTTTCCAGAGATTTTTTTGTTTGAATTGCACTAATGATGCTTTTCGGAATTTTTGAAGAAATTTTACATCAAATTTACTAATATTTTGCAATTTATTCTTGAACTTTTTAAAAATTTCTCTAGAAATTCCATCAAATATTCTTTCAGGGTCTAGAATTAACTCTAATTTTTTTTGGTAATGGTCATCTCAGGATTTTTCCATGAATAAAATTTAAATAAAAAATATCCATTCTCAATTTTTTGGTTCAAAAACTACTCCGGGAATACCACAATATTTTTAGGGATTGCTCTACATTATTAGGGATTGCTCTACATTATTCGGAAAAAAAATACAGAATTCCTGTCGTAAAATTCAAGAATTGACAATGTACCTCATAGAAAAGTTAAGTGGTTCTTGTAGGATTTACTACAAAAAATCTTGTTTTTTTTCCTCGTCTCCTATAATAGAAAATTATTGGTGTTTTTACTGAAAGCATTTGTAACTTAAATCTTAGATAAAATTTTGTATCAACTCCGAAGTTTTATGATACTCTGGTGAACATATTGATGTAGAATTTTTCCTACGTTCAGAATTTCAAAACAAACTTTTTTAAAGGGTCTATTATTCTGTAATACTATAAGAGTTTAACGCAAAAACATTGAGAGTATGTTTTTAGAAGAAAAATTCCCAACTCATATAATTCACTATTTTTTAAATTCTTTAAAATATTGCATTTTTTTGGAGTATGGACAGATTTTTGTACGAAGTTCCCCAAAGCGTCATACGAAGGAAGGAGAAACAAAAGCAGGTTCAAAGGTTGAAGCAGAGCAATAGATGGTTAATGGTAAAATGAAAGTCAAGTGGTTATTTATCTTATTTCTAGAGGTAAATTACAGGATAGTTATAACCTCTCTAATTATTTGACAAATAAAATAAATTTCTCAAGAAGTTGCATCAGAATCTTCTTTAGAAATTATTCTGAAAAATATCCTTCCTTGACTTCCGGTTTTCTAGAATTCTGCCAGCGAGCCTATAGAAATTCCGCCCTAGTGGATTCTGCTAATAATTGATAACATTATTTCCAAAGAAGTGTTTTAAGGAAGTTCAGTACAAATTTCTTTACTTTTCTACTTCTCAGTTATTTTGCTACATATTTCTCAACAGATTGAACCGCTATGCCAATTTCGGAAGCAAAACTTTTTCTGGGGTTTTCAACAAATTTCCTCTGAAGAATTCTCAGGCAAGCGACATCTAAAAACCTTTTTTTTCAATTCTGTAAAGAAAATCGAAGTTATTTAAAAAATTCTACAAATCTGTTGGAAATTAATCAAATTAAAATTTATGAAGTAATAAGTTTTCTTGGAAAAACATAGTTTAAGCGACAATTGTGTTACATCTTTTCACATCATCTAAAGAAAACTTGGATACGCCAAAATTCCATGAAAGTTATGTCTTAATTTTCAACAAGAATTTTCGCTATGTATTGTCTTAGAAATTCTTTTAGAAATTCTATCTATATTTTTCAATTAACTTTTTCGGACACTATACGAGTTGGAGTTAATGTATGAGTTTCTTTAGTGAATTCTCACTACCGGATATCTCGAGCAGGGTATCCTCCAAAAACATAATAAATCAGAATGCAGGGAACATGCTGCTTTATGCTGAAACAGTATTAATTGGATTTGGAACGAATTTTGGGAATTGAATTTCCAGGATATTGACGCTTTTATTGTCGAAAAATTGCGCTTATCGCATACAACAAAAAGTTATTTCTAACAGTAACCATTCGATCGACAGCAACGGTTAAGCTATCGGTTGTTGCGCGATTCACCACCACGCTGCTGCTATGTGAGACAAGCGAGGTTTCCTCACTTCAGTTGTTCAACATAAGAGAACGTAACTACTGAAGAGGTTTTTGTCAAGTGTCATGGTTAACACTTTTTATTGACAAAAATCTCTTCAGTAGTTACATTGATTCAGAAGATTCTGCTACGTGTTAATTTGTTGTGTTTTTTTTTATCATCAAAAATTCGGGGGGGGGGGGGGGGTCCTGGATGATTCTGGAGGGGGCCAGGCCCCCCTGGCCCCCCCTGTTCCTACGCCAATGTTCAGATGAGAGGGGTTTGAATATTTTTTTCAGATGAAGTTAAGTATTTAGGGCCCATACTGAATAAAAAAAATATTTTAAAAAATCACATTGAATCCAGTTATTAAATTCAAAACTTTGTCCTAAGAACAAGCTTTTGACCTCAAAACAAAGTGAAATCTTTTGAGTCGTAAGTTGTTAAGTTCCCCTTCTTCGGGTACCAAGGAGGCACATTTCAACGGCAAGGGCACCAGTAAACTAAGGACCGGTCCATTGCTTGTGGCCTCGGTAAAGGGTTTTTCCTGCAGTTGGGTGTGTTGGCACTGATAAAGACGACGACGGTGCATGTTGCCGTTGAGTCGCCCGCCGTACCCGCTGCTTATAGGTGCTAAATAGTGTCATATCACGAAAGCAACCAATGGCATCAGCTGAACGCGAAAAAAAAGTCAGACAGGGAAACTAGTCACTTGAAATAAACCAATGTTAAAAAACTAGCAAGCGAAAATCGATAAGAGAACCACGCAAATAAATACTGGAACATAGACCACCACCGGCAAATCCACCGACTGCACAATGGTAGGAAATAAATAAGTTTGGACACAGCTTGTTTAATCGCTTTGATGGAAGAAAGATCTCATCTGGAAGTGAATCGAAAGTGCCTATATTAGGATACGGCACTTAATGAAGTTTCCCATTCCTGATATATGAGTTTTAAGCTTTGTTTCAACATACATTTTCAATTTTTTAGCTTTCGTTAATTTAATGGTTTATTTTTTTTTTTAATTCCAATCGAGGATCATAAGAATATAATAATTTAGATATGTTTTAAAATAATAAAAGATATAAAAAAATCTTAATCGATTGTGTTAGTTTTGGCCGTTTCTTTCTATGGACACTGTTACAGTTCAGTCAGAAAGGGAGAAAAGTCGAGTGCACCAAATCAGTGGCACAACAACCTGATCGCTGTGCAGACTATGGGACTTGGTTGCCCAGTGGCCCCTGGAGCAGGGCTAAAAAGGAGAAAAACGTGCGAGCAAGTCTCGTTGATTGGGGCAACTTTGAGTAATTGAACATGTTTATGAAGAATTAAATAGAGAAAATGTGTTGCGCTATGCTTCCTCTGCTCTTCTGCGCCGCCGATGCCGGGAGGTTGACTGCACTGCCGTGCCGCCAATGGAGGGAAACCTTTCGCTTGAGAAGTGCTAACCCTGACCTTAAGCTGGGCTCGTTAAACTGTATCAAATCACGCAAATCCTCCTGGGAAAAATATTGGGTTTTGTTGGCTGGGTAAGAGTGCAACGGCTTTTTGAACAGGGTTTGGCGATATTTTCTCTATCGTCGGTAAGCTTGGAATGTTTAGGAAACAACATTCGGAAAAAATGGGACACAGGATAAATTTTGAAAATAATAAACTTCTTCATCTCACGTCCTCACAGAGACAAAGCCAACTCCTCAGCTCAATGAGCACTTCCACATTCGTATATCGTGATGCAGGTACGATGATACTCTATGCCCAGGGAATTGAAGGAAATTTTCATAACAAAAAGATCCTGGACCGACCGGGAATCGAACCCAGACTCCTTCAGCATGGTTTTGCTTGGTAGCCGCGGACTCTAAGCTTAATACGATGGATATTAGCACATCACCCAACCAGCTGAAACAAATATCGATTGTAAACGTCGACAATGCGCGTTGTTGACGATAAATTGGTCTGCAAGGAAAGCAAAACTCACAAACATGTGTACGATAAACAAATCGAGTCAAGTTCAAGCTTGAATACCATTCGCAATTTTTATACAACAATACAATACGATTTGCATTCTACAACTTCAGTAATAATGAAATCAGACCTGTATATAACTTTACTTCCCAACGTTGACAATGTGCGTTAATTTTGCAAATCCTGAACGAAGCACCCAATTGGGAAGATCTTTTCAGTGTTCTCGTCAATCAATCAGTCCGCCACTTTTTAACCTGCCTTTCAAAATCAGCGCCATTAAGTGCGGGGTGTGTCGTTGGCAGTAACGAGATTACCGCTGCTCCGGAGAAAAAAATCACTATTAATGGCGCCCTGATTTATTCATTCCATCCGCACGCGCCCCAATTCGTAGAGGAGCGACATTGCTTGGACTGCCTGGCAAAGGGGCACTTGCGGAATTTCAAGCAGACTGATTGTGTCACCGGAGCGAGCTGTTCCAGTCCCAGAGTACACTATGAGCGATTAGGTGGTCAAAAATCGACTTGTTCTGATACGTTTTCCTAGCTCATCATTCTATGGTAAAGACTTCCATTAAGATATTCCTAAAATGTTTTGCATTTTTCGTTAATTAACAGCAGAAGACTAATTCAAAAAATATTTGAAAGCTACAATACTCGTTATTTCACTACTGTTCCTATTCAAAAGTTTGTCTTCTGATTTTTGAAAGGATAACATGAAACTTGAATAAAAAATACTCATGAATATGTCATAAGACTTCGTGAATATTTCTTTCCGCCATATTACACGCAAACTGCCCACAGTGCAGTATGACGACTATGACGATGATGAAATACCTCCTCCTTCGGCGATAGATGACGACGGGAACAACAAACTGTAACACAGTGCAAATCGAATCGCGAGAAAAGGCAACCAGGCAAAAATGCCAACGGGATAACGGATTTCTGCATGTGGTCTATCCAGATTTTAAGACCCACTGCTGTCCAAAACACGTCGGGTACCTATGTACACACAAATAGAATGAGGCAGCAAAAAATAATCAAAATGTTCGACACATCTATCAATGTTTGCTTGTTCTGCGGGTTTGGGAAATACGTTGTCACTGTTGGAGAAAATGGGGCTCGCAAATGCATTTGAAGCAAAAAAAAGCTTATTTATAGTATTTGCCAGTGACCTAGTTTGATTTTGCAACTGTCTTTATTTATTTTTTTAAATTATAACGGTTTTCAAATATGCTTGCGGATCCAAGTTATTCTTACATATTCAAAATCATTATTGATTGAGCATAAATTTAAGGCGGATCGCCAACTTTTTATCACTTTTCAAACATTTCTGTTTATTTTTCAAAAAGGCGTGCATATTTCAAGAATATGTTGTTCTACGCAAAAATTACATTGATAGCTTCATTTTCGTCTAATACAACATCTTGATTGGACCATGATTTTTCAATTTGTCGACTGTGTCCGGTATTGGGTGCTGTCCGGTACTGGTGAATCTCCCCGTACACAAGTTTTTGTAGCACAGACACTGAAGTTTTAATATGACCTAAACTGACTGTTCAAGAAAGTTTAACTAAAATGTGTTAATAAGTAATGACCAAAATATGTAAAAAAAATGCCATTTTTTAGAGATTTTGCACTTGAAAACCACGAATAATTGAAAATAGTGCCTCCACATGTTCACAAATGATCTACTTATTTGAGTGAATAACAATTCGTCTGAAGATTGCATTAGGAATATAGTTTTTGAGATATAGCCGCACTAATGAAAGATCAAAAGTTGAAAAGGGCCCAACTCTAAATTTTGGATTAAACCATTAGAACCCAAATGGGGTTTTCTAGTATGGGCATGTACTTTCAGGAACGGTAGCCAAAATTCATTTTACATTTTGTGTGTTGTAATGTGATATTAATGTTTGGTAAATGGACATTCGGCCGTACGAATGTTTGATCGACTGTTACTTTCCTAAAATACTAGTCTTTTATTTAAAATTTCACTCTTAAAATAATCATTGACTCTAGGCTAATGTTTCGATTAATTATTTTGCAAAGCTACTTTTTTCGAACAACTACCGAAAGCTAAACATTACATATATTTTTGCAATTGGATTAAATGGACAAATTGATGAAGTTTTGCTAAAAAGTTACACGTCTTCTCAGTGAGAATCGAACTCACGACTCCCTGATCTCTAGTTAGGGCGCGTTACCCCTACGCCATGAGAGGACTCGTGAACGCAGTAGTTAACCTGAATTCGATTTCAGCTCAATAATTATTATTAATATATTTCATCTAAAAATGTTGATTTGAACTTTTTACAATGAGGGCTATTGCGATCAATGTTTCCCCGTTTTACGGTACTAAACAATCCACTTGTGCTATGCTTACAGTATGGCCCATAAAAATGCAAAACATCTTTGAACGTGTATTTAGCATTCATAAGCGTCGTAGACTCTGGTGATAAACTTCTCACCTTCGAAAACCTCACTTAAATGTGAAAAATATATTTTTGGTATCAGAGGATAGAAGTGCTCTTAGAGAATTTATTTTTCATGGTAACAATAAAATATTGTACCAGGCGCAGGCATGATAATACTCCTCAATATCATCAGAGTTCGGTGACACACTCTATAGCAGCGTGCTGCCTTTGCCTTCTTGCGAGGGAGCGAAAAGCAGAGAGGATAAGCAGAGAGGCAACGATAAATGAGCGAGGAAGATGCAACACAAAATTCAAAAGAGTAAAATTCCACAAAAAAGGTGCTCTCACAACTCCCCGAGGACTGTCTTGTTTGGGCGCCACACTCAAGAGTTTTTTGAAGTGTAGTAAAGGTGAGCATCACAACAAGAGAAAGAGAGAGGGAGTATCTGAAAAAATCCTCGTATTTTGTTGCACTCTCAATCGAATCTCTTGAGGATCTGTGTTGAAAATTTTGAATTCAGTTTTTTCTCCTCAGAAAAAAAGGGCAAAATCGCCTCATCTTTGCATCGCACAGGAGTTTCTATAAAGCCTGCTTATGAGTAAGTTGTGCCTTTATTGTTTGTTGAAGTTTGATAAAAAACATAAACAGAGGTCTATAAGAATTTTTAGGAAGAAGTTTGTTCTTTTGAGAAGATAAAACTGAGATCAATGCAGACTCATAGGTTTTAAGCAAAACAGAGCTTCTTATCACATTTCTACAGAGGTTCAACGACGGCTCTACAAAATAAATCGTTTATCCTGAAATATGTTTGGGTGTCCAGTACTCCAAATGTAAAAATCCGTTCTATCATTTGACATGAGCAAATGTTCGTGATGAAGCCTGTGGACAATTTCGCCCCATCGTGGATGTTTGAAATGTTGTATAAGCTCATGTGAGAACTGCTGAACTTATTTTTGAAGTCATACATCATTACAAGCATAGTTTTTCGCTTATAACACCGTTTAATAAAAAGAACCATGTTTGTTTCAAAAGAAATTACCTATATTTAGGCGTATTATGCTGTTTTCCAAAGTTTAATTTTGCAATAAAATGATCATAGTAATCAAATGATCAAATGATAATATTCTGTCCCAGAAAGTATGGGCTCGATTAAAAATCACTAAATATTTACAAACAATCAAATATTTTTAATTTTTGTATTTTACTTTGAAGCGTTTTATTCCTGCCTGTTTCAAAAAATCAATTCTTATCTAGCCATTCATTTTTTATGGAAATCCTCCGATGTGGTGAGCTTAAGTACACTGTAGATAAGAAGTATAATTTTTGTTTAAATTTTTATTTTGCTTTGCTAGAAAACATTTAATAAAGTGATAAAATTCTGAAAAATCACCAATTTTTCTCCCAACATAAGTATTTTTATTATAAATAAAAACTATTAATTTCAGATTGACTTTTGTCATATATTTAAACTTTTGGATAAATCGCTCAAACTTCACAATATCTGCTCTTGATAAGTGCAAGAATAAAATGTGTGAATATCAGAGTTTTATCTGCACTAGTCTTCAAATTGCAGTATGGAAATGTCATGCCCATACTCTCTGGGACACACTTTAATCCTATTTTTTTATAGCTGTTCAATTTCGCCTCAGGATTTGATTTTTAATTCATAGATTTTAATTTAATTTAATTAATAATATAACAGAAGGTAAAAAACTAATGATCAATATGCCCCGATTTATTATACCCATTTCTGCAAAGTCTACACATAGATTCAAATAAGCTCTAGGTAATTTTCAGAAGTTAAATTCCATCGGCGATTCCACAGGGTAATTTCTCCACGAAATGATCAGTTGTTCAAATATAAAACATGTTAGCAGCTTCGTCGCTTCCAAAATCGATACCAATCTTGAGTGATTACGGAACCTTTCAGTTCCACACATTTGTTTTGACATAGCGCCATTAACAATTCCAACGCTAAAAGAAAATCTGATTCTAAGCTTTCAGCTTTCAAAACTCAACCGATTCCATATCTTTTCACATGATTTCGAAGCTTATTCTAAAGCTAAGCTAAACGCTTAACCGGCGAAAATTTTAAACATTTGGTATTCATCTCATTAAAAATTCATGTTTTTGGGCAGTTTTTGTTTAATAACTAAGCCAAAATTGTTTTCAAATTTGTATACAGATTTAAAAAAACAACTGCATAAGCTTCAAAAGCATGTTCAAAGATTTGGAATTCGTTAGGTAGTCGTGAAGTTACGTTCAAACAAAATTGATTTTTTTTTAGTAAAAAGAAGATTAAAAAAAACTACTGTAAAATAAGACTAGTTTTGATTTAAGACAAATCGGATGTTCATAATTTCAATTGTGAAGTGAATGATGTTTCAAAATTGGTTAATACATGACAAAGTTATGAACACATCAATGAATGTCATATTTCATAACTTGAAAATTCACATTTTTAGTCGCTTTTAATATTTTCCATTCAAACATTGCAGTTTATCTTTCTTTGTGATTTGAATTCAGAAAAGCACACGAATGTTCGGTTTGAGTTTGAAAACTATTGCAAAATAAGCTGCACCCATCCATGATTCTCATTCTCCAATAATTTCTGTCGAAGTTCCACCAAAGGAGTACGATATTTTTGCTTTAAAAAAACTCCATATTCAAACAAAAACTCCACCAAATTCTCAGATTATTTTCACCACCAAAAAAATAAATAAACCATTGGAGTTCAATTTCCTCAAGGTTTTCTTTTAGAAAATATGTTGTACTTAAATAAACAAAACACTTAAAAGACGTTCTTCCGTAAATACTTCCTTAAAAGATTACTTACTTATTGTTGCAATCTTAAAGACTCACTGCATCAGCTTGATGGAAAATTGGAAATCAGAAATAATGTTGAGTTATATTGTCTTGAAATGGAATTCATGCGATAAATTATCTGTTTGAAAATTGATTATGCAGACATAAATATGATATCTGACTTCTCACCGCAACACGTCTGTCCTATTCAAATGCGGAAGTGATCGAAGTTATAGAATGAACTCTACATTCTTCTGAGATTGCTTCCGAGTTGTGTTTTCCAACAAGTGAACAGTCAACTAGGAAGACTTCAGTAAGATATTTACTATAATATAGTGTAAAAACCAGCTGTTAGTAGTACATACACAACCAAGTGGGAAAATAAATCTTTTTAATGTATTCCAACCCTCTCAATATAGAATCAAAAATGTAGATTTGAGTACCTTGTACCTTTTAAATTAAAGCGGAATTAGAAGAAAATTGATTCCATAATATCAAATTGTGGAATTCCATAACAGGTAAATTCCAATACTTATATTCTGAAGAATGTGTCAAAATGCCCTGGAAAAGAGGCAAACATCAAAACTATTATCACAAATATATTCTACAAACAACTTACTGGTGATTTGATTATGTATTGCAATCAGTGAATAAATTGTCACCCAACACCCAGCAACTAAGATATTGTCATCTCCTATTCTTGTTGCAACAATTTCATTCTGCAACATCAGTTTATCACCACTTGAACAGAATATGACAAAGATCGATCACCATGTGCGCAGCGATTTTCTGAGCTTCGCATTGCAATTTCCGAGAACTTTCTCTGTGTTGATAATCATTGGCGCACTATCGATTGGCATTCATAAAACAAATTCGGTTTTGTGTTTAAATAACTAATTAATCGCGAGTTGAAAAGGTTGCAACAATGTTGTGCCCTGTGATTGTCATGACAATTTTGCTTCTGATTGTAACCCAATCCGCAAAAGTATAGATAAACGGGTTGTGAGCGACTTGCTTTGTTGTTTGTTTTTCGTCTCCTTTGATGGCAATTTGATTCACTGATTGCAATATATAAGTACATGATGAATTTTCAACAATAAAATAGCAATACAATAATTATATAATTATCTGGTCAAAACTTTGATTGATTCAACATGCTCCTCAAAATTATCCAAAAAATATACCCAGGATTCTGTTTAAACCATTTGAAGTTCCACCCCAATTCCACAGCAAACTTTTAATCGAGCATTTCCACGATTTTCATAAAAGTCTCTCTAAGACCCTCTTCAAAAATTTCACTAAGGATTAACAATAAGTACATTAGCAATAACTAACCACCACGGATAACTAAAGTTAATACATATGGTGGAACTGATAAGCAATTTTTGTGATAGAAACAATGTGTAAAAGTCAATAAATGATATAATAAACGATGTTGTATAATTCAGTATTTGTATTTTTCAATTGATAAAATCATAATAACTCCAGCTCAAATAATAAAGTTCCATATGAAGAAAGACCAGTCAGGTTCAAACCCCAGTCTAATCTTTGATTGTGTCTGGATGGAAATTTGCTGGACTTCTCGAGACGCCCAGATAACATTTTTTTAAAACAGGTTTTTGACAGCAACTATTCGAGTATTTATCTCATTTTAATTTATATGAACAGAAACTCCAAAGATTTAAAATTAATTTCAAGAAATTGATAACTGCATATTGAAAATGTATTCGATATAGATTCTAAAAAATATTTTGATATCGTCTTTATAAAACTTGTTACGTTGTGTCCTGCTCGGTGTTGAGAGAAACTTATGGAGTGGGATCTAAAAATCTATTGAGATGGACTGTCTATAAAAAATAAAAGCTTATCTCCATTAAATTATAATAGCCTTAATATAATCATGGAAATATGTTTTTGAATTGTTCCATATCATTTTTGTGTTCTAAAAACAGTAATGACCCAATGTTACCTCGTTCGACAGTACTATTATGCAGTTTCGAAAAAAGAACAAGGTAAAACACTGATTGATTTAAAATCTCTAAGTATCACTGAAAAACCATTTGCCACGTTCAACCTTCAGAACAGGTAATATGCAATCAGAATCCCTTGTCTTGAAAACACTTCAATCTTAGAGCGTTCGCATTCTACACTCTGCATTGCCCGGCTGCTTCATATTCAACGCCAACGTTCGCGGGACCCTCCCTTACATACCAATTTGATTCTATAATAGCTGCTTCCTCCACGTACTCGCGCTGCATGCCAACAAACATGAAGCCTTGCTCAGCTGGCCAAATCATACACACCAAAGTTCATTCGGCATTTGTGTATAATTAAATCTTAAAACCATTTTTTCTTCTTCCCAACGTAAACTCCAATTATTTATGCTACTACCATCGTCGAGAACCATCCAAACCTGAAGAGCCTCTCCATCCAGAATCGATCCCCACTGTTGAACCCTTTGCGCAGAAGAGCTCTCAGAAAGTCAGGAACCTTCCTATACACAAACACATTGCGAATCTCCCCCTCTCAGATTTGGACAGGTGTTAAGCATTGCATCAAGTTTATTCCCTTTTTCTTCGGTTCGAAAAACCAATCTTCAAAAAACAGTGTATCGTTGCACTAATCGACGATTTATTTTAATCACATCATTACTTCTGCTACTTTAAACAACAAAATAATTACCATTGATCACCATAAATTAGTACAACCACTCAAGCTTGGAGTTTAAGTCTTCCACAGCACTCTCCACTCGGCGACACTAGTCGATGACACCGAAAACGATTATTGCCGGTGCAGTAAATTTTCCCAATCTTCCGCCGAAAACTTCCCCGGCAGAACACTTTTTACGGATTAGTCGTATAAGCGTAAATCACCCGCACTCCGCCACTTTACTTCCGCACTTGGTTCGTTCTTCAGTTGAAACTTCTGCTTCTCGAAGAAAGTTGCACTAAACTGTTTGCATCGCGCGGCAGAAACCGTCAGCGAAACCTTATTTTCTGAATCGAACACAATTAGCACTTTTGAACACTACGGTCAATTCACCATGCAAACTTAAGATCCCGCACAAGTCAACCTCTATGCAGATCTAGCAATTCTCTCTAGATCAGAACGTATACCATCAAGCAGAACAATCTCACGAAACTGCACTGGAATTCACACGTCCAAAAACGCCCCGGTACAAATCGCGCCACCGCTGCAAGAGAGTAAAGTTTTCGCATCCACGTACGCTCAGCAACTGACTTAGTTCTCGCGTAAGTCGTAAGGTGAACTTGGCTTCTCGCTCGGCGTCTTCGCTTGAAAAAAACGACCGACCGACCAAACGATCAACCACCGCGACCAGCGAGCACCACAACACAACACCACCGCTCATCAGGAAAACGATAGTGAGGTCCAGGGTGGCCAGGTCTACCGATTCACAGACCTAGATAAATAAGCTATCTTATTTACTATTCTTACACTTAAATTATAACAGATCTTTTCAAAGATTCTCAACCTGGCAATGATGGCAGAAATTTAACCTGTGCAAAAAAGTTTTATAAAATAAATCATACTTTTTTTCCAGCAAATAAAAAATTCTTAAATTTTGCTTCATTTTAAAGTAATTTTGCGTGATTATTTTTTTTTTTTTTTTGCTGAAACACTTAACTAAATTTTCCCAAGAAAATTTATTATGTTTTCAAGAAATTACAAAAAATAATTGAATAATTACCAACAGATTTATTGCAAAATTTTTGGAGCTTCTCTTCAATATTCCATTTAGTTTGATAAAATTTCTCAAATATACCGAAGGATGGCTTAAGAACTTTGCTACAAATCCCTTGAAAATTATTCAAATAATATTATAGTTAACTCTCCCTTATTCGATATTCCGTATCTCGATATCGAGTTAGACAACCATATTAAAAGTAGGTTTTCATGGCTAACTCGATGGTTCCTTGGATCGCAGTTACACTGATTTTGTGTTCTGTAACTCGATACCTCCCTAACTCGATGGTCCTTTCAATATCGAGTAAGAGAGAGATGATTGTATGACTTTTGTTCATACTTTCAACATGAATTCCCCCTGGAGAACAGCCTTCTATGTCTACTTTTTATCCACTAATTGATTCCAAATTAAATTAAGAAAATACATAAAAATCAAAGTTTCACCTCACAATTCCTAGAAAAAAATCATTGGTTCTGTCAAATCTTATACTGAAATATTTCGCTGAAAGTTCCTCTGTGAGTTCCTTTCAATAATTTTCCTAAAAAATTACTACATATTATTCCGCTAAGTTCATCGAAAGTCCAAAAAATAATTTCCAAAATGCCCTGGATTATACAAAAACTAACTACGAAAAGTGTTTTTGAAACGTCTCTTGCCTTCGAATCTTCAGAGAAAATTTGTTGTTAAATCCCAGGAATACTTATGCTTCCGGTAAAGGAATCTGTACAGAAAAATACAGCAAAATAACTGGGAAGGTGGAAGGGAGTTTTTTAAGATATTAACCCCTCTACCGGTTGCTTCATTTTTTTACCGCCAAAAAAATATTCAAATCGCGATAACATTTTTGTTTCTTTGTTTTTTTTTGCACCATTTTTACACAAGTTCTCAAAAAACTCTTCTAGTTTGAGAATTGATGTCGATATCAATCATTGGTGATCTGGTTTTGAAGATATTCCAATGTTCCTTGGGGGACCGACATTCTTCACACAAAATAAATACATACCATTTTGTTGTACGTCAATTTATCAAAAAATTAAATGTGGGCTATACAATGTCAGGTAATAAGGAGCTACTCTGAAAAAAATCATGAAAATCGGTTCAGTATTCATGGAGAAGTCTGAAAATTACGATACGAGGTTTTTTAAAGTTTTCAATATCTCCTCTATTTGGCCAGTGTGGTACAAGAAACCTAAAAGCTCATTACGCAAAGACGGCTGCATCAAATCGCTTATTTTTTCACACAACTCTCATTAATGTATTGTTCAATGCTGTATCTTAAGATAAGATATTCACGTGGGTTAAGGCTACGCGTCGGTCCCCCAAGGAATTTAGGAATATCTCCGGGTTTAGATGACCAATAATCAATATCGACCCATATTTTAAAACTAGAAGACTTTTTTGAGAGCTTGTGAAAAAATGGTGCAAATATACCAAGAAACAAAAAAGTTATCGCGATTTGTTTTTTTTTTTCTTTTTGCGGTGAAAAATAAGCTTCCGGTAGAGGGGTTAATAAAGAAATTTGTAAGGATCATCTTTAAAAATTTCTTTAGAAATAGTTTTATCAAAAAAAATTGGCAGAATATATTTTCCGGGATTGAATTCATGTGGAATTCTAGGGAGGAGTGTCTTGAGACTTCCGGTTAGAATTGTGAAGAATCCAGCAATCAAAAACGGTACTTTGCTAGATTCTCCAATTCATAGAGATGATTATGATGGAACTTCTTGAAAAATCTATTTTTTCTGCCTGCTAAAATATTTTGTTGTTTCCTGTTCCTTCGCATGACGCTTGAGGAGCTTGAGGAGCTTCATACAAATATGATTTCATACTCCAAAAAGCAACACTTCAAACAATCTAAACATAATCGTTTGATTCTAGGATGTCAGATAAATGTATGATTCTAATACATATGGTCCTGATTTCTGAAAGTGCATCAAGAATTTCCTGACGAAAATTTCCTTCAAGATTTAAATTTACTAAAATGTTACATTACGAATTTTTCCATAAGACATCTTTGGCAATGTTATTTAAAAAAACACCAATATTTTCACCCGAAACTTCTACAGTTCGACCACAATACCACAGTGTTTGCAATTTCTGAAAACAGTAAAAAATGGTTTCTACGTCAATCTATTCGCATACTCGCATGAAAGTACGGAGCTCATGCAAAACCTTTTCTACCCGTTCGATCACCAATCATTGTCTTTCATAACACGGTAATATTTCGGAATTTTCTTCAAGCTGAAATTATCCTTTAGAAGTTCATCAAAAATTTTGTTTGTATATTACTCCAGAAATCGGATTTCAATTGGATATGGCGATTCTATTAAGTAATTTGTAAAGAAATCCCAAAAAAATATTGAAATATCTTGGACTAGATATTGAACCATAAATGGAAAGTGGATAGATGTCTAGATGTTCTTTATAGGAGAATCTCGGAATTGAAATTTGCTTGTTTTTAGTATTTGCAGTATTAATGTAAGGCAAGAATTTTCGAAAGTGTCATCCATAATCATGAAAATGAATATTTCAAAAAAAAATCATTTGAAGGGGTTAGAAGCAAAGCGGTGTATGTAACAAAAACGTAGTTTTTTCAAATGCGACTTTGAAGTTTTTTTTAGCAATTTTTCATCCCATAACCAGAAAACAAGCAAACCTTCAACGAACAAGGTTTTTTTTGTTGGACGGGAAAATTATTAAAAAATACTGTTGGACAACTTGGGAACTGTAGAATTTTGAGGTACACTTTACCCAAAACCAACTAAAATGTCATTTACTCCCTTTTGCATTTGGGCCCCTCATTTGAACTAAACTTATTTTGCGCAGAAAATCTTAAATTTTTCAAGCTCAAGAATAAAGGAGAAATAAGCATTACTCATGACCTTCAGTGAAGTATACTTTTTTATTTTTTTAACCGATTTTGGCATCTTCCTGTTCAAAATTAAATTTATCTAAACTTTGTAGAACTCCAAATTTGTCTAAAATCAAAACTAGTCTTAATTAAAAGAAGTTTACTTGTAATTTTTCCTCATTTCACTTTAAAATTCATCTATGTTTGATCAAAAGTTCATGAATACTCAAATGATTGTAAATCCTTTTACATGCCTTTGAATCTAACATACTTGTTTTTTAAACTGTGAATACACATATTTTGGAAAAAAAGTATCGACCAAGATTTTTTTAACAAAAGCTGCACAAAAAACATGATTTTTTCTTAAGAAAACACATTTTTACCATTTTTCTCAGTTAAACGTTATCTTTCAAGCTGAAACTGTTTTTTCTTTTTTGTTATACCTTTTGAAAGGTCTTTGTACCACGTTTTTAATGATTTTGTAACCAAAATATTTTTACATGTGTTAAACATATATTCACTTTTCAATTCAAATTTAAAACAAGATGCTTTACAAACTTTGTTTTTTTTTAGTAAAAATGCAATTTATGGCTAAACAACTTCGAAAATGCAAAGAAATTTGAGCTTTCATTCATGTTTTTAAGTAGTTTTTGTTGAATAACTAAGTCAAAACCATTTGAAAAGTTAAATGTGATGAATACACAATTTGATAACAAAAGCATGCCAATTGATTTGGAATCGAATAGGTATTCATGAAGTTATGATCAAACGTAGATGATTTATTCAGTAAAATGAGCAAAAATTTGGAGAAAGCCACTTACAGTATGGCCCATAAAAATACGAAAATCTTCATATCATGTTCTATGGTACACAGTTCGAACGAAACGTGTAAATTTCTGAGACATATAATGCACATAATTGGAGCGTCGAATATCATGGATATTTACATGATATGTCATGTAAACTTAAATTATATGTCATGTAATCTAGCAGGATCCTGAGTGATTACATGACATATAACACATTTTTACATGATTTCACACTGAAATTTACATGACTTTATGTTTACATCGCATAAATGAAGTTTACATGACGTGTAATCTTCATTATTTTTAACTGTGTAGTGTTTATAAGGTAAATGTGAACGAAACTTAAATGTTATTCATTATTTGTATTGTTTGATCTGTTTAAACTCAGTTTTTCGCTTTGAACATGATTTTCATCTGTTACTTTCAACTTACTAGAGAGGAATTGGAAGCATAACTTCAAATTTTATCTCGCAGTCATCGAGTTCAATGTCTTTGTGATGTAAGCTTCTAAAACATCAACGAGGTGAGGTTCTTCACAGGCCTTGTCTCCAGCATTCGCCCATATTAAATGATAGAATGGGTTCATACCTGGATCACACGCTATGTCTAAACCAGTGGATTATGCAAATCTAATGTACCTCGGATTTTTTCCCACCAGATATCAGTATTTGGTCTATAATTTCATAATCGAAAGTTTACAAAATATTCTATCGGTGATTTTTTCCCATACATTTTGTTTGGACTGAAATGTGCAGAAAAACGTGATTTTCATAGCCTGTATATGAAAGAATAGCTAAAAAGTGGAAAAAATCAAAATTTCACCGATGGAATATTTTAAAACCTTAAGATTATGGAAAAAATCCGAGGTACATTCGATTTGCATAATCTGCTGGTTTAGACTCATAAGACGCAATGCCTTTAAAAAAGACCCTGGCAAAATATTTTATTGTGACCATGAAAACACGTTCTCTAAGAACTCCTCCATCCTCTGATACCAAACAAACTAATATTTTCAACAATAAGGTTTTATTTTCGAAGGTAGAAAGTTTATCACTAGAGTATACGACAATCAAACGTTGTTTCTAACTTTGAGCGGACAAAACCTTCAAACTTCTATGCTTTGTTACATTATTTTGGACAGTAAGAGAAATATGACAAAATGACCTAGATAAAGATGTCATGTCAGAATATACTACAGTAATCAAAAATTACATTCACTCACAAAAACAACGGGCAAAAACAACAAGCGTTATTTGTGGATGATAAATTTACGTTTAAACAATTTTCGCAAGTTACAGTCATCTCTCCCTTACTCGATATTGAAGGGACCATCGAGTTAGGGAGGTATCGAGTTACAGAACACAAAAGCAGTGCAACTGCGTTCCAAGGGACCATCGAGTTAGCCATGAAAACCAACTTTTACTATGGCTCTCTAACTCGATATCGAGATACGGAATATCGAGTAAGGGAGAGTCAACTGTACATGGCCAATACTGTATAACTACAACTAGTTTTGATTTTAGACGATTTTAATATTGACGACCAAACTTTTCATAAATTTGCTAAAAGTTTCAAATACGTCAGAAAATAACGAAGTTAGGGTGAGTTCACTGAAAGTATTTTTTTATAACACGCCACCTCTAATTCTTGAAATTTGAAAAATACCTGGAGGTCGTAGACACAAAAGTCAATTTGGACAAATTGAGATGTAAAATTGTGAAAAATAATAGAATCGTTCTGGTGGGCTTCGATCCCACGACTTCCAATACGGTAGACTGGGCGCGTTAACCAACTACGCCACAGAACGGGTAACGATTCTGCAGCGCAATCGGTCAACCTGAAACCAAAGTCCGTCACGACCCCATTTTCTCCTTCACAACCCTACATCTCCTTCGGCTCTCTGAGATGCCCAATTCGACTCTCCTAAGCGTGCCTACGAACAACAGTGAGAGATTTTATTTTTAGCGTCGCACTGTTGCCTTGTTTGCACATTCGATGTGTTGTCGTATTTTACTCATGAGCAATTCTCGCTGAAACCAGGCCGCCATCGGCACCCATCTTTAGAATTCCAATTTTATGTCACTGATCGCTAGTTTTTGATTAAACTTAAGGGTGGTCCTTTCTGTTTTCTCAAATTGGTGGACCCCTCGTACGCCAGCTAGCTAAACAGTTTGCGAAATAGCCCATGTTTTGATAAATATAGGGTATCATTTCACGTGATATGTCTCATATTTTGCTTGAAACACATTGCAAACTTAGTGGCATCGTATAGAGAAAGGATATAGCTTTCATATAAAGTTAAAAAATTTTGGCGGCCATTTTGAATTTGGCCGCCATCTTGAATTTTGTTAGAAAAATCGTTTTTTCACCATTAGCGCACCGCTCGTGTTGAATTCTGAGATCACCATCAGAAAGCTGAGGAAAAATTGCGTAAGATAGGCTACAGAAACTAGGTGAATAATGGTATATACCCTATGAAATGAACGATTTTCTAAATCATGTTCTACGATTTTGACGTATATGGCGAGTACAATCAATGAAAACATTATTTTTTGAACAACAAAGAAACAAGTTTTCAATCGTTGGTGTTTTATTCGAGTCGAGTGAAGAATAAGAGTATTATTTTGAGTGAAATAATCTGGTGGCCATCTTGGATTTTGACGCCATCTTGGTTTTAGGTAGTAGAATGAGTTTTCACCTTGTTAGCACTCATCATGTTGAATTTTAATGCTACCGTTACATATTCTCTTCTTCTTCTGTTTTCCTGACATTACGTCCCTACTGGAACAGAGCCAGCCGCTCAGCTTAACTAGCTTCAAAAACAAATTATCAAATAGGATTTTTAACGCTTATTTTTTATCTGAATGATTAATCTGCATATCTTCGATTTGAAAAACAACATTAATTCTTTCATTTATTTGGTCTGGTATTTATTTTAACCTATGATCGAAATGAACAATAAGTTGAACAGCTAAGATTAGATAAGAAATAAAGAATCTGATGGTTTGTTTTTAACGGAAGCCTCATAATTAAATTAATTGAGATGGTAAAAATCATTCAACTGCTAAAAACTAAGATGGCGTCTCAATCCAAGATGGCCATCATGTTTCCCAACCTCAAGATGATACACCTGCGTTTCGGCGTTACGTTTACATTAGAACAAAGCCTGATTCTCATCTTTCAATTTCGCTATTTTTCACATGCATGTTGGGCGGTAGTAAAAACGATACTATATGGTTCAGAAAATCAAGGATTTTTTTTGCTTAAAAATTTAAGATTTCTATTCTTAATTAATGTATTTTTGGCAATGTTTTACGTTAAAACTACAGATATTACCACAAAACCTACTAATGTCCAAACGCGCAATTCATAAACTTCATTCAATGTTAAAAATGCATATGGTAAAAAAATGTTTGTTTTTTTCAATCAATGTTTTTGGACGGTATTTATTCAATAAATTTGTTTATAACTAATAAAGCTGAGTATCAGGCTCAGTTCCGGTAGGGACATAACGTCAGGAAAATAAAGAGTAATACAAAGAAGACTATACGTAACCTTGTTTTAAGGGTAGCCTCTGAATTCGACATGCTACATGTGCTATCAAGGTGAAAAATTCATTGTACTAACTAAAACCAAGACGGCGTCAAAATCCAAGATGGCCGCTAGATTTTTTCACTCAAAATAATACTCTTATTCTTCACTCGACTCGAATGAAACACCAACGATTGAAAACTTGTTTCTTTGTACACAAAATAATGTTTTCCTTAATTGCACTCGCCATATACGTCAAAATCGTAGAACATGATTGAGAAAATCGTTCATTTCATAGGGTAAATACCATTGCTCACCTAGTTTCTGTAGCCTACCTTACCCAATTTTTCCTCAGCTTTCTGATGGTAATCTCAGAATTTAAAACGCGCTAAAGGTGAAAAAACGATTTTTCTAACAAAATTCAAGATGGCCGCCAATTTTTTTTTAACTTTAGATGGAAGCTATATCCTTTCTCTATAAGATGCCACTAAGTTTGCTATGTGTTCCAAGTGAAATATGAGACATATCACGTGAAATGATACCCTATATTTATAAAAAATGGGCTTTTTCGCAAACTGTTTAGCTGGCGTACGAGGGGTCCACCTTGGAAATAAAATTGTAAATTTAAATGATTTATAAATAAGAGTTTATTGCTTGTCTGAAAATCCAAAAAAAATAACCACATGGTTTATGGGCGACCACAAGAATTATTGTAGAGAAACTTGAAGAAAAAACATTTTTAATACTTTCTCCAGGATTTCTTTGCAGGGTTTCCATAAGAAATCTCTACACAAGTTAAAAAAAAAAAAAAACAATAAATTACTAAAGATATTTTTACTTAACTTCAAGCATCACAAAGAAGCTTCTGGAAGCCACTAGACGTGACATAATCTATCTATATAAATAAAAATGGAATGATGTTTGTATGTCACGAAATGGCTTGAGAACGGGTTAACGGATTTTGAAAATTCTTCCATGGTTATGTTCCTGAAGTGTTCCGACGTGTTTGTGTATATAAAAAGCAAAGGATATTTAACGGGAAAGTTGAAAACACAGAAGTGAACGGAACTTCCATTTTGCACGGGGCGTTCCATGGCGTTTTTCAACAGCCTACTTGATGGTAAGACGAAGTTTGCCGGGACCACTAGTTTATAATAAATTTTAGAAGAATTTTTCGAATCGGAAATTCTCCGATCTATGAATCCGAGACTTTGATAAATGCATGAAAGAAACATAAACACATGCTTTAAAACACATAGACAAACTTCTAGAAAAGTTTTTACAAGAACTTCTCGTACTTGTTTTAATTAATTACGATTCGTGCAAAAAAAAAGTTACACGTTATCTCGGTGAAAATCGAACTCACGACTCCCTGTTCTCTAGATAGGGCGCGTCACCCCTACGCCACGAAAGGATTCATGGACGCATAAGTTAACCTGAATTCGATTTCAGCTCAACAATCACGTGGTTCTCTTTCGCAAAGCGCAATTAGATGCCCATCCAAACACATCGCTTTCTATGTATATCCAATGCCTAGCCCGAGAGCGCATTATTAGGTACTGAAATACCACACTACACTCACCAACGACGTGCTGGCTGTGATTTCTATAGTGCGGGCTTCCAATGGGTCGCGACGCAATGTCCTATATAACAGGTCCAGCTCTTAGTATGTGTTTGCTTGCACCTTCTTCATGGATTTACTTTGTAGCCACGTCTTGGAGACTAGGCCTGAGATGTCCTCACCAGATTGTCTACTGGTCTTGTATCGGGAATGGCCGGAATTTCAATTGCCCAGTAAAGCACGGTTCTGATGGTACAATCACAGGGTTCTGTGTCTCTTACACACCACACTAACTCGTCCACCTTTCTTTTGTGGGATTACTTGGGCACTTTTCTTTGGTGGGATTACTTGGGCACTTATGCTCAACAAAGCCATGTTACCAATGGTTTCTATCAGTGGGATTCGTGCAGACTGCAGAGCCCTCTTTTTGACAATGAATTCAAGTAGGCTTCGTAGCCGTGCGAACACAAACACTTTCCTGAATTATACACATTCAAATGAAACGAAAACAACACTGATCGTGACAAAACCTCGATAACCTGCTAAGGGAGTGCTACAAACCGTTACAATGTGGTAAAATAAATTAACCGACTAGATTCACAGGGACATGTTAAAAAACAACTATGGAAAGTGAGTTTTATGCTGGAAAGTGACCTTAAAATAAAAATTTAATGACTTTATGCTAATATTGGGGTCCACGGAATCCGAATATGGTTGCCGATTTCTAAGCCTTTCAATATTTGCCAAAATACTTATTCAAAAAGTCAATTTCAAGAATACCATGCTGAACGCCTAAATGTAGGCAATGTCATATAGAATTTTTAATATCTCATACAAAATCGACTATTTCAACAAAATGAAAATATGAACTCTTGATAAGGCACGAAGCTTCACAACGTAATAAATCCATAATAGTTAATAAAATCCATGCTCATATAGCATTAAAAGTGTTGATATTGGCACTCCATAAATGAAATTGTATGGCACAATCATCATTTCCTCCCGATTCCACGGTAGTTCTTATGAGTTTTTGTTTTGAATAATTGCAATCTTAGTTTATGCCAAAAAATTTCATCTTGTTTAAGTTTAAAATTATCAAGGATTTCGTTTGATGTCAGCAGACTAACATGTTTCAAATATACATTCCAGCAGATGAGACTTGAAAAGTCCATCACTCTTTATTCACTTTGATGAATCTATCAATTTTTGTTCATCAAACTTACCAATAGAGCAAAAAAACAACCTGGCCACCCTGGTGAGGTGTTGGAGTGAAGTTCGTTCGATGACGATTGGCGGGCAAGGGGGGCGGCGCGGCTGTGATCGGACGCGCATATGAATCCGCCAGCTTCAAAACACACTAGGGGAATTCGGGGCATAATGGACACATCAAGCAAATGTTTGTTTTAATGCCATACAATGACATATTTTTCAAATTATTCCCGGCTTGCTTCCAAGTTTTATGTTAGTACGACGTGCTACATTCATTCATGGTAATATAAATCATATCATATGCCAGAAAAGTGAGATAGAAAATTAGCTACAAAACAAGGCTAGTAAAAAGGTATCGGGGCAAAATGAACACTTGCATGAAATTTAATGATTCCAAAATATTTCATGTCTATCAGTCGTTCCGATGTGTAAAAGGCCTCTCCCTCTAACATTAGAACTTAAAATAACCTCTCTGGGTTCCTTATTTTCTTCAAAAATTAGATTCTCCCACCGCCTTGCTTATATGCCAATTTAAAGCGCAGAAAAACTTTAAGTCAAAATTTCAAAGGATAATTGAAGCAAAAC
Organism: Aedes aegypti; assembly: GCF_002204515.2. NCBI lineage: Eukaryota > Metazoa > Arthropoda > Insecta > Diptera > Culicidae > Aedes > Aedes aegypti. Next base: position 150,916,877 of record NC_035108.1, read on the forward strand.
ATAATTTTTTACCGTCAAACATTTCAAATGCAATACAGATTTCATGCAGTGTATGAATTTTTGATGAAGTTTGCATATTCTCAGAGATTGAGGGGGTGTCCATTTCGCCCCGGGTGTTCATTATGCCCCTAATCCCCCTACTTGCTGTTGGAACTAGTTTTTCCTTCTTGTTGATTTTCGTGCACTTCTCACTCTCTTTCTTGTTCATTACTCTTCGAACAACATATTATTTTCCTTTATGCTTTGTACCTACACGTTGCTGGAACACACATTCGGTTACCTCAACATACACCTCTACAGCAGCGCAGTAAGCGAGGTGCTCGCGGAATCCACCACTGACTGACCGACCGGCTTTGGCGAGGGCGACCTGTTCATCGACACGCGTTGTTAGTTGTGGTGGTTGTTTGTTTTCGGCACTGCTCCTGGGTGCTACATTGCTACATATAGCCGTTCGCGGATTTACGGGCTCTTCCGTGGTGCATTTCTACTCAGAAGGTACATACTTGGGCTAAACACTGCTCTGTGCGGTTTGGACTTTAAGAACTTGTGGTGGTGATGCGTTAGCAGAACTTAGTCTATGTAAAGTAGACCGGCTCAAATACAGAATATCATAAAAAAAAGGAATTTGCTAACTTAGATATTGACAATGCTCTCGAAACATCAACAAATTCAATTGTTGAAACAAGGGGCATTACAATATCAAAATGTGAAGTAAAATTCGAATCCTTGATTATAGACGATGATCTGAAACTATCGATCCATCTTGAAAACGTGAAGAAAAGGCAATTTTAACGCACTCACGATCCTGCTGTGAAAATTACGTAGCAGGATCTGCAGAAGGAAACTAAAAAGCGTTTTTCTCAATTAAAAAATAAACTAAAAGAAAAAATAAAATTTCTCAATTGGACCCTGGCTCTAAGCCTTTTTGAAAAAAATCTGATTTTTTAAACCTCAGGGGCCCATTCCGGAATTTGAGAAGGTCATTTTGCACAAATTGATGGTCCACATCAAATTTTTGCTAACAGACAGGATTTCGACATGGACATTCGACCACTCATCAACTTTTACGTGTTGCAAATTTGATTCGTTATAACAAATCGTTCTGCGTTAATTAGAAACCATAAAAGTTTGGTTTTTGGACTTTATAAATAGAAATTGAGTAATCGTGGTTTCTGACGTAATCTCAAGCGTTTGGTGCAAAAATCAAGATGAGCTCTATTGATCATTGCAAGAAAATTCTAAAACTGTAAATTCCCCATATTTCTTAATTTTCAAAATTAATATATTTCTAAAACTTGTAAATTTAACAATCGACCACTTTGAGTCCTACAAATCTTCTGATTATTACTGATACAATGCCAATTGAACAAAATTTAACTAAATTTTGCAAATTGAACAAGCATCACTACAACACATCAAACCCATTGACTCCAACCAACGAAAAACCATGAGTAGGTAATGAACGCTGGTTTTCTTATTCAACATATTCACCATACGCAGACTTGTTGTGTATTTCTTTCATTCATCTTTTGCACAGGGTTCATTTCGTATCACCTGGTCTGCTATACCAATCCGTCAGTACTTAACCCAAGCTCGTTGGTGTTTGTGGTAAGTCAAGCCGGTCGGCGAGTCATGCCGGTACGAACCTGGAGACTCTTTTGAACTGCAATGAGCAATGGCACTCTTGAACGAGAAGAGAACTATGTCCGTCCGTCCGTCCGTTGGACTAAACCTTCAAAGACCTACGACGACAACGATTGCGCATTTGCGCTTGTTGGCAAACATCTGATCGATCGACCAGGCGAACCCGAACAAAAAAAAAAGTTTATGGAGAATATCAAAATGAGGTGTTTCGTGCCAGATAATTTCCAATATTTACCACATTAATGAGGTATAAGAAGCTCTGCATAGGAGGTACAATGCCTCAGATAATATCTTATGCATATTCTACAATTACCAAACTTATAATTGGGTCAGGTATTATGATACCTAAACAATATATGATGAATGTTCATAGTGAAATATTTCAATAGTAGTTCAATACTTCAGGGCAGCTTCAATTGCTTCCCAATACCTCACTAAGGTATTTTTATCGTTTCAAACAATGTATTCAATAGCATAATATATAATTAAGGTGTGGACAATATCTGTACTACTAAATAGTAAGGTATGATATAAGTCCCAAAATATGGTATGCTACAAACAGGTGCTAGTTATGCGTTCTTACTCGGGAAGCGATGCAATATGGTGGGCTTATACCTACCAGGTACTTAAAAGAAAACGGAAGGCTTAGACAACAAAGAAATCTCTGCATCTGAAGGGAGACAGCTCTTGACATCATTTCTTGTAGCAGCAACAGCAGCGACAGCATTTACTGCAGCTTTGGCAAACGCAGCAACAAAGATATTGGTTTGGATCTGCCACAAAGAGCTGCTCCAGCCAGGTGGGAAAACTATTGCTGGAGTGGGTGATTTATTGACACCGTGGCCTATGAAGTGTCGATTCGATACGATCGAAATGGAACTATCAAGTCATAAACGGGTTGAAAGAACATCATTTATATTGTAAATAATAATAGAAATGAAATGGTAATATTAAATAATAACATTGATTTTCAATGCAGGTCACTTCCATTGACTGCTAAAGATTTGTATTATATTTTTACAATCTATTTTTATCTATTCTGAATGTAATGATGATATTGGGCAACCGTTTATTATAGCAAGGTATTCAGATTCAAAATAATATGACTTCTTCTTCTTGTTAATCCGTTAATCCCCACTGGGACAGAGAAGGCTACTCAGCGTAGTGTTCTATTGAGCACTTCCACAGTTATTAACTGAGAGCTTTCTTTGCCTTAGTTGCCATTTTCGCCTTCGTGTATCGTGTGGCAGGTACGATTATACTCTATGCCCAGGGAAGTCAAGGAAATTTCCATTACCGAAAGATCCTGGACCGACCGGGAATCGAACCCAGAAACCTTCAGCATGGCTTTGCTTTGTAGCCACGGACTCAAACCACTCGGCTAAGGAAGGCCCCAGACAATATGACTATTTCTATTCAATCATATCTCAGACCACCTTATTCTAGACCACCTTATTTTTAAACACTCTACACAGCAGTTAAAAATAACAGACGGCTTAGTTCTAAGCTTTTTATACTATGTTTGCAGATTTAGCAGACTCATAACAAATTTTGTAATATTTTCGGCTGTGAATTCCGCATATCGTGTCAAGACTTTTGACTGAAGGCCTGTTTGGTTTTAAGTTACCAACGGTATGTTAAACTTGATTTTTATTGATTAAATCAGATTATTTCTGGTTTAAGTGTACGTTTATTAATTCGGTGGAGGTTGTTCAAATAGTAAGCCAGGGTTTCCCAACCAGTGGTACGTGGACCCCTAGGGGGCTATGATGACATCTCAGGGACAGCGTTGCGAAAATCCCAAATTCACATATCTCATGCTTGAGATTTTTCACGCTTGATTTGTAGCTCACGCAACTCAACAGGCAAAAAATCATGAATGAGCTGGCCCATCCGTTTGATTCAAAGTCTTGTATTTCCACAGATTTCACGCAAAGCACTTTTTCTTTGTTATAAGGTTTTGAAACTTTGAAGTTTACATGTACACGACGAAACACGTGTACAAATAGAAATTGTAACTACGAAATGAAACGACGTGCTCCGGTGGGGATCGAACCCAGGAGTCGTGGGCGCTTTATTCTACAAGCTGCGGAGCCCAGATGCTTGGAGGCAAACTAAACTCGATCACCCCTGTTTTATGATTGAATCATATTTGACGGCGTAATCATGAGCGAGTGATTTTGCATTAGAATCTCATGCGTGAGCTTTGAGAATCAGATCTCAAATAAGTTTGCTCTTACGAGAGAACTCAACGATTGAGATCGTTGAAGCTATCTTACTATCTTCTATACATATTAGAGTGGTTCAAAATATCAACACTTAATCGATTCTAGATCATATTCTGGGTGTCCTGCAAAAATTTGAGCTCATTTGAATGAAAACGGAGTCTACACAAGCCTCTTACAGTTAGCATGGGAATTACTATGGGAAAAGCAAGCTATTCATTCAATCGGTAATAGTGTTCACCCACGTGCTCTTGAGGGTTAGAGCTATACTGATACTGTTAGATACATTTGTCAGTTATAGCGCTGGCAAAGACCGTATGCAAATTAAACGTCTCAGGATAAGTAATTGATTTATATTAAATCGGAAATCCTTCAACAGTGCTCATTTATTTTCTGAACAGGCAACATTGCTGCACCTGCAGAGCAGATCAAATATTATAACACTTGTACTTGCTCTTCCAATAGTAATTCCCGAACAAACTTTGAACCTTTGTGCAGTCTCTTTCATCCAAATGAGCTCAAATTTATGGAGCACACTCAGAATTTGATTGTAAAACGAATGAGCGGTGAAGAGCTAAGTCGATTTGTTTAACCGCCCTAATATATATTCTTACTTTTATAGTTATTTGTTTGTCACGAAATGGCTCAAGAACGGGTCAATAGATTTTCATGATGTTTTCACAGTTGGAATCATAAAGAGCATCTGAGAAAGTAGAAAAAACGGTTAATATACACCTGAAATTTAAAGAGGGATTTCGCATGGGCTACTAGGGTAAATTATGGCTACGGTAGCCTGAGGGTATTTTCGGCAGCACTAACTTATCGTCCTTGTTAAAATGTATCTACGGAACAAGAGTTACTTTCAATGAACACAATATATTCCTTGAACTATAATCGTCCATGATAATCTCATTTTTCTCAAAAAATATTATATAACATGGGTATATATATATAACACCGATCACTTATGCACTATTAAACTATTGATTTGTCTATAAAGCACTCAAAAATACTTAATTTTTGTGCTTCAAATCACAAATTACAATTATTGCACTTCGAACATAACCAATTAATCAATTGGAATTATGCAACAACGCATGTATTAGCAATTGAGCCTTTCAATGCTTTCCTTATCTGAAGATTGTAGCGCATAAACTTTAGTATACTGAAAAACATTTAAAATATACGTTTTTTAATAGGTTAACTATTTTGGTAATACTCCTGCTGTTCTACAGGCAATCAGATGATGATGTATTTGTGTCAAATCATAAGTGAATTCATTCACAAAGGGTCTATTCTAATTTTCTCATACACTAAGAATAATATGAACGTATAAAAAATAACGAGCAATGTTTGGGTTTTGATCCGAATGTGCCGATCGAACCATATTCATAAACCAAAAAAAAAATCGTGGAACATCACAATCGGTTTTTTTTAATGTTACCATTCATTCTCTCGATAATAACTTGGTGATAGAGCGTTCAAGAGCAGCAACCTTTACAGACCACAACCATATCGAGCCATTCAGCGTGCCAGCGAATAGTTCAATTCATGGTGAAATTCTTTATCTTTCGCATTTAAAGAAATTTGAATTGTGCAAGTACCGTCGTTGGGGGTGAAATTTGGCCTTAACTTGACAACACAAAATTCGTCGGGCCAAATAGATTCAAATACATGTTTAGTTGCAATTTTAATACAACGAATAATTCAAAAATGTAACCTACTTTATTTAACTTTTAACTGTGCTGCGCAAATACTGATACTTTTAATGCCATATTTTGGTCATAGTTTGCCAAGGCTAATTACTGTGCGTAGTGTGTATTCGTTCTGAGTACAAGATCGTTCAAGAAGGTATTGAAAAGATCCCTTGAATAAGTTTGGTCAAACTTTGGTAGATTTCACCAACTTCCTGGCGGTACTCAAGATTCCTTGGACTGGTTAATTATTGGGGGGATTAGAGAAATTATGTAATTCTTTATTCTTGCACGACCAGATTGGGAACCGCGACCGTAATAATTATATTCAATTTATTCAACGGTATATCCGTCTGTTTTGCTCAAAGGAATAGGGAGCAAGGAAAAGAAAGCAATGAAAACTAGATGGATAGGTACTAAAATGGAACGACGGGAGAAATTTTATTAGATGTTGAAGAGGGCATGCCATATGAAAAAGTATTACTTAAACCATCATTCCTTGAGGGCTAACGTCCCCTATGAGAAACGGCTTGGCGTGTTGTTCGAATAACACTACCAAGACAGCCAACAAGGCTGGTGTATGCCCTCTTCAACATCTAATCCAATTTCTCTCACCGTTCCCTTACGGTACCTATTCATCTAGTTTTCATTGCTTACTCCTCCTTGCCGGTAAACATATTAAAGCATTTTTGCTAAATAGCATATTAAAGCTAAATAAACTGGTACTAAGCTACTAATTTTACTTGGAAGAAAAGAATATACGATTTTTGGTTGAGGTTTCTGACTTGACCCTTTTTTAATGTTCATTATTGGAATCTTGAATAAATAATTGTATGGCTCATTTTGATATTTTGAGAAAGACATTTTGTTCCGACGGCAAGTTCCGGATTAAAATGACACCTCTTTTAGTAACTACAAATCAACCGTAATACAGTTACTGTAGCAATAACAGTAGCAGCATTATGCTGAAATTTAGTAACAATTCAGTGGGTTTTCATTCATACGGACTTACAATGCAGTGCAATTTCACTAACTGACCGGAAATCTCGTGACTGATGTCGCACTGTGGAAGTGGGTCTGAGCTACAGAACAATAAACTAGTTAGTTTCTAATGGCTAATTTTATTAAATTCATATAAACTTACATTACTAATCGAGTTTTTCAAACTGACTGCTAACTCGGAAAATTCACTAACTGTAACGCAATGATTTCTCACGTTCTCACTGACTGTGTAAACTGTTTGATTTAACTGAATTCAAAGAAAGAAAATATTAACTGTATCGCGCACAACTCGATCAAATACGATCTGAACCTGAACACCTTTCTAACTGTTTTGCTGCATCTGACGTTTCTCGAAGCTTCGGTTTGATTCTGTTGTTCCACGTTTTGCACTGGCAATGAGAGCACAGGGGTTCTCACAACACCTAAAGATATCCTAAAGATATTTGTGGAACTTCAGAGCAACTTCGAAAAGGTCGAGAACCACATAAGTAGGTATATAAAATTTAAGGACTCAATATCAAGCGGGAATTCAAATTTTTAAAACTGCTATTATTTCAAACAATTTCAGGTGGAGCTTGTAACAAATCAATCTTCCGTATCTTCAAATCCCAATAAGCTCGAAGGTTGGTGTTTTAAATGAAGTTGTTCAGCAAAACGAAGGCACTGGAAAATGTCTGGAAATTCGTCCGCTAGGTGGCGCTAGTAAACCATTTTATTCAAACCTCTGCATCTTAAGATCCCGATGCGCAATAAAGTTGGAGTCTTCAGCAAAGTGGTTAAGCAGATCAATCACTACCTGGCTGTACATTTGATTGGGAATTTATTCACAATCGAGCGATTGTTTCATTTTTTCAACTTTCTGTAATTCGAGATCTTGACGAGATAGAAAGTTGTTGTTTTCGGCAACTGTTAGATGAAAAAGGTTGATTGGTGACGTGAATGATTTCTAAATGGTAGAAATTTGTATGAGGCAGTTAAGCTAGATATGCTGTTCCGCTCAAGAAAAGTAAAAATTTCTGCTTAAGAAATAGTCAAGAAATTTGCTACAGTGAGCTCCATTTGAATTGACGTTTCTTTTCAACTGCGTACCGCAATCAAAGAAAAATGCTTTTCTTGAGCATTTCTTGCAAGAAATTCCCCACGCATCGAGATATGCGATTACTATTCTGTTGAAGTGCATACTTCCCTTTGTATTTAAATAACTATTATCCTTTATTTTGCATATACATTGCGCTCATCACTCATTATGCATATTATGATCGGTATAACTTGAACATGAGGGAGAATTATCTTTGTTTCAAAAAAAGAAACACGTGTACAGTAAAGTGCATTAATATTCATAGAAAAACTATTTCCAGTGATATTTCATATATTCTTGTTATCAAACAATCGATTCGGTTGTTTTCGTTTCTTATTTCATGGAGTTGAACAATTTTGGTCTATCATATTATTCATTTATGAACAATCTGATTGCTATGAATACAGTAGGATTCAGTTTTAGGCATGCTCCATTTTTGCAATTCGTTTAAATTCGTCTTCGAATAAATTTCAGATGTGTCAACATATCCACGACCTTATCAATACATAGGGAAACACAATCTAAACTACACTTCATTCTCAATAAGTTCATAAGCGTGCGATGAGTACGAAAGATACCATGTATGACGTTCGACTCTTTGGGAAAAGATCCAATTTTCTATACCAGTGTTGCTCAGGCTGGGGTATACTTTGCGTGGCATATCATGATTTTAATCAAGGATGCGGTCAATTTTTCATCCATATTTATATGGAAAATCTTATGGAAGGCTTAGTCAATATTCTGTTTCGAAAAATAGCATTGTCTTTGTGCACATCAATTGATTTCAGCTGCTTCTGTGTGCCCTTTTGAATTACGTCAATCATTTGAATCTTAAAGATCGCTTTTCAAACAAACGAATTTTGTCCAATAGTCCTATCCTACAGAAAACGCTTCAAAATGAACCGTTCGGAAATCTGGCCGTTCCGATTTTGGCAACTGAAAATTTTGACTATGTTGCCAAAAACGGAAACTCACTGTGTTTCAAATGGAATTCGCTGTAGGAAATTCTTTACTTTTCTTGAGCGAAACAACATACTTAGCTTAAAGCATAGAATGCTATTCCATTGAAAAAAAAAGTCAAATAAATAATCCTTGACCGAATTGGTCAAGAAAAATAAAGAGAGAGCTCCATTTCATCCCAGGTACGCAGCTGCGATCAAAGAAAATTGAATATCTTGACCGTACCAGGCAAATAATTTCCCACACATCGAGATAGACGATCACTTTTCTTGTCAGCAGCAAATCAGCCTTAAGGTTCAAAATCAGTTTTTCCACGTAAAACTGTTTTTTGGATCCCTGTGCATTGGTTTGCATTTTGTAATGCATTAGTACGATTCCGGGTCATTTGGCCGAATGCCATTTGGCCGAACGCCGTTTGGCCGAAAGGGTCATTTGGCCGAATGCCGTTTGGCCGAAATAGGAAATAGTAGTGAATTATAGTTAGAATATTATTGCAGTGAGTTCCGAAGCTGAATTTTAAAGAACTTATTCAGCTTATTTTTAAAGAAGGTTAATCATCATTGATATACACATAATGGCTCTTTGATGTTAGTTCAACAAAAAGTCAGTGCAGCAAGAAGAATATCCTTAAGGTGAAGATGAATCGAAGCCAAACCTAAAATTTTCAAGAGCACACATCTGGAGAACCAAACACCTGTTTTAGCTGAAAACTTAATCGATAGGTCACCATCAGCTAGTGACCAATCGATTAAGTTTTCAGCTCAAACGGGTGTTCGGTTCTTCAGATTTGTGCTCTTGAAAATTTGAGGTTTGGCTTCGATTCATCTTCACCTTAATGCAAGCAAATATTCACTTCTATGCTAGCGGTAATAGCTGCCAGCAGAAGTTTTTGCATTGTGTTTGCAGTCAGCTTTTGACAGTAACTAAAACGGTTCACGAATTATTAGTCCTGCTGCAGGACTGGATTGCTTCGATCCCTTGAATCGTATTATGTAAATTATTTCATAATTCTAGTAACTGTAAATTTTGGCTTCTTCTTTTCATAACGGAGAAACTATGAGCTTTTTCCACGTAATTGTTCACCGAGTCAATCGGTTTACTGCTATACGCAAGCAATGGTGCAGAGCTCAGTGTAGTTCCGGCGTATAGAATAGAACTACGGACGACCTGTTCCGGTGGTAAGAGTCCACCAAACGGGGTAACCCCAATTCAAGGTGTGATGCGAAAAACCGTGCTGAGGAATGAATGGTCGAAGGGGTGAAAAAGATGTTCGGCCGTTAACGGAGCCTGTGGGGCACCTGGGCACCCCTCACAGTATTTTGTCCCTTACCGCGTTAATGCAGGGCTCTGGCGTGGTGGACCTCTTTTCCCGTGCTACTCGTGGGATCCAATCATGAATACAAACTTAAACCAAAATCAAAATAATAGTAGTAGTGCAGGTAGTAGCAGTAGTAGGGAAGCGAACCCCTTCGCAAGAAGTGGGTTAGCTAGGTCTCCGTTGAGGAGAGCAGAAGCAGGAGGAGGCAGCAGTGCACGTAGTGCCAGTGCTGGAAACCATATTTCATCCCCGGCTAACGCATCGGGTGAGGTTATGGATGGAGCGTGGTTGATGAGGGCCATCAATAAAAGTAGAGATGGGCTCTCTGCGATGGAAGTGGCTGCACAGCAGCTCGACTCCATAATTGACTTTGCGTCCTCGAAGTCTAACATCAGCAAGGACCTCAAGCAGGCCCTGTTCAGACTTCGTAAGTCGATGTTCGCGGCCAAGCAGAACCATGCTGAACCCATGGCGACTGTGGCTGCGGCAGAACCCGTGGAATTGAAGGTGCCGAAGTCTACCCAGACGGAGCCCTTCGTCTTCGCGGGTAGCCCCAAAAGTGCGGAAGCGAATGCTTACAACAAGCAATCGCAGAAGCGCGCGAGGCAGCCGTCAGGGGAGGAGCTACCCGGCGGTGCTCGCAAGGCCAGGCGGATATTAACCCCGAAAACCGGCAGAAGTGCCGGAAAATCGGACCCCAGCCAGGCGTCCCGGAAAGCCGAGAAGGGTGGGCCCGAAAAGGCTGGCCCCTCACGGAGTGATGGGAACAGGGGGTTGCGACCTTTGAGAGGTCCTCAATCACCACAGGTTAGGGCGGATCAGGGGGGGACGCCCCCTGGACAACCGTAGTGAGAAAGAAGAAGAAGGAGAAGCAGGAAGTTCAGGAGCGCAGGGATACCAGGCCTAAGAAAAGTAGGAGGGTAGGTGCCAAGCGCGAAAAGGGTGATGCGATCATCATCAAGACGGAAGAGTCCAAGTACTCGGAAGTCCTGAAGGCGATGCGCAGTGACGCGAAGCTCGCAGATCTTGGAGCCGACGTACGCAGTGTCAGACGCACTCGTACAGGTGAAATGATTCTCGAGCATAAGCGCGACAAGGAGCGCAAGGGCGCCGCCTACAAAAGTTTGGCGGAAGAGGTCCTTGGCGAGGGTGTCGAAGTGAGGGCTCTGACGCAGTCAGTGACTCTGAAGGTGATGAACCTTGACGAGATCACCAACGCAGAAGAGCTCGTCACAGCACTGCGGCAACAGTGCGAGATTCAGGTGCCCACCGCTGCCGTTCAGCTACGGAAAGGTCCGGCAGGTACTCAGGTGGCCTTAGTACACCTACCTGTGGCGGACGCAAATAAGTCCGCTAAGGTAGGCAAGATCAAGGTTGGTTGGTCAGTATGCTCACTGAACATACATGAGCAACCGGTGATCTGCTTTAGGTGTAGGGAACCAGGACACAAGTCCTGGGGCTGTAAAGGCCCTGATAGGACCAAGTTGTGTAGGCGTTGTGGTGAGGAAGGTCATAAGGCACTAGGCTGCAAGAACCCTTCCAAGTGCTTGATTTGTTCCGGCAAGTCCGTGAACAACAATCATCCAACGGGAGGCTCAAGGTGCCCGACCTTCAAATTGCCATTAACGAAAAGTCACAGTGCAGGTAACGCAGCTGAACCTGAACTACTGTGACGCAGCTCAGCAACTGCTGTACCAGGCAGTTGCTGAGTGGGGGACGGACATCGCCATCATATCGGACCCATACCGAGTACCCGCCGGCAACGGCAACTGGGTCGTGGATGGATCCGGAAAAATGGTGGCGATATGGACGACGGGTAAATACCGTCCAGGAGTTGGTGTCTACTACCTACGAGGGCTTCGTGATCGCCAAGGTAAAAGGGGTCCTCTTTTGTAGCTGCTATGCGCCTCCGAGTTGGTCGACCGAGCGGTTCACGCAGATGCTGGACTGCATGACGACCGTGTTGACAGGGCGAAGGCCAGTAGTAATAGCGGGTGACTTCAATGCCTGGGCCGTGGAATGGGGAAGCCGTATCACGAACCAGCGAGGTCAAATCCTGCTAGAGGCACTGGCCGTGCTAGATGTCGATCTGGCTAATGTTGGTACCAAAAGTACCTTCAGCCGAAACGGAGCGGAGTCGATTATCGACGTTACTTTTTGTAGTCCTGGCCTAACGAGTAGTTCGAACTGGAGGGTAGACAATGCCTACACTCACAGCGACCACCTGGCGGTTCACTACAGTATCGACTACAACAACAGCAGGCAGCGCGTAGAGGAAGCGGCTAGGTCACGGCCAAGCCCTCGTAGGTGGAAGACATCGTACTTCAATGACGAAGTACTTAGGGAGGCGCTCCGTCGTGAGCGTAACCTACTCGGCCTAAGCGGGGACGAACTGGTAGCGGTGCTTTCGCGTGCGTGCGATGCGACCATGCCTAGGAAAGTCCACCCTAGAAATGGGAGACCACCGACGTACTGGTGGACTCAAGCAATTGCGAACCTGCGCCGTGCCTGCCTACGGGCCAGGAGGCGGATGCAGCGAGCACGTACCGAGCAGGAGCGTGAAGAACGACGGGCGGTGTTCACCGCTGCCAAAGTCGCGCTGAAGTCCGAGATAAGGGCAAGCAAAAAGGCCTGCTTTGAGAGACTCTGTCAGAGTGCCAACGCGAACCCGTGGGGTGATGCCTACAGGATCGTTATGGCGAAGACAAGAGGTGCAATTGCTCCTACGGAGCAATCTCCACAGATGCTGGAGGGGATCATCGAGGGGCTCTTTCCGCGCCACAACCCTAGCCCATGGCCTCCTTTTGTAGGACAGCCGGGGATTGGGGCTGGCGATGAGGATAGAGTAACCGATGAGGAACTTGTAGGGATTGCAAAATCCCTAAGCATGGGGAAGGCACCAGGTCCGGACGGAGTTCCAAACCTGGCCCTCAAAGTCGCAATCTTGGAAGCTCCCGGTATGTTCAGATCTGCTATGCAGATATGCCTGGACGAGGGAGTATTTCCAGATGCGTGGAAGAGGCAGAGCCTGGTACTATTGCCAAAGGCGGGAAAACCACCTGGTGACCCGTCGGCGTATAGACCAATTTGCTTGATTGACACGTCGGGGAAGGTGCTCGAGAAGATCATCCTCAACAGACTGTTGAGGTACACTGAGAGTGTAAATGGTCTCTCAAGCAACCAGTTCGGCTTCCGGAAAGGGAAGTCCACCGTAGACGCTATTCTGACGGTTAAGAAAACCGCTGAGATAGCACTCCAGCGTAAGAGGAGGGGGATTCGCTACTGCGCAGTAGTGACTCTGGATGTAAGGAACGCATTTAATAGTGCCAGTTGGGCGGCTATTGCCGATGCGCTCCTGCGTCTGGGGATACCCGAGTACCTGTACAAGATTCTCGGAAGTTACTTCCAGAATCGGGTATTAGTCTATGACACAGAGGTGGGTCGGAAGTGCTTTCACATAACCTCAGGAGTCCCGCAAGGTTCCATCCTGGGTCCGGTGTTATGGAATGTCATGTACGACGAGGTGTTGAGATTAAAATTCCCGGCGGGTGTGGTCATCGTTGGCTTTGCCGACGATATTACGCTGGAGGTCTACGGTGAATCGATCGAAGAAGTGGAATTGACTGCAGCCCACTCGATCGCAATTGTGGAGGAGTGGATGAGCTCCAGGAAACTGGAATTGGCTCACCACAAAACTGAGGCGGTTGTTGTCAACAACCGAAAGTCGGTGCAGCAAGCGGTGATCAGTGTAGGCGACTGCACGATCACTTCGAAGCGCTCCGTCAAACACTTGGGGGTGATGATCGACGATAAGCTTACCTTCGGTAGCCACGTCGATTATGCCTGCAAGAGAGCCTCCACAGCTATTGTGGCACTGTCCCGGATGATGTCCAATAGCTCTGCGGTGTACGCCAGCAAGCGAAAGCTTCTGGCTAGTGTCGCCTCGTCCATACTGAGGTATGGTGGCCCGGCTTGGGGAACGGCCTTAAGTACCAAGAGCTACCGTAGCAAGCTAGAGAGTACTTATAGGCTAATGTGCCTGAGGGTTGCGAGCGCGTACCGTACCGTGTCACACGATGCACTCTGCGTCATCACCGGTATGGTGCCTATTGGTATCCTTATCATGGAAGACATAGAGTGCTTCGAAATGCGCGACACAAGAGGCATACGCAGGACTGCCAGACTGGCCTCCATGGTCAAATGGCAGCGTGCGTGGGACAGTTCCACCAAGGGAGTGTGGACTCACAGGTTGATTCCGAGGTTAGATATCTGGGTCAATAGGCGCCATGGGGAACTAACATTCCACCTGACACAGGTACTTTCGGGCCATGGTTGCTTTAGACAGTATCTACACCGTTTCGGTCATGCGGGTTCTCCCGAATGTCCAGTTTGTGCAGGTTTAGAGGAAACGGCGGAACACGTTTTGTTCGTGTGCCCGCGTTTCCGCACAATGCGTGACCGCATGTTAGCCACATGCGGTCGGGACACGACTCCGGACAATTTGGTCCAGAGGATGTGTGAAGACGAGTTTGGCTGGAACGCCGTTTCATCGGCTATCACCCACATCGTCTCGGAACTGCAAAGGAGGTGGCGAGTGGACTCGAGGAGTGGCTAGTGCAGACGCTAAACAACAGGTGGTCCAAGGGTTCGCAGTCGGCTACGTAGGTCATACCGGTGCCCTACGGTCGAAATCGACCCTTACAGCGATTAAGTGGCCGCGGGGAGAACATCCTGGTAGCGCTGCTGTCGTAGCGCCGGCCTACTGGGTTGGTACGAGCCTCTGGTTGTTCGGGGCAGGTGGAGGCCCCTTCGTCAGCAATCCCAGCTGGTGCTAGCTGATAGGGCCTGAGCCTTCAGTAGGTCAAATTGCGAAGCCCGCAGTATCAGTTCTTGATACCTGCGGTGCAGCTGGGCGCGGGCGTAGTGGTCGACCCTGCCCGCTTTCAGCGGACAACGGGAGGTGAGGACCACCTGGGAAGCTGGCAAAGCGCCAGCATGCTACCTTGGTGGACCCCCCTAAGCGTGTCATCGATGTTCGTTGCTGCATGGCTACGCAGGTAACCTGGAGGATGCGATGTGCAATAGCCCCTCTCCGAAGCAATGCCTTCTTGGTGGTCCCGGAGAGACGAAGGGTTTGGCGGCAATGGAAATGGTTTAGTGGGTCGGGGGTGTAGTCCTGTTTACTGCTTGCATGTAGTAAATGGTCCCTAACCCCACACGACGTCTGTTGAGCAGATTATCCCCCCATTGCTTAGAAAAAAAAAAAAAAAAAAAAAAAAAAAAAAAAAAAAAAAAAAAAAAAAAAAAAAAAAAAAAAAAAAAAAAAAAAGAGCTCAGTTCACACGTTGCAGTCCTAATATTGGAGGAGAAACAGAAATGATAGTCTTTGATCAAAAGAAGGAAAATATCTTATGAAAATTTAAGCAAGTGCTATGCAAACAATTTTTATATTAGTATAACAACAAAAAACTGCCGATGATTTAAAGCAGGTAAAATTCCCAATTAAAATATAAGCTGAATTATTGCCAACAGTAACAAAACCAGTATAGCTCTAAAAAATGGCGTATGCTTAAAAGAAGGAAAAACCATTGATAGCCCCAGATGAAACAACCATGAGCTTAGAGTCTTGATGCAATAAGTGGAGTTTACAACTTCGTCCTAAAATAACGGGTTAATTTAACCATCCTCTTGGAGATCTTATATAGTTACAAACATGACGTCCCGTCACATCATTAGTTTCAATTAATTAGCTGATCAATTATTTGGCAACACCCAAGAATGTTACACATAAGTGTTGTAATAATTTGATATTTTTTTTGTTCGTAATTCGGCCAAACGGCATTCGGCCAAACGACCCGTTCGGCCATATGGCATTCGGCCAAATGGTGTTCGTCCAAACGGCATTCGGCCAAACGGCGTTCGGCCAAATGGCCGGACACCCATTGGTACTATACCAGAAGAGGTGATTCAGAATGATATTTAAGATTTTATTTTGAATGATAAGCGCTTTCTTTTGGTATTACAACAACTTTACCGTATTGGTACTAGTATATCAGCACAACCTAGGGGCCTTCCTTTGCCGAGTGGTTAGAGTCTACGGCTACAAAGCAAAGCAATGCTGAAGGTGTCTGGGTTCGATTCCCGGTTGGTCCAGGACCTTTTCGTAATGGAAATTTCCTTGACTTCCCTGAGCATAAAGTATCATTGTACCTGCCACACGATATACGAATGCGAAAATGGTAAATTTGGCAAAGAAAGCTCTCAGAACCTTCGGGCTGTCGCGCTGTTGTACTTTGTACAACAGTTGTGATTTATATGCTATCATTTTGCAACAAAGATATCTATCTACACCAAACCAAAATGTATTCCTCAAGAATCTTCTTAAGAACAATACTCGACAGTTTTTATTTACAGTATGGCCCTTTATAATACGGTAAAATCAACAAAAGTACATGGAAGTCGCATAATAATGAACACATTATATACGATTCAAGGAAACCATGGTTTCAAATCGTTATATCTCATAATCCAGATAATATAGAAACATGGGGTCTTTAGTAAAGTTGTTCTGAAATTGAATCGCTATCTGATGGTATTTCATTTAATTCGGAATTTGACCGCTAGGTGACACTAGAGGGCATGGAAGTTTTACTTTTGTTTTGCAGATATCTCAGGAGCCAGTCCATTTAGAAAGATGGTGTCTTCGGCAAAGTTGTTTAGTATGTTAAGGACTATCATTGTTCAAGCTAGTTAATTCAAAATGTTACCACTAGGCGGCACTAGTGAGCATGAAACTTTTGTTTGCAGATATCTCAGGAACCTGACCACTTAGAAAGATAGTGTCTTCGGCAAAGTAGTTCAGTGGCTCAAGAGCTATCATTATTTGAACCAAAAAATAGGCTATTTTGCCACCAGGCTTCGCTAGTGAGCATGAAATTTTTGTTTTACGGATACTGCAGGATCTTGACTTTTTAGACAGGCACCTTCGGCAAAGTTGTTCAGAAGCTCAGGGATTATCATTATTTTACAAAATCTCGAACGTTAAGGATTAAACAAAGAAATAATTTGAACTACTGAACAACTTTGCCGAAGACGCCATCTTTCTAAGTGGTCAGGATCCTGAGATCTGCGAAACAAAAGTTTCATGCTCACTAGCGCCGCCTAGCGGCAAAATCCCGAATTTCATGGCTCAAATAATGGTAGCCCTTGAGCTGCTGAACATTTTTGCCGAAGACGTCATCTTTCTAAGTGTTCATACTCCTGGGATATTTGCAAAACCAAGGGTGTTGTACAAAGTACAACGCGCGACTACTCGCGTTACAAAAATTCGCGCGACGACCGAAAGGTTAATAACTGTGGAAGTGCTCCTAAGAACACTGAGCTAAGTAGCAGGCACTGTCTTAGTGAGGACGAAATGCCAATAAAAAGAAGAAGAACCAACTAAGTTTAACAGATTTTGGAATTCGTGTCTACGAAGATAATTACCACAGTTGCCGGGTAAAATTTTCGACGTTTCACGCATCGAGCAAACTTTTCCCAGATTGTAGCACCGTACCTTCGTCCACTCGAATAGATCGTAATAACGCTAAGCTGTAAAGCAAGCTCTGCCCCAGTATGGATGTAAAGCCAGAAAGAAGAAGAAAAAAAAACCCTTAATACCGAGTTGACGGAATTTGGCTATTATTTTTTCTTTGATTGCATATATCAATGCAATGTATTCAATATGGATAACACTTGCACTGGAAAGCTGTCTTCGTTTCCGTACCGGGTCCATGAACTACTAAACCCACTTTCGCTAGTTGCGTCCGATGAATTTCAAATTTTGGCATCCGTCTTTTGATTTTTTGCACCGCTGACTGACTACTATTTACTTCCACCACTCGTGCCATCATCCATCCCAGCAAACATTTGATATGCCGACATGACCAGCATTTCACCTACACTCGATAACGGACGCTGCAAGAGCTCCCAGGCTGGAGGTGGCTACGCGGATTGTGCTTCTTTTCCCCGAACGAAAGATCCCAGAATGTAATTGTTCCGAGTGACCCGTTTCTCCGAAAAGTGATGCATTTCAAAAAGGTGCAAGAATATTCTTCAATGGTAGTGACTGATAAACTAGAGAGAACGATGAACAGTAAAGCTCGAAAGAATCGCTTATCAAATAGAGAAGGGTGCTCATTAGTCGACTGGTTTGTTTGCCACCTTAAGGTGAAGATTATTTGATACCAAGCCTCAAATTTTCAAGAACACGAATGTGGAGAATCGAACATCCGTTTAAGCTGAAAACTTAATCGATTGGTTACGGGCTGGTGGTGACCAATCGATTAAATGTTCAGCTCAAACGGGTGATCGGTTCTCCAGATTCATGCTCTTGAAAATTTGAGTTTTGGCTTTGATTCATCTTCACCTTAAAATGTGTAAAGGTTTGACATTTATGAGTACCAAAATCTTGTCGGGTAAATGGAATATTCGGAAACGGATCATTCGGGGAAATGTCATTCGGGAAACTGACATTCGGCGTAAGCTACCACAACCGGGGATGCATCGCCAAAGTCTCATTTTGCACCAAAAGAAAAGTGTCCTCAAATGTGGCACGCTGTTGGTTGAAAGTAAAAACTACGGCCTCCACACGCGCCATCATTGCCACTCACTTCTCGGTAGTATTAAAACACATGTGACAGGAGATAAGCTAAGCGCGGGCAGCCACAGCTCGCCGGTGCCGGTGAAAGATTGTCCACGCCAGGTGACGCAGAAGACGATGTCGATGATGCCCCCTCATCTTCTCCGCACTGCACAGAGATTCGCTTGGCTGAATGTCGTTTGGATGCTTTACTTCTCGCTGGGAATGTGTGCCTCGATGGTAAGGGAGACCATTCAAATATTTTACGCTCCATGAAATCCGCAACGGTGCGGCAGATTTTATTGCACGTCTTTTCCGAAATAAATGCGTGTGTTTGGAGCACTTTTCACTTTTTTCGGTGGACGGTGACCAATGTTCATCGCCGTATGGTGACCAGTCAGTGTGGACATTGAGATTGGGGGTGTTCGAAATAAGTGCTAAACTTTGTTTGAGTTTTTTTTGGATGACCATACCACACAATTCAGCCCAGAATTGGATGAATATTCTTCATAGTTAGGAAAATTTGAGGGCTCGGATAACCGCAGCGGTAAACACTCAGTTATTCGACAAAACCAAGCTGAGGGTTGTGGGTTCGAATCCCGCCGGACTTGGATCTCTTTATAATCAAAATTTCCAAGGGCATAGAGTATCTTCGTACCTGCTACCCGATATACGAATGCAAAAATGATCTTTTGGCAAAGAAAGCTCTATAATATTAGCTGTGGAAGTGATCATAAGAATATGTAGCTGAGAAGAAGAAGACGATGAGGATCACAGGTTCAAATTCAGAAAAGTTTTCTAAAGATTTGACTATTTGTATTGTGTTGCTTCATATTTGACTATCCCCGCCATTTGTACATCCCCACAAATCCCAGCACATGGTGCAGCAACCTAACCTCAAAGCGGTTTCCGTTTCACCTAGGCGCGGATCCTCCCCCCCCCCCCCCCCCCACCGGACATGAATGTTGAACCCGACTCTCATGCAGTGTAATTGCTCCGCATGATGTATGTGGCTGGATTGAAAGTAAGTCAAACGGGCACTAAAATTTGTGCGTCTCATTTACCCACCGACCCACAGTCTGTCATCCAGTGGTCCAGTATAGTGGCTTGACTCAAGCACCCAGGCAGGTAACACGACTGTCTGTGCCAAACTCTGGGGGAAGAGGTCATGGAGGATGAAACGATGAAACAAACATCTCAAACGTGATCTATTTCTGTCACCATCTTCTTCGGCTTATTCCGTGTGAAACTCTTGCGTGGATGTCTGTCCATCATGCATCGGATATCGCTTCGAGTGGATTTTGCCCTCAGAAGGTGGCACAGTAGTGTGGCCCATAATGATCAATGCACAAAAAATTAAAGTTACACCTCCCGTATTTGTCCATTTGGACTCCCAAAAACCACCGTGAAGTTTGAGTTTTTTTTGTTTTTTATTCCTTTATCAGTATAATTTCAAACATTACATTCATTTCTTACATCCAGATGTTTTGTGTTAGACAAAACTATCATCCTAGTTTGGTGAAACTAAATTAAACTTCTATTAACATTTTGTTAACAACATATTACATTTAACTTCTAATAGCAGTTTAGAATAAGAGAAAAAAACACTTCCAAGTAACTCCATCTAAATATAAAACGCATGTATGAACCCAAGATATTCTATGTAACATTTTAGTTTTTTCCTTCGAAGTGTTTTATATTTTTCCTTCGAAGTGTGGATCAAATCGTTTGAAAAGTTCTTAATTCATTAATTATTTCGTATAATAAAAAATAGTTTCTCTCAGTAGTGCTACTATAGGAACAATAGGTTTACTATAGGCGTAAGGGCGCTCAAATTTTAAGCAAACTAATTATTTCGATCATTTTATTAACAAAATCGAGCTGTGTATGAATGGTTAGATAAATAGCTCCTGACCTTCATGTCAAAAAATATTTTGAAAAGATTTATAGCAAAACGGCCGTAAAAAGCCACTAGTGCTACTATAGGGGACTGTCCACTAAGGGAACGCTGACCCTACAGCATATTCCCTTTGACTAGCGGTTGATTTTTTTTTATAAAAATGTATGCCTCGATAGTAATCTAGAAATATTTTTAATTTTTCTGATCGATTTTTAACGCTCGTTTTTCTTTCCTTACCTCTAAGTTTACAAAACCCCCCTAAAGCCAAATCCTGGTTGCGCTACTGTACAGACTCAACAAAAATTTTAAATAAACATTAGAAAAAATAAAGTAACATTGTTTCTTTGGATATTAGCGAATAAAGTCATTTATAATTTGAAAAATTATGCAATGTAAAGAATGTCAATTCGATAATTTGTCGGACAATGATTTTGGAAATTATGTAAGTTTTATTTTATTAGTTTTGTAACGATTGTTTTGGCAATTCTACTTCTACTTCTACAGTAATTTTCTACTATTCTACTGAGTAAGTCAGTAATCTTTATCAATCAAAACATATTTTGGTTAACTGGGGTTTTTCGATAATCGTAAAAATAACCGAAAAATCTGTAGTTCTAAAACTCATTAAAATTTAACTGGGGTCGGTAATCTGAACTAGTTGTGTAGCTTCTGGGGGATGCAACGAATGAACAAAATTTGGAGGTGTACCTTGAATTTTTACCAGTTGATTTTTCCCATAGGAAAATGGGCCACCTTAGTGGCACAATCATCGTTGCAACTATTTCTTCGTTCACTAATAGCTCGGCAACTTGGGCGAAAATTATGAAAATCTATGAAACTGCTGCTGCATTGAGATCGAATACGACTGGCCTGCGACTGGTAGTTGTTTGGATAGGTAAGGCACTGAATGCGTACGAAATCGAGCCTTGCGATGCGTGTCCGGACAATTAAAATGACCGAGTGTACTTCGGTTCACTGCGAGGCAGAGGTGGTCTCCTCCATGTCATATCTAGATGGTATGTCGACGTTCACTTTTCTACAGTGCAAGTAAGGTAAACGGTTTCGGGTCATGGCATGTAAGAAATGCATTGCTGCGACGACGAAGTCGACGACGAGGGTAGATGATGAAGATATATGCAGGATTACGAGGTGTTTTATGGGCTGTGAAGTATTTTGAGTCTGAAGCCTGATATAATTTATCAATAACAATTACTGAATGCTTTATTATCACACCAGAAGACAGGACGCATGTAATTGATTCGATAAGATTTTTAACGTGAATAAATTTTAAAAGATAAGCGATTAATGTGTTGAAATATAACGTACAACAAAATTATAGTTTTCAGGAAATCTGGCTATCGAAAGCTGGAATAAGCACTTCGGTATACAAATAATGTAATTTGTCCTTCCAAAGGTTTACACAGCAATTCTGAGTCCAGATTATGCGCATTTACCTCAACCAAAAAATTTCGATCAATTTCAACACACGATTGGATACGTTTGATTATAATTTAAAATTAATAACAACTGCTCAAATTTGCGTCAAGGGTGATACTTTACAAATTATCAAGCAAACTTCCGCCATACACAATACGTTCATCATCAACCATCTAATTTACCACCAATAACCAATCGATGCAAGACACAACAAGCGCACCTAATTTCGGAAGTTAAGGTAGTTACCGTCTCTCCAACAAATTCACACCGTTCGCCATATTGCATCAGAGGTGTAGGTAAACAGCACAATTATCTGACCAAACGCCGTGCACTTGATGGTTTTTTTTTTGCTACTGTCGTCAGCCAGCGCCATCCACTGCCTCCGATAATTAGAACGAATGTGTATTTAATGAAAAATTATTAGCCTTGCTCTAACTTGAACAAGAAAACGAGAATAGATTTGAAAGTGTGCAAAATTGCGCTGCAGAGTTTACTCGCGCAAACTGTACAACGTGTGCATATGTACCTACTCCACCAACTCTATTCATATGGTTAAACGTGGCGTTGGTTGGCGAACAATTTTTTTCGGTGTTTTGCTAGTTGTTTGGCGCATCCAATCGGTGTGATGGTCGTATTTACGCCCAAGGAACTGACGCACAAGTAGGAAGGCGTCCGGTGGTCACAGTTAATGTTGTGCCATACTATAAGCAAACCTGATTCATCAACACTCCATCATCTCTAAAACCGATTTAACAGTGCACATCGTACTCTCGTTTTGTGCATACACCAATTCTTTATCCAGACTAAAGTTTTGTGACTACCTTAAGCAGTACACAGTAGTTTTGCAATTTCTCATCGTAATAGGCTGTTTTTCATCACGCCAATCTGTCATGAAACGGCCTTATTTCCTGCACTGAAGTATGCATTGCGGGAATAATCATTACGCTTTCTCGTTACGCAACTGTTTTGAGTTGCGTATTGAATCATTACACAACAATTTTTCAGAAATTGTTAAATGATGGTGAATGCATTCCGAAATAATTTCTGATACCCTCAAATGGTCTTCTACGAAATTGTAAAAAATGTTGTACGTAACTCGTTGCAGAACTAGATTTTTGCAGCACGAGTCGTAATTATCCTATAATAATAAATGTAGTGCTGTAAAAATCGTCATTCTGCAACTTGTTCCGTAATAGTAGTTTACGGAACAAGTTGCAGAATGATGATTTTTACAGCACGAGTCGTAAATTTATCCTACGAGGCTTGCCGAGTAGGATAATTACAACGAGTGCTGTAAAAATCGAGTTCTGCAACGAGTTACGTACAACATTTTTTGCAATTTCGTAGAAGACCACTTGAGGGTATCAGAAATTATATCGGAATGCATTCATCATCATTTCACAATTTCTGGAAAATTATTGTGTAATGATTCATTACGCAACTCAAAACAGTTGCGTAATGAGAAAGCGTTGCGTAATGAATGATTACAGCACTGGTTTCAGTTAGGTAATGACTATTCCCGCACTGCATACTTCAGTGCAGGAAAGTAGGCCGTTTCATGACAGATTGGCGTGATGAAAAACAGCCTATTACGATGAGAAATTGCAAAAACTACTATTACGGAACTGAAACCAGTGGTGTAATAATTCATTACGCAACGCTTTCTCATCACGCAACACAGAAATTTTTCAGAAATTGTAAAATAATGGTGAATGCATGCCGATATGGTTTCTGATACCCTTCAACGAACCCTTCTGATGGTCTTCAACGAAATTACAAAAAAATTGTGCACAGCTCGCTGCAGAACTCGATTTTTACAGCACTCGACGTAATTATTCAACTCGGCAAGCATCGTTGGATAAATTTACGACACGTGCTGTAAAAATCATCATTCTGCAACTTGTTTAGTAAGCTATTATTAAAGCCAGTGTGCATCGTACCTTTGTGCTTTAGAAAAATTTTCCGAATACCGTTTTGTCTCAAATTCCGAACAGACTCATATTCCGAACACTCAGTTTTTGTATGGCGATTTGGTTGAAATGTTTCGCTGAAATATGTCATCAAAATAGAAGGGAATGGCAGTCAATTGCAATTCAGTTTTAACGTATTCCAATCTATTTTATACCTCGGAAGTAGTGACGATTCTTTCTCTAGTTCGAGACCAGTAAAACTAGCTCAGATAAATTTATTTGCGAAAATATTCATTTGAATACGATTTATTCGCGCTGTTCGGAATTTGAATCAATGTGCTCGGAATATGAGACATAATGAACACAGTGTTCGGCATTTGAATCAAAATGTTGTTCCATAGTTTTACGTAAAACAATACTAAACAAGTTCAAACAAGCAATTTTATTGGCACACCCAACAGCTAACAGTTAGGCCTTGCGGATAAATAACAATTTTCACAAATATCATTTTATTTATGCCTATCAGATGCATTTGAAATCACTGTTGGCCTTAAGTGTTCGGAATATGAGTCAAAACGGTATCAAATCGAAGCAGCCTCTAGCCCAGTTTTTTTTTTTGTTTCAAGTGAGGAAACGAGGATTCCTGTCAATCGTGGTCAGTTGGTCCGAATTTGGAGGATTTAGACAGGAGATCTTAAATTCCACTCAGAGGCGTCCCGTGAGTTAAGTGAGTTCAAAAATATATTTCAGTTAAAAAAAATGATGCACCTTTTAATGTAATTACCAATACTGGACGGAATCTTCAAGTGTATCGTAGTTTTATATATTTTAATTTTTATTTTGTTTGTTTTAAAACCTTGTTTTAAGTTTTAAGCATTTTGGATGACGTCTTATATGAGGCAAACCAATAAGACGTCCAACTTGAAACTAAACGATTATAACATTTTGATGAAACCTCGACTCGAAGGTCAAATTTGGTGGAATTTTAGGCTTCCGTGAATTTGCGAATTTCCATTGCCTCTAACGATGTTGTTCTAAATGTTAATTCCTGTTATTTACAGCTTGTTAATTGTATCATGATATATTAGTTACTGAGCTGGGACATATCTTTGAACACTGTTTTTGATGCCTACTTCAAAGCTTTTAAGGGGGCAGGATCCGTCATTGATTTCATAATTTTCGAAAGCAGTTTTTACGTTTAAAATCAAGAAAATTTGCACAAAAATGTGTTCACTGTATTCTATTTTCCAACAGAATCACAATGAACACATTTCCATCGAATAATTTTGAACAGAAAAACTGCTTTTGAAGTTTCGATTATGACGATGACTAAGAAAATGGATCGATCCTTGAACGTTAAGTAAAATGATGACTGACTGTTGAACGCTGAAACCCCCCTTTTACCCCCTCATCGCAATTTATTAGCTGCCAGTCCGTCGACAAAAGTCCCCCAGTATCGCGCGACACCTGAATGCTCCATGCAACATATTTATACACATGTATGGCGTTGACGCTTTCTCTTCCAACAGCAGACGTCGTGACGCCAGTTTCGCGCGCTTTCTCAATTCTCGTAAACCACGCCATGGGCAATTTCTCTCTCGGGTGCACAAAGTGGAGTGAACCAGATTTTACCTATACAACGCCACTGTTGGTCTACAAATGCCAATACAAATGCACATACCTGCTGTGTCTATAAACGCTATTTTCATGCACAAGAGAGAGTGCACGGCTGAAGTGGACATGCTCTGCAATACCATGGAGGGAGGCATGGCAGTTTGTCTTATGTTTGCTTTGCATTTTTCGCTTGCTGGTTAAGCGCAGGGATGCCAAGTCAATTTGTCAAAAATCTGGAAGATTTTGAAAATTTGTCTGGAAAAGTCTGGATCGTTTATCTCGTATATGGAGAACCTTACAAATTATTTACAAAACCTTACAAATTCGTTTCAAATTTTATCTGGATCTTCCATATTTTTGTAAAATGAGGCCTAATAAATCTGGAATATTCCAGACAAATCTGGAAGGTTGGCAACGCTGGTTAAGCGAGCCCATGGGAGTGAGAATCAAACGGTGGATACTTGGTTTGTTTAGGGGTGATCCATTAATTACGTAAGACAATTTTCGGGGGTTTTCAACCCCCCCTCTTTCCATGGTAAGATTTTTTGTATGAAATTTAAAAAATAATTTGTATGGCGCGTAAGAATTCTCAGTGCCGTCGGTGCCAAAAGTGGGGTTATGGTACAAAAAATTGTTGCATGGATGCTAAATGCATGATTTGCGAAGGTTCTTCTCACGCTAAGGACGTCTGTCCAGCGAAGGAAGATACCACCAAGTTTATATGCTCAAATTGCGGGGCAATCATAAGTCCAAATTTTGGGATTGCCCTTCACGAAGGAGAGTCATTGAGGCTCGTGCAAGGCAGATAAAAGATAATATCCGTTACGATAACGTTCGTTTCCAGAATTTGCCTGGTAGAGTATCGAACAATACCCATCAGGAAGATCATAATCATGCTCATTCACAAACTAATTTTAATCCGCCGGGTAGCCGTTCGAATCTTTTAATTTCGAATGTATCTACCCACGGTAAATTTTTTGCAGATATCGTAGCAGGTAATTTGATCTCCTCCCCTATTCGTACTATGAGTACCCATTCTACTTGTTTCAAATCAATTGAAAAAAAAAACCCTGTCACCACAGATAACATCTACTCTGCCTATTCGTCTACCGAAAATTCTAACGGAAAATCATCAAATGTACCCACTTCAAGTGATATGTCTGCCTCTGATATTAATTTTCTAACTGAACAATTGAATCTAATGATTGATGCAATGTTCAAAGCCACCACTATGACTGAAGCAGTCCAAGTAGGTGTAAAATTTACAAATCAAATTGTTATTGGATTACGTTTTTCTAATGGATCCAAATAATAAGTTAAATATTTCAAATTGGAATGCTCGTTCTCTGAATGGTAAAGAGGACGAGCTGTTTAATTTTCTTACAGCTAATAACGCGCATATAGCAGTTATTACCGAAACGTATTTAAAACCTCGATCTAAACTCAAAAGACTAACTTTTTTATTCATCGTAATGATCGACTTGATGGGGCATGTGGGGGAGTTGCAATCATCATTCATAGGCGTATAAAACATCAACTGTTTTCGTCATTTGAAACTAAAGTTTTTGAAACTTTAGGTGTTTCTGTTGAAATACAGCATGGTAAATATACTTTCATTTGCCTTTTCAATGCTCTGGACAGCAAGTTAATTTGCTCCAAACTGACTTGCAAAAATTGACTCGCAATAAGTCAACATTTTTTGTCATTGGTGAGATTAATGCCAAACATTGGTAATGGAAAAATTCTCAAAGTTGAAATGTTAACATTTCTTTACAAACAAAATTTGATATTGACAATGCTCTTGAAACTTAAACAAAATCCATTGTTGAATCCAGGAGCATTGCAATTCCAAAATGTGAAGTAAAATTGATCTTACTTGATCCGCCTTAAAAACGCGAGGAGAAGGCAATTTCAACGCACTCGCGATCCTGCTATGAAAATTATATGGCAGGATTTGCTGAAAGAAATCAAGAAACGTTTTGCACAATTATGAAACAAAAATTTTGGAAAATAAGATTTCTCAATTGGACCCTGACTCTAAGCCCTTCTGGAAGTTATATAAAATTAAAAAAAACTCACTAGCCAATACCGGCATTGAAAGATGAAAACAAATTATAACTAACCAATTGCGAAAAAGGCAATTGACAAAAATCCTACAGAAGCTTCTAGCTATCGTCCAATCAGTTTGCTTTTCTTCATCAGTAAACTTTTCGAAAAGGTCATTTTGAACAGAATGATGGTCCACATCAACGAAAATTAAATTTTTGCTAATGAACAGTTCGGATTCCGCCATGGACATTAGACCACTCATCAACTTTTACGTGTAACAAATTTGATCCGTTCCAACAAATTTAAAGGCTATTCTACTGGTTGTGCTCTTCTAAACATAGAAAAAGCATTCGACAGTGTTTGACAAGAAAGCTTGATGGTAAAATTAAAAAAAAAAACTTTAATTTTCCAACATACATTGTTAGAATAATCCAAAGTTATCTGTCAAATCGTACACTTCAGGTTAATTATCAGAACTCCAAGTCTGAAAGACTTCCTGTAAGAGCTGGTGTTCCTCGAGGCAGCATTTTGGGACCAATATTATACAATATTTTCACATCTGACTTACCTGAGTTCAAAACTACCTCAGGGATGTCAAAAATCTTTGTTTGCGGATGATACAGGCCTCTCCGCCAAAGGACGAAGCCTGTGTGTCAACTGTGGTAGATTGCAAAACAAGTTTGGACCTTTTTTAAGGAAGATTCTTCCAAACAAGACTATTTTATAACAAGCGACCAATAAGTCCATTTTATTTTGTCCCATTACCCTGTTTTACTACACTGTCTCAATTCATACAAATTCCCTCCCAACCATCCGACAGCAAAACGATAATCCCTTGGGATGAGTAAATAAAAGCAATTATCAACACATTAGAACGTCATCCGAAACATCTTGTATCATTCTTTCCCGTCGGATGGCTTTCCCATTGAGGCTGAGCTGGTGGCAAGTCCCAAATTGGTATCCAAAACACCCGCGCACTGCATATCTTTCTGGTCCGTGCTTCACACCATTTGTCTCACTCCCATCCCGCTGTCCGGGAGAAAGGCGAAGATAAAAAGGCACCATAAAAACAGATGGTCCCGGAAAATGTAAACACGTGTTGAGAGAGCAATAGTGGCCCAGGAAGTGTAGTATAGTAGGTATGACCGTTTACACACGCGGCGGCCCAGCCGTTCCGAAAGTTGACCAAAAAAATATACGTGGATCTTGTCCGACTCGCGGTCGCGGTCGGGAAAATAAAATTATATTTAGATCAACGCGTTTTTCGGTCCCATCCGACTGAATGTAGTAACATTCACAGTGCAAGAAACTAACGACACAATGGCGGCGGGGGGATTGCAGTGAGGGATACCTACTCGAAAACCACATCTTGTTCAGTGTGATACATGTCGCAGCGGTAGACATGGGCGTAGCTATGGTTTTTATCGGGGGGTTCATTCGATTTTACTCCGTTTGGCATAATGAGTTACTTAGAATGAATACCGGAATATTTTGAAGCTTTTACTGAGATCAACACCAACGAGCCAATAGCAAACAATTTTGGGAGGTTCTAAAGAAACGTGGTGATCGTTCAGAGATTTTCCAAGCTAAGGATGTCAAAAAATTGACATTAGAGAGCATAATTAAATAAAACTCGTGACGGGTCTGCTGGAAGATCTTTTCGGTATAATAATTTTCTCTACATCCCAGAACGTAGAGTATCTTTGAGGTTGTTGTATACATATTTGAAAATAGTAAATTGGCAATGAAATTTTACAGTTAATAAAGAAGAGAACGTTCAAAGAACATTTCGCTGCGGATTAAGCTCTGTACCAGTTGGGACGTAACACTTGATGAAAATTACTTGATAAAAGAAGGAAAATTCATTTGCAAAATTTCAAAATTTCTAAACCAAAGATCTATTATTGCAGCATGATGCAAAAATAGCCTAAATACGAAAGCATATTATTTTTGTTTAAAATGTTTAAGGCAAAAAAATCTTCTCACAGCATGATTCAAATGAACAACACATTTCAAAAAGAAAATATTTGTAGCAAAACGTTTGAACGATGATGTACATCAAAAACACCGTCTGATACGGCGACTAAAGCCATCCGGATTGTTTACACAACTCCGTGTGCAGTATTTAATTTTGACGGTCGATTGAACATTAAATTGCAGAATGCAGAATTCGGTGAGTTTGTTCCAATCTGAACCAATACCAAAACATTATTCTTTTGTGCCAGAACGTCTACCGAACGTATCCTATGGTTTTTCCCATCCTATTAATATTTCACAATGCCCCGTAACACCTATGAGAGGTCGTAGAGTTCTCTGCATCTTTCTTAAGCAGGTGTTCAATTAATAATCCCTTCTCATTCCTCAGCATTCGCAAGGACGTGGTCAGGACAATTGTTGGAGGATGCGTCAATCATATCTAAGAGTTAAGGGTTAGTCCCAAATCTATGACTTTGGTACCGGACAGTAAGGGGCAACCCTCATACAATGCTCTATTATCAAAAGAAGGGAAAATTTGTGATTAAAATAATACTTTTCGCAGCTTATCTCGAAAAAAAAACCATGCGTTTGCAAACAAATAAATATGTTGAAATATTAGCACGTTCTATAACAAGCATTAATAAAACAGCAAAATATACAAATGGTTAGCATTCAGTTTTAGTAAATCTCATATTTTAACTGTATCAATATAAAGAACAGCCTATTTTTAATAGAAGACAAAATTTATGACTATAACAATAGAATATTGGACGCCAAAAATTATTGCAGCATATTAAAACGAAAAGACATAAAAAATTGCGTTTAGAATCATTGAAGTAACTGCAGTTATCGATATTTTTTTTCGCTGATAACTTGAGCAGATCAATGTTATCAGTTGCCGCCCTGGTATCAGTTGGAAACCAAACATATCTTTAAAAATATAGTTTCAAAGAACAGCCTATGCATAAAAGAAGATGAAAATCATTTCAATTTCAAATCAACAGTTTTCATACCGGTAATTATGGTAACATCAAATTGAGAAAGAACATCCAATGTTTGAAAGAAGGCTAAATTTGTGCTAAATATATCAAAATCTTCACTGCAAAAAAATATTCCAACAACGAAACTCAAAAGATTAATATTATTTGAAAGAAGGATATTACCAATAGTATTTTATTATTTATCCGGATATTATAAAAAATAAAATACTATTGGAAATAACTTCCCTAACACGCTTTAGTTCATTCAAGAACATATGATTGTTGAATAAAGTGTCAATTGACTCAAAAATAAGCCAGATGTCGTCAGAGGAATTCAATAGAAACGTTAAAACGAATGTCATCTTAAGAAACCTTGATTTCAGACTCATTATGCAAAATGACCATTACGCCAAACGACTTTATGCCAAAAGGTTTTATGCCAAACGACTTGATGACAAATGACCTACCACCGGTTCATTCATGACTTTCACTTTAAATGTTCATTTGTTGTGTAAAACCCTTTTGGCATATAAAACGTTACACAGTGAAGGACATCCACCCTGTCTTGGCTGAGTAACGGTTCCATAGTCCTTTGAAATTGATTGCTCTGAACACAAAATGCATGATTTCATGAGTTTTTTACTATCATTTTTTTTTTTTTTTCAAATATCTTATTTCCCAACAGATGCCTTCAAATATGTTCTCTTCAATTCAATCATGATTTCCACTCAAAACTTCTCCAAGGATTGAATCAGGGTTCTAGAAATCACGTCAAGATTTTTGAGGGAATGGTTTCAATTTTCATGTATATATAATTTTTTTTTCTAGACATTTCTTCAAGATGTTCTTTTAGACATAACTTCTGGTAATTTGTCTGGGACTCGTTCTCAATTGATTACGTAGCACAATCAAAGCAAGTAAAGAAACACATCGCATCTGTATCGGTCCATGATCGGCAATGTTTCGCAAGTTGTAACAAGCTTAAGCTTGAGCTGTAGCAGTAGAAGATTAACAGACACTCATGATGTGCAGCGGATCATGATTGTTACATGGATTGTGAGTGAGAGATACTCTCACTATTCTCAGAATTCGATCCCTGTCATAAATTTAACATGAATTTAATCACGCGTGCTTGGACTGATCTCTGTCCTGATGAGTGTCTCTGGAGATTTATAATGAAATTCATACAAGGATTTTATCAAAAGTTCGTTTAGAGCTATCTCTAAGAAATATTATGTTTTTTTATACATAGATCGTACAGATCACCAAAATTACTATAGAGATTCATATAAAGATTTTTTGGACCAAAATATAACAACAAAATTCCACACTTCTTGGAATTCTTGTATGCGTAATTCGAAGAAATTTCTCGAAAATTTCATCAAGAGATTTCAACTTAAATTTTCCCAAGTTTTTTTTCTAAAGGAATTATTTATTCTTTTAATTGTTTCAGGAACTCCTCCAAGGGTTTTCTCCAGGATTTTTTTTCTGATGGCGCTTACAGAAGCTTGTGGAATCCAAAAAGCAATATGTTGAAAAACTTCCTTTGTATTCTGCAGATATTTTTTCGATGTTCTTAGAGGTATTCACATATAAATGAATGTGAAACTTAAAGTAAGTATTAGATGAAGTTATGAAAACATCCTTGAATGTATTCCTGATGGATCTCTGGAATAATATTTCGAGCAATCCTGAGAAAAATCAGTAGACCTTTTTCTTAGGAATATCACGGTATTAATTTCTGGATTGATCAATTCGAAACGTTTTAGAAGTATGAATTCAAATGATATCACTTTATGTACTGCTGGTAAAGAGTATAAAATCAGACGAATTCTAAGAACAAATTCTTAGAAAAATCTCTGATGCAATTTCAAAGAGTAGCCTGGTGAAATTTTTGCTCCGATTGACTTGGAATTTTCACCGTAGCTCATATGTAACATGAATTCTACTCCACTTGAAAGTCAAAGCTTTATGTCAATATTCTGATGCTAAGCAGAAATGCAAGTTATGAATATTTGAAATGATTGGTAGCTATAAACAGTACAGAGTATCCCATCCGGTGGTACACGATATCTCAGGGGGTCCGCGAAGCTATTTTAATTAAATGTTGTTTTTCTTGATATATTTGAACGAAGGTGAGTAAATTATTGGATCTCTTGTGTTGCATAAGAGCTTTATGATTGAGTTGACTTATTTTATTTAACTTTTTAACGCAAATAGTAAAATATTCTAATAATGTCATTTTGTTGGTATGCCTTGCTTGATTTTTTTCAAGCGTTGCTTGAAAATGAAACTATGATTGTTAAAAAAGGTATGAATACAGAATTTCTTGCATATTTTTGTTCAATATTGTCAGATTCCTATCTCAAGGCTAGCCTTAAGGCATTTTGGGGGGACTCTGGTAAAGTATAAGAAGAATAAGGAGTATTTGAAATTCTTCAATTCTTTTTCGCACTCAATCCATTTTCGAAATTCGGAATTCCGCAGAAATTTTGGAGAAACTATTTGATCATATTTTTAATAGTATTTATTGTTGGAAACTTTGTCCGTTAGTACATTTTGAGGAGATTCGTGACGGTTATTGGCCAAAGAAGTCAGAGAGTTTCTGGCGTTTTTTTTATGAATTCTGAGACATAAAGCTGGCTTCCAAAAATATGCATAGAAGCTTCCAGATGTGGATACTCAACAATATGTATGGGATCTTTCCGAATTTTTCGTAAAATCCATTGAGATACATAATGAAATGTCTCAACTATATCTGTAAATCGTTTGGAATGCTAACTGTAAAAATCTTCAACAAACTCGAGCTCATTAAACATTTTTACTAAATGAAGCTTGAATAACATGACTTGAAAATGGTTATCGGGGATTCCAATGCTCAGGTCGGAAGAGAGGACTTTTTCTAAGATTAGTAACTTTGGCCGCAGCTAGAGGGATGGCCACCAGTAGCACCAACTTTGCAAGCAAAGACATCTTAAAGCACACCAGCTCTGCAAACAAGTAGACCACGTTTTGATGGATGGCCGGCATTTTTCGAATGTCATCGATGTGAGAACCTTCAGAGGTCCAAACATCGACTCTGATCACTATCTCGTTGTCAGTAAGATTCGCGCACGGATGTCGACCGTGGCAAACACAAAAGCACAGCGATCGTTGTGTTGCAATGTTCAGCGCTTATCAACAGACGGTGTAGCAGTTGAACGCCATCGGAAGCTTGATGAGCGGATAAGGAACGTAGACGACTACCTCAACAATCTGTGCGAGTCTATCCACAGAGCGGCGAGCACAGCGGCGCAAGAGGGGTGATAGGTACTACTCAAAGACGACCTAGGAACGGTTGGTTTGATGAGGAGTGCCAAAAGGTGACAGATGAGAAGAATGTTGCCAGAAGCCAGATGTTAGAGAGCGGTACAAGGAAGCGAGAGCAGCCGAGAAAAGAATCCACCGCAGGAAGAAAAACCAGTATGAAGAAGATATTATTACTGAGGCGCTTCTTCTTCTTGGCATTAACGTCCTCACTGGGACAAAGCCTGCTTCTCAGCTTAGTGTTCTAATGAGCACTTCCACAGTTATTAACTGAGAGCTTTCTTTGCCAAAGTTGCCATTTTCGCATTCGTATATCGTGTGGCAGGTACGATTATACTCTACGCCCAGGGAAGTCAAAAAAAAAGTCCGTTACGAAAAAATCCTGGACCGACCGGGAATCGAACCCAGACATCTTCAGCATGGCTTTGCTTTGTAGCTGTGGACTCTAACCACTCGGCTAAGGAAAGCCCCAATTACTGAGATGCTGAACAGCATGGAACAAAATGATATGCAGAGAAAAATGTTCAATGACCGTGAAGGTAACTTGCTGACAGACAACACCATGGTGGCTCATTCAGAGGCATTCAGAGAGGGGAACAACAGTAAGGCTGCTGGAAAAGACGAGTTCCCGGCAGGACTTTCCAAGGAAGGTAGTGAACAGCTGTACGAAATACTGCAACATACTCTGTTAAGGATATGGGAGGAAGCGGAACTGCCTACTAGCTGGCTGGACGGTATCATCTGCCCTCTGTATAAGAAGGGACACAGACTGGAGTGTGCCAATTACTGAGGAATAAAGCTTCTCAATTCGGTGTACAAAATAATGTCACGTATTCTGTGCAACAGATTGAGGCCGCTTGAGGAGTTTTTCGTCGGGGAATTCTAAGCTGGTTTTTGTGAGGGCCGATGAACAACGGATCAAATATTTACCTTGCGACAAATACTTGATAAGTTCCGGGAATACAACTTGCAGAATCATCATCAGTTTATTGAGTTCAAGGCGGCGTACGATTCAGTGAAGAGAAATGAGTTATGGCAGATAGTAATAGAACATGATTTTCCAACGAAACTGACCAGACGGATTCGTGCATTGCACTGTGTTTTATTTTCTCGATTCCATGCGCTTTTTGAATAGCGCTCAAACCATTGATTTTAGCGATATAGTTTGTTCGGAGAAGTTTCTTGGTGTATTAAAGCGCATCTTTTGATGCAAAAAGTTTTGTGATCAATCCACCTAGCAGTGAGATAGAAAAACTATTTTTTCAAAACATTTAGATAGACATATGGTGTCTTCGGCAAAGTTGTAGATTTGAAACAACTTTGTCGAAGACACGATTTTTCTATCTCATATACTTTTTGAGATATATGCCGTTGTATGTGAATGGCCCCTAAAAAACTTTATGTTAAAAAATTCGTAACTCTTTTACAAGATTTTTAACATTTTTCATGTCTTCTACAAAGTTGTTAAACATCTTAAAACGCGTGGTTTTGCTGAACATCGCACCTCTCTATCTCTTAAAGTAAAAGAATTATCAGTCGAATTCGTTTTAATAAGGCTTATTTGATTGATAGTAAAAACCCATGCAAAGACGCTTATAGACAAAAGTTTTTACCAACTGCCAAAAGGGGAGATATGATACTTTCATGATTTGTAAGAGTTGTCTGCTCCATTTTGCGCCGAAGCCAGTTATAGAGGCCTAAACTACCCTTTAAAAAAAGAGTTCTTTATGAATAACTTTGTTACTTCAAAAG
Source organism: Aedes aegypti (assembly GCF_002204515.2). Classification (NCBI taxonomy): domain Eukaryota; kingdom Metazoa; phylum Arthropoda; class Insecta; order Diptera; family Culicidae; genus Aedes; species Aedes aegypti. The sequence goes on from NC_035108.1 coordinate 150,952,343, forward strand.
ATAGGGTGGTGATATGTTCAGCAAAAACACGGGTTTTTTCATGACAATCAACTTTGTAGAAAACACAAAAAATGTTAAATATCTTGGAAAAAAGTTATGATAAAAAATATGATTTTTAGGGGCCATTCACATACAACGGCATATATCTCAAAAAGTATAAGAGATAGAAAAATCGTGTCTTCGACAAAAATGTTTCAAATCTACAACTTTGCCGAAGACACCATATGTCTATCTAAATGTTTTGAAAAAATAGTTTTTCTATCTCACTGCTAGGTGGATTGATCACAAAACTTTTTGCATCAAAAGATGCGCTTTAATACACCAAGAAACTTCTCCGAACAAACTTTAAAAACGAATTATATCGCTAAAATCAATGGTTTGAGCGCTATTCGAAAAGCGCATGAAATCGAGAAAATAAAACACAGTGCATTGTTAGATGGATCACAATCAAGTGGGCGGGTTGCGGATGAGATTTTGATCTCATTCGTAACCTTAGACCGTCGACTTCGTAGTAGGCCGCGTACACGATGGCCTTTTGCAGTTGAGGAGGACCTAAATGGGCACTTAACGTTCACGGCGACTGGAGGCGATTGGCTCAGGACCGAGTCCAGTGGAGCAGAATTATCCATTCGGCGTAGATTCAACGCAGCGGATTGTAGCCCATCAAGTATCAAGTAGGGTGCTTGGTATAGGAATATCTTTAAAAAAATGTGCAGGATTATACTGCTGATAAAAAGCTTAGTAGATTTCTTCGATGAATGATAGTAGAGTTTTGCCCAGTGTATCTATCGATTTCAAGTATCAATGGATGTTCCATTTTCAGAAGTCTAAGGGATGTTTTGCAGGGAGTCGCAGCTTCTAAAAGGTTGGAAACCACTGCTTTATTATGACTCACTTTTCTATTGCCCATCTCTAATTTATTCCATCAAATGAATATTCAAATTTATTTGATTTTGAAATTTCAACACCTTCTTAGTAGTTTGACCAAATTCAGTAAAAGGGTATTTTTTTCATTCTACAACATGTTTTGCTACATAGAGATCAATTTCATTTGACAATGTCTAGAATCTTAAGAATAATAAAACATAAGTTTCTACAATACTGTTTGACATGCCCCAGGTTTACAGTAGATACTATATTTCTGTAGATTTTTTTTAGCTTTAGTATCCAAATAGTTTTAAGTAAATTGCTTGGACATGTTCCTAGTAGAATTCCCTATTAAATCATTAAAAAAATCAGGAGTGATTTCTGTGTTAGAATTCCTTAGATGGAACATAAGGAATTGATATTGGCATACATTCTGTGAAAAATTCCAGAAGTAAAATTAGTGAAATTTCTTAAAGGATCGCTGATAAAGATCTCGGAGGAGTTCTTAGAGGCATCCCTATACAAATTTGTTTGAATCTGAACTGAATTTTTGAAAGGTTCATTAAAAAATCGCTTCAATAACAACGAAGATATGTTTTTTTATGTGTTGTTTTACAAACGTTCAAAACGTTTTAAAAGACGATAAGGGTCAAGCTGGGATCCAAGAATTATCCTAAAAATATCATGGAGAAATTTTTTATCAATATGAATGCTGGATATAAAATTGATTCATGATATTTTATATTAACATGCAAGCTTAAAGGGGCCCAGATATCCGTAGCGGTAAACGCATAGCTATTCAACACGACCATGCTTAGGGTCGTGTATTCGAATCCCACAGGGCGAGAAACTTTTCGTAATGGATTTTTTTATTCTCAACACAGAAAGAAAAATCCATGTAAATTTCAGCGTAAAATCATGAACATAAAGGAAATTCTAGATGTGTCGCAATATACGCGTCGCATTATGTAAAACTACAATAACATCATGTAAGTTTCCGCTATATATTGTGTATTCTTGCATGGACTCTAGCCGATTACTCGACAATTCGCATAAATTTACATGATGTTATTGTAGTTTTACATGATGCGACGTGTAAATTTGCGACACATCTGGCATTCCCTTCATGTGCATGATTTTACGCCGAAATTTACATGGATTTTTCTTTCTGTGAAGGCATAGAGTATATTGGTACTTACCACACGATATACACATGTATGCAAAAATGTTCAATTGGTAAATAATGTTTCAATGAAAATGGAAAGATGAATGCTAAAAACGCCCTTTGAAAAATTCATATAATATATTAACCTTCGTAGTAAACTTGTTGATTTTTATATTTGTTTTTTTCGTTAACCATTAGAGCCCAGACTACACCCCCCTCTAGCTATGCCCATGGCTGTAGACCTCTTCAGCCAAACCGGCGTTTCGGGGTGTTGATGATTCATGCATAAGAATGTTTGCCGCTTGGAATGAACCGCGCTCGTGTTTGGGTGCCTATGGTGGGTCGCGCCGGGTAGATGCTGCAGCATACCATCAGCCGGCAGTGCCAGAGGGTGCGACGGGTAGAAGGTATCACCGTGTCGGTTTGTAATTCATTCACGGTCCATTAGGCTCCTGCTGTGCGCTGTTCGCGGTGTTGACGGTTGTTGTCGTTTATTCGTAGGTGGACTTTTTCGGTTCGCGTACACGATTGAGCGGGTGCCAGCTTGTTAACTCACCTGCCCGGTGTAAACGGAAGCATAGCGTCGGGAATTGAGACTTTGTGGGTGTTTCGAAGACAGGTATCCCTTCGTTGTTGACCGTTGTTGTGTCCACATGTTGTTGGGTAGGTTATGAGCAACTATTTTTGACTTTTTAACGCAAGGTAAATCTAGCGAAGTCAAACATCTCCGATGTGCAGTCACCCTACACAGTTGAATCACCAACGATTTATGAATCAGCTAATCTGAGTGACTATGTTAAAATGAAATTTATCCAAATCATTACAGAAACATATTTGCTGATATATCGCATAAACTTTGAACTACATATTGTGGTCTAACCATTTCAAAACTAGGTATCACAGTGAAAACTAAAAACAATGTACTAAAAACAAAGTATTTTATGTGCCTAATGATATAGTTTCGCATCAAGCCATTATTCAATTGTCAATTTCACCTTCAGAGACGAGCCAGCTCAGGGCTAAACGTCTTTATATTTAACAAAGCAAAAAAAAAATCACCTTGTATGTTCTCATAAAGAAATGGACTGTTTGACATTTAACATTAGGATAAAAAAAATAATCGGTTGATTCATAAACCGTGTTATCATTGATTCATATTTATGGACAGGTTCTTGCTAGTTCATAAAATGTAGTTTCAGACTATGCGCAAATTAGTGAAAATTTTATATATTATCAACAATTGTCAAAATTTGGTCAACTTTGCCATTTGGTGCTAAATAAATTAAAAAATATTGTTTAGTTTGCTCCCTCTAATTTCTCAAATTTACGCAAACCCTCGAAATGATTTCTTGATACAGGACCAGTGTAGCGTAAAAAAGTATGAACTCACGATGTGTGTGGATGATTCGTAATTTGTTTGTTTTATGCCGTTTCGAGTGAAACCTGAAATTATTTGCTATTTATCTTACGATACACATGGCCCACCACTAACTGGAAGGAAACATGTGCGGTTTTCGGTTGCGTCCGAATGTGATTAGATCAGCACACGCATATAAACCTCGGAAGGAAGACATCGTACACAAATTAGTAAGGCCCCGGCAATCGCAATACTAGAGAAAGCGTTTTCTAGAGATCATAGATTTGAACATTGTTCTGTAAAACAAAGAAACGATTTTTTTCGCGATATTATTATTTTTTTTTTAAGAAACTTTTTAAGAAATGTTTTGGTAAACCTACTAGAGTAATACTTGATGAAATGCTGAAAAAAATCCTACAAAAAAAAAATTTTCGAAGAACCTCTTAAGGAATTTTGGATTTCAGGGAGGAAACGAGAATGAATTCTTGAAGGAATCTACATGAACAAGTTAGGAAAGTTTGGCCGGGTTTCTTGATCAAAAACCTTGAGCTATTTTTTCTCGTAGAGTAACAACTGGAGAAATTGTTTGAAGTATTAGTGAGTAAATATCTGGAGAAAATTAAAGCATAGTGTTGAAAAAAAAAATCAAAGTGAAACCTCCGGAAATTACTGGGAGTAGTAGCTTTGGAGTTCTCAAGGAATTCTTGGAGCAAATTCTTGAGCAATTTTTCAAACCATAATTCGAAAAATAGCATGAAAATATTTTGGGAAAATTAGTAGAAAAATCTCTAGGCATTTTTTAAGAGATCTTTCTGGCGTTTCGTCCTCAATGGGACAGAGCTCTGAGAAGCTGTGTTCTTATGAGCACTTCCACAGTTATTAACTGAGAGCTTACTATGCCAATGATCATTTTTGCATGTGTATATCGTGTGGCAGGTACGAAGATACTCTATGCCCTGGGAAGTCGAGAAAATTTCCAACCCGAAAAGATCCTCGACCGATGGGATTCGAACCCACAACCCTCAGCTTGGTCTTGCTGAATAGCTGCGCGTTTACCGCTACGGCTATCTGGGCTAGAGATCCCTTGAGACTATTCTAAATAAAATAACTATGATAATTTTTGAAGCTTTTCTTCAGGGAATCTGAGACGAAATTCTTGAAAAATTCTTGTTAAACCCATTTTAGTATCTGAAACTTTCTATGGAGCCTGTACAATTTTGCATAATACAAGCAAGAATAAGGAAAAAGAGAGTTAAGAGACCATTTTGGATAAAATAGATATTCTAGAGACCTTCCACTGAAAATAAAGACTTACATAAAAATAGAGACCAAGTCTCTTAAAAGAGTTCTGTCATTCGGATCATTCTGTAAATCAAGCAATATCAATATTTTTTATATTTATATCTTTGAAAACTATTTTTTTAATAAATTTGGCAAAAATAGAAAAATAGATCAAACTGCTTGCCTTTAAAAGCAGTGAGGTTGTTCTTATTACACAGTAAAATATTACACAGCTTTGATTAGTGAGAACCTATAATTTTCCTAGTATTGCAGTGAATGATGCTGATACAAACTGATGCCAAACAATTCTTTCCTAAAATGGCTTTCGCATTGTACAATAAGATTTTGATAAAAATTGATCGGCTTTTTGGACATAATGCAATGGAACTGCATCTTGCCGTATTCTCAATTCGTCGTATAGTTTTCATTTCTGTCGCAATCAGTTTTCAGATTCGTCTCTCAACTTACGGCTCACTGTGATAAAGTGAGTGGTCAAAATACAACATATCAACGCTATTATAAAATGTTTTACTAGAATATATAGATCTACGGGCATCTCCATCCATTAATTCAGTATGATAAAATATATTAATTTCCTTTCAAATTCATTGTTCGTCATCAAAATTCAGCTCAAACATATAAACAGAATTCTTTTTGACCGAACAATCATGACATTTGATCACAGTGCAGCAAAAACAACACAATCAAAGCAATAGTTTTTTACGCCGAGCATCGCGCGCACATTGATGCGCACAAGCTTTTTTTTCAGTACGACGGGTTGAACTTTGTTTACATTCTCAATTTAACGCGGTCGTTGAAGAAATTTCATAAAATTTCGTGAACTATGGAACTTTTACGGCGTGCGATTGGAATGAAATCCTTCAGTGAAAAAGTGAAGAAGTACGAAAGAAGTGAAAACAAGTGCCCGGCGAAGTAAGTCACGGGAAGGGGCGGGAATAAATTTGTATCATAAAGTGGTGTGACTGATGTCGATCGCTAAGCATTTCTTTCAAATCGTGTTCGTCCATGCGATTTCGGCGAATAAGTGCAAAGTGGAAAATTGAACTGAAGTTATTTATCAAAATACTGTAGTTTTATTGCATTTTTGGTGTACAGGTGTGCGAACCATAACAACTTCCACAAAATTACACTTGAAAAATGAATGTACATTGCAGGTAAGTTGGAATATCCACCGTAGTGGAACATTTTAAGTTTGATACGACGAATAATAGCGCTTATGACGAAGTAGAACGAAACCCTATTGCAATACTCAGCTGCATATTGAATCACTACCCAAAAAGTTTAGCATCACCCCAAAAAAGGTAAATTCACATTGCTCTCGTGATCCAGAAATTATTTGCAAAGAAGTTCGAATCAGCCTCTCTCCCCAGGGAGTCTAAAACCTTCAAAACAAAATTATTTTCGCTGAGTTTCAGCGAAGTTGTTAAGAAGATCAAGGACATCCCGAAGCTCAAGTTTTCGAAAAGTTATTCAGAAAGTAAAGGACATCCGGAAGCCAAACCGTTGAATTCAAAAAGTTTTCACTATGTGGCGCTGATGAGTAAATAAAATAAGGCATTTCATACGAGTTCTATCTTATGATCCACACACCAAAAAAATCTTAGATTTAAACGTAACGTAATTTTAGCTTCAATCTTTCAAAGCCATTTCTCATGTATTATTCAATGATAGAACCTACAAACACATCTATTATATCCAACATTGCTAGCAAAATCTTTAATATTGAACACGAAACGTCTTCTCTTAAAAAACGTTGCATGCAAAACGGCTCGATTTACATGATTTTCACGCTGAAAATTCAATCATAAATAATGTACATCAAATGACAAGCCGTCGATTCATCCATGTGCATTATATATGACAGAATATTCAGCGTAGAATCATGTAAACTGAGCAATCTTGTTTGCAATTTTACTTTCTAGATGCAAAAAAGCATGCAATATTGGCGAATGCTGGATTGAAGATCATGAAATGTTTCAGTTTCACTCAAGACTGCAAGCATTTTTGAACATTCAGTTATAACTCGTTATACATGATTATCATAAAAGTTTACGGGTCATGTAAATTTAAGATTTTTTTGCTGTGAAGATAAGACAGAAAGTTCAAGTTTTGTATATCCACTGGTTTAGACCTCCGTCACTAATAAATAAATGGAATCTCAGTTCACTGGATTATAAAGTGAATCAGACTTGAAACACTTGAATATGATGTAAGTCAGACATGAGACACTTAATTATGAATCTTCTCAGATTTGAATCAGCTGAATATAAGGAGAATCAGACATGAATCGCTCAAAAATTGACTAAATCAATCCTGAATCACTTGAAGAACGAGAACGGCCTACGATTGATATATGAATATGGCCTTTCGTAGCACTTATTTCCAGCACAGTCTCCCGTATCAGTACATCTGAAGATCACCTCAGAGACAGAATCACCAATTGACCACGTTTTGATCGACCCAATTGAGGCACTAACATTGATTCCGACCACTACCTGGTGATGGTGAAACTGCGCCAAAACTAACCGTCACCAACAAAGGTACGGTACCGACGGCCGCCTCGTTACAATCTAGCGCGACTAAAACAACCAGATGTCACCAATGCGTACGCGCAGCATCTTGAGGCAGCGGATGAAGGCGAGCTCGATGGAGTCCCTCCTGAAGACTGCTGGAAAACAATCAAAGCAGCCATTAGCAACGTTGCCGAAAGCATTGTCAGATACGTAGAACGGAGTTCACGAAACGTTTGGTTCGACGAGGAATGCCAGGAGGTTTTGGAGGAGAAGAATGCAGCGCGGGTACGTGGAAAATCGTAAAACGATACAGACTGACGCGGAAACAGCGAACCTGCCTACTCCGGGACAAAAAAACGCCGCCTGGAAGAGGCAGAATACTAAGTGATGGGGTTGCTGTACCGTTCTCAAAAAGCGCGGAACTTCTATCAGAAGTTCAACGGATCCCGCAAAGGCATCGTTCCGCGAACTGAAATATGCAGGGATAAGGATTGGATCATCCTGACGGACGGAGGCGAGGTGATCGAAAGGTGGAAGCACCACTTCGATGAACAGTTGAATAGCGCAGAGAATGCAGGCACTGAAGGTAAGGACAGCGAAGGTGAAGGCAACGTCAGCACAGCGGACAGTGGAAACCAACCATCTTCCACGATGGGGGAAGTTAAGGATGCCATTCAACAGCTCAGAACAATAAGGATGGTATCGGAGCCGAACAGATGGGCCCTGAGAGGTTTACCGCTTGTCTGCATCGACTGATGATCACAATCTGGGAGACGGAACATCTGCCGGAGGAGTGGAAGCAAGGCGTTATATGCTCCATCTACAAAAAGGGCGATAAACTGGAGTGTGAAAACTATCCTAAACGTCATCTACAAAGTGCTATTCCAGGTTATCTTCCGTTGTCTATCATCTATAGCAAACGAGCTCGTGGGAAGTTATCAAATTATCAATTCTTTTCCGTGTGACAAATCCTCCAGAAATGCCGTGAATATCAAGTCCCTACGCACCTCCTGTTCATCGATTCCAAAGCGGCATACGACAGTATTGATCGTGTAGCGCTATGGAAGATCATGGAAGAGAACAGCTTTACCGGGAAGCTGACAAGATTGATTAAAACAACGATGGACGGTATGCAAAACTGCGTAAAGTTCTCGGGCGAGCACTCCAGTTCATTCGAATCTCACTGGGGACTACGACAAGGTGATGGACTTTCGTGCGTGCTGTTCAATATTGCGCTTGGAGGTGTCATGCGGAGAACAGGACTTAACAGTCGAGGCACGATTTTCACGAGATCCGGACAATTTGTCTGCTTCGCAGACGATATGGCCCGCCTAGGAAGCAGTGTTACAATAGACGAGGATTCTTTCGAGGTGGTTGACGAGTTCGTCTACCTCGGGTCCCTGCTGACAGCCGACAATAACGTTAGTCATGAAATACAAAGGCGTATCATCTGTGTAAATCGCGCCTTCCATGGGTTCCAGAAGAAACATCGGTTAAGAAAAATTCACTCCCGCATCAAATGCACCATGTACAAAACGCTCATGAAACCGGTAGTCCTCTACGGGCATGAAACGTGGACTATTCTCTAGGATGACTTGCAAGCTGTTGGGTGTTTTGAATGCTGGGTGCCTAGAACGATCTTCGGCGTTGTGCAGGAGAACGGTGTGTGGCGGCGAAGAATGAACCACGAACTCGCCCAACTCTACGACGAACCCGGTATTCAGAAGGTGGCCAAAGCTGGAAGGATACGCTGGGCAGAGCATGTTGCTAGAACGCCGGACAACAGCCCTGTAATGATGGTGTTTGTTTCGAATCCGGTCGGAAGAAGATGTGGGGCGCAGTGAGTTAGGTGGATTGACCAGGTGCACCTGCACCTGGAGAGCGTGGGTCGCAGTCAAGGATGGAGAGAAGCGGCCATGAACCGAGTGAATTGACAAAACATTGTTAACGAGGTTTTATCAAGATTATTGATGTAGATTCAAATACATAAATAAAATAATGAAACCCAAAAGAATAAATTAACAAAAGAATTTGAAACAAGTGAAAATAAATTTATGTTTTGAGTAGAATGTTCAGGTAGGACGCTTTGTAATGAAAAAAAATGGGTTTGACCATCGAAACCGCCTTTGAAATACTAGTGCCTGTATAAGATTTGAAATCGTTTATCCTTCCGGTCGTCGTGCGGTTGACAACCGACAGAAACACCGCGCTGATGCTATGTATGAAAAGCTAGGTTTTTTCATTTGTGTTGTACAAAATACAACAGCGTGACTACTGAAGAGTTAAACGCTTTTCCACTCGATAATATCAGAAGTAAAGTATGCATTAAATAAGGTGACGGTCGTATTTTGGACCCTTTAAGGAAGTGATTTTGGATTTTTAATTGCACAGCGTAATCAAGCCAATAAACATGCCAAAATGTATAGGAAACCTTCTTCTACGACAGAGCTACCCAACGTACGGTCCATGACATGGGTACTCCGGTCCACGAAGAGTTTGATGACTCACCTCACATACGGTCCGTTACCTGTTCTTCCAATTTAAAGTTAGAACTTACCAAAAACATGACTGAAACTTGCAATTGAATTTTAAACTTAGGTAAGGGGGTTCACAATCCTTACCCCTTCACTATGGGCTCCAGAAGAAACTGCGGTCAAGAAAGATTCACCCCCGCACCAAATGCACGATGTACAAAACGCTCATAAGACCGGTAGTCCTCTACGGGCATGAGGCGTGGACTATGCTCGAGGAGGACTTGCAAGCTCTTGGGGTTTTCGAACGCCGAGTGCTAAGGACGATCTTCGGCGGCGTACAGGAGAACGGCGTGTGGCGGCGAAGGATGAACCACGAGCTCACTCAACTCTACGGCGAACCCAGTATCGTGAAGGTAGCTAAAGCTGGAAGGATACGCTGGGCAGGGCATGTTGCAAGAATGCCGGACAACAACCCTGTAAAGATGGTGTTCGCTACGAATCCGGTCGGAACAAGAAAGCGTGGGGCGCAGTTGTTTAACATTTAATAGGAAAACCTGAACTTTAATCAAGTTTCAATAGACAATTATGGAAACAGACTAAATTAGTCGAACAAAATATCGAAAACTGAGGCAATATTCTCACAAAATCATTAGCAGAATTTCACATTATCCTCATATTCAAATTATCACAAAATTATGGAAAGGGTTCCGTATGTACCTGGATAGATTTCTCTCCGAACAAATATCTTTCAGATTCCAGAACAGGATTTAAGAATGGTGATTTTTGGCAGACAATTAATCGTCCCATAAAAAAATATAAAATTTCCATAAAAAATGCAAAATTTGCCAGTAAAGAAACAAGGGTAAAATCAACAGAAAAGTTAAAAATTTCCATAAAAAAATAAATAAGTGCATAGAAAAAACAAAATTTTCCATAAATAAAAAAATTTTGAGCAATAAATAGATTCAAAAGTGCAGTAGAATCGACAATAATATCACTAAAAAATATCGAATTTTACATATAAAAACCTCAAAATGTCCCTATTTTATTCACAAAAAGCAAGAAATAATTATAAATTTTCCACAAAAAAAGCCAAAATTTGCAATAAATAAATAATAATTCGCCCACAATAAATCTAAAATTTCCATTCAAAAAATCAAAAAGAGCAATAGCAGTAAATGCAAAGTTGCAATAAACAAACCCAACTGAGCAATTCAAAATGACAATCAATACATAAAAATGTTGTAGAAAATTCCAATATTTAAGTAAAACTTTCCATAAAAATAACGTAATTTTCCAATAATGTGAATAATGCGTGTAATGGATTTCATAAATTTTCAGTCAAACTGAAGCATTGTTTTCACAATTGGAGCTAATTAGTCGTCGTATGTAGATGTAGTAATTGCATTTTAGAGTTCGATAATTAATTACGTAAGAATTTAGGAGAGGGGAGAGCGGGGAGATTGGCCGGGTTTGAAAAAAAAGTTCTTGCCATATAGAAAAAAATAATGTTTCATACAAAAAATCATACATGGAGGGGTGGCGAGGTTTCGAAAAATCACAAAAAAATGTTTTTTAATACACCTTATCGCTACAATTTTAATTATTTCGGCAATGTTGAAATGAAACATGGAACATGGGATATCTAATCTTCCAATATTAGGAACACTTATGTCACTGCTTGGGTTATGTCCAACTACATTGATGGTAGAAGCTTATGCTTTCATGCCCCACCAGCCAGGGAACTGGTGTTTACAAACTAAGCATCATTTGCTGCAACACTTTATGCGGCATGATGGAACTTTGCCGAGCGCGCTAAGTGTTGTTAGACCACTGACGTAGTTGCATGAAGTGGGTGATGAGGTACAAAAGTAGCGTTACAGCATGCTTAACCATATTTGTAGAACTGAGACAACCCATTAGATCTAAAAATAAACAAACAAAGCAAATAAAAAAAATATTTAGGAAAAAACTCATCAATCGAAGTAAACACATTTCTGCAACTGCTGTGGGCAGTTACACCAAAGATGAAAGTGAATTTCCGTATTATGAGTCCGTATTATGTTTAAAATTACTCGCCACTAGCTCAGTAGAGAAACCTATCGAAGAACAGAGACTTACCTTGTTGTGCTAAACTCGTCTAACGTACCTTCGCCAACTCTGGTTCCTGAATCGGGAATCGTTAATGAACGCATCTACATACGACGACTAATTAGCTCCAATTGTTAAAACAATGCTTCAGTTTGACTGAAAATTTATGAAATCCATTCCACACATTATTACACATTATTGGAAAATTACGTTATTTTTATTGAAAGTTTTACCTAAATATTGGAATTTTCTACAACATGTTCATGTATTGATTGTCATTTTGAATTGCTCAGTTGGGTTTGTTTATTGCAACTTTGCATTTACTGCTATTGCTCTTTTTGATTTTTTGAATGGAAATTTTAGATTTATTGTGGGCGAATTATTATTTATTTATTGCAAATTTTGGCTTTTTTTGTGGAAAATTTATAATTATTTCTTGCTTTTTGTGAAAAAAATAGGGACATTTTGAGGTTGTTAAATGTAAAATTCAATATTTTTTAGTGATATTATTGTCGATTCTACTGCACTTTTGAATCTATTTATTGCTCAAATTTTTTTTATTTATGGAAAATTTTGTTTTTTCTATGCACTTCTTTATTTTTTTATGGAAATTTTTAACTTTTCTGTTGATTTTACCCTTGTTTCTTTACTGGCAAATTTTGCATTTTTTATGGAAATTTTATATTTTTTTATGGGACGTTAGCCGGTTATGTTTAGCCGGTGATTTTTAGGATATCCTAGATAGAAACACTGCTTGCAAAAACTTACGTTGGATTTTCGGAAAATGTCATCTCATATAACACTAGACAGGATTTACAAATAAAGGTGGGAGGCAGGGACGAAAAAAATCATGCTCACTTTACTCAATTCACTGAATTTATGCCACCATCAAAGTAACCGCACCACCACCAATATGATTGTTCCAATGAAGATGGCACAAAAGTAGATGAGCAAAACAAACAACGATGCCCGTATGTCGTTGGTGTTTTTGATTATCAGAAGCAGAAGAGTGTCAGTTTTAGAAAATTGATTATCAATGAGGTTCAAATGCATTAAAAAATATGCTGCTATACGGGTAATGAAGGAACCGATGCACGGAATGGATTATATTGAAGCGTCTTTAGTGTGTCTCGTGCAAAAATTACAACTTCCCGAAGCGGAATGTAAAAAAGTCAAGCTGGTTAGTGTGCATTCAAATATTACGTAACGCAAAATTTGGCAATTTTAGACCCCCTCCCTCCCCCACGTAACAGCTTTTGTATGGAAAATTTTATTTTTTTGCATGGACCGTAACACTATGTGAGACCCCCTCCCTCCCCCTGTTGCGTTACGTAATATTTGAACGATCCCTTAGAATGAATATCATTTTTTGTTTCCGATGATCAACAAGCGGTTGAGTTGCAGCAGGTTAAAATGAAACTGACAATCTTGCACAAACGCTTTGCAAATCTTTGTTGTGTTGTCAAGGTGAGGATAAAAACAAATAAAAATCAACGTTGATTCTACCCAGCAATTATCAATGTAGGCGAGGTTTGATTGAGTATTTTCGTCCCTGGTGGGAGGTATTGAGATGAATTCTGAGTAGGATTCTTATAACATCTTTCACACGATTCTAAATACCGTTTTGTCTCAAATTCCGAATATACTCTCATATTCCGAACACTCGGCTTTTGTATGGCGATTCGGTTGAAAGTTTCACTGAAATATGACTGTGTGAAATTACTAGGAAATGGCAGCCATATGCAATTCCATTTTAATATCTTCCAATCTATTTTACACCTCGGGAGTACTGATCCTCTTGTTTGAGGCCAGTAAAATCAGCTCAGATAAAATTATTTTCGAGATTATAAATTTGAATACGATTTTTTCGTCCTGTTCAGAATATGAGACACAATGAACACAGTGATCTGCATTTGAATCAAAATGTTGTTCATTCTTTGAAATGGAAACAATACTGAACCAGTTTAAATAAATTTAAAATTATTTTTACCGGCACACCCACCAGCTAACAGATAGATTTTGCAAAAATAAAAAAATCACAAATATCAGCTAATTTATGCCTTCCAGATGCATTTGAAGTCACTGTTGACCTTAAGTGTTCGGAATATGAGTCAAAACGGTACAGAATTTAGAGCAGAATTCTCAACGACTCCTAAACTAATTTCTGATAAGGTACCGCGGGGCAAGTGGGTAAATGGGGTAAGTGAAAATAATTGGTATATTTAACTGAATATGTGAATTAACGTTTTAAACTCATGCGTAAGCCGTTGAGGCCATTGAGAACATTACTATAGGTAAGAGATTTCTGAGATTTTTCAGCCATTATTGTATAATAGAGCGAAAGATTGTTAACCTGTCAACTATCACTCCGTAATAAGTTGGCGGCGTGCCATCTTATTTTAATATTTTCAGCGGAAAAAAGTTGCGGAAAATAATTTTCTGTACCACTTCTAAGTTTTCCCCTCTGACAGTTTTAAACTGCAATAAAAAAAGTTTTAGAATTAATTCGACATAGACCTAAAAACAACTAAATTCAAACACCAACAATTTTCTAATCACGTGGGGCAAGTGAAAAGTTTCTCATTAGAGATTGAGTTTGTGTTTTCTCTTTAGATAGCTATAAGTATACAAGGTTCGCAATTATCATAGAACAACAGAACGTGCTGATAACTCAAGAAACACTATACTCAACGCGTTTAAAGCTATTATCATGGCCAAATCATGGAACTTTTCCAAAGAAAGGTTGCCAAATATTACGATAATAATATGTTTGCTTCGTACAGCCGATTAAAAGGAAGACGTTGATTGAAAAGTACCAATATAAGAGAACGCATGGAAATCTCATGGAATATCTATGTAAAGCTAAATAAAAACATAAAAAATGGGGTATAGGTGTATTCACATAAAAAAGTTTCCAAATACTTTATTGAAAGATTCCGTTTGATTTCTCCTGAAGAGTTATCCGACGTCATATCCGATTCTCTTAACAAATAACGAGCGGTGGAAATTCTACAGAGCAGAAGTGCAATTGCTGTCCCATGTTGTAAGAACTAACATTGGAAATGTTGCAGTTATAATGTTGTCGAATCATTTCAACAAACATAACTGAACAGAAGAAAATTCAAGTAACAAGAATAAAATTGTCTTTGTTTTCATGTTACTTATGTATTGGGACGCCTGACTAATGTCAAAGGTAAAAGAAATCGTGAATATAACAGTAAGTTTTTGAATTTATTGTTCTAAACGATAAACTTTTCACTTGCCCCACTTGTGGGTATCTCCTCGCAGCAAACTTTCACGAAATTAAGAATGATTCGAAAAAAGTACTAAGTCCAAACTGTAAACAACAGGACCAGTACCTGTCAAAATGGATGCGTGACGTCACAGTGCAGTGGAGTATATGTTTGAGAAATAAATAAACACTCACCCCTGCTTTCTGCATCAGATCATCATCGGCTGTAGGATCACCACCGGTGGTAGATCTGGAACGAAAGACCAAAACAAAACCATTGTGGTGAATTCCTCTCTTGCTCTCGCGCTCTCACAATCCATCGCGTGGCCAAAACACATGTTTTATAGCGCACAAACGGCCACACGATCGATCGCGACCGAAAGCTCGCATACCAACCTGTTGCCATAAATGAACTGCGCCGTGGCGTCGTGAACCCGCACGTCATGTGGTGAGATTTCCTGCAGATCGTCCATCACAAACATTCGGTCCATCATGGGGCTTAACGGATGGCAAGATCCGCCCAACAAGTCGTCGATGTTGGTGTGACGTGAAATGAAGATTGGCGATTGGGAAATAGCAGCTTTGCGATCCATTTCCACCTGGTTGTAAACTTTGGGCTCCAAGCTTGCGGGAATGTTATCGTAAGGGGACAACCGGTCAGATTCGTTTTTGCTATCTTCAACCCCTTCCGGACTGGCACGATCGCCTAGAGGAGTTTCCGTTGTCTCAACCACTTCGATGATAGTGTTGCCCGTGGGAAACTCTGGTAGACCAGCTACAAGTTTACTGATATTTCTAATCTCTTCATCCAGGTCGTCACCCACGTCTGTCTGATGAGTCTCCTCTTCGCCGTGTTTTTCAATAAATGAAGAAAGTTTCCTCGGACTTCCGCCTTTTTCTTCTGTGTTATCCATCCACCAAGCTTTTTCTCCAGACTCCACTCGTGTGATTTTGTATTTGGTTGGGCTTGTTTGCTTGGAGTTGAAACTGTTTGATCGACTTACTACGTTGGATTTTGAACCAGATCTTGATAGTGTGTTTTCTGTCTCGGTCATCCACCAGGGTGCCTCACCCGATTCTATTCTGGTAATTTTGAATGGTTTAGCCTTGACAGGACTGCATTCTCTAACCGAGCCGTCGCTGCTAGGTGCCACTGTTGCTACTGCTTCATTAATCTTGTCTGAGCTCAACATCCACCATGCTTTTTCACCCGATCCATCCCGAGTGATAATAATCTGCTGTTTAGGTTCAGGAGTGGGTTCTTTAGAAGTGGCTTTACTGCTACTAGTCGTACTGGTGGTTGTGCTTGATTTTTCATTTTTCTCCAAATCACCCATTGCTTCCCGCCACCATGCTTCGTCTTCTGCTTCCAATGTATACACAGTGTATCCAGGATTCTTGTTTTCTGGGCTGGGTTCTTTTGACGCATCTTTACTTGAATCACTACTAGAAACTTCTTTCGCTTTCGAAGCCACATTATCAGTGCTCATCATCCACCAGGCTTTTTCTCCTGACTCTATTCTAGTTACCTTGATCGGTTTGAATGGTTGACTGCCAGAATTGCTGAAAATGCTGCCTGATCTCTGACTTCTGTTCATAGCGTCTTCGTCATTCTTTTCATAATTTTCGCTATCTTCATTGTTATCCTGCTCTCGCTCAACAGATCGACCATTTCCGTTATTGATTTTAGAGTCGTTGTCGGTCAAGCACCACGGTTTATCTCCGGTTTCAACCCGAGCAGTCTGAATGGGCCTAAATGGACTGTAAGCTTTATTATTGCTACCGTTAGTCAGTTTGGTAGACTCTGTATTATTTTCTGTCGTCTTTTCGCTATCATCTGCCATCCACCAAGCTTTCTCACCTGATTGCACGGGTCTTATTTTGTAAACG
The DNA here is from genome assembly GCF_002204515.2 of Aedes aegypti. Lineage (NCBI taxonomy): Eukaryota > Metazoa > Arthropoda > Insecta > Diptera > Culicidae > Aedes > Aedes aegypti. Next base: position 150,969,234 of record NC_035108.1, read on the forward strand.
TAGCTCTTTGCCGGCGCCTCTGGTTCTTGTTTGGCTGGTGGATTCCACCATGACGCTCGCTGAAGATCAGACTTCTGTGCACTGTCGGTTTCATCTACTTCGTCTTCCTCCTCAGTGGAATCATCATCCTTGATACTCTCCATGTAATGCGTTCCAGCTTCCCAACCCGATTTGGGCGCCGAATCTTGGTTCAAACTTTCCGGCATACTAGTCGTACTGTTGTTATCGTACCAACTGGTGTGATTTCGGTTCTGATTGTTCACAAAGTTCGTCGCCAACTGAATCGCTCTCATCAATAGCTCGTTATTAGAGCTGGATGGATCAGTAACTGTATTTCCATGCTCATCTATCATTGACCGGTTGGGTTGTCCATCGCCTTCAGAAGTCGATGAAGAGGTTGCCGTACTCAGGTCTGAGCTAGTCGATGAAGAGCGATCCGAACGCCGACAAGGGCTGGCGCTGGCTCGCGTTGTCTGTGGTATCCGGCTGACACCATTCTGAGGCATGCTGTCAGCCGTTTGAGTTGCCGTTGAGGAAGAAGATGTGGAAGATGTTGATTTGCTAGATGAAGTTGATCCCTTGCGAGGGCGCTCTGGCGCTGGCCCCATATTGAGAGCAGATTTTCGGAAGTCTTTGTTGATTTTGGTATTCGACGCGTTCGCTGCCGATTTTATAGGCGAACCATCTTTTATCGGCACAGGTGGTGGTTTCTCGGGAGATTTTTGTTTCGGTGGAGTCTTTTGTTTTATAGATGGTGTACTAGTGGATGACCTACTGGGTACATTGCTCTTTGGGCTAGAGGATTTCGATAAACTCATTTCTTTGACTCGGGCTGCCAAAGTTGAGATCTCTTTCTTTTCCGGAACGTCACTACGTGGTGAAACGACACTGGTTTCCCTACTTTGGCTAGAACTGTCGCGACTGTATCGTGACGAAGCACTGGAATATCTGGTGTACCCGGAAGAAGCACTGGAGCTAAATTTGTCTAAGAATGGTGACCAATTCCTGGTGGTTGATGGATTGTATCTCAGATACTTGGTAGAATCATCCATTCTATCGGATTGCACCGCTTTATCAGCTGTGTCCACGATGCGTAGCTGTTTTTGAATAGTTTTCTCTATGGTTTTACACATTTCCGCACGCCTCGCCCTAATGTACGGTGTAGATCCCGGCGGGGTTGGCGAAGTACCACGCGTAACCAATGTTATCTCGATTAAGATTTTTGGCTCGGGTTCCACGCTGCTTTCGGTTTCTTCAGATGATTCTTCTTCCGACGAACTACTTTCAGAAGAAGATGAACTTTCTTCTTCAGCCTCGTCTGGCTTTTTCTCATCTTCCACAATCAGTATAGGTTCTGGTGAAAATATTTGACTCCGTATCAGCAGCGGAGAAGGACATTGTGAAGTCTCTCTCGATTGAGAGTTCAATAACCTTGATGATGGTCGACTCGTTCTTGCTGCGATTGCTTCACTGGATGTCATGTAAGAAAGGGCAACACCACCACTTGTCGGGGCCGGGCTTGAGCTTAGTGCAATTCTAGATGTCGTATTAGCAAGACTAGAATTACTTCTACCATATGGTCGATATGAACTAGTATTGAGACCGTACTTCTCTCGGATGGACTCAGCAGGGCTAGGATCTCTGGAAGGTCGTCTAGCTGTAGTCGAATGCATAGCAGGGCTAGGATCCCGACTCCTGATGTTCGACATACTAGGGCTAGCATCTCTTTTTTTCTGGGTAGGCACAGTCAGTGTTAGGTTTTCTGTTGGCTTTTCCCTGGCAGTCAGAGATCTGGTGTACGCAGGAGTATGCTTAGCTACAGCAGATCCAGCATCTTGCATTCTTTGTCTAGCGGCAGTACTGGAAAAAGGGGCTGATCTGGTAGTTGCAGGACTAGGATCTCTTGATCTAAGTTTGCTAGCACCAAAAGTGGGTACTTTCTTCACCTCAGCGGCGGGACTCGGATCTCTTGATCGTAGGCCAGTTTTCATGGAAATGCTGCTGGTGAATTTTCTTGGTTCGGCTGGACTTGGATCTCTAGAACGATGACTTGCAGTAGGCATCGTCTTTGCGTTTGTTATATTGATTTTGGGAGTTGCAGGACTGGGATCTCTTGATCTACCAGTGAATGACTTTGCCACTACCCTTTTGGTTTCAACAGGACTTGATTCTCGGGAAGTTTGTGTGCGCACTGTAGGACTAGGATCTCTTGAACGTGCCCGGTTTTGGAAAAAGCTACTCAACGTGTTTGATGTTTGCCTCTTGTATTCTTTGACCGGTGTTTGGTTCCCATTTTCTTTGGCAGTAAATTTATTGGCAATGGCCGCTGCGTATCCCCCTGGACGTTTGCTCTCGACAGCTGGACTAGGATCTCTAGATTTGATTATGTTTGTCATTGGCCCGCCAGCAGGACTTGGATCTCTAGCTCTCGATCGGTTCACATTTAAATTTGACGAGGAGTTCACTCTGGTTGCAGGACTCGGCTCTCTTGATTTCTCTCGCGCCACACCTGCCCGTCCATAGCGAGTCGTAAAAGTAACGGGAGGTGCATTCTCCTTTTTTGGCTTTGTTGCTGTTGCTTTGACACCTGTTTTTGACGTATCTTCAGTGTCTGCATGGCGTTCTCCATACTTTGCAGCAATCAAGGCAGATTTCTTGATGAGTTTAGGCTTATCTTTCTCGAGCTCAGCTTCTAACTTTTTCGATGTCTCAATCAATCGCTCTTTCTCACGATCTCTCTCTTTTTCTCGTTCCTTCTCCCGTTGCTCACGTTCACGCTCTCGCTCTCGCTCTCTTTTTCGTTCTTCCTCTTTCGCCTTTTCTCGTTCCTTATCTTTATCGGTGGCTAAACTAGAATACCGACTGATGTATGTCGACACATTTGAAGTCGTGCGTGGTGCTCGATAGCTACCAATGGAAAACGTTGGTCGATAACTGCTACTACCGGCAGAGCTCAGCGTACTGAACCGAGAGCTCGAGGGTTCGGACGTGAACTAAAAAGAAAAAAAAATAAAACCATAATTATTATAATGAACTCATCAGCATTTTCATTGGCATAAATCTATCAACACATTACAATGCTATAAAACAAAAATCCGAGTAGATCAGCTGACACAGAAACGATCGTCGGGCGCCAGATGAGCTGAAAATCTTTGGCACCGGCTGTATGGCTTTCGCAAAGACATCTAGATTTCATCATACCGAACCCCTGCAACGCAACACACTTCACATAGGCAAACGGGAAGTAGAGGTGGAATACGACACGAGTCGACAGACAGCAAAACCACGAAAACGTCACTTTGTCTACGTCTGGCATGCCGGGCTTGTTTAGATCGCCGCCGTACAGTTTGTTGATTTTCTATGCAACGGTGTGGTGTGAATGCGGACGATCAAGTGGTATACTGCCAAGAATATCTCCTCTAAAGTGACCCAAAACAAACGTGTTGGTCGCCATCTTCGTAGACGCAACGCCAATGTCAATCAAAATACGGTAACGACGACGATCTGCCGGTAGACAAAGTGTGTCCGTACGGTTTTTGGGTCAACAGATGATACTGATTGATGGGACACAGACGAAAAACCAATCGAATGGAAACTTGGATTTAGAAAACACTTATCCGAACTGCAGGAGAAAACAAACAAGGCAATTGGAGACACCAATCGATTGGGTATTCAAGCAATATTTATAGGCATATAAATCTGTTTCTCGTACTAACAGTCGAATGAATGGATGAACATAAATAATGTTGTAATCATACGGATCGAATCACCATTTCAACATTTTATAAAACTGTAAACTAATCACAGACAGAAAGACGCCAAGTTTATCAAATTTTGCAATGATTTACGGAAAAAAATATTTGTATTCAGTATTTTGATAAATTGTCGCGATTAGAACCATAAAGACGCAACTGCAATGATCGAATTGTTTAAATCTAGGTATTTGCTGTTGTTTTTATTTCAGTCGAAACCTTTCATCGTTTATTTTACTTGTAAAATTTTACAAATATTGGCTTAATTTCACCTAGCAATCCAAAACGACAATCAATGAAGAGAAATCGGTCTCTGCAATGGCTTGTACTGAAAGCGAAATGAAATTCGGATATACAGTTACTATTCTCTCATATGATATTGTTGGAAAAATAAGCTTAATGTTCTAATGTTTTCTAAATACTAGGTATAACTTGCGTCGATGTATCTGTATTGAAGTTTAAAATCTTAGTTTCAAAAATATGGTTGGATTTTGAATTGCCAAAGGTGTACACGCAGTGTAAAGCGAAAAGGTACAGATGAGGACAGGGAAAATACGTACTCTACTGCTTCCATAAGAGGAACTAGACGATGAAGACGTTGGGTAGTAGCTTGACTTCCAGGAATACTGTAATAGAGGCGAAGTGGAGTAGGATTAGATTAGCAACATAGGAAAGATAACCTGAAACGAATAGTTTTACAATGGGTGGTTAAAGATTTAGAACATATAGTCTGCATTGTACGGTTCACTTTATTCAAATTTATATTGAGCACTTCTCGCTGAAACATCGGCACTCATCGTTAGAATTCCAATTGTATGTCACTGATCGCTAGTATATGCTAAAACTAAAGGGTGGTCCTTTCGGTTTTCTCAAATTGGTGGACCTCTCGTACACCAGCTAGCTTAACAGTTTGCGAAACAGCCCTTTTATTAATAAATCTTAGGTATTTCTTCACGTGAGTGATATGTCTTTTTTGTACGACATAGAAACAAGTTTTCAATCGTTGTTTTTTTTCTTCGAATCGAGAGATGAATAAGAGTATTAATTGAATGGAAAAATTTGGCGTCCATCTTGATTTTAAGTAGTAGAATGAGTTTTTCACCTTGTTAGCACTTGCTTGATTTCAATGATACCGTATCGCTTACTCTCGCTTACTGTTCTTTTTTTCCTGGCATTACGTCCTGCGTCTCAGCTTGAGGGGATTGTAAACTTCGATTTTTCAAGTGCACAAGACCAGTGTTGTGAAAAACTCAATTTCTCAAAACTCACGCTTCATTTTTTTCATGCGTGAGTTGTCAATCACGCAACTCAGCAGTCAAAAAATCATGGATGAGTTGGCTCACCTTTTTGACTCATTGTCTAGTATATCCACAGTTTACTCACACACGGCAATAATTTCTGATTAGTCTGGTAAACTTATAGTAATCCTTTCTAACGTATATAACAACATTCGGGTTTCACGAGTTTTTGCCGGGTTTTTCGACTGAATCATTTTTTACGGTTTGAGTTGATTGAGTGGATTTGCATCAAAATCTCAAGCGCGAGATTTGCAAAGCAGATATCTAATGAGTTTGCTCTCAAGGGAGAGCGTATTGATTGAGATTTGAGTGTGAGTCTACCAACACTGCACAAGACTCGAGAATCTGACAACAGTTCGCGTTGGAAATCAATCAAATTACTTGCTTGCTGGTGGTGACTAATGAGATAAATTTTCAATGCGGAGCGCTGATTGGTTCTCAAGTCTTGTGCTCTTGAAAATTAGGTGTGGCTTCGTTTTATAATCATCCAAATTCGTTATAAAAACAGATAATTACAGAGGAATTTTCTTTAATAATGCATACTTGGTACCAGAATGATTCTTCGGCATACCTTCAAGTTCAGGAATAGCATTCATTCTTTTCTTTTTTTTTCGTTCAAAACCATTGAAATGATTGTATTTATCAATGAAATTTCAATCGGTTTTCAGTACATCGTTCGACTAGTAATAAAAAAAATCTCCAAAATAATTAAATTTCACATGAATATGGAAAAATGTTTAGAACTGTCGATTTTTGGAGGTTATCAAAATCAATCATTATTAGAAAATGGCTGGATAATTCAACAATATATATTTTTTATCTTCAAAAAAGGCTTGTTCTTCGAAAGCATCATCAATCAGGAACCTGATGGAAGAAATCAATTTATTTGTGGAGCAACAATTTGACAGATATAATAAAATCATTTTTCCCGATATTTTCAGAGGAAAATATTTTAAATTTGATGTTAACTGATATGAGTAGAATTTGTTGGTTTAAAGTACGTCCTAACGGAAGTACTAACGTAGTATTAATATGAAAAACAATTAAGGCCTTCATAGGGTTACTTATTTAGTCTTATTTTTAAAAGACTTTTCAAAGTAACAATCATCAAAATTGGCAACACTGCTGTAAAAAAAATGATTTTTTCCACATATTATTTTCAAAATATGTTATTCTGAGATTACCAATTGAAACATTCAAAGAAAATTGTTACCAATTTTCTGTAGATCGATAAAATGCATATAAAATTTTAAAACTTTGAGACTAGTAAAGAGTAAAATTTAAACTTAAGACTGCGGTTTAAACTAACGATTTAGCTCTCGTTTATACAAATATAGTTTCGTTAGTAATCTAAACTAGTTTTGAACACGCTTTTTACTTTTCTCTTGTGCTGGGAGTGAAAGGAAGGTGTAGAACCAAATTTGACCATAAATGGATTAATCTCTAAAGTTATCTAATGTCGAGGAATGGAGGAATATAATTGATTTTTTTAAGCTATACCTTTAGTAGAATAGTAAAGGATACAAACATACAATTTGTTCATAAAAATGAAGATTTTTGTTTTGCGAAAAATAATGTTAAACTTTGACGATCAGCTTTTCCTAGGAGTTTTTGGAAAAACTATTCGGCTCTTCAACTAAAAGCAGTTTCTGAGATCTTATATTTCCATAGCCTCGTAGAATAATCGTTGTACGATGCACAGAAAACCTATTACGATTTTATTAATAAATAAAAAAAGATATAGCATAAACAAAGTGTCCACTTTATAAAATGAACAGTTCTTACTACTTAAAATCAAAATGGCGTCAAAATCCAAGATGGATGGACACATTTTTTCACTTTAATTATTACTCTTATTCTTTACACCAACAATTGAAAACTTGTTTCTTTGTTTACAAAAAATGATGTTTGCAATGATTCAACTCGCCATATACGTCAAAACCGTAGAACATGATATCAAAAATTGTTCATCTCATAGATGAAATACCGTTGCTCAGAATTTTAAACGAGCAGTGCGCTGATGGTGAAAAAAACGTTTTTTTCTGACAAAATTCAAAATGGCGGCAAAATTCCAAATGGCCGCCAATTGTTTTAGTCTCAGATAAAGCTATATCCTTCTTCTCTACGATGCCACTCCAAGGGAAATATGAGACATATCACGTGAAGAAATACCTAAGATTTACCAAAAAATGAGCTTTTACAAAAACTGTTTAGCTAGCTGGCGTACGAGGGGTCCACCAATTTGAGAAAACTGAATGGACCACCCTTTAGTTTTAGCATATACTAGCGATCAGTGACATAAAATTGGAGTTCTAACGATGTGTGCCGATGGTAGCTTGGTTTCAGCAGGAATTGCTCACATGGAAAGGACATCAAGACTGTTTATGAAACCTTGTCACTTCTGTATACATCTTCTCTTTTTCATGAAAATATAAAGATATGTAAATTTGAATTCAAAATCATATGAACTTGTATAACAAGTCACGTAGTCTTATAAACTCCTTCTAGATTACATGACTTATCATTGAAGTTCTCATGACGTGTCACAGAAGTTTACAAGATAAATCATGTAAATATCGAATATTGAACGCCATAAAATAACAGCATCTCTCACTGTGTTGTGCATTGGTAACATCATTCAAATTTTTCTTCACTAATCGAAATGAGTATTAAAATCGCGGTAACACCTTTTGTATTTTTTTTTTACAAACAACAAAAAGACTTTTGAATAAAGAAAAAAGATTGTCAAACGAAAGATTGCAGTCCTTGATTAGCAGGACTAATAACTTATCTGAAACTATGTTCTTCTATTGAAAACTAAAGTGACTCATACTAGATTAGCTGCAGAAGTATTCATTATTTTTAGTATATTCCTCATCGCTCTCTATAGAGGGTGTTAAAATTGTGAATACGAGGCGCGAAAATTGTGGGAATTAATGTTTAATTTTTATTCACGTAAATATATAATATCCGTAAATTTAACCTACAAAATTTCAAACTACCAACAATGTGCCGAATGTAGATCTAAACGGCACTCGTAGATTTCTCTCTAGCTTGAGCTTGAGTTTACGCTTGATTGGCCGCCCGTGGTTGCTACTAGTGATCCTTTACATGAGAGATAAGCAGAATTAAAATAGAATGATTTGGCAACAGACCAGCAGTGCTGAGTTTGCTCGGTGTCAAGAATAATATTGTAACTCGGACATGACTTTGTCATTGCATAAAAGTGTATATTGTTTCGTTATAGATCTATGAGCTTCATTTCCAAACTAATAAGCAGAAGAAAAAATCAACAACTAAATATCGCATCAATGCAATGCGCCAATGCCAACTGGCGAAAATTTAAAAAGGAAAATATTATATAGTTTTGCTCTATATATGCAAAATAACTTTCACCGAAATGATTACAAGCGGATTACATTACTCCTCAAGAAAAGTTCAAAACAAACTCAAAACAAACTGCTCGATTGACTCACACTTTGACAGAAATGTCTGTTTCCACGTATCTCTCTTATAAAGGATTAGGGTAACGTATATAATTTGGACATGCATATAATTTGGACAGGCTAGTCGTTCTATGCTTATTTCCAATCAGATGGTGAGGAACAAATGTACGGGAAATCATGTATTGCACTACTAATACACTATGCTACTTATAAATGATGACCATTTTCATAACAATTACAAATTGGCTTCAAAAATATAAAAATTGTAAATTGTATCTACAGAACATCTGTGAAACCTACGAATGCAAGAGGATGTGCATTTCAAGAACATACATTAAATGCAATAATAGCGCTCAGAATTACAATTCATAAAAAGTTTGAAAGTGGAAACATGATTAAATATAACTAATATTTAAGCTAAGTTCATCTAAAATCTTAACATGAGTATATAAGGTAGTATAAATCAGGTGTTGTCCAAAATAGATTAGGTTTTTTGTTCAGTTGATATAATTTGGCCATCTGATGAAACACACTGGAATGTCGCATGCATGCATACTTGCAGGCGATTTTCGTGGATCTGATGATATTTGCTTGCATTAAATGAAATTATTGATTTTCACTAATATTCACATCCAATAAGTCACATATAAACTCTTACAGTATTATGAAATGATCGTCTTTTCAAGAAACCATTGTACGGATATTGAGATAACGCCTCTGTCCAAATTATATTCGCATGAGGGTGTCCAAAATGTATATTAGGTGTCCGAAATGTATGACAGACAGGCTGCCAGAAAACGCTTTTTTGGAAGCTAATACTACAGTTTGTAAGCTTTTTCTCTCTAGAAACTCAAGGTACAATGGGGCATTAAGCATATAAGTAACATTTCGTACTAAAATATTTGTATTTAATGCAGTTAATCGATCGCCGTCTCCAGACATATCCTTAGCCTGTCCAAAATACATAATTTACCATACTATTTGCTACTAAGCTAACTAACATAAATGCAACTAACCAGATGTCTGCCAGGGACTAACAGGGAGTATCAATTTATAAATGCTGGCGATTATCTATTTTAGGTAACAATGGCGCCAGACACGTCCGAATTGAGAAAGAAATTTAGAATTTAGGAAGGGGGAGGAATTGATGTTGCATTTGAACTGGCCCACTGTAGATCGTGGAGTCCAACTGTAGTTACACCAGTTCATGCGAGAGGGTATTGGTTGGGGCAGAGCAATTTTTTGGCAGAAATTGGTCTAGAAAATTTTCTAATGCGTCTTTGATCACTTTATCGGCAGCTTCATTTTTATCCGCAAGGAAAAAAACTCAAATCGCGATAATATTTTTGTTTCTCGGTATTTTTGTATCATTTTTTCACAAGTTTTCACAATACTCTTCTAGTTTAAGGATCCATGTTGATATTGATGGTTGGTGATCTGGTTTTAAGGATATTCCAATGTTCCTTGGGGGACCGACATTTTCCATATAAAATGTCTTAGGCGGCCCTTGTTTACGTCAATTTGTCGAACACATAAAATGTGGGTTATACAATGCCATGTAATCAGAAGCTACTATGAAAAAATCATACAAATTCGTTAAGTATTCTTAGAGAAGTATGAAAATTACTATATGAGATTTTTTGAAGTTTTCAAGATCTTTATTTAGCCAGCGTGGTACCAACAACATAAATGCTCATTACTCATTTGCTTCATTTTTTCACAACACACTCTCATTAATGTATTGTTCCGAAAAGTAAATATCTGAATACGATAAAGAAACTTGTAGTCTGCGATATATAGGTAGGTTATGGTTACGTGCCGGTTCCCCATGGAATTCCGGAATATCTCTGGATCCAGTTGACCAATGATCAATGTTGACACAGATTCTAAAACTAGAAGATTATTGAGAACTTTTGAAAAAATGGTGCAAAAATACCAAGAAACAAAAAATTTATTGCGATTTGATTTTTTGCGGTAAAAAATGAAGCTGTCGGTAGAGGGGTTAATAGTACTCGACTCGATCTACAATTTGCGGTAAGCGGCTCAGAATGAATTTTTTTGTTGCACAACGTGATTTTCTTGTACACCCGTGATAGGAGCATGAGCATAGATGATCGTACAATTCGTAGTTTCTACTCCGTGATTGGCCAGAGCACTGGAAATTGCACAGAGATTTAATGAATGGGACTTGGGATTAGTTTACCATTCTCAATGTGCACAAATCGAGAGCTCAAAATTCAAAAGTCAATAACGGCCGAACAAGTGTTCATCGCTTGCCCTCACAAGAGCAAGCGGTACGATCGAAAGATCAAACACTACTAACGTGATCCGCTATCCGCGACACTATACGACCGTGCTACGCGAGCGACGCGCAACACGATTGATCCTGACCGCAATACCCGCTTCCGCAGAAGCAAGCAACACGGCCAAAGGAACAAACACTTCTCGGATTTCTTCGTACCCGAGCAGTAACATTCCATAATTAGGTATTGTTCGGTACACAGCTAAAAATATTCAAAATTACACGCCATTTAATATACAAAGGCAGTAATTTTCAACGAGTTGAGAATGAAATACCATTTAAATTTCAGTTTAAATAAATGTACATAATAAGACCATGGAAAACCATACATTTTTACATTACTTTACGCAAAATATTACTGTTCAATTTAATGTTTAACACCTTCCACAAAAATAAACTATTTAACATTGATTTTTGAATTTAAAAAGACTTAATTTTCAATCAACGTCTAAAATTATGAAAAATGATCACTCTGCTCTTAGTCGCAAATCAATACGTTTTGAGGTGCACTGTTTGTTAGGAGCTACTATAAATTTTGTTTTGTATCAAGTGGATTCAAGATAAACAATTGGCAATAGCAGGTAATATCCTCTGAGCATATGGTGTAAACATTATTTGTAAGCTGAAACCTAATATTTCTTGATATTACCATTTCCCAATTGCACTTTTCGTTTCTAGACTCGTGCATAAGCGGCAACCAGCAGCTTCGGGATACGACAAAGCTCAACCAAGTGTGCGTTTGCAGACCAGTAGCCAGCCTGTATCCATTTTATGAGAGAGATCGTGTGCTATTTAGATAATAATGTATGAAATCATCAATTTAGTGAAATAAATGTGTTAATCAGTACACAGCTAAAAATATGTTGTAAATTTCAGTTTATTTTCATGCACATACTTGGAGCATCAAAATAAACTGAAATGTCAACGACAAATCGCTTATTTTATCAATCGAATGCACTTTAAATTTACACGATTATGTAACATTCAAGCATCTTTAGTTGATAATTAAACCTGATGCTGTAACAATAGATGAATTTGGTTTTCTTTTACTATCTTCTTCTGTTTACACTACATTGAAATTTAAATATTTTTATCTGCGTGCACAGTTCGAACGAAACCTGTAAAATTATAGCGAGTCGAATGTAACAAAAGGACTCCATCATATATGATAGAAGATCATGTGCGATCTTAAAATTACATTGCTGCTGGTTTCGAGAGTGAGCTATGAATAGCTTCCAAACAAGAATATATATAATAAAAGAGCTAGACGGGATATGAACTCGCGACCTCTGGAACAATAGCAGCACGCCCGAGCTCTCTTGGCTGTCTCACCACCTTGACAAGTAGCTGACAAAAGTTGAACACGTTCTGCGTCAAATGAGTGTATCATAGAATCGCTTCGATGGTTGGCGGTCTCATCGAGAAGTGATTGAAAGAGCAGTCAACAATGCGGAGCATTCTCTCGGTCGCGTGATTGTTGAGCGTGGCTGGGTTTGTTTTGTGGCAGATTCATGTAAATTTCTAGCGGATTTATCTGAAATATAGTTGGAAGGGCCCTGATTGGTTGACAGATGGTCATATTTCTTCAGTTGTTGGCTAACGCTTGTAATTTTCAAATGCCTGCCACAATTTTCCGTCGATGTCCAAATTGCGTGTTGTTTAATATTCACAAATTTTTGCTGTGTAATGTTGTGTATTGTTATAGATTGGTTTTGTGCCTCCGATAGCAGGGGGAAATCAAGGGAACAAATGGAAAAGAAACAAAACAAAACACCTTTGATGCTTCATGTAAAACTTAACGTCGTTTAAATTTACATGATTTGCTTTCATTTTCAAGTAATGTAAATTTCAAACTCGGTTTAATTTTATGTTTATTTTCATGCTTCAAATATGTGCATGAAAATAAACTTAAATTTACTTTATTTTTTGAACTATGTAGTCCAAGTTTTATTATGGTATTGAAAATATTGTTTAAAAGATAAAAATACCTCATGAAGGTATTCGGAAAGTTTTTGAAAACAGCTTAAGATTTTACTGCTATTGAAAAATTTCACGTCTAAGAAAATTCATCATTTATTGTTAAGGTATCCAATACATGATCCAATAATGGTTTTATAAAATATGCATGGGATATTATTTAAGGTATTTTACCTCTCATGCAGGGCTCTTCAATTCCTCATTCAGGTGATAAGTGGATATTGAAAATTATCTTGATATTCAGCAACATTTATTTGTTATCATGCATCTTAATTTTTGTCATATACCTAATGTAGATTTCTGCATCCCAGACGCAAAAAGCTTTTGTTTTCCTTCAATTTCTATGTTTTCCAATCTAAATCACCTAAGCGTCAACCGCTAAGGAATGCACCGTTATAAAATATGCTGCTCTGCCTTCAGCTGTCTATCGCTGCCGCTATTTAGGACTGCATTTCCATGCCCTTCTTTGTTGATCCAGCCCTCGGTCTCGGTTGGAAAATTTAATTTAGAGTTTCTAACGAGCGACATAACTCCTCACCAGACGTGAACGAAAGTGCAGCACGGTTCCTTGGCTGACGGTTCCGGGAACAAATTTGCCGTTCTTCGTAGACGATGCAACTTCGCCAAAACGCCACCAGAGGAGCGCCGTGATAGGCGATTTTGCATGATCTAAGTGCAACTAAAGCGAGAAACTCTAGGATGATGGAAACGAATGAATGAAAAATGAAAATATAGTCGCGTTGTGTCGTCTAGCCGATGGCGCTATTTATAGACGATAAAGAGGAAATGCTTCGGATGCAGTTTTGCCTGATTATAAATAACGTGATATTTAATACAGAGTAAATATTTAACTGTGATTTCGAGTAATAGAATGCCTTTTGGGGCCTTCCATAGTCAAGTGGTTAGTGTCTGGATTCGAATCCCGGTCGGTCCAGGATCTTTTCGTAATGGAAATTTCCTAGACTTCCCTGGGCATAGAGTATTATCGTACCTGCCACACGATATACGTATGCTAAAATGGCAAGTTTGGCAAAGAAAGCTCTCAGTTAATAACTGGCTCTGTCCCTACGAGGACGTTAATGCCAAGAAGAAGAAGTGACACCATTTTATCTTGAAGTCCAGTCTATCCAAGTCTATCGTACGATCTAAAGCTCTACGGGGTCGTTCAAAAAAAAAAACTTCACGTTAGAAGGAAGGGGGGTTATGTCAGTGGTAGGTCATATGGCATAAAGCCATTTGGCATAAAGTCGTTTAACATAAAGGTCATTTGGCATAAATTCGTTTGGCATAATGGTCGTTTGGCATAATGGGTCTGAAACCAAGAATTTTTCAATTCTTCGGTTGGTTTGACTTTATTAACGAGATTTTTAGCCCTGGGCTAGTTCATCTCGGGACCAACGGCTTTACTTCCCTTCCGAAGGAAGTCGTCACTATAACTTTTTACGTCATAAGTGACTATGTGTCGGGGATGGGATTCGATCCCAGGTCCTCGGCGTGAGAGGCGAGTGTTCTAACCACTACACCAGGCCCGTCCCCCAATTCTTCGATTTTACGTTTCTATTGAATCTTTCTGATCACATCAGGCTGCAGTAGCAGGGGGTGCGGTCCTCACCGGGCCCTTGAGTTCATAGGGGCCCCCAAATCGTGTAAAGAGTTTCATTAATATTATGAATTTGATTTCTAGAAAACCAACATGTTAACAAGCAGATAAAAAATCAGTTTCAAGGTGACCTTAATCGGCAATATGTAGCGGCTCCATGAATAATGGTATCGGTGATTTGATAGCCTAAATATACTGCCCATAACTGCAAAACAGTCACATTCGACATTTTTGACAAAATGGAGTTAATACTATGGAGAGTCTTCAAATGATAAATACTTTCGATCAACTTACTGAAATCTGTCAGGTTGCTCTAGAAAATTCGAAAAAAATACCAAGTTGTTTTGTCACATTGGTAATTATAACCGCATAATTACGTCAATACAAAACTGAAGTCAGATAATTTTCCCTCGATAATGCATCTTGACAAAAACGTTGGTGATAGCTCCGAGAAAATTTGCAATCTTTTTGCATTTTTCTTTCAAGAAATCTATACTACTTTTGATGATGAAGACCGCGATTGCAATTACTTTGATTTCTTACCAGAATATACTAGAGACATTGAAATCAGTCATATCAACGTAAAGGACGTCATGGAAGGCTTGAATAAGTTAGATGTTTCAAAAGGGTCTGGACCAGATGGAATTCCACCATTATTCATGAAGAGCTTAGCTGTAGAACTTACAACTCCATTGTTTTGGCTTTTTAACATGTCATTAGAGTCTGGTACTTTTCCAAAATCATGGAAAAGCTCATACCTGGTACCCATCTTTAAAAATGGAAAAAAAATCTGACATAAGGAATTATCGTGGTATTGCCATTATTTCTTGTATTCCTAAACTATTCGAAGCAATCATTAATGAAAAACTATTCAATCAAATTAAAAGCAGAATAACAAATGCTCAACATGGATTCTTTAAAGGACGTTCAACAAATACAAATCTAATAGAATTTGTCAATTACACACTCACTGCAATGGATAATGGTCACCATGTAGAGGCACTTTATACTGACTTCAGTAAAGCATTTGACCGCGTTGATATACCTATGCTACTATTCAAATTACAAAAACTAGGAATAGAGTCTAATCTTCTGAAATGGATTGAGTCCTACTTAACCAACCGTCAACAAATAGTTAGATTCAAAGGAAGTAAATCGAATCCCATTCAAGTCACCTCTGGAGTCCCTCAAGGTTCCCATTTGGGCCCCCTTCTCTTCATACTGTTTGTCAACGACATCTCTTTGATCCTTAAACACATAAAAGTTCTGATTTACGCTGATGATATGAAACTTTATTTAGAAATTATTAATAAAGAGGACATAAATATATTCCAAAATGAAATAAAAGTCTTCTACACCTGGTGTAATAAATCCCTGCTGCAATTGAATGTAAAAAAATGTAACTTAATAGCTTTTAGTAGAAAACGAGACACACCAAACGTTGCAATCACCCTAGGAAATCAGCCAGTGGTAAAATGTGACAGAGTCAGAGACTTAGGTGTCATCTTAGATTCAAAACTAACATTCATTGATCATTATAATACAATCATCAACAGATAACATGCTTGGATTCATAAAACGGTTTAGTTATAGTTTCCATGACCCGTACACAATTAAAACGTTATATACTGCATATGTAAGGTCAATAATTGAATATTGTAGTGTAGCTTGGTCTCCTTTTTCAATAACACATGAAGAACGGATAGAATCAGTACAAAAACAATTCCTACTGTTTGCCCTACGTAAATTAGGTTGGACAAGATTTCCTCTACCTTCTTATAAAGCACGCTACATGCTTATCAACATACAAACTCTAAAAGTGCGTCGTGAATTCGCAATGGTGTCCTTCGTAAATGATATTGTTTCACATCGTATTGACTCCGCAGAACTCTTAGCAAAACTAAATTTTTATGCGCCCTTCCGACAACTGCGAAACCGGAATATATTCCTTACGTGCCATCATCGTACTAACTATGCCAAATATGGGCCTCTTAATCAGATGATGGCAACATATAATAAACATTGCGCTAGTATTGACTTCACAACAACAAAAACCAAATTGAAGCGATATTTCAATTCAGTTCGATGATTGTAAACTCGTTTATAAAACATTGCAGCATAAAATGTTCCTTTATAATTCCTGTTAGAAATAAGAAAAACATGTAAAATTAGTGTGTAATGAAACGGTCTACTATTGATTGACGACAAATAAATAAATAAATAAATAAATAAATAAATAAATAAATAACAGTCACACTGAGATTATAAATGAGCCTCGTAATGTGATAGCAATGAAATTACTATCAGAATTATTTTCTGACAATTCACCTAGTATGCGATATGAGTTGTACAAAATATCTGCCTCAAATAAGTATTTTTGAGTTCCTGGTAATTTTTAGAAATTTTAGTTTCCTCCCATACTGCCACAAAATGCACACTTAGTATTCCATTTACTCAATGCCTACTTTTGTCGAATGTTACAAATATGCAGTTATGGGCAGTATACTTATTCAAAATTAATTCTTGATAACCCGTTTTAAAAGGAAAATAACCATCTCGTATTATAAAATTTCAAAACTATATATTTTGCTCAAAACTAAAACAATGTTCATGAAAATCTATCACAGCATTGTACTTGCTATCTGTGATACAGTAATAGATTTTTATGAGTATTTCTTTAAAATTGAGCCTTATTTTGTAATTCAGTTGGATCTACCACAACGTGTGGGCGAGCGATTTTTCACAGGTTCCTCAGGCATTTCTTTTCAGATTCCTCAGGATTTCTACAAAGATCTCTTCAGGTATGCTTCTGGGAGCTCCTTCATAGATATTGATTCCAGCTCCAAGTTTCACCAAAAAGCTTCCAACGGTGTTTAAGGGATGGTTAGAGGAACTTTTTCATAATTTGCAATGAGAAATACAATGCTTTTCTTCACTATTTAGATTTCCCCAGTTGTCCCTTTAGGAAATCTTCCAAAGTTTCCTTCAGGAACACTTTGAAAAAAAAATCATTCTACAATTCTTAATTAAAAATAAATCCCCACACCAAAACACAAAATTTGGAAATGTCCGAATTACCCTAGAATACTCAATTGAAGCTGTATATGAGTCATTGGTTTCAAGAGCTACTTCACCAGCTAATATTTTCACTTGAATGGCAAATCACTGGATGAGTTCTCAATAATTTTCAGTAAACTCATGTATATCTGAACAAAGAAAACAAGAACTGTAGGCCCATTGATTAACATTTTTGGCACTAAAAGACTTCAACAACATATCAACATCAGTTCTATCACTTTAGCTTTAATTTTACAAGAGCTAATTGGTAATCGTTTAGTTCAACAGTCGATTTCACATTAGCGCCTTACATGCCGTTCACCTTAATTTTGAGGGCCCCTAAATGGAACTCCACACCGGGCCCCAAAAACCGTAGCTACGCCACTGTCAGGCTTGTTTTAGAGTCAATTGATACAAAATGACACTTTATTCAACAATCATATGCTTTTGAACAAACTAAAGCATATGAGGGAAGTTGTTGCCAATTTTTTATTATTTATCCAGAAATTGCCATTCTTTTTTTTCTATTAATTCATTTTTTGAGTTCCACTATTGGATTTTTTTTTGCACTGAAGAGTTTTATATATTTAGTACAAATTCACCCTTCTACAAACGATCTATGTTTTCTTTTTCTAAATATGTTGTAACCATAATTATAGCTATGAAAACTGTTGATTAAAAACTTAAATCAATTTTACCTTCTTTTATGCATAGAATGTTTATGTCGTTTCTCCGAACACCACTTCCCCGAATGCCAGTTCTCCGAATATCCCGTTTTCCCGACTAGCCCACTTCCACGAAAAGTTTTTAGCACTCATAACTGTCCTAACTTTATACATTACAGGGTGGTGAACGAACTGGCCATCTAATATGCACTCTTCTTTATTTAATTGGCGGTTCTTTCAAGTTTTACCGTCCTCAGCATTTTTGTCAACTTGTGTATAGCCGAGAATGACACAATACTTCTATCTTTCTTCTTTTTCGTTCACTATCCAGTCATTGAAAACTATTACAGTCGAAGCTCGTTATAACGACCACTTTTATAGCGACAAAAGCTCTCTATAGCGACATATTTTGGTACCTTGAAAAAGATTTTAATACTTGTTTTAATTATGAATCGTGGTTTACGGGCAACCAGCCGAGTGGAAGTTTAACAACTACCGAAAAGCTAAACATTACATATAATTTGCAATTGGATTAGATGGACAAATTGATGTGAAGATTTGCGAAAAAGTTACACGTCTTCTCAGTGAGAATCGAACTCACGACTCCCCGATCTCTAGTTGGGGCGCGTTAACCACTACGCCATGAGAGGACTCATGAACGCAGAAGTTAACCTGAATTCGATTTCAGCTCAATAATCACGTGGTCCTCTTTCGCAAAGTGCACCTCTTTCGGAAGAATTAGATGCCCATCCAAACACAACGCTTTCTATATATATCCAATGCCTAGCCCGAGAGCGCATTGTTTTTTAGATATAGGAATAGCACACTACACTAGCCAGCAACTGCGCTGGCTGAGGTTTCTATTGTGTGGGCTTCCAATGGGTCGCGACGTTCTCAAACGACCGGTTACGGAACATGAGTCCGTTGCTCGATGAATACTTGTTTTAATTATGAATCGTGGTTTACGGCCAACCAGCCGAGTGGAAGTTTAACAACTACCGAAAAGCTAAACATTACATATAATTTGCAATTGGATTAGATGGACAAATTGATGTGAAGATTTGCGAAAAAGTTACACGTCTTCTCAGTGAGAATCGAACTCACGACTCCCCGATCTCTAGTTGGGGCGCGTTAACCACTACGCCATGAGAGGACTCATGAACGCAGAAGTTAACCTGAATTCGATTTCAGCTCAATAATCACGTGGTCCTCTTTCGCAAAGTGCACCTCTTTCGGAAGAATTAGATGCCCATCCAAACACAACGCTTTCTATATATATCCAATGCCTAGCCCGAGAGCGCATTGTTTTTTAGATATAGGAATAGCACACTACACTAGCCAGCAACTGCGCTGGCTGAGGTTTCTATTGTGTGGGCTTCCAATGGGTCGCGACGTTCTCAAACGACCGGTTACGGAACATGAGTCCGTTGCTCGATGAATACTTGTTTTAATTATGAATCGTGGTTTACGGCCAACCAGCCGAGTGGAAGTTTAACAACTACCGAAAAGCTAAACATTACATATAATTTGCAATTGGATTAGATGGACAAATTGATGTGAAGATTTGCGAAAAAGTTACACGTCTTCTCAGTGAGAATCGAACTCACGACTCCCCGATCTCTAGTTGGGGCGCGTTAACCACTACGCCATGAGAGGACTCATGAACGCAGAAGTTAACCTGAATTCGATTTCAGCTCAATAATCACGTGGTCCTCTTTCGCAAAGTGCACCTCTTTCGGAAGAATTAGATGCCCATCCAAACACAACGCTTTCTATATATATCCAATGCCTAGCCCGAGAGCGCATTGTTTTTTAGATATAGGAATAGCACACTACACTAGCCAGCAACTGCGCTGGCTGAGGTTTCTATTGTGTGGGCTTCCAATGGGTCGCGACGTTCTCAAACGACCGGTTACGGAACATGAGTCCGTTGCTCGATGAATACTTGTTTTAATTATGAATCGTGGTTTACGGCCAACCAGCCGAGTGGAAGTTTAACAACTACCGAAAAGCTAAACATTACATATAATTTGCAATTGGATTAGATGGACAAATTGATGTGAAGATTTGCGAAAAAGTTACACGTCTTCTCAGTGAGAATCGAACTCACGACTCCCCGATCTCTAGTTGGGGCGCGTTAACCACTACGCCATGAGAGGACTCATGAACGCAGAAGTTAACCTGAATTCGATTTCAGCTCAATAATCACGTGGTCCTCTTTCGCAAAGTGCACCTCTTTCGGAAGAATTAGATGCCCATCCAAACACAACGCTTTCTATATATATCCAATGCCTAGCCCGAGAGCGCATTGTTTTTTAGATATAGGAATAGCACACTACACTAGCCAGCAACTGCGCTGGCTGAGGTTTCTATTGTGTGGGCTTCCAATGGGTCGCGACGTTCTCAAACGACCGGTTACGGAACATGAGTCCGTTGCTCGATGAATACTTGTTTTAATTATGAATCGTGGTTTACGGCCAACCAGCCGAGTGGAAGTTTAACAACTACCGAAAAGCTAAACATTACATATAATTTGCAATTGGATTAGATGGACAAATTGATGTGAAGATTTGCGAAAAAGTTACACGTCTTCTCAGTGAGAATCGAACTCACGACTCCCCGATCTCTAGTTGGGGCGCGTTAACCACTACGCCATGAGAGGACTCATGAACGCAGAAGTTAACCTGAATTCGATTTCAGCTCAATAATCACGTGGTCCTCTTTCGCAAAGTGCACCTCTTTCGGAAGAATTAGATGCCCATCCAAACACAACGCTTTCTATATATATCCAATGCCTAGCCCGAGAGCGCATTGTTTTTTAGATATAGGAATAGCACACTACACTAGCCAGCAACTGCGCTGGCTGAGGTTTCTACGGACTCATGTTCCGTAACCGGTCGTTTGAGAACGTCGCGACCCATTGGAAGCCCACACAATAGAAACCTCAGCCAGCGCAGTTGCTGGCTAGTGTAGTGTGCTATTCCTATATCTAAAAAACAATGCGCTCTCGGGCTAGGCATTGGATATATATAGAAAGCGTTGTGTTTGGATGGGCATCTAATTCTTCCGAAAGAGGTGCACTTTGCGAAAGAGGACCACGTGATTATTGAGCTGAAATCGAATTCAGGTTAACTTCTGCGTTCATGAGTCCTCTCATGGCGTAGTGGTTAACGCGCCCCAACTAGAGATCGGGGAGTCGTGAGTTCGATTCTCACTGAGAAGACGTGTAACTTTTTCGCAAATCTTCACATCAATTTGTCCATCTAATCCAATTGCAAATTATATGTAATGTTTAGCTTTTCGGTAGTTGTTAAACTTCCACTCGGCTGGTTGGCCGTAAACCACGATTCATAATTAAAACAAGTATTCATCGAGCAACGGACTCATGTTCCGTAACCGGTCGTTTGAGAACGTCGCGACCCATTGGAAGCCCACACAATAGAAACCTCAGCCAGCGCAGTTGCTGGCTAGTGTAGTGTGCTATTCCTATATCTAAAAAACAATGCGCTCTCGGGCTAGGCATTGGATATATATAGAAAGCGTTGTGTTTGGATGGGCATCTAATTCTTCCGAAAGAGGTGCACTTTGCGAAAGAGGACCACGTGATTATTGAGCTGAAATCGAATTCAGGTTAACTTCTGCGTTCATGAGTCCTCTCATGGCGTAGTGGTTAACGCGCCCCAACTAGAGATCGGGGAGTCGTGAGTTCGATTCTCACTGAGAAGACGTGTAACTTTTTCGCAAATCTTCACATCAATTTGTCCATCTAATCCAATTGCAAATTATATGTAATGTTTAGCTTTTCGGTAGTTGTTAAACTTCCACTCGGCTGGTTGGCCGTAAACCACGATTCATAATTAAAACAAGTATTCATCGAGCAACGGACTCATGTTCCGTAACCGGTCGTTTGAGAACGTCGCGACCCATTGGAAGCCCACACAATAGAAACCTCAGCCAGCGCAGTTGCTGGCTAGTGTAGTGTGCTATTCCTATATCTAAAAAACAATGCGCTCTCGGGCTAGGCATTGGATATATATAGAAAGCGTTGTGTTTGGATGGGCATCTAATTCTTCCGAAAGAGGTGCACTTTGCGAAAGAGGACCACGTGATTATTGAGCTGAAATCGAATTCAGGTTAACTTCTGCGTTCATGAGTCCTCTCATGGCGTAGTGGTTAACGCGCCCCAACTAGAGATCGGGGAGTCGTGAGTTCGATTCTCACTGAGAAGACGTGTAACTTTTTCGCAAATCTTCACATCAATTTGTCCATCTAATCCAATTGCAAATTATATGTAATGTTTAGCTTTTCGGTAGTTGTTAAACTTCCACTCGGCTGGTTGGCCGTAAACCACGATTCATAATTAAAACAAGTATTCATCGAGCAACGGACTCATGTTCCGTAACCGGTCGTTTGAGAACGTCGCGACCCATTGGAAGCCCACACAATAGAAACCTCAGCCAGCGCAGTTGCTGGCTAGTGTAGTGTACTATTCCTATATCTAAAAAACAATGCGCTCTCGGGCTAGGCATTGGATATATATAGAAAGCGTTGTGTTTGGATGGGCATCTAATTCTTCCGAAAGAGGTGCACTTTGCGAAAGAGGACCACGTGATTATTGAGCTGAAATCGAATTCAGGTTAACTTCTGCGTTCATGAGTCCTCTCATGGCGTAGTGGTTAACGCGCCCCAACTAGAGATCGGGGAGTCGTGAGTTCGATTCTCACTGAGAAGACGTGTAACTTTTTCGCAAATCTTCACATCAATTTGTCCATCTAATCCAATTGCAAATTATATGTAATGTTTAGCTTTTCGGTAGTTGTTAAACTTCCACTCGGCTGGTTGGCCGTAAACCACGATTCATAATTAAAACAAGTATTCATCGAGCAACGGACTCATGTTCCGTAACCGGTCGTTTGAGAACGTCGCGACCCATTGGAAGCCCACACAATAGAAACCTCAGCCAGCGCAGTTGCTGGCTAGTGTAGTGTGCTATTCCTATATCTAAAAAACAATGCGCTCTCGGGCTAGGCATTGGATATATATAGAAAGCGTTGTGTTTGGATGGGCATCTAATTCTTCCGAAAGAGGTGCACTTTGCGAAAGAGGACCACGTGATTATTGAGCTGAAATCGAATTCAGGTTAACTTCTGCGTTCATGAGTCCTCTCATGGCGTAGTGGTTAACGCGCCCCAACTAGAGATCGGGGAGTCGTGAGTTCGATTCTCACTGAGAAGACGTGTAACTTTTTCGCAAATCTTCACATCAATTTGTCCATCTAATCCAATTGCAAATTATATGTAATGTTTAGCTTTTCGGTAGTTGTTAAGATTTTAATGTTATCACTATTCTCTATAATGACATTTCTGTATTACGACGGTCCCTAGCGATGTCGTTATAACAAGCTTCGACTGTATAGCACCTATGTAAACTGCACCATGTTTCAGAGAAACCGATAATTCGGGGAAATGGCATTTGGGGAACCAACATTCGAAGGAACAACATTCGGGGAAAAGTAGCACAATCACTTCGATGATTCTGAACGCAATTTTTGATGTCTTTTCGTTTTCAGCATGCAACAATAATTTTTGACGTCTTATCTTCCATTTGGGTATTAAAATTTTAAAAATAGGCTGTTTTTTACATTTAAACAATTTTTCTTATTTAGTAAAGCTAAATGTTAATCATTTTTATATTTTGCTGATTTATCATTTCTTGAAAGACGTACTGTTAGAATTATTATTACTTTAGAACCTGCCAATATTCAACATATTTTTTTTTTGCAAACGCATGACCTCCTTCCGAGATATGGTGGAAAAAATATTATTTCAGTCACAATTTTTCCCTTCTTTTGCTAATAAACGGTGTTTTTATTGTATACTTCCAAAGTTGAAATTTATATTGAATCGTTGAAGTTTTGCCACAAAAATTTTCTTTTAGAAATGTGTTGTTCATTTGAGTTATGTTGTGAAATGATTTTTTTTTTGCGTTAGAGCCTTAAACATTTTAAACGAAAAATAATCTGCTCTCGTATATTGGCTATTTTTGCATTATGCTGCATTAATGGATCTTTGGATTAGAGCTTTTAATATTTTGCAAATAAATTTTCCATTCTTTTATCAATGATTATCATCGAGTGTTACGTCCAAACTGGGACAGAGCTTGATCTGCAGTGAAATACTATATAAGCATTCGCTTTATGATTAACTGCGAACTTTCTTTGCCAATATACTATTTTCAAATATGTATATCGCAACAAGCTCAAAGATACTCAATTTTCTTGGATGTAGATAAAATTATCTCCCACCGTCACGAGTTTTATTAAGTAATGCTCTCTAATGTCATATCATTTTTTTACATTCATAGCTTGGAAAATCTCTGAACGAACACCACGCTTGTTGAGAACATACCAAAAATTTTTGCTATGAGTTCGGTGGTTTTGATCTCGGTAAAAGCTTACAAAATGACGATATTCATTTTAAGTAAATCATTATGCCCAACGGCTATTATACCAAATGACTGTTATGCCCAACAGCCATTATGTCAAACGGCCGTTATGCCAAACGGAGTACAATCGTTTATGTCGTATTGAATAACTATCTTCAACAGCTACTAAGTTTTGGAGAATGAATTTTCACTATAAGATAATAAGTTTGCACTTACGCTACAGTGCATTTTTCAAAATTACTGCACAGTAATTTCCACATAAAACTGCATCGTCTTCGAGCCATCTTCAAATGTTGGGTAGGTCATTTGGCATAAAGTCGATTGGCATAATGGTCATTTGGCATAATGGTCGTTTGACTGAAATCAATGATTTCTTAGGGAGACCGTATTTAAGTCACCATTAGGCTTATTTTAAAATCAATTGGTACAAAAAGTGGCACTTCATTTAATCATCCCATGCTGTTGATTAATATTAAGGATATTACAAAAAAATTGCCTATAGTATCTTATCATTCACCCAGAAATGTCCCTTCCTTCAAATATTAGTATATTTTGGAGTTGCCCTGTTGGAATAAACTTTGGTATTAAGGTGAAGATGAATCGAAGCCAAACCTCAAATTTTCAAGAGCACAAATCTGGAGAACCGAACACCCGTTTGAGCTGAAAACTTAATCGATTAGTCACCACCAGCTAGTGACCAATCGATTAAGTTTTCAGCTCAAACGGATGTTTGGTTCTCCAGATTCGTGCTCTTAAAAATTTGAGGTTTGGCTTCGATTTATCTTCACCTTAAAGCGTTCGATATGTTCAGCACAAATTCACCCTTTCAAATATTCGATATTCTTTAGAAGTATGATGTTACAATAATTATAAAAACCTACTTCTAATCCTAATTTCAACTTATTTCATATTTTTCTAGGCTGCTCTTTGAAGCTATTTGTTTAAATAATTAGTTTACATTGACATAAGAGTGACAATCGAAAACATTGATTTGCCTAAGTTATCAGCGAAAAGAGAAATCGATTGCTGTAGTTACACCAATGATTTTGAACGCAATTGTTAGTGTCCTTCCGTTTTATTGTGTTACAATCATTTTTGGCGTCCAATTTTCTATTATTTTATCATAATTTCTGACTTCCTTAGAACATAGATTCTTCATATTTATTTTTTCTTAAGATAATATTTAGTTTAGATTAATGATATAATTATTTATATTTTGCTGTTTTATCAATTTGTGCTAGTCGAGTTTATAAAATAATTATTACTTTAAATTCTGCTAATATTTCAACAAAAAATATTGTTTTATAAACGCTGGATATCATTTTGAGATATTCTGAAAAAATATTATTTTAATCAGAAACTTTCCCTTCTTTCAAAAACAGACGAATTTTCTGATTTACACCTTCAAAATTGAAATCAATAGGATTCGAACAAAAATTTTCCACAAATGTTTTCTATTCAAAATGTGTTGTTAATTCGAATTATGCCGCGAGAAGAATTTTTTGGCATTAAAGCTATAAACATTGTATAAAAAATTGCTCTCGTCTTTGGATTGAAGTCATATTGCATATCATATTTCCCTTTTTTACCAAGTTATTATCATCAACTATTACGTTCAAGCTGGAACCGAGCTTCCTTTACCGAAAAATATTCTTATCGCTCCCTTAATTATAGACTGTGAACTCTTTTGCCCTTTGACCATTTTTAAATATGTATATAAGGATAAGTTCAAAGCTACTCCACCATATCTTGAGCAGTAGGGAAAATTATTAATCTGAAAAGATGTTCGACTACACCTTTCTAGTAATCACTAAAAACCCGTCCGTTAATATATCAGTCATACATTTACCTGCTTTCAGTCAAATTTTATTCCGTCGTAATGTATGTAACAACAATGTTTGACATCCACTGTTGATAATTTAATTAAAAACTGTAGGCACCGCATATTGCTTGGCAAATCTCTGAACCCTGCTTGCTGAGAACTAATAAGATTTTTTTTACTATGCGCTCGTTGGTACCGATATCGGTTAAAAGCTACAAAAAATGCGTATATTTAATTAAAAATATTTGCAAATTTTCAAAGGTGTAAAATTGCTGACTATATGTATATGTAACATATTGATTTTTAATCTTCTCATTCTAAATCACCTATTATACCATCCCGCACTATACCAAACGAATGTTATGCCAAACGGCCATTATGCCACACGACCATTATGTCAAATGACCTTATGCCAAACGGCCTTATGCCAAACGACTTTATTCCAAACGGGGTACAACCCTTTATATCACCTCCGAAAAAACTGAAAATTTCACAAAACGTAATTTTTGTCATAAGAAAGGTAAGGAAGGTATGGGCGATTGGATTTTCAAACGTTTTAGAATTTTGAACCACCAGGCGGGTTGAAATTGGCCAAACTTTGTGTGACGTAGTTACTCGGACCTGCCCAATCAAGATATCAAATGCCAGAACGAAGATTTTACTTGCAGCAGCACCTTAATTTTGTTGCAGATTGGTGTGTCATCTGGATGCTAATATTTTTTTCGGAACGTAAAATTTTTCACCTTGGTTATCAAATCTTCCTTGCGAAGTTGTAACGTTCATTATAATAAAAAGATCTGAAATTTTTTGAAAATTTTTCTTTTATGCAGAAAATTGATCCCAGAGAAACATCGATACAACGTCCCACCAATAGGGGTAGTGGTTCTCGAGAACTAGCTTACAGTAATATTATAATTATGAACAAAGCAGATTATGTCTTGTTGACCACTCTTTCGTCAGACGAATAGCAACAATGTTCAAAACCAAGAGCAAAGTAACCTTCAGTATTGTAAATAAAAAATACCTAAAAATACAATGTAGCGTAAATGCGTAGCTCAATCCCCGACCTAACTTGAACATTCGAATACAAACAGTTCCGTATGCGACATACATTCGAAAAGAAATTACAGATAGGACAATTGGTATACACAAAATTTTCTAGGGCAGAAAGCTACAAGTTAAGCAAATGTTTATTTCTAGCTTGTTAGGGGCAATTATTCATGAGCACCTTTTGCGACCTTCAATACATATAAATTGACATCATCTAGATGAGTACACTGAGTTGAAGCAACTTCGTAGAAATTGTTCTAGCAATGTACGAGATCAATAGATTAAAGATTTTTCATTTTCTTACTAAAGCTTTAAACTTTCCCATTTTTCAATAATAATTAACCTTCGAGCTGTTAAGTGAAATACTTATAAGTAAATGAAAACCGAATCATAACTATACCATTTAATTCCATTAGAGTTTGCATACGTTGACAGATACGCGTATTTCGATCTCAACTGTAAGGCCGTCTTCAGTTTTAAACGCATTGACGTAAAAGTATTGAACATCGGAGTCAAATATCGGTAGCAGAACATTCGTCTGGAAACGAACATTTATTCTCTTTTGGAAATCTGTAATGCATCCCTTTTTAATAGGCAAATCATTACCCAGATCCCGCCAAATTGTAAACAAGAAAAGTTTTGCCATTCAGCTTTAAACCACACCATACACCCGTCGTCCTTGTATTACTTATTGCACGTTTTCTTCGCCCAACTTTTAACGTACGTCATGTGTTTGTTTACATCATGTGCCGAAAAACCAGCCAACTAACCACCGTCCATCGTCATTACAAAACTGTGTCGAAGGCGAGATGAGAAATCACGCACACATGGCTTCAACAAGTTTTTCCGTAATGGAAGCGCCACCGGTTAACATCTTAGGGCGGTTCAAAATTCAAAAAGGTTTCAAAATCCAATACGCCATATCTTTCTTAGCTTCATTTTTGATTTAAATAGTGTTGTGTGAAATTGTCGGCTTTCTCGGTGGTGATTTTGAAGACGATGTAGATTTATATGGAAAAGGAATTTTTATAATTGTTCCACACACACTAGTACTGTAATATAAGTACAAACTTATCATCCCTTAGGAAAAATCATTCTCTTAGACACAAGAATATCGCTTTTCCCATCTATTAGATTTAATTAGTCTTTTCGGCAACCTACTTTATTAAGGTTTGAAAGTGTGAGTTTTCACTATGAGAAGTTAAGTTTGCGTACTTACTTTACAGCCCTAACATGTTTCGTACATATTTCAAAATTTCAACAAATAAATTTCCATATCAGTCCGGCCACCGAACCAGCTGAACAATTCACATTACATTATTTTTATCGTAAGACTAGTAAAAAATAAATGAGAGATTGGATTTTCAAAGTTGTTTCAATTTTGAACCGCCCTATTCACATATTCCACGAGTGGGTGGAGACTTACTCCAAGACGAATTTATGGTGACATTTATGAGGAAAAACGGATCTTACCAAACACACAAAAGCATAAAAGAAGTGCAATATAAAATTCACTTACACTGTAGTTACTACGATATGACGACATCGCCACAGATTCCTTCTCGTCGTTCGGATTTCCTTGTCACTTCGTTGCCAAACGTGGAAACCGGATGAACAATCACTTTTCGACAAGGTTGCAAATTTCCCTGCAGCAACTGCGAATCGATTTCAGCAAAAAATGCAAACTTTATCACCAATCGCCGGCTGGCGGTATGAAAAATGCCACTGGCACAACTTTTTTTTTCCTTATTGCGCTCACAGCCCACTTGAACGCTTTTTCTTGCTTCTTATGCACAACTCTAGAATGTGTTACAACTATTTTCACTCAAACTACACTACCACTTGTTGCATCACCAGCACCTTTTTTCTCCATTTTCATTACTCTCCAGACTAAATTTAGTAGGGAATAGTGGTTTCACTACCGTGCAGTGGTTGAAGAGGCCTTGTTAGCTCTGTGGAGGAAATTGAAACGCTCCAACTTCAAGTAGATAGAAAAAAACTTCATTAAATTCGAATCGTTGCAGCAGATGAACGATGTCTCTTCCCGAATCGTTCGTATAAAACTGACACCGACGGACGGCTGAGAAAAATCACTCACGCACATTCACCACGAAGAACACAAAGTTGCAATCCAACGGCGCTCGTGCTTACGACAGCTTGATCTCTAGGCAAAAACACCATGCGTTCACTCCGCTCCGATATTCACCAAATTTTCCTTTGCTCTCTGAATGCGCTCCACACGTAATGGTCACGAACATTGTCGCGCATGATTCGACCTCTCCGAATTAGGTGATTTTTTTGTGTTGTTTTCTAACGATGTTTCTAGTTGAATCTGAAATTTGAAAAAAGTAAATGTTTTGATTTAAGTTTAAAATTAAAACTAATAAGCTATCAATAAATCTTAAATATGCGTGAAATAGAATTGAGAAACAGGATAACTCAAAACTAACAGAACAGATATAGATCTTCGATTCTGCTGGCATTGGAGTGATGACACGTATTTCTCGCATAACTTATGATCTCGCCCTAAATGCCATTGGTAACCATGTGTGTAGCACGTTGTTTTTGAGAATTTGAATGGAGTTACACGTTATTTAATAACGCTATAGTGAAGAAAGGATCATTGTCTACCTGTCAGTGGTGTTGGTTTCGATGCTTATTCATTCATTTGCTCAGAAACAACGAGCTACATACGTGGTTACCAATGGCTTTTAGGGCGTTATCACAGATTATGCGAGATTTGTATCCTTAAATTATCCGTGAAGTTTGGAATAGATTTTTACCATCAGTTCTTTTTTTTACGAATTATTGAGATTTTTAGAAGTTTTTGAACATTACAATACACATATTATAATAAATAAATAATGATTTTTTTTATCTTGAATCTTTATGATCTTTTGTGTTAAACCCATGTCCTTTGTTTAGTGCATGTTGTTCTTCTCCATTACTATTGAGAAGTAGTCGTTTTTATAAATTATCATTCTTAATCATTTTACATAGAGTCTCTTTAGAAAAAGAAACCACTATTTAAACTTTCTAGAAAAACAGTTTGTCATTATTGAACTCTCGAAAGCGCGCCCCTCATTCAGGTTCGGCAACTAATCTGGTTGAATGATACTGATTTTGGCCATGCATCGGTACTCTAGTACGTATCAAATTATTGCTTCTACTTATAAGGTGCAAGGCCGTTTTTTGTAACTGTCAACAGGTTTCGTCGCATTACACATTTAGTTTCCTAGAAACAAGAAGCTTATTTTAGAAGGTAGGAGGTCTGCTACTCCACTAACTCGGAAAAGCGTATCGAGGATAGGCGTATACGAAAAATAGGCACTTGAACTTGGAAAGAACCAGTCTGATGATTTGAAACCAGCCTAAGCCTAGCATGCTGATTGAGTATTTTGTTTCACTTTGACCTCCTTATCATCCAGAACAAATAGGTGTGTCTTAGTGGTTTGTTACCTACTTATACTCTTCCGACCGTAACTAATAAGTAATAACCAGAACAGATACAACAACAGTACAATATGGTAGATCTTATCCCGTAACGCACCTCGAAAAGGTGATCTACTCGCGTTAGGGGATGAATAAAGTGAGATTTTAGTTAGTTAGTGCTTCCTTAGCTGAGTGGTTAGAGTCCGTGGCTACAACGCAAAGCCATGCTGAAGGTGTCTGGGTTCGATTCCCGGTCGGTCCAGGATCTTTTCGTAAAGGAAATTTCCTTGACTTCCCTGGACATAGAGTATAATCGTACCTGCCATACGATATACGAATGCGAAAATGGCAACTTTGGCAAAGAAAGCTCTCAGTTAAAAACTGTACGAAGTACGTGTTTGTCGCTCAGTATCTTTTTCATGTAACTTTATAACAGCTAGAGGTGTAGGGGGTCTTTTTTTTTGAAATAATGATCGTTAATAATTTGTTTCATGGGAACATTAACATCGAAATTGTGCAAAAACCAGTGTCAAAATCCTGTAGATTAGGGTGATGTGCTAGTATCCATCGTATTAAGCATTCATCAGTGAGAACTGCAATTTTCCCAGTATTGCAGTGAATGATGCTGATACAAACCGATGCCAAACAATTCTTTCTCAAAACGGCTTTAGTATTGTACAATAACATTTTGATAAATCTTGATCTCTTTTTGGAAATAATGCCAAGAAAATGCATCTTACCGTATTCTCAATCCGTTGTATCGTTTTCAACTCCGTCGCAATCAGTTTCCAGATTCGTCTCACAACTTATGGCTCACTGTATGTATTGAATGGTTAAAACACAACGTATCAACGCTATAATAAAATGTTTTACTAGAATATATAGCTCTACGGGCATCTCCCTCCATTCCTTCAGCATGATGGGATATACTAATTTCCTTTAAAATTAATTGTTTGTCATCAAAATTCAGCCCAAACATATGACCACAATTCCTTTTTACTGTACAATTATGGCATTTGCTCACAGTACAGCGAAAACAACACAATCAAAGGAACCGTATTTTTACGTCGAGCGTCGCGCACGCATTGATGCGCACAAGCTTTTTTTTTTTCAGTACGACGGATTGAACTTTGTTGACATTTTCAATTATACGCGGCGGTTGAGGAAATTTCGTAAAATTTGGTGATTTATTGAAGTTTTACGGCGTGTGATTGGAATGAAATCCTTCAGTGAAGAAGTACGAAGGTTTTCCATAGTAAAAATAAGTGCCCAGCGTAGTAAGTCACCCACGGGGGCGGGAAGAAACTTGTGTTGGAAAGTGGTGTGGCTCAGTCGATCGCTAAGCATTTCTCTCAAATCATGTTCGTCCATGCGATTTCGGTGAAAAAGTGCAAAGTGGATAATTGAATTGAAGTTATTTACATACCGAAATACAGTAGTTTTATTGCATTTTTGGTGTACAAGTGTACAAACCATAACAGCTTTCACAAAATTACACTTGGATAATGAATCTATGTTGCAGGTAAGTTTGAATATCCGGCGTAGTGGAACATTTATAGTTTGATACGACGAATAGTAGCGCTTACGACGAAGTAGAACAAGCATAGGGTTGCTCTGTTTGTAAAATTTCACAGATGTGAGTCCCAGTTGCCTTTCTCCTTTTTTTTTCATCCAGTGTAGAAATTTGTATTGTTTTCACAATTACGTATGTTAAACAATCCACCTTTCTTTTAAATTCTAGTTTGTAACTCATAAAAAATCGTCATCTCCCAGGCTTTACGTTTCTACTGGAACAAAATATGCTCTTCAGCTGAGGTTTTTCCACAAACAGTAACAACGAGAACATTGGTCATGACCATAACAAAACATAATGAAATCTAATCAGCTCTGAAAATTTTACTTAGAAATTGCATGAGCATGAGCATTGATGACCGATTCTTAGTTGCACTTCATAATTGACCAGAACAATGAAAATTGCACAGAGATTTGATAAATGGGGCTTGGGACCAGTTAACCATTCTCAATGTGCACAAATCGAAAATTCAAAGTTTAAAAGTCAAAAACGGCGCCAGCCACGCCCAATGCGGTCATCGGAGAAGGGAAGGAATGTAAGTTAAACAACCATTGTTACTATAGACCGAATATACCTCTGCGTCTCCACAGTTGTCATGGAAGGTGTATTGGGTTAGCGGGATAAGGTATCATGCATCCCTTGATAAAAACCGGATTCACGATATTACTCGAACACGTATTGCATGTCAAACGAGTGTGCTTCCGGTCCAATCGCTTGCTCCCGCAGGAGCAGGGCACACTACTCATTTTCAAAGTGGTAAAGGAAATTGTGGAGAAACATTTAATAAAAAAAAATATGGGGAATGAATTGAACCCCGTTTGGCATAAATTCATTTGGCATAAAGACGTTTGGCCGTTTGACATAATGAGTGATTTTGAATAAGCTTTGAAAATTTACACTTTTTCCATTAAATATCAGCATTTTTTGAAGCATTTAACCGAGACCATCATCAATTGGCTCATAGTAAACATTTTTGGTGGGTACTCAACAAGCGTGGTGTTCGTTCAGAGAGTTGCCAAGTCATGAATTATTATTATTATTATTATTGTTACTTTAGAGCGTACAACTTAATGAAACTCGTGACGGGTTGGTGGAAGATCTTTTAGAAATAATATTTTTCTCTACATCCCAGAACATAGAGTATCTTCAAGAATGTTGTACTTATTAGAAAATAGTAAATTAGCAAAGATATTTTGCAGTTAATAATTAAGGGAACGCTCATAGAACATTTTGCTGTGGATCAGGCTCTGTCCCCGTTGGGACGTAATAGTTGATGACAATTACTTGGTGAAAAAATGGAAAATTTATTTGCAAAATATTGAAAGATCTAATCCAAAGATCTATTATCGCAGCACAATGCGAAAATAACCTATATACGAGTGCTATTTTCCGTTTAAAACGTTTAAGGTTTAAAGAAAAAAAAACCTTCTCACAGCATAACTCGAACGAATAACACATTTTTAAAAGATAATATATGTGGCAACATTTTTGAACGATTCAATATTAATTTTAATTTTATTAGTGCAAATCAAAAGAATCGTCTATTATCGAAAAAAGGAAAGGAGAGATTGAAATGACATTATTTCTAGCATACCTCGAAACGAGATCAAGTGTTTGTAAAATAAATAATTTATGTTGAAATATTACCAGCTTCCAAAGTAATGATCATTCTAACAGCACGGCTCACAGGAATTGATAAAACAGCAAAATTGAAATATGCATAACAATTAGCATTGCTAAACATTATCTTATAACAGTATTATTATGAAGATCAATGTTATAGATTGGCGCCCTTCTATCAGTTGGAATCAAAAAACAAAAGTCTGACAAATATAGCTCCAAATAACAGCATATGTAGAACAGAAGGTGATAGTTATTTAAATGTTATATCGAAACTGTTCATGCCTATAATTATGTTTACATCATGTTTAGAAAGAACATTCAATGTTTGAAAAAAGGGTTAATTTGAGCTAAATCTATCAGAATCAACAGTAATTTTATTCCAATAGTGCAACTCAAAAGTATAACCAATATTCGAAAGAAGAACGATTTCTAAATACATAATAAAATTCTAATGGCAATAACTTTCCTAACATACTTAAGCTAATTCAACAGCTTATGATAGTTGAAGTGCCATTTTTATATCGATTGTCTCCAAAATAAGCCCGATGTCATCAGTGGAATTCAATAGTGAAGCTAAAACTAATGTAATCATAACAAATCCTTGGTTTCATTATGCCAAACGACTATTATGCCAAACGACCGTTATGCTAAAAAAAACTAAATGCCAAATGAGCATTATGCCAAACGAATTAATGCCAAACGGCTTTATGCCAAATGACCTACCATCGATATTTATAAAAATATTTCTAAATAAATTTGTAAGAATCTCCTTAAAAAAATTACAAACAGTTTTGTCAATTCTTGGGAGAATCCATATTTTTTGGTAGGATTCTTATTAAATTTCAGGGCAAAATTCCTTGAGGCTTTCTGGTAGAATTCTTAGCAATCCAGAAGTCCAGGAAAAAGATCTTAATTTTTTTTAACAATAGTTTTGATTACAGCCGACGTTTTGAGCTTTTATTTGCTCATCTTCAGGGCAAACTACAATTAACAAAAATAAACACTATTTGTCTGGTCAAGTTCGAAACATTAATTGAAACTACTTACATCATTGTTTTTTTTTTAAGTCAAGTGGGATTAGACAAACATTGAATGAACGGCTAACAACATTACACTGCAATTAAAAATAAATTTTGGACGATAATGACATAATTCACATAATTTAAACGGAGCACAAATTTACATAGGTTTCACCCGAGCACAACTGAACAGGTTTTAAAATGGAATAACAATGAGTGTTAATGAATCTTTGAGCTGTTTAGTAGAATACCTTAAAATCTTATTATATTTTGTATCCAATTCAACTATCTATTTGATCTGAGTGTTACAAACATATCGTTCATACATCATTTCCATGTGAGAATTGATTTTCACTGCGAAATAATTTAAAGTGTATTACTCTTTACCCTAAAATCTCATAGGGTTGTCAACACAAACACACTCTATGAAAACCACAGTTACCCATGATTTAGACGTCATGTCTTTGAACCCTACAGTCTATCGCCATCGGCTCAAAATAGAGTCGATGGTAAGGTTTGGGCCTGAGGATCAGAAGATTCAAGGTTCAAATACAAGAGATAATCTTTTTTTTTGTTTACACCAATCAAGCTAAGATTTGTAACTATTTGACCTAATTTGGAACATTTTCATGTTCAAATTTCCTTAATACAGCACCATTCTAAAAGAGCACGTTACAGGAAGAACTACCTTTTAATATATAAAGGCAACTACAAGTGATGACTCAAGTTCAATCAGCGTAGCAACAGCTTTGAGAACTAGAGCTCTAATGAGTCTTCCAGTCTTTGAAGAGTAAACAAACATCGTACTGAAAACTTAAGTAAACCTAATAGTTAGAATCTATCAAGCATCGCATCAATGATAGAATTGCACGGGCTTATTCACAAATTCCATGACGCTGAAAACGGGGCGTGGGTGACTTCATGATATTACGGCTCATACAAAACTTCTAGAATATTCATACAAAAATCTATACGATGGGGGGTGTTGTTAACCGAAGATTGTTATGATAAGCTTCGATTCCTGTTGATTATGGAAAAAAGATTATTCCTTGCACTTGAACCGTGGATCTTCTGATCCTTAGACCCAAACCTTACCATCAACCATTTGAGCCGATGATGATGGACAGTAGGGTTCAAAGACATGACGTCTAAATCATGGGTAACTGTGGTTTTCATGGAGTGCATTTGTGTTGGCAACCCTATGAGATTTTAGGGTATGAAGTGATACACTTTCAATTATTTCGAAGTGAAATTTAATTCTCACACGAAAATGATGTATGCACGATATATTCGTAACACCCAGATCAAATAGATAGTTGAATTGGATACACAATATAATAAGATTTTTATCGAAATTTGTTTGGTAAACTGGAAAAATATATTGCTTTTTTCGAGATTTTTTGACTAATTACGTTAAAAGCATAATGAAGAAGCGATCAAAACACCCTAGTGTCTTCGGCAAAGTGATAGACTTTTGCGTAAGCAAAAGGCTAGTGGTATTTTCGAATCATTTTCAATGATATTTCTGGGCTTCAGGAACGCATTTCGGGGAAGAAGTCTAAAAAACCACAAAATCGATTTGATACACCTCTAAAACTTTACCAAATTGGCTCATTTTTGGACAGATAACTTGTTTTTATAAATTAGTTCAATATTTGATGTGGCAAGGGTACCTTAGAAAAAGTGAACAGGTCTACTCCTTATACTTATATTAGGAATGATCCCACAAACAAATATCAAAACGCCAACAACAACATCATTGAATGTCTACGAAAACTGAAACTGATCGAGTACCGCACTGCCGCCACCCCCCGGATATATGGACTCCCGAAAGCGCATAAACCAAATCTTCTACTACAACCCGTCGTCCCTGGTATGGCGAGCCCCAGCAACGAACTATCCAAGAAGGTATGCAAATTTAGCAAGCTTCGTTGGATACCAAATACAACATCAGATACTCATACAGTTTCTGCCAATACATCAACACCGTTACTATTTCGATGTAGTATCTTTGTTTATTAATATTTCAAAACAACTGGTACTACATGATAGAATACACATCTGGGATACCACCATACCACACACAGAGATCAATCTCGATCTATTTCTAGAGATTGTATCTTTTTGCATGTACACAAGCTACTTTGTTTTCCGGAACCAATTTTATGAACAGATTGAAGGAACTGCTATGGGAAACCCCATATCCCCCACTCTCGCTGATCTAGTCATGAATACCCTTCTTGACACAGTGACAACCAAAATAAATTGCACCATCTCTGTGATACGTAAATACGTGGATGACCTAATTCTCCTATTACCGGCTGATAAAATGCAATAGATTCTCGATATCTTCAACTAATACCACCCAAATATAATAACTCTCATACCTAGACATGACCCTCGTCCGTCAAACAGACGACACGATCCGCCTTGAATAGTACATGAAGCCCATAGCGTCGAGTCGCCTGTTGAACTTCCTATCAATTCATCCACTAAATCAGGAATTCAACACTATCAACAATGTCATCGATAGGGTGAATCGGCTGTCAATCATCTTTGATGAACGCAGAACCATTTTTCAGATTCTAGAGACCAACGACTACCCATGAAATCTAATCAACCGTTTCCTGAACCGTACACACTGGACATCAACAGGGGTCTCTGTTGAGACTCTGTGAAGACCACACGACAGATCCACCTCAGCATAGAATTTACAGATCTCTCCCGTACATTCCATCACTCACACTCAAGATCATCCAGCTACTACGTAACAACTACCCATCTGTAACGATATGTCCACGAAGCGTGAATACGATTAAAGATCTCTACACACGCATCAAGGATCCGATACCTTTGGATCACCACCACAATGTGATCTATCGGATACAATGTGGAGACTGTGAGAAATGCTACATCGGCATGACCGGCAATCTACTCAAAAAGAGATTATCGGGTCATCGCAGCAATCTCAATCAGCTGGATAGTCTATTGGCTTCGGGTTCTACAGATACAGATGACCCAGTGAGAGCACTGAAGGAAAAAACTGCTCTGCTAGTCCACTGCATCAAACACGAACACAGGTTTAACTATAACACGACAAAAATAGTTGATCAAACATTCAAGAAAAATATTCTACCGGCATTGGAGATGATACACATCAGCAACGACAGTAATACAATAAACAAACGCACAAACATAGACGGCTTAAATAGTGTCCTTTCAGCTTATCCCATCTAATCTCATACAGATCATTGTTCTTCATATTTACTAACATCGTGAAGATCTGAAATAGTTGAATCACACATGTAGTTCATGCTCGTGGAACGATCTCTCTGCCTTTTGAATTAGACGTCTACGCTTATTTTTAGCGCTCTGCATTTACCCACTTTTCCCAACAACTCACCACGCTGTCATCTGCGCATATGGGGAAAATTTTCACAAAAACACACACACGTACACTATCACCGCACTTTATTGGAAGAAATTTTCAAAGATGTTGATCTGATTCCAGCCCGCACAGTTTAGCACCACCAGATAGAGGTAAACGGTGTAGAGGTACACCCACAGTTGGCAGTGGAGCCGCTTGGTAAACAGTAAATTATTGATCTTCTGATAGCGCACGCCGTAAACCAGTTTCTTCACCAACGTGCCACAAAGATAAGCGACCGTGACCAGGAGCAAAATTCGGCGCAAGTGTATCAAGATTATTGCCATTACTACTAGAGCAGTGGCGCACGCTCTTGCAAACTCTCGAACTTCCGACCGAAATGTCGTCGTATTTTCGTAATCGATCGATCGAAAACCAGAACAGAGAATCCGCCCGCACAATCACATTTTCACACACGCACGAAAACCGCTGAGGCCAAAATGGAATCGAGCCAATCCACGCGGAACTACGGCAGCTCAGGCACGAAGAAAATCCACCGTTCGGATCGAAGTGTAGCACTATGACTGAGCCGGCGATGTTGCTCAGCAGAGAGCTCCCAAATAAGCTGAAATAGTGCGGTGCGTTTGCGCATTGAGCTGCACACTAGATACAGGGTTGATGAACGAAAAGCTTTTCGCGCTCTCGGAAGCTGTAGCGCGTTGCGGAATCGCAAATAGGCTAACTGATGCAAGCTGACTGAGTGACAGATCGATGTCTCCCACTGTTTGAAATGTCTTGCAAAGCGGTGAAATGGGGTGTTGAAAACGAGAAATCTACGCTCTTAAATCTCCAAATTTAACGGCAGGTTCTATCCCTGTACGGATTTAATGCTAAGAATACAAAGAAAAATAATATATTACATTACATTTTTTTTTGTATGAAAGACACCGACACGTTAATGTTTCCAGTAGACGATTCCAGCACAATTGGAGCACACTGGAGATTCTGAGTGCCCGTACCTATTCAGATACTGCCTGGTTTATGGACAAAAGGTCGAAAGACAAAAGGTCGAAAGGACAAAAGGTCGAAAGACAAAGGTCGAAAAAACAAAAGGTCTAAAATGATTTGCTTGGTGGGAAATTTTTCCTTCTTTGAAAAAAGATTTTCGACCTTTTGTCCCTTCATTTTTGTTCTTCGACCTTTTGTCCTTTCGACCTTTTGTCTTTCGACCTTTTGTTCTTTCGACCTTTTGTCATAGATTCCAATCAGACACATTTGGTATTAGCCGATGGGTCCATCTACCTTCAGAGGAGTTATCCCATTACTGCTGCCAACCTCTAAGCGTTGTGGACTCCTCTGGTACCTCTCTAGTTGAAGCATTGCACATCTTCCTTGATGGTAAGTCCAATGGGCGTCAAAGAGGAGCGAAAGGTCGTATTCCAAGCAGCCAGAGCTGCTTTCAAATGTGTACTGAAAATGACGAGCTTGTAGCAGCGGCTAGAGCATTGAAGGTGAAGCCCCCAACCCGGATGGGGATGGAATACCAAATGCGGCTTTTAAAGCGCCGATACTAGCGTATCCGGATTTGTTCCGGAAGGTGATGCAGAAATGAAAGGACGAAGGTTACTTCCCAGATATATGGAAGATCCAGAAGCTGGTGCTGCTACCGAAGCCAGGAAAACCACCCGGTGATCCATCATCATACATGCCTATATGATTACTGGATACACTGGGTAAACTCTTGGAACGGGTCATCCTTAACAGGTTGCCTTAATGTACAGAGAGAGAAAACGGACTATCAGAAAGGCAATTCAGATTACGGAAGGGAAAGTTGACGGCAGACGCAATTCGGATGGTCCAGGAGAGGGCCAAGAAGGCATCGAAGAAAAAAACGAAGAGGAAATTGTTACTGCGCCGTAGCTACGATAGACGTTAAGAAGGCGTTCAATAGCGTCAGTTGATAGGCGATCGCCATAGCGCTACATAGAATACGGGTTCCTGACTATTTTTACCAGATTCTGCAGAGCAACTTCGAGAATCGGGTTTTGGTGTATGCAACCGACGCCGGCCGAAAGAAGTTAAGAGTAACGGAGGGAGTTCCGCAAGGGTCCACACTGTGTCCGATACAGTAGAATGGAATGTTCGACGGGATCATATCACTGGAGTTATCCATGGGCGTTGAGATCGTCGGCTTTGCTGATGATGTCGTCCTAACAGTAATAGGCGAAACGCTGTAGGAAGTGGAAGTGACCGCCACGGAGGCAATGGTCACGGTCGAGAACTGGATGAATGGAGTCATGCTGAAAATTGCCATCGGGGGACATGTCATAGCATCACAGCGGTCCCTCAGACACTTGGGCGTGATGATAGACGATCGGCTAAACATCAACAGTCGTCCACTTTGCATATAAAAAGGTGTCAAAGGCGACCAACGCACTTACAAGGATCATGCCGAACGCTAATGGTCCAAAAATCAGTAGGCGTCTTCTGGCTAGCGTATCGCCGTCGATACTGAGATACGGAGTTCCGGTGTGGGGTGCAGCACTGCAAACCAAGAGCAATCGGAACAAGCTCAACAGCACGTTCCGGCTCATAGCCATGAGCGTAGCAAGCGCATACAGAACATTATCGTCGGAGGCAGTATGGCAGGTCTTCAATGCAGACAGAATGGTAAGCAAAATTAAGCAGCAGAAAACGGAGAGGCAGAGAGCAATGCCTGGCATCGGATCGTCGGGGCGCTCAAGAACCGGAAGTCAACCCCCAACCAATAGAAGTGCGTGGGCTATAGCTTCCTAGCTTGCGCTGTTGAACGCATTTTTCACACCCAGAGTGACAACCGCATAACGAATGCCGCTCTTTTAATGCTCAATTGCCACCTTAGCTATCTGAACAATGGAGTAGATTTACCTTTCCTGAATCCAAACTGGTTGTTGGTACTAGCCTGTTGAGGATCAACCTCTCCAATAACTTACCCGTTGCATCTAGTAGACAGATAGGTCTATACGCCGACGGGTCACTTTGTGGATTCCCCGCCTTTGGTAGTAGCACCAATTTCTGTCGTTTCCATACATCCGGGATGATTCCTTGATCTATGCAGCGTTACATCGTGGTTCTGAACATGTCCGGATCCGCGTTCACTGCCGCTGTTAACCCATTAACGCCCAGTGATCTGTTTTGAGATCGGATGCTTCGAACGCCCAGTGATCTATTTTGAGATCAGTTACATTTCTGAATACAGTTAATTTTTTAGACAAAATGGATGGTTGGTATCTTTGGCAAAGTTGTGAAAGACATTATGGGCAGTCTAATGACAGGTTTTTTAATTCATATTTCTTCCACTAGGTTGCGCTATCAGCATAAAACATTTCTGTTTTGTCACCAGCTCTTGTCGGCATCACCACGCTCGTCTTATACTACCATAAGCGTGGTTTGCAAATCAGAGATTCCTGAACAATTATAGAATGGTTCCTGTGCCGGAAGTCAGTGTGGATTCCGGGATTCCAAAGTAAATTCTGAGATTTTAGAATATATCCTGGGATGCCAATGTGGATCCAGGGTTTCCAGTGCAGAATCCTGGGATTCCAGTGTGAATCCTGGAGTTATAGTGTGGATCGTAGGGTTTCAGTGTGGACGCTGGGAATCCAGTGTGGATTCTGGGAATTCCAGTGAGGATTCTGGGAATCCAGTGTGGATTCTGGGAATCCAGTGTGGATTCTGGGAATCCAGTGTGGATTCTGGGAATCCAGTGTGGATTCTGGGAATCCAGTGTGGATTCTGGGAATCCAGTGTGGATTCTGGGAATCCAGTGTGGATTCTGGAATCCAGTGGGATCTGGGAATCCAGTGTGGATTCTGGGAATCCAGTGTGGATTCTGGGAATCCAGTGTGGATTCTGGGAATCCAGTGTGGATTCTGGGAATCCAGTGTGGATTCTGGGAATCCAGTGTGGATTCTGGGAATCCAGTGTGGATTCTGGGAATCCAGTGTGGATTCTGGAATCCGGGGAGGGAATCCAGTGTGGATTCTGGGAATCCAGTGTGGATTCTGGGAATCCAGTGTGGATTCTGGGAATCCAGTGTGGATTCTGGGAATCCCAGTGTGGATTCTGGGAATCCAGTGTGGATTCGTTCTGGAATCCAGTGTTGGATTCTGGGAATCCAGTGTGGATTCTGGGAATCAGTGTGGATTCTGGGAATCCAGTGTGGATTCTGGATCCAGTGTGGATTCTGGGAATCCAGTGTGGATTCTGGGGAATCCAGTGTGGATTCTGGGGAATCCAGTGTGGATTCTGGGAATCCAGTGTGGATTCTGGGAATCCAGTGTTGGATTTCTGGAATCCAGTGTGGATTCTGGAATCCAGTGTGGATTCTGGGAATCCAGTGTGGATTCTGGGAATCCAGTGTGGATTCTGGGAATCCAGTGTGGATTCTGGGAATCCAGTGTGGATTCTGGGGAATCCAGTGTGGATTCTGGAATCCAGTGTGGGATTCTGGGAATCCAGTGTGGATTCTGGGAATCCAGTGTGGATTCTGGGAATCCAGTGTGGATTCTGGGGAATCCAGTGTGGATTCTGGAATCCAGTGGTGGATTCTGGAATCCAGTGTGGATTCTGGGAATCCAGTGTGGATTCTGGGAATCCAGTGTGGATTCTGGAATCCAGTGTGGATTCTGGGAATCCAGTGTGGATTCTGGGAATCCAGTGTGGATTCTGGGAATCCAGTGTGGATTCTGGGAAATCCAGTGTGGATCTGGGAATCCAGTGGTGATTCTGGGAATCCAGTGTGGATTCTGGGAATCCAGTGTGGATTCTGGGAATCCAGTGTGGATTCTGGGAATCCAGGTGTGGATTCTGGGAATCCAGTGTGGAATTCTGGAATCCAGTGTGGATTCTGGGAATCCAGTGTGGATTCTGGGAATCCAGTGTGGATTCTGGAATCCAGTGTGGATTCTGGGAATCCAGTGTGGATTCTGGGAATCCAGTGTGGATTCTGGAATCCAGTGTGGATTCTGGGAATCCAGTGTGGATTCTGGGATCGTTGGATTCTGGGAATCCAGTGTGGATTCTGGGAATCCAGTGTGGATTCTGGGAATCCAGTGTGGATTCTGGAATCCAGTGTGGATTCTGGGAATCCAGTGTGGATTCTGGAGAATCCAGTGTGGATTCTGGGAATCCAGTGTGGATTCTGGGAATCCAGTGTGGATTCTGGGAATCCAGTGTGGATTCTGGGAATCCAGTGTGGATTCTGGGAATCCAGTGTGGATTCTGGGAATCCAGTGTGGATTCTGGGAATCCAGTGTGGATTCTGGGAATCCAGTGTGGATTCTGGAATCCAGTGTGGATTCTGGGAATCCAGTGTGGATTCTGGGAATCCAGTGTGGATTCTGGGAATCCAGTGTGGATTCTGGGAATCCAGTGTGGATTCTGGGAATCCAGTGTGGATTCTGGGAATCCAGTGTGGATTCTGGGAATCCAGTGTGGATTCTGGGAATCCAGTGTGGATTCTGGGAATCCAGTGTGGATTCTGGAATCCAGTGTGGATTCTGGGAATCCAGTGTGGATTCTGGGAATCCAGTGTGGATTCTGGGAATCCAGTGTGGATTCTGGGAATCCAGTGTGGATTCTGGGAATCCAGTGTGGATTCTGGGAATCCAGTGTGGATTCTGGGAATCCAGTGTGGATTCTGGGAATCCAGTTGGGGAATCCAGTGTGGATTCTGGGAATCCAGTGTGGATTCTGGGAATCCAGTGTGGATTCTGGGAATCCCAGTGTGGATTCTGGGAATCCAGTGTGGATTCTGGGAATCCAGTGTGGATTCGGGAATCAGTGTGGATTCTGGGAATCCAGTGTGGATTCTGGGATCCGGTGGATTCTGGAATCCAGTGTGGATTCTGGGAATCCAGTGTGGATTCTGGGAATCCAGTGTGGATTCTGGGGAATCCAGTGTGGATTCTGGGAATCCAGTGTGGATTCTGGGAATCCAGTGTGGATTCTGGAATCCAGTGTGGATTCTGGGAATCCAGTGTGGATTCTGGGAATCCAGTGTGGATTCTGGGAATCCAGTGTGGATTCTGGGAATCCAGTGTGGATTCTGGGAATCCAGTGTGGATTCTGGGAATCCAGTGTGGATTCTGGGAATCCAGTGTGGATTCTGGGAATCCAGTGTGGATTCTGGGAATCCAGTGTGGATTCTGGGAATCCAGTGTGGATTCTGGGAATCCAGTGTGGATTC
Source organism: Aedes aegypti (assembly GCF_002204515.2). Classification (NCBI taxonomy): domain Eukaryota; kingdom Metazoa; phylum Arthropoda; class Insecta; order Diptera; family Culicidae; genus Aedes; species Aedes aegypti. Next base: position 151,013,890 of record NC_035108.1, read on the forward strand.
TGGGAATCCCAGTGTGGATTCTGGGAATCCAGTGTGGATTCTGGGAATCCAGTGTGGATTCTGGGAATCCAGTGTGGATTCTGGGAATCCAGTGTGGATTCTGGGAATCCAGTGTGGATTCTGGGAATCCAGTGTGGATTCTGGGAATCCAGTGTGGATTCTGGGAATCCAGTGTGGATTCTGGGAATCCAGTGTGGATTCTGGGAATCCAGTATGGATTTTGCGAAACCCAGTGTGGATTTTAGGAATTTAGTGTTGATTCTGGGAATCCAATGTGGATCCTGGAATTACAATGTGGATCCTGATGTTCCAGTCTGAATCCAAGTGTTTCAGTGTGGATCATAGGATTCTAGTGTAGATTGTGTTGCTGCATTGTGGATCCCTGGTTTCTTATGTGGATATTAGAATTCCACTAGGTTTGTTGTATTTTTGTGTATATCTTGGGACTGTTGTTCCGAATCTTGGTATTCCATTGTGGATATTGAAATTCCTGGAATTGAATCCTGGAATTCCGGTTTAGATCCTGGGATTGTAACATGGGTCGTGTAAATCTAATGTGAATCCTGAGATTTCAGTAGGGACCTTGGGGTTTCAGGATTCATGGATCTTGCGATTTTAGTGTGAACCGCAGGCTTGGAAAATGGGTCCTTGATGTCTAATGTGAATACTGGGATTTCAGTGTGGATTTTAGGATTTCAGTGTAGATATTTGAACACCAGTGAAGATTATGCATTTCCAGTGTAGATCTTTGAAATTCATTGCGGATCCTGGGATATTCCAGTATGGATTTCAGATGTGGATCCTAGGGTTTCATTGATGAATACCAGTGAAGAGTTTGAGTTTCCAGTGTGGATCCTTGGAATCCAGCATAGATCATGAATTTCTAGTGCGAATTTTGGCATTCTAGTGTAGATGTTTGTATTCCAGTGAGGATTCTGGCATTCCAGTGGGAATTGTTAAATAGTAACCCAAGGATATACTGAGGGAATCCTGTTGGAGTTATGTTGAATGTCTGTGCAAATTTTGTAAAAAAATTGCGAAAATAGTGAGCAAAAAGTTTTAAAATACATTGGGAATCTAACGAGAATGCTGAGATTCTTGTGATGTCCCTGTTGAAATCTTATCTCATAGTTATATGGCAAACAATTAGTATTCCTGAGAGAATCACGTAGAAATACTTTGGGAATTTGGATTGGTCTTATTGGTAAGAGTCATTGGTAAGAATTATTAAGGTATTATGTAGAAATACTGCGGGAATTTTCAACATTATGAGAATTCAGTGTGTTTTATTCATGAGCATCCTGGAAAAAATCCAATGTGGATTTTGTGATATTCTTCGAGAATCCTGAGAGACTCCTGTTAAAATTAGGTGCGAAGCCATCAAGATTTCAGTAGAAACAACTGGGAATCCTGCTAAATCCTTAGTTGTTTTTATCACGACAAAAAATATCATATTCGTGGAAATTTGAATAAGTGTGTACCCCGTAACCAAACGTAAACCAAACGAGCCTGGCGTAAAATAAAGGAGGAAAATGCGACTACTGCGGCTATGTGTGTATGAATGTATGCATGTTTGTATGTACAAACGAGTATGTGTTGTGCATGTACGTGTATGTGATGTGTGTGTGTTTCGTACGCGTGTCACATGCAGTATCATTCTGTGGTGTAGTTTTCAAATAAGCTTCGTTTTGTTATTTATACTTATGGTATCATGTTCTTACCGTTTACATTATGTTTTTCATAATATCTTGTCACGTTTTAATGCACCATACCACCTTCAAAAATTTGCAAAAATAATCAAGTATTTTAATTTTTTTCAATATTTTGCGTACATATGACCCACTGTGTACTTTGACAAAATGTGACCGTAGATTTCCATTTAAATGACGGTTTAAGTATTCTCTTATCATAATGCGATACTACAAAAAGAATCAGGTGATAACTACAAATGTGAAATAATTCGGGCGTTAATGGGTTAATGCAATATTCAGGATACCATCGGGTTCCGGTGCCTTGTTTAACGCGAATGATCTCCCCCTCGTTCGTCACCCTCGCCACTTCTTCTCCTTCATCTGCCGCATACGACGCTGGGTGCCATAGGCTTGTGGGGTGATGCGGGAAGAGTACAACGATTATCGATCGCAGCAGCTCGGGCGACTTCTCTTGGGACGCTATGGCACCTTTGGTCTTAGCCATTACCAATCTGTAGGCGTCATCCCACGGACTCAAGTTGCCACTCTGGCATAGACTATCCAAACATGCCCGTTTTTGACTCTCAATTTCCTGTATGAGAGCTAACTTTACCTCTCTGAATGCTGCATTGCGTTCTTCTCTTTGTGATTCTGTACGTGTGCGTTGCAGTCTTTCTTTAGCTCAGTGATTCCCAAAGTGGGCGAATTTGCCCCCTCTGGGGGCGATTTTCAGGTCCAGGGGAGCGAAAATTTGAAAAATGGATATTGGGGGGCGAAAATACTAGAAAGGGGGCGAAAGTGGGAGAAACTGAAAACTACGATTTATTTGGAAAGAGACTCAATTTAATAGTAAATAACAATCTAATAATCTGAAAATTCCACATTCAGCTCTTGTCCTCTATTTGTTTGTACCTTTAAACATTTTTTTTACACAGGATATACGAAACTTGTACACACAATTTCAAAGACCAAATATATTTGTAAAGCATCCAGTTTTTTAAGCACAAGTGTTAAATCTCGCTATGAATTATTAATTGGTAACTGATATTTTCTCAAAACATAACGTATTCAGAACTATGTTGTATATTTGTTGTCCTAGATATCATTGAAAGTGTGTTTAATTTGATTATTAAACATTTTTAGGTATTGGTTCACATATGTAAATTAGATAATTTGATGTTTTATTTATAAAAGAGCTTTAGAATTAAGCATGCTTAACAACAAGTTTTGTCGAAAACTTTGCCTGTGAGGACTCGGATGCCAATAATAATAACACTAGCTGCAGCTAGTGTTATTATTATTGGCATTCGAGTCCTCACAGGCAAAGTTTTCGACAAAACTTGTTGCTTACTTATAGCACACACTATTTCAAAAAAGTGCAGAAAATTTTATCAGCAAAAATCAGGTTCAACGTTGAAACTAATAATTAAAGAAGACATTAATCATGCAACTTTAAAATAAATTCGAAGAATTATCGGATTTATATCGCCAGGATTTAAGAAAAAAAAACTAGTTCACGTTACATTGCAGTCAAAAAGGCATGAATTTTTTGGTTTTACCTATGCTTTCTGAGTTTTGTCGTTTTCAAAACTGTCTAATATTTATTACACAAAATTTCTTAAATTTGTTTTCACATTTTCATAAATAACAAATTTAGTCAATCAAACTAATAATTTTCGAAATTCAGAAAATCAGCCAAATTTATTTAGGGAAAGTGTACCAGTTATGGCCATATGTGTCTTCTCGAAAACTTTCACATTCTGAAAATTTTCAATGTTTCAGCATTAAGATACATTTAATGTCAAACTGCTTAAACACACAGAATTATTAAAAATTTGAAGATAACTAAATTATCACGTGTGGCGAAATAGGGAATCATTATGTCCATAACTGGTTCACCTACCCTAGTGTCGTCTCTATAGCTCCTCCTGTTGAGACTTATTCGCCACCCAGTTCCTGTTGTTGGCTGGTATGCGGTATGGGTCCGGACGAAACATCCAGTAGTCCAGTGATGGACTCTTCGTTTGACGAAAAGTTTCCACCGACTGGAGTGGGAATCGAATCCACACTTCGTAGCACAATACGTCTAAACGACTGACGCCGCTAACCACACGGCCACGAAGCCTACGATGGTGATGGGTGAAGTGCTGGCGATCCTCTACGTTTAGGCTACAAGGGCGCCTGCTATGTTAGGTTGCAGAGCAATGAAAGAAAGGGGGAAGATTTGATGTTGCAATTAAAAACTGGCTCATTGTAGATGAGATATCCCCCTGCATATTCGCCAGTTCATACGGTAAGGTAAGGGAGAGGTAGTTTTATGGGAGAGAGGCTTGCTTTTGGTGAGCAGGCTGCCTATGCATCAGGTAGGGCTGTACAAATATCGATATTATCGATAATATCGATAGTATCGGATCAATTTTATCGATACAATATCCGATATCCAGAGGGGCCCAGATAGCCGTAGCGGTAAACGCACAGCTATTGAGCAAGACCAAGCTGAGGGTCGTGGGTTCGAATTCCACCGGTCGAGGATCTCTTCGGGTTGGAAATTTTCTCGTATTCCCAGGGCATGGAGTATCTTCGTACCTGCCACGCGATATACACATGCAAAAATGGCCATTGGCAAAGTAAGCTCTCAGTTAATAACTGTGGAAATGGTGAAAGCCGGAAGACTGTCCTGGGCAAGATATGTTGCAAGACTACCGGACAACAACCCGGCACCCCTGTGTTCGCATCAAAATCAAGCAGATTTGGAGCGCATCGAGCGAGGTGGCTTGATCAGGTGCAACAAGACCTGGAAAGCGTTGTCTAATATCGATGTTCAAGCGACACAACCGTGAGCCGAGTAGATTGAAATAATATCGTTACCGAGGTTTTATCAAATTAATTTATTTAACACCAAGTAAATAAATAAAACATTAAATGTCCAAAGTAAGAGCGCTGATATCCTCTTCCATTTCAAAATACCGAACTTTGGCATTTTTCGGAAAACGAAAGAGATGTACGCTTAAACATCACAGGTTCGATTCCCGGCCACTCCAAAAATTTGGTTTGTCTAAAGGAAATATTCTTTATTTCTCTGGCCATATAGAATCATCCTGTTTGTCACAAGACTTCTTTTGATTCTTCATCTCCTTCTTCTTCTTCTTCTTCTTCTTCTTGGCATTACGTTCTCATTGGGACAGAGGACGTAATGCCAAAGCTTCTCAGCACTCCCACAGTAACTGAGAGCTTTCTTTGCCAAAGCTGCCATATTCACATTCGTATCTCATATGGCAGGTACGATGATACTTTATGCCCAGGGATGTCAAGGAAATTTCCATTACGAAAAGATTCTGGACCGACCGGAAATCAAACCCAGACATCTACAGCATGGCTTTGCTTTGTAGCCGAGGACTCCAACCACTCGATTACGGACGACACCGACTGTCACACGGCTTATTAATAACAAAACTAGCTAGTTTTTGCAAAGAAAACTCTCAGTTAATAACAATGGATGTGCTTATGGAACAACTAGCTGAGAAGCAGACTCTATCCCAGTGCAAACATAATTAAAAAAGATGAAAATGTAAATGAAAATTGATCGCAATTGAGGCCACTAACGAACAATATTGCTAGCTGGAGATCGCCAATTTTCTGTGAATTTCACTTCAACAGTAAATTGCAACCAAAACAACATATTAAGGTCAGGTACCATTTTCCACGTGCTGCCACACCGTACGCGCCTCATCAAGAGAGTTTATTTGTTTACTTTACACATTGCGGAGAGAATAGAAAAATCAACCCGATTGAGCTAATAACAAACCATCTCCGTGGTCGGGAGAAGACCGATCGTTGCCCACGATCGACTAACTTTAAAGCCGGTGAAAATCTGAGTTCAGCTGGATGTGGTCGTTATTTTTTACTACTTCTGAAAACAATATCATTCACCAGTTTGGGTTAACCATGGCAGCTGTGAAAACGGGTATTCAATACAAAGGCAATGTATGAGAAGGAAATTTTCACAGTGCATCCAACGGTACCCGGAAGAACCCTATTAACATAGTCTGATCACTACCTCTGGTTTGTATATTTATTATATGATTTTATTATCTGAGTAGTATGCTCCACATGATTTATGAAGTTTTTAATTTTGGTGTAAAAATGGTCCGCTGGAAACTAATTCGTTACCCATTCGGTGATGATGAGTCATTTCAGATGTTCGCTGAGAACATCTGAACAGTGTGCAGTTGCGTGACAAATACTTTTACAAGCTGATATATTATTCCATCTAAAATAGCAACTCGCATCACGTCTCTTCAGGGCTGGTAATCCCCAATTTGTGTCGTTCTCGATACGGCGCTCAAAATAATACATAGCCTTTTATTCCACTTTTCGTAAGCCGACACCAATCAAGCAGCAACCACGGTGCTCCTGAGGCCATTATTAGCAGAAAATAATCTATCCGAGCTATACTCACCAGTGGATTTCTTTAGCTAAACTGCATGTCTGTGCAAAATTTTTAGAAAATCGCGGGCCAAATGTGAAGTTACGCCCTATTGATGCAGTGATATAAACAAGGTAATTTCGAATCTATGATAACAGGTCGAAAGACAGAAGATCGAAATGAGAAAGAAAAGCACAAGTCTGCATACCTCCGGATTCCCATTGTTCTTCTGCTTATTATTCTTCTTCTTCTTGGCATTTTACGTCTTTACTGGGACAGAGCCTGCTTCTCAGCTCTCTATGTCCAGGAAAGTCAAGATAATTTCCATTACGAAAAGATCCTGGACCGACCGGGAATCGAACCCAGACACCTTCAGCATGGCTGTGCTTTGTAGCCGCGGACTCTAACCACTCGACTAAGGAAGGCTTCAACAAAGAGGATTATGAAACTTGTGTATGAATCCAAAATAAGCCCTATTTTATTAAATTTTACCCAGACAAGGTGTCTAACCGTGAAAATCGATTGATGAGTACAGATTTGATAGAGAATATTTTTTTCTGTTAATAATAATCTGGGGAGCACCGTGGCAACGGTTGCTTCGAGGAAATCAAGCCAGCAATCAGAAACAAGATTTTGTTCCGTCTCCGACTTGTATCCAAACAGGGAGATCGAAAAATATGCCACTTTCCCGAGCTGACGCCCATTCCGCCCATCTTCTCATCGGGAGGGAATGGTGCGAAGAATAAATAACAATTAAAGTGTCAGAGAAAGACCATCTCGAGGTAACGAGCAATCGCCAGAAACGCGTAGCGGAGGAAATCAAGCATCTAATAATAAAAAAGAAAAACAACTTTCAACAGCAAGAAAAGCGGTAATGGCAAAACCGGCTTGACAGAGTAGAATAGATTGAACTCGGGAAAATGTTTCTGAAGTGAGTTGAATAAAATTTCAAGGCCGTTTCTTTCTATTTGCGATACGCATCATCACGTGTGAGGCGATTGATGCGTTCAAGAGATTTGAACACAACCCATAGAGGATTTAAGTTGAATGGGATTATGTTGAATAAAACGCTTAGTTCAATAAACTGGTTGTTAAACGCTTTAACCAAGAAACACTTCTAAAAGATGAAGTTTGTATTATGACTATTTGTTTGCGTGTTATGTGTCCTCAAATTATTTCTGTTGGCAGGAGCTTAAGCTTCTTGCTTCTATCTTCTATCTTCTATCTTCTATCTTCTATCTTCTATCTTCTATCTTCTATCTTCTATCTTCTATCTTCTATCTTCTATCTTCTATCTTCTATCTTCTATCTTCTATCTTCTATCTTCTATCTTCTATCTTCTATCTTCTATCTTCTATCTTCTATCTTCTTCTATCTTCTATCTTCTATCTTCTATCTTCTATCTTCTATCTTCTATCTTCTATCTTCTATCTTCTATCTTCTATCTTCTATCTTCTATCTTCTATCTTCTATCTTCTATCTTCTATCTTCTATCTTCTATCTTCTATCTTCTATCTTCTATCTTCTATCTTCTATCTTCTATCTTCTATCTTCTATCTTCTATCTTCTATCTTCTATCTTCTATCTTCTATCTTCTATCTTCTATCTTCTATCTTCTATCTTCTATCTTCTATCTTCTATCTTCTATCTTCTATCTTCTATCTTCTATCTTCTATCTTCTATCTTCTATCTTCTATCTTCTATCTTCTATCTTCTATCTTCTATCTTCTATCTTCTATCTTCTATCTTCTATATTCTATCTTCTATATAAATAAAAATTGAATGGTTCATGTATGTCACGAGTTGGCTTGAGGTAATTATTGAAAAAGGCTTCATATTTATTATTTATTGCTGATAACGGATTTTTCGTAGAAATAATAGAAATTTGAAAATAAATGCTGAATTTATGTCGTTCACGTGTTTTGCCATTTAAGAGGTTAATTTTCAAAATCCAAATTTATAAATTACGTCTAGCAATACCCATGAGACTCAACAGCATCCCACTCAAAAAACCGTAATCCAGGCCACCGTAAGGCAGTAAAAATCTCAGCGAATCAAAACACGGCTGTCCGGGAAGCATCTCTCAAGTCTGCTAACTGAGTCAACTATCCAAAACCAGATGATTCTGACGTATCCGCAGGAATGGAGGTGTGCATCCTCGCCATTTCACTTTCGCACCTTTGCTATATGTTCGAGTCCCACTTTTCTATTCTTAGTACCCGCGAACCGGCAATGCACCAACAAAATATATCTGCCGTGGCATGAAAACTGACTGAACTCTGGATGATTCATAACTGAGACTGGGTACAGTCACAGACAGCTCACAAATCTACCATACAAAAGATATTGCACGGATGATGCAGAAGGGTTTGGAAATCATCGCGAGACAAATTTCCGTCACCATGCTAGGGGTTTTTCACCAAATATTTTCCCTTTTATTCGTGATGTTTCAACGTATATTTGCGGCGCAAGTGGGCCTTTTTTTCTAGCTAACTACCTTCACAACCAAACCACTCGGCATCATCATAACGACGACTATGACGACTTAGTCCACCGCAAACGATTGCTCGCGTGAGTATATGGTGAAAGACGGGATCAGAACTGCTGCTATGCATGATGTGGAAAATGGTTGACGCAGATTCTGTCAAACGTGAAAACTGTTATTGGTACACATACCAAATGTTGCGGTTAGAAGAATTTCGAAAATTGTTTAAAGTTTACATAATTTGCAATCGAAATTTAAATCAATGCTATTATTGTGTCCAAAAATTACTCTAAACCAGTGAATCAAACTTTGATCTTCTTCTTCTTCTTCTTGGCACGACGTCCTCACTGGAACAGAGTCTGCTTCTCAGCTTAATGTTCTTATTATCACTTCCACAGATATAACTGAGAGCTTTCTTTGCCAAACTTGCCATTTTCGCATTCGTATATCGTGTGGCAGGTACGATGATACTCTATGCCCAGGGAAGTCAAGGAAATTTCCTTTACGAAAAGATCCTGGACCAACCGGGAATCGAACCCAAGCACCTTCAGCATGGCTTTGCTGTGTAGCCGCGGACTCTAACCACACGGCTAAGAAAGGCCCAATATTAAACTTAGATATTCTATCCAAACAGCCAGTCGCCGTTTTCCTCAGAAAATTCGAAAGGCACCCGTTTAAAATCCCCAGCTTTTCAACGACTAAAATATGGGTCAAACCGTGCCTGCTCGTCTCGCACAATATGGATAGACCCGGGAAGCGGTCAACGCTTGAAAATTTGTGAAAATTCCCTCGCACTTTCTGGTAAACGGGTCGTGCAGTAGTGCTCTTGATGGCGACGTCGACGATGAACGGGAGATGAACGAACATTGCCCAACAAATCCGCCGGGGATCCGGGAGAGTATCAAGTGGTGAAAAATGATGCCACTTGGAGTCTGTTGGCATCGTGTCGTCGTCGTCAGTCATATCAACAGCCAAATGGTTCCGGCCCCCGTTTCCAGTGCGGTAGTGCTGTGATGGACAGCGAGCGGAGGACGATGTCCATCAACCCTGTCGAAAACTCCCGAAACGCGAGTTGCATAATTATAATTCGGCCATTAATATGTGGAGTCGTACGCGAGACTGCAGTCCGGCGTGGGAGGAAGAATGTTTTGCAATGTGCTTAAAAGCTTTTAAATTGTCAGAAAAAAATGATATGCTGTTGCATTATCGCATAGTGCCGTGTTTGCAGCAATAAATGAATGTTGGATTTTTTTTTTAATGAATTGATAATTATATGAATAAAATAGACCCCATTGTGTGGTCCTTAGCCTCTTGCCCAGCAACTCCTACACGGGTAGAAATCAGAATCCAAAAACAAGATTATGACTCATGATATCATGATTCCAGCGTGTTTTCGTCTTATGAAAATACACCATGATTTGGACTCATGATATCATGAGTCAGATTGCCGTAACGCAACACACGCGTTAGGTTTTTGTAGCTGATTGCTCGGAATCATGATTCAAATGCCAAAAATGCTGAGTCGCGCATCCGTTTATGATCGGCAAAATAAAAAAAAAAAGTTAAAAGTAGCATACATTAAGATTCGAGTCAAGAACCTTCCGATTGAGAGCCACGTTCTCTACTACTCAACCGCTTCGTCATCTTGAATTGAGAGTGATCGATACGAATGAAATGAAGCAAAGTGCGCCGCTTAGTGTTTTCACACTGGATGTTACGCTTATGTGGAATCATGATTAAGACTCCAGGAACCATGATTTGTGATCCTGATATTATGACCTAACCAATTTATGAATTTCATGATTTGTAAATCATGGTGTGGGGATCAGATTTTTATCCGTGTATCTCTACCTCCTCGCGGTACTGGCCGGAGTACGAGTAACTTTAGGGAGGATCGGGTAACCAACCCCGGTGGGAACTTTGGTCGTATGCTGACAGGGAAGGGGGGGGGGGGTTTGCTTCCGCAAACCTGAAGCGTCAGTATTCCATGTTAGGAACGGCTCAAAACAGCGTCTATTCCCCATGTCAGGGGCGACTGATCATCGTCCGAGTGCCAGAGAAGGACTCTAAGCTAAACTGCGCACTATGGTCCTCCGAACATTTAGGGGGAATAGTCCTCCGTAAATTTAGAGGGTTGGTGTCAGGCCCTGCAAGCCAACCGTAAAAACACATCAGCACAGGAACGTCAACGAGAGAATACGGACCGGAACAATCGGCAAAGACCACAGCGACGGAAATGAACTAACGTTTGGAAACTCGGTACGTGGAACTGCAAATCTCTCAACTTCATCGGAAGCACATGCATACTCTCCGATGTACCGAAGATCTGCGGTTTCGACATCATAGCGCTGCAGGAGATGTGCTGGACAGGTTCGATGGTGCGAACGTTTAGAGATTATCATACCAGAGCTGCGGCAACACACGTGAGCTGGGAACAGCTTTTATAGTGATGGGTGATATGCAAAGGCGCATGATCGGGTGATGGCCAATAAACGAAAGAATGTGCAAGTTGAGGCTCAAAGGCCGGTTCTTCAACTTCAGCATCATAAGCGTGCATAGCCCACACTCCGGAAGCACTGATGATGACAAGGACGCATTTTACGCGCAGCTCAAACGCGAGTACGACCGCTGCCCAAGCCACGACGTCAAGATCATCATAGGTGATTTGAACGCTCAGGTTGGCCAGGAGGAGGAGTCCAGGGCGACGATTGAAAAGTTCAGCGCCCACCGGCTGACGAACGAGATCGGCCTACGACTGATAGATTTTGCCGCCTCCAAGAATATGGCCATTCGTAGAACCTATTTCTAGCACAGCCTCCCGTATCGGAACACCTGGAGATCACCTCTGTAGACAGAATCGCAAATCGACCACATTTTGATCGACGGACGGCACTTCTCCGACATAACCGACGTCAGAACCTATCGTGGCGCTAACATTGACTCCGACCACTGGTGATGGTGAACCTGCGCCCAAAACTATCCGTCATCAACGATTTACGGTACCGACGCCCACCTCGGTACAATCTAGCGCGTCTGAAACAACCAGATATCGCCAATGCGTACACGCAGCATCTTGAGACAGCGTTTCCGGATGAGGGCGAACTCGATATGGCCCCTCTTGAGGACTGCTGGAGAACAGTCAAAGCAGCCATTAACGACGCTGCTGAAAGCATTGTTGGATATGTGGAACGGAGCTCAAGAAACGATTGGTTCGACGAAGAGTGCCAGGAGGTTTTAGAGGAGAAGAATGCAGCGCGGGCTGCAATGCTGCAGCATGGTACGCGACAAAACGTGGAACGATACAGGCTGAAGTGGAAACAGTAAACCCGCCTATTCCGGGACAAAAAAGCGCCAACTGGAAGAGGTAAAATGCCAAGATATGGAGTTGCTGTACCGTTCTCAAGAAACGAGGAAGTTCTATCAGAAGCTCAACACATCCCGCAAAGGCTTCGTGCCGCGAGCTGGAATGTGCCGGGATAAGGATGGGAGCATCTTAACGGACGGACGCGAGTTGATCGAAAGGTGGAAGCAGCACTACGATGAACACCTGAATGGCGTAGATAATGCAGGCACAGATGGTCAGGACAGCGAAGGCGATGGCTACGTCAGCACAGCGGACAATGGAAGCCAACCAGCTCCAACGATGGGGGCAGTTAAGGATGCCATTCAACAGCTTAAGAACAACAAGGCCGCTGGCAAGGATGGTATCGGAGCCGAACTCATCAAGATGGGTCCGGACTAAATGGCCGCTTGTCTGCATCAGCTAATAGTCAAAATCTGGGAAACAGAACAGCTACCGGAGGAGCGGAAGCAAGGCGTTATATGCCCTATCTACAAAAAGGGCGACAAACTGGAGTGTGAGAATTATCGTGCAATCACCATCCTGAACGCCGCCTTCAAAGTGCTATCCCAGATTCTCTTCCGTCGTCTATCACCTATAGCAAACGAGTTCGTGGAATCAAGCAGGTTTCATCGACGGCCGCTTGACAACGGACCAGATCTTTTCCGTGCGGTAAATCCTCCAGAAATGCCGTGAGTATCAGGTCCCTACGCACCATTTGTTCATCGATTTCAAGGCGTCATACGATAATATCAACCGCGTAGAGCTATGGAAAATCATGGACGATTACAGCTTTCCCGGGAAGCTCACAAGATTGATCAGAGCAACGATGGACGGTGTGAAAAACTATTTATTGATCTATTTATTTTACTTCGTCTTCAGCATTGCTGTACAGACTGTATTGGTCTTAATCTAATGCAATAATCTTATTTTAGCTTTAAACTTATTTCTACTCACATCAAAGTCAAAAACATCAACATTTAACAAATTAAAACATCTTTCCATCGGGTGATTTTGTCCAAATACCGTACGATGTCTTGCGGTCCAGAACAACGAACGTGGGCGGGATCTCCGAGCCAGAACGAAAAAATTCGCTTGTTGCAGAAGATCAGGGCAATCAATCCGATTCGTCAAGACATCGAAAGCAAACATTCTTTGGAGAAATACACGACGTGTTCGCAGAGGCTCAAGCTTGATTAGTTCACAGCGGTTCTCGTAAGGAAGCAGTTTGAACGGATCGTTCCATGGTAGTCTCCGTAACGCAAACCGAATGAAACAACGTTGCACCCTTTCTATGCGAGAAATATGCATTTCTTGATATGGTGCCCAGATTTGAACAGCATATTCGAGAAGGTTGCGAACGATTGCGCAGTAAACGGTCTTCAGAGTATACACATCTTGAAACTCGGATGCATTACGACGAATGAAACCCAACATAGCGAAAGCTTTCGTTGTTGTCTTTGAGGTCCATTATCACTCCCAGGTCTTTTATCGACGTTACACGTTCAAAGCTTTGCACTTCAGCGCATTTATTTCCATCCCGTTCATTACGCACCAGCGTGCTACAGCGTCGATGTCTTGCTGAAGAGCAGCACAGTCGACCATGGAACTGATGATACGGTATAATTTCAAATCGTCTGCGCACATAAGGTGCTTCGAATTCAGTCGATGACTCAAGTCGTTGATGAACAAAATGAAAATCAAAGGACCGAGGTGGCTACCTTACGGCACGCCAGACGGAGTAGCGAAACTAGTTGATTTGGTGGATCGTAGATTAACAAAGGCGGTTCTGTCTCGTAGATATGATCGTAGCCACTTGACCAACCAGTCGGGAAACTCTAGCCGCTCAAGTTTATGCATAGCTAACTCATGAGGTTCCTTATCGAAAGCTTTGGAAAAATCTACGTAAACGCCATCCACTTGGCAACGTTTTTCCAAGCTAGAGTTCACAGCACTAGCGTACACCATGAGGTTAGTAGCTGTTGACCGATTCTTCACGAAGCCGTGCTGATATTGCGATATTACTGGCGTAGCCGCAGCGTACATTCTACTGTGAACTAAGAGTACCAGTGTCTTAGCTAAGCAACAGAGAATCGAGATGGGTCTATAGTTTTTCACGTCATGGATATTTTCGGCTTTGTGAATGGGCGTTATGGCAGCAACTTTCCAAGCAGCCGGTAAGACAGCTTCCGACAACGACAGGTTGAACAACCGACAAACAGGTGGTCCAAGTACTTCAGCGCAACGTTGAATGAAGACCGGAGGGAGTTTATCAGTTTTAGGACCCTTGGAGGGATCGACAGAGTTGAGAGCACTTACGAATTCTGCCACGGCAAACGTTGGAAACGGTAAATGTATGTCGAAAGACAGCAGGGAATTCAGCATCTCATGCGCATCCGGTGGAGTTTCAACGTTATAAACGGATTTGAAATAATCGGCGAAAAGTTCGACAGACCCTTCGATGTCGTAACTTAATGAGTTGCCGTACGACATTTCGGATGGGATTGCCTGCGCATCTTTCCTGCTTTTGAAAAATCGCCAAAAAGAGGAAGGATTGGCCTTGACCTCATCTTGAATACGAAAAATATACCCACGGAACGAAGAAGACACGCTTTCGTTGTATTCAGATTCAAGACTACGGAGAAAACTCTTGTTTTCTTCAGTGCGATGGCGTAAGAAGCGGTGGTGAGCTTTGCGAAGAACGTTTCTTTGGTGTCGAAGATCCGAATTCCACCATGGCTGATAGTTCAACCGCTGAGGATTAGTTCTGCGGAGCGGAGTGTGTCTGGTAATGATTCCGAATACCAATGTGTAGAAAGTATCGACCGCTTCGTTGATATTTGCTACGTTGAAGATTTCATCCCAGTTCAACAGATGTAGATCTTCATAGTTACATCGCCGAAAATCAAAATCTTGGCCTACTGCAACGTCTGGATTCTCGCTGGCACTGCGCGTGGCAAGGCGTAGCACAAACGGTTTATGATGACGGCCAGTTGGTAAAATAGCTGATGGCGCTTCAAGTAGTTCAACCTCACTACTGTTTACAAAATCCAAGTCGAGCAATCTGCCGTTGGGATTACGCACGTTACAAATCTGCTGTAGTCCAGTAGCGATCATGTTTTCAGCAAAAGAAAACTCCTGCTCAGTCGAGGCATTCGTCGGAATGTAGGAGTTCACGTCGTCATCGTATGACCATAGTAAATGTGGCAGATTGTAGTCACCAACAATCACTACAGAATCGCCGAAACTTGTTTTGTTGATAATTTGCTCAACACAGTCGGAATGTGCGGCATATTTACCGGGATTGCTGTTGGGTCTCAAATAGATTCCATAAACATAGACGGATTTGTTCGACGAGGATACTTTTACAGCAACCTGTTCCAACGAGTCAGATCTGTCCAGCTGAACAGCCATGCTAGCAACAGACTTCTTGACAGCGATGAGTGTTCCCCCTCCTCTTTGGAAACGACTAGTCATACTGCTTCGGTCGCATCGATAGATGTTATAGTCAGACGACAGTTCAGTGTTCCTCACATCCCTGCGAGATTCTACCCCATTACCCCGAATCCCATCACCCCGAATGCCATTAACCCGAACGCCATTACCCCGAATTCCAAAACCCCGAACGACCCATCACCCCGAAAAAAATTCCCCCGAATTCCAATATCGTGGGGAAATGTGATCAACATGGTCATGTCAAGATAATCGTAAATTCGGGGAAATAGCATTCGGGGTGATGGAATTCGGGGTAATGGTACATTCGGGGTAATGGAATTCAGGGTGATGGCAATCGGGGAAATGATATTCGGGGTAATGGGGTAGAATCCCCTGCGAAGCCACGTTTCCGTCAGCACAAGAAGCGGTCAGTAAGTGAAAATCGTTAGTTTTCGTACGCATTCCGCCGACGTTTTGGTAGTAAATAGTAAGTGGAACGATAGGTGCTCTCAGGAACGGCGTAACGGTGGGCGATGGCGGAACGGGGAACGATGGCGGAATGATGTGAGGTATAGCGTGATGCACGGACGTAGCAGTTGTTGTTAACTCTTCGACTGCGTGAAGATCTCGGGCGAACACTCCAGTTCGTTCGATTCTCGGCGGGGACTACGACAGGGCGACGGACTTTCGTGCCTATTGTTCAATATTGCGCTTGAAGGTGTCATGCGGAAAGCCGGACTTAACAGTCGAGGCACGATTTTCACGAGATCCGGACAATTTGTTTGCTTCGCGGACGACATAGACATTATTGGGAGAAAATTTGAAACGGTGGCAGATTTGTTCACCCGCCTAAAACGCGAAGCAACAAAAGTCGGGCTAATGGTGAATGCGTCGAAAACAAAGTACATACATGCTGGTTGGCTGGTGTTACGATAGACAGGGATACCTTCGAGTTGGTGGACGAATTCGTCTACCTCGGATCCTTGTTGACGGCTGACAACAATGTTAGTCGGGAAATACGGAGGCGCATCATCAGCGGAAGTCGTGCCTGCTATGGTCTCCAGAAGAAGCTGCCGTCAAGAAAGATTCACCCCCGCACCAAATGCACGATGTACAAAACGCTTATAAGACCGGTAGTCCTCTATGGGCATGAGATGTGGACTATGCTCGAAGAGAACTTGCAAGCTCTTAGGGTTTTCGAACGCCAAGTGCTAATGACGATCTTCGGTGGCGTGCAGGAGAACGGCGTGTGTCGGCGAAGGATGAACCCAGTATCGTGAAGGTAGCTAAAGATGGAAAGATACGCTGGGCAGGGCATGTTGCAAGAATGCCGGACAACAACCCTGTAAAGATGGTGTTCGCTAGGCGCAGCGAGCTAGGTGGGTTAACCTGGAGAGCGTGGGTCACAGTCGAGGATGGAGAGAAGTGGCCATGAACCGAGTGAATTGGCGAAATATTGTTGGCAAGGTTTTATCAAGATAATTGATGTAAAGCCAAATAAGCCGCGAGTGTTTGATTTTAAATTTCAATTTTGAATGTATAAGCAAACTGTTATTTTTTCAGCTCTATTTTAAGGGCATTGTTTTTAATAACATCATGTTATATCTATACTGAAGTTAAGAAATATATACAATATTAATAAATAACACTCACGTTCATTTCCATACCACGTGCTTAGATGAGAGCAACAGGCTTTCCACAAGACAATTGCGTGGGCGACTTTTCACACCATCGAATTGTCCGCCGTCACTAAATCGGTTTCAAATCATTCGCAGTCGCTTGTTCCCAAGTTCTGTGGCACAATGTTACTTGATTTATTTATATCCGTGGTCAGAAAAACAACAAATAGACGTGGCATTTATCGCACTGTCAGACTAAAACAACAAAATCAGTCGCACTCAAACGCATCGTACCACACTCGGGAGCGTTTCACAATGCGTTTTCCTGCTCGTTGCTTTCCGTCTTACAGAAACGCATATTTTTCACTAGCTCTTCCTTGTTTTGTTTCCCACATCACTTTGTAGTGAGTAATAACTTCTTTCAAGCAACAGCTGTTACTTCTATCTCGACGGAGTTTTCTCCGTCGCAGCACAAAACAGCATGGCAGTTGTAATTCCCACCAATAAAACTAATCTGACAGGTTTAACAAGCACTTCATTTGAACACTTGAACAGTTCACAAGCACCGAAATCAGAACCGATTAAACTCAGCTGGAAACTCGTGGCACTTATACGCAGTTTAAGACGATTGTATTAGTGAAAAGTTATCACACTCACTTTTTATAAAACACAAACCAAAACCACGATGAATTGAAATTAAATTTCCCAACAGTCCGTTTGCTCCTCTTCTTCTTAACTTTTTGCATCAATTCATCTTCGAACAATATTGATCCGGATATGACCTCAAGTAACAACCGTTGTAACTATTTTCCCAGCCGTGTCACACGAAAAGCAGTCACGTTTGCGCCGGGCAAAGTCATTCACGCAACTGAGACGGAACCCCTTCGGAAGATCTCTCTGATGCAGTGGTTTTTCACACTCCGCAGGAACATGATTATTTCTTGAGCACCCGAGCTCATTCTCGTAGTTTACTGAGTGAAATGAATCACGTTTGAAGGAACTTTTCTGTGCTTTTTGGTGAATTTACTCTCATACCAAAATATTCAAGATTCAACCCTGGATTTGTTCTGGGCTATTTGAAAGAAGTGCAGGGTAAATGTATTGATATTGGCCAAATGTATTGACATAATGGTTCCTTATTTCACCATACGTGATGTTTTCAATTTTTTTCTTATCATTCTGTGTGTTTTGTTAGTTTAAAATCAAATCAATCTTGATGTTAAAACATTGAAAAATATTCAAAAAGGGAAAGTTTTCGAGAAAACACATATGGCTAAATAGGGAACCACAATAGCCATAACTGTTTATTATTAGTGTATTATTTAGTATTAACTGATCAATCTAAATTTTGAATTCTTTGGAGATCATTCGATGAAAAAAGAGAGCAGTTGAAAATCTATAAAATAATAATTCAGGTCATCGTGCAAAACTTTGGGATCATCCCTCAATATGGTTTATCGTCCAAAAATTATCCATGTTTTCTTAGTGTATATTTCCAAAGAGGCCACATCTTCAAAAAAATAATTCAAAATATGTTTTTTTTGCAATCCCATTGTAGGTATACAATCCTAGTTTTCATCGAGAAAATGAACGAAATATTGGCCTACTTTTGCTATCAAAAGAATCAGTTCTGAAAATTGCTACTTTTCAGTACTCATTTCGGTGCTGAAAAGTAGAACTTTTCAGAACTGTTCCAAATATCTGAGTCTATCTAGTCGCGATCCCTCTGTGTCTAAAAATTTCTCAGTATTTTGCTACGTTTTCGTCTTTGGTTGGGTGGTGCGGATCCGATTCCAAGAACATTTATTTGGAAGCGAAATATTCGGCGGGCGCTGACGATGCTGAACTTGTTGCAAAACTCGGCGAGCCTAGTTGGATAAATGGACGACTCGTGCAAAAAAAAAATCATCATTTTGCAACGCGAGACAAATTTTTAAATTTTCGAACACCAAATCGAAGCAGCCTCTAGCCCAGGCTTTTTGATTCAAGTGAGGAATCAAAGAGTGCCAACTATCGTGATCAGTTGTTCCGATTTTGTAGGAGATCTCCAACTTCTTTAGGGAAACAAAAGTTACCTTCCAAGTCGTAAAGATCGAAGAGAGCCGCGTTTTGCCGGAAGCTCTCAAATATCGCGAACTTCTTCTCAAACATCTTCTCTTGAACAAGCACAATTTTTTTACTTATGATGACAAAACTGAACGTTTGTTCAAGGTCGTCTTGAAAAGCCTTTCAAGTGGCTATACATCACCTGAGGAGATTAAAAATGGAATAAATTATTTACTTAGATTTTCCCAGTTCTAGTTATCATTATAAAGCGAAGTATGCACTTCAACAGAAAAGTAATCTCCTATCTCGATGCGTGGAAAATTTCTGGCAAGAAGTGGTCTACAAAAGCATTTTTTTTTCATCGCAGTACGCAATTGAAAAGAAATGTAATTTCAAATGGAGCTTACTGTAGAAAATTTCTTGACCATTTCTTCCGTAGAAATTTTTACTTTTCTTGAGCGAAACAGCATACTTAGCTTTAGCTTAAAAAAGTAAACTTAATCTGGCATGCGTCTGTAAGGGCTTCATCAAGAAAATTATTTAGTCCACTTTAACAAAACTGATCTAAATAATATTAGAGCATTAGAAAAGGCAAACATCTGTTCAAAGCCCGTGTGATATGGGAATATTTCCAGAAATCTGGAGTAAATTTCCTGAACCCCATTCAGTGCCGTCGAGGACAAAAGTGGAGTCATTCCAGACAACCAGAAGTCGCATAACAGTTTACGAGCAAAGTCGTTTATTTGTACAAACTGCATCAGCCCCACACTACATGGTGGATGAAATCGTTTGATCGATGAGTTTCCTCGCATAAAACGCTATTTTATGAGTTCATATGTACGTTCTATTTCGTCCCGTATACTCGTACAAAGTAAGGTGTCGGCCAGAGTAGACACGTCATTCGAAGCGACGCGAAAATTTCCTGAGAAGGAATAACAATTATTAATAATGAAATGTCAAACTCCAAAGGATTTTCGCGTCGCTTCGCGTGACGCGTCTACCCTGGCCGACACCTAAGTCGGATCAATCCGTAGCAGCTGTCAAATAAACTTTGTTATCATAAATTAAGTCACATAAGAGTACAGACTAATTCGCAAGAAAATCTACACAATCGCATTGCATGTTATGTTTCATCATATAAAATATGCACGCATATCGCCTCCACTTTTGTACGTATAAGGCCTTTTCGCGATATCTTATACGTGAAACTTTGAACATATAAGCATCGCATAACGCAAAAGGTGATTTGGTTATACGTACATTCTGGTTGTCTGGGATGGTACCACATAGTTTGTATGCGAAAATTACGGGGGCCATCATAAGTCTAACTGATCGTGGCATAATGACAAACAAGCAGACGTCATCCCGCGTTTCTAATTTGTAACGTACCCCTAAAGTTATGTATCTTTGATATTAGACATATCAACATACGGAGAGAAAATTGGGAACAAAATTTAATTATAAAATAAATACATCGAGATCAGGAGGATATCGGGATATCGAGTGGGAAATTGTATGCAGAATAAAGGGACCAAAATAATCATCGACATAGGGAGAGAAATCAAGATGTAGAACATCGAGTTGTGAAGAGTCTACTGTAACTCGATATCTCCACTAGTCGATGTCACGTGAGAGGTAGATTTTTCTCCATAACTCGATATTTGTTTTAAAATCTGTCTTATTCGGGAAACTTGGACTAATTATTTTTTGGAGGTGAATAAATACTAGCAAGTTGTTACAAGAGTTGAAAAGGAGCTGTCCAATAATCACGTAAGGGTTCATGGGGGGAGGGGGTTCTGAGATTTCTTACACGTCACACAATTTATTTTTAATTTTCATACAAAAATCTTACCATGGGGGAAAGGATGTAAAAATCCTCGAGAATGGCCTAACGTAATTAATGGACCGCCCTAAGCATAAAGATAAAAAAAATGTTGTCAGTAAAACTAACGTGATTTTTCAAGCATTTCAAAAAAATAAATTTGGAGCGTAAAAAGAGGTGTCGTAAAAAGAGGTTTGGCTGTATATTGGACATGGTACACTTCCCCGCACTTTTAAATGAGATGGGGTAAGTGGATCAAGTATTATTATCATATATTGACAGACCGCTTACTCAGTAGAAACATTAACCTAAGAATGCTAAAGTCGCTGCTGTTCGCGTTACCAACATCTAGTTTGCCACGAGCTGATAGCGTGAGTACCGGGCCTCAAAATGTCAAAATAATTCAAAAAACTAAAACAACGACATGGTATTGAACAAACAAGGAAAACCCATAATTTCAGGTAATAATAATTAGAATCAGTTTTGTGACAACAGCGCCACTAGCGTTCTACTACTAATATTTCTATTGCATACGCAAATTTGAATAAGTTTCTATATCTTCAATTATAACGTTTTTCATTTTCAGCTTAAATTTGTCAAATATACCAGAGAAAATTTTAATTAATCCACCTTTAAGGTGAAAGTTCATTGAGCACGTAAACACCCACTCGAGCCACCCGCTAAAGCACCCTCCCGAGCCACCTAACAAGGCGGAGCACAATGTTATGTGCGTCAGCCATAAATAAATCATCATGTTCCATGTATACCTCCACCCACAGAAGTATGTAGGCAGTATTACTTGAACACGTTCCATACAACGGTATTATTGTCGATATGAATTCATCAACAAGCTTCATAAAAGCTCAATATCACAATTTATTTCATTTGGTAGTGAAAACATGTTTTTTGACCAAAGTTATAAGCATTTTTCACACCATGCGTGTGTTGTTTACTTTTTTGGCAGTTTTCTCCTCTCTTCTCTCGCATCTCACGGATGGAGAAAGTTGCCATCAGTATGTTTTTGAATTCTACAGCCAATTGTACTGTATAACATATAATATTCATTTTTGATGTTTAATTGCGTCGTACATTGTTTCACTAACGCATAAAAATGTTTTACAACACTTGTGGCATTGCATACACGTTTTGAGTGTTTTGAAATTGTAGATTACGAGGTTGAATCAAGCGTATGAATATCCTAACAATTTTAATTCCAAACATAAAAACTGACATCACTTCCAATCAACGAGAGCTGTGCCTCCCATTCATAAACAATGTTGGCTCAGTAAATTCGCGTTCCGGTTTTGTTTTTCGAGCACAAATCGATAAATTTAAGTGATTGATTGCTTCGAGGAGCACGGCGCGAAGAAAGTTTAAGTGTTTCAACTATCGCATCAGATTTTTGAATAGCTACGGTGAGTAGAAAAACTATTGAAAGTGAGTTTTAGAACGGGTACCGAAAAGCCAACATACAACAACACGGTGCGCGAAGATGAAGTCATTCGGTAGTGAGTGATATTTTACAACACAAATCACAGCAATAACTACGTGTTTGCATTCAAAGACTGGTAATTTGTGAAAAACACATAGAGCTTAGTGACATTTGAACACACGTAGACTAGCATACGCTCGTCATACACAGTTTGTTTATGTTTTCCTCAAAGAAACTTGCACACGCTTTCCAGACTCATCAAAATGCATATGGAAATATTACCCAATTTGAAAAATTTATACACGGATTCTGGGTGTTTTTCGAGACAGAGTGCATGTTGTTTTCCTCTAAGGTTCACAACTACATCTACACTAGGGCACCCATACCATCGGGCGTAAAAACCACTATGGAATGCTTTCAGTTAAGAAACCACCTCTCTACAGTAAGGTAAGTAACTTCAAATAATAATTTTTTGTGATCGCTCTCCAAAACACTGTGAGAAGCGTCGGAGGAGGGAGTGGAAAGTGAAGGGGGAAATAAGGTGCCATATTAAAGGCCATTTTGGTACTCATGGAGATATGTCCTTAAGATTATTAAAGTCTTTGTAGTGTAAAAAAATAAAATTTTTAGTTGTTTATCTAAACTGAAATGCAAAAGAGCAATTAAAAACATATTATCGTATGTTATTTGACCTTATCAATTGTTCTAAACAGATGATACAAATATATTCATGAATAGAATAAAAATATTTCTGTTCGTTTAACAAAAGCAAATTTAACTAATATTTTAAACTACGAGTGTCTTTTGAAAACACCGTACTACAATACTTTTGAATAACTTATGTGTATAAAATGGATGATTTTTTTTTCCAAAATATTCTAGTTACAGTATTTGTTTTCGTCCGAGTTCGTGTAAATTAATGTACAAATATTTTATGCATAAAAATCTGTATTTTGCCTTAAAATATGTAAAATACAGATTTTTTTATATTTTAAAGCTATCAAAATATAAAACACGGCACTTATAATAAAAAAAAAATCATTCTGACTATACATAATTACATACCATTTGTTTTGAGAATAGATTTAATTTCATTGGTGATCCACTTACCACCATGGTGGGGCAAGTGGATCATTTGGCGCAAATTTTCAAGTCCCTGAATACATAATAATAAGAAAATCTAAACGAATTACGATTTGAAGTATATGTAACGGTGAAGCCCCCCGTTTGGATAACGCTGCAATGAATACGCGACAAATGTCAAAAAAATGAAATGTCATCTAGACGTCAGGCTGTCATAGCGATGATTTGCAGATTAGAAGATCTAAAGCTACAATTTCTCCTCTATAAAAAGTTTAAAGTATTATTATAATTTGAATTATCTAAAACTTGAACTAGCTCCATCAATTTGTGAATTTCTTAATTTCTAGTATTGATTTAGAATGATCTCGTGCGGAACGAATAATAAGGTGAACTATATAGAGGCAAACATATGCTCCTAGTTGTAATACATTTAGTATACGTTCCTTTGTTCTATGGTTTTCAGTAGTTAAACACTCTCCGCGCATAGCAAGTCAGTAATCACTCTACTAAGTTACTGAACCAAACATTGACGGCTTAGTTTGTCATATCGTGATAGACGGCTAAGGTGAGGATTGAAATGACAATCGAAATGACTGTTCTAACCTCTACTCTAAACGCTAGGTCAAGTAAGATTACACCAGGGTTTGCGTGCGTGACAGGATCCATATAGAAAATAAGGGTATTCACCGAAATTGTATGAACATTTGTAAAACATTATATATGAGATCACTAATAATAAAATCTAATTTTAGCTTAAAGCTGTATCCACAACCAAAGCGGTCCGCTTTCTTAAGATTTGGAAATTCCCTGTCCACAGTATATTAGTCCCTCATTAGTTATCCACAGAAAAAAGTTGCAATTTCATTATTCATGTGAGCTGTACATAAAGATGAAGTTAACCATTGCTTTTTCTGTAACCATTTACCCCATGGTACCTTATCGAAAGTAAACTTGATGTTAACATTTCTTTACAAACAAAACTTGATATTGTCAATACTCTTGAAACTTTAACATTCCATTGTTGATGCCAGGAGCATGACAATAAAAAAAAGAAAAAAAAAAAGAATAAGGTCGTGGTTTTAAACGTTGATCTTGAACTCTTGATCCGTCTCAACCCGTAGGCTACGGGGCTGACATACAAAATTCAAATTGCTCGTATTTGAGCATAACTCAATATTTTTAATGACATTTTCACTATTAGTTGTAGTTCCATGAGTAATGGAAAAGTATACATTCGGAGTATGCTTGACAAAGTTATTCCAGAACATCTCTGGAATCACAGAAACTTCCTTTTAGAACTCATTTATCTTTTGGAAACTAAATGTTTTCATACAAAAAGGGTACAGACCAGTTATTTGTAATGAGCTACGATGCACCAGGGAATTTAGAAATGTCTAATTATTTTAAGCGGTTTCATAAATTATGTTATGCGAGTAATATCTAAGTTTAGTGCTTTAAACAACTCATCAAGCCTAAATAGACATGTCCACAAACTTTGAAAAGATATTGGATATTGGAAGTCATCCGAATCGTCCTGGTGTTCAGGTCCTTTTAATCTATGAAATCTACTACAGTCTATACTGTGAAACATTCTCATTCCATACCTATAAAGCTTCATATGGCTAGGAAATTGTACTACTATGAAGAATGCTAATCTTAATGTCTTCAGTACACACTGAAGTAGTGGGCAAAATTTTCGGTATACAGCTTAACTTATTAATCAAACAAGATGTTTTAATATATCCATAATATATCATATATTATATATCAATCATATATATCATCCATTATAGGCTCAAAAAAAATGTTTATGGGCTTATTGGTTGTAGTATGATTTTTAAATTTCCCTGAAGACAAGATTTACAATATCTACAATGTAGACTGAAAAGATACAAACTTGAAATAGCACATGAGTTTCTGACAAGCCTGGAAATGTCGATAAAGCAATTACTCAACTTTACTAAATTATACTTATTAACTCTCTAGCTTACTCTTTCTTTCACTAACTCATACATTTTCTCACCATTTCAAATACAGAAAATTTTGCTTTCCACCCTAAAGTATAAAATCATATTTCCTCACTTCTCCACATGTGGCTCCGCTTGGCTTAAGTCACTTTAGCCTTCATGAAGTGCTTCAACATAGTCTTAATCCTCTACATTCGGTACCACATATACGTAAGAATGGTCTTCAGTAAGTTTAGCACATAATAGATCACCAGTATCAGTTGGACTGTTATGCGGAGAAATTCACCCAAAACCCCGTATATTTTGGCATAACAGTTCCACTTTGAATTTCGTAGCAACATTTACTTTTATACTTCATACAAACTCTTGATTCTAGTGAACACGCTATACTTCGTACTATTGCAACAATTTCATTTAGATTTATCACAAACCTGGGCTATACGACACATGAATGGTATATAATCTTAGAACGCATTTTTGTTGGTTGCATACATATTTTCGAACATGGGACAATTATGCGTATAACGGCAGTACACTTTCCGAGCCATACGAAGCTTTATGGATAGGCATAAGAATGTTTCACGAGGATTGGTTGAGTATAGGCTGTAGTAGACTTGGTAGATCAAAAGGACCTGAACTCCAGGACGATTCGGATGACTTCCAATATCCAATATCTTTTCAACGTTTGTGGACACGTTTGTTAAGGCTTAATGAGTTGTTTAAAGCACTAAACTTACACATTACTCGCATAAAATAAATTATGAACCTGTGTAGATCATGGTCAAAACTTCATCATTTTCTGGGCTTCGTGGCTTCGTGGTTAGTGTCACCAAGGCATTCAGCCGCATCGTGCTAAGGAGTGTGGGTTCGATTCCCGCTTCAGTCCGGTAAACTTTTCGTCAGAAATGTATTTCGACTGTGCCACTGGGCGTTGCATGCTAGTCCGTTGTCTAGTGTGGTGCTTCCTTCAAAGGACATAATCGTCCACTGGAAGCATTAACATGTCGGTGTCTTTTTTAAAAAAATGAAAAAAAGGCCTTAGCATTATTCTAGGTTATTTTAAATCCCCTGGTGCATCGAAAGATATTACAAATAACTGGTCTGTACCCTTTTTGTATGAAAACATTTAGTTTCCAAATGCTAAATGAGTTCTAAAAGGAATTTTCGGTGATTTTCACCCTACCTGACCCAGAGATGTTCTGGAATAACTTTGTCAAATAATAATCCGAATGTATGCTTTTCCATTACCCATGAACCTACAACTAATAGTTAAGCAATCATCAAAATTTCATTGAAAAACATTGAGTTATGCTCAAATACGAGCAATTTGAATTTTGTATGTCAGCCCCGCAGCCTACGGGTTAATCCCTTTACTGGCAGCTTCATTTTTACCGCTAAAAAAATATTAAAATCGCGATAACTTTCTTGTTTCTTAATATTTTTGCACCATTCTTTCATAAGTTCTTGAAAACCTCTTCTAGTTTCAGAAAAAATGTCGATATTGATAATTGGCATCTGTATCCGAGGATATTCCGAAATTCCTTGGGGGACCGACGCGTAGCCATAACTCACGTAAATATCTCAGGCTACAGAACTTTTATCGTATATGATTATTCACCCTTCGGAAAAATACATTGATGCGAGTATGATGTGAAAAAATTAAGCAATATGGTGCAGCCGTCTTTGAGAAATGAGCATTTATGTTTCTGGTACCGCGCTGGACAAATAACTATCTTGAAAACTCTAAAAAACCTCATATCGTAATTTTAGGGTTTCTCCATATATACTTAACCAATTTGTATAATTTTTTCAGGGTAGCTCCTTATTACCTGGTTTTGTATAGTGCACATTTTATTTTATTTTTTTTTTTTTTGATAAATTGACCAAAAACAAAATGGCGGCCAAAGAGAAAGATCGCAGCAAGCCATGCGCGCGGGCGGCTGCGTTTTGAATTTTGTGTCACGTTTACCTTTCGCATTTTTTTTTTTTTTTTCATTTCGCTGGTGAAAATTAGATTCGGCGGATGATGCTACGCCACGTGCAAATGATCTGTGGGAACATGTTTTTTAAAGTGATAGATCGATTTTTTATCGGAGATTAAAACCGAAGATGTTTTGTGAAGTTTTGTTTGCGTTTTGCTCGAGAGTGCTCTGTGATGGCACCTCACCCATTGATTCAAAAATTGAATGTGATTCGTGGATGCTCGGTTCGGGATGGATTAAGAATTGCCGTGCGTGCATTTTGATGGGCAGTGCTAAGTTACGGCTCAAGCTATTGTTCATTATTAGAGGAGCGATGGAATTCGGTGAGTTTGTTCTGATCAGCAGCGCATAATCACAATGAGTAAATACTAACCATTTGTCGGCCAGAACGTCTACCAAACGTATCCTTTGGCACTACCCTTTCCATCAACATTCCACAACATCCCGTAACATCTATGAGAGGTCGTAGATATCTCTGCATCTTTCTTAAGTAGATGTTCAATCAATTATCCTTTCCCATTCCCCAGCTTTCGCAAGGACGTGGCCAAGACAGCTCTGGATTATTGGAGGATGCGTCAATCTTGTCTAAGAGTTAGAGGTTAGTCCCAAAACTCTGACTTTGGTAACGGACGGGAAGGAGGATACCCTCATACAATTGTCTATGACTGTACCACCTACGAATTTGTGCGAAATGCTTAATGCTAATGCTAATTCTAAAAACAAAATGGCGGCCAAAGACATTTCATATGAAGAATGTCGGTCCCCCAAGGAACATCGGAATATCTTCAAAACTAGATCACCAATTATTAATATCGAAGCTGGTGTTCTCAGAGGCAGCATTTTGGGACCAATATTATACAATATTATCACATCTGGCTTACCTGAGTTACTTTAGGAAGGTCAAAAATTATAGCTGTTGTAATATCAGAACGAAATCTCAGCAGGAGATTCAAAATAAAATTTTGAAAATGATTCTTCTGTTGAAGCATTGGAACAAATGTCGAATAAATTTATTAATAATTTTAGACAAAAGTCGTTGTAATCTTCTTTTGCCACAATTAATGCGTAATATATTTAGGTTAAGTTTAGTTCAGTTAATTGAAAGCGTTGTTTTCTCTTATAAGCAGGTGAAATCAACTCATCAGTAAAAATTCTGAACAGCTACGAAAAGTGAAATGTAAAATGTTGTTAACAAAATGTTGGTAAAAACATAATCTAGTTTTACTAAATTAAGATGATAGCGTTTCCTAATACAGAACACCTAAATATAAAAAATAATGAAGTATTTGGAATAATGCTAATGGAAGAATCAAATTAATGTTTTGCTAAACATAGTAAAACTTAAATCTTTTCTACGTGATAGGAAAACTATTTATACTGTCGAGTAGCTGTTGAACCAATAGCATGACCAACACTGTAAGCATTTTTAGGTAATTTAAAAAAAACCCCTCTTTGAACAAAGTGCTATGTTTTCAAACAAGCTTTTGGATAGTATTCCATAAATTTAGCTTATTATAAATATTCTGCAGCTAATATTGAGCTTGCACATGCGTAGTACTAGAGCAAACTAGTACTAGAGTTCATTCCTAGATGTCGCTCTCTTATCCAAAGCTTCCTTTCGCTACGAAAAGAGTACTTTTTCGTTGTAAATTTGAACATGCGCATTGCTGACCATCCCAAATAAGCGAAACGCATGTGTTCGCATTCAAACCGATCCCAAGTGGCGGAGGTTGAGTGAAAGTATTTACTGGTAAATCAATGAATCATTTTTATTGGTAAAATACGTAACAAAAATGTCTACTAAACGTTTTTATGACAAACCATCCAAACAGAGCACATTACGCCAAGTGATCCATTTTGAGGCGAACAAAATTCAAATTTAAACATAAGTCGCGTGGCAAAAAAACGGACATCGTAAGTCGCTCGTCTGGGCCTAAGCTCAGACGGTTTAATGACAGTTCAAGGATGCAACGGCAAACTTATCGTGTCTCGTATTCTAAACATACAATTTTCGCGCGACTTGCGTTAATGTCAACACGATTACACAAAACGGACGCGTATTAATTTGTCTGAATTTTCCCTCGATTATAGCCTTCATGATTCAAGGGGCAAATATGTGTGTAGGGTAAAAGCACCGGTTTTAGCCAGCCTAAGAGAAAATGTCAATAAAAAATAAATGGGAAGCCGTATTTTTACTACAAATATGTCAAGTGCAAGCTTTCAATCCATATTATGTGTGTAAAATATCAAACCAGAGCTAAAACCATTTTTTCGCTTTGAAAATCCCGTTGGTCAATATAGGCTATCGGAACCAGTTTCGGCCAGAGATTTGACTTCGATTCCTAAATTGGCCAATCGCATTGATTTCTCATGAGAGTGGCCAAATTAGGAGTGCCCTGGCTAAATTAGGTGTATGGGAGTTTAAATTATAAGGTAAATAAATTGTTTTTCTTATGTTTTGAATCAATTTGGTCAAGTAAATGAATGTAGCTCTATCATATGAATGTAATCTACTGAACACAAAAGGTTTCATGCTGATTGGCTGTTTTTTTTTTTTTTACAAGGGGGAAATCTGCAAACAGATCCCCTGAGAGGGTAACTCAGGGAATGCGGGGATGACGCACCAACGACGACCCGCTAAAACCAGCCTATGCACTGTGTTTGAGCAATTATTTTAGAATTTCTTAAGTGGTGAACATTGCATCGACATTACCCTTGGCCTCAGACCCTTATCTCCCCGGAACCACCTTACGGTATTTCTTCGGGGAGGGGCCTGTGCATATAGCACAACACGTGTAGCAGAAGTATCCTAGGCAAACTGCTTCTCCTAGCCGACTTAAACAATGTTACAAGGGACCAGCCTCGGCAGGGCTAATCCTCTTCAGCCAACTCTGAAGATTGGCTATGTAGAACGGTGGATAATCCACTATGGCTACAACTGGCGTATGGCTAAAACCGGTGCTTCTACCTTATTTGATGTTACATAATTTCATATGCTGAACTAAATAGAGAGGAATAAAATGAAAAAATAGCCACCAAATGCAATGAATTAATGTCTTACGAAATAAGTACAGTGTGCACTTCGTACTCTCATATTGTGCGTACACGAATTCTTTCTGCTGGTGGAAGATTGGATAGAGGGAGATCCCCCAATACCGAACAGCATCCAATACCGGACAACATCGAAAAATGAACTAATCATGGTCCAATAAAAATGGTGTATTAGATAAAAACCAGCTATTATGAAGAGTAATGTTTGCGTAGAATAAAACATCCTTGAAAGATTAAAGTTAAAAATTTAAACACATTCATGCTCCGTACACACTAAGCTCTTACGGTGAATTTCACCGTAATCTCAACAGCTGAACAGTTCGGTGAAATAAAACACCGTAATTCCGTCGAAATTTTATGGATTCCGATGATTTTTCACCGAATACTGTAAAAATTTACCGTACTCCGTTAATTTATTTCACCGAACTGTTCAGCTGTTGAGATTTTACAGGAATCTGTAAAATAATTTAAGTTTGTATGGCCAAAGGCTAAGACAAATTTGTAAATAATTACAATAATATGAGGAAATGGATGTTCTTTAGAGTCAAGAGTTGTTTATAACGAATAAATTTAAATTTTACTATGAAATTCAAAGTGGGACGGTTATGCATAGAAATGCCTAGTTTTGGGGAGTTCCTACGTCTAAGAGTCCCACCAATACATAGAAGATGTGTATTATAAAGCGGTTTATGGACGAAAGGTCGAAAGGACAAAAGATTAAAAGACAAAAGGTCGAAAGGACAAATGGTCGAAAGGACAAAAGGTCGAAAATGATTTGCTTGGTGGGAAATTGTTCCTTCTTTAAAAATATATTTTCGACCTTTTTTCCCTTCACGGGTTAACCCCTTTACTGGCAGCTTCATTTTTTACCGCTAAACAAATATTAAAATCGCGATAACTTTTTTGTTTCTTAATATTTTTACACCTTTCTTTCATAAGTTCTTGAAAACCTCTTCTAGTTTCAGAAAAAGTGTGGACATTGATAAAAGGTCATCTGGATCCGAAGATATTCCGAAATTCCTTGGGGGACCGACGCGTAGCCATAACTCACGTAAATATCTCAGGCTACAGAACTTTTATCGTATATGATTATTCACCCTTCGGAAAAATACATTGATGCGAGTATGATGTGAAAAAATTAAGCAATATGGTGCAGCCGTCTTTGAGAAATGAGCATTTATGTTCCTGGTACCGCACTGGACAAATAACTATCTTGAAAACTCTAAAAAACCTCATATCGTAATTTTAGGGTTTCTCCATATATACTTAACCGATTTGTATAATTTTTTCAGGGTAGCTCCTTATTACCTGGTTTTGTATAGTACACGTTTTATTTTATTTTTTTTTTTGATAAATTGACCAAAAACAAAATGGCGGCCAAAGAGAAAGATCGCAGCTAGCCATGCGCGCGGGCGGCTGCGTTTTGAATTTTGTGTCACGTTTACCTCGTCCGCGTTCTTTCGCATTTTTTTTTTTTTTTTTCATTTCGCTGGTGAAAATTAGATTCGGCGGATGATGCTACGCCACGTGCAAATGATCTGTGGGAACATGTTTTTTAAAGTGATAGATCGATTTTTTATCGGAGATTAAAACCCAAGATGTTTTGTGAAGTTTTGTTTGCGTTTTGCTCGAGAGTGCTCTGTGATGGCACCATCAATTGAACTTGAATATATTTTCGACCTTTTGTCACTTCATTTTTGTTCTTCGGCTTTTTGTCCTTTCGACCTTTTGTCTTTCAACCTTCTGTTCTTTCGATCTTTTGTCATAGATTCGTGATGTAACGGATTTTTACATCTCCAATCTCAAATCAACAATAAACTCATCCCGAAAAAAAACTTGAAAGTAATCTTTTGCTTCTCAATAGTAAGACAATGGTGTATTCTAATTATCAATAACTCTTGATTATTGCAATCCATCCCCCCAATTAAGCTTCCCAATGATATGAGAAGCATCACGACGTAAATGTGACGAATGTTATCCACAATTACAGTGTGGCAAACCGATTGCCGATCCCGATCCACCTTCACTGATCCGATTACCGACACAAACTCGCGCACCTTGTGCCAACTATTCGTCAAAATATAAAAATAAATCCGAGGAAACACCAGGTGCGAGGGAGCGTAATATTGCGAAACGGATGCCCCGATTTTTCCATCCACATTAAATGGTACAGGTATAGGTACAACCGTGGGCATGGACCAAAAATTGCTTCGAATCTCTGCAACTATACCCAGCACCTCCGAGTCGTCATCGTAGTGCAAACGGCAGGAATGAGGAAAACTGTTTTTCTCGGTGAAATGTATCGTTAATTTACTGGAAAATATCGCCCTGGTCGACGCAGCGGGTGCCACCAACAAACGCACTGTCGTAGAGCAAAGAGTCTAGCACGAATCAAGTGATTTCTAGAGATGGTTGAGGGTATGTGTGGGAAATTTTAGTGTATCGGAAAATTTAGCAAATAATCATTACCTAAACCATTAGTACCAAATTTTTATTTGCTGGTTTCGAACTCAACTCAAAAGTCATGTGACGTCTTGTTCAGGAACATCAGTTCTAACACAAAGTCTTCAAGGCTGCGAGTTGTGATAATTAATCTTAAGGCGAAACTGGATTGGATTTCCATGTTCGGCTTTCACGATTTTTCATATTTTTTTGGTTCATTATTTTCAAAATCGGTTTTCGTCGAAAGATAGAGGAAGGTTCAAGGTATCTTCTGATTTTTTTTCCTAGTGGAAAATGTTTTCCGTTTTCGAGATTACCATTTTCCTGTGAAATTTTTTTGATTTCCCCTGAGCCAACTTTTGGCTTTGCACGCCGATATCTCGCAAAGTTGATATGGACACGCAAAATTTGGAACTCATCGAAAGATGGGAAATTTTACAAGGGAAATAATTGCCGGAGACACTATATGTGGAAAATGCGTTTTTCGCGAGATTACCATTTTTCTAGGGAGCGTTCCACGGAAATTTTCATCACCCAGTAGTATCATACGCATGCGTGTATGTGTAAAACAAGAAACCAGCAGCAGATGACCGGTTTGCTCGGTCGATTACGGACGGCACAAAACGGAGAACGAAAATCATCAAGGACGGTGGGATATTTGAACAGATTCCTGCAGCAGCAAACACATTTTAGCCATAGACTGGCGGATTGATGCAATGAGAGAGTTGGCATCATTCCTTCTGTCCTCATTTGCCTGTTGCATCCGTACAACCGTTGTCAATTTGTTTGGCTCTATAAAATCCTCGTTCGCTAGTCTATAGAAATAGTGGCTATACTCGCTATTTGCATTGCGTTGAAGCGTGAGCGTAACTTCTGTTTTGAGCAAATCGATTTACTCTGTAAAGGATTTATTAATGTGAATATCAATAATATGCAACAAGTTCGTTCATGGTGGATCAGATTAGATTATATTCTTAGAAATTCAATGGCTATGAATTCAAAACTGCTAGTTTTGAGTACAACCAAGAAATACATACGAAGAGCAAAATGTTTCTAAAAATGGAGGAACTGTTTAGGACAACGAAAAATACTGAGATTTCCTTTACACTTTTGGTCGATTTACAAATACTGGGGATAATTTAAGTAACATAAGACAGTCTGAGAATAATCGGATTTTCTATGTTGTTTTCTGAATTAGTAGGGAATGCTCAACATGTGCAACATGGGAATACTTCAGATTCACTGTGAATTTCTTCAATAATTTTCAAACTATTCGTTATTGTTTCGAGCTGCTGGAATGATATTTAAGTAAATCAGTGTTTCCCATCCTTTTTGAGGCTGCGACCCCCTATGAAGTTTAACAAACTTTCCGTGGACCTCTAAAAGTGATTGAGAGATCATCAGCACCGAAAGCTTTTGAAAACTTTTGAAATATTCATTATGAATCAATATATACTTTTCAAAGACTCACCTAAATGTTTTGTCTGTAACCCATCACAGGCGATGCATGGATTCTTCCAACACCATTCGAAGTTCACTAAAAATCTTACCAAGAGTAATTCAAACATCTTAGTAAGGTTTGATAAGAAATTTCTAAATGATCATACCACAATCCAACAAAAATCAGTTGAGAAGATTTCAACAAAAACTACCGACAGAAATTTTTACAAGAGTACCCACAATCAAGATTAACACGAGAAACGTTGTAAATTTGTTTTACAAGATGTGAAATATTTTTTCGGGTTTACCCAAGGCTTCTATAAAAATCCGAGAAATCAAAATATCTAATGATTCCATCTCTGCAAGTTGCTTCGAATATACTAAAATACTTTTCTAATGAGCTTTTAGGAACCAGATAACAGCCATTGGAAAAAATCGTAAAATTTTTCATCATTAAATCAACAAAAATCTTTTCCGATATTCGTCAAGAATTATCCTGATGGAAATAGTGAAGAATCTCATTTTCTTTTTTTTTAATCCCGTCAATATCGCTGAGGAACTGC
Organism: Aedes aegypti; assembly: GCF_002204515.2. NCBI lineage: Eukaryota > Metazoa > Arthropoda > Insecta > Diptera > Culicidae > Aedes > Aedes aegypti. The sequence continues at coordinate 151,048,714 of NC_035108.1, forward strand.
TCAGAAGCTTTTCGAGGAACTCATCAAGGAGCTGGTAAAATCAGATAAGGATTAGGCCAAGGAAAATATGCCAGGAATTTTCTAATAACAATGCTATAGAAATGATGTTCATTCTGTTTTCTAGTTTGCACTAAAAAAACATGCAAATTTTGTGAGGTAAAGTTATACTACGCATCCCGCTAATTTGAACGCTACTTATGCAAACCATCGGGGCTTATTTTTAATTTGAACTTGCGATGTTAAAAATTCCTCTTATTTACTTATCAATTCAAAAATGACACTTATTTAAAACAGCTTTGCGGACCCCCTGAGAAATCTGCACGGCCCCCTAGGGGTCCACGGACCATCGGTTGGGAAACTCTGAAGTTAATAGGAAGGATAATATTGACATTTTTTTAAATGTTACAATAAATTACAATATTTTCAAATTATTGGTACCTAATAAAATCTTCTGAGAGTAATATTGAGAGAAATAAATATGGAAGTGTTGCGATTATTACAGAGTTATTCGAAGAATACGAGATTATCTTTATTTTTTGACGTATGTTTAAAACTATAGGTTAGATATTTGGGGGATATAAGAATGTATAAGGCTTATGACAGTTTTTTGGATAATTTTTAAGTTGTTTGTGAATAACGTGGTATTTTTAGGATATTTTCGGATGATTTATGAATGTTAACAACTCTTAGGATAATATTTACAAGATATGGGAACGCTTGAGAATTACATGGGCCTCTCCGATTCTTGAATTTTTTGAGGAATACAGGTATTTAGATTTGTTTTGATTGGTGTGAGGACGAAAAATCTAGGAGAATATTTGAAAGGAATGAGAACATTTGAATATATTTTTCAAGTTATTTAAAGAAAGTGGTGTATTCTGACAAAATACCTAAAGATTTGGTGAGTGACCAATGCTTCTGGAAAAATATTTTAACGAATTATAAAGATATTTCTGATATTATTTCTTAGATTTGTCTTAAACCCTTTAAAAATAATCTAGACATTTGTTTTCAACATTCAACTTTGACCAAATGTTTCCAAAGAATCTTTTGGAATAAGGACTCATTAAATATTGAAAAATATTCTTAAGGTTGTGTTTGGTCCTCAATTCGCTCAGAAGTATTTTGTGAATTTCTCATCAACATTCCAAATTTGTCTGGAAATTCTTCCAGAAATCCAAAGCAGTAATCAATAATTCATAAACAAAGGAATAATATACTTTAATCTTAAACTAATTCTGAATATCTAGAATACTCGAAATCTTTTATTATATGATAACCAAATCATTAATAAATAATGAGTTTTCTGTAATGCTTAGAATGCAATGTTCAGAAGTAATCTAGGCATTTTTGGTTCTCCATTCACATTCCTAGTTTAATCAAACATTCTTTCAGAAATATTAAAGTTGGTGAATACTATTCTGGATTTAAAACAATTTTCTATCATCCTTCAAAAATTTTGAAATAATAGTGAATTAATAATTGTTAACGTTAAGCGTTCATATATTCATTTCTCAAATTTTCCGAAGTATTGATCGAAAAATCAATAGCAATCCTTGTAAACTTCAACAAATTCACATATATTCTATAAAAATCTCATTCTCCTTCAACATTCCCAGATTGTCCAAACATTTTATCAGAATTCTAAAGAATTCTCCAATAATTAAGAAATAATTCAAGTATATTCTGTAACCTTCAATAAGTTCAAACATTGAATAAAAAAAAAAATATTAATGATAACACTTCTTCATTCCCAATTTGTCTTGAAATTTCTTCAGAATTCCAAAGTATTAACGAACTATTCAAAAATTTTCTGTCATCCTTATTTTTTTAGGAAAATAAAATTTAAAAATCTCGTCAGCATTTCAAATATGTTCAGACATATTTCAAGAATTCCAAAATATTTTCAAATAAATCACAAATAATCTTAGGTTTCCAAGTGATAATCAGTTATTTCATATATATTCTGAGAATAATGTTTTTCAATACTTATTCCTGATTCATTGGTGAATAGTTTGGTATTCTGAAAAAAATGTCTGGACTAATTTGAAATGATGACGCATTACGAGGGATTCTTAGGATTCTGAACCAATTGAGGATTGCAGAGAACTTTTAGGTCATTTTTGTTTTTTTTTTATGTTTCATATTTGTTGATGAATACTCTAGAATACTGAGAGAATCTCAGAATGAATTGGGGATGTTGAAGAATAACCAGAAATTGATAGATTAGTTTGTAACAAAATGAAGATCACATTAAATTCTTCGAATATTTCTGAATCGTTGGTAAATACTTTTGAATTCTATGATAATTTCTGCCCAAATTGGGAATGCGGATAATGACAAGAAATCCTGAGGATAGCCAAGAATTATAAAAATATGTTTGAATTGTTGTTGAATACCTGGTATTCTTAAAGAAAGTCTAAAAAAAAAAAAATTGATGTAGCCAGGCAACGACAAATTCCTGGAATATTTCTGAATCGATCATAGATCACGAAAATATTCTGTCTGAAGGTATTTCAATGTATGAAGACGAAAAAACAGCGGCTGAAAGCTTGTTAATCCTAAAGATATTCAGTTAATTATATTTTTTTATTTCCGAATATATATTGATTAATTTAAAATTCTTATAGATTGTCTGAGTAATTTGGAAGTGTTGATAGCAACGAGAAATTTCTTGAAAATTTCTTAACTAATTGAGAATCACAGAGAATTGGTAAATTATTTCAGTATTGTTGTTGAATATTTTGGTATTCTGAGAGAATGTCTGGACAACTTTGGAATGTTAACGATTAACGAGAGATTCCTAGTTTGTTTCTCAACTTACTTTCGAAATCCTGGGAGAATGTTTCAACGAATTAGGAATTTTCAAAGATAACCAGAAATACCTGGAATATTGTTCAATTTATTGAGCACAATAGACATCTATAGGAGAATTTCTGAATTGTTTGTAATACTTTGAAATTCCCAAAGAACGCCCAGGCAAATCGGGATTGTTGATGGTAACGAAAAAATGCTTCTTGGCTATCTCAGAGAACAATGAAATTATTTTTGCATTATCCACATTTTTTCAATTGCTGTTGAATAATTTGGAGATTTGAGATAATGTTTTAATTGAGAATGTTGATAAATAACGATCAATTCATAGAATATTTCTGAACCATTTGAAGATCACCGAGATCCCTGAGAGTATTTCTGAATTGTTGGAAAATACATTGAAATTATGAGAAAATGTCTGGACAAATTGGAAATGTTGAAGGGTAACCTGAAGGTTAACATAGACCTCTAAGATCTTTTATGAAAAGTCGGTAAATACTCTGACAAGAACAACGAGAACTTCTCAAAACTTTTCTGAATATTTTTTTCTAAATTGTTGAAAAATAATTTGTAGCTCTCGCTCTGGACTAATCGTAAATGTTGAAAAGTAACAAGAATTACCTAGAATATTTATCAAATAAATGAAAATCACAGAAAATGCAAAGATTATTTCTGAATTTTAAGTGAATATTTTGGAATTCATGAAGAATGCCTGTACAAATTTTGAACTATCGCGGATTCGAAAGATTCCTAGGATATTTCTTAGCTAGTTGAGGATTACAGGATATTTTAAAATCATGTTTCAACATACAATATTGATTTTGGATTGTTTGTAAACACTTTGGAGCATTGAGTGAACATCTGAAAAATTGAAAATGTCGAAACATAACCAGAAATTCATAAAATATTTCTGAAATTATTAAGGATGCGTAATTCTGAAATGTTGGTAAATATCTTAAAATTATGGGAAAATGTCTGCGCTATTTGGTAAAGTTGAAAGATATTAAAAAAAAAATCAGAATATGTTTAAGCTAATTGAGAATCACATAGATCTTTGAGTATTTATGAATTGTTGGTTAATACTTTGAAATTCAGACAAATTTAAAATGTTAGATTCCTAGGTTATTTCAGAACAAAATATAAAAACAAAGAATTCCAGGGATGTTTTTGAATATTTAAGATGATTGTTTAAATGTTGATAAATACTTTGGAATTCTGAGAGAATGTCTGAACTTATTTGGAAAGTTGTACATAACGAGATATTCTAAGAATATTTCTTAACCAATCAAAGATTGCAGAAATGTTCAAGCATATTTCTGAATTGTGTTTACAAACTTTGGCAATCTGAGAGAATACCCGTACAAAATGGGTATGCTGAGAGGAAACATTTTTGTTCCTATTGAGGATTTTAGAGAACCCTGAGTGTATATTTGAATTGTAGTTGAACACTTTGGTTTTATGTGAAAATGTCTAGACAAATTTAGAATATTGATGAGAACGAGAAATTCCTAGAATATATTCAAACTAATTACGTTACACAGTGATCTCTAAGAGTATATCTAAATTGTTAATGATAAATTATTATGAAATTCTGAGATAATGTCTGGGCACTTAGCGAATGTTGAGAATAACGAAAACTTTGTAGTATATTTCTGAATGTATTAACATCACAAAGAACTCTTAGATTATTTCTGAATTGTTTTTCAATATTTTGGAATCATGGAAGAAAAACAAATGCTGATGATAACAAGCAATTCCTAGAACTTATCTGAACTCACCAAGGATTTCAGAGAATTCCTGGATTTTTATTAAATTGTTGTTGGATACTTTGAGTATCTGAGAGGACGTCTGGGAAAACAATGTTACCGTGGTGAATCAAAATCCGGACGGTATCAATATCCGGACACTCTGATAACATTGATTAAATAAAAGAAAAAATATATGTTAATATGTTTAATTTTATGCATCAATATTACCTTTAACATTGTTTATCATTTTACTAAAACTTGTGATCTAGTAACCATTGCCAAATAATTGATAAAAACAAAAACAGAAAATTTGCTCCAGTCAGACACTATTTCTTCGCAGTGCAAGTTCTTCTCGGTTACGCGTCGATGGAAGCTCCATCCAGTTCGGATTGATAATATTGTGATTGATTTCAAGTTTTTCAAAGGTGTTTTCAACATAAGTGCGAACGGAATTATTAATTAACAATACAGTGGCATGAAACTTTATAAATTTGGGTTAAATGCTATTATTTAAGTGTTTAAATTGACTGTCCGGGTTTGAAGACGAGTGGCTCGAAATCCGGACGAGATAAAATATTGCTGAAATTGGCATATGTGAATGAAAATTTTGATAGTATCTTGAAAAGAAAACTTGCATAAGATCTAGTTAAAGTGTTATGTGACCCCTCACTCCGTTTTCCTCTTAAAAACCTGTATTATTTATGTGAACCCGCAGTTCTAAACACAAGCGTCCACAGGAATTCTATGACTTCAATTGAGGTAATAAAAACACAAATTTACTGATATTTCATATATTTTTGAGCAACGTAGAGTAAATGAGTACATCAATAACATAACAAGGTGGTGTTTAATTGGATAAAGGAACACTTATTACGTATTTTACGAAAATATTTCATGTAGTTATACAGCTGTCCGGATTTTGATTCACAAGTGTCCGGATTCCAAGACAAGGCTTGTTCCAGGTGTCCGGATTTAAGGACAAGACAAGAATTATTGATTTCACTATTGAAATGATAAAATCTTAATTTTCAATCAAAAACTCCTTATTGTTACTTAGATAAGATATGAATCTATATGTTGCAACACAGAACATTGTTTAATTCTGAAGATAATCAATTTAAAATAGAATTTGAACATAGGTCCCTGCTTAAGCGTCCGGGTTTTGATGCAGCACGGTATACGGAAAGATAACGAGGGATTCTCATGTAGATTCTAAACTCATTGAAAATAACAAAGATTGCTTAGATTATTTTTGAATTTGCAAGATGATTTTTCAATTGTTGATGAGCACCTTGGAATTCTGAGAGGATATCTGAAAATATTAGAAGTATTGAAGTGTAACAAAAAAATTTCCTTAATATTTTTTAATTAATTAAAACGCAAAAAAACTTCATAGAGTATTTCTGAGTTGTTGATGAAAGCTTTGAGAATCCTAAGAGAATATCTGAATAAATTTGGGGACGTTAAGGGATTACCAGAAATACTTAGAATATATCTGAACTAATTGAGGACCACAGAAACCTCTAAGCGAATTTTGAAATTCTTGTTGAACACATTAAAATTCTGAAAACATGTCTGGGAACATGGTAAATGCTGATGATGACGAGAAATTTCTAGTATCTTACTGAACTTATTCAAGATCATAAAGAACTCTTGGACTGTTTCTGAATTGCTGGTCAATTCCTAAGGAACTCTGAATGAAATTTTGGACAATTTGGAAATGTTGATGATCCTAGAATTTGTAATTTTATAGAGGATTTCAGATAATGTTGAATTATTTTTAAATTGTTGTTGAATACTATTATCACAGAAATAAATAAAAGAATTTCTGAATTGTTGATGAATAATTTGGAATCCTGGGAGAATGTCTGAAAAAATTTGGAATATATAAGCATTATCAGAAATACATAGAATACTTCTTAGCTTATTTAGTATCACATAACTCTCTGAGAGAATGTCTGAATTGTTGGTATATCTGCAAGAATGTCTGAGCACGTATGGATCTTTAATGGTAGTTAAAAATGTCCGGTATATTTCTGAACCTATTGAGGATCACAAAGAACACTTTGATTATTATTGAATTGTTGTTTAATAACTTAGGCATTTTTTTTTTTTGACAAACTGGGAATGCAGATGATAACGAGAAATTTTTAGAAAATTTCTAAACTGATCGAAGATGTTAGAGAATTGTAAAATTTTTTTATATTGTTGTTGGATACTTTGAGAATCAGAGAGAACGTCTGAAAAAAATTGGTATATTGAAGGATAACTAGAATTTCCCAAGAAATCTGAGCTGATTGAGCAGAAATCTATGAGAATATTTCTGAATCGTTGTTGATTACTTTAGTATTCTGGGAAAATGTCTGAATAATTTGAAGTGTTGACGGATGACCAGAAATTTCCAGCATATTTCTAAATAATTGGAAGACTATACAGAACTATAAGATTTTTTCTGAATTATTGGTGAATATATTGGTATGGTTGGAGAACGTATGGACAAATTGGTCATATTTACGGATAACATGATTCTTATGTTGTTTCTAAACACAAGAAAGATTACAGAGAACTTCAAGTTGTAGTTTAATATTTTTGGATTATGTGAAAATGTCTAGATAAATTAAGAATGTTGATGATAACAAGAAATTTCTAGAATATATTCAAACAAATTGCGTACAACCGAGATCCCTTAAAGTACATCTAAATCTTTGGTGAATGCTTTGAAATTCTGAAAGAATGTATGGGCAGATATGGAATGTTGCTGTAAGGGAATGTTGAAAATAACGAGAAAATTGTAGTATATTCTTGAATTCAGAGAGGATCACAAAGAACTCTTTGATTTTTCTGAATTGTTGATCAATATTTTGGAACTCTGGAAGAAGTTTTGTACAAATTGGGAATACTGATGATAACGAGAAATCCCTAGAATATTCCTTAACTAATTGAGGATCGCAGAGAAATAAAAAATTATTTCTAAATTGTTGGTAAATATTTTGAAGATATTGAATAATGCTTGGACAAATGTGGCATGATGACGGTTTGTTTTTGAATTGTTGTTGAATACATTGAATTCTGAGAGTACAACGGGACAAATTTGAAATGTTGAAGAGTAATCAGAATTTCCTAGAATATTTCCGAACCATTTGAGGATTATACAGTACTATATGCTTTTTTCTGAGTTATTGGTGAATATTTTGTAATTCTTAAAGAATGTCTGGACGGATAACAAAAGATTCGTGTGTTAATTCTGAACTAAATATAGAATTACCTAAAATATTTCTAAGCTGAATTAGGACTACAGAAATTTCCGAACTATTTTCTGATTTGTTAGCAAATAATTTAAAATTATGCAAGAATGTTTGGACACTTATGGAATGTTGCTGAAAAATTAACAGTATATATCTGAACTTATTGAGGATCTTAAAGAACTCTTTGATTATTTCTCAATTGTTGTTGAATAACTAAGAAACTCTGGATGGAATTTTGTACAAATTGGGAATGCAGATGATAACGAGAAATTCCTAGATTTTTTAGATTATTATTAAATACTTGGAGAATCTGAGAAAACTTCTGGATAAATTTGGAGAATAACGAAAAATTAAAAAAAAAAACTGGGGTGATTGATCAGAGATCTTTGAGTATTTATTAATTATTGTTGAATACTTTGGAATTTTGAGAGAATGTCTGAATAAATTTGGAGTGTTGAAGGATAACCAGAAATTTCTAGAATATTTCTGAACCATTTGAGGACTACAGAGAACTAAAATATTACTTATGAATTATTAAAAATGCCTTGACAAATTTAGAAAATAAACGAATAAGAATCTCGTTATTCGCTAATTCGTTTCTGAAATCATTGAGGATTACAGAGTTCTTCAAGATAACCTTTGAATTCGCAAGGATTATATCTAAATTGTTTGCGAATGTTTCCGAATTCTGAGAAAATGTTTGAAAATGATTTGAATGTCGAAGGATAACTAGATATTCCTAGGATATATCTGAACAAATAAGGATCACACAGATCTCTGAGAAGGATAATAGAGATCTCTGAGGCTATAAATAATTTTTGTCAAATATTTTGAGATAATGAAAGAATTTGTGGACAAATGTTAAACTTATTGTGCAACACAGAGATCTGTGAGAGTGTTTCTAAATTGGTTTTGAATACTTTGGAATTCTGAGCGAATGTTTGAACAAATTTTAAATATTGAAGGATTATAATGAATTCCTAGAATACTGCTTAACTAATTGAGGATCACAGAGAACTATAAGAATAGTTTGGGATTTTCAGATGGATGGATGGAATTTTTAGAACTTACAGATAAGTTCTCTTTGATTCTCAATAATTTTAAAAATAAACTAAGAATATCTCATCATCCACCATCATTGCAAATATATCCCGACATTCTTACAGAATTTCAAGCTATTCATCAATAAATCAGAAATAATTTAAGAAGTCTCTTAGTCCACAAATATTTTAAGTATTCCTTCAACAGTCCAAATTTGTTCAAAAATTTCCTCTATATTCCTCCAACGTATTTACCAACAATTTAGAAATTCTGTCAGAGTCTCTTTGACCATCTAGTTATTTGAAACTTTCCCAAATTGTCATTCATGAATACTCCCAGAGGTCTATGTGATCCTCAATTCTTTTGAACTGAATTCTAGAAATTTCTGGACATCCTTCCACAATATGTTCATACATTTTCTCATAATTTCAAAGTATTTTTCTAAAAATCATATATACCCTCAGAGATCACTGTGATACTCAATTGGGTAAAACATATTTTATAATGCCTCAATTTGTTTTGATATATTTTAGAAGTTTTTCGTTATGCTTCTTAATACTAATTTTGTTTACGCATTCTCTCGAAAAAAAAAAAACAATCTTGAAAACACCAAAATATTCTTATAGTTCTCTGATCCTCAATTATTTAAGCAATATTCTAGGAATTCATTATATTCCTTCAAAACTTGAAATTCGTTCAGATATTCGTTCAGAATTCCAAAGTATTCAAACATAATTTAGAAATACTCTCACAGATCTCTGTGTTGCTCAATTAGTTTAACGTTTGTCCACAAATTTTCTCATAATTTCAAAATATTTTCCAAAAATTATTTAAAGCCCAAGAGATCTTTGTTATCCTCAATTGATTCAGAAATATTCCAAGAAACTCCAGGGGAATTCAACATTCTCAATTTTTTCAGACATTGTTTCAAAATTCCAAACTATATATCAACAATTCAGAAGTAATTATGTTGCTCTCTGTAAGCCTCAAAGAAATCAGATACATTCTATTTTTTTTGGTTATCTTTTATCACTTTAAATTTTATTCAGATATTCTCTCTAAATTCCAAAGTATTCATCAGCAACTCAGAAATATTCCCAAAGATCTGTGTGATCCTTATTTGTTCAGATATATCGTAGGATTTTCTCGTTATCCTTCGACATTCAAATCATTTTCATAAATTCTCTCAGAATTCGGAAATATTCACAAACAATTCAATTACAATCTTGTGAACTCAAAGGTTATCTTGAAGAACTCTGTATTTCTTAATGATTTCAGAAACGAATAAGGAATCTCGTTATTCGTTTATTTAACAAATTTGTCCATACATTTTCCAACAATTAATTCTCTGTGATCCTCAAATGGTTCAGAAATATTCTAGGAATTTATGGTTATCCTTCAACACTCCAAATTTATTCAAACATTCTCTCAGAATTCCAAAGTATCCATTTAAAAAAACTAACATTCCCATTTTGTCCGGATATACTCTCACATATTCAAATGAATTAACCAACAATTCAGAAGTATCCTCGAACATCTCTGCAATCCTTAATTAGATCAGAAATATTATTGGAATGTCTCGTTATGTTCAACATTCCAAATCAGTTCAGACATTAAGAATTCCAAAGTATTCACCAACAATTTAAAAATAATCTTAGAGATCTCTGTGATGCTGAATTTGTTCAGATATATTCTAGGAATTTCTCGTTATCCTTCTACTATCAAATTACTTTTAGACAATCTCTTAGAATTCTGAAGTATTCACCAACAATTAAAAAATAATCTTGCAAATTCAAAGGTAATCTTTAAGTTCTGTTCTGCCTTTCATGAGTTCAGAAACAACTTAGGAATCTCGTTATCCGTATATATTCCAAATTTTGTCCATATATTCTCCAAGAATTCCAATATTTTCACCAATAATTCAGAATGAATTTTATAGTTCTCTTTAATGCTCAAATAATTTAGAAATATTCTAGGAATTTCTGGTCATCCTTCAGCACTCCAAATTTATTCAGACATTCTTCCAGAATTCTAAAGTAATCAACAACGATTCAAAAATATTCGCATAGATTTCTGCTCAATCAGTTCAGATTTTTTGGGAAGTTCTCGTTATCCTTCTTATACCATTGTTTTCGAACGTTCTCTCTGATTTTCAAAGTATCCAACAACAATTAATAATTATTTTAAAATTTCCTCAAAATCTTCGATCAGTTTAGAAATTTTCTAAAAATTTCTCGTTATCATCTGCATTCCCAATTTGTCAAAAAAATTCCTCAGTTATTGAACAACAATTAAAAAAAAATCGAAGAGTTCTTTGTGATCCTCAATTAGTTCACAAATATTTCTTAGTTTCCATTAACATTCCATCCGTGCCCAGACATTCTTGCATAAAACAAACAATTCAGAAATTCTCTCAGATGATTCAAAATAAGCTAAGAAATATTCTACGTATATCTAATATTGTTTATATATTCCAAATTATTCATTAACAATTCAGAAATTCTTTAATTTATTCCTGTGATTCTCAAAGTTTTCAACAACAATTTAAAAATAATTCAGAATTTCTTAAATCCTCTATAAGTTTACAAATAATCTAGGATCATCAGCATTTTCAAATTGTCCAAAATTTCATTCAGTTCCTAAGTAAATGAACAGCAATTCAGAAACAGTCCAAGAGTTCTTTGTGATCTTGAATTAGTTCAGTAGGTTACTAGAAATTTTCGTTATCATCAACATTTTCCATGTTCCCAGTCATTTTTTCAGAATTTTAATGTATTCAACAACAATTCCAAAATTCGCTTAGAGATTTCAGTGGTCCTTTATTAGTTCAGATATATTCCAAGTATTTCTGGTAATCCTTTATCGTTCAAAATTTTTCAGATATTCTCTCAAGATTCGCAAAGCATTCATCAACAACTCAGAAATACTCTATGAGATTTATCTGCGTTTTAATTATATAAAAAATATTCTAGGATTTTTTCGTTATACTTCAAAACTCGTATTTCTTTCAGACATTCGCTAAGAATTCCAAAGTGCTCATCAGCAATTGAAAAATCATCTTGCTAATTCAAAAATAATCTTAGCGATCTCTGTAATCTTCGTTTAGTTCAGAATTCACATGAGACTCCCTCGTTATCTTTCCGTATAACATTTTTTTCCAGACGTTCTCTCAGATTCTCAAAGTATCCAACAACAATTTAATAAAAATCCAGGAATTCTCTAAAATCCTTGGTGAGTTCAGATATGTTCTAGGAATTGCTTGTTATCATCAGTATTCCTAATTTGTTTTTCTTCCAGGATTCCAAAATATTGAACAACAATTCAGAAATAATCCAAGAGTTCTTTGTGATGCTTTATACATTCAGAAATATACTACAAAGTTTTCGTTATTCTCAACATTCCCTAAGGGTCCAGACATTATTTCAGAATTTCATAATAATTGTTCATTAACAATTTAGATATACTCCTAGAGATCACTGTGTAACGTAATTAGTTTCAATATATTCTAGGAATTTCTCGTTCTCATCAATATTCTAAATTTGTCTAGACATTTTCACATAAAACCAAAGTATTCAACTACAATTCAAATACACTCTCAGAGTTCTCTATAATCACCAATTGCGGCCTTCTTTAGCCGAGTGGTTAACGTCCACGGCTACAAAGCAAAGCCATGCTGAAGGTGTATAGGTTCGATTTCTGGTGGGTCCAGGATCTTTTCGTAATGAAAATTTCATTGACTTCCCTGGGCATATAATCGTACCTGCCATACGATGTACAAATGCGAAAATGGCAACTTAGGCAAAGAAAGCTCTCATTTAATAACTGTGGAAGTGCTCTTAGAACACTAAGCATAGTAGCCGGCTCTGTCCTAGTGGGGACGTTAATGCCAAGAAGGAGAATAAAAGATCTTTTAGGTCTGTGTTAACACATTTTTTCTTAATTTCAATGTATTTTCAATTCAGAAACACTCTCAGGAATTTCGGTGATCCTCAAATGGTTCAGAAATATTCTATGAATTGATCGTAATCTTTCTACATTCTCAATTTGTTTAAACATTATCTCAAAATTCTAAATTATTCAACAGCAATTGAAAAAATGTGGATAATGCAAAAAATAATTTCACAAGATCACAAGAAGCAATTTGTCGTTATCATAATATTCTTCTTTTTTTTCTGGCGTTACGTCCCAACTGGGACAATGCCTGCTTCTCAGTTTAGTGTTCTTATGAGCACTTCCACAGTTATTAACTGAGAATTTTCTCTGTAAATTAACCATTTTTGCATGTGTGTATCGTGTGGCACGATGATACTATATGCCATGGCAGTCGAGAAAAATTCCAACCCGAAAAGATCCTCGACCGATGGTATTCGAAACCAAGACCCTCAGCTTGGTCTTGCTGAATAGCTGCGCATTTAACGCTACGGCTATCTGGGCCCCTCGTTATCATCAACAATCTCGATTGGCCTGGGTATTCTTTGGGAATTTCAAAGTATTACAACAGTTCGGATATTCTCCTACAGTTATTATACAGTTATCCTTGAAAATGTCTAATTCGTTGAAACATTCTCCCAGGATTTCCAAAGTAAATTGTTGATCTTAAAAATAATCTTGCAAATTAAATTTCTGTACTCCTAAATAAGTTGAGAAACAACCTAGGAATCTGGAAAGTTATTTTCTGAATTGCTAGAAAATAATTTAAAATTCTGCAAAAATGTATGGGCACTTATGGAACTTCCAGTATATTTCTGTACTTATTGAGGATCACAAAGAACTCTTTGATTATTTCTGGAATTCTGGAAGAAAATTTGGAGAAATTGGGAATGCAGTTGATAACGCGAAATTCCTAGAATATTTCTGAACTAATCGAAGAGTTTAAGGAATTCTTAGATAATTTTTAAAAATTTAAAGAATCTGAGAAAAAGTCGGGATATATTTGGAAGGATAACGAGATTTTCTTAAAAAAATCTAAACTTATTCAGCAGAGGTCTGTTCCGTTTTTCTGTTTTTTTTTTATTGAATACTTTGGAATTCTGAGAGAATGTCTGAATAAATTTGAAGTGTTGAAGGATAACCATAAATTCCTAGAATATTTCTGAACCATTTGAGGATCACAGAGAATTAATTGTTGGAAAATGTATGGACAAATTTGTTAAATAAACGAATAACGAGATTCCTTATTCGTTTCTGAAATCATTGAGGAATGCAGAGTTCTTCAAGATAACCTTTGAGTTCGCAAGATTGTTATTGAATTGTTTGTGAATATTTCCGAATTCTGAGAGAATTTATGAAAATGATTTGAATGTCGAAGGATAACGAGAAAATCCTACGATATATCTGAATAAATAAGGATCACACCGATATTTTGGAATATTTCTTAGTTGCTGATGAATACTTTGGAATTTAGAGAGAATATCTGAATAAAATTTAAAGTGATAAAAGATAACCAAAAAATATAGAATGTATCTGATTTATTTGAGGCTTACAGAGAGCAACAAAATAACTTCTGAATTGTTGATATATAGTTTTGAATTTTGAAACAATGTCTGAAAAAATTGAGAATGTTGAATTCCCCTGGAATTTCTTGGAATATTTCTGAATCAATTGAGGATAACAAAGATCTCTTAGGCTTTAAATAATTTTTGGAAAATATTTTGAAATTATGAGAAAATTTGTGGACAAACGTTAAACTAATTGAGCAACACAGAGATCTATGAGAGTATTTCTAAATTATGTTTGAATACTTTGGAATTCTGAAAGAATATCTGAACGAATTTCAAGTTTTGAAGGAATATAATGAATTCCTAGAATATTGCTTAAATAATTGAGGATCAGAGAACTATAAGAATATTTTGGTGTTTTCAAGATTGTTTTTTTTTCTAGAGAATGCGTAAACAAAATTAGTATTAAGAAGCATAACGAAAAACTTCCAAAATATATCAAAACAAATTGAGGCATTATAAAATATGTTTTACCCAATTGAGTATCACAGTGATCTCTGAGGGTATATATGATTTTTAGAAAAATACTTTGAAATTATGAGAAAATGTATGAACATATTGTGGAAGGATGTCCAGAAATTTCTAGAATTCAGTTCAAAAGAATTGAGGATCACATAGACCTCTGGGAGTATTCATGAATGACAATTTGGGAAAGTTTCAAATAACTAGATGGTCAAAGAGACTCTGACAGAATTTCTAAATTGTTGGTAAATACGTTGGAGGAATATAGAGGAAATTTTTGAACAAATTTGGACTGTTGAAGGAATACTTAAAATATTTCTGGACTAAGAGACTTCTTAAATTATTTCTGATTTATTGATGAATAGCTTGAAATTCTGTAAGAATGTCGGGATATATTTGCAATGATGGTGGATGATGAGATATTCTTAGTTTATTTTTAAAATTATTGAGAATCAAAGAGAACTTATCTGTAAGTTCTAAAAATTCCATCCATCCATCTGAAAATCCCAAACTATTCTTATAGTTCTCTGTGATCCTCAATTAGTTAAGCAGTATTCTAGGAATTCATTATAATCCTTCAATATTTAAAATTTGTTCAAACATTCGCTCAGAATTCCAAAGTATTCAAAACCAATTTAGAAACACTCTCACAGATCTCTGTGTTGCACAATAAGTTTAACATTTGTCCACAAATTCTTTCATTATCTCAAAATATTTGACAAAAATTATTTATAGCCTCAGAGATCTCTATTATCCTTCTCAGAGATCTGTGTGATCCTTATTTGTTCAGATATATCCTAGGAATATCTAGTTATCCTTCGACATTCAAATCATTTTCAAACATTTTCTCAGAATTCGGAAACATTCGCAAACAATTTAGATATAATCCTTGCGAATTCAAAGGTTATCTTGAAGAACTCTGTAATCCTCAATGATTTCAGAAACGAATTAGGAATCTCGTTATTCGTTTATTTTCTAAATTTGTCAAGACATTTTTAATAATTCATAAGTAATATTTTAGTTCTCTGTAGTCTTCAAATGGTTCAGAAATATTCTAGAAATTTCTGGTTATCCTTCAACACTCCAAATTTATTCAGACATTCTCTCAAAACTCCAAAGTATTCAACAATAATTAATAAATACTCAAAGATCTCTGATCAATCACCCCAGTTTTTTTTTTTAATTTTTCGTTATTCTCCAAATTTATCCAGAAGTTTTCTCAGATTCTCCAAGTATTTAATAATAATCTAAAAAATCTAGGAATTTCTCGTTATCATCTGCATTCCCAATTTGTACAAAATTCCATCCAGAGTTTCTTAGTTATTCAACAACAATTGAGAAATAATCAAAGAGTTCTTTAAGATCCTCAATAAGTTCAGATATATACTGTTAATTTTTCAGCAACATTCCATAAGTGTCCAAACATTCTTGCATAATTTTAAATTATTTGCTAACAAATCAGAAAATAGTTCGGAAATTTCTGTAGTCCTAATTCAGCTTAGAAATATTTTAGGTAATTCTATATTTAGTTCAGAATTAACACACGAATCTTTTGTTATCCGTCCAGACATTCTTTAAGAATTACAAAATATTCACCAATAACTCAGAAAAAAGCATATAGTACTGTATAATCCTCAAATGGTTCGGAAATATTCTAGGAAATTCTGATTACTCTTCAACATTTCAAATTTGTCCCGTTGTACTCTCAGAATTCAATGTATTCAACAACAATTCAAAAACAAACCGTCATCATGCCACATTTGTCCAAGCATTATTCAATATCTTCAAAATATTTACCAACAATTTAGAAATAATCTTTTATTTCTCTGCGATCCTCAATTAGTTAGGGAATATTCTAGGGATTTCTCGTTATCATCATTATTCCCAATTTGTACAAAACTTCTTCCAGAGTTCCAAAATATTGATCAACAATTCAGAAAAATCAAAGAGTTCTTTGTGATCCTCTCTGAATTCAAGAATATACTACAATTTTCTCGTTATTTTCAACATTCCCTAACAGCAACATTCCATATCTGCCCATACATTCTTTCAGAATTTCAAAGCATTCACCAAAGATTTAGATGTACTTTAAGGGATCTCGGTTGTACGCAATTTGTTTGAATATATTCTAGAAATTTCTTGTTATCATCAACATTCTCAATTTATCTAGACATTTTCACATAATCAAAAAATATTAAACTACAATCCATATATACCCTCAGGGTTCTCTATACTCCTCAATAGGATCTGAAATTTTCCTTCAACATTCCCATTTTGTCCGGATATTCTCTAAGATTTTCAAATTACCAACAACTTAGAAATATCCTTGAACATTTCTGCAATCCTAAATTAGTTCAGAAGTATTCTTGGGATTCTACCCCATTACCCCGAATACCATTTCCCCGAATGCCATCACCCCGAAATCCATTACCCCGAATGTACTATTACCCCGAATTCCATCACCCCGAATGCTATTTCCCCGAATTTACAATTATCTTGACATGATAATATTGATAACATTTCCCCATGGTTTTGGAATTCGGGGTAATGTCATTCGGGGTGATGGGTCGTTCGGGGTATTGGAATTCGGGGTAATGGCGTTCGGGTCAATGTCATTCGGGGTAATGGGGTAGAATCATTCTTGGAATGTCTCGTTATGTTCAACATTTCAAATAAGTTCAGACATTCAGAACTCCAAGAGAACTTGAAGTTCTCTGTAATCTTTCTTGTGTTTAGAAACAACATAAGAATCATGTTATCCGTAAATGTGACAAATTTGTCCATACGTTCTCCAACCATTCCAATATATTCACCAATAATTCAGAAAAGATCTTATAGTTCTGTATAGTCTTCCAATTATTTAGAAATATGCTGGAAATTTCTGGTCATCCGTCAACACTTCAAATTATTCAGACATTTTCCCAGAATTCTAAAGTAATCAACAACGATTCAGAAATATTCTCATAGATTTCTGCTCAATCAGCTCAGATTTCTTGGGAAATTCTAGTTATCCTTCAATATACCAATTTTTTTCAGACGTTCTCTCTGATTCTCAAAGTATCCAACAACAATATAAAAAAAATTTTACAATTCTCTAACATCTTCGATCAGTTTAGAAATTTTCTAAAAATTTCTCGTTATCATCTGCATTCCCAGTTTGTCAAAAAAAAAAAATGCCTAAGTTATTAAACAACAATTCAATAATAATCAAAGTGTTCTTTGTGATCCTCAATAGGTTCAGAAATATACCGGACATTTTTAACTACCATTAAAGATCCATACGTGCTCAGACATTCTTGCAGATATACCAACAATTCAGACATTCTCTCAGAGAGTTATGTGATACTAAATAAGCTAAGAAGTATTCTATGTATTTCTGATAATGCTTATATATTCCAAATTTTTTCAGACATTCTCCCGGGATTCCAAATTATTCATCAACCATTCAGAAATTCTTTAATTTATTTCTGTGATAATCAAAGTATTCAACAACAATTTAAAAATAATTATTTAGAAATATTCTAGGTAATTCTTGTTACTTTTCAACATTTACGATTAGTCCAGAGCGTGAGCTACAAATTATTTTTCAACAATTTAGAAAAAAATATTCAGAAAAATTTTGAGAAGTTCTCGTTATTCTTGTCAGAGTATTTACCGACTTTTCATAAAAGATCTTAGAGGTCTATGTTAACCTTCAGGTTACCCTTCAACATTTCCAATTTGTCCAGACATTCTCTCATAAATTCAATGTATTTTCCAACAATTCAGAAATACTCTCAGTGATCTTCAAATGGTTCTGAAAAATTCTATGAATTGATCGTTATTTATCAACATTCTCAATTAAAACATTATCTCAAATCTCCAAATTATTCAACAGCAATTGAAAAAATGTGGATAATGCAAAAATAATTTCATTGTTCTTTGAGATCGCCAAGAAGCAATTTTTCGTTACCATCAACAATCCCGATTTGCCTGGGCATTCTTTGGGAATTTCAAAGTATTACAAACAATTCAGAAATTCTCCTATAGATGTCTATGGTGCTCAATAAATTGAACAATATTCCAGGTATTTCTGGTTATCTTTGAAAATTCCTAATTCGTTGAAACATTCTCCCAGGATTTCGAAAGTAAGTTGAGAAACAAACTAGGAATCTCTCGTTAATCGTTAACATTCCAAAGTTGTCCAGACATTCTCTCAGAATACCAAAATATTCAACAACATAACTGAAATAATTTACCAATTCTCTGTGATTCTCAATTAGTTAAGAAATTTTCAAGAAATTTCTCGTTGTTATCAACACTTCCAAATTACTCAGATAATCTACACAGTTAAAAATAATGAAGATTACACGTCATGTAAACTTCATTTATGCCATGTTAACACGAAATCATGTAAATTTAAGTCCGAAATAATGTAAAAATGTGTTATATGTCATGTTATTACTAAGGATCCTGCTGGATTACATGACATATAATTGAAGTTTACATGACATATCATGTAAATATCCATGATATTCCACGCTCCAATTAAGTGCATTATATGTCTCAGAAATTTACACGTTTCGTTCGAACTGTGTATAAGAATTAAAAGAAAAAGAAAAGAAGAAATAAAAAATTGATAATTACCTGATTATTCTTAGGAAAAAAAAAGCTTTCAGCCACTGTTTATCCGTCTTCATATTTTGAAATACCTTCAGAGAGAATATATTCGTGATCTATGATCGATTCAGATATATTCCAGGAATTTGTCGTTACCTGACTACTTTTTTTGAGACTTTCTCTCAGAATACCAGGGTTTCAACAACAATTCAAACATATTTTTATGATTGTTGGCGATCCTCAGGATTTCTTGTCATTATCCGCATTCCCAATTTGTGCAGAAATTATGATAGAATTCAAATTCTGGTTATTTTTTAACATCCTCAATTCATTCTGAGATTCTCTCAGTATTCCAGAGTATTCATCAACAAATATGAAACATTAAAAAAAATCAAAAATGACCTAGAATTTCTCTGTAATCCTCAATTAGTTCAGAAATAACCTAAGAATCTCTCGTTATGCATCATCATTCCAAATTAGTCCAGACATTTTTTTCAGAATTCCAAACTATTCACCAATGAATCAGAAATAAGTATTGAGAAACAACTTAGAAATATATTGTCATATATATTGAGGTGTTCGGTTATCAAATCCCACTCGCTCTACGCGCGTGTGTGTAAATGAAATTGATAAATATGGGTTGTGAGAAGCGTAGGGCACATATGATCTCAACATCAATGTTACTGAATCGATTCAAATTCAACATGTCGAATCGATTGACCAATGTTTGCTCCTAAAATACGACCAAATGCAATTAGGCACGATTTCTTAATTCTTTCCATTGAATAACGATTGAAATAAAAAATTATATATGATACAGGCTAATTCAAAACTAGGTTTATGATTTATCAAGTCATTAAAAAATGCTTATCAATTTCTTCCTCTTGAAACGACACAAAAAAATAAATAAAGAAAATCGATTCAATCGATTTTTGTGCTCCCAACATCGATAAAAAAATGGATTTTCGGAGCATCTATTCAAAATAAGCAAAATTTTGAAAACTTCAAAATAATCTTATAGTGCTCTGTGAAGTTCAGAGCTTTTATTTCCTTTCTTATTATCCTCCAACATTCAAATATGTCCACAAATTCTCTCAGATTTCATAAGCATTTGCCAATATCTCAGAAATACTCAACAAAATCTGCTTTGAAAAATCAGAACAAATCGAGGTTAAGAAATATCACATATTTCCAATATGTCCAGGCAATCTCCCAGAATAGCAAAGCATTCAACAAACTATGCAAAAATAATCTGTGAGTTGTCTTTGGTTCTCAATTAATTCATTTTATGTTTCAACATTCTGATACTGATGGAGAATGAATGGACTTCCCCGCTATGTGGTTTCTTCCGATGGAAAAACGAAGTTATTTGTGGATTTGCTGAAAATCGAATCCATGATCACTAAAATTTTATGCAATAGATATAAAAAAAATATTGCTCACATTTTGTTTGCCCACAAATGGTTATTGTTTTTTTTCAATTTTTATCAAACGTTTTGCAATACTTCTTACAATTTATTTGATACTATTGAAATGAGAAACTAGCCTATATGATTTCAAAGCCATGTAGATCGAATTTTTGATCCACAAAATATGGTTCATATCTATGCTATATTCGTCGGAGATAACAGTTCTCAAAAACTCATATCTATGACTATAGAGAAATTGACTGAAAATTGTGATATTTTGCCCCACTGTGACAGGCTACCGAGGTCGTTCAGCCTAAAGTAAGTTATTTCAGTTCCTTGAGTAATTGTTTTGTTAATGTCCAGCCGATTATGGCATTCTTATATTTTCCGTTATTTGAATTACACGCGATTACAATACTCCCCATCGCGGTACTTGGATGAGCTCACTACTACCAAGAAAATTTGAATTTGAAAGTTGGCTATGTTAATCCCAACGGAAAAGCCTCCAGTTTCGCCTTAAGTTTACGATTTGACAGCCACCTTTGGATTATTTGAACAATGTATGTTGGAAAGTTTTTTAATTTCACAATCAAATCCTAATGCCAAACATTGTTGAATGATTTTTCAATGTCTAGAAGAGCAAGAACAGATGAATAACCCTACAAACATTTTTGGTGACCATCATTCTGTCCAAAAGAACTTTTTCAAACAGTTTACTGATAGAGAAAAGCAAGATGATTGGGCGATAGCTAGAAGTGTTGGCAGGATTTTTGTCCGTTTTTCGAATTGGTACAACCTTGGCATTTTTTCATTTGTCATAAAAATATTCCAACTGAAAAAAATGTTAAATAAATCAACCAAGAAAGATGCACTTCTTTCTGGAATTTCCTTGATAATGATGTAAAATATTGCATCATCACCAGGGGCTTCCATATTGTTATTTTTTGTTCTAATTAAAATTTTCACTGTAGAAACCGTTCTCTTGATTGAGAATACTTTCGAAATCATGAGTAATTTGATTTCCATTTGGATTAATGTAGGTCTACCCAACCTTACATTTAGGAAGGAATCCTTGTCATGGCAGTAAAGATGGCTTCCTCACATATACAAACACATTTGCTGGAAGTTCACATTGTTTCTCAAAATATTTCACTTACCTACACTAAATTCACTCCCAAATTGCTAACGAGACATCAGAACACTATTACCTTACAATTTTCTTAGTTTTAACACTAGTAACTGGTGGAAATTTCATGATTCGTGCTAATTTTCAACACGAACGTTTAGCTTTTCTACAATTGTTTACACTTATCCACTTGCGAACAAAGAACATTTTTCGCCGAATTTCCCCACTTTCGCTACACGTAGGACCTCCAACACAATTTACTTTCACTACTTGTTAATTAAAGAACAATTTCTGGTCGATTTCTGATGGAAACAACTTAAAATTTCACCAAGCCGTGCTAAAAACAAACACCCGATCACAACATTTCCCTTTTTTTTCTAATTTCACGTTGGCTGCCCACTTGCAGGGCTGTCAGATATGTTGATGGTTACGTACGACATCAAGCAATATTATTTAGTCGAAGGGAAAAAGACTCAAACTGAAGTATCGATTACTGGCAAGAACGTCTTATCAATTATAATTTCACTATTACCAGCAAATAAGAGAATATTGTTTGTGTACCACTACTTTCATACAGATATTAGTGGATTCAAAGGAGTGTCACCTTAAACCGTAGGCCAAACAGCAAAAGCTTTTAGTGTTAGACCATTTTTTAGTAGTCCACAAAAAAAATCATACAAAAGTCAGTCTATGAAAAGGTTTAATATTTGAGAAATAGAAGAAAAGATACTAGCTGCAGACCATCTCCCAAAAAAATCTGTGAGTACAGTGTTCCAGAAAGTACTGACCAGAACACTAATAGAATCATTCCCTGGAGTTTGGGAGAATTCTGTTAAATTTTTGCGAACATAACTATTACGGTATTGAATTGAGAAATTAACAACATCTTGATTGTTTAATTCTTCCATAATCTTGTACAAAGTAAAGTTAGATGAACTCAACAGCATTAACGTAGACAAATGCGGAGTGTTGTCAACAGGGTGAACTTTGGTCCACAGTATCCATGAAAATCGTCCTTTTCGATCGACCAAACCATTCCACCAGCCAAATTTTGTTCATGGATATAGTTGCACTAGAAAAAAAAAAACATCATAAATATTGAACGATTTTTGTTGGAAGAGTTTCTCACCTTGTAGTTAGTCGTTTCTACATCATCATAACCCACCCATTGATTTTCAATTACTCCAAATGGGATTTTTTGATCATTGTCCCAATGGCGAACCCAATTCGCATTTGAAAACATGGCACATAGCTATTGAAAAAAAAAACACTTCCATTAAATTATCACTAGTCAATAAAATCACCTTACTTCGAAATAAGCTAAAGCTCCTTCTTCTTGTGTGTAAAACCCAGGAGCTCCAGGTCCACTAGCGCCAGCTCTTAGCTCATAGTTCGCTCTGTTTTCCAAAGTGAACGTCCTCCCATAGAACGGAATACCGAGATTGATCTTGGAAGCTGGAGCTCCTTGCTGAAGCCAATATGACACACTATGATGCACATTCAACGTTCTTTGGAAATCGGTACCATCTGCAGGTCCAACGTACAACGGAGAGTTATGACCAGTGAAGGGATTCCAACCTCCATTGAAATCATAAGCCATCAGATTGATGAAGTCCAAATGCTGTGAAACCGCGCGTATATCGTAAGATATTTCTGCTATATTTTGTGCAGCCGCTAGCGCTCCTGTTAATATCAAATCACTAGCTGAGAACACTTGTTTCATTTCCGCTAGCATCAATACAAAGTTCGCTCTATCATTCACAGGATCTCCTCCTCGCTGTCCAGGAAACTCCCATCCTACGTCCAATCCATCAAACCCATGTAAAAGACAAAAATCCCTTGCGTCCTCCGCAAAATTCCGCCTTAGAGCAGAGTCAGCCGCTACGCTTGAGAATACCTCAGACCCTTGAGTGTACCCTCCGATAGCGGCCAGGGTTTTCAAATTCGGATTGACGTTCTTCAACTCATTGAAACGTCGGATATTGCCACGACCCCCGTTGTCCTCCAGGTCCAACCAAGGATCCAATACGGCAACCGTTCCATCTTCACGCAAACCGAAAAATGCGTACACAAGGTGCGAGCACAAATTTGGGTCGATATTATCCACATTGAATTGACCTCGTCCGGGTCTATACGTCGCCCATGATGAATAGTAACACACCACGTTTTCTGAAAATAATTTGGAGCACGCTTAGTTCACAACAGTCGCATGTAAAGAGAAAACTCACTTTGAGCAAAGGCTCCACTGCAAATTACAAGCAACAATCCTATGGACCATTTACTTTTTGTGACCATGTCTGTAAACAATTCACTCAAGACTGTTCCTAATTTGCGACGTTGACCTAATTGTTAAAAAGCACCACAATCATTCAGAGCATATTGTGGGTTGATAACCTGATGCGTAAGCAATAAATCAGATTAAACGCGTTCAAGATAAGCCGTAGATATAAGACGCAATCGGAAGATTTATTCGAACAATACAAAATATTTAAGCCTATTATCATGTAAACGTGCAGCAAGTGAACATTTCTTTGGCGATATGTTATCAACTCATATAGATGGATTATTGACTATCAACAACACATCGCTATCTTGAGATGAGAGAAGCTTTTTACATTTTATTGTAGTCTTGCAGTAACCCCTGGGTAAGCGCCATTATTCTGATATCGACAAAATCAACATTTTTTATGAAATTTTATGCCAATCTTGTAAAACTAATTTCCAAGCTCTGAGTACCGTATTCGAGGGACGAACTAATCTATGGGACGAATATGATCAGTTCGATACCAAACACCATTTGCTTTCAAAGGTGATAAAGTTTCGTTGGTGTTAAAGGCATTCCATGTTATCTGCTTCATAGATGTTTAATGGTTATTTTAAGCTATTTTATTTTTAATTTCGATTGTATAGGAATATATCCAGTTTTTTTAAGATGTAAGCTATACTGTTTGAAAAGTCATTACCGTACAACGGGGTAACTTTGATACTATACGAAATAATATAATATCTGTTAATCAGTTAAGCAAAACGAATGCAAAAGTAAAGAATATTAGTATGACACTTCATGTTAGAGCTATTTTCATTTTAATCGAGAACATTACAGGCTTTATATACGAATGTTAAAAAAGGATGCAACATTAGCAATTTCGAAACGTTTACGAACAATCCACATTGGTCCCAAAGTCATATCTAGGAAGACAAAAATGATTGCGCCTAAACCGTCAATTTTAGATATATGGTGTCTTCGGCAAAGTTTCTCCATATTTTTCAGACATTTTTTTCCGAGATGTGAAATAAGGGTGGCCCACATGGTTTACGAGATCAGCACATAAACTTTTTTGCTGACGCATTTAGGACTACACGATGTTCTACAATGTTTTAGAACAACCGATTTGGAGCAACTTTGCCGAAGAGCCCAAATTTCTATCTCTTATGGTTCGCGAGTTATGATTTTTTTTAACAAAAAAGTTAGGGTGGTACTGAAAAATCAGTTTTTCCTTGATAACTTATTATTTATTATTATTATTATCTTTATTAAGGATATTTTCAGCCCTATGGCTGGTTCATTCCTTGATAACTTTTTATACGATAATTTCTCGCAAAAACTTTGTTCCGAGCACTTTCATAACTTTTGATTGCGCAACTTTTTGCCTAAGAAACTACTGTTCTATCTCTTATGGTTACAGAGTTATCAGAAATTTTCTTTGAAAAAATGGTTGTTTTCAAATACTGATATCTCCGAAAGGCGTAAACGGATTTTCAATCTTTTGTCGGCATTAGAAAGATTATTTCTTTCTATATTTATGGTGGAAAAAACTGTGAGGACGTTTTTTGTTTGAAAAGATTGAAAAAATTTTGAAAATAATATGTTTTTAACCGAAAATTGTCTATAACTTGAAAAATATTCGAGATAGCTCTTTGGTGCCTTCAGCAAAAATGTGCAAAATTGAAAGTTCTGATAGTGCTTCATACAAGGTATTCATGAAAAATCAACGCTTACACATATATTCACCATAAACCGAATTTTATATGGTAAAGAAAGCGAAAAAAGAAATATTTGCTAGAACAATCGAAATAACTGTATGTATGTCATTTAAAATTGAATACACATGTATTAATATTGATCATAGTAAGCGGAATCTAGGAGTTGAAAAAAGGAAAATTATTTGCTGAAGCAGTTTTCAAGTGATCAAGGCCCACTTTCTGGCTCGTTACCTAAAACAGATATTTGGGATTTATATATGGTTCTTGTTCAAAATTCATGCATTCTTCAACAGGCGAATGCTGCCCTGACTAATTCGTTGTGGCAGATTTATTAGATTTGATTGAATTGAATGGGATAAGTTGGATACCCAGATAGAATAATTGCAGATACTTCTATATCTCTATGGGAGGATATCACGGGAAGTAAGGTTTTGGTAATTTGAAGGAATTCTTCAAAGTATACGTTTTGTTATCGTTTAAGGTTGATAATATAATAAACGGAACCGGTATTGAACGCATGACCTTCTGCTTAGTAAGCCGAAGCGGTAGCAATTTATAACCAACCACGGCATAGGTTAGCTGGACAAACATTATGTCGCGCGAAATAACAAGACATCGTTTATGGATTAATGTTTCATGGATCACTGTTAAAACTGCTTCAGCAACTAACTTTCCCTAACTCCAAACATTTCGCTTACTATGATCGATCTTATTTCATTACATATATTTTCAATTTTAAATGACTTTACATAGGGGAACATGGTCCAATTCGGACCTAGTAACAGTTTTTTGGCCATACCTTTTCAGCACGATGGACGGCATGAAAAGTTTTATGTTTTCTTGAAAGCCTGATTTAGCGCGCGACCTTTTCTCTTAGAGAGTTTTGTGATATCTCCTACCAGGACATGACTAGACACGTTTGAACAAAATTCTCCAAAAGGTCCGAATTGGACCAACCCTGTTCCAATTCGGACCGTTCATGTTCTAATTCGGACCACCCTATATTTTATCGTTTTTGCTATGGTAGTTATAAAATATAACTCCGATTTGATTGGTATCAAATCTTGTTGAACTTCTTCTATAAGCGCAAGCATAAAAAATTAACTGAATGCGCGAAAAATTTCAATTTAGTTCGAGATAGAACTAACTCAAGTAAAATGCGAATTTCATGTAAGAAAAACACACATGAAAAATTATACTGGTTCAAAATTGAGTACACTGTACTTTCCCTAACTCTATATTAAATTGACCATCGTGTATGGGAGATACCGAGATATAGAACACATATTTTTTTCAATTTTGGAGCTTTTTGTTATTTTGACAAAATACATTGGAAAATGGCTAAATTTTGTTAAGAATATAGTAACATTTCAACATATTGAATCATGACATGATAATATCGGGTTAACAAGGTGAACTTGTTCGGGAAACTGAAAGAGACAGCATCGAGTCTCGGCACATCAAGTTGGAGAAGTATCGACATACATCTTAGGTTGAAGAGAATATAAAATGAAGCCAAACTTTAAATTTTCAAGTTCAGAGCACATTATATCGGGTAAGGGAAAGTTGGTATTGTATAAATATTGTTCTCAGCACTCATAAACGTCTTTTTTGTATCGTATTGTCAAACAAATTTGGAAAGCTGTATCCAAAATAGGCTGTGGTATTAATGGAGATGCTTTTCAAATAGCTGGTTTATTGATTTCATTTTTTTGTGGTCTATCGTATTTCTTAGGTTTTTTCGAAGACTTTTTCTCGATCACAACAGTTTAAAAGGCACCATCCATCAATATTACAACTTCTGTGATTTTCTAGCAAGTCGAGAAGACTTTCACGGGTTGGAGCTTATGAAATAGACTAACTGCTCGTTGAAAATCATAAGGTCCGTATTGAACCATATCAAAAGGTCCGGATTGGACCAACACACATTTTGAGATTTTCAAACTAGTTGAGCACAGACCGTGCATAGACATATCAAAACCATATGGTCAGATGAAAGCTTAGGCTTGGGGGATTCGATTAAAAAACAACACAGAAAAATTGAAGAATTATTGTCAATTACAGAAGCCTGGAAATATTGCTAACCGATAGCACACTAGAGCACTTCAAAACAACAAACTAATATAAAAATCAAACGAATTAACTGAAAGGCGTCAAATGTATTGTATTAGATCCTAGTCAGATGGTGAGTAGAAACATGGTATACACGGTCTTTACAGTAGCGCCAGAATTGAGAAATGCTTGATGGTCCGAAATGGACCAGCTTCCCCTACAGTTATTCCGGTTGTTCCAGCAAATATCTCTTTTTTTCGCCTTCTTTACCATACAAAATTCGATTTATGGTGAATATATCTTAAAGCAATGATTTTTTATGAATACTTTGTATGAAGCACTTTCAGAACTTTCAATTTTGCACATTTTTGCTGAAGGCACCAAAGAGCTATCTCGAATATTTTTCAAGTTATGGACAATTTTCGGTTGAAAAACATATCATTTTCAAAATTTTGTCAATCTTTTCAAACAAAAAACGTCCTCACAGTTTTTTCCACCATAAACAGAGAAAGAAATAATCTTTCTAATGCCGACAAAAGATTGAAAATCCGTTTACGCCTTTCGGAGATATCGGCATTTGAAAACAACCATTTTTTTTCGAAGAAAATTTCTGATAACTCTGTAACCATAAGAGATAAAACAGTTGCGCAATCAAAAGTTCTAAAAGTGCTTGGAACAAAGTTTTTGCGAGAAATTATCGTATAAAAAGTTATCAAGGAAAAACTGATTTTTCAGTACCACCCTAACTTTTTTGTTAAAAAAATCATAACTCGCGAACCATAAGAGATAGAAATTTGGGTTCTTCGGCAAAGTTGCTCCAAATCGGTTGTTCTAAAACATTGTAGAACATCGTGTAGTCCTAAATGCGTCAGCAAAAAAGTTTATGTGCTGATCTCGTAAACCATGTGGGCCACCCTTATTTCACATCTCGGAAAAAAATGTCTGAAAAATATGGAGAAACTTTGCCGAAGACACCATATATCTAAAATTGACGGTTTAGGCGCAATCATTTTTGTCTTCCTAGATATGACTTTGGGACCAATGTGCAATCTGTTCTACAATCACTTTTTGATGTAGTTTTGAATACTTCGTCACTTATATTGGACAGCCTAGTTATAATAGAACTTGAATATGGTCTCAAATCTCTTAGCAAAAAGCATTTTCACAAACTGGGACCATTTTTGTAATCTAAGTCAGAAATTTCCATTGAATGTTAAACGCCTAGAGGTATGCAACGCCCTATAAAAGTTATGTAATTCATTAAATTTCCGACTTCCGATTACATGAAAAATTATAGATCCATTCAAAATAAATCTTTTGGCAATCTATCAACTGCAATCGATAGCTAGGATGCCAACTTTACGGTATTCAAAAATCCGCTGGAGCTAAGCCTACATATAAACTTTGAGTACCGTAATCCGGGGTAACATTGATCATTTTTTGGGATATTTCTTAAATATTTCATTTGAAAATTCAAATGTTGCAAGTTTTCTATTTTTAGAACAAGTACTGCCACCAATAGCTCGTGATCATGTACAGTATTTTGTTTGTTGAAAGATTTAAGCATGTTTTAAAAAAAATTTCAGGCGATTTTTTTATTTAGCTAATATGGGGTAACATTGATCAATTACAGTCAGTGACGTAAGTTAGTAACCAAATGCTGTTTTTCCATACGAAATGCTCAAGTTTGGGGTGTTGTATCTCAGCTTATGGTAGTCCGAATCATAAGTCCAATTTTTGGGATTGCCCTTCGCGAAGGAGTCATTGAGGCCCGTGCCAGGCAGATGAAAGATAATATCCGTTACGATAACGTTCGTTTCCGGAATTTGCCTGGTAGAGTATCAAACAATACCCATCAGGAAGATCATAATCATGCTCATTCACAAGCTAATTTTGATCCGCGGGTAGCCGTTCGAATCTTTCAATTTCGAATGTATCTACCCACTGTAAATCCTTTGCAGATATCGTAGCAGGTTTTTTGAGCTCCTCCCCTATTCGTACTATAAGTACCCATTCTACTTGTTTCAAATCAAATGAAAAAAAAACCCTGCCGCCACAGGTAACATCTACTCCGCCTCTTCGTCTACCGAAAATTCTAACGAAAAATCATCAAATGTACCATTTATCACAGCCACCACTATGACTGAAGCAGTCCAAGTTGGTGTAAAATTTACAAATCAAATTGTTATTGGATTACGTTTTTCTAATCGATCCAAATAATAATTTAAATATTTTAAATTGGAATGCTCGTTCTCTGAATGGTAATGAGGACGAGCTGTTTAATTTTCTTACAGTTAATGACGTGCATATTGCAGTTATTACCGAAACTTATTTAAAACCTGGATCTAAACTCAAAAGAGATCCTAACTTTTTTAAACTGACACTTATATTGAGCTGTTCGGTAATCCAATCCGCATGGTTATTAAATTAATTAACTCATTACGCGTGGTAAAGATGGACAAATTATGGGTGAAATTATGAAAAAAATCCACGTGCTCGGCTGGGATTTGAACCCAGGACTCTTGTACGCTAGACGAGCGCTTTACCAACTAAGCTACCGAGCCACTTGGTGACCCAATAACTGAGTTGGTTACAAGTTTAGAATTCAAATCCCTACAGACCACGCGGACCCCTTTCATAACCAATATCCATCCATCTAATGTTCCTACACACGCGGAGAGAGCGAGTGCGATTTATTTAGTGTTGAAACTGTTTGCCTATAAATAAATCGCACTCGCTCGCTCCGCGTGTGTAGGAACATGAGATGGATGGATATTGGTTATGAAAGGGGTCCACGTGGTCTGTAGGGATTTGAATTCTAAACTTGTAACCAACTCAGTTATTGGGTCACCAAGTGGCTCGGTAGCTTAGTTGGTAAAGCGCTCGTCTAGCATACAAGAGTAGACTGGCCCTAAAACAAAAATGTAGTAAAACTCAACGGGGCACCCCCCAGATATGTGCCTTAGGGTAAGAAAAAAGTGCTCACAAAATTTCAACTCGATTGGTTGCTCCACCAGCTGGCGCATTCAATTTGAAGTTTGTATGGAATATTCGTTCCAAATATATTGAGAATAGACCCAATGTCACTTTTTCGTTCCATATACTAGTTGATCGCGTTCAATTGAGCCCAGAATGACAAATACACTAGTTGATACCCTAATGAACATAGTTGCAGAAGGTTGTATCTAGATTTAAGCTCGTTTCCATTAACATTTCAATTATTGAAAGTTAGGCTTAGATCAGCCTCCCGTACAGTCACATATAGGCATGCGCCTTGTGCAGCAGCTCGCACAGCGTCATAGGTGGCTATGATGAGCTTAGTGGCTATGTTGAGGAAATACAAAGCAGTATAGCATGAGCTCGGCAAATCTTCTTCAAATAGTTAAAACACCAACTTTATCAATTTTAATCATGATACAACCTTCTACAATATTGTTTGCTATGGTATCAAGTAGTGTTTTTGACATTCTGGATGCAATTGAAAGCGATCAACTATTTTCCTGAACCAAACATTAGGAGATGTGCTGAATCCCATATGTTTGAGCTGAAAATCCCATATTAACTTCAATTCAAATGCGCCAGCTCATGGAACGACCAAATGAGCTGAAACTTTCAGGAAGTCTTCTTCCAACTCTAAGGAATAATTCTGGAGGGTGCCCCGTGAAATTATACAACTTTAATTTTCTCCCATACTAAGCTGGGCCAGTCTAATACAAGAGTCCTGGGTTCAAATCCCAGCCGAGCACGTGGATTTTTTTTTCATAATTTCACCCATAATTTGTCCATCTTTACCACGCGTAATGAGTCAATTAATCTAACTTTTTTGTTTATCGTAACGATCGACTTGATGGGGCATGTAGGGGAGTTGCAATCATCATTCATAGGCGTATAAAACATCAACTGTTTTCGTCATTTGAAACTAGTTTTTGAAACTTTAGGTGTTTCTGTTGAAACACAGTCTGGTAAATATACTTTCATAGCTGCCTATTTGCCTTTTCAATGCTCTGCACAGCAAGTTAATTTGCTCCAAACTGACTTGCGAAAATTGACTCGCGTTAAGTCAACAAATTTTGTCATTGGTGACTTTAATGCCAAACATCGGTCATGGAATAATTCTCAAAGTAATTCCAACGGCAGAATTTTATTTGATGAGTGCTCTTCAGGATATTTCTCAATTCAATACCCTGATAGCCCTACATGTTTTTCCTCTTCTAGAAATCCATCTACGATTGACTTGGTCTTAACCGACTCTAGTCATCTTTGTAGCCAATTAGTTACTCATGCTGATTTT
Source organism: Aedes aegypti (assembly GCF_002204515.2). Lineage (NCBI taxonomy): Eukaryota > Metazoa > Arthropoda > Insecta > Diptera > Culicidae > Aedes > Aedes aegypti. Next base: position 151,080,983 of record NC_035108.1, read on the forward strand.
GATTCTGATCATGTCCCTGTTACATTTCATATATCCCATAAAGCGATTCTCAATCCTATTAGCTCCACTTTCAATTATTTACGAGCTGACTGGAATATATACGAAACGTATGTTGACTCTAACCTTGATGTTAACATTTCTTTACAAACAAAACTTGATATTGACAATGCTCTTGAAACTTCCATTGTTGAGTCCAGGAGCATTGCAATTCCAAAATGTGAAGTAAAATATGAATCCGTTATTATAGACGATGATCTTAAACTCTTGATCCGTCTTAAAAACATGAACCTCAGAAGCCGGCTTTGAAAGAGGAAAACAAATTATTATTAACTAATTGCGAAAAAGCTAAAAAACTACTTGCTATGCAGTTTGAAAGCGCACACAATCTCAATTTAGGACTTACTATTCCAATAGAAAATCAAGTTACTCAGGACTTCGAAAATATTCTCAATCAAGAGAACGTTTTCGAAAATTCCTGGGAGACGGATTCGGAATAAATGAGAACTGCACAGAAAAAAATCCGTTCTCGTATCCGTGAACAGCAGGCGTGAACTCGTCAACAAACAAAAATACACCGTGAACTAGATCATGTATACGAGAACGTTCATGGTAGTTCACGGTGTATTTTTGACAGTTCACGTTTTCCAGAACGCTTTTTTGAGCGTGTATTATTAAACATATTTTCCTGACAAATGGAAAAATGCTAAGGTTGAACCAATTTTAAAACCGGAAAAAAATCCTGCAGAAGCTTCTAGCTCTCGTCCAATCAGTTTGCTTTCATCCATCAGTAAACTTTTTGAAAAGGTTATTTTGAACAGAATGATGGCCCACATCAACGAAAATTCAATTTTTGCCAATGAACAGTTTGGATTCCGGCATGGACATTCGACGACTTATCAACTTTTACGTGTAACAAATTTGATCCGTCCAAACAAATCTGAAGGCTATTCTACTGGTATTGCTCTTCTAGACATAGAATGTCAAAAATGCTTGTTTGCGGATGACACAGGCATCTCCGCCGAAGGACGAAGTCTGCGTGTCATCTGTAGTCGATTGCAAAAAAGTTTGGATATTTTTTTCTTCATACATACTTGCAAAATCCATTTCTCCTAATGCTTCCAAAACTCAACTAATAATATTCCCACATAAACCAAAAGCTCTTTAATTGAAACCTTCAAGTAGACATGTTGTAACGATGAGATGTGTTCCAATAAATTGATCAGATGAAGTTAAGTATCTAGGGCTCATGCTAGATAAGAATTAAACTTTCAAAAATCACATTAAGGGCATTTAAGCCAAATGTAACAAATATGTAAAATGTCTCTATTCCCTTATTAATAGAAAATCAAGACTTTGTCTTAAGAACAAGCTTGTGATATTCAAACAAATTTTCAAGCCAGCCATGTTGTATGCTGTACCAATATGGACTAGCTGTTGTAATACCAGGAAGAAAGCTCTGCAGAGAATTCAAAATAAAATTTTGAAAATGATTCTGAGGCTTTCTCCCTGGTATAGTACTAATGAGTTACATAGAATATCCAATGTTGAAACATTGGAACAAATGTCAAATAAAAAAAATAATAATTTCAGGCAAAAAACGTTGCAAGCTTCTATTGCAACGATTAATGTGTTAAATTAAGTTAAGTAAATTGAAAACTTTTTTTTTTCTCTTATAAGCAGGTGAAATCAACTCACCTGTCAAAAATTTGAACTGTTACGGCAAATGAAATGTAATATGTTGTTAACAAAATGTTAATAAAATCTCAAATTTGTTTTACCAAATTAGGATGATAGTGTTGTTTAATAACACAGAACACCTAGATATAAGAAATGATTGTAATGTTTGGAATGATACTAATAAAGAAACTAAAAAAAGTCATGACTCATTTTCATCCCTTCAAATCTGACGGGAAAAACATCATCAGGGTTAAGGGACAGCTAACGTCACGCTCTGAGTTGAAAATTTTCTGGAGATCCGATCCATACATAAAGCGTGACAGAGTGGAAAGGGGTCGACAAATTTAAAATGACATAATTTGTATATCTTCCCTCACAGGCGATTAGTCGGTCATAAGTATCTCCTCCAATAGCGCCCACCTTGGCGAGTGCATCCGCTATCTCTTTACCCGGAATCGAGCAATGTGACATCAGGACCCAAACCAAAGGGATGGTATGATTCGACAATGCACTAAAAGAAGAACCTTTTTGTATGGATGAAACACGAAGAGTGCTTAACCGAGTGCTCATTGAACTAAGTAATAGCCAAAGGAAGGGACAGCCTACTGATCTTGAGCTAGATCATGAGTTTCTTTAGAGCAACTCTGAGCAACTCAACTCGGTCGTCGTTATGTGCACATAGCAACCGTAAATGTTGGGTTGTTTGTTTCGAAGTGAAAAGTTTTCGTATCGTGTCGTATGCAGCCAATAATCTTTATTAGTGGTCCTTTGTTGAATGACAACGCTTACTTTCAGCTTTGACTAAATATTATGTGAACAATTAGCAAGGATTGTATTGCAGTGTCGTGACAACTTTGCCAATGATTTACTGTAAGCATTCTCATCGCATCGTCGCGTTGATATAAATAAGTCTGTATGTATAGCAGCTCAATTTGTATACTAAACAAGGATATTGAAGTTGATAGAATCTCTGAGTAACATGATTAAACAGCCTTTAGGGGACGGACCTGGTGTAGTGGTTAGAACACACGCCTCTCACGCCGAGGACCTGGGATCGAATCCCATCCCCGAGATAGTCACTGACAAAAAAGTTGTAGTGACGACTTCCTTCGGAAGGGAAGTAAAGCCATTGGTCCCGAGATGAACTAGCCTAGGGGTCGTCCATAAATTAGGTAAGAGTTTATGGGGGGAGGGGGGGTTTGGGATTTCTTACGCGCCATACAAATTATTTTTAATTTTCATACAAAAAATCTTACTATGGGGGGAGGGGGGTCTGAAAACCGCCAAAATTGTCTTACGTAATTAATGGATCGCCCCCTAGGGCTAAAAATCTCGTTAATAAAGATAAAAAAAAAAATAAAAAAAAACAGCCTTAAAAAAAATAATAACGATGATCTTTCCCTTCAGTACAATATTGCAATTGTACTACTTTGGCAAAAGTGCAGCGCTAGAGTTCTCACCCTGTTTGTTTGTTATGAAATGAGAATGGTCCAACATCTCTTCGAGCTGTAACAAGTTGTAAAAAGTTGTCTGCATGCGTTGCCGTACACCCGCAATGGCGATCGAGCCAGCGCCGGTTTTTCATAATATTTATTTTCATAAATCTTTCCCATTATTTTTAGCTCGACAGTTCAGCCAAGGTATGTCACAGACTTTTTTCATTACACGCTGTTTGTCGCTTCACTCTCGACTAGATTCTCGCGTCGTCGATTCGTGCGGAGCGATTCACTTCACACTCTGCGGGCAACATGTTGCTCATAGTCGCTGAAGCTTCGGTGTGAGGATGACGGCGATTGAATATGGCAGAGGTTAGCAAACTATATACTATATACTATATGTCTTAAATTATTAATTATGCTATTAGACATTTGTTTCAATGTTTCAAAATTGGATATTCTATGTAACTCATTAGTACTATACCAGGGAGGAAGCTTCAGAATCATTTTTAAAATTTTATTTTGAGTCCATATTGGTACAGCATCGATTCATTTGTAATGGATTTTATAAGAATATGAACTGATTTTCGAGGAAGTTGTGGCCTTGCGGTTAGCGGCGTCAGTCGTCTAGGCGTATTGTTCCACGGGGTGTGGGTTCAATTCCCGCTCCAGTCGGTAAAAACTTTTCGTCAAACGAAAAATTCATCGCTGGGCTTCTGGGTGTTTCGTGTTGTCCGTTGCCTAATGTTAGTGATCGTTCAGTCTGTGTAGCCTATGTCTGAAAACGGTGTAAATTGTCTTTTAAACTTGTGGCACACCTGAAGATGTGCTGCGGCACACAGTTTGGGAACTACTGCAAAACGGGAATGTACGTGGGTTGCAGATTTTTCCTCAATCTATCTCGTTGGCAGAGATCGAAGGAAAAATGTGCTCTTCGAGCGTGTGCGTGTAGTCCGCAATGCTCGAGAAACCAGACGTGGGCGAGACCAGTGAATGAGATAGAAGATCGAAATTATAATACACCTTCAAAGGTCGCATGTGACGTCCACACATTCACAAACATTTCACCTGAGATTTTTGTGCTGAGATCTGAGCCGATTTTACAATTTAATTGCATCAAATTATAGCCAGCAAATGCGCATCTGAGAATAATTATCCATTCAATGTGGACGCACATTCAAATGGCTAACTCATGTGTAATTTATGCTAATGAATTAAATCACGCTTAAGAAAACTGCTACCCTCGCGATCAATAATCACATGATGCATGAATAAATATTCAGCGATCCTGTGGAGCGATGGCAGGTTTGGATAGATATGGAGCAAAAAATTCTCAATCTTCAACATCCCACTCCATTTCTAAATTTAACCGGCAAAGTATTTGGCACATACTTAAGACTCCCGTATGCAGGCAAAGTCGACCAAAGGTACACATATATATTGTGATTTTATTCCACCGGCCGGACCGGAAAGCTGAATTGTGTGTACCTTAACTGAACGAATGTTCATTACTGCGTGGAGAAATGCATTTAGGAATGGTACCGTTTGAAATTTATTTCAATTTCGCGCAATTGCAATGAATTTTATTGCTTATATATATAAATAACATTGAAGATAATTTTAAGTTTTCATAAGGAAGAATTATGAATACAGTCATTTTTAAAAACAAGTAATGTTCATCAAATTTATACATATTACCAAATATACAATAAGGTACAGTGGGGGAAGTGTATCAGTGGGGTAAGTGGATCATTTGTCAATATAAAGCCTAAATACTTGGATATGTTGAATGTTTTCGCACCATTGCTTCGTTTTAGGTTATATTCTTACGCCCACACTGATACTATTACAAAACTGCTACTACACGTACACTAACACAAGCAAACTTGTTAGCTGCAAAAAGTAATTAATTTAAAAATTGTTTTCCATCAATCAAAAATCCATTGTATCTCTGTCTAAAATCAAATTCTATTATTTTTTTCGACACATGGTGAGCATTTCAGTACTAAATGAATGAATCACAATAAAAAAAATATGTCATTTTTATGAATAAATACAAATATATTGGACATGGTACACTTACCCCTACTTTTTAGTGGGGCGGGGTAAGTGGATCAATAATAATTATCATTTATTGGCAGACTGCTTAGGAGAATTTTAATAAGCTTTAATACCCGCAAATGTTGTTTTCCTTTATTTTGTTCCATTCCCAGCTTGAATTTGTTAAATTGACCATAGAAAATTTGAATTAATCCACCTAAAAGTTTTTTTAACCTTTCTGGTATAAAAAAATATAAAAAAATAATAATTCCAAAATTCACACGAAACTTTTCGTGGTTTATCTAAGCTGAGTTGTAAAAGAGCAAAATATACTAATTTTCCAATCGAAAGCATAGTCTCGTACATGATTTGACCATATAAATTGTTCTAGACAGATGATACACATATATTCATAAATAAAACAGAAAGATTTCAGTTTGTTATTCAAAAGTAAATGTAACTAATACTTTTAAACCAAGAGTGCTTTTCGAAAATATCGTTAGGAATAATCCTACAATACTTCTATATAACTTATGCGTATAAATGGATGAATTTTCTCTAAATTTTTTTAGTTACAATGGTTTTTTTTGTCTTAATAAGTATGAACTAATATATACATACTTTTTATTATATTTTGATTAAATAAAGATACTTTTTAATTTTAAAGTAATAAAATGTAACATTACTACCACTAATAACAAGTGCGAGGGTAATATCATTCTTATTAAACATAATAATACTACATTGTTTCGAGAACAGATTTTTTTTTAATGGTGATCCACTTACCCCACCATGGTGCGGCAAGTGGATCATTTAGCGCAAATTTTCAAGTCTCTCATTCTCAATACATAACAATCAGAAAAATCGAAATAAATGACGATTTGAAGTATAATAGTCCCTTATTTGTTATCCACAGAAAAAAGTTTGAGTTGAACTATTCACGTTAGCTGTACATAACAATGAAGTTAACTATTGATTTTTCTGTATCCACTTACCCCACGGTACCTTATACCAAATCTCGCTGAAACCAGGCCACTATCGGCACACATCGTCAGAATTCCAATTTTATGTAACTGATCGCTAGTTTACGCTAGTTTGTGAAAAAGCCCAGTTTTTGATAAATCGTAGGTAATTCTTCACGAATTATGTGTCATATTTCCCTTTGGAACACAAAGCAAACTTATTTATGCCAGAAGAATGTAGCTGTTATTTTAAACTAAAAAAATGTTGCGGCTATTTTGAATTTGGTCGCCATTTTGAATTTCACCAGAGAAACCCGTTTTTTGTCATCATAAGCGCATCGCTCGACTTGAATTCTAATATGATACCATCAGAAAGCTTAAAAAACAACTAAGTAAAAAGAGCTACAAACACTTGGTGAGCAAGGGTATTTACCCTATGAAATAAAAAAAATCTGAATCACATTCATTTCGACTGCAGTCAATGCATACATCATTTTGTACAACAGAGAGTCAAGTTTTCAATCGTTGGCGTTTTTTTCGGGTCGAGTAAAGAATAAAGTACCGTAAAACGGGGTAACTTTGATAATGCGGGTAACTTTGATAGTGCGAGACCCCCAACATACTATGCGAAATAACGAAGTTTCTGTCAATTAGTTATGAAAAACGAATGCAAAAGTGGAGAGTATTAATATGACACTTCATGTCAAAGCTATTTTCGTTGGAATCAAATGCATTTGAGGATTTTTATGCAAATATTAAAAATTTACAAGATTTTAGCATTATTGCAACGCTTACAAACAATCTGTTCTACGACCACTATTTGATAAAGTCATAATGAGTTCGTCACTTACCCATGATAGCCTAGTTATAGTAGAACATGAATTTGGTCTCAAATCTCTTAGCGAAAACCATTTTTACAAACTGGGACGATTTTTGTAATCTAAGTCAGAAATTTCCATACAGCGTTAAACGCCTAGAGGTATGCAACGCCCTATAAATGTTCCGTAATTCATTCAATCTTGTTCGATTTATACTCCATTATCAAAGTTACCCCAAAACAGAAAACCGACTTTCGATTATATGAAAAATTGTATATCCATTCAGAATAAATCTTTTGGCAATCTATCAAGTGCAATCGATAGCTAGGATGTCAGTACTTGTTTTAAAAATATAAATTGTAATTCTTTGAAACAGCATGCATAAATATTGAAGTTTTCTTCGAAAAAACTATCAAAGTTACCCCATTTGACGGTACCGTTTTGATTCATATTCCGAACACTTAAGGCCAGCAGTGACTTCAAATGCATCTGATGGGCATAAATTAGTCGATATTTGTGAAAATTTTAATTTCTTCGCAAAGCCTAACTGTTAGCTGTTGGGTGTGCCGTTAAAAATTTTAATTTTAATTTGTTTAGTATTATTTTAACGTAAAAGTATGGAACAACATTTTGATTCAAATGCCGAACACTGTGTTCATTCTGTCTCATATTCCGAACACATTGATTCAAATTCCGAACAGCACGAATAAATCGTATTCAAATGAATAATTTCGCAAATAAATGTATCTCAGCTTGTTCTACTGGCCTCAAACTAGATAATCATCACTACTCCCGCGGTATAAATTGTATTGGAGACGTTAAAATTGAATTGAAATTGACTGCCATTTCCTTGTTATTTGATGACATATTTCAGCGAAACATTTCAACCAAATCGCCATACAAAAAGCGAGTGTTCGGAATATGAGTCTGTTCGGAATTTGAGACAAAACGGTATTATTTAGAGTGAAAAAATCTGACGGCTATCTTGGATTTTGACGCCATTTTGGTTTATATCAGTTGAATGAGTTTTTCACCATGCACTCATCATGTTGAATTATGAGGCCTCCTTTGAAAAAACAACCAGGTTCCTTATTTCTGAACATTATGTATTGGCATTACGTCCACAGGTGCTTCATGAAGCCCAAGCAGGACAGTTCGGTTTTGCGTCGTCCGATTGATTTGGCTGACGGATTCGCGCGTATTTTCGTTGCCGGAGAATTTTTTTTCCTCGTTTTGGAGCGTCTTGCTGGGTAGTGCTTCATGAAGCCCAAGCAGGACAGTTCGGTTTTGCGTCGTCCGATTGATTTGGCTGACGGTTTCGCGCGTGTTTTCGTCGCCAGAGATTTTTTTTTTTCCTCGTTTTGGAGCGTCTTGCTGGGTAGTGCTTCGTGAAGCCCAAGCAGGACAGTTCGGTTTTGCGTCGTCCGATTGATTTGGCTGACGGATTCGCACGTATTTTCGTTGCCGGAGAATTTGTTTTCCTCGTTTTGGAGCGTCTTGCTGGGTAGTGCTTCGTGAAGCCCAAGCAGGACAGTTCGGTTTTGCGTCGTCCGATTGATTTGGCTGACGGTTTCGCGCGTGTTTTCGTCGCCAGAGATTTTTTTTTTCCTCGTTTTGGAGCGTCTTGCTGGGTAGTGCTTCGTGAAGCCCAAGCAGGACAGTTCGGTTTTGCGTCGTCCGATTGATTTGGCTGACGGATTCGCGCGTATTTTCGTTGCCGGAGAATTTTTTTTTCCTCGTTTTGGAGCGTCTTGCTGGGTAGTGCTTCATGAAGCCCAAGCAGGACAGTTCGGTTTTGCGTCGTCCGATTGATTTGGCTGACGGTTTCGCGCGTGTTTTCGTCGCCAGAGATTTTTTTTTTCCTCGTTTTGGAGCGTCTTGCTGGGTAGTGCTTCGTGAAGCCCAAGCAGGACAGTTCGGTTTTGCGTCGTCCGATTGATTTGGCTGACGGATTCGCACGTATTTTCGTTGCCGGAGAATTTTTTTTTCCTCGTTTTGGAGCGTCTTGCTGGGTAGTGCTTCGTGAAGCCCAAGCAGGACAGTTCGGTTTTGCGTCGTCCGATGGATTTTGCTGACGGTTTCGCGCGTGTTTTCGTCGCCAGAGATTTTTTTTCCTCGTTTTGGAGCGTCTTGCTGGGTACGTATTTGGGAAGGCCCAAGCAAGACGGTTTATTTACGGGACGCCAAGAAGTTTTGCTATCAGTGTCAGTTTTGTGTTCAGTCGAGAATGGATTACCAACTGGTGAGTTCGTTTCATGCTTGTGATAACACATATTTTCTTGAAAGCGTAACTTTTGTGTAATGTTAGGGCAGACTTTGTATGGTTTGTCACTCTTTTCTTATACAATTTGATTATACATATATTTTTCTCTTTTTGACATTATTAAAAATTATCTTTTGAATTGTTCGACATTGTGAATGTTGACGTATTTTCTAAAACTTCTGCCATATCGAGACAAAATGCACAGTAATACTCATATGTAGTTTTCAAACAAACTATGTATGGTTCGTCACTACAAGTGTCGGCATTATTCCTGTTTCATATAAGTTAAAATATATACATGTAATTTTCAGTTTTCGTTATTAATAAGAACGTCTTTTGAGTTGTTCGACATTATAGATGTTGACGTATTTTTTTCCAAAAACTTCTCGAGACAAAAATGCAAAACTAGCTTTGAGTACAAGTCGTATATTTCCCCCTTGTCCATGGATCGCATCACCGACCAGAGGTGACTCCCAGATCTTTTCCTCCCTCACTAATGAACACCCTTCCCGTGGTGATTGTGGAGATGCAGAGGTGTTCTCGGTCTCTAGAAGCAACAATCATTACACCCTAACATTCCTTCCCCATCCCAACTGACTGTAAGGACTTGGCCGGCGCCGTTATTGATCAATAATATTAGATCTGCTAAAATTGCACTTCGAGAGTAAGCGGAAACTCCCATCCCTTATTCATTTGGATCGTAGTGCAATTCTTACCAGTTCCGATCAATCACGGAGTAGCAACCATTGACATGTACAGTCAGTCTATGCTATGCTATGCTATGCTATTATGTATTGGCATTACGTCCACATTGGGACAAAGTTTGCTTCTCCGTTGTGAAATTCAATTATTTTTCATATATGTTTAGGGCAACAGCTAAGATTATACTTAATAACTTAGAAAATCAAGGACATTTTTACTCAAAAATTTAGATATCCACTATAAACTAATGCACTTTTAGCAATGCTTTATATTAAAGATCCAAGTATCACCACAAGACTTACTAATGCCCGAACGTGCAATCTTTAAACGTTATTTAATAAGCAAAAATGTATATGCACAGACAAATTTTCTGTGTTTCATAACTCACATCCAGAGGCGCGCGCATCGTTTGAGAAGCATCTTCTTACCGGCACTCTATTGCCGAGTCCACCCACGCTTTGCACTTCGTTTTGCACTACCACATTTTTCATTGCCTTCGTTTCACACATTTCGCCGAAACGCTCTCTCCGACGCTCGAACTCATCGATCAGCTTTGACTTCACTAGCTGCATCATGATGTCCGCATCCGCACGACCCACCAACGCCGTTACCAAACCACTGTACGAATCAGGCGTCTCCTCTAGTTGTTGACCCGCATTCGTCAAACGATCGAACAAATCTTCTAACACCACCACGAGAGAGATTCAAAGAGCACAGTTTCTTTAACAAGGACACACGCGACATTACCGTTTTCTTCTCGTGGTAAGCTTTCAATCCATCCCAGAAAGCTTTCGCACTGTTCCCATTTTTCAGCAAACCGAACTGATTATCGTCTCTGCACAATCCGATCGTCCTTCGTCCACTGATCGCTCACCACAGCCGGCCTTGCATCACCGACCATATACCACAGCTCCTCTCCTAAATTTGTCGAAGATGTCATCTTTCTAAGCGGTCGATTTCATGCTCACTAGCTTCATCTTTCTAGATGGTCAGGATTCTGAAATATCCACAAAACAAAAATTCCATGCCCACTAGCGCCACCTGGTGGCGTAATTCCGTATCGGAATGACCGCCGTATGCCAGACCTTGAGCTACTGATCAACTGTTCCGAAGACACCAACCTTCCAAAATATCAGGATCTAGAGATATCATATGTTGCAAAGTTTACAATCTTATCCCTCATGGTTCATATAGTGCAAGTCGGAAAAAGCCCCCCTACCGGCCAATTTCTCAACTAAAAAGAGGATTCTCAAAGGTAGATCGTACTGAGGGCTAAAATTTCGTTCAAGACAGTACAGGTATACCTCGATTTAGTGGACATTTTGATTTCAAAATTGTCCATAAAATCGAATTGTACATAAAATCGAAGCAACATTTTTATTTCACTTTTTGCTTTCTATTCAGTTAAAACTTCATTAGAATGTATCATTATCGCTGAAAAACGTATTTTCGATACCAGGGTCAATGTTCCAAGGTTAATTTAGCTAACAAATTCTTGATGAAATCAGTCCGTCAATGAAGTATTGCATTCTAATTCAAAATATAAATATCATTCATAAGAATACAATTAAAACGAACGACATAAACTATTTTTCGCATGTTCTACTTATTTGTTTATTCAAAAGCTCAAGCGCTACCAGGTATTACGGAGCCAAACCCATTTGAAATTTTATTTACAATTCCTTCCACAGCATAAAAAAATAACATTTCTGCGTATCTAAAGGATCAAATTATATGTCTCCAGTGAATTTGGGATTGCTGAATCTGATACCACTCTTAGAAGTTTTCCAGCATGTAACAATTTTGAGCTACAGGTCGCTAAAGTTATACAAAATACCGGTTTTATTTATGTTTACATGAAATAAAATTATAACACATAGAAATTTTGCAAGGCTTAATAAATTTTTTTTTTTCAAAACCACAACTTTTTTTATAACATGTCACTTCAATAATCAAGGTTTGTCAAATTAACAATGTTATTTTGATATAACAATGCATTTTCTACACGCTTAGAATAACTGCACTGTGTACACACCAATCAAAAAACCGTTATTTTCGATATTCAAAAATGATACAATTGGTATTATTGAAGGCAAAGTGATTTATAACATTTGATGTTTGTTAAATTATGTAATTAAATTGTCCCATGTCCTATGTAAACCTTAAGGATCGCGAGACGCGTAGAACGGCAGCTCGGTAAAAGGGGGACGGACCTGGTGTAGTGGTTAGAACACTCGCCTCTCACGCCGAGGACCTGGGATCGAATTCCATCCCCTGACATATTCACTTATGACGTAAAAAGTTATAGTGACGACTTCCTTCGGAAGGGAAGTAAAGCCGTTGGTCCCGAGATGAACTAGCCCAGGGCTAAAAATCTCGTTAATAAAGTCAAACCAACCAACCAGCTCGGTAAAATTTTAATCAAGGTCCAAAAATTCCAGCAAATTTATTGCCAATGCTATGGTTCCATAAACGGCATCCTATCGTTCGGACATGACAGCCAACAAAACAAGCGTAATGGGACATGGGACAGTATCTACTCCAAATTCACAAAGGTAAAATCAATTTTACAATTTTTAATCCAGGAAAAATATAAATGAAGGTTTTATTGAGGTTTGCGTAAATTTTTCATTTAAAAAATAAAAATGGTATATTGTTGCTTAATATTATAAGAATATGTGACTGGAAAATAAGATTTGACTTCTATTTAATCCAAAACATAATGAGTTTTCCATATTATCGATTGTTCAATACATTTGTGAAGAATTATTTTCGAAAACTTTTTTTCTACATATACCGTAAAATCGAGTGTAATTGATCAGAAGGGTGAAATTGATCATCGTATCACACGATTTTATTTATTCGTAATGGAGCACAAATATCAATGTAAGCTGCCGTAAATGAACGTTGCTTGTCGTAAATATTGTCGAATTGTGTGTTGTGAAGTTTATTTGCGTTAAAGAATGTTCATTTCTATGAAAATAACGTAAAATTTCAAAATCATGCACGGTGCAGTATTGACAAACACCTATGAACTTCTATTTATAAGCAAGGATTTGAACATGGTGTAATCCTGAAAGTTTGGGAGGATGCTTGAGATATATCCCCAAACCAGATTTCATCACCAAAATTCGTAACAATTAGCTCATATGGTTGAAATAATTGAATTAATGTTAGATATCATTGAATTCCTTAAGAAATTGCATACATTCAGGCGTTTTCCGCGTAATTCTTGAAATTTAACTTTTCGTTATTTTAATAAATATTGCATTGTTAAGAATTTTACAAGCATATTCGGATTCAGGGAGCTCAAATTTATCATGTAGAGTTGTTATGGAAACTAACAATAACAGCATTGACAAGTGATCAATTTCACCCCGAAATGAGATCCTCTGATTTTATAGTTTAGAGGTATTAAATTTTGTTAACAATAAAATGACATTTATTAGAAAATTTCGTTACATAAGTAGATGAGGCTCACCTTCGTACTTGTTTTCCTGCATTTAGTTGTTTGGCATTATTAACATTATAGAAAACAGACTAGAAACACCGTGAAAAATGATCAATTTCACCCGAAATTACGGTACATTTTGTTTTATTATTTTCAAATAAAATAAAACATCGAAATGGAATCAAAATAATACTTAACCTAACATTATCAGTTTAACAAACAAACTTTTCAACATGGCAAAAATGATTGCTGGATTAACAAACATGTCAAACTGAGTGACAACAATTATGATTGTAGAACCAACGGACATGTCGGGTTGAATTCAACCAAACTGTTTGTTAGCCCTGAGAGTATCACCCAATTTTTCGTTGACCGTACAATCTATTTCTCCGCGTGTATAATTTATCAAATTTTTGGTGACCTAATCCACCTAGCATGAAGAATAAGAGTTTACTTTCCATGTAGAATATAATTTAGTAAAAAATGCATCATTAAATTTTTGATTAAATCGGTTTCAACAACAAGGGTACCGTCTTCATATATTTCAAAAAATATACTAAAAGTGCTTTTCTAACTAAATCAAATATTTTAAAATAGTTAACTCATAACTTTTTTATTTCTGGTAAAGGTTTTCCATTAGAGTATCGTATGTAAGCAAAACTTTTTCTTGTAGCAAAATTTCATATTTTAATCTCGAGATGTTCCAGTATGACCAGTTTCCTCAGTGTATGTCAAGTAACAAACGTATAAAATAATAAATAGAATTTATTTTTGAAATTTTCAAATAACTACTAGATAAATCATTATAAAGTTTTCTTCAACAATTTTCGAACGACTTCATTGTGGAATTTTTGTCTTAAAAAAAACTCCAGGAACTTAAAAAACACTTGATGGAACCCTCTGAAAAACCCAACGTAGGGTAACGGTTGTATTTTGGACCCCCTAAAGAAGTGATTTTAGTTTTTTGTTCCAATTAATCAATTGCACAGCGTAACCAAGTCAAAGAACATGCTAAAATGTAGAGAAAAACTTCCTCTACGAGATAAAAATGCCCAAAGGGTCCTGTAGGATCCACAAAGCGTCGAAAATAATTGAATTGGGAAGCATTGTTTTTCATTATTTTGGACACACCAATACATTTTGGACCCTCAAAGTATATATTTTGGACCCCCGGCATTTTTTATTGTTTGGCGTCAAAGTCCACGACACTGGTTGTATAATATGCTTGCCCGTAGTCTAATCAATCGATTGACAAGGGAAAACCAAAGAAACTCTTCGCTCTTAGTTCAGAAATTTGAAAAAAGTTTATGTTTACATTTGAAAAATTTCTGTGTGTAACGTGTAGTAACGGTTGCATGGATGAACCGATTAAATTAAATTATTTTCAGATAAAATAAACACATTTTCCATGTACAAACGGTTGATACAAGTGCGGAATAATCCAATCTTTCTAAATGGCATGCGAATTGAGTTGGTCTTTCGATTCAAACTGGGAAATTTGCAGGAAAACGGCCCAGGGGGTCCAAAATATATAGAGGTCCAAAATATATTGGTTACCCTATGTATCGATTGGAGTGGTTGAATCATTGTGCACGAATCATTCATAAAAAATCTTTCCTCATTGTAGTGCTTCAAAACGAGCTTATAGAAATAAAGAAACTACTGCAATAATTTCAGTAGGTTCGTCCAAATAATCCTGAAGAAAGACGCATAAACGTTTGAGTAATTTGTTGATAAATCCTTGCTTGATTTAACAACTCTTCCTTCTTCGAGAAAACTCTGGAGGAGCACTTGGATCAATCTCTGAAAAGTATAAAACCCCCTTATGAGAAATGCGAATTTGTGGGATTTTCGGAACAATCCAAAGAACAAAAGGTAACTATTTTATTAATAATTAAAATTCCCACAAATCACTATAAAGTTGATTGAAGCAAGTCGTGAATGGCAACATGTTAAAAGTTATTGTTTATCACTACACAGAGGGTGTTCGCTGGTTGGGACAAAATCCAAATTAAAAGTACTCGAAAGCCACTAAAACGGGTTGAGTAAGTCGAACTGAAGACTCCTCATTTTTAAACTTTTCCCATCTTGTAAAAGCTTTGTTGTATATTTATTGATATTTTTTTTACATTTTTCAACAAAACATGATCCAATCGCTCTATAAGCATAGCTTAAATTCCTCACATTGTTAAAGTTTACATAACGCATGTTTAGAATGA
Organism: Aedes aegypti; assembly: GCF_002204515.2. NCBI lineage: Eukaryota > Metazoa > Arthropoda > Insecta > Diptera > Culicidae > Aedes > Aedes aegypti. Next base: position 151,096,551 of record NC_035108.1, read on the forward strand.
GATAAACATCAAAAAATTAAACATGATATTTTAATGTCCATAAAATCGAGGTAAAATGTACATAAAATCGAAGTACATAAAATCGAGGGTCCATATAATCGAGGGTCCACTAAATCGAGGTATACCTGTACCGTGCTATCTCTTAACGCATACGAGATGTTCAACAACACCCCTAAATTGATGAAATCCCATACGCCCTGGGTCTCCTATAACGTGGATTCCTATAAAACCCCCCAATCATGTGTCTAATAGGAGACCTGACTGTATCCCAATCCATAATTTAGCTTTGAACTTGCTTGGCCGCCCTTGGTTGCTACTTCAGTATAGCCAGATGGTCATTCGGTGTAATGATCCATTCGGGATAGTGGAGTTCCGGGTGAAGGGCCATTTGGGATAATGGAACTCAAGGCCAGAAATGCCCATGTTTGCAAGGATGACGTAAGCACCACTGACTTTTATGGTATATTTTTGTTATTTGAACGACAGAAAATCAATAAATCAGGGTTTTTCACGTAGGTATCTAAATGAGGGTTGGAACAAACGTCCTACTGATATCAAATCATGTTATTTGCAATCATACGCTAAATAATGAACTATGGTGCAATTGTCAATGACACTAACGTCAGCCTGGCGAACATAAACAGAGAAGATGTATCACTTTATTCATTTATAAATTTAAGAGAAATGTTTTAACCGCTTTTAATCTCAACACTTTTTAATTTAATTCCCGCTAATTTGCATATTGTTCATATTAGAAAACTGATCAAACGTGATTCATTCCATGGACCGCAGTGATGTGAAATTAAACGGGACGCAGAATTTAAACCAGTGATTCCCAAAGTGGGCGAATTCGCCCCCCTGGGGGCGATTTTCAGACTCAAGGGGGCGAAAATTTGTAAAACATAATTTGGGGGGCGAAAAATCCAGAAAGGGGGCGAAAAAGGTAACATGGGAGCATTTGAAAATAATTACTCATAACCTTTGGAGGACACACATCTGAAGGGTAATCAATTCCAAACTCAAATATTTCTAGGACTATTTTACCGTAGATTGTTATATCTCTAATCATGGTCATTTTAAAATTATTTTAGACAACATTACATGATTGTCAAACACAACATATTTGAGTTATTCATTGAGCTTTTTGAATAAGATTTGAAAGTTAATCATTAGAAGATTTGGAAGTTAAAATTTCTGGCATTCAGCCTTTTCCAAAAAAAAATCTACAGTACCATTTGTGATGTTTTTAATCATTTTATAAACAAATTTTGGAAAATTTAGCCTACAGAAATCGCGTTCCAGCGATGCCAAAGCCAAAAAAACTCTATTCATAAAAAGATTTGAAGAAATTTCATAAATGCGTTGGATTTATACCTCCAGAGCGTCCGAAAAAATCGAGTTTTTCTTGGTGTTAGAAAAACACCCTTTTGATAAATTGAACGGATAATTAAGTTGAAAAACATTCTGGATTTTCTTTTATTTTTTAGGGTTTTTGGATTGTATAAAAAAAAGCGTTAGAAACGTCAGGCATTTATTACTCACAATTTTTGAAAACTATTCCAGTAATTTAAGAAATAGCAGATTAATCACAATTCACGGGGTGAGATCTTTCAAAAACGAAAAATTGCTAACAGAATCATTGCAGTTCACCCAAATATGACATATTCATGTAAAAATAAAAGATTTTGGTTCATATTTGGAGAACTTCGCCCCCAACTACGTCACAAGGCGCCACATTACAGTTGTTAAGTTGAAACTGAACCAAACTTTTGCAGACTAAATCAGTAGCCTGTAATGTACGCAAGATATTTTTAAAATCGATATTTTAATTTACAGTCCAGGCTACCGATATTTAAGAAAATATTGTTAAATGTACATAATAGTTATTGTATTCTGATTCTTTGGATATGCGCGTCAAAGATATTTTTTGTCCTCATATCATATCAGGGGGGCGATTCCAGATTAATATTGGCCTCAAGGGGGCGAAAGTTGAAAAAGTTTGGGAAGCACTGATTTAAACAAACCAGCCAATGAGGTGACCGTAAACACGTTTTTTCATTAATTCGAGAGGGATTCGCGATAAGGGCCTATCTGACAAATCAATAACTATGAGAAAATAACCAATGAAATTTTCATGTGCAATTTTTAATCCCAATTGGAGAAAATATACTCAAACTTTAACCTTTTCACTTCAATACACATTTCATAACCCTAGTTTCAAAATCCTCATCAATACCACACACATCTCCTACAATTTCCCTAGCTCTTTCGCAATAAAAAAAATATTATAAGGTTTCGCCTTAAACGCACTCAAGAATGCCAGTATCGCCCAATGTAATGAGCCTGTAATCGATATTATTTTCAGTGGCGCCTATTACTTTTGCGCCGTGTTTACATTCTGGTGTCAATTAAGCCCGCCATGTACGCCTTATTTATTTTTTGTTTGCAGTGTCGCCGTTTACTCTCGCCGTGTTTTGATTTCGATTTCAGATGCGCCCATCACTTTGATAAACAAAAACACAGGCGTAATCAATACAGTGTGTGGTTTTGCATGAGGTGAAGTTTCGTCTTCTACAAATTTGCGTTTTTTGAATAGTTAAATTATCGATAAGGGAAAAGTTCAAGTGCAGTGAATAGACAATCAAGCTACAATTTCAACGCTATAGTTTCTTAAATTGTATACATTTTGTCAGTTTCGCCTAATTCGCGAATCTTTCTAGAATTTCATTAGGTACCGTCCAAATTAGCGGGGGTTCACTGTATTCCCTTGAATCAATAAACTTCCTACATTACTATTTAAAAAGCTCAACAAACCTTAGCAAACAACAACTCAACTAGTTTCAACTTAGGGCTCAAGTCTTGAAATTTTCCAAAATAAGTTCAAAAAATTACACAGCAAAAAATTCTCGAATTTACATGGCACGTATTTTTTTTTTTATGATAATCATGTAAAAGGAGTTCTAACTGCATATTCAACGTTACTTAATGTAAACTGTCTCATTGCATTCAAAAATGCTTGCAATCTTGAGTGAAAATGAAACATTTCATGATCTTACATCCAACATTCGCCAATATTGCATGCTATCTTGCAAGAAAGTGAAATTGCAAACAAAAATGCTCGGTTTACATGATTCTACGTTGAATATTCTGTTAAAAATAATGCACATGGATGATAAACCTAGCCGCTTTGCATGCAATATTCTACGAGAGAAGACGTTTCGCATTCAATATTAAGGATTTTGGTTACAATATTGGAAATGAGAAATGGCTTTGTATGATTGAGGCAAAAATTACGTTACGTGTAAATCTAAATTTTTTTTGGTGTTTGTGAGAAACGTAATCCAGTTGCGAAAATTTTCCACTACCTCTCAAGATTTAAATATAATTATAATGATTTAATCGTTAATTAATCATAATACGACTTGCAGCTCTCGTTTGGAAAACGCTGGGCAATTTCTATGACTTTAACTACATAGATTAAAAAAAAATAGCTAACTATGCCTAAAGTAGATCAATAATACACAGCAAAAAAATCATAATCCTTTACTGATAATCATGTAAAACGAGTTATAACTGAATATTCAACGATAAATACTGTCTCATTGCATTCGAAATCTTGCAATCTTGAGTGAAACTGAAATATTTCATGATCTTCAATCCAACATTCGCCAATATTGCATACTTTCTTGCATCTAGAAAGTGAAATTGCAAACAAGAATGCTCGGTTTACATGATTCTACGCTGAATATTCTGTCATATGTAATGCATATGGATAAATCGACGGCCTGTTATTTGATGTGCATTATTTATGATTGAATTTTCTGCGTGAAAATCATGTAAACCGAGCCGTTTTGCATGCTACATTCTTTAAGAGAAGACGTTTCGTGCTCAATATTAAGGATTTTGCTAGCAGTGTTGGATATAATAGATGTGTTTGTAGGTTTTATTATTGAATAATACATGAGAAATGGCTTTGCATGATTGAAGCTAAAATTACGTTACGTGTAAATCTAAGATTTTTTTAGTGTGTAACAAAAAAGTGTGTAGTTTCAAGAGATGATTTGTTACAAAATATAATTATTATACATAATCATCATATTTGACCCATATCGGGGCAATAGTTCGAATCAGCGGGTCAAAAGTTTGAATGACTTAATCCTGTTTTGCGCAAATTTCTGATAAAAATTAGGTAGAAGGTATTCCTCCAGTCATAAAAGTACCGTCAGTTTTTGTTTCGAACAGTGACCTTTTGCTCCACACTAGATTCGAACTCTCGCCCCACCGGCAGGGCGCAAGATCGTATTTATAATACTATAAAAGAATAAGCCGTAATCTGACGGAGTGCCGTAATCACCATTTCTATTTTCGCCTTATTATGCCATATAGGGAAAGTGTATCAGTTATGGCCATAGTGGTTCCCTATTTGGCCATATGTAAAATTTTGATAACTTTCACATTTTAGATCTTTTTGAATGTTTTAACATCAAGATATATCTTAAATCCAACTTCTACAACACACAAAAATTTTCAAAATTTGAAGACATTAAATTAATTAAGTATGGCAAAATAGGGAACCACTATGTCCATAACTGGTACATCTACCCTATAGAAATGGAAATAATGAAATTTTGGGATTTCTGAAAAAAAAAATTATTGGAAAGAAGAAGAAAGTGCTGAAAATTGAAATGGTGCTTACGTCAATCTTCCAGACTACGGCATAACATAAACATGCGAGAATCCTTATTACTGAACGAACTTCCTAGTTTGAAATATTTTGTTGTTAATAAGAAGCCTCGGAGTTTTTCGTTGTCAGCACTGCGAAGATGAGATTAGGTTTCTGATGCACGATCAGTAATGTTGTCAGTAATAATGTTTTGCTTCTCTCAGATGAAATAAATCAGTATGATTGATAAGGGGCGAACCTTTGTTCAGTTCATTCTCTGTGAAGGGTCTAAATAGCGGGACTTTTATAACTAAATTAATTCCTTCAGATATTTCTGAGACATCCAAACAAATACTTCATCGAAATCGATGCTTTATTGCAACTCGATGGCAATTGAGAAATACGACATAACTACACTAAAAATACACAATAAATCTAAGAACTGGTCGCAGTAACGGACCTGACAGGATTAAAAAATGCATCTTATTCATTTAGAAAAATATATATATTTGGTGAGAAGATCAATAAGCTGCACTTGTTGGTTCCATGATAATCGTGTGCAGCGAACGGATTACATGGAAATAAATAGAAAGTTAATTATTGAAAACATCTAATTCGTTAACAGTGAGGATTTCTAAAGACGCATGCAGGGTCCATAATTCGTATGAAGTAATAAATAAATATCACTTGCTCTAAAATCCTATTTTATTATAGATTTTTACTATTTTGATGAAAATTTATTAAATTTTCACAGAACGTACAAAAATTAATTCCAAAAGTACAATAATCTTTCATATAAATTACTACTATTGCAAATCATATTTTGAAGATTTTTTTATGTTTGCGAACTTTTCTCGAATACAATTTTATTAGATGAAAAAGTAATATCAAAATTAATGATTCAAAATAGTTGATTGACCAGTTCGCAAATTTGTTCTTCCATGAATGGAAAGGTATGCCGTCGTTGTACATCCCGGCCGATTTATTTCCTCGCCCATTTTTTTTTTAATTTCACCAATCCAAGATTCGATTGAAATCAGTTCGTAAGAAAAATGCGTATTTATAGTCACCTATAGCAAAGAAGATGTGCGCACGTCCATCGTGGAGTAAAATGTGATCATCACCAACTGAAAAAAAAATCTCCTCAACCTCACGCCCTGCTCTGCTGGAATTCGGTCTCACAGATATATTGGACGAACCAGTCCAAGAAAGTAGATGTTCCAATTTATTTTCTCGCAGTCCGGTCTGCTTGATCGTCATCAAATATGTGCACACTTGGCCAGGACAGGACAACCAAGTTGCTGGGAAGTGGTCGAGGTTATTTGCACATTCACACATGCTTGTGTTGCTCACGGTAAGTGTGCCGACCACCTTCTGCCGTGACTCCCGCTAACTGTTAGTAAATGCTACAAAGTGAAAAATGTCTAAAAATAACAACGAAAACTCTCTTTTTCTCTCATAACCAGTCAGCCTCCATTCTGTGAACCATCCCACTCGAGGAGCAATTCCATCGAGACTGTGGGAATAAACTCGAATACACCTCAATGAGCACCCTCGACGATCGCCGCACTGGATAAATTCCCTGCAATTTAACATCGCTCCTTGGGTTTTCACACATTTTTCAAAATGGTGTGCGAGTTCACTTAAATTATAGTGGGTGTTAGCCACTCGTCTTACCATACAGTTCCACAGAAAATTAAACGAACACACACCACCACGGATGAGTGACTTAGATTTTTGGCGATGTTTATTACGAAAATTCCATTAGGTGTTTGTTTTGGTGAATATGCGCCGAGTTTAAAAATAGCTTTTCCGTACGAATTTTTGAAAACACCGGCTCGAGTGGAGAGCAGTCAGTATCAGCTTTACTCGTACGTGCGCGCCTGAAAATGTTGATGAATGTTTCACCTTAGAGAAGTGTTCGGGATCGATTTGAAATGTTCACAAACATACGAGTGTGTCCCTGATTAGTAGATGTTTAAAAACGATTAGTCTTTGAACATTTCTCTTATTCGTCAAAATGATTAAAACTGGAACACTGTAAAGTTTTCCAACCAGGGAGAAGTCTTGAGAAGCATTTTCTTTACATTGTATATACACTCCTGTGCAAAAGTTTGCTTTAAAAAACACCGTCGATGGGGGTGACAATGGGTCTAGGGGGTGAGATTGGTTCAAAACGGAAAAATATGATTTATGTACTATTTCAGCAAATAACGCTGATAATACTAAAATTAACAATTCATATGTTAAGGAACATATTATCACACATAATTGATCACAATATACATTTTTAGAAATAGTAGATTTTGTTTACTATATCAATAAACTTCTATGTTGAAACTAAATATCATTTACAACATAAAATTCCTCCTGTGCAAAGTATCACGCATGTACTTTAACCTCTATCGTTATATTAGTAGAAGGTAGAAAGCCTTTTCATTACACTTTACACGTATTTTCCGGAATCTATTAGATTTTTTCACAAAAATTTTATTTTTTTCGGTACGGTGTCTAAAACATTAAGAATGGGGGTGAGATTGGGTCAAGAATGAACGATAGTAAATCAAATTGCAAGTCCACTTTTTTGACATTTTACGGTAACGGGTGTTCTCTTTATCTATTAAGATGTATTTATTCTTTCTTAATACAGCATCTCTGAAACATCAAACAAGTCTTCTTCAGGATTCCGTGCATTAAAAACAATGCAACGCATTTTGACAACTTCTCAAATCAGCAATAAGTTTCGTGCGCAGCAACATCGTAAAATTTTATCAAATCGATTGTTTTTTGGAATTTAATTAATTATCAGTGTTTTCATATTATACAAACATCTCACGGAAGTACAAATGAGTTGGATCGCTGAAATACCGGGATTATGACGTCAACATCTGCCAGAAATGTATTGATCGTGAAATGTCGCACCGAAATTTAACTATTTACGAAGGTTTAAAATAATCACTGTTTCAGTACACCTTTGGGGAAACTGATTGGGCTTTATGGCAATGGGGATGAGACTTTGAAGACAATTTGAGGAGAAAAAAAAAACAAGAAAATTTATGTAAACTTGCCGATAAATGCTGGGTTTACATATTTTTCTTATAGCTCTTATATTGTTTGGTATAATCGTTCTTTTAAGTAGGTTTATCATACTTGTGAAACATCTTAAATATCTTTTCGTCTTGTTTGCATCGAATTTCATCATTTTTTTGTCAGTTGTGAATGGTTTTGCAATCATATTCTCAAAAACAAGTTATTTCAATTACAGTGACCCAATGACACCCCCTCTATGAGGTGAGATTAGGTCATTTTTCATTCACTAATTGTGCCGCTGTGAACAAATATTTTTCTTCAATTTTTTGAACAGTTGTCAATATACCATCAAAGTACATACACACAAAATTTGAAGTTTATTCGAGTTAAATTGCGATAGTTATTCAATAACTTTTGACCCATTCTCACCCCAACGACGGTATATTAAACAGTGTCTTACAAAGTCACTATCTACCTCCGGAGTTGATTGGGGTACGAGTCTGTAAGGCTGCCATTTTCCAGCTGGATTTGGCCAGAAATAGGGTATTGGACTACTTAGGCCCTTCCATTATTCACTTTGGTAGGAGAAGGTTTCCTCAGCCGAGTTAGCGGGAGCTTTGAACTTCTATACGATGCATTTGTGACCAAATTTGAGCCCTATAGTATTTATATAAGATACGGTTCCCTGCAATCTAATTATTGTTAATTTTCCTAATGCTTTTTTCGTCTCGTCCGACATGGATCTAAATGATTGTTTTATTATTTTTTCATTAATTAACATGCAGAGATTATGCCAAAATGTAGTGAGTGCCTTTCAAAATATATAATATCAGGGTTTTAATAACAAACTGAATGAGAATGTTGGTCAATCCAATGTTGAGAAAATTAGTAATGTTTAAGTTTAAATTTTACAAGTTTAAGTAAAAATATAGGCAACAAAATTCCAAACATGTTTCGATCAAAATATCTAAGAAGATCAACTCATTGCCTTTCAAATGAAACATAGTGCATTTGACATACCGACAGCAATGGTCAAACTTAGATTTTGGTATGTCTGGTTAAAATATTCTTGTAGTGTTATTATTCAACATGCTTTTACACTTAAGATCTTCATGAAAGTGACCAAATTTTCGATATTATTTATGATTTTTACAAGTAAATCAATGAAATATTGGAGCGTGTCTTGTCTTTAAATCCGGACACTTGATCAAGTGATGTTTATAAATCCGGACATTTTTGGATCAAAATCCGGACACCTGTGTTTTTATATGATATTTTTGCATACATTTTCAAGAATATCATACAAATTCGTCGATATAATATTTTTAATCAATTCGACGTACGTTTTTCCCTATACTGACACAAAGAACAACACGTAACTAATATTAGTTTCAAGTCTTCTCTTGTTTTATATATCAAAAATATAATTTATACTAGTAAAAAGTGGGTCTTCCACACGATGTCCGGGTTTTAAATCACTGGCCCGTAATCCCGGACAGTCTCTTCACGCTCCTTTAAATACATATTTGTTTCATAATTCACAACAGCTACGTTACGAAACATTGAAAGTATGTCTCTGTATTTGAACACAAAATACTCCATAAAAATATACTTCACACGCTCTTTCTTCAACCTTTGGTTTGGGTTGTGCGTTCAAAGATTGTTAATCTTCAATTAACATGGACCACGAAGGAATGACGTCCGACAAAAACGATTAACGTGTTGTTATTTTTATTAATTATTTGGCAATGTTAACTAGATTGAAAATGAAAGTATAATAATTTTCAATGTTTAAAGTATAGATTATGAAATAATCCCAAACATAAAAATATCTAAATTATGTATAAATTAAGGAATATTATCAAAGTGTCCGGATTTTGATTCACCACGGTACAATCACAAAGACAAGGATAAAAAACTTAAGTATGTTTTTTGGAAGGTGACGCCAAGCTTTTGCAAAAGTGTACATAATTTGTATATTTTTCAGGTTTGTTATTATTTTTCTTCTTCCTCTTGGCATCATGTCTCAACTGGTACAGAACGTACTTCTCTGCTTAGTGTTCAGTGAGCACTTCCACAGTTAGCGTGCTAGTGGTTACTTGGGAGTACCAGTACCAACCAAATCCCTAAAAATTGGTTTTGATTTCGACGCAATACCCAATTTTGCCAACTTGCAATGGAGAAAAACCCCGATCAAATTCGAATATCAAAAATATAACACGTTGAGTTATCCGAGAACAATTATTTGATAACTATGTTTGTTATCATTTTGACTGAATCAGCAGACAACTAATAAACGTAATAACAAAAAAAAACTAAAGATATCGTAAGAATATCTAGGGTAAGCGATCCATTAGTTGTGGATGTTCCTATAGTTGCAGTAGTGCCATTTATATTGTTGTAATTGAATCAGCCATCTAATCAACACTGCCAATCGACGTATTGGCTTGTTGATACACGAAATAGTTGAAAACATCGTTTAAATTGTTTGTTGTCAGTCATGTTGATCTGTATACAGCCTATGAAGGTAATAAACGATATGTTTTCATCGATCCTCTCTTCAGTGCACTATAGGCCAGGGACACAAGCTGGTAGGACAAAATAATAACTCGGTAACGAAGCATTTCCGGCATTTGTTGTCTTCGGCAAAGTGTTTTGCAACAACAAGAACCATCTACTGGCATACACGGATAGTTCGTAAATTGTCCGCATAGGTGGCTCCACAATCTAACATTTTACTATGACGTTCTAGAGACTTGGCATGTTCGGCAAAGTTGTTCTTTTTATTAAAATAAACAACTCTCTCTAAGACCTCAAAATACCACAGCCTACTGTTTTAGAGTTAATGGCAAAATAAGACCGAATTAGTGAAAAAACTTTTTTTCGACAAGTTTGACATTTTTCTTTAGCACCATGTCATATAATATTTTTTGCTTATGAAAATATTACAAACACATGCTCTGGTGTAAAAATTTTAATAATACGACGCATAGCAATTTAGATATAATGAGAGAAAAAATAGAGCAATTTTTAAACCTTAATATCTCTAAAAGCGCAAAAATAAATTCAGGTTACATTGGACAATAATAGAAGAAACAAATGTCAGAGAGATATATTTTGGTGTTTTATATTTTTTCAGTTTTCTTTTCATTATGGGATTATCATTTTCGTGGCAAATATTTAAGTGTAATTTAAAATTAGCGAAAACAGTATATTTAATTACATCATGAAATTATTATACATATCTGCCTACAGTACAAACTTTGGAACTTTGGATTACATCTGGAATTCGTCTGTTACAGTTTTTGGAAGCTTTCCATTGAAGCAAATCATCGAAATTTAAACACCTATTTAAACATCCTAACATTTCTTAAAGTCGAAGGAATCTCCAAATGGAAACCTTTGATCTGAATCCTCTGTTTCAAAACATCCAAGGATCAACGCTCTTCCCGCTTAAAAACAAATCTACAAGCTCATGACATGTGATCGTGCGTTCTGGAATTTTAGAATTTAGAGATATCAACAGGAATATGCTTTATAAAATCACTAGTTAATATTTTTATTAGACTTTAATACAATTGAGTTACAATTTCTTAAAATTTGAGATTGATATGTTTAGTTTTCGATTTTTGGCAGCAGTAGGGAAAGTCAGCAAATTTGGACTGCTTCAAATTCATCAACTATGGTTCCTCTAGCAGACTTTAAACACATGTATCTCAACGAAATGATTCTACCCCATTATCCCGAATGCTGTTACCCCGAATGTCATCTCCTCGAATGTACCATTATCCCGAATTCCATCACCCCGAATGTACAATTACCTTGAATGACATTGTTGTTACAAAAAACTTTGCCGAAGACAGCAAATGCCGGAAATGCTTCGTAATCGAGTTATTACTTTTGTTTCGCCAGATTGCGTCCCTGGCCCATACAAAGTGCAGTGAATAATGGCAGTGGAGTACCCAGGGGTTGGGGTGGTTTGATTCTACATGGTTTTTCTATATCTGAAAGGTTCATTGATTGAGATTCGATCATCAAAACTTGACAACAATTTGAAAAAAAAAACATTAAATTCTACTTACGCATATATTCACCTAACATTTTCACTCAAAAAAATGTTAGCATTGATTCCACTCGCCATATACGTCAAAATCAGAGAACATTCATTTCATAGGGTAAATACGATTGTTCACATGGTTTTTGTAGCCTATTTTACTAGTTTTTTTTTCTCAGCTTTCTGATGCTGATCTCAGAATTAAAAATTGTTCCGCAGATATCCCAAAATACCTTGGGGACCGTACGCGTCGCCATTACCCACGTAAATATCTCAGGCTATAGTTTTTTTTTCAAGTTTCGTTATAGGGTTCTGGACAAAACTCAACCTCTCTCTTTCACTCTTTCGTAAATTGTGTAAACAACAAGGCCAGTAAACGTCAAAATCCCATACAAAATCAAAACAGTGCAGAGGCCTATTCACTTTTCAAAATTATACCTACTTTGATGAAATTTTATTGTGTAAAATGAAATGAATCGGTGCAATCGTTTTTTTTTTGTAATGAGCTTTGGTACCACTCCGGCAATGACAAGATCTTGAAAACTTGAAAAAACCGTCATTTTATATATTTTAGATTTCTCGGAGACAACTTAACCGATTTGCATGAAATTTCCCTAAGCAATATCGAAATATCTTCAAAACCAGATGACCAATGCTCAACATCGACACAGATTTCAAAAATAGAAGTGATTTTTTGAGAACTTGAGACAAAATGGAGCAATAATATTTAGAAACTGAAAAGTTAACGCGACTTAAATATTGTTTGCGGCGACAAAATGAAGCTGCCGGTAAAATGAAAAAAGTGATATTTAAAAGTTAAATTGTTATCTAGCATGAGTTCTAAATACTTAACTTCATCTGACGGATTCATTGGATTCCTCTCATCGTGACAACATGTTTACTTGGAAGTTTTTTGACTATGCATGATGGACTGATTTGGAAGAAGAGATCTATTATTCGAAAATAGGGAAGCCGTTGGCGATAATGGATTTGTTTACATCCCCATCAAAGAAAATACCATAGAATTAATATATTATTATATTACACTGCGTAGCAAAAATGACATTTTTGCGTGTCTCAAGGATCAAACTATGTGTCCCTAGTAGATTTGGGGTTGCTGAATCTGCTGCCGTTCTCAGAAATGTTTCAGCACGTCGCAATTTTTAGCTACAGGTCGCCAAATTTGTATAAAACACTGGTTCTATTGATGTTTACTAGGGACAATGGAAATTTGCGGCAAAATTCTTTAAATTTCGCGGTCAACCATGGCGATCAAACCAAAATTTCGCGGCTATGTCACGGTCCCACATAAAAATGCATGTTTACAGTAAAAATATATTTTATATGTGCAAATTTCACGGAATTTTATCAAATGTAGTTTTAGTTTTGCAAATTGAGATTATAAGTTTAGTATAATATTGTCATTCAAAGTTAAAAACAAAATTTAAAGACGTCAATTTGAAACTAAACGATAAAATCGTTTTAGATGGACCCTCGACTCGAAAACTAATAAACCATTTTCATAAGCAAAAACAAGAAATTTACTGCGATTGTTATATAAATTTCCCAAATTTAACTGATTTCACAGCCTTTCGCGGGATTTTCTAAAATTCTCGTCGAAGGGCAAATTTCGCGGAATTCCATTGTCCCTAATTTTTACATACAATTTAGAGTATGATTTACTATTTTTTGTGATCCGATCCACGAAGCATGCAAAACAGGCCATTAACTTTCATTTCAGATACAATTTGTTTGAAATTACACGATTAAATTTAAATAAAATCGATGTTTTCAACATGCTTCAATGATTCACTTCGGCAGTGGGGTTTTTTGAAAGCTACATAGCTCATGGTCATGGCCACAATGTGCGTCGTACTAACGCGCTTCTTATTGCAAAGTTTCAGATAATTCGGCCGAGAAAAACCCCCATGCCAAAGTGAATTATTGAAGTGCCCAAGTAGCTCTGCACCCTACTCTTCTTTCCGTATCCCTAGCATGTAGTGGTAGTCCCAGTAAACACACGATCGTAAATGATACGATATAAGAGTACAATTGTGGAGGCGATATACGTAAATTTTGCACGCAGTCTAATGGCACATGTAGTACCGTTTTGATTCATATTACGGACACTTAAGGACTCAGGGAAATATAACCCAGCATAGAGCATACAAAATAAATCATTCTGTATGATTCCTTAGCGCTATCGAGCGTCGGAAGCCCTTTACTTTCGAACGGTGGGTGAAGAATACGCTTCCGCAACTTCAATAATTTCAAATAAATCAAAATGTGTGGCCTTTTCATGATTCTTAGTCCGGACGCTTCCTCACTTTTGCCTCATATTCCGGACATTTTTAATCGAATTCCGGACAGCTCATGATAATCATTAATGGAACAGTCAAATCATCAATCGAAATCATTATGATTATTATTATTATCTTTATTATCGAGACTTTAGTTCGTCTCCAGCAATCGAAATCGTTAAACCACCAAAGAGACATTTAAGGTAGTTGGGCATTATAAATTTTCAAAGATATTTATGGAAAAAGTTTACTAAAGTGAGCCTTGAAATTGAGAACTTTTGAACAGCAAAAATTGAAACATTTCGCGTGAAATGTTTCCCATACAAAGTATAGTGTCCGGAATTTGAAGCTGTCCGTAATATGAATCAAAACGGTATATCGCCTTCACAATTGCACTCTAATGTGCTATCGATTACGAGTTTGTGTTTACTGGGGTGCATGTCACATTATTCCATTTCCATTGAAGCATCGATTTAAGCACAGTTCTAGATTTGATTCCTAAGAGATGGAAAATTAAGATAGGAACTACGAATAATTTAAAGGAGTATGGTATAAAGGTGTAAAGGTCCCGCTATTTCCACCTTTAAACAGACATACATCTAGAGTTTTCAATTTTCCCGGGATTTGGCTTCCCGGGAAACGGGAAATAAAATTGTCATTTCCCGGGAATTCCCGGGATCCCGGGAAAACCTTAAAAACCTGTAAATTAAGCTAATTTGATGGAGTTCTATGATTTTTTTTATATTCAATGTTGTTGTTGTTATTTGATTTGAAAGGGACTTTAACCCGAAGGTCATTCGTCCCTTTTTATATTTAATGTATATTATATTTTAGAACAGTAAATTGCCACGATTATTTCTCTTATTTGTGAGTTTCTCCAAAAATATCTGTTGGTTTCGTTTTTTGATAGCTGAAGCCTTCATCAGGTCATGCTAGACAAATCATCTTAAATTCAAATAATACTTGTCAACATTTAGGAGTCTATTTTGTAAATCGAACCATTTTATGTGACTCGTCTGCAGTCACTGTCGAACACAGAAGGCATTCATATTTCAGAAGTCACCCATCGACTACCATATTAATCCTGTCACATAGAGTGGACAACTGTCGAATAATTCGAGTGTCAGAGTCGTGTTGATCTAAATTATTGGTCGACAGTGACTCCAGTCGAGTCGTTTTTGATCGACTCGACTTATAAAATAGACCCCTTAATCAATCATTTCGAACACTATAATAAAAACCAACTAGAGTGTTTCGTTAAAAATTGTGACTGTTACATTTAATAAAAACCGTAAGCGAGATGCATCAATGAGGTCTGAGCTCGTATAGAAAGCAACCAAAATATAGAACTCATAAAAAGTATATAAACCTACTTAAATCATGGAATAAATCCCTCGAATGTTCCTTCATATTGTATTGCATATGAACTTTCTTGGAAAAACATATCGTCAAAAATATATGCAATCATAATTAACTATTCGATTACAAAAAAAAACACCAGTAAACATCAAAATATAATTAGTAATCTAGTGAGGACATTTGTTGGTATGATATGAAATGTAAATTGTGCGATAGTTTACTTGAATATAGATACTCCATTCTTCATTGAGACAGATCTTCCCGGGAAATACGGGAATCCCGGGAAACAGAAAATCATTTCCTGGGAAACGGGAATCCCGGGAAATCTCATTTCCCGGGAAATGTTCCCGGGATTGAAAACCCTACATACATCTCAGCGATGGCGTGTACCTTATTAAATATAACCTGCTAGAATTCTGTGGAGCCAAATCTGTAGTACTGAAATTTGATCACGCAACTTTAGTCTCATCACTGTTTCGCTTCTAGTTTATTCCCAGAAAATAAACAAAAATGGGGCATTGTACTAGCAGCAAAAACGAATCATGTTAGAAAATATATATATTAATCAGCATTCACGAGGGTTCCGGGTCATTTGGCCGAATGCCGTTTGGCCGAATGCCATTTGGCCGAAAGGGTCATTTGGCCGAATGACATTTGGCTGAATGCCGTTTGGCTGAAATTGAAAACAATAGTGAACTACAGTTAGCATGAATTTGTAATGAACTTCGAAAAACATATTCTGCTTATTCTTTAAAAAAGATAAATCATCATTAATATACAAATCATTAGCACTTTAATGTTAGTTCAAGAAACAGTCAATGCTGGAAAAAGAACGTCCTAAATCATTCATTTCTCTGCTAGGAGAAACCAGCAAAGGTTTTCGCATTGCGTTTGTAGTCTTGTAGGCCTCTGACAGTAACTAAAACGTTTACGATTTAATCGTCCTTCTGCTGAATCGCGTTGCTTCGATCCCTCGAATTGTACTAAGCAAAATATTTCATAGTTTTAGTAACCACAAGTCTTTGTTTTTTTTTCACAACGGAGAACCTGTGAGCTGGACGTAAGTATTCAATGAGTCGTTCGGTTTATTGCTTCACGCAAGCAAACGATGCAGAGTTCAGTTCACACGTTGCAATCTTAATCTTGGAAGAGAAAGATATCTCACCTATGAAGAAGCCTAAATTCCAATAACTATGAAAAATACTTCACTCTTAAAGAACAGCCTATTATCAAAAGAAGAAATAATCTCTTATGAAAAATTAAGTAAGTGTAATGCAAATATTAGTTTTATCAGTATAACTACAAAGAACTGCCGATGATTTAAAAAAGGTAAAATTCTCAATGAAAACATAAACTATATTATTGCCGATATGAATGAAACCAGTTTAACTCGAAAGAAAAACCTGTGTTCAAAAGAATGAAAATTTATGATGAAATCATTAAAGATAATTTAAACCTAAAAACACCGTTGATAATCCAGAGATGAATCAAGCATCAACTTACAGTTTTGCACGCTGTGGGGAGTCCACAACATCGTCCTGAATAGACGAGGTTCAATTTTATTATTATCGTCCCGCAATATCAGCAAATCAACAATCAAAGCGATGTAGCAATTTGATTTTGTTTCTCGTAATTCGGCCAAACGGCATTCGGCCAAACGGCGTTCGGCCAAATGGGATTGACTAGGATTATAAGACTAGGATTCGCTCCACAAAAAGGTGATCTACCGGCGTTACGGGAAATTTGGATATATAAAATCATTCATATCAGTACAGCATCCGTTTCCAACAAAAAAATATTTAATAAACAGGAGACAATAAACAAGTCATTCATAAACACTCATCATAGATTTGACTTACAGCAACCGATAACAGAGAAGTTGAAAACAACTCACAAAAATAACCCTTCCTTGACTCATGCCTTCGCCGGAAACCTTTTATCTACGTATCGTCTGTCTTCCAAAACTGAGCAAACCTTTGACAGACTCGCACGCTGATACCGTGTACAATTTCCAACGCCCCGACGATCCTTGGTCATCACACACGCGATAGCATGAGTAAACCACGTATATTTATAAAACAATAAAACAATCCGTGTTGCGCTAATTTTAACCCACCTGACTTGACCAAACACTCATATTCGCTCTTGCTTCCTTCTGAACCGTGCGGTGATCTCGGAGGATGCGTGCGCAGTTGAGATCTGGATGAGGATTTCTGTTTCCACCGATCGTCATGGCTTGTTCGCGCCACGCAATAATGACCATCACACGCCTTTAGTAGCGGGGCACCCAGCAACAGCTTCGAGACACCGATCGGCTCAGCTGTGGGCATACTGAGTGGCACATGGGTTGGGTTGCTCACAGTGCGGAAGGCACTCACTTAAAACATCGCACGGGAAACTCAGGCCACAAAGCGCAAACGCGACCGAATCGGTGATGTTTTCACTGAAAATCAACCAAAAAATTAGTCATACGGTATTAAGTAGGATCCGGTGCTGGCATTGCCCTGAGGGGCATTTTTCAGAAAGGCGCTTTGTATTTAATATTATAAAAAAATATATATAAACACATTAGCTTAAAAATACAACCATGAAATTCTTTTTAAAATCATTACAATACCCAGTTAATCTTATTGGTTATTTATCAATTTGGAGCCTTTCTTAGCCGAGTGGTTAGAGTCCGTGGCTAAAACTAATACCATGTTGAAGGTGACTGGGTTTGACACTATTCGTAATAGAAATTTCATTGGGGCATAGAGTATCATCGTACCTGCCACACGATATACGAATGCGAAAATGTCAACTTTGGCCAAAAAAGCTCTCAGTTAATAACTGTGGAAGTGCTCATTGAACTCTAAGCTGAGAAGCAGGATCTGCCCCAGTGATGTCAACAAGAAGAACATTTTAATAAAGTTTACACTGATAGACCAGACTGTGCATTTTTGGAACCATTTGTCATCATCGCATGGTTCACTCATTTTTAGGAGACTTTTTCATATATTACAGAAAACCCATGTTGCGTAAGTTTGTGCAAGATGAGGTTAAGATTTACCGAAATTTGACAAACAAAAATCTTCAAATTAAGTCTAGTGTGGTATGTGTGCGAGCGTGGGTTCACATATAAAAACTAAGTTGAACTTCATTTGGTTTTCCACATATATTTTACAAAGATGCAAAAAGTACAATTACATCGGCCATGTTCTTCAAAATGCTCTGAAATATTCAATTGGATAAAGACTATTCAATTATCGTTCGAAAATACAAAAAATATTTTAGGAATAAATATTTCAAGCTGGTTTTACGACTATTTTCCGCCTTCGTATTACTGTGCGACGATTGGAGGGCTCAACGCCCATCGGCTGACATACGGATGAATGATTTTACCACCTCCACGAATATGGCCATTCGAAGAACCTATTACCAGCATAGCCCTCCCGTATCGGCACACCTGGAGATCACCACAGCAGACATAATCGCTAATGGATCACGTTTTGATCGACGAACGGCACTTCTCCAACATAACCGACTGAAGAACATGGTTATGTCGAAACTAAGCCTAAAACTTGTAGCTGTTGCTCCATGGTAAATCAGTTCATTCAGTAAGAAACCAATAAATTAGCTCTTCAGATTAGATAGAAAAAGACCTATAAAACAGGTAAGGTTGAGGTACGCCACAGCTTATTTAATTATGAATTACCTTTACACCGAAAGCTAGGTAATCATCCATAAAAAGCTCATAAGCTCTCAAACGGCCATGAAGGAGTTCTCCGAAGGTCAAGGAAAATTGGAATCTCCGGAAAAAGTCGGGGAAAGAATGAGTCGCGGCCGAACTTGAGCGAGCATTCAACATAAACCGTGGCACTCCCGAATTATTTTGAAGAAGTTCGTGGGAAATATCGAACTTCCGTTGAGTTCGGTCGTTGGCACCTTCCCTTATTTGAAGATCACGGTTTCATCTCACTTTCGTTCGATCCGCAGATTTGTGTAGAAGTGTCGTGGTTTACTTTGTCGAAAAGCCGTTGAATGTGAGTGACAGTAACGTGATGACCCAGACAACTAGAAAATAGATTATTTTAGAGAACGCACAATCCAAACGCACTTTCCTAACTTAAACTTTGGACTTGAAACTAACAAATTAACAATGAACAATTACACTAAAGAAATATCCCCAGACAACCAGAATGTACGTATAATGAAACCACCTGGAGGCTTTGCATGTGCAAAATTTCACTCATAAGATTACGCGAAAAGGCCTTGTACGTACAAAAGTTTAAAGGTAATTGTGCTTGTTTCCTTTAGAATACCGTGTATGTGCTAATTGTCTTCGAATAGCCCGCGGCTAATATCTTCCCTACCAGCGACGCTTCTCTGCCGTTCGAGTCTGAAAGTTCTGGCAATCCAATACCCGCCATAGGAAACGGTTCGCCACTACGCCGTTTCGAGCCACAGCCGTGGTCATCAATTGCCAAAGGGGGCCGCCATCCCGAAGGTCGACCGGGACACCTTGCCACGTGGACCCGCGATCACATGTGGGCAAACGGTGGCAATCTCTGAGTCGATTCCTTTTCGCATCGCTCTTTTTTTGTGGAGTGGGGCGTCCGTCGAGGACGCCTCGGAGAAGTTTTTTGCCGACCAAAGGTCGAGGATTATTTAGACGTCTGGCCAATAAAGCGTCCGTGAAATGTTATTTATTTATTTATTTTTTTTTATTTTATTTATTCCAATGAAAATATGGCGTAAGGCAAAGCCTTATAAATTGCCACAAAAAGAAAATACAAATTTCAAATGTTATCATATTCTTACAATCTAACTTAAAACTATAATTCCTGAGGTTCTCTATCAATCGAAATATTACTCTGTACTGGAGAACCACACTAAAAGGATCCGTTTAAAAATAGTAACCGATGAACTAGATTTCAAAGAAGAGGGTAGCTGATTCCAATTAGCAATGCTTCTAACGAAAAAAGATTGTCCGTAGTAAGTTGAAACGTGGTTAGGGATGGAATAGTTTCTTGCACGAGATTGTCTTAAAGGCACTAATTTGCTATACAGGTAATCGGGTTTCATTGTGTTAATGATCTTGAAAAACATCAAACAAGTTCTATACTTATAAAATTGAGAAAAGGAGCAACCTATTAAGCTAGTATGTAAGTGGGAGATCCTTGAAAACCTAGGAAGATTATAAACATAACGTACGCAAGCGTTGAAACATAAAAGAAGTTTGTTAAGAGCGTAAGCATTAGCATTTGAATATAAAAAATCACCGTATGTGAAAAACGGCAAAAAAAGAATCTTAAAAAGCCTAATTTTAGTCTCGATGTCCAGATGTCTTGTGGAAAGATGCAACCTTTTGCGACTGCCATAAACTTTACCACATTGGGAATTGATCTGCGCATCCCAATTCAAATTTTTACAAAAAATTACTCCTAAATTACTAGCATGTTCAACAAATTCAATTTTTTCATTATTAATAAAAATATCAGGGGGATTAGGTGGATTTCTTTTTTTAGAGATTAGCAAGGCCTTTGTTTTCGAGGAGTTGATGGGTAAAAGGTTGATACACGACCAACTAAATATTTTTCGTAAATCATGATTTATGTTTACAGACATTTGTTCAATATCAATAGTATTTCCAGAACATAAATAAACTTGAACATTATCAGCGAAGATATGAATCGAACAAAAATCGAGTACGGAGGGTAGATCGTCAATAAACATAGAGAAAAGTAATGGTCCAAGAATAGATCCCTGAGGTACACCGGACTTTATCATATGGGCTGACGATGTTGATCCGGAATTTACAACACCTTGAAACCTATCAGTTAAATAGGATTTAATTAGAGAAATGAAAGACAAAGAGAAATAAAAACGACAGTTTAATTTCTTGAGCAACCTACTATGCGAAACGCGATCAAAGGCCTTCGAGAAATCAATCAATAACAACAGAGCTATTCCTTTTTTATCAATTTTTTGTGAAATATCATCATGTACTTTCAAAGGGGCTGTAGTGGTGCTATGATCTTTACGAAATCTTGATTGGTGCTGGGTATTAGCGCCAGTAAGATAGTCTGACATTTGAATTTTGAATATTTTTTCATAAGCTTTTGAAAGCGAGGACAGCAGACTAATGGGTCGAAGATTTGAAAGAGTCGAAGAATAACCCTTCTTTTTTATTGGTGTTACGGCGGCATCCATTTATTACGTAACGCTAAAATTGGAAATTTTCGACCCCCCCCCCTCCGTAACGCTTTTTGTATGGAAATTTCTAAAATCTTGTATGAGTCGTAACGCTCGAGCCTACTCCCTCCCCCCCCCCTTCGAGCGTTACGTAATTTGTGGATGCCGCCTACTTTAACATACTTCCAAGCTAGGGGGTAAGTAGAAGTTTTGATGATGGAATTGAATATGTGTACAATAAGAGGAAGAGCTAAAGGCAATAATATTTTGATAAAACTTATACGAACTTCATCAAAGCCAACAGCATTCGATTTAACCGAGAAAATTGCGTTAATAATTTCATAATCCTCAACTGTGTTAAACATAAATCCGTTGGATACATCATAAAAGGAAGAATAATCACTTGAATCTGTCGAGAAATTAGAGGAAAAATAGTCATTGATATCATCAGAAGAAAAATTATCAATACCGGTAGTTGATTTGGATTTAGAAAGAAAAGTTTCTGTTAACAATAGCAAGTTCAATTTTCCCAGTGTACCAAACATTTGGTTTAAAAGTACGAGTTCTTAAGGGTATAAAAATATCATGAAGGTATTTAGCACAGTTGTTAAAATACTCGACAAGCCAATTAGGGTCCTCACAACGCAAAAAAAAGTGTGCCAGTCTATGCTTTCAAATGCATTTTGTAATGCAGTACTGTCGAAATTCTTGTAAACCCTATAGAGAATGCCATGATCAGATTGCGGGCATCCTATTTTTAAAGAAAAAAATAGCATATCATGGTTAGAGATGCCCGGCATTGAAACTTGATCTTGCTTGACCACTAGATCAGGACTATCAGTAATAACCCAGTAAACACAAACTCGTATACGATAGCGCATAAGAGTACAAATGTGGAGGCGATATACGTACATGCGCCATAAGGCTGCATGCAAGGTGTACGTATATCGCCTCCACATTTGTACTCTTATATCCCATCATATACGATCGTGTGTTTACTGGGAACGAAGTCTAGTAACGAGCATCCAAAATGATGATAGAAAGTCGGTTCGATATTGATACATTGAAGAGATAAACTAGATAATAAATCCGAAATTCTTTGTCTGTTATTGGTTTTCCGCAGATCTGTGTTAAAGTCACCCACAAAAAAAGTAGAATCATGTAATCCTCAAAATGCTCAAAAAGCAACATCGAACAGTCTATCTCCGGAGGATTGTAGTACACGCCTAAGAAGAAACGCTCACCTTGACATTCGATTTCCAGACACAAATACTCAGTTTTACTATGGGGAGATGAATTATTGTTGTTTGATGTTTTTAAAATACGCGCTACTAAATTATTTCGAACATAGACACAGACGCCTCCACCACGTCGGTCACGATCATTTCTAATCAGTTTATAACCGCGAATGTTAAGGCCGCACGGGACGTCATCATAATCACCCTATCCATTTGAAAAAGCAAATCTCAAGAACCACTCAATATATCGATGCGAAAATGTATCACTGTGTTTCTATATATCTACTGCACAACCCAATAAATTTTCAGCTTCGTCGGTTCACTAAAACTCGAGATTTACTTCCACAAAGTTTTGATGATAATTGTTAGAGTGAGACAAAAGATATGGAAAATAACACGGTCTCCCGTGTCTCCTTAATCATACTATCGTTAATTGAATCGTCTAACCATGTTTCAGACATGCAAATTACATCCATTAAGCTATCACGAAATATCATTGACAGTTCATTGAATTTGATGAAATTTCGTGCTGTGAGATCAGATGGCAAATACAAAGATGATCACTTTCCAAGACTGAGGTGAAAACAGCCTTGGGAATCAGCAAGCTCGCAGAACTATTATTTCCGAAACGACTACCCATTGTTGTAAGGTAGCAGCAAACACCTTTCAGTAACCTCAATCCAGTACAGAGTAATAGTGTTGAATGAGCAAATCAAATTCGAGTTCATTGACAAAAAAAACTTGTTATAACATTATAATCATCGACGCATTTCCAAACTCAGATAAAAAAAAGCAACAACAGCAGTACAACAGCAACAGCAGCAACATTTTCGCAGGGCACGATCATATGATGTTCTTGCTCTTGGGCTAATTCAACTCGGCGATAGAGTTAACCTCAAACTTGCCTCGTCACGCTTCACGTATACAGTTCCTTCCTTTGTGAAGACTCTTAAAATTTGGCCCTGTTTCTTTAGTTTGATGGCTTCTGAACGAATTTGTCTCACTGAAGGAGGCAGATTCTCATTGATGTAGACGCGATTATTGTTATCAAAACCAATTTGACGGAGCGACAATGATCTTCGCTGAAGATAAGATCTATAAAAATCATCTCTTGCAGTACGTAGGGCAAACTCACAGAGGATTGGAGGTGCGGTTCCTGGTACTATTGGATGTCTAGAAAGCCGTTTAAGTGCAGTTGTCGGAACGCTATCCTCAAGATAACCAATAGCAATAGCAATATTACGAAAAGCCTGCCTCAAATCTTCGGTTCGAAGATACAGAATGCCGGAGATTACTAGTTCAGAGCTCGTCCCAAAAACGTACATTCTGCGATTAGTCGGAAAGATGTCCGAACGAATGTGATCGACTTGTTCTGAGATCGCAGCAATGTTGTCGCCACACTCCTGTTTACTGGCGGACAGATTAACCTCCAGCACGTCCATTCGATTGTTCAGTCTGTCCATACACGAATCGATTTTGGCTTCCAAACGTTCATTAGACTTTGTAAACATTGTCTGCATTTTGATCCATAAATCGTTGACCGTCATAACAGCGTTGGAGTCATCTTTACGACCTGAGGTAGTATGAGTGTTGACAGTGGATGTAGAAGATGCACGAATGAGTGGTTTTTTAAGGTTCACACTCATTGTTGTGATACACTGCTGAAGGGCTTTATATAGAATGGCGATTGGCAAGTTGATCCAAACACTAAGTAAGCACTGGATTTACAGTTAATTACAACAGCTCAGAACACAACTGCAATCACAACACCACAACTTTAGTCCCAGATCGCGCAAAAACTCGATTTAAACTTCAGTTTTAACAGCCGAAAAAGTCGTTTGAAAATGCGTCGACAAAAACACTCTACTCGGTTACACACATCCCTTCAGGAAATGTTAAGGTTGCGTGGTTGCTAAAGCCCTTTTTTGTAAGCCACCTGGGTGCAACTAGCTTACCGCCTTTTGCTTGTCGCATCGTCGAGTGAATGGATCCAGTTAGCACGGACAGAGCACATGTATTGGACGATTGAGAGAGAGATACAGGAAAAACGCACAAGAATAGGGCCGTAGAGTAGGAGAAAGAACACATGTAAATAAACAGAACCAATACACAAATTAGTATGCTGTTAGAATAAATACTTCATTTAAATTATTACTACAATATATTTGCGTTAATGAATTATATGTTCATAGTTATTGAATAGTTCTGAGAATGACCGTTTAAAATAGAGAAATATTGTCCCGTTTCTTCGTGTGAGTCAAATGTTGTTTGCGTGGCGCAATTTGACTGCCGTCTTGCGAATCCTTTTCTACACTGGTCGCACCTCTTGCGGACAGTAGTGGAACCACCAATAATGAAGCAGTATTGTACGACAACTGTGAATGTTGCACTGTCTTAAGTATGGGTGTCGTCTTACGGCGTTATTTGGAGGAATGATTTTGGAGTGCGACAGTATATGTTGTTGCGTAGGATAGATACCCCAGTTCTCGTGTAAATTGCACGCTGGTTCGATCCTCAACTTATTCGGGAATTTCAAATGTACTCGCCCTGACGAGTATCAATCGGGCAAAATTCAACTTGTCTTGCCGTCTCCTAACGGCGTGGCGCTTAAGCCACCTGATTTCTCCCGGGATCGGCCAGTGTCGGCTACAAACTATCCATCATCAGAGATGTATGGTACTGACGCCCGGCTCGGTACAATCTAACGCGACTGAATCACCCAGATGTCGTCTATGCGTAAGTCCAGTATCTTGAGGCCGGATGAGGGCGAGCTCGTTGGTGCCACTCTTCAGGACTTCTGGAGGACAATCAAAGCAGCCATTAACGACGCTACCGAAAACATTGTCGAATATGTGGAACGGAGCTCAAGAAACGATTGGTTAGACGATGCGTGCCAGGAGGTTTTGAGGAGAAGAATGTAGCGCGGGCTGCAATGCTGCAGCATGGTACGCGGCAAAACATGGAACGATACAGACTGAAGCAAAAACAGCAAACCCTCCTATTTCGGGACAAAAAGCGCCCCCTGAAAGAAGTGGAATGCCAAGAGATGGAGTTGCTGTACCGTTCTCAAGAAACGGGGAAGTTCTATCAGAAGCACAACACATCCCGCAAAGGTTTCGTGCCGCGAGCTGAAATGTGCCGGGATAAGAATGTGAGCATCTTGACGAACGGACGTGAGGTGGTCGAAAGGTGGAAGCAGCACTACGATGAACACCTGAATGGCGCAGATAACACAGGCACAGAAGGTCAGGACAGAGAATGGCTACGTCAGCACAGCGGACAGTGGAAACCAGCCAGCTCCCACGGTGGGGGAAGTTAAGGATGCCATTCAACAGATCAAGAACAACAAGGCCGCTGGCAAGGATGGTATCAGAGCCGAACTCATCAAGATGGTCCCAGACAGGTTGGCCGCTAGTCTACATTGGCTGATAGTCAGAATCTGCGAAACGGAAAATTTACCGGAGGAGTGGAAGGAAGGCGTTATATGCCCTATCTACAAAAAGGGCGACAAACTGGAGTGTGGAAATTATCGTGCAATCACTATCCTAAACGCCGCCTACAAAGTGCTATCCCAGATTCTCTTCCGTCGGGAAGTTATCAAGCAGTATTCATCGACAGCCGCTCAACAACGGATCGATCTTTTCCGTGTGGTAAATCCTCTAGAAATTGCCGTTCATCGATTTCAAAGCGGCATACGACAGTATTGACCGTGTAGAGCTATGGAAGATCATGGACGAGAACAGCTTTTCCGGGAAGCTCACAAGATTGATTAGAGCAACGATGGACGGTGTGCAAAACTGCGTGAAGATCTCGGGCGAACACTCCAGTCCGTTCGATTCTCGGAGGGGACTACGACAGTGCGATGGACTTTCGTGCCTGTTGTTCAATATTGCGCTTGAAGGTGTCATGCGGAGAGCCGAAATTATCAGTCGAAGCACGATTTTCACGAGTTTCGGACAATTTGTTGCTTCGCGGATGACATGGATCAAGCTAGGCGGGTGGATCACATGCACAACGATTTGGCGAGAGTGGGGCAGAACGGATTACGGCCGTTTTATGCATATCTTTCTCGACTACTTCCATAAGGTTTACCAAACACATGTGACAAGGCACATTTGTGAAAGAACTGCCATAGCAGAGCAGTACATCAAATCATATACGATCATTTTTGCAGACATTTCAGCATTTGGCAAGAATGATTACGTTTTTACAAAAAGTGTCTATCTGGAAATTAAACTAAAACACATGCTTTTCATTACTTTCATGCCAGATACCCCCTAATTTTACTACTCATTTATGCTCAACTACGGGCCTGTTCGGAAGAGAACCGCACGGCATTCGGTGCGGTTCTATGATTTTTCTCACACAAACATGACTCAAGCGAACGGCATTCGGCGAGTTCTGATTCTCGCACCTTCACACCAACTCACAGTTGGTCTGCACCGAGTTAGTAGATCACCAACCTTGCTCCGTCATTTATGAAATCTTTGGCATATAGTGTGCTCCTAACAGTCGGTTCATTCGGTGTTCTGATCGGATCGATCCCAAGCTCTGCCGGTGGAAAGTGAATCTGAATTGTTCCTGGAAAAGAAAGGATTCTTCAGCGGTTGTGTGGTTGTCTCTCGCTCGTTGTTACCCTCGTCTCATTCGCCTTCCCCAGTCAAGGCTCAAGGAAGCGAACTTCGTCTTAAACTCTTAGTGAATTCAATCAGTGTTTGCCGAGTGCTGGAATTGGTTTTTGAGTGCTAGTGAAAACTGTTGAAAATAAGGAGCGAAAATGTCGTCCTCTGCCGTTACTACTAAAACTTCGAAATATACCTACAAATCCACTGGCGGTGGAACTGCCGATGTCAGCATCGAATACAGCGCTGACCTTAGCGCCTTGTCCAGGCTGGAGGTGAGTTTTCAGTTACAGACTTATCAACACACCTGCTCAACGTCCCACTATACTGTACTTACACAAAGCACTTAACAGTTACATAACACCTCTCCCGAAACTCATGACATTCCAATGGAAACCTTTTTGACAATTATCTAAGAGCATTGCACCGCCCGCAGAAATGTCACTTCAAAATAAATCTTCCGCCAAGTGCGCATCCCGTCGCCGTTACATATTTTCGAGCGCTAACTTTAGAAACTCCCGGCCCCACAAACGGGAAAAAGTGCAAATTCTAGCCCGAAGAGAGTGTCAAGCGATGCTTCAGGACTTTTAACTCTTGTCGTCCGCATTCAATGACAAGTTACTTGTTGAAGCTTTTGAATGCACCTGAAATTGATCTAACGCTGAAATTCTTTGATTCTTTTGTTTGACATAATCGAATGAGAAAAAGTTCGCTTAAATGTGACCGGAGCAATGCTTCCTAAAACTACCCTTATTCAAAGACTTCCCACCCATTTTCATAATCCACCCGCTCTACACACCAAAAAACACTAATCTGCGTTGCCAATCTCCGAAAATAAGCCACGCAAAACTGCTGACACCGGCGCAATCCTGAACACGTAGGGGGAAAAACTCTGACTTTTACCGGCTCATACTTCCCCAGGCGAATCTGTTGTGCGTGTGCAAATGCAAGAAGAAAAACTGTGAAAAACCATCATCGTGGAAAAATGTGCTTGCGCAAGCAAAGAAGAACTCTTCTCGACTCAAACAAAAAAACGAAGGTGGAATGCGAAGAGAACAGTGAACAGTGTGACTTGAAAACGTAAATGATGGTCGTAAAATTATTAGGAAAACCGATGCACAAAACGACTGAATTGTGACAGTGGCAGTGTGAATAATGAAAATGGGCGAATCTAACGAACGAAAAACACCCAACACAGAGGCAGAAGGACTGTAAACTGTTGACAGACGGGAGAAAAGTGATTCGGGATTGCGCCGAGCGCCACAGTGGGAAGAAATGTATGAACTGCGAAAAATAACGCATGGTGCTTCATTCGCGGAATGGCAACGGCAAAATGTCAGATGGGATCGCTGTATGGTGCATTCCATCGCGTCTGTCTGCGGAGAAATGATTCACGGCACCTTCTAAGCTTTCCATCTCGTCTCTGCTTCCTCTTACAGGACAAAATCCGCCTGCTGCAGGAAGATCTGGAGTCGGAGCGATGCCTCCGTCAGAGGGTAAGTGTATTTTATGAATAGATATAAAAATTAAGTTTACTGATGCGAAAGTTTGGGCAAATAATCTAAATTAGAAACCTAAGAAACATTGTATTATAAGATGCGTTTTAGAGTAAAGTGGGGCAAAAATACGAATATTTTTGTGAAGGGATAAAAGCGCCACTGAAAGCCTCAGTTTCACAAACATCAATCCACCAAATTAAGCAAATAAATTAAAATTTATCTAACACCTACAAACTACAGCTTTTAGCGCAGAAGATGCAAAATCGTAGCATAGGGTGGCCCTAGTCTCTAACTAATATTGAGAGAATGGCCAAGACTACATGCAATGTAATGTCTGTCAACCCGTATTAGACAAAAATCAAAGTGTCCTGCAAAGATGTGTCAGACGATTTAGAAATATTTCATTGTCCTACTGTAGGGCCTTCAGAACATTATTAAAATTTAAGTCAGAATCTATCCTTCCAGACGTACGTTATTTCTACCGTATTCACAAGACCTTAAATTTAAACAGCTTTGGGTGTTTGAATTCAAAGTCGTTCAAATCGTCGTGGAATTAAGGCAATCAATGGGTGATGCCAATGAAATTCGCTTAACTTTACTACATGTAGCATCTACACAAAAACAAAATCCACAGAGTATACTATCATTTTGGTATGAATAAAAACTTTTTGAATATGTACTAGTTTCGAATATAAGCGTTTACTACATACGTGTTCCAGTTAACTGCCAGCTGATGCTACACATAAAGAAAAGCGAAAAGCCAATGAAAAATGCAGCATAAAATTTTGAACATAAAAGGAATGCCATATTTGTTGCATATTTATCGGTATATTTACACTGCAAATCATGTCAAATTTTATTACTATCATGGACATTTCCGCTATTTATCGCGGAATTGGTTTGTAGTGTATTTTTGCGATATATCTTGCATTATATCATTATGATTTTATATCAAAGATTTTTCTGGTTGATTTCGGTCTTCGCCAACGCCAATGTTTAACCAATTTCGTTATTTTAGCTTGAAATCTGATCTTGGGTTTACAGCAATTAAACTAAGAAACACATAATTCCTAGCATTTTTTGGAACAGTATTGCCCTTATGGTGAAATTGCGATAGAAAGGTAGGCACCCTGTGCGTTATCTTAACAGCATTTGAATTCCGGAAATTCTAAGTATTTCTGTGATATTCTCGTTATTCCGGTACGGTTCCTGGTAATATGCTTGGAATTCCTAGAAATAAAAATCATTTCTCACTATATTGGTAGAATTGGATTTTTGGGAACTCTGGTAGGAATCTCCGTTACAAATTCTTGTGAGTCCAGTAAAATTGCTGAGATATTTTAATATTTCATTTCATTCGACTCGTTGAAATCTTACAGAAGTACTGTCTCCAAGGCACCCTCAATATTTTATAAGATTAGTAACCGAAATCTCATTCCCACTCGAATTCTAGAGTTTTATCAGATTTCCAATATTTCCACAAAAGTCCTAGAATTGTTTTCTTAATTACAGGCACTGCACACATGCAAACAGACAAACATGTAATCTATTTTGGTATGTTCGACAAAACTGCAAAATAAGCGCGGTATCAGCATAAGACAATTTTGGCGGTTTTTTGACCCCTCCCCCCCTTCCCAGGTATGATTTTTTGTTTAAAAATTTAAAATAATCTGTATGGTACGCAGGATATCTCAACCCCCTTCCCGCCAGAACCTCTTACGTGATTATTGGACGATCCCATATATATTCAGTTCTTTTTATAAAGGATGCTCTTGAAAATGAACTCAAGAATGTTTGGAACACGGAAAGAGAAATGATCGAGTTTATTCTATTTTTGATAAGACTGTCGACCTCGTCATATTTTGGACATTATTTTTTATCTGTCAAATTCGATAGTATTGCACAAATTTTAGCAAACAGCTTTTGATTAGAACCTGTTCCAAAGGGGTAGGGAAAGAGTTCCAGCAAAACTAAGCAATCTATATAAAATTTTGGAATCTCCATATAATAAGTTTGCATCGAGGAAAAGGGTAAAGGGCTGACAATTTGAGGAACTGTTGATATTAGACGTTTCCACGTCACACACATTCCCATCCCAAATTTTCTGGGATCTTGATCTTTGAGCAGACATAAACATGGAGACTTACATGATTATTTCACTGTTGAATTGGTGCAAGTGTCAACGATTTGGAAATTTCTCTGGAATAACTGGAAAACAACTAAAAACTAATTCGTCGTTTCATATGGGAGATTACATGCCATTTTTTAGCAGCCTACTTGATGGCAAAGTGAAGTTTGACGGGACCACCAGTATTTAATATTATTTTTACTTAACAAAAAACTATATTTTTAGTTTATTGTCAGTCTTTACGTGATCTAACGTAAAGCTAAAAAACGATGGTGGCGTTCTAGATTGGCGATTAAGTAGTGCATCCCTTTCGAAGTTG
Organism: Aedes aegypti; assembly: GCF_002204515.2. NCBI lineage: Eukaryota > Metazoa > Arthropoda > Insecta > Diptera > Culicidae > Aedes > Aedes aegypti. The sequence continues at coordinate 151,127,937 of NC_035108.1, forward strand.
GAATCATTTTACTGATAATATGTAATGCTATTAAGAAAAAAAGAAGAATAAAAAGAAGAAGAAGAAGAAGAAGAAGAAGAATGAGAATGAACAGTTGAAACATAAGTTGTTTGTTGTTTAATATTTCTTGAAAAAATATGGTCAGCTCGATGTACTTCCTTGTAGTTAGTTTTATAAATATGACGCATTTTATGATGCAAAGGTCATCTATTGATATGACATTTATTAAAATTCTATCCAAGAAAACTAAAACTATCAATGATTTATTACAAAATCATATTGATTGATATAAATCTGCATTCAACTTTCATTACGAACCTATTACAATTAACAATCTAAATGCTCCTCACAGCTTCTAAATATCAATATTGTGCATATATATGATGAACCGTGTATTATGTTGACAAAACCGCAATTTTCTTTTCAAATTTGAAAAATATTTTGTCTTATAAATTTATTCCATTTTTGTCACGGTTCCGTTTTCGTCAACTGAAAGTTGTCGATGATGTTGATAAAATTGGAATATACCTGTACTTCATAATCTTGAACTTGGGTTCATTATATATTTTAAGGTTTAAAAAAGAAACAGTTTTATTCTGTGGAAAAAAAAACGAAGTTACAGATATTAGGGCAATGGAAATCCCAGAATACCCAACAATTGCAACAGCGGAAGTTTCAACTAATGAATGAGTTTCACATACCATTCACGATTACATCTTAAGCAAATAGATCGAGAAAACGCTTCATATGGAGTTTTATGTTCATGGTCTCCACTCTAGGACGTTCTGAAGATCCTTCAATATTCAATGCTTGAAAGAATAAAATGGTCTACATATGATAATTATGGACGTGAATTTCAAGAACCCAATATTGACTGCCGTAGATCCAGCAGCATATTAGGGAGTTGACCGACTTTCCAGAACGGTTTGGATGACTTTGAATAACTGATTGCCACACCGAAGGCTGTAGCAATACTTTTTGGATACTTGCGAATGCGGATAAATACAAAACATGAGCAATGCATACTTTGCGAACGTTTGAAAGCGTTGATAAGTTATGACTCATACTTGATCTGGAAGTTCTGGGGGTATTTCTTGTAATATGTAAAGCAATAACAGCCAACTCTCTATAATTCTATGTTGAAGGGACCATAGAGTTATAGAACACAAAACTAGTGCAACGGCGTTTCAAGGGACCATCGAGGTTGCCATGAAAATTAAACTTTACTATGGTTCTAGAACTCGATATTAAGATACAAAATATAGAACTATGGAGAGTTGACTGCAAATATGTATTTCTATTTCAAATGACTCAAAATAAGAAGCAAATAACCATCAACGTTTTATAAAGATCCAGAACCAGTTCTTTTGCTCAAAGTTGGAAAGAAAAGATATTTAAAAACTAATATATTCAAACCCCGCAAAAATTTAAAACTAACGTACCTTTTACTTCTCTATGTATAGATAAAATACTACAAATATGGTCATTTTGATTGAAAATTTACAAATTTTTACTTTTTCATTTCCAGCTTTATGCATACACAAGTTCATAATGCTGTAAGTTGTATTTTTCCCATACTCTTTTATTATTATTTGAAACTTATAATAATTGATCTCAATAATTTAAAAAAAAAAAATAGATAAAGCTCCATCGGCACGAGCTTATTGCTTGGCTTTACCAAGGCCAAAAAACTTCAAATCGATTGTAAATAGTTTTGAATTTGTATCTGAATAAACAATATTTGGAAATACCCCTGCAGCCCAGCAACTCAAATAATAAAGCTGGATATCACTGGAAATAAGAAAAAAATTAAAATATGGTAAGCATAACAGTTCGAGAGTTGAATTGGGCCTCTAAGAGAGCCGAAGGAGATGTAGGGTTGTGAAGGAGAATATGGGGTCGTAACGGACTTTGGTTTCAGGTTGGCCGATTGCGCTACAGAATCGTTATCCGTTCTGTGGCCGTAGTTGGTTAACGCACCCAGTCTAGCGTATTGGGAGTCGTGGGATCGAAACCCACCAGAACGATTCTATTTTTTTTTTTACAATTTTACATCTCAATTTGTCCAAATTGAGTTTTGTGTCTACGACCTTCAGGTTTTTTCAAGCATAACATTTTCTTTTTAAATATATGGGTATAAGCAATTAATGAGACGTCCGATTTGAGAACAGTCCTGGCCAAAGATGTAGCTGATGAATGTATCCAATAGTATTAGCATAGTATTAGTCCTCAGAGATACATATGCAAACACTATGACCGATTCAACGATTCACTTTGTTTACTCAAACAAATTTTGATGGGTTTGTGCAGTTTTCATCTATATGAGCTGAAAATTTGGGAAGACTCTCAAAATCTGATTCACAGCTGAATGAGCGGTGTGGAACAAAAACAGTATTTTGAACCAGCCTATAGGCCTGAATCTCGGTTTACAGTGAGCTGATTAACTTGAAATTATAACCATAACTCTGAAATGAGCTGGATTTCACTTAGCACCTCACTCACAATGTTTGAAATATAAACTTTTAAAGTATTGCAAATCTCCCATTATTGCGATGAATTTGTGGTGAAACTGGCAACACCAAGGTTGTTGCATATAGCTATATGAAAGTGTATTAAATTGGACTAGTTGTAAATTGAAATGTACCTGTAACGCGGATAGATCACCTTTTCGTGGTGCGTTACGGGGTTAGGTCTACCAATTTGAACCCTTGTGTCATCTTGTTTGTCAGGTTAGGATTATATCGTCCTCTTGATGCTACAACCAGATCACCCGAAAATCAAAATTTAAAGGTGTCCAAAATTGAAAATTCTTCTGTGTTATAAGATGACGGCAAGTCACAACAATTATGATTGGAAAGTAAACTTTAACTTGTTTATTTTGAATCACATCCTAATAAACTATAGGTATAAATGTTTCGACATATTGAACTCAATAAATCTAAATTTCGAGTTATCTAGTTGAAATATGGGCGATATGTTCTGATAATTCAAGGATTCACGGTACAAAGTCCTTGCTACTAGCAACAGTGTCTGAAATTGAATTTATTTTTCCTAGCATACCAAATATGTTAGGAAAAATAGATTCAATTTCAAAAGTAAACTTTGGAGTTTACTGCTTATTTACAATCCGAACTATCTAAATGTGTTAAAAAAATGGCAAATTTTGTCATTTTCCTTCCAAATTGATGATTTGTGATTTCAAGTTATTTTCCAGCCGGAATACCTAAAGCCTTAGACTTAAAGCTTTGATCCTAGCCTCAAAACTTAACAATTTTATATGAAAAAAAATACAATGCTTATAATGTTTAGTTCTGTTTCCAGTGATATATAGTATCCATCATTTTGAGCGCTAGGTACAGCAATGTTGTATGCTCAGAGGATAAATGAACACTGTTGAACTTCAAAACGTTAAAACCTTATAACTGTTGTAGATTTTTCGTTTACATAAACATCAATAACTAATTACAGAGACGGACGATTTGGAAACGATTTGTTACAAAGGTGTAGCTAATAAGCGTATCTATTTGTTTCAGCACAGTACTAACCCTCGAGGACACATGGGCTACAACTGTGACACATAGAATAAATTTCTTGATTTTCTCATACTGAACCCAAAAAAAAAACATTGGAGTGCCTTATGGTCTCAGTTTTCATCCAAAAGAGCTCAAATTTTTGGAGGACACTCAGAATTTGACCATAAAATGAATGAGCAACTTTGAACAAAAATAAAATTTTTAACCACCCTAATACTATATACACTCCCGTGCATAAGATTGGGTTCACCCCCTCAAAAACATACAAAAGAATTCAGTCCATATCTCTGTGATAACATGTCCAATTCAAACTCTTTAAGCGGCATTCGAAAGGCAAAGAGTTATTTTTACTTCGTATGTATTTTTCCAAAAACATTCTTTGAACTTTGTATACTAAATATGTACTTAAAGTTGTGACATTTTTCAAAAAACACACTGAAAAAACATTACTAATTTCCTCAGCATTGGATCGACCAAAATTTTAAAACAAGATGTCTTTAGAATCGTAATCTTATATTCTTTGAAGAGCACTCATGAATTTTTTGCGGAAAAATCAGAAAAGTATTCAAAATCAATGAAACAGTAAGTCAAGTCATCGTGCAAAAGTTTGGGTTCACCCCTCAGTATGGTATATCGTGCAAAAGTTTGGGTTCACCTGAACTTACTTAAATCTGTGAAATCCCAAACCAATCATGTACGTGCCATTATTTGCGCTCAAAAAAGCTTTAAACTTTCAAAATCGGTTGAAAAATGGCAGAGATATTTACAAAAATGATGTGCGTGCGGCTCTGGTGAACCCAAACTTTTGCACGATTTGCATCATACTGAGGGGTGAACCCAAACTTTTGCACGATGACTTGACTGACTGTTTCATTGATTTTGAATACTTTCCAGATTTTCCCGCCAAAATTTCGTGGGGTCTCTTCAAAGAATATAAGATTACGATTCTAATGACACTTTGATTTAAAATTTTGGTCGACCCAATGCTGAGGAAATTAGATATGATTTTTCAGTGTGTTTTTTGAAAAATGTCACAACTTTAAGTATAAATTTAGTATATAAAATCAAAAAAATGTTTTTGGAAAAATACATACAAAGTAAGAATAATTCATTGCCTTTCGAATGCGGCTTGAAGAGTTTCAATTGGACGTGTAATCACAGAGATATGGACAGAACACTTTTGTATGTTTTTGAGGGGGTGAACCCAAACTTTTGCACGGGAGTGTAGCTTCATTATGTGTCATAAAAAGCCATAGCGGTGAACACGTTGCTATTTAGCATGACTTTTCTGAAGTAGGCTGGTCAAGTCTCACTGTTCTTAGATCTTTAACTTATTACATCTGGCCCTTCAGAATTTTTTTATTAATTCACTCAACTTTCCTATTTAATTAAAAAAGTTTAAACACATCAATCAGACTTTCCCTCACAGAATTACGTTCACACCACATCGATCGATCATTGACAGAGACAATAACCTTGCCAATTCGATGAGAGTTGATTGGCATTGACTGAACTCAACATCGCACCTTAGAGCATAGAAACTAAGGAAGCACAAACCATTCGACATCGGCCCACACCGCCGTGTGCTATTACATCATTTAATGCCGAATACCACACAACCAGCGGCAGAAAATTCAAACAAACATCACGGACCTCAGCTATTTCAGATGCCACTGTATACAATGCACCGCAAGTAAAAAAGTTGAATAAAGACACGAAATTACGAACTTCTCGGTACATGTGCTAAAAATAATTACGCCACCACCGTACTCCCCAGCAAGTATAGAAACGGCTGACTTGCATTCGTTGGGAAACTGCAATTCTACGACCGTCTCGAGAAGGTGGTTGTACGATCTCGCGTTTACGGGAAGAATTCATCAAAGAAGTCGTCGAAACCAAATGGGTTTTCAATGCGAACTTCCGCTTTTCACATGCCGCTGGGCAAATCACCATGCGGTAGGTTTCGCGTCACGCTGATGACGACGAGCTTGCTTCCTGTAAGGTTTTGTGATGTTGTTTTATGAATCACTTGGATTTGCGTGCTTCCCTAGTGGTACTATTATTGATCGAGTCCAGAAGGTAATTTAGTAAAACTTTTTTTAGTATCCAATCGTCATTTGAGGACTTCAAACACGCCAAAAATTTTAGGTTGAAATTCCACCGATTCAGGATTAGTCCGGGATGGACATTTTCTCGATTTTCTAAGTCATATAATATCTTCTTGATCGACACACGATATACAAATGCAAATCGTTTGATATACTTCTTCTCAGACTTACAGATGTCCACTCTTCCCGGGAAGAAAATTTCGTGTGGAAGTTATTGTATAGAGAATCACAAGCACATCCCTAACTTCTCCATTTTCCACCACACAAGTCACTCAAATGCCAGTGTTGTTGATAAAACGATTGAGCAAATTAATTCAATAAGCTATAAACCCACAGTTTGGGGCTCCAAGCTTTACCACAAATTTGCTGGCATTGATCGATTCAATGTGAAATGACCAGTAAAATACTGAATCTGAAAAGACTCCGGCCATTTTTATCTGATTCTTCTAAGGACGCCTCCTCAAATTTCTCAAGGGATTCATCTTGGAATTCTCCATGAAGACATCCAGGTTCATCCCACAAAAACTCCATCTGAGTTTTTACAAGAATTTCTCCAGAGATTCGTCCAAAAATATATCTATGGATTCTTTAAAGAATTCCACTATGAGTTCCCAGTAATGGCTCCATGAATACTCGCCTTCAGAAATGAATCAAGCTGGAACCCCAAGATGTTTTTTCTAAAGAATCCTTCGATGGTTCTTACAGATAGAACTTATCAACCCGAGCAGAAGAAAAGTGCTACTGAATACCAAACTGAGGTATTCCATACAAGATAACTTCCAATACTAACAACGTGAATAAGGTATGAATGAGCCCTGCATAAGAGGTAAAATACCTCAAATAATATCTCATGTACCAAACTGATAATTATATCAGGTATTGTAATGATGGATTTTCATGTAAAAGTGAGATTTTTCAATAGTAGTTCAATATCTTCAGCTGTCCTCAATAGCTGGCGAATACCTCAATGAAGTATGATGGTGTCCATTTATTACGTAACGCTAAAATTGGAAGTTTTTAATACTAACTGCTATTGATAGGGTAAGACCTCCACCCCTAATTTATTCCAAAGAAAGGTCTAAACTATTTTAAAAATTAAAGCTACGTTGTACATCGCTATTTAAGTGAAATAAAGTCAATTTTGTGGAAAACAAAAAAACAAAAATATGTGTGTCGCAAGGTGATAATAAGTATACATCTAAGATTTATCACTTTTTGAAGTCTCATAAAATAAATAAATTTTTGATTATGCCAAAAGCTTCAAAAAACAACATGCTGCGTCGAAAAAGTATTTCTTGATTTTGACTCATGAATTAAATTGCTCAAGCAGGCGGTCTTACCCAGTCTTCTCCTAGATGTATTTTTCCATGAGCCCCTATATGAATTACTCCAGATATTCTAGGAACAACCCTAATCCAGTAATTCTTTCTAGAATTTCTCCAAAAATTAATTGAGAATTTTTTTCAAATATTTAAGCTAGAGAGCTTCAGAAAATCCTTCAAGGATAAGTCCATACTTTTGTCTGAAGATTTCCTCAGAAATTTCTATAAGGAAGCTTTAAAGACTTCCTCTTGGATTATCTGTAATCATTTTGCCGGGGATTTGTTTTGGAGTTTATCAAAGGACTTTTCTCAAGAATTTCTCTAGAAATTCGTCCAAAATATTGCAACGGCGATTTTTCCGAAATATTTTTGAAATATTTTCTCACGTCCTATTTTAATTTCACCAATTATTCTATGTGTAGGTAAATCCGCCAGAGATTTACATAGAAATTTGTCAAGAAAACACTTAGTCAATACTTCATGAAATTTATCAAACAATTTCTACCAGAAGTTCTCCAGAGAATGAATCAATGAAATTGTTCTACAATTCATCTTTTTGTTCAGAGACATGTCCACTTTCCAAATGCATTAAACAATATTGTCTCTGCTACTTCACGGCTAATTGGCGAAACATGACCACTATGCACTTGGATGGATCATGAATTACACGTGAAAATTACACATCAACTATTATAGTTATAATAGTATAATACCAAAAACGAATTTAAGTCTAAGTAGTTCGCTGAAACATTTTACACATCTTTTATTAAAGTTTCTTCCATGGGATTCTTTAGAAAACCTAACCATAACTTTTTCGGGAGTTTTTCAAGAAAAACATTGATGACTACCCTAATAACTCCTCCAGTAGATCATCAAAGGTTTTTTAGGATTATTTAAATACATTTATTTGCTCAGGGAATTTTTCCAGAGCTCCAGAGAACACATTCCTTCAGGCATTCCTTCAAAATAATTCTCCTGTAATTCCGCCATGCATTTTACAAGGACTCTTGAGGGGTTTTCTTTATATATATCTTAGAATTGTTTCCGGTTCTGCTTATATTTCATCAGGGTTTCAAACCGCAAATGAAACGAACATTCAAAGGAATCTTCAAAGTACACAGTTTAAAATATGTTGTAAATTTAAGTTTATTTTCATGCACATATTTGGAGCATCAAAATAAACGTAAATTTCAACGACCAATCCATTATTTTTCAATTGAATTCACTTTAAATTTACGCTATCATATAATTTTCAACCATTTTTAGTTGAAAATTGAATGTATATTCGTTTAAATTTACATGATGCTGTAATAACACACGAATTTGAATTATTTTTACAGTAAATCTCAGTTTACATCACATTGAAAATTAAATATTTTTTTCTGTGTATTATTCCAATGAGTCCTACGGAAATTTATTCAAAGATTGCTTGAACTATTCCTATATTGTGTTGCAAGGACGCTTTGGATAAATCTGCTGATATTTTTCAATAGTCAGATAAATTCATATTCAAATATCATAATATAATCATAATCATTACACTGCGGAACACGTTTTTGTCTCAAGCACAAAAATACCGCTATTTACTCAATTAATGGTTGCTGAATCCATTTCCGTTTTCAAAAATATCATAGCTGCTAGTTTTTGAGATATTGACTGTTGAAAATGCAAAATTTTACTATTTCAGTCAACTTGCATGCAAGTTTGTCAGCTTGTATGGAAATTTATTTGCTAAATTTGTCACAGAATCCAAACTTTATGTATAAAACTAATACTTATCAACGAAGCTCATAATTCTTTCAATGGTAAGCAGTTATTTTTTGGTGGTTCAGAAAAGTATTGTAATTTGCCACATAAGAGAAACGAAGAATTTTGTATGGAGACAGCAATTCTCGAAAACTTATTCATACAGACTCAAGTCAAAAAAGTGTACAAACTTACTTTATCGATCCTACGTGTTAAGCAGGCGGAATTCTACACGTACCGCTCTGTACCAACTCAACTTTTCACTTTTAGAACGTCTAGTTTCCGGATTTACAAAACGACGAAAGTAACATTTTCAACTTTCGCAACCTAACCACTACTTTCGCCGCCCCGCTGTATGGAGAGACAAAGTGACTTAACCACGAATTAAAACAAAACACTACTTGAGCCGATTTTACACTGGTAGAAAAACGTCGAAAGTAACTGAAAGAAACGGCTTATCATTTTCTGATAATTATTTTTGTGGGAAATAATAGAAACAACCTAGTTTTTGAACGTGAACTGAGTGTATGCAAAATTTGAGCGAAGTACACGGCAAAAAAATGTTAAAAAAATGATTCATTTTTAAACAGTTTTAGAAGATAGATTGTGATTTTTCCTAATTAATTTTCTCAAAACCATATAAAAGTTACTTACGCCGATTTGAAAAAGTAATCGAGAATTGAGTTAAAAAAATCGATTAAATCTAAATTTTATCGCGCAATTTCAACAAAATTATATTTAAATTGAAAGCTTAAGTTCTATTTTGCATGCTTGGTGAATAAGATCATTAAAAAGTTTGATAACTGATACTTTAAATCTCATATAACCATCAATAAAAACAGTGTTTTATACCACTTTAGCGATCTGTAGCTAAAAATTTTGAAGTGCTAGAACATTTATGAGAACGGCATCAGATTCAGCGACCCAAAATCTACTAGATACACATAATTTGATCCTTGAGACACGCAAAAATGTCATTTTTGTTACGCTATGTAATCAAACAAATTTTGTCCAACCAACAGCCTTCTGGTGTAATTCTGGTGTGATTCCATGATAAATGTTTCATATTTCATATCCTCCAATTAAATTTGGAATCATAACCAGATTTTCGATTATTTTCTGACTCATAAGTAACCATTCATCAAACCTCGATGATTCTTTGAATCTGAAAAAAGTTATTGAAAGTTCAAAAGCTCAATGTTTTACACAGCTCTCAGAACGTTTCTTTTCAAGTTCAGGAGGTCTCGAAGACAGGTTTTGATATTTTTACTATATTTTGCGAGAGATTTAAACACTTAGAAAAATTCGTTGAAATTTACGACATTTTGAAGTAAATAAAATGACGTAAACTTAAGCAACATTGAACTGAACATTGCTTAGTCACTTTGGACGTAATTTAACAAGAATGCCGTATTTTCAAGTTAAAATATCATTAACGTCATTTCATTGTTTACATCGAGTATTTTGTTTACCATGAAATTTATGTCATGTGCAATATAAGTTTATTTTTTCTAAGTGTCTGAAGAACAACAAAGTTAAATAATCACTGAAATTTCTTTAATTCCATGTTTGACCTTTTGACAGCTTGTTAAAATGTTTAAGACCATAATATTTTGTCTATATATATATATATATATATATATGTCTATAAACCTCAAATTCATAATTTTGTTGGCATGAAGAAATTGGCAAATAAAAATTATAATTTTTTGAAATTCCGTAAAATTTACACTTTTTTTCACTAAAAATATTTATTTTTGGGTAAAATATGGCCAAAAGTAAGGGACCGCGACAAAGCCGCGAATTGATGGACTTATCGCTTTGATCACACGCAAAATTTCAAGAATTTTACCGCCGCGAATTTCCATTGTCCCTACTTAAAGGTAACGGTCGGAAAAGGATACGAGAGAAACAAGCTACTAAGACTCACCTATTTGTCCGTAATGAACTCAATCAGTATGTGCGGCAAGTTACATTTATGAGACAAGCTACATCCAGTTCATGTATTTAGGTTTCGATATCTAGGAGGTAAAAGATTCCAAATCAGTGGAGTAGCAGACCTCCTATCTTCTAAAATAAGCTTCCTGTTTCTGGAATAAGGTGAGAAACCTTAGAGTCCGTTGTGATAAAATCTGTTCTTAGTAAAAATTTCGCAACTAATAAGTAGAAGCAACAATTTGATATGATGCATGGTCAAAATCAGTATCATTCAACCACCTGGTATAGTACCAATGAGTTGCAAAGAATACATAATGTTGGAACATTGGAACAAATGTCAAATAAAATAAATAATTTCAGGCAAAAATCGTAACAATCTTCTATTACCACGATTATATATTTAGGTTAAATTAGGTTAAGTAAATTGAATTTCTCTTATAAGCGGGTGAACTCAACTCACCTGAGAAAAATCTTAACTGCTACGGCAAATTAAATATAATATGTTGTTAACAAAATGTAGATAAAATCTCAAATTTGTTTTACCAAATTAGGATGATAGTGTTGTCTAATAACACAAAACACCTAGATATAAGAAATGAATGTAATGTTTGGAATGATACTAATAAAGAAATAGTGCTCAAACTTTTATGAAGGGCACGTTTTTGAAAGTTTAATGGTGACAAATTACTTTCTTCAAAAGGTACCTTTTTGTAAAGAGACTCTTTGTAAAATGGTAAGGAATGATTATTATAAAAATCGACTATTTCATTATTTCTCCTAATGAAATTGAACGACATGCACTAAACAAAGGACACGGGTATACCACAAAAAATCAAATGAAACTGGGCGCAGTGTTTCATCCGGAACATAAACAGTGTTTGTCGAAAGATAACCAATTGGGATGGAATTACAAGGTACAATACTTCTTTTTTATTCTCTTCATTGAGATTATGCTCCAAAGGGTTTCAATATGCAAAAGTATTGAGTTTGTTTTCTTTCATACAAACTCTCAAAGGTAACTCTTCTTCAACGCAAATATATGATAGATCGATGCTATTCTTACATTGAAAATCAATACTTCAAATGCAAAACTGCATACCGGCATACCGTAGAAAAATCTCCATTTCCATAAAAAAAAATATGCAGGCTCTTGCAAATTCCACCTCTACCAAATCGTCAATTATTCAAAGCACATTAGTCAGCTCACAATCTGCTACGACGGCATGTGTTGGTGTATATTGCAAACATATGTGGCTCACAGGTTTTTCACCGAACCTTCCTAATACCCCCGACAAACGCTAGACAGCGTGATTCACGCGGAGTGAAAAAAAAACATGTTGGGGCCTGTAGTATGAAGAATGGAAAATTTATACTACTAAAAGACGTTTCTCCACTGATTTACAGTGCATTATGGCTGTTTGTTGAGCAAATCCAAAACCGTACCGAAGAAGCGAAGCCTGATACCGTTCGACTTAAAGCGTGAAAAAATAATATTATTTCCGAAAAAAAATACTCACCTATTTATATCCATTATTCACTGAATGAGTTTACGTTTAGGATTTCTTTTCGTACATCGTGTCTCTTATTGAACGTTATTTTTTTGGGCCCAACAGAGACGACGACGTTTTCGGTTGACACTGTCCGAGCCGGTCTGAGCTTATGAAACATGACCTAAAAATAGCAACGTTCGTCAAATGGATCCACTTTGAAAAATGTTGTCTCACTTGGTTTTCGGGTTCTCCTAGGTTTTAAGTGCCACTATGAGTAACCTAGATAGGAAGATCCCCTGATAGACAACCTGCTTGAGCAGTTATGAATGGCACATGATATCGTCGTCCCATTCCGGGCAGCATGAATGGTTTCACCTGGTGCATCAGAGTTGATCAACCATGCGTCTCCATTTGATTCTGAAATAAATTTTCTCTTCATTAGAGTAAGGTGGGGCAAAAGTTCGACCTTAGTGGTATAATCAAAGTTTCCAGGAAAACAATAGTAGTTGAAACAAAACAAATACCATACAATGAACCTTTAACATATTGGCTATCATTTTGCTGAACATACTTGTGTCAAAATATTTACCCATTTTTAGTTATAACAGTTTCAAAATTGATTGTCTTATTCGAACTTTTGCCCCACCGGTGGGGCAAGAGTTCGAATCTAGTGTGGGGCAAAAGTTCACTGGCTAAAACACAAAATATCGATACTTTTATGACAGGCATACTTTACAACAGTCGTAAGCTTAAGTTTGCCGAAAAATACACACTAAATTCTCATCAAAAAATTGCCCAAAACAGGATTAAATGTGATTTACCCAAAAATAGATGTTCTTCGCAAAACTAAGTGAAAATGTAAAATTTTGGTGAAGTTTTTCGCACGATCAGACAAACTTTGCTAAATTTGAAGATAATACATGGATTTTAGGCAATTTGCATTTTTTTCCGTGAGTTTATACATGGGTCGAACTTTTGCCCCGCTGATTCGAACTTTTGCCCCACTATGGGCTAAAAATTGTTTTCAAGCATTTATGCAAAAACTAATACACCTCAAAGCATCCTTATGGTTAACCTAGAAACGCCCTTACATAAAATATTGAAAAAGATTTTATCTTCAATTGGTTCCATGCAACGAAATTTTGGCCAGAAATTACAATATTCACGTCGAAAAACAACAAATAGCCATAACTTTTACAAATCTTAATCGATTTTTATGATATTTGGAGTGAAAGTCTCATACTTGAATAACATTCGAGCCACCATGACATTTAAAAGTTTTGATTTGATTTGAGCTAGAAATCTTTAAAAGAAACTCTTGCCCCACTCGAACTTTTGCCCCACTTTACTCTATCAGCGTACGTATTAGTAGTTCGAGAGCAAAATGACAGCTACGCCCACACGACCGAATAGTCTTCCTAAGACAACACTTAAACTAGGTGAATCATTACAAATAAATAAAACCATCAACTGGCGGAAGCCGTCAAGTAGGAACACTCAGCAAATATGCCGATTCAAATCCTTTCCAACGCAAGTGCACTTCATTTCACGTTGTTTGTGCTTTTACCGCGGGGTGTTCTTAGTGCAATTTTCCTCAAATCATACACATTCCGACGAACGGTTTTAATATGGAACAGAGCACGATCCAGTTTTCGCTTCGTATCGTTCAGTTAGCGAAAATGGCTGTACCAAAAATAGGATTGCTGTGTGGATTTCTCGGTGAAAATGAAACGCCTCTTCGCAAAACATGTCTCTCACCTGCGGGAGAAAATAAAGCAGTTTTTTTTTCCTGATTTCAACCGGCGCACAATTTGCGTAGGTTTAGTGAACATCCACAGCAAAAGTATATTAAAACCCACTGATTTTGTTTTTAGAGCAGTAGTCATATTTTGTAGACGGGAAACTGGGTAGACTGGATCCCATTCTACACACTACGCTTATTTTACGGATATCAGATTTTACAGAAATTTTAAAATCCAAACGATAGTATGGAATATTATAATTTCGTAATATTTTGTAAATTTGATAATTCAATTCGAAACGATAATTCGTTTCAAAACCTGAAAGTTTCTGATAATCTGTTGAAAAATTGGATTTTTTCAACTTTAAGCGTTGTTTTCCATGTTAAATTTAATGGGGTTTTATTATCCATCTAAACTGTTTCATACAAAATGTATGGGAAAATTTTCACAGGCAGAATATTATCAAACTTCTAATTACAAAGCCTTAGCCAATTAGCTGAACGTTTTCGTAAAAATTACCGAATGAAATCAATGAAAAATCAATAATGAGCGAGATTTTGACATCGTTTGTATAAGACTCATAAAAACTGTGTTTTGTCATCCATCAGAGGCGTCGAAAGCATCATAAGGTGAATATGAATTAAGCCACCTCTAAATTTTCAACAGCACAAATCTAAAAGACAAAACAGTATTCTTAAATGAAAATTTAATCGATTGGTTGCAACCAATGAGTTACTAAGTCGATCAAATTTTAGGCGCGATTGCTTATTTTGTTCTTTGAATTTTAGCACTTGAAATTCTAGATTTCGCTTGGTTGGTATATAAAAACGTAATTTGAAACAAAAAGTGTAGACATTTCAGGGCATTTATACAAATTTTTAAAACTGTCACGGGGCACCTGCCTAGGCTTCGCAGACCATCAATGCAGCACTTGATGCTCCGCGGAGCACGATATGAAAACCGCTGAGAATCGGCGTACCAGCCACACGATATACACATGCAAAATAGTCAATCGGCAAGGAAATCTCTCAGTTTATAACTGTGGAAATGCTCATAGGAACACTCTTTCGCTGAGAATCAGGTTATGTTCCAGTTGGGAGGTAAAGCCAAGAAAAAGAAGAATTTGAAATGAATTTAATCACCAGAATAGGTTGCAGTTTTAATCTGTTTCGTTTCGTCAAGAACACCGGTGTGAAGAAAAAGATTCCTTTGAATATTATTGGGCATTTAGAGTAATTTATGAAAAAATGTGACAAAAACATACAGAACCACAAAATTGATAATTGAAAACCTCGAAACACACAAAAGGAAGAAAGACTTAAGGTGATTATAGAACGAAGCCACACCTCAAATTTTCAAGAGCACAAGACTTGAGAACCAAACAGCGCTCCGCGTAGAAAATCTATCCCATTGGTCACCACCAGCAAGCAAGCAATTTGATTGGTTTTCAACACGAACTGTTGTCAGATACTCTCGTCTTGTGCACTTGAAAATTCAAAGTTTGGCTTCGTTTTATAATCACCTTAAGGTAATAAAAAGCATCATTTATTTGATGATAAACCGAAAGTATGTTACTTTTGGACAGATATCAAGACTTCATCTTTTATTGAAAAAAAATGACTTTCCTTAGAAGTAATACCGTTTTTCTCAAATTCCGAACACTTCGTTTTTGTACGGCGATTTGGTTGAAATGTTTCGCTGAAATATGTCATCAAATTACCAGCAAATGGCATTCGATTGCAGTTTAATTTTACGCTTTCCAATTTATTTTATAGTTCGGGAGTAGCGTTGATTGTCTAGTTTAAGATCAGTAAAACTAGCTCAGATAAATTTGTTTGCGAAATTATTCATTTGAGTACGATTTATTCGTGGTGTTCGGAATATGAGACAGAATGAACACAGTGTTCAGCATTTGAATCAAAAGAACAACATTTTACGTAAAAACAATACTTTTACGTAAAAACAATACTACAGAAGTTTGAATAAACTTTTTTATCGGCACATCTAACAGCAAACAGTTTGAGTTTGCGGAGAAATTATAATTTTGACAAATATCAGCTGATTTATGACTTTCAGTTGCATTTGAAGTCACTGTAGGCTTTAAGTGCTCGGAATATGAGTCAAAACGGTAAATACATTTCGTGTTCATAGTATTCTTGTCTCTAGTATTCTACATTTTTGGCATATTGATATGGATTACGCAAAGGGGAATAATCGAAAACGGGTGAAAGTTTGGGGGATGTTTTGTTATTGTATTTGTGCAAATTTAATTTTACCAGTTACGTGATGTCACAACATCATATTGAGAATCGCATGGCAGAGGTTTGTACGATGTTTAGTCAAAAATGGAATAGTAAGTGCAAATAATTTTCACACATGATACAATAATTCTGAAGCATATTATCTAACTTCAAGAACATTTGGGGGATGGAAATGAAGCTAACCAATTTTGAATAATCCAAGTTAAGTTTGTCACAGTTTTTATATTATAATCCTTTTTTATGCGAAGAACAATGTTAGACTTGGAAATAGTACTTTAGGAACTTTTTTAGTACATATCGCTATGAATAGTAAACAAGTCTTAACAATTTCAAAATACAACATTCTCTAGAAAATGTTATGCAATCTAATGTTTTGAAACAGATGTAGTAATTTGAGGTTTGAGTTTTTTGAAAGCAGTATATGCCCTGTGGACTCATGAAGTTGAACTGAATGATACACCGTTCATTCTTTTCTACTACCTCTAAGTAATTAAAGAACTTATGAAACTTAAGGAAGTAAATTACATAGAATCTAGATATCAGCCAAGGGCTGAAAATCTCCCTAATAAAGATAAATAATAATAATAATCTAGATAGAATTAGAATGCTAGGTGGCGCTGTAGTTGTAGTCCCAATAATGGAGAAGGGCATTAACCCGGATGTCTTTTAGTTAAGAAACAAAAAAGTTTTACTTAGGAAATCTAAAATGCTGGTTCTCCCGGGGTAAAACGGTCATCTCCTAAAAAAAAGTTATTTTCATATTATTTGTTTATTGCAGTTTCTTCTCTATTGATTGAGAAATTTTCAAGCAACTGACGAGAAAAAACAATATTGAGTACAGCGCAATCTATGACCGAAAATGTAATTGTATATGGAATTTTTCGTTTTTCTCATATAAACTTCATGCACATTAAAACCCTCTCTCCATGAAAAGCTATGAAGACCTGAATATCGTTTTTATTCATATTACGGACACTTATGGCCTCAGTGAAGTATAACTCATCAGAAAGCATATCAGATAAATCATTTTACATGATTCATCCGCATTATCATGCCTTCAAACCAATAAACTTTCGAATGATGGGTGAAGATTTTGACCGCTACATGAATAATTTTAAATAAATAGAAATGTATGGACTTTTCATAATTCTTATTCCGGACATTTCCTTACTTTTGCCTCATAATCCGGTCATTTTGATTCGAATTCCGGACAGCTCATAAAAGTCATAGAAAGAAAAGTCAAATCATCTATTGAAATTGGCAAACCACTGAAGAGGCGTCTAAGGCAGTTAAGCATTATAAATTTTCATAGGTATCTATGGATAATGTTATCTAAAATGAGCCTCGACTGCGATAACTTTCAAATTGCCAAAATTGAAACATTTCGTGTGAAATGTTTGCCATACAATGTAGAGTATCCGGAATAAGAAGCTGTCCGTAATATAAATCAAAACGATACTATATAATGCTCTGAAACGAAACAAAACTTATCTCTTATAAAATATGAACTTGTGCTTTTTCATTTAATAAATGAATAAATGCATATCCATTTTGCATAAATGCTCTGCTATTCAATGCTTACTAAGCAACTTTGAGCTCCTGCGAACGTTTTCGATATTTTTTAAGCATCCACAATCCCAGTTTAGTATTATTTGAGTGTTTTAACGGCACAATTAACCCTTAAAAGGCGCATTTCTTGCATTATTTTGCTCATATCTTTTGACTCTAATGGTCATTTCTCAAAATTTTAACAGTATTGTGTAGAACAGTGGTTCCCATTTTTTTTACTTTCGCCGCTTTGAGATTAACCTATTTATGAATTGCCCCCTGATATATAACTAATACTGTTTGTATCAAGTAATCGCTATATTTTGTTAAGATTCTGATCTACATCTTATCATAAGTGTACCAAAAATTTATCATATTATCAAATTTACTGGTGGAGTACTTTAAATGTGATCGCAAGGTTACAGCATTCCAAAGTTTAGCATTTTGTATGAAAATCGGCTTTCACTACTATTTTTCTGAATCATATGTATGTTTAAATATCAAGGAAATAATGCAAGCATAATAATGTTGTTATGAATGCTTAGAGTAAATTTTTCTGAACTCACCGTTCCCGAAGACTATTTTTCATCCATTCAAAAGAAATACCTATACGAAAATTTAGAAAATTCCATTGCTTCTATTCACTGCAATAAAACATAAAAAGTTTATGAACTTTCGAACTCAGATTTTTCTTCTTTGATATGATGATGATTGATGATAAAATGGTACGTGATAAACCGAATTCCAACAATCGTCATGATTCAAATCAAGTGTTCTCGAGATTTCCCCTAGGGAATTTTTCAAAAATTGGCCCAGAGGTGCAGAATAACCTCAGGAATCGAGCCCTGTACTGAGATTTGATGGACAATTTTTTTGCATAATAATGGTCTGTGGGGACACCGTGGCTTCCCTTATATGATTTTGAAATAAGCAAGCAAAAGGTTTTGTTTGTTTATAGTGAGATGAGTAGTTATTAATTATTCAAATGCATAAGAATATAAGCCTCAAATAAGTGTCTTCTACAAATGATATGAGTCGTTTTCAATTTTTCTCATACTAGGACTCACACCCCCTTTCTGGATTTTTCGCCCCCCATATACAGTTTTAAAAATTTTGCCCCTGAGGGGTGAATTCGCCCACTTTGGGAATCAATGGTGTTGAGGATTAGTTGCACCTTCAAATGCGTCCACAAAGATTTTGACATCGGTGGCCGATGTAATGCGCATCTCGTATTCTACCAATGATTCATGATAAAATTTCAAAACATTTCGAGTATATCTATGTAAGTATATGAATAAAAGGACCCGGATCCTATTCTTGGCACTTTTGATCCACTTCGCCAGTGCGGTTTTTTGAAAGCTATTGAGCTCATATTGGGCTACAATATGCGTCGTATTGAAGTACTTCTTATTGTAAAGTTTCAGACGATTCAGCCAAGTAAAACCATCCATGCCAAAGTGAATCATGGAATTGTGAGCGTATGTGGAACATTTTTGAACCACAATAATCACTTGGCCACTTGTCATGTTCCAATCAGGAGACCAGAAGCCTTATTATGCGATAATTCAATGTTGATTTCCATACAGTGTCAAAGCGCAAGTAAAATGGTACAAATGCTAAAAATGAAAAATCAGTTTTCTCTTTCTTCAAACAGGCGAATCGAAAAAAAATAAAAACACACAGCTCTTTTATTTGCCAAATAAAACAGGCAACTTTGGCAAAGAAAGCTCTCAGTTAATAACTGTGGAAGGACTCATAAGAACACTAAGCTGAGAAGCAGGCTCTGTCCCTATGAGGACGTAATGCCAATAAGAAGAAGAACTCTTAAAAGTAGAGTTGGGAAATTTTGGAAGTATAGGGGCCATTTTGAGTTTTGTTCATTAGCTCAGATATTTAGTTTCAAAGTTAAAATTCATATTTTAACAATATATTAATTGGCTCATTAATGAAGACTTAAAGATAATTCTCATCACGAGAAATATAAAGTCCAACTATTCCGTAAAGGTAAAACTATCAGAAGCTAGAGAAGAGCTTTTGTAGATTGAGTACCATGTACTTTTTAATTCCACCCCTAAATGCTTATCTTTGACAGATACGCGTATTTCGACTACACTAGCAGTATTCCTTCTTTCTTATTAATACTGCAAGTGGTAGTCGAAATACGCGTTTCTGTCAAAGATAAGCATTTAGCGGCGGAATTAAAAGGTACAAGGTACTTCATCTACTTTTAATTCTCTCTATTGAGATTCGGCTCAGAGGTTTCGAATACATTAATAAAAGAGTTTTTTGGATTTAGTCGATCATTGTGTTGAAACTCAGGATTAAATTTTGATTCCATCGAGAATTATGAAAGGAATGATGAGATTATAGAATGTTTCTGATAAATCTTCTCAAGGATCTCTCACAATCCTCACAATTCTCATCCCTTCACGGGATTCTCATCAGAATTATAATCAGAATTAATCGTAATCATCGCAGGATTCATATCAGATTCCTCGAACGATTCTTGTCAAAATTCTCTTAGGATTCTGTTCAGAATTCTCTCAGGATTATCATCAGAACTGTCTCGGAGTTCACTTCATAATGCTTTCATGATTCTTATCAGAGATCATTTCTCGAGATGCTTGTCATAATCATCGTAGAAATCAGATATATTCCCATCAGAATCCTTTCAAAGTTATTATCCATCTCAAGATTCTCATCTGAATCCTATCAGGATTTTATCAGCATCGATGACAAATTCTTATCAGAATCTTTCCTGGAATCCAGAATCGTTCCAGGATTTTCATCAGCATTTCTACAGTATTCTCATATAAATCATTTCATGATTCTCATCGAAACCTTTCCAAATTTGTTTTCAGAATACTTCCAGGATTCTCACAAGAATCCTTCCAAGACAAATATTCACACCAGAATCCTTACAGGATTTGTATCCAAATCTTTTCACTATTCTGATAAGATTCCTTCCTTCACATTCTAGGATTCTTATCAGAAACCTTGCACAGATATCATCTGAAATTTTGAGATTCTCAGAGAGATTCATCCTGGATGTTCATTACAATATTTCCAGTATTCCCATGGGAATCCCACAAGGATTTTCAGAAGCAACCTTCCTGTATTGTCACTAGAAACTGTCCAGGATTTTTATCAGAAACCTGCTTGGGTTCTTCTCAGAAACCTTCCAGAGATTTAGTAGCCTTCTATCTGGTTGCTTCTGAATTGGATTTAAAGTGGTCACCTGGATTTAAAATGATCGTAAATGCTTCCAACCGCCATATTTTGTCGAATAAATATGATTTAATTTGGAAATGAACATTTGATTTGGGTTGGTTTTTTGAGATCCCATACTAAAGTTTCCAGTATCCTGTATCGAAACATGTTAAGAAGCCAAGAGATTGTGGTTTGTGGTTCACAAATGTTCTACAGTAGCTCGCAAGACTTGATACACACATATTGCTTCACGTAAATAAATTCGAAATATATTCAAGTTTTATCAACAACCACTGATGGAATAGGAGTATACACTACATTTCCGGCCGTGTGTTGACCACCGGTATCCAAATTTTGTAGATGCACCTCCAACTAATCCCCTACACAATACTGTTAAAATTTTGAGAATTGGTCAATTAAGTCAAAAGATATGAGCAAAACAATGCAAAAAAAAAAACATCCACGGCTTTTAAGGGTTAACTTCATCTGCAATGTGATGATTCTATTTCTTGCCGTCGGGCGTTGTACTATCAGCATTATCAGTTTTCCATGTTCAAAAATTATCAGTCATACCTCATTCCTCTACTCCTTCTGAATCATACGCTGGTTTGAAATAAATGAACAGACGGTGAAAAAGAGAGCCAAAAGTCACGCTCTGGCACTCTTCATCAAACTAGTAATTTAGTATATGTCCCTATCCCTAGGCGTTATGCTCACAGCTCTGTGGATAGGAGTCCATAACTTGTTGAAATCGTGAAACACTTGATTTCCTTCAAATATTACATTTTATAGCTTTCACATTCGATGATCACAAGATTACAGGGAATTGAGCACAATTTACATGACAGGACATTCACTCATTTTGGAAAATGCTTCTTCACTTTTTTGTATGGTCACTTAACACTCAATATTATAATTCATGCGATCCCTATGAAAATTATCGAGATTCGATCATTTTGGCCATTTGTGCCAGAATAAAGATTATATTTTAAACGTTTCGCAGATCCTTATGAATTCCGGCAGAAACTCTCTACAATGGCAGTGATTTTCTTTGTAAAAGCACACCATAAAAACGATTTATTGATTTATTTATTGTCCACCAACTGCATCCTTTGAAACTTGAAATGCATCTGCCTGTTATTCTGTAAATTATGACGTTGAATAATTACATTTTAGCAACTACGAGATAATGATTCTAGGGCAGTTATTGATCCTTACATATATTACCTATAAAATGTCGCTAATTAACAAGCAATAAGTCGATTCCCGTAGCAAAAGCTCACTAAGCGAAGTACATTATGGAATAAGGTTTCGGAATGAAGGACAATACCTTTATATCTGAATTTGCAAATAAAATGACTATCTTTTTATCTTTCTCAGGAGGCCTCCATATATTTGGTATGTGGCACTACAATTGACAGTTTTGAGAATATCGAATTGACATGAATTTAAGCTTCCTTGTTTGTTTATAACGCCATGACCTTGAACTTGACCCACATTTTTATGATGACATCATTGCATCACTCTTTTGACTCTGATTGTTTTTTTTTTCTCATCTTTGGTTTGGTCAACTATTTACTTCCACAATATTCATGTTCGAAGATGAATATCTATCATTAAAAACTTTTTCAAATGAAACTTGTCTTAAAATTGTTGTATTATTTTACTATACTTCGTTATTTTTTCCAATGCATTGCTTGGTCATCACAGTGTCATGATTTGATGGCTGGCTTCATAATATGATGATAATCTTCTAGCTTAGGATCAGTGTTGCTTTAAAATATTTGAGCAATTATATCAACAACAATGTATGAATACCCAAGCAGGAACGAATGACTCGCACCTATCTGTGTACACCATATTTTGATATCATACCATATTATGGTATTGAAAATATTGTTTAAAACAATAAAATCTACCCCATTGAAGTATTTAAAAGCTATTGAGGACTGCTAGAGGTATTGAAGTATTATTGAAAAAAAAATGATTTCCATATGCAATACCTGATCGAATTATCTGTTTGGTGTTTGTAGATTAGGCATGATATATTATTTGAGATATTTTACCTCTTATGCAGGGCTCTTTCATGCCACATTCAGGTAGTATTGAAAATTATCTGGCAGTAATCTGTTATTGGCGTTGCAGTCAGTGTAAATCAAAAGCTGATTCGTTTCAATTGTCCGACGTTTCGATGTATTTAACACCTTTTTCATCGAAACGTCGGACAATTGAAACGAATCAGCTTTTGATTTCCACTGACTGCAACGCCAATAGCAGATTACTGCCAGTTCCCTCAATCGATAGCATTCCTCCGAAAATTATCTGGTATGAAATACCTCAGCACTTTTGTTCTCCTCTGATCATACTTTCCTGAATTTCTGAAAATCCATTATTTTTGATTTGCAGATTGCTAACTACTCATTTTTCAGTTTTACTTTATTGCGATTATCCTTTTTTCTCTTGATGTTCAATTTATGCATTTATAAATAATACCCGAATATTTTAAATTTTACTCTCGGTTAATTCCAGATCGAACGTGAAAAGGCCGACCTCAGCGTGCAAGTCATCCAGATGTCAGAGCGCCTCGAGGAAGCCGAAGGTGGTGCCGAAAGTCAGGTGAGTTGTTTCGGTCGCAGTATTCGCCTCAACATATCACAATTAAATGAACCCCTCAATCTCAAATCTCGCCTCAGCTGGAAATCAACCGCAAGCGCGACACCGAACTGACCAAATTGCGCAAACTGCTCGAAGATGTGCACCTGGAGTCGGAGGAAACTGCTCACATTCTGAAGAAGAAGCACCAGGAAATCGTGAACGATTTTAGCGAACAGATCGAAGCACTGACCAAGGCTAAACAGAGGTAGGTATCCGTGAGCGTGAAAACATTCCATTCCATCCTTTCGTCCGCATTATGAATTTCCTTGACTACCCCGGTGGAAAATTGCTCATAAAAATGTCAACCGTGTGAAGGCAAAAAAAAATAGTGTAGGCAGAGCTGCATTCATTATGTGATTCATCATTTCGGCCTCATTTCGCCACTTGCGCCAGCTGCAACACAACACCTACAATACGGTTGACGTGTAGGTGGGTGAACATTTTTGAGTCAGGTCCAACCGAGTGTTACTTGCTCAAACTAGTCTGTCTAGGGATAATCTCTCATCTTGGGCGTGTGACTTTCGATTGCTCCGGCTGCTAATGTAACGAAACGAGATTTTTAATAATCCGACCTGAAATTTACAGCTTATACAGTACACGTTTATTAGCACCATGATGAGTCCAACGTTTTGAAACATTGAATGCAATATTTTTCCATTTACAGTCATTCGTCGATGTACCGTGAATCCATAAAATTTGGTCACAACCAATTCCCAGTTTGTAGAGTATAAAAAATGCAATCTCTGTTAGCTAACTAGAAATGAGTAAAGCAACGATTTCGCTATTTACGAGCACGCATGCACGAGGAATAGCACGTGACTTTGCCATTTCATGTTTACTGAAAGTAGCAAAAACTTGGTCCACAAGGTTACCAAGATAGAAGTTCCCCTTACGAAAGTAAGGTTCTTGAATAAACGCCACTTGGGCTGTAGCATTTTGTATAAGTCTGCAAAGATTGATCGTTGCTGTTCTTTTATGCTAAAAATATATCTGAGCTTCTTAACCGTAGCCACTACCAAAACTAGGCAGGATTAAGCTTTTACAAATATTCTTCAAGAATTTGATTTTTTTTTTCCAGTGGTTTTTCACAGATAAACCTATGAATTCCTTAGTGAACTTGACTAGAAATTTCATCTAGAATTTCTCAAAGATTTTAAATGGATTTGACTATTTGACAATTAATCAGCCGTTTAAAACGAGGTGATGGACAGCGATGAGAGTATGACGTCTGTTTGTCTGTGCTGTTATGACAAAGCTGACCATCATCATGATGATCATCGCTCCGAGAGATTTTCTCTCATAAACACATATTTCATCATTAGAGTCATAAAGGAAAGCGGAAAATTTGTGCTAATTTTAGTCCCATATGCTCACACACATGCTGGGTAACTTTTGCCCCTCGACCAATATTATACCCACCGTAAATGCGAATTCCAGAGTGATGTTGAACTGATGACTCACAAATGCCCTGTCTTGATATAAATATTATCTTTAAAACAACCAGCCTCATTCGTTTAGAACATCCCATTTATAATTTCACACGCATGTACTAACGAACACATTCTGCTTTCCATCAACAGAGTTGAGAAGGAGAAATCCAAATTGCAAGCCGAGATCTACGAACTTCTGTCCCAGATCGAGAGCGTTTCTAAGGACAAGACCGTCAGTATTAAGACCATCGAAAAGCTGGAAGTCCAGGTGACCGAGTTGAACATTCGCATCGAAGAGCTGAACCGCACCATCGTGGACATCACCTCCCACAAGACTCGTCTGTCCCAGGAAAACATCGATCTGGTCAAGAGTGTCCAGGATCTGAAGATCAACATCGAGAGCATCAGCTTCTCCAGGACACAGCTCAACACCCAGCTGGAGGATGCCCGTCGTCGTCTGGAGGAAGACGATCGCCGCCGTTCCATCTTGGAGTCAACCCTCCATCAGGTCGAAACCGAGCTGGAATCTGTTCGCCTGCAGCTGGAAGAGGAATCCGAAGCTCGCTTGGATCTGGAACGACAACTGGTCAAGGCTAACGGAGATGCCGGTGCCTTCAAATCGAAGTACGAAGCCGAATGCATGGCCCGCCACGAAGAGGTTGAGGAAATCCGTCGCAAGTACACCGTTCGCATCCAGGAATCGGAGGAACACATTGAGTCCCTCCAGGCTCGCTTGTCCAAACTGGAGAAGGAGAAGAGCCGTTTGTCCAGCGAGATCGAAATCCTGATTATCGACTTGGAGAAGGCCAACAATGGCATCCGCGAGTACACCAAACGTATCGAAATTCTCGAGAAAACCAATATCGAAATCAAGACTCGCCTGGAGGAAACCATTACCCTTTACGACCAGTCGCAACGCGATCTGAGACAGAAGACTCAGGACTACCAGCGCCTGAGCCACGAACTGGATGCGACCCGTGAACAGAAGGACCAGCTGGCCCGGGAAAACAACAAAATGCAGAAGGACTTGCACGAAGCCCGCTCCAGCGTCACTGAGCTGACACGTCGCCTTCATGACTATGAAGTCGAGCTGCGTCGTCTGGAAAATGAACGCGAGGAGTTGACGGCCGCCTACAAGGAAGCCGAAGCCGTGAGTATACTGAAGAAGCGTGATCTGATGCAGGGTGGAGTAATAACAAAGGGCTTCTGTTTTCTAGGGACGTAAAGCTGAGGAGAAACGTGCCCAGGCTCTGTCTGCTGAGTACGGCCAGTTCCGTCACGACACCGAGCGCCGTCTGCTGGAGAAGGAAGAAGAGATCGAAGTCATGCGGTAAGTGATATATGATATCTCTGTAATATCGCTTGGCATATTCCGTCATCGCTTTGGCTAACGAAGAAAATTTTGTCAGTTTGTGGTTTATGTAGACAAAATAAGGACAGCGTTGCAGCTACTGTAAGGTATTGTTTATTGACCAAAATTAATTTGGTATGATTTGAACCAAAGACCTTAAAAGTAATTATTTCAAAATAGTAATCCCAGCAAATTTTGTCTGGCCATCAAGTAGGCTATTGTAAAACGCCATGAAACGTCCCGTTCAAAACGATAGTTCCGTTCACTCTCATTTTCCGACTATTCCGGTGAATATTCTAAGCTTTTTATATTCACAAACACGTCGGAGCACTTCAGGAATATAACTATGAGTGAATTGTCCTAATTGATCTACCCATTCTCATCCCACCTCGTGACATAAAAACACCATTCCATTTTTTCATTCATACTAGTTGTCCCGACAAACTTCGTCTTGCCATCAAGTAGGCTGTTGTGAAACTTTAAGAAATTCCCATACAAAATGCCACATTAGTCTTCTCCCGTTTTCCTGAATATTTCGAAGGCTTTTCCAAACTTTTTCATCGCGTATCACGTCGCATCCCTTGTCAAGTGCAACTGTGAAAAACTTACGTCAATCCGTTCATCCGCTCTCAAGCCATTTCGTGGCATACAAACACCTTTCCATTTTTATTGATAGAGATCGACATCTAAGGTTTCAAAAAAAAATACTCTTAAACCACGAATTTCCGCGATTACTATTTGGTCCTTAATCTTTATATTTATTAAAGTACTCGTAACCTGGTGAATTAGAATCACTAGGAACCAAATTTGTATATAAAATTCCAAGCAAACTATATTTTGCCGATTCATGATCAATTACGTCCATAAACGCATCTAACTTTTATTTCAAATGCCTAAAGATATGCAATGGCTATATTACGCCTGAAGATATGCTACGACTACAATACTTCATGCGCTCAATTTCGTTCAAAACATATTGATCTATTTCAGTGGAGCTTTAGATGGAGCATTCTGCGTTTCATATTTTTTTCTTAGTGAAATTCCAGCACAATAGTAGGATCGGGATCAGAAGTTTTCCCATAGATTCTCTAGTATTTGTAGCGCAATCTTGAGCATTTTACTAACAGCATCCTGAACGTCCCGTAACATTGGATTTTGACAAAACAAATCTGATAATTTCCGGAATCTTGAGGATTTCTTGAGGTTCTTAATGGATTCCTGAGAAACCATTGGAATCTTGAGTAATTTAGTGGATTCGCAAAAGAAATTTGGGGATTCCTAAAGGGCTCATAGCATTCATATATAAATTCTGAGAATATTCAACGAAACTCTGAGGTCTTTGAATATGACCCCAATAATTTCCAACGGAACTAGTGAAACCTGACGGACTTCTTGCCTTCCAAGTGAGAACAAGAGATTTTCCAGCAAAATCTTGAACAACCTGAAACCTTGAATATTTCTAGCTGTTGTTGGCGGGATGTTGAGGAATTTCAGGGATTTCAAATGGATTTCTGGGAATTCTTATCGAGCTCGTCAAGATTCCTGAAGGGTATCTAATATTCCTAATTGAATTCTAAAATTTCACGCAGAATCCTAAGCGGAACCCTTGGGGTTTCTCAATATACTTCTGGGCAAATCCTGAAAATTTTGCAGCAAAATCTAGCGATTTCTAGCGGAATTTCTTGAATAATTTGAAGCTTGACTAGTTTTACTAGTGTGTTCTGTACAACACAGCTGAAACAACCTCGCTGTTCCTAAACAGCGTGGTGCTTCTGAAAAATAACTTTAAATGAGAATTCTAAAAAGGATCCTGAAGATTTCAAGACAGTTATTGTAAATTGGAGTGATTCCTGCAAAATCTGACGATTCCTAAAAAGCATCGGAGATTCATAGTAGGATGCTGAATATTTTCAGTGAAATTTTTAGAAACTTAGGCTAAAACCAAGAAAATCGTGATTCATGCGAAATCATTCAATCGTGGAATCCTGAGATTCATTGGAAATTTTGGTAATTTCCAGCGGAATCCTAAGTTTTCTACGGGATCTCTGCGATACTTGGGGATGTTCATCCGTTTTTGTTCGGGATGAAAAACTTCGACCAGCTTTTTGTGCTTTGAATGGGGATTATAATTGCTGCGGATTATTTTATTTTTTGTTAGATTTTGACGATCTTTCATTTCATGAAGAGAAATGAAAAAGAAACCTTTTACGATTGTTTATGCAAGGGCGTAGCTAGACATATCATAACGCCTTAAGGTGTATAGAGTGTCCCAGAAAGTATGGACACGACTTTACCCTACTGCCATTTTGATACTAGAGAAGATAAAAATCAGATTTGAACACATTTTATTTTTGCATCTATCAATAGCAGATTTTTTTATTTAAAGCGATTTTTTTCGCTACTTGTTTGTTGATGGTAATACATTTCTAGAAACACTTCTTATAAGTTTTGCACAAATCGCGTTATATCTTAGTGACTTTGCTGCACGAATTCAGTGCTAGATCATAATCTACGAAATGAAAATTTGTAAAAATATGTTTATCATTGCTGATACTAGAAATGATCAGATTATCACTTATTTTAATGGAGATTGTGAACTTTTGTATATGAAATTAAAATAGAAAGCAAAAATCCTATTTCAGCCATGGTCGATTTTAGAACCATCCAAATCAAGCCTTAATATATACATTGAAACATGTAAAAATCTAAATATTTTAAAAACTACCGGAAAACTAAACATTACATATACTTTGCAATTGGATTAAATGGACAAATTGATGTGAAATTTGTGAAAAAGTTACACGTCTTCTCGGTGAGAATCGAACTCAAAACTTCCCGTTCTCTAGATATGTATAGATAAAAAACTGCTCTTAAAAATTCTAAAACTGTTGGCATATCCTGCTCCCTTGATGGAATCTACAGCTCTTGGAAAATCATAACGGGGTAGTAAGAGAGATCCATTTGATGCAGGGGATTCCCAATTTGATCTTGGAAAATCCTAGCTGGAAGAAGCTGGAAGAACCCTTAGTCATTTTGTAGCTCAAGCAGTAACAAATCCAAGTGAAAACTTGTTTTTGCAGAAAAACGGGAAGTGTAGGGTAGATGTACCAATGGTGGAGATACTAAGCACTATTGAACTTCGTTTAACCGCCTAAATTCAAGAAGCGCAATTAATGCACATGTTGATGTTGTAACGGGAAGTAACGGCCATTGACTTGATGAGAAAAAACAGATTTCATAGTAGTAATCCACGGCATGTCAGTGAAAAATAATACCTCCACTATTGGTACACTGTTCCTTTAGTTGCGGTATATTTTTAATTTGTGTTCCTATAGTTACGGTATCCGTTGTTTTCTTATGGGATCCTCCACTATAGGAACACTTTACCGCAACTATTGGTACAAGCAAGAACAGTTTTAGCAAATTTAGTGATATTTCATCAGTTTTAAAGCAATTTGAACGCTCTTTTTAACTAAACCGCGTATCAATAAGCCAATACGTCGATTGGCAGTGTCGGTTCTGTGGCTAATGCAATAAAATCAGTGAAAACGGCACTACCGCAACTAAAGGAACACCTACAACTAAGGGAACACTTACCCTACATAAACAAACGTCAAAATGTGCTTTCGATTATATGAATGTTCTTTTTCTTTCTGGCATTACGTCCCCAATGCACAGTGGGCAAAAACCGACCCAAAATCGCACTTATTTCGTGCCGCTGATTTCAGGAGGTGGGAAGTAGCTATTTTCATTGAAAAACATGCGAGGAATCGAATGGCGCCAATTTCATTCACCGCACGCCATCGGAAGTACCTCATTTTGCCCCATTTTCCCCTTTCTGATATGAAAACTAGAGTTTTTAGGAGTTTATTTGCTTCTGCTGATTAAAACCGATGAATTATATAATTGAAAACCCATCGGCAAACCAAATATGTATATGAAAAATAATATTTTTGAACAAACTTGACCAATGTACCAGTTTACCCGTTTTTCCCCTATAATTTAGACATTTTGATAGTTTCAATAAATTCCTCAAAACTGACACTTGATTTACAATTCATAACTCGCAAACCCTTCCATTAAAAGTTTGTGAAATGGATTGAGGGATATATCGAACTATGCGGACCACGACGAATAGCTCATTTTACCCCTTTTCCCCTAATATTTCTTCATATATGGCAGTTTTACGATATTTCATACTATTGCCGCCAGATTTTCAATTCAAACCGACAAATCCTACTGTAAAACAGTAGTATGTGAAAGCGACATATGCGTGAATCATGGTTTACTAACCATGATATATAGCTCATTTTGCCCCTTTTCCCCTATAATTAGCTTTATACGAAGGTTTTACTATATTTCTGAATACTGCAGTTAGATTTTAAACTTTAGACATATAATTTATTTTGTAAAATAGTATGGAAATTTGACAGATACATATATCAAGCTTAGCGTATAGCCCATTTTACCCCTTTTCCCTTACACTTCGATAAACATGGAAGTTTAACGATATTTCACATTACTGCCGCTAGATTTTCAACTCAAACTACCAAATCCTTTCGCAATACAGTAAGTAGAAACAACATATGCGTAAATCATGGTTTACAAACCATGGTAAATAGCTCATTTTTCCCCTTCTCCCCTATGATTAGCTATATACGAAGGTTTTACGGTTTTTCTGAATACTGCAGTTCGATTTTAAACTTTAAACATATAATTTATTTTATAAAATAGTATAAAAAATTGACAGATGCATATATAAAGCTTGACGAATTTGGCAGCTGTACCTCCGATATCGAAACCGATCCTGAATCTGAACCTGAATCGGGTTCAGATTCCAATGACGAACAGAGCGACAGTCAAAGCGATAACGACGAATAAATCATTATTTCAGAGGTCCGAAAGGACCTAATTTATATGTTTTTATTGCAACATCAATATCAGACAAAATATGCTCCGGTAGTTTGTTGGAATTCTCAACACAAAAAAATGTGTCCATCTCTGATAATTAAGTGTCACGACAAACAATCGTAAGATAAGACATTTGCTGTTGTTCGCTAAGAGTCAAGTTTGTCGATTAGTCAATTTTTACTCAAGGAATTTCCAGTTTAGAGTTGATGAAGCCAATTTTGTAACTCGAGTCGACCAAAACGACTCGACTGGATCAACCGTCGACCGGAAAAATCACTCGACACGGCTCTGTCACTCGAGGTTTTGTTAATAAAAGTGACGGGATTACTATGGGAGTCGACGGATGACTTCTAAAATATGCAGCCTTCTTTGCTTAACTTGTCATAATCTCAGAAATTAGCTTGGAGTAAAATGTAGCGTCAGTTTTGAGGATTATGAGGGGAAAAGGTCATAATGAGCTATTTTCCTTTACTGGTTAAATAGGATATACGTATATGTCGCTTTTACTTACTGTGTTGCGAAAGGATTTGGTAGTTTGAGTTGAAAATCTAGCGGCAGTAATATGAAATATCGTAAAACTGCCATATATGAAGAAATATTAGGGGAAAAGGGGTAAAATGAGCTATTTGTCGTGGTCCGCATAGTTCGATATATTAATGGAAGGGTTTGCGAGTTATGAATTGTAAATCAAGTGTCAGTTTTGAGGAATTTATTGAAACTATCAAAAAGTCTAAATTATAGGGGAAAAAGAGGTAAACTGGTACATTGGTCAAGTTTGTTCAAAAATATTATTTTGCATATACATAGGTTTGCCGATGGGTTTTCAATTATAAAATTCATCGATTTTAATCAGCAGAAGCAAATAAACTCCTAAAAACTCTAGTTTTCATATCAGAAAGGGGAAAATGGGGCAAAATGATGTACTTCCGATGGCGTGCGGTGAATGAAAATGGCGCCATTCGATTTCTCGCATGTTTTTCAATGAAAATAGCTACTTCCCACCTCCTGAAATCAGCGGCACGAAATAAGTGCGATTTTGGGTCGGTTTTTGCCCACTGTGCAATGGGACAAAGCCTGCTTCTCAGCTTAGTGTTCTTATGAGCACTTCCACAGTTATTAACTAAGAGCTTACTGTGCCAATGACCATTTTTGCATGCGTATATCGTGTGGCAGGTACGAAGATACTCTATGCCCTGAGAAGTCGAGAAAATTTCCAACTCCAAAAGATCCTCGACCAGTGGAATTCGAACCCACGACCCTCAGCTTGGTCTTGCTGGATAGCTGCGCGTTTACCGCTACGGCTATCTGGGCCATTATATTCTATATGAATGTATTTTTTACCATTAATTATGAGATTTATAGTTCTGTATATCATGATGATTTTGAAAGGCCTAGATTCTCTACAAAAAAAAAATCTAGTGAATTCCTGAGATTACTAGCAGAGAAAATTTGCGAAATATATGCAAAATGTTGCATACTAACTTGTCTCACTAATTTCATTGCCTAATTTATAAAATTCATAAGGACAATCAACTTCTTAAACTCGATTGAAGTTTTATTCAAAATGAAATTAGGAAAAAGGTTATTTGTACGAAATTAATCGATGAGTTACAGTAATGCATACTATCAAAACCGTATTTACTGACAAATATTTGGACTATATTTTGTCAACAGGGATATGAATTTTTCATTACAGGAAGAGATAGGAAACCAGTTACTAAAATGGGAAAAATACTCTTATGCTTGAACTTCTTAAAATGTTCTAAAGCTACCTTCTTCGTCGAATAAGTGCATAATGCTAAACAAAACATTAGGTATCGTTTGGAATCCATCCTGAAAATTTGATTAAATATATCCCGGTATTACTCCAAAAATGTGACTGAAATTGACTAAGAAAACCTACATGAATCCAGGGATTTCTTAAGAAATTCTTCTAACAAGTTCAACTGAAATTAACAAGCAACTATTTAAGCAATCCTTCCACCGATTCTAAGAGTGAATCTTAAAAGTTACAAACCATTAAAAATAAAAATATTGAAACAATTTATTAGGGGATGTTTCAAGGATACTACCAGGAATTCCTCTAAAGAAACCTTAAGAATTTTTCATATAATTTCAGAAGAAATTGCTTTAGGGATTTTATTCTGTTTTCCTGCCAAAGTTACTTCAGAAGATTTGCTAAGAAATTATGTCTAGGTTTCTTTCAAGTAGATTTCGAAAATTCTTCAAAAATGCACGAAGTAAGTTTCAAACGAAAAAGCATCCAAGTGCATCAGTGTACAGAAAGCGTTGTGGGCCGCGTAGCCGTGCGATTAGTGTCGTCAGGCAGTTGAGCGCATTGCGTCATGGAGTGTGGGTTCGATACCCGATTCAGCCATTGAAGCTTTTCGTCAAAAATGTTTTTCGGATGTGTGCCACTGGATCATGCTTGTCCGTTGTCTATTCTGTGCAGCTATATGGTTGAAGATGATGTCCGTGTCTTTTTTAAGTTATTTTAAAGTATTTTCATGTATTTTAAGAAAGTTTGACTAAAAATTACACATAGCAGACCTGTATGAAGTTTTCTGAAGCTTCCCCATGAATTTATTCTAAGCTTCGTATCATTTTCTATTTTCGTAAACTTTATTGTCTTTGTCATAGGTAGATTTCTAGAAGTTATTAGGCTCTAATTTCAAAATATGCAGTTTTCTTTTAATGAAACAAAAGTCAATATCAGACGATTCAATCGATTTTGTCGTCTCATGGCGAAAAATATAAAACCACCAAAAATAACTCAACATTTTATTTTGATTTGGCAAAAAATCTAGTGGACATTTCATAAAAATTTGTGAGATAATTTTAAGGGACAATCAAGATAAAATAACTGAAATGATTTCACAAGACATATTCTTCTTCTTGGCATTAATGTCCTCACTGGGACAGAGCCTGCTACTCAGCTTAGTATGAGCATTTCCACACTTATTAACTGAGAGCTTTCTTTGCCAAAGTTGCCATTTTTGCATTCGTATATCGTGTGGCAGGTACGATTATACTTTATACTCAAGGAAGCCAAAAAAATTCCATTACGAAAAGATTCTAGACCGACCGGGAATTGAACCAAGACACTTTTAGCATGGCTTTGTTTTGTAGCCGTGGACTCTAACCACTCATCTAAGGGAGGCCCTAAGACACAAGACATCTTCGATGCAATAGCAATTTCTTTCAGGGTTCTCTGATAATTTTACTAAAATTATAGTTTATCATTTAATGGTACCAAGAATACTTTGCAGAATGTAGAGATACGAAAATTTGTTTCACATTATTATTGGAAGTCAATCAGTATCTAACCAAGATTCGAAAGAGCAGAACGATTTTTCAAATCTCCCTAATGCACAATTGTTCCATCCTAACATAGGATTCTCGATATATATGGGGCAGTTATGCATATGCAAATTGTATTGTATATGTAACAAATAATTCCCTGCTTCGTCAAAGATAGCAACCCGGGCAGGTGAAAAATGCTTAGTAATAGCAAATTTTGATATGGACAGGCTTCCGAATTCTCACTCACTCTCACGATAATGGATTTATCCCTCACAGCAATTTTCAGCGATCAGCTGCCTTGGGATTTTATCCGTCCACAAAACAAAGCGAAAATAGATAATTGCACATTTCCGCAGCTGCGAGAAGTTTGTTTTCTCTTTTTCGATCCATGGAGAATTTTTCCTGTATCCATCGCCACGAGCAGCAGTTGCTTTTATGCACCAAATTAACCACTCCTTTCGTCAAGTTGGTGTGGTAGCATGGTTAGCGTGCACGCATCGCGGTTGTTTTTAGCAATGTTCTAGGTTCGAATCCCATCGCCGGCACTAGTTTTTGTTTATCCACATAGTGATAATTCTCCGGAGCAGTTGGTGAGAGAAAATACGATGGAGTGAAAATCAAATTATCCACAGAGTGGAGTGATTTTCGGTTATCCACCATCGTAGCTCCAGGGAAAATTAGTGTGAGCGATAAAAGATGTTCGCGCGAGGAAGCGAAAAAAGCATTCTTCTTACGTGCGAAAAATCATAGATTTCGCATCATTGATACGAAAATTCAGAACCCTGGATATGGACATCTAAAAGTGATATTAACTTGATAGATATAAGAGATAAAAGATCTGAAAATGATATCTAAAATTTACTCCTGGAATAGCATTAGCATATCATATTTAGCTTTTGTAAGATCTAACCAATATCAGCGAGCTATTCATTTGATCTGCAAACATCAAATTTTGCTATGGATCAGAAGTTCCAGGAATAAAATTTTGATATTATCATCAGATCTTTTATCTCTTATGTCAATCAAAACAATATCTCGATTTGATGGTCAGAATTTCGCTTTTGCTCGGGAAACGCACTCGAATCAAATGGATTGCCGAGACAGAAATAGCTCCGAAACGTGATTTGGCAATTGCATAAGGAGTGTGGTGGCGTTTTCTGTCACAATCTGTTTACGATTGATTCGGACACTAGCACTGGGATCAATACTACAACGTACCTACTAGTTCAACTTTCTCGCAATGGATGTCCTTAAACTACGATACGAATAAATTTTAAACAGATTATCATCGAAGAACATTGTGATATATTCTGGAAATCATTTTATTGATTCACGCCTTGTGTCAATGTTACTTGAGCGGAGCATGACCCATGAAATCAATAGCGTCTTCAAGTACGATCCCATTTGACCTGCATCAGTCTCCGATAGATCAAGGTGAAGTGTGGACAGCACAAGCGAAAACATCCGACGGTTCAGTGAAAGCAGAGAAAAAAGAGGAAGATATTACGATCAATCAGAACCGAAAAAAAAACTCTAAAATTTCTAGTAAAAACGAAGCAAAAACAAGTGCCACACGGTGGTGAAAATTCGCTGAAACGAAGAGTCGTCGTCTTACAGTCACAGATTATGGCACGGTGCCTTAAACGATTACATAACGATAAATTAAGGCAAAACTGACAGCATACGAGAAAAAAGCGAATTTATGAATTTTCCTGTTCACAAGCGATTTTATTAGGTTGAACAATTTTTCCAATCAATAATTAAGTGAGACATGATGTCATATTTCTTAAATGGATTATAAGTGGTGACTACTGGTGATGAAATCTAAGCGTGAATTTGAACATATAGGGGAACTTACGTATTCTCGGCAGTCAAAGCCGATGCCGCGCTTCTTTTGTAATATTCTCGGATATCAGCAGATAAATTCCGTGTTTGTCTGTTTACATTTATGCATTGCTCAACCCACTATCGTTTCACACCGAGAGACTTGTCAAAACGCTTTTGGAAACGTTTTTACAATGCTGCGAACAGCTCTTGTCAGTGTGACTATTGTCGGCAGCCTCATTCTGTTCGGCAACTTTCCCATAAGAACTGCTGGTGAATCACTTCGGCAGCTCCAAATCAGTCGCATTTTGAAGCGTGTTCATTTGTATTGATGACATCTCTAGCGGTATTGTTTGTTCAGTCTCGGAAATCTCGTTAGTGGGAAGCGGACAGAAAAAAGAATCATATGAATGTTTTCATTGACGAGTTTTGATAGAATGATACTGTGAATTTGGCGTTTGAAATTTGGTTGCCGATAATAGTCGAATGGTGCCGAAGCCGTACACACCAAATTTTTATTGCTGGTAATCAGCAAATTTTTGCTGATTTTTTTTGTGCTGTAAGTCCAGCAATCCATCCAGCAAAATAATAAATTACTGATCATCCAGCAAAGTGAATTTCGATGAAAGTGACAGTTGTTATGCTGAATATTCAGCAATTCAATTTGCTGATCGATCAGCAATTGATTATATTTTATTATTTGCTGCTTTCCAGCAATTGAAAATTAAATTCGTTTTTTAATGATTGTAGTAGGTAATTTCCATATAAAATATTGTAAGACGGTTTGTTATTACACATGTAAAACACTTTTATTATCATTCAATAATTGAACACCTAAATCGGAGCAAAAAAAAAATCTTGTGCTGGGGGAAAAGGATAGAGCTGACCCATATTCGCTTGTCAGATACTGTCACCATCCTAGAATGCAATCGCAAATTAATATTAAGCATTATTAAAATGTTTCGTGCTTACCAGATACCACCTAGAATTTAGATATCACAAACAATTTCAGATAAAAAATGAAGTATATAAATTTCAAGTTTACTAATCGAACAAAACAAGTGCTAGAAAATCTCTGGTTCTGCGTTTGACAGATCGGACTGTTTGCTGGCTTACAGCAAAAAAAAGATTACTGATATAAATTCAGTAATAATCATTACTGATTTACGGCAAACTTTCAAATCTGTCCAATGAAATACTGTAAATCAGCAAAACTGAAAGCATTGACAAGTATTCAGCAAATCATATTGCTGAATATCAGTAAATAAATCGAAAAGTACTGTTTACCAGCAAAACTATGCATTGCTGAAATGATTTCAGCAAACGAAATTGCTGAAACATGGATAAGAAATTTGGTGTGTAAGTCTCCCTATCTGGCAGCTTTTCCATTTCCCAAGAAGGTTTGAATATTTGTGGTTTATTTGACTTTGCTAGGATGAAGGTGTCATAATGTTAGTCCCTTCCCCGTTTATAGTTAGCATCGCGTTCTCACTTAAACAGTTATTAACTGAAAACTTTCTGTGCCCAAGCTACAATTTTTTTGGGCCTGTGAAATTTATGCCCAGGAATGTCGATAAAATTATCAATCAAAAGATAGGGTAAGTGTTCCCTTAGTTGTGGGTGTTCCTATAGTTGCGGTAGTGCCGTTTTCACTGATTTTGTTACATTAGCCACAGAACCGACACTGCCAATCGACGCATTGGCTTGTTGATACGCGGAATAGTTGAAAAGAGCACTCAAATTGCTTTAAAACTGATGAAATATCACTTAAACTGCTAAAACATTTTTTACTTGTACCAATAGTTGCGGTAAAGTGTTCCTATAGTGGAGGATCCCATAAGAAAACAACGGATACCGCAACTATAGGAACACAAATTAAAATTATACCTCAACTAAAGGAACAGTGTATCAATAGTGGAGGTATTATTTTTCACTGACATGCCGTGGATTACTGCGATGAAATCATTTTTCTCATTGAGTCAATGGTCTTTACTTCCTGTTACAACTCTAACATGTACATTAATTTCACTTCTTGAATTTAGGCGGTTAAATGAATTTTTACCGTGCTAAGTACCTCCACTATTGGTACATCTACCCTATCCTAAATATCCTATTTATTACCACGCTTCGAAGAACACCAGTCCACCACTTCCACTGAGGAAGACTCTTTGCTTGTGCATTTTGCCCTGTGTTTTGGAATACATATCTTCATATATCACATGTCGATAACAATACCTTAACTGGTTACGCTTATTGGCCCACAGTCCTGCTGTACTCAATGAATTTCTTGGATAACCCTAGACAGCCGTTGTACTCGAGACTTTATAAATGATAAGCTATGTACTGAAAAGACCTTTTGAATAACCGAAATCAATTGTTTACGTTTATTCATAACCTCTTATCAGCTCGAAACAAAGAAGAACATATATTGTAAAGCCTGCTTGCCTGTAAACCATAAGCACTTGGGACCATATTTTTGCTTGTCTACTGTACGCAATGACCAACACTACAGCATCTAGCCCAGGCCTGCCCAATGTACGGTTAATTTATGCGGCCTGTGTAAAGTTTCAAGACTCTTCACATTTTTGGTCCGTTGACTTTTCTTTCAAATAGAGATTACCGAGGCTTCCTTTCTTCCTTATTTGGCTTTACATTAATTATCTTGATAAAGCCTCGCCAACAATAATTCGCCAATTCACTCGGTTCATGGCCGCTTCTCTCCATCCTCGACTGTGACCCACGCTCTCCAGGTCCTGGTGCACCTGGTCAATCCACCTAGCTCGCTGCGCCCCACGCCTTCTTGTTCCGACCGGATTCGTAGCGAACACTATATTTACAGGGTTTTTGTCCGGCATTCTTGCAACATGCCCTGCCCAGAGTTAAGCGAGCCCGTAGTTCATCCTTCGCCGCCACACGCCGTTCTCCTGTACGCCGCCGAAGATCGTCCTTAGCACTCGGCGTTCGAAAACCCCAAGAGCTTGCAAGTCCTCCTCGAGCATAGTTTATGCCCATAGAGGACTACCGGTCTTATGAGCGTTTTGTACATCGTACATTTGGTGCGGGGGTGAATCTTTCTTGACCGCAGTTTCTTCTGGAGCCCATAGTAGGCACGACTTCCGCTGATGATGCGCCTTCGTATTTCCCGACTAACATTGTTGTCAGCCGTCAACAAGGATCCGAGGTAGACGAACTCGTCCACCACCTCGAAGGTATCTCCGTCTATCGTAACACTGCTTCCTAGGCGGGTCCTGTCGCGCTCAGTTCCGCCAACCAGCATGTACTTTGTTTTCGACGCATTCATCATTAGCCCGACTCTTGTTGCTTCGCGTTTTAGGCGGGTGAACAAATCTGCCACCGTTTCAAATTTTCTCCCAATAATATCCATGTCGCCCGCGAAGCAAACAAATTGTCCGGATCTCGTGAAAATCGTGCCTCGACTGTTAAGTCCGGCTCTCCGCATAATACCTTCAAGCGCAATATTGAACAACAGGCCCGAAAGTCCATCGCCCTGTCGTAGTCCCCGCCGAGACTCGAACGAACTGGAGTGTTCGCACGAGATCTTCAGGCAGTTTTGTACACCAACCATCGTAGCTCTGATCAATCTTGTGAGCTTCCCGTGAAAGCTGTTCTCGTCCAAGGCTAACCAATTTAATTTTCAGTTTTGTGAAAAGCTGATATTTAAACTTGGTAATTCTTTGAAATTTTCGTAAATATGAAATCTGAATAATCTTAATCTTAAATTATGATTTTTTATTTTAATATTTTGCAGGTAGATTGTATCATTGTCTTTTGGAATTTGAATAACTGCTGAAATCATTCTACATATGAATCTAATTTGAGAAGATCGATTGGAGGTTTGTTATGAAACCGTGTTTTTAATTTATAAGATTAATTTTATCAGGATTACAACCACAATTTCTCAATCATGACTTAATTTTTAAACTTCATTCCTCTTAATGAAGGCTAATATTCTCACAGATTCCAGGTTTGAATTTTACCTAATCTTGAAAGTGATTTACGTAGAATCTTTGGCAGAGCTATTAATGTAGGAAGACATTTAACAAGATCCTGGACAGGTTTCCCAAACAATTCTGAATCCAACTTTCATGGACAACAAAATCCTAGAAATCATTGTCACAGAGTCCATGTAGTTGAAGCCGAGGTCAAATCATAGCAAACTTCAAAACTGAAAAAGCAGCTTTTCATAAATTATCGTGTAAACACAAATAAAACCCATAAGAAATATGAGCCACACCCATTCTATCAATAAAAAAAATGCACACGAGGATTAATTAATCTGCACGCAGTCATTAATATTATATTCCTTAAACGTTACTCAATGTTTCAGCAGTTAGAACTTGAAAGTGAAACTGGGATCGATTCCAGAGGAAATTTTTGAAATATTTGCAGCTTAATCCATGTCAGTTATGATTTTGCAAGTTTACTGGTAAGATCTTCTAAAAGTTCCTCTGTTCCCTAGTAGTTATCGGCAGGATTAAAAAACCTTTCTCAATACACCTGATTATGTTTTTGCACGAATTTTTTTTTACACGGCCGTGCAAAAAAAGTTTCCATACATTTTTTTCCGCCAAAACCTTATTTTTGCATGAAACGTCGAGAATTAGTGTTACTTTTTTGCACGGTTTTTGAAATTTTGAACTGAAAACTTTTTTTACACGGTACGCATCCCCCGTGCAAAAACAGAATCGGGTGTAGTGATAATTGGTAGATTTCTGCGAAATTACTTGATGGATATGTGACGGGGTTTTCAGAGTGTTGTTAGAGAAATTATTAACGAATTCATCCCACGGCTGATAAGTTACTCCTGAGAAGCCAATCATAGAATTCCTTAAAATGTCAATAGATACTATGTTTAGCGAGGATTTTTTGAATTTCTGATTGAGTCCACGAGTAAAACTTGTAAAACTTTTAATACAATCTTATGAATTTCGAGACAATCTTCAATTAACTCCTGTGATTATCTCATGACTTATTCCCGGCACTTTTGATTTATTTTGGCAGGAGATTTTTGGAGATTCCTTCAAGGCTACAGGACTCATTCTTTGCAACAATATGCACCGTTTATGAATAAATCATACTGCAAAGTTTCAAGCATTTCTACCGAGAAAACCCCCAATATCAAAATGAATTAAGGTTCCTAAAAACTATCTAATTGACATTAATGTGTAGATAAATTCCTGATGGATTGATAGTAA
Organism: Aedes aegypti; assembly: GCF_002204515.2. Lineage (NCBI taxonomy): Eukaryota > Metazoa > Arthropoda > Insecta > Diptera > Culicidae > Aedes > Aedes aegypti. The sequence continues at coordinate 151,169,525 of NC_035108.1, forward strand.
AATCTCTATTGTTGATTCCAGGCTTTGGAAAACATTAACAATCATTGACGCACGAGTCATAATTGTATTCCTTGAATGCGCACGCATTCACACAAAACGCATTATTTTTAACGTTCATAGAAGGTAATGAGACACGATAAAGAAATAGAACACACCATATTCTTTGTTTGATACCGCTCACTGTGTGTCACCACGTGTAACATTCGCTGACACTCTCTCATTCTTGTTGTTACCAATTTTAAGCAAAAACTAAATGTCGTCTTGAATGCTATCTCCTCACGTACCATGAGAGAGAATGAATACCAACATTCATAGAGTTCTCCGAATGCGGTGTCACAAACTGTTATGATTCATGAACTGTTACACTCTCTGAATAAGGATTGATCGGCTTATTCTGATCAAAATCCAAACTCTGGTTGGTTTACAAAAAAAACTGTGTTATTAACGTTCAAAATCTTCTCCAATTTGTTACACGTCCCAATTTCCGTAATCACAAAATATACAAATCTTAACATTATCTACATGGCGAATTTCAAACGTGTTTTTGACAAATTTTTTTTTTGAGATCTTTGAGAGGTTCGTTTGAACATTGATTTCAAAAGCATCCATTTTTGGGGGTCCGCAGGTTGTTTGTTGAACTTTAAAGGGGGCCGCAGCTTCAAAAAGGTTGAGAACCACTGTTTTGGATTATCACGAAGGATTTAGTCTCCTGGTATAAATATCCTCGTTTTAGTATAAACTACGTTATTCCTAGATAACAAAACATTCATATGCTTCCTAGCCCAAAATGCATGCACGTTCCATTTACGTAATACAGTCGACTTTCCACATCTTGATGTTCTATATCTCGATATCTCTCCCTATGTCGATGATTTCTTCGGTCCCTTCATTCTGCATACATTTTAACTCTCCTTATCTCGATATTCTCTATATCTCGATATCTCCCTATCTCGATGTGTTCCTGGTTGATTTTCGCTCCCGAATTTCTCTCCGTATGTCGATATGCCCATTATCTAAGGTTACTAGATCCGATTTCTCAATGAAAACCATTTGCGAACACGAAGTGACGGATGCTTGTTTATTATTTTCCTAGTAATGGAGTGGTTCTCAATCTAGTATTCACCAAAAATGTGTTCTTTGTCTCGATCTCTCCCTATCTCGATGGTCCCTTCGAGATAGTTGTGGAGAGCTAACTGTCTTACGTAAATTGAGATTTTAATGTAATTTTGAAATGCTAACAAATTCACATAAATAGACATATTAATTCTAGAATAAGCATTATTACTTAAAATATCTCAGATAAATTTCTTACGAGCAGACTCCAAAAGACAAACATATCTTTATTAGAAAAAACTTCACCCATTTAAAAAAAAAACTTCGATTTGTTAATTGAGGTTTAAGTGATTTTTTAATTGGGGTGAAATATGTTTCCTATACTGTAATGAATTATACAAAAAAATAAGCACGACGGTGATCCCATGTACCGGTATTTTCCTTAAGTAATTGTAGTGCTTAAAATTATCTTCAAACTAAAAAAATGATGGAGAAAATTTCTGGACGATATTGATCATCACAATGGTCTTATTTTTATGGAAATATATTCACAAAATGACACCTATGAGTAAGAATTTGTAGAAAGTTTTTAAAAGTTCCTATATATTTCACAGAATTTTCATTATTGCAACTAAATGAATAAATTTATACAACTTCGAATGATGAAATTTACTTTGGGGATCTGTTTTAGACACCTACTACTGTTACTGTTAAACAGGGTAACATTGGCAGGGGGATAACATTGATAAGCAGGGTAACTTTAATCGAAATATTTACCTGAGTAAGATCGATGAAATTTCTTCTCGTTCTTATGTTCATGAGCTGATAAAAATAAAGGTTTTTGTAAATATTTAGCTCTGTTCGTGCGTATTTTTTTCCACTTTCCGAAACAATTCTTTCCGTGATTATAGATACCAAAGATATCGATGTGATAAACGATTATAAATATTAGAACATGATGATATAAATCATTTTGCGATATTCAATTAACCCCTGAAAAAAACATTCGAAATTTGTTCAAAATATTGAAATAAGTCAAACAGCCCTAAATCAAAAAAGTGCAAATATGTGCAGCCAAATTTTTTCACGAGTTTTTAGTTCTTCTTCTGCTTTCTGGCGTAACGTCCCAACTGGGACAAAGCCTGCTTCTCAGATTAGTCTTCTTATGAGCACGTCCACAGTTATTAATCGAAAGCTTTCTTTTCCAAATTGCCATTTTTGCATTCGTATATCGTGTGGCAGGTACGATTATACTCTATACCCTGGGAATCGAGAAAATTTCCTTCACCAAAAGATCCTCGACTAGCGGGATTTGAACCCACGACCCTCAGCATGGTCGTGCTGCATAGCTGTGCGTTTACCGCTACGGCTATCTGGCCCCCTAAGTTTTAGTTAATATCTTTAAATATCCTTGGAAATAAATTTTAACCTGGGACAACCTGGGACAAAAAGTATGGGATGTCTGAATTTATAATAAAAATCGAATATATTCTTTTCAGTGCACGCCTCATATAGAGCCGAACCTTAGGTACGATTTTATATATCATTTTATTGCGATTATACAGTATAATTTATTCAACGTATACTTTGTTTTTGCACTGAATTCTTTACTTTTCTTAATAATTTCAACTTTGACATACTATATCAAAGGAATATCAGGAATATCTCGATAGAGGTGTTTACTATGGAATGATGTTCAAGAAAAACCTATCAGAACAAGTCATTTTTTCGATTATTAGCCACCCGATCGCCCATAGTGGGCTTTTGGGGTAATTGTTTTAGCAGGTAACGATATTTTCAATATTACCGTTCATTGTTTACATGAGTGATCAATATTCCCCCATATCAGCTAAATAAAAAACAAACAAACTTAAATCTAATAGAAAACGGATCACAGTAAATAATCACAAGCGGTGGGTGTCAGTACCTACTTATTTAAAATATATAAAATTTGCAACATTTGCATTTTCAGTTTATTTAAAAAAAAATGTTATTTCGAATTTGCCTTTCGATGCTCTTGATAGAAGCACCACACTAGACAACGAACTAACATGCAACGCCCAGAGGCACAGTAGGGTAACTTATATAACTTGGACATGCATATAATTTGGACAGACTAGTCGTTCTATGCTCATTTTTAATGAGATGGTGACGAATATATGGACGGGAAATCATGTATTGCATTATTAATACAATAAGCTACTTATTAATGACGACCATTTTCATAACAATTAGAAATTGGCTTCAAAAATATCAGAATTGTAAATTGTATCAACAGAACATCTGTGAAACCTACGAATGCAAGAGGATGTGCACCTCAAGAATATACATGAAATGCAATAATAGTGCGCAGAATTGGCATTCATAAAAAGTTCAAAAGTGGCAACATAATAAAATATGTGTAAAATTTAAGCTAAGTTCATCTAAAATCTTAACATGAGTATACAAGGCTTAAATCAGGTGATGTCCAAAATAGATTATGGTTTTTGTTCAGTTGATATAATTTGGCCATCTGATGAAATACACTGGAAAATCGTATGCATGCATACTTGCAGGCGTTTTTCGTGGATCTGATGATATTCGCTTACAGTTATTGAAATCATCGATTATCACTAATATACACATCCAATAAGCGAAAAAAATCATAAGCCACATGTAAACTCTTAAAATGTTATGATACTATCATCTTTTTTAAGAAACCATTGTATGGATATTGAGATAACGCCTCTGTCCAAATTATATTCAGATGAGGGTGTCCAAAATGTATATTTGGTGTCCGAAATGTATAATAGACAGGCCGCTGAAAAACGCTATTTTGGAAGCTAATGCTACAGTTTGTAAGCTTTTTCTCCCCAGAAACTCAAAGTACAATAGAACATTGAGCATATAAGTAACATTACATAATAAAATGCTAGTATCTTATGCAGTTAATCGATCGCCGTTTCCAGACATATCCTTAGCCTGTCCAAAATGCATAATTTACCCTAGGAAAAATACGAAAAGTTTTCCCAACCTGAGGCGGGAATCCAGCGCACACTTCTTAGCACAATGCGGCTAAATACCTGATAACACTAACCGCACAATATTCGATTATACTCATTGAACAACACTAATAACACAATTTTATGATTACATACTATGACGCCTCCCTCATACAGCATTCCAATGCATTTATTTTCAATAAATCAATGTATTGTTGTGTTTTTAAACAAAGGAAATTTAGTACTATACCATTTGATTCCACTAGAGTTTGTATCCTTTGACTATTTCGACCTCAATTGTAAAGCAGTCTTCAGTGTCGTGTACTAGACTCGACTCAACTGAGTTTATAATTTTTTAGAATTTAGATTTAGATATAGATCCACAGGGGTTTGACGGTATCATTCTGAATGCAACAATATGTGTGTAGTTTTTGATGTTATCAAAATTGTATTCACAATGATTGAATTTCCTTGTTATTTCACAATCGTAAAAACCACTTCTGCCAAATACTAACAATTAAGACTTATGTTAAAAGCTTGACCATGGCACACAGAGAAAGGTGTGCCAGGTGAATGATCTGCATTCGCAATGATACTCTCGAATGCCATTTGCTCGTGATTTTTTTTTTTGTTTTCACATGAGCTACTTGCAAACCACTGCCACCAGTGACCGTGAACTATTTCAAATAGAATTTTACGATGCCGTACGACGTACAAATTGACATGCGGTTGACACTTTGCATGACAATATTTATCACGCACGGAAATACGCACCAGAGAGCAAGAATTTCACCACTCGGGAAAAATGATACAGTGAAGGACCGTTGCTTGTTGTGACTGTAAGATGAGTCGTTTTAGCGACGTTTCATCGCTTGATTGGAATTATCTATGATTAAATGTGCCATTATATGTTTTGGGGCACGGCGACTAATTTAACTTTGAATTCTCTAAGCAGCGACTACTAAGGCAAAACATCGATCAGGCGAAAGAGAAAATCGGAGGCAAAGATAGATAAAGGGGAAAAGGCACTCATTTTCATCCCGCAAGCACTTGAAACATAGAAAATAGGCGAGAGAGACATACAGCCATCAGCGAATCTTGGCGACTTGAACGGCTGCGCGTATAGCTACCGGTACAAAGAGGGGAAGACATTTAAAAATACTTTTCAATGGCACCGTTGCAAATTCTGAGCAACCGTACCGAGCGCCGCGAGAGGCTCATCCCCACCCAAATTTGGGACGCAAACTATGGCCATGCAATGCACTACTACCAACCGATGATCGATTACCTAGATGCAAAACGTCGCGGCAGGACTCCGGAGAGGATACCTTATCTCCCGTATACCGAGGAGCGAGGTCTGAGCCGATTTCATAGAAATGACTTCGTTTTTCGGCCCTACTCATCGGAGGAAATTGCGGCCCTGTCCAACGAAGCGGTAGATAAGGCAGTGAGCTATCTACCCGATTATCGTTCCGATATAAAACGCTCGGTGCTCAGTGTGACCGCGACTGCCGACGCAGCTAGACTAAAGAAGCACGTTACGCCGGATAGTGTAATTGACCGCTACCGAAGGAAGCTCTCTGAACGTTCCACCCAGCAGCAGAAGAAGGATTGCCGAGAAACGATGGCATTGTGCAAACGGATGCAGTACTTCAGCGATTTAAAAGGAGACGACATGTCACAGGACCTCAAGAAAGCCATCCGCGGCAAGTCCGCCAATCAAATCTCCAAAATTCTGCTGGCCGAGAGTTCCAAGTCTCGGGCTTCAGAGGAACGTTCCATGAGCAAGGTGTGCCGTAGCTCTTCGGTCACGCGTCAATCCGGCAATCGCGCCACCAGTGAAGTTCGCTATATCATCAAATCGTCCTCGGTCAACCTGGGAGAATCCAACGAAGAAGCCACCGAACAATACAAGGCTGTCCACAACCAGGTTGACAATGTTCGACGTGAAATCAAGAACTTCGCCGTTAAGACCACCGAGTTCCTGCACGATACCAGGTGAATCAGTGATCCTATTATTTCTTCCCCCATAAGGACTATTAGTGCATTAGAGGACATTGTGTGTTAGAAAAGATAGTAGTGCCCCCTGCCTGTAGTGATGGATGCCGATGCTGCTAAATAAGGCAATGGTCAATTTGCTTGGTTCCGCTGTCGCCATTAATCTTTGTTCCTGTCTTTCTCGCCCAACGTCACCTCTTTCCTTCCGATTCGAGTGAGCATGTCCACGACCACGTCTATGAGTGCTGTTCCTTACGTCAAAGCGGGAAATTGAAGTGAAAATGAATACCACTAAAAACTAACCCGATTTGAGGAAAAATAATTCTATTTTTGTGTCTACGGGAAAAGGTCTCCGATGCGCACTGATTGTGTGCTAGTCTGCGTACTTAGTACGCGATCAACAGCCTTAGGTTCGTCGTAATCTACTTCCTCTCGATTCTCGTAGCTTTCCCTGCGTTTTTTTTTTTTTTTTTTTGGTTGCGGAGGTTCTGATAAATCTGCGGCTTTTTTGGTGGTCAGACGATACGGTGCACAATCTCCCCCAACCGAGAGTGTGGCATTGAAATAGCTGACATAGGTAATTAAACCCGTCAAAGCCGCCAACCACCACATCATGTGTCTGTTCTTCATGATCAAAATATTTTCATTCACAAATGAGGTCACAGCCACCATTATTGTGTGAGCCGCTAGTGGATACATTGACGTCTAATTATGCAAGGATTTGAGCTACTTTTCGAATAGATCGGTGCATTCACTTCATTCAAAGATTCGAATGTAACATGCATGAACATAGTTTTTCAGAGCGATAACATTCTCAATTCATTTGTTTACGTTTCGTACAATCTTCAACTATGGTTTTAGCTAACCATCCAACAATTATCAATGGACTTACTGCTCTTGGTTTAATTTTCGTATTGTCAAACTTTAGTAACATATTAGATAATACACCCGTTGCACCGTCTCTGCATCCTAAAATATTTTTTTGATTTAACTATCTAAACAAATTTGTGTGATGTTTATTAACTTCTTAAGCTACTCATATAGTAAACATGATACATCTTGTGTTTCTCTACTGGTATCACGCTCTAATTATGAGCATTATACATGTGTTGCAGACATAACGCGTGTTATTTTTGAACTGGTGTTCTCGTGAAACTTCCGACTAATGTTAGGCTCCTTTCTTTTTTTTAATTAACGCATTTCACCTTAGTACTTGGCAGAACCAGTGTTATGTAGAATTAAAATTTTCTATATTCATGCTTGATTTTATTCGCAAGTGAACGACTATGCTTGAATCTCAAAGGATAAAAAATCGTGCATGAGTTTTTCATTTTGGTTATTTTAATTAATTTGGTTATAGTCGTGGATGATACTAGGTATACAGTATGTTTTTGATTGAGTGCTGAAGCATTGCATAGCATAGGTGACTTTACACACACATTGTTGTTAGCTGTATAATGCTCAACTTTATCAATTTTGAGATATGAAGGGTCGCAAAAATGCGTTTGGAATTAACGGTTTTTTTTTTTCAGATAATAGAAATATTGCACACAGAAATATTTACGTTTGCTAACCCGACCAGAAGCACATAACAAGATAATAACGCATTCATATCAGCAGCAGTTAAAAATTACAGAAGTTGATATATGTTTGTTATAAAGATGGCTTCGTTCTCAACTTGTTAGATTTTTTTTAAATTTCTTTATAAGTATCAATTCATTACTTATATCTGAGTGTTCTGTGTTATTAGATAACACTATCATTCTTATTTGGTAAAACAAATTTAAGATTTTATTAACATTTTGTTAACAACATATTATATTTCATTTGCCGTAGCAGTTTAGATTTTTTACAGGTGAGTTGATTTCACCTGCTTATAAGAGAAAAAAACACGTTTTCAATTTACTTAACCTAACTTAACCTAAATATATAACGCATTAATCGTGGCAATAGAAGATTGTAACAATTTTTGCCTGAAATGATTGATTATTTTATTTGACATTTGTTCTAATGTTTCATCATTGGATATTCTATGTGTTAACTTGTTAGATCGTTAGTAACAACATTTGGTATAGTTTTGACAACGCGTTAAAAAGTTTGTTTCAAAACACATCCGATAATTTTGTTATTTTGTAACATCCTTTCAACACATACTGTAATAATTGTGTTATAATTATAATAGGATCAAGAGAAAAACAAACTACTAATTCTAATCTAATCTAATCTAATCTAAGCGCTTGCACAGCCAATATTGAAAAGCATCCTGGAAATATCTAAATTAATTAAGGTATTTTCTTGTCAGTATTAATATTTGCAGAATATCGGCAATATGATACAAACATTAAAAAGGCCAGGCCCACTGTGCAGACTTTGGGGTTGAAGGCAATTGAAAAAGATCATGACTATTAGGTTATTCACGCATGAATAAACTGATAGGCAAAACCATTCCAATTCATGAAGGAAAGAAACGGGGACAACCGTACCAACCGCTTCGATTCAGGGTTATAGGTAAAATCGTTGGAAGTGGCGTTGCTAAGAAAGTTAATGCACACTTCATTGTTGAAATCCTCGGATGGGACATAGGCATTTCTTCCTCATGTCCTGGCTCTAGAGCCTTGGTTTAAGCGCCTTTGCTCGCTCTCTGAAACGAAATGAAAATTTATTTTGCCCCTTACCCCTTATAGGACGCCGCTATACAGGAGTTGTTTTCTATGAATTCATATGTGCAATTTGACCCAAAATTATAATATTGAGAATTCAAAACGATCTCACCAGATTGCATGTGCCGACGTTAGTTGTTTTTACTCCTGGATCGTGCATCCCGTTGTAATCGCCAATGCTTGCTAGTTGCGCTTTGATAATCAACGATAGCTTTTTGGTGGTCAGCAAATGCAGCATTTTTCGTTTCTGGTCGCCTCGGGTTTTGGTGCATTGTCCCGTCATCTATGTATATGTCCGGACGCCAAGACCGACACTAAATTATACCGTTTTGATTCATATTACGGACACTTAAGGCCTCGGTGAAGTATAACCCAGCTTGCACCATACAAAATAAATCATTCTGTATGATTTTTTAGCGTTATCGAGCGTCGGAAGCCCTTAACTTTCGGATGGTTGGTAAAAAATACGCGTCCGCAACTTGAATAATTTTAAATAAATCAAAACGTGTGGCCTTTTCATGATTCTTATTCCGGACGCTCCCTCACTTTTGCCTCATATTCCGGACGCTTTGATTCGAATTACGGACAGCTCATGATAATCATTAATGGAATAGTCAAATCATCAATTGAAATCGTCCAACCACTTAAGAGACGTCTAAGGTAGTTGGGCATTATAAATTTGCAATGATATTTATGGAAAAAACCTAATAAAACGAGCCTCGAAAATGAGAACTTTTGGACGGCGAAAATTGAAACATTTCGTGTGAAATGTTTCCCATACAAACGAGAGTGTCCGGAATTTGAAGCTGTCCGTAATATGAATCAAAACGGTACTTCTTGGTGGTCCACCGCAAGCCAAAGTCACTTCCTCCGACTGAACTCAGGCACATTATTGGAAGTTCACCTTTTTAAAATTGCAGCAATATCGCTTGGATAATCTTCTCAGCAAGAATAATTAATAAACAAACTTATTAACGTAATATATGCAGCAATTACTAATTATAAAATAACTGTAAATTCTTGAATTTGACGCACGGAATTTTTTACGTCCTTCGTTTACCACAGCACACTACGATCAGAGAAAAACAAACTACTAATTGAACTTTAACACTTCACTTTTTACACACAAAAAAATACTAAAATCACTAGTAAGGCGAGCAAACACCTTTAACTCTAATATGTTGCCAACATATTAGAGTTTAAAGGTATTTGCTCGCCTTCTAGTAATTTTAGTACTTTTTCGTCTGTAAAAAGTAAAGTGTTAAAGTTTAATCATTCGTTTGTTTTTTTTTTCTCTGAAACACACTCTAATTATCCCTCCCTTAAATTTATTAAAACAATTGTAACAATAGGATTAGTTATAGTTTAGTTTTTCTTGCTGCAAATTTTATTACAATTCTTGTTATTTTAACTACTAATGGTACATGTTTTATAACAACTAGTGATATAAAATCATATCAGGGAAACATATTCTGTTATAATCTTGTTTCTTCCGTCTGGTCAGGTAGTAGGTGAAGAAATGTTAGTTCAACGTCTACTTAATAAGAAAATCCAAACAATCTTGATGAACATTACAGGATGGGGAAATTGTGTTAATTGGGTAGATTAGGCGCTCCACGAAGCATAGCCACGACTGAATTAGTCAATGCTTCCAAAGTAGATAGTGACGGCCCACATTTTATGGATCGTGCATTGATGTATATGCTCCAAAAAACGAAACACATTTTTCAGTTGTCACGTAGACCGTAAAGTCCGTTAAATTATTCGTATCTACTCCTGGTATTCCATATGATCAGGTTCCATCACGCTTCGTTTGTCCAACATTTAATTCCAGTGCACAAAAAAAGTATCAAAATCGACCTTTTTGAATGAAATCGATTATAATCGATGTATTAATTATATAAATAAATTTTAATTAAAGCGATTTTGCTTTCGTAAAAGAGTAGTGGGAAATCCCTAAGTACTGGAAGAAATCCAACACCGTACACCGTCAAAAATTAAATCATGATCCAACCAAGATGTTGTTTTTACAAGGAAAGGAAGCTACTATGAAGAGTAATTTTTGGGTAGAACAACACCAAAGACAAATTAAAGACCTTCATGTCCCTTGCAAATGCCCAAAATTTTATGGCTCATAAGGTAATCTAGAATGCCGTGAAAAGTGTACTGCGATGTGTCAAACTTGGGTACCTTTTGCACTACCGAGGGACCAAATGCAGTACTAAAAGTGGTACCCAATTTGAGCCCGAGTGCGACGGACCTGACAACAAATGTATGAAATATGTACGCCTTAACAAAAACAGAGGTGTTTGAAAACCGATAAAAAGTTGACGTATCGCCTTTATTTTGAACTTAATCAGTAATGATTTCAAATATAGAAAAATAGTTTGGATCACGCACGCATAATAGAAAACAATGGTATAATCCACCGGTGTACCGTCGTTGGGGGTGACAATGGGTCAAAAATGGATATGTACGATTTATTTATTGAATAACTATCGCAATTTAACTCCAATAAACTTCAAATTTGGTGTGTATGTACTTTGATGGTACATTAACAACTGTTCAAAAAATTAAAGAAAAATATTCATTCACAGCGGCACCACAAGTGAATGAAAAATGACCCAATCTCACCCCATAGAGGGGGTGACATTGGGTCACTGTAATTAAAATAACTTGTTTTTGAAAAAATGATTTCAAAATCATTCACAGCTGAAAAATATTGGTGAAATACGATGCAAACAAGACGAAAAGGTATCTAAGATTTTTCACAAGTATGATAAACCCACTTAAAAGAACGATAATACCAAAAAATTGAAGAGCTATGAGAATAAATATGTATAACATTTGTCGTTAAGTTCACATAAATTTTCTTGTTTTTTCCATCAAATTGTTTTCAAAGTCTCATCCCCATTGCCATAAAGCCTATTCAGGTTTTCCAAAGGTGTACTGAAACAGTGATTATTTTAAACCTTCGCAAATAGTTAAATTTCGGTGCGACATTTCATGATCAATACGTTTCAGCAGATGTTGACGTCATAATCCGCGGTATTTTAGCGATCCAACTCATTTGTACTTCCGTGAGATGTTTCTGTAATATGAAAACACTAATGAAATATTGAATTTGAAATTGAATTGAAGAAAAAATTCATTTACTAAAATTTTACGATGTTGCTGCGCGCGAATAACAGTTGCTGGCTTGAGAAATTGTCAAAATGCGTTGCATTGTTATTCAATGTACGGAATACTCAAGTAGGCTTGTTTGATGTTTCAGGTATGCTGTATATTGAAAGAATAAACACATTTTAATGAAAAAAGAGTACACGCGGCACCGTAAAATTTCAAGAAAGTGGACTTGCAATTTAATTTACTATCGTTCTTGCTTGACCCAATCTCACCCCCATTTTTGATGTTTTAGACACCGTACCGAAAAAAAAATATATTTTTGTGGAAAAATCAAATAGATTCCGGAAAATACATGTGAAGTGTAATGAAAAGACTTTCAACCTTCTACTAATATAACGATAGAGGTTAAAGTACATGCGTGATACTTTGCACAGGAGAAATTTAATGTGGTAAATTTTATCTAGTTTCAACATACAAGTTTATTGATATAGTAAACAAAAACTACTATTTCTTAAAATGTGTCTTGTGATGAATTACGTGTAATAATATGTTACCTAGCATATGGATTAATAATTTTAGTAATATCAGCGTTATTAGCTGAAATATTTCATAAATCATATTTTTCCGTTTTGACCCAATCTCACCCCCTAGACCCATTGTCACCCCCATCGACGGTACTAAATTAACTCCGTCTGAGAATTGTGATACTTGAGCGGGGCACGCTCCCGTATGATCACCACGTGATCTGGACCCGCTCTAGTGTCAAATTTCTTGAACCAAGTGAATTTAGTACACCGGTGGATAAGTCCATCAGAATTTGAAAACATGATTTTAACTTGTACTTTATTTGAATTGAGTATGGCCATTAGACTGATGCAAATTTTGAAGTTTTTGCTCCCCTATGTTTAAACGGTGTTAATTATGATGAAAATCATTCTCCCAAAATTTGAAGTGATTTGGAAGAAATTTGGTTGTGCACAGGCCTTTTGAAGTTTTTATGTAAATTACTATGGAAAAGACAAACCTTTTGTGTTCAGTCCTCTAATTACTCGTGAAATCTTCTCAGATACAACTTTGCCGAAGACCATATTTTGATAGTACGTGAGGATAATTTATTATTAGTGATAACATCATGCTGAGATGATCATTCAATTACTTTCAGCATAAAACTGATGTTTTGCTGTAAAACATAGTAGCCTAGATTACTTTGATCTATTCTACTCGCCAGGCGCACCACTGTTGCCTGTCGAGCAGTTGGTTAAGGATGCAAGCTCAAACAGGTGTTCGGTTCTCCAGATGTGTGCTCTTGAAAATTCGAAGTTTGGCTTCGATTCATCTTCACCTTAAGAATAGCAATTTATCCTTAAATCCTAAAGAGATAGAGGCCTGAACACAAAATGTTGGCGTTTTCCATAGTAATCTCCATATAAACTTCAAATGGCTTGTGCACAGTCAAATTTCTTCCGAATCATTTCAAACTTTGGGAGGATGCTATTTACCATAATATAAATTGTTTAAGCATAGGGAAGCCAACATTTCAAGATTTGCATCACTCTAATGGCCATACTACATTTTTGATCTACCAGCTCCTGTCCCCCAGTTTCGGACAGTTTGATTTGTTCCATGATATCTTTGTAATTTTTACACCAGTGTCTCAAAGTACATTCATTTTTCATGGATTTTATCGATTCTGGTATCAAAGATGCAATAAAAATAAGAGGAATCAAAATTCATAACACCACGCAAAATGTGTTAGTTTTCATCATATATGGAAGAGGTTTTCTGATGGGACGATTTCCATATCAAATCGGTCATTCGCAGAACTCGACCATCTTCGATTTTTAGTACATTTGTACATGTTTTCAGTATGGTAGAATAAGAATTTTCCAGAGATAAATAGATTAATTTGACTCAAGAATAACTTTTGAAAATAGCCTATGAGTTTTCGTCCTTAAAATTAGGGTTTAAGCTTTGTTTAAGCTTTGTTTATAATTCAAACTTCATTTTTTATCATTAAAATGATAAAATAAATCTTGATGTTTGCAGTGTGTATTATTTTCATGTAGTCCAAACGTTTCACTACAACTTCTTCGTTTAACATTCTAACATATTGAAAACATGTTTGAAATGTAATCCAAATCATAGATCATCGATCTAGACTTTTAATTTATTTCTTCGACTCAATCTGGATGGAATTCGTTATGACTTGCAGACTAAGTAAAACTCAAATTACTCTTGTGAATGTTGCAAATGCATTGAACTGCCAATGAAATACTATTCCTGAAGTAAAAACATTCAGTGATGTACATATTTATAGAAGTAGGAGGCATTTTCAGATTGTGTCCGGTAATGGGAGCCACCTTCTGAGATTTGTCAATTTAGTACTAAAATACATCACCAAAATTCAATGTCAATATTCAGATTAATATTTATTTTCAAATTTATTTTTGTACACTATCAAAATGATTCTATTTATTGGGCCCAAAGATCACATAAAATCAATAATGAATTACATATATAGCGGCTTAGGTGTCCGGTCCATTGCCCTATCGCGGATATTTGTTGTGTTCTTATTATTGTTCTAAATAGTTCTAAATAATGGACGCAGTAATTATAACCCCCAACAAAAAAAAATATTGTTGTTAAAAGGCAGATCTCGGTTTGTCCAATGCACAAAGGTAGGAAAAAATTAAATTCGGCCAAAACTTAATATGTTATTTGGCGTTTTTATTGTTTCAGAAGGGATTATTCACATTTTACGTAACTTTTTAAAAGATTTTATTATTAGAAATGCAATCAAATTTGTCTAAAAGCTCAAATTTTGTTTGTATTTGAACGAGTCTGATATTACAGTTAACTCTGTTTTGGACATTTTTTGATACAAATTTAGTGTGTATTTTTCTGTAAACTCATGGCTGGTATAAAATATCCCTGTCATAAAAGTATCGATATTTTGTGTTTCAGTTAGTGAACTTTTGCCCCACACTAGATTCGAACTCTTGCCCCACCAGTGGGGCAAAAGTTCGTTTCAGACAATCTATTTTAAAACTATTATAAGTAAAATCTATTTTGACAAAAGATTGTTCAGCAAATTTAAAGCCATAAAGTAGTATTTATTTCTTTTCAACTGCTATTGTATTTCTGTAAATTTCGATTATACCACTAAAGTCGAACTTTTGCCCCACCTTACTCTAATCATGCTAATGATGCATATCAATTTGCATCTATGTTTTTGTTCAATTTTAAATTCGCATTTCCAAAAGACGAAAAAAAAACAAAACAATATAGAAAAAATAGACATTTTCTTTTTAATATTCAGGGTAAAAGCATCGCTTTTAGCTAGCCTAAAAGAAAAATATATGGGAAGCCCTATTTATACTACAAATATGTCAAACGCAAGCTTTCAATCCATATTATGTATGAAACATGTCGAAACTGAGCTGAAACCATTTTTTTGCTTTGAAAATCTAATTGGTCAATATAGGCCGCCAGAACCAGTTTCGGCCAGAGTTTTAGCTTTGGTTCCTCAATTGATCAATCACATTGATTTCTTATGAGAGTGGCCAAATTAGGAGTACCCTGGCCAAATTAGTTGCATAGTAGTTCTATTTCGGCAGACAATTAATCGTTCCATAAAAAAATATAAAATTTCCATAAAAAATGCAAAATTTGCCAGTAAAGAAACAAGGGTAAAATCAACAAAAAAGTTAAAAATTTACATAAAAAAAATAAAGAAGTGCATAGAAAAAACAAAAATTTCCATAAATAAAAAAAATTTGAGCAATAAATAGATTCAAAAGTGCAGTAGAATCGACAATAATCTCACTAAAAAATATCGAATTTTACATTTAAAAACCTCAAAATGTCCCTATTTTCTTCACAAAAAGCAAGAAATAATTATAAATTTTCCACAAAAAATGCCAAAATTTGCAATAATGAATAATAATTCGCCCACGATAAATCAAAAATTTCCATTCAAAAAATCAAAAAGAGCAATAGCAGTAAATGCAAAGTTGCAATAAACAAACCCAACTGAGCAATTCAAAGTGACAACCAATACATGAAAATGTTGTAGAAAATTCCAATATTTAAGTAAAACTTTCCATAAAAATAACGTAATTTTCCAATAATGAGTAATAATGTATGTAATGGATTTCATAAATTTTCAGTCAAACTGAAGCATTGTTTTCACAATTGGAGCTAATTAGTCGTCGTATGTAGATGTAGTAATTGCATTTTAGAGTTCGATAATTAATTACGTAAGAATTTAGGGGAGAGGAGAGCGGGGAGATTGGCCGGGTTTGAAAAAATACTTCTTGCCATATAGAAAATAAATAATGTTTCATACAAAAAGAGATTATTGTCGATTCTACTGCACTTTTGAATCTATTTATTGCTCAAAATTTTTTATTGATGGAAAATTTTGTTTTTTCTATGCACTTCTTTATTTTTTTATGTAAATTTTTAACTTTTCTGTTGATTTTACCCTTGTTTCTTTACTGGCAAATTTTGCATTTTTCATGGAAATTTTATATTTTTTTATGGGACGTTTATATTTTAGCCGTTCTATTTCATTTCATTTATTAAAAATGATACTTTCACAATAGGAAGACTAAAAATAAAGCTTATAGCATGTTCGAAAGTAAATTTCGCAGAAATCGATTGATAATGGTTTCATGAACGTGGGGCAGCTCTGAGATAAGCTATGGGGCCAGTTTTCCCAGATTCTCAGTAAATACTATATTTCTATGTTGTTTTATGTAAAATTGTTCTAGTGGGCAGAATATTTCCCATGGATTCCATCATTCGTATTGAGGCCAAATGTACAGTTGACTCTCCACATCTCGATATCGAAGGGACCAGATAGGGAGAAAACGAGACATAGAACAAATTTCTAATAAATACTATAGTTTATGATATAGATTGAAAATAACTCTGTTACCAGGTAAATTAAAAACAAGTAGACGTCATTGGATTTTCACTGGTGTCATCAATAACACAGATTTTTGCTTGTCTCAAGGATCAAATTATGTGTCTCTAGTAGATTTGGAGTCGCTGATCTGATATTGCTATACACACGAAGTTTGAATTCTGAGGCAAATTAAGTAAATAAATTGCCATACAAGCTGACAAACTTGCATGCAAGTTGGCTGAAACAGTCAAATTTTGCATATTCAACAGCAAGATGATTGTTACAGCACAAGTCGTAAATTTTTAATTACGACGAGTGCTGTAAAAATCGAGTTCTGCGACGAGTTGCGTACAACATGTTTTTTTGCAATTTCTCAAAAGAATACTTGAGAGTATCAGAATACATATCGGGTTTCCTCATCGTCATTTTGCATTTTCTGATTTGTTTGTGTAATGATTCATTGCGCAACTAATCACAGTTGTATAATTTAAAGGCGTTGCGTAATGAGTCGTTAAGCAACTTAAAACAGTTATGTAATGACTCTTAGATGTTACATCATTCAGTGCAGGAAAGTAGGCTGTTACATGACAGATTGACGTGATGGAAAATTCTATTTATACGTCATTTATCGAATTACTATGAATCCCTAAATAACTACATCCGTTTGAAGATCCGAATTGAATCGCCTTCGGATCGTTCAACGGATACAGAATCGTAATCTAGTTGGCTGTGAGAGATTCTGAGTTGGAATTGGTTCGTCTTTCCGACGTAAAGGAAGCAATTAAATTTGTTGGTTCACTCTTGCAAAAGCAGTGAGCTTTAAGCGGCGATTAATGCAGGAAATTCAGCACAAAATATTAACTTCCATATTGTAGGAAAATTGTATGCGGTGTCTTACCTGGTCAGTGTTTGAAAATTGAATCAACAATAGAAGTATGAATATCTGTGACAATCATTCCACAGCCTACCTGATTGAGGAAAACTTAATTGTTACTAAGCAAAGCGTAGTACGCATGGAAGTCCATTTATTACATAAAGCCTGATTTGCTGCTGAACAGGAATCGCTAAAGAAATTTCTCGCCGATTTCTTGCAGAAATTTCCTACAGCGACTCCCGTTTGAACTGACAGTTCTTTTCAACTGCGTACTGCGATCAGAAAAAAGCGCATTCTTGATCGATTCCTTGCAGAAATTTCCCATGCATCAAGATAGGCCGAGAAATTACTTGTCAGCAGCGAATCAGGCTTAAAGCAGCAATTGGCAGTTTTCTACCTCTTCCTCTTCCTTTTCTACCTTTTCTAAAGCTTTTTGTATGAAAAAAAAATGTTCGAGCTGTAACACTTAAGCCTACTTTCCTCCCCCTAGAGCGTTACGTAATTTGTGAAACGACGCCTATAACACATACTCCTACGATACGGCGTCCTGCACCACACCCTCCAACAATTAGGTCAAATACCATGCATTATACCCCGTATTATATGTTTTAAAATTTGAATTTTAAAGATTTGCTTAATTCGTTTGATAACATGCACGTTAAATTCCACATAAAATATCCAAGAAAAAGTAAAAACAGTATACGAACTCTACGGATTTATTATGAGGAAAATTCAAAAATTCTGGGTTGATTGGATTACCCTCGGTTATTTCGTTAATTTATATCTTCAAAACTATAATAAATAGAATGAAACGTTTTAGAAGCGAATCTGTCAGAAATTGTTAAAAAAAATTCTCCAGTGTTGTGAAACATGCCATTTTGCAATTTTCAACGAAAATCTGAAGCATTCATCAAATTTGATTGGATCTGGTTTTGAAAGTTTTGTTTCCAACTTGATAATCCAACATTTTACAATCGAACATAAAACATTCATCCAGTCTACATTGGATTCAATCATTTATATGTCCAGTTGAAATGTTGAATGTTATATAGTATGGCCCATAAAAAATGCGAAAATCAGCATATCATATTTTATAGTAATTTTTAAATGAAAAATGAAAACTAAACATTTTTTTCATTGTTTGTATTGTTTAATCTGTGTAGACTCTGTTTTTTGCTTCGGACATGATTTTATCTGTTATTTTCTTATTACTAGAGAGGAATTGTATGCAAATTTGATCATGTTGATCATGTAGTCTTCTTCTTCTTCTTGGCATTAACGTCCCCACTGGGACAGAGCCGGCTACTCAGCTTAGTGTTCTTATGAGCACTTCCACAGTTATTAACTGAGAGCTTTCTTTGCCAAAATTGCCATTTTCGCATTTGTATATCGTGTGGCAGGTACGATGATACTCTTGCCCAGGGAAGTCAAGGAAATTTCCATTACGAAAAGATCCTGGACCACCGGGAATCGAACCTAGACACCTTCAGCATGACTTTGCTTTGTAGCCGCGAACTCTCACCACTCGGCTAAGGAAGGTCCCGATGTAGTCATGTAGTCTTCGAGTTGAATTTGTCTGAGATGAAAGTTTTTAAAGAGTCAACGATAGGTTAGGATACTTCACAGGCCTAGCCTTAAACATTCGCCCATGTCAAATGATAGAAAGGCTTTATACATGGAGCGATGAAGTCTTAAACATATAATAGAATGAACGGTTTATTCTGGAGAGCCGTGGTTGAACCTTCATATAAGTGTGATAAGTGGCTATGTTTTGCTAAAAACCTATGAACTGGTATTGATCTAAGTTGTTTCTAACCAAAGGAACAAACTTCTTCGAAAAAAATCTTATAGACAAAAATAAATAAAGCCTCATCAAACCCATAAGACGCAAATACTTTGGCAAAATATTTTGTGATTTTTTAAGGTGGAAAGTTCATCACTGGAGTATGCGACGATCAAACGCTTTTACTGATATCTAGACAACAAAACCTTAAAACTTTATTGATTTAGTACATTATTTAGGTTAGTAAAATAATATGATATTCTTCTTCTTTCTGGTGTTACGTCACCACTGGGACAGAGCCTGCTTCTCAGCTTAGTGTTCTTATGAGCACTTCCACAGTTATTAACTGAGAGCTTACTATGCCAATGACCATATTTGCATGCGTATTTCGTGTGGCAGGTACGAAGATACTCTATGCCATGGGAAGTCGAGAAAATTTCCAACCCGAAAAGATCCTCGACCGGTGGGATTCGAACCCATGACCCTCAGCTTGCTCATGCTGAATAGCTGCGCGTTTACCGCTACGGCTATCTGGGCCCCAAAATAATATGATATAGTTTGTCTTATATGGCGGAGTTACGTTAAATATATTACAGTAATCAAAAATTAAAAATTACATTATTAAAATTAAAACAATGCTTGAGTATGCAAAATTTCCGTTCAAACAATGTTTGAATTTTAAGGGGAAATTGAAAATTGCGTAAAAATATGTATATCAAAATAATCTTAAATATTCATACTTCTACCTTAGTAGTTTAGTAACGATTAGAACTTATAATTGTCATCATGAACTTTATTCTTCCCTGATCAACTTTGTTTTCAATTATTCATCACGCTGACCAGGGATCACGATGCATTTTCACGCAGTACAAAGCCAAAACGCGTAACATCTGGCCGATGCTGGGTTGTCTCCAACTGTGCAATTCCCCTTCGGCTCGTCCACACCCGTCAGCAGCGCATCAGGTTGAAAATTTATAAAAAGCACAACCACCAGAGCTGAGTTTCGGACGACCGATACTTTCAAGGGGACCAAGGTTGTTTTTTTCTACTCACTCACGAAAAATTCCCATGCGTCCATTTGCTAAGTCTTCTTAGTCGTTTTGTGTGTGTTGTCTTGAATCTGCACCACCTTGATCTGTTTATTTGCTCATGCTTACAAACGAGCACTGCGGCTCTTGTCTATTTTTCGCCTCTCATTTAGCATATAAATTAATCAGAACGGAAAAAATGGGACCACCAGAAATAAATGTTTGAATAAGCTTCATTTGATACTGGGACAATTCATCGAGATTCAGAATATAGATACTGATCGAATTTCTTGAAGCAACAGCAATTTCACATTTTACAATGTCAATCACAGAATAAAAGTTGATTCATGACACTCAACATTGTACCTATTACTCATAGAATCAAATGCAGGCTTCATCTCATTCATCAACAGACCAAAGTCTGCTGATTCATTGATTCTATTTGCAGTCACCTCATCGGTGAATCTCTGTTCTAGTATTCACAACATCCATACAGTTCGGATGTCAACCGATCAAACGTGCGGTCACCCGATCTTTGACCCAAGAGCCAACGCAGCTTCCGTTATATTTAGCCAAACGATGACGGCAGACGCACTAGTTCAGCCCAAAATCTGCCTCGTTGCCAACAAAAATGAACGGTGACTAATTTCAACTGCTATCTCTCTCGTTTCTCCTAATGTAGCAAGCAGACCAGCATTGAAATCGAGCAGCTGAATGCTCGCGTCGTTGAGGCCGAGACCAAGCTGAAGAGCGAGGTTCAGCGCATCAAGAAGAAGCTGCAGATCCAGATCACTGAGCTGGAGATGTCCCTGGATGTTGCCAACCACACCAACATTGAACTGCAGAAGACCATCAAGAGGCAGTCGGCTCAACTGACTGAAATCCAAGCCCACTACGAAGAAATCCAACGTCAACTGCAGTCTACCGTTGACCAGTACGGAATTGCCCAACGCCGCATCCAATCGCTCACTGGTGAGCTGGAAGAGATCCGCGTCAATTATGATTCGTCTCTCCGCTCTAAACGCCAGGTTGAAGTCCAACTGGAAGAAGCCACCTCGCGCATCAACGACCTTACCGTCAGCAATGCCAGCTACGCATCTCTCAGAACCAAGCTCGAACAGGAACTGCAGGTTCTGGCCTCCGACTACGAGGAAGTCACACGCGAACTGCGTGTCAGTGACGAACGCTACCAGAAGGTCCAGGTATGATCGCAGCATCGTTGAAGTAGATTCCAAATGGATGTCTTAATCTTACGAATACCAATACCTTTTAGGTTGAACTTAAGCACACTGTTGAACTGCTCCATGAAGAACAGGAAAGAATTGTCAAGATCGAAACTATCAAGAAGTCCTTGGAAGTCGAAGTCAAGGTATGCACATATACTGTTCAATCAGTACAATGTTTACTAATCCCTTATAAACTATTCTACAGCAACTTTCAGTCCGTCTTGAGGAGGTTGAAGTTAACGCCGTTGCTGGTAGCCGTCGCATCATCGGTAAGCTGGAGGCCCGCCTTCGTGACATTGAAGTCGAGCTTGAGGAAGAGAGAAGGAAGCACGCCGAAACCATCAAGATCCTGCGCAAGAAGGAACGCTCCGTTAAGGAAGTGTTCATCCAGATTGAAGAAGACCAGAAGAACATTCAGATTCTGCAGGACGCCCTGGAGAAGGCCAACCAGAAGATTGCTGCCTACAAGCGTCAGCTAGTTGAACAGGTGAGTGCATTGTTCATGATTGGTCATTTCTTGAAATCCACTAACATCTCATTTCTTTACTGCCCTTCTAGGAACAATGCTCGCAGCAATGCGTTACCAAGGTTCGTCGCTTCCAGCGCGAACTGGAAGCCGCCGAGGACCGCGCTGATGTGGCCGAGAGCAACCTGCACTTGGTCCGCGCCAAGCACCGTACCTTCGTGACTACCTCCACCGTGCCCGGATCGCAAGTCTATCTGGTTCAGGAGACCACCAGAACCGTCAACGAGACGTCGTCGTCCTAAATTCTTGAGGAAGGGAACGACCTCCAAGAAATTTCCGAAAGCCAGCTTTAGCCCAACCATCACGGCCCGACGTAGTGGCGAAACGCACCATATGATCTTTCATTTCAATCATTTCCGTTTGTATTTTGTTCTGTCCGTTTATTAATTTCTGTTTCGCAACTTCGTATTCGTCTTTAGTTCCATTAACTTATAATTTTTCGTACACTCTTCCACACCAACGAACTTATGAAACATAAAATATAATCTCTTTATCTTGAAACCACCGTACATCCTGGTGGTTTCGGTCGCAAACAAAATCCGAGACCACGCATAAAACCGCCCGACCTGAAGAAATGCGAATCTCTTACATTAATATTGAAATAAAGATAAAACGCATTACCACTAGCCGCTCTTTTTGATTGAAGCTGAAACTAGATGTGTCGAGAAAGAAAGGAAGAAAGAACAGCAATATACCGCCCTTTTTATAAATGCTAGTAAATCTACCAACTGCAAGCAGTACTAGTTATCCAAAGAAGATCAAATCATTATATTTCTTTTGTATGATATAAATCTTTGTAATAAATAAATATTATTAAACAAATAAAAAATAAGAAAAAATGAGAAGATAGTGAAACAAATCGGAATGAGAAATTGTCCATGCAGCTTTCAATGTATGTCAAAATAAATCGCGTTCAAAATGCTGGTCAGTTACAATTGATTCTATAAAGGCAATTGAAGGAAAAATAAGCCATAATTAAATTATTAATAAAATATGTTTAAAAAAAATAAAAAAGCATATGAAGTTGTTTCAATTTGTCTGGCAGCTTCGAACCTCACCTATTCTTATAATATTTGTTAGAATTGATAGTTGGTAGTTTGAACTATTAATCTACCTCCAATCAAGATTTCTTTAATGAGTCCTGTACTCAGTATTTTAGGTTATTGCGCTTTGTTTCAAGTGTAGGACCTATGTACCGGCGTCAGCGATTCATATTTCGTCACGCCACCGATTTTGTATTTTTTCGCTGATAAACAATTCAAATCGAAAATAGCTATCCAGCTTTTTACGCATTGAAAAGCAAACCCGGACTCGACCCGAAACCCGGGAAAAAATTGTGAGGAAACCCCAGTAAAACCCGAGTTTGAAAAGATGACAAATTCATCCTTTCTAATGCATCTAAAGCTTCCCTTCAGGTTGTCATTGTATTCACAATTCTCACCCAACTCGAATCAACCCGACATTTTTCAAGCCTAAACCTGACTCCTACGCCTACAAATCCGACCCGAACTTCAACCTAAAAAAAATCAAATTTTCAAACCGGATTTGAATCAGGCATTGATCAAACCAATCGGATCGTAATTCTATCCAAATCGAACTTCTAAGGTTGAGAATCCATCCTGTTAGCTTTTCCAGTACGTATTCAAATATGTAAGAAAATAGTCAGGAAAATCTCACAGGATCCACGACTTCGCCCAGTGTGTGGCCTGAGTATTTGGTAGAGATATAGCTAGCAATAAATGATGTCCATTCAACGATAGAATTTTGCAATTCGATTCATGTAATTATTATCGTATTGATCTTCTGGTTCCTAAAAGAAATGAATTAAATGTATAAATCCGATTAATAAATTTGAGGAACAACTGTTCTAGTCAATAAATACTTACTGCAAAACAAACGAAAATTTTTGACATTTCAATCAACAATCTTAAATACCAGTCTACTAAGTTTTAACTAAGGTATTGAGCATTTTGCACCTTATTAGACTACTGTGCAGGAAATTTTTGCACAGTGAGCATTTGCACACCTCACACATACACTCGCATTAGCGCTTGACAACGTGCTTGGTTACTAACTTTTCTATTTTTGTTTTGATTTTGCGCGAATGGTTAGCATTTTATAATTGACTTATCCACCGATTATCTAAATTCACTCGATCCAGGAATATAACACGAACATTTCCAGAAACGCCATCGGAAGAATGCTCTAGTGCTAAATTATACCTAACAATGAAGGTTTTAGTTTGTCACTCAACGTGGAGTACTTGGGTGACCTGATAGACAGTGACAAAGGTCAAGTTGATGCAAGGGTTTATTCTCAAATTTCAAAACGCCGAAATTGGCCATTTTTGACATCCACCCACCTCCACTTTATGTTAGTTTTGTAATAACTATAACATTTGGGGACATTTGCCCACCCCCTTTAACGTTATGAAATTTGTAAATGGGCTCGAAGATCTTTCGTTAGGAGGAATACCAAATCGCTAATTGATTACGTCCTGAACCTGCGGGAAACGGATCTGATTCCGAAGACGATTTTGATGGTGATCATTCTGGATCCAGCAAACAAAAGCTTCTCAAAGGAAAAAGTTCCCGGTGAGTCGACTGCTGGCTATTGGTTGTCGTTCACGATTTTAAGGAGAATTCGACAGGAAAAGAAGTCTTAGCGGGATGTAGCTGGCAATACGGTGGATATTTTTTACTCAAATGCGGGTCGCTTTCAAATGAACATAACAATAGAGAAGTTATGATGCAATCTGTTTGACTGCTTTGGAACTGCTTATTTTGAAACGTCATAAACAGCTTTCAAAGCATACGCCTGCTGATGTTAGTGGGTGTGCAAATTGTATCTTACCCTTGAACAGTTTCATTAGAATCTAAAAATTCGTGCAACGGTCAATACCGTGGGGCAAGTGGGTAATGAAATTTGCATAGTTGAGATTCTTCAAATTCTAGAGACTTTGAATTGAAACAAATGAGGTCTTGTATATTTTTTAGCTTGACTCCCACCAAATATAAGCAGCATGCTGAAATTGTTTTTATGAAAAATTGAAGAAAAAAATACAGAAAAAGTTTTTGAAAAATGTCTCCTTACTTTTCACTTGCCCCAAAAGTGGGGCAAGTGAAAAGTTTACCGTTTTGAACAATAAATTCAAAAACAAACAGTCATATTCACGATTTCTATTAGCTTTAACATTTGTTAAGGCTTCCCAATGAACAATAACATAAGTAACATGTAAACAAAGAAAATGTTATTCTTTTCACTTGAATTTTCTTCTGCTCAGTTATGTTAGTTGAAATGACTCGACAACATTATAACTGCAACATTTCCAATGTTAGTTCTTACATTTTATGACAGCAATTGCATTTCTGCTCTGTAGAATTTCAACCGCTCGTTATTTGTTTTTGAGAAAGTCGGATATGACGTCGGATAGCTCTTCGGGAGAAATCAAACGGAATCCTTCAATAGCGTATTTAGAATCTTTTTTATGTGGTTAGACCTATACCCCATTTTATGTTTTGAACTAGCTTTGCATAGACATTCCACGAGATTTCCGTGTGTTCTCTAATATTGCAACTTTTCAGTCAACGTCTTCCTTTTAATTGGCGGCCCGAAGTAAACATATTAATATTGTAATGTTTGGCAACATCTTTTAGAGAAGTTCCATGATTTCTAATAGCTTTTAACGCTGGAGTATAGTGTTTCTTGAATTATCAGCACGTTGTTTTTCTATGATAATTGCGAACCATGTTTACTTATGGCTACTTGAAGAGAAAACACAAATCCAATCTCTAATGATAAACTTTTCACTTGCCCCACCTGATAAGAAAATTGACGGTGTTTAAATTTAGTTATTTTTAGGTCTACGTCGAATTAATTCTAAAACCTTTTTTATTGCAGTTTGAAACTGTCACAGAGGACAACTAAGAAGTGGTTCAGGAAATTATTTTCCGCAACTTTTTTCCATTGAAAATATTAAAATAAGATTTTACGCCGCCAACTTGATACGGAGTAACAGTTGACAGGTTAACAATTTTTCGCTGTATTATGCAATAATGGCTGAAAATTCTCAGAAATCTCTCACCTATCGTAATGTTCTCAATGGCCTCAAAGGTTTACGCATGAGTTTAAAATGTTAATTCACATATTCAGTAAAATATATCAATTGTTTTCACTTACCCCATTTACCCACTTGCCCCGCGGTACCTTATAAAATCTGTTGGCAAGAAATGCCAAAATCAAATCACCCCTCATCGTTTTATGGCAAGCGTAAAAAGCTGGATATTGTTAAAAAAAATGCTATAAAACTTGTTAAGGTCTAATTTTTGAAAAATCTCACAGAAATTCGTCACGGATTTCTCCAACAATTTCAGGGATTCATCCTGCAATACCTGCAAGGATTTCTTCATGAACACCTTCAGGTTTTCCTGCAAAAATACTCTGAAAGCTCCAGAGATTTTTCCTTCAATTATTCGATCATATATTTTTTAAAGAATACTACAAAACAAACAGACGTAACACGTAAGTATTCTGCAGAGATGTTCCTGAAAATAAAAAAAAAAACTCCAGGGATTTCTCCATAAATTTCTTTAGACATCCTACAGGAATATTTCCAAGGAAAAAAAATTAAAAATTTGGATTGCTTCGCGGAAATAACGCGCAGCAAGCAATCTCCGCATAGAAGAAACGGACCTCAGCAAGCACTGCAAATCCTTAGGAGAGAACATTCATTGACAAATGAAGCACACGATAGTTCAAATGCAGCAACTTCTACTAGTGATCCACTGCTTGAATGTTGATTGTTTTATCTTTTGCTACCAGGTACCAGTTTTATGGTCTTATCCACTGGTGTACTAAACTAACTCGGTCGAAGAATTTTGACACTAGAGCGGGTCCAGATCACGTGGGGATCATACGGGAGCGTGCCCCGCTCAAGTGTCACAATTCTCAGACCGAGTGAATTTAGTACACCGGTGGATTAGACCATATGGTCTTATCCACTGGTGTACTAAACTAACTCGGTCGAAGAAACTATGGACCGATGCACGAGTTCACCAATTTGACGTTCGAGCGGTGTCGAATTCACTTGTTGCCATGGTCACATAAATAACACGGCACCGCTCAAACGTCAGATAGTAAACTCGTGCATCCGTCCATAGGACTAGCCTTGATGTCAGTAGATGGATGTGTCTTATCAGTTGATGATTCTTCAAAGTCGTCGAATTCAGCAATCTGATCCGGAATCCGGATCGTTTAAGGGGACACGGGAGACCGTGTTATTTTCCCTATCTTTCGTCTCACTCTAACAATAATCATCAAAACTTTGTGGAAGCAAATCTCGAGTTTTAGTGAACAGATGAAGCTGAAAATTTATCGGGTTGTGCACTACATATACTGAATCATAGTGATACATTTTCGCATCGATATATGGAGTGGTTCTTGGGATTTGCTTCTTGAAATGGATAGGGTGATTATGATGACGTCCCGTGCGGCCTTAAGTGAATAAGCGACCTGGCCTTTGTTGCTCACGGCGCAGAAAAGAATCAATTGATTGCATTCCCCACTTCCACTTTGTAATAAATTATGATTTTTTATTACCCTCCTACGCTCCTATTTTTAAATGATTTTTGTATCTTTCAAATTTTGTATTAGCTTTTTGAACGGATCTGTTCAATTAAATGATCCTTCCTACTTTCTCTAACCATAGTTATCATATAAAACGCGACACAATGCATTTGGTGAAATAGAGAACAGGTCAATGTCAAAATTTGGAACATAAACATAAATAGTGCAAGTCGCGGGTGACTACGATGAATTGGGTGGAAAATTTCCCGATAGATCACCATGGATTTTCCAGGAATCAAATTTTTTCTTGCAACGCGTAATATCCAAGAATCAAAAATTTCTTCCCCCACGTTACTCTAGAACTTTATCTGAAGATTTTTTCAAAGATTCAAGATTTATCCAAAGCTTCCTTCATGAGTCCTTCCAATGATTCTGTCGCCATATGGAACTTCTGGAGAGATCTTCTAAAGATATTGTTGGCAATCGGCGGAAACAGGTACACAGCGGAATGTCCAGCAACCGAGATAAACCTTAAGGCACTTGCGCTACCGCTGAAAGAAAAGCGGGACGTCTGGATTTTGTTCGTGGCAGACAGCATCGTCAGCTCAAAACGGCGGGTGAAAATACCAATAACAGATAGGTATCTCCGGAAAATCATTCATGTACTGTAGATCAGAGGTTATCCGGGGGCAAATTGATCGCTGGGGTGAATTTGATCAGGTCGGTAACAAGAAACATTTACTCCCAAGGATGCCAAAGGTTTCGTTGGCACCACAGACATTTCATGTTTTCAAGTTTATAGATGTCTAATGATGATTTTGAACTATTTCATTTAATTAGGGTCAGATTTGAAGAAATATTCACACTTTTTGAAGGTGTACGCAAAACAGTTAGAAATGCCGGAGCTAAATAATCCACTGGTGATGTGCCTAAATGACAACTTTCAGTGTTTACAATGTTGCGTAAGCTTCAGTATGAACCACTGAACTCATTTTTGATATCATACAGTATAGCAGGTATAGTGTTTTGCTCATAAAACCATTTATTCTCAAATAATGTGCTTAATTCCACATGCAAAAAAAAATGTGCAATGAAAACTACCATTTTAGGGGGTTAACTAAAGCGCTCGCACCGGCAATTTTCAGCAAACCACACTCTTAAAAATAATGAGAATTACGGGTGACGTAAACCTCTTTACACTTAAATGTTTTGTGTCTTAAACTTAAAAACAATTGAAATGTATGTGTCTTCTGACGTATTATAATATTCCAATGTTCAATAACCTAGTTTTACAAATTTATTTAAAAATAAAGACCCCTTTTCAAAACCAGGTGTTTTTGCTATGAAAATTTAAAGCACAACTGATATTTATGTTCATTTAATCGTAATTTTACATGAAAGTCAGCTTTTCAGACGATAGCACCCACCAAGTCAGTTTGCAAACATGGCCGGTACACGACGTCGGGAGTGAGTTCGTTTGAAATTGTTTTGGAAAGTTTCCATTTCACATAATTTTCGATTGCCATTTCACAATCGGTGATGGTATAATGTTATTAACAGCAGTTTGTGATCATTTTACGAGTGCAGTAGTGATGAAGATGACCGCAAAAATCCGGATATGGAACCAAATCCAATGTTTTGATCTTCTGGCTTTTGTTTATGCTGCCATACAGTTCTTGCTAAGAATGCCGGTGGAGAATTGTTCAAAACCTATTCTAAGTGAATGGTTCAAACGAATCAAAACTAATAATCAAAGTGTACCTGCTGTTTTCATCTTCTTAGTGAAATGAATAATTGGTATAACGGCATCCAGAAGGACTTATTATTCCCGACTTGGGCCAAGTTTATGTGAATGTAATTTTAAGAATGGACGTAAATTTAAATCATATAATTCGCTTCTTTTATGTGCATCTATGAAGACTTAAATTTACATGATATTTTCGAAGTGTGCAGAAATGCACTTGATTTTACCATGTCTGTAGTCGAAATCAGATTGTTGTAAATTACTTCTGTCAAATGTACCAGTAATATGGTGGGATGTACCGTAAACATAGTAAATTGGTCTGAAATTCCATGGTAGTTTCAAGAATGGGCGTAGTCAGCTAAAATAGTAATTTTTACCACAGCATTTTTTCCCGTGCCGGGAAATTGCCTACATTTAGGAGTATTAGGCAGATTATCAAAGTTTAGTTTTGCAATTAATTGATCAAATACACGAGTTGTAAGAATTTTGATATCATATTTAGATTCAGGAGACCCGAATTTGGTAGATATGGATTTTTTTTATTCTTAAGGTGAAGATGCATCGAAGCCAAACTTCAAATTTTCAAGAGCACAAATCTAGAGAACCAAACATCCGTTTAAGCTGAAAACTTAATCGATTGGTTACTAGCTGGTGGTTACCAATCGATTGAGTTTTCAGCTCAAACGGGTGTTCGATTCTCTAGAGTTGTGCTTTTGAAAATTTGAGGTTTGGCTTTGATTCATATTCACCTTGAAAACCTACATACTTTGTTATATGATGATCAATTTCGCCCCAATGTGTCATTATTACTTTTAAATATTGAAATATTTTTTTTTTGATATGTCAAATATTATTTCATGATAAGTCATAAACTGATAAAGATCAATGGAGTACTGGTTTTATCGAAATTTATTTGACAATATTTGAATAAAGAAGGGCAACACAGCAAAAAGTTGTAAAAAAGTGATCAATTTGCCGGTATGAATTTCTTCAGGGTGAAATTACTTGTACAGAAATCTTATTAGTGATCCCTGTAATTTCTCCAGAGGATCGTCCAAGCATTCTCCTGGGATATTACCCCTGTATTTTTTCCAGAGAGTCTGTTCTATCTAGGTATTTGTCCAAAAATACTGCAATTCCACTAAAGTTTTCTTTTAAGTAAGGTCTGAGGTCACGCTTCTGGTGCGAGAGACGATTCTACAGTTTTCAACGAATCAAATAGAATTTCAAGGAATCTCACTTTTTCGCTATTTTCAACCGAATATCTCTTTGAAATCTTTCTTGGAACATCTTGTGAAGATACCATGGCCCAGACTTCAACCAAATTCGACTGATAATGTAAAAACACAGCACTTCACAGACAATCATTGGGGTTGTTAGTATGGCATTTGATTTTTTTGAATATTAAACAATAAAAGAACATGCATTTTAGAACAATAAAAAGAAGTGAAGATGCATTAAATTTAGCGTGATCTCGCTTTAACATCTGAAATTTTTTCTAAGTTTTGATGAAATTCTTTCAATTTGAAAGACAACTTTTTTTTTTCTGTGAGCCGGAAAACACCAAGAATCACAATTGAACTTAGATTAGGGTAATAAGTAGGTTGAAACAAAATTCATATTCTCGCTCCAGTCAACTTTTCGGGTGTCATATGGGTTATCTCTAGCAAAAAATAAAAAGTACTAGATATTGAGGATTTTGCCCTCTAATAGACTTACACCTAAATAATTTTATCACACCAAAATACTCTCTCACCATGTTTGCCATATATTGAATGGCGTCGTAGCTAACAAAACCAACAAGTAACGCACATGTAACACATTTTGTTTGATTGTGCATTGTATGCAAGAAAATTCCCATAGAAACTGACGTGTGAGTATTTATTTTTCCACGTTCAAAATGTGTACGAGAATCTATTCCTCAACAAAATGAGCAATAGACCAATCCATTTGCCTGCGTAGTAGTGCAATGTTGACAAAATTTTCTTTGTTTGCTGTGAGAACTGTCACAACATTGCTTTTGTTTGCTGTGAGAATCGAAATATAAACATAATTGCTGCAAAACAACCACTTCCTTGTTAGCCTTTCGTTGACCGAAAGCTCAATGACGTCAAACAAACATCGATACGTTTTCATTCTGAGGAAATCGACTTGTGTAAGATTGATTGTGCGTTGGTGTTCGTGGCAGTTTGCTTGGGGACCTCTATACACTACCCACCATAAGTATGGAATCGCGTATTGCAACACTCATACTGAATATTGCAGCACTTTGAAAAGTTTAGCATCACCTAAAATTAATATTATCTCGTGATTCTGAAGTGCTAGATCAATGTATTTTGAGGTTATCTTAAAAAATACATCTTTGAGCCCCTGCGATTTTTTTATTTTTGGAGAAAAAACTTTGATCACTGGATTATGGGTGATGCTAAACTTAAAAGTGCTGCAATACTCAGTATTGCAACGATTCCATACTTATGGTGGGTAATGTATATAGATTCACTGGGATAATATATATATTCAACATAGAGTAGGGATCTATCTTCCAAAACAAGTTTTCGCCAATTTACCGGGGTCCCGAGAATATGTCAATTTTGTTTCCCGTTTCCCGGGAAGTCAATTCCCGAGTAAATTTGATATCCTGATTCTGAGATAGGAAAATACTTACACGGAGAAAACGGAAAACCCATATTTAAATATTTTTTAACTTACTTTTAAGTTATTTTTCTCGCCCTATTTCATTCGCTCCTTCTATTGTTGTCAGAGAGCGAAGAGTAAAACAACCCAAAAACCAAACTTTAATGCGGTACCTCAAATTTGAGTAAGGGGCCTTGTACTGAAATTTGAGTTATTCGATCTGCCGGTTCAGTGAAAAGAACTTAGCCAGTAGGTACTTTTTTGCATGGCTACAAATGAAAACAACTTCTACCCCATCAACTCAAAATTAAGTTACCGCACGAACCCCCGGAATTGAGTACTTCATTTTCTCCGTGTAAGAATTTTTGATTCAAATGAAAATACCAGGGGGGGTATACGCAACCAGGTTTGCCTACCGTACATGTTTTGTGGGTGTATTCGTTTGGCTCACAACGCTGCTAGGCATCCCGCTGTTTGAGTGTTGAAATGCATCAGCATTTGCTGTCTGGCATGGCCCGCGTTCGACCTGTGCTGTTTGGGTCGCCCCGTGTGAGAGATGATGCTGTTTGGGACGGCCCGCCCGAGAGATGATTGTTAGGCGAGCTTTGTTTGTAGTTGACAGCCGTACACCCACCCTGGAAAATACTGTGCATCTTCTGCGCGATTATTCCTGATTGTCCAAGGCATGTTCGCGCAGAAGATACCAAAACGGTCTACAAGCGTTTTTTAAGATAGTCGGCGCGAGAATTTTTCGCGCCACGTCGAATGAAAACCGGCATGTGAACCGGTTTTCGATTTTCTCTCAATGATCAACCATTTCTATTCGACACCAATATTCTCCCACACACACTCAATCACGATTTGCTTGTTCGGTAATTTGTTATACTGGGTACGAATTGTAAATCATAAAAAATACCGAACTTTCAGCTCTTTGATTGAAAACTTCTGACGTTCAGTAATAATTTTTACTTTTTACTGAACTACGGTAGCTGTCAGACCCAATTTTGCAACATTACCGAACAGGCCGAAAAAATCAGTAAAAACAATTACCGACTATTCAGTAGTTGATGTTTTTTACTGACTTGTCGTCAAAATCAAATCAAAACAAACTGATGCGCATGCGGGAAAGTGTCAAATGAGAATCTCCTGCTGTAGAATCGTCCGGCGCCGGGAGACACGGCTACTGCAACCAAACTTTTCCTGCATCTATTTTGCGCTTTCTCGTGGTAAGTAGTCGAAATTAAGTGAGAAACTCAACCATTTTAAGCAACCAAAAAGGTTCAGCACGATTTAAATGCTTACTTTGGTAAATTCGGTTGGTTTCCATACAAGAGGTAAATTCATCTGCATCATCGAGTTTGCCTCTTGTATGCAAACCAACCAAATAATGATTTTGTCACACATTTTTCGATTACTTCTACTGAGATATGAGCAAACCGTAGATGTTTATTCTCACGAAAAATGCATGTCGATATCCATGCCCATGTCGATTGGGTTTTAATTTGTATTGATTTATGAAAAAACAGTATTCGGAGAAGCAAAGCATGAAACATGGGAAACTGGAAAGCCAGTAAAAACGCTCTGAAATTTTACTGACTAAGTCAGTAATTCCCATCAATCAAAACATATTTTGGTTTACTGGTTTTTTCGGTAATCGTAAAAATTACCGAAAAAAACCGTAGTTCCAAAACCCAGTAAAATTTTACTGGGGTCGGTAATCTGAATTGGCTGTGCACACTTAATTTATTTCGCCGAGGTCGGCGAAATAAATTGCCGAGAACCCAACAGCTGAGATCTCGGCGAAAATTTCGGTAAAAGTTCAAAGTGCCGACTACATTGTAAAATGAGAATACCAGCTCAGCTGTCAAAATTTTACGAAGAGATTGGCAATCCATTGCCGAAAATCTCGGCAATGATTACCGAAATTCAGCAAATTATTTGTGTGTTTGGTCGATGGAAGAAAAAGAAGAAGAAGAAGTACTAAAACTAACGATGGCGGTTGAACAATATATTTATTATGCAATTTCAAGCATGAAGTCACAATACATCCATGATTCCGAGTACACGTATAATGCCAGCAACACTTCTATATTGTACGATGCAGGGGTAAGCAGATCTTTTAGGGAAACCACCAATCAAATTTTCACCAGTTTCGAGTGTTCGGGTTACGTCGCACATCAACACGTGCCAGTAGCTCGTATGTTTTTTGCACGATTTTCTCCGAATTTCGCGCAATTAATTTTCAAAACCATCATTACGCGATTGGTCTCGCCGGTGCTGCCACGGTCATCGTGAAGTCCTGGTGAAATCTTTAAGGACTCACAGTGCAAATCATTAAAAAGTGTCTCAAAGTGGTGCAGTTGTTATTCCTACCCACACAAACGCTGTAACAATAGACTATACTGATCGGTGAATCCCGAATAGAAGTTGGTGTCAAAAACTGATCAAAATCGACACTTAGTTATTCGTCGCGATTAATCGAAAATAGAAATCTATCCGAATTAGTGCTTCTGACGCTCGGCCTAATGGCCGGCGAACCCCCCGCCGTATTGGCGGGGGTCCCCGGTGATCCAGCTGGGTCTCAGCGCGGTGGAAGAGTGCCGGGATGGATGCTTAATAAGGATGATTTGGGTCAACCCATGGTTTTAGTTCTGCGATGCAAAGTGCCCGACGGTGTAACGGACGATCCTCAACTTCCTGAACCGTTCGTCATCGGCCTATCTGTAGAATCGGCAATCGGTATTAAAGAAGCCAGAAGCGTAAAAGCTACCCGCGAAGGTCGTGGTTCACGATACCTACTTCGCACTACCTCCAGAAGTATCGTTAATAAGCTAACGCAGTTGACTGAGCTCTCCGATGGTACGGAGATAGAAATATTCCCACACCCAACCCTAAACACGGTGCAGGGCATCGTATATGAGCCGGACTCAATCAACACGGACGAACAAGTGATCCACAAGCATCTGATCTCCCAAGAAGTACAAGCAGTCCGTCGCATCAAAAAGCGAGTAAATGGCAAGCTCCAGAACACCCCGCTGCTGATCCTAGCTTTTCACGGTACAACGCTTCCAGATCATGTCTTCTTTGGGTTGTTGCGTATTCCAGTGCGGACATACTACCCATCTCCGCTACTGTGCTACAACTGTGGATCATACGGCCACCCCCGAAAAGCCTGTCAAAAGCCCGGCATTTGCCTACGTTGCTCACAACCGCTCCATTTAGCAGAAGGAGAACAATGCAACAACACCCCACACTGTTACCATTGCGAAAAAGAGCACCCCATTAGTTCACGGGACTGCGCTAAATTCAAAGAAGAAGACAAAATCATCCACATAAAAGTGGATCAAAACATCTCGTTTGGTGAAGCTAGGCGCCTCTTCAACGAAGAAAATAGGAGAGAAACTATTGCCCGCACGATCCAAAGCCAGCTCAAACAAGAACTAGCAGTAAAGGACAAATTAATAGCGACACTCCAAAAACAAGTAGCCGACTTGACTAAAAAGCTTGCTGCCCTCACACCAACTCCTCGAGAATCACTGCGGCCAAGTTCTCAACCCAGCCCATTCATGGACAACCAGACCACTTCATCAAACCCAGTCCCCAACATCCCCCACAAGACAACACATCAATCGAGAAAAGATAAGACATTTGTCTCACCACCAGCTAAAAGGAAAGACAACCGCGACATCGGGACCGATGTGGGCGCCCGCACTCGGAGCCGAAGTGGCAAACGTATATTTGAAATCTCTCCAACAAGTTCCAGTGCCAATCGTGGAAAGCGTGTACAGAATCTCCCAGGTACGTCTAGCAGTGCAACCACAGTGGATAATGGCTCGTAAAACCCCTCAAAACTCCTCACCGAATCTCAATATTGACCTGGCATCGAAAACGGACACGATAACGGTAGAACGACGACTATCCACCGACGCAAGATTAGACCCCTGCAAATATACCCCTGGACCCGATCATGGACAACAATTCTGCACCACGCTAGACTATACCAACCAAGATGACAAGCTCTTTGTTGCTGAGGAAAGTAGAGTGTCCTCAGCAACCCCTACACCTCCGAAAGAGAAGCAGAAAAATGAGACGATTCAGGTATCCAACCCTCTATACGCGGACCTCCAAGCTCCAATGTCCATCAATTGGAAACTTCTAGCGCTACCATGCGCTGTCGTATCTGATTCTGTTGCCTACGACCACTACAACAACCTGAAACCTGTGCCATCGTCAAGTTCTACAAACCCTGATTCGCCAAGTGCGAGGCTCACCACGTCGACCCTGACCAGGGATGTTCCGGATATTTCCGATGAGCCTCTGGCGGCAGTCGACGTGGTCAATTTTCTCTCTAAGGCAAGTATTCCTGCATCACTTTCCCTAACTGTGAACCAGTATACTCCCTCGAACTCTCCCATCCTTATAGGACTTAAATCTACTACCACGCCAGAGAGTAACAACATCAACACAAACAACAACAGCAAACCAAGTACCTCCAGCCCAATTCGCGGGCGTCCTCGACGAGGGGAGGGAGAGCGTGTAGTAACCTCCCCCCTCCCAAACTTGGGAGTGGATGTCTGGGGGGACTTGAATGAGGCCTGTCACGAGCGCCTTGCATTCTCGCCTTCCTCCTGGAATCCAGTCGAGTCGAGCAACACCACATTCGGCCCTGATAGCAACAGATACCAACAGTATCCCAGGCCACCGCATTCCAACTCTAGACCCTCCACCCCTTCATCGGCTTCGGACGTCGCTGAACGATTCCCTCCGGCTTCATTCGCTATGCAGTGGAACATATGCGGTCTTCGGTCGCACCGTAGCGAATTGCAGATTTTAGTCACGAAACACCAACCGGTTGTGATTTGTCTGCAAGAAACAAACGTAGATGGGCACAAACTTCCGAACAAATTCCTTGGAAACGGATACGAGTTTTTGTTCAGCAAATGCTCAACGCATGGGAGACAAGGTGCTGGCATGGTAATTAAGACCGGAACACCTTTCCAACGGATCTTGCTTAAAACCAATATTCAAGCTGTCGCCATCGAACTTTTGGCGCCCCTGAAAATTACCGTCGTCTCGATTTACTTGCCACCGAAGGACAAGGAAGCAGTACTCCTACTGAAAAATCTGTTAGAAGAACTTCCCAAACCCTTCCTACTATTGGGTGACGTGAACGCACACCACGCCGCTTGGGGAAGTCGTACCGGTACAGGAGCTACAGAAGCAAGTCGAAGAGGTGAAAAAATCCTCGAGCTCGTGGTCGAAAATGATATGATAGTATTAAACAACGGTTCCCATACTCGAATAGATCCAGTAACTGGTAACTCGCAAGCGCTCGACATCTCTATGTGTTCCTCATCTATGGCAGGAAAGTTCAACTGGAAAATTCTGACGGATTCCTCAGACAGCGACCATCTACCGATCCTAATCAACACGCTCGACGTCTCAAACGAACCACTAACCCGGGCAAAATGGATTTATACCAAAGCCGATTGGAAATGCTTCGAAGAACTCACAAGCAACACTCTACGCCCAGGACACTTGCTGACAGTGGAGGAATTTTCAGACTATATCATTTCGGCGGCGGCAGCATCCATTCCAAAAACTTCCGGAAGAAGGGGAACGAAATCTGTCGCATGGTGGAACGAAGACGTCAAATCAGCAGTGAAGCAAAGACGGAAGCGGTTACGTGCTCTCCGGCGGTTAAGTGACGAAGATCCCCAAAAGCTCGATGCACTTCGACAATTTCAAATTGCCCGGTCTAAAGCTCGAAAAATCGTCAAAGAAGCAAAGCAAAAATGCTGGGAAGATTTCGTCGAAAGCATTAATCCTAATACTCCAGCCAGCGAAGTGTGGAGTAAGATTAACAGACTCCAAGGCAAAAAATCCACCACCACAATCACACTTAATCTACCAACTGGCCTTACTAACAATGGTAGGGACGTATCGGAAGCTGGGGCCCAGATAGCCGTAGCGGTAAACGCGCAGCTATTCAGCAAGACCAAGCTGAGGGTCGTGGGTTCGAATCCCACCGGTCGAGGATCTTTTCGGGTTGAAAATTTTCTCGACTTCCCAGGGCATAGAGTATCTTCGTACCTGCCACACGATATACACATGCAAAAATGGTCATTGGCATAGTAAGCTCTCAGTGAATAACTGTGGAAGTGCTCATTAGAACACTAAGCTGAGAAGCAGACTCTGTCCCAGTGGGGACGTCATGCCAGAAAGAAGAAGAGTATCGGAAGCTTTAGCCGATGAATATGAAAGTAAATCCTCCAATGCTACTTACCCTGATAAGTTTAGACGGCAACATAAATCTGACTGGAATGCGTTCAGGCAAACTCAGCGACCGCATCTCTATAAAAAATACAATCAAGACTTTACTTTGGAGGAACTCTTATGGGCCTTAGAGCGCAAAGCAGGTTCATCAATAGGCGCAGACAACATTGGATACCCAATGCTGCAACGGCTACCAATATCATCGAAAGTTGCAATGCTGGAGCTTTTTAATCGTATCTGGGACAACGGTACATTCCCCGATCAGTGGAAGCTAGGAACAATAATGCCAATTCCCAAACGTGATTCGGACCGTAGCAGAGCGGATGGCTATAGACCAATAGCTCTTCTGAGCTGCATGGGTAAAGTTTTCGAGAGAATGGTCAACCGTCGGCTTATCACTGAGCTCGAAACAAACCAAAGACTGGACCCACGTCAACACGCCTTCCGGTCGGGAAAAGGTGTGGATTCCCACTTGGCTGCACTCGAATCTTTGCTCAGCTTTGAAAACGACGAGCATGTTGAGATTGTGACTCTGGACATATCCAAGGCCTACGACACCACCTGGAAACCTGGCATCCTCCACACACTGAAAGAATGGAAAATCTCTGGTCGAATGATGAACATGCTATCCAGTTTCCTTGCAAACAGACGTTTCCAGGTGTTCGCCAATGGATCTACATCAAGCCTCAGAAAAGCGGACAACGGCGTGCCCCAAGGATCTATTTTGTCAGTTACGCTGTTCTTGGTAGCCATGCAGCCTATTTTCAAAAAAATTCCGTCGAGTGCTGAAATTCTTTTATACGCTGATGATGTTCTCGTAGTGAAGGGAAACAACCGTCGATTAGTTCGCCAGAGCATGAGGAAAACCGTCGGAATCGTAACGGAATGGGCAGCCAGCGTAGGTTTCTCCATTGCTCCAGCTAAATCCAAGCTTATGCACTGTTGTCGTCAACGCCACCGTAAACGAGGTCGAGCGATCAATATCAACAGCATTCCCATCCCACAAGTGCGGAAAATTAAAATCCTGGGAATTATGGTTGACTCGAAACTTAATTTCAAACAGCACCTAGCAACTATCAAGAAAAGCTGTAGCAGTAGAATCAATATCCTCCGAATTCTAGGGTCTCGGTTGAAGAGAAGTAACAGATCAACCCTACTGAGCGCAGGTTCAGCACTGATCTTTTCGAAATTATTTTACGGCCTAGGGCTAACAAGTACTAACACCGAGGATATGGAGCAGATGCTAGGGCCAACATACAACGAAGTTGTGCGCCTATCTTCTGGAGCATTTGTATCTAGTCCCACTACATCTATTATGGCTGAAGCCGGCTGCCTACCTTTCCGCCTTGCACTAACTCTACGACTAGCGAAATTAGCTGTACGACTTCTGGAGAAAGATCTGTTATCTTCCAAATACCCAGTGGTATCAAGGGCAAAGGACATCTTCCAGCAAACAACAGGCTACTCCCTACCGAACATTTGCATTACTCTCAGAAACACCGACCGAGAATGGTACACCGTTCCTCCACGCATTGATAACTTTTTTAGAAATAGCGTTAAAGCTGGCACGAATAGTAGGATCGTGATACCAATGTTCCAGGACTTCACAACAAATCGTTACCGGCACTACGTGAAATCCTTTACTGACGGCTCGAAAGATGGCTCCTTTACTGGGGTTGGGGTTGTCATGGATGAAGAAGAAGAAAACTATTCCCTACCAGACGAATGCAGCATATTCTCAGCAGAGGCCCATGCTCTGCTTACTGCTGTGTCCAAAGTAAATGGAAATCACAGCACCATCATCTTCACTGACTCTGCCAGCTGCATAGATGCTCTACGAGGTGGGCGATCCAAACACTCATGGATTCAATCAGTAGAAAGACTATCTAAGGACAGGAACATCACCTTCTGTTGGATCCCAGGTCACTGTGGTATTACAGGTAACGAACGAGCAGACAGCCTAGCTAAATCAGCGCGAAACAAGCACAAGCTGAACACTCCTCTACCCTCTCAAGACGTAAAAATGGCTCTAAAGCGAAGTGTTTGGTCCACATGGGAATCTGAATGGCGTCAAGTCCAGTCTCAACTTCGACTGATCAAGTGTTCTCCAGTTAAATATCCAGACCGTAACAATACTTCCGAACAACGGACTCTGACAAGGCTTCGCATAGGGCACACTCGTCTCACCCATTCACATCTCATCGACAAAACCTTACCGCCTATATGTCGATTTTGTGGAACCCAAATAACAATCCCACACATCCTGATCGACTGCAGAGGATATTCTCAACAACGGATCAGATGCGAAATCACCGGATCACTTTCTGAAATACTAGCGCACGATGCAAAAAAAGAAGCAAACATTTTGCAATTTCTCAAAGATTGTAATATCTATAATCAAATCTAGTTTTAAACGATGTTATGTAATTGAAGAATGAATACGACTATTTCGACACGAATGCCACACGTATGGTAAAGTGTCCTAAATAAATATTAATAATAATAATACCAATCAAATTTCCATGTCATAATGGTTGTCGTTCTTCCCTAAAGCGAAGAGATATTCCAAAACATTACCTGAAAATGAGGAAGTGAAAACATCATTCACACGCACGAATAATTATGCTTATTATTGAACAAAAATACTTACTTGTTGGCGGCATCTAAACTCAGAAGTTTTTCATTTTCACATTATACTTTGAGAAGCACGTGTCTCAGCGTTGTTTTCCATTTTGACAGATGTGCTTTACCGAAATTCGGAGAAATCAATCACTTGCTGATTATTATGGTAAATTAAATTACCGAATTTTGGTTCTATATATGAATTGCCGAAGAACGTTAATTTGAGTGTTGAAGTTTTATTTATCTGTCAAAATTCAACGAGATTTCAGTAAAAAGCAGCTTTACCGAGTGGATTCGTCATTTCACTTTACCGAAATGAAATTCTAAGATTAAGTGTGTGCTCGAATCTGTAATAAATAAGTTCACGTTCGCACTCGCTCATTACGTTTTGTGGATATGGAAGAAGAACAATTTTTATAATGAAATGACTTTCTTCCATCTCGAACCCTTATTTCATGATCTAAGGATATATGTATTCATTCATCAGAATTATGTTGTATTTTTATCTATGACGAGACTCTTTTATTCATATGGAGCGAGAAGAAATGTCGATCAATTTCTCTTTCCTGAAATATTTTCAATGCGCTAGGGCATTGTTTTGTGCGTTAAATTCTGTTATTTTCTCTACGAGAAAGAATCAAATTGAGTGGTACTTGAGATTTGCTTCTTCAAAGGGATAGGGTGATTATAATACTGTCCCGTGCGGCCTTAACGCCCAGGGAAGTCAAGGAAATTTCCATAACGAAAAGACCGGGAATATTACATACATGTTGGACCAAATTGAAATAATCTAAATATGATTTCACACAAATGGAGATCGGCAGATAAATTTACTTTTGGCAACCTTGCCGATGACCGCTAGCACCATCCATCATCAACCAAAACCATCAAAACGGTCGCGTTTGTTTACATCACGGTTCACGCTCCCGGTTCCAGTTTCAGTGCACGCGTGTTTTTATTCGAATTTTGGTTCTTCATTTTGATACGTACGCAACTAATTGGCTGAACTTCGAACGGATTGCTGTGGGTTGTCGCCATGAAATTCGCAATAGAATCAGTCTCCAAATGTTCCGGCCGCTTGGGTACATTGAACGTAAAGAATGCATTCTCCAATGTGTCCATCTCAACCCCGGCGCTAGTGCTGCACGCAAAGGTGAGTGCCTACAGTGACTCAGTTTTATATTCGTACAGGGCGCAGTACACATTATGTTGTTAAAAACTATCAAATGTTATATTGAACTTAAAATACGTTATCAAGAATGAAGGTTTTGGCAGTCTTGTACTAGTTGAACTTAGACACAAATTGATTCATATTCTATATTTGTTATAAAAAACTATTCAATATTCAAACATACAACATATAAATGTATATTTTTGCTCTTTGTGATTTCTCCAATCATTCGAGTAACTAAAGCGTCATCGGAGTGATTTTATATATAAGCCTTTGTGTGTTGAGTGTTCATTGAGACGAAGAATAGATTGCAGAGATGTTCCAATTTGATGAGTTTGTTCCGGTCTTCAGCCAATATCATCCACATGCTTTCCAGAACGTCTACCGAACGTATCCTATAGCCTTACCCTTCCCATTAACACTCCACAATATCCCACCTATGAGAGGTCGTAAAGTTCTCTGCAGAAACAACGAGCTACACACATGGTTACCAATGGCTTTTAGGGCGAGATCAGAAGTTATGCGAGAATTAACCACTCCTACCCTTTCCCTAGCATTCGCAAGGACGTGGCCCTGGGCAGCTCTCGACTGTTGGAGGATGCGTCAGCCTTGTCTAAGAGTCAGGGATTAGTCCTAAATCTTTGGCAGTGGTAACGGACGGGAAGGAGGCTCATACAATGGTCTAGGACTGTACCACCTACGAATTTGTGCGAATTGCTTAATTGCTATGTGATTTCTCCAATCACTCAATACGCAAATTTCAACAATTTATAAGCGGGCATATACTACGCTTAAAAAAATGAAAAATCTAACTTTTCAATAATTGTTGCTATAAAATCCAGTTTACAAAAATCATAAACAGGTTTTGACCTTTCTATGATCTGAAATTGTTTTGGCATACAATCAAAAGTTCTTTCGAATGTTATTCCTAAACAAGAAATTAGATTATTGGTTTGTTTCTACTTCAAGCACTGTGAGAGAAACTAGTAAAATTTTCCAAGAGGTGCACGACAACTCGTTCTTTGGATCATGATTAACTTTTCATTAGGTAGTTGGTAGAAAGACAGATATTTCTATGGCAGATTTTTCTTACAACGTTTACTGATTTCTTTTGTAAGTGTTTGTACAATTTTAGCGGCAAGATATTGAACAAATTTAAAGGAGATCTTCTGGAACAACATTAGAAAACTTGCAAACCTTCGAAAAGGGTACTGCAAGGTTCGTGGTGAGATATTTCCATTAAGATACGCGGAAAAAATGAGATCTTTGCAGGATACCTAACGGGACTTGACCAGTTACTAGAAAATAATTAGTAGAATGCCAAGAAAAGATCCTTGGTTGATTTTTTCTTAA
Source organism: Aedes aegypti (assembly GCF_002204515.2). NCBI lineage: Eukaryota > Metazoa > Arthropoda > Insecta > Diptera > Culicidae > Aedes > Aedes aegypti. The sequence goes on from NC_035108.1 coordinate 151,213,057, forward strand.
AATTCTTAGTAGATTAGTAGTAGAGGTTGGCGAAATCCTGATCCAAAAAGATATTTGACAAATTTCTTGTAATATGGGAAATCAAGGACATATTTATTAAGAATTTCGTTTGGCTGATTCCTGGAGTTACTGATGATACTGGTGTAACTTTATCTGGATTACGAGTGCTCTGAGACCCCGAAGAGATTTTATATGAATTTCTGTAGATTTACAGCGAATTCTTTCAATTTCTTGTAAGGTCATTTATGAATTCATGGAAAGTTCTTTGATGGATGAATAAATAAGAGGTCCTTTAGACTTTCTCTGCAACATTTTTTTTCGCTCTTGACGAGATTCTTGGCAACATCTTTGATGGATTCCTTGAAAGATGTTCATGGATTTGTTTTAAGAATATTAGCCAGCTTTATAGAAGAACATTCTAACGTTTCTGGTAAAACAAATATCACCTTGAATTTATCAAGAGGTTCACTAGATCAAGAATTTCTCATAGGCCATGTCTAACGCATAATTTCGAAGGCATTCTTAGAAGGGAATGGGTTGACTATTAAACGTTGTTCTATCTACATAGTTGGAAACAATTTATGATTGTTGAATAGTAATTATAAATTACAATTAGGACCTTCATTCTTGATAAAGTATTTAAAAATTTAAATTCGGATTTGATTCCAGGGCGGTAGCATTCCGTTTCTTTCCCGGGAAGTGCTCCAGTACTTAACGGCCGAAACTCCTATAATGCAACATTCCCTGACCAACACTGACCACATGGAGGAAGCCGTCCGCGCCTGCGATGAAGGAATTTCCAGTTTCGTGGGCCACAAGGAATCGATTTCCTTACTGGTGCTGAAAGACCCTGCCGAGCAGTGTAAACCCAGCTTTCACGAAAAGGATTTCGTTCCGATTTTCAGTAGAAGTGGGCGTAAGAATTTCACGTCCGAACGGTACATGCAACTGGTCGAAGCATTTAAGCCGACCGTTTTTGTACCACTCTTTGATGGGGATACGGATTTGGAGAGCTCGAAGAAGCGCCTACAAAAATCATTGGACAGGACGGAGAAGTTTGTAGAGCAATGTGTTGAAGCGCATCGAAAGTCGGCTAATCTGAAGGAGTCGAATTTAATAGGTCCAGTCGTGGGAGGTTACAATTTAAAACTGCGAAGCGCGTCAGTCAAATTCTTGGAGCAGTTCAAGAATGACTTGGAGGGCTATATGATAGCGGGACTCCACTCGAATGGTTTATCAGCAACGGAATTGAAGGAAAGCAATCTTGTGGAAGTGGTGTCCCATACATGCCAAAGCTTACCGACAGACAAAGTTCGATTCATGTTTGGAGCTTTTAGTCCTCGGATCATTCTCAAATTGGTTGCCCAAGGAATCGACGTGTTTGACACGAGCTTTGCCTATCTGAAGACTCAACAGAACCGGGCATTGACGTTCAGCTTTGATGTTAACGATAAAAATGTGGACAGTCGGGAAACCGAACTGGACATTAGAGATCCCCGATGGGCAGAAGAATTTACAGGGTTCGTTGAATCGTGCAGTTGCTTAGCGTGCACTAAGCATACGAAAGCCTATGCGCATCACTTGTACAATACGCGGGAGATGTTGGCGCCAATCATTTTGATGATGTACGTAAAACTTATACAATAATTGAATTGAATTCTCTTACTAAATCTTACATCATTACAGGCACAACCTTCATCACTATTTCGAGTTCTTCAAGGCGATACGAAAGCACGTTAGTGAAGATACACTTGACCAGCTGGTAGAGCATTTACAAAAGCAAAAAGACGTACCGTTGTTCGACGAAAAGAGCGTAGATGTGACCAAGGCAGATCCGATGGACTTCAGGGACAGTGCAACTAAGAAACTGAAAGTTTGATGAGTATCATCCATCGGAAATCTAAGTCTAAGTTGAAGCATTGAAAATGCACTCATCACAGAGGTAGGTATTGGAAATAAGTATTCAGAATATGAATAAACAGTTGTCATTACTAGATGCAAAATCGAGTTCTCTTTTCATGTAATAACTCTGCCATAAGAATAGATTAAATTTTGTTCAATTTGTAAAAAAAAACTCCCAGACGTCGTGAGTAGGCGCTTATTGAACTTATTCAAGGTATTCTTTGAAAGCAACATAACTCCAAACACAAATGAGATCACAACTCGTACCATCTTATCGCGATGTTGTCATATATTCGAAAACTGCTAGAGTAAATGATTCTCCATCGGCTAAACAAATAGATTGAATCGAATGGCCTTCTTTCAAATACTCAATTTGCACAGGCAATCAGCAACCGAAATCCAACTGATCTATGCTTAAAAGGAACAAATGGGTACAGTCTTCTTGAACATTGGGGGTTTTCATGCGGTTTGCGTTGATGTCCTTTCAGACAAACTGTACGAGTGTGGGCTTTCACTGATTTTAAATAGCTACTTGTACAATTTGTTGGATGAGAATGGATCATTGAAGGTAGTTTTTGCAAGTGCTCACCGCATCTAAACAAAGGCGCCACTGTATATGGGATTTAACATTGTGACAGCATTGCTGTTCTGTCAAACACACAAGGCTACGGTGGCGCTATCTATGCTTTCCATAACGGCCGTTTTGGTTATTTTAATGATCCATTGTTGCTCAGGATTCCTCAAAAACTTCATGCATTATTTAAATGAGTGTTCCCCAAGGCTCATGTGATTAATTATCTCTCGTTTGCTGAGACAGCGGATGACAGCGTTGTTTCTGGCTCAGGGCTAAATGCGGACGATCTGCAAGGACCATATTGGGAAAAGTTCTCAATGGAATAATAACGCCGGAATTAGATTTGAACATAAAATACAACGTGTCTTTACTCGACGAGAGGTAACTAGATAATAAAAAAGATGAAAAAGAATGATCGCAGCAGTCGGTGCGATTGCGCGCCGAAATATTTTCCATTCCGTTTTGCTACCTCCATCTGTCAGCACGCGTGAAGGGGTTCGGCCGATTGGGGGTTCGTTCAGTTTGGCCGATGATCTAGCAATTGTTGTCGGCCTCAATACTCCTCCTCAACGATTGCCAGCTACAAGACCAAGCATTGAAGAAAACTTCTGCAACTTGATCCTGCCTAGCGGTTTGGTAAGTGCGTCAGCTACCATCTCTTCGGTGGGACGGTACACCAGCTTCAGCACCCTTTGGTCGCACAGTTCCTTCACGTAGGCCTCTCGGGTTTCTATGTGCTTCGATCGCCGACTGACTCTCTCCGATTCGACGAACTTAATACAACTTTGGTTATCTTCCAATATCTCCACAGGTTCCAATTGTGGTTCGCCAAAATCTTCGAGCAGCTTCCGAAGCCACACTGCCTCCTGACTTGCCTCACTTAGAGCAACGTACTCCGACTCCATTGAGGACAAAGTTACGCAGCTCTGTAAACGACTTGCCCAAGATATTGCCGCACCAGCAAACAAGAAGATGTTGCCGGTTGTCGATTTCCTCGTTTTGGCATCACCAGCCCAATCTGCGTCGGAATAACCAATTAGTTTTCCAGCCGGTTCTCCGTACTGCAGACGCCAGTCTTTCGTCGCCTTCAAGTAGCGGACCACTCGTTTGGCCGCCACCCAGTCCTCTTCCCGTGGTGCACTGACACTCCTGCCCAGAATCGAAGCGCTCACTGCTATATCCGGCCTGGCACAAACCGCAATGTAGAGTAAGGCTCCGACTAAGCTCCTATACTTTGTTGCATCCTCCAGAAGTGGACCTTCCGACTTGCCCTTCGTGAATCCTTCCTCCATTGGCGTTTTCGCCTCCTTTGCGTCACGAAGTCCAAATCGCTCAGCCACACGATCGATGTAGCCTTCAAGGGAGACGCCGTAGTTCCCTTCCGTCCTGGTGATCTCCAGTCCCAAGAAGAAGTTCAAATCGCCAAGATCCGTCATCTCAAACTCCTTCTTCAGCGCTTCATAAATTTTCTTTATTTCAGGCTCGCTTTCACTGCCAACCAGAATGTCGTCCACGTAAATTAGCAGGTAGACACACTTCCCATTGACGACCTTTGTATAGAAGCACGGATCCGCTGTGCTCTGCTCGAAACCTAGCTCCAGGAGGACGGAATGTAGCCGGTGGTTCCAGCATCGGGCCGACTGCTTCAGCCCGTATATGCTCCTCCTCAAGCGACAGACCAATGCTTCCTTACCTTTGATTTCGAACCCCGGCGGTTGCTTCATGTACAGCTCTTCTTCAAGCTCACCATACAAATACGCCGTCTTCACGTCGAAATGCTTCAGGATCAGCTTCTTCTTGCTTGCGACAGCCAGCAGGGTCCTCAGCGTTGTTTGCTTGGTTACAGGAGCAAAGACTTCGTCATAGTCCTGTCCAAATTTCTGACTGAAACCTTGAGCCACTAGTCGCGCCTTATATTTCACCACATCACCAGCAGCATTCCGTTTCAACTTATACACCCAACGACATCCAACGGGTTTCCGGCCATCAGGTAGCTTCACCAGATCCCAAGTTCCATTCACCTGATGAGATTCCATTTCCGCTTCCATGGCACGCCTCCATTCTGCGCACTTTTCACCGGTCATCGCATCCTTGAAGCCGGATGGCTCCGTCGGATCCTGGAATGACACATCACCGACAGCAAAAATCTCCTCGATTAATCTTCTCGGTGCAATGCCTTTGTTAGGCCGCGATGAACGTCGTGCAATTTCTGGACTGGGATCCGATTCCTCCAGTTCTTCCTCAGACTCCGGGTTTTCCACAGCTTCAGGCAATGAACCCGGATTGGGAGTTTCCGACCCGAGTGACAACACCACCTTATCTTCCGCCTCTTCAGCGGATGCTTTTATCTCCAACGAGTCTGATTGTTGAACCGGCGAGGACTGTTCCGATTCAGCCGCACGTTCGGACTTCAAGACACCAGTCTCCAAAAATTTGGCATCTCGGCTGATCGTAATCCAATCCTTTTCCGGATCCAGAAAACGGTAAGCTTTCCTTCCTTCTGCGTATCCGACAAAAATCATCTTCTTTGCCTTCTTGTCCAGCTTCAAACGTTTCTCTTTCGGCACATGAACGTATGCCTCGGATCCAAAAGTCCTCAAATGAGAGTACGACGGCTTCTTCCCATGCCACAGCTCGAACGGCGTCTTCTCGGCAGCAGAAGTTGGTAGTCGATTCTGCAAGTAGTTTGCAGTGCAAATCGCTTCTCCCCAGTACTTCTTGTCAAGACCAGACTCCGCCAGCAAGCACCTCACCATCTCCACTTCATACCGATTCTTACGTTCCGCCTTCCCGTTTTGCTGTGGCGAATACGGAGCAGTTTGCTGATGAATGATACCATTCTCCGCCAGGTACGCTTTCAACGATGCACTGGAATATTCACCGCCTCCGTCGGTACGAATCACCCTCGGAGCACGCCCAAACTGGTTCTTCGCCATGGCACAATATTCCCGAATCTTCAGTTCAGTGTCCGACTTTGCTTTCAGCAAGTAAATCACTGTATAGCCACTGTAATCGTCCACCATCGTCATGTAGTACCTGAAACCACTGGGAGTCGATTTCTCCATTGGACCCCCCAGATCGGAATGCACTAAATCCCCCACTGCTTTGGATTTACTATCGGATTCCTTCGGAAACGGTATGCGACTCATCTTCCCTTCACAGCAAATACCACAAACGCACTTAATGTCACATTTCTTCATTTTCAGTCCGAAACCAAGTTCTTCACGTACGATTCTCGAGATTGCTTCACTGTTCCGATGTCCGAACCTTCGGTGCCACAAGTGCTCACACAAATCCGGATGCTCAGCCTTGGTCACAAAAGCTTGCTGAGAGTAGTTCTTCAAACGGTACAAGCCACCGCTCCGTTCACCAACCAGCACTGCTTTTTGATCTTTAATTACTTCACATCCAGTACGATCAAATAAAACTTTGTACCCCAGGTCACAAATTTTACTTACTGAGAGCAAATTTCCTGATAACGAAGGAACATGATACACATCCTTCAAAGTGACATCCATCCGCACACCATCGCCGGTGACTGACACCAGCTTTCCGCTTCCGGCGCCGCTCGACTTGATTCGTTTCCCATCGGCGAGGCAGATTTCCGGCTGCTTTGCTGAGTTCACGTCCTTCAGGAGATTCTTGTCGCTGGTCATGTGAGACGTAGCACCGGAGTCCAAGTACCACCGGTTTGCGCCAGAGGTCGTCACAGCCATTAGACACATCTCCATTCCATCCGGTACCTCAGCGGCCAGATTCGCCTTACTATCTGCCGATTTCTTCTTCTCCTGTCGCGTTTTAGCCAGCTTCGGACAATCGTTTCGGAAATGTCCCTCTTCCTTGCAGTAGTGACACACAAATTTCTTCTTATTATTCGTCTTGTTAGACTTAACACTTTGCATCACTTTCTCGTCATCACGCACACTACCACCGTTGCACTCGAGACGACGTCGCCACTCTTCCCGCAGCTTGCTCTTCACAAAATCCACCGTTAGTTCTTGTTCCGGTTTGTTCTCGATCACATTGATCAAGCTGCCAAACGATGGCGGGAGGCTCGACAAAATCAGCGCCATGAAAACTCGATCCTTCAGACCTTCCCCAATCACTTCCAGACGGTTCTGCAAATCCGTCATCTCGTTCAGGTGTCCGGGGAGATCGCCTTCTTCCGAAAGCCGCAGGGAACACAGCTTGCGCAAGACGTGAAGTGTTGACGAAAGAGACGATGCTTCGTGAATCTGCTTCAACGCGTCCCACATTTCCTTAGCTGTCTTCTTCCGGATGATATGAACTAGCTGACTGTCTTCCACTGCCAAGCCGATCATCGCGCGAGTTTTTCCGTCTTTCAAAGACCAATCCGCCGTCAGCACATCAGGCTTAGGATCCGTGACAAAGGTCAGCAGCTCTTCCTTCACCAGAAGAAGCTCCATCTTGAACTTCCAGATCGAATAGTTCTGGTCGTTCAGCTTCTCCAAGGACACTTTTACATCCGCCATTTTGTTCACTCGCGACGCAAAATGTTCGTACCACGAAAAAAAACACTTCACCGATCGATTCTTCACTAAATGTCCACAAATCCGCACAAATTCCGCGTTACACCGGGCTCATAACCTATTGGGAAAAGTTCTCAATGGAATAATAACGCCGGAATTAGATTTGAACATAAAATACAACGTGTCTTTACTCGACGAGAGGTAACTAGATAATAAAAAAGATGAAAAAGAATGATCGCAGCAGTCGGTGCGATTGCGCGCCGAAATATTTTCCATTCCGTTTTGCTACCTCCATCTGTCAGCACGCGTGAAGGGGTTCGGCCGATTGGGGGTTCGTTCAGTTTGGCCGATGATCTAGCAATTGTTGTCGGCCTCAATAGACCATAGTAGAATACTCTGGATACTTTGTCTACGTGAGCCTTAAAGCGGGGCATCGAATTCTCTCCGGTGAAAACCCGGTTTAATTGTGTTTTCTAGGCAGATCAGATCCGGCAGAACTAGAGCTTAAATTTGAGTATTATGTATTTAGGGGTCTGATTCGACGCTGAACACATCTGGGTAATTTCTGAAAAGTTCTCCAAGGATTCGTTTAGAAAATTATTTTTTTCCAAAAAACTCCATTTCCCTTCTGGAAAGAATACATAATAAACACCATTGATATAAAAAGTTGCATTCCCATAGGCAGGGGATTCCCAATAAATTAGTAGTTAAGTAGTTTGAAAGTATCACCATAGCAATTTCTTTAAGAATGCTGATTAGGCCTCTTCAAGAAAGTTTTTAGAGTTCTTCAAATAATTGAAATTTGTTTGAGAAATTTCCTTTTGTCCTAGAAGAAGAAAAATATAACAAGAAACAAAAATAGATCAAATTTAGAAGAAATTTTTGAAAGAATTTTGAATTTATTCCTGAAACAAACATTGAGACATTCAAAAGGAAATATTCGAAGGAATCTATAGAGAAATTGAATGTATCATTAGTGGAACTATTAAAGAAAAATAAAAGAATCAAGGAAAATTACATTGGTGATCGTTGGAGTAGTTTACGAAAGAACATTTACAACACAAGTTAGTATAAAATTAATGCATGAATCGTGTTTTTAAAGTTTTACATTTGTTAGAATTCATAATTGGAGGAAAAACTAAGAACAAATCCTGAGAGAATCTACAGGAATCTTCAGAGGAATACTAGCTATTTTTGGAAGAAAATACGAATCCTTGAAGGTATTGTTACAGTATGATTCTTTTATATGGGAAGGGTGAAATAGTGCATTTTTTTAAATAAATATTAGAAATAAAGTTTTGTAAATTGGTGTTAAGCAATGTTCAGCAATATCTAGGAAAAAATCCTTCTCGGGAATTGCTCAAAATATTTATTGACATAATTGTGTGTCATAATTTGTGTATGGACATACCATCTCTTATTAGAATAAATGCTGTAATATTTGTTGGTGTTAATATTTTTTTGAAGAACTCATGGACGAGTGGTTAGAGTCCACGGCTACCAAGAAAAGCCATGCTGAAGGTGTCTGGGTTCTATTCTTGGTCGGTCTAGCATCTTTTCGTAATGGAAATTTTCTTGACATCCCTGGGCATAGAGAGTATGATTGTGCCACACGATATACGAATGCAAAAATGGTAACTTTGGTAAAAAAAAGCTCCTAGTTAATAACTGTGGAAGTCAATCAAAAATCAATCAAAATAAAGATATCAATCAGGAACAAAAAAAAAAAACAAAAAGAAACTTAAAATGAACCAGGAGATGAGAGTTCCCATTGGATCTCATCAGCCAAACCGACCACAGAGTTTTGCAAGGGGCATGGTGGTTCCGTTTCTAAGCTGAGAATCCCAAATTCTGCCTTCTGAACGGATATACACCTTCATTCTCGTTTATGGCGGATATAACTTTCGATCGAATCCATGGCCCATTTGATTTTGCTGGCGTAAATAAGAATGCAAAACGGTTTTCGAGCATTCGAACGTAAATCGGCATAATTTTTATCTTTGGAACCTTTTAGAGATTTAGCTCGTTATACTAAAGAGCGGACTACTAGTTTATCTTCATGTACAGTCAACTTTCACTCGTTGCACTAAAGCTGTAGCCCACCTAGTGAAAGACTTTTACTAATCGGGCTGAGTTTTGAGCTGTCAATTTATCTAGAACAAAAGAAAATCAGAAAGTGTCAGAAAGTGACACTTGTCTTCGTTTTAGATGGGCTATAGCCCACCTAACTGGAGCCCAATTAAAACGAAGTGCAATTAAACATAGTGCAACGAACGAAATTCGACTGTATCAGTCTTGTTGTAGAAACTTCTGAAGGAATCCCCGAAGTAATCCTATGCAGAAATCACTAGAAGAATGCTTGAAGCTTTTCCTTGAGGTGTCAGAGAAGAAAATTGCAGTCTCCGTTAAATTGTGCCACCCATATTACTCCCATCAAAATGGAATCTATACGAAAATGACTTAAAGAATAACTAGAAAAATCATCGTACACCTGGAACACTTCCTGTAGGGTTTCCTGGAAAAATCTCTAAAGAAAATCAAAATATTTTAAGTATAATTAAGTATAATTACAAGTTTTATAACAAGCTTCGATATATTGTAATCAAATATCTTGGTTTTGTTTCTCTCAAATCAATTACTTTAAGGTGATTATAAAACGAAGCCAAACTTTGAATTTTCAAGTGCACAAGACGGATTCTTCAGACAACAATTCGCGTTGAAAACCAATCAAATTGCTTGCTTGCTGGTGGTGACCAATGGGATCAATTTTCATCGTGGAGCGCTGTTTGATTCTCAAGCCTTGTGCTCTTGAAAATTTGAGGTGTGGCTTGGTTCGTGCTCCATTGAAAAATACTGAAGGCAACGACGTTAGAGTGCTCAAGGATTTCGTGAAGCAAAATTCTGGATAAATAATTTATGAATTATCCATTGACGAATCCCTCGGAAAATTGCTGGAGGAATTTCTGAACGAATTGTTAGTGGAATTGGTGGAAGAATCTCTTTACGGATCCCTGGAGGAGTGCCTGAAATTATACCAGAAGCAGGGATTGAATCCTGAGAAAATTGAGAGAATCTCTCACGTATCGCTCTCTGTAACTATCATAACATGCTGCACATTATGAGAGACTGTTTATCGTATACTGCTACAACTTTGATCAGATTGGGGGGATAGTAGTGCATGATAAAACCCCTCTAAACATGCTCCAAATCTGGGGGGCACTATTGCTATTGGAAGTTCGTGGATTGTTCATCGTGCCAGTAAAGAAAAACACCTATCCCCAACGGTAAACAAGCGAGAAAAATGGATTTAATCATCGCTCTCTCTTTGGGGCTCTCGCTCGCTGCTTCCATTTATCAGACTTGTTACACCTTGCGATACAATGACGATCGTGGACCGCAACAGATGGGATGTTTTTCTTTGCTTGCTTTGATCGTGCTTCATACTCAAATGAGAGCGAATTCTGCAATGCCTGACCAGAAGAAATATCTAGATGAATTCCTGAATTCTGAAAGGTAAAGACTAGGGACTTGCATTAAAATACAGGCCGGACTCGATTATCCGGAGTATCGATTTTATTTTCACTCCGGATAATCGAATCATTAAAAAAAACTAAAAACTGCGATAAAAGAACTTAAAAATTATCTGTTTTCGTTGTTTTATTCATAAGATGTAGTGGCGTAGTCAGAAATTATTGTGCTTATTCTGCGCGGCGTATGAGTCGAGACGAGTCGCTGTCACCGCGAGTGACGTGAGACGACTAATGCTAATCAAATGGGAGCGAGTCGACAATTGTCACCTCATTCGAGTCGTCGCACCTCACACGCCGCGCAGAATAAGCACATATTTCTAGAAAAATTAGGGGTCTTAAGATATTTTTTTGATCATCATACACAAAAATTCCGATATCCTATTCACATGGGACAATTATGCTTTTATGGGCAGTATATTGCTAACTAAATTATCTCAGATTTATCCATAAAAACCGAAAAACAAGAATATCAAAAAGCATCCTCCGGATAATCGAGTCGCCAGATAATCGTGTCTCCGGATATTCGAGTCCGACCTGTAGTGGCCAATTCTCTAAAAAGGGTCCTGCACAAGACATACAACTGTTCCGTGTTCAGAATACATCTTTATTCAAATCCAAATGCCTCTAGCCTATCGGTTCGTCAATCGAATTGAAACGAACATTAGCTCTCAATAATTATTTCCCCCTACTTTTGCACTCCCGCTTTCCCCTGCGTTTCCCGTTCCGCTGCCCGCTGTTTGGCCTTTTCGTACAGCGGCATCAGCTGACCGTTTTGGGCCAAAATTTTCAACAGCTCCACAATCAGTGGCAAATAGTTGTGCTTTCGGCGGATGTTTTCCACCTTGTACCGCTTGCGTTTGGCTACCTCATCCTCAATCAACATCCGCAGTCTGGTGATCTCGTTCTGCTTGGTATCGGTTTCCATTTCTTCTTCGCCGCTGGCATGCAGAAGTTGGTCAATCTTTCTCTGGTAAATCATCTGCCGATCGGAAACCAACGCCATCAAGTTGAAATGGATCTCGCCTTCGCTGTACTTCTGGATGCGTTTTTCGATTATGGGCCGGACCACATTCAGCCAGTCTTCCCCTGCGCCAACAGCCCCCAAATCGATTGGACCCTCCTTCAATCCGTCCAATTCGTACAAACGACCCTCGATCGGGACATAACCCACGAAATGGAACACATCTTCGTCTTTGTTGGCCTGCTTGTTATCCAGCTCAAATAGGGTCTGTCTAGCAAACGAATTATGTACCGTCCGGATCTGGGAAGCATTGCTCATGGCCAGACCTTTGTTGTAAGCATCGAACGAAACGCAAAAGTCCTTGAAATCGGACAAAGTCGACCCCAGCTGAATATCCGAATGCTTTGCATTGAGCAAAATGCTCAGAATAGCTTGAGTTGCACAGGCATTGTTGATCACCTGTTTGGCAAAGAAGATCTTCTCCAGACGGCTGTCCTGTACAATTGATCCCGCAGGCTCGTCGTCCTTGACCCATTTGAACAGGAAAATCAAACCATGGACGGGTTCAAGGTTTTTGAAGTGCTCTGCGTCAAGACTCCACAGTTCTTCGACCTGAACTCCTTCGACGCCTGCAAATATAATGGCATACAGTTAGAAGGCTTATCCACAGAGATCTTGAAAACCCCTGACTTACCGAATCCCCGAATCAGTTCGGTAAAAACTCCCGGATCGCTTTCAATCAGACACCATTCTCCAGCGCTATCAGCCATCGCGATTCAATTTTCAAACAAGGGCGACAACTCAAACCGATAAAACCACTTTCATCCAATCAGCTTCCGGCCAATTGATGGAGATACTTGTCTGCAACTTGAAATAGTTTCTTGAAATCAAACTTACTTAATTATTTATATACTTATTTAGCTCAGTAAAATAAACGAACAATGAATGCTACTCGCAAAGTAAACGGGGCCGCGCTGAGTCGCTAATTTTTTGACAGAACTGCGTTGCATTTTCCAATGTCATCCTCGACGCCACCGGCGTTTGCACACGGTTTCCAGCCAAGATAACTATGAAAGAGTGGGAAGACAACATTTGAAAACGACCAATGGGGTTGTGTAGCAGTTTCCAGTTATCAACGTATCCAGCTTTTTAAAAGCGCTAATGACCTCGCTTTCTGGTATGGATCTATCTACACGGAGACGGAATTCAACTCAATTTTGGGTTGTTTCAACGCAATTCCGTAGTTGAGCCCAATAACTCAATTTTGGCTTAATTTCCAAGGTCCCCACTAGGTAGTTTGGCTTTAATTCCATTAGAAAAATATACTCAATTTTGAGTTGATTTAACACAAAATTGAGTTCTTTCGACCCAAACATAAGAAAAGTTGCATTTACCCAAATTTGGCTTATTGGGCCAAAGTACCCCCATTGGGTAGATGCAGCTCTCTCTATTTTTGACAACATTCGTGTGGGAGAAAGAGAAAACCGAGAGATTTTGGGTTGAAACTATAATCGATATACATATTTTTGGGTAAAGTAAACTCAAAAATTAGGTAAAAATATTTCTCCGTGTAGGTATGGATAGGTCGATTTGACGTTTGGCTTGGATCGTTTTATATTGAACGGACCCATGCCAAAACGTCATATCGACTGATCCCTACAGCGGGGATTCGCTCGTTGGGGCTCCGCTACATCACGCAGCGAATTGGTCTAGGGTTTATTCACAAATTTCATAACGCCAAAAATGGCCATTTTCGACACCCACCCACCCCCTCGTGACGCTTTTTGTATGAACATTTTACAAATTTTGTATGAACCGTAACAACACGAGGACCCCCACCCACCCCCTTCACCGTTATGAAATTTGTGAATGGGCCCCTATCGAAATATACTGCTTCGCGACTAAAAATTGATGATTTTTGACCAACTTCGCCGCGTCGCGAGTCACTTTGCTATAGTGCGCATCTATGTCCTCCGCCGTGTGCATCATGAGCACTATTAAGAATCGAGTTGCGACGTGGTGAAGTTGGTCAAAAATCAAACTTCGCACCTTGGTTAACCCATTTTTTAACGCGAAGCAGTGTAAAATATATTATAGTACAAGATAGAGATTGTCGCTACGCATTTGTTCTATAGTCCATTTTACGAAACGACAACACTGATGATTGTAAGGAAGAAATGAACTGTAATTGAATTGATAAGCAGGCTTAGAGATACAATGAATAAGCAGGCTTAGAAAAATAAGAAACAAACAGACCACAGACAAACAGACGTAACACTTCGAACAAATTTCTATGAAAATCATAGTCGCAAGAACATATAGGCCCAATGCTAAAATCGGTGTGTTTGGCCGATCAGCCAACAGGTGGCGGTAGTGTGTAAACGTCAAACACGAACAAAAACGACGCGAGCGCTGTGGGTGGTGAGTTGGCCACCTACCATTTATTCAAATCGACCGTTAAAAAGGTAGTCGATGGACATCGATGAGAGTGTGACGTCTGTTTGTCTGTGAACAGACTGTCAGTTATTGGTCTAATCTTGGCTCGCAAAGATGCCTCTCAAGTTAACTACAATGATATTGCTGTTACTTTCACACGTTATGACACCGCCTTCTGTCAAAATTTCATTCATAAAATAAGCGATCAGCTGTTCAAAAACGTTCCGTAAAATGGGCTATATATTGTGGTTATTTTGAAAATTTTCCGTTCTGCGGTAGCCGCCAAGTTCTACCGCAGCTGTCAAAGTTCTACCACAGGATTGAGAATCATTGGGCCGTATGAATAAAATGTAGTAAAGTTGAGTTTACTACATTCTCGGTAGTAAACGCTATATGTGGAACATGTTTGTGTCATTTTCCTTTCTACACCTTTCGAAGATACTACAAACAACGCATTGCTATGAATAAAGGTAGCATTTACTACAAAGCTACTGGTAGTTAGCTTCAGAGGTTGCTACACATGCTTTGAGATTGCGGAATTGAATGGAATCATTTACTTTTGAGTAAAAATCATGGGAAAACGATATGAGTTTTGATATTTCGGAAGGTATTTTGAGTTTTGCTTAGGAATTCTGAGGTTACGAAAACATTCGCCCCGCCAATTCTGAGATTCCGGTAGGATTACCGGCAGTAGCAATTTGTAATATCCGTGTGAATTCTGGCATTACGATAATTATGTTATTTTCTAGGAATTTTAGGATGTCGATAGTAATTCAGATATTTATAATGTAATTCTGAATTTAACGTGTAAATTCTGACATCTCAGATTTGCTTTTGAATTCCGGAATGGATCATTAAAATAACCAAAACGGCCGCTATGAGAAGTACAGATAGCGCCACCGTAGCCTTGTGTGTTTGACAGAACAGCAATTTTGTCACAATGTTAAATCCCATATACAGTGGCGCCTTTGTTTTGATGCGGTGAGCACTTGCAAAAACTACATTCAATGATCCATTCCTGTAGGAACTTTGAGACTTCGATAGGGATGTCGGATTTTTAATGATAATCCTGAAAGTTTAAATGCCATTCTAGGAATATTGCGGAAATATTAGGAATCTGGTAAAAACTCTAGAATTGGGGTGGGAACGAGGGGGACGACACATCCAGATCACCGATTGGATGCACTTTTGGATAAAATTAGATTTTTTAGATCAGTGTATTATTCTAGATTTTGACGTGTTTCATGTGCTGACATCTTCTGATGAACGATGCGCTGAGATTGATGAGATGCATGAAGATGTGAATGGGTGGAAGGAGAATCAATGGTGATGTAGATGATGGTGAGTGTAGTGTTTTTGTTCGTACCTATAGGTAATTTTTATTTACATGCGAGAAAGCGCTTTACTCATACAAATCCGTCGACTATGATCACGATACTGGATTTCGGCTTCCAGAAGGGGTTGTTATGTACAACTTCACTGATCATCATTCTAATATTTAAGGAACAACACTGCAGAACGATATTGTCCGTAAATGTGATAGGCCAAACCTAGGCAGGAAACCCGAAAATATGCGAATAAAAATAATCTATGGAATCACTAGCAATGAGTTTTGTTAATATTTTATTAATTTAAAACCAACTTTATTAGCCAATAAAATATTTCGGAGTTGTGAGTAAGGGCATATACAAAGAAACCAGGGACAATTTATTAATTCACAACACGCACCAAGCCCCCCATCGAATAAAAAATAAACTGGTCAACGAACGCCATCTGTTTTCCGCCCATCTCCACCCACAAATCATTTCGATCACCGACATAATCCAGATCATCTTTTCCTCCAGCCACATGCTGCTTCTGGTTATCTTCAGTCTAGTTTAACTGCAACTCTCGCACCTGGCGCCGGAGACGATGCTTCTTATCTCGAAGGCAATCTCCGATCTGATCATGCAGGAACCGTTTCTGTCGGAAAACCTGGCCAACACGTCCTATAGACGGCTGTTCTGCTTCTTGGTCAGTCCGTGAATCACGCCTCCGTCATGTTATCCGTCGTATCCATACTTTCTGGCCACATCACGAAACCGATTCCTGCTGAATCCGGGTCAATCTCCGGACCACTAGCAAGCCCAGGAGAACATCTACATGGTGTTCTAGAACTGACTGGGAAATGGATTTCACCTGATGTTTTGGCACATTCCACCGATGATACAGCTCCGTGCTCCCTCTTTGTTGTTGATCAACGACAACTGGGTCAATCCGCTAAAACGCTCATGTGAGATGCGGAAAGATGAGCTAGATTTATGAAGATGGATAGAGATGTTTTATAAGATACCACAGATGAAACAAGATAATATACTGCAAGAAGATGAATGGTCATCGTAAAGATGGTTCAAAGGTATAAGATAATCTAAAATATCTGGGTGTGTCGCCCCCCTCGCACCAAGCCCCCCATCAAATAAAAAATAAACTGGTCAACGAACGCCATCTGTTTTCCGCCCATCTCCACCCACAAATCATTTCGATCACCGACATAATCCAGATCATCTTTTCCTCCAGCCACATGCTGCTTCTGGTTATCTTCAGTCTAGTTTAACTGCAACTCTCGCACCTGGCGCCGGAGACGATGCTTCTTATCTCGAAGGCAATCTCCGATCTGATCATGCAGGAACCGTTTCTGTCGGAAAACCTGGCCAACACGTCCTATAGACGGCTGTTCTGCTTCTTGGTCAGTCCGTGAATCACGCCTCCGTCATGTTATCCGTCGTATCCATACTTTCTGGCCACATCACGAAACCGATTCCTGCTGAATCCGGGTCAATCTCCGGACCACTAGCAAGCCCAGGAAAACATCTACATGGTGTTCTAGAACCGACTGGGAAATGGATTTCACCTGATGTTTTGGCACATTCCACCGATGATACAGCTCCGTGCTCCCTCTTTGTTGTTGATCAACGACAACTGGGTCAATCCGCTAAAACGCTCATGTAAGATGCGGAAAGATGAGCTAGATTTATGAAGATGGATAGAGATGTTTTATAAGATACCACAGATGAAACAAGATAATATACTGCAAGAAGATGAATGGTCATCGTAAAGATGGTTCAAAGGTATAAGATAATCTAAAATATCTGGGTGTGTCGCCCCCCTCGGGTGGGAATGGGATTCCGAATATTAATCTGTAATCTCTTGGAATTCTGTGGGTATCTTTGAGACGGTATTTCTTTAAGAATCTATGAGATTACGGGGGGATTCCTGCGAATTATTGTGTGAATATTTGTAATTCTGAAAATCAATCTTTGTAATTATTGTAAAAACCTTCAAGATTCCGTTGATCTCCAGTTCCGTTGGAATTTCAAAGCAAAGCTTTAATATAAACGTTTTGAATGTCGGTAAATATTTTATAGATTTCAATAAGAGTTTTTTGTGAAATCGATAAGAATTTTATAAATTTCAAAGGGAACCCTGGTGTTTTAGGGGAGATCCTCATTGAATTCTAACGACTACCAATGGAATCACTACAATTTCCATAAAAACCTCGACATTCTAAGTTCTAGACAATCCAAGGATACTATCAGAAACCCCACCAAAATAACTAGAATATCACATAAACACTTAGAACTTCCGGAATTCAGCATGCTGTTAAGAAAACGCACGGGGAGCATCAAAATTCTACCGCAATTTCACCAGAATCTCAGTACTGATGCTAGAAAATATGTGGTTCCGAATTTGATAGCTGTAATCTCAAGATCTCTTCATAGATGTTAAGCTAGTATTTAAAAAATCATAAATCACTGGCGTTGGCGAAGGCCAAAAACCACCCAGAAAATTCTTTGATGTATCATAAAATCATAGACATAAAGAGAATACCAGACTAATCGCAAAATTACACTACAAATCTTGTCAAATTACAGCACCTTCATGATTGTGCAAATTGTCGCGTAATCGATTGGATTCCATGCATTTCCTTCACATGCATAATTGCATTAATTTTAAGCGTCACTCTGAATAGATTGTTCTTTACGTGCAGAATCACTCTGCACTCTGCATGGAAATTTCTTAACGTGCAGCTTCAGTCACTGCTAATGTTCGAAAGTAGTAAGTACTACATGTTCGAAAAGTTTTTTATTCATACCAAAAGTGTAGTAAACTTTGTGGATTTTGTTTTTCTGTAGTTAAGTTCAATGTTTTTTATTCATATCACCCATTGTATCATTGAACGGAACCATCTAATCAAAGAATGCTGGTAGAGTCCAATGCTTTGCAAAATATCCGAAAACAACTGCTGCGGTAGCTTTCTGTTCAACCGTACACTCAAGATAATAGCTCCCTTAAATATATGTGCAATTGCATATACAGAGCTCAATTTTTGATTTTCATTATTTTTATTTGCCCCACATACTCAACATATTCTCATCGAATACTTTCTATCTGGGTCATATTAAAGGCACAGACAAACAGACGTAACACTTAGAACAAATGTCGATAAAAATCATAGTCACGAGGACATGTACGCCCAATGCTAAAATTGGTGTGTTGGCACTAGTGTGCAAACGTCAAACACGAACAAAAAGGATGCGAGCGCTGCGGGTGGTGAATCGGCCACCCACCATATTTTTGAACCGACCGTGAAAAAGGTGGTCGATGGCCAATGATGAGAGTGTGACGTCTGTTTGTCTGTGTTAAAGGTATGTGTAGAATTTACTTATGTGTATCCCATACCACATGGTATAAACGAAGATGGCCGCCAATAAGAATTACATCGATTTCTATTGATAACTTGAAGGTATTTATTTGAATATAAATCATATAAAAAAATGTTAGAACTGATAATAGACCATTTCCGTGAAAATTTTTTATTGGCTTATATGCTTTCTGTCAATTTACTGAACAAACTTTCCTAAGGAACCGATATGTTTTGGAGCCTTTAACTGTAAGAAAACAATGAAAAACTTGCGGCACGTTAGTGCACCCCTCGGTCCCCTACAATTTGTTTCACCTCGCAAAAATGCAGACCCCTTTTTACCTTATGGTTTTGCCACCACGTTGTGGTGAATTTACGATCAGCTGGCATGACCAGATGATTTTTGTTTATGTTTTCATTCATCATAATGGACTCCGTTGCGGTTTCGCTCCCTCCTTCCTTCATGGCTCCTGAAGTCTCCGTAATCACTGCGGAAACCACCTTCACCGCTTCGGCCGGTTATACCGCACCCGGCGAACACTACACGGTTCTGTAACGCAAGGATTGTAGTCGACAGATGCCTGATTTCTCTGCTTTGTTCCGACGAGGATTGAAGGGATTGAATATGCCGGAAGATTCCCGCCTAGAGGCAGCAACAGCCGCTCGAAATTTCCTTGCGCGGCTATTGCTGCCTTAAGGCGGAAATCTTCCGGATCAGCAGCCAACAGATAGATTAAGGCTATCTGTCGGCATGAATAGTAAAAAATAGCCTCTGATAGAACTGAGGGGCCCAGATAGCCGTAGCGGTAAACGCGCAGCTATTCAGCAAGACCAAGCTGAGGGTCGTGGGTTCGAATCCCACCGGTCGAGGATCTTTTCGGGTTGGAAATTTTCTCGACTTCCCAGGGCATAGAGTATCTTCGTACCTGCCACACGACATACGCATGCAAAAATGGTCATTGGCATAGTAAGCTCTCAGTTAATAACTGTGGAAGTGCTCATAAGAACACTAAGCTGAGAAGCAGGCTCTGTCCCAGTAGGGACGTAACGCCAGAAAGAAGAAGAACTAGCGGTACCGTTACTGCTGGGTGGATGAGAGATTTGTTGTTAGGGGGTGGTTTTGAATTTTGAATCTGTGGAGGAAAATATATTTTCCTAAAGGAAGACTTGAATCGGGTAGGAGTTGGAACTGTGATTCAGAACGGGTTGCGCCAATTCCAACCTGGTTTAAAAACGTTTGTATGCGTAGTTTCGGTGGCGCTCCTGTTTGGGGCGCCCTGACCAGGATCACGGTCAGTTTGAGCGCGCACCTGATTTGACGTTTGCAAATGTAAACAAGCATCCCAATGCAGGGGTGAAATCGAAAAACTGTTGCAAAATCACCACGCTGATACCCATAGGGTTGAACAAACTGTGCCGCATCTCGAATTATTTTTCAAAATGTGGTGAGTATCCATGTTTTCAAAAATTTGTAAGAAAATCGGGAGTGCATATAAACAAAATCTGAAAGCGTTAATATTCATTAAAAATGATTGTCTTTCGAAGAAAAATACAAAAACTGGGGGTTAGATCTGACGGAAATGGTCTATTCATCAACACATATTTTCTTTGCAGGTGTGAAAATACTTTCCCAGCAACTATCACAACTGGAAGATGCTCTGGCGAGGTTTAGCAGTTAGCAGAAAAGGATGAGACTTTGGCGAGAGCAAACCAAATGAGGTGAAGTAAAACTGTAAAATAAACATGCTCATGGTCTGTGCATCAATCTGTGCTTATAGTATCTGTGCATCAATGTTCGAAATATATCTGATTCACAAAACAAAATTGTATACCATGTGTTTTAAGTATGAGAAAACATTGTAAACATCTTAATAAGGTAGATCAATATATTCCATTTAGGCATACCCTGAATAGTATGTGCAGACATTATTCTTTCAATGAGGACAAACATTGGCGTTAACTCATTGATTTCGCACATACTATGCATAAGCAAACCCCCATTGCAAGAATCCATGTAGGTTTGCACATGAATCAAATGGAGACATTGGGTGATATGAATAAAAAACTTTGAACTTTACTACTTGTAGCATCTACTCAAAAACAAAATCCACAAAGTTTACTACACTTTTGGTATGAATAAAAAACTTTTCGATCATGTAGTACTTACTATACTTTCGAACATGAGCAGTGATTGAAGCTGCACGTTAAGAAATTTACATTCAGAGTGCAGAGTGATTCTGCACGTAATGCGTGGTATGCACCTAAAACGTAAAGCGCTCAAGTAAAATTTCTCCTTTTTCCCGAAGTAATTTTGACAGCTGATCCAGTATGAGCGAAATGTCACTTTTACTTGCGGAATAATTGAGCGGCACATTTTTCCGTACGGAAAAGTGACAGCTCCATTTGATTTGTACAGCAGGCGTTACCGATGTTATGAAATCAGCTCTACTTCTCAGCAGCGTACAGCTCAAGTAATTTCGGATGCGGAATCATTCCTTGACCGTTTCGTTTCCTATCCTTTTGCACAGTACTTATGATCAGCGTACCGGCCATAAAGAACGATCTATTCAGAGTGACGCTTAAAATTAATACAATCATGCATATGAAGAAAATGCATGGAATCTAATCGATTACACGACAACTTGCACAAATCATGAAGGTGCTATTATTTGACAAGATTTGTAGTGTAATTTTGCGATTAGTCTGGTATTCTCTTTATGTCTATGATTTTATGATGATGGTACATCAAAGAATTTTCTGGGTGGTTTTCGGCCTTCGCCAACGCCAGTGATTGATGATTTTTTAAATACTAGCTTAACATCTATGAAGAGATCTTGAGATTACAGCTATCAAATTTAGAACCACATATTTTCTAGCACCAGTACTGAGATTCTGGTGAAATTGCGGTAGAATTTTGATGCTCCCCGTGTGTTTTCTTAACAGCATGTTGAATTCCGGAAGTTCTAAGTGTTTCTGTGATATTCTCGTTATTTTGGTGGGGTTTCTGATAGTATCCTTGGAATTTCTAGAACTTAGAATGTCGAAATTTTTATGGGAATTGTAGTGATTCCATTGGAAGTCGTTAGAATTCAATGAGGATCTCCCCTAAAACACCATGGTTCCCTTTGAAATTATTAAAATTCTTTTCGATTTCACAAAAAATACCATTGAAATCTATAAAATATTTACCGACATTCAAAACGTTTATATTGAAGCTGTGCTTTGAAATTCCAACGGAACTGGAGATCAATGGAATTTTTTTACAATAATTACAAAGATTGATTTTCAGAATTACAAATATTCACACAATAATTCGCAGGAATCCCACCGCAATATCATAGATTCTTACAGAAATACCGTCTCAAAGATACTCAAAGAATTCCAAGAGATTAATATTATGAATCCTATTCCCACCCCAATTCTAGAGTTTTTACCAGATTCCTAATATTTCCGCAATATTCCTAGAATGGTATTTATACTTCCAGAATTATCATAAAAAATCCGACATTCCTACAGGAATTCCTGTATTCAAAAGGAAATCTGAGATGTTAGAATTTACACGTAAAATTCAGAATTACATTATAAATATCTGAATTCCTACCGACATTCTAAAATTCCTAGAAAATAAAATGATTATCGTAATGCCAGAATTCACACGGATATTACAAATTGCTACTGCCGGTAATCTTACCAGAATCTCAGCATTGGCGGGGCGAATGTTTTCGTAACCTCAGAATTCCTAAGCAAAACTCAAAATACCTTCCGAAATATCAAAACTCATATCGTTTTCCCATGATTTTTACTCAAAAGTAAATTATTCCATTCAATTCCGCAATCTCAAAGCATGTGTAGCAACCTCTGAAGCTAACTACCAGTAGCTTTGTAGTAAATGCTACCTTTATTCATAGCAATGCGTTGTTTGTAGTATGTTCGAAAGGTGTAGAAAGGAAAATGTCACAAACATGTTCCACTCGTGTTCCACATATAGCGATTACTACCGAGAATGTAGTAAACTCAACTTTACTACATTTTATTCATACGGCCCATTGCGGAATTGAATGGAATAATTTACTTTTGAGTAAAAATCATGGGAAAACGATATAAGTTTTGATATTTCGGAAGGTATTTTGAGTTTTGCTTAGGAATTTTGAGGTTACGAAAACATTCGCCCCGCCAATGCTGAGATTCCGGTATGATTACCGGCAGTAGCAATTTGTAATATCCGTGTGAATTCTGGCATTACGATAATTATGTTATTTTCTAGGAATTTTAGGATGTTGGTAGGAATTCATATATTTATAATGTAATTCTGAATTTTACGTGTTAATACTGACATCTCAGAATCTCAGATTTCCTTTGAAATTCCGGAATTCCTGTAGGAACTTTGGGATTCCGATAGGGATGTCGGATTTCCAGTTCCGTTGGAATTTCAAAGCAAAGCTTTAATATAAACCTTTTGATTGTCGGTAAATATTTTAAATGGGATTTTTTGTGAAATCGATAATAATTTTAATTATTTCAAAGGTAACCCAGGTGTTTAGGGGAGATCCTCATTGAATTCTAACGACTACCAATGGAATCACTACAATTCCCATAAAAATCTCTACATTCTAAGTTCTAGAAATTCCAAGGATACTTAACAGAAACCCCACCAAAATAACGAGAATATCACAGAAACACTTAGAACTTCCGAAATTCAACATGCTGTTAAGAACACAAACGGGGAGCATCAAAATTCTACCGCAATCTCACCAGAATCTCAGTACTGTTGCTAGAAAATATGTGGTTCCTAATTTGATAGCTGTAAATTCAAGATCTCCTCATAGTTGTTAAGCTTATATCAAAAAAAAAAAAAAAAAAAAAAATTGGCGTTGGCGAAGACCGAAAACCACCCAGAAAATTCTTTGATGTACCATCATCATAAAATCATAGACATAAAGAGAATACCAGACTAATCGCAAAATTACACTGCAAATATTGTCAAATTACAGCACGTTCATGATTGTGTGCAAATTGTCGCTTAATCGATTAGATTCCATGCATTTCCTTCATATGCGTGATTGTATTAATTTTAAGCGTCACTCTGAACAGATTGTTCTTTACATGCAGAATAACTCTGCATTCTGAATGGAAATTTCTTAACGTGCAGCTTCAGTCACCGCTCATGTTCGAAAGTAGTAAGTAATACATGTTCGAAAAGTTTTTTATTCATACCAAAAGTGTAGTAAACTTTGTGGATTTTGGTTTTCTGTAGTTAAGTTCAATGTTTTTTATTCATATCACCCATTGTATCATTGAACGGAACCATCTAATCAAAGAATGCTGGTAGAGTCCAATGCTTTGCAAAATATCCGAAAACAACAATCATTAGCGTAGGTATCATCGCAGCCGATCAATGATGCTTTGTGAAAATCAGTAATGAGACTGCTGCGGTAGCTTTCTGTTCAACCGTAGAACGGAAAGTTATCTCTAAAATTGCAATATAGAGACTTCAATGCGACGGTACTCAGACGTCAAAGTCAGTTTGACATTCTCTGTTGACATAGCCCTTTTCATGTGACAGGTCCGTCTATGCATTTGTTTACATCGGTGGAGGATCGGTGCTAACACGGAACTGTCATCATCATAGAATAACTGTCAAAGAGCTTTCCTATCAGCTGATTTGAAACGTCTTGTGAATAGGCCTAATTGAGTGCTTTTAAGTTGGAATATTGTGAATTTTCTTGCAAGGTGGATTTGAAGGGATATTGCTTCAGCTGGTTTGAAATCAGCGGTAAATTTCAAGGGGCACTCCAATACATTCAGGCGGTATGAATATCCTCTAACTCAATAGGATTGTGGCTCACAGTTACTCACAATTCACATGAAACATCTGTGAATAGACGATTCTAGATATATCCATTACATTGAAGTCCAGTTTCGAACACATTTCTAAGTATTTGATTGAAATTTAAGTAATTGAAAACTTTACCAAAATAAAATTTTCCAAATATGCATCAAAACGCCCCTCAAAATATGCTTCCCTCCAGCTCGTAGCATAAGCAACATAAAAAATGATCAAAAGGAATCAAAACAAACCACACAAAAATCGTGGTAGTGAAAAGGCAATCTCGCGTACGTGTTGCACCAACGGCAACGGTGTATACAAAAATGTCAGAGAATCAGTCGATTTCGAATACATCTCTCTATTTCATCGACCGACGATTTGGAAGGCGATTTGAGGAACGGCGGTTTAGAACCGTGTCCGTACAATATTTTCCAACCAACGAACATCCAACCTTCGAGTCATTCCATGTAGCGAGCGGACCCCCAAGGGGTCATGCACAAATTACGTCACGCTCCAAGGGGCGGGAGGGGGTCGAGCCAAGCGTGACAAGCCTTACAAAATTTTCGGAAGACTCATACAAAAAGTGTGACAAAAGGGGGGGGGGGGGGGAGGCGGTCGAAAAAGTTGAAATTTAGCGTGACATCATTTGTGTACCATCCCCAACGAGCAAATCCCCACTGTATTCTACAAAATTATTGTTTGTACTCTTTTTGATTTAATGCAGGGTGGTCTATTCCTCACTTTTGAAATGATCTCGTGAATCACTGGAAGAAGTGAAGCAGCCCTGCGACTGCAGCGTCATCCTGCTTCCAGTGATGACGATCGATGATGACAGTTTGGCTTGTTGATGGGAAAATGCACTTGGGTGGAGGAAAAGAGAACGCAATAGGCTCTTGCCTCTCGCTTGTGTGGTGTAGTGCAAATAAAAAAATCCCTACGCCAAGTAGCAAAAAGAAAATTTTTGGTATAACGAAAAGTTCGTATTTTGCGGTAAATAGTTGAAATCAGCCTGTAAAACCAACGTGAAAATGTGACCCAAGTGGCGTGGATGTAATTGACGTGAAATTTTGCCCGATCGGTGTCGTTTTCGAGGTGTAATTTGCAATCGAGGAAATCAGTGTTTGGGAGCCTTTTGCTGACGAGCGATTCTTTTTCTGCCTGCCGTGGAAGAAGAGAAAAAATCAAAATGGTTGTATCAAAAGACGGCAAGCGACGGAGAAAAGTTGGATCGGCCGCGGCGGCTGTCGGAGTGAATAATAGTTCCGGGAGTGCCACCAACAACAGTAACAGTGCCACCGGAGGCAGCTCTTCCGGAACGGGGTCCCGTGGAACCGGTGCCGCCCCAGTAGTTGCTTCCAGCGCAGCAGCGGCCAAAAGAGATACCCCTGACAGTGATCTTTCGCCGCCGGAGATTCCGAAAAGGTGGGTGGTGAATATTGTGATTCAATATTATGGATGCATATTGCATATGGTAGGAGGTGTTTCATTGTTGGATCGGTGATACTTTTCCCGGTGTATCGTAATTAATTTATTGATTTTTGAAAATGCTTGTGAATCAGGGCTTTAATAAAATAAGTAGATATGTTTTTTTATTAAATTGCCAAAAAGCTATAATAATTGTAAATGTTTTCAATACGATATTTTTAAAATTGTTCTTCTGAATTTTAACTAAAATTAAACATCAATTTACTTTTTGAAATTTAATTGACCTGTGAACTAGCAAAATCCATTATTTTTGCCATTTCATTCCAAATATTTAATATAACTATATTACATTATATTATATTATATATAATATGAGTTTAAAAGGAAAACAACCAACAAATTTTAAAAATAAGATTTTTGCTCAAAATTGAAGCAAAGCTCATGAAAGTATCGTTGCAATGATATCTGCAATGCAATGATAGATTTTTATGAAAATTTCTTAAAATTTGAACGGAAAAACTTATTTTAATTTTTGATGATTGCTAATACATGATGATTGCTGTTCCATGACTCGATATTTCCATGAGTCGATGGTCCCTTCAATATCGACTCATGGAGGTTTCACTGTTATTGAATGGGGCTCTGCACAAAAATCTTTCTCTCTCTTTCAACCCTTCACGAAATTTGAAAACAAAATGGCCAGTAAACTTTAAAATCCAATGCAAAATCAAAACAGTGCAGTGCCCCATGACGGATTTGGGCTTCGTGGCCGTGCTCTTAATGTTACCAAGCATGTAGTCAAGGGGTGTGGGTTCGATTCCCGCTTCAGTCCGGAAAACTTTTCGTCAAGAGGGTTTTTCGGCTGTGCCGCTGGGCATTGCATGCTAGTCCGTTGTCTAGTGGTGCTTCCTTGAAAGGGCAAATCGTCCACTAGAAGCATTAACGTGCCGGTGTCTTTTGATCCTTAATAATTTAAATTTGATGTTTTCCCTGGGCTTGGAATTATATTTTCCAGGGAGCGATGAATTTTGATAATTGATCGCTGTTGTTAGTAGTTTTGATTAGATGTTGGGTGAATTTCAAAGCAATGGCAACCTCTTTATTACAAAATTTAGATTTTATCTTCTGACCTAAAGATTCTGGTTAAACTACTGTACTATGCAGTTGGGCTGCACTACGCTATCACTCATCAAAATTACTTTCACTTCGGGAAAATATAATTTCAAACTGGCGAGAAGATTACAGACTGAGGGTGGGTTAGGAGCACAATCAGACCCTTGAATGTGCAATGTGGGGTAGTAATTGGGAATGCCATTGACGGTTTGTAATCTTCTACGAGGTTTTCGAAAACCAACAGGGCGCGTGCACCGGGTTGCGGATAGGAGCAAAGGGAGATCAATAGCATTTACCTAAAATAATAGAGCAAAAAGCCGTTCCATGATTAGGTAATGTTTAGCGATCTTCTATGGTGTTCTAGTACTATAAAATTCTTCACTCACTGGGAATTCTGGCCTTGATAATATCCATAGTGATAAAAACATAAAATAATACCTAATACTGTAGTAATAAACGAAATAAAATCAATCTTCTATACTTGACAAGGTTTTGAAGACAATCAATGAGTGAAAGAACTACCTATTAGAAAAGCCACATCAGCTAAGGCTATACATATACAAATGTTGGTCATAGGGTCATGACGAGCATTCGGTATGTATGTCTATGATTGATTCTTATTTAATAGGAGCACTAGAAGACCACGCGGACAATTTCGAAACAAATTATTTTATACATCGGTCTTATGATCCGAAAGGCTCAGCTATGCTGTAATGTCATTTTTTAAGCTATTCATTACTGCTGTTTAATTGTTTATTATTCTAACAAAACTACATAATTACTCATTACTAATCACTGTTCCTATATTCTCTCTTTCTCACCTTCTTATCTGTTGCATGATTATGATCATTACTAATATAATGCATGAGCATGCACAATAAGAATAATTTCAGAATTGTAAGCAGTCAATGGATAACTGGATAGAATAGCTTCGAAAAGGGTGCTCAAAACAGAATAATTCTGGTCAGGGAAGTATAAACATCATGAGTAAGTAACACATTTCATTTTAATAATATCAAATATTTTTATATAAATCAGCACCGCCAATCAGTGAATTGAATTATAATTTTATATCTGTAAAGTTGTCTTACTTGTACATCGATTGAATTGCGTTCTTTTTAGTAATGTTCAATCATTAGCAAAAGCTTCTAAAGCGTCGCATCGTGCCATCAGCAGTTCTTAGCATCACTCTCATATTGTCATAATTTTCTATAGAGCGATCAGCTAATTCTTTCTTACTTGTACAATGGTTTCGAATTTTAATAAATCAAACCAAACTCCAAAACTCAAATTAAATTGCTCTCAGCATATTTACATTTTGCAGCATTAATCGCATTACTGTGTCAAGTCTTCTCCAATTTCCTATACCCTACCCCAACCCTTCCTATCATTTCCGATGGTGTTCAAGTGGTCCGCATAGACTATTACGGCCATTACCTATCCCTTCCCCCGGCTTTGGACTGACTTGCGCTCTCATTGCCCCACCAAACGCTGCAAAATGAAAATGAAAATGAATAATTTAAATTTGATGTTTTGTTTTCAAAAAACATGAGACAAGCGGTAGACAAGTTACTAAAGTAGAAAAAAATATATTCGTTACTAAATATGAATATAGGCCATTTGAGCGATAAAAACACCAAAAACCATTATAAATATTTGAACTCATATAGTTATGATGATATGAATTGTATTGCAAAATTTAATTATCCCCTGAAATAATCTTTAGCTGTTATTAGATGAAAAATGTTAAAAATGCTGAAAAAAAAGCCTAGATGAAAAAAGTGCAAATATGTGCAGCTAAAATGTTCACTATCCTTTTAGACCCAATACCCGGGTCAGATTTTTTTAAGGAGGCCCTTGATACAACTTCCTTCTTGATCGAAGCGCCTCCATAATTCATATAACGGAGGATATTGGAACTAAGTTGGAGGTGATGATTTCGCATTTTTGAATAAAACATCACCAAACATTAGCGATTTTGCGATGGGTTGATGATGATTGATCAAGAATAGCATAGGCATATAGGCGCGGTAAATGGCTGGGCATGGCGTACCATTGGTACCTCGCGTACCTGCAGGAATAAAATAGACCCCTTTGTGCGGTCCTTAGCCTCTTGCCCAGCAACTCCTATCCCTACCTCCTCGTGGTACTGGCCGGGGTACGAGTAACCTTGGGGAAGATCGGGTAACCAACCCCCGGTGGGAACTTTGGTCGTATGCTGACAGGGAAGGGGGGGTTTGCTTCTGCAAACCTGGAGCGTCTGTACTCCACGTTAGGAGCGGCTCACAACAGCGTCTGTTCCCCATGTCAGGGGCGGCTGATCATCGTCCGAGTGCCAGAGAAGGACTCTAAGCTAAACTGCGCACTATGGCCCTCCGAACATTTAGGGGGAATGGTCCTCCGGAAATCTAGGGGGTTGGTGTCAGGCCCTGCAAGCCAACCGTAAAAACACATCAGCACAGGAACGTCAACGAGAGAATACGGACCGGAACAATCGGCAAAGACCACACAACGAAAATGGACTAGCGATTGGAAACTCGGTACGTGGAACTGCAAATCTCTCAACTTCATTGGAAGTACTCGCATACTCTCCGATGTACTGAAGACCCGCGGTTTCGACATCGTAGCGCTGCAGGAGGTGTGCTGGACAGGAGCATTGGTGCGAACGTTTAGAGGTAATCATACCATCTACCAGAGCTGCGGCAACACACGCGAGCTGGGAACAGCTTTCATAGTGATGGGTGATATGCAAAGGCGTGTGATCGGGTGGTGGCCGATCAATGAACGAATGTGCAAGTTAAGAATCAAAGGCCGATTCTTTAACTTCAGCATAATCAACGTACATAGCCCACACTCCGGAAGCACTGATGATGACAAGGACGCATTTTACGCGCAGCTCGAACGCGAGTACGACCGCTGCCCAAGCCACGACGTCAAGATCATCATAGGAGATTTGAACGCTCAGGTTGGCCAGGAGGAGGAGTTCAGACCGACGATTGGAAAGTTCAGCGCCCACCGGCTGACGAACGAGAACGGCCTACGACTGATAGATTTTGCCGCCTCCAAGAACATGGCCATTCGTAGCACCTATTTCCAGCACAGCCTCCCGTATCGGTACACCTGGAGATCACCTCAGCAGACAGAATCGCAAATCGACCACGTTTTGATCGATGGACGGCACTTCTCCGACATAACCAACGTCAGAACCTATCGTGGCGCCAACATTGACTCCGACCACTACCTGGTGATGGTGAAACTGCGCCCAAAACTATCCGTCATCAACAATGTACGGTACCGACGCCCGCCCCGGTACAATCTCGAGCGGCTGAAACAACCGGATGTCGCCAATGCGTACGCGCAGCATCTTGAGGCAGCGTTGCCGGATGAGGGCGAGCTCGATAGGGCCCCTCTTGAGGACTGCTGGAGGACAGTCAAAGCAGCCATTAACGACGCTGCCGAAAGCGTTGTCGGATATGTGGAACGGAGCTCAAGAAACGATTGGTTCGACGAGGAGTGCCAGGAGGTTTTAGAGGAGAAGAATGCAGCGCGGGCTGCAATGCTGCAGCATGGTACGCGGCAAAACGTGGAACGATACAGACTGAAGCGGAAACAGCAAACCCGCCTATTCCGGGACAAAAAGCGCCGCCTGGAAGAGGTGGAATGCCAAGAGATGGAGTTGCTGTACCGTTCTCAAGAAACGCGGAAGTTCTATCAGAAGCTCAACACATCCCGCAAATGCTTCGTGCCGCGAGCTGAGATGTGCCGGGATAAGGATGGGAGCATCTTGACGGACGGACGCGAGGTGATCGAAAGGTGGAAGCAGCACTACGATGAACACCTGAATGGCGCAGAGAACACAGGCACAGAAGGTCAGGACAGCGAAGGCGATGGCTACGTCAGCACAGCGGACAGCGGAAATCAACCAGCTCCCACGATGGGGGAAGTTAAGGATGCCATTCAACAGCTCAAGAACAACAAAGCCGCTGGCAAGGATGGTATCGGAGCCGAACTCATCAAGATGGGCCCGGACAGGTTGGCCGCTTGTCTGCATCGGCTGATAGTCAGAATCTGGGAAACGGAACAGCTACCGGAGGAGTGGAAGCAAGGCGTTATATGCCCTATCTACAAAAAGGGCGACAAACTGGAGTGTGAAAATTATCGTGCAATCACCATCCTAAACGCCGCCTATAAAGTGCTATCCCAGATTCTCTTCCGTCGTCTATCACCTATAGCAAACGAGTTCGTGGGAAGTTATCAAGCAGGTTTCATCGACGGCCGCTCGACAACGGACCAGATCTTTTCCGTGCGGCAAATCCTCCAGAAATGCCGTGAGTACCAGGTCCCTACACACCATTTGTTCATCGATTTCAAGGCGGCATACGATAGTATCGACCGCATAGAGCTATGGAAAATCATGGACGAGAACAGCTTTCCCGGGAAGCTCACAAGATTGATCAGAGCAACGATGGATGGTGTGCGTGAAGATCTCGGGCGAACACTCCAGTTCGTTCGAGTCTCGGCGGGGACTACGACAGGGCGACGGACTTTCGTGCCTGTTGTTCAATATTGCGCTTGAAGGTGTCATGCGGAGAGCCGGACTTAATAGTCGAGGCACGATTTTCACGAGATCCGGACAATTTGTTTGCTTCGCGGACGACATGGATATTATTGGGAGAAAATTTGAAACGGTGGCAGATTTGTTCACCCGCCTGAAACGCGAAGCAACAAGAGTCGGGCTAATGGTGAATGCGTCGAAAACAAAGTACATGCTGGTTGGCGGAACTGAGCGCGACAGGGCCCGCCTAGGAAGCAGTGTTACGATAGACGGGGATACCTTCGAGGTGGTGGACGAGTTCGTCTACCTCGGATCCTTGTTGACGGCTGACAACAATGTTAGTCGGGAAATACGAAGGCGCATCATCAGCGGAAGTCGTGCCTACTATGGGCTCCAGAAGAAACTGCGGTCAAGAAAGATTCACCCCCGCACCAAATGCACGATGTACAAAACGCTCATAAGACCGGTAGTCCTCTATGGGCATGAGGCGTGGACTATGCTCGAGGAGGACTTGCAAGCTCTTGGGGTTTTCGAACGCCGAGTGCTAAGGACGATCTTCGGCGGCGTGCAGGAGAACGGCGTGTGGCGGCGAAGGATGAACCACGAGCTCGCTCAACTCTACGGCGAACCCAGTATCGTGAAGGTAGCTAAAGCTGGAAGGATACGCTGGGCAGGGCATGTTGCAAGAATGCCGGACAACAACCCTGTAAAGATGGTGTTCGCCACGAATCCGGTCGGAACAAGAAGGCGTGGGGCGCAGCGAGCTAGGTGGATTGACCAGGTACACCAGGACCTGGAGAGCGTGGGTCACAGTCGAGGATGGAGAGAAGCGGCCATGAACCGAGGGAATTGGCGAAATATTGTTGGCGAGGCTTTATCAAGATAATTGATGTAAAGCCAAATAAACAAACAACAGCATAGGCATATAGGTCACTGTCCGCGACCCATGCGGTTTTTGGGTGGCGTCATGACGCTCTACAGGCTAGCAAAACCATGCGCTTTCCTGGTGGCTGACCATAGGGAACTAAAGGCACTCGTTTACCGAAAAAAAACGTTAAAAGCGGGAATAAGACGGGAAAAACCGGGAATTTGAGAAGATCACCGGGGAAATCGTTTTGAACGAACATCTTCAAGCTGTAGACCACAAACCAATCTCAAAAAAAAAGTTATAGAAAGCAGTTATGTTTAATGATATTGCCATGAGGCATCCGAAATTGTTACACCATATTTCTTCAAAATGTTTCACTCTTTTCTTAGCAATGTTCCGAAATATTTTTTTTTTTAATTCTTGCTTTCGCACTGTCAGAGCTAATATTTTTTGAACTTTTCTCTAACTTTGTTTACTCAACGTTTTGAATCAAAGATTAAATCCTTATTGCAGATTAGTTTAGCTTTTGTAATTTCTGAATACCACAACTAATCTTGAAAACAAGCCATTTATAAGTGTTTTTAATATGTCACTAGTTATTTAATTGACAAAGTTTTGAACAAGGACTCATTTACGATTTTAATAACCAATACTAATTAAGCTGTTACAAGTAAGTGTTTCTATATGTGTTCTTGTTTCATTCATACCTTGAAATTATTTGCTTTAGAGAGCTCTTTATGTTTATGTGGAAAATTTAAAGGATTAAGAATTGAAATAATTTCAATATCGGTAAAGAACTACTTGGGCATCTTGATGATTTACTTAGGCAGCTGAGGCTTTTGTCGCCCAAATTATCTGAAATTCAGCATTAAGATGCACTTAAGGTCATTATAAACCAAAGCCAAACCTTGAAATTTCAAGGGCACGAGTCCAAACGAGAACCAAACAGAGCTCCGCGCTGAAATTTTGATCGTTTTATCATCGCTAGAATGCAACCAATCCATCAAATTTTCAACGCGAACTGTTTTCAGGTTCTCTAGATCTTAAAACTTGAACTTGACAATTTGAAGTTTGGCTTAAAGGGCACATTGTTGGTAAATATGGTTAAAATAGCATTCAAATTAAACCCCTGTCGTGTCAAGAGTAGGATCTGTTTATTAAATTACTATTTTTTTCCGTAATAGATAGCTCGATCGATTCAGATGAATACTATACTATGCCATAGTTTTCAGAATAAGATTCTATATAGATTAGAAGAATCTAATAGTCATTTTATTGTCCCAATAGCGACACTATTGATAAACATTCAAATTACTATGGAAAGCAACTAAAAAATTTAAACCGATTCAAAAAAAATGTTGCAGTGCTTTTTATAGAAAAAGTGAATTGAAGTCGTTGGAAAGGATGGATTAAAGCCGGGAAATTTTTGTAAAATATACCGGGAAAAGAACGGGAATTTTAAAATCGACAATTGGTGGCCATCCTGGAATTAAAAAAAATGATTACATAACATGTAGTATTAACAGTCTTAAATTTAACAAAGATTTTAGAATAAATAATCAGGCGTACTTGCTACATAGTTTAGAGAACAAAACCGATTAATTATAACTAGCATGCAACAAAACGATCAAAATATCAAAGCGAACGGATGTCAGGCTCTCTAGATCTGTGAGCTCAAACATTTGATGTTTGGTTTCGTTTCATATATCTTTATTCGCAAATTTATGAACTTTAGTTTTCGATTTTTCAAATTTTTATTTTTGAACAACCCTATTTTTTTTTTCTTGAGGCTTTTTTTAGTACTGATGTTTGACAATAATCAAAATTTAAGATTTTGCAGTACTTTTCAAAATATAAAATTTCTTATTTTTCTGGACCGTATTTTGTTTTCTGTGGAACTATCGTAAAATTGAAATTATTTCAATTCTACAAGGCTCTTCTTTTGTGATAGGTTAATTGTAGAAAATATAAAATGCACAAATTGTTGTATTACACGGTAAATAAGACCCAGGTATTTTTAGGTTATAAAATAATACAATATTTCAAAAATAAAAAATGTTTTAAAAGTCGTATAAAACTTTCCTAATTGCCCAAGGTTTAAACCAAAAATAAAATCATTTGGATTTCCAAGGTAAGAAAAAATACACAAAATTCCAAAAGGTCTAAAGGCGGGGTTGGGTATTAGAGGGTTAATACATTTAGGAAAACTGTCCACCATCTCCAAAACGGTTTTCCCTCTCGTCCCAGCCAACAAATAAGTTCACATAACTGAGATTCAACTCAGTAAAGTAAACGCTTATTCGAAAATAAATGATTGTATAAAATGCATAGATCCCCTCTATGTGGACATATCAAGACTAACAATTCAAAAGGCCTCATCTCCAAAAAGTAAACAATGAGAAAAATGCAATCTTGTTTTGTCAAACAATAAATCAAATTTAAATTATGAATTTAATCATTGTATGTTATTTTATCGTCCCGAAAGTCGATGGATAAACTGATTTATAGCTATGAATATTCATTACTATCATTTTAGCAAAAAATCCTGCTAAAAAAACGAGTCAAAGGAAATGAGGCTTTTATTTCACCAAAAGCTGTGCAGCCCTTTTCATTTGTGCCCATAGACGCCGGCCGACGCTGATGAGGCCTGTGAGTTGACGCCTTTGTTTACTCTAAAATGTGTTGAGGCCTTCTAGTTGTGGCTTGTTTTTTTCATCATCTTCTGATGTGGCCTTTTGAAAATCATTCAAAATTGATGATGAAATAAGAAATTTGAAGTGTAGAAGAGTGTTAAGTGGTGAAGTAAATGGAGATCCCTACAGCAAGAGAAGATTCGTGCGGTCGTATAAATGTGTGATTGATTGAACCCTTCGTCATCCATGAACATTATGTATGTGGTACGCGAGTTCGTCGACGAGAAAATGTATGGAAATATTGGTTCAATTGAAATAATATTGCAATTGAACGTTATTTTTCATGCAATTGAAACCAAATCGTGTTTTTGTTGATAAGTTGTGAAGTACAGACAGGCTGACACAGGTATTATTAGGTAGTATGATACAAAATACATCAGTCTACCGGAACCCGACGGCAAACTTGATAGTGTCGCCGTTTAGACAACCACTGTGTAAAATAATACAAGGAGCAGTCGTTCCGTAGTATAACCTGCATCTACTTAGTGAATTTGGAACGTTTTTCGCAATCTACATTGCAATTTTGATGTTTGTTTAACAGGCCTCAACTCGGTTTCCGTCAGATATAGAAATGAGGCCTTTTTGAGAAAAATGTACTATTGTATGTTTTGGTAAGAATAGGCTCTTATACACTTAAATCAGCAGAAAACCGATTTGTTTACATTTTGGATTTGAGGCCTTTTCAATTGTTGGTCTTGATATGTGGAGGCCATATACGTACATTCCAAAAAAGGCAGTGTAGGCAATACAACTTGAGACGAGTTCGTTTGGTGTTTTCTACAATTTGGTACATAATAGTATTTTACACTTTATATATTTTTGTTTAAACAAACAAACGAGAAATAATAAAGGTAAAACGAGTAGGTGCAAGCCTCCACGCAATGATCTTCAGATCGCTAATCATATTGGCTACCTCTGTTCCGTTCAGTCACTGTTAAATGACACGGAAAGTCGACAAATATGAATCCCACAATATAGCTATTCTGAAGGTATCTTCTACCCCATCTATACTGCCACTGCCACCCAAGCGCAAGTGAATTTGCCATCGGTACATTTCATAAACACTCAATTAGCTCCAATGATTGAAACAGATTTAACATGCTTTAAAATAATTAATTTGTTTCTTATTTGATAATAATACATTAGAAATTATAGTTATTACTCAGCCAAAAATGTGGTCAACATAACAGAAATCGTTTATTCGGTAAAAGCAAAATGTAAAAGTGAAATGTACGAATTCCCTCCATTCGCACAAATTTGAAGACTATATAGGGTTATTCGATGTAATATGCCCCAACTTCATTTTCACGGGATTGAAGCTTTTCACACGTAAATATGATTACATATATTACATATGTGCATATATGTTCTTTGAGAAGTGATCAGTCAAAAGTCAATATAGATTCCAAAAATAACGAAAATCATGTGTTTTGGATTAAAATCTGGCGTCCGATAAGTAAGCCTCATTTGAAATGAAGCCCATGCTTTTATCATTGTACTAATTACAAAAACTTTTACCGGAAGACGTCTGCTAACGGATTCATTTAAACTTAGCAGGTGGTGGAATTCTATTTAGAAACATTTCTACAACGCTGTGCACCTGTTTTCTACGGGAGGGGAATATAGCACGGGTTGTTTTGAAACATCAAGATTTGGACCATTCACAAAAATAATCTTGTAAGGACACGTTCTTTTTTAAGAAGCTATGTGACAAGAGAAAGCTGCATGCAGAGCTTGACCAACTTAATAAATAACGCACTGACACAAAGCAAGAACTATTGAAGTAATGCATTCGTTATTGTAATAGAGCCTTTTTTCCGTAGGGGGACGTATTGCACCTTTTTACCTCACATATATTTTATGCAATTCATTATAGCCAATACAATATCATAAATTCTTGTCTGTTGAAGACACTTGGATAAGTTGCATATTTATATTTTATTCGTATACTCAAATACATTGGGTCATCCCACAGATGATGAATCTAAATACGAAACCAACGAACATAGGCAAAGATATTAACTAACCCTGCTACAACAAACCATCAGGTAGATCATTCCATCCCGGTATGATTCTGCAGCCATAGGTAATCCTTGCGCTGATGGTGGCGAAATAATCATCATCATCATCAATTCATTATAGCCAATACAACTCCAGATAAATTGATTTGGCGTTTAATATGACTAACGTGTATGACAGTGTGTTGCATTTTGTATGATTTAATTTTTACAAACATTGCAAAGACAATGCAATGAATAAGAAATGCTTATATAAAGTTATATCATTGAGTGTGTAAAACTATGATGTTTTATTATCCGTATGTAAGTTTATTCATGAGTACTTCTTGTATTCGGTTTATGCTTAGTTTTTGATATGCATCCAGCGATGTGTACTCTTCTCCTGTATGATTTCATATTTACATCAGATGAACTCATATCTAATCTTACATTCAAGATTATAATAGAATTAAATCAAGTGAAGAAGAAATTGCAAGGAAATGGCAATTTGAAGGTACATATTTTGTTGTATGAAGTACCCTAGCCCGACAACCAAGATGAGACTAGGGTTCAAATTGGTAGATTAGGGTTGTGCACAATATGCATTTATCGGTATCGGCGATAAAATTTTGATTCAATATCGGTATCGGCGATATATCGGATTTGAAATTATCGGTATTGAACCGATATCCGATAATTTTAAAAAGATGGGTGTAAAAGCAAAATTGATAATTTTCCACAACAACTTTTGCATTATGTAGTGCATTTCTTGAATTTTGTGATTACGACATGCAATTCTCAGAGGACATCTAGAATTCCATTGAATCAGTTTCATTTCTTCAATATAATTAATGAAAATAATTCTGATTATCGGATCGGCAATTGTTTTATCGATATCGGAAAATATCGGGTCATGAGATATCGGATATCGTATCGATAATATAGGCCCGATAAAATCGATATTATCGATCATATCGATATTTGCACAGCCCTATGGTAGATCTTATCCCGAAACGCACCACGTAAAGGTGATCTACCCGCGTTACGGGTCAACGCTTACGTACCATACAAATTACTTTTAATTTTCATACAACAAATCTTACTATAGGAGGAGGGGGTCTAAAAACCGTCAAAATTGTCTTACGTAATTAATGAACCATCCCTTAGGTAGTATCCATCTCCATCTGGTACATGGGTGGCGGTAATTTGCAATTAGAGATGTTATGAGAGAATAGTTTTGGCTAGTTTCCGATACCATGAATATAATCCTGGTGGAATTCGGTCTTCTTATCATAAAAGAGATCAGGCCTCGCTCCCTATCTTCTGCGCTCTCGGCTTTAGGTAGCTACATAGATCATTACTCTATCTCGTTGCGTGATCGTATTGCGCTCTACATTGGTATGAGGCACTTGATCGACGTGAAGGAATATAATGTTCAGTTGTCTTATTGTGACCTACACTTTCATTTTGAAAGGTAAACACTGATGCTCACGCGGTCTACGATTAGTGATGATGTGAAAGTTACAAACTCTCTGAGAGAAAAATGTGCGCATTGAATCACGCTTTCACTAAAACATAAATCTTTTGCTGCCGTTTATCATTTAATTAAGTAGGTTCGACAGTTTCGACAGTTCATGTCATCGCGAACAGACGCGTTTATACTATCGCTCCCGCGTATCTAACTTCGCTGCGACCGTTGCAGCTAACAGTTTACTCTCCCAATTTAACTACGCCGCCGAATTTGGCAGGCTCAGGAGTGCATTGCCATCCACCAAAGAAAGCCGACCAATAAGTGGCCAAAAGTGCGAGATTTAGTGCCTAAGTATCTCCGGTCTGTGATCAACATCCATCATACAGCGTTGTTGATAGCATCGAACAAAAGAAGTTATTTGCCTTTGTTCTTGCTCAGACGAACAACCGCCTAGTGAGTGGCATCTCGTGCTGTGCGGTTTGTTTCCATCGTGTCTGTAGAAAATATCTCCACAGTGGTTAATTAAAACTAAAGCGTTCTGTTGGTCCCCCGACATGCCGTCGGGGCTAGACCCCTTTCCCCTAGGGGACACGGGTCCGTCCAACTGTCGTGATGGGGAATTTGCAGGCCCTCTGTTTCCTGAATGGGGAGACCCTCAAGGCCATCACGGTCAATTGGTGATGATGAGAATGCAAGCTGTCTCGGGGAATCTTCCTCAAGCTCCTTTCCTCCTTCGAAAATCTGTGGAAAGTTATCTGGGAGTGAAGATAGACGGAGCCTACCCGGAAAAAGGAGGAAGCACGTACGTGCTGAAAATACGGAACAAAAATCACGTTGAGAAGCTGAAGAAAATGTCAACACTAGCTGATGGCTTTCCGATTACGATTGTGGAACATCCGGTGCTAAACGTTTCGAAATGCGTTATCAGCTGCAGTGACACTTGTGCCTACTCTGATGAGGAGCTGGTTGAAGAGCTGAAAGACCAAGGTGTTAAAGAAGTGCGGAGAATTACAAGGCGCGACGGAGGACAACGAATCCACACCCCAACCATCATACTGACAATCCAAGGCACCGTCATCCCCGAGGACATCTATATTGGATGGATCCGATGCCGTACCCGTCCGTTCTATCCCACACCAATGTTGTGTTATTGCTGTTGGGATTTCGGACACACGCGAGCCCGTTGTCAGCATCAGAACAACCCTACATGCGGTAATTGCTCTGGCAAGCATAAGAACGATTTTGAAAATCCCTGCATCCTCGCCCCGTTCTGCAAACGGTGTAATACCGACAACCACCCTCTCTCAAGCCGCAAGTGTCCCATCTACGTTAAAGAGAATGAGATCCAGCACCTACGGGTTAACTTAGGTGTCTCCTATCCAGCAGCAAAACGGCAATATGACCTAAGATACGGACCCAAATCAATGGCATCTACCGTAGCAGCTAGCAACGATCGGCGTTTTACTGAGCTCTCGGCGAAACTCGATAACGTCCTGAAGGAAGTTAAAAGCAAGGATGATAAGATCGAGGCTCTACTCTCCGAAATTAAAGCCAAAGACGCCCGCATCGAGCGGCTCGAAGCCACGTTGAAGCTCACACCGCAGGAACGGTTGAACACAGTAAAGGAACACGGCACTATCAAGGACCTTGTTGACAAGATCCACTCTTTGGAGTCGGAGTTAACAAGGAAGGACAAAGAAATCGCTATGATCCGTGAAATTTATGTCCCCAAAAAAGCTGGTAACATTGGAAACAAAACTACCAAGTCCGACGCATCAAACGGGCTTGATACCGGACACGATGACACCAATTCTCCAAGCACCAATCAGCCCGAATCGCACGTCAAGAAAACAGGCACGAAGAAGAAAGCCACCAAAACCGACAGTTATGAACGGCTAAACAAGCGTACCAAAAACCGTCTTTCGCCAAATACGACTCCAGAATGTATACTCGCCTCACCTGCTGACATCGAAATTTCTTCAAGTGACGAACCAATGATGAATGCATCTGGGTACATATCCGACACCTAAACATCAGATCGCCTATCTAGTCCCTTCCTAGACCTACATCTCTGCTTGCAGTAAACAGCAAAACTAGCATTGCAGTCTTCCCTCGAAAAACTTTTATTGAAACTGATTTGAAAAGGGAGCGGACTAGCCCTGTAACAGCAATTCCCAACAATCACACCCCATCAATCCAACAACTAATTCTACCTACAACCCCCAACGACCTGGCAATTTGTACTGCGCAACACACCTACCCGGCGGAGCTACCGAGCAGTCGAGGCACCGCCAGTGCGGACGTTTATGCCACACCGGAACTGACGGACAACCCTCGACACTCCGTGGCGGCCGGAAGAGGGACGGACAAGGGAGGTAACTCCTATCCCCCTGAGGACAACGAGGGAGTCAAGGCACAACCAATACAGTCCGTGCCACAAGAATCTTCGCTGGATATGTATTCTGCACGACAGTCCTGCATCAGTGAAGCTCTATCGACGACCGGAAACCGAACACAACCTCGATTCGGTCCTGAAAATTTCCGCTGGCCGACGCTGCCACAAAGTACAAGGTCCAACGCAGCGTTATATGACGCATACCAACTGACACATAGAGGGACGGCTGCTCCAAAAGCAAGCTCTTCTGATCACCCTATCTGGGATGTAGAACATGCTTCTCAAACGGAATATATTGACGATACTTCTAGTCCGTCAAACCGACGTGAGGTCCCAGAAACAGTACATTCCACCAGATCACCCAACCCGAACACCAGGTCATCGTCAGAACAACCTGGCTTTCCGTACCCACAAAGGAGACCATCTTTTCCTTCTGTCAACAGTTTATTTGCAATCCAGTGGAACATGAATGGCTACATCAATAATTTACCGGATCTAGAGCTTCTCGTTAGAGAACAGCAACCAGTCATACTGGCCATTCAAGAGACGCACCGGATCAACACCAACCGGTTGAATCAGTCCTTACAAAGACGGTATAGTTGGATCGTCAAATGTAATGCGAATATTTACCATTCGGCTGCTATTGGAGTTCTATCAAGTATTCCTTTCTCCCCGCTTCAAATCAACACGGACCTACCCATTGTGGGAGTTAAACTCGAATATCCATTCCCTTTGTCCGTGATATCGGGATACCTGCCCAATGGACACCTCCCGGATCTCAAACTTGGCCTTTATAACGCTCTACAAGGCCTAAGAGGTCCAATACTAGTGATGTGGGACGTTAACGGTCATCACCCGGAATGGGGTAGTATTTCACCAAACGATAGAGGCTCACTCATTATGGAAGTAGCAGAAAAGCTTGACCTAGTTGTTCTCAATGATGGAGCCACTACCTTCACCAGAGGCCAACGGAGTTCTGCAATTGATGTCAGTTTGTGTAGTCCAAGTATAGTCAACCGATTCCTCTGGACTGCTAAAGAAGACCCTATGGGTAGTGATCACCATCCAATACTCATCCACACCAACCAACAACCCCAAGCTATTTCCCGTCGCCCGCGCTGGAAGTATGATCAAGCAGACTGGTCTCAATTTCAAGGTCTGATTGACGAACACGTTTCCGACACACCTCCGAATAATATCGAAGAGTTTCTCAATGCATTGCACCAATCGGCTTTAACAACTATTCCTCGCACTTCTCCAAATCCAGGTCGAAAATCGTTGCCATGGTGGTCTCCGGACATTAAAAAAATCATCAAAGCGAGAAGAAAAGCCCTCCGTGCTGCTAAGCGTTTGCCTAATGACCATCCAGAAAAATCCCAACTAATGGAAATCTACCGTTCCAAACGCAATGAATGCCGCCAGTGTATTCGAGAGGCAAAACAGCAAACATGGCAGGACTTCTTAGAAGGGATCAATGCTAACCAGACTGCTTCCGAATTATGGAATCGAGTCAACGCCTTAAATGGCAAACGAAGAGCCACTGGAATGACACTTCGGTTACCAGGGGGGCTCACCAGAGATCCCCTCTTGATAGCCAACGCTCTAGCTGACCACTTTGGTTCTCTATCCTCGTTGGACCGATATGATACAAATTTCATCCGGAAGAACCAAGCAACTGTCGACAGCATAAACAACCTAGTTATCCCAGAAGATAAAACTCCCCTCCGCATTAACTCTCAGTTCCGCATGGAAGAATTAAACTTTGCCCTACGCCATTGCAAGAGCAAGTCAGCTGGTCCGGACGATATAGGGTATCCAATGTTCCA
Source organism: Aedes aegypti (assembly GCF_002204515.2). Classification (NCBI taxonomy): domain Eukaryota; kingdom Metazoa; phylum Arthropoda; class Insecta; order Diptera; family Culicidae; genus Aedes; species Aedes aegypti. The sequence continues at coordinate 151,255,801 of NC_035108.1, forward strand.
GCACCTCTCTACCGTTTCAAAGGGAACTCTCCTCAATCTCCTGAATAAAACTTGGATCGAGAATACTCTACCGAAGTCCTGGACTCACAGCCTAGTGGTGCCAATCCCTAAACAAGGAAAAGCCGCTACTTCCCCTGGCGACTTTAGACCAATCTCGCTAACATGTTGCGCCAGTAAAATACTTGAACGGATGGTAAATCGCCGGTTAGTCCGTTTTTTGGAAGACAATCAATTTCTCGATCATCGGCAACACGCTTTCCGTCCTGGGCACGGAGCAGGGACATATTTTACAGGGCTAGGAGACGTCCTGCAGGATGCGGTGAGCCAAGGCTTACATGCTGACATCGCCTCTCTGGATCTCGCTAAGGCCTATAATCGCGCTTGGACACCGCACGCTATCCATCGGCTAACAGAGTGGGGCCTGCGCGGACACATTCTTCACTTTTTGAAGAACTTCCTGAAAGGCCGAACTTTTCAAGTTATTATCGGCAACAATCACTCCACAACCCGTACTGAAGAAACAGGGGTTCCGCAAGGATCCGTGATAGCGGTTACTATCTTCCTTGTACTGATGAACAACGTTTTCCAAGCATTGCCGAAAGAAATTTACATTTTCGTTTACGCGGACGATATAGTCTTGGTCGTAATCGGCCGCACCCTCAAATTCATCAGACGAAAATTACAGGCAGCAATCTCTGCGGTAGCTAAATGGGCGGCTAACTCCGGTTTCGACCTCTCGGCGGAGAAAAGCGCTATTTCTCATGTATGCTGTTTTCGTCATCGTGTCTTACAAACTCCCGTTACGGCAAACGGATCTCAGATTCCCTTCAAGAAAACGTTAGTGATACTTGGAGTGCATCTTGACCGTGAACTACGGTTCGACGTCCACTTAAATGAGATTAAGAAGAACTGCAAAACCCGAATCAACCTTCTCCGCACCTTATCTAAACCGCACAAAAGTAGTAATAGAGAAATCCTTGTCAGAATAGCGAAGTCCATCATCAACAGCCGACTATTCTACGGCATTGAACTCTTCTGTCTGGCAGGTGATTCTCTTATGACCCGCCTTGCCCCTACATATAACCAATCAATTCGAATAATCGCTGGACTACTACCCTCCACTCCTGCTGATGCTGCCTGCGTGGAACTTGGAGTTCTTCCATTCCGATATCAAGCCTCGGAAACCTTGTGCTGCAGAACAATCGCTTATTTAGAAAAGACAACCGGAGATCACGAGGTCTTCCTCCTCAGAGAGGGGAACAGAGCTCTAGACAGCCTGGCCCATCAGGAACTCCCCCCGGTTGAACAGGTCCACTGGGTCGGAGCCAGAAGGTGGGATGCTCCAGATTTCCACGTAGACACCTCGATCTCGAAACGATTCCGAGCAGGGGATAACTCTCCTGCTATGCGTTCTCACGTCACAGAGCTGCTAGCTAGCAAGTACCGCAACTACCATCACCGGTTCACCGATGGTTCCAAGTCCTTTGACAGAACCGGCTTCGGCGTTACCGACGTTGAAAAAAGCTATTTCTATCGATTACCTGATCAATGCTCCGTTTTCTCGGCCGAGGCTGCTGCAATCCTTTTGGCCTCTACAACTCCTGCTCCCAAACCCGTCTGTGTTATCTCCGACTCTGCTAGCGTTCTCGCTACCCTCAATTCATCATCAACCCGTCACCCATGGATCCAAGCTGTCCAGAAGAATTCACCCTCTCACACTGTCTTCCTTTGGGTACCTGGTCATTGCGGGATTCAAGGCAACGTGGAGGCTGACCATCTTGCATCGAAAGGTCGATCCGGTCGTATGTTTACCCGTTTTACGCCTGGAAAAGACCTGAAAAACTGGGCTAAATCTCAAATCCGCTCGTCTTGGACCATAGAATGGGTAAATTCAAGAGATAAGTTTATCAGAAAAATCAAAGGAGAAACAAAACGCTGGAATGATACAAACGATCGTCGTGACCAACTAGTGTTATCTCGTCTGCGTGTCGGACACACCAACGCTACTCACAATATGGGCAATGAGCGGCCTTTTCGCAAAAAGTGCGATGTCTGCAATACCACGATGACCGTCGAACATCTGTTAATCAACTGCCCTTGTTTTCAAGCACTTCGGGATCGCTACAATATCCCCGATAGTATCAGAGATGCGCTTGCGAATGAAGCTCTTAATGAAGCAGCAATAATAGCTTTCTTCAAAGATGCGGGACTTTACAACAAAATTTGAGACGCTAAAGATGTAATCTTAAAACCACTAAACGATACACGACAACGCTGACACCAACTTACTAGCGATATGGATTACCGAAGGACTTTGACGCCTAGAAACGATACCTGATGACGACTATGCTGACCATAAATGGCTATCGATTTGGTTTACTATATGGATTTCAACGCTTACAATAGAATAGCTTACAATTTTAAAATGTATATATAAAATTCGAATGACAGGGGGGCCTCTCAACGCGAAGCCCTCTTACACAATGATGGAGACGAACCAGCCACAGGCTGAAAGTCTCGATAATAAAGATAATAATAATAATAATAAGTAGGTTCGATCCGATCGTTTATCATGTTACTAGGACTCAATCGTTTCTAGCTTTTTGTTTTAGGATGATTCATAATTACTAAACTAACAATATCTTGAGTTGCATCCCACACATTTAATCATTGGAAATCCATAGGGTCGGCAGCTATTCGGGCAGTTCAGAGATTCACTTTGGCATGGAGGGTTTTTCTCTTCCGAATTGTCTGAAACTTCACAGTAAGAAGCTCTTCAATACGACGCATATTGTGACCAAATGTGAGCTCAGTAGCTTTCAAAAAACTCCACTGCCGAAATGAATCAAAAGTGCCAAGAATAGGATCCGGCTTCTTATTGAAAAACTATTCAAATATTAATTTTAAATCTTTTCATTTCCATTTCCCAGGCCTAAAGTGCAAGCCCAACGGAAGTTTGCCCAAGGACAAGGTGCCGCTTCAACTTCAGCATATCTCAGCTTTACTACCAATCCAACAAATGCCACCAGAGATGGACAAAATCGAACGCAAAGTGGGTCCGAAGCCGGGCCCATTCCGGAGTTGTTACCAAACATGCGTCCGAATACGGAAGACTTCCTTACGTTTCTTTGCTTCCGAGGAACTCAGGTGCTTCCGCCTAGTTTGGATTTTTTCAACACAGCTGCGCAACAGAACGCCACCTCGTCTGAAAGCAGACAAATGCCATCGTCTTCGAAAACGGGTGCCAAGCAATCTGGCCAACAACAAGAATCACCAGCAGCGAAACAAGATGAACCAGAAAAGATCAAAATCAGTACTACACCCTCAGTGACCAGTTCTGCTACCGTCAAGGAAGATGACAAAAAGACAGATAAATCAGAACCAATCTCAGAGAAGCCTGCGTTTATGCCGTTTGCTGTGAGGAAGCGTGCTGAGCAACATCCAGAGAACAGGAGAGTTCAAGCAGTTCAAGCATTAAAGAAAAAATATCATGAACAACGAATGGCGAAATTAAGAGTTACAGCATATAACAAACAAACCAGAGCTGGGACAATGAAAAACAAACTCGATTTGGATGAGGTTGAAGAAGATGGGAAGAAAGAAACTGAAGCGAGTGAAAATGAAGAAAAAGAAACTCCGAAGCAGGAAAAGGCTAATGTGGCTAAAAAGAAACCCGTCAAGAAGAAAGTAACGAAAAAATCAACGAAAGAGGTTGATAATCAAGAAATGCAGGAATTGATAGACGTTAAGATTGTTTTGAACAAGGATGATGTTGAAATGAAAAGTATTGAAGTGAAAAAGGACGAACCTGTCGAGAATGAAACACCTAAAAAAGAAGTTATAAAAGAAATTCCAAAGGCGAAAACGAAAGGAGTTAAGAAAAAATCTGTAGATGCAGAAGATACAGAAAAGCGTACTACGAGGCTTTCCGCCTTGAGAAGCCCCACTATTCGGCCTGCTTCGCCAGTTAAAGTACCAACACCTCCGCCAGTGAAAATGCCAACACCTCCGTCTGTTCCGATAGTTGTAAAACCAAAAGAACCAGAACCACCCGCGGAGCAAGAATTTTCTTCGGATGATGATGAACCGCTCCTCAAACGAGCAGCTAGGAAGAAAGCCAGCGCTAAAGCGACTAACGCTAAAAAGAGTAGAAAATCGGAACCACTCCCGGAGAAGGTGTTGGAAGAACTTCCAGAAAAGAAGGCTCGTCGGTCTGAATCGGTTAGCAGGAGATCCGACGTGAGTTCCAAGAAATCAGATCATCCTGTTGTGGAAACTCCACATGTTCAGAAGAGGACAGTTCGTGGGCGTAAAAAGATGGAACCAACGCCTCCTCCACCGCCAGTTCCGGTTACTGAAACTGCCGATGAGGCGAAGATAATGCCAAAATCGCCACCAGAATCTGAGCTTCTGAAAAAGGATACAAAGAGTATAACTCCCGTACCAAAAACAGATTCAATGGTAGATGAAAAAATGGTAGAAAATCCAACGCCGGAAAAAGAATTACCTAAATCTCCTCCTCCGGAATCATCAAGAAAATCCCCACCGAAGAAAGGATCGACTAGGAAGAAAAAGGCAGAACCGGTAGCAACACCTGAACCAGCTGCAGTGGAGGAAAAGAAAGCGAAAAAGACTCCCGAACCAGTTATCGAGGTTTCTTCGCGGCCTAGCCGTAAAACGAAGGAAGCAGCCACTTTGTACATGGAGCTGATTGGACGAAAGTTGAACCATGACGACAAATCGGACGATGATGCTTCGTCACTGGACAGCCTAGAACTGCCAAATGTTCGTAAATTGGAGAAAATGGAAAATGAGCTGAAGGCTAATGCTGGCAAGAAAGAAACTAAAACTGTGGTAGCTAAAAAAGGAAGAAAGAAAAAAGAAGTTGACGAAGTTAAACCGATAGAAAAAGTTCCGGAGGTTGAGGTAATAGAGAAAGTCGAAAATGCCATCGAAAAGCATGAGGAACCGAAACAAGTAGAGAAAAGTTTCAGTGATTCCGACGAAGAACCTCTAGCATCTAAATTCCAACGTAAGAAGAGCCAGATTCGACAAAAACAAAAGGAGAAAAATAAAACTAGGAAATCTCCAACCAAAAAGAGTCCAGTAAAGTCGTCTCCTGTAAAGGAACCTCCTGTCGTTGAGCCGCCAACAGAAGAGGTGAAACCAGAAGAACCAGTAATCGAGGATAAGCCGTTGCAAGTAGACGCTCCCTCACCAGCTGCAGAAAGGCTACCTTCGCCCGCTCCAAAAGCACCTACTCCAGTGAAAACCCCAACGAAAATGTCAGCATCACCCAAAACTTCCAGTCCCAAAGTCGCTACTCCACAAATGCTTAGTCTTCCACCTCAGCTAACCAGCCCAGAAGTTGTACGATCGCCCATAACGGAGGATTTAACTCCGGCACGAGCTAACAAATCACACGACAATACATTCCAATCAACAGCAGCTGAAGCTAGCACTTCTCCCACAAAGCAACCAGCAGCGCAGCCTCAACAGCCTTTCATTCGTGCAGTTAAACCCCTACCAATCACATCACCGGAGATATTTCCAGACAAACCTGCAGCTCCTGCACAACCGGAAATACCGTTCAACCGTAACGTTAAAAATGACTTCAACATGGACGAATCAGATTTCCTCAAAGGATTCGAACAAAGTTCACCTACGTCACCAGTGGCCCCAAAGTCCAATTCGCTTCTAGGAAACCTGCTTCCCAGCAAGGAAGAATCCGAAAAGATATTCGGAATTGCCAGCGTGAGCTTAGCCCAGAGTTCTGGTCCACTTGATACTAAATGTACCTTAGGTAAATGTGGCTCCGTGCATAAACCTCCACTGGGGCCTCCTGTGTTGACCGAATCACTGCTTGGAGGACATTTATCCCCGCGAGACAGACGGAAAACGAAAGTCAACATGACTCACGAACAGATCCAGAAATGGATTGACGAAACGTCGTGGTCACCCGTTCCAGACGACATAGATGGTGATCTGAAAATTCTCGAAACCCCGAAGACGCCAGTTCCTACACCTCCAGCCATCGCTTGGGAAAAACTAGTAGAAAGTAAGCCGGAAACAGTGACCGTGGTTGAGACTCCAACCCCGGCGCCAACTCCTGCCCAGCCCAAAAAGGAAGAGGAAGTAAAACCACCTACTCCGCAACCCAGTGGAAGTGCTTCCCGGGGGCCGACCCTGAAAGCAAAACCCGTTACAGTGAAGCCGGAGAAAGAACCCGAGATGGAACCGACGCCAGAACCACCCAAAGTCCCAGAGAAGAAACCCAAAGAGGAAACGAAAGAAGAAGAAAAACCCAAACCTCCAACTCCTGCCAAGTTACGTTCGCCCTCTCCGGTGAAAAAAGAAACCAAAAAGGACAACAAGAAAACGAAAACGGAAACTTCTACCGCAACAACCGTATCCGCACCCGTAGTTACAACGGTTGCAACAACAACATCTACCACCACAACACCAACACCAGCATCAACAGCGGATCGGAAACCGATATACAAACAGGGTAGAACTCCCGTATACAAACAAGAGGCCTTAAAGTCGTCTGCGAAAGCTTCCAACCCTACAGCTCCCAACAAGTTCGGCGCTTTCTCACCCAACAACGAAGCAAGTGTGTATTCGTTTGACAACGAAGATAACTTTACACCGTTGGCCACACCGTTCCGACGACACAGCCGCAGGGAGTCTTGCAATTCATCAGCACGAGACGAAGTTCAGGCCCCGGCTGTAACGCCAAGCAGCAAAAAGCAATCACCACCACAAGACGAAAAGGCTGCATCCACGTCAACATTCCAAAAACCGGTCAACTTAAGCACGCCAGCCAAATCAGGAGGAGTTCAACCTGCAGTCAGTTTGACACTGAGTCCGGATGAAGGCTCAAAGACTGCTGCCATATCTGTCCCGGTGGAAAGTAATAAACCGGAACCATCGAAAAAACCGGTCGATGAAAAAAAGCCCCCAAATGCCGACGAATCGGACGATGATGGACACACGTTTTACATTCCTTTGCAAGGTCCGAATGCGGCAGGAAGTGGCAAAGCCGATCAGCTAATTCAGGGAGTGGCGGTAAAATTGGGAACGGAAGGTCCCGAGGGTCCCAATCAAAGAGTCATTATGCACGCCAAGTTGGTGACCAAGGCCCAGATGGGTTCCAACACTACGCCCATCCCGGAATCGATGAACGTGCAGGAGTTGGTTAAAAGTCTCATGGCGGCTGGACCGAGCATGAGCAAAGACGGAATCTCCAAGATGGTTCCCGTGGGAACAGTTCAGCCTCGATTCAAATCGAGCGAATCGCCAGCGACAGATAAATCTCCCCCTCCCCCTCCGGCAACAGTAACTGCTCCTTCCACACCAGCACCCGAAGACACTAGAGGAGGTCTGTCCCGAATCAATTCCAATTCTTCACTGAATTCATCCCAAAGGTCAAAGAACGCTAAGGCTAAGGCGAAAATTGATACTCAAGTACAACCTGACAATAATACGGCCTTCCCACGAAGGGACGATCCTCCTCAAATGGTAGAAGCACCCGTTTTCAAGCCTAACGATAAGGAGTTCCACGATCCCATTGAATACATTGAAAGAATTGCTCCCGTTGCAGCTCGATTCGGCATTTGTCGCATTATACCACCCGCCAGCTTTAAACCGGAATGTCGGATTGCTGACGATATGCGTTTCATGGCCTATAATCAGTATGTTCATAAAATGCTCCATCGTTGGGGACCAAGTGCTAAGGAATATGCCGCTATCAAAAAGTACCTGGCCACGCAAAGCATCAATCTGACAAATCCACCGTTGATCGGTGGTATGGAAGTGGACCTTCCCAGATTGTACCACACAGTGCAGGAATTGGGCGGTTTGAAAGAAGTTATCGAAAAGAAGAAATGGGCTCGTGTCTCTGAGGATATGTGTATTCCCAAAGCTGCGCACGATCGTGTATCAAAGCTCGACGATATCTACTGTAAATATCTTCTCCCATACGACACACTTTCGCCAGCCGAGAGGCAAAAATTATTCGACGAAGTGGAAGCCGACTGGGCAAAACGAGAAGCGAAAGCTCGTCGGAATGCGGATAAATGCGTTAGTTCCGATATTCGCAACAGTGGTGATTCGGATGAAGATGAAGAGGATTCCAATGAAGAAGAGGAAGACGACGAACGCTCGATGGAATGCATTATGAAGGGTAGAAATATGCCGTTGAATCAATTCTTCCGGATAGCAAGGAATACAATGGCACTGTGGTTCAAAAATTCCGAACCAACCGTTGCGGAAATCGAAAGCGAATACTGGCGACATGTAGCCGTTCGTGACAGTCACGTTTGTGTTCATTCCGGTTCGATAGATTCCAGTGCTTACGGGTTTGGCTTCCCAGCGCCCAAAGTTAAAGGTTCGTCATGTGCAAAACATCCATGGAATCTCAAAGTCTTCACGAACAACAGCAGCTCGATACTGCGGTCGCTTGGCCCGGTCATGGGAATAACCATTCCGACGTTGCACGTGGGAATGTTGTTCAGTGCTTGCTGCTGGTATCGTGATCCCCACGGTCTACCCTGGATTGAATACTTGCATACCGGGGCCAGCAAAATCTGGTACGGCGTTCCAGACGATCAGAACTCAAACTTCCGAGCAGCTTTGACGCAGCTTGTCCCAACCCACTGTCAGAACAAAACCATATGGTTACCCTGCGACACTGCAATGGTTCCACCGCACATGCTGACTGATCGGAATGTTTCGCTGTGCCGTACTGAGCAACAACCCGGACAATTTGTGGTGGTTTTCCCTAGGGCTTATACATCGAGCCTCTGCACTGGGTATGCCGTTTCCGAGAGCGTGTATTTCGCATCCAGTTCATGGCTCGGCACAGCAAAGGAGGATTTCAGGGTAAGTAATTATTTTACACTGAACTTTAGCATTTGTTCTGCATTTATGATGTAAAATAGTATGCTGTCTTCAAAAATGAAGTCCAACGTTTTTTAAGTATCTATGTATCTTTTTCATCAATCTCTTAGCTAAATAAACTTGTCAGCAGTACGAATGACTTGTTAAAATAGGCAGTTTTAAGGCTAAGTAGCCCGTCATTCGTTTTGGCAAAAATGATGACTTTTCAGCTTGCATTTCAAAGTGATAAAACTCAGTCTTGATAGTTTATATTGACTTAAAAAAGTATCAGAGTATGCGCTAACAAGCATAAAGTAAGCTGATACTTTTTCATCTGTGTCCGTGCAAAACCAACTGATTTTCTTTGAGTCGAAATCGTGGGATGAATTAGCAACAATCATCAACGATCCGTACAAATTTCAATGACGGCCTACTTCGCCTTAAGTATTGATGATTTAATTAATAATCTAATCATTTAGCATTTTTGCAATAAAGATCGACATTCAACCCAGATTTAAGGCAATAGAAAAAAAAACTTATGCTACACAAAACGTAGGGAGTCGATGCCGTTTATAGACCCTTTGAATATTATGGACTGTAGGGGAAAAACATAAAATTAACACTCAAAGCAACCTTAGTCTTATAAAAATCCACCAGGGGACAATCGATTGTATTGTTAGGTAATATTTTCAGGCAAAATGTTTGGTCTAAAGTGCATAAATACAGCTAGATATGTGAACGGTTTTGTAAATGACACTACCCAAGAGGGTCCGTAACAGGCACTTCGGCAGCGCGCCGGATAACATGGGAATCAAACGGAAAGTCAACGACAAATTTTTCAACATTCCTATTATGGACCCAGGCGGGGTGCAGGACAACAGTTTTCCAAATGTGTATTTCACGGGATAAATAAAATGATTTTGTGTGTTTTAACGTCGCACTATGAAGAAAAGACATGTAACTTGTTACGTTTTTGCTGCACAAAACGTTTATCTATCTCGTGGTCTCCAAAGTGCGGCCTGCGGGCCGCACGTGATGTCCGTATCTTTTAAATCTGATAAGTTCAGCAATGTTTTTCTTCGGGAAGCTGTTCTACTGCCAAAGTTATCAAGAACATGAAACTAAATTTGTTACGTGGTATCGAGTGAACTGTACAACTTTCGGGAGTTCGGGTTCGCGAATATAGCGGAAAACCGACGGGAAAATCTTTCCGTAGCCAAGCAAATAAAACGCGTCTTGATTCTCTTGACTATGGAGTATAAATGAATTTTATTCTAATACATTGATTGAAATCACAAATGTATGTGTTTGTATGGAATCACTGTATCGAAACATTCACTGAGAAAAATCTACACGCCAAGGTCGTGTGTTTTACTTATAGATTTGATTTGCGCAATGAGGAAAACCACATGACTTAAGTGTGGTAGCCATATGGATTTCGTCATTGACTTCACGGTATAATAACATTTGTATCAACATTAGGTTGTCATGAGAAACAAACATGAATGTCTAAATATTAAATCATGAAAACCAACTGATTTGCTTATTGAGTTCGAAATGAAGTGGCTTTAGGTAGTCATGTGTGATAGAACATGAATGTCATGAGACTGAAAGAAGAAATTTGATAGAAGAAATCTTGCTCCCCAAAATATGGATTCGAGGCTCCTCTGCTTGTCGCAAGCTCACTTGGATGTTTTTTTTTTCAAACAAGTGAGTCAGCATTGCTGACAGAATGTTCCCGCGAAAACCTTCAATAATATCTTAGAAGCGTCCTTAGAGAAATGTTTTTTTTTTAGATTTTCTTAGCAATCCTTAGAGTATTTCATGGTTCCTGTTTGATCTCTTTTTTAAGCATAGGTGACCGGATCTTATGCTTGGCACTTTTAATTCACTTCTCGGCAGTGGAGTTTTTTGATAGCTTTTGAGCTCTTATTTGGCCACAATAAAAAAGTGCTTCTTATTGCAAAGTTTCTGACAATTTGGCCGAGAAAAAAAAACAAGCCAAAGTAAATCATGGAAGTACGCAAGTAGCTCTGAACCCTATGGTATCCAAAGCTCCTATTTTTAAGACACGCGGTCGCAAATAGTTGTGCAAAGTAATATCAGATAAAAGAATGTACTTATGTTCAGTAAGTTAGCTAAATTTTACCGTTCAACAAAATGAAGAATTATTTTATATCTCAAAAAATTGTTCCAGGTATTTAAAAAATTGGACTTCATTTTTGGAATCATCGCACGATTCCACAATTCCTCCACAAATCATCTGCCAATAGAATTTTAAAATTTTGTAAACTACTGTTATAAATATTAGTGTTTTTCCTGCAACAATTTGCAATGCTTAGTTGCATGTTACAACAACAAGCAATAACATTGCAGAAAATATATATGTCTAACTTTTGAATATATCCTTTTTTTTCAGGACATCCAAGAAAGTTGCGAACCAACCATGTTCTCCGTAGAGCAATTAGTGTTCGCAGTTGCAAACGATCAGCGCAGTAATCCCGATACTCTGGCGCAAATAGTGCCAATGATAAACGATATCTACGAGAAGGAGAAACAGCAGCGCCAAACCATAAAGGTAAGATATCGAACGTTAAGTAAGGATCAATACTTATTATTTTAAGCATATTCCTTTTCGACTTTCTCCTCCAGGACCACGGGGTTAACAAAACCGAGAAAATTGAATCGAAGAAGAAGACTGCTTCGTTGGAGGAGTTCGAATGCGACATTTGTAGAGCCAACTTGTACTTGTCGTTGGTCCGGGTGAAAATAACCGGCGATGATGGCGAGACGCTTGACGAGGACGAAAGGATATATTGTCTGAAACATGCCATCAAGTTCCTTTCGGACAGTCGTCTGCCGGCCAAGTTCTGTAAACTTGCTTACACGTACTCGTTAGAAGATATAGAAGAGCTGTTGCGCAAATTGCACGACAAAATTGCAAATAAAAAGACACCAAAAGCCAGTGCCGGAGGAAGCACAGGTGGTGGTGGAGGTGGCGGAAGAGCAAAATCCTCGTTGCACCTGGCTTCGACGTCTTCGCAGTCTTCTTCGTCATATCAAGCGCCTAGTCACAGCAAGTATGCCGGAATGGCTACTCTGCTAAAGTAATTGTACATTGCAACTAATTAATGAACTGTGTGAGTGTGTCTTAGAGTTAATTTTCGTTTTGACGACAGAAAGTTAATCACGTCGCGTGGTTTGATTATTTGATATTAATGTGTGCAGTTCTTCGAGGTAAGATTATTTAAATTTACAGATAGGTAACTGGAATCACTTGCATTAAAATATCAAAGCTATAAACATTATCTTCACAGCACATAAGTAACACAAAAAAGTGAACCACAATAGGCATACAAATATCATTGGTTTCCCCTTTCCCAAGAGGTCCCTTTTATCGGTAGAAAGTTGTGCTTTCGATCATACTTGTATATTATTGTGAGTAGCATTGAGTGGCAAATATCTATCTAGTGATAAATTTACTGAAATTCCGCTGCATTGTACAAGCTGTGTGTTACTGTAACTTTCCAGTATTAAATTTAAGATCACTTTTAAACAAACGGTGAACAAACGCTACGAACTAACATTTTCAAATTGTCCTTAAATCTGGAAAAATGATTTCGAAACATGCGCTATTTCTGAAGAGACTGGTAGTAAAACTACAATTTCAAATAAAATTTGAAGCAGAACGTTACGTCTGATGCTTTGTTCGAAATCATTTCTCCAACATCATCATAAAGCATTCACAACCAACACGATCCCTACCGGGTAGCTGTTTACCAATCGCTGAACTGTTTCTTTCACAATATAATTTAGATTTACTACAACAACACAGTAAGTAGGGATACATAGTTTGCAGAATTTGACTTAGGTTACATTACTATAGATGTAAATAGATGTGTTTTTCAACGGTTGAGAAAAACATGTTTTGCAATACAAAGTGCAATCCACAACACAAAATGATCACACAAAACTCCCAATCTCTACTGGCTACTGCATGTTATTCCGAATCTATAATTTCCTGATTAGGACTCACAGCGGATGGAGAAAAGAGAAAATGCATAAACAGTTTGCGTTTGCATAGATGAGATGCCAGGACGAAACCCAAATTGCATTTATCGATAGATTGGATCAAAATGTGAGAATGCATGATAATAGTTTTAGGCCAACATTACATGGTAGTTTATTATGGTATATGAATATCAAAGTAACAATACAGAGGAGCAAAGAAACAGATTCACACTATTGAAACCCCTTCTCGCAGATTATATAATGAGATGATAATATATCGACAGATTTAAAATATTATAAGTGAACGTTTCAAATAGATGAAATTGATGAATAAATTAAGGAAACCATTGTAGACAAATGTGTTGCCCACATAATTACCTTCGAAAAACCCTCGGAAATTGCCATCCCTATCGAACTTCTTTCCTTTTTCTCAACCTGCACAGTACCTGTTTTGTGGATGTCTTTAAAGCGTGTTGATGACAATAATTGATGATTAAAAATTGTTTGTGACTGCTCATACGAGGACAGATTATCACCTGGTGAGCTCGTTCCATGCTCTTGTTTCAAATAAGTGAAATATGATAACAAATTATGGTGTCGCCCGAATTGGGAGCATCACAGTTTTCCACTCCCTCAACCGGAGTCAATCTAGCCGGGTAATTTCAAATAATGCGCATCGGAGCAACGTGATTGAACGCGTCAACAGTTCCTGTAATCCAGAACGCTTTGCCTGCCGCCTTAAGGGAGCCCTCGATCCACTCGACACAGTCGCGCATGCTGGTTCCTGTCATCGAAGTCGTTCTGGACCTGTTGTCGAGACTGGTGACAGGGTCTCCCAACCTTCTTTCTCAGGCAAGTACATATCCATTAGTTCCAATTCTTCGCCTGATCAGCCTCCGTATTCCAGCACTCCTTCCAATGCTGTCCAGCATAACAGCAACGACATTGGAGTACTCACCATTAGACAATCTCAGCTTGAAACAATCAATGTTCAACTAACACCGAGGCCTCCAAGACTCCAAGGAAAACGCATTTATCCATCTACTGTACTACCAGGACGCACTGCAGATTGCACTTTGGAAGTCTCTGGATCCTCTAGCTCAGTCGTGCCTTTTCCAGCCAGCGTTCATCACAGTCGTCCTGGTCCTGATGCTAGATGTGGTTCAGAGATCTTCCAGACTCCTTTGTCAGGCAAGTTGTTACATCAAGTTGTCGCTTCTTCGAACCCTGATGCCGATCCGTATTTCAGCACTTTGGATACGCTTACTGGAAACCCGGAACGCACCTTAGAAAGCCCTATGGAAGTCCTCAATCCCTCCGACGCAGTCGTGCCTCCTGCTGCCTTCGTTCATCATAGTCGTTCCGGCCCTGCTGTCGGAAGTGGAGAGAGGGTCTTCCAACAACCTAACAACGGCGAGTATTTTAGTATTGTGAATCCTCAGTCTTTGCCTGATGCACAAATGCCTTCCAGACATATCGGCGTCCCAGCAGTGCAGCGCAACCAAGATATACTAATGTATTACCAGAACGTTGGCGGGATGAACTCATGTGTTGACGACTACCGCTTGGCTGTATCGGATACGTGCTACTATATCATCGTTCTAACCGAAACGTGGCTTGACTCTCGAACGCTGTCCAGTCAGGTGCTTGGGATCGATTATGAAGTGTTCCATTGCGATCGAAATCCTAGCAATAGCAGAAAATCTACAGGAGGTGGAGTACTTGTGGCTGTTCGTCACGGTTTAAAAGCAAAGGCAGTTGAAAAGGATCTGTGGAGTTGCCTGGAACAAGGTTGGGTATCCGTCGAGCTAGGTGATCGTACCTTATTCTTGTGTGCCTTGTACATCGCGCCTGACCGAGTTCGCGATAACGAGCTAATACAAGCACATTGCGACTCAGTTTTTACTATAATGGAAACTGCTAATCCTGTTGACGACATCTTCATTCTGGGTGATTTCAATCTAGCTGGCATTTCGTGGAAACGCTCGGACAACGGCTTCCTCTATCCGGATCCTGTACGATCGTCACTGCATGCTTGCGCAGCTAATCTCCTCGATAATTACAGCACTGCCACGTTGGCACAAATCAACCATATCGTCAACGAAAACAATCGAAGTTTGGATCTTTGCTTCGTTTGCTTGCAAGATAAAGCTCCAATAATTGAGGCGGCACCTTGCGAGCTGGTGAAAGTAGTCCCTCATCATCCTCGTGAATGAGCAGCGTAAGGAGTCTGGTCTTCCATCCTCGATGGAATGGAATGGTAGAACCGCAACGTGCCTCCAGGAGATATGCCAGTTGTTTTCTTCCAAATTTGCCAGCGTATTCAAATAAGTAATGAACAAGTCATCCTAGCAGCCAACAATGCTCCTCTAAACGGACAAACGCTGGACAATTTCGATGTTGACCATAATGCCATTTCAAGGGCCGCATTGCAACTCAAGTCGTCGTATAACCCTGGACCAGATGGAATTCCGTCAGTAGTCCTCAAGAAGCATATCGACAGTCTGATTACTCCGTTGCACAGTTTATTTCGTCTATCACTTTCCACCGGAATCTTTCCGTCATGCTGGAAAGTAGCAAACATGTTTCCAGTGCATAAGAAAGGGAGAAAACGTGACGTAGATAATTATCGTGGCATCACATCTCTGAGCTCAGTTTCGAAGCTTTTCGAACTCGTTGTTATTGAACCATTGCTATCACACTGCAAACATCAGCTAGACAACGATCAACACGGCTTCATCACTGGTCGCTCGACCACTACTAATCAACTATGCTTCACATCGTACATAACTGATAGTATGGTCGATAGAGTTCAAACTGATGCAATCTATACCGATCTGTCCGCTGCTTTCGACAAGTTGGACCACAACATCGCCATTGCAAAGCTCGACAGGTTCGGCATCTGCGGTAACTTCCTGCGCTGGTTCAGATCGTATCTCACCGATCGTCAGTTGAAAGTCGTGATAGGGGACTGCAGCTCCGACAGCTTTCATGCTACTTCCGGCATACCACAAGGAAGTCACCTGGGTCCAGTGATTTTCTTGCTTTATTTCAATGACGTTCATTACGTATTAAAAGCCCCTCGGTTATCTTACGCGGATGATCTGAAATTGTTCTTACGAATACGCTCAACTGCTGATTGTTTGTACCTGCAACAACAACTTGACTTGTTTGCAAGCTGGTGCTCTCTAAATGGTATGGTGGTGAATCCAACAAAGTGCTCCATCATAACGTTTTACGGGAAAAGCGATCAATAGCGTTCCCTTATAGTTTGCTCGGGACGAATCTCGAACGTGTGGATCACATCAAGGACCTAGGTGTTTTCCTTGATTCACAGTTATCATTCAAACAACATATTTCGTACACGGTCAGCAAAGCTTCGACAACTCTCGGTTTCATCTTCAGAATCGCCAAGAATTTCTCAGATGTACACACTTAATTTATTTCGCCGAGGTCGGCGAAATAAATTGCCGAGAACCCAACAGCTGAGATCTCGGAGTTTTTCATTTTCACATTATACTTTGAGAAGCACGTGTTTCAGCGTTGTTTTCCATTTTGACAGATGTGCTTTACCGAAATTCGGAGAAATCAATCACTTGCTGATTATTATGGTAAATTAAATTACCGAATTTCGGTTCTATATATGAATTGCCGAAGAACGTTAATTTGAGTGTTGAAGTTTTATTTATCTGTCAAAATTCAACGAGATTTCAGTAAAAAGCAGCTTTACCGAGTGGATTCGTCATTTCACTTTACCGAAATGAAATTCTAAGATTAAGTGTGTATACAGCCTGAAATCGCTTTATTGCTCTCTTGTGCGCTCCACGCTGGAATACGGCGCTGCGGTTTGGAGCCCCGCTTACAACAATGGAGCGGAAAGGATCGAATCTGTCCAACGAAGATTTCTTCGATTCGCACTTCGCAAGTTACCGTGGAGAGATCCGTTTCGCCTGCCGAGCTACGAAAGTCGTTGTCAGGTAATAGACTTGGACCTTCTTCGCTGTAGAAGGGATGTCATAAGAGCTTTGACTATTGCGGATGTGTTGCAGGGACGCATCGACTGTGGAACTATTCTGGAACAAATTAATTTGAACGTCCGACCACGCTCGCTTCGCAACAACATCATGCTAAGACTGCCTCTATTTCGTACAAATTATGGACTTCACGGTGCTCTTTGTGGACTACAGCGAGTTTTCAACAGAGTATCTTCATTGTTTGATTTCAACATTACCCAAGAGACGCTCCGTCGAAGATTTTCATTGTTTTTCGCTGAACGAAATAATTAGTCTAAGTGTTTAGTTTAAGTTTTATCGCCTGACTATATTTGTTTTTAAATTCATTCTTATTGTTTTTGACGTCACTGTACTTTGTTGTTAATGTTAGCATATACTTATATTTTAAGACATCATAAGGGCTACTACTTGCCTGTTGATGTAGTATAAACAAATAAACAAATAAACATGTTTATCGTCACAACGGTAGCTTGGAATCCAGTCGTCCATTATTTGTTAATAGCGCAAAAGAGAGGTTTCCCGGATTATATAATGATTACCATATTATTTTATGCCTTATTTGAAGGAAGGCACCATTATCATGTTATGCATTCCTACATAATATTAAAAAAAATACATATCTTTCCTGTTGTTCAGTTTGGAATGATTTGCGTATTCTCGGCAGTCACAGCAATTTTTTTATTGATGCCACTCTTTTTTGTAATTTTCTCGAAAATATGCACACAAATTACGTGTCAGCCTGTTTACATTGATGCGCTCAATCCTCTATCGGTTCACACTGACAGACTAGTTAAAAACTTTTTGTAAACATTTTTACAACGCTTCGAACATTTCATGTCAGTGTGACTAATGTGAAAATCTGTTCGACAAGTCAGCCGCATTTTGAGGTGTATTTAGTTCAATGCCGATTTTTTTTCCGTCTTGGAAATCTCATCAGGAGGAAACTGACAGAACAAGGAATCATCTGAATGTATTCATTGGTGTATTTTGATAGAGAAATACTGTGATTGCTGATGAAAGTCGAATGGTGCTGAAGCCGTTACTCTACATAAAAAAACGTTGCATAATTCGAGAAAAAAGCAAAACAAAAAGTTACAAGTTTATTGGTGGTATAAAGAATATGTGTCATAAAAGTGTCGATATTTTGTGTTTTGGCGTACGAACCTTTGCCCTACAGTAGATTCGAACTCTTGTCCAAAATAAAAGTTCGTTTAAGACAATCAATTTTGAAATTGTTAGAACTAAATATGAGTAAATATTTTGATACTAGTTTGTTCGGCACAATTATAGTCGATATGTTGAAGGTGCACTGTGTGGTGTTTATTTCTTTTCAACTGCAATTGTTTTATTGAAATTTTGATTATACCACTAAGGTCGAACTCGGTAGTACATTAATATCTGTTAAGGTGAAACAGTTTGGAATCAACTTCTAAGATTGTACTAAAACTTCAAAGGCACAAATCTCGCGAAGAAAGCATCGAACAACAGTGCACTTTTTATTTTGGCTTTGTGCACTGGCAGAAAGCTTAAAATAAGAAGATCAGAAACGTTTGCCAACTGTTTCTCCAGATTAGTGCTTTTAAAAACGTGAGTAGGGGCACAAGTCGGCCATTGTGCCGGCTATCTTTGGATTCCGAGATGTTTCACCTTAAAGCAGTTAAAGGATGTCCACAAGGAGGCGTTCTTTCGGCTCTTCTCTGGTCACTTGTTGTTGATGAACTACTGCACAGGGATTTGAAGTAATTGGGTTTGCAGATGACGTTGTTATTATAGTCAGAGGAAAACATGACAATATCATTGCAAGCAGCTATAAACTACACAATTAAATGGTGCGAATCTGAAGGACTGGACATCAATCCTCACAAAACAAGCATCATTCCGTTTACTAAGAAAAGATCATTCAAGATACCTGATCTTCGTATGAGAGGGACTGACACTTTCATCGAATGTTTAATATCTGGGAGTCATTTTAGACCGTAAATCAAACTGGAGTCTACATCTAACTAACATACTCGATAAGGTAGCAAATGCACTGTGGATAAAAATGCGGCCAGCTATGATCCACTGGATATACATGGCTATTGTGAGACCTAGAATTACGTATACTTCATTAGTATGGTGGCCAAAGACTTTGGAAAAGCGTTCAATAGAAAAATTAGAAATAATGTAAAGGCTGGCTACTAGAGTGGTTCAAAAAATCGTTTTTGCTCCACACCGCTCATTCGATCCTAGATCAAATTCTGAGTGTCCTCCCAAAATTTGAGCTCATTCGGATAAAAACTGAGACTGCACAAGTCCTTTGAAGTTTATATGGAAATTACTATGGGGAAAGCAAGCAGTTCATTCAATCGATTTTTTGAACCACTCTACTGGCTACTATATCCATAACAGGCGCTATGCGCAGCACACCTACAAAAGCATTAGATGCAATGCTTAATCTACTCCCTCTGTATCAATTCGTTCAACTAGAAGCCAGAAAAGCCGCACTACGGTTTTTTATGATGGTGGAATGGTGGTCAAATGGAAATTTTGAAAAAAGTTCTAATTAATCTATTAGTTGCAATCAGCAATGACTGGATGGAAACGACTGGGTGCCTGGGCATCAGGGAAAAAGCAGATGAACTGGCAAGAGTTGGATCATCTCAACATTTACAAGGGTCAAAGCATTTCTTTGGAGTCTCACCATGCTCCATGAAAATGGAACTCAGGAACTGGGAAAAAGCCATGGTATATATCAATTGGAATACAACTGTTGAAACCCGCCAATTTAAAAAGTTTATAAAACCCAATAAATCAAATACACAAAGACTTCTCGCCCTGTAAAAAAGACCTGTGTATATACACAGGACTAATTACAGGACATTGTTTAGTTATCATCATTTACGACTAATCAAAATAATTGAAAGTAGGGGAAAATGGGGCAGTTTGGCCACTATAAGGAAAAGTCGATAAAAGTGTCGAAAATATTAAGAATTCTTCGAATGTTTGCATGATTTCCAACAATTTTTAGGTGAATAGACTAGATCCGCATGATTTCTTTTGTCTTATAAAGTTCACGGATGAATGAATCATTTTTCAAAAGTTGTCATTTTTCGTGTCGATTTTTTACTGATGGGGTGATATGAGCACCATTTTTTTTTGTTGTTGTAATATAATCTAAAAATTCAGTTATTTTTTTACTACACTTGAAATTTATTAGTATTCACAAACACTCCGTGCAAAAAGATTTTTGTTAAGAACATTCCAACAGTCAAACATCATCATTCTGAAATGATGAAATTTAAAAGAGCCATTCGGGGCAATATGGGCAGTTTTCCCGTACACCATTTATTTATTTTTCTTACAATTTCGAACACTGACTTGTAACATGCCTATTGCTTCATTTTCTCATCAGCTTTGGGGTTGCATGTTATGTCAGATAAGATTTCAAGAATTTATGCAGTTTTCAAGGGGTGCTCATTCCACCCCATTGGCCAAACCGCCTCGACTACCCCTATTTGTCGCTTTTGTAGTGAGGAAACAGAAACCCTTGAACACCTTTTGTGGAACTGAGTTGCACTTTTTGCTGTGAGATTAAAGTATCTTGATCAAGGGTTTCTACAGCCCTCTGATATATGATCCTTAGCTCCAGGCTTGATAATTCTCCTCAACATCATCAGAGTTCGGTGACATACTCTAGAGCAGCGTGTTATCTTTGCCTCTTGAGCGAGCAAGATGCAGCACAAAACATACCAGAGTAAAATTCCATCAAAAAAGATTGCCATCACAACTCCCCGAGAACTTTCTTGTTTGGGCACGATGCTCAAGAGTTCTTTTGAAGCGTGAGTAAAGGTGAGCATCGCAACAAGAGGGAGAGAGAGAGTATCAGAAAAAAATCCTCGCATTTTTTTGCACTCTCACTCGAATTGCTTGAGGATCTGTGTTGAAAATTTTGAGTTCAATTTTTTTCTCCTCAGAAAAACGGCAAGTAGAATTGGGGCTGCTGAATCTGATGCCGTTCTCAGAACTGTTCCAGCACGTCACAATTTTTAGCTACAGGTCACCAAAGTTGCATAAAACACTGGTTTTATTGATGTTTACATAAAAACTAAACAATGATTTATCAAAAATTTGGGATCTAATCCACCAACCATGTAAAACAGAACTTTAACTTTCATTTCAGATATAATTTGGTTGAAATTGCACGGTTTAATTTAGACTAAATCGTTTTTTTCAACATGCTTACAGTCTCCATACAAAATTCTTCGTTTCTCTTATACGACAAAAAATAAAACTTTTCTAAACCATCAAAAAATAACTTTTGGGCATCGGATGTATTATGAACTTTGTTTATAAGTATTGTTATACAAATGAAATTTGAGTTCTGAGGCAAATTAGCAAATAAATTGCCATACAAGCTGGCAGACTTGCATGCAAGTTGGCTGAAATAGTCAAATTTAGAATTTTCAACAGCTAATATCTCAACAACTAGACGTGCCATGATATTTCTGAAAATGCCAATGGATTCAGCAATCGTTAATTAAGTTAATACCGGTATTTTGGTGCTTGAGACAAAATCGTGTTCCGCAGTGTTATTCACCAGTTTGAAAATACCGAAATCATGAGTTGAGGATAACTATTCATAGAAATCTATCGCCTTGAATACGGTCATAAATTAAAATGGGTGATGTATCACAATAGGTCAAACAAATGGTCGTAGTGATTATACACCCAACACAGGAAAAAAAGGTCGAACTTTTGCCCCACTCTACTCTTTCCACTTTTAGCTTTACGTAATAAATGCACGCTGCCTTGCAGAGAAACCGCATAGGTAGATATGTCGAATGAGATAACAAAAATTTGAGATTAGGCAGTGTCAATTTAGGGGAGGTCTACCATTTTTGGCCACCCTAAGGAAAAATATTGTTTATACATAAATCAAAAGACCTTTGATTAATATCAATACGTTAAACGAAAGCTTTCAATCCATGCTCAGCAGGGAAAATATAAAAAATAATCAGAAACTTTGTTTTTGAGTTAAAATTTAGGGTTGCGAATACTGGACCATTTGCACCAGTATTCGCCACGTTTTTAATTTCGGTTCCTGAATTCGCCACCTACGTTGATTTCTTATGGAGAGGGGTGAATCAGGAACACCATGGCGAAACAAGGTGCAAAAATTTTAAGGAAAATGATTTTTTTTCTATTATTTTCTGAGCAACTTTTGAGGTTTCTAAGAATGTTTCCGTATCATCTTAAAGCAATTTAGTAAAACGGTATATGATCCGGGGTGGCGAATAACTGGTACATGGCGAATACCGGTACATCTTCCCTATTACGTAACGTTAAAATTGACAATTTTCGATCCCTCCGTAAATCTTTTTTTTTTGTATGAGCCGTAACGCTTGAGCATTTTTCCCCCCTCTAGAGTGTTACGTAATTTATGGACGGCGTCTTACCTTCACGAAAGATGAAAACTATTTGTCTTGAATCACGCAACGTGTAGAATAAGACATGTCATATCATAATTTCACATGTTAGATTATTTATCTAGCGTCACCTTAGCTAATCGAAATTTCTCATGCTTGTCTTCTGTTAAAAATATGCAGAAGGTTTGGGAAGGGTTTCTTTCTTCAAAAACAATTAACAGCATTTCAAGGGATTATGGTTTATCTGTATTTGGACTCATTACAAAAAGAGATTGAATTGCAGAATCATTGTTTTGCCATTTATTTTAGTCTTGTCTCATTTGTTTTAATCGTTCAAATATTAATTTTGGCGCTTTGCTTCTTCAACAGTATTCCTCAAATCATTCTTTGCATGATATTTTTTTCAACAAATCACAAACTATGCCGTTTACTACCAGGACAATAGTGAGGGCCAAATCGTTTGCAATGTAATTCACTAGGTCAGTGCCCAACAATTCGCCATAAATGACCACACCTACTGAAAAGCATTGGGTTCATGCTTCAAAGCATCCAAAATGCTTTTACGTTTAACGGTCATCCGAGTAAACTAGTGATTAGTACCCGTGTACCATATGGACAGTTGAGAGGCTGCTCACAAACGAAAGCAAAACGCTTTGCAATGCTGTTTTTCTTCTAGGGGATCTTTTCTCTTGGGACTTTATTAGGCGTTTTATTTTCTTTGATGGTACCTACGGTTTTGATAAATATTGAAAAATAAGATTTCACTATTAGGTATTAGTTGTATTTTCTTTTGACAGAATAAATAAACTGGTTTGATATAATCGTCTCGCCTTTTTAATAGAAGAAAACAAAATGTTCGCAACAAAAATCCAAGTAAATGTTAAAACATTACAACGTATTATTCAAGGTCATCCCAAGGAAAGAGCCCCAAATGTGTCATTAAATCTACCATAGTATTTGTTCAATATTCTGGATTAATTATTTATAAGTATGTATACGTAGAGACAAACATTACTTCTTACTTCGTTCAGTCCATAGTTTTCCAATTTACGCGCTAGAGCCAACCGGGGCTGTAATTGCAGCAACTTTTATTTGCATGTGCCTAGCATTCGAATGACTAAGTGTATTTCTTTTCTCCCATTTTGTTGTGTGTACTCCAGGATCTTGAACTCTCTATTCGCTGTCGTCGGTGTCGCCTCCGGAGCCGTCGAGATTATAGATCCTAATCACTAATTATAATACTTTTGGCTTCACTTTTCCACTGCACTGGAGCAGCATCTGGGGTGGGGCGGTTGAATTTTGCAGGTTGTTAATTATCTTCAAGCGTTTGTTCGATAACGAGGTCAACGAGGAAGCAGGTCGCTTCAAACTCGAGGAGTTGCTCGTTTGGTGGCTAGTCGACTGCTGTTGCTGCATTGAGTTAATTAAATTTCTAAAGTATGCATTACTGAGCATGCATGAAGTCTTTTCGGTTGGTTTCTTGATCGAAGCCTGTGGCAGTATAAGCCGTCGCTGACCGCGGTTCACTTGTCCTAGGCGGTTACCCACCGGTGATCCCGGTAGGCCCAAACCATTGTTGGTATCCTTGTTCTTACCCATTCCGGAGATTGGCGACAGTAAATCGCCGGACCGAACGCTGGAAGCGTTGAAACTGAGCGCACTACGAGGACCCCCGATAGGCGATAACTGAGAGTTTAACGTTTTGGCCAGATTATTAGATTCGTTTACTAAATTCTTCCGAATATTCTGTAGCTTTCGGTTGACAACATATCCTCCACCCAACTTTCGTAGTTGGAAATTGTTGACATGCAGGGGCTTGGGCAACCTACTGTACCACATCTTCACTCCACGGAATTCATCGATTTGAGCGTTGTACATTGCGTTGACCTGCTGCTGTTGTTGCTGGCGTTCTTTGATGAATTCGTCGTCAACGGTTCTCAGCAGGTTCAATTTAGATATATCTACGGGCGTATTAACGGTTAATATATCTAACTCTGGTTTCAGAGTTACATTCTCAATGAAATGTTGGTCGACAAGGGATTGAGATATTGTAGTTAACTGATTGGGAGTGAGTATGATCGAGTCCGCTAGATCAGCTTGTAGCTGTGGCAAAACCAGTGGATTGGCGGCTGTCGGAAGCAAGTTAATAGTCGGCACTATGTCGTCTATGCTCTCAGCTAGATCTGTTTGTAACGCTTGTCCAGCCATTTGTTCTGCGTTTAAGTTCTGTGCCAAGGTTTGTATAGTATAGTTGATCTGATCATTAAAGTTTGTGATAAGCGTATGTTCGCTAAGATCTTGTCCTGTCGAAGTTGTTATGTATTGATTAGGATCATGGATTTCAGTGCCGTCCGCTGTCTGTACGAGCGGAATTTGGTTGATCAGTTCTGCCGGGATGAACTGTTCCGCACCGGTTAAGCCCGCCTCAGTCGTGGTGCCATTTGCGGCCAAAAGTTCCCCAGCATGCATCGTAACCGTCGTGCCATCATTCAAGGTAGCCGTCGTAGTTGTTAAAGCATTCGGATCGTCGCTCCCGGCATTCACGTTGACCAGGTTGGTTCCGGAAATATTCATCGAAGATATCACAGATAGTGGAACCGTAACGGTCAGTTGTTCCTGCATCAGGTTAGTAGTAAATTGCTGGATAGACTCTTCTGGAGTTTCGTTCTCATTTGCGGGATGTAGGGTACCGGAAACAGATAGTTTCAACAGGTTTGTATTAGGATCCATAACGATCGTCGCATCGGAGAGGACAGTGTTAGGATTTTCCTCTACAAAATGTTGCGCAAGTATTTCAGCAGCCCCCGGAATGGCTATTTGCTGTTGTTGCTGTTGCTGAGGTTGCTGCTTATGTCGCAGCTGCGTAACGGAATTGGACTGAGCAGAAGTAACAGGTGTAGTTGCTGATGGTGGTGCCAAGGCTGGTTGAAGTTGTTGCAGCGAAGAAGGTTGATCATGATACACATTGTGTTTAGATGAGGTTGAACTTGATGAACGAGCTTTGTGTTTGGACCGATCGCTTTTCGACTCCGACGACTTCGCTGATGGAGACGAAGCAATGCTAGAACTGCTCGAGGTTTTCAGACTGCTCGGAGTCGATGGAGCACTTTCGTTGCGTGGACTAGATTTCTCTGGAGTATAGTTGAGATGTGAGCCTTCATTTGTTGCACCGAAGGTTGGATCTGTAACGGCAGTTGCTGAACGCACTTCGAAACCTGACGATGAGTTGCTTGATGACTCCACTTCGATATAGTTCTGCAAATAGAAACTGACTTAGAAAACATACAGAACAAACGTACATTAAAACACTTACGTCGTCTTTGGTGGACATAACAGTCTTCTGATCGGACAAAAGTTTATCGAACGTTTTACTTCTACCAGAAACGGCTCGCCGTGACGAAATTGAATGAGACTTGCAATTCAACGGGCGAGTACAATGTCGTTTACCATCCACAGTCGCCACTCCGCAATGCTTATCCGGATCGTATTCCCGCCTGTCCGTTTTCCTCTCGGCGGTGGAAGACTGTGTTTTGTTACTGACAACGGAAGTGGAAGTGTTACTGCTGCTACTACTGCTACTACCATTGCCACTGGTCGTACTGGACGAGGATGACGAGGAAGATGAAGACGATGAGGATGAGGACGATGATGACGAAGAAGCGGAGGAAGCCAACTTCGAGCTGCTCCGCTTTCCTCCCTTTCCCGAAGGCGATGTGTTTATAGAGGAAGTGCTATCACTGCTAACACCTGATGAGGTAGAGGTGAACGAGGCTTTCTTATCTAAAATGCCACTACTGGTTTGGGAAATTGAACTTGAAGAAGATTCGTGCTTATGGTGATCGCGAGAACCAGGAACCGTGCTGCTGGAATCTGTCGGTGGGTTAGACTCATGTGTGGACGATTTCGAGCTACTGCTAGAGCTGGAAGATTTCCCATTATGGTGTGAGGAACTGTGGGACGAAGACACACTTTTGCCATTTTTGCTTTTAGTCTTAGAGCTGGAACTACTGCTCCGGATTTTAAGTGGTGTATTATCCAAGTCTTCGTGTTTCGAAGCACTGCTGCTAGATGATTGATGCAGCTTCTCAGATCTGCTGGAATCACTAGAACTGTTGATACTCCGGGATGTCAGCTCGTGATTGTGGTGATGATCACGACTGTTATGTAATAACGAGGCTAGATTCTTTGTAGCGTGACTGTAGTAGGAATGGTGACGGTTTATCATATGCTTTTGAAGGCCCTGTGGTTTCACCACGCTGCCACATATATCACAGATTACAGCATAGAAAGGATCGGTTTCTGGACACAATCCGTACAAACCCATATCAGCCTTATCCAAGCGCATGACGCTTCCTCTTTGTCGGTTAGTACTGCTGTTCCGGTGAGTATTACTATTGGCATGGGATCCAAGTGACGTAGCTGATGATCCCCTGCTACTGTTTTTGTGATGACTGCTATGTGACTTCGACGACTTGCTACGGTGTTCTCCACCGAGCTCACTGATAGGAATATCCTCATCGTCAGCTGCAAAAGAAATTTCCATGAGTTTGCTTATGAATGTTTGCTTGAAACGTTCGAATATACTTACAATCCAATCCAGTCCATTTACTAGAAATATCCGTGAAAAGCCGCCATTTTTGTCCTTTTAACTTTGCCAAACTGATGCTGTCTCTGCTGCTCATTTTGATACAATAATGTGTGGCTAAACCAAAACTGCACTTTGTTCAGAATATGCGTTAGGTGACACACTGTCGCACTCAAAAGGTAGTTAAATTATGTCCAACACAACACGGTGCCTGTTAAACCCGTTACTGACGACCGTAGAGTACTTTTTGCGACCGGCACCTGCAATGTAAAATATAGAAATTAGAATTACCACATCAGTGTTTTTTTTTGTAGCCTCAATAAAAATAATTTAAACCTTTTTTATTATTTATAGTTTTATATTCTGCACAGAAAAATAAAATAGTAAATTGATAAGTCTACAATTCGAGAGGTCTCTCTTCTGCACCTTCGTCATTCGCTATTTATAGGACTGAAATCCTCGTAGGTATGTACAAGTAAAAGGTATCAACATTATGAGGTAGAATAAAGAATTCCATCACAAGTAGGTAGACGCAACACTAGTATTACATCCTAATAGGAACAGAGCGTGCTAGACTAAACGATTTGCTAAACGGATTTATTTTGTTTGATTTGATCAATGATTGTTTCCAGCAGCTCTCAGGTTTTTTTTTACCAAAATCATTCAAAGAATCGTCACCGGGGCTTGCGAGGAAAAACTGTTTGTCTTGATAATCACCTAAACTCTGTCAAGGATCTTGCTTGCATACTAAGTTATCCCAAAATTGATCCATCTAAATATCCCCAAGTGTTTTTTTTTTTCAAGAAATCTTTAAATAGCTACTCCGAAAGCTTTTTCCTGTTTTATTTCAAAGAACAATTCAAATTCTTCTCAACGAAATATTCAGATCTGCTTTTCAAAAAAAAAAAAAAAACTTTACAAATTGTTCCGAAAGCTGTTCAAGGACTTTCCCAGACAAGGAATACATTTGAGAACTCTTAAACAAATTTACTTAGGAACTCCTGGATTTGCTTTCTAAAAATAAAAACAATTATTCATGAATATTTCCATGATTTGTAGTAAAGATTCCCTTGAAACATAAGGACTGTTCATTTTATAAAGTGGACACCTTGTTTATGCTATATCTTTTTTATTTATTGATGAAATCGTAAACGGTTTTCTGTGTATCGTTCAACTACAATGTTATGAAAATACAGAAACTTACAAAATTCTTTCGGTTGAAGAACTAAATAGTTTTTGCAAAAACTCCTAAGAAAAACTGTTCGTCAAGTTTAAGCATTATTTTTCGCATGAAAAAAATCCTAAATTTAATGAACAAATTGTATGTTGGTATCCTTTACTATTCAACTTAAGGTAGAGCTTTTAAAAACATCAATAATATTCCATCAGTTCCTGACGCTGAGTCACTTTAGTGATCTATTCCTTATGGTCAAATTTGCTGATACACCATCTTTTTACTACCAGCAAAAAAGTAAAGTAATAAGCGTGTTCAAAACTGGTTTAGATTACTAAAGAAACTATATATGTATAAAAAAAGCAAAATCTTGAGTATTAACCGCATTGTTGGGTACCAAATTTACTCTTTATGGTCGTTTTATTGAAAAATCCCATACTTTTAATATTATATACGCATGTTTATCGATCTAGAGCAAACTGTAAGCGTTTTTCTCAAAATATTTTGATAGGTAGTCTCAGAATAACACATTCTGAAAATAATACATGCAAAATAAATTTGATTCAATTCAAGCAGTGTTCCCAATCTTGATGATTGTCATTGTGCTTTGAGTGGTCTTCTGAAAATAAATTATTATTTTTTTCTATTGTGCTTAAAATATGACGTGGGGACTAAATCAGCAACTCTATGAAGGCGTAAGTTATTTTTATTATAAATACTATATTATTACTTCCGTCTGGACGTACTTTAAACCTTAAAATTCTACTCATATCAGTTCCATTTAAATTTAAGATATTTTTCTTTAAAAAAAATTGATAAAAAATTATTTTATGATATCTGCCATATTTTTTAGCAAGCTTCTAATTGATGATGCTTTCTAAGTACAACCATTTTTTGAAAATAAAAAATAAAAATTGTCGAATTTTCCTGCCGATTTTTAATAATCCTTGATTTTGATAACCTCCAAAAATCGACCGTTCTAAACGTTGTGCCTTATTAGTGTGAAATCATATTATTTTGGTAACTTTTTTATTACCACAGCATTGTACAATATTAGTCGAACGATGTACAGAAAACCGATTTCGATTTCATTGATAAATTAAAAAGATATTGCATGTCCAAAGTGTCCACTTTATAAAATGAACAGTCCTTAAGATACATAAACAAAGTGCATAGCTCTCACTTCGGAAGCACTGATGATGATTAGGACGTATTTTATGCTTAGTAGGAACGCGAGTACGAATGCTGCCTAAGCCTCGATGGAGATTTAAATTCTCAGGTTGGCTTGGAGGAGTAATTCAGACCGACGGTTGGAAAGTGTTTATCGCTCACCGGCTGATGTATGAGAACTACCAACGACTGATTAATGTTGATGCCTCAAAGAAAATGACCATTAGTATCACCTATCATAGTACTGGAAGTTGGGTTATTTGATCTGCCGGTTGAGTGAAAAGGTAGGTAGGCCAGTAGGTATTTTTTCGCATGGCTGCAAATGAAAACAACTTTTACCCACTGATAAAAATCCACACGTTTGATTCGTGTGTTTAAAATTATGGATCGATTCATGAGCGTCTATATCTATTTTTTTGGGATTTTATTACAAACTTCGTGTGTGTTACACATTCAATTCTTTAGTTTTGCTTCATGGACTGATTCATCAACCGACAAAATGAATTCCATAGTTTCCACATAAGTTCCTGAAGCTTTCCATTTCAAATTCGTATGCCTCAACCTATGGGTGCATAGATCATCACCCAACACGGATTCAGTGTGTTTAACTAATGGTTGTCTTGTGTCATGATCATTATGTTCAAGTTGGTCGATTTGAAATCGATGAGCTTGCTGTCGATTTCCGTGTTGCAAACTTCTAAATTGTTAATAATCAACCCATAGCGAACTAAATTGCGTTCGAACCTCATGTCGAACGACAGTCATCATCATGTTTCAAACAGAAGAAGCAAATTCTGAAACTGGAAGTGTTAAAGGAAAATTTACGGATTCGTTTTTCTTTCTATTAGTGAAGTTGTTCGAGTGAGGATGACGAGTTCATTCTAATTTTCTATAAATAAAATGCATTACTTCCAGCATTGGATATAATGTATGGTGTTAGAGTAAAAATGGATTCCACTGACAGATTTTCAGCTTCAAATAAAATGAAATATGCTAATCCCGGACTTCCCAAATTATAGATTTGCGGCGCCCCGCTTGTTGCTGACTCACTTGTTTGGAAAAAAACAACATTGAAATGAGTTTGCGACAAGCAGAGGAGCCTCGGATCCATATTTTGGGGAGCAAGAGTTCTTCTATCAAATTTCTTTTTTCATCCCCATGGCATTCATGTTCTATCACACATGACTATCTAAAGCCGCAACATTTCGAATTCAATAAGCAAATCAGCTGGTTTTCTTGATTTAATTTTAACCTAATGTTGATACACATGTTATACCGTGAAGTCAATGACGAAATCCAAATGGCTTCCCTCATTGCGCAAATCTATAAGTAAAACACACGACCCTGACGTGTAGATTTTTCTCAGTGCCCCATCACCCCCCAAATTGAGTAGAATGAACTCACTTTTGAGTGCTTCATTTTCACCGTGCAGGTATATCTGAAGTGATCGGTTTCTCTTAATCGACTTTCTCTTTGGACAAGTATACGAAATTCAGCCAATTTGCGAAACATTTTACAATGTACGATGGCGAAGGATGATAAGTACTTTCCCCAGGAACATAACTAACAGTCTAAAACATTCATTCTGGCAAATATCAAAGCAGTTACGCCATGATGATACTGAACGTACTGATACTGAATGCATCACGTTTTGATCGAAATACACGGCAACGGCACTTATTTTATATAACCGACGTCAGAACTTATCATCGCTAACATCGACTTTGACCACTATAGTATGTACGGTACCGACGCCCGCCTCTGTATAGCCTAGCGCGACTGACACAACCGATTGTCGCCATCGCATACACCCAGCATCACTAGGTAGCGTTGCCGGAAGAGGGTGAGCTTTATGAGGTCTCTCGTCAGGCCTGCTGGAGTACTATGAAAGCAGCCTTCAACGACGAAGCCGAGAGTCTTGTCGGGTACCTGGAAAGGAGGGCATGTAACGATTGATTCGACGAAGAATGCTGGCAGTTTTTGGAGCAGAAGCATGCAGCGTAGGCTGCCATGCCTGAATAGGGCTGTGCAAATATCGATATGATCGATAATATCGATTTTATCGGGCCTATATTATCGATACGATATCCGATATCTCATGACTCGATATTTTCCGATATCGATAAAACAATTGCCGATCCGATAATCAGAATTATTTTCATTAATTATATTGAAGAAATGAAACTGATTCAATGGAATTCTAGATGTCCTCTGAGAATTGCATGTCGTAATCACAAAATTCAAGAAATGCACTACATAATGCAAAAGTTGATGTGGAAAATTATCAATTTTGCTTTTACACCCATCTTTTTAAAATTATCGGATATCGGTTCAATACCGATAATTTCAAATCCTATATATCGCCGATACCGATATTGAATCAAAATTTTATCGCCGATACCGATAAATGCATATTGTGCACAACCCTATGCCTGAACGCGACAAAACGAGGAGCGATATAAAAAAAACGATAGCAGCAAACCCACCTATTCGGGACAACAAGCGCCGCCTGGAAGAGGCGGGATGTGAAGAAATTGAGCAGCTGCATCGTTCACAAGAAACGCGAAAGTTCTGCGAGAAGTTTAACGCTTCTTGAAAAGGATTCGTGACGTGAGCCGAAATGTGTAGAGATAAGGATGGAAAAACTTTGACGGACGGACGAGGGGTGATTGATAGATGGAAGCAGCACTACGACGAACACCTGAATGGCACGGAGAACACAGGCGCAGAGAGTGACGACAGTGGAGGAAATGCCTACATCACTTTCACCCCAGTATCCGATTTTGCTCTTATACCCAAAGTTTGGAGAATGTGTTCAATTATTTATTGCGGGGAAAATTAAAAATTTAGATAGGCTCGCGGAAATAACGCGCACTGGGCTGTCTCCGCACAGAACAAAAATCACACAGTGTGCATTGAAAGCTGCTGAAAGAAAAAACATCGATCAATCACTATTTTTCACACCGTTGGTTCGTAATATAATGTACTAGGAGAAAACTTGAAAATTGAGCCATCCAATTTGTTCCAATACTCTTAGGCCGCTATCCCTCCATGGGGGACGCTTATTTGAATCGCATGGATGGAGACAGATAAGGGAAATAGAATACATGAAGGCATCATGGTAAACTTTATTGTAAAAGTGCGTAAAACACAAATACCGAATCGAATTAACGCTTTTTGCAATTTCTCATCGTAATAGACTCGAGCACTCGACACTGAAGAAGTCTGTAAGTCGCAGACGAAATAGGCCTATCTGTCAAGATAAGCAACATATTAGAGTTTAAAGGTATTTGCTCGCCTTACAAGTGATTTTGGTATTTTATTTTTTGCAAAAAGTGAAGTGTAGTAGTTTTAAACATACTCGCCTAAACGGTCTACTTTCCTGCACTGAAGTATGCAGTGCGGGAAAAGTCATTACACAACTGAAACCAGTACTGTAATGATTCATTACGCAACGCTTTCTCGTTACGCAACTGTTTCAAGTTGCGTAATGAATCATAACACAACAATTTATCAGGAATTGTAAAATAATGGTGAATGTATTCCGACATAATTTCTGATTCCCTCAAGTGCTATTCTACGAAATTGCAAAAAATGTTGTACGTAACTCGTTGCAGAACTCGATTTTTACAGCACTCGTCATAATTATCCCACCCGACAATTTACGACTCGTGCTGTAAAAATCATTCTGCAACTTGTTCCATATACTACTTTCATAGCATACAAATCACTGCCAAAACAATCACACCCATCACTATAATATGTTAAGGGTCAACACACAATGTAACGGTATTACGGCAAAAACGGCAACACCGACTCGAATGACATTTCAATGTTTTGATCTATGTCGACTCAATCAGATTTAACATGGATTTGACAAGTATAGTGTAGATCAAAATGGACTTTCCGTTTTGCCGTTGCACGTTGTACCGTGCTGCCATTCACATTGTGTTTGGGGCTTTAGGCTACATTAAACGCTTCACTTATAACTTCAATGATCCGTACACAATAAAAACATTGTTTATTGCATATGTTAAATCAGTACTTGAATATTGCAGCATAATTTGGTCACCTTTTTCAACAGTGCATGAAGAAAGGATAGAGTCGGTACAAAAACAATTTTTATTATATGCTCTTCGCAAATTAGGTTGGACCGAATTTCCATTACCATCTTACGAAGCTAGATGTTAAGGGCGAACACGAAATTATTGCGTCACATCCAACATGGCATAACTTTTCTACCATTGGGTAAAAATCAACCAAATTTTGCACACTTTCTCATTGATGTGTACTGTTTACATGCTGTCAAACTCGAAGTTGTGTTTTTCGATTCAACGAAAATGGAGTGAACCAACGCGAGTCGAGAGAACAAATTCTTTCCAAACACTTGGAATTTCCTGACCTGTCGCACCGGCAGTTGGGAAAAATGTTGAACATTTACCATTCAATCGTCTCCAGAGTGTTGAAGCGTTTCCAGGAGCGGTTGACGTTGGACCACGCAAAGGAGCTGGAAGAAAACCGGGACCGGATAACACAAAGACGGAGGGGAAGGTGAAGCGGATGATTAAAGCAAATCCCAACGTCTCAAGCCGTGATTTGGCTAAAAAGATCGACATGTCGCAGAGCTACGTCCAGAATGCAAAGAAGAGAGCTGGACTACATAGGGGAACTGGGGGTAAAATGAACACCCTAAGCAATTTTCATGTTTTCTTGCTTATGAAGCTGTCAGATCCTTTTTCAATTGCTCAGAATTGAAGAAGGATGTTTATGCAATGTAACAAGTTGAAATATTGTGATGGAAATAGAATTTTATCAACATTATTATAATTTTGAAAATTTCTTTCCACTGAGTCAATGTTCCAAACATGTGGGTAAAATGAACATGTAACGGGGGTAATATGAACATATACTTGGGGGTAAAATGAACATACAATGGGGGTAATATGAACACATCTTCTTCTTCTTTCTGGCGTTACGTCCCCACTGGGACAAAGCCTGCTTCTCAGCTTAGTGTTCTTATGAGCACTTCCACAGTTATTAACTGAGAGCTTACTATGCCAATGACCATTTTTGCATGTGTATATCGTGTGGCAGGTACGAAGATACTCTATGCCCTGGGAAGTCGAGAAAATTTCCAACCCGAAAAAATCCTCGACCGATGGGATTCGAACCCACGACCCTCAGCTTGGTCTTGCTGAATAGCTGCGCGTTTACCGCTACGGCTATCTGGGCCCCCAAAAAATATGAACACATGCTGGGGGTAAAATGAACATGTAGTGGGGGTAAAATGAACACCATTCAAATTGAGCGGGTTGTCGCATGATGCTCGGCATCTAGTACATGTTCAATGCATATCTCACGGACAATCCGGAATCGATGGAACGTTTAGTCGCGACCATTTGGATGGCTGCCCATGTATGTCTTTGTATTTTCTCCGGAAAACTCTCGGCATCTCAAATAAAATCCGGTAGTATTCACCCTGTGATGGTGTTCATATTACCCCCATCTCGAGTGGTTCATTTTACCCCCAAAGGATCAACATCTTCAAATCATGTGTTCTAAGAAATTAGAAAACTAAAATACTTTCAATTTCCGTCTACTTATCATAAATACTTTAAAGATATGATGTGATACGCAGTTGAATAGATTTTTGATTTTTTTAGTCATAAAAAC
This sequence comes from Aedes aegypti, assembly GCF_002204515.2. Classification (NCBI taxonomy): domain Eukaryota; kingdom Metazoa; phylum Arthropoda; class Insecta; order Diptera; family Culicidae; genus Aedes; species Aedes aegypti. The sequence continues at coordinate 151,290,715 of NC_035108.1, forward strand.
CTTAAATTCCAGGAGTGAAAATTTACATCATATGAGAAAACGGAGAGGCGTACTTTGTTTTTGTTTACTTTTTCAGCTTTTGACAGTTCTAGATCGCGCTAGAGTTGTCGAAATAGTTCCTTAGTCTGAAGATTATTGATGGTGCAATGTTTTGCATACACACTTAGACCAAATCACCGACTTCGGTAATCTCATTACCGAAATCTCAACAGCTGAACGGTCGGTAATCGATTCGGTAAACGAATAGATTACTGACCTTTCGGTAATTTACGATTTGCACCTCAGCTGTCAAAACTACCGAGCTTTCGGTGAACGTTTACCGTAGATCTGTAAATACGGTGCATGGGTTTGTTCCTCCGGATAACCAAATTGCTATTAGGAAAAAGAACAACGTAAACATATAATTCACGTTTTCACGTTTATTTAATCTTCTAGTAATATAATCATGATCTAGCAACATAAATCTATCCATGAAATAATTCTACGGTGACTCGTGCTGGGCTGCGGGAGCATTGCGCAGAAGTAGCGGTGATTGTAATCCTGCCACAAAGAGTAACGTTAGTTCATATAAAAATCACTTTCAAGCTATCTTTTACTCACCTCTATCGTATTTCCGTCTTTGGTTAATCCTTATAACACATTTTTTTCGGTATAACATGGGCTTGCCAACATTTTCACCATGACGACGAAAAAAATATTAAGAGTTTGACACTTTTGCCACATTACTGATTTCGGTGATCTATGGGTCAGTTTACCGAAACTTCAGTTGAACATTTTACAGTTTTCGGTAATACTGGTGATTCACAGACGGTTCGGTGATTTTTTTGACAGCTCAACCATAGATCACCAGAGTTCTGTAATTTCACTCCTGACACACTGTCAAAAACGCATCGATTACCGAAACTTCGGTATTTCTGTGAATTACAGATCTGTTTCGGTAAATTAATTTATTTATTTAAATTACAGAACTCTGGTGATCTATGGTTGAGCTGTCAAAAAAATCACCGAAAAGACCAGAAGGTCATGTTAAGAAAATGAAGAAAAAAAAAAAAAACTGAGAAACTGGTACCGGATGGAGGGCATCAAGCGAAAATGCCTTCAATTTCACACTCAAGGCTCCATCAATTAACTTTTGTTTTGATTTTTGTAGTAAATATATGTATAAAACTACCCTAAAATTTTTGTTTGATTCTAAACATTATAAGAGAATTGGCATGACATTTTCAGTGTCGCAATAATTTCGTGTTCGCCCTTTATATTGATTGATATTCAAACACTAAGAGTGAATATGCAATGATTTCATTTATAAACGATATTGTTTCTCAAAAAATTGATTCACCAGAATTATTATCTAAATTAAACTTGTATGTACCATCCAGACGTTTACTCTATCGAGAACTATTTGCAATCAACTATCACCGTACTAATTATGCAAAATTCGGGCCAATGAATCAAATGGTGACTACTTATAATAAACATTACGATTTAATCGACTTAACTTGGTCCAAAGCGAAGCTAAAACAATACTTCCGCACATTATCTTAAGAAGGAAAATTAGGTAAATGAATGTATTAGTGAAACTAGCGCATAAGAAATTCTCTGTAACGGTCCACAAACATGATTGACGACAATAAATAAATAAAGTTGTTTCAGAGGCTGCTACACATTCCTTGGAACTGCGGAATCGAATGGAACAATTTACATTTGAGTAAAAATCATGGGAAAACGATGAGAGTTTCGATATTTCGAAAGGTATTTTGAGATTTCCTTAGGAATGCTATAATTTTGAAGAAAAATCTAATGTTCCGGTAAGATTACCGCAGAAATTTGGAATTTTCATATGAATTATGGTATTACGATGGTTGTTGAAGGGAATTAATACTTGAATATTATGTTATTCGAAATTTACTGTGAGAATTATGACATCCCCGATTCTCGGATTGCCTTTGGAATTCTGGAATCCCTGTAGGAATTTTGGGATACCAATAGACATGCAATAAATTATAGTACAAACCTTTTGAATATCGGTAAATATCTTCTGAATTCCGATGGGAGTTTTTGTGATATCGGTTCGAATCATTAGATTCAAATTGATCTCCCTGGTGTTCCAGGGAAATCTCGATTGAAATTTAACGATTACCACCGGAGTCACTAAATTCCCATACGAATCTTAACACTTTCACCTGTATTTCAGACCCATCAGATCGAATCGACTGCAAGTTTTCTACTAATCGAATGAAATACAATATTTTCAAAAGAAACTTAGCTGGAAGTGGGCTTCCATGGAATTCTAAAATAAATGTTCATAGGAGAAAGTATCGACCATGATTGTTTTATTTTATTTGTTCTATGGCTGTAGCGGTCATGCGACTCAAAGCTAAAGGGAGTCTATAGAAGCAAATGATGGAAATGAATCCTGTGTTGGTAGCAAAGCTCAAAGATTTGAGCCAACCCTTCTCCAGTAGAGAAGCTAGGTATAATACAGGACGATGCTTATAAGCATATATACTGACTTTGAAATGGCTAGCTTTGAGTCGCATGACCGCTACAGCCATAGAACAAATAAAATAAATATTCCTAGAGATTTCCAGAAATTCAAGAATTCCAAAAATTCCTTCCTCAATCCTTCTTCTGCTGTGAGAACTGATATTTAATTCTAGGAATTTCAGGGAACGAGGATATCACAGGAATACTTAGGATTTCATATTCATCATCGGAATCCACCATGTTGTTAAGAAATCACACATAATGATTGAGAGCATCAATATTCTACCGCAATATGAATTTTACGATTCCTAATTTGATTTCAAGATTTCAAGCTAAATTTCTAAAGTTCGTTAAACACAGGTAATGGCGTAGATAGAAAACTACACAGAGGCAGGGATTGAATCCTGAGAAAATTGAGAGAATCTCTCACGTATCGCTCTCTGTAACTATCATAACATGATGCACATTATGAGAGACTGTTTATCGTATACTGCTACAACTTTGATCAGATTGGGGGGATAGTAGTGCATGATAAAACCCCTCTAAACATGCTCCAAGCCTGGGGGCACTATTGCTATTGGAAGTTCGTGGTTTGTTCATCGTGCCAGTAAAGAAAAACACCTATCCTCAACGGTAAACAAGCGAGAAGAATGGATTTTATCATAGCTCTCTCTTTGGGGCTCTCGCTCGCTGCTTCCATTTATCAGACTTGTTACACCTTGCGATATAATGACGATCGTGGACCGCAACAGATGGGATGTTTTTCTTTGCTTGCTTTGATCGTGCTTCATTCTCAAATGAGAGCGAATTCTGCAATGCCTGCACAGAGGTAAGTATTTGATGTAAAATCATCATAAAATCATGTACAGAGAGGGAATGTCAGATTTGTCGCAAATTTACACTCACTTTATTCATACCGCTCAATCTCAATTTTCTCAGAATTCAACCCCTGAGGTTGATTCACTGCGGTCTCCAGCATCAAAATACATCTATTTACTTAATTAAGGGTTGCTGAATCCATTGCCGTTTACAGAAATATCATAGCACGTCTAGTTTTAGATATATTGGTTGTTGAAAAGGTTGTTTGCCAGCTTGTAAGGCAATTTATTTGCTTAATTTGCCTCATAATTCAAACTTTATGTGTATAACAACACTTATCATCAAACTTTCTAATACTTTTGAAGATATATTGGTTGTTGAAAAGGCAACAATTGACTATTTCAGCCAACTTGCATGCAAGTTTGCCAGCTTGTAAGGCAATTTATTTGCTTAATTTGCCTCATAATTCAAACTTTATGTGTATAACAACACTTATCATCAAAGTTTCTAATACTTTTGAAGCAAGAAAGTTATTTTTTGATGGTTTAGAAAAGCACCCAGACAACCAAAATGTACGTATAACGAAATCACCTGGAGGCTTTATATGTGCAAAATTTCACTTATAAGATGTCGCGAAAAGGCCTTCTACGTACAAAAGTGGAGGCGATATGCGTGCATATATTATGTGATGAATAACAACATACAATGCGAGTGTATAAATATTCTACCGAACTAACCTGTGATCTTATGTGACTTAACTTTTGATAACAAATGTTGATTTGACAGCTGCTACGAATTGATTCGACTTACATTGTACGAGTGTACGAGACGAAACAAAATGTACAAATGAACTCAGAAAAGAAGTGTTTTATGCGAGGAAATTCATCAATCTGACGAGTTTATCCACGGTTTTCTGCGGGTATGATGTAATTAGTATGAATAAACGAGTTGTAACGTGAACTTTCATGCGATTTCTGGTTGTCTGGGTATTGTATTTTGCAATATAAGAGAAACGAAGAATTTTGTATGGAGACTGCAAGTATGTTGAAAAAATCGGTTTAATCTAAATTTAATCGTGAAACTTCAACCAAAATATATCTAAAACGAAAGTTAAAGTCCCATTTTGCATGCTTGATGGATAAGATCACAAAAAAGTTTGATATAATATACTTCAAATTTTAGCTAAACATCAATAAAACCAATGTTTTATACAACATTGGCGACCTGTAGCTAAAAATTGTGACGTGCTGGAACATTTCTGAGAACGGCATCAGATTCAGTAACCCCAAATCTACTAAAGACACATAATTTGATCCTTGAGACACGCAAAAATGTCATTTTTGTTGCGCTGTGTTATTGAAATTTTGAATTTTTGAATGAGATATACATATACCGCAATAATAGACAGAAAGCTATTTTCACTGTCCTATTATTTTAATTCTAAATTTAAAAAATCACGCTTACGAAATTCGTTCCATAGATAAAAGGAATAGGTTAAAAATATAGGATATTTTGATGCATTGTTTCAAACTGTTCTTAGAAAGCATTCATTTGGTTCTTGGGAATATTATAAGCTTTCATCATCATCAATAAATAATATCCATGGAAAATAGAATTTTCGATTCATAATGAGGATTCAATTCTTATACCGCAATAGTGACCAAATAATCATATCACCTTAAGGTGACGATGAATCGAAGCCAAACCTCAAATTTTCAAGAACACAAATCTGGAGAATCAGATATCCGTTCAAGCTAAAAACTTATCGATTAAATTTACAGTGTTATTGGCTGTCTGGTTCTTCGATTCGTTTTCACTTTAACAAGCTTGATTTTACCACCTGATCTCTTACATTCCCGTTCAAAAGTTTGAGGTCAACCCAAAAAAACATAACCAAGTATTTTGTTCATATCAGTGTGATTACACGTCTGATTGAAATTCTCTAGGGCTCATTTCGTTGGCAAAAAGTAGATCTTATTTCGTAGGTATTTTGGTTGAAACATTTCTTGAATTTTGTTCACTAGAATTTTACTTGAGGTCGTGAAATTTCGCAAAAAAAAAACAGGTAATTATCTAAGCATTGCATCGACCAACATTTTCATTCAGTGCGGTATTAGAACTTTAATTCTCTATGAAGGGTACATGCAGTATTTTGGCACAAAAATCCCTTTTTTATAAATTAAACTTTCATTCAAGTTTTAGTTCAAACGTTTTCGATCACCCTGTAGTATGATATACCGTGTAAAAGTATGGGGTCACTTGCAGCGCTGAATATTTTTTTTAATATCTATGTCGTTTTTCAAACAATTTCAATTGTATATGGCTTATTTGAAAGTATATAATGGGGCACATATACTGGGCATAACCTAGACTTCTGGACGGGGATTACAATCGATTCTCTTTTAGAACAAAATTTACGCCCATCGCTTTATTTCTATTATATTCTTGAAAAATCAGTATCGCAGTAATATCAATTAAATTCATTTATATTTATGATGAATTTAAAGTGATACAAAAAAAAAAACAAAATAACACCGTGGGCCAGAATAAAAGCCTGTGGGCCAACAAAATATATCAAGTACCCTATCAATACTCCATGTAGAAAAAGAATCGAGTGAATACTTATTTGAACCCACGTGTTTAAATATTTCATCTATTGACGGTAATGGCATTCAATAAAAAAAATCATTCGAAAAACATTACAGTGCTCCTGATGCACCATTACAGTACGATAATGAGAAATACTGCAAAGTTCAACACTGCTAAAACAGAGATAATCATCCACTGGCTTATCATCATTGCTCAATCGTCTGCTGCCATGCTTTGACAGAGACGATGGCAGCCATGAATCCTTTCGGGCGTTCATTCATTCATTCATAATGTGCCTCTGACCATTGATAGCTGTAGCACACCAAAAGGGTGTCGTCATATTGTTTCGCTTCGATATTCTAGGAACACCGTGATGTGTATGGGAAGCGAATATTTTTATGATTTCTTTTTCAGAGCACCGACAGACACCTTCATAATGGCAATCTTGTCAACTTTTCACCACAGAACTGCTCTCAATGGTCTTCTTTCTTTGGTGATGCTAATTGAATTACCGACAGTCGCAGACAATTTATGCAGTGTAAGATGGGAGAAAGGTATACGACATCCACTCTTGGCCAATATGCAACTTCTTCGTTCGCCAAGCTGAGCTCAGCTGAGTTTCACTTGATAGGGGAATTAAGATGGGGTTCAACACAGTCACCTCGACTTCCCAAGGCTCTTGCGAAATACTTGGCTATTGAGATTTTCTGTCTTATTGTTATACTGCACAGTCACACGACGAGCAGCTGCTGCTGTCATCCCCGAAGGGGGCACAAATTGCCCTAATGGTCACATACATTTGGTTGGGTCCCGAAATGGAAAAAGAAAACGAACGGAACTGGAACTGACCTGCTAGCGGCTGGCTGCTAGAAGCTCGCAATTCGAAGGCGAATGCCTCCGGGGGGAATTAGGCAATAGTTACCTGCGAGCCACTCTGCTGCTGGTGGGTTCACTTTATATTTTCAGGGAAGGAAATTTCCTTGGCACTTGCAGCTTATGTCGATTCGTTCGTACCCCTACGGTCTGTGAGGAGAGCTGGCCAAGCAAGATTGGGCCCTAGCACCACTACTTCGTCGTGCGGAAGGCGCCAGTGTTGCCGGATTGAAATTCAAATGGCATCATTTGAAAATCGTGCATTCATTGGCATAAACATTATGTTAAAGAAGGGCAATAGAAATGGTTTTAAGTCAGTAGAAGAAGTACCTATTACACAGCGTAACAAAAATGACATTTTTGCGTGTCTCAAGGATCAAATTATGTGTCTCTAGTAAATATGGGGCTGCTAAATCTGATGCCGTTCTCAGAAATGTTCCAGCACGTCACAATTTTTAGCTACAGGTCGCCAAAGTTGCATAAAACACTGGTTTAATTAATGTTTACATAAAAACTAAACAATGATTTATCTTTTTTTTTGGGATCTAATTCACCAAGCATGCAAAATAGGACTTTAACTTTCATTTCAGATATAATTTGGTTGAAATTTCACTGTTAAATTTAGATTAAATCGATTTTTTCAACATGCTTGTAGCCTCCATACAAAATTCTTCGTTTCTCTTATATGACAAAATACTATACTTTTCTTAACCAACAAAAATTAACTTTTGAGCATCGGATGTATTATGAACTTTGTTTAGAAGCATTGTTGTACACATGAAGTTTGAGTTCTGAGGCAAATTAAGCAAATAAATTGCCATACAAGCTGGCAAACTTGCATGCAAGTTGGATGAAACAGTCAAATTTCACATTTTTAACAGCCAATATCTCAAAAACTAGACGTGCTATGATATTTCTGAAAATGGCAATGGATTCAGCAATCCTGTTTTAAATAGCGCTATACTGGTGGTGGAAACAAAACCGTGTTCCGCTGTGATCTACCAGATAAGAACATACAACAACACATTTACCGTTATTTCTTATTTGTAATATATTTTTTCATAGTACAAGAGGTTATAATCCTTCGCTTTTTACAAAAAGATCATGAATTCTGTTATGAATTTTGGTCCTTAGGTTATTTAATATTAGCAGGCTTGATAATAATTATTCTCCTCAACATCATCAGAGTTCGGTGACACACTCTAGAGCAGCGTGCTGCCTTTGCCTCTTTACGAGGGAGCGAAAAAATGTTAAGCAGAGAAGTAACGAAAATTGAGCGAGGAAGATGCAGCACAAAACACATCAGAGTAAAATTCCATCAAAAATGATTGCCATCACAACTCCCCGAGGGCTGTCTTGTTCGGGCGGGAAGCTCAAGAGTACTTTTGAAGCGTGAGTAAAGGTGAGCATCGCAACGAGAGAGAGGAGAGTACCAGAAAAAATCCTCGCATTTTTTTGTACTCTCACTTGAATCGCTTGAGGATATGTGTTGAAAATTTTTAGTTCAATTTTTTCTCCTCAGAAAAACGTCAAAATCGCCTCCTCTTTGCCTCGCAGAGGAGGTTCTATTAAGCCTGAATATTAGTACCGGCACCCTATATATTTCGCAAAATTGTTAATAATTTATTTCGATGGAAATTCAATAGGTGTAATGTCTATTTTTCAGTACTTGTTAATAGGATTTGAGAGAATATTGTCAAAGATGGTGCTCCGGGATACGATTGGCGTGAAGCAGAGCTGCAGCTCTCAAGATAAAAAGGGACCTCCCTCTAAACTTGAAGGGATTAGAAATCATGTCAAAACAAATGGTATAATAAACTACCTTCAAGGAAAAAAGCTTCAAGTTTTTCAGTATCTCTATACAACGTACAGTATTTGCAACTTTTTCGATTTTCCATACAAAATAATCAACTTTTGTAGGCTAGATCTCAGGTCTATAAACCGATTTGCATGAAATTTTCACAGCACATCAAATATCACATGAATTTTACCATACATTTTTGAGCGATTTTTCCGATCACAAGTTCAAAACCAGTAACGGTTTGATTAAAGTGTTTTTTTGACAAAAATAATTTACGTAATTCAAAAAGTTGAAGGAATAGCTTTATGGTATCTTCAGCAAAGTTGTTTATATGATCAAGTATGCCGAAGATAGTTTGTGTGTGGGGCTTTCCTATTTTCAGATAAATCATTTATAATTTTTCGTCAGAAAATTCACTTTGATCAAACAGTTATTGCGTATGAACTCGTAATTGGAAAAATAGATCGACAATATATGTTAAAATTCAAGTTATATCTGTGTTCAAATCGGTTATAAACAACTGAGATCTAGTCTACCAAAGTTGACCATTTTGTATGCAAAATCGAAAAAGTTGCAAATGTTTTGTCCTGTGTATAAAAAGGTAAAAAAACAAGCAAATACAAAAAAAACTAGTTTGGCCAAAAAAATATCTCTTTTTAAAATCAGTGCGAATTGTAACTATTAGCCTCCTTGTTCAAGCCCATGCAATATCAAGTATTATGAAGAATCCTTGAAAATTGTCATTTGCTTAAAATTTTAAACTGCCAGAGTGATGATGATGTGGTACTACTATATATTGTAGTAAGGAATCTACCTTCATCTTCTTCTTCTTCTTCTTCTTGGCATTACACACTAAGAGCTTTCTTTGTCAAAGTTGGCATTATCGCATTCGTATATCGTTTGACAGGTACGATGATACTCTATGTCCAGGGAAGTCAAGGAAATTTCATTTACGAAAAGATCCTGGACCGACCGAGAATCGCCAGAAACCCACTTTTGCAAAGAAAAATCGCCAGAGCTCGCCTATTTATGTCTACAAAAAATCTAAACGCAGACCTTGATAGGTATTTTTCAAACACATGAACTCCGAAAATCAAACACTTAAGGTGAAGATGAATCGAAGCCAAACCTAATTTTTTTAAGAGCACGATTCCGCAGAACTGAACCTCCGTTTGAGCTGAAAACTTAATCGATTGATCACTAGGTAGTGGTGATTAATTTTTCAGCTCAAACGAATGTTCAGTTCTCCAGATTTGTGCTCTTGAAAATTTGAGTGTTGGCTTCGATTTATCTTCACCTTAATAGAATTTTTGGCGAAATTCCTGTTAATCGTGGATGAGTTTCAGAATAAAAATATATGGTGGAATCCAAAATTCAACAACAAGCAAAAATCGAAACTCAGACTAAATTTGTCGCAGATTTTCTGTAGCATTAAATCCTTCTTCAACACGAAAAGTTACTCCAGAACATAATTGATTTTTGACTAACTCGAGACAAACCAAATTAGATGAATGTTGTACATAAATTATGTGAAAATTATAACATGTGCACTTAAAATATCTACTTTAGAATTCCTAAAGCATTCCTCGGTATCTGAGAAAAATGCCATTAGCCAGGATTCAATGCAAGCAGATTAAAGCAATATAAAGTGACTTTAAAGCCCATTTTGATTATTTTTTTTTTTCAGTAGCGTTAGGGGTAGTACTGGGACTTTTAATCTGCCCTAAGCTCCTGCCCAAGCCTTTCATAAGCCTCTATCACATTCATCACACAGACGTTCCTAAGCAATGTTGCTCAAATGGTCACTGTGTACCCTAGCAGCAATCAACCCTTGCCGTAGTTTTGCAGTCTAGTATTCCAGACCAGTATAAAACTATGATAAGACTTGAAATGCTACTAAAGTGGTTGAAGTGAAGAACGAAATAGTTGTATTGAAAGGACCTCATTCCCCATTTCATTTCATCAGTCACAGTCACATAATTACCACACTTTTGCTGTCGTAACTTTTGTTTTTAACACTATCTCTCGTCGTCTCGTCTTTCTGGCGTTACGTCCACACTGGGACACAGCCTGCTTCTCAGCATAGTGTTCTTATGAGCACTTCCACAGTTATTAACTGAGAGCTTACTATGCCAATGACCATTTTTGCATGTGTATATCGTGTGGCAGGTACGATTAGACTCTATGCCCTGGGTAGTCGAGAAAATTTCCAACCCGAAAAGATCCTCGACCGGTGGGATTCGAACCCACGACCCTCAGCTTGGTGAATAGCTGCGCGTTTACCGCTACGGCTATCTGGGCCCCTACTATCTCTAATATCACCGATTATCACTCATTAACTTTCGTAATACACACCATATATGTATACTTTCCATTATATCACTTCATTTTCACAGCTACAATTTTATATCAAAATTACATCGCACTACTTTCATAATAATTCATTTTTGTTACCATTTACCATCTAATATGATGGTTAATAAAAAACTATCCAAACTACGATTTAGCACTACGATCAATAAAGAAAATAAAATCATTTTGATAAACTTTACTGCACTCACTGTCATTATGAACACTCTTATCATAAATGTGTTAAGAACTGGGCAATAGTTTTTATATTCAGAGAAATGATTGCAGAATGTATTATAACCATCAATAATCTAGTAGCATAGACAAACAGACGTACCACTGAGGGTTCATATTAGTATTATTATGTATGTATTTTTAACAAAACTATCACAATCACTTTCAATGCAATTTTCAAATATTTTCATCACCACACATTTCTTTCTCCAAATATTATTATTAGCACCCTCATAATCACTAACTTTAAAACGACGAATGCAACGCACAATTCCACCAAACACCTATTCTTATGTTAAAACGATTGTCACACGTTAGCTTTGAAACTTAACCACCATTACTGATTGGTACAAAGGAAACTACAGCTCGTGTAAACGAACTGAACCATCCACAACCAGCACTGGTTTATAAGTAACTACTAAGCCCTGGCGGTCCCTCCGCTCGAGAAGAGGACCTGATAATATGCCGAAACATATTAACACTAAAAAGTGACTTGCTACCAGCCCTGAATACTTGATTTGTGTAATGAAGAAAAACTGCAGGAATTAGAGGAATAATTCCTTTGTTGGACGATCCCTCTAATAATTTTCATCTGAACCATCATTGCAAATTATTGCAATGACATCCGTGGAGCATTACGAAAAAATAGTTTTAAATTTTGATACTATTTATAATAATTTTGATAGTTGATACTTGAAACTGCACGAAAGGTCAAAATTGAATTTAAAATCCGCGAAAATCGCGCAGATATAACAATTCTTTAAGTTCGGACAACAATATCTTATTATTAATATATTAGACGTTATGCAATATAATCAATTTCTTATGGATTCGGTATTAACCCTCTAATACCCAAATTTTTGTTTTCGATCTAAATATTATTTTTCGTTATCTAAAATCATTCTAAACACGGTTTGGGCAATGATTTATTTTTCTTCGCAAATTTATGAATTTTGGTTTTTGATTTTTATTATTTTTATTTTCGAACTTCCCTATCATTTTCAATTTTTTCTTGAAGCCTCTTATGGTTACTGATTTTTGACAATAATAAAAATTTGAGTTTTTACTATACTTTTGAAAATATGAATTTTTTATTTTTTTTTTCTGGAACATTTTTTATTTTCCGTGTAACTAACGGAAAAACAGATTTGAAATCATTTCAATACCATCAGGCTCTTCTTCTGTTATAGGTTGATCGTAGAAAAATATAAAAGCTACGATTTTTTATAATACACGTTAAATGAATCCCAGGCATTTGTAGGTTATATAAGAATACAATTTTTCAAACAATTTTCAATACAAAAAAGTTTCAAAAATCATAAAAAACTTTTCTTATATGCGTTCATAACACGCAAGGTCAAGGTTTAGGCCAAAAATAAAATCATTTTAATTCCCGAGCTACGAAAAAAAAATACACAAAATTCCAAAGTGTACCCCGTCCAAAGGCGGGGTTGGGTATTAGAGGGTTAAATGTTTTCATTTCCAAATAGGCAGTATTTTTTATTGATTTGCAATCAACATATTCAGCATCTGTAATCTTACCCGCAAACTGGCAACGCTTCCGCTTCCCACGCACACCGTTATGATACCGCTATGAATGGGACGTCGCAATCTAGGACAGGACGTGACAGCTCAACAAGGACTGCCCCGTTGATTTTCAATCGATAACCTTGACGATACAAAAGCCAGTGCTACCAGTATCCTTTTTAAGCAAATCAGTTGAACAAATTCAAGTATCAAGGCTCACAATTTGGTTGTTTCTTGCATGCTTCATTCATTTAGCGCAATAGCGAATGCTAGCTTCTTTTTTAAAGTAGGTTAGATTCAAAACCGGCGTTATTTTTAGAGAAAATTGATACAATTTCTATTATACTGCACTCGATTAAGTATTTTTGATTTATTTTAGTATTGTAGGAGCACATGCGGTAAACCAAACATCGAATATAGATTGATTTGTAGCAAAAAGATTTCATGAAACATTTTCAAACTTTCAATAAAAACTCTAACTTATGAACTAGCAACACGGCCGGGCTAGCAACAAAGTGCCCTGTTGCAATCCAACTCAACGATGTGAAAGTAGGCCTTTGCCAAAACGACCAATCAGAAGTGGTCTTTTTTGACAGGCAAATGGTTTCAAATTTGCACTAGTACCTGACAAGTCCTGTCCTAGGTCGCAATCGCGAACCAACAATGAATGAAAGTATGAGTGCGAGCGTACTCCCGTTCGATTCGCTCTTTCTAGCCAGCAGCCGATCGGGTTGTGTTGTGTAGTTGTGTGAGTGTCGCCGATAGCAAACCGCTAGTCGGCGGTGTTTGTTTTGGTTTTGCTGTCTTTCTGAGTTACTTCTTTTGCTTCTCTTCGTTTCGATTTTGACGTTTATCGTTTTCTGTCCCGTAGCTTTTTAAACGTGTGTTGGTATGAGACGTTTTTTTCTTTGTATTTTTCGTCTGATGTTTATATGCTTGGGGTATGCTTTTGGGCTTTTGCGACCTCGCGCTGCTTCTTCTTCTTCTTTACGGTTTTTTTTTCGGCACGAGGACGACGACGGACCAGCGTGCGTTTTTCTCTCCACCAAGGGGAAACAAGATCACAAGTGCACTTTTCCTTGGCTTCCGAATCGGAACGGATTTGCGGCACTGGAGGTCGTCTATGCCATAATTTGCCAACGCGCGGACGGTTCGGAATAGTTTACGTCTTGCGTGCGAGATGCTGATTCGAGACAGACGGTCACTGGAACTGCCCAAATTTAATCGCGATCGCGAGGACACCGAGAAAAGCCACCTCACACGCGACTCGAAAACAAACCCGAACTACTGATTTTCTCCTCCTCGGATCGGGGGGTGCTTCGATGGACGAGGGTTTGTAATTCATTGTTGGGGAATAATTTGAAAGACTGCAGTCTATTGATATAACTTAAATTAAACAATCAACGTTTGTTAAAATTAACACAATGAACAATCTGTAATGAGGATTACACATGACAAATTCTGAAGGTTCAAACCTAAAACTTAAAGTTTTTGAATTATTAATTTTGATAATCTCACTCGATCCTTAATAATTACAGAAGATAGTAGCATTAGCAGTACCGTTTAAGTACCCCTTGATGAAGTTTGCTCGCGTGTTGTCATCGTTGGTCCAGTGGAAAAAATACCTTCAAGTATCCGTTTGAACTGCATTAAGGTGAAACGGGAGGCCATACAGTTTTCTGTGGGATCGCTTTTTAAATTTGATTACGCGGAAAATGGACATGTTTGAGACCCACCAACCCTTTTCGTATTAATATTCTGTCACAGACAAACAGACGTCACACTCTCATCATTGTGCATCGACCACCTTTTTAACGGTTGATTCAAATATATGGTAGGTGGCGCAATCCGTGACGTTTACACACTACCGCCATCAAACCGATTTAAGCATTGGGCGTACATGTCCTCGTGACTATGACTTTGATCGAGATTTGTTCTAAGTGTTACGTCTGTTTGTCTGTGATTCTGTATTAACTGATCCGCTGGATGTAAAACACCGCACGGCTGTTGTAAAATTCGCGAAAAATGCACATTTATTTCTCTCTTAAGGGGTCATGCACAAATTACGTCACGCTCCAAGGGGGGAGGGGGTCAAGCCAAGCGTGACAAGCCTTACAAAATTTTCAGAGGACTCATACAAAAAACGTGACAAAGAGGGGGAGGGAGTCGAAAAAGTCAAAATTTAGCGTGACATAATTTGTGTACCATCCCTAATTTATGATCTCGCCCTAAAGGCCATTGGTAATCAAATATGTATCTTGTTGTTACTGATTGACATGCTTTTTATCAATGCTATGATGAAGAGAAGATCCTCCTCCATCTACCAGTGGTGATAGATTTTATATTGGTTTATTCATTGGGTTAAAAAAAACGAGCTATACTCGTTTACCAGTGATTCCATCTGTAGGAAACATAATAGGTCTGGTTATATAGTCGAAATGTAGGACATTTATGTAAATCATCGTGGTCATTTAATTTCAAACATGTTTATGTTCACTCTTGCAATAATCATCAAATAAGTAATTTATTAGATGATATTGAGCTAATATATTATTGATACAAAAAAAAAATGTTTCAGTGTATGCAATAACGCAGAGTAGAATACTTCGCAAATGACAATTAGCCGAAAGCAGAGATCGTAAAAAAAAGTTGCGCATCGATGAAGCTTCGAGCTACTCAGAGCTAACTTTTCCACTGACATAAGTCAAAAAGAAATAGCTTCATGATTATACATATGGGTGAAAAAGAAAAAACTATTTACAGAAAGCTTTGCAAAAAAAAAGCTATGCGAAGGTGAAAGAGGGGAAAAAGGAAATAGAAAAACGGCGTTGTCTGGGATGCGTTTTGAGATCGGAAGTTGACTTCATTGATCATTCAGTGTACGATTTTTGGTGCGATAGCACGTTGCATTAAAAAAAATCTCAATTTCATTTTCATTTTCCACCGAGTGAGTGTGGTGGGAATTGAATCAATATGAATTCAAAGAAACACGACATTGGCGCAGTCGGTAGGATTCAATTCACAAACAATTTGTGGTATGTAATTGTTTCTTCAGTTCATGTATTTCTCCTTCAATATAATTATTTCTGCCTTCATTTATCTTAACGCTTGGTTACTTACTGATATAGTCTGTACACAAAATCATCATTATATCTTCCTGGCCTTTTTACTATATCCCGCCTACGGAGTCCTGACCGAGTTTGATTTTCGTTCTTTCCTTGTTCTCCATCTGTTTCAGCTATTTAATCCGGGTTATCATCATCATCATCCGACTCTAACCCCGCAGCTCGACTACGCGATGGGGTACCAGGGACTTTCTTTGAATCGTTCACACTTCTTGCATATTGCACTCCGTTACCACTTGAAATAACCATCTTAGAACCGTCTTGAGCTACGACAGTGTACCGCTCGGAAGAGAACGTTGGATCTACCTTACTTTTCTTCTGCTGTTTTAGGAATACCGTGTCTCCAATGCGTATATCCGAACACTTTGCTCCTCGGATTCGATCAGCGTATTTCGAACTCCCTAATTTAGCGTCGGAATCTACCTCTCGAACAGCAACCCGATCTTACTGCTTGTCCCGCATTTCACTCCAAAGACTTGGAAATGTGCCTCTGAATTTCCATCCTACGAGCAGTTCGAATGGAGTTATATTCAACCTTGAATGTGGAATCAATGTGTTATGGTGGTGCACAAATTCTTCCAGCGCTTTCCGCCAGTTTTTGCCATCAATCTTTGCGGCCGATAGAGTTTTAATTACTGACTGATTCTGCCTTTTAACGAGACCATTTGATTGGGGGCTCAGAGGAATAGATTTACGCACTCTTACACCTTTGCCTTCCCAAAAATCACAGAATGCTGAGCTTTGAAATGGTGGCCCGTTGTGGATTATGAGTGGCAAGCCCCAGCGTTTGAAAATATCCTGTAAAGCCGCATTTGTACCATCTGCATTCATACGATGCATTTCGATCATGGCCAAATATCGTGAATATGTATCCACAACCATGAGAAATTCTCCCGATCCAAATCCTGGGATCGAGAGAAAATCTATTTGGATTATCTCCCATGGCCCTTTTGGAAGCTCACATGAAGCTAAAGGCACTGGAGGATTTTTGCGCGACAAAAGCACACATGTTTCACAGTTTTTGATAAATTTTTCGGTTTCTGCGCTCATCTTTGGCCACCAAAAAAACTCTCGCATTATGCGCTTCATTGCAACTTCGCCAATGTGTCCACTATGAGCAGAAGTCATGGCCTTTTCCCTCAGTGTTTTAGGAAGAATAATCCGGTCACCCTTGCACAATAATGCTCCTAGAATGTGCATATTTTTCCTATGTGCTTCGTATTTACGCAATTCCTTGGGCCGAACATCGTGTGTTATAGCATATCGTAGACTTTCCAACTCTTCGTCCTGTTCTGAGCAACGTTCTATTTCGCTTAGCGTGATCTCCATGCAACCCGCATCTAAAGTGCACAACACATGCGACTCATTGTCATCCTCAAAAGCCTCCGGTTTCTGTGTGTCACGAATCAATCGCGACAGTACATCTGCTACATTGCCTTGTCCTTCGATTCTCTCTATTGTGAAGTCGTATGGCTGGAGTCTTAAGGCATATCCCTCGGATCTTGCGAATGCTCGCTTACCAATACGGTAGTTAGAATGATAGATGAACTCATTGGCTGTTGCATCTGTACGTACTACAAATGGTCTACCGGTTAGGTAGAACGTAAAACGCTCAATACCCCATACTACTGCCAAGGCTTCCCTGTGTGATTGTGGATAACTTTGCTCTGTTGAAGTAAGTGCCTTTGAGGCACACGCGATAATTCTTGGCGTGCCATCAGCTCCATGCTGGACCAATACAGCTCCTAGTCCTACAGGTGATGCATCAACAAAAATCTCGGTTTTATCGCTATTACTGAAGTACCCCAACGTTCGGATTGCTTCAATGGCATCGGTTTGTAAAGCAGTGAATTCAGATTCTTCAGCGGAGGTCCAATAAAATTTTGTAGAATTTGCCAAACTCCGTAACTGCTCTGTCTTTGTCGCTCGGTCGATCAGAAATCTATCAACAAATGTAATTAATCTTGACCTCGGAGCATGAAGAAGGCCGTTTGAAATTTTTGATCGCTTTGATTTTTTCCATTTCAATACGCCACCCAGCATCAGTTAACTCGAATCCAACAAATTTCACACTCTGGCTCCCGTACACACATTTCGATGCATTCACTTGTACGTTGTGATCCTTGAGCCTTGCTTGAACGTCGACTAGATTCTTATCGTGCTCTTCCTTTGTACTGCCGAAAATCAATATGTCGTCGAGATAGTTAACGACACCTTCACAACCTCCTAAAATCGTACGTTCCATTACTTCCTGGAAAATGTCCGGTGAATTACATAATCCGAAGGGTAGTCTAGTGTAGCGAAACATGCCGAATTCCGTCATGAAGTTTGTTAAGTGACGCGAACTCTCATCTAGCTCGATATGGAAGAATGCGCTAGATAAATCTATGGTTGAAAACCATTTCGCTCCTTCCAATTTTGCCAGAATTGTGTCTAAACTAGGCATTGAATACGGACAGCGTATAATGTACCTGTTCGGCCCTCGCAGATCGACCACTAATCGAAAATCGTTTGGACCTTTTGGTACGACGAGCATCGATGAACAAAATGATTTATTCATCTCCTCTGTAACTCGCTCAATTATGCCTGCTGAAGTAAGCTCATCCAGTCTTCGTCCTACTACATCTTTCATCGCAATCGGAACGTTCATATAGATGTTGCGGCATGGGGGCTTGGTCGAGTCGTAGTTTATCTTAACGGCTGGAATGTTGAATTTTGGAAAAATCACCCCGGAACTGATGAACGCTACATTCTGCCATTTATCTCCACTATCAGATGTGAAAGAGTCGCCGACGACAGGAACGTTCAGCCCAAGTAGCAACAAACTGTATCTGGTCGCCGTGGCTCTGCTTAGTAATGATCGCAACTCTCTGACGACATAAAATTTTTCGAGTAGTGTTGGACGCTCTTCCGAAACATACAGAAGGGCCTCGAAAGTACACAGGACTTCTATTCCAACGAATGTTGCATATGCTTTCAACGGTCGATCGGTTCCACGTTGGATGTTATGCACTCCTCCGCTGTATTTCTCGTTCGTGATTAATTGTTCAAATACCTGCTCTGTCACCGTATTAACTTGGGCTCCTGAGTCAATCAAGAGCTCACAAGGTAGCCCCGCTATCGTTGCTCTTATGACACCACAATCTGTTGGCATATATGGTGCTCCAAGTGCTGAATCGGATTTTGAAATTATTGCGCAACCCTAAAAATAAAAATATTTCATTCATCTAGTAGGCTAGTATCATCTGTGTGGCTATGGACCGATGCATGAGTTCACCATTTGACGTTTGAGCGGTGCCGTGTTATTTATGTGGCCATGGTAACGAGTGAATTTGGCACCGCTCAAACATCAAATTAGTGAACCCGTGCATGGACCAATGCACGAGTTCACTAATTTGACGTTTGAGCGGTGCCGAATTCACTTGTTGCCATGGTCACGTAAATAACACGGCACCGCTCAAAAGTCAGATAGTGAACTCGTGCATCGGTCCATTGACCCATTTCTACAATCTGTCAAAAATCGAATCGACCAAAACGAGACATATTGCGAATTCATTTTATTCAGAAACAAAGAACAAGAAAATATTACTTTTTCAGCCCACTTATGAAAACTTAGTTATTAATTTTTAATTTCACTTACAGGCTCTTCTGGATGCTCTTCATCGAGCTTTGTCTCCGGTTTGGCTCCGACCGCCGCTACATCCAACGGATCGCTTCTCTTACGCTGAAACCTGTTTCTCGGTGCAACCGGCAAGCTGCAAGCTCGTAGCAAATGACCAACACCACCACAGTTGTGGCATGTCATGTTCACTGCAAAACATCTGGCGGCAGAGTGGTAAATGCTATTGCAACGAGTACAGCGCTCCGGTACCTGTGAGTTTGAACCACGCCAAATCATTCCTTCTCTTACTGGCCGTTGACCTCTTCCACCGAGAACATTGGACCTTTGGAATGGTGTTTTCCCATATCCTGGAATCACACGACTCGGGACGTAACGCGAAGGCCCAGGAACCACTTGAATTGCATTGATCGAAACTGAAGTCGGCTCTACAACTGACTGCTTTTTGGAAACGTATTCTTCATTCAGGCGTATCGTTTCGATTTCCCGGACTTTGTCGATAAGGTCTGCAAACGTTCCTTTACGACTCATCATTTTAAGGGCAGCAATCCTCACCTCCTTATGTTTCGCCTGCTCCGCAACGGTACTCAGAATCTCTTCAAACTGCTTACCCTCGGGATATTCGCACTGTCTTGCCGCTTTTCCTACTCTTCTGATGAATACCAAATCCGATTCACTTGGATGCTGGGTCATGAGAGATAGTTTCCTTCGTTGCAACATTACATCAGATGTAGAAGCAAAGTACTTCTTGAGACGGAAAATGGCGTTAAAGTAGGGCTCTGTCTTTCCATCAGGTGCATCACTCGTCGATTCGGTTGCTCGATACAGTTCAAGGAGCTTCTGACCTGCCTTTACCTTGAACACAACGAACTGAGTATTCTCATCATTGATCCCTGCCAATGTCAACGAATCGGCCAACAAATCTTGCCATGCATCGAAATCCAATCGCGAGATATCTTCACCATCCACACTTGATTTGCACTCTGGTACGCAAATCGATGAGACGGACATCTGATTCATTGAAGAAACAAAACGGGAGACTTCGATAGAGTCGCTTCGATGTCCGGTCGGATGCTTTGTACTGCTAGGGCCCAAGTCATTTTCGAATTCGACGCTGTTGACATCTCCACACTCGCTTCTAGCGGACGTTAAACTGGTCTATAGAGAGCGGATCGTTTCTTGAGCTTTGGCTAACTCTGAAGCTAGCATAGCATTGCTGGAATTAGCTTCTGATAGTTCCTGAATTGCAGCATCCAACTTCGATTTTTTCTTTTTCCTAAAAAAGTATTTGGACTGTGACGTTTGATCTCTAGTGATTGCTTAACACTGTCATTGAATGAATAATAATTCTATACTTTAAAGTCGATAAACGATGTAATTTTTCTCATGGCTTACCATTACTTTTCAATTTGTGGTTTTGCGATCTTCAAAATGGTTTACCATATCTTTTACCATTTTGTTTCAATTTCTGAAGGCTTATCTTATTATTGTTTGCCCTCGTTTGTCTGTTAACATTTCTATGGCTTATCTTAATTATTTGCCAGGACGCTCGATTGGCTTATCTCACATTTTTTTTTGCCAACAATTCATCACTTTATATGATTTTTCCTGTGGGTAATGTTTTTTTTTTTTTCGCAATCGACTTCAACTTCATTATATTCAGATTCATTTGTTATCTTATAAATCTATTAGTTATACTTACTTAGAGAGAGCATTGTCTGCGCCAATGTCGTGTTTCTTTGAATTCATATTGATTCAATTCCCACCACACTCATTCGGTGGAAAATGAAAATGAAATTGAGATTTTTTTTAATGCAACGTGCTATCGCACCAAAAATCGTACACTGAATGATCAATGAAGTCAACTTCCGATCTCAAAACGCATCCCAGACAACGCCGTTTTTCTATTTCATTTTTCCCCTCTTTCACCTTCGCATAGCTTTTTTTTTTGCAAAGCTTTCTGTAAATAGTTTTTTCTCTTTCACCCATATGTATAATCATGAAGCTATTTCTTTTTGACTTATGTCAGTGGAAAAGTTTGCTCTGAGTAGCTCGAAGCTTCATCGATGCGCAACTTTTTTTTACGATCTCTGCTTTCGGCTAATTGTCATTTGCGAAGCTTTCTACTCTGCGTTATTGCATACACTGAAACATTTTTTTTGTATCAATAATATATTAGCTCAATATCATCTAATAAATTACTTATTTGATGATTATTGCAAGAGTGAACATAAACATGTTTGAAATTAAATGACCACGATGATTTACATAAATGTCCTACATTTCGACTATAAAACCAGACCTATTATGTTTCCTACACCATCTTTACCTCAACAACGGTTGATCAGTACGCTGATCTGGTGTTAATATTGTAAATAGTTTAAATTGTAAATAGTCCTAGTATTAAGTACAGTCAAAGCTTGTTATAACGACAACTTTCATAACGACAAAAGCTCTTTACACAGATAACAGATGTTTATGCTAGAACAAAAATGTTCTGAAAACTTGTGTAAATATTCAAACTAAAACACGTTGAAAACACTAGCGCCACCACACAACGTATTGCTGCAATCAGTGGTGAATATAAGTATCTTGAAATGTTTCATATTCACCACAGACATTACCATGGGAACTTAGCGATAACAGCGCTACCACGATATTGCTACTTGTGTTGCCACTTAAAATCACCATTAATTGTCTTACACAGTTTTACAATCGGACATAAACATCTGTTATCTGTGCTCTTTATAACGACATTTTTCGGTCCCATGAAAAATATTTAAATGTTTTATCTATTCTCTATAACGACTTTTCTTTATTGCGACGGTTCCTTGCGATGTCGTTATAACGCGCTTCGACTGTAATGTGAATTTGAATCAACACTGAATTTGACCAGCAACAGTAACTACAATTGTATGACACACTGTACGCAGTGTTGCCACATTCAGCCGAAAAAATCTTTTTTATCTTAGTTCAACCTTCAAAAATCTTGGTAAAAATCTATATTGTGCAATAATCCAAAATTTATGTTTTTAGATCGAGAAGAACCTTTGCAAACGTATTATTAGTAATTTAAAGATGCATAATTGCTTCTAAAAGTTTGAATACCTAAGATTTTGAGAAAAAATAAACAGAGTAATTGCATTTCTGGTTAATATCTCCCAAAACTGGATGCTTAACTCGTGAAATATCCTAAAATCTTAAAAATCTTTTTTATCTCAAAAATCTGTAATCTGTGATCACAGATATCTGTAGGCAAGAACAGAAAAAAATCTGTGTAATTACAGATAAATCTGTGTATGTGGCATCACTGACTGTACGATCAAATTGTCCACACAGCATACACTCCTCCCCATTCAATCACATGTAGAAGAAGCAAGAACTGTATTACGTAACACACCCAATACCCAGTATCAAAAAACAGTACCAAATAGACACTCAAAACGATCGGTAGCGTTCATTCTTTTTCCTCGTCCGTTCCGCGCAATGAATCAAGTGCAAGTGCAATTTTAATCGATCTCTATCTCGAATCCGAAATTATATCTTCGGCTGTGGCCAACGGTGGCTAAAACTAGTGATCCTTTATATGAGAGATACGCGGAAGTAAAATGTAATGATTTGGCAGCAGACCAGCAGTGCTGAGTTTGCTCGCCGTCGAGAATAATATTGTAACACGGACATGACTTCCTCATTGGTAAAAGTGTATTTTGTATCGTTATAAATCTCTGAGCTACATTTTCAAACTAATATACAGCAGAAAAATCAACGACTAAATATCGTATTGACAACAATTCAAAAAAGGAAAATATATCATATATTTTGCTTTATGCAAAACACTTTTTAAGCCTGATTTGCTGCTGAACAGGAATCGCTAAAGAAATTTCCCGCCGATTCCTTGCAGAAATTTTCCACAGCAACTCCCGTTTGAACTGAGATTTCTTTTCAGCTGCGTACTGCGGTCAGAAAAAAGAGCTTTCTTGATCGATTCCTTGCAGGAATTTCCCATGCATCAAGATAGGCCGCGAAATTACTTGTTAGCAGCGAATCAGGCTTTACCGAAAAAATTTCAAGCGGATTACATTACTCCTCAAGGAAATTTCAAAACAAACATAACGCATGTTCGTTTGGCTCACGCTTTGACAACTCTCGCTGTTCGATTGGCTCACACTTTGACAGAAATGTCAGCCTCCGCGAATCTCTGTTATGAAGGATTACTAGCAAAAACCAACCTTTTAGAGTACAGATCGCGCGCGTTAATTATTCGCGGCTATCAGTGCAAGTTGTGGATTCTACTTTCGATGAATAACTGTGAAGTTCTGTGGTGGTGAATTTCACGATCCCGTGATTTGGTGCGCCGCTATTGTAAATAACGGGTAGTGAAACCTCCGGTGGCCGGCATTTGAATTGAATTGAATAAACCTACTAAAATTAAATAGCCGTAACTACCCATGCTAAAGAAGCGGACTATATTCTATATCTGGACAAACATTTGAAAAGGGCACATCGACATTGGTGAACAATGGCTTTGCAAGACGCTGTTGAGTCGAATTCAATTCGATCACGCTCACAAATGCCACTATCAGAAAGAGCTAACGCAAGTCTTCCTGATAATGGTGTTTCAAGAACACAAATCTAGAGAACCAGACAACCGTTTGTGCTTAAAATTTAATTCATTGGTCACTCGTTAGTGGTGCCAAATGCATCGAATTTTCAGCGCAAACGGTTGCCAGGTTCTCTAGAGTTTTGCTTTTGACAATTCGAGATTTGTCTTCGATGCATCTTCATTTTTAACTTGAAGCATACTGTAATCTTCATTAAATGAGCTGAAAATTTGACCAGGCATTGTTCATAGTATGATAATTGAGAATATTGGCTTGACCGGAAGATTTTCAGACAAATAAGAACAGGTCTAGTCTTCAGCTTAGTGCGGGATGGCATTAAAGTCACATAGATAATGCAGGGCGTTTTAAATGAGAAATGATGCTAAGAAAATTAGAGTAAAATGTACGTAATGAACAAAATGTAACTTAAAGAATTCTTTACAGACTTCATCTTCATCTCCGAAAATACATTTTTTTTTATTAATTTTCAGTTCATAAGAATTTTAATACATTTCAAATTTGGCGAACCTACGGATCGTTTTCCAAGGCCAATGCTGATAAATCTAATACATCATTACTGTACACAATCTTATCGACTAAGTAATTCTACGAGCCCCCCATCAACAACTGCAGCTGTTCCTTCCGAGTGTTCCGTATGTGTTCAGCAATCATTTTCTTGGGATTTTTCTTGAACTTCTTCGACTTGAGAACCTGGTTCACCTTCTGGCAGCGGGCCAAGAAGTCGACCTTTTTCTTCTTCAGCCGTTCCACTTTGAGTTGCTGTTTCGTCTTGGGGATTGCCTTCTTGTCATACTTGGGAACTCCGGTTTTGATTGTGTCGGCAGATTTCATCTTGAACAGGGAATCCAGCGAAGGAAGCGCATCCAAGAGGGGTCTCATATCTCCGGTTACTGCCGTTTTTTCCCGCTTCTTCTTCAGTTTGTCCTCCTTGAACGCTTTTTGGGTGAGCTCGACCTTCTTCAGCATTTCGTCTTTCCGGAACTTTATTTTCTCTTTTTTGTTCAGCCTGCTGATGGTTGTCTTTCGGAGCTTTTTAACCTTACCGGCATCCTTTGGTTCGTTGTTTGCTGGTTCCGGTTGTACATTCTCCGGTGCCGGAATCGGTTTAGCTGTGATCTTTGTTTTCTTCGATTTTGATGAAACCTTGAACGATTTCGGTTCTGGACCGTTTAACTGAACAGGTATGGTGCGATAAATAGGGAAAGGCCCAGATACTGCTTTAGAATCGGCATCCTTTTTGTCTGGCTTGGGACTTGGTTTGGATTGAATTAACTTTTTGTTAAGTTTTCCCATAATTTTAAATCACTTACGAGAAATCAAACTTTCGATGAAGCACGCGGTGGAGTCAAGATACGATACAAAAACATAAACACAAAACCCCACTGCAAATAAAATGGATACGAGTGGTACGGCGGGATTGAACAATTCGGAGCAATTCGCGATTATGGCGAATTTTGTATGATGTTTACTGTCGTGGCCATTACTTATTTTACATGTTCAAAAGGATTTTTATTTGACAAGCCTCACAAAAATTTCGGAGGACTCATACATAAAACGTGACATAGGGGGGGAGGAGGTGGTCAAAAAAGTTGAAATTTAGCGTGACATAATTTGTGTACCATCCCTTAGACAAAAATTGTCGGAAGGACGTTGGCAACTTTGCTTACTTCCGATACTATTTTCTGTTCAAATCATATGATCTCGCAACACTGCTCCTATCAAATCAAAACAAAAACATCGTGCAGGATGACACAATCATGGTTGTGAAAAATCTTCCGTAGAACTTTGGCCTTGCTTCTCCAAGGAACAGGACAGGATCACGGCGGTAAAGGTCCACCAGCAATTCCCTCATTCTGCCACTGAGTATCTCAATCACCTGCTTTCGCTATTTCTCTTTAGATTCCGTTTTATTCATAGGCCTGTTGGCAGTGCTCTGCTATCGGACTTCACTTCCCTTTTCTGCTAGCCAAAACAAGTTCATTTTCATCATAATTAAGCTGCCAAATGCAAGTGTCAAAAAACTTCGGAAGTAAGTTCGGAAGACGGAAGTTTGGACTTCCGAACTTCAATTTAGTGCTGGCGACGTAATACATTGGGTTCCATCACAAATTTCATAACGCCAAAAATTGCCATTTTCGACACCCACCCACCCCATCGTAACGTTTATTTATAAGACTGTCTGTATGAACTGTAACTTCATGAGGATACCCACCCATCCCCTTCAGCGTTATAAAGAAAAGCACATGCGGATTTTCAACTTTCAAAACCTAAATATGTACTACTTTCACCTTTCTGTTACATGGAGACGTAAAGTGACAACCACGAATCAAAACAAAACACTACTTGAGTCAATCTTACTCTAGTACAAAAACGTTCTAAGTAATATAATGAAACGGTGTTTCATTTTGTCATATTTTTTTGTGAGAAAATAAAAGAAAGACCCTTTACACTTCAGTTGTCGCTCTGTTGTATTTTGTACAACACATGTAAAAAAAGCTCGTTTTTTGCGCATAACAGCAGCGTGGTGGTTCTGGCGGTGGCAAACCACGCGACGACTGGAAGGTTAATTTTGAACACGAGCTTGCTCAGTAAGATTTGAAAAAGTGATCGAGACTTCTGTGTTAAATTTGGAGAGTAAAACCAGTAAAATCTCGCCTAACAATTCAAAAGGGCCAATCTTTGGATCGTTGACTCTGAGAAAATTCGATTTGAATATTGCTCACCACATTTTCAATTCCTATTTCTCAGTATTCAAATCAATCAATGTGATTTCTTGCTAGTAGAGTGACGATTTACTATTACTACACGCTAATAATCGATTTGTTTCTGAAAACTGACAAAAATGAGGAAAAAATGATGAGTTTAAATGCTTGGCCCATTTTCGATTTACAACAAGGCATGGGCCTTTATTATTGGCCAAAATTGAATTTTATTAGTGTGCTTGGCCCAAGGCTAGGCCTTTTCGGTTTTCAATGAATGAGCAAGAGAGAGTCATAGGCCTCTCACCACGCTAAGGCCAATGACAGTTTGCGAAATATTCCGATTGTAGGCCCTCTTGATAGAGCGAGAACCGATCATTGGCCGTTTCAAGCAGTGGGCCAATGAATGATTTGGAAAAAAAAGCGGTTATTGGCCGTTTTGAAAATCTAGTTTATTAAGGTAAGTTTTATGATTTTGTTGACAATGTTTGCATAGTTTGTGGGTGTTGGGAGATGCTAACGAATGGTATCAAAACCCGATTTGTTTACAATTTTACCATTGGCCCTTTAGAATTGTTACGCGAGAAATGACTGTGCATGTCTGTGCTAATAAAAAATATCCCGCCAAACTATCTTGATCTAGCCCGCCTGTCATTGTCCCATCAGATAAATAAACAATCCATTTCACGAGAAACGAGACGTATTTTCGTATAAGTTGGTGTTTTTTAGGTTTTTCTCGATTTACAGCATTCAAGAGTCCTTTTTTAACCACAATGTCGGATAATGAACAAGCTTCGGTTAAGGTGGAGTTCAAATCCAAAGCAAGGAAACAATTTCGGAAACGCATAAAGTCGGAGGACGAAGACAAACCTGATGAAGACATCCTGTAAGTACCGAGGGAACTCATGGGTGAGCGGTCCGAATCTCGGCAGCTTTTTTGGGGATATACAATACTGCATCTCAGAAGAAATTCATACAATTTGATGTTCGTACAAAATCGATAATAAGGGGTGCCTTGCACTTATTTTTCCCTTATTATTTTAGATCCAAACTAGAGGAAACGAAGGAAAAACAGAAGCTACGGAACAAACCCAACGGGGTGAACATATTGACTCTGGCTGTTGGCAAGAAAATTACAGTCGAAGAAGAAGTTACCAATGTAAGATTTATCTTTTATATTCATTCATTCAAAAAAAGACTTAATTTTCAACTGCATTTTAGAAAGATTTGTTCAATGCAAAAGCGGGAGGTATGGTGAACATGCAGGCATTAAAATCCGGTAAAATCAAAGCTGTTGATGATGCGTATGATACAGGAATAGGAACACAGTTTTCCGCCGAAACCAATAAGCGAGACGAAGACGAGGAAATGATGAAGTAAGTTATTTGAATACCATCACAGTACAATACAACCTAATCCAACATTGATTCTTTTACAGATATATCGAAGAGCAATTGAGCAAAAAGAAGGGAGTCGCCAAGGATACCACTAAAGAGCCAGAGGCAGAATCATCTCATAAATATCTTAGCCCAGAAGAAGCAGCTCTCCTTTCGTTACCTGCACATCTCAGCCAAACATCCACGCAAAGATCCGAAGAAATGTTGTCCAATCAGATGCTGAGTGGCATTCCGGAAGTGGATCTCGGAATAGAAGCCAAAATCAAGAACATTGAAGCTACAGAAGACGCAAAGATCAAATTTCTCCAGGAACAACAAAGAAAGAAAGACTTGCCGTCTCATTTTGTGCCCTCTAATATGGCGGTTAATTTCATGCAGCATAATCGGTTCAAGATTGATCAGCCGGTGCAGCAAAAACGACGTTACACCGAAGTACAACAACATCGGTCCGGGGATGAGAAAATCCCGAAGAAGGCAACCGATGACTATCATTTCGATAAGTTTAAGAAACAATACAGGCGTCATTGAATACTGATTTGTTAATGTGGTCATTTTTACATAGGGTCGTATCACAATTCAGTTCCAAAGTAATCATTAGCGTGATAGGTTTTACTGATTTGTGCATTTGGGATGGTACACAAATTATGTCACGCTAAATTGGGACTTTTTCGACACCCTCCTCGCCCTTTGTTACGCTTTTTCTATAAAAACTCTAAACATGTTTTAAGGCTTGTCACGCTATGCCTAATTTCCCTCCTTTCCTCCTTGGGGCATGTCGTAATTTGTACATGACAACATGACACATTTTCACCATACTGCCCTTATCGAGCCTACAGGTATACCTATTCCTTCAACGATTTGGAAGGATTTAACTGACGAACCCAAATAGGCTTCTGTAGAATTGGGAAAAATGTATTATTTTCTTTATAAACAGGCCCAAATCAACCTAACTTTGACTTCATTTTACACAATTTGGCTCTTCCGTGGGATAACCCAAATTAGGGTTAACTGGCATATAGTTCTCAGTAGGTAGTTTTCGTTTGACAACAGCGAAAAAAACTATGCAAAAAAGTTTCTACCCAGTGATAGCTTTCGAAGTCTCCGTAGTGGATTAAAACAACTTAAATTTAGGTAAACTCGAAAGAACCCATATTTGACAACAATGCTGTTGCGAGAGAAGCGAACCAACCCAACCGTGAGTAAAAACTAAATGCAGTTTACTTAAATTTGAGTTCGAGGAACTTATTTTGAGGGTAGTCTGATTTTCTCCGTGTACTCTAATGATCATTAAATGATTTTAATAAATTTTGTTAGGGTCGACGTACCAATAGCCGCATAGCTAAGAACAAATATTCGTATAAAATCGAAAAATAAAGCCTGCGTAATTACCCAAGTAACCACAAGCATTATAACATTGCACGTATTCTACTGCATATCAACACCATTGATGCAACATTGCTTTTATTCAACAAATTTCAAGAGCTGTCA
Organism: Aedes aegypti; assembly: GCF_002204515.2. Classification (NCBI taxonomy): domain Eukaryota; kingdom Metazoa; phylum Arthropoda; class Insecta; order Diptera; family Culicidae; genus Aedes; species Aedes aegypti. The sequence goes on from NC_035108.1 coordinate 151,320,344, forward strand.
AGCAATAAAGCATTAACCCTACATTACAAATGTATCAATGCAATAACATCACTTTATAAATTGTACTGCTGCATTAAAATTACTTTATAAGCTGCTTCATTGCATTATCGTCCTTTTTGCATTAATTTAACTGTAAAAGTGCCCTTTTCCACTTTTAAACTACTTTAATGGTAGGCTTACGGCAATGCAGCTGCCTTATATATGCAATTATATAATGCTCCATGGTTACTTGGGTATTTTTAGATCATCTGAAAGCTTTTTATCTTGGCTTTGAGGAAAAAATATGAAACATATGAAACCTCATGTTTTGGTATTTATTATCGCTTGTGCCACTATAGGAATACATGTGCCTATAGTAGCACTATTCCTAATTTCTGTTCCTATAGTAGCACTAGCCCCACGGAATAGGCAAAATACAAATCAAAACCGTATTTTTAGAAAACTTTTATATTTTTCCTTTGAAGTGTGGATCAAAAGCTTTTGATTGATGTAAAAAAGTTCGTAATTTATCAACTATTTTGTTTATTAACAAAATAGTTTCTCTTAGCAGTGCTACTATAGGAACAATAGGTTAACTATAGGTGCAAAGTAGCTAAAATTTTAAGCAAAACTATTTATTTCGATCATTTTTTGAACAAAATCGAGCTGTGTGTCAATGGTACTTAGAAAAATAGCTACTGATCTTCATGTCAAAAATTATTTTGGTACGATTACCAGCGAAACGGCCGTAAAAAGCCACTAGTGCGACTATAGGGGACCGTCCACTAAGGGAACACCGACCCTAAATGTTTTAGGTTTTGTAAGGCTTTTGAGTTGTACACTCAGAAACACGGGTAGTCACAGAATTACTGAATTTAGTAATTTATGACTCTTTCCTATCTGCTTCTCTTTCATTCTACGTACAATTTTATTCCTATTTGTCAATTCACCTGACAGTTAGTGTATGTCACAGCAGAATGAAAGAGAGGCAGGTAGAAAATAGTCATTAATGCATAAACTTTAGTAATTCTGTGACTATGTTTATTTCTGACTGTAGTTTTTTAACCTTCGGGCTGTCGCTGTGATTTATATGCTATCAATTTACAACAAAGATATCTATCGACGTCAAACCAAAATGAATTCCTCAAGAATCTTTTTAGGTACAATACTCGACATACTGTTTATAGTATGGCCCTTTATAATGCGGTAAAATCAACAAATGTATATAGAAGTCGCATAATAATGAACTTTGTTCGGAAACTCAATGAAAAGCAAGCCAAGTCATTTTGTCCCCTTGTTGAATTTCCACGCATAGCTGTCCCACTACTGTATTTCTACGCATAACTGTCACAATAATCCCACTTGAAGATTCAGAAACCACTTTAATTTCGAGTCCATGGCTTGCGACAAAATCAACTTCATCAGTTGATAGCCAGACATCGCACGCGTCGGACGTCATTCTTTGCCTCTCGCTTTGTTCGCACCCAAGGGGTCCTAAAGCCCTGTCCTAATTTTAGTATCAAACGCTTAAGTTTAGGGCAGAAACACATGTTTACTCAATTTTTAAATGATTTTCATTGATTTAAGTCCAAAAAATTTTTTTTTATGATTTTAGAGATTTTGGTTTAAACTCAAATTTTGGGTATATTTTGTTTTCCGTATCCCTTCGGAAAAGTCAGATAGGAACAACCCCATAGTGTTAAAACTATAAGCCCTGTGGTATTTTTGTCAACAAAGTGAATGTCAAACATGATCACAAGTGTCAAGGTTCATATTTGGAACCATTTTTAAAATTTAATTTCAAAAATGTTATAGCCGTTATTTGAGCTATAAAAATTGCTAAAGTGATTGCAAGAACATGCTCTTTCGTATTATTAAATAAAAACAAGAATTTATTAAACAATTTAGGACCCAATTGGTCACTACTATCAGTAGGACTGTTATGCGTAGAAATTCGCCAAAACCCCGTATTATAACAGTCCCACTTTGAATTTCGCAGCTAAATTTACTTTATTCTCATAATACAAACTCTTGACTCTACTAAACACGCTATTCTTTATACTATTGTGAAGATTTTAATTTAATTTACCACACACTTGGTCAATACGAGGCCTAAATGTGATTAAATCTTCAAACGCGTATTTATCGATTGCATATTTTTAAACATGCGTATAGCGGCAGTATATAAGGTTCGAGTAGACTACAATTTGAAATCGATATATTTCAAAAACTAAATCATTTCGAAACATGTGGTCTTCAGTAAAGTTGTTCTGTACGTGGATGCTATCTGTTGGTAGCCCATTAGATTTGACCGCTAGGTGGCACCAGTATGCATGAAACTTTTACTTTTGTTTTGCAGATATCTCAGGAGCCTGTCCATTTAGAAAGATTGCGTCTTCGGCAAAGTTGCTCAGTACTTCAAAGGCTATCATCATTTTACCAAAAGCCTCTGAGATATTGAACAACTCTGTCGAAGACGGCATCTTTCAAAGTGATCGAGCTGCTGATATATTTGCAAAAGACAAGCTTCATGCTCATTGGCGTCACCTGGAGGCAATATTAAGAATCAACTAGCACGATCATTGATTTGCTTGGCTTATTGAACTGATTTGCCGAAGACGCCATTTTTATAACAGGTCAGACTTCTGAGATATCTGGAAAACAATAGTTTCATGCTCACTAGCGCCGCCTGATGGCAAAATTTCAAATTTCTTGGCATAAATATTTCATGTTGAACATGAAAAACCAACCCAAGTAACCATGGAGCATTATATAATTGCATATATAATGCAGCTGCATTGCCGTAAGCCTACCATTAAAGTAGTTTAAAAGTGGAAAAGGGCACTTTTACAGTTAAATTAATGCAAAAAGGACGATAATGCAATGAAGCAGCTTATAAAGTAATTTTAATGCAGCAGTACAATTTATAAAGTGATGTTATTGCATTGATACATTTGTAATGTAGGGTTAATGCTTTATTGCTTGACAGCTCTTGAAATTTGTTGAATGAAAGCAATGTTGCATCAATGGTGTTGATATGCAGTAGAATACGTGCAATGTTATAATGCTTGTGGTTACTTGGGAAGGGTGTTGTACAAAGTACATCGCGCGACCCATATCAATTCAGAGCCTCAAATAAGCATGCATGTTTTGTTTTATTATTGTGCAATAATGGTAATGACAGCTGAATAAAAATGTTGCCCTATAAGGAGCTGCTAAGATGGCTAAGATGCTCTTTAAATACAAACTTGGGTCAATGTTCAGCGTTATGCATTGGAATAAACAAAAGCTGAATCGCCACTTATTAGACGTTTCCAAAGTTTCTCATTCGACAAGTCACGATTGCTTTACTAATGAGGTGAACAAGACACGTTTCGTCCTAATAAAAAGCAAATATTCCACCAAATAAGTGTATATGTATAAAGGGTTTTTCAGAAGACGAACTAACGTTTTACTTGCTTCGTACTTCAGCTATTACCACATGTTTAACATAAACATGATTATGAGCTGAATAAGTATTTTTATAAAACCCTAATTCAGCTTCGGTATATAATAAGAACAGTTGATCCAAAAGAGGTCAAAATCAAGGAAGTTACTCGCGGCTCTTTACTGCTACTCCAACGTGTCGCTGGTTCTTAAATGTAAACAACCATACAAAATTACGATCAAACAATAATGAAGGCGTAATCAATTTTCTCGGAAACATTCATTTTGGAAATTTAGCAGAATTTGCCGATCAAATTACAAACAGCGCACTGCAGTAGCACGTAGCAAATAACTGCTTGCAAACGATTTCTTCCAAGCGCATTGATTACCCGTAATTTTGCAAATAATATTTTTTACTTTTCCGCGTTATGCCTTGAAACTGGTTCTGGACTTAGGGATCGTTCAAATATTACGTAATGCATCAGGGGTAGGGAGGGGGTCTTACATGGTACGGTCCATACAAAAATTTAAAATTTTTCATACAAAATCTGTTACGTGGGGGAGGGATGTGGTCTAAAATTGGAAAATTTTGCGTTACGTAATATTTGAATGAACCCTTAGGTTGGCAGCTTTTCAATTTAACTCCCATTTGACAGCTGTCCTCCACCCTTGGCCAAAATAACGATAAATAAACATATTGTTCAGCAATAAATAAGCTTTGAAAAGAGGTCACAACATACCGTTTTGATTCATATTACGGACATTTAAGGCCTCAGTGAAGTATAACTCACCAAAAAGCATGTCAAATAGATCACTCCGTATGATTCCTCCGCGTTATCGAACCTTTAAACCCCTTCACTTTCGAATGGTGAGTGAAGATTTCGATTCCGAAACATGATTAATTTTAAACAAATAGAAATGTGTGGACTTTTCATGATTCTTATTCCGGACGCTGCCTTAATTTTGCTTCATATTCCGGACACTTCGGTTCAAATTCCGGACAGGTCAAACAAATCATGAAAAGAAAAGTCAAATCATCAAATGAAATCGTCAAACCACTAGAGAGACGCATAAGGTAGTTAGTCATTATAAATTTTCACAGATATTTATGGAAAATGCTTATTAAAACGAGCCTTGAAAGTGAGAACTTTTGACCGGCAAGAATTGAAACATTTCGTGTGAAATGTTTCCCATACAAAGTAGAATGTCCGGAATTTGAAGCTGTCCGTAATATAAATCAAAACGGTAGCTAAATTTTCGGAAAATGGACAAAATATCCGAAATTCATGTTCATTCATTCAAGAAAAGTTATCAGATACAATCATAACTGAGGCTCTCTCAAAACTTTTTAAATAGCTGTTTAGAAATTAAACATGGTCAGCCTCCAGAAGTAAAGGATTATTTTGAAAAACAAAAGTAAATATTTTAGCTAAGTATTCCGACTAGAAGCGAAGTTCTGGAAAACAAAACGTGATATTGACATGATTGACATAAAAGGTAAAAGATCTGAAGACAATATCAAAAAAATGTACCGTAATCCGGGGTATCATTGATCAGCGGGGTAACATTGATCGGAATGACTCATCTCGTAATAAGTTGATATCATCATTTATTGTTGAAACATTTCCAAAGCATGAATGTTGCTTCTCTTTCTTATATTTATAAGCTATTAAAAATCAAGATTTTTGCAAAAATTGCGTTAACTTTATGCGTAAATTTATCAAGTTTACGAAACAATGATTTCAATGGTTAAGAATGACACTACCGAAGATTCATGTCTCACATAAGTTCTGCAAGAGATATGAGCAAGGAAAATGCGGTTCTCACTAAAAATGACATCGCCCAAAACGATTCCGCTGTAAAAACTTTTATAAGTACGTTCAATTAGGCAACATTTACGATTTACTGTTAGGAATGTGGGATTCCCTTAGGAAATTGCCTACTTTTAGGCGTATTCCGCTGTTCGAGGTGTTTTTAATTTTAAAATAACTCAAATAGTAAATGAGATGTAAGCGTTTGGACAGATTCGACTTCAGAGGCCATGAGTAACGACATTTTCAATATTAACGAACGAATTCGAATGTTACCCCATATCAGCTAAATGAAAAAATCACATAAAACATCTCTGAAAACATGCTTAAATCTGTCAAAAAAAAAACAAAACACTGTATATAGTCACGAGCTATTGGTGGCAGTACTTGTTTAAAAAACATAAAACTCAGAACATTTGCATTTTTGAATTAAATATTTAAGAAATATCCTAAAAACTGATCAATGTTACCCCGGATTACGGTACCTGAAACTCTTGAACCATAGCAAAAATTGGTGTTCGCAGATCTAATGAATAGCTGTAGCTATTGGTCAAATCTAACACAATCTAAATATGACATGTAATTGTTGTTCCAGGAGTTAATTTTAAATATCATTTCCAGATCTTTCTCTTAGATGTATCTTATATCTATCAAGTTAATACCACTTCTAGCTATCCATATTATAATTTGCTATTTTTATATCTATATTATAATTTTCTATATAGGTTATATTTATATTTTGTAATTTCTTTATTAGTATCATTCCAAACATTACATTCATTCCTTATATCTACTTGTTCTGTGTTATTAGACAACACTATCATCCTAATTTGGTAAAACAAATTTAAGATTTTATTAACATTTTGTTATTACATTTCATTTGCCGTAGCGGTTCAGATTTTTTACAGGTGAGTTGATTTCACCTGCTTATAAGAGAAAACAAAACGTTTTCAATTTATTTAACCTAACTTAACCTGAATGTATAACGTATTAATCGTGGCAATTGAACATTGTAACGATTTTTGCCTGAAATTATATATTTTTTTATTTGACATTTGTTCCAATGTTTCAACATTGGATATTCTATGTAACTCATTGTTACTATATCAGGCAGGAAGCTTCAGAATCATTTTCAAAATTTTACATTGAATTTTCTGCAGAGCTTTTTTCCTGGTATTACAACAGCTAGTCCATATTGGTACAGCATACAACATGGCTGGTCTGAAAACTTGTTTGAATATCAAAAGCTTGTTCTTAAGACAAAGTTTTGATTTTCTATTAATAAGGGGATAGAGACATTTTACATATTTGTTACATTTGGCTTGAATGCCCTCAATGTGATTTTTGAAAGTTAAATTCTTATCTAGCATGAGCCCTAGATACTTAACTTCATCTGACCAATTTATTGGAACCCCTCTCATCGTGACAACATGTCTACTTGAAGGTTTCAAATAAAGAGCTTTTGGTTTATGTGGGAAAATTATTAGTTGAGTTTTGGAAGCATTAGGAGAAATCCTCCATTTTTGCAAGTAAAAAATGTCCAAACTTTTTTGCAATCGACTACAGATGACACGCAGGCTTCGTCCTTTGGCGGAGAGGCCTGTGTCAACCGCAAACAAAGATTTTTTCCCTGAGGTTACTCAGGTAAGTCAGATGTGAAAATATTGTATAATATTGGTCTCAAAATGCTACCTTGAGGAACACCAGCTCTTACATGAAGTCTTTCAGACCTGGAGTTCTGATAACTAACCTGAAGTGTACGATTTGACAGATAACTTTGAATTATTCTAACAATGTATGTTGGAAAATTAAAGTTTTTCAATTTTACAATCAAACCTTCATGCCAAACACTGTCGAATGCTTTTTCTATGCCTAGAAGAGCAAGACCAGTAGAGTAGATTTGTTGGAACGGATCAAATTTGTTACACGTAAAAGTTGATGAGTGGTCGAATGTCCAAGGCGGAATCCGAACTGTTCATTGGCAAAAATTGAATTTTCGTTGATGTTCAAAACAACCTTTTCAAAAAGTTTACTGATGGAGGAAAGCAAACTGATTGGACGATAGCTAGAAGCTTCTGCAGGATTTTTGTCTGGTTTTAAAATTGGAACAACCTTAGCATTTTTCCATTTGTCAGGAAAATATGCTAATTGAAAACACTTGTTAAATATATCAACTAAAAATGATAAGCTACTTTCTGGAAGTTTCTTGATGAGGATGTAGAAAATTCCATCATCGCCAGGAGCTTTCATATTTTTGAATTTTTAATAATAGTTCTAACTTCTTCCAAATCAGTGTCCCAGGCATTTTCGAAAACGTTCTCTTGATTGAGAATATTTTCGAACTCCTGAGTAACTTGATTTTCAATTGAACTAGTAAGTCCTAAATTAAAATTGTGCGCACTTTCAAACTGCATAGCAAGTTTTTGAGCTTTTTCGCAATTAGTTAGTAATTTCCTCTTTCAACGCCGGTATTGGCTTCTGAGGTTTTTTCAAGATTTTAGATAATTTTCAAAAGGGCTTAGAGCCAGGGTCCAATTGAGAAATTTTATTTTCAAAATTTTTGTTTCTTAAATCTGCAAAACGTTTCTTGGTTTCTTTCTGCAAATCCTGCCATATAATTTTCATAGCAGGATCACGAGTTCGCTGAAATTGCCTTCTCCTCACGTTTTTAAGACGGATCAAGAGTTTAAGATCATCGTCTATAATCACGGATTCAAATTTTACTTCACATTTTGGAATTGCAATGTTCCTGGCTTCAACAATGGAATTTGTTAAAGTTTCAAGAGCATTGTCAATATCAATTTTAGTTTCTAAAGAAATGTTAACATCAAGATGAGAGTCAACATACGTTTCATATATATTCCAGTCGGCTCGTAAATAATTGAAAGTGGAGCTGATAGGATTGAGAATCGCTTCATGCGATATTTGAAATGTAACAGGGACATGATCAGAATCAAAATCAGCATGAGTAACTAATTGGCTACAAAGATGACTAGAGTCGATTAAGACCAAGTCAATCGTAGATGGATTTCTAGAAGAGGAAAAACATGTAGGGCTATCAGGGTATTTAATTGAGAAATATCCTGAAGAGCACTCATCAAATAAAATTCTGCCGTTGGAATTACTTTGAGAATTATTCCATGACCGATGTTTGGCACTAAAGTCACCAATGACAAAAAATTTTGACTTATTGCGAGTCAATTTTCGCAAGTCAGTTTGGAGCAAATTAACTTGCTGTCCAGAGCATTGAAAAGGCAAATAGGCAGCTATGAAAGTATATTTACCAAACTGTGTTTCAACAGAAACACCTAAAGTTTCAAAAACTTTAGTTTCAAATGATCGATTTCTACAGCAAACCATGATTAGGATGAATTTCAACGCCAATTTCGTCGAGTTGCTTGCCACGATATGGAACCAATCGTACTCCAAGATTCTGATCAACGGCCACTTGACTCCGGAGCTCAAAATCAACCGATTCGTTCGACAAGGTGACCCACTGTCAATGTATCTGTTTGTGCTGTATCTACAGCCGTTGTTAGACGCCATTTCAAGAAGTTTCCCTAATGCTGTAATGAACGCCTATGCAGACGACATTTCCATGTTCCTAGAAAACGAACGTTCTCTAATGAAAGTGGTCGCTCTCTTCAATGATTTTGGACTAACCTCGGGTGCAGTTTTGAATAAACGGAAAAATCTAGCAGTAATGATTGGCAACGTTGATCTTACGACTGATTCAGAATGGCTTCACATCGAAAACTACGTTAACATTTTAGGAGTCAAATACGGAGATAACATCAAGCAAGCACAGAAGCTGAACTGGCAGTCCGTTTTGAACGGATTGCGAACTCAGCTTTGGCTGCATCATCCCAGGAAATTAAATCTGTGTCAGAAAATCATTCTGATCAATACGTACATCACCTCAAAACTTTGGTATATGGCCTCTAATATACCTCTCACTTGCCAGACAACAATCCCGCAAAAATAGTGTTCAACTCAAATCCGGCCGGTACAAGACGAAGGGGAGCGCAACGAGCTAGGTGGTTTGACCAAGTGGAGCAGGATCTTGGAAGTGTGGGGCGATCGAGGAATTGGAGGTTAGCAGCCATGGACCGAGTTAGTTGGCGCAACATTGTGGCGCTGGTCATGTCTTGAAGGACGTAGAGCCAGCAAAAGTAAAGTAAGTAACGAAAGGATTTGCAACAAAAATTCGAGCAGAGCTTGGGAAATTCATTTGGCACGGCCAAACATTGCAAAGAATAGCTTTTGCTAATCTAACGTTACCTAAAACAAGAGGTGGTCTAAATCTACAATGTCCTGAAACAAAGTCGAAAGCTCTGCTTTTGAATCGATTGATGAATCCAGCTGATGCACTTCCGTTCCTGAACAGTCTTCTACAAAATTCTAGCAGTTCCATTCCAGCGTTGTTCAATCAAGCATTCTTACTACAAGCAGAACTAGCGCTCCTACCGGAACGTTTGATCAACACACCTTCATCCAGAGAAATTTATCATCACTATCTAGAATTGAAACCTGACCCTGGATATGTGTCAGCTGATCAACGAAACTGGAAAATGATCTTCAAGAATCTTCACAATAAACATTTATCATCTGCGCAACGCTCAAACTGGTTCGTGGTAATGCACAGAAAAATAAGACATCGAGAGCTACTGTATCAACGGGGTGTAGTGGAGGATCCTTACTGCGAAACATGTCCAGGAGAACTAGAGACCACTATACATAAGCTGTTCCGTTGTCAACGTGTCAGGAATATCTGGAGATATCAACGAAGACAGATAACTAATCACGTACCTGAACCAACAGTTTGCTCAGAGATTTCAAGCAGATCAGACGCATTTATCGAGCTGCGCAGTGTGGTATTGTGAAACAAAAACCATCCATTTGTTCGGAGTGTCTATTGTTCTGGAGTGACCTTGAATCGAGTGTGAGGTTGAGTAAAGCGATGGAGGCCAAAGTCGTAAGGCAGAACACGTTGAAGTTGAAGTTCGGGGCTCAATCCCGGAATCCGACAAACGATGAAGTGTTTGCATTTTTCCAAAAGCAAGGATGGGACTGTGACATGTTGTCGGCGATGTACCGTGAAGATTTCTGTTTATTCATCAAGTTTCAAAGGGAAGATCAATTGAAGCACGCGTTGAAGGTTCTTGGCCACGAGGTTATGTTTGAATATGCCAACGGAACCAAGATTCAAGTTACGGTATCAGCGGCAAACGGAATGTTCAAATATGTGCGCGTGTTCGGCTTGCCCCCTGAGGTAGACGACAAGGCATTAGCGTTTGTTTTTGCGGAATATGGTTCTATTCAGCATTTGGTCAGGGAACGATACCCCGCCGAATCCGGATTTCCAATTTGGAGCGGTGTGCGTGGGATCAATATGGAGGTGTTGCAAGACATTCCTTCACATGTTCACGTTCAAGGTGTGAAAGCTAGGGTGTTCTATGATGGCATCCAGCACAAGTGTTTCCTGTGTGGTTCAGCAGAACATCTCAAAGCAGAATGTCCGAAGCGAAAGTCGGTGAATGAGCGGTTGGGTACTTACGCCCATCCACCGGTGAATCGTATGGGGTTGATTGACGCAGCTGCGTCGTCGTCGAGCGGTAGTGTTAAGCTATCAGTTCCAATCAAAGCGAAGGGGTTACAAATTAGCGAAGTAGTTGAAGTTGCACCACTAGCCGGTGCTGAAAATCAGTTAAACAGCGATATGGGAGATGAATCGAACGGTGATAGCGGAACGTCTGAAGTTTTATAACCTGCAAATAAAGAATAAAATAATATGTTAATCAGTCCACAGTCCGGAAAATCTTTCTCTTCTGCGACCACGACAGCCAGTATATACATATAGCACATAAATCCCGTAGGTACTAACAAGTAAGAGGTACCAGAATAGTAAGGTAAAAGAATAACTCTTAAGATAGGTAGACACTACATGAAGAACATGGAAATGTTGATTCTGAGGACGCGAGAGTCGTTGGTGAGGATGGAAAGGACAATCAATGGCAACATGTGAAACGTTTAAGGAGCAAGGAGTCCAACGTAGGCAATGCGGCGAAAACTGCCAAGGTAGGTGATGGCCAAGGCCCCGGTTTATTGAAATTGCAAGCACGAAGATCGCGTTCATTAACGCCACGCCAGACAGCAACGAAAGGCAAGGGAAAAGAAGGGATTACTGGAGATGTGAATCAGTTCCCCCCGTTGGGTAAATAATAAGCGTTTGTTAGAGTATCTGGAGCGGGTGTTACCATGGAGTACACATACAAAGTAGCGACGATAAATTTGAATAGTTCAAATAGTACGATTAACCAAGGATTGTTGCGTGATTTTATCTATGATCATGATGTTGATGTTTTATTGCTACAGGAAGTAGCATACGAAAATTTCTTGTTCTTACCTACTCATTATGCTTTTGTTAATATTAGTGCAGATAACAAAGGTACTGCAATTCTTGCAAGGAAAAGTATGGAAATTTCAAATGTACTCTTAGAATCTAACGGTCGAATAGTTTCATTAATTGTTAATGGTATTAATTTTATAAATGTTTACGCACATTCAGGATCAAACTATCGCAGAGAACGAAACGATTTGTTTACAAATTTGATGTCAGTGCATTTAGGTAAACCGGATGCTTTATGTTCAGTTATTGGAGGAGATTTTAATTGTACATTAGAAAATTCAGATTCGAGAGGTGCATCAAACAGCTCATGCGCAGGATTAAAAAATTTAGTCGATTTATTTGAATTAAAGGACGTAGCGAAGTACTTGAAAAAAGATCAATTCACCTTCTTTAGAGGTGAATCTGCCTCGAGATTGGATCGATTTTACGGACCTGCTCAATTTGTCGAAAGCGTTGCTGATATAGTTACAATTCCCGTTGCTTTTTCTGATCATTCTGCTGTGGTAATGAAAGTAAAAACGTCAAGATCAAAAGTCAATACAAGAGGTAGAGGGTACTGGAAAGTAAATCCTAGTATTCTGGAGTCCGAAGAAATTTCGAATAGGTTTACAGAAGAGTATGAATTGTTGAAAAATCGTGTCTTGTACTCCAGCGATCTTAGTTCCTGGTGGAATTATGTGTTGAAACCAAAATTTAGACAATTTTACAAAACAGAAGCCTGGAAAATTAACAGTAAAATAAGAGCAGCAAAAAGCGAGCAGTTGAGGAAATTGATTGATTTGAATGAACGTTTGTCGAATGGACAAGATGTTTCAGTATTGATTAACTTAGCCAAATCCCGTCTGATGGAAATTGAGTATGAAAGAGTCAAAAATTTTTCAAAGAAATTATCAGAAAACAATATTGCTGAAGGAGAAAAAGTTAGTATATACCAAGTATCAAATCAGATACATAGAGGAGTTTATAGCAACCAATTGACGTTAAAAGGAGAAAACGGACTGGTGTCGGATCGTGAAAGTTTAGGCAAAATTATTCAGAATCATTTTCAACATTTATTTCGAGGAGACACAGATGAAGAGAATCAGAACCCAGATGAAAATCCATTAAATTACATAACATCTTCTGTAGAAGAGGAAGAAGCAGTTGCACTAACTGAACTATATCAGTGGAAGAGATATGGCAAACTCTTAAATCATGCAATCAGAAGAAATCTCCAGGACCTGATGGGCTAACATATGAGTTCTATTTGAAACACTTTCATATAATGAAGGATGAGATGTGTAGGCTTTACAACGGATATCTAGCTGGAACACTGAATCCACCGAAGGAATTTTCAGAAGGAATAGTAACTTTGATTCCAAAGCAGGGCGATAGGACACTTCTTGAAAATTTCCGACCAATAACGTTGTTGAACGCGGATTACAAGTTATTTGCAAAGATTTTAGCTAACAGAATTCAACCACTTTTAAATAATTTGATCGGTCCAGGCCAAAGCGCATGCATAAAAGATAAATCATGCATAGGCAGTCTTGAAGAACTGAAGAAAATACTAACAAGGTCAATTGAAACAAAACGATTAAAAGGTTTCGTGGTTAGTTTAGATCTCGAAAAGGCGTTCGATCGGGTACACCATCCTTTTCTTTGGAAAACTCTCCAGAAGTTTAACTTTTCAGAACAATTCATTGATTGCATCAAAAGATTATACGCTCAAGCCTCTTCCAAACAGTGGCGTAGCTAGGGTTTCTGGGGCCCGGTGCGGAGTCAAATTTAGGGGCCCTTCTAAATAGGGGTAGGGAAAGTGTACCAGTTATGCCTACAGTGGTTCCCTATTTGGCCATATGTGAATTTTCGAATACTTTCACATTTTGAATACCGTCAGACGGGGCTACTTTTGATTCCGGGGGCTACTTTGGACACTCGTGTTCTGGATTTATTTGCAGCATAAATATTAATCTAAACCATATTGTGTCTTCAGTACTTTTATTAACCAATATATGCTCTACAACCAGGCATGAACAGTTTTTGGAACAACATCAATAATAACAGGATAAACAAGAAAATATATCAAAAAAGTCCGAACAAATATTCGCAAACTACAAAACATTTGTTATGTAAACTTTGTTGCAATTTTTCACATATCGTGCAAAGTTATTGGGAGCATCTCTAAACTATCGAATATTTATTTGGCCAAAGAAACATTCGAAAATTTAATGTTGAAAATTATTGTTTTATACAAATATTCGATCAAAGGTCTTAGTTCTACGACCTTCATTTTAGTGTAGAGTGTTTATTTATTTATTTCATAACACAAATAAAATAAAATTAGGGATTTAGAAAGGTGAATAACCATAAAACATATATATTACAATACATAAAAACAGTAAACTCACAACTTTTTCATGTAAATATCTCATATTTTACATGACTCCTCGGTACAAAGCAATTGCATACTTCATCTGCTACAAATAAACTACTCTTACGCCATCTCAAAACTATTGAGAAGCAAAATGCATGTAAGATAAGAAAATTTCAATTGTTTACAATCTTGCAAAACATTTTTATTTTACTTTATGGATTGTACTTTAAATAAAAACTTTATAACTTAATACTTTAAATTACAGGAATTGACGAGATTCTTCCAAACATATTCGTATAACAATAAGCACGAATGTTTTTGTATAAAACTCATGAATCATTGTAGTAGTTGGTAGTTTCATCATTCGTGTGCTTGAACATAAACATTCCAGCATTCGTAACTGACAGTCTCATTTAAAAGAAGGTAAACTTGAAGTTACCAACTAAAAAATGAGAGGAGCATGTTTCGCAAAAAAAAAGTGTTATATGTGTAATTTTTTTCGAGCTTTATCATTTTCTAAATTAAGTTTATCGATTTTGTTCAAAAACATCATAATGGACGATAATCTATAGAATCAGTTCAATTTTATGAGAACAAATCATTTTATTATTAAATTGAATTGATTTCCAAAAATGTCCAAAGTAGTACCTTTTTTTGTTTTGAAGGACACATTTTTTTCGCTATTCAAGCAATATTTTTATTTCTTGATAGATTTGTTTCATATTTTTCACATTTATTATGCACATATGCAACTAAAATATATGCAAGAATTATCGAAATCTATTCATAGTTCTCAGAGTTTTGAATCTTCAAAGTTGAAGAATGTGGAAATTATGTCAAAAGAAGCCCCGTTTGACGGTACATTTAAATGTTTTAACATCAAGAGATATATGATGTCTGAAAACTTAAACACACAAAATGATCAAAAATTTAAAAACAATTAAATTATCACGTATGGCGAAATAGAGAACCATCATGTCCATAACTGGTACACCTACCCTATGTGCCAATTGACTGTTTAATTAATCGAAATAATAATATACTTTTAATCAACATTAATATTTGGGATTGAAAATAATGGATTTCGTGTTCATCTATTGTTGAAATCGGTTTTTGATTTTTATTTAGTAGTCAAAATGTCTACTAATGGAGAGTTATACAACCACTTCATGGCTGATAGCGGATAAGTGTTTAAAAGAGGAACTTTAGAGACCTCATGCCAGAAAAATAAAACCAAGATGAGACTAAACAGGAACCACATTTCAATTAGGATTCCTCAATCAATCCGACCAGACAACTCTCAAAGCGTCTTTCTGAAAGGTTGTGTGGGGTTTATTGATTTTCTTTAGAAATTTCATCAGAATTTAATTAAGATGTTTGACAAAATTTTGCTTCAACTATTGATTCGAAGATTGAAGTTTGCTTCAACTATTGATTTTAAGATTTCCTCCAGAATTTTCATTCGAGGTACCTTGAAAAACTCAACTACTCAGAACTTTTTCTAATGATACACACTGATTTTTTTTTCATAGATTCCTTCAAAAAATTTCCCAAATTAGTCCTCAATGTTTTGTTATAAGATTTCCTTAGGCATTTGCCCAAGGAAATTTCTCAGATTTTTATTTGAGGGGATCTCTTAAAAAACTAGATACATTTCTAAACAAAATCGTAAATATATCACTAATGATATATATAATATGATAAATTCCTACAAGAGAGAAGTCTTTCAAAGATCTCTGGATCTCTTCTGGACTTTGGAGAAAGTCTTGGATTCAGTCTTCAGAGTGGATTAGTCTTCAGAGAGACTAATAATGAAATAATTGGAAAATTACCCAACCAAAATATGCTAGACGAAAATCTCGAGTGGAACTGTGAGGAGCTACAGGAATAATTTCTGTAGAATTTTGTAGTTTTAAACACTACACAAATTTTCAAATTTAGGAATCCAAGTAGAATTTACTTCAAAAATAAGATAAGATAGAAATCTTTTAAAGTAATCATTTTCTATGGAGAAGAGCAATCCTTAGTGGAAATTTATGGGAATCCTTGGAAGAATTGATGGAGCAATTCCTGAGATAATCAGTGTGGTAATTATTGAAATTAATAATCGTAGATTAAACCTTTGTTATTTTCGTAATAAAAAATCTGTAGGAATAAGGTATCAGTTTAATATCTGGAGAAATAATAACAAGTATTTCTAAAAGAATTTTCTTTGGAATTCAGTTTTTGGACTACTAATGGATTTTCTGGAGCAAATTTTGAAGGAATTCCTCTTAGCATATCCTAAGAAATCATTTAAGATATTTCAAGACAAATTCCTGGGAGAATTGCTAGAGGAATCTTCATAAGAATTCTTGGGGGATCCATGGAGAAATATTTTATGTATACCTGAATATAGCTCCAAATGATTCTCTAGAAGAATTCCTGAAGATAAAAATCAACTGGGGTGGCCCATTGCGCATAAATATGTTTTGCATAAGGACGTTTCGCATACGGACTTTTAGAATAATGGACGCTTCGCATAAAGCAGTTTCATACAAGAACAGGTAGAATTTTTAAGAAGGCATATAATTCTGGTAATGTGAAATGTCCATTATGCCAAACGCCTGTATGCGAAACGTCATTATGCGAAATATCCCACCCCCAAAATCAACGAACCTAAGGAGTAGGTAATATCTGGATCCTAAAGAATTTACATCAAGATTCATTACATTACTAATATGGAACTATAGACTTCAGTTAGATAAGATGGTTTGCGTTGAAAATATACTTTAGACACCTTTCTTCACCTTTGTTTGCGTTATCGAAATATGCTTTGGTATGTACTCTTCAAGAATATTGTACAAATATTAATTTCGATTTGGTTATGGCTCATTATAAAATGTTTCCAAACCAGTTCATGGCTTCCTCAGGCACAAGTTATAGAGGGCCCCCTGATATTCGATGATTAACAGAACAATGTATTTTTGAATCCAAAACCACCATTTTCTGTTTAAAAGTGCTGTTCTATAGTGTTGAAATAAACGCTGCCTTTATCACTATACTAGATTATTTAGGGGCCCCTACATATTACCAATTCAGGGCCCCTCCAAACCTGATTTTCCTTACCCCGCTAAATTTTAATTTGTGAAATATTCTATTTCCAATGCTTTGAAAAAATTTCACCATGATCTCGGGGCCCCTAAGAATCCGGGGCCCGGTGCGGACCGCACCCACCGCACCCCCCTAGCTACGCTACTGCTTCCAAAGTTTTATTTAATGGATTTTTAAGTCAAGATTTCACCTTAGGTCATCCGTTCGACAAGGTTGCCCCTTAAGCATGATAATGTTTGTTTTATACGTAGAGTCTCTCATAAGGAACATTTATGCGAACATTTGTGGGATTCTTGCTTACAATAATATCCTTAAAGTAATCGCATACGCAGATGATTTGAACGTGTTTATACGAACTGATGAAGAATTTGATTTGCTTATGAAAATCATCTCATCCTTTGCCAGCTTCGCGAAAATCAAACTGAATATAACTAAGTCAAAGTTTTTAAGGTTAAATAACTGCCCATCGGGACCACAATTAATTACAGAAACTGATGAGTTGAAAGTGCTAGGAGTCATTTTTAGAAAATCATGGAGTGAAAGTATCGATAGTAACTTCAATAAATTGGTTTGCGATATAAAACATAGGTTAAATTTGAATAAATTTCGTAAATTAAATTTGCTTCAACGGGTATGGTTTGTAAATATATTTGTGTTGTCTAAATTATGGTATTCAGCTCAAATTTTTCCACCAAAGAATATTCATTTAGCTAAAATCAAATCTGCCGTAGATATGTTTATCTGGCATAATAATGTCTTTAAATTAGATAGAAAGCAACTTTATTTGCCTTTTGAAAAGGGAGGCCTAGGGCTGCAAGATCCGGAGGCTAAGTGTAAAGCACTTTTCTTAAAAAGTATTGTTTGTGATCATGTCGTTAATAATGAAAATTATCTTTTGAATTTTAAACAGCAATCTAGATTAACAAGAAACGCAAGAGAATGGTTAGAAGAAGCAAAGTTTGTTATGCATAATTATAATATAGATTCTTGTAAAATGTTATATACGTATTTTGTAGAGAAAGACAAACATCAACCAAGGGTTGAAAATGTATTTCCTGAAATTGATTGGGAAATCGTTTGGAACAATATCAGCAGCTCCTTTTTACTTTCTGAAGATCGATCCAAGATTTACGAGCTTGTTAATGATTTAATTCCAAACAAAAAGAAGTTAGTTGAGTATGGAATCCGACGAATGAGTGATGTTTGCGATGAATGCCAAGTAGTAGATTCTAACGAGCACAGATTAAAGTTTTGTCCAAAAACTGAAGACATAAGATCCTGGGTTGAAGTAGTAATACGACAAAGAATGAAATTAGAATACGTTGATTTAGAAATGTTTTTAACTAGTCAATTAGATAGAAAATGTTTTCGACAGCGGTCTGCTCTTTGGTTAGTTTGTCATTATTATAGTTATGTATTAAAAAGTTATCCTAAATGTAGTTTATTTGTCTTCAAAAAAGGCATTAGGGAATGTAGGTGGAATAAACGAGAGGAGTTTAGAAGGAATTTTGAAAGTTATTTGAATATTTGCTAAAATAATGTAGGTAAAAAATATGCAAAAGTTATCTTGTTTGTAAAAATGATGTAAACTGGTAACTATTTTTCAATAAATTAAAAAAAAAAAAAAAAAAAAAAAAAAAAAACAAAAAAAAAAAAAAAAAAAACTAGGTAGACTAGAACCCGAAGATTTCGTTTATCCAAGCCTTAGAAATACAAACCACTAAGAATTATATTATAAAAATATTAGGGCTTTACTTCAGTTATTTAGTTGAATCTCCTGAGAACTCAATAGATTTAGATGATTTTGAATTTTATTTAAACATTAACAACTAAGCTGCAAATATAAGGTTTTACAAAAATGACAAAAACAGTTGATTTTTTATACGCCTAAGGGCCGATTTCTTCACCTTCGCTTAAGCCGTAAACCACGTTTACCCACATGATTAAACTAGATTTAAGGCCTAAGCGGGGGTGAAAAAATCAGCCCTAAGAATGATGATTGCAACTACCCCACATGCCCAATCAAGTCGATCATCACGATAAACAAATAAGTTAGGATCTTTTTTAGTTTGGATCCAGGTTTGAAATAGGTTTCCTCTTTACCATTCAAAGATCGAGCATTCCAATTTAAAATATTTGATTTATTATTTATTGGAATCATTAGAAAAACTAAATCCAATAACAATTTGATTAGTAAATTTTACACCTACTTGGACTGCTTCAGTCATAGTGGTGGATTTGAACATTGCATCAATCATTAGATTCAATTGTTCAGTTAGAAAATTAAAATATCACTTGAAGTGGGTACATTTGATGATTTTCCGTTAGAATTTTCGGTAGACGAGGAGGTGGAGTAGATGTTACCTGTGGCGGTAGGGGTTTTTTTCCCTTTTGATTTGAAACAATTAGAACGGGTACTCGTAGTATGAAAAGGGGAATTAGGAATAAAATTAGTTTGTGAATGAGCATGATTATAATCTTCCTGATGGGCATGATTCTTAATCAACCGATCGTTAACTGAAAAATGAGCATTGTTCGAAACTCTGCCAGGGAAATTCTGGAAACGACCGATATTGTAACGGATATTATCGTTCATCTGCCTGGCACGAGCCTCGACGACTCGCCTACGCGAAGGGCAAGTCCAAAAATTTGACTAATTATGACCCCACTTTTGGCACCGACGGCACTGAGTGGGGTTCTGGTAACTTCCTCCTGGTTTCAGAAAATTTTCCCATGTCACACGTACATCGAACACAAGCCTAGCTTTTTCTAAAGCTTTAATAAAAAAAAAAATGTCTAAAGTATCGAACCGATTGGTCATTTTGACGCAATTATCAACATCATCATTAATCATTTCACCTTTGGAAGGTAGCGAGAGATTCACCCTTCCCTTTGTTAGTGGTTGCAACCATGTTCAGCAAATAAACGAAAGAAGAAGAGACCTGCTGATAGGGGTTTTCCCAAGATGATGTCCAAGAAGGGATACCACAGCTAGCTTTCACTAACGGGTCCAACGAAGAATCAAAGGCACTTGGATCGTGAAGAGTTCAATACTAGAAAAAATAGTACTGAAAAGTACTGTTTTTGTAGCACTATAAAGAGTGTCGTTTTTTTAGCACTGAGAAAATTATTTAATAAAAGTATTTAATACTGATTTAGGGGCCGTCCATCAATTACGTAAGGGTTTATAGCAGTTAGAGGGAGGGGGGTTGGCTTTGAGTAAAAAAATGTTGTGGAGAGAGATGATCAAACGCACGTGCAGCGTTCACTCGTAAGTCCGCGGATCCATTGAGGACCAACGAAATGGACAGTTGATCGCATCCGCGATCGTGTTCAGGCCGGAGTAGAGGCCAACGCAGCTCCGTGTCTACCGCTAATCCAATCCCACCACCAGTGTTGTGAAAAACTCAATTTCTCACAACTCACGCTTGAGATTTTTCATGCGTGAGTTGTCAATCATGCAACTCAGCAGTCAAAAAATCATGGATGAGTTGGCTCACCTTGTTGACACATTGGGTGATATGAATAAAAAACTTTGAACTTTACTACATGTAGCATCTACTCAAAAACAAAATCCACAAAGTTTACTACACTTTTGGTATGAATAAAAAAACTTTTCGAACATGTAGTACTTACTACTTTCGAACATGAGCAGTGACTGAAGCTGCACGTTAAGAAATTTCCATTCAGAGTGCAGAGTGATTCTGCACGTAAAGAATAATCTATTCAGAGTGACGCTTAAAATTAATACAATCATGCATATGAAAAAAATGCATGGAATCTAATCGATTACGCGACAATTTGCACAAATCATGAAGGTGCTGTTATTTGACAAGATTTGTAGTGTAATTTTGCGATTAGTCTAGTATTCTCTCTATGTCTATGATTTTATGATGATGGTACATCAAAGAATTTTCTGGGTGGTTTTCGGCCTTCGCCAACGCCGATGATTTTTTAAATACTAGCTTAACATGAAGAGATCTTGAGATTACAGCTATCAAATTTGGAACCACATATTTTCTAGCACCAGTACTGAGATTCTGGTGAAATTGCGGTAGAATTTTGATGCTCCTCGTGTGTTTTCTTAACAGCATGTTGAATTCCGATGTTCTAAGTGTTTCTGTGATATTCTCGTTATTCTGGTGGGGTTTCTGATAGTATCCTTGGAATGTCTAGAACTTAGAATGTAGAGATTTTTATGAGAATTGTAGTGATTCCATTGGAATTCAATGAGGATCTCCCCTAAAACACCAGGGTTCCCTTTGAAATTAATAAAATTCTTAACGATTCCACAAAAAATCCCATTGAAATCTATAAAATATTTACCGACATTCAAAACGTTTATATTAAAGCTTTACTTTGAAATTCCAACGGAACTTGAGATCAACGGAATCTTAAAGGTTTTTACAATAATTACAAAGATTGATTTTCGGAATCACAAATATTCACACAATAATTCGCAGGAATCCCACCGCAATCTCATAGATTCTTACAGAAATACCGTCTCAAAGATACCCACAGAATTCCAAGAGATTAATATTCGGAATCCCACCCCAAATCTAGAGTTTTTACCAGATTCCTAATATTTCCGCAATATTCCTAGAATGGTATTTAAATTTTCAGAATTATCATAAAAAATCCGACATCCCTATCGGAATCTCAAAGTTCCTACAGGAATTCCGGAATTCAAAAGGAAATCTGATATGTCAAAATTTACACGTAAAATTCAGAATTACTTTATCAATATCTGAATTCCTACCGACATCCTAAAATTCCTAGAAAATAACATAATTATCGTAATGCCAGAATTCACACGGATATTACAAATTGCTACTGCCGGTAATCTTACCGGAATCTCAGAATTGGCGGAGTGAAAGTTTTCGTAACCTCAGAATTCCTTTGCAAAACTCAAAATACCTTCCGATATATCAAAACTCATATCGTTTTCCCATGATTTTTACTCAAAAATAAATTATTCCATTCAATTCCGCAAACTCAAAGCATGTGTAGCAACCTCTAAAGCTAACTACCAGTAGCTTTGTAGTAAATGCTACCTTTATTCATAGCAATGCGTTGTTTGTAGTATGTTCGAAAGGTGTAGAAAGGAAAATGACACAAACATGTTCCACTCGTGTTCCACATATAGCGTTTACTACCGAGAATGTAGTAAACTCAACTTTACTACATTTTATTCATACGGCCCATTGTCTCGTATTTCCACAGTTTACTCGCACACGGCAATAATTTCTTGTTGAATTGGTAAAATTATAGTAATCCTTTCTAACGTAAACAACAACATTCGGGTTTCACGAGTTTTTGCCGGGTTTTGCGACTGAATCATTTTTTACGGTTTGAGTTGATTGATTTGATTTTGCATCAAAATCTCAAGCGTGAGATTTGCGAAGCAGATCTCTAATGAGTTTGCTCTCACGGGAGAGCGTATTGATTGAGATTTGAGTGTGTGTCTATTAACACTGCCCCTGCCCACCACCCGTAAAACCACCCGCTAGAGCAATTAAAAATTGGGTCCTAAAATTTTTAATGAAACCTTGTTTTTATTCAATAACACAAAAGAGCATCTTACTGCAACTACTTTAGCAATTTTTCTTGCTCAAATAACGGCTATATCATGTTTAAACCTTAATTTAAAAATTGGGTCCATAAATGAACCTTGACACTTAAGATCATGTTTGACGTTCGATTAGTCGACAAAAACACCACAGGGGTTTTAGTTCGACCACTGGGGTTGTTCCTATCTGACATTTCGTAAGGGACACGGAAAACAAAATACACTCAAAATTTGAGTTTAAGCCAAAGGATGTGACAAAATCTAAAAACATGTTTTTTGGGCTTAAACCAACGGAAAACATTAGAAAATTGAGTAAACATGTGTTTTTGGCCTAAACTTAAGCGTTTGGCACTAAAATTGAGACAGGGCTTTAGGACCCTATTTAAAAATGTTTGGAATCCAATCTCCCATATGTTCCTTACCATTCTTACCGTTCTGTGAAATGTTCAGCTTTTTCGGTGGTGAGTTAAAGGTGGCTCAAAGACGATGTAGAAAAAAAATGAAATTGATATGGTATTGATAGCTAATCCATATGAATAATTTTTTATTTACATATTCTTACCAACCAATGAGTGCTGTTTCGGAGCGTCTTGCTGGGTAGCAAGCAAGACGGTTTGTTTTCGGGACGCCAAGAAGTTTTGCTGTCAGTGTCAGTTTTGTGTTCAGTCGAGAATGGATTACCAACTGGTGAGTTCGTTTCATGCTTGTGATAACACATATTTTCTTGAAAGCGTAACTTTTAAGTAATTTTAAAACAAACTTTGTATAATAAGTGTCGGCATTATGCTTTTATTCTTATACAATTTCAATATACATATATTTTTCCCTTTTTGACATTATTAAAAATTATCTTTTGAAATGTTCGACATTGTGAATGTTGACGTATTTTTTAAACAGTAATACTCATATGTAATTTTCAAACAAACTATGTATAGTTTGTCTCTACAAGTGTCGGCATTATTCCTGTTTCATATAATTTAAAATATATACATGTAATTTTCAGTTTTCGTCATTAATAAAAACATCTTTTGAATTGTTCGACATTATAGATGTTGACGTATTTTTTAAAGCTTCTACCAAAAACTTCTCGAGACAAAAATACAAAACTAGCTTTAAATATAAGTCGTATATTTCCCCCTTGTCCATGGATCGCATCATCGACCAGAGGTGACTCCCAGATCTTGCCCTCCCTCACTAATAAACACCCTTCCCGTGGTGATTGTGGAGATGCAGAGGTATTCTCGGTCTCTAGAAGCAACAATCATTACACCCTAACATTCCATCCCCATCCCAACTGACTGTAAGGACTTGGCCGGCGCCGTTATTGATCAATAATATTAGATCTGCTAAAATTGCACTTCGAGAGTAAGCGGAAACTCCCATCTCTTGAGCCCCAAGCACAATGTGAACGGGAACGCGGTAAAACGGCAAAACGGCATGCCCATATTGATCTACACTTTACTTATCAATCCTATGTTGACTAAATCCTTTTCAACATTGACTTGACAAATAGAATGTAGCTCAAGATGGGCTTGTCGTTTTGCCGTTGTACCGTGCTGCCGCTCACATTGTGCTTGGTGCTTTATTCATTTGGATCGTAGTGCAATTCTTACCAGTTCCGATCAATCACGGAGTAGCAACCATTGACATGTACAGTCAGTCTATGCTATGCTATGCTATGCTACATAGAGGTCCCCAAGCAAACTGCCACGAACACCCAACGCACAATCAATCTTACACAAGTCGATTTTCTCAGAATGATAACGTATCGATGTTTGTTTGACGTTATTGAGCTTTCGGTCAACGGCAGGCCAAAAAGGAAGTGGTTGTTTTGCAGCAATTCTGTTTATATTTGGATTCTCACAGCAAACAAAAGCAATGTTGTGACAGTTCTCACAGCAAACAAAGATAATTTTGTCAACATTGCACTACTACGCAGGCAACTGGATTGGTCTATATTTTTATCAACCAATGAGACTACTGTCAAACATTAGAAAGATTTATTGAGTCGGGAAAAAAATCTTAAAATAGTGTTCAAATATTAGCGCATGGATAAGCTGGATAAACTAACTAGCTTATGCCAACAAAAATACATCCAATCTGACTGTTTTTGCAAACACACAGACCAAACATGACGAATAAAGGCGAAAAATGTTGGATGATTTTGGACGAGTTTGATAGTCGCATTATCACACATTAATGTAACCATTTCAGTATGCTAGATTAAATTAGTATAGTTTGTTGCAAACTCTATGTCTGCGATTCCATGCATCTTTGTGCATTAAATAGTTAAATCCCTACAGCAAATCATCCTAATAAAAGCTAATGCTTTTTTTTATTGATTCTCGATATGCAATGTGCAGTATGCGAAAGTTCTTTCTCTGGTAGTGTGAACGATTCATATAATCTCACGAAGATAATTAACAGGGTAAGGCCCCAAAAATTCCCGTTACCAATCAATTATCACGATGCTCATGACTTAATTCTTCATCCACACGGCGGCAGCAGCTTGTCTTATTGGCCTCATCAATATCGTAGCAAAAGTCGATCAGTTGACACGTGTATTTGATATAGTTCTGAATAGACTCGGAAATGGATTACAATTGGTTCGTTATATTCACATGTGCCATTTTAGGAGCGGTCTCGAGCTCAGATTTGGGAAGTGAAAGTGTCTCCAATATAACCACATCTGATGATCGTCAGGGCAGAGGTGATTAACTGACTTATTCTTTGAAGGTGGAAAGTGTCTCAATTATGTCATTTGAATTTCCCAGAGTTTCCATTCTATTCACTCGGACGGATTGCGAATAGGGTGTGTACGGGAACTAATGGTTTATTGGGAACGTGTCAGATTCGAGGTGAATGTGCTTCAAATGGAGGAATAGGATCAGGACGGTGCAGCACCCTAACTGTCCAGGCTGTGTGTTGCGTGTGTAAGTTCGTGATCTTGGAATAATCCAGTTGTAACATGTTGTGCATTATGACGCATTTATTTGGTTGATTGCAGATATTAGCACCTGCGGTGGATCTGGGTCGAATAATGTAACCTATTTCCAGAACGCTGGCTACCCTATGCCTTACAATGGAGGAGGAGCGTAAGTTTTAGCATAGGATGTAATAATATCTCCATACAGTACGCCAATTTCCTTAACATATTAAATTTCTGAATGGACATTGGATAAGGGTGGCAGGATTCATGATCGTTTTTCGAGTATTCAAAAGCAGTTTTTCGAATCAAAGAAGTTTTTGTGAAAATATGTTCACTATATCCTGTTCTCCTGCTGAAAAACAGTGAATACAATTTCATTACTGTAATTGTAGTTTTGCATGAAAAAACTTTGCAAAATAAAACTCAAACTCTCACCGCTCAGCAAAAACTTAACGGATATCTCTTTTTTGTCTAGATATGTTAACGAGTATACTGTTAACATATCTAGTTTCTAAAAGTGGTTAAAAGATCTCGAGAATGTTACTGTTGTCGGAGTTATGCGGTAATGGCCCACCGCGTCAGGCGTCAGGTCGGCTGAAAAGGGTGCTGAGCTTTTGAGACCCTGGAGGTTGGCAAATATCAAATCATTTTTAGAAAAACGCATTCCCGCCTCAGCCATTGAAACTTTTCGTAAGGAATGCTTTTTAGCTATGCTATTGGAGCATGCTTGTCCGTTGTCTAGTGCTAGTTACAGTCTGTGCAGCTAAATGGCTGAAGACGATGTCCGTGTTTTTTAAATCCTTTATGGAACGGTACTGGGGTAAGTTGGTCGCATTCCTTTATTTTGGCACGTACGGCGTCTCGAAAAATCGTATGGACACGCTGTTTCGACGCCATCATCGATTGAACTGACAGCACCCGAGCGAGAAGAAACATTAATTTCAAGCGTGTGCTAGAATCAGGGCGTAAGTCGCATGATCGATTTCTCTTCATCGATCTTCTCTTCTGTGAATAAAGCTGACAAGATGCGGGTTTGTTAGTATTTTTTCACTTTAGCACGCTAGGCAGCGATGCAATCTTCACGGTAGCTTGCGAATACCCTTTAATGGGTAAAAATTTACCTATTTCCGCTAGAAGTGCCTCTCCACATTTAATGAGTAAACACGGTTTACTCTTTAACGGGTAAAAGCGGTTTCTGCCAATGGAGGGGTATTTTCTACCCGTTTTGTAAATCGCCCTCGTGGCATAAAAAGGGTAAAAATTCAATAATTATTACTTCAACAAAAAACAGTGACCTTTGGAATAAAGTTGTCGAAAAATAAATTGTTTTTATTGCAAATTCAATATTCTACATCCCAAATAAATGAATTACATATAAATTTTATCATTAAACTAATCAGTCCTCCATATCCATATATGCAGAACAGGTCCAATAACATCTGCTGATGCCTGCAGGATCAACGGAAAAATCTGGAATTATTTCAAAGTGATCATTTTGAATTGACTTAAACAATGGTTATAGTGCTTTACTTACCGTTCTCTTAAAATAGCTTACATGAAAAAATACAAACATTAAAACTAATTAAATATTTGTAGATTTATCGATGTAGATTTATCGATGTGTAGAGAGGATCGATGAAGAGAAATCGATCATGCGACTTACGCCCTTATTCTAGCACACGCTTGATTTCATTTATTTAGTTGACATCTAAACAGATAACAGGCCACCTTCTGGATAATGGGTTCGCCGTAGAGTTGGGCGAGCTCGTGGTTCATCCTTCGCCGCCACACACCGTTCTCCTGCACACCGCCAAAGATCGTCCTAAGCACCCGAAGTTCGAAGACTCCAAGTGCTTGCAGGTCCTTCTCGAGCATCGTCCACGTTTCATGCCCATAGAGGACTACCGGCCTTATGAGCGTTTTGTACATGGTACATTTGGTGCGGGCGTGAATCTTTTTTGACCGCAGCTTCTTCTGGAGGCCATAGTAGGCCTGACTTCCACTGATGATGCGCCTCCGTGTTTCACGGCTAACGTTATTGTCAGCCGTCAGCAAGGATCCAAGGTAGACGAACTCGTCGACCACCTCGAACGTATCCCCGACTATCGTAACACTGCTACCTAGGCGAGCCATGTCGCGCTCGGCTCCACCAGCTAGCATGTAGGGTAATTCGCTAATTGTTGAACGCTACCCAAATGTTGAACGATCTGTAGAAACCATGTTAAAACAGGAAATTGAACCATTTTCAAACAGTTTCAATAAATTATACAGATTATTTTGTAAGTTAGCTGTACTATTGGACACAATAAATTTAATTAGCACATTAATTTCTTAAGTGAAATATTTATTGAAAATTTTTATCGCTAGGTGAAACGAAAATTTCGATTCTCTTAGAAATAAACTTAAGCAGGGGCTGCTATGAAATAAGCTGTGTAGTAAAACATACTACGTATATTGGGTTAAGCACCTATTCACGATATCAGTAAAAGTCTGCTTTAGTTATTTTCTAAACATCCGTACAATTTACTCGTACCTATTAATTACATAAAAACTTTTTCAATTGCACTTTCGTTTCACGTACATTTGCCATTTGTTGAACACTAGCATAGCATGACAGTCTTGGTTTCATCGACAGTATTGCCAGATTTTTGATTTTCGTAGCAAACACCTTTATTGAAATGGAATATTTCATTACACAATATAGTATTGTTTATTGCTTCAAATATCTGTTGAATAATAATTATTAAAAAAAATCCTATAATGGTGTCTGTTGCAATGATGAAAAACGCGATTCAGTAAAGTATAATTAATTGCAACCCTGGCTATATCCTGAATCTTTCTTCGAATTTCACTATCTTCACTATGGCATCAATGCCATCACCGTTTGTTTGTTTACATCATGATTGAAATTGCGCATCGGCTGCCGATTTATCCGGAGTATAACCTCAATCTCGCGATTGAAGCTGTAATGTCGAAGGTAATGTACATTAGCAGAAGCCGCTAAAGTCTATGGAGTGCCGAAGGGGACGATCCACTTCCGTCTCAGCCCAGAGGGGTCAGGAAAAGTGATTCGCGGACCTTACCCTGTCCTCACAACCGACGAGGAGCGCGAACTTGCAAGTGGAATGAAGGCGGGAGTAAAGCGGTCAACATTTAGCTACAATCGTTCAACATTAGGATAAGATGGGTTATGTGTGTGTTCAACAATTGGGTGTAGAACTATATTTTTAAATGTATATTTTTTTATTTCAAAATGGACATTACAGTACCAAAAATGTAACAGGAATAATGTTAAACAATCGTCTACGGTCTTGAATGCTCTTTTTAGCAACCTTTCTATCAGAATTTCCATTAAAATCAAATAACATAAAAACGTCTATCTTAACCGTTCAACATTTGGCGATTTACCCTACTTTGTCTTGGACGCATTAATCCACCAGTCCAACTTTTGCAGCCTCGCGTTTCAGGCGGGTGTAGAGGTCTGATACCTTTTCAAATGTTCGGCCGACAACGTCCATATCATCCGCAAAGTAAACAAATTGACTGGATCTCGTTAAAATCGTTCCACGGCTTTTGAGCCCGGCTCTCCGCATAACACCTCCTAGCACAATATTGAACAACAGGCACGAAAGTTCATCACCTCTCTTATCAGTCTCGTGAGCTTCCCAAGAAAGCTGTTTTCGTTCATGATTTTCCATA
The DNA here is from genome assembly GCF_002204515.2 of Aedes aegypti. Lineage (NCBI taxonomy): Eukaryota > Metazoa > Arthropoda > Insecta > Diptera > Culicidae > Aedes > Aedes aegypti. The sequence continues at coordinate 151,349,615 of NC_035108.1, forward strand.
GCTCTACGCGGTCGATACTATCGTATGCCGCCTTGAAATCGATGAAAAGGTGATGCGTTGGGACCTGGTATTCACGCCATTTTTGGGGGATTTGCCGTACAGTAAAGATCTGGTCCGTTGTCGATCGGCCGTCAACGAAGCCGGCTTGATAACTTCCCACGAACTCGCTTACTATAGGTGACAGACGACGGAAGATGATCTGGGATAATACTTTGTAGGCCGCATTTAGAATGGTGATTGCTCGAAAGTTCTCACAATCTAACTTGTCGCCTTTCTTGTAGATGGGGCATATTACCCCTTCCTTCCCTCCGGTAGCTGTTGCGGGATGCGTTGAGCTTCTGATAGAACTTACGCGTTTCTTGAGACCGGCACAGCTGTTCCATCTCCTCCCACTCCGTTTCCTCCAGGCGGGTTTGCTGTTGCCGTTTCCGTCTATAACGTTTCACCTTCTACCGGGTCCCTTGCTGCAGCATGACCACCCGCGCTGCATTTTTCTCCTCCAAAACCTCCTGGCACTCCTCGTCGAACCAATCGTTCCGTCGACTTCATTCCACGTACCCGACGTTGCTCTCAGCTGCATCGTTGATGGCTGTTCTCCTGCAGTCCTCAAGAGGGGCTTCATCCCGCTCACCCGCTTCCGGTAATGCAGCTACAAGGTGCTGCGCGTATGCAGCTGCGACATCCGGTTGCTTAACTCAAGAGCGGTCGTGCATTCAGCCCCGCTCGTATTGGGTGTGAAAAGCGACCTTTCCTCAGGGTGCGTGTACTCAGTACACGCATGCGACTGATCTTGGGTTAAGCCGCTCTAGGTCATACCGGGGCGGCCGTCGGTACTGTACGTTGTTAACGACGGAGAGTTTTGGGCGCAGTTTGGCCATCACCAGATAGTGGTCAGGGTCGACAAAGATGCTTGCTTTATTAATTTGATAATGGGAAAATAAGTGAGAGGAGATAAATGCTTCAGACTGTTGGAAAATGTGTTTTTTTTTATTTTGCATAATGGTTGATATGCTAGTAGATGAAAGTAAGTAATTCAGATAAATTTTCCAATATTTTTTTCAGTTTAAAATAGTTTTAATATATAATGGATCGATACCCTTGTGATGGCATGTTTACTAATGTGCGCACGAATATTTTCGAGATATTGAAACTTTTAGAAGAAAGTCTTAAGAATCTACTATAAGTTGCAGTTACCCTACTCTGTGTTGCAAGTGGGTCACATGAAATTTAACTTGTTAATCTACCTCATAATACTTAGCGTTACCGTCAATCACATAATTAACCATATTTTAAGGCTGCTTACGTATTTTAATTACTGCAGTAATTGTGAAAATTGTGTTATTGTTGCTATGCTTGTCAGAAAACCAATTTCACGATGGAGTTATTTTTAAAGTTTGATTGAACAGGAAATCTCTTCCGCTATATTCTTGTTAAATTTTGAAATTCAATATTGAAAACTTCAAAATAATTTCAATACTATTAATATAGTCCTCGGAATGTCCGAGGTGCCTCAATAATATGTTTAATGAGGATTTTTATTTTATTTTATTTTTGCTAAGGCTGGGGTATAGAGCGCCTTAAAATATTTCGTTTCTTTTCGCAGGATGTTGTATTGTTGATCGATTCTACTTTTAATGAATCTCAAAATAAACTCATACATACAATAATTTATGGAATAAGCTTTGGTTGATTGGCAAAGAAAACTCTCTATGAATAACTAAGTGCTCAACGAACTCTAAGCTGGAAAGAAGGCTATGTCTCAGCAGACGTGTAATGCCAGACAGAATAATAAGAAGAAGAAATTTAATGTATTCTAGTCATGTATAACAGTCGAACTTCCAACATATCCAATCGAATGAGTATCGTATGGCTTATTAAATCCTCAAAGACACATAGGACAGTTCTGTTAACCTAATATAGTATGAACATAGTAAACAAATTAAAATCAATTTCTACATTGTCATCTTTCTTCAAAAATCATGTACGCCTCTTTAAGATACATCATCAATAGACGCTTTTGAACTTGTTCTTTACTACCATTTCGGTACTCAGAAACGAAGTCATTGGCTCCTGGCATAGGCCTACTAATATCATCACTATCAAAGAAATCAATAACAACCTGTTTATTTGCTCACTAATTCCATGCTCACTTCGAACTCTTGTTGTGCATAGAATGCCCTGTTCATTCACAAGTTTTTTTCACTTGTCTTACCATGTAAATTGGTGCCTCGAACTCCTCGACAATTTTGTTGATCGACCACGACTTAGGAAGAACCGTTAATAATTTCAACTGGTCATTTCTGTCAACACCAGGTGAGTTGAATTTTTCTTTGATTGATGATTTCCTCGAACGCCTCCACCTTGACGACGTCCATTGCATCCATGCCAAGTATATCATGACGTACAGCTTTGGTGACCTCCACTGACTTTTTAATTCGATAGTCCAGGCTCCCCATGTTTCTCGACGAGATTGGGGATAAATTCAACGTTTCAATAATACTGTTGATTTTTTCCACGTTGTAGGGGTCTAGTTATTCATTCACTGATGGGACGGATGGCAAAGATGAACAGGACGGGACTGCTTCTAAAATATAAAATAATGTCGAATTAATATATTGATATGGGTTCTATGTAAACAATCTTTGTTGTTTAATGTGCTGCAAAGTTAATTTTTCTTACCTAGCATTTCAGAAAGGTTAAAAAAACTTTTATGTGGATTAATTCATATTTTTCATGGTCAATTTGACAAATTTAAGCTGGGAATGGAAAAAAAATAAAGGAAAACTACATTTGCGGATATTAAAACTTATTAAAGTTTTCGTAAGCAGTCTGCCAATAAATGATAATAATACTTGATCCACTTACCCCACCTCATTAAAAAGTAGGGGTAAGTGTACCATGTCAAATATATCTGTATTTATTTATAAAAATCACATATTTTTCATTGTGATTCACTCAATTGGAACTGAAATGCACACCATGTGTCGAAAAAACTAATAGTATTCGATTTTAGACAAAGATACAATGGATTTTTGATTGATGGAAAACAATTTTCAAATTAATTGATTTTTGCGGCTAACAAGTTTGCTTGTGTTAGTGTGCGTGTAGTACCAGTTTTACAATAGTATCAGTGTGGGCGTAAGAATATAACCTAAAATGAAGCAATGGAGCGAAAACATTCAATATATTCAAGTATTTATGCTCAATATGGACAAATGATCCACTTCCCCCACTGTACCTTATGTAAAGTATCTTAGTTTCACATAGTCTTCACGCCCAGAAAGTTTCATTGAATTCTGAAGGGGTGCTGCCAATCCCTTTGTCGAGTTGGCGTGAAATCCATCATATACATAGCACTAAAGGTTTTGGCATGTGAAATCCGCGATCGACACAAATCTGCCTCATTAGGAATGCTCGAAATATTTTGTTTGCTGTACATGCATTTTTTGTCTAGTTATTTAGGGTCATTCGGGTTTGAAAAATGTTAATTAATAACATGCGATGCTTATGCCGCTTCAATGTGCAAAAAAAATGTTGGTTTAATTGCTCTAAGGGAAATTTGAACACCCCCGATTTCCTATCGTACTAAATTGCGGAGTATTGACATCAAATATGTGAAATAATTTTGCAAATCGTTTGAACCATTGCTGAGATATGGCTAATTGAGAAAGGTACAACTGATATTTGATCCCGGGACTGTTAATCATGTTCTAGTATTGTCAATGACATGCTACAAAAGTTCATTTGCAAAAAATTTCTATAGACTCCCTTCATTATAAAATCAATCACAAATAATTGATTTTCCATATGCTCTAGTGAAGGCATTACGGAGTCAATTCCATTATGTAACTAAATTACCTTTTGTGGCAATTTATTCTAGATAATTTGATGAACCCTTTTAAAAAAATCCTTTTAAATTCTATTTCACATGCAACTCATGGGTACATGTTGCATAATATGGTGAACGTCTACATCACAGGAAACTAGAACTTTTAGATTCCAATTGTGGGACATAATTCGTAGGAACTTCGAACTTCAAAATCGATTTTCTTAAAAAATAGGTTTTACGCTCCTTGGATTAGATCCCCTTCAATTTATTTAGATTGTTTCGCATTGTTCTATTCATTAGAGATAGCGTCTCGATCAAAAAGATTAAAATTGCGAAGGAAGATTCAGCATAGGCCAGACGAAAACAAACGATCGTCAGCTAAAAAGAAGAGAACCTTAATTATGAGTGCTGAACTTTGCTCAGTTATACAGACTATTCTGCTAGGAAAATTATTTTATGAATATTATAAATAGAAGATTGACTTTGCTCAGAGGTTGCAAATAATTAGAGACAATGGAAAATCGCGGTAAAATTTCGTGGTTAACCAAGGCGATAAAACTATAATTGTCGTGGTCCCATAGTTTTGATCATGTTCTACATAACATTGCATGTTTACAGTAAATATATCTTTCAGACAGTCTGTGACAAAAGTTAGTAATCAAACGCTGGTTTTCCATACAACATGCCCAGCTTCTGGTAGTCCGAATTGGAAATTTGGACGACGAACTACAAAAAAACTGAAGTTTTGTTAGTGGTGAGTTGATAAAATTTCATTCATTTTTTCGTAGAGTTTCATAGGGTTGTTCAAAGACAAAAGTAAGTAACCGAGAGATTTTTAAATATAATAAAAAATATTTATTAAAAAACGGTGAGTTGTGGGTGGTTGAATTGTAACGATTTCATAACAGACAAAACTTCATGTTTTTTGTACTTCAACATAAAAATTTCAGCCAATAAGTAGTACCCCAAAAGGTTGGATTTGCATTACATACACGCAAACAAATTTTGTTGTATAATCTACCGAATCCATGGTAGAATTAAGAACTGCACCAACGATTTTCAACCGACTACAAAAATCTGTTGAGTTTACTATAATCTGGTCAAAATTACTGAGCAGTGCAGTGGATTTGACAATGTCCATAGTAGCATCCACTACAAAGCATTGTATTTCAATCCGTGACACCCACCGTACAACACAGTGTGGTCAAAAGTATGATGCTAAACTTCTCAAATCAAGAATGTTTCTAGTCAAAAATACTACAACTCTGGTTAAATCAACAGAAGAAATTTTCTTGTGTAGTGATGGTGACTATGTTTTGGTAGAGTTAACAGATTAATATAGTCGGTTGAAAATCGTTGGTGCAGTTCTTAATTTTACCATGGATTCAATAGTTTCTACAATAAAATTCATTTCAGTGTACAGAATAAACATCTTAAGGATCATAGTTTCAAATGTTACATTACATTACACATTTTTTTTACATTGTTACCAGCTGCACATACACGGTAATACCACCAGACAGCACTGTTTGCCAGTTGAGAGTGGACTTCAGCGCATTTACGCTCTCGCAACCGAACGGAGACGGATTATGTTCGGTTGATAACATCCAAATATTTGGCGGTAGCTCTCGGGTGCCAACAATCTGTGGTGATAATAATGGACAGCATGTGTATGTCAACTTCAATGGGCAGAACTCGATCACTATTACCGTTTCGACCACTGCGGCAACATCCTTCAACCGATTGTGGAATCTACAGTTGAGCATGATTTCTTGTACGAGCACTTATATAGCTCCGGCCGGATGTTTGCAGTACTTTTTGGACAGCGCAGGAAATATTCAAAGTTTCAATTATGGCTCATCAGCTAATTCGGCATTCAGCGCTATGGGGATGGTTGGTACTCGACAGATGTCCAACCAAAACTATGGAATTTGCATTAGAGCAGGAGCCGATCAATGCTCAATATCATACAACGTGGTACGTATTAGTATAAACCTAATTTTATTAAACACTGCTCTAATAAATGTTTATTAGCCCTCAGGAGACCTTTATGCGTTTACGGTAACGGGTGACGTATTAGCATTAACACAAGATATGCTCGGTACTCCTGGCGTCGCTATGGTAGGAAGCGGTTGTATGTCGGACTATCTCATTATTCCGAATCCAACTGGTGTGGCGAGTGACAGGTTTTGCGGTATGGCAATAGAACCAGTTACAAGTATGTATGGTATGATGTATATAAATGCATTGGTCTTAATGAAGTTACTGCTCATTTCAGGTTCGCCTCCATTTGTATTGTATTACATCACGGATAGTTCTGATGGAGGTGATGTTGCGAATCGAGGATTTAGCTTGCAGTATTCTCAAAACTCTTGTCCAATTTCTGCTAAAAAATAGTGTAGATTATGTTATGTTAACAATTATGAATTTTACTTTTTTATGACGTGCCCTATTTTTGCCAAGAATTTTTTCGTTATTATGGTCAAATAATGTGATAGCAAATAAATAATTTTTCTTATGAAAGTGTTCTTGTTTATTTGACAAATTTGCATACGAACTACACCACAGTTTAATACTTTAACATAAATAATATTTCAGTATTTGTTTATTATTTTGGTATCGTTCTTTTTGCCGGGAAGTGCGTGGAGAATGCCCGAGCAATTTCAGTTTGTTATTTTCTCCGATTGCGCGCCATTTTTTCTGAGTTCTTTTATATAGCCGAGCAAATGAGTGAAGCTGAAAGTGTATTGTGGCTGCTCAGTAAAGGATGACGGATCAATTGGTGAGCTCGTTTCATGTTCTTATTTCTATGTAATATGTATGACTGCACATTTAATCGTTACAACAGTAGGACGTTACTATGATTTTTTAACAAACTATGAATGGTTCGTCACTGTGAGTGTCGGCATAAACTCTGATTCATAAATTATTTATGTTTTACATTTTTTTAAACACCCCCTTGTTACCTTTATGTCTGTAATTAGAAAAAAATTGAGAGAGAAGAACACGGTCTCCAAATAGCAAAGGTTACACACTAACATTCCTTTCCCCATCCCACCTGACTGCAAGGATGTGGCTGGCGCCGTTATTGATCCTGTATAAATAGTGGCATTGAATTATGCATACTGAAGAATATTATGGCCAATCCCAGTCGAACTTCTAGTTTATTATTTGTGCATTTCAACTGACTTCGGCCAATCACGGAATAGCAACCATTGATATGTGCAGTCAGTCTAAGCTAAGCTAAGCTATTTATTTTGGTATCGTCAAACGGGGTAACTCTCAAACTTTTTCAATTTTAAAGTAATATGGATAAAAAATGTAAGGATTCAGATGAGCATAAACCAATCTGGTAGCGTAAAAAATTCAAACTCTCGCTAAAATCTTCTGATTTATACCTAACGACAATAACCGGTGGTATAAATTATAATAGTTTTACTCAATGCTACAGAAAACATCAATTCGGTTACATATCGTTGTGCTGCAAATTTCACTCTTGTTGCAAGTAAAATTTGATTGTAGGTACATTTAATTCTTTGAAAAAGTTTTGCAATCAAATCACGATCTCATAAAAGAAACATTGTTTGTTGCAGCATAACTTACCATAAAAAAATTAAATGGGATTTTTTTGGTTTTTCTTTTACACGTAGGTAGGTACCGATTTAAACCAGTTTTCGAAACCCTCTACTTTTTTCTTTAAATATGTGTGTTTTTAGTATCGGTTACCTGGTTTTGAAAATATTACGATGTTCTTATGTACAATAAATTCGACTGCCATTTTGTTTTTAGTCAATTTACCAAAAAATAATATGGGCATTACAATTCTAGATATTAACCCCTCTATCGGCAGCTTCATTTTTACCGCCAAAAAAATATTCAAATCGTGATAACTTTTTTATTTCTTGATATTTTTGCAGAATTTCTTCACAAGTTCTCAAAAAACTCTTCTTGTTTAATCGTGTCTATATTAATCGTTGGTGATCTGGTTTTGAAGATATTTCAATGTTACTTGGGGGACCGACATTAAAGGTCTTTGGCGGCCATTTTGTTTTACGTCTATTTATAAAAAAAACTAAATGTGGGCTATATAACACCAGTTAATTAGGAGAATCTCTGAAAAATCATACAAATCGGTTTAGTATTCTTGAAGATATCTGAATATTACGATATGAAGTTTTCAATATCTTTATCGCCCATCGTGGTACCAGACACGTAAATGCTCATCACTCGAAGACGGCTGCACCAAATTGCTTTATTTTTTTTCACAATAGACTCTCATTAATATAGTGTTTCGTAGGGTGGACATATTCGAAAACTATAAAAAATCTGTAGCCTGAGATATTTACGTGGGTTATGGCTACGCATCGGTCCCCCAAGGAATTTCGGATATCTGCGGATTCAGATGATCAATGAATAATATCAACACAGATTCTAAAACTAGAAGAGTTTAATGAGAAATTGAGAAAAAAATGGTGCAAAAATATCAAGAAACAAAGAAGTAATCGCGATATGAATATTTTTTCGATGGTAAAAAAATGAAGCTGTCGGTAGAGGGATTAAGCAGCTTTCCTAAAAAAATCATACATACCGGTTGAGATGTTCGCAAGAAATCTGAAAATGCTTGGATCGGTATGCAACATTTTTTTCAACCAACTCTAATCAAAGTAAGAAACAAAAATAACCAATCTCGATAAAAAGTTATCGAAACTGAATAAAATATATTCTAGTGTATTTTCCGGTTGATTATTGTTGGACAACAATCAAAAGCTAATGATAGGTTGAATTGTGATGAAAAACGCAAAAAGTCTAAAAATAGTGCAGCAGATAAACTGAGAGTCAAATAGTCTCGGTATCTTCAGCAAATTAGTTCATTGGATGGTAAGGAATAGAAGCGCTGAAAACACCAAGATGTCTGCGACGTTTTTTTTGTCAAAATTCAACCTATCTGTATGTTATGTATGCATTCAACAATAACTTGGGAAACGACAGAGAAATAATTTACTGAAGTTGACCATTTAATGGGCTTTGATGCTTTTCATACAGTGCTGTTCTGAACAATAGCAGCGTACATATGTCGATGTTATTACAAAATGCTTAAGGTGATTATAGAACGAAACTACACCTCCAATTTTCAAAAGCACAAGACTTGAAAACCAAACAGCACTCCGCGTTAAAAATTTATCCAATTGGTCAGCAAGCAAGCAATTTGATTGATTTTCAACGCGAACTGTTCTCCAGTCTTGTGCACTTGAAATTTCAAAGTTTGGTTTCGTTTTATATTCACCTTAACCCTCAAAAGTCCGGGACGAGACTTGTGTGCTTCAAATGGCTCGTTCTCAGAAACTAGCCTACCGACTTACAAACTGTTTAAAGCTACTTCAAGGGAAAGAGTAGGGCTAACAGATGATATGCCCGGGATTGTCCCCTTTTCAGGGCGGCGGATGTACGTGTGGCAGAAGGCATAATTTCAACTAACCTTGATTATATTAACATGACAACACTAAAACATCGTAGTTTTCCTGAGCAAAATCATTTAGAGCTAGTAATGCTGTATTTATGTTTTCAAAATAGACATATCTTGACCATCCAGAGGCCCTAGAATAGGTTCTGGAAGGCCTGGGAACTTTGCAAGGGATGAACGATTCTCCTACAGCTCTACAAGCCTGTTATGTGATATAATGTTTGATTTTCTGGCTGATCTAAAATTGGTCAAACATAATTTCAGATTGATTCTAATCAACTAGAGAACACACAATTGGTCCTGGATACCCAGGAATCCCTGGTAAAGGGGGTGGCATTTCCAGAGAAGTGGCCACTTTTAGAATATATCTGAAACCTTCCTTGCGATGCACCAAACTTCATGGATTCGCGAAATAAGTTCAATGGAAGACATTCCAATGACTTCTGGCAACATTGACCACCTACTAGCATATTCCGGGGATGTGGCGCCCTCAGGGCAGTGGCCAATTTTAGAATAATTCTCAACCGTTCCTTTCGACACATCAAACTTCATGGTTCAGTATAACAAGTTCAATGGAATACATTCCAATGGTTTTTGGCAATATTTTTCACCTACTGGCATATTCCGGAGATGGTGCTACTTTCTCGTTTTCTGTCATTTTTCCGAATGTCATTTCCCCGAACACCAATTCCTCGAATGACCCATTTCCTCGAAGGAGCCGTTTCCCCGAGAAGTGATTCAGTTCAAGTAAGAACCAGAATAATCTTGTCACTGAAGATGCTGAACTGGAATGACCGATAAGCAATCCAAAGAAAAAGATATTTGGATATTCTCTACTGAATACACATTGCCAAAAATGCCGAGCAAGGTGAAACTTCAAAGAACCGCCAATAAAATAAAGAAGGGTGCCCAAGTAACCACAAGCATTATACCATTGCATTAATTTGGTCGAAAGTCAACATTTTTTGCATTAATAATGTTATCATGCATTTATTCAATAACTGTCAAGCAATGATGCATTTGAATAACATTGTAAATGCTTTGTAGCATTATTTTAATATAGCTTTATGCTAAGCGTTTAGAGTGAATATACAGTTATGCTGTCATACAAGATTACATAACCTCATTAAACGAACTCGAATCTGAAATAAATAAGTAAGACGATCGTGCACGTTCACACTCGCTCATTACGTTTTGTGGGATATGGAAGAATAATGAAATGACTTTCTCTCATCTCGAACCCCCATTTCATGATCTAAGGATATATGTATTCATTCAGTATTGTTGTACCATTTCATGATCTAAGGATATATGTATTCATTCAGTATTGTTGTATTTTATCTATGAGACTCTTTTATTCATAAGGAGCGAGAGGAAATGTCGGTCAATTTCTCTCCCCTGAAATCTGTTAAATGCGCTAGGGCTTTGTTTTGTGGGTTAAGTTCTGTTATTTCCTCTACGAGAAAGAATGGTGATCAAATTCTTTCTATTGATGTTTCATTTGGTGAGGAAAGGAAATCAATCGCCGAAGAGAATTCTTTCTATTCGGAATAACTGGGCGAATAGTAATGTTAACACACACAGTGGCTTCGTTTATAAGGAACTTTTATCCTACCTTATTACATCAGCAGTTTTAGCACAGGACACCAACGCGCCAGGCATCCAGCACACCATCATTCTAGTTGTGGATTCGAATCCTGATTCCAACAAAAAAAATCATTAAGCTGGTAAAGAAAACCATTGAAAGGTAGTCAATGGATTCATTGTTTTGTTTATTTTTAACGCAAGCCCTAAACATACATTATTTTAAGCTAATATGCATCATGAACCCTAAATATACAGACATAAATGCTTTAGTAGGGCTTGTGCATTAAAACTGCTTTACCAAGTATTGCATTAATTTGGTTGTTGTGGGGCCCTTTTCCACTTTAAAAGTGGTCAAAAGATCTCGGAAATGTTCATGTGGCCGGAGTTATTGCGGTGGATCACTGGGTCAGGTCGGGTAACAAAGGTTTTGTGCTTCTGTGCCCCTGTAGGTAGGCCAATTTCAAGTCACAGATAATTTACAGAATCGGCTATAATGTGGACACTATATCAAGGTGCTTAATGAAAATAGCATCATCGTAAACCTTCTGATAATCGATTAAATTGAATAACCATGTCAACTGCATTTGATTGATCCTACAAATGACCATTTTCGGGTCCCCAGGACGTCTCAAATTTATGATTAAGTGCACAATTTGTATCTTAACATCTGTGTCAAGCTTATGGGTACGCATTTTAGTGAAGTATTATGTTCGATCTATACTTTTAGATAATTGAAACAGTTTAGTATCTGACAAATCTAGAGCCCGTTCTTCAGGGCATTCAGTCCGAATGGCCGCATCTGGTACACTCTAAACGTCTAAACGATGCAAAACTATTCATGTATAATATTGAATATCAGATCTTAATGATTTATGCAAATTTAAGTTGGAAATTGGAAAAAAATAAAGATAACTTGGCAGGTCCCAAAAAATCACCTTTTTTCACCCGACTTGACCCAGTGACTCACCGCAATAACTCCGGCTACAGGAGTATTCCTCTGGCCACTTCTAGAAACTAGATATGCGGGCCAGTATACTGACAAAAAATCATTTGAATCCGTTAAGTATTTGCTGAGCGGTAAGCGTTTTAGTATTTTTGCTTTCACTCAGGCCTATATGGGTTAATGCATTACCACTTTCAGAAAAATTCTGAAGCCTTCATTGCGACACACGAAACTGCATGGTTACGCAAACACATCAAACTTAATGGTTTTACAAAACAGTGGTAGCCAATATCGCCAAAAGTAATTGAATTTCTTGTATTGATCTTATTTGCAGAATATTAAAGTTTGTTGTGTCACAAAAAAGGATTCAGAATCATTTCGGAAGTGGCTACTTCCTTGAGGAAACCACATCCTCGAAATATGCTAGGAGATGGCCGCAATATCGCCAGATGTCATTGATGTGCCTTCTAATAAATTTGTTTTGCAAATACAAATTGCAAATTTAATATGTCACAAATGAGGGTGAAATTTCTTCTATTGAACTTGTTTTGCGAAACCATTAAATTTGGCATGTCGCAAGGAAGGTTTCAGAAATTATTCTAAAAGTTTCCACTTCCCTGAGAGCACTACATTCCCGAAATATGCCAATAGGTGGCCAATATTGCCCAAAAGCCATTGGAATGTCTTTCATCGAACTTATTTTGCGAAACCATGAAGTTTGGTGTGTCACAAGGAAGATTTGAGAATATTATTAATATTTTCAAATTTATTTTATACGCTAACATAATGATAATGTTTATCATTAATGAGCATCAAAACTGCATAAAGTTAATAGTTTTTGAATTATGAATTTAGCAGCTTAGGTGTCCAGTACTGGTTGGTAAATGGCTGGACCTGGCGTTTCATTGGTACCTCGCGTACCTGAAGGAATAAAATAGACCCCTCTGTGAGGTCCTTAGCCTCTTGCCCAGCAACTCCTATCCCTACCTCCTCGCGGTACTGGCCGGGGTACGAGTAACCTTAGGGAAGATCGGGTAACCAACCCAGTGGGAACTTTGGTCGAATGCTGACAGGGAAGGGGGAGTTTGCTTTTGCTTTTTCTTCTACAAACCTTGAGCGTCTGTTCCCCATGTTAGGGGCGGCTGATCATCGTCCGAGTGGCAGAGAATAACTCTAAGCTAAATTGCGCACTACATTTCCGAACATTTAGGGGGAAATCTAGGGGGTTGGTGTCAGGCCCTGCAAGCCAGCCGAGTCGTAAAAACATCAAGCAATGAATTATACGAGAGTATACTAACCGGGACAATTGGCGAAGACCACAGCAACGTAAAGGAACTAGCGATTGAAAGCTCGGTACGTGGAACTGTAAATCTCTCAACTTCATCGGGAGCACACGCATAATCGCCGACGTGCTGAAGGACCGCGGATTCGGCATCGTAGCGTTGCAGGAAGTGTGTTGGAAGGGATCAATGCAAACGTTTAGTCGTAACCATACCATCTACCAGAGCTGTCGCAACACACACTAGCTGGGAACAGCTTTTATAGTTATAGGTGCACAGTCCACAATCCGGCAGCACTGATGACGCTTTTTACGCGCAGTTCGAACGCGAGTACGACAGCTGCCCAAGCTACGACGTCAAAATCATCATAGGAGATCTAAACGCTCAGGTTGGCCAGGAGGAGGAATTCAGAACGACTTTTGGAAAATTCAGCCCCCACCGGCTGACGAATGAAAACGGCTTATGACTAATTGATTTCGCCGCCTCTGGCCATTCGTAGCACCTACTTCCAGCACAGCCTTCCATACCGATACGCCCTATCGTGGCGCTAACATCGACTCTGACCACTATCTGGTGATGGTCAAACTGCGCCCAAAACTCTCCGTCGTTAATAACGTACGGTACCGACGGCCGCCCCGGAATGACCTAGAGCGGCTTAAGCAACCGGATGTCGCAGCGGCATGCGCGCAGCACCTCGAGGCTGCATTACCGAAGAGGCTGAGCTGGATGAAGCCCCTCTTGAGGACTGCTGGAGAACAGTGAAAGCAGCCATGAACGATGCAGCTGAGAGTAACGACGGGTACGTGGGACGGAGTCGACGGAACAATTCGTCCCCTTAATGCTACAACTAGATAACTCGAAAATCAAAATTTTGAGATGTGCAACTTTGTAAATATGACCGTTTAACAAGGTGATGGTTATTCGCAGAGAATATGATTGGAAAATAAACTTCAAGTTAATTATATTGAATCACACGCTTATGAGCTGTAGATATTTTTCAGATCTAATTGAGAATAATATTTTGACATATTGAAGTCAAAAATTTCAAATTTCGAGTTATCTAGTTGTAGCATCAAGGGGACGAATTGGTTCGACGAAGAATGTAGGCAGATTCTGGAGGAGAAGAATGCAGCGCGGGCGGTCATGCTGCAGCAAGGGACCCGGCAGAACGAGGAACGTTATAGACAGAAACGGCAACAGCAGACCCACCTCTTTCGGAAGAAAAAACGCCGCCTGGAGGAGACGGAATGCGAGGAGATGGAACAGCTGTGCCGGTCTCAAGAAACGCGTAAGTTTTATCAGAAGCTGAACGCATCCCGCAACGGCTTTGTGCCGCGAGCCGAGATGTGCAGGGATAAGGATGGAAGCATTTTGACGGACGAGCGTGAGGTGATCGAAAGGTGAAAGCAGCACTTCGACGAACACCTAAATGGCGCTGAGAGCACAGGTAATGAAGGACGGGACAACGAAGGAAATGCCTTCGTCAGTACCGCGGGCGCTAGAAACCAACCAGCCCCCACTTTGAAGGAGGTTAAGGATGCCTTTCACCAGCTCAAGAACAATAAAGCTGCTGGTAAGGATAGTATCGTAGCTGAACTCATAAAGATGGGGCCGGAGAGGCTGGCCATTTGTCTGCATCGGCTGATAGGCACAATCTGGGAATCGGTAGTCCTCTACGGGCATGAAACGTGGACGATGCACGAGGAGGACTTGCAAGCACTTGGAGTCTTCAAACGTCGGGTGCTTAGGACGATCTTTGGCGGTGTGCAAAAAACGGTGTGTGGCGGCGAATGATGAACCACGAGCTCGCCCAACTCTACGGCGAACCCAGTATCCAGAAGGTGGCCAAAGCTGGAAGAATACGATGGGCAGTTGCAAGAATGCTGGACAGCAACCCTGCAAAAATGGTGTTCGCTTCGGATCCGGTTGGTGCAAGAAGGCGTGGAGCACAGCGAGCTAGGTGGGCGGATCAAGTGCGTATCGATTTGGTGAGCGTGGGGCAGAACCGAGGATGGAGAGATGCGGCCACGAACCGATTAAATATTGTGGCGTGAAATTGTTGATTCAGTGTTATCTGACTAGATGTTAACTAAATAAATGAATGAATGTGTCCGGTACTGGGGGATCGTCCCCTTCTCCAGATTACTCTTTACCATTTGAAGTTGAAGTTTTCTAATAAATGTAATTTCAGTGCTAAGAAATATCTCTAAAATAAAAAATCGGAGATCTCATTTTTCGGTTAAATTGATCACTTTGCATCACATTGACAATTATTGTTAGTTTTCAAACCAACTCTACATGATAATAAATCTTCGAGCTGTTTAGTAGAATACCTATAAGTAGATGAAAAAACCAAATTTAGTACTATACCATTTAATTCCACTAGAGTTTGTATCCTTTGACAGATACGCGTATTTCGACCTCAACTGTAAGGCCGTCTTCAGTGTCGTGTACTAGACTCGAGCCTAGTATACGACACTGAAGACGGCCTTACAGTTGAGGTCGAAATACGCGTATCTGTCAAAGGATACAAACTCTAATGGAATTAAATGGTATAGTACTAAATTCGGTTTTTTCATCTACTCAACTCTACATAATAAATTTGAACTTCTTGAATCCGAATATGCTTATTGAATTCTTTACAGTACAATATTTATAGAAATAGTGAATGATTAAATTTCGAATATAACGTTGGAAACGCCTAAATGTATTTGATTCCCTAAGGAATTTCCTTATATCTAATAGAAATTCAATTATTTCAACCGAATGAGCAAATTGGTACGAGTTTTGGTTATGAAGTCTGCTTTGTGGATATATCTTAAGCATACCCACAAACTTTCTGATTTTCAAATCCTTGTTTATGTTTAAGTTTATGGATTTTTCAATACTGCTCCGACCATGATTTTGAAATTTTACATTATTTTTATAGAAATGAGCATTTCTTAACGCAAAAAGCTTCACAACACACAATTTGACAATAGTTACAACAGACATCGTTCATTCACTGTAGGTTACATTGATGTTTGTGCTCCATTTGGAAGAAATAAAAACGAGCGACACGGTGATCAATTTCACCTTACTGATTGATTTCAGCAAATTTGCGGTACTGGAATGTAAGTACAAACTCATCATCCTATAATGCATCTTATTTTCCAAACCATAATAAAGAAATTTGCTGAAAAAAACAATTCAATCCGACGGATAGGAGCAGATATATTCATGAGCTTGTTTTCTATTATTTTGCTTCATATGGGATTTTAGCCCAACAACATTCCGAAACAAAATTAGCTCAAAGGGTTTTTTTTTTATTTCAACAACATTCTTCATTAGGGGTTGAAGAATGAGTTTTCATTATGGGATGATAAGTTTGTAATAACCGTAAAACGGGGTAACTTTGATAGTTTTTGCGAAGAAAACTTGTATATTTATGCACATTGTTTCAAAGAATTAAAGTTTATATTTTTAAAACAAGTACTGGCATCCTAGCTATCGATTGCAGTTGATAGATTGCCAAAAGATTTATTTTGAATGGATACATAATTTTTCAAACAATCGAAAGTCGGCTTTCTGTTTTGGGGTAACTTTGATAATGAAGTATAAATCGAACAAAATTGAATGATTTACTTAACATTTATAGGGCATTACATACCTCTAGGCGTTTAACGTTATATGGAAATTTCTGACTTACAAGGGAAGGTCGCGATGGTGTTACACGAGGTTTTCAACCGGACTATTTTTGTAAAATTCTATATGTCGAAATATGAAAAACCCTAAAGCCTTTCGGGTGATGGACCAGTGGTGTAGCCAAGAGGGGCTCAGAAAGGGTCGAATTTGTGCGAATATAATATTATTGAGTCAATTGAAAATTTGTCAAAAAGATTTTTCTCAGTATATTACGATAGTAATGAACAGAATTGACATTAATGTATGTTTGTAATGTATTTGTATGCCATTGGCGTAACTAACATGGAATATGGACACCAAAACAAATTTGGTTTTATCGCAATAGTATACCAACAAGAAATCCATCCCGATTGCGCCTATGGCATGAAAAAAAATACAATTTCCAATTAGCTTAATAATATAATATACGTACAAAATTGCCCCTGTTAGAGCCCCTCCTGGCTCCACCACTGGTCCATCACCCGAAAGGCTTTAAGGTTTTTCATATTTCGACATGTAGAATCTAACAAAAATAGTCCGGTCTAAAACCCCGTGTAACACCATCGTGACTTTCCCTTGTTAGATTACAAAAATGGTCCCAGTTTGTGAAAATGATATTCGCCAAGAGATTATATTCAAGTTCTATGATAACTAGGCTGTCGAAGATAAGTGACCAACTATTCAAAACTATATCAAATAGTGATCGTAGAACTGATTGTTTGCAAGCCAAAAATTATAAAATCGTTTAAATTTTTAAAATTTGTATATAAAGCCTCAAATGTTCTCAATTCGAATAAAAACAGCTTTTACATAAAGTGTCATACTAATATTCTTTAGTTTTGCATTCGTTTTACTTAACCGATTATCAGAAATTATGATATTTCGTTTAGTAGATGGTGGGTAGCGCACTATCAAAGTTATCCGCATTATCAAAGATACCCCGTTTTACGGTATATAGCAGTATGGACGTGTTTGTAACATTGTTCAAAAATTTTCCACAGTAATTTCCATACAAACCTTCATTGTCTATGGGCTACATTGTCTTTAAATCATAACAGAAGAAGCTGAAAATTTCTCAGAACCCTATTTTATTGTAATGACAGTAAGGAAGATATGAGAGATTGGATTTCCAAACATTTTTTAAATTTTGAATCGCCCCAATGTGCAGCTATACAGCGAGACCAAGCTGAGGGTCGGGGGTTTAAGGTGAAGATGAATCGAAGCCAAACCTCAAATTTTCAAGAGCACGAATCTCGAGAACCAAACATCCATTTAAGCTGAAAACTTAATCGATTGGTCACTCGCTGGTGGTGACCAATCGATTAAGTTTTCAGCTTAAACAAATGTTTGGTTCTCCAGATCCGTGCTTTTGAAAATTTGAGGTTTGGCTTCGATTCATCTTCACCTTAAATCGTTCGAGGATCTTTCCATGAAGGAAATTTTCTCGAATTCCCAGGGCATAGAGTATTTTCGTACTTATCCACACGACATGTGCTCATAAGAACTCTTAGCTGAGGAGCAGGCCTGTTCCAGATGGAACATAATGCCAGAATGAAGAAGAAGAAACTAAGAGATTCAAGATAAACTGATGTTGAAATTACTGAAGACTCGCATTCAGTGGATATACTGATGAACGCATTAAGTTGTCTGTAGTTTCAAATCACCGCAGGCATAATAATTGACAAAATTAGCTCGAAAACTACTAGCTTCGTTTCTTAATTATCAAGGTGCTGCTATCTTAATACTTTCTCCAAGTGGAAGTAACACATTCGATTGGTCTAATCAATAGTGGATCAGTTGAGATGTGGATTTCACTTGCTTTGAATCATTTATTGTTCAGCCCAGTGAAGAAGATGGATCATCTTTTGTGGAATGCGGTCATATTTGCTGTGCTGGGTGTAACATCGTGTTCGAGTTTGGGGAGTAAAATTGAATCAAACCTGACATCGACAAACGTTCGTTACCGCAGAGGTGATCAGGATTAATCGACCGTAGGTGAAAATGTGCGTTAAAAACTCATTTGAATATTCTAGAATTCCCATTTTACTCGCTTGGGCGAATTCCGAACACGGTTTGTACGGGCACTGATGGATTATCGGGAACGTGTCAAATTCGAGGCGAATGTGCTGCAAACGGCGGAATTGCATCGGGACGTTGCAGCACTCTCACGACTCAAGCCGTATGCTGCGTTTGTAAGTATTGTTTGGAGACCAATGGTTACGTCCTGAGGTTATTGACCCATGTATTCGGTTGATTGCAGATATTGGCACGTGTGGTGGATCTGGATCGAACAATATAACCTATTTCCAAAACACAGGATATCCTACGCCATTCAATGGAGGTGGAACGTAAGTTAAAGTTTCGCAATATACATATTTCCTTCTATCTATAAACCATCTACTTTACTCCCACCGTGATTTTTTAAGTTGAGGAAATTAGAAGCAAAAGCGTGTAAATGACAAAACCTAGTTTTGAAAAAAAAAAATACTTTGATGTTTTACCAGCAATTTTTCAACTAATACAAAAAAGAAATGAGTCAACTTTATACGAATTAAGTTATATAACACTGCCACCTAGACGAGCCCCACCAGCTAAGGACTGTTCATTTTATAAAGTGGACACTTTGTTTTTGCTATATCTTTTTTATTTATTGATAAAATCGCAATCGGTTTTCTGTGCAACGATCAGCCGTTATCGAAGCCGGCTTGATTACTTCCCACGAAATCATCAGAACCTCACTCAGTGCCGTCGGTGCCAAAAGTGGGGTCATGGTACAAAAAATTGTCGCATGGATGCTAAATGCATGATTTGCGGAGGTTCTCCTCACGCTAAGGACGTCTGTTCAGTGAAGGAATATACCACCAAGTTTATATGCTCGAATTGTGGGGCCAGGAGACTCGTTGAGGCTCGTGCCAGGCCATATCCGTTACGATAACGGTCGTGTCCGGAATTTCCCTGATAGAGTATCGAACAATACTAATTTTTCAGATCACGATCGGTTGATTAGGAATCATACCCATCAGGAAGATCATAATCATGCTCATTCACTAACTAATTTATATCCGTCGGGTAGCCGTTCGCATCTTTTAATTTCGAATGTATCTACCCACGAAAAATCCTTTGCCGATATCGTAGCAGGTAATTTGAACTCCTCCCCTATTCGTACTATGAGTACCCAACCTACTTGTTTCAAATCAAATGGAAAAAAAATCCTACCGCCACAGGTAACATCTACTCCGCTTCTTCGTCCACCGAAAATTCTAACGGAAACTCATCAAATGTACCCACTTCAAATGATATGTCTGCCTCTGATTTCAATTTTCTAACTGAACAATTGAATCTAATGATTGATGCAATGTTCAAAGCCAACACTATGACTGAAGCAGTCCAAGTAGGTGTAAAATTTAGTAATCAAATTGTTATTGGATTACGTTTTTCTAATGGATCCAAATAATAATTAAAATATTTTAAATTGGAATGCTCGTTCTCTGAATGGAAAAGAGGACGAGATGTTTATTTTCTTACAGTTAATAACGTGCATATAGCAGTTATTACTGAAACGTATTTGAAACCTGGATCTAAACTCAAAAGAGATCCTAACTTTTTTGTTTATCGTAATGATCGACTTGATGTGGCATGTGGGGGAGTTGCAATCATCATTCATAGGCGTATAAACATCAACTGTTTTCGTCATAATTTCATTTCCTTCATCAGTAAACTTTTTGAAAAGGTCATTTTTAACAGAATGATGGCCCACATCAACGAAAATTCAATTTTTGCCAATGAACAGTTCGGATTCCGCCATGGACATTCGACCACTCATCAACTTTTACGTGTAACAAATTTGATCCGTTCCAACAAATCTGAAGGCTACTCTACTGGTCTTGCTCTTCTAGACATAGAAAAAGCATTCGACAGTGTTTGGCATGAAGGTTTGATTGTAAAATTAAAAAACTTTAATTTTCCAACATACATTGTTAGAATAATTCAAAGTTATCTGTCAAATCGTACACTTCAGGTTAATTATCAGAACTCCAGATCTGAAAGACTTCCAGTAAGAGCTGGTGTTTCTCAAGGCAGCATTTTGGGACCAATATTATACAATATTTTCACATCTGACTTACCTGAGTTACCCCAGGGATGTCAAAAATCCTGGTTTGCGGACAGGCACAGGCCTATCCGCCAAAGGACGAAGCCTACGTGTCATCTGTAGTCGATTGCAAAAAGGATTGGTATTTTTTCTTCATACTTGCAAAAGATTTCTCCTAATGCTTCCAAAACTCAACTAATAATATTCCCACATAAACCAAAAGCTCTTTATTTGAAACCTTCAAGTAGACATGTTGTCATGATGAGAGGGATTCCAATAAATTGGTCAGTTGAAGTTAAGTATCTAGGGCTCATGCTAGATAAGAATTTAACTTTCAAAAATCACATTGAGGGCATTCAAGCCAAATGTAATAAATATGTAAAATGTCTCTATCCCCTTATTTATAAAAAAAATCAAAACTTTGTCTGAAGAACAAGCTTTTGATATTCAAACAAATTTTCAGGCCAGCCATGTTGTATGCTGTACCAATATGGACTAGCTGTTGTAATACCAGGAAAAAAGCTCTGCGGAGAATTCAACATAAAATTTTGAAAATGATTCTGAGGCTTCCTCCCTGGTATAGTACCAATGAGTTACATAGAATATCCAATGTTGAAACATTGGAACAAATGTCAAATAAAATAATTAATAATTTCAGGCAAAAATCGTTGCAATCTTCTATTGCCCCGATTAATTCGTTATATGTTTAGGTTAAGTTAGGTTAAGCAAATCAAAAACGTTATTTTTTTCTTATAAGCAGGTGAAATCAACTCACCTGTAAAAAATCTGAACAGCTACGGCAAATGAAATGTAATATGTTGTTAACATTAAATGTTAATAAAATGTAAAAATTTGTTTTACCAAATTAGTATGATAGTTTTGTCTAATAACACAGAACACCTAGATATAAGAAATGAATGTAAAGTTTAGAATGATACTAATAAAGAAATTAAAAAAAAATCCCAAACAAAATTAGCTCAAAAGGGATTTATTTTTTCAGCAAGTAAGGTTTGGAGAATGAGTTTTAAATATGGGATGAAAAGTTTCTACTTACATTACAGTGCTAGCGTGTTTGGAACATTTCTCAAAATTTCTCCATAGTAGTTTCCATATAAACCTACATTGTCTCTTCTCCACCTAGAAAGCTGAAAATTTCACAGAACACTATTTTGTATGGTAAGGATGGTAAAAAGCATATGAGAGATTGGATTTTCGAACATTTTTAAAATTTGAATTGTCCTAGTCCTGACGTCGATAATCTCGGAGAAGTACCGTCCAATCAGAACGTGGTCGATTTGTGATTCTGTCTGATGTGGTGATCTCCAGGTGTATCGGTATGGAAAGCTGTGCTGGAAGTAGGTGCTACGAATGGCTATATTCTTGCAGGTGGTAAAATCAATTAGTCGCAGGCCGTTTTCGTTCATCAGCCGGTGGGTGCTGTACTTTCCAATAGTCGGTCTGAATTCCTGAGCGTTTAGATCTCCTTTGACGATTTTGACGTCGTTCTTGAGCTTGGGCAGCTGTCGTACTCACGCTCGAGCTGTGCGTAAAAAACGTCCTTATCATCATCTGTGCTCCCGGAGTGAGGGTTGTGCACATTTATTATGCTGAAGTTGAAGAAGCGGCCTTTGAGCCTCAACTTTCACATTCTCTCATTGATCGGCCACCACCCGATCACGCGCCTTTGCATATCACCCGTAACTATACAAGCTGTTCCCAGCACGGTAGTGTTGTCGCAGCTCTGGTAGATTGTATGATGAGCTTTAAACGATCGCACTATTGATCCCTTCCACTTCCAACACACTTCCTGCAACGCTACGATGTCGAATCCACGGTCCTTCAGCACGTCGGCGAGTATGCAAGTGCTCCCGATGAAGTTGAGAGATTTACAGTTCCACGTACCGAGCTTCCAATCGCCGATTATCCCGATTCGTATTCTCTCGTTGATTGTGATTGATTTTTTTACGGATGGCTTGCAGGGCCTGACACCAACTCCCTAGATTTCCGAAGGACTATTCCCCCTGAATGTTCGGAGGACCATAGTGAGCAGTTTAGCTTAGAGTCCTTCTCTGGCACTCGGACGATGATCAGCCGCCACTGACATGGGGAACAGACGCTCAAGGTTTGCAGAAGCAATAGCAAAAGCAAACCCCCCCCCCCCCCCCTTCCCTGTCAGCATACGACCAGAGTTCCCACCGTGGTTGGTTACCCGATCTTCCCCAAGGTTACTCGTACCACGGCCAGTACCGTGAGGATGTAGGGATAGGAGTTACTGTGCATGAGGCTAAGGACCACACGAATTGGTCTACTTTATTCCTGCAGGTACGCGAGGTACCAATGGTACGCCATGCTCAGCCACTTACAGTGCCCTGGCTATTTAGTGCTTGTTATTATTTTTTACGTGGAATATTTTAAGTTTTCTAGTTACCTTCTTATTTTAGTGACACTTTTTAATTTGATTGCTTATTGCGAATCTTTAGTTTAATCCGCAGACTGTCCAACAAGTTGCGCGGCGGTGGCCCATGCGCCGAGTTGTGCGCCAGCCAAAAAGTAAATAAAGAAATGTCAAAATATCTCGCCGAGGAAGTGAATCACTTTTAGGGCTTCAGTCCTAAACTGGACAATGAGCATAATTGCTTAATCGTTAAAAAAACATGGAATAAATATGTTCGTTCCATCTTGTTTTCAAGTTTCAAGCATTTTAAATCGTTTTGACTGATCCCAACTCGGCGCATGATCGATCGGCGCGCAACTTTTTCGAGGGTCTGAGGTTTTCAGAAAAGATTCGCAAAGTGCCCAACTAGTACCAGACCCTGGCGCGTAACACAAGAGGTAAAGAGAAAGTGATCGAAATGCTAAAAATTCTCGAGAAGCATAATATATGCTTTTTTCAGGAATATCAATTATTTTTTATTGCCAGTTTCCATTTTATCATTGCTTATTTTTAACAATTTACAGGTAAAACATGTAAATTTTGGCATTTGTTTTAATTTTTTATTACCTAAAATGTCAAAACTTTTGAATCTCGCAGAGTTACTCAAATATTTTTAATCTGGATTCCTTCAAAAATGGTAACAAGGATATTGTTATTTTATACTCTAGCGATACATTAGGGATTACTACTGAGAATTTATACATGAATGTCTCTAAGAACTTCTTCATGAATTCGTTTACCCATTCTTAAGTGAATTTCTTAAAATTTACTTATTTTTACATTATTTTTAGCAAAAAATCATGCACTAATCCTTTAAGGAAACATATGAAACTTCTGGATTAATTAAAGTAGAAATTCCTTAAGAAAGCCATGTGAAACCTTTCGAGAAATTCTTGTAAAAATGTATACAGAAATCTGTGAATTTTCTGAAGGATTGTTAAATGTTTAAGGTGAAGATGAATCGAAGCCATAGTTTAAATTTTCAAGAGCACGGATCTGGAGAACCAAACTCCCGTTTGAGCTGAAAATCTAATCGATTGGTCACCACCAGCTAGTGACCAATCGATTAAGTTTTCAGCTTGAACGGATGTTTACTTCTCCAGATCCGTGCTCTTGAAAATTTAAACTTTGGCTGCGATTCATCTTCACCTTAACCTTCTGTCGTGCGAATGAATAAACTTTATCATTATCCTTGAAAAAAATCCTGGAGAAATTGCATGTGTAAGTCTTAAAGTATTCTAATCTATATAAATAAAAATAGAATGGTGTTTGTATGTCACGAAATGGCTTACGAACGGGTCAGTGGATCTTGATGATTCTTTCTCCGCTCTGTTCGTCAAGGGTTCCGACGTGTTTGTGTGTAGAAAAATCCCAGGATGGTCACCAGGAAAGTTGAAAAAAAACAAGAATCAACGGAACTGTCATTTTGTACGGGACGATTCATTGCGTTTTTCAACAGCCTACTTGATGGCAAGACGAAGTTTGCCGGGACCACTATTATGCTTCTCGAGAATTTTTAGCATTTCGATCACTTTCTCTTTACCTCTTGTGTTACGCGCCAGGGTCTGGTACTAGTTGGGCACTTTGCGAATCTTTTCTGAAAACCTCAGACCCTCGAAAAAGTTGCGCGCCGATCGATCATGCGCCGAGTTGGGATCAGTCAAAACGATTTAAAATGCTTGAAACTTGAAAACAAGATGGAACGAACATATTTATTCCATGTTTTTTTTAACGATTAAGCAATTATGCTCATTGTCCAGTTTAGGACTGAAGCCCTAAAAGTGATTCACTTCCTCGGCGAGATATTTTGACATTTCTTTATTTACTTTTTGGCTGGCGCACAACTCGGCGCATGGGCCACCGGCGCGCAACTTGTTGGACAGTCTGCGGATTAAACTAAAGATTCGCAATAGTATTCAATAAAATCTGAGAGAATTCTAAATTTAAATCATGTAGAACGCAGAAGGGTGTGTCAAATGATTTGTGAGAATCTCTTGACTTGATTTATGGTAGGTTAAGGAGGCAGGATCCGTCATTGATTTCGGATTTTTCAAAAGCAGTTTTCTCGTTCAAAATAAAGAGAATTTGCATGAAAATGTGTTCACTGTATTCTATTCTCCAACCGAAACACAGTGAACACTTTTTCATCGAATAATTTTTAGATTTGGACAGAAAAACTGCTTTTGAAGTTTCAATGATGATGATGATTACGATGACGGAGCATTGAGCGTTAAGGACGATCACCTTCCTGATGGAAAACCTGTCTACGACCTTGTTCTAATTGGTTAGAAGTGTCCCAAATTGATCGTAATAACAGTTATTAATATCTTTTTTTTTCCTGTAGGTGTACTTATACAGTAGTTCCGCCGGACAATACCATCTGCCAGTTGAGAGTGGACTTCAGTGCCCTGACGCTGTCGCAACCGAACGCGGATGGAGTGTGTAATGTGGATAACATCCAAATTTCTGGCGGTAGCTCTCCGGTTCCAACTATCTGCGGCGATAACAACGGACAGCACGTTTACGTGGCCTTTAGTGGAACGAGCTCGATCAGTATCACTGTTTCGACGACGGCATCTACATCGTTTAGCCGAGTGTGGAATCTCCAGTTGAGTATGATTTCTTGTACCAGTGCTTACGCAGCACCTGCAGGATGTCTACAGTATTATTTGGATGGCACTGGCATTGTGCAGAGTTTCAATTACGGGTCAGCAGCAAACCCGACAACCACTTCCTCAGTTGGCTCTCGACAGCTGGTTAATCTAAATTATGGCATATGTTTCCGATCAGGAGCTGGACAGTGCTCCATAACCTATACTCCGGTATGTGCTAAACATATTTGTATAATACAACTAATCAAATATTTGTTCAATAGCCATCGACAGATATTTATGCGTTTACTTTGTCGGACCTTGTAACGAGCGAAAACATGACCAAATTGGGAACCGCTTCAGGCGGTTTTAAGGGAACGCAATGCACCACAGACTATCTAATTATTCCTAATCCAACCGGGTTAACGGATGACAGATTTTGTGGTATGGGAATTGGAACAACTATAAGTATGTATTCCGTTGAATTCTTAAATTTTCGGTTCTAATTGCAAGAAAATCTTATCTTATGTGTTTACAGGTAATACGACTCCCTTTGTTTTGTACTACATCACAAATGGTGACGAAAAAGGAGATGATGGAAATCGAGGCTTTAGTTTTCAGTATGCCCAAAATGCGTGTCCAATTTCCGTTGGCTAAATGTTAAATAAACAATTCTTAGCCTAAGAAAGCTCTTAGTTAATAACAGGGCCGAACTGCTAATGGAGCCGAAACGTAATACCAAGAGGAAGCATCTGAAGAAGCGTGACTTTGATTTATAGTTGATGACGTTCTCACAAGGCTAAAGAAGACCCAAATAAGTATCACAGGGTGGTCCAGGATAGGTTCACTGCTTGAGAGTAATGAGTAAATGTACCGTAAAATCGGATGAAATTGATTGGGAAGCTGAACTTGTGTTCACTTCTTATAATTGGACCGCATCAACTTTAGAATGTTTTCGAATTAATTGATCTAGCGGTCTTCTAATTGTGGCTATTGAAAATTGAAGGTTCGTCCTGGGATTTTAAGGGTTAAAGCATGAAACTTCTATAACAATCTATAAATCGATAATAGTTGAGATAATCCACGCTCATGTAACATGATTTATATTAGGGGTATTTATTTGAAGTTGCGTAAAATGAAATTCTGCGTAACTTTAGCGATGAATCATTTTAAATGAAATCGCTTTTTGAAATCAGTTATTTTTTCAAGTGTGGCGCTGCATTCATACGATGTTTATGAACACAGCGCACTATTCAAATATTAGTCACGACGCTTGAAGTATTCAGAAAAAAAATAATAAAAAATGTTTGTCCTTATTTCTGCCGGATCCATAATATGAAGAAGAGATTTGATGAGATTTGCATGGTTTTTGCAAGATTTTTGTACCCTCCTCATTTTAAAAGTATCGAAAATGATGGAATATTTGATATAAATGGTTGAAATAAGCGATTTTAGTGATACTACAATCCACCAGCTATCTCTTCAGAAATATCGTGGTTTATGAACAACCCAACCTTGACCATACTGTGGAGCCGTGCATAAATTGCACGTTCATTTTGGTGGTAGGTCATTTGGCATAAAGTCGTTTGGCGTAAAGCCGTTTGGCATAATAATCGTTTGGCATAATGAGTCTGAAACCAAGAATTTCTCAATTTTTTGGTTTTACGTTTCTATTGGATCTTTCTGATGACATCAAGCTTGTTTTGGAGTCAATTGATACAAAATGACACTTTACTCAACAATCGCTCTAGAATAAATTTAAGCATATTAGGAAAGTTATTGCCAATGGTATTTTATTAATTATCCAGAAATTACCCTTCATTCAAATATTAATTCTTCTTTTGAGTTTTGCTATTGAAACACATTTTTGTACTGAAGATATTTGTATATTTTGCACAAATTTACCCTTCTTTTAATAGTTCTATTTTTTTTGTAACCATAATTATAGGTATGAAAACTATGGATTCAGAATTTCAATAAATTTCTCCTTCTTTTATGCATAGGCTGTTCTTTGGAGCTATATTTTTTTAGTATTTTTTTGTTTCCAACTGACAAAAGGGCGGCAATCGATAACATTGATCTGCTCAAATTATCAGCGAATAGAGAAATCGATTACTGCA
Organism: Aedes aegypti; assembly: GCF_002204515.2. Classification (NCBI taxonomy): domain Eukaryota; kingdom Metazoa; phylum Arthropoda; class Insecta; order Diptera; family Culicidae; genus Aedes; species Aedes aegypti. The sequence goes on from NC_035108.1 coordinate 151,377,613, forward strand.
GTTAGGGGAGCTGGGGGCAAGAAGGACACCTCAAGATATATAGGTTCAAATTACACAGAGTAACAAAAATGACATATTTGCGTGTCTCAAGGATTAAATTATGTGTCTCTAGTAGATTTGGGGTCGCTGAATCTGATGCCGTTCTCAGAAATGTCCCTGCACGTCACAATTTTTAGCTACAGGTCGCCAAAGTTGTATAAAACACTGGTTCAATTGATGTTTACATGAAATTTAAAGTATGATTTATCAAACTTTTTTGTGATCTAATCCAGTAAGCATGCAAAATAGGACTTAAACTTTCATTTCAGATATAATTTGGTTGAAATTACACGATAAAATTTAGATTAAATCGATTTTTTCAATATGTTTACAATCTCCATACAATACTCTTCGTTTCTTTTATATGGCAGAATACAATACTTTTTTAAATCACCTAAAAATAACTTTTGAACATCGAAAGTATTATGAACTTTGCTGATAAGTATTGTTATACACATAAAGTTTGAATTTTGTGAGAAATTAAGCAAATAAATTGCCATACAAGCTGGCAAACTTGCATGCAAGTTGGCAGATATAGTCAAATTTAGCATTTTCAACAGCCAATATCTCAAAAACTAGACGTGCTATGATATTTTTAAAAACGACAATCGATTCTGCAACCCAAAATTAAGCAAATAGCGGTATTTTGATGCTTGAGACAAAAACGTGTTCCGCAGTGTTATGGTTGATTAGCACAATTTTTGAAGATTATTCCAGTGTAGGGGCAAGCTCATCTCTTGTTCTAAATGATGTTATCGATAGATTTCAAAAATATAAGAAACACATGTTGATTTTAGATTTTGGAAAATGTCCCTTCTTATGAGGTTTTTCGACGAGGCACGGGGCAAGAGTGCCACTCGTATGGGGCAAGAAGACCACCAGAGCAAAATGCCACACATTTTGTATATTATTATTTCTCCGCCTGAACGATACATTCTAGAGTAAGTAAAGATAAAAACTGAGGGATAAAAGTTGACTTATAGTTACACAGTAATTTTACGAAATTAATTTAGTTTTTAGTAATTTTGATGGGGACGGACCTGGTGTAGCGGTTAGAACACACTCTTCTCACGCCGAGGACCTGGGATCGAATCCCATCCCCAAGATAGTCACTAAAAATGTTAGTGACGACTTCCTTCGGAAGGGAAGTAAAGCCGTTGGTCCCGAGATGAACTAGCCCAGGGCTAAAAATCTCGTTAATAAAGATAGAAAAAAAAATTAGTTTTCATCGTATTTGACTGTAATAATAATAGTAATAATGTTGGCGCGGTAAATGGCTGGGCATGGCGTACCATTGGTACCTCGCGTACCTGCAGGAATAAAATAGACCCCTTTGTGCGGTCCTTAGCCTCTTGCCCAGCAACTCCTATCCCTACCTCCTCGTGGTACTGGCCGGGGTACGAGTAACCTTGGGGAAGATCGGGTAACCAACCCCCGGTGGGAACTTTGGTCGTATGCTGACAGGGAAGGGGGGGGGGGGTTTGCTTCTGCAAACCTTGAGCGTCTGTACTCCATGTTAGGAGCGGCTCACAACAGCGTCTGTTCCCCATGTCAGGGGCGGCTGATCATCGTCCGAGTGCCAGAGAAGGACTCTAAGCTAAACTGCGCACTATGGCCCTCCGAACATTTAGGGGGAATGGTCCTCCGGAAATCTAGGGGGTTGGTGTCAGGCCCTGCAAGCCAATCGTAAAAACACATCAGCACAGGAACGTCAACGAGAGAATACGGACCGGAACAATCGGCAAAGACCACAGCGACGAAAATGGACTAGCGATTGGAAACTCGGTACGTGGAACTGCAAATCTCTCAACTTCATTGGAAGTACTCGCATACTCTCCGATGTACTGAAGACCCGCGGTTTCGACATCGTAGCGCTGCAGGAGGTGTGCTGGACAGGAGCATTGGTGCGAACGTTTAGAGGTAATCATACCATCTACCAGAGCTGCGGCAACACACGCGAGCTGGGAACAGCTTTTATAGTGATGGGTGATATGCAAAGGCGCATGATCGGGTGGTGGCCGATCAATGAACGAATGTGCAAGTTAAGAATCAAAGGCCGATTCTTTAACTTCAGCATAATCAACGTGCATAGCCCACACTCCGGAAGCACTGATGATGACAAGGACGCATTTTACGCGCAGCTCGAACGCGAGTACGACCGCTGCCCAAGCCACGACGTCAAGATCATCATAGGAGATTTGAACGCTCAGGTTGGCCAGGAGGAGGAGTTCAGACCGACGATTGGAAAGTTCAGCGCCCACCGGCTGACGAACGAGAACGGCCTACGACTGATAGATTTTGCCGCCTCCAAGAACATGGCCATTCGTAGTACCTATTTCCAGCACAGCCTCCCGTATCGGTACACCTGGAGATCACCTCAGCAGACAGAATCGCAAATCGACCACGTTTTGATCGATGGACGGCACTTCTCCGACATAACCGACGTCAGAACCTATCGTGGCGCCAACATTGACTCCGACCACTACCTGGTTATGGTAAAACTGCGCCCAAAACTATCCGTCATCAACAATGTACGGTACCGACGCCCGCCCCGGTACAATCTCGAGCGGCTGAAACAACCGGATGTCGCCAATGCGTACGCGCAGCATCTTGAGGCAGCGTTGCCGGATGAGGGCGAGCTCGATAGGGCCCCTCTTGAGGACTGCTGGAGGACAGTCAAAGCAGCCATTAACGACGCTACCGAAAGCGTTGTCGGATATGTGGAACGGAGCTCAAGAAACGATTGGTTCGACGAGGAGTGCCAGGAGGTTTTAGAGGAGAAGAATGCAGCGCGGGCTGCAATGCTGCAGCATGGTACGCGGCAAAATGTGGAACGATACAGACTGAAGCGGAAACAGCAAACCCGCCTATTCCGGGACAAAAAGCGCCGCCTGGAAGAGGTGGAATGCCAAGAGATGGAGGACGGACGCGAGGTGATCGAAAGGTGGAAGCAGCACTACGATGAACACCTGAATGGCGCAGATAACACAGGCACAGAAGGTCAGGACAGCGAAGGCGATGGCTACGTCAGCACAGCGGACAGCGGAAATCAACCAGCTCCCACGATGGGGGAAGTTAAGGATGCCATTCAACAGCTCAAGAACAACAAAGCCGCTGGCAAGGATGGTATCGGAGCCGAACTCATCAAGATGGGCCCGGACAGGTTGGCCGCTTGTCTGCATCGGCTGATAGTCAGAATCTGGGAAACGGAACAGCTACCGGAGGAGTGGAAGCAAGGCGTTATATGCCCTATCTACAAAAAGGGCGACAAACTGGAGTGTGAAAATTATCGTGCAATCACCATCCTAAACGCCGCCTATAAAGTGCTATCCTAGATTCTCTTCCGTCGTCTATCACCTATAGCAAACGAGTTCGTGGGAAGTTATCAAGCAGGTTTCATCGACGGCCGCTCGACAACGGACCAGATCTTTTCCGTGCGGCAAATCCTCCAGAAATGCCGTGAGTACCAGGTCCCTACGCACCATTTGTTCATCGATTTCAAGGCGGCATACGATAGTATCGACCGCATAGAGCTATGGAAAATCATGGACGAGAACAGCTTTCCCGGGAAGCTCACAAGATTGATCAGAGCAACGATGGACGGTGTGCAAAACTGCGTGAAGATCTCGGGCGAACACTCCAGTTCGTTCGAGTCTCGACGGGGACTACGACAGGGCGACGGACTTTCGTGCCTGTTGTTCAATATTGCGCTTGAAGGTGTCATGCGGAGAGGCGGACTTATCAGTCGAGGCACGATTTTCACGAGATCCGGACAATTTGTTTGCTTCGCGGACGACATGGATATTATTGGGAGAAAATTTGAAACGGTGGCAGATTTGTTCACCCGCCTAAAACGCGAAGCAACAAGAGTCGGGTTAATGGTGAATGCGTCGAAAACAAAGTACATGCTGGTTGGCGGAACTGAGCGCGACAGGACCCGCCTAGGAAGCAGTGTTACGATAGACGGAGATACCTTCGAGGTGGTGGACGAGTTCGTCTACCTCGGATCCTTGTTGACGGCTGACAACAATGTTAGTCGGGAAATACGAAGGCGCATCATCAGCTGAAGTCGTGCCTTCTATGGGCTCCAGAAGAAACTGCGGTCAAGAAAGATTCACCCCCGCACCAAATTCACGATGTACAAAACGCTCATAAGACCGGTAGTCCTCTATGGGCATGAGGCGTGGACTATGCTCGAGGAGGACTTGCAAGTATTATATTTGAAGTTCCTGATGCTAACCGGATTATGGGTGAAACCTTCACGCACTTAAACGGAAACGGTAAACCGAAACTTGGAGGATTATCCTCAATGTAATCAGGGGGAACTTGGGGGTTTTCTTTATCACTGACTGCAAAACACAACTTGTTCGTTTGAGGTGTAAAAACTGAAGAGAGCCTCTTCGGGCTTGTTTATTATTATTTATATGTTCGGCAGCAGTGTTGCGCGTACGCCTGCGCTTGCGCTGACTGCTGAATACACTCTTAAATGGTTTCACACGAAGTGTAATAGAATATACATTAATTCTTCCCCCTTTAGAAGATTGAACAATAATTCAATCGAAACTACAAATGATACTTTTCACTTCTTATTCTAATATCCCTAAATATCTTCGAACGCCTTGGTAGGCCAGTAAGCACTACCAGATCTGACGGAAACTTTCTTTTCTTCAATCTACTTTTTCTTATCTTTGAATTTTCACTTTTTCCTCGATCAGGTAGTTGCCCGACATCGCACTCGTTTGTAATGGAAAACATCTCGGGTTGCTCGACAGTCAGGATCGGCCGACCAGTCTTGACCATTCTCGTCGTTGGTCTTAGTTGACCCCGTGAATCTCGTCCATCCTTAATGAACCGAACTTGAGTTGGATGTGTTGTAGCTGTCATCTTATGTCCAACCATGGTCTGTAATAAGTTTTTATAAAACCGTTTGAGAAAAGATGCTTCTATCCATTTTTCGTGCAAATGCAGAAATGTAATTGTTCTAGAAGGAAATCTACCTTTCAACGTCAAGATAAAACGTATATATACAAATATCCGGATTTCTAAACTCATCTCAAGTATTCTTAGCATTGAAAACCATTTCACAATAAAATTGTCATACTTTACTATTTTCTCAAATATCTGTTTCCGGCAAATACTAGCAGGATGATTTAATCTTTTCAATGAATACAAGATGAGAGAAAACCCATTGTCCGACAATTCGTCTGGAAATCCAAAAGTTGTAAGAAATCCAACAAGTTTCACCTTAGCTTTTGAAAAATTTGTACTATTCTTTACCTCCACCCATTTAGAGAAATTCTTCACCATCAAAAAGAAGGCACGATAATCGAAATAAACATTGTAGAATTGTTTCTCACTAAATGGTGTCATGATAGATTTGTATTTGGAATTATTATGTAGTTTTAGATGAATTGCCGAACATGCATTGCTTTTACAAGCAGCAACAAACTTCTCATTATCTTCAGAATTACAGGACAAATTTTTCCCTAAATTATTACTGTCTACTAATTTTTGACCATACTCATTGGCAGATACCATTTTTGTTGGAAATCGCAACCAGAAAGCTGCATTGTCAATGATATCAACATTTGCCTGTGTTGTGACTTGAAAAGTTATCATAGATTGTTTTGTAATAAATTGATGGATACACTTTAAAATATTTTCCCGAAAATAAAACGGTACGTCATACACAGTTTTAAAAATTGGAACGTTACTATGTAAAGCTAAACCTGTTTTGCAATTATTCGTAGGATTAGAAAGATCCTTGACAATTACGTCAGAAAATTTTGGCCTAGTATGAGCAATTAGTGCTTCATTATTATCTTTTATGTTATTATTTACTGGCAACGAATTACCAAAAAAATTTCTCCAGTTGGGAAAGAATTCATCCAACCATGGTCTACCTAGCAAAGGCGTGAACTGGTAATCACAATCAAGCACTAAAAGATTTAATTTTGACAACTTGCCATTGTATTGAACCTCAACCTTAGCTTCTCCAGACACTTCTAATCTGGAACCATTTACCACAACAAGTTGTTTAGAGCTTTTCAACAAGGGAAGGTCAAATTTTGAAGCAAATAAATTTTTGTCCATTACTGTAACAGAAGAGCCACTGTCAACCTCCATCTGTACATCAATGTTTTCAATAGATACATTTAGCAAACAAGAATCATTCTTGTCAATGGATGAAACATGCATACATTCTAGATCACCTGATATATCATCATCCAAACTACAGTCAATGGTCATAAGCCTGTCCAGCTCTTCGTCCACAGCATCCGAGTCAGTGGAAATCTCATTGGGAATATGGTTGACCTCTTTCTCACTCATATCGTCCTTGAGTTTGTAGCACTTCCATCGTAAATGTCCTCTACGTCCACAGTAGTCGCAAATGCGCTGATCCGACGTCCATTGCTTGCCGTCCATTCTGCCTCGCCGAAGAAATGCACCTGCTGGTAAATCTCGACGCTTTTGTTGCTGAAATTGGAAATTAGCTTTGCGACGATCATCCATGGATCGAAAACCAAAACGACTATTTACTGTATTACGATAACCTTGACGCATTTCTTTCATCCTATGTGCAGGCATTTGTCTTCCATCAGTAAATGGATATTTTGTATTTCTCGATTACTTTTTCAAATCGGCGTAAGTAACTTTTATACGGTTTTGAGAAAATTAATTAGGAAAAATCACAATCTATCTTCTAAAATTGTTTTAAAATGAATCATTTTTTCAACATTTTTTTGCCGTGTACTTCGTTCAAATTTTGCATACACTCAGCTCACGTTCAAAAACTAGGTAGTTTCTATTATTTCCCACAAAAATAATTATCAGAAAATGATAAGCCGTTTCATTCAGTTACTTTCGACGTTTTTCTACCAGTGTAAAATCGGCTCAAGTAGTGTTTTGTTTTGATTCGTGGTTAAGTCACTTTGTCTCTCCATACAGCGGGCGGCGAAAGTAGTGGTTAGGTTGCAAAAGTTGAAAATGTTACTTGCGTCGTTTTGTAAATCCGGAAATTAAACGTTCTAAAAGTGAAAAGTTGAATTGGTACAGAGCGGTACGTGTAGAATTCCGCCTGCTTAACACGTAGGATCGATAAAGTAAGTTTGTATACTTTTTTGACTTGAGTCTGTATGAATAAGTTTTCGAGATTTATTGAAGCCACTTGGTCAACATCATTGTCTTTAAAGCTTTTGTGTGAGTATCCGCCATTTCCCATGAAGCGATAATTTTGTCCACCTTTTCCAAAGTCAATTTTGCATTTTCTTCAGTAAAAAGTCTATGTCTGAGGGAATTGTTTGTTAAACCAACAAGAATGCGATCAAGAATGAGAAGATTCTTCTGATCACCAAACTCGCAATGTTCCGCAAGCACTTTGAGCGAAAAAACAAAATCACTTGCACTTTCCCCAGGTTGCTGTACTTTTGTACTGAAATTATATCTTTGGAGCAAGACTGAATCAGTTTTGTCAAGTCTCTCCTTAAGCTTTTGAATCAAAATTTCATAGGACACTTCTTCCATCATCGCTTCGGTCGGATAAAGCTTGTCCGCCACACTAAAAAGGTAATCTCCACCTAAAAGAAACATTTGGTCTTTTCTCTGTTCGTCATTAACCTTGTTCACTCGGAAATGGAATGATAATCGTCTGATCCAAGTAGCAAAAGATTGACCTTTACGGTAAGGTTCAATATTAGGAGCTACCACATAAGCCATATTTGCCAAAAACTTAAGCAAAATGCAAAAATAGGCTAATTTTACAACTGATTCACTACACTAATTGCTATTAAAATTTCAAATCGATTAAAATGTTTCTTGACAACAATCAAAATTAATCACTTCGTCAAATGTTTAAAAAAGTTTCACAATAACCAATGTAGGGTAGGTGTACCAGTTATGGACATAGTGGTTCCCTATTTCGCCATACGTGATTACTTTAATGTCATCAAATTTTGAAAATTTTTGTGCGTCATAGTAGTTAGATTAAAGATATATCTTGATGTTAAAACATTCAAAAAGATTTAAAATGTGAAATTTATCAAAATTTCACCTATGGCCAAATAGGGAACCACTATGGCCATAACTGGTACACTTTCCCTAGTTACAAAATTTTTGAACCAGTCTAATCTTCACAACTAAGTCGTAACAAAAAATTTCCTTACTCACCCGATCGAAACGTAACCTCACCAAAGCCAAACGTAATACTCGCCAACAAGCGGGAAGGGTAAAGCCACTCGCCACCACGTAGCGAAAGTTGAATTGCACCAGGAATCCGCCCGGTAGAACCTGCAATTGACGCCGCAAAATCCGCTGTGCAGTTGTCTACTAGGAATAAAAAGAAAACACTCTTATTAAATTTGCAAAATGAGAATTGTACCCTGCAATATAAAGGATTTAATTGTGTTAATGATGTTACTTTTGTTCTTATACAACCGTCGCCACCAAAGCAAATGGCGTTTCGATAGACAATAATTGCGCCTTCTTACCGTCGGTAAATACCGCCGAAAAATTCCAAATTTTCACTCGCGGAATTTGGTTTCACTGTTCCGCGTGCCTAGTTTTACCTTTATCTTACCACACAGCCAGTTTTGCACCGGTCTATTTCTCCCTCCTTTGGGAGTTGAAAAAAATCTCCACCCGGGATGGTTGCCGCACGAGCTGCTGCACTTTTCACATGCCAAAAAAACGATTCGCGCACCAATTGGGTCCTAAAATTTTTAATGAAATCTTGTTTTTATTTAATAACATAAAAAAGCATGTTACTGTAACTACTTTATCAATTTTTCCCGCTCAAATAATGGCTATATCATGTTTAATCTTTAATTCAAAAATTTGGTCCATAAATGAACCTTGACACTTTTGATCATGTTTGACGTTCGCATAGTCGACAAAAACACCACAGGGGTTTTAGTTCGACCACTGGGGTTGTTCCTATCTGACATTTCGTAAGGGACACGGAAAACAAAATACACCCAAAATTTGAGTTAAAGCCAAAGGATGTGACAAAATCTAAAAAAAATGTTTTTTGGGCTTAAACCAACGGAAAACATTAGAAAATTGAGTAAACATGTGTTTTTGGCCTAAACTTAAGCGTTTGGCACTAAAATTGGGACAGGGCTTTAGGACCCTATTTTCCTCGTCGCCACTATTATATTTGAAGTTCCTGATGCTAACCGGATTATGGGTGAAACCTTCACGCACTTAAACGGAAACGGTAAACCGAAACTTGGAGGATTATCCTCAATGTAATCAGGGGGAATTTTGGGGTTTTCTTTATCACTGACTGCAAAACACAACTTGTTCGTTTGAGGTGTAAAACTGAAGAGAGCCTCTTCGGGCTTGTTTATTATTATTTATATGTTCGGCAGCAGTGTTGCGCGTACGCCTGCGCTTGCGCTGACTGCTGAATACACTCTTAAATGGTTTCACACGAAGTGTAATAGAATATACATTAGCAAGCTCTTGGGGTTTTCGAACGCCGAGTGCTAAGGACGATCTTCGGCGGCGTGCAGGAAAACGGCGTGTGGCGGCGAAGGATGAACCACGAGCTCGCTCAACTCTACGGCGAACCCAGTATCGTGAAGGTAGCTAAAGCTGGAAGGATACGCTGGGCAGGGCATGTTGCAAGAATGCCGGACAACAACCCTGTAAAGATGGTGTTCGCCACGAATCCGGTCGGAACAAGAAGGCGTGGGGCGCAGCGAGCTAGGTGGATTGACCAGGTACACCAGGACCTAGAGAGCGTGGGTCACAGTCGAGGATGGAGAGAAGCGGCCATGAACCGAGGGAATTGGCGAAATATTGTTGACGAGGCTTTATCAAGATAATTGATGTAAAGCCAAATAAGTAAGTAAGTAATAATAGTAAAAAATGTCAGAAACCATTTTGAATGTCCAAGATGGTTTATTTTGATTTTATTTAGTAGGAAACATTGATTTAATGCAATATTAAACAAGAAAAATAAAAGTTCATTTGATTTTATATGAGAAAATTGCGGTGTCCCTCTTGCCCTATAAGACATACTGTTTCTATATATGTAAAACTTAATGTCAAAAGAACTATTTCGAAAAAAAAATCCTCACAGCTATATTAAACAATTGTAAATCATCAATACTGTGCGGAAAAATCAATGTGTTTTGTATTTATTGAAAGTCAAACCTTGTTTTCCAGTCTTACATTCTTATAATATTTCGCATTTTTCGCGTTGGTGAGTTAAAGACATTTTTCTAATTTTTTGTACTTAACATTTTTAACTGTAATATTTACACAACCCTCAATTAGTACTCAATGTATTTTTATCCTACGTTAAACATCAAAAAATTGATTTGAACTAGGTACGTGAAATTAGAGGTGTCACTCTTGCCCCATGTCCCCCTACTTCGATGGGTTGTGCTACTTTTCCCAACTTTTCCAGTGACACCATCCAATTCGTTTATACACTTAACTGTCTTCATAAATCTAACTGATCTCGAAGTAGACCACTGGGCGTTAATGGATTGAATTACACCCGGAACTCCTCCATTTCAGTTATAACAGGAATCAAGCGATTTTTTTCAAGAATATATTTTAAAACTCATCCAATGCTTTTCATGATATATTTTCAAGATTAATTTTAAGATGTTACTCCTGATAGTTTCTTTGAATTTCTGGCATATGGCAATCCCTCCATAAATTCCCAATCGTATTACTTTCCTGGTGAAATTTTGTGGATTTTCTCAACGCTAATGATATATTCCAGAGATACCTCTAAGAACATCTGTTCAGGCCAGCAGCAAGCCACTGGGGTGCATCATACAGCACCACACCAGTGGACGCAGCATACCTCATGCTGCCGGCCACAAACACTTCAAATTCACCACTGAAATTACTCACCTGTAGAGCATACCACAACAATCGAGCATACCTGAAACAAAGCAGAAAACAGTTAGAGAAAACATTAAATCATAAGCATTCAACTTACCTTTCGATCTTTCCAGATCGATCTCCAATTGTTTATTTATCTTTTCACTCTCTCTGTCAGACAATACAGTTCCAGAATATTCAATCCGTCAATTGTATAACAGTTTAGACACAGCACAATGGACCAATGCAAGCGTTCACTCGTTGACGTTTGAGCGGTGCCGTGTTATTTACGTGACCATGGAAACAAGTGAATTCGGCACCGCTCAAACGTCAAATTCGTGAACTCGTGCACAGGTCCATGGACCGATGCACGAGTTCACTATCTGACGTTTTAGCGGTGCCGTGTTATTTAGGTGACCATGGAAACCAGTGAATTCGGCACCGCTCAAACGTCAAATTAGTGAACTCGTGCATACACGCTAAGAACAGTCTACCCAAATATGGGTAAAGTTTACCCATAATCGCCAAAAAGTGCACACACTCATTTTATGGGTAAAGTATGTTTACCCATAAATAGGTAAACTGACAAAACCCATATATGGGTATATCAGCACGGAAGCAATTATTTGAAAAATACGCAAAAATGAGTAGTTTAGTAGACTTTTTCACTCGCTTAATTGATTTTCATAATAATTTTAAAAATAATTCATTTTTTTTATTAACATACAAATCCAAACTTTATTCAGAAACAAAGCTAATAAGATGGACTAATATCACTGTCATCCAAAAGTTATAAAGTGTATCGTGACACATCGCATTTTAAATAAACTAAATCTGCCACCACCAAACGATTTTATACAGAAATGCCATTCTATGGAGTTGCTGTCTCCCAGTTTTGAAATTACAGCCATTTAGCAGGCCCGACATTTCCAGTTGTTTTGGCGCCGTGACGAAAAATATTGACAGCATATTTATATAAGTTATAAAACTGGAATTAAAAAATACATAGTTATAATTTCGGTTTCTGGCAAGGCTCTGTATATGACTGCATAAAACCTACTCACCTCCGACAGAAATCAATATTTTTCTTCAGGGTTTCAAATCAATTTATCTAAACTGCTTAAAAAAAGAAATTCTATGTTGTTTGTCGCACTATCTATGACTGTTCACAATTCAATTTTTCATCCAAATATGGGTAATCTCAATTACCCATATTTAGGTAAATCCACTTAAACAATAATATGGGTGAAATTTACCAATTTTTATTGGTATATTTTACTCATATTATACGTTTTATAACTAAAACTCATAAATGGGTAAATCAACTACCTATTTATGGGTAATCTGATCTTAGCGTGTAGGTCCATTGTATACAACAAAGCACATCGAGAATATTCTATGCAAGTACAATGGACCTTTGCATGGGTTCACTATTTGACGTTTTAGCGGTGCCGTGTTATTTACGTGACTATGGCAACGAGTGAATTCGGCACCGCTAAAACGTCAAATAGTGAACTCGTGCATCGGTCCATAGGGTAGAGGACTATAAATACAACATCATGTAATATACCAAGTCAGTCTGAAATAAACCGTGAATTCGAACGTATCTCTCTTCGTATTATCTATTCCCTACCGGATCGTATCCGCGGGAACAACACCTCTGAGAGTTAATTTCCTTCTCGGATTTTAATCTAGTTTTTTTTTTTTTCTGAATGAGCATCAGCATCTACTGCAGAATAAAGATTTTATTCTCCCGGATAGAATTCCTTCAAAGATTCAATTATTTTTCAAGGATAGCTTTGTAACCTTCTTTAACCTCTAATTTACCTTTCGTGGGATTCAAGAATGTTTTGAAGATACCCTTCTCAACTCCCAGTTTATTTATCGAGGAATTTTAGGTGGATTCTTTGTAGTATCTTAAGCACATATAACAAAGTATACTATGAGTAATACCTGAAAAGGAACTGCTCAATAAATTACTGTTTTCCATAGGAATTCTTTAAATAAATGTTTGAAATCCCAGCAACAATTCCATGAGGAATTTTTCAAGGATTTCCCAGGAGAACTTCAAAAGAATCTTTTAGAAGAAATTGTTAGAAAAAAAAACGCTATCTTTGCTAACGTCTAGCATCGTTTTGAGAAACTAATGCATGAAATTATAGATCATAAAGTAATTGCTGGATGGATCCGGAAAGCAACGACTGGAAAAATATTCAAAAGATATCCCTTTTGAAATTCCCACAAGCTTCTTTCAGGGTATGCATGGATGAATTTCTATGGGAATATTTAAAAATATAATAGGCAAATTCTTGCAAAAATGTTCGTAGTATTTTGAGATTTGAGAAATTCAAGAAAGAATACTTGAAAAATCTCTGACAAAGGAAATGCTCAAAGGAATCCTTTGTTGTACTCCAGGAATTTTTTTTTGAAGATTTCTTTGAAAATACGTCTCTAGTTCAGCCTGTCAAATGCTCTCAAGTAATTCCATAAACAAAATAAGTGGTATTTATGAAGGAATCTCTAAAAGACCTGTTTAGGAATATTCCTCGGAGTTATCTGTAATTACATTTCATCAGAATTTTTTTGAATTTTTTTTTCTTGATATGAATTTTTGGAAAGGTCTCCCTAGAAGAAGTTTTTGAAAACAATTCCCAGAGTAATTACAAGGAGCTATTTAAAATGAAATGTGTTATGGAAAAAATCAAGATATTTAATTGAATAACTAGCAGCTAGCAGAAGGTTTTAAAAAATGTTCGAGAATTTGTCGAATTTGTTGTTGTGTTAGTCAAGTCATATTTTTTCATATACAATCAATAATGTCTAGATGAATTTTTGTAGGATGTTTTAGATAATTTCCTTTATTCTCCTTCGTAAAAAAAAAACAAAAAAATCTTGGATAAATTCAAACAAAGCTCTTTGTAAGGTTATTTCTGTGAAATTATCTAATTTAAACTAAATACTCTCTGCAGAAGATTTGTTGACTATTCCATCATCCATCCTTTCTAAATGATTTTTTTTAATAACTGATAGCTTTATCACTTTCCGAATACGCCCTTGGAGATGGCTATTAAAATTGTTACTAGAATATACAATTCCGAGTGGAATATGTTAAGTCGGTGTACCAATAGCTGCACAGCTAACAGCAAATATTCGTATAAAATCGCCAGCGGAATTTTTTTTTGTGTCATCAAAAATATTTGTATCTTGGTTTTGCGAGAAAAATATAAAAACTACAAAAAACATTTTTATGTATTTAATATCGCTTGAGTCACTTTAAGAACACATACACCTATAGTAGCTCAATTTACGGTGTAGGCAAAACAAATTTCTAAATCGTGTTTTTACAAAACTTTAATTCATTTGTTCAATAAAAAAAAACAGTAGTTCGCCTATAGGGATAATAGGGCAAGGCAGCTTCAATTTTAATCAAAACTATTTATTTCGATCATATTTTGGACAAAATCGAGCTTTGAATCAATGGTCTTAAGACAAATAGTTACAGATCTTCATGTCAACAAATATTTTGCAACGATTTATAGCAAAACGGTTTTAAAAAGTCACTTGTGCAACTATATGGGATTATTCACTAAAGGTACACTAACTCTAACTAATTAATCAATTCTTTAATAAATACAACAACAAATCAAAAATAAAATTACATATAATGACGTTAAAGTAGGTTAGTACGGATTGCACGTCTAAGCGTGTTGTTGTTTTTTTCTATCTCCATGTAATTTTAAGATCAAATGGAATATTATGTGAAATGCCTCAATTCTTTTATGTGCAACTGAAACCCAATTTTAATGAATATATCATATTTTCAATACATTTAATGGTATATAACAATAAAAAATATAACATCTACCGAAAACTGAATATTACATATACTTTGCAATTGGATTAAATGAACAAATTGATGTGGAACTTGCGAAAAAGTTTCCCATCTAAACACAACGCTTTCTATATTCTAATGCCTAGCCGAGAGCGTACTATTTATTAGGCATTGCATATACAATAGAAAGCGTTGTGATTGGAAGGGCATCTAATTCTTCCTAAAGAGGTGCGCTTTGCGAAAGAGGACTACGTGATTATTGAGCTGAAATCGAATTCAGATTAACTTCTGCGTCCATGAGGGCTGGTCTCGCTATCTACTGAACAGGGAGTCGTGAGTTCGATTCTCACCGAGAAGACGTGTAACTTTTTCGTAAATTTCACATCAATTTGACCATTAAATTCAATTGCAAAGTATATTATATGTTTAGTTTTTCGGTTTTGTTAAAATTTCTACTCAGCTGAATAGCCGTAAAACCACGAATGATAGTTACAAAGAATAAAAGATATGGTAAATGAACAGGAAAAAAATAAATTTCGTTCTACAGAAAATCTATTGGAAAATGTGGTACTATTACAATAAAACCTATTTAAATGTTTTATATTTCATTGAAAAAAATATTAGAAATGCTATGAAAAATGATTCTTTTAGTAAAGATTATGTGATACAGGCCATTAACCCCTTAAAAACGTATATTGAACCATTTTCCCCTATTTTCATTGTGCGACTCTTCGCCCTTGGCAGAGACTTCCTAATTGTACGCGTGCCGAAGCAGTGAAAGTGTGAATTTGGAGTGCGTGTATAAACAAAAATCGGAAGAAATAAATTGCACAATATCTACAACGTGACTGAAATTTAATTGATCTCGAACGGGGAGATTTTTCGTCACGTCGTCTTTGAAATGTTGTAACAGTGTTTTTACGAAGCTCCGTTTGATAAGCTTTAATCTTGAAAATATCTCAAACGTGTAAATAAAGCTCATTTTTAATTTATAAGATTTAACCGTTGCATGAATAATGGTAAAGCTCATTGAAATTGATTCACTAGACAGGGCTATGAGTATAATTCTTTTACATTTCGGAATCCCAGCAGGCCACTGCGTTTTATCATGTCGATTTTGTGCGCTTTTTGAATAGCACCCAAGCCGTTTATTCTAGCGATATAGTTTGTTCGGAGTATTGCAACGCTCATTTCAAATCGACATCCAGCGGTGGTGGTAGAGCGCAGATAATATACGCGCAATTATCAAAATTCAAGTAGGCTCAAAATTCAAGTTATTACCAAATTTGCTAAATCTGAATCATTTGGAGATTTTTATTAGCATTTGATGGTTTATCAACATTTTCAGATAATCGCATTCCGTGGATTTTTCTTGCCTTTCCATACAATTTAACTATCAAATAAGTAAGCCTTATGAAACCGAAATTGACCGATAATTTCTTTACTTTAAGAAATAGGGGAAGGGGTGGTAAAATGAACACCATATGGATATCATTTTGTTTCTGATAAAAAAAGAGAAATTTGTATAGTTCTATCGCACAACGTCAAAAATAGGGTTTCAATTATAGCAACGACATGAATTCAGACTTAAATAGCTAAATTTTCACATATATTTATGGCTCCACTATGCACTATGTGGGTAAAATGAACAGCTGTTGGTGGTTAAATGAACATCATGCAAAAAACGTGAGCAAAACAAATATTTCTGAAAATTTTCATTGCATTACCGAAAATATATTTATTAATAATTAAAGAATTCTGAAGGTATCAGATTTGACATCATATCATAACGTTATTCACCTCACTAAAAAAACCTACAAAAATCAGAACTTAAAGTTACGTCAGTTCTAATTTTCAAACATGGTTTTCTAAAATCTTAGTTTTCGTTGATATTTTCATTTCAATTGATCTCCGTATCAACCCGAACACTCCCATTTATGCTCTAAATCGTCCGTGCATGATTAAAATTCATCGAAATTTGTTTTTCTTGGTAAACGCATGTTTTAAGATATCCAACAACTTTTTAGAAAACATGAAAAATGTAGAAATTTTAGTAAAAAGTTATGAACAATAATGATTTCCAACGAGATTTTTTCATACACTTTTGGCACATTTTGTTAAAAATATCATAACTCTCTAAAAAAATTATATGTTTTTCAAGTCCTATACATTTGAAAGTTGTGAAAATATCTTTTCTTACCTTTGAAATCGCTTTTTCGGTATGATCTTGAATTACTGATCTCCTAGCGTCGAAAGCCACTTAAAGGTTGAGAAATGCTTCTGTTTTTCACGCAATTAGTAACCAAGTATCAATTATCATACTTAGCTTTCGAAAATTAGGCGTAAAAAATGTGACAATGCAAATTACAGATATAAATAGGTGGTTTTAGGCATCTACAGAACGAAGAAAACGTGTAGATTTCCAGCCTTTAATAGAATGAATGAATCAATGGTTGTGAATGATCCTTATAAGTATGTTAATCGTATGGGAATTCCCATTTCATTCTTTTATTTTTGCTTAACGTACAGCCGGTTATTTAGCTGTTAAGGCGAAATTTATATTTCGGTACTAAACACACATTTCGAAACAATTGTTGACTCTTCATTGACCCGCATGGGTAACATTTGACGGGTTAAGCCTCAGCAAATTCGCGTTATCTTACAATTAACACAACCACGGATATTGCTTTCAAACTTTCACCCGACGGTAATCGTAAGTTTGATGAAAAGGCATTCATTCAGTTGTATGTTTCAGTTTGTCACAGTCACACAGTCAGTGTTTAGCATTTGAGGGAAATATGGAGAGTGTCCTGAAAAATCTGCTACTAGTGTTAGTCCTGAGAATTATCGTGTGTCTCGGTTTGGAAAGTGAAAATATTTCTAATAGAACATCCCCAAACCATCGACAAGGAAGAGGTATTCGGTTGTGATCGAAAATCAAGCTTGTTAAGTCCTACATTTGAATTTTACAGAATTTCCATTCTTCACAATTGGGCGTATTGCAAACACGCAGTGTACGGGAGTGAACGGTTTGTTGGGAACCTGTCAGGTTCGAGGTGAATGTGATGCTAACGGAGGAATTGCAATGGGGGCTTGCAGCACTTTAACCAGTCAAGCAGTTTGCTGCATTTGTAAGTGGAATGCGTTTTACTAGATTTCTGGTGTTAACGAATGATAATTTATAGTTAAGAGTACCTGTGGTGGTTCTGGATCGAACAATGTTACCTATTTCCAAAATAGCGGCTTTCCAAATCCGTACAATGGAGGTGGCAGGTAAGAACTGTAGAATTTAAAGACACAGCGTGACCAAAGTCTATATCCCTATCTACTTTTACTTTACTTTCGTAAGATTTTGATAAATAGGTTTATATATTATACGACAACTTTACTTCGTTAAATATTTTATTGGGTATTTTTACACTTTTAACTTATTGTTAGATTTGGCTTCTAGTTCGGGATGAAATCTGGTGAAGTGCAAATAGGGGAACTTACGTATTCTTGGCTGTCTAAGCCTATGTCGCGCTTCTTTTGTATTGCAGCCAAATTACATATTTGTTTGTTTACATTCATGCCCTACTCAATCATCTATCGATTCACACCGATAGACTTGTTGATATCTCTTTGGAAACGCTTTTACAACGCTGCGAACATATCTTGTCAGTGTGACTATTGTCGGCAGCTTCATTCTCTTCGGCAACTTTCTCATAAGCGCTGCAGGCGAATTTGTTCGGCAGCTCCAAATCAGTCGCATTTTGAAGCTTGTTCATTTGAATTGAGGACATCTCTAGTAACATTGTTTGTTCCGTCTCGGAAATCTCGTCAGCAAGAAGCTGACAGAGCAAAGTATCATCTGAATATTTTCATTGGTGTGTTTTGACATTAAAATACTGTGTATTTGGCGTTTGAAATTTGATTGCCGATAATAGTCGAATGATGCCGAATCCGTAAGTCTCCCTAACTGGGATTCCAAAAAAACTAAATTGTTTTTTTTTTGACATGACGTCTGCATTATTGGAATAGAGCCTGCTTCTTTACCTTTATGAGTACATGCACAGTTATTACAGTTAATTTGTATCGCGTACATGCAAGCCGGGTAAATGGTTTCCCGTAGCTTATGAAATTTCAACTTATTAGTTCTAACTGGTTCCTTACCGTAAACATTATAATGTGTGTTAATAGCTGGTAGCTTACATTTTAAAAAAGATAACCAGTTAGTTTAAATCCAGCAAGCTGCTGGTCTTCGTTTAGGCCAGTGTTTCTCCCCCTGACAACGTAGTTTCTGATCCAGGGGCGTGAAAGCTTGTAAAACTGATAGTAGGGTAAATGTTTCAATAGTGTAGGTACTAAGCACGAATCAACTTCATTTAACCGCTGAAAATTCAAAATGTGCCATAAATGTACATATTATTGTTGTAGCGGGAAGTAAAGGGCGAACACGAAATTATTGCGGCACAGAAAATGTCGTGCCAATTTTCTTATAATGTTTACATGAAAAAAAAAATCTGTGGTATAAATTACTATTTTAGCTGACTACGCCCATTCTTGAAACTACCATGGAATTCCGGATCAATTTACTATGTTTACGGCACATCCCACAAAATTACTGGTACATTTGACAGAAATAATTTACAACAATCTGATTTCGACTACAGACATGGTAAAATCAAGTGCATTTCTGGTCTGCTGAAAACTGCCGGTGCGTGCGCTTAAGTTAACCCCTTAAAATGGTAATTTTTACCGCACAATTTTTTTGCGTGTAGAATCAAACCAAAATTTTATGGTAGTTTTATGCATATATTTACTTCAAAAATCAAAAGAAAAGTTAATCGATGGAGCCTTGAGTGTAAAATTGAAGGCATTTTCGCTTGATGCCCTCCATCAATGTCTTTACAGTGTCATCCGGTACCAGTTTCTTAGTTTTTTTCCATTTTTTTAACATGTACTTCTCGTCTTTGATTGTCATCTTGCACTTCCGAAGTTCCCGCTTCATTATTGCCCAGTACTGCTCCACCGGGCGCAGCTCCGGACAGTTTGACGGATTCATGTCCTTTGGAACAAAATGGACAGAATTGGCCTCATACCACTCCAGGACACTTTTAGAATAGTGGCATGATGTCAAATCTAATATGATCGTAAAACCAGAAAATAATTTGAAAAAGTTAAATGTCAAAATGGTTTTACATTGTTGCTCTATTGCTACACATCTGCTTCATATCCCAGTAAATTCCCCATTTGTTTGAATTTGCAATATTGAAAAAAGCCCCATGGCTAACCTCGGAAGCATTTCTTGTCAGTACGGTTCGTATCTTCATATTTTCTACATTGTTCAACTACCCCTTTCAAATTTCCCTATAACTGCACAACTGAAAAAAAATGCTTGTCTTCTACGAAAGAAATGAGAAAACCATGAAGGGAACGGAATATTGAAACCAAAATAAATTTGGTTCTATAGGAAAAGTATACCAAGAGAAAAACCCATCCTGGTTACGCCTTTGGCATTAAAATTACATTATACACATATATTTATGTATGTTATAATCACTACCATAATAATAAATACTGAAAAACAAATCTTGTCATATTTTCGCTTAACTCCATAATATTATATACGAACAAAATTTCCCTTTTCAGAGCTCCTCCTGACTATACCACTGGTCTTTCCTTGTTAGAACGTAGAAGTCGAATGCTTATGTCGGAATTCAAACTGTCCAATAGGTTCAATAGCAAAAATAGATTCTCGTTAGTGTGAACCACAATTATGTTCAAACTTTCTTTTTCATAACGCTTACTGATAGAGGAAAGCAATCCAATTGAATGATAGCTAAAAGCTTAGATGATATAATTTAATGCTCGCAAGTGTTGAGGTTTTTCAATGGTGAATATCGTAATGATGTGATTTGGAACTAGCCTTTAGAACATTTTACGAATGGGTTTTATTCATTTATATTTGTACTTCCAGGAACGCGATAATTTTTTTTAGAAATATTTGTATTGCTCACGTTTTTTTTTCTATGGTGTTCATTTTACAAACAGTTGTTTCATTTTATCTGCATAGTACAGGTAAAATGGACATTTCCACATATTTTGAGAACGATAAAATATGTAAATATTTAGTTGTGTTGCGGCGTTAGATATCTATTCAAATTCATCGTTTCTATATTAGAAGCAAGATGGCATCCTTAAGATGTTCATTTCACCGCCCCTTTCCCTAATACTCCAAGTAAAGCATTTGTCAAATATATCAACTAAGAATGATAAACTACTTTTTGGAAGCTTCTTGATGAGCATGTAAGAAATCACATCTTCATTATTGGCTATCAAATTTTTGATATTTATTTTGAATTAATAGTTCAATAAATCATCCAAATCGATCTCCCAAAAAGTGCCGAAAACTGAGAATTGTTTCTTAATTCGACGCAATGAGACAAGGGGGAAACTAGGGCCCCAAGTAGCCGTAGCGGAAAACACGCAGCTACTTATTAAGCAACAATTAGTTGAGAGTCGTAGGTTTGAATCCCACCGGGTTGGAAATTTTCTCGACTTCCCAGGGCATATAGTATCTTCGTTGCACACGGTATATACATGAAAAAATGGTCTATTAACATAGAAAGTTCTCAGTGCTCATAAGAACACTAAACTGAGAAACAGGGTCTGTCCCAGTTGGGACGTAACGCCAGAAAGAAAAAGATAAAGAATGAGACCTAAATTAATATTGGGCGTAACTGTGGTGTGAGTTTTGGGGTTCATTACTTTTGGCTAATAGTAATTTGTTTTCAACTCTTTTTATTTATATTCTTTGGCTTTGAATCTTCAAGCCAGCTTCAATTTTGAGATTTTATCTTTAAAACATTAATTAATCAATTCAGCAATTCTTCGTGTTCTGTGATAGAATTTGTTAATGTTTCGAGAGTATTGCTATATCAAATTTCATTTGAGAAGAAATGTTTACCTAAGAATGATTCCTTTCGATGTTTGTTTTAAATGTATTCCAATCAGTTCCTTAATAATTGAAGGTATCGCTGATACGACAGAGAACCGCTTAGTAGCCTATTTTTCTTTCATTGTTGAATATGTCTTAATTATAATTATGTTTTTATAAGTTTTCATTTCCAGTGAATTAGAATTATTCTCTAAAATAACCTATTTTCGTCAGTTGCACATATACAGTGATTCCACCAGATAACACCATCTGCCAGCTACGAATCGATTTTGGAGCGTTCACAGTCTCACAACCGAACGCTGATGGACTATGTACGGTGGATAACATTCAGATAACTGGCGGCAGTGCTCGAATTCCGGTGATATGTGGCGACAATAATGGCCAGCACGTATATGTTCCATTTAGTGGCACCAACCCAATTCAAGTCAAGATTTCGACAACTGGATCGGTACCATTCAACAGAGTATGGAATCTGCAGTTGAGCTTGATCGCGTGTTCCAGTACCTACAAAGCGCCTGCAGGCTGTTTGCAATATTTCCTGGGCAGCAGCGGGAGTGTGCAGAGCTTTAACTATGGACGGGGAACTAATGCAGCTTTGAATGCGAATAGTATGACCGGTACACGACAAATGGCCAACCTCAATTATGGTATTTGTATCCGGAAAGGCGTCGGGATATGTTCAGTCACCTATAGAGTGGTGCGTATAAATACTTACAACATAATTTTGGAAAGATTTCCAACATTTTTTTCCAATAGCCTTCAGGGGACCCTTTCTCATTTACCGTATCGGGCGACGTAGGAACAACAACACCCGGTAGTGCTGCAGCCAGCATAGTAGGAAATGCATGTAATACGGACTATCTTATTATTCCAAATCCTACTGGCGTTACGACGGACAGGTTTTGTGGATTGGCCTTTCCGACGACAACAAGTATGTATCAAACTTATTACCAATGGATTTTTATTTAGTTAACACATACAGCAGGGTGGCCCATAATGATCAAACTACATACATACCTCAGAATCTACTGTGAAAGTTTGAGCGGAATCCGTCAATCCTAAGGAGTTGTAAGGCTAAATGAGCATGATTTTTTATGGAGAAAATGATTCAGGGAAAAAAGGTCAAACGAAAAAACGTAGAAAGGAAAATGGGTCGTAAAACAAAAGGTCGAAATTGATTTGCTAGCTGGTAAAGTTGTCCTACTTTAAGAAACAGATTTTCGACCTTTTGTTCTTTCGTTCGTGACTTGATGATTAACTTTTCCATAGAAAGTTTGGTCAATAATTTATTTTTAATCGCGAATTTATGAATTATTGTTTATAATTTTTCTAGTTTTATTTTTGAACATCCCTATCCTTTTTCATTTTTCTTAAATCCTCTTCTGGTTACTGATTTTGACAATTATAAAAATTTGGTTTTTAACTGTACTTTAGGGGGCGGACTTGGTGTAGTAGTTAGAACACACGCCTTTCAGGAACGAATCGAATCCTACCCCGAGATAGTCTTTTAACATTATCCCAAGAAATGACATTTAAGAGAAAAATAACCATCATCGTTTTTCAAATTTTCAAAACAAGTTTTCTCGCTCAAAATCGAAGCAGTTTTCATGATAATCTATCATTGCATTGCACTCACTATCTGTAATGCAATGATAGATTTACATGAGGATATCTTTAAATTTAAAAGATAAAACTGGTTTTTAGTTTTCGATGATTGCTGATGATTGAATGATGGATTCTTGAGCCTTAACGTTGCCAAAATATGATATTTTGTAATTCGGCTCTTGGCTGTTTTCAAAACCTTTAAGGTGAAGATAAATCGAAGCCAAACTTCAAATTTTCAAAAGCACGGATCTGAAGAACGAAACATCCGTTTAAGCTGAAAACTTAATCGATTGGTCACTAACTGGTGGTGACCAATCGATTTTCAGCTCAAACGGATGTTTCGTTCTCCAGATCCGTGCTCTTGAAAATTTGAACTTTGGCTTCGATTTATCTTCACCTTAAGAGCCAAAATATGAAGTCAAACTTTTGTGGCTGCAAAACTAGCTTCATTGTCAACAGAGTTGCTCGTTTCACTCTCTCTATGTGCATAAGAGTGGAAGCATTCCGCTCAAACATTCACAGTAGCTCCAAATGTACACAACATAGAGCGGTTTAAAATACTAAAAAAATCTAATATTCTATATCTTTCTTGAGAGTCGTTTATTGAGTACGTTATTGGGGAGAATAGAGGGGTTCATCAAAGCGTTACGATTCATACAAATGTTTTAAATGTTTCAGCATTGCCAATTTTTGCGCAACGTACTCGTAACTATCATTCTTCATAAAGATTGTTCTGGGGTTTATAACAATCTCTATGATCGGAATGAAAGTTTCGTAAAATTTGCAGCAAGTCTT
Organism: Aedes aegypti; assembly: GCF_002204515.2. NCBI lineage: Eukaryota > Metazoa > Arthropoda > Insecta > Diptera > Culicidae > Aedes > Aedes aegypti. Next base: position 151,401,666 of record NC_035108.1, read on the forward strand.
TTGGGCCGCCATCAAATCCTCACCAAAAAGGTTGCAAATTTAACAGAACTCCAATTTTATGATGAGAATTATTAAAAAATAAAGGAGATTGAGTTTTCAAACTTTTTGGCAATTTGAACTGCTTCACCGTACATTAGGGTGATTCAACTATCAAAAGAGTTCTATAATATCATCTCTCACATCTTCATCTATGGTAAAAGTAGAGTCTTGATTTTTCAGCCATTTTGGTGAGGATTTTAAGGTGACTGGTACTTCATTCATTATACTTTTGCATTGTTTTATTCTTTTATAGGTAATACACCAGTTTTCGTTATGTATTATATCACCGATGGCAGCGACACAGCAGACGTAGGAAACAGAGGATTCAGTTTGCTGTATGCAACGACTGCATGTGCGGTAGCATCAGGGAAATAATTAATTAATGGCTATGATTGGAAGTTGAAGGACATGTATGGAAATGGATATGTTGAACATGATGACCAATAATAAACAAGAATTTTTAATTTTATATATGACTGTTTCTTTATTTATAGAACTATGACTTCCCTTTTATAATTTTGTGACCACCGCGATCGTTCTTGAAAAGTTTTAGTTGATATTTTAGATGCTAACTATCCATATAGTGAAAGATCCCTAAAATTATAAAATCCTAAATCATAGGATTTATTTATTCACTGTTGATACTACTCCATAGTATACTGAATATGTGGACCATGATCTGTTTCTAAGAACAAATGAAAATCATGAACTGTCGCATGCAGGCAACTAATAAAATCCAGGTGAAAAACGGTACTGACTCAATGGTACTGAATGGTCTTCCTCAAATATTTTCTTCTCAAAGAAAATCATGACAAAATCATGATATCTTTTGTAGTTGAAAACGAAAATTCCTTCTGCCATCGAAATCATTCTAAAGCTGGCGACAAATTGGCCAAAAATAGCTTTTTTTTTCGTAAATCGAGGGAGTCGAGAAAATTTCCAAACCTAAACGACCTCGACCAAACCTCGACTGATGGGAGCTTGGTCTTGCTAAATAGCTGCACGTTTGCCGCTACGACTAGTTTTGTTATTGGTTCGTTATTGTTATAGGAAAAATAAGTTATTCTTGAGTTTTATGTCACAGTAAGAAAAATGGGAGGCTCAAAAAGGCCCAAAATAAGAATACAGTGCCTTCCCGATTTTGGCAACACCCGCTTTTGTCTACCTCCGATTTTGGCAACACCCGTTTTTGGCAACAATTTCTTCCCGGTTTTGGCAACACATTGAAACATATTTTCAATTGATTATTAAGTACTGAAACCAAATATTGTGAGTTTAAACAAAATGAAAATAAGTCAAAATGAAAATGTTGGTGACCATTACGAGCTAAGAAAGCTAATGTTGAACGTACTTATGAGTAAAACGCATTCCTTTTAAAGTTATTGTTTAACGTATAGGAGAATTCTCATAAAGCAGGCAAGCTGTATAAATAATTGCTACATTATTTAAAAGGCATAATGAGCAATTCTCGCTGAAACCAGGCCGCCATCGGCACCCATCGTTAGAATTCCAATTTTATGTCACTGATCGCTAGTTTTCGATAAAACTTAAGGGTGGTTCTTTCTGTTTTCTCAAATTGGTGGACCCCTCGTACACCAGCTAGCTAAACAGTTTGCGAAAAAACCCATTTTTTGTTGAATCTTGGGTATTTCTTCACTGGATATGTCTCATATTTCGCTTGGAACACATAGCAAACTTAGTGGCATCGTATAGAGAAAGGACATAGCTTTCATTTAAACTTGAAAAAAATTTGGCGGCCATTTTGAATTTGGCCGCCATCTTGAATTTTGTTAGAGAAATCGATTTTTCACCAATAGCGCACCGCTAGTTTTGAATTCTGCGATCACCATCAGAAAGCTGAGGAAAAATTGCGTAAGATAGGCTACAAAATCTAGGTGAGCAAAGGTATTTACCCTATGATATGAACGATTTTCTAAATCATGTTTTACTATTTTGACGTATATGGCGAGTGCAATCAATGCAAACATAATTCTTTGTACAACAAAGAAACAAGTTTTCAAACGTTGGTGTATTATGATGAAGAATAGGAGTATTAATTTGAGTGAAAAAATCTGGCGGCCATCTTGGATTTTGACGCCATCTTGGTTTTAAGTAGTAGAATGAGTTTTCACCTTGTTAGCACTCAACATGTTGAATTTCAATGCTACCGTTACACTTATTCTTCTTCTTGTTCTTCTTTCTCCTCACGTTACGTCCCTACTGGAACAGAGCCAGCCCTTCAGCTTAACTAGTTTTAAAAACAAATTATCAAATAGGATTTTTTTAACGCTTATTTGCTACCTGAATGATTCTTCTGCATATCTTCGAGTTGTAAAATAGCATTATTTCTTTCATTTATTTGGTCTAAAACCATTGATACAAATGAACAATCAGTTGAACAGCTGAGATAAGATAAGAAAGATAGAATCTGATTGTTTTTAAACGGAGGCTTTATAATCCAACATGATGATCACTGAGATGGTAAAAAAACATGCAACTGCTAAAAACCAAGATGGCGTCGAAAGCCAAGATGGTCGCCAGTTTTTCTAACCTCGAAATTATACACCTGCCTTTCGGCATTACGTCCACATTAGAACAAAACCTGCTTCTCATCATTCAATTTCGCTATTTTTCACATGCATGTTGGGCGGTACTAAAAACGATACTTTATTACTTAGAAAATCAAGGATGTTTTTTGCTTCAAAATTTAAGACTTTCATTATAAATTAATGCACTTTTGTCAATGTTTTACGTTAGCACTACAGATATTACCACAAGGCTTACTAATGTCCCGACACGCAATCTATAAACTTCATAAAATTAACAACAATGCATAGGGTAAAAAAATGTTTGTTTAATACAATCAATGTTTTTTGACGGTTTTCATTTATTGAATTTATTTATTCATTATTACTGAATTCAAAGATATGTCGAAGAATTATTCTGTTGTCAGAAATCGCATTAAAAAGAAAATTTCTGTTTAATGACCTGGATTTATAACTAATAAAGCTGAGTATCAGGCTCGGTTCCAGTAGGGACGTAACGTCAGTAAAATGAAGAATAATAAGAAGAAGAGTACACGTTACCTTTTTTGATTGGTAGCCTCTAAATTCGACATGCTGAATGCTATCAAGGTGAAAAATTAATTCTACTACCTAAAATCAAGATGGCTTCAAAATCCAAGATGGCCGCCAGATTTTTTCACTAAAAATAATATTCTTATTCTTTACTCGACTCGAATAAAACACCAAAGGTTGAAAACTTGTTTCTTTGTTGTACAAAAAATGATGTTTGTATTGATTGCACTCGCCATATACGTCAAAATCGTATAACATGATTTAGAAAATCGTTCATTTGATTGGGTAAATACCATTGCTCACCTAGTTTCTGTAGCCTATCTTACGCAATTTTTACTCAGCTTTCTGATGGTGATCTCAGAATTCAAAACTAGCGGTGCGCTAATGGTGAAAAATCGATTTTTCTAACAAAATTCAAGATGGCCGCCAATTTTTTTTTCAAGTTTAAATGATAGCTATACCCTTTCTCTATACGATACCACTAAGTTTGCTATGTGTTCCAAGCAAAATATGAGACATATCCCGTGAAGAAATACCCAAGATTTATCAAAAAATGGGCTTTTTCGCAAACTGTTCAGCTAGCTGGCGTACGAGGGGTCCACCAATTTGAGAAAACAGAAAGGACCACCCTTAAGTTTTATCGAAAACTAGCGATCAGTGACATAAAATTGGAATTCCAACGATGGGTGCCGATGGCGGCCTGGTTTCAGCGAGAATTGCTCAATATTTTAATCTTTAAAATATTTTATTGAATAATTGATGAGTGATTTCTATAGGTAGTTTTGTAGTCATTTTAGTAACTGTTGTTGAGGAAAACATCAAGAAAGTTTGTTCATAACACTAGATGACAATTTGGGAAAATTGTTGAGAATGGGTTTTGAAGTAGTTCCGCGCTGTAGAACAGTCGCAAATCGTTACTGAAAGTTATACCACGCTTGTACTGTGTACAACAAGTGTGCTTTTCAGATTGTGCAAATAATCAGTACATGATGTTTCTGCTTTTGAATCAAAAGCTGAACTGGAGAAGGCTCCCAGACATTTTTCACATCATTCGTAGTAATTGCCATGCATTTTATGATACTTTTAGAGATTAGAATGATAAAAACATAAGCATTTCAAAATTCCCGAATTTGGCAACATCCCCATTTTGGCAACATAAAAATCGAGCCTTGTTGCCAAAATCGGTAAGACACTGTATTTAGATTACAGAAAACTTTCCCTTACTCGATATTTCGTATCTCGATATCGAGGTACCGAACCAAAGTAAAAGTTGGTTCGCATTTGCACTGGATTTTGTGTTCTGTTACTCGATATTTCGCTAGCTTGATGGTTCCTTCAATATCGAGTTATAAAGAGTTGACTGTAGTTGAAAGTTTTCTACTATGGTTTATTCATACTCAGTCGACTACTATCGAAAAAAGGGGTGTTTTGTCCAGACATCAAATGGGCGGCTCAAAAAATTGATAACACCAACAACCGGCAATGGGCTATATAAGCCAGCGAATTATCCTCTGGGAACTCAGTGAGCAAATTTCGGTTTTGGTTAAACACGCGCTTGAAATTCGGAGTGCACCATTATACAAGTTGCAGTTTCTCTTCAGTACAAGATGACCATGAACTGATGTATGATGAACAATATAGTGATTTTAGCAGTGATCCTTAGCCTTTTGGCTCAAGTGTTTTGTTACTTTGAGAATCAGTAAGTTTCTTTGGTAGGAAAAAGGGAAGACATTGTGCATTTGTGCTAAACCATTTCACGAAAAGGAAAATATGTACATACAGTGTAGTGTAACTTGACTAAAGTTGTTTAGGAAAATAAAAGTGGAACTAAGAAAACGATTATGCAAACATAATTCAGTGATATGTATGACTAATACAATATTTAGAGCAAAAAATCAAGAGTGAAATAATGAAATAGTAGTATTAATATTGATGTATGTTCAACGTCATTGTGTGCTTATTATTAAATTATGAATGTGGAAGGAAACCGAAACATAAGAACATGTTAGATTTTCAATTGGTTCTTAGGAAGCATCACGGTAGAGAGCAACATCCAGTGGTTCAGTGGAATATATACGTAAAGTTTTAGAGTACAACTAATTCGAAAATTATGTTGGATCGATTGTGATGGCATTTACCGGAATATTTCAGCTTCGCAGTTTCATATTATTTGAACAAATTATTTTATCTTGTCGTTGTTTTCATACCAGTTTTTAGTAATGATCATATTTTTTTTTAATAATTTTGTTTGTTATATATTCAAGTATAAATGAGTTGGATTCAGATAGAACATCTCAATAAAACAACTATTAGGACTTCTGTTAGAATGAGTTCTATTGTAGTATTTATTAGACGTTTTGATTTTTATTGCAAGGATTCTTCTGGAAATTTTTTCATAAATTCTCATTCACTTCCTGAATTTCTGCTGCATTTTTTTCGTGCTTCAAACTAACCCCCAGGAATATTTTAATGCACTCGAAGCTTGTTTTTAAAATTCTGACAACATTTATCAGTAATCAAATGAAGAACTCACTTATAAATGACAAAAACCATTGCTTTATCTAGCAGACAGGCATTTTTCGTCTGTGACTTACATACTTTTTCAGTGTCGAGTGCTCGACTTTGTGTGATTAGACGAGTTTTTCTGTGCAAGGGAGTTTTTTAATTTCTTACGGAGATACAGATTTTATTTATTTTCCACTTTTTGCTGCAGCAAATTTCCCAATTTTATTTGAAGAGATTCCTCTTGAGATGCTTGAAAAATTCCTTCCAACTGATATTTCTGAAGAATGTTCCAACAAATTGTTCAGGAATTTTTGCAGGAGAAGTTTTCGAACGGATTTCCAGAGGCAAAAAACCTTTGTGTGCTTTGAAAAGTTATATTTGCTGGGAACACAAATATACAAAAATATCTTTACGGTATATTCATAGGCATAGGCATAGAGTGAAATTTCTTGGAAGAACTTATATATTTCTGATTTCTGAGAAAATATGTAATATTCGTTTTTGTTTTTATTTTTTTTTGTGAAATTTTAGGATCCCATATCGTTGTAAATGGGTTTTGAAAATTTGGATTGAAATGATTCGTACCATACAATGGGACTACAGCGATCAGTGGATTAAACAATATTCAATCAACTATTGTTGTGTGCGTGAAAACCAAATTTTGTCTTTGTGAAAAATTAATTCAATTTCGTCGTGTACTTGTCATTTATTTGAATTATTGATTCGCTATGAATGTCCGTGTGAAACATAATGATGTAAAACATAAAGTCGGTGTTGTTATTTTACTAAATCGAGTATTGCTGAACACAATTTCGCCATATTTTTTGTATGTTTCTTTCAGCAAAGTAATCGAACCACTTGATAAATCAAAGAGCTTTTTTACGGAACAGCCTACATTTAGATGTATTCTAGTGATATTGAAAATTCATAAAAAAACATGAAACTTAACTAAAAATAATCACCAAGAAATTGGCACTAATATCTGGATTAACGAGGTAATAATAATTTTTGAAATAGATTTCAAATTATATAAAACTATTGATAGGTTATACTGATTAATTGTGACCATAAAATTATCAGTTTAAGTCACTGTTAAGTTCCCTTTATTTATTTTCCGAAAATTTGAAGGGAAAGTAAATTATTTTTCATCAAGGTTCAAGATTTTTCATCAATATGGTTCAAGATAAAATATTCAATTTTTTTTGTTACACAATTTATGTTTCGATTATTTTTTTGTATTTTCGGACGTTTTATGTACAGTTTCAAAGGCACACTATTCTACAAAATTGTTCGCTCAGTCGTCCGAATGAAAAAACAATAAAATTTCTGAACGATAATAGGTATGCCTTTTCAAAATATTTCCGATGCTGAATTGTTTTAGTTTAATCCTTAAATAGAGCAGCATATTCAATCAACGAAAGAATATCTTTACATATTGGAATCAAGTCTCGCGTTCAGTATCATAAGGGCGTAACTGCAATGATCGATTTCTCTTCATTGGTTTTCTCTTTAGCTAATTACTTGAACAGGCGACTGAGTTTGACTGCTATTTTCAATTCAAAAAAAGCTCGTCGTCCTCTGTCATGCTAAACCGTAAAATGTTACCGAAATCTATTGAACTTCGTGTACTAATCCAAAGAGAAAATCGACTAAGAGAAATCAATGACTGCAGATACGTCTATATGATACTAAACGCGAGAAGTGTTCGAAAAAAATAAAATAAAAAATATATAAAGATATAGGGTAATTCGCTAATTGTTGAACGCTACCCAAATGTTCAACGATCTGTAGAAACCATGTTAAAACAGGAAATTGAAACGTTTTCAAACAGTTTCAATAAATTATACAGATTATATTGTAAGTTAGCTGTACTACTGAACACAATAAATTTGATAAGCACATTAATTTCTGAAACAAAATATATATTGAAAATTTTTATCGGTAGGTGCAACGAAAATTTCAATTCTCTTAAAAAATAACTTAAGCTGCTATGAAATAAGCTTAAAAAATAACTTAGGCTGCTATGAAATAAGCTGTGTGGTAAAACATACTACGTATATTGGGTTAAGCACATATTCACGATATCAGTAAAAGTCTACTTTAGTTATTTGCTAAACATCCGTACAATTTACTCGTACCTATTAATTGCATAAAAACATTTTCAATTGCGCTTTCGTTTCACGTACATTTTCCATTTGTTGAACACTAGCATAACCTGAAAGTCTTGGTTTCATCAACAGTATTGCCAGATTTTTTCTTTTCGTACCAAACACCTATATTGAAATGGAATATTGCATTACACAATATAGTATTGTTTGTTTATTGCTTTAAATATCTGTTGAAGAATTATTAAAAAAAATCCTATAATGGTGTCTGTTGCAATGGTGAAAAACGCGATTCAGTAAAGTATAATTAATTGCATCCCTGGCTATATTCTGATTCTTTTTTTGAATTTCACTATCTTCACTATGGCATCAATGCCATCACCGTTTGTTTGTTTACATCATGATTGAAATTACGCATCGGCTGTCGATTTATCCGGAGTACCGTAAAATCGGGTGTAATTGATCAGTAGGGTGAAATTGATCATCGTATCACACGATTCTATTTATTCGTAATGGAGCACAAATATCAATGTAAGTTGCAGTAAATGAACGTTGCTTGTCGTAACTATTGTCGAATTGTGTGTTGTGAAGTTTTTTGCATTAAAGAATGTTTTTTACTATGAAAATAACGTAAAACTTCAAAATCATGCACGGTGCAGTATTGACAAACACCTATGAACTTCTATTAATAAGCAAGGATTTGAACATGGTATAAACCTGAAAGTTTGTGAGGATGCTTGAGATATATCCCCAAACCAGATTTCATCACCAAAACTCGTACCAATTAGCTCATATGGTTGAAATAATTGAATTTCTGTTAGATATCATTGAATTCCTTAGGAAATTGCATACATTTAGGCGTTTTCCGCGTTATTCTTGAAATTTAACTATTCGTTATTTATATAAATATTGCATTGTTAAGAATTTCACAAGCATATTCGGATTCAGGGAGCTCAAATTTATCATATAGAGTTGTTTTGGAAACTAACAATAATGGTATTGACAAGTGATCAATTTCACCCCGAAATGAGTTCCTCTGATTTTTTATTTTAGATGTATTTGTTAACACTTAAATGACATTTGTTAGAAAATTTCGGTACATAAGTCGATGAGGCTCACCTTCGTACTTGTTTTCCTGCATTTAGTTGTTTGGCATTGTTAACATTATAGAAAACAGACTAGAAGAACCGTGAAAAATGATCAATTTCACCCGAAATTACGGTATAACCTCAATTTCGCGATTGATGCTGTAATGTCGAAAATAATGTACATTAGGAGAAGCCGCTAAAGTCTATGGAGTGCCGAAGGGGACGATTCACTTCCGTTTCAGCCCAAAGTGGTCAGGGAAAAAGCTTCGCGGGCCTAACTCTGCCCTCACAACCGACGAGGAGCGCGAACTTGCAAATTTAATTAATGCGGGAGTAAAACGGTCAACATTTAGCGACAATCGTTCAACATTAGGATAAGATGGGTTATGTATGTGTTCAACAATTGGGTATAGAACTATCTTTTTAAATATATATTTTTTCAATTAAAAATGGACATTACAGTGCCAAAAATGCAACATAAATAATGTTAAACAATCGTCTACGATGATGAATGCTTTTTTAGCAACCTTTCTATCAGAATTTTCATGAAAATCAAATAACAAAATAACGTCTATCTTAACCGTTCAATATTTGGCGATTTACCCTAAGTACCGTAAAACGGGGTAACTTTGTAACAGAAAAACTATGAAGATAATCTGAATGTTTCTGCATTCTGATTTCAGGATTTTTAGTTTACATATTTTAAACAAGTACTGGTATCTTAGTTAATAATTATAGTTGAAAGATTTCGTAACGTTTTGTTTTGAATGTACCTATAATTTTTCATATAATCGAATGTCAATTTTCGGTATTGGAGTAACTTTGAAAAGGAGTCATGTACACATTATGTCACGCTACGAGGGGGGTCAAGCCAAGCATGACAAGGCTTACAAGGTTTACAAGGCGGAGGACTCATACAAAAAACGTGGCAAAGGGGGGGTTGAAATTAAGCGTGATATAATTTGTGTACCATCCCTAATGGGTAGATAAACAGATGAAAATCAATAACCAAACTTATTTTTGACATTATTGCAGTTGAAACTGGATTGGATAATTTTAATAAAGAACGTGAATTATTATAATTATTAATAGATGTACAGAATAATTGGGTCCTAAAATGTTTGGTAAAATCTTGTTTTTATTCAACAACACGAAAGAGCATGTTATTTCAACTACTTTAGCAATTTTTCCCGCTCAAATAACGGCTGTATCATGTTTAAACATTAATTTTAAAATTGGATCCATAAATGAACCTTGACACTTGAGATCATGTTTGACGTTCGCTTAGTCGACAAAAACACCACAGGGGTTTTAGTTTTAGGGTTTGTTCACAAATTTCATAACGCAAAAAATGGCCATTTTTGGCACCCACCCACCCCCTCGTAACGCGTTTTGTATGAATATTATCCAAATTTTGTATGAGCCGTAACATAACGAGGACACCCACCCACCCCCTTCAGCGTTATGAAATTTGTGAATGGGCCCTTAACACTGGGGTTGTTCCTATCTGACATTTCGGAAGGGACACGGAAGGGACATGTATAGACTTTTATAAAAGCTATGCCACGATTTCAATTATCACAACTTCTGAGTTGTGGCACTACCTGATAGCTACTCTTGATTTTCATAAATTCGGTTTAGCATTCAAGGTAATTATTTCATGTAAAAACAGATTTTTTAGGAAATGTTTCATGAACTGTTGAAGGGTTCTTCTTCAAACAATCGACTTTTTCCACGGCTATACAAAGCTACAGTTTTAATAAACTGTTTCATACATTCCAGATATGTTTTGTGTACCCAGTTTCTAATTCGTATTGAGGATACAAATTCTTATTTTAGAGAAAAAATGATCTTTTTGCAAGAGGGTTGCTAACTTCAAAGAAAATTGCCTACCTTCAGGCGTTTAATGTGGTGTAATCTGTAATTCACAACTTTCAATTAAAACATTACCCGATTTATCAATAAGTTGTAAGTTGTCTTTATTTTAGGAAACCTATCGCAGTAATTGATCAACTTCACCCCGGAATCAAAAACATCACTTTTTGATCTCCAAAAATTGTTTTTGTTATTACGAGAACAATTCATCCAAATTTCGTTTGTAGAATTCGTTAAACATTCAACCAGTACAGGTTTTTAAAATATTTGGTTGATAATACATGCATCCCACTAGGAATTATAGCACAGAATCGCTCAAAAGTGATCAACTTCCCCCCAGTTTACGGTACACAATTTATAGGAAAAATCACCTTCAAAAGTGTTTTCAATTAAAACATAATGATACATACCATTATAAGTTGATAATAATTCGAACATATTATAAATCAATCGTTTTGGGCCTATTAGTCAGTATATTTTGAGCAAAATCCAATGAACTCTGTGATGAATATAAAGCTTTGCATTCCTCTAGGCGTTTAACGTTATACAGAAATTTTTGACCTTGATTACACAAATGGTACAAATTTATAAAACTCCTTTTCGCTATGAGATTTTAGACCGAATTCATGTTCTATTATCATCAATAAGGTTATAAATATTTGGTGACGAACGTATTGAAACTTCATCAAATATTAATCGTAGAACAGATTTTTTGTGAGCGTTTCGAAAATGTTAAAAACGCATCAATTTTCAAAATTCGAATATGAAGGCTATGTTCTGAGAATGGCACTATGTTCTCGATTTCACCAAAAATAGCTCTGTCAAGAAGTGTCATACTAATAATCTTTTCTATTGTATTCAGTTTGCTTTACTGATCAACAACATTTATGTTACTTCGTTTAGTATGTTGTGGGTCCCGCACTATCAATAGATTACATTATTATAGATACTTCGTTTAACGGTAACGACAAAGTTACTTATCTATATTCGTTGAAACTATTGGACCTGTCAGCGTGACTGATTTATTCAGGATTTTGAACTGAGTTGCGATGATGAACAGGTGTCCCACGCAACAATTTAATTATAAAAAGTGCTCCGCGAGCAAAAATTTCTGTAAATCTCTGCACGGTGCCCCGACAGACCGTTATTATGAAAAAAAAAAGTTCATCAAATCTGAGAACAGGGTTTGACTCCTGAGGTTATTTTGCAGCTCTGTGCCAATTAAAAAAATCTTAGGATTAATCTCGAGAAATCTTGTTTTGAATTTTTTGACTTAAAAATTCAATGTAAAATTTAATTGTTCAATTTCAACTAAATTACATCTAAAATGAAAGTTGAAGTTGTATTTTGCATGCCTGATAGATAAGAACACAAAAAAAATGTTTGGTAAAACATACTTAAAATTTTATATAAACATCAATAAAACCAGTGTTTCATTCAATTTTGGTGAACTGTAGCTAAATTGCGACGCAGGCTTTGGAAAATTTAACGATCATTGACACACAAGCCATTATTTCATCCCATTTATTCGCCTGCATTCATACAACACGCGTGACATTTATCGTTCGTGGAAAATAACGAGCCTTGAACGAAAACAAGAAAGACACACACCACCCACTGCACAGTATTTCGATCGGCCGAAATCGTGAACTTAATTCTGTAGCACCTTTCAACGTGATTTTTTCGGAATGGTGTCTTCGGACGAAAATTCTCTAAAAATATAGCGCATATATTGACGGTAAATGTTAGTTCGCAACTTTGCCACGGGCGGCGCTGTGAAAATATTTTTTTCTTTAAATGACGATCTTTAAATATGATGTCTTCGGCAAAGTTGTAGATAATTCAAATACAAACAACTTTGCCAAAGACACCTAGTGTGTATTCAGCCGCATTTCCAAAATACGGGAGTATTTTATGAACGACCCCCTAAAACTATTTTTTCTCGTATATTTTGAAAATGTGAATTTTCCGGTAGCAACAATGTTCTACAAAATTGTGTAAACAGTCAAAATGAATCATTCTCTGGAAGACACCAGGTTTCTAAAGACCAAGGAAAAGCAGTTATAACCATTTAAGTGCAAAAATCAGTCATTTTTGGGGTCCGTGTATTTATTCGGGTGGCAGCTGGTGGCAGATGAAACCTAGTAGGGTTAAAAATACACCATTAGTAGTTGTAAATGTCGATAGTGTCATTAGTATCCACGAGTATCCCTTTTACTTAGAGGAAGTTTCATCAATGACTCTTATTACCCTGAAGTACTTAGTTATGTGATGGGTAGAGGGCTATGTGACTCCAAACTTCTTCTTTTTCTTCTCCTTGACACATTTTTCATTTTTATACACACACACACTCAATAGGTTACTTTATACTTTTATGAAGAAAGTTCTCAATTAGTCTTTACAAAATGACTCGCCATACAACTATTTTTCGCTTGCAGTTTTAGCTATTTTTCGTACATAGACACTATAGTAAGTGCAAGCTATGCAAATTTGGTGAAATATTCTGTTGAGAAAAGAATAAATCATTGAATCACTATTCTGTGAATCAAATCAGTGTTTAAATGTTAACGCAGTTCTTATGGCTGCGACACTCATTTACAAAATGATCTGATATTGAGGCACTTGCCTGATTTTGGATTTGAATTTGATACATCACTTAATTTGCTACTCACCGCATCGTTCTTGCACGTGTCATGTAGTAAACACTAGCCTGCTAGTTTATCTTTTTGGTCTTTTAGTGCTATTATTCGACCAATTAAGCGTGTCAGCTGTATAATGCTAGCACGCAGAGTTAATTAAAATGTTACTTGGGATGTATGAAAAAACGCAAAAATTTCAAGTGAAAAATAGTTGTAGGGCGAGTCATTTCGTAAAGCGTCTTTTCAGGAGATTGAGAACCTTCTTCAAAAATGTATTCGGAACCTATTGGTTGTGCGTAATGATGAAGAATGTGTCAAAAAGAAGAAAAAGAAGAAGTATGGAGCCACATAGCCCTCTACCCATCATATAACTAAGTACTACAGGGTAATAAGAGTCATTGATGAAACTTCCTCTAAGTAAAAGGGATACTCGTGGATACTAATGACACTATCGACATTTACAACTACGAATGATGTATTTTGAATCCTACTAGGTTTCATCTGCCACCAGCTGCCACCCGAATATATACACGGACCCCAAAAATGACTGATTTTTGCACTTAAACGGTTATAACTGCTTTTCCTTGATCTTTAGAAGACTAGTGTCTTCCAGAGAATGATTCATTTGACCTGTTTACATAATTTTGTAGAACATTGTTGCTACCGGAAACTTTGTATTTTCAAAATATCGAATAAAAACTAGTTTTAGGGGGTCGTTCATAAAATACTCCTGTATTTTGGAAATGCGGCTGAATACACACTAGGTGTCTTTGGCAAAGTTGTTTGTATTTGAATTATCTACAACTTTGCCGAAGACATCATATTTAAAGATCGTCATTTAAAAAAAAATATTTTCGCAGCGCCGCCCGTGGCAAAGTTGCGAACTAACATTTACCGCCAATATATGCGCTATATTTTTAGAAAATTTTCGTTCGAAGACACCATTCCGAAAAAATCACGTTTTAAGGTGCTACAGAATTAAGTTCACGATTTCGGCCGATCGAAATACTGTGCACTGTTTGGCGCCGATCACTGTGTGTCAGCACTTGTATCATTCGCTTACCCACCCTCATTCTGATCACGAAATAGAGGGGAATATTTTTCATTTTCTGTGCAATGTTTGCAACCAAAGGGGTGTTCGATGATCCAATAGGTTATAATTAACAAATAGATTGTTAACAAACATAGAGGTATCGTATAGAGAAAGCATATAGCTTTCATTTGAAGTTAAACACATTTTAATTCTGAGATCTGCATCAGAAAGCTGAGGAAAAATTGCGTAAGATAAGCTACAAAAACTAGGTGAGCAATGGTATTTACCCAATGAAATGAACGATTTTCTAAATCATGTTCTACGATTCTGACGTATATGGCGAGTGCAATCAATGCACACATTATTTTTTGTACAACAAAGAAACAACTTTTCAATCGTTGGTATGTTATTCGAGTCGAGTGAAGAATAAGAGAATTATTATGAGTGAAAAAATCTGGCGGCCATCTTGGATTTTGACGCCAACTTGGTTTCAAGTAGTAGGATTAATTTTTCACCTTGTGCTACACGGCGAAACACGTTTTTGTCTCAAGCACCGAAATTGCTGTTTAACTTGTTAAGGGATGCTGAATCCATTGCCGTTTTCAGAAATATCATAGCACATTTAGGTTTTGAGATATTGGCTGTTGAAAATGCTAAATATGACTATTTTAGCCAACTTGCATGCACGTTTGTCAGCTTAAATGGCCATTTATTTGCTAAATTTGCCACAGAATTCAAACTTCATGTGTATAACAATACTTATCAACAAAGTTCATAATGTGTGCGATGCTCAAAAATTACTTTTTGATGGTTTAGAAAATTATTGTATTTTGCCGTATAAGAGAGACGTAGAATTTTGCATGGAGTCTGCAAGCATAATGAAATAATCTATTAAATCTAAATTTAATCGTGAAATTTCAACCAAATTATTACTAAAATAAAAGTCAAAGTCTTATTTTGCTCAATGATTGCTCCAAAAATAACTTAATATTTTGCAGCAGGCTTTTGATTGATGATGCTTTCGTAATATAAGCCTTTTTTGAAAATAAAAAAAAGATAGTCGAATTTTCTAGAAAATGTCTAATAATCTTTGATTTTGATAACCTCCAAAAATCAATCGTTATAAACAATGTGCCGTCTTCGTGTGAAATTTAATTATTTTGATGGCTTTTTAATTATCACAATATTGTACAATTACTCTAACGATGACAGAAAACTGATTGCGATTTTATTAATCTATATAAATAAAAATGGAATATTGTTTGTATGTCACGAAATAACTTGGAAACGAGTCAATGGATTTACCTGATTCTTTCACAGTTAGATTCTTGAAGTGTTCCGACGTGTTTGTATGTTAAAAAATACTCCAAATATACCCCGAGAAAGTCGAAAAAATGAGAGTGAATATAACTGTCATTTTATATAAGACGTCACATGGAGTTTTTCAACAGCCTACTTGATGGCAAGACGAAGTTTGCCGGGACCACTCGTATGTAAATAAAAAAGATATTACATGTACAACGTATCCACTTTATAGAACAGTCCTTCTTCTTCTTTCTGGCGTTACATCCTCACTGGGACAGAGCCTGCTTCTCAGCTTAGTGTTCTTATGAGCACTTCCACAGTTATTAACTGAGAGCTTACTAAGCCAATGGCCATTTTTGCATGTGATTATCGTGTGGCAGGTACGATTATACTCTATGCCCTGGAAGGTCGAGAAAATTTCCAACCCGAAAAGATTCTCGACCGGTGGGATTCGAACCCACGACCCTCAGCTTGGTCATGCTGAATAGCTGCGCGTTTACCGCTACGGCTATCTGGGCCCCTTACGGTACTGCAATTCAAACAATAGATCCTGCAAACAAAAAAAATCAAAGGTCTTTTATGTATCTCAATGCCCATTAGAGTGATGCAAATTTTGAAATGTTTGCTCCCCTATGCTTAAACGATTTTAATTATGGTGAATAGCATCCTCCCAAAGTTTGAAGTGATTCAGAAGAAATTTGACTGTGCACACGCCATTTGAAGTTTATATGGAGATTACTATGGAAAACGCCAATCTTTTGTGTTCAGCCCTCTATCTCTTCATCATAATATTTTCTGGAAAAGTGAATAAATTTATCTAATGTGAAATCCTCCCAGCTACAACTTTGCCGAAGACCACTTTTAATCTGGACCTCAGGATAAATTGTTATTCATCATCATAAAGTTGGTTTGCATGTAGCATGCTTCACCAGCTGTTCGGCAGGCAACAGTGGTGCTCCTGGCGGGTAGAATAGATCAAAGTAATCCAGGCTACTATGTTCTACAGCAAAACAGCAGTGTTGCTCCGAAAGTAATTGAATGATCATCTCAGCATGATTTAGACTTTGTTATCAATAATACCAAATTATCCTTACGTCTCATTGAAATGTGGTCTTCGGCAAAGTTGTAGCTGGGAAGTTTTCACATGAGATGAGTGTGTTCACTTTTCCATAGATTATTATGACGAGCAGTTAGAGGACTGAACACAAAAAGTTTGCCTGCTCCATAGTAATTTCCATATAAATTTCAAATAGCGTGTGCACAACCAAATTTCTTCCGAATCACTTAAAATTTTGGGAGGATCATTTTCATCATAATTGACATCGTTTAAGCATAGGGGAGCAAAAACTTCAAAATTTGCATCAGTCTAATGCCCATACATTTCTGTAGGTGCCAAAGTTTTGTAAAACGTGCTCAGGATAGCTGAGGTATAGTGGGTTGGATTTAACGTTCCAACTGATTTTGGGGCTCAGTCCTCGGTATGTTGAAAAGCTAGAGGAATTATTTGAAACGCATCATCACATTATTTTTCAGGCCCAAACTTCTCTCCAACGATGGACATCTCATCATTGAATCGGCAGTGGATAGGAATATTACCGTGATATTGAAGGGCAACAGTTTCTTCAATGTTGGCGACGTAAGTCTAGGCAAGCTGATCCAAGGGCTGGCAAACGTATCATCTTCAACGGTGGTACCGCCCGATTCGAGCATTCCGGATGGGTCCAATCAACTTCAGTTCCTGATGAATGTTGTGAGTGGCCCTTACGGTCTACAGAAACGGGTTGCTCTGCTGGAGAATGGGTAGGTTGAAGAGATGAAGGATATATTACGGGATAGGTTTTATTTCAACGGTATTTCAGAACTAGAGATATGGGCGAGGGACGAGGCCGTGGAAGAATCAACAACATCAATCGACGTTTGACGGCACTTGAGCGGAAGGTAGGAAATTTAATGACGAAGCTGAAGGAGAACAACTGTAAAACAAGTCCTTGCCAAAATGGAGGAACATGCATCAATTTGTACGATTCTTTCATTTGCCTTTGTCCGAGGAACTGGGAGGGACCAACTTGTGCCACCGATGTCAACGAATGCTCTGAGTTTGTGGGAACCGATCTGGGTTGTCAAAATGGTGCAACATGTAAAAATACGCCAGGTGGTTATAGTTGCATTTGCGCTAGTGGATGGCAGGGAATTCATTGCAACAGTAAAACGAAGGACTGCATGTCGTCAGGCAGCGAACTGTGTGGACATGGAACGTGCGTTCAAACGAAGGAGGAACCAGGATATAAATGCATCTGTGATCAGGGATGGAAGAACAATGGTGTAACGCCGGCATGTTCAGTGGATGTAGACGAATGTGCAGAGTTTAAACCACACTGTTCAAAAGATCCGGAAGTCAGCTGTTTAAATCTACCGGGGTCATTTGCATGCGGAAGTTGCCCAGCAGGATACACCGGGAATGGGTTTTATTGTGTGGATATCGATGAGTGTCAAACGAATAACGGTGGGTGCAGTACATCTCCATCTGTGCCATGTATCAACTCGAGGGTATGGTTGACTATTTTCTTGAAGAATTATGTAATTAAGTCCGATTGATTTTAGGGCTCCTACAAATGTGGAAATTGTCCTCTAGGATACACAGGAGACGGAAAGACTTGTACGCTGAGAGGAAATCGTTGCACGCCAAGCCTTTGCCATCCTATGGCACGTTGTATGGATTTTGCCAGTGGAGTGGTATCATGCATATGTCCACCGGGTTATCAAGGCTCTGGATATGGACCCACGGGATGCATCAGAATGCCAATGAACCCATGTACATTCAATCCATGCAAGGTATGTTTTTAGGGTAATTTATAGATTATGTTCTGTTTTTTCAAAAAATTTATGAACTTCATAAATTCGTAATTTGCTTTTGACACTGTTCTAGCACTATTGGATTACTATGGTTGACTAATTTTTTGAAGGCCAATGATTTTTTTGGGAAGTGGTACTCCGGTCTCGAGTTATTCCGATGGTTCACTGGGTATGATCTCTCTATTTCGTCAATATTCAACCATCTAATTAGTATTTGGTTCAAAGTCAACTTGCTTTTATAGTTTCGACAGTACAGTTTTGTGAGAACTGAATTAGACAATTCTTTGCTGACGACTTTACGTTGTCTGTAGTGTACATAACCTCCGAATTTTGAGTAGTGTATTGTCCGTTGAATTTTATCCTAGCTCCTGTGGGGCGAGCGATGAAATCCAGATCAATAGTGTCCGGTTCGCAAATCTGTTAGAAAGTATCTGTTATCTGTGTAATTTAATTTCATATATTTAGTTAACATCTAAACAGATAACATTGAATCAATAATTTCACGCTACAATAAATACTCGATTTGTGGCCGCATCTCTTCATCCTCGGTCCTGCGCCACGCTCGCCAAATCGACGCGTATTTGATCCGCCCACCTAGCTCGCTGCGCTCAACGCCTTCTTGTTCCAACCGGATCCGACAAGAACACCATCTTTGCAGTGTCGCTGTCCGGCATTCTTGCAACATGCCCTGCCCATCGTATCCTTCTAGCTGGACACCTTCTGGATACTGGGTTCGCCGTAGAGTTGGGCGAGCTCGTGGTTCATCCTTCGCCGCCACACACCGTTTTCCTGCACACCGCCAACGATCGTCCTGAGCACCTAACGTTCGAAGACTCTCAGTGCTTGCAGGTCCTCCTCGAGCATCGTCCAAGTTTCATACCCGTAGAGGACTACCGGCCTCATGAGTGTTTTGTGCATGCGCATGCATTTCTTCACAAGCATCAGATTGCTTTGCGGTCTTCGGCAATGTTGTTCATCGTAGAAATACCTATCGAGATCAGTGTGCAGAATCTAAATTTTTCATATAACCGTGTCCCAGGCTAGTGTACAGGCTATCCACCATTTCACATGTTCGACCGACAATGTCCATATCTTCCGCGAAGCAAACAAGTTGACTGGATCTCGTAACAATCGTATCGCGGCTGTTGAGCCAGGCTTTAACACTTTCTAGCGCAATATTGAACAACAGGCACGAAAGCCCATCACCTTGCCGTAAACCCCAGAGGGATTTAAACAAACTGGAATGTTCGCCTGAAATCTTCACACCATTTTGCACATCTCCCACCGTTGCTCTTATCAATCTCGTGAGATTCCCGGAAAAGATGTTCCCGTCTACGCACTAGATACTATTGTATGCCGCCTTGAAATTGATGAAATGGTGATGCGTTGGGACCTGGTATTTACGACATTTTTGGAGGATTCGCCCCTCTTGCAGATGGGGCATATTAACCCTTCCTTCCTACCCGGCAGAACATGGAACGTTATAGACGAAACGGTAACAGCAAACCCGCCTCTTTCGGGAGAAGAAACGCCGCCTAGAGGACTCCGCGAGGAGATGAAAGAGCTGTGCCGGTCTCAACATACAAGTAAGTTCTATACGAAGCTCAACGCATCCCGCGACGGCATTGTGCTGCAGGACGAGATATGGAAACAGAACCGCTACGGGAGGAGGCGGCGTTTCTTCTCCCGAAAGAGGCGGGTTTGCTGTTGCCGTTTCGTCTATAACGTTCCATGTTCTGCCGGGTCCCTTGCTGCAACATGACCGCCCGCGCTGCATTCTTCTCCTCCAGAATCTACGTACATTCCTCGTCGAATCAATCGTTCCGTCGACTCCGTCGAAGTGCTGCGCGTATGCAGTTGTGACATCCGGTTGCTTAAGCTGCTATAGGTCATACCTGGGCAGTCGACGGTACCGTACGTTGTTAACGATGGAGGGCGCAATTTAACCATCACCAGATAGTGGTCAGAGTCGATGTTAGCACCACAATAGGTCCTGACGTCGATAATGTCAAAGAAGTGCCATCCATCAATCAGAACGTGGTCGATCTGTCATTCTGTAAGCTGTGGTGATCTCCAGGTGAGCGCTTAGAACTCCTATGATGATTTTGACGTCGTGGCTTGGGCAGCTGTCATACTAGCGTTAGAGGTGCGCGCTTAAACCGTCTTTATCATCATCAGTGCTTCCGTAGTGAGGGCTGTGCACATTTATTATGCTGTTGTTGAAGAACCGGCCTTTGATCCTCAACTTGCAACATGCGTTGCTTGATTTTTTACGACTGGCTTGCAGGGCCTGACACCAACCCCCTAGGTTTCCAGAGGACCATTAGCCCTAAATGTACGGACAGCCATATTGAAAAATTTAGCTTAAGGTGAAGATGAATCGAAGCCAAACCTCAAATCTTCAAGCGCACAAATCTGGAGAACCGAATATCCGTTTGAGCTGAAAACTTAATCGATTGGTTACCTTCAGCTTGTGACCAATCGATTGAGTTTTCAGCTCAAACGGATGTTAGGATCTCCAGATTTGTGCTCTTGAAAATTTGAGGTTTGGCTTCGATTCATCTTCACTTTAAAGCACTCGGACAATGATCAGCCGCCTCTGACATTAGGAACAGACGCTGTTGGAAGAAACTCCTATCATGGAGTACAGACGCTCCAGGTTTGCAGAAGCAAACCCCCGGTTCCCTGTCAGCATACGTCCAAAGCTCCCACCGGGATTGATTACCCGATCTTCCCTAAGGTTGCTCGTACCTCGGAAGGTACCGCGTCCCACAATCTTTCTAGTTCAATATACCACACCATATCTCTATTCCTATTCCTCAGCCGAATCGACCACCCGTGCGTTCATGTGGGGATAATAGACCTGTTCATATTTAAAAAAATGTCTGGAAATCTACCGGTCAAGCAGTATTCGGAATTCTCATGCTAAGAACAATGTCTGGTCAAATTTTCAGCTCATTTGATAAAGATTTCAGTATGCTTCAAGTTGAAAATGTGTTTTTGGGCTTATTTCAAGGTTTGAAAAATCATAACTAGCATGTGGAAAATCAAAACCACTTGCTATTAACACTATTTGAAAGCTAATTCTATTCTGTTAAAGTTTGTCGAACACGCCAACAAGATTAAATTGAGTTTTAACATTGTTTGATACAAATTTCTACTCCGCTGTACCCAGAAATTACAGTTTTCTCAATATACATGGTATATAAAACATGCATTGGTATTATTTTTTCAGGCCCTAGTCAACGGGAATCAAACATAATACATTTATGAATTCATTGACCATCAACAGATTACATGTTGCTAAAGGCAATAAATTACAATAAATGCCCAAAGATCGAGCACCGCATCGCAACCTGATGATAGTTAAATCATGCATGACACATGTATCGGAAACGAATGAATTGAACAAGTTAGCATTGCTTTTTCTTTCCGAGTGATGATTGTTTTGACCGCATTTCACTGATCATTTAGAACGATTTGAAAACAACCATCATCATCGACTGAGAAAAGGCAGTGCTAACGTGTTCATTTTTTGTATTCATTGAAGCTCACGGTGGTGCTCTTGGCTCACCCACAGTGGATTTACAAATGTGCTTCAAAATTACCTATTTTTTACAATTTATTTTCGTAAGATAAATGGTTACTTTGAACGGGATTGACTTTTAGATATGCATTGTCATCATGTCTGAAAATTAAAAATCCGAAATTTTCATGCAGGCATGCTGTTCAGTGAAAACAATTCCCGAAAAAAGAGATTTTCAAGAACCTCGAGATACAAACCTCAACCAAACTATGTTAAAACTTGCTCCAATCATAAAATTGTGTTCGGCAAAAGTTCGTAGAATTGGATAAACTACTATGTAGAAGTATTTTCGATAAATTTTGATGCTTCGTTCGGTAGTTATGATTTTTTAAAGCTTGAAAATAGCCCAAAAACACATAATTGATTTGAAGCACAACTAAATTTACTCTAAATTGAGTGAAATTTTGGCCAGAAGTTCATTTCGCAATGAAAAATCAAAGTATTGGTTGACTGGGGACTGAAAATATGAATAGGTCTAGGGGATATAGGTACAATAGTGTTGCGTTTTCTCACACAACTGCATTCAATGCCGGCAGATAGAGATATGGTGAGGGATAAGTGTGGTATATTGGACTAGAAAGATTGTGGGGCTTGGGGATGCTACAAAGGTCATTAACCAAATTCTTCAGTTTACCGTAGCGTAGCTGTAGTATAATTGGCAATGCGTCCGTAAGATCACGTTGAGGGTGACAGATTCAAATCCAACGATCGAGGGCATAGAGTATGTTTGTGCTTGCAACTCGACATACTTATGCAAAAATGATTAATTGACGAAGCTAACTCTCAGCTAATAACTTTGAAAGAGCGCGTGAGAAGCTGAAAAGCTGGCATTGTTACAGCAAGGATTTTTCTTTGTCGATTGACCATTTTTAAATATAGTGTAACAGGTACCAAGATACTCTCATCGTACGGTGCGATTCGAACCAAAGTCTGCTGCTTGGACACGTCATCAATATTAACCTTCTTTTCCCGAGTAGCCTAGATAGCCGCGTAGTGTCGGTAGCGGTTGTTTCAATTGGTCAAGAATTAACACTACGCACTGCCTGTTCCGGTGGTAAAAGTTCACCTCACAGGTGACACCTAATTTATGGTGTGATGTACCGTGTCGTGCCTAGTAATGAATGGTTTGGGGGGTCTAAATAAAACCTAACCGCTAACGGAGCCTGTGGAGTACCAGGGCGCCCTCTGCAGTTTTGTGCCCTTCTTGTGCTACCCGGAGCAATGGCGCAGGTGACCTTGTGTTTCTCCGAGATAATCGGCTGCCCTTCTTTAGTCTCTCATCTGAGGCTAAATAAGGGGGGAATATGAATATGTTGCTATTTAATTTAATTTATCACCTATATGATTTCACATTTTGCGTTTACACAGTGTATTCTGTGCTTTCTTGCCTTGGGCGACTCTCAATAGATACCAATCTGTTTTTTTCGCTGCTGGTCTTTTTCGTGCTGAGATTGCAAAAAGTTTAATCCTACCTAGTTTGGATAGAAGCTACGGTTAGGATAGCTCAGATCAATCTTCAGCATAAAAATGGTACAGCTCAAGTGGCGCTAGTTCAAGAACCTTTCGTAAGGGGTACTTTTATCTAGTTAACCTTGTGGTCCCAGTTTTTGCTACTTTCAGCAAACTTGAAATGGCAAACTCGCGCTCCATGCCCGCGTGTGTGTGCTCGTTAATAACGCAATCGTTGATACACTCATTTCTGAGTTAACTACCAGAGATGTATGTGCTATCACAATCGATGTTTCTGTTGGTGGCCTTAATAGGAAATACCGTAAAACGGGGTAACTTTGATAATGCGGGTAACTTTGATAGTGCGAGACCCCCAACATACCAAACGAAATAACGAAGTTTCTGTCAATTAGTTAAGAAAAACGAATGCAAAAGTAAAGAGTATTAATATGACACTTCATGTCAAAGCTGTTTTCGTTGAAATAAAGTGCATTTGAGAATTTTTATGCAAATATTAAAAATTTACAAGATTTTAGCATTTTTGCAACGCTTACAAACAATCTGTTCTACGACCACTATTTGATGGAGTCATAATGAGTTCGTCACTTACCCATGATAGCCTAGTTATAGTAAAACATGAATTCGGTCTCAAATCTCTTAGCGAAACCCATTTTTACAAACTGGGACCATTTTTGTAATCTAAGTCAGAAATTTCCATATAACGTTAAACGCCTAGAGGTATGCAACGCCCTATAAATGTTCCGTAATTCATTCAATCTTGTTCGATTTATACTCTATTATCAAAGTTACCCCAAAACAGAAAACCGACTTTCGATTATATGAAAAATAATATATCTATTCAGAATAAACCTTTTGGCAATCTATCAAGTGCAATCGATAGCTAGGATGTCAGTACTTGTTTTTAAAATATAAATTGTAATTCTTTGAAACAGCATGCATAAATATTGAAGTTTTCTTCAAAAAAAACTATCAAAGTTACCCCGTTTTACGGTACGGCTATTGTTTGGTATATTTACCACATGATGAACCATCCCCAACGGGTGATTTCAAATGAGTTATCGTACACTGCGTAACAAAAGGCCTTCCGCTGATTGTGGGCAGTGATGCCATGCTCATCACATCATCTGGTTCAGCTCAGATATCAATTCGAAAGGCTTCAGCCTGATGGAATACTTAAGTAGTACAGATCTTGGATTACTTAACATAGGTAATCGCCCAACCTTCATGGTATCTACTAGAGAAGAAGTGTTAGGCATAAAGCTCTGCTCGAATAGAATCAGTCACGAATTGACGAATTGGCTTGTATCAGATGAGGAATCATTATCTGATCATCGCTACATCTTTGTTGAACACTCAAATTTAATTGCGCAGACTTTGCGTTTTAGAAATCCCCGATCAACAAACTGGGAATTCTATATTGAATTGGTTGCGACCAAATTTCATGAATATTCTCCGTCCATTTAAAATCCAAGTGATTTGGATGATGCCGTTGATACTACAACATCCTACATTATGGAAGCTTTTGAAGAAGCATGTCCTCTGTGGTCTTTGAAGACTCTACAAGAGGGACCCCATGGTGGAATTCCGATCTGACTAAACTCAGGAAACAATGTAGAAGGAGTTGGAACCGCCGCCGTTCAGCTGGATCAGAGTCGTTCAAGTCGGCTCGCAAGGCTTACAAGAAGGCTCTTCGTTCTGCTGAACGATATGGCTGTAAAAACCTTTGTGCAAATGTTTCCAGTTTGAGTGAAGTCAGTCGGCTGAAGAACATCCTTGCAAAAACTAAGGATTTCCAAGTGAACCAAATTTGCTTACCTAATGGAGGTTTTACTTCTTCTGATGAAGAAGTTTTAGAATGTTTATTCAACACACACTTCCCCGGCTATGTGTGGGCATACCATCTACGGAAGAACCAAATGTCTTTTCATTTAGTTACGAGTCTCTGGCCTCGGCTCGCAGTATCGTATCTACTGAATCGATTCAATGGGCACTTAATAGTTTTGCTCCTTTCAAATCTCCAGGAGCGGATGGGATTTATCCTGCTCTGCTCCAAAAGGAATTCGAGTTTATCAAACATGTTTTGAAAAACCTACTTGTAAGCAGTTTTGCTTCCGGGTATATTCCCAGATCCTGGCGTGATATTACTGTAAAGTTTATCCCGAAAGGAGGACGTGCGTCGTATGAAGAAGCGAAGAGTTTTAAACCAATCAGTCTGACCTTTTTTTCTGAAATGTCTGGAACGCATTATCGATCATTACATCCGTCATGTTTATTTGGCAAACATGCCTTTTTATGTGAATCAACATGCTTATCAATCTGGAAATTCCACTGTGATTCTTTTACGCAAAGTTGTATACGATATCGAGAAAGCATTCGCTCAGTTGCTTGGATGTTTTCTTGAATATTGAGGGTGCCTTTGATAACGTGTCTTTCGATGCCATATTGGAAGTCACACGAAACCATGGGCTACCTCCAATGATTACCAATTGGATTCATCCATAGCTCAAAAACCAACACCTCTTCTCGAAATTGCGTCAAGCAGCGATTCGAAATTTGAATGTTTGCGGATACCCCCAAGGAGGAGTCTTGCCACCACTATTATGGAATCTCGTAGCAGATACGCTTTTGAGGCAACTCAATAAAAGTGGTTTTCCAACTTATGGATTTGCCGACGACTATCTAGCTTTGATAGTTGGTATGTGCATAAGCACCCTATTCGACCTGATGCAAAGTGCTCTTCAGGTAGTCGAGAGTTGGTGTCGCCAATATGGCCTTTCGGTTAACCCGAGTAAAACATCTATTGTTCTTTTTACGGTAAGACGAAACCACAATGGAATTCGACATTTACGTCTTTTTGGCACTGAGATTAATGTCAGGTAAAGTATGTCGGAGTCGTTCTAGATTCCAAACTTTCTTGGACACTTCACATTGATGTCAGAGTCAAAAAAGCTTGCATGGCCTTCGGTCAATGCCGACGAACCTTTGGTAAAACTTGGGAAATGGATTTACACAACAGTTGTTCGACCAATTTTGGCATATGGATGTCTTGTGTGGTGACAAAAGGGCCAAGTGAGAACAATCCAATCAAAATTGGACCATCTCCAAAGGATATGCTTGATGGCGATGTCTGGTGCGTTCTCTACAACTCCCACAGCAGTGGTCGGGGTCCTTTTCAACGTTGCGCCACTACACATTCATCTTAAACAAGAAACATTTTCTTGCCTATATCGTTTATGAGTACTGAATCTACTAGAGAAAAATCCAGTGAATCGTAGATCTACACACACTTCGTTGTTTCCACTTTTGGTGAATTGGGACAAAATGGTCCTTGCTCCAAGTGGTCTCACAATTGCTTGTAACTTTGCTTACAGGACATTTACCACACAATTCCTTTCACGGGAGGAATGGACGTCTGGCTATTTGGAAAGAAGTATATCAAACAATATAGTTTTGAATCATGAAGGTTGAGCTGGTGCAGGTGTATATTCTCGTAAGCTAAGGCTGAATCAGTTCACTCACTTAGTAGAAACCGCACCGTCTTTCAGGCGGAAATATTTGCTCTTATGTGTGGGGTGTAAAGGTAAAGTTATATACTTCTGTTCAGATAGTCAGGCTGCTATAAAAGCTCTTGCTTCGGTCAACTCAAGGTCGAAGCTTGTTATCGCATGTAGAACTCAAATTGAGGAACTGAATTCAGTCAACTCTGTAAACCTTGTATGGGTACCTGTCCATTCTTCCATCGCTGGAAATGAATTGGCTGATGAGCTAGCTCGCGATGGAGCATCGCATGACTTCATTGACCCTGAGCCGGCTATTTCAATTTCGAAGTGCTGGGTGAAGCTTCAGATAAACTCTTGGGCGGCAACTCAGCAAAAGCAATATTGGAATAGTTTGGAGTGGTGTCTTTAAACAAAATTGTGCATTACTGAGTAGCGAAGTATTTAACAAATCTGTCAAAGTAGGTCGTATCTCTCATCGGGTAGATGATGAAATAGGCTCAAATATGGCGATGGCACAAATCTCCCAACTAGTGGGGAACGTGCCTTTGGAGCCGGCCTTCTGATACCTGATAATCTTTTCGTTCATATGAATCAATAAAACCAGAGACGGGCAAAAAACCGTTTCCCTACGCTTCCATTTTTCCATCGTTATAGCACGCTTCTTTTACGCCTGATACAAAGGCAGTCAACTAACAAAGATCAAGTCTGTTTGCCAAAAAATATCCCTACCCAAAAAAAATATCCAAAAAATATCCCGGTTGAACTGGCGTGGATGCAGGGGTACATCCGGTTTACTGTTGGCCTGATTTAAATTCCCTTCTTTCTCATCATTAGTGTGCCTTCTGACGTGGCAGGTGCCATTGTTGCTAAAACAATGAAGATCATCAGCACTTACACACTGAAGGTGTCTGTGCAGCTGATCAGACGATACTGGAATAGTGACCGCGGGCGGCCAATCAAGCTCAAACTCATATATTTACAGATTCTCAAACTAGATTTTATCTCCGAGTTTTACTAAATATTTTTTCATTTACAGAACGGAGGCACCTGCACTGCAAATGGAAATAACTACACCTGTGCTTGCCCGCCAGGTACTGCACTACCGAACTGTGCCAGGCTAATATCTCCATGCGCTATCAATCCCTGTCAACACGGAGGAACCTGTACGCCTTTCATCGATCGATACGTGTGCAGCTGTCCGCCAGGTTACACGGGAATGCGCTGCCAGAGTGTACAACGGTCTTGCGGAGGTGTTCTGGATTCCTTAACTGGTGACTTAACATACCCGGTTGGCAACGGTACTTACAATCATAATGCAAGATGTGCATGGTTAATATTGACCAATCACACCAAGGTGCTGAACGTTACGTTCACGAAGTTTAACTTGGAAAACCCTCTGCAGAATAGGGAATGCAAATACGATTGGCTTCAAGTAAGTAATGCTTTTAACTCGTTGGTATCTATCAATAAATTTTTTTGTTGGAACTCCTTAGATTCACGATGGAAAAACATCAGCTGCGCATAACATCGGTAGATTCTGTGGTAACACTTTACCGAAAGGAGGAAATATCATGTCTACCCATAACTTCTTGTATCTCTGGTTCCGATCGGATAACAGTACAGCTCATGATGGGTTTTCTTTGCATTGGGATAGCATTGATCCTATATGCGGCGGGGAGCTGTCAGTAAAAAGTCACGGAGTAATAGCGTCTCCTGGTTCACCCGGGAAATATCCACCTAATCGGGATTGCAAGTGGTATTTGAGTGCACCGGCTGGCAAACGATTACAGTTCCATTTCTTCACGATGCAGTTGGAAGCCCATGACTCATGCGAGTATGACTTTGTCCAAATCAGTGATGGTTTACAGGAAGAAGCGCCTGTGCTGAAGAAGTATTGCAATACCTCACATCCAGAACCGTTGGTCACACCAGGTAATGAAGCAACGGTGTATTTCCACTCTGATGAGGATGGCACTGATTCCGGGTTCCAGATAAGCTTTTCCGTCATCGAAGGTATTCCGGGATGTGGCGGTGTTTTCACAAAGACAGAAGGCGAAATCAGTTCGCCAAGGCGTTATGAGGATAACAAGTACCCAAATAATTTGATCTGTGAATATCTGATCAACCTTCCAGAGGGAAGCCGCATCAATGTTCAGTTCAACAGGTTCCAATTAGAGAGCAGCGAAACATGCAAATTCGACTACGTGGAAATGTTTGATGGGAGAACTGTGGATGATCCATCTCTTGGCAAGTATTGCGGAGAGCGTTCACCATTACCTTTCCGTACTAGTTCAAATAATTTGTTGATAAAATTCCATACGGATTGGTCACATTCACAAGGTGGTTTCTCGCTCAACTATAAGCTATTGTGTGGGGGAGTCTATACAGATCCGAGCGTCGAGATAACTAGCCCAGGGTATCCGAAAACGTATGGCCTGAATCAAAGATGTGACTACGTAATCCAAGCCCCGCTTGGAAAGGCAATCATGTTGGATTTCCAGGACTTTGATGTTGAGGGAAATTCTTATCCAAACTGTGATTTGGATTTCGTTGAGATATACGACGGTATTGAGGCTACTAACACTTCCTTCATAGGACGTTACTGTAGTGCTAAAATCCCCCCAACTGCCATTTCGTCATTGAATGCGATGTTGATGCGGTTTGTATCGGACGCTTCTATTGGAGGCAAAGGATTCCGGGCCAACTTCACGTTCATCAACGTGACTTGTGGAGGGGTGATTACTTCGGAGGACGTTACGATAAGGCCGCCGACATTGGCGGATCAGGAGAGCTACATACCGGATGCTGAATGTCGGTGGGTCATTGTTGCTCCTAAGACGCATGCCATCCAGTTGACGTGGAATAGTTTTGAGTTGGAGAAGAGTAGTAACTGTGTGTATGACTATGTGGAAATTTACGACAACTCGTCAGTCTCGAAGCCGCTTGTGGGAAGGTATTGTGGAATGACAAAACCACCAGCTCTGACAAGCTCAGGAAACATTGTTACGATTATTTTCAAGAGTGATAGCTCCAGTTCAAAGGATGGGTTCAGCTTGTCGTTTTTATTCCGGGATGTATCAAAGTGTAAGTTTTGAATTGATTAAATGTTTCTTTTTCATTTGATATTAGATCTTTTTTACAGTATGTGATGGAAATTTCTTCACGTCAACTGGCGTTATCAAATCGCCCAATTATCCCCAAGATTACCCGGCCAACAAGATATGTGAATGGGTGATCACAGTACCAATTGGTCAGCAAATTGAGCTGAATGTGAAAAATTTTACCATGGAGAAGCATACTGCATGTCGTTTTGACGGGTTAGAAATTCGTAACGGAGGAACATCCAGTGCACCATTGATAGGAAAGTTTTGCGGAACAGATGACTTCAACGGAACAATCTCTTTCAGCAACAGGATGTACTTGAAGTTTTATTCAGACGCGTCACGTAATTATGGAGGATTTTACATTGAGTGGGATGGTACATCTACAGGATGTGGTGGTGTGCTCACTTCACCAAGAGGATCGATAATATCTCCTAACTATCCCGAATCCTATGGTAACAACGCACAATGTGGTTGGCGAATAACAGTCAGTGCTGGATCTGCGATTCATATAGTATTCATAGACATCGACATGGAAAGTGTACCCAACTGTCGGTATGATCATCTGGAAGTATTCGATGGTCGAGATGTAGCTGGCAAAAGTTTGGGCAAATTCTGTACAGTCGACACCGATCCGATTCAACTCAACACCGAGGACAATCATGCTTTCATAAAAATGAGAAGTGATGACACTAATCAAGGCAGAGGCTTCCACCTGAAATACAACATTCTCTGCAAACGAAACATCACTGGATTCGGCGGAGTTATTGAGTCTCCCAATTTCCCTGAAAAATACCCGGGCGGGTCAGAGTGCCTTTGGACCATATCCGTTCCACTCGGAAATAAGATCGATATTGAATTCTCTCATTTTGAATTGGAAAATGGCATGATCTTCAACAGTGATAAGACTCACGTTTGTCATTTTGATTATTTAGAAATCAGTGAACCAGATGATGAGCAGAATGTTCCGAAAAAGTATTGCAATCATATGCCCGCCAAAATGACATCAAAAGGATCGACTGTCCAAATTGGTTTCAAGTCGGATACTAGCGGCGAGAGCTTTGGGTTCCGGCTTGAATGGCAACTGAATGGTTGCGGAGGTGCTCTGACAAGGCCTTTTGGATCGTTCAACACTCCAAATTACCCGAATGAGTATCCCATTAACACGCATTGTCTCTGGACAATTTCTGTGTCTCCAGGAAGTGTGATAGAACTGACGGTTTCTAATTTTAATATGGAATCATCGAGTAACTGCCGATACGATGGGCTATCGATTTCAAATAGCGAAGATTTCAGTCAAGTAATTAGTACCTTCTGTCACACTCAGAAAGAACCGGTCAAACTAACAAGTGCAGGCCACAAATTGTATGTTAAGTTTTTCAGTGACCAAACTTACACATATAAAGGTTTTACTGCATATTACAAAACTGTTGCAGCTAGTAAGTGTTTTAAGACTGAGTCACGTAAAACATAGTTTACTTACAAAGTTATTATCCTTACAGAATGCGGTGGACTCCTGACAGCTCATCAAGGGTTCTTGTATTCTCCCAACTATCCGAAAAACTATCCTGGCAATCAGTCCTGCGAATGGATAATTCAAACTGAACCAGCTTACACGCTGCAGTTCAACCTGGAGGACATCGGTATTGTGAAAAGCCCAAATTGTACGCAGGATTATCTGCAGGTGTATGATGGTATGGCTCGTGACGAAAAAAAGCTTCTCATGAAGGTTTGCGATAGTGAGACCAATGTTACGTCCGTGGTATCTCTAAGTAATAAACTGCTGGTCACATTCACATCCGATGCAGCATTCGAAGCGAAAGGTTTTAGAGCCAATTACTCGATTGTAAGTTATATTTTTTTTCTTGGCTTTATTCAGTAACTTACATTTATTTTTAATATCAGAACTGTGGAGGCAGATTGAACGTAACGCAAAACGGGATAATTTCCTTGGAAAACACGTTCCGAATCAAATCGGAAAATTGCACATGGATTTTGGTGGCAGATCAACCGATGAGACACATAACTCTACAAGTGATGCACATGAACATAGTTGAAGTGGAAGGTGCTTGTTTGGCCAATTTGACGGTGCACGATGGTGAAGACATTTATGCACCGATAAGGTATACCGGGTGTGGAAGTAAAACTCCATCGGCCATTGTTAGCAACGGATACGCTTTGACAGTGCACATTACATCGGAAGACTTCAATCTGTACAATTTGCTGGGGATGCAGTTTGTCGCGAGTTATTCTATTTTGGATAATGGTACGTATGATTGTTTTTTAACGATTAAGTCCGATGAGAAACTTGTGTGTTGAGTAGAGTTACTGTGCACGTGCTGTAGCCTTAAGCTGTGATTACACAGTGCGTGCAATGCTTAGTTGTTTAGTGGGAATTATTCTTTCGCCATAGATTGATAAATAATAACATTGGTGTCGGAAAGCAGACTTCAAAGATTTCTCCACGATTTGTTTCGAACATTTCTCCAGGGATTCTACCTGAAATTCCTCCAAGATAATCTCGACAGACATACAGCGTTTTTTCCAGGGAATTTTGCAGAGATTCCTTCAAGAAGAACTTTCATTTGCAGCCCGATTTATTCAGACCGGCTCAGATGTGGCTCCAGGAGTACGTTAAACAATTCCTCAAGGAATTCTATTAGGAGTTCCTCCTGGATTTCACCAAGAATTATTCCAATGGTTCTCTAGCGAGGAGGAGCTCCTGCAGGAATTAATCCATCGATTCCGCTATAGATTGCTCCGACAATATTTTTATTGAGATTCATCCAAGAATTTCTTCAGCAGCTGGTACAGAGATTCCCCCATAGATTTTTTCCAAGGATTTTTCAGATATCTCTAGTTTTTTTCTGGAGATTACTCGAAAGATTCCTCTTGAAAAATCTCTGTAGAGATTCTTGCAAAGTTGCCACAACACATTTCTCCAGCAATTCCTACAGCTTCTTAGGATTATAAAAGATATTTCTCTAGAAATTCCTCCAGGGCTACTTGCAGGGAGGTTCCTAGGTAGCACTCTCGAAATTACTCCATGAATAATTCCGTAGATTTCTTCATGAATTCATGCAGGGATTGTTCCAAACATTGTTCCAGAAATTTAAGCCAGGATTTCTCCAACGATTATGCAAGTAATTACTTAACGAATTTCTCAATATTTTTCTTCATGAATTGTCACAGAAGAATTACTCCAAGGATTATCGAGGTACCTATTCCTTTAGGGATTCACCCAGAAATCTTTCGAGAGAATTGTTCTGAATATCCATTATTCCGAGGATTTCTCCAAGAATTCCTCTAGAAATTCCTCCGGAGGTGTCCCCATGAATTCTTCCATTTATTGCATCAGAAATAACCTCAAGAATTTATCTAGGGATTTCTCCCAGATATTTGATATTTTTTAAAGATTTTTTGGAGACAAATCTGGATAATTTCCTAAAAAATACCTGGATGGACTCTTGAGGCAATTCCCGTCTAGAGGAACCTCTAGAAAATAGTACTCTCGAAATTACTCCATGAATAAATCCGTAGATTTCTTCATGAATTCATGCAGGGATTGTTCCAAGCATTGTTCCAGAAATTTATGCCAGGATTTCTCCAACGATTATGCAAGTAATTACTTAACGAATTTCTCAATATTTTTCTTCATGAATTGTCACAGAAGAATTACTCCAAGGATTATCGAGGTACCTATTCCTTTAGGGATTCACCCAGAAATCTTTCGAGAGAATTGTTCTGAATATCCATTTTTCCGAGGATTCCTCCAAGAATTCCTCTAGAAATTCCTCCGGAGGTTTCCCCATGAATTCTTCCATTTATTGCATCAGAAATAACCTCAAGAATTTATTTAGGGAATTCTCCTAGATATTTGATAATTTTTAAAGATTTTTTGGAGATAAATCTGGATTATTTCCTTAAAAAATACCTGGATGGACTCTTGAGGCAATTCCCGTCTAGAGGAACCTCTAGAAAAAATATTCGAATCACTGGAGTAATTTATGAAGAAACCTTTGGAGATATTCCTGAAGAAATCTCACGACTTCTTTAATGCATTAGGTTTAAAAAAGTTTTTAAAGTGTTTGGTGGAATAGATACTCTTGTGGTAAAGAATTTCAGAAAGAGTTTCCGCAATAATTGGTACTGAAATACTTGTAATTTTGATAATTTTTATTAGTAGCACTTGTCAAGTGTTGCTTTTCATTTATTTACAATCGAAACAATACAAGAGAATTTTGATAACTTATTTGTAAGGAACTAAACGAGTTTTTAAAAATAAATCTTCGAGCTGTTCAGTGCAATACCTATAAATAATACTCATATAATATACATAATACTAATAATCAAGGCCCTATTATTATAATATCTATATCTAACAATCTTTCTACAAACTGTTTGTAGGTGATTGATGAATTATTACCCCTTGGATTATGAAGTAGACTACAACAAAAGTATTCCACTTTCTAGCTAGAACTCTAAATTTCTTGAATGGTAAGGTACAACTTAGGGTACAACAGTCACCACGCGTAGGAGGGTATTCTAATAAAAAAGTTTTTACTACAATTTCGTAAAATAAAATAGGGGTAGGTGTTATTACATATTAGATATAGAAACACCACACTCTTAAAAATAAAGAAAATTATCGTGGATGAAATTCTCGTTATTACTGAATGACACATGATGTAAGCGGTGAAACGTGCCCTTGAAGATGTACGAAACAAAAATGTAATTTTGAATCTATGACATTTGATCGAACGACATTTAGTCGAATGACGTTTGGTCGAAAATGTTTAATTGCAACAGAAAGCATATGGACAGAACAAGTAGTTGTATCTAAATAGTATGGAAATAAGGTATAACATTTGATCCGATTATCTTCGAGATTAGCAGTTTGCCACTAATACACAAAGGGATTGAAGAATTCAAAAATCAACCATTTTACCTACAATCTATACGCAGTTAGCGATTTTTTTTTTAATTTCATGGACCTTATTTTACCAACATATTAATCAACCTCTTGCGTTTTTGATGTGTCATGCTGCTTTTCATCCAGGCTTGTTCTGCGAGTCGAGATAAGCTGATTTTAAGGCTCAAGAATCGATCATTCAATCATCAAAAATGAAAACCCAGTTTTTTGTTCAAACTTTAAGATATCCTCATGAAAATCTATCACTGCATTATAGATAGCAAGTTCAATGCTTTCGGCTTTGAGCAAAAAAACTGGTTTTGAAAATTTGTAAAACAATGATGGTTATTTTCCTCTTAAATGGAAGCAAGCCGACTTTCGTCACCTCAGTCAATTCGACTTCCCTTACCCGGTACATAGAATAAGCACAATTTTCTTGTTTAATTTTTTTTTATCAAACTACACCTCATCGTATATATTCAAAGAACCTACCAAATCGTATATATTCAAAGATTCTACCACATCGTGGATCTTTCCGAGAATTCCTCTAGAAATTCTTCCAGAAATTCCAACGTGAATTCCTCCAGGAATTTCTTCGGAAATAATCCCAAAAATTTTTCCAGGGTTTCCTTCAAGCATTTTTCCAGAAACTACTTCCATGAAGATTGGAGAAATCCGTAGATAAATTCCTACAGAAATACTTGGAAAAAATCCAGGAACCTGTAGCAAAAATATTAAGAAATCCCTGTAGTATTTTATGGAGGAATTCCTAGAGGAAATTCTTTGAAAATATTTGGTCAAATCTCTGGAAAAATCCAAGGAGAATTTATTGCCGGAATTTTTGAAGGAATACCAGGAAAAATCTCTAGAGAAATTCTAGAAAGAAAAAACCCTTAGAACAACTTGTGGAGAAACCATAAAAAGGGTTTTCTGGAGTAATCTCTGGAGACGAAAAACAACATAAAACTTCGAGTCCTTGATAAAGGTCCAATAAGGACCAAAACGTTGGAGAAAGAAACCAAACAGTTGTTTTAAATTCTTAAAATAGACTGAAAAGCCAGAAATTTTTTCCAAAAGTAATCTCTAGAGAAATTCCTGAATCTCGGAAAATCTCGGAAGCATTGCCTGGATAAATTGCAGAAGAAGTCCTTGGAGACATATCTAGACTCATCTTTGTAGAAATCCCTGGGGAAATTGCCTTGAATAATTACTGTAGATGTTTTGCTGAAGAATGCTGTGTCTATATTTTTCTGCAAAAATCCCTTAACTTAAACTATTAACGATTTATCGCATCATCGTATTGATTGAATGGAGTCTGCAATCAAATTTATTACGGAATTATTTGACTGAACAATTTTAATGCTAACCAAAGCTCCAAAACATCAATACTTTGCATTTATATTATGAAATTATCTATTATCATCACAAAACTGCAGTTTTATTACAAAATTTGTAAAATATTTTGTCCAAGAAAATTATTCCGCTTTTGTCACGGTTCCGTTTTTGTCAACTGAAAATTGCCTATCGTGTTGATAAAAACGGAACATACCTGTACCTGCATTTTTCCTAGGGAATTTTTTCCAGAACAAATAGCAAATCCCTGTAAGTTTTCATTGAAGAAGCCAATTGCAGGATTCTCTGGAGGGATTCCTAAAATATCCTTTGAACATTTTTTGGAGGATCCTACGTAGAGATTTTTGTGAAGTAATCTCTGGAGAAATTTAAATAGAGGAATCTCTGGAAATATTCCTGTTGAAATTTCGATAAATTGCAGATGGAATCCATGCAGACATCTCTGGAGTAAACGAATAGGGCCCTATCGAAACTGATATTGAAATGCGGTTGCGATCGAAAGTTTTTTTTTTTTTAGAAGAATCGCTAGAGAAATTGTTGTAGAAATTCCTGATGATAGTCTGGGAGGAATCCCTGGTTATATCTATGAATAAATCTCTGAAGGAATTTGTGGAGTAATCGTTTGACACATCTCTGTAGAAAGCTCTGAGCAATTCGAAATCCTTGAAGGCATTCCTGGAGGAATCCCAGAAGGTTTTCTTTGAGCCCTAGCTGACCCAAACCCAAAACTGCAGTTGTGGTTGAGTTTTTGAAAAAAAGTAGAGTTAAAATATCTTTTTACTTTAAGTAAAATTTATGAATTATGATTCATGGAATGATACCAATTGATTTTATAATCAAAATTAAATAATTTGGCTGTTTTGAAAACAATTCCGGGTATCCTGATATAAAAAATGTATGTGTGATATTTGCCATGGCGTCTTTTTAAATCTGTATAAAATATCATGAATTTTGAGCTATCGTTTTATTTCAGTATAAGACGGTTTGAAAATGGTCACACCTTATAGAAACCGGTTGCGGAGTATTCCGGCTAAATCTAACTGTTGTAAGAGGACCACTCTTGATCCTTTTGTACATTTGAATAAATAATCATGAAACTTGATCCGTCGTATCATTGCGTATGAATTTTTTTGAATATGATAACTACCAGTTCCCTCTAAAATAAATTTCAGGTACCAGTGCGCCCATTAAAAAAAATATAAACAATCTTAATGTTTGTTGAAGTACCCTAATGAAAATTTGAAGGTACATATGTGTAGAGGAAACCATTAGGAAATTTCTGGAAACAATTCTGGAAGAAAATCTAAAGCAATGTCTGAAATAGTTTTTGAAAAAAAAAACCTGTAGACATTTTTAACGAAAACATTCAAAAAAAAAAAAAAAACTAAGAACTTCAAATTGTTCAGATATGAAATTATTTGGGGATTTTCTTGATAATTATAATCTGTTCTAGTAGTTGATTGTATAATTCATTTACATAAAAATATGAAAGTTTCCAGTAAGTAATTACTGGCTTCCTTCAAACATACTTTTTAATATTCCTTCTTAAGCAGATTTTTAAGGAAAAGATTTTTAAGGAAATTTCTTAAAATTTCCTTTGGATTTTTTTCCGGTATAACTGCAAGAAGCCATTCAGCATATTTTTCTCAGATTTCATTAGATTTAACTCAAAATTAAAAACAATCAAGGAAAATAAAATATAAAAACAATCTTGATGATTGCTGGTAGTTTTCAGGTAATTCACGACGAATCCCACCAGGACATTTTCTTTTAATTTCTTATACTGCCGTGAATCGCAAGTCAGTCCCATCTGCATTATCGTCAAAATTGAGTTGAGTTCAGTTTTCAACATATCTTTCAATGCTCTTTCAGCTGCACTAATGAGATAATATGATTTGTTCGGAAAAATTACGAATAAACAGCAAGTCAAATAGTCCCATAACGAAAAGTAACCGCATATCAGTCCCACCACAGATTTTCGCACCGTGTAACCCAAAAATGAACCGTCTTTTGATCATCTTTTTTAATTTTCTCGGAAGGATATCGTAGTGATAAGCAAATTGTGAAAGTTTCATCAAGATTTGAACAAGTTCAAATTCTCTAAAATTGTTTTAATATTCGTATGGAAAACGAGTTCAGAAACTTCACAGCCATTTTTTTCAATGCCTACTTTTTACAGATGGGACTGACTTGCGATTCACGGCAGTATAGTATTCATCTACGAGTTTCAGGAGTTCTAACAGATTTTTTCTTTGTATTTTCTCAAACAAAATCTAGGAGGATAACTCCAGAAATTTATTATGGGTCCTTCCTAAAAGACTTCTCCAACTCTGATTTATTCATCTAGGAATTTAAAACAAAAAAACATCTAATAATTATTAGGATTGGAAAAATTCATCTTTTATGTGCCAGGAAACATTGCTTGAGGAAACTCGAGAAACTGTTTAAAATCTTCAAAGATTGTATAGAATTATTTGTTGAGAAAGTGGTGAAAGAATTCCTGGAAGTACTAATGAAACGAAGAATTCCCCATAGGTTTCCACGAAAAAATTGTTGTTTTTTTCCGGGGAAATATATATTGAAAAATTTATAGAGTATTATTTTTGAATCAGAACAAATACTTTTTCAAACTTATGAAGAAGTGCTTCAAGGAAGTTTTCTTCATAATATCATAAAAAAAAATCTATATCAGCAATATTGATTCTCTATTCCAAATACAAATTACATTTTTGAACAGAAGCCTGATAAAGGTATTAAAATAATCGTAGAACAAAATCTTAAAGTAAAAGCTAGAAAAATTAAAAAATATACGAAAAATGTTTAATGAGTAATTTCTGAAGAAACGATTCCTGAATTCCTGAAAGATTGTCATAAATATGTAAATTCCCCAGTAAAACCTGGAAACGCTGATAAAATTGAGTAAGCAATCTGTATACGGTAATGGGAGGATATGTTGCAACATTGACGATGTCCTCAAGGAATTTCTATGAATCGTGAAGTTCTTGAGTTTCCGATGAAGTCTTATCCTTGTATTTCTATTGGGTGATTCCTAAAAACAATCCAGTACATTCTTGCATGGATCTTTGGAAGGATTTGTATTCATCTTATGATGGGAGAATTCCTCGAAAATACTCCTGGAAAGATGACTTATATATTCTTGAGAAATATTTTCAATTCATATCTGAAAATAAAGAAAGTTTAGTTGATGGAAATCGTTTATAATAATATACTTTAATAACAGCAACATCAGCAGTGACATTTTGCTACGACCATCAGATATGGAACCAAAGACTTGTTTGTTCGAACCGTGTAATGTGAGATTTTTTTTGGTGCGCCTCATTTTTCTGGAGATGTGTCTCACTGCGGTCTCATGTGCTCCATCACATGTGCTGTTTAAAATTCAGCGCAATAATTGATGTGATTACAAAAGATTTCAACGAGGATCGAAATTGTAACTCTTGGATCGCGAGTCTTCAACCATATCATGTAAGCCATCTAGACACCTGCATAATGAGACGAAACTAGTTGTAGAGGCTCATCGTTACTAAGCAGTTGTTTCACAACTTGGATACCGACGGCGAGCCGTATCGCCGAGTAGCGCATGAGACGAGTCTCCCCGAGAGCACATCACCTAGCGCGCGCTTTCAGAATTTTCGTGAGCCTCCGTTTAGCGCAGCACACTAGGATTCCGATGAGCTGAGAGTAGAGTTACATATTTCTCAGGAGCACATAAATGTACTGACGAGCCTCCAACCAAACCGTCTCTCGGCTCATCGGAATCCTAGTGTGCTGCGCTAGACGGAGGCTCACGAAAATTCTAAAAGCGCGCGCTAGGTGATGTGCTCTCGGGGAGACTCGTCTCATGCGCTGTTCGGCGCTACGGCTCGCCATCGGTATCCAAGTTGTGTAACAACTGCTTAGAAACGAAAAGCCTCTACAAGTATTTTCGCTTTATTATGCAGGTGTCTAGGTGACCTACATGATATGGTCGAAGACTCGCGATCCAAGAGTTACAATTTCGATCCTCATTGAAAACTTTTGTAATCACTTCAATTATTGCGCTAAATTATAAACAGCACATGTGACGGAGCGCATGAGACCGCAGTGAGACACATCTCAAGAAAAATGAGGCGCACCAAAAAAGGTCTCACAATGTACAGCGCTCCCGTGTGCTTGCAAGCAATGAGGCTCCTGCACCTAAGGCTACAGCACGTGCACAGTAACTCTAGCTGAGAGACGGTTTGGTTAGAGGCTCGTCAGTACATTTATGTGCTTCTGACAAATATGTAACTCTTGTGTTGAGTTTCAATCGTTAGATCGTTCTAAAATTTTAAATAATTTCCAGAAGGATTAAGAGTCAGGATCAAATTGTAAGATATCTTTTGTTGCGGGAGACGTTACGGCCGCTCACGCTTCAGCAAAATGCTCCACAGGGATGCTGCGGATCTGAATCTATGACAAAAGGTCGAAAGGACAGAAGGTCGAAAGACAAAAGGTCGAAAGGACAAAAGGTCAAAG
The DNA here is from genome assembly GCF_002204515.2 of Aedes aegypti. Taxonomy (NCBI): domain Eukaryota; kingdom Metazoa; phylum Arthropoda; class Insecta; order Diptera; family Culicidae; genus Aedes; species Aedes aegypti. The sequence continues at coordinate 151,442,625 of NC_035108.1, forward strand.
AACAAAAATGAAGGAACAAAAGGTCGAAAATCTTTTTTCAAAGAAGGAAAAATTTCCCACCAAGCAAATCACTTTCGACTTTTTGTCCTTCCGACCTCTTGTCTTTCGACCTTTTGTCCTTTCGACGTTTTGTCTTTCGACCTTTTGAGTAGTGCTTGTGAGTTTACATGCAAAATTGATGTTTATACGAAACAAACATTAAAATTACTAAACTATTCCTATTTTTAGGTTAGAACTCATGCATTATTTCTATACATAATCTAACTATGATGAATTACAATTGAATTACATCTTAAACTATATCTTAACATACGAAACTGTAAGTAAACTTACATTCTAACGTTTGACTTAAGACTAAGACACAAAAATCGACTCAAACAGGTATACCGACTAGATAAATCACAGGACGGTATCAAGGACATAGACGTCGTGAAACTAGAGTTACTGATATGTGAGTACTGTTGAACATGATTTATAGTTTGGTACACGAAATCAAAATTTATTTTTTAGCTTTAAAGCGCTATGGGGCTCTGCACAAAAATCATTCTCTATCTTTCACTCTTATATAAAATAAGTAAACAGCAAGGCCAGTAAACGTCAAAACCCCATACAAAATCAAAACAGTGCAGAGGCCTTTTGCTAAAAATACTGTGACTCGTTTATTCTACGTCTTCCGCCGCGCCAACATTCTTTAAAGATTTCAACTCGTTGAGCCTGTGCTGCTGAGTCAACACCGATTGGTTCGTAGAGATAACGCAAAGGACGAATCCATGATTCCCACTACCACCCGGGCTGCGGCGAAAGCCAGTGCTGAAGGGCCTCAGTGCATTTGCGAGAAATGCAAAATCTCGAACCACGTAGCAAATATGGTAGCTTGCGATCGATGTCGTCGTTGGTACCATCGTACGTGTGCAGGGGTAACTGAGAGTCTCAACAGAAAGTGGAAATGCAAAGATTGCGTTTTGGTGGTGACTATCAGCGAAGCCTCGATTTTGGGAAGGACTAGCAGCACATCTCGTTCAACACGGGTTCAGTTGCAACTCATGCGACTTGAAGAGGAGAAAAAAGCTCAGGAGAAACTGATCCTTGAACAGCAGGAGCAGGGCCGGATTCGTTAAGAAAAGGCCCTGGCAGCGAAAGCTGCGCTAGATAAGAGGTATCTCGACGAGAAATATGCACTGTTGATCGCTGAGGCGGACGATGGAGAATCTAGCAGTCAAAGTAATCGTCGTAGTCGATTGAGCCGAAATTGTCAGGTTCAGGAATGGATCCAGGATGTCGATGAAGCGGTCGGAGGTGTTGAGAACGTCGAAGATTTCGGTTTGCATCGAGGTCAATGTGTCCGTTGGAGGAATGGTTGCGAAGTACACTGGAACAGTTCACAAAGTCCCATCGAATCCGTTGATTGTTGGAGTGAGTGAGGGAGAAGCACATCCTTCATCCAGACGTATACAACCAGTTTTAACACAATCAGTGTATACGCAGTCGATGATGGTATGTACAACCAATGCAGCCTCTATTCATACGACCGAAATTGGTTCCACGGCCGCATCTACCAACATTTTTGTTTGCAGAGCCAATATCAAGGCCAACAGCTGATCAATCACGTGATTCCCTACCAACAATAAGAGAATCACCACCTCGAGCGTTGGACAGCGTGCAGAGACGAGTCAGTTGCTTTCTACAACAAAACAACCACAAGCCCCCCGCACCTAGGTGCCGCCGCCTTCGCAGCCACCGCCGATATCGCAGTCGTCGATCAACCCATCAATCCAATCCAACGAGCAGATATCGAGCATGCAACTACCACCAACATCTCAAGCGTCGTTCTCTCAGACATCGTTCCAGCAGCACCCACATACACTCGCATGCCAACAAGCGGCGATGTGCGATGAATTAAAGAAACAATCGCAATTCCATCTGTATTGCGAGAATCAGTATCGTTTACCCCACAAACACAGCATTCGCACGAGTCGGAGATATCGCTACAACAAAGAGCAGAGCCGTATGTTACCCAGCTACAACAGATGCAATCCCAACAGGCAATGTGGGGACAATTTCAGCAACAATTGTCCGCCAGGCAGGAAGTTTAGTATTTTCCGGTAGTCCCGAGGAATGGCCTCTTTTTTGTGAGTAGTTACCGCAATTCCACTGCTATGTGTGGCTATTCTCAGTCCGAGAACTTGATGAGGCTACATAAATGCCTTAAAGGCAAAGCGTTAGAGACTGTTCGGAGTTGGTTAATTTCGGACTCGTTGTCCAGAATCTGGTTGGCTACCTCAAGGCTGTCAATAAACAAGCTGACCTCACCAATCCAACTCATCCAACTCTGCTGCAGGAGCTGGTGGATAAGTTGCCCCCACACATTCGTTTGGATTGGGCTTTGTATAAAAAGAACTTAGGACGAGTCGATTTGGGGACGTTTTGAGAATATATGAGCGCTATCACGTCGGCCGCAAGTGACGTAGCCCGCTTTACTGATTTTGACGGTGCTCATTCTGGTGGGCATGAAAAGCAGAGAAAGGAGATGGTGGTGATGAATGCTCATGTTTCTGTCGAACCGTGGAAATTCGACCAGAAGGCGAAGAAGACGAAAAACCAGGCTATGTCTGCCAGAGCATCAGGCATCGAATCAAGGTCTGTAACAAGTTCAAGTCCTTGCCCATCGAAGACCGTATGAAGGTGGTAGAAACTCACCAACTCTGCATGATTCAGTTGACAGTCTTTCTTCGTACTCAGCAGACGTGTTTACTTTGTATCGCGAGCTTTGTTTCGACTAAAATGAGTATTATCAGGAAAAATACTCTGGTAGTAGATTTGAGCGTTCTTCCAGCGAGACCTGAAGCTGGGAAGGTTCATCAATTTCTGGTTAACGAAATCAAGCTGCAACTTTCGGATGTGAAAAGTATACAGCTGCACAACACACGAAAGTGTGTATTTTTGGAAATGGTGAACAATGAGACCGCGCTGCGTTATGAAAAAGCGCACAATATAAAGCGCGTTTTTGTGTGGAACAACAAGGAATTCAAGATTCCTGTATACGTCGACAGTGAGGCAGTTACCGTGAGGGTACATGATCTCCCTCCTTCTGTACCTCTCAAAACCGTCGGCGATTTTATGGCCAAGTTTGGAGAAGTCATATCGATCCAAAGCGAGCGATGGAGACAGTATTTTCCGGGCATACCCAACGGGGTAAGAGTGCTGCAAATGCGACTAAGGGGCTCGATTCCGTCCTACATTAACATCGAGAACGAGGTCTGCTTCGTTGAGCACAAAAACCAGCAGAGGACATGCAAGTGGTGCTCCAGGGCGGTTCATCCCAAGCAGAAATGCTTGGAGGTAACCGCAGCTGAAAACGAAAAAACACCACATCAACCACTCCACAATCACCAACCGAAACCATGTTCTGCGACGCTGATTTCCCCCCGATCAGCAGTGACGGACTCGTCGAAATAATAAACTCACTTGATGATCCAGATACACACAACAACGAAGCATCAACCGAGTCAACACCGATAGTACTACCTACGGATGCAAAACAACCGACGATCAGGGTCGATGATGACGATGACAACGGGAGCGACTCTTCTTCACCATATGAATTAGGCGATTCTACCAGCAAGCGGAGGCTGTCAGCTCGGCGCAAGAAAGAGAGTAAAAAAATATGTGCAATTCAGGGTACGCAAATCAGTTGTGATCCCAAATAGTGTGTTTATTTTCATGTAAATGTATCATACGTATCGGCCCCGTTAAGCTTAATGGCGTTTGGGCCTACCAAATAAACGAATTAGAAAAAAAAAAACTCTGCATGATTTGTCTGATGCCGCATAGAAAGTGGTCCTGCAAATCAACACGCACCTGTGGAGTTGGCGATTGTACGAAGAGACATCATTCCTCGCTACACACAGGTCAACAAACCGCCTCCGACTGTTTTGGAACACGACAGAAATCCGAAGCCGTCATCAACATGCATCATCGAATTGAAAGCTCTACAATATTCCGTATAGTACCAGTTGTATTGTATGAAGGTTCATCGTCGACACTGATCGATAAGGAAGTTGCGGATTTGTTGAACCTCGAAGGCAAACTGCAACCATTGTGTTTGACTTGGACCTCGAAAGTTTCCCGTCACGAAGTTGGTTCCTGGGTGGTTTCACTGAGGATTTCGGAGCACCAAAGCAGCGAAAGTTTCCCTTCAATAGATGTTGATACCGTCAGTCAATTGGATCTTGGATTGGATGTGGACCCGAAACAGAAAATGATCGCCGATCAAAGCAGATTCTTCGACAAACGACAATCAAGCGTGCTGACGGTCATTATTAAACCGGATGTTGTGGCGGTACGATGTTGTGGAGTTGCCATCCAGCTATGGTATGGCTGAACGTCGCTTGCTCTGCCTAGAGTGAAAGCTGCGGTCTAACCCGGAACTACAGGCGGGCTTGGAAAAGCAGATTTCTGAATACCAGGCCAAAGGGTACGCTCACAAAGCAACGCCTTGGAAGTTGGCGGAAAGAGATCCGCACCGCACCTGGTACCCTCCACTTGGGGTAGTATCGAACCCTCGTAAGCCAGGGAAGATTCGCATCATTTGGGACGCAGTCGCAAAAGCGAATGGTGTGTCTCTAAATGACGTACTGATGAAAGGCCCGGACCTGCTAACATCGTTGCCGGCAATTATGTGTTGTTTACGGCATCGAGAAGTACAGCGCTTTCTCTACCGAAGTGATCTATCGAAAAAAACCGGTAATCTTTGTCATGACCCGATCTTCGGGTCGACTTGCTCACCCGGCTCCGCCAATTTCGTGAAGTAAACAAATATACTGGAATGGAAGGAAAAATTGCCAGAAGCTGCTGCAGCGGTGACTATGTGGACGATTACCTTGACAGTCGAGATATAGATACGGAAATGGCAATACTGGTTTCAGATGTGCGGAGGGTTCAGGCAGAGGCAGGTTTCGAATTACGAAATTGGCGTTCCAACTCTAAGAAGGTGTTGCAGGTCCTCGGAGAAGACGCAGCAATCTCGAGGAAGGTCTTCAGCATCGACAAGAAAAGTCAGGCAGAACGTGTCCTTGGAATGGCATGGTTACCACAAGAAGATGTATTTGTGTACTTTGTCAAGATACCAAATGGTGGTGAGTGCTCAGGATCGTCAAATGAGGTCACGAAGCGCAGTATTCTGAGGTTTGCCATGAGCGTCTTTGATCCACTTGGGTTGACATCAAACGTGCTCGTTCACGGGAAGGTGATAATCCAAGACCTTTGGAGAGCTCAAGTTGGTTGAGATGATGCTATTCCATAGAATATCCTGGAGAATTGGGACCGGTAGATCGAGTAGCTCATCAAATTAGATCACTTTAGGATTCCACGGTGCTATTTTTCCGGATACAATCCGGATACTTATCGGACGCTTCAGCTTCATGTTTTTGTGGATGCAAGTGAGTCTGCTTTCGCTTGTGTCGCCTACTTTCGCATCATAGATCACGGTCTGCAACGATGCACTTAAGTAGCTTCAAAGGCCAAGGTAGCTCCATTGAAGCCGCTGTCAATCCCCAGATTGGAGCTGCAAGCGGCAGTTATTGGGAGTCGATTGGCGAAATCCGTTGAAGGGTATCATACGCTACCTGTGAGCCGCAGATTTTTCTTGAGCGACTCTAAAACTGTTATATCCTGGATTGGCTCGGATGCACGGAAGTATCGCCAGTACGAATTGGCGAAATTTTGGACGAATCGGAGGCTGAAGAGTGGCGCTGGGTACCCACCAAGCTGAACGTTGTGGACGAGGCCACTAAATGGGGTAAAGGACCTGCCGCTGGTTCACGGGACCAAACTACCTCTTCTACCTGGAGAATGAATGGCCACAGCAACGGGTGACATTAGTTGATACGGAAGAAGAGATACGAATCGTACACGTACATCGCCCAAAGCTCATGAAATCTTTCATCGAGTATGATCGATTTTCCACGTGGGAACGAATGCTTTGAACCACTGCGTACGCGTATTCGTTTATGGTCCGTTACTTGGCTTTCGGCAAGCAAGGAGCTTCACAAGATAAACGAACGTTGAAGCAATAAGATTTATAGCGGGCGAAAAGGGCATTGTGGCGACTTTCTCAAGCAGAAAGGATGCAATGCCGTTGAAATTGCAGTTCTACAGAAAGGATCGACGGAAATCGATCGTCGAAACTTGAAAAAAGCAGCTCAAAAAGCAAATTATCGCCGTTTCTAGCTGACTACGGTTCGTATGGCAGTTAGGACTGAGGCATGGTACTGAAAAACTTTGCAGAAGACGCCATCTTTCTAGGAGGTCAGGCTAAAAATACATTACAAACATACATTAATGTCAATTCTGTTCATTACTATCGTAATAAATACTGAGACAAATCCTTTTGACAAATTTTCAATTGACTCAACATTATTATATTCGTACAAAGTCGACCCTTTCTGAGCCCCTCCTGGCTACACCACTGGTCCATCACCCGAAAGGCTTTGGGGTTTTTCATATTTCGACATGTAGAATCTAACATAAATAGTCCGGTTGAAAACCCCGTGTAACACCATCGTGACCTTCCCTTGTGAGCTATCCGCAAAACAAAAATTCAATGCTCACAAACGCCGCCTGGTGGCGTAATTCCGCATCAGAATGACCACCGCATGTTAGCCCTTGAGCTACTGAACAACTTTTCCGAAGACACCAACCTTCCAAAACATCAGAATCTAGAGATATCATATGTAACAAATTTTGCATTCCTATCCCTCATGATTGATATAGTGCAAGTTCTCAACTAAAATGATGATCCTCAACTCCTAAAGGTAGATCGTAATGAGTTCCGGAGCTCCGCCGAAGACAGCATTGTGTGATCTCTTAACGCATACGAGACATTCAACAACACCCTCAAACTGATAAAATTCCATAAGCAGGGTCTCCTATAACGCTCTAGTGTGTCTTATAGGAGTGCGCGTAATAGGAATGCCCGTTACAGGAATGCGTTCAATAGGAAACCTGGCTGTATTTCGAAGACCATCCGCGCTTTGTTTCATGGATGGCTGGCGTGTTGTTCCTTGATCGGGCTACTGGGCCGGGGACGGTTTGGGTTGCTGTCTGTTATGCTGGGATTTCTGCTTAATGAAATTCATCATTTGCTCAATTTTCTCATGTTTTTTCCTACTTTCTTCTTGCAATCTGGTCTTTCTGCAACATGGCTGCTTCCAGCTCCTTCAGATTTTTTTTTTCGAATTTATTTTGTTGTTTCGCTACCTGATCATAACTTAATCCAACTTGTAACTCTGCGCGTTTCCTTGCCTCTGGGAATAACACATTGTCACGGACTTATACTTTTATCACCTCGACTTCTTTTTTGTCCATCGGACATTGGCAGTTGGTTCGTCGGTTATCTTCCTTCCTGCAAAGTGGTATCTCGTCACATTCTTCACCGTTGAAGTTGTTTGAACAATTGGTGTGTTTCGGCCCTGGACATCGAATTCATGTGTGGCCTTAGCTGAAACAATTGTAGCATAGCACAATTACTTTGGATGAATCTAGTTTTAATGTATCATATCGAAAACCTTGAAAGTAAGATATGCCACTTTTAAGGTTTCGTTCAAAATCTAACTTTATGGTTGATGAACACTATTTATTGTGAATGTACGCTTCATGGGATATTTGAAACATAACAGAAACAAGATCAGAGTAAAAATCTGCGTAAGTAACCAGAAAAGATTTCCGCAAGTCAGTTTGAAGCAAATAAATTAGCTGCCAGTGATATGAAAAGGCAAATAGGCAGTTATGAAAGTATATTTACCTTACTGTTTTTTAACAGAACCCCCAAGGTTTCCAAAACTTTGGTTTTAAATTACGACTTTTTTCGTATATTTTTTTATTGTTTTATAATACAGACTTTCAACCCAGCTGGTTCATCTCTGATATGAACAATGTTGATGTTTTATACACCTTTGAATGATGATAGCACCACGTGCTTCATCCAGTCAATCATTACGATAAACAAAAATCATTTTTTAAGTTTGAATCCAGGTTCAAATATGTTTCAGTAATAAATGCAATATGTTTGTTATTAACTGTTAGAAAATTAAACAGCTCGTTGTCATAACCATTCAAAAAACGAGCATTCTAATTAAAAATATTTAAAAAAATGTTTGGATCCATTAGAGCAAGGTTATCCAATCAAAATTTAATTAGTTAATTTTACTCCAACTTGGACTGCTTCAGCCATAGTGGTGGTGCATCAATCATTTTATTCAATTGTTTAGTAAAAAAATCAAAATCAGAGAGATTTATATTACTAGAACTAGGTACATTTTCTGTTTGGATTTTCCGTTGAAGAGAAGGCGGAATATAAGTTACCTGCGGTGGCATAAGCATGGGTGTTTTCATTTGATTTGAAACAATTAGAACGGTCACCTGTAGGATGAAAATTTGAAGGAGAGGAACTGAAATTATCTGCGACAACATCGACATAGGCTTTTCTATTCGAAATTAATAGTATCGAACGGTTTCCCAACGGAAGATAATTAGCTTGTTAATGAGCATGATTATAATTTACCTGGTGGGTTTGATTAAGCAAGCGATCGTTAACTGAAAAATTTGAATTATTTATAGGAGATTCTGCCTAGGGAATTCCAGCTACGAAAAACGTTGCCGCTCATCTGCCTGCTTCGAGCCTCAATGATTCGTTGAAGGGCAATCCAAAAAGTTAGACTTAGGATTGCCCCCGCAATTTGCGCTTCCTTTTTTTTTGGTATCTTCTTCCATAGGACAGACATCCTTAACGTGAGAAGGTGCAATTAAATCATGCATTCAGCAACCATGCGGCAATGTTTGGTACCATGACCTCACTTTGGCACCGACGGAGTGGAGTTCTGGAAAATTTCTTCCAAGTTTCTGGAAATGTTCCCATGCCACACGAACATCGAACATCAGTCTTGTATTGCGGAGGCTCTAATATTATTTAGATTACTTTTGTTAAAATGAACTAAATAATATTCTTAAGAACTTTCTTTCTGACGAACGTCAGATTGGGTCTATTTTTTCAGAATGATTACTTGGACTGGAGAAAATCCAAGTAAATCATTTATTCCATTTTCGATCTCTTCAGGTAACTTCAAGTCCCTTGAGAGACCTTTCAAGACGGCCTTGAACAAACATTAAATTTTGTCGTCATAAGTATTTTTTGTGCGTCTTCTCTTCAAGATGCTTGAGAAGAAGTTCACGATCTTTCAGCGCTTCCTACAAAACGTTACAGTCTCCTTTCTTTGCAAACCTTGATTCTCCTAATGGAGTTCGAGATCTCCTGTCTAAATCCTCCATATTCGGAACAACTGACCACGATAGGCGGCGATCCTCACTTGAATCAAAGAGCCTGGGCTAGAGGCTGCTTCGATCTAGAAGAGCATCGAATTGATTGCTCATTTCGTTGCAATTATCAACATTAACCATTTCACCCTTGGAAGAAAGTGCGCATTCCAGAGAAACGTCCTTTCTTTCATTATTGCCACGTTTCGTCACAGTTTTTAATCCCGTTTTTTTTTTGGAAGGAAGTTGTGAATTCAGAGAGAAAGGGTGAATTTTTTTCGCGGTTGCAACCATGTTCAGTGAACAAAATAAAGACTGAAAAGAACATCTAAGAGGTGTTTTTCCAAGACGGTGTCCGGGAAGGACTACCGGGAAGGACTACGGGTCCAACGAAAAATCGAAAGGATCGTATAGGGATCAATAGGAGAAAAATAGTACTGAAAAGTTCTGTTTTTGTAGCACTGAGAAGCGCTGGTCTATTGCTTTAATTATGTTTTAAGAACTTCCAAAAGAAGGGAGAAAATTCACGTAGCCCAGCACGAGGTACGATGCGCACTGATCAAGCGTATTTCCTATTTTCTTCCAGCATGCGGCGGTGAGCTGACGTCCTTTTCCGGTGAATTCGCGTCGCCCCAGTATCCTAACATGTACCCAATGAATGTCGAATGCATCTGGACTGTGAAGGCATCCCCGGGAAATACGGTTCAGTTGTATTTCCGATCATTGGATTTGTTGCTGTCAGAGGACTGCAACGTAGATTACCTAGAAATTCGGGAAGCTTCCGGCAGCGGCAAGCTGATCGGTGATTTTTGTGGCCAAAATCTTCCGATGAACTTGACGTCGTCTAACAGCTTTTGGATTAAGTTCCAAACTGGCAATCAGGGCATAGCAAAGGGTTTCCTAGCTGAGTACTCGTACGGTAAGTGGTGGATGGTTGATCGATGGTGTTGAATTTTATTGGCGTTTGTAATTACAGACATGTTTAGCGAACTAAGCGGAAGCAGCGGAGTTGTTACATCTCCCATGTTCCCTCGAGATTATGCAAGGAATGAGGTACATACATGGAGAATTATGGTTGATATGGGGTCTGTTATCTCGATGAAGTTCGGCATTTTTGAAATCGATGCCAAATTTTTGGACACTTGCGAAGGCCAGTTAGAGGTATTCCAAAGCACGAGTCGTTGCTGTACTTGTAATAAATAAATTATTTTCATTTTCAGATCTACGATGGCTTCGACGACACTGCTGAGCCTTTGAAAGGAGAATTATGTGGGTTGACACCTCCGGAACCGTTCAAGTCCTCATCAAACGTGGTATTCATTCGTCTTGATCATTCGGATGCCAGTGGTCCTTCAAGGTTCTCATTGAGTTGGGAGCAAATCGGAAAACAAGATGAACCTGTAACAGTGAAGGACGCCGATGATTACTTCTGCGGAGGCCCCCATGTAGTTGTGCTGTCCAAAAACGCTTCATCGTTCAACCTAACGTCTCCAGGTTATCCCGTCGGATACCGAACGAATTTGAACTGTAGTTGGGTTTTCCAGCCAGAATTGTCTACAGACCACGCCTTTCTTCAGTTGACCTACGTGGATTTGGAAGAAACGGATGCCTGCCTTTCAGATTATTTGGAAATTTCCACATCCTCAGATATGTTTTCGTGGTCTAAGCCGGAAAGAATTTGTACTTTCGGATATCGCGTGAAATCCATGTTTCACGGGAAGCCTTTCCTGAAAGTAGAATTCCGATCGGATTACTATAGTAATCGGACAGGATTTACTGGAATCGCATCGCTCCGATGTGGTGGTGTCATGACGGAGTCGAATGGAGTGATCGAAATCCAACCAACGCAAATAAATGAAACAACCAGAATTATTGATTCGCAATGTATGTGGAATATAACGGTGCGTCCAGGCCGAACAATTGAATTCCAGTTTGAATCGATAAAGCTTCAGAAAACTGATGCTTGTGACTCTTCTGTGTCCATTAAAAATGGAATAGATGAATATTCTCCTCTATTGGGTTCATACTGCGGCAACGAAATCCCCGGAAAAGTGAACACCTCTAGCAATAGAGCGTTTGTTAAGTACAACTCTGGTCATATAACAACCAATCAATTCAGACTCACATATCGTGAAGTTGGTATGGAATGCGGAGGACGAATTAATTTACGAAAAAATAACTCGCCGCTAACAATTACCACACCCAACTTCCCGGAAATGCCTCATCCGCACAGTGAGTGCACTTGGACCATCATGGCTCCAGCTGGCGAGACTATCAAATACGAATTCAAGCCGTTTATGCTAAAATACTCACACAACTGTGTGAATGAATACGTTGAGGTTAGAGATGGTGGCACTACAAGTTCTAGTGTACTGTTGAAGGCTTGCACTCAGGACACAGTACCGTCAAGACTTACCACTTCCAATATGTTGCGAGTGCGGTACTTCACTGACAGTTCTGACCCTGGAAATGGCTTCAAGTTGAACGTATCAATAGCGAAGTGTGGTGGATCCATACATACTCGGAAAGGAACTGTCCAATCTAAAAACTACCCTGTCCTTGGTGGATACCCTGCCAAATCAGTATGCGAATATCTCATTTATGGAAGCATGAACACTGTCTTGAATTTAACCTTCGAGGACATAAACTTGCCGACTGCAGTGAACTGTTCTAGTGATAACTTGAAAATCTACAATGTCATACCTGGAGAGAATGTAACTGAGTTACTGATCGGAACATATTGTGGATCGCAGATTCCAACATCAGTCCTAACGTATGGAAATCAAGCTAAACTAGTATTCACCACATTTGCAATGCAGAGCAGTTATCGTGGCTTCAAAATCGCATTCAATTCCGTGGATGATCAGTGTGGAGGTGAAATCAATGCGGCCTCTGGGGATGTGACCAGCCCTGGGTATCCAGATGGAGGAGGACTGAGATTCAGACGATTCTGTGAGTGGAGAATCACCGTTCCAGAAGGTCGTCGAGTTAAAGTAGAGTTTGTAGACTTGGATCTGTCGACGGTCAGTGCCAGTTACATGCAGCGCATAGGGTTCTACCACGGATTTGACTATTCGGCACGGATACGGTTCGTCACGGGCGGTTCGTATAACAATAAACCGATACACTCCAGTAACAATAAGATGATGATAAACTTCTGGTCGAGGATTTCCTCCGATAACAGAGGGTTCAAGTTACACTTCAGCAGTGACGAGCCGTCTATGTGCGTTGGAAATTTAGATGGAAACGAAGGAATTATCGCCACTCCAATCAACCAGACAAGCTTTATGTGCGAGTATAGACGTTCAACGGGAGTATTCTCAGTGGGAGAAAATGGCAGGAAAACCGGTACAATGGCCCTGTACTTCAACGAAATGAAGGCCGGACTGTACAACAATGCATGCGCATTGAGCACCAGGGGTATATTTATCTTAAGGAACACAGTAGGAGGCGGCCAACCAGGAGTTTTGAAAAAGTATTGCGGAAATGGAACTAGCAGCGATTTGATTAGATCCCCATTCCCGGATATGTACATCTTAGCACGTCAAGGTTTATTCTTGGGCGAAGTGCAGTTCAAGTTGCGCTATCAAATCAACGAATGTGGCGGAATGTTTGGAAGTGAATTGAAGAATATCTCAAGTACTACCTTGGCAAGGAGTAATGGCCCGCTGGACTGTGCGTGGTATATCGATTACCCGGATAACACGTTGATCAGTATCGACTTTACTAGTTTCAGCTTGAATGATTCCTGCGAGAATGAGTACCTTTCCATTTACAACGGTCCCAACTCCAATAGTCCACTGTTGGGAAAATTCTGCAAAGGAATTGGTGTTGAATCGATCATCACACAGGGCCATTACGCATTCATAGAATACCACTCGGAGAAAGCCAATGCTAGGGGTGATTTTGAACTGAAGCTTGCTGAAATGACTTCCGGGTGCGGTGGAACTCTACATAAGAACTCAGACACGTTTGGTTCACCGAACGTAGGAGGTAAATATGCACCAAACATGGAATGCATATGGACGATTAGAGCGGACGTTGGGTATCACGTAGGAATAAGTTTCATTAACCGATTCAATCTGGAAAAGAGTGAAAACTGCTCTAAGGATTACATCGAGTTCTTTGATCGCATAAACGACAGTTGGACTAGCTTGGGACGCGTTTGTGGAAAGAATACGCCAAAAGGTTTCAATTCTACAGGATCACTGATGAGAGTGAAATTCAGGTCAGATTCCAGTGTGGAAGCCGACGGGTTCACCCTTAAGTGGGAGCAAAATTGTGGTGGAATTTATAACGTGGATGAAAATACGGGCGTCATGATGAGTCCAAACTATCCGATGAATTATGATCGAATGGTAACTTGTAACTATACGTTTGTAGCTAACGATCCGAACTCATACGTCAACTTGAACTTCCTGGACTTCGCTCTCGAGGACGGACCACAAACATCGATTTGCATTTATGATAACATAACCTTGTATAAGCCAATGGAATACCAGGTTCCAATTCAATGGGAAAAAGTCGGAACTTACTGTAAGAAAAACTCTCCTGGTCGGATGAGGTTCAAGAACAGAGTTGCTGTCATATTCCGATCGGATAGGTGGCTGGAATCGAGAGGATTCAAATTTGAGTACAAACTTGACAGTTGCGGAGGCTTAATCACACAATCCACTCGAATAGAAAGTCCTGATACTAGTGCAAAGGTTAATGGCTATGGAAACAGCTTATATTGTACATGGAATATAACAATTCCCGATGGTAAGAAGGTCATTGTACGATTTGAAGACGTTGAGCTTGAACACTCCGATGGATGCTATTTCGAAAGCATTGAAGTTTATAAAGGTCTTGAAAAGAAATCCGATCAAAAACTAGCGACACTTTGTGGGAATCTGACGGCGCATGCCCCGGCAATAAGCATCAAGGGAAATCACGGTGTTGTCTACTACAAGTCTGAGCAATTTGCTTCAAGCAATCATCATTTTTCAGCTTTGGTTTTGTTTGTAAATGACTGTGACCTACAGGTAAATCTTGAAAGAAATTCGCAACCTTATAACCTCAACATTCTGAACAACGATCCAACAATGCGGGACTGTCAGTACACGATCAAAGCTCCGACAGGATATGGTTTGCAGCTATCCTTCAAGAAATTCCTTCTGGGCTCCTCCCGGAATACTACGGATTGTTCGGGTAACTTTTTGGAGGCCCGTGATGGATCGGGTCCATTTGCCGATCTAATTGGAAGGTACTGTGGCTATGTGCTACCAGCGCCTGCAACGACATACAGTGAGTCATTATTCATGCGATTGGCGACCGATTCAACAGGACAAGGTTCTGGTTTCAATGCAACCGTATCTCTCGTGGAATCTCCTTGCGGTAGAAGCTATTACAATCTATCTGATGGTCAAGTGGAAATTTTGAAGAGTCCAAACTTTGGAAAAGGAAACTATCCACCAAACACCAAGTGTCTGTGGCTTCTGGAGGTTCCAGTTGGAAAAACGATCAATATCGAGTTCAATGATTTTAAACTGCAAAACTACAGTGATGATTTGGAAGTGTGTCGGGACAAACTGGAGCTTTTTGACGCAAGCGTATGTTTTAAATAATTGTTTTGCGGTAAAATGATACCTAATAATCTTATGTTGCAGGTGAAAGCGTTCATTTATGAGGGGTTAGGAGAAGATGTGGTGTTCCGAGGAAAATCGTCCCATGCACAGAAGTCTTCATTTTACCATGTAAGTATTTTAGTGGTGGTTTAGCCACACATTAGCACCCTTCGTGTGGTTATTCTAAATATTTGCATGAAACATAATAGTTACTGCGTAGGACGTGAACCCTTCAAATTGGAGAAAAAATGAGAGCTAATTCATTTTCTTGATAGAGTAACGAGTTTGGCTACCAGTATCAATGACTGACGAATAAGTCCCAGTCAGTTAGAGCCTAAAAAAAAAAAATAGGTGTATCTGTAGAATAAGTTACTCCGGCGTTTCTTCTAGTAATAATTTCACTATTTTTGCAGGCATTTCATCTGCGGATTCTTTGAAGATTCCTTCAGAAATTCTTGCAGATGTTTTTCCAGGAACAGGAGAGTCCCCGAAAAAAAAACTCAGTCCTTTTTCAGTGCGCATAGTACCTTCGTGCTGTGCAAAAACGAATTCTCCCTGCTCTTGGAAAAAACTTCTCTCTGCTTTCATAAAAACTGCCTAAAGCAATACAACAGTACTTTTAAGTACTATTTTTGTTCTACTATTGAACCCTTTACGATCCTAGTTTGGACCCGTGCCTTCGATTTTTCGTTGGACCCGCTAGCTGAAAGTGGAATAAAATCGAGGACAGCTGACCCTGTGAAGGCCCGGAAGGTGTTGGATTATTTCAAGCGTAATCCGAACCTTTCGATTCGCGACGCGGCTCTGAAGGCCAAGTGTTCCGCCTGGATCGTTCAGAGAACCATGAGACGAAATGGGCTCAGTGTATTCATGGTCCGGAAGGCACCGAACCGGCGTGATCAACAAAACACGGCGGCCAAATCCCGCGCAAGGAAGCTGTATTGAGAGTGGTTAACGAAACCGAAATGTGTGGTTATGGATGACGAAACCTACATCAAGACAAACGCAAAGCAGATACCGGGGCTAGAGTTCTACGTTGGAAGAAAGAAAGAAATTAACAAATTTGCCAAAAAAATACTTGCTGTGGCAGGCCATATACCAATGCGGTAAACTGTGTAAACCGTACATTACAACGGGTACCATCAACAACGAAATTTACCGCTTCGAGTGCCTCCAGAAGCGTCTGTTGCTTTTTGTGCGGTCTCACAAAGGCGAGACATTATTTTGGTCGGATCAGGCATCATACCATTACGCGCGATCGACATAGGATTGGTACAGAGACAATAACGTTGTTTTGGTACCAAAAACAGAGTTGCTTGTTGTCACTATTAACGCCTAAAATTTGCTGATTTGTACAGATCGACTGCGATACAATTCGAATCAATCTATATAACATCAACATCATGCTGTCTACTTTATCACAAGTGCATTGATTGCGATAAACTATGGATATCACTGATGGGTTAAGTCTAGCCTTAAACAAGGCCTTAAATTAAGCAGTTAAAATAGAAATTCATCAGTACGATATTTTTGACAGTGTTACAGATAGAATGAAATTATTTGTTGGTCACTGAAAAACAGTAGTAGTATGGATAATTACCACGTGATCACTCATTCCGCAGTGATTATGATCTAGAATGCGATGTCGCATCACTGCTGATGGTTGTCAAATCAAAGTGATATTGCTAGCTCGCAAGTGACAGTGATAGTTTTAGACCATCAGCCATCAGCTGATATGATTGATATTAAGCAACTCTGACTAAAAACCGCCAACCCCCAAATTCACCAGAAATTCGTCCGGTGGAAAGATTTTGGGCTATAATGAAGGCCAAAGTTCAAAAATGGTCCAAGGTGTTTGAAAACGAACTGGAATTGAAGAAAGCATGGATGAAAGTCACCAATAAGGTTGGCTCCATTGCACACAATACTGTAATGAGGGGTGTTAAGGGAAAGGTGCGGGCTTTCAGCGAAGGAAAGGACATTGAATAAAGTAATTATGTCGAAATATAATCCATATGTATTAGTTCATTCCCTGGAAGTTTCAATAAAATCCGACGTAAAATAAATTTTTGGCGAACACTTTTGCCTGGTGCATTTTTTTGAGTACAGGCCTTAATTCTACCAAACTACCGAGAAACCATTGCTTTGTGAGTATACTGTAGAAATATAAAACGATTAATCAAACAGATGAGCTAACTCATACATGATTTAAAAAAAAATTCAATCGTGAGTTATGAGAATATGAGATTGCCACAACACTGCTCCTGACAATACCCGTGGCTGAATTCTGAAGAATTTCACAATAATGTATGGTACTTTTTTGCCAGTTACGTTGGTATTTCTTGACAAAATCTTTGAATGATGATAATATATCTTCGAGCTGTTCTCTGGAATAACTTTCAGCAATGAAAACCGAATTTAATACTGTATTATTTATCTTCTCAAGAGTTAGCCCTAGTGGAATTAAATGCTATAGAACTAAATTTGGTTTTCATTTACTGATTTCAATGATATCTGGTATGTCTTTTTTTCCTAGACTCCAAACCTTTATGTGGGCTTCGTAGACATGCGATTAGTGTTACCAAGCTTTTAGTCGCATCGAGTCAAGAAGTGTGGGTGCGACTCCCGCTTCAGTCCTTCAGGAAAACTTGTCGTCAGGAACGTATTTCGACTGTGGCACTGGGCGTTGCATGCTAGTCCGTTGTCTAGTGTGGTGCTACCTTCAAAGAGCAAATCGTCCACTAGAAGCATTAACGTACCGTTTTTTTTGAATTTATTATGATGCAAAATGAAGCAAACTAGCTTAAAAAACTCTTATTGTTCAATTTTCAATCGTTCCAGGGTACGAGAAGTCCAAACTCTCATCACATATACTGCGGATCTGGAAGCCTCCCGGCCACCTATCATTCTCACTCGAGCAAACTCTACGTTAAGTTTGAGAGCAACGAACGCATAGAAGATAAAGGATTTCAGTTGTCCGTTCAGCAGAACAATTACTGTGCTCAGAACTATACTCGACTGCAAGGACGCATCAATAGCAATTATGTAGTGAGGAAAGAGCACTGCACTGTCACGATCCAGGTTCCGGAGAACTATACCATAGCGTTGTATTTTGCGATATTCTACACTCATGCTCCGGACTGTGAAAAGGAGGGCATTCGGATCTACGATGGCCTGGGAACGGACAAACAGCTGGAACTTCTGTGCAGTTATGCGACGCCGAATCCTGTGTTCTCGGAAAGTAATGCGTTGAGGATAGAAATTCCGGCTTCACAGGGAGAGCACGTTTCCACTATGATTGATGCTTCGTATGTGGCCACGGACCAAGGACGGGGATGTGGAGGAGAGATGTTCAACTATGGAGGAACATTCAGTAGTCCGTTGTACCCGAACAATAATCGCACCCGGAAGGAATGTGTTTGGACAGTGACGGTTCCCTTTAATATGCGTATTGCATTGAAGTTCGATGCTTTCGAAATGGGTAGTATTACTACATGTGGCACAGATTACGTTCAATTCATAGAAGTCAAAGGTGAAGAGAAAAGGGTTGTTCGGAAGCATTGTGGAGGAGAAAAACCATCGACTTATATTAGTGAAAATAATGTGATGCAAGTACTTTACAAGCAGACTCAGAACTTTGGAGGTACAGGATGGCTAGCAAAATATATGGCAGTTGAAAAGGGTGCTCTAGTGAATGACTGGTAGATACACGGTACCAATAGTATTAAATTATTTTATTTATTTCTACATATAAACAAAAAAAAAACATTTGATAATCGTAACTATAAAATCGAATATTCGAATTTATACTACACAACCTATCATAGAGTTTAGATAATGTCTCAATAAAGCATGATGTGTAAAAATCGACGTTTCAACTACACAAATTTTACTCGAAGCCGCTCAGCGAAACAAAAATAAAATCAAAACCGAAACTTTTCTTCGCCTCACGAAAACCTTACCGCTATGTTTGTGAATGACTGTCTCGAGTGTTTGCTTCGACCAGCGGTACCTATACTCTTATTTTAGTTGTGTAAAGTAAAAGTGCACTTGTACGTTCGATCACCTTCCACGCGGATCGAACATCAATTTCTTATCTAAATACACGATGGGAGTCTAATGATACACAGCTTTTGAACATAAAATTCCACGATACTTGGCTCCCGAGATTCAAATCTCTCTCTTCAGTTGTAGCTCGGAAATGTGTGAAGTTGCTCGATAGTCGAATGATTGCATCTTTTGGACCTCTGTTTTGTGATGTGCTCCTCGGAAATGACCCTGTACTGTACCGGTTTACAGTCTCATTCCTCGATACTTTTCGATTGATTTGCATAAACAGAATGATAGGAATATCGCCAACAGTTGCACCAAACCGACGCCGATGGCCACGATGATCACCAGATTCCGGTTGTACATTATCCAATCGATCAGTGCGTTGTAGCAGCCCTGGAAGAAACAAACAGATCGTTATTGTTGGTTCTGATTATGTTATCTTTTTTTAATGATTGTGCACGTTAAAATTGAAACACAAACTACAAAACTCCAAAAAATCATCTTACGGATATTCCGGATTATCCGCTGGAGAACCACGTTGTTTACTATCGAAGCCACGTATTCCACAACATGTAAGATACTATTCCTGCACTAAAAGGCACCTGTCTGAAAAGATTTGGGTCACTAGCCAACGAGTTCATTATAAAACCAGAGCTATTTGATCAGATTCTAGTGAAAAACAAGAGAATACAGACGTACCCACATCTCACAAAAATGGGGAGGGTTTTAGCGGGGTAGCACCAACGCTGAAAGCAAGTTTATCTATTTCCTTCTACTAAAAATCAAAAATTTCGAAAATCGGTTGTAGCATTGCTGAGAACGAGCATTATGAAATTTATAGTTTCATCCTGAAAATTTACAGTTAAAATTAACGTAATGCGACACCATTATTTTGGACCTAGTGTAACTTTTAGAAGAATGGTCCGATTTTAAATATTTTTTATGGAAACACGTATCTTGACAAGTAGGAAGAGAATCCAAAATATAAGAGTTCTATAAGAAGTATTTATTTTACAATGTCAACAATTAGGCAATTTTCGTAACGCGACACCATAATAATGTGACTATTTGAAAAAATACGTTTTCAAAGAACCAATAATTCGTTTGAAAAAATTAAACACACACATAACAATGTCATCTAATACCCTTCTAGTTAACGGAAGAGATAGACATATTACACTTGATAAACTATTATACAGGGCTTTTAAAAAAATGTTGTAAAATGTCTCAATTATAATAAATTATATAAACTTTATATAACTTTTCAGATATGTTTTTTACTGTATTTTCAATCAATTATGTTTTTTATACAATTCAACATATTGTCTTTCATGTTCTGCATAGTTTTTAAAATTTTTCAGAGTTTGAATTTTTGATATCTTGGCGTAGATGTGCGTGGAATGTGTCAGATGATATTGGGCAAAGTTCAAGCATGGGAACTTTCCAAAATGGCCATTCAAATTTTCATATTCTGGTTATAGATGGCAACACTGCTCGATCGTTATCAAAAGAGACAATTATATGGGGCAGATAACAATAAATTTTAAAGAGACGAAACCGAATGTTCATCAAAGTTGAACGAAGTGTTGCATGCTATACAGTCGGCCGAAGCACAAATGTTCATGTGGCTGGCAACACTGTTTAAAAACAATTAAGATAAGATCAAAACCATAAAACTTGTGCGGAATAGTAAAATAGAATGCTTAACAACAAAGCAATACTGTTTAATTTTAATCCAGTTTGAAAGGTTTAAAATTTTGTCGTACTTAGCAACACTGCTCAAGTAAAATTCTGCTACCAGGCAGTGCTAGTGTGCATGAAACTCTTGTTTTGCAGATATTTCAAGATTCTGATCACTTAGAATGATGGTGTCTTCGGCAAAGTTGTTCAGTAGCTCAAGGACTATCATTATTCTAGTCAACAGATTCGAGATTTTGTCACCAGGCGGTGCTAATGAGCACGATTTTTTTGTTTTGTGGATATCTCAGGATCCTGACCACTTAGAAAAATGTGGTCTCCGGAAAAAAAATGTTTATTTCATCCAAGAGGTTCAAGATTTTGCCACCAGGTGGCGCAAGTGAGCATAAAACTTTTTATTTTTGCAAATATCTTAAGTTCCTGACTACTTAGGAAGATGGCGCCTTTGGCAAACTTTTCCAATAAGTCAAGGGTTATCGTTGTTCGAGCCATGCAATTCAATAATTTGCCCCCAGACTGCACTAGTGAGTATGATTTTTGCCAAAAATCTCGAACCTCTTGACTGGAATAAACATTTTTTATGAAGACGCCATCTTTCTAAATAGTAAAGTTCACGAGATATTATCAAAATAAAAGTTTCCTGCTCACAAGTATCACCTAGTGTAAAAACCTCCGATCTCTGTGGTAGAATAATTGTAGATCTTGAGCTACTGGAAAGCTTTGCAAAAATGTCATCTCGGCAAAATCTAGAATTTTATGGCTCAAACAATGATATTTCTGCTGCTGAATAATTTTGCCGAAGGCGCCATATTCCTAAGCGGTCAGGATGCTGAGATAACCGCAAAACAAAAGATAATGCTTACTAACTCAACCTGGCGACAAAATCTCGAATCTCGAAATTATTCCTGAGATTTCCTCCAGGAGTTCTATCAGGAATTCTTCCGGAGATTCCACCAGACATTCATCTACGGATTCTATAAGAAATAACTTCATCAATTCCTACATGGATGCCTCGAGAGTTTCCTTCAGGAATACTCGCAGGGATTCACGAAAATCGCTACATAAATTATTCTTAGGGTTTTTCCAAATAATCCTCCAGGGATCTCCCTTGATTTTTTTCCAACAGCAATCTTCCGGGGATTCCTCCAAGAATTTCTCGAGAAATTCATACAGAGATTCGTCCATGAATTCTTCCAGGGATATCATCAAAAAGAATAGGGTTTCTTCTACGATTTTTTCTAGAGATTCCTCCAGGAAGTTTTCGAGAAATCCCTGAAGTAGTTTCTGGAGGGATACCTGAAGCAATCCCTAGAAAAAAAAATAGAGGAATCCCTGGAGGAATCCTTGGTTTGGTGAAGATGCATCGAAGACAAACCGCGAATTTTCAAGAGCACAAATCTAGAGAACCTGACAACCGTTCGCGCTTAAAATTCTTTCGATTGGTCACCACCAGCGAGTTGTCTGGTACTCTAGATTTGTGCTCTTGAAAATTTGTGGTTTGGCTTCGATGCCTTAACCTTCAACTCCTGAAAGAATTCCTGGAGAAATTCTTGCAGGAGCCAATAGAGGAGTTCCAGAGAAAATCGCTGGAGGAATTTTTAGAGAAATTCTTGGAACATCTAAAATGATTTCTGGCTACGCAGCCTTCATATTTTTAACGATTAATGAAGACTGCGAAGACAAAAAGCACATTTAATTTCATTCAAACAGCACAACAAACAGTCGATTCTCTACCAGCTCATCCCTTGGACAATTGTAGAAATTTTTGAGCCATGTAGAAATTTTTCTTGAGCAATCCTTGGAAAAATTCCTGAAGAAAAACTGAAGAAATCTCTGCAGGAATCCTGTAGAGTTTCCTAGAGAAATCCCTAAAACGTCTCTGGAGAAACTCCTATGGGAATCCCTGTAGGTGTCCTAGAAAGAATCATTGTAGCGGTTTTACTGGTGGAATCCGTAGAGAAACTCCTGAAAATGAACTCCGGTAGAGATTTTTCTGGAGAAATCCCTGCGATAATCCTTGGAGGAATTCATGCAGAAATTTCTGGTGAAATCCCAGGAGAAATCTCTGCAGGAATCCATAACAAGATTTTCCACAAGGAATTTATGTAGATATTTTTCTTATCCTTGGAGAAATTATTAGAACAATTTCCGAAGAAATTACTTTAGGAATTCATGGGACAATTTTTGGAGGAGTTTCAAAAGGAGCTCTTGGAGGAATCCTTCGAGGATTATTGGAGGCCAAGAATGAACCCCGGAGAAATTCCTGGGGAATATTTGGAGATTCCCTAAATAATTATCTAAAGAAATCCTTTGAGAGAGTCATGTAACGTTTTTCCAGGTGGTAACTCCTAGCAGAAATGCTTGAGGAATCTCTTGAAAGAAAGCTTGGAGGAATGGCTGATGAAATCCCTGGAGAAATTGCTGGTAGAATCCCAGGAGTGGTTCGTGGAGGAGTACCGGTAGGAATCCCTGGAGAAACTCTTAGTATAATTTCTGATGAAACTTTCCTGGGGAATCCCTGGAGGATAATGTGGATAAATCCTTGGAGAAAGTCGTGTAGCGATTTTTCTGGTGGTTCGCTGGGAGAATTTCCGAAAATTCCTTAAGGAATTCCTGGTAGAATATCTGGGGCGATCCGTGGAGGAATCCCATAACAAAATCTCCAGAATAATTCCTGGACGAATCTAGAGAAGACTACTTGTGGATATCTTTGTATGTATCCGTGGAGTAATCCTTGGAGGAAATTCTAGGTAAATATTTTGAATAATCCTAGAAGCGATTGTCCAAGTGTAACTCCTGGAGAAATTTCAGGGGAAAGCCTTCAAGATATCTCTGCAAAAATCCTTGTAGAGATTTTCCAGAAGAATCCTTGGAGAAGTATTTGGAAGATTTTCTAGTCGAATCTATGAACGAATACTATTAAAAATCGCTTGGAAAATCCATGGAGGAACCTCCGGAGCATTCCTCTAAGAATTTCTGAAACAGATCCTGGAAGAATCTTTGGAGAAATTCCTGGAAGAATCTCAGTAAAGATTTTATTGGAAGAATCTATGAAGGAATCACTGGATACAGAAACTCCTTGCAAAATCTTTTTTGCAGATACTTTCTTGAAGGAATCCCTTGTCAAATCCCTAGAGGAATCCCTGGAGGAATTTCTGGAGAAATTACTAAGATGTTTCTGGATCCCTATCGGAGCCGATCAGGAATGTTAAGGGCGGTTAAAAATTAAAAAAAGTTTGAAAATCCAATCTCCCATATCCTCCTTACTATCCTTACCATTAAAATAGTGTTCTGTAAAATTTTCAGTTTTCTAGGTGGTCATTTGAAGAATTAAAGTTGCCCAAAGACGATGTAGATTCAGATGGATATTACCATGGAGAAATTTTGAAAAATGTTCTACACTGTTTAGTAATGGAATATGAAATATGAAATATGAAACTCATTCTTCAAACCATCATACCGAAATATGCTGAAGGGAGCAATTCAATCCGACGGATAGGAGAAGAGATATTGCTATTATTTAGCTTCATATGGGATTATATCCCTATAAACATCTACAAAAATCCCAAACAAAATTAGCTCAAAAGGGATTTGTTTCTTCAGCAACATCTTTCATTAAGGTTTGAAAAAGGAGTTTTTGCAATTTTTCATCGTAATAGGTCTGTCATGAAACGGCCTACTTTCTTTCACTGAAATATGCAGTGCGGGAATAGTCATTATGCAACGCTTTTTCATCACGCAACTGTTGCATAATGAATCATAACACAACAATTTTTCAGAAATTGCAAAATAATTGTGAATGCATTCCGATATAATTTCTGATACCCTCGAGTGGTCTTCTACAGAATTGCAAAAAATGTTGTACGTAACTCGTTGCAGAACTCGATTTTTACAGCACTCGTAGTAATTATCGGCAAACCTCGTAGGATTAATTTACGAAAATCATCATTCTGCAACTTGTTGTATAAACTACATTTCACTATGGGATGATAAGTCTTTACTTACAAGACGATACTAATGTGTTTGGAACATTATTCTACATTTCTCCATAGTAATTTCCATACATTGTCTTTGGGTTACCTTTGAATCATCACCATTCCAGGCTGCTCGTAAAAAATTGAATGTGGAGGTGATAGGATTGCGAATCGCAGCATGGGATATTTGAAATGTAACAGAGACATGATCAGAATGAAAATCAGAGTGAGTAACCAGTTGACTACAACGCTGACTAGAGTTGGTAGAGTAAATCAATCGTAGGAGGGTTTCTAGAAGTGCAAATACAAGTAGAGCTATAAGGGTATTGAATTGAGAAGTATTCAGAAGAGCACTCGTCAAATAAAATTCTGCCGTTGGAATTGATTTGCCAATTATTCCATGAGCGATGTTTGGTATTAGAGTTGCCAATGACAAAACATGTTTACTTATTGCAAGTCGATTTCTGCAAGTCAGTTTGATGCAAATTTACTCGATGAAAACTGCATTAAAAAGACAAATCCCTGTATTTACCAAACAGTGTTTCAACAGAAACAACCAAAGTTTCAAAAACTATGGTTTCAAATGACGAAAACAGTTGACGTTCTCTACGCCTTTAAATGATGATAGCAACTCCTCCTGCATGCTCCATCCAATCAATCATTACGAGAAACAAAAAAGTTTGGATCTCTTTTGAGGTTTGGAACCAGCTTTCAAATTAGTAATAGTTTTTCTTTTGTTCTTGTATGTATTCTATTATTATGTGAAACCTCTATGCATTTCAAGATGACCAAATCCAAAGAATCTTACCTTCTTATAGTAGCTGTTGCTTTCCGAGGGTGAAACGGGACAATTTTTGTCCAATAGTTCGAACAGAGACGTCTGCATGCAGCACGCCTCCGGGATGAGCCGGTTGCCCTTGCTCTCGTTCCACTTGTCCGACAGATTAAAGTCCCGATAGTCATCGACCCCGCAGCAGTGCATCTCGGACATCAGATAGTTCCACATCAACGTGACAGCATCGGACTGGTTGCGATCGTTGCTCGAGTAGTATTTGGAAATGGTCGTCTGCAAGTAGTTTTTCGTTTCCGTCTTGGCGCTCTCCTTGTAGGCAGCCGCCAGGCCACAGGCTGTTACCTCTAGAATCAGTATCACTATCAGAAACAGTCCATACTAGAAGAAGAAGAAAATGAAGGAAAAGATACCACATGAGAAGATAAATACACCACATCGACATGTTACTCGAAATTCTGCAAGCTGAATTACATAACGAGCAGCATTTTCGGGTAGTTAACAGACGTTGCTCAAAACGGTTCCAACTCGGTGAGTTTGCTGTTTTTCTAGTGCTGCGTTGTGTGCCTCTGGTAGCTAGAGTTATTTTTCCAATAGATCCAATTTATATGATTTAGTTCAAATTTGTAAAATATAATAAGCCAAATTGTATGCATCTGTCTTTGTCAAATTTATTAATTTTAAAACTATTTCCCTCCTATTATTAATCTTATAAAAGTTTTATAAATCAGGGAGCTTCAATCTCATTCGTGGCTATTTAAAACGCATTTCGGGAAAGAATGCTATACCTTCAAGCATTAACCATGTCTGTGGTACTTACTTTTCAGATTCAGTTGGCGTAAAAACGCTCCAAGCACGTGCTTGCTCGAGAGCAATGTTTGTGAACAACTTGCATGCATGTCTCTTGCAACTCGAATTTGAATTGAGGGGAAAATGTAGCGATAAAATGCTCAGATTTGGACAAATAGACAAACGTGTACCGTGGCTTAGGTTCTCTGTTGCTGATGCCAGAGCTGACTTGGGAGATTGGGACAAATTTATTGGAGGAAACTATTTCTTAATAGCCAGTTTATGTTGCAACAAGTTGCACTACTTGTCACAATTGGAACCATTTATACTGCTTGGAATAATGAGCTTGTAGAATCTGTGCACGATAGATGTTCTCACTTATTTTTAGATTTGAGTAGTATTGTCTCAAATATTGTTTGGATTTAATTTGAAATGATGAACAGACGCACAAATGAGTTTGATTCTTGTAATTATACCAAAACATTTTGAGTTTCCAAAGCGAATATTGTAAAAATTGATTATGAAACTCAAATTTTTAACTCTAATTTTCTCTGTATGTGACTTCTGTTACCTAAAAAGTTTTCATATATTGGTCTAGATTCAATTTGTTTATATCTCTCTTTCTCCAACCTTATGGTTTCCTTTAGTTATTTTCTTATTATTCATATGAATAGTATTCATTACATTTTTCGCATTTTTATTTTTTTTATACGTTTAGTTTCCTTCATCTATAGCATCAACGTATTAGATTATTGATCTTTTATTAATTTCACATAACCCAAAATAATAAAAGAAGAAATACTCACCGTGGTCAGGAGGCACTGGCTTTCTCGTATCGCCCCGCAGTACCCGAGAAAGCTGAGGAAAAACATGATCGCACCGATGGCTATCAGGAAATACGCCAATTGTTCTATCACCGCTGGTTGCGTAAAGTGCTGAAACAGAAACAAGAAGTCAAAGATGTGGTCATGGCAATCAATGAAAATGAACAACTCCAGGGCAATGATGATGACGAAGCACGCGACATGATCGTTTGACATAGTTGATACATTTCGTAATCCGAACAAAGTGTGCAACCGTTTGTGGAGAAGCATCGAACAAGTGGCTGGTTTCGTCTGATTTTGAACTCACGTCTGTACATATTGCACTTGAGTGTCGTGGGTCGATGGCGTGAGGCATGATGTGTGATTGAGCGTGGTGGTTAGGGTGGTTCAAAATACAATCAAGTTTGAAAGTCACATCTCATATATACAATCATGACCAAAGAAAAAGGGCCCACTTGCTTGTAATCACGCAAATTGATGAAAATCTTTCGTCAAAACGGGACATATTTTCAGGCACATATAACACTAAAGCAATCGTGTTTAAATTTAGATTGCAATTAGATTAGAATTATTTTTGTACATTTAGGGTAGGTGTACCAGTTATGGACATAGTGGTTCCCTATTTTGCCATACGGGATTACTGGAATGTCTTCACATTTTGAAAGGTTTTTTTGTGTTCTAAAAGTAAGATTCAGTATATATCTTGGTGTTTAAACATTCAAAAATATTTGAAATGTGAAAGTTATAGAAATTTGACGTATGGCCAAATAGGGAACCTCTATGGCCATAACTGGTACACTTTCCCTATATTGTTTTTGAAAATTCTCATCGTAACAGGCTATTTTTCATCATGCCAAACTTCATGATACGGCCTACTTTCGTGCACTGAAGTATACAGTGCGGGAATAGTCATTACGCAACTGAAACAAGTGCTGTAATGATTCATTACGCAGCGGTTTCTCATTACGCAACTGTTTTGAATTGCATAAGGAAATCATTACTCAACAATTTCTCATAAATTATTAAATGATGGTGTATGAATTCCGATATAATTTCTGATACCCTCAAGTGGTCCTCTACAAAATTGCAAAAAATGTTGTACGTAATTTGTTGCAGAACTCGATTTTTACACCACTCGTCGTAATTATCCGACTCGTGCTGTAAAAACCATCATTCTGCAACTTGTTCCGTAAACTACTATTTTCTATTATTTAAAACCGATTCAGAAGTAAATTGTGCATTTTTACGATTTCATTACTCTGTGTTAATTCCGTTCTCGAATACAAGAGTTCAGTTTGTCAGGATTGATCAATTTATATCACTCTTATCATAATATGCGACTGGTTTGCCAAATGCCATGACCTGTGATGATGAAAAAATAAATTTCATAATCCAACATGGCCAGATAGATGACATTTATAGATGGACCCGGATGGATGCTGGAGTAGTCTCAAAGCAGCCATAAACAACGCAGCGGAAGGTGCCATTGGCTTCGTGGAAGCAAATCGACGAGGAGTGTCAGAGATTTTGGACGAGAAGAATGCTGCAGCAAGGCACTCGTCAAAACGTGGAACGATACAAACAGAAGCGAAGACAGCAAACCCATCTATTCCGGGATAAAAAGCGCCGCCTGAAGGAGTTGGAGTGCGAAGAGATGGAGCAGCTGTATCGTTCTCAAGAAACGCGTAAGTTCTGCAAGAAACTAAATGCATCCCGCAAAGGCTTTGTGCCGCGAGCCGAAATGTACCGGGATAAGGATGGAGGTATCTTGACGGACGAACGTGAGGTGATTGAAAGGTGGAAGCAGCACTATGATGAACACCAAAACGGCGCAGAGGAGGAAGATCACAATAGGTGAAGTTAAGGATGCTATCAAACAGCTCAAGAACAACAAAGCAGCTGGAAAGGATGGTATTGGAGCGGAACTTATCAAAATGGGCCCGGACAGGTTGGCCACTTGTCTGCACCGATTTATAGCCAGGATCTGGGATACAGAACAGCTACCGGAGGAGTGGAAGGAGGGAATAATATACCCAATATACAAAAAGGGTGACAAGTTAAAATTTGAGAACTATCGAGCGATCACCATTCTTAATGCAGCTTATAAAGTGCTTTCCCAGATCATTTTCCGTCGTCTATCGCCATTGGCAAGCAGATTTGTGGGAAGTTATCAAGCCGGTTTTGTGGACGGGCGATCGACGACATCTTTATGTTGCGGCAGATCCTCCAAAAGTGTCGCAAATATCAAGTCCCTACGCACCACCTATTGATCGATTTCAAAGCGGCCTATGATATCGACCGCGAAGAGCTATGGAAGATTATGGACGAGAATGGATTTCCCGGGAAACTGACTAGACTGATCAAAGCAACGATGGATAGTGTACAGTACAGTGTGAACATATCGGGTGCGTTATCGGACCCGTTTGAAACACGCAAAGGACTTCGACAAGGCGATGGGCTTCAACATGCGGGGCACGATCTTCAATAAATCCAACCAGTTCATCTGCTTTGCTGACGACGTGGACATTGTTGGAAGAACGTTCCAGGTGGTTTCTGAACAGTATACCAGGCTGAAACGTGAAGCAGATCGGGTTGGATTGAAGGTAAATACGTCGAAGACGAAATATCTGCTGGCTGGAGGAACCGAACGCGATAAAGCTCGCATAGGCAGACGCGTGACGATCGACAGGGATGAGTTCGAGGTGGTGGACGAATTTGTCTACCTCGGATCATTGATAACGTCGGGTAACAACTGCAGCAGAGAAATTCGACGACGTATCATTGCCGGAAGTTGTGCTTACTATGGACTCCACAAGACCTTGCGGTCTGGTAAACTTCACTTCCGTACTAAGTGTACCATGTTTAAGACGCTAATAAGGCCGGTAGTCCTCTACGGGCATGAGGCGTGGACAATGCTCGAAGAGGACCTGCAAGCGCTAGAAGTTTTTGAACGACGTGTGCTTAGGACGATCTTCGGCGGAGTATGTGAGCACGGCGTATGGAGGAGAAGAATGAACCACGAGCTTGCGCAACTCTACGGTGAACCCAGTATCACGAAAGTCGCCAAAGCTGAAAGGGTACGATGGGCGGGACACGTTGTGAGAATGCCGGACAACTATCCCGCATATATGGTGTTCACCTTAAATCCGGTCGGAACAAGACGAAGGGGAGCGCAACGAGCTAGGTGGTTTGACCAAGTGGAGCTGGATCTTGGAAGTGTGGGGCGATCGAGGAATTAGAGGTTAGCAGTTAGGTTTCTCGCCATTGCGGGATAGCGTGATCAAACGCGCTCTGCTCAGCACCAGTCGTTCAAGTGCACGTGTTAAAGCTCGCTCTTTCAAACTCTCTTCTGCTCTTCATCTCTGTAGTGTTGCCAAACGCTGAATGTATTTGAAAACTTGACTCTCGCCGTTTTATCTTACACTGACAGGAATAATGACCTAACTTTTATTCGTATACGCTAATTAATGTTTAACGCTATGTTTTTACATTGATTCAATTAATAGATTTTATTTATTCTTATATTCACACTTATTACTCCTACACTATGGACCCAGTTAGTTGGCGTAACATTGTGGCGCAGGTCATGTCTTGAAGGACGTAGAGCCAGCAAAAGTAAAGTAAGTAAGATGGACCCGGTTGTGCTACTTTTCTCCGAATGTCGGTTCCCCGAATAACCCACTTCCCCTAAAAGTTTTTGGCACTCTCATTTGTCGAAACTTTAAACATTAAAAGGTGGTGAACGTACTGGTCATCTGATATACATCTTTCTTTATTTGATTGTCGGTTCTTATGAGCTTTACCGTCCTCAGCATTTTTGGTAACATGTGTATAGTCGAGAATGACCAAATACGTCATTCTTTTGATTACTTATCATTCTTTCTGATTCACCATCCTGCCCATGAAAACTGTTATTGTACCTATTTGAACTGCTCTACTTTTCGGGGAAACGGGTCATTTGGGGAACTGGCGTTCGGGAAACCGACATTCGGAGAAACAACGTTTGTGGAAAAGTAGCACAATCATGGATCCATATGTCAACTGAACTGTTCATCTCTTTACGACTTTATCTGATTCTATCTCTTTACGACTTTATCTATTCTATCTATTTTAATCCCTTATTAGATTCGAAATGATACTGAGAAACATAAACGTATAATGATCCATTTGTCGGAAAATATAATTCATTAGCATCTCTGACGATTGTCCAACATTTCACCAAAAACCATTTCCCCGAATGTAATTTCCTCGAATGACGTTTTCCCGAATGAACTATTTCCCCAAAAACTATTTTCCCGAATGTACCATTTCCCCGAAAAAATCGTAATGTAATTGGTATACTGAAAGCTACTCATGATCCTGCTGTCAAAAACTATTTAACGTGCTAGCTGATGTTAGATTAGATAAAAATTGATTAATTTGTTATAAAATCCACGTGTTTTAAGTATAGATGTCCAATATAATGTGTCACGTGCATTTGGGTCAAAGCAACTTAGGTTTTTTGTGACATGATTGAAAATGATGAAAATGTAATAGGTTGACGTTGGATAACGTTAGCTTCTTCTATTTCCTGGCTTGAGACTTTGGTTGGCTTCGACTGAACAGGATAGAATAAAAAAGAGTAAGAAGAAGACCGAAAGGGGCGTTTCCCTTCGAATGACGAAAGTGGCGCGCAATGATGTCTGTGTTAGGAATACAGAAGAATAATTTGCTTTTCTTTTATTTATTTATTTTTTATTTATTTATTTATTGTGAAAATAATGTAACGTAAGACTTAAGTCTTTTTTAGTGTTACAAATAGAAGATTTTAGTAGAAACAAAGCGCCATGAAACTGTTGAAAAAATGCTATTCTTAAATATACAATACTACTATTTATATATATATACTACTTTTACAATTAAATTCTACTTGAAATGCTCTCTACATCCCCTCTTAAATGCCATTGACGAGTTTTCATTGGAAAGATGATTGGGTAGCGAATTCCAGTGCACTACACCTCGCACAAAAAATGTATTCCCATACTTCGTCGTATTGTATCTAGGCAGTATGAATTTTTTGTAACGGTTGCTTCTTGCTAATTTTAACTTGTTGTGTAGATAGTCGGGTTGTCCTGTGCTGGAAATTTTATGCAAAAGAAGACAACAGCGAAATTGACTAAAGTTCACTAAACGACATCCTATAAGTAAGTGTTGTAGCTGAGAAACGCTAGAATATCTATTTAAATTAAAAACATATCGCACGCATGCATTTAAAGCAACTTTAAGCTTGTTAAATGTAAGAACAGATATAGAATCAAGTAAAAAATCACATGACATGAAATAAGGAAGAATAAGACTTTTAAACAATTTTAACTTTGTAGTACTAGACAAAAATGTTGATGTTTTGAAAAGCATTCGTAAACAAGCATAAATTTTTCCGCATTGCGATATGGCATGGTTATCCCATTCAAAATTTGACTCAATGTGGAGGCCTAGGCTGGTTGCGGTATTAACAAAGTTTATAGTTTCATTGTTCAGTTTCAACTTAGGTTTCAAGAAGTTTTGGAAAGAGTTGTTTGAAATGAAAATAGCATTCGTTTTCTTAGCATTCAAAGTTAACCTATTTTTATGTGACCATTCATTGATACGCCGCAAGTCCTCATTAACATCTCGTGTAATTTTTTCAACAGAGTTTGCCAGGCATGCATAATACAGTTGAGCATCATCTGCAAAAAGATGAATTTCACATTTCTTCACTACTGTAGGAAGGTCGTTTATATAGAGAGAGAATAAAATAGGTCCTAATATAGAACCTTGGGGAATTCCTGATACTATTGAGACAAATTTTGATAAACTACCATTGCTATAAACTGCTTGCGATCTAGAGCTCAAATAAGAATTGATGAGATGAGTAGCATGATCCGAAAAAGCAAACATAGTTTTTAATTTGTAGCAGAGCATTGCATGAGAAACAGTATCAAATGCTTTTGAAAAATCCAAAAGAATTAACACCACCGGTCGTCCATTGTCAATCACTACTCCAATATCATCGATTATTTTCAGCATTGCAGTTTTCGTGCTGCGTTTTGATCGATAACCCGATTGAAATTGTGTTAGCAGATTGTGTCGATTTATATAATGACAAATATCAGATTTAATCACTTTTTCGAAAACTTTAGACAATGCGCATAGGATACTGATAGGCCTCAAATTATCCAAAGAGTTCAAATTAGATTTTTTCTTTATGGGTACAATTTTAGATTTCTTCCATTCATCTGGAAAAACGCTAGTGTTTATGATAAAATTAAATAAGTGTGTGATTGGCTCAATCAAAATTGGACAAATAGCTTTTAAGAATTTCATGGGCAACATGTCCAAGCCAAGTGCATTTGACTTTATTGAGTTCATAGCAAATATAACGTCAATTTCGCTTATTCTGCTGAAGTAAAATGGTTCGCGTTCAACAGAAACTGTTGCACTTTGAATGTTTATATCGGTAGTAGCAGCGTCCGTAAAATTATTTCGAAAAGAATTATTGATTTCGTCAGCAGAGAAATTACCAATGGTTTGAGTTTCTTTTGAATTAATTCCAAGTGTTTTAACATGCTTCCACAACTCTTTAGCTGAGAGGTTTTGATCAAACTTTGAATTAAAGTGAGTCTGTTTAGCTGCTCTTATAAGGTTATTAAAATAGTTGCGCGATGTCTTGAAAGCTAGTAAATCATTCGGGTTCCTAGAGCACTTCCACTTTTTATATAGCAAATCACGATCAATAATAGCTCTGCCAATAACAGGATTGAACCATGGATTGGAATTCTTTTGACTACGAAAAGTACGAATAGGAACAAACATATTGTGTAAATAAATTAATAAAGAGTTAAAAAATTCCAACTGTTCATTTGTGTCATTCGAACGATAGAATGATGCCCAATCTGCTGAATAAAAAGCATTTACAAGAGGATCAACTTGAATAGGAAAATAAAACATGCCTCGATATTTAACAAATTTTTCAATAGTTTAGTCATGAAAATCAATAATTTTCATTATTGGAGTCGATTTGTAGAAAGATTTCTAATCGATTGGTGCAAGAATCTTGAAAATCTATCCGGGCGTTAGTAAGTTATTAACAGTCTAACCACTTCTCGTGACTTAGGAATTTAGCTAATAATATTTCAATTTAAATTTTCCATTCATTTAGCAGTAGGCTGTTCTTTCGCATTGTTCGCATTTTTACGCAAATAAGTCTTATTCGACCAAACGTCCTCATGCCAGATGTCCACTAGGTTAAACGAAATTTCATTATAGTTAGTGAGTCCATTGATCCTTAGAATCTTCTTCGAGTCTTTTCCCCAGAAACTTGCTTCTTTATTGACAATGAATAACAGTTTTCCAGATTAAAATCTTTTTTATGTCTGAGATAGAAACAATTGAATGAATGCCGAATGTCAATTTTTCTGAAATGTCCTAAAATGGGTCATCTAGTCGAGAACGTCAAAAACAGTAAGTACCGTCAAGCTACCATTCACCGTGCATTTAAGAAAAATTTTCACTTCAAAAAATTATATAACTTTTCCAAATAATTTGATGCGTACTAGAATACCACTACGTAGCGTGCAATTATATAATAAATCAAGGAAAAATCTAAAACTAGTGATGCATAACAAAAAAATACTCAAAAATTATGTTTGAAAATGTCATGTTAAGGTCCCCTCGTACCGTTCTATGTCACCATTTACCGTGCACACTAGTGCACCATTCACCGTGCGTATAGTTTTCGTCTTGATTTAATTTTATATTTTGAAGAAACGTTGTTGATGGAGTAATTATGTTGCTAGTAGTGTGCGCACTCATTTTTAAGAGTATTCAAATCTTCATTTACAATAAAAACCATAAAAAGTTTAAAAATACGCTAAATAATTATTTTTTCATTAAAACCGTGATAGGAGGTTTGACTGTATTGTCCAAACCATTCCATATTCACTGTAAAACTAAATATGAAGTAGTTGAATGACGACATAACAATAAATCTAATAATAAATCTTCGAGCTGTTTAGTAGAATACCTATAAATCTAATATTACCGAATAATTTCATGCCTTTTACACTAATGCACGGTAATAGGAACCATATATATTGAAAAGGATCCATTCACCGTGCATTTGGATTTCGACTGAAATACAATAAAAATTTTAATTTGCATAAAATCTCATTGCTCATATGATGAAATACATCTTACTAATAGTATCCACAGTGAAAACTTGTTGAAATTTTGAAAATTTTCATACTCTATCGTTAAAATGAATAATGTGAATATTTGGCGTTTCTACTAAGAGTGTTGAAAAATCTCATTATCAAACAGAATTCACATGATTTTGACTACATAAACTAGGTTTTTCAAAATGTTTTGTGACAAGAACTACTTCATTTCATCAGTTTTATCTTATTTTGCTGACAAAAAAATGATTTGTGAAAATTGTATGAATATTCTGTAGGCATTTGTATATGTGCACGGTGAATGGTGGCCGCACGGTGACTGGTGACATAACGGTATGTCAATAATGAATACTTGAAATGCTTACAATCACTAATTATATAGAAAAAATGCCCATTGTAAAAAGAAATTAAAAGAAGATCGAAGGCATTTGAAGTAATAGCATATCAATACCAGAAAAAAACTAATTAAAGTTTCAGTAGCTCTGTTAGTTTTATTGACGTAGGGTAATTTACGTATTCTCGGCAGACTAAATCGATGCCGCCCTTCTTTTGTAATTTTCTCGGACATCAGCAGACAAATTCCGTGTTTGTCTGTTTACATTTATGCGTTGCTCAATCCTCAATCGATTCACGCCGACAAACTTGTCGAAATGCTTTTAGAATAGTTTTCACAACGCAGCAAACATCTCTTGTCAGTGTGACTAAATACTGTCGGCAGCCTCATTCTCTTCGGCAACTTTCCCATAAGATCTGCTGGTGAATCTCTTCGGCAGCTCCAAATCAGTCGCATTTTTAGGCGTGTTCATTTGAATTGATGGTATCTCTGGCGATATTGTTTGTTCAGTTTCGGAAATCTCAGCGGGAAGCGGACAGAACAAAGAATCATTTGAATGGTTTCATTGATGTGTTTTGGTAGAAAAATATTGTGTATTTGGCATTTGAAATTTGGTTGTCGATTACAGTCTAATGGTGCCGAAGCCGTCTCCCTATTAATCTATGAAGAACAGCATTCTATTAAAAGAAGGGCAGATTTCTGATGAAATCAGTGATTGTTACAAGCAGAACAATATTAGTACAGAAAAGCTTCAAAGAACTGTTTACGATGATGAAAGGGCGAGATTTGCTTTTAAATTTTTAACTTGTCTGATGTCAATTATTATAAGACCATATAAGACCATTATAAGGAAGAACAATCTATATTCTAAAGAAGGGATATTTATAAAATGGAAAACAAGCCTTTTTTACATCATCAATTGCATTCAAAAAAAAAAAAAATCTGCTTACGTTTCAGGAAACAAAAAACTACTATAATGCGGAAGTAATGATCGAATGACAGTCTGGACGCGGTGTGCTGAACTGTCAGATGCCGCTCAAATCAATTTAATCCATTTAGTTTTTAGTCACATCTTCAAATCTCAAAAACTGTTTTCCACCAGCCAAGCTTTATTTCATAATTCAGCCGTTGTCCATTCTGCCAGTTGTCATTGAGATAAATTATGTTCGAACAAACGACATTAGGCATTAGATTTGTTCATCTCTTGAATATTCTTTCAAAACCTAGCTTCTACATTTTATGCATTTTTATTACGATGCTTAGCATAATAAAATTCAAATACCGAACTTAATTTGTATAAAATATTTCTAAATGCATACCTGCCAGAAAATATTGCCATTGATTTCCTATCTGGTTATTCGAATCAAAATATTCATAAGAAAATCATTCGTTTGAAGCGATTATCAAACTGGTTGAATATTACACCAATTATTACACTATTACACCGATATTAAAAAAAATGTCTTTGTGAAAAGCTTCCGGTGAAACAATACATTCGGGGAAACAGTTCATTCGGGGAAATGTTTTCGGGAGAAAATCCTTCGGGAAAGAATCATAAATGGTTTTCGAGGAAAAGTCGGATAATCTATCTGACAGCTCATATACATATCAATATAGGATTCGGATAAAGTTTATCTAGATATATGATTTTGATTGTTCATTGTCTGGATTGATGAGCTCTTTTGTTCATTGGATTTGTGCTCTCGAAAATTTACAGGTGATGTTATTGCTGTTTGCGTTTGACGTGAAAAGCTTGTCGATTGAGGTTTAAAACGTGGTAACACAAAGTTATCAAAGGTACTAAGCAACCGATTAATATCAACGCCAACCTAGGAAAAAAAATGGATCTTTGAGTTCGGCTTCCTTGTGAAAAATCTTACCGCGTTTAGTGTTCCCCACATGTGATATGTATTTGTATTTCAAACGCACACAGCAATATTGTATCTTCCCTTTATGATATTATTATTGTAATTGTTATGGCAGATGATGAAACACAGTTTTTACGAGACCTATACAAAATTAGAAATATTTCACGTGTTTTACAATTTGAACTTTTGGTTGACTCATTCAAACACATTAATTAGTGCTTAAAAATATTTCACTACTGAAACTCGTTAATAATAGATTGTTAGCCATTACCTGGAACATAAAAAAAAGTTCTGTAGATTTTGTGTGACCTAATTTTGATTAAGGTTTTTGCGAAAGATTAGTAGACTTTATGTAGTACTTCAGCTAAAATCAGATTATAAATTAATAGACATATTTTCGACTATTAGTCAGATTAAATTGCTCTCTCCAGTGGCTTTTTTATAATTTCAGGGATTAGTTTTGAATTATAGATGAAAGTTTTTGATTTGTGCATGTAAACAAAACTACTGTGTATAGAACATTTTTTTTAATTTGTCCAAAGCAACTCCCTTGCAAAGGTTTGGATTTACTCCCTAAAAAACATATAAAAGTGTTTTGTCACTAATTCTGCGATTATACGTCTAATTGAAACTCTTTAGACGTGAACTCACAGATATATGGACAAAACACTTTTCTATTCTCTTGAGGGGGTGAACGCGAAATTTGGCACGGTAGTGTATACTTATAAAATTTGAACCACCCTAGTGTTTATTCGTCATATTTTTCGCCATATGCATGCATGCGATACATTCTTAAGTGACGAAGTTAAGCCGTTTCTCCACTAGCGCATATAGGCAGTTGGGAAGTAGTGTTTTATTTTGCCCAAGAACAGCAGCACAGCTCGTTATGTGGAGGATGTTGTGAATGTTCGCTTCTATAAACAACCAACAAAAAACATTCAATTAGAGAGCCGGTCTGTCTGTCGGAGTCGGAGCGCGTTTGTTACCATAATAAAACTATTCTTTTATTGACACACTTTACTGGTTCTAAAAGGCTGTGCCATTCTTATTCTTAAGTTATTGATGAAAGTTTCGTAATGAACTGTCGTATTTATAATTGAAAAGTGATTTTCTTGGCTGTAAAATATATATTTTCTTTCAATTTTATCGGTTTCATGAGAAGCGAATGCCACGGTGTGCCAGAAACCGTTATTAATAGAAAAAAATGTCCATGAATTCGGCACCTACCATTCGAAAGATATAGTATTCAAGCATCTTCTCCGTGAATTTGAAAATATTCTAACGAGGGAATCGAAAGTTATAGTGATTTGAAGGTTTTAAGCTATTTTGCAAGGGTATTCACATGCTTATAAATATTCCTCAACGGTGCATCATTATTAACTTGTAAACAAGCCAAGTAACCATCAACTTTGCATTAAGCATTCAAAACATGTGCTATCCAAGCATCTTCCCTGTAAATTTGATATCATAACGTCGAGAAAATCTGAAGTTACAGTGATTTGTATATTTACCATTATTTCTATGAAGTCTAAATTAGAGCTTTTTTATGGCTTTTTTATATTAGTGCACAGAATTTACAAATAAAACTGTCTACATGACTGACACTCGGCATTCAAAAGATGATTATTCAAGCCTCTTTGCAGCTAGTCTGAGAATACTTTATCTAGAGACAACACTACTAAAGTACTTTGAAGTTTTGGACCTATAATAAAGTAATTTTGAGTATTGAATTACCACGTTCAATGTTTTTACCACTACTAATTGCAACAAAATATTATCAATATGTTGATCAATCTGATTTCATAGCGTGATTGACCATTTATTGTTGCTTCTCCGTTATTACAAGAGCAACTATACATGCACAAGGAACCAACGGATGTTACTTAGGATTAGTCGCAGCACTCTCAGTGTGTAAGTAATGGAATTCTCATTCCTTGTACTAAGCAATACCGCGTCCTGCTGCGTCCGAATACATGTCAATTGGGGTTATGGAATAAGTATTTACGTGATACTATCTTTGAGGAAGCCGTTGGAATCCTCTGCACTTCCACGAGAAGTAAATGGGAGTTTGGAAAACTGGAAGTGGTTATATTACAGATTCGTCATGGTAAACAAAACGCTTAATTACAATAGTCCTTGGGATCATCACATCATTTTCACTGGTTATATCCTGTTATACCTATCTTAAAACATAATGAAGTCATCAACAACATGAATAAAATAACATAAATAGTAATCCTTTTATATGCACAAAACATGACTGATTCAATGGATAAGCGATACCTTCGATGACGAACTATTAAAAGATTTCGCATGATGCAAATCATGTAGCATCAATCCAAAAAGTAATCAAAAAAATATAAGGATTGTTGCTTTTACATAATTGGCAAAACAAGAAACAAAGGTAATTTCTACAATAAACTCCTACTAACTATTAATTGAACAAACACATATATAAACGTATCCCCTTCGCTGTCATGAACAAGATGTGAACCATCATATTTAACTTATTTAAAACACTAGCATAAAATGATCTCACTAGTTGATAATCCAACCTCGACTGAGCAACATGGTGCCACTTTCAAATTGTTCAGGTTCGCCAATATGCTTATTTGGGCCATAATGAAACACTGCCCCACAAAACGCGCAGAAATGAAACAAAATTTACAAAAACGAACCCATTTGCTTATGGTTTAACGAAACACTGCATTTCTTCACTGTAAGATATAAATTGAATGCAAATCTGTTAAGATAATATGTGTCGAAATTATTAAATGCGTGTTGCGAACACTATTTTAGACGATTGAAAAAAAATCTTAATGACTCCGAAACTTCAAAGTACTCTAGTTATGTTGTTTTTTGATAAAATAATCTCAAACTAACTTCGAAGATAATTGACTACTATATTTTTTGAATGCCGATGGTCAGTCCTATAGACATTTTAATTTGCAACTTACGGACACTTTCATAACAAAGGCATATAAATCAGCCCTAATTTAAACTTCATAGAAATAATCATAAAATACAAATCACTGTAACTTCAGATTTCCTTGACGAAATGATTTCAAATTTACAGAAAAGCTGCTTGGATATCACATGTTTTGAATGCTTAATGCAAAGCTGATGATAACTTGGCTGGTTTACAAGATAATAATGATGCACCGTTGGGAAATATTTATAAGCATGTGAATTTCCCTTCCAAAATAGCTCAAAACTTTCAAATCACTATAACTTTCGATTCCCTCGTTAGAATATTTTCAAATTCACGGAGAAGATGCTTGAATACTATATCTTTCGAATGGTAGGTGCCGAATTCATGGACATTTTTTTCTGTTAATAACGGTTTCTGGCACACCGTGAATGCATTTTCGTATTTTCACTGTGCCAGATGGTCTTGTTCTATGTGGAAGGGTGCAAGTTAGGCTCAGACGTTTGTCAATTTAAAATTTATGACAGCCGCTAGTTCTCTAGCACAAATGGACTTTATGCTTACCAAAGGTGAACAACATTTCCTCAGTGCTAGTCTGGCGTGGGTCAAACCAAGAGACCTGTTCCATTGTAATTCTTTTCCTTGATAGGCAACTTGCAGCGTTGGTTGGACGGGAGGTGTGGTTAGGGGTCAATTATGAGTGCTCTCTTTACCGTTTCATGCTTCTTAGGCAAAGTTCTTACTCCAAATATGCCCTTAGGGAGTTTGATTTTGATTGAATCGATGAAAACTTGTACATGGAACGAGCGACACAGAAAATCTGTAGGCTTGAAAATAGAACAGACTCAGAGAAAAAGCCTGTTTCATTATGTTGTTTTTTGCACCACTTC
This sequence comes from Aedes aegypti, assembly GCF_002204515.2. Classification (NCBI taxonomy): domain Eukaryota; kingdom Metazoa; phylum Arthropoda; class Insecta; order Diptera; family Culicidae; genus Aedes; species Aedes aegypti. The sequence goes on from NC_035108.1 coordinate 151,483,881, forward strand.
CGAAGTGTTGTCGTAAAGCACTGGTTGTGCAAAGAATGCAACCCGTAAACGACTTCAAATTTAAATTGCATGTTCATGATTAGATATGCAAATAGGGCATTTTGTAAGCCAGTTGAAAACGTGACATGAAAAAGTTCTTTGACCTACGGGTACATATATAGGGGAATTAACGTATTCTCAGCAGTTTGAGCGGATGCCCCAATTCCTTCGTAGTTTTCTCGGACATATGCACAAAAATTACATGTCTTTCTGCTTTCATTTAGGCGCTATTCAATCCTTAATCGATTCACACCAACAGAGTTTGTAGCGAACTTTTTAAAAACGTTTTTTCCAACGCTTAGAGCTTCTCAGGTCATTATTACTATTGCCGTCAGCCTCGTTTTCTTCGGCAGCATTCCCCATAAGAACTGATGGCAAATCCGTTCGGCATCTCCAAATCAGTCGCATTTTCAGGTGTATTCATATGAATCAATGACATCTCTTGCAAAATTTTTTGAAATTGAAATTTGAAATTTCATCAGGAAGAAGCTAATCGAACAAATAATCATCTGAATCATTGGTATGGTTTAATAGAAAAATACTGCGGGTTTGGCGTTTTAATTTGATTTTTCGATAATAGTTGAATGATGGCGAGGCCGTCAATTGCTCTACAAACTATGCGTAAGATTCTACTTAACGTTCAAAGATGTGTAATCGAAATCATAGTCATCATTGAAACTTCAACAGCAGTTATTCTGTTCAGTTATGGCGTGAAATTGTTAATTCAGTGCAATCTGTTTAGATGTTAACTAAATAAATGAAATTAATGTTTGTAAGGGAGTAAACACAATCTTTTGCACGGGAGAGTTTGTCCCAAAAATGAAATCTTGTTAACAACTCCCCATTTTCTCATTCTAACATGGCAAAGCAATAGTCTTTTTTTTGCTATTTCAAATTTACATCTAAAGTACATGCATTATAGTCAAATTTATTAGCAATAATTCGATGGAAGGGCCCAGATAGCCATAGAGGTAAACGCGCAGCTATTCAGCAAGAGCAAGCTGAGGGTCGTGGGTTCGAATCCCACCGGTCGAGGATCTTTTCGGGTTGGAAATTTTCTCGACTTCCCAGGGCATAGAGTATCTTCGTACCTGCCACACGATTATGCATGCAAAAATGGTCATTGGCATACATAGTAAGCTCACAGTTAATAACTGTGGAAGTGCTCATAGAAAACTAAGCTGAGAAGCAGGCTCTGTCCCAGTAGGGACGTAACGCCAGAAAGAAGAAGAAGAAGAAGAATTCGATGGAAATGTATTTTAGTTGCAAAAAGATGTTATTTGTAAAACTTGTAATAGCCCATTAGCAAACTGCCTACTTCATGGAACCTCCATCAACGCCAGTCAAAAACGTGATCAAGCTTTGCAAAAAAGGTGCAGCAATTATGCATAAATACGCAATAATTCAAACCAATGTATTGATCCATGTGTAAATTGTTGAAACAAATATGGATCTGTCGTACAATTTGCTCGACACCCCTACGCAGTGAACTATATACTGACTATATACATCGGTGACTGCTTTGAACCTTAATTGAACGCATCAGATGCAGTAACTGCTGTTGTCATCAACTCGTACTTACATAGTGTCTCCCACACATAGTGCTTGTAATCGATCGTATTGGGACGATTACCTCTAAAACCGTCCATTGAAATACTTTTATGATTATATTTAAATGAAATTTTTCAAACTATGGTCAAACGATGGTCGCCGTAATGAAGCTTCTGAACCCAAGATTCCCAACCTGGTACTTACCTCTAGCTGATCACTTTCAACCATTTTCAATAGCGCTATGAATGATGATTTGTCTGCCACGAGCCATATTCCCACACCTAGAACAATCGATCCGAGAACCTACGGGTGGAAGATATAGGGAAATTACTCATCGTGAACCTTGGATATCGTGAGTGCAAACCGTAGCTGCGGATGGGTCTCTTTGTCTATTTGCTTTTGGGTCAGTATCGCACCACGGTGTGTCTGAAATCAGTTTTAACGAAAAAAATGTCCACCGATTCGGCACAATTCTATATTTAATTTGAACATCAAAATATTTCAGCGAGGGAAACAAATGTGCTTGTGACTCATATTCCGAACAGTGGTAATTTCAAAGGTAAGAACTCATCTTGAATTTGGAAATGATTCTGAAGCTTCCTCCCTGGTATATTTCTAATGAGTTACATATAAATTCCAATGTTGAAACATTGGAAAAAATGTCAAATAGAATAATTAATAATTTTAGACAAAAATCGTTGCAATCTTCTATTGCCACGATTAATGCGTTATATATTTAGGACAAGTTAAGTTAAGTAAATTGAAAACTCTTTTTTTCTCATATAAGGAGGTGATACCAACTCACCTGTAAAAGATCTGAACTGCTACGGCAAATGAAATGCAATATGTTGTTAACCAAATGTTAGTAAAAGCTTAATTTTGTTTTACCAATTTAGGATGATAGTGTTGTCTAACACAGAACACCTAGATATAAGAAATGAAAGTAATGTTTGGAATGATACTAATAAAAAAAATAAAAAAGGTAAGAAATCATAAACTGACACTTATATTGAGCTATTCGGTAATCCAATCCGCATGGTTATTAAATTAATTAACTCATTACGCGTGGTAAAGATGGACAAATTATGGGTGAAATTATGAATTATGAAATTATAATTTAATAACCATGCGGATTGGATTACCGAATAGCTCAATATAAGTGTCAGTTTATATTAGAGTGTACTGCCTCTCTGTAGTAGTCATGTCGTCACTTGAGTGAGAACGACACGTTGATAGCCTTCCCACATCTTTACTCTTCCACAATACAGTTGTTGTGGAAGCGATGTAGGTACGATAGGCAAACAGTTTCAACACTAAACAAATCGCACTCGCTCGCTCCGCGTGTGTAGGAACATGAGATGGATGGATATTGGTTATGAAAGGGGTCCGCGTGGTCTGTAGGGATTTGAATTCTAAACTTGTAACCAACTCAGTTATTGGGTCACCAAGTGGCTCGGTAGCTTAGTTGGTAAAGCGCTCGTCTAGCATACAAGAGTCCTGGGTTCAAATCCCAGCCGAGCACGTGGATTTTTTTCATAATTTCACCCATAATTTGTCCATCTTTACCACGCGTAATGAGTTAATTAATTTAAGAAATCATATTTATACAATTTTGTAATGCAGGAAGGTGCTTGGTTATCATACCTTCTGAATGCTCAATGCCAATCAATGGGTGCCGAAATGGTAGAAATAACATTTTTTTCTTCGTCAAAATCATTTTCAGATACACCATGACACGCCTAAAAGGTCGTCATCTCGTCTCGAGTAAGAGTGAAGGATGCCGTGTCCGATACTTACGAAGAACACAAAATTGAACACTGATAGCAGCGTTTTAGCTATGCATGATTCACAGTCGCACCCCATGGTGCGGAAAAGTGGGCGGTTTTTCCGCTGCTGATGATGGCAATGCTGCTGCTATTCGCGGCACCGAGACGGCAGCAATGATGTTGCACTTTAATCTGTGAATGTGAAAAAGAAAAGCGAAAGGTTCATGATTAGAAACGATGAGCAATTAGTGGCCTTTGGCAGTGGGTTTCTAATTAATTAACGTGATCTAGAGATAAGAGATAAATTGAATTACAGTAGAAAAGGCAGCAAACATAAATGGCACCTTACGGAAGGTTTGGTGGATATTATATATATGTATATATATATGTAGTAGAAAAGGCAGCAAACATAAATGGCACCTTACGGAAGGTTTGGTATATAATATATATATGTATATATATATATATATATATATATATATATATATATATATATATATATATATATATATATATATATATATATATATATATATATATATATATATATATATATATATATATATATATATATATATATATATATATATATATATATATATATATATAGATATATGTTACATTTTTAAAGAATATCCTCAATTTTACGACTATAGTGCTACTTCAAAATTGCAAATATTATAAGTTGAGTTTGGAAAGCACTAGAAGTAATTTTTAAGTGTTTTTTTTCATAGAAGAGAGTATCTAAATAATATCCGAAACCATTGATCTTTTTTAATTCTTGTGTCTTCTATCCAACATGCCCATTAGGATACGGCTTATTCTTCTGAAGTAAAAATAAATAAACTAGTGTAATCAAAAGTTCGCCTGCTCTTCTGAATTCAAACACATAAAAAGAGAAACCTCAATGTTTGAGTCAATGTCCAAATGTCCAATGATATTTATTCTATCGCTTGTATTTTCTTGCGATGTGAAGTTGTACAATAGTTTGCTTCGCAACTTTATCGCTAGGATGCGCTAGAGAACATGCAAAATTGAGCATTTTAAGCATGTTCTATCTTGTATGTAGATTACATAGATAGTTCAAGTCTTCGACAAAGTTGTTCAATAGTGTAAAATTGAACATTTCAAGCAAGTTCTATCTCGTGATCCATATGAAATAGAAAGTTCAAGTCTTCAAGGTTATTCAGAATGTCAAGGACATCCGGAAAACAGGTAATTTGTTTCAAAATTTAGCCGCTAGGTAGGCAACCTGGAAATAGTTTTTCAATAGGATTAATTCAATAAATCTGTCATGCATTCATCATCATTCAATGTCGATAGTTCCAGTAATGATTTCTCCAGGAACTGTTGAAGATATTCCTTCAGAATAAAGTGGCCAGATGTGTCCCGGAAAAATCCGAGGCGCTATGGCAGACCTCATCCCCAGTGAAGCGCTGCCCATATTGGAGGTGCAATTCACATTCATATTCAATCTAAGGCATCTACTAAATACGAAATTAATTGGAATAAAAAGAATTAACGCTGTTCTGTCAGATTGAAAATTGCTCTGTCCTGGATAATCCGGGACGTCTGGTCACTTCACTCCAGAAACTTAAGACTCTTCTAGCAAAAAGAGTATTCAGGCATTGCTAGTCAAAACACATGGAGTTACTTCAATATTTTTCAAGAGCTTAAGCAAATATTCCTCCTTAAATTACTTGAGGGATGAATTTAAGATTGTTTCGAGTTTCTTCCAGAATTCATCAATCTTTTATCTTGAGATAATCTCCGTATATTTCTTCAGACATTGTTTTTTCTATGTTTTTTTTAAGATTCTGTCTAGAGTCGTCATGGATTCCACCACGAATTCCTTTCCTGAAGAATTTTTCAAGATTTTTCAAAATTTTATCAGAAAGTTCATCCTCTGATACTTCTGAGAACACTTTCAAGAGTTGATTCAATATTTCTTTCTTGAATTATGTCCTACAAAATAACTGCTGTTTCTTAATATTTCTCCAAGATCATACAATTCTTCCAAATATTGAGGCTTTTTCAGTAGTTCCTTTTGAAATTTCTTGAGGCATCTATCCAGAAATTCCATCAGAGATTTCTACATGAAGAAATTTTCATTTGGTAGCTTTTCCCAAAACGGAGTACCGTAAGGACACCATTCACCGCTCATTTAACAGCATTTCAACATGTTAAATTTTGTTAAAAATCGGCTGTTCGATATTTTTCACAACTTTCTGCACTAGACGCAAGATAAAACATTTGTTCTTGTGCGGGCTGTGCACCATAGTTAAACTTATGTTTACCCCCTAAAACAGCCTAAAATTATTTTTTATAAATAATCTACAATATAAAATCATATGAATTTCATTCCGATACAATCCATTTTGGTATACTAATACATGCTGATAACTTTTACAGCAAAAAATTGTTTAGATTTTTCAAAATAATTCAATGAGCGGTGAATGGAGCATGAACGATGAATGGCGTCCTAACGGTACTTGGTTTCAAACAAAGAAAGAGGTAGGCCGAGTGGTGTTGAGCATGAGCATGAGCAATCAGCATAGATGACCGTAAAATTCGTAGTTGCTACTCCGTGATTGACCAGAGTAATCGAAGTTGCACAGAGATGTAATGAATGGGACTAGCTTTCCATTCTCAATGTTCACAAATCGAGAGCTCAAATTTTAAAAGTCAAAAACGACGCCGGCCACGCAATTACGATCATCGGGGAAGGGAAAGAATGTTAGTTAGACAGCCATTGCTACTAGAGCCGGAAAATCTTCTGTATCTCCACAGTTGTTATGGAAAGGATATTGGGTTAGTGAGATAAGGAAAGAATCTGGGAGTCACCTATGATTGGTAATGCGATCGTATATTCACGCTAAACCGGATTCGCGATACTTCTCGATAAACGCTTTGTACGACTAACAAGTGTTAATCGCTCGCCCCCGCAGGAGCAAGCGACGTGATCAATAGATCAAATACTAAAACGCTAAAATAGGGCTTTATGAGGATGTGTTTAAGGCTGTTGGAAATTTTTGTATACCAATGCAAATGCTCCTAAGTGTTGTCACCGAAAGTCGTTTTAAATGTTAATTCAAAAGTGTGTTTAGATAATACTTTAAAATCTCATGAGATTGAATATTTAAAAACCTTATTTCCAAATAACAATAAAAATGATAAATAGTTCGGCTCATTCCTATTTCTATTTACCCATTCGGTCGCTATCTCTGGAGTGCACTGCTCTTCCGGCTGACGACAGATGGGTGGAACCTGTCGGCAGTCCAATTAGTAGCACCGCTGCCAACTAATTGCATCCCATCGTTCCTTTCCGTGATAGTTGTCTCTATTGAAAATTGTTTTTTTTTCTGTCCGGAAAGGCATCAACTCGATTGCAGTCGAGCAGATAGTTGATGGCTATTTTTCGTATCTTGAAACGTTGACACATTTTACACATCACCAGCGATATATAAAAGGTCGTGTAAAGACGATTTGCACAACAGATAATGTTGTGTTGTTTCATGTGAGCAATAGAGTGGAACAATTTCGAGGTAGATGTGTGGATCTTTTTAAATGAGATAACCGTTCGTCAAAACAATTGCATGTTGAAATTATAGTTGAAACACTTTATAGATTTTTTATAATGGTAGCTTGTGCAAGTTAGAACCAATATATTGCTGGGCAGTGCAAAGGCGCAGAGCTCTTAATTGGTAAATTGTTCTGATAATATTGACCATAGTTGAGGTTCGGTGACATCAAGGTTACTACATCGTATTCATCAGAAGTAGAGCGATTGCCGTTGATTTAAATGAGTAAGATCAAAGATCAACAAACACATCGTTGTGTATCCACTAAGTTATGATGACAAACTTTACGCAAGGGAGGTTGCATCCTTATCTCTTTAACTTAATTTGCTTGGTTATGCCATAAACTGCGCTCTACATGACTCACTAAGATAAGAAAGCAGTTTATGATGCCGATGGCTGATAGGGAGTCGATGCCGGTTGTGGACCCTTTGCGTATTATGGACCCCCTACAGAAAAACATAAAATTAACACTCAAAGCAACTTTATTCCTATGAAAATCCACCGGGGGAACTTCGATTACATTGTTAGTCAGCAGTTTCAGGCAAAATATTTGGTTTGAGACGCATAAATACAGATATTTGAACAGTTTTGTAAATGAAACCGCAATAGAGGGTCCATAATACGCATTTCCAGGTGGGTCCATAATAGGCTCGTCGGCAGCGAGCCGGATTACATGGGAATCAAATGGAGGGTCCATAATACGCAACGTCAAATTTGTAAACAATCCTATTATGGACCCCGGGAGGGTCCATAATAGGCATTCGGGCAACAGTTTTTCAAATGCATATTTCGCTGGAAAAATCAAATGATTTTGTATGTTTCATAGACGTACTATGAAGTAAAGACATTGAATTTGTTGTTAGGCTCCACAAAACGTATATGCGTTTGAAATATCATTGCGGGAGAGCGTCTAGAATGAATTTAAGCTACTAAGGGGTCCATTACTAGCATTGAAACCCTAGTTACCGCGCGCGCAGGAGGAAGTAGACTAAACGGATTGAGTTTTTTTTTCCTTTGGTGCTTTGCTTCAGCATTGCACGTGTGATCAAAATGTATGTAATCAGTTTGTTGTGCGCTGCATGAGAGCATGAGGGGCTGTGAATTTGAGCGGAGGTATTCAACAATTGCGCACATGATGAGCACAATTATGAGATTAATTTGATTAGGTGTTCATGGTACGTTTTAGTGAGAAAATTAAGTCGTTATCAAAAGCTTGGATGTTTGATACAAAGGAAATCATTAGTACGGTTTAATTGAAAATTCGACAAGTAAGAAAATTAATGATCAAGTTGTAGGCAATTCCCGCCTAAGGAATCTTGCTGTTATAAAGTTTTGATGTTTTGAAGTCCTCCCTGTCATTCTTTCATGACATTTGTAAACAACAATGCCAGTAAAAGTCAAAATCCCATACAATATCAAAACAGTGCAGAGGCCTATAGGGGCTCTGCAATGTTTTGATTTTGTATGGGACTTTGACGTTTACTGGCCTTCTTGTTTACAAATTTTATGGTAAAGTGAAAGAGAGATGATTATTTGTGTGCAGTGACACATAATGTTTGTCCATATGCCTATGTGGCCTAATAGTATGCTTGTACTGTTAGATTGTTAAGATTAGATCCAGACACGCTGTAACTGACATAAATCAGTTTGATTTTTTGGACCGCCCTAGTAAAAATTTTACTTTGGCGAAGCTGTTCATTGAGATAATTTTGACATTCATGCTCTATTATAAATGCAAATGGCGCTTTTCGTCACTTTATGAAAAATATAATAAAAAAATAACAATTATATTGCAATGAAAGTGTGTGAATATATTTTGCCATCTAGTTTACAAACTACTCATTTACAAAACAAGTAGACAACATTTGTTCGTAGGGGGTCCGTAGACTTGAGGTTACGCATTCGCTTCATAAGCGGATGGTCATGGGTTCGATTCCCAGCCCCTCCACAAGAAACCCGTCCAGCCACCAGAAGACGCCGCACGGAGGACCGTGCTTTGGGGAGCACATCGATCCTCCGTCAGTATCAGATGGTGACTGAGACAAACTGACCCTCTTGGAAGGCGGCTAGCCTCCAAACGATTCAGGAACACGGCAGAATAAAACCAGTGAAAGAGAAATGGACGGCTTATATGGAATTTGATTGCCTTTCAAAGAAACATAAGGATTGAAAAAATAATTCATATGTCATGCTAGTTTTTTGAACAACAACAAAGCGCGGTCCGCTGCAACACGTCATTTGAACGTCTCGTAAAATGACATATAAATATAGTTTTTGTCAATACGACTTTTTAAGGACATAATCTTTATTATCACCATAAAATAAGAGTGAGACTACGTGGAGCTCCATTGTTAAAAGAGTTATTAATGCGATCAAACTGAAATTTCGCGGCTTTGTCGTGGCTTTATACTTTTGATTATATTTTACTTAAAATAAAGGTGTTCCAAGCAAATATTATTCGAATGTTTAAATTTATCGCATTTCATTCAAATTAAATTATTTTTTTTAAGACATCGACACGTTAATACTTCCAGCAGACGATTTGCCCTTTAAGAAAGCACCACGCCTAGTGGCACAGTCGAAATACGTAACCGACAAAAAAAATTTCCGAACTGAAGCGGGAATCAAATCCACACTTCTTGACTCGATGCGGCCTAATGCTTCGTAACACTTACCGCACGAAGCCCACAAGCTAAAGCTGAAGCTGAAACCGATATAAAAAATATCATAAACAAAATGCAAAAATTTACAGCAATTGGGTCCTAAAATTTTTAATGAAATCTTGTTTTTATTTAATAACACGAAAGAGCATGTTACTGTAACTACTTTAGCAATTTTTCCCGCTCAAATAATGGCTATATCATGTTTAAACTTTAATTTAAAAATTTCGTCCATAAATGAACCTTGACACTTTTGATCATGTTTGACGTTCGATTAGTCGACAAAAACACCACAGGGGTTTTAGTTCGACCACTGGGATTGTTCCTATCTGACATTTCGTAAGGGACACGGAAAACAAAATACACTTAAAATTTGAGTTTAAGCCAAAGGATGTGACAAAACATAAAAAATGTTTTTTGGGCTTAAACCAACGGAAAACATTAGAAAATTGAGTAAACATGTGTTTTTGGCCTAAACTTAAGCGTTTGGCACTAAAATTGGGACAGGGCTTTAGGACCCTATTGTCATACAAATTTCGCTGCTTTTCTAAAGTCACAAAATCTCTAGGAGCTTCAGAGCCAAAGCGTTGCCTCGTAGCGTCCCTATTTTTTTTTTTCATAAAACAAGTTCACGTTAAACATACCTTAAAAATTCCAAATGGTTTCTTGTTGAAATTCTTTATAAACTCATCACCAAAATACTGAAGAAGCATCGTGCTTAAGCTTTACTTTTGGCTCATATTTGAAAATTAATGTACTGTTGATTAAACATTAACAAAAATGTTAAATTTGTATTTATACTGTCTGAGATTTATGCTGCCGTTATACGCATAACTGTCCCATGTTCCAAAATATGCAATCGAGAAAAACGCGTTTGAAGATTTTAACACATTTAGGCCTCGTATTGACCAGGTGTGTGGTAAATTCAATTCAAATCATTACAATAGTATAAAGAATAGTGTGTTCATTAGAGTCAAGAGTTTGGATTATGGAAATAAAGTAAATTTAGCTACGAAATTCAAAGTGGGACTGTTATGCCTAGAAATACGAGGTTTTTGGCAAATTTCTACGCATAACAGTCCCACTGAAAGTAGTGACTAATTATGTGCTAAGCATACTGCTGTAGATTACCGTTCTTACGTATATATTGTACCAAATGTAGAGGACGTATAACCTCAGGACTATGTTAAGGCATCTAATGAAGGCTCAAGTGACATGTGCCAAAAGGAGCCACGTGTGGGGAAGTGAAGAAATACGATTTTATAGTATGGGATGGAAAGCAAAGTTTTCTGGATGTGTGATAATGAGAAAATGTATGAGTTAGTGATAGAAAGAGTGGATGTGTAAGTTAGAAAGTTTCTTCTTCTTCTTTCTGGCGTTACGTCCCCACTGGGACAGAGGCTGCTACTCAGCTAAGTGTTCTATGAGCACTTCCACAGTTATTAACTGAGAGCTTACTATGCCAGTGACCATTTTTGCATGTGTATATCGTGTGGCAAGTACGAAGATACTCTATGCCCTGGAAAGTCGAGCAAATTTCCAACCCGAAAAGATCCTCGACCGGTGGGATTCGAACCCACGACCTTCAGCTTGGTCTTGCTGAATAGCTGCGCGTTTACCGCTACGGCTATGTGGGCCCCTTAAATTAGAGAGTTTATAAGATGTAATAAATTCCTATATCGACTCTTCCAGCAACAGGCTTGACAGAAACTCATCTGCGAATTCAAGGTTATTCTGCGGAATTATTATTTAACTCAAAATTCACGATACAAATCATCACACGATTTGACATTTCTTTGGACTTGGTTTGCAAAATCATGATATTTGATACATCGCAAATTAAGTTTAAGAACCGCCAACATATTTGCCACTTTCACCGAAGAACCAGTTATCCGTAATAACCCAGTATGTGGTCAGGTCATCTAAAACCTCTTGAACTATTCTTCATTTGATTTGCAAATTCATCATGTTTGATATGTCGCAAGTCTCAGATCCGCCAATATAATAGCCACTTTCTCTGGGGAACAGGGTATCCAAAACAACCTGGCATGTTATCAAGTCATCTAAGAACCTTTGGGTTACACTTCTTTAGCCTTGATATGGGAATTTATGAAGTTTAATGTTGCCAGTTAGGTTTCAGAACCGACAGTTTAGTGGCCCTTTTCCCCAGGGAACCGGGATTTCGGAACAATCCGACATGTGGTCAAGTCATTCAAATACATTTGAACCACCTTAAGACTTTATTTGATCCACCTTTGACATTGATATGTCGCAAGCCAGGTTTCAGATTCGCCAATATAATGGCTACTTCCACCAGTGAACCGGTATTCGGAACAACCCAGCATGTGACCAAGTCATCCAATGTCGGTCAAACTATTTTTATTTAGACTTCGTTTGCTAAATCATGAAGTTGGTTTGTCGCGAGCCAGCCACTCGAAATTAAAGTAGTTACTGATTCTTCAAGTGGGATTATTTCAGTACTTCCCGTGATGAATCCAAAGTAACGATAAATTTCTAATCGATGACCGAGCTTCCAAAAACTAGAAGAATTTTATGATTGATCCTGAAAATTCAACTGAAATTCATTGAAAAACGGATGGGAAATAATATTTTGATATTGAAATTTCAATCAAATTTGACGTCAGCCTCGCATGAATGATGAATGCATCCCGATAATTCGAACACTTAAAACGGGTTGTGTTCCACATGGGATGTAAAGCAGACATAAAAAAATGTTCAAAACGATTTTCCCAAACACCAGCTAATTCAAAACTGCTTACTGAATATTTTGCTCGAGTTCAACGCAGCGAATTGTATAGTGTGACAGTTATGCGTAGAAATACAGTAGTGGGACAGTTATGCGTGGAAATTCAACAATGGGACAAAATGACTTGGCTTGCTTTTCATTGAGTTTCCGAACAAAGTTAATTTTTGGTGGGTGTTTTCTAAAACTATACGTAAAAATAAACTGTTTAATGACAAAAAGTCAAAATGCACAAAAAGTAACATGGGACAATTTGCGTATAACGGCAGTATGTTAGTAATACATTTTTCCATAAAATGACATGAAAAAAAAACCTGCAGAAACGTGAGCAAATTTTAGAGGTATTCTTCTTCAGATTTTGCTCAATGTTGTTGGATTATTTTCGTCTTTGAAAAATTTGGAGACATTCTTCAGTTGAAACAGTTCAACTCTAATGAAATTCTCATCAAAAAATATTTGTTTCAGAAAATGAAAGCCTTTAAACATTTTTGGCATATATTCATAACAAATCTTAAAAAAATTAAATATAATTTTCGAATATTTTTTAAAAAGTTTGTCAAAATTAGTCCTTCTATTCCTTAATTTTCTTGAAGTTAAAGTTACAAATGACAATTTTAGAATGATTTTATTGAATTATTTGAATAATTTTAGATTTGTTTGTCAAACTCAGCCATTTTTATTCCATAATTAGTCAAAATTAATGCAAAACATTCAGGATTCTGAAGATAAACTTATCAGGACCTTTAGTAGGGGCCAAAGCAAAGCCATGCTGAAGGTGTCTGGGTTCGAATCCTGGTCGGTCCAGGATCTTTTCGTAATGGAAATTTTCTTGACTTCCCTGGGCATAGAGTATCATCGTACCTGTCACATGATATACGAATGCAAAAATGGCAACTTTGGCAAAGAAAGCTCTCAGTTAATAACTGTGGAAGTGCTCATAAGAACACTAAGCTGAGAAGCAGGCTCTGTCCCAGTGAGGACGTAAATGCCAAGAAGAAGAAGAAGACCCTTAGTTTTATCTACCGTCAGAAAATTCTTTGAAAACTGCGACCACCCGACTAGAGGCTTGTAACAAAAATATAATAAAATTTTATCAGAATATGATATGCATATCATATTATGATATAATTTTGTTGGGCTCCGTTATCCTCAGAACACATTATGTATAGCAAAAATATAACATAATGTGTTTTATTTCTCTTGAATATATTTTTGTTCATTATTAACAACTTTATAACGAAATTAAATACATACTTATGCATTATAATAATATACAATATTTGAATCTTTTTCTTTTAGACGATTATTTGATATTATAATGTATTCAATCCATTAAATTTGAGGTTTTGATTTGCAAAGCGAAATATATTTTATTGTGTGTCCTTGAACACCATTCTTCATTATTTTAACATATACACAAAATCTAAATCTATATCTTTGCTGATCAGATCATGTAATCTTTTGATAAATATTAACTACATGAAGATAAAAATGAGCTATGTTTCATTTGGGAAGAATGAATATAAATCTCTTGGATTTGCCAAACTATCAAAGCATTCACAAAATGTTTATATAAAAATGAAATTTTTCAATACTAGTTCAATACCTCCAGCAGTCCTCAATAGCTGTCGAATACCAAAATGAAGTATTTTTAATTGTTTTAAACATTTTTTTCAAATACCATTATTATACCAGAATGAGGTATCGATAACTGAACAATACCTCATTGTGGTTTGATACCAAAATATGGTTTGCATAAATTATTGGCGAGTTATTCTTTCCTCCTCGGGAAATCATACGTTTTACAGTCGAATGCAACAAGTACATATTATCCTTTGTTTGTAATGACAAATAATTTATCAAAAAGCTTGTAACAAAATGAGTTACCCCGTATATTAGATAGTATTATAAATTTGGTACTTTGTATCAAACATTATAGCATGGTTTGATATGTTTTTGATACAATTAAAACACATTTGGTTATGTTTATGTTACTATTCATAAAGTTTTTGTTATAATTTTAGTTATTTCAACAACATCCTGCATCAAGTTTGTTTGTTCCTATGCTCGAAAAAAACCTTATAACATAATAAAATGTGCTGATATAATTTTGTTATGTACCCTTAGTCGAGCAGTACTATTTCATGGTCAGTCAAGATTCTCCACAGAATAATATCCAGAATTCCATCAGAAATATACTGACTAGTATGCTATCCAAAAGATACTAAGTATTATGTTAATATCACGGTGGCAAAATCAAGTAGATGACATTATTGAAGAACATGACTTCGATAACTTTTATTGAGGTACATGACTCCGATATGTTTACGAAATGTTCACCATTTGAACTAAGATTTTGTATTTGGATGTTTGAAAAATATTTTGCCAGTAAAAATTTCCCCATGCATTTTTTTTTTGACACTGTTTGTTGCAAAACTGGTTGTTCTTGAATTTAGTATGAAATAATCTTTTAAGTTGAATAAATCCAATTTTCCCTGGCAAAATGTATTATAATTTTCGACATGTAAATTTTTCGTTGGGGTACTTATTTTCGCCGAAGAAAATCAGCGGTACATCCGATTTCGATATAGAAATGTGTCTACGATTTTTTAATAAGGGTGACTACGGCATGATATTTTCGACAGCTTTGATCTTTTCGTCATGGACCCAATAGACTCGAAATTTGTATTGAATTTCTTCGCATAAAACTTCACGCTCAAATCAATGTCAGAATTTTGGACATGCAAAAACTGTTCATTCAAAGAGTAAAAACTGCAAAAAATACACAAATTTCCCTATCTCTCCGATTGTGTGACAATTCTGTTCATAATACTGTGTTATCCTGCAGAGCAACAATCCTTGCTAATTTTGTGGAAAACTTGCTTAAGATAATGTAAGAAACTCTGCTCAAGACTGTGTAATTACAGTTTCCCTAGTTATGCAGTTTTTTTTCTCAGATTTCTTTAACCGTGTTTCAATAGATTTGTATTCAAGATTATTTGAATTTATTTTAAGGAATTTTTGAGTACAGAACTTGGTTTATTAGAAACTAGTGGTCCCGGCAAACATCATTTTGCCGTCAAGTAGGCTGTTGTAAAACGCCATGAAACGTTCCATACAAAATGACAGTTCCATCCACTCTCGTTTTTCCTACTCTCTCGTTGAATATCCTGAGCTTTTTATATACACAAACACGTCGGAGCACTTCAGGAACATAACTATGCAAGAATTTTCAGAATTCGATAGCCCGTTCTCTAGCCATTTCGTGACATACAAACACACTTCCATTTTTATTTATTAGAGAAGAAATACAGTTCAGTATGTTAAGCAGCCTAACAAATTAAGTGTATATCGTAATACTTATTTTTTGATAATTAAAAAAAAATATTGAAAAGAAAAAATGATAAGAATCTGGCAGCTTAACATACTCGTACGCAAAATTTGAAAAGAAAATTAAAAACCTTAGGTAAATTAAAATTTAATAAATGTTACGATTACCATTGATAATCTCAAAAACTTCTCTCTAGAATTTTCAAATAATGAATGCTGCAATCTTCTGAGATGCTTTTTACACATATTGGTAAATAAATTAGGAATGCTTTAAATTTTGCACTATGAAACTGGTACTTATTATATAAGTATTTTCCAAAATTTAGTTCAGTACGACTTTTTGATGCCCCCAATGGGTAGGCATCCTTGGTGGAATTCAACCTGGCCACGCTACGACACTGGGAAGCATATCCAGATCGTCCTGCTTAGACGCATTTGATCGATGACTAAGAAGCTTTTCTCAGATTCTTTACAAGCTTTGCCTAAAATCATAAAAAATGATGTTTTTAATACATCTTTGCAAAATCAAATGCTTCTTGACACCCTCAAGCGCATCAACCGAAATTTCCAAATTCAACCTCCTCTTCTCTCCCTCCATTATCTGACGTAGACCTCTGCGAGGTCATAAGTGTTTTAACGCGCTGTTGAAAATCAATATTCCCAAACTATATCAACGCTCTGTCTAATCTAATCACACATAGACCTTTGTAAGGACATTAATCTAAATTATGTTGTTGTATCAACGCCCTTGTGAATTTTGACCTTATCTTGAGTCTATTAACGCCCATTAGGACATCAATCTCAATTTCTTAACTGTATCAGCTATGTTGCTCTTTTCTCACGTAGATCTTTGCGAAGTCAAACATATATTAACAAACTGTTGGATATTAATAGAAATTTCTTCCTGTACCAGCGCCCCCTGATTGTCAATTCAAATTTTCTAGCTGAATCAACGCCTTGGTGAATTTTGATCTTATCTCACGTAGATTTTTGCGAAGTTTGCGTGCTAATGCTTTGTAGGACATCGACCTAGATTTTCTAGCTGTATCAACGTCCTGGAGTGATTTTAGCCAGTGTTGTGAAAAACTCAATTTCTCATAACTCACGCTTGATATATTTCATGCGTGAGTTATCAATCACGCAACTCAGCAGTCAAAAAATCATGGATGAGTTGACTCACCTTTTTGACTCATTGTCTCGTTTTCCACAGTTTACTCACACACGGCAATAATTTCTTGTTAGTCTGGTAAAATTATAGTAATCCTTTCTAACGTAAACAACAACATTCGTTTTTCACGAGTTTTTGCCGGGTTTTGCGACTGAATCTTTTTTTACGGTTTGAGTTGATTGAGTTGATTTTGCACCGAAATCTCAAGCGTGAGATTTGCGATGCAGATCTCTAATGAGTTTGCTCTCACGGGAGAGCGTATTGATTGAGATTTGAGTGTGAGTCTATCAACACTGATTTTAGCTTGTCTCACGTAGATATTTGCGAAGTCATGAGCATGTTATTGCCCTATTTGACTTCAATCAAAATTTCATAACTGTATCAACGGTTTGGAAAATTTTAGCCTAGATTTTCGCAAGGCCATGAGCATTTTAACGTCCTGCAGGATATAAATCTAATATTTTAGCTGTACCAGCGACCTGGAGTAATACGAACTAATCATAAGTAGATCTTTGCAAGGTCATAAGCATGTTAATGGTATATTTGACTTCAATCGAAGTTACCTAGCTGTATCAACCCCCTAGTAAATTCCGACCTTATCTCACGTAGATTTTTGCGAAGTCAATGGCATGTTAATGCCCTATAGGACGTTGATCTTAATTTTCTGGCTGTATAAGTGTAAGTGATTTGAACTTTGCGAAGTCATGAGTATGTTAACGTCCTATAGGATACGTATTAAATTTGTTTAGCTGTATTAGCGCTCTGCAATGAGTTGACCTTATCGGTCAGTAGTGTTTGTTCCGTTGAATCTGTTGCATGCTCCTTTGAGGGTGAGCGGCGGAATCCGGATCAATTGTGTCCAATTCGCGTTTTTCGGAAGAAAAAAACGAAAACAAAGTGTGCGAGTGAAAAAAAAAATCGACGCGTCAGTAGTGTTTGATCCGTTGAATCTGTTGCATGCTCCTTTGTGGGTGAGCGACGGAATCCGGATCGTGTCCGGTTCGCATAGTAACCGCACTATCGGTATCGATCATTCGTGTATATGTTCACGTATTCATTTAAAAATATATCTTTATCGTTTACCAAAACGAATCCTTTCCCATATCCAAACTCCCAGTGTTTTCTTGTGGAAGTGCAAACGACTCCTCGGCTTCCATAAAGCAAGTAACACGTCAACATTTCCCCCCCATTCCCAAATTTACCTGCATTCGGACGCAGCCGGCGCCGGTATTGTTTGTTATAATAATGAGAGCACCAGTACTTACACATTGAAGATGCTACTGATCCTGAGTAGCATCTGTTGGTTCCCTGTGTAAGTACAGCTGTTCTTGAAATAATGGAGTAGCAACTGCGGGCGGTCAATCATGCTCATGCTCTGCAATGAGTTGACCTTATCTCACGTAGGTCTTTAAGAGGTTATAAGCATTTTAGCGCCCTGTAGGACGTTAATCGAATGTTTCTGGCTATATCAATGCTCTTGTGAATTTTGACCTTATCCAACGTAGATTTGCGAAGTCATGAGCGTAAGACATCACATCTAATTATCTGACTGTTTAAGCGCTGTCAACCAACAGGGTTATCATAATCACTAGTTTGTCCGTCGAAATCTGCGATCTGCCCCTGTGTAAGCAAAGCAATTTTTTTTCGCTATGATAAGCATTCAACCATAGTGATCTACAACAATTGTGTCAGTATATCTGTTGAACTTCTCGAAGACTCAATGAACTTGGTTGAATCTTCTTCTTTTTTCTGGCTTTATGTTGCAACTGGGTCATTGCCAGTTTTCTACTCTTTTTTTGATTCATTTGAACTCTTCCACAGTTAACACCTGAGAGCTTGATTGAATATCGATAGTTTCTTGGATTCAGCAAGATCAAGCTGAGGGTCAAGGGTTCGAATCCCACCGGTCGAGGATCTTTTCGGGTTGGAAATTTTCTCGACTTCCTAGGGCATAAAGTATCATCGTACCTACACGATATACGCATGCAAAAATGGTCATTGGCATAGTAAGATCTCAGTTAATAACTGTGGAAGTGCTCATAAGAACACTAAGCTGAGAAGCAGGCTCTGTCTCAGTGGGGACGTAACGCCAGAAAGAAGAAGAAGACGAAGAAGAAGAAGAAGTTTCTTGGATTGCAAAAAAATGATACTATTTTTATGCTTTGCGTCTTCTATACTCCAGGACAGTGTGAATAACATAGAACATCGCATATAAAGTGTACCGTAACATTATATAGAGAAAACTACCATTATTATGGCAGTATATATTTTGTTCTAAAGTCTAAGATAATTTGAATGACCTACAACGGCCCAAAGAGATAAATAAACCTTTTACAATGCTTTTAATATTTTTCTTCACCGAATAGATGTACTGCTGTATTGTACATTAAATTTTCTAAACTACACGACAATTTGGGTAACATAGAACATCCCATATATGGACGAAGAACATATGTCACAAAATGTATATTGAGCTTCCCAAAGACTTAATCAACTTGTTCGAGTTCTTATCGACACATTTTATAGTGAAAATGTTAACTATTCCAACAGCAGATCTTACATTCTGAAACTCAAAAGAGTTTGGGTGATCTAGAGCCAGATAATCCTAAAATGTCGTTCAGCATACTAAACGAATATGCTGGTGTCCATATCATTATTTTCTCAAAAAACGGAAAACTCATAGTAACGATTACAAAACATAAATTCTGAACTTCAAGACAGTCTGCCAAAGAAAAAAATAAACTTTTATGGTAATTTCTATGTTATTGCGCAAAATCGACCATATTGCAACACCAATAACCAATAACCATCTAACCATGTTTAGAAAAGTCGCGCCGAAATGGAGACTACTAGGACATCCCCTGGTACCGAATAGCACCTAATACCGAACACCGTCGAGAAATTTAGAAATCAAGGTGCTATCAAGATGATGCATTAGTAGAAAAAAAAACTATTATGTAGAGTAGACTGGCCTAGCTCAGTGTGGGAGAAAAATAAAGTTGTATAATTTCACGGGGCACCCCAAAGATTGTTTCTTAGGGTTAGAGAAAGACTTCCTGAAAATTTCAGCTCATTTGGCCGTTCCATGAGCTGGTGCATTTGAATTGAAGGTTATATGGGATTTCCAGCTCAAACACATGGAAAACAGCACATCATCTACTCTTTGGTTCAGAAAAATTGTTGATCGCGTTCAGTTAAACCCAGAATGTCAAAAACACTACTTGACACCATAACGAACAATGTTGTAGAAGGTTGTATCATGATTAAAATTGATAAAGTTGGTGTTTTAACTATCTGAAGTAGATCTGCAATACTGCTATGTATTTCTTCAACATAGCATGATCGTTATCATTTGGCGCATCATAGCCACCTATGACGCTGGCCATGCTGCTGCGTAAGGCGCATGCATATATGTGGTTGTACGGGAGTGCTGATCTATGCCTACTTTCAACAACTGAAATGTTAATGAAAATGAACTTAAATCCAGATACAACCTTCTGCAATTATGTTCATTAGGGTATCAACTAGTGTTTTGTCATTCTGGGCTCAATTGAATGTGATTGACTAGTATATGGAACGAAACAGTGACCTAGGGTCAATTTTCAATATATTTGAAACGAATATCCTATACAAACATAGAATAGAATGCGCCAGCTGGGGGAGCAACCAAATGAGTTGAAATTTTGAGAGACCTTTTTTCTTACCCTAAGGCACATCTAAGGGGTGCCCCGTTGAGTTTTACAAGTTTTTTGTTCAAGGGTCAGTCTAATGTAGAGTAGTGGTTTGCGTAGTACGACACATTCTTGAAATATGCACGACTTTTACGAAAAAAAAAACAAAGAGATGTTTGAAAACCGATAAGAAGTTAACGTCTCGTCTTAAATTTGAACATAATTATAAATGTATTTCAATATGAAAAAGAAAAAAAACATGGATTTATTGGGGGTTGCGACTGGAAGTTGAAAACGTAAATTCTTGGTTGTCGGCTATCTCAGTCTTAATCAGCGAACGTTTTAATTTAATTTGCCCGACGTTTCGGCCATTTGTTGTGGCCTTTTTCAAGGAAAAAATGGCCTTTTTCAAGGACAAAAACGATAGACCATTTTTTCCTTGATAAAGGCCACAACAAATAGCCGAAACGTCGGTCAAAATAAATTGAAACGTTCGCTGATTAAGACTGAGATAGCCGACAACCAAGAATTTACGAAAAAAAAAAAACTAATGTGAATGTTGCATATGCATTGAATTGGCAGTAAAATACTATTCCTGGAGTACCTAAAAACATTCAATGAACTACAAATTTACAGAATTCAGGGCATTTCAAGATTGTGTCTTCAAAATGCAATGTTGAAATTCGTATTTATATTTTCAAATTTATTTTTGTACGCTACAATAATATTAATACTTATCAGAAAAAAAACAGTATTTTGGAATTATTAACTTAGCGGCTTAGGTGACCGGTACTGGGGGATCTCCCAGTATAATATCATTTAACAAAATGAATTGTAATTTTACTAAGAATCGATAAAAAATATCCTTTCATTCACATATTTTCCTTCAATCCTTTTGAAACATAAAGCATTTATTACAATCGCCACCAAACGGCATTGAGCTAGAATCCCGGATGTCAGTGGGCCATTTATTGGAAAAAGTCGTTTGATATCCACACCTGTAACATGCGACCGGTGCATATCATGATTTTAGCCGCTAATGCATCGCTGACGTGTCACCATTATCCCAACTGTGTCAATTCACATGCACTTCGTTGACACTGCAGCCCGCACCTACACTACGTGTGTGTCGCATCAAAGTGTGTCAACGGTAAATTTTTAATTTGCCTACCCACGGGAGCTTGCCTATACCATCCCATTCCACACATCTTTAGAGGAGCCTGGCATCGATGCTAGAGCAGTATAATTTATTCAATTATCTGTGCAGCAGCGAAAGGCTGCGCTGAACGGTGGCTCTATTCAACATCAATTGAAACTGAAAGTGCCACGGCCTTCTTTCGCCAAGGGACCGGTTAAAAGTTGGAACCCGCCAACTGACCATCGACGATGCATGCAAGCGATGAGGGGGGAGACAAGATAGTAGCGTCACCAACTGAAAGTGAAATTGTGTGCCGGTGTTCAATCGCTAGATGCATGTAGATATGCAGACACTGGTTCCACTAGATTCGACAAAATAAAAACTAAAAAACTACTGTCCCTTTCCTTTGAGCAGTGCCGTAGCATGCGGTTGGAAAGATTGACCCCCGCCAAATGTGTCAGACTTTAAGGGCGCCACAATTAGTGACGCACTTAATGAAGTTTTTTAAAAGGCTTATAGAATAAGCGTGCTGAACGAGCACTGCTCATTAGAGCGATTCAAAATTAAAAAATGTTTGAAAATCCTATCTCCTATATCTTTCTTACTATCCTTACCATAAAAATAGTGTTCTGTGAAATTTTCAGCTTTTTGGGTGGTGATTTAAAAGTGGTCCAAAGACAATGTAGGTTTATATAAAAATTAGTATGAAGAAATCTCCATAACCCTTTTTTATTGAAATTTTTAAATATTTGTGATAGCCGTAACGTTTGAGCCTACTCCCTCCTCCCCCTAGAGTGTTACGTAATTCGTGGATGGCAATACTTTTTGATGTTTTCAATGATAAATTCATGACCTTTTTCTGGGATGTTTACGTGAAACATCGTTGAATCATGTAAAAAACTGTAAAGCTTTGTATAAGGGGCTGTTCAAATGCAGGCTCTCTAAGGGCGCCATCAAGCCACGATACGGCTCTGCCACTGAGTCGCCTTTACACCGTTCACCTATTTGCCTGTAGGCATAACCTAATTTAGAAAGTCCGGAAAAGTTGTAACCTGGCGGTCGCTTTTTACTCTCAAGCTCGGCCTCTCCATTCTCGTCTTGATCCATGCAGACCATGCGGCCATGTGTTCAATGAACTCGAAACTTTTATCGAGGTTATAGATAAATCGCGATGTAACTTGCAATTAATCGCCGCGCCGCCGAGAGACTCTGGATAGTATTAGAATTGGTACGTCTTTCACGCTCGAATGCAAAGTACTCCCATATGCACTTGTGAGCTGATTTAGTTTTTATTTCATTCATGGCAGGAGTAAGTCTCAAAGAGATGGTGAATGCAATCAACCGGTTTCCGCAATCGTAAATCTTAATAACTTATCGATGCACACTAGGCCACCCGTGGCCAATCTTATGAAGTGTGGCTGGCTGCTTTTTAGTTCGTGCGGTGAAGGAGAAAAAAGTGCATCTGTTGCATAATAGCGACCGACAAATTTGCCCTGAAGACCGCAAAGACGGCTGCGGAATGCTAACTCGGTGCGAAACGAAGCGGCTCTTCAATAATGATCATTTCATCGTGATTTTCAGCGTGGCCATGGAAGTATGGCGATAAATTGACTGTGCCTAAACTTTTTATTGAATATTTTGATCGTGTTATCTGGCGATCTTTTGTCTATAATGTTGAATAGTTTGGAGGTAAGTTTTGAAAAAAAGGCGATGGAATAAAGTAGGCGTTGAGCGATTAGGCAGCTTCCACATATTACGTAACGCTAAAATTGGAAATTGTTGACCCCCTCCCCCCTCCGTAACGCTTTTTGTATGTAAAATTTCAAAGTTTTGTATGTAATTTGTGGATGCCGCCTTATGAGTGAAGTAAAGCTAAGTTTACATGCAAAATAGAACCTAAATCTTTATTTGAAACAAGGTTTGGTTAAATTTTCCCATTTCAATACGGATTTAACCGTTATGGTTACATGATCCAAACGAAATTCGTCTTTTTTTATTATGGCTAGATAGGAAATGTCTCCTAATCATAAAAAATGCCCTTTTTAGCAACAAAAGTACTGATTTGTATTCTTTCGCAACTGCAAACTGATATCTGTAGTGGATCAAGTACATGAACCAGCATACAAACTGATAAACTTGCATACAGTTCGACTGAATGTTGTTTACCCCGATAATGATGCAATTCAAAAATGTACACAAATAGCCTTCAGTGACCGGGTGGTGAACTAGGGAGAATGAGCAATTAAAAGAAGGGATTATATGGTCATTCTCTACTAAACACTATTGTCTAACATGCCGAGGACGGTGAAAGTAGAAAGAAACGCCGTTCAAATTAACAAGGGTGTATATCAGTTCACCACTTTGAAATGTTACAGTTACGACAATTATGAGTACCATTTTTTTATTTCTGGGAAAGAACTATTCGGAAAATCGATGTTGTATGTATATCCCCTCCACCATTGTACTCTTATATCCTATCATATACGATCGCGTGTTTAGAAGAACCGAACCGGTCGTGTGTTAAGAAGAATCGAAGCCATTTGAGGTAGGCTTCGAGAGCACTTCGCTGATGGTGATCAATCGATTCAGTTTTCAGCTCGAACCGCTGGGTGGTATGAATAAAAATCGCTTAACTTTAATACATGCAGCATCTACTCAAAAACAAAATGTACAGAGTTTACTACACTTTTGGTATGAATAAAAAACCATTCGAACATGTAGTACGTACTACTTTCGAACATAACCGTTTACTACATACGTGTAGCAGTGAGCTGTCGGTTGATGGTACCCAAAAAGAAAACTCCTTGTTAGATGCCATAATTGTTGCATATTTACAAACACTACAAATCATGTCAAATTATAATACTAACATGTATATTTCCTCTCTGAATCGCGTAATCAATAGATTACGCGACAATTTGCACAAATTAATGAAGATGCCGTAAGTTGACAAGAATTGTAGCTTTGTACTGTAATTTTGCGACAAATTTGGCATTCGCCTTATGAGCATTATTTTTAATGATTTTACAGCAAAGATATTTCTTGGTGGTTTTTGTTCCTGGCCAGCGCCAGTGTTTAACGAATTTCAGAATTTTAGCTTGAAATCTGTATCCTATGAAGAGATCTTGAAATTATAGCTATCTAACTAGGTATCACATTATTCTTATCATTTTTGAGACTACTACTGAGATTATGGCGCAATTGCGGTAGAATGTTGAGGATCCCTGTGAGTTTTCTTAATAGCATGCTGAAATTCTAAGTATTGCTGTGATATTCTATTTATTCCGATAGGATTCCTGGTAGTACCATTGGGATTCCTAGGATTAAAATATAAGAATTGAGGAAGGATTGTTTGGAACTCTGGGAGGAATCTCTGTTAACAATATTTGTGAGTCCAGTAAAACAGCTGAGTATCTTGTTTGTTATATTTTTTAACTCTTGTATTTCACTCAAAAAAAAATAAAAAAAATCAGTCGATTGGTCGTAATCTTGTAACCAATTCGATCTGGTGGGCATTCTGAAATCCAGGTGGAAATGTTGATATTTTTATGGGAATTGTAGTAACTGTGGTAATCGTTAGAACTCAATGAAGATTTTCCCATAAATACTTGTGCTCTCATCGAAATTATTAGGATTTTTTTCGAAATCGCAAAAAAAACCCATCGGAATCCAAAGACATTTACCAATGTTCAAAAGGTTTATATTAAAGTTTTGCTTTGAAAGATTCAAACCAGATTTCGCAGGAATCCCACCTAAATCTAATAAGTTCTTACAGAAATACCGTCTCACAGATACCCACCAAATTTCCACCATTCCCACCCAAATTTACCCAAATTTCGAATATTTCTATAATATTACTAGAACGAGTAAATGAGAAACCAAATTTAGTACTTCAGTATTTCTCATTATCTTATAGGTATTTCACTAAACGGCTCGAAGATTTATTATCATTACTAGAAAGGTTTGTAAAATTCCATAATTAGCATAACAAATCAAGAATTCCTATAGGAATCCAAAAATTACTACTGGCTTCCGGAATTTCAGAAGAAACCTATGAATCCAGGATGACAGAATTTACACGTAAAGTGAATACCTGTGTTGACATGGACAAAACAAATTCCTACCTTTATTTATACCAACGCGTTGTTTCTATCAGTTCAACTCCCAATTATTTAACATCTGATTGATAGTACTTCCGGCGTAAACAGTTCTTTTATAAATGATACTCGGTATCCATAGTGCCCCAGAATTCCATTGCTGAAGTAAGGGTTGTTGCGACACCAAAATTGTAAGTGAAATACGAATTGAGATTCGCTCAGCGCAACTCAACATTATCGACTAATAACTGGCGTTTCAAACGTGAGGAGCGATCCTGCTGTAAGAATTGTATAGTAAAATATGTAAAATATTAAAAAAAAAGTTTTATTGAATTGAGAAATAAGGTGTCATAAGTGTAATTGAGAATCATGTTATTTAGATTTCATTTAGAAATTAAAAAAATATGAAAACCCTTGGCAATTTGCTACATCCTTTGCTAGATAGTTACCATTCTAGGTAAACATATTTAAAAAATGTTTTCAGTTGATACATTTAAAAAAGTATTAGAATTGTGCAAATCTTAAAACTGAACATATATTATGATGGTTTGGTTCTACCATCGATTGTAGCAAGGTATATGCCTATAGCCCTGGAATAATCTGAAAAGCGATTTGATCTATTGTTTGTAAGCAGTCAGTCTCCTGTATGAAGAGCCAAAATTGGATGTGTGGACCCGCAAGCAGAGACACTTGCACGAAACCCGCGTCAAGGGAAGAGGATCTCCTGCCAGAAACAAAATTTCACGAACTACTGTAGAATCAAGCTCTCGATTGACATAATAATACTCCCAATCAGGCATTGCAGAATTCGCTCTCATTTGAGTATGAAGCACGATCAAAGCAAGCAAAGAAAAACATCCCATCTGTTGTGGTCCACGATCGTCATTGTATTGCAAGGTGTAACAAGTCTGATAAATGGAAGCAGCGAGCGAGAGCCCCAAAGAGAGAGCGATGATAAAATCCATTTTTCTCGCTTGTTTACCGTTGGGGATAGGTGTTTTTCTTTACTGGCACGATAAACAATCCACAAACTTCCAATAGCAATAGTGTCCCCCAGGCTAGGAGCATGTTTAGAGGGGTTTTATCATGCACTGCTATCCCCCCAATCTGATCAAAGTTGTAGCAGTATACGATAAACAGTCTCTCATAATGTGCAGCATGTTATGATAGTTACAGAGAGCGATACGTGAGAGATTCTCTCAATTTTCTCAGGATTCAATCCCTGCTCCCAATAGATGAGGTCAAAGAGCCTGCCCTCAATCCGCACTATGTTAACAACAGGAAGGAGGCAGTCTTAAACTACCTGTCCAAATCGCTTCATTCGGGTACCCAAAATACGTATAATAATAGAAATATAAAAAATATAATTCATCATGAAAGGATCTCACCACTTTTGTGTAAAGTTGAGAACAATTTTGAGTACATACTTCAAACTCTTGCTTGCTTGGATCAAATACCGCGCAAATCGAATATGTGCATTATAGTGACGCAAAAAAGAAAAACGGACTCGCTTGCTTTATTAATTACTAGGGACAATGGAAATTCGCGATTTTGCGGAAGCCGCGAAATCCGCGAAATTTAGCCTTCGTCGCGAAATTCAGAAAATCCCGAAAAATGCCGCGAAATAAGTTAAATTTTGTGAATTTATATGAAAATCACAGTGAATTCCAGTTTTTTGCTTATGAAAATGGTTTATTCATCTTGAAGTGGAATTTCCATCAAAAATTTTATAATCGTTTAGTTTAACTTGGACGTCATTCTGGCTTATTACTATCGTTCTAAATTTTGCATTCCCTTTCTAATACCAAATTTATTATAAAATTTGTAAAATCAAAACTATATTTAATGAAATTCCGCGAAATTTACACATATAAGGACTATTTTCACCGAAAATGTATATTTTGTTGTAAAATATGGCCAAAATTATGAGACCGCGACGAAGCCGTGAAATTTTGAATTTATTGCTTTGGTCACTCGCGAAATATCAAGAATTTTGTCGCGAATTTCCACTGTCCCTATTAATTACTTATCACTACCGAGCAATGGCCGGATAAAAACAATCGACGATTTTATTTTGTTTTATTCGTCGATTGTTTTTATCCGGCTGTTCGTTGGCAAAGATTAAGGCTTTTTCCGGTCTGCCCATTATTTGGTAGTTTCATACAAAATCGACGAAGCCTCATAGCAGTAGCGCTAGTACTCGCGGTCAAAAGCATCGTATGAGAATAATGCACTTTCCGACGCGAATTTCAATTTTGCATTTGAAACTTCACTTGGTTTTGCTGCACCGGCACAACATCTATGTTTTCACTTTTTGCACGGTTTTGGCATAGTTTGCCACCGGAATTTGTGATATTTTCACGGATCTCTACTCGTTTGACACTTTGGGTGTGTAACTTATTTTCTAACATCATTTTAAAACCGAACAAATATGCTGTCAAAACTAGATGCTTTCATCCAATCAGCTTGCTTCCCGTTATCAGTGAACTTTCTGAATAAGTTTTTGTGAACAGAATCATAGTTCACACCAAAGAAAATTTAATAGTTAAGGTTCCGCAAGAAACATCCGACCACTTATCAACTATTACATACAATGAATTTTCGTTTCAACAAATCTGAATGATATGTTTTAATCTTCTAAGTCTCTAACCAGAAGGAACATTTGTTTCTTTCTTGAAAGATATTCAACTGGTTTTGCTCTTCCAGACTTAGAAAAAACATTCGATAGTTTTTGGCATGAACGTTTGATTGTAATAAAAACTATAGGTTTCCATTACAGAGGCGCGTCCATGGGTAGAACAAACGTTGACAAATATTTTGTGCACAGTGAAGCAAAGAAAAATGTTAACCCTGTGGAATCCTAGGATGGAAATTGTAGGTTACCATATTTCAGGGGCAGAAACGCAAAGGGTGCCATTCGTTACCGCAAGAATAAGAAAGCTTTTTGTCTTTACGAGGCTGGTAGGAACTGAGGATCTTAAAAATAGGAAATTAGAGAACCCTTGCCTGAAAAAAATCCAAAAAGAACCAGAGAGATGCCGAAAAAAACACACATGAATCACGAAACAAAACGACACCTAATAGGAGCGTTTGATGCTTCTTATCATTAGGACGGATTTTTTTCTGAGATATAGTATTTTTTTAAATTTTTCGTGATATTACAACAAGTATTACTGCACGTATTGAGTATGTTGTTTTTCATGATCTTCTCTAGGAGTTTCTTCAGAAACTATTTCAGGTATGTTCAGATATTACTCCAGAAATTTCTAAAGGGGTATAGTAAAGTAGAGTAATCAATTCCCAATGAAATTCTCTACGAATATTTATAGGGAATTTCCCTAAGAATTTTGTTTCAGATACCTCAAGAACTCAACCTGGATTTTCCCAAGGAGCATCACAGAAAAGGATTCCTAAGATTATTTCAGAAATCGTCGGAATTCTTTCAAAAATTCTTTAAGAATTTTTTAAAAAAGTCCTAATTATTCCAAGATTGAATCCAGCGATTCAACCATCGATTTCCCTGGAATATCCTCCAAGATTCCAGGGCAAAACATCTTCTGAAATGCAGTCAAAAACTTCTCCAGACTGAATCAAAAAAATACAATTTAGGGATTCAACCACTTTCATAAGTAGGACGACCCTCGCATGGATCGGATGTCCTAGATAAAGTTTCAAATTTTTACCTAAGGGATGATATCAGTCGGCCATTTCCTGGCTTGAAAGATACCATATCCGTTAAGTTACCCAATGGAGTGCGCCAAAATTTCCAAAAACGTCTTTTGATTGACCCTTTGGATACTTTATATAAACAATATTTGGAATCCTGTAAGTGTGAACAGGAATCTGTCTCATTCACATCTTTCTGGAAACTTAAACCAAAACAATGTGTTTATACAAAGGATTCATCGGCCACGAATGTATGTGTTTGCATGATACATGAGAATATGAAATTCATGGTTGATGCATTGAAAAAAAAAAAAATTGTTTTGAAGTTCATAATACAGATAAGAAACTTAACACCTTTTTGACTAGTCAAATTAATTGTCCAAACAGTACAGATGATTGTTACTTGAGGTCCTGTGAGGATTGTAAATTAAAGAAATTAGATTTTGTTGCCAATCGTTTAGATGAAAATAGCGTTGATGAAGTTAAGTATTGTATTTGGATTATTTCTCCTCGTTGTGAAATTATCAATGAAGAGGAACATGTAAATGATTTTATTTAAAACTTGCAAAATCTGACCGAGAAGTTTCTTGTGCATCAATTTAAAGTAGAAAAACAAAATAAATTTATAAGATCTAAAAAGGAATCACTTGTAGAAAAAAAAAGAAATAATGTGCCAGATGGATTTCGCGGAAAATTATTCGTGCGTGATACAAGATTCCATTCAAAGCCATTACTTCGTAAGACCTCAAGTAACAATACATCCATTTGTAATTTATTACAAAGACAAATCTTTGATCAAAGTCTTAAATTTTGTTGTAATTGCTGACATTGAAAAGCATAACACGACATCACTTTATGCTTTTCAAACAACACTAATTTCAAGATTGAAAAACAAATTTCCGGAGCTTGAAAAAATCATTTATCTTTCTGATGGTTGCGGAGAGCAATACAAAAATAAATCAAATTTCAAAAATGTATGCAACCATGAAAATGATTTTAAAATTAAAGCAGAATGGCACTTTTTCCCAACCTCACAAGGAAAAGTTCCTTGTGATGGTATCGGTGGCAACATTAAGCGAATGGCTAGAGATGCTAGTATTGGAAAGTCAGCAGAAATTAATAACGCCAAACAATTTTTCGACTGGGCTGTGTCACAAAAGGTGAAAAATCAATTTAAAAAAGATTGGGAATTTATCTATGGAACTGAAAATGACTATTCAGAGACTGAAAAATTTCTTCAGGAAAGATTTTCTAACCTTGTTCCAATTCCTGAAACATAAAAATATCATTCATTTATACCAAAAGACGAACGAAGCATTTTTGCTAGTGAATTCTTAGATGCACATGAAAACCAAGAAAATACAGCATGCTTTGTTCTTAATAATACAAAGAAACGAATATCTTCTGGTGGTAGCAACCAAAGACAATCTTCCCGGTTGAAAAAATAGATAGTATTAAGATGAAAATGTAAGTTATATACTGAATAATTGAATAAATAAAATTAAAAAATAATAATAATAATCTTATTTGTTCCATAGAAAAGAAAGAATCCCTTTTCAGTGTAATGAAAAATTGAGGCAGAAACAGTTTTTTTTTCAGTTTTTCTTAGCGGTGTAATTTTTTATGAAAAATATCATCCATTCCGACTTATACTTCATTTAAATCAATCCCATATCTTTTTTTCAGATGTTTTAGAAAATTTGCAATTGCTTTGATAAAAAATCTTTGTTTTTCCGATGCTTCGATTGAAATATGGGTTTTCAAAGAAAAGGCTTATACGGTCATTTTCCACAAAATTGGCCATAACTCAAAAACGAAAAAAAAGTACATTTCAAAAATTTCAGCGATTAAAGCTTATGAAATTACCTTCTCAAAAATATATTTTTGAAAGTTTTCCACTGATTGGAACATAGTTTTTCCGGCTTTTCTTTACGAATTTTCTCAACGGTGGAAAATTTTATGGATAACTGTTTCCAGTTAATATTTGTTTTTTATTCCTGAGAAAATTTGCTTTCATTTTAATAAAAAAAAACTTTGTTTCTACGATGCTTCTTTCTTGAGTTATGATTTTTCAAAGAAAAGGCTCAAAATGGCACATTTGCACAATTTATACAAAAACGAAAAATAAATACCATTTCAAAAATTTCAGCGATTAAAGCTTATGAAATTATCTTCTCAAAAATAATTTTTTGAAAATTTTCCACGAGTTGGAGCATAGTTTTTCTGGATTTTCTTTACGACTTTTCTCAACGGTGGAAAATTTTGTGGAAAACTGTTTCCAGTTATTTTTTTTTATTCCTTAGAAAATTTGCTTCCAATTTCATAAAAAAAAACTTTGTTTCTACGATGCTTCGTTCTAAAGTTATAATTTTTCAATGTAAGTAGTGTCAGAGGAAAACAAAAAAAATCCAACTGAGTTTTCC
The DNA here is from genome assembly GCF_002204515.2 of Aedes aegypti. Classification (NCBI taxonomy): domain Eukaryota; kingdom Metazoa; phylum Arthropoda; class Insecta; order Diptera; family Culicidae; genus Aedes; species Aedes aegypti. Next base: position 151,515,735 of record NC_035108.1, read on the forward strand.
GGGAAAATAAGCGACTCTGAATTTTTCTCATTTTTTTTATTCGTATATTGATGAGCCCTGCCTGTGGAAAAAGTTTCATGAAAATATGAGACCTTTCGGCCCACTTTGTACGAGAATAAAAAAAATCCCCTTATCTGACTTTAAAGATCCATTATTTTGTTAACAACTTCACTAAAACACCTCGCAATCCTCGCAACACTGAAAAGTGTTTTGAAAACTAAAGCAGTTTTTAATAATAATGTAAAGAGAGCAACGATTAATGCAAGCTTGCCTAAATGAAACATCATTGTCAATTTTCCCTGTATAAAACGCTTATTCTCGGCTCTCTTAGCACATTTATTTAAGAACAGAAGCGAAAACTATACAGCGAATAAAATAGCCAAACTTCAGTGAGCTGGTCATTTAGTGCGAATGCCGGAAAAGCTGTAAATATAAGATATATTATATTAACTGTAACAATGTTATACTAGTTGAGAACAGTTTGGCCAAATTTTTGAACGTTTTTGTAGGTTTTTTCAGTGATTTTGCAAAATTTTAATATGCATAATATTGAAATTTTCAGTCAAAAACTTCAAATCGAGATTTCTCGAAATTCCTCCTAGGGATTATTTTTTAAATTGTTCCAGAGGTGCAGAACGACCCCAGGAATCGAGCCCTGTACTCAGATTTGATGGACAATTTATTTGCATAATAACAGTCTGTCGGGGCACCGTGTATTAGTTCAAAATCACCACTCAAGGGAATATGGAAAAAAATCATGAATAGTGTATTGAATTATCTGTGTTTCTTTCATCGCAATTCCCTTACAAATTATGTCACAATTTTCATCCAAATGAGCTCCAAATTTTTGGAGGACACTCAAAATTTGATCTACAAGAAAGAAGTATTATTTCGAAAGGACTGTATTTTATTTTGAACAAGTGGTCCCGGCAAGCTTCGTCTTGCCATCAAGTAGGCTGTTGGAAGATGTAAATGATACCTCCCATACAAAATGACATATTAGTACTCTCCCGTTTTACCAAATTTCCCGAAAACTTCTCTAAACTTTTTCGTCGCACGAACTCGTCGGAACCCTTCAAGAAAACAACAGTGAAAGAATTGTGTAAATCGGTTGTCCCGTTCTCAAGCCATTTCGTGACATACAAACACCACTCCATTTTTATTTATATAGATAGAGATAGGTACTTCTGCAAGGGATTGGCAATCAAATTCCAATATTTTTAGCATACTGTTTAAATGAATTGAATAATGTTTTGCAATATTATTATGTAATGTATTGAGTAAGATAGAGGATTGGCTGGAAATCAACTATTATAAAATATCTTCCTAATAAAAAACAGGTTTTCGCTTATCAGGATTCAAAGAATAATCATACTATTTAATTATTGACATGTTTTTGTCCATATAATTTACCTGTTGCAAACAACATCCGAAGAAGCCCACAACTACAAAGCACCTACAGTAATGACAGCGGTTAGAATCGACTCCAACCACACTTTGAAGCATCTGCGATGAGAGAAGCACCAAACCACACTCTGTGCTGGAGCAAAGTACACCGCGCAAAAAGTGCTCCGTTAGGTGCTACGACATTTCACATTTATCTTTCACCGCGTTTTCGCGATTGAAGCCTCGTCGTGATTCCTCTAACCAGCGACCAGAGAGACAGTCGATTTTCGGCGTCTCTTCTTTGTGTTCCCACCTGTGTGTAATCACTGACAATGACCGCCAAAGTGGGAGTGAGCGCAAAACCCTTTCGCCAAGATGGAGGAGGAGATAGTTTTTTTTTGGGTTCAACTAACCACTTTAGGGGAGACCGGGGAAATTTGTTTCTCCTTTCATAATGCAGCTGAATCAAAATTTCCCTGGGGATCAAGTCTACCCAGTATCTCCTACTGCTTGTGCTGTCCTTCCGTATAAGAGAATGTTTTGAAGTATTAGCTACGGTTTCAGCAAGATCATTATTGCTATGCTTCTTGCGCTGTCGGGAATGCCTGTGAATTGAATAGAGAGAACGTAATAAAACAAATGGCCTGGTGTCACTTTATTTCCATTAGAGCAATACGGATAGGATGAGTTTGACCTGAATGTTCCTATATATAATTGAGTGTTAGCAATTTTCTACTTATTTCGAGTAGGAATGATAGAAACTCCCACTATGGACGTTTATCTCAGACAAAATCCGTAAAGTATTTAACAATTGCTTTCTTGGTGATTTTCTGTTATGTCCTTGATGAGCTACTGGGTAGACAGATTATTCAAAATACACTGCGCAGAATAAATATAAGGATTTGATTCGAGTAGTGCAAATGTTACCCTTGTGCTGAGGGTATACAAATTGTTTCTGCTCTCGGAAGTTTTTTAAACCACCTACAGAAATAAAACTTTTAAGTGCTACAAAAAACAGTGCTTTTCAGTACTATTTTTCTACTTTTGAACCCTTTTCGATCCATGGACCCGTTAGCGAATGCTAACCCAAGCTCAACAAAGAGTGCCGCATATCGTGATCAGTTGTTCTGAATTCAGATGATTTAGGCAGGAGATCTTGAACTCCATTAGAGGGATCAAGGTTTCTTTCAAAATCGCAAAGAAAGGAGACTGTCGCATCTCGCCGGAAAATCTTAACGTTCGAAGTTCTTCTCATACATCTTGAAGAAAAGAAGCACATTTTTTCACTTGTGACGACAAAACTCTACGTTTGTCTGAGGTCGTCTTAAGGGGGCAGGATCCGTCAATGATTTCAAAATTTTCAAATGCAGTTTTTTCGTTCAAAATCAAGAAAATTTACAAGAAAATGTGTTTACTGTATTCTATTCTCCAACCGAAACACGATGAACACATATTCGAATTATTTTCAGTTTTGGACAGAAAAACTGCTTTTGAAATTTCGATGATGACGATGATTACAACGTTAAAAGGTCTCTCTATAAGTCACCTGAAGAGATCAAAAATGATTTACTTGGATTTCCCCCACTCCAAGTAAGCATTATGAAAAAGAGAACCCAATCTGGCATTGTTCGGAAATGGCTTTCGCAAGAATATTATTTAATTCACTTTAACAAAAAGATCTAAATAATATTGAAGCTTTAGAAAAAGCAAGACTTATGTTCGATGTCCGTGTGACATGGGAACATTTCCAGAATCCTGGAGGAAATTTCCAGAACCCCACTCAGTGCCGACGGTGGCAAAAGTGGGGTCATGGTACAAAACATTGCCGTATGGATACTAAATGCATGGTTTCCGGAGGTTCTTCTCATGCCAAGGACGTCTATCCAGTTTAGGAAGATACCGATAAGTTCATATGCGCGATTGCGGGGGCAATCACAAGTCAACTTTTTGGGCTTACCCTTCGCGTAGGCGAGTCGTCGAGGCTCGAGCCAGACAGACTGGCTTGCATAATTGTCGTAACTTTATACATTTCAGGGTGGTGAACGAACTGGCCATTTAATATGCAATCTTCTTTATTTAATTGGCGGTTCTTTCGAGTTTCATCGTCCTCAGCATTTTTGCCAACATGTGTATAGCCGAAAATGACAGAATACCTCCTTCTTTTGATTGCTTATCGTTCTTTCTTGTTCACCATCCAGTTAATGAGGGCTATTATAGCACCTATTTAAACTGCACCACTTTTTGGGGAAAAGGGTTATTCGGGGAACCGGAACACAAGATCGCCTTTTGAGATATGCTGGAAAAAAATATTATTTCAATCACAAATATCAAAATTCCTTCTTTTGATAATAGACAGCGTTTTTGATGTACACTTTTAAAATTAAAATTTATATTGAATCGTCCAAAAGTTTTGCTACAAATGATAATGAATCTTCGAGCTGTTTAGTAGAATACTTATAAGTAGATGAAAAACCGAATTTAGTACTATACCATTTAATTCCACTAGAGTTTGTAACCTTTGACAGATAGGCGTATTTCGACCTCAACTGTAAGGCTGTCTTCAGTGTCGTGTACTAGACTCGGAAGTCGAGTCTAGTACACGACACTGAAGACGGCCTTACAGTTGAGGTCGAAATACGCGTATCTGTCAAAGGATACAAACTCTAGTGGAATTAAATGGTATAGTAATACATTCGGTTTTTCATCTACTTTGCTACAAATATTTTCGATTTTTTTTTTTTGGAAAATGTGTTGTTCGTTTAAGTTATGTTGTGAGAAGATATTTTGCCTAAGAACCTTAAAATATTTTAAACGAGAAATAATCTGCTCTCGTACTTAGGCTATTTTTGCAGTATGTTGCAATAATAGATCTATGGATAAGAGCTTTTAAAATTTCCTTTTAAATTTTCCCATCTTCTACGAAGTAATTTTTATCAATTGTTACGTCCAAACTGGGACATAGCTAGATCTCCAGAGAAATATTCTATGCGCGTTCCCTTTATTAATATATGCGATCTTTCTTTGTCAATTTATTATTTTCATATCAGCCATTCCATGAAAAACCGATCTAGTGGGTCTCCGAATTCCGTGCAAATTTGCTATTTTGTTCCTTATCCGAAATAAGGATACACGTATTTTTGGATTTTTTGATTAGGGCGTCCATTTCCAAAATAGGGTGACCAAAAAAAATCGCGATTTTGCAAAATTTTTATTTTTAAAAAAATTATAACTTTTGAACCGTTCGACCGATTTTTAATCTTTTTGGACGAAATGAAGGCTAAAGATTTTGACTTTTCAGAAAAATATAAAATTTCACAAAAATTGTGTTTTTCACATGAAAAAACTCAATAGTTTCCGTTTTTTCGTGTTTTGAAGGCCTCGGGGCCAAAGAGGCTATCGCTGTTCTCATTTTTTCCTGAAAGTTCAGAAAATTTTACGTATACTGTCAAATTTTCAGCGATGTATGTTTTTTAGTTTTTGAGATATATTTTTTTGAAAATAAAAAATCAGTCATTTTTTATCGGCACACACTACTGTAGGTCTCAGCGCATTAGATTTGTAATGTTTAAAAAAAATTATAACTTTTGAACAGCTTAACCGATTTCCAATCTTTTTGTATGGAATGAAAGCTTAAAATTTCAACTATTCAGCAAAATTGAAAAATTTGATAAAAATATGTTTGAACGTGAAAAAATATAATAATTTCTATATTATATATACTATATTATCATGAATTTTAGTGGAAAAAATAACTTTTCAAAGTTTTTTATTTTTTCTGAAAAGTTGAGACCTTAAGCTTTAATTCCATAAAAAAGATTGGAAATCGGTTGAGCTGTTCAAAAGTTATGATTTTTTTTTAACATTACAAATCTAATGCGCTGCGATCTACAGTGTGTGCCGATGAAAAATGACTGCTTTTTTATTTTCAAAAAAATATATCTCATAAAAATCCAAAAATATGTGTATCCTTATTTCGGATAAGGAACAAAATAGCAAACTTGCACGGAATTCGGAGACCCACTAGATCGGTTTTTCATGGAATGGCTGTATATGTATATCGCAACAAGCTCAACGATACTCTATGTTCTGGGATGTTGAGAAAATTATTATTCCAAAAAGATCTTCCACCAGACCCGTCACGAGTTTTATTTAGTTATGCTCTCTACAATTTTTGACATTCATGCCTTGGAATATCCCTGATTTTTTGCTATGGGGTCGATGGTGTTGATCTCAGTCAATCATTATCAAAACGGTCATTATGGCAAATGACCATTATGCTAAATGGACATAATGCCAAACGGGGTACAATGGAAAAAAAACCCTGCCGCCACAGGAAATTTCTACACCGCCTCTTCGTCTAACAAAAATTCTAACGGAAAATCATCAGATAATGTACCTACTTCCAAGGCTGGTTCATTGTACTCTGTAGCCAGAGTGAGGTTATCTGACTTGGCGAAAGTGGCTAGGAGGCCATCTTTAACTTGTTGGCCGTTTTGTTTACAAACATTACTGCCTGGCCTGGATAACGCTCAAACTGAAACTAACCGTGCTGCCAATAGTGCGAATGAAATAGTTAAAAAGAGAAATAAAAGTAGAGTACGCTACGCGCAGATGCGGCTGAATTAAAATATTTTTTGACAACACTTTGGTCCAACCAATCAGAAGTCATTACTGCCTGGCTCGCAAGATGCTGAAACTAAAACTAACCGTGCTGCCAAAAGTGTGGATAAAATTTTAGAAAAGAGAGAAAAAAGAATAGAGCATGCATGGAGCAGGTGCGACCTTATTAGAATAATTATTGATAACACTGTTTCTCCAACCAATCAGTAGTCAATTGTCCGACTACCTGTGTTAGATGTTTGTAAATAAAACGGCCAGCCCTTCCTCACCTACACTTCCTGGTTTTCTCCACAAAGTGAGCATAATGTATCACCTTAGGAGGAGCTGAACCCGCCTTGCCTACTTCAAGTGTCTACCTCTGATTTTAATTTTCTAGCTGAACAATTGAATCTAATGATTGATGCAATGTTCAAAGCCATCACTATGACTGAAGCAGTCCAAGTCGGTGTAAAATTTACAAATCAAATTGTTATTGGATTACGTTTTTCTAATGGATCCAAATAATACAATAAATATTTTAAATTGGAATGCGAGAGAGGACGAGCTGTTTAATTTTCTTACAGCTAATAACGTGCATATAGCAGTTATTACTGAAAAATATATAAAACCTGGATCCAAACTTAAAAAAGATCCTAACTTTATTGTTTATCGTAATGATCGACTTGATGGGGCATGTGGGGGAGTTGCAATTATAATTCATAGGCGTATAAAACATTAACTGTTTTCGTCATATTGAGTTTTTGAAACTTTAGGTGTTTCTGTTGAAACACAGCTTGGTAAAATATTCTCATAGCTGCCTATTTGCGTTTTCAATTCTCTGCGCAGCAAGTTAATTTGCTCCAAACGGTCTTGCGAAAATGGACTCGCAATAAGTCATTGTTTTGTCATTGGTGACTTTAATGCCAAACATCTCTCATGGAATATTTCGCAAAGTAACTGCAACGGCAGAATTTTATTTGATGAGTGCTCTTCAGGATATTTATCCTTTCAATACCCTGATAGCCCTATGACTCTAATCTTGATGTTACCATTTCTTTAGAAACTAAACTTGATATTGACAATGCTCTTGAAACTTTAACAAATTCCATTGTTGAAGCCAGGAGCATTGCAGTTCCAAAATGTGAAAATTTGAATCCGTAATTATAGATCTCAAGCTTATGATCCGTCTTAAAAACGTGAGGAAAAGGCAATTTCAACGCACTCGCGATCCTGCTATGAAAATTATATGGCAGGATCTGCAGAAAGAAATCAAGAAACGTTTTGCACAATTAATAAACAAAAATTTTGAAAATAAGATTTCTCAATTGGACCCTGGCTCTAAGCCCTTTTGGAAATTATCTAAAATTTTGAAAAAACCTCAGAAGCCAATACCGGCATTGAAAGAGTTTCCAAATTATTACTAACTAATTGCGAAAAAGTTCAAAAACTTGCTATGCAGTTTGAAAGCGCGCACAATTTTAATTTAGGACTTACTAGTCCAATTAAAAATCGAATTACTCAGGACTTAGAAAATATTCTCAATCAAGAGAAAGTTTTCAAAAATTCCTTGGAGACTGATTTGGAAGAGCTGTTATGAAAAAAAACCAAAAATATGAAAGCTCCTGGCAATGATGGAATTTTCTACATCCTCATCAAGAAACTTCCAGGAAGTAGCTCATCATTCTTAGTTTCTTAGCTCTTAGTATATTCAACAAATGTTTTTAATTAACATATTTTCCTGACACATGGAAAAGTGCTAAGGTTGTACCAATTTCAAAACCAGACAAAAATCCTGCAGAAGCTTCTAGCTATCATCCAATCAGTTTGATTTCCTCCATCAGTAAACTTTTTGAAAAGGTTATTTTGAACAGAATGATGGTCCACATCAACGAAATTTCAATTTTTGCCAATGAACAGTTCGGATTCCGCCATGGACATTCGACCACTCATCAACTTTTACGTGTAACAAATTTGACCCGTTCCAACAAATCTGAAGCATTCGACAGTGTTTAGCATGAAGGCTTGATCGTAAAATTAAAAAACTTAAATTTTCCAACGTACATTGTTAGAATAATTCAAAGTTATCTGTCAAATCGTACACTTCAGGTTAATTATCAGAATTCCAGATCTGAAGACTTCCTGTAAGATCTGGTGTTCCCCAAGGCATCATTTTGGGACCAATATTATACAATATTTTCACATCTGACTTACCTGAGTTACTTCAGGGATGTCAAAAATCCTTGTTTGCGGATGACACAGGCCTTTCCGTCAAAGGACGAAGTCTGCGTGTCATATGTAGTCGATTGCAAAAAAGTTTTGATATTGTTTCTTCATACTTGCAAAAATGGAAGATTTCTCCTAATGCTAACAAAACTCAAAAAATATCTAATATCTAAGTATCTAAGAAGATTTATAATATTTCAGGTTGTTTTTGGTGTAAAATATGTTAAATTTATACAATACTCTAATAGAGCGTGATATAATGTAACAACAATATCGAGAAATTTTCCTATCTATTTTGCGGTTAATAGATTTCGATTTCCTGATTTCACGCGTTTTGAACTGGTTTAGTTTTCAGTGATTGATTATGTGTTTAAATAGTCACCAACATCTACCAAACGGAAAAAGGGCCCTATTCTATGCTTCAAGCATAATCAATCTGAACTACTTCCAATGCGACGAGATATGACTAGGAGAAAACCTTTCACAAGGTAAAACTTGCATCACATCTGCATATGGAGGATCCATCAGTAACTTGGTGCCCACTGTCGGCGATCAGCCCTATCACGGCGGGATTTCGTTGTCTCCACGGCTGGCCGTCGATGTCGATCCTATGGTTCGATTTTAGAAAGTCACCTCGCAACGCCACCAGGCGGACTCAAAGTCGGCATCTAGGGAGGGCCCACGGAGTGAAATAAGTAGAGAGTATGTAATTGTAACGTGAGTTGTAATTTAAAACCCAAACCTCGGCTACACTCACGTTCAGGTTATGGAGGGTATCTTCCTATCGGCGTGGTCACTTGTACCCCGTTGCACAGTGGTCGCACTCCATACAAATATTAGCCTAAAAGAACAAATCGTTCACAAATCTTAAATTCATTGACAAAATATGGGGTTTGAAGACATTTTGATGGTATATTGGTCGTTGAAACAGGAAATTTATATATTAGGTACATTTGAAATAATCAGTTAAAACAATTATGCATATCAACACCAAATTTTATTGACATTATTTTTTTTTGCTCACCTAAGAGCGTTTCTGAGATATATTACACAAGCCTTGAAAAATAAGCTTTTTTAAAGGAGTTCCATGTTAAACACTTGTTGGCTTTCTTAAATAGTAAACATGACAAAAACGACTCGAAATATTTACAATCCAAAGAACAAAATCTAGTATTTTGAACAAAACCGGTTGAGCTAGATTTGGTTGAGGATTTGTTCAGAAAGAGCGTTTTTAGTGGAACAAAATCTACGAAATTTGATAAATTTAAAATGGTCAATTTTAGCTGACACCTCTACAATTCACATGATGTAAAAAATCTAAATATACACCAATCGATTTTTTTATTAATAACTTCTCAATGCTAAGGAATGCCAGAAAAATATCAATGAAAAAAGTAGCAAATTTCAATATTTTCACTTTTGACCACCTAAGGACCACTGTGCGTTGGTTGAGCACGTCTTTGAGCCAGAGCAGGCATGAACGAGAAAGTTGTAAAGTGTGCGCCCATATGCTAATTGTACAAATCAATAGGTTCCACTGTTGGTATGCCTGCTTGAGGTGAATCTACGGAAGGGTAGCACACCGGAGTCAGGTGTTAGCTCTCTTTGCTTTGAACCCTTTCAATGGAGCACTTGGGGGTGCTGCATTCGGAGAGGGCTTGTCTCGTAAGGTATACAAGTAAACAGGAGATGCCGATAGATGATACCGAAAGATAATCGCACCCAAGTAGGTACATTCCAGATTGACAGAGTATCCTCCGAATAGAAACGCACCATGCATACAGATTATGTCAAAGTTAAATTCGATGATTGGATGTCGTACTTGCTTTGTTGCTCAGAGACTCTCTGAATAGCAAACATCTACAAATTACTTAAGATCTTGTGATACTACCGATGCGTTGTTATACCAGAGAAAGGTGACTTGTTGAATAGTAAGCAAGTTTATATAACATTTGAAGACAAGGAAAGATATGCAAATAGCTACTTACGATCGAGAAGGCACTATGACTGCAACGTAGAAAAATCTGAAAAAGAGAAATGGCAATATTTAGGATTACTGTGAATTCATTTCAACAAAATTATAATTCAGTTGAACACATTGTTAAATGCATTTTTTCCATTTTATGAAGGCAATTTGAAAAGCTTTCTGAAGAATTTAGTTCATATATTATCAAACTATCTTCTTCTTCTTCTTGGCATTAACGTCCTCACTGGGACAAAGCCTGCTTCTCAGCGTAGTGTTCTTTATGAGCACTTCCACAGTTATTAACTGAGAGCTTTCTTTGCCAAAGTTGCCATTTTCGCATTCGTATATCGTGTGGCAGGTACGATTATACTCTATGCCCAGGGAAGTCAAGGAAATTTCCTTTACGAAAAGATCCTGGACCGACCGGGAATTGAACCCGGACACCTTCAGCATGGCTTTGCTTTGTAGCCGCGGACTCTAACCGCTCGGCTAAGGAAGGCCCCTATTATCAAACTATAATAAAACATAATATTTCTTATCTTATCTTCCTTATGCTATGTTAGAAAAGTACATCATTTTTATCTGATTTATTTTATCTAGCATGAGCCATAGATAATTGATTTCACCTAACCTTTTTTTTTTTGAAAACTTACACTTCGTGACGATATGCCTACTTGAAGGTTTCAAATATAGAGATTTTGAATTATGTGGGAATATTATAAGTTGTGTTTTGGATGTGTGTGATTTGTTTAATTCAAAATATAATTATATTTTTGTTTAAATTTTGTTAAATGTGGTTAGTTTTAACACTAATTAGCCAAAATTATAACATACTTAGAAAATATGTGCTGTTTGAGTAACAAATTTTGTAACAATGCTGTTGAAATCCATTGGTCGGGATATGTTGCATGCTTGGTTAGTATGGAATTCTATAACTAGGAGGCGCTAGTGATAGCCGTAGCGGTAAACGCGCAGCTATTCAGCAAGACCAAGCTGAGGGTCGTGGGTTCGAATCGCACCGGTCGAGGAGCTTTTCGGGTTGGAAATTTTCTCGACATCCCAGGGCATAGAGTATCTTCGTACCAGCCACACGATATACACATGCAAAAATGGTCATTGGCATAGTAAGCTCTATGTTAATAACTGTGGAAATGCTCATAAGAACACTAAGCTGAGAAGCAGGCTCTGTCCAAGTGGGGACGTAACGCCAGAAAGAAGAAGAATGACCCCAAGGAACAGATAACGCGTCACGCTATGTCTGAACTAGACGATTATAAAAATCGAATGTACATCGGATTTTTTCTCGCTAGAGATCATTATTTGATCCATATTTTCATAATCGGAAGGTTTTAAAATATTCTATCGGTGAAATTTTGATTTTTTACACTTTTCAGCTATTTTTCATACTAAAACCCATGAAAACCTCGTTTTTCGGCGCATTTCAGTCCATACAAAATGTATGGAAAAATTTCACCGATAGAATATTTTAAAACTTTCCGATTATGAAAATATGGATCAAATACTGATCTCTAGCGAGAAAAAATCCGATGTACATTCGATTCTTATAATCGTCTGGTTCAGACATAGCGTGCGCGTTTCAATGTTGCAACGTACGATTTCCATGAAAATTACTCCAAAAAACTCAAGATATTTTTTTTTAATCTTGCTCATACAGTCAAACCTCCATGAGCCGATATCTCAAGGGACCATCGACTCATGGAAATATCGAGTCGTGGAAACAAATGCCTTGGAAAGCCGTTTGAGGGGACCATATATGTTTTTAATATGTTTCCATGAGTCGATATTGAGTCATGGAACATCGACTCATGGAGGTATCACTGTATAAAAAAACTCGCGCAAACGCCCCAGCGCAACGTGTGCAATAGTTCTACAAATCTGTTCTCTAACAAAAATGTTACAGCTCTTCAAAGAGATCTGGTATCATATTTACCTCAAACACAGACAAGGGGTTAATACACTTTTGCATACTGTCAATGGGTTAAACAAATGTTTTCAATCATTTTTTAGTAAGAAAAGTATAAGAAACTATCACCAACTAAATCTTTATATTGGCTTGGCGGCAAATTGACGATAACATGAACGAGTATTCACCATGTTTTAAATTTATGCTATATGTGTTGATTTCTCTTATGACATGTGGTGTATTCAGGAACAGGGACGGGAAAACTACTGTAGCAAACATTTACCACCTCTACATTCACATGCTTTTTTCAATGTGCCATGAACCTCCAAAACTGTAATATTTTTTATTCTCAAATGTTTTGCAAATCCGAATGCGAAATGACTCGAACATAATTTTGCTTGGTAAAACAAAATAAAAATGAACTTATTTACATGTATCGCAACTGAATGCTTGTACTTTTGCTGTTAGCACTAATAGATTTCAATTAATTAGAAACACAAGCAAAATATAAGCGATTGAATTTTTCAACATTTTTTCAATAAATCGTCTAAATCTGCCTAAAAAAGATCATCGTGAAGAGAAAAGAAATCAAGCCGTGTGTGAGCCATTGGGAGCGTAACGCCTGATGGTATTGATGCTGCTGCTGCTTTGTGTTTTGGTTGACTGGCAAAATCGATGAACTGTGGTAAAATGTGATCACAGTTCCCATCCCTGCTCTGGAACACCATGACAAAATAAGGGGATAAAGAGCATTTTAGGAAAAACGTTTTTTTTTCTTATTTTCTCAGTAAACTGAGACTTTTTTAAATTTTTTCAAAGTGATTCAATGAATACTTAACGATTCATGTGTATGTAGGTATATAATCCAGGGTGACGAATACTGGTGTTATGGCGAATACCTTTACAACTACCTAATAAGAAAAAAGGATGGATCTTTTTTTAGTTTGAATCCAGGTTTTTGATAGCTTTCAGTAATATCAGCAATATGTATGTTATTAATAGTTAGAAAATTAGACAGTTCGTTCTATGTACCGAAAACGAGCATCAAAATGTTCAAAAGCTTATGAGGATCCGTAATAATTTTGTTTTGTATAGTTCACGCAAGCATGGACAGCTTGAATCGTAGTTGCGGATTTGGACATTGCGTTAGTTATTTGTTGCAGTTGTTCAGTTGAGATACTATAGATAAATACCAGAATACTAAGGACATACAGGAAAACCGAATGTTGCAGTCTTATTATACTTAAATTTTCTTGAAACACCAGGGTTGAGTTATTCTTGGGATTTAATATTTCATTTAAAACCTTTTTTCACATCAATATAGATTCAAAGCTAGTCACCGTCAATATTTTGTTAGTTAGCACTCTCTGGAAGTATACACAATCAAAGAGCGCAAATCGGTGAAGTATAGTAGTTTCACTCAACATTTTTTTAAGTTTTACCATTGGAGGCCAAATGAGTTAAAAAAGTGTTTTCTGATCATATGTTAATTGCATTACACTAGCATTCGAAAACAGTATTTAAACTATATACAGTATTGGACAATACATTTGCAACTCTTTCGATTTTTCATACAAAATGCTCAATTTATGAGGCTTAAATCTCAGTTATTCATAAACCGATTGAATGAAATTTACACCGCATGACAGTCATAACTTAATTTTCAACATAAATTAATGAGAGATTACTTCAATCACGAGCTTGAAAGCAATAACGTTTTGACTGAATTGTTTTTTTTTTATTTTTAACAATTGACGTAACTCAAAAAATTGAAGGAATATTTCTATGGTATCTTCAGCAATGTTGTAGATTTAAAAAAGATAAACCAGTTCGCTGACAAAAAAATCTATCGAAACAAAATAAAATAAATTTGTTCAAGTATGTTGTGCACCAAAGAGTTTATTAACTATTCGCATGCTATTTATAAAATATCAAAAGATACTTCAAATGAACAAGATTTTCTAATTTCAAAGGGTTTTCTATTGAACGGTTTTTGAATAGAGCGTATATGAACCATTGTGCAAATTAAATATTTAGCTCCTAACCTCTCACAATTTTCAATTTTTATTCATTACTGAACCAAGATCAGGCTATACTGTTTGCTGACTGCTAATCAGTACAATACATTTTGAAACATTTGGTGTTGTTGGATTATCAAATCTAATAATAAGAGCTGCTAAAAATTTGGATTTATTGTAGTGTTTAATTACTTTGTTTATTATTTTTATGATTTTATTGAGCGGATCACACCTGAATCTGGAGGTACCAGGCGCCTCATGGACTCCCCTTATTTACACCAATATTCAATTTGATTATACTCCAATATGGAGTATTACATAATCATGTTTATTAATGAACTCTGAATTCCGACTAGTTCTGATCACAGACTTCACATGGTTATAAACATTTCTTCACGTGGTACAATTATGTACTGCGAACTAGTTTAGGCGCTACGGTAACAGCATCAGTTGTGTCGCATGGCATCTTCAAGCCTGATGAGTTACGGCAACGTGTTGATACTAGGTTGTAGGGAAACGGAAAGTGAATGCACTAGCTGTGACAAACAGGTGATCATTTTGCAATTGTTAGACTACATAAACGAAAAAAAAATGTTTCCAACTAGGTACTGTTAACGGTCTCCCCGGGTTGTCGTTCATGCTGTGGATTTATGGTGATTTGATCGTTCCTTTTTCGCTTTCTTTACGACCAAGTTGTGGTTCAAAGTGTGCAACTCTTCGCCGGCTAGCAAAACTCAACATCGTTTAGCTCAGGTCTGCTCAAACATGCAGCTGCTGAGCGTGGATTTTTCGCCAACAATCATTGGCGTAGATAAGGGGTGGGAAGATGGGTCTGGTCATCCCAAAACTTTAGCTTAACCGTCTCACTAGAAACTATTGAGGAAAAGGGGCTGGTGATAACATACGCCTATGCCAACTATTGCACCCTATAAGCAGCGATCAGTCCCAAGGAATCGTTTGATGAGTGAAACGACGACACGACGGACGTTGACAACGACTAATGCTAAATGGTGGCTCAGGGAGAGGAACAGTTGATGGCCGTTTTACTGTTTTCCACAAGCCCTCTTCACAAATACCCGCTGCCATTTGTACCCTTTGCTCAGGTTGCGGTTTTCTAGGAAAGTAAAAGAGAAAGTCCTGTCAAGAATGGCATACCTACTGCAGCATCCACAAGGTGCAACGTGATTGACTGTAATGTGACATCGGTTTTCAATCAATTTGATGAAGTATCTTTAATGTTGCCAAAGCATACTTACAATGCACAGTGGTCCAGAAATCAGTTTTACGCGGAAAGATGCATTTTGAGCTCTAGAATGAAACATTAGACAAAAACGGTCTTCTACAAAGTTGTTTGTATTAGTTAAGCCCTTTGTTTGGTGTTATTGAAAATTAGGGTGGACCACATTTTCATAGAAATTGTGTAACTAACTTTCTAGAAATTTTATTTCGTAGAAATTATATTATACATGCTTCAGCAAAGATATAGACCATTCAATTTCAAGCAACTTTGCCAAAAAAAGTTTTTTGTGTCTCTTAAATTGACCGATTTAGAGCTTTTTTCCTGCAGTGACATAGGGTGGTCCGAACAAAACTGGTTTTCTGGCTCTAGAGTTTTCAATTCAAATTTCTCATCAAAGTAGTCTATGAAACATTTTTAGAGCTTTAAAAAATGCGTAATTTGGTGAGTGAAGAAACTCGCTATCTCCTTCCATTTAGGAGTTATTGTTGTTTTTCTCTCAAAAACATGCCTACTTTGATTGTGAATATCTCTGATTGGGGCAAACATTAAAGATATCTTTTGACGGCGTTCAAAAGACAAAATAAAATTGTATATTATATCAAAATTCAATGATATACCAATCTCGCGCAAGAAGCATCATACTACAGTGCAATTTCTATTTCAGCTTTGTGCACTAGCAGAAAGCTGAAAATAAGAAGATCTTCTTTGTACATTCTTTGTTACAGCAGATTTGTGCATTATAAATTGCGAGTAGGTGCACAAACCTTAAGTAGACCTCAATTCGCTAATCAGACTGGTCGACACTATTGGCTCTTCATTCCCTGGTTTTGAATATTGAAAAAACTTTCGACACTAAGGAAATACTACTGGCTGCTTTTCTCGATGTCGAAGGCGCGTGAGAATTGTTGATGACCTACTTTTAAAGCTAAAGCATCAAGGATTGGAAATAATTGGGTTTGCAGATGATATTGTTATTATAGTCCGCGGTGAATTCGATAAAACTGTTTCCGAGCGAATGCAACCAGCACTAAACTTAACTTTAGCATGGTACAATAATGAAGGATTTAGATAAATCCTGGAAAAAAAAAACTGCTATAGTACCGTTTTCAAGAAGACGCAAAATCTGCATTTCAGCTCTAAAATTTGTCCACAAATATTTTCCATATAAACCTACATTGTCTTTGGGTCACCTTTAAATCATCACCTGGAAAACTGAAAATTTCACAGAACACTATTTTTATGGTAAGGATAGTAAGGAGCATATGCGAGATGGGATTTTCAATCATATTTAAAATTTGAATCACCCTAATATTACATAGGTTCTAGTAGGTCGTCCTCAGGCAGGAGCGTAAGTTGAAATTTTTGGTGTGTAAATAGAGTGAGCGTAAGTTTCGAGCGTTAAGGCTCCCTTTAATCAACCCGATGTTTTTCAACGACAGAGACGAAAAATCGCCGAGACTTCGATATTGTGTCGTTGCAAGCACTGTTGTATGAAACTATATTATGTATGTAAAATATCAAAACTGAGCTCAAACCAAATCTCGTTTGTCAATATAGGCCACCAGAACCAGTTTCGGCCAGAGATTAAACTTTGGTTCCTAAATTGGCTAATCACATTGATTACTCAGGTGAGTGGCTTAATTAGGAGTACCCTGGCCAAATTGGGTGTGTGGCAGTACAAATTTTAAGGAAAATTAGTTGTTTTTCTTATGTTTTGAATTAATTCGGACGAGTAAATGAATGTAGCTTCATCATGGGGATGTGATATTCTGAACACAAAAAGTTTTATGCTGATTGGCTATATAAAACGATGTATAATCCACTATGGCTACAATAGGCGTATGGTTTAAACCGGTGCTTCTACCCTAGTTAGTTGTAGGATGTCATAAAAACTTTTTGCAAGAAACTCCTGTACTCTTAGAGAAATTTTCTTGGATTCCCTGGAAATGTTGAAAGGTTGATTGGAAACATTTCTTATATGCAAGAACTTTGTAAGGACTCTCTGATAACATAATTCGAGAAAAATTTTCAGGCGGAATCTCTGAAGCAATTTTTGTAGGATTTCTTAGAGAAAATACTAGAGCAATCACTTACATTATAGATGGTGATATTCTTATAGCATTAGCTTGAAGAATATCTGGAAATTTGGCTAGAGTATATTCGGATGAACTCTGTAGAAAACGATTCTAAGAAACAATTTCTGGAAGAATGCCTGAATATATTTTGAGGAATATTTGAAAAAAACTGTAAAGGAATTTTGGAATCCTTTTGAAACTCTCGAGCGCACCTTTTTTAAAGGAAATAAAAACAAAGTATAACTTGGGTAAGAGATATAAAAATGAATTGGTATCATATGTTATGTGATGAAAATTGCAACTTCAAATGAAGTTTTGAACACATGGGTCTGTTTTATAAACTAAATATAAGAGCATAACCAAAGAAAAGCTAGAAACTTTAATTTAATCTTATTGCGTTTAAAAGAGAATAATAGTGATAATATTAGAATACCAGTTGTGCGACAACTGCAGAATGATATTGGCTTTTCCTATGAGCGTACCGACGGAAGCGAAATTTCGGAAAGTCTTCAGTTAATAAAATAGGTTTATAATTAGAATGTGATTAAATCTCACGATTTAATTCTCTTTTATACAGCTATAAATTCATAAGTAATCTGAACCAATCAGGAACAAGCTAAAACGATGGTATTTCAGCAAATTTGGCCATGAATGGATAAATCTCTAAAGTGACTCAATGACGGAGATTGGTGGGTTATTAAAGGTGGGTTAAGCTCTACCTTCAGTAGAACAGTAAGGGATACCAACATTAGTTTTTTCATAAACATTAAGATTTATGCGAAAACAATGTTTAACTTTAACAAAAAGTTTTTCCTTAGAATTTTTGAGAAAAATAACTTTTTAGTTCTTTATCTAGAAGCATTTTGTTAGATCTTAAACTTTCATAACATCGTGGAATACTAGTTAAACGATGCATAGAAACGATTACGATTTGTTGCAATTGAGTGTGTTGGGGGTGGAAAGAAGCCCGACACAGCTCCGACTAGCTGAATGAATTTCCCAAAACTGAACAAATACCAATGAAGTTGTGTTATCTGATCATATTTTCTTACACTTGCTTACAGGGAGCGGCCGTAATATCTATAGCACATTTGGTGCTCGCTAACTCCTATCATTATTTCCCTATCTATTTCTATGCTTAGCGTCTACTCACATACATGCACATCTCTTCTTCGCGGTGCGGGGCCCCGGGTTACTCGCAGCCTACGCCTTTGCGCTGTCCTGCTGTGCTGCTCTTCATGCTGACCCAAATCTTCGAACCTCCGGTTGGCTTAGGTTGCTCGCACTCGAACAAGAACTGTCCGCCTTCGCGAACCCGGGGTGCGGCCGATGCCACCGTTGTTCCGCTTGCCGCACCCGATCGCTTGGAAGTGGGCCCGTACACTGAGCCAGTCACGTACCGTCTTGGACGACCCTTGTTCGCAATCCTGCCGGATACGATCTCCCGGATGAGGTGAATCCTGATTAGGGAAGAAGAACCAAAAGAAAGAGCCCTAAGGGCAACGCCAATTAGCCACTGCCATCGCCAAAGCACCGTCTTCCAACTCACCCGGTAATGGGGCTCTTTTCGTACGTGTGATGCGGAATCCTGTGGGATTTTGGTTCCGAAATGTACCTCCAACCGTGAAATCCGTAGGGGCTTTCTTCTCCCTGTCTAGCGGTCGTACGTGGTTGTAAACCTGCGGTAACATGGCAAATTAGGCTACAGTTAGGCTCCCATCGATGGATTATTACCTTCGTGAGTCGGTGTTGGTTCCCCAATCCGGTTTCCAAACGGAGTCGTTCATCCACACGTAGAATCGTGTTTATCCTCTCTCAAAAGTGCACGTGCGTGGACCTGTGGTACGATGGTGAGGTTAGGTTATGGCTGTATCGGACTGCAATGCGCTGTTACCTTCTTAGACCTGTCGCAACTATCCTGTCCAGGGAAGAGCGCACCTTCCGGACCTGTCCTTGTCCTCCAGGTGGAATCGTATCGGGTTGCGTATCGGAGTTGCTTCGGCGGCCAGTGAACTTTCCCCGCAATCTTGAAGAATGCCTATCCAGGGCAGGCAATCGTCAGATTCGTCACATTGCGATGACGAAATAAAAAAAGACATCGTCATCCAGTATAATAACTCTGGCAGGTCGTCGTCTCTTCATCGACGAAAGAATGCACGACTAACTTCAATCCAAAATCGTCAACGAGCAAATTTTTCTTCATCCCGCTTGCTACCCTTACTCACAAGAAGAAGACGTTTACTGTATATTCGCTTGCTTCGCACCAACCAACGAATGCCATCACATAATTGCTTGTATTGGCAAATGAACCCGCTTCCCTCATGATTCTAAAATAGCTTGGTTGGTAAGCGCGTGGTGTTGACGATTCGGAGATCGTTTGTTCGATTCCAGTCGTGTTTTGTTATTTTCTTTTTGTTTTATTTTTTCAAAAAATGCTCTCAATCTGTCGAAGACACGATTCATATTTTTAGTCGGCTCAGTGCTCCTGAACGAAGATTCACCCGTAACGAAGGAATCGTATTTGTTCGTCATGACGCCGAGCCTCTGCGCCGGATCTCTGCGGCAAATCGTCATCCGACGCTACTTGAGTGACGATGACGATGCTTCTTTTAGTTTCGTCGCCGACTTTTTCCATTTGAAGGTGACGATTGACTGCCCTGTGCCTATCTATCCGCCGGGCAGTTGGAAATCGCACGAAAGCCGTTTTTTCCTGAACCGATCGGACTAATTCCCGTAGGAATTTTCGCCCTCACCAGCTACCGCAATGTTGCACTCCAGTGGGACTCAGGCCAAATTCGGCATCCACGCAGTGTCACTTCTGTTCACTTTATGAGCAATCCTGTGGCTGATGTGCCGTTTCTCTTTTCTTCCGTTCGTTTGCAAGTGACAACAGTTGCCAGTATGACGTTTTGACGTCAGTGCGGTGTAGCTGTTGCTTAACGCCTTTTCGTTTCGTCGCAGTTGATAGGGATGTGCATATTGTATGTTCTTTCGATATTATTTTTATTTCTTCACTTACATTTAATTGAGCTATGTGCATGAGTAGAACTTTATCATTATGGCCAAACAAATCTAAACGTAACACAACTCTACCGTAGCGGTAGAATTTTTCATAAATCGATGATCAAACGATTTTTGAAAAATTCACAAAATCTTCAATCATCCTCCTAGGATGATGGTCAGAGACAAGTCGGTCAACTAAACTCTTGAGCAGACCTCAAGTTATCTCAGGTTCCAAGACCTTATGCAGCATAACTAAACTCCTATACGCAAGCCTGGGTTGCTTGCCAAATCAAATCTCCACATTCTTCCAAACAGCCTGATCTTAATCCTAAACTCAATATCATGCCAGCCACGCCTGGCAGAATCTTCGACCTCTCAAATCGTCTCTGACCAACGTCCTTGTCCAGCTTCCGCAAATCCGAGCAAACTACGGCAAAACATTCAAATCGGATTCTAGCATATTATATTGACTAAAATAGGCTTAATCGCACACTAAACATAGTAGCTATATTTACAGACTTTTTACAAGGACTAAGTTGGTTTGTGTTGGTTTGTGCATAAAAACTGAGAAAAGAAGCATTTCCGCGACTAAATCGTAATGAGCCCGAGAATGGAGTTTTACCGCGCCCCTGGTCGCGTTACCTTGGGATGAAGATTTCATGACGACCCCCAGATTCTTAACCCTTGGCCACGCATTTGAATTGACTGGAAACACTTGAGCGTTTGTG
Organism: Aedes aegypti; assembly: GCF_002204515.2. Classification (NCBI taxonomy): domain Eukaryota; kingdom Metazoa; phylum Arthropoda; class Insecta; order Diptera; family Culicidae; genus Aedes; species Aedes aegypti. The sequence continues at coordinate 151,536,897 of NC_035108.1, forward strand.
TGCACTCATCCAGTCTTGGATGTGCTTGGATTACCGAGATCGTGTTTTGTGTCTTTGTAGTAGTGCCTCTCATAGCTCTGTGTAGTGGGTTGTCGAATCTTGATGGTGGGCTCGATTTATCTCGTTCGGCAAACGGCATGACCACTTGGTGTGTTTGAGTGTCGGGTTTCCTCTACTTGGTTGGCAGCTCGCTGCGGACATGGTCTACGATGCGCTTTGCTCGTTGTCTGGTTCTGATATCTGGAGTCTCCCTATTGTGGACTTCGGGGTCACAGTCTCCCATGCCTGACGTAGGCTACGTACTTCTTCTGCTCTATCTGATGGTATTTGGAGCCTCCCTACTCACAATAGTTTTCAGGGTTCCAATCTCCCGTGCCTTCCGTAGGCTGCTTGCGATTGCGTTTCTTCGAAGTGGTATTTGGAGCCTCCCTACTCACGGCTGTTTTCAGGGTTCCAATCTCCCGTGCCTTCCGTAGGCTGCTTACGATTGCGTTTCTTCGAAGTGGTATTTGGAGCCTCCCTACTCACGGCTGTTTTCAGGGTTCCAATCTCCCGTGCCTTCCGTAGGCTGCTTGCTTTTCTGCTTCTTCGTGATGGTATTTGGAGTCTCCCTACTCACGATGGTTTTCGGGGTTCCAATCTCCCATGCCCTTCGTAGGCCTCAGCCACGTCCTCCTCCTTTCAATGCCCTCCAGTTGCTGTCTCACTGCGCCCGATAGTGGCCGTAAGCTTCAACTCCGCGTCGAACCGATTTTTGGTCGTCGATCTCCGGGTCTCCACTCCTCCTATCAGAGCATACATCTGGTGCATTTCCGAGATCCCTACTCCCCGTTTCCAGTGACGTAGGGTGCGATTTCTCCCGCTTCGTGAACGGCGCACGGTACACCTCCTGGCGCGATGGAAGTGTTTGGGTACCGCATGTTGGATCTCCTCGCTGCTTGATGTGGTCGCAAATCGTGTTCAAGGTTTTTTTTTTTTAGGCGTGGATCGTGGTCTATAATGAACCTGATGAATCGTCGAGGTGGAGAGGTAGTCATTAAGAAGTTGTTGCTCATCACACCTGACTTTTGTCATTTTCCCGCTTGGTACGTGTTTTTGGAGTATGGTACTAATGGTTGACAGGCTTTGCCTGTGGACATAGCTTTATCGTTGTGGAACCTCGCTCGGATGACGGAAATCCTTGCCAGTCTTGGTTAGGGTTGCTGAGCTGGAGCGTGTTGTAGCGGGATCTCACTCTCAGCATACGTGGTCAAATCTCCCAGTGATTGGTGTTTTCGACTGCTACTGATACTGGTTAACAGGCACCGCCTGTGTACATAGCTCGAACGTTTCGGAACCTCGTTCGTTTGAACGGAAATCCTTACAGAAATCTCCTAATCGGTATAGCTGAGGCGAAGCAGAATTGTGGATACTGTGCTCGCCTCTGCTCGTTGTCACTGCTCCCATTTGGTGTTTTTGTCAGCTTTCGCTTCTTGGTTGACAGGCACTGCCTGCGTACATAGCTTTACACGTCGGAATCTCCATCTTGCGGATGAAAATCCTGGATGATGTAGTTTTTGATTGTTATCACAGAGATGCAGATGGAGTTGAATGATGTTTATCTGCTCCCTGGTTCGCTGTAGTTGTTCCCATTGGTGTTTTTGACAGCGTTTGCTGTATAGTCGACAGGCATCGCCTGTTCGCATAGCTTGAACCTTTACGCTTAGTCTGCTTTGATGTCCTTCGCGTGGAATCTTCCTTTTTTGCCGCTCAGAACATCTTCCAACAGATACAGGTTCGTCCCGAGGATGTCCTTCACGATGGCCGGAACGAATTTCGGCTCTAGCTTACTGGTAATCTGATCCACTTTTGAGGAGAGTACGAATGTACGGCGCCACACCAGATCTCCCACCTTGAACGCTACCGATCTTGTACGAAGATTGTACCGCTGCTTCGCCCGCTGGTGGCTGTTCTTGATTCGCTCGATTATGAGCTTCTGGATTCGGCGAATTGCCGATAGCCTGAGATCTTGTGCTACCTTCGGGTCGTCTGGTGTGTTGAGTTCTTGCTGCGTATAGAGGTCCGTGTGCAAAAGCAGATTTCGTCCAAAGTTTGCTTCGTGAGGGCTCACTCCCGTTGCTTCATGCTTCGCTCCGTTTATCGCTGCAGTGATTGCCGGCAGCTTTTCGTCCCACTCACGGTGATCGCCATCTAGCAACGCTCGGATGCATGTTATTACGACGCGGTTTACGCGCTCGGCATTATTGACCTGTGGACAGTAGAATGCTGTTTTCATGTGGCCAATCTTGTGTTTCGCTAGCCAGGATTTAAATGCCATCGATTCGAACTGCTTCCCGTTGTCGGACAATATCAGCCTTGGACGAGAAAACCTTAGACACACTTCTTTTTCTAGAAACTCCACCATCTTCTGTGAATCTGCTGCGCGCATAGGCTTGACGATCACATACTTACTGACCCAGTCTACTACCACCAATAGCACTGTGTTTCCTCGCTTGGAACGTGTGAGCGGACCGACAAAGTCCACCGATATCATCTCCCACGGAGTTTTCGCTGGCTTGGGGTTTCCCATCTGCGGCATCATCTTCTTCCCTGGCGCTTTGCATGCCTTGCAGGTTACACAGTTCCTCACGTAATCGCCAATCTCTTGCTGCATTTGTGGCCAGTAGTAGTGGGCTTGAATTTTGTGCCAGGTCTTGTAAAAGCCAAGGTGCGCTGCTGCGGGTTCGTCGTGGTATCTACGGATCAGCTGCACCCTCTCCTCTCTCGGAACGACTTGCTTCCATTTGTGTGATACAGCTCCAACTTCGTCCTTGCAGCGACAGTTCTTGTACAAGATGTCGTTCGCCATGCGGAAGTCCGGGAACTGATCGCCCTCGCTCTTCACTTTTTCTACCAGCTTTCTATACCACGGATCTTGCACCTGGTCTACCGCGAAAACTGCTTCGGCTACCGTTCGTGAGAGTGCGTCCGGAACTATGTTGATCGATCCCTTTCTGTACCGGATCTCGAAGTCGAACGCGTTTAACCGCAACAGCCATCGGCTCATCAAAGCGGTCGGATTCTTCATAGACTTTAGGTAGCTGAGCGCCGCATGGTCGCAATAGACGATGAACCTGATTCCTTCCACGTATCCTCTAAACTTCTCTATCGCTCGGATCACTGCGAGACACTCTCGTTCCGTGACCGAATATTTCTTCTCAGACGCTGACAGTTTCTGCGAGAAGTAGCTGATCGGATGTTCTTCGCCGTTGTTGTCCTGCGTGAGTACTGCTCCGATTGCTGTGTCGCTAGCATCGCACGCTATAGCGAACGGTCTGCTATAGTCCGGCATCGCTAGCACCGGTGCCGAGACCAGAGCTGCCTTTAGCTTGAGGAAAGCTTCTTCGGCGATGGGATTCCAACGGAACTTGGTCTTGCCAGACGTCAAGTTTGTCAACGGTGCCGCTAGCTGTGAAAATCCGGCGATGAAGCGACGGTACCAATTACAAACGCCAAGGAATCGCTGAACTTCTTTTCGTGTTGTTGGAGTCGGAAACTGTACTATTGCTTGGATCTTCTCTTCATCTACTCGCCAGCCTTGTTCGTCAATCACGTAGCCGAGGTACTTCATGTTCTTTCGGCAGAACTTGGATTTCTCCGACGATATCGTGAGATTCGCCTGTCGCAGTCGGCGTGCCACTTCTTCCAGCAGAGCGATATGCTCCTCGAAGGTTTCCGAGCAGATGATAATGTCGTCCAGGTAATGGAATACCAACGGCTCCAAATCGGCGAACAGATGAGTCATGAGTCTTGCTAGGGCTTGGCTCGCTGTACACAGTCCAAAAGGCACAACTTTGAACTGGAAGTGGCCTCTGGATGGCACTGTGAGCGCGGTCAATGGTCTTGAGGTCTGATGAAGTGGCAACTGCCAGAAAGCGTCCTTGAGATCGATCGACGAGATGTATTTGCTGCTTCGAAGATTGTTTGTAATCGCTGCTATCTGCGGGATTGGATATCCCTCGTTCACCATGATGGAGTTGAGGTGACGAGCGTCCAAGCAGACGCGATACTGACCGGTCTTCTTCTTGACAGCAACCAATGGGTTGTTCCATGGAGAGAACTGTGCCTCCTCGATGACGTCGAGGGCGATCATCCGGTCGATCTCCTTGTTTACCTCCTGCAGAACATACGGTAACATTGGATAATGCCGTTGCTTGCGAGGTGGTGCGTTGCCCACATCGATGCGATGCTCATACAGCTTCGTACGGCCTAGTTTGCCCTCTACCGCTTTTGGGAACTTCCGGATCGCTTGTTCTAGTCGCTTCTTCTGTTCGGTCGACAGTTGCTTCATCTCATGATCCTCGACGACTTCTTCGTCTTGCTTTGCTTCAATTGTGCAGCACACAGCCTTCACTCCAAACTTGTCCCAGAAGTTCATTCCTAGGATGATGCAATCCGGGATCGAGGGTACCAGCAGTACTGGAAGCACTTCGTTGCGGTTGTTGTACACGATGGGAAGATAGACGAAATTGGTGATTTCATGCTTCGTGCCGTCCGCCGTTTTTATTCCGCCCTTGACGGTTCTTTTTTGCAGACCGCATTGCTCTGCCAGTCCCGCTCTTTTTCCTCCGAGCAACGAGCAGTTTGCTCCACTGTCCAGCAAAGCGGTCAATTCCTTTCCTAGCACCGATATGACGGCGTGCGGTCGGTTGTCGCTTCCGGGATTTATGATGATTGAGTCAAGGTTCTTGAATTCTGGATTCTCGGAGGGGTGTCCGAGAGTTGGCGAAGAGCCGCTCCCCTCTAAAGCTGGTTCTCCGCGGGGTAGTTTCCCGTGTCGGTGCGACACGTGAAACAGCTACGTAGCGAGTAACCCTTCCGTCCACACCGATAGCAGAAAAGAATTGCTTGCGGTTTGGGACAATCCATGAACCTGTGACCTTCCTCATCGCAGTTCCAGCAGGCCATCGCCAGACGCTGATGGTTCGCCGTTTCTTGCCGTTCCTCATAACGCCTTTCAACCTGCCTTTCTGGTTCTTGCTGCAGCTGCGGAAGATTGTTACGCTGATTGCTGTCGGTCCACTCTTCCACCGAGCTCGGCATCCATCTGCGCGCTTGCCAGCCTTGCATCCTCTGCGGATCCCGCTGCTGCTGCTGGTACGGCTGACGCTGCTGGTTTGGTCCAGGTTGCGGTCGGTACTGCTGTGTGGGAATTTGTTGTGTGGTCCTGCTCTGCTGACGATACTGTTGAGGAACCTCTTCCTCGGATCGGTTGACCACATCTGGAATTCTCGGCTGCCTCTCGTTACGTATAGCGAAGCTCGGCCGTGCGGTCTTCTTCTCCAAGCTCATTTTCAGTGCGTTGACTTGTTCAACGAGGTCGTCGAAGCAGTGTTGCCAGCTATCTTCCAGTGCTTCAACTGCTTCGCCTTCTGGAGAATTTTCCTCCACTTCCACTGCGTGGACTCGGCTGAAACGATATGGTGGTTGCTGTTGCTGAATTGGTGCCGGTCTGTTGGTCGTTACTGGCGTCGCGAAGTTTGGCTCGAGTAGCGCACTGTGCGGAACCGGAATTCTGCGCTGTCTGTTCAGAAGCATCTTCGTTTCATCGTATCCGGTACAAACTTCGACCATCTCTTCCAACGTTCGTGGCCTTGCTGCCGTTACGATGGAGGCGTAGCTCTCGTTCATGTTCTTCTTCACCAGGAAGAACTTTTCGTCCTCCGGGATCGGCGGGTCTACGAAGCGAAAGAGTGCTGAAATGTCGCGGTAGTACTTCGCAAACGACTCGTCCCTTCCTTGGAATCTAAAGCAGGTTTCTAGACGGAGAATCTGCGAGTATCCGCTTGGCAAGAATTCTCGGCGAATCTGTCGCTTAAAGTCGTCCCATGTAAGAAGCAGTCGCTGCGAAGTTGCACGGGCGTACCAGTCGATAGCGTCTTCTTGCAGCAAGTGCTTGATGGAACTGAGAAGCGTCGCATCGCTCATGCCTTCCGACCTCGCGAACGTCTCCACCCGGTCGAGGAAGACGTTGAGTGAAGTGGTATCCTTCTCGCCACGAAACTTGAACGGCCAGTTGTGTACCGCCTTCTGCATCCTCCTTTCGTCGGCTCGCTCCGGTGCTGGTCGTTCTCGCCGGATCAGCCGCTCCAGTTCTTCTCGCATCCTGTAGCATTCTTCTCGCATCCGCTCTTCTCTCTCCTGCATCTGCCTGATTCTCACTTCCAGCGCTTCTTGCGATGGGGTTTCTCTTGCCTGTTGATTCCATCCTGCATACTCCCGAGAAAGATAGGGAGGAGGTGGTGAACTTCTTCGCCGTCTCGATTCCGCTTGTCGGCAGTCTTCGTGGTCGCCTGCTTGGAACGAGCTAGAGAACAACAGCCCTCTTCCGTGTCCACCCGAAAACGATGGCACCAGAGGTGGCTGCACAGCTGGCGGTGGTGTGGTTTCTTGAATGGAGTTGCTGCCCACAGGGATTGTGGCATCTACTACTCCTCCAACAGCTCCTTCCGACTCGTTGTTGCTCCTCCTCCTCACAGCGCCAGTTGATGTTGTATCTCTGACTTCACTTTCCCCCATTTGTGCACCATTTACTACACTTGTTCCGTTCACTTTGTTTAACAACACGTTAACATGCATGGATAACATTGCGTGTGTTTCCTGCAGCTCGACCGGAGAGCGGATTAATTGCAAACGGTCGCGATAATGATTGAGACGTGTTCGGATTTTATTTAAGGCTGCACTATCGTTAGTGCGAATTGCCGCTTCAGTGCTGATGTGCAACTGCTGTATTTGAGTTTCACAGTGCTCAATGTTTGACTGTGAACTCATTACATGGCATGAGCTAGTGGGCTGGTTGTCTCGCAAGGACTCCTCTTGCATGAGTGCCTTGAGACGTAAGACCTTGCCTCTATGGGTGGTAGGTCCTAAATTTACTACATGACGTAGGGCCAACTCATACGTGACCTCTTCGTCCGTCAAATGTGTGTAATCCATTTCTTATTTCTATGCGTAAGGGTTAAAATTATTTGTTGATTATTATAAGCCGAATAATCAAACGCACAAAACCAAATGTCTGAATCACAAACCAAAAAAAAAATTGCTATCGGTAGCTAATGTATTGTGGATTTTCAGTTGGGCGCCAGTGTTGCAATTGAGTGTGTTGGGGGTGGAAAGAAGCCCGACACAGCTCCGACTAGCTGAATGAATTTCCCAAAACTGAACAAATACCAATGAAGTTGTGTTATCTGATCATATTTTCTTACACTTGCTTACAGGGAGCGGCCGTAATATCTATAGCACATTTGGTGCTCGCTAACTCCTATCATTCTTTCCCTATCTATTTCTATGCTTAGCGTCTACTCACATACATGCACATCTCTTCTTCGCGGTGCGGGTTACTCGCAGCCTACGCCTTTGCGCTGTCCTGCTGTGCTGCTCTTCATGCTGACCCAAATCTTCGAACCTCCGGTTGGCTTAGGTTGCTCGCACTCGAACAAGAACTGTCCGCCTTCGCGAACCCGGGGTGCGGCCGATGCCACCGTTGTTCCGCTTGCCGCACCCGATCGCTTGGAAGTGGGCCCGTACACTGAGCCAGTCACGTACCGTCTTGGACGACCCTTGTTCGCAATCCTGCCGAATACGATCTCCCGGATGAGGTGAATCCTGATTAGGGAAGAAGAACCAAAAGAAAGAGCCCTAAGGGCAACGCCAATTAGCCACTGCCATCGCCAAAGCACCGTCTTCCAACTCACCCGGTAATGGGGCTCTTTTCGTACGTGTGATGCGGAATCCTGTGGGATTTTGGTTCCGAAATGTACCTCCAACCGTGAAATCCGTGGGGGCTTTCTTCTCCCTGTCTAGCGGTCGTACGTGGTTGTAAACCTGCGGTAACATGGCAAATTAGGCTACAGTTAGGCTCCCATCGATGGATTATTACCTTCGTGAGTCGGTGTTGGTTCCCCAATCCGGTTTCCAAACGGAGTCGTTCATCCACACGTAGAATCGTGTTTATCCTCTCTCAAAAGTGCACGTGCGTGGACCTGTGGTACGATGGTGAGGTTAGGTTATGGCTGTATCGGACTGCAATGCGCTGTTACCTTCTTAGACCTGTCGCAACTATCCTGTCCAGGGAAGAGCGCTCCTTCCGGACCTGTCCTTGTCCTCCAGGTGGAATCGTATCGGGTTGCGTATCGGAGTTGCTTCGGCGGCCAGTGAACTTTCCCCGCAATCTTGAAGAATGCCTATCTATCCGCCGGGCAGTTGGAAATCGCACGAAAGCCGTTTTTTCCTGAACCGATCGGACTAATTCCCGTAGGAATTTTCGCCCTCACCAGCTACCGCAATGTTGCACTCCAGTGGGACTCAGGCCAAATTCGGCATCCACGCAGTGTCACTTCTGTTCACTTTATGAGCAATCCTGTGGCTGATGTGCCGTTTCTCTTTTCTTCCGTTCGTTTGCAAGTGACAACAGTTGCCAGTATGACGTTTTGACGTCAGTGCGGTGTAGCTGTTGCTTAACGCCTTTTCGTTTCGTCGCAGTTGATAGGGATGTGCATATTGTATGTTCTTTCGATATTATTTTTATTTCTTCACTTACATTTAATTGAGCTATGTGCATGAGTAGAACTTTATCATTATGGCCAAACAAATCTAAACGTAACAGATTTCATAAATAAATAAAAAAGATGTAGCATAAACAAAGTGTCAACTTTATAAAATGAAAAGTTCTTTCAAGCAAAACCAGTTGCCGTTTTATTTGTTTTTCTATGTCAAAATATATAACAATATTTCCAAGAAAATTTCTACAAAGATATTTTCAGACATCTTCACAAAAACCTACATGGAAATCTTTACAGAGTTCTTCTCAGCATATATTCAGAACATCCACAAAGGTATACAAAAATGACTACTCAAAAGTCTCCTCAGAGATCTCTATATAGGTCTTCTCATAGGCTTTCACAGAGACCTCCACAAAGTTCCCCAACAAGGTGTCTACATAAATTTCTAAGGTTTTTTTTTTTCAATATGTTTATTATTGACAACGTAAATCCAAACGCCTATATTCCAGGAAGTTGTTGGATGATGAAGAGTGTCCATTGAATTAAACCATTCATCCAGTTTAACTTTATGAATCTACGGTGCAAATGTCAAATAAAATAATAAATAATTTCAGGCAAAAATCGTTACAATCTTCTATTGCCACGATTAATGTTTAGGTTATATGTTTAGGTTAAGTTAGGTTAAGTATATTTAAAGCGTTTTTTTTTTCTCTTATAAGCAGGTGAAATCAACTCACCTGTAAAAAATCTGAACTGCTACGGGAAATGAAATGTTACATGTTGTTAACAATATGTTAATAAAATCTTAAATTTGTTTTACCAAATTAGGATGATAGTGTTGTCTTATAACACAGAACACCTAGATATAAGAAATGAATGTAATGTTTGGAATGATACTAATAAAGAAATTTAAAAAAAAAAAAAAAGTCTAGAACACCTCATGGCAGCTTTAAGGGGGCAGGATCCGTCATCGATTTTGGAATTTTCAAAAGCAGTTTTTTCGTTCAATATCAAGAAAGTTGACAGGAAAATGTGTTCACTGTATTCTATCCTCCAACCGAAACACAGTGAACACATTTTCATCGAATAATTTGTAGTTTTGAACAGAAAAACTGCTTTTGAAGCTTCGATGATGACGATGATTATGATGACGTATTTTTCAAAGTTGAGGTCTTCAGTTCAGTTCAGTTATTAGATTACCTAGAACAAATCATGTTCGAAGATTTGAAGATCGATATTCCAAGAAGTTCTTGGATTACTCAAGATGTCCAAGATATTGTTTTTATCCAAATTGATTTAATGGCCATCCCGGGTGTTTATTGCATTTCATTGAATATAGCATAATTTGTGATAATGCTTTTAGACTTAACGATCTATATTCTAGGAAGTTCTTGAAAAATCCGGAATATAAACCTAATAAAATATTTGATGCCACTCATTTCTTTGATCCAACACATTTCTTTACATATACACTGATAGGCAAAATAAAGTGCCCTCCTCACCAGTTTTCAAATTTCTCTCATTGATTTGGTTCAAATTAAAGTTAACACACTAAAATCTTTTTTGGTATTTTATTTTTGATATTCTTTTCAAGTTGCACTTACGAAATTTTGATAAAAAAAAATAATTTTACTCAAAGAAAAAAAAATCAATTTGTATTGAAAAAAATAGTGACAAAATAAAGTGCCCACTTCCTTCTTGGCCCCAGAAAAGATGATTTAAGAAAAATAAAAAGCAATTTAATAGTTAATGTGTCCTCCTTTGGCCTAAAGGACTTGCTGGAGGCGCTTCGGCATGCTTTTCACCAGGTTTTGTAGGTGTTGTGGTTCTAGTTCTTCCCAGGCGCGCTCCAAGGACTCAAAATAATTATTTTTGTTGGTAACACCAGTTTTGTCAACCCTGGCATCAAGAATCGTCCATAAATTCTCGATGGGGTTGAGGTCTGGGCTTTGTGGAGGCCATTCCAGTGGTTTAATCCAACAAGACCGGAAGAAAGACTTGGTCTTCGTGGCAGTATGCTTCGGGTCGTTGTTCTAGATAAATATGAATTTCTCTTCAAGGCCCGTCTGGATCAGCGAAACCTCCAGATTTTCCCGCAAGATGTTGATGTAGGAATCTGCCGTCATTATTCCGTCGATTTTTACAAGGCTTCCTACTCCACTCCATGAAAAACACCCCCAGACCATCACATTTCATCACATCACACCTTCATGCGTCACCGTTCCTTGGATGTAGCGCTCCTGAAGCTCGAGTTGTTTAATAGAGATGGTCGGGTCTCGGGTTTTCAAACCCGAAACCCGACCCGAACCCGAACCCGACGGGTTCGGGTCGGGTTCGGGTTTGAAAATTTAAAATTTTTCGGGTTTGAATGCTACAAAATAATCGAATATGAAGAGAAATTCATATTTATCTAGAACAACGACCCGAAGCATACTGCCACGAAGACCAAGTCTTTCTTCCGGTCTTGTTGGATTAAACCACTGGAATGGCCTCCACAAAGCATAGACCTCAACCCCATCGAGAATTTATAGACGATTCTTGATGCCAGGGTTGACAAAACTGGTGACACCAACAAAAATAATTATTTTGAGTCCTTGGAGCGCGCCTGGGAAGAACTAGAACCACAGCACCTACAAAACCTGGTGAAAAGCATGCCGAAGCGCCTCCAGCAAGTCCTTTAGGCCAAAGGAGGACACATTAACTATTAAATTGCTTTTTATTTTTCTTAAATCATCTTTTCTGGGGCCAAGAAGGAAGTGGGCACTTTATTTTGTCACTATTTTTTTTTTCAATACAAATTGATTTTTTTTTTCTTTGAGTAAAATTCTTTTTTTTATCAAAATTTCGTAAGTGCAACTTGAAAAGAATATCAAAAATAAAATACAAAAAAAGATTTAAGTGTATTAACTTAAATTTGAACCAAATAAATGAGAGAAATTCGAAAACTGGTGAGGTGGGCACTTTATTTTGCCTATCAGTGTATAATTTACAGAAAAAAAAGTTTTACAAATAAAGAAATTTGTATTCCAGGAAAATCACAATTTTACGGTACAGAATTTAAATCAAATTTCACTTGGGTCTTACTTTGATTTGCGAACTACGAAAAAAGTAACGTGAACACGATTTATGTGAATACACAATATTCCGTATATAGACATGTGCGGGTATTCATAATAATAATAATTATCATAACCATAAGTACATCTGGTTCTGCTATTCTCATAATTAAATTCAAAGTTTCAGTCTTCCAAAATAAAAACAATCTTCCAAAACATAGCCTCATGGCATACCGGAACAAAGAAACTTGTTTCGGTTCGCCTAATGTTTATTTATATCCACTTATGCCAAATGGTGACCAAACAGCCTGCCGATGGCGAAGGTCATTGTAAATGATTCTCCGCAAATGCCGCACAAGCCCCTAGTTGAAGAATTCGAACGGTGGAAGCAATGAGACCGTAGGTCGAGCAAAATCTATTGAAAACTTGCATCCAAATGTGTGCCTTTTGGTCGTTGGATGGCAGTCGAGGCGCACCATATGGGCATTGCTATAGCATCACCAAATAGCGTAGGGCGTATGTGATGCTAAATATTCATCAAAATATTTATTATTCTCATGTAAAAGCTGTCCGAGTAAACATGTGTAAGCTAGACATCTTTACAGCTTACTGTAAGGCGTGCACTTAAAGATGATGTGTATTCTACGCGGTTGAGGCATGTGAAACTTAAAACAATGGCTTCTCAAAAGCATTACTGGGTGATGGAAAGCCGGTGAGTTGTGCTTAAAATGCATGGACATAGTGTGTTCCTATCGTAGCTCAACATTCTTGGTAGCCTTATGAATAGTGTTGTCAGATCGTAAAAGACTCAAGCTATTTAATTAAAGTTGTTTAAAGTTTAAGAACACAAATGCGTTTGGAATAACACTGCTATCAATTTAACTTTGCGGATCTAGTTAGATCAAATTTGAAAGTTAAAACACCCAGTAAACCCAATTAATTTACGAGTTGCCTGCCTAAGGCAAAGGTTCAGCTCTCCTCGGTCAGGGTTAATCACTTACGCACTATTGTTCATCAGTGTGAAACAATAATTGCCGTGCGCATGCCTCTACCGAGTGAATTGCAATAATTTACCCTTCATGTGCATCCATCATACGCGTACCTCTAGGTGGTACTTAACCACTTTTTTCACCTGTCGGCAAATTTTCTCGACTTAATCATTTAATGGGATGCTTTGGAACTACCTTTCCTCGTTGATTTCATCCCGCTTTGACTGGCTCTAACTTAGCATCTGCGTATTTCCGAATGATGTAACTATCGACCCACGGTGAACAATCAATCAATAAATTTCCACGCACCTCCTCCAGCTTCCAGCTAAATACAGGCTTGTAAAGGGGTTGGCACTTCGGCCTACGCCCGCAATGAATCAGAACAGCCATCACCGAAAGGCTGTATATTACTATCATGCTGCCGCCAAAGCATGTCATTGAGGCAGCGATGCATCTCATTCAACAAGTTGTATGGTTGTATGATTTTGATTATGGTGCGCATTACCAGAGGCACATATACACAAATAGTAAGAACCAGAAAATCTAGAACGAAAAAGGGAAGAGTCTATTGGCGTATGAACACTAGGGTGTCCCAAAATTTCACAGGAAAATAGGGGGCAAAATTCCAAATGATAGCCGAGAATGTAAAATCCAAACTGGGGAGAACTTGAAGTGATGACGTTTAGAGGTTGCCCGGTTGAACTTTTGAAAAAAATATTATTTTTGTGCCATTTATTAAACACAAAAGTACTATTCATTTTTTGCAGATTTCTCGATCTGAACTATTTAGAAAAAATACACACTGTATGTTTTCAGTAGAGTGTCCATTTCCCGACCATTTTACTTGGGATTCGGGACAAAAATCTAAGCTTGTGCCGGGAAATCTTTGGATGCCGGGATTTCTCAGATTTTCATTAGAACAGTATTTTGACTGAACTGGAAGTATAAATTCTACAATATAATGTTTTTACAATGACATAAAAATATAATGCTATTACCCAATGTTAAATATTAATTATAAAATCTTATCTTATGTGTGACATTGTTATTCTGATGAAATAACTAAACAAAGCTAAGCTTGAAAGATTTTGTTTTATATTCTCTACACTGCCGTGTTTCGCAAGCCAATCCTAACTATTAAAAGTAGGTATTAAGAAAACGAGAAAGGTTGCAAACTTGTTTTCAATTGAAATATTTAAGAAATTTTTACATTTTTGATTTTTATTCCGGGAATAGAAAACAAGCAATTCTTTCATTATGGAACAGTTCGACTTGGTGTTTTTTTTCCTAATTTCACCAAACGAAAAGTCTTGTTAGTAAAGCCAAATGATTATTAGAAAACATGTAAAAAACTGACTCACGATTCACGGCAGTAATATTATGATTTTCATTATCTTTATTAAGGAGATTTTTTGCCCTTTGGCTGATTCATCTCCGTGTATAATATTAATAAATGAAAGTGTGGTGAAGATATAAGTAATAAAAATAAAACAATTGGCTACAGATATTTGAACAGTCACCAAAACTTTGCCACAAAAGAATCAATTATAGATCATTGAAGGTAATGTAAGGGATCATACTAAAACATAATTACTGAATATTATTGACTGAAGTTTATGTGTACTTTCAGATTTGTTTTCTCAGGCTGGGCTCATAATAATGATGTTATAGGAAAAGCATTATATAAACTTTGCAACAAGACAAATAAAAATATTTGTTTCTTATTTGGAAAACCGGTCTTTTAATAAAAAAGTTACATATTTATAATTTTGAATGATACTTACCTATTTTATCGAATAAGGATTTATTCTGAGAAAAAAAAGATTTTTTTTAAGTTTTTTTAATTCATATTCAGTTACTTTCATCAAACTTTACGTTTATTTCGGGAATCCCGGGTTGTCATAACTTATATACCGGGGAACGGTAAATCCAGAAATTTGTCTAGTTCCGGGATTTTTTGTCCTGGGATTTCCCAGGATGGACACTCTAGTTTTCAGGAAGCTCGACGAGCGGATTAGCGAAATCAACGAGAACCAACCTCAGCGATCTGTGGGAGTCAGTCCACGGAGCGGTGAGCACAGTAGCGCAGAATGACGGAGGAGAAGAAGTCGGATGTTGGTGTATGGTATCCGTTAGAGCAGAGAGCGGTACAAGAGAGCAAGGGCAATTGAAAAACGGATCCATCGCAGAAAGAAAATGGAGCATGAAGAGGCAGTGACTGCCAGGTGCAAGAAACTTTGGAATAGAACGACATGCAATGGATCCACGAATCTGTCAATGCTTTGCGGAGAAAAACAGCGCCGTCTCACGCCATGTGTAACGACCATGTTAGACACTTGCTAACGGATAAAACAATGATGGCCGCCAGGAGGAAAGAGTACTTCGAATCATTGTTAAACGGAGATAACGGAAGTGACTCTGGTAGCAGAATTCAAATCGATGGACAGGTTGTGGTAAAGAGAACTATTTATGGGCTAAAAAAGAACAAGGCTGGTGGGAAGGACGAGCTCCCGGCCAAACTTTTTAAACGCGGAAGTGAGCAGCTTGCTACACAAACTCCTTCCCCATTTAGAAGATATGGGTGGAAGAACAAACTAGTAGGCAGCTGCAAGGCAGGTTCAGCCCCTGGCTACAGAGTACAATGAACCCGCCTTGGGCAGCTAGTTGGGTGGTCTCATTTACCCTCTGTACAAGAGAGGGCATTAACTGGAGTGCACCAATTACCGAGTTATAACACTCCTTATTTCGGCGCACAAAATCATGTATGGAATTCTGCTTAACAGATTAATTCCGAATGAGGAGTCCTTATGTCGGTGAATACCAAGCTGATTTTCGAGAGGGCCGATCTATGACGGACCAAATGTTTACCCTGCGTCAAATAAAGATAAGTTCAGGAAGTACAACTTACAGACTCATCATCTGTTTTGTAGATTTAAAAGTAGCGTATGATTCAGTGAAGAGAAATGAGTTGTGGCAAATTATGTCCGAACATGGCTTTCCGGCGGAGCTGATTAGACTGATTCGTGCAACACTTGAAGGATTGAAATCATGTTTGTGGGTGGTGGACGAGATTTCGTCATCGTAACCTTTAATGGATTGAAACAAGGTGATGCTCTTTCCAACTTGCTATCTAACAGAGCGCCTGAAGGTGCTATCTGGAAAGCCGTTGCGCAGATAAGAGGTACCACTATCACACGTTCTCATATGCTCCTTGGCTTTGCAGACGATATCGACATAATCGGGATTGACCGTCGACCAGTGGAAGAGGCGTTCGTGCATTTCAAGAAAAAGCTAGCGAGGATCTGGCTGACGGTCAACACCACAAATACGAAGTACATGATAGCTGATGGTCAAGGCGTCGGACCATTTGGCCGAATGCTGTTTGGCCGAATTACGAACAAATAATTGATTAAATTGTTACAATGCTGATGTGTATGATTTATAAGTGCGACCCAATGACTGCTCAGCGGTTTAGTTTGTGCATTTTTTTATGATGTTACCGGATGTCATGTTTGTCACTGTATAGAGCACCAAGATAAAGATAAAAGCGAACTGTACATATGGGACGAGTCTTTGAATTCCGCACATGGTTGCGAGACTGTTTGTGGTAGCGTAATGGTGTTATTAACGAATAGTTCAAATGCGTTAGATTAAGAGTGGAAGATAGAAGCAAGTGAAGGATACAACTACAAAGTACGAGGAGAGGGACAGGCCCGTGATGAACTCATTACCTTCTGAACCACCATTAGACAATCAACCCCTTCCTTACATAAAGAAAAAAAGGTTGAACAATAAAAAAACTTCTCAAGAAACAATTTGAAAATAATTAAAACAAACAACAACAACTTATTACAGGTTAAAAATATATGCGTGCTCTATTTCTAAGAAATGTTATCTTGTGCATCGGTTATCAATTCCACCCTACCAATCTATTTCAGTCGGATTTATGATACCTACGACGAAAATTTTAGGATTAGATTTGTTTAAATCGCTTTTTTCTCCAAAAACTTTTTCGACGACTTTTAAACGTGATTTCTCAGAGTTCTCTCTATACAAAAGTTTGTCCGTATCATCCTTAGCTAACAGTCCCAAGTTTTCTGACAAAGTTAAATTTTAGGACACCCTAATAAGCAAATGTGTTTCATCTTGTTACAGCATCAATGGTATTGGTACGTGAAATTGAACTAATGTTGACGCTTCAGCGATGAACCCTTTTCAAATGTTGTTCATGAAATAGACAAATCTGTGTCACGTCGAGAGCGATAAACAGACAGAACCTGTTGCGCAAGCTAGCTAGTTGATGCTGGATGATGAACACAATTTCAACACAAAAAAGTGCTGTCTAGCGTATGCACGTAGGTAACGTAGCTTCAGAGCAATCAAAGAATTAATCGTGAAGTCATCATTATCGTTTAGTTTTTTCACGATGTGTACCGGTCAAGCTGTTGTTTATAATGGCATGGTCATTCTGACAGGCACTAGTTTCTTTAGTAATTTTTGATAATGCATCTCCCTTATCTTCAAAACTATTGGAACTAGTGATATGATTATTTCTCAATTTAACTGCATTTTACAGAAGCAATGCCATACATGGACGCTATGTCATCGAAGTGAATCGAACCTCAAGCCATAGTATATGACCTATGTGCATCCACCAATCGTGACCTATCAGCTTTTATAAGTGATGATTTTTTTCCATTATCTACGGGTGGGGGATTAAATAACTTGGTTCCCCAGCTGGTCATGGTCAGGTTGCGTTTGGCGGCAAGTATGAAGCAAAAGACCCACTTGTTGCGCACCGGTAATCACTGGCTGCTCTGCTGCGCCGCTGAGAATACAAACTTGAAACCTTCACGCTCGGTGGGTTCTTCACGGTAGCGAAAGGGAAAATTTGGTGCATTATTAGCTTTATTTCGAACACATTTGGGGTCTTCGAGTAAATTTATTAAAACCTTCAGTTCCATTCCAGCGGTTTTCGCTGATCTAATCGTTCTCGGAATTAATTTGAATTATTAAAAAATACGTTTTATAACAAAAAGACGTGTGTGAGTGTGTAAAAGCACTATAATGCAGCTGTATGTTTTGGGTGGTCATGTAAAATTTTCTAATAATGTTCGTAACTTCTCAATGCTTCTGAAGAACAAGGTTCTAACCGAAGAAAAATCAGGAATTTACCAAATCCCGCCTATAAGATCATAAAAATACCGATGAGCTTGAAAAAATAAACGATTCTAATGTGGCAGTGCATGCGGTAGCGGTAAATCACGTCATAGATTGACAGAAGGCGCAGTTAATAAAAATATTAGAAAATCATCATATCTGAACACATAGGAAACGATGATCGTCCACGTTCTAAATGATAGACGGCACTTTTCTAACATCTTCGACGTCAGAATCTGTCGTGGCTCTAAAATCGATTTTAATAACTATCTGGTTAAACTGTGCCAAAAACTGTCCGTCATCAACAAAGCTTGGTGCCAACGGCAGCCTCGGTATAACCTACAAAAAACTAATGTAGTACCTAACTCGAGGCTGAGCTACTAGAAGAGAATGAGCCCCATGGAGCATCACTTAAGGACTGCTGATTCTAGTGGAGAAATGCATCGAATGTGATCGAAAGGTGGAGGTGTCATTCCAATGAACACCTGAATTCTGTTGACAGCGAAGGAAATGAAAGTCATGGCAGCGAAGAAACACGTCAGTACTGCGAACGATGAAAACCAACCCATCCCCTCAAGTTGAATCAGAGTACGAATGACATCCAACAGCTCAAGAATAATAATGCTGCAGGTAAGGATGGTGGAAGAGCTGTAGTCATCATGGTGGGCCCGGAAAACCTGGTCATTATTCTAATCCGACTGCCTGCACATCTAAGCTTTGTGCCATCAGGTGAGGCCTTAAATATTGATATCCCAGATTTTATTCTATCGTCTGTGATCTGTAGCAAACGGATTCGTGGCAAATTCGAGTTGGCTTCGATTAGTGAGAATGGTGTGCAATATTGTGTGAAAATTTCAGATGAACGCTGGAGACTACAACAGGGTGATGGATTATTTTCTCAGAAATCTAGAAGGATTCTGCTCAGAATTCTGAGAGGTCTCCGTCAAAATTCTGAGAGCATTTTGAAAACAATTCTTCAATTAGTTTGATAACAATCCAGATATGATTCTCATAAGAACCCAGAGAGAATTCTTTTGAGATTCCATAGAGAATTGATTCTATTGATAATTCTGAGAGCGTTCTCAAGAAAACCTTTGGCATTATTATAATTTCTAAAATCAAACAAAACATTCATATGGCAGTACTCACTATCAATCGATAACTTTCTTGCACTTAAGAAAGCTGGAAACATACCTGGAAGAAGAAAAAAAAAGTAATTTAGTATAACTGTTCAAAGGATATTTATTGAGTGATTAAAATACTAATATTGTATTTAAAAACTGTTGGGCTGAAATTTTCCTAAACGGCTCATCTTATTTCGTCTTTCTTATAAAACAGATAAAGAAGTATTTTCGAGCCACGATTGTCATGTAGATCAATGACTATTCTACATAATCAATAACAAGGACGTGACAACTTATAATTTAGACTTTTCTATACAATTTTGACAATGTTGGTAGAATAGAGACAGACTGAAACAAGAGATAGTAAAAGTCGGACTGGTGGAGATACTAAAAAGACAAAGTACACGATAGTAAGGAAAGCGACGATGTTATAAGGACTTTTTTCAGAATAGACATCCTGTTTATCTCAATCGATTTTCTATACATTGTTCAATTAGAAAATTTACAACTTTGTATACTAAACTTTTACCTGAATTTGCAACATTGAAAAAAACACACTGAAAAAATATGACTAACTTTCTCGACTTCAATTTTAATTCAATGCGTCATTAGAAACGTAATCTTATATTCTTTGAAGAGCACTCGCGAAATTTTGGGGAGAAATATGAAAAATATTCAAAATCATTGAAACAGTAATCGTTTGGTCACAAGATTCACTTAGCTTAGCTTAGCTTAGCTTAGACTGACTACACATATCAATGGTTGCTATTCCGTGATTGACCGAAGTCAGTGAAAATGCACAAAGAATCAACTAGAAGTTCAGCTGGGATTGGCCATAATCTTCTTCAGTGTGCATAATTCAGTGCCTCTATTTATACAAGGTCAATAACGGCGCCGGCCACGTCCTTGCAGTCAGGTGGGATTGAGGGAAGGAATGTTAGTGTGTAACCTTTGCTATTTGGAGACCGTGTTTGCCTCTGCATCTCCACAAAGGTTACTGGGAGGGATGTTTGTCAATGGGGAGGATCGTTGGGTCAAAGGATTCACTTTGATAAGCGATTAGACCATGATAAACAATGATTTGTGAGATATATACATGCTTATACGTAAATATAATTGTTCATATAATTTCTATGTAGAGGAAAATTATGCCGACACTTGAGGTGACGAACCATTCAAAGTTTGTTGGACAAATACCTAAATGTAACATTGCTACAGCTGTCAGTACGAAAGCATGTGTTATTATATTTTACTCATTTGAAAAGAAACAAAAAACTTGATTGGGTGGGACATCATCAGAAGGCCGGCTCCAAAGGCACGTTCCCCACCAGTTGGGAGATTTGTGAATAAAGTGAACCTTTCGCAAGTCTACACTTGTAGTGTCGAACCATTCAAAGTTTTTTTAATTACAAAAATAAAGGTATATAAGGGGTGTTCTGACAAAAAATGTTAAACATAAATAAATCATGAATCAGAGTTTGTGTCGACACTCACAGTGACGAACCATCCATAGTTTGTTGAAACATCATATTTACATCCCACCATTGTAACGATTAAATGTGCAGTCATACATTTTATAGATTAGAAATAGTAGCATGAAACGAGCTCACCAATTGATCCGTTATCCTTGACTGAGCAGCCACAATCCACTTTCAGCTTCACTCGTTTGCTCGGCTAGCACTCAGAAAAAAAAAATAAAAAAATAGGCGCGTGACCCGAAAAAAAACACGGACGACAGCTCGGGCTTTCTTGACGCACTGCCCAGGAGCAAGCGTCAAGGTCGTCGAAAGATCAAAATGAACGAACCGATCGCGGCACTTTTTAACTTACTCCAACCGAACTCCCCGATCACGCCACTTTTTCACTTACGAGATCGACGCGCGACATGTTTGATCCTGCCCTCGTCGCTCGCTCCGGCAAAAGCAAGCGTCAAGGTCGAAAGATCAAACAGAACTCCCCAGCAAAACGCGCGAAAACGAAACACAAACCCCGGCGTCCCGAGAACAAACTGTCTTGCTTGGGCTTTCCGAAACACTGCCCAGCAAAACGCGCGAGAACGAAATACAAACTCCCGGCGTCCCGCAAACGCGCGAAACTAAAAACAAAAACAAACTCCTGGCGTCCTGAAAACAAACTGTCTTGCTTTGGCTCTTCCAAGCACTGCCCAGCAAAACGTGCGAGAACGAAACACAAACTCCCGGCGTCCCGAAAACAAACTGTCTTGCTTGGGCTTTCCGAAACACTGCCCAGCAAAACGCGCGAGAACGAAATACAAACTCCCGGCGTCCCGCAAACGCGCGAAACTAAAAACAAAAACAAACTCCTGGCGTCCTGAAAACAAACTGTCTTGCTTGGGCTCTCCGAAGCACTGCCCAGCAAAACGCGCGAAAACGAAACACAAACTCCCGGCGTCCCGAAAACAAACTGTCTTGCTTGGGCTTTCCGAAACACTGCCCAGCAAAACACGCGAAAACGAAATACAAACCCCCGGCGTCCCGCAAACGCGCGAAACTAAAAACAAAAACAAACTCCCGGCGTCCCGAAAACAAACTGTCTTGCTTTGGCTCTTCCAAGCACTGCCCAGCAAAACGTGCGAGAACGAAACACAAACTCCCGGCGTCCCGAAAACAAACTGTCTTGCTTGGGCTTTCCGAAACACTGCCCAGCAAAACACGCGAAAACGAAATACAAACTCCCGGCGTCCCGCAAACGCGCGAAACTAAAAACAAAAACAAACTCCTGGCGTCCCGAAAACAAACCGTCTTGCTTGGGCTCTCCGAAGCACTCCATAATCGTTTGGTCACAAGATTCACTTTGATAAACGGTTAGACCATGATAAACAATTGTTTGAGAAAAATAAACATGCTTATTAATTTAAAATTAATAACTAACATTGGACAACGGACACACAGATCGACCAGTGGACCAGTGAAGCATTTTTCGTTGACGAAAAGTTTTCTCCGACTGGGACGGAAATCGAACCCAAACTCCATAGCACAATACGCCTAAACGGCTGAAGCCGCTAACTGCACGTCTACGAAACCCACAAAAGTAAAAGAAAATAATGTCGACACAGGAAGTGACGAGCTTTTCAAAGTGTGTTGAACAAATAGCTTAAAACAACATTCCCACTGCTGTCAGGACAAAAGCATGTGTTAACATATTTTACTCATATGAAAATTAAAGTGGCGAACCATTTCAAGTTTGTTAAATAAATTAAACCTTTTGCAAGTCTACTCTTATAGTGTTTAACCATTCAAAGATTTTTTCAATAACAAAAATAAAGGTAAAAAAAAGAAATATT
Organism: Aedes aegypti; assembly: GCF_002204515.2. Classification (NCBI taxonomy): domain Eukaryota; kingdom Metazoa; phylum Arthropoda; class Insecta; order Diptera; family Culicidae; genus Aedes; species Aedes aegypti. The sequence continues at coordinate 151,559,070 of NC_035108.1, forward strand.
TACAATAAGAGTTTATGCCGACACTCACAGTGACGAACCATTCATAGTTTGATGAAACATCATATTTATGGTTGAATGCGTAGCCATACATATTTTACATATTTGAAATAAAACCATGAAATGAGCTCACCAATTGGTCCTGCATCCTTGACTGAGCAGCCACAATTCTATTTTAGCTTCACTTAACGCATACAGACAGCTTGAGCCTTCGCCCAGCACTGACCAGAAACACGATCTGTATCAAAAGATCCGCCTGTAAGATACATTTTCTTACTCTTACATATTGAACTATTGAACTTCCAGCAAAACATGTAGCTTTGATAACGGATTCGATGACTTCGATTGATAAAAAGTCCATAATTAATGCAATCGAAGATAATCAAACAATATAATTGTGTTTATCCTGTGTATCGCGTGAGGTGAGACGAGTTAACCTAGGAGACAAATGTTGAATAGGGTCCTAAAGTCTCGTCCCATTTTAAGTGCCAAACGCTCAAGTTTAGGCCAAAAACAAATGTATACTAATTTGTTTTAATGTTTTTTCGTTTCACGCTATGTCTGAACTAGACGATTATAAAAATCGAATGTACATCGGTTTTATTCTCGCTAGAGATCATTATTTGGTCTAACTTTCATAATCGGAAGGTTTAAAATGTTCTATCGGTGAATTTTTTCCATACATTTTGTATGGGCTGAAATGCGTCGAATAACGGGATTTTCATGAGTTTTAGTATGAAACATAGCTAAAATGTGGAAAAATAAATCAAAATTTCGCCAATGAAATATTTTAAAACCTTCCGATTTTGAAAATATAACCCAAATACTTAACTCTAGTGATAAAAAAACCGATGTAAATTTGATTTTTATAATCGTCTGATTCAGACGTAGCGTGCGTTTCTTTAAGTCAAAAAAAAAATATTTTTTTTTCTCTGTTTTTTAGATTTTGTCACACCTCTCGTCTTAATCTCAAATTTTGCGTATATTTTGTTTTCCATGTCTCTTCCCAAATGTCAGATAGGAACAACCCCAGTGTAAAAACTAAAACCACTGTGGTGTTTTTGTCGACTACGCGAACGTCAAACACGATCATAAATGTCAAGCATGTACCCAATTTTGAAATTAAAGTTTAAATATGAGATAGCCGTTATTTGAACGGGAGAAATTGCTTAAGTAGTTGCAGTCACATGGTCTTTCGTGTTATTGAATAAAAACAAAATTTCATTAAACATTTTAAATGAGAAGAAAAATGACATCAAATAACTTCAACCACGCAAGCAGTCAATCGGTTTTGTGAGGGAGTCTCGGTGATCAACCTGAATTGCAAAATATCGCATATTGAAGCCTTGAAGTTTGTTCGAGAAATACCAGTAGGGGAAGATGGCCCAGATGCTTTATAGAAGCCGAGAAATCCTCTGCACTTCCACAAGAAAACACTGGGAGTTTGGATATGGGAAAGGATTCGTTATGATAAATGATAAAGATATAATTAGATCACGGATGATCGATACCGATAGTGCGGTTATTGCGTGGGTCGGACACAATCCGAATTCCGTCGCTAGCCCACAAAGGAGCATGCTGCAGATTCAATGGACCAAACACTACTGACGCGTTGTTGCTTGTTTTCACCCGAACGCTTTGTTTTCATTTTTCGTTTGCACAACGCGAACCGGACACAACTGATCCAGATTCCGTCGCACGCCCACAAATGAGCTTGCAACAGATTCAACGGACCAAACACTACTCGCTTTTCCGATGATTTTATTAACGAATAAGCGTTTCCATGTCACAGAGCAAACTCATGGGGAAGCATGGTTGCTGACTCTTCGATCTCCATACTAAACGGCATTCTACCTCAACCATTTAGTCATTTTGAACCCCCATTTTTCATGCAACTTTTCGACACGAATTTAAACCGCAAAAACAAAAATTTGGGAAATGTTTTTATTATGGTAGCCATCAAATATTGTAAAGTTACTTTTAGGACTTCGAATGGCCTTCAATTGTGGATCTTATTACAAGAAAACGACACAAATCCTTAAAATGGCAGTTTGGACCATTTTACCCTACACCAATTCATATTTCTTGCACTCTATCATGCTGTTCTAGCATATGAAACCTCCAGTAATATCATCTACAATAGCGTTTTGCAAATTTGAGCTAAACATCGATGTTACTGGATTCATATTCGATAAGTCGAATCGATTTTGAAATTCACCGATTTCAAAATCAAGCACTCAAATTAATACCAAACGCTTTGGGATTCGATTTTTGATTCAAACTGTTTTATCGTCCCTCAGAAATGAAAAATTACACATTAAACCCTTCAGATTTGATTCGAAGTGAGGTTTGTTGTTCAGCATTTAATTGGAAAATTTCATTGGAATACATGGTCACGCTCCGTCATCGGAATCATCGTCATCATCGAAACTTCAAGAGCAGTTTTTCTATTCAAAACTAAAAGTTATTCGATGAAAATGTGTTCCCTGTGTTTCAGTTAGAGAATACAGTGAACACATTTTCGTTTACATTTTCTTGATTTTGAACGAAAAAACTGTTTTGAAAAATTCCGAAATCAATGACGGATTCTGCCTTCTTAAACTTGTTTAGTATTGTTTTAACGTAAAAGTATGGAACAACATTTTGATTCAAATGCCCTACACTGTGTTCATTAATGTCTTATATTCCGAACGCCTTGATTCAAATTGCGAGCGGCACGAATAAATCGTATTCAAATGCATAATTCCGCAAATTAATTTATCTGAGCTAGTTTCACTGGTCTCGAACTAGAGAATCATCACTTCTTCCGAGGAATAAAATAGATTAGAAAATGAATAGATTTAATTGTAATTGACTGTAATTTCCTGGTAATTTGATGATATATTTGTGGGACCTTCCTTGGCCAAGTGGTTAGAGTCCGTGGCTACAATGGAAATTTCCTACACTTCCCTGGGCATAGAGTATCATCGTACCTGCCACACGATATACGAATGCGAAAATGGCAACTTTGGCAAGGAAAGCTCTCAGTTAATAACTGTGGAAGTGCTCATAAGAACACTAAGCTGAGAAGCAGGCTCTGTCCCTGTGACGTAATTCCAAGAAGAAGAAGTTGATGATATGTATATCAGCGAAACATTTCAACCTCATCGCCATACAAAAAACCGAGTGTTCGAAATTTGAGACAAAACGTCTGTAAAAAGCTTTACTTACATTTACTTTGTACTTGCTGTTTGGCAAATGAGAAAAGGACATATTTTTTATTTCTTTTCATTTTTCAACTATTTACAGACACATGGCTACATTTCCTACACGAACGTCTGGACAAGATAGCCGGAAACTGGTTCACATGGTTGACGATCTCTCTACCGTCTCCCCAGACGACCATGCATTGCCTGTCCATTTTGGTACCGGATCGCCATAACGCATAGCATAATTGTTATATTACTATTTTGCTTATTTGGTTTTCTCTCACGTCACCCGTAAATAACATCGCGCGCCAAGCACCGCCGGGACTGGGCCAAACAGGCCCATAGCGAGGGATGGCTTCCATGATTACGAGTCAAGTTGCGTCTTTTGGTCGTGAGGAAAGTTTCGTCGGTTGGCCGTTTCTTGGTAAGTTCCATTACACGGCGGAGCATATTTTTAGTCTCAAGCCCCAAAAGCTGCTATTTACTCATTTTAGGGTTGATGAGTTTATAACCGTTGCGCGTGTAATTTTTGAGATATTGGAAGTTATAAATCTATTATTTAACGATTGAAGTCAAGTTCACCAGTTAATATGGTGATTTAATTAATAATTTAATGTTAATGAATACTTCTCAACATCTTAGTTCATACTACTTTCGATGCTCAAAAGTTATTTTTATGCTTAACGAAAGTATTGTATCTTGCCATAAAAGAGAATGATGTTATTTTTGTTACCCAGTGTTATCTACCGAGTTTTCGATCGACTATGTTGCGATGGATCTTCGCTGATCGCTGCCTAGTTATTGGAAGTAATAACCAAATAGGTGGGCAGTGGAGAAGGTGAATGGACAGGTCTTTATCAACCAAGTAAGAGGTTTGCTCTACCCGTCACCACAATCTATGGACTATGGAATGAATAAAAGTTCGCTTCGAACAGGTTGGCGAACACTTTCGATGATGACTCACCAAGGCGCCATAATAGACTTTATTGTCATATTGAAACAATAACTCATGCTGAAGCAGCAGGAGATTGCTTGATAGATAGAGGTCGTGAATTCGATGTTTGAATACCTTGGGGACCTAATTAGGTATTCTTAACGCGTTATAGTCACTTTGCTATCTAGTTATGTTTTGAGGCTGAAAGAAAACGGGTAAAGTAATCCTAAAGTAATCCTAAAGTAATTGTAGAAATTGGAATATAGTAAAGTGAGTAGACGTCCCGAATTGCGCTGAACAGTACCAGATTTGAGCAATCTGTCCAGCATCACCAAAAGTCCCGGAAAACGTCCCGGATTGAAGAGACAATCAAAAATAATGGAATTTTTACTTGGAATATAAACAATAAAATGTTATGCATTGTTATATGAAAATTCTGGTCCGGTTTCTCCATGGATCAACAAGATTCTAATCAAGATATTAACAGGATCCAGAACTACAACATTTACGTTGAAATCTTCGCAAACTATTATTGGAATCCTTTCATCCTTCTGTTCGCAAGTTTATGAAATGCACAAATTTACCCATAGTCTAAATTCTAACATAATTCTGGTAAAAATCTGAATTTTCACACTATTCACAGGTGGATTTTTCACAATATTTTAGCCGAAGGCTTGTCAAAAACCTTACAGGGTACGGAACAGCATTTAGGGACCATGTTTTGGTTCAGAATCTTCTCATCTAGAATCTTCCAATAATTTGCATTGGTTCTGTTCTCAAAACATTTATATGTTCCTGTAAAGATTTTTCTCAGAATCAAGTCTGAGCCCTGACGATTTTTTAAGCATACAAACTCACCGGATACAGCTTATAACCCTTCTAGACATAGGATTCAGTTTGAAATACTATAAACTTTTGCTTTAGTATTCCGTCATCGATTTGAAAAGCTTACAAAATTTTGATTGGAACTCTGTTACCGTTTCTAGTACAACCTACCCTCGAGGATATGCTCGACGCACCAAGAAGGGGGAACGTCCTAAGCCTCAGGTTACTGGTCTAAGGCCAACGGCAACCTACGGGGCGGGCACACGAGGCCTCTTTTGGTTCTCGAGTCCCAGGGTCCTTGTAGGTTATGGGTAGGTTTTCGGACCTTGATTGTGGTCAAAGTTCAGCAATAAATTTAAACACTTTATTACTAAACATGTGCTATATATGCCATTTTACGCATAATTGCCCCAAGTTACTGGTGGCGAGTGGCTTGACGGCGTGTGGCCGACGGAGTATGGGATTCTCAGCAACGGCGGCGGTGCCTTGGGGGCGAGCGGTAGAAATAGTCGATGAGGCACGTGGCCAATGGCTTGCAGTTGCGGGCAACCAGGAATACGCACTGTCGACTGCTATCGATTGGTATGTTTTCTCTTTGGACCCTTCTAGCAAAGGGATGGAGATCCGCAGAACTCTTCGTCCTTAGCGATTAGCGGATGGTGTGTCGCATCGCTGAAGCTTCAGAGAGGGTTTTTCTCTTTTCCAGATAGCCACGACGATTTGGAGCCCTGCAGCTCGAGACCGGTGCGTTATAACCGATCCTTGGCGTTCAACCTGCTGGGTGGTGATCGGGACTTATTAATCGGTTGGACCGTCCCAACGGCCTACTATCAAATTTGTTAGAGAAACTCTTAAGCACTAGGCTTCGTGGACTGTGAACCACCACGGGCACAACTTAAGAAAGTTGGGGGGTCTGTAGCCTTCAGGTTACGCTTTCGCTTCATAAGCGGAAGGTCATGGGTTCGATTACCAGCCCCTCCACAAAAAAAAAACCCCGTCCAGTCACCAGAAGACGCCTCACGGAGGACCGTGCTTTGGGGAGCACATCCATCCTCCGTCAGTATCAGATGGTGACTGAGACAAACTGACCCTCTTCGCAGGCAGCTAGCCTCACTAACAACAGAGCTCTCTCCTACCTGCTCGGTGTGAGAGTTAAAGAGTAGGAGAGAGTGAAAATAAGATGTAAATATAGATAAGTTGAAAATAAGATCTGTAGATCTGTATCGGTAAAGAAGAAGCTACAGATCAACTGATTCCGGCACAGTAGTGGCCACGAGCACAAAGTGCCTTAAAAAAAAAAAAAACTTAAGAAAGTCAGATTTCCTTTTCAAGGTTCTGCCATTGCTTCACCCGTGAATAGGATTCTAAAGTTTACGTTACATATTGGACAACTAGCAAGATGGTGGAGTCGCTCGCCTCGTGCATATTCTCGAGGGCTAAGAGGCCGTACCAGAAAAGGTGACAACTCCTTAAATATTCTAGTTCGATATTGAAAACTCTGTTCAATATTGAAAACTCGATCCCTTCTTTAAATCGAAGGCTGTTCTTTCTAGTTGTATTTCGCAGCGGTTATTGTGGGCTTCTAGGTTCATTAGAACCATCGGTTATTTTCGGCCTAACGATCCTTTCGGCCTAACGACCCTTTCGGCCTAACGGCATTCGGCCTAAAGACATTCGGCCTAACGGGATAGAACCACGAATAACCCTCGCACTAATTTTCAAAAGTTTACAAATTGTGTCGTGCATAGAAGCCAAACTTGTCAGGCCAGTTTAGAACATAGTCGACATAATTGTAGATTAATACTCTATAACAGGTCTGCCCAAACTTTTTGAACTGTGGATCAAATCGCAGAAAGAATTATGTGTGGCGAGCCACATTTTTATGTACAAATTTATTCGCATGAAATCTAAAAAATTCTGTGCCCATGTTATCCGGAAAAGTCGTGTCCCGAATTCGTCGAGAATCCTGGTCAAGATTTTGTGAAAGGTCTGTTTCTTTTTATCCTGCCAAAGGTTCTGTGCAAAACATTACCAGGTTTTACCAACGCCAGTTCCAGTATTCTATGAGAATATTAGCCTGTTATTCAATGAAATTATATTTTCAAATTTAAATACTACTCAACGTGTGTACCAAATACACAAGCTACGAGCAACAATTTCAGCTATGTGTGTTTGTTTAATAACGCAATCCGCGCTTCTGAAAATATAAGTTATATCATAGGCTGCCGTTTTTTAATTCGATCCTTATCGTCTGGTATCTTGAACCAAGGCACCTGCTGAATTCTTGGTGAAGTCATTAGACATTTCCTTGGGATATTTTTTTCGATTCTTGACATTTTTCTCCCGATGTTATTTGTTAAAATTGACAAACCATTATTGTTTTTCTCTCGGTCATATCAGCATATGCAGGTCACAATCCGGTCTCATTGAGAGATTTTTGGTGGATTCCTTGCAAGGTTTGCTCCAATGATACCACTTAATTTTATGGACCATACCTGGTAAATACTTTTGCTACCCAGACAACCAGAATGTACGTATAACGAAATCAACTTTTGCGTTATGCGATGCTTATATGCGCAAATTTTCACGTATAAGATGTTGCTAAAAGGCCTTATACGTAAAAAGTGGAGGCGATATACGTGCATATTTTATATGATGAAAAATAACATGTAATTCGAGTATGTAAATTTTATTGCGAACTAGTCTGTACTCTTAAGCGACTTAATTTGTGATAACAATGTTGATTTGATAGCTGCTACTGATTGATCCGACGTACTTTGTACGAGTATACGGAACGAAACGAAATGTACGTATGAACTCATAAAATAACGTTTTATGCGACGAAACTCATCGGTCGAACGATATCATCCACCATGTAGTGCGGGTGTGATGAAATTTGTGTAACTAAACGACTTTGTTCGTTAACTGTTTGGCGACTTCTGGTTGTCTGGGTAATCACTGAAAGCTTCCTTTGCGTATTCCGGAAAGATCTAGGATGACTTTTTTTTATAACTTTCAAACGAATGCCGGACTCGTGGCATAATCTTTTAAAAATTCATGACAATAGCAACACATATGAATGGGTAAATCTTTGATAAAACATTTGGAAAATTAAGCACACTCCAGGCAAGACATCCCCTGTTCTCAGAGGATATTTTAACATGATATTATCTTAATATTTCGGCAATTATTTGTTTGAGAAGTTCCTTGGCAAAATTATAGCATCATGTCCATTTAATTTGATTCTTTTTTTGGCTTGACTTGACCCAATAGTTTTATTTTGTATATGCCATACAAATATTATTTTTTTAAATAGGGGCACTTACGTATTCTCGGCAGTCTAAGCCGATGCCGCGCTTCTTTTATGACTTTCTAGGACATCAGCAGACAAATTACGTGTTTGTCTGTTTACATTTATGCGCTGCTCAATCCTCTATCGATTCACACCGACAGACCTGTTAAAATCTTTTTGGAAACGTTTTTACAACGCTGCGAACATCACTTGTCAGTGTGACTATTGTCGACAGCCTCATTCTCTTCGGCAACTTTCCCATAAGAACTACTGGTGAATCTCTTCGGCAGCTCCAAATCAGTCGCTTTTTGAGGCGTGTTCATTTGAATTGATGACATCTCTGGCGTTATTGTTTGCTCAGTCTCGGAAATATCGTCAGTGGGAAGTGGACAGAACAAAGAATCATCTGAATGTTTTCATTGACGTGTTTTGATAGAATTATACTGTGAATTTGGCGTGTGAAATTTGATTGCCGATAATAATCAAATGGTGCCGAAGCCGTAAGTCTCCCTAATCGAAAATCGGTTTTCTGTTTTGGGGTAACTTTTTCAATTTCTGTTTTTCCTTCAGTTCATTGCACATTAAGAACGCAACACTACAAATCATAAGATAGAACAACACTCTCCTACACTCCTCATCTTTGAAAGCGATACGAAGGGCGTAGGGCATCAGTTCACTGCACATAGAAGAGCATAGGGCAAACGCTTATTTTGTGCCACTCCGTCCTTACTCTTTAATCATCGACCAACAGCTTTCACGATAGTACCCACTAGTTCTATCTCAATCCTCTTAGCAGTAACTCAATACGGTAACACAGTCATTTTCCGGAATTAACGCCACTACATATCTGTTGAGCACTCTACGGCATCATTGTCCACCATGACACGACAAAAGCCGAAATAAACGGAAATGATCACATTTAGCTATAGAGAGTGGCGAAGTGCACACACTTGGACACCTCACTTCTTCGGTTCTGCAGCGAGAGCGCCTTTCTTCCGTTGCGCAGTGGTCCAGATTTATGAAAGCATGGCTAAAATGCCACGTTCTTAACATTTTACAAGTTTTGATAATGTTGTGGAACATGTTCCAGGGCTGTAGACTCAATTTTGGGCATGGTCACTTTTTTTTATTTTAAAAACAAAGTCAGATTTTAAGGTGAAACAACTTACACAGACAGCCAAAATTTAAGTATAATAAAATCACCTTTTGCCTCATAAGATGGTTTTATATGTAACATTTCACGTATAAGATGTCATCAGCTTTTTAGAAAACCTAGACTTCTGCGCGTCATGCGTCTGCATTTGTAGTCTACACACTGTAGCAAGCAACAGGGGCTGGATCAGTTAGCAGATAGGGCTGGCGATATGAGGAGAACGACGACGAATGATTCGGTTTCATGTTTCGATGTGTGGCAAGTGAGCTGTACGTTAATGGTGAAACGAACCGGAGAGGGGAAGGGCCGGTAGTCACACAAGTGTGCTACATACTACTATTGTACAAATATTGCCTCATTTGACAATTAGTGTAAGTGTTTTGTTTTACAATTGCATTTTGTCAGGTTTCAGTGCACGGCAGCGAGCAAACGCACCGAAAGCAGCGAATGGGATTTTCAACGGTCAAATAGTTTAACTAAGCCGTTTTCCTGTTGCTAGAGTGCTTCTAAGAAAACAAAAACAAAAACAAACGGAAACACCACTTTTGATGCTTGATGGCCTATGCCATGAAAGATGACCAAATGTTTGCAACGATGTGCAAAAGCACATAAAGGTCAAAATATAATGGTAATGAAATATAGGAATACCTTAAGCATTCAAGAATCTTTAATTCGTTGATCAATAATTGAAAAATAATAATTGAAAAGATAGTTTTCCAAAAAAGAAGTTTTTCCAAAAGACTTTACTTGTATGTTATTTGAAAATAAGTGAAACAGATTGCCATAACATTACTCAAATTTTAAAATTTTATTTAAATTTTTGAATTTTTGAAAACAATTTGAAATTTTGAATTTTGAAATATGAAAACCATTGAGTTAAGTTTTGTTAATAAATAGAGCTAAGTTAATAAGTAGATGAAAAAAAACCAAATTTAGTACTACTAGAGTTTGTATCCTTTGACAGATACGCGTATTTCGACCTCAACTGTAAGGCCGTCTGCAGTGTCATATACTAGACTCGACTTAATGCCTGGAAATGTAATTTTCCGCAGAAAAGTTAATTGAATAATTCTTTCGTGTTTCAAATGGCACCTCATCCGCATAACTTTCCCAACATTCTGAACTCATGTTCAATTTAAAACTGCCATCAGTTCACATCTCAAATCCGATTCCAAATCCCGCACGCCACAACATAATTTGTGTGTTTTTGTACCTAAACAGGAAACCTTCCCGAATGTGTCACACAAAGCTGGATTATTTCTTTTCTCCTCAAGCGCCAACCATCAACAACGGGGCCAATGAACTTGGGAATGGTTCCATATTTTCCCCCTAAAATACCCGGTGTAATAATTATGTTTGTTATGGTGCACCTTCAACTCCCCACTGCTTGCGAATGGGGAATTCTGGGGGGCGACCCGAGCATAAAGTAGGAAACGTCGTTTTTTTTCTGGGGACCTGATCGGTGCCAACTGTTCCCCTTTTCTTGTGTTGATTTTATCTGGTGGTTTCCAGCGGGAGCTATTGCATGATATTTATATGCCTATTGGTCTAGCCTGAGGTGAAAGAGGGGAATATGTAGTGGACACAACACATAATTTTCAGACGATGGGACTCGTTTGAAATATATGTGAAGCAATACTTTCACTTGTACTTTGTTTTCATTGTACAAAATCAATAATAGGAATGCAGGTTTTACTTTTCATATTGATCATATTGGCGTAGAAATTTTTAAATAGATTTAGATTTGGCCTCCAAGTACAAGTCTTTGGACTTGAACTTGGACTTGGACTTGGACTTGGACTTGGACTTGGACTTGGACTTGGACTTGGACTTGGACTTGGACTTGAATTTGGACTTGGACTTGGACTTGGACTTGGACTTGGACTTGGACTTGGGCTTGGACTTGGACTTGGACTTGGACTTGGATTTGGATTCCTGTCAGTCCAAGAGGAGGTTGCTCAGGACATGGCAGGGTTTCAATGCAGGGCTTTGTTGAACTCCTTCAAAAACCCACAGGTCCGCAAGCACATCACTGTATAAGCGAACCGCCATCCGGCGCATTAGCATCCGGACCAGCGAGAGCCTGATTATATGGAAGACTGACAACATTAGAACATTGGACACGAGGATGGACCACACACAGGAATCACGCTACAGAGCTGACAGCCGTGCTATTCTGCACCATTAGTAAGGATGGATGACACCTCCCTGAAAAGGCGAGTGGGTTAATGGTACGGTTGCTCCTGTACCGTTAACACTTTGGCAGGCCTTCAAGTATGTTCTAAAGCCGTTACCTTAGCTGGAAGAAGGCTCAGTTGAACCTTTACTGACATGCGCCAATCTGGCTCTGAACTTGGCACCCCATAAGCGGCCAGGTAAATCCTAGCATGGCGGCACTGCTAGCAGCGGCCGACAAACTTAGAACTCCGAATGTGACAAACCTACGAAGAAGCGAGACAGAGAGTCACGGAAACGATGACGGATGGCAAACCGTCGTCAACGCCAAAGAAGCACAGAGAGAATGTGGAGAAGAAAAACGACGAGAAGAAAAAAGCGAACAGACGCTCGCAGCGTGAGTGGTCGAAAAAGGAAGCCATACTTGTTAGAGCAAACGACCAAACAACGTACGCAGATATTCTTCGAAAAGTTAAGAACGATCCGAACCTGAAGGACCTCGAAGAAAACGTGGTTAACACGCGACGCACCCAGAAAGGGGAGATGCTGTTTAAGCTGAAGAGCGTCCCAGCGATCATGAGCTTCCATGAGGAGCTAGTCGCGAAATCTTTGGCGAACGAGGCGGACAGAACAGCACTTACTCAGGAAGCAGTTGTTGAGTGCGGATATCTGGACGAAATAACAACCGTTTACGAGGTGAGTGAGGAGCTGCGTAAGCAATGCAGCCTTGGAGAGGAGGCCATGGCAATCGATCTGAGGAAGTCGTACGACGGCACACTGTCAGCGACGATTCGATTACCAGTTGACACGGCGAAAAAACTGGTGGAGAAAGGCAAGATGACAATTGGCTGGTCGTTATGTCCACTAAGACTCGTCACGCGAGCAGATAGGCCACCGATACGATGCTTCAAGTACATGGACTTCGGACAACCGGTGGCGTGCTGTAAAGGTACGGTCAGAACCGAAATGTGCAGGAATTGTGAAGAAAGAGGTCACTCTGGGAAAGATTGCAAGAATCGATCAAGGTGCTTGCAACACCCATTCGACGGGCAGCTTCAATTGCCGTGCGTTCCAAAAGGCGATCGCAGCCCAACAGAAACGGAGGTAACGCAGATCAACCTGAATCACTGTGACACCGCACAGAAACTGCTGTGGCAGTCGACAACAGAAACAAAGTGCGACGTTGCGATTATAGCTGGACCGTATCGAGTACCACACAATAACGCCAATTTGGTGGTGGATAGCACAGGCGCAGCGGCGATACGATTGACGGGTAGGTTTCTTATCCAGGAAGTGGTTGCCAGCTTAAACGCGGGTTCGTGATTGCTAAAATCAACGGAACTTACATATGCAGCTGCTACGCGCCTGCAAGATGGGCACTCGAAGAATTTATTCGGATGTTGGAAGAGTTGACTGGTTGGTCGAAAACCATTGGCCGTGGAGAGGGATAGCAGGGTAACCAATGCCAGAAGTTACAACCACCTGGAGGCTCACCGCTAGACATACGATTGAGCAAGGAAGGCACCGTCAGCACATTTCGGAAAGACGGACGGGAATTGATCATCGACCTAACATTTTGTAGCCCATCACTGACGAGCAATAAGCGAAGGGTAAGCGAAGAGTACACCCATAGCGATCACCCGGCGTTTCGCTACAGGATTGGCCAGCGCAACTCTGGGGCAGTACAGAGGAACAAAATTGGCGACCGGCAGTGGAAGAAGAAGGCTTTTCGATAAAGATCTCTTCGTTGAGTCACTTTGCACCGATAGCGATGCCCTGAACTTGGATGCGGTAGGGCTGACAACAGCGGTGGCAAGGGCATGTGACACAACGATGCCACGAAAACGGGAGCCCCGCAACGATCAACGTCCCGCGTAGTGGTGGAACGAGGCACTCTACGCCTTGCCTTAAAGCCAGGAGGCGTTACCAGAGAGCAAGGAACTAAGATGTTAAAGAGGAGCGAAAGGTCGTATTTGAAGAAGCCAGAGCTGCCTTTAAACGCGAGATAACGCTGAGCGAGTCTGAGTGCTACAAGGAGTTGTGCCGAGCAGGTGACGCCAACCCCTTGGGGACGCTCATCGAGTGGTCATGGCGAAAGTCATGGGTATTGATGGACCCGGTGGAAACGTGTGTTGCAAAGGGTTATTGTCGAGGGTCTCTTCGCAACGCATGATCTGACACCGTGGCCACCCACACCATATGACGACAAGGAAGACGCGAACGATGAAGATCGAGATTGTTGCATTGAAGGTGAAAAAGATCCCTAGACCGGATGAAATACCGAATGTGGCACTTAAAGCGGCGATCCTAGTGTACCTAGGGTATGTTCCGGAAGGTGGTGCAGAAATGGTCACTTGCCAGATATATGCAAGATCTTCCGCAAGGGTCCATACTGGTTTTGACGCTATGGAATGGGATGAACGACGGGGTCCTATCACTTGCGTTAAACATGAGCGTCGAGGAGGAAGTTGAAGTGCTTGCTTCGGAGACGACGCTCCCGTAGGACTTCCTCTGGTATATCCTGTAGGAATTCTTACAGTAGTTCCTCCAGGAGTTTGTGTAGAAACTCCTTCGGATGGTACTGCATAATAACTACGCTAACGCTAACGCTAACGCTAAACTCCTTCGGATGGTACTGCATAAATTCCCTGGAAGTTACTGAAGAATTTCCTTCGGAAGTTCCAGTAGCTATTCATCGAAGAGATCCTACAGAAGTACCTCTAGGATTTTTCTGGAAGTTACCCTAGGAGATCCTACAGAGTGCTTCAGAAAGTTGCAGTAGTGTTAATTTCCGACAGTTTATCTTTGGAACCTTCTGGATATTCCCCATGAAATTCGTCCGGAAGTTTCCGGTATGTTTCCTTCAAAGTTCCACCGCAAGTTTCCCTAGGGTTTGTTCCAGAACTTGCTCTAGGAGTTTCTCTAGAAGTTACCCTATGAGATCATCGTCATGATTTGCTAGGATTTTGGAAGTTTGTCAAGCTGTTTTTCTAGAAGTTTCAACATTTCTGGAGATCCTTCAGAAGTTTTTTCAGAATTTCTCCTGGAAGTTTCTATAGGAGTTCCTCCGAAAGGTCTCCTAAGAGTTCCACTGCACGAACCCCGTTGTCAGTGGATATTTTGGTGATATTGTTCGACAGCTGATATAATGGTTTTAACTCTCCACCTCCTTATCTAATATCAATGTTTTATCAAAATCCTTCAACTGCTGACGGCCCTTTTTAAAATTTCGACGTATGTTTAAAATTTAGTGGTATCTGAGAAAATTCTTCTCGAAACTCGTTCCGAGGAAGTTTCTCCTCGAATTCCTCCGAAAGTTATTTCTGCAATTCCTTCGGAACCTTCTCTTGGAATTCTTCCGGAAGCTAATCTAAAAATTCTTTGGAAATTATCATAGGAGCTCTTCTGGCAGTTCCGCTAGGAGTTCCACTAGAAGGAGTTCTCCTGGAAGGAGTTCCTCTGGAAATTTATCCTAGTTTTGCTCAAGGAGTTCTTTGGAAGGTTATCTGAAAGTTCTTCCGTAAGTTCCTTTCGTAAGATCTTCTAGAATTTCTCTCAAAAGTTGCCTAGGGAGCTCGTGCAGAAGTTACCGTAGCAGTTCATTCGAATGTTTCTGTATGAAATCCTCCAGAAGTTTCTGTAGGAGTTCCCCCGAAAGTTCCTGTAGGAATTCCCCCGAAAGTTCCTGTAGGAATTCCTCTGGAAGTTCCTATAGAAATTCTTCCAGAAAGTCTTGAATGAGTCGCTCTAGAAGTTCCTGTAGGAGTTTTTTTTCCGGAAGAGTCTGTCCTGTAAGGCAGCATCTTAAAATTTTGACCACACTCCCGTTCCTGTTGAAATTACTTTTCTGAAGCTCCTGTAGAAGTACCTCCGGAAGTCCCCGTAGTAATTTCTTTGGAATTTCCCGTAGGATTTCCTCTGGAAGTTACCGTAGGAATTCCTCCAAAAATTCCTGTAGGAGTTCTTGCATTAGTTTCTTCAGAAGTTCGTGAAGAACTCTGGAAAGTCCTGGAATTCCTTCGGAAGTTACTGCAAATGTTCCCTGGAAGCTACTGCAGAATTTCCTCTGGATGTTCCTGTAGCAATTCATTTAAAAGTTTTTCCAGAAGTTCCTCTAATACTGAAAATCTTCTAGTATTTTTCTGGAAGCTCCCCTAGGAAATCCTCCGTAAAGTTCTTCTGAAGGATGTGGTTGTGTTTATCCCGAAAGTTTATCACCGAAATCATCCGGAAGTTCCTCTTGAAGTTTATCAGGAAGTTATGTAACGGGAGGTTATGTAAAAGTTCCTACAAATGTTCCTGCCTTGTAAGGCAGCATCCATTAATTACGTAACGCCTTAACTGAAATTTTTGACCACACTTATGTTCCTGTAGGAGTTACTTCAGAAGTTCCTGTTGGAGTTTCTCTGGAAGTTCCTGAAGGAGTTCCTCCGGATGTTGTTGTTTGAGTTCGTCCGGAAGTTCCTGTAGAAGTACCTCCGGAAGTCACCCTAGTGCCTCTGGAAGTTCCCGTAGGAATTTCTTCGGAAATTACTGTTTCAGTTCTTGCAGTAGTTCCTGTATACAGGGTGTCCGCAAATTATCCGTATAAACTTTGAAGACATATCTCTATACAATCAAGCATAATAAATTCAAAATTCTTGCATTGTTTTAACCAATGGCTCGTTAGATTCTTAAGAAGTAAGTTTGACACATTTCCGAATTCAAATATTTGTAGAACCAAGCGAAATGTGTTGAGGTGTCTTAAAGAGAGCTGTTTTTCGAGCTTTATAACGGAAGAGACAAGTCCATAGAACTCATTAGATTTGAACCGTATAATTTTCTATTTCCAGTCTAACTTGAAGCCACTAAACTGTAGGTTACTTCAAATAATAATAGGACATTTGAACTCATCTCTTTTTGATTTTAGGGATAACACATCTCCAGTTTGACTAGCGGCCCTCAGGAAACTCGTCTCCGAAAAAAATAAATTTGACTTTCTCAGTAACGAGCAACCAGTTCGAAATTATTTAAAGTTGTATTTTGTGTTTGCATATAGATGTATTATAAAAGGTACATGAACATTGATTATACATTGTTTTCAATGCGAGATCATCTTTCCCATATTTAGCTGTTCGGATAATTTGCGGACACCCTGTACGTTCCAGTAGAAATTCCTTCGGAAGTTACAGCAGAATTTGCTCGGAAGTTACTGCAGAATTTCTTCCGGAAGTTCCTGTAGCAATTCATGTAAAAGTTCCTCCAGAAGCACCTCTAGGAGCTGTTCCGAAATTCTTCTAGGATTTTTTGGACGTTCCCCTAGGAGATTCTCCACAGAGTTCTTCTGAAAGTTGCAGTAGTGTTTATCCCGAAAGTTTATCTCCGAAATTTCCGAAAGTTCGTCGGGAAATTCCTCTAGGATTCCTTTTGGAATTTTCTTCTGAAGTTTCTCTAGAAATTTCTTCGCTCCTTCGTCCGGAAACTCCTTTAGTTCCACAAAGAAACCCTCCAGAAGTAGTTGTAGAAGTTCCTTCAGAAATTTCTCTGAGCTCCGCAACAAATTCCTCTGGAAGTTCGCCAAGAAGTTCTTCTAGAAGTACACCAGTTGTGGAGTTCCTCCGAAAGTTTGTTTAGGATTTCTTCCTACTGAAGTTGCTCTAGAAGTTCGTTTGGAGACTCCTCTGAACTGGGAAAGTCTAAAAACAATGCTGAAGGAATTCCCAGAGTAATTTCCAGAGCAACGCAAAGAAAGTATCGAGGAAAATTGCTGTAGGAACTTCCAAAAAAGATGATTGCAATATTGTTAGAATAAAATTCCAGCGCATTCACTACAGAAATTACTTCGAGAGAATTCCTTATAAATTTCCCGAGAGGAATTTTGAAAGAATTCACAGATAAGTTCGCGAAGAATACTTGGAAGAAATCTTGGAGCAATATTTGAAAAAAAAAACATCTTGAAGAATTCTGAAAGAAATTCCTTGATAAATAAGCCAAGTATGTAGTTCCTTGAAGCATTCCCGTAGTAATCCCTGAAGGAATTTCCGAAGAACATTCAGCAGTTCCTACGGAAGTTGCTCTAGGAGTTCGTTTGGAAATTCTTCTAGAAGTTGCTCCGAAATTTCGTGTGATTTCCTCCATGATGTTCAGCTGAAGAATTTCTCAGACGAATCTTTGTACTAAATTCCAGGTTATTTCCAAACGAATGTATAGGGAATTCTGGAATTAATTCACATATAAATTCCCTAAGAATTTCCCGCATAATGTTCACTACTATAAAAAACCTTCAGAATTCTAGGATGAATTTTGAGAATAATTCCCTGAAGATCTTTTGGAGTAGTTTTCTACAGGAATTTCTAAAGTAATGTCCTATGGAACTTCTGATGTAAAGCCCTGAAATGCCCTAAAATAATTTACTGAGAATTTTAAAGAGAAAACGCTGAAGAAATTCACAAGAGAGTTCATAGAGAAATGCACAGAAAAAATCGTTGTTAATTATAATAGAAACTATGCCTTAGCTTCAGGACATGATATTATTGGAAGACCAAAACATGCACAAAGTTTGGACTGATGAAGATCAATGAAAGTCAAAGGAAAGCATTGAAAAAATCTATCTTAAACTGCGTATCTAAAACACTAATTTGTCTGGGTACCTCATTACTTGAAATGAAAAGCCTGGATCTTCTGCAGGAATTCCGAATAAATCGGCCGATGCTCCGTCTTAAGAGTTCCGAAAACGGTTTTTTTCCCTTTTGTATTCATGCAACTCGTTCAACCAATATGCAAATTATGTTGGGCTAACATGTATGTATACGGACGATGGAGGAGCGATCACTTTCATAAGCACTTGCCCATTTTATTTTCAGCGCCAACGAAGCGTGATTTCTAGGGATGTTCCATTGAAAAGAGTGCCGTTGCTCATAAATTCAAACTAGCTCAACGATGAATCAGTCTCCTCACATAAAGCATTCTGAGCGTCCCTTATAATTCCACGTGTGTAGCATGTTCGTGCTAGCCGAAACCGATGGAGGCAAAAGGGAGTCATTATTTCAATCGTCATATGTAGCAACTAGAATACAATAAGAAAAGCAGGGGGAACAGCCAGTAGTGATTCAACCTGCTGCATCGTTGAACAAACACTACGTTAGGCACCTCCGTATAGTAGATTCTCGAATTTATCAATTCTCAGTTTCTTCTTGTTTAATTAAATCACAATTGATTTAAGGACGGTTTTCTTTTCACAATTCAACGGTTAGTGTATGAATTTTATAGATTGCTCATTGAAGGACAACGCAAAAACAGTCAATATATTCCCACTTTATCACCCGAGCAGGAACGAATTACGAATAAATCAACCAAATAGTTCGATATTCTGCAGCATTTTTTTTTATCTGCTCATATATGAACGTGCATTTCATTTGATTCACTCGAGCATTGCTTCATTTTAATAGTATTCAGTAGAAAACCTGTACTAAAAAGGCCAAAATTATGTAGATCCGTGACATAATCGAGAACCTACTGTACCCCCATTGATCCACCGGACACATTCGTCGGGGCAAGGTGTATCCATAGGTTTTTTTCACATGACACGGCCAGAATACGTAAATAGATCGTCGATTGGTTGGTTGGCTGGGCCGAAGGGTTCTCAGATTTTCAACTGAGTTCATTCTCGGGGACTGTCTCGGATACCTGCTGCGGCACAATTGCCCTGAAACGATCACCTCCGATCAATGAGCATGACGATGACGATGACGGCATGCTGCCGGGCCGGGGAAGTTAATGTGCGTGGGATTGTAATGAATTGGTGTAATAAAATACTACAATGGAAAATCTTGACGTTCGAAGTGATAGAAGCGATAGGTGACTTAGGGGGAATAACTTTTTTAAAGATATTACTGTAGGATGTGAATGAAACCTGTCTACTAGAACTTTACCAAATGATATTGTGAAGAAGCTCAATAGGTTACAAAACAGGTAAACTTCAATACATATTCAAATATGATGTAGGGTAAACATGAGATGTTTTTTGAACTCAATAAACCCGGTACATAGTGTGCAGAGCGCCTTGGGCACTTCCACTTTGTCATGGGGAGTTTTTGTCGGCCGAATTGTCTGAAACTAGAGGGTCTTGCCCGGGATTTCCCGGACAAAAATTTCGGGAATTCCCAAAACATCGAAAAGAACATTATCAGCTCGTACAAATTTTTAAGTGTTGAGAACTGCTCTGACTGGTTGGTAAATGGCTGGGCATGGCGTACCATTGGTACCTCGCGTACCTGAAGGAATAAAATAGACCCCTTTGTGCGGTCCTTAGCCTCTTGCCCAGCAACTCCTATCCCTACCTCCTCGCGGTACTGGCCGGGGTACGAGTAACCTTAGGGAAGATCGGGTAACCAACCCCCGGTGGGAACTTTGGTCGTATGCTGACAGGGAAGGGGGGGTTTGCTTTTGCTTTTGCTTCTGCAAACCTTGAGCGTCTGTACTCCATGTTAGGAGCAGCTCACAACAGCGTCTGTTCCCCATGTCAGGGGCGGCTGATCATCGTCCGAGTGCCAGAGAAGGACTCTAAGCTAAACTGCGCACTATGGTCCTCCGAACATTTAGGGGGAATGGTCCTCCGGAAATCTAGGGGGTTGGTGTCAGGCCCTGCAAGCCAGGCGTAAAAAAATCAAGCAACGAATAATCAACGAGAGAATACGAACCGGGACAATCGGCGAAGACCACAGCGACGTAAAGGGACTAGCGATTGGAAGCTCGGTACGTGGAACTGTAAATCTCTCAACTTCATCGGGAGCACACGCATACTCGCCGACTTGCTGAAGGACCGTGGATTCGGCATCGTAGCGTTGCAGGAAGTGTGTTGGAAGGGATCAATGGTGCGAACGTTTAGAGGTAACCATACCATCTACCAGAGCTGCGGCAATACACATGAGCTGGGAACAGCTTTTATAGTGATGGGTGATATGCAGAGGCGCGTGATCGGGTGGTGGCCGATCAATGAGAGAATGTGCAAGTTGAGGATCAAAGGCCGGTTCTTCAAATTCAGCATAATAAACGTGCACAGCCCTCACTCCGGAAGCACTGATGATGATAAAGACGCTTTTTACGCGCAGCTTGAACGCGAGTACGACAGTTGCCCAAGCCACGACGTCAAAATCATCATAGGAGATCTAAACGCTCAGGTTGGCCAGGAGGAGGAATTCAGATCGACGATTGGAAAGTTCAGCGCCCACCGGCTGACGAACGAAAACGGCCTACGACTAATTGATTTTGCCGCCTCCAAGAATTTGGCCATTCGTAGCACCTACTTCCAGCACAGCCTTCCGTACCGATACACTTGGAGATCACCACAGCAGACAGAATCGCAAATCGACCACGTTCTGATTGATGGCCGGCACTTCTCCGACATAATCGACGTCAGGACCTATCGTGGCGCTAACATCGACTCTGACCACTATCTGGTGATGGTCAAACTGCGCCCAAAACTCTCCGTCGTTAACAACGTACGGTACCGACGGTCGCCCTGGTATGACCTAGAGCGGCTCAAGCAACCGGATGTCGCAGCGGCATACGCGCAGCAACTCGAGGCTGCATTACCGGATGAGGGTGAGCTGGACGAAGCCCCTCTTGAGGACTGCTGGAGAACAGTAAAAGCAGCCATCAACGATGCAGCTGAGAGCAACGTCGGGTATGTGGGACGGAGTTGACGGAACGATTGGTTCGACGAGGAGTGCCAGGAGGTTTTGAAGGAGAAGAATGCAGCGCGGGCGGTCATGCTGCAGCAAGGGACCCGGCAGAACGTGGAACGCTATAAACAGAAACGGCAACAGCAGACCCGCCTCTTTCGGGAGAAAAAACGCCGCCTGGAGGAGACGGACTGCGAGGAGATGGAACAACTGTGCCGGTCTCAGGAAACGCGTAGGTTCTATCAGAAGCTCAACGCATCCCGCAACGGCTTCGTGCCGCGAGCCGAGATGTGCAGGGATAAGGATGGGAGCATTCTGAAAGGTGGAAGCAGCACTTCGACGAGCACCTGAATGGTGCTGAGAGCACAGGCAATGAAGGACGGGACAACGGAGGAAATGCCTTCGTCAGTACTGCGGAAGATGGAAACCAACCAGCCCCCACTTTGAGGGAGGTTAAGGATGCCATTCACCAGCTCAAGAACAATAAAGCTGCTGGTAAGGATGGTATCGGAGCTGAACTCATAAAGATGGGTCCGGAAAGGCTGGCCATTTGTCTGCACCGGCTGATAGGCACAATCTGGGAAACAGAACAGCTACCGGAGGAGTGGAAGGAAGGGGTAATCTGCCCCATCTACAAGAAAGGCGGCAAGTTAGACTGCGAGAACTTTCGAGCGATCACCATTCGAAATGCGGCTTACAAAGTATTATCCCAGATCATCTTCCGTCGTTTGTCACCCGTAGTAAACGAGTTCGTGGGAAGTTATCAAGCCGGCTTCGTTGACGGCCGATCGACAACGGACCAGATCTTTACTGTACGGCAAATCCTCCAAAAATGTCGTGAATACCAGGTCCCAACGCATCACCTTTTCATCGATTTCAAGGCGGCATACGACAGTATCGACCGCGTAGAGCTATGGAAAATCATGGACGAGAACAGCTTTCCCGGGAAGCTCACGAGACTGATAAGAGCGACGATGGAAGGTGTGCAAAATTGTGTGAAGGTTTCAGGCGAACACTCCAGTTCGTTTGGATCCCACCGGGGACTACGACAAGGTGATGGACTTTCGTGCCTGTTGTTCAATATTGCGCTAGAAGGTGTTATGCGGAGAGCCGGGCTTAACAGCCGGGGTACGATTTTTACGAGATCCAGTTAATTTGTTTGCTTCGCGGATGATATGGACATCGTCGGCCGAACATTTGAAAAGGTGGCAGACCTGTACACCCGCCTGAAACGCGAGGCAGCAAAAGTTGGACTGGTGGTGAATGCGGCCAAGACAAAGTACATGCTAGCTGGTGGGGCCGAGCGCGACAGGGCTCGCCTAGGTAGCAGTGTTACGATAGACGGGGATACGTTCGAGGTGGTCGACGAGTTCGTCTACCTTGGATCCTTGCTGACGGCTGACAATAACGTTAGCCGTGAAATACGGAGGCGCATCATCAGTGGAAGTCGGGCCTACTATGGCCTCCAGAAGAAGCTGCGGTCAAAAAAGATTCACGCCCGCACCAAATGTACCATGTACAAAACGCTTATAAGGCCGGTAGTCCTCTACGGGCATGAAACGTGGACGATGCTCGAGGAGGACCTGCAAGCACTTGGAGTCTTCGAACGTCGGGTGCTTAGGACGATCTTCGACGGTGTGCAGGAGAACGGTGTGTGGCGGCGAAGGATGAACCACGAGCTCGCCC
This sequence comes from Aedes aegypti, assembly GCF_002204515.2. Classification (NCBI taxonomy): domain Eukaryota; kingdom Metazoa; phylum Arthropoda; class Insecta; order Diptera; family Culicidae; genus Aedes; species Aedes aegypti. Next base: position 151,581,982 of record NC_035108.1, read on the forward strand.
AACTCTACGGCGAACCCAGTATCCAGAAGGTGGCCAAAGCTGGAAGGATACGATGGGCAGGGCATGTTGCAAGAATGCCGGACAGCAACCCTGCAAAGATGGTGTTCGCTTCGGATCCGGTTGGTACAAGAAGGCGTGGAGCGCAGCGAGCTAGGTGGGCGGATCAAGTGCGTATCGATTTGGCGAGCGTGGGGCAGAACCGAGGATGGAGAGATACGGCCACGAACCGAGTATTGTGGCGTGAAATTGTTAATTCAGTGTTATCTGTGTAGATGTTAACTACATAAATGAATGAACTGCTCTGACTCTTGTTTGTGATCTATGAGTAATGGGAAGATTATTGGTTGGATGGCTTGCAGATGGATTTTGTTCCCTTGAGTTGCCACATTGCCACTAAACTAGACTTATCTTTTTTTTGCAGTCTTTAATGAAAAGAAACCTATCAATATATTTGTCATTGACAAACGAACAAGTGGGCCAGCGGGGCCAGAACCATCCCCCAACCCCCCTCCTCTAGAATGTTGATGATAATGAATTCAAAAATATTTTTTTAACATCCCAGTTGCAAAAAATAACATAATCAAAAAAGACTCAATATCTGGTGATAGTGAGTTCCGTCATAATAATTCGCTAAAGCAATCCATACTTTAACTCGTATAATGTCCGACAAAACTAATAGAATAAGTAGGCGAAATTATCTTAAACAATAGATATAGGGAATTTTTGACGAAAAATGTGGATTTATTCATTCCATATCTTTTCGAGGAATTTCAACCTGGCTAAGTTTTCTCTAGATGGATGGCAGGAATCTAACCTAGTGTGAAGAAGTCCAACAAAATCGCCCATAGTTTTTTTTTATTAAATCAATAAATTCTTTCTTTGATTTTGTTTCAATATTCAGAGTACATTCGCATGAATAAACTTTTTACTTGAATTCTAAACTATATTTAAAAAAAAATATTATGTTTTTAATTCTTCATGAATTCCAAAAATAATTCGAATTAGTTCTAAAAGATTTGTATCAACATTTTTGATATTTCCTGAAAAATGATATTAATTTCCCAAAGAATAACAAAGGGTGACTTTGGAACTTTTGCTTCAAACTTCTTGGGAATGAGGCAAATAATATTGTGAGATTTTTTTTTACATTTTCAACGTGAACTCCTTCTGAACGACAATTTTTCCTTCTATGACTGCTTATGATCCACAAATTGATTTTGGAATATGTTTCCGGATTGAAACATATAAGTTAACGTTTCAAAAGCTCAAACTTTTCCCTCACAATTCCCAAAAAAAAAAAACAGTGATTATGCTAAATCTTATAATGAGATATTTTGCTGAAAGTAATACCGGAATAGTTTTCCCAAAAAATGTATAACAATTTTTTCTTCAAATGCCTGGATTATACGAAAAATATTTTTGAAATATCGCGTTCCTACGAATCTTAAGAGCTAATCGGTTGAAAAACTTCAGGAATGATTTTTTTTATTTCTTTATTAGTATCATTCCAAACATTACATTCATTTCTTATATCTAGACAACATTATCATCCTAATTTGGTAAACTAAATTTAAGATTTTATTAACATTTTGTTCACAACATATTATATTTCATTTGCCGTAGCAGTTCAGATTTTTTACAGGTGAGTTGATTTCACCTGCTAATAAGAGAAACAGGAATGAATTTGTTTCTGAAATCAGCATAGTGGTAAAGGAATCGATGGAGAAATATTGACCTTCGGGCTGTCGCGCTGTGATTAATATGCTACCATTTCACACTGACACCAAACAAAAATGTACTCCTTAAGAATCTTCTTGAGAACAATACTGAACGAATTTTGTTTACAGTTGGCCCTTTTAATCAATCAAATAATTAACGCACTATATACGGTTCGAGTACTACAGTTTGAAATCGATGTATCTCAAAATCCAAATAATTTCGAAACATGGGATCTTCAGTAGAGTTGTTCTGAAGGTGGAGCACTATCTGATGGTACCTCATTTAATTCGGCATTTGACCGCTAGGTGGCACTAGAGTGCATGAACCATTTTCTTTTGTATTGCAGATATCTCAGGAGCCTGTTCGTTTAGAAGCGTGGCGTTTTCGACAAAGTTATTCAGTAACTCAAGGGCCATCATTGTTCTAGCAAGTTGATTCACAAATTTGCTACCAGGCGGTATTAGTGAGCATGAAACTTTTGTTTAGCAGATATTTCTGGAGCCTGACCTCTTAGAAAGATGGCGTCTTCGGCATAGTTGTTTAGTAGCACAAGGGCTAACAATATTTGAGCCAAGAGATTCGAGATTTTGCCACCATGCGGCGCTAGTGGGCATGAAATTTCGCGAAAATCTCAGGATTCTGACCATTGAGTTAGATGGCATCTTCTGCAAAGTTGTTCAGTAGCTCAAGGGCTATCAGTATTTAAAGTCAGTCTCCAAATTTTAGGCCTAAATAAAGATAGCCATTGAGCTACTGAACAACTCTGCCGAAGGCGTCATCTTTCTAAGTGATCGGGTTGCTGAGATATCTGCATATCAAAAGTTTCATGCTTAGCAGCCTGGTGGCAAAATATCGAATCTTTTGGCTCAAAAGTTTCATACTCAGTAGTGCTGCCTCTATCAATGATAGTCCTTGAGTTACTTTACAACTTTGCCGAAGACGCTATCTTCTAAGTGGTCAGGCTCCTGAGATATCCGCTTAACAGTTTCAGGTGCACTTGTGCCACCTGGAGGCAAAATTTATAATTTTTTTGTCACAAATAATGATAGCCCTTGATCTCCTAAACAACTTTGTCGAAGATGATTTTTCTATATTAAATCTAGATCGCGAGGTATTTTATGTCGAACATGAAAAACCCAGGGTGTTGAACAAAGTACAACGCGAGACTACTCACGTTACAAAAATACGCGCGACAACCGAAAGGTTAAGCAAAATAACTGGAAAAGGGGAATATTCATGCTATCATTTATTCATTAGAGAGGTTATAAGTATCCTGTAATCATTCACCTTTTGAAGAAAGATTATAAATAATCACTTATCTTTCATTCTTCCGTTGTGTATCTGTTAGATCAAAATGTTGCAGTGCCTCCTTGATTCGCATCACCTCGAGGAACTTCGTACAAAAATCTTTTTATACTCCAAAAAGCAACAATTTAAAGAATCTAAAGAAAGTATGTAAATTGTAGGAGTTTTTGAAAATTACAGAATGTTTATACGTATGGTTTCTTATTTCCAAAAGTCCATCTGAAATCCCTCAGAAAATGTTTAAAGTAAGGCAGAAATTTTCTCCAAGATTTAAATTCAGTATAATCTTACATTACGAACTATACCATCAGGTATATTTGGCAAAGTTCTTTAAACACTGCCAATTTTTTTCTTAAAAACTTTTTAAGTCACAATAATAAAAAAATAGTCCACCAAAAAATTTTGTTTGGAATTCCTGCAATTAGGAAAACAATGACTCTTTTTAATGTATCCGAATCCTCTGAGCAGAATCTCAAAAAAATTAAAAGTTGATTGGAGTACCTTGTATCTTTTTAATTCCGCACTTAATGCTTATATTTGTCAGATACGCGTATCTGCAAGTGGTAGTCGAAATATGCGTATCTGTCAAAGATAAGCATTTAGGGTGTAATTAAAAGGTACAAGGTACTCCTATCTACTTTTTTGTTTCTCTAAAAAAATGGTTTGTACATCAATCCGTTTGCCATAGTATCATGAAACGTCGGAGTTTATGCAAAACATTTTCTTATATGTAAGATATAAATAGCTTTAATAAAAATTCCAGCCCATGCCAATCATTTTAAAAGGCGAAGAAACAACAACAAGATCTTTTTTTGTAGTAAATTTTACAAAAACTACTCAAGCTCTTCTGTGAGGTATATCATCGGAAATTTCGTCCACAAGTTTCAGAAATTGTACGGCGATTTCTTGAATTTTTGAATTGAAATTCAGTGATTTTTTTCTAATTTAATTAAATCTGAAATTTAGAATTTCGTAAAGATTTGTTTTTTGCATGTGTTACTTTAGAAATCTGATATAAATAGGATACATGTGCATATCCTATTTATATCAGATTTCTAAAGTGGATTGTAAAGAATTCCCTTCAAAAATATAGTGATTTTCCTGGAGCGCTTTTTGAACCAAAAAATTAATAGTGGATAGATTTCTATTTGCTATTTATGGAAGAATCCCGGGATCAGCATTCGAAAAAATATGAAGTAATTTTTAGACCGTTTATGAAATTTATGGAGAAATTTCTAGATAAGTTCAATAATTAATTGCTATTTCTTTTAATAAATCTACAACACCAGAAATAATTTATGGAGAAATTCCCGTTGGATTTTTTCGTGGAATCTCCTAAAAGCAAATGGTTGAATACATGAAAACATCGCGGACGAATCACAAGGGATATTCCTCGTAACTAAGTACGTAGGAGGATGAATTTTTGAAGGATTTTTTAACTGGATTAAGCGGACAACAAATATTTTCCGTAGTGAATTGAAATTTACAATACAGTCGACTCTCCACATCTCGATGTTCTACATCTCGATATCTCTCCCTATGTCGATGATTGCTTCGGTCCCTTCGTTCTGCATATATTTTCACTCTCCATATCTCGATATACTCCTTATTGCGATATCTCCCTATCTCGATGGGATTTTCTCTCCGTATGTCGATATGCCCCACATTGCGGCAGAATCGAAAAAAACGCGGAAACAACCTGTAGTTCTTCGGAATGACGAGATAGACGTTTGATGTCTTCTGCGAAAATGATCCTTTCAATGAGGCCTATGTTTTGAGATGAAGTGTTATTCTTAAGTGTTATTCGCATAAATGACCCATATGCCATTTCGGTCAAATGGCAGTTTAGGTGTATGGTTTCTTCGGCAACGTTGATTGTTATTTTATGCTGAAAATAATTGCTGAAGACGTCAAATTTCCAAGGCCTTCTATTTTTGAAATATTGGCATTTTTCATAAAAATGTGCTTAAAATCGAAATTATATCACACCATTTCGGTTGAATTGAAATATAGATATATCATTTCTTCGGCAAAGTCAATCATTATTTTAAGTTAAAACAATAGCTGAAGATGTCAAATTGCCATCTTTGAAAATGTGACATCTACAGCAATTGTTTGCAGCTTAAAATAACGATCGACTTTCCGAAGAAATCATATACCTAAATTAACATTCGACCGAAGTGGTTTTGAAATAATGAGTCTGGCGCTTAAGGCGTTTTTGCGAATAGCAAATATACAAGCGAATAGATAAGTACATTTAGCTACCAGTACACTGCAAGAATACCCATAATTATGTTGAACTTTTGTTTTTATTGGAAAACTATTACATTGTCAAGTAAAACAATTGTTAACCTCTTTATAAACTTAGCATACTTCCAGATCACATAGAAAAAATAAATATCATATCCTTGAAAAAATAAGTAACGAATATTCTGACCTTTCGTAAGTGGATGGCGATGAAAACACCTGCCCGAACTTGCCCGATCGCAAGAATGGACTATACGCAATATACCTGTTTTTTGAAAATGTTACTAAAAAAATCAAACAAAATATTATTTTTACCATCAAATTTTCACCAGACTTGCTATATGTTGATTAATGAGATAATCATAGGTGATATATGATATTTTAATTGAGAAAATACAAGCAAAACTAAAAAAACGGTTTTTAGCACATTTTTATGAAAAATGCCTATACTTCAAAAATAGTAGGCCTTGGAAATTTGACGTCTTCAGCAATTATTTTCAGCATAAAATAACGATCAACTTTGCCGAAGAAACCATACACCTAAACTGCCATTTGACCGAAATGGCATATAAGTCATTTATGCGAATAACACTCAAAAATAAGACTTCATCTCAAAACATCGGCCTCATTGAAAGGATCATTTTCGCAAAAGACATCAAACGTCTATTTCTTCATTCCGAAGAACTACAGGTTGTTTCCGCGTTTTTTCGATTCTGCCCCAGTTTGTGCCCATTATCAAAGGTAACTAGACTAGATTTTAGGAATTCAAAACAATTTGCGAAGACAAAATGACGTCTGTTTGTTTTTGATTCTAGTATTCACTAAAAAAAATGTTCTATGTCTCGATCTCTCCTTATCTCGATGGTCCCTTCGATATCGAGATGTGGAAAGGCGACTGTATTTCTGATGTGCAGCGATATGAAACAAAATCAAAAACGAATTAAAAAACAAAGCTATAGCATGTCAAAGTTGACAACTTAGTAATAAAATTGACAAATGGTGCAATTATTCTATTCAACAGCACATTGCAGTTGGTTTCGAAAATCAACGAACGATCAATTGATTAAATAAGATTCGTCGGATTTTTATATTACAGATAATTTCCACCACAAGAACTTTGTACGGTATTCGTCCATTTAAAAGTAAGATTTTTATGGCACCCTCAAAAGTGGCAATTTAAAAAGCTTTTTTTTCAAGCTTTTTCCAGTGGTTTAAAATAAAAATTGCTGCTGGCTCCCATAACTAATTTTGGCGGTAACTGTTGATAGTTGTAACGAATAGCTCATTTAAATGTCACCTCTGATGATGGTATTTAAAGAACCTTAGGCTTCTTTTATGGACCAATGCACGAGTTCATTATGTTGATGATAATGAATTCAAAAATATTTTTTTAACATCCCAGTTGCAAAAAATAACATAATCAAAAAAGACTCAATATCTGGTGATAGTGAGTTCCGTCATAATAATTCGCTAAAGCAATCCATACTTTAACTCGTATAATGTCCGACAAAACTAATAGAATAAGTAGGCGAAATTATCTTAAACAATAGATATAGGGAATTTTTGACGAAAAATGTGGATTTATTCATTCCATATCTTTTCGAGGAATTTCAACCTGGCTAAGTTTTCTCTAGATGGATGGCAGGAATCTAACCTAGTGTGAAGAAGTCCAACAAAATCGCCCATAGTTTTTTTTTATTAAATCAATAAATTCTTTCTTTGATTTTGTTTCAATATTCAGAGTACATTCGCATGAATAAACTTTTTACTTGAATTCTAAACTATATTTAAAAAAAATATTATGTTTTTAATTCTTCATGAATTCCAAAAATAATTCGAATTAGTTCTAAAAGATTTGTATCAACATTTTTGATATTTCCTGAAAAATGATATTAATTTCCCAAAGAATAACAAAGGGTGACTTTGGAACTTTTGCTTCAAACTTCTTGGGAATGAGGCAAATAATATTGTGAGATTTTTTTTTACATTTTCAACGTGAACTCCTTCTGAACGACAATTTTTCCTTCTATGACTGCTTATGATCCACAAATTGATTTTGGAATATGTTTCCGGATTGAAACATATAAGTTAACGTTTCAAAAGCTCAAACTTTTCCCTCACAATTCCCAAAAAAAAAAAACAGTGATTATGCTAAATCTTATAATGAGATATTTTGCTGAAAGTAATACCGGAATAGTTTTCCCAAAAAATGTATAACAATTTTTTCTTCAAATGCCTGGATTATACGAAAAATATTTTTGAAATATCGCGTTCCTACGAATCTTAAGAGCTAATCGGTTGAAAAACTTCAGGAATGATTTTTTTTATTTCTTTATTAGTATCATTCCAAACATTACATTCATTTCTTATATCTAGACAACATTATCATCCTAATTTGGTAAACTAAATTTAAGATTTTATTAACATTTTGTTCACAACATATTATATTTCATTTGCCGTAGCAGTTCAGATTTTTTACAGGTGAGTTGATTTCACCTGCTAATAAGAGAAACAGGAATGAATTTGTTTCTGAAATCAGCATAGTGGTAAAGGAATCGATGGAGAAATATTGACCTTCGGGCTGTCGCGCTGTGATTAATATGCTACCATTTCACACTGACACCAAACAAAAATGTACTCCTTAAGAATCTTCTTGAGAACAATACTGAACGAATTTTGTTTACAGTTGGCCCTTTTAATCAATCAAATAATTAACGCACTATATACGGTTCGAGTACTACAGTTTGAAATCGATGTATCTCAAAATCCAAATAATTTCGAAACATGGGATCTTCAGTAGAGTTGTTCTGAAGGTGGAGCACTATCTGATGGTACCTCATTTAATTCGGCATTTGACCGCTAGGTGGCACTAGAGTGCATGAACCATTTTCTTTTGTATTGCAGATATCTCAGGAGCCTGTTCGTTTAGAAGCGTGGCGTTTTCGACAAAGTTATTCAGTAACTCAAGGGCCATCATTGTTCTAGCAAGTTGATTCACAAATTTGCTACCAGGCGGTATTAGTGAGCATGAAACTTTTGTTTAGCAGATATTTCTGGAGCCTGACCTCTTAGAAAGATGGCGTCTTCGGCATAGTTGTTTAGTAGCACAAGGGCTAACAATATTTGAGCCAAGAGATTCGAGATTTTGCCACCATGCGGCGCTAGTGGGCATGAAATTTCGCGAAAATCTCAGGATTCTGACCATTGAGTTAGATGGCATCTTCTGCAAAGTTGTTCAGTAGCTCAAGGGCTATCAGTATTTAAAGTCAGTCTCCAAATTTTAGGCCTAAATAAAGATAGCCATTGAGCTACTGAACAACTCTGCCGAAGGCGTCATCTTTCTAAGTGATCGGGTTGCTGAGATATCTGCATATCAAAAGTTTCATGCTTAGCAGCCTGGTGGCAAAATATCGAATCTTTTGGCTCAAAAGTTTCATACTCAGTAGTGCTGCCTCTATCAATGATAGTCCTTGAGTTACTTTACAACTTTGCCGAAGACGCTATCTTCTAAGTGGTCAGGCTCCTGAGATATCCGCTTAACAGTTTCAGGTGCACTTGTGCCACCTGGAGGCAAAATTTATAATTTTTTTGTCACAAATAATGATAGCCCTTGATCTCCTAAACAACTTTGTCGAAGATGATTTTTCTATATTAAATCTAGATCGCGAGGTATTTTATGTCGAACATGAAAAACCCAGGGTGTTGAACAAAGTACAACGCGAGACTACTCACGTTACAAAAATACGCGCGACAACCGAAAGGTTAAGCAAAATAACTGGAAAAGGGGAATATTCATGCTATCATTTATTCATTAGAGAGGTTATAAGTATCCTGTAATCATTCACCTTTTGAAGAAAGATTATAAATAATCACTTATCTTTCATTCTTCCGTTGTGTATCTGTTAGATCAAAATGTTGCAGTGCCTCCTTGATTCGCATCACCTCGAGGAACTTCGTACAAAAATCTTTTTATACTCCAAAAAGCAACAATTTAAAGAATCTAAAGAAAGTATGTAAATTGTAGGAGTTTTTGAAAATTACAGAATGTTTATACGTATGGTTTCTTATTTCCAAAAGTCCATCTGAAATCCCTCAGAAAATGTTTAAAGTAAGGCAGAAATTTTCTCCAAGATTTAAATTCAGTATAATCTTACATTACGAACTATACCATCAGGTATATTTGGCAAAGTTCTTTAAACACTGCCAATTTTTTTCTTAAAAACTTTTTAAGTCACAATAATAAAAAAATAGTCCACCAAAAAATTTTGTTTGGAATTCCTGCAATTAGGAAAACAATGACTCTTTTTAATGTATCCGAATCCTCTGAGCAGAATCTCAAAAAAATTAAAAGTTGATTGGAGTACCTTGTATCTTTTTAATTCCGCACTTAATGCTTATATTTGTCAGATACGCGTATCTGCAAGTGGTAGTCGAAATATGCGTATCTGTCAAAGATAAGCATTTAGGGTGTAATTAAAAGGTACAAGGTACTCCTATCTACTTTTTTGTTTCTCTAAAAAAATGGTTTGTACATCAATCCGTTTGCCATAGTATCATGAAACGTCGGAGTTTATGCAAAACATTTTCTTATATGTAAGATATAAATAGCTTTAATAAAAATTCCAGCCCATGCCAATCATTTTAAAAGGCGAAGAAACAACAACAAGATCTTTTTTTGTAGTAAATTTTACAAAAACTACTCAAGCTCTTCTGTGAGGTATATCATCGGAAATTTCGTCCACAAGTTTCAGAAATTGTACGGCGATTTCTTGAATTTTTGAATTGAAATTCAGTGATTTTTTTCTAATTTAATTAAATCTGAAATTTAGAATTTCGTAAAGATTTGTTTTTTGCATGTGTTACTTTAGAAATCTGATATAAATAGGATACATGTGCATATCCTATTTATATCAGATTTCTAAAGTGGATTGTAAAGAATTCCCTTCAAAAATATAGTGATTTTCCTGGAGCGCTTTTTGAACCAAAAAATTAATAGTGGATAGATTTCTATTTGCTATTTATGGAAGAATCCCGGGATCAGCATTCGAAAAAATATGAAGTAATTTTTAGACCGTTTATGAAATTTATGGAGAAATTTCTAGATAAGTTCAATAATTAATTGCTATTTCTTTTAATAAATCTACAACACCAGAAATAATTTATGGAGAAATTCCCGTTGGATTTTTTCGTGGAATCTCCTAAAAGCAAATGGTTGAATACATGAAAACATCGCGGACGAATCACAAGGGATATTCCTCGTAACTAAGTACGTAGGAGGATGAATTTTTGAAGGATTTTTTAACTGGATTAAGCGGACAACAAATATTTTCCGTAGTGAATTGAAATTTACAATACAGTCGACTCTCCACATCTCGATGTTCTACATCTCGATATCTCTCCCTATGTCGATGATTGCTTCGGTCCCTTCGTTCTGCATATATTTTCACTCTCCATATCTCGATATACTCCTTATTGCGATATCTCCCTATCTCGATGGGATTTTCTCTCCGTATGTCGATATGCCCCACATTGCGGCAGAATCGAAAAAAACGCGGAAACAACCTGTAGTTCTTCGGAATGACGAGATAGACGTTTGATGTCTTCTGCGAAAATGATCCTTTCAATGAGGCCTATGTTTTGAGATGAAGTGTTATTCTTAAGTGTTATTCGCATAAATGACCCATATGCCATTTCGGTCAAATGGCAGTTTAGGTGTATGGTTTCTTCGGCAACGTTGATTGTTATTTTATGCTGAAAATAATTGCTGAAGACGTCAAATTTCCAAGGCCTTCTATTTTTGAAATATTGGCATTTTTCATAAAAATGTGCTTAAAATCGAAATTATATCACACCATTTCGGTTGAATTGAAATATAGATATATCATTTCTTCGGCAAAGTCAATCATTATTTTAAGTTAAAACAATAGCTGAAGATGTCAAATTGCCATCTTTGAAAATGTGACATCTACAGCAATTGTTTGCAGCTTAAAATAACGATCGACTTTCCGAAGAAATCATATACCTAAATTAACATTCGACCGAAGTGGTTTTGAAATAATGAGTCTGGCGCTTAAGGCGTTTTTGCGAATAGCAAATATACAAGCGAATAGATAAGTACATTTAGCTACCAGTACACTGCAAGAATACCCATAATTATGTTGAACTTTTGTTTTTATTGGAAAACTATTACATTGTCAAGTAAAACAATTGTTAACCTCTTTATAAACTTAGCATACTTCCAGATCACATAGAAAAAATAAATATCATATCCTTGAAAAAATAAGTAACGAATATTCTGACCTTTCGTAAGTGGATGGCGATGAAAACACCTGCCCGAACTTGCCCGATCGCAAGAATGGACTATACGCAATATACCTGTTTTTTGAAAATGTTACTAAAAAAATCAAACAAAATATTATTTTTACCATCAAATTTTCACCAGACTTGCTATATGTTGATTAATGAGATAATCATAGGTGATATATGATATTTTAATTGAGAAAATACAAGCAAAACTAAAAAAACGGTTTTTAGCACATTTTTATGAAAAATGCCTATACTTCAAAAATAGTAGGCCTTGGAAATTTGACGTCTTCAGCAATTATTTTCAGCATAAAATAACGATCAACTTTGCCGAAGAAACCATACACCTAAACTGCCATTTGACCGAAATGGCATATAAGTCATTTATGCGAATAACACTCAAAAATAAGACTTCATCTCAAAACATCGGCCTCATTGAAAGGATCATTTTCGCAAAAGACATCAAACGTCTATTTCTTCATTCCGAAGAACTACAGGTTGTTTCCGCGTTTTTTCGATTCTGCCCCAGTTTGTGCCCATTATCAAAGGTAACTAGACTAGATTTTAGGAATTCAAAACAATTTGCGAAGACAAAATGACGTCTGTTTGTTTTTGATTCTAGTATTCACTAAAAAAAATGTTCTATGTCTCGATCTCTCCTTATCTCGATGGTCCCTTCGATATCGAGATGTGGAAAGGCGACTGTATTTCTGATGTGCAGCGATATGAAACAAAATCAAAAACGAATTAAAAAACAAAGCTATAGCATGTCAAAGTTGACAACTTAGTAATAAAATTGACAAATGGTGCAATTATTCTATTCAACAGCACATTGCAGTTGGTTTCGAAAATCAACGAACGATCAATTGATTAAATAAGATTCGTCGGATTTTTATATTACAGATAATTTCCACCACAAGAACTTTGTACGGTATTCGTCCATTTAAAAGTAAGATTTTTATGGCACCCTCAAAAGTGGCAATTTAAAAAGCTTTTTTTTCAAGCTTTTTCCAGTGGTTTAAAATAAAAATTGCTGCTGGCTCCCATAACTAATTTTGGCGGTAACTGTTGATAGTTGTAACGAATAGCTCATTTAAATGTCACCTCTGATGATGGTATTTAAAGAACCTTAGGCTTCTTTTATGGACCAATGCACGAGTTCATTATTTGACGCTTGAGCGATGCCGTGTTATTTATGTGACCATGGCAACGAGTGAATTCCGCACCGTCAAATTAGTGAACTCGTGCATTGATCCATTGTGTACCTTCGATCTTTCTGGACAAACTTGGAAACAAAAATATGTTTTGATCAATTACGCGCTTTTATCAAGTTTGTCCATTCTTCAAGATCTGGGCTCAAATTGACAGTTCGTGACAGCAGAATCTCGGCTCACTATGACGTACATAAATTTTATATCGGTTTCTCCCTCCCAGATGTTCACAGATGGGGCCCAGATAGCCGTAGCGGTAAACGCGCAGCTATTCAGCAAGACTATGCTGAGGGTCGTGGGTTCGAATCCCGCTGGTCGAGGAAATTTTCTCGATTCCCAGGGCATAGAGTATCTTCGTACCTGCCACACGATATACACATGCAAAAATGGTCAATCGGCAAAGAAAGCTCTCAGTTAATAACTGTGGAAGTGCTCATAAGAACACTAATCTGAGTAGCAGGCTCTGTCCCAGTGGCGACGTAACGCCAGAAAGAAGAAGAAGATGTTCACTAACCACAAAGATGTTAAGGGGCAGGATCCGTCATTGATTTCAAAATTTTCAAAAGCAGTTTTTTCGTTTAAAATCAACAAAATTTACAGGAAAATGTGTTCACTGTATTCTATTCTTTAACCGAAAAACAGTGAACATATTTTCATCGAATATTTTTTTGGAATTGAACAGAAAAACTGGTTTTGAAATTTCGATAATGACGATGATTACGATGACGGAGCGTTGAACGTTAAGCCCTATCGAAACGAGCTTCGTTTGTTACATTAATATATCGAACCTTTTTAAATGTGATGCTCTTGCCTTCGTAAAAGGAAACCTATTGAACAGTACCAATTACCACAGTAAAGTATACAGAGCCTCAAAAGATTTGATTCATTCAATGATCATCATTGCCCACCAAATTACCATTACATCGCTTGCATTTGCAAACCTCACAGATCAATTCGATTTATTACCGCAGTTGGGTTTACAACTCTCATCACCCAATATCATATCACAGCTCTGTAAAGAAAAAAAAGAAAGAGCACCTAAGGAAGCAGCAGCGAGCAGCCCATTATTTTTGATGTTATACTTCCGGTGGAAGCGACTTCTTGTGGCTTTTTTGTTTTCGAGCAATGATCGATTTTATGCGGTTTTTACCTATCTCCGAGCTTTCCTTCTCCGAAGCTGCTGTAAGGGAGAGCGGGTAGACTTGATCTTATCCTATTCACTCGGAATCGAAATAAGTTTTATTATGAGTAATTTTATTAAACACTTCATCTATACGAAAGACAATGTGATAGCTGGAACATCATCATATGGTATGTATCATGCTCTAAAAGGAATTTGTTTGAATTAACTCAAATAAAGGAAAATCGAGATCTTTTGAGCGGATTAGTAAATATTATTAAATTTGCGTATATATTAACAGAACGTCTAAAATTTTCAGAATTTGTAGATTTAAGTAAGTAAAATCAAACGCTAAACATTGAACTGTCTTGTCAAATATATGTTTCTCTTCACTATGATTTGATTTGTAAGGTCAGGATCATTTGGTTCCAATACATATTTTTGATGCATCAAAAATCTATTTGGAAACTTCAATTTTCTCAGAATTGTGATATGTATGCATGATATGTAAAATGTGTTATAAAACAAGTACTTCGCTTGGTTTTAGTCTTTAAAAAAACAATATATACGTGGTTGAGAATTTGGAACGAATCATTATTTTTAAATTGTCTACTTTAATTTGAAGTCTCAATGGTATAAAAACAAAATTACGATTTAGGTTAGGCACTTTTTCATTAGTTGATGTATTCAGAAAGGGACCAAGTTCAACATAACTGTTTTAAACCTTTACGCAATTTCGAGCTACAACATAATGTATGCTCTTGCAAAATATGTTTTCTTGCAAGCCCTGCAGAATTACAGCCGCATTAAGAAAAAGGGGTTCATGTGTCCCCAGTATCTCCTAATGGTTGGTCGGATGTCGCCATAGCTAGAGTTCGGCAGACCCAGCGTGTGTCGTTCGCTAGTGCTGGTGGGGATTTAATCAAACTTCAATCTAATCTCCCCGTCGTCATCGTCGTTGTTCACACTTCATTGGCTTTGCCGGCTTAGCTGGTGGTGATGTAATAAAGATAGTGTTTCATTTCAGGAAGTTTCAGTGGTGAAAAAATGGTGGTGATGGAGGGAAAAAACCTTGCGACCGAAAAATGATTCAATCTCCCCGATTATCAGCTCTGCACAGCGGAGTTGGTCGAGAATCGTACCTTGTAGTCGATGTTCAGGTTCCATCACCACTCGTTTTGAGAGATGCTCTTTTGATCTTTTTTTTTCGGAAAACCTTGTTCACCTCATTAATTTCAGCAATCCGGTTGAACGAGCCGTCAACAGGTTTTGTCAGTTACTTCTGATGGCAATTGTCAACGAAGATTTTTATAAAGTGACTGTTCAAGAGTATGACCTATTTACGCCCACATTACGTTTATACAGAGGTTAGTCAAAATTGATGAAGTTGGATGCATCTGGCAAAGTTGATCTAGTTTCAGTAATTTGCTTGACCTTATGCATATTGGTCACCGGACATGTCACCGTATTTATGTGGTATAATGTTCTATTGATGTTTATAATTTTCCTAGAAACTAGAACTGAATTTTGAATACCGGTGAAAAATTGTTGCAAAACTTCCAAAATATGGCCAAACTGGTTCCGGAATATATAGTTAATCATGGTTGCGTTTCCAATCATTTAGAGCAGGCCTGCCCAACGTACGTACGAAACGAATCCGGCCCGCGACCTCATTTTGTACGGCCCGCGGAAGATTCGAAGATTCTTCTCATATTTGGCCCGTAAACTATTCTACCTACCCGAAGGAAGAACATTCAATTTAGTTCAAGCTAATATTTTTGCCCGATAATTATTTAAATCGTTTTTGCGAATCTTATTGAATCTTGGTATTATGAATGATCCATATTCTTAATTTTATATTTAGGGCGTTTTGCAGCTAAATTTTGAGCACTGTCGATGGCAGTTTTAATAACGGTTAAAATTGTTCTACGCATAAATCTGACATGAGAAAATTGATTTAAGGTTCATTATGAGAAAAAGCTTAGATATTAATTTTGCTAGAATTACAACAACAATGATTGTATCATGGCTTCCTACAACATTTAATAGATGAAACCTGCACAAAACTCATTGCCAAAAGGCTAAATTTCAAACATAATTTAACTGAATTATAAGCTAATACTCACACAGAATCCTGTAAATAAATTTTTGCAATTCCGTTGCGAATCAATCAACTTTTCATTGAGAAGTTGATCAACATAACGGCCTACTTTTCCTACCAAAAGAAACAGTGTTGAAAAGTGCTACTTTTCAGCACTCTTTTCGGTGCTGAAAAGTAGCACTTTTCAGTACTGTTTTGGTAGGCGTCAACCGAATAACCCAGTGTCCCAGTCTCTTCATGCCATGCTTATTCTGGGCGGCGTGTGAGTCGAGACGAGTCGTTCTCACCTCGGGTGACGTGAGGCGACTAATGTTAATCAAATAGAAACGAGTCCACATCTCACCGACTCGTCTTGGCTTACATGCCACACAGGATAAGCACAATTGCATCTGATCCTTGAGTTTTTTCTACATCTGGCGTGAGGTGAGGATTGTCGGTGTCCTATAGCGAGGTGATAATTCTCGACTCGAGCGAAGTGTCTTTCCATTTGGTTTACACGGCGAGTCACTTCACTAGAGTCGACATTCGTTATGTGATCAGGTTCCGACACAGGTTGGCGATTCTGATGTGGGATCGGATCGTCCAGCATTTTCTTACCTGTTCATTCCTCTAATAGGGAAGATTTGCATGATACCCATGGGAGCGAGAAAATTTGTGTCATTCTTGGGTACTACTGTCACAGCCTACGTGATTGAAAAATACTGAATTGAAACTACGCATGGCTGTATGCCCATGTGGGTTCTCTTGAAATGTTTGCTTGTGCTTTTAGTGTTCATCCAGTTGAAACGGCATTTTTCGATATAGCAAAAAATGTTGTATGCAACTCGTTGCAAAACTCGATTTTTTCAGCACTCGTTGTATTTATCCAACTCGGCGAGCCTCGTTGGATAAATGTACAACTCGTGCTGAAAAAATCATCATTTTGCAACTTGCATAAATAACTATTTACCAACACTTGGTCGTGACTCCCGCAGAATCCTTGGGTAGATTATAAAAAAGACTTTTCACAAAATCATGAATAGGATTTTTGAAGAATTCATTAGTCATGTTACGGGTAACATGGCTTTTCAAAGAATCTTCAACTGGATTCTATAGACTTATAGTCAGGATTTTTATCGAATTCAATACGTAATTTTCTTAAATCTTGGGACAGGTTACAATATATCCTATTGAGGATTTTGACAGAATCTTAAACGAATTCATAATATAATTTTAAGCAGGTTCATTTTGAAATACTGGTTAGCATTCTCAAAGATTAGAATTTTGTAATGATTATTGTTCCCAATGAATCCTAGGCACAATTCTTGTAAAATTTTGGACATTCTGACCAAGATTTTCGTAACAGCTCGATAAGGATTTTGACACTTTCTGGGTAATTCTAATACTAATAGGTCGGATTATAATAGAATTCGTAGTTTTATTTTTATAAAATAGTAGACATCATGCTCACAGGGTCAAAAAATTCTGAGGTAGATTCTTCAGAATATTCTGGACTAGATTATTATATAATTTTGGAAGGGAGTCCTTCAAGGGACTCTCGCAATAATCAGCAGGATGCTTTGCACCAATGATCTGTTTTTAGCATTCTTCAAATTAAATTTTCTAAATTCACTGACATTTGTCAAATTTCATGAACTTCATTTACCTATTTTTTTAAAACTTTATGCGAATGTTTGTGCATTTGGAAATGTGGCCCGCCACACAAAGTTGTTCCTGCGATTTGGCCCGCGTTGCAAAAAGGTTGGGCAGGCCTGATTTAGAGTACTACAAGGTTATCCATAAAGTTGTGTTTTCAGTTGTTCTGATCTTATATTTAAAAGTTGGTCAACAAGAGTTTTAATGGTAAAATTCGATGTGTATTTTAAAACGGGGTAATTTTTAAAGCTTTTGGGTGAAAATCTAATTATTTTTGCATTCAGTTTTAAAGATATTTGTTTTAAAAACAAGTACTGGTATCACAACTACCGAAAAGCTAAACATTACATATAATTTGCAATTGGATTAGATGGACAAATTGATGTGCAGATTTGTGAAAAAGTTACACGTCTTCTCAGTGAAGCCTGATTTGCTGCTGAACAGGAATCGCTAAGAAAATTTCTCGCCGATTCCTTGCAGAAATTTCCTACAGCAACTCCCGTTTGAACTGACGTTTCTTTTCAACTGCGTACTGCGATCAGAAAAAAGCGCTTCTTTGATCAAATCCTTGCAGGAATTTCCCATGCATCAAGATAGGCCAAGAAATTACTTGTCAGCAGCGAATTAGGCTTGAGAATCGAACTCACGACTCCCCACCACTACGCCAGTACTGGTATCTTAATTATCGATCGCAGTTGAAAGATTGCATTCCGATTCATATTCAATAGTAGAAGCATTAGCCAATGAGGCCAATGTCGCGACTGTTCGTGTGACCAACATCTAGTTTGCCACGCTCTGACAGTCTGAGTACCGGGTCTATAAGTGTCAAATCAAATCTTTCAACCATAATAAAACATTCTCTACAACATGGCACTAAACAAACAATCAAAACCTTCAATAGTAAGTATTAAAAAAATAATTCTATTTTGTGATAACAGCGCCACTAGCGTTCTACTACTTATATTTCTAGTTATTGAATGCACCTATATTTTTTCATATAATCGAAAGTCTATTTTCGGTTTTGGGCAGTGAATCAAATTGTCATGAAAAAAGACGAAAAACAAACCATAAAGCAAGCGCGCTTACAACCGTTTGTCCCAACTTTTGCGGATTGGGACAAACGGTTGAAAAAATTATCTCAGGGGGCAGGCTTGCAGCAACCTTTTTAACTTGCGATTAATCAGTTATTTGACATACAAAATCAAATTTGATTTTTTGATGCTGTTTGATGATAAGGGAATGTTTACTTACACGGAGAAATTTTTCAAAAATTGCAATGCAAAACCTAATAAATCGCTGTGTACGGATGAGCGATCATCGTCATATTTTTTTTAATAATGGTAAACTGTTGTTGCGGAATAAAATTGTTGCAATAAGAATATGAGAGGACAATGTGTTTGCTGCTGTGTGTTGGTTGGCAATTTATTCACTGGTTTTGGGAAAACTTTGATAATGGGTTTGTGAGCACATGGTGATACACATTCAATCAACTGGTTGATATCATTGTTGTTGGACCTGGCGAATATTAATAAACAACGTGCATTAGATTCCATGCAACAAAAAAACAGAATTTCTAGCGAAAATCATTCAAAAAGGTTTTCAAAGTTGATACACATATGACAAACATCAGCATTCAGCCATTCCATGAAATACCGATCTAGTGGGTCACCGAATCCCGTATTAATTTGCTATTTTGTTCCTTATTCGAAATAAGGATACACGTGTTTTTGTTTTTTTTTATTAGGGTGACCATTTCCAAAATAAGGTGATCAGAAAAATCGTGATTTAGCAAAATTTTTATTTTTTTAAAAAACCAAATTTTGAAACGCTTGACCGATTTTATATTTTCTTGGATGAAATGAAAGATAAAGATTTTGACTTTTCAAATTCCACTCAAAATGGTTATTAACATAAAAAATCTAAAATTTTCATTTTTTCGTGGTTTGAAGACTTTGGGACATAATGGGCTATTGCTGTTCTCATTTTTTCTTGAAAGTTCAAAAAAATATACGTTTACTGTCAAATTTTCAGCGATGTATGTTTTTTGGTTTTGAGATAATTTTTTTTTGAAAATAAAAAAACAGTCATTTTTTAGCGACACACACTGTAGGTCTCAGCGCATTAGATTTTTTATTTTAAAAAAATCATAACTTTTAAACAGCTCAACCGATTTCCTATTCTTTTTTTATGGAATGAAAGCTTAAGATTTCAACTTTTCAGAAAATATATAAAACTTTAAAAAAAAATTACATGAAAGTATATATATGATTTTTTTTTTTTTTTTTCAAAAAATATATCACAAAACTAAAAAACATGCATCGCTGAAAATTTGACAGTAAACGTAAAATTTTCTGAACTGTTTTTTTTTAATGTTAAAACGATTTCACCCGAATTTATGGTACCGTAATCTGGGGGCAAATTGATCACTACTTTAAAACTGTATGTTATGTTTTTGTTTGGAATTCAAATATTGCCAAATTAATTCTGGCTAAATCAGTACTTCATTGATTATTATCAATCTATGTAATCGATGTTTTATGACATAACATTTAACATTTCATAAAACTAATAAAAACATCGAAAATTGAAAATTACACACTGGGGTGAATTTAATCACCATATAACAAAGCAAGTTAAGAAATAAAATACTTCCCTATCTACTTATTTTGGGACTCCTGAATCTAAAAATGATATCAAAATTCTTATAACGCGTGTATTTAATCATTTTATTGCAAAACTAAACATTGTAAATCTGCATAATACGCTTAATATAGGCAATTTTCCTTGAAAAAAGCACGTTATTCGATAATAAACGGATTTATGACCAAAAAACTATGCTGATGATGTCAACAATTAGATCAGCTTACACAACATTTTGAACACTCGAAGTTAGCATGTTAGCTTAGCACCACTGAAGTGTACTGGTAGCTTTAGCACCGTCATTTCCAACAGGCTTGCTTACTCCTTCAAAAAATATAAATACTTATATGCAAAACTGACTTTCATGAAAATGAAATATAGTCAACGCTTCATAACTATCAAGATATTGAATTGAGAAATATCCTAAAGAATTGTTCCACGAACGATGTTTGACATTGAAGTTCAATGACAAAAAAGGCTTGTTGCAAGTCAAATCAGTTAGAACTGCATTGAAAATGCAAATAGGCAGCAATGAAATAATATTTATCAGTCCATGTTTCAATGGAAACACTCAAAGTTTCAAGCAACTTTGGTTTGAAATGACAAAAAAGTTGACATTGTATACGCGATGATGATAGCAACTCCACAGCAAACTCCATCCAGGCGATTATTTTGATAAACGAAACAATATGGATCAGATTTCAAATGACTTTCAATAATATCTGATATACGTGTGCTAGAAGAAGACCCGATGGACTGTGCGTTTGCCTCTACAGCTATTCAGCAAAAACAAGGTGAGGCTTATGGGTTTGAATCCGCCGGTCGTGGATCTCTTTATAACGGAAATCTTATCAACTCTCCAGCGCAAAAAGTATCTTCGCAAGAAGGAAATGTTTGCTAGAAAGCTGAACAGTTCGTAATGGTAAAACGAGAGAACTAATATTCCAAACAAGATTTTAGATCCATAAGAAAAACGTTATACAATAACAACTTTATTAATACATTATAATGTATATAGTTGTCTATAGTTGTCCCGACAAACTTCGTCTTGCCATCAAGTAGGCTGTTGTAAGATGTCCTGTAACCCCCTATACAAAATGATGCATCACGGTGTACTATATTAAGAAGGTGATATATTCCGAAAACTGACAGCTACTTGACGACGTCATTCCTATCCACCTCGAACAAATTAGCGAAAAAAATGATCTAGTGGTCCGGAAGGTATATGGTACGATAGGAGTGACGTCACATGTTTACAATCAAACTTGATATTTACATCAGTAAAGAGACTGCCTTGTTAATTTTTATGCCCTGTGATGCATTAGTCTTCTCTAGTTTTCCTGATTATTTCGGAGTTTTTTCCGAACTTTCTCCTCGCACGATCTCGTCGCATCCCTTGTCGAGTGCTATAGTGAATAACTAACGTCAATACGTCGATCCGTTTTCAAGCCATTTCGTGACATACAAACATCATTTCATTTTTATTCATATAGATAGATAGAAGAAGATTTCGATAAAATAAAATAACGTTAAATTGTATGTGGTTTGAATGCTTAGTCTACACAATAAACTTTTTTCACGAGCTCGACTGGTTCAGATGTAGGTTTTTTTTTTTAATTTTGACGATTTACTGATAGGTACTCAGCTTTTATTTCCTGAAATCTCATGATAAAAGTTTGCCTACTAGCCGAAATTCGGCATTCTAAACAAAAGTGTGTATATCAACCTGAGAGCTCCTATTTCTAAACTTCGACGCAAGCGTGAATCATAGCGGCAGATAAAATTTGTCAGAACAGAACAATTCCATCTCCTTAATAAAACCAATTTATCGTTTAACACTATACGTTGCACTTCCCAACAGCAGCGATGTGATCTGCCACGCCGAACTAACACATGGAAACTTGAACATCCATGCAATCTTCAAAGTGCTGCATATCAATGCACGACTCTGAGGTCATCGTTGATTTCTACGACCAATCGGCTCACTTATATGAAATGCACTTGCTGATCCCGCACCGTGTCGTCGCCATGAAACCGACCGAACCTGAAACCAATTCGGAGTCATAATTTGAAGTCCCGCCGGGTTGACCGACATTTAGGTGGTGCTACTTTTTGTATGGCTCTTTGTTCTTTCTCGGTCACATATGGATTGGACAGGTTGATCGTGCGCGGAGAACTGACAGAGGGCGCAGTTCTGCTTGGGTCTGCTGTGGGGCAGGAAAGTGCATTTCAATTCCAAAACGAATGCATATGACGAATTCCATGCAGAATGAGTCGAAAAAAATAAATCGAAAAAAATAATCGTGCTCGATAGTCTTCGATTTGGATTGAATTTTGCACATGATTTTGGTATGGTAGAATAAGTGTTTTCCATAGAAAAATTGATCATTTTGACTCAAGTGGAACTTTTGAAAATGGCCTATGAATTTTTGCATGCAACTTATTTGAAAAATTCTAACTCCGAAACTGTTGATTTTAGAGAAAAATGTTCTATAAAGAAGTTGTAGTGAACCGTTTGGAATATAAGAAAAAAATATACACTGAAAAAATATTTTATTAATTTTCATAAACAATTCAAAAATAAAACTTAAATTTTAAATTACACAAAAACCCCATTTTTATTATTTTTTAAATTTTCACCATATAATCTTGATAGTAAAAAGAGTTTTGGGACAAAGTTTCATGATGGAGAAATTTTTAATAAAAAAGTTTTTCTAAGAACAACTTTTGGACGATTTTCAAAATTTTGATGTTTTGTCAAAATAAATACGTTCTGATGATACAGTAAGCAACTTGAAATGATTCTAAGCCATAATGATTATATGAATAATTTCTCTAGAAGTAGCCATTTGTGAATTATATCGAGTTTAATGCAAAAAATATTATTTAAATATTAAAATAGGCCATTTTCATTAGTTATTCGTGATTCTCCATCAAGGAAAATAAGTAAATGTTAAGAAATATGGTCTTTACTCTCGAAAACGAATTATTAATTATGGAGAAACGCGAATAACTAATGAAAATGGCCTATTTTAATATTTAAACAATATTTTTTGCATTAAACTCGAAATAATTCGAAAATGGCTACTTCTAGAGAAATTATTTATATAATCATTATGGCTTAGAATCATTTCAAGATGCTTACTGTATCATCAGAACGTATTTATTTTGACAAAAAAAATCAAAATTTTGAAAATCGTCCAAAAGTTGTTCTTAGAAAAACTTTTTTATTAAAAATTTCTCCATCATGAAACTTTGTCCCAAACCTGTTTTTACTATCAAGATTATATGGTGAAAATTTAAAAAATATTAAAAATGGGGTTTTTGTGTAATTTAAAATTTAAGTTTAATATTTGAATTTTGTATGAAAATAAATGAAATATTTTTCCAGTGTATATTTTTTTCTTATAGTCCAAACGGTTCACTACAACTTCTTCATAGAACATTTTTCTCTAAAATCAACAGTTTCGGAGTTAGAATTTTTCAAATAAGTTGCATGCAAACATTTATAGGCCATTTTCAAAAGTTACGCTTGAGTCAAAATGATCAATTTTTCTATGGAAAACACTTATTCTACCATACCAAAAACATGTGCAAAATTCAATCCAAATCGAAGATGGTCGAGTTCTGTGACTGACCGATTTGACATGGAATCCGTCATATGCTTTCAACGGGTGAACGAAATGGTCAACTTCGGTTTCGTCACATAAAAGGAACAGGTTTCGTTTTTTAATGAGAAAGGGGTCTGAAACTTATTAACCTCGTGATTGGTATAGCGAATTGTGCAACATTTCAGTGACGTGGAAAATAATCTATACAGCTTTTTTTTTTTTGTTGGGTAGGTTAAGCCACTGCGTCCATTGGATTGAACTTTTGTGGCATATCTATACAGCTTAATTATAAACGAATAAGTATTTATTTACTTTACGAGCTTCAAGTATGATTTCGGAAGAGAGGGAGGGGTTTGTCAAAATGAGCAAAATTCAATCATCCACCTCTTAAATCTAGAATCAGTATGGTCTAATACGAACAAGTGTAGGAACATGTTTCGTATGTTCACTTCACGCATACATTAATGCGAGTATGTTGTAAAAAAATGAAGCAATTTGGTGCAGCCGTCTTTGAGGAATGAGCATTTATGTTTCTGGTACCACCCTGAACAAATAAAGATTTTGGAAACTCTAAAAAACCTCATATCGTAATTATCAGATTTCTCCAAGAATACTGAACCGATTTGCATTTTTTTTTCAGAGTAGCTCCTTATTACCTGGCATTGTAGAGCACACATTTTATTTCGATAAATTGACCAAAAACAAAATGACCGCCAAAGAAATTTGATATGGAGAATGTCGGTCGAAACAAATAAGTTATCGCGCTAAGCTTCCTTTTCGACTTGATGGATGGATTTCACTCAAACTTTCACATTAGCTTCTACACACCAAAAAAATCTTAGATTTACACGTAACGTAATTTTAGGCTCAATCATGCAAAGCCATTTCTCATGTATTATTCAATGATAAAACCTATAAACACATCTATTATATACAACATAATATTGAACGCGAAACGTCTTCTCTCGAAGAATGCAAAACGGCTCGGTTTACATGATTTTCACGCTGAAAATTCAATCATAAATAATGCACATGACATGACAAGCCGTCGATCCATCCATGTACATTATTTTTGACAGAATATTCAGTGTAGAATCATGTAAACCGAGTATTCTTGTTTGCAATTTCACTTTCAAGATGCAAGAAAGCATGCAGTATTGGCGAATGTTGGATGCAAGATCATGAAATTTTTCAATTTCACTCAAGATTGCAAGCATATTCGAATGCAATGAGACAGTGTACATTAATTATTATCGTTGAATGTTCAGTTGCAACTCCTTTTACATGATTATCATTTAAGTGCCATGTAAATTTGAGAGTTTTTTGCTGTGTAGGGGTCCACATAAACTAACTAAATGTTACTTACTTACTCGTATCCATGGATACGAGTAACTAACACTGAAGAAGACTGCAAGTGGTAGTCGAAATACGGGTATCTGTCACAGATAAGCATTTAGAAGCGGAATTAAAAGGTACACGGTACACACCAAAAAAATCTTAGATTTACACGTAACGTAATTTTAGCTTTAATAATGCAAAGCCGTTTCTCATGTTTTATTCAATGATAAAACCTACAAACACATCTATTATATCCACACACCAAAAAAATTTTAGATTTACACGTAACGTAATTTTAGCTTCAATCATGCAAAGCCATTTCTCATGTGTAATTCAATGATAAAACACATAAACAGATCTGTTTTATCCAACATTGTTACCAAAATCCTTAATATTGAACAAGAATCGTCTTCTCCAAAAGAATGTCGCATGCAAAACGGCTCGGTTTACATGATTTTCACGCTGAAAATTCAATCATAAATAATGCACATGGAATGACAAGCCGTTGATCCATCCATGTGCATTATTTTTCACAGAATATTCAGCGTAGAATCATGGAAACCTAGCATTCTTGTTTGCAATTTCACTTTCAAGATGCAAGAAAGCATGCAACATTGGCGAATGTTGGATGTAAGATCATGAAATGTTTCAGTTTCACTCAAGATTGCAAGCATTTTTGAATACAATGAGAAGGTTTACATTATTTGTCGTTGAATATTCAGTTAAAATTCGTTTTACATGAAAAACATAGAAAATTACGTGCCATGTAAATTTGAGAATTTTTTGCTGTGCAACATTGCTAGCAAAATCCATAATATTGGACACGAAACATCTTCTCTTAAAGAATGTTTTATGCAAAACGGCTCGGTTTACATGATTTTTACACTGAAAATTCAATCATAAATAATGCACATCAAATGACAAACCGTCGATTCATTCATGTGCATTATATATGCCAGAATATTCTGCGTAGAATCATGTAAAACGAGCATTCTTGTTTGCAATTTCACTTTCTAGATGCAAAAAAGCATTCAATATTGGCGAATGTTGGATAGAAGATCATGAAATGTTTTAGTTTCATTCAAGATTGCAAGCATTTTCGAATGCAATGAGACAGTTTACATTATTTATCGTTGAATATTCAGTTACCATGCCCACACAGTTACGGATCACCCACAGTGACGGATCACTTTGGCGTTCAACATCGGATAACTCGCTCAAAACATAAACGTTGACGTAAAACATATTTTTCCCATGTTATACTATTTGTCTTCTACCATTTGTAATGTTAAGCATAACATTCAACCGCTAAATAACAGTGTTTTTGACAAATGTTTAGTTGGTACCACACAGCTATCATTATATGGTCGTTTTCTGTAAGAAGTGCCGTCAGCATTCATAAGCTCCCACAGGTGGTAAAATTCAAATGCTATAGCATGTTTTATGCTCGTTCGCTTCGATTTAGTATGAATTCATCTTTGGAAAACATTCTACTTGAATTTTGATTCAAAATACCGAATATTAGCACTTCTTACTAGTGATCCATAATATGGACCAGGAAATGATTGTTTACCACGGTTATGGATCACTTCCAAAGAATGTAGATTTCTGCTATTTTATGCATTGGATTCGACATTTTTAGACAACAGCACTAAGGATAAAACTAATAAAACATCAAGGTTTGTAAATTTCATATTTTAGCAGACAAAAATGGGTGGAAAACTTGGTGTGGAGCGGAAACAGTTCATGTCTCAGTTACTACAATGCAGTATCACAATAAAAAGGACATTTTACCCTTGTTTCCAGCTCTAACACTGCTATTTTTTGCATTAATATATGACACATTGTTAACTTTTGCCATACCATGCAATACAGATGCATTGAGTGGAAAATCTCTTGATTTTGCGCACTGATCCATAATATGTCACAATTTGATCCATAATATGAAAATTGATCCATAATATGGTTTTCAGGAACCGACACAATTTTTAATTTTTATGCAATCCTATGTAAATATTAAACTCAAAACAGTTTACTAACCGAAGTTCCAATTTAGAACGATTCGATTCGTGCTTTTAAATTACAATTTTACGTTTTCCATGTCGTTTTATTGAATTTCATAGGTTGGACTCCACACTATTTGATCCATAACTGTGGGGTCATGGTATAATTCGTTTTACATTATTATCATTAAAGTTTACGTGTCACATAAATTTAAGATTTTTTGCTGTGTACTCCATCTACTTTAAGTTTCTCTAAAACTTATTTAAATAGGTGTCTGGATTTTGATCTTAAAATATTAAATGAATAGAATTAAAAATAACGCAGGCGGAAGGCGGAAACCTCTGAATATAATCAAATAAAACTAAACATAAATCAACTGGTGATTACTTACCTATTGCACTTGTTCGGGACGGAGTAGTTATCAGCACACTGCCTTTATTTTGTTATGGTGTCACGTTTCAACACTGTTCTATCTACTGCTTTCTGTGGCTATTCTCTGACACTAAACATAAATTTTATTATAACAGCTGTTAAGAATGAACATCTCGTATATATTTTTTACTTCACTATCACAAGCGGGAATATGTGTGGATAAGTGGTTGCTTTTGAATAAGATTTTTGAATCGTTGTTTTTCTCGGTTGTAGATATGAAAAATAGATTTAAACATTTGAAATGCTGACTGATTTCAATCAAAGTATAACGTCAAATTTGTACAGAAATAAAACCGTCTTCAAAGCAATCACTTGCACACATGCGTTCGATTCCCAACAAATCTGTCATTTATTCTGTGCAAATGCACCACACACAGTACAGTTTGGATTGCCTAATTCGTTAATCGTCCGGTTATCCAACAATAACGACCGATCGATCGAGTTTCAATTCAAACCACGAGTTCGTTTCACTTTGCATTTCGCTCGCTGTATATCTTAATTCGATTGCCAATAGTATATCACTATAGATCCATTTCGTTTGCTTCTCTCCAACGGATGATGGTTTGTTTTATTTCGTTCGTATTTACATTACTTCGTTGATTTAATTTCCTTCTTCTCTTTCTTATGCACGTTTGCGGATTCGTTGGGAATAATTACGCCCGGTCCAAACTCGTCTCCGGCTTGAAAACTGATCGCACAAACAAACGAGCGAGATTCCAAGAGCATCTATGATGCTCCGAATACTAATCGGTATCTCGTGTTATTCTTCTCTGTTTCAGCGTATTATCAAGAACCTTCCTTCACTGCGCCAGTCACTCGTTTGCACACTTTTAGCGGTACAACCATACAGTAATTGTCAAAATTAAATATCCACTTGCTTTTTTCACGGAAATTGGCAAAAACCAGGTGTTAAAACGGGAACAGGTTCACATGTAACATTTGATCTCTTTTAAAAATTAAGTGTC
The DNA here is from genome assembly GCF_002204515.2 of Aedes aegypti. Taxonomy (NCBI): domain Eukaryota; kingdom Metazoa; phylum Arthropoda; class Insecta; order Diptera; family Culicidae; genus Aedes; species Aedes aegypti. The sequence continues at coordinate 151,610,613 of NC_035108.1, forward strand.
CACTTTGTGTTCTCTTCACTAAGTAATATTTTACTCCGATTTGTCCAAAGTTTTTCATCCCAACTATACTGATTTAGCTATTTATGACTTTTGAGAAACTTTTTTGAAGAAGTTTCTTATATTTTAGGGAATTGTTCGGTCGAAGCCTGTTCCCTTGTGCTGTTATATGGCGTAAATACTTTTTAATTGATTGTATTGGAAAATTCACCAAGTAAATCCGGTCAAAACAGTATTATTGTGTAAACACGACATATATAAGTGCTTGATTTTCCATTTGATTTGAATGGCTTATCAAGAAAACATAGATATTTATATACGGAGAACTCTCAGGAAGCACTTATTTCAATCGTGTTTAGATTATTCTATACAAGAATACTGATTGGAGCATTTTCCCAGTATAAACTGTTGAAATACGTTTACGAAATACAGCAGCACACGTTGTGTCTAATACCGTTATTAGCGAAAATAAATGACCATCAATTCTGCAATGACTATTCGAAAGATATCCTTGCATCCTCTCCGTGAATTTGGCAATGCTTCATGGATTGAAATGAAAGTTATAGTAAATTGAATAATTTGAGCGATTTCCAAAGGATATTTTTGTTTAAAAAAATCTTGTGCGCTGCTTCATTTACCATTCAATAACGAATTGAACAACCATCAAATTTAAATTGAACATTCAAAAGGTGTGCTATCTTTTGATATTTCCTGTAATTTTGAAGACATTTCGTTGATGTTATAGGGGTTTGTATGTTAAGTAGCATATTCTTATGATTTATTTTAAGGATAACTTCTTAATAAACCTAGACATTAGGGAGCGGCTCAGTTTTTCGATATCTTTCCAAGCCACAAATAATTTAAAACTTGAAAATTCACCTTCAAGTTGCTAGTGCCACCTTAATATGTTCTTATCTTAATATGTTTGACTCAAATTTTGAGGTTAATTTTTTATGTGATACAAATTCAGAAGAGTACAAATTTGTATCGCATGAAAAAATTAACCTCAAAATTTGAGTCAAACATATTAAGATAAGAACATATTAAGGTGGCACTAGCAACTTGAAGGTGAATTTTCAAGTTTTAAAATATGAACTTTAGTGAAGTCTTCAAAACTTTGATATTTTCTAACCAACATTGAAGCTTTGAGCATCATTCTCTTCAAATTTAAATTTATGAAAAGTTGGAGAACATATTTGTATTTCTCAAATGAGAACAAATGTTAGTTAAAGGTTGTTTTCTTCAAATTATTCCTCATTTTATAAAAAAAAAAATCATCCTTGTTTGACCATACTTTCATGAATACTCTATCGATTCTAGAGCCTTTTCCATGATTTTAAAGCCGGTTGATTTGTTTTTGAACTGTATACAGAACACATATAATTGAAAAACTGTCTTGAATTAGTTATTCAACGAGAACTACAGTATTGGACAAAACATTTGCAACTTTTTCGATTTTCCATACAACTTTAAAGAGTTATATCTGAGTCATTTATGGGCCGATTTGAATGGAGTTTACACAGTTTCTCAGAAATAACTTGAATTTCACCATATATTTTTAGTGATTTTTCCAGTCACGAGTTCAAAAGCAGTAATGGTTTGACTAAAGTAAATGTTTTGACGATTTTTAATAGTTGACATAACTAATAATATTGAAGTAATAGCTTCATGGTATCCTCAGCAAAGTTGTAGATTTTGACGAGACGAATTCCATGCAAAATAAATCGAAAAAATCAAAAATCGTTCTCTATAGTCTTCGATTTGGTTTAAATGTGGTACATGTTTTTGGTTTGGTAGAATAAGTGTTTTTCATAGAAAAATTTATAATTTTGACTCGAGAATAACTTAAAAAAGGCCTAAAAATGTTTGCATGCAACTTATTTGAAAAATTCAAACTCCGAAACTGTTGATTTTAGATATTAACGTGTTATGAAAAAGCCGTTTGGACTATAAGGAAAAAAATATACACTGAAAAAATATGTTATTTATTTTCATAAAAAAATCAAAAATAACTTGTTTTAATTATGAATCGTGGTTTTACGGCCAACCAGCCGAGTGGAAGTTTAACAACTACCGAAAAGCTAAACATTACATATAATTTGCAATTGGATTAGATGGACAAATTGATGTGAAGATTTGCGAAAAAGTTACACGTCTTCTCAGTGAGAATCGAACTCACGACTCCCCGATCTCTAGTTGGGGCGCGTTAACCACTACGCCATGAGAGGACTCATGAACGCAGAAGTTAACCTGAATTCGATTTCAGCTCAATAATCACGTGGTCCTCTTTCGCAAAGTGCACCTCTTTCGGAAGAATTAGATGCCCATCCAAACACAACGCTTTCTATATATATCCAATGCCTAGCCCGAGAGCGCATTGTTTTTTAGATATAGGAATAGCACACTACACTAGCCAGCAACTGCGCTGGCTGAGGTTTCTATTGTGTGGGCTTCCAATGGGTCGCGACGTTCTCAAACGACCGGTTACGGAACATGAGTCCGTTGCTCGATAAATACTTGTTTTAATTATGAATCGTGGTTTTACGGCCAACCAGCCGAGTGGAAGTTTAACAACTACCGAAAAGCTAAACATTACATATAATTTGCAATTGGATTAGATGGACAAATTGATGTGAAGATTTGCGAAAAAGTTACACGTCTTCTCAGTGAGAATCGAACTCACGACTCCCCGATCTCTAGTTGGGGCGCGTTAACCACTACGCCATGAGAGGACTCATGAACGCAGAAGTTAACCTGAATTCGATTTCAGCTCAATAATCACGTGGTCCTCTTTCGCAAAGTGCACCTCTTTCGGAAGAATTAGATGCCCATCCAAACACAACGCTTTCTATATATATCCAATGCCTAGCCCGAGAGCGCATTGTTTTTTAGATATAGGAATAGCACACTACACTAGCCAGCAAGTCGGGGGCAAGCCAGGGGAGTCGTGAGTTCGATTCTCACTGAGAAGACGTGTAACTTTTTCGCAAATCTTCACATCAATTTGTCCATCTAATCCAATTGCAAATTATATGTAATGTTTAGCTTTTCGGTAGTTATCAAAAATAAGTTAAATTTCATATTACACAAAATCTCATTTTTAATATTTTTTTTAATTTTCACCATAGAATCTTAATAGTGAATAGATGTTTTGGACAAAGTTTCATGGTGGAGAAATTTTTAATAAAAAGGTTTTTCTACACAGCAAAAAATTCTCAAATTTACATGGCACGTAATTTTTTATGATAATCATGTAAAACGAGTTGCAACTGAACATTCAACGATAATTAATGTAAACTGTCTCATTGCATTCGATAATGCTTGCAAACTTGAGTGAAACTGAAACATTTCATGATCTTCCATCCAACATTCTCCAATGTTGCATGCTTTCTTGCATCTTGAAAGTGAAATTGCAAACAAAAATTCTCGGTTTACATGATTCTACGCTGAATATTCTGTCAAAAATAATGCACATGGATGGATCGACGGCTTGTCATTCCATGTACATTATTTATGATTGAATTTTCAGCGTGAAAATCATGTAAACCGTGCCGTTTTGCATGCAACATGCTTCGAGAGAAGACGTTTCGCGTTCAATATTAAGGATTTTGGTAACAATGTTGTATATAATAGATGTGTTTATAGGTTTTATCATTGAATAATACATGAGAAATGGCTTTGCATGATTGAGGCTAAAATTACGTTACGTGTAAATCTAAGATTTTTTTGGTGTGTAGGAACAACTTTTGGCCGATTTTCAAAATTTTGAATTTTTGTCAAAATAAATACGTTCTGATGATACAATAGGAATCTTGAAATTATTCCGAATAATATTTTTGCATAAAACTTTATATAATTTGAAAATGGCTACTTCTAGAGAAATTATTCGTATATTCAAGATACTTATTGTATCATCAGAACGTATTTATTTTGACAAAAAAAAAACAACAAAATTAAGAAAATCGACCAAAAGTTATTCTTAGAAAAACTTTTTTATTAAAAAATTCATGAAACTTTGTCCCAAACATCTATTTACTATCAAAATTCTATAGTGAAAATATAAAAATAATAAAAATGGGGTTTTTGTGTTATTTAAAATTTAAGTTTTAAATTTGATTTTTTCTAACAAAATCATAAATTTTTTTTTTCAGTTTGTATTTGTTTCTTGTAGGCCAAAAGGTTCACTACAACTTCGTCATAGAAGATTTTTCTCTAAAATCAACAGTTTCGGAGTTTTTTCAAATAAGTTACATGCAAAAATTTATAGGCCATTTTGAAAAGTTATTCTCGAGTCCGAATGATGCCAAAAACATGTGCAAAATTTACTCCAATTCGAAGATGGTTGAGTTCTGTGACTGACCGATTTGACATGGATTTCGTCACGAGATGAACAAGTTTGCTGAAGACAGTTTTTGAGTAAGCTGTCAGAATTTGAGATGAATTGTTTTGAATAAAAAGTTGTAAAAGTTTTGTCCATTACTGTATTAAACACCGTTTTTTCCTTAAAAAGTCGATTTTTTGTTTTTGCCGGAATTTACAAGCTTACTATTGAACTAGAGTTTTAGAAGCATGTTGTTCTACGTAGTTATACGAGTTAAAAAGTGCACATAGTTTGTAATGAACATAAACATGATGACAAACAAAAACTTTAAAAAAATTTGTATTCACGTTTTCGAGCCGTTTTTGTTAAATAACTTAGTCGAAACATGTTTTTTTTAACCTGTTGCCAACAAAGTTAAAAAGCAACTCAAATTGCTACAAAAGCATGTAAAATAAATGTAATCGTCAAATGGTCAAATAAAGATGACTTTATTGATAAAATGAGGGAAAATTATGAAGAAAACTACTTGTAACTAAGGCTTATTTTCGAATTTAGACTATTTTGATGTTCCACAAACTTTTCAAAATTCAAAATTAGTTTTGAAGAGAATGCCAAAAATTTCAAAGTTGGTTTAAAAATAACAAAGTTATGGAGACTTCACTGAAGATCATATTTTACAACTTGAGTATTCACCTTCAAATCACTCGCCTCTAAATTTGAATATTTTATGTTATGTTATTCGAATTCAGAAGCGCACACGAATCATTGGTTTCAAGAACTTCCGCACCCCAATGGAAATCTATGTGAAAGAAAACACCAGTTTAGGCACATCAGACTACAGTTCAATATTAGACTCTTTGGTTTTAATATTAAGCTTCCAGCACTTTTTTTTATTTTGTTCTTAAAGAAAACAGATTTTCAATAATGTTGCTTGAAAAACCTTTTCGGTAGAATATTTAATCAAAATATTGAACAAACTTTGATGGAAAACTTGCCTGTTATATCATTTAAAAATGGCCCAATTCAGTTATATGATTCATTGAAGTTTATGCTTACTTCTATATTTTACTTTAAATAATGTCATACTTTTCTTTTGAATTTTGTCGAAGTAAATAGTTATATGAATGATTTGGTTCAACTTTTTATGTTTTATGTTTTAAACACAAGCAAATTAATGGAAAATAAAAAACTTTGCTACGTACAGCTGATTATGAAATTAATGTGGTGCCATAAATGCATTTCAAAATTATAAAAAGCCTCTGATTTTATGTCTACAGGTGCAATTCTCCGTAATGTACCCGTTACTCAATTTAATGTTAGCCATTCCATGGAGAATATATTAGAAAAGAAAGCCATTTAAGTCAAGAGTGTCATATTTATAATTCTCTGTGTACACTTATGCAGGGGGTGTGCAGCATGGTTTGCAGTCTATTTGAAAGCGCTCCGATTATATTTGATATTGGCCGGTCCTCGAAACACCTAACACTTGAGAAAAATCTACGCTTGTTCAAATAAACTTTACAACTGAAACCATGAGTTATCTATCGATTAAAGGTAAATTTTTTTAAATATTTTGGTTTCAAAATTTCAAATCAAACTCTCCTCCGATAAAATATTGTCAAATTTTCATAAACGTGCTAAAATACTGTTTTGTTTGAATGCCCAGTAAAAATCATGTTAAAATACATATGTCTATTAAAGAGCCCTAAAATAAATCAAATGGAATGTTAAATACTCAAACCAACAAAATTTGCGATTCCGTCAAAGAAAAGACTTCAAATTCACTAGAAAGATGCTTAAATATTATTTCTTTTGAATGTTGAATGTGAACCTGATGCTTGTTTTATTTGTGTTAGAATAATGATGTCGTCTAGGTTCATTTTCGAACAATAAAATATTCCTTGAAATAGGTATTGATTTTTAAAATCACTATAACTTGAATTTCCCTCGATGGAACCTTTTTTAAATTCGCGAAGTTGATGCTACGATACTATATCTTTCGAATTGTGGATGCAGAATAAATGGTATTTTTTTCAATTTTTTTTCATTCGGTTTTAGACACACCGTAACAGTACAACCGAACTGATATTAACTAGAAACTTGCATAATCTAACACAACTAACTTCAAAACGCTTCCCAAAAGTCTTGAATATCTAAAACGGCACGTTGTGATAAAAAACTATGAACAAGTAGGGGTAAGATATTGCTAGGTCGATGAAACGCCAAGTGGACACTTAATTTTGACACATCTCTTTGGATACATTTGTTTCTTCTTTGTAGAATCCAAACAGAAATCAAATAAGTACAAGCATTTTAATTACATTATTTCATGCTTTACACAATATTTTCGCCTACTTCCGTGATTATAAGCAAGTGAGCACTTTATTCCAGCGTTGACTGTATTACCGAAAAACAATACTTCTACCCGAAAAGAAAACAAAAACACCCAGCAAACAATACTCCGGAGCGAAAGGAGAAATGACCCAAACCTGTTTATCCGTCGAAAGCAACGCTCTCCTCTGCATATGACCAATAAACACCACGACACGATCGTCCCTACACCAAAAACCGACCGACCGACCGGTGGAGTCAAAAAGGGGTATCCGTTCCGATCCGATCACCAAACCGCCAAAAAACGCAACGAACCAGAAGCAAGTCAAACAGAAAAGAGCCCGCGCGCGTGTTCTGTCGTATGAAAAGCGTTTCGACCGAACGAATGGCTACAGAGCTACACAACCTCACTCGAAGATCACACCCAACTGACTGAACGCGCGCGCTGGGGATAGCATAAATGTTGCTCACGGAGGGGGGCTCCTACAAGTGCAAATAATGCAGCTGGTGAGAGGAGTGAGCAGAGTTTTAGGCTGGTGAAATGATGTGATTTTGGATGCAAATGATAGTTGTTTTCAAATAAAGGTAAAATTGACAAGCATTTTGAAACGGTGGATACTCTGTGTGACAATAATTTGAACTTTGTTCTAAGCACGATTAAGCTCCATTTAAACGTTTAAAATTCAAAAAGCGTAACGAATGTACTTATAATCGTTGTAACGGAAAGAAATGACCATATACCTTATGATAAAAATGATTTCAGTGAAAAATAATACCTTCATCGGTACAATGTTCCTTTATTTGAGGTAAGGTACAATGGAGGGATGGGGACCCAGATAGCCGTAGCGGTAAACGCGCAGCTATTCAGCATGACCAAGCTGAGGGTCGTGGGTTCGAATCCACCGGTCGAGGATCTTTTCGGGTTGGAAATTTTCTCGACTTCCCAGGGCATAGAGTATCTTCGTACCTGCCACACGATATACTACACATGCAAAAATGGTCATCGGCATAGTAAGCTCTCAGTTAATAACTCTGGAAGTGCTCATAAGAACACTAAGCTGAGAAGCAGGCTCTGTCCCAGTGGGGACGTAAACGCCAGAAAGAAGAAGAAGACAATGGAGGAAGTGTATCAGTGGGGTAAGTGGATCATTAGTCCATATTAAGCATAAATACTTGAATATGTTGAATGTTTTCGCACCATTGCTTCGTTTTAGGTTATATTCTTACGGCTACACTAATACTATTGCAAAACTGGAAATACACGTACACTAACACGAGCAAACTTGTTAGCTGCAAAAATCAATTAATTGCAAAATTATTTTCTATCAATCAAAAATCCATTATATGTCTGTCTAAAATCGAATACTATTAGGTTTTTCAACACATGGTGAGCATTTCAGTTCTAATTGAGTGAATCACAATGAAAAATAGCTTAGCTGAGCTTAGCTTAGACTGACTACACATATCAATGGTTGCTATTCCGTGATTGACCGAAGTCAGTGAAAATGCACAAAGAATCAACTAGAAATTTGGCTGGGATTGGCCATAATCTTCTTCAATGTGCATAATTCAGTGCCTCTATTTATACAGGGTCAATAACGGCGCCGGCCACGTCCTTGCAGTCAGGTGGGATTGGGGGAAGGAATGTTAGTGTGTAACCTTTGCTATTTGGAGACCGTGTTTGCCTCTGCATCTCCACAAAGGTTACTGGGAGGGATGTTTGTTAATGGGAAGGATCGTTGGGTCACAAGATTCACTTTGATAAGCGATTAGACCATGATAAATAATGATTTGTGAGATATATACATGCTTATTTGTAAATATAATATTTTCATTTGATATGAACAATTTCTATGTAGTGGAAAATTATGCCGACACTTGAGGTGACGAACCATTCAAAGTTTGTTGAACAAATACCTAAATGTAACATTCCTACAGCTGTCAGGACGAAAGCATGTGTTATTATATTTTACTTATTTGAAAAGAAACAAAAAACTTGAGTGGTTGGAACATCATAGAACACTCTTATTCTTATGCCGACACTTACAGTGGCGAACCATCCAAAGTTTGTTGAATAAAGTGAACTTTTCGCAAGTCTACACTTGTGGTGTCGAACCATTCAAAGTTTTTTTTTAATTACAAAAATAAAGGTAAAAAGGGGTGTTCTGAAAATAAAAAAAAATGTGAAACATAAATAATTCATGAATCAGAGTTTGTGTCGACACTCACAGTGACGAACAATTCATAGTTTGTTGAAAATTCATATTTACGTCCCACAATTGTAACGATTAAATGTGCAGTCATACATATTTTATAGATTAGAAATAGTAGCATGAAACGAGCTCACCAATCGATCCTTTATCCTTCACTGTGCAGCCACAATCCACTCTCAGCCTCACTCGTTTGCTCGGCTATATAAAAGCACTCAGAAAAAAAAGCGCGCGACCCGAAAAGGAAAAAAAACTTGGCTTTCTTGACGCACTGCCCAGCAGCAAGCGCCAAGGTCAAAGGATCAAAAAGAACTAACCGATCACGCCAATTTTTCACTTACTAGACCGACGCGCGACATGTTTGATCCTGCCTCCGTCGCTCGCCCCCGTAGGAGCAAGCGTCAAGGTCGATAGTTCAAACAGAACTAACTGATCGCGACACTTTTCACTTACTCTAAACGAACTAACCGATCACGCCACTTTTTCACTTACTAAACCGACGCGCGACATGTTTGATCCTGCCTCCGTCGCTCGTCCCCGTAGGAGCAAGCGTCAAGGTCGAAAGATCAAACAGAACTAACCGATCGCGGCACTTTTCCTGAGTGAATCACAATGAAAAATATGTGATTTAGTTTGAATATCCTCAAATGTTGTTTTCCTTCATCTTTTTTTTCACTCCTAGCTTAAATTTGTCAAAGTGCCATAGAAAGTTTGAATTTATCCACTTAAAAGCATTTTGAATCTTTCTGGTATTAAATATATAAAAGAATGAATATTGCAAAATTCAAACAAAACTATTCGTGGTTTATCTACGCTGAATTACGAAATAGCAAAATTAACAAATTTTCCAATTGAAAGCAGGTTATCGTACCTTATTTGACGATATAAATTGTTCTAGACAGATGGTACAATTATATTCATAAATAGAATAAAAAGATTTCAGTTTGTTAAACAAAAGTAAATGTACCTAATATTTTTAAACTACGAGTGTTTCCTGAAAAATCACTAGGAATAGTCCTACAATACGTCTAGTTATACAGACGAATATAATGTATGAATTTTCTCCAAATTATTCTAGTTACAATATTTGGTTTAGTGTGAATTAATGTATACCGTAAAATGGGGTGTTAAGGACTCGTGGGGTTTTAAGTGATTGATCTTTTCCATCAAGTTTGACAATTCACAAAAACGACGAATGTCGATATATCAGTCATCTGAAATGCTTGATTTGTTTGGAGGATTGTGAGCTGCATTGTGTGATAGGGGATGTCTATTAAAATAAACTATTGTGGAGTCTAGACATTGAAAACGATTCAAAACATTTTTTTCGAATTTTATAGGCAAAATACATTCAACTACAAGACTATGAAACATTATTGAGAAAAATATGTGAGTAACTTAGAACATAAGTATATTTAATTAAGATCACAACGCAGACAAAAACTTTTGAAAATTTTATCTAGATTTCGAGTTTTAATCATTCTTATGGAAAAAGTCTCTTTTTGAAAATAAGTGGGGTGTTAGAGGATTATCTTTTCTACTTTTTCCAAGCAACGAAACTCATTCGATTTAAACCGTAATATATTCCAGTATACTTTTGGCTTGTTCCGTGAAGTAAAACTGAATTGTAAAAGTTAAGGAATTTATTTTGTTTGTTACTGAATATCACAAAAATCTCTAATCTCGAAAATCGGTTAAACTGGTAGGAAAATCTTGATAACAACGTATTGAAGTAAATATGAGATTTTTATTGATAATATTTACAAAACTAGTTCGACCACACTGGTGAAACGTTTGGAAAGTTTGAATGATTCATTTATTAAGAAATGGTTTTGAAGCCATTGATCCTTTTAGTGGTAATCCTATGATATGGGTTATAATAATAATATTTTGTCATTTCTCAGAGTCTATACATAAAGAGTTGCGTGAAGAGTGAAATCAAATCTACCTATCGAACTGTCAAACCGTCTGTCCACCTATCGAGCAGATCAGCAAAAATATGGTCTATTTTCGAAGACGAAGGAAAACAATCATTCAAAGAAGTCTCTTCGTGCAACTCTCTTTATATAGACTCTGTCATTTCTGAGCTCTTTTGAGAAACTTCGCGGCCTCGTTGGGCACTAAACGCATTGTGTTATAGAGTAAGCGTTGGATTTTCGCTCCATACTGGAACATTTTTCTTCTTCAGATTTTTTTTTACCATGTCACTGAGAGTTGCATGCAAATACTTTGTTTAGTGTTGTGTTTTATTCACAGGGCGAATTGGCCGTTTCCCCTATTAAAACTAAAAGCTTGTTGAAATATTATAGATTATTTATATAGTTTCTCTGCATTAGATCTATTCATATTTTCAAAAATGTCTGGAAACTCCCCAGTCAACCAATACTATGATTTTACATGTCGAAACGAACTTCTGGTCAAAATTTCACTCAATTTGGAGTAGATTTAGGTGTGCTTCAAATCAATTATGTATTTTTGGGCTATTTTCAAGCTTTAAAAAATCATAACTACCAAAAGGAACGCCAAAACTTATCGAAAATACCTCTACAGAGTAGTTTATCCAATTCTACGAACTTTCGTCGAACACGATTTTATGATTGGAGCAAATTTTAACATAGTTTGGTCGAGGTTTGTGTCTCGAGGTTCTTGAAAATCTCTATTTTCGGGGAGTGTTTTCTCTGATATGCATACCTGTATGAAAATTTAGGATTTTTAATTTCCGGACATTGTGACTATGCATATCTAAACATCAATCCCGTTCAAAGTTACTATTTATCTTACGAAAATAAATTGTAAAAATAGGTAAATATAAAGAACAGTTGTAAAACCGCTGCGAATGACCCAAAAGCTTCAAAGAACATATCAAATGAACACGTTAGCACTGCCTTTTCTCAGTCGATGATGATGATTGTTTTCAAATCGTTCTAAATGGTCAGTGAAATGCGATCAAAACAATCATCAACTGCAAATAAAAACTTGTTCAATGCATTCATTTGTCGGTACATGTGTCACGCACGATTTAACTTTCAGCAGGTTGCGATGCTGTGTTCGATCTTTGGGCATTTTTTTGTAATTTATTGCCTCAAGTAACATGTAAGCAGTTGATGGTCAAGGAATTCATAGATTTATTATGTTTGATTCCCGTTGTATAGGGCTTGAAGAAATAATATCAATGTGTGTTTTCTATACCATATATATTGAGAAAACTGTGATTTCTGGGTACAGTGACGAACAAATCTAGATCAAAAAATGTTAAAACTCAATTTAATCTTATTAGCATCTTCGACAAACTTTAACAAAATACAATTAGCTTTCAAATAGTGGTAATAGCAAGTGGTTTTGATTTCCTACATGCTAGCTATGATTTTTCAAACCTTGAAATAAGCCCAAAAACACATTTTTAACTTGAAGCATAACGTAATCTTTATCAAATGAGCTGAACATTTGACCAGATGTTGTTCTTAGCATGAGAATTCAGAATACTGCTTGACCGGAAGATTTAGAGACATTTTTTCAAATATGAACAGGTCTAGTGGGTAGTGTATATGGGTATTACCTGAGAGAGACTCGCGAAGAGGAAAAATATCAACGTCATATGCAGCCCAGATTCCCCTCTCACGAAACGTCAAATGCAGCCCACCGTTTTTATGGCTGAAAAAGTGAAAAGTATTGTGTTCAAAGTAAACTGTTATTAAAAACCTCAATCGGCGGAGCAGTTTTTTCCAAAGTTGCTGATAAATTTAAGCAGAAGATTAATTATTTCTAATGTCTGCTACGTTTGCTGGCATGAAATTTCACTCAAACGGCTATTTATGATTCGATGTGATGCAAACTCAATCATTTTTTGCTGAGAGCTTCATGTGAGGGTTTGAACGGCTTGCGCATAATTGGTATAAACACAAAGTAGAATAAGAAAAAAACTCAGCAATCACAGAAAAAGAAGACCGTCTTCGCGAGTCTCGTCTCAGGGTATAACTATGGCAAAAGCAAGCAAATCATTTAATCGGTCATAGTGTTTGACCATGTGCTCTTGGGGATTAGAGCTACATTGATATTGTAAGATACATTCATCAGCTACAACTTTTTCCGAAGACCGTTTATGGTGAATCGCATTCTTCTACAGTGCTCATTTATCTTCTGAACAGGCAACATTGCTACATCTGGCGCGAAAGATAGCACACATAAATCATGGCTACGGGCAATAATGTAATAATGTACTGCTGTTGTATTACATGTTCGAAACCCAACTTCTCAATAGCTAAAAAGCATTCGACAAGCATCAGTAGTGGATAGCCAAGCAGAAGCTTTCAAAAGATTGCAAGCACAAGCTTAATGATTCGCCCGTTTTTGTTCATGGTAGAAGCTTTTCGCCCAAGCTTGTTGCCACGGCCCACGATTTGGTTCGAATGAAATTCTATTCATAAATAGAGTGTTTAGATTCTATGATTCTATGATTATAAAACAAATAAAGAGATAAAACAGGCATGACGAATATATCATTTGTTGCAGTAATAAGAGTTGGAATTCATTTTGTTGTAGTAATTAAAGTTGTAATTCAAGTAGTGTTTGATCCGTTGAATCTGTTGCAGGCTCTTTTGTGGGCGAGCAACGGAATCCGGATCTTTTTTGTTTTTAATTTGTTTATTAGTATCATTTCAAACATTACATTCATTTTTTATATCTAGGTGTTCTGTGTTATTAGACAACACTATTATCCTAATTTGGTAAAACAAATTTAAAATTTTATTAACATTTTGTTAACAACATATTAGATTTCATTTGCCGTAGCAGTTCAGATTTTTTTACAGGTGAGTTGATTTCACCTGCTTATAAGAGAAAAAAAAAACGCTTTTAATATACTTAACCTAACTTTACCTAAACATATAACGCATTAATCGTGGCAATAGAAGATTGTACCGACTTTTGCCAGAAATTATTGATTATTCTATTTGACATTTGTTCTAATGTTTAAACATTGGATATTCTATGTACATTGGTACTATACCAGGGAGGAAGCTTCAGAATCATTTTCAAAATTTTATTTTGAATTCTCTGCAGAGCTTTTTTCCTGGTATTACAACAGCTAGTCCATATTGGTACAGAATACAACATGGCTGGCCTGAAAATTTGTTTGAATATTAATAGCTTGTTCTTAAGACAAAGTTTTGATTTTATATTAATAAGGGGATAGAGACATTTTACATATTTATTACATTTGGCTTGAATGCCCTCAATGTGATTTTTGAAAGTTATATTCTTTTTCAGCATGAGCCCTAGATATTTAACTTCATCTGACCAATTTATTGGAACCCCTCTCATCGAGATAACATGTTAACTTGAAGGTTTCAAATAAATAGCTTTGGGTTTATGTGGGAATATTATTAGTTGAGTTTTGGAAGCATTAGGTGAAATCTTCCATTTTTTGCAAGTATGAAGAGAAAATATCCAAACTTTTTGCAATCGACTACAGATGACACGCAGGCTTCGTCCTTTGGCGGAGAGGCCTGTGTCATCCGCAAACAAAGATTTTTGACATCCCTGAGGTAACTCAGGTAAGTCAGATGTGATAATATTGTATAATATTGGTCCCAAAATGCTGCCATGAGAAACACCAGCTCTTACAGGAAGTTTTTCAGATCTGGAGTTCTGATAATTAACCTGAAGGGTATGATTTGACAGATAACTTTGAATTATTCTAACAATGTATGTTGGTAAATTATTATTTTTTTTTTAATTTTACGATCAAACCTCCATGCCAAGCACTGTCGAATGCTTTTTCTATGTCTAGAAGAGCAAGACCAGTAGAATAGCCTTCAGATTTGTTGGAACGGATCAAATTTGTTACACATGAGAGTTGATGAGTGGTCGAATGTCCATGGCGGAATCCGAACTGTTCATTTACAATAAATGAATTTTCGTTGATGTGGGCCATCATTCTGTTCAAAATGGCCTTTTCAAAAAGTTTACTGACGGAGGAAAGCAAACTGATTGGACGATAGCTAGAAGCTTCTGCAAGATTTTTGTCTGGTTTTAAAATTGGAACAACCTTAGCATTTTTCCATTTGTCAGGGAAATATGCTAACTTAAAACATTTGTTGAATATCATATATCCTTTTCTTTGAAAAGTCTATCAATGTTTCATAACCACTCACACAAATAGATATCGCCAGTAGCAAAGAATGGTACAATATGCATTATGCAATCGACTGGGAAATTAGACTTAAGGCTCTCCCAAATCTACGCGACTTTTTACGGCGACAGCGACAAAAAATCGTCGCGATTTCGTTGTTGTGTCGCTGCAAGCACTTTTCTATGAAACCATCTTGACTGACACGACGCGAATCGCTGCAAAATCGCGTCGCTGTGGCTTATATGCGCTTATCAAACAGTGCATGCAGCGAAACATCATCGAAATCTCGACTATTTTTTGTCGCTGTCGCCGTCAAAAGTCGCTTAGATCTGGGGGAGCCTTTACACGCATCATCGTGCGACAAATCCTACAGGACACTTTCGTAACCTACCATGCGTTTCCATGAGTACAATTTGGCCTCAAATTGCAAACAGCGGGTATTTCAATAGTTATAATCCGAGTTATAATTATTATTTATAAATCGTTTCAATGAATCGGACTTGTAGCGTAAAATAATTGTTTATTTTGTGAATAAATGTGAGTGATTTACTTTACCATTCAGAGAACGAGCATTCCAATTTAAAATATTTAAATTATTATTTGGATTCATTAGAAAAACGTAATCCAATAACAATTTGATTTGTAAATTTTACACCTACTTGGACTGCTTTAGTCATAGTGGTGGCTTTGAACATTGCATCAATCATTAGATTCAATTGTTCAGTTAGAAAATTAAAATCAGTGGCAGACATATCACTTGAAGTGGGTACATTGTTTTTATTTTATTTTTTCTTTAAAGCTAAGTATGCTGTTTCGCTCAAGAAAAGTAAAGATATTCCTTGACTGAAAGGGTCAAGAAATTTCCTACAGAGAGCCCCCTTTGAAGTGACATTTCTTCTCAACTGCGTACTGCGATCAGAAAAAAGTGATTTTCTTGACCATTTCTTGGGAGAAATTTTCCACGCATCGAGATAGGCGATTCCTTTTCTTGTCAGTAGCAAACCGGCCTTAAGCCTGATTTGCTGCTGAACAGGAATCGCTAAAGAAATTTCTCGCCAATTCCTTGCAGAAATTTTCTACAGCGACTCCCGTTTGAACTGACATCTCTTTTAAACTGCGTACTGCGATCAGAAAAAAGCGCTTCCTTGATCGATTCCTTGCAGGAATTTCCCATGCATCAAGATAGGCCAAGAAATTACTTGTCAGCAGCGAATCAGGCTTTAAGGCTGGTTTGCTACTGACAAGAAAAGGAATCGCCTATCTCGATGCGTGGAAAATTTCTTCCCAGAAATGGTTCAGAAAATCACATTTTTCTGATCGCAGCACGCTGTTGAGAAGAAATGTCACTTCAAAGGGGACCCTCTGTAGGAAATTTCTTGACCCATTCAGTCAAGGAATTTCTTTACTTTTCTTGAGCGAAACAGCATACTTAGCTTTAAACAGCAAATCAACATGACCAAGTAGGCAACGTCCAATGGACGTCTTACGTCAAAAACTTCAAGAGCAATGTCAACTGTAGTGCCGTTCTGTTTCGAAAGTGTTCGTCAACCGTTCTTAGTTTGCGTCACCGTGCATAAAGCGCGCCATTTGACAGTCCTGAATGAGGACACTTTTGTGCTGATATCATTCAATGGGGAGCATCGTCGAACCCGCACGTTCCGAAATTCGGACTGCCCGTTTTTTAACGAGGTATAATTAGAAACAGTATATGTTAAATTGATAATGAATAGTAACGAAAGTTCCCTTTAGTATTTTGTGTTCGAAACGGTAACATCGCTGGAAAAGCTGTACCAGACGTCACTGGGTTGTGCTGTGTTTCATCGTACATGCTGCTCAACGAAAAACCGTTGTGTTGGAGAATTTTCGATCGATTTGAAAACTATTTGGGATAGCCCAAGTAATTTATTATTTTGACGAATATGAACATGTTAAACTTGTGCAATTCGTTTCAGATCACGCCATCCTACAAAAGTGGGCAGTGCTGGAAGAATGCACTGTACCATCTGGAGATGGAAGCGTTGGATTCCTACAACTGGATCTTTCCATTGTGACGAACCAGCAACAGGCTAGTCCAGTCATTCATTCTGTAACTGATAATGACACAAATGAAGAGTAATGATGCGAAATTATTTTAATGGACTGTGATATATTGCAAAATTTCTCTTTTCAGTAACCTCTTGGAACCTTATGCCGATAGTAAAAACCTTCAACGAGTTAAGTACACCATCATTCTTTACCAAGGCGAATTTATCTCGAAAACTGAACTTGCTATCCAAGTATCGTTTGGCGGGATAAAGGTAAAGTTTAAAATTATTTCATATTTTTCACTGCGATACACTGTCGCTATACGCATTATTGTACCAAGTTCCACGATATGTAAACGAGAAAAAAAAAATATCAGTTATTGATTTTCTAAAAATTAATAAAGAAGCGTGAGGATTTTCTACAACAGCTAATAAAAATAAACTGTTTTACAACAAAAAGTAAAAACGGACGAAAAATAATATAAGACAATCATGTGTATAACGGCAGTACAGTTTTATTCATTTGTGTTTCAATTTCATTTTTTTAGTCAAGAACTAAATTTTCGCATCACACTAACGTCGTTCACGAGTGGAATGAGAAGATCGCTTTCATAGGAACATTTCCATCGTTATTGCAAACTTTCATCTTCGATGTCATTGCAAGTGACTGTTGTCATAGACGGGTTGTAGCTGGCAATGATCTACAATTCTGCAATCTATCCAAGCAGATTGACAGCGTCTGTATGGCAATGCACTTGTCACTTACAATCATAGAGTTTCATCCTTTTTTTTTTCAATTGCCGACAGATTCTCTTCCAACTTTTGGTCCGTCCTATCTCTATTTTTACCAAGGACCACAGAATGCTGTTTACGTTGGTCGTTTGCTGCTTTCGATTGTCACAGAAGTCGTTCACAATCGGTCGGTAACCCCGAGAAAATGCCAAACGTTTCCAATTATGGCACCACTGGATACAACTGCGTTTTGGGAGGAAGAACGGTTCCTGATGAAGCTCGTCATTTTTGATGTCTCAGTTTTCGATCCCGCCAAACCGACAAAAGTCACAATGGCTTTGAGCTGTCTATCTCAATCCTCCAATATCGTTGAACTTCAGCTGGAGAAGCTGGCAACATCAAAGGTACGCAATGCAACCTTCCAGGAATTTCCCGAAAGTTATCGACCGACGTTGACGGTTGATTTCCGCTGTCCAGATTTTCGGTGGAAATATGGTTTGACCATTGCCTTGCGGCAAGCGGTTGACCATGGAAGGAATTTACTGGAAAAAGTTGTTCTATTTCGGATGGGTAACGGCGAAATCTCTGCACTGAAACACGCCATGGAAAACGTGTTGATTGATTTTGGTGGTTATCTGAAGAAAGCTCGTGACAATTTGTTCATCAGGAAAGACAAACTACTAACGCAGTGGGATCACAAGAGGATGTTGTACGCCATGGAGCAGATAGTGAGTATAATGAGTCCATTTTGAATATTTTATCTTGCTGTTCAGCTCATGTGAATAATGTAACTTGAACTTTTTTTCTATGGGAGACATCATTAATATCAAATTTACTTCTTTTTGAATATCTAATCTCTTCTAGGACAACATGATCTCTGCAACAAATCAACTAAAGACAACTTTATCGGAACCATTATTTAAAAACCCAGCTTCGATTGAATCGGAACTGATGAACATTATCCATAACCTCGAAGACTTAATTTACGATGTAAGTTTTCCAGTAAATTTAATTCCATTTGTGCCAGTTTGAAAGTTTAGCAGAGAAAGTTTTCCAACAATTCTTCTAGGAGCAAAACACATTTCCCGAATGCATTCTGCTGGTTCGTCACTCCGTGGGACGAAACTGCTGTAAACGTGCCACTGGTAAAAGATGTAGTCATTTCGATGCTATCTGCAGGTTGAATACAGTCGAATACTTGAATTTTCCATCCGATATGCTTGGCGGTGCCATCGGTGATAACGTAGGCTTATCGTGCGGGAAAAGAACCGCGATATTGACGAGGCCATCACGTTGTCAGCATTCCTGTGACCCGGAGTGGTGCGGGTGTGTATATGCAAAACTAGATGTTGTAATCTGGGTCGGTACGGAACAGGAAGCAAGTGGATGCCAAGGATGGAAAGCCACTCGGCAGGATCGCAAAGCTTTTCCCGACAAAGAAACCCAACAACTACGGGAACAAGTTCAATGCTGTGAAGTCGTCTCACCGGTGCAGTGTACTGTCAACGTCCATCAAGGGAAAATACAGGCAGGATTTGATAGTAGCGGGTTGAGCGATCCGAAGTTTGTGGTTTTGATGGGAAACTACGAAATGGCAACGTCGGTAGGTATTTATGGTCTGCAGGATGAACGGATATGATGGGAAAAGCTTTATAAATGGATTTTGGTAATAGGAAAACCTTAATGCCACTCATATTATGCGAAAGATTTACACACAGGCAAAATTAGTTTTTTTTTCGAATTAATTAACTCATTACGCGTGGTGAAGATGGATAAATTATGGACAATAATCTCTGTAGTAGTCATGTCGTCACTTGAGTGAGAACGACACGTTGTTAGCCTTCCCACATCTTTACTCTTCCACAATACAGTTGTTGTGGAAGCGATGTAGGTACGATAGGTAAACAGTTTCAACACTAAATAAATCGCATTCGCTCTTTCCGCGTGGGTAGTAAAATGAGATGGATGGATATGGGTTATGAAAGGGGTCCACGTAGTCTGTAGGGATTTGAATTCTAAACTTGTAACCAACTTAGTTATTGGGTCACCAAGTGGCTCGGCAGCTTAGTTGGTAAAGCGTTCGTCTAGCCTACAAGAGTCCTGGATTCAAATCCAAGCCGAGCACGTGGATGTTTTTTATAATTTCACCCATAATTTGTCCATCTTTACCACGCGTAATGAGTTAATTAATTTAATAATTATGTGGATTGGATTACCGAACAGCTCAATATAAGCGTCAATTTAGTTTTTTTGCATAACCGTGTAGTTCACAATCATAGTAGTTAATCATAGAAGTGCTCATGTGACATATGTTGTTTCTGTTTCATCTTAAAAATGCCATCTATCATTCATTACGTTAAGGTACCCCGGGGCAAGTGAGAATCCGGGGTAAGTGGGGCGTTTCGTCATAGCTCAACTAGGAAAAGTTTTCATAGGGGTATTCTTCTAAAAAGTTGAAGATACAATGACAAGGAGTGTATTTAGTACTAAACCTATTGTTATTTTTATTACCATGTGGTTCATTTAACAGTTGTCAGTTTAGCGCCATTTTCAACTAGCATGACAAATTGTGACACGTTTCACGTCTTGGATTGACTTGCAAACAATAAATGTATTTTAAATCGAATTTCCATCAGTAAGCTATAATTTTTACAGTGAAACCTCCATGAGTCGATATTGAAGGGACCATCGACTCATGGAAATATTGAGTCATGGAACAGCAATCCTTTGGAAACCTGTTTCAAGGGACCATCATAGTAATCATGAAATTTTGTTTCTAGTATGGTTCCATGAGTCGATATCGAGTCATGGAACATCGACTCATGGAGGTATCACTGTAGTATTATTACAAGCTACTAACGATAAACCAGTATTTTATTTTCATTTCATATGAAATTTTCGATGGTCTATCTAACCCCAAAATATATTTGTACCTGGGGTAAGTGGGACCTATCAAAACAAAAAACAGAATCAAAACTTTTCGTACACGTTTCATACATTTTGCTAGAGAGTAGCACTAAAACATTCAAACAAATGATTTTTATCAAAAAAGATCAACCTCAAATTACGTAATTGCATAGGAGGGAGAAGAAAAGTGTTATTATTCTTTATTTTTTAACTAGTGGGCCCGGCAAACTTCGTCCTGCCATCAAGTAGGCTGTTGAAAAACGCTATGGATCGTCCTATACAAAATAACAGTTCCGTTCACGCTCGTTTTTCCGACTTTCCCGGTGAATATCCTGGGTTTTTTATACACACAAACACGTCGGAACCCTTGACGAACAAAACAGAAAAATAATCATTCAAATCGGTTGACCCGTTCGGAAGCCATTTCGTGACATACAAACATCACTCCATTTTTATTTATATAGATTATTTTTTTATTTTTGAAATACGACTTCAAGATTGAAGAAACACACAGCTGAAATTTGAAATGCATCATGAGAACGATCACTTTTATATGTTATTTGAACTTTATTTGTTATTTCTACCAAATTAAGTAGTGATGGAAAACAATTCCA
This sequence comes from Aedes aegypti, assembly GCF_002204515.2. Classification (NCBI taxonomy): domain Eukaryota; kingdom Metazoa; phylum Arthropoda; class Insecta; order Diptera; family Culicidae; genus Aedes; species Aedes aegypti. Next base: position 151,631,879 of record NC_035108.1, read on the forward strand.
TCCCATAAGGTGGTTTTCTGCCATGCATATAAATAATAACAAAACATATTTATAATTTCGTCAATTATTGATTGTTTATGTGTTACATTTTGATTAAAAACTTATGAATGATATATTTTGAACATGTTTAACTTCTCTTTATGCTTTTATTGAGGAATTTTCAATAAATATTAAATGTTAAGTGACATACTATAAAATAAATGGTTTTCTCCAAAAACGTAACGTATTTTATGGTTGATCCCTTATGTACATTAGATATGTACTTAAAATTAAAAATCTATGACTTATCTATCCTACTATTGTAATGGTTAACTTACTGATGTAGATTGACGCATGAAACTGGATGTGTCCCACTTGCCCCGCTTAGCGAGGTAACTGCGTCCATTGGCTCATTCTAAAACTTTCTTCCAAGGTTTTCACAATTTCGAAATTATTCGATTAGTTTCATACACACACCAGCAAATATGTTGCCAAAACGTGATTGTGTTGTTGGATTTGAAAAATATTGACATTTGAAAATTTTATTGACATTTTGTTTGAACTATCGTTTTTTTCGTTCCCACTTGCCCCGCGGTACCTTATATCTAATTGAAACAAATATCTGAAATTACTGATTCCCACCATCACTGCTCCTTAACAATTAAGCTTCAATCCTCTTCTTGCATATGTGTCTCTCTTCAAGGTTATTTCCCAGACACTGTCCCCACTCTGGAATGAGGTCATTGAATTTCGCAACATTAAATTGCTGGATCACAACGATAGCCTCCGTGCAGGAGAAATTAACGTCATGCTACTGCTGCTCGATGAAGATAAACGGAAGGTAAGCTGGTGCAGTTATTTTCCAAAGAAGCGAAATCCTTGTATCTATATCTCTTTGCAAACAATCTCGTGAGGAATTCATTTTCGTCTAAGACAAGCAATGGGTGATAATGTTTTTATTTTCTCTAGGATCTATAATCTGGTAACGGTGTGTCTCTAGTTGCTATTAACACAATTTTTGCAGAAAAATTTCGCCTAGAATTAAACAGTTTATAACTTCATTATAGAGAAGGTGTACGGTATTCGCCATAGTACCAGTATTCGCCAACACGGATTTTATACCATTCTACGCCACAAATGAGTAAAATCATTGAGTGTTTGTCAAATCGCTTTAAGGTTATACAGAAACATTCTTAGAAACCTCAGAATTTGCTCAGAAAATAAAAAAAATTAATTTCCTTAACATGTTTGCTCCTTCGCATCTCATTTTGCCATTCTGTTCTTGAATTGCCACCCTCCAGAAGAAATCAACGTAGGTGGTGAATAAAGAAAAAGAGTGCAAGTGGTCCAGCATTCGCCACACTAATTTTCAATTTTTCCTGTTAAACATGGATCAAAAGCTTGTTGAATATATTGACAGTAATGAAAGGTCTTTTGATTTATTCATGAAAAAATATTTTTCCAAATGATGGTGATAGTACACCTTTCCCATTGCATTTATTTCTTCTAACATGGCAGATTAGCTGTACAAAATGTCAGATTCAAATAAGTTTTTTTTTTCTAATAATTACTATACTGGAGAAAATTGCACAAATCATTAAAGTATATAGATTAAAGTGGGGCAAAAGTTCGACCTTAGTATAATAATAAATATTTCCAGAAAAATTATATCAGTTGAGTAGAGAGAAATACCACACAGTAAACCATCAACATATTGGCTACAATTATGCTGAACAAAGTTATATCCAATTATTCACCCATTTTTAATTACAACAGTTTTAAAATTTATTGTTTTTAACAAATTTTTGCCCCGACACCAAGAAGTAACGTTTGCATATAAATTCACACTAAATTTTGAATTGAACAGAACATGAACAGACTTTTGGGTGAAATTTCATACCAGCAAAAATAGCAGACATTAGAAATAATTAGTCTTGTGTTTAGATTTATCAGCATCTTTGGAAAAACCGCTCTGCTGACTAAGGTTTTGAATGCCAGTCTATTGTGAATACAATACTGTTTACTTTTTCAGCCATTTAAACGACTGACTGGATTTGACTTTTCGAGGCAATCAAATGTTAGCTGCATATGACGTTGATATTTTTCTTCTTCCCGAGTCAGGTTTAAACCATTTCAAAGATTTCTTTTCTGAAATAATGACTTGTAATTCTATTTAGGGTTTTGGTACCAGGAGTACCGGTACCGAAAGTACCGGTGATACCGACCAATTTTTGGTACCGAAATACCGGTACTGGAAAGCATTGAGTACCGGTATTTTTGGTACTGATGAAAAATCTAATAATCGTTAGAAACAATAAATTTCTTCACAATATATGATACACAAGTTTGGTAAGTTTCGTTAATGGCGAACTTTTCAAGTCGATCAAGGAACATATTACATAAAGGCTTATTCTAATTATCATCTTTTCAGCACTAATGATGGTTTATCTCCGTTCATAAAAACGTTAAAATCCCAATCATTATTTGCATCTTGTTTCCGTTAATAACATGTTTTGGAACAGAGGTGAAACGGCATAATGAGAATAATGTTCCTTCTTAAAAATCTACCTTTCTTTCTACCTGTTCTTCTGTGAAGCTGTTTTATCCGAAACGTCCATTAAGCCAAAGCGGTACGTACTTTTGCGAAACGTCTTTATGCGAAACGGGTCACCTATGTTCCAAAACATGTTATTAACGGAAACAAAATGCAAACAATGATTGGACTTCTGTAGAGTATTCATACGCATTTCGTTTTTAATATATTCCTGCCTACTGCGATACATTAACTCTTACAAATTAAATTAAAAGTTTAAGAATAGTTTTGTGTATAAGTATTAGAGAAAAAAAATATTATCAAAAATGAAAAATGATCATAGTGTCCAGCTTTCGAAGCGTCCGGCAATTCAAAGCAAAACGGTATAAAAAAAAAGCTTTTAATGCGAAGTATGCCGTCATTGAAATTTGTACGCGTCGTTGATGATTGTTGCCAATTCATCTCACGATTTCGAATCAAAGAAAACCAGTTGGTTTTGCAATGACTCAGCTGAAAAAGGATCAGCATACTTTATGCATCTAAGCGCGTACAGTGATACTTTTTCAAGTCAAAATAAACTGTCAAGACTGAGTTTTATCACTTTGAAATGCAAGCTGAAAAGTCATCATTGTTGCCAAAACGAATGACGGGCTACTTAGCCTTAATGTGCACGGTGTCCGGTTTTCGAAGCGTCCGGGAATTCGATGCAAAACGGTAGTATTTATCATTGTTCTCTAACTCTGTATCGAGATACAGATTATCGAGTTAGGGAAAGTTAACTGTTTATGGCTCGAGCTTTTGCTCCGCTGATTTGAAATTTTGCCCACTATGAGCAAAAAACGGCCCTTACATAAAATCAAAGAAGGTTTTATTATAATGTTGTTCAATGTGATGAAAGTTGGATCGAAAATTGCAATTTTTGCGTCAAACAAATAAAATAAAATTGTCATATTTTTTAACATATCAATTGATTTTTGTAATTTTTGGAATAAAAATCCCTCACCTCAGTAACAATTGAACCATCATAACATTATTAAAGATTGTTGTGAATTTTATTAGAAACGTATGATCTCCTCGAACTATATACCCTCATGTATGATTTAGAATGAGTTTGTTGATTCTGAAGCATGAACTAGAACGCATAGTAAGATTTATTTTAGTTATAATTATTCTGAGACGCGCCGTGTCTAATGCTTATTCCATATTTATTTAACCTATAGTGTTCGCAGAAAAACGAAACCATAGGCATTGGCTGGGTCAAGTGTCGCCTGCGGTCAGCAGCAAGTACAGTTTGTTACGACGAATCACAAGCCGAGCCTACGACTGTTAACAGCTCGTCTCCAGAGAATCCATCTTTATTAGATAATGACCGGTTCGGCGGAAGTGTGAGAAACACGAGTCACCCATCTGATAAGCCATCGATTTCGCTCGGTCAACACTCCCAGGAAGTGAACAATAAAATATCGCACTTTCAGAAGAGAAACGCTACGGACGATGACCTGTGGAAAAGCTTCAACGGCACTCGTAGGGATAGTGTTCTGCGGTGGGTCGGGATTTTTCGCAATGGACAACGTATGGCAGATGTTTTATTATCTGTTCTAATAGAAAAGGTAAACAACAGTATCTATGTGAAACTACTATTACTATCAACTAACTGACTAATAAACTGTTTTGCGCCAAAGACGGATGAAACTGAGAGCAGCGACATGACAATAAGTATGAAGCCAGGAATTCCAGCCAGCATTTGTCCGAGCTCGAAAAAGTTTCACGTTCAGGTCCTGTTTGCCGGGTTGAGAGATCTTCACAGTTGGACACGAAGCGGTGCCGGGCGATATCGAGTTCAAGTAATATTTGGGGAGTTGAAATTGATGAGTGGTTTATCGTATCGCAGTTCCGGACATTCCATGAGCTTTTCAGACGTGTACGATGCTGGATTTCTGGTATGATATATTTTCGATCCATATATCCTTTTCTTTGAAAAGTCTATCAATGTTTCATAACCACTCACACAAATAGATATCGCCAGTAGCAAAGAATGGTACAATATGCATTATGCAATCGACTGGGAAATTAGACTTACACGCATCATCGTGCGACAAATCCTACAGGACACATTCGTAACCTACCATGCGTTTCCATGAGTACAATTTTGCCTCAAATTGCAAACAGCGGGTATTTCCCTCCCCTTGGTTATGCGACCTTGCCGCGATGGGAGGGCATAATCCATTAGCCCATATGATGGAAACCAAAGGCGTAACCTGTAGTGGTGGTATCACATTTTGGCATTTTTTGCTTAAAGCCGCGTCATAATTCATATGGCATAGACGCAATAAATCTCGGATGTGATCCAACGGACATTCAGCGTAGATAGAATTGGGCCCAGATAGCCGTAGCGGTAAACGCGCAGCTATTCAGCAAGACCAAGCTGAGGGTCGTGGGTTCGATTCCCACCGGTCGAGGATCTTTTCGGGTTGGAAATTTTCTCGACTTCCCAGGGCATAGAGTATCTTCGTACCTGCCACACGAAATACGCATGCAAAAATGGTCATTGGCATAGTAAGCTCTCAGTTAATAACTGTGGAAGTGCTCATAAGAACACTACGCTGAGAAGCAGGCTCTGTCCCAGTGGGGACGTAACGCCAGAAAGAAGAAGAAGAAGAATTGATGCCCATTTCAAATAATTAATCTATTCGAAGTGGACATTAATACTATTGGTGACGTTCAGTTTGCCTTTTGCTAACCAGAATGATCCGTAGCCACTCTTATTATTAGCTAGCTAGATACATCGTTATCATATACGACGTAGGGAATACTTAGGAACTCTTAGGAAAATGAATAGTAGATTCACTGAGTAGAAATAAGTGGCGACAATCTTATTTTTATATGGTTTTTACATTGCCATAATAAGAAATACCTCTTTTGAAACAGCGGTATAAATAATCTTATTCCAGCTTCATTTTCGCAAAATTTACAAGTAGAAAGTAGGCGTTGTGAAGCATTGCATTTGCCACCGAAAAGTGAATCTTGTAGGAGACTGTAATAGAAGCTTAAGGTAACTTTACTCTTCAATATTCACTATAAAAATTACTATGGAAAGTAAGACGCTGAGATCGATCATTAGGGTACACTTGCTAGTTTCGAAAAATTGTTGAACAGACAAGGAAAGGAACTTTTTTCTTTAAGGATATATGAACGTAATGACCAATAAATACTTTTAACAACAAAAATGAAATTAACTAGAACTCTTACTAAACAGCCTAATTTTGTTAAGACTTGACGACAATTGACATTTAAGACTCTAATCTTACGTAAAAGACAGGAGTAATCAGAATAGCACTTGAATGACAAATTATTCAAAACCATTTCGAATAGACAGTATTAGTAATGAAACTACTACACTACTATTTCAAACAAATTGTGATGGAGCTGCTGATTTTCACAATGCTTCCTTTTCTCAGAAGCAAGGGAATATGGGTACTTTTCAAAAACTACCACGTCACATTAATAATAAAAAAGCAGTGTTCATGTGGGCGCCATTGCCTAGTCCGTCTGAGTACACAGCGTAACAAAAATGACATTTTTGCGGGTCTAATGGATCAAATTATGTGTCTCTAGTAGATTTGGGGTTGCTGAATCTGGTGCCATTCTCAGAAATGTTCCAGCAAGTCACAATTTTTAGCTACAGGTCGCCAAAGTTGTATAAAACACTGGTTTTATTAATGTTTACATGAAATTTAAAGTACAATTTATCATACTTTTTTTGTAATCTAATCCACCAAATATGCAAAATAGAACATGAACTTTCATTTCAGACATAATTTGATTGAAATTGCGCGATTAAATTTCGATTAAACCGATTTTTTTAACATGCTTGCAGTCCCCATACAAAATTCTTCGTTTCTTATATATGGCAAAATACAACAATTCTCTAAACCATCAAAAATAACTTTTCCGTATCGAAAGTAATACAAACTTTGATCATCAGTATTGTTATACACATAAAGTTTGAATTCTGTGGCAAATTTAGCCAATATATTACCTTACAAGCCGGCAAACTTGCATGCAAGTTGGCTGAAATAGTCATTTTTTGCATTTTCAATAGTCAATATCTCAAAAACTAGACGTGCTATGATATTTCTGAAAACGGCAATGGATTCAGCAACCCTTAATTAAGTGAATAGCGGTATTTTGGTGCTGGAGACAAAAACGTGTTCCGCAGTGGTATTGGTCCTGGTAGAGGGGAAACTTGGCAAAAGCCAGACCGAGGGTTCAGCCTTGACAAGTTAAGGTGAAACAGTTTGGAATCAACTTCTAAGATTGCACTGAAACTTCATAGGCACAAATCTCGCAAAGAAAGCATCCAACAACAGTGAGCTTTTTATTTTGGCTGTGTGCACTAGCAGAAAGCTTAGAAAAAGAAGATCAGAAACGTTTGACAACTATTTCTCCAGTTTAGTGCCTTTGAAAACGTGAGTAGGGGCACAAGTCAGCCATTGTGACGACCATCTTTGGATACCGAGATGTTTCACCTTAAGCTGTTAGGCAGCTCCAACTGAATACCATACAAAAAAAAATGCAAACAGCGGGTATTTCAATTGTTATAATCCGAGTTAGAATAATTATTTATAAATCGTTTCAATGTATAGAACTAGAAGCGTCAAATAATTGTTTATTTTGTGAATAAATGTGAGTGATTTACTTCAAATATCACTGTAAAATAAGGGGCCCAGATAGCCGTAGCGGTAAACGCGCAGCTATTCAGCAAGACCAAGCTGAGGGTCGTGGTTTCGATTCCCACCGGTCGAGGATCTTTTCGGGTTGGAAATTTTCTCGACTTCCCAGGGCATAGAGTGTCTACGTACCTGCCACACGATATACGCATGCAAAAATGGTCATTGGCACAGTAAGCTGTCATTTAATAACTGTGGAATTGCTTATAAGAACACTAAGCTGAGAAGCATGCTCTGTCCCAGTGGGGACGTAATGCCAGAAAGAAGAAGAATCACTTTTAAATATCGAGTATAAGGAATTTGAGTCATGTTCTGGATTTGAGACAAAACGGTATGTACCTGCTCCTGGGAGGGAGGGACATATACTACACACGAAATATGATACAAATTTTTCTCAAACTGCAAGATAACTCTAACTTGCCAAAGACAATCAAGGCAGATTTAAGGCGAAGTAGGCCGTCATTGAAATTTGTACGCGTCGTTGATGATTGTTGCTAATTCATCTCACGATTACGAATCAAAGAAAATCAGTTGGTTTTGCACCGACACAGCTGAAAAAGTATCAGCATAGTTTATGTATGTTAGCGCGTACAGTGATACTTTTTCAAGTCAATATAAACTATTAAGACTGAGTTATATCACTTTGAAATGCAAGCTGAAAAGTCATTATTGTTGCTAAAACGAATGACGGGCTACTTAGCCTTAATGAAAATTGCTAATTTTCTTCTGTTGTGTACATTCGATCTTTCCGGACAAATATAGAAAAGGGTCATAGTTTTCTATACAATTAATTTTAGTTTTTATTGGAAAAAATGTAAAGATGTGTATTTTATCAATCAGAATAAAAGGAGCTCTCGTGACATTATTTATGAATAAGCATGAATTGATTCTCATTAAGTTTTTGTCACGCTTGATGAAATGCGAAAATATGTTTTGATCAATTACGCGCTTTTGGCATGTTTGTCAATTGTTTAAGAGCTGTCACTGTGAGCCGGGCTCACTTTGACGTACAGAAATTTCGTATCGGTTTATTTCTCCTAGGTATGTACTGAACGATTTGTTTCAAAACATAGAGAAGGTGACAGGGTTTTAGTTTCAGAACGTAACCAGCATAAATAAAAATGTTTTTCAAAATTGTCAATCGATAGATATTGAATAAGTTGGGGACGAAGTTCAATCTAAGTGATTTTACCAATATTTCCAGAAAAAAAAACTATAACAAACGAGAAAAATATAAATCATGCGTTAAATTTTATACGTGCCTATCGATTTCTTTTCGTCGAATTTCTCTTTGAATCAGTACGCAACATTCAATCGATTTTCGTAACTTTTTACGATGCAGCACAACGAAGGGCGATGAGTGCTTTATACTGAATCAAAAAAGCGGTCAAAAATAGTTGCCTTGCCATGTAAATAGCGCAAAGCACACCATGAATCAATAGTTTTGCAAGACAAATTTGCTGTCAGAATATCTATCAATTTCTAGTTACAATAGTTTTTAAACTCATTGTCTAACAATAAGTTTCTCTAGTAAGCACTAGCCCGCCAATTTTCCTTTTTTTTTGTCGTACAGGACTATTATATGGCTACTAAAGGGCTTTTCCAGCTGTATAATATCATTATATGAGCACACTGGGCAAATTAGAATGCTTTTTGGTTACTTCAATTTGCTTCACCTGTGGTTCGGAACAATATTGTGGCGGAAGCTCGAAGATTGAAACACAAAGTATTGATATTTCTATAACATTAATAACACAGCGTAACAAAAATGACATTTTTACGTGTCTCAAAAATCAGATTATGTGTCTCTAGGAGTTTTGGGGTTGCTGAATCTGATGCCGTTTTCAGAAATCACGTCACAATTTTCAGCTACAGGTCGTTAAGGTTGTATAAAACACTGTTTTCATTGATGTTTACATGAAATTTAAAGTATGATTTATCAAACTTTTTTTGTGATATACCACCAAGCATGCAAAATAGGACTTGTATTTTCATTTCAGATATAATTTGGTTAAAATTTCACGATAAAATTTAGATTAAGGGTGTGAACCGTTTCACCGATTCATTTAACTTTAAATTAAATTTTGACAGCTCGATAGTTATGTCTTCTTCAGTTAGAGATAATCCTGCTTTGGAGCATTTTCTGCTCCCGTGAATTTGAGGATAACTAACCATCTGTCAAATTTGTTCTGAAATAACTACTCGACTGTCAAAGCTCAAATGGGTTGACCACGAATTTCCATTTAACCATTTGAGGGGAAAATAATTATCGAGATGTCAAATTTTAACTTATCTATAGTTAAACGAATTGGTGAAACTGTTCACAGCCTAAATCATTTTTTTTTTAAATATGTCTGCAGTCTCCATACAAAATTTTTCGTTTCTCTTATACGGTAAAAGACAATACTTTTCTAAACCATCAAATAATGAATTTTGGGCATCGAAAGTATTTTGTACTTTGTAGATAAGTATTGTTAAACACATGAAGATTGAATTTTGTGGCGAATTAAGCAAATAAATTGCCTTTCAAGCTGAAAAACTTGCATACAAGTTGGATCAAATTTTGCATTTTCAACAGCCAATATCTCTAAAACCAAACGTTATATGATAGTTTCGAAAACAGTAATGGATTCAGCAACCCTTAATTAAGTTAATTGCGGTATTATAGTGCTTGAGACAAAAACGTGTTCCGCAGTGTTATTCATACCAGCTAAAAAGTGATGTTTGCATGAAAATACACCCTGGATTTTGACCAAAACTTTAGCATGAATTGGGTTAGTTTTGATATATTCAAAAGTACCAATTGTTTTGCACAACTAGGGTAAATTTCAATGCGATGGAAACTAGATCGAAAATAACGTTGTTGATTTCCATTCTTTAATAGCATATTATTCATTATATGATTTATAACTTTTATTTTGATTTGAGCTACAAAATAAACTTTTGCACCACCTTCTATGTTAAAGACAATGCAATTTTTGTTGATTGGAAGGGAAAAGAAGCTACACAATCAGGATTCACCTTGGTAAGTGAGTGATGCAAATAATTTAACCTTAAAAAGTAATCAATTTAGATAGATGAAAACTGAACATAAAATATATCAACACCTCTGGTGACGAACAATTAAAAAAATGAATCAAGATAGTATTATATACCAAACTGTAAAGAAAACTTTGACACGTTTTGTGTGCCGAACCAGTCAAAGTTGTTTTTATTATTAAAAACTAGTGCTAATGGAGTTTTCAAATATGAACAATATAAAATATAGTATGCCGTCACATGAAGCGACGAACCGAAATGTTTTCAAATAAATCCATAACCTTAACACCCAAATTGTTGTCCCGACAAAAACGTAAATAGTCACATTTTACTAATAAGAGTCTTATTATAAGACATAAAAGCATGAAACGAGCTTACCATCGTCGTCAGAGCAGAAACTTTCAATTTTGTCACCAATACGCCTATCTCACACGAACTTAAATAGCACGTGCCTTCTCGAAGCACTGCCCGGAAAAACGTGCGCAATTTGAGAACAGAAAAAAAATACGATACGCAAAAACCGACTTGTTAGCTCGGGCCTTCTCGAAGCACTGCAAATACTTATCATAATGAACTATGGTCCAGAAAGCAGTTTACACTGAAAACATCTATTCGTAATTTATCCAAAATCCATTTCGTAAAACAAGATTTCGTACATATAACGCTATTTTCATTCATTGTACTTGTAACGTACATATAACGCTATTTTCATACATTGTACTTGACAGAATTTCGCGATTCAGTGACTTTACGAAATTATCGTAAGATGTACGATATACAATTCGTAGATGTGCGTTATCGTGTAGTTCGTATTACAAATTTTTTAGTCCTTCTTAAAGGTTTGAGGAATGAGTTTTCAATATGGGATGATAAGTTTCTACTTACATTACAGTACTAGCGTGTTTGGAACATTTCTGAAAATCTCTTCATAGTAATTTCCATATAAACCTAAATTGTCTTTGGGCCACCTTTAAATCACCACCTAGAAAGCTGACAATTTCACAGAACACTATTTTTATGATAAGGATGGTAAGGAGTATATGGGAGATTGGATTTTCAAACATTTTTAAAATTTGAATCGCCCTAGTGCACAGTCATCGCGATCGTTGAACGCAGTGATGCCAGAGTTGCTATCTGTAAAATCATAGCATTTAATGTGAATTGATCACAAAAATCACTAAAATTTTATTAAATCAGTGATCTTGTGATGAAAAATTATTTGCAAAATGATAAGTTTTTATAATATGCAGCAAATGTTCCGAGCATATAACAATTGGTAGAAAAATCTGTCACCTGCCACCTGGCAACACCGTCATCTCTTGCAAACATAAACCGTGCCGGTGCATAACAAAAATATGCGATAAATCCAATAAAAAACAGAGAAATTCCGTTGCCCTTCATTAAATTATAATGTTTTCTTTAGATATGTACGATTGAAGAGTAGATTTAGATTTCCAATATTCGTCAATCTACCAAATTTCCCATGTGTTTACATAAAAATATGCTTAACACAAATGTTATATTTTTTGTTTATTGTTTTGAAAATGTATATGGAAAGGCTACGACTATTACATCAATGATGATTCTAATGATTCTTTGAGTTACACGCCGCTTCACCTTAAAGAAATCTTCATGAATATCTATCATTGCATTACAGATGGCAAGTGAAATACAATAATATATTATAATAAATATTGCTTCAATTTTGAGCAAATAAACTGGTATTGAAAATTTGTGAAACGATGATGGTTATTTTCCTCTTAAAGCTTTGTGCATAACTTTAAATGTCAATGTCAACAGAAGCTAAGAACAATTTTGGCGTTGTTATTGCATGGACTTCATAAAGAAATTATAAGAGAAATTCATGGAAAAATCCATGTTTAAAGTTCTATAGACATTGTTGATTCCGCAAAAACTTTGCTTTCTTATTCAAGAAATCGTCTTGATTCTTACAAATGTTTTAAAAAAATCTGCAAAAATACGGTCCGAAATTTTATCCATGCTTGGGCCGCAGCTAACTTTTCCAAAAGCAGCAGAATTTTAAAGAAATCATAGAAAAAAATCTTATGAATACGAAAACAACACAAAATTCACAATACGAAAACAATTCAAAATCTTTCAGACAGATACGCCTTATCAATTTCACATGCCTTTTTCAAGAATCCGTATAAAATCTAACAGTGTTCTTGCAAAAATGGGAACTCAATAAATAACTTCAGACATTCAGCTGCAAATTTTTACAGTATTTCCTCTATTAATTCATTCGAACTTCTCAACAAATGTGTACACTATCTCCATCAGAAACTATGCAGAATGTTCCACAAGGCATTGAAACAGATCTTTAACAAAAAAAAAAAAATGAAAAAAAAACATGCAAAATAATCTATGTTTCACTTCAACTCTTATACCAATAAATCAGTCAAAAAATGTATCAATATTTTTGAGAAGATTGTTACAAAATTCAAACAGAACAATTTCAAGAAAAGTACGCATGAAATCTGTTGAAGTTTCTATCTAGAGCTCTAAGTATCTTGTCTATAAAGTTTTCAGAGAATACATCAAGGAGTTTTATCTGTCACGTGTCCAAAAAACTCAAAGGCTTTATGATTACTCAAAGGTTAAATAAAACCGCATAGTTGATCTTAAAAATGGTGGACAACACCGTGTGCTCGTCAATAATTAGAAATGATTCTAGACAAAATGACGTCTGTGACAGCAGAATATTTCAAAAAATTCAGCAATCGAACATAATACTTGTCATTAAATATATATCTGGCGCTTGGTGATGTCAGTTTCGAAAACAAGCATTGAAAAAGTAACAGAATCCTGAAAAATAATAAGCGTGAAGTTTTTAAACGGGGTTTGCAGTGAATATATTATGGATTTTTTTTCTTCTAGTCCTTTTGTTTGGATTCCTAAATTAACATTCCAGCTAGGGTTTATTAAAACAATTTATGAAAACTTACAGTATTTTAATTAGAAATTTTCTTCATTATTATTGTATAGAGTTAAGTGGGGCAAGAGTTTCTTTTTAAGATTTCTAGCTTAATTCAAAACAAAACTTATAAATGTCATGGTAGTTCGAATGATATTCAAGTAAGAGACTTTCACTCCAAATATCATAGAAATCGATTGAGATTTGGAAAATTTATGGCCATTTGTTGTTTTCGAAGTGAATATTGTAGTTTTTGGTCAAATTTTCGTTGCATGGAACCAAATAGAGATAAAATATTTTTCAATATTTTATGTAAGGGCGTTTTTAGGCCTATCATAAGGATGCTTTGAGGTGTATTAGTCTTTGCATAAATGCTTGGAACCAAATTTTGGCCCATAGTGGGCAAAAGTTCGACCCATGTATAAACTCTTAGAAAAAATTGAAAATTCCTTAAAATCCAAATATTATCCTCAAATTTTGCTAAATTTGTCGAATGGTACGGAAAAAGTCACCAAATTTCACATTTTAACTTAGTTTTGCGAAAAACCGCTATTTTTGGGTATTTTACAATCAACCCTATTTTGGGCATTTTTTTATGAAAAATTTAGTGTGTATCTTACGACAAACATAAGTTCACGGCTAGTATAAAGTATGCCTGTCATGAAAGTATCAATATATTGTGTTTTAGCCAGCGTACTTTTGCCCCACACTAGATTCGAACTCTTGCCCAACCGGTGAGGCAAAAGTTCGTTTAAGACAATCAATTTTGAAACTAAATAACTAAAAATGGGTAAATATTTTGACACAAGTTTCTTCAGCAAAATTATAGCCAATAATAATAATGTATGGTATTTATTTTTTTTCAACTGCTATTGTTTTCCTGGCAACTTTGAATATACCACTAAGGTCGAACTTTTGCCCCACCTTACTCTAAGGGTATCGTGTTAACACCAAATTTGTACTCTATGAATCTTCAAAGGCGATATTCGCAGCCAAAGTACCGTAATCTGGTGTAACATTGATCAGCTTTTTGGCTATATATTAAAAATTTCATTTCTAAACGCAAATGTTGCAAGCTTTATATTTTGAAAACAAGTACTGGCACCCACTGTTTTGTGAGAATTTTTGATTTAGCTGATAGGGAGTAACATTGGTCACCTAAGTGAACAACGATCGGTATCATTCAAAACTACGTAAATTACTAAAATCATGGCCCCTGAAGCCGAACTCTTACAAGTAATTTACCTTTAATGTTATTTAAAAGAGAACACCTTAAACCGCGGTATACGCCTACAGGTAGGCAACTCCTCAGGGAATTCTGCATTCTTCATAGTAATTCCACAGATAACAGTAGTTTATGCTAAAACAAACATTTTCTGAAAACCTGTGTAAGTATTCTAACTGAAACTGCTTGCAATCACTAGCGCCACCACACAGAGAATTGCGTCAATAAGTGGTGAATATCAATATCTTGAAATATTTCATATTCGCCTCTGACATCGTCATGGGAACTTAGCGATGACAGCGCCACCATGATGTTGCTACTTGTGTTGCCATTCAAAATTACCGTTAATTTTGTTACACAGTTTCACAATCGGACTTCAACGTCTGTTATCTGTGGTAATTCGTCAATGTTGCTGATTTGAAAATACAGCGATACCTCCATGAGTCGATGTTCCATGACTTATGAAAATTTTGACAACGGAATCGTTTATGGCGATGCCATAATTAGTGAAAACTACGCTTTCCTTGCTTACATCATTTAAAAAACTCATGTGAGACATGAATTTTGGGTATTGTCGTCCATAATCATGGAAATCATTGTTTCAAAACGTTTAACGTTGAATATATGAAAGAGAGGTACCATGCATGCATTGAAAATATCACATCAATAAATGATGCTTCGAACTTCTTACTAGGAGGGGCGTTCCGATCAATGTTACCCCGGACTACGGTAGGCGTTTTTTACACGGAAATCAGTGTTTCAACCATAAACGTTTTTCACTTCACTTTTTTAATTTATTTATTGCTCTAATATATGTAACGTAAGACTCATGTCTTTTTTATGCTACACAAAGTAGTTTACTGTAGAAGAAAGTGAAGTTTGCAAGAATTATTGAGAATAACTAAATAATTTCTACTAATACATTTACAATTTAAATTATTTGAAGTGCTCTTCACATCCTCTCTTAAAAGCTATGTATGATTTCTCATTTGAAAGGTTTATAGGCAATGAATTCCAATGTACTACACCTCGCACAAAAAATGAATTCCCGTACTTAGTTGTATGATATCGTGGTAAAATATATTTTTTATAAGGAGTGCTTCTCGCAAGTTGTAGCTTGCTGTACTTATAAATAATCTGGTTGTTTTGTGCTACACAGCTTGTGTAAAAATAGACAACAACGGAGTTTACTGAAATTTTCTAAGTGACATCCTATGAGTAAGTGGTGTAAATGAGAAACGCTGGAATATCTATTTAAACTGAAAATATAGCGAATACACGTATTCAATGCTAGTTTTAATTTATTGAAGGTAAGAAATGAGACAGAATCTAGCAGAAAAACACAAGCCAAAAAATAGGGAAAAATTGGGCTTTTAAACATGGTATTTTAACCTTATTCTAAACATTCTAGTTTTCACTCTTCAAGAAAGCGATCAATTCAAAAGTTGCGTAATGTGAAGTGAAGGCAATACACTTGTTGATAGGCTACGCAAAAAGTATGCTACTAAAGAATCTATTACTATTAATAGAAGTTTGAGTCCTACATTACATGTTTAAAAAATAATGGTTTGAGTTTCATTAAAAAAAAATCACTTTATTTATTATGGATCCGTATTACATTCTTTATATATTTTATTCATTACGGAAGGTTGTTTTGCTTATAATTGGCCATAATGTGTGTTTTGATAAGCACACTGTCAAGATTGGAATAAAGTAGATCTTCTCTGGTGAATGATTTCACATCAACAGATGCTGCCTTCAAGATTCGAATATTGGCCTCCTCTAGTAATTCAACACGTAGAGTACCCCATGCTGAAAGGCGAACGCGTTATTAGCTCTAATATCATTGAACGTCCAGAACTTTCCTTCACTGACGATACGATGGAGCCAATCAAAAACTATTTAATCAACAATTACCGTTCGCACAATGAAACGGAGCGAATTTCCATAGACACTTTCTACAGTGCGGAACAGGAACCTCTCATTGAATTGGATAAGACGGAACCAACTTTAAGGCGAAAACTACTGCCCACGTTGCTTGCCGTAAAATGTGTTGTCGCGGAGAAAATCAAGGCTACCCGCAAGAGAGGCACTGGGAATTCAGCGGCCATTGCAAGACGAGGTTCCTTAGAGACCGAGTACACGTGGTGGACCAAGTTTTACAATAGCTGCAGCTCCCAACCGTCCGATTATAAGCACCAGTTGAAGGTAATCGACAATCGTTTGCATTTCTATTAAGTTGATTGATTTTCATTTTTCAATTCATTTCCTTGAAAATGGGGCTAATCAAGGAAAACAATGAACTGATTGAATGTTTTCCACGTCACGTTCAATTGAGAAACAAGAAGTTGATTACGGATTTCCGTTTAACGTTATCCAATGCGAGTAACTTTCAATTCGTTACAGATCTACCCTTGTGAGCTTGAGAAAGTTCCAGAGTTTGAAAACTTTCAGGACTGGAGTGAACCAATTCCCTTGTTGAAGAAAGTGGATCATCGTAAATTGAAGCCCTTCAAGACGTACGGGAAACTAAAATGCAAAATTATTATAAGAACAGCCGAAGATAATAAAGCGAGTACGATTGACCCGAGTACAGATATGATGTAATATGAGGTTTTTTCTTTGATCCTTCAATTTTAATCATTTTTGAACTTTTGTCATTTTTCAATAGGTTAAGAGCCATTCCAAAGTTGATGGCCGAATCAAACATTATCGTGGTGGTTTATATCGTACAAGGGAAGCATCTACAATCACGGGATATTTTTAGTCTCTCGGATGCATACGTTAAGTTAGAGTTTGGAAAAGAAAAAATCGTTGACCGACCAAACTTTATCAAAGACCAGTCGAATCCTTTATTTGGGAGAAGATTTGTGATGCATGGGCGACTTCCTCGGTAAGTTCGGCACAGATGAAATATTAAATTGATGGTAGTAATTTAAATTAGGTTTTGCGATCGATTTTCAGTGATCACGTTTTGAAGATATCAGTGATTGATAGAGATACTTGCTCGCCGGATGATCTAATTGGAACGACAGTAATAGATATTGAAGATCGTTTTCGGACAAGACACTTCGCTACGTTTGGCTTGCCTCAAGAATACAATGCCTTAGGTTAGGTTAATATTATTTCTCTGTAATAACTAATAACTGATATTTTCACTCTAGGGTACAATGCATGGCGTTTCCCTATGAAGCCCACTGCCCTGCTAGATCAAATGTGTTTTCAAAATGGCATTGTTGGGCCCAGCTACTTTGGAAGCACTGTTCAACTGGCTGGTAAAACATTCTACGATTCCACTGTTCTTTCAAAGACAGAAGATATTCATGAAAGGTTGGCCCTCACGGTTTTGAATAATTTCAACCAAATTCCAGTCATCGGATGTCAACTAGTGCCGGAGCACGTAGAAACGAGGTCCCTTTTCCATCCTGACCATCCAGGAATAGAGCAAGGACAGTTGCAGCTTTGGGTTGAGGTATATCCTGCAGAGTCCACACCAACTTTGGTCGATATTACTCCGAACCCACCAAAACCATACGAGTTGCGGATCATTGTGTGGAATACTCAAGACGTCGTTCTCGATGAACGAAACATCTTTGGAACAAAAATGAGCGACATATATGTGAAGTGGTGAGTGAAAGATAATGTTATGAAATTAAGATACCATGTGGATTCGAACTGCCCGAAAGCTCCGAGTCCCGGACACAGGCTCTATTCGATGTAGATTTCTACTAATACTCTACTTATGTTATCGAAAAATCTACTACTTAGAGCCTGAGAATGTTGTGGACTTCTTACGGAAGTTGGTATTTTCGAGTAATTTTCGATGATTTGACATGATTTTGAAACCTCAATGACTGCTTGGGATTATGAAGAGCATATCTTTAGAAACACATAGGGTGCAAATGTTTTTCTAAAGAAAATATAATACTTGTGTAGATATTTTTAGGGATTGGTATACTGCCCATTCTCGAAATACAGTTCCATTACGAAAATCATGATGTCGAGAAAAACGCTTCTTAACATTAAACCCAACATTTTCGTTTTGCCACTGTAGGCAATAGTAAACGCTGGAGGCATGGCTCAGTATACTATCATTGTAATGTTTTTTCCTATCCAAATTAGGGTTATCCGAGTACCGTTTTGATTCATATTACGGACACTTAAGGACTCAGTAAAGTATAACCCATCAGGAAGTATATAAAATAAATCAATCTGTATGATTCCTCGGCGCTACCGAGCCTTCAAAACACTTAACTTTCGAATGGTGGGTGGAAATTTTGTTTCTGATACATGAATAATTTTAAATAAATAGAAATGTGTGTACTTTTCATGATTCTTATTCCGGACGCTTCCTTACTTTTGCCCCATATTCCGGACACTTTGATTCAAATTCCGGACAGCTCATGAAAATCATAGAAAGACAAGTCAAATCATTATTTGAAATTGGCAAACCACTAAAGAGGTGTTTAATGCAGTTGAGTATTAAAATTTTTCATAGTTATCTATAGAAAATTTTGATTAAAATAAATCTCGAAAGTGTGAACTTTTGAACGGCAAAAACTAAAACATTTCATGCGAAATGTTTCCCATACAAAGTAGAGTGTCCGTAATATGAATCAAAACGATATTTCTCTCACTAAATGCATAAATATCCGCATACTAGTCCCATTACTTGGGTTTCGCTTACTTTGTTATCGTGCACCTTTACACATAGTTGTTCAAGTTTACGATCGATTGCAATGTACTTTTCCTTTTCCAGCTTTCAGTTATTACTATATTTCAATAGTAATAATGCCCATTGAAGTTCTTAAGCTGAACAGTGGTGATAGTGAATGAGGAAATGGTTAAGATTTTCCTGAATGCAAGTTAACCGTTGTGGTCGACTTTATGGAAGGATCAAGGATGGAAAAAAATCAGCTCAAACGATAAACAACACGGTATTTGAACGGTCCAAGAGGGCCATCGCACAGTGATTTTTTTTTTTTGCCCATTTAGTGATCGAAATAGCATAGCGCCTAAACCATTCATTTTAGAAAAAAAGTTTGTTCAGAGGAGTTTCTTGATTTGTAAAAGCGCTTCTTTTGGCACTAGCGGACAAGTGATTAAATCACCTAAAAGTGAGATAAAAAAAAATTTTTTTACCTGATTGAGATAGACAATTGGTGTCTTCAGCAAAGTTGTTGTACTTGTAAATTCAAGACACTTTGTCGAAGACACCAAAATTCTACCTCTTTTAGATTACAAGATACAGCATGTTTTTTCAAAATGGCCCCCAAAAATCAAAATTTTATTATAACTTTTTTTCAATATTTTTCACATTTTTCATGTCTTCTACAAAGTTGTTTGCCTACCAAAAATACACGTTTTTGCCGAACATTTCAACTTAGTATCTCTCATGCTGAAAAAGTTATTTCAAAATAATCGATATTTTTTGGGCTTTTTTCTACTGACATCATACGTTTGGACGCAGAATGACGCACCTAACCGTTTGCGATTCTTAAAGGACTATCTTTTGGCTCTCAAATGATACTAAAAACTTTTGACCGGGAGTGATCTTTTGATTGCTACGCACAACCTAGTGAAACTATAAAATTGCATATATTTGCGATTTAAAAACCCTTCTTCTCGTTTTAATCACATTTTTTCATATGAGGCATATTTAAACGGTTTCATTTGTTTGCAACACAACCATTATTCGTGTCACTATCGTATAGGACGTTTTCTTCCTTAAAAAATCACGCAATATACGACATAGCTTATAAAAAACCCTTTAACATTATACAAATTCGTGTGCGGTGTTGGAACAAAATGAATCGTTAATAATATGTGTGCTGACGCTTCTACAGTAAATGCACATGTCACTACTACTAATGCAGAAAAAGTTGTTGTTGATTTGACATTAAACTGTGACAGCGAGCGCCAGATAGATATAAACCAGTGGTTCAGTGCTATTATCAAATTCTGTTACTGCTCTGTTAGTGTTACAATCACAAACTTTGCGAGAACTGTTAACAATGGCTGGTACAACAAATACAGGTAGGTCGTTAGAAAGTTAGTTGTGCGGTTCCTTATTACCATATGATTTGTCATTTTAATTTGTTTGGTTGCTTCAATTTTCCGGATCCTTTCAGTGGAGCTCGATAAACGATATATTTTCAATTTGTGGGTTGATACTAAAGGCAGTTTTGAGGAAAAAAAGCGGAATGTTTTGACATACGTACTAGAAGGTTGTGCTATTGATGCTGATGTCTCTCCTGGTGTTGCTTCTAAAATTGAGTATAAAGTCGAACTTGTTTGCTCCTACTTCAAACAACGTTGGTGCAAGCATGGGCGCTCAAAAAGGAATGTTTTGAACCGTTATTTCAAATACTTTGAAAAGCCATTCAAACTTACTGAAAACATTTTGTTGACGTCGAGAAATATACCATCTGGACGTAAATCGATTCTTTTTGAGGAAAGCAGCAACATAACAAAGAGAAAGAAAACAGCTGACATCAGGAATCGCTTTCGATCGAAGGAGCTAGCATACGCTACGCAAATGAAGCTTCGGGAAGAAAGGTTGACAGATGCAGCAGCAATTATAAGAGAAGCTACTCAAACTACACCTTCCAGAGCAACCAAGATAAGGGATTCGTGGAAGCAAACTGAGAACAATCCAGTTTACGCTTATATGGATATGGAAGCTCTTGCTCTGATGGTAGACAGTGATTTATCCGTCTCGCAATATAACTCCATTCAATCAGGAGCGAAGAAAAGGAACGCAAACATTTATCCTCCGTATAATCGAGTACTGGCTGCTAAAAAGACCTGTTATCCTGCAGATGAATTCATTACGATTTCAGACACAGAGATTGAAATCAATTTGCAGCAACTACTCAATCTAACTTCCGAACGAATTGTTGAAGTGGTAGAAGAGAAATTGAACAACTTCACTGATGCCGAACTATTGGACATTGAGATGACAATCAAATATGGAATGGATGGCAGCACTGGTAATTCGGAGTACAATCAGGTTTTTGAAAATGATGATGGTTCGAAGACCGATTCAAGCATTTTTATGTCGGCACTTGTACCGATCAAAGCTGCATGGAAAGAAAAGGTCCTTTTTCAAAATCCTCGTCCGTCGTCCACACGTCTTTGTAGACCAATTCACATTCAGATGGCAACTGAAACAGCTGAACTTGCTATTCGCGAGAGAGATTATCTAGCTCGTCAGATTGAGATGCTTGAACCGACGAAGCTGGTGAAGAATGGCCGTAAGATATGTGTGAGGTACAACATGTTGTTGACCATGGTAGATGGTAAAATTTGTTCTGCATTAACAGAAACTAAAGCAGCAGCGAGATGTTATGTCTGCAAAGCAACGCCAAAGCAGATGAATAATGTTGACAAAATTTCAAATCTTCATGTTGACGAAAGCGCATTTCAATTTGGCCTAAGTATCCTCCACGCTTGGATAAGATTTTTGGAGTACTTTTTAAAAGTATCCTATCGGCTAGAAGTGAAGAAGTGGGCACCTCGAGGTGCAAATAAGGAAGCAATGCTTAAGCGGAAGGCTATGATCCAACAGCGTTTCAAGGTGGAATTAGGACTGCATGTGGATAAACCACGCGCAGGAGGAAGCGGAACATCCAATACAGGAAACGTGGCCAGACGTTTTTTTGAAAATGCCGTAGCTGTGGCTGAAATCACTGGCCTTAATCTTCCTGCCATTCAACGATGCGGTACCATATTACAGGTAATTATGGTTAATATCATTAATGAGTAATATTTACAATTTTTGTGATATTCTTGCTCGTATGATAGGTAATGGCATCAGGACGAAAAATTAATACCGATGCATTCAGTAGTTACTGTGAAGAAACAGCCCGGTTATTGATTCGGTTGTATGAGTGGTACTACCTTCCAGCAAGTATTCATAAAATACTTTTTCATGGATCTGCAATCATGGAACACTTCTTAGTTCCGATTGTACAGCTTTCGGAAGAGGCGCAGGAAGCTAAGAACAAAGAGTGGAAGAGGTATATATTAAAAATATTGATTTTTTCAGTTTTAATTCTACAAAAAAAACATCTTGAAATAGATATCGGGAATTCCATACCAGAAAAATATCGCGGAAAAGTACAAATGAGGACCTTATTCATTGGTTGCTAGTTTCATCGGACCCGGTTCTAGCAGAAGCTCGAGGATGGCCAAAAAGCAAAATTAAATCTTTATCAGACGATGCTAAACTACTACTTATCAACTTGCAAGACGAAGAAGGAGAGGAATAATACAATCTGGTTGAGCATAATTACAAAATAAATCTGTTTTGTTGATATTTTACTAATTTTATGTATCAAATGCATAGTTTGAAATTTATAACTCAATTTTTACATCATTATCCATTAAAATCATTGTTTATATATCACTACTTCTTGCAAAGACTAAAAAAACCACAAATAAATGCATTTTGATAGTTTCACTAGGTTGTGCATAGCAATCAAAAGGTCACTCCCGGCCAAAAGTTTTTAGTATCATTTGAGAGCCAAAAGATAGTCCATTCAGAATCGCAAACGGTTAGGTGCGTCATTCTGCGTCCAAACGTATGATGTCAGTAGAAAAAAGCCCAAAAAATATCGATTATTTTGAAATAACTTTTTCAGCATGAGAGATACTAAGTTGAAATGTTCGGCAAAAACGTGTATTTTTGGTAGGCAAACAACTTTGTAGAAGACATGAAAAATGTGAAAAATATTGGAAAAAAGTTATATTAAAATTTTGATTTTTGGGGGCCATTTTGAAAAAACATGCTGTATCTTGTAATCTATAAGAGGTAGAAATTTGGTGTCTTCGACAAAGTGTCTTGAATTTACAAGTACAACAACTTTGCTGAAGACACCAATCGTCTATCTCAATCAGGTAAAAAAAAATTTTATCTCACTTTTAGGTGATTTAATCACCTGTCCGCTAGTGCCAAAAGAAGCGCTTTTACAAATCAAGAAACTCCTCTGAACAAACTTTTTTTCTAAAATGAATGGTTTAGGCGCTATGCTATTTCGATCACTAAACGGGCAAAAAAAATCACTGTGCATCGCTCTTGCAGCAACATGATTTTAACACCTCACCACGCACGCTAATCATAGATTATATCGAGCATCCGATAAACTGTTTGTCGTAGGACAAAGGGTTTGTCGGATATTGTAACAAGTTGCGATTAATGCGAATCAATTTAAAATTCACGGATAAACTTTCTCACATTCCATGCACGATTAACCTTAGGATCAAAAATGATATGCTAGAAGTCATATCGCAGAGTGAAAGCGTGAAAATCTTCCAAAATTTATGAATTCGGTTTGCGAACAATTGATCGTTAGCACACATGCCGAGCAATTCATTTTTCGCGGAGCGAAGTTTGTTGTGATGGCTTGACGACTAAGGGTTTATCGTTGTTGCTATGGATCAATGCACGAGTTCACTATTTGACTTTTGAGCGGTGCCGTGTTATTTACGTGACCATGGCAACAAATGAATTCGGCACCGCTCAAACGTCAAATTAGTGAACCCGTGCATTGGTTCATGATCGCATGATAAAGAACAACCACAATGCATCATTTGTTTCATCATGATCACTAGATTTCCATCCTTGGGAAGCATTGCTGAAATCGCAGCACATGACGGGTGGAAGATTTGAAAAATATCAAAGAAAGATGAAACGAACATGTTCCCGAGCAGGTGAAAAAAGCTCAGCAATAGCTAATTTTGATATGGACATCTAAAAGTGATATTAACTTGATAGATATAAGAGATAAAAGATCTGAAAATGATATCTAAAATTTACTCCTAGAATATCATTAGCATATCATACTTAGCTTTTGTAAGATCTAACCAATATCAGCGAGCTATTCATTTGATCTGCAAACATCAAATTTTGATATGGCTTAGAAGTTCCAGGAATAAAATTTAGATATTATCTTCAGATCTTTTATCTCTTATGTCAATCAAATCAATATCTCGATTTGATGGTCAGAACTTCGCTTCTGCTCGGGTTTTGTTCCACTTGATGAAGGCAAAGTGAGGTTCTCAAGATATAGATAATCCTGATGTGCGTCATGAATGCAGTTTCTCGGCATTTGGTGTTGCAATCACTTAGTTTGAATATGTAAACACTATCGACGATGCTAGGCTACGATGTGCGAAATCTTGCGGCGGCCAAACAAGCTTCTCACTCCTCGCTGCTAGACTTCAGCGTACCGTAAATTCTGATAATGATTGACCACAGGACGATTGTGATAGGAGCAGTAGAATAATCTCAGGAAAACTATGTTGCTTTACCGTTTTGATTCATATTACGGACACTTAAGGACTCAGTGAAGTATAACCCAGCATAGAGCATACACAATAAATCATTATGTATGATACCTTAGCGTTATCGAGCGTAGAAAGCCCTGATCTTTCGAATGGTGGGTAAAGAATACGCTTCGGCAACTTGAATCATTTTAAATAAATCAAAATGTGTGGCCATGATTCTTATTCCGAACGCTTCCTCACTTTTGCCTCATATTCCGGACACATTGAATCGAATTCCGGACAGCTCAATTTTATTACAAAATTTAGATTTTATCTTCTGACCTTAAGATTCTGGTTAAACTACTGTACTATGCAGTTGGGCTGCACTAGGCTATCACTCATCAAAATTACTTTCACTTCGGGAAAATTTAATTTCAAACTGGCGAGAAGATTACGAACTGAGGGTGGGTTAGGAGCACAATCAGACCCTTGAATGTGCAATGTGGGGTAGTAATTGGGAATGCCATTGACGGTTTGTAATCTTCTACGAGGTTTTCGAAAACCAACAGGGCGCGTGCACCGGGTTGCGGATAGGAGCAAAGGGAGATCAATAGCATCTACCTAAAATAATAGAGCAAAAAGCCGTTCCATGATTAGGTAATGTTTAGCGATCTTCTATGGTGTTCTAGTACTATAAAATTCTTCACTCACTGGGAATTCTGGCCTTGATAATATCAATAGTGATAAAAACATAAAATAATACCTAATACTTAATAAGTACAATGTAGCTTCAATGTAGTAATAAATGAAATAAAATCAATTTTCTATACTTGACAAGGTTTTGAAGACAATCAATGAGTGAAAGAATTATCTATTAGAAAAGCCACATCAGCTAAGGCTATACATATACAAATGTTGGTCATAGGGTCATGGCGAGCGTTTGGTATGTATGTCTATGACTGATTCTTATCTAATAGGGGCACTAGAAGACCACGAGGACAATTTCGAAACAAATTATTTTTATACATCGGTCTTACGATCCGAAAGGCTCAGCTATGCTGCAAATTCATTTTATAAGCTATTCATTACTACTGTTTAATTGTTTATAATTCTAACAAAACTACAGTATGGCCCATAAAAAAATGCGAAAATCGTGATATCATGTGTTATGGTAGTTTTTACATAGAAAATGTGAATAAAACATAATTATTATTCATTACTTGTATTGTTTAATCTATTCAGACTCAGTTTTTCGCTTTGGACATATTTTTTATCTGTTACTTTCACCTTACCAGAGAGAAATTGGAAGCACACCTTCAAATTTTATCATGCGGACGTCGAGTTCAATATCTGTGTGATGAAAGCTTCTAAAACTCCAACGATGGCTTTAGATTCTTGACAGGCCTTGTCTCCAGCATACGCCCATGTCAAATGATAGAATTGATTCATACCTGGGTAATTGGAGACCTCAACATATTTTCGAAAAAACGGCTTATTTTGGAGAGCTTTGATTGAACTTTCATATAAGTGTGATAAGCGGCTCCGTTTTGCTCAAAACCTATGAACTAGTATTGATAAAAGTTGTCTCTAACCTAAGGCACGAATTTCATCCTCAAAAATCTGTTATAGGCCTCCGTAATTATTTTTTATTCAATCTTAACAAAAAATAAAGGCATATCAAACCTATAAGACGCAAATGCCCTTAAAACTATGACCCTGGCAAAATATTTTATTGTGATCACGAAAAACACGTTCTATAAGAACTCCTCTATCCTCTGATACCAAACAAACTAAAATTTTCAACAATAAAGTGTGATTTTTTATGGTGGAAAGTTTATCACCAGAGTATACGACAATCAGACGCTGTTTCTAGCTTTGGGCGGACAAAACCTTTGAATTTATTTGCTTTATTACATTATTTAGGCCGGTAAGAAATATATGACAAAAATTGTCCTGGATAGCGAAGTTGTTTCAGAATATACTACAATAATCAGAAATTACATTTACTATCAAAAACAATGAAAATATCGCTTGTGGATGCTATATTCACGTTCAAACAATTTTCGCATTTTTTTTATGGGCCATACTGTACATAATTAACTCATTACTAATCACTGTTCCTATATTCTCTTTTTCTCTCCTTCTTGTCTGTTGCATGATTATGAGCATCACTAATATAATGCATGAGCATGCACAATAAGAATAATTTCAGGATTGAAAGCAGTACATGGATACCTGGAAAGAATAGCTTCGAAAAGGGTGCTCAAAATATAATATTTCTGGTCAGGGAAGTATTATCATCAAGGGTATGTAATTTTTTTCCATTATTAACACCTAAATCATACAAACAAATGAACTAATGATATCAAATATTTTTAAAATATTTTTAAACAAATCGGCATCGTCAATCAGTACAAAAACAGATCAGGTTTGTGAAGTTATCACCATCGATTGAATTGCGCTCTGTATAGTAATGTTCAATCAGTATCAAAATTTCCTAAAGCATCGCATTGTGCCATCAGCAGCCCTTAGCATCACTCTCATATTGTATTATTTTGTTGTTTATAAAATTTCTAGAAAGCGATCGGCTTTCTTACTTGTACAATGGCTGATCTATTTGGAATTTTATTAAGTAAAATCAAACTTCAAAACTCAAATTAAATTGCTTTCAGCACATTTACATTTTGCAGCTTTAATCGCATTACTGTGTCAAGTCTTCTCCATTCCCTTTACCCTACCCCAACCCTTCTTATCCTTTCCGATGGTGTTCAAGTGGTCCGCATAGACTATTACGGCCATTACCTATCCCTTCCCCCGGCTTTGGACTGACTTGCGCTCTCATTGCCCCACCAAACGCTGCAAAATGAAAAATGAAACAAGCCTGATGTGGTTTTACTGTGGATCGAAGAACAGAACAGAAAAAGTCGTTATGATCAAATCTTTGTTAAGCAAAAATAAGAGTTTTTCTTGATATTTGATGATTGTTGTCCTTTACTGATTTGTTTAATTGTTTCCATGAGGAAATAAAAATCGCTATGTCAGCTTTCAGAAATCATCACAGAAAAAAGGCTTACTTGAATTTCTTTATAATCGAATGGGACTATTATGCGGGTACTTACAATGTGGGACGCACATGGCTTGGAAATTTTTTTTCACATATTGTCCACACAAAGATACAATGTGGAGTATGATTTTAGAAAATACAATAAAAATGAATACTATTCATGAAACTAACTCAAAAGTGGCAAAATAACAAATGGAATTGTTATGCGAGTATGGACAGTATGATACTCACAAATAAAAATTCTGTAATAATAATCCTTAAAGTAATGAATGCAGGAAAAATCTTTGAAGGAATCCTTGAATACTCGGAGTATCTCTAAAACAATGATGAATGCACAGTCTAAATCAATAATTATTAAAGTTTTCATAGAAAATTGAAGTGAGTATCAGGCTTGGTTCCAGTGGGAGCGTAAATGCGACAAAAATAAAGAAGAATGATGTAAGCAAATGTACAGCAATGAAAAAATATTGGTCTTAACATAGAGCTTATAGCTCACTCGATGTCGATTTATGACTGTATTCAGTAATAGTAAACGATTGCATTGTTTTGATTCAGTTTTGGTTGGTGTTTGAAACTTGAAGAATGTTTATTGTCATATTTTAAATAAAAAATTAAAAAATAAATGGGAACATAAAAAGTTACGTTATATCGAGGTAAAAATTACGTTATATCGAGTTACGTTATAGAGTGATTCCAAGCAACAGCACCAAAATTTGGTAAATTTTTTAATTCATTTTTTTCTATTGAGCTGAAACTTTGCACAGTTTTCCAGTTCCATCTAAATCGTCATTTTCCGATATCAAATCTTCAAGTTGAGTCACGACTAACTTTTCAAAAGGGTGTATGTGAAAATGGTTCAAAAATATTCAAAAAGCTGCACAGCAAAAACGGTTCGTTCGATTGTTAGAAAACTAAAGAAACAAAGTTAGACAACTAAATAAAGATTCCAAAAAAAAAAATACACACAGTAAAAAATTTTTTTTTTTGCATTAAAAAACATAATTTTTGACACAAAAACTCAAATATCTCAAAACTCTATCGGAATACCAACGGTCCATTATATTAGCTATCTACCATAAAAATTTGGTGATGGTAAACCAATAAACAAAAAAGTTATGACATTTCAAACATGTCACAATTTTCACATTTAGTAGAAAAAAAAAAATTTTTTTTTCGGTGTAAATTATTACGGGAACCGCAGTATGTGGCTGATTTCATTGCGTGAATTAAACAAGTCGTTTTCATGTATTCATTAGTATTATGTATATTATATGTATAAATATTATGTATATGTATAAATATTATATGTATACGTATATATGTATAAATTAAAATGAATTAACAGATTACACGAAAATATTTTTTTTTACCAGGATATTTTTTTAGAGTATGATCGATGAGTTTCTAAATGTTATATATAAACTTTAAAAGTTTTGGATTTGGGTATGCGTTATGAGATCATGAAAACATTTTATTAATACTTATTTATTTATTTATTGTTATTCAATTTTTTTACAATATCGAACACTTTTGCATCATTATCAGTACAGTTCGAGTATAGTTTTGCTTTAATTTTATTTTCTGACAATGGAATGAAACAGTGAAATTTTTGGGTTCCTTGGATCGTTTTCGCGTTATTATATTGCTCGCTGAGCTCTGATGCCGTTAATTCGTACTCTTCAGTAGTAGTAAAACAAAATGATAATTTTGTTAAATCTTCTTCTTTTCTGCGATTCGCCCAATCAAATAGTTCTTTTGCAGTTTTAATTGGATGCTCACGTTCTTTGGCTAAACTTGCTCTTGTGGCCATGCGCTTTATGGTTCCTCCAATAGCATCACAAGGACCTTTGCCATGTGACGTAACAAAGAAATGCCATTCTGCATCAATTCCGTACTTTGATTTAAATTGACATAGGCTCGAAAAATTCTTACGGTTTTTGTACTGCGATGCTGCTCCATCAGACATGAAATATATCTTTCTGATTTCTTTATCCTTATCAACGCGTAAAAAGTTAATCATTTTGGCAATGAACAAATTTACAGATACTGAGTCGTGTCTTAAATCTTCGGAAATTACAATAAAACTAAAATGTTCAATTTGCGTACTTCCATTGAAATAAATAACGAATGGATGAATTGTAGCTTGTTGTACGTTCCAGTGATGGGACTGCACTTCATCTTGCAATACAAAGCTATAGTTTTCAGAAAAATCACAAATGACTAAAAATTCACCATCTTGTAATGTATTTTTCGTATTTTTTAAAAAGCGGGATTGCTCTGTTTTAATAAAGTCGTGAGGAATTAAACTTTCTAATTTCAAGCAAAAAAATGACACAAACCCATCTACAGGTTTTACAATAGTTTCTAGGTCACACCTATCCGTGGTCACCCATTGCTCAAATGATAACTGATCAATATAATTTTCTTCAAACTCAGCGAATAAAGTATTTTCCAATGATGAAGAATCTGGACAATCCGAACAAGATCGTAGATAGCAATTTGATGTTGTATTTTCACACAAAAGACTACCAGTTAACATTTTAATATCCTTTGATAAATTGATTCTTTTCAAACTATGTAAGATTAGGTTAATATTTTCGTGTGTTGTGCACACACAAGCATTATGTGTCCCTGAATTGGATAGAAGCTTGAATTGCCTTGGACGAAGGCTTGCAAATGAGGAAAAACCTACCTTAATAGTTTCGTTAATTTCCTTGAAGCGTGTATACGCTTCTTTCAAAGTAGTCATCATTAATCGTTTTTGGACTGCTTGACGCTTTCCATCTTTTTTTACAGATACATAATCTTTTTGGCCAGGCATAGCTCTACTTACTTCATCGTCTTCAAAATATTGAATTATTTTTTCTTTTGTCTCATCTGTTAATGAAGTACTCGACCTAGCATTTTTGGTTGCAAGACAGTTATTTTTGAATTGTTTTGCCTCTTTTGCTGTATTTCTATTGGTTTTGAACTCATCAATGGCGTCTTGAATAGGCCACGAGCTTGGCAGCATCGACAAAATCAATAATTTTTCTTTCCTTGTCGTGGCTAGATTCGAAAACCTTTCCTTCATATTCATAATTACCTCATCGTAGTCTGTATTTTCCACATCCTCAGGTCCTAATTTGAAGAGGTTTCTTCGTACAGCTTCGTTGATTTCACGGTATTTTTTCTCGGGATAATTGACGTAACCCATCTTCGTCCATTTAATCGGAGTCACTTTTATTCCAGCTATCCCTTCGTTGAAGCGTTCGATGTTGACCTTCTGGATGCACTCATCTTCTGATTGATGTGTTGAAACAGATGTCGCTGATGGTACCGTGGCAAGACTATCTGCACTTGGTACTTCTGGTAACTCCTCAGTTGTTGTCGGTGCATCTAGTAATTCCTCAGTTGTTGTTGTTTTCTAACTTCCTGCAACCTGATCCACCGATGATGTACAGATTGCCCGTTTGTCAACGTTTAAACGGCAGGACGTACAAATGCGTAAATTTGTATTCAATGTAGACATTGGAGCATAACCAGCCGCTTTCAGTTTATCTATGGTGCTTTCGGTGAGATTTCGTAGCTCTTTCGAACACTTTTTTTCTGCAAACGGCCTGCAACAGTTGAGAAAGCGACTACTCATGTTGCTCGTTAGATTTTAACAAACAAAATCACTTTTAAGTTTTTACTGACTAGTTTGGTGTCGTTTGCTTGACTGAAGAAAAATTTTACAATTAAATCTTTTATAACCATAGTGGTAGTATATTTTTAGCTTTTTCGTGAGTATGTTCATGGTATGTACCTATCATGTTTTTGATGTTGTTGAAGTTACTCGCTTTCTCCCAAATATGATTAACAAAGTCTATTCTCTACTAAGGCGGGTCTATACCCAGGTGTAATCAGATTTTAACTTTGTGGAGAAAACCAGCGCCGAGAAAACCGACCTGCTTTACGTATACTAGATCACCTGGGTATAGACCCGCCTTGTTCTCTACGAGGTAAACTTTTTGCAGGTAAACTAGTCGTATACCTGTATAGAAAACTTTTTTTGTAGCTTTTGTCTTCAATATTAGATTTCTTATAGGTTTCTTTTATCAAAAGGTTTCAACACTATTGAGAGAATTTTTCTTCTGTTACGTACAATAAAAATATGACACTATCAAGACTTTAGATCACAACACTGGATCGCGTCTAACTTTCTAATAGATGCTATAATAGTTATGAATAATTAAATAAAATATCATGAAGACAACTTGTTAACCTCATGTGGTACCCTTAACAAAAAATTCAGACCGTTTTCCCTCAAAAAATTACGTTGGTATTCCGATAGGGTTTTGAGATATTTGAGTTTTTGTGACAAAAATGATGTTTTTTAAAGCAAAAAAATTTTTTTTTTACTGTGTGTATTTTTTTTGGAATCTTTATTTAGTTGTCTAACTTTGTTTCTTTAGTTGTCTAACAATCGAACGAACCGTTTTTGCTGTGCAGCTTTTTGAATATTTTTGAACCATTTTCACATACACCCTTTTGAAAAGCTAGTCGTGACTCAACTTGAAGATTTGATATCGGAAAATGACGATTTAGATGGAACTGGAAAACTGTGCAAAGTTTCAGAAATTTTTGAAATGGTCGATCAGAATCGACTTGCATGCCTCCGTGGAATCCCTCTTTTGTCACTAAATGCAAACATACCCGCATACCAGCCCCATTACTTGGCAATTTGTTATTTCGCACCTTGACACATTTGTTGGCATGCCGGCAAGTTTACTATAGATTCGAAAACTTTTCCTTTTGCTAAAATTAGTGCTAACATCTTTTAATTGCAATAGTTGTTTTAAAATAATACGGGGGTGATAGTGCCAGTGTTGGAGACATTCCTTGGCTTGATGGTAGCGTTGCGGCTGGTCAATTTGAATAGTACTCTGGATTCACGATCAATACTTTTATTTTGGGTTTGAAACATAGGTATCCAGGTGTTGAATTGGGCAAATTTTGATTAACCTGATTCCAGCAAAGTTGCTAAAAATTTCTAAGATATCCACAATGCTGCCTTCTTATTATGCCTTCTTATTTTTCAGCATTAGATATTGCTAAAATACAGTTTGACCAGTAGACGATACCACTGGTTATGTTTGTATGTTGGCCCAAAAGGCTTCCCCAAGACGAGAGTAATGCCAGCTGTAGCTTTGACTTGGAGGAAAGATATTTATCAAACTAAATATGTTTCTAGCATTAATATCACCAGAAGCATTCTGCAAAAAAAAGCATGTCAAGCAAAAACGACATTATTATGGAATGACGATAACTTAATATGCTCAAATTAGTAGTATTTATTTTTCCTTTGAAATGAAAACTACGATGCAAGATTACAAGAATCATAACAGGAAAGAATTAGCTGGTGGGGAATCGACGTATGGTTGTAATCAATTATGCTTTTCGGCTACGCAGTCTTAATTTTTACAACGGCTTATTTATTTGCCCGACGTTTCGACACGGGAATTGTGTCTTCCTCAGGGGGTAAATATTGTTGTCGTTTGTAGTCTTATGTTTTGTTTAACCTGACAGTTAAAGTTAAACAAAACATAAGACTACAAACGACAACAATATTTACCCCCTGAGGAAGACACAATTCCCGTGTCGAAACGTCGGGCAAATAAATAAGCCGTTGTAAAAATTAAGACTGCGTAGCCGAAAAGCATAATTGAAAGAATTAGCTTGAATTTCATCGTAATCTACTAGTGGGACTGTTATGCGGGTACTTTCAATATGGGACGCACATGGTTTGGTATTTTTTCGCGGTTTGTCCATACAAAGATTCAACTTTAAGTATGCTATCAAGAAATACACTAGTAATAAATACGATTCAAAAAGAAAACTCAAAAATGATGAAAATTCAAATGGGACTGTTATGCGAGTATGGGCAGTATGGATATCATCTCATGCCGAAAAAAGGATGGTTCTGGGCACACAACAGTAACATCCAATTATAGGCAATAGCAAGTTTGAAGCGATTGCCGTCATAAAGATCTAAAACTAACCCTATTATATTCCTTGGTATGGCTCAAATCCAACGTTCCCAAGCTGTAGGTGGATTCAACTAAGTGGCCAACAGGAACAGTCAAATCAAATCCTGGAAAATTTTCAAAACTTTCATTGTTTTATGGTATCTACCACCGAATAGTACTTCGAAGTAAATTTGAAATTAAGACTTGCCAGTATTAAAAGTTTTAGAAGGAGAATGCCTTATGATCTATTGTAAACTTGGGAATAAAAGTGTCAATGTGCGCGATAACACGTTCTCATATGCTCCTTGGCTTCGCGGACGATATCGACATCATCGGGATTGACCGTCGGGCAGTGGAAGAGGTGTTCGTGCCTTTCAAGAGGGAGACAGCGAGAATCGGGCTCACGATCAACACCACAAAAACGAAGTACATGATAGCTGGTGGTCAACGTGGGTCCGGACGTGTTAGTGGTAGCGAAATGGTGCTAGGTGGTGATAAGTTTGAAGTGGTGGAAGAATTTGTGTATCTTGGAACACTAGTGACATGCGATAATGATGTTACCCGCGAGGTGAAAAGACGTATTGCAGCTGCGAGTCGGGCTTTCTACGGGCTCCGTAACCAGCTGAAGTCCCGTAGCCTGCAAACGAAAACAAAACTCGCGTTATACAAGACACTGATCCTTCCGGTTGTCCTTTATGGCCATGAATCATGGACATTGAAGGAAGTCGACCGGAGAGCTTTCGGGGTGTTTGAACGTAAAGTGCTGCGAACAATACTCGGCGGTAAACTAGAAAACGGCATCTGGCGGCGTCGCATGAATCACGAGTTGTACCATGTGTATAAAGAGGTGGATATTGTCAAGCGCATAAAACACGGCAGGCTGCGTTGGGCTGGTCACGTTGCCCGTATGCCGGAAGAACGACAAGCAAAGATAATATTCAACAGAGAACCCGGACGAGGCCGCCGACTTCGTGGTAGGCCGCGCACACGATGGCTTTTTGCGGTTGAGGAGGACTTAAGGGCACTTAACGTTCAGGGCGACTGGAAGCGATTGGCCCAGGACCGAGCCCAGTGGAGAAGACTCATCCATTCGGCGCAGATTCATCGTAGCGAATTGTAGCCCATCAAGTATCAAGTATCAAGTAAGTGCGCGATAACAAAGTAAGCGAGTCCCAAGTAATGGGACTGGTATGCGGGTATATTATCGGTTGACTAGAGAAATACTTGGATAACGAGTCCCATTGGATTGTGTCCTAGATTTGGTCTTGAAAAACAACAAATTCAACTGTGTTATAGTTGTTGAAGATGTTACAATACTGTAATGATAGTGTGTTGAGCAATGCTAACACGATTTACTGCTTTTAGCAGTTGTGGAACGAAAAAAATTGCAAATATGTGTAGAAGCGTTTTTCTCGACATGACGATTTTCCTAATGGGACTGTATTGCGAGTATCGGCAGAACTGATCCTAGAAATAATTTCTGGCTAGCCACCGCATCATATAAATTAAACAACGAAAAAAGATAATATTTAAGTTCTTTTATCGAAGATTTTAATTTTTTTCTTAGTGATTTGATTATCCGGAGGATTCGATTATCCGGAGTGAAAAAAAATCGATACTCCGGATAATCGAGTCCGACCTGTATATGGAGCAGTACTTAAGATTGCTTCTTCAAATGGATAGGAAGATTATAATGCCGTCCTTTACGGCCTTAAATGTAGATTTCTACTTATACTCTATTTATGTTATCGAAAAATCTACTACTGAGAATGTTGTGAACTTCTTACGGAAGCTATGTTAGTATTTTCAGGTAATTTTCGATGATTTGACATGGTTTTGAAACCTAAATGACTGCTTGGGATTATTAAGAGCATGTCTTTAGAAAAACATAGGTGCAAATGTTTTTCTACAGGGTGTCCGCAAATTATCCGTACAAACTTTGAAGGCATGGCTCAATGCAATTAAGCGGAATAATTTCAGTATTCTCGCATGGTATAATACACCTATTATGTTCTTTAGCAGTAAATTTCACACATTTCCGATTTCAAATATTTGTAAATTCAAGACAAAAGTGTTGAAAGGTCTTATAGAGAGCCGTTTTTCGAGCTTTTTGACGTAAAATAAAAGTCCACAGAACTCATAGGATTTGAACTGATTCATTTTCTAATTCCAGCATAACTTGAAGCCAAGGGACTGTAGATTACTTCAAACAGTAATAGAAAATTTGGAATAATCTATTTCAGATTTTAGGGAGAAAACATCTCTAAAATGACTAGCGGCCCTCAAGACTATCATCTCCGAAAAATTCAAATTTGCCTATCTCAGAAAGAAGCAATTATTTCTAAATTATTTGAAATTCTATTTTGTGCCAACATATGTATGTACTAAAAAAGGTACACGGTCATTGATTTTTTATCGTTTCAAATGTGAGATCATCTTTCCCATATTTTGTTGTTCGGATAACTTACGAACACCCTGTAAAGAATATATAATACTTTTGTAGATTTTTTTTTTGAGGGATTGGTGTACTGCCGATTTTCGCAATACAGTCCCATTAGGAAAATTATGATGTCGAGAAAAACGCTTCTAAACATTAAACCCAACATATTCGTTTTGCCAAGGTAGTAGTAAACGCTGGAGGCATGGTTCAATATACTATCATTGCAAGTTTTTTCCTATCCAAATTAGGGTTTTCCGAGTATTTCTCTCACTAAACGCATTAATATCTGCATACAAGTCCCATTACTTGGGATTCGCTTACTTTGTTATCGTGCACCTTGACACATTGTTGTTCAAGTTTACGATCGATTGCAATGTACTTTTCCTTTTCCAGCTTTCAGTTATTACGTAATAAGTCCATTGAAGTTCTTAAGCTGAACCGTGCTGATTAACCGTTGCGGTCGGATTGCTGAAATCGCAGCACGGGTGGAGGATTTGAACAATATCAAAGAAAGATGAATCGAACATGTTTTTTTTTTCCACTTGATGAACGCAAAGTTCGGTTCTAAAGATATAGATAATCCTGATGCGTGTCAAAAGCTTTCCTGCTTCTCGACATTTGGTGTTGCAGACATTTATGTCGAATTCGTTGGTTGGAACTGGCGCAACCCGTGCTGAATTATAGTTTCAAACCCAAACCGATTCAGGTTCGATCGAACTAAAATTTGCTTGACGTTTGTATGTTTATGTGTTGATCACCGACTCAGTTCCAAAAACCAAAAACAACATTGGTTTAACCATGCACTGTCGACGATGTGCAAAATCTTGCGGCGGCCCAACAAGCTTCCCATTCCTCGCTGCTGGACTTCAGCCTACCGGAAATTCTTATAATGATTGACCACACGACGATTGTGAAAGGAGCAGTAGAATAGACTCAGGAAAACTATTATGCTTTATTTTAGTTTACAGGCAACAAGCCTGATGTGGTTTTACTATTGATCGAAGAACAGAAAAAGTCGTTATGATAAAACCTTTTTCAAACAAAAATAAGTTTTTTTTTTATTTTAGACTAGTGGTCCCGGCAAACTTCGTCTTGCCATCAAGTAGGCTGTTGTAAACCGTCATGTCCATCCCCCATACAACATAACAGATTAGTTTTCTCCCGTTTTCCCGACTACTCCGAAGACATTCTTAAGTTTTTCCTTCACACGAACACGTCGGAACCCTTCACAAATTCAACTGTGAAAGATTCATGAAAATCCGTTGGCCCGTTATTGAGCCATTTCGTGACATACAAACACCATTCCATTTTTATTTATATAGATGATTTGTACTTTCCTGATTTGTTTAATTGTTTCTATGCCTGCTTTCAGAAATCATCACAGGAATAGTATTACTTGAATCATCCAATGGGACTGTTATGCGTTTACTTTCAATATGAGATGCACATAGCTTGGTATTTTTTTCACATATTGTTCATACTAAGATACAATTTGGAGTATGATTTTAGAAAATATACTAAACATGAATACTATTCATAGAGCAAACTCAAAAATGGCAAAAAAAATCAAATGGGATTGTTATGCGAGTATGAGCAGTATGAAACTCACGAATAAAAACGTTGTAATTAAAATGACGAAATTTGTGGCTACTGACATGCATTCATTATTGTGTTCTTTGTGGAGATGTAAAGGTGTATACGATCGCTAAACACCAAAGCAGCATATTAACATTTCTTCCCTTATCTCAAAATGACTGCAAGAATGTGGCCAGCGCCGTTATTAATCCGAAACAATTTGGGACACTGAATTGTGTTACTGAAAAGGATTAGGGTCATCGTAATTTCAAGTTAATTTTTTTCAACCCGTTAAGTGGCAGAACGGACCTTAGTTCACAAAAATGCTTCGATCTCAGTCAGTAGTGATCCGAATCCAATTTTTAAAAAGCTATGGAAAGGGGATAAGTGTACCTCCCAGCTTTTGTTTGACTCAAAAAACCTTGGCTTTTAAGTATTTGTTTATAGTAATTTTGCTAAGCATCATGAAAACAAAAATATCCTATCAGATTTTCGTTCTCCAAACTGGTCAAAATGATGAACATAGTCCAACGTAGGCATTTTGGACCATCATAGTCTTCTTAGAAAAGGACACCGGTGAATTCGGATTTATATAGGGATGCTCATGTGAAAATGGGTGAGGACAGTCATATACGAATCAAATCGAATTTTGTAGCCAGCGTTCGGCTTATGACGCTGGACGCTGGAAGTTGACGCATCCCCTCTAACCAAACCGCCCCCCCACCAATGTTGTTTGAAGTTTTTATATTTTTTATGCAAAACTATAGAAGTTTTTAAGGTTACCATATGAATTTCTGGAAATCCTGTGATTTCAGTAGAAATACTTCTTGGATGTATGTAGATATTCAAGGGTATTCTTCGATTCTGATAAAGAATATTAGAATCAAAAGGCACTTTGGACCTTCGATAGGAGTTAGTGTTAGTGGAAGTTAGGGATTTTAGTGGTTTATGGTGCATGTTCTAAATTTTTTAATGATGGTTCCAAATTGATGATCAGAAATCCATTTTACATGAAAAAATATCTAGTTTTTTTTTAGAAATTTTCATTTACATATTTTGATGTAAAAAATATTTTTTCAAAGTTTTATATTCTTTTTCTGAAAAGTTTAAATCTTAAGCTTTTATTCCATAAAAAAAGATTGAAAATCGGTTGAGCTGTTCAAAAGTTATGATTTTTTTTTCAATAAAATATATCTCAAAAACTAAAAAAAACATACATCGCTGAAAATTTGACGTAAAATTTTCTGAACTTGGAATTGGTCCCGAGGCCTTCAAAACACGAAAAAATGGAAATTATTGATTTATTTTATTTAAAAAAAAAACAATTTTTGTGAAATTTTAATTTTTTTCCTGAAAAGTCAAAATCTTTAGCTTTCATTTTGTCCAAAAAGATTGAAAATCGGTCGAATGGTTCAAAAGTTATAATTTTTTTAAATAAAAATTGGTCACCCTATTTCGGAAATGGTCATCCTAATCAAAAAATCCAAAAACACGTGTATCCTTATTTCAGATAAGAAACAAAATAGCAAATTTTCACGGAATTCGGTGACCCACTAGATCGGTTTTTCATGGAATGGCTGTATAAGCAATTGGCTTGTTTGTGGGTATCCTGTTTTTTTTACATATTCTGATTCTACGTTAAAAACTGAGCCAGAATCCAAAGTTTCATAATTTTCCGTGCCCTGGAACTATTTTTAAAACACGTTCGAATTTAGTATGGAAATCGCTTTTGCATCACCCCTCGGCAAATTTTACTTCGGGACGAGCTGTCATTATGTAAAATGAAATGTCATTCAGTCGACGGAATGAAATCTTTTTAAATCATTTACTATATCAAAAATAAGATATTGAAGCGCAATAAAATCGTGTTACACTTAGAAAAATGCACTCTTTCGATACGGCTACAAAAAACGTGAATTTTTCATCACTAAACAACCCAATTGGATCAATGTACTGATGTTTTTGAATTTATTTCGTAAAAATAGTGACGTTTGAAAAAGACTTCGCCAATTGAGGTTTAGGTCAATTGCATTTTAAAATGACGTCTGACATCGATTTTCATTATCCCTTTGTCGTGCCCGTTCCAAAAATACCCATATTGCATGGGTTTTTAACGATTTAACGATTCCCCCAACCAGAAGTCGCCATCTTGGATTCCAAAATGGCATCGGACATCGATCGTCATCCCCTTATCGTGACCGTTCCAAAAAAAACATATTGCATGGGTTTCCATCGATTTCCACCAAGGATTTCCTTGGATTTCAAAATGGCGTTGGGCATCGATTTTTTTTTTACCCTCTCGTCGTGCCCCTTTCTCTCTCTCTATTTCATTCTCTTTTTCGATGTTTATACTAATGTTTTTGTCTACTTACAAATAATGTTCGCTGTTTCTTACGTCAGTGGTTGGATTTAAAATCACAGATTATTACTTTTTTAATTTTTTAGTTTTCCACAGATTGGTCCAATTGGTCTTGCAAAGTTAATTAATGATCGTGTAGGCAATTCCCGCCTAAGAAAACTTGTGTTATAAGGTTTAAACGTTTTGAAGTTTACATGTACACTTGTCAAATGTACAAATTGAAATTGAAACGTGCTCCGGTGGGGATCGAACCCACGACTCCCTATTCGCTAGATGGGCGCTTCAACCTACAAGCTGCGGAGCCCCTTGAGGGACCCCGACGCTCGAAGGCGAACTGAACTCGATAACCCCTAAGCACATAGGATCATCATTTCGCAGTCTAAACTTTGTTCGGATATATGAGATGTATATTTGACACGACGTACACTACGATTTATTGGCCGTTTTCAAAGGCTTAAGAAATAGTGAGTCACTAAATCTTTTTATTTTGAGCATTGGAAAAGTGCATATGACTAAAATAATAATTACAATGCTGTCTGCGGCTTCCTTCATGGGATTTGTGTCTTTAAAGTTTCGGTACATAATTGAAGTTACTTTCTGTGAAACGTTCTATCACATTAAGCTGCCAACTGAAATTGCCATGCCAATTCCAACATCTTTTTAGAAATGTAGCAAGGATACAAACTAGGTGTCTTTGGTGAAGTTTTTTTTTTGTATTTCAATTATCTCCAACTTTCCCAAACACAAAGATCGTTATTTCAAAAGTTTATCATCGATCAATTGGTGGTAAATGTTAGTTTGCAACTTTATCACAGGCGGTGCCACAATTTTTTTTAAATGACGTCCTTTGACATTTTTAAAAAATGTTCGTTCGAAGACACCATTCCAAAAAAAAACCACGTTAAAAAGCTAAGCTATAGTGTTATTAAAAATTTAAATTCGATTTTGAGCCAATATTTAAGTTTGTGCTCTATTGTTTTATTTATTTTTTTTTATTCTTTTCAAATAACTTTGATTATTCGAATCGTTTGAATTCAAAATAACTAAGCTAATGTGTGGCCCACTTAGAATTGGAACAAACATCTTTGGTTCTTACAACGACTCTAGTGGTCAAATTTAGAAGCTAAACCGTCCATATGTGCTCTATAACAATAATAACATCTTATGATTTTTTTTCACAGCATAATTGGAACGCACTTCTGAGAAATTCAACATAGAAAAAGAGAGAAGGGAAATAATTGCGCACAAAAATTTGAAAAAAAACGTCTTTATCAGGAATAGAAATTGCAAAAGTGTTAGGTTTTTCAATAAATACTGTGTGGCTCGTACTGAATAAGTACGAAGTAACTATTTTGACAGATCGCAAGCCACAAAGAAAGCGTCGGACAGTTACTGTGCACCATCAACTGTGGATTAAAATCAGGACCATTGATTCAAATCCAAACATTTTAAACCGCGACTTGGCCAAAAAGTTCGACTTCGGATATTGAAGCCTCCGATCATACCATGTCTGCAGACAACCAAATAGGGAACAAAATTAGAGAAATGTGACAAAATTCCGTACCATGAAGTTGTTTCATCAAGTGTTGACGGAATTTAAGGATTTTTTCATCATAGGTGATACCCACCTAATTAACCCCAACTCAGCCAATTAAGAGGTTTTGGGCTATTATGAAGCGAATGAAATTATCGCCAAAACATCGACAAACTGTAAACTAA
The DNA here is from genome assembly GCF_002204515.2 of Aedes aegypti. NCBI lineage: Eukaryota > Metazoa > Arthropoda > Insecta > Diptera > Culicidae > Aedes > Aedes aegypti. The sequence continues at coordinate 151,673,736 of NC_035108.1, forward strand.
ATGGGATGAACTTGTCAAAAATGTGGATGAAAATAGTGTGCGCAAATTAACTAACCGTATTCCGGTAAAATCCGACCTTTTTTTTATAAAAGGGGATGAATATTTGAATTCTTATTTTTCCTTTGTAGCTTACAAGGTATGCAGCATTTGAGTTAAAACAGAATTAATTTTAATTAATTAATTAATTATATCCAAATTATTCCAGTTTGTGTATGTTCCAATTCTAAATGGGTCACACCCTCATTATATGTGGATTACGTTACGTATTCTTATTAAATCCTAGGTGAGGTTTCACATAATCCCAAGAAAATCTATATACATAAAAATGGAGTGATGTTTGTATGTCACGAAATAACTTCAGAACGGGACACCCGATTTGCACAATTCTTTTACTGTTGTTTTCTTGAAAGGCTCCGACGTGTTCGTGTGACGAAAAAGTTTAGAGAAGTTGTGGGAAAGTTTGGTATAACGGGGGAGTACTAATATGTCATGTTGTGTGAGAGGTTCCATGACATTTTTCAACAGCCTACTTGATGGCAAGACGAAGTTTGCCGGGACCACTAGTATCTAATAAAATTATTTGCTATAATCTTTTAAATTCCTGAAAAGCATTCAGATCCTAAAACAAGATTTAAAAATAAATCATGAACTTTGTTTTGATGGTAGAATAATGACACTCACAATCCTCTGTGGATATCTGACAGTACTCTGAGATTTTTTTTTAAACTCTCGTCTCCAATCAAGCAATAATCCCTGAAAGAATCCTAAGGTAGATTTTTCTGGAATAATTCTAACAGAATTATAGGCAAGACCATCACATAACCCAAGAAAGGTTTTGTTGGATGCTCAACACCGATACTTTTTTTTCGATTGCTTTAAAAGACACAATTTTCACTCGTTAATTCAGTTCGATTTTGTTTGGCCCTCAGTGCAATATTATTACTATTATTTGATCCTTGGTTTGGACAGAGTGGACAGACCTGACATATGCAAAGCCACCAATGTCTATTCCAGCATTTTCTAAAACAATCCCATTTCAGTTGGCTCCAAAACGTGGACGAAGCGCAGTTCACCGACATCCACTACAGATCACTGGACGGCACGGGAAACTTTAATTGGCGTATGGTATTCCCGCTCGTTTACTCCAGCTCCGAAGCCATGGTGAGAGATTTCTTCCAATACTTTTAATGATTGCCACGTTAATCGAGTGAGGATTATAATTATTAAGACATTATTTCCCTCAACACTCATCCATCAAGATGGTGGTAACACGCAAGAAAAGTTTCTACGAGCAACTTGACACCGAGCAGAAAGTTCCTCCGCTGCTGACAGTGCAAGTGTGGGATAATGATCTCTTTTCCCGCGATGACTTTCTCGGTACGTTGAACCTAAATCTCGCGCAACTTCTAAGGCCGACCGCAAAACCGGCGAAATGCTTCCTTCAGCCACCTGCTGCCATTAGGAGGGACCAGTATCTGAATCTTTTCCGCGAAGAGAAAATCCGAGGATGGTATCCTATTGTCGGGAAAGTCAATGACAGATTAATTCAAACGGTAAATCAATCTTCGGCTCGTGTTGGAGAAGTTTTGTTTCATTGTGGTTCTTTTTGTGCAGGGAAAAATCGAGCTGGAGCTGCAGATCCTAACCGAGGAGGAGGCTCTGTTGAGACCAGCTGGCAAAGGACGAAAACCGCCACAGAAGCTTCCAGCTCCCGAGTAAGTAGTATTTTTTTATATAATTAATTAATAAGTATCATTTCAAACATTACATTCATTATGCATAATTCATTTATAATACCTAGGTGTACAATGCTACAAAATAATATTATCCCGAAATCAGCTACTTATTATAAAAATTTTGTTAACAATAGATCAACTTTCATATGCTTTAGCGTTTGGATTTTTTTAGATTATTTGCATTCATCTGCATAAATGAAAAACAACGCCTTTTAAAATCCCCAACCTAATATAACCTAAATAACGCTGTTGTAACACTTTATATGAGTTGGCTTACATATTATGTAAGCCAACTCATATAAAGTGTTACAACAGCTAGGATTTTATTTTTCGTGATATGTAAACCATTCGGAAGAATAATACGTTTTCCTTTTTAACAAATGATTGATTCTCACTAGAACCTTAATGTGCCAAAATGTAGAATAATAGACATCGTCCTCGCGAATATGGGAAGTAGAGAGATTCAATTTTTAACATACATTGTAATAAATATCATCTATTATGTATTTATTATGTTGGAAGGAAATCGTTGAAGTGCTCATTTAAGCTATTTTTGGATGCATCAATCAAGTGTTATATTGTGACGAACATTTGTATATAATTGTACGCAATAGACACACCCTCGATCCTTATAGGGCAATGAAAAGCGTCAATGTTTTTGACCGGCTTTATCGGAGTCTGGAATCTCTCAGTAACTGACCGTTAGTTAATTAGAAATAGGGTGACAAGTCAAACACATCGCCTGGAATCTTCTCAATAACATTTGACTCTCTTCTCCTCCCATTGCAGCCGTCCGGATACGTCCTTCAACTGGTACCGCAACCCGCTCAAGTCCTTCCGGCTGATCCTGTGGCCGTTTGTCAGAAAAGTGTGTCTGATATTGTTGGTGATAGTCCTCGTCGCACTGCTCTGCATCGGACTGATAAGCAACACACCCAGAGAGATTATAGCGAGGGGCTTTGGCAGGAAGGCTTCACTGGATAGTGCCATCAGCACCGGAATTATGGAGTCGGAGTAATATTGTGAAATTGTCTATGTGACGAATATGCGTCCCGCCGGCTAGGTACATAGTAGAGCGTTCCGTCAACTTAGCATGTTGAGCCTGTTATCTGTTTGTTATCTAGTGGTTAATTACAAATATAATTGTGCTGATTGTGGAAAGTGGCAATTTTTCATCATACTCACTTGTAGCATATGTCTACCGAAACTGTAACTATACACAGTTCGAACGAAACGTGTAAATTTCTGAGACATTTAATGCACATAATTGGAGCGTGGAATATCATGGATATTTACATGATATGTCATGTAAACTTCAATTATATGTCATGTAATCCAGCAGGATTCTGAGTGATTACATGACATATAACACATTTTTACATGACGTCATGTTTACATCGCATAAATGAAGTTTACATGATATGTAATCTTCATTATTTTTAACTGTGTAGGTGTCAAGAAACGGCGAATCAGAAAAGTGGAAATGTTCTGTCAGAGTCTCTGCTATTCACCATTTGTTAGTGAATGAGTTACAATACTTTACAATTACAGCATTAGCATAAGCATATATGACCGTACAATACAAGTTGCTACTTCGTGATTGACCGGAATAATCAAAATTGCACAGAAAACTCACAGAAGTAGCTTGGGCATAGCGTACCATCTTCAATCAAGATTCTTCAGTGTGCAATTTCGGGGATTCCAAATATAATAATGTCAATAACGGCACCGTTCACCAGTGCTGGGAATGGTAACAGTAGTAGGCTTGACTTTTCGCGAAAATCACGTGGCTCTCCCAGTACAGTAGTTCAAAAACGTGAATATCATCAAGTAGCCTCTGTTGGGTGCACGAATTTTCTAAATCATGAGTGTCATTGAAGGCTCTAAATGCGGGAAATGCAGCGGGAAATAGAACATTTTTCTACAGTAATTTCGGGTTGCCCTTAGCAACGGGTGTTTTGCAATTTTCAAGGCATTTTGCCTACAGCAGCGATGGGCGTGAGTTTCACTGGCTTCGCTGACTGTGATTGGCTTTGTTTGGCTACTGTAGAGTGAGTTTCAGATTTTTTCCCAACCCTGCCGGTCACGTCCTTACGGTCATCGGGGAAGGGAAGGAATATTAGTATGACATCCATTGCTAATAGGGACTCAGATTACGTTTGCATCTCCATGGTTTTCACTGGAAGTAGTTTTGTTAGTATGAAGGTCCAAAGGCTACATGATCAAAGTTCACATAAGTGATGTGATTCATTTAGCTTCAATTTAACAAGTTATCTTGTGAGTCGACATTGTTAATGCCGAACTATTCAAAGGTTGTTATAGTAATTGCGACAAACAAATTAAATAATAAGTACGCGTAGCACAGAAAAAAACAGGTATAAAAGCTTATCCAGCTTTTTACGCAAGCTTGCTATAAACTTTAAATCACCCCTTTCTGACATTTCTTGCCTACACTATATTTTTTATTGCTACATCGAGATAAGCTTTGCAATTTGTGATGATTTTTATGTTGACAAGGTAACGTCAAATATGTTTGTTTCAATGTTAGCTGAGTTAAAAGAAACTTCAATTTTGGTTTTATATCTTCTTAATCTTAAACCTAATAAAGGTCTTTTCTTTTAGGTTTGGTAAGAGCAGGTGAAAGCTTACCAGCAGAGAAATTAGTTTCAATTGGGCCTGTACAATAATTCGAGTACTGTTACTATGAATGTTGCGAATAACCTACCGACGGATTTAGAAAATGACACCGAGACTATTGTGAATTAAATTTATTATTAATTTTTCCTTGTTTCACATCATTTTTGAACGACAGCATTGAGATTTTTTATTAAAGGGGAAGGATTTGTCATTAATTTAAGAATTTTGAAAGTTCACATGAAAATGTGTTCACTGTATTCTATTCTCCAACCGAAACACAGTGAACATATTTTCGTCGAAAAAAATCAGTTTTGAACAGAAAAACTGCTGTTGAAGTTTCGAAGACGACGATGATTACGATGACGGAGCGTTAAACGTTAAATATGACAGATCAAGGTTCGGATAAATACTCCGCCTTAGATTAGGTACACATATAAAAAAATGACCCCCTGTTTAAAGGTATTTGCTCGCCTTACTAGTGATTTTGTTTTTGCGAATGTGAAATGTTTAAGTTCAATTAGTAGTTTTTTTTTCTCATATCATATAATTTCCAAAAAGTTTTTGTTAAGCTTCAATTTCTTTAATTTTTAGTAATAACGCTTTCCACTTGTAGATTTATAGGTCCTTCGACGTCTGGTACCTAAAATGGTATAACAGGAATACAGTTACTAGAAAAAAAAATGATTAATCTACAATTTAGTTTTTTACTGATGTAAATATCAAGTTTGATTGTAAACATGTGACGTCACTCCTATCGTACCATATACCTTTCGGACTACTAGATTATTTTTTTTCGCAAATTTGTTCGAGGTGGATAGGAATGACGTCGTCAAGTAGCTGTCAAATTTCGGAATATATCACCTTCTCAATGTAGTACACCGTGGTTTATTTGGGACACTATAAGCTGAACTTCAAAACATATAGAGAAAATTATTGACAGTTCGATTAACAATTTTAAGACATAGCTTACTAAGATCATGCTATAAAATGCGTAGGCAAGAAATGTCAAAATCGAATCACCCCTCTCAGTTTTATAGCCAGCGTAAAAATCTCAATAGAATACCGACAGCTACAAGTTTCCATCAAAGAAGATCGAGACACCACAGGAAGTCGGCTAGCAACAGTACTATAGCAGTAAGTGTCCATCAAAGATCGTTGAGCTACCGACTCGAAAGGCTAATTCTGTGTCATCTCATCTCAGTAGATCGTCGCAATCTATTGCCAAGCTGAAGCTGCAGAAGTTGAAGGAAGAACGAATTCTTAATTCGAAGGAGTTGGAGCAAGAACGCTTCTATTTGTAGGAGACATATACAGATGGCTAGTGAAAGCGGGTCAGATGTGCACAGTCAGTCAGACGTCGTAAGTAGATGGCTCCCTAGAGCAGAATTGAGTCATCGTTCACAGGCGGTATGTCAGGTCGTTTGTTCCTGAACCCATCCACGCCGCCGCTAATTCCTTCGTCAACCTTCGACCCAGAGCATGCAAAGAAACGTTCCGTAGCGCGCAGCGTGAATTACCGCAGTATCAGCCTGCTACCAGTCGAGCTTTCGAAGACAGACATCATAATGGCTCCTGAGAAGTTCCGCAGCATGCCAGCCAGAGTGATATGAAGATCGCTGTCCGTTAATCAAGAAGCAACTAGCGGCACGACAGGCCGTTTACAAGGATCTGCCCCCGTTCTCCAGCAACCCCGAGGATTGGATTGAAGATGATGTTCAGACAACCGGGAGCTATAGTTTATACGCTGATCAAAAAATACGCTCTGCCGGCCATTACACAAGATAGGCTGAAAACACTGGTGGACTTCGCCATCGAGAATCGAGAATTTCTGTGCGACTGTGGATGTCTGCGGCTTGGATGAATACTTGTACAATTCTACTCTCCTACATCAGCTAGTTGGCAAACTACCACCAGTTATTATTATGAATTGGGCGCAGTACAGGATCGCACTTTCGGGAGTCAATTTAGTTGTGTTTATTACTTGGATATACTCCCTCGCTGAAGCTGCTAGTACGGTTACAACCCCAAACGTAGCAAACTCCAGACCAATTCGGAGTGAGAGTCGCACAACAAAGAAGGAAAATGCCTTCGTGAACACTCATTCAGAAAACGCTTCTTCAGAATCTCGTTAACCAAACCCTTGGAGTGGGAAGCGCTCAAACGCCATCGGAGGATGTCTCGTTTGCAAAGCAGCCTGGAAAACGGTCGACAAGTGCAAGTGGTCTCTAGAGTTTTCCTGCAATTCACGCTGGCCCACGGTACGAGAATTCAGACTTTGTAGTCGTTGTCTTAGTCGACAAAACGGCGATTGCCGAGCCAAACTATGCAGAAATGATGGTTGCCATTTCAAGCCCCACGCGTTCTGCATAAAGACCAAAAGCAATCATCACCTGCTTCACCAACGACGCAACCATCACCTGTATCAGTCCCATCGACGACCGACGGTACGGAACCTCCTAAGACAGGAGCCGGTTCTACGACCCATGGTTGCCACGCACATCAGAATAAATCGAGCGACTTTTTGTTTCGCTTTCTTCCTGTTGTGCTACACGGCAAGCATAGATCGGCCCGTACACACGCTTTCCACGATGACGGTTCGGATCTCACGCTAATCGACGAAGAGTTAGCCGATTAATTACAGCTAGATGGTGCGGTCGCTTTGTCCTCACTGGACCGGTTGCACGCAACGTCAAGAGAAAAAGTCCCGGATCGTCGAACTCGGGATGGAAGGTGTACACAAGGGAGCGAAGAGTTTCACCATCAATGGCGCATGTACTGTGAACAATCTTATGCTTCGATACCAGACGATGGACACTGAAGAATTCACATCGCTATGGGTTGCCAAAATGCCTTACCAAATGGGTCTGCCGATAGAATCATACCATAGCGTTCGACCACGTATCCTCATTGGCCTTAAGAACCAGCATCTCAGCCTTGTTTTCAAGTGCCGCGAAGGTAAACCGAACGATTCCGAAGAAGATCCATAGATGTAATCATTCATTCCGTTCCGTTACACCCATAGATGTAACTGCATTCCGTTCATCACATCGGTTCATGCGAGGGTCAGTGTTAAGAGAACGAGGATCTACACCAAGTTATCAATGACTGCTTTGCGTTAGATAGCCTCTCTCCGTCCAGGATCAACGAGCGCAGTCCCTACTCCAGTCGCTAACTATGTTCACATAGATACGGGTTCCAAGTAACAAACGCAAATAAACCAGGAAATGTAAGGATCGTATGGAACGCTGTCGGTTAAGCATTCGGAGTATCGATGAATTCTCCATTGTTGAAAGTTGACAATTGATATAAGGGAAATGTTTGCATGCAAAAGTTTGGGATCACCCCCTAAAAACATACAAAAGTGTTTTGTCCATATCTCTGTAATTATACGTCCAATTGAAACTCTCTATGGCGCATTTAACAGGTAATGAGTATGCGTTATTCATAATTCGTAGGTATTTACACAAAAACATTTTTCAAATTTTATATTCTAAACTTTTGCTTAAAGAAGTGACATTTTTCAAAAAACATAACTGATTTACTCAGCATTGGATCGACCAAAATTTTGAATCAATGAGTCATTAGAATCGTAATCTTATTTTCTTTGAAGAGCACTCACGAAATATTGTCGGAAAACATGAAAACTATTCAAAATCAATAAAACTGTCGTTTAAGTCATCGTGCAAAAGTTTGGATTCACCCCCCAGTATTTTCTGTGTATTAAATTTTGTGAAATTTCAAACCAATCATGTACGCGCCATTATTTGCGTTTGAAAGAGCTATGAACTGCTAAAATGTTGACAAAAATTATTTGCTTGCGACTCAGGTGAACCCAAAATTCTGCACGATGACTGTTCTATTGATTTTAAATGGTTTTCAGATTTTTCCGCCAAAATTTCGAGAGTGTTTTTCAAAGAGTATATAAATACGATTCTAATGACACATTGATTTTAACTTTTTTGGCCATGTTTTTAAGTGTGTGTGTTTTGAAAAATGTCAAAATATCAACGAAGTGAGAATAACTCATTACCTGGCCTCTCTAATGCGTCGTAGAGAATTTCAATTGGACGTGTAATTACAGAGATATGGACAAAATACTTTTGTATGTTTTGAGGGAGGAAGCCCACACTTTTGCACGGGAGTGTATATCGCCTCTAGCGACTCACAACATAGTATTACGGTTGTTAAGAAAATTTTCCGGTTTGCGGTAGCCGCAGAGTTCTACCGCAGCTGTCAAAGTTCTATCGCAGGCTTCGAAATCATTCCATCATTGAAGCAAATAATTTAATCATAGTATGCTTGAAAGAGAAAACGCTATGAAAAATAGCAACAAACAACGATCATCAAGACGGTATCCAAGGTATCATTGAAGCCTACTGATGATTTACCAGTGCAAATCAGTGATGTGGCAGCTGCGGTAGCTTTTCGTTGAACCGTAAAACGGAAAGTTTTCCTTAAAATTGCAATATTTGAATGGTCTAAGATGGCCGTCGCTCTTGCAAAAGCATGATTTGAACAGCTTACTACGCGCGCATAGTAAGGATATATGGAGCATCTGATGTACTGTTTGTCGCGGTACAAACCGTTTGTCGGATGTTGTAACGTGTTGCGATTAACATGAATCATAATGCGTTCACGGCATAATTTTTCGCCCAAACCATGCCCGATTGATTTTTTGATCAAAAATGGCATGCCAGAAGACAGATCGCGGAATAAAAGCTTTAAAATCCTCGAAAAGTTATGACTTAGGTTGGCGAACAATTGATCGTTAGCATACATGCCGAGCGATTCATTTTTCGGGGAAAGTTTGTTGTTAGGCCTTGACGACTAATGGTTTATCGTTGTTGCTATTCTCGCATGATAAAGAACAACCGCGATGCATCATTTGTTTTGTCATGATCACTAGATTTCCATCCTTAGATTTCCTAGAGTCTGAAGTTTCCATTACCGACCTGGATCGACCGAGAATCTGATCTAAACGGTTCCGGGTCATTTGACCGAACGCCGCTTGGTCGAATGCCGTTTGGCCGAACGCCATTTGGCCGAAAGGGTCATTTGGCCGAATGCCGTTTGGCCGAGTTTGAAAAAAATAGTGAACTACAATTACCATGCATGTTGTAATTAATTTCAAAGCTGAATTTTAAAGAACAGTTTAGAGGAACATCCTAGATGTAAGCAATTTTTCACTTCTTTGCTAGCGGAAACAGCTGCCAGCATAGGTTTTCGCATTGCATTTGTAGTCATTCAGCTTTTGACAGTTACTAAAACGGTTTACGACTTATTCGTCCTTCTGTAGCATCAGTTTGCTTTAATCATTCTGATCGTACTTAGTAAATTAATTATTTTTAGCAACCACAAGTTTGGTTTCTTCTCCACAACTGTGAAACAGTGAGATTATTTGTTGTAAGTGTTTTCCGACTCGCCCGATTTATTAATATACGCAATCAACAGTGCAGAGTTCAGTTAACACTTTGTAATATTAATCTTGGTGGAGAATGACATCACATCATCCCTTGTGTTAAAAATTATATGTTTTTTTATAAAACTCTCTACTCAGACTGAATTCCAATAACTATGAAAAATATTCAAATATGAAGGAACAGCATATGATAAAAAGAAGGAAAAATCTCTTATAAATTTGAAGCAAGTGTAACGGAAATAACTGTTACATCAGTATAACTACAAAGAACTGCCGATGATTTAAAGAAGGTAAAATTCCCTTTGAAAATATAAGCTAAATTATTTTCAATAATAATGAAACCAGTACAAATCGAAAAAAAAAGCCTATGTTTGAAAGAAAGAAAAAATTATGATGAAAATATAAAAAAACTCCAAACCCTAGCACACCGTTGGTAATCTACAGCTTAGAGTCTTGACACGAGCTCACAACTTCGTCCGGAATGAACGGATCGTATTGATTATGCTCTTGGAGCACTTATATATCGACAAACATGATATCCCGCCTCATCGTAAAGATCAACAAATTAATTAGTTGATCAATTATTGGGCCACACTTATGATAATGCTACACATCAGTGTTGAAAAAAAAGAGATATTGTTGTTCGTTATTCGGCCAAACGGCATTCGGCCAAACGGCATTCGGCCAAATGACCCGTTCGGCCAAATGGCATTAGGCCAAATGGCATTCGGCCAAATGGCCGGACACCGATCTAAACACCTCCAGCAAAGCTTTGCTTGGTAGACGCGGACTTTAAATTATTTTTATTAAGGAAAAAGGCCAAATGTCTAAAAATCACTGAAAAATGACTAAAAACGCCATTATTTTCCGTTAACTTTTTCATCTTTGTGCAACTTTTTCATCTTTGTGCATTTAGATCAACTTTTTTGATGAACTTTGTTATTTACTATTCATTTTTAAAATAAACGCATTATTGACGTGAAATTATTATCAAATTAAACTGAATGTTCTATACATCATGCGTAAATGAAAATCATGAAATAAATGTTTAGTTATAAATTAGTTTTTGTATATTTTATTTTTTAACACATCGTTTTTCAATGGTAACGTATCCAACAAAAAACACAACTCGTAAAAACGTTCAGCAATGTCACCTAACAAGAGTGTAAAATAGGGTATCATTAATTTCAAACTTGATAACATTTCAAAGCACATAGTTAGATTCACGTCACAACTAGCTACGGAAGAAACTCTAGCCAGAGCCTGCCATTTAACGTTTTGCAGCACCCACGCGTATCGCAGGCAGGCACTCCTTTTTTTCCCGCATTATTTGTACCATGGCGTTTGGTGTCATCGCACATTTATTCGCTGTTAATTTTCAACCATTCGTCAATGTGTCGCACATTTGTTCACATATCCTATCAGATGTCGCAAAACCGATATAAGTAGGTATATGAAATACTCACTCCGAATGATCTAGCCGCATCATTCATGCACCCATTTCCGCTAATCGGCAGCACATATGTAAGGTTAGGCCGGTTCAAAATTCAAGAGAGGTTCGCTCCTATATCATCCTTACCATCCTAGAGATAAAATGTTGCGAACAAGTTTTTATTGTAATTTGAGTACAAATTTACCACCTTAGAGTGAAAACTCATTCTTCAACCGAAAATAAAAAATCTCAAAAATTAATCCATTTTGAGCTTATTTTGTTAATGATTTTTACAGAAAGTTGCCAAACTATAATCCCATAAAAAAATGATAGCAAACAAATTCATAAATATATCTTTTCTCATCCGTCGGATTAAATTGTTCTCTTCAGAAACTTCCTTTATTAAGGTTTGAAGAATAAGATTTCACTATGATAACTTATAATACAGTTTTTCCAAATTTCTTCTTAGTAATATTAACCTACATCCTCTTTGGACTACCTTCAAATCACAACCGAAAAAGCTGACATTTTCACAGAAACTATTATTATTATTATTATTATGCTTTATTAGAGACACTTTACCACATATCTGAGTGGCATTCGTGTCTGTACAGAAACTATTATTATCTTAAGAATGCAAAGAAATATATGAGAAATTGGAAATCAAATCTTCATTTAGTTTTGAACCACCCTAATGTGACGTCGCTGGATCCGGTCACACTTTCTGTTATCACATGGAATTGAATGCTGCTAGGAGGCGCAATGGTTCATCCATACGGATTGTTTGCTTATTTATTTCCCCCCATATGCCCCCAACCCCCTTTGATAGGACTTACCCAAGGCTAATTTTTCCACCATGGATAGTTAATTTTCCAGCCTGATCAACGCTTAGGAGTCAGTTTTTCCGCGACCGTCGAGTTGTTCAAACGTACATTTTCCGAGGAAAGTTCAGTTGGGTAAACTAGTTGTACCGTTTTTCTGGAGTGGTAAAAAGTGTTGTAATTTATGCAGCATGAATGGCACCTAGTGAAGAAATCTTAATTTTTGCAACAATGGAATCATATTGATAATTATCGACATGAAAGTGGAGAAGTGAAAACAAAAAATCGCACCACCAGCATGGTACGGTCCGCCAGTGATGAAACGTGATCTGTTTACACAGCAGACGAAATTGAAACAATATTGATGATCGCTTCCAAGTGGACATGTGGAGGATGTTTGCTAGAATAAACATTGTGTCGGTATAATGCAAGCCAATCGGAACAAACCCTTTATCATAGGAAAGATATGTGTAGCTGATGGAAGCATTGTGAAGAAAATAAGTGATCAAAATTTTAAGTTTAACAGTAATTAAAAAAAAATGTGTAAAAGCTCCACGAAATATTTAGCTTTCAAGTTTTGGATTCAAGCCATGAAGATGATTTTTATGTTCACCTTAGGATTTTAATATACCTGCTCTATTGCTGTATCTTGAATATATCTTGTATCACCATTCAAAACACGAAATCGAACTAAATGTTTGGTTACAACCTTTTATTTTCAAACTTATTCGGGTACCGAAATCATCATCCGTATGGTAAAGAAGCCCAATTTGGCACCAGTAGTAGTCATTACATAGATCGAACTTAGTACTTTTTCATTTTTTTACTCTCCTGGCAAATTCCCCAAATCTCGTAAGTTTCTGGACTCACCACAAAATAAAATTCTGATTTGTTGTCAATTTCTCATAGGTGCAGTTCCTGATTTCACAGTTTATTATATGATTTCTGCCAAAAACCACTACTGAAGTATTGTATTTTTTTTGGTGAAAGTCACAAGTAATCCAAGAAAACGTCTTTGAAGAAATCTCTTCCATTTTCAGAATAATTTTTGAAGTAATTGTTGGAGACTCTACTGTTAAAATTCGTGAAACAAGCAATTATATGAAGAAAAAATCCTAGTAGAAATCTACAGCAAACGTTGGTGGAATTACGGAGAGCAACTCTTGGAGGAATCCCTGAAAAAAATCCGGATGAATATCTGAAGTGATGTTAATGATGCATTTCTCTACTAAATGATGAATAACCCATTGATGCAAATCTTTGTGTGATTGTTAGAAAATCACGCTGTATGAATGTCTGATAAAAAAAATCATAAAATCTCTGGAAAAATGCGTGGAATGAATTCTTCGATCATTTTGGAAATAGTTTTTCGAGGAGGTTTTGCGAGAGGAATGTCTGGAGAAATTCCTGGTAGGATACCTTGAAGAAATATTTATGGAATTTCTTGAAGATGTCTTGAAGAAATTTAAAAAAGGTATCAATTCCAGGAAAATTGTTCAGTTAGAATTCATCGAGAGTACTAGGGTTTCACTATGCATTGTATATACAAAAAAAAAATGCGCTTTGCAAAAAAGCACTACGTTATTGAGTCAACATCGAATTCAGGTAGTCTCTGCTATCATGAATCCTCTCGTGGTCTAGTTGGTAAAGCATCTTACTAGTGAATTTAGAGTCGTGAGCCATGTAACCTCTTCGCAAATTTCACTTCAATTTGTCCATTCAATTCAATTGCAAAATAAATGTAATTTCCAGATTTTAGTTGCCTGAAGGAATTTTCTGTTAGTTCTGTTATATTCGACATATTAAATAACTTTCTATTCTTTAAGAGGAAAATAACCATCATCGTTTCGCAAATTTTCAAAACCAGTTTTTTTGCTCAATATTGAAGCAATGTTCAAGAAAATGTATCATTGCATTGCACTTGCTGTCTCTAATGCAATGATAGATTTTCTTGCGGATTCAAAGAAATTTGAACGGAAAAACTGGTTTTTAATTATTGATCATTGCTGATGATTGAATGATGGATTCTTGAACCTTAAGGTGACGATAAATCAAAGCCAAACCTCAAATTTTCAAGAGCACGGATCTGAAGAACCAAACACTCGTTTGAGCTGAAAACTTAATCGATTGGTCACTCGCTGGTGGTGCCCAATCGATTAAAATTTCAGCTCAAAGGAGTGTTCGGTTCTCCAGATTTGTGCTCTTGAAAATTTGAGGTTTGGCTTCGATCCATCTTCACCTTAAATAAGCTGGTTTTAGCAAAATTGAAGCGATACTGAAAAGATTAAAGTACGCACCAACCTATTTTTCTATTACCGTGAATTCTAACATTTAACATTTATACAATATGGTCATATATGAAAGAAAAATAATGGTTCATGTCGACACTTGTTCGGACGAACCATCCATAGTTAGTTTGAAAATAAATACAATAAATGTAGTGATGCTATGATAAAAATGCGTGATCATAAGCATAAAACGAGCTCATCAGATGGCAATACATCGTGGACTGAGCTATTCGCACTCGCACACTTGGCTTGGCATATTATTATTTTTGGGAAAATCTGCCAACTGATTTTTTTTAATAAATTAGCCAAGCTAGTTTTTGGAAGTTTCTTGACGAGCATATTGAAAGTTCAGTCATCGCCCTGGGTTTTAATATTTGCGAAATTTTTAATAATAGATTTCACTTTTCATCAAATCAGTCCCCAAGAAATATTGGAAGCGTTCTCTTTATTGCGAATGTTTTCGAAATCCTGAGCAACTTGATACTCAATTGGATTCGTTAAACCAACAATCAAATTGTGCGCGTTTCTATGCTGCTTAGCTAGTTTTTGGGCTTTAGATAAAAATATTTTGTTTTGCTCTCTGAATACTTCAATCAGGCTTTCAAAGCATTAGCAAATATTATATAATTTTCAAAACACTTAGGGCAACTATATGTTTGTGTGATTTTATTTTCGAAATTTCTATATCTTGATCCTGATAAACGTTTTCAACCCCTAAGAGGTGTGGACGACTATTTTCACTATTTTGCTTATATCATTTGACTCAATTGATCAATTCATCATCCACAGAGATTTTGATATCGGTGGCCAATCTGGATACAAGACCGGAAATGTAGTGTACACTAGGGCGGTTCAAAATTTCGGTGAAATTTTCAGCTTTCTAGGTGGTGATTTAAAGGTGGCCCAAAAACAATGTAGGTTTATACGGAAATTACTATGGAGAAATATTGAGATATGTATGGTATGAAATTTGCTGAAGAGAGAAATTGAATCCAACGGATAGCAGAAGAGATAATCATGAGTTTGTTTGTATTATTTAGTTCAATATGGGATTATAGTCCTGCAAAACATCTACAAAAATCCCAAACAAAATAAACTCGAAAGAGATTTGATTCTTCAGCAAACTTCCTCCATTAAGGTTTGAAGAATGAGTTTTCAATATGGGATTGTAAGTTTCTACTTACATTACTGTACTAGCGTGTTCGGAACATTTCTCAAAATTTCTTTATAGTAATTTCCATATAAACCAACATTGTCTTTGAGCCACCTTTAAATCACCTCCTAGAAAGCTGAAAATTTCTCAGAACACTATTTTTATTGTAAGGATGGTAAGGAGCATATGAAAGATTGGATTTTCAAACATTTTTAAATTTTGAATTGCCCTAGTGTACACCCTCTCGATCTTTATGTAATGGAAATTCCCTTGACTTTCCTGGTCATAGAGTATTATCGTACCTGCCATGCGATATACGAATCCGAAAATGGCACCTTTGCCAAAGAAAGCTCTCAGTTAATAATTATGGAAGTGCTCATTGAACACTAAGCTGAGAAGCAGGCTCTGTCCTAGTGAGGACGTAATGCCATGAAGAAAAAGATGAAGAAGTAGAGATCCTATTGATCAGCAGTTCTACTCTGAACAGTTATTTACACGGGATGTAACAAGTTCATACAGATCCATCTAGGGTTCCTTATTTAGATTCCATCAACATTTCTTCCAAAAATTGGTGAATTTCTGCAGGCGTCCGTAAAATAGTTTTCGGACGTTTCCTTTAAAACATCGGTTAGAAAATGTTTTGGAACTCCTGTAGAGATTTCTGCATCCAGGCAGTGCTGACTCGCAATTGACTGCGTGGTACAGAGTTGCCTCATTGACACTCATTGCGTTTCGTACACGCGTCAAAAATTCCACTTTAATTCATTTTACTAATATGTGACTGTCAAACTATTAAACGCGATGAACATAGTTTATTACCACCTGTAGTGAACGTAGTGAACGAATCCAATCCCAATCCAATCCGAATCCAATTCTAAATCCAAATCCAATCTGAATCCAATTCAAATCCAATCCAAATCCAATCCGAATCCAAATCCAATTCAAATGCAGTGCGTATCCAAATTCAATCCAATCTAAATCAAATCTAGTTCCAATCCAAATCAAATCCAAATCCAATCCTAATCCATATCCAAATCCAAAGCCAATCCAAATTCAATCCAATCAAAATCAAATCCAGATCCAATCCAAATCCGGATCCAATCCGAATCCAATCCAAATTAAATCCAATTCTAATCATATCCAAATCCAATCCCTATCCAATCCGAATCCAATTCTAAATCCAAATCCAATCTGAATCAAATCCAATCCGAATCCAAATCCAATTCAAATGCAATGCGAATCCAAATTCAATCCAATCTAAATCAAATCTAGATCCAGTCCAAATCAAATCCGAATCTAACCCAAATCCAAATCCAATCCAAATCCAATCCAATCCAAATCCAATCCAAATCCAATCCAAGTCCAATCCAAATCCAATCCAAATCCAATCCAAATCCAATCCAAATCCAATCCAAATCCAATCCAAATCCAATCCAAATCCAATCCAAATCCAATCCAAATCCAATCCAAATCCAATCCAAATCCAATCCAAATCCAATCCAAATCCAATCCAAATCCATCCAATCCAATCCAAATCCAATCCAAATCCAATCCAAATCCAATCCAAATCCAATCCAAATCCAATCCAAATCCAATCCAAATCCAATCCAAATCCAATCCAAATCCAATCCAAATCCAATCCAATCCAATCCAAATCCAATCCAATCCAAATCCAATCCAAATCCAATCCAAATCCAATCCAAATCCAATCCAATCCAAATCCAATCCAAATCCAATCCAAATCCAATCCAAATCCAATCCAAATCCAATCCAAATCCAATCCAAATCCAATCCAAATCCAATCCAAATCCAATCCAATCCAAATCCAATCCAAATCCAATCCAAATCCAATCCAAATCCAATCCAAATCCAATCCAAATCCAATCCAAATCCAATCCAAATCCAATCCAAATCCAATCCAAATCCAATCCAAATCCAATCCAAATCCAATCAAAATCCAATCCAAATCCAATCCAAATCCAATCCAAATCCAATCCAAATCCAATCCAAAACCAATCCAAATCCAATCCAAATCCAATCCAAATCCAATCCAAATCCAATCCAAATCCAATCCAATCCAAATCCAATCCAAATCCAATCCAAATCCAATCCAAATCCAATCCAAATCCACTCCAAATTCATTTCAAATCCAATCTAATTCAAATCCAAATCCAATCCATATCCAATCCAAATCCAAACTAAATCTAATCTAACTCCAAATCCAATCCAACTCTCCAAATCTTATCTATATCCAATCCGAATATGATTAATATCCAACCTTATCCAAACCATATTCAAAGAAATCTATTCACTTCTGATTCAATCCAAATCTTATTCAGTATCACACCAAATTCAATTCACATTCAAACTAAATCCGGAACAATTCAATCATAAGTAATCTAAATCCGTCCCAAATTCGAGCCGAATATTTTCCAGTCATATTTTGTTTTCATTATTTTGCTTTATTTTTCGAATATCACTTCAAGCTTTCATGTCATACATTTTTTGCGCCTGTTTTTTGCAGTCAAATCCTTTGAAACTCCTCATTTTTTTCACTTATATTCTGTTAAATCATCTGCCTCGACATTCTGTTGCTTCATATATTTTTTCATCAAACCATGTGTTTTTTTTTTTTGCTTCATGTTCTCATGTCATGGAATTTTTTTTCTCTTGCCTTTTTTGTAACAATTTCTTTTGAAACTCATTTTATTTTTTTACTTATATTTTCGCTTGAACCTTCTGTCTCGACATGTTTTTCTTCATTTTTTTTCTCTTATCTCATGTTTTTTTTCTTTCCATATATATCTCTCTCATTCATATTATACTTGGTAATCAGAATTGTTTTCACATTACCATTCCATATATTATCCATTAAACCGTATTATTTTTTTCTGTCGTGCCATTTGATTTTTTTGCAAGCCTTTCATCATCATCTCCGCCATTTTGTTTTTACTCGCTCACTTTTTCTCCAGACTCAATTGTTCACACGCGATTTATTTTACATGCGTTCTTCCCGTTCGCTTATTCCATTTCCATAAAATAACATTTTTTTCTCTAACCCTCATATTTTTTCTCCAAATTTCACTGTCCCCCATTTTGTTCTTCTGCACACTTTTCTCGCAACAAACATTACAATCAACAATCATTTTTCACCACTTTTTGTAGAGAAGCTTCGAATAAAATCACAATTTGATCACTACTTCTTCACAATTAATGAGTAAACTGTTTGTCCTACTGGCTGCGCCATTGTAGTGAACGAAAGATGCTAGAAATTAATTTACATCTGATCGCTACTACGATAGTTACCAGAATGAATCTGACGGTTCCACGGAAGCCAACTACCACTCTTTTTTGCTGGACCGATTCTATCTCGGTTCATTCGCATGACAATCGCCACATTTACGAACATGAAACGAAGTGCAATCTTCGCGTTGCGTTTCCGACCATGATACGAACTTTTTCCCGTCGGGTCTAAATCGGTTTAGTATTTTGTTCACGAATCATGCTAATGCCAGCCTTCGTTCAATCTCTAACTCGATTAGTACAACTAACACTTTGTTTCGGTTAGGGGTACTCAAGTAGCAAGACAAATATCGAACTTCTATACACATCGCCAAATTTAGCAATTTCGCTGAGCATTCTAACCATAACCACTACACCACCTTATGTGTCTAACTTTACCAAATGTATCAAGATCCACAACTATAAGTTTTTGCATAACACTTATTCTTCTTATCCGGCTTCAAAGCATCCCTTGCTGAAATTTTCCTAGAGTACTTTCCTTCACACTTAAACGAATTCGCCGAGAATCCTACAGCTGATATCTCGGTAACAATTTGACGATTCTCGGTAAAACTTTTACTGAGACTCGGTAAACGTTTACCGAATTCCTGTAACGTTCGCCGAGATCTCGACAAAAAAATTGGATTTCCGAAATCTCGGTGAAATAAGTACTGAGATTTGGCATTGAAAATTACCGAATTCTCAGCTGTTGGGTTCTCGGCGAAACGTTTAACGGTGAAATAATTTAAGTGTGTTTGACCTGCACAAAAACAAATTGTCTCCTGCATCATGCTTTGAGTTTACCAGCAAAGAATGAAAGATGCACAGTTAATTTCGGAGTGGCACGTATGTTTTTTTCACAGCACTGAGTTTACAGACCTTCCCTGCTTCCAGGACTGATGTTCCAGAATTATATATAGGCTTTTTCCATTGACCTTTTGTTGAGGAATTTCTTTTGAGATTTTAATAATCTAAAGATCTATTCAAAAGTTCTCTTTCCAGTAGTTTTGTAATCACTACTCGGCACCGTTATGCTGTGATTTCTATTTTACCTAATAAACAAAAAAAGTTTTTTTCAAGAATATCTTTGGAAAAAATCGTTAAAAATCATTATTTTAAAGACATTTTCTCTCTGAAACATTTTTTTTGTGGTTTTTCCAGAATCAACACCAAAAACTACTTTAAGAATCAAAATCTTCCTCCTAGATCACCGAAATTTGTACAGAGGTTCATATAAAAACTTTTCGGTGCATTTTTCTTGACATTCCTTCAAACATAATATATGAGAAACCTCCAACACTTTATCTTGAAATTTATACATACATATATTTTTCTCAAGAATCCATCCAGGGTTTTTCTTTACAATTTTTTTTTTTCTAAAAATACACCAGATTTTTTAGAAATTCCTGTAATGATTTTTTTAAGGATTTTTCTAAAAACTCCAATCAGTAATTTATGGAATCACACGGTAAAAATACACTGTTCGACAAAAAAAAGTCGATCTGAATGCACAGAGACCGGATACCCCGGGCTTGAAAGTATTAAAACAATATATAAACAAAATGGCGTTCAAGTTTAAAAAATAATATGGCACATAAATTCTGCTGTCCTGAATATAAAACACTATGCCGGGTTATTGATTAGATAAGATTTTTAAATAAAAAATGCAAAATGTTCAAATATATTTTAAAAATGACCTGGGCAGACACGAACATTCTGAAAACACAAATATTTTTGTTTATTTTAATACTTTCAAGCTCGGGGTGTCCGGTCTCTGTGCATTCAGATCGTCTTTTTTTGTAGAACTGTGAGGTTGACACTGAATTTATTCCTGTAGAAAAAAACAAGACACTTTGGATCAACTTTGTTATAATCAATAGAGAAAATCAAAACGTCACACATTAGGTACTTTGGGTCGAATTCTTGAAACACCAGGAAAATTTAAAATTTCAGAAATTTCTATATGAATTTTTAAGGAAATTGGGAAAAAATCCTTGAAATAACTTCAGGGAGTATTTCTAAATATAATACTTGGAAAATTTTCTGATGGAGTCCCATAAAAATGTTTGGAGAAATTCGAAGAAAAAAAACTGGACAAATTTTCAAGGAACAAAACAAATCTTGAAGTGATTCTTAAAAATCCTAAAGCGTAATTATGGGTGAAATTTCCGATCAAGTTCGAGAGGAATCATATATTTGAAAATGTATAAGAGAATTCTCAAAGGAGACTTGGAAGAATCCCTACAAACTTCCTAGTTTTTGCATGGCTTGAATTACTGAAACAAATTATGATGCGATCCATTGCATTTGAGAAAAAGTATTTTCCAGATTCCATAGATACATTCTTGAAAGAAATTTTGTTTTAAATATAGATTTCATAGAATTGTAAAATGAAATCAAGAATATACTTCTGAATTTTTTATTATTATATTAAGAATATTGCTATATTACTGAGGACTCGATGGAGAAATTTAAGCTACTATTAATAACGATTTATATTGGAATGGTTTGAAAAATATTAGTTACTCTGGGGCAAGTGGGACCGAAAAAATGATGATTCAAGCAAATTGTTCAATGAAATTCTCAAATGATATTTTTTTTTTTAAATCCAACGACACGGTCAGATTCCGGCAACATATATGCTGGTGTGTTCCTGACTTGATGTAATAATTTTGAAATTGCGAAAACCTTTGATGCAAGTTGTAAAATGAGCCATTAGACGCAGTTACATCACTAAACGGAGCAAGTGAGACCCATCCAGTTTCTTGAGTCTATCCACATCAGTAAGTCAACCGTTGCAATAATAGGATTGATAGACCATAGATTTTTAATTTTGAGTATATAGTATATATTTGATGTTTCATGGAGAAAATGTACATTTATTGGTATGTCACATCGCACTTAATATTAACTTAAAATTCTTCACTAAAAGCGTAAAGGGGAATAAAACATGTTAAAAATATATCCTATACAAGTTGTTAATTAAAAAGTAGCACGTAAACTTTCACTTATCGACGAAATTGTAAATATGTTCTGTTATTATTGTTATGCATGACAGAAAACCACTTAATGAATGTGATGAAATTGTATTCTGCTTCTACTCAATTTGGTAGAAATATCAAATAATTATATAATTTATAACACAATTATTTTTTACGAGCTATTGCAAGACGTGAAACGTGTCACAATTTATCAAGCAAGTTGAAAACGGCGCTACATTAAGAACTGTAGAGAACTGTAAATAAAAAGAACAATATTAACGTATTCGTACGAATACGTTCTGTACTATTGTATCTTCAACTTTCTAGAAGAATACCCCCTTTGAAAACCTTTCCTTAATGAGCTATGATGAAAGGTCATACTTGCCCCAGGATACCTTACACGAACAATCCACAGAGGAAAAAAGAGGGATCTCAGAAGGACTTCCTGGTTCTTATCGAATTCCTTAACAAACTCTTTGGAGAAATCCTGGATAAATTTATTTCAAAACAATTTAATAGATGCTTGGCAAAAACCTTTTGAATTTCATAACAGATATTTGGCATTCTTCTTTCTGGCATTACGTCCCCACTGAGCCTGCATCTCAGCTTAGTGTTCTTATAAGCACTTCCACAGTTATTAACTGAGAGCTTACTGTGCCAATGACCATTTTTGCATGCGTATGTCGTGTGGCAGGTACGAAGATACTCTATGCCCTGGGAAGTCGAAAAAATTTCCAACCCGAAAAAATCCTCGACCGGTGGGATTCGAACCCACGACTCTCAGCTTGGTCTTGCTGAATAGCTGCGCGTTTACCGCTACGGCTATCTGGGCCCATTTTTATGAAGCAATTTTAAATTAACATGCATGCGGAAGACCTAAGAGGGAGAAACCGATCCGAAATTTATGTGAGCCGAGATTCTGCTGCCACGAACTGTCACTGTGAGCCCGGATCTTAATCATTAGACAAACATGATAAAAGTCCGTAATTGACCAAACTATATTTTTGCATTTCATCAAATGTGGCAAAAAATCGATTGAGATACTATTCAAGCTTATTCAAAAGTAATATCACGATATAACTATTTTTTTTTGATTGAATATGAAGTATTCAAATACACATCATTTAACTTTTTTTTTTTCAAAAAAAAAACGGAAATGAAATGCAAAGAAAACTTTGGCCCCTTTTCCATGTTTGTCCGAAAATATCCGATGTACACAACAAAAAAATATAGCGCCCTTCATCAAGTCTGTCTTGATTGCCGTTGGGAATTTGGAGTTTTCTTGCGGTTTTAAAAAAAACTTTGTGTCATATTTCGTGTGTAGTATATGTGCCTCCCTCTACCAGCTTTTAAAACTTCAATCAAAATATTCACCCTTGTAGCAAACCAGTTGATATTGATCTTCATTTTTCGCTTGCCTACCCTTGGCTAAACACATGATTACGTCTTATCTAGAACATGCATTGCTTTTCAGCTCGTGCTATAGGCTATTCTTAGTTTTCTTCAGTGTTCTTTTTCAAACTTTTGCACGATACACCATACTGAGGGGAGAACCCAAACTTTTGCATGATGATTTGAATGATTGTATCATTGATTTTTAATAGTTTTCAAATTTATCTGCAATTTTTTTCTTCAAATTATATAAGCTTACTATTCTAATGGCACATTGATTCAAAATTTTGGTCGATCCAATACTGAGGAAATTAATCAAATTTTTTCAGCGCATCTTTCAAAAAAATTCTCAGCTTTAAATAGAGTTTCAATATATAAAATTCATTTTTTTTAGAAAAATACCTACGAAGTAAGAATTACCCATTGCTTTTCGAATGCGCCATAGACAGCTTTAATTTGACGTGTAATCACAGAGATATGGACAAAACACTCTTGTATGTTTTTAGAGGGTGATCCCAAACTTATACAAGGGAGTGTACAGTGAGAGGCAAAATAAAGTGCCCACCTTACCAGTTTTCGAATTTCTCTCATTGATTTGGTTCAAATTAAAGTTAACACACCTAAATCTTTTGTGATATTTTATTTTTGATGTTCTTTTAAAGTTGCACTTACGAAATTTTGATTAAAAAAAGAATTTTACTTAAAGAAAAAGAAAATCAATTTGTATTGAAAAAAAAGTAGTGACAAAAATAAGTGCCCACTTCCTTCTTGGCCCCAGAAAAGATGATTTAAGAAAAATAAAAAGCAATTTAATAGTTAATGTGTCCTCCTTTGGCCTTAAGGACTTGCTGGAGGCTCTTCGGCATGCTTTTCACCAGGTTTTGTAGGTGTTGTGGATCTAGTTCTTCCCAGGCGCGCTCCAAGGCTTCAAAATAATTATTTTTGTTGGTAACACCAGTTTTTTCAACCCTAGCATCGAGAATCGCCCACAAATTCTCGATGGGGTTGAGGTCTGGGCTTTGTGGAGGCCATTCCAGCGGTTTAATCCGACAAGACCGGAAGAAAGACTTGGTCTTCTTTCCAGTATGCTTCGGGTCGTTGTTCTAGAGAAATATGAATTTCTCTTCAAGGCCCGTCTGGATCAGCGAAACCTCCAGATTTTCCAGCAAGATGTTAATGTAGGAATCTGCCGTCATTATTCCGTCGATTTTCACGACGCTTCCTACTCCACTCCATGAAAAACACCCCCAGACCATCACATTTCATCACATCACACTTCCATGCGTCACCGTTCCTTGGATGTGGCGCTCCTGAAGCTCGAGCTGTCTAACCGAGAGCGGCGGGCTCGTGTGTGATGCAGAGCACCACATCCAAGGAACGGTGAAGCATGGAGGAGGAAATGTGATGGTCTGGGGGTGTTTTTCATGGAGTGGAGTAGAAAACCTCGTGAAAATCGACGGAATAATGATGGCAGATTCCTACATTAACATCTTGCTGGAAAATCTGGAGGTTTCGCTGATCCAGACGGGCCTTGAAGAGAAATTCATATTTCTCTAGAACAACGACCCGAAGCATACTGGAAAGAAGACCAAGTCTTTTTTCCGGTCTTGTCGGATTAAACCGCTGGAATGGCCTCCACAAAGCCCAGACCTCAACCCCATCGAGAATTTGTGGGCGATTCTCGATGCCAGGGTTGAAAAAACTGGTGTTACCAACAAAAATAATTATTTTGAAGCCTTGGAGCGCGCCTGGGAAGAACTAGATCCACAACACCTACAAAACCTGGTGAAAAGCATGCCGAAGAGCCTCCAGCAAGTCCTTAAGGCCAAAGGAGGACACATTAACTATTAAATTGCTTTTTATTTTTCTTAAATCATCTTTTCTGGGGCCAAGAAGGAAGTGGGCACTTATTTTTGTCACTACTTTTTTTTCAATACAAATTGATTTTCTTTTTCTTTAAGTAAAATTCTTTTTTTTATCAAAATTTCGTAAGTGCAACTTTAAAAGAACATCAAAAATAAAATATCACAAAAGATTTAGGTGTGTTAACTTTAATTTGAACCAAATCAATGAGAGAAATTCGAAAACTGGTAAGGTGGGCACTTTATTTTGCCTCTCACTGTATATTAGAGTGATGCAAACTTTGAAATTTTGCTTGAACGATTGATATTAGGTGAATAGCATCTTCCCAAAGTTTGAAATGATTCGCAAGAATTTTGACTGTACATATGGAGATTACTATGGAAAAAACAACCTTTCGTGTTCAGCCCTCTATCTCTTCGTCATAATAATTTATGGAAAAGTGAACAAACTATTCTTATGTGAAATCCATTTAGATACAATTTTGCCGAATACCACATTTTGATTGGACGTTAGGATAAATTGCTAGTCATAATCATAAACTGGGTTTGCATTTTGCATGGGAAAAAACTTCAAAATTTTGCATCATTCTAGTGTATATGCAAAAATTTGAAACATTCATAACACTTTGTTTTAAAACTAACTTTGCTGTAATAACTTATTTCGCATTTAGTATTACCGTGCGAGATCGAAATCCGTATACCTAAGAAATAAATATAAATCCGTCCACTTCATACAAAACGCCCACTATTTATATGAAGTGTACGGATTTTGGTTGTAATTTACTCGATCATAATAGATATAGGCATCTATATCATTGTAATTTAAAGTATCTTGTCCTTGGATTCCATAATTTGTATTGTACATTCAAACAATACAATTCGCATACGTAGTGACAACAGCACTCGAAGAAACCATGATAGTGCAGGAACATCTTAAATCAAATTGAATTGTGACCCGAACAGTGACAGTATAAGCTTGCAATCAGACGAAATCCACCACTAGCCATGCCAACTCCGCTCTATCTGATACATAGTGCTAGATCAGTACGGTCGGAAACAGGACGTCCTCTTGGAGTTTGCGGTACCCCACCGGAGGAAGAAGAACTACAGCATGCACCGCCATTGGGGGTACGCCATCCATACATACCGAATCCGGACTGTGAACCGCGAAATTAACATTTAGGCATGTGACCCATGTGAATAACGCTAGCCTCTTTTGGGCAACGATTCTTACAGAACTGGCTTCTATCCAGATTGCGTAGAACGAAGGGGAATGTTCTGCACGCAAGCAAGGGAAGCAATATGCACCAGCTGGAACATAGTGAACTGCAAGCAATACTGACTTCCCAGGGCGACGCGGAAGTTTGCCTGCTGAGTGAAAGCCCGTATCGAATTTTGAGGGTAAGTACAATCTTTGGGAACATCGACTCTCATCCACGTTTGTGGTATTCTCACTAGAATTATATAGAACTATCTTAACTCGACATACAGTACATGTTTAATCATTATAAATTAAAATTCGTCAAACCTGTAAGGCACTGACTGATTTGACATTATAACATCAACTTGGTAATAGCATAGTCCAGGGTAAAATTGTTTATTTTCCTGGCAATTTATTAATATATAATTAATAATTAAAGTATGCATATTTCTCAATTCTTATATTTAACAGTCAACTCTCCATAACTCGATATTTAAGGGAGAGGGGGATCGAATTACAGAACACAAAATCAGTGAAAGCGGTTCAAGGGACCATCGAGGTAGCCATTAAAACCAACTTTTACTATAGTTCCATAACTCGACATCGAATTACCGTATATCGAGTTAGGTTTTTTATGTAATAAATCCCTGTTGGAAAATATGCATATAAACCACCAATAAGCACTCCAAAGCATTATAGTAAAAATATGCCATCTCTTAACATTGAAGGAAGCAAACATCCTTGTTCGAAACTCGAGAATAAGAAGTTAAAAATACGGATGGGGTCAAAAACTTTTTTGCGTGAAATAAATTTCAAGGCCAATCGCAAAAAAAAATTCCATAATTTGGTTGAGCAATCATTAATCCATGGAACACATTTGCATCCATAGAAGCCGTTAGCTAATGAACAATAAACCTTTTCCGCATCAACGAGCGCATAAAGGAATAAGGCGAAAACCCGTCTAATTAAGATATCCAAATTGACACAAGGTTGTGGTACTTTATTCCTTTCTCATTGGTATACGTTCAGCGAACAAACAGTTTCAATTAAAATGCCAATCAACCATGCTATGCTAGTGTAAATGTTGTGATTTCATTCAAAACGAGTTATTCCAGTAAAATACGTGTCATCTGATCGTACACAATCACCTCAAGGAGCTGAAATTCTTCATTTTAGATTATGAGCTCCAATATGTTATTTACTATACATTGTACTACAATGCAACCACATCTCCGTTAAAAAGACAGAGGCAACCACTGACTTGTGAAAAGCTGATCAAAAAGACCAACTTGAGCGTCAAGCAATTTGATGGTACATCAAAAATTACTCAAACTCTGTCAGATTAAATTAGCTGTTCGTGAAATTTCCGTCAATACCCAGCGCTGGTAGTTGCTTGCCTTTTCTGGAAAGCCAACTCTGTAATAGCAAGATCCAAATAAAGCTTACCAATGACTTTTACTCTCAGCGGACCATTTATCCTCAAACTGCTGCATGTTCGATGAGAAAATTACGAATCACACGATTCAACTGCCGGTGGCGTACCGGTTGTGAGTTTTCCCTGCTGCGTTCTCTGTGCTCGGATGCAATGTGGTTTGATTCGGGATTTCAGCAGACCAGTTTCGGGATAACAGTGCTGCCGTGCAGCATAACTTTCAAATTAATTGAAGCAAGCAGGGATCACGTCTGGGCAGAGATAAATTTGAACGCGTTAACAAAAAAGTGTAACCTTTTAGCTGTAGCGTAAAAGTAAGATTCAAACGTTCTGCTAATATTCAATTTGATATTGCTCTCGTGATGTCAAATCTAGCGGAAAGAGCAAACATTAAAGAACAATGGAAAAATATAAACGAACAATTGCTCGAAACTGGCGATTTATACCGACTTATGATATGCACTGTATACTACATCAGAATAATGCAAATTTAAAAATTTTGGCTCCTATATGCTTAAAAGATTTTTTTTTGTTATTATTACATAATAGCATTACATAAATAGCATCCTTCCAAAGATTGAAATAATTCAGAAGAAATTCGACTGTGCCTACGCCATTAAAAGTTTTTATGAAGATTACTATGGAAAACACCAACTTTTTGTGTTCAGCCCTCTATCTCTAAGGTATTCGACAGCTATTGAGGACTGCTTGAGGTATTGAACTATTATTGAAAAATTTCACTTTTATATGAAAATCCATCACGTATTATTTAGGTATTACAATACCTGATCGAATTATTAGTTTGGTATCAGTAGAACATGCTTGAGATATTATTTGAGGTATTTAACCTCTTATGCAGGGCTCATTGATACCTCATTCAGGTTGTTAGTATTGGAAATTGTCTGGTATGGAATACCTCAGTTTGGTATTCAGCAGCACTTTTCTTCTGCTCGGGTAGCTCTGGAACCAATAGAATGACCATTTCAACATGTTTTAGACTTTGTTATCGATAATAAACAACTATCCTTACGTCCTATCAAAAGTTGTAGCTAGGAAGATTTCACATGAAGAAAGTTTGTTCACTTTTCCATAGACTATTATGACGAGGAGGGCTGAACACAAAAGGTTTGTCTTTTCCATACTAATTTCCATATACACTTCAAATAGCGATTACACAACCATTTTTTTCTAAATTACTTTAAATTTCAGAAGAAGCGCTTGCTAGACCTGGATTTTCAGCAGTTTTATTCGTTAAAAAGCTGGTTTTATTGGTTAAATAGATGTTATTGTATACCATATTTACGACGAGACTGATGTGCAGCTGGAATGATGTAATATTACAATTAATTTTTGATTTATTCAAAATTCAATCAATTGCTTTGACACTTTTAATCACAGCTTTCCACACAAGCTATTAACAAGGGACATAATTCATAGTACATAATAATCATTTTGGTGACAAAGCTCAATAAAATATTATGATGATTTATTCAAACAAAAAAAAATTCCAAGCTTACAACTAATACATGTAAAACTGGCAATTCCAACGTCTTGATGAATGTTGGCCAAGAAACAGGACCCTGTAACTCCATTGCGTATCAAAGAAACTCCAGAAGAAATCTTCGAATTATTTCCTTCTAGAAATTACTACAAAAAATATGTCTCATAAGAATTCGA
Source organism: Aedes aegypti (assembly GCF_002204515.2). Taxonomy (NCBI): domain Eukaryota; kingdom Metazoa; phylum Arthropoda; class Insecta; order Diptera; family Culicidae; genus Aedes; species Aedes aegypti. The sequence goes on from NC_035108.1 coordinate 151,703,049, forward strand.
AAAATGCTCCTTGGATTTTTCCAGAAACCACAAATAATGTTCGCCAAGAATAATTGTTTAAAATTAAGTAGTTTGACATTAAAACTTTTCTTCACTTCGAACTAAAAAACGATGCTTTGTGTTTAATTTTGAACAGACTTAACCAATTAACATCATTCGTGATCTCTATGGATGCAGACTGTACCACTACCCAAGTAACATAGTTTGTTTTATAAATGTATAAAATTTCATACTAATCGGTACGTATCGTGGTAAGAATGGATAACTTAATTTCGTACACTTAAATCACCGAAATGGGGAAAAATAGCGGCCTTATATATCATGCTTTAAGTCATAGAAGATTTGTTCGAAATGTTTTACACAACATCAGCAATACTTACACTCTTAAAACATCTAAAACTACAATGGACTTTGTACGTAAATATTGATGGCGTAAACATAATTTTTACTCCTTTTAGAGTCACCTCACAGTTATGGATCAAATAAGGATCATTTTTCAGAACAAAATAAGATTAAAAAACATGGTGACGCTGTATAAAACAGAATAACCTCCCTGGTACTTCAGAATATAGTTGTTTTTGAGAATACACCTCAAAATTCGCGGTTATGTATGAAAAAGTGTCGATTTGGATAGAAATTTCAAACGATGTCCATCCCACAGATGTGGATCAGAGGGAGAGGAGGATCCGTATTATGGATCAAATCGACTCATATTATGGATCGAACCCCTATTTTTTTTTTTTTGTTTTTTACAAGGGGGAAATCTGCAAACAGATCCCCTGAGAAGATAACTCAGGGAATGCGGGGATGACGCACCAACGACGACCCGCTAAAACCAGCCTATGCACTGTGCATGAGCAATTCATTTAGAATTGCTCAAGTGGTGAACAGTGCATCTAAATGACCCTTAGACTCAGACCCTCATCTCCCCGGAACCACCTTACGGTATTTCTTCGGGAAGGGACCAGTGCATATAGCACAACACGTGTAGCATGTAATGTGAGTGACAGCCGTAGTTACTGCATTCCAGCACTCGGCATCCGCACACATTCTCTCTATAATATTGTCGGGGGACGTGTCCCCTCCGCATGTAGTGAGCATGCGACCTCTCACAACAATGAAACGGGGGCAATCGAACACGACATGCTCCGCTGTTTCCTCTACACCAGCACAATTGGGGCACGCAGGAGATTCTGAGTGCCCGAACCTATGCAGGTACTGTCTATAGCAACCATGTCCTGACAGAAACTGCGTCAAGTGGAAGTTCACTTCCCCATGGCTTCTACCATACCAATCTGACACATTTGGTATTAATCCATGGGTCCATCTACCCTTAGTGGAGTTATCCCATTCCTGCTGCCAGCTTCTGAGCGTTTCCTCTTTACACGTGTCGCGGACTCCTCTGGTACCCCTTTGGTTGAAGCATTGAACATCTTCCTTGATGATGAGCCCGATGGGCGTCATCCCGGCTATGATGCACACGGCCTCTTTCGATACCGTCCGGTATGCACTTGCTACTCTTAAACACATTATCCTGTACGTGCTTTCCAACCGCTTTAGGTTTCTGTTCGTTCTAAGCGCTTTTGACCAGATTGGTCCTCCTTACCTTTGTATGGATAGCGCCACGCTTGCCAGCAGCTTGCGTTTGCTGGCAATTACAGCAGAGCTGTTAGACATCATCCTCGAAAGCGCCGCTATAGCCGTAGATGCCCTTTTACAGGCATATTCAACGTGGCTAGCGAAGCTCAGCTTGTCATCGATCATTACCCCAAGATGCCCCTATAACAGCAATTTATCTGCGAGGTAATCGAATGGTGTGCTAGTGAAAGCATACTTTTTTGCGTTTGTTTCGGAATCGTCTTATTTTTGATTCATAACTGTTGTATGGGCAGCCCCACAGTTATGAATCAACGCTTCTGGGAATACGATTGACATTTTATTTACTACCGACGGGAAAAAAATGCTTGAGCATATTACAATTAATTTCGATGATGTACAGATCTATGGTTCACGTAGGAAAAATGTGTTCTGCGTAAATGCAACTCTATTTGACGAGATATTCCCGTTTTAATCCATCTCTGATCCATATCTGTGTGCTATCCATAACTGTGGGGTGACTGTATATGTTTCATTTGATGTACTATTACAACGTCTAACTTTTTTATGTCTCTTCCAAAATAATATTAAAGAAAACAATATTTCAATATCTAAGACAGTAAAAAATGAGACTATGCTTAATTTTATGTGCCATAAGGCGTGAATCCACATGGTTTGTGAATTCGCTTGTGGTATTGTACACAGCCACAGCGTGGCCTTCTGGCGCCCTTGGCGAACTGCCATTTGAGCGCCCCTTATTCAAAGCTATAGTTTTGCATGTTAACGTAAAATTCCAGAAAATTTGCAAGGATTCCAGGGCGTTTTCTGTAAGAATTGTGCATATAAATTACAAAAAGTGTAAGATATGTACAAGACTACTAAATGTTTCAAATCTCTTTTAAAGGTGAACTATCTGAAAAGCCCAAGGCTCTTGTAGATATTAAAAAATGCAAATAAAATTACTGTTTATATGGGTAGAGACAAATGTGAAGGAACTGCTTGATATACTACTCAGAATGCGCTTTTGTTAAAAATTCAGTGAAATTCATACTCCTGGAAAGATTATTGTAGACATTGCTGATACATTCATTTCTCTATAATGGACACTATGCATCTTAAAAGAAATAGGCCTGAGTGAAAGAAATAATAATAATAAAAAACTCTCACCGCTCAGAGAATACTTAATAGACAATGGTATATGAAAAATTTAGATTTTCGCTCCAGTCCACTTTTTGGATTGCATTCAGGTCCCATAGAGTAAGTTTTCCCATAGTAAATCCTATACAAACTTTGAACGACTGGCGCTTAAATATAGTTTCACTGATCGTGCTGAAATTTTGCACAGTTTTTATGGGACCTAAATGCAATCCAAAGAGTGGACAGGAGCGAGAATCTAAATGTTGTCCCACTCTAATGAACAGATTTTCAGATACAAATTGGCCATTTTATAGTAAATTTTTGGCGTCACGAGGAACACGAAAATTATGTTTTTTAGGTAAAAATACATACAAGAAGCACTGTTAACCAATTTGATCGTTCATAAAACGTTAACACCGATGCGTTTTTCTTAGAACTCATTGATACAGTGTTAACTCCGGAAACTAAGCGTGACTTGAAGTTTGTCCACCAACATGAGCACAAAAGCACAGCAACCTTTTCACCCGACCTGACCCAGTGACTCTCAGGAATAACCAGGGCGCAGAAATTATAAAAACATTATAAGAAAAGAATAAAATAATAAATGTTATTTATCAATCAATTCTGTAAGGAAAAGTTCTGTATGAATTCAAACAGATATCAGTCAGCTCAAAGAACTGTTTTGGAGAACAAAAAATCAGTTTCTACAAAAAATATAATATTCCATTGTTTCCACTCTTGCTTCAATTTCAATGTTATATAATTCTCGGATAATCCTTTACGGGATTCTGTGATAATTGCGCACATTCTGTGGAATCAATATTAACTAGTACCAAAGAATCCTGCTTAAAATTCTGTCCGGAACCTAGGCATTCTTCTATGATATAGGTTATTAGTCCGCCGAAAATTTTTTTTTAAATTGTGTTCCGAGTTGTGTAAGAATCCATTCAACAATTCTGTGGTATCCTGCAATTTCAACTAGGCCTCAGTTAATAGAATCTACAAACTCTTTTTGTTGATGCTTTTACATAGGCTTCGTGCATAAGTCCGTACCTCAGAAATTTGCCAACCTGGCCAACCGCACGCTACGGCACTTATTGTACAACTCATCATGTCAAACGTCAAATATGGCCGGTGTCGCTCGCAGTCTTGGGAACTGTGACCATAATTCACCACAGTTCATCGATTCTGCCATTCCACCAAAACACAAAGCAGCAGCAGCATCAATACCATCAGGCGTTGCGCTGCCAACGGTTCACACACTGCTTGACTGTTTTTGTCTCTCCACTATGACCATTTTCGGGCAGCCATTCCAAGCTGAATGATTGAAAAAAGTGTTAAATCATTCAATCGCTAATATTTCGCTTGTGTTTTCAACTAATTGAAATCTATTAGCTCTAACAGAAAGACCACAATCATTCCGTTACGATACATATAAACAAGTTCAATTTCATACTGCCTTTATCGAGCAAAAATGCAAAACCCCGAAAACCGCAAAAATCGTGTCACCACTGTGCTCGAGTCATTTCGCATTCGGGGTTGAAAAACGTTAGGAAGAAGAAGATTACATTTTTTGAAGAGCCGTGACATTTTTTGTTTTGAACCGTCATGGTTTGCTTTGGATTTTGATGGTCGTGTAGAAAGATGTAAATGTAGAGGCGGTAAATGTTTGCTCCAGTACTTTTCTCATCCCTGGTCGCTCGTCGCGTTATTATTTCCTGCTTTAGGCGCCTTTTATAATGTTTATAGTAAAATCTTACATCTTAATCATTATCCTCATTTGTTGATAAAACTAAGTTTGGTAACTGGAATTGCTGAAAACTTTCTCACCAATAAAATAATAATCGTTAATGCTGCTTACTGCAGAATGTTGAATGCTTTCTTGGTTTTTGATTTTTTTTAATCAGTTTATAAAAAGTGATTATGAAGAAGAGCAACCAGAGTGATTAAAATTACGAAATACGTGTAATTGAAACAGTCAATCGTTAATTGCACACATGTTATCCCGAGGAGAAGCAAAAACCCATAATAATCTATCCATACCATATTTTAGTATCATACCATAATTATGTATTGTTCAATTGTCAATACCACATGTTGGTATTTTAATGGTATTGGCAAAAAAAATGTTTGAATCAATTCAGGTTTGTTCCGGTTTGTTCCGTTTTTATGAAGACGATCGGCAATTTTCAGTTGAAAAAACGGAATAATGTTCTTAGACAAAATATTTTACTAATTTTAAAACAAAATTGCAGCTTTGCCAGGATAATACACAATTTCATCATATAAATGCACAGTATTGTTGTTTCGCAGCTGTGATTGGTATTAAGATTGTTCATTCTTATAATATCGTAAATAAAGTTGATTGCAGACTCCAATCTTATCAATGATTATTTAATGCGATAAATGTTTAATAGTTAAAGTTTTGTTGGTGAGATATTCATTGTATTTAATATGGAATATTAAACCGATAATTACATAAATGTGCTTCACATAATGAGATGCGTCATATTTTTAAAAATAACTACAATTTCTTTTTCTTCTGTCCTTGCTCTTTTTTTGCTTTTTATACGAACAGTAATCTGAGAAAAAGGCTTTTCCTCAGTTGCGATGTAATGCCATACAGACATTACACCCCAACTGAGGAAGAGCCTCTTTCTCAGCTTACTGTTCCTATATACACTCCGCAGTTATCATCTGAGAGTATTTTTTTTGTTTTGCTAAGGTACATTTTGCACACATTTGACATCCGATTGGTGATTAAATGTGGGGATATGTTGCGATAGTTTTGCAAGTTTAAATGAATATTTACGGTTTCCTGTGCATTTTATTGTCAAAATCTATTCTGTAGAATGATTGGGTGATTTTTCTTCACCATCACTACCAACTTCAACTGGGATGCACTAATCGCCATTCTGGAAAAGCGTCACCTCTACCGTTTAGCTCTGTGCTAAATCACGAATTGGCTGGCACTAACCTAAATTAAAATCCTACTATTTTGTTTGGTATAACGATGTTGAATAGGTTTATCAAGAAAACAAAAGTGTACAAATTCCAGAACAAACATAACCAAAATGGAACTTTTTGGTTAGAATCTCTTTTGCTAAGGTTTATCAATAAGCGTAAGGTCGTTGGTATAAGCTCTTTATTAAACTTTTGGTCTACTGCTACTTAGGATCAGTAGCATTTTCAATGTATAAGTACTGATGACTCATTATTATAAAGAGCAATAAAGGCGCCAGCTGCGTCCGAATGCAGGTCAATTTGGGACGGGAGGGAAATTTTGACGTGCTACATACTTCATAGAAGCGAAGAGTCTTCTGCACTTCCACATTGAAACACAGGGATTTTGAATATGGGAAAAGATTCATTTTGTTAAACGATACAGTGATATAATTTGAAATGAATACGTGAGCGTATACACGGCTACTACGTGAACCGGACATGATCCTGATTTCGATACCCGCTCCAAAAGAGCATGTAACAGATTCCACGGATCAATCACCTTATTAGTTCTGACACTTAAACATCCCAACAAACATTTTTGCTGAATAAGAGTTCAAGAAAACCCTCTTAAACTAACTTCAGTAGAATAAACTGTTATTCAGCTATTAATGTTACATGGGATAGGTTGTTCTTGTCATTGATATCACTCCAAAAATTCTGGTTAAGGATTAAGAATGAGATGAGAATATTGTGAAAGCACTGTTGGGGGTGACCCATTTCGCATAAAAACGCTTCGCATAGGGACGATTCGCATAAGGATGTTTAACATAATGGACGTTTCGCATAAAGCAGTTTCATACAAGAACAGGAAGCATTTCAATGGAGGCATATAATTATCTTTATACCAAATGTCCATTATGCCAAATGTCCTTATGCGAAATGTCCCACCCCCACTATCATTTAAATCATTACATATATGCGAATAAAGTGAATTCTCTTTTATCTATCTTTCCGTGTCCAAGATTAGCTAAAATATTTAATATTTTATTGAGAAGGACCTATCCGTTGAAAGCAATATAACAGGATTATTAACAATAGGAACCCCGGAATCAGTCGTACCTTAAATTTCAATTAGCTATATCTCAGCAACGGTCCAACCGATTTTTAAATTCTTTCACGTATCTCATGCCCATATTCCATAGTTTAGTACGGAAAGAAAAAAACATGTTTCTAGGGGTGTTCAAATTTCCCCTAAGCAATGAAACCAATACAATTTTACCGCAAATGTTATAATTTCAATTTATTCAAACTCGAATGATTCTAGTTATCATTTTAAAATCTCAATGTTGTATGTTTTCTTTTTTTAAAACATGTACTGGTACTCATCGCTCGTGACAACATACTGCATTTTGTTTTCTGTTTATATTTAGCTGACATGGGGTAACATTGATCACCCATGAAAATAAGGATCGGTAGTATTGAAAATGTTATCACCTACTAAAATCATGGTCCCTGAAGCCGAATATAAAGACCAAACTCTTACAAATCATTTACATTTTGAGTAATTTAAAAAAATAAAAACACCTTGATTTGTGGAAAACGCCTAAAGGTAGGCAATAGAAGTATTATAATCACCATTCGTGCATTAAAAATATTTCATCGATAAATGTTGATTCGAACTTTTTACGGGGAGGGTCATTGCGATCAATGTTACCCCGGATTACGGAACCTGGCAATATAATACATGTGAAGAAAAACAATATTTTGAGCATCCCTAACGAGGCAGATTTTTGTAGATCGCGGAAGTCGCATGCCAGAACCTTTAGTGCTCTGGATGTATATGCTAGATGCTTAGAACCTTCGACAAAGTATTTGGACTAAGTAACACAACATTTTGATCCCCTTGGATTTGGTCTAAATAACTTATAACTGATCTAGATCAGTTTTATCTCCTGGTACGAACATAAAATCTTGCTTCTGTCATGTTGTTCAATGATACAATTTTGCCATTTTTTCGATACAAATTTACAAAACTGCAATTGTAGAATACATGTCTGAGCAGAACTATAAATTTTTGATTACACTGAAAATTTAAATCACTGAAAATAATCATGAAATACCTTCTATTCTTTTTTTTTTGGCTGTGAACCAAAGTTTAAAGCACTGATATGTAGTTTTTTCGACATAATTTCGATAACAATAGTCTATAGAATATTTTTGAGTAGAAAGAGAAATTTTAGATTACACTTAAAATTTATTTTGATTTAAAAAAACTTCAAGAAAACCTATTTTTTATCTGTTAGCGTTTGTATCGAATTTCAAAGCGTTGACTTGTAGTTTTTTTCCATAACTGGATAGTACGTGTCCAGTGTACATGTTTGAGCAGATATATAAATTTTGGATCACACTCAAAATTAATTTTGCTCAAAACCTACCCAAAACCCTAAATTATCATCCCGTTTGCTTATGCTTATGTGGTTTTTGTTACACAAATATGGGGATACACTCAAAATTTATTTTACTTAAAAACTACGGACATACTTTTTTATTTTACTTATTTGCCTACTTATAGAGTATCAAAACGATGACATGTAGTTTCCTTACATAAATTTGATTGTGGAGAAACAGTGCGTTTGTTTAAGTACAACGAAAAAATGTTGGATATAGGTGTTATGAGCATAAACAGAAGATTTAGATCACACTCAAAATTTGTTGTAAAAAAATTATTTTTTCAAGCCTGTTTTCCAGGAAATCAAAACTCACAGCGAAGACGAGTGTGTGTGTTTTTTACATTAAATTTATTTACAACTCATCGCCATAAATTAAGTTTTACAGAAAATAAACAGTTGCTAAAAGCAAGGTTTTTGTAATTTTTTGTGATAAAAAATTGAGAGTAATTAAAAATTCTTCGCTAAGTATAAAATTACCTGCCAAAGGTTGGAAAATAGGGTTTTTCATAGATTTTCAAACACATTCAACTCTTGCTCGATATTTCGTATCTCGGTATTGAGTTTTATCGCTATTCGCGTCTTTACAATAGTTTTGAGTTCTATACATTTCTATTTCTGTCTAAAAATTTTCACTGGGCTTCCGTTATTCAATTCATGTCGAAAAAACTACATGTTATCCGGTTAAAGTTAGGCAAACATAGGTTCGAAAAAATGGGTTTGTTAAAAAATTTCTATTTCTGCTCAAACATATTAGATGAATTCAATCAATATATTATATGTCGAAAAACTTTAAAATCACTTTGAATTTTGATATATATGGAAACTTATCGAAAAACTAGAAATTCATGAAAATTTTAAGTAAAATAAATATTGAGTATAATTTTAAATTTCTATCACTTATAAAAAATGTTCGCTGGACTACTGCAATCAAATCAAATCAACTACATGTCATTGCTTTATATATTTGTTCATAGGCAAAAAGTTAGTAAAAAGGTATTTCTTAGTTCTTTTCCGTAATTTACATTTTAGGTGTGATTAAAAATTTATATTCCTACTCAAACATGTTTACTACACTTATGCAAGCAAATTCATATCGATTTTTTTTAAATGTCTCATTGAACAACATTGCAGAAGAAAGTTTTGAACTTGGACGTTCATAATAAAACATAAAATTGATCTAGATCAGTTAAAAGTAATTTAGGGATCAAAATATAGTGCAACTTATTTCAAAATACTTTGTCGGAGATACCAAACTTCTATCATACATATCCAAAGCACTAGAAGTTAAGCTGTCGAAATTAGCCACCTTCCCAAATTTCCCTCGTTAGGGATGCTCGAAATATTTGTTTTCAAATACATGTGTTATTCTTTTTGTTACTCACGATTATTCGAATCAGATGAACATAAAGTAGTTTATTTCAACTGTTTCTGGAAATATTTATTATTCCACTAAGGTCGAACTTTTGCCCCACCTTACTTTTCGGTCAGAGAGTTAAAGAGTTAGGGATATGTCGCGCAGTGGCGCACCCCGCAGGGAACCCCAAAACCCCTCCAGAGCCGAAAAAAAAAGAATTGCCAAGTATCTTTTCTATACGTCATACAACTACAGAGCAGTAATTTAGTTTGATTCGTATTAACACTAGGAAACTACCCGTAACGCGGGTAGATCACCTTTTCGAGGTGCGTTACGGGGTAAGATCTACCAATTTGAACCCTAGTCTCATCTTGTTTGTCGGGCTAGGGTAATATCAAGGATTCGCGGTACAAAGTCCTTGTTACTGGCAACAGTTTCTGAAAATTAATCTATTTTACCTAGCAGATGGTTAAAGACTCAACGTTGGTCAGTCCCGAGACTACACTTGAAGCCAGGATAACAATCATGAGTATTAACTCAACAAGGACTGTAAGTACTTGTAATTCAAGGACCCACGTGAATTCTGATTACTAAACAAATTTTCTAGCTTGATTCGGTTTTGCTGCTAGCATAAAGCCCCTTTTTTCTAGTATTTTTCTGGGACTAAACTAAAAGCGAAACAAAGATGTGATTAGAGTTCCGTTGCATGGTCAAATATCAGTAGTACTGGTTTGATTCCTCAGAAATTTAATCGATTATGTTTGCTAAGGGGCGCGCCTTCGCTGAGATTTAAATTTCTATGAAGGGTGTAAATAGCGGGACCTTTTCATTAGACTGGCCCTTAAACAAAAAAGTTATAAATCTCAATGGGGCACCCCCTACACATAAGCCTTAGGGTAAGAAAAAAGCTCTCTCAAAATTTCAACTCAATTGGTTGCTCCACCAGCTGGCGCATTCAATTTGAAGTTTGTATGGGATATTCGTTTCAAATATATTGAAAATTGACCCTATGTCACTGTATCGTTCCGTATACTTGTTGATCGCGTTCAATTGAGCTCAGAATGACAAATTCACTAGTTGATACCCTAATGAAAATAGTTGCAGAAGGTTGTATCTGGATTTAAGCTCATTTTCATTAACCTTCCAGCTGTTGAAAGTTAGGCTTAGATCAGCACTTGCGTACAATCACATATATGTATGCTCCTTGTGTAGCAGCTCGCCCAGCGTCATAGGTGGCTATGATGCGCTTAGTAGGCACCACCCAGCTATGTAGAAGAAATACTAAGCAGTATAGCTTTTCTACTTCAGATAGTTAAAACACCAACTTTCTCAATTTTAATCATGATACAACCTTCTACAATATTGTTCGCTATGATATCAAGTAGTGATTTTGACATTCTTGGTCCAATTGAACGTGATTAACAATTGTCCTAAACCAAACAGTAAATGATGTGTTGTTTCCCATATGTTTGAGCTGAAAATCCCATATTAACTTCAATTCAAATGCGCCAGCTCATGGAACGACCAAATGAGCTGAATTTTTCAGGAAGTCTTCCTTTAACCCAAAGGAATAATATTGGGAGGTGCCCCGTGGAATCATACAACTTTAATTTTCTCCCATACTGAGATGGGCCAGTCTACTTTTCATCATAGTCGATTTTTATCAATATCTGAGGAATCAAAACAAAAACTGTACAGAAATCGATGCTTCATTACCTATCAATGGAAATGGAGTAATGCGACATGCACTATACACTAAGGATTCGGGTAATGCCACAATAGATCTAAATACTGGTCGCAGTGGCGCATCCGAACAGAGAAAAAAAAACACTAGGAATGTCAATTGTTTTCACAATTATTTTCATCTGAGATTTCTTTTTTTTAGTATCATTCCAAACATTACATTCATTTCTTATATCTAGGTGTTCTGTGTTATTAGACAACACTATCATCCTAATTTTGTGAAACAAATTTAAGATTTTATTAGCATTTTGTTAACAATATATTACATTTAATTTGCCGTAGCAGTTCTTATAACAGTTGCTTATAACAGAAAAGAAACGCTTTGAATTTACTTAAGGCCCAAGTGAAAATGGAGCAAATGTCAAAAGTGAAAAAGCAGTTTTCGCCGTTAGAATCTGCAAATCGAAAAAAAAATAAAAACACACAGCTGTTTTATTTGCAAAATAAAAAGGCTGTGTGTATTTATTTTTTCGATTTTGTTGATTTCATTTGTTTGACATTTGCTTAATTTTTACTTGCACCTTAACCTAACCTAATCGTGGCAATAAAAGATTGTAACGATTTTTGCCTGAAATTATTAATTATTTTATTTGACATTTGCTCCAAACAATTCCAAAACATTGGATATTCTATGTAACTCATTGGTACTACACCAGCTTGTGACCAATCGATTAAGTTTTCAGCTTAAACGGATGTCTGGTTCTCTAGATTTGTGCTCTTGAAAATTTGAGGTTTGGCTTCGATTTATCTTCACCTTAATTCTTCAACTCAATTATTTCATATCTATATATCTATATATCTTCTATAATATCTTCTAAAATTATATTTTAAATTTGCAAAACCCCCCTTGAACCAAATCCTGGATACGCTACTGATGTCGCGTAAAAGAACACAAAATCTTTGCAATGACTGCCATGAGCATTAACTATTAGTATGATCATGTAGCTCGATATCGAGAAAAGGATTATCAATTTGAGATTTGACTGTTATTGATCCTATTAGTAATATTTAGATTGTATTAATTGTAGTGAAACAAACGATGTCAGCTATATTGGATTCTACTATTAGAGGTGCGTCGTGCAACAATGAATATAGATGGAATAAAAAAAATATCCCTTTTCAGTTCAAATGGGCAAAGTAAGGTGAAAAAGTTGAAACAAAAGGTCATCATAGTTGCATCTAATCTTATTCCAAGAGGCAACAATTTTTCTATAGATATTTATTTCACTGAATCTGCTCCCACTGACCGAATGGCAACCGTTCGTATCGGAGAACGAACAAGTCCTTTCGGCTACATTCGCACCGGCACCCATCCCACCCATCATCGGCGGATGAGAGCAGAAATCGTTGCTACCGCACAGGATATCGCCACCGGGAAGCTATAAAACAACCGTTCCAGGATCACAGATCTTCAGTTTATCTCGGAACGCGGCGCGATTAGCAACCTCTCGAAATGGAATAGTCTGGCTGGTGGACCACCATTCTCCTTTGGATTACCTTTCCCTATAAAACTCTCTAGTTCCCCCCGTATTAGTGCTATCGCTGTGGCAAAAAGCTGTCCTTTCAAGTGTGACTTTTTGTGCTTCTACTTGTTGATATCTACTAAAGTGAAGACTTCACCTGTTTGCCAGTACGCTTGGATTATTGCTGCAGAGATTTTCGGTTGATGGACGTTTTGTGACAGTGATTTCATCTCAAATGTGAAAGGATAAAAGCGTGTCCTAGTGCTGAAAGCGTTTTTACGCGAAAAGTGTGAAGTGTGCAATGAAAATATAACAGTTGCATTTGGACACATGAAGAGATTTATTTGAAAATGTAAAAACCATAGCATTACGAAATAGTACCTGCATCTCTAGGAAATTTGTATCCGCGTTGAACATTGGCAAAGATGTGAACTTTTGGTATAATAACGTAAACTCTCAAAAACCTTTCCTATCATAAAAACATGTTTGCGTTACGAGTCAACTGAGACAAAGCATGCTTCTCAGTGCTTTTCTTTTGAACTTTATTTGTCATTCAATAATTTCTACTTTCGTACATTGTATGAAAAAAAAGCACGATACTCTGTTGAAAAACATTGTTCGATTTTCGGACTACCGAAAAACGTAATTATACTAAGATAATTCGTAAAAGTCGTAAGACAAAGAAAGGACTATCTTTCAATATCATTTACCGATACAAAATAAAACATGACGATATTTTCCATTTGAATAATATTTTACTGACTTGATCGGTAGTCCAAAAACCCAGTAAAATTTTACCGACCCCAATAATCTAATCTAAGAGTGTATGCCCTGAAAATTCACAAATAATCGCAAAAAATATTACGTTTTATTTTTTCACGGACCATGCATTAAAAAAATTGAACTGTGCATTAAAGAAATTGAAAAAATCCAAAGGAATTCCTTGGGATTTTTTTTAAATTTTTTAGCGACTCTAATGTAAAGCTTTTAAGGCAAAATAGTTGAAGATTTTTTTTAGTATTCCCGTATATACATTATTATAAATTTGAGATAGAACTCATTAGGAATCATTTTTCAATGACGAATCTAAAAAACAATGTCAACTCTCTTGAAACCCCCAATTGCTGAAATATATTTTGTCAAAATCATTGGCATTTGCATAGTAAGGCAGAAAGGCATTTGCATCGTAATTTTGGAAGTTTAATTAAACAGAAAACATTTTAACATTACTTAATATATTTGTATTCTTAATTTCGGAAGAATTTTTGCTTAAAAAAGTCATGTAATTTTTGGTGAAGCCGAAGAAATTGAAATTTATCTTCCTGGAAATTTCTGGTGACCTTGTATTGGGAACCATCTTGGCGAGTGCTTGTAAATAAGTTCGTAAAAATTTAAACTAGTTGACCACAATTTATGTTTTTTATTTCTTCTGGGAAAATTCATAAAGGATCATTTGGCAAAATTTTTAAAACACTGGGAAAGACTCGCCTCTAGGAATTCCAGAAAATAGAGTCAAATAGAAAAATCTTCAAAAAAGAGTATGGAAAATCTGATTGTATTCTCTTGAGATAGCTTGAAGCATTTCTTCATGGATAAAACTAGAGTTTTTTTTTTAAATTCCTTCATTGAACTCCTGGATTCTTCAGGAATTCACCAGAAAGCTCTCTAAGAACTCTGGCAATAAATCACGCCAGAATTTTATCCCAGAATAAATAAAAAAAATGCACATTACTCCAATTGAACTTCTTCAAGGAATAGTTAATCTATGGTTCTGCCAATAAATGCTGGAAAAAAATATTCAGAAATAAGACATCTTAAAATTTCTCCCTGAATGTTTTTATGAATTAATTTGTGACTTCCTGTAGAAGTTTCGTTTTTGCAATTTTGTCAAATATTCCTCCTTAGATTCCTTTTTAGACTTTTTGCTTAGACCTTTTTAATAATTAAAAAAAAAATCAAAAACAAAACAAAGATTTTCAACTAATTATTTAATGGCTTTGCACAAAGATTGTCAAGAGACAGTTTTATGCAAATATTACTTACACAGATCTTATTATTTTAAAGAAAATGTTGCTATTCATAAGGAAGTTATAAAATGCTTTTATGATTCATTTTATAATTCGTTATTTTTTTACGCAATGTCCCTTAAATCCTAAAATAATAAGGATTGGTTTTAATCATTATTTTGGTAACTTGAAGATTGGTGCACATCATTTTGAAATTTGCAACTGGGTACCTGGGAAACATTCTGGAGTTGTGTTTGTTATAATTATCTCAAATTTTCTGGGAAATCCAAAGGTAAAATTTTGACGTATCTTCTGAAGCAAATTATTAAGAAAAATGTATTCGTTGTAAACTTTTTGACATAATCAGAGTAAGTATTTGAAGTGTAATTTTTGTAACAATTTTCTGAAGATTTTGACGGGATTTTTCATTGACAAATGTTAATGGAATGAGTAGGAATTCAAAAAGCTTTTAAGATACACCCTCTGATGTAAGTTTTGAAGAAACTTCTAGAAGGGTTTGTGGAAAATATCCGATGAAAAAGAGAAATAAATTGTCTGTGAATTTTTCGTATGGCATGATGGTATAAAAAGAAAAAAAAATGTGATATAATTCCTAATAGAATATCCTGAAAAATTTCATAGTATACTCTTTGTGACATTTTTAGTGGCTTTAAAGAGGAATATTCAGGAAAATATGTCAAATGATTGATCAAGATTCAATAAATGATGTCAAATATGTCAAATGATGATCAAGATTTAATAAATTTCTGGAGAAACTGCTCAAAGTTATGGTGAAATTTGGGAACAATTCTGTAACTGAACCTAGAAGTGTAGTTAATCTTTCTTTGTATTCCAAGATTAATTTTCAGTTAGTTTTTGTAAAGTTCCTTAATTAAAGAAAAGGCTTGATTGTGGGTAATGAAATATACTTAAAATATGCTATGAAATTGTAGATTCAAGTTTCACCGGCTTCAAATGTTACCACAATCACACTCATTCTTGGCAAACATATCTCTGTCTGTCGATATTTCATATTTTTTTTCTGAACGGTCGCCCTGTTCTTGCGCCGATTGAGTTGGGTGCAGTTTACAGCAATGAAATCATTTACGTATTCGTATAAACTACATGTCAAGGAAGAAAAAAGATGAATTGCATTGAATAAGGTGAAATGTTTACAAAGAATTGTCAGTTTTGCAAACAATAATATCTCCCATAAAATTGATGGAAAATATTCAAAATTGTAATAATTTAAAAAAAAAACCTGGTATTGGATTTTCTTCAAAAATAAAACGTTTCTGATCTTCTTATTTTAAGCTTTCTGCTAGTGCACAAAGCCAAAATAAAAAGTGCACTGATGTTGGATGCTTTCTTCGCGAGGTTTGTGCCTTTGAAGTTTCAGTGCAATTTTAGATGTTGATTCCAAATTGTTTCACCTTAACTAGTGGGCTACGTGACTTTGCGGTTAACATTACCAAGCATTTCGCCGCATCAATCCAAGAAGCGAGGGTTCGATTCCCGCTTCTGTCCGGAAAACCTTTCTTCAGGAATGTGTTTCGACACCCAGTAGCAGTATTGTATGCTAGTCCGTTGTCTAGTGTGGGGCTTTCTTCAAAGGGCAAATCGTCCACTTTTGGATTTGTGAGCAACCCAAAAGTACATTTTCACACGGTTATTTTTATGGAACATTAATCTATAAAACCAAAAGTCTGTACAATAGCAAAAATTTAAATTTCTTTGTGAAGTTCAAATTTTCCTACTTCTAAATCATTTTTGATTAACTTTTTAACTGTAATTTTAATCACAGAATTTCTAGTTCTTCACTTTACATTTTAATAAAAAAAATATGACTTCAATCGAATTAAACACATTTTGATAATTTTTTAAGGATTATATATCAATTAGGCCATTTTTATGTTTAAGTACTACAGCCACAATTGAAGAATTCTGATAATTTTACTAAAATGCTCTAGATCTAACGTGAAGCAATTTCGAATGAACCATTCAAAATTATTTTAATAAGATTGAGAAGTAATACTGAGGTTACCCCGTATAGGCCTTAATGAAAGAAAAAACACCGCCTGAGCGGTGAGGCAAAAATTTAACAGATATCAACAATTTTCTGTCAGTATACTCCTATACATATGTAGTTGCTAAAAGTGGTCGAAGGATCCTGTGGTTGGAGTTCTTCCGGTGAGACGCTGGGTCAAGTCGGGTGATAAGGGTTCTGTGCTTTTTTACGCGACTTGACTCCGGTCACAGGAATATTCTCGAGTTCCTCTGACCACTTCTAGAAACAAAAAAATGTGAACCAATACACTAACAAAAAACATTTGAATCCGTTAAGCATTTGCTGAGTGGTGTGGGATTTAGTATTTTTGCTTTCACTCGGGCCTATACAGATTAATGCTAGATTTCTTTTAATTTTAATCACATTTTTCGGTGCATAAGTTGGCTGGAATCTACTGGCTTACATTTTTGTATGATTAACCCCTCTAACGGCATCTTCATTTTTACCGCAAAAAATATTCAAATCGCGATAACTTTTTTGTTTCTCGATATTTTTGCACGGTTTTTTTCATTGAATCTCGAAAAACTCTTCTAGTTTAAGAATCCGTGTCGATATTAATCATTACTGATCTAGTTTTGAAAATATTTCGATGTTCCTTGGGGGACCAACATTTTCCATATAAAATGTCTTTGGCGGCCATTTTGTTTTTGGTCAATTTATCAAAAAAATAAAATGTGTACTTTACTTAAAATCATACAAATCTGTTCAGTATTCTTGGAGGGGTGCAGGTCGTTAGGCCGAATGCCGTTAGGCCGAATGCCGTCAGGCCGAAAGGGGCCGTTAGGCCGAAAGAGTCGTTAGGCCGAAATAACATTTGATCATTTACTACTATTTCAGATGGCTTACACATTCATCAGTGTTTTTTCCATCTTTAATCGAAGGCTGTTTTTTCTAGTTGTATTTCGTAGCGTTTATTGTGGGCTAAAATGTTCATTAGAACTATCGGCCATTTTGAGCCTAACGACCCTTTCAGAATAACGACCCTTTAGGCCTAACGACATTCGGTCTAACGGGTTAGAACCTCTTGGAGAAATCTGAAAATTACGATATGAAGTTTTTTAGAGTTTTCAAGATTTTCATTTGTTCTGCGCGGTATCAAAAACATAAATGCTCATTACTCAAAGACGGCTGCACTAATATGCTTCATTTTTTCACAACATACTCGCATTATTGTACTATTCCGTGGAGTGAATATCCGAATACGATGAAAATTCTGTTGAATGAGATATATAAGTGGATTATGGCTACGCGTCGGTCTCCCAAGGAATTTTGGAATATCTCCGGATCCAGATGACCAATTATCAATGTCGACACATATTCTTAAACTAGTTTTTTTTGAGGGCTTGTGAAAAAATGATGCAAAAATATCGATAAGCAAAAAATTATGGCGATTTGAATATTTTGTTAGTGGTAAAAAATGAAGCTGCCGGTAGAAGGGTTAACAACTATTTGAACTGAGGTGTATTCTATTATTTGGTATAAGCTAAAAAAATCATTTGCACTATTTTACCCAAAAAAACCTTGTTGACGTAGTTTTATCAATTGTTACTAGCAGTAAATATAAAAAAGATATGGCCGAAGTAATAGAACAGTACTGAATATCCAGTTCAATCTCAATTTTTATAATTCTCAAAAACACTGCGGAACGCGGTTTTGTCTCAAGAACCAAAATACCGCTATTTACTAAATTAAGGGTTGCTGAGTCCATTGCCGTTTTCCCCGTTTTGAGATATTGATGGTTGAAAATGCTAAATTTGACTGTTTCAGCCAACTTGCATGCAAGTTTGCCAACTTGTACGGCAATTCGTTTGCTCAATTTGTCACAGAATTCAAACTTTATGCATAGAACAATAATTTTCAACGAATAATATTTTCATAATATTTTCGATGGTAAAATGTTATTTTTTGGTGGTTCGGAAAAGTATTGTATTATGCCATATAAGAGAAACGAAGAATTTTATATGAAGACTGCAAACATGTTGAAAAAAATCGATTTAACCTAAATTCTATCGTAAAATTTCAACTGATTTGTATCTGAATTGAAAGGTCAAGTCCTATTTAGCATGTTTGGTAGATTATATCACAAAAAAATTTGATAAATCATACTTTAAATTCCATGTAAACATCAATAGAACCAGTGTTTTATACAACTTTGGCGACCTGTAGCTAAAAATTGTGACGTGCTGGAACATTTCTAAGAACGGCATCAGATTCAGCGACCCAAAATCTACTAGAGACACATAATTTGATCCTTAAGACACGCGAAAGTGTCATTTTTGTTACGCTGTGAAATCAATCCATTGTTCTAATATATGTGACACTATTGTATGTTTATTCCGCAGTGGACATCAAAATTATAAGCCAAATAATTATAAGTAGCAGTGGAAAAACTGTGTCGTGCAATTTTGCACAACACAACAGCCATATCGTAAATATGGTGTTAAATAACATCTTTTGAATGTAAAAATGTAAAAATGTTATAAAACCAACCGGGATTTGCTGGAAATCGAGTTCCAGCTATCGATAGAGCCAGTTTGAAAAACTTACAAAAAAGATGTATCTGGTCTATCGAGCGAGAGTCGCGTATGTTACCACTCGGTAATCTCACTACGCTGAGTTTTGTGTTGCTACTCGAAAAGGGTTTCTTAGTGTTTTTGTCGATCGAATCGTTTTGAGCGCAATATTGTTTTAAAATTTATGTGATCAAGGTCAAGACGGCCGATATTACTTTATTTATTGTTGTGTGAGTGTATTCTTGATTTAAGCTATTTTTGTAGTTTAAAATATGCTCAGATATATTATCAATAAAATTCTTTCAATTCAAATATATATTTTTTTCAGCCTACTCTCCACAACTCGATGTTCTAAAACTTGCTATATTCTGTAACTCGATGAATGTTTGAAGGCAAATCATTACTTGTAGTCAATAATAGTTTTCAAAATATAATCAACTGTAATATTGTATTGTTACAAAAGTTGTCATAAAATTATATTCTATAATTCGATGGTCCGTTGAATATCGAGTTATAAGAAGTTGACTGTATGCATTTTATTGGGATTATTGGCAATGTAATAAATCTGTTCTCCATAAGGTCATATCTTTGTAAAATGTTTTAATATTTTTGAATAAATGAATAATATTTTTTACTTCAACTAGATTTCTCAACATAAAACAGGCAATTACCCGAAGTCATAGAACATTTGTAAAAAGATAACCGATTTCATCATATATCTCAATTTTTGCTGGTGGTCTTAACTTTTTAAAAACGAGTATATAAGCCCAAAAGCATCTCTTTCCGAAGAGGCACACAAAATCGTTTTCAACACATTTTTGAATTTTTGATGGCACTTGATACTCGAGCTCTATTTGAAAAATATTTCTTTTTGGAATTGAGACATCATCTCAAATATTATTTTTAAATGGCCTTCTAACTGGTTTTTGTCGGACTACATTAGTCATGATCGATTTATTACTTCATGACAAAAGTATTTAATAGTTTAAGCAGCATCCTTCAATGAAGAACTGCTCGTTGAATAACATAGTTTCTGAGTGAGTAATTGCTTGCAATATTACTCCTAACAGTGGCATAGCCCAGAATAGAACAACGATGCCTACAGTACGTAATAACATTCCGAAGGAAGTATGTCGACACATACATCTTTACAGCACGATACAGCTAATTTACGTGACTTTTTTCAACCGCCTGATAGAATATGATGAAACAATGCCAAGAATCGCAATTTTCTGGTCATTCTATTTTGGATATGGTCACCCTAATCAAAAAATCCAAAAACACGTGTATCCTTGTTTCGGATAAGGAACAAAATAGCAAATGTTCACGGAATTTGGTGACTCACTAGATTGGTTTTTCATGGAATGGCTGTATTGACAAAAAATGGACTAATTTTATAACAAATTTTTTTCTAAAAAAATATATAATGCTCAAAATGGAAATCCAAAAAAATATGCTGAGTCCCATTGAATTTTCCAGAAAGTTCATTACTAGAAGTATACAAACAACCATGAAGCAATTCCTTGTAATTTGTAGAAATTTCCCGCAAGATGCCAAAGATGCATTAC
This sequence comes from Aedes aegypti, assembly GCF_002204515.2. NCBI lineage: Eukaryota > Metazoa > Arthropoda > Insecta > Diptera > Culicidae > Aedes > Aedes aegypti. The sequence goes on from NC_035108.1 coordinate 151,723,893, forward strand.
AAAAAATACTTCGATACTGACAACACGTTAAAGAAATTCGATACTGCCAGAAACGATTTCTGGAAATAAATCTTGGAGTGATTTTTGGAAAATCGAAGTATAAACGTCTTGAGGAATCCCATATATAACCTTCCTTTTCAAATGCGTTAACATAATTTCAAAGAATTTCTGAATACTTTCGTTTTAAAATACATACCTTGGCACTAACCTTTTGAGTTCCATAATAGGTTTTTGGTAGACTTCTTTTAATTTTGTTTTGGGCTCAGAATAAATGCTGAAGACAAATATTGAGATTTTCAAACACAAGATAAAATGGCAATTTTTTTCAATCAGCAAGCTGGGGCGATTCGACACCAAATTTTCTGGGAAGATTTCGGTAAAAGTATGATTGAACTTGAACTCCGAGAATTATCCAACAAGTTTAGCATGATGCAATTTTATATAAATATAAATACTGAAAACAATCTTTGGAAAATTCAAACAATACTTACCTTTGTAGTAATCTAATTGATAATTTTCTTTCGTTCGCCAGAGGGGGGGGGCAATGGCCCCTTCCTACCCCTCTGGCTATTTTTTGGTGGTTCTGGGAACACATTTCAACGTATATACATAAAATTTACCAAAAAATATAAGTTCAATTGAATAAAACTTTCATTAAGCCAAGTACCACTTGGGCGTCATTTCAAAGATTTCAATTATGGCTTTTTGTGCATATTTTTGAAGAATAAAAAAAAAATATTCAGATCTTGTAAAACTCAAGCATTTTGGAATATATATTATCAGTATTGTTTATTGGTCTGAGCTTGACAATGAACATGAGGAATGGTTATGAACATCAGATCAGAAATTACATTATCACTTTTGTTTGACTTGACAATAAAATCGAAAAGTAAATAACTTTGAGACGAATAGCAGTTCAAAACGTAGATAAAAATAAGACGAATAACAGTTTACGCAATTCTGTCCAGACAAAATTAAACATATATACCTTATATAATTCCCTACAGATGCAATCAAACCCTTTAAAATGTACTCAGTAATCAACAATAATTATTTATTATCATAACCCATGTGATTCATGGGTTCGGCAATGAGTGACTTAGTTGTTGTCAGCTAATTTTTCTCGGTTAAATTTTCGAAAAACGTTCTAGAGTGTTTTGTAATGCAAGTACTCTAACTAAAATGTGTTTGATCAGATTTTCTAAAAACAAGTTCCGGAAAACTATACCGAGAAAATTGTCTGCCTACAATAGAATGGCTAGCTGCTGCAGCTGTGAGTGTCGAAACTATACTACTAGAACTACGCCTCTCTATTATCTTTACCTGAGACGAGACGAGACGCGAAGACGGTCTTCTTTTTCTATGATTGCTGAGTTTTTTCTTATTCCACTTTGTGTTTATACCAATTATGCGCATGCTGTTCAAATCCTCACATTAACCTCTCAGCAAAAAATGATTGAGTTTGCATCACATTGAATCATAAATAGCCGTTTGAGTGAAATTTCATGCCAGCAAACGTAGCAGACATTAGAAATAATTAATCTTCTGCTAAGATTTATCAGCAACTTTGGAAAAAACTGCTCCGCCGACTGAACTTCTTAATAACAGTTTACTTTGAACACAATACTTTTCACTTTTTCAGCCATAAAAACGGTGGGCTGCATTTGAAGTTTCGTGAGAGGGGAATCTAGGCTGCATATGACGTTGATATTTTTCCTCTTCGCGAGTCTCTCTCAGATCTTTACCATTTTGATTCAATTGGCCCAAACATGCTAAGCTAATAAAAATGAACTGGTTTTGAATCCAAGTATCCAAAAAGCATTCATAATATCGGAATTGACTTTCGATTTGATAGTAATTTCCTTTAGAACAATACAAATACGTGATATCGATTTTCTCATTTGCTGTTTACTTTAAATCCTCCATACAAATTTACAATGTTACAGGGGATAGGCAAAATGATTGAGATAGGCAAAATTTTGCCTAAATTCAAATGCTCATAACTTTATGAAAAATTGATGAAATTGGATGCATCTGGAAGCAGTCGACGGCAAATTTGGTCTAGTTTCAGGAACTTGCTTGGCCATGCATATTGGCTACTGGACACCGGAGATGTTCTGGATCTTCCGAGGTCATGCATAAATATCATTTTTGCTGTCGCTTGTATTTTTGTGCGGTGTAAAGTTGGATAGATTTTTACTATTTTCCTAGAAACTAGAACTAATAGGAAGTTGAATGCCGCCGGACGCATCAAGATTGGTTCGAAATCTTCAGAAATATGACCATTTCCGTAAAATGGTTCCGGAAAACATGGTCAGTCATGTGTGTATTTCCAATTATGTAAATATTACCCAGAACTATATCCAAGTGAGCACCAACCTTCGAAAAATTGTTTCCAGCAGCATATTCAGAACCATTAGATACATAGACCACTCCATAAAAGGTTCCAGGTGCCCTGGGGGAAGTGGTCAATTAGGAATCTGGATTAATCTGGAACCATATCAATATGGGCATTAAACTTCATGGTTTTCAAAGCATATGCTATCCGAAGAATTTCCAGCACCACCGGCTGCCATGACTACTTTATAGTAGGTTCCAGGTGCCCGGGTGATTAGGCCAATTTGGCCGTTCCCGTGTTAAGAATGTGGCCAATTCGGAACATAACCACATCCCCCAGAGCCCATGGAAACTTTTATACAGTGGTTATATAAATATGTTGCTCTGTAAATGCTTCTTGTAGCATAGCCTTCAAAAATCTTGCTGTTTATACTCATACTGATGTGTTTTCGGGCATGTTTTGAATTGGCCACATCCCCGGGGACACCTGGAACCTACTATAGAGTCGTCATGGCAGCCGGTGATGCTGGAAATGCTTCGGAAAGAATAACCTTTGAAAATCATGAAGTTTGATGCGCATATTGATATGGTTCCAGATATGTTCCTAATTGACTACTTCCCCCAGGGCACCTGGAACCTTCTATAAAGTGGACTATACATCTAATGGTTCTGGATATGTTGCTGGAAACATCATTTTTAAGGTTAGCGCCCACTTGGATATAGTTCCGGATAGTATTTACATAATTGGGAATACAAACATGACTGACCATGTTTTCCGGAACCATTTTACGGAAATGGTCATATTTATGAAGATTTCGAACCAATCTTGATGCGTCCGGCGGCATTCAACCTCCTATTAGTTCTAGTTTCTAGGAAAATAGTAAACATCTATCCAACTTTACACCGCTCAAAAATACAAGCGACAGAAAAAATGACATTTAGACATGACCTCGGAAGATCCGGAACATCTCCGGTATCCAGTGGCCAATATGCATGGCCAAGCAAGTTCCTAAAAGTAGACCAAATTTGCCGTCTGATGCTTCTGGATGCATCCAATTTCATCAATTTTTCATGAAGTTATGAGCATTTGAATTTAGGCAAAATTTTGCCTATCTCAATCATTTTGCCTATCCCCTGTATGTTTAATTTAACTCAACTCCATGAGTTTAGTGAAATGTGTACCTTTTTTTTAATTAATTTGTAAGCTTATTGGTTATTGACAAAAGCTGAAAATCGAAACTCGTCAACTGCAATAGCGGTGTATGGCTAAACCATATTGTCAGACCCTATCTGACTGATGATATCAGTTGCGATGTACAGTCGGAAATCTCTTGGTCAAATGCTACGCAACAGCTCCCGAGGGAGTAAACTCCCGATTGCGACTCCGCTGAAGATACCGGCCAACTGGACACGAGTTCTTCGGCTGCAACCGAGTGCACGTGTTAATCCGACGCTGATTTTGCAGGTAAATCAATACGATAAACCACATTATTAACTGTATGAGAAATCTATAGAAAGCAAGCTGTTGAACCAATGATACCATGTGAATGAATTTGTGGCAAAAATTCACAATTGATTTAGTATTTGAACTTATTCCATAACCATACAATCTAAGGTGTACAAAAGAGTAATTAATTTGTTTATTGTTGTATATTTAAGAAAGGATGAAACATTTTTTTTATTTTACCTGAATACAGTCAACTTTCCATAACTCGATATTGAGGGAACCATCGAGTAGGTATGTAGTTAAAGAGTAATATATAGGGCGATTCAAATTTTAAAAATGTTTGAAAATCCAAACTCCCATATGCATCTTAACATCCTTGTCATAAAAATAGTGTTCTGTGAAACTTTCAGCTTTCTAGGTGGTGAATAAAAGGTGGCCCAAAGACAATGTAGGTTTATATGGAAATTACTATGGAGAAATTTTGAGACATGTTCCAAACACGCTAGTAATGTAATGTATTTAGAAACTTATCATCCCATATTGGTAACACATTCTTCAAACCTTAATGAAGGATGTTGCTGAAGAAACAAACCTCTTTTGAGCTAGTTTTGTTTGGGATTTTTGAACATGTTTGCAGGGCTATAATCCCATATGAAGCTAATTAATAGCAAACAAACTCATGAATATCTCTTCTGCTATTCGTCGGATTGAATTTATCTCTTCAGCAAATTTCCTTCTTATGGTTTGAAGAATGAGTTTTCACTATGGGGTAGTAAAGTTTGTGCTCAAATTACAGTACAAGCGTGTTTGGAACATATCTCAAAATTTCTCCATAGTAATTTCCATATAAACCTACATTGTCTTTGGGCCACCTTTAAATCACCACCTAGAAAGCTGAAAATTTCACAGATCTCTATTTTTATGGTAAGGATGGTAAGAAACATATGGGAGACGTAATTCTCAAACATTTTTAAATTTTGAACCACCCTAATATACCACACCAGTTCTTGGATAATCTAGCACACCTGTTGTACTCAAATATTTGCCATTTATCTATACGTTTTCCATTTCCACTAAGTATATCAGATAAATTTTTACATACAAACAAGCAAAACCATATTATACGAATTACATATCCAAACGGCCGAAATGTTTATGAAATAACAAATTGTTGATCCTGATTTAAATACAGTTGGTGGATGTTTAGTCAGACTATAAGAATTGCTCAAGCACAGTGCATAGGCTGGTTTTAGCGGGTCGTCGTTGGTGCGTCATCCCCGCATTCCCTGAGCTACCTTCTCAGGGGATCTGTTTGCAGATTTTCCCCTTGTAAAATAACAAAAAAAAAGTCAGACTGAACCAAGTGTTTCCAGAAAAACGAACTCTTTTTCTAAGAATTTATAATAACAAAATATTTGCGTTATGTGCTGTAATAATTAAAATTGGTAGAGTCCTTTACTTATCTTCAGAAGATTTAAATATCATTTGATCCGATGTATCTAAACAATGACCAGTTGAAGCAGAGAATCAAATCAATCCAATTGTTTATTTACGATAAACGTTTATACACCATTATGAAGCGACCTCGTTAAACCTTGGTTGTAATTTTACATTTTGCTTTGGGTTGCACCTTATCAGCACAGAGAAATGAACGTTTACCCTTGATGTATTTGATTATTCTATCGACGCTTCTACTTCTTACAAATGCATCATCAGGTCCATATAGCTTTAATTTGTTATCGCCGAGTTTGAAACAACAGTTATTAATAAATAATTGGAACAGGTGAACGCTTCTACTAGAACACATATGATATATAAAGAAATAAAGAGTATGACACAAGAAATCACTTAATTTCTATAACCAACACCATAACTCAGTATTTTAAACCCCTTTAATGTCCGGACTTCAACGGTACATGTTTCTTAGAGATGCAAGTGAAATCTTAAGCATGCTTTCGACATTGAAAATCGTCAATCAATCAATCAATTATTTGTATAATGAGACATTATGTCACAGTTATGCGTAACGCCAATTACCAAAGAAATATAATCTTCTGGCTAATATCGCTCTCAACAAAAGTAGAGAAATAGAATTCTATGTAGCTCACTTCTCAAACGAACAATAACGCTGCTGATAAAAGTGTTACGAAGTATCAAGCACTGCAGGTATACACCTCTATAGGATTCCAATAATTATTTCAAGAGCATGAAAGCCCAGTTGAGTTGATGTACCCTTCCCTAGTTCTAGCTGGATTTGTTCCTTTTGAAATATATTAATACAATAGCAACTACAGTAAACCGCCCATCGTTAGCAGAATTTACAGCGTCCTGAATCGATCATACTCGACTAATGTTACCAATTATGATGTACAGCCGGAAATCACTCAGTCAAATGCTACGAAACGGCTACCGAGGGAACACACTCTCGATTACCACACCGCTCAAGATACCGGCCAATTGGACACGAGTTCTTCGGTTGCACCCAAGTGCGCGCATAAACCCGGCGCTGATTTTACAGGTAACTCAATGAAAATTAAAAGCACGGATGATAAATTAGTAAATATTTGGCAAAATAAATAATAGATATGTCAAATTTATACATGAAAATATAGTCATTTTGTCTACATGTAACCAATTTCTGAATCATAACTCAGTCGTTTTTTTTTAGGTAGGGCTATATCTTTATAAATATTTTGTATACAAATATTCATAAAGATAACTTTTACCTAACGAGAGATATTCGGTATGGTGTAGAACGAAAACGCCGTTAAAATGATCAAAACTGTGTTTTGTTTTTTTTTCATACTACTCATAAAAGCATAACTGTCACATATGGATTTTTGAACTGAAACCTTTTTTCATCGCAGCATTCACGTTTCATTTCCCTGATATTTTTTTTATTTTCTTTCGTACTGAATATGAATTCCCCAAAGTTTAAGATCAATTGTTTTATTTTTCGATTTTTCACATCATGTAAACTGTAAAGATGTCAGCCAAAAATGATTCTTTAGAATTTTCCAAAATTCGTGTATATTGTTCTTTCAAAATAGATGTTTCAGTAGTAAAACACAACCAAACCTAGCACAACCAGTCTCATTCGAAACAATGGACATTATTCTTAATGTTGGAAATATTTCGAATCGTATTTGGCATGTTAACGATTTCAGAATGTCAAGAAGTGCATTACATGGAACTTCTTGAAAAAAGCTTGTTTGTGTAAAATATCTAGGAAACGCTTCTTAATGATAATTTACCACTCAATGTGTCCCATATGTTCTATAGTATTCGGTGTTATATGACTTCATTTGGACATTTCTACGCTAAGAAATGGAAATTTATATTTTTGATAAACAGTGGATTGGACCTTCAGATCATCGGACTTCATTTGAAGATCGCATGTTTGGATCAACATCAGTTTCAAAAACGACAATACGATTATACTATACTACGATATTTTACTTGAAATTGGTATGCAAATAATTACGGTTCAAATAATTTTCGATATTGATACAATTTTATTAAGTAAAATTAATTAATATGCTTATTTTAAACCAATTCAGCCAAATGTACCAGAAAAATAGATTTTTTTTTTTCGATGACCATTTCCATCAAATTGCCTCCAAAAATCATGTTTTGACAATGAATTTTGATTTCCGAATGATTTGAGGGAGATTTGTATGAAGTGTGTTTTAGTGGCAGCACGTTTTTTTTTCGTTTGCATTAATTTTCAGACTTGAAGTATTCAGCTGGAACATCTTATTTTAGTACAAATTCGGAAGATTAGTGTCATAAATGAGTGTGAACTAACGGCAAACTAATATCGTTTAGAATATTGGTATCTAGAGCAAGGGTTTAATGAGTGATAAGTGATAGATCAATTTTCAAAGAAGAAAGTGCTGTGATGTTCCAACCTATGAAACCACGCACTGGCACGCGCACGGAAGCCTACGAATGTCTCCACTGGAACCGAAACTCTAACAACTGATACCTGGTTTGGTGATCCAATGAGTTTGTCCCATGAAACTCTATGAAATTCGTTAAAAAAATATAGTTAAATTGTAATAACTGCTACGATAGCGCTTTGTTTTTCACGTGTACGGTATATTTAAATTTTACCGCGGAAATGCGTAATTATTTTTAATCCTTAGAAGTTTTATCAAAATGTGTGTTTCACGGTTTTGCTCGTCAAGACATAGAACACATCCTCTGTGTAACACAATTTGAGAATGGAAATTTAATACTCATTTTATAAAATAAAGACTATCTTGGATCATTGTTCGCGTTTTGTTTTGAATTTTTAGAAGTGCCACGCTTTTTTATTTGTCCTGACGGCGTTTTTTTTTTTTTGCAATGACCCTAGAGGGATCGGTTTTGCTTAAAAATCGCACATCAGAAATTAAGTTCCCTATTTTTTTTGTTCCGGTTTATAGTAAGATTGGAAACGAAATAATGTACAAAGTAAATAGAAAAAAAAATCCCTTTTGATTGCCGGCATTCAAAAAATTAAACTTGAAAAACATAAACAACAATTGCCCTCGGTCTATCGCCAACTTTTGAGGCCACGGTGCTCCCCTGAACGTAGTTATCAGAAAAAAATCTCCATCAAATCTGTGCTCACCAGTTGTTTTCTATAGCTATACTACATGTTTGAGCAAAATTTAAAAAAAAAATCGGGTTTTCATTGGCCGTGATTATCAGAAGAAATATACTATCAATATTTTACGCAAAGTTTGTTTATTTTGTTTTTTTGTAACTTATAGGTGTATTTATGAATGAGAAGATCGACGAAATTTTGAGTTACACCCTTTTAGAGTGGTAACCAATAAAATCACTTATTTTAAATGTATTAATTATACATTCTAAAACAATTAAGCATATTCGAATATTGTCAATGGAACATTGCACTTACATACCGCAAAACACTTTCACAACTAACAGATTTTCCATAGGCTCAAGCGCTATATGGCATTATGGAGCTTATTTCATCATATAAACAAATTATTTTTTGTAGCACCATATTTTGGATTTTGGTGAGCCCATGTACTCAAGATTCAAATTATTTTACATGCATTTTACATTGATACCAAAATGTAAATATACGTCAAAGAAAACTTTCAGGCTTGAGTTTTCTGTTATAGGTAGCTCTCCGTCATACTTGGTTAAGTTTTCCAGTTTAAGTAGTGTATGGAAGAAAATGAAATTAACTACGTAGAAAGCAGCGATACATAATTAAAGAAAATAATGCAAAGAATAGACCATTCATAATTATTTTGTTTAATTGAATTCAAAACTGCAGCACAAATATAGCTCAAATTTTAAATGTTTGTCTTCGTCAGCTTGGAAAAGTTTGTGTAGTTCCCAAAGTATGGTTTTTTCGTTTGCTTTCATTGGTTATAGCAGCTGATGAATTTTATCTTCACTGGCAAAATTTGTGACCAAATAAAATTAAAATTTACAGATAAATCTTCAGTTTATGTAGGATTTATACCATGTTATGGTAGTCTACCATACCATGCCACATGGTAGCATACAGAGCCACAAAACAATTTATGCTTTTCCGGTCAACAAAACTGGAAATTACCCTAAATCTATGAATGACTCTGTATTTACCACATTTCATAGAACTTTATAAATTATACCCTTTAACCCTGAATTCCATTACCACGAATACCTTAGAACTGAAGACCATCACTTCGAATTCCAGTTCATAGAATGGCATTATCCCGAATTCCATTATCACGGGGCAATGTCATTCAAGGTAACTATATATTCGGGGCAATAGCATTCGGTGTAAGGGTGCGTCCAGAGTGATGGAATTCAGGCTGATGCATTCGGGGAAATGAAACTTGGGATTATGTGGTAGAATCGTCGTAAGAGAGTTTTGATGTGAGTATGGGTTTTTAAATAAGACATGTACAACTAAGCTCTGCAAGTATTATGAAACCAAATAAAAATTGGTATTTCTTACTCTTCTTAAGCGCATTCCAAGTTTTGAGGGTTCCGCTTCACGAGTAAGCTTGAGAATAGGTTGATGTATTCATACAATTCTTTCATTATTGTATTTATCCAGGGCTCTTAGGTGTTTGTGTTATCGAAAAGTACGGGAAACCCGTCGCTAAACATGCTTAACTGTTTTAGAATGCATAATAAATCCATTTAAAATTAGTGTTTTTGATGGTTAAACCGATTGTATGACATTTGCCAGAAAACTATTTGCCAGAATCAATTTGCCAGAATGATTTTTGCCAGAAAACCATTCCCCAGAATGTACCATTCGCCAGAAAGCCATTCCCCAGAATGGACCATTTGCCAGAAAACCATTCCCCAGAATCATTTTTTGTAATTCGTTTCGAACCTTGATATCAATTAATCGACATATTTGTGAAGATGCTTCGAAGCCAAACCTCAAATTTTCAAGAGCGCAAATCTAGAGACCCAAACAGCCATTCCAGCTGAAAATTTAATCGATTGGTCACCACCAGCGTGTGACCAATCGATTAAGTTTTCAGCTCAAACCGCTGGCTGGTTCTCGAGGTTTATGCTCTTGAAAATTTGAGGTTTGGCTTCGATGCATCTTCACCTCAAGCCTACCGAAATTTTCGATATTTATCATTTTTGTATCTTGAATATACTCATATTATTTGCACTTATAGCATGAAACATTGTGTAGTCAACGTTCACATTATTTACATCAAGAGGATTGGACTACTAGCACTGCACAGCTGCAGCGCAAAATTAATTAAAATTTAGCGTCACTTCTACAGTACTTCACTCGCATCGTAAATATTGCTCCAAATAATGTTTATATCTTTGTAAAATTATAACAAGTATAAAACAACGCAACTGATCGATCCGTGTTATTTAGTCTATGTTGTTAAAATCCTTCGCATACAATTTTATGCAATTTTCACTACTTGAATAGCTGGTCTGAGAACAAAAAAGCTGAAACGTTTGACACGAATTAGTTTAGTTGAATAATTTCTGAAATATGAATAGTGTATCTTTGCGGAAAAAAAATGCAAAACAACTTAAAAGAACAGCCTTTGAGTGAAAGAAGGGAAAATTATGTTTGAAATATGATCAGTTTAGCGCCAATAATTATTGAAAAAATATAACTCAAATGACTACCCAATGTTCTTTCGGTCATATATATAAATACATTATTCAGTCCTTGAAAAGAACGTTAAACTGTTTTACTCTTAATAATAATTTGAACCGCATTATTTATTGTTTTAAAGTAGTTTTACAACATTTGTGACAGGCTGCCGGAAAACTCAATCTTCTGTGTTTACCCTGATTGCTAGTTTTAGCTATCTGGAACCGGAGATATTTTGAAATTCTTAGCAGGACTGCTACGTGGCCATGATTAATGGTGGAAACCAAAAAAAACACACATATATTGGTTTCTCATATTCAGTCGCATGCTCTACGAAACAAGTCGGTTATGAAGATTAATGTTTTCGGAATCATTCGAGTAATCTTCAATGAGCAATTAGATGAAGGTCATGGTAAATATTCCATTATTGGATCATTTTCAATTAAGTTTTTTTTAATAGAGGACATATATTGATTGTCCATTTCCCGATATTTGCATTTTTTACAAAAATCCTTTTTACAGACATTTTTATTGACAGCAGTCCTATATTGATTTTTTTTAGCTGTAATTATTTAAAATTGAAATGACATAACCTTGTTTACATTACTTCCATTCCTTCTGTTAACTGCAGGCAGAAACACACAGTACAATTATAAAGACTAGCCAATAATATAAAGAAGGGAAAATCTCCTATGAAGCATATAAGTCCTTGAATTAGTTAGCCCTAAAGAACAGCCTAATCTTCAAAGAAGGGAAAATCATTAATAGAATATTGAAAATACAGTTGCCTATAAGGGGTTGTCCATTAACAACGTGGTCAATTCTTTCGGATTTTTTACCTCCACGGGGTCTTTCGTCCATACAAAAATTTAAAAAGAATTGTTTGTATCGTGGTCATTGGCCAGGCCCCCTTCCATCCTCCCATAAATGATCACATGGTTAATGGACGACCCCTAATAGCTTGTATAAAATTGATGACTATTTTAACATTAAAAAAAAACAGTTATTTCTCAGAAACTATGAAAACCTCGGAAATCTATTACACCTTCTTCTTCTTATCTTGTATTACGTCCCAACTGGGACAGAGCCAAATCTCAGCTTTGTGTTCTTACGAGCACCTCCACAGTTATTAACTGAGAACTTTTATTGCCAATTGATCATTTTTGCATGTGTATAACGTATTGCCTATATGAATATGCTCTATGTCCTGGGAAATCGAGAGAATTTTCAATCCAATAATATATTCGCCCGGTGGAATCCGAACTCACGTCCGTCAGCTTGCTGAATAGATGCATGTTTACCCCTACAGCTGTCTATATAATAAGTTTATGATATCATTATTAGTTTAAAACATTTTATCAAACAAAAAGCTTAAAAACTTACGTCACAATTATTTTGCATATAATTATGTATCGTACGCTGAAAATCATAATGATTCGAAAGATTTTACACACCTAAATATTGCTAAACAAAGCAAAGTAATGTAGTAATATTTTTTCTGGGAAATGGTCTTTCTGGGGAATGACTTTCTGGGGAATGGTCCATTCTGGCAAATGGTTTTCTGGCAAATGATCCATTCTGGCAAATTGATTCTGGCAAACGGCTTTCTGGCAAATGGTTTTCTGGCAAATGTCATACAACCGTTACACCTCTAAAAGGGCGTAACTCATAATTTTGTCGATCTTCTTATTCGAAACTCCACTCATAAGTTACAAATAACCAAATAAACAAACTTTGAATAAAATATCGATGGTAAATTTCATCTGATAATCACGGCCAATGAAAACCCGTTTAAATAGACCAGATTTCCGTTAATTTTTTGTACCTGTACGATCAAAAGGGTGTAACTTCAAAACGAACCCTACATTTTTTTTTTTTTTGAAATTTTGCCCGGACATGCAGTATAGCTATAGAAAACGACTGGTGAGCACAGATTTGATGGAGATTTTTTTCTGATAATAACTGGCAGGGGAGCACCGTGGAGGCGAATCTTGACCATGTACCTATCCCAACATCCAACTCCGTAGCACTTATGAGCGAGTCGCTGGGTCGATGGCCTCTCATTATGTGCTATATCAACACTTACTTCCCCTATCCCAAGTTACGGTAAAGATAGGCGTGGCGGGGAAAAGTGATATTCATGGTTTTGGTATTGTTGTTAAAGATTGGATCAAGTTTAACTTCCCGGCTTTGTTCCTGAAAGCAATCAGGATGAGATTATCAAATTATGTTTCTCATGAATGCTGCTACTGTCTAATCTACGAAGTATACCGTAACTACGCTAACGCTAACGCTAACATTTGTATGTAGTGTGGCCACAGTGCAGCGGGTTCGATTACTAGACAAGGGAGGGATCTTTTCTTAGGTATGAGCAATTTGTACTGTATGTATGTCCAAGAAGTGTACGAGTGTTAATATCTGCATTTAGTCAGTGACAAAAGTAAGTAACCAGATCCTGTTTTTTCATTTAAAATGCCAAAGCTTGGGGCTCTGTTTCTCAGCGTCTGGTCAAATTCCGCTGTAACTAAATCAGACTAAATATGCAGGCTGCTAAATATAGGGTAACGGTCGTATTTTGGACCCCCTAAGGATGTGATTTTAGTTTTTTGTCCCAATTAATTAATTGCACAGCCAAAATGTAGAAAAAAACTTCCTTTACAAGATAAGAATGCCCAAACGGTCATGTAGTATCCAGAAAACGTCGAAAATAGTCGAATTGTGATGTACTGTTTTTCATTATTTTGGACACACCAATACATTTTGGACCCTCAAAGTATATATTTTGGACCCCGGTGTTTTTGGCGACAAAGTCCACGACACTGGTTGTATAATATGCTCAATCGATCAATCGATTGATAATGGAAAACCGAAGAAATTCTACGCTTTTAGTCCAGAAATTTGAAAAAAGTTTGTGTTTACATTTGAAAATTTTCTGACGGGGGAAGCAAATATTTTATGCTCCGTCAGTTTTGTGAAAATTTTGAAATTTTATTTGTGAAAAACAGTTGGTGTGGATGTGCACTTATTTGGATATTCTGAAGAAGTTCGTGATGATTCAAGTTTGTTCAATGCGGGATGTGACATTTCGGCCATCGATTATGCCGCAATGCCTACACTAGGAACTAACGTTACAGGAGGATCATCGGCACGCTCATCATCCCTTTTGAACGATTCGGAGATCGACGGAACGTTTCTTTTGAAGGTTGGATCCGGTGAGTTCGTTTCAATTTGGGTTTGCATTGTTTGTCAGGGACCAATGCACAAGTTTAGTCATTTGACGTTTGTGCGGTGCCATATTCGCTCGTTATTTGGCCACATAAATAGCACGGCACCGCTCAAACGTCATATAGTGAACTTGTACATTGTTCCATTGGTGATCAGGTTTGTGTTGATGCGGTGAATACAAGTGGTTTATGAGCTTTTCGAGAACCATGCAAAAGTTACTCTTCCAGTACATTTTTTATAGCAGAAAGGTCATCGTGGACTGGATGAGAAATGAAAATTAGTCCTGGTAGACGGAATGGCTATCTGGTAGTGATAGTCAACGCTATTTAAAATTTTTTGAACCGCGCGTAAAATTTGATTTTAAGAGCTTCTCTAGCTGTATGTTATGCGTTTAAAGATAGTAGTTCTCACGGCGCAACAAATCACATAACATGATACGTAATGCTGAAGCAGATTTTTTTTTATTTTCTTTGCAAAAAGACTTATCTTGGATCTTGGTGAGCCATTATCAATCACATACATTTCGAATTTTTGCAACATTAGAATTTGTTTTTCACTTTTTATTTACAAGTATTTTAGATACAATTATTGTAACAAAAGGTTGAATCTACTTTATATCACAAAAAGCTACAAAACGCGAGGGAGGTCAGATTTTCTTTCTTTTCAGAGAGCGAGTAAGGGCGCTTAAGCCTAGGCTCTGTAGCCAGGACATACGGGAGAAATACCTGTGTCCCATCCCAGGAAAAGGACAAAAACAACAATGGAGTGCGCATTAACTTTCTTAGCAACGCCTCTCCCAACGATTTTGCTTATCATCCTAAATGGAACGGTTGGTACGGTTGTCCCCGTTTCGTCTTTCACAATACCTCAAACTTTTTCGTCGATCATGTTATTCATTCGTGAATAACCTGATCGACGTTAATTTTTTAATTCTCTTCAAACCCAAAGTCTGCACAGTGGGCCTGGCCATTTTAATGTTTGTATCAAATCATTGATATGCTGCAAACATTAATACTGACAAGAAAATACTGGAAGAAATTTCGGTATTTCCAGGATGCTTTTCAATATTGGCTGTGCAAGGCTTAGATTAGATTAGATTAGATTAGACATTTGAAAATTTTCTGACGGCCTTAATTTTTGTGTGTAACGTGTTGTAACGGTTGTATGGATGAACCGATTAAATTCAATTAATTTCAGATAAAACAAACACATTTTCTATGTACAAACGGTTGATGCAAGTACGGAATAGTCCTATCTTTCCATATGGCATGCGAATTGAGTTGGTCTTTCGAATTAAACTTGGAGATTTGCAAGGAAATGTACCAGGGGGTCCAAAATATATAGGGGTCCAAAAGATATTGGTTACCCTACGCAGCGCAGGATATTTAGGTTTGAAAATTGAAATTCTCTTTAGAAAAGGGACAATAATGAGGGATCTTATAACAATTACAGTTAAACCTCCATGAGTCGATGTTCCATTACTCGATATCGACTCATGGAATCATATTAAAAATCAAATTTCATGGTTACTATGATGGTTCTCTCAAATAGATTTTCATAGCATTGCTGTTCCATTACTCGCTATTTCCATGAGTCGATGGTTCCTTCAATTTTAACTCATGGAGGGTTGACTGTTCTTCTTCTTTCTGGCGTTACGTCCCCACTGGGACAGAGCCTGCTTCTCAGCTTAGTGTTCCAATGAGCACTTCCACAGTTATTAACTGAGAGCTTACTATGCCAATGACCATTTTTGCATGTGTATATCGTGTGGCAGGTACGAAGATACTCTATGCCCTGGGAAGTCGAGCAAATTTCCAAACCGAAAAGATCCTCGACCGGTTGGATTCGAACCCACGACCCTCAGCTTGGTCTTGCTGAATAGCTGCGCGTTTACCGCTACGGCTATCTGGGAGGGTTGACTGTATTTATGATAAAAATCAAGGTTTTCGTAACACCATTATGAACGCGTTCCTGTTTCCGAGAACAGTGTTCTAGATAACCAGAACAAAAATCACGGATCGCTAGCGTTACGAATGTTTTGTGGAACATAGTTCCTGAACCCATGATTTTTATTCATGGTACAGGGTAACTGGGGGTAAAACGCGCCATCTAAGGGAGAAAGTGTTTTTAGCTATGAAGAATTTTTTATTCATTATCTCATATTATTATTATTATCTTTTATTTTAACTTGAATTTTGAAAGAGGGAAAACCCCCTTTGAGTGATTTATTCATTATCTCATAGACAAACATGTTTTCTATAAAATAGTAGAAACAGCCATCCATTTTCTTTTTTCTGGAGTTAATAAAACAATTTTTATAAAATGCTTGCTGATCTGCATTTTTATTGTTTGCGGGGTAAAACGCGCCACCTGATCTCGGCGTTAGTCGTTTGCGCGCACGCATGCGCAATCATGCTTGCAAATACGTTGCATACATAAGGGCGTTTGATCAGATGTTATTGTTCGATTATAGTATACATGCTGACTCGAAAAATGTGCATTTGTAAGGTTCAAATTGGCACGTAACTACAGCGTGGCATTACGTTTGCTGGCATTTGAATTCAAACGGCTGTTTTGGTGTTTTGAAATAGGAGTGGCCGTTTTGCCCCACGAGTTGATTAAAGTTTCAGTCCTTCAATTCGCTTCTTAGGGATAAATTCAATACTTGTTTCGCATGGAATACAAACTATGGGAGCGCACAAAGCGATTCTCGGTAATAGTTTCAAAAGTTTTGTTGTTTATCGGCCTGAAAAATGGCCTAGAAAATAACACAAAATTACAACGGAATCATCGAAAAACGTTTTTTCAAGTTTTTCACGATTTTTGCCAGGAAAACACTTATTAACATATGTAGAGAAGCATTTTAATACATTTTCCATTATCTCGGGTGAAAAACAGCGTCCCAAAGCAAGTCGTTCGTTCAAAACAAGGGTGGCGCGTTTTACCCCAACGGCCCATTTTACACCCATTTCCCCTATATTCGTAAAGTGAAAAACAGCTTGTTCTGGGTTTCGTGACTGGAGAACATTCAGTTTTCTTTTCGGAACGGTTTATTTTGCGTGTGTAAAAATAATCATTCTGCAATTTGTTGCGTTATGGCAGCTTACGGAACAAGTTTCAGAATGATGATTTTTACAGCACTCGTTGTAAATTTATACTACGAGGCTTGCCAAGTAGGATAATTACGACGAGTGCTGTAAAAATCGAGTTCTGCAGCGAGTTACGTACAACATTTTTTGCAATTTCGTAGAAGACCCTTTGAGGGTATCAGAAATTATATAGGAATGCATTTACCATTATTTTATAATTTCTGAAAAATTGTTGTGTTATGATTCATTACGCAACTCAAAACAGTTACGTAATAAGAAGGCGTTGTGTAATGAATCATTACAGCACTGGTTTCAGTTGTGTAATGACCTGGGAGGGAGAAACCGATACAAAATTTATGTACGTCATAGTGAGCCGAGATTCTGCTGTCACGAACTGTCACTGTGAGCCCAGATCACAATGAATGGACAAACATGAAAAAAGCGCGTAATTCATCAAAATATATTTTTGCATTTCAACAAAACTGGCAACAATCGGTTGAAAATCAATTCCTGCACACCCAAAAGCAATGCTACAATAGCACCTTTTAATTTGATCGAATATAAAGTATTGAAACACGCAACTTTTTACTCTTTTCCAATCAAAATTTAAATTAAATGCATATAAAACTATGGCCCTTTTTCCAAGTTTGTCCAAAAAGATCGAAGGTGCGCAACAAAAGAAAACTAGCGATTTTTCCCAAGCCTGCCTTGATTGTCGTTGGTGAGCGGGAGTTATCTTGCAATTTGGAAAAGTGTTGTTCAATATTTCGTGTGTAGTATGGTGCAGAACCACTTAGGCACTTCCATGATTCACTTTGGCATGGGGGGTTTTCTCGGCCGAATTGTTTGAAACTTTGCAATAAGGAGCATTTCACGACGACGCATATTGCGGCCAAATATGAGGTTTGTAGCTTTCAAAAAACCCCACTGCCGAAGTGAATCAAAAGGGCCAAGAATTGGGTCCAGCTCCCTATCTGTGCCTCCCTTCCAGGTAATGACTATTCCCGCACTGCATACTTCAGTGCAGAAAAGCAGGCCATTTCATGATAGATTTGCGTAATGAAAAACAGCCTATTACGATGAGAAATTGCAAAAACTACTATTTTGCAATTTCTTATCGTAATAATCTGTCATGTAACGGTTTCCTTTCCTGTACTGAATTATGTAGTGAGGTAATGGTCATAACGCAACTGATTTGAGTTAGGGAATGAATGATAACACAAAATTTTCAGAAATGGTGAAATAATGATGAATGCATCCCGAAATTACTTCTGATTTCCTCAAGTGAAGAATCTCAAAACGTTTGGAAGCAATAAAATGTCATAATTAATTGTATTCCTCTTCAGGTAAACTTCCCATAATTCTTTGAATAAATGCAGTAAACAAACATTGTGCACTCAAATTATCGTCATGACTCTGTACAATTTCAAATGCTGTAAGTAATTGAATGATCTTGTCGTGTTTGGATCATCGCTGTACGTGTAGCTAAATTACACTATGAATTAATAATCATTAGCAGGTACTTGGTGCACTTGTTGATTTATGCTTCTCAGTCAGTCACGTTAACACTTTCGCTAAAGTACCTTCATAGCTCTTCATGCTATACTGTACAGAGCTACAAATTTTCATTCGACTTTGATTCAAAGATGCTCATCTTCAATGAAGTTAACAAATTAAATGATGAGCGGCAAGTCTTCTCCATCCATCACTTGACGATTGTTCTTCCTGCAGTGCTGGAAGAAAAAATTGAACGCATGTCGGTAGGTTATCAATCATGTCCGCACTCCATGTCATATCGCATGAAATAATAATGATACAGAAAATAACTCCCAATTTCCGCTCATCGAATTCGACAAGCTGTCGACTATCACACTAATTTTACTCCCTATAGATTTATTACTCATAACGTGCTGATTTTCAATTCCCTATCGTTTTCTGCTTGTCAGAAAATTTGCAGCATAAAACGAGACGAAAATCCTTCGATTAACTCTTAACGAACGTAACAAGTTTTCACCGTAACTCACCATGCTACTTTTCTCGTGCTCTTCCACAGGCGGCGGAATCGGGGAACCTAGACGAATTTATTCGCCTGTATGAAAGCGATAACGGGCGCCTGTCGGTGAAGGATAGCAAAGGACGAACGGCGGCACACCAAGCCGCGGCTAGGAACCGCATCAATATTCTCACCTTCATCCACGAGCAAGGTGGAGATCTGAACGCCCAGGATTCGCTGGGGAACACACCGTTGCATCTGGCAGTCGAGAATGATTCGTTAGATGCACTGGAGTTTTTGCTGAAGATGTAAGTGCATGGTAATCAACTTTTGAAACTTTCGTCGATTTGTTTGACATCGCTTGACGTATAACATATATGTATGTTAGGAAGCATATTTCAGGCGTTCAAACGGATGAATTAAATTAAATACTAGTAATTTCAGATGTTGGATGCCTGCAAAAGGATTCTTCTTTGAAGCAAAGCAATTCCAAGAACGGAAAAGTATTTTCCATTTCTTATAAGAATTGCAATTGTCGCTGTTTTCAAAAAGAAGTTTCAAGAGAAGTATCTTTTAAACAGGCAAATTACAAAAATGCTTCTATCATGAATAGAACCAATAGGTTGAAGCACCTGTCTTGGTAATTGTAACATAAATCAAATCAAATCTTTCATACTATGTTTTATGAGAACAATATTGAACCTAGGCAGAAACCTTTTTTCACGTTGAAAATAGTGTTGGCAAATATGGGCTACTACAACCAGTTTTAGCCACATTTTTAACTTTGATTCCTTATTCCTTATATTCCTTATGAGTGTACATAATTGTATATAAAGTGCAAATTTGTAGCGAAAATTAAATACTTTTATTAACATCGTTTAAGTTTATGGTGTTCAGTCTTCAATAAAACTCAAAAATGGAGTTTTGCTTACATCTGACGTTTCGGACACATGTATTATGTATTTTTCAAGGAACCTGTGGACAGCGATACGTTATGTCGCGTGTCATGTGTTGATTGTGAGATGTGCTGACCAGCTGTGTTCTATTTTATCGTATGGCTCACAGCATAGGCTACTTTTGTCCAACAACATGAAACGAATTCCCCGTTTGGGTACTGAACGGGCGTAGAAATCCGAAAACGATCCGGGTCGCAGAACCGAAATGCACATTGGCGTAGGAACAGGGGCGTTGGGTGTTGTGGTCTGACCCCCTCCAGAATCATCCAGGCCCCCCTAGAATTTTTGATGATAATAAAAATAAATAATTTGACATGAAGCAAATTTTTTTGAATCAATGTACATCGCTCTTATTTTTGACAAAAAATTCTTCAGTATTTACGTAATTGTACAACATAATACAATTATGTATAAAGACAATTTACACCGCCTTCAGCCATAGGCTGCACAGACTGAACATTTCTATTTTTCGACACCTTCGTCACAAAAAACACCGTGGTCCAAACAAGCGTCAATATTCTGGAAATTTGATTCTCGAAATTCATTTTCTCTGAATAATCTAAACAATGCTGTTTCAGCATTAAGCAGCATATTCACTGCATTATAATTTCTCATGTTTTTGGAGTATAGTCTGCTCGAGGTGTCCGGTGATGATAACTTCCCGTAGGCGAGTTCACTAACAAAATGCATACATTATCTTCAACTCGTATAAAATCCGGAAAAAAATAAAATTTCCAAAACATTATTTTCAGGCATAACATAACCGTGAATTGTTGTCGAAAAATAGTAATAACTTATTATTACATAAATTCTTTTAATATTTTCCAAAAAATTCGTAACCTAATTTAGTACTATACCATTTAATTCCACTAGAGTTTGTATCCTTTGACAGATACGCGTATTTCGACCTCAACTGTAAGGCCGTCTTCAGTGTCGTGTACTAGACTCGACGAGTCTAGTACACGACACTGAAGACGGCCTTACAGTTGAGGTCGAAATACGCGTATCTGTCAAAGGATACAAACTCTAGTGTAATTAAATGGTATAGTACTAAATTCGGTTTTTTCATCTACTTATAGGTATTCTACTAAACAGCTCGAAGATTTATTATCATTTTCGTAACCAATTTTTTCAAAAAAAAAATCGTTATTGTTTTAAGAATTTTAGTATAATCATATTTCATATCGAAGGATAGCTTCAGAGCTTTTGCAAATCTCTTGGAAATTAGTCAAATAATATTGTCGGACTTGTTCATTCTTTCAAAACGAATTCCTTCTGGTGGACATCCATTCCTTCTATGTCTACTACTTATTAGCAAATTGATTCTGGAATATATTTCCGGATTTACCTAATAAATGTTACTCAATATTTAAAAAGTTCAGTTTTCCCTCGCAGTTCTTCCAAAAAAATATTGATTACTTCAAATCGAATACTGTGAAATTTTGCTGAAAGTTATTCAAGAATTGAAGAGAATTTTGTTTTGTAATGTCTCTTGCCTTCGTATCTTCAAAGGAAATTTGTTGTAAAATCCCAGGAAAACTTTTGCTACTGAAATTAGCATATCGGTCAATAAATCTGTAGAGATATATGTAGCAAAATAACTGGGAAGGGGAAAGGATTATTAAGATAATCATAAAGAAATTTGTGTTGATCTTCCTCAAAAAACTTCTTTAGAAATAATTTTACCAATTACCGGCTGAATTCATACACTTGGTTTGAATTTTTGTTCGTGACAGAATTGTAGAAAACCAGAAGTCAAGAAAAGATAGATTTCAAGGAAAGTTGTTGAAGATTTATGTAATTTACCTCCTGAAAAAAAATATTATAAATAATCACTTATTTTCCTTTGTACCATTGCCTATCTATTGTTCAACCTGCTGCAACATTTTGTTGTTTCTGCTACCTTCGCATAACGCTTAGAGGAACTTCGTACAAAATCTTTCCATGTTTCAAAGAGCAACATTTTAAAGAATAAAAAAAAAGGCAAATTATAGAAGTTTTGAAAAATTTCAGAATTGTATATACGTATAGTCCCTTCTGAAAGTCCATCGGGAATTCTTCAACAAATTTTCAAAGTAATGCAAAAGTTTCCTATAAGATTAAAATTTATTAAAATGTTACATTACGAATTTTATTACAATACATCTTCGATAATGTTCTTATAAAATACCGGTAATATTTGCGCGTTCATATTTTACAGTACTACAAAATAATTGATAATAAAAAAAAAGTTTGTTTGGGATTTCTAAAGGAAGGAAATATGGGTTCTACATCAATATATTCACCATAGTATCATAATACTTCGGAGCTTATACAAAATATTATCTAAGATTTAAATTACAAACACGTTCAATAAAAATTCCATCTGTTTAAACAACAAAAATTATCTATTATAAAAGATGAATAAAAAACAAGAATTTTTGTAAATCCACTGTAGGACCACTTAAGCTTTTCTGTGAGTTACATTGTCGTTGGGCTTCACAAATTCTACGGTACAAATCTTGAATTTTACGACAGGAATTTTGTATTTTTTTTTTCGGATTATATTTATGCTGCAATTATATAACAAAATATTACCAACATTTTCCCGATTGAATTCTTTTTAAATCGCCCATGAAATTCTTGTGGATTATTACGAGGAATTCTTAAAGTAACACCTGGAAGAATCATTTATATTTTTGCAGAAAGTCTGGAAAATTTTTGTTGCGATTTTTTCAGATTGTCTTGTGGAGAAACTTTAGGAAAAACTTCAAAAGCAAAATTGGAAAACTGTTGGCGAACTCACTGAGGAATTCGTGGAAAGAGTCCTTGCTTGGTGATCTTGAAAACATTTTTGATGAGACTCTGTACTATTTTTTGGGAAAATTCTCAGTAATTGCTGAAAATCATAAACAAATTATACATGAACAACTGGAGGAAACTTTAACCATACAATCGAATTATATATATGTAATATGTTCCTCTACATAGCTTCTAGGAGAAATGATTAGAAGAATTCCCATTGCATTCTCTGGCTGAAAAAAAAATGATTCTTTTAGAAACAAGTTTCTAAAATATATATTTTTGCAACTTTTCAACTTTGTTTTACATCACGCAGAGGATGGCCTATTTTCCATAAGAATACCTAACACAACGTGATAATTTTTCCAACTGGGACTGAGTCTGCTTTTGAGATAAGTGTTTTCACGATCACTTCAAAGTTTTCAAGAAATTCCATCGCATATTGAGCAATAGTTCTAGTAGGGATTTAAAAATAAAACATTTTTTTTTATTTATTATTATTATTTATATTAGATTCGTAAATTCAAGGCACTTTACACGTTTATACAGTTTGTATTCGCCCAGTAAACACAAAGATGTAAACGGCAGTGAATAAGAGTACAAAAGTGTAGGTGAATGTACGTATATCGCCTCCAATTTTATACTTCTATCATATACGACCGTATGTTGACTGACCTTTTTCGATCGTGTTTGCACTTTACACACAAAATCTCAAAACACATTCACAACTTTGTACCTTCTGAACTATTGAGCCACATAGCAACTTAGTAGGGGATTTTTTTTATTACCGTACGGGTTTGGGCCGAAGGGTCTCAGATTTTCATGAAACTTTTTCCACAGGTAGGGCTCATGGATACATGAATAAAAAAAATTGAGAAAAATTCAGGGTCACCTATTTTTCCGGAAAACTCAGGTGGAAATTTTTTGTTTTCCCTTGACACTACTTACTTTAAAAAATCATAACTCAAGAACGAAGCATCGTAGAAACAAAGTTTTTATATGAAAATTTAAGCAAATTTTCTCAAAAATCCAAAAAAAAATATGAACAGGAAAAAGTTTTCCACAAAATTTTCCACCGTTGGGAAAATTCGTAAAGAAAAGCCGGAAAAACTATGCCCGAACTAGTGGAAAATTTTCAAACAAATATTTTCGAGAAGGTAATTTTATAAGCCTTAATCACTGAAATTTTTGAAATGCACTTTTTTTTCGTTTTTGAGTTATGGCCAATTTTGTGAAAAATGTCCAGATGTGTCATATAAGACTTTTCTTTGAAAAATCATAACTCAAGAATGAAACATTGTAGAAACAAAGTTTTTATATGAAAATTTAAGCAAATTTTCTCAGAAATCCAAAAAAAATATGAACTGGAAAAAGTTTTCCACAAAATTTTCCACCGTTGGGGAAATTCATAAAGACAAGCTGGAAAATCTATGCCCGAGCTCGCGGAAATTTTTAATACAATATTTTTAAGAAAGAAACTTTATAAACTTCAATTCTGGTAACTTTTAGGATGTACTTTTCTTTAGTTCCTGATCTATGGTCAATTTTGTAAAAAATGCAAAGATTTGTTTTCAAAGAAAAGGCTAATATGGTCAGTCGAGCACTCGACACTGAAGAAGTCTGTAAGTCACAGACGAAATAGGCCTATCTGTCAAGATAAGCAACACATATTAGAGTTTAAAGGTATTTGCTCACCTTAGTGATTTTAGTATTTTATTTTTTTGCAAAAAGTGAAGTGTTAAAGTTCATTTGTAGTTTTAATATGGTCATTTTTCACAAAATTGACCATAACTCAGGAACAAAAAAAAAATTACATCCTAAAAGTTACTAGAATTGAAGTTTATAAAGTTTCCTTCTCAAAAATATTTTAATAAAAAATTTCCGCGAGTTCGGGCATAGATTTTCCAGCTTTTCTTTATGAATTTCCCGAATGGTGGAAAATTTTGTGGAAAGCTTTTTCCAGTTCATATTTTTTTTTTGGATTTTTGAGAAAATTTGCTTAAATTTTCATATAGAAACTTTGTTTCTACGATGCTTCGTTCTTGAGTTATGATTTTTCAAAGTAAGTAGTGTCAAGGGAAAACAAAAAATTTCCACCTGAGTTTTCCGGAAAAATAGGCGACCCGGATTTTTTCTCAATTTTTTTTTATTCATATATCCATGAGCCCTGCCTGTGGAAAAAGTTTCATGAAAATCTGAGACCCTTCGGCCCAATTTGTACGATAATAAAAAAAAATCCCCAGTAGCGAAGTGTGTAAAGCGCTAATCCCACCTGTGCACATGATTTATTTTATCATACCTATTATTTTTTTTATATAATTCAGCCCTTTTTAGGTGTATAAAGGATGTACGGAATCAAATTGCACCACTTTTGAATGACTGTAACTTTTTATTCATTCAGTATTTTATGTTGAACTTTTGGGTTTCGTTTGTTCAATGTGTATTTTTTAACGCTGTATAAGTTTCACTAGCAGATGTGGCAAAAATGGATCTCCGTATAGTGTTAAGGATCACAAACGGGTAGTTCAAGCTTTCAAGAGGAATCCCAACAGTTCAGTTAGAGATATGGCGAAAAAACTGAATGTATCCAAAATTTTCGAGCAAGATGCGAAAAAACTTTGAGGACTACATACATACAAAGTCCAAAGGGTACCTAATCGCGGTGAAGACAAAATACGGTAGGTAAAACACGTACACGGAAGCTCTACATCCAGATGTTGACGAAACCACATTGAATCGTTATGGATGGTGAGACGTGTGTAATAGCAGACTTCCAGCAGCTTCCGGGGTTCCAGTTAATCACTGCTCACAATAAATTCGATGTCCCTGAGGACGTTAGAAAGCAGAAAATGTCAAAGTTTTAAAATGAAACTCAAAGCAGGGATGCAAGTACACCGTCCTAATTCTGTTTTAACTAAAATTATAGAAAAGGGTGCCAGTTTTAATGTTGAGCTGATTGAATTAAAGTGCATGATTCTACACCATTACCCCGAATGCCATTTCTCCGAATTCCATCACCCCGAATGCTTTTTCCCCGAATTTACAATTATCTTGACATGATGATATTGATGACATTTCCCCTAGATATTGGAATTCGGGGTAATGGCGTTCAGGTTAATGACATTCGGGGTAATGGGGTAGAATCGTTTTATATTACTATGACTTTTAGGCAAACCTTTGTTTTTATATGCTCACAAATTTCCAAAAATTTGCATCAAAAGTACAGATTAGAGAAACATTTGAGGAATGACACCCGACTTGGAGATTTTGATTTTTTTTTCTAACACTGATTTCATATACAAAGCTATAGGGAGCCAGATCCTATTCTTGGCACATTTGATTCACTTCGACAGAGGGGTTTTTGAAAGCTCATATTTGGCCACAATATGCGTCATACTGATGCGCTTGTTATTGCAAAGTTTCAAACAATTCGGCCGAGAAAAACCCCTCATGCCAAAGCGAATCATGTGGTTCTGCACCCTACATCATCGATATCTCATCTCCGATTTAAACTGAATTGAAGCATGGTTTTTTATACAAATAACGCCACTTCTTCAAATTACAGACGCTTTACATATGCTTACTTAATATTCAAAACATTACGTTTTCTGAAGAAGATATCGATAGCGCCATTGGTAAACTTAAGTCTTCGTATCAGCCAGGCCCGGATAGTATCCCGCTTATTGTATTCAAAATGTGTGGAACTGCACTTTCTGGTCCATTGACAGTAATTTGCAATTTGGCAAGAGCACAATCATCTATCCCAATGGATGGAAAGAATCGATTCTGTTTCCTGTATTCAAAAAGGGCGACCGTGGTGCCACATCAAACTTCGTCAACTGGCTGCATTCATATTTAACGAACCGTCGTCTGTCTGTTAAAATTGAAGTACCTCAATCCAGTTATTTTTCCAACAGTTCTGGTGTTCCACAGAGAAGCAACCTTGGTCCACTGCTATTTTCTATGTCTTTCAACAACGTTTGTGCAGTTCTACCGCGTGGATGCCGGCTGATGTATGCTGATGATTTGAAGATTTGTCTCGTCGTTAGAACATCCGAAAACGGCCAGGAGCTTCAAAATATAGTTCATAGTTTTTCATATTGGTGTGAAGTCAACGAACTTACAATCAGCGCGAAAAAGTGGTCGATAATATCTCTCACTAGCATGCGTTGAGGTTTCTTCCATGGCGTGATCCCGCTCGTCTCCCGCTGTATCAGAACCGATGGCGACTCCTTGTAATGGACACATTACAAAGGCGGCGCCAACTTAAGAGGGCATTGTTTGTGCAAAAACTGCTAAGGGGCTGTCCATTAACCACGTGGACAGTTTTTTGGGATTCCAGACCATCGGGTCATTTGTCCATACAAAAATTTGAAAATTTGTTTGAACCATGGTCTTTGGCCACTGATTATGGTCAAAATCAACCGATTCGTGAAATGTGTCCTTTGTTCAAACGTGTGTACCATCTGTTTGACTTCTCTATTAGTACTCATGCTTTTAGATATCGACTACTTGTTTCCAATGCCTATGTTTAGTTTCAGTTTTAATTCATGTAGACAATGATGTTCGATGAATGTAGCAAATAAATAAGCAATGAATGCAGAACTATCCTAAATGCAGAAAATAATTTGCCGAAAAATTAAATTTGGTGTGGTTTAAAGATTTGATGGACTTATCCACAGTCTTCTTTTATGGTCGACCTTCTTATCCAATGTTTCGAAACGTCATTACGTTGACTTTCAATTCTATCAAATTTAATGTCTAAGATATTATTAACTCACTCAAATGACTGTTTTTTTTTTGTAATTGCTAGCTTAACCAATAACAATAACGTTTTCGACAAAATATACAGATAAAATTGCGTTTTTCTTTAAGAAGCGGATATTACCTCGTCTTTCCTTATTGACTAATGGAACAACGAATGTTGAAGAGTTGGCTGTTTTTCAATTGCATCATCTCTCTTATTGTGATTTCACAGCTGTATTCAAACAAATCGATGAACCGTTACAAATTCAACATCAAATAAAACACAGAAATTTAGGAATGTTTAACCATTCAATTTTCTTCCTCGCTAGACCTGTCGCAACGAACATTCTGAATGACAAGAAACTGGCGCCGGTACATCTGGCTACCGAGCTGAACAAAGTCAAAGGACTACAAGTGATGGGAAAATATCGTGAAACCATCGATATACAGCAAGGAGGCGAACACGGTCGAACCGCACTACATCTGGCTGCCATCTACGACCACGAGGAGTGTGCCAGAATTTTGGTAAGCGTTAGTGATGTTTCTTTTTGATGTTCTGCTTCTAGGTAGATATTTTAATATTTTATTTCCCCACTGCAACGCAGATTTCGGAATTTGGTGCGTGTCCTCGGCGGCCCTGCAACAACGGTTACTATCCCATACATGAGGCGGCCAAGAATGCCAGCTCCAAAACGATGGAAGTGTTTTTCCAGTGGGGTGAGTCCAAAGGGTGCACACGCGAGGAAATGATTTCCTTCTACGATTCGGAGGGAAACGTTCCCCTCCACTCAGCTGTTCATGGTGGAGATATTAAAGCGGTCGAGCTTTGTCTAAAGTCGGGAGCAAAAATATCCACCCAGCAGCATGACCTTTCAACGCCGGTTCATTTGGCAGCGGCCCAGGTAGGATTCGTAGAATAAATTTTCGAGTGGTAAAAGAAGACACAATTTTCGCGATGTTTAAAAAAATCTAATCGAGAATGTTTAACCTTCCTTGTGCATTAAGATCATTTCTAGCCAACTGACATAGTAAAGACAGTACAATTAGTCTCAAATGAAAGCTTAGTAGTATATCTGTCTAATCCACACTGGAAATTTTAAATTTATATAAACCTCTTTGCTACCGGTGCAATTAAGTCGAAAAACTGATTTTTACCTCTGCTTGCATCGCTACCCGAGAAGGAACAAATAACTCCCAATAACTTATGCAGACCACTTTTTGGTATCATACCAAAATTAGGTATTGTTTAGTTTGTCAACACCTCAATTTGGTATTATAACGGTATTGAAAAAAAATCTTAAAAACAATTAAAAATACTTCATTTAGGTTTTAGACAGCTATTGAGGTCTGCTGGAGGTATTGAACTACTATTGAAAAATTTCACTTTTATATGAAAATCCATCAATTATTATTGAGGTATTAAAATACCTGATCTAATTATCAGTTTGGTGTTCGTAGACTATGCTTGAGATATTATTTGAGGTATTTTACCTATTATGCAGGGCTCATTCGTACCTTATTCAGGTTGTAAGTATTGGAAATTTTCTAGTATGGAATACCTTATTTTGGTATTCAGAAGTTATTTTCTTCTGCTCAGGTAGCAAAGAGTTTGATATAAATTTTAAATTTTCAGTGTGGATTTGAAACTAATTTTGTTTATTTCGGTCTATTCTTGCGAACGCACCAACCATTTATGTCGAAAAAGAGTCAAAAAGTTTGGGCAGGCCTGGTTCAAAATGTCGATGGACAATGATGAGAGTGTTACGTCTGTTTGTCTGGGGACAATTTTGTAGAAAAAAGAGATAATAATCTAAAGATTCCTGATTAACAATTGAAACGAACAAATCCTTGCTAAAATGTACTCTGAGCAATCCACTTTATGCGCTCTCGATGATACATTATAATACCTTTTTTTTCATTTTCTTAGCTGTAAATAAAATATATAAGACCTTTAAATGAAACCCCAAAAAAATACATATTGGCCATTCGGAGCACAAGAGCATCTGGAACCTATTTCAGGATTCATAATTCAAAAATGGAATTATTCCTACAAAAAATTCTTAAAGACTCTCTGAGGATATGCCAGAAGCTTAATGAGTTAAGGAATTGCTGGAGACATACAGTATTGGATAATATAAACTACCGTACCGGAGACAAATTGATCAATATTTTAGAGCTTCCTTAAGATTTCAGATATTTTCGAACTGATTTTGACAAAATTAGTACTTTGCTGATCTCTCTCAACCTACGTTATTGATTTTCAAAAAAAAAACATTCATCAATTGATAAAATAGTCTCAAAATTAAGTAATAGAAATTAACAATGTTGTGCAAAATGGTCAACTTTGGAGGCTCATATCTCAGTTATTTGTGAACCGATTAAAATGAAATTTTCACAGCACCTCAGGTATGACTTGGATTTAAACATATATTTTGAGAGATTTTCTCAATCACGAGTTTAAAAGTAATAACGGTTTGACCAAAGTGATTTTTTTAAAGACAAATAATAAACGATTTATCTCAAAATAGGAAAGCGCTACACATAAACTGTCTTCAACAAACTTGTTCATATTGTCTAAATCTACAAGTTTGTTAAAGACATCATAATGATATTCCATCAAGTTACGTAAATTATAAAAAGTGCGAAAAAAATCGCTTCAGTCAAACTGTTATTGCTGCTGAACTCGTGATTGGAAACATCTTTCTAAAATTAATGATAAAATTCAAGTTATATCTGACGTGCTGTGCAAATTTCATTCAAATCGGCTCACAAATAAATGAGATATGAGCCTCCAAAGTTGACCATTTTGTATGGAAAATCGAAAAATATTCAAATGTTTTGTCCCATGCTGTATATTGTACCATTTATTCTTTTGTTTTATTGATGATTCTCTTCTTATAGGTACCTTAACTCAAATTATGTTTATATATTCATGTTAAATATTCAAGTTGTTGAACAAACAGATTTATTTCACAGTTTTGAGTTGAAGAAATTGCTGTAGGGCTGGTAGCAGGTCTATTTCTAGAGATTTCCCATCAAACATTTTCACGGAGTATGAGTTGAACCAACCACTCTCAAACATATTTCAGCTGAATAAACTGTTATTCAGCTACTAATGTTTGCTGAGTAGATCTCTATTTTAATAAAAGTTTATTTTTTAATCGAAGATCTCTAAGGTCTCTATTTTAATCAGAATGCTATCTATAGGGCTAGAGAAAAAAAATCATAGACTTCAATGCAGCTTTTCATCCGGTTCTTGAGGAATTTCCTCTCACATGTCTCATGGAAAAACTTCTAAAAATCTCCTAGTGATTTTTCCAGAGATTTCAACTGCAATATTTTCAGGGTCTGATACTGGGATCCCTCTAGAATTTTTCTAGAGATTCCTCTACCAATACTCTCAGAAATTCTTCTAGCAATTTTGCAAAGGATGCTTAGAGAACTTTCTCCAAGAATACTTGAGCACTCCAAGAATTCTCCTCCAGTTATTTCCTCAGGGATTCCCCCGAGTTTTTTTTAAAGACTATACTACGAGTAATCTTTCAACCGAATTCTACAGTTGTTACTAAGGAAATCGATGGAAGAATCACCTGATACAATCATGGAGGACTTAGGCTTTCCTTGAAAAATATCTTAAAGAATCTTTGGAGAAATTCCTGGGTAACTTCTATAGTTATCCTTGTTAAAATCTAGGCTATATTCTTGAGATATTCGAAACAAAATTCTTGGAGAAAATCCTTAGAAAATTGCTTGGAGGAATTCCACAGCAAATACCTAAATTCTCACGAAGATCCTAGAAAAAAAACATGAAAAAAAACATACAGTAATACGAGCAGTAACACTGTCGTAATGTCGTAATAAAGAATTACAAAAAAAGGAGAAATGCAGACTGTTTCTCCTTTCTTCTGGTTCATATTAGGTTACATTTTGTTTTTCTGTTTCCTGTTTGATCCACTTTCGGTCTCTTTTCGGTTCCTGTCTGGTCTATTTTTTGTTCATGCTAGAGTTCTCTAAACTTGCTATATGCAAGGCACTTAAACGCTACCAGGTCTGCGACGTGGACGATAAAGTAATTTTCAAAATAAATAAAAAAGCAGATATATAAATTGCTTTTGAACCTAGTCTTAAACTTCATTGAGAAAGCTTTCGTTGTAGTTGGAAAATCGTTAAGAATTTAAGCAAAAGGATGGCACTCCACTTGTTAATTCAAATCGTTTTTGATTTTTAATTTTACATTTTAGAGTTTATTTCCAAAAATGTCGCCCATTATTCCAGATTTATTTTAAAAAAATAATCTTTCAAATCATATGATGCGTTTTCGAAAAGTTGCATAATTATTCGTGAAAGTTTAACTATAAATATTTTTGGTCGGGATTAGTGGGGGCCCCTAAAATGTGGGGGCCCGGGGGCAATGGCTCTCTCAGCCTCCCCGTAAATGCGGCCCTGTTCACCATTGAAAACTTTAAAAAAAGTTATGCATACTAACCTTTTTTAAAAACAAAATAGTTTCAAATCAACCAATGCATAGTTTATTTTGTCCAGTACTAAACCTGAAGGGATTGTGCTACTTTGCCTGAAAGTTGTTTCCCTGAATCTAATTTCCCCGAAATCCAGTTCCCCGAATGACCCATTTCTTCGAAAGGTGTTGCAGTTCAAAAAAGATAAATAATATTTCTCACAGGGTCGTGAACTAGAGAGAACGATAAGCAATCAAATGAAGGAGATGTTGGGTCATTCTCTAAAACATGTGTTCGCGAGTAGCATTGCTTCCCAGAACTACATCCCTGGAAACATTGAATATACGCCAAAAAAAAAACCTCCCCCCCTTTCTTATCTATTCACATTGGAGTTTTGATAACCATTAGGAGGCATCTTACGGAGAGTGAATGACTCTCGCTTCATAATTATCCTCTCTTCGGGTCACGTGGAGTCGATCAACGATAAATACGCGCGCATTGGGATAAGTTTGCTATATTGAGGAGACAGTAGAGTAAAGTGGGGCATAAGTTCGAGTGGGGCAAGAGTTTCTTTTTAAGATTTCTAGCTCAATTCAAAACAAAACTTATAAACGTCATGGTGGTTCGAATGCTATTTAAGGCTAAGTAGCCCGTCATTCGTTTTGGCAACCGTGATGGCTTTTCAGCTTTCAATTACAAAGTGATAAAGCTCAGTCGTGATAGTTTATATTGACTTGAAAAAGTATCACTGTACGCGCTTACATACATGAAGTATGCTGATACTTTTTCAGCTGTGTCAGTGCAAAACTAACTGGTTTTCTTCAATTTGAAATCGTGAGATGAATTAGCAACAATCATCAACGACGCGTACAAATTTCAATGACGGCCTACTTCGCCTTAAGTAAGAGACTTTCATTCCAAATATCATAAAAATCGATTGAGATTTGGAAAAGTTATGGCTATTTGTTGTTTTTTGACGTGAATATTGTTATTTTTGGTCAAACTTTCGTTGCATGGAACCAATTGAAGATAAAATCTTTTTATATATTTTATGCAAGGGCGTTTCTAGGCCTTACATAAGGATGCTTTGAGGTGTATTAGTTTTTGTATAAATGCTAGGAAATATTTTTTGGCCCATAGTGGGGCAAAAGTTCGAATCAGCGAGGCAAAAGTTCGACCCATGTAT
The DNA here is from genome assembly GCF_002204515.2 of Aedes aegypti. Taxonomy (NCBI): domain Eukaryota; kingdom Metazoa; phylum Arthropoda; class Insecta; order Diptera; family Culicidae; genus Aedes; species Aedes aegypti. The sequence continues at coordinate 151,757,206 of NC_035108.1, forward strand.
AAACTCATGGAAAAATTTGCAAATTGCCTAAAATCCACATATCATCTTCAAATTTAAGTAAACTTAAGTTTACGGCTAGTGTAAAATATGCCTGTCATAAAAGTTTCGATATTTTGTGTTTTAGCCAGCGAACTTTTGCCCCACACTAGATTCGAGCTCTTGCCCCACCGGTGGGGCAAAAGTTCATTTAAGACAATCAATTTTGAAACTGTTATAACAAAAAATGGGTAAATATTTTGACACAAGTTTGTTCAGCAAAATTATAGCCAATATGTTGAAGATTCACTGCATGGTATTGTTTTGTTTCAACTACTTCTGTTTTTCTGGAAACTTTGATTATTCCACTTTTGCCCCACCTTGCCCTAGTGATCAAACCTTGAATATAAACGTACTGTTCAAAATGTAGTTTTCGTACTGTAAATATGGAGTTGGGTAATAAATGTAGATTGTACGGTTTCTTGTACTAAACGACTCGCGTGTGTTATTGGTTTATCGGAAAAATGTAACCGTAAGCAACAAGGCGAAAGGAATCCTATTGCTAAATTCAGGAGCATAGAAGACCACCTGCGACATATTAATTATAAGATGGTTCCTCTTCAACCTCTAATTCGTGTTTGGAGATTGCTTTCCAACATACAGTCCACCTGATATAACCGCAATCCCAAGGACTCTCCCTCAACACATGTATTTGGCCAAAATTATGAAAACGGTGAATCTCGGAAGAACCGCCGATCAGATAAAGAAGGGTGCATATCAGATGACCGGTTTATTCACCACCCTGAAATAGATGAAGTTATGAGTGCCAAGCACTTTTCGGGGAAATGGATTATTCGTGGAAACGCGTAGCACAACCATCTGAAGAAATTCATGTGGGAATGCCTAAAGGAATGCCAGAAAAAACAACACTCGAAGAAATATCAGGAGAAATTTTCCAAGGAATTCTTAGAACCCTTCACTGTAGAATCCCTCACGCTGTCAACTAGACTATCGAAACGCATACAATTTGTCTGGTGGAATACCTACAGAAACACTCATTAAAGCTGTTGGATTCCCTAATAGAAATGGTAAATATTTTCCTGTTTGAATCTCTGGGGATATTCCCGGATAAATCCCTAATAGAAGACTTAATTACGAGAAATTCCAAAGAAAATTTTGGGAGTATTCTTGAAGCCCTATCGGATCCATTTGTAATGGTCAACAGATTCACAGTTTCTGCATAAAACATCATGAATTTTGATATGTCACATGATATCTAGGCATTTTCGCGGAACTGTTCAAAAGGACTTACCTAACATTAAGGGGTTTTAATCAATAATTGAGCAAAATTAACCTCATCCGCAGCGTTTTTTTTTTTTTGTATAAAACGCTACCCAAGGTCATTGTCTTTCGATCTATTCTGAGTCAAAAAAAGGTTACGTACAGTTCGGACTCGATTATCCAGAGTGTCGATTTTTTTTTTTCATTCCGGATAGTCGAATCCTCAAGGTAATCGAATCACTAAGAAAAAAAAATCTGCGATAAAAGAACTTAAATGTTATCTTTTTTCTTTGTTTGTTTTATATGAGGCAGTGGCGTAGCCAGACATTATTTCTAGGAACATTGAGAAGAAAACAAGTTTTTTGACCAGAAAAACCTTTTTAAACCAACTTTTTCTTACCTACGTCCAAAACTGCTAAACCATTCATATTGTATGTTTCAATACTAAATTATTTCAATTCTATGCATAAAAGCTGAAAAACAATCATATCAAAAAAACATATTCCGGATAATCGAATCTAAAATTTCGGATAGGCGAATCACGGATAATCGAGTCTCCGGATAATCGAATCCGACCTGTATCGCAGTATTAGTATTATATTGCAGTATAGAATTCTCAAAAGTATTAGTATTGCACGGTTAAAATAAAAAAATATCGAGACAGGAGACAATCTCTCATGGTTACATAGGTCTTTTAGTAAAGTTCAGCAAGTATTATTGTGTATTTCTTTCGCTATTGGACTGCGAAGTGCGGCCTTATAAGTGTGAAAGTGTGAATAAAAGTCCGCAATTGCATTGAATCCTGTTGGTGTCTTCAGAGCACTTATTCTTTGATTTACGAAGAATAAGTCCCCCAAAGACACCTACCCGATGTCATGCAATTGCGCACTTTCATTAGCGTTTCCGCACTTGTAAAAACTTCTGCGATAGTCCAGTGGTGAAAGAAATGCGCAATATATTACCCAATTTCGCAGGACCGGAACAAATTCAGGGTATCCGGATTAACCTATTTATGTTTGGTCCTGGGCAAATATAACAGTTATGGACCATAACTTATGGTATACGCGTAGCAAATCAGCATAACCATGCTGAGGATCATTGAGTACAAATCCCGCCGGTCGAGGATTTTTTCGAGTTGGAAATATCGTCGACATTTCAGGGCAAAGACTATCTTCGTAGTTGCCGCACGCAAATACAAATGCAAAAATAATCAATCGGCAAATTAAGCTCTCAGTTAAAAACTTTGGAGGTGGCCATAAGAAAGCTAAGCTGAGAAGATCTTATTATTATTAAATTCCAATGGAAACGTTGTGCCATTTTAAAGAAGAAGATGTTCAGTACGGTGTCCCAAAATTTGACTTTGTTGTTTTTGATTAAACTTGTATATGGCGAGAACTCTGATAAATGACGTTTAGAGGTTGCCACTTTGAGTTTTTTTAAGAGGTCCGATCAAACTAATATTGCTACTTACACAAAATTACGTCAAACACATAGCTGTTATACTTTTTGCACATCTCTGGGATCCAAGCTATATGGGAAAAATCATTTACTATATGTTTTGCACGGAAATTTTGATTTCTTGAAAGTTCAAAAACTATGATTTTTCCAGTACTTTTTTGTTTTATATCATCAAAAGTGGAAATCAGACTTGAAGCCAGTTTTATTCCTTACTTATGGACAGATGAGAAATTTTGTAAGGAAAAACTGCTGAAGATATTATACCGCTCAATTTATGCGTTTTAGAGTTATTCAAGATTTACTGAGGGTAGAAATGTGAATTTCTTGCATTTTCGCACAATGTCCTTTAGTTTGGGCTAGTTTGCCTCGTGACCAGTGCACAGTGGTCCAGGAATCAGTTTTACGCGGAAAGATGCATTTTGAGCTTTAGAATGAAACATTAGACAAAAACGGTCTTCTACAAAGTTGTTTATATTAGTTTAGCCCTTTGTTTGGTTTTATTGAAAATTAGGGTGGACCACATTTTCATAGAAATTGTGTAACTAACTTTCTTATTTGTAGAAATTATATTATACATGCTCCAGCAAAGTTGTAGACCATTCAATTTCAAGCAACTTTGTCAAATAAAGTTTTTTGGTATCTCTTAAATTGACCGATTTAGAGCTTTTTTCCTACGGTGACATAGGGTGGTCCGAACAAAACTGGTTTTCTGGCTCTAGAGTTTTCAATTCAAATTTCTCATCAAAGTAGTCTATGAAATACTTTTAGAACTTTAAAAAATGCGTAATTTGGTGCGTGAAAAAACTCGCTATCTCCTTCCGTTTAGATGTTATTGTTTTTTTTCTATCTTTATTAACGAGATTTTTAGCCCTGGGCTAGTTGGTCGCCGTTAAGTCAGAGGGGACCAAGTACAAAATTTGGGAAAATTGGATTATTCTCTCATTAGATGCGAATTTACCTTGCCTCCGTTACACTTTGATCAGATTTGAAGAATGCTGTAAACTGTGAGAGATATGTAACAAATTTACTCTGGATGATCAACAAAAATCGATAAAAGTGGTCATTGGCATAGTAAGCTCTCAGTTAATAACTGTGGAAGTGCTCATAAGAACACTAAGCTGAGAAGCAGGCTTTGTCCCAGTGGGGACGTAATGCCAGAAAGAAGAAGAAGAAGATCTATAGGGCTAGAGAAAAAAGTCATAGACTTCAATGCAGCTTTCCATCCGGTTCTTGAGGAATTTCCTCTCACATGTCTCATGGAAAAACTTCAAAAAATCTCCTAGTGATTTTTCCAGAGATTTAAAATGCAATATTTTCAGGGTCTGAAACTTAGATCCAAGAGTCTGATACTGGGATCTAGATTTTTTTCTAGAGATGCCTCTACCAATACTCTCAGAATTTTTTTTGCAAAGGATGCTTAGAGAACTTTCCCCAAGAATGCTTGAGCACTCCAAGAATTCACCTCCAGTTATTTCCTCAGGGATTCCCCCGAATTTTTTTTTTCAAAGACTATACTAAGAGTAATCCTTCAACCAAATCCTACAGTTGTTACTAAGGAAATCGATGGAAGAATCATCTGATACAATCATGGAGGACTTAGGCTTTCCTTGAAAAATCTCTTAAAGAATCTTTGGAAAAATTCCTGGGTAACTTCTATAGTTATCCTTGTTAAAATCTAGGCTATATTCTTGAGATTTTCGAAACAAAATTCTTCGAAAAATGCTTGAAGGAATTCCACAGCAAATACCTAAATTCTCACGAAGATCGACGAAAAAAAAACATACAGTAATACGAGCAGTAACACTGTCGTAATGTCGTAATAAAGAATTACAAAAAAAAGGAGAAATGCAGACTGATTCTCCTTTCTTCTGGTTCATATTAGGTTACATTTTGTTTTTCTGTTTCCTGTTTGATCCACTTTCGGTCTCTTTTCGGTTCCTGTCTGGTCTATTTTTTGTTCATGCTAGAGTTCTCTAAACTTGCTATATGCAAGGCACTTAAACGCTACCAGGTCTGCGACGTGGACGATAAAGTAATTTTCAAAATAAATAAAAAAGCAGATATATAAATTGCTTTTGAACCTAGTCTTAAACTTCATTGAGAAAGCTTTCGTTGTAGTTGGAAAATCGTTAAGAATTTAAGCAAAAGGATGGCACTCCACTTGTTAATTCAAATCGTTTTTGATTTTTAATTTTACATTTTAGAGTTTATTTCCAAAAATGTCGCCCATTATTCCAGATTTATTTTAAAAAAATAATCTTTCAAATCATATGATGCGTTATCGAAAAGTTGCATAATTATTCGTGAAAGTTTAACTATAAATATTTTTGGTCGGGATTAGTGGGGGCCCCTAAAATGTGGGGGCCCGGGGGCAATGACTCTCTCAGCCTCCCCGTAAATGCGGCCCTGTTCACCATTGAAAACTTTAAAAAAAGTTATGCATACTAACCTTTTTTAAAAACAAAATAGTTTCAAATCAACCAATGCATAGTTTATTTTGTCCAGTACTAAACCTGAAGGGATTGTGCTACTTTGCCTGAAAGTTGTTTCCCTGAATCTAATTTCCCCGAAATCCAGTTCCCCGAATGACCCATTTCTTCGAAAGGTGTTGCAGTTCAAAAAAGATAAATAATATTTCTCACAGGGTCGTGAACTAGAGAGAACGATAAGCAATCAAATGAAGGAGATGTTGGGTCATTCTCTAAAACATGTGTTCGCGAGTAGCATTGCTTCCCAGAACTACATCCCTGGAAACATTGAATATACGCCAAAAAAAAAACCTCCCCCCCTTTCTTACCTATTCACATTGGAGTTTTGATAACCATTAGGAGGCATCTTACGGAGAGTGAATGACTCTCGCTTCATAATTATCCTCTCTTCGGGTCACGTGGAGTCGATCAACGATAAATACGCGCGCATTGGGATAAGTTTGCTATATTGAGGAGACAGTAGAGTAAAGTGGGGCATAAGTTCGAGTGGGGCAAGAGTTTCTTTTTAAGATTTCTAGCTCAATTCAAAACAAAACTTATAAACGTCATGGTGGTTCGAATGCTATTTAAGGCTAAGTAGCCCGTCATTCGTTTTGGCAACCGTGATGGCTTTTCAGCTTTCAATTACAAAGTGATAAAGCTCAGTCGTGATAGTTTATATTGACTTGAAAAAGTATCACTGTACGCGCTTACATACATGAAGTATGCTGATACTTTTTCAGCTGTGTCAGTGCAAAACTAACTGGTTTTCTTCAATTTGAAATCGTGAGATGAATTAGCAACAATCATCAACGACGCGTACAAATTTCAATGACGGCCTACTTCGCCTTAAGTAAGAGACTTTCATTCCAAATATCATAAAAATCGATTGAGATTTGGAAAAGTTATGGCTATTTGTTGTTTTTTGACGTGAATATTGTTATTTTTGGTCAAACTTTCGTTGCATGGAACCAATTGAAGATAAAATCTTTTTATATATTTTATGCAAGGGCGTTTCTAGGCCTTACATAAGGATGCTTTGAGGTGTATTAGTTTTTGTATAAATGCTAGGAAATAATTTTTGGCCCATAGTGGGGCAAAAGTTCGAATCAGCGAGGCAAAAGTTCGACCCATGTATAAACTCATGGAAAAATTTGCAAATTGCCTAAAATCCACATATCATCTTCAAATTTAAGTAAACTTAAGTTTACGGCTAGTGTAAAATATGCCTGTCATAAAAGTTTCGATATTTTGTGTTTTAGCCAGCGAACTTTTGCCCCACACTAGATTCGAGCTCTTGCCCCACCGGTGGGGCAAAAGTTCATTTAAGACAATCAATTTTGAAACTGTTATAACAAAAAATGGGTAAATATTTTGACACAAGTTTGTTCAGCAAAATTATAGCCAATATGTTGAAGATTCACTGCATGGTATTGTTTTGTTTCAACTACTTCTGTTTTTCTGGAAACTTTGATTATTCCACTTTTGCCCCACCTTGCCCTAGTGATCAAACCTTGAATATAAACGTACTGTTCAAAATGTAGTTTTCGTACTGTAAATATGGAGTTGGGTAATAAATGTAGATTGTACGGTTTCTTGTACTAAACGACTCGCGTGTGTTATTGGTTTATCGGAAAAATGTAACCGTAAGCAACAAGGCGAAAGGAATCCTATTGCTAAATTCAGGAGCATAGAAGACCGCCTGCGACATATTAATTATAAGATGGTTCCTCTTCAACCTCTAATTCGTGTTTGGAGATTGCTTTCCAACATACAGTCCACCTGATATAACCGCAATCCCAAGGACTCTCCCTCAACACATGTATTTGGCCAAAATTATGAAAACGGTGAATCTCGGAAGAACCGCCGATCAGATAAAGAAGGGTGCATATCAGATGACCGGTTTATTCACCACCCTGAAATAGATGAAGTTATGAGTGCCAAGCACTTTTCGGGGAAATGGATTATTCGTGGAAACGCGTAGCACAACCATCTGAAGAAATTCATGTGGGAATGCCTAAAGGAATGCCAGAAAAAACAACACTCGAAGAAATATCAGGAGAAATTTTCCAAGGAATTCTTAGAACCCTTCACTGTAGAATCCCTCACGCTGTCAACTAGACTATCGAAACGCATACAATTTGTCTGGTGGAATACCTACAGAAACACTCATTAAAGCTGTTGGATTCCCTAATAGAAATGGTAAATATTTTCCTGTTTGAATCTCTGGGGATATTCCCGGATAAATCCCTAATAGAAGACTTAATTACGAGAAATTCCAAAGAAAATTTTGGGAGTATTCTTGAAGCCCTATCGGATCCATTTGTAATGGTCAACAGATTCACAGTTTCTGCATAAAACATCATGAATTTTGATATGTCACATGATATCTAGGCATTTTCGCGGAACTGTTCAAAAGGACTTACCTAACATTAAGGGGTTTTAATCAATAATTGAGCAAAATTAACCTCATCCGCAGCGTTTTTTTTTTTTGTATAAAACGCTACCCAAGGTCATTGTCTTTCGATCTATTCTGAGTCAAAAAAAGGTTACGTACAGTTCGGACTCGATTATCCAGAGTGTCGATTTTTTTTTTTCATTCCGGATAGTCGAATCCTCAAGGTAATCGAATCACTAAGAAAAAAAAATCTGCGATAAAAGAACTTAAATGTTATCTTTTTTCTTTGTTTGTTTTATATGAGGCAGTGGCGTAGCCAGACATTATTTCTAGGAACATTGAGAAGAAAACAAGTTTTTTGACCAGAAAAACCTTTTTAAACCAACTTTTTCTTACCTACGTCCAAAACTGCTAAACCATTCATATTGTATGTTTCAATACTAAATTATTTCAATTCTATGCATAAAAGCTGAAAAACAATCATATCAAAAAAACATATTCCGGATAATCGAATCTAAAATTTCGGATAGGCGAATCACGGATAATCGAGTCTCCGGATAATCGAATCCGACCTGTATCGCAGTATTAGTATTATATTGCAGTATAGAATTCTCAAAAGTATTAGTATTGCACGGTTAAAATAAAAAAATATCGAGACAGGAGACAATCTCTCATGGTTACATAGGTCTTTTAGTAAAGTTCAGCAAGTATTATTGTGTATTTCTTTCGCTATTGGACTGCGAAGTGCGGCCTTATAAGTGTGAAAGTGTGAATAAAAGTCCGCAATTGCATTGAATCCTGTTGGTGTCTTCAGAGCACTTATTCTTTGATTTACGAAGAATAAGTCCCCCAAAGACACCTACCCGATGTCATGCAATTGCGCACTTTCATTAGCGTTTCCGCACTTGTAAAAACTTCTGCGATAGTCCAGTGGTGAAAGAAATGCGCAATATATTACCCAATTTCGCAGGACCGGAACAAATTCAGGGTATCCGGATTAACCTATTTATGTTTGGTCCTGGGCAAATATAACAGTTATGGACCATAACTTATGGTATACGCGTAGCAAATCAGCATAACCATGCTGAGGATCATTGAGTACAAATCCCGCCGGTCGAGGATTTTTTCGAGTTGGAAATATCGTCGACATTTCAGGGCAAAGACTATCTTCGTAGTTGCCGCACGCAAATACAAATGCAAAAATAATCAATCGGCAAATTAAGCTCTCAGTTAAAAACTTTGGAGGTGGCCATAAGAAAGCTAAGCTGAGAAGATCTTATTATTATTAAATTCCAATGGAAACGTTGTGCCATTTTAAAGAAGAAGATGTTCAGTACGGTGTCCCAAAATTTGACTTTGTTGTTTTTGATTAAACTTGTATATGGCGAGAACTCTGATAAATGACGTTTAGAGGTTGCCACTTTGAGTTTTTTTAAGAGGTCCGATCAAACTAATATTGCTACTTACACAAAATTACGTCAAACACATAGCTGTTATACTTTTTGCACATCTCTGGGATCCAAGCTATATGGGAAAAATCATTTACTATATGTTTTGCACGGAAATTTTGATTTCTTGAAAGTTCAAAAACTATGATTTTTCCAGTACTTTTTTGTTTTATATCATCAAAAGTGGAAATCAGACTTGAAGCCAGTTTTATTCCTTACTTATGGACAGATGAGAAATTTTGTAAGGAAAAACTGCTGAAGATATTATACCGCTCAATTTATGCGTTTTAGAGTTATTCAAGATTTACTGAGGGTAGAAATGTGAATTTCTTGCATTTTCGCACAATGTCCTTTAGTTTGGGCTAGTTTGCCTCGTGACCAGTGCACAGTGGTCCAGGAATCAGTTTTACGCGGAAAGATGCATTTTGAGCTTTAGAATGAAACATTAGACAAAAACGGTCTTCTACAAAGTTGTTTATATTAGTTTAGCCCTTTGTTTGGTTTTATTGAAAATTAGGGTGGACCACATTTTCATAGAAATTGTGTAACTAACTTTCTTATTTGTAGAAATTATATTATACATGCTCCAGCAAAGTTGTAGACCATTCAATTTCAAGCAACTTTGTCAAATAAAGTTTTTTGGTATCTCTTAAATTGACCGATTTAGAGCTTTTTTCCTACGGTGACATAGGGTGGTCCGAACAAAACTGGTTTTCTGGCTCTAGAGTTTTCAATTCAAATTTCTCATCAAAGTAGTCTATGAAATACTTTTAGAACTTTAAAAAATGCGTAATTTGGTGCGTGAAAAAACTCGCTATCTCCTTCCGTTTAGATGTTATTGTTTTTTTTCTATCTTTATTAACGAGATTTTTAGCCCTGGGCTAGTTGGTCGCCGTTAAGTCAGAGGGGACCAAGTACAAAATTTGGGAAAATTGGATTATTCTCTCATTAGATGCGAATTTACCTTGCCTCCGTTACACTTTGATCAGATTTGAAGAATGCTGTAAACTGTGAGAGATATGTAACAAATTTACTCTGGATGATCAACAAAAATCGATAAAAGTGGTCATTGGCATAGTAAGCTCTCAGTTAATAACTGTGGAAGTGCTCATAAGAACACTAAGCTGAGAAGCAGGCTTTGTCCCAGTGGGGACGTAATGCCAGAAAGAAGAAGAAGAAGATCTATAGGGCTAGAGAAAAAAGTCATAGACTTCAATGCAGCTTTCCATCCGGTTCTTGAGGAATTTCCTCTCACATGTCTCATGGAAAAACTTCAAAAAATCTCCTAGTGATTTTTCCAGAGATTTAAAATGCAATATTTTCAGGGTCTGAAACTTAGATCCAAGAGTCTGATACTGGGATCTAGATTTTTTTCTAGAGATGCCTCTACCAATACTCTCAGAATTTTTTTTGCAAAGGATGCTTAGAGAACTTTCCCCAAGAATGCTTGAGCACTCCAAGAATTCACCTCCAGTTATTTCCTCAGGGATTCCCCCGAATTTTTTTTTTCAAAGACTATACTAAGAGTAATCCTTCAACCAAATCCTACAGTTGTTACTAAGGAAATCGATGGAAGAATCATCTGATACAATCATGGAGGACTTAGGCTTTCCTTGAAAAATCTCTTAAAGAATCTTTGGAAAAATTCCTGGGTAACTTCTATAGTTATCCTTGTTAAAATCTAGGCTATATTCTTGAGATTTTCGAAACAAAATTCTTCGAAAAATGCTTGAAGGAATTCCACAGCAAATACCTAAATTCTCACGAAGATCGACGAAAAAAAAACATACAGTAATACGAGCAGTAACACTGTCGTAATGTCGTAATAAAGAATTACAAAAAAAAGGAGAAATGCAGACTGATTCTCCTTTCTTCTGGTTCATATTAGGTTACATTTTGTTTTTCTGTTTCCTGTTTGATCCACTTTCGGTCTCTTTTCGGTTCCTGTCTGGTCTATTTTTTGTTCATGCTAGAGTTCTCTAAACTTGCTATATGCAAGGCACTTAAACGCTACCAGGTCTGCGACGTGGACGATAAAGTAATTTTCAAAATAAATAAAAAAGCAGATATATAAATTGCTTTTGAACCTAGTCTTAAACTTCATTGAGAAAGCTTTCGTTGTAGTTGGAAAATCGTTAAGAATTTAAGCAAAAGGATGGCACTCCACTTGTTAATTCAAATCGTTTTTGATTTTTAATTTTACATTTTAGAGTTTATTTCCAAAAATGTCGCCCATTATTCCAGATTTATTTTAAAAAAATAATCTTTCAAATCATATGATGCGTTATCGAAAAGTTGCATAATTATTCGTGAAAGTTTAACTATAAATATTTTTGGTCGGGATTAGTGGGGGCCCCTAAAATGTGGGGGCCCGGGGGCAATGACTCTCTCAGCCTCCCCGTAAATGCGGCCCTGTTCACCATTGAAAACTTTAAAAAAAGTTATGCATACTAACCTTTTTTAAAAACAAAATAGTTTCAAATCAACCAATGCATAGTTTATTTTGTCCAGTACTAAACCTGAAGGGATTGTGCTACTTTGCCTGAAAGTTGTTTCCCTGAATCTAATTTCCCCGAAATCCAGTTCCCCGAATGACCCATTTCTTCGAAAGGTGTTGCAGTTCAAAAAAGATAAATAATATTTCTCACAGGGTCGTGAACTAGAGAGAACGATAAGCAATCAAATGAAGGAGATGTTGGGTCATTCTCTAAAACATGTGTTCGCGAGTAGCATTGCTTCCCAGAACTACATCCCTGGAAACATTGAATATACGCCAAAAAAAAAACCTCCCCCCCTTTCTTACCTATTCACATTGGAGTTTTGATAACCATTAGGAGGCATCTTACGGAGAGTGAATGACTCTCGCTTCATAATTATCCTCTCTTCGGGTCACGTGGAGTCGATCAACGATAAATACGCGCGCATTGGGATAAGTTTGCTATATTGAGGAGACAGTAGAGTAAAGTGGGGCATAAGTTCGAGTGGGGCAAGAGTTTCTTTTTAAGATTTCTAGCTCAATTCAAAACAAAACTTATAAACGTCATGGTGGTTCGAATGCTATTTAAGGCTAAGTAGCCCGTCATTCGTTTTGGCAACCGTGATGGCTTTTCAGCTTTCAATTACAAAGTGATAAAGCTCAGTCGTGATAGTTTATATTGACTTGAAAAAGTATCACTGTACGCGCTTACATACATGAAGTATGCTGATACTTTTTCAGCTGTGTCAGTGCAAAACTAACTGGTTTTCTTCAATTTGAAATCGTGAGATGAATTAGCAACAATCATCAACGACGCGTACAAATTTCAATGACGGCCTACTTCGCCTTAAGTAAGAGACTTTCATTCCAAATATCATAAAAATCGATTGAGATTTGGAAAAGTTATGGCTATTTGTTGTTTTTTGACGTGAATATTGTTATTTTTGGTCAAACTTTCGTTGCATGGAACCAATTGAAGATAAAATCTTTTTATATATTTTATGCAAGGGCGTTTCTAGGCCTTACATAAGGATGCTTTGAGGTGTATTAGTTTTTGTATAAATGCTAGGAAATAATTTTTGGCCCATAGTGGGGCAAAAGTTCGAATCAGCGAGGCAAAAGTTCGACCCATGTATAAACTCATGGAAAAATTTGCAAATTGCCTAAAATCCACATATCATCTTCAAATTTAAGTAAACTTAAGTTTACGGCTAGTGTAAAATATGCCTGTCATAAAAGTTTCGATATTTTGTGTTTTAGCCAGCGAACTTTTGCCCCACACTAGATTCGAGCTCTTGCCCCACCGGTGGGGCAAAAGTTCATTTAAGACAATCAATTTTGAAACTGTTATAACAAAAAATGGGTAAATATTTTGACACAAGTTTGTTCAGCAAAATTATAGCCAATATGTTGAAGATTCACTGCATGGTATTGTTTTGTTTCAACTACTTCTGTTTTTCTGGAAACTTTGATTATTCCACTTTTGCCCCACCTTGCCCTAGTGATCAAACCTTGAATATAAACGTACTGTTCAAAATGTAGTTTTCGTACTGTAAATATGGAGTTGGGTAATAAATGTAGATTGTACGGTTTCTTGTACTAAACGACTCGCGTGTGTTATTGGTTTATCGGAAAAATGTAACCGTAAGCAACAAGGCGAAAGGAATCCTATTGCTAAATTCAGGAGCATAGAAGACCGCCTGCGACATATTAATTATAAGATGGTTCCTCTTCAACCTCTAATTCGTGTTTGGAGATTGCTTTCCAACATACAGTCCACCTGATATAACCGCAATCCCAAGGACTCTCCCTCAACACATGTATTTGGCCAAAATTATGAAAACGGTGAATCTCGGAAGAACCGCCGATCAGATAAAGAAGGGTGCATATCAGATGACCGGTTTATTCACCACCCTGAAATAGATGAAGTTATGAGTGCCAAGCACTTTTCGGGGAAATGGATTATTCGTGGAAACGCGTAGCACAACCATCTGAAGAAATTCATGTGGGAATGCCTAAAGGAATGCCAGAAAAAACAACACTCGAAGAAATATCAGGAGAAATTTTCCAAGGAATTCTTAGAACCCTTCACTGTAGAATCCCTCACGCTGTCAACTAGACTATCGAAACGCATACAATTTGTCTGGTGGAATACCTACAGAAACACTCATTAAAGCTGTTGGATTCCCTAATAGAAATGGTAAATATTTTCCTGTTTGAATCTCTGGGGATATTCCCGGATAAATCCCTAATAGAAGACTTAATTACGAGAAATTCCAAAGAAAATTTTGGGAGTATTCTTGAAGCCCTATCGGATCCATTTGTAATGGTCAACAGATTCACAGTTTCTGCATAAAACATCATGAATTTTGATATGTCACATGATATCTAGGCATTTTCGCGGAACTGTTCAAAAGGACTTACCTAACATTAAGGGGTTTTAATCAATAATTGAGCAAAATTAACCTCATCCGCAGCGTTTTTTTTTTTTGTATAAAACGCTACCCAAGGTCATTGTCTTTCGATCTATTCTGAGTCAAAAAAAGGTTACGTACAGTTCGGACTCGATTATCCAGAGTGTCGATTTTTTTTTTTCATTCCGGATAGTCGAATCCTCAAGGTAATCGAATCACTAAGAAAAAAAAATCTGCGATAAAAGAACTTAAATGTTATCTTTTTTCTTTGTTTGTTTTATATGAGGCAGTGGCGTAGCCAGACATTATTTCTAGGAACATTGAGAAGAAAACAAGTTTTTTGACCAGAAAAACCTTTTTAAACCAACTTTTTCTTACCTACGTCCAAAACTGCTAAACCATTCATATTGTATGTTTCAATACTAAGTTATTTCAATTCTATGCATAAAAGCTGAAAAACAATCATATCAAAAAAACATATTCCGGATAATCGAATCTAAAATTTCGGATAGGCGAATCACGGATAATCGAGTCTCCGGATAATCGAATCCGACCTGTATCGCAGTATTAGTATTATATTGCAGTATAGAATTCTCAAAAGTATTAGTATTGCAGTGGAAAATTATCACAACACGAAGTTGCATTTGTTTTTCTCTTCGCGCGGTGTATAATACACAATAATCGTCGGTAAAAGGTCCAATTAAATCGCACAAAGGTTGTTTCTGATACATTTGCACCTGGTGAATGTGAATGTAGTGTTTTGCAGTGATTTTTTTCACATTTTGAAGACTTGTGAGCACATTAGTTTTTGCCGAAGTGTCAGTGCATCAATTAAAAACAATCTAGCTTGGAACCCGTGAACAGTGTGGACCTGTGTGTTTTTGCGTAGCAAAAAAAAAAAAACAGTGTGAATTTAAATAACCCGGCCTGATGGCCGGTCGAAGTGCACCTTCGGGTGAGCCTCCTGACGGTAATAGATGCCCAGGATGGATGCTGAGTGAAGATGAACTGGGACAGACAATTGCACTACAGATGAAAGTTCGCACAACTGAAGGCTGCAAAACCGCTACTGGATCAGAAACCGAACGGCATCTACCTGTAGACCCGTTTGTTATTGGTAATGCTGTTTTATTAGCTTTGGGTACTAACGACGTCAGAAAAGTACACGCCTCTAAGGAAGCCCGAGGTACCCGGTACGTACTGCGCACAAATTCCAGATCAATTTGTGAAAAATTGAAGCAAATTCGTGAGCTCCCGGATCACACGCCAGTGTAAATTATTGAGCACCCTTCCCTAAATGTCGTCCAAGGAGTACTCTACGATGTTGACACAGTTAACAAATCTGAGGAGTACATTTTTCAAAATCTGGAAAACCAAGGAGTGTGCGGTGTTCGCCGTATCAAAAAGCGAAGTGGAAATGCTTTAGTCAACACGCCACTGTTAGTACTAACAATCCGCGGTTCCGTTCTGCCTCAGTTCATTTATTTTGGGTTGCTACGCATCAAAATTCGCCAATACTACCCGACACCGATGCTCTGCTTTCGATGTGCAAATTATGGTCATTCGAAAAAGTACTGCGACGAGAAAAAATACCAGCTTATCTGCATGAACTGCTCTGGAGTTCATGACATTATCGAAGGAATTCCTTGCCAATCACCTGCCTTTTGTAAAAACTGCAAAAATGACCATTCCCCAAGGTCCAAGGATTGCCCAGTTTATCGCGAAGAAGAGGCCATAATACGTCTTAAAACGGACCGTGGATTGACATACGCTGAAGCAAGATCAGAATATCGAGATACTCACCGAGGTCCATCCTACTCTAACGTCACAAAATCCAGACTACACACTGAGGCCGATGAGAAAGACCGTACGATTGAGCTTCTCCGGAAAGAAATTGATGCGTTGAAGGATATAGTTACAGCACTAAAATCGCAACTAGCTAATAATATCCAACCACCTTCACAAATGTCAAGATCTTGCTCTGCATCAGACAACGAATCTATGGAAAGTGTTTCAATATCAAGCGAAGAGCAAATGACAAACCGAGCAGCTGACAAAGTTGCTCGTGCAAAAGCTCCGAAGGCATCCCACATCGGTGTAGACAAAATTAACACCAGAAGTATGTCCAAATCCAACTACACCGCAATTGAAAACGAATCTGAAACAAACGACTCGGATCTGACCAGATCAAACAAAAGGAAAGGCAACGAAAGCAAAAAAGGTAGCCCACCCGACTCACCCGAAAGAAAGAAAGGGAACATTCCATTGGATTCGGACAAACTACGCAAACCAAAGAAAAGATAATGGAGCAGCAAACCAAAAATTCTGACCCAGCAATGAACTCGGACACGACTTTCGGCTACCTACAGAACGACAGAACTTACGACGACAATAGCACGCAAACTGACCCTGAATATGGAACCCGAACTAACACCGTCGACAGCAGACAAAATTGTCACTCCAACTCACCATCGCTACAAAAATACCTGTACGAAAATCCGTTCTTCACTCGGAACAATCAACAGTCTCCAAAACAGCAGACTTCGAATCCAAAAGGATCTATGATAACAGCGCCTGCCACAGGCACATGGTGTGGGGAGGGAGAGAAGAAAGTAACCTCCCCCCTCTCCGTAGTGGGAGTGAACACCTGGGGGGAAAAACAATCCTCCTGGGGTTCGGCCAAGAAGCAATTTAGAAATCTACCCCCGAATGTAACAAGCAACTCAGACTTGTACGATCAACTTTATCGCCAAATTCAAAGACCCAGTGTGAGCAGCAAAGCAGCAACACCTCAACTAGAACCCGAATCGCCATGCGCGAAGCCTACCACGTCAGCCCTGACCAGGGATGTTCCGGGTTTATCCGAAGAGCCTCTGGCGGCAGCTGGCGTGGGCAGCCTATTCTCACAGGCAAGTACCGTAAATTACTTTCGATCAAGTTCAGTTGCACTTCCGTTATACCCTCCTCCACCTCTCACAGTTCGCACTCGAGCACATCTTAGACGAATTTCAAATCAGCCTCACTTTACGGTAACACCAACCTCGCAAAAAACATCAACGACCATTGCGGAAAAATGGTACCAATCATCACACAAGCCGAACATCGAGACCTCGTACAACACAAAATTATCAGCAAAACAAAGCACCTGGGAAAGTAGCATCCAACCATATCATCATTTCGATTCGCCAAGCGCGAGGCCTTCCACGTCAGCCCTGACCAGGGATGTTCCGGGTCTTCCCGAAGAGCCCCTGGCGGCAGCTGACGTGGACCGCCTATCTTCACAGGCAAGTACCGCAAATTATTCCCAATATAGTGCAGTTACACTCTCGTCACACTCTCCGCCCCTCACAGTTCACGCTCCAGCCTCCAGTCATGAGAATCGGAAGAAAGGAACTCTATCAAATCAACTGCATCTAAAAGCATTACAATCCGCCTTGCATCATAAGAACTTCATACTATCTGCCGTGAACGAGGTCCAATCATCGAAAGCAATGACCAACGTGATTCTGCCATCAACTCGTAGTGAATGTACTGACAAATACGGGAGCTCAACATGTCCATACCATCTTGAATCGCCATGCGCGAGGCCTTCCACGTCAGCCCTGACCAGGGATGTTCCGGGTCTTCCCGAAGAGCCTCTGGCGGCAGCTGACGTGGACCGCCTATCTTCACAGGCAAGTACCGCAAATTATTCCCGATCAAAAGCAGGCATTCCCGCACCGCTTTCTTCTTCGTTTTCAGTACATCAGCAAACACCACTATGCGAACCACCAAAACCTTCCGAGAATTCAATCAATTCCTCTGATGCATCTAGTGTCGTTTCGCTTACCGATGGGACACCGGTTATCAACAATGTATTCGCCATACAATGGAACTTGAATGGGTTACGTTCACACCGAGATGATTTGCAAATTCTTCTCACAAATTATCAGCCATCAATCATATGCCTCCAGGAAACAAATGTAGAAGGGCATCAAATCCCTACCAGTTACCTCGGAAGAAATTATCATCTTCTGCTTAGCTCATGCTCAAGTCATGGAAGGCAGGGAGCAGGGATGGCAGTTAAAGATGGCATACCCTTTGAAAGGCTTCGATTTGAGACAAGTATTCAAGCAGTGGTAGTCAGAATATTCATGCCCATGGAAATGACAGTAGTATCGGTATATTTATCGCCAAATGATAAAGATGCTGATAAAAAACTACGTAATCTAGTAGACGAAATCCCGATGCCCATGGTTATTCTTGGTGATTTAAATGCACACCACTCCGCTTGGGGAAGTCGTCCAGCAAATAATTCCAGCCTGGCATGTAAAAGAGGTAACAACATCCTGGAGCTCTTGGTCAATCACGACATGGTTGTTCTGAACAACGGATCGCATACGTGGGTTGATTCAAGATCAGGAAAGACTCAGGCGTTGGACGTTTCAATATGCTCAGCATCTATCGCTCATAAGTTCACCTGGAAAACTATCCCAGATTGCGGGGGCAGCGACCACTTTCCAATTTTGATTGATGTTCCAACTAAATCCATTGATATAGAAGTTCGAAAAAGATGGATATACGCTAAAGCAGATTGGCAACGGTATGAAGAATTAACAAGTAACTCTTTGTATCCAGGTCAATCACTCACGGCAGAAGAATTTACTAATCGTATACTAGATGCTGCTAAAGTAAGTATTCCTACGACGAGTGGTAAACTTGGAGCCAAATCTGTACCTTGGTGGAACACCGAGGTAGCACAAGCTGTTAAGCAAAGAAGAAAATGTCTGCGAGCTTTACGCCGGCTCAGTAATGATGATCCCCGAAAAGCTGATGCCCTACTACAATTTCAAGCAGCACGCTCAGTATGCCGCAATTTGATTAGGGAAGCGAAACAGATAAGTTGGGAAAACTTTGTACAATCAATAAACTCCAACAGTTCTGGTAGTGAGATTTGGGCTAAAGTCAACCAGTTAAGGGGTAAACGGAAAAACAACTTAATTACTCTAAATCTACCCGATGGAATTACTAATGATCCACATAAAGTAGCGGAGGCTTTCGCCGATGAGTACCAGAAAAAATCGTCTGATTCAAACTACACAGAGAAATTTCGCAAGGCTAAGTTGGCTGAAAAAGCTGCTATCCCCAAATCTCAACGTCCTCAAGATCATAAGCATTATAATCAAACATTTTCGATAGAGGAGCTATTATGGGCACTAGATCGGCGAGCGGGATCCTCAACTGGACAGGATAACGTTGGTTATCCACTGTTACAACGATTACCGTTTGTGGCAAAGCTATCTCTACTCGAGCTCTATAATCAAGTGTGGGAAAGTGGCTCTTTTCCAGAGGCATGGAAAGAAAGCATCGTCATCCCGATTCCCAAGCCCGATGGGGATCGAGGCAAAACCGGTGGCTACAGACCCATTTCATTACTTAGCTGCGTAGGAAAGGTCTTCGAGCGTATGATAAACCGGCGACTAATCACGGAACTCGAAGAAACCGGAAGACTCGACTCGCGTCAGTACGCCTTTCGACCAGGGAAAGGAGCTGACTCGCATCTTGCGCAGTTGGAAGAATTGCTTCACATGGGAGAAAACGAACATGTTGAACTGGTATCACTCGACATCGCTAAAGCATACGATACGACATGGCGGCCCGGAATTTTAAACACTCTGAAAAAATGGAAAATAGGCGGTCGCATGCTGAATATCATCATTAGCTATCTCAGTAATAGGACATTTTGCGTAGCAGCAAACGGACGGACATCTAGTATTCGTGTAGCAGAGAATGGAGTACCGCAAGGATCCATCCTTTCGGTAACTCTGTTCTTAGTCGCGATGCAACCGATTTTCGCGAACATACCACAAGGTGTTCAAATTTTAGTTTATGCTGATGATGTGATTCTGATTGCAAAGGGGCAAAATTTTGGTATACTGCGCCGAATGATTAGGAGTGCTGTGACTGCACTGACCAGTTGGACCACAAGCGTAGGTTTCTCCATAGAACCTTCAAAATCAAAACTTCTGCATATCTGTAAATCTTCGCACCGTAAACGGGGTCGTGCAGTCAATGTCAATGGTATTCCTATACCTCGCGTTCGCAAAATGAAAATACTTGGTATTTTGATAGATTCAAAGTTGAATTTTCTGCAGCACTTTGCAGAAACCAAACGCAGTTGCACTCATCGTATTAACATCCTACGTATTTTGGGTTGCCGTTTAGCAAGAAGTAGTCGAGTGAAACTCCTTAAGGTAGGTGAAGCTCTTATATTCTCCAAGATGGTATATGGAATTGGACTCACAAGTCGTAACATCGAGGCTTTAGAACGCATATTATCTCCCACATATAACGAAATAATCCGTCAAGCTTCGGGGGCCTTCCGTACTAGCCCTGTTGTCTCTGTCGTTGCGGAAGCAAGCTGCCTACCGTTTCGTTTAAAAATAATTCAGCGTCTAACCACCTTAGCCATCCGTCTTATGGAGAAAAACGACTTGGCGGAACGTCTCCCTGTTGTAAAACGTGCCTCTGAATTATTTCTTGAAGCTACTGGCTTGATTGTTCCCAAAATTAAATCCGTTATTAGACTGACTAATCGGAAATGGTACACGAAACCGCCAAAAATTGATGATACACTGAAGAATAGCATAAAGGCTGGTACTTCTAGTCAGAGAGTGCTTCCGATGTTCGCTGAGCTAATGAACACTAAGTACATATCATTTAGAAAACTGTATACTGACGGCTCAAAAGTACTCGATAAGACGGGAATTGGAATAACCACTGAAACATATAAAAGCTCTTCTGGTCTACCTGGAATTTGTAGCATTTTTTCAGCTGAAGCCTATGCACTAAAGGAAGCTGTGGCAGTAATACGCTCCGATGAACCCACGATAATCTTAACAGATTCGGCCAGTTGTCTTGATGCCATTCGTGGAGGGAAATCAACTCATCCATGGATCCAGGCTGTGGAACATAATGCCCACAACAAGAGAATAACCTTCAGCTGGATTCCTGGACACGCAGGAATTCCTGGGAATGTGGAAGCAGATAAATTAGCAAATGAGGGACGAAGCAAAATACCAATTGAAACAGCAATTCCGGCTCAAGATGTTATACGATACACGAAAAACCTCATTTGGTGTGCCTGGGAGAACGACTGGAGACGGTCAGCAGCACATCTACGTCAAATAAAACCAAGTGTAGCCGAGTTTTTCGACAGAAATAATGCTTCTGAACAGCGGATTCTAACAAGATTACGAATTGGGCATACTCGTTTGACACACTCGTATCTGTTAGAAAAAACGTGTCAACCGGTCTGTAGATTCTGTGGCACACATCTCACCGTTCATCATATCCTCGTTGACTGTATTGGATTCATCACAGCTAGAAGAAATTGTGGAATCGTCGGTACTTTTCCAGAAATTCTCGCTAACAATGACAAGAAGGAGAGGGCGGTGATCAAATTCATCAAAGAAATTGATTTGTACAAAAGTATTTAGTTTTTAAGTTTCGAAATACCGACACGAATGCCAAACGAATGGTAAAGTGTCGCTAATAAATAATAATAATAATAATAATAATAATTAGTATTGCACGGTTAAAATAAAAAAATATCGAGACAGGAGACAATCTCTCATGGTTACATAGGTCTTTTAGTAAAGTTCAGCAAGTATTATTGTGTATTTCTTTCGCTATTGGACTGCGAAGTGCGGCCTTATAAGTGTGAAAGTGTGAATAAAAGTCCGCAATTGCATTGAATCCTGTTGGTGTCTTCAGAGCACTTATTCTTTGATTTACGAAGAATAAGTCCCCCAAAGACACCTACCCGATGTCATGCAATTGCGCACTTTCATTAGCGTTTCCGCACTTGTAAAAACTTCTGCGATAGTCCAGTGGTGAAAGAAATGCGCAATATATTACCCAATTTCGCAGGACCGGAACAAATTCAGGGTATCCGGATTAACCTATTTATGTTTGGTCCTGGGCAAATATAACAGTTATGGACCATAACTTATGGTATACGCGTAGCAAATCAGCATAACCATGCTGAGGATCATTGAGTACAAATCCCGCCGGTCGAGGATTTTTTCGAGTTGGAAATATCGTCGACATTTCAGGGCAAAGACTATCTTCGTAGTTGCCGCACGCAAATACAAATGCAAAAATAATCAATCGGCAAATTAAGCTCTCAGTTAAAAACTTTGGAGGTGGCCATAAGAAAGCTAAGCTGAGAAGATCTTATTATTATTAAATTCCAATGGAAACGTTGTGCCATTTTAAAGAAGAAGATGTTCAGTACGGTGTCCCAAAATTTGACTTTGTTGTTTTTGATTAAACTTGTATATGGCGAGAACTCTGATAAATGACGTTTAGAGGTTGCCACTTTGAGTTTTTTTAAGAGGTCCGATCAAACTAATATTGCTACTTACACAAAATTACGTCAAACACATAGCTGTTATACTTTTTGCACATCTCTGGGATCCAAGCTATATGGGAAAAATCATTTACTATATGTTTTGCACGGAAATTTTGATTTCTTGAAAGTTCAAAAACTATGATTTTTCCAGTACTTTTTTGTTTTATATCATCAAAAGTGGAAATCA
The DNA here is from genome assembly GCF_002204515.2 of Aedes aegypti. Lineage (NCBI taxonomy): Eukaryota > Metazoa > Arthropoda > Insecta > Diptera > Culicidae > Aedes > Aedes aegypti. Next base: position 151,779,707 of record NC_035108.1, read on the forward strand.
GACTTGAAGCCAGTTTTATTCCTTACTTATGGACAGATGAGAAATTTTGTAAGGAAAAACTGCTGAAGATATTATACCGCTCAATTTATGCGTTTTAGAGTTATTCAAGATTTACTGAGGGTAGAAATGTGAATTTCTTGCATTTTCGCACAATGTCCTTTAGTTTGGGCTAGTTTGCCTCGTGACCAGTGCACAGTGGTCCAGGAATCAGTTTAACGCGGAAAGATGCATTTTGAGCTTTAGAATGAAACATTAGACAAAAACGGTCTTCTACAAAGTTGTTTATATTAGTTTAGCCCTTTGTTTGGTTTTATTGAAAATTAGGGTGGACCACATTTTCATAGAAATTGTGTAACTAACTTTCTTATTTGTAGAAATTATATTATACATGCTCCAGCAAAGTTGTAGACCATTCAATTTCAAGCAACTTTGCCAAATAAAGTTTTTTTGTATCTCTTAAATTGACCGATTTAGAGCTTTTTTCCTACGGTGACATAGGGTGGTCCGAACAAAACTGGTTTTCTGGCTCTAGAGTTTTCAATTCAAATTTCTCATCAAAGTAGTCTATGAAATACTTTTAGAACTTTAAAAAATGCGTAATTTGGTGCGTGAAAAAACTCGCTATCTCCTTCCGTTTAGATGTTATTGTTTTTTTTTCTATCTTTATTAACGAGATTTTTAGCCCTGGGCTAGTTGGTCGCCGTTAAGTCAGAGGGGACCAAGTACAAAATTTGGGAAAATTGGATTATTCTCTCATTAGATGCGAATTTACCTTGCCTCCGTTACACTTTGATCAGATTTGAAGAATGCTGTAAACTGTGAGAGATATGTAACAAATTTACTCTGGATGATCAACAAAAATCGATAAAAGTGTGCAGTCAGAGAGGACCAAGTGCTCATTACCATAACAGCGAAAATGATCAGCGCGCTGAGGAATGCGAGGAAATGAAAAACATTTCAGGAGATTTGTCAGATTTTTCGACATCGACTCAATCTTCTACTTATCCATTAATAGAAATTTATAAATATCACTTAATTCGATGCATTTGATTTTGATTTCTGACCATTTACCATATTCGGATGGGTGGTCGGAAATTGCAACAAATTCTGTGCAGACAGAGCGGACCAAGTGTTGAGAAGCAATAAAATGATTGATTACTGTATTTTTGGAGTCAATTTCAGAGCCCGATAGAAGTTTACGGTAGTTCTATGGTGTATGTATGGCATGTTCTAGGACCCGCTTATTGGACCAGCATATATTGGTCGGTACTCAAGATTTTCACTTGGTCCACTCTGACTGAACGCATATTTGAATATTTCTGGTCTTCAATGCCCTGACCCTGCGAAACCTTAATTTTCAAGCTATCGTAATGCCACTGATTTTGGTATTTACTATATGGATTATTTAAGAATTTACGATACTGGTGTCGAAGGGTCTTGATAATCTGTTTATCTTAAAGATATGCACCCAATTTGACCATGATTGTTATTTTCCAAGAAATTGTTCAGTCAGAGTGAACCAACTCACTGAACGGTGGTATTTAGTTCAGTCAGAGTGGACCAAGTACACATAGTCCATCAAAAAATCGTTCTATTAGAGGTTTGGATTATGATTTTTCATGATTATCATTTCACATTATATTGTTTGAAAGTAACATAAAGACGTGTAGAAATATTGAACTACAATTTAAACGAGTTCAAAAATTACAGAGCGTTAGACTTTAAACCCATATTTCTCAAAATTACAAAAATGTCACTTGGTCCACTCTGACTTAACGCCGACCAGTTCATCTCGGGACCAACGGCTTTACTTCCCGAAGGAAGTCGTCACTGAACTTTTTAGTGACTATCTCGGGGATGGGATTCGATCCCAGGTCCTCGGCGTGAGAGGCGTGTGTTCTAACCACTACACCAGATCCGTCCCCATGTTGTTGTTGTTTCTTCTTTGTTCTCCCAAAAAACATGCCTACTTTGATTGTGAATATCTCTGATTGGGGCAAACATAAAAAATATCTTTTGACGGCATTCAAAATACAAAACAAAATTATATTGCTGTGTGCGTTTGAAATGCAAATATCGAATGCGGGAACACCAAATGCGGTAAGATTTTCAACAAGGAAGGCGATGTCAAAATTTGATTTTCTTTGCTAGGTTGGCGGTGATTTGCATCATGGTTGCTAAGTATCCTTTGGTTACTTTGTGTTACCGCATTTGTAGCTCAGTTAGACTGGATTTGCACGTCAAACGCAAACAGCAATATATTATATAAAAAAATCAAAGATGTGTTATTTTTGTAACTCTAATAAAATGCCTTGAAAAACAAAGGATTTTAAGCAGAAAAACTTTCATAACTTTTGAACTAAAATAGATATCATCAATATTTTTGCATGAAAATTTGCGTTTTGTTAAGTTCTTAAAGTCGTTCATAGACCGCTTTGACGAGAATGCTGAAATAAGAAAGATAGGGCTCTAAAACTATTTTGAAGATTTTCATAGTATGTATTTCTTTATTATTTTGCATTTTGAGCATGAAAATGAAATTTTAGACAAAAATGATCTTCTACAAAATTGTTTCTAAAAATGTAAGCTTACATACTGTGTCATTTGAAACTAGAGTGGTCCACAATATCACACATATCATGTAATCAACTTTTTTATTTGCAAAAATACTGGTATATGCTCTTAGACAAAGCGGTAGAACTTGAAATTTTGATCAACTTTGCCATATTTTTTTTTCTGTAGCTCAAAATTTGACCAATCTAGGGCATTTTTTCCTAATCATCGCAGGGTGGTCCAACAAAAATAAGTTTTTCAACTCTTGTTTTTTCAATATTATTTTCTCGTCAAAGTCGTCTATGAACGACTTTTAGAACTTAACAAAACGCAAATTTTCATGCAAAAAGATTGTTGATATATATTTTAGTTCAAAAGTTATTAAAGGTTTTGTGATAAAACATATTTGACTTTCAAGATGTTTTATTGGAGTTACAAAAATAACACATCTGTAATTTTTTGATATAATATACAATTTATTTTGTCTTTTGAACGCCTTCAAAAGATATTTTTTATGTTTGCCCCAATCAGAGATATACACAATCGAAGTAGGCATGTTTTTGAGAGAAAAACAACAAAAACTCCTAAATGGAAGGAGATAGCGAGTTTCCCAAGGAACCACTAGCCCGCTAATTCGCCTTTTTGGGCTTATAGGGCTATTGTACGGCTAATACAGGGCTTGTTAGCTGTATAAAAGCAGTATATTAGCACGCAGGGCGAATTAGAGTGCTATTTGGTTACTTGGGTTCTTCACTCACCAAATTACGAATTTTTCAAAGCTCTAAAAGTGTTTCATAGACAAGTTTGATGAGAAATTTGAATTGAAAACTCTAGAGCCAGAAAACCAGTTTTGTTCGGACCACCCTATGTCACCGTAGGAAAAAAGCTCTAAATCGGTCAATTTAAGAGATACAAAAAAAAACTTTATTTGGAAAAGTTGCTTGAAATTGAATGGTTTACAACTTTGCTGAAGCATGTATAATATAATTTCTACAAATAAGAAAGTTAGTTACACAATTTCTATGAAAATGTGGTCCACCCTAATTTTCAATAAAACCAAACAAAGGGCTAAACTAATATAAACAACTTTGTAGAAGACCGTTTTTGACTAATGTTTCATTCTAAAGCTCAAAATGCATCTTTCCGCGTAAAACTGATTCCTGGACCATAGTGCAGTACTGTAAACATTCGACACTTTGCGCGACGTTCGTTTCGTTGTCATGGTCAGCAGTCACAGCACGAGCTTTAGAATGAACGTCGACAAACACAAAAAAGTGCCAATTGGATGTCGAAGACATTTCCATAACTTATCTAAATTGGAATAAAAAAATAAATCATGAAAATTGAACCGTAATACTAAATGTGCGTGTGAGAATCATAAATTAGTTTTTAGATGTCAAAACATTAATATTTTTCTGAAAAAGGATCCAAACGTCCTTCTGTCGAGAATGGTCAAGTTTACAAAAAAAAAAAATCACGGTTCTATTGTAGGGTCTCATATCCTTCTCGACGCTTGTAGAATAAAAAGCGATTCAAAAACGGAGCTTTTCAACTTTTTAGCATTTTTTGACTCATAATACGTGTTGTTTGGGATGGTACACAAATTATGTCACGCTAAATTTGAACTTTTTTGACCCCCTCCCCCCCTTTGTCACGTTTTTTGTATGAGTCCTTTGAAATTTTTGTAAGGCTTGTCACGCTTGGCTTGACCCCCTCCCTCCCCTCGGAGCGTGACGTAATTTGTGCATGACCCCTTTAGGGAGGTTAATCTATCAATTTAGTCTTGTATCTTTAATGTCCAAAATTAAGGTGAAGATGAATCGAACCTTAGAGAGCACAAATTGACAATATTTCTTCATTAGGGCTCATTAGCCTTCAACGATTTCACTTCTTCGTTCATTTCTTTCGCTAATACTTCACCAAATCCAATAATTCCGCAATGTTTCCAGTTTATGATGCAAAATTTGGCGATTCGTTATCGTACAAAACTTAAAATGTATAAAACGTGTAGTTTCCAGTAATAACACGAGTAGCGATGAAGAATAAACAATAATTAAAAGTAAGCACTAATGAAAAATCAATATCGAAATGCTAAGAATCAGACAGTGGGAGCTGAAAACTTAATCGATTGGTCACCATTATTGAAAGCTTCCATCTCCAATGGCTGCCTGGATCTCCAGATTTATTGCTTCTATTCATCATCACCTTAGAAGACGTACAAGTAAATATAGCATAAAACTGATAAGAACTTAGAAGCCTGACATAAAGAAAATATATTTCATAATTGAAAATTTATCGAATCTCTGGAAATACATCATTATCGCTAAACATCGATTTAATTTAAAGCTTCGCTTCAAAAAATCTCCCATAAATAACAAGAATATTTTCCCATCCAATTAGGGAGCAATCGAAATCGTCAAACTGATGTTTCTGATGCAACCTCAGGAAAAGCGTATCAGTTTGAATTGCACCGACATTCAGAAGATGACTCCATTACATTGTGCTGCCATGTTTGATCACCCGGAAATCGTAGAATACCTCGTACAAGAGGGAGCCGACATAAACGCACTGGACAAGGAAAATCGTTCTCCGTTGCTACTTTCTGCGTCACGTGGTGGGTGGCGAACAGTCATGGTTTTGATCCGTCTCGGAGCCAACATAAGCTTGAAGGACGTAAATTCTCGGAATGTGCTGCATTTGGTCATCATGAACGGAGGACGGTTGGATGAATTCGCAAAAGAGGTCAGTTGCACCCAATCGGAAACATACCTTTTACTGCTGCTGAATGAAAAGGATGAAACCGGGTGCTCTCCTCTACACTATGCCAGTCGAGAAGGTCATATACGGTCACTCGAAAATTTGATACGCCTTGGAGCATGTATTAATTTAAAAAATAACAATAACGAAAGCCCCCTCCACTTTGCTGCCCGCTATGGACGGTACAATACAGTTCGCCAACTGCTAGATTCGGAAAAGGGTACGTTTATCATCAACGAAAGCGACGGGGAAGGCCTCACCCCACTTCACATTGCATCGAAGGAAGGGCACACGAGAGTGGTGCAGCTTTTGCTCAATCGGGGAGCACTACTCCACAGGGACCATAATGGGCGTAATCCTCTGCATCTGGCGGCTATGTCGGGATATACGCAAACCATTGAGCTGCTGCATTCGGTGCATTCGCATCTGCTGGATCAAGTGGACAAAGATGGGGTAAGTAAACATAATTGAAAATTATTCAAGTTTTACACAAGAATTCCAGAAGATAAATGCAAACAAATTCTTGGGGTGTACTTTGATAGTTTGGCCACAAAGATTTTGGTTGCGTTCTAACTGCTAGTTAATTCGTCAACCCATGCTACATTTATCGGTCATATACATTAGGTACTATATTATAAAGTATGTTATTTTATAGGAAAAAATACATAAAAGTGAAAGCTAAGATGGTTTTTTGTCATATTTCTAAAAGGCATGCATAGCCGATCTTCAAGAAGGTGATTTTCGTGGGTTTCTTTTAAACTTTAAATTTAGGGCAATTTTACAAAACGCAAAAAAAGGAAATTCTATGGAATTATTTATTTATTTATTTGGTTTTACATCAATTAGCTTGATAAAACCTCGCCAAAACATTTCACTCGGTTCATGGCCACTTCTCTCCATTCTCGACTGCGACCCATGCTCTGCAGGCCCTGGTGCATCTCGTCAATCCACTTACACGGATAAAAATCTGATTCCCAAATCATGATTTACAAGTCATGAAATTCATAATTTGGTTAGGTTAGGACCACAAATCATGGTTCCTCGAGTCATAATCATGATTCCTCATAATCGTAACAACCAGACTGACAACAGTAAACGGGGTGCATTGCATAATATCATTTGTTTCGATCACTTTCATTTCAACAAGATGGAGTGGTAGTGTGGTATGGTACGGTACTCTCGATCAGAAGGTTCTTGGTTCGAATCCCTTCTAGTGTTTTTTTTTATTGTTTTTTAATATTGTCGTTCATAAACGAAAGCGCGACTCATGATTTTAGGCATGCAATTCGCAACAAAGACATAACGCGTGAGTTGCGTTACGGCAATCTGACTTATGATATCATGAGTCAAAATCAGGGTGTATTTTCAGTTATAGCTACCTACAGGATACTGGGTTCACCTCACTCAACTGAGCTCGTGGTTCATCCATCGCTGCCACACGCCGTTCTCCTGCACGCCGCTGAAGATCGTCCTTAGCACTCGATCGAAAACGCCAAGAGCTTGCAAGTCCTCTTCGAGCATAGTCCTCATGCCCGTAGTGGACTACCGGTCTTTTGAGCGTTTTGTCCATCGTGCAGTTGCTGCGGGGGTGGATCTTTCTTGACCGCAGTTTCTTCTGGAATCCATAGTAGGCACGACTTCCACTGATGATGCACCTTCGTATTTCCCGACTAACATTGTTGTCCGTTGTCAGCAAGGATCCGAGGTAGACGAACTCGTCCTCCACCTCGAAGGTATTCACGTCAATCATGACACTGCTTCCTAGGCGGGCCCTGTCGCGCTCAGTTCCGCCTACCAGCATGTATTTTTTTTTTTCGACGCATTCACGCCCGACTCTTGTTGCTTATCGTTCAAGGCGAGTGAACAAATTTGCCACCGAATCAAATTTTCTCCCAATAATACCCATGTCGTCCGCGAAGCAAACAATTTGTGCGGATCTCGTGAAAATCGTGCCTCGACTGTTAAGTCCGGCTCTCCGCATGACACTTTCAAGCGCAATATTGAACAACAGGCACGAAAGTCCATCGCCCTGCCGTAGTCCCCGCAGAGATTTGAACAAACTGGAGTGTTCGTCCGAGATCTTCACGCAGTTTTGCACACCGTCCATCGTTGCTCTAATCAATCTTGTGAGCTTTTCGGGAAAGCTGTTCTCGTCCATAGCTCTACACGGTCAATACTGTCGTATGCCGCCTTGAAATCGATGAACAGATGGTGGGTAAGGACCCGGTACTCATGGTATTTCTGGAGGATTTGCCGCACGGAAAAGATCTGGTCCATTTGTCGAGTGGTCGTCGATAAAACCTGATTGATAACTTCCCACGAACTCGTTTGCTATAAGTGATAGACGACGGAAGAGAATCTGGGATAGCACTTTGTAGGCGGCGTTTAGGACAGTGATTGCACGACCATTTTCACACTCCAATGTGTCGCTTCCACTCCTCCGGTAGCTGTTCCGTTTCCCAGATTCTGACTATCAGCCGATGCAGACAAGCGGCCAACCTGTCCGGGCCCATCTTGATGAGTTCGGCTCCGATACCATCCTTGCCAGCGGCCTTGTTGTTTTTGAGCTGTTGAATAGCATCCTTCCCCCATTGTGAAAGCTGGTTGGTTTCCACTGTCCGCTGTGCTGACGTAGCCATCGCTTTCGCTGTCATGACCTTCTGGGCCTGTGTTCTCTGCGCCATTCAGGTGTTCATCGTAGTTCTGCTTCCACCTTTCGATCACCTCGCGTCCGTCCGTGAAGATGCTCCCATCCTTATCCCGGCACATCTCAGCACGCGGCACGAAGCCTTTGCGGGATGTGTTGAGATTCTGATAGAACTTCCGCGTTTCTTGAGAACGGTACAGCAACTCCATCTCTTGGCATTCCACCTCTTCCAGGTGCCGCTTTTTGTCCCGGAATAGGCGAGTTTGCTTTTTTCGCTTCAGTCTGTATCTTTCCACGTTTTGCCGCGTACCATGCTGCAGCATTGCAGCCCGCGCTGCATTCTTCTCCTCTAAAACCTCCTGGCACTCCTCGTCGAACCAATCGTTTCTTGAGCTCCGTTCTACATATTCGACGATGCTTTCGACAGCGTCGTTAATGGCTGCTTTGACTGTCCTCCAGCAGAGGGGCCTATCGAGCTCACTATAATCCGGCAACGCTGCCTCAAGATGCTGCACGTATGCATTGGCAACATCTGGTTGTTTCAGCCGCTCGAGATTGTACCAGGGCGGGCGTCAGTACCGTACATCATTGATGACGGATAGTTTTGGGCGCAGTTTCACCATCACCAGGTACTGGTCGGAGTCAATGTTAGCGCCACGATAGGTTCTGACGTCGGTTATGTCGGAGAAGTGCCGTCCATCGATCAAAATCAATCAGTCGTAAGCCGTTCTCGTTCGTCAGCCGGTGGGCGCTGAACTTCGTTCAAATCTCCTATGATGATCTTGACCTAGTGGCTTGGGCAGCGGTCGTACTCGCGTTCGAACTGCGCGTGAAATGCGTCCTTGTCATCATGAGTGCTTCCAGAGTGTGGGCTATGCACGTTGATTATGCTGAAGTTAAAGAATCGGCCTTTGATTCTTAACTTGCACATTCTTTCGTTCGTTTCGTTCGACCACCACCCGATCACACGCCTTTGCATATCACCCATCACTATAAAAGCTGTTCCCAGCTCGCGTATGTGGACGCAGTTCTGGTAGATGGTGTGATTACCTCTTAACGTTCGCACCATCAAACCTGTCCAGCACACCTCCTGCAGCGCTACGATGTCGAAACCGCGGATCTTCAGTACATCGGAAAGTATGCTAGTGCTCCCGATAAAGTTGAGAGATTTACAGTTCCACGTACCGAGCTTCCAATCGCTAGTCCCTTTACGTCGCTGTGGTCTTCGCCGATTGTCCCGGTTCGTATTCTCTCGTTGATTATTCGTTGCTTGATGTTTTTACGGCTGGTTTGCAGGGCCTGACACCAACCCCCTACATTTCAAGAGGACCATTCCCTTTAAATGTTCGGAGGACCATAGTGCACAGTTTAGCTTAGAGTCCTTCTCTGGCACTCGAACGATGATCAGCCGCACCTGACATGGGGAACAGACGCTGCTGTGAGCCGCTCCTACCATGGAGTACAGACGCTTAAGGTTTGCAGAAGCAAAAGAAAAAAACCTCCCCCCCTTCCCTGTCAGCATACGACCAAAGTTCCCACCGGAGGTTGGTTACCCGATCTTCCCCAAGGTTACTCGTACCCCAGCCAGTACCACGAAGGGGTAGGGTTAGGAGAGGAGGCAGATAGCCGTAGCGGTACACGCACAGCTATTCAGCAAGACCATGCTGAGGATCGTGGATCCCATCGGTCGAGGATCTTTTTGTAAAGGCAATTTTATCGACTTACCAGGGCATAGCGTATCTTCGTACCTGCCACACGAAATACACATGCAAAAATGGTTATTTGGCAAAGAAAGCTCTCAGTTAATAACTGTGGAAGTGCTCATAAGAATACTAAGCTGAGAAGCAGGCTCTGTCCCAGTTGAGATGCTACGCCAGAACGAAAAATAAGGATGGAGTTAGATTTCTGATTCAAGACAAAAATCCCTGTTAATACGTTATTTTTTTCCACGACAAATAAATTAATTATGATTGATGAGGGATACGCCTTTTCTATAAGATTCTCCGTGAAATGTCTAGAAAGCAAACCCTTTTTGGCTTAATTGATTCCTCTCTGTCTTTCATTGCAGTAATGCAACGTGACAGTGGCGTACCCGAAGAAGATTGGACTTATTCAAAATGAGTCATGATTTTGGCGACAGACAAATCCAATAGATAATTTTCTTGACATTCAAACTATGATTTGAATCTCGATTTGACAATAAGAATCAAATTCTTTGAGGTGCATGGAGATAAAAGTAAAAAGTAATCCAAGTAAAAAAGTAAAAAAAAACCATCAAATCTAAAAAAAATAAAACACGCTGCTGTTTTATTTGGAAAACTGTGTTTTTCAGCAAATTGAAACAGATAAGGATGGTGGATGTATGAGACATGAATAAATGTTGGCAAGTTTGACTAATATTTGATTTCAATATTTGAGTACATATACTGAACCAAATCCAATAGCTGCAACTAGAACAAGATCGTTAAAATTCATATAAGTTGGGCTAGAGCCTGTTATGCTATTGGAATCCTAAGTAACACCCATTGTAACAAGCTTAACCAAAGAACAGTGGCGGTAATGAGCATAGCTAGTAACAGAATGCTTATGCTGTACACAACAAGCGAGCTTTTCCAAACGATGTGCATCTACTCAATACACAATTTATCTGGTCTTCGGTTAATAACTGTATCCACGCTTTCTTGTTAACTGTTTTTTTTTTTCATCTTTCTACAGAATACGGCCCTCCATTTGGCAACGATGGAAAACAAACCAAATGCTGTGGTTCTTTTGCTGAGCCTGGGGTGCAAGCTTTTGCACAATTATATGGACATGAGTGCTATAGACTATGCCATCTACTACAAATATCCGGAAGCTGCACTGGCCATGGCAACCCACGAGGAACGGTCAGCGGAAGTAATGGCTCTGAAGTCGGACAAACATCCCTGTGTGACGTTGGCGTTGATAGCATCGATGCCGAGAGTGTTTGAGGCTGTCCAAGATAATTGCATTTCGAAAGCGAACTGCAAAAAGGACTCCAAAAGCTTTTACGTAAGTACGATTATGAGGGGTTGAGTTTGGAAACATTTTCATTTTCTCTGGTAACCGTAAAACGATAATAACAAAGAAACCGTTTAGATAAAGTATAGCTTTAGCTGCCTTCAATGCCCGACCATGTACGCGCAAATGGATTCACGAACCGGAGAAGCTGTCCAGATTTTCAAACCAATTCCTTTGCCGGCACTGAACGTAAGTTCGGTTTGGAGAACGGTTGCATGCCAAGATCCGTCTAATAGGAGGAAAATTATTCGAGTTTGTTAATATGCTGTGGACCTAAATTATAAGAATATTCATTTCGTCTACATTTGAGAGTAACACCAATTTGTATAAAATGCACCCACTTTGAGGGAATGCAATGAAATAATTTTCATATTCACTGCCAAACCTTGCGCCTGCCATTCAAAATTAGCTTTTTATTTGTCTTCAACTTCTGCTTTTGCATGAATTTAATTTCATAATCCAAGAGTTGTCTAACTTGTAAACCATGCAGCGAATTTGTATCATGTCATTCATCAGTCAGCATGTAGAGTCTAGCTACTCCTTTCTTTTATGCGTTACGACTTCGTGAACATTTTAGCAGATTAAGGTGTTTTGTTTCAATTTGAGTTTAGCAGTATTGAAAAATAATGAAATACGTTGAAAATCTCAGAAATTCTTGGATAAAACTCTGTCGTTTATCGCTGATGTAACTACTTTCTGACAGAATTTTTAAAAATCAAAAAGTACGTGGGATTCTGGCAGATTTCTCGGCAAAATTCGTTTGTTGTAGATACTCTAGTCCGTTGTCTAGTGTGGTGCTTCCTTCAAAGGGCATAATGCCCACTGAAAGCATTAACGTGTCAGTGTCTTTTTAAATGAGATTCCAATGAAACACCTTGAAAAATATTAAGGAAATCCTTATGAAATCAAAAAGAAAATTTGTCAATGTAATTTTAAGGCGAAGTAGGCCGTCATTGAATTGTGTACGCGTCGTTGTTGATTGTTGCTTATTCATCTCACGATTTCGAATCAAAGAAAATCAGTTGGTTAGCATACTTTATGTATGTTGGTGCGTACAGTGATACTTTTTCAAGTCAATTTAAACTACAGTCGACTCTCCACAACTCGATGTTCTATAACTCGATATACTCTATAACTCGATGGATTTTTCGGTCCCTTCAAATTTCCATACATCGTACTCTCCATAAGTCGATATTTCTATAACTCGATATCTCCACTAGTCGATGTCCCGTGAGAGGGTAATTTCTCTCCATAACTCGATATCTATTTTAAAATCTTTCTTATTTGGAGAAACGTGGTCTAATTCTTGTTTGAAGATGAAAAAAATACTTGCAAGTTGTAATACAAGTCGAAAACCATGAAAATAAAAAGTACAGTACATTCTATAACTCGATAATTCTATAAGTCGATGGTCCCTTGAATATCGAGTTATGGAGAGTCGACTGTATCAAGAATGAGTTTTATCACTTTGAAATGGCACGCTACAAAGTCATCATTGCTGCCAAAAAGAATGACGGGCTAATTCGTTTTAAGCAGCTTTAAAAATAGTGTCTTCGAAGTAACCATTAAAAAATTTCTTAACAAACTTCACCAACAAAATATCTAGTTCACCTTCAAGCAATTTTGAATCCCAAGATTTCTTTAAAAAATCTACTCTGATGGTTTTTCCATTAATGACTACAGAATTAAATCGGAAAGTCTCTAGAATAAAGCAAATAATGATAAAAATAGGCACTGAATGCAATATAATCGGCTTCGCTTTCTCAAATAATCTATGAAAGCACTTTCGGAGTAATCCTTCGTCGTCATGAAAAGTTGCTTAAAATTTTCTTGTGGAAACCACGTAGCTCGTATTATTTAACAGTCCTTTTTCAATAAATAAGGGTCAGTCGAAACCACTAACTGGATTCGATATCCAAACGTGGAATTGAGCTATGTCGTAGTTCGGAATTTCAATACAATACATACAATACATATGATTATCAATGCACAGCAAAAAACAATTGTAGGAAGACAAAAAATTACATACACAACATTTAGAAATAACAAGAATTTTATAGAAATTTAGGGCAAAGGGCATTGAGAGGAAAAAGAACAAACCCAAATCCAGCAGGTATAACGGCTCATTTAGAAAAATTAATCCACCTAATAACAACATTTATCTACATGCATTGTCTATACCATTTTTCGTTCCATATATCGTCGACACCACATAGATCAGATATTCCTTCCACGCGTATCAAAAATCGCAGGAGGAGATCGATAAAATAAGGAAAACACTCAACGATCCCAAGTGGCGCCCTCCGCCGTTGCATGTAGTCAATGTGAGTGGACTTCTAGATTCGCCTTTCTACTGTTACTCATTTTGATGGTGATTAATCGTTAATCGTCTGCTTTACAACTTGCATGTAACCCCATTAATTATTTTGCCTTATATGATTTGTTATCGCTATCAAATCTCTTTAACCTTTGCGTACCCAACGTTTGTTTTCGAGGATTATGGTTCTCCTAACTATTCCTAAGTTTTTTCCAAATGCCGTTGCGGTCAAAACCTGCTAAAATACGATGTGTCAAATAATTTGACTTGTTAACTTATTATGTTGCACAGTTATCTACTAGGAAAATAACGATTATGGTTTACAAATTTACAAAACCAGTTTTTCTGCTCAATATCTAAGAAAAAAACGTGAGCAAGCGCGTGTTCAAAACCAACCGGTTTGCAGTCCTCACGGAAAGCGTGGAAAAAAGGAACGATGTCCGCCGTTCTATACCAAGGGCTTTCCGGAAGAGCTCTACTCGAAGCTGGACTACTACGTCAAGCAAGGCCTACAAGTGACCCTCCGTTGGTGCACAGATGGGTACAAAATCACCGTTCCCTGTATCAAGAACTACCGAATTCCTGAACATCAACGAGATGAAATACTTCACCCACGACGAGGAAGCCGACAAGCCCTTCAAAGCGATACTTCGGGGCCTGGATGACATGGAGTCCGGCAAACTGGAAGCAGAGCCAGGCTTGATAGAAACTCCTCTGCGAGGCAAGGAGGAGGCAATTTTGCCGTTTTTCTGAGGAGAAAAAACTGAACTCAAAATTTTCAACACAGATCCGCAAGCGATTCGAGTGAGAGTGCGAAAAAATGCGAAGATTTTTGTTGCGATGCTCACCATTACTCGCACTTCAAAACAACTCTTTAGTCTGCCGCCCGAACAAACAGTCCTGGTGGAGTTGTGAGAGCACCCTTTTTTGATGGAATTTTACTCTGTTGTGTTTTGTGATGCATCTTCCTCGCTCATTTTTCGTTGACTCTCTGCTTAGCATCTTTTCACTCTCTCGCAAAGAAGCAAAGGCAGCACGCTGCTCTAGAGCAGTGGTCCTCAGCCTAACCCAGTGGTCCTCAGCCTAACCGATTACACGGGCCATCTCAACGCTTTCAAAATAAGTCGCGGGCCGCAAGATTTATGAGGATTAATTTTAGCAGCTTTCAATGGGATTGCAAAAATCACTATTTCTATGCAAACGGATAATACATTTCTGGGAACTTCATGATCGAAGCAGTAGGGGTTTGAAAGCAAAGATATAAGTAAACGAGAAACAATGCCAAGTTTTCGATGAATTATGATAGCTAATATAAAACAATAAAATTATGATAGCTAACATAAAACAATTCTTGACGAAAAATCTCTCCTTGAAATACTTCGTAAAAGCTAGAAACATAGCTTTATTAGTACACTTAACTCAAATTCGATCAACATCTCACTTACACTATTGTGGACAATGTATTTTCAACTTTTTCGATTAATAATACAAAATAGTCTACTTTAGAAGTTTTATCTAATATTTTTAAAGCATCGATTTTTATTGAATTTTAACATAACTTGAATTTTACTATGTATTTGTTACATTTTTTACTTTTACGAGTTAAAAACAGTAACGGTAAATTTTTCGACAAGTTTCAAAATTTACACAAACCAAAAAAATTGGAATACCGTTTTGATTCATATTACGGACACTTAAGGACTTAGTGAAGTATAACCCAGCATAGAGTATACAAAATAAATCATTCTGTATGATTCCTTAGCGCTATCGAGCGTAGGAAGCCCTTATCTTTCGAATGGTGGGTGAAGAATACGTTTCCACAACTTGAATAATTTTAAATAAATCAAAATGTGTGGCCTTTTCATGATTCTTATTCCGGACGCTTCCTCACTTTTGTCTCATATTCCGGACACTCTGAATCGAATTCCGGACAGCTCATGATAGTCATTAATGGAACAGTCAAATCATGAATTGAAATCGTCAAACCACTAAAGAGACATCTAAGGTAGTTGGGCATTATAAATTTTCGAAGATATTTTTGGAAAAAGCTTACTAAAACGAGCTTCGAAATTGAGAACTTTTCAACGGCAAAAATTGAAACATTTCGTGTGAAATGTTTCCCATACAAAGTAGAGTGTCCGGAATTTGAAGCTGTCCGTAATATGAATCAAAACGGTATATTGATAGTATCTTCAATCAAATTTGTATAAATCAAAGTTGTACATTTAATTGAAATTAACAATTATGTTGAAGATACTTGCATAGGTCTCTTATATTTTGAGATAAATCGTGTAAATTATTTTCGCGAATTCACTTCAATCGGATAAATATTATTTTTAATCTCTTGATTTTTGATATTTTGAAAATGTTTACACCTAAGCAATTTCCGAAATGCTGTGTAAATGTTATTCATATCGGACTATAATTAACTGAGATTTATCCCACAAAAGTTGATCATTTTTATGGAAGGTTGAAAAAGTTGCCAATATTGTACATCTCTTTGCATTTGGGCTCCTCAACCATTTGAAAAGCAATCCATATTCAAATATTTCAAATAACATAATCTTCAAAGTTTTACAGAAATAGGAGACATTTTTTAAGTCAAAATAAACAAAATCTTTGTAAAAATATCAGCGTTCTGGGGACACCTCTGCAAGACGAAGATACTGGTTCAATTTTTTAAACTAAAATATGTTCAGCAGAGTGATTTTTAGAGATTTGAAGATTTTTTGCAGGCCTTTAGCCTTTCTTTTAAAATTCTAAAAAAATCGGGGTTTTCAGAAACTTTGAAGCTTTGAACGAGTCAAAGCAAATTCCTATTACTCCTTATGCCACGAAGATTGATGAACGCAGACACATTTTACATGATTTCAATGACAGATTTTCCAGGAGCAAAGTTTCAAGAGCAAAGGATTAAACATCAGCATGAATAAAAATTATATCATGCGGGCCGCATCACATTAATAATCAAAATCCATTCGCGGGCCGCACAAAACCTTCTCGAGGGCCACATGCGACCCGCGGGCCGCAGTTTGGTGACCACTGCTCTAGAGTATTTCACCGAACTCTAATGATGTTGAGGAGCATTATCAAGCCTGAATAGAGCTACAGGCAGGCTTGATAATTCTCCTCAACATCATCAGAGTTCGGTGACTTACTCTAGAGCAGCGTGTGCCTTTGCCTCTTTGCGAGGGAGCGAAAAAATGCTAAACAGAGAGGCAACGAAAAATGAGCGAGGAAGATGCAGCACAAAAAAAAAAAACGAGAAAAAATTCCATCAAAAAAGGGTGCTCTCACAACTCCCCGAGGACTGTCTGTTCGGGCGGCAGACTCGAGAGTTCGTTTGAAGTGTGAGTGATGGTGAGCATCGCAACGAGAGAGAGAGAGTGCCTGAAAAAATCCTCGCATTTTTCTGCACTCTCACTCGAATCGCTTGAGGATCTGTGTTGAAAATTTTTAGTTTATTTTTTTCTCCTCAGAAAAACGGCAAAATCGCCTCCTCTTTGCATCGCAGAGGAGTTTCTATCAATCCGGCGAAGATTAAATCAAAATCAGGCTCCACGACTTCAACAAGCGGTACCGCGACCAGCTGTACTGCCGTTATACGCATACTTGTCCCATGTTCCAAAATATGCAATCGAGAAAAACGCGTTTAAAGATTTCAACACATTTAGGCCTCGTATTGACCAGGTGTGTGGTAAATTAAATTTAAATCTTTACAATAGTATAAAGAATAGCGTGTTCATTTGAGTCAAGAGTTTGTATTATGGGGATAAAGTTAATTTAGCTACAAATTTCAAAGTGGGACTGTTATGCCTAGAAATACGGGGTTTTTGGTGAATTTCTACGTATAACAGTCCCACTGAAAGTAGTGACCAATTATGTGCTAAGCATACTGCTGTAGATGACCGTTCTTACGTACAGATTGTATCGAATGTAGAGGACGTATATCCTCAAGACTATGTTAAGTCACCTAATGAAGGCTCAAAAGACATGTACCAAACGGAGCCACGTGAGAAGAAGTGAAGAAATACGATTTTATAGCTTGGGATGGAAAGCAAAGTTTTCTGTATGTGTGATAATGAGAAAATGTATGAATTTAGTGAAAGAAAGAGTGGATGAGTAAGGTAGAGAGTTTATAAGATGTAATAAATTCCTATATCGACTCTTTCAGCTGCAGGCTTGACAGAAACATATCTGCGAATTCAAGGTTGTTATGCGGAGTAAATATTTAACTCAAAATTCACTACAGAAATCTTCACACGATTTAACATTTCTTTGGACTTAGTTGCAAAATCAAATTTGATACATCGCAAATTAAGTTTTAGAACCACCAACATATTTGCCACTTGCACCTAAGAACCAGTTATCCGGAATAACCCAGTATGTGACACAGTCATCCAAAACCTCTTGAAATACTTTCCTTTTAACTTGATTTGCAAATTCATGAAGTTTGATGTGTCGCAAGATAGATCTCAGAACCGCCAATATGATGGCCACTTCCTCTGGGGAACAGAGTATCCAAAACAACCTGGCATGTTATCAAGTCATCCAAGAACGTTTGAATTACTCTTCTTTAGCCTTGATTTGGGAATTTATGAAGTTCGATGTTGCCTGCTAGGTTTCACAACCGACAGTTTAGTGTTTATTACCCCCAGGGAACAGAGAATTCGAAACAAACCAACTTGTGGTCAAGTCATTCAAATACATTTGAACCACCTTTTGACTTGATTTGCAAATTCATGAAAATTGATATATCGCAAGCCAGGTTTCAGATTCGCCAATATAATGGCTAATATTTTGTTTAGAATTGATTTGCTAAATCATGAAGTTGATTTGTCGCAAGCCATGGACTCGAAATTAAAGTGGTTACTGATTCTTCGAGTGGGATTACTTCAGTACTCCCCGTGATGAATCCAAAATTACGGTAAAGTTCTAATCGATGACCACGGTTCCAAAAATTAGAAGAATTTTGTGATCGATCCTGAAAATTCAACTGAAAATCATTGAAAAACGGATGGGAAATAATATTTTGATATTGAAAATTTCGATCAAATTTGACGTCAGGCTCGCATGAATACAAACACATAAAACAGGTTGTGTTCCACATGGGATGTAAAGCCAATGTAAGAAGATGTTCAAAACGATTTTCCAAAATACCAGCTAATTAAAAACTGCCTACTGAATATTTTGTTCGAACTCAGCGCAGCGAATTGTGTAGTGTGACAGTTATGCGTAGAAATACAGTAGTGGGACAGTTATGCAAGGATATTCAACAATGGGACAATTTGACTTGGCTTGCTTTTCATTGAGTTTCCGAAGAAAGTTAATTTTTGGTAAGTGTTTTCCAAAACTATGCGTAAAAATAAAATGTTTGCTTAGCTTAGCTTAGCTTAGACACTACACATATCAATGGTTGCTATTCCGTGATTGACCGAAGTCAGTGAAAATGCACAAAGAATCAACTAGAAGTTCGGCTGGGATTGGCCATAATCTTCTTCAGTGTGCATAATTCAGTGCCTCTATTTATACATGGTCAATAACGGCGCCGGCCACGTCCTTGCAGTCAGGTGGGATTGGGGGAAGGAATGTTAGTGTGCAACCTTTGCTATTTGGCGACCGTGTTTGCCTCTGCATCTCCACAAAGGTTACTGGGAGGGATGTTTGTTAATGGGAAGGATCGTTGGGTCACAGGATTCACTTTGATAAGCGATTAGACCATGATAAATATTTATTTGTGAGATATAAACATGCTTATATGTAAATATAATATTTTCATTTGATATGAACAATATCTATGTAGAGAAAAATTATGCCGACACTTGAGGTGACGAACCTTTCAAAGTTTGTTGAATAAAGTGAACCTTTCGGAAGTCTACACTTGAAGTGTCGAACCATTCAAAGTTTTATTTTTAATTACAAAAATAAAGGTAAAAATAAGAAGGTGTATTGAATAAAAAAAAATTTAGACATAAATAATTTATGAATCAGAGTTTATGTCGACACTCACAGTGACGAACCATTCATATTTTTTTGAAACATCATATTTACATCTACGATTAACGGTACAGTCATACATATTTTATAGATTAGGAACAGTAGTATGAAACGAGCTCACCATTTGATCCGTCATCATTGAGCAGCAACAATCCTCTTTCAGCTTCAGTCGTTTGCTCGGCTATATAAAAGCACTCAGAGAAAATAGGCGCGTGACCCGTGAGGGAAAACAACTGACGACTACTCGGGCTTTCTTGAAGCACTGCCCAGGAGCAAGCGTCAATGTCGGAAGATCATAAAGAACTAATCGAAAGCGGCACTTTTTCACTTTACTCGATCGACGCGCGACATGTTTGATCCTGCCCTCATCGCCGGCCCCCGCAGGAGCAAGCGTCAAGGTCGGAAGATCAAACACAACTCTATGCGTAAAAATAAAATGTTTGATGACAAAAAGTATAAATACGCAAAAAGCAACATGGGACAATTATGCGTATAACGGCAGTGTACCTGATCCACTTCCCCAAGATCTCCACGTCGCTGAAGGAACTACAGGACATCCGTGCCCTGTTCTACCACGTCGTCCAGTGGGAACGATACAAACCGACCTACCGGGAAGTTACGCAGTGCTCCAACTGCTTGTACTTTGGCCACGGGGCCAAAAACTGCCACATCCAAAGCCGCTGCTTCAACTGCGGGGACAACCACGCTACGGCCTAGGAACCGAAGCCCATCTGCGTGAACTGCGGTCAGGGACACTCGTCAACAAGCCGCTCCTACCCGAAGCGGGCTTATTTTATTCAGTTCCGGCGGCAAGTGAACCAACGAAACCATCGCCCGAAGAAGCAAGAACCATAGACCTCAGCAACTTCTCAGAGTAAGCAACACCTAAAAGAACCATCCCGGTCCCCGAATCCCAGCGGAAAAGCAACACTGGACCTGGTTTACGGGCTAGCGCACCTGGAGCCGGTCCGACGAATTCGTCGTTCCAACAAGGGCATCCGCCCCCGCCGCCCCCAAATGACATGACTGAACCAATTTACATCGCTGGTGACAGAGATGCAGAAAATGCTCATGCAAATGATGCAGTTCCTCATGCGTTGCAATGTTCAGCCTAAAGCTCCCTAATTGGAACGCCCGTTCTGTGGCGCAAAACCAATCGGAAATTATCGACTTCCTGCAATCCAACGAAATCGACGTGGCGTGCCTCTCGGAGACACACTTCAAACCGGACAAGAACTTGACCCTCCCTCATCATACCATCGTCCAACTCGACCGGATAAGCCACAAGGCGGTGGCGCGGCCATCGCAACCAAAAGAGGCCTCCAATACCGGTTGATCCCAGACTTCCGGTTATCGTGCTTCGAAGCTGTCGGCATCGAACTGATGTCGTCCGACAGCCCCATCATCATCATCGCTGCCTACTGCAGAGACTCCGACGGCTCCACCCAGTGCAGAGACTCCGACGGCTCCATAGCACGATTCAAGAGCGACAGCTAGAAGTTGACCCGGCGGAAGCAACGATATCATTGATCGGCAACCGGACCGCCTGGCATGCTCTGTGGGGCAACTCCAGGAACAACAAGAACGGCACAGTGCTGGCTGATGACCTCCAAGCCGGGCATTATGTCGTAATAAAGTAGGTTGAAACGTAAACTTTCTCTATCGGAAATCATTACCCGTCATCGAAAAATACCAATAAAGTGGAAACGATTATGTCGTTCTCCATCCCGATTCGCCGTCTTTCTTCTTGCCGGCCGGCGTAGGATCGATCCTGGACATCGTTCTCACCAACGTTGCGGATAACTGCTCTCCCCTCCGCTCCATGATTGACCTGTCGTCGGACCACCTCCCAGTAGTGTTCGTACGCAATCGACCACGCAATCAATCAGCGCCGACAATCCCAGCGGCGCAACTATCATTGAGCGAGCTGGCCACAGCTGCAGCGATTCATCGAGGACCGTGCTCCTGAGGACCCTCCAATTGAGACGGTGGAAGAAATCGACGCCTTGCTACGTTGCCTAACGGATGACATCGCCGAGGCGGAACAGAGGTACATTCCGAAATCCCCGATGACACGTAAGTTCGCAAATATTGACGTAGAAACGAAAAGAATTATCTCTCTTAGGAACGACGGCAGTTCCAGCGAACGAGAAACCCAAATAGAAAAGTACTATTTAAAAAATTAAATAAGATCATTGCCATTCGCGTAGAGAAGATCAGGAACAGGCAGTTTCAGCGTGAGATCAGGGCTTTACCTAACTACTCGAATCCCTTCTGGCGCCTAGCAAAGGTACTTAAAAATAAACCTAAACCCATTCCACCTCTCAAAAGTTCAGGTGATAACATAGTCCACCTAACTGCTGAGAAGAAAGCAAATTCTCTCTCCCAGCATTTCATGGCCTCTTAAAATCTGGGTCGCGATATTGTAGCCCGATGGAGGAATCGCTCTTCGAAAGCGTTTTCCAGCTCGCCAATTCACCAAGCGAACTGCCGGATAATCAGAAGGTCACACTGGATGAGCTGTCCAGCGTGATCAAATCCACCCGCAACATGAAGGCCCCGTGCTTTGACGGTGCCTTTAACATGGTGTTGAAAAACCTAGGACCAAAGCTCGCACACCCCTAGCCAACGTGTTCAACCGCTGTCTAGAGACTGGATACTTTCCAGCCGCCTGGAAGCAATCGAAGGTAGTGCCCATTGCCAAGTCTGGAAAGGACCCTACCAGCCCAAAGAGCTACCGCCGGATAAGCCTGCTATCCACACCAGACTCCTGTCCCACTCCGAGCTGAACAATTTCCTCCCGAACGAACAATTTGGATTCCGGCGGGGCCATTCAACGGTTCACCAACTCCAAACGGTGACGAACTCCATTGGCAGGGCGACGGCCGTCTCGAAGACAACCGTCATGGCACTCCTTGACGTGGAAAAGGCATTCGACAACGTGTGGCACAACGGTCTGGTGCACAAGTTTTTCCGGTATAAACCTGGTGAGGACCATATCCGACTACCTTGAAGGTAGATAATCACAAGTCTGCATAGGCAGCACTCGAGCGGACCCGTACCCGGTCACCGCTTGCGTCACCCAGGGCAGTATTCTGGGGCCGTTACTGTACAACGTGTACACCTCAGACGTCCCACTCCTGCCAGGTGGAGGTACACTGCCCCTGTTCGTCGATTACTCCGCGATCAGGTATACTGGGCGTGTCATGCGGTATCTTGTATCAAAACTCCAGAGCGGACTGGATACCTACATCCAGTACCTAACCGACTGGAAAAAACGCGTCAACGGTTCCAAAACGCAGGTCATTGTGGTCCGCACCGCAACTCTGACCGCCTGAAACCTACGGCCAGGATCAATCAATGCAAGGTGTCGAAATCGAGTGGTCTGCCGACGGACTTACCCTCGACAGCAAACTGCTATACCGGCAGCACGTTAACGATCTAGTGGCAAAAGGGACCACGATGCTCTACCCGTTGTTCAATCGCCGATCCAAGATGTCCACTACCAACAAGCTGGCAGTGTACAAGCAAATCGTTGCCCCTTACTGGTGTATGGGTCCCCGGTGTGGCACGGTTGCGCAAAAACGCACAGGAAAAAAATCCAGGTACCGTAATCCGGGGTAACATTGATCAGCGGGGTAACATTGATCGGGATGACTCATCTTGTTAAACGTTCAAATAAAGATTTATTGATGAAACATTTTCGAACCATGACTGATGCCTCTCTTTCGTGTATTCATAAGCTAATGATAATTAAGGTTTTTGCCAAAATTGCATTTAGCTCATGCGCAAATTTGTCAACTTTTTGAAACAATGATTTCTATCATTTTCACTGAAACTACCGAAAATTCATGTCTCACATGAGTTCTGCAGACGATGTGATTAAGGAAAATGCGGGTGTTACTAAAAATGGCATCGCCGAAAACGATTCCGTTGTCAAATCTTTCATAAGTTTATTCAATTATGCAACGTTATCTAATTACTATTACGAATGTAGAATTTCCTGAGGAAATTGCCTACTTTTAGGCGTATTCCGCGGTTCAAGGTGTTTTTAATTTTGAAATAACTTAAAAAGTAAATGACTTGTAAGAGTTTGGTCTTCATATTCGGCTTCAGGGGCCCTGATTTTAGTAAGTAACGACATTTCCAATATTAGCGAATGTTGTTTACTTGGGTGATCAATGTTACCCCATATCAGCTGAATCAAAAAATCACTTAAAACATTTATTTAAACATGTTTAAATCTTTCGAAAAACAAAATAAAGTACATAGTTAGGAACGGTGAGTGCCAGTACTTGTTTTAAAAATATGAAACTTGTAACATTTGTATTGTGAAATGAAAAATTTAAGAAAAACTAAAAAAATGATCAATGTTACCCCGGATTACGGTACTCCAAAATAAGTACCTAAAGATGATCTGCAACCTCCCTGCTAAGACACGAACCACCGAAGTCTATCATTTGGTCAACATTGAACCCATCGATTTGAGAATGGCCACAATAGCTGAGAGACATGAGAGAAAAGCTCAAATATCAGAATTCAAAAACATTCTAATGTTATACCCATAGGTTTAGTTTTTTTAAGTTAGGATTAAGACATAGTATTAGGGAAAAAATAAAACAAATGTATACCAAATGTACAGAATGTAAAACATTATCAAACGACTGAAAACTAATTTGTAAGAACAAAACTAACGAAGATGAATAACTGTTGTACAGTTGAAACACTTGACCTGAAAAAAATATTGTAACAAAACCAAAAACAGGTAAATAAAGAAAATTTAAAGTAAAAAAAAGTTCTAGGCATTTCTAACTTATGGACTTTGGCTGTTGTAAGGTTTTGAAGTTTGTACACGACGTGTACAAATTGAAACTGCGAAAAAACAAGGGCTCCGGTGAGTTTCTTTACGCAGTTACAATTCTAATTTGTACATTTAACACGTGTTTCGTTGTGTACATGTAAATTCCAAAACCTTACAACAGCAAAATTCCTCGGGCTGGTATTGGCTAGAACATGACAATTAATTAACTGTGCAATTAATTTAGCATTTCACGGCGAAATTCTCTCTCTTTCGCTCTTCAATAAAACTTGAAAACAATGGTGCCAGTACCTGTCAACTTTGACAGGTATTGGAACCGTGGTTTTCAGATTTCCCTAAGGAGGGAAAGAGAGCGATTTTCTGATGACGTCACCGTGCAATGAGCAATATGAGCTACGATCTCTCTACGTTTATTAAATCAAGGCGGAGAGACAAACTTTAAACGACCATTATGCCTAACGACCATTATATCAAATAACTTTATGCCAAATTACCATAATGCCAAACGACTTTATGCCAAAATAACCTTACACCTTTTTAAACGGTTGTTTATATTATTAAGTTCCAAAATTAATTTCAACAATATGGTGATATCAACAGTTTGTAACAAAATCTAGGTATGCTGTTCCGCTCAAGAAAAGTAAAAATTTCTGCGCAAGAAATGGCCAAGAAATTTTCTACAGTGAGCTCCATTTGAATTGACATTTCTTTTCAACTGCGTACTGCGATCAAAGAAAAATGCTTTTCTTGAGCATTTCATGCAAGAAATTTCACACACATTGGGTGATATGAATAAAAAACTTTGAACTTTACTACATGTAGCATCTACTCAAAAACAAAATCCACAAAGTTTACTACACTTTTGGAATGAATAAAAAACTTTTCGAACATGTAGTACTTACTACTTTCGAACATGAGCAGTGACTGAAGCTGCACGTTAAGAAATTTCCATTCAGAGTGCAGAGTGATCTAATCGATTACGCGACAATTTGCACAAATCATGAAGGTGCTGTTATTTGACAAGATTTGTAGTGTAATTTTGCGATTAGTCTGGTATTCTCTCTATGTCTATGATTTTATGATGATGGTACATCAAAGAATTTTCTGGGTGATTTTCGGCCTTCGCCAACGCCGATGATTTTTTAAATACTAGCTTAACATTTATGAAGAGTTCTTGAGATTACAGCTATCAAATTAGGAACCACATATTTTCTAGCACCAGTACTGAGATTCTGGTGAAATTGCGGTAGAATTTTGATGCTCCCCGTGTGTTTTCTTAACAGCATGTTGAATTCCGATGTTCTAAGTGTTTCTGTGATATTCTCGTTATTTTTGTGGGGTTTCTGATAGTATCCTTGGAATGTCTAGAACTTAGAATGTAGAGATTTTTATGAGAATTGTAGTGATTCCATTGGTAGTCGTTAGAATTCAATGAGGATCTCCCCTAAAACACCAGGGTTCCCTTTGAAATTATTAAAATTCTTAACGATTCCACAAAAAATCCCATTGAAATCTATAAAATATTTACCGACATTCAAAACGTTTATATTAAAGCTTTACTTTGAAATTCCAACGGAACTGGAGATCAACGGAATCTTAAAGGTTTTTACAATAATTACAAAGATTGATTTTCGGAATTACAAATATTCACACAATAATTCGCAGGAATCCCACCGCAATCTCATAGATTCTTACAGAAATATCGTCTCAAAGATACCCACAGAATTCCAACAGATTAATATTCGGAATCCCATTCCCACCCCAATTCTAGAGTTTTTACCAGATTCCTAATATTTCCGCAATATTCCTAGAATGGTATTTAAATTTTCAGAATTATCATAAAAAATCCGACATCCCTATCGGAATCTCAAAGCTCCAAAGGAATTCCGGAATTCAAAAGGAAATCTGAGATGTCAGAATTTACACGTAAAATTCAGAATTACTTTATCAATATCTGAATTCCTACCGACATCCTAAAATTCCTAGAAAATAACATAATTATCGTAATGCCAGAATTCACACGGATATTACAAATTGCTACTGCCGGTAATCTTACCGGAATCTCAGAATTGGCGGAGCGAAAGTTTTCGTAACCTCAGAATTCCTTTGCAAAACTCAAAATACCTTCCGATATATCAAAACTCATATCGTTTTCCCATGATTTTTACTCAAAAGTAAATTATTCCATTCAATTCCGCAAACTCAAAGCATGTGTAGCAACCTCTGAAGCTAACTACCAGTAGCTTTGTAAAAAATGCTACCTTTATTCATAGCAACGCGTTGTTTGTAGTATGTTCGAAAGGTGTAGAAAGAGAAATGACACAAACATGTTCCACTCGTGTTCCACATATAGCGTTTACTACCGAGAATGTAGTAAACTCAACTTTACTACATTTTATTCATACGGCCCATTGAGATAGCCGATTACTTTTCTGTTAAAGTGCATACTTCCCATAAAGAAAAAAGTTGAAATGTTACTTAGGTAGCTACCATTTTTACTCATTATTTGAAATTTGAAGTGTTCATTCCGGAAAAATCGATTGAAAATATTCACACCCTGATTAAATGTCAGGAAATCGTCAACAACAGATGATGGATACGCAAAGGTTAATCCCTTCTACATAACCATATGTAATTGTCTTCAATGAATGAAAAGATTAATTGTACTATAATTTGTTGGTTTAGTTTGTGTTTATATCCATTGTAAATAAGACACATACATCGTAGATTTCACGTGTTTAGTTGGAAAATTATTATCAATTGAAAAATAATTGCTTCATTTAATGCGTTTCATACATCCTTATTACTTATTGCTTGTATGTCCTTCCAATTGCATGCTGCAAGTGCTTCATTCTCACCTGACATCCAACTTATTAGCAATGCAATGCACACAAATTCCGAACAGCATGCACCATTTAACCTTGTCAATGCTCTTCACAGGCAATGGTATCTCACGGCCGCGTAGAACTTCTCGCTCACCCGCTGAGCCAAAAATACTTGCAAATGAAATGGAACTCCTACGGAAAGTATTTCCACCTGGCGAATCTTCTGTTCTACAGTGTATTCCTGCTGTTCGTTACAGTTTTTACATCACAGCTCATGACAAACACACCGGTGCCACCGCCCTCAAACATCAACGTGAGTACTCGCCCAGAAGTAGGGTAAAGCTTGTTTTTTCGAAAATTCTCTAATCCTTGAAGATGCTCGTCTGAATTCAAGTCAGAAGAAAAAGAAGCCTCAAAGTTCGAGCCAAAAATATGTGGCACAAGCGACTTGAAAGCAAATTTCCAAGTTGTACGATATAACCTTTAGTTAAGTTCACATAACTTTGTTATTTTTCAACCAATTTTGAATCTTTTAGCACAATCTACCAAATTGAATGTATAAAAGTTTCAATCACTTCAAATTTGCCTGAAACAATTCCTAGTAGAAATACAGTTTTATTCCCTTAAAATAGTTCACCATATGGCTAAAACAAATTTGACCATAACTTTATGAATATGACTATAACTGATTCTAAATCTTTTGACATGCTTAACTAAGTTTTAGTTATTTAACTAAAA
Organism: Aedes aegypti; assembly: GCF_002204515.2. Classification (NCBI taxonomy): domain Eukaryota; kingdom Metazoa; phylum Arthropoda; class Insecta; order Diptera; family Culicidae; genus Aedes; species Aedes aegypti. The sequence continues at coordinate 151,807,399 of NC_035108.1, forward strand.
CTATCTAAAACATAAATTCTCATTTGTCAAAAAAATGGTTAGATTTGGAATGGAAAGGAGTTTTTTCTTTGCAAGAAAGTAACATAACCTTAACTGAAGAATGAAACTCAAATTTAATAACTTTAACATGTACCTTTAAGTTGCTCCCGCCATGTCTAGACATTATTATTTTCAGCTAAGAATTTCTCTATTTATGAATTTTGAATTTAAAAAAAGCACACGAACTTTTGATTTCAAAAATTTCGAAAAATAAGCCGCATCCTACTGAGTAGCCATCATCATGAAAATCCTTCTTCGTCACGAGGTGTTCAACCATAAAACTAGTTGACACCGGCAGTCAAAGCACGTCTAACTGCCATATATTAAAATTCCATCCACAGGGTACCACAACTCCTGCCAGTATCCCCGAAGGAGAGCAGGACCTGCTACAACCGGTGGCAATGGCTGCACGTTCTGCACCCAGACCGACTATGCAATATCAGAACCAAACGCTATTGGACGAAGAACACATGCCCATCACAACGGCAACATTGGTCTCGGGAATAATCATCATCCTTTACATATTCTGCAATGCTCTGCGGGAAATTCTCCAGGTTTACCAGCAGAAGTGGCACTATCTGATTGAGCCCATCAACTTGGTGTCATGGATTCTGTACTTGTCAGCGCTGATTATGGTGTGGCCCATGTTCAACGATGGTCGATGTTTCAGTGGTAACTTTTCGGCGGCATCGGTTACGGTGTTCCTGTCGTGGTTCAATTTGCTGCTATTTTTGCAACGATTCGATCAGGTGAGTACGCTATTGCTCATCGAGCGTCAATAAATCTTAAAAATGACTTGTTCTGCTAGTCTAAGCCTTTCTCGTACATCAAAGTGTGCAGGAAAACTAATTGTTCACTCCAAAAACGAATTTCCGGTAAAGGGTTAGGAGCTTTAAGTCACATATACCAATCGACTTAGTGCGACGAATAGAGATTATGTCTGTCCGTGTATATATATGTGTTTTTATTTTATATTATGTCGAGAAAAACATCTCCAACAGCATGGCATGGCGGTTCCATAGAGGAAGTGGCCAAATATGAAAAAAGGCATTGGAAGAAGTTTTCATTAATCGCTTCAACGACTGGCGAACATTTTTGCAAACTGGTGCGGAAATCGATTGCTAATAAGCGTTAACAAATGGGGATTTTTTTTTTATTTCCGTACGGGTTTGGGCCGAAAGGTCTCAGATATTCATGAAACTTTTTCAACAGGCAGGGCTCATCAATATATGAATAAAAAAAATTGAGAAAAACTTAGGGTCGCCTATTTTCCCGGAAAACTCAGTTGGAATTTTTTTGTTTTCCCCTGACACTACTTACTTTGAAAAATCATAACTCAAGAACGAAGCATCATAGAAACAAAGTTTTTTTTATGAAAATGAAAGCAAATTTTCTCAGGAATAAATATAAAATAACTGGAAAAACTTTTCCACAAAATTTTCCACCGTTGCTAAAATTCGTAAAGAAAAGCCGGAAAATCTATGCTCCAACTCGTGGAAAATTTTCAAAAAAAAAATATTTTTGAGAAGGTAATTTTATAAGCTTTAATCGCTGAAATTTTTGAAATGGTAATTTTTTTTTCGTTTTTGAGTTATGGCCAATTTTGTAAAAAATGTGCAAATGTGCCATTTTGAGCCTTTTCTTTGAAAAATCATAGCTCAAGAAAGAAACATCGTAGAAACAAAGTTTTTTTTTATGAAAATGAAAGCAAATTTTCTAAGGAATAAGTGTAAGATTTTCAAAGAAATATTTTTGAGAACAGAATTTTATAAATCAATCAATCACTCTTTTTAATTCCTGCGTTTGGTCATAGTTTTGTGAAAAATGCCCAGATTTCTCGTACAAGTCTTTTCGTTCGAAAATCATAACTGAAGATAAAAGCGTCACAGAAACATTTTTTTTTTTTTTGTCAAATCGGAATCAAATTTTCTCAAAACTTTGAGATTTTTTGAAATGGAATAAGTTTCTCAGGACATTTTTCACCGTTAAGGAAAATAAATAATGATAACCCGATTAGCTATTCCAGCTTACAAACAAAGTATATTTGAAAAGAGCGATCAATAAGATCCAATCCTAAACATTTTTTAAATACGCTCATTTTTCGTTCCTAAAACATGATCAAATATTGCCAAGATGAGCTGTTTACAAATTTATACATTTATAAGTTTATAAAGCTTATTTTTAAATTTATAAGTTTATAAACAAAACTAGTTAAAAACGAAACAGCATAGAAACAAAGATTTCTTCAATCATAATGTAGGCATTTTTTCCAGCTACCTGTTAGGTAACTACAAAATTGACAGTTAAATCAATGGGTAGACAATATGGCAATTAGGTATTTAGCAATTCTGGTTTAAAGCGTTGAAATGGCTTGAGAATCATAAGTTTACCAAAAAACTAACAAAGAGCAGTGAGAAAGTGCAAGTGTTGTCAGCTGTATATTACTCGTTGAAAAGGACAAAGTTCACTACTATGAATACTATTTGCTTTGCTGTAACCCCTTCGGACTGGACGGCCACAAATCAGTAAGGACAAATTTACGCTCGATTAGCCATGGTCTCATGACCAAGTTTCATTCGAATGGAATTCGGTGGATTACGGAAAAGATGAAAATCTGCATGAAGTGCATGATTATGGTCAACCAGAAATGTAAGATATATACTGAATAATTGAATAAATAAAATTAAAAAAAAAATATAACATTCTTATTTGTTCCATAGAAAAGAAAAAATCCCTTTTCAGTGTAATGAAAAATTGAGGCAGAAACAGTTTTTTTCAGTTTTTCTTAGCGGTGTAATTTTTCATGAAAAATATCATCCATTCCGACTTATACTTCATTAAAACCAATCCCATATCTTTTTTTCAGATGTTTTAGAAAATTTGCAATTGCTTTGATAAAAAATCTTTGTTTTTCCGATGCTTCGATTGAAATATGGGTTTTCAAAGAAAAGGCTTATATGGTCATTTTCCACAAAATTGGCCATAACTCAAAACCGAAAAAAAGTACATTTCAAAAATTTCAGCGATTAAAGCTTATGAAATTACCTTCTGAAAAATATATTTTTGAAAGTTTATCACTAATTAGAATATAGTTTTTCCGGTGGATCCGGTGAGTTCGTTTCAATTGGGCCTTCCATGGCCTGTGTTTTATTAAGGGCTATTGGTGATCGGGTTTGTTCCGATCAACTCAGATCGGCAAGCTGCACAATCTGCGGTCAATTTCGCTTCTGAGCATTTCTACCCTATTCACTACCCTGGTGATCATAATAAAACTTGTTAACTGGAAAATGGGTTCTTGTTAGTCTACCGTGGGAATTTGGTAGAGCTGGTTGAAGCAGTTTTTACAATTTTGAACTACAGGATACTTTAATAACACTATATATGATATATTACTATATATTGGGTATTGGGGAGGGGTAGCATAAGGGAGTTAATTGAACTGTTGACTGGATGAAATTGCGTGGGGTCGCCAGCCTTTTGTCATGAGAAAACAGCCTTAGTGTTGTCTTCCAAAGGTCTTCAAAGATATTAACTAGCCCTGCTACAACAAACCATCAGGTAGATCATTCCATCCCGATATGATTCTGCAGCCATAGGTAATCCTTGCGCTGATGGTGGCTAAATAATCATCATCATCATCATCAATTAGAATATAGTTTTTCCGGCTTTTCTTTAAGAATTTTCTGAACAGTGGAAAATTTTGTGGAAAGCTGTTTCCAGTTAATTTTTTTTTTATTCCTGAGAAAATTTGCTTTCATTTTCATAAAAAAAAATTGTTTCTACGATGCTTCGTTCTTGAGTTATGATTTTTCAAAGTAAGTAGTGTCAGAGGAATACAAAAAAAATCCAACTGAGTTTTTCGGGAAAATAAGCGACCCTGAATTTTTCTCATTTTTTTTTTATTCATATATTGATGAGCCCTGCCGGTGGAAAAAGTTTCATGAAAATATGAGACCCTTCGGCCCACTTTGTACGGAAATAAAAAAAATCCCTAAATGCGTAGCTATATACTTAACGCGTAAAAAATCTTCTGTAGATTGATGTTATTCCCTTTGCGATGAACCGTTAGTGAGAGTAACGTCTGTGAAGGATCTCGGTGTAAAGTTAGATTCAGCCTTGACGTTCAGAGATCATTATGCAAACATAATTTCTAATGCAAACAAAAAATTTAGAATTTCTGATTAGATTTTCCAGTGAATTTCGCGATCCATATAGCCTACGAAATTTATATTTCACTTTAGTGCGTCCGGGCCTTGAATATGCTTCTGTAGTTGGGAGCCCCTATATGGATATCTGGAAAACTAGAATTGAGGCAGTACAATCTAGATTTATCATGCACGCGTTGAGACATCTTCCATGGAATAATCCAGTCGAAATTCCACCTTATCAGAATCGTTGTCGATTATTAGGGATAGAAACTCTTGCCAGCAGACGTAACTTGCACCGAGTTTTATTTGTGGGAATGGCAAACTGCAATATTATTCCGTTAAAGTATATAACAATTAACTAATATGTCTTAGAGTTAAACGCTATAAGACACAAAACGAAGCCAATTTTGTATTATTGTTGATGAAAAAATATTTTATAGCTCAACTAGCTGTCCCCTTGGCTGCCCCGGCATACTTTGTACTGCCTCAGAAGCTCAACGTCCATTGCTGAGTAACTTATTCTTAACCAACCTCTGATACTCTTGGTCAGTGTCATACTTTTGTGATAATTTGTACCATTCATCACTACATTTGGATCACAAATAAAATTTGAACCTGTGGTACATAATGTCTGAAACAGCAGATTATAAAAATAAATTCGGTTCTTACTCGCCAGGGATCAATATTTGGACTATATTTTCATAATAGGTTTTTTTTTTGTCAAAAACAAGGGCGGACCCACATTCAGCCATAGCCAGCGCCACCTCGCTCGAACTGTGTATGAAAAGCGAGCTTTGTTTCAAGGTGCTTGTACACAACCTGACTAAGACAAATATTTGGTATAGAGCACCATTTGGTATAGAGGTATTTGGTGTGTAGCACCAAAATTTTATTGCTGTATTTTTGATGTTTTTTTTTGTACTTTAAATTCAGAAAACGATCCTGCAATCGATGAAACAGAATTTGCTGAATTTCCATCCAAGTGACAGCTAATTTACTGATTATTGAGCAAATTACGTTTCGATTGGCTGAATAATCAGCAATTGGCTATCAGCGATTCTGGTGGGATTTCTTGTTGCTTTCCAACAATTTGAGATCACCAGGTGCTGGTTAGCAAAAGCGATATTTGTTATCGTTATGATGAAAATGACAAACAATGTTTTGCTTTTCATGTCTCAAACATTTATTTTCGTTTTGATTCATATTACGGACACTTAAGGCCTCAGTGAAGTATAACCCAGCTTGGACCATACAAAATAAATCATTCTGTATGATTTTTTAGCGTTATCGAGCGTCGAAAGCCCTTTACTTTCGGATGGTGGGTAAAGAATACGCGTCCGCAACTTGAATAATTTTAAATAAATCAAAACGTGTGGCCTTTTCATGATTCTTATTCCGGACGCTCCCTCGCTTTTGCCTCATATTCCGGACGCTTTGATTCGAATTACGGACAGCTCATGATAATCATTAATGGAACAGTCAAATCATCAATTGAAATCGTTCAACCACTTAAGAGACGTCTAAGGTAGTTGGGCATTATAAATTTGCAATGATATTTATGGAAAAAACCTAATAAAACGAGCCTCGAAAATGAGAACTTTTGGATGGCGAAAATTGAAACATTTCGTGTGAAATGTTTCCCATACAAACGAGAGTGTCCGGAATTTGAAGCTGTCCGTAATATGAATCAAAACGCTACGTGGGCTCAACAAAATGGATTTACTTTTTCCGTAGAAAAAACTAAATTTATTTTATTTTCTCGAAAACATTCTCCTATTGATATTACCTTATTTCTTAATAACTATCAAATTGAACAAATATTTTATTATAAATATCTTGGTATATGGTTTGACTCAAAATTAAATTGGAATAATCATATCAAATATATTCAAAAAATTTGTTTCAAACGAATCAATTTCCTTCGTACGATTACAGGCACTTGGTGGGGTGCTCACCCTAATGATTTAATTACACTTTATAAAACAACAATTCGTTCGGTAATGGAATATGGTTGTTTCACTTTTTCAAGTTCTATTCAAACTCAATTTTCTAAACTTGAAAAAATCCAATATCGTAGTTTAAGAATTTGTTTAAAATTATTAAACTCTACTCATACAAAATCTGTAGAATTTAATAAAATAATAAATTTGGGATATTAAATTCCAAATTCAGTAAGAGATGTTTTGGCTCAGAAATGTTTTCTGATAATGAAAAATATATTTGAATTTTTAAACGAAATTTCTTATCATGTTTGATACTCTCTTTTTTGTATATGTTTGTTTATTTATACTTTCAGATTGATTAGTTTATTGGTTACCTCATTCCCTACCACCATGGGGATTTGCATCCATTATCTGACGACTTCGGCTCTGCAATGGATCTTTTCCGGATGGGCCTTTAATATTAAGTTATTTTTCTTTTTATAACGTATTTGAAAAGATAAAGAGGTTTTGCGCCCTTTTGAGAAAGATTTTAACATAAAATCACTCAAAGGGGTTTTTCCCTCTTTCTAAATTAAAAGTTAAAAATAAATAAATAATAAAAAAATTTATTTTCAAAAAAAACAACATGAAACACTATTTTCCACTTTGGAGGAAAGTGATGTAGAGACAAACCATCTGCCGTTCCGGTATAACATCCTAAAAATACTTTAAAGTTGAGTGATTTTTAAATCTTCAGTATTTTACTAAGTTAAGTTCTTACTAAATATAATATTCTGAAAGATATACAGAACGATAAAACCGATTAGTTGAATTTTCATTCAAACTCCATTGACGATTCAAGTTGTATGAAAACATGAGTAATAGACATATTCGCTCCTATCACGGGTAACAAGTTTAATTGTTTGCTGGGTTTCAGCAAAGAACAATTGCTGATGTCAGTTCAATATTTATATTTACTGATCGACGGCAAAATTTCAAATCGATGGCTGGCTATCAATCAACTACCTAATAAATTACTGACATCCAGTAAATTGATGGTGTTGACAAGTACCCAGCTAGTTTGATTGCTGAATTACAGTAAACAATTTCAGAAGTGCTGTACATCAGTAAAGTAGTGTATTGCTGGATTGGTCTCAGCAATCAAAATTGCTGGAAGATTGATACAAAATTTGGTGCGTACAATTTTAAATTCCATTGATAAAATAATACACTACACTTTTCATTATTTTCTTCCATCTTTTATAGCTGCTTTATACGTTGTTGATTTCATTTCATTCTGTACACTACTCACACGGTCTTTCAGTGATAGTAAAAATACAAAGCATGTGAGATATATGAATTCACAAAACTATACAGAATATTGTGCCACCGAACTAATTTTGTTGCATGATGAAATTGGCCCCGTAATGCCTTATAGCGCTTGAGCCTATAAGAAAGCAGTTAATTGTTACATACTTTTCTGGTGTGTAATTGTAGGTCGTCATTGGAAACATTTGAATATGCTTAACGGCGTTAGAATGCCTTATTGATCTTCTTAAATAAGGCATAACTCAAAATGTTTTCAATCTTTTCATTGGAAACTAAAATAACTAAACAACCAAACTTTAAATCATATTATGTGAGTACATTTCTTATGATGATAACGTAAGGGCGTAACTTCAAAACGGGCCCTACTATTTTTTTTTAATGTTACCCAGACAGGCAATTTAACCATAGAAAACGACTGGTAAGCTCAGATTTGATAAGAATTTTTGTTATGATGACAACGGTCTGGAGAGCACCGTGTATACAGTATTGGACAATAATTTGCAACTTTTTCGATTTGCCATTCCGTTTTAACTTGGGAGGCTCAGATCTGAATTTTTGATGGGCCGATTAGTTATTTCCACAGTTCTTCAGACATTAATTGAATTTCAACATATACTTCTGAGCCATTTTTCCAGCCACGATTTCGAAAGCAATCACAATTTGACTAAGGCGAAATGTTTAACTAATTTTAATAACACTGCGGAATTCTTTTTTGTCTCACGCTTCAAAATACCGCTAGGGTTGCTAAATCCATTGCCGTTTTCAAACATATCATAGCAGTCTAGTTTTTGAGATAAAAATGTTAAAAATCAGCCATTCCACGAAAAACCGATCTAGTGGGTCTCCGAATTTCGTGAAAATTTTTTATTTTGTTCCTTATCCAAAATAAGGATACACGTGTTTTTGGATTGTTTGATAAGGGGGACACTGTCCAAAATAGAATGACCAGAAAAATCGCGATTTTGCATAATTTTTATTTTTTTTTAATCATAACTTTTGAACCGCTTGACCGATTTCCAATTTTCTTGGACGAAATGAGAGCTACAAATTTGACACAATTTAAAACCCTGAAAAAAAATGTTTACATGAAAAAATATAAAAATTTCAAATTTTTTAGGAAATTTTTATATTTTTTCATGTAGAACAATTTTTTTTCAGGGTTTTATATTTTTTTGTGAAAAGTTGAAATCTTAAGCTTTTATTTCATTAAAAGTTATGTTTTTTATAATAAAATATCTAATGCGCTGAGACCTAAAGTGAGTGCCGATGAAAAATGACTGATTTTTTATTTTCAAAAAAATATATCTTAAAAACTAAAAACATATATCGCTGAAAATTTGACAGTAAACGTTAAATTCAAGAACTTTCAAGAAAAAATGAGAACAGCCTAAGACCCCCAAAACAAGAAGAAACGGATTTTTTTTTTATTTTTTCACGTAAAAAAACAATTTTTGTGATTTTTTTTTTTTTTTTTTGAAAAGTCAATATCTTTAGCTTTCATTTCGTGTAAGAAAATTAAAAATTGGTTAAGCGGTTCAAAAGTTATAAATTTTTAAAAAATAAAGATTTTGCAGTATCGCGATTTTACTGGTCACTCTATTTTGGAAATGGTCACCCTAATCAAAAAATACAAAAACAATAAGGAACAAAATAGCAAATTTTCACGGAATTCAGTGACCCACTAGATCGGTTTTTCGTGGAATGGCTGAAATTAAGAAATTCACGATCTTAGCCCACATACATGCAAGTATGCTAACTTGTATGGCAAGTTGTTTGCTTAATTTGCCACAGAATTTACGTTTAGCAACAAAGTTCATAATAATTTCGATGCTCAAAATATGTTTTATGATAATTCAGAAAAGTATAGTATTTTGTCATACAAAACAAATTTTGTATAGCTGGTTGAAAAAGTGGATTTAATCTAACCTTAATCGTGCAATTTAATGTAAATTGTATCCAAAACGAAAGTTTGATAAATCATATGAAATCGATTATTTATACCATTATAGCAAAAAAAATTGACATGTCGGAACATTTCAGAGAACAGCATCAGATTCGACCCCAAATCTACTAGAGACACATAATTTGACTCATGAGACACGCAAAAATGGTTTTTTACGATGTGTAACTGGCCTAACTCAAAAAGTTGAAGGAATAGCTTCATGAAATCGTTAGCGAAATTGTAGATTTTGACTAGATGAACAGGATTGAAGACAGTTTTATGTAGGACATTTTCAGATGGATCGTTTACAATTTTTACTTTCTTCAATCCTATCGAACTCGTGACTGGAAATATCGCTCAAAATTTATGTTAAAATCCATGTTAGTTTCAATAAAATCTGTCTAAAAACAGCTAAGATATAGAACAACAATTACCCCACGAATTGATTATTTTGGATGATAAATTGCAAATATTCTGGCTTACAGTATGCCAGAGTGACCAAATTAAGAGTAATTAGGCCCCGAACAAATCAATAATCTCTATTCTGTTTTGAACAAAGTCGATTTGCCTTTTAAAACAATCAATAACACAGCGGAACAAGTTTTTGTAGCGAGCACCAAAACACCGCTATTTACTTGAATTGAGGTCGTTGAATCTATTACCGTTTACAAGAATGTCATAGCGCATCTGGTTTTTGAGACATTGACTGTTAAAAATGCATTACTTGTCGATGAGACGGGGTTGGTGGTCTGATGGCTACCGCTTCTGCTTCATATGCAGAAGGTCATGGGTTCAATCCCAGGCCCGTCCCTTTCCTCGTACTTTGTAGTTGTATATCCCTCACTTGCTTCTATCTTCCATTCTAAATATATCACACTCAAACTATTCGTTCATAGCAAACGCTAGAACCAGAGACGGACAAGAAACCGTTTCCCTAACGCTTCGTACTTCCACGCGCACGCCTTCTTACATAGGCAGTCTGCTAACCACAAAAGCAAACCTCTCTGCCATGCCTTTCCCCCAATCCATACACTCCCGCATGAACTGGCGTGGATGCAGTGGAATATACGGTCTACGTGGGAGCCAGTTCAATGCATCATCAATTCCTCCCCCTTCCCCTCATTGGTCTGCATTCTGACGTGGCAGGTGCCATTGTTGCCTAAAAATAGAAGATCACCAGCACTTATACACTGAGGATGCCTGTTAGTCCCAAGCAGTCATTCGGTTGGTTCCTTGTGTAAGTGCAGCTGATTTGGCGATACTGGAGTGCATCCACGGGCGGCCAATCAAGCTCAAGCTCAACCTCATTGACTGTTAAAAATGCATTACTTGTCGATTTCACTGCGGAACACGTTTTTGTCTCAAGCATCAAAATACAGCTATTTACTTAGTTAAAGGTTGCTGAAACCATTGTCGTTTTCAAAAATATCATAGCGCTGTTGGCTGTTAAAAAGGCAAAATTTGACTATTTCAGCCAACTTGTATGCAAGTTTACAAGCTTGTATGGGATTTTTTTGATTAATTTGCCACAGAATTCAATATTTATGAGTAAAACAACACTTTTCAACAAATTCCATAAGACTTTTGATGCTTAAAAGTTGTTTTTTGATGGTTTAGAAAATTATTGTATTTTGTCATATAAAAGAAACAAAGAATTTTCTGTGGAAACTGCCGGCATGTTGAAAAAATCGATTTAATCTTAATTTTATCGTTAAATTTCAACCAAATTATATCTGAAATGAAAGTTTAAGTCCTGTTTTGCATGCTTGGTGGAACCAGTGTTTTATACAACTTTGACGACCTGTAGCCAAAAATTGTGAAGTGCTGGAACATTTCTGAAATCGGCATCAGATTCAGCAACCTCCAATCTACTAGAGACACATAATTTGATCCTTGAGACACGCAAAAATGTCATTATTGTTACGCTGTGTTTTAGTCAACTTGCATGTAAGTTTACCAGTTTGTATACTGATTTATGTCCTTGATTTACTACAGAAATCAGTTTTTAGGTGCTGAAGAATAGGAAACAACGAAGAGTATCTAATGTTTGATCCGTTGAATCTGTTGCATGCTTCTGTTGAGCGAGCGGCGAAAAAAAGTTTAATGTCCGGTTTGCGTATTGCGGTTACTATAAGAGTATCGGTTATCTATGTTTCTCCTCACGTATTAATTTCAAATTATATCCTCATCGTTTGGGGCCTTCCTTAGCCGAGTGGTTAGAGTCCACGACTACAAAACAAATCCATGATGAAGCTGTCTGGATTCGATTTCCGGCCGGACCAGGATCTTATCGTAATGAAAGTTTCCTTGACTTCCCAGGGCATAAAGTATGATCGTACCTACAATGAATGCGAAAATGCAAAACTTTGACAATGGAAGCTCTCAGTTAATAAATGTGAAAAGTGTTCATTCACTAAGCTGAAAAGTAGGCTCTGTCCCAATGAGAACGTAATGCCAAGAAGAAGAAGATCCTCAAGGTAAACGGCCTTACGAATCTCTTAAACAATACTTTCGCATACCCAAACTCCAAGTGTTTTCTTGTGGAAGTGCAGAGGACTCCTCGGCTTCCATAAAGCAATCAACACATTAACATTTCCATCCATCCCCAAATTAACCTGCATTCGGACGCAATCGGCGCCGTTATTGTTTGTTATAATAATGAGAGCACCAGATTCTATGTAGCGTCACATCAAAATTTGATATTATTAAGTATTTCGCTGACTCGGATACCAACACACGATACTAGCCCTCAAGTTCCATAAGGTTAGCGTAGAACATGGGACAATTTGGCGTAGGCAGTATACCGTAAGGACGCCATTTACCGCTCATGCTCCATTCACCGCATGTCTGAACAAATTTTCGCTTTAAAAGTTATTAGCATGCATTGGTATAACAAGAAGGGTTGTATCAAAATGAAATTTATATGATTTTATCCTAAACATTTTTTCTAAAAAATAATTTTAGGCTGTTTAAGGCAATAAATATGTTTTACAATTATTTTACTATGGCAGAGCAAAAATGTTTCTTAGCTGCTAAATATGTTGTCGTACTATAGCACAAAGATAACAACCATCTAATGAAAGTAAATTGATTCCAACTAGTGCTGTGTTTAGGGCCTCATACTTAGGATCTTAGGATGAGCGGCGAATGGCGCCCTAAACCTGTGTCATTGGCATACACGTCATTCGGTACCATTATACATTTTTCACATTTCATTTTTTTTTTTTTCTACAAAAACAAATGGTTTATCTTGCGTCTAGCGCAAAAAGTTATGAAAAATATCAAACGACTGATTTTTGACAGAATTTAACATGTTGAAATGCTGTTAAATGAGCGGTGAATGGCGTCTTTACGGCAAAAACTATGACAAATTGAATTAATGACTAGGTTTTCCCATAGTAAATTCGCAGCTTTAGGGGCATATAGTGTAACTTTTTCATCTAAATTAGTTCAAATTTTGGAACTCTGTGCAACATAAACGTCTTTTCGAACCACCTGGCCTCCTAATATATAGTTCGAAAATCACTTATAAATCTTGGGAAAAAATATAAATCAAAAGCTTTTTCTATCTAATCGATTGCTACATAACCTCTCTGTAATTAGTAGGCATGGAAAGTGAAGCACAGAGAATAAGTTTTGGATGAAAATATATCAATCAACACACCTATGAATATTTTTATTTTTCTCGTGACTCAAAAATAAATGGAGTTAACATTGCATCACAAAACAATATTTGGAATGATGTTCCTATTCAGGTGATTAAGGAGAGTTTTGAGAGATTACATTTGATAAGCTCAAAAGTTTGAGCTATTACAGCAAAAGGTAATAGTAATGGATCACCCTGTGATCCATCGTTTAAGCATAGGGGAGCCAATATTTCAAAATGTGCATCACTCTAGTGTGTACTTTCTGTAATTTGATTCCATCGTTCAGTGTAGAAAAAGTAAAAAGCCATTAGAAATCGTTGCTAATCGGAGCAATATGAACATCAATTCTTCGAAATGCTAATTAGAAAATCTCAACACCCAGACTTTGATGATAAGCTTGCTATCTTATGTGCGTGGGCGGTGATGCAGCTAATTAATAATTATCCAGCGACTGCTTGATTAAAATTCGTTTTTTTCTTTATCTGTTCATTTCAATAGGTTGGAATATATGTGGTAATGTTTCTGGAGATTCTTCAGACACTTATTAAAGTGCTGACTGTGTTTTCAATTCTGATCATTGCTTTCGGCTTAGCATTTTACATCTTGTTATCAAAGGTAAGTCCTTAGCTACAACAGCAACGAAAATTCTTAAAATAAGAGTGGTTCAGATGGTATTAATTTGTTATGCAAAAGAGTATCAAATTGCATTCAACATTTTCTTGGAATCTAAACTTATCATGATTAATTAAGAGCATTTTGTTTTCCTACATTCTTCTCGTTGGACCCACGTGCTTACAGGTCTCAAGGATGATTGACACACAAGTAAACCACTTATCGTTTTCGTCCATACCGATGTCGTTGCTTAGGACGTTTTCCATGATGCTCGGCGAGATGGATATTCTTGGAACATACGTGCAGCCATACTACCAGAACCATCTCCTGTATCCGATACCATCGTTTGCCATTCTCTGTAAGAGCACCGCGAGTTATCAGTTTACGTTACATTATTTATAATTCCTGAAACGTTTGTTTCGTTTAACGGTTTAGGTCTCTTCATGATACTGATGCCAATCCTGTTAATGAATCTGCTTATCGGTTTGGCGGTCGGTGATATCGAATCGGTTCGACGGAATGCTCAATTAAAGCGATTAGCCATGCAAGTGGTTTTGCACACTGAACTGGAGCGCAAATTACCGCAAATGTGGCTGGAAATGGTGGACAAAATGGAACTGATTGAATATCCTAACGAGAAAAAATGTAAGCTGGGATTCCTGGACTCGGTGCTGCGTAAATGGTTCTGTAACCCTTTCACCGATGATTACAAAGGTGCGTTTAATGTTATATTGATCTATGAATTTTGAGTAATGACGTTATTATTACTCGCAGGAGGTATTGATTTCGTACTGGACAACAATGAGGATTATGTCGTTACAGAATTGGAAAAACAAAAACGAAAACTACGAGAAATCAGCTCTGCTTTAGACAACCAACATCAACTGCTTCGTTTGATCGTTCAGGTAATTATTGTTCAATAGCTCTTGAACTAATATAACAAGGCGGAACAATATATGATGTTCCCATAGTTGCCGTGCACGCTATTGGTATGTTCAGCTTATTTGTCTTACTACCTATACAGAATATGAATGTAGAAGGATTGATATCAATGGTGAGTTAGGTAAAATTTTCATCTGTATGTCTACATAGTTCGGTTATCGAATTATACCAATGGTCTCCAAACTATGACCCACGCTAAAGGCTTTGTGCAACCTTTGAACTGATTTTGGATATTAATGACGAATGCGGACCTCCGGCTTTTTCAGCATCGTTTTTTCATAAGGGCATATCTGCATTCATCGTTGCTCTCTTTGTGTTATTGCAGAAAACTGATCCTCTTTTCGTAACATATTTTCGTGTTGTAGGATGAAGAATTCTTAGCTTAGCATTCACAAGAATTTTAAAATTCAACTCGTTTGAAGATGGCATTTGAGAATGACGAACAACAATCCCGCAAAAAATGAATTCGTCCGGTACAAGACGAAGAAGGGCGCAACAAGCTGGGTGGTCTGATCAAATGAAGCAGGATTTTTGAAGTGAAACAATCGAGAAATTGGAAGCAAGCAGTCATTGACTGAGTTAATTGGCGTAACATTGTGTCACAGATCATGTCTTGCAGGACGTTCTGAGTGTTATGTCTGTTAAGATTATACAAGAATTATACTTTTAGATCTATAACCGTTGCCAGTGATCTCAATACATATATGACTATCTAAGCTTATGCTATATTTATTCAATTTAATTTTACTTCCAGAAAATGGAAATCAAAACGGAAGCAGATGACGTGGACGAAGGTGTTGCCACCAGCGATGTCAAAGGTGTCGGTGCCCTGCGGGGACCTAATGGAACTACATCGCGTTGGTCTTCGCCGAGAATTCGCAAAAAGCTTCGCGCCGCCATGAGTTTTAACAAGTCGATTAGCAAGTAGGTAAACGAAATCAGCAGGACAACGAATTTTGCACCCAATCTGTAAAACCATGAGAGTCAGCGGATTTGATGTTGTAAAAGCAGCAAGCAGTTAAATTTAAGATAACACACTAGGATTAATGACCATTTGGAATTATCATTTGCATCAATTTAATAAAGATGGCTCCCATGGCTGTTGGGTATGTTGGAAATTCAGGGAAACTATTTTGCTGAGAGAAAATAGAATATATTCTATACACAAGCAAAACCGTCGCATCGTGGAACAGATAAACGCGGCATTTTGTATTATTTATCTTGAAGTGCAACAGGGCTTAACTAAATGTGTTTATCTGTGCCTGAAAATTCGTGGCACTTAAACGTTTGAAAAACATCGATTCAAGGAAGAGTGAAACGTCAAACATGGTTGTGTTGTATTCTCACATAAATATACAAATATTTCATATTTTCACAATGCCATGTTTTACTTTTCTATACCCGAATCGAAGCTATCACTATTTATGATATGTTCTAAAATATACTTACTGGAGAGTGTGAATCTATGTCAATTTGAGCTTAATTATATGTATTTCTAGCTAAGTAACGTAGGATTTGTTGGAAAGAAATTCCTTTTGATAGCTTTTTTATTAGTAGGTGAGAATGGCCCGTAACGCGTCCAATAGTCGTTCATTATTAACGTAAGAGTTTATGCCCCCCTCCCCATTTTGATGTTTTGTTTTATACCAAAAATCTCACCATGTTGGAGTTGAAAAATTGTGAAAATGGTCTTACATAATTTAGGCGAAAATAAATCGAAAACAAGTTTTCAAGGGCACAAATCCAGGGAACCAGCGAATGACGAATCGATCCAGTTTTCAGCTAGAATCATAGAACTTCGTTTTCTTCACGTTTTGTAAGTTAGGAAAAAAAATGAAGCATCTGCTTGCAAGCAATTTTTGCTGCTGTGTATATTCCCAGATCTTGGCGTGATATTTATGAAGTTTCCGAAAGGAGGACGTGCTTCTAATGAAGAAGCAAATAGTTTTAGACCAATCAGTCTGACCTCTTTTCTTCTGAATTGTCTGGAAAGCATTATCGATCACCACATTCGTGATGTTTATTTGACAAACATGCCTAAACCCCTATGGGGAGGAATCGTCGCTCGCGTGCCAATGATGCAGTTGGCCAGCGACGAAGAACACGAAGGCTTAAATCTTCATTTGCCAGCATTGAAGTGCAAATCTTTGGCAATCATTAGGCACATGCAAGATATCGACTCCCACTCCGACTCCTATTATAGATCCCTTCTTCGCCACGTGAATACCCGTCCAGCAATTCCCATAGATCATCCTAGGAGTTGTGTTGTTATATTCAACAACATGGTTTTGATGAGCGAATTTGACGGACAGCGCCGACAATTTTTGTTGCATAGGACTCATCAATGTAGCGCGGTTGTTGCACCATGGCCAGATTCATTTCTCGAGCAGAAAAAAGTCACCGAATAATTAAAGTTTATGCATTAATAATAACTTACTATTCTTCTTTCATTTATTCAGGAATTCTTTCGGAAGATCATCTAAGATTACAAAATGGAATCACTATAGGATTGTTCAAGAAATTCCACAGATCTATGAGATTTTTCTAAAAATCATCTTGAGGTTCTTTGGAAAGTCTCACTGAAATTCTTCCTGGAACCCCTCATCAATTCTTTCGTAAATTTCTCTGGATAATTATCCCAAACATCTCTGAAGTTTTTCCGGCAATCCTCATGGAATCCCTTATATGAAATCCTTCTGAAATTTATCCGGTAATCCGATAATCCCTCTGTAGTTCTTTCATAAACCAATCTCGAGCTATCCCGTCCAAAAATCCTTTTTGGATTATTCCAGAAATGCTTCTGGCATTTCTCTTGCAATTTCTTTATGATAATACATAAAATCTTTAGGATAATCTTTCTTAGTCTCGTTCTGAAATCCTTCTGAAACTTTTATAATTAACGATCAGAGCTCTGTGATTCTTCCGTAAATCTTTCTTCGATTGGATCTTCTTGGAAATTCTTCTTGGATGTTTATGGAAACTCTTCCAGGTTTATCCGTAAAATTTTCATAGAATTCTGCCGAAAATGTTTGTATGATTGCTTTCCTGAGGGATGAAATTCTTTAAAAGATCTTGGATTCTTCTGAATATCCTTTGAAGATTTTTCCAGAAATCTATCGGGGTTTCTTACAAAAATTTCTTTCGGAAATTCATCTAAATTATTATATTAAACCCTTTGAAATTTTCCCACAAATCCATCAGTAATTCTTGCGTAAATGTCCCTGAGACTTTTTTATATCTCTCTTGGATTCTCTCAAGATTATTCTGATTCTTCTGGGATTGTCCCAGAAATCCGCCTAAAACTATAGTAAAATATCTGTTTTTGCACTGTCAGATTATTTCGTTCAAATTCATGGGATTTGTAAGTGTTTGGATTGTTAATTGACAGTGTTAAGGTGATTTTGTATTTTGTTTATACGTTAAAATGACAGGAAATGTTCGTAGTAGTTGTCTAGATTTTGCCCCAGTAGCACTAGGCATACAACTTGGGCAAATGTATGTCAGCTGACCGTAACCATGCAGGCTACCACCCAACGAGCTCCCAAAACCCACCATCAGATGTTTGGTAACATAGCATTCGGGCGACCAAGAGGGGTGACAAAATGGGGGCCGTCTTAGAAATGAAAAAGGGTAATGACCGACGACCTAGGTCCAGAACCTCTTGGGGAAAATTCAGATGTCTGATCGTTCACTTGCCCGGATACAGCTGACGAAGCTAGTTGCTAAATTATAGTTAAAATTCAGGAAGTTAAGTTGAAAGTATTGTGAGAAAGTAGTGAACAAAAACTGGACACCAGGACCCCGCCGTTTTTTAGTATAGAAACCACTGAATTTCTACTACTGCCCTACACCGTCCTAGAGCCATATTCCGGGTACTATCCGGCATCGTTGATAGCCGAAGACCGATCCGTCTTCACATCGGTAGCCTAGGACGCGCAGGAGGGTCCCATGAGGCTGCAGCCGCAGTTCCCCAAGCCAACCCGAGGAGAACGTGGCCAGACGTGGCCGAAGCATTCGTGAGCGGTAGCAGAACGACGCAAACCGTTACCAGGTCTAGAGGACGGAGTGGACAGGTGGTAGTCGGAAGAAGAAAGGGTCACGAAGTGAATAGGTCAGATTAGCTAATAAGAAAGTGGGAAGATAGTGTAGCAAGGAAGTGGATAGCGAGTAGAAGGTTGTAGCCCAAATAAAAACTGTTAGAATGAAGGAAGTTTTGAACCACGAAGTGCTGTGGGTTTTCCTAAATTCCAGTGCGAAGATTCCCTTCCGCGGTAAACTTAGGTGAGCGTGTCGACCCTGAGGCACTTGAGTCGGGGAGTCTCTGAGACGCTCCCGATTAGCTGACCAATACTTACGAATTCTTCCAGATATCTCTTGGGGATTTATTTGACATTTTTTCTATGAAAAAACAAACAACAACATTACTAAACAAAACAAAAGTATCTCCTTTTTAAGAAATTTCTCAGCAATTCTTTCGCAAACTCCTCAAAAATTGTTTGGAAATTCTTCTGGACCTTTTCTAGAAATCCATCCTCAATTCTGTTTGAGTTTTTCCAGAAATCTTTCTGGGAAAATTTCGAATATTCGTTTGGAATTCTGATATACTGATACAATCTCCCTGTGATTCTTCGGGAAATGTTCTTGATTTTTTAATTCATTAAGTAATGTACATTTTTGATTTATTAGATAATCCTCAGAAAATCACTCTTGAATTTAAATGAAAATTCCTTAAGAACAGCCATCTAGGACTCTTAAAAATACCACTAAGATTCTTACCGGAATCTTTCTAATACTCTTATGAAAGTTCCTGGGAAATAGTTTCAGAAATTCCATTTGAAATTCTTCCGTAAATCTGTCAGGAGTTCTTCCGGGTATCGCTCTGGAATTATTCCGGAAAATTTTAAGGAATTCTGTCCGGATGACCCTGAGAATTCCCTGACAATGTTTTCTTTCGAGATACCTTCTGGGATTCTTTTGGATATCACTATGAAATACATCCATAAATCCATTTGTAATTCTTTCATAAATCCTCATGGGACAGTTTTGGATTTTTACGGAAATCCTTAATTAATTCTTCCACAAATCCCACCAAAATTCATTCAGAAATCTCTCTGTGATTATTTAGCAAATTATTCCAGGATTTTCCCGGGCATTTTTTTACAATTGCAAAGAAATTCTCAAAGAATTTTCTGAAGAATTCTAGAAAGATATTTGGAAAATTAGAATTGTCTAGAATTGTTATCTGAGGAATCCCAATGATATTTCCAGAAGAATACCAGAACCATTCCAAGAAATCTTCCGTTAGCATCCTCGAATGATATCTGGATGATATAGTATTTCCGAATGAATCTCAGAAGCTTTACAGAAGAAAAGGAATAATCCTCGAAAAAATAACGGAAGAATCTTTGAAAGATATTATGAAACCTTCCAGCAAGATTTTTGGAAGAAATCCAGGAGTGTTCCAGAAGAACTTCCGGAAGAACCCTAGGACGATATTCTATAGAATAATTACACAAAAATTTCTTGGAAAATCCAAGAGGAATACCCAGAAGCATCCTAAAAGTAATTCCAGAAGAACTTATGAAAGAATCATCGAAAAAAGACTAGTAGGAAGTACCGTTTTGTCTCAAATTCCGAACAGACTCATATTCCGAACACTCCGTTTTTGTATGGCAACTGGGTTGAAATATTTCGCTGAAATATGTCGTGAAATTACCAGGAAATGGCGGTCAATTACCATTCAATTTTAACGTCTTCCAATATATTTTATACCTTAGGAGTAGTGATGATTCTCTAGTTCGAGACCACTAGAACTAGCTCAGATAAATTTGTTTGCAAAATTATTCATTTGAATACGATTTACTCGTGCTGTTCGGAATTTGAATCAAGGTGTTCGGAATATGAGACAGAATGAACACAGTGTTCGGCATTTGAATCAAAATGTTGTTGCATACTTTTATGTAAAAACAATACTAAACAAGTTTAAATAAACATTTTTATCGACACACCCAACAGCTAACGGTTAGGCTTTGTGAAGAAATTACAATTTTCACAAATATCAGCTAATTTATGCCTATCAGATGCATTTGAAGTCACAGTTTACCTTAAGTGTTCGGAATACGAGTCAAAACGGTATTCAGAGGATCCTCTGAAAGATTTTCGAAAGAATAATCCAAAGATAACTGGAAGAATTCCAACAGGATTTTCGGAAGAGTCCCAGAAGTGTTATAAGGATATTGATGGAAAAATTACAGAGACATTTTAGAAGAATTTCAATAGGATTTTCGAAAGTATCATCGAAAGATATCCAAAAGTATTCCAAAATGATTTCCGATAACGTCTTAAGTGATTTTTATTGAGGTGTTCTCGTGTTAATCTCCGGAATATTACTGGAATAATCTTAGACCAATTTTCGGAAGAATCTCAGAGTTCGGAGGAATTCCAGAAGAATTTCTATTAGAGCCCTGAAAAATCTTTGGAAGAATCCTTTAAAAATATTCGGTAGAATTGCATCGTGATACTCGGTAGAAACTTTCGTAATATTTCCGGATAAAATCTAAGAATTTTATTTCCAGGGTTTTAAAAGGAATCCCGAGGAGACACACGTAAAATTCACAGAGAACTTTCTGCAAGAACCTCAAAAATGTCTTCAGAAGAATCACGCGTATTTCGACCTCAACTGTAAGGCCGTCTTCACGACACTGGCAATACACGACACTGAAGACGGCTTTACATTTGAGGCCGAAATACGCGTATCTGTCAAAGGATACAAACTCTAGTGGAATTGAATGGTATAGTACTATATTCGGTTTTTTCATCTACTTATAGGCATTCTACTAAACAGCTCGAAGATGTATTATATAATTAAAAGATACAATTTACATAGACTTGGATAATAATTATAAGACAAGTGAAATTATTTCAATAAAACTATGCTAGATTTCCATGTTTATCAGGATTTTAAGAGTTCTTTCTACAATTAATGTTGGATGTGATACAAATTTTGGATACAGATTTTTAGATTATCTGGTACAGATAAAAAAAAGATTTTTGAGTGTTCGGTACAGATAGAAATGTGGCCACACTGGCCAGGGATTCCAACAAAAGTTGGCCTCTTTGGTTGGTGCAGCGTCTACCCCACTCCACTGCCCATGCATTAAAGTCACCAGCTATCACTACTGGCTGCTGATTAGCCAGTTCGGGTACCATCCTGTCGACCTTGTAGAAAATTTCCTCAACCGACCACCTTGAGGGCACCTAATAGCTGCTATCGCAAAACCGTCATTTGATATACAGACTAGGGTAGGTGTACCAATTTTGGATGCAATATGTCAACAATATGAATAAAAATCAAATTTTAACCGCGTTTCTAAAACGTAAACTTGACTTCTTCTTCTTTCAGGCATTACGTCCCCACTGGGACAGAGCCTGCTTCACAGCTTAGTGTTCTTATGAGCACTTCCACAGTTATTAACTGAGAGCTTACTGTGCCAATGACCATTTTTGCATGCGTATATCGTGTGGCAGGTACGAAGATACTCTATGCCCTAGAAAGTCGAGAAAATTTTCAGCCCGAAAAGATCCTCGACCGGTGGGATTCGAACCCACGACCCTCAGCTTGGTCTTGCTGAATAGCTGCGCGTTTACCGCTACGGCTATCTGGGCCCCTGGTAAACTTGACTTGTTGGTGTTAATTACTGGTTTGAACCCTTGCGAAACAGTTGAATTAAATAGTTTTAGTACTAAACTACCTTTAAGCTTTTAAAAATTGGTTTAAGAAAGCGTTGTCTTTGTACCAATTATGACAATAACGTTCCTTGCATTCGACATAAAAGTGTATCAATTATGGACTATGGAATATTCGCACGAAATGAACTTAAACCCCATCCTAAGCGAATGCTAATACAACGCTAATGTGTAGTAAAGTGATTGCTCACAAAATTTTCCAAAAAAATTGTGTTAAATGGATGTAAATGCATTTATTGCAATTGTATCATGAGAGCAAATTAATTTCCGAAAAGGAGTCGATATGTAGTAAAAATGCAAATTATGATACAAAACAGCATAAATAAGCTCAGATTACCTTTCCAGCACCTAGTTTTAACGAAAAATGAACGAAAATTCAAAAATCGAGTATCGATGAAAACCCCTCTCTACCACGAAATTAGCATCTTCCGCTTGCAAACGTTTTTGAATGTACCGTAATTTCGGGTGAAATTGATCATTTTTCACGGTTTTTCTAGTCTGCTTTCTATAATGTTAACAATCCCAAACAACTAAATGCAGGAAAACAAGTACGAAGGTGAGCCTCATCGACTTATGTACCGAAATTTTCTAACAAATGTCATTTTAGTATTAACAAATACCTCTAACATAACAAATCAGTGGATCTCATTTCGGGGTGAAATTGATCACTTGTCAATGCCATTATTTTTAGTTTCCAAAACAATTCTATATGATAAATTTGAGCACCCTGAATCCGAATATGCTTGTAAAATTCTTAACAATGCATTATTTATATAAATAACGAATAATTAAATTTCAAGAATTACGCTGAAAACGCCTAAATGTATGCAATTTCCTAAGGAATTCAATGATATCTAACAGAAATTCAATTATTTCAACCATATGAGCCAATTGGCACGAGTTTTGGTGATGAAATCTGGTTTGGGGATATATCTCAAGCATCCTCACAAACTTTCAGGTTTACACCATGTTCAAATCCTTGCTTACAAATAGAAGTTCATAGGTGTTTGTCTATACTGCACCGTGCATGATTTTGAAATTTTACGTTATTTTCATAGTAATAAACATTCTTTAACGCAAAAAACTTCACAACACACAACTCGACAATAGTTACGACAAGCAACGTTCATTTACTGCAGCTTACATCAATATTTGTGCTCCATTACGAGTAAATAAAATCGTGTGATACGATGATCAATTTCACCCTTCTGATCAATTACACCCGTAAAATAGCTTTACATCTTTTATTTCACTGATCAAAAAATGTAAACAAACCGCCTCCAGAGTATCGCCATAATTGAACTCACATACACTCTTCGTAACTTGTACATCGACATAGTGCTCACCAGCTAAATTTGTTCATTTGTTCTCACTAGGCAGCACTTTTACCGGATGAAAACATACATTTCGTAACGGATGTCCTTTAGCAAATTGCTAAGAAGGTGACATATGGTGAGGCAAAATTTTCAAATGTTCATTTTTCGAAACTTATTGCACAAATGTTTTTATCAAGGTTTGTTAACATAAAAAACAAATATGTTTATCAGTCCTGTGAATATTAGCCGTTATATTCTAGTGAAACAATAATAAAAATTCATTTTTGTTCCCACTATTGCCATAATTGGTACTGCTACCCTACTTCTTGGATTGTGTATCGTCCTGTCGTCCCTACAGCTGCAAGCTGTTGAGAGCTATCCGCCACTCAGTCCCCGTTGTTAGCTAGTATGACACTAATAGTATCTGGATTAGTGGAAATTTCGTTTGTGTAAAATAAAAACAACAACGTTTGGTTTTAAACTCAGATTTTTGCTTGGTTTTATTTTAGTCAATCACTAGAAGATCAATCTCGGTGTTACAATAATGCTCAATTACATCGGTACCTGTTTTGTTTGCTTGTGTTTGTTTTCCATGGATGCTTTCAATTTTATTGGTGATGACGCGTGTATTTTCATTTGTTTAATTTGTTCTGTTTGTTATGAATATTACACTGGAATATTTTTTTAACTCGCAATATTTAGGTTTTTTTGTTACGGGATGCATTGACAGATGCATGCTGCTACTAACTAATTTTTCTCTGAATCTCAAACATCTTCATTCCACAAAATTCTTCATTTAGTTTCATTAGGTGAACGAATCGAATGCTACGAACATTGGCATGCAGCGTGGTGTCAGCTAACTCAGCTACAGCAGACCAAAAGACTTCTTTTCTTTCCATCATATAACATTCGGGTGGCACCCAGGATAGGTTTCGACTGAAGCTACGCATAAGTGCATCGAGAGTGTCTCAAATCGGTCTAGCTAAGCGGTCTGCTTTTTAACTGGATTATCCAAAGATACAAATTAATTCTCTCTTGTTAGAACATTGCAGAGAAAAACTCATTAAATTTGATGCACAATATTTTATGTGTTTTTTGTTTTTTGGTTTTTGCTGTAACTACACAAAGAGAAGCAATTTTTTTTACTGCAGAGGTTTCAACTCTCCTCACAACAATGCTACTACATTTTTTGGTGAAATACAATTACATTTTTCTTTTTCATTTTTGTTTTAGTTGGATTACTTAACGATACCGAGAATTTAGTGTTTTATGATAAACATGATTTTCTTTGCTTACATTTCAGAGAATATATTATACTTCTTGTTTCGTTAAATATGTTTCTTGCCGTCTAGTTGTTAGATCAACTGCTTGGCAGTTTACACAATTATCCATAAAATACTAATAAATACGTAAGAATGTGCACTCGTCTTTCTGGAGTATCGAGGACATGTTGAATCATTTGCATTAAAATTTTGCACGAGCCATTTATGTTGTGCGTGCACGCTTGGTAATAGAAAGCCTAGACGACACAGAAGCTTTCGAGTGCACATTTATTAGAAATATTGTTTAATCTGAATATGGTGATTATTTTTCCAGATTTTTTTACGAACGTGTTCTTTTTGGATGTTTATATTAATGTATGCATATCATTCTTCCTTACTTTGCGTTACAGCTTGGTAATAAAATAATGTTGAAACTACTGCGGACATTAGGTAGTACGCCTTACGGGTGCTTCACCCAATCTAGAATCATACACGACAAAAGATAATAATGTGACTAAACACAAAACAACACAAATAGATTTACTGTTAAAATCATTGTAAGAATTCACATGCTGTATTTGCCTTGCGTCTTTACGATCATTATCGTGAAATAGTAGTGTTGGATAGATAAAAAGTAGAAGAATATTTGAAAGTGTCTTGTGGTTTTGTGTGGCTTCAATTGCAGTATTTAAAACTTGTCGTTCGATTCCAGAACATCTCTCTGAAAACTTTTATTGATTTGCACAAAAAACTTTCCTTTTAAGATCATTTTTCAAAAGCTGAAAATGGTGTTGAATCTGAGTTTAAACTTTTTTTCTGGGATGTTTTAGTAACGTCCACCGTAGCGTCCGGAACGTCCAGCGCGTCCACGTCGGCTCTTGGCGGGAGTTTTGTCACCCTCCTTCTCCGGTTTGCCATCTTCCTTGGCGGCTTCGTCGGCCTTGCTGGCATCACCAGAGGAGGCGGTGGATTTGTCGTCCGCAGCGGCGGACGAGTCGCCCTTATTCGCCTCAGCGTTCTCCGTCTCCATTGGCTCTGACTGAGATTCGCCGTTAGCCTCTTCGCTCTTGCTGTCGTCGGCCATGCTGGCATCAGCCGATTCTAGAAAGTAAAAGTACAAATGGGGATAAGTTAAACATAAACAAGCCTAATCAACTGAGTGCAACTAATTTGAATTAAAAGAAAATACTCATGAAGTTATGCAATTGCATATTTGATTGCTGTATTTCAAAAATTCACAATCGCAGTTCGCTGATTGAATAACAACATCGATCCAACCAATGAAATTGACTCGCTAGTTGTATCATCCGAAAGAATATGCAAGTTTATGACGGCTTGCAAGTTCTCAAGCTCTCAATACACGGTGTTTAATATATGACTGGGATCAGACAGCCGTCCAAACATTTTTTTGACTCTACACTGAGAAATCAGACTACCTGAAAAAAAGTTCTTCAAACTCAAATTTGGGTAAATTGCATTTAGTTTTTTCCTACGTTTGGGTTGTTTTGCCTCTTTCGCAACAGCTATGTTGTCAAAAACAGAGAGTGACGCACCGACCCATCGTCGAAGTTGAATGTAATAAGCCAAATTTGGGTTCTTTCGAGTATACCTAACTTTAAGTTGTTTTAACCCACTATGGAGACTTCGAAAGCTAACACAGCGTCGATTTTTGTTAGCACTGAGTTGTTTGTTTTGCTGTTGTCAAACGAAAACTACCTAATGATAGCTATATGTCAATTAACCCAAATTTGGGTTATCCCACGGAACAGCCAAATTGAGTCAAAAAAAAGTCAAAGTTGGGTTGATTTGTGGGTCCGTGTATCAGATTTTCTTTAGTGTAAAATAAAAGATTTAGAGACCGCTATCAGATTCCAGTTAGTTAAATTTTTGACATCTAGAGCTACTTACTTTTAGCTTGTATTACAAGGGGCCAAATATTTACTTGCCACTGGAAAGAAGGACTAGTATTTGTTTGATATTTCTCTATTGTCATTTTCAAGTTTAAAGAAGTTTGGAGCCAAATATTTGACACCGTGTAGTTAACACCACGTAGATAGTGGTTATAGGCCTTTTCACGAGACGTTTGAAATCAGCTGATCCGGAGGCACTTTAACAGTTCTTCTATGAAAATGACAGGCCCGTGTTAGCATCGGTCCTCCACCGATGTAATCAAATGCATAGACAGACCTGTCGCATGGAAAGGCCTATTAAAGTATCACGATGTTGTTAGCTTTTTTTAATGTCATAAGGGATCTGTACAAAAATCATTACCTCTATTTTAATATTCCATTAAACTACACAGCGTAACAAAAATGACAACGCGTGTCTCAAGAATAAAATTATGATTTGAGATAGCTGGATCTTATGCCTTTCTCAGAAATGTCCCAGTACGTCACAATTTTTAGCGAGTATACCCCATTAGGCATAAAGACGTTAGGCATAAGGATGTTAGGCATAAGTATGTTAGGCATAATGGACGTTAGGCATAAAGACATTAGGCATAATGGACGTTAGGCATAAAATACGTTAGGCATAATGGACGTTTGGCATAAAACAACTTGCGTGTATGTAATTCAAAAACTCTTCTCATATCGAAAATTATTCGGGTCCATTGCGCTTCGTGGCCTTGCGGTTAGCGGCGTCAGTCGTCTAGGCGTATTGTGCCACGGGGTGTGGGTTCGATTCCTTCTCCAGTTGATGAAAACTTTTCGTCAAATGAAAAATTCATCACTGGACTACTGGGTGTTTAGTCCGTTGCCTAATGTAAGTGATCGTTCAGTCTGTGCAGCCTATGTGCTGAAGACGGTGTAAATTGTCTTTTCTTTTAAAAAAAGGCCATTACGTTGATGGGGGTGGGTGGGTGTCTTTAAGATGTAACAGCTCTTAAAAAGTGTGGAAAATTCACACAAAAAGCGTTACGAGGGGGTGGGTAAATTGGTTGGTTATAAATTGCAATTTCCGGTGTTATGAAATTTGACAATGAATCGATTATCGCAATATATGGAAGAAGATTATTATCACGGTCATTGTTATCATTCTAAAGTCCAGTTCAATCCATTTTTGTAAGTATCCATTTTTATTTGCAATGTGCAAGTGTTATTTATTTCTAGAGATGTTTAGTTTGGTGAGTTTATGCCATTTCTTACATTTCTCTTACATAATTGCGTTAATTCTAAAGAAGGGAAATTTTCCATATAATTATTAGAACTTATAATGCAAATAATTAACTTGTAGACAGCAATCTAGAGTCAAGCAAAAAATTCATGTTACAATAGGCGATATAATCTTCAACAATAATATTCTAGTAGTGTGACGCCAATAAAAGCGTAACATTCCCACTCCGAGTCTGCTCGTCAATTTAATGTGGTGAAAACAGTTCTTTTGCCTCTTCTGCCAACAATTTTCGATGGTTGTCAAACAATTTTGATCAGCCACATTTGAAAGTATTGCCAAAAGCACCTTGAAAATATTTGAAATTCGTCGCGTTTGAAAAGTAAAATTTGATTTCAAGTCAATTTAACAGTCAATCTCAAATTTAACATAACATAGCATTCAGCATTAAGCATGGCGTGCATTTTTAATGGGAATATTTACACCAACAATTCCAATAACTATTAGAACAGCAAGAACCCACAAAACAGCATATTGTTGGAAGAAGGTTCCTTTTTTACAGTCATTAAATTGACCGTAAAGTATAAAGAACAGCCTATGATCCAAAGAAGGGAAAATGTATGATGGAAGTATTAAGAGCAATAGTAATATTAATTTTTGAATAAGTACGTCTCGAAAGAACAGTGTAATTATAAAAGAAGAAAAAAATTCTGATTTGAGCATTAGCAGCACTAACTCCAATAATTTTGTCGACAGTTTAACTATAAAGAACAGCCTCCAATTTAAAGAAGGGATAATCTCTGATGAAAATTTTTTCAATGAAATGTGTACGACCTAACTCAAAAGATGAGCAGCAGTTACAGCATCATTCATATTCTTGGCATTACTCCCTGGCTCTTAGCTGAGTGTTCTATGAGCACTTTCACAGTTATTAACCAAATGTTTGTTTTGCCAAGGTAGCCATTTTGCATGCTTATTTGTGCACGACACATGAACACGTGTGCACGGCAAAGGATCCTGGAAACCGAACTAAAATACCTCCAGCATGGCTTTACTCTATGGTCACAGAAGTTACTACAAAGCTAATGAAGGCAATCAACAGCATTTCCATGCTAATAATTTTATCAAATTTTGTCCTAGAAATTGACCTCAAAGGATTCACAACTATGGGACGACTGCAAGGCAATCGTATTTCAAAGAACACAATTTTGATCTTTGAAGCCCTCCACAATTACCAAAAAAGTCAGCTCACTTTTCACACAAATAATCTCATTTTTTTTATTTTGAGAATTATGCCTATCGTCCATTATGCCTAATGTCCATTATGCCAAACATCCATTATGCCAAACGTCCATTATGCCTATCGTATTTATGCCTATCGTACTTAAGCCTAGCGTCCTTATGCCTAACGTCGTGCACCCATTTTTAGCTACAGGTTGCCAAAGTTGTGTAACACATTCGTTGCATAGATGTTAACATGTAATTTAAGGTATGAATTATCAAAATTTTCAGTGATTTAATTCATCAAGCATGCAAAGTACAACGTCAGCTCTCATTTCAGATGTAATTTGATTTGAATTGAACGATTAAATTTAGAATAAATAGATTTTTTCAAAATGCTTGCACTCTCCATACAAAATTCTTCGTTTCTCTTATATGGCAGAATACAATACTTTTCTAAGGCGTCACTTTTAAGCATCGAAAAAATTATGAACTTTATTAAAGTACTGTTCAATACAAAAAGTTTGATTTTTTTAACAAATTTTAACAATTTTGCTAATATTTTAAAAACTTGACATCCATTGGTATTTTTGAAAACGGCAATGTGTTCAATAACCCTATATTGAGTAAATAATAGAGATGGTCGGGTTACACTTTTATCAAATCTGAACCCTACCCGTACCCGACTGATTTTATTTCTTCAAACCCGAACCCGACCCAAACCTGAGACCAAAATTAAAAAGCAAACCCGGACCCGACCCGAACCCGAAAAAATGTCACTGTTCTAAACCAAACCCGACCCGAAAACCGATTTGTTTTTTGCAAGAAAAACCTGAATTAAACCCGAGTTCTAAAAGATGATGCATTAATCGTTTCTGATGCATATGGAAGCTTTGAGGTTGTTACTTTTTTCACAATTCTCACCAAACCCGATCCAAACCCGACTTTTTTCAAGCCCAAAAACGACTCGTACCCGATAATTTTATAGCTTTCAAACCCCACCCAAACCCTAAAAATTTAAAATTTCAAATTCGAACCCGTCTAGTACAGTAATGACACTTCGTGTTAGAACTATTTGCGTTGTAACCAAGAACATTTAAAGTTTTATCATTCCGTCATTTAGTTATAGTTGAACTTAAATTCAGTATCAAATCTCTTAGCGGAAAGCATTTTCTAAAATTGCAATGAAAAGTGTAACCAGAGTCAGATATATCCATGTAACGGTTAACGCCTAGTGGTATGCAACAACCTTTAGATCCATCGTAATATCGATTTTGTTCGGAACACACTTATGTTTGTTCCAAAAAATATTGGTTTATGTTGAATTCAATGTTCAAACATGAAAATCAACCGATATCTGTTCAGAATTTTAGTTTTATACAAATTTTATAGATTAATAATGGTGGTCATGTTTGTTTTAACTTCAACCGCTTTTTCAGGTGATTTTTTTAAATACATTATTTACTTTGTTGCATAAATTATTCTCTGATTAATTTTCAATTTCAGAGATGTAAAACAGTACTTTAATTGTGGATTCCCATGTGTTTACACACTCATTATCAAAGTTACCCCAAAAATAATCAACTTTCGGTTATATGATATGTTAAAGGTGCATTAAAAATGAATTGTTATGCAATTATTCTACTACAATCAATAAACAAGATATCAAAACTTGTTTAAAAAATAAAAATAAAAATCTTTGCAACAAAATGAAAACATAATCGAACATTTTTTCAAAAAACTATCAAACTTACTCCATTTAACGGTACTTCAAGGTGTTAGGTGCATACTTTGATGCTCGATAATGCATCATTGTTTTACAACTGTTTGTTATGTTATCAATTGGAATTCGAATATTTTCAAATTAATTACGAAATAATCAGTGCTTCATTGATCTCTATATGGTCGGCGTTAAGTCAGAGGGGACCAAGTACAAAACTTAGGAAAATTGGATTATTCTCTCATTAGATGCGAAATTACCTTACTTCCGTTTCACTTCGATCAGATTTTAAGAATGCTGTAAACTGCGCGAGATATGTAACAAATTTACTTTGGATGATCAATAAAACCCAGATAGCCGTAGCGTTAAACGCGCAGCTATTCAGCAAGACCAAGCTGAGGGTCGTGGGTTCGAATCCCACCGGTCGAGGATCTTTTCGGGTTGGAAATTTTCTCGACTTCCCAGGGCATAGAGTATCTTCGTACCTGCCACACGATATACTCATGCAAAAATGGTCAATTGGCATAGAAAGCTCTCAGTTAATAACTGTGGAAGTGCTCATAAGAACACTAAGCTGAGAAGCAGGCTTTGTCCCAGTTGGGACGTAACGCCAGAAAGAAGAAGATCAATAAAACTCGATAAAAGTGTGCAGTCAGAGTGGACCAAGTGCTTATTACCATATCAGCGAAAATGATCAGCGCGCTGAGGAATGCGAGGAAATTAAAAACATTTCTAGAAATTTGTCAGATTTCTCGACTTCGAATGATTCTCCTACTTATCCAACAAAAGAAATTTATAAATATTATTTAATTCGATGCATTTGATTTTGATTTTTAACCATTTATCATATTTGGATGGGTAGTCAGAAAATGCAACAATTTCTGTGCAGACAGAGTGGACCATGTGTTGAAAAGCAATACACTGATTGATTATTGCATTTTTTGAGTCAATTTCAGAGTTCGATAGAAGTTTATGGTAGTTCTATGGTGTATGTATGGAATGAGCTAGAACTCGCTTATTGGACCAGTATATTTTGGTCAGTACTCAAGATTTTCACTTGGTCCACTCTGACTGAACACATTTTTGAATATTTCTGGCCATCAATACTCTGACCCTTCAAAACCTTAATTTTCATGCTATCGTAATGCCACTGATTTCAGTATTGACGCTATGGATTCTTAAAGAATTTATGATACTGGTGTCGAAGGGTCTTGATAATCTGGTTTTCTTAGAGATATGCACCCAGTTTGACCATGCAAGGATTGAATGATTGTTATTTTCCTAGAAATTGTTCAGTCAGAGTGAACCAACTCACTGAACGGTGGTTTTTAGTTCAGTTAGAGTGGACCAAGTGCACATAGTCCATCAGAAAATCGTTCTATCAGAGGTTTGGATTATGATTTTTTATGATTATCGCTTCACATCATATTGTTTGAAAGTACCGTAAAACGGGGTAACTTTGATAGTTTTTTCGAAGAAAACTTGAATATTTATGCATGCTGTTTCAAAGAATTATAATTTATATTTTTCAAACAAGTACTGTCATCCTACCTATCGATTGCTGTTGATAGATTGCCTAAAGATTTATTTTGAATGGATATATAATTTTTCATATAATCGAAAGTCGGTTTTCTGTTTTGGGATAACTTTGATAATGGAGTATGCATCGAACAAAATTGAATGAATTACGAACATTTGTAGGGCATTGCATACCTATAGGCGTTTAACGTTATAGGAAAATTTCTGACTTAGATTACAAAAATGGTCCCAGTTTGTGAAAATGCTTTTCGCTAAGTGATTTGAGACCGTATTCAAGTTCTATGATAACTAGGCTGCCAAATATAAGTGGCCAACTATTCAAAAGTACATCAAATAGTGATCGTAGAACAGATTGTTTGTAAGCGTTTCAAAAATGCTAAAATTGTGTCAATTTTTAATATTCGTGTAAAAAGCCTCAAATGGTCTCGATTCAAATAAAAACAGCTTTTATATGGAGTGTCATACTAATATTCTTCAGTTTTGCATTCGTATTGCTTAACCGATTAACAGAAATTATGATATTTCATTTAGTATGTGATGGGTTACGCACTATCAAAGTTACCCGCATTATCAAAGATACCCCGTTTTACGGTAACACAAAGATGTGTGGAAATATTGAACCAAATTTTAAACTAGTTCAAAAATTACAGAGCGTTAGACTTTAAACCCACTTAACGACGACCATATGTTTATGTAATTGATTTGTAATGAAATAACTTTTAAAATTTCAAAAAACTCATTTGAATATTGGAGCGAAATTGATCACCATATAACAAAGCAGGACAAAATTCTTACAACTTGGGTATTTCATCATTTTGTTACAAAAAAAAACTATGCTTCTAATATTGTACGTTCCCAATGATGAGTTCAGTAATTCAAACTTAAGCTTACTCTAACCTATATAAAAATGAATCGTCATCATAACGTCTATATACTCGAAAACATGAAATACATGTGATGCCAACGAAACATATACCATCTTTGGAAGCAAATGCTAATTGACACCGACCTGATTGAATTCACCCCAGTGATCAATTTGCCCCCGAATTACGGTATTTTGTTTTAATAGTGATTAAAAACTTTATTTTTGTTTTGGATTATTTTGGATGTTAAGTAACATCAGCGAGCGAGAGCTCTCTTTCGATTGTTATAAAGAGCGAGAAGTGAGAGAATTTCGTTTCATATTTAGTCATATCATTTATGGGCTCCAGATCTTAAACAGTCAAATCATTGAGTTGAGGGATAGCCCAAGACAGTTCTGCAGTCTGATTATTTATGTGATTACTGAATCGATTCTTATTTGAACTGTCGAATCGATTTACCGATTCAATATAATCCTTCACATCGATGTTTCTCGATGTGTCTTCGATGATTTTCAGATTCGTTTGATATTAATACAGCGGAGATCCGATGGTTGGAACACGACTGCCTTACATCTAGCGAAGCCAACCTGTTAGTTGGGCCGACTGACAGCTGGTGAAAATGCTCCAGACAAACGCATCTGGAAACGCCAATCGTCACGAAACGCACATATGCATACAATTTTTTTTTCTATATATGTAGACTTCAATGCGACGGTACTCAGACGTCAAAGTCGATTTGACATCTTCTCTTGACATTCGAGTGCTTTTTAGTTGGATTGGATTTTTCCTACCAGCGAGCATCCAACCAACGAGTTATTCCATTTTTAAGATTGTTCAACTAATAAACTATTGAAATTCAATAAAACAAATTAAATATTTTAAGGCAAGTTCGAAATAAGGTTTCATGTTTCACCAACTCACCAAAACATCTTTATCAATCTCATCATAACGAATCGAATCGAAAATTCAAATGAAGAAAATCGATTAACTCGATTTTAGATGCTTCAAAAAATCAATCAATTGGAATGAAAGCATAGATACAATCATTAATACAAAATTAAATGAGTTCCAAAGCTCAAGAATTCAAATATTTTAAAATACATATGCACAAATTCTACCTTTTTAAGACTGACTTTTAAACCAGTTTAGCACAAATTGTAGCTCATAAAAATATCAAAATGCAAAACAAATTTACATTTTTTTTGCTTGTGTGCAAAATTTTGCCACGTATTATTTTTAACACTACTCTCTTTTTGATGTTTTCCTAGCAAAACAAAGACAGTTAGAAACTATCGTCCAGTTAGAAACTATCGTCCAATACAATTGGAAATACAATTTTTAATCGCTCTTGGGCCCTAAGGCCACGATATACACAACAAGGTAGGCTATTCCCACGTGTAAATAACGATTTTCAATCAAAACATATGTCGTCATTCCTATCGTCCAGCATGAGGCTTAAAGGATAGTAAAAGAGAGCAGGCCTTGCTTTCTTTTGCACTCGTTCGAGTTTGCGATAGGAATGACGTCACTATCAAATGTCACTTTTCGGAATATAATACCTTGTTTCTGTTTATCGTGCCTAAGGCTAAGTAGCCCGTCATTCGTTTTGGCAGCCGGGTCGATTTTGCAGCTTTCAATTTCAAAGTGATAAAACTCAGTCATCTTGAGTAATATTGATTTGGAAAAGAATCACTACTTACGTTACATGCAAAAAGTATGCTTTTTCAACTATGGCATGTGCACCGAGTGATTTTTTTCAATTCGCAATCGTGACACGAATAAGCCACAATTATCGATGACCAGAACAAATTTCAATGGTGGCCTACTTGGCCTTAATAAAATATTAGCTTACCATGTCTCAGCTGCCAAAACAAATGCCAATGAGTAAAATAATTTAGTGACCGCCGCATAATTCTTAATTTAATGAATTTTACAACAAATTTAGCTATCCATTTTATTATTAAGCTGTTGGCTTCCACTCGGGATACATATTTATCAATACGAGCTACTTACCCGAAAACATCGCAGCACCAAACAAATAATCATCTTCGGAACAAACGCTACCCAAGTGCCCGGGATAACACGCCCAAGAGGACAAAACTAGCTACTTGTACATAATTTTGTTATTTTATGATTTTTTGGAGGTCATCCACCCGATTCTTATGACATTTTTAGAATCCCTAATTCCTCTATTGTCATTGACGTGTTTAGCTTCAAAAACTACAAAAATCACGGTAACATTTTGATTTCAGATGTTTTTGCCTCACGACTTTGTTCGTTATTCGATTTTTACAACACCAGTCGTAATATTACAACAACTCTACAAGTTTGTGCGTTGTGTAATACATTTTTGTTATGCATGGTTCACCAAAATTCGGTTAAATTATACAGATATTCGTTAAAAATAAACTACCGAACTTCTTAGGGCTTAGACTTCGGTAAAATATAACGTAATCAATTAGTTGTGTTCAGAAATATTTTTAATATTTCAATAACATCTTAATGGATTTCCTATACTTATTAAGTGTAACTTTTTTCAGTTTGAGACCACGTGCAAGAAAAAAATAAAATTTTTCAAAAATAATTCGCTGACAGCAG
This sequence comes from Aedes aegypti, assembly GCF_002204515.2. Classification (NCBI taxonomy): domain Eukaryota; kingdom Metazoa; phylum Arthropoda; class Insecta; order Diptera; family Culicidae; genus Aedes; species Aedes aegypti. The sequence goes on from NC_035108.1 coordinate 151,843,356, forward strand.
TGTATCTTTTAAGGAATTTATTACTCTGTACAATAACCCAAGTAACCAAATATCACTTTGATTTGTCCTGTGTGCTAATTAGTGCTATTATGCAGCTGACATGCCCTACATTCAGAGCCGTAGCGTGGCCTCACGGCGCCCTTGGCAAACATCCCTTTGGGCGCCCCTAAGTCAATTTTGTTTTCATGATGCAAGTTTGTATGTGACTAAACTTATCGTAAAAAACTAGTCAATTATTGTTCTCTGCAAGAAAAATCCACCGGATTGTTATTGATTGATGAGCAGTGATAATGAAAATCATCAAATGTTACATATTTGGCAAATTTGCATTATTTGCGTTCTTGGAAAATAAAAAAATCAAGCGGGTGTGGATTTAAAATGAGCGCCGGAATAGGGGGACATGGGGCAAGAGTGCCACCACTATTTTCACATAGTTCAAATCAATTTTCTGATGTTTAACCCAGGATAAGTATAAACTAAGTTCTAATTGAGGTTTAATTGAGGTGTAAATACTACAGCAAAAAATATTTACTACGAAAAATTTCAAAAATGCCGAATAGCCAACGCGATAATTGAATGATATTACAAAAATGTAAGATTGGAATATAAGGTTTAAATTCCATTTAGTCCAAAACATATTGATATCTTTTCGCACAGTACTAATGATTTACGATTGTATGATCCAACTGCGATGAAATTTTCGCAAAAAGTTCTTTTAACATGGAGTTTTGCCTAAACAAAAATAGTATAACTTAAGGGGCAAAAGGAACACCGCAATTTTCTCATATTAAACCTATAAAGTTTTGCTTTTCTTGTCTAATATTGTAATTAATTAATGTTTTATTCTAATTAAGTAAAAACAAATATCTTAAAAATTCAAAAGTGTTTCTGCATAGTTTTACTATTGTTCTGATAGCCAAATGGGATGAAAAATTAAATATTTTTGTAATATTACCGTTTTACTATAAAGTTAACTTCTATCCTGCAGTTATTATCGGTACTTACTTTGAATGTACATTTTGGGTAAGGAACTCAGATGGTCTTCTTGCCCTATATGAGTAGCACACTTGCCCCGTGCCTTGTTGAAAATCCTCATAAGAAGAGGTATTTTCAAAAATCGCAAATCAACATGTATTTCTTATTTCGCAAAATCCCATCGATTACTTCAATGAGAACAAGAGGTGAGCTTGCCTTCACACGGGAATATTTTTTTAAATTTCTGCTAATCAGCCATGATTAGCCGATAACACTAACCAATACATCTTAAGGTATCCTTCTTGCCCTACCAAGGATGGAAATAGCTCTAGCGTCAAACAATACAGCATTTCAGCGGTCTGACAAAGCCGTTATTCTTGCCAAAGCATGATCAAAAATAAATCAATAGAAAGTTCACAAGACAGTTATTATTAAAAACTGTTGGTTGATTATCTGAAAGATGTTTTGGAGAAATTCATAAGAAAATGATTTTTCATAAGACGCAATTGCAGAAACAACTGAGCACAACATAAACAAAAATGTTGTTGAAATCACTGGTCCACCGTTTGTAATTTTATGATCTCTTAAGTACTCTTAAGTTAACTATATTCTTATTTGTTTCAATAAATAAAAACAAATAAGCATCTAGAAGTTTTACAATGATTTTGCTTAACAACTCTTTCAGAAATCATTTTTAAGTTATTTTGCCAATAGTCTTCCAATAAATCGAAGCCAATTTGTCAAATCCTTTGGACAACAATTAATAAAAGAGAATTTGATAACAATTAATAAAATATAATTTTAAGTCTTTTCTCATTTTTTAGTGGAACCAGATAAAATTCGTAGAAGACTAGCTAGCTAGGAAATAGTTTTATTAATTAATACGCGCTTGGATAAAAGCGCAGAATTCGCTACGTATTTTTAAGCCCTGTTTACGCAATAGCCTTGTTTCGGTGTTACTCGTTTGAGTAATTTACTAAAAGAAGATTGCAACTGTTCTAGTAGAACATCCAACAGCTCCCATTCTTGGGGTTAAGTTAGAAATGATATTGTAATGTGATTTAACATTGGTTAGTGCTTGATACGGTTCACACTAGCCAATCATGTTACAATAGACCATTTCCGTCAGACCTTACCCCCTATTTTTATATTTTTCTTCGAAAGACGATTATTTTTAATGATTATTGACGCTTTCAGATCTAATTTATATGCACTCCTGATTTTATTGTAAATTTTTGAAAATTCGAGAATTTACCACATTTTGAGTAGTGCGGCACAGTTGTTTCAACCCTGTGGGTTAACAAAGTGGAGATTTTCCCACAACTTTCAAAACCCCTGCGCTGAGTGTTTGTAGATATGACGAAATGTCAATGTCAAATCAAGCACACGAGACGACACGACAAAATGGAGAAATCTGAGGTCCGATGGGCAAGCTTCGTTGTAAATGAAGCCCATCCTTTACTATTGTACTTATAACAAAAACTTTTACCGGAAGACGACTGCTAATAGACCGTTTTAAGCTTAGCAAGTGATGGAATTCTCCTTGGAAGCATTTCTGCAACGCTGCGGAACGTTTTCTACAAGAGGGGCATATTGGCCGGTTTGTTTTGAAACGTCAAGAATTGGACCGTTTGCAGATAACGTCTTGTACTCGCTTTAGAAGCTACCTGGCAAGAGAAAGTTGCATGCAAAGCATGATTAACTAAGTAAATAACACTTTGACACCAAAAACTGTATAAGTAATGGATTTGCCACTGCGATAGAGCAGTTTTTCCTTAGGGGGGCCTATACCTGTTTACCCTACCGTTTGATATCTGCTGCTTATGTCGTCAAGCTGTTCCGGAACCATATGACCAATGGATTATACATACTTCTCCATTTTACCACTCTCGTAGGTCTCCCCGAAAAATCTGCAAACGGTCCAATTCTTGACGTTTCAAAACAAACCGGCCAATATGCCCCTCTTGTAGAAAACGTTCCGCAGCTTTGCAGAAATGCTTCCAAGGAGAATTCCATCACTTGCTAAGCTTAAAACGGTCTATTAGCAGTCGTCTTCCGGTAAAAGTTTTTGTTATAAGTACAATAGTAAAGGATGGGCTTCATTTACAACGAAGCTTGCCCATCGGACCTCAGATTTCTCCATTTTGTCGTGTCGTCTCGTGTGCTTGATTTGACATTGACATTTCGTCATATCTACAAACACTCAGCGCAGGGGTTTTGAAAGTTGTGGGAAAATCTCCACTTTGTTTACCCACAGGGTTGAAACAACTGTGCCGCACTACTCAAAATGTGGTAAATTCTCGAATTTTCAAAAATTTACAATAAAATCAGGAGTGCATATAAATTAGATCTGAAAGCGTCAATAATCATTAAAAATAATCGTCTTTCGAAGAAAAATATAAAAATAGGGGGTAAGGTCTGACGGAAATGGTCTATTAGATTGCTTTCAATTTGATTTTGATTTTTTTTTTTTTTTGTATGGTATTCAGTTGGAGCTGCCTGACAGCTTAACTTGTCAAGGCTGAACCCTCGGTCTGGCTTTTGCCAAGTTTCCCCTCTACCAGGACCAATACTCAGACGGACTAGGCAATGGCGCCCACATGAACACTGTTTTTTATTAGTATTGTGACGTGGTAGTTTTTGAAAAGTACCCATATTCCCTTGCTTCTGAGAAAAGGAAGCATTATGAAAATCAGCAGCTCCATTAGAATTTGTTTGAAATAGTAGTGCATTACTAATACTGTCTAGTCGAATGGTTTTGAATAATTTGTCATTCAAGTGCTATTCTGATTAATATTGTCTTTTACGTAAGATTAGAGTCTTAAATGTCAAGTGTCGTCAAGTCTTAACAAAATTAGGCTGTTTAGTAGTAGTTCTAGTTAATTTCATTTATTGTTGTTAAAAGTATTTATTGGTCATTACGTTCATATATCCTTAAAGAAAAAAGTCGCTTTCCTTGTCTGTTCAACAATTTTTCGAAACTAGCAAGTGTACCCTAATGATTGATCTCAGCGTCTTACTTTCCATAGTCATTTTTATAGTGAATTTTGAAGAGTAAAGTTACCATAGGCTTCTATCACAGTCTCCTACAAGATTCACTTTTCGGTGGCAAATGCAATGCTTCACAACGCCTACTTTCTACTTGTAAATTTTGCGAAAATGAATCTGGAATTAGATTATTTATACCGCTGTTACAAAATAGGTATTTCTTATTATGGCAATGTAAAAACCATATTAAAATAAAATTGTCGCCACTTATTTCTACTCAGTGAATCTACTAGTCATTTTCCTAAGAGTTCCTAAGTATTCCCTACGTCGTATATGATAACGATGTATCTAGCTAGCTTATAGTAAGAGTGGCTACGGATCATTCTGGTTAGCAAAAGGCAAACTGAACGTCACCAATAGTATTAATGTCCACTTCGAATAGATTAATTATTTGAAATGGGCATCAATTCTATCAATGACGCAGAATGTCCGTTGGATCACATCCGAGATATTATTGCGTCTATGCCATATGAATTATGACGCGGCTTTAAGCAAAAAATGCCAAAATGTGATACCACCACTACAGGTTACGCCTTTGGTTTCCATCATATGGGCTAATGGATTATGCCCTCCCATCGCGGCAAGGTCGCATAACCAAGGGGAGGGGCTTTTAATTTGATTTTGAATTACCCTTAAATTAGAATCCATCTCCGTGGATGCAATTCTGCATAAAACGCATTTGTATATGCCTTTGTTAGCTGTTTTCTGCGATTCTATCCATCTGCACGTCAGATCCTTTTTTTCTATTCGTTATTCTATTAAACGATCAATAAGAGTTGAGAATTGTTACCAACAGCGTGCGAATAAAGTTCACCGAAAAGTTTAGAAAAAATTTGCCTAATTCCTCAATAAACTAGTGTTCCGTTAGTTGAGTAAACGCGTCGTGTGTTTGAGTGATTGTTACCCGAAAAATAAGTCCGTGATTCGACCCCTTGATACAACAGTGCTAAATCATTTACAGTAAATCAAAGATTTTCGAAAAAAAATTGTCAATCAGTATAGAGTATGTACATACTAGGAACAAAATAATTTCATTCTTTAACTCATGTTTGCTCTTCACTGACACGAAATTCTCTGAAGATGTTGTTCAGGATTATATGAGAGCTATTGCCAGATTTAGATGTTCCGAATGTTCTGTTCAACTGTATAGAAGTTTACAAAAAAAATCCGCCCGACAATGCATCATGTGAGAGCCCTTGTTCAGAATCTTCTGCTATGATTATTAACCGTACTCTGAACCATGTGAAAGATTCTATGAGGATTTTGTGAGAATTCAACCTGTGATTCAGAGAGATTGTATTAAAAAAATACTGTTAGTCAATAATTTTCGTTCACGTTTTATAGTATTTTTGTTTCGTGTTGGATTAACTTTAAATAATTATAATCAGTATCAAGTTTTTTTTTTAATATTTCCTTATTTCTTCTCAATATGAACCTACACTTGAATACCACAAACAAGGTTAATACTTAAATAAATTTTAACGGCTATCGAAAATACAAGGTACATCACTTAGAGATAGAGCAAGTAGCATGTTAAATTTTTAAATTAATGTATGGGAATCATTCAAAACATCTTTAAAAATGATTCAGGATTTTTCATTATTACGTTAAGGAATTTCTTTTGAAAAAGTAGTGACATAAGAGGCGCCCTTTCCAAAAAAATCTCTTTAAAATTTTATTAAATGCGTGACGCATTTTGGCGCCCCCAAATGGCTGGCGCCCTTGGCGGGTGCCAACCTGGCCAACCGTACGCTACGGCACTGCCTACATTAGCCGTAAAAAGCCCTATAAGCCCAAAAAGATGGTTACTTGGGAAACTAACTTGCCATGCTTAGTGACAAGATGTTACTAATTAGGTGTGAGAAATCGGTTACAAATGAACTTGATCTAAGTGAATATTGGTAATGAAATACATATCGTTTTTCCTATTTTTTTAACTAGAGTTGATTCATTAAAACAGCTCTTCTTAACATGGAGACTATCGTTGCTTGAATCCTATCTTTAACCAGAATCAAGTGATTTAGCATCATGATGTACATAGTATTGTGACTGTAAGGACAATAGAAATCGAAACAGTATAAGTGATATTTTGGAAGATTTTGAGACATGTAAATACTGTTAAATTGATGTTTTTTTCGCGCAATATTTAAATAAAAACTTGCATAAAATTCGTTTGTTTTATGCATTGCATGCACTTTGTAAGTAGTGGAAATTTTTTAAAGTGGTCAAAGTCGATTTCTCAAAAAAGAATATCACATCCCTTTTTTTAGAAACGTTTTCCACACGTTTGGGACTCATATCACATACGAAGACTTTGCATTGCATAACCAGTAGGATCGCACAACCTCGCATGGGAAAAAATAACCCTACAGACCCATCCCTGAATTAATTGTTTCATAGTCTAAGCCAATATGAATGAAGACTATAAAGGCTAAGCCGATGCACAACGAGATTGAACTTTGCATGATGAAATTGACCTACCTTAATGTATGCATGAACAGCATGGTTTAGTTGTCAATGTCCGGTGTGGGATTTTATATTTTTTAACCGTCATCCTCAATAGATCAGGCTTTTGAAAAAAAATACACTCTAAAGTGTGGCATCATACTTACACTCATACTCACAGTGTGCAGAAAAAAATAATTCGAAACTCTGCCAAATTTGGGTAACATATTTTTACAACATAGGGAGCCGGATCCTATTCTTGGCACTTTTGATTCACTTTGGCAGTGTTTTTTGAAAACTACTGAGCTCATATTTGGCCACAATGTGCATCGTATTGAAGTGCTTCTTATTGCAAAATTTCAGATGATTCGGCCGAGAAGAACCTCCCATGCCAAAATGAATCATGGAAGTGCCCAAGTTGCTCTGCACCCTATTTTTCAATCGAATCAATTGAAGATCGGTGTTTTTGAACATGAACCATCCCTAATTAAACCATATCATTTCTCCATACATTTAATACATTTTTACAAACAAATGTAAGTCCGTTGATCACCGTCGAAGCCTTCTAGGCATTATTTTAACTTTCATATTAGTTTCAGGTGATGAATGAAGGGAGTGAGACTAGTAGTTTTTGTGTTTGCCTTTTCAATACAAAGATGTTCCACCTCAATACCCCGCCAATTCTTTCAATATGTCTTAAATAAATGATAGATGCTTCATATTATTCGTAGTGTTTTATAGTTACTTAAAGTCATGCTTATTATATTATGGATAGTTTAGACATAATATAATAAGGGTGTGCACAGTACATATCAACGTACGTATCTTATCAGTAAAATCTTGCGCTATGTGCTACATCTAACACACTACAATTTCAAAACACATTACTGTTCAGTATCCGTACCTTCACCAGTAGCCTCCGATGGGTCGTAGAGCTCTGAATCCTTCTTGTCAGCATCGCCGTTCTCCGATTTCTTCTCCTCGGCAGCCAGCTTCTGCTTCTTGGCGGCTTCAGCCTCTTCCAGTGCGACGGCGGCACGCTTCTGAGCGATACGCACCTCCTGGGCCTTCTCGTTCAGGAAGCGAATGAATGCACGGTAATGGGAGTGCGTGCGGGCATGGATTTCCCCGGTGGCTTCGTTGTCGAAGTACTTGAAGCAGATACGGCACTCGTGGCATTCGAGCTTGCCGATCAGGCTCACACCAAGCGCACGGTTCTTCTTGTACCGTGGCAGCTTGTTGTCGATTTCCGGAGCGATTTCATCACCAGGCTTGTAGTCGAGAATGCAATCTTCGCTCTCTTCATCCTTGACAACTTCATCCTCCGGGACATCTTCCTCCATCTTGGCGTCCGCAGCTCCCTCCTCCGTAGCGGGCTTCTCGGCAGCTGCTTCCGAATCCTTGGCGGCCTCGCCATTTTCCGTAGATTCGGTCGCAGTTGCCGAAGCTTTGCTTTGTTCGGTTTTTTTCGCTGCCGAAGAGGCAGCATCTTTGTCCTTCTTCTTGTTTTTCGGGGCCGTTTCTTCACGAATGTCTAGCAATTCATCATTAGCAGTGGAGATAACCAATTCTGTGGAGAAAAGAGGATAGAGATACATTAAGGTCGATTCAACGAATAAGCCACCTGTAGTGAAACCTACGTTTTGCTTTCTTTTCGATGTCAAGTCGGCTTGGTTTAGTCTTGCAATTCTTCATGTGAACCACAGACAGCAAATGGTCATCGTACTCGGTGCGGTTGTGGAACTCCAGTTCGCATTCGTCACACTTCGGGTGCAAGAACTTCTTCAGGTCCAAATGCTTCTCGGACCGACGATGGGCGATGATGTGTCCGTAGAAGAACAACTCGCACATCGGGCAGTACTCGCGCATCTTGGAGTAGTTCTTGGCCTTACCCATACGCTTCAGCCGGTCGATCTCGATTGTCTTCAGCTGTTCGGCGATGCGAGCTTCCTGCCGCAGCAAGGTTGCCCGCATACGGTAGCTCTCCTCGATGCTTTCCTTCATGACCCGATGGGTACGACCGGTGATGTGATTCTCGAAAGAGGTCGCATCGTACATGTGCTTGTCGCACATGTGACAGTACAGGTACTCGTTCGAGACATCGGCGTAGGGCGACGTCTTCGACTGCTTGTTGTTTCCAGCATTGCTTGAGTTGCCTTTCTTATTTGCTCCCTGCTTGTTGCTGCTGTGGGGTGGGGTGGATCGAATGGGATGGAGAGAAGAAATGTGTGTTAGTTAATCGGAACCGAATTGAAACTAAAGGAAATTATTTCTTTTATCGGTTTCAGCTTTTGTTTGAAATAAGATAATGCGTGTATACAACAGAAAGCACTGTCTACATGTTGGCTGTGTAATTTATAGCATCAGTTTATTCTTCTATCATGCTATTCAGAAATGCCATTTATTAGTGGAAGTTTTCAAAAGTAAATCCCCAAAATCCAATAAATTCTGAACCCACTTGCATATGGGAGACCAACTGTCTTTAAATAGTTATGAAGAAAATATACGAGAACTTTTAATGTAGCGGAGCACTGGAACCCTAGGTATAAACAAACCTTAAATAATGTTTCGATCATCAGTAAAAATTCTAAACTTTCTACAAAATCACACATTTTCAACTATTGCATTAAAAAACTTTATGTTAGACCAATTGTTAATACAGCATTTATTGTTTTTGTATACATCATCTTCTAAAGTAACGTTTCAGTGCGAGTAATGGAACCTACAGCTGAGCATGTTTTTAGTAATGGTTTCATAGGAAGATACATATGTTTTGTGAAGACTGACTAGTTTAAAAGAATTCATTACACATTTGAAACACATAAAATTCCTCGATTTGTCGCAAGAAATTTCAAATTATTCGGCATTCCCAGTAAATTTTTCGTTTGAAAATCTGTAACTGTATTATTTTCATTTTAAAACAGTGATTTTTCTTAGGCTTTTGAGCAGCGTGTATACCTCATGAAAATATGATCTGTCTGGTTTTGAGATCAATTATCTGTCCGATTTTGAAGCTCAATTGTAGGTTTTCCAAGAATTCCTTTGAGTTGGACCTATCCGCACCTCCAACCGATACTTTTTATTCAAAATGTAAGAAACCATTGAATAATTCAAGATATAGACTTATTCCGTTTAAAGAAAATTCCAAGGAAAATCTTTTTATTCCTAGGACATTTACAGAAATTTGTCCGAGGACATCTTGGGGATGATTGTTGGAGTCCCTACAAAAATTCTTGCACAGAATCATCTATGTATTCCTTTAATCTAATAAATTCTGCAATAATTTATACAAGAATTCTTGATCTAAAGTTTCCTCCATGCATTTTTGTACTGGTCCTCATAAGAACTCTTGCAGGATTCTTTTGCAAAGATTTTGCAATGAAACTTATTATATTATATTTAATAAATTTTCTTTGTTTTTCTCTCATGAGATTTGTGCAAGAACTCATTCAGGAATATCACAATGTGTTACCTTAGGAATTCTTCCAGAAATTATCAAGATAATTCCACAATGGATTTCTCTAGAACTTTTACAAGCTTTCTTCCATGGATTTTTTCAAAAAATCTTACATTGATTTCTACTAGACTTCCTCTGCAGATACATAAAAAAAAAACAAATCGACCAGGAATTGTTCCGGAGATTCCTCAAGAAGATCTTCCAAAGGTCTCTCCATGAAGTCCTTTACGATTTTTTTCATTAATTGCTCAATTGGTGTTTGAATTTTTTCGAGTATTCATCCAAGAACAGAAATTCTTTCAAAAATTCCTCTAAGTATTCCTTAGAAAAATCCTGAAAAGATTCCTCAAGAATCTTTGAGAAATTTATTCAGTTATTTCCCCAGAGATACCTCCAATATTTCTTTATAAAATTCCTCCTGGTTTCCTGTAAATTCTTTCAGATTCCTGAAAAAATACTCAAGGAATTCTATTACAGATTCTTAGCAATACCTGTAAGGTTTTGCCATAAATATCTACACTAGGGTGCAGATTATTTTTTCGAAGGTTCTCAAAACCAAAAATTTGTGTGCTCTTCTGAATTTGAATCACATAAAAAGAGAAACCTCAAACCATGAGCTAAAAATATTTATACTTAGCGGAGGCGCAAGCGACTTTAAGGTGAATTTTGATGTTATAAAAAAATGTATTTTTTTTTTTAACATCAAAATTTACCTCAAAGCCGCTTTGTTATTTTTTAATCAATTTTGAAACTTTTAGCACCATTCTCTTCAAAACTAAATTCATGAAAGTTTTGTAAAACATAAAATTTTTGTAAAACAAAAACAAGTCTTAGTTAAAAAAAGTTTTCTTGAAACTTTTGCTCATTTTGCTTGAAAACCATAACTTCATAATTACTCAACCGATTTCAAATCTTTTTACCTACTTTTAAAAGTAATTTAATTGTTTTCAAACGTTGTATACAGCACATTTAATTAAAAATGGTTTTGACCTAGCTATTTAACAAAAATCCCAAAAACATGGTTTTTAGTTGAATAAATCAATTTTTTTCGGTCATTGGAATTTTTTACCGGAAATTAAAATTTTGCTATATATAAGTTGTTATAAATAATGCAAAATTTAAATTTGAACGAAAAAACTGGTTTTTATTTATTTATGATTGCTGATGATTGAATGATGGATTCTATAGCCTTAAAGAGATTACAGATTACGCTCATTCATGAAGTCATGTAATCGACGTTGTTCTTGGATAAATCTTGACAACCGATTATGTTTGTTGCAGTCCAATCGAATATAAAGCTTGTTCATAAGTTCGAAAGTATCACTAATTTCGCTTGTAGATCCGATGGCCTGTATTTAACGAAATTTTCGGATAACCTTAAACGACTAAACTCGAATCTTGATGGGACATATTTCATTGAGTCTGTTAAGATGTGAACCTTATTCAGTTACCGAAGGTAGGTCACTGGTAACGCATATGTATCGTCCTGCAATTAAAATAGTTTTTTGGATCACCAAAGATAGGCGTTGAACTCAAAACTATATAGTTTACACTTGTTCGATCCTTGTTTGACAATAACTGGGGAAGTGTACTCCCAACACAAAGTTGAACAGCAAGCTCATTCTCCGTAAAGATGTTATGCCAGACATGAATAATGGAGTCGATAACTTACATAATCACAATCAATTAGGGATCTATTTAAAATCGGTCTACTGGGAATTACACCCACAAAAACGTCAATGTTACCCAATTTTTCAAACATTCCTCTGGGAATCGCGTAGTCTTCAAAAAACCAAAAGCACGCCCCGCCACTTGACTTGAATGGCTCATCAATTCTCCAGTAGGGACAATTTGTTGATTTGCTCCAATTATGTCACGTTCTGAGCTGGAAATGTGATGATGAAATATTGATTTTGTCGTCTGGAAAATTGACGCACATGGGCTGACAATGCAACCAAAATAGAACCCTACTATGATGAAACGGAAAGCTCATTTTGCATTTCATTCGAGCCGGTGTTCTCGCCGGCTGACTGACAACGGCACAGAACAACTGTTTCCGATGCGATAGTCTACGTGGTACTGGTGACAGGAGAAAACTTCTCACGACAGCTAAGGAAATGAAATGCTCTTGAATGATTGATCAGTGACGTTATATGGCTTGATTAGTGTAGTGTTTCCGATACATTATGCATCTCATGTATACGGTTTGTTACACTAGTCACATTATTATGGGCCATTTTCATTTGCATTGTGGAATTGAGTGACCAATAATCATGACTAGGTGACTCATAATAAGGTTACGACTGTAAATTGCGACATGCTTCAGTCGAGATGGGGCAAACAGGTAATTACTCTGTAACTGGTCGATTACATTACCCATAAACACATGTCAGTCCCATGTTTGCTCGATTGGTTTATCACTTGAGACAATAATGGTATAATGGGTAATAAAGCTCTGGTGGTTCTAACATTATCTACCAATTATGGGTCATTTCACATTGAATGTTCACAGCACGTGTATCACGAATTCAAGGAAAGTTTTGGTCAAATGTTCATACACATTAGGACGGTTCAGATTTCAAAAATGTTTGAAATTCCAATCTTACCACCCTTTCCATAAAAATAGTGTTCTGTGGAATTTTCAGCTTTCTAAGTGGTGATTCAAAGGTGGCCCAAAGACAATGTAGGTTTATATGGAAATTACTATGAAGACATTTTAAAAAATGTTCCAAACACGTTAACACAATAATGTAAGTACAAACTTATCATCCCATAGTGAAACCTCATTCTTCAAACCTTAATGAAGGATGTTACTGAAGAAATAAATCCCTTTTGAGCTTATTTTGTTTGGGATTTTTGTAGATGTTTGCAGGGCTACACACTTAAATTATTTTACGGATTCCTGTGAAATCTCAACAGCTGAACAGTTCGGTGAAATAAATAAACGGAGTACGGTAAATTTTTACAGTATTCGGTGAAAAATCACCGGAATCCGAAAAATTTAGACGGAATTACGGTGTTTTATTTCACCGAACTGTTAAGCTGTTGAGATTACGGTGAAATTCACCGTATTAGCTTAGTGTGTATAATCCCATATGAAGCTAAATAATAACGAACAAACTCATAAATATCTCTTCTGCTATCCGTCGGCTTAAGTTTCTCTCGTCAGCAAATTTCTTTATAATGGTTTGAAGAATAAGTTTTTACTATGGGATAATAAGTTTGTACTGTACAGTACTAGCGTGTTTGGAATATATCTGAAAATTTCTCCAAAGTAATTTCCATATAAACCTACATTGTCTTTGGGTCACCATTAAATCACGACCTAAAAAGCTGAAAATTTCACAGAACACTATTTTATGGTAAGGATGGTAAGGAAGATATGGGAGATTGGATATTCGAACATTTTTTAAATTTTAACCGCCCTAATTCACATGAAAAATGTAAAAGCGCAATTTTATCTCTTTTAAGTATTTGAGCAAAATCTCAATAAAGAGAATTGAAAACTAGATTTGACCATAAGCCATTTTACGAGACGTTCGGTTGACGTTTTCTGGCGGCCCGCTCATTGATATTGTTCAAAAAACTAGCATGATATATAAATGACGCTAGTCCCGTTTTTGTTGCTGATGACGTTTTCGTCTCTTTCTGGCTACACGGGAAAAATTCTGTGGTAAAAATAACTATTTTAGCTGACTACGCCCATTGTTAAAACTACCATGGAAATTCAGACCAATTTACTATGTTTACGGTACACCCCACCGCATTACTGGTACATTTGACAGAAATAATTTACAACAATCGGATTCCAACTACAGACATGGTAAAATCAAGCGCATTCCTGGTCTGCTGAAAATTGCCGGTGCGAGCGCTTAAGTTAACCCCCTAAAATGGTAGTTTTTACCGCACAATTTTTTTGCGTGTATGTTTCCATCCGGTTAAATGTTTGATGGTACCAGCAGATAAAATAAAATCTCCCTTGCCTGCAGATTTTACTTTCACCGGAGAAGATTGAAAAGCTCGCTGCACGTTATTATTGAATGAGCTCATAAAATGCCTTATTGTACCAGTTCCTCAATAATTGCTAATCTTTAGACAGTTACGCGTATTTCTACTACCACTTGGAGCGTTCTTCAGTGGCAGTACACGCATCTACTAGATGCGAGTAACGGACAGAGAAAAGGTCTACAAATGGTAGAAATACGCGTATGTGTCAACAGATAAGCAATAGGGTTCTAAAGTCTTTTTCCAAATTTAACGCTTAAGTTCAGGCCAGAAACACACTCAATTTTTAAATGTTTTTGTTAGTTTAAAGCCCAAAATACATTTTTTTTTCTTTTTATGAGATTTAGTCACACTCTTTGGACTAAACTGTAATTTAAGGTGTATTTTGTTTTCCGTGTCTCTTCCGAAATTGAAATTTTATGAAACTAAACAAAATCATGGGTTTCAGTCTAACTTGCAATGATGGGGCGAGGGTAGTCCCATTGATCGAGGGATGGTCCGATCGGTATATAAATTGATATGAATTAACATTTGAGCAAAATTTAATTGAAATCCGTGATAGTCAATTATGCAATGACCCATATGTTGAACCACCCTAATAAGAGATATGTTGAGGGACAAAAGATCGAAAACACGTAAGGTCGAAAAACAAAAACAAAATAAATATCGAAAATTAAAAGTGTTCATCAAAAAATTTTCCTTTTTAAGAAAGGGTATTGACTTTTTGTCTCCTATTTTTTTCTCTTTTGACCCTTTTTCCTTCCGACATTTTGTCTTTCTGCCTCTTTTCCTTTCGACCTTTTGTTATAGATTTAGAATACAACAGCGCAAAAACATACTGGATGAGCTAAAAACCGCAACCCATTGTAGAAAAAATTGCAGCATTGTTAACAGATGAATAATAACTACTGACCCTAGTGCAAACAGAAATATTACAACAAGCCCAACAAATGAATGAGAAATTATAGAACCAGTGCCAAAATGAAAGCCGTACACAGTAACGTAATGAGTATGATAGGAGATGTTGGAAGCGGTTGTGAAGCTCATTTTCTCAATTCACCTAAATGGAAACAAAATGCAGAGATGGAAACAGAAGTTTTTTTTTGTCAATGTGTTTGGTATTACCTGTTCTTATTTTTATTATTATTATTACTAGACTGAATTGGATTTCGTCTTTGATATCCAAGGTTTAACCTTGAAATATAGTCATTCTGAAATGGACAAACCGATAAAAGAGAAATATAGGAACAAATTAATAAATAACTCGGCATAGAAGTTTGCTGCGCGCGGGAAGTGTCTCGGAAGGCCATTACTACTACGGGGAAATCGAAACGAAACCGGGAAACGAAATCAATGAACGGAAAGATAGCCGGTTACGAGCGCTTGACGAAACGTATCGGAAGAGGAAATAGAAATTTGACATTGAAAGTTGAAAGTTGAAATTTCGCAGATACCGGAAATTTTCTGATCTTTTCGTATATTTTTGGTATTTTGGGATATTGGAAATATAATCGATTGAAAACGGAACGAAACGTTAATAACCTAACGAATTTTGATTTTTTTTAACTGGAATCCAATATTTGTCTAGCTGAACAGGTATGTGAAGAATGGAAAGTTTGATCATTTCTACTGAAGCTGCCATTGTAGTTGTGTAACAATTCCAGAAGGACATAACATAACCAGTAGATAGAAAAGTATTTCTCATTAAAATACGCTACAGTCGTAAATTTAAGCGTTCTCACGTTGTCTACTAATATTAGTGGTCACCCATAACCGTAATTTTCTTAGTGTTATAAAGTAAAAAGGAATCTAAAATTATAATTGGTACATGTGTAGATTGATTGATTAATTGTTAATAAAAAGTTAAAAACTTAACGTTTTTCATCGTTATAGCCTAAAATCTCACCTCAGCATAAGTATTGCGTAATAAGCCATTTAGTAACTCTTTCGATTTGTATGGTTACTTGTTGCGCAACGCTAGTTCATTACGCAATTCATTTGGGTTTCGAAATCAACCATTACGGAACAGTTTTGGAGTAAGGTAGCCACACGATATTTGATATTTGCATTCTTAGAATAAGGTGAAAAACATCACTATGAGGCAATGTGTGTGTTTTTTTTTTGCGATTTTTCATGCTGTAGCTCCATGCTGTTTATCATCACATAAATCTGTCATGAAACAGCCTACTTTCCCATACCTCATACAGCGTTGCGTAATTAGTCATTACGTAACTAATTTGAGTTCCTTAATGGCTAATTATGCTACTTGATCAATGTGTATTTAACCAAAATGACCTAAAACTTACTGTATAAAAGTTAAGAAGGTGTCTAAAAGGCTAAATTTGATCAAATGCTATTTCTGCTAATTTTTTTACTTTGAATTAATTCAACAGACAACTTTTCCTTATCAAGTCCTCCAACCCTACTACAATCAGAAAAGGGTTCGATCCTGTTATACCGAATGCCGTTAGGCCGAATGTCGTTAGACCGTAGGCAATTAGACCGAATGCCGTAAAGACCAGAAGGGTGATTAGGCCGAAAATGGCCGATAGTTCTAAAGACTCGTAAGGTCGTAAGTATAACTAACGAGGATGGGTCAGGATAATTTGCATTACCTAGAATCCTTCGATTCAATTTTTAGGTTGAACGGATTGTTAGTTGTTAAGTTAGAATAATTTGCATTACCTAGAAACCCACAATAGCCGCTGTGAAATATAACTAGAAACAACAGCCTTTGAATAAAAGAAGAATTAAACACTATGACTGTGTTAGCCATTTGAAATAATAGTAAATGGTCAAATGTTATTTCGGCCTAACGACCCTTTTGGCCTTAGGATATTCGGTCTAACGACCTGCTCCCTATGTAATGAGTGATTACATAACACAAATGAGTTATGTAATAAACTAGCATTGCGCAATGAATCATTTAATAAATTAAATCATTTGCGTAACAAACTTTTTTGCTATTTTTCATTGTACTAGGCTATTTTCCATCACGCCAATCTATCGTGTAACGGCCTACTTTTCAGCACTAAATAAGGCAGTACCATAATAGTCATTAAGCAACTGAAATCAGTTGCGCAATGATTATTATACAACGCAACATGTTACAGAATGATGATTTTTACAGCACGAGCATTTGTCCAACCAGTTTGGCCGAGTTAGATACATACGACGTGTACTGTAAAAATCAAATTCTGCCTTGAGTTACGTTTGTTTTTTTTTTTCAATTTCGTAGAAGACCACTTAAGGGTATCAGAAATCATATCGGGATGCATTCAGCATTATTTTTAAATTTCTTAAAAAAAATACTACACACTTATATTGTTTCACCGACCTCAGCAAAACTTTTCGCCGAGAACTCAAAACAGTTGCGTAATGACTATTAGAACACGGTATAATTCAGTACAGTAAAGTAGGCCGTTTCATGACAGATTGGCGTGATGAAAAACAGCCAATTACGATGAGGAATTGCAAAAAGTGTTGTACGCAACAAGTTGCAGAATTATGATTTTCACAGCACGAGTCGTACATTTAACCAGCGAGGCTTGCCGAGTTGGATAATTACGACGAGTGCTGTAAAAATCGAGTTCTGCAACTAATTGCGTACAACATTTTTGCAACTTCGAAGAATACCTTTTGATGGTATCAGAAATCATATCAGGACGTATCCACTATTATTTTGCGAATTCTACAAATTGTTGTGTAATGATTCATTACGGTAATGAAAAAAAAAAAGATTGCATAACAGTCATTACGCAACAGCCTATTACGATGAGAAATTGCAAAAAGTGTTGTTGAAACTCGTTTCAGATCTTGATTTTTACAGCACTTGTCGTATTTATGTACGAATCGTGCTGTATAAATCTTCTTCCAGCAACTTGTTTCGTAAACTACTATGACGATCGGAGACGAACCAGTCGTGGGTCGAAAGCCTCGAAAATAAAGCCAATAATAATAATAATAACTATTATGATACACATAATTCGGGGCATTAGAGCCGTTTCGTGATGGATTGGCATTATAAAAAAAACAGTTTGTAACATGGGGCAAGACACTCATTAATATTGGTATTAATATCCGTTAATACGGATTAATATATATTATTTTATGATATCATCGAGTTACCTACGATTTCCCTAAATACATCTGACAGAAGTATCTTGAATTTAATTTAATGGGGGGGGGATTTATAAACAAGAGGCTAGGGATCGTGGATTGTATGTCTTGCCGATCTGACATACCATAGAAGACAAATTGCATCGGAATCGAGTTGCGGAATGGCCCGGAGATCGTAGAAAGATGTGGGACATTTATGACAATGTGATGCATCGTACAAGGTGCCAAACTAGCAGATGGATGTTGGCATCAAACAGTGTGGTCTATGTTGCATCGGACGGATTTCTCAAATATTTTGCTCAGACGATCTGACGATAAACACAACTTTTTTTCACACGTTTTTCCACATAAATAATCAATTTGCCTTGGCAACTCCGGCAACAGGCAAACAGCAAAACTCCATGCATACTTGATAATCTTCTCAATATCAATATTAATATCATTAATAAATATTAATATTTTAATACTGGATCTAGTGTCCTGCCCCATGGTTTGTAATAAAAAATTGTCAAAAGTAATGTTAGAATATTATCCATTGGATTGACAGAGTAAGGCATAACCTGGGAGGGAGAAACCGATACAAAATTTAGGTACGTCATAGTGAGCCGAGATTCTGCTGTCACGAACTGTCACTGTGAGCCCAGATCTTAAAGCATCGATAGCACCTTTTAATTTGATCGAATATAAAGGACTGAAACACACATCTTTTTAATCTTTTCCAATCAAAATAAAATTAATTGCACATAAAACTATGGCCCTTTTTCCAAGTTTGTCCAGAAAGATCGCAGGTACACATCAAAAGCAAACTAGCGTTTTTTCCCAAGCCTGCCTTGATTGTCGTTGGTGAGCGGAAGTTATCTTGCAATTTGGAAAAATGTTGTTAAATATTTCGTGTGTAGTATCTGTGCCTCCCTCCCAGGGCATAACCATCTCTTGCTTCTTCTGGGATAATGTTTCATTTATTACAACAAAATCTATTCTTTAAAAAAATAATGGTATGAAATACTGTTTCGCGTAAAAAACGGGTTAACCAACATTCAAAGATTATAATTTATCCATCTCTCCCACGCGTAATGAGTTAATTGTTTCAAAGATTGAATTTAACCTTTCTTCTTCCCAACGTAAAACAGATATATCATAATCTAGATTTTTAATTGTTCCAAAAACAAGGCATTATTACTTTTGTTTGGTTCATTCTGCCAAAAAAAGCAATCCACAAACAATCATCATGTAAAAAGTATTGGAAACTGTACAATACTGTTCTATTGACTCAATCCGCGAGAGCAAACTCACTAGAGATCTGCTTCGAAAATCTCATGCTTGAACTTTTCGTGCAAAACCACTCAATCACACTCAAGCCATCAAAAATGATTCAGTCGTAAATCCCGCCAAAAACTCATGAAAACCGAATGTTTTTGTTTACGTTAGAAAATATTACTAGAATTCTACCAGACTAACAATAAACCATTACTTTGTGTAAGTAAACTGTGGAAATAAGAGACAAAAGGCCTTTTATCGTTTCAAATCGACTGATTTCGAAGCACTTTGACAGTTCTTCTATGAAGATGACAGTCTCGTGTTTGCACCGGTCCTCCACCGATGTAAACAAATTCATAGACATGTTACATGCAGTGTTGATAGACTCACACTCAAATCTTAATCAATACGCTCTCCCGTGAGAGCAAATCTCACGCTTGATATTTTGATGCAAAATCACAACTCTAACCGTAAAAAATGATTCAGTCGCAAAACCCGTCGAAAACTCGTGTAACCCGAATGTTGTTGTTTACGCTAGGAAGGATTACTATAATTTGACCATACTAACAAGAAATTATTGCCGTGTGTGAGTGGAAATACGAGATAATGAGTCAAAAAGGTAGGCCAACTCATCCATGATTTTTTGACTGCTGAGTTCCGTGAATGACAACTCATGCATGAAAAATCTCAAGCGTGAGTTATGAGAAATTGAGTTTTTCACAACACACACGCAAACAAATTTTGTTGTATAATCTACCGAATCCATGGTAGAATTAAGAACTGCACCAACGATTTTCAACCGACTACAAAAATCTGTTAAGTTTACTATAATCTGGTGAAAATCACTGAGCAGTACAGTAAATTTGACTATGTTCATAGTAGCATCCACTACAAAGCATTGTATTTCAGTCCGTGGCACCCACCGTACAACACAGTGTGGTCAAAAGTATGATGCTAAACTTCTAAAATCTAGAATGTTTCTTGTCAAAAATACTACAACTCTGGTTAAATCAACAGAAGAAATTTTCTTGTGTACTGATGTTGACTATGTTTTGGTAGAGTTAACAGATTAATGTAGTCGGTTGAAAATCGTTGGTGCAGTTCTTAATTTTACCATGGATTCAGTAGTTTCTACAATAAAATTCATTTCAGTGCAGGTTACATGAAAAGGCCTACAAGTCAAACAGATGAGCCGGATGAGCCAACTCATTCATGATTTTTTGACAGTGAATTGCGTGATTGACAACTCACGCATGAAAAATTTCAATCGTGAGTTATGAGAATTTGAGTTTCTCACAACACTTAATGATATTTACAACGCCCAACTTAATGATCCCTCCTCGACCATCCCCATGATGATAAGACTCAATGGTCCATCTGAAAGTATGGTTAATGCTTCAGCAACCTAGTCAGCCAATAACTTAACACCAAAACTAAGATAAAAAATATATCAATTGCTAAAACTGCAGTGATCGAGACTCCATCGTGTGGAAAACATATGAAACTGAACAATTGGCAAGGTCAATATGAACATTCCAACAGCATTCAAACAATCTGTACAATCATAAAAGGAAAAGGATAACTGGATTTCTCTCTTTGTGAAACTGTGTGAGCTGCCTGGACATTGGCATACCTATATCGCTTCAGCCAGCAGGGATCAGCCTATATTCTCCGATCGGATGGAATGGTGGTAATGGGCAAAAGCAAAACTATGCAGTTAGATATGCGATTGATTCGAAGAGTGTTGAATGTGCGCATTCGGTTTCGGTAGCGATCTAGAATGTTCTGAACTGCATCTGCATCGGAAGAAGATGGCACTCTGAGTTAGCTTTTGCAGTGGAAGACTTTCACTCTTTACAAAAAAAGGCTGATTTCGAAGCGACGACTTAAGGGTAGTTAGGGCATTCATTTCATGCTTCGAGACTTACGAGGATAAAAAGCTGAATCGAATAAAGAAGTGATTTGGGTTTGCTGGAAAAATGGTTGAAAATCGCTTACCTCTCTTTCTTGCTCGAGTCTTTATCGTTTTTGTTTTTATTATGGGAATTTTTGGCCAGAACATTCTTGGAACGGGTGAAAGCATCCGGTTTACGAATGCCACCTTTTTGGGGGCCGTTATTCTTACGGTTATTGCCGTACCGATTCTGAATGGGGAGAGAGAAAACATCGAAGAGAAGAAAATAGAAGACATGTTGTTTGATTGCATTCTAAGAACATCATTTTTGGTGTTTTTGGGTGTAGGATTTCCGCATTGTGTTCAGATCAGCTGGTAAGCTGTATTAGCTTCACTATCGGCGTGAGAAGTTAATGCTGGGAAAGGTTGAAGGTTGCACCGCCTTGATCTGTTTTGCTTTGGACACACAATGCTGGTTTTTGACTTTTTCGATTGAAAGTATCGGGGAAAGTAGAAACAAAATTAGAAAATGTTTCATGTGCTTGGAATGGAGAATACTTAAACATAGTTGAGCAGGTTCAAGGTGATTAGTCACATTTTTTCCGTTCTCTAGAGTAAAGGTTTACGTAATTGAAAACTGGCTTAGCTTAGGTGAAACTGAACTTGACTTGTAAAAATTTAACAAGAATTATCAAAACTCATAAAAAACTATCAGTTCTCCGTTGTAAAAATTAATATTTAGAACAACATTTTAACAAATTGGACACATTAAAGAAAAGATCAGAAAATTTAATACCGCAATTTGGACAATGTCTACTTAAAACAAATGTTTGAAATGCAGAATAGTAAACAATTGAGTTTCAAATGGATCTCGTGTTGATTTTTTTTTATTCAGGGATATAAAAGTACAAATTCTATTTAATTTATATCAAAATCTATCTCAGCCTGCACTCTACTGCCTAAAAGTGGCTATATATTATTATTGATCTGTTTCAAATAGATGAGGAAAAAAATTAATTGGAATTGCATAAACCATCAAAATTTATAGTCTTAGTAGCTAACACTTTCATTACTGAAATTTTATAGTAATCTAGGCAATTCTGTAATACAAATTGCATTGCTATTTCCAATGTACCTCCAAAAACTACGATAGCGTGAACTAAAATGCAAGACTTGGTGAGATAGATAGGGTGTCTTTAGCATACTTATTCAAGGTTTGAAAGAAAGCGACGAAAATGCCAGATTAATGCGAAACATTCCCGCTTCTAAAGGGTGGCCCTATTCTTCTGTCGGGTGTGGGATCACTGCGAAGGGTGGCCCTAATTATTTGTCTTCTCATACTGGTATCTGCCACTTATGCACTTTCGTCGGAATAGAGTTCCATTTTCTCATGGTATTCATGCTGTGGCTAGAGCATATCATAATCTGAAATACACTTCAAGTTCTTCTAGGGAAAGCCTAACCGTGTCGTAGAAAAGTTCAGTCGTGAATAAGCAACTTCTTCCACCTATAAAAAAATACCATTATTATTTCAAAAGAAATGTACCCGGGCAGCACTATGGACTTTTATGCTCTATAAATCAACTTTCCTCATCGTTTTGTTAAAATTCTTCTGCAATGACTATTTTGATTGACAATGATTATTTGTTGACATCAATTAAATGTTGAAAATTGTATTGTGATTCAATTATTGTACAGTACTGGACTGAATTAAGTACGCATTGGCCGTTTTACATACAAATTGGTCAAGTTCAAAAGCCAGGTGTTCCGACTAGCTTGAAATTCCATCCACAGCGCAGTGGTTCCAGCTACATAGGAGGGCGGTCATAAATATGGAAGTGGGCGAATTAGTCAAAAATTCATGCTATTTGACCTCTACATGCAAGGCAATACTTCTACTAAAAGGAGGATGTGCTAAGGTTCCCCTCCACGTATTGGTTATAGCAATTTTAACATGATTTCAGCTTTATTCACATACAGACACCAGAAAAATGAACAAAGCCACAGAAATTGTAAAATCAAGGCTTCCTATCTGTATTGTTGATCAGGCTACTATTTGTTACACAGCGTAACAAAAATGATATTTTTGCGTGTCTCAAGAATCAAATTATGTGTCTCCAGTAGATTTGAGGTCGCTAAGTTTGATGCCGTCTGAAATGTTCCAGCACGTCACAATTTTTAGCTACATATCGCCTAAGTCGTACAAAACAACCACTGTGCCCAGTTAAGAAATAACTCGAATTTCACTTAGCAGAATGTTCACAATATTAAACACTCAAACTTTGTAGATACCGCAAATAAGAAATTTCGAGAAACAATATTGCATTTAATTCGTTTTAAGTATTTTGGAAACAATTTGTTTTACCGGAAAATGTTATCCTTCAAACTTGTTTGTTTTACCAAATTGACAATATTTGCGGATTAGTATATAACTCTAAATATTTTCAATTAAAAATATTGCCATTTTCGTGAAAACTCAAAAGTTTCTTTTTGAAATGCTCTAAATTTTCAAATGAGCAAATTTCAAGTTGTATACAAGCTGCGGTGAAAATGTCAGGTCGATCAATGCACAAGAATCCAGGCTTCAAAGCTTGACCATTTTGTATAGAAAATCGCCAATGCGTATTTCATTCTTTCCAGTACACGGTGCCCCGTCAGACCGTTATTATAAAAAAAAAATTGTCCATCAAAACTGAGGGTAGGGCTCGATTCCTAAGGTCATTATGCATCTCAAGGCCAACTTTAAAGAAAAATTCCTAGGAGAAATCTCAAGAAATCTTGATTTGAGGTTTTTGACTAAAATTTTCAATATAATCAATTTTAAAAATACAATGGCATCAAACAAACCTACGAAAGTTGGTCAAACTAGTACATAATTATTAGAGTTGTTATAATTAGATATATTTACAATTGACTTTACTAACCAGAGTGGCTTTAGTATGTTTTTTGCATAGTTTACTGATTTAAGTTTAATTTAATGTTGTTTCCTATGTTAAACTGACTAAAATTCAATTAATTGTCAGTTCTGTCAGTTGAAAAAAAAAAGGATATGAGAATAAATGTAACACAATAATATTAAGGCATGTGATTACTGTTATAGCTAATTACAGCACGTCGATTGATATGTTATAAATCTGGAACGATTTGGTAGCTCTGATACGTTCACCTCAATATCAGAATGAACATACGCGGATGTCTTTCACGGGGCCACTGACCGCCACCTGAATTGTTGCACCTTTCTCTTCCGACATTCGCACTAAATAACCAGCTCACTGAAGTATGCCATATTTCATTCGCTTAATAGTCTTCGCTCCTGCCTTCAAATAAAAGTGTTTAGAAAGCCAAGGATTTCATTTTTCATTTCATTTATTTAATTAGGACAAATAAACAATTATGTTTCATTTGGACATACTTGTAATTATCGGTTTCTCTTCATCGTTGTTCTCGTCGCATTATTATTGAAAACTGATTCTATTTTTAAAACACTTTAAAGCGATGTACGATAAGGATCGCGATATCATAAGTTGTCAGCATTACGGAGGATTTTCATAATTTCACCCATAATTTGTCCATCTTTACTACGCGTAAGTTAATTAATTACGGAGGAGTTTATTTTGTCGAAATTATTAACGAAGGAGAGGATTGATGAAATTAGATGACCCTTTAGTAAGCAACTAATAATGAAATGTCTTTAGCATGTTGCGCGTCCCTAAGCTGGTTACGTAATCCATAAAATTCGCAGCCAGAACACGTGTTTTTACTTCATGGGAAATAAAGTTGTTCAGAATAATACTAGTAAAAGCAATCGGCATGAATTTTGGCAGAGAACTTCAAATATTCCTGATTTCATTTAATTTCTTTACTCATCGTTATAACAATTACGAAAGCTCTAACTACATAAACAAGCCAATTTTTTACAAAAATGCTGGTGAACAAAACTCACACAAGAAAAACTACTATTATTTTGAGCAATTTCAGCTAGCATAAGCATTGATGACCGTACAATTCGTAGTTGCTACTCCGTCATTGACCAGAATAATCGAAGTTGCACAAGGAACTAAGAGATGTAGCTTAGGAGTAACTTTCCTTCTTCAACGTACACTTTCGAGCCGGCCACGTCCTTACGATCATCGGAGAAGAGAAGTAATGTTAGTGTCACATCCATTGTTACTAGAGACCGAGATCACCTTTGCGTCTCCATGGTTGTCATGGGAAGGAGTTTTGTTAGTGGGAGGGCTCATAGCTGCATGATCAGGATTCACCTTGGTAAGTGATGCGATTCATGCAACCTCAGTTCAAAAAATCACAATCCTAACAGTACTCTAAAGACAACGTGAACATACGGTAAGTCGACACTTTTAGTGTCGAACCATTCAAAGGCAAGGATGGAAATCTAGTGATCATGATAAAAAAAAGATGCATCGTGGTTGTTCTTTATCATGCGATCATAGTAATAACGATAAACCCTAAGTCGTCAAGCCATCATAACAAACTCCGCTCCGCGAAAAATGAATCGCTCGGCCTGTGAGCTGACGATCAATGAACCGATGCACTAGTTCACTAATTTGACGTTTTATCGGTGCCGAATTCACTAGTTTCCATGGTTACCTAAATAACACGGCACCGCTGAAACGTCAAATAATGAACCCATGCATCGGTCCATTGTTCGTGAATCAAAGTCACAATTTTAGAGCATTTTTCTGATTGCACTCCACGATTTGTCTCCTAGTTTGTCGTTTTTAATCTGAAAGTCAATCGTGCATGGTATGTGAGAAAGTTTATCCGTGAATTTTAAATTGATTTGCATTAATCGCAACTTGTTACAATATCCGACAAACCCTTTGTCCAACGACAAACAGTTTATCGGATGCTCGATATATCTATGATTAGCGCGCGTGGTGAGGTGCTGAAATCATGTTGCTGCAAGAGCGATGGCCCTCTTGGACCATTCAAATACCGTGTTGTTTGTCCATCCTTGTTCAAAGGTCATTTTTTAATAATAATAAAAATCAGGTAAAAGGAAAGGTATGGGATTTTTAATGTTAATGTACAAGAGACTATGTCGACACTTACAGTGACGAACTGTTTATATTTTGTTAAATCAATTCGTTCAAGTAACATTCCCACCGTTGACATCAAATACGATACATTTCATAATAAGTATATTGTACATTTAAAATAAAAGCATGAAACGAGCTCACCAAATTGATCAGCCATCCTTGATTAAGCAGCTGTAGGTACTTTAATCAGTATGCTCATTTCACAAAAGCAAAATATCACTCAAGATCACCTATCTAGAGTACCAAGAAGACGGTTCAAACTGAAAATCTGATCGTTTGGTCACCACCAGCAAGTGACTATTCGATCAAGGCTTCAGCCCGGTCCACCGTTCGGCTCTCCAGACTTGTGCTCCCGAAAATTTGAGGCTTAGCTTTGTTGCATCTTTACCTTTTGTTTGGACTTCAACGAAGCTTTGCCCAGCAGAACGCGTGCATAACCGTTTATTTCCGCTATACACACTTTTTTTCAAAACTGCTCCAGCCAAATCCAATAATTCGCGGAGAAGATAAAAACGTGACCGATCTATTTTCAACACAACCGTTCGCGCGTGCTGCCTACTGCGATCTCCTATTATTTTGAGCAATTTCAACTGGTGCTTAACTTTTCAACAGGTGCTGTGAAAAATTTCATATTTTGATATTGAGCACATTTGTAGTTTTCTGTTAAAATTTCATTCCGATTGCTCAAAGGAAAACAAAATTAAATAATGCCAAAGTAGAGCATTTTGAACGGCAATCAGCTTTCACCACTACTATTCTGAACACAAACGATGGAAAACTTGACGTATACATTGACGATAGTACCAGATGTAAAAAGAAGCTAATAATGTTAGGAAAAATAAATTCTACAGTCTTCAATGGACTGATCCATGGTGTGAAAGTCTAATAATAATCTGTAATTATATGATACTCAGTGTCGAATGTTTTACTTTTACCGGACATAGCATCAACACTATATTAAAATTATTTTTAGATTTACATTCATTGAACTAAGATTACTTATTTAAGCCATATAAAAACACACATAAGTCACTCTGGTAAATTAAAAAAGTTGTAGATATTTCTAATTATAACAGAGAAAACAAATATATACTAGTTGATATCAATATAGTCAACTTTTTGAGCGTTTTTTCTTAGTGCTAGCATAATTTTAAAAAGGGTTATATTGTATTTTTTTGTCAAAAACCTCAAATCAAGATTTTTAGGGTACCTCCAAAGGATTTTTTTAATTAGCTCTGAGGTGCAGAATGACCTCAGGAATCGATCCCTGTAGTCAGTTTAGAAGAACTTTTTTTTTTAAGATAACGGTCTGTCGGGGCGCCGTGGCAGTACTGTATAAGTTGATTACTTTAACGTCTGTTATCTTAATGCATACTTTCTACATATAGGACAGATAAACGTAATCCAGCAAAAGAGCAACCTACTCTAAACTGTTGTCTTATATGCTTTTTAATATCTCTATATTTGTGAAGAATTTTTTGTATCGACCAACCGATCATATTTTACAACGCAAACGATTGGCCAGGTTATTTAGCTCTGTGCTCTTGAAAATTTGAACTGTGGCTTTGTTTTATAGCAAGCCACCTTCTCGGAACCCAAAGATGTCCGACTTGTGTCCCTACTGACGTTTCCAAAGGCACTGAACTCAAGAAAAAGTAGGCTATGTTCCTGGTATTTCTATTTTCAACTTTCTGCTAGTGCAAAAAACACTATTGGTGGATGTTTTCTTCACGAGATTAGTGTATTTAATGTTTTGGTGCAAAATTGGAAGTTTGATTCGAAGCTGTTAAAAAGGAAGGGGTTACTTATCTATGATTGGTTTGCAACATTTGCCTCCAATGTTTTCTTCCTGAGTGCTAATATATTACAAAATACAGAGTTATTCGTTCCTTGTAAAACAATCATATTTGGTGACAACTATCAGTGAGTACAGGGACTGATGAGTCACTAGATGAGTCACTTCATTTGAACTGTTTTTTTCAAGAGCCTGTTAATAAACTTCTATATTTTGCAAATTCTTAATTCATATCCAAAACTCTTGACTTAGTTCTAAATTATTCAAAAAGTGTTTCCATTTGTTCAACAATAAAATAATTCATTTTTCCCGTCCGAAATTTACCAAAATTGCACTGTTCAAACATCTGTGTTTATATATACCGTGGACGTACCATATTTGACGCGGTTAAGAAAATTCTAAATTCAAACACTTGTCAAATCGTCTAAATCTTTCCGATTTTGTTGAAATTTGAACATATGCTAGCTCAACTATTATAGAATTAAGGAAAAATCAGTAAAAAAATATTAAACGTTTTTTTCTTTATGTTTGATTGACTTTTTGTGGAACACATTAGGTTCCTTAATTGACGCATCAATTCTTCAATGTGCCTAATTTGACGCACTATGTTCCTTATTTGACGCACTTACAAATAATTGCTAAAGTTTAAAGTATACAAGAGTTTCAGTATTCAATAGTTCAATTAATTGAAAAAAGCGCTTTAGAGTGGACATAAAAGTTAGAACCTTTGGAAAAAGTTTTGAATGACGTCATCCGGTAGTACTTTTGCTATGCGTTTAGTTAGTGTAGAAAATAAAACCGGCGATTGAGTTCAATCCATAGTTAAGCATTATTGTTTAGTTTAATGAATTTTCTTCGCGATATCAGACAAGGGCAAGGTTTGAAAACTGTGTTGCGCTGGAACGGGGAAGGTAGTTGCTAAAATAAGGACAAATTGGTCAAAATCTAGAACGAAAACAACCGGTTCCAAAAATGTCCGGTTGAGAATCTTCGTTACTTATAACACGTGAACTACGCGCGCCTACTTGCCCCATGTTCTATGGCACCCTTATGGACCGCGGGACAAATATGCGTAGAACTAACGGCAGTATGGGCCTCGGAATACATCGAGAACCATATATGGGGCCATCCATGAAGTACGTCATGTTATTAGGGGGTGGGAGATGTTCTACCTTCAATTTCAATTCAATTTTTTTAATTTTTCTTCTATTCAAGATGTGACGAATCATATAAGTTTTTTTAAGGCTCCATATAAAAAGCGTGACCCTACGATGGGCGGGGTTTTTCTAGAAATGGTATTTTTTGTGACACGTATCTCATGGACACCCCCTATTGTATAAATTATACGAAACAAACCATTGAACCTACACCTCACCTCCTGACGCATTTATTGAAGCTTCCTTGAAACATTAGGGGACGTCCATAAACCGCGATAAATTGTTCAATTTTCAACCCCTCTCAACCTCGGCCACATTTATTTTATGAAAAGTGCAAATATTTTGTATGAATCGTTGCGTTTCCCTGAACCTTCTCCTCTTCCTAAAAACGTGACGTAATCTATGGATGACCCTTTACATGTGATTACATAAAGCATTGGGTTGTTCTGCGGACGGATTTTTTGAATGCAATCACCATAAATATTTCTTTTCCTATTTTCGATTCAACAAAACGTGCTGAACAAAATAGCAAATAATTAGGAACATTGTGTGCCTAATTTGACGCACAAGATTTTCATACAAAAATATGTCTTAAACCTTAAAAATAGAAAAATTTCGACGTCAATTTATGAATAAAAGAATATTACTGACTGTTGTTGATGATATTGCTGTAAAACAGCACAATATTTTCATGAAAATTGATTAACAATATTTAGCACATTCACTAAGGAATGAAAAAATTGACGCACTTGTCGGATGCATTTTCAAATAATTTTTATTGTTTGCCTATTTTTACTCATAAATAAACTTTTTTTGATTGAAATCTTACAATAACATGTAAATTAAGATTAAGGAATAAATTTTTGAATGCTATTCTGAACTAGAATTAATTTATAATAAAAATAATTAGAAAATGCGTCAAGTTTGGACCCGCGTCAAATATGGTACGTTCACGGTATACTTAGCAAGTATCACTTCACCCAACCAGTAGATGCCAGATTTCTGCATGAAAACCTCACAAATATTGTCAAATTATGTTGTTTATACAGTATTGGTAAAAAAAATCTTACATTTTCTGTATATGCAACGATATTATACAATTTTGGTTTAAGGTCTTGTTTAGGGTGTAGATAAGATTTCTGTGTTATTAATAAATTCAGTTCTAAGTCTTAACAAGTTATATCTACTTAAATATGAAATAATGCTTCCAATTAAAATCGGTCCACAAATTATTTTAAAAGATATTCAATTAACAACGCGAGATCCATTTGAATTTGATTTTACTAATTTTCAATGCGATCATATATAGTATTTCTTTTCCTCTTCTACCAACGTTACGTATATTAGTTCAATACAGATATATTTCAATGCAATAGGGACATCTTTCGACGTTAACAGATAAACTAGGAATATTTAAGACAGTAAGGTAACTAAAAATATCGCGATCAATCGAAATGTAATCGAAGTGTGAGAGAGTCCCAGACTGGCTAGTGGCTTTTCCTGCATCATAGTAAGTTTCAACCACGATGGATCAAAGCAGAATCACACTGACACTCCGGACACCACAACCTATACCGTTTGCCGGCAACCACACTGTCAGCGTCTCTTCCCTTAATGCGACCCGCCAATGCTGCCCATAAAAGCAAAACTGCGCAAAATGTAAAAAGCCATTGAGTCAAGTATACATTAAAACTTCAATTTAGCAATGAAAACGGCGTTGTTCAAGAATCCATATAAGACAGTTATGCTTTTATGGGCAGAATGAGTGGTTACCACTGCGTGCCAAAAAAAAAAGCCACTACCACCCGGGATAAAAGGGAAACTAAGTAAGAACTATATTCAGAGATACGCTATAAATCATAATGCAAAACGCGAGAGACGGAAGAAGGGCCACGAGGACTTTGGCTTGGCGCACGTTCGCACTTACCCGTATGAAGTTGAATCCATTCATATCATCGAATCGGGACGATTGGACGCCATCGAGGAGCGACGGCGGCACCTGGTTGGAGTTTTGATTGCGGAGTAAATTATTGATCAGACTGTTGGCCAGTGTGAGGGCGTCATTATTATTGCCACGGCCCCCGCCCACACCCGTGTCCCAAGGATTGATTCGGCCAGCACCGTAGTTGTTGCCGAAATTGCCACCACCTCCGTTGTTGCGACGGTTATTGTTTCGATAAGCCATTTTTGCTTTGGGATTCTTTAGGTCTGCTGTGTGGAATCAAACTGCTTGCTTGGAGAAACTTCTGCAATTAGAACGGGACAAGAAACCAAACCTATTAGTGTTGAAATCAGAAATCTAATGATGGCGTGGTCACTACACCACACCACTTCGAGGATGACTATCAATGGGACTAACAGTGGTTATGAAACAGTTCCAGTCCTGCATTGGAATAAATTATTCTATGCTTCGCCGTCACAGGTCGTTTTCACTGTCGCCGTCTGCCGGCAGAAACCTGCGCATTGACGAAATCAGTGATGTGTAACACACAGGTTCATCCATTACTCTCCTGGGCGATCCTTTTACCCTCAGTTTTATTTTTATCGGTATAGTCCCCCAGCGGTTTCAGATTTTAGATTGAGTCGTTTGTCCTATCATATAGTAATTATTCACGTCATACATAGAGTAATGCTCAATTAAGAGTGAGTCGCTGCTATTTAAGTTTATTCTTTAACCAATAAGATCATTTTTGGGGATAACGAATATGGCGATGAGGAACGTCCATTATTTAGGGGAGGGGATCTATGACAGTGTGACAGTGCATGTATAAGGTATGAGAAACCCCATGACAGAGGGGGGAGGGGGTGTGTTTAGAAATCCCGAAAAACGATAACCGTCATATTTGAATCTTCCCTTATAACACTACTTCAAGTAGTACTGCTCGTGTTACTGTCAGTGATTCCACATACACAGATTTATCTGTAACTAGTGGGCCCGGAAAACTTCGTCTTGCCATCAAGTAGGCTGTTGAAAAATTGCATGGTACCTCCTATACCAAATTACATAATAGAACTCCCCCGTTTTGCCAAATTTTCCGATAACTTGTCACACGAACACGTCGGAGCCCTTCAAGAAGACAACAGTGAAAGAATTGTGCAAATCGGATGTTCTGTTCTCAAGTTATTTCGTGACATACAAACACCACTCCATTTTTATTTATATAGATAGATAGATAGATTACAAGATTTTTAAGATGTTTAAACTTGAAAGATTTTTAAGATGTTTAAACTTGAAACGAGTTTTGGGCATGATTTTGAAACATATAAAATACAAATGCCATTCTTCTGATTAGTTTTTCTCAAATACTTACTGAAGTATTTCAAAGTTCAAAAAACTATCATTTATCATCTTTTTTTATGTAATTGTTGCCTTGCGAGGTATTCAGAATACTTCTGGGTGAGAAAATCTTACATGAATAATTCGTCCCCTTGATGATTACAACTAGATAACTAGAAAATCCAAATTTTGAACTATTCAACATTGCAAGTTTGACCGTTTCATAAAGTGATGGATAATCACAGAGAATATGATTGAAAAGTAATCTTTGACTTGTTTACTTTGAATCTCACGATTATGATCTCTAAATATCTGGCAGATTTAATTAAGATTTCAGTTCCGAAAAATTGAACTCTAAAAATCGAAGTTTCGAGTTATCTAGTTGTAGCATTAAGGGGACAAGCTGTTTACATTCCAAGAACAGGCAGGATATGTTTGCAAAAGCTCTTGCAAATCTAAATGATTGAAATTTACTATTTTTTCTAGGCTACACAGATTTTTACCAAGATTTTTGAAGATTGACTAAAGATGGAAAAGATTTTTTCGACCAAAAACACGGTTGAAAATCGAAAAATAAGTTGCGACATTGGTTAATGTTTATATGTTTTCATGATTTCTCCTAAGAATTAAATTAGAAATATAGATGAGCCAGCCTCGGGTTGCAAATCTCTTAAATAAAGATATCTATTTATCTAAATTAGAAATAAGTTCCGATATTTGCCTAAAGCACACCCAAAGTTTCCTTCAGATATTAATCCAAAGATTTCTTAAGGAGTCTGTTTCCTGAAGAATTTCTCCAACAATTTGATCAAGATATCTACAAGAATTTGACCTGTTGTTTGTCTAAAATTTATCCCAGAAATTAATCCAAAGATTCCACCTACATTTTTTTCCGGAAATTTATCAAGAAAGTCCTGAGTCCTTCAATGTTTCGATTTTCTTGGGTTTTGTCCAAGATATCCGTTGGGGACATCTTCGAGAATTCAACCACTAATTTTGATTATTCCGGTCTATGACGGAGTAGCAACTACGAATTATACGGTCATCAACACCTATGCTCATGCTTATTTCAACCACTAATTACTTCAAAGATACAACGGGGATTCTTTAAGTTTTCAATTTCAAGCTCACCTAAAATTCTATGAAAAATTTCCCTAGGAAATGATCAAAAACTGTATCCTGTTCTTCTTCTAGGGATGTCTGCATATAAATACCATGGAAACACATTGCATAATTTGTTCACATTTGATTAAGAAGCACGATCGAAGCATGCGAAGAAAAGCATCCCATCGGAATCGCTCCATGATAGGCAATGTTTCGCAAGTTATAACCTGAGAGAGAGGAGACAGCTGGCTTAGATTGTGAGCTCCCAAAAGTCAAGGGAACCTGTCACCAACTGTCACTGGAAAACCCCCACATTCAGAGGGTGGATCGTGGAAAACCGTCAAAATTCAAGCAAATGAAATTAAAATTTGTAGGTGTTTTTCGATCATTTCACATTTTAAAAAGTTGAATACCTACCTACCTTGTGTGTTGACAAAGTGGTATTGGTTTTTTCATATTCATATCCAAAATAAGATCATCTGACCGTTGTACACATCCCAAGAATTAAAGAAAGAAGTCAAAGAAGGCAAGAAAACAAGGAGCTTGTTTAGATACGTTTTATCATGCACTGCTATGCCCCCGATCTAATCAAAGCTGTAGCATTATACGATACACGTTTTGGTATCTTCTGAACATTTATTTGTCTGTTAAAAGCATGTTTATGCAAAAGTGTGCTAAGTGCCAAACATAGCTCATAGCTTTCGAAACTCGCTCTAATTTTTTTTATTTGAAAAGATAGCACAATACAATATTCTACAATATTGTAGATTACTGAAAAAATGAAAACGTTCCAGAATATTTTTTTTTGCAATTCCGTTATATATTGGCCTACTTCTCATCAAGAAGATAGACTACATAACGGCCTACTTTTCTTAACCAAAGAAACAGTGCTGAAAAGTGT
The DNA here is from genome assembly GCF_002204515.2 of Aedes aegypti. Classification (NCBI taxonomy): domain Eukaryota; kingdom Metazoa; phylum Arthropoda; class Insecta; order Diptera; family Culicidae; genus Aedes; species Aedes aegypti. Next base: position 151,877,850 of record NC_035108.1, read on the forward strand.
TACTTTTCAGCACTGTTAACGGTGGTGAAAAGTATCACTTTTCAGTACTGTTTTGGTCATCTTCAACTAAGTATCGAAGTGTCCGTGAAAACCATTCAGCTGGAAGCTGGAAGGATACGCTGGGCAGGGCATGTTGCAAGAATGCCGGACAACAACCCTGTAAAGATGGTGTTCGCCACGAATCCGGTCGGAACAAGAAGGCGTGGGGCGCAGCGAGCTAGGTGGATTGACCAGGTACACCAGGACCTGGAGAGCGTGGGTCACAGTCGAGGATGGAGAGAAGCGGCCATGAACCGAGGGAATTGGCGAAATATTGTTGGCGAGGTTTTATCAAGATAATTGATGTAAAGCCAAATAAGTAAGTAAGTACTATGTTTTCTAACTCAATATCGAGATAAGATATTATAGAGTATTGCAGAGTTGACTGTAGTTCTGAAAACATAAAATTTTATTCTTCAAGAGAGCCTGCAGAAATGATTAGATTTTCTTAAAAAAAAAACTTATACAGTTACCCCGTTTTACGATAATTTAGTGACATTTCTTGCCACAAAATGCACAAAATCCAAAGAAATGATAGTAGTTCAGTCGTAGTAGTGAGACAAAATAACGGTAAACACGTTGGGCGCCAATCCAGTGCAAGGATAAATAATTTTCCACTATACTGCCCATATTCGAATAGTCGACGTAAGCGCCAATACGACCAAAATGCATTTATTTATTGATATGCATTCTTTACCTAATGATACATTCGTTGGACATGAGAACAGAACTTATTTGTTCTGTAATATTTGAACTATAAGAGGAAAACGGATTGACATGAGCACATACACCAACTTATCCGAAGAAACACTAGTATAATGACAAGAGAAACACATAAACTAACTTCAACTTCAATAGCGAAAATTTAGCTCGCATTTTAAGGAGCATTCATAAATAACATTATGTGAAATTTGACCATTTTACAGCATTAATATTTTATTCAATGATTCACATTTTTTCGAGATCAAACATGACCCTTTCAAAAAGAATGAATGAATTTCCTAATGATCTAACTGCTTCGTAAAGTAGATTTTAAATCGTGAAACTTCTATTCTAAAAAATAACAGTAGTATAATAAATAATGAAACCGACACCAGCGCATAGTATTGAAAAAAAAAACTTTTTAACTATGAACTTCCAACAGGGTAACAGCTGTTCGAATTAGTTTCGTCTAACACACATAAAAATTGTTCCTATAAGAAAAAAAAAAGGAAATTCGCACCCACCCACTACCTACAGCCAGCTCTCTTCCAACTTTGATTTTTTCACACAATTGCCTCCGGCACGGTTTACTGCCTATCGACACGTACATATGTAGTCCTCATAGAACCAAGCGTAGATTGGATAAAGACGAAGATGACGACGCTCCGCATAAATTATAGCCTGCCGGCCGGCTTATTTCACTTCGCAATAAATTGCTGAAAACTGAAGCACATACACTCGCGCACACCTACAAGTCACTCCCTGAACATAGTGGCGATTTTGCTTGTATATGTTAAGAGTAAACTTCGGCGAATTTTGCGATCGTTCCCTTGCGTATTTGCTGGACCTTAACGCGGAAAAGCAGCTCAGAGAAAGATCTCTGTTACGTGTAAGATTGATCATTTCAAATCAACAGCTCGCCATCCGCACTCGTGTATGACGATTTCGAACCTGGAAGGTGCCTTCAAGATCTAGCTCCCTATTCACATTTCTTCATTTTGAATTTTGGATAAATAGGGTGAAGAACAACCTACTTGGGCACTTCCATGATTCACTTTGGAAATGTTTTTTTGTTTTCACTCGAATTGTCTGATACTTTGCAATAAGAATTGTGGTCAAATATAAACTCAGTAGCTTTTGGAAAACCCCTTGCCGAAGTGAATCGAAAGCACCGAGAATAGGATCCAGCTCCCTAAATAAGAGCATTTAAAATGACTTCTCAGACAATCCTGTTAGTAATAAATTGCACCTATTCTAATAAACGCAACACACATACCCTAATAGCTAAATCGATATCACAAGTTGTGATAACCTTAGGAAGTATCAAACTATCAACGTTTCATTGAAAAGTCAATCCACAAATGAGTGATATCCATATTTTTTATCGATTTAGTAAGCAAAGTGCTCTTTGCACATACACCTACACACTGTGCGGTATACTGCTATTACAACAAGCTAGCCCCCTCATACTACTCTACAATAAATTCATATTTGACGGGACTGTACAGACTACAGATAGGGAAATGTAGCAATCAAACAGTAGTAGCGTCTATTTAGCCAACAAGGTTTACTTCAAAGATGATAATGATTGTCTTTCCCCAAATGAAACAATAAGGAATCGTCAATTTGCCATCAACAAATGCCGGCTGGTTAAAAAAAAACTGTATATGTAATACAACTCCAAAATATCCTACTCAAACGCTAACAGTGTGGAGAGAGACTCTGAACGTGTGGTGAACACCAGAGAAGAACAGACAAACGAAAAATCGATAATTTTTTGCTACCGATGCCCGATTGACGCCGGCTGAAATGGGATTACGCCCTAGTCAAATGGGACTCCAATGGAAGCTGCCTAAATTTATTACTTTTATTAGGTACTACAATATTATACATAGAAAACTAGAAGCAATTGCGTAGAAGACAAGTGGAGAATTTAAACGTCATCAGAGTCATTTTCCTTTGCCCACATAGGACTCTGATGGAGGAAGTGCTTTTCGCAAATGGAGGCCGTCATTGCGGATTTCGATCGGCTGAGATGGAAAATTTTCAAAACTCTTTTTACGCCCCAATCAGTGTAATTTTCCGTCCAAATTTACACTTTTCTCCATCCATCACTAGTGGTGCGCATTTTTTTAACATTTTGACTAAGGGATACTTACTTCTTGACGAGGAAAAAACACTTGAAAAAACTGAGACACTTTCTTTGAAATTTTCTTGAGAGAGAAAAGGTACTTGACACCGCGAAAGAACAAAATCAATTGAAAGCCAAAGTGAACCGCACGTAACCGGAGCCGGTTGAAACAGCTTCTCCTGTGGAGCGAAATGAACACTGCCCTTAAGAGTTTCGCTCACTATCTGTCAGATTTGACAGATTGTCATATATGTGTCATAGTAGCATTGTTTGAGGTTAACATAAAAACTCATTAAATTTACTTTAGAGTGTTTTTCTTATAAGCTTCCAATTGGACAGTTACACAAAACTGTGGGCTGATGTAGCATTTCAAAAACACTGTAAATCTCCCATATTTCTCTAAAATTCTACCAAATTTTGTCAATGAGTTTGTAAATATTACCAATGATATTTCTTTGATGCATAATACAACTAAAGAAATGAAATATATCGCGAGTAGTAATTGATCCCTAGATTAGGTTCCGAACCAATACCTTACACTGCTATCACAAGCTCCTCAACCGTGGAGATGTATTGTCATTGCAGACAAAAACAAGAACGAACAAAACCTTCGCTCAACCAAAATGTCGCTGGCCTCTGGCGGCCTTTCCATGTTGGTGCCCGAGCGACACAGGCTATTTCAATGCGTCACTGGAGCAATAAACTGCAAATAGGGTCCTAAAGCCCTGTCCCAATTTTAGTGCCAAACGCTTGAGTTTAGGCCAAAAACACATGTTTACTCAATTTTCTAATGTTTTCCGTTGGTTTAAGCCCAGAAAACATTTTTTTTAGATTTTGTCACATCCTTTGGCTTAAACTCAAATTTTGGGTGTATTTTGTTTTTCGTGTCCCTTACGAAATGTCAGATAGGAACAACCCCCGTGGTCGAACTAAAACCCCTGTGGTGTTTTTGTCGACTAAGCGAACGTCAAACATGATCAAAAGTGTCAAGGTTCATTTATGGACCAAATTTTTAAATTAAATTTTAAACATGATATAGCCATTATTTGAGCGGGAAAAATTGCTAAAGTAGTTACAGTAACATGCTTTTTCGTGTTATTAAATAAAAACAAGATTTCATTAAAAATTTTAGGACCCAATTGCTCGCCAATCCAACGATTACCCAGATGCACAATATACAGAGTTGATCTCCGCCTCTAGTATTTACCAAAATTTGTCTAACATTGCTTCCATCCCCCCTGATAACCGTAAAGACGTGGCCGGTACCGTTCTCGACTTCGTTATTTCTCAAAGACTGTCTTGCGATTCACGGCAGTAGCTAACCAAAAGTCTTATTTATTGCACCACTGTGCAGAAATACTATGCAGATTGATGAAACGTTTTAATAAACGGTTCACACCCTGAGAATTTTACACATTTTGAATGACTAAGCAGGAAGATAAAACAATAGATATGATGATAAATCGAAAGCTTCTACAAGCCTAGATCGTTGAACAGTTGTTCAGAAACTTGGTTAATTTGGTGAGAACTTTTGATCAGATTAGTCCTCCATGCTCTATTCATACTTAGGTATGGAGGACGAATAGAGCCACACCTGCCAGGGGTTAACGTTTACTGGCAATTACAGACATGATCCTTGAAAGCGCCGCGATAGCCACAGATGCTGCATGCATATTCAACGTGGCTTAAAAGCTGAGCTTATCATTGATCATAACTCTCAGATCATAACCAGGGGCCATCAAAAGACGATTTCCCTGTAGCTCACAACAAAAACACGTTGAAGGTAGTTTCTCCTTTTATTTAGTGGCTTACACAATTGTTTACTCATTTACTTGGGTATTTCTAGGAATCGTGTATTTTTTAGCTTGGAGGGCCCGTGATTATTACCCCAAGATGCTTGATTTGTTCTCTATGGTGCAACCATCTATCAGGATAAGCGTCCTTTTCAGTAGCATAGTTAGGGGGTGCAGTCCGAGAAGGTGACCGTGATTTCGGGCTCCACATTTTGTTAAATCGATCGCGCGCATGAGAGAACTGGGTCTTCTAATAGCTAAACGCGGCTCTAATGTCGATACCTAAGTAGGCTGAGATATTGCCCTTCTTCGCCTACTTGTCCCATGTTCCATGTAACATAAGGTTTACCGCAGGAACAAATATGCGTAGAACGGCAGTATAATACATCACTAATTCTGATTTGCTATCAAATTTACCCAAGTTTGTAGTCCTCAAAAAATCTGGAGCATTGGTGAGATTTTAACGTGTATACATTCGGGGCCTTCCTTAGCCGAGTGGTTAGAGTTAGGGGGCTACAAAGCAAAACCATGCTGAAGGTGTCTGGGTTCGATTCCCGGTCGGTCCAGGAACTTTTCGAAATGGATATTTCCTTGACTTCCCTGGGCATAATCGTACCTGCCACACGATATACGAATGCGAAAATGGCAAGTTTGGCAAAGAATGCTCTCAGTTAAGAGGAGAATAACCATAATCGTTTTACAAATTTTCCGCTCAAAGTTGAAGCAATGTTCAAGAAAATCTATCATTGGATTGTACTGGCTATCTGTAATGCAATGATAGATTTCCATAACTTACTTACTTTTGCTGGCTCTACGTCCTTCAAGACATGACCTGCGCCACAATGTTACGCCAACTAACTTGGTCCATGGCTGCTAACCTCCAATTCCTCGATCGCCCCACACTTCCAAGATCCTGCTCCACTTGGTCAAACCACCTCGCTCGTTGCGCTCCCCTTCGTCTTGTACCGGCCGGATTTGAGTTGAACACCATTTTTGCGGGATTGTTGTCCGGCATTCTCACAACGTGTCCCGCCCATCGTACCCTTCCAGCTTTGGCGACTTTCGTGATACTGGGTTCACCGTAGAGTTGCGTAAGTTCGTGATTCATTCTTCTCCTCCATACGCCGTTCTCACATACTCCGCCGAAGATCGTCCTAAGCACACGTCGTTCAAAAACTCCTAGCGCTTGCAGGTCCTCTTCGAGCATTGTCCACGTCTCATACCCGTAGAGGACTACCGGTCTTATTAGCGTCTTGTACATTGTACACTTAGTTCGGAAGTGAAGTTCACCAGACCGCAAGGTCTTGTGGAGTCCATAGTAAGCACGACTACCGGCGATGATACGTCTTCGAATTTCTCTGCTGCAGTTGTTATCCGACGTTATCTGTGATCCGAGGTAGACAAATTCGTCCACCACCTCGAACTCATCCGAAAACCGTTCTCGTCCATAATCTTCCATAGCTCTTCGCGGTCGATGGTATCATAGGCCGCTTTGAAATCGATGAATAGGTGGTGCGTAGGGACTTGATATTCGCGACACTTTTGGAGGATCTGCCGCAACATAAAGATTTGGTCTGTCGTCGATCGCCCGTCCACAAATCCGGCTTGATAACTTCCAACAAATCTGCTTGCCAGTGGCGATAGACGGCGGAAGATGATCTGGGAAAGCACTTTAAAGGCTGCATTAAGAATGGTTATCGCTCGATAATTCTCACATTCTAACTTGTCACCCTTTTTGTATATTGGGTATATTATTTCCTCCTTCCACTCCTCCGGTAGCTGTTCTGTATCCCAGATCCTGGCTATCAATCGGTGCAGACAAGTGGCCAACCTGTCCGGGCCCATTTGATGATCTTCCTCCTCTGCGCCGTTTAGGTGTTCATCGTAGTGCTGCTTCCACCTTTCAATCACCTCACGTTCGTCCGGAGAACAGACGCTGTTTTGAGCCGCCCCTAACATGGAGAACAGACGCTCTGATAAGCTACACCCTCAGAAGAGAGGAGCCCCCCTTCCCTGTCAGCATACGACCAAGGTTCCACCAGGGTTGGTTACCCGATCTTCCCTACGATTACTCGTATCCCAGGCGGCACCACGGGAGGTAGGGATAGGAGTTACTGGACTAAGGACCACAAATGGGGTCTATTTTATACCTGCAGGTACGCGAAGTACCAATGGTACGCATTGTCCAGTAATTTACCACCCAGATTTCCATAAGGATTTCTTTAAACTTGAAAGAAAAAACTGGCTTATCATTTTTGATGATTGCTGATGATTAAATGATGGATTCTTGAGACTTAATAACTGTTGAAGTGCTCATAAGAACACTAAGCTGAGAAGGTTGTGGGTTTTATTAACTCTATTTTGCCTGACTGGGAAAAGACGCGTCAAAGTGCTTAAGCTGTTCACTTGATTCATGGTGGACAGTTTTAGTTCCGTCAATGATGCGAATAGTAAAAAGGGACATGCCACAAAAGTTCAATCCAATGGACGCAGTGGCTTAACCTTCCCAACAAAAAAAAAGCTGAGAAGCAGGCGCTGTCTTAGTGAGGATGTTAATGTCAAGAAGAAGAAGAAGAAGAAGAAGAAGAAGAAGAAGAAGAAGAAGAAGAACATTCTCTTACATTCTGAATCATTCTCATTGTCATTCATTTTAGAAATGAAACAGATAGCATTCCAATAATATATACATGAGTGAAAGGACAATGGTGTACCGTAAAATCGGGTGTAATTGATCAGAAGGGTGAAATTGATCATCGTATCACACGATTTTATTTATTCGTAATGGAGCACAAATATCAATGTAAGCTGCAATAAATGAACGTTGTTTATCGTAACTATTGTCGAATTGTGTGTTGTGAAGTTTTTTTTTGCGTTAAAGAATGTTTATTATTATGAAAATAATGTAAAATTTCAAAATCATGCACGGTACAGTATTGACAAACACCTTTAAACTTCTATTTCTAAGCAAGGATTTGAACATGGTTTAAACCTAAAAGTTTGTGAGGATGCTTGAGATATATCCCTAAACCAGATTTCATTACCAAAACTCATACCAATTAGCTCATATGGTTGAATTAATTGAATTTCTGTTAGATATCATTGAATTCCTTAAGAAATTGCATACATTTAGGCGTTTTCTGCGTAATTGTTGAAATTTGACTGTTCGTTATTTATATAAATATTGCATTGTTAAGAATTTGACAAGCATATTCGGATTCAGAGAGCTCAATTTTATCAAGTAGAGTTGTTTTGAAAACTAACAATAATGGCATTGACAAGTGATCAATTTCACCCCGAAATGAGATCCTCTGATTTTTTATTTTAGGGATATTTGTTAACACTAAAATGACATTTGTTAGAAAATTTCGCTACATGAGTCGATGAGGCTCACTTTCGTACTTGTTTTCCTGCATTTAGTTGTTTGGCTTTGTTAACATTATAGAAAACAGGCTAGAAAAACCGTAAAAAATTATCAATTTCACCCGAAATTACGGTACATTTTTTAGATATCAATGTTTGAGATATTATCAAAACCATGAATTTTGTAAAATGAGTAAGCCAAAGATTTCGATTTTTGAGTGAAAATTTACATCATATGAGAAAACGGAGAGGCGTAGTTTGTTTTTGTTTGCTTTTGCAGTTTTTAACAGTTGTAGATCGCGCTAGAGTTGTCGAAATAGTTTCTTAGTCTGAGGATTAAGGATGGTGCTATGTTTTGCATAGATTTATAGCATAATTACCGTAAAACACAAACCTATTTATTTTACCCACAGTTCCCCTACACTTCCCATCCCTGATCTAAACATTCCAAGTCACACTTTCATCCTTTGAACGCTCCTGATTCTACATATGCAGAATAATCAATACGCTGTGAATACAATAGATCGATTTTTTTTTTCCATTCTTTATTCCAATAAAATCATAGAACTTCATAATCAACACATATTCATTCATTTGATAACATTTGAATTGGTACTTAGGTACAAACTCCGTCCTCACATATTCTACTGGATTTGTCAACCAAAACGTTGTAAATCACTATTTCAACAATTTCAATTTACACCGCATTTACACTGCATTTTGATTACTATTTTTTATTAAATTTCACTTCCACTCAATTTGCTTCTGCAAAAAAACTCAATCCGTACAACAATATTTAGTTCTTGTCACCTTTTTAGCACTCAAACATAACTGTTTTCTTTACAAAAACGCTCAGAAAAACAAACACGTTCTTGCCAACTCGTTCCTTCTTATTGAATATACCTGGTCATTAATTATCATTAAGGCCCCCGGCACTGTGCCGCAACATACCGTGAGTGTGCAGGATGTGACCCGAAAGATGGTGAACTATGCCTGATCAGTGATCTGTAGACTGATGCAAATTTTGAAGTGTTTGCTCCCCTATGCTCAAACGATGTCAATTATGATGAAAATGATCCTTCCAAAATTTGAAGTGATTTGGAAGAAATTTGGTTGTACACACGCTATTTGAAGTTTATATGGAAATTACTATGGAAAAGGCAAACCTTTTGTGTTCAGTCCTCTAACTGCTCGTCATAATAATCTATGGAAAAGTGAACACCCTTATCTCATGTAAAAACTTCCCAGCTACAACTTTGCCGAAGACCACATTTCGATGGGACGTAAGGATAATTTGTTATTATTGATAACAAACTCTAAATCATGCTGAGATGATCATTCAATTATTTTCAGAGCAACACTGCTTTTTTGCTGTAGAACATAGTAGCCTAGATTACTTTGATCTATTCTTCCCGCCAGAAGCTCCAATGTTGCCTGCCGAACAGTTGGTGAAGCATGCTACATGCAAACCAACTTTATGATGATGAACAACAATTTATCCTGAGGTCCAATCAAAAAGTGGTCTTCGGCAAAGTTGTAGCTGAGAAGATTTCACATTAGAAGAATTTGTTCACTTTTCCATAAAATATTATGATGAAGAGATGGAGGGCTGAACACAAAAGATTGGCGTTTTCCATAGTAATCTCCATATAAACTTTAAATGGCGTGTGCACAGTCAAATTTCTTCCGAATCACTTCAAACTTTCGAAGGATGCTATTTACCATAATTAAAATCGTTTAAGCATAGGGGAGCATCACTCTAGTGGCTATGTATGGATCACTGATCAGGTTGAAGTCATGGGGAAACCCTGATGGAGGACCGAAGCAATTCTGACGTGCAAATCGATTGTCAGAATTGGGCATAGGGGCGAAAGATCAATCGAACCATCTAGTACAGGGTGTCTACTCGTTTACATAAATGAAATTCCCTGATATTTCCAGGTTTTTTTCAGGTTCTACAAAATAATTCCAGGATTAAAAAATATTCCAATTTCAGACATATAAAAAGTTACAGACAAAATAATTTGCTTCAATTCGTTTCAAGCTTCCAAATTTTTTGTCGAAGCTATTTAAAGGTGGAACAATTTCAAAGCTTAAGTTTTTGTCCACTGAATTGTATTTGATACAGAGCCTAGATTGTATTTGATAAAAAGACTCATTTTTATATCGTTTGTGAGAGCTCTGATCATCATTGTAAACTAAACGGAACCTTCAAGTGATTTAGTATGCTTAACCCTTCAAGTTTATTGATTACAGCGTACTTGTGCAAAAACAGATAATGCGCTATTCATTTTTGGCCCACGTTCAATGAAGAAATCTCAAAAGGTATCCATGGGCAGTTTGGATACTTAAGACAGCTAAATGGGCGAAATAAACAATACTTACAAATATTTGTGACAATATTTCACAATTGAAATTACATGTCGTAAAACATGTTTTTCGATAAATATTTCAATTATTTTCTAAAGGAATTTCACCAGACATTAATTCAAGTATTTGGCCAAAGATCCAGATGTTACTCCGAAGATTTACTCAGGCTAGGATAGATGGATGGATTTCTTTATTTGTGAAATTTGCACCACTAGGCTAGCTCACGACTTAAATGTCTCCAGGAGTTCATGTAGTGATTATTTCCCATGGAATCCCTTCGAGAATTTTTCTAAGGAATTCGTAATTAGAATTATGTTTGAGATATCTCAAAAACACGACCTGGTTTTTGCCATTTATAACCACAGAAATTAACTCAGAGATCGTCAGCAATGTCTTTACTGATTCTATCGGATGTTTTCCAAGAAAGACCTAAGTCCTCCAAGATTTTACCCAGTGATTCTTCCATCGATTTTCCTTGGACATCCTCTAAGACTTCCGTTTAGAGCTTCTTCAAAAAATCAACCAGAAGTTTCTTCAAAGATGTATCTAGGGAATTCTTAAAAATTGTCCTTCATAATTTCTTTAAGATTTCAACTTCAAATTTTTCTAAGGATGACTCCGCAAATTACTCAGATTTCTTTAGGAATTCCTACAGTAATCCTCTAAAGATTTCTCAAGGAAGTCTTTAAAGATTTGTCCAAGTATACTTCCAGGATTTTTTTTAGGCTTTCCTACCTGAAAATGTGAATGCAATTTTTCAGAAATTTGAGAAAATTTTCAATTCGTGAGGTATTTCTAAAGCAAATTTTAAAGCAAACTCTGATGAAACTTGTGTAAGTTTTAAAGTCACACGGTTACTAGAAGAACTCATAGACCCTTGAAGAATTTTTAGAAGATTTTCTTGTTAAATTGTTGGGATAATTGAAAAAAAGCAAAAAATATGTGTATAATTTTCTACAGTGTTAATTAGTATGGAAACTGTTATCACTTTTGTAAGTTCCATGGGATTTTATGAGAAATGTTTTGAAGAACTGCAGTTGTAAGTGAATGAAAAACCGAATTTAGTACTATACCATTTAATTCCACTACAGTTTGTATCCTTTGACAAATACGCGTATTTCGACCTCAACTGAAAGGCCATCTTTAGTGTCGTGTACTAGACTCGACTGCAGTTGTGATCATTCGATGAAATTCTGGAGAAGTCTAGAAGAATTCTATGATGAAACACAGGGTCGAGTTTGAGGGGAAACCTCTTAACAATTTCTTTCAAAAACTGTGGAATTGACATTTGCGGTTTTTCTTGGAAAAAATATCTAAAGAAAGTCCTCATATAGTGTTTCCTGAAGCAAATTCTGGATAAATTACTCAAGATCTTTTATAAAAATCTCTGGGAGAATATCTAAGAGAATTGGCAGAGGAATCTTCAGAAAAATTTCTGGAGATATCCTGATAGGAATCCCTGGAAGTATCCCAGAGGAAATCTCCAGAGAAACAACTAGGATTATTCCTGAAGGTTTTTCTCGAGAAATCTGAGATTAAAATTTAAAGAATTAGTTGAAAAGTCTCGTAACAGTCACCGAAGGTTTCTCGTATGCCTACATCATTTAGCATCAGAATTCACTGCAAGCAAGATATGAAAAAAGTGATTTTAGAGACCATTTTGATAAAAAAAAACTTCAGAAACCTTTCATCAAAAATAGAGACAATCATGTCTTGGGAAGTCGATAAGATTCACTGAAAACCTAAAGGAGGGTTTTGATAGCGGCGTAGCCGAATTTTTTTGGGGAGTTTCTACGTGAAAGTCATTTGTCATGTACACATTCTACCATGAATTACTGCCACAAAGAAATTTCCCTGATTGTTAGTGAAATTCCCTGAGAATTCCAGGTTTTTACCAGGTTTAACAAAACTCCCTGATAATTCCAGGTTTTCCAGGTTTTTCCAGGTAGTAGACACCCTGTAGTAGCTGGTTCCCTCCGAAGTTTCCCTCAGGATAGCTGGAGCACGCAACGTTTCGGAACTTATTCTTATCTGGTAAAACGAATAATTAGAGGCCTTAGGTTCGAAATGATCTTAACCTATTCTCTACAACGCCCAATGCTAAAAATACTTCATTTGGCCAACCGCGTATTAGGTGGCGGTAGTGAGCAAACGTCAAACTCGAACAAAAGTGATGCGAGCGCCACGATTTGCCCATCGGCCAACTACAAAATATTAGAATTGGGCACTATTCTGCAGTGCGACGGAAATAATTAGAGTGTTACGTATTTTTGTCTATGGTAATAGAATTAAGGTTCTTTTGTAGTTTATAAAGGTTTATAAGAAATATTTATAAGAAATTTTTCTCCATTTGCGAGTTTGCCACTCTGAGCATTATTTTATTTTGAATAGCGTACCATAGTCAGTCCTTCGAATTTCATAGGATGCTCACTACAAAGGGATCCCGAGAAAATCTGCTAATCTGCTAATATCAACGCACCCCCTAGCCATGGCCAATCTGCGTTGTTTACACAAACATCCCTATAAACCCCACGCTGGGAAATACGTTTACCGAAAAAGGCGTTATGAGGTTCTGCACTGCATTCTTGTATTGGAAAGAAAACATGATTTGTGCAGGCAGAGCCCCATAGGCCATGCTATACCAGTTAGCACGCCCGACGCCCTCCGATGACAGAGTGGGTAGGCTCGCACCATCGTCCCGCCCTTCTACCTATTTTTGAGATAGGCAGTTCTGTCAGGGTGTAAATAGTTTTTAAGTCTGAACCAAATTAGACTGTTATATTGGATACTTCTCTCATTTAGCTGGAGGTTGCTGCAATCCCTCGTTGGTCCGTTGGTTCCGACGATCGTTCCCGTATCCGCGTTTCCTCGGCCATTACGCTGTTTACATTGCATTGTTGCTCGTGGTAGTGGCGGGTTAAATATGAAAACAAGGATAGGGAGAGAAGAAATGTTAGTGATTGTAACATGCTTTATTGCAGTATTGGCCTACACTGAAGTCATACAAAATTCGCTCTTTGGATTCCCACGATAACAATCCCTGAAACTGTTTATGAACCACATAAAATTTATCCGATAGAGCAAAAATCTTAATGTTTCAATGTAGAACAATCCAGCTTTATTGCATGTGAGAAGTTCTTGGTGATATTCTCACAACGGCCATTCAGAATGGTTCGACGAATGTAGATAAAAGATCATTATGATAAAATTAACGCGACGACATGTTAGTTAGCTCAAAAAGATTATTGTATTTGCAACTGATAATTTAAATAGTTAAGCTAAGGGTCGGTTATTGTATATAATTTTATAGATATGGAGAAGTATAGCACGAACGCGAAGTAATGACCTTCCACTCCATCTTCAAGTGCTCCCCACAAGCCCAACACTTCATTCTGGCACTTTAGAACGTCCATGTTGTAACTTGTTCACACAAGAAATCTGCCTCTGTTCTGCCGAGTTGGCAGAACGCGCCCGTACCCCATTCTGAACCGAAGGACAGGATTCAACTAATATCATGGTACCTTAACTACAAATACAAAAGCTACTTCTATGTTATTTCCACTACTACGCTCACGATAATTATGTTATGATCGTTAGAATAAAAACGGTAGGGGTTACTACTACATAACAGAAATACTACCCAAAGAATGCTAATGTCGCCAGTGTTGGTGTGGATGCAAGGTAGTGCAAAAATGTTTAGAGAATTAAATAAGTTATAAATTACAGCATTCTATTCAAAAATATTATATTATTTTATAATAGACAGTAAGGAATGAAACATTTCAGTAACAACAGCGCCATTAGTTTTCTAATTATTATACATATATCAGTAATACTTCTCTAATTCCGCTACAACCTTACTAGATAACGCAATATTGTAAAATGCCGTAAATCAGCACATTTTGGAATATTTCTCAAACATTGGAAATTATTGTTTATGTTTTTAATTGCAATTATGAATATACAAAAAACAAATAGCGGTATGGGCATCGGATTTAGGCGATGCGCTGAATTAGGGCAACCCACAGTATTGGTCTTATACCAAGGTAAGTATTACTACGTTGTTAGTAAACCTAATATAAAAGTCTATTTTCAATGTGTGAGACGCAGAGACCACCCGCACCCACTCTTGCGCCTCGTGGACTATTGAAAACGACTTGTGTATATTGAACTAATACTACTATTAGAAATAGTGCTACTGATGAAGGTGATCGTTGGTTTCCCAGTCTTGTTAGTAATTTGAGTGTTAGTAGAGACTGGTAGTAGGCCCTGCCGGTCCCTCCAGCATTACGCGTAGTTATCTGGTGTTAGATCATGCGACAGTAACTAAACGCATGCGACAGTAACTAAACTCATGCGGGGGACGGACCTGGTGTAGTGGTTAGAATACACGCCTCTCACGCCGAGGACCTGGGATCGAATCCCATCCCCGAGATAGTCACTGACAAAAAAGTTGTAATGACGACTTCCTTCGGAAGGGAAGTAAAGCCGTTGGTCCCGAGATGAACTAGCCTAGGGCTAAAAATCTCGTTAATAAAGATAAAAAAAACTCATGCTGAAGGTGTGATAAATCAAGTGTAAAATATATTTAAGCATTGCAACACATGTCATTATATAACTTAAACTACTAGATTAACTTACATTTTATAAATTATAATTACGATTAATTTTCGCGATCAATTAACATTAGAGTAATTTCACAATATCAACAATATGTAATGCCAACTTGATTAATCACCGTCAATCCCATCACCCAAGGGCAGGGACTACAAAGGGATCCCGAGAAAATAAGAAAATTTAGTTTGGTGTTTCGGAACATATAAACTTGTAACATGGTACGGAGATGAAGAAGGAAAACAAGTACTTATTAGTATTTTTAATACATTTCTGTTTATTTTGCAGCATTTTAGATTGACTCACTAAAATTTTACGAGAATTTCCATAGATTTTTTGTCGCCAAGGAGACACAATTTAATAATATATACTACACACGTGCTTTCCTTGATTGATTTTTTTTTCGTTTTGTTTAATCACATGCATCCAACGAATTAATACCATTCGTCTGTTTTCTTTGTCAAATGTAATGTTCATTGTTGCTTCAGTTTTAATTTTGCGTTTCTTAAAAAAAGAAAACCTTCTAGCCTAGCCAAATTTATGTGCAAATAATGCAGTAATATCGAATCACCAACATTTTCGTTCAATAAATTAATAGTTGTTTACAATTATTTCACAGAGATACCGTCATGAGAATTACGAAACCCTTCCCGTCACTTCACGTTCTGTTCTGTTCCAGTCAAACTTCTCTGCGCACCATTAAAGCTAAATAAAAAATAGTAGTATTCTAGCTGACTATATGTACACGACTAAAATGTACAGCTTAATTTGAAATGTGGCTGTTCTGTTTCTCTCGCGGCAGGGGTAGATTTAAAAGCCATCCTTAATATCTTTCGTGAACTGTAGTAACCATCGGTTAGGAAACAAGCCCCTTCAAGTCGACTCACTGAGACAACACTGAAAACAGATCCTTTTTATTGACGCTTCCTAAACAGAAGTGATTTAGTTTGAAAAATAGTTTACAAAACTGAACAATACAGAAACAAACAAAAAACAAAACCCAGTCAACTTTCTAGTCCCCCAATACTCAAGAGGAGTCCGTTTTAGAGTGCTTTTCGCAGTGCGACTTGAACTCATCGCTCAATTCCCAATCGTTTCGCCTCGCACATACGACATGTGCTTCTTCGCTGCATCCTCGCTGTAGGCAACCGACAGTAGCTCCGTGGTGCGAACATATTCGGCACTGATGCCGACAGCAGTTCCATATCGCCGCCTCCAGCCCGACGACACGCGTTCCAATTATGTGCACTCCGGGTGCCCACACCAGACAGTCTTCGTGCATCCACACCTCGTACGAATCGTCTCCGGCTTTGATCATGCCGTAGAATATATCGTCGGGAAACTGTGCCGGATCGGGAGGTGCAACACTGGTGCTCGGGCCGGCAGGTGGATTTGCAGCAGCTTCTGTCCCAGGCTTTCGCTTCTTGGACTTGGACTGGAAAGGATCAGAGAGGTACAGGTCAGTAAGAAAAATATATGTTGTGTTGAAAAGTTGTTAGTGTAATAAACACAATAGAACAGTTGTTACTTATTGACAGAATTTAAGCTATTTGCTATAGAGGATAGTTGGGCCTAACGATCATTTGAAATAACAAACATTTGGTAGAATTTCGAACTACCGTAATGTACCCATATTTCCATTTGTTCCTATTTTTGCATCAGGTCAGACATTTCTCCATGGATATTTTTTTTTTTTTTGGGTTTGCGTATTACCGTATGTATTTTCTGAAGATTTGATCAGAATAAGGAAGAATAAAGAATAAGAATACAATTTTTCAAACAAATTTCAAAAATACAAAAAAGTTTCAAAACTCATAAAAACATTTCTTATATGCGTGTTATGAGTCAAGGTTTAAGCCAAATATAAAATCATTTTGATTTCCGAGCTACGAAAAAATACACAAAATTCAAAAGTGTATCCCGTTTAAACCCTCGCCTTAGGTATTAGAGGGTTAACATTCTCTTTCCGTCACGTCAGGGACGTTAAGAGGCATCAAAGAAAAAAAAAGGAATAGTCCTTTCGACTATTTGTCTTTTGATCTTTTTTTTTGTCTTTATTAACGACTGTCTTTCGACCTTTCATCCTGAATCACTTGAAATGTTTATTCTTAGTTCACTGTCAAAGCGTAATCCAAATCCAAAGCATACTTACATTACTCGTTCCAGCGACAGGTTCCTCCTTCTTGATCAACTTTGATTGTAAGCTTTCTCTCGTTCGTTTCACATTAAAATATTCTTCATCAGTTTGACTCTGCTTGAATTCACTGGATTTGGTGCTAATAATATAGGGACCGAACAAGTCGCCTAGCCTTTGTTTGTGCGGTCCCGTTTTACAGAAAACGCACATCCAACTGGTATCCGTGGTATCTGCGTCGTACTTTGTGCTCAGTGTGCTCACATGCAGTCCTCGAATTTTACTCTTTTCCGAATTGTTCATACTGTTTGTGAACTTTTTCGTTTTATTCTGAGCTTTTTCCGAGTCATCTTCGTTGATGGGAGCGTTGATAACCGCGTGGCTGCCGTCGGATTTAATCTGTACGTAAGGGCCTTTGTATTTCCCGTTAGGGTCCACTACAGCTCCTCCGTCACTAGGTTTTGCTTTGCTATTTTTACCAGCCGCAGACCCAGAACCATTTCCTTTCTTACCGTTACCCTTCGGTAACGGCTTCTTACCGCCTTTCGCACCAAAACTAGCAGCCCTTTCCTCGGCTGCCGCAAAGCTTGCACCCTTACTTTGAATTGGCTTTTTCTTTAGGACCTTTTTCCGCTTATTGGGAGGTCCAGCACCAGCCGGTTTTCCTACATTTGCTCGCTTAGCTGCCGGAGTGAGCACCTTCTTTTGCGTTCCACTGGTGCTGGCCACCGGTGAAGCTTCGCTGGCATCTGCAGATGGACCACTAGAAGTGGAAGGAGGAGCAGATTCTTCGCTTTTCCCTGCCAGTTCCGTGAGAATGTCGGTAGATTCAGTCGTTTGCTTCGGCGATGGCGACTTTTTCCCACTGGAGGGCGACGATTTGCTAGAACTTGCTGGAAGACTTTCATCGATACCGGCAAACATTTCCTCCAATTTGTTTTCCACCTAATGAGGAACAAAAGATACATGTTATAAATAATTGTAGTATAGTGGCAAGGGCCTAACAGCAATAAGTAAAAATTGAAAACTTCGCTCGAGAAAGTTGTCTGGTATACTCACAAATCCTATACTTTTTACAACATTTTTGTGGTGTGTGAACGGCATAATTACCCATCTACATGTCCCTAAACATTTGTAGCATCATGCTACATTGAAATTTGCAAAAAATATCAAGTTTTCAAATTATGTTACTAGATTCTATCGTGAGGCGTCTGGTTAGGCTATACCAATTAGACCGTATAACAATCCTCGTTTGAGTTAAGCCAAGACGAAAATTAGTCCCTAATAGTTTGGTCTTACAGAAAATGCTATTGGTTCCAAATTATCGATACGTCATTCGATATTAGAAAAAAAAAATATCGACGATAATTTCGCATCGTGATCTAAAGTGATAACTAAGAGCTATGCTTCTACTTCGAATTTTCAGGATTTCAATCAATTTCGCGATATTCTACTTACTTCTTCAAAACTCTTATCCGTATCCATTTTATTCAGCTCAGTTTTGTCGTTGCCGATGAGCGAGGGAGATTCTTCGGCCAACCTCACGGGACCATTACTCCTTCGAGTGTTTTGACCTTTTTGACCTACAACAGGAATAGACGGCTCAACTGGCAATTGCTGAGGTGCATTGACAACGCCCTCGTTCTCGGTGCTAGAGATCATTGCCGCTATTTTATCAATGGTTTCACAATCGTCCGAATTGGACTCACTGTCCTTTCGGGTTGATTCCATAACGACCGCGGCGGCAGCTGACAGAACGTTGGCAATCCCAGAGAGAACCGGTGGAGATTTTCGCTCCTCTCCATTGGCGGAATTACTTTCGGTTAAGTTCTGCAGATTTACTCGCGTACTATCCGAAAGATCCGTAATGTGCGGACTATGACTACTATCACTGGCCAAGCCTTGACTGAGACTGCTGATTCCCTCCAATGCCAGGGTCGCTATATCATTCCGCACTGCAATGTTAGGCCTCATTGGATCGATTCCATCAATGCGGTCACACTTATCGGAACTGATGTCCCCTCCGCCGAGGAACTCGTGCATTCTGTCCAGCTCCTCGCCGCCCATTTTGTTGGTACGATCGGGCTTGCGACGTCTTCGCGACTTGCTCGAGTTGGAGTCGGCCGAGTCTTCATTCGAGGTCATACTCTGATTGGTGGGAGAAGCTCGTTCCGTGCTAGGTGCCGCCGGAGCTACACTAGGCGGTACTACAATCGGCGAACCAGCGTTCGATGAGCTGTTGGTTTTGCTGCCGGAAGTGTTTCCCGTGGCTTCCGCTGTCGATGGCACATTTGTAGGATTAATTGGAAACGTTGTATTTACACAGGCCGGCGCCGCCGTTAGGTCCATTGAGTGTGACAGAGCAGGGGTCGGCGGACTACGACTTCTCGTCGGGCTGTGGTTAGGAGGAACAGGTGTCCGCAATGGTGAATCTGTGAAGAAATATTAATTAATATAACGCTTATTACACACATGGAATATTTGAAGAAGAAGGGTATGAAGTATAAACTCTTGATCCATTTTGAAAACGGAATCTATGACAAAAGGTCGAAAGCACAAAAGGTAGAAGAACAAAAAAGAAGGGACAAAAGGTCGAACATCTTTTTTCAAAGAAGGAAAACTTTCCCACCAAGCAAATAACTTTCGACCTTTTGTCTTTCGACCTTTTGTCCTTTCGACGTTTTGTCTTTCGACCATTTGTCCATAAACCCTACTAGAGAAGAAGTGTTAGACATAACGCTCTGCAACAGAATCAGTCACGAGTTGACGAATTGGTATGTATTAGAAGAAGGAATATCATTATCTGATCATCGAAACATCTTTGTTGAACATTCAGATGCAACTGCACATACTTTGCGTTTTAGGAATCCTCGGTCAACATACTGGGAACTTTATATTGAATTGGTTGCAAACCAAATTTCATGGACATTCTCCATCCATTAAAAATCCAAATGTATTGGATGATGCCGTTGATATTACATAATCCTACATAATGGAAGCTTTTGAAGAAGCGTGTCCCTTACGGGTCTTCATATTACATACGCGCAATGTAAAGTCATTTGCATATGGGTGGAAAAAGGAATATGGGAAGTGCGCATAGCTTATGTTGCATATGGTTGCTATTCTGTTTTGTGTAACTTGATCTACAACGTTTATTGTTTGGAGTTAATGTCTTACTTTGATTCGTTTACGACTTGAATTATTGGGCTAGGTAATACCTACCCATATTCCTTTTTCCACACATATGCAAATGACTTTAAATTGCGCGTATGTAATATGAAGACCCGTAAGGGACACGCTTCTTCAAAAGCTTCCATTATGTAGGATGTTGTAATATCAATACCTAGCTTCTTTACCGTGCCGATTGGCCAAGAAGGAGAGGTAAATCAAGAATTTTGTTCAAAAATGTTGATAAAAATATGTAATAGAAATATTTTTTGAAAAATTGTATATAAAGTGTATTTCTTATAAACCCTACCGGGGTTTTATTCGATAAACATTTAAATTAGCACAAGAAAAGTTGCTAATTAAAATTCCAGAGAAATTTTATAAGAAAGTTATTTGAAAATTGATGGGTATTCCCTTGACTAAGATGAAATTTCTGCAAAAAATGCAAAAGTTTCCTCTAGATTCTTACAAGACTTCTCCACAGATCCTTCAGGAATTATTTCTAGATTTTTCGAGGAAAACCTTTAGAAACTTTTGCAGTGATTCGTTTAAGATTTCTTCAGGAGTACACATCCAAGGATTCCGCTGAAAATTCCTCTAGAAATTCATCTACTCACTCTTGCAGGGATTTGATCAGGAACTCCTCTAGTATTTTTTCGAGAAAAGCATAATGAATTTTCTCCAGAGATTCTTCCAACAATTATTCCATCGTCTTCTGTACTGTAGGAGACTTTCACCAACAGTAGTTGTGACAGGAAAACTCAAATGATTCATTTAAATCCTGCAAGAGTTCCTTCAGGATTTGCTAAGTCGATTTTTCCTGTTATTTTTAAAGCCATTACTACAGAAATTCCTTCGAAAACCCTCCCAAAGTATCGTTTCAGAAATTATCCTGAGGATTATTTTAGAAAAACCTCCCCCTGGAATTTTCCATTCTTTCCTTGAGTTACTCTGGAGATTCCTCCTGGAGAACGTTGTGTAATCCTGCAGTAATTTCTACAGTATATTCAACAACGACGCAGGAGGAACTATTGGGGCAAAATGTAGTGTGGCACCAAAGTTAAAGCTTCTCTACAAAACCGCAGATACAACGCAGCATACGTGTCCGCCCATAACATCGATTCTTAAATGACCACCAGAATCACACCATCAACACAAACGACGCCAATCAGCAACATTATTTTTGCTTTTGTAGTGTTCACGAAATTTAGAACGGGCTGGTGCCGTTCTAAATGTTGCGCAGAATGAAACAAACCCGTATGACAGTTTTATTTGATTGGATCAGAACTGTTCGAAAACAAATGTTAGAAGAATGTGAAATTGTCGATTTATCATTACAAAGTAGCACGACAATATAAACGATAAGTTTTTGATGTTTTCTAAAGAAATACGTATGTTATCGATTGAAACAAGTGTGTTAAGCAAACTTTCATGTAGTGAAATTATCTAAAACTTTGCCGAAGGCACCATTGGTGTATCGTCCCTAGTGTAAAAAAATGAAATTCTATCTCACTGCTAGGTGGATTGATCATAAAATTAAGACTTGAGCAGGGCTTCAACATTGCGAGAAACGGCTAGTTCGTAGGTTGGGTTTTAGCTCTCAGGGTCGCGCTTTTACCTGTATCCTTCGTAGCTAAAGTGAAAAAACATAAGTGTTGGCGAATCCTCGCCATCGCGCCTTCACAACCATATTTGGGACACCCTATTGTCGGGCGAACGGGTCAGGAATGACAGTTTTCACTGTCATGCGGTGAGTCAGGGAAAGGTATTGAAGGTTCTTTGTGAGGCAGAAGTAAACAAGCAAGAGAAAGTACACGTTCTACAAACAGACAGTTAATCCTAAATTCTTAGCCTAATAGCCTAAATCTAAGCAGTAAAATTAAGTGAAATTAAGCCTATTCTAAAAGGTAAATTGAATTATGAAAATTGTTGAACTTATGAAACTATATACGCTATTTACATAATTATGCAGAAACAAGCGCAAGCGCACATTGTAGCCTATCGAAACCGCCAAACGCAGTCAATCAATTCGCTTTGACTGAGCGATTAGGTAAGCTGCAAGTTAATCCACTAACTAATGCACGAATCGGGAGTAGCCGTTCATCTCAACCAGAACCAAATCCACCAGATCCATTTCCTGTACCGGAGTCCATGTTAGCTTACTCCGTCGATTCCCCAGCGCCGAATAGAATGCATCATATGGCAATAGGCACGAACAATCAAGAACCACTGTGCGATCGATCTCGGTTAATTTCGTCCATGGGAGTCCCGCGCCGGGTTTCAATCGCGCAAATTCCTCAACCCTGTGAATATAGAGAAGGTTTACGCTCCAATCAGCCAGCTGATCCACAACGACCAATGTCACTGTCAGCAATGCCACTCCAAACGCGTGATTCAGCAACTCGATATCCTGGAGCACATCCGGTTCATCAACTATCCCAGAATGTATCGACTCCAGACTATCAACAGTTCACGCCACATCTGAATCGTGCTCCTCATTCTTCTACAATGCGAGCTAGCCGTGCCTACGACCAGGAAGAGGATATGGACCCATGTCCTATTTCTCGAAAGCAACTAGCGGCAAGACAAGCAATATCGAAGGATCTGCCGACATTCTCTGGATGCCCCGAGGAATGGCCGTTGTTCCTTTCTACCTTTAACAGTACGACAGCAATGTGTGGTTTCACCAACGAAGAGAATATAGTCCGTCTGCAGCGAAGCCTGAAGGGTCGTGCGTATGAGGCAGTCAAAAGTAGATTGTTACATCCATCAAATGTCAACGGAGTCATGTCGACGCTCAAGATGTTGTTTGGGCAACCCGAGATAATCGTACATTCGATGATGTCTAAAATAAATTCCCTTCCGCCACTTAAGGAGGACAAATTGGAAACCCTTGTTGATTTTGCGGTCAGCGTTGAAAATTTCTGCGCGACAGTGGACGCGTGTGGTTTAGAGGAATACCTTTACAATATATCCTTTCTCCATCAACTCGTCAACAAGCTTCCACCGTCGATTAAATTGAACTGGGCACAATATAGGCAAACCCTTCCGATAGCCAACCTACCTTCCTTCAGCAGCTGGCTGTACTCACTTGCAGAAGCAGCTAGTGCCGTCACCATCCCGAATGTTGCCTTCGAATCTAAGCCCAATCGTAGTGACCCACGGGTGGCAAAAAAGGTCAATTCATTCGTCAATGCTCACTCCGAGGATACCACGTCAGGATATCATGCCGCAGCTCAATTCAACGCAAAGAAAGAAGCCGATTGCTGTCCGGTATGCAAGGAGAGTTGCAAATCGATAGCTACGTGTAAACGATTTTTGGAATTTTCACGTGATTCTCGCTGGGCAACCGTGCGGGATCTAGGACTCTGCCGCAGGTGTCTACGTCGACACAAGGGAGGATGTCAGTCGAAACTGTGCGGAAGGAACGGCTGCGAATTGAAACACCACGAGCTACTGCACAATGATCAGAAAGCAGCACCACCGTCGCCTAACATATCTTCAAACTCCCAAAACACTTCTTCGTCGTCTCAGCATCAAGTCTCCATTACATCTCCACCACCAAATTCGTCCGATCATGGGTGTCACACTCATCGGCTTACATCAAGTCAAGTGTTATTCCGCTACTTGCCTATTGTATTGCATGGAAAGCAACGTTCGATTCAAACGTTCGCCTTTCTGGACGACGGATCGGAGCTCACATTGGTCGACGAAGATCTGGTCAACGAATTAGAGCTTGAAGGAGAGCCTATGCCACTGTGCCTGCACTGGACCGGAGGAGCTAAACGCCGAGAAGAAGGATCAAGAAACGTTAAGCTGCAAGTTTCTGCGAAACATAACGAGTCGAAGATTTACACCATGAACGGTGTGCGAACCGTAACAGAACTGCTGCTTCCTTCACAAACGCTTAACTTTCAAGAGTTGTCAACACGGTATTCACACCTTAAAGGCTTACCGGTTGATTCCTACCAGGATGTTCAACCGAGAATTCTAATAGGAATGAAGGATCAACACCTTACCTTAGTCCAAAAAAGTCGCGAAGGAGCTTTGCACCAACCGATCGCCGTTAAAACCCGTCTTGGATGGACAGTTTGTGGAGGAGGGAATCAGGAAAATTCCGCTAATCTCGTTCACTCAGTATTTCATGTCTGCGCATGTGACTCACCGACAGATGACGACCTTCACAGAAGGATGAAGGAGTACTTTACATTAGACAGCTTGGGAATTGCACATCCGGAGAAAATTCTTCGCAATGCAGAAGAGGGCCGAGCTTTGTCTCTCCTTGAAGCTCGTACGATGTTCAAAGGAGATCGGTACGAAACAGGACTTCTTTGGCGCCACGACGATCTACGTCTTCCAGACAGTCGTCCAATGGCACTCCGGCGTTTGCAATGCCTCAAGAGGCGAATGGACAAAGATCCAGAGCTAGCTGAAGTTCTCAATTCAAAAATATCTGAGTTTGTCACGAAGGGATACGCCAGGAAGCTTAATGACAAGGAACTGGGGCAAATATATCCCCGGGTATGGTACCTGCCAATATTTCCCGTTACCAACATTAACAAACCTGGTAAAATTCGGATGGTGTGGGACGCAGCTGCAACCGCCTACGGCGTATCTCTGAACTCAGTCTTACTTAAAGGACCTGACCAACTATGTGAATTATTCTCCATACTAATCCAATTCCGCGAAGGACGCATTGCCTTAACAGGAGACGTCCGAGAGATGTTTTTGCAAGTACTCATGCGTCCGGTAGACCAGCAATGTCAACGTTTTCTGTGGTATGAAGAGGATGGAACACTCTCTGTTTATATTCTTCAGGTAATGTCTTTCGGAGCTTGCTGTTCCCCCTGCAGCGCCCAGTACGTGAAGAATCTGAACGCTGAACGGTTTAAAAACGACTATCCGACAGCCGTTGAAGTGATTCAGAAACGCCACTATGTCGATGACATGCTTGTAAGCGTAGACACAGAGGATGAGGCGATACAGCTTGCCCAACAAGTAAAGCATGTACATTCCGAAGGAGGATTCGAAATCCGCAATTGGATTAGTAACTCCAAACATGTCGTACAGGCTTTGCAGGAGTGTCAGATAGAAGAGAAAAATCTAGATGTATCATCGGAGATAGCAACGGAGAAAGTACTCGGAATGTGGTGGTGCACCAATACGGACACATTCACCTATAAGGTGGGCTGGAATCGTTATGGCAGACCGCTACTAGAAGGTCAACATTGTCCAACCAAAAGGGAGATGCTGCGCGTCCTGATGTCAATGTTTGATCCATTAGGATTGATTTCTCAGTTCCTGGTGTACTTAAAAATCCTGCTACAAGAAGTTTGGCGTTCTGGTGTTGACTGGGATGATAAAATTCAGGGCGTTCTGTTCGAAAAGTGGCAAACGTGGCTTAGAGTACTCCCACAAGTCGAAAACTTACAAATTCCTCGTTGTTACTTCTGTCAATTATCTGCTGCCAGCGGGACCGTCCAGCTCCACACGTTTGTCGACGCTAGTGAGAATGGAATGGCCGCCGCTTAATACTTACGTATCACGCGTGACAATGTCGTAGAATGTAGTTTAGTGGCCGCTAAAACTAGGGTAGCACCGCTGAAATTCCTCTCCATTCCGAGGCTGGAACTGCAAGCAGCAGTGATAGGAACGAGACTAGCCCGATCAGTATCTGAAGCCCTCTCGATCCAGATTTCTCGCCGAATTTTCTGGTCGGATTCACAAGACGTACTATTTTGGATCAAGTCGGACCATCGCCGTTATTCGCAATTCGTGGCTTTTCGAGTTAGCGAGATCCTAGACACAACAGAAATGAACGAATGGATGTACGTCCCTACCGAGCTGAACGTTGCCGATGAAGGAACTAAATGGAAAGGATTACCTGATCTGACTCCTCAATCGAGATGGTATATCGGACCACAATTCCTTTATCATTCTGAAGTGGATTGGCCTCAGTCGTCGAAGAGTAGCAACACTGCAGACCAAGAGCTTCGTTTGAGCGTTATGACACACTACGCCTCGCCAGATGCTGTGATACATGTCGAAGAATACTCCAATTGGAAGCGGATTGTCAAGATTGTTGCCTTACTCTACCGCTTTGCAAGTAACTGCACACGGAAGCTACAAAGGAAGCCTAAAATGGTCGGTCCCATTTCCAACCTGGAGTTCAAAACTGCAGAATCGTATCTCTTTCGCCAAGCTCAACAAGAAACCTTTGCAGAGGAAATCGCACACCTCAGAAAACCTCAAGAGAATCTTGAGCCACCTGTTCCTGCAATTCCTAAGTCAAGTTCACTTTATCATAAATCACCCTGGATGGATGAGTGCGGAGTGTTAAGAATGCGTGGTAGAATCAGTGCCTGTGAATACGCGACCGAAGACGCAAAACACCCAATAATACTTCCCCGTGACCATCATACCACCAAGTTAATAGTTGCACATTACCACCAAAAATACCACCATCAGAACCATGAGACCGTTGTTAACGAAATCCGTCAAAAATTCAGCATTCCGCATTTGCGCTCGATCTATGCCAAGATAAGAAATAGTTGTCAGCGCTGCAAGAATGACCGAGCAGTTCCACGTGTGCCTATTATGGCCGATCTACCTGCAGCACGCCTAGATGCTTTCACACGCCCATTCACACATGTAGGTGTCGACTTTTTTGGGCCGTACGAGGTAGTCATCGGTCGTCGAGCAGAGAAACGTTGGGGAATGCTCGCCACTTGCCTCACAATCCGAGCGATCCACATCGAAGTTGTACACTCCCTAAGTACAGACTCGTGCATCATGGCTCTACAAAATTTCATTGCACGGAGAGGTAAACCGCGTACATTCTTCAGTGACCGAGGCACCAACTTCATAGGTGCAAGGCGGGTTCTCCAAGAAACAGAGAATGCCATCAGTCAAGAAGAGCTCATGAAGGAATTTATGGACGCCGATACTAACTGGACATTTCTGCCCCCAGCTTCACCGCATATGGGCGGTAGCTGGGAGCGTCTAATCGGCAGCGTCAAAAAGAATTTGATGGCGATTCTGCCAGCTAGGAAACTTACAGATGAAGTTCTGCGTAACCTATTAACAGAAATCGAAAGCATTGTCAACTCCCGACCACTTACGCATGTTCCGATCGACGATGATTCAGCCCCCGCCTTGACCCCGAACCACTTCCTGCTTGGATCATCCAGTGGCTTGAAACCTTTGAGCAATGCGGACGGTAGTGGTGTTGTTCTACGTCAAAGCTGGCTCCTATCTCAAGTCCAAGCCAACCAATTTTGGAAGCGATGGGTTACCGATTACCTTCCAGAGATAACCCGCCGCACGAAATGGTTCGTGCATACCAAGCCTATCGAAATCAACGATGTAGTGGTGATTGTCGATGCCAAATCTCCACGAAACTGCTGGCCAAAGGGTCGAATAATCAACATTCAGGTTGGCAGAGACGGTCAACCTAGGTCAGCAACCGTAAGGACTGCGGTCGGGATCTACGAGCGACCAGTGGCCAAGCTAGCCGTTTTAGACATACGGCGCGAAGCTGAGTAAGCTGGCCAGGTGGCCAACGTACCTGGGGGGAGTGTTGGCGAATCCTCGCCATCGCGCCTTCACAACCATATTTGGGACACCCTATTGTCGGGCGAACGGGTCAGGAATGACAGTTTTCACTGTCATGCGGTGAGTCAGGGAAAGGTATTGAAGGTTCTTTGTGAGGCAGAAGTAAACAAGCAAGAGAAAGTACACGTTCTACAAACAGACAGTTAATCCTAAATTCTTAGCCTAATAGCCTAAATCTAAGCAGTAAAATTAAGTGAAATTAAGCCTATTCTAAAAGGTAAATTGAATTATGAAAATTGTTGAACTTATGAAACTATATACGCTATTTACATAATTATGCAGAAACCTATAACCTAAAGGGTGTAACCTAGAAGTCCTTATAGTCGCCTACTATTACAACTGAGGTAAATCTAAACAATTTGAGTTACATGCAAAATGAATTGACTAACTATAGTACGGCAGGTTTAATAGTACGGACTAATACGACCAAATACTAGGACAGATATTTGTACAACGGTTGAAGACCAAAACGACACGAGACAGACTGAATTGACTACACGGAGGGAAACGAAATACTGAAATCGGGACTAAACGTAAGTTCACAAAAATAATTATAATTATATAAAACACAACAAACAACATAATGCTACACAAATTGGATTCGACATTGATAAAATTATGTAATCTTCTCAGGGAAATAATAATCTACCGGACTGTAACCAAAACCCATTCTCCGGTTGTTTCATTTCCGGGATTATTATTGCGGAATATTCCGAGAGCGTTGGCAATTTCCAACAATAAGAGTTTAGACGTACAAGCACAGGGAAGTTGGCTATAAAATAAGGGAATTTAAAGTGGCGTACATTTTACTTATTTATTTTTTGCCGTTCATGATAGAGTTAGGGTTTATTCATGGGTTAATGAAATGTTGCTATTCTTCTTGGCATTACGTCCTCACACAGAGCCTGCGTCTAAGCTTAGTGTTTAATGAGCACTTCCATAGTTATTACCTGAGATACGAGTAACTGACACTGAAGAAGACTGCAAGTGGTAGTCCATATACGCGTATCTGTCTAAGATAAGCATTTAGGGCGGAAATAAAAGGTACAAGGTACTCCAATATACTTTTTAGTTTCTTTTTATCAGAAGAGATAAAATCACCATTTGGTAAGCGAATTTCGTTCTCTGGAAATATTTAGATTTTGCAAGGATTTTGTTCAGCCGACTGACTTCACTCAAACTGGAAATATTTGTACAAATGTTATTCCAGCTGGACCATTCAACAAATCAAAGAGCCTTCTTGTAAGCCTCGCGAGCTAACTTAAATGACTCTTTTCAGCTGAACGGCAACTGTTTCAACTTCTTCTACACTGTTTCCTGAGTCAGATCGGAGTTTGTGCTCACTGAGTGTAGTACTATATTAAATATAGTATAAGCCGAATATTGTCAAACCTATATAAACCCAAATGATCGAAATGCAAATCAATGTTTAACTATCAATCAACTGTGTAAGATCAGTCTCTACTGGTGACTACTTTCGTAGCTCGCCATAGTAGGGATACTGAACTAAAAGAAAAATCCTTCTCCAAAGTGTCCGCGTTACAAACCTGCAACATGGCGACCGTGACAGGATTGGGTGTCCTGTCTACTGTCTACAGGATCGTTCTCTGGAGGAATTACTGAAGGAGTTTTCTGGAGAAATTGCGAAAAGTTTACTAGAGGATTCTTGGCGAAATTACTGGTGAAATTCTGGGAGAAATACCTGGGATAATTTTCGAAGCAGTCTCCGGAGGTATTTCAGGAGGATTTTTTTTATTTCAGGAGGTAAATATCTGAATTTGGTGAAATCTTCAAAGAAATCCTTGAAGGAAATAATATAGTGCATGTAGAAGTTCTCGAAAATATCTCTTAATCCTTATCGAAATGATCTTGGAGAAATTCCATGAGAAATACATTGAGTAGCTTATGGAGAATTTCCTGAGAGAATCCCTGAAAAAAATCAGAATTCTCGGAGGAATCACTGGAAGAGTCTTTGGAGTAATTTGTGAAGAAATTTCTGGAAAATATACAGATGATATCTATGGAGGAATTACTGAAATCCCTGCAGTAGTTTTTTTAAAGCTCCTAATTATTTAACGGTGAAATTTCCCTAGAGCAATTCCTTGAAAAAATCCTGAAGGAGTTGAAAGAATTCTGTGTTAAAAAAATTTTGCGGAGGAATCCCTGAAAAAAATGCTGTAACCCTGGGAGACCCTTTGGGATTTCTTGGAAGAATTCCTGGAGAAAAAAAATCTCTGAACGAGTTTTCGAAGAAATTATTTAATCATTTCCTATTGAAATGTTCTTAAAGAAATTCGTTGAGAACTCCCTGGAGGAGTTTCTGGAGCTGGCCTTCTAATACCTGATAGTTATTATAACACTTATTACACACATGAAATATTTGAAAAAGAAGAAGGGTATTTTTGAAGTTTAAACTCTTGATCAATCTTAAAATAAGCAACTTTAAAATAAGGCAATTTCATCGTATGCACAATCTTGCTATGAAAATCCTGACAGGATCTGCAAAATGAAATAGAAGGACGTTTACTACAGTTATTTAAATACGATTATGATTTGAGTTTCGCCTATGCCGCGAAGTAAAAAAAAAAAGAAATATGAAATAGCGATACTATAGATACATGTTTTCTGATAGCGGCACAAACGATATTAAATACAAAAATGTGATTTTTCGTAGTTATTTTTTTCTCAAAGCCGAGATCGAATGCATTCAGGTGTCGCTGAATAGCTACCGCTTTTGTATGCACCGCGTCAAGATCAATCATGCTGATAACATCGACTCTGACCACTATCCGGTAGGGTAATTTACGGCTTCGACTATTCTCGGCAACCAAAATTGTAACACAGAATTTACAGTATGTTAAAATTGGCTCCTTCTATCAAAACATTTCATTGAATACATTCAGATGATTGTTTGGTCTATCAGCTGCCGCCTGATAAGATTTCCGAGCTAATCGGTTATTAGCACACCGACCTCATTGAAACAGAATCCAACCAAACATCTTCAGCAGTTACAAATCGTATAGCGAGTTACAAAAACCATATAAAACATCATATGATGTGTTGAAGATGTCTTTTCAAGAGGATAATAATCAAACTTACTCCTTTTAGGCGACACCGAGGTTGCTGCGTTGGCTTGCATAGCTTGCATCAGAATTTCTTTCACTAAGTCGGTTGACTCCTTTTTGGATGGCATCTAAAAAGTAAATTAAATAACATAAGCGCAAGTTCGGGTCCCTTAGCGAAACCAAACTCACGTTATCCCTCCCATTTTTACCAGCTTCGTTGTTGATCTGTTTGGCATCCTTGATATGCAATCCTCCAGGGATCATCGCTGCAAATTCGCTGGGCTCTCCCATGTTAGACGCTGGGTTCAGTGCTCCACCGCCGTGTCCACCCAGTGGCCTGTTAATACTATTACTGCCGTCAACACTACCGCTACCAGTACTACAGCTACTCATCATATTGTAATATCCATTTCCGCCGGCACTGCCGGTGCTCAATCCCATGCCACTGGATCCGCTATTTCCCAAAAAACTACACGAAACGGCATTGCCACTTCCACCAACGCCAACTCCCCCGCCAGCGCCACCAGAAACACTTGGATGTTGATTGGAACGATCCTTGAGGGCCGCTGTTGATTGTATTACTCCTCCGATTTGAGTGGCCGATGGAGAGCGGTTGTGATTTCTGTTCAAACACAAACATCAAAACAATTTATTGTAACGAATCAACCAAAAAGTCCTAAAAACTCACGTGTTCATGTGATGTGACGGGTGCTGTTGTTGTTGTTGCTGTTGATGATGGTGCGAAAGATGGTGCTGTTGTTGCGATTGCTGGCCATGTCCAGGGACCATCTTGGGATGAAAGTGGTCGTTTTGATCCGGCATCGGAGGACCTCCCAGGCCCGGTGGAATGTTCGAGGGCAGATGCTGTTGAGGTGGGCCCGGTTGCTGCGGATTGGCTCCCTTGGGAGACGGCGTGCTTCTGGTTGCAGACGACAGAGATAAATCCACGGATCCAAGAGGCATGCCGGAAGTACGTCCAAACGTTGGCAGCATGGGGTTGATTTCTAGATTCTATGGGAATTGCATAAGTTAAGATTCAATCTAATCATTTGAAATCAGTAACTGACGTTCTTGTGGTTAGCAGTCATAAAGTTATATAACTGATCCTGATGGGTTGGCGGAGTGTGCCATGTCACTGGCGATCTTGCCATGGACCGTTCGCTCGACATGTGGGCCAGTTGCGGTTGCCGAGGGATGTACGGCACCTGCAATTAATATGATTCAATGACATGTTTCTACACTAATCCCTTCACCTTGTTACCTGCAACGGATTCCAGGTGGAATTCGGTTGACCTAAACGTCCATGCGGTGGATTGTGACCGGACATTTTGTTAGAGTAGTTTGCTGGTTGCTCTTCACAAAGTAAAGTTTCCCATTCGAGCGATTGTGAGTTACTTTTACGCCAGACCTTGACAATTGATTAGGTTTATGAACCTGTCGATTGATATGAAGATTCAATTATGTATTAGGGTTTTGTTCAGAATTTTAAATTGACACCATATTATGAAGAATCGATTCAAACAATTTCTGATGTTTCCCTTTAGTAAATACCCAAAATAGCTTGCAAATATATATTGGTTAATGCTGAGCGTGGCGTACTGTTGGTACTTGGCGTACCTGAAGGAATAAAAAAGACCCTTTTGTGGTTCTGGAAATCACCACAGCACACAGAATCACAAATCGATCACATTCTGATTGATAGACGCCTCTTCTTCGGCATTAGCTACGCCATTATTACATCGACTATGACCACTTCGTTCGTCATCGAGGAGATTTGGTATTGTTGGCGCGGTAGAAAGTTAGAAACGATTTCTCACCGAAGTTGGATTTTTCTCGAAATCTTTGCGAGATACCTAACTTTGGAAGTGGTGCATTCGAATCGCATCCGGATGCGCTCTTATGCGCCCTACTTCCGAAGTAGGGTATCTCGCATAGATTCAGAGAAAAGTCCAACATCAGCGAATTGCATTTTCTAAAGATTGACCGAATTTACAAAACCGACGACCACCTCGGTATGACCTAGAGCGACTGAAGCAATCGGATTTCGCATCTGCATACGCGTAGCACTTTGAGCCTGACAAACGTCAGGTGATCGAAAGGTGGAAGCAGTACTTCGATGGACACCTGACCGGCGTTGAGATCGCAGGCAGTGGGGGTGAAAGAAAATGAGATAATGTCTTCGTCAGTACTGCGGACCATGGAAACCAACCAGCCTCCGCTTTGAGGGAGGTCAAGAATGAAATTCAACAGCTCAAAAACAATAAATCTTCTGCTAAGAATGGTATCAGATCTGAACTCATTCAGATGGGCCCGAAAAAGCCAAAAGCCGATGGGCATGATGAAAGCCAAACTCTGGGAAACAGAACAGCTACCGAACGAGTGGAAGGAAGGTGTAATATACCCCATTAACAAGAAGGGACAAAGTGGATTGTGAGAACTTCCAAGCGATCCCAGTAAACACAAAATCGTATACCATAGCGCATAAGAGTACAAAAGTGGAGGCGATATACGTACATGTGCCATAAAGCTGCATGCAAAACGCACGTATATCGCCTCCACTTTTGTACTCTTATACGCTATTATAAACGATCGTGTGTTTACTGGGATCTTTATTTCAAATAAGGTCAACTAAGTGCTATACCAGATCATCTTCCGTCGCCTTCAGTAAATGAGTTTATGACGGTCGATAGACATGTTTTATTCCTATTTACGCTTTTGATGAGGGATTTTCAGTTACAAATTAAGTGCGATGTGATGTACTATTAAATGTAGGGGAAGACCCCCAGTACCGGACAAAGTTGAAAAATCATGGTCCGATCAAGATGAAGTATTAGAAAGAAAAGAAAGCTATTATGGAGAATAATGTTTGCGTAGAATAACACATGAAATATGCATACATTATTGAAAAGATATAGATGTTTGAAAATCTTTCAATAGTTGACGTATCGCTCTAAATTTGAGCCTAATTTGTAATAATTTTAAATATGACAAAATAGTTTGGATCGTGCAAACATCGAATCGACTTTAATCATATTTTGAAAGTATGAATGTGTTTTGCACAATATTTAAAATTAATGTGGACAAACTACAATTTTGGTCAAGCATCTTTCATCGTTCAGTTTCGAACAGTTTGATTTGCTATATGATATCTTTGTAATTTTTGCACCAGTGTCTATAAATACATTCATTTTCTTCGAATTCCGTCGATTATGGTATCAAACATGCAATAAAAATAAAAAGATTGAACATTCAGAACAACATCGTAAAATGTGTTGTTTGCCGTCATATATGAAAGAGGTTTTTGATAGACATCTTGCAAACTATGTAAAACCCAAATCGTTCTTGTAAATGTTGCAAATGCATTGAATAGGGTCCTAAAGCCCTGTCCTAATTTTAGTACCAAACGATTAAGTTTAGGCCAGAATCACATATTTACTCAATTTTTGAATGATTTTCGTTAGTTTACGGCCAGAGAACTGTTTTTTTTTCAGATTTGTCAGATTTTATCACATCCTTTGGTTTAAACTTAAATTCTAGGTGTATTTTGTTTTCCGTGTCCCTTCCGAAATGTCAAATAGGAACAACCCCAGTGTTAAAAAGATGAGCCCCTGTGGCATTTTTGCCGACTCAGTGAATGTCAAACATGACCTTAAGTGTCAAGGTTCACAGTTAACCTATTTTTAAAATTTAATTTTAAATGTGATATAACCGTTATTTGAACAGAAAAAAATGTTAAAGTGGTTGCAAGAACATACTCTTTTGTCTTATTAAATAAAAACAAGATTTCATTAAAAATTTTAGGACCCTATTGGTTATGAAATACTATTACTGGAGTAAAATCATTCGATGATAAACAAATTTACAGAATCTCGATTGTGTCCGGTATTGGTAGCCACCTTTTTTAATGGGAAAATTTGGTACTAGATTTCATAACATTCATATTTGTATATTTGCATTAAGATTATGATAAAACTAGTAAAAAATAGAATGAGCTTGAAATAGGAATTAATATAGTACTGAATCTTCAATAAAGAATTTTCAATATTCAATGCTGTTTTTCTCACATAATCGATTGATTTTGTTCATAAACTTTAAAAATCACTTCAATACTTAATAAAATTAACAAGTTCCAAAAGGGCCTAACTGGAACTAAGTTTTATAAAAGGGCCTAACTGGAGGGGCCTAACTGAAACCATGTTCAATCAAAGGGCCTAACTGAAAGGGCCTAACTGGTTTGCAGACTCGTTAAAGGGCCTATTTGCCAATGATGTTTGAATTCAACCATTTTCACGAGTTGTTTTGTTATTTAAGATTTAAAACGTTATGGGCCACCTACACGCAGAAAATTCTTGCATGATTGACACAACTTTTCCGATAGTTGCTTTAACATGCCTGGATATAATTGTTACAAGCATATTTTCGGTGCTTCTAAACTGACAGTATGGTTTGCCCAATAGCTTTTGCGTTTGTTTCTGTCTTCCATCACATGATTAATTCAATAATATTATTGTTGAATTAGCTTTCCGCACATTATTACCTTGAAACGTTATGAGCTGTACCGCGAAAAACCGCTGTTTACCAACAAGCGATGTTGGAGTAGATGTAAGTTAATGCGCTCTCACTCTCAAGATAGTGGTTGGAATTCCTGCTCCCATTTTTATTTACATTTTGTCGCATTTTTGTAATGTCGATAAAGAAGATTCGTGCCGGTTTTGACAACACAACATCAACAATAATACCATTGTCATGATTGTATATTAATATTGAGTCAATCATATCTATGGTTGATTCAATTATTTTGTGTAGTTGAACCAACCATACCAAATAGTTAAACCTAGCATATATATTGTTGAATCAATTTTAATGTATGGTTGACTGAAATCCAATGTCAAATATGATTGATCTACCAGCAAATATGATTGACTGGACAATACTTTTTTCTCCGTGTAGTACACTATTATGAGTGTCGAACACAAGCATAAAACTAGTAAATAGGAGAAGGGGGTTGAATTGTAATTGTAATTGTAATTGCTCAATCCACACCCTGGCAGACAATTATCCGCCAATCTAGACACGGGCTGGGTGAGGACCTACCAAGCCTCCCCCGTTAACATGTCCTATACCGTTTAGCACACCGGGTTCTTCCACAAGCAGGCGCCGGAATTAAAGCGGTCCCACAAGTTTCAGATACATTAAATAGATATAGTCCCTCTGCCACTAAACCGAATAGCGCCCTCCACCTCATCACCAGCACTGCCCATCCCGCACACCAAACAAAATGTCGGAAGTGGCGTGCCGTGTAGCACATCAGATGTTCTACAGAGCACACCACCTCCGACACCATGCTCAACGTACAGCAAAGACAGCGCTAATAAAAGCGGAATGCGCCATTCGATTCAGTACCAGAGGGACTATAAATGTAACGAAGAGGAAATGAAAAGATAGTAGAAATGGTTTGGCTGTTGGATTGCTGGAACGAGAAGAAAGAAATAAAGTTATTACGTTAAAACGTGATTTTTATAGTTGAATAAATGTATCGATAGTTTCTCATCTGTTTCTTTTCCGTATCGTAGTTCCGTCGATTCTATCCACCTCGAGTTTTGTCGACTCCGCTCGGGCAATGAGGACCGTGATGAAATGAAAAATATAAAAATATAAAAACATGAGCATTAGTGTTTATCTATTATTTAATGTGGTTCTCATTTGCTTTCAAATACCTAAGTAACATGTGAACTCTGCCTCTATTAGAAAATTCTAATAAATCATAATTTATTCTCCTCCACTTTCCCTAACACAAAGTATTCCTATTTAATAAGACAAGTGCAAAAGCACAAATAAAAGTGTGGGACCGCATCGAATCATGTTGATGCCCTCAGAGCACTCATTCTTCGATTTGCGAAATATGAGTCCGCTGAAAACACCGACCCGACTCGACGCAATCGCGCACCTCTACCGGCACCTCCGCACATGTAAAAACTTCTGCGATAATCCTGTGGTGTGAAAGAAATGCGCAATATTATTTTGATTTCAATCCTAACTTCATGACCCGTAGGCTCTACGCGTATGATTGTTCATTATTTAGGCTAAATATACCTGTTTATACCTGTACATCAGAAAAAAAAAAAAAACGAAAAACGACTACGAATATCTTGCAGCGTAAAGTTTAAGTGATCAAATATTCATCCTCTCTTCGACCCTGCACTATAATAACCTCCTAATATAACGCCGAGCTAAAGATTCTTTCTTGCGTTACACAATCTGAACAAGAAACCATTTTCAAATACTTCCCATAATTTATGCGAAGCAAAACAGATTCCACTTTCTACGTAATGTAACCCAGCATAAACAGCTGCCCAACTCTCCAGACCAACGCCCTCCACGATCCAAGGTGCTGCTGCCTTACGTTCAAAACTTCTTTCCTCAAAGTCTGTCTATCAATTCCGAACTCTATTGCATACTACAATACCAATCAGACCCTATTCCTGACAAGACACAGAGTCACAACCCCAATGTGATGGATTTACCCACAACCTTGTCATAACCCCTCTTACGTTTCGCTATCCTCGGAAGTCACCCATATTGATGCTTGGCAAAAAATATCAGTATTCAATCCACAAATCCCAGATTACACCACATTACGTTGGTCCGTTTGGCGTCGCCGGTGGATACCTGTTCTGACATTCTTTTCTTTCAAACCCCATTTCAAGCCTGTCCCCCCACTTTATCAATAAGAATGTTGACGAATCACGATAATCTGAAGATCGTGACCAGAACGGAGGTAGGATTTATCACTAGGGACCAACCACCACCTAGTAAATAGGAGAAGGGGGTTGAAATATGAATAATCAATATAGTACTGAATCTTCAAAAAAGAATTTTCAATATTCAATGTTGATTTTCTCACATAATCGATTGATTTTGTTCTAAAACTTTGAAAAGAACTTTAATAATCAATAAAATTAACAAATTCCAAAAGGGCCTAACTGGAACTAAGTTCAATAAAAGGGCCAAACTGGAGGGGCCTAACTGAAACCCTGTTCAATCAAAGGGCCTAACTGGTTTGAAGACTCGTAAAAGGGTCTATCTGCTGATGATGTTTGAATTCAACATTTTTTACTAGTTTTTATGTTATATAAGATTTAGGTTGTTACGTGGCCCAGTAATAGACTATGAGTGTCGAACAAAAGTTTAAAGCTATTAAATGGCAATGGGTTTAAAATAGTAACAATCAATATGTTACAGAATCTTCAATCAAGCATTTCCCAATTTTTACGTCATGCTGATAGACCCTTTTCAAATATTTCACTAGGTTCCATTATTTGAGAAAACACTATACAATGGCTAAATATTTAAAAATATTGGGGAAAATTAAAAATGCACGAAAGGGCCAATCTGATTTTGATAGAAATTTTCAGAATACAGAAAGTTTCAGGCCCTTTTATGACCAGTTAGGCCCTCTTAGTTTGACCATTTTCAGATAGGCCCTTTTAAATTTGAATAAAATTACCATTAATAATGCATTTTGCATGCCCGTAAGAGTATGTAGGAGTAATTTACGTAAAAAATGATACGAATAATGAATAATCAAGTTTGTTTACATTTTGCAGTTAGGCCCTTTTCAAATGTTACGCTAGATTAATCAATGCAATTATTGCAATGGTTGACCTACTGATGTGGATTGATGCATGAAATTGGATGGGTCCCACTTGCCCCGTTTAGCGGGATAACTGTGTCTAATGGCTCATTTTACAACTTTCGTTTAAGGTTTTAACAATTTAGAAATTATTCGATCAAAATCATCTACAAACCGCAGTGGTGCATTTTGAACTGAACGCGAGCCAAAAATGAACGGAGCCCGAGCCAAATTTGCACTTGAACGTACACTCAAAAAAATCCAAACGTCATTGCTACGTGAAAAATCACGTAGATCATTCCAAATTCATTTTGCCTTCACTTCACCTGACTAAGATAAAGATCACTAAGCCATTCATAACCATCAAATAGTGAATCGGTAATTGTTACTGAGGTTACCTATCGCACTTACGTGAAATTCACGTAGGTGCCTAAGTTCATTTTGACATCTGCATATTGTACGTACATTCGGTGTTGAGCGCAAATCCTAAGATGGAGCCCGCTTGATTTTTGCAGAACTTCAGAAGCTGCTGAGCTTTAAACCCTGTGTTAGATTGATTTTAAGGTAAATATGCTTTGAATACCGAAGAATCCCTGCATTACTTCATATTTTACACCTGATTTATAACCTCTATCAATTATAGCACGCAAAGGCTGCAACAAAACAGAACATACTCACAACATTTGGGAAGCAAGATTTACAATGCTCAGATTGAATATAAAAACATCACAATCTTTTAGATTTGGTTTCATTTTCCAATTGGGAATTAGTTTTCTTCCAAAGCCTATTAGAAATAAGATTGGCCTTTATTAAAATTAAATTTAATGCAAAACCATCTAGGTCCTATTGAAACGCTTCGTAAAGGCTACCGGAAAATCCACGTAGCTCTTACTTGTAGCGCCGGTGGAATGGACGAAGTTCAAAAGTTCATGCGTTCATTTTGGGCTACCTATGATTAACGTAAGAGCTACGTGAAAAGTGCGATGGAAAAAAAACCACGTATGTTTTCACGTAACAATGACGTTTGGATTATTTTGAGTGTAGTAGTCAATGAACTTACGAGCAAGAGCTTGCCGTTGCTCAAGAGAGGCCCGTTTAGTTCACAATAATGATTGGAGGTCCAACTTGAAGAATGAACAGTTCCGTCACACTCGGGCTCAGATTGGGTACCACTTCTAGTACTGCATTTCGTCCCTCGGTAGTATTAAAGGTACCCAAGTTTGACAGATCGCAGTACACTTTTCACGGCATTCTAGATTACCTTATGAGCCAT
The DNA here is from genome assembly GCF_002204515.2 of Aedes aegypti. Taxonomy (NCBI): domain Eukaryota; kingdom Metazoa; phylum Arthropoda; class Insecta; order Diptera; family Culicidae; genus Aedes; species Aedes aegypti. The sequence continues at coordinate 151,917,746 of NC_035108.1, forward strand.
AAAATTTTAGGCAACTGCAAGGGACATAAAGGTCTTTAATTTGTCTTTGGAATGAATGTATTAATCGTCGAAATTTATCATGAATATAGAAATCATACAGCCCTCGATATAATGCATGTCAAAAACATAACATTGACCTAGAATTTGTCGTAAATCAGGCAAAACTGACCGCGTTCATTTTTCGGCTCGCACGGGTTCATATTTTTGAACTGCTCAATGTTCAAGCCTACTTGATCGCTGCGTTCAACAAAATGAACTGGAACGCGAACTGAACGCGTTCAAATGCATCACTGACAAACCGACAAATATGCTACCAAAAATATGCTACTGTTGTTAGGTTAGCAAAATATGGAAATTTCTAAATTATATTGATAAATTTGATTGAACTACAGTTTTTTTAGGTCGCACTTGCCCCGGGGTACCTTATATGAAGTATAAACTCATATTTTTGCACGGTTTTCACGGTGGTGGCTAGTTGAAGCATACTTTATGAGGTCTTAAGGATATCGGGATCAAAATCTATTTTTAACCTTAAATGAAAGCTGGCCCATATTGCCCCGTATGGTCATACTGCCCCGCCTTACTCTATCAATACTGTGAAACTTATACAAACAAAATTCATGTATTTAATCCAATGAATGCTATGAGATTTGCAGAAGTGAGTATTTAGTCATTGTAGCTATAGCGGAATCCTCGTGATAGCGAGTTCGACTCTCAAAAAACAAAGAGGTGAATTTGAAGGTAAATTAAAATTCAAAGCGATGTGAATCATATAATTATATGTGGGATGATTCAAGAGTACGTAAAAACAAGGGTAAGTTCAATATTCACAACAAAAAATGAATTAAAATGAATTCTACGGGCTTGAATTTACAGAAAAAAATTATATCAATTTTTAGGCCATCCAGAAGAATCGATAATTCAGATCCAAATAAATCGGTTATCCTATGTAATTATTAAATCGCTTATTCACACAATAATGTATAAAATAAACAGTTTTTTAAATTATGATTATATTGTTCATCAATTCTACTGTACAAAAAATGAAAATACTGGAGCCGAACCAGCCTCGGGCCAAAAGTCTCCTTAATAAAGAAAAAAATTAAATAATTAAAAAAATCATCTCAAACTCATTATAATGTCTAATGAAAATCACTAACAATATCAATAAATTTCATCTGAATTTCACATAAATTTGCATCAAATGCATGTGTTTGGCAGCGTTCATTTTTTACGTAACGCTAAAATTGGAAACCCTCCCCAAGTAACCACGAAGCTATATATGCATACTTTATGTTTGCTCTATAGTGTGTTATCAGATTTTGTTTTAAAGTGACATAACCTTTAAGAGCTTTATAAAGCATAATTAAAGTGGGAAAGGGCCCCACAACAACCAAATTAATGCAATACTTGGTAAAGCAGTTTTAATGCACAAGCCCTACTAAAGCGTTTATGTTTGTATAGTTAGGGTTCATGATGTATATTAGCTTAAAATAATGTATGTTTAGGGCTTGCGTTAAAAATAAACAAAACAATGAATCCATTGACTACCTTTCAATGGTTTTCTTTACCAGCTTAATGATTTTTTGTTGGAATCAGGATTTGAACCCACAACTAGGATGATGGTGTGCTGGATGCCTGGCGCATTGGTGTCCTGTGCCAAAGCTGCTGTTGTATTAAGGTAGGATAAAAGTTCCTTATAAACGAAGCCACTGTGTGTGTTAACATTACTATTCGCCCAGTTATTGCGAATAGAAAGAATTCTCTTCGGCGATTGATTTCCTTTCCTCACCAAATGAAACATCAATAGAAAGAATTTGATCACCATTCTTTCTCGTAGAGGAAATAACAGAACTTAACCCACAAAACAAAGCCCTAGCGCATTAAAAAGATTTCAGAGGAGAGAAACTGACCGACATTTCTTCTCGCTCCATATGAGTAAAAGAGTCTCATAGATAAAATACAACAATTCTGATTGAATACATATATCCTTAGATCATGAAATGGGGGTTCGAGATGAAAGAAAGTCATTTCATTATTCTTCCATATCCCACAAAACGTAATGAGCGAGTGCGAACGTGCTCGATCGTCTTACTAATTTATTACAGATTCAAGTGCGTTTAATGAGGTTATGCAATCTTGTATGACAGCATAACTGTATATTCACTCTAAACGCTTAGCATAATGCTATATTAAAATAATGCTACAAAGCATTTACAATGTCAATCAAATGCATCATTGCTTGACAGTTATTGAATAAATGCATGATAACATTATTAATGCAAAAAATGTTGACTTTCGACCAAATTAATGCAATAATATAATGCTTGTGGTTACTTGGGTCGACCCCCTCGCCCTCCATAACGCTTTTTGTCTGAAAAAAATCGAATTTTTGTATGAGCCGTAACGCTTGAGCCTACTCCCCCCTCCCCTCACAGCGTTACGTATTTTGTGGATGCCCGGCATCCGATGCCGCCTTTGATCAAATGAATGAAATCAAAAAGAAATCGCGCAAGTTTATGTGATAAATTGATGAGCCTTATGTGAAAAAATACAGTCATACACACATATCCCTTACTCGATACAGGTATACCTCGATTTAGTGGACCCTCAATTTTATGTACTTTGATTTTTTGGACATGTTTTCCTTTATTTAGTTAACATCTAAACAGATAACACTGAATCAACAATTTCACGCCACAATACTCGGTTCGTGGTCGCATCTCTCCATCCTCGGTTCTGCTCTATGCTCGCCAAATCGATACGCACTTGATCCGAACACCTAGCTCGCTGCGCTCCACGCCTTCTTGTACCCACCAGATCCGAAGCGAACACCATCTTTGCAGGGTTGCTGCCCGGAATTCTTGCAACATGCCCTGCCCATCGTATCCTTCCAGCTTTGGCCACCTTCTAGATACTGAGTTCGCCGTAATGTTGGGTGAGGGTCCTAAGCACCCGACGTTCAAAGACTCCAAGTGCTTGCAGGTCCTTCTCGAGCATCGTCCACGTTTCATGCCCGTATAGGAATACCGGCCTTATGAGCGTTTTGTACATGGTACATTTGGTGCGAGTGAACCCCCCTCCCCCACACGATGGACGTCATTTTTGGAGAACCATTGACCTCTGCACTGTTTTGATATTATAAGAAATTTTGACGTTTACTAGTCTTGTTGTTTACAAAATTTATGGAAGAGTGAAAGAGAGGGTTTAATGTTTGTGCAGAGCCCTATAGTAAAATAGTTGTTTATGCAACAAGTTACAAAATAATGATTTTTTTTTTCAACACGAGTAGTACATTTATCCAACGAGGCTTGCCGAGTTAGATAATTGCGACGAGTGCTGAAAAAATCGAGCTTTACACATAAATTTACATTTTTTTTCAATTACGAAAAATGTAATTCAAGTTGGATTATTTCTAGGAAAATCAACAATGTTATTGAACATGTTTCGATATAATCCATATAGGCATCCATGCGTAGTAACAGCTTAGAATTTTTCAATCACGTTGGCTGTGATACAGTTGAATGACTGTCACAAATTTTTGCTGGTCTATATTCTACATTCGAGGACAAACCAGGTAAGATGTCCATTGATATCATCCTTGAACTGAATTCTTTCAATCCAAAAATTTTAGTATTTGAGCGAGGTGCATACAGAAGCGTGCTCCGCTCAATGATCACAATTCTTAAACCGAGTGAATGTAATTCACCAGAGGATTAGTCAATTGTATACTTAATTCTTCATGTGCCGAACTACTTACACGAACGATCGTATGAAGATATCCATATTTTAGAAAGTAAACTAATTGCCTCCTCTACGTCTGCTAGACGATCCGATTCCAAGTCAGAATCCCTTACCTGATTCGGAATTGGATCGTCCGACGGATGTAGAATCAGAATCTAGTTGACTAAATTATTGAGAAATCGAAAGTAATTTAACGCATGGACGCATTTAGAGATTAATCTGGCAACTCCCAAAACAGAACTGAAAAGTGTTACTTTTCAGCACTGTTTTTTTTTAGGAAAAGTAGGCCATTATATGATCCATTCTGTTAATAAAAAGTAGGCTAATATACCACGGCATGGATCAATGCACAAGTTCACTAATATGACGTTAGAACGGTGCCAAATTTACCCGTTCCCGTGATCACGTAAATAACACGGCACCGCTCAAACGTCAAATAGTCAGCTCGTGCATCGGCTCATTGCAAAATATGTTTTTCATGGCTAACTCGATCATCTCTTGGATTTTCACTTCATTGATTTTGTGTTGCCTCCCTAACTCGATGATCCCTTCAAATGGGGAGTAGACTGTAGATGAAAAAACATTGTGATTTCAGATAAGCCTGCCATGATTCCTTGGTTCAGTGTAGTCCTGAAGACACCAATGTAATTTGCTAAAGCTAAACATTATTGTTTCTCCTTGACCTCACCTAAGCATAACATGTAAAAGGTTTACGTGTTCTCTAATAAACTATTACTTTTGAACTAGCGATTAGAAAAAAAATGCCTAAGCATACATGTTGAAATTCAAATTATGTCTGACTTGCTGTGAAATTTCATTCAAATCGGTGCATAGATTACTGGGATCTAGCCTATCAAAGTTGATAATTCAAGACTAGCAATTCAAAAGGCCTCATCTCCAAAAAGTAAACAATGAGAAAAATGCAATCTCGTTTTGTCAAACAATAAATCAAATTTATATTATGAATTTAAGCTTTTTATGTTATTTTATCGTCCAGAAAGTCGATGGATAAACTGATTTATAGCTATGAATATTCATTACTATCATTTTAGCAAAAAATCCTGCTAAAAAAACGAGTCAAAGGAAATGAGGCTTTTATTTCACCAAAAGCTGTGCAGCCCTTTTCATTTGTGGCCATAGACGCCGGCCGACGCTGATGAGGCCTGTGAGTTGACGCCTTTGTTTACTCTAAAATGTGTTGAGGCCTTCTAGTTGTGGCTTGTTTTTTCATCATCTTCTGATGTGGCCTTTTGAAAATCATTCAAAATTGAAGATGAAATAAGAAATTTGAAGTGTAGAAGAGTGTTAAGTGGTGAAGTAAAGTACATGGAGATCCCTACAGCAAGAGAAGATTCGTGCGGTCGATTAAATATGTGATTGATTGAACCCTTCGTCATCCATGAACATTATGTATGTGCTACGCGAGTTTGTCGTCGAGAAAATGTATGGAAAATTGGTTCAATTGATATAATATTGCAATTAAACGTTATTTTTCATGCAATTGAAACCAAATCGTGTTTATGTTGATAATTTGTGAAGTACAGACAGGCTGACACAGGTATTATTAGGTAGTATGATACAAAATACATCACTTCACGGGAACCCGACAGAAAATTTGATTATGTTCGCTGTTGAAACTATCGCTGTGTAAAATAATACAGGGAGCGGAGCGGCTGAAGTATAACTTGTATCTGCTAAGTAAATTTGAAACATATTTTCGTAATTTTAGTTGCAATTTTGATGTTTGTTTAATAGGCCTCAACTCGGTTTCAAGTAAATATAGAAATGGGGCCTTTTTGGGAAAAGGCCGCATTTACTATTAATATCCTAATTATCGGGAAATGAGACGGGGCCTTTTAGAAAAATGATAATTTTTCAACTTTCATGCATATTTTTGCATGACTATTGTATGTTACAGTAAGAATAGGCTTTTATACACTTAAATCAGCAGAAACCCGATTTGTTTACATTTTGGACTTGAGGCCTTTTCAATTGTTGGTCTTGAATTTTGTAAGGAAAATCGAAAAAGTTGCAAACCTATTGTTCTATACTGTACATTCCATGTAATTGCTATAAGTTTAGATTCTGGTCCATTGCAAATATACGTCGTCATCGTCTAATTAATTTGTAACATGGACATCCGAATTTACTGGACAATAATGTTTTACTTACCAAAACGCCACAATAATATCAATTATGAATTTTGTTTCATCACATCCAAAAGTTTGGACAAATCGAGTCCAGGAAAATTTCGTATCTTTTTCGATCCATCCAGACTTTGGAGACACAAACAGAAACGCACTTTCCACTACGAATCATCCAACCCGAAACCGGCTAGGGAATCTTACTCAATTATTTGTTTCATCCACTCAGGAACACCTAAAACATCTACTAGAATCATAGCCCAAAAATCGATCCTTCATTCATGGTGTCAAAATGTTTCCCATTCACAGTATCCTTCTTACAGTGATTGCGAGATTATTGGTGTATCCGAGAACGGGGCACAGAACGATATACGAAAACACACACTTTTCTTCTCGGGAGTCGGACAAAACGGCCGCTAATCCCCAGACTCCCCTTTCTTCTTCACATCGAACAGGAACGAAAGTCCCAAGCGGCGGAAATATCCAGCCTTCCGGAACGAAATTGTCCACGTAGAATCACTCTGCTCGTTTCCTGGTGCAGACGGCGAAAAATGCTTTCTAGTTTTGCTTCGCACTTGGCCTTTTTGACGGGCAAACCGCGGCTGCTAAACGATGAACAAACTATTCTCTCGTCTCTTCTTTTGTTCAATATGGCGTTCCCTTTTTCGGACCGCAACAACGAAACACACACACGCTCAACGAGCCCGAAATCCTTCACACAAACACACGCGCACTCTCCGTTCACGAAAACCGCACTTTGACATCCAGCGATTATCCTGGAGCAGTTGTCAAAAATGTGCAACTTTTGCCTTCCGCGTAGAAAAAAAAACTGTTTTCGGGACTATTCCTGAAGGAAACTCTGCCGCTGCTTTCCTCCGCAATAAAAATTCACTTGAACTGAGTTAAATTAAAAGTTATCAATCCGAATAGCACATTGAACAACGGGAAAATCCTTTTTTTTCGGTAGCTGACGGTCTCGAAACAAGAATGCAAAATTTTACGATACACCTGTAAGTTTTGCAGTTTGACAGATCCGATATCGGTAAAGAAGAGCAATAATAAATCGCAAATTTCGTCATAGGGGGTTTCTCCAGGGTGGAATCCGGAAATTGCGATACGCTGCACGAAATTGGGACGCCGAAGGCGAACTGAACTCGATTACCCCCAAAGCACGACCGATTCAAATATATGGTAGGTGGCCAATCCACCACCCGCAGCGCTCGCATCGTTTTTGTTCGCGTTTGACGTTTACACACTACCGCCATCTGTTGGTCCATCGGCCAAACACACCGATTTTAGCATTGGGCGTACATGTCTTTGTGACTATGATTTTGATCTCGATTTGTTCTAAGTGTTACGTCTGTTTGTCTGTGATTTTACAGTTCAAATAGGTTGAAAAATCGGTCGATCGTTGCACCGACGCATATGAAAGTTTATCATAGCGATCAACTGACTAGTTGCCAGATTAAATCGGGTGACCGATGAAATCTGGTGTTAAGAATGTCAACTTTGTTGGATTTTACAGAAACAATCGACTCATCTACCTATTCAGTAGGACTACGTCGGCACACCCTATTTAATCGGGTGTTATTCAGTTGGTCCCTGTGTTAAACTTCCATAACCCGATCAACCAGTGTTACAATTTCTTTATAGATATTTGACCAGCGATGACGATCGCCAATGATTCAAAACGAATCGATATCGCTCGCTAACAAAAATCACTGACTGATTGACTGGAAGCGTCGGTGCAACAATCGACCGATTTTTGAATCAATTTAGTCGGCAGTTGAACTGTCAAATGTTTAATTGGGTCGCATCGTTCTTGTTAGAGTTATCAAATCTGTTGGACCATCAGCCAAGCACAGTGATTTTAGCATTGGGCATCCATGATCTCGCGACTATGATTTGATTCACGATTTTTGTTCTAAGTATTACGTTTGTTTGTCTGTGCTTACTGAATTCGTCTTTTCAAAAATCACAGTAAAATCACTTATTTTTATTAAACGAAATATTTTTACTTACTATTTTTCCTGCAAGGGCCCATTCACAAATTTCATAACGCTGAAGGGGATGAGTGGGTGTCCTCGTGCTGATACGCCTCATACAAAATTTATAAAATATTCATACAAAAAGCGTTACGAGAGGGTGGGTGGGTGTCGAAAATGGCCATATTGGGCGTTATGAAATTTGTGAATAAACCCTCAATATTTCTTGCATTTCGAACTAGTTTTGATTACTTCTGTCAGTCAAACTACATAGAAAAAAGTAACAGTTGTTTTACAGTCAGAATTCGACAAAAATTGTTAGGTATAAAACCATTGAAAGTCATTACAGTGTTCTGTTGCAATACATTAAATTGTTATTGAATGTATTGTATATTCAATCAAGAATGTTGCTTCGACATTCAATTCCAATACACTGTATTGTATACGATATGGCTCATTCACATATTTCATAATGCTATAGGGGGTGGGTGGGTGTCCTCAAGATGTTACAAAATTACAAGCTTTTACAAAATCTGAAAAATATTCATACAAAATGCGTTAAGAGACGGTGGGTGGGTGTCAAAAATGGATATTTTGGCGTTATAAAATTTATGAACAAACCCATACGTTATATTGTACATTTTTGGTTTATTCCATTCATTGAATGCATTGATAAAATTTCTCATATTGTTGATATGTGTCTCCCATATAGATTTTTGCAATAGGGTCCTAAAGCCCTGTCCCAATTTTATTGCCAAACGCTTAAGTTTAGTCCAAAAACACATGTTTACTCAATTTTCTAATGTTTTCCGTTGGTTTAAGCCCAAAAAATATTTTTTTAGATTTTGTCACATCCTTTGGCTTAAACTCAAATTTTGGGTGTATTTTGTTTCCCTTACGAAATGTCAGATAGGAACACCCCAGTGGTCGAACTAAAACTCCTGTGGTGTTTTTGTCGACTAAGCGAACGTCAAACATGATCAAAAGTGTCAAGGTTCATTTATGGACCAAATTTTTAAATAAAAGTTTAAACATGATATAGCCATTATTTGAGCGGGAAAAATAGACCATTTCCGTCAAACCTTACCCCCAGTTTTTATATTTTTATTCTATAGAAGATTGTTTTTAATGATTATTGACGCTTTTAGATTTTATTTATATGCAGTCCTGGTTTTCTTACAATTTTTTAAAAACATGAAAATTCACCACATTTTGAGCTTAAAATCGTCATGCGGCACAGTTGTTTCAACCCTATGGGCACACAGAGTGGAGATTTTTCCACAATGTTCTATAACACCCCTGCGTTAAATGTTTGTAGACATGATGAAATGTCAAATTCCAAAACACAACACAACATAGGCCTATTCACATGACGTCTCAAATCAGCTGATCGGGAAGCACTTTGACAGTTCTTCTATGAAAATGACAGGCCCGCGTTAGCACCGGTCCTCCACCGATGTAAACAAATGCATAGACGGATCTGTCACATGAAAAGGCCTATACTCGACATTGCAAAAATGAGCAGCAATGTTCGATTTATAACCTCAAACCGTTACCGAAATCATATAAGAACATCCCAACACGGAATACGGACCGCTACCGGAATCATGAAAACACCCTAGTACGGAATCCTATACATCGCCTTCATTTCCTTGGCTGAAGTTGCTGTGGTGCTCCGCGATATTCCTCGACAAGCGTCCTGTTCTCTTTCGGTTTTGCGATCGGCGGAAAATAGCCAAGAAGATTTTACTGCGCTGCAGCATACTGTAGTAATTCCTCGATAATCGGTACCCATGGAAGGTGGACCTAATTCGAATATAGCAAATGAGGAGCTGCTGCAACCTCAGCACAGGAACTCCTCCGGTTTTTCAGTAGAGAGCGAATGATTTGATTCCACGCAGTGGTATTTTCGTCGTAAGTTTTCATCTGATTACAAAACCGAGAGGGCAGGACCCTTTTTGAGAACTGGAGTACCAGTACCAGTAGCTTCATGCGAAGGATATGGAGGATCGTTATGATGGTTGTGGATGTTTCTCTTCCCCCTTCAAATTAGTTGAACTTCGATGATGGCAAATGTTTTGGGGGAGTCTTGCAAAAAACAAAAACGGGGAAATATGTATTCGCCATTCGCACGCAATTAAACAATGTTTCCTATATGGTGGAACCTGTAAATATAGATATTTTGACGACCAGCACCAAGATGGTTTCCTGGGAGGGATGTGGGAATTCCTGCCACCATAGAAGTGGCATCAAAGGAGAAGATAGATCGTTTCACGCTTGACATAACCTCGAAACTTCGAAAAAACTAAAGTCAACGATTCCTGCTGTGAATGTCAACTCCATATAAAAGTGAAAACAATTCCTGCAGGAAATGTCAAAGAGCAGGACAGTCAATTGGTCATGATGAGAGAGCAACAGAGATAGCAACTTTTTCGGCACCATGCACCATGCCAAAACAGAACAAACACATCCGAATCCAAAGAGCAACAAAGTGGAGACCGCGGAGAAACAGCTGATCAAAATTCACCACAACGTGGAGATAAATTCATAGGGGAAAAAGGGGTTCCCAAAAACATCGGAGAGATATAAATTGTAGGGGACCGTGAGGTAAACTTCTGTGCCGCCAGTTTTTCGTTATTTTTCAATAGTTAGAGGCTACAAAACATATGGGTTGCTTGGGAAAGTTTGTCCAGTAAATTAATAGAAAGCTTATGAGCAAATAATATTTTTTCACGGAAATGGTCTATTGCTAAAGTAGTTACAGTAACATGCTCTTTTGTGTTATTAAATAAAAACAAGATTTCATTAAAAATTTTAGGACCCAATTTGTATCGAAACATGCTTGATATTTGTGACACACATAATCAAAGTTCATTTCATAATATATTAGGGTTTATTCATATATTTCATAACACCAAAAATGCTCATTTTTGATACCCACCCACCCCCTTGTAACGCAATTTGTATGGATATTTTTCAAATTTTGTATGAGCTGTAACATCTCAAGGACACCCACCCACCCCCTTCAGCGTTATGAAATTTGTTAATGGGCCCATTAAAGGTATGTGTCAGTTCATATAAAAATTAATAATGAAAATCATGATATCTATCCAGCTTTTTAAAAGCGCTAATGGCTGCCGCAAACACGCTCACTTTCTGGTAGGGAACAGTCGATTTGACGTTTGGCTTGGGTCGTTTTATATTGAGCGGATCCAAGCCAAACGTCATATCGAGTGATCTCTACCAGAAAACGAACCTGTTTGCAGCAGCCATTAGCGCTCCTAAAAACCTGGATACAATCGATTTTTGGGTAAAATAATAAAATTTCATTTCAACCTTACATTTTATTGAACAAAAAAAAATAACAAAAACTTATACAAACTTCCATTACCATAATCATTGTATCATCCGCTACATAACGCATTATATCAGCTGACTATTTAATGAACAAATTAAATAGACTTACCGCAATCCGAGCCAAATTATTACGGTTCTTTTGAAAATTTTCCGTTCTGCGGTAGCCGCCAAGTTCCACCGCAGCTGTAAAAGTTCTACCGCAGGCTTGAAAATCATTGTATCATTAAACGAAACCATCTAATCAAAGTATGCTAGTAGAGTCCAAAGCATTGGAAAACAACAGTCATTAGTGTTATATTATTATGTAGTTAGTGGTTGCTCCCTCTGAGCGTAATGTTTAAATGACCCCGACGTGAAGAAAGAGTTCAGTTGTTACCTGGTTGATCGAGAGTTCGGATGTACAATAAAGTAGAGTTTGTAGCGAACGGATCTTTTTATTCTTGAAATAAAACATGGTGTCAGAAGCCATCGTGGTGTTCTGAAAGTTTATTCCGGCGTCATCGTCAATATCGCGGAAGTGTTCCGGCGAGGAAAAAAACGAACTGAGGCAGTGAAAGAATCATTCGCGGTGTTCGATTTTTCGGGACACAGTGTGAACGTGTCGAAACTTGCTTGGCGGCCATATTTCTTTTGCTGTGCTGACTTCGTGTGATTTTCCCGAAAGTGCTGAAAACTGTTTCAGAATGAATTCCGAACAATTTTCAATGTTCATGCAGCACCAAAGTGGTGTTTTCAAAGAAATGGTGAATGCGTTGCGCCAGATTGGTGCTCCCCAGCAAGTAGTGCAGCAGCCGGTAGAAAAAGCGGCAGCTCTTCCAGTTCCCCTTCCTCCACCGCTGGAACTAGAGGGAGACATGGAACAGAATTTTGAGTTTTTTGTGCAAAACTGGCAAAATTATGTCAGTGCGGTGGGAATGGACCAGTGGCCTCCCGAACAAAACCGGCAGAAAACAAGTGTATTGTTATCAGTGATTGGCAAGTCGGCACTAAAAAAGTACTTTAATTTTGAGCTGACAAACGAGCAACAGCAAGATCCGGATGCCGCGATTGCGGCCATTAAGTTGAAGGTGGTTCGCGAGAGAAACAAAATAGTTGACTGGTACGACTACTTTTCGATAATGCAGGAAGTGCAAGAGAGCATCGATGAATTTGTAACTCGGTTGAAATCACTGGCGAAGCTGTGTCGTTTCGGTGCCTTGGAGGAAGAGTTTGTGATGTATAAAGTGGTAACCTCCAATAAGTGGCCAAGGCTACGAGCAAAATTATTGACGACCCAGAATCTCACGTTGGTGAAAGCAATCGATGTGTGTCGTGCGGAAGAGATTACAGAGAAGCACGTCGCGAGTGTTGGGCAGTCAAGTGGTGATGTGAACATGGTGAAGAAGAAGAAGAAAATGAAGTGCAAATACTGCGGCGATTGGCATGACTTTTCGAAGGGTTCGTGCCCCGCATTGGGGAAGAAATGTCGCGGATGCGGGGGAAGAAACCACTTCGAGAAAGTGTGTAGAGCGGACGGTAAGAAGAAGAACAAGGAGAAGAAAGTGAAAAAAGTAAAAGATGGTAGCTTTTCGAGCACCAGTCAGAGTGAAGACAGTGACAGTTCGGAAACGGAGAGTGAAGAAGAAGTTGTTATTGGGAAAGTGTATGATTTTTCTGATGCTGGAGGAAACGTTCTTGCGGATTTGGAGGTGTTTGTTGGTGATAAATAGCAATCTGTGCGCTGTGAACTGGACACCGGCGCAAATACAAGTCTGGTTGGAGTTGATTGGCTGAAGAAAGCAGCAGGTGGAGTATGTCCCGAATTACTTCCATCAAAGTACCGTCTACAAAGTTTTGGAGGAGCTTCGATTCCAGTACTTGGTGAGGTCCGAATTCCTTGTCGACGCAGCGACTGTAAGTACACGCTGGCGTTGCAAGTTGTAAACGTCAACCATATGCCACTACTGTCAGCAAAGGTATGTAAGAAACTTGGATTTGTTAAGTTTTGTCATTCGGTGGTGCTTCAGCCACCAAAATCAGAACAAGATCTCCTCAACATTTATCGGATCAAGGCAGAACAAATAATTCACCAGCATAAGCAGCTTTTTGAAGGATATGGAAAATTTTCTGGAGTTGTTTCATTGGAAGTTGACCCGGATGTTGTCCCGTCTGTTCAACAACCCCGACGTGTTCCAATTTCGATGCGCGAACTTCTCAATGATGAATTGAAGAAACTGGAACGAGATGGCATTATTGTGAAGGAAACTCAACACACGGATTGGGTTAGTAACATCGTTCTTGTTAAAAGAAGCGGTGTTGAAGGATCAGTTCGTATATGTTTGGACCCAATTCCACTCAACAAAGCCTTGAAACGTCCCCGTTTTCAGTTTACCACTATTGATGAAGTTTTGCCAGAGCTAGGACGAGCGAAAGTGTTCTCTACTGTGGATTTGAAGAAAGGTTTCTGGCATATACTCTTAGACGAGAAGAGCAGTCGAATGACGACTTTTTGGACTCCGTTCGGACGGTACCGATGGACCCGAATGCCTTTCGGTATTGCATCGGCGCCAGAGATTTTTCAAGTTAAGCTGCAAGAGGCAATCCAGGGATTGAAAGGAGTTGAATGCTTAGCTGACGATGTGTTAGTTTATGGAACCGGAGAAAATATGAAAGAAGCGTTGGATGATCATAATCGGAACCTGAAGGAATTGTGTGTGCAATTAGAGAAAAATGACATCAAGCTGAATTGGGTCCTAAAATTTGTAATGATATCTTGTTTTTATTTAATAACACGAAAAAGCATGTTACTGTAATTACTCTAGCAATTTTTCCCGCTCAAATAATGGCTATATCATGTTTAAACTTTAATTTAAAAATTTGGTCCATAAATGAACCTTGACACTTTTGATCATGTTTGACGTTCGCTTAGTCGACAAAAACACCACAGGGGTTTTAGTTCGACCACTGGGGTTGTTCCTATCTGACATTTCGTAAGGGACACGGAAAACAAAATACACCCAAAATTTGAGTTTAAGCCAAAGGATGTGACAAAATTTAATAAAAATGTTTTTGGGCTTAAACCAACGGAAAACATTAGAAAATTGAGTAAACATGTGTTTTTGACCTAAACTTGAGCGTTTGGCACTAAAATTGGGACAGGGCTTTAGGACCCAATTCGAGTAAGTTAAAGCTCTGTGAAACATCGGTAAAATTCTTCGGACATGTTCTGACAAACCAGGGCTTGAAAGCAGACGAAGGTAAAATTACTACCATTAAGGAGTTTCCGACACCAACAGATCGCAAGCAGCTGCAGAGATTCATCGGCATGGTCAATTACCTCGGGCGCTATATTAAAAATCTCAGTGCAGAGAGTACAATACTACGGAGATTGATTTCGGAAAAGGAACCTTGGACGTGGACGGCAACGGAAGAAGACGAATTCCGGCGGATGAAATCGATAGTTGCAGATGTTAAAACATTGCAATACTATGACGTCAAAAAGCCACTGGTGATAGAGTGTGACGCAAGTTCGTTTGGATTGGGCGCTGCGGTATTTCAGGAGAAAGGAGTCATCGGTTATGCATCACGAACCCTGACAGCAACAGAGAAGTGTTATGCGCAGATCGAGAAGGAGTTACTGGCAATACTATTCGCGTGTGTACGATTTGACCAATTGATTGTCGGTAATCCTAAGACAATAGTAAGAACGGACCATAAACCACTGTTAGCTGTCTTCCGAAAGCCGTTGCTCTCCACTCCGCGCCGTTTGCAGCATATGCTTCTAAGCTTGCAGAGGTACAATCTGGAATTGCAGTTCGTCACAGGGAGAGACAATGTGGTCGCCGATGCTATATCAAGAGCGCCATTGAATGAAAAGCATTGTGAAGATCACTTCGAGAAGCGAAACATCTACCACATTTTCAAAGATGTACAGACGATCAATATGAGCAGTTACCTCAGTATTACTGATGAACGGCTGAACGAAGTAATTACTGAAACAAAGACTGACCCTGCAATGCAGATGATCATGCAGTACATCAGTCAAGGATGGCCGTCGTCTTGTGACAAGGTACCTGATGCTGTAAAAGTGTACTTCAAGCATCGTAACGAATTGAGTTCTCAGGACGGAATCGTGTTTAGGAGTGACAGAATAGTCGTGCCACAGTCGTTGAGGAAGAAACTTACTGAAAAAGTTCATCTTAGCCATAATGGCATTGAAGCCACTTTGAAGCTGGCTCGTGCGAATTTGTTTTGGCCAGGAATGAGCTGGCAGATAAAGGAAGCGGTGATGCAATGCGGAATCTGTGCCAAGTTTGCTCCTTCACAACCCTCACCACCAATGAAAAGCCATGCTATCCCGGTGCACCCGTTCCAAGTCGTTTCCTTGGATGTATTTTTTGCGGAATATCGGGGAGATAAAAAAAAGTTTTTGGTAACTGTTGACCATTTTTCCGATTTCTTTGAGGTCGACATACTAAAGGACCTGTGGAAATTAGTTAATTAGGTCCAAGAGGACTTCCCAACATTCGCGCTGTTCCGTCGTATCCGTAGCGATGATGCACGTCTTACCGATCCAAGTGTGTGGAGGAGAAAAAGGACGATCCAATGCTGCACGGCCGCGGGACAACTGGAACAGTGTTGGCAGTTATCTCTGGAAACCAAGAGATTGCCAATTGACAGCTAATCGGGGGATAAGCTACTGCAAACTATAATATAATCCGTAGGGTGTATCCCACATCCCACTCCTTCTCTAAAAAAATGTTTCGTTCGGCGCTTAAAACAAACTTCCGTGATTTTTTTTCTTGACAATTTCCATGTCATTTGTCACTTCCGAAGTATATGCAGGTAAAATAATACACTGTTTTCCAAGGATGGCAAAAAATCGCCTCTAGCAACTAACAACATAGTATTTGAATGGTCTAAGAGGGCCGTTGCTCTTGCAGAAGCATGATTTGAACAGCTCATCACGCGTGCATAGTAAGGATAAATGGAGCATCCGATGCACTGTTTGTCGCGGGACAAACCGTTTGTCGGATGTTGTTACAAGTCGCGATTAATATGAATCAGAACGCGTTCACGGCATAATTTTTCACTCAGACCATACCCGATGACATTCGAATCTTAAATGACATACCACAAGACAGATCGCGAAATAAAACGTAAAAATCCCCCAAAAGTTATGACTTTGGTTTGCGAACAATTGATCGTTAGCACACATGCCGAGCGATTCATTTGTTGTTAGGACTTGACGACTAATGGTTAATCGTTGTTGCTATGATCGCACGATAAAGAACAACCGCGATGCATCATTTATTTTGTCATGATCACTAGATTTCCATCCTTGCTGTTTTCCGCCATTTAAAAAAATCCAAGTTCTCTACACATCCAGAGAATGGGGGTTTCTCCTCAGTGTACTAAATGCTCAACGAATCAAAATTTTGCAGTAGTGAAAAATGTTTGGAATATGCTTAATTCGTGATCTAACTCAAAGCCAAAATGTCACAGTCAATTCATATTTAAACGGACCAAAATTGGTTCCCGTACCTGGCCGCATAAACAATTCACAACGCTCAGCAGGTAGACCAGTTTTGACATTAGTCCTTGTTTCCGTTGACCTCGCACAATGGAACCAGGCTGCGCGTATCCCTGGCACGTAACTGAACGGAGCGCACCTAACACGAGAGTGAAATTTTAGAAAATATACGCAATACCGATTGGCGTATCCCAACTGGAGCTACAGACGATAACTTTGAAAGAAAAATCATCTCTTTAATTTTAATGATAAGAGTTTTCGCAATACAAAGCACAGGAAACCGTGAATATTCATTTCAATTTGCAAAACATTGCACAACATTCAGACAGAGCCGGTTAAGGAATCCATAGAAATAGGGTGGCAGTAAAAACTAAAATGGCAAAAGATGGTTCTTTTCCAGTGGTAGTGAAATAAAAAAAAATAGAAGAAGAAAGTAGGTAAACAAACACATAACGTGGCCTACTCACACAATACTTACTTTCTGCTAATAATTTTGCCAATGACTGCAATATTAACTATTGCGTCTCCCCTCGGTGGTTGATGATGGTAACTGTATATTCGATAGGTTTTTTTTAACTTCAAAGTGGTCTGCTTTGTTCCAAAAAGATTACCAACTGGGCTAATCTCTTTAAACCTTACACAGGTTTTAAACGGTTTCTCTGATGCTCACATGACTCATGGAATGGAAAATATCTTTACACATGATCCACTTCATCGTCCATCCTACCGAGTCTATACGACTACACAACGTGTTTGTACTAAAATCAATACCTGAACTCCTGAACTTTATCGTCCAGTGGCCATCATCCAAGGGGTTCAGTTTATCAGTATTGTGCATCCAGATAAAAACCGAAGAAAGAGCTTCGCTCAATTTCCCCTTCGTTACTAACGATCTTAAGATGACTCTCCTTGTGGCACCCTTGTAGTCAACTGGCAGAATCGATGAACTGTTGTAAAGTGTGGTCACAGTTCCCAAGCCTGCTTTAAACTAATGAATAATCTTAATTCATCCGCCAATCATCAAGTCACGAGGTGATCTTGGAAATTCTTATCAGAAGTCCCATCTGATTCCATAATTTCTACAGAACGTCCCATCCTGTGGCAATTTCCTCAGATGTCCCATCTAAGGTATTGTCTTTAATGTTCCTATCAGAAGTCCCATCTGATCTCGTGATTTCCTTGTGAAATAATTTTCAAAGATATCCTATCTAAGATTATGTTTCCACTGAGCGTCCTGTCTCATGCCAGATTCATTCATCATATCTGAAGTCCCATCAGAGTTATAATCTTCGCCAATGATCGTGCTATCTCAGATGTTCCAGCTGAGTCGCTTCCTCCAGAAACGTCCCGTTTCGTAGCTATCGTATTGTACCCTTCACTCCAGATGTCCCATCCGGATTCTTTCACCATAGGGCCCTGCTAAGTTACTATTTCTGGTCAGGTATTCGAGCTATCAGAGACGTCTCATCTGAGTTGTTTTGTCTACAAGAGTCTCGTTACGTGGCACATCATTACAAACATATCCACTTTAGGTACAAATGTTTCAAACAGTGATCGATTCAAAAGAGATTGCCTTCTTCGTGCCACTGTAATATTCCTACAAAACTCTTCGATCGTGATATTAGAACCAACAAAAACTCTCGTTAGATTTTCATTGTCATTAAATAACAATCATTTTAAAGCACAAAATATACTATGCTTTTCAAAAATATAAAATAAAATATCTCAATAGGACGGTAAACATAAAATAAATCCCAAAATAAGGTTAACAATTGCTTGAAGCAAACCGTTTTGTACTGGGTTAATCGGATTTATTCCATGTGTTCACCTCTCAACAGCAGTAATTTATCAGCAGTCTTCATACTCTCCAAACAAATTGGCTTTCAATGAAATATTTCTCGATTGCTTTTTCAAATCGACGTAAGTAACTTTCATACGGTTTTGAGAAAGTTAATTAAGAATCACAACCTTTCTCCTTAAACTGGTTTAAAACGAATCCCCTTTTTAACATTTTTTACCGTGTATATCGCTTAAATTTTGCATGCAATCAACTCGGATCAAAACACTAGGTAGTTCCTATCATTTCCCACAAAAAATGTATGACAAAATGATAAGCCGTTTCAATCAGTTATGTCGTTTTCGATTATTCCCGACGGTGCACCGTGCGAGTGTAACAATTGACACCGGAAAATAGAACGGTTTCGGTGCAATATTTTGACAGCGTATGATAGTATTAGTGAAGGCGTCAATCAAAACAAAATGTCATTCTTCAAACAGATAGAACAGCTGTTTCTGTTATTCATGATTTGCTGTAAGGGATTCGGAAACATTAGATTCGTTCGGGTTTTGGATAGTTTGTTAATGGTGTTTACAACCATGGCTGAATGTAAAATGTTTAAATAAATGTTTGGCATATGAACATTAATTTATTTTTCCTGAGAATTGATACCATGAATATATGCTAAAAAATCAGAATTTTCATATTTCAATACTGTAAGGACTTATTTAATTTCATCGATCCTCTCTCTGGCTAATAATTTCGCCAAAACTCATACTTCCGCAATGTTTCTAGCTCACGATGCAAAAGCTGATTTTTTTTTGTAATAAGGCGAAGAGAGCAACGGAAATCAATCATCATTAGAATTTAATTCTATTGGAAAATCAATGTCGATTACTCGTCAATATTTTTGAAAAACATAGAACCAGAGATTTTGAATTCCGTGCTTAAGATACGGGAACATACAGCTCCAGCCGCTGCTTATTCTATTTTGTTGGCATCCATGAGCAAATTTCGGAAAATTTGACCGAACTAAAGTGTTTTTAATGTATTACTGTAGTACTGGTTACATGCAATCCAAACATCTGAGAGAAGCCTTCCTTTCTTTAATATAAGCCGTAAAAGCTTCTACTGATGAAACATACTCAGTATATCTTATTACTCTTATAAAACCTGTATTTATTGTAGCATTAGTAAATACTAAGAATATTCAATTTCGAAATAAATACATTTTATCTGCGTAGTCGAAAATGAGCGCAAATGAAGATCTTGCTTGTTCGTTACCGAAAACAACAAAATCTACCAAAACGACCAAAACAAGAACACCACTGACAGTTAAGAACCATACATGTATTGGTAAAAAGAGTGCATTACCTGCTACACCCAGCTCGATCAGGGTGTAGGATTTTCTGCACCGGTGGCAATCGAGTGTAAAAACGGTGTGCTACCTGCGGAATAAAAGAACGGTTTGGGTGCAACTTTTGCTACACCGGTGGGAAAACGGTGCAGGCGGTGCAAATAAAGAAAAACGACATTACTTACGACTTACTTTTGTACCAGTGTAAAATCGACTCAAGTAGTGTTTTGTTTTGATTCGTGGTTAAATCACTTTGTCTCCCATACAACGGAGCGGCGAAAGTAGCGGTTAGGTTGCGAAAGTGGAGAATCTTACTTTCGTCGTTTTGTAAATCCCGAAATTAAACGTTCTACAAGTGAAAAATCGAGTTTGTTTAGAGCGGAACGTGTAGAATTTTGTCTGCGAAACACGTAGGATTGATAAAGTAAGTTTGTTAACTTTTCTGACTTAAGTTTGTTTGAATAAGTCTTCGAGATTTGTTCCACTCCAATTTCACAGTGACTAGAGACAAAATCACAACATTATCGATTATGAGCAGATCGCGAAGTTCAAATTAAAACAAAAACATTGCATGTCAACCCGGATTCTCGTGGAATAAATAAAGAAAACTCGAATTCACCAAATCAACAAGCACTTCAATTGTTCTAAATATGCACAACTCACATTTAAAGCCACCAGTAACACTGAACGCACAAAAACTATGGCCGACATCTTTCTTCTGTTTTCTACGTCAATCACTTGTTGTTAACACCATCAGCTTTCGATTACGAAGTTGGGAAATCCTCCTTTTCTACGTTTGATTTTATTAGCTGCTGGCAAAAGCAGCTAACCTGGCAGGATCGCCATTGTGGAAATTAGTTAATTAGGTCCAAGAGGACTTCCCAACATTCGCGCTGTTCCGTCGTATCCGTAGCGATGATGCACGTCTTACCGATCCAAGTGTGTGGAGGAGAAAAAGGACGATCCAATGCTGCACGGCCGCGGGACAACTGGAACAGTGTTGGCAGTTATCTCTGGAAACCAAGAGATTGCCAATTGACAGCTAATCGGGGGATAAGCTACTGCAAACTATAATATAATCCGTAGGGTGTATCCCACAGGACCTAACCCCAAAGAGTACAGATCAACTTCTCCCGTCATGGTAAACCCCAGTTGGTCATAACAGATAACGGAACGAATTTTGTCAATGCCGACTGGAGACAGTTTGCTCAAGATTGGGATTTCCAGCAATCTACATCGGCTCCACACCATCAACAAGCGAATGGTAAAGCAGAAGCAGCAGTTAAGATTGCCAAACGCCTGTTACAGAAATCAAAAGAATCCGGTGTTGACTTTTGGTATGCTCTTCTTCATTGGCGAAACGTACCGAATAAGATTGGATCGAGTCCCGTGGTTCGAATATTTTCTCGAAGTACTAGATGCGGAATACCAATGTCAGCAGAAAATCTAATCCCCAAACCCCAAACTGGAGTTTCAGAAGCAATCGAAAATAACAGACGTAAAGCGAAATATCATTATGATAAAAAGTCTCGAAATCTTCCAACTTTGGAAATAGGAGATCCCGTATATGTTCAGCTTCAGCCAGAGTCATCGAAGCAGTGGACGCCAGCGAACATCAGCAGCAAGTTGAACGAGCGTTCCTACGTCGTTGATGTAGACGGCGCACGTTATCGCCGAGATCTAGTTAACATTAAGCCACGTAATGAACCACCAGTAACGCCTTCTCAGCCATTAATGAACGTTGCAAGTGCTCCGGTTGAGGCATCAGCTCCTTTGGTGCTACCGGACAAGCCAGCAGACTCATCTAGCTACTCGGCGATTGATAATTCAGCAATGAGTCAGGAAGAAATTTCGGAAACGAGTCAGGACATCGTGGTGCCGCCAACCATCAGCAAATCTCCCAAGGAAGCATCTCGTAAGCTGAATCATCTACCGACGGAAACCATAACCAGGCCGAAGAGAACCACGAGATTGCCGAGCCGTTATCGTGATTATGATATGAATTAAGTTTTTAATCAAAAGGGGGAAGATGTTATATTATTATGTAGTTAGTGGTTGCTCCCTCTGAGCGTAATGTTTAAATGACCCCGACGTGAAGAAAGAGTTCAGTTGTTACCTGGTTGATCGAGAGTTCGGATGTACAATAAAGTAGAGTTTGTAGCGAACGGATCTTTTTATTCTTGAAATAAAACAATTAGTTTGGTTTCCAAGGTATCATCGCAGCCGATCGATGATGCTTTGTGAAAATCAGTAATGTGACAGCTGCGGTAGCTTTCTGTTCAACGGTAGAACGGAAAATTATCTCTAAAATAGCAATACAAGCAAACTAATTAAAAGTCTCCATTTTGCGTTCCCAAAACGCTTGATCTAAATCTGATCTGATTGTTATTGTTCATGAGTTCACTCGTTGTATGGACGGATGCACGAGTTCACTATTTGACATTTGAGCGGTGCCGTGTTATTTACAGTGAGAGGCAAAATAAAGTGCCCACCTTACCAGTTTTCGAATTTCTCTCATTGATTTGGTTCAAATTAAAGTTAACACACCTAAATCTTTTGTGATATTTTATTTTTGATGTTCTTTTAAAGTTGCACTTACGAAATTTTGATAAAAAAAAGAATTTTACTTAAAGAAAAAGAAAATCAATTTGTATTGAAAAAAAAGTAGTGACAAAAATAAGTGCCCACTTCCTTCTTGGCCCCAGAAAAGATGATTTAAGAAAAATAAAAAGCAATTTAATAGTTAATGTGTCCTCCTTTGGCCTTAAGGACTTGCTGGAGGCTCTTCGGCATGCTTTTCACCAGGTTTTGTAGGTGTTGTGGATCTAGTTCTTCCCAGGCGCGCTCCAAGGCTTCAAAATAATTATTTTTGTTGGTAACACCAGTTTTTTCAACCCTGGCATCGAGAATCGCCCACAAATTCTCGATGGGGTTGAGGTCTGGGCTTTGTGGAGGCCATTCCAGCGGTTTAATCCGACAAGACCGGAAAAAAGACTTGGTCTTCTTTCCAGTATGCTTCGGGTCGTTGTTCTAGAGAAATATGAATTTCTCTTCAAGGCCCGTCTGGATCAGCGAAACCTCCAGATTTTCCAGCAAGATGTTAATGTAGGAATCTGCCATCATTATTCCGTCGATTTTCACGAGGTTTTCTACTCCACTCCATGAAAAACACCCACAGACCATCACATTTCCTCCTCCATGCTTCACCGTTCCTTGGATGTGGTGCTCTGCATCACACACGAGCCCGCCGCTCTCGGTTAGACAGCTCGAGCTTCAGGAGCGCCACATCCAAGGAACGGTGACGCATGGAAGTGTGATGTGATGAAATGTGATGGTCTGGGGGTGTTTTTCATGGAGTGGAGTAGGAAGCGTCGTGAAAATCGACGGAATAATGACGGCAGATTCCTACATTAACATCTTGCTGGAAAATCTGGAGGTTTCGCTGATCCAGACGGGCCTTGAAGAGAAATTCATATTTCTCTAGAACAACGACCCGAAGCATACTGGAAAGAAGACCAAGTCTTTCTTCCGGTCTTGTCGGATTAAACCGCTGGAATGGCCTCCACAAAGCCCAGACCTCAACCCCATCGAGAATTTGTGGGCGATTCTCGATGCTAGGGTTGAAAAAACTGGTGTTACCAACAAAAATAATTATTTTGAAGCCTTGGAGCGCGCCTGGGAAGAACTAGATCCACAACACCTACAAAACCTGGTGAAAAGCATGCCGAAGAGCCTCCAGCAAGTCCTTAAGGCCAAAGGAGGACACATTAACTATTAAATTGCTTTTTATTTTTCTTAAATCATCTTTTCTGGGGCCAAGAAGGAAGTGGGCACTTATTTTTGTCACTACTTTTTTTTCAATACAAATTGATTTTCTTTTTCTTTAAGTAAAATTCTTTTTTTAATCAAAATTTCGTAAGTGCAACTTTAAAAGAACATCAAAAATAAAATATCACAAAAGATTTAGGTGTGTTAACTTTAATTTGAACCAAATCAATGAGAGAAATTCGAAAACTGGTAAGGTGGGCACTTTATTTTGCCTCTCACTGTACGTGACCATGGCAATGAGTGAATTCGGCACCGCTCAAACGTCAAATTAGTGAACTCGTGCATTGGTCCATAGGCGTTATGTGTAAAACTACATAGATTTTTGCTATGTGGATTCATACATATTTTTGATTCGCAATGACAGGGTTCATTCAGTATCATTTAAATGAATTCGAAGTGTGAGATGCAATCTATGGACCGATGCACGAGTTCACTATTTTGACGTTTGAACGGTGCCAAATTCACTAGTTTCCATGGTTACATAAATAACACGGCATCACTAAAACGTCAAATAGCGAACCCGGGCATTGGTCCATTAATAATGTGTCGATACACATATAGAAAATTATTACAATTTTTGCAGTGTGGTAAATTTTTATCCGGGACGCCATTTGAGATTGCGCCATCCTTTCATAGCCCCATATGAAAAGTGAGATATCCACGCGATCGGTTTGAGTGTCTAATTTTCAAAACAAAAATACAATTTGACGTTTTGGCTCGTGCGTGATCATCAGCGCAGAATGATTGGCATCATCAGCAGAAACTGCTTTTACCGCCAAAACGATCTAGTTGCTATCGTTAGAAAGTGCGGATTTTTGGGCGTATCAAGTTCTAAGTTAATAAATAGTTCTCCCAATATGTCTATAATTCAAAAAAGAGGAGCCCTAATAGTTTTGGAAGGCTGCGACCGTGCGGGCAAAACTACGCAATGCAAAAGGATCGGTAAGAACGAGAAACAACTTCTTGTGAATCATGATAAACCCTGATTATGACTTGCTCACATGGTTGCTTTCCGATAGTGGAATCCCTCAACAGCGCCGGACACAAAGCCAAATTCATGAACTTCCCGGACAGGTCAACGCAGTTTGGGGCCTTGATTAATTCCTACCTGACCAGCAAGGACAATTTTACCGACGAGGGAATTCATCTGCTTTTCACACTGAACCGATGGGAGGCCAAAAACGAAATGGAACGTCTGCTGCGGAGTGGCGTCACGTTGATCGTAGATCGATACTCCTATTCCGGAGTGGCATTCAGTGCGGCCAAGGGATTGAACATGGACTGGTGCAAAGCGCCGGAAACCGGTCTGCCAAAGCCGGATCTTGTTCTGCTACTCACGTTGACGGCGGAAGCGATGGCCAAACGCGGAGGATTTGGCCAAGAGCGATACGAAGTTCCAGAACTGCAGAAAAAGGTGATGGAGAAATTTCAAACCCTGAAGGACGATAGCTACTGGAAGGTGGTGGATGCGGATAAGAAAGAAGACGCGCTATCTTTGGAGCTTTGCGAGATGGTTTTGGACTCGATGGAATCGTGCAGCGATAAGCCATTGGGAAAGCTTTGGTAACATTGGTTAACTAGTTCAATTTAAATCTCTACCATGATGAATATGATTCCGGTATTTACCTACATTAAGGATAGATAAGTTAAAACAAGAAAGAATATATTTTGACATACATTTTCTATATTGTTTATTCTTAAAACCATTGATAGGGTTGAGAATGGGTCCTTTTGAAATATCTCAGCAAATCCCAATATAAGAAACCCAGATAAAAGTGTCACATATACATTGTATAGGAAAATTTTGACCGGCAGAATATTTCTAACCTTCTAGTCACAAAAATTTATGTAAATGTTTTCGTAAAATATCCGAGGTATAGGGGAAGCTGGTCCAATTTGGACCGGTGCTATTGTAAAGATCGTGTGTACCGTATTTCTACCCACCGTCTGGCGAGGATCTAACACAATACATTTGACGCCATTCAGTGATTTCGTTTGATTTTTATATTAGTTTGTTGTTTTGAAGTGCTCTACTGTGCTATCGGTTAGCATTATTTCCAAGCTTCTGTGATTGACAATAATTTTCCAATCTCTCTGTGTTATTTTATAATCTAATCCCCTGAGCCTAAGCTTTCATCTGACCATATGGTTTTGATATGTCTATGCACTGTTTGTGCTCAACTAGTTTGAAAATCTCAAAATGTGTGTTG
This sequence comes from Aedes aegypti, assembly GCF_002204515.2. NCBI lineage: Eukaryota > Metazoa > Arthropoda > Insecta > Diptera > Culicidae > Aedes > Aedes aegypti. The sequence continues at coordinate 151,943,660 of NC_035108.1, forward strand.
GTCCAATCCGGACCTTTTATTATCCATAAGCTCCACCCCGTGAAAGTCTTCTCGACTTGCTAGAAAATCACAGAAGTCGTAATATTGATGGATGGTGCTTTTGTTTCTGTTGCAGTCAAGAAAAAGTCTTCGAAGAAATCTAAGAAATACGAAATACCATCCAAAAAAAGAATCATCTACTTGAAAAGCATCTCCATTAATGCCACAGCCTATTTTGGATACATCATTCAAAATTTGTTTGACAATACGATACCAAAAACGTTTACGAGTTCTGAGAGCAATACAGTTAGCTTTCCCTTACCCGATATAATGTGTTTTGAACATGAAAATTTGAAGTTTGGCTTAATTTTATAATCACTTTAATATAGCGTACTTTGACCCTAAAATGTATTTATGTCAATACTACTCCAACTCGTTTTTCCGAGACTCGATGCTGTCTTTTTCAATTTCCCGAACAAGTTCACCTTATTAACCCGATATTTTCATGACATAATTCAATATGTTAAAAATTTACTATATGCTAAGCAAAAATGGCTTCTTCCAATGAAATTTGTCGAAATAACAAAAAGCTCTAGAATAAAAAAAATGTGTTCTTTATCTCGATATCTCCCATAAACGATGGTCAGTTTAAAATCGAGTTAGGGAAAGTTTACTGTACTCAATTTTTAACCAGGTTCGGATTTCACTCATGTTCTATTTTAATGCAATTCATATTTTACTTGAGCTAGTTCCGACTCGAACTAAATTGGTTTTTCTCACACATTGAGTTAATTCTTTATGCTTGCGCCTCTAGAAGAAGTTCAACAAGCTCTGGTACCAGACAAATCGGTGTTATATTTTATAGCTACCATAGCATTAAACAATAAAAACGGACGGCACACACTTGCTGAGGGAAGGTTGTGCATTTTTAACGTGGTACTCAAATAGTGGAAAAATGTGGAAATATCAAAGTAAAATCGACGAAAAATACATATCCGAACGTAGAAAAGAGCAAAGTCGCGAGTGCAAGTTAAATTTCAGTTGGAAAATGGATTAAAAGTTAATAATTTGGAATTTAAAAAAGTGGAATTGCTGTGAAAAAAAATGATTGGCGACAGCATGCGCGGGGGAAGCGATTAGTGTATGAGTGAACGCGGTATCAGTAGTAGTGGTAGTGAAAGGTAGGACGGGTGGATGTGGTGTGGTGAGAGAGGTGAACGTGTGGAGAATTTTCGCTTGCGAGTCTTACCCACACCAACTGATTAAAGTGTTCTTTCGGAAGCGGGAAAAAGAAGCGGGTATGAGCAAGATGACGGTACGATTAGAAAACTGGGCATGTACAGTGGTGTTCAATTGGAGTGTTGCAAATTTAATACAGTGCCCGTTCGATTTTGGCAACTCTACCGCTTGATCTTCATTTGGAGAAGCCCAGCAAGTGGGTACAGTTTTCGCATAGCAGAAGTGTTATTTTTTGGCTTTTGGTTCGTCGGAATGGAAGTTTTTTTTTCGGTTTTCGGGCAGTGCAGTTTGAGAAGCCCAACAAGTGGATTTGATTTTCGTATCGCTTTATCGGAGGAGTGGAAGTTTGTTTTTTTTTTCTCGGTTTTTGAACAGTTTCGCATAAATGATACTTTATAGCTAACGGTGAAATAGTTCGACGACATCGTTGCGACGACCAGCTTTAAAATACAACAAGGATAAAAAAACCGGTGAGATCTTTCCATGATGACTTGTGTTATTTGATTATATTTCCAATGTTATATGCATTTTGGGTTGGGTGGGACCATCAGGGCACCCGATTGAAGCGAGATGGATAGGAAGAGTGAAACTGTCAACTTCCTATCGCTAACATTTCGTGGAAAAAGGGCGGGCTCTTCTTCCCATCTATTGGGTCTTTCTGACAAGCAAGGGCTTGATTGTACGACTGTTCGTGTGAACTTACTTTTGGAAGGAGATTCTTTTTCCTTGCGGGTTTCGCGTAAGTGTCTCTGCTTACGGGTCCGCCATTCGTTTTTGGCCCTTCAGACAGGAGTATGATTGAATACGAATAGTCATACAATCTTGAACAAATTGTTTTGTTAGAATAGGCCATTGCTACCGGTGGATACCTTGCTACAATAGATGGCAGCCTATATCATCATCATCATCACCATAGCATTAAACAATAAAATATAGGGTGGTCCGAATTAGAACAGCGTTGGTCCAATTCGGACCTTTTGGAGAATTTTGTACAAACATGTCTAGTCATGTCCTTGTAATAGATATCACAAAACACTCTGAGAGAAAAATGCGCGGGCTAAATAAGGCTTTCGAGAAAACATAAAACTTTTCATGTCATCCATCGTGCTGAAAAGATATGGTCAAAAAACTGTTACTAGGTCCGGATTGGACCATGTTCCCCTAAATGAAAGTTCAATAATGATCGACTCGTATAAACTGCGTTTCGTAATCCATACCAAAACGTCAAAAACATCAAACACCCAAACATATTTTGTTGTACAATCTACCGAATTCATAGTAGAATTAAGAACTGCACCAACGATTTTCAACCGACTACAAAAATCTGTTAACTTTACTATAATCTGGTAAAAATCACTGAGCAGTGCAGTAAAAATGACTATGTCCATAGTAGCATCCACTACAAAGCATTGTAATTCAATCCGTGGCCCACTGTATATGGTGACTAGACTAGAAACATTCTAGATTTAACAAGCTTGGTATTATCAAGGGTGGAGGGCGGCTGTCAAATGGGAGTAAAATTGAAAAGCCGCCAACCTAAGTCCAGAACCAGTTTTAAGGCTTAACGCAGAAAAGTGAAAATTATTATTCGTAAAATTGCGGGTAATGAATGCGCTTGAAAGATATTGTTTGCAAGTAGTTATTTGCGACGTGCTACTGCAGTGCGATGTTGGCAATTTAATCAGCAAATTATGCTAAATTCCCAAAATAGATGTTTTCAAGAAAATTGATCACGCCTTTACCATTGTTTGGTCGTTATAATGTATGGTTGTTTACATTTTAGAACCAGCGACACGTCGGGGTAGCAATAAAGAACCGCCAGTTCCACCCTTGGGTATTATACTTTTGACCACACTGTGTTAAGACCACCTCTTTAAAAATTCAAGAACACAAATTTTGAGAATTGGGTCCTAAAATTTGTAATGATATCTTGTTTTTATTTAATAACACGAAAAAGCATGTTACTGTAATTACTCTAGCAATTTTTCCCGCTCAAATAATGGCTATATCATGTTTAAACTTTAATTTAAAAATTTGGTCCATAAATGAACCTTGACACTTTTGATCATGTTTGACGTTCGCTTAGTCGACAAAAACACCACAGGGGTTTTAGTTCGACCACTGGGGTTGTTCCTATCTGACATTTCGTAAGGGACACGGAAAACAAAATACACCCAAAATTTGAGTTTAAGCCAAAGGATGTGACAAAATTTAATAAAAATGTTTTTGGGCTTAAACCAACGGAAAACATTAGAAAATTGAGTAAACATGTGTTTTTTGTTGGAGTATGCAATGATTGTGCCTCGTATGCAAAGCGGCAGCACTGGATGTGTGTAGCTGTATGAGTGAGGCGGCGCTGAAGGCAGTCGCAGCGGCGGCAGCGAGCGCGCCAAATAGGATGAAGAAAGGGAGAATGGAAAGTTTGCCATTCATCCGTAATGTGATGTTCAATCCGTTCAGACGTGTTTATTAAAGCTTTCTCGTTGCGTACAGTAGTCAAGTTGTAGTTGTTTCTTTCCTACCGAAATCCTGGTTCCGCGTTCCGCTTCGGTGACCCTGTTCTGCGTTGTGGTGTGTCCACCTCTGCCCAACAGGTTATGGGCCCAGCAGTGCCGAAGGGAAGGTTCCGGATTACATAGGAAAAAGGTTCCGAGAGAGCGAAAGTGATCACGCCTTGTGTGAGTGTGAGTTGTTTTTCTCCGCAGTGGTGATTTTGCGTGGACAAAATGGCGGATGCGAACAAGTTTGCGTTTGCCAGACTGAACAATCAGAACTGGCAAATATGGAAGTTCCGGATGGAGATGCTCCTGACGAGGGAGGAGCTGTGGTATGTGGTCGGTGATGCAAGGCCGGCTGTGGTGACCGATAAGTGGACGAAGGACGATCGGAAAGCTCGTGCCACTATCGGATTGTGTATCGAAGACAATCAGTTCGGTTTGGTGAAAAATGTGAACAGTGCGAAAGCTTTCTGGGATGGATTGAAAGCTTATCACGAGAAGAACACGGTAACGTCACGTGTATCTTTGCTGAAGAAACTGTGCTCGTTAAATCTCGAGGAAGAAGGTGACCTTGAGAGTCATCTGGTGGTGTTGGACGATTTGTTCGACCGTTTGACGAATGCAGGCCAACAGCTGGAGGAATCGCTGCGGATTGCGATGATCCTGCGTAGCTTGCCTGATTCGTACGGTGGTTTGGTCACGGCGTTGGAGAGTCGTGCCGATGCGGACATCACGATGCAGCTTGTGAAGTCAAAGCTGATCGATGAGTTCGAACGTCGGAGGGAGCGTTCCGGCGAAATGCAATGTGAGACGAAAGCGATGAAAAGTGTGGTAATGCAAAACGAAGTGCAAAGCGTGGGTGGACTCGGCAATAGAGCGCCAGTAAGGAGATGCTTCTTTTGCGACAAGCCCGGTCATTTGCGTCGCAACTGTCGTTCGTACTTGCTAGCGAGGCAGGAGCTAGAACGAGAGTGTAAAGAGAAGAAGAAGCCGGACGACAGAGTGCGTGTGAATCAAAATGCGAAACAAGTGAAGAACGAAAATGGTGGTGCCAGTGTGTGCTTCATGGCGGGAGTGGATCAGCAAAAGTGCTGGTATATAGATAGTGGAGCAAGTCGGCACATGACGAGCGATAGAAACTTCTTCAAATCGCTGAAAGAAAGAAAAGGCCCGAGTGTAGTGTTAGCGAATGGTAAAGTGGTTACCGCTGCTGGTTGTGGCGAAGGTTTTGTTAACGGTGTGGACGGAAACGGGAGCAAAGTGGAGATTAAGCTCACCGATGTGTTGTACGTTCCGTCGTTGAAGAGTGGACTCGTTTCAGTGGACAGACTGACGGCAAAAGATTTTTCGGTGAAGTTTAAAAAGAATGGTTGCGATATTTGCGATGCATCCGGTAAGAGAGTGGTCGTTGGAGAAAAGTCGGGTTCGTTGTATCGGCTGAAGCTAACGAAGGTTGAGAAGAAAGTGGAGGGCCAGCGGCCGATAATTGGCGAGAAGAAGACGACGAGCGGAAGAAGATCACCAGTCAATGTAGTGAGCAGATATTCGGAAGTGAAGCCGAATACTGTCGATGAACGTGAAGAAGAATACTTCGATGCGGACACTTCAAACGAGGAAGTGGAGCCGTTGCAAGTTGCGGAGTCCCAAAGTGGAGGATTAGATTCGGATGCTGATAACTGGAGAGAAGTTCGGCGATCCAGGAGGAGTAATCGTGGAGTACGACCTGGCCGGTTGGTTGATTACGTCGCTTGAAGCAGGAGGAGATCAACCCGGCAAGGAAGGCAGACAGGATGCGGACGAGTACGAGGACAACATTGAGGAGGAGTGTTGGAGTATGCAATGATTGTGCCTCGTATGCAAAGCGGCAGCACTGGATGTGTGTAGCTGTATGAGTGAGGCGGCGCTGAAGGCAGTCGCAGCGGCGGCAGCGAGCGCGCCAAATAGGATGAAGAAAGGGAGAATGGAAAGTTTGCCATTCATCCGTAATGTGATGTTCAATCCGTTCAGACGTGTTTATTAAAGCTTTCTCGTTGCGTACAGTAGTCAAGTTGTAGTTGTTTCTTTCCTACCGAAATCCTGGTTCCGCGTTCCGCTTCGGTGACCCTGTTCTGCGTTGTGGTGTGTCCACCTCTGCCCAACATTTTTGACCTAAACTTGAGCGTTTGGCACTAAAATTGGGACAGGGCTTTAGGACCCAATTCTCCCATAACTTCTGATCTCGCCCTAAAAGCCATTGGTAACCATGTGTGTAGCTTGTTGTTTCTGAGCATTTGAAAGGATTTTCATGTTATTTAACAACGCTATGGGAAAGAAAGGATCATTAGCTACCTGCCCGTGATGTTGGTTTGGATGCTTATTCTTTCTTTTGCTCAGAAACAACGATCTACACTTGTGGCTACCAATGGCTTTTAGGGCGTTATCTCAGAGTATGCGAGAATTCTCTGTTCTGTTAACAAAACAGTGGTTTTAAATGAAAATTCAATCGATTGGTCGCAACAGTGAGGAAAGGTCCCTTTGGTGATTGTTAGGCATTTAATGTTCTATATGAAATATGTTTCGAAAAACTTATAGAACCACAAGAACGGTAATACAAAAACCCTAAGCATTCAATAGAAAAATATGCTAAACCATTATTAAATAGCATCCAATGTTATTTGTTTTTAAACAAATATTGCGACTAGTATTTCCGTTGAACCAACCCACCCCCTACAGCGTTATGAAATTTGTGAATAAGCCCTTATGAAACTGCATTTCGCTGTCCAGTAGTGAAAGAAATATATAATTTTAAATATTCATAAAATTATTTGATAATTTTTAAGAATAATTCTTAGGCTGTTAAACGTTTCACCAGTTCGTTTAACTATTAGTTAAAATTTGACATTTTGATAGTTATTTTCCTCTCAAATGGTTAAATTGAACATCGCGGTCGAACCATTTGAGCTTTAACAGTCGAGTTTATTTCAGAACAAAGTTGACAGATGGTTAGTTATTCTCAAATTCACGGAAGCAGAAAATAACTTTCGAACTGTTAAGTTTAACCATGCTCCAGAGCAGGGATATTTCTAACCGGAGGGAAAATATAACTATCGAGCTGTCAAATTTTAACTAAAAGTTGAACGAACAAGTGAAACGGTTCACAGCCTTAAAAATTCTCGCATACTCTGAGATAACGCCCTAAAAGCCATTGGTAGCCACAAGTGTAGATCGTTGTTTCTGAGCAAAAGAAAGAATAAGCATCCAAACCAACATCACGGGCAGGTAGCTAATGATCCTTTCTTTCCCATAGCGTTGTTAATTAACATGAAAATCCTTTCAAATGCTCTGAAACAACGAGCTACACACATGGTTACCAATGGCTTTTAGGGCGAGATCAGAAGTTATGCGAGAATTGGTTTATTTATATAGCCCATTTTACGAAACGGCAACACTGATGATATTGCTGTTACTTTCACACGTTACGACACCGCCCACTGTCAAAATTTCATTCATAAAATAAGCGATCAGCTCTCGCATAACTTCTGATCTCGCCCTTAAAGCCATTGGTAACCACGTGTGTAGCTCTGAGCATTTGAATGGATTTTCATGTTATTTAACAACACTATGTGGAAGAAAGGATCATTATCTACCTGCCCGTGATGTTGGTTTGGATGCTTATTCCACAGACAAACAGACGTAACACTTAGAACAAATCCCGATCAAAATCATAGTCACGATGACATGTACGCCCAATGCTAAAATCGGTGTGTTTGGCCGATGGACCAACAGATGGCGGTAGTGTGTAAACGTCAAACGCGAACAAAAACGATGCGAGCGCTGCGGGTGGTGGATTGACCACCTACCATATATTTGAATCGGCCGTTAAAAAGGTGGTCGATGGACATCGGTGGGAGTGTGACGTCTGTTTGTCTGTGCTTATTCTTACATTTGCTCAGAAACAACGAGCTACACACTGTTGAGAAGGATAGAGTTAGACATATAGTATATTGATCCTAAGAAAGAAAGAACATAGGAGGCTTTGAGATAGATAAATGTCACGACGATGAATAAAACAAATCAGTCTTTCAACGAACGTAATGAAGCACAGAAGTGAAAAGAGCAACTTGGAGAACCGCCGGTCACAACAATGGCGTAGTCAAGTCTCCCATGAGCGGAAGTTATTTGGTAGAAGAAACTTTGAAATTATTAAGCAAATTGTTTTTGTCAAGAAACCATGAAATGTATGGATGTGCAAGCAATTAACTTTGTTAAGTATTTTTAAAGCAAGTATATATTTTTTAAATGATTCATCACCGAAGTGAGCAAATGTTCATGCAATTCAATTTGATACGGAACGGAAATGTAACGTAAGCAATTTAGTGGCATGAGCTGACATTTTTAGGTTCAAAGTTGAAAGTGGAAGCATACATTTGATTGGACGTCGAAAGATAAGGTTAAGTGTCAAAGTATTCTATAAGGCTCTGATTGAGAAGGCAGAGTACCTTTTACATTGGACTTCGATTGGGAAGGCGAAGTACCAGCAAGATTATGAATGAAGGCTCTGATAGAGAAGGCAGAGTTCCTTTTGTTTGGACTCCGATAGAGAAGGCGGATTACCAACAAGATAATGTAAGGCTCTGATGGAGAAGGCAGAGGTCGTTATTGACGATTTGAGAAAAAAAAATTGTCATATGAATGGTCTCTGATAGAGAAGGCAGAGTAAACGAAAAACAGTAAAAAAAAGCCAAATAGTTCAACAAATTTATAATATTGAATGCAATGAAAATGATTTGAATTGAACGGCAGTTTGAAAGGATTGGAATTGCGTACTTGTGGAAATGCAACATGTTATTTTTGATTTGGAAGATTTAAAGATTCGAAATATCTTAAATCTAAGCTGTCGGTATGCTGAAAGAAAGAGACAAAAACGATTTTTATATGAATTTAGGCTTTACATTTGAAATTGAATCTTGTAAAAGAAACTTGAAAGTTATTGAGTTGAAAAAAGAGTACATTGTACATATTGATGGATTAGATTTGTTATGAACAGCTTGGCATGTTTTCATACATACAATTTATTAGTATTCCAAAATTAATCTATTTCAAAGTGTTTGCTGAAATTTGCTCGTTTAGTTAATGTTCCTTTAATGATTTGTTGCTGACAGTTGATCAGTCTGACTTCAATTTAAAATCTTTTAGAATGTACAGAGAACTGACACCTAAGCATGATGATTTGAATGACCTTAATGCTGTCTGGGACGCTTATTCTGGAGATGGTCGTGATTTTCTTAAGAGAAAAGATTGAGATTCAAAAAAAAAAAAATGGAATGGTCACTACCCACAGTTCAGCTAATATAAACGATTGTTTAAGCGAATCAATCAGAATCAAAATTAGAAAAAAAAATCAAATGAATAATTGTTCCGCAAGACACAAACCTCACAATGAAATGATAATTGAAAAACTGAGAGTTCATGACAATCTTTGATGGACAATTTGTCTCCGTTTGAGAAGGGAGCTTACAACTAACATTATTGAATACTTATTATTTGATTCAGAAGACACACGTGGATAATGAATGTTGCGGTAATTTATAGGCTGGAATTCATTCCAAGATTGATGTAACTGTAGATGAACTAATTTTTGGTAATATTTATGATATGCAACATTGAATCGATCATCACCTCAATGGTTATTCAATAGCCCATTTGGACAAATCTACTAATTTATTAAACGAAGATATTAAATGTATTTCCTTCAATTGGTCTACCTTATTTTGGTGTTATTCTGCTGAATCTACCGAGTACATTTTTCATGTAGAAATCATTTAAGAAACATTGTTTTATTACACTTTATCGTATAGTGAATTGGCCAGCAAGATATTTAATATTATGATATTATAAAAGTTCAAATGTACGTCGTAATACATCCATGGTGGAAGAACATACTCATAAGCATGTTTTATTTTTTGGCTTGGACGATTACACAAATTTTGGTTTAAACATTAAATCTATGATCATATATTGAGAATTCAAAACAATCAAACTAGAGAATGCGGAGAATAGATCCCTCTACGAAGACACAGGCACGAGTGACTATTATACCAAACAGAAAAGGTCAAATATTGGATGAGATTGATATTTTTTAAAGAAAATGTTGGTTTTGTAGGATTGAAAGTGAGTTCTTGTGTTTATGACTTGAAAATGAAATTATACACACAGACAAACAGACGTAACACTTAGAACAAATCCCGATCAAAATCATAGTCACGATGACATGTACGCCCAATGCTAAAATCGGTGTGTTTGGCCGATGGACCAACAGATGGCGGTAGTGTGTAAACGTCAAACGCGAACAAAAACGATGCGAGCGCTGCGGGTGGTGGATTGACCACCTACCATATATTTGAATCGGCCGTTAAAAAGGTGGTCGATGGACATCGGTGGGAGTGTGACGTCTGTTTGTCTGTGTTATACAGTTATTGTGTGGATGACCTCTAAGCCATGAAGACATTTTGGGGTTTGATGTTAGATCATTGTGATATGGTCAACATAAATTTAACAAATAGACCAACTTCAATAGCTGATTGACAATGTGAATTGAAAGAAATGTTGAAAATATTTTATAAAGATCGAACATGGGTGAATACAAGAAATTATAGTATTTTTGAAATTTGACTACAAAGGGTGCACAAAACAAGGTAATGGATTATTCGATTTAAGAAAGGAATGATTTGAAATTACTGAAGTTGAATAATTTAGTAATGTAAAATAGATAAGTTTTGTAGCATTGAATATTCAATAAATGGTTACCAATAGTTTGGAAAATTTCCATACATATGATTTATTCGGCTTTAAAAACAACATTAAATATCAGGGTGACTGCTAAAATTTGTTGTCAAGGCAAGTTTTTTTGCGAAAACAAAATTTTGACATAACATTGAAACCGCTTCAGTTGTTGATGAAATGCAGATAATTTTTCGCTGTATCTATGTATGTAACACGAGTTAAGTGATTTGAGAGATGAAGTTATTATTTTGCTATGAGATTCAATAAAGTTTAATTTTTTATTGCTACTAATAGTTGGTTTATGGAATCAAATGTAGAACGAGTTTCTAGAATTCATGTAATATTCTAGAGTTCCTAAAAGACAATCATCTTTAATTAACGAAAAGAAAAATCATTATCACTAAAAAGTCACAAACATTGGGTTGAAAGAATATTGAAACATTGACAAAATTTAAAAAAAATAATAAAGGATCAGCCAACCACAGTAATGGAGTCAATGGAATAAGCGAAGAAAACCCAAAATGTTGTACACTTAACATTTTCACAGTAAACATATTCTGAACTGAATGAATATTGAAATTTTGACAGCGGAAGAACATATGTTCTTAGCCATCTTGCTGTTTTCTAACGTTCAATTGCTAGGATCTTAGCTTGAATGAAAGAAACATAGTTATAACCTTTACCTGTTTATGTAGAGAGAATGAAAGAAAAAAATGGTATTTTTTGCGTTCTGTCCAATGATTTTAAAGAAGTTTTTATTGAAGATTAACGCAAAAGCAATATTTAATGGTGATTGTAAAGATATTCAATAATGTAATTTACGCATTTATAATCATATCAAAATCCAAATTTAAAAAAAATAGAAAATATTTGATTGATTGAAATGTTTTGAGAGAGTTTTTGAATCGAAATGATTAAAGGCATAGGAAAAAGTAAAGACAATAGATCGGAGTTTGTTTAATCAACTTGTACAAAGGAATCACGTTTTTGGCCAGTTAAATATTCAAATCATTTAAAAATCATGGAATACTGATTATGGTATTGTATGTTTGTATGCGCATGTTTCGGTTCATTCAAATATTTAATTTTGTTTGCGATAGTTACGACTGACATCGAACAATATATGCTTGTCACATGTATTTCTGGTGGTTGTCTTAGTTTGATAAAATCAATATATTTTCTATATAGCATTCTGAAATGAATTTGGTCATACAAACTTTGCAGAAATTCAATGATCCCTGGCCACGATCACAGGGTTTGACGGTGCCAAAGTAGAAGGTGCACCATAATAATACCCGTCTGTGAAACATATCACCTTCCCAATACTTTGGCACACCTCCAACGGTTCATGATTTATCATGAAACGGCTGCATTCAGGCGGAGGATCTGTTAATATGTTTCGGCATATTATCAGGTCCTCTTCGAACGGAGGGACCGCCAGGGCTCATTAGTTACTTATAAACCAGTGCTGGTTGTTTGATGTTTCAATTCGTTTACACGAGCTGTAGCATCCTTTGTACTAATTAGCAATGGTGGTTAAGTTTCGAAGCCAACGTGTGATCAATCGTTTTATCACAGACAAACAGACGTAACACTTAGAACAAATCCCGATCAAAATCATAGTCACGATGACATGTACGCCCAATGCTAAAATCGGTGTGTTTGGCCGATGGACCAACAGATGGCGGTAGTGTGTAAACGTCAAACGCGAACAAAAACGATGCGAGCGCTGCGGGTGGTGGATTGACCACCTACCATATATTTGAATCGGCCGTTAAAAAGGTGGTCGATGGACATCGGTGGGAGTGTGACGTCTGTTTGTCTGTGGTTTTATAATGCAACATAAGAATGGGTGTTTGGTGAAACTGTGCGTTACACTCGTCGTTATTAAATTTAGTGATTGTGAAGGTGCTAATAGTGATTTTATAATTAAATCTATAGTGATGAAAATTTGAAAATTAAGGTGGAAGTGATTCTGATAGTTTTGTTAAAAATATAATAATAATGATGTGAACTCTACTAATTTAATAATGGCCATAATACATTGTGCAATCATTTTTCTGAATATAAACTTAATTGCCTAGTTCTTCAAACGTACATGATAAAAGTGTTAATGTAATGACAGCGAGTGCAGAAGAATGGATCGAAGTGATTTTTTTAATGTAACTTTCTTGCTCATAGTGCTAAATCGTAGTTTGAATAGTAATGACTCTACAGCAACAAAAATAATGATACATTTAAATTGAATATCTTTAAATAACTTAGTAAAGCTAACAGATGGTAATGCTAACAGATTTATATGAAAATGGTGTGATGTGAAAAGTGATATAATAGAAAGTATATCTGAAGTGTATTACGAAAGTTGATGAGTGATAATCGGTGATATACGTGATAGTGTCGAAAATAAAAGTGACGATAGTGAGTGATGAAATGAAATGGGGAATGAGGACCTTTTAATAAAACTATTTCGTTCTTCACTTTAACCACTCTAGTAGCATTTCAGGCCTTATCATAGTTTGATAGCAGTCTGAACTACTAGACTGCAAAACTACGGCAAGGGCTGATTGCTGCTAGCGTACACAGTGACCATTTGAGCAACATTGCTTAGGAACGTCTGTGTGATGAACACAATAGAGGCTTATAAAAGCAAATGCTGGGAAGGAGCTTAGGGCAGATTAAGAGTGCCAGTACTACCCCTATCGCTACCGACAAAAAAAAAAAAAAAAAAAAAAACAAACTTTGCAGAAATTCAATGATATTTGAGAATGCAAGAGCAGCAGAGTTTTCAAAACAATTTCACATAAAGAAAAACTTATTAACTAATGCCAGTAACAGTACAGTCTATAACACATTTACTGGGATCCTAATGATCATGATAAATTATTGCTATTGAAGTAAATAGACAACGTTTGCTACTTGATATACTGCAAATATAGTTAAATGTAGGATAAAAATCAAACGAACTAAAACATTTTAATATAAAGTAGACTATTCTTCAGTGTTAATGGGCATGAAACAGAAAGGTCTTTTGGAAATATGGTTTTATCAGATATTTTTAGTAGAAAAAAGTATGATCATATCGCGAAAAAGTCAATATGTTATAAGTTATATGCAAATTTATAGTTTAAATGTATAAAAATATGTTTAATTACATATTAAGAGTAGAGATGGAAAGTAATGTTGAGAAGGATAGAGTTAGAAATATAGTATATTGATCCTAAGAAAGAAAGAACATAGGAGGCTTTGAGATAGATAAATGTCACGACGATGAATAAAACAAATCAGTCTTTCAACGAACGTAATGAAGCACAGAAGTGAAAAGAGCAACTTGGAGAACCGCCGGTCACAACAATGGCTTTTAGGGCGTTATCTCAGAGTATGCGAGAGCTGTTCAAAAACGTCTCGTAAAATGGACTATTGCACACAACAAAGGCACTGCCCCACGGACCAATCTTACCTCGAACCTCGAGTCCCTTCTTTAAAAGTACCAACATTGCATTTTTCTCAGTGTACACTCATAGTATTTTTATTCACCCTTTTTGAAAGCGCTTGGTAGCACCAACTATACGTCATAGCTGCAGCTTCGTAAAATTTTCTGCCAACACGGAGAAATATTTTTACCTAATTTTTGAGTTTACTTTACCCAAAATTAAGTATATCGATTATAGTTTCAACCCAAAATCTCTCGGTTTTCTCTTTCTCCCACACGAATGTTGTCAAAAATAGAGAGAGCTGCATCTACCCAATGGGGGTACTTTGGCCCAATAAGCCAAATTTGGGTAAATGCAACTTTTCTTATGTTTGGGTCGAAAGAACTCAATTTTGCGTTAAATCAACCCAAAATTGAGTATATTTTTCTAATGGAATTAAAGCCAAACTACCTAGTGGGGACCTTGGAAATTTAGCCAAAATTGAGTTATTGGGCTCAACTACGGAATTGCGTTGAAACAACCCAAAATTGAGTTGAATTCCGTCTCCGTGAACCGTGTTTGGAATTTTGGGAAAGTGTTGTGAAAGTTTGTTTAGTGTTTACGATTTTTGCACGGATCTTTCGGATATTCCGCAGGATTTTTCGTAAATTTTCGATTGCTACGGCGCTGTCCCACTTCCTGAACGATGAGTGCAAAAAAGTACCTTAAAACGGTGCCTCCGCAGCCCCCGGCCCAGCCCGTAGTGAAAACCGAGAAGGAAGAACAACTCTGGAATGCTCTCAAAAGGCACATCATGAGGGAACGCGAACGCAAGAAACAAGGTTTGTGTTTCGGAAAATGGCGATGTTATGAACGAATGTGACCTATTTTTCCGTATTTTCAGAGCTGGAAGCCGAAGTTGAGGAGGAACGACTCCGGAAGGAGCGAGAGGCTCGCGAAAAACAAGACGTAATGACTTTAGGCGAAACCAAGGAACAGATCCAGATGCTGGAGAAGCAACTGCAGGAACTGCGCAACGAGAAGCAGCAGCTGTTTCTCCAGCTGAAGAAAGTTCTCAACGAGGACGACAATCGGAAACGGCAACTGAAGGAGTCAGTGTAAGGAGGATTGATCTGTTGATTTCATGGACAACAATATTAATGGAATGATTTATTTCCAGTGAAATGTTTGCGGTGCATAATATTCCGCAACAGCAAACTTATTTGCCGCAAAGGACTACCACTGCAATGCCACCTCATCAGCAGCATTTGATCCATAAGGTTTGTATTTGGGGAATATTCACCCTTATGTTTTAACCTTTTTGTTATTCAACCCCCTGAAATACAGAATGCAGTGTTCTATAGTCAATCTATGTTTGAATCCTTCCAGACTACACCCCCGGTAAACGTGGCCAAACGCACGCACAGTCCCTCGCCGCAAGGCTATTACAAGCAGACTACAGCCAGCCCAGCGTATCCTCCTCCACAACCTCAGAGTATGTATTCCTTTTTCTATCGTGCTTTCGATATTTCCATATACAAATGAATAATACCGACATATGAATGAAGATTTCACACTTATGATTGTAGAATATTTTTTTTGAAAAAGTTGAGCATTTGTTTCGGATCTCTTTTACTATTCTTCCTCATTTTGTCTAAATTTTTGCAATCTTCTTTATTAGTGTATTCTTGATTTGAGAATTTGTTTCATCGAATATTTACTTCTGCCAATCGTTTTCCTTCTATTCTCGAATCAAAATCATAAATCTACTATTAAAATAAACACAATAAACAATTTGACACAAATAAAACAGAACTCGAGGAGGGCAGACGAGGCCCGGGTGAAGTGGCCCGTGCCGTTCTGTGGAACAGTGAGTTAACTTTTTTGCTATCTTTTGCCCCTTTTATCTCGTTTTTTCCTTCTCTTCCGATCTATCCTTTCAATAACAATAGGTTTTCTTTTGTACTTCTTGATGCAAATCTTTTACCTAGCTAATAACTTCCTATCGTATACCTTGTTTTCCATTTTCATATTTGTCTTACATATAAAAAAACTGTGTTAGTTTGATTTCTTTCTTCTACTGGCTATGTTTCTATGTGTTTCAATGTGATATAGATATTTTTTCAAGGAACTGGTTTACTTACTAGGTTGTGCACAGGTGATCAGATATTTAATTTGTAATTAATTTGTCAATGGTAGTAGCTCCTGCACATATTGTTTGACGGGTTTTATTTTTCTACATAATTACGGTTCGTTTAAAGTATTCACAGTTTGCATGCGAGGGATTGGGTTCAAAACGAAAAAAAAAAAGATTTTTATACTGAATTAAGTTTTTTTAGTATTTATAGATAAATTACCATTAATCGAACAATACTTACAGAGCAATGTAATTGTCAATTGGGTCCTAAAATTTGTAATGATATCTTGTTTTTATTTAATAACACGAAAAAGCATGTTACTGTAATTACTCTAGCAATTTTTCCCGCTCAAATAATGGCTATATCATGTTTAAACTTTAATTTAAAAATTTGGTCCATAAATGAACCTTGACACTTTTGATCATGTTTGACGTTCGCTTAGTCGACAAAAACACCACAGGGGTTTTAGTTCGACCACTGGGGTTGTTCCTATCTGACATTTCGTAAGGGACACGGAAAACAAAATACACCCAAAATTTGAGTTTAAGCCAAAGGATGTGACAAAATTTAATAAAAATGTTTTTGGGCTTAAACCAACGGAAAACATTAGAAAATTGAGTAAACATGTGTTTTTGACCTAAACTTGAGCGTTTGGCACTAAAATTGGGACAGGGCTTTAGGACCCAATTCAATACATATGGACTGAAACTAGATTAAATATTTTGGATTTTACCCCATTTTGAAGAATAACATCAAATCTGCATTCATAAAATGAATAGAAAAAGTCCAAAATATCATTGGCGAATACTAAAACTACTACACTGAGAAAAATCTACACGTCAAGGACTGTGTTTTACTTACAGATTTGCGCAATAAGGAAAACCACGTCATTGACTTCACGGTATAATTTCATGTGTATCAACATTAGGTTGTCATGTGAATGCCTCAAAGTTAAATTATGAAAACCGACTGATTTGCTTATTAAATTTGAAATGTAGTGACTTTAGATAGCCATGTGTGACAGAACATGAAGGTCATGAGACTGAAAGAAGAAATTTAGTAGAAGAACTCTTGCTCCCTAAAATATAGGGGCTTATTTTGTAAATCGAGCAGATTCATGTGACTCGTCTGTATTCATTGTCGATCAAAGCAAGCATGCATATTTCAGATGTCACCCGTCGACTCCCATAGTAATCCAGTCACATAGAGTGACAACTGTCGAAAATCTCGAGTGACAGAGCTGAGTCGAGTGATGTTTTCGGTCGACAGTGACTCTAGTCGAGTCATTTTGATCGACTCGACTTATAAAATAGACCCCATAGATCCAAGGCTCGTCTGCTTGTCGCAAGCTCACTTGATTTTTTTTTTTCAAGCGAGTTAGCCAGCAACAAGCGGAGCGTCGCAAATCCATAATTTGGGAAGTCAGAGATTAGCATATTCCATTATATTCGGAACTGAAAACCAGGAAAATTTGTTAGTGGAATCCGATTTGTCGACTAAACCATACATTATAATCAAGGTTTCCTCATAGAAAGGTAGAATCCTCGTACCGTGCTGCTTCAAATTGCCGGACGCTTCGAAAGCCGGACACTCGTCTCTCCAACGTTTTTTTTTGAGTAATTTCCAACTTTTTTCGTTCGGAAACCATAATTATAACGTATGCTACACGCTGCATTGATAAAAGTTAACGAAATAATATTCTTTTGGATAAATTAAGGCTGGTGTCCGGGATACGAAGCGTCCGGGTAATTCTAATCAACACGGGTTATCAGTCAACTTCACTAATAAAAGAAAAATTGAATTCACAAATTTTCATCTAACACTTTCATCTTCAACATTTACCTCTACTCTTTGGAAGCATGATGATGACTGTCGTTTGACACGAGGTCCAACCGCAATTAAGTTCACTATGGATTTATCACAAACAATTTAGAAGTTTTGAACATAAAAATCGGCAGCAAAGCTCATCGATTTCATCATAACAAATTCATTGCGCAAATTAATGAATCGACCAACTTGAACATGGCGATTATGACACAAGATGACCATAAGCAAAACACACTGAATCCGTATTAGGGTGATGATCTATGCGTCCATATAGGTTGACGTATACGAATCTGAAGGGAAAGCTTCAGGAACTTATGTGGAAAAATTATGGAATCCCCGTTGTCGGTTGATGAATCATTCCATTAGGCAAAACAAAGGAATTTAAGGTGATTATAGAACGAAGCCACACCTCAAATTTTCAAGAGCACAAGAATTGAGAACCAAGCAGCGCTCCGCGTTGAAAATTTATCCCATTGGTCACCACCAGCAAGCAAGCAATTTGATTGAATTTCAACGCGAACTGATGTCAGATTATCCAGTCTTGTGCACATAAAAATTCTAAGTTTGGCTCAGTTTTATAATCACCTTAATGTGTAACACACACGAAGTTTACTAGAAAATCACAGCAAATTGATATGAACGTTCATGAATCGAGCGTGTTCACAGATCGAGCGTGTGGTTTTTTATCAGTGTATGCGAGAATAGGCAGTACCACCAACAAATTATGTAGAACTTCAAGAAATAGCATATGACCCATCAATGCAATTTTGCGAATGTGTGGATGTGTAGGCCTTGACTAAGTAAACCACTTTGGATACTTGTTTTTTCCAAAATCTATCCTATATTTACCCATTTTTCTAATAATGTAATCTAAAAATGGCAACTCCTACAACAAAGTGTTGTAGTAGATAATTGTCTAAATTTTTAAATAAAAATACTGAAAAATATCTCACTTCTATTTTATTGAAATTTTAATTGGAATGTTTGAGCCACAAATGAGACAATTTTAAATGGAATTTTTGATCATTTAAACTTAACTGATTAGACAAAATTGATTAGTCTATTGTGCTACTTTGAACTCTAAGATAATTGTGACTTTCACTTGTTTAGTTTTGTTTAAAAATGACACGTTAGAAATTTTCATTTAGGGCACGAACAAGTTTTTATTAGAAAATCTTGTGCCCATCTCGCGATGTATGGACGGTTGGTAATACTTAACATAATAGCAAACATAATTAAAATAAATATGACCATTTTTTTAACGACTTTTAATTTCTAAAATCAATTTTAGGCTCTTTTTCTTAACTTATTTCATCCACAACTTACCGTTTTTAAATTAAATAAACAAAAATCTCTCGGTGAACAATCCTCTGATGGTACTCGGAAAATTATTGCAATGTAATTAATACTTGCGTAACTTTTCAAAAGGGGGTTGCAAAATGTTGAGTCGACAACCAGGAAGGAGCGTCCAACATAGCTCTTGTCCTCGCAAGCCCCTATCTTACGCTTCCACGGGTCAAGCGATGACACAAAGACCGCCAGCTCAGGGATGTGTACTTAGCTAGTAGTGCAACCTGGCCACTGTTGTCCTTTTTAAATCAGCTGAGTTTGAAATGTTGTATCACGTCAACTAACCTAAGGTGGCAGCCACATCAACGTGATATAGGTAACGCGACTCCGGTAAGGCCAATTTTCTCACCTACCACGAATAAAGAAGAAAGAAGAAATAACGAACGATATTTTCGGCAATTGACCTGGCTACGAAATAAGGACTATGAATGGGAACTTGGTACCTGGAATGTCAGGACGTTAAATGAACCCGGACGAGCAAGCCTTTTGGCTCGTGAACTGCAGAAGGTTGAAGTGGGCGTGGCCGCCATACAAGAAGTGCGGCGGCCTAGATCTAGAGAACGTGAATTCCAGGCGGTTGATCACATCGCCAACACTACGTTCAAATATAACATCTCCCACAGCGGCGGCGATAAGGCAGAATATTCAAGAGCACTGGTCTAGAGAACCAAACAGCACTTTGAACTGAAAATTTGCAACCAATCCATCAAATTTTTAACGCGGAAGGTTGTCACGTTCTCTAGATCTGTGAACATGAAAATTCGAAGTTTGGCTTTGTTTTATAATCAGCCTAAAGGAATTATTCTAAATGCATACCTTCACTAACGGAACGGTGTTCCTTTTATTCATGCAAGGATTTTTGCAGGGAAGTTCCAAATGAATCATGATTTTGTACAGGATTTCAAATCTATTGACTGATTACATTGAATTCACATATTTCATGATTTTATAGGCATATTATTCGTGATTTAACGCAAAAATGTGAGGATGGTGCTGTTCTACAATTATATTGTTGATTTATCTTCCAAAGTTATCGGTAGTAACTTTCGCTGACAGGATTTTGGCAATTCAAAGCACAGGAATCCGTAAATATACATTCGAAATTGCAAAACATTCGCAACCTACCATGGCATTTGATTGCCAATAGCTGTTTTTCAATACGTTTTCCACTAATGGCACACTTGCCAGACTATACAGGGTGTCCGCAAATTATCCGTACAAACTTTGAAGACCTGTCTCTATACAATCAAGCATGATAAATTCAATATTCTTGCATGGTTTCAACCATTAGCTTATTAAATCCTTTAGGTGTAAGTTTGACACATTTACGAATTCAAATATTTGTCAAACCAAGCCAAATGTGTTGAGGTGTCTTAAATAGAGTTGTTTTTCGAGCTTTATGACGGAAGAGAAATGTCCAGAGAACTCATTGAATTTGAACCGTGCAATTTTCTATTTCCAGTCAAACTTGAAGCCACTAAACTGTAGGTTATTTCAAATGATAATAGGACATTTGGATTCGTCTCTTTTAGATTTTAGGGATAACACATCTCCAGTATGACTGGCGGCCCTCAGGAAAATCGTCCCCGAAAAATTTAAATTTATGTTTCTCAGTAACAAGCACTCAATTCGAAATTATTTAAAGTTGTATTTTGTGTTAGCATGTAGATGTATTATAAAAGGTACATGGACATTGATTTTTCATTGTTTTAAATGCGAGATCATCTTTCCCAAATTTTGCTGTTCGGATAACTTGCGGACACCCTGTAGTAATTCTGATCTTTCCGATATAACATTGATACGGATATTTCATCGCATAGATAAGTTTCAATATTATCGCAGGTAATGCTTGCAGTACGTTTTCCTGAAACCTTTTAAAAGCACTTGGTCCAGTTTGACTAAACACCGACCATATATGACACTCAAGAAAAGTTATTAAGTTGAAATGCAACATGTATTTCTTTGTACATAATTAGTCGTTCCCAATACCAAAAGATTCAGAACAGCATTGTGATTGTTGTGATCGACATGTATTCCTCATCCAATAGCAACCGAGTAACTAACCAAGCCGCAACCATTTAACAGGACAAAAAGGCTTTCCCATCCATAACGAATTTGTAATCTCTCTGCTTCGCTTACTTTTTTCTAAACCCCAGTGCAAATGACTACCCTCGTTTACGTATGTTTTCAGAGTCGCAGTACTGCCCACCGGGAACGCTATTCTATCCGGCCAATGCTCCACAGCCGCCGAACCAACCGGACACGCGCCAACCGCAGCCACAGATTATCTATCCGCCCTATCAGGGCGGCCTGCCTATGTCAATCCGCCAGTCATATCAAGTCGATTTAGCACCACAGCCAGGTCCAGCTCCACCTGGTCCCCAGAAAGCTCCCGAACTGATCAAACCTGGCCCGGGACCTGGTCCGGCACCTGGCAATGTGTACCATATTACACTTGACCAACACGGAATGCCTCAGCCGCCGCCAAATCCAGGACCTCCTCCTCAGTTGAAGGCCATCACCATCGAGAAAATTCCACAGGATCGCGGAGTTCCCTATCACATTGAGTTGAAGCATGACGATCGTAAGGACCTTCGTCAACCCCAGCCACCACCACAACAACCTCCTCCACCCACAACGCATCTACCGGAAGGGATCGTATATAACCCCGCACTCCGCCCGGGAGGCATACCAATGCATGCAATCGCTTCCAACCAACAAGTAAGCGCCATTGATCTATCCAAGTTTTTCTAAACGATCGCATTCATTTTATGAATTTACCATTCTCCATCAGCTTTGTACATAATTGCACAACCTTACCTTCTAACAAAATTTGCATTCCTCCTTCAATTGGTCCTGGGTCCACCTATCCATTCATAAGCACCCGCTTTGGCAAATCATCGCTTTTTATTTGAACAAGTGTGTCACGCTCGATTTTCCACACCAAAGAGATACCATATTTTGTTCTTTCGTTTTCTTCCCAACTTCGAACTCGAACTCTGTGCCTCACTTTGGTACGCATTCAGATGCCAAAAGGAGGCAGTATTACACAGGGCTACCCACCGGCAAGACCACAGCAAATGCCGAACCCCCAGCAGGCGCAGATACACTATCAGAGACATCGCTATTGAGCGGCAAGGTATTCGATCATGCAAATTTGTCTAATTGGAATGTCGCTCTTGTAGGTTTATTCTTAATAGATATTCGGTACTTTGTCGTAACCATGAGCGTTCATGGGCAGTCTAGGATGGTATAATATAAACTTTTCTCAATGCGAAGAGTGTTGTTTTAAAATCATTGGTCGTAGATGACATTCCGATGCCAATATATTAATGCGTATGTTTAAACAAAATGTCGTGGATCTTTTCGTGGAGGAAATTTTCTCAACTCTCCTGGGACATGAGATACAATAAAATACGCTCCGAAAAAAAAATTGAAAATTAAATATTTTTCTAAATACCGTAACAATTAAATGTTTTATTATTGCCAAAAATCAACAACTAGAAAAGGCTTCAAGAAAAAATGAAAAAAGCTAGGGATGTTCAAAAATAAAAATTATAAAAAACAAAAACCAAAATTTAAAAATTTGCGAATAAAAATAAATAAATGCCCAAAACGTGTTTAGAACGATTTTAGATAACGAAAAATAATACTTAAATCGAAAATAAAAATTTGGGTATTAGAGGGTTAATACAGTCCATTTTGAGTTCGAAAGTATCCGGCACGCAAATATTCCCACCTTAGGTCGTTAACACGTAGAAGGTCGTAAATCGGTGCATTACATTTTGATTACATGGATAATAATAACTATTTACATCCTGACAGAACTGCCTATCTCAAAAATAGGTAGAAGGGCGGGACGATGGTGCGAGCCTACCCACTCTGTCATCGGTGGGCGTCGGGCGTGCTAACTGGTATAGCATGGCCTATGGGGCTCTGCCTGCATAAATCATGTTTTCTTTCTCTTTCACTTTTTGTGAATTTGCTAACAACAATGCCATTAAAGTAAATCCAATACAAGAATGCAGTGCAGAACCTCATAACGCCTTTTTCGGTAAACGTATTTCCCAGTGTGGGGGTTTATAGGGATGTTTGTGTAAACAACGCAGATTGGCCATGCCTAGGGGGTGCATTGATATTAGCAGATTAGCAGATTAGCAGTCCATTTTGAGTTCGGAAGTAGTCCGCTGTGTTTTATTAAGTCCCATTAACTCCCTCGCGTACAGCTTTTTTTTAAATAAAAATTCGACATATTGTATGTATGTATGTAGGTAGCCTCCAATCCTTGCTTGAGTCTTGCTCTGCATGCGGCTCCACTCAACAGTAAGGTCAAATTTTATTACCAATCTGCATTCAACATACCGCTGTATGAAGGGCCAAAAGGGGGTGGCGGATCCATTAGCAGAAACACTTACGCGAAACACGCGGGAAATAGAGAATCTCCTTATAGCCATATGATCCAACAGATTGAGTATTAGAATTTGCAATACTTGTCGAGCTTTCCACGGTATGGTTTGTTAGAAGAAGGGCGCGTCAAATCTTTTACAACTGTTGGAGAGAAAAGTACTAGACGCGAACGACTAACACTTTTCCTCCTGACTCCGATTGGCACTCCACTTCATTGTCCAGTTGTAAATTCAAAGATGCCCTGATGCTCCCTCCCTCGAAAAAAAAACCGACATATGTGGAAAATTAATGGAATTACTACTACCTTTTTTGCAAATACACCGCAAATATACTTCTTACAACAGAGTTTTGTTCAGAAACATGTTAATTTTTGGCATAGCCACTTCTTAGCGCTTGTGCTAAGACGGTGTAAAAGTTGACGTTTATACGTGTGACGATAAGGTTTTTTGTTTATTTATTCACATTAACGAGGGTTGCTTAGTAGACAAATGTATTTCAAATACTTATTTCACATAAACGAACATGTTGCTGAAAATGAATTGTTGAAAAAAATCAATGATGAATTATCATTTTTTCATGCTTCTTTAAATGCGAAAAGTTAGGTGCGTACACGGTATTTCTCGGGGAACGTTTTACAACGTTTTACAACACTTAGAACAAATCTTGATCAAAATCATAGTCACGACGACATGTAAAATCCGTATGTTTGGCCGACAGGCCAACAGATGGCGGTAGTGTGTGAACGGGCTTGTGCAGTCTCAGTTTTCATTCTAATAAGCTCAAATTTCGGAACACTCAGAATTTGATCTAAAATCGAATGAGCGGTGTGGAGCAAAAACGATATTTCGAACCAATCTATTAGGGTGCTCAATTTTAGGTTATTTTTTAATTTAGGTTGAGAAATTATCTCATAGAATAGCGTTAGCGTAGTTACGGTATACTTCGTAGATTGGATACTAGCAACATTCATGTTTCTTTTTAATAATCTCATCCTGACTACTTTCAAGAACAAGGCAGGGGAGTATACTTTGTTCAAATCATAAACAAGAATACTAAAAGCATGAATATCGATATTCCCGGCCACGCCCATCTTTACCGTAACTTGGGATAGGGGAAGGAAATGTTGATGTAGCACTTACTTAATGAGAGGCCACCGACTCAGCGACACCCTCATAAGTGCTACGGAGTTGGAAGTTGGGGAAGGTATATTGTCAGGATTTGCCTAGAAAGCTGGCGATAGACCATAAGTATTTGTTGTTTAAGCGTTTTCAAATTAATCTTTTGAATGCCGGCAATCAAAAGAGAAAACAATAGCTTATTTATAGTATAAATAGTATTTCGCGAAATGCTTGTCGATTGTGCAGTAATATTTTTGCTCAATAACCAGTAAAAAGCAAAACCGATCCCTCCAGGGTCATCGGATTGTATAAAATAACGATACGCGTAAAAAAAAAATCACGCCTATTGAAAAACTGTACTGTGCCCATTGAAACTGTATTTTTAGATAATCGAAAAACGAAAGGAAGCGCGTTCGAACTAAACACCCTAGTCGATAACACAGTCGATTTTTCTGCTCAAAATTATACGAAAAGCAGAATCGATCCCTCCAGGGTCATCGAACGGTTAAAAAGCATCCACAACCGATTGTTAGTTGCGTAACACCCGCCCGGACAGAATGCGCAATCTGAACATAATGATCAAACTCCGAAAATAACATTTTCCGTTCAAGAAACGATCAGAAGTTCCTCGACGCGGACAAAAACGATCCGGAAGGCTCACAAAAGAAAATGTATCATACTGGAACAAACTCACCGGATTGATTCTCTAAATTTATGTGCTGCCTTTCACTTCCGGATGGTTCGGTGAACTTAGGGCAGCCAAAAAGCAACAGTACTGAGGACACAAATCAAACAAGTCACTTTTTCATTTTTCACTTTTCACTATTCCATTTCTGAATGTAAAAACTGTCCTGCTTGGGCTTCACGAAGCACTACCCAGCAAGACGCTCCAAAACAGGAAAAAAAAAATCTCCGGCGACGAAAACATGCGCGAAACCGTGAGCTAAATCTATCGGACGACGCAAAACCGAACTGTCCTGCTTGGGCTTCACGAAGCACTGAGAAATTATCTCATAGAATCTGCAAAAATAATTATTTTATTCACAAAACTAAAAAGTTATTAGTATTTAAAAGCACTCTGTGAAAGAAGATTAAATTTTAAAGAACATTGTGACAGTCAAACATAAACATTCTAAAATGATGAAATTTGTAAGAGCCATTCGGGGTAATATGGGCAGGTTTTTCGAACATAATTTATTCCTTTTGCTTTGAGTTTAGAACATGAACCTATATCATGCCTATTGTTTCCATTCCTTGACAGTTTTTGGATTGCATTTTATTTCAGAAGAAATTTCAAGAACTTATGATTTGTTTACAATACAAGAACCAGTTTGTATTATTGCTTGGAATTAATATGTTTTAAACAATTCAATTAATGGTATCCGCTAATGCCAAGAGTAACTGAAACTTATTGTTTTAGGCAAACCTCAGAAGAACCATAAGGGTCATCCATAATCTACGTCACACAAAATATGGCCATTCTCAATCCCTTCCTCCCGTTTATCATACGTTTTGTATGGAGACTTCGTAAATTATCAGGCTATCGACATGATGGAGACACCATCTTCTATGGTGACAGAGGGCTCGATTGGCTTGTCAGATAGATCGGGCCCGAGACATCCTGTCTACTGCAAATCGCTGCAGTTGATATAGGGCATGTCCATTGCCTGTAAATTATATATGGATCGTCCCGTTTTCGTGAATCATTCTCAGAGACTGTGTCGTAATTTATAGAAGACCCCTATTTGTTGTTTACTCAAACACTTACGTAAATGTTGATTTTTTTTAATTATCTGCCAAAAATTACGTTTATTTTCAATCTATGAAAACATTAATTTAGACGATGTTTGTTATTAGCATAAGCATAAAGCATAAGCATAGACGATTGTACAATTCGTAGTTGCTACTCCAAACGAAATTGCACAGAGAACCAATGAACGGGGCTTGGGATTAGCTAGCTAACCATTCTCAATGTGCACAAGAGCTCAGAATACAATGAAGTCAATAACGGCGCCAACCACGTCCTTACGGTCATCGAGGAGGGGAAGGGATGTTAGTGTGACTACCGTTGTTACTAGAGACCGAGACCTCCCCTGCATCTCCACGGTTGTCGCAGGAAGGATTTTTGTTAGTAGCAAAGATTAAAAAGTTCCATGATCAGGATGCACCGTGGTAAGTGACGCGACTCATGAAACTTTGATTTTAAATATAACTATTTGTATGGCTTCATTATAAACGTAGACAAATGTATGTCGACACCTGTGGTTACGAACTATTAAAAAAAATGTGATTCCAAAAAAAATGATTATTTTTATATTTATTTGATGAGTGTTCTTGATTAAGGTTTTTGCGGACACACGGAGTAACGAATCATTCATTATTTATTCATTTATTTTATCAAGAGTTGAACGATTATCCACTATCATCACACGTTTTTTTTATTTTTTTTCAAACGCGATTCATTGAAAGCATCGAATGCAATTGTTAGTAAGATAACACCATCACTTGGGACAAGTAAATATTTAACCATTGTGCCCTGTAGGATTTCAACAAACAGTAATGGTATAGTATCATAAATTCGTTTTATATATTTTTTATAATTTTTAACACACCTTTATTTCAGATTATTTATGGACCCCCTGATTTGTCATAACCGTGATTATTCAGCCCACCATCTCGGAACAGTTTTCAGTGCTTCCTACTGGTGACAGGAACCGTCACATGCATGGGATGCGCAATGACACAGATGTACCAAAATAAATATGGCAGCGCGGCATCGCATCGATCCTATAATAGTATATACACAACAAATGCTACTTTTTTGTATGTATGGGGTGGTAGGTAGACTAGACCTATATGTGAACTACTGGTGCGGGTGAATGAGAATGCGACTGAAGAAAAGTCAGCCAGACCAAGTTACGAAGGCAATACATTCGGTAGACTCCGTTCATAGCCATAAAGTTAAGGATATTTTGTGAAAAATTTGAAGTGTTTTAAGGCTTTTATGTAGCAGAATTTGCAGTCCAGTGCTGGCAAGTGTGTTAGACAGTGGTCTCTAAAAGGCAAAAAGAAACTGCAAATGAGCAAATCTTTTCATGAATGAATTAACCACTGCACAGAAGTAAGAAACAATCATCATCATCATAATAATGGAAGGTAATGCTACAAACCCCTCAGCTATTCTTGAGTTTACTTATGTTGAAAATGATG
This sequence comes from Aedes aegypti, assembly GCF_002204515.2. NCBI lineage: Eukaryota > Metazoa > Arthropoda > Insecta > Diptera > Culicidae > Aedes > Aedes aegypti. The sequence goes on from NC_035108.1 coordinate 151,971,598, forward strand.
TCATGCCATTGTTTGGTATGCAAAGCACCTATCCCTCATCCAAGAACAGGAAGAAAGTTGCATATTAAACTAATGGTCTGTCTGCATAAACTTTATATGTGAGTCAAACGAACCCTAGCTAGACCGTTCACTTTTAAGCTGCAGACTTAGCGAAGCTCAAAATAATACGGATCGATACATAGAGACGACAATGTTTCAGGGCGCGGAGAATGGGTGGTATGGGTACAACTCCCATTCGACAACTCCCCTATACAGTGTATAGTGCCGAACAGATCGAACGCAAGTAGATAAATGCGTATGTTTACCTTTCGAAAGTAATTTCGAGTTAACTTTTAAAATAAACTATCAGGAAATTCTAATTTTAACAGTCACGTTTATCATTGAAGAAGAATCAGTACCTCGTCGTGTCGCTGCAGTTCAGATTGGTTGGTCTGATTCGGCGGCTACAAGTGCATCTGTTTAGTGATCGGCAATGTGCCGGGCCGATTTCGAGTCTGCTGCTTGTCCAAGTGATGTAATTTGTGTGTGTCACTTGCTTGTGGACATACCGCGTAGTTGAATTCTGCCATGACCTCATCGATATCGCTCTAAAAGTACTCACACCCGTTCTCGAGTTTTATTTGGCAACAACTTAGTCAAATGATTGATTATCGTACTGTTAACGACTTAATTGGTGATACTGAAAGATGTGGAAGGGCGTGTAGGGTGGGTCCTTTTTTCCATGGGACCTATTATTAAAAGCATAACATCAAGGCAAATAATCAGTAAGGTCAATTTATGTGTGAACCGCAATCGTAATGTAAATGAGTACAATTTCCAATCATTTGGAGATAATCAATCATGGAGAAGTACACGGCACATAGTATAGAGTTGTCTAAAGTTAACTCTTTCCCTATGTGAAACAATGTGCTACCACTCACAATTGATCTTCTATATCAATTAACAGTATGATGTTAACGTTTATGAGTACGATACATTTAACATATTTCCTTTAGTTCCGATGAAGGAGTGTCGCTTTGAATATTCCTGAAATTGATTCATCCATCTACTCACAAATATTGCGTGTTGTGTATAGATAGACACAGCTGCCAGGAATCAACAGGATCAGTTGTAAATAGATCAAAAATAAGAATTTATTACGCGATTGCCTGTCAGAAGACATTGATAGAAAACCTCCATTGAGAGTGAAGTTATTTTTGGAAGAATGTTTTATGAGTAAGTCAGAAATAAAGAGCTAGTCATAATTAATATTATCATAACTTTCCATTCCGTCTTACAGTTGGGCTTCACAGTTAGTCTGGTGTATCCTGGAACAATACGGCTTCTCAGCTTAGTTTTGTAGGGCGTTTGTTCTAATTTCCATTTATCCATTACATGCGTGGAAAAAACTTAAAGCATTCGTTAGTTGTCGTTCAAATAAGATGATGAACGATAATCCTAGATATTCCTGAGAATTTTTTTCTTCGGAATTTTCACAAACATTACTCCAGTTATTTTTCCTAAAAATTGTTAAGGGAAATTTCGATTTATTCAGGAATTTTCTCAGAAATTATTTACAGAGCTCATGTTTTGTCCAAGAAAATCGCAAGAAATGAAATTCAATCTGAAGACTTCTTCAACGATTCATGTAGGGTATTCTTTTAAAGAAATTAACTTCAACTTCCTTGGAAAGATGCGTTTTTCCAAGTATTTGTTTGGGAATTCCATTAAAGCAAGCAATTCATTACACATTCATGACAATTTCTTTCAGGTATTTCCTCTCGAGCACGTTCAGGAATTATAACAATAAATCTTCGAGGGATTTTTTAAGATTCTTTTTTGTTTCAAATTGCTCCTCTTGATTCTCCTCTGGAATTCGGTCTTGGCGAACTCCATATACGTATTCCTCCTCAGTTATCTCCAGTCATTGAAATTTATCAAAATGAAAAAAAAACATGCTGAAATACCTCCAAGAAATTTTCCATTTTTATTACAGATTCGTCTAGAAATTCCTCATGGAGTTCTTACAGAGTTTTCAGTGCAGTGTTTCCATCAAGAACTATGACAAGAAGTCATTGAACAAATTCTTTCATGGGCCTAGGGCAAAAACCACAAACTTTTGAATTTGACGAAGCATTGTGCTTATTTGACGATAGCTAGAAGCTTATGCAGGATTTTTATCTGGTTTTGTGCGACTTACCTGAGTTACCTCTGGGATGTCAAAAATCTTTGTTTGCGGATGACACAGGCCTCTTCGCCAAAGGACGAAGCCTGAATGTCATCTGTAGTAGATTGCAAAAAAAGTTTGGATATATTTTCATCATTCTTGCAGAAATGGAAGATATTTTCTAATGCTTCCAAAACTCAACTTATAATATTCCCACATAAACCAAAAGCACTTTATTTGAAACCTTCCAATAAATAGGTCAGATGAAGATAAGTATCTAGGGCTCATGCTAGATAAAAATAAACCTTTCAAAAATCACATTGAGAGCATTCAAGTCAAATATAAGAAATATATAAAATGTGTGTATCCACTTATTAACAAAAAACGAAACTTTGTCTTAAGAACAAGCTGTTGATTTTCAATCAAATTTTCATGCCAGCCATGTATGCTGTACCAATAGACTGGCGCAGCTCAGTATGGGAGAAAAATAAAGTTGTATGATTCCACGGGGCACCCCCCAGGATTATTTCTTGAGGTTAGAGGAAGCCTTTCTGAAAAATTCAGCTCATTTGTTCGTTCCATGAGCTGGCGCATTTGAATTGAAGTTAATATGGGATTTTCAGCTCAAACATATGAGCAACAGCACATCATCTACTGTTTGGTTCAGGAACATTGATGATCGCGTTCAATTGGACCCAGAATGTCAAAAACACTACTTGATATAGGGTTTCAATGCTAGTAATGGACCCCTTAGTAGCTGAAATTCATTTTAGACGCCTTTCCGTAATGATATCTCAGACGCATATACGTTTTGTGGAGTCTAACAACAGATTCAATGTCTTTACTTCATGGTACGTCTATAAAACATACAAAATCATTCGATTTTTCCAGCGAAATATGCATTTGAAAAACTGTTGTCCGAATGCCTATTATGGACCCTCCCGGGGTCCATAATAGGATTGTTTACAAATTTACGTTGCGTATTATGGACCCTCCATTTGATTCCCATGTAATCCGGCTCGCTGCCGACAAGCCTATTATGGACCCACCTGGAAATGCGTATTATGGACCCTCTTGTGTGGTTTCATTTACAAAACTGTTCAAATATCTGCATTTATGCGTCTCAAACCAAATTTTTTGCCTGAAACTGCTGACTAACAATGTAATCGAAGTTCCCCCGGTGGATTTTCATAGGAATAAAGTTGCTTTGAGTGTTAATTTTATGTTTTTCTGTAGGGGGTCCATAATACGCAAAGGGTCCATAACCGGCATCGACTCCCTAATAGCGAAGAATATTGTAGAAGATTGTACCACGATCAAAATTAATAAAATTGGTGTTTTAACCATCTGAAGTATATCATGCAATACTGCTTGTATTTCTTCAACATAGCTTGGAGGTAACCACTAAGCGCATCATAGCCACCTATGACGCTGGGCGAGCTGAGGCACATGTCGCATGCATATAAGTGACTGTACGGGAGTGCTGATCTGAGCCTAACTTTCAACAACTGAAAAAGTAATGAAAATGAGATTGAATCCAGATACAACCTTCTGCAATTATGTTCATTAGGGTATCAACTAGTGTATTTGTCATTCTGGGCTTATTTGAACGCGAACTATTAGTATTATTATTACGGAACGAAACAGTGACATAGGGTCAATTTTCAATATATTTGAGACGAATATCCCATACAAACTTCATAACGATTGCGCCAGCTGGTGGAGCAACCAATTGAGTTGTAATTTTGAGAGAGCGTTTTTCTCACCCTAAGGCTCATATCTAGGGGGTGCCCCGTTAAGTTTTACAACTTTTTTGTTTAAGGGCCAGTCTACTGTACCAATATGGACTAGCTGTTGTAATACCAGGAGGAAAGCTCTGCAGATGATTCGAAATAAAATTTTGAAAATGATTCTGAAGCTTCCTCCCTGGTATACTACTAATGAGTTACAAAGAACATCCAATGTTGAATCATGGGAACAAATCTCGAAAACTTGTTCAAATAGTCTCAAGTCAAAAAAGTGAATGAACTTACTTTATTGATCCTACGTGTGTCGCAGGCGAAATTCCACATGTTCCGCTCCTACCCAACTAGATTTTTCACTTTTAGAACGTTTAATTTCCGGATTTACAAAACGACGAAAGTAAGATTTTCAACTTTCGCAACCTAACCACTACTTTCGCCGCCCCGCTGTATAGAGAGACAAAGTGACTTAACCACGATTCAAAACAAAACACTACTTGAGCCGATTTTACACTGGTAGAAAAACGTCGAAAGTAACTGTATGAAACGGCTTATCATTTTGTTATAATTATTTTTGTTGAAAATAATAGAAACTACCTAGTTTTTGAACGTGATCTGATTGTATGCAAAATTTGAGCGATGTACACGGCGAAAAAATGTTAAAAAGGTGATTAATTTTAAAACAGTTTTAGAAGACAGGTTGTGATTCTTCTCAATTAGTTTTCTCAAAACCGTATGAAAGTTACTTACGTCGATTTGAAAAAGTAATCGAGAAATGTCAAATAAAATAATTAATAATTTTAGACAAAAATCGTTGCAATCTTCTATTGCCACGATTAATGCGTTGTATATTTAGGTTTAGTAAATTCAAAGCGAATTTTTTTCTTCATCTGCTTATAGGTGAAATCAACTTACCTACCCAGGTAACCAATAAGCCGTATATTGGGCCAAAATGTTGATTTACGGCTGATATAATGCCAATAAGCCGTTAAATATCACTATATTAGCCGTATATGGCTGAAAGGGCCCGATATACGTCTTATGGTTACCTGGGTGCTGAACTGCTACGGCAATTGAAGTATAATATGTTTACAAAGTGCCAATAAATGCTTAATTTTTGAAGTATTTCTTCAAGAATGTTTCAATAATTAGGACTTTCCATGTATCTATAGAGACAAAGATTTTATGAAAATATGATCAGATTTTTTTCTGATTGATCGAATTTGCAAAGCATATTTGTATGTAGTCTTGAATATTTTTACAAGCGTGACTTTTCGGATCCCTTTTGAAAATTTTAAATATATTTTGATTATCTGGGAGAAATAAATTCTAGAAATAGCTTTAATCACAGTTTCTCAAGCAAAAAACAGTCCGTCAATTCGCCTTGTTGGCCTTATATGCTGCCATAATACAGCTAATATAGGGTATGTGAGCCCTATATTAGTATGCAGGGTGAATTATAGTGCTATTGAGTTACTTGAGTTTTCGAAGACGCTTCGTTTTCGGGACGGAGGGAATTTGGTTTTCGTTTCGCGCATTTTCGCTGGGCAGTGCTTCGGAAAGCCCAAGCAAGATTGTTCGTTTTCGGGGCGCCGAGATAATTTGCTGTTTGCGCTGTGTGAGTGCAAAAAGATATTCGTGTTCAGTCGAGGATGGCTTACCAACTGGTGAGCTCGTTTCATGCTTATAATAACACATTTTTTCATGAAAGCGTTACTTTTATGTAGTGTTCAATTCAACTTTGTATGGTTCGTCACTACAAGTGTCGGAATTATTCCTCTCTCATATAATTTAAAATGTATGCATATATTTCTCTTTTCGCCATTAAAAAAACTCCTTTTGAATTGTTCGACATTATAGATGTTGATGTTTATTTTAAATCTCCTACCAAAAACTTCTCGAGACAAAAATAAAAACCAGCTTTAAGTATAAATCGTATTTTTCCTCCTTATCCATGGATCGCACCACCGACCAAAGGTGACCCCTAGATCTTTTCCTCCTCCACTAATAAACCCCCTTCCCATGGTGATTGTGGAGATACAGAGATGGAGATGGAGATTCTCGGTCTCTAGAAGCAACAATCATTACACCCTAACATTCCTTCCCCATCCCAACTTCCTGTAAGGACTTGGCCGGCGTCGTTATTGATCAATAATATTAGATCGGCTAAAATTGCATTCCGAGAGTAAGCGGAAACTCCCAGCATTTATTTATTTGGATCGCAGTGCAATTATTACCAGTTCCGATCAATCACGGAGTAGCAACTAGTAATCCTTTATGAGAGAGATTCGCGGAAGCTGACATTTCTGTCAAAGTGTGAGCCAATCGAGCAGCGAGAGCTGTCAAAATGTGAGCCAAACGAACATGCGTTATGTTTGTTTTGAACTTTTCTTGAGAAGTAATCTTATCGGCTAGAAATTATTTCGGTAAAAGTAATTTTGCATGAAGTAAAAAATGAAATATTTTTCTTTTTTAAATTTTATTCAATGCGATTTTTAGTTGTTGATATTTTCCGCTGTTTATTATTTTGGATATGTAGCTCAAAGATCTGTAACGAAACTAAATACACTTTTTAGCAATGAGGAAGTCATGTCCGTGTTACAATATTATTCTCGACGCCGAACAAAATCAGCACTGCTGGTCTGTTGCCAAATCATTCCATTTTACTTCCGCTTATCTCTCTATAAAGGATCACTAGTAGCAACCGTTGACATGTACACTGCCCATAACTGCATATTTGTAACATTCGACAAAAGTAGGCATGGAGCAAATGGAGTACCAAGTGTGCATTTTATGGCAGTATGGGAGAAAACTAAAATTTCTAAAAATTACCAGGAACTAAAAATGCTTATTTGAGGCTGATATTTTGTACAACTCATATCGCATACCAGATGAATAGTCAGAAAATAATTCTGATAGAAATTTCATTGCTATTACATTACGATGCTCATTTATAATTCCAATGTGACTGTTATGCGATTATAATTGCCAATGTGACAAAACAACTTGGTATTTTTTTTTTTCGAATTTTCTAGAATAATCTAACAGATTTCAGTGAGTTTATTTATCATTTGATGACTCTCTATGGTATTAACTCCAATTTGTCAAAAATTTCGAATGTGACTGTTATACAATTATGGGCAGTAAAGTCAGTCTATGCTATGCTATTTAGTTACTTGAGTAGTTTTCTGTTTCAGAAATTGATTCTGAAACAAATCAGGAGTTTTTTTAATTACCGAAACACATCGGTAATTCACACAAATGCCGATGATTTGGTAATGGATCATTAAAATAACCAAAACGGCCGCTATGGAAAGCATAGATAGCGCCATCGTAGCCTTGTGTGTTTGACAGAACAGCAATGCTGTCACAATGTAGTACATGCACGGTTCATCCATAAGCCAACGTTATATTGATCTTTGCAGCCCGGCTGATCCGCTGATTCGACTCATTTTCCTGTGCGCAACTGCTCCATTTCCAACTGAAAATAATGCATCGATCCCAACCTCATTTCCTATACCATATATTGTTGAATCCTGACCTTCCGACTGCGATACATTTGCGATTATATACTGAGGCAAAAATCTCGCATGATTTTCATAAGATCACACTAATGAACGCGTTTTTTATTATTTTATTTGTTGGTTCATAAGACACTTGTGTATTTCATTCGACGAGATTGAGATTCATAAGACAAGTGTAATTTTTTCATAACAATCAATTGTCAATGTCATAAGAACGCTTATGAACCCCATTGCTCATCATTGTGAAGAACCACGTGAGGCAAATTTTCTCATTTCACTATCAGAAATTCAATATGGCTTCCGAAATGGACGTGTTTGCTGATTTGTCGTTGGCTGACTCCGTTTCTAATGCATGAAAGGGTAAATATCGTCCCCTTGATGCTACAACTAGATAACTCGAAATTTGAAATTTTTGACTTCAACATGTCAAAATATTATTCTCAATTAGATCTGAAAAATATCTACAGCTCATAAGCGTGAGATTCAATATACATAACTTGAAGTTTATTTTCCAATCATATTCTCTGCGAATAACCATCACCTTGTAAAACGGTCATATTTACAAAGTTGCACATCTCAAAATTTTGATTTTCGAGTTATCTAGTTGTAGCATTAAGGGGACGATATGTTCTATTTATCATCAATTCCGCTGTAACTAACACTTTCTTTCGAACAGATTAAGGAATTGGATCCAAACAATATGATTTGGGAATGAAAATTCAAAACAATTTGTATGACGCGTAAGAAATCACTATCCATTAATCCGCCCCTAAAGTAAACCTGCAACAATTCAGGCGTTCTTCACAACTTTTCTCAATAATGTTACGCTGCTATGATATACTTCTTTGCGTTCAAAATAGGTTAGCCAACTAGAGAAAATCGAATTTTCATCCATTTTGTCGTATCGCAAATCGATTCTAATGCTTACAGTAAAGTGCTTTGATCGAATTGCGGCGTGATAAAATGGATGAAAATTTGACTTTCCCAAGTTGGTTAACCTATTTTTCAACGCGGATTAGTATTATTCATTCATTGAAATTTATAATCTAAAGCTCAATTTACACAAGACAGTCTTATGGAACCAAGAATGGTTCAGAACGTTTACCGAACTGATTACCGATCAATCAGCTGTTGAGATTTCGGTAAATAGATTACCGAACTCGGTGATTTGATCTAAGTGTATACTCCTGATATTTCAAGAAACATCTTAAGGATATCAAGAAAAGAATTGGGCGAGTTCTGGAAGATGTTCTTGAAAAAAATCACAAACAATTCCTGACAAAAATTAGCAGCACAAATTCTAAAAATATTCCAGGTGCGGCTTCTGAATTCATTCATTCATTAGGTTCTTTTTAATATTTTGAGAAATCCTCAGAAAATTCCTCCACAATCCTTCTAGTATCCTTCAAAGGTCTCTAGTTTGCAGAGGAATAGGATGGTTGATCTAGTGATAGTGCTTGTCTAATAATAGTGGTAATGCGGTTTTACCGTATTCTTGTGTGCATTTTATTGCATGACCTTTGTCTAAATTAAATGAATGCGAAAAAATAATCTTTGTGTCTCTAAAAAAATATAAAGTTCAACTCTTTTGTTCCTTTGTACCAGTTTATTTGTTTGTTTGTTTCTTTTTTTCATTCTATAGTCATTCAACTCACGATACTTTGTACCAGTAACAGTGATATTTTAATATAATCTAATGAGTTTTAAAGAAATCAATGTATCAAATACTATTATGGAAACAGAAATTAGCAAATACTACTATCACTGTCATATTCCTCTAGTGGAGGTAAAAACTCTTAAAGATAAACGATTTAAATCATTCTAAGATTATGTTTTACGTGAAATAGGATAGAAAAGCTTTCATATGACGTATTCAGATATAAAAAAAAGAGCTTCCGTTATTTTTTGGCGGTATTTCATTACTATATCCTGAGGAACTGTTGACAAATTCCTTGGAGGTATTCTTACAAAAACTCTTCACAACACGCCTGTCATCTTTAATTTTGTCAGAAAACCCCGTTTTTTCACCATCAGCGTACCGCTCCACTGTGTTTTATTTTCTCGATTTCATGCGCTTTTCGAATAGCGCCCAAACCGTTGATTTTAGCGATATAGTTTGTTCGGAGAAGTTTCTTGGTATATTAAAGCGCAACTTATAACGAAAAAAGTTTTGTGATCAATCCACCTAGCAGTGAGATAGAAAAACTATTTTTTTTAAACATTTAGATAGACGTATGGTGTCTTCGGCAAAGTTGTAGAATTGGCAATTTGAAACAACTTTGTCCAAGACACGAATTTTCTATCTCTTATACTTTTTGAGATTTATGCAGTTGTATGTTAATCATACTTTTTATCATAACATTTTTCCAAGATTTTTAACATTTTTTGTGTTTTCTACAAAGTTGTTTGTCATGAATAAACCCGTGTTTTTGCTGAACATATCATCACTCTGCTAGGTGGATTGATTACAAAACTTTTTTCGTCAAAAGTTACGCTTTACACACTTAGAAAATATCACCGACTCCGGTATTTTTTTTACCGAAATAAAAACCGCTGAGCGCTCGGTAATGCTTCCGGTAAAGTTAAGGATTACCGAACAATCTGTAATTTTAATCGATTCGCAGCTGTCAAAAAAAATACAATATGCTCGTGAATTATTACCGAGCGAATTGTTAAATGAATTACCGAACGCATTGCTCGAAACAACAGGCAGTCGGAATATAATAGGATGATCGAAAAAAAAAAAACAATTGATTTCGTATTGATGCCAAAGGTGATTGATTGATGTATTTCACGTTTTCATTTTTAAATCAAAAACATAGACATGTTTGCATTCTTTTGTTTGTCTGTTGATGAAGGCGGGACATTCAACACCATCAGCGACAGCACCAACAACTCGACGGCGCGCTTCGAATCTAGCGCTACAGGAATAAGCCAACTCAGTTATGCCAATCCTGACTTCTTTGCAGCTGTTTATCACTTGAACAAAACCGCCACCGATTCCGTTATGGGTGGTTTTACTTGATATGCGACGATGCCATCCGGAAACATAATTTGGCTGTTGTACTCTACAACGAAAACATTGATGTTAAAAATTAGCTTTTTAATGGCAACTCCCAGATCATACTTACGGAAAAGTAGTACCGGGCGCTCATCCTGCCGTAGTAGTTTTTTTTTTTTCAAAAACAGTGTTTATGGACATAATTTTAGATGGTATCGTATGCGATACCATCGTGTTGGTTAGCACTTCTAAACAAATATGACTGACTTAGAAATTTTAAGTTACCATTTGCTCGGTAAAGTATTGAAGCACTATGAACTGAAGTACGGTAAAAACTTACAGTCTACGGTGAATCTAAACGATTTACAGTTTTTTCGGTAAATAAAACGACGATTTCGGTAAAAGTTGTCCAATATTGTTTTGATTTTTTTATTTATTCAAGGGTGTTCGGTAAATCTCGTCTGTATTACCGAAATTTCAGTAAAATATTTATTTACAGTACAGTATTACCGAACAGCGAGAAAAAATCTAAGTGTGTACCATATGAAATGAACAATTTTCAATCAATAATTTTCATCTGTCGACTTCTGTCTTGGAGTCGAGTGAAAAATATGTGTATTATTTGAAGTGAAAAAATCTGGCAAGATTCATTAACCCGGCTAACAATCGATCAACAACAATCTCATACACGTGGCATGATTCATTGCATGCTTGGATTTGCGCAAAAGATGCGCGTGGAAAAAATCTTGTTCTGATGGCTTTTGATCTCAGCAGCTCTTGGAGTGCGATTTTTTGAAGACTGGTTTTAGGCTGGGAGGGAGAAACCAATACAAAATTTCTCTACGTCACAGTGAGCAGAGATTTTGCTGTCATGAACTGTCATTGTAAGCCCGGATCTTAAACAATAGGCCAGGGGAAGTGGTTCACCTAGAGTGAATTTCTGTCAGAGAAAAAGTAGATTTTGTATGAGATTTGACAGAAAAATGAATGACAAGTTCATCCACTTCTCCTGGCCTATGGACAAACATGGTAAAAGCGCGTAACTAGCCCAAGCATATTTTTGCATTTCATCAAAAGTAGCACCAATTGAATTAGAATCAATTCATGCACATTCAAAAGTAACGTCACGAGAGCACCGTTTATTCTTATTGAATGTAACGTATTGGAATGAGGCTTTTTTTTACTGTTTTCATTAAAACTGAAAATAACTCCAGTTTGCAAACGACAATCAAGGCAGGCTTACACTGAACGAAATCTCCCGCCATGCATTGAATGATTTTTGCCTCATCCGAGCCCCAAACCTATTTTCCGACACAAATAGAATGATTTTCATTGTCGTCAAAATCATTTGTTTACAAATCACACCGAATGAAAATCATCCAGCCTTGAAACGATTTTTGTTTTTCTAAAATAAAATCAAAATTGAATGATTGTCGTTCACCAATGTAAACAACCCTTATCACCGTTAGTTCATATTTACCAATTCAAATTAAAAATAAATAATTGCTCATTGTCGGTGGTTTTGCACATATTACTATTTATCTTGAACTATAAGACCATATAAATACATATAATAACAATTCACAAATAACTGAGTCTCCTGTTGGTTTCCTGCAACACACCTAATTAAAACCAGCATGATGCGGCTGCTCCTTGAGTACATGCGATGAATAGTTCTTGATTCCTATAAAAGTAATGGACAATTATAGTTGTTCTTTGATAATTCCACCATAGAATACAAAATTACCTTCAAAATCCACGAAGAAACTTTGATTTGCTTTGATCCTTGTTGCTTCCGCCATGTTTTTCAGAAGATTGACAAGGATGATTGGAAATCTGGAATCATTAACACTCCAAATGACATTTTGGACTGTAATTGAATGATTTTTGATTCGGGGCATCGAAGAAAAGAAAACCCGTCATATGTTACATGTTATTCATTTGTTTCCATGTAATTCAATTATAAACTTAATGTCATACGCACCAAAAATCATCGAAACATTGGATGATTATAGTTCTATAGACGGTGGATGCATCATATTCTTTCATAATCATTCAAAATGAGGATTATGATGATTTACAGTCAAGTGAATTGAAAATCATTCAATTCATGGCGGAAGATTTCGTTCAGTGTATCTAACAAGCCAATCGAGCCCTCTGTCACCATAGAAGATGGGGTCTCCATCATGTCGATAGCCTGCTTTCATTAGACCCCTCTAATCAATCATTTCATTAGTTATCATCAAGTCGTAACGATTTTTCAGTACATATTTCCCTTTTCCGAATGGATTAAATTATTTTAAATCTTTTCGATCATCGTCAAGTTTTACATCCACCCTAGTATAGAATCAGTAACTTGTATTCGACCAACCCAGAATGTAATTTTAAACTTCTTCAACGGTTGGCTATCGGCCAAATGCATAGAACTGTCGGCACCATGTGTTGTACTCTATACATTAGACATACCTTGCCCATCGGTTGTTATAAATTGAATCCACAGGGTGCAACGCTCCACTAATCACCTATTTTTCTCTTTCGCAGCTGACATGGATGAGATAATTTCCGGTCTGAAGAACGCCACTTTAGAGAAAAGTCCCGACAGGGCACTGCCTTTGCTGAAGAAGATTTCGGAATCGGAAACCAACCTCTGTGATAAATATGACATCAAATCCGATTTGCTGGATTTGCTCTCACTGGACAACCCGGCCGTTTGCATTCAGGTGGCGCGCTGTATTGCTGAAGTGGCCAAAACTGAACCCCAACGGGACAAGTTTACCAAAGAGGACATCATCCGGAAGTTGATCTCTTTGCTTTCGAGTGACAGTGAGAATCGAAAGCTTGAGCTAAACATTCAAGTGTGTCGAGCATTGGGCAATATTTGCTACGCCAATGACGATGCCCGTAGCATTATCAAAGCGGTAGAGGGAGACGTTAAAATATTCGAATTGTTGGATCTGGACGTGGACACCGACGAGGAAGACAAGGACCAGTTCGTGAGGGTTCGATGTGGATTGATATCGAACTACCTTCTCGGAACAGACGATATTGCAGAGCGCGCCGTAGAACTCGGTGTTATTGGCAAAATCGAGAAGATTCTGGCGCGTTGCGTTGCAGATGTGGATAAATATGAAGATCTGCTCCTGAACACGCTGCCGCCTTTGAGCATTCTGACCGAACAGATCAGTGACCTGTACTTTGCACCGTCGCTCAACAAGCTGATTGCGGAGATATTGGCCAAATGTACCAACCCGGACTTGGCCGAGTCTTGCTTGGCTCTGTTGCATTACGAGGCGCAAAATGACGATGTGAAGCTACTGCTGGCGGAGGAAGGCTTGTGCGAAACGATCTACAAACTGCTGGAAAAGTACAAGACTTTCGCCAACACCGACGAGGCGCGGGTGCTGATGAAGTTGGCCTGTGATCTGATCGTACTTATACTGACTGGAGGTAACTATGACGATTTGATGGAAGGTGATTTGTTGGAAGATTATTATTCTTAGCGTGTATAAGAGGGAATGGGTTCTGAATTGCAGAATGTTTAGATAATAATAAAAAGTAAGCTTCACCCAGATTGGGTACTTTCTGAAAAATTCCATCATGGTACTTTCACATTTTTTTTAGTTTTATAATAATATCCTATTTTTTCCAAGCAAAACCTATCCAAAACTTTCTCTCAATTGCAGGATTGGTAGCAAATGTCTTTTTAAAGATTTAAAGGTCTCTAAAATTTCTTTTTAATCAAAATAATCTCTAAAGTCATTATTGTCCTCTGTCTCCTTGGGGTGCAAAATTCTAGTCTTCCTCCTCCAGGCATTCCTCCATAAATTGCTCTAAAAGTTTCACATAAACTTTTCTTGTAATTCGTCCAGAACTTCATCCAAAGATTTTTAAGGAATAATTAAAGTAATTTTCCCGGATTTTTTCCAGGAAATTCGACGATAGTACTCTAGTAGTTTCACAAATTTTCCCACATCATTTCAAGATTTCCTCTATTGATTTTTGCACTAATTCGTGCACCGATTTCTCCAATAGTTACTCTAGCAGATCTTTTAAAGTTTATACTATTCTTACAAGAAAATCCTCAAAAGTTCATTCTAGAGTTTTTGAAGAAATTTTTTCACGAATTTTTTCCAGGAACCCAAGGAGTTCCTACACTAATTGTATAAGTTGTTCTGATAATCATTTTCTTTTGGTATCCTTCACGAATTAATCAACGGTTTGTCTCAGGAATTGCTAAAAAAAATCTAACAATGATTATTCAAGAAAATCTTTTAAAAAATCCTCCAGTTTTTTCTACGAATTACTCCAACATTTCTTCTACAAAGTAGGGTGCAGAGCTACTTGGGATCTTCCATGATTCACTCTGGCATGGGGATTTTTCTTGGCCGAATCAGCTGAATTTTTGCCAAATATGAGCTCTGTAGTTTTCCAAAAACCTCACTGCCGAAGTGCCAAAAATAGAATCCAGCCCTACTCTTGCAGCTCTTCCAAACATTTCTCGAATGATTTTTCAAAAAAGATTCTCGACAGATGCTTCCAAATTTTATTCATGGTTTTAGACCGACACCGGGATTTCGCGATTTCGATTAGGCGTGATTATATCATGTATCGCATCACCAACCATTGGTGACTACGAGATCTTCACCTTATCCTACCAACCCAATATCCTTTCCATGACTCGGTCTCTAGTAACAACGGTTGTCTGACTAATATTCCTTCCCTTCCACGATGACCGTGAGGACGTGGCAGGCGCCGTTATTGACTTTTAATATTTGAGCTCTCGATTTGTGCACATTGAAGAATGGTAAGCTAATCCCAAGCCCCATTCATTAATTCCCTGTGCAACTTCGATTGTTCTGGTCAATCACGGAGTAGCAACTACGAATTGTACGGTCATCTATGTTCATGCTCTTGGACTTTTTTCAAGCATGAGATCTGCTTCCTATTATTGAGACACTCAGTCGCTACCAGCCCTGTGATTGAAAATGCTTTCAAAATTATAGGCAATTTGATTTTAGTTTAGTACCTATTCAAACTGCGTACAAACTTTGTGAAGCTTCTTGTTATTGAAAAATCATACTTTTTCCTCCTCAACGCCAAAAAAAAGTCTTAAAGCCAATTGTAGGATTTTGTTTTCGAAATCCTGCATCGCAAGTACGTCGAAATTGCCTTCATCTCGTGTTTTTAAGACGGAACAGTCGTCTATGATTATATGCTTCTCAGTTTTATATGGAGTTGATAGGATCAAAAATCCGTGATAAATTAAATAAAAAACAAAAACATGATCAGAATTAAATTGGACGTTAGATACCAAATCAATCGAAGATTTTTTTTTATAGAAGATGAGTAATAAGCAGGGCTATCAGGATATTGAATTGAATTGAATTCATAAATATCCTGAAGAGCACTCGTCAAATAAAACACTGTTGCTTGTGTTTTATAAACGCTATTCGTCAGCAAAATCTCTAATGGCAAAAGTCAGTTTGATACAGACCAATCAGGCTCTTGAGTAATTTGAGTGAAATCAACAGTTTGGGTTTAAAAAGGGACATTCTACGATTCACCAACTGGTGAGAACCAAACAAGAAATCAATCGGAACTTCAGCATCTGACAATCTTCTGGTATGGTCCTTCTTGATGTTGAAAAAGCCTACGACACGGTATGGCAGGAGGCCATAGTCTTCGAGTTATATCAAACTAACTGTCCGCTTTACTTGGTTAGAATCATTCATTCGTTCCTGTCTGATAGAAAATTCCAAGTAGTGATCATCGGTTCTAGGTCCCCAACACAATCTATACCATTTGGCATTCCTCAAGGATCGGTCCTGAGTCGCGCTATATAACATTTTTACTTTGTCTGTGTTTTTACTTTCGATACGCTGATGGTAGACGGAGTAGTGTATGCCTTTTTGCGAATGACACGGCATTCTTAGCTGCCGACAAGGATCCAACTCAAACTTCAACATGCGCAGAACATCCTGGTAGAATACCAGCGCAAATGGCGAATTAAAATCAATGCAACTAAAACGCAAACAATTCTCTTCACCAGGAAAAGGGCAGCCCGAATCCTTCCAAGAACAGAAAGAACCACGCACGGACAGACTTCAGCCTGGGTAGATAAAGGCATATATCTTGGAGCAGTATTCGACTTGAAACTGACATTTGCTAAACTTGTGAATTATTCCATGTATAAACTGGACAACTCAATCAGATCTTTGTATTCGCTGATTAATCGGATATCAAAGTTATCAACCAAAAACAAAATGTTGGTGTTTAAATGTGTACTTTGACCTATAATGACATACGATTCCCCAGTTTGGGGAAAATGTGCTAAATCACATCGAAAACGCCGCCAAGTGAAGCATGATCTCATGTCAGATGTCAGATCTAGCAACTCAACCACTGTGATATAGATTAGGCTCAAATTATTTTTCCCTATACAGCCTAATCAGAAATTGTTTAAAGTCGCAGTTGAAAGGTAGACCAAATCTCTGCAAGTGTCACTAAAAGCTAAGTGCATTAGAATGGCAACTACCGTGAGGACACCATCCGTCGTAAGGACTCCATTCACCGCTCATTGAATTATTTTGAGAAAATTGAACAAATATTAGATGCAGGTTGGATCTCTGCTTCGTCAATACTCAGGATGAAGCACCCTTTATTTTGGTGGTCCCATGCTCACTAGTTAAGGATGTCCCTCATCACCCTCTATTAATTATTTCCCAAAGCACTCATGCTTTGACGTATACATGTACAAGACGATGTAAGTGTCAAATCTTCATCTCTATTATCCCAGCGAAGTTTAGACTGCGAAATGATGATCCCATTTGCTTTGAGGTAATCGAGTTCAGTTCGCCTTCGAGCGTCGGAGTCTCAAGGTACTCCGCAGCTTGTAACAGCAAGATTCCTTAGGCGGGAATTGCCTATAATATTATCATTAATTAACTGTGAAATTCAAATTATCTTTCTGGAAATACGTTAACGAGTAGCGGAATACGTACAGATGGCAGACTGTGGAATTAACGAGGTTCCTCTCCTCAGTAAATTTGCCAGCTATTCGCAGAGAAGCTCTTCATGGTTTTCAGCAGCAAGAAGGACCTCTACAAATGGGCTTATTCTACGAGTGGCGTGAGGTGAGAATAGGCGGTCTTGTATAGCGAGGTGACAATACTTGACTCGAGTGAGGTGACTCTCAATTTAGTTTATATATCGAGTCACCTCACTCGAGTCGAGAATTGCCACCTCGCTATACGAGATCGACTATTCTCACCTCACGCCACTCGTAGAATTAATCGTTCATGCGGCAATGTTATAGCCCTACTGTCAACATCTGTGGCGCTTGACGGGGTTATGGAAATTACCTCAATGCTTCCGAAAATGTTCCCATGTCACAACGTTTGCATGTTGTTTATTTTTTTTTTTTATTAAAATGAACGAAATACAATTCTTGAGAAAGTCTTATTGGACGACTGCAAGATTAGGTTATCTTTATCATCCTAATTCCTTACGCCGGGCAGTCTTCGTTCTTCTTGATACGGAAAGAAAGATTGATTCATTCTCGTAATGGAGTTTAAGATCTCTTGCTTAAATCCAGCAAATTTGGAACTGATTGGCGACAAATTTGGAAATACGATTGGCGACACCCTTTGCTTCCTCACTTCGAAGAGCTTGGTCCAGAGGCTGCTTGTTACGCGGAAAAGTTGCTCAAAGCATCGAATGCTTGCTCATTTCGATACATTTTTCATTTTTGTTCATTTTATCGTTAGAAGGAAACATGCTGCAAATCTCGTTACGAAAATGCACATCTGTTCTGTTGTAACATCCTATGCAAGTCCCAAGGCTTGCGTAGGATGCTATAACAAATAACTCAGTGAATGTATACTAATACAAAATGTTCGCCTTTCAGACAAATCAATGCATTACCTTTACACGACCCCCTTGCTGAAATATATGGAAGATTGGTTGGATTCGTACGACGTGGAACTCCTGACGACCGGTGTTCTAGCGCTAGGAAATTTCGCCCGTACGGATAGTCATTGCATTTACATGGTGGAGAATAAAATTATGCACAAGTTGCTCTGTAAGTAAATGACTGACATAAAATATGAAGTACACGTATGAATACTCATCTTTTTGTGGGTCATTTCAGCTATCCTCGCCAAGAACAACGGAGTCGACCATCAGATGACACTCCAGCATGCGCTTCTCAGCACGCTGAAAAATCTAGTCATACCAAAACCCAACAAATCGGCTGTAATCGACGCGGGTCTAGTGGACATCATTTTGCCCATGCTGGAAATTCATCAACCGCCGGTGGTGTTCAAACTGCTCGGAACGCTTCGAATGACTGTCGATGGACAAGGTTAGTCGTAGAACTTGTTGGATGAATAATAATCAATAATGCCTTAATCATTATATCTCTGCAGAAAAGTTAGCTCAACAGTTGTTGCAAAACGAGAAGCTAATCAAACAGCTAGTGCACTGGAGTAAAACGTCAGAGTTTACCGGAGTCCTGGGCGAATCGCTCCGATTGATGGCGTGGCTGATCAAGCATGCGTACCACGCAAATAAGGATCTTTCTGCAGCGGATGACACAGGCCTGAAGAAGTTCGTAGCCGTGGATGGAGCCGTTGCCAGCATGGTTGGCATGCTGACCTCAACGCATCTGGTCATGCAGAACGAAGCGCTGATTGCGCTCAGTATTTTGTCCACCATCTTTCAGAATAAATCCACCGATGGTACAAACCTGGATGAACTGCTGGTCAACGCTAACGTTGGCGCCAAACTAGCGGAACAGATCACGCTGAATGGCGAAACAATGACAAAAGAGATCGTGGACAATTTGCAGACGTTCGTCAAGCTACTCAAATCGTCTGAGGCATGCGCGGAAAATTTAAAGAAACACAACATCGACGAACTGATGAAGTCTATACCTAGTCTTGTAGAGTACTGTACACTTTAAGTCAAATTACGGTAGTTTATAGTATCCAGTAGATTCTGCTTCGGTTTTATCTGAATTGATCAGATCAGTTTGTATTTTTATACAGTCAGCCTCTATGTTGGCACACCTTTCGTGAGTATTAGATGTTTCATCTATCCTTAATCTACCAAGATCGGTTTGAGCGGAATGATAAGTACTATTATCTTAGCTCTTTCATCGTATCTGCTAAATCTTTCCGAGGAACTTCAAGTTTCTTACTCGAAATGGGACATTTTCATATCCTAGATTTGCCCATTGTCAAAGTAGGAAGAAAATGACATCAAGTAGTAGGATTTCTAGTGACTTTTGTAAGCAATTTTAGTGGTTTTAGTTTTGGACCCAGGACAAAAAATAAATGCAATTTATAGTTTTTAGTCATTAGTCGTACTTTGATTTTCAATAAACTTTGGAAAAAATTTTGCATTAGTGTTTCCAGTAAATTAAAATAAAATAGCAAGGATAAATAGGACTAACGATAACTTAAAACAATCATTGCATTTATCGAAACTATGTGCTAAAATATTCAAGAACACTAGCTAAACCATAGTATGAAATAGTAAGAGCGAATCATTTTTTTGATAATCTGCTGATTTTTTGAACAAATCCAAACCCATTCTACCCTTAAGATTTAAATCCTACCTTTCCAATAAACTCCAACACCACTCGTTCTAATCGTGATGCGAAAACGCATTTTCTTGTAGAAAAACAAATGCACAAAAAAACCTTTTCTAAATTTAAAGAAAAATTTAAAATCTTAAAAGAACATGTTGAAAACATTAAAAACCCAAATATAAGCAATGTTTTTCATATTTACCGGTAAGGAAATATTGAAACGATATCTATTGAACAGTTCACACCGTTCTATACCAGATGAAAGTGAATCGTAAAAGAAACGAGATTGTTATTTACAAACGAATGCAGATGAAAATGAAAAAAAAAAAGATTTCTTTTACCACATTCTACTGAAGGGAGCCGTTTCCTTTCAAATGATAATAATATTTTTGATCGCAAATAATACAAATCTTAAACCGATGGTGTTACGACGTAATTTATCGCAGAAATTCTATGATCTTAAACGCAAAAAAAAGTAATTCACTCACCTTAGGTCACCATCAGACAGAACGCAAATGGCACATCGAATAATAGTGTTGCAAAAATTATATGGATCTTACACCACAGTACCAGTATCACACGGTAGCTATAGTTTCTGCTAGAAAATACCCTGTAATCACGTTCCCGTGCAGCCGATATCTATACCGATGCGGCGTTACGGATAAAACGCAGTTCAATCGCATTTTTTTTAAATAGTCGTTTGCACGCAACATTCAGTCAGGATCTATGGTATCGATATAGAACAATTTTGCGAAAATAAAAATGCTCTGATAAATTATTTCAAATTTACTGTGTTTAAATTATGTGAAAGAAATATCTTTGGATTTCTGTTAAGTGTAAATCCCATCAATCAATCGTTTATCTAGTTTCACTATATAGCGTAGCAGCACTTAGGATAAACTTCCTATTTTTCGTGTAGATTCTGGGTTCATTAACCCTCTAATATCCATTTTTTTTATTTTTATTCTAAATATCATTTTTTGCTATCTAAAATCGATCTAAACACGTTTCGAGCAATGATTAATTTTTAGTCACGAATTTATAAATTTTGGTTTTTGATTGTTTTTTTTTTTAAATTTTAATTTGTGAACATCGCTATCCTTGTTTTTCTTGAAGTTGGTTGCCTATTTTCAGTGCCGTAGCGTACGGTTGGCCAGGTTGGCACCCGCCAAGGGCGCCAGCCTTTTGGGGGCGCCAAAATGCGTCACGCATTTAATAAAATTTCAAAGAGATTTTTTTTGAAAGGGCGCCTCTTATGTCACTACTTTTTCAAAAGAAATTCCTTAACGTAATAATGAAAAATCCTGAATCATTTTTAAGGATGTTTTGATTTCTTCCGAATCACTTCAATTTTTGGGAGGATCATTTTCCTCATAATTGGCATCGTTTAAGCATAGGGGAGCACAAACTTCAAAATTTGCATCAGTCTAATGTACATACTCTATACTGACTGACAATTTTTTTTTCGAAAATATTTGATTTACTGTAAATGATTTAGCACTGTTGTATCAAGGGGTCGAATCACGGGCTTATTTTTCGGGTAACAATCACTCAAACACACGACGCATTTACTCAACTAACGGAACACTAATTTATTAAGGAAATAGGCAAATTTTTTCTAAACTTTTCGGTGAACTTTATTCGCACGCTGTTGGTGGCAATTCTTAACTCTTACTGATGGTTTAATAGACGTGCCTATTCTGCGCGGCGTGTGAGGTGACACGAGTCGAATGAGGTGACAATTGTCGACTTGCTCCCACTTGATTAACATTAGTCGTCTCACGTCACTCGCGGTGAGAGCGACTCGTCTCGACTCACACGCCGCGCAGAATAAGCACGAGAATATCGAATAGAAAAAAGGATCTGACGTGCAGATCGATAGAAACGCAGAAAACAGCTAACAAAAGCATATGCAAATGCGTTTTATGCAGATTTACATCCACGGAGATGGATTCTAATTCATGGGTAATTCAAAATCAAATTGAAAGCAATCTAATTGCAACATGATTGGCTAGTGTGAACCGTATCAAGCACTAACCAATGTTAAATCACATTACAATATCATTTCTAACTCAACCCCAAAAATGGGAGCTGTTGTAGTCTTCTACGAATTTTCTCTGGTTCCACTAAAAAATGAGAAAAGACTTAAAATTAAATTTTATTAATTGTTATCAAATTCTCTTTTACTTATTGTTGTCCAAAGGATTTGACAAATTTGCTTCGATTTATTGGAAGACTATTGGCAAAATAACTTAATAATGATTTCTGAAAGAGTTGTTAAGCAAAATCATTGTAAAACTTCTAGATGCTTATTTGTTTTTATTTATTGAAACAAATAAGAATATAGTTAACTTAAGAGGACTTAAGAGCTCATAAAATTACAAACGATGGTCCAGTGATTTCAAGAACATTTTTGTTTATGTTGTGCTCAGTTGTTTCTGCAGTTGCGTCTTATGAAAAATTATTTTCTTATGAATTTCTCCAAAATATCTTTCAGATAATCATCAACAGTTCTTAAGAATAACTGTCTTGTGAACTTTCTATTGATTTATTTTTGATCATGCTTTGGCAAGAATAACGGCTTTGTCTAACCGCCGAAATGCTGTATTGTTTGTCGCTAGAGCTGTTTCCATCCTTGGTAGGGCAAGCAGGATACCTTAAGATGTATTGATTAGTGTTATCGGCTAATCATGGCTGATTAGCACAAATTTAAAAGATTGTTCCCGTGTAAAGGCAAGCTCACCTCTTGTTCTCAATGAAGTAATCGATGGGATTTTGTAAAATAAGAAATACATGTTGGTTTGCGATTTTTGAAAATACCTCTTCTTATGAGGATTTTCAACAAGGCACGGGGCAAGTGTGCTACTCATATAGGGCAAGAAGACCATCTGAGTTCCTTACCCAAAATGTACATTCTAGAGTAAGTACCGATAATAACTTCAAAATAGAAGTTAACATTATAGTAAAACGGTAATATTACAAAAAAAAATAAATTTTCATCCCATTTGGCTATCGGAACAATAGTAAAACTATGCAGAAACACTTTTGAATGTTTGAGATATTTGTTTTTACTTAGTTGGAATAAAACACTAATTTATTGCAGTATTAGACAAGAAAAGCAAAACTTCATAGGTTTAATATGAGAAAATTGCGGTGTTCTTTTTGCCCCTTAAGTTATACTATTTTTGTTCAGGCAAAACTCCATGTTAAAAGAACTTTTTGCGAAAATTTCATCGCAGTTGGATCATACAATCGTAAATCATTAATACTGTGCAAAAAAAAAAATCAATATATTTTGGACTAAATGGAATTTAAACCTTATATTCCAATCTTACATTCTTGTAATATTATTCAATTATCGCGTTAGCTATTCGGCATTTTTGAAATTTTTCGTAGTAAATATTTTTTGCTGTAGTATTTACACCTCAATTAAACCTTAATTAGAACTTAGTTTATACTTATCCTGGGTTAAACATCAGAAAATTGATTTGAACTATGTGAAAATAGTGGGGGCACTCTTGCCCCATGTCCCCCTATTCCGGCGCTCATTTTAAATCCACACCCGCTTGATTTTTTTTATTTTCCAAGAACGCAAATAATGCAAATTTGCCAAATATGTAACATTTGATGATTTTCATTATCACTGCTCATCAATCAATCACAATCAAGTTCGGTGGATTTTTCTTGCAGAGAACAATAATTGACTAGTGTTTTACGATAAGTTTAGTCACATACAAACTTGCATCATGAAAACAAAATTGACTTAGGGGCGCCCAAAGGAATGTTTGCCAAGGGCGCCGTGAGGCCACGCTACGGCTCTGCCTATTTTTGGCAATACTAAAAATTTAAAATTTTACAGTACTTTTAAAAATATGATTAGTTTTTTCTGAAATATTTTTTTTTATTTTCCGTGTAACTAACGGAAAAAGCAGTTTTGGAGTAGTATTTTTAGACTACACATTCAATATGAATCAAGCATTTGCAGGATATAAAAAAAAATCAATTTTTCAAACATTTCTCGTGAATAGAAAGTTTTTCAGTATGCGTGTTTTAGATTTATAATCCAAGGCTTTAGTCAAAAATAAAATTATGTTGATTTGCGAGCTACGAAAAAATACAAAAAAAAAAATCCAAAAGGTACCCCGATTAAAGGCGGGGTTGTGTACTTGAGGTTTAAAACAGTTTGAAACATTTTTGATAGGAATCAGCGTTGAATCGATCGATGAATAAGGAGTATGTACGATATGTGACCACCGGATCATACTGTAAAGTGCCGTAATTCAGTGTAGCTAAGACAATAATTTTGGAATATTGAGCATGAGCATACACTCAGAAATAAAAATAGTCACAGAATTACTAAAGTTTATGCATTAATGACTATTTTCTATCTGCCTCTCTTTCATTCTGCTGTGAATTTCTACACTAAATGTCATTTCGCCTGGGTTGAAGCTTAGCAATGCTTCAACCCAGGCGTATTGACAAATAGGAATAAAATTCCCTGCAGAATGAAAGAGAGGCAGACAGGAAGTAGTCATAAATTACTAAAATTTAGTAATTCTGTGACTACCCGTGTTTCTCAGTGTAGGTGACTGTAGAATTCGTAGTTGCAGGGTGGCCACCGAACCGTGAAAAGCGGGAAAAACGGGAATTTGAATCCATCAGGAAAAACCGGGAATTTGAAATGGTTACCGGGAAAATCATTCTGAAAAAAGAAGCATCAAATCTACAAACCATCAAAATCAGTTATAGAAAGTAGATATGGTTAATGATATTGCCATTAAGCATCTGTAATCTTGGACAAATAACATTAACACATTGATGATTTAAATGCTTGTAGAAAAACTCTACTTTGCTACACTAACCTTCATAGAAATTTTTCAAATCGGTTGGGAATGTTTCGAAATATTTTATGATAATTATCTCTAGTTACTGAATAATAAATCAACAAAACCGAGTATTCTTAACTACAATGCTTTATTTATGAGAGCATCTAATTAGTTATCTAATCGACTAAAAATTAAGTAAGTGAGGTGAGATAAATGCTTCAACATGTGCGCCTTAGTGTTTGTGTGAAATAATCTTCTTGAAAATCCTCCGAGAAAGTTGAGACAACGGAAAATGCAAAAATGACATAAAATTCGTGGATTTTTTTTCTCAAATCCTCTTTGGCTTACTGGACAATACAATGTTCGCCTGGACAGCTAGTTGTTGTAAATAGATAGCTAAATTTACATAGCTAAACAGCTAAATGAATAAATGGCTTGGTAGATTTTAAAACAAACCCCTGTCGAATTAGAAACCGTCCTATTTGCACAATTAAGGTGGTTAGAAGCAAGTGACAGAAGCGTAAGTGACAGACACCTAGTTTAAAAAAAAAAACGATTTTTTTTTGGCGAGATGGACCGTGATCGGTCTTAGCCGTCTAACTAGACACCCCAAAGAAAAAAAAACGATTTTTAAGTTTTTTCAGCATTTTTCATTCCATATTAATTGTACGGGAGCGAGAAAAAAAACAAGCCAATCTTCTACGAACAATATTATTTTTTCTTATTGGCCGGTAAAAACACCTTAAAATACCGTTGAAATGCATGAAATAGATTTTTTTTACTATATTAAATTAAAAATCCGACCATGGAGTCGCCCTTCTGCGTTTTGGTCCCTCAATTTTTTAATTGGACCGGGAAAATTCTGAAAATCATACCGGGAAAAAAGCGGGAATTTCAAAATAAATATTTGGTGGCCACCCTGTAGTTGCTACTCCATGATTGACCAGAGCAATCGAAGTTGCACAGGGATTCAATGAATGGGGCTTGGGATATATTCGATATATTCACGCCTAACCGGATTCGCGATATTGTCGCACAACCACCAAACCGGATCGCGCCATCAGTGAGACTCGCGACGCGTCTCAACTCGCCGCATTTTGAAATCAGATTTTTAGTGTGGCGCTGCATTCTTACGATTTTTATGAACACAGCGCACTATTCACATATTAGCTGAGACGCACGGGACCTGAGAAAACAATAATTTTGAATAAATGTTGGTCTTGATTTCTACCGGATACATAGGGTAACCAATATATTTTGGACCTCTATATATTTTGGACCCCCTGGGCCATTTTCCTAGAAATTTCGCAGTTTAAATCGAAAGACCAACTCAATTCGCATGCCATTTGGAAAGATTGGACTATTCCGCACTTGCATCAACCGTTTTAACATAGAAAATGTGTTTATTTTATCTGAAATTAATTTAATTTAATCGCTTCATCCATGCAACCGTTACAACACGTTACGCACAGAAATTGAAGCCGTCAGAAATTTTTCAAATGTAAACAAAAACTTTTTTCAAGTTTCTGAACTAAAAGCGTAGAGTTCCTTCGGGTTTCCATTGTCAATCGATTGATCTATAGACTATGGGTAAGCATATTATACAACGAGTGCCGTGAGCTTTGTCGCCAAATGTTAAAAAATGCCGGGGGTCCAAAATATATACTTTGAGGGTCCAAAATATATTGGTGTGTCCAAAATAATGGAAAACACTGCTTCACAATTCAATTATTTTCGATGTTTCTTGGATCTCACATGACCGTTTGGGCATTTTTATCTCGTAGAGGAAGTTTTTCTCCACATTTTAGCATGTTATTTGACTTGGTTACGCTGTGCAATTAATTAATTGGGACAAAAAACTAAAATCACATCCTTAGGGGGTCCAAAATACGACCGTTACCCTAATATTATCCGATAAACGCATTGTACGCCAAACAAGTGCTCATCGCATCTATACCGTGCTACGCAAGCGACGCGTAACACGATTGATCCTAACCATCCTAATTCCGCGATTTTTTAATATTAAATTTTTAATAAGAAATTTTCTTATAAAATAAAAATATTAACCTTCCAGTCGTCGCGCGATTTGCAAAAAAAAATAAAATGGCTTTAGAAGAAAAGACCGCTCGCTCGGTGCACCCATTCTGAACGTACCCCACATTCCCCACCATTTCAAACGAACGCCCGCTAGCACCGCCCGTGCTGTCAAAACGCCAGTACGGTGCTACCCTTGGCCACGTAATGTTCGCTGTCACTTTTCGAGGAGCCAGTAGTTTTTCCATCATCTCTCGCCCAATCCAGTCGTCCTCCGTCGTCGCGTAGATTTTTTTGTTCCGTCGGAAAAGTGGCCCGAAAAATCCGTCAAATCATCCGAAATTGTGTGTTCCTGATGCGCCACGGAGTGGTTACAATGTTCCACAGTTGATTGCCTGCGTGGTTTTGGTGTACGGAAATTTTGAGCAGCGATTCGGAGCTTGCTAGAAGAAGCAACTCTTTGTGTGCTTTCCTCTGTAAGCCTTTGCGAGAAAAGTGTTCCGCAGTCGTGGGTTTTCAGTTCATCGTCCAACATTGGGAAAGGTGAGAAAAAAAAAGATTCGGCGTTCGTCAAGTGCATACTATTTGGTATCTTTCGAATCACGCAGTGGAATTGGAAGCAAGAGTGTTTGGAAAATCATTATCGTTAAAGAAAAAAAAAGCTCCGCAGGGGCTCCCGATTCTCTGTTTTACGTCAAAGTGGCAAGTGGAAGCACCAGTCACCATCAGTGAATAATAATTCCCGAAGCAAACGTCATTGAAAAGGAGCTCCCCCAAACTCCCCCCGCCCCAGACTGCCTCCTGCATCACTGAATTTTGCCACGAGAATCCGAAGCTGTGAAGGCACGAGTTGAGTTCGTATACGGGGGCAATAAATTGCCTTGATGGAACTTCTCAAGAAGAGTGTTGATTGCGTTGTATTGTGAGAACGGGATAGAATACGGAAGTGGGAATTTCCGTGGCCATTCAGAACGGAATCCGTAAGTCCAAGAATGTTTCCAGTGGACCAGGTCGTTGAAATGATATCTGGGTCATAGTCAGAGAATTTTTGTGACGACGGGGTGTTTCAGCGAAACGAATCAAGGTAAAGCGTTACGTAGATAGAAGTGAGTCGAATAAAACCCGCTGTGGACAGGGTTTTCAGTCTTCGGTTGGCAAAGCATTTTTGGAATTATTACTATTTTAATCAATGTTGCTGAACAACGATCGGAAACGCGAGGCACGATGAATTTTCGTAGGCATCAAAACAGAATCTGCGAATAAACACAAACAACCGTTCGGGCGCTTCGTTCGTTCGTGTTTCATTTTCGGATCGCTGTTTCTCCCGACGCTATCATCGGGTGATTTTCCATCGCTTGGTAATGTGAACGGTACGATCCACGCCGCCTGCTCTTCGCGAAGAACAGAAAAATATTCATTTCGATCATCTTCATGTGATATATAATAATATATATATTCAATTATTAAATTATGTATAATTATTGAATCATGGAATTCCAGTAAATGGTGGTAATAACTTTAATATAAAGCTGGTAGCAGGTCTCTTTTTAGTCACTTGGTCTCATTTTTAATGAAAGTCTTTTTTTTTAAGGTTTCTAATCCCTCTTTATTTTAACCAAAATGATCTCTAAAGTCACAGTTTTTTCATACTCTGCTTGAATTGAATTCTGCTGTCAAATCTTAGAGTTATTTACCTTTAGAGAAACTTTAGAGACTATTGTGCGACTATTTCATAGGTTCTTCAAACATTTCTTCTCGGCCAGATTCACCGCGAAGAAGCATCAGAAATTCTAGTATTGATTTTTTTAGACATTATTTAGAAACTAGCATACTTTTAGGGATTCTTTAAAAAACTTCTCTAGTGATTCCTTTACCTATTCTCCCAAAAATTCCCAGGAAATACAGAAGCACTCAATAAGCTTTTAACTTGAGTTTTTTACTATTTTTTCCACCGATTGCCCCAAGTGTTTTTATAGGATACTATCCAAAGATTCTTAAAGAACTTATTCCAAGAAAATGCGCAATGATTTATTTAAACGTTTTTGGAGAAATTTGTTTAAGGACTTTTTCTTCCGGGAAGAATACCTACTCCAATATTTGGCATTAATAAAAGAATTCATCCATGGAGACGAACCAGCCTCCGGCTGAAAGTCTCGTTTATTATCGATAATAATAATAATAAATAAGAATTCATCCACTCTCATGTACTCCCATGAATGAACAATTTCCTCCAAATTTCAAGGAAATATATTAAATACTATTCTAGGAATTCCTCAATATTTTCGACCTGGGGTGAGTTCCTCTAGAAATTTCTCTAGGAATTTCTTCAGCATTTCAATCAGCTGCAGCTCTTACAAACAATTTCTCTAGTACATCCAACTCTCCCTTACTCGATATTTCGTATCTCGATATCGAGTTAGAGAACCATAGCAAATATTGGTTTTCATGACTACATCAGTTTTGTGTTCTGTAACTGGGAGGGTCGTGGGTTCGATTCTCACCGGTCGAGGATCTTTTCGGGTTGGAAAATTTCTCGACTTTCCAGGGCATAGAGTGTCTTGGTGCCTGCCACACGATATACGCATGCAAAAATGGTCAATCGGCAAAGAAAGCCCTCAGTTAACAACTGTGGAAGTGCACATAAGCTCACTAAGCTGAGAAGCAGACTCTGTCCCAGATGGGATGTAACGCCAGGAAGAAGAAGAACTGGGAGGTATCGATTATCCCTTGAATATCAAGTTATGGAGAGTTCACTGTAGTTTCTAAAGTAAAATCTTCATGGAAAATGATCTTCAAAAGATCATTTGAAAATTTCAATACTATAGTCATAGTTTTATGGAAAATCATTGAAACGTTAATTATTTGAAAATAAGAGTATGAGTCTTAAAAAATAATTCTGGACAAACATTTGAAAAGGGCCCAAGAGGTCTTGAGCCTTTTTTTAGAAACGTTCCTGTTGAGCCCTTCTTAGCCCGCCCACGCAAACTAACACCACTATCAGAAAGATTGATGTTAGCTCTTCCTGATAGTGGTATTGGTGTGCGTGATCGAGTTGAATTGGGCTCAACAGCGTCTTTCAAAGCCAATGTTTACCAATGTTGATGTGCCCTTTTGAAATGTTTGTCCAGAATTAACAGAAATCAAGTATAGTGTAAATAGGTAACATTATATGCTTCACCTTCCATAGTGCTTTCTACGAGTGCCGTAGAGACATCTTAGTTATAACTGCCGTTCTATGTCTTACTAAAGTTCTGACATTTTCCTGAAGACATCTTTGGAAAAAATACTGGAAACTATTTGCAGACTTGCTTGAGAAATTTCTCAGAGAATTTGTGAAAACCTCATGAGGGAACCTTATTATACCTCTGGAGAAATTTCTGAAGGTATTCTTAGAGAATTGTGTGATTAACTTCTCTATCGGCAACTTCATTTGTTACCGTCAAAAAAATATTCTAAACGCGATATTTATGTTTGTTTCTCGATATTTTTGCACCATTTCTTAACAAGTTCTCAAAAAACTTTCCTAGTTTTAAAATCTGTGTCGATATTGATAATTGATCATCTGGATCCGGAGATATTCCGAAATTCCTTGGGGACCGACGTGTAGCCATAATCCACGTAAATATCTCAGGCTACAGAATATGTATCACATTAGGATATTCACTCTTTGAAACAGTAAATCAATGAGAGTTTATGAGCATTTATGTGTCTGGAACCACGCTGGCCAAATAAAGATCTATAAAACTTTAAAAAACATCGCTTCGTAATATTCATATAACTCCAATAATAATTAACCGATTTGTATGAGTTTTTCAGACAAACTCATTATTACCTAACATTGTATTTCCCACATTTTATTTTTTTCTGATAAATTGACGTAAAATAAAATGTCGACACGGATTCTTAAACTACAAGAGTTTTTTTGAGAACTTGTGAAAAAATGGAGTTAAGTAAAGTTATCGCGATTTGAATATTTTTTTACGGTAAAAAATGAAGCTGCCCGTAAAGAGGTTAAGATCGTAAAAAATCTTGATCAATTTTGTAGAAAATCCATTTTCCCCAGGGTTTTTGAATGGTTTTGAATTCTAAAAAACGTTCTAAATAAGAATCTTTGAGGAAGTCTTAGAGAAAGCGATGGTAGAATCATTAGATACATTCCTGGAGGATGTTCTTAAAAAAATCTTTGGTGGAATTCTTGATTGAATTGCTTAGCTAACTTCTGTGATTATCCTTCGAAAAATTCTTCTAGGTATCTAAAACAAAATTCTTGGAGAGATTCCTGAGAAAGTCCGTAAGAATCACTAAATGAGCTCCTGAAGAAATCTTTGGAGCAATATCTTTAGGAAATTATTGGAAATTTACGAGGAATTGAAAAATAACTTTCAAAATTTTCTTTGAGAAATATTTGTAAGATACTGGAAAAATAAAAATCTTACCTCCTAAATCCTCCTATGAATTCTTTTATTGATGCCTATTTCAGCCCTTATTAATCTCTATTTGATTTTTGGTATTTTTGATCACTGTTTTCACTATTATAATAGTAGAAGGGAACATGCGGATCTGCAGCTACTGCAGTTCGTTCAAGAAAATTTCTATGGCTTTTTTTTCCAGAGGTATGAAGAAATTCGCTTAAGGTTCTTAACAGGAGCTCGTTCAAAACTTCCTACGCCGATTTTTTCAGTTATTTCAAATAAATCTCTGTTTAAAATCATCTATGATTTATCTCAGAAATTGCTCCATATTTCTTCCAGGAATTATTCCTGGAAAACTGTTAAGAACTCTTCCAAGAATTCCTCAATATTAGGTTAGGTTCATTAGGTTTCTCCGGAAATTCAGCTAGAAATTTCTTCAACATTTCAGAAATGTTGACACCACCAATATTCCAACAATTTCTATACTATTTTTTTTAGTAATTTTGTTCAATGTTTAAAAATAAAATGCGCCCAGAAAATTATGCAGAATTTTATTCAACGGTTCAATTGATTATTTATCTAATTATTTTCTTAGAAATGCATTATAAAAACATAATTTTTACTACAGATTACTATAGGATTTGTTTTTGCGATACTTTTCGGATTTTTAAGAGATTTATTCAATAATGTGTTTAAAAATCCCTGGAAAAATTCCTGGATAAACTTTTTGAGTACAATTTCTGCTGGACCCTCAATAAAATCTCATGGTGGCCATGAAAAAGTCAATTCTTTGGGCTAATACCTAAATTAGTTTCTGATGATACACTCAAAAAAAAAAAAAAAATAATTAAAAAAATCTTTAGCCGGATTTTCTGACAATAATATTATCTCCTAATTCCTATTTCTGTTTTCTTGTTTTCTGTATGGTTCCCGTTCGGTATCTTTATTATTCCTATTCAATCTTTTTTTTCAAGCATAGGGTCTCCTAAAGTTCTATTTGAAGTTCCTGTTGCTATCAGCTCTGACTTAAAATGTAAATTGATTTTTGATTAACTTCTAAATTATTATTTTTTAAATTTCCTTGACCCAATGTAAAGCTTAACGAACTGCAAGCGGTTATCGTTATAGAGGTAAATAAAGTAGAAATGAAATTGCAAATTACGAGGAGGATCAAGTGGAGCTATAAACCTTTCTCAAATGAGCACTAAATCTTCCCTTCTATTTTTACCAACAGATTACAAATTTCAAAAACTACATTTAGATCAGTGGTGTTTAATCTTTTTAAAGCTGCTACCCCCTTTAGAGATCTACAAATACACCGTGGACCCTCTTAAAATGGATGTATTGTGAATAAAATTCGTTTCACCTGAAAGTTGACGAATGGGCTAGTTTCCATGCCGGAATCTAAACTGTTTATTGGCCAATTCGTTGTCGTCGTTTTTTAAGAGTTTACCTATAAAATATTGAACTGATTGGACGGTTCATAGATAGTAAGAAGCTTCGACAAGATTCATGTCCGGTTTTGAATTGGAACAAACTTTGCATTTTTCAATTTTCAGGTTAATATGGCAACTGAAAACATTTTTTAAATGTATCAATAAAAAATGATAAACTACTTTTTTGAAGCTTTTTTTCATTTTTTTGATGAGCATGCAAATAATTTTAGCTCGGTGAGCTGACTAGGGTCGGTAAAAACGAAATCAATTGTAGAGCAGGAATTCTAGAAAAGAAAAAACAAGTAGGGCTATCAGAGTATTGGATTGAGAAATATCTTGTAGGGCGGACACTCGTCTACAAAAGCTACAACATGAGCAGGTTGTCTACTACACCCGATTCTGTTTTTGCACGGGGGATGCGTACCGTGCAAAAAAAGTTTTCAGTTCAAAATTTCAAAAACCGTGCAAAAAAAGTAACACCGTTTCTCGACGTTTCATGCAAAAATAAGGTTTTGACCGAAAAAAATGTATGGAAACTTTTTTTGCACGGCCGTGTAAAAAAAATCCGTGCAAAAACAGAATCGGGTGTACTTGGAAAAACCTGGAAAACCTGGATCAGGGAATTTTATTCAACCTGGAAAAAACCTGGAATTCTCAGGGAATTGCGATCACAATCAGGGAAATTATTTTGAGTCTGTAATGTATGATAAATTATGTTCGCGACAAAGAATTTTGGCATCAAAACCCAGAGCTAACTACTATTTGCTGGAAAGTTATCTGGAATTGAAAAAAATTCGGCTGCGCCGCTTTCAAACCACTATTTCAACTGTTCAGTGAGGATCTTTTTGATTATGAAATTTTATCGACTTACCAAAACATGATTTATTTTTTTTTAATATCTTTATATTTGATCAGTAAAGGATTCTCATTTGTAGGATTGGTAGCAGGTTTGTTTTTGGAAACTTGTTCTCTATATTAATGCAAGTCTTTATTTGTGATGAAAGGTCTCTGCAGTCTTTATTTTATTCGAAAGGGTCTCTAAAGTCCCTTTCTTCATTATTTTGCTTGAAGTGCAAAATTTCATCTCATATTTCGCGAGAAAATCTTCATGAATTGTCCTAGTGATTTTTTCAGAGATTTCATCTGGAATACTTTCAGGTACTAGTACAGGGTTCTCTTCAGAAATTCTTCAAGAGATTCCTCTATCAATTCTTCTAGCAATTTTTCAAAGGATGCTTAAAGTATTTCTCCAGAATTTGCTTCAGCACTACTACTTCCAGTATTTTTCACTTGAGCACTTCAACATTACTACCTCCAGTAATTTTCTCATGGGTTAATTGAACAATTTTTCAAAGACTAGCCTAGGACTTCCTATTTCACTCTCTCTAGTTTTCTCTAGTTGTTGCTCTAAAAGATCTTCCAAAGATTTCCACATATTTTCATCCAAGAAAACCCGCCAAGGTCAACTCCAGAGTTTTTGATAAAATTCGTTTAAGGATTTTTTTTCAAGGAACCCGACAAGAATTGCTATGCTATTTCATTCACGGTTACTGTAAAGAATTACTTCAAAAATTCCACAAGGTATTATCCGAGTAAATAATTGAGTTTCTCTACAAATTTTCTTGGAAAACAGGATAACTGCAGTTCTTTCAAACATTAGTCAACAAATCTGTTGGAATCTCCAAAAGGTGATTAAATGTACCACACCAGATAACACTACAGCAATTATGCCAAGAAATCCATCGATCATTCCTACACAATATTTTAGGTATTTCGCCTGATGTTTTTCAAGAAGTTCCTTCACAAAATTCTGCAATATGTTATCAAGAAATTCAATTGATTTGTTTTTTTTTTATTATCTTAGCAAAAATCTAGAAAATCTTCTAAAATTTCATCAAGAGTGAGTTCTTCTAGAAATCCTCATTCATCAAGATTGACACAATAACATACACAAGTTTACCATTTGCTTTAGGAATACGTCATGAGTTTTTTCAATTTTCAATTCCATAGTTTTGGGGAAAAATTCATTCATTCATTGTAGAAAAACTCCTGTATGAATGCTTGAAATTTTTCTTTGAAAACTTCCTTGAGGAATCTGTTAGAATTACTGGAGGAATTCCCAAAGAAATCTTATGAGCAACCTCTGAAGTAATTCCTGAAGGTGACGTTAACAAAAATCCTAGCTAAAATCTTAATGAAATTCTGAAGAACATTTTTGTAAGAAATCCTGAGAATTTCCTATTGGCATCTGGAAAAGTTTCTGATTGAATATTCCAACAGTTTTAAAACGGGAGTCTTGGAGAATGTTCAAGAAAAACCTATGGGAGAATTGCCGGTTAAAATCTTGGGAGACTAAGGGCTTTATTGAAGAATATTTGAAATAATATATGAAGAAATTCCTGATAGAATCTCTTAGCCTATGAGGTAATTTTTGTGGTATTCTTTGGAAAAACCCAGATTGTATTTTTAATTATAAAAAATAATCTTGGAGGAATTCTGTCCATCTATCTAACTTAAAGAAATCTTTGAAGTTATATCTGAATCTTTGGGCGAATACCTAAAATAATTTTTGATGAAATTGCTTGAGAAATTCATTGAAATTGCATACAGTTATACAAAATGTTTTAGTTGTCGCAATGTCACGGAAAATTGGAAATAATTTTAGAAATATTCTCAGAAAAATGTCTGATCTGATTCTATGAGGAATCAAACTCTTTGCTACTGATTACTGTAACCATTTTTAAAATTATTGGAAAATATTTGATATAAAAAAATCCAATTTTGCAAAAACAATCTGGTATTAAACAATTATCGATGTAAAATTTCGTAACAATTATTCAATTAAGAACTCTCGAAACATCGGTAAACGGAATTTTTATGTTAAAATATTGTCACTAATAAAAAAAAAGAATTAATTTTGCATATCAGGTGTTCAAATAATCCATGGAAATTAATGAATAATCCTCTTTTTGCACGACAACGCAGTTCACAATGACGAACAGAGAATTTACAAACGAAATAGAAAACATCATCATGATCAAATACAATTCAACTGAATAATATTTAAGCTTAGATATATTTAGCACCTTATTATTAGAATATTGGATATTGTAATAGCTCCAGATTGCATTAAAAAATGTAAAGAGTAGAGTAAATATTAATAGCTATTTACAAACATTTATTAACATTTAAAAAAACATTTAAAATTTGTCATTAGTTTGTTTAAGCCATATAAAATAAGAGTATTTCTTGCACCTGGAATTATTTGAAAGAACCTGAAAAAAACCTGGAAATATCAGGGAATTTCATTTTGATAAATGAGTATACACCCTGATGAGGTACCGATCATAGTGTTATGTTTGACAAAAAACCAATCAAAACTAAATTCATTTGAATTTGTATTCGATGAAAGCTACACGCTTGAAATGGACGGGGTTGGTGGTCTGATGGCTACCGCTTCTGCTTCATATGCAGAAGGTCATGGGTTCAATCCCAGGCCCGTCCCTTTCCTCGTACTTTGTAGTTGTATATCTCTCACTTGCTTCTATCTTCCATTCTAAATATATCACACTCAATCTATTCGTTCATAGCAAACGCTAGAACCAGAGACGGACAATAAACCGTTTCCCTAACGCTTCCTACTTCCACGCGCACGCCTTTCTTACGCCTGATACATAGGCAGTCTGCTAACCACAAAAGCAAACCTCTCTGCCATGCCTTTCCCCCAATCCATACACTCCCGCATGAACTGACGTGGATGCAGTGGAATATACGGTCTACGTGGGAGTCAGTTCAATGCATCATCAATTCCTCCCCCTTCCCCTCATTGGTCTGCATTCTGACGTGGCAGGTGCCATTGTTGCCTAAAAATAGAAGATCACCAGCACTTATACACTGAGGATGCCTGTTAGTCCCAAGCAGTCATTCGGTTGGTTCCTTGTGTAAGTGCAGCTGATCTGGCGATACTGGAGTGCATCCACGGGCGGCCAATCAAGCTCAAGCTCAAGCTCAAGCTCAAAGCTACACGCTTGAAATAGATTTCAAAATCAAGATTCCCGAGAATCTAACAGCTAGTACCTCGGTAATCACTGTAAATGTTTTACTGGAACTCGATTACGTTCGCTGAGATTCAGTATTTAAAATTAACTAATTCTCAATTGTTTAATTTTGCTGAGGTCGGCGAAATACTTTAATTGTATGAAGGAAATTAATAGTCGTGGCCTCCCTCCGTGGTCTGCGGTGAAAAAAGCAAAGCCATACTGAAGATGTCTGGTTCCGTTATGGATTCGGAGCAGACCGGGTGAACTAGGATCTGTTCGGAATGGAAATTTCCACATAATATATGAATGTGAAATGGCAACCTTGGCAAAGAAACCTATTAGACAATTCCATTATATACTACATGTCCTACATCCAAACTTAATATATGCAATCGGAAACTTTAACTCATTTAACCCACACGAAGAATCGTTTCGGATAAATTTTTTTGATGATTATTTAAAGGCAAAATATAATGATTTTACGGTTGTGCTCCGCGAGGGATATACTGAAAACGCCTGACCAAATAAAAATACCACGTTCGTTGATATCTAGAGATGGATGAGGACGAACTTGTGAATGCAACTGCATTACGTGGCTTTGACAGTATCAAGGCGTCGAAACATAGCCGAAAAAAAACACCGATTTATGATAACTACTGTGTAGAGTGGCCTCGTACCAGTTATGAAGTAGTGTAGCAGGTAATGTGAAGCATTCTACTTGATGCAGGGCTGCTGCTATTGTTACAATACAATAATACACCAATACTGCTATTGTTGGTCGCATTGACCTGACGATTGGGACTAATGGTAACAAAAAATAAAAATGTGTTTTTGTACCAATAGTTATTTTGACCTCCTGTTGATAATGTGGAAAATGTTTTACATATGGGCATACAATCAAAGATTATTAGGACGAACACAGTTCATATTTTTATTCATTTATTTCATTGATCTGACAGTAGTATAAATGACTATCTTAGTTGCTTAAGTACTTATGTACTAGCTAAGCAGTCTGAATCACTCCAGTCTTTCAGTGAAGAGTCCAATTCTTCCTCCAAATACGATGTCTTTTGCAGAAAAACATATGAAAAAAGATCGAATTCTTCAAAGTTTGCTTACTTTGATTTTTTTTTGAGAATATTATTCATAGGATCTCTATAGGCAGTTCTGCAGTAATCAATTGAAATGTTTATATAATGATTAAATCATAGAGAAATTTATAAAATATGTTTTTCAATCAAATCACCAATAATCTTCTCGAGTAATTTTTAAAAGCAACTCATGAAAAAAACCTTGAAGGAATCTTTTGAAAAATTACTGAAGTTATAACTATAAATATTCAGTCTTCTATAAATTACTGGTCGTATCCATTAATAAGTTCTGAG
Organism: Aedes aegypti; assembly: GCF_002204515.2. NCBI lineage: Eukaryota > Metazoa > Arthropoda > Insecta > Diptera > Culicidae > Aedes > Aedes aegypti. The sequence continues at coordinate 152,009,736 of NC_035108.1, forward strand.
CAAAAATCATGGTTCGAGAAATTGTTGAACAGACAAGGAAAGTGACTTTTTTTCTTTAAGGATATATGAACGTAATGACCAATAAATACTTTTAACAATAAAAAATGATATTAACTAGAACTACTACTAAACAGTCCAATTTTGTTAAGACTTCACGACAATTGACATTAAGGCCACTAATCTTACGTAAAAGACAGGAATAATCAGAATAGCACTTAAATGACAAATTATTCAAAACACCATTTTGACTAGACAGTATTAGTAATGACACTACTACACTACTATTTCAAACAAATTCTGATGGAGCTGCAGATTTTCACAATACTTCCTTTTCTCAGAAGCAAGGGAATATGGGTATTTTTCAAAAACTACCACGTCACAATACTAATAAAAAACAGTGTTCATGCGGGCACCATAGCCTAGTCCGTCTGAGTATTGATCATGGTAGAGGAGAAACTTGGCAAAAGCCAGACCGAGGGTTCAGCCTTGACAAGTTAAGCTGTCAGGCAGCTCCAACTGGAAACCATTCAAAAAAAATCTGATTTTTTAAGAACATCTGGAATTATGGAGATGAACGACAAACTCCAAGAGAAATTTGTGAAAGAATCATTGTATAAAATCTTTGAAGCAAAACCTGATGGAATCTTCGGAAAAACCCTAGATGAAATCCCGATGAAGTTCCTAGAGAAAACCATGAAGAATTTTATAGAGTAAAACCGGGCGTATTGTCATCACGAGGAATCTCCGAAAAAAATGTTAGACCTGCCATCAGAAAATGTCTGGTCTCTGAAAAATACCAATAACATTAAAATCATGAAAAACCCGAATTTAGTACTATACCATTTAATTCCACTAGAGTTTGTATCCTTTGACAGATACGCGTATTTGGACCTCGGTCGGATAGGTTTTGTTCTCGGTTTCGCGCGTGTTTTCGTCGATGGAGAATTTTTTTTTTTCCCCTGTTTTCAAGCGTCTTGCTGGGTAGTGCTTCGTGAAGCCCAAGCAGGATGGATCGTTGTTGCGTCGTCGGATAGGTTTTGTTCTCGGTTTCGCGCGTGTTTTCGTCGATGGAGAATTTTTTTTTTCCCTGTTTTCAAGCGTCTTGCTGGGTAGTGCTTCGTGAAGCCCAAGCAGGATGGATCGTTGTTGCGTCGTCGGATAGGTTTTGTTCTCGGTTTCGCGCGTGTTTTCATCGTCGTCTGAGAAAAATTTTTCCCCTGTTTTCAAGCGTCTTGCTGGGTAGTGCTTCGTGAAGCCCAAGCAGGATGGATCGTTGTTGCGTCGTCGGATAGGTTTTGTTCTCGGTTTCGCGCGTGTTTTCGTCGATGGAGAAAATTTTTTCCCCTGTTTTCAAGCGTCTTGCTGGGTAGTGCTTCGTGAAGCCCAAGCAGGATGGATCGTTGTTGCGTCGTCGGATAGGTTTTGTTCTCGGTTTCGCGCGTGTTTTCGTCGTCGGAGAAAATTGTTTCCCCTGTTTTCAATCGTCTTGCTGAGTAGTGCTCCGTGAAGCCCAAGCAGGATGGATCGTTGTTGCGTCGACGGATAGGTTTTGTTCTCGGTTTCGCGCGTGTTTTCGTCGATGGAGAACTTCTTTTTTCCCTGTTTTCGCGCGTCTTGCTGGATAGTGCTTCGTGAAAACGGTTTGTTTTCGGGACGCCAAGAAGTTTTTCTGTTCGCACTGTGTTGCGAAGAGATATTTGTGTTCAGTCGAGGATGGATTACCAACTGGTGAGTTCGTTTCATGCTTATGATAACACATTTTTTCTTGAAAGTGTAACTTTTGTGTAATATTAAAACAAACTTTGTTTGGTTCGTCACTATAAGTGTCGGCATTATGCTTGTTTTACACAATTTCAATATACATATATTTTTCTCTTTTTTACATTATTAAAAATATCTTTTGAAATGTTCGACATTGTGAATGTTGACGTATTTTTTAAAAATTCTACCATCTCGAGACAAAAATGCACAGTAATACTCATATGTAATTTTCAAACAAACTATGTATGGTTCGTCACTACAAGTGTCGGCATTATTGCTGTTTCATATGATTTAAAATATATAATGTAATTCTCAGTTTTCGCAATTAATAAAAACTTCTTTTGAATTGTTCGATATTATAGATGTTGACGTTTTTTTTTGAATCTACTACTAAAAACTTCTCGAGACAAAAATACAAAACTAGTTTTAAATGTAAGTCGTATATTTCCCCCTTGTCCATGGATCGCATCACCGACCAAAGGTGACTCCCAGATCTTTTCCTCCCCCACTAATAAACACCCTTCCCGTGGTGATTGTGGAGATGCAGAGGTATTCTCGGTCTCTAGAAGCAACAATCATTACACCCTAACATTCCTTCCCCATCCCAACTGACTGTAAGGACTTGGCCGGCGCCGTTATTGATCAATAATATTAGATCTGCTAAAATTGCACTTCGAGAGTAAGCGGAAACTCCCATCCCTTATTCATTTGGATCCCAGTGCAATTCTTACCAGTTCCGATCAATCACGGAGTAGCAACCATTGACATGTACAGTCAGTCTATGCTATGCTATGCTATGCTATGCTTTGACAGATACGCGTATTTGGACCTCAACTGTAAGACCGTCTCCAGTGTCGTGTACTAGACTCACTGAAGACGGCCTTACAGTTGAGGTCGAATTACTTGTATCTGTCAAAGGATACAAACTCTAGTGGAATTAAATGGTATAGTACTAAATTCGGTTTTTTATCTACTTATCAGTGTTGATAGACTCACACTCAAAATCTCAATCAATACGCTCTCCCGTGAGAGCGAACTCGTTAGAGACCTGCTTCGCAAATCTCACGCATGAGATTTTGATGCAAAATCAACTCAAACCGTAAAAAATGATTCAATCGCAAAACCCGGCAAAAACTCGTGAAACCCGAATGTTGTTGTTTACGTTAGAAAGGATTAACATAATTTTACCAGACTAACAATAAATTACTGCCGTGTGCGAGTAAACTGTGGAAACACGAGGCAATGAGTTAAAAAGGTGAGCCAACTCATCCATGATTTTTTGACTGCTGAGTTGCATGATTGACAACTCACGCATGAAAAATCTCAAGCGTGAGTTGTGAGAAATTGAGTTTTTCACAACACTGCTACTTATAGGTATTCTACTAAACAGCTCGAAGATTTATTATTAAAATCATGTTTGGTCTTCTTTTGTTTTATTTTCATTCCTGCTTTGGTTGTTTGTTGCATACATGGGGTCTTTATAGTTACCGTAATCCGGGGTGACATTGATAATTTTTTTGAATATTTATTAAATATTTCGTTTCAAAATGCAAATGTTGCTAATTTTATATTTTTAAAACAAGTACTGCCACCCATAGCTCGTGAATATATACTGTATTTTGTTTTTTGAAAGATTTAAGGATGTTTTAAAAAATGTTTTAAGTGATTTTTTGATTTAGTTGATATGGGGTAACAAAATTCGGTAATTTAAAAAATGTCGTTACCTACTTAAATCGAGACCTCTGAAGCCGAATATGAAGACCTAATGCTTACAAGTATTTTACTTTTTGCGTTCGTTTAAAATTGAAAACACCTCGAACCACGGAATACGCCTAAAAATAGGCAATTTCCTAAGAAAATTCCACATTCTTAACAGTAATTCGTCAATGGTGCCTAATTGAGTATACTTATAAAAGTTTTGACAACGGAATCGTTTTCGGCGATGTAGTTTTTAGTAAGCACCGCATTTTCCTTGCTCATATAGTTTACAGAACATATGTGAGACATGAATCTTCGGTAGTGTCATCCTTAACCATTGAAATCATTGTTTCGAAAAGTTGACAAATTTACGCATAAGGTAAACTCAATTTTCGTAAAAATCTTCACATTTATTAGTTTATGAATATAAGAAAGAGAAGCACCATTCGTGATTTGGATATGTTCCATCAATAAATGATGATACGATTTTTTTTACGACATTAGTCATTCCGATCAATGTTACCCCGCTGATCAATGATACCCCGGATTACGGTACTATTTTTGGACATCTAGTTGCTCAAAGCTCTAGGTCGCGTTACGCAGCAACAATTATTTCATTTTGATTGCATAGCTGCAATATGATTAATAAAATGAATTGAATTTAATCTGGTGTCAATGATGGTATATCAATTCATCAATTCTGTTATATGAAAATACGATTAAGCTTTAATAGTTACAGCAGAGAGCTTCTCTAAACCGGTTCATGGTCATTACTAAAGCCACCACGGCTGATACACAACTGTGAAGTTCAAGATAACGAAAAAGTGGATCACGTTCAGTACACGTTTAAGAATAATCATCCTACCGCACGTCCATTCGAACAAAAGTGTAGTGTGGCCTGCTGGTCTACATGTCACACGAATAGCGGGAAAAAAGCAAGGTAATGACCCATCAGGTTGGGGAATAATGAGTATTTTTAGATATTGTAAATGTAGATTGATAGGTATGTGTGTCTATTACCTACGAGATTGTTCCTTTCCATATGTGCAAATTAAGGAAATCATTTACGCTTTAACAAAGTTGCACGATATTTTGTGGGATTGAAACAGTTTTAGAGATTTACACATGCTTTTTTACTGTGTAACATTGTTAACCCAAGACTGGTCGAACTGAGTACACGCCTAATGGAAAAAGGCTGCTGAAGATGTCCAAGGATGCGACCCCTCTTGAGTTATCTATACTGGATATTACCAGTCATGATATGACATCGTCGCTATGATAACTGATAAGGTGTACAATAGACTGGACAGTGATAACCGGGAAAGTAAACAAAAGCAACGCATGGTGCAATGAAATTGCTAATTTTTCAAGATTCAACTTTTGAAATTGTTTGAGACGCACTGAGATGTTATATATGTACGCATGTAATTAAGTCAATGAGTTTTGTGATCCGTATTTCATCATAAGTAGCAGAACAAAGTTTGTTTACTATGTGATTAAGTGATTATCCATAACGTACAGTGAATTGCCATAGATATGATAGGCTTAGTTTTCATAGATATGACAGCTTATTCAGATATGCTAACATAGGCATAGATAAGAGAGGTCATGGAAGTATTCTACCCCTTCTCCAAAATCGAGATGTACCCACATAACTGCACAAAAATGATATGCTCCGCGGTCCGCGGCTACAAAGCAAAGCCATGCTGAAGGCGGCTGGGTTCTATTCCCGGTTGGTCTTATAGTCCTTATAGTTAATATTGATTCAACAACAATTCAACAATGATTCAACAATGATATCATTTCATCAACGTCGCATACAATTCTGAATAACAACCTTTTTCGCCTTAAATTAGCAGAATTCCTGTAAAATTCAATCCTTTCTTCTCCATGACAGCTCTAGGGTGCCATTGATTCTCAACGAACTCGGAACAAACCGAATCAACGTTTTGCATTAGTAATCGATAAACAGTCATCATCTCGTCAACACATGAAATACCTCAACCGAAAAATTCAGCCAAGGATCGTTTCTGAACATTTTCCAGAAATTTGTCCAAAAGCCAACAACAGAAAACAAAAAACAACAAAAAAAACAGAAACTTATCATGAAACAGACAAAAAACTCTACCTTTTGAACCTTTGATTTCTAAATCAAAATAGCAACAATCTGTGAAACATTATTGTGTCTTGCTGTTTGAGTTGAAGAAGCTAACCCAGCCTTAATTTGCTTTATCATAAAATTACGAAAATAGTGGCTTTAATGACAATCTCTCTAAAAAAAATGATTTTAGTGACTTTTTGTTACAAATAGGGATTTTTTGGGACCGAGAAATGTAACTCACTACCAGCCCTGTATATCTTACTGCTTGAACACACAAAGCCTTTCGAAATGTAGAAATGTTAAAATTATCACGAATGGCAAAATAGGGAACCTCTATGGCTACAACTGGTACACCTGCCCTACATATTTTACACTCAAAATAATCCAAACGTCTAGGCTACGCGAAAACATACGTAGTTTTTTTTCCATCGCACTTTCCTCGTAGTACTTACGTGAATCATAGTTAGTACAGAATGAACACACGAGCTGATGAATTTTTCTCGGTTCACGAGAATTTCACGTAGCCGCTAAGTGTTTTGTGAGTAGCTTCTACGGAGCGTTTTATTGGATTCTAAGCAATTATACTATCAATTGTACGGAAACCTTGAATAAAAGAAATGTTTTTATTAGATTCCTTTCATTATACAAAAATGTTTTATTTTTATTACTTGGAAATATATCTGAATGAAAGATTACACTAAATACAGGGGAAATTATTAACATAGGCATGATGAAATTGGATGCACCCGAAGCAATCGACGGCAAATTTGGTTTAGTTTCAGAAACTTGCTTAGTCATGTATAATGGTCATCGGACACCGGAAATATTTCTGCAATCAGATGCACATTACCGGAGTCAGTTCGAGGAATCGTACATCGCTGATAACACAGCGTAACAAAAATGACATTTTGCGTGTCTCAAGGATTAAATTATGTTTCTCTAGTAAATTTGAGCTCGCTGAATCTGATGCTGTATTCAGAAATGTCACAATTTTAGCTACTCGTCGCCAAAGTTGCATAAAACACTGATTTCATTAATGTTTACATGAAATTTAAAGTATGATTTATCAAACTTTTTTGTGTTCTAATCCAGCAAGCAGGCAGTCTTACTTAATCTTTCATATCAGAAATAATTTGTCTAAAATTGCACGATAAAATTTAGATTAAATCGACATTTTCAACATGCTTGCAGTCTCCATACAAAACTCTTCGTTTCTCTTATATGGCAAAATTCAATACTATTCTAAATCATCTAAAAATAACTTTTAAGAATCGAAATTATTATGAAATTTGATGATAAGTATTGTTATACACATTAATTTTCAATTTCGGGGCAAATTTAGCAAATAAATTGCCATACAAGGTGGCAAACTTGTATGCAAGCTGGCTGGTGTATACATCATCTTATAAGATTCCAGTAACACCGTATCTAATAGGGTAGATGTACCAGTATTCGCCATCAAGTTTTTTTTTTCAAATCATATGGCTTTTGAATACTGTCCATACATTGCACGAATGCTTTCAATCCATGTTTAGCAGAAAAAATATAAAAACTCGCTAGAACATTGCTAGATATAGCTTTTTTGTATTGAAAATTGGGGCTATATTTCGTCCCTCCCCTTGGTTATGCGACCTTGCCGCGATGGGAGGGCATAATCCATTAGCCCATATGATGGAAACCAAAGGCGTAACCTGTAGTGGTGGTATCACATTTTGGCATTTTTTGCTTAAAGCCGCGTCATAATTCATATGGCATAGACGCAATAATATCTCGGATGTGATCCCCAACGGACATTCTGCGTCATTGATAGAATTGATGCCCATTTCAAATAATTAATCTATTCGAAGTGGACATTAATACTATTGGTGACGTTCAGTTTGCCTTTTGCTAACCAGAATGATCCGTAGCCACTCTTACTATTAGCTAGCTAGATACATCGTTATCATATACGACGTAGGGAATACTTAGGAACTCTTAGGAAAATGACTAGTAGATTCACTGAGTAGAAATGAGTGGCGACAATCTTATTTTAATATGGTTTTTACATTGCCATAATAAGAAATACCTCTTTTGTAACAGCGGTATAAATAATCTAATTCCAGCTTCATTTTCGCAAAATTTACAAGTAGAAAGTAGGCGTTGTGAAGCATTGCATTTGCCACCGAAAAGTGAATCTTGTAGGAGACTGTAATAGAAGCCTAAGGTAACTTTACTCTTCAATATTCACTATAAAAATGACTATGGAAAGTAAGACGCTGAGATCGATCATTAGGGTACACTTGCTAGTTTCGAAAAATTGTTGAACAGACAAGGAAAGCGACTTTTTTCTTTAAGGATATACGAACGTAATGACCAATAAATATTTTTAACAACAAAAAATGAAATTAACTAGAACTACTACTAAACAGCCTAATTTTGTTAAGACTTGACGACACTTGACATTTAAGACTCTAATCTTACGTAAAAGACAATAGTAATCAGAATAGCACTTGAATGACAAATTATTCAAAACCATTTCGACCAGACAGTATTAGTAATGCACTACTATTTCAAACAAATTCTACACTACTATTTCAAACAAATTCTAATGGAGCTGCTGATTTTCATAATGCTTCCTTTTCTCAGAAACAAGGGAATATGGGTACTTTTCAAAAACTACCACGTCACAATACTAATAAAAAACAGTGTTCATGTGGGCGCCATTGCCTAGTCCGTCTGAGTATTGGTCCTGGTAGAGGAGAAACTTGGCAAAAGCCAGACCGAGGGTTCAGCCTTGACAAGTTAAGCTGTCAGGCAGCTCCAACTGAATACCATACAAAAAAAAAAAAAAAAAAAGAAAATTGGGGCTATATTTCGTCGAATAACGTTTGGTCGAATGGCTTCAGAACATTTGTTTTGTTCGAATAATGTTTGGTTGATCGGAAATTTGGTTGAATGCTTATTTTGAATTGGTTTATTGAAAGATCATTCGGTAAAATTGATTATTGTTCTGCAAAATTGATAAGATAACGTTTTGAATAATCTGAATCATTAACTGTTGTTGAATAAAAAATGAGACATGTTATGTAGTCTTATTTTTAAATTTCAAAACCTTTTTATTTGTTATTTGAAGTTAAACCAAAATCTAGGATTTCATTGATTATTCAAATGAACTTTTTAGTAGTTTTTTTTGTACATTGACTGAAATACTTAGCTCTAGAAAATTTATTATTCTTTTAAAATATCATCATTCTTTGAAAAACTGCTCTACAAGTTATATGTGAATATAATGTTTTCTTTATTTATTATTCTTTTGAAATATCATTGTTCTTCGTGATGAAGATCAGCTCATCTGATGGAAGCATTCGGAGAGAGTGCTCGGGATCTTTCTTTGAATTCCGGGTCTTGCAGCTCACGGACGTGGATGAGAGTTTTGAGTGCTGACATCAGAATTAAAATGGCAGGAACAATTTACTTCAAGAAAACCCTTTATGGCGAAGTGAATGTTAGGTGTCGGAGTCCCTATGTACAACAATTCTAAGCACTCGCTCGTAACTTAAATTATTGCTCTCTTACAGTTTGTTGTGATAATCTCTAACCAAATATAAAACAAAAAATCTTTATTTTTGCAGCTAATGTACATTGTATTGAGCAGGTAAATATATCGAAAATAATGATTTTTATCATGTACTTCCTATTCTTCATAATTAATTACAATTTTCACTGTTTTTGAACCAGTGTAATTTTAAGTTACAAGATGTTGCTTATCATGTCATGTTGCTTATGCACAATTTATTTCTTTATTAGAAATTTAGAAAAGCAAAAAAGTTTGTTTTTGGAAGTGTTCTAGAGAGTTTCCTTCTTTTCATACAGTAGTAGTACGTTTCTCCTACAGTATGGTAAGATTGAGATCCAACGACTCGAAGCCAAATTGTTGACGGAAATGGCTCTACTATCGATCACCACTGGTTATTCAGATATCGAAAGCAGCGGACGATTTTTTCCAATATTTCCCGCTTTGGGAACAATCGAAAGTTTTTATTTAAGAGGCATAACGCCGGCAAGATCGACACTGGAAGCGCACACTAAAAATGTTGTTCACTTTCAATCTCTTTTCTGCTGACCAAATTGAGCAGCGAGGTGCAGCGAAACCAACTGACTGATGAAGCTCGCCATTCAATTCAAGCAAGATTGAATTGTCGAAAGCTGCCCATTTGATTTGTATATAGGGGAAATCAGGCTAAAACCGACACTGTGGGTAAGATCGACACCCTTTGATTTTTCATGTTTTGAGCAGATTTTCATGCAGTTTCCACCACGCTCTATCTTTACTTGTGAAATGTTGTGTTTCGGATGACATTACAACTGATTCTACCAATAAACTGCCAAAATAAACAACAAAATCATATTGGATAACATAGAAGCAACAGCAGTTGCAAAATTTTGATGTTATTCTATAACTATTTCGCATGTGAAATTTTTAAAATATCATTATTTGTTCTGCGTCTTCATCATCGTCTACTATTATTACGTTCATACAACATGAAGGAGAATTTAATTTTTGGTTTTTCGACAGCTGAAAACGCTATTGAAAAATAAGTGTCCACTCGGGGTAAGATCGACACTTTCATTTGGGGTAAAATCGACACCTTTCTTTGCTTCATAATCTAACTACAGGGAATCTGAGAACATCGAAAGACTTCCTCTGTAGTTTATGTGAGTCTTTGTTTTCGAATTCCAGTGAAGTTCATGGATGGCGAAGTTGTTAACATGTAAAATATGACACTATATGACTTGCCACATGCTATTATTAGGTATTAAAAAAATATTTCTATGTTTCACGTTTAACCTTATTTGATAAAACTTGAAGGAATTTTTCTCATTTGAAATTGAAGAATTAATAGAATTTTCAATGTTTGCACATAATTTATTCTTATAATTTATTTACAAACCATGAGGTTCGTCAGTTTTTAATAACTGAAAATAATTACACTTTTCTGTCTTGTTAAAATAAAACAGTATTTATTTTTTAAAACAATCATTCGCCACAACTTCATCTTCGTAAACATTCCTTGAACATAAATTAATCATATCCATGTGTATTCACCCCAACTTTATAATCTTAACATGGGACATTTGAAATTGTCACATATATTTAGGGGATCTTCGGCCTCTCTCAATAATTTACGTAATATGTGTATAATCCTTTAGAGGGAGGGGTCATAAAAGTCTAAAGTCATGTTTAAAGCATTCTTTTTAATATGCCATGTGATGGTGATGTTCACAACGTATAAATTCTATTCAAAGTGCATGTGTCGGTTTTACCCCAACAGGGTGTCGATCTTACCCGCACTCTCAATTGTCTCATCTAAAAATGATGAAATATCAATTTGATTTTAATTACTATATAACCTTAATATATCATCTTGCGATCGCAAGAATTGATAGATTTATAACCAATATGTGATTCTGCAACAATTTCAGGTTCGTTTAACATGCGAAAGTACACAAATTTTATCAATAAGCTTAGGGTGTCGGTTTTACCCCGAATTCCCCTAGGCATGTACGTGATAAAATTTGGACACCACCAGTTTAATCTCAAAGCTCAAATATATATTGTTATTTTAGACAAGTTGAATAGTTTGGAACGTAGGTATAAAGTTTCTTTCATATTTTAATTCACATGTAAAGCTAAATGAACTAAGATCAAGTTAAGAAAACTTTTGTTTAATTTTATATTTGTACTGCTTTTCTGATTTTAAGATACTAATTTTGTTTTAATTAATTATGATTCGTGGGTTACGGCTAACTATCCGAGTGGAAGTTTGACAACTACTGAAAAACTAAACATTACATATACTTTGCAATTGGATTAAATGGACAAATTGATGTGAAGTTTGCGAAAAAGTTACACATCTTCTCGATGAGAATCGAACTCACAACAGGTCGTTTAGTTTTTCGGTAGTTGTCACACTAATTTTGTTAAATAATTTCGTTCCAAACGTAGAAGTAATTCTATATTTAAATATTACTCAAATATAATCAAAATAACTATGTTTCAGAACTCTTTTAAACCCTGAATCGACTGCTTTGACAGTTTGTATTTCTAGCTCGAACAACGATTTTTTTTTTCTGGTTAATTATCTGAAACTTACTCTTCTGATTTCAGCAAATGTGTGTTTTCACTAAAAAATTATGCGAATTGCAAATACTTTTTTGTTTTTCGATGTCTTTGCTATTTTTTTCACGATTTCTTAAAAAATCTCCCTTTTGTTTAAAAATTTGATTTTGATTGGTTACTCGTTTTGGAGATATTTCATTATTCCTTTGAGGACCTCAACTCAACTCAATGCCAGGTATTAGGGAAGTCATAAGGAAATACGAAAATCGAATAAGTTGTTTCTAAGAAACGAATCTATGGAAAAACATGGATCGAAGGAACAGAAAAACAGTCGAAATATAAAAGGTTGATAAGACAATAAATCGAAAAGAAAAGCAGAAGGGACAAAAGGTTGAAAATCATTTTTGAAAAGAAGGAATAACTTCTCACTAAGCAAGTTATTTTCGACCTTTTGTCTTTCGATCTTCTGTTCTGGCGACTTTTTGTTTTTGGATCTTTTGGCCCTAAACTACAACAAACCTCAAAATTACAATATTTTCAAGATTCTCATACGGCTAGAGCGATACCAGAATCATGCTCATTATTCAAAAACGCTTGCATAAATTTGCTTTATTCTCTACAGCAAACTCCTATAAATATATTGTCAAAAAAAAAAAAACATACGCACGCGAATATGAGAACAAATCTGTACTATGAGATAATCAAAAGGGTTATTGCTTGAAAGCCCCTCAAGAATCATTGACAAATTGCGGGAACCATATGTCCAAATTTAGGACAAATTCTAAAAACAGAAGTTTTTCGTAACTCGTCAAAAAAAAAAAAGATAAAATACCTTTAAAAGTAGAATTTATCGCGATTTAGTTAATTTCTTCGAATAAAAAATAAGCTGATCTTATTGCGATTGATCATATATTTAGATAGATATTTATCGTCACAGTCTTGAACTTTCAAAACATCCAGATTTTATCGCGAACATGTTTTGCTCGGCTCAAGATACAAATTGATATCGAACCATATACATATCCGAATACCGTGAAAGCAGTAGTGGGTCAGTAGAGTGAATTGATTCCCTATCCATCTGACGAAGCTCTCTGTTGTGGACTGGAGCTTGAATGAACTTACGAATCTGTTTGTTGTGTTCTCCGTCTCACTTTGATTTTCGCATTGACCGAAAGCAGTAATCGATTAGCACCGCCATTATTCCATTACTGTACACACACTATCTGCTCGCGGAATTTGCATGACGATTTTGTCACGTGCTTCTTGAATGTATGTTTTCATGGTGCGAATATCAAACAGTGAGGCTATTTTTAGCGGAAGGTATTTGTAGAAATATTTTTTGCTGGCCTCTTGTAACTGGTGCTTGTTTTCTGGTTTACTGACAGTGGTAGATATGTCGTACCTTAAATCCTTTAGACGATTTGAAGATGTAAAAAAAATCGTTTAAAATAGTGAACATCCTCAACATAGATTTCTACTCTTCGTGTTTCTGAGATTTTCCAGTGAAAATTTCAGGATTTGGAATGAGGCACCAGATCTCCAACGGTACCCGGGAAACCCTTACGGACACTTAACAATTTCCAATAAATGCTTTCAATCTTGACACTTTTCAATGGGCTCCCAGTGAAATATAGGTATTTTTCAACGATATCTTGAACGAAATCTTTAAATTACTAGTAGAATCCTGAGGATTCTTCATGGACTACTGTGAATTTATTTCGCTCTGGCGTAACATTTTAGAAATTTGTAGGATATTTTACAAATGTACACTGTTCATTGAACAGTTCTTTCCCACAAAATTCTACCGTAGTTTTTGCTTGACATTTATAAAGATCATTACAAAAATGTGTTCAATATATCGATAGATCAAATACCTCGTTGAAGATCATTAAATCTGAATCTGAATAATTCCTTTCAAGTTATTTAAAAATTGCATTCAAATCGGTTCATAAATAGTTCAGATCAATCCCACCAAATTTGATCATTTTGTATGCATCATCATCATCCTTCTTTTCGTGAGCAACATTCCAAAACTTCCAGCAATCTCAGCAACAAAAATTGCATGTCTGCTAATGATAACTTCCTAGAATTAAAAGAAAAATGCATCAGTTCACATCCGTACATCTTTTATTCTCAGCTGTAGACGTTGCGTTCCGATTCACGGCCAAGTTCAACGTGCTCTGTTCACATATTATTTGTTTGTCTGTTCATGCCCCGAACCCGTTGTGCACTGATCAATGTGTGACTCTGCTGGTAGAAGTAGCTATGGCGAAAATGTGTCAGTTTACATTCGCCGCCAGCCAGTGGTGTTGCCTGTCTAAATACAGTTTACCGACTTGAGCTCAGAGTAGACAGCTTTTGAACAAGGCATATGCCACGCCACACGAATGAAATCTGTCGGTAAACAGTTTTAGTAGTGTACCTAGTGATTGCGTGCGGCGACGATGGGCAGTGTTTAGTAACCGATTGGTAGCTACAATGAAGTTCAGCTATAGTAGGGCGGCAGCACCACTTTTGTCTAGTAAAATTGATTTGTGTGGGAAATCAAATACCACGTGTTTGCGTAAGGCGTGGAGAACGGGTGCATCTTGATTGTAAACGTCGGTTCGCCGGTTGATGATTTGTACCCCTTTGTAATTGTAGCCACGTAGTCATGATCGCGCAAGCGGTATCGCTGAGTGATCAATTTTAATAGTTGTACTCAGTAATTAATAAACTTTTCATTAGGAAGTCGATTAGCTCTAGATTCTTTTATAAAATAATATTGTTAGATATCTGCTTGATTCTCTTGGGGTTTCGTCTGATATAGAAGAACTTTACGAAAATAATACTAAAATAATCTCTGATAGAGCAACTGGAGAATACCTAAAAAACACTTGTTCAAATAGACTTTTAAAAGAGTCTGACAAGTTATTCTATATAAACAAATTATTATTGAAAAACAAAACGAACAGAACCTTAGATAATAGCCTTTTGAATTTTCTAAAGGAAATCCTATGAATCTCGAACAAAATCGCTGGAGAAGTTTGGGTAAAAATAATCGGTAGAACTACTGAAATTATTGCATTAGCGTTCCCTGGTGGCAATCCCAAACGAATTTTTGAAGTACCCTGCAAAATTAACATGAGAATCCTTTGGAAAATATTGCAATATCAATCTTTGAGTGAGAAATCTTTGGATGAATTTCCGTAAGATTATCGGAATTCGTGATGTAATTATTTATCTTCTAATTCTTCCAGAACCCAACTGGGACATATCCTGCTTAGTGTTCTATGAGCACTTTCACAATTGGGTCCTAAAGCCCTGTCCCGATTTTAGTGCCAAACGCTTAAGTTTAGGTCAAAAATGCAATTTTTTCTCATTTTTTTTAATGTTTTGGTTTGTTTAAGTCCAAAAAACATTTTTTTTGTTTATCTTAGATTTTGTCACACCCCTTGGCTTAAACTCAAACTTTGGGTAAATTTTGTTTTCCGTGTCCCTTCCAAAATGTCAGATAGGAACAACCCCAGTGTTAAAACTGAAACCCCTGTTGTGTTTTTGTCGACTAAGCGAACGTCAAACATGCAAAGGTTCATTTATGGACCCAATTTTTAAATCAAATTTTAAATATGATAAAGCCGTTATTTGAGCGGGAAGTAGTTGCAGTAACATGCTCTTTCGTGTTATTAAATAAAAACAAGATTTCATTCAAAATTTTAGGACCCTATTATTGACTGCTAGCTTTTTTTGCCTTTTGACCATTTGGTATGTGTACTAATATCGTGTGAGTGGTACGAAGATACTCTATGCCATGGTTTCCAATCCGAAATGATTCTCGACCAGGGGGATTTTGACCCACAACCTTGGCTTCTTCTTCTTCTTCTTCCTGGCGTTACGTCCCAACTGGGACAGAGCGTGCTTCTTAGCTTAGTATTCTTATGAGCACTTCCACAGTTATTAACTGAGAGTTTTCTTTGCCAATTGACCATTTTTTGCATGTGTATATCGTGTGGCAAGTACGAAGACACTCTATGCCCTGGGAATCGAGAAAATTTCCATTACGAAAAGATCCTCGACCGATGGAGTTCGAACCCACGACCCTCAGCATGGTCATGCTGAATAGCTGCGCGTTTACCGCTACGGCTATCTGGGCCCCCATGTAATTACTTAAGCAACAGGTCGTATATGCTTGGAAAAGTTCGCATTAGATTGTCCGGAATAATATCTCGAAGACTCTCTGAAATAATCTTTGCCACTGGGCGTAGCATATCTATCGTTGTCACCTGTGGTGATTCCTCAAAGGGCAAATCGCTCAGTGGAAGATAGTGGACAGTGGAGAAAGTTCTGGTAGAATTCCTCAGAGCATTCTTGAGGCTAGCCCAATGGAAATTATTTAAGGTATCAGCCTTAGATTGCTGAAAGATTTCCTGGAACAATTTCACAAGAATTTGGAAGGAATTTGAATTGAAAAACCTTTAGAAAAAGCTTCAGTTGAAAAACTGAATGTAATCCTGAATGAATTTCTGGTGGAATAGCTGGAAGAATTAATAAGATTCTTGCTTGAAGAACCCGCTCTCTAAAAAAAGAATAATAATATCAGGCTTTTCTGGACTAATACATGTCCCAAGTAGCAAAGTTAATTTTATGCTATTCTTGAAGTATTCTCTTACACCAATTCTATAAAACTAGAAATAAAACCAGTAATTCTCCAAACCTACACTAACCTAATGATAAACCTTTCATAAGACTAAAGTGGCCCATACTAGAGACGGTGTTGGAGAGCAACTGTCAAGTATCTCTTAAAACTTGTAATCGTCACTTATGACAATCCTCAACACTTCCATAAACTTTCCACAAGTAGTTCTCAAGACAAGTTAAACTCACAATATGTTTATCATGTTGGTTTGGCTAACGAATTAATAAATACTTCTTCATAAAATTATCAATCAATAATAAAACAAAATGCAAATTAAAACATCTGTAATGATAACTTTTCGTTTTTTTTTCGATACCTACCTGTGTTATCGGTCGCCACGCTTATTGCATCGCACAATGCGCCTCAACAATATTGCATTTTCAGAAAAACAATTTCATCAATTTGGTGCCCGGAAATGTTGAACAATCCAGCATACATGGATTCTCCCATCATGGCTCCCTTGCCAAAGCATCGATAATTACAATCATTGTGGTAGTTTTACTCAACACCATTATAGAACCATGATAAATTATGCTGAACTCGAACAAGCGTAACAAATATCACTTTAGAGTTCTTAGGCTTAAGGCGATCTTGATGAAGACAAACTGATCTTCTTGAAGAACGTGATAAGTTTCGTTCGTTTTATCCAAGGGAAGCACATTTTGACGTTTGTTTATTTACACTTTTCGTTTTGGGGAAAAGTATTCATGCTAGATTTTGCTATGGCATGAAATTTAAAGCTACAAAACGACGTAAGATAAGTATTTCCAGCTGTGGATAACTTCTTAATAAGGCCCAGATGTTGAGCAGGAAAAGCTATCGGACATTTAACCACATCCACCTTGCAAGGAGGTGTCCAGTGGTCCAGTTCCGCTCCTATATCATGGCCAAGAGTAGGAAGACCACTGGAACTGGTTGTTTGCGTTATTAGTAAGTTGTGCGCCGTGAGTTCAACAACGACTTCCGTGAAGAACAGATCGAAAATCCACGCAAGGCACTCCGTAAACGATAGGATTCATAATACTACAATCAATAATGTACATATTAGTGCGTTGATTGATGGGGGAGAAATTTATGATGTTCTCGGCCAAGAGTTCTTACTCTCGCTCGAGCGCGTTCTTACAGATAAGTAAGAAAATTTCATAAAACTGTTGCCAAGGTCACTTGTTCTTATTGAAAATGAAGTTTTATGTGATGCACCGAAGTGTTCTTGAAGAAGTATTTAAACCAAAAACGGTTCAAGATCATTTCTACTGGGTGAAAATCACTATAAAACCTAGAAGAATATACGAGTCCACGATAAAACTATCATAAAAATAATAAAGCCAGTTAGAATCTAAATTGTTACTCGGGGTGTGTGATTTTCACACATCTTGAAAAATCTATTTTGTGCTGCATAATTTTCTCAAACATTACCACTCACAAAGATGCTTAGTGTTGCGAAGCTTCTTCATGGTTCATATACTCTGCAAAAACGGATAAGAAATCATTCCAGAGCTTGTTTTTTAGTATGTCATAAAATTACACACTCAATGTGTTAGTCCAGAAGAGCTCGTTTTTGTGCGAATCGTACTGAATTTTGTGTAACTTCTTTTAAGCGTGTGTGAAGAAATTGAAGAAGAACTAGTGGAAGAGTCCTATTGGGATCTCTGGAGCCTCAAGGATTTACACCAGGATTCTCTGCTAGGATTCGTCTACGAATTCTAGCAAAAAACTATTTTTATTACGTAAGACACTTTCTTTGGTTATCTGTTTACATCAGTGATTCCTAAAGGGGGTGACATAAGGGCAATTTCAAGAAATCTATGACATTTGGTCGAATGCCATTTGGTCGAATGACGATTAGTCGAAAGCTCATTTGGTCGAATGGACATTTGGCCGAAAAGAATATATGTAATTGCTTTAAAAAGCATATGATACACAGTAATTGAGTAATTGAAAAAGAAAAAAGCATGTATGTAGGTGCTATTACTGAAAGATGCATATACTATAACAACATGATAGAGTGCACAAAATCTGCATTGATGTATTGATAATTCTCCACAGCTTCAATATGCGACAAGCTACATTTTTTGACTCCAGTTGATTACCTAGACTTCCCGACAAAACCGCTTGACCCATTGGCATATTCTGCGAGTCGGATAAATCGTGGCGAGCTGATCTCAAATGGAAGCAAGCCAAATTTTGTCACCTAAGTCGTCTTACCTCACGCGATACACATCATACGCACAATTCTCTAGTTAGATTATTTTCAATTGAATTAATTATCAACTTATTATCAATCGAACTCGACTTATCAGATCATCCATTGTACATAAATTCTAGTTCAGTTTTAAATCTGTTGAAACAAACGATTAATTTGGATCCAACAAAAATAAATGATCACGATGAAATGTTCTAAAGTCATTTGCAGTTCATTCCTATTAGTCTGCATTTTCAGCTCAATTTGAATCTATCACATACAAAAATAGAGTTATGACAATTTTAAATCCCTGACCTATAAATAAGTTCCAGAAAATATTGCAAATTTTATTGAAGTAAAGAACATGTTTGAGTTGCATGGAAAATTTCCAAACATTCTTTTTTTCTTTTATTACAGTAAAACCTCCATGAGTCGATATTGCATGACTCGATTTCGACTCGTAAAACCATACTAGAAACCAAATTTCATGGTTACTATGATGGTCTTAAAGCAGCTTTCCAAAAGATTTTTGTTCCATGACTCGATATTTCCATGAGTCGATGGTCCCTTTAACGACTCATCGACTCAAATTTCATAATGGCGTCTTCAAGACTGCAAGTTATGTGAAATTTAAATACAATCAATTCCTGTCTCGTGTTCCGGAGGGAAATACATTTTTCTGGATTTTACCGTAGTTGTATGACTGTATTATGTGTCTCCAGTAAATTTGAAATTACTAAATCTAATGCCGTTCTCAGAAATGTTCCAGCATGTCACAATTTTGAGCTACAGGTCGCCAAAGTTGTATAAAACACTAATTTTATTGATTATGATTTATCAAACTTTTTAGTGATCTAGTGATCTATCAAGCATACAACATTGGGGTTTCAACTTTCATTTAGATTCAGATTGAATATTTTTTTTAACGTGTTTGCAGTCTCAAAAAAAAAATCATCGTTTCTCTTATATTTCTGAAAAAAAGTTTTCTAAACCATCAAAAAATAACTTGTGGGTATCGATAAGTATTGTTTAACACGTAATGTTTGAATTCTGTGGCAAATTAAGTAAATAAATCGTTATACAAACAGGTAAACTTGCATGCAAGTCGGCTAAAATTGTCATATTATACATTTTTAACTACCTATATCTCAAAAACTTGATGTTCTATAATATTTTTGAAAACAGCCAATGGATTCTGCAATCGCAGACCAAGTAAATACAGGTATTTTGGGCAAAGCACCACATTATTATCCAGATTTTTAAAAAGTTTTATTAAAAATTCTACAAATATTCACTTTAGTGCTGAACACACAAACACATACATAAGTTGTTCACACAAACACTGAACTAATTCATTGGTCCAGTTGTTATTTAAAAAATATTTTCCAGAAAATTCCGCAGTAGCAATTGATTATTAGACATTCATTATAAATGTGAATAAAGGATAAGCATGCCTAGTGGTTACCTTTCACCAAAACCTAGAGCATCAATTTAAAAACTCCATGAGAAAAAATGGACATATTCTTTGAGAATTCTTCGGCTACTGACTAAAGAAAGGATATTTTAAATATACTTTCAGGCATCGTTCAGCACTACGTGGAGAGTAAGTTCAGAGATTATGAAGTTAATCTATAAAATGAGGTAGAATGAATGACGATCCATCGATCGTCTTTTATAGAAAAAAAAGCTTGAAATTCGTTACACTCCCTTATGAATCCAAAGATGGCCGGCACAATGGCTGACTTGTGCCCTTACTCACGTTTTCAAAGGCACAAAACTGGAGAAATAGATGGCAAACGTTTCTGATCTGCTTATTTTAAGCTTTCTGCTTGTGCACAAATCCAAAATAAAATGTGCACTGTTGTTGGATGCATTCTTCGCGAAATTTGAGTCTTTGAAGTTTAAGTGCAATCTTAGAAGTTGATTTCAAACTGTTTCATCTTAACAGTAAAAGCACATCTACCATTCGTCGTTTCATAAACTGCTTTCGGGTTGGATGAATTTTGCAGAGAAATATCTTTAGTTTCTTGTATTGCGTAAAGATACGAAAATCATCTAAGTACACAGTCAGGCACAGCATTATCTAAT
This sequence comes from Aedes aegypti, assembly GCF_002204515.2. Classification (NCBI taxonomy): domain Eukaryota; kingdom Metazoa; phylum Arthropoda; class Insecta; order Diptera; family Culicidae; genus Aedes; species Aedes aegypti. The sequence continues at coordinate 152,030,341 of NC_035108.1, forward strand.
CTTTTCTCTAGGAAGTAAAGATACGTCAACTGTTCCAACCCAATTTCGCGAACGACCACATCCTGTTGCTAACTCCTTATAGGCTAGATTATTTGAGGCTATACACTTCAGTCGACATACTTTGTATGAATCAACGCTCAATCTCTGTCAACTATGGTATTTTCAAAACTTCTCAAAGCAACGTCACCTTCAACACCTTTCGATATTCGCTGTACACATTTGAAACGCCAATTCTTGCTTATCCTCGGAACTCATTCCCACACGTGCCATGTGGACAATTCAGAGCGTAGGTCTTTAGCAATGTTTGTAGCAATTAACGTATTTGGCTCTCTTCAAATCGCAACCCGTGCGATGCCTCTGTTAATGTCCGTCATTGTAGAATGCTCCTTCTTCGCTGGTGCTTTCTATTTCAATCCCAATAGAACCGTCCAGCGTTGTACGAATGAGCCATTACTTTCGCTGGAAACCCGTGTTCAGACATTATTTGCCACAACCCACTTCTCTTAACTAAATAGAGCATTGGCCTCAAATCAATAAACGGAAAGTGAGTCTGCTAGTTAAACTATCGGAATCTATTTAGGATTGATCGCAAGATCTGGTCCAATCTCGGTGTATTTGTACTTGAAACAGAGCGTTTTCATTTTTCTGACCTATTGGTCATTCTTAACGCTTTTCTCCCTGCGTGATTTGAATATTATATTATTAGGTAAAGCAAAACCTAATACATTTCATTCATCAACTGACACTTATACTTCTTCTTAGATAACCCAAGTGGAACCATTAGATGATGTCGAATCCATCTCAGTACTATGGAATGGCAAATGGTTATGCTCCAGCTACAAATGGACCACAACAACAGCAGAGCCAGTTTCCGCCAACGTCACAACAGCAGGTTATGCCCCCACAGCAGCAGTATTCTGCAAAAAACATTATGATGAACGGTCCATCGCAGTATCCCCCGGGGATGCCTGGAGGAGCCCCTCAATACGGTGTCCCACAAACATCCGTGGCCCCGGTTCCATTGCAAAATGGACCACCGATGACGCAAAAGCCGCTATTTAATACTCAGTTGCCGCAGCCGAATAATCGAGTAGCGAATCTAGTTTCGAATGGCAACAGTGCTACCTCATCTAGGACGTCATCACCTGCTCTAGTTAACAATAATATTCCGGCGTCGCAGTTGCCACCATCAATGAACAGCCGACCAGGTACCTATCCGACGCCGTCTAGTCACAGTCAACAGACTACTACACCTCCAACTAATAACTACACCATGGGTTCCAACAACAATTGGACAAGTGGGATCCCTGCAAGCACGATAAACACACCTCCAAAGACAGCTTCAGGTCTTTCAACTCCACTAAATGCCTCCACTCCAACGTTAGGAATGGCACCCCTCAATGGGCCCGTCAACAATCTTACAGCTAGTATGCAAAATTTGAACGTCAATCGACCTCCCTCTGCCCAACAGCAAATAAACCATGTAAATGGCTCTGGAACTCAAAACCCTCCAATTTCTAGCAGCAGCTACACTAATCAACCTCAACCTGGTCAAGTACCGCCAATGAAACCGCCAAATGTTTCGCAACCAACAAGTAGTACACAAGCAGCATATGGCCAGCTACCACCACTAACTAGCCAACAGGGACGACCTGTAAATGGCAACCACGTTCCCAATTTGCAAATGCCTCCACAACCCCAACAGCAGAATCTTCCTCCCTCGAGTAGTGCAGGTCAATCTTACCCAGGCATGCCGCCAGCACCTTCGGTCGTGACCTCGGCAACATCTGCAATCGGCAAAAGACCGCTGTATCCTTCGCAGACTATGCCTCCAATGCCCACACCCCAACAAACCAACAGCTACTATCCAAATCAACAACAACAGCAACCTCCTATGCAAGGAATGCAGCAAAATCAGCAATTCCAGCAACCCCATCAGCATAGTCATCTTCCACATCAGCATCATCACCATCATCAGCAACAACAAGTCCAGCAGCAGCAGCAACTTCAACAACCTTACGGTGCCAACTACCAACAGCAACCCCAGCAACAGGACCAACAGTACAACAACGTTGTGCGGAGTGGGTTCAACCGCCTATGGGGCAACAATACGGTAGATCTTCTTCAGAATCGACACATTCTACCGGTCGAAAAGGTTCGACCGCCTCCGATCCATCTGAACCATCCGTTTCAGGAGGCTGTCAACTGTAATCCAGAGTAAGTATTGCTAGACTGTTGCGAAATTCTATGAACACAAATTATTGTCGATCTTTCTCCTTTCAGCATTTTCCGGTGTACTCTGACGAAAATTCCAGAAACGAACCAACTGCTGCAGAAATCGAGACTTCCACTGGGTGTGCTGATACACCCGTTTAGGGATTTGAATGTACGTATGACAGCATGTTGCGTTAAATTGTTCAAGTTCTAACAGACAATCTTTGTTTGTATCGCCCCAGAACCTGCCGGTAATTTCCTGCAACACGATAGTGCGGTGCCGGGCGTGTCGAACCTACATCAATCCGTTCGTGTTTTTCGTCGACAGCAAGAAGTGGAAGTGCAATCTGTGCTACCGAGTCAACGAATGTAAGTACACTTCAACCGCTTTTTATATACATCCGGCTAACGGCCACTTTTTTAGGACCGAAATTCAGATTAATGATCGTTTTCAAAAATAATAAATATTTTCAAAAGGTATCGTAGTATATTCAACCAAGGATACTCCTAGAAATTTCACTATGGTTTTCTTTAGATAGTTTATTACAGTTGCTTCCACGAATTCCACCAGAAATTTTTCCATGTATTACTCTAGAGATTCATCCTGTTATTGATTCTAGGATTACTTCCAGAGATTCCTCCTGGTAGTCCTTAAGGATTTCTTCAAGAGGATCCTCCTGCGATTCTACCAGGAACTACTTCTCCTATAATCTTCTAGGATTTCTCCCTTGATTTTTTTTAGAAATTCCTCTAAAAATCCCCCGGAAACTCCTGCAGGGATTCTATGAATTCCTCCAGTGACTTATCGTTAAATTACTCCAGTAATGAATGAGAGGGTTAGAATCAAGTGAGAGGGGTATAAGTGACAAAAACCTGGTTTTGAGAAAATGGTCTTTGAAGTTCTTTCAGCAATTTTCCGTTTTATACAAATTGTATGAGGGTCAAAAAAATAAGCCAATCATCTACTTATTAGACGGAAAAATCCTATAAAAAAACTGCTGAAAAGCTTGAAAACAGTAGGATTTTTCGTTATAATTAATTCAAAACTGGCCAAATTGTCACTCATTCCTTTGCGCTTGGGCCCCTCAAATACTTCTACAGATTTCCCATAGACTTCTTCTTCAAAACCTCCAGCAATGGCTCTTCCAGGATTCTATAAAAAATCATTTTAAAGTTATAATTCCTTCAACAATTGCGTCCTCCAGGAACTTCCACATGAATTCTCCAATTCTAGTGTTGTTCAGGAAAAGATTCAAAACTTTTTCCAGGAATTCCTCCAGGGTTTAATAAAATTATTTCCTCTGGTATTCCTTCACAAATTTCTTCAGAGAATCCTTTAAAAATTTTATCTGAGATCTATTAAAGAACGCCTTTAGAGATTTCTCTGTGCTTTCGAAAACTCCTAGAGATATTACTCCAGACATTTCTCTATGATTGCTTCTTGCAATTTTTTAAAGGAGTTGCTTATGATTTCTTTCAGTCACGACAAACGAATTCTTTCAGTTATTCCTTATCAGATTTCCAGGATTTTCACCTGCAATTCTTCCAGGATTTCGTCTTAGAATACTCTCTAGATTTCTTGTCGATAGTTCCTCAAGGAATTAGTCTGAAAATTCTTTGGGGTTTGTTGGTAATCTTCCAGAGATTACATTAGGAGTTCCTCCAAAGGTATCTCTAAAAATAATCCTAGAAGCTGCCAATAATTTCTCCAGAAATTCCTTCAGGGATTCTTGCTGAATTTCCAACAGGTTTTTTTCCAGGGATTATTCCATGAAATCCTCATGAGTTATTCTTTTTGAGATTTCATCAGGAATTTCTGCGATTATTCCTTATGGAATCCCAACGCAACTCTTCCAGAGATTCCTCTCGGGTTTCCTTCAACAATTCCTCCAAATAATCTCAGTAGAAGTTTTGGAGGAATTCAAGATTATATTCTTACAGAACGATCTGAAAATGTCCAATTTTCATTTAGAAATTCCTGAAGAAAATCTGGCAGGATTTCTAAAAACTTTTTTTGGAGAAGTCTCATGAGAAATTCTTGAGGAATGACTGGAGAATTTCAAATAGAATTTCTGAAAGATGCTTATGGAGGAGTTCTTGCAAGAACTCAAGGAGCTTTTTCTTGTAGAATTTGCTTGGGTAATTTTTTTCAGGGATGCCCGCTAGTGTTTTTTTCCAGAGAGTACCCTAGAAGTCTCTCTAGAGATTGATCTCAAAGTTTCCTTAGAGATGCTGCCAAGAATTCTCTCAAAAAATCCTCCAGGAATTCTGGCTTCATGAATTTCCAGGGATTCGTTCATGAATTCCTCATGAGCTATTCTTTTTGGGATTTCTTCAGAAATTCCTGCTATTATTCTTTCTAGAATCCAAACGGAATTCTTCCTGAGATCCCTTTTAGGTTTCTTCCAGGAATTTCTTCAAAGAAGGTCAGTAGAAGTTTTGAAGGAGTCCATGAATTAATTCCTGTTGGGATTGTAATGTCTCAACCGTAGGTAGAATATACAGGATTCGTTGGTGGTAGTGTTTAGAGGTATACTATCCTATGCTTAGTGGAAATGTATGAATTTTAGATACCTGGATGAAGTAAAAGGAACATCAGTTGCTAGTTGAGTTAAAATTATTAAAATTATTAAAGGAATCATTGGAGATTTCCAGTTAGAACTCCTGAAGGAATTCTTGAGGAATATAATAAAGATTTATAGGCAACAATACATGGATGTTTTCTTATAGAATTTGCTCGAGGAATGCTAGAAGGAATAGAAAGAGAGGTAGTTTTGAGAAACCGTATACATCTTTTCGATCCGATTGCGATGATTTTTTGGATGAATGCCTGGGGAAGTTTTGATAAATTTATGAAAAAATAATGCAAGAATTTACAGAACACATGCGAAGCGTTCTTCCACAAAGAATACAAGAAGAAATTCTCTAATAAATCTCTTAAAATATGTCGGAAACTACGAAGAAATTCTTGAGAGGATTGCTTACAGGATTACAGCAGGAATTCATGAAGCCATTCTTGAAAAATGTCTTTTCCAGGTATCCTTTTTAGAGATCCCTTTTAGAATGTTGCATAGAATTTATCTAAAAATTTAAATTCCTTTGAGAGTTCCATTAGGGATTCCTTCAGGAATTCTCACATAAATTCCTCCAAGTAATAAGTCTTTCGACATGTCGTCCCTGATGATTGATTTGAGAACCTCTTCTGATGTTGTCGTATGAGTTTCACATTTTTGACGTGAGAACTTGCATTATGTCAAATAGATCAATATACAATGTTTTTTTTTCTTTTTTGGTAAAGTTATTTCCATTTCCTCATATTGTTCATTTAGAAACACCCTAGATACCTCCAATTCGTACCTAGATTAGAAACCGTAACCAAATTCAAAATTTTCAACGCATGCATCAAAAATATAACTCATTGATAAATTTTCCGAACGAAAACGATCGAACGATGGCGAAGACATGTGATTTTAAAATTTTTATATCGATACTGTAAAGTACTGTAAAAATTAATGTTGGGATTTCTCCTGTATGTTTCCCAATAGTTCCTCAACGAATCCGTCCAGAAATTCTTCGGGGGTTTGTTGTAATAACAGGGGTTCTCCCAGAAATTATTCATGAAACTATCAGTGATGCCTGTAGGTATTCTTTCAGAATTTCAGAAGTTCCTCCAGAGATTGCTTCAGACATTAGGCGGCATCCATTTATTACGTAACGCTAAAATTGGAAATTTTTGACCCCCTCACCCCTCCGTAACGCTTTTTGTATGAAAAGTTTCAAATTTTTGTATGAGCCGTAACGCTTAAGCCTACTCCCCCCCTCCCCCTAGAGCGTTACGTAATTTGTGGATGCCGCCTTACTTCAGGGATGCTGCCAAGAATTCTTTCAGAAATTTCTCCTAAGATTCCTTTGACAAATCGTTCAGGAATTCTCCCTGGAATTCAAGCAAGAGTTTTTCCAGGGATTCGTCTATGAATTCTTCGTGAGGGGTTTGTTCATGAATTCCAACGGTTATTCCTTTTGATATCTCAATGTAGTTCTTCCAGAGACCCCTTTCGGGTTTCCTCCAGCAATTTCTCCAAAGAATCTCAGTAGATGTTTTGGAGGAATCCCTGAAAAATTCCTTAAAGAGTTTCCGTAAGAATTCCTTCAAGAAAGCTATAGAGGATTTTTTTGGAGAAATTCCTAGATCTCTTTAAAAATTCCTAGAGGATTCCCTGTAGAACTTTCGATGGAATTCCTGGAGCATTTTCTGTACTTACTTATACTTGATGGGCTACAATTCGCTACGATGAATCTTCGCCGAATGGATGAGTCTTCTCCAGTGGGCTCGGTCCTGGGCCAATCGCTTCCAGTCGCCCTGAACGTAAAGTGCCGTTAAGTCCTCCTCAACTGCAAAAAGCCATCGTGTGCGCGGCCTACCACGAAGTCGGCGGCCTCGTCCGGGTTTTCTGTTGAATATTATCTTTGCTTGTTGTTCTTCCGGCATACGGGCAACGTGACCAGCCCAACGCAGCTTGCCGTGTTTTATGCGCTTGACAATATCCACCTCTTTATACACTTGGTACAATTCGTGATTCATGCGACGCAGCCAGATGCCGTTTTTTAGTTTACCGCCGAGTATTGTTCGCAGCACTTTACGTTCAAACTAAGCTCTCCGGTCAACTTCCTTCAATGTTCATGATTCATGGCCACATAGGACAACCGGAAGGATGTCTTGTATAACGCGAGTTTTGTTTTCGTTTGCAGGCTACGAGACTTCAGCTGGTTACGGAGCCCGTAGAAAGCCCGACTCGCAGCTGCAATACGTCTTTTCAACTCGCGGGTAACATCATTATCGCATGTCACTAGTGTTCCAAGATACACAAATTCTTCCACTATCACCTAGCACCATTTCGCTACCACTAACACGTCTGGACCCGCGTTGACCACCATCTATCATGTACTTTGTTTTTGTGGTGTTGATCGTGAGCCCGATCCTCGCTGTATCCCTCTTGAAAGGCACGAACGCCTCTTCCACTGCCCGACGGTCAATCCCGATGATGTAGATATCGTCCGCAAAGCCAAGGAGCATATGAGAACGTGTGATAATGGTACCGCTTCTCTGCACACCGGCTCTCCTGATAGCACATTCGACCGTTATGTTAAACAGCAAGTTAGAAAATCCATCTAAAGTTACGAACGATGACGAAATCTCGTCCACCACCCGCACTCTAGATTTCGATCCATCAAGCGTTGCACGAATCAGTTTAATCAGCTTCGCCCGAAAGCCATGTTTGGACATAATTTGCAACAACTCGTTTCTCTTAACTGAATCGTACGCTGCTTTGAAATCTACAAACAGATGAATTTATCTACGATTTGACGCAGGGTAAACATTTGATCCGTCGTTGATCGGCCCTCTCGAAAACCAGCTTGGTATTCGCCGACAAAGGACTCCTCATACGGTCTCAATATGTTGAATAGTATTCCAGACATGGTTTTGTACGCCGAATTGATGAGTGTTATCCCTCGGTAATTGGCGCACTCCAGTCGCTGCCCTTTCTTGAACAAAGGGCAAATGAGACCTTCCAACCAACTAGTAGGCATTTGTTCTTCCTCCCATATCCTCAAAATAATACGGTGAAGGAGTTCGTGCAGCAGCTCACTTCCGTGTTTGAGAAGTTCGTCCGGGAGCTCGTCTTTCCCAGCAGTCTTGTTGTTCTTCAGCCCATTGATAGTTTTCTTCACCTCATCTAGCGTTCTGTTACCAGATCCACTTCCGTTGTCTCCGTTCAACAATGACTCGAAGTACTCTTTCCACCTGGCGGCCACCATTGTTTTATCCGTCAGCAAATTTACTTCGCGATTGTTGCACATCGCGGGAGACGGCGCTGTTTTTCTCCGCACACCATTTACGGATTCGTAGAACCGTCGCATATCGTTCTATTCCATAGCTTCTTGCGCCTGAGCAATTACTGCCTCTTCATGCTCCTTTTTCTTTCTACGATGGATCCGTTTTTCTGCTGCCCTTGTTTCCTTGTACCGCTCTCTGCTCTGACGGGTACCAGACACCAGCATCCGGCTTCTAGCCACGTTCATCTCGTTCGTCATTTTCTGGCACTTCTCGTCGAACCAACCGTTCCTTGGTCTTCGGTGAGCAGTACCAACCACTTCTCGCGTTACTGTGCTCACCGCTCCGTGGACTGACTCCCACAGATCGCTGAGGTTGACGCTTTCGTCGATTTCGCTAATCCGCTCGTCGAGCTTTTGATGGTAGTCCGCTGCTACACCATCTGCTGACAGGCGTTGGATATTGAACATTTTCTGTACACACTTACATTATTTTCACAGACAATAATTACCGGGATATCAGCTGTTGGTTTCTTGACAAATAGTATTATAGGCAGATTAGACAATCGTCACCGTCAAATGGAAAAAGTCGTCGACGGAACTAAAAAAAGAATCGTCATCGTCACTCAACCAGCGTTGGATGACGATTTGCTGCAATGGTCCGCCACAAAGGCTCGGCGTCATGACGAACAAATAAGCCTCCTTCGTTATGGTCGAATCTTCGTTCGGGAGCTCTGAGCCGACTAAAAATATGAACCGTGGCGTCGATAGATTATGAGCCTTTTTCGAAAAAAATAAAACAAAATCAAAAAAAGAAAACGTGTCCGGAATTGAACAAACGATCTCTGAATCGTTAACGTCATGCGCTTACCAACAGAGCTATTGTTTAAGCTTGAGGAAGACGGGTTAAATCGCCAATACAAGCAATTCTGGGATGGCATTCGCCGTTTTGTGTATAGCAAACGAATATACAATAAACGCCTCCTTCGTTTTAGAAAGGGGAGCGAACGGAATGAAGACAAAGTTGTTCGTTGACGATTTTGGATTGACGTTCGTCGTGCATTCTTTCGTCGATGATAAGACGACGACCTGCCAGAGTTATTATACTGGATGACGATGGCTTTTTCTATTTCGTCATCGCACTGTGACGAATCTGACGATTGCCTGCCTTGATTATAGGATTTGCTAGAGGAATCCTAGGAGGAATTAATGGAGGGATTGCTTCAAGAATTCTCTAAAGAATCCGTATAAATCTTTTCCAACGATTTCTTTGGAAAAATGCCTGGAATTGTAGAAATTTATGTAAAACATTGGGATAATTCTTCTACAAGGAATACCAGAAGGTATTCCTAAAGAGTTTTCTAGATAATTCCCTTGAGAAATTCCTGGTGGAAATTATGATGAAATTTTTGAAATGATTCTCTACAAAACTTCGCAAGAATTCCTGAAGATATAATTGAAAGAAGTTTTGGAGCAATCCGTATAAGATTTCTTGGAGAAAACTTTTGATAAATCTCTGGAGGAATCCTAAGGGGTCATGCACAAATTACGTCACGCTCTAAGGAGGGGGGAGGGGGTCAAGCCAAGCGTGACAACCCGAGGCCCACCGAGATCGAAACTGTCGGATCCCATGTGCAACACTCAAGCCCAACCACCTCCCCCTCCATCTCAGGAATACAACGCACAGTTATAACAGTTCATGGCTTCACAATTCGAATTTCGGGGAAATGAGTCTGGTCAACACTGATTAATACTATTAATTTCAATGTGTCTGTGGGCCTCTTTGATTAGGGCTTTCAACATAGATTAGGTGTCCGGCCATTTGGTCGAATTCCGTTTGGCCGAACTCATAACAATTTCATTTCTTTAAATTATAGTCTATTCTTTCGATTTGTACTGGTTTCCTTACTGTTAGCAATAATTTAGCTTATATTTTGATTTGGAATTTCACCTTCTTTAATTCACCGGCAGTTCTTTGCAGTTATACTGATATAACAATTATATGCATTACACTTGCTTGAATTTTTATAAGAGATTTTTTCTTCTTTTGATCGAAGGCTGTTCCTTCATATTTGAATATTTTTCATAGATTTTGGAATTATGGTTTAGGCATAAAACTAACACCAAAGAGCTGTATACCAATGATGATTTACCCTTCTTTGTGAATAAACTGTTCTTTGAAATTCTGCTTGGAAATTCATTACAAATGCATGCAAATTGTACTGCCGTTCTACGCATATTTCCTGCCGTCTATGAGGTTCACATAGAACATGGAACAAGTAGGCATAGAAGGGCAGTGTAGTCCACTAGTTTTCAATTTTGGCCAAATGACATTCGGCCGAATGACCCGGAACCCATAGATAAATTTATTTTTTGTCATTATTGAGGTGATAAAATTATTAATAAAAACAAAATTGGCAACATGGCAAAATCGAACGGACACTGTAGTCAAATGTTATTTCGGCCTATCGACCCTTTTGGCTTTACTACTTTTTAATTTGTAGAGAAATTATGAAGGTTTTAGGGGAAAATCCCTGAATGAAAACTAGAAGGCATCTCATGTTGGATCTTCTCAAGGAAAACGTACCGTAATTCACAGGGATTAGATATTTTTAGAGAACTATCTGAAGAAAGTCCTAAGATAACTTCGGGGCAATTTTTGGAACTATCTGTATAGGACTCCTTGGCAAAATCCATGCAACTACTAATGAATGCCTGTATAAATTACTGGATGAATCACAATTAGAATGTCTCAAAAATTACTTATACAACAATACCTGAAGGCCTACCAGAAACAATTCTCAGAATCCGGTAGCAGTTAAAGATTCTCATTGGTAGACGATTTTACTTCAACTTTGTGGAATATCTTGAAAGTTTTGTATTTCTTTACATAATTTAACCATATTCTTTATTACGCTCCACCTATAACAATCGTAGATGTATATGTACAAAATTGACGAAATTATCAAATAAGTCATGAGTTGTACTAGTACAGGTCGGACTCGATTATCCGGAGTATCGATTTTATTTTCATTCCGGATAATCGAATCCTCCTAATAATCGTATCACTAAGTAAAAAAATTGAAATCTTTGACAAAAGAACTTAAATATTATCTTTTTCCGTTATTTTATTTATATGATACCGTGGCGTAGCCAGAGGAACGGTAGGGATCTTTACAGGAAAAAAAAAATGACCGGCATGCACAAAAAAAAAACGCTTATTGAAACCCTCCTTTCTTAAGTACGTTCTAAGCTGCAAAACCATTCATATTGTATATTGCAATACCAAATTATCTCAGATTTATGCATAATATTGAAAAACAAGAACATCATAAAACAAATCCCGGATAATCGAGTCCCCGGTTAATCGAGTCCGACCTGTAACACATAATCTGCAACCGGGTTTTATACTAATGACTTGAATTCATGTGAATGTTTTTTTTTCACAGTACCGGAGGAGTTCCAGTACGATCCCGTTACGAAAACGTATGGAGACCCAACGCGGCGACCTGAAATCAAATCTAGCACGATTGAATTCATCGCTCCATCGGAGTACATGGTATGATTACTTAAGGTTGCGCTCAAAGAATTCTCTTATTTAAATTTGCTGAAATTTTCCACACAGTTGCGACCTCCCCAACCGGCAATCTATCTGTTCCTGTTGGATGTGTCTTCGCTGGCACAGCAAACCGGTTACCTGCACACCATCTGCAGTACGCTGATCGAACAGCTGGACAGTTTACCGGGCGATGCACGGACCCAGGTCGGGTTCGTGGCCTACAATAGTGCGATCCACTTCTACAACATTGCCGAGGGCTACAATCAACCGCACGAGATCACCGTTCTGGATGTGGAAGGTTAGTTAACTTGAAGGGAATTGATGAATAAGTATTACATCATTTGATTTCATGGATTTTGCAGATGTGTTTCTTCCGTACCCGGATAACTTGTTGGTGAACCTGAAGGAATGTAAGGAACTGATTAAGGACCTGTTGACCCAATTGCCCAAGCGATTCGAACATGCTCACGATAGTAATAGCGCGTTGGGAGCGGCACTTCAAGTGGCGTTCAAATTAATGGTATGTTCAATCAGCGGAATGTTATCTACGGTTAGTTAACGCTTTAATCCATGATTTACTGTTTAGAGCGCCTGTGGCGGTCGAGTCACCGTATTCCAATGCTGTTTGCCGAACTACGGCCCTGGAGCTCTGCAATCGCGGTAAGTTTGTTGGTCGTATGAGTTAGATCAAATACGATGATACTAAAAGTATGTCATTATTTCGCTATTCAGAGAGGATCCCAACAATCGATCATCCAAGGATGTGGCCCATCTGGGCCCGGCAACAGATTTCTACAAGCGGTTAGCCCTGGATTGTTCTGCCCAACAGATTGCTGTTGATCTGTTCCTGTTAAATAGTCAGTACTGTGATGTAGCAACAATTTGTAAGTTTCCCCTCTGTCAATCGACTCGAATGAATTGCTAATCATAACATAATTCTTACAGCTGGAATTAGTAAGTTTAGCGGTGGGTGCATGCATCATATCCCATTGTTTAGTACATCGAAACCGCAGCTGGTGAAAACTTTGCAGAAATGTTTCGAACGTTACCTAACTCGAAAGATTGGCTTCGAAGCTGTCATGCGAGTCCGCTGCACGCGAGGATTGGCAATCCACACATTCCACGGAAACTTCTTTGTGCGATCAACAGATCTGCTCTCGTTGCCGAATGTGAATCCAGATGCTGGTTTCGGCATGCAGGTAAGATCCAATCTAGAAACCATCTAAGACTGTACTCGAAAAAAAAAAATGCAATACTTGTGTATAACTTTTTACTGCAAGGGTAAAAATTGATGAAATTAAAAATAATTTAAAAGTAGAATTTTGTCACAATCTTTCAAGTGGTTATCGAAAAAGCAAGGAGATGAGGGATTACTTCAAGCGCAATCCGAACGTGACCAAACTTCGATTTTTTTTTACGTGGAAGTGCCGAGGACTCAACGGCTTTTCTAAAGCGACCCTAAATTGACCTGCATTCAGATGCAACCGGTATCAGTATAGCTCAGTACAAAGAATGGGAATTCCAATACTTGCACACCGAGGGTGCAACTAATCCCAAGTAGCATCCGTTGGTTCCTTGTGCAAGTATAGTTGTTCTTGCAATAACGGAGTATCAACTGGAATTTTTGGGGATCATTTTTGTCTGTTGCATTTTTTTCGAGTTCAGTACCATACAGTACCCTACGTTGAATGCCCTACTAACTACACCATTTGCATTCACGCAGATCACCTACGAAGAGAGCTTGGCCGACGTCAAATCGGTATGCTTCCAGGCAGCTTTGCTGTACACCAGTAGCAAAGCGGAAAGGCGGATTCGGGTGCACACGCTCTGCATTCCCGTCACTTCGAGTCTGTCGGAGGTTATGTACTCGGCCGATTCCCAATGCATCGTCGGTTTGCTCGCCAAAATGGCCGTGGATCGTTCGCTGACCTCGAGCTTGTCTGATGCCAGAGATGCCTTCATCAACGCGACTGTCGACATTTTCCAGGCGTTCAAGATAGCGCAAAACTTGCCGCAAAATTCCGGTTCCATTGTGGCACCGGAGAATCTCTCGCTGCTGCCCCTGTACATCTTGGCCCTGCTGAAACACGTAAGTGAACTAATTTGACCATGATCATACCCTGAATTCACCGTTCAACGAACCATTGTAGGCTGCATTCCGGGTAGGCACCAGTACCCGGTTGGATGATCGAGTATTTGCGATGAGTGAGATGAAAACGATGCCGCTGGATCAGCTGATTCGGTACATCTATCCGGACTTCTACCAGCTGGACAGTCTGTTCCAAAGTGCCACCCAGGAGGGAGCGGATGGTGAACCCCATTTGGTGGAACCTCCGCGGTTACAACTGTCGGCTGAGAAGTAAGTCTTCCAGAATGTTTGATCGCTTGTTCCCTTGTGTGACTTCTTGATTCTGATTCACAGATTCGATTCACGTTCGATGTTCTTACTGGACTGTGGACCCCACATGTTCATCTACGTGGGATGCAATGTATTGCCATCAATCCTGAATGAAGTTCTTGGTATGTATGACGTTGTACTGCGCAATTTGAACACTTAATTTATAGCCTTATTTCCTTTCCCCAGGAGTGAACAACTTTTCGGAAATTCCAGACTTCTGTGTCGAACTGCCAAGCCGGGAGACCCCCGCCAGTGAGGCACTATTTGCATTTATCGATGCCATCAACGAAGAGAAACCGTATTCTTCTTACGTGCAGGTCATCAGGTACGTTGCGCTTGTCTGACTTAGATCAATTTTGTGAACATTCTTGGTATTTCCATGAAGCCTGTCCGGTACTGTACCTATAACAGGTGTCCAACAAATAACTCAAATAATTAACTCACAAAATCCATCAGTAGGGGAAAGTGGGGCAGTTTTGCTACCTTAAGAAAAAGTCGATAAAAATGTAGAAAATATTATGAAAACTTTGGATTTTTGCATGATTTCCAACAATTCTTAGATCAATACACTAGATCTGTATGATTTCCGTTGTCTTATAAAATTCCCGAATGATTGAGAACTTTTTTAAAATTTGTCATTTTTAAGGTCGATTTTTTACCGATGGTGCGAAATGAGCACCGTATTTTTGGTTGTAAAATTATTGCATATAATCTAAAAATTTAATTATTTTTTCACTACACTTGAAAGTTATTAGTATTTATAAACACTCCGTGCAAAAAGATTAAATTTAAAAAAAAACATTCTAACAGTCAAATTTCATCATTCTAAAATGATGAAATTTGAAAGAGCCATTCGGGGCAATATGGGCAGTTTTTTTCGAACTTCATTTCTTTTTCTTTGAGTTTAGAACACTTACTTGTAGCATGTCTATTGCTTCATTTCCTTGTCAGCTTCAGGGTCGCAACATCTTCTGCTTCTTGGTGTTACATTCCGAACGGACAACGCTTGCTACTTAGCTAAATGTTCTAAAGAGCACTTCCACAGTTACTTTATGCCCAAAGAAGCCCTAGCAATTTTCAGAACGAAATCATCCTGGACAACACCGGGTATCGAACCCTAACACTCTTAGCGTGGTTTTAATTTTTAACCGACATTACCAGTAGGCCAAGGAATGTCAGATATTTAAACAAAGGATCAATGGGCCATAATATATTATATGAGCTCAGCTTTATTTTTCGAACAAACCGCCTTTGAAAGGCAATGAGTTATTCTTACTTCGTATGTACTTTTCCAAAAACATTTTTGAATTTTGTGTACTAAATTTTTACTTGAAGTTGTGACATTTTTCAAAAAAAAAAAACACACCTTTAAACATAGCTAATTTTCTCAGCATTGGATCGACCAAAATTTTAAGGTGTTATTAGAATCGTAATCTTATATTCATTGAAGAGTACTCACGCAATTTTTGCGGAAAAATCTGAAAACTATTCAAAATCAAGTCATCAAGTCATCGTGCAAAAGTTTGGGTTCATCTGCACTTACGTAAAACACGAAAAATCTGTGAAATCTCAAACCAATAATGAATGCGCCATTATTTTCGTTTGAAAAGGCTATGAATTCAACTTCATACTGCAATAAAAAAAAGCGATTTTTTGATCGATTGCTTGCAGGAATTTCCCGAGAACTGTAAGGTTCTTATACAGTCAACGTTAGTTTTTTTGCTTTTATTAACGAGGTTAGGTTATAATACCGAAAATGTAAGATTTCAATGAAATATTGTATTGAAACTTTCTGTATCTTGCAGGGTTTGAAAAATTAAACGACCATTGACACATGAGCCCTAATTTTATCCCATTTGTCCGCCGGCATTCACACAACACGCATGACATTTATCGTTTGTTAAAGATAACGAGCCACGAAATAAAAAAGACAGACACACACCACTACCCACTGTTTGACGCCGATCACTGTGTGTCACCACTTGTAACATTCACTGACACACTCTCATTCTGATCAAGAAACAGAAGCGAATATTTTCCATTTTCTGTGCTATGTTTGCAACAAAAGTGGTGTTCGATGATCCAATAGATTATAATGAAGTTGTTTAAGGTGGCATTACCAGATAATATGAAAGTTATTTCCAATTTTATACAAAGTATAAATCACCCGAATGGCTCGATACCGCTGGTTATAGTCTCTGAGAGATGTTGCTCTTGCACGCTCTCTCGCCACGTACCAAACGAGAGAGTGAATGTCAGCAATCATAGGGGTCTCCGATTGCAATGTGCCACGAACTGTTACACTCTCTGAATATGGTACGATCGGCTTATTCGGATCGAAATCCCAACACTGATTTCTTGCATATCAACAATTCTCCCTGAAACCAGGTCGCCATCGGCACACATCGTAAAACTTAGTGGCATCGTATAGAGCAAGGATATAGCATTTATTTGACCCTAATAAAATAATGGCAGCCAGTTGCATTTGGCCACCATCTTGCATAACGTCAGAAATTCATAGCTTCTGAACTAAAATAACCCTTGATTTTCCGAGCCATTAAGTATCGTCTTAACTGCCGCCCAACATACACAAAAAAAGCGAAACTGAGTAGCTAAGTAGCAGGCTTTGTCCCAATGTCGACGTAATGCCAATACTCAGGACTCAGGAGTATAATTTTGATTTGCAAAAACTGGCGATTTCGAAGCCATCTTGGTTTTAAGCAGTTGAATGAATTTTTCACCATCTTGGGCGAACACGAAATTATTGCGACACTGAAAATGTCATGCCAATTTTCTTATAATGTTTAGAATCAAACCAAAATTCAAAAATCAAAAGAAAAGTTAATCGATGGAGCCTTGAGTGTAAAATTGAAGGCATTTTCGCTTGATGCCCTCCATCAAAGTCTTTACAGTGTCATCCGGTACCAGTTTCTCAGTTTTTTTTCCATTTTCTCAACATGTCCTTCTCGTCTTTGACTGTCTTCTTGCTCTTCCGAAGTTCCCGCTTCATTATTGCCCAGTACTGCTCCACCGGGCGCAGCTCCGGACAGTTTGGCGGATTCAAGTCCTTTGGGACAAAATGGACAGAATTGGCCTCGTACCACTCTAGGACACTTTTAGAATAGTGGCATGATGCCAAATCTGGCCAAAATAGCGGAGCTTCGTCGTGCTGCTGCAAGAAGGCGCTTCCGGAGGCACTCAGATTTGTAGATCTCGCCATTTACTGTGCCCTTTGTCACAAAAAAAAAGTCTTAAAATTCAACATGTTGATTGCTTACAAGGTGAAAAACTCATTATTCTTCTTCAGACTTCAAGCGTCAAAATCCAAGATTTTTTCTTTCAAAACAATAGTGCCTATTCTTCACCCGCTCGAAGAAAAAACAACGGTTAAAACTCGTTTCCTTGGTGTACAAACAATGATGTTTGCATTGATTGCACTCGCCATATACGTCAAAATCGTAGAACATGATTTGCAAAATTGTTCATTTCATAGGGTAAATACCATTACTCACCTAATTTTTGTAGCTGTTCTTACTCATTTTTTTTCTCAGCTTTCTGATGGTGAAAACGGTTTTTCTAACGAATTTCAAGATGGCGGGCAAATTCAAAATGGCCGCCATTTGTGTTGCTTCAAATGAAAGCTGCATCCTTCCTTTATATGATGCCATTAGGTGGCTGGTTTCAGCGAGAATTTATCAAATGGAAGGATCTAATACATTTTTGTATAAAGTCTTTTTGAAGCGTAGCTCCAGAGACATCTTCACAGGTTCTTTAAGAATTCAATCACAGATTGCTCAATGAATAATTCCTAAAATCTCTCCAATGTTTCCTTGATAGATTTATTCTGGAATATATTCAGAAATAATACCTCTAGATTTTTCAAGGGATGCTCAAAGTAACTATTCCAAAATTTCCTTTCTTTCCGCTCCTAAGAATGGAAAATTTCCTCATGGGTTCTCTCAAGATTAAGGAAATTATCGTCCGATAATTCTTCCACCGATTTCTCCAGTTTTTTGTTCAAAAAATCTTCCAAATATCACTAGGTACCTAAATGTATTCAAAGAAAACCTAAAAAACTCAAAGATTTATTTTAGAATAATAAATTCTACAAAACAAATCTTCCTAAAGTTATTACACAGACAAACAGACGTGTCTGTGGTTATTACATCGATTTTTCCAGTTATTCATCAACATATTTTTATAAAGGCTCCTTTAAGAATCTCTAATCGAAGAGAGAATTACTCCAAAAATTCTTCTAAAAATATTCTAAAAACGTTAGAAGTTACTCCAGGGAACTCTCCAGATATTCCTGTGGAAATTCCTCCAGGATTTCTCAAGAAATTCCTGGGATTTCTTATGAAGTTCCGCTAGGAATTCTCTCCAAACGTCTTCTAGGGAATTTCACATTTTTTTAAAGGATTACTCCAGCAGACTCTTTCAAAGATTTATCACAACAAATAACCCAGTTATTTAGTTGATACTTCTTATAATTATTTTTTTTTTTGAATAAAATCTTATAACAATACCATGGAGGAATTTCGAGATGAATTCTTTGAGTACTTTCTTACTTATTTTCTGAAATAATTTCCGAAAGAAGCCTGTGAAAAATTTGTAGAATAATTCCTGGAGGCATCCTCAGAGAAACCCTTGGACGAAATCTTTAGGCAAGGGAAAAATCACAAACAAAAGATATTTCTGTGGGAATTTCTGAAGTTGTTTCTGTAGCTTTACTTAGGTAAATTATTGTACTTCGATTCTTGGAGAAGTCTCGTACGTCGTACCAACATTATGCACTAATTCTTTGGAAAATCCATGCAAAAATTGCTGGATGAACCTTCCTTTGCAACTAAGATTTTCCTTGAGAAATTTCTAAAATATTCTTTAATGTTTTTGGCTAAACTCTCAAAGATGTCCTAAACTAAAATGTTGTAGTAATTTCTATGGTAAAAACTGTATGAACTCCTGAATATTTTTTTTTGATTTTCAGTTGAAGGCAAATAGAGGTAGTCGGGAATGGAGCACCCTTTGAAAACCGCATCAATTTTAGAACATTTTATCAGAACATGCTCGTACTCGAGGATCTTTTTGTATTTAATGGAAATTTCCTCGACTTTCCAAGACTATATCTGCCCATACTCGCATAACAGTCCCATTTATATAGGAAATCCCATATGATATGGGACTGTTTTCCGAGTATGGGCAGATATCTTCTTGCTTGTCGCACAGTATACATTTGTAGAAATGTTAAATGGGCAAAGAATGCTCTCAGTTAGTAACGGTGGAAATGCTAATAAGAATATTTATTTGAGAAACAGGCCCTGTACCAATTAGGACGTAACGCCAGGAAGAAGAAAAGTATAAATATTTAACACACATTCTTTATTTTACATCCCACAGGGACAACAGTCAATTCCGTTCGTACTTCGTGGAGAAGTTTGTCGATGACAGGAATCAAAGTTCGCTATCGTACTACGAGTTCTTGCAACACCTGAGAACCCAAGTGAAGTAAAAAAAAAATAAGAAGATGAAGATATATTTAGCTGTTTTCAAGTTGAATGTAGGCCCGAACGGAGAGATTTTTAATAGGTAAGCACTCACACAAACACACATACACACAACAACCACCCACAAACACACACTGCGTAGTAAATGCATCCCGAGTGGGACGGTCGGGGCGACAATTTTATCCTTCTGCGAAACACAGGACATACCTAAATATGTAGCAAATTATGTAATATAAAATATAGCGAGAGTAATTAAAAAACTAGCTAATCAATGGTTGCAAGTGTAAAGTGAAACAATAAAAAAAAATATATAATAAAATATGAAACAATCGTAGGTAAACTAAATGCGAACAAATACACTGAATTCGACGACTGCGAATGTTTTCTTTCTACGATTGTGACATACACTAGGGTTATGAAAAAAAGGAAGCAAATGTAATCACTTGATGAAAACGCTGTAAGATGTATCCCCTAAGATAAACCAAGATTAATAAATTATAGTTTACCCTTTCGATTGATAACGGCGCGTTTCGGTAACATTTCCTATCTTGTCAAAATCCGTAGTTCAAGAGACGAATTTATGTAAAATGAGATTTTTTGAATTACTGTAAATCAATAATGCATCCAAAACACGATAAAAGCCTTTTTATTCTCAATGATAGAAGCGCGTAGTTGTTAGATGTAAAAAAAAACGTTTACATCATTCAAGGCACCTAATAGATATGGTTGATCGATAAGTTAGTTTCTGCTCAAAGCAAAAAAATCAATTGGTTCTGCCAACAGAAGGCATTTTCATTTTAATGGCATTCATGTTTTTGTTTCCACAACTGTAGGTTAGCTTTGTAAAATATATTTTGCTGTTTATATCTAGGAGCTTCTATGTATTAGGTTGAAAAGAACCATTCACTTATTGTTTACGCAGTCATAATTGAATAAGAGAAGCATGTAAATTTGGATGCAATTGTGGAAAGGCTACGCGGAACAAAAACGTTGCGCGAACGACTGGTGAGCTATATTTGCGATTGCCTACTTTAGTTATTGTATACCTTTCAAAAATAGGTTACTGTATAGTTATTTTGTTGATATATTTCAATGTCCTCTTTCGACTAAAGTATGTTTGCGTTTACCTAATATCTATGTACTACTGGAAATGGAATGTCATGTTAAACGCTTACTGTTTATTTCTGCTGAGACTTTTGGTAATGGGCAGTAAACATCGGAGTAAACGAAAACATTTTGGTGTATGCATGATGTTGATTATACATAATCAAATCTTATGATATGAGTTATCAATAAATCACAAATACTGTATGAGCAGAGAAAAACATTTGTAATTAGTTTGATGACAAATCATTCCATCATGTGACAGCGTTGTTCCCATGGATTGTACTTTTTACTGTCGTTTGAGACTGGATTTCAAATGAGTAGTCTTTGAAAACAAAATCTGCCAGTAGGTTTTAACGCTCTTATAGCTGTATCCAATGTTGCTCAATCGTTTTGATTATAAGATTTATATGTTGTCGATGATTAACCCACTAAATCCTTTCAGTCTTTTGTCTTTCGATCTTTGTCGTTTCGAGGTTTTGTCTTCAAACCTGTTGCCACCAATTCGCCGCCGGTAGAAGCATAGGTATTCGGATTACTTCTATTTTGAGATATTCCTGGTTATGAGTTTCTATAACATTTAGATATTTTTAATGCAGGCTCGGATTCCCGGGTTCCCCGATTAAAGCAACCCTCTTCTTCGTCTTCTTCTTCTGGCGTTACGTCCATAGCTTTCTTTGCCGATTGACCATGTTTGCATGTATATATCGTGTGGCAGGTACGAAGATACTCTATGCCCTGGGAATCGAGAAAATTTCGTTTACGAAAAGATCCTCGACCAGCGGGATTCGAACCCACGACCCTCAGCATGGTCATGCTGAATAGCTGCGCGTTTACCGCTTATATAGGGGAACATGGTCCAATTCGGACCTAGTAACAGTTTTTTGGCCATATCTTTTCAGCACGATGAACGGCATCAAAAGTTTTATGTTTTCGTGAAAGCGCAATTCAGCGCACACATTTTTCTCTCAGATAGTTTTGTGATAGCTCCTACCAGGACATGGCTAGACATGTTTGAACCAACTGCTCCAAAAGGTCCGAATTGGACCTGTTCCAATTCGGACCCCCCATGTTCTAATTCGGACCACCCTATACACCCCTATCGTTATTTGCAATGTTAGTAACAAAATATAACTCAGATTTGTATGGTATTAAAGCTTATTGAACTTTTTCTGCAAGCGCAAGCATAAAAAATAAACTCAATGTGTGACTTGTTCAAAATTGGGTACAGTCAACTCTTCCTGACTCGATATTGAACAGACTATCGTGTATGGGAGCTATTGAGATAAAGTACACATATTTTCAAATTTTAGAGCTTGTTTTTTAATTATTTTGACAAAATACATTCGAAAAAGTCATTTTGAAGCTGAATATTGTAAAATTTTCCACACATTGAAACTTTGTTATGAAATATCGGGTTGAAAAGATGAACTTGTATGGGAAACTGAAACAGACAACAAAGTCTCGGAAATTCAAGTTTGAGAAGTACCTACTTATATTTATGGATTAAAGTACACTATATTAAAGGGACTGCGCTTTCCTTCGAGCTTGAGAACAAAAACACAGTAAATCGGATAAGGGATAGTTGACTGTATTGCTCTTAGCACTCGTAAACGTTTTTCATAGCGTATTGCCAAACTATTTTGGATAAAGCTTGGCTGTGATGGAGATGCTTTTCAAGTAGCTGATTTATTGATTCCGTTAGTTTTTTGGGAATCTACCTCATTTCTTAGATTTTTTTCGAAGCCATTTTCTTGACCGTAATAGAAACAAAGGCACTATTAATCAATATTCAGACTTCTGTGATTTTCGATCGAGTCGGGAAGATTT
Source organism: Aedes aegypti (assembly GCF_002204515.2). Lineage (NCBI taxonomy): Eukaryota > Metazoa > Arthropoda > Insecta > Diptera > Culicidae > Aedes > Aedes aegypti. Next base: position 152,052,782 of record NC_035108.1, read on the forward strand.
TCACGGGGTGGAGCTCTTAGAATAGACTGAGTACACGTTGAAAATCAAGAGGTCCGTATTGAACCATATCAAAAGGTCCGGATTGGACCAACACACATTTTGAGATTTTCAAACTCGTTGAGCACAAACGGTGCATAGACATATCAAAACCATATGGTCAGATGAAAGCTTAGGCTAGGGTGATTCGAATATAAAATAACACAGAGAGATTGGAGAATTAATGTCGCTTACAGAAGCTTGGAAATAATGCCAACCGACAGTACACCTGAGCACTTCAAAACAATAAACTAATATAAATGGCAAACTAAATAACCGAAAGACGTCAAATTTTTTGTGTTAGATCTAAGCCAAAAAATGAGCAGAAAAACGGTACCCATGATCTTTACAGTAGCGCCAGTATTGAGAAATGCTTGATGGTCCGAATTAGAACAGGGTCCGAATTGGACCAGGTTCCCCTAATAATATTTCTATGTTCGAGTTTTCTTCTTATTTCTAGCATTATGTCCCAACTGGGATAGAATCTCCTTTTCAGCTTAGTGTTCTTATGAGTACTGCAAAGTGCCGTGATTCAGCGCAGTATTGCATCAACAAAAAAGCTTTATGAGTGGATCGCTAGCAAATCTGGTGTAGATGATACACTAGACTGTCTTCAAAATTTACAAATGTGATTTTATTGCAATAGTTCACTCGTTGAAATTGCCTAATTCAGCGCATTTTTGAAACGCTTTTCCATATCCCGCGCAGAAGAATACCTAATTCCGCGCACTTGCGAAACAAACAAATTATTATTATTTTTAATGTAAGGCAGCATCTATTTAATACTACTTAACGCTGAAATTGAATATTTTCAACCCCCTCGTAACGCTTTTTGTATTAAAAAATAGTAAAATTTTGTATGAGCCGTAAGGTTTCAATCTACGATTAGTTTTTATCATAACTTTTAAACTATCACATGATATAAAGCTAAACATTTGTTATGGCCTTTTCAATACCTGGGGACCAAGCAAAGTCATGCTGAAGGTGTCTTGGTTCGATTCCCGGTCGGTCCAGGGTCTTTTCGTAATGAAAATTTCCTTGACTTCCCCGAACATGGAGTATCATCGTACCTGTCATACGAATGCGAAAATGGAACCTTGGCAATGAAAGCTCTCATATAATAACTGTGGAGGTGCTCATAAGAACAGTAAACTGGAGTGCAGGTTCTTGTCCAGTGGGGACGTAATGCCAAGAAGAAGAAGAATACCTCGGCTGGTACGTGTGAATTTCGTATAGGGGAAAGTGAGGCAGCTTGACCACCTTAAGAAAAAGTCGATAGAAGCGCAGAAAAAAAATTGGAATTTTCGGATCTTTATATAATTTTCAACAACTTGTAGATCAATACACTAGATCCGCACGATTTCCGTCGTAAACTTCAACGAATGAAATTTTTTTCAAAATATGCCATTTTTCGTTTTGATTTTCTATCGATGAACGCCCTATTTTATGTTGTGAAATTATCTCATTGAATCTAAAATTTTAATGAATTCACTGAACAGGAAAGTTGTTAGTATTTAGAAACAATCTGTGCAAAAAGATTAAATTGTAAAGAGCATTGTAGCAGTCAAACATCAACATTATACAGGGTGTCTGTCTACTACCTAAAAAACCTGGAAAACCTGGAATTATCAGGGAATTTTGTTAAACCTGGAAAAAACCTGTAATTCTCAGGGAATTAGGAAATTAGGAAATTAGGAAATTACTTTGAGGCAGTAATTCATGGTAGAATGTGTACATGACAAAGGATTTTCACGTCGAACCTCCCCAAAAAATTACGGCTGCGCCTCTATCAAAACGCTCGTTTAGCTGTTCAGTGAATCTTATCGATTTTCCAAGACATGATTGTCTCTATTTTTGATGAAAGGTCTCTGAAGTCTTTTTTTAATCAATATGGTCTCTAAAGTCTCTTTTTTCTATATCTTGCTCTCAGTGAATTCTTATGCAAAATTAAGTAGGCACCAGAGAAACCTTCAGAGACTGTTACGAGACTTTTCAACTAATTCTTTAAAATTTTAATGTCAGATTTCTCGAGGAAAACCTTCAGGAATAATCCTAGTTGTTTCTCCAGAGATTACACCTGGAATACTTCCAGGGATTCCTATCTGGATCTTTCCGGAAATTCTTTTAGAGATTCCTCTACCAATTCTCTTCGATATTCTCCCAGAGATTTTTATTGAAGATTCATCCACGGCACCTCCAAAGAATTGCTCTAAACTATCCTCGAGGGGCTATCCGAGAAAATCTTTTAGGAACTTCTCAAAGAATTCCTCAAACTCGACCCTGTGTTTCATCATGAAGTTCATCTGGACTTTTTTTTCTTTCTAAAAATTACTCCAGAATTTCATCGAATAATTACAACTGCAGTCGAGTCTAGTACATGACACTAAAGACGGCCTTACAGTTGAGGTCGAAATACGCGTATCTGTCAAAGGATACAAACTATAGTAGAATTAAATGTAACTAAAGTACTAAATTCGGTTTTTCATTTACTTACAACTGCAGTTCTCCAAACATTTATCAAAAAACCCCATAAAATTTAAAAAAGTGAAAAAAGTTTAAAGTTCCATACTAATTAACACATGCCAGAAAATCACACAATTTTTTTTTAAATTATCAATTCAACAAGAAAATCTTCTACAAATTCCTCAAGGGTCTATGAGTTCTTCTAGTAACCGGATGACTTAAAACAAGTTTCATCAAAGATTGCTTTAAAATTTGCTTTAGAAATACTTCACAAATTGAACATTTTCTCAAATTTCTGAAAAATTTCATTCACATTTCCATGCAGAAATGCCTAGAAAAAATCCTGGAAGTATAAAAAAAGACAATTTACACCGTCTTCAGCACGTAGGCTGCACAGACTGAACGATCACTAACATTAGGCAACGGACAACACGAAACACCCAGTAGCCCAGCGATGAATTTTTCGTTTTGACGAAAAGTTTTCACCGACTGGAGCGGGAATCGAACCCACACCCGTGGCACAATACGCCTAGACGACTGACGCCGCTAACCGCAAGGCCACGAAGCCCACCAACACTTCGACAAATATTTAGAGACTTCCTTGAAAAATCTCAAAGAATTACTGTAGGAATTCCTAAAGAAATCTGAGGAATTCCTGGAGTCATCCTTAAAAAAATGAAGTTCTGGTTGAATTTTTGAAGAAGCTCTAAACGGAAGTCATAGAGGATGCCCTAGGAAAATCGATGGAAGAATCACTGGATAAAATCTTGGAGGACCTTGGGCTTTCTTGAAAAAACATCCGAAAGAATCAGTAAAGACATTCCTGGCGATCTCTGAGTTAATTTCTGCGATTATATTTAGCAATAACCAGGTTGTGTTTTTGAGATATGTAAAACAACATTCTTTTACGAATTCATTAGGAAAATTCTCGAAGGGGAAATAATCACTACATGAACTCCATTTAAGAGGCATTTAAGAGGTGAGCTAGCCTCGTGCTGCAAATCTCATAAATAAAGTAATCCATCCATGTATCCTAGCCTGAGTAAATATCTGGATCTTTGGACAAATACTTGAAATAATTTCTGAAGAAATTCCTTGAGAAAATAATTAAATAAAATTGTCGAAAAAAATGTTTACGGCATGTATATTTAATTGAGAAATATTGTCGCAAACATCTGTAAGTATTTTGTTTGCCCGTTTAGCTGCCTTAAGTAAGCAAACTGCCCATGAAAACCATTTGAGATTTCTTCATTCAACGCGGTCCAAACATGAATAGTGCATTATCTGTTTTTGCACAAGTACGCTGTTCAATAAATTTTACGTACTGAAGCACTTTAATGTTCCGTTTAGTTTACAATGATGATCAGAGCTCTCACAAGCGATATAAAAATGAGGCTTCTTCTCAAATATAATTAAGGTTTTGTATCAAATACAATTTAGTTGACAAAAACTTAAGCTTTGATATTGTTCCATCTTGAAATAGCTTCAACATGCATTAAAAAATTGGAAGCTTGAAACGCTTTTGAATCAAATAATTTTGTCAATAACTTTTTATATAAGGTACCGCGGGGCAAGTGGGTAAATGGGGTAAGTGAAAATAATTGGTATATTCTACTGAATATGTGAATTAACGTTATAAACTCATGCGTAAAACTTTGAGGCCATTGAGAACATTACAATAGGTAAGAGATTTCCGAGATTTTTTAGCCATAATTGCATACTAGAGCGAAAGATTGTTAACCTGCCAACTATCACTCCGTAACAAGTTGGTGGCGTGCAATCTTATCATATATATAAAATCCCAGAGTTGTCTGTCTGTCAGTAACGCTATGAAATGTTTCATCGAAAAGTTTCGTTGAGCACTACAATAGCAGTTTAAGAGCACTACAACGGTCAATTTTAATATAAGAACATTACAATTGCAAATTGTGGAGCATACAATAGCCCTTTGACAGAATATTCTGGAGTTTTCTGGAACATGGTCCATTCAAATTTATAGAATATTCTCGAACCCTTCACCATTGTCGTCTGTTTAGGACTCAACTTGTAATTCGGTCGAACTTGAATCGGTTTGGAGTTGAAAATGTGAAGCGGGTTTCTCTAGTTCCAACTAAGGTTCAAAAACGAGTTCGACATATATGTAAAAGAAAGAGAAACATGAATGAGATAAATGTGCGCCAAATATTTCAGTTTTATTAATTTACAGTGAAACCTCATTGAGTCGATATTCAATGACTCGAGATCGACTCATGTTCAATGACTGGATATCGACTCTTGGATGCATACTTTGAACAAAATTTTATGCTTACTATGATGATCCCTTTAAACAGCTTTCCAAAATATTCCTGGTCCAACATTCCACTCAATAATTCCCTGAGTCGATGGTGTTTTCACCACAACTGGAATTTCGAAAAAATAACAATGGCATCAGCTGTTCGGGAATTTTTGGTAAGATTCTACTCTCTAATTCATAGAATCTTCTAGAACTTTTGAATTATTTCACAACAGAAAGAACGCTACAACAGCATATAAGGATATACTTATTTCAGATCAGAAAACTACAACATTATTGAAGCCATGTGCCCAATGGAGTATGGCTAGAGCATAAATTTAGGCGATTTTGCGGTCATCAGAATCAAGCGATTTGAAAGATTATACCTACCGTAAAACGGGGTAACTTTGATAGTTTTTGCGAAGAAAATTTGAATATATGCTGTTTCAAAGAATTATAATTAAAATTTTTAAAACAAGTTCTGGCATCCTAGGTATCGATAGCAGTTGATAGATTGCCAAAAGAATTATTTTAAATGGATACACAATTTCCCCTAGAATCGAAAGTCGGTTTTCTGTTTTGGGGTAACTTTGATAGTGGAGCATAAATCGAACAATTTTGAACGAATTACGTAACATTTGTAGGACATTGCATACCTCTAGGCGTTAAACGTTATATGGAAATTTCTGACTTAGATTACAAAAATGGTCCAAGTTTGTGAAAATGCTTTTCGCTAGGAGATTTGAGACCATATTCAAGTTCTATGATAACTAGGCTGTCAAAGATAAGTGATCAACTATTCAAAACTACATCAAATAGTGATCGTAGAACAGATTGTTTATAAGCATTTCGAAAATGCTAAAACCGTATCAAGTTTTAATATTCGTATATAAAACCTCAAATGTTCTCGATTCAAATAAAAATAGCTCTAAAATGAAGTGCAATACTAATACCCCGTTTTACGGTACGTAGCTTTTCGCTTTAAAATTTCGTTGGAACGTGGCTAGCCACGTCGGATTAGCTAGTTTTAATATATTCAGCGGAAAAAAGCTTCGGAAAATAATTTTCTGTACCACTTCTAAGTTGTCTTCCCTGACAGTTTCAAACTGCAATAAAAATTTTTTAGAATTAATTCGACATAGACCTAAAAATAACTAAATTGAAACACCGTCAATTGGGGCTTGTGAAAAGTGTCTCATTATAGATTGAATTTTTGTTTTCTCGTTAGGTAGCTATAAGTATACAAGGTTCGCAATTATCATAGAGCAACAGAACGTGCTGATAATTCAAGAAACACTATACTCAAAGCGTTAAAAGCTATTATCATGGCCAAATCATGGAACATCCCTAAAAAACAGGTTGTCAAATATTACGATATTAATATGTTTACTTCGGACAGCCGATTAAAAGGAAGACGTTAATTGAAAAGTTCCAATATAAGAGAACGCACGGAAATTTCGTGGAATGTCTATGTAAAGCTAGTTCAAAACATAAAAATGGGGTATAAGTTTATCCACATAAAAATGTTTCTAAATACTTTATTGAAGGATCCCGTTTGATTTCTCTCGAAGAGTTATCCGACGTCATATCCGACTTTCATAAAAACAAATAACGAGCGGTGGAAATTCTACAGAGCAGGAATGCAATTTCTGTCCCATGATGTAAACATCAAAATTAGAAATGTTGCAGTTATAATGTTGTCGATTTATTTCAACAAACATAACTGAACAAAAGAAAATTCAAGTAATAATAATAACATTCTCTTTGTTTACATGTTACGTATGTTATTGTTCATTGGGACGCCTTAACAAATGTTAAAGCTAATAAAAATCGTGAATATAACTGTTAGTTGTTGAATTTATTGTTCAAAACGATAAACTTTTCACTTGCCCCACTTATGGGGCAAGTGAAAAGTAAGGAGACGTTTTTCAAAAAAAAAAAATAAAATCTGTAGTTTTTCCTTCAATTTTATTTAAAAATCATTTTCAGCATACTGCTTATATTTGGTGGGAGGCAATCTAAAAATATATACGACCTCATTTGTTTTGATTTAAGGTCTCTAGAATTTGAAGAATCCATTTCAAGAATTTATGCAGTTTTCAAGAGGTGCTCATTCCATATCATTGGTGAAGGGGCAGTTCGTATTATTCGCATTATCACGTTTACGTAAATCACTCCCCGAGAGTGCGTCGTAATTTTTAAAAGACCCCTATTTGTTGCTTTCAAATGTTAAGTATATGTGCACAGATGTATAGAATAATCGTTTGGGGGTTTCCATAAACCACGTGTTACCTATTTTTTCGGATTTTCAGAATTGTTCACACATCAATTTTCAATTTTTTATGAACTTTGCTCTTTGTACAAACTTTTCCTCCCACTAGGCCTCCACTGATTGTATTTTTACTTGCTTTTATTTGTGATTCAAACTCATTCTAAAAGAAAGAAGCATCGAATGGCATGAAAGGTTGCTGCAATATTAGTTTGTATTTTTACATATATAAAATTGTATTAAATGCGCGGAATTAGGGCACTTTACGCAGAGCCGTAGCGTGGTCTCATGGCGCCCTTGGCGAACTGCAAGTCGAGCGCCCCTTACTCAGAGTTTAACTTTTTAACAACCACCAGCTAGTGACCAATCGATTAAGTTTTCAGCTCAAACGGATGTTTGGTTCTCCAGATCCGTGCTCTTGAAAATTTGAACTTTGGCTTCGATTGATCTTCACCTTAACATTCGAAAAAACGGCAACGATAATTTTCAAAAGTCTGTTACCATAAAAGCTATATGATAAAGCTTAATAAATAATTAAACATTAGAAATATTGAATGATTTTTAAAGTTTAATTATTACAGTTTAGCCTTACACTTTGCAAAAATGCATACTAAATGTTTCAACATTCTTTTAAGGTGGAGATGAATCGAGATCATTCCTCAGATCTTTAGCAGCACAAATCTTGACAACCAAACAAAGATTTCAGCTGCAGACTTAATCGTTCGATCACCACCAGTGGGTAACTAATCTATCAAGTTCAAGCTTGAATTGCAGTCTGATGCCCTAGATATCCTTCTAGTAGATTTGAGGAATGACTTCAATTTATCTGCAGCTGAAATGTCTGTTAGTCCGTAGGTTATCTAGAAGATGTATCTAGGTGAAGATTAATCGAAGCAACACCTCACCTCTACAAAAGCACAAATCTTCAGAATCAGAATGTTCAGGGATGTACTTGCAAAAAATACTGGATTTATTGATTTAAACCTTCATTGAAATCTCAGTAAAATTCATATTCTTAAATGATCTATTGTAAACATTTTTGAATCATCATTTCTTACTTGTTTTTGCATAGTTTTCTAATACATTTGGTCACTATTGCAAACGAAATTTTCAGGAAATCTCTTAGTGAAATCTATCAGCCATATATTGTTGACCTAAAAATCACGAGATAACTTTAGGATTTTTTAATTTATTCAGCAACTTTTCAATTAACAAAAAATTTTTGAATGTTTTTTACTTGAATATTAAACTTACTTCAAGAATCTTTGCGATAGTAGCTCAGAAAAAAAAAGAAAAAAAAATGATCAACTGATGGAACATACACTTCGTAGTTGCTACTCCGTGATCAATCAAGATAGTGATATTGCACAGAGAACCACTCAGATGAAGCTTGGGTTTTAGCTTTTTTCCATCTTCAATGTACAATCACACTACCCTTGATATTTTTCGATTGATAACGGCGCCGGCCACGAGCTAATGTCCACCGGGGAGAGGAAGGAAGTTAATTAGTTAGCTGTTGTTACTAGAAACCGGAGAATCTCCTGCATTTCCCACAGCTACCTAGGAAGTAGGAGTGTTTTTGTTAGTGATGGATGAGGTATTCGACCGTATGGATACCACTGTGGTAAGCGGTTAAGTCGATATGTTCAATTCTAGCGATAGATAGAACTGATAATGTTTGCGCCATAATGACGCAGAAAGATAGAGAAAGACAGCTATTAGAAAGAGTGTTACAAAAATATGTGAAAGGGACGGGCCTGGGATTGAACCCACGACTTTCTGCTTGCAGAGCAGAAGTGATAGCCATTCTGTTGGCCCGTCGGCCAAACACAGTAATTTTAGCATTGAGCGTACATGTTCTCGTGACTATAATTATGACCGAGATTTGTCCAAAGTGTTACGTCTGTTTGTCTGTGAAAATAGTATTCTGATCGAAGAAATTTTCCAAGATTTCCTCTAGAACCTTAGTGATCACGGGGAAACAGTTTACTGAATAATGCTCTTTTCAACGAGATTTTTATACGATCAGAAGTCCGCGGTCTTCCTGTTGTAAATCAGTAATACCTTTCTAGAAATGTTAGAAAGTTCTGCTCGGGCTTTAAAGGAATTCTTTCTTGAGAAACAAAAAATATTGCTGTTGTTAGGAAGTATACCCAATTTCATGTTATAATTTTATAATTCTCTGAGAATCTCGTTCGCCAATAATTTAATGTATTCCGCTGTTTTACTTTCGATCAGACTATTACCATTTGTTTGGTAGTTGATTTCAAGATACCTACATGTTTTCTGCCCCAACAGTATTACAAATTATTGAAGAACTCTTTTAGAAATATTTATTAAATTTACTGAGATGAACCAGCCTCGCTCTGAAAATCTCGTTGATAAAGATAATAATGATAAATATAACATTGTTATTATTTTCTCTAAAAAGTTTTCAATTAACGAATCCTTTAACATCTTGTAGGTTGCTTTCAAAATATTTTGCTCAAGTCGATTCAGAAACTGTTTTAACTGTTCATGTTGCTGTCAACGACATTTTTCTCGAAATTTTGACTTAAGAGATGCTCTAACTAAACATGCATTTCTAAAAAATTTACCAAATTGGTCACGCATTTTGGCGCCCCCTGAAGAATGGCGCCCTTGGCGGTCGCCAACCTGGCCAACCGCACGCTACGGCACTGACTTTACGGTATTTCCACAGCTATTTGCCAAAGTTGCCATTTTCGCATTCGTATATCGAGCTGCAGGCACGATGCTACTTTATGCTCAGGGAAGTCAAGGAAAGTTCCATTTCAGACACCTTCAGCAGGTTTTGTAGCCGCGGAAAAAAATGGCCCCATTGTCTATTCTAGTTTTTACATGACATATGTAGTCGAAACTTTCCCAATAAGTTGGGTAAATGTTGCCGAATCCAGTAAGTGACTCACCGGAATAACTCTTAACTGGTAAACCTTTTCAAATCTTCAACTTTGTCCTTAATAAACTAGACACTCATACTGTTTCATTGAATCTAAAACGAAGGAAATCCGTCAAAATTGACGAAATGACAGCGTTCTGAATTCTTTTTCATTTGCTGGGCGGATACGGGTCAACTTTGAACGTACTTCGAAAATAGTTCCAGAACTCTAAAAAAAAACATCAATAAGAATATATGCTAAGTGGTTTTAGAACTCTATGGCATATATAATTCCATTACCCGAATTCTATTGAGGAAAAAATACAGAAATTATATTAAAGAAAAAATACAGCAAAAGTTTTTGAAAAATGTGCCCCTACTTTACACTTGCCCCACAAGTAGGAAAAGTGAAAAATTCGACGCTTCAAACAATAAATTGAAAAACTAACAGATATATTTACGATTTTTTATTAACTTTAACATTTGTTAAGCAGACCAAATGAACAATAACAAAAGTAACATGTAAAGAAAGAAAATTTTATTCTTATCAATTCAATTTTTCTTCTATTCAGGTAGGTTTGTTCAAATGATTCGACAACATTTTCAATTTTAGTTCTCACACCATGGGACATCTGCTCTGTAGAATTTCCACTGCTCGTTATTTGTTTTCAATAAAGTCGGATATGACGTCAGATAACTCTTCGGGAGAAATCTTTTCTTTAAGCCTGATTTGCTGCTAGAAAGGAATCGCTAAAGAAATTTTTCGCCGATTCCTTGCAGAAATTTTCTACAGAGCCTTTCAAGCTGTCAAATTTGCATGCAAGTTGGCTGAAATAGTCATTTTTTGCATTTTCAATAGCCAATATCTTAAAAATAAGACGTGCTAGATATTTTTTAAAACGGCAATGGATTCAGCAACCCTTAATTTAGTGAATAGCGGTATTTTGGTGCTTGAGACAAAAACGTGTTTCGCAGTGTTATTGGCACTTTTGATTCATCTCAGCAGTGGGGAGTTGTGTTTGATCCTTCGACCTTGACGCTTGCTTCTGCGGGAGCCGGCGATGAGGGCAGGATCAAACATGTCGCGCGTCGGTCGAATGAAAGTGAAAAAGTGGCATGATCGTTTAGTTTTGTTTGATCCTTCGACCTTGACGCTTGCTTCTGCGGGAGCCGGCGATGAGGGCAGGATCAAACATGTCGCGCGTCGGTCGAGTGAAAGTGAAAAAGTGGCGTGATCGTTTAGTTTTGTTTGATCCTTCGACCTTGACGCTTGCTCCTACGGGAGCCGGCGATGAGGGCAGGATCAAACATGTCGCGCGATCGGTCGGGTAAAGTGAAAAAGTGGCGCGTTCGATTAGTTCTTTTTGATCTTTCGAAGTTGACACTTGCTCCTGGGCAGTGCAGCAAGAAAGCCCGAGCAGTCGTCAGTTGTTTTCCCTCTCGGGTCGTGCGCCTATTTTCTCTGAGTGCTTTTATATAGCCGATCAAATGAGTGAAGCTGAAAGTGGATTGTTGCTGCTCAAGGATGACGGATCAATTGGTGAGCTTGTTTCATGCTACTATTTCTAATCTATAAAATATGTATGACTGCACCTTTAATCGTTACAACGGTGAGACGTAAATATGATTTTTCAACAAACAAGGTTCGTCACTGTGAGTGTCGACATAAACTCTGATTCATAAATTATTAATCTCTAATTTTTTTTTCAAAACACCTTTTTCCTTTTACATTTATTTTTGTAATTAAAAAAAAACTTTGAATGGTTCGACACTACGAGTGTAGACTTGCGAAAGGTTCACTTTATTCAACAAACTTTGAAAGGTTCGTCACGTCAAGTGTCGGCATAATTTTTCTCTACATAGATATTGTTCATATCAAATGAAAAAATAATATTTACATATAAGCATGTTTATATCTCACCAATAATTATTTATCATGGTCTAATCGCTTATCAAAGTGAATCCTGTGACCCAACGATCCTCCCCATTAACAAACATCCCTCCCAGTAACCTTTGTGGAGATGCAGAGGCAAACACGGTCTCCAAATAGCAAAGGTTACACACTAACATTCCTTCCCCCAATCCCACCTGACTGCAAGGACGTGGCCGGCGCCGTTATTGACCATGTATTAATAGAGGCACTGAATTATGCACACTGAAGAAGATTATGGCCAATCCCAGCCGATCTTCTAGTTGATTCTTTGTGCATTTTCACTGACTCCGGTCAATCACGGAATAGCAACCATTGATATGTGTAGTCAGTCTAAGCTAAGCTAAGCTAAGCTAAGATTCCTTGCAGAAATTTTCTACAGCGACTCCCTTTTGAACTGACATTTCTTTTCAGCTGCGCGTACTGAGATCAGAAAAAAAGCGCTTCCTTGATCGATTCCTTGCAGGAATTTTCCAAGCATCAAGATAATACACGGTGTACTATATTAAGAAGGTGATATATTCCGAAAACTGACAACTACTTGACGACGTCATTCCTATCCACCTCGAACAAATTTACGAAAAAAAATGATCTAGTGGTCCGGAAGGTATATGGTACAATACGAGTGACGTCACATGTTTACAATCAAACTTGATATTTACATTAGTGAAGGCTTGATAATTTTTATGCCTTGAAGATAATAGAAATATTAGTTTTAGAACGCTAGAGGCGCTATTTGTCCCATACAATGGCTGTGATGGTAATGAATCAATCACAGTAGTCCTGATTTCCATTGGCTTGATCAAACGGTACGCAAAGTGTCAAATCAATTGTTTTGTTTTTTACACAGGCGAGAAGAGAAATGAAATTAACTGAATTTCTGGAATAACTACCGGTGGAAACCTCACATTAGAAGATATTTGGGCCCCTATTCGATACGATCCATTGGCCGCAATTTGGCCGCTCGGGGTGTCAAATTGTCTGCAACTTATCCATAGCAACCTGCTTTCGATATCAAAACTTTTTTTTTGCAATTCCGTTGAAATGCGTTTGAAATGCAAATATCAAATGCGGGAACACCAAACGCGCTAAGATATTTTACATGAAATGCGATGTCAAAGATAGATTTTTCTTGCTAGGGCGGCGGTGATTTATATAATCGTTGCTAGGTGTCCTTTGATTGTTTTGTGTTACTGCGTTTGGAGGACGTTTAGCAAAGATTTGTATCTCAAATGCAAACAGCAATATATCAGCCTACTTTTCATCTAGGAAATAAACAATATAATAGCACTGTTTTTCGAGTCGTCAACTTTAGAATAAGTCTTATTACACGTCTTTTCTCTAATTGCTCAGGATTATTCAAAATCTTATTCAACTAATTTATGACTCAGGAGATCTATTCTGATTAAGAACCGGATCGTCTAGCGGACGAAAATGAAAGAATAAGAAAATGTGAATGAAACATAAATATTATTCATTACTTGTATTGTTCAATCTATTTGGACTCAGTTTTTCGCTTTGGATATGATTTTTATCTGTTACTTTCACCTTACCAGAGAGGAATTGGAAGCATACCTTCAAATTTTAACATGCGGACGTCGAGTTCAATATCTGTGGGATGAAAGCTTCTAAAACATCAACGATGGCGTGGGATTCTTCACAGGCCTTGTCTCCAGCATAAGCCCATATCAAATGACAGAATTGATTCATATCTGGGTAATTGGAGACTTAAACATATTTTCGAAAAAACGGATCATTTTGCAGAGCTTTGATTGAATCTTCATATAAGTGTGATAAGCGGCTCCGTTTTGCTCAAAACCTATGAGCTAGTATTGATATAAGTTGTCTCTAACCGATGGAACAAATTTCATCTTCAAAAATCTATTATAGGGCTCTGTATTTATTTTTTATTCAACCTTAACAAAAAATAAAGGCATATCAAACCCTGAGACGAGACTCGCGAAGACGGTCTTCTTTTTCTGTGATTGCTGAGTTTGTTTCTTATTCCACTTTGTGTTTATACCAATTATGCGCATGCTGTTCAAATCCTCACTGAACCTCTCAGCAAAAAATGATTGAGTTTGCATCACATCGAATCATAAATAGCCGTTTGAGTGAAATTTCATGCCAGCAAACGTAGCAGACATTAGAAATAATTAATCTTCTGCTTAGATTTATCAGCAACTTTGGAAAAAACTGCTCCGCCGACTGAACTTATTAATAACAGTTTACTTTGAATACAATACTTTTCACTTTTTCAGCCATAAAAACGGTGGGCTGCATTTGACGTTTCGTGAGAGGGGAATCTGGGCTGCATATGACGTTGATATTTTTCCTCTTCGCGAGTCTCTCTCAGATCAAACCTATAAGACGCAAATGCCCTCAAACCTATGACCCTGGCAAAATATTTTATTGTGATCATGAAAAACATGTTCTCTAAGAACTCCTCCATCCTCTGATACTGAACAAACTAAAATTTTCAACAATAAAGTGTGATTTTTGATGGTGGAAAGTTTATCACCAGAGTATACGACAATCAAACGCTGTTTCTAGCTTTGGGCGGACAAAACCTTTGAACTTATTTGCTTTATAACATTATTTAGGACAGTAAGAAAAATATGACAAAAATTGTCCTGGATAGCGAAGTTGTGTCAGAATATACTGCATTAGTCAGAAATTACATTCACTATCAAAAGCAATGAAAATAACACTTGTGGATGCTATATTCACGTTCGAACAATTTTCGCATTTTTTATGGGCCATACTGTAGATGCAGTAAAGTTAGGTTATCAAAAATTCGCACACAAAATTCGAATCCTTCTGCGGCAGTTCGTGCGGGCTTCATCTGCCAATATAAGGAACAACTGTGGGTAAAATATGGCAGAAAATTACATGTGAATCAGTGTCTTACCTGTTCCGAATGCAGTTCAAATGTGATACCGATGGAAGAGTGAAAATTTGTGACAGTCCTGTGTGAACAGTATCATAGCCTACGTGATTGAAAACTCTGAGTCGATACTACACGTGGGTCACAGAACAGATAGCCATCCTAGAACAATAAGCAATTTTCGGCTAGAGTACGGGAAAATGTGTAGAAGAGTAGGCGAATAAAACATTGTTTGCCCAATTTGAATTTACAGTACAGGATATTGACGTTAGTCTCGTCTAAAAAGATCTACTCCGCTCGTATAAGTTATTTGACGTTATGTAAACGTCGTTGATTTGCCAGCACAGTAAGCCTTGCATCAAGAAGGTAGGGTAGGTGTACCAGTATTCACCACCATAAGGTAAAATATGTTTTATAAATAAATCAAAAGACCTTTGATTACCGTTAATACGTTGAACGAAAGCTTCCAGTCCATGTTTAGCAGGAAAAATATAAGCACTGGTCAGAAAATTTGTTTTTGTTTTGAGAATTGGGGTGACGAGTTGACGACGGTACGAGGGTGACGAGTTGACCACTTGCACCAGTATAATGCCGTGTTTTTTTTTATTTTAGTATCTGAATTCGTCATTTACGTTTATTCTTTTATTTATGGTGGTGAATTCAGGAACACCATGTTGCAAAGGAGCAAACGTTCTGAGGATTTTTTTTTTCTATTATTTTCTGAGAAAAAAATTGAAATTTCTAAGAATGTTTCCGTACGATTTCAAAACGATTTGAATAACACTCAACGATTTTTGCTTATGTGTTTCGTAAAACGGTATTTAATTCGGGAGGTGAATACCGGTTCATCTTCCCTACATAAATCAAAATACATGCCAACAAAAGCTCGATAGGCTCCGAAAGGCTAACAAGAACGATTCCCCGCTGTTGGGTTTAAATTTTCTTTGGAAATGTGTAGGTATAAAATGGTGTAGTAACTGGTAACTGCTATGTGTGACCGAAGATTTCGACCTGTACCAACCACTATCAAGCTCGACCCGACCCCTTGCTTCACAGTTAATGAATTTGTTTTTTAACTTACGATAAATGAAAGAAAAAGATGACGAAAAAATGTTTTGTTTCATGTACAGTGTGCCGCAAACACTGTTTCTGCTTAACGTGCCTCCAAACCTCTTCCGATCGTGTCGCTTTTACATTATCGGGAAGGATGTCATTGAAATTATCCAATTTTCAATTCCACTGTTTTGTTTTGTGTATAATTTTCCACCAATGGTTTGCTATGATGAAAGTGCAGCAGGAAAAACAGCTGTCAGTCAGATGTGGAAATTTTTAGACGAGTGCAAGGTTGGTTAACTTGTCGTGGTGTTATGTTCTTTTTTTCGTTGAAAAAGTTAAAACAAATCTTCTTTACTATGGCACCACTAGTTTGGAATGCATGAAAAAGATTTTTCTTAAAACCCTTAGCGCCCGGTATGGCGCATCAGATCCACTTCCCAGAGTAAATGGCTGACGTCTGGTTCATAGCCAGAGTAGAGAAACGATTGTCGAATTCCAATCAATCAGAGTTTTCAATCAGAGTCACGTTTTACAAGGCCTAAGTGGGTGTTAAGAAATCGGCCCTTATGGACAAGTCGCCCGTCATTCGTTTTGGCAGCCATGTTGACATTGCAGATCGCAATTTCAAATTGAACAAACTCAGTACTCATAGCTCATATTCATCCGGAAAAGTATCACTATATGCGCTGAATTGCAGAGATCATGCTGATACTTTTTCAGATGCGTCAGTGCAATACCAACTGTTTTTTTTTTTCAATTCGAAATTGTAACGGCCTACTTCGCCTTAACCGCACATGTTAAGCGTTCTAAAATTATTATGTTTAAAAAATCCTTGACTTTATAAGTGCGCACTATAAGAAATGCAATTTTTTGTAAACAAGATTTAAATTGCTTCATGACTTATAAAATACCAACGATTATAACGATGTTTGTGTTACATTGTACAATTCTAACATATATCAGAGTAAAAAGTTTCCTTCATTTCGGATGAAAATCCTTACTGGCATATTATTCTGGAGATGGGTCAAAATTTAAGCCAATCCAGTACAAACTATTACGTAAATTCTTAGGCGATTTTTGGTTGTTTGCGCAATTCGGAATTTTCGGTTTTGAAGATGACATAAATCGCATATATCAAGATTTTTTACTGTAATATGATCTGTGATTGTATCATAATGGTCGCAAACTCTAAAAAAACGACTTTTTTGTTATTATTTATAGAATTGTTTGTATGTTACCTAATGGTAATTTTGAACCTAATACCATAATTTTTCATTTATAGAGAGTGCAGACAGCTCAACTGACTACATGCTTCTTGCCTTCTTTGTTTTCAATATTTAATTCTTGGCATGTGCACAACACACAGATGGACTATGAAAAAGGATATGAATATAAAAAATCAATAGCAGTTTGCCAACACACAACTATTTTTAGGTATTCAACTTTTTCAAATGTAAAATCATCTAAAAACACCTAGAAATTTTAAATACGTTGACTTGAATTTTGACGGTATTTCACGCTCTTCCCTTCAAATGTACCGTTTTCCAGTGACAGTTGGTGGCAGGTTCCTTTGACTTTTGGGGGCTCGCAATTCAAGCCTGCTAAATTTTAGGACATTTTTCTTCACTCTGCTTTACCCTCTTTTTCTTCTGATAATCACAAAAAAGAGAGATTCTTAATAGTTGAGGTAATGTTATCTAAAATTGTGTTTAAATGCCGAAAAAACGACAATACGTACTTTACTCCGCCCACTCATATAAATAAAATTTCCGGTCGTAAGTTACCACTAGTTATATGCCGGTCATTAAAGTCATTAGAAATGAAGAATAATTAATATTGAAATTCTTACTTTTTCTCTAAGAGCATATCCTCTTGTAATATTCTTAAAAAAAACAACATAACACTACTTGTGTTTAATTATGAATCGTGGTTTACGGCTAACCAGCCGAGTGGAAGTTTAACAACTACCGAAAAGCTAAATATTACATATACTCTGCAATTGGATTAAATGGACAAATTGATGTGAAGTTTTGCGAAAAAGTTACACGTCTTCTCAGTGAGAATCGAACTTACGACTCTCTGATCTCTAGTTAGGGCGCGTTACCCCTACGCCTACGCCCTAAAGCCCACACAATAGAAACCTCAGCCAGCGCAGTTGCTGGCTAGTGTTGTGTGCTATTTCATTACCTAAAAAATAATGCGCTCTCGGGATAGACATTGGATATGCGAAAAAGGACCACGTGATTATTGAGCTGAAATCTAGAGATCAGGAGTCGTGAGTTCGATTCTCACTGAGAAGACGTGTAACTTTTTCACAAAATTTCACATCAATTTGTCCATCTAATCCAATTGCAGAGTATATGTAATGTTTAGCTTTTCGGAATTTAACACTATTTTTAACGGACCTTTATCATTCATATTTGAATTCAATTAAATAAACTATTGTAGAATCTGATGGCTAAAACAGGAAGAAAATGCAAAACCACTTTTTAACCCTCAAATCAAACGAAAATATTCCACTCTCTCTGAAGATTACCCTTGTTTTGCAACAACCTTGGAGTGAAAATCTTAAAAAAGATTTAGACGAGTTTTCTTGTCTAATTATGTACATTTTTCGAAAAATTTACAGTGTAAAAAGCTTGCCCGCCGCCACCAGGTGCGCTAGTGTTCGCGTTAATTTTGGCATCTGTTTTTGCTGTAATCTTTTCTATCTGTTCTGTGCGTGGGTGGATGTTTGTCCATGTGGGTTGCCTTTTGTTTCTAGATATAATTCAACTAGAACGGCAGTTTTCGTAATTGCAAAAAATGTTGTATGCAACGCGTTGCAAAACTAGTTTTTTCAGCACTCGCCGTATTTATATAATGTAGAACTCGTGCTGAAAAATCTTCATTTTGCTGATTGTTGCACTATTTTTGCACATTTATACAGTCGACTCTCCACATCTCGATGTTCTACATCTCGATATCTCTCCCTATGTCGATGATTATTGCGGTCCCTTCATTCTGCATACGATTTCTCTCTCTATATCTCGATATCCTCTATATCTCGATATCTCCATATCACGATGTGTTCCTGTTGATTGTTTGTTCTCAATTTTCTCTCTATATGTCGATCTGAACATAATCAAAGGTTACTAGACTAGATTTAAGCCATTCAGAACGATTTGGAAACTCGAAATGAAGTTTGTTTGTTTATTATTTTCCTAGTAACGGAGTGATTTTCAATCTAGTGTTCATTAAATTATTGTTCTTTGTCTCGATCTCTCCCTATCTCGATGGTCCCTTCGATATCGAGAAGTGGAGAGGCGACTGTATTACTATTTTCTTTCGCCCGAGCGTTTTGTTTGGAAAAAGGGTCTTTCGTTTGAACTATAAACGTTTGATTCATCATATTTTCTCGTTTAGATTTGTCATTGCACAGGGAGATTCGTTTTAGATGTAAGAAAAAAAAATACAGTTTTGAGCTGCTGCCTGAATATATATTCAGTGAAGGCCTTTCAAGATATGGTTGATTTGAAGTTTTCAAATCGAAATCAAAACTTTGTACAGATACAGTTGTGTTCAGAATAATAGTAGTGAAAGCTGATTTTCATACAAAATGCTCAACTTTGGCATGCTGTAACTTCGTTTCCATATGAGCAATCGGCATGAAATTTTGGCAGTGAACTACAAATATACTCAATTTCATTATCACAAGTTTTTAAAATTTTCACATTACCGGCTAAAAAGTTAAGCACCAGGTGAAATCGCTCAAAATAATAGTAGTTTTAATAATTTTAATATCTGCTGTATTTTGAGATTTTGATATTTTCTTTATTCATCGTTTCAACCATTTCCACCCAAGCTATGAATGTATAAACAAGCCATTTTTTTACAAAATTGTTGCTGAACGAATATTTACAAAAGAAAAAACTACTATTATTTTGACCGATTTCACCTGGTGCTTAATTTTTTAGCCGGTAGTGTGAAAATTTTCAAATTTTTTCATAATGAAATTGAGTATATTTGTAGTTCACTGACAAAATTTCATGCCGATTGCTCATATGGAAACAAAGTTACAGCATGCCAAAGTTGAGCATTTTGTATGAAAATTGGCTTTCACTACTATTATTCTGAACACAACTGTATGCTCCTCTGACACACTTCAACCTGCATCATCATGAGCGTAAAGGCAAACATTTCAGCACTAGGGGAAGGGGTGGTAAATTGAACACCTTAAGGAAATCATCTTGTTTCTGATAGAAAAAAACGAGGAATTTGTATGGTTCTATCGCACAACATAAAAAATAGGGAAGTAATCTATAGCAGCAACATGGATTCAGACTAAAATAACTAAATTTTCACATATTTTCATCGATATCAAAAAGCGATGCAAATGTTCATTTTACCTGCACTATGTGGGTAAAATGAACAGCGGTTGGTGGTAAAATGAACACCACGCAAAAAACGTGAGCAAAACAAATATTTCTGAAAATTTTCATTGCCCCACCGAAAACACATCCATTAATGATCAGGTATCATATTTGATATCATATCATAACAATATTCACCTCACTGGAAAACCTCAAGTCTTCCGTGCTTAAAGTTACGTCAGTTCTAATTTTCAAACGTGGTTTTCAAAAATCTTAGTTTTCGTTGATATTTTCACTTAAATTGACTTCCGTATCAACTCGAACACTAAGATTTATGCTCTAAATCATCCGTGCGTGATAAAAATTTATCGAATTTTTTTTTTCTCGGTAAGAGGAATGGTGTTCCTTTTACCAACTCTGTTCATTTTACCACCACTTCTCCTACATGATAGGAGGAAACATGAAAGGTACAGCATCGGCACCTAATTGAACTTGTATAACTTATTTGTCCAACTGGAGGACAGCTGCAGGATACCATCGTTGTTTCATTAAAATAATACATGAAAGTTCCGTTCCGAGCTCAGTTAAGTTGGAAAAGTATTGCTTGCACTTGTGATCATGTAAAAGTTTCTACCATGAGTTAGATTCCGAACAACGCCTCTCATTAAGTGGGTTTATTTTTATTCTTAGTTATCCCAGAGATTAGACGATTAGACTGCTCACTTCCTTTTCAACATAAAAATATGAGAAAAACAAAACAAACGATTTGACACTATGAGTACCGGTAGACCGTGCCAATAAAAACAAGGCTACTGTGGTTGGCTCATCTACATCACAGCCATTGTATAGAGGAAACAGCGCCTCTAGCGTTCTAATTCTAATATTTCTATTGTAGCGTCACAGTAAAGACTGGAACGCGCAAAAATTGGTCAACTTCAAATTGATGTGTTTCTATTGAAAATGCATTAAAACACCTGAAATGCTGCATATGAAAGTTGAGTGTACACCCAATGGTTGCTATGATGAGCAGCGTGTCAAAATTTTGCTCGCGCAGCAAGCGAATCCGACGTTCTTGCACGAAACTTTTGTGAAGGTGGATTTCAAGCAGCTTCCGGACAGGAGTTTTATACCGTGTCAGGAAAAGAGAAGATGGCTGAAATGTTATAAACCTTCAAACAATCGGAATTCTTGAAACAATACTTGGCCCGGCATGCCATATGCACGTGTTGTCTAAAAAGTGACATTTTCATCACTACGGGAACCATCAATCAAGAAATCTACGTCTAGGGAGTGCCTTGAAAAGTGACTTCTTTTATTCCTGAAGTAACATAATAGACTTCCCGCATAGAAAATTACAATTTCACTCACATTCCAAACAGTAAGCTTCTTATACCGGTTAAGGTTAAAGTATCTTAAACAGTTGCATTTTTGTTGAACAGTATGAATCCTCAAGCTTAATACCATATCAAACAGTTTGAACAATGTATCTCAAATAGTTACAATATATTTTTATGTGCCGAAATTGTTGAATGATATTGCGATAGAAACTCGACAGATATGGTTGCAATGTATAATAGCCATCTGGAAAATAGTTTGTAGCAACACACATACACAAATCTATTTTACTATATGGTACTGTTTTTCAACAGTTCGGCAAACGGTGGTATAAAATAGTATAAGTGTATTCACAAAAAAAAAACATCTGTCAAAACATAGCAAAGCTGTTGAGTTCCAAGTGAGGCAAAATTTAGCTCAATTTTAAAGCTATCGAAGAAACTAACTAGTAATTGACTTATGGCAGTGAAAATATTATTAATTAATATAAAATAATTTCAATTTGTTATAATTATCGTTGTTGTTTGTTCCTGCTTCTGAATCTCTACGGGAAAGTAGGTAGGTAGGACGGATCAGATACAAGATTGTCTTTTTCCCTCTAACTCATCATTATTACACCGCTTCCTTTTCAGATTATTTTGATCTGCAAAACTTTTAAATTATAAGCGCATACGCCAGAAAACATTGAAAACGTCCTCATGCATCCTTCAAGTATCCCTGTCGGCTTTGAAAAGGCTGCACGAGACGAGACGGGATAGGATTTCAGCAGCCAGTTGCCCAAACCAAGCATAGCGAGCAAGATCCGCACAGATTCTCCGGATTTACTGTTTCCGGGAGACTGAGCAGTTAGTGTTACTGTTGAATCCAAGTAAAAACAAGGAGGAGTGATGATTATTCAGAATTAAAAAGACAATAGCGTTCTGACAAGACAGAAACTGTAACAGCTTTTAATTTCAATCAACCAGGAAAAGTAAATCTTGGATTAGAGAAAACTGTACAATGCAATAATACAAATAATACATTCTAGAGGTTAAATAACTAAATTTGGCTTTTATTGTTTTACCATTACACAATATCACGGAAAAGGGTTACAATACTATTAAACACTATAAGCTCACCGTACTGCAACTTTATGGTTCAACTATTTTGAAACATTTCGTTATACAGTGGATTGAACGAAAAATGGAAAGTATATTGCTCATTTGACAAATTGTAAACGAAAAATTTTGTTCGACAAAATCGTGATTTTTAAATGGTTACATAACTTAACCGCCTATTTCCCACATTGTTATTTTTGCAATTATCATTCACCAAACTGTTAAAACCAATTATGATACAGTTGGTTTATTGTTATTTTGGATGTTATACAAAATTATCTTGATATGTTTGGATACGGTTCTGGATAGCATGTGGAACAGTACGAATATGGTTCGTGATTATGCGGGTTGTGCTGTTCTGGACCAAACTTGGTGAGCTGCCACTATGGGAGAAAGACTATGTTCGTGAACCGTTTTACTTCTACCAACCACGGATGATCAATCCGCCCATGCTCAATGGCGGAGAGACAGCTTTCGGAATCAGAGAAGACGACAGTTTGAACCCCGTTAGCGAGCATACAAGCCTGCAACAGGGTGTAGGCCACAGCTGAGAAGACATCACATTGACAGGGTAGCCGGCCGCAGTGGTTTACGGCAATTCCTGACACACCATAACCGACCTATCAAGAACCTACGAGCCATCAGTGAAGAGAAAGGGTCTTCCGCTATACTGGGCCGCAACTTCACCATGTGCAGCCTTGGCTACATTAGGATTGGCTTTGGCACCGCTCCTTCACACTCAAGTCGGCCTTCGGAGCCGATTCATTCCAGGCCCTTGCCGAAATCGAGGCGTTGTGCACAAAGTGGATGAGTTAGTATCCGTTAGTTACGTAAGACAATGTTGGCAGTTTTCAGACCCCCCTCCCCCATGATAAGATTTTTTGGATGAAAATTGAAAATAATTTGTATGACGCGTAGGAAACCTCATATAATCCCTTACGTAATTAATGGACCACCCTTTAGTCAAAGTGCAGCGGGAGGCCTCGGATGAACGGCCACTAAGGGTCCGGAGAATGTTCAACTTGGCGTTGACAGACTCCTTTACTGCCTTAGCCTATTTACCTAAAGCATCGAACTGATTGCTCATTTCAATGTAATTAACAGCATTATCTATTTATTTCACCCTTGGAAGTAAGCGCGCATTCCGGAGAAACGTCCTTCCTTCCCTTTTTGTCACGTCCAAAATAGATCGAAAAGGGATCGATATGTTTTTGTAGTATCACTGAGAAGTACTGTTTTATTGATGTAGGTAGGTAGATTTTAAAATTTCCGAGAGCAGAAAGATTTTGTGTACGAAAAGCACGAGGGAACGATGCGCACTCTGAGCTGCCGGAGATGTAAATCACATGCTGACACATCTGCACGTGCTCGGCCCGTTAGCCGCTCTCAATGGAGACGCATGGTCCATGATAAAGATGAATCGATTCTGTTGTTCACACTTCATATGAACGAAAACGCCGGGTACGAAGGGGAGGCTCGTCAAGTTTGTCGTGCTCCGCTCTCCAAATTCCCAATGGAAAATACTGAGAGAGCTGAGATTGACTGAGCGATTGCGAGAGGCGCGCTTTTCTCTCTGGGTAACAATTTTCCCTGTACCAATGTTGATAAGCAATTTGGAAGCTTTCGCATAATTTCTGCGTAAGGCAACAGTTCATTTAAAGCCTCGACTTCGATTACGTACACTGTATAGGTATACCAACAGGTGCTCGGGAATTGTAGTAAAATCCGTACTTCCTGTGCGGGGCCGATGATAAAGGGGGTGGGAGAAATGTGTAAGAATCGGATGGTTTGAGGTTTTGGGTCGAATATCTGCCGATTGGTCATTAACCAGCTCGAGCTAGGCTTTGTATAGTTTATGGAAATTTGCGGTTTCTTGTGGCAATAATCTCTTCATTCCCCGGAGCTAAAATTTCTCATTTTTGGGATGATCGTATCGACCGAAGGATTCGTTTCGTTTCGCTCCATGGAACTTGTGGATTCAGGTGAATAACCTTCCTGTGAGCAAGTGTTTGTGGGTAAATTTGTGCCTAACTTTCGGGGGCAGCTTTGGTGGTTGCTCCTTTTCGGAGCTAGATCCGGGGAAAATATTTCTGGTGCGATACTAACCAAGCTTGGAGCATCTCGTGTATACCTGTGTGTATGGATGATAAATTGTGTTGCGAAAAAAGTCACCGAAAGAGCAAACGGATGATGGATGTATGACGCTGAGTCTAAAACTTAAACATTTGCGGGTCCCGGGAATTTGTGCACTCGTTGCGGTGGCTCATAGGGATGTAGGGTTTATGATGTAAGTTTAAACCACCGAAGTTTTAGCTCTGGTGTTGTAATGGGGATACAGCATTATCTTTGTCTTTTAGAAATTTGGACCAGTCTTCTACAAGTTTTTGTGGCTGTATCTTAAAATTTCATATGATTTTTTTGAAAACTTATATTGAAAAAGAAGATAGAGTAAATGGGCCACTATTTGCCTTTTCAATGCACTGAGTAGCAAGTGCACTCGAGAATTCGAGAAACTCTTCCCTTGTTTGGTCTTAACCGATTCTAGTCACCTTTGTAGCCACCTAGCTACTCGCGCTGATTTTGATTCTGATCATGTCCCTGTTACGTTTCAAACATCCCATGAAGCGATTCTTAATCCTATCAGCTCCACTTTCAATTATTTTTGAGCCGACTGGAATATATATGAAACATATTTCGATAGTAATGGCGTGCATCCCGGTGACTCGTTGTGTGTTGAATGTTCGATGGACGATTATGGTTTATTAAACATTATTGGGAAATATTCGTGATGGCGTGATCTCGATCCCGTTTGGTAAACGGGTTGCTAAAATTGGATGACTTTGCCGGAAGAGTTTTGTTCACATTGCATGTGTACTTGCCAATTAGTAAGGTTTGAAGACACCTTCTTCGCACCCAAACACAGGAACAGGACGATGATAAGCATAGGCAGGAAAAACGGGACTGTGTTGGGGGAATACGGGGCTTGAGTGTCCATCCCGGGACATCCCGGGATTTGACAAATTTTGGGATTTCCCGTTTCCCGGGATTTTAATTCTGACATCCCGGGAATCCCGGGATTCCCGAAATGTAGGTGAAATTCGATATAAACCACTAAATTTCAATGCAAAACTATGACATTTTCCTCACTATCAAGCCTTATTCGATAAAATGGAAATGCATCATGAAAAAGAAAATAAACGAATAATTATTTTATGAAAAGATCAATTTACCAAGTAAGAAACACCTGTCTTCATTTGCCTAGTTGCAAAATTTGAAATGACTAGACTAAGAAAGCGAATTTGAAAGTCACCTAAACTTCAGCCAATAATTTTCAGTAATTAACTTTTGGCATGATATTCTACAATACTTTCAATGATCTTTAATCGTTTCTTTAGTCCTAACGTTTTGATGACTTTTCAATTATTTGAATAAAATTGGTTGAATATTATGGCTTTATATTTTACCATTTTCCATTCATAAGTATTATAGAGAATTAAAAAAAAACTTGTAATTAGCTAAGTTAAGCTAAGTTTTGATTTTTGTTATGTGAAGAATAAGGAAGCCATATATGAAATGTTATATATTATAATTAACATATTATCTGGACAAAAATACATTATCTTTCATTTCATTGAAATAAAAAACAACAATGTATTGTTGAATTTGTATTTCCATTTCAAATAAAATACTAATTGTATTGTAAATTTGAGAAATCCCGAGACAAGCTTAGAACTTTGTCCCGAATCCCGGGACGAGCAAAATGCCCGGGAAACACTCTAGGGGCTTCCATAGTTCTATTTTTTTTTGCGTTCTTGGTTGATGAGCTCAGGTGGTAGCTCAGGCGTTTGAGACGGAGTCATTCTCGTGTTCATATGTAGCGCACGGTATGTCTGAACCAGACGTTTATAAATATCGAATGTACATCGGATTTTTTCACACTAGAGAGCAGTATTTGGTTTATATTTTCATATTCGGAAAGTTTTAAAATATTCTATCGGTGAAATTTTTTCCATACATTTTGTATGGGCTGAATTACGTCGATAAATGGGGTATTTATGAGTTTTCGTATGAAAAAAAGCTAAAAAGTGGAAAAAAAAAAATCAAAATTTCACCGATAGAATGTGTTAAAACCTTCCGATTATGAAAATATAACCCAAATACTGAACTCTAACGAGAAAAACCCCGATGTACATTTGATGTTTATAATCGTCTGGTTCAGACATAGCGTGCAGCGTGGATCGAAATTTTGAGGCACCATAGTCGACGAATTCTCGGAACAGCAGTTCTTCAGGCCAAGTTTCAGGTTCAAGTGCCTTTCGTTCAAGCAACGGGTCCAGGCCAACTTTAAAGGAGACGAAAGAAAGTGATTCTATTTGTTTCCCTTTCGGTACTAATGTAACCACTCCATATTAAGGTGAAGGTGAATCGAAGCCAAACTTCAAATTTTCAAGAGCACGGATCTGGAGAACCAAACATCCGTTTAAGCTGAAAACTGAATCGATTGGTCACTAGCTGGTGGTGACCAATCGATAAGGTTTTCAGCTTAAACGGATGTTTGGTTCTCCAGATCCGTGCTCTTGAAAATCTGAAGTTTGGCTTCGATTCATCTTCACCTTAAGATTAGCTTTCGTCATTTCACATACAGCTTCCGTTGTGACATCTCAGCGAATTTTAGTCAGATATAGCCAAAATCTATTATCTGCTTCAGATTTGCATATCGCGACTGATACAACGTTTTCTTCTGCCTTTTTACTACCAATACGACAGTATTGGTAACAATGGATTACCTGCTTTGCTCTTGTTCACAGTAGATCAGCAGAAGTTTTCTCATTTAATTTTGTATGGGGAAAGGCATCTAACTTCAAATATTTTGTGAATGAATGCTTTGATCGAAAAGATAAAGAGGTTTTGTGCCTCTTTGAGAAAGATTTCAAAAAAGAAATCACTCAAAGGGGTTTTTCCCTCTTTCAAAATTTTATGTTAAAATAAATAAATAAATAATGCTTTAATCGAAAAAAATAATTGGTAGGCGTGATAGCCATCGTCATAAAGCTCAAGATTTCTGAAGAGGAGTTGGTGGAATACATTATTGAAGGTATCGTAAATTAAGAAGTCAAGAACCAAGCTCGAATGCAGAATTTTCAAATAGTGTCTCAGGTTATTCAAGCTTTCAAAACGATCAAATTCAATGATATTCGCCCTAGAAGAAGACCAATTATTTGTTACGCCTGCAGTCAACCTGGACATAGCGGTCAATCAAGAATCATAGACCGGGCGCATGTTCCATGGAGTTGCGAGTATTGATACATTGACGAAAGAATCTGACAATAATTTCAAAACGCAGACATTTACAGATATAGCTAAGGAGGAAGGACATAATGAACTACAGTCATCCCTCCATGAGTCGATGTTCCATTACTCGATATCGACTCATGTAACCATACTCAAAACTAGAGATGGTCGGGTTTCACATTTTTCAAACCCGAACCCGACCCTTACCCGACTTATTTTATTTCATCAAACCCGGACCCGACCCGAACCCGAGAAAATAATTGAATGGCAAACCTGGACCCGACCCGAACCCGAAAATATTTCACTGTTTAAACCCGACCCGAAACCCGAAAAATTTTGTAAGAAAAACCCGAATAAAAGCCGAGCTTGAAAAGATGGTAAATTCATCGTTTCTGATGCATAGGGAAGCTTTCAGGCTGCTACTTTGTTCACAATTCTCACCAAACCCGACCCAAACCCGACTCAACCCGAGCTTTTTGAAGCCCGAACCCGACCCGTACCCGATAATTTTGAAGCTTTCAAACCCGACCCGAACCCGAGCCCGAAAATTTTACGGGTCGGGTTTCGGGTTTGAAAACCCGAGACCCGACCATCTCTACTAAAAACATAAAATCATGGTTCCCGAGCAGAAGAAAATAACTACTGAATACCAAATTGAGGTATTCCATACCAGATAATTCCCAATACTCACAACCTGAATGAGGTATGAATGAGCCCTGCATAAGAGGTAAAATACCTCAAATAATACCTTCTGCATATTCTACAAATACCAAGCTGATAATTAGATCAGGTATTGTAATACCTAAATAATACTTGATGAATTTTCATATAAAAGTGAAATTTTTCAATAGTGGTTCAATACCTCCAGCAGACCTCAATAGCTGTCTAATACCTCAATGAAGTATTTTTAATTATTTTAAAGATGTTTTTCAATACCAGCATAATACCAAATTGAGGTATTGACAACTAAACAATACCTAATTTTGGTATGATACCAAAATTTGGTATGCAAAAGTTATTAGGGAGTTATTTGTTCCTCCTCGGGTTACTATGATGTCCCTTCAAACAGCTTTCCAAAGAATAGCTGTTCCATGACTCGATATTTCCATGAGTCGATGGTCCCTTCAATATCGACTCATGGAGGTTTGACTGTAGTTGATTTTCAATTTTTATTTAATGATTGTATTTCTAAAGCTCTTTTCGACACAGGGAGCCCAATCTCACTGATACGCCGTGGATTGATTGAAGAGAAAGATATTGCAATTTTAGAGCTAACTTTCCGTTCTACGGTTGAACAGAAAGCTACCGCAGTTGTCACATTACTGATTTTCACAAAGCATCATCGATCGGCTGCAACGATGCCTTGGAAACCACGCTAATGACTGTTGTTTTCTGTTGTTTTTCAAACCATCGGACTCCACAAGCATACTTTGATTAGTTGGTTTCATTCAATGATACAATGATTTTCAAGCCTGCGGTAGAACTTTGCCAGCTGCGGTAGAACTCGGCGGCTACCGCAGAACGGAAAAATATCAAAAGAACCGTAATATTTCTGTTTTGATTTTTGTTCGCTATTATCAGGATGGTATACAGTATATGTATTTATTAACTAAGTAGACTTATATTATTAAGTAGGCAATGACTTTGTCAGGAGACAATAAAGGTCATTCTGTCAAAGAACATCATTGAATACAGTTGTTTCATTTTAACTGCTCCAATACTCATCACACGCTTTTATGATCTGATTGAGAAAAACGTAGATTGTATTTGTTATTGTGATGCTACTATACTGCCCATACTCGCATAACAGTCCCATATTCTATGTGATTTCCTATATATATGTTATGAGAATATGGCAGTATAGTTTATAAACGGTGTATAGGGGCTCCTGGGCTAAAATGCACTGCCGGGGCAAAATGCACCTACACCCGATTCTGTTTTTGCACGGATTTTTTTTTAAACGGCCGTGCAAAAAAAATGTTTTCATACCTTTTTTCCGCCGAAACCTTATGTTTGCATGAAACGTCGAGAAATGGTGTTACTTTTTTGCACGGTTTTTGAAATTTTGAACTGAAAACTTTTTTTGCACGGTACGCATCCCCCGTGCAAAAACAGAATCGGATGTAGTTAATTTCTCCGAAATAAACTAGTTTTGAGCGAAAAGCACTATGCAGATTGATAAAACGTTGGAAATTGTTGACACCCTGAGAATTTGAAACATTTTGAAAAACATAACATGGAAATAGAACAATAAATTCAAAATGCACGATTGTGATGTAACTTTCCAGACTATTTTACTTGTTGATTTGATAGTGACAAATTGAGAAATTTTTAAACCTTCAACCATGAAATAGATGATTAGAGACTGAGTAAGTTGCCGATGAGATGATTTAGCGAAATAACACAACGATTTCTATTTTAACATTTTCTGTTAAGCGCCCGGTTGGGACTACATGCACTCCATTGGACGGGGCAGAACGATCAATTTGGAATTCCAAACTACAATCATAAAAATTAGGTCATTGAAGTCTTTACTAACGTATTAATGCACAATTGTATCATCTTGTATACGAAAACCATCCAAAAAGATAATTAAAATTACGTTTAAAACGCGATGGTGCATCGTGCCTTATTGTTGTGGTGCATCGTGCCCAGCGTTGTTAACGTTAATCAACAATTAACGCCGTTTCGTTAATTCGTTGACGTTATTTGTAACGATTAGCGAATTTTCCGTTATTTTCTCAGACCAGTTAATTAACGTTAACATTAACGATTTCCGTTGATTTAACGTCAACGGCTTCGTTATTTTTGACGTTAATGATTAAGAATTTGTAATGCTTAGCATCCGCGGAGTAAAAGTCCCCAAGTTACGTTACACTTGAAGAGGGGTTGAGCTGTTTATACAAAGATAATTAATTTTTCTTACAAAAAATCGTTACGGAGGGGGAATGATTCGAAAAAAAATTAGTTTAGTGTAACGTTATAAATGGACACTGTCTCATTTTAAAATAAAATTTTAAAAATATCATAACCAACTTACGCCCAAATAAGAGCATGCAATTTAAATAATAAGTGAAAAGAACATAAAATATTTTTTTTTTATTTACAACCTAGAAATGAACAATTATGGTTTTGATTTAGCTTTAGGCATTTCGTTGATGATTCCAAGATTCAAAGTGCCTCCAAGAAGTACTTGAAGGGGCTTGTTTCCATATACAGGGGATAGGCAAAATGATTGAGATAGGCAAAATTTTGCCCAAATTCAAATGCTTATAACTTTATGAAAAATGGATGAAATTGGATGCATCTGGAAGCAGTCGACGGCAAATTTGGTCCAGTTTTAAGAACTTTCTGGGCCATGCATATTTGCCACTGGACACCGGAGATGTTCCGGATTTTCTGAGGTCATGTCCAAATGTCATTTTTTCTGTCGCTTCTATTTTTTTTGCGGTGTACAGTTAGATAGATGTTTGCAATTTTCCTAGAAACTAGAACTAATAGAAAGTTGAATGCCACTGGACGCATTAAGATTGGTTGGAAATCTTCAGAAATATGACCATTTCCGTAAAACTGGTTCCGGAAAGCATGGTCAGTCATGTTTGTATTTCAAATCATGTAAATATTATCCGGAGCTATATCCAAGCGGACAGCAACCTTAAAAATGATGTTTCCTGCAGCGTATTCAGAACCATTAGATGCACAGACCACTCTATAGAAGGTTCCAGGTACCCCGGGGGAAGTGGTCAATTAGGAACATATCCGGAACCATATCAATATGGGCATCAAACTTCATGATTTTCAAAGGTTATGCTTTCCGAAGCATTTCCAGCATCACCGGCTGCCATGACCACTTTATAGTAGGTTCCAGGTGCCCCGGGGGATGTGGCCAATTCAAAACATGCCCGAAAACACATTAATATGGGTATAAACATCAAGATTTTTGAAGGTGATGCTAATAGAAGTATTTACAGCGAAACTTATTTATACGACCACTGTATAGTAGGTTCCATGGGCCCTAGGGGATGAGGTCATGTTTCGAATTGGCCACATCTCTAGGAGCCCCTGGAATCTACTATAGAGTGGTTATTACATCATGTGGTTCTGAAAATGATCGCCATTTTCCAAGTCCCATGGATCTTACTGTTTATGGTAGAATGTGGTTCTAAACAGATGAACGGACATGTTCCGAATCGGCCACATTCCCCGGGGCACCTGGAACCTACTATAAAGTGGTCATGGCAGCCGGTGATGCTGGAAATGCTTCGGAAAGCATAACCTTTGAAAATAATGAAGTTTGATGCCCATATTGATATGGTTCCGGATATGTTCCTAATTGACCACTTCCCCCAGGGTACTTGGAATCTTCTATAGTGTAGTCTGTGCATCTAATGGTTCTGAATATGCTGCAGGAATCATCATTTTTAAGGTTAGTGTCCGCTTGGATATAGCTCCGTATAATATTAACATGATTGGAAATACACACATGACTGATCATGCTTTCAAGAACCAGTTTTACGGTAATGGTCATATTTCTGAAGATTTCCAACCAATCTTAATGCGTTCGGTGGCATTCAACTTCCTATTAGTTCTAGTTTCTAGGAAAATTGCAAACATCTATCGAACTTTACACCGCAAAAAAATAGAAGCGACAGAAAAAATGACATTTGGACATGACCTCAGAAAATCCGGAAATTTCCGGTGTCCAGTGGCCAATATGCATGGCCAAGGAAGTTCCTAAAACTGGACCAAATTTGCCGTCGACTGCTTCCAGATGCATCCAATTTCATCCATTTTTCATAAAGTTATAAGCATTTGAATTTGGGCAAAATTTTGCCTATCTCAATCATTTTGCCTATCCCCTGTACGTCATATAAGTTCTATGGACATTCTTAGTTAATTCGAAAGAACTTGCAGCAACGTTCTTCGTCCCTGTTCTGTACAGAAAAAGCTCTCTAGGATCAACGTATTCTCCACAGCGGGAATTCCTCTACTCAGCTCAACGGGTAGAATATGTTCTCATGATAACATCCTAAAGTGGCACCCTGTACCAATGCCTCGCTTGGAATCCTACGGGTCGGCGGGGTCTTCTAGAACATTTTTAGTTGCTGTCCGGAAGCGGCAGGTTTCGCGTGCTGCTTGGAGGCAACGGAAGTCGAATTCCATTTTGTATGATCAGTTGACAGTTGACTGCTACCTGTTGCAGTGACAATTCATGACCAGAAATATATGATTTGAGGAACTCGGACTAGCGACTGTAAAACAGGAACAACTTGATGATATGACTCCAAATTAAACCCCTTTTGCAGGAACTTATGTCCAAACAAGGCGACAGATGGATTCAGAATGGTGATGATTCCATTACTTCAGTGCTAGCAAAACAAGTTTTTCATTCGCCTAAGGAGGAACGGAATCTGCTTAGAGACGATTTGTTTACTGACGTAAAGAAAATTTTTCGAAGGTTCTACTTGGGTTGGGCAACAGGCGATTAACGATTTGGTTAGCGATGTTCGTTGACGTTGATTCAACGCAACCCGTTGACGTTGACGTTAACTACCATGAAAATGAACGCAACAGTGTTAACGTTGATTCTCAACAGAATCAACGTTAACGGCGTTAATCGTTGATTAACGTTAACAACCCTGGTCGTGCCCCTTTGTTTAGGTGCATCTTGCCTCAATGTTGTGGTGCGTGCTGCCCTAAAAAGCGGTGCATCATGCCCAGTATAAATCATGATTCACGCAAAAGTAGTGTTTGAAAAAAGTTAAATTTCTCAACAATCTAGTGTAATTATGATGACAACTCGCTCAACACCATGTAGGGTAAACCCAAACCAACAATATTCTCATGTATTTAAATATGTATATCTCGCATTACCTGTGATCGCGCCCTAAAAGCCATTGGTAACCAAGTGTGTAGCTTATTGTTATCGAGCAAACGAATGGATTTACACGTTATTCAACAAGATACTCCTTTATCTCCCAGTGGTTATAGTTTTCATCTTGGGCCATTCATTTGCTTCGCAACAAGGAGCTACACACTTGGTTACCAAGGCCTTTTAGGGCGAGATCACAAGTTATGCGAGATATGTTGGTCAGTGTTCATTTCGGCACATCTTCCTTACGTGGTGCATATTACCCCAAACCCTCCTAGAAGGAGCCGGTGGGTTATTCATTTCTCTATTTACTGTCAAAGTTATGGATTATGTTTTAACATTACCGAAATTGATTTGAATAACGTAATTTATTCAAAAAATAATAAGTTAAGAGTCAGGACTTTTTGCTTGATTTGTTTCTATTATTGTGGTTTGCTTTTTCATACGCAATGTATGTTATTCCATGAAATAACAAGAATAGTGAACCGGAATGGCAAGAAGACATTTGTGATGAAAACTCTATTTCAATCATATTTTTTTTTGCTCTTGTGTAAAAGCATGTGGTTTGTTGAAACGAGTTGCTCAAAATCTGGAGTAAAATGGTTTTTATTGACTGTACAACATACCGGCAGACTCATGTGGGTTGGTCACAAAGTATGAATGCCTGACAAAGGTGATTATAGAACGAAGCCATATCTCCAATTTTCAAGAGCACAAGACTTGAGAACCAAACAGCGCTCTGGTTGAAAATGTATCCTATTGGTCATCACCAGCAAGCAAGCCATTTGATTGATTTTCAATGCGAACTGTTGTCAGATTCTCCACTCTTGTGCACTTGAAAATTCGAAGTTTGGCTTCGTTTCATAATCACCTTAAGGGTAATATCGACGAGGATGGAGCTCTGGGATGCGGTAACAGTGAAGCTGACCTGCTTTTCAAATGACTAAAATAAAAGACACAATGACATTTACAAAAATTTCAAGTTTTAATGATATTTAAAAATGTCGTCAAAAACGGATCCATTGTATATTGCAGATTTTGTCCCGTGTTTTATGTTTTCTACCAAAAGATAATCGATCAAATAGTTTTTACTCAATTCAAATATAGCATGGAAGTTTTCAGCCACATGTTTAGTTCAAACATACGCCTTTACCCTACGCGTACTTTTCACAGCGATGCGTGTGTTTGCTGAAAACATTATAGCACGAAAATCAAATATACCGCGAATCAGCGAAGCAGAAGCACACCTTTAAAATAGAGCAGATGGCTTCGGTTGTGGATATTGCTGGTGGTATGGTGCTATCATCAGTTCCCCAGCAGCGCATATGAAAATGTAACTCACCTGACAGCAGCCTAATGGGAAGGTGAAATGGCACAGAGTCCCCAATGGCATGTAACAGGTATTCACACCACCATCCGACGTCGTCAATGGCTGGTATGGAAAGCTCGCCCCCATAAGTGTGAAAGGGAACTGAGGCGAAAGCAAAGTGGAATGAAAAATGTGAGTTCATATTCTACGTGAAAGCAAACATTGCATGCATGAGTGAAGATTTAATACGGATTATTGAAAACTTGCTCGACATTGCATGATATCTGCTCGCTTTGGATTCGTACTCATGGAAGAAAAAAACTATTGAAATTTTGATTCAACGTTTTATTGATACATTGTACACACGTGATGATGATGGAATGGTCTGCGATATGGATTATTCTCTGTGCTTTACAAATCTTTTCTCATGGCGAAGCAATGAGTGGTTAAAACTTATTTTGAAATCTGTTTCTAAATTTCTCAGTAATTGCGGAGCAGTTTTTAAAACAAAATTGTTGCGTGAAGTACTTGTTTGTTATAACATTCAACTTTTCATAACTAGATATTTAAGGGGCCTTCTAGTTAGGGAGGCATCGAGTTATATCACACAAAACTAGAACCAATGCGATCTAAGGGAATATCGAGGTAGCCACGATAATCAACTTTTGCTATGGTTCTCTAACTCGATATCGAAATACAAAATACATCTGGATATCTCTCCCTGTGATGATATTTTTTCAGTCGCTTCATTCTGCATACATTTTCACTCTCCATATCTCGATATCCTCCTTATCTTAAGCATAATATTTTTGTGATTCCGAAGCATTTTGGTTGATATTTACATTAAATTTTTCAAAACAAATATCAAGAACAATGTTTTTGTTCATTCATATTGATTTGATCTAAAATGAACAGATGCTCACTTAAGGATTCTGTAAGAATTTTTATGGTAAAAACGCAACAAATTACCCGTCCATGCGTTAACAGAATAGTAAAATTTGCTTCAGTGAAGCTGTGAAATAAGGCTCCAATTGTGACAATTGCGTAAGCGGGTTAAGACCATCAACCCTTATTTAATAAAAAAAAAATCTAAACTATTTTAAAAGTTATATCAACGCTATACATCGTTATTCAAGTGAAATTAAGTCAATTTGGTTAAAAATTCAAGCCAAATTCAGATATATTTTTTTTCATACTATGGGTTTTGCAAGGTGATAATAATCCAACATCTAAGATTTAAGAATCAATTTACCGAAAAAACAAATGATTCAGCATCTAGGTTCAACAATGTCACAGTGTAATCAATATATTTTTTCACAAAATTATGCACAAGAATAGAGTGATCGCTTTTACCCCTTAGGTGGACGGTTTTACCCCGTCGCTAAAAATAATCTTGATAAGTAATCACTTTTTCAAGTCCCGTAAAATAAACTTTCAAAAATACATCACCTGTGATAACTTTTGATCATGCCTAAGGATGCAAAAATAACATGTTATGTCGAAATTTTTTTTATTTATTCTTGATTTTGACTCATAAATTAAATGGCTTGGGCGAGCGGTCTTACCCTACCTTCCCATACTTTTTATTTCATTTGAAAACAAATAATTCTTATCTGTATTTGGGTTTTCGCCAAATATCTGAAAATGACAACTGAGAGGGTTTTTTTTAGCTAGATATTCCGATTTTGAAACTTTTTAAAAACAGTTGAAAATCAAAAGTAAGAAAGCAGATGTCAAACGATTGCCTTGAAACGATTTTTATGAAAAAAATATATAAAAATAACTAATTTTGATGTTTGATGATTGAAAAAATTGCTCAAATTTTCAATAGTACAAATCTAGATAACTAAACAGAGCTCGTAGCTGAAAATTTGATCAACTAACCTACCCATTTCTTGTGCGCATTTTCGATGTAATTCATTGTGCATATTTATGCAAAAGTTGAGATATTTAAGACCACCGGATGAAATTTTAGAAGTGCCGTGGAGCACCAAGTTCTCCGTGGAACGCGATCCGGAAACCACTGTGATGTGTATGAAAACATCTTCTCTTGTAGTGTACTAGAAAACATAGATAAATGCTATTGTATAGTCTCATCAACCCTTACAGTATCAACCAAGCCAGAGGCTCGTGCGTACCTAATGTAGCCAAAACAAGATACACAGAAGTTAATACATTGAATTACTCTGAAATTTCGAGAAAATGGTTACAAGATAAACATTTATATATAAAGATATTATTTTGAGCAGTTTTTAACCAATATATTATCATTGTGGCCAAATGGTCAGGTATAGGTTCCGACAGGGAACCAAAGGGGACATTTAGAGGATTTTATATATTGGTAGCGTTCGACGGCATGTTTTTTCATCTATAAGTAACTTTATATGGTACTCTAGACCAATAACATGACATGGCCATATCCGGATGTTCCGATATTGGTTCCGGCAGGCCTCCAATGGGACACTTTTTGTACAGGCTGTATGGGTACCTTGTGACAGCTTAAAATATATGGCTTCGCATATAGAAGAGATCTGACATAGTGCCAGTAGTCTTGTTACATTTCCTACTTCAATATTTTTGTTGTTGAGCATAAATAGAAAGCCCTTGAAATCACAGAAAAATGTATAATTCCATTCTGGAAGAATTTTTTATTTAGGTGGTCAACATATTTTGTTGCCATTGGTTTGTTGGGAATGTAAAATGAGCTTTACCTGTTGATGGAAACTGACGACCCGAATGGTGTCCCTGTGGTGCTTTTCACTATCGTCTGTAGAACTTTGCGGCTAGCAGCGTATAGGATGAAATGAAGGACTTTTCGTAGTTTTCCACTATCGATCCGACCGACGACATCCGGTTCGACCGCCTATAGCCATCAGCATGATGAAGCAGCTATAGGGTAGTGTTTGATTCAATTCATGGTATGCCAAGTTTAATGGATTTTTCTGATTGTCAGGTTCTTTTGAATAATTAAATGGTCATTTGGCACGGATGAACCTATGTGGATGTCATATGGAAATGAAGATTGTGCACAATGTGAACAAATACCATACTGTTTTACTGCTCAAATGTGATTTATTTGAAAAGTCTATAACGATACATTTCAACTATTTTGTTTTGTTATTGGAGGAACATTTCGAAACCCAAACATATCCTTTATAATCATCGACTTGTGTGCCTACTCAAATTTAATTTGGAATCAATCTATTTTTTTTTTGTTTTGAATCGGGAAAATGTTGAAATTTTAGAGAATTAGTCGAAATTGAGGTTGAAGTTCATCTGGAAAGAATGGAAGAAGCTATGGTTTTGGCGATAATGGCTGTCATTTCATTTAATCTCTAGAGTGACTCTTGTTGATTAAAATTGAAGGTTAATTCTTGAGCCGTGCACACAAGAAATAAATTAAAGAAAAAGCCCAGCACTCAACAAGCCAGAACCCCTGATAAAGACTGAAAATCTATAACATTTGTGTACCTTTCCGGTTCTACTTTTATCTAACCTTCATCTGTTGGCTGCCGAAAATCGCTCACCGTTGTCCTAAGCAAATAGCCATTATGTTTCTGCCGGAATAGGTTGGCAAAAATATACCTTGTGCCGCTCACTTACGGTGTCTCGATGGCTTCCGGGTCCGACGACCAACGGATTACGGTTGAATGCCGCTTCCGAATGCGCCTGAATGGACTGGGAAGTAAAGCGGAGTGAGACCTTTTCTCATATTCAGGAACATGGATTGAAATATAATCCAACAACCTTTTCTAGCAAAGGGATGGAAAAATATCCAAAACATTCAAGGATAACCCATTTCACATTAAAAAGGTTTCCCATAAGGGCAATATTTTTGGGCATCGCAGACAGGGGCAAGTGTATTGCTACCAAGAGCTTTGAAACAAAAATATTGTTGTAATCAAAATGATTAAAACCAGTGATGCATTTTGAACTGAACGCGAGCCAAAAATGAACGGAGCGCGTTCAAATTTTGAACGAGAACGCAGTAAACATTGAACTCTCGAGCCAAAGCCTGTCGTTGCTCAGAACGCAATGCATTACAACGGTAATCAAAGCATGGGTTTAGGTTTATACCTAGGACATATTTCTTAAATTGATGATAAGTTCCATTCAATTATAATACACATAGCATTTCTAGCTTTGAGCACCATAAAAACAACTTTGGCACGTTCAGATGCCGTGAAACTTGTCCAAACCATCTGCGTTCAATTTTCTGCTCTCTAGCGTTCAAATTTTTGAACTGAACAATGAGCAAGCCTACTTGATCACTCCGTTCAAAAAATTGAACTGGAACGCGAACTGAACGCGTTCAAATGCATCACTGATTAAAGCCACTACTTTTTTCATTTGCTTTATACTTATATCTAGATGTTCTGTGTTAAGCAACACTATCAATCTAATTTGCTAAAACTAAATTAACACAATGAGAATATGAAGTGACAAGAGTGTCTAAACAAAGATCGGTTTGAGGGTTTTATGCCTTCGGCAGTACAAGGAGTAGTATGTGGTCTTTTTTTTGTATCATGTTCCTTTGAGG
This sequence comes from Aedes aegypti, assembly GCF_002204515.2. NCBI lineage: Eukaryota > Metazoa > Arthropoda > Insecta > Diptera > Culicidae > Aedes > Aedes aegypti. Next base: position 152,092,388 of record NC_035108.1, read on the forward strand.
TCACCTGCGGAATCAGAATCAATCGTATCCGGTTCGTGTTGTGCGAGTGCGAAAAGATATTCATGTTTATTCGAGGATGAATAACTAACTAGTGAGCTCGTTTCATGCTCGATTTTCGTTTACACTTTTCTGTAAAATGTTACGTATATGCTATTTAAGAACAGACTATAGTTGGTTCGTCACTACAAGTGTCGGCATAAACTTCAGGAATAAGTGTTTTACATAATTTTTATATACACATACCTTCCTTTTTCATCATTACTAAAAATAATGTTTGAATAGTTTTACACTATGAATGTCTACTTACTTATTAATTTTTCTACCAATATCTTTACGCTGGAATAAAAATGAAAAACTTTTTTTTTTTTTTTTTTTTTTTTTTTTTTTTTTTTTTTTTTTTTTTTTTAGTATCATTCCAAACATTACATTCATTTCTTATATCTAGGTGTTCTGTGTTATTTGACAACACTATCATCCTAATTTCGTAAAACAAATTTAAGATTTAATTAACATTTTGTTAACAACATATTACATTTCATTTGCCGTAGCAGTTCAGTTTTTTTTACAGGTGAGTTGATTTCACCTGCTTATAAGAGAAAAAAAAAAATGTTTTTAATATACTTAACCTAACTTAACCTAAACATATAACGCATTAATCGTGGCAATAGAAGATTGTAACGATTTTTGCCTGAAATTATTAATGATTGTATTTGACATTTGTTCCAATGTTTCAACATTGGATATTCTATGTAACTCATTGGTACTATACCAGGGAGGAAGCCTCAGAATCATTTTCAAAATTTTATTTTGAATTCTCTGCAGAGCTTTCTTCCTGGTATTACAACAGCTAGTCCATATTGGTACAGCATACAACATGGCTGGCCTGAAAATTTGTTTGAATATCAACAGCTTGTTCTTAAGACAAAGTTTTGATTTTCTATTAATAAGGGGATAGAGACATTTTACATATTTATTACATTTGGCTTGAATGCCCTCAATGTGATTTTTGAAAGTTAAATTCTTATCTAGCATGAGCCCTAGATACTTAACTTCATCTGACCAATTTATTGGAATCCCTCTCATCGTGACAACATGTCTACTTGAAGGTTTCAAATAAAGAGCTTTTGGTTTATGTGGGAATATTATTAGTTGAGTTTTGGAAGCATTAGGAGAAATCTTCCATTTTTGCAAGTATGAAGAAAAAATATCCAAACTTTTTTGCAATCGACTACAGATGACACGCAGGCTTCGTCCTTTGGCGGAGAGGCCTGTGTCATCCGCAAACAAAGATTTTTGACATCCCTGAGGTAGCTCAGGTAAGTCAGATGTGAAAATATTGTATAATATTGGTCCCAAAATGCTGCCTTGAGGAACTCCAGCTCTTACAGGAAGTCTTTCAGATCTGGAGTTCTGATAATTAACCTGAAGTGTACGATTTGACAGATAACTTTGAATTATTCTAACAATGTATGTTGGAAAATTGAAGTTTTTCAATTTTACAATCAAACCTTCATGCCAAACACTGTCGAATGCTTTTTCTATGTCTAGAAGAGCAAGACCAGTAGAATAGCCTTCAGATTTGTTGGAACGGATCAAATTTGTTACACGTAAAAGTTGATGAGTGGTCGAATGTCCATGGCGGAATCCGAACTGTTCATTGGCAAAAATTTAATTTTCGTTGATGTGGGCCATCATTCTGTTCAAAATGACCTTTTCAAAAAGTTTACTGATGGAGGAAAGCAAACTGATTGGACGATAGCTAGAAGCTTCTGCAGGATTTTTGTCTGGTTTTAAAATTGGAACAACCTTAGCATTTTTCCATTTGTCAGGAAAATATGCTAATTGAAAACATTTGTTAAATATATCAACTAAAAATGATAAGCTACTTTCTGGAAGTTTTTTGATGAGGATGTAGAAAATTCCATCATCGCCAGGAGCTTTCATGTTTTTGAATTTTTTAATAATAGTTCTCACTTCTTCCAAATCAGTCTCCCAGGCATTTTCGAAAACGTTCTCTTGATTGAGAATATTTTCGAATATCTGAGTAACTTCATTTTCAATTGGACTAGTAAGTCCTAAATTAAAATTGTGCGCACTTTCAAACTGCATAGCAAGTTTTTGAGCTTTTTCGCAATTAGTTAGTAATAATTTGTTTTCCTCTTTCAATGCCGGTATTGGCTTCTGAGGTTTTTTCAAGATTTTAGATAATTTCCAAAAGGGCTTAGAGCCAGGGTCCAATTGAGAAATCTTATTTTCAAAATTTTTGTTTCTTAATTGAGCAAAACGTTTTTTGATTTCTTTCTGCAAATCCTGCCATATAATTTTCATAGCAGGATCGCGAGTGCGTTGAAATTGCCTTCTCCTCACGTTTTTAAGACGGATCAAGAGTTTAAGATCATCGTCTATAATCACGGATTCAAATTTTACTTCACATTTTGGAATTGCAATGCTCCGGGCTTCAACAATGGAATTTGTTAAAGTTTCAAGAGCATTGTCAATATCAAGTTTAGTTTCTAAAGAAATGTTAACATTAAGATTGGAGTCAACATACGTTTTATATATATTCCAGTCGGCTCGTAAATAATTGAAAGTGGAGCTGATAGGATTGAGAATCGCTTCTTGGGATATTTGAAATGTAACAGGGACATGATCAGAATCAAAATCAGCATGAGTAATCAGTTGGCTACAAAGATGACTAGAGTCGGTTAAGACCAAATCAATCGTAGATGGATTTCTAGAAGAGGAAAAACATGTGGGGCTATCAGGGTATTGAATTGAGAAATATCCTGAAGAGCACTCATCAAATAAAATTCTGCCGTTGGAATTACTTTGAGAATTATTCCATGACCGATGTTTGGAATTAAAGTCACCAATGACAAAAAATTTCGACTTATTGCGAGTCAATTTACGCAAGTCAGTTTGGAGCAAATTAACTTGCTGCCCAGAGCATTGAAAAGGCAAATAGGCAGCTATGAAAGTATATTTACCAAACTGTGTTTCAACAGAAACACCTAAAGTTTCAAAAACTTTAGTTTCAAATGATGAAAACAGTTGATGTTTTATACGCCTATGAATGATGATTGCAACTCCCCCACATGCCCCATCAAGTCGATCATTACGATAAACAAAAAAGTTAGGATCTCTTTTGAGTTTAGATCCAGGTTTTAAATACGTTTCGGTAATAACTGCTATATGCACGTTATTAACCGTAAGAAAATTAAACAGCTCGTCCTCTTTACCATTCAGAGAACGAGCATTCCAATTTAAAATATTTAAATTATTATTTGGATCCATTAGAAAAACGTAATCCAATAACAATTTGATTTGTAAATTTTACACCTACTTGGACTGCTTCAGTCATAGTGGTGGCTTTGAACATTGCATCAATCATTAGAAAAATGAAAAACTAGTTTTAAGTAAGAGTCATCACCGAAAAAGGTGAGTTCCAGATCTTTTTTGCTTCAACATGTACAGTCAGTCTATGATAATTTATGATATGCTCTGAAATAGTTTTACGCAACGCAATAAAAAGCATATCAAATGCATTGAAAGCCATGGCTGTTGATACAAGACATGGTAATCGCGCACACTTCCACTGACTGCCGTCACGTAATAATGTTAAGAAGCTACCGTATCGCGGTCGAGCGCACAGGTGGTCTAATTGAACGATATGACATTTTACATTCAATAAAAACACCACTAAACAGTTATAGGTTAGTCTGAGCGCATATCGTACTTTAATAAACTGACTCGTAAACGGTATCCTTGGGAATGTTTCCACGAAGAAGCTTTTACGCTGACATTTCTGCTGCAAATAAATCTAATGTCCGTTTTACGGCCCTGCGGTATAGGTGGTTATTTTACTGGTCTGTTTTCACGGCATCACCGGCCGAGCTAAAATAAAGTACATAGTAGGTACAATATGGTTGAGTTCGCATAGCATATTTTTATGATCTTCTCATTTTCGCATCATTAAATTTTGAACAGCGAATGCTCGTTTACTTGTTTATCGAAGATTTGCGTAATTCAGTGATTAGCTGAAGATACATTATTGGACAATACATTTACAACTTTTTATATTTTTGCTAAAAAACAGTACTTTTCAGTACTATTTTTCTAACCGTGCCTTCGATTCCTTGTTGGACCCGTCAGTGGAAGCTAGCGGTGGTAATCTTTTTTGGACACCGTATTGAGAAAAACCTCTTAGAACGTCTTTTCTTCTTTCGTTTATTCACTAAACATGATTGCAACCACGAACAAAAGAAAGGGTGAATCTCTGAATTCAGAACTTCTTCCCCAAAAAACAGGATTCAAAACAGCCACTTCTATAAAATCTCCCTAATAAAGCTAAGCGTCGAAAACAAAGTACATGCTGATTGGCGGAACTGAGCGCGACAGGGCCCGCCTAGGAAGCAGTGTTACGATAGACGGGGATACCTTCGAGGTGGTGGACGAGTTCGTCTACCTCGGATCCTTGTTGACGGCTGACAACAATGTTAGTCGGGAAATACGAAGGCGCATCATCAGCGGAAGTCGTGCCTACTATGGGCTCCAGAAGAAACTGCGGTCAAGAAAGATTCACCCCCGCACCAAATGCACGATGTACAAAACGCTCATAAGACCGGTAGTCCTCTATGGGCATGAGGCGTGGACTATGCTCGAGGAGGACTTGCAAGCTCTTGGGGTTTTCGAACGCCGAGTGCTAAGGACGATCTTCGGCGGCGTGCAGGAGAACGGCGTGTGGCGGCGAAGGATGAACCACGAGCTCGCTCAACTCTACGGCGAACCCAGTATCGTGAAGGTAGCTAAAGCTGGAAGGATACGCTGGGCAGGGCATGTTGCAAGAATGCCGGACAACAACCCTGTAAAGATGGTGTTCGCCACGAATCCGGTCGGAACAAGAAGGCGTGGGGCGCAGCGAGCTAGGTGGATGGATCAGGTACACCAGGACCTGGAGAGCGTGGGTCACAGTCGAGGATGGAGAGAAGCGGCCATGAACCGAGGGAATTGGCGAAATATTGTTGGCGAGGCTTTATCAAGATAATTGATGTAAAGCCAAATAAGTAAGTAAGTAATAAAGCTAAGTTTAATAATAAACAGCCACTAAACGTGGCAAGAATGGAAGAAAGGACGTTTCTCTGGAATGCGAACTTTCTTCCAAGGGTGATGTTCGGACACAGAGCGGATACTAAGTTTTGAAGCAGCGCGTTTTATGGAATCAGCTCAAACTAGAAAGAAATTTATTTAAGTTCGATTAAGATTGTTCAAATAGCACAGTAATAACAATTCTAGTCTCACATGGGCAACTGAAGTTGGATCTCAGAAATCGGCCTAAAATAGCTTGACACATTACATCATGTAACCTGAATCTTAATGTCAGTCAACTTACAAGTACTACGTATTACAGCGGTATTCGTAAGTATTTGGGGATTACAAAACCGTTTATAGAAGCTAACCTAAATTTACGTCTGCATATGGGAAAGGAAATAGTTTAAAAAATATAGAATACATTATGCCAGCTTGATTACCGATCAATATAATCACACTAGTTTATGAATATAATGCTGTTATTAACTATCAAATTCATGTATAATTCACTTGCATAGCACATTAATCTACGTTTATCACCATGCGATCTCTATTACGGATTGATTCTTTATGTATACAATGGATATTGTTCGTCGCCGTCAGTGACCGCAACGTCGCTCAGAAAGTAGGTACGCCGTCCTTTTCTGGTGTTTGTAACAATTCCCTGGCCCGTAAATCCTGTCCAGAACCTGGTTCAGGATCAGATTTACCAGAAGATGCTACTTCAATCACTGCTAATTTGGTTACGGGGCGACGATACACTCCATGAGCGGTGCGAACTAATGCCAGTCGAATGCGATTGTCCTTGCCAGAGAATACTGACTCCACTTTGCCTCGTACCCATTCGTTGCGGTGTTGTCCGTCTACGATGAAAACTAAGTCTCCCGGAGCCAATGGTCTGGTTTCCTCCAACCATTTGCTTCGGTTATTAAGCGCAGGTAGATATTCTTCTATCCACCTTTTCCATAGGGCATCGGCAGTAACCTGTGAGCGCTTGTAGGCATTTCGAAGAGCTTCAGCTTGGTTTGTAGGAGGGATTGCTGGGTTCTCCAAGCACGACGTAATACCTCTAACGAAACTGTTTGGGGTCAACGCCTCAGCATGTAACGAATCTTGTGGCATATACACAAGCGGTCTCGAATTGACGATTTCTTCGGCCTCGGATATCACTGTCAGCAAAGTTTCGTCGTTCATCCTCCTACCATCGTGTAACTCCGACATCACATGTTTCACGGAGCGCACCATGCGCTCCCAAACGCCCCCCATGTGGGGCGCAGAGGGTGGATTAAATCTCCATTGCGTCCGGGCATTTGTGAAAACGTTGGCACACGCCGTATCAATACGATTGATCTGCTCCTGTAGCTCTTTATTTGCTGCCTTCAGGTTTGTCCCGTTGTCCGAAAATATTGAGATCGGAGGACCTCGTCTCAGGACAAATCTCCGTATAGCCGTTATACAAGACACTGCGTCTAATTTATGCGCCACTTCTAGATGGACAGCATGTACTGTCAGACAAGTAAAAAGTACTATCCATCTTTTTTCACAGTGCCTTCCAACAACTACATCTACTGGACCGAAATAATCGATCCCAACATAACTGAACGGTCGTACGAATGGTGTAAGCCGCTCGACTGGAAGAGGAGCCATCCTGGGTGTAAGCGGTCGACTCTTCTTCAATTTGCATAGTTGGCACCACTCGAACACCCGTGAAACACAAGAACGAACTTTGGGAAGATAGAACCGTCTTCGCAATTCGTTCACAACTGTATCCTTGAAAGCATGCCCAAAGCGTCGATGAAGATGATCAATAAGGAGATTGGTGACTGGATGATGGCTTGGTAAAATTATTGGAAAACGGTCGTATGGAATGAATTCAGCCTGACTCAAGCGTCCATCAACGCGTAGAACCTGGTATTCGTCCAGAAAAGGCGCAAGTTTATAGAGCGCGCTTTTCTTGTCAATCTTCGACCACTTCTCCATTGGTGTTGTCTGATTTCGCAGCAGAATGGTTTTTTCTTCCCAGAAACCATCACTTTGGGCTAGCTTCCATAGGGCGATCTCAGCCATTTCATATTCTTCCTGTTTCAGAAGAATCGATATTGTACTAGCTGACCTACACTCAAGATTGTTCTCCCTCTTGTTTGTCTTCAGGACTTCTATTGGTTTGTTGCGTCGCTTCTCACGACAGTTAGAGATGAACCGGAAATGGATAATGTTGATAATTGCATCGAAATGAGCAATCAGTTCGATGCTCTAGACAAATTTTCCGAACACCAAATCGAAGCAGTCTCTAGTTCAGACCTGGGAGGGAGGCACAGAGACTACACATGAAATATGAAACAAAACTTTTTGCAATTCCGTTGCAAATCAATCAACTTTTCATTGAGATGTTGATCAACATAATGGCCTACTTTTTCTACTGAAAGAAACAGTGCTGAAAAGTGCTACTTTTCAGCACTCTTTTCGGTGCTGAAAAGCAGCACTTTTCAGTACTGTTTTGGTAGGCATCAACCGAACAACCCAGTCTCTTCATGCTATTTGTGCTTATTTGCGCGGCGTGTGAGTCTAGACTAGTCGTTCTCACCTCGGGTGATGTGATGCGACTAATGTTAATCTAATGGGAGCGAGTCGACAATTGTCCCTCATTCGACTCGTCTTGCCTCACATGCCGTGCAGAATAAGCACAATTGCATCTGATTTTAGAACCGTTATGCGATCTGATTCCGACAGGGGCTGTCCATTAACCACTTGATCAGTTTTTTGGGATTCCAGGCCAACCCCCCCCCCCTCCCCCCGTGATCATTGGGCAGACCCCCCTCTCTCCATAAATGACCACGTGATTTATGGACGACCCCACACAGGCTGGCGATTCTGATTTGTAGTCAGTTACTATTTTTTGCTGTCTTACCTGATACCGATGGGAACGTGAAAACTTGTGACATTCATAAGTAGGTACTACTGTATCACAGCCTACGTGATTGAAAAATACTGAATTGATACTACGCATGGATGTGTGCCCATGTGGGTTCTCTTAAAATATTTGTATGTGCTTTTAGAGTTCATCCAGCTGAAACGGCATTTTTCGAAATAGCAAAAAATGTTGTAGGCAACTCGTTGCAAAACTCGATTTTTTCAGCACTCGTTGTATTTATCCAACTCGGCGAGCCTCGTTGGATAAATGTACAACTCGTGCTGAAAAAATCATCATTTTGCAACATGTTGCCTAAATAACTATTTCCTAACTGCAAGATAACTCCAGCTCAGCAACGACAACCAAGGCAGGCTTGGGGAAAATCGCTAGTTTTCTTTTGTTGTGCACCTTCGATCTTCCTGGACAAACAAGGGAAAACGGCCATAGTTTTCTGTGCATTTTATTTTCATTTTTATTTGAAAAGAGTAAAAAGATGCGTGTTTCAATACTTATATTAAATCAAAATAAAAGGATCTATCGTGACATTGCTTTTGGACGTGTAGGAATTGATTTTCAACCGATTGTTGTCAACTTGGATGAAATGCAAAAATAAGTTTAGATCAATCGCGCTTTTTTCATGTTTGTCCACTCTTCAAGATCCGGGCTCACAGTGACAGTTCGTGACAGCAAAAATCTCGGCTTACCTTGACGTACAGAAATTTTGTATCGGAATCTCCCTCCCAGGCCCAGGAATTGTTTCCACATTTATGTTATGACTCGACTCCATAAAACTGATCGTAACGCCACATTGTCACTAGCATCAATCGGAACATTCTACTCAGCCACTTTTCTTTGTCAACCTAAAATCATCAGAAATTTAGTATAGAAAAGAAATTCAAAGTTTTTCAATACCCATTTCCTAAAAAGAAGACTGCAAAATTTTGACATTGATTTGTAAACATAAAAAATTCAACGTCAAGAAGCTTACTTAGATCAAACCATAAAAATTATAGTGTGGGCAAGGAATGTCAGAAAGGGGTGATTCAAAGATTATAGCAAGCCAGCGTAAAATACTGGATAGGCGGCACTCTTTGTTTCCTCACTTGATATTTGATGGCGTCGTTCACAAGTCGTCATTGGTGAGTCTAAATCAGCATATTTTCCGATTACATCCGATATTCCACAAAGCAGTCATATTGGACCGTTGATATTCCTGTTGTATTTCAATGACGTCAACACCGTTCTTGATGGACCAAAACTCTCTTTCGCTGATGACTTCAAGCTGTATTTTAAAATCAATTCTGACGCCGATGCCTGGTTTTTGCAACAGCAATTAGACGCTTTCGCTCACTGGTGTCACAGTAATCGTATGACCGTTAACCCAGAGAAATGCTCGATTATCACCTTTTCCCGTTTGAAAAACCCGAAATTGTGCAACTACACCTTCTCTGACGTCATTCTGGAAAGAGTTAATCGAATCAAGGATCTTAGAGTGATACTTGACTCTCAGCTGACTTTTAGACATCACTGTCGTATATGTTGCACAAAGCTTCAGCATCCCTTGGATTTATTTTTCGAGTGACCAAGACGTTCACTGACAGACATGACGTTCTTCAAACAGTGAATTGAAGGCGCTCTACTGTGCGTTCGTTCGTTCAATTTTGGAGTATTGCTCAACTATATGGAGTCCATACTATCAAAATGGAGCTGAAAGGATAGAGTCTGTCCAAAGACGTTTCGTTCGATTCACTCTTCGCCGGTTGCCGTGGCGCGACCCATTTCACCTCCCGAGCTATGAAAGCCGATGTCGCCTAATTGGCTTAGACACTCTCAGAACACGCAGAGATGTTGCCAAGGCCTTTCTGGTTGCTGAAGTTTTGCAGGGCCGAGTCGATTGCTCGGAAATCCTACAGCAGATTAATTTATACGTACGACCAAGAGCTTTGCGTATCACCTCAATGCTTCGGCTGCAAACCTAACGCACCAATTACGAAGTTAACTGCGCCATAACCGGTCTACAAAGGACGTTCAACAGAGTAGATGCAGAATTTAACGTGTCACGTGACGTGCTTTGTGGTAGATTTTATACTGTTTTCAGATAGTTTTTAAGTGTTGTGACTTTTAAATATTTTTTGTTTGTAGTCTGTGTATTATAACCAATTATTAAGAACCATCGTTAGGGCTCAATAGCCTGTTGATGAAGAAGAAATAAATAAATAAATAAATAAATAAGTATCCGAATTATAGATAAATTATAAAAAAAATCGTCGGAAAAACGACTCAAAAACTTGCTATGCAGTTTGTAAGCGCACACAATTTTAATTTAGGACGTAACTAGTCCAATTGAAAATCAAGTTACTCAGGACTTCGAAAATATTCTCAATCAATAGAATGTTTTCGAAAATTCCTGGGAGACTGATTTGGAAGAAGTGAGAACTATTATTAAAAAATTCAAAAATATGAAAGCTCCTGGCAATGATGGAATTTACTACATCCTCATCAAGTAACTTCCAGAAAGTAGCTTATCATTATTAGTTGATATATTCAACAAATGTCTTCAATTAGCATATTTTCCTGGCAAATAGAAAAATGCTAAGGTTGTTTCAATTTTAAAACCAGACAAAAATCCTGCAGAAGCTTCTAGCTATCGTCCAATCAGTTTGCTTTCCTCCATCTTTTTGAAATGGTCATTTTGAACAGAATGATGGCTCACATCAACGACAATTCAATTTTTGCCAATGAACAGTTCGGATTCCGCCATGGACATTCGACCACTCATCAACTTTTACGTGTAACAAATTTGATTCGTTCCAACAAATCTGAAGGCTATTCTTCTGGTCTTGCTCTTCTAGACATAGAAAAAGTATTCGACAGTGATTGGAATGAAGGTTTGATCATAAAATTAAGAAAACTTTAATTTTTCAACATACATTGTTAGAATAATTCAAAGTTATCTGTCAAATCGTACACTTCAGGTTAATTATCAGAACTCTAGATCTGAAAGACTTTCTGTAAGAGCTAGTGTTCCCCAAGGCAACATTTTGGGACCAATATCATATAATATTTTCTCATCAGACTTACCTGAGTTACCTCAGGGATGTCAAAACTCCTTGTTTGCGGATGACACAGGTCTCTCCGCCAAAGGACGAAGTCTGCGTGTCATCTTTAGTCGATTGCAAAAAAGTTTCGATATTTTTTCTTCTTAGAAAATGATTCTGAAGCTTCATCCCTGGTATAGTACCAATGAATTACATATAATATCCAATGTTGAAACATTGGAACAAATGTAAAATAAAAAAAAATATTAATTTCAGACAGAAATCATAACAATGTTCTATTGCCACGATAAGAGGGATCATTGAGGTTAACATGAAAATAAACTTGCACCTACGATAATTTTCTATATCAGATGTGAAGAGTAGATTGCATAAAACATTATCACATTATTTTTTTTACTCAGACATTTTTCATAATTCACTGGAAGAAAAAATAATCAACAATTTCCTAAAGCATTCCCGTTCGTGCTATCGCCGGGCTTTATAATGCATAAGCACGCCATCGCCAGCCGAAGTAGCGTCATAATTTAATAACATCACTTTCTGGCGTTTTCTCTTACATGAACATTTTCGACGTGACGGGATATTGCCCAGACAAGTAAGCATAATGGAAGTCGGGGCCGGCTAAAAGCAGCTGTCCCAGGAATTCATGCGCCTTCGGTAAGCAGGAAGCAATTATGGGGAAGAAAGACACTTCGGCTAAAAGCCATGGCAATAGTGACACGCCGGCTGCTTTCCACGACGTTAACGAAAAAATTCGATAGATGGTTGAATGTCTTCCGTCGAGTGCTGATATATACATCGCCGAATGCTTGTGATATTATAATTTAATTCAAGTTTCCCTACGTTACGTTCTGATAACACTCATAAGGGAAAAATTTAATGATGGAGGGTGCTTTCATGATGATGAAATGTTGATTATGATAGCAATGATATACAAACAAGTAGATTAAATCCCGGAGGAATTTCCGGTCCATATTCTCTACAGTCACAGGTGAGCATGTACCCAACAAACTGATGGTTTTTATTTATTTTAAAAGAGAAGACCAAATAAGAAACCATCGGAAAACTTTCAAAGCGTGAAAGGAATGTACGAATCTTGTATTATCATTTGTTCAACTCCTTTATTAGTTTCATTTCAACATTACGTTCATTTCATATATCTATATGTTCTGTGTGAGGCATCATTATTATCTTAATTTGGTAAAACTATATTGAGCTTTTATTCACATTTTATCAACAACATATCACATTTCATCTGCCGTAGAAGTTCATTTTTTTACAAGTAAGTTTATATCATCTGATTATAATATAAATAATGAAATCGATTAACTTAATTTAAACATATATTGCATTAATCTAGGCAATAGAAGATTGCAACGATTTATGTCTAACATTATAATTAATTTTATTTGACATTTGTTCCAATGTTTTAACAAAACAAATTTTGGATCTTTTTTGAGTTTGGATCCAGGTTTCAAAAAAGTTTCAGTAATAACTGCTATACGTATGACTGAAACTTTACACTAGTTCTTTTTATGCCAATCTCCCGTATCATAGTAAAAACTCATTCTTCGAACTTTTTTCAAACCCCATTGTTAAAACGTTCGACAAAACCTGTTGTTCCCTTAGTACAAAGAGACCTTCAACACAATTTGTGACCCAATTATGATTAATGATAATCGATCGATCACTCGCAAAGAAGCGAAACTTTTTCATCAACTGCAAAACATCCTAATCAAATCCATTTTCCAGAGCTTCGTGTAACCCCATAAGAAAACTTTTTCCATTATTTTATTGGCCACTTGCTAGGTATCTTTTATCTCCGACCAACTTTTTCTTCGGCAGGGCGGCGGTAGACAACATAAAGTCCCTCCGAAGAAAAAAAAAAATCTCGACGGATCGTTAGGTTATTATTAACCTTTTGTCGATAACGGAGTTATCAAATCTCGGTTGTCAGTTATAACCAGAGAAAAGGAAAACACCGAAAGAGGGAGGAAAATGATGGCATAAAACAAATGCACTCTGGGAGACAGTCTGACGCACTTTGGGATTTGTTTTTTTATCATTTTGTTCGCATCCGTTACCCGAGCTGTGAATTGCAACTAAATTGAATCATAATTATTTCGATGTTTGGTACAAATGACAAATTTTGTTTCAATATCGTAACAAATATTTTAAATTTGTGAAAATTACAATTTTCAAACAAAACCAGTTATAATAATAAAAATGTTTTAAATTTGTATAATTTTAAAACATGATTTTAACACAATTTATTATGAAGAATCTGAGGTCGTTTGCATACACAGAATCTGAAATTGATGTCTTACACATACAATATTTCATTTGATGAAAACAAAAAAATGTAATTGAGATGAATAACATAATGAGTTTTATATTTGTTTGTTCTAAAAACAAAGTGATTTATATTTATGTTTAAATTGGAATATATTTTGTTTAATTTTTTGTTATTTTAACTACTTATCAGTCAGAATTATAATATATTGTGTTAGAAAAACATGGTACTGAGTAACAAAATATGTTACACTTCTGTTGTAATTCACCGGTCGGGATCATTCTTCTACAACCGTTTATCGAACGGAACGGGAGGGGCTTCCAACACCGGCCGGAAGGGGTCCTGATTGAAAAAGAACCTCGGAACGGATGATGGAAAGAAATAAAAATACGATTAACAAGGCGGACAAACTTCGCCACCAAACTATGGGATCAAGTCAGTAGAACGGATCACGAGAAAGTTGTCCATTATCTCAGTCACGCGGAGAAGCTAAGACCACTTATGTACGTTGAGAGAATCGGATATATGGCAGGAAAACCGTAAAATCTCAAGGGCGTGTCGTGGTTGCAAGGTCAGGACTTAAATCGTTTGGCATTCTAGTAGAAGGATAAACACCCAATTGAGTTACACCAATTTTATTTCGACGCTATATCTCATTACAACTCAATGCAGATAATGTTGGATGTTGCTTGTCAACCAGTGGAGCAGCCAGGTTTTCGGGGCCCGGCGCAGAGTAAATTTTGGGGCTCCGAAAATAGAGGTATTTCACATTATGTTATCGTATAATCGACATGTTGTTGTTGGAGAAACCTATAACAAATCCACGATTGTGATTGAAAGAGTGGAATTTGTATCCTTATTGTTATTGTAGTTCAGCGGTTGAAATCTCAAATAATTAGGGGTAGCCAATTCGCAGATTATAAACACGTGGGTTCAAATAGAATAGTAAAGCAGTTGTTTTCAAATAATTTGCAATAAAAAATTAAAGGAAAAACTAAAAATATATTTGAATGGTAAAGCGATAAGATAGGCAAATGAAAATTGAAAATCAGCAATATACTATGCCCACACAGTTACGGATCACCCACAGTGACGGATCACTTTGGCGTTCAACATCTGATAACTCGTCCAAAACATAAACGTTGACGTAAAACATATTTTCCCCATGTTATACTATTTGTCCTCTACCATTTGTAATGTTAAGCACAACATTCAACCACTAAATAACGGTGTATTTGACAAATGTTTAGTTGCTACCACACAGCTATCATCATATGGTCGTTTTCTGTAAGAAGTACCGGCAGCATTCATAAGCTCCCACAGGTGGTGAAATTCAAGTGTTATAGCATAAAACATGCTCGTTAGCTTCGATTTAGTATGACTTCATCTTTGGAAAACATTTTTCTTGATTGTTGATTCTAAATACCGAATATTAGCACTTCTAAATAGTGATCCATAATATGGACCAGGAAATGATTGTTTACCACGGTTATGGATCACTTCCAAAGAATGTAGATTTCTGCCATTTTAAGCATTGGATTCGACATTTTCGGACAATAGCACCAAGCATAATACTGAAAAAACATCAAGGTTTGTAAATTTATTTTTTTAGCAGACAAAAATGGGTGGAAAACTTGGTGTGGAGCAAAAACAGTTCACGTCTCAGTTACTACAATGCAGTATCACAAAATAAAGGGCATTTTACCCTTGTTTCCAACTCTAGTACTGCTATTTTTTGCAGTAGTATGTGACACATTGTTAACTTTCGCCAAATCATGCAATACAGATGCATTGAGTTGAAAATCTCTTGATTTTGCGCACTGATCCGTAATATGTCACAATTTGATCCATAATATGAAAATTGATCCATAATATGGTTTTCAGAAACCGATACAATTTTTAATTTTTATGCAGTCCTGAGTAAATATTACACTCAAAACAGTTTACTAACCGAAGTTCCAATTTGAAACGATTCAGTTCGTGCTTTTAAATTACAATTTTACGTTTTCCATGTCGTTTTATTGAATTTTATAGGTTGGACTCCACACTATTTGATCCATAACTGTGGGTCATGGTAGGAAATATTCGATACTCCTGTCAAAACTGATTAACTAACTGAATATTAACTAAATTAAAATATTTCAAAGAAAGAGCAAAAATCAACACTAATAAAACAAAATAATCACTCAAAACGATCAATGAAATCTGTGTATTAGTATGTATGTTTGTTTTACTTATTAGCTTTTAAGTGATGTTAATTTAATGATATCTAATAATGTGGTGCTTATTTTCAGTTTTCTCTTGTTAAATACTTAATTTTCAAATGCTCATTTCGCATTTTTTGCAAATTTTTGCGTGTTTTTGACTTTTCTTCATATTCTGTGATGCTTATCCTAATTTCTACCAAATTATTCTTTCTTTTTCATTTATTTTTAAATTTATTTTTTGGTTGTTTTAGGGTTACATTTTGATGATAATCCTGTTCTTAGAACATGCAACTATTTTTTCAAATAACGAAAGCTGAATGGTTCAAAAGACTTAAAAGGGCGAAAACCATAATTGGCATATAAATTAAATTTTTCATTCCAGAAGAGTTTGAATTGTTATTATAATAATGATAATAAATCTTCGAGCTGTTTAGTGGAATACCTATTAGGAGATGAGAAACCGATTTCAGTACTATACCATTAAATTCCACTAGAGTTGGTATCCTTTGACAGATACGCGTATTTCGTCCTCAACCGTAAGGCCGTCTTCAGTGTCGTGTACTAGACTCGCCTTGTCGTGTTACAGTGTTTGTAACTGGTTCCTAAACAAACCGACTCTTTCAACTCATTTGAAACCATTCTGGTCGGTTCCGGATTCCCTGCTACCGGTTCCTGGGGCATCAGTTGGGGTCCAAAAATAGATCAGCACAAACCATATCATGCGACATATCGTTCTTCGAAATTTTACATCAGAAATATAATACAATGCACATTGAGTAATTCTACATACTTGGTAAAAATTATTGAAATTTACGTCATATGTGCCCGACATATTAAAGCAAGTAAAATGACGCAAATTTATGTTAAAATGATGTAATTTTCTGTCACATTGAACTGAATAATGTTTGTATCACAAACAAAATTAGTCGCATTAATCATAATTTTACAATAATGACGTATGTTTATGTTCAAATACCATCAAATTAACGTTATTTAATTTTCACATCGAGTATTTTGCTTACCATGAAATTTACGTCATATGTAATATTAGTTTTTTCGTAGTGTGTATGCAACATAGGGCCATCAAATCTACAAGCTCTTTGGAATATCCTCGAGCTGATTCTGGGATCTTGAGAAAGGACATCAATCCGATGATTGTAATCCATATCATGCGACATATCAATCTCCAGGTTTTTTTTCACTTCGAGTATACTATGATACAGATAGAGTAACTTCTTACAACATAGGGCCATATACAAGTACTTCCGGGATGTTCTGGAGCTGATTCCGGGATCCTGAGAAAGGACATCAAACCGATGATTGCAAACCCCGTCATGCGACTCATCAATCTCCAAATTAACGTTATTTAATATTTACATCGAGTATTTTGCTTACCATGAAATTTACGTCAAATGTAATATTAGTTTTTTCGAAGTGTGTATGCAACATAGGGCCATCTAATCTACAAGCACTTCTGGAATATCCTCGAGCTGATTCTGGGATCTTGAGAAAGGACATCAAACCGATGATTGCAAACCCCGTCATGCGACGCATCAATCTCCAAGATTATTTTTTCACGAAGTATAATATGATGCATATTGAGTAATTTCTTGCGATAAAGAGTTCTTTATAAGTACTTCTACTTTACAAGTAGACCCTGGACATTAATCCGATAACGTCCCGCAAGTTCTTGTAAAGAACCTTTTGTTATATGTATTCACTCAATTTGCATCGTATTATACTCCCGCGCGAAAAAAAAGATTGATGGGAAGGAGTGTTAGTGTGAGGTCCATTGCTACTAGAGGCCGAGATCAACTCTGCATCTCCATGATTTACACAGGATGGATTTTTTTTTAGTTGGAGGGTTGGAAATTATTAGCGTTACGTTACGTTACGTCTTAAATGGCCATTTTATTTTCTGTAATTTTACCTACCTAAAAAATAAAATGTGGGCTATACAATGCCATGTGATAAGGAGCTACTCTGAAAAAATCATACAAATTGGTTTAGTATTTTTTAAAAAATATGAAAATTACGATATGATATATTAAGGTTGAATAGTGATTTAAATCAAATTTAAAATACGTTGTAAACATCCCATCACATGGCATATAAAAAAAATAATGTTTTAAACATGATTTTCGACTTCTATGACCCTTTCTACTAAAGGATCGTAAACAAATTACGTAAATTATTGACGAGATGACAAAGATCCACTAAAAATATGTAAAAATTTCCAATGATCCATGCTAAGATTATAAAGTTGTGGTGAATACACATAGATAGGATTCATTTGTGTTCATGGAATGCTTACGAAAATAAAGTTGTGGCGAATGATTGGTTGTGCAAATAAATACAGTTTTATTTCAAAAAAAAAAAACAGAAGAGTGTAATTGTTTTCAGATAATAAAAACTGTCGAACTTCATGGTTTGTAAGTGAACAATAAGATTTTTTTGTGCAAACATTTCAAATTCTATTAGTTTTTTTTAATTTCTAATAAGAAAAATATATTCAAGCTTGATCAAATAAGTTTAATAAGTAATAAGTAATAAATCAGAAATAATTGTTTTAATACTTATTAATGGCTTGCGGTAAGTTATATAGTGTCATATTTTTCATGTTCAAGTTCGTCATCCGTGAACTTCACTGGAATTCCAGAAAAAAGACTTACATAAATTACAGAGAAAGTCTACCAACAAAAAAGATTCCTTAAAGTTAGATTATAAAGCAAAGAAAGGTGTCGATTTTACCCAAAATAGAAGTGTCGAGCTTACCCCGAATGGACATGTTTTTTTTTCAATAGCATTTTCAGCTGTCGAAAAATCAAAAACTACATTCTCCTACAAGTTGTAGCAACAAAATAATAGTAAATGATGATGTAGACGCAGAACAAATTATGACATTTTTAAAACTTCACATGCGAAATTGTTGCTTCTATGTTGTTCAATATGATTTTGTTGTTTATTCTGACAGTTAATTGATAGCGTCAGTAGGAATGTCATTTGAAACACATAATATTACAAGTAAAGACAGAGTGTTGTGGAAACTGCATGAAAATCTGTTCAAAACATGAAAAATCAAAGGGTGTCGGTTTTACCCTGATTACCCCTACTCTCATTAATGTATTGTTCCGAAGAGTGAATATCCGAATATGATAAAAATTCTGTAGCCTGAGATATATACGTGCGTTATGGTTACGCGTCGGTCCCCCAAGGAATTTCGGAATATCTCGGAATGATCAATGTCGACACAGATTCTAAATCTAGAAGAATTTTTTGAGAACTTGTGAAAATATGGTGCAAAATTACCGAGAAACAAAAGAGTTATTGCGATTTGTTTTTTTTCTTGCAGTGAAAAATGAAGCTGAAGGGCTTAAAGAACGCTGCCATACTCCTGGCGAAATATCTCGAAGATTCAGAACATCCTGCAAATACTTTCAAATTACTCTGTAGGGTATTCAATAAGTTCGAATACATTTTAAATACAGTGCCTTCCCGATTTTGGCAACAAGGCATGATTTTTATGTTGCCAAATTGGGGATGTTGCCAAATTCGGGAATTTTGAAATGCGTGTGTTTTTTTATGATTGAAGTCTCTAAAAGTATCAGATAATGCATGGCAATTACTACAAATGATGCGAAAAATGTCTGGGAGCCTTCTTCAGTTCAACTTTTGACTCAAAAGCAGAAACATCATGTACTGATGTAAACACCATCTGTAGAGCACACTTGCTGTACACAGTACAAGGTATTACTTTCAGTGGCCATTTGCGATTCTTCTAAAGTACAAATATGCAGTTTTACAGCTAGACCATTTCGAATGGTTTATGGACAAAAGGTCGAAAGACAAAAGGTCGAAAGGACAAAAGGTCGAAAGACAAAAGGTCGAAAACGATTTGCATGGTGGGAAATTTTTCCTTCTTTGAAAAAAGATTTTCGACCTTTTGTCCCTTCTTTTTTGTTCTTCGACCTTTTGTCCTTTCGACCTTTTGTCCTTCGACCTTTTGCCCTTTCGACCTTTTGTCTTTCGACCTTTTGTCATAGATTCATTTCGAATACAGGTTTGGTAGAGGGTCTTTTTGGGTGGGTTTATGTTTGGGATATCTTAAACATCTAGTGCAATTTTCTTTACCACACGTCTAATGTAAAATAGTGAATATGGTTCTAAGTTGAAAAAAGTGGGAGTTCTTATAATTATCATACTAAAATCAACGTTACCACAGCTGTAATGTCAGGAATGAATAGAGAAAGAGAGGATGAAAGATATCCATCAAATATTTACAGTAAGGCCCGAAAAAACAAACGTCTTTTTGGGCCATGGCTCTTTTTAAATGCTTTTTATTGAGGCTAGAGTCGATTTGCACCTAGAAATTAAGTAATGACGAGATCAAGTATAGTGTTCTTTTGTTAAGATTCGGAAAATATTTTTCTGAGACAGGCAAAATGAATAGTTGAGGATTGGAAGAATTTTTGAATATGTAAGAAATGTGTGGTGGAATTGTTGAAGCCACGTGAGAAATATTTTTCAAATTAATTAATAGTGAAATTTGTTGAAAGTTTTGCTGCTTTCAAGTTTCAATAATTTCATTGAGTTTGCTTTGTCACAAGAACACTGTTCACTATTGGGCTTAATCACTGGGTCTTTAGTCGTCGGATTAACGCACTAACTTGGAACGCATAGCACTTAGACGGATTGAACTAGTTTATTGCACATCACCTGGTTCACAATTGTACTACATGCAAAAATTAAACACGCGGTGTGTGAGAAAGGAAACGATCGAATCGAAACATCGGATCGCTACCTGCGGTCGGCCCTATCTTCGATCAACAACATAATTAGTATGTATTTTCACTTTATTTTAATTCAAAATGTTAGGTTTCCGTACTTAATAATCAATCAAAAATATGTTTAAATGTGTTGCCAAAATCGGGAAGAAAATGTTGCCAAAAACGGGTGTTGCTAAAATCGGGGGTAGACAAAATCGGGTGTTGCCAAAATCGGGAAGGCACTGTATGTGGTTAAAAATGAAAATACAAGATATTCTTTTCTAAGTCAATTTCTATTGAAGCAATGTTTATTGAGAACATTTAGACTATATAAGCTGGGAACACCATCCCCCCCTTTGTGCTACATGACGAGCTTGAGACGTTTATCAAAAGAATCGCACGCGGCACGCTCCTGGTCCTGGCACTGGGTCACTCACCTCTCGCATACAACTTCACTACGTTGTCACGGTACTCTTTCATCGTGCGCGGTAAACAAACAACAAAATTTAATGACAGCCAGTCGACATCATGCGCGTCGGTTAGCCTATATACGAGGCTAAAGGCTGAAACCAATACCAATATACAGAATGCACATGGTGCGCACCTACACAACGATGGAAAGTTGTATTCGAACTTATTGAATACCATGTATGTCGCAAGAAATTATTCAATATGCATCATATTATACTCCCGGCGAAATATCTTGAAGATTGATGTGTTGCATGATATGGTTTACAGTTATCGAATTGATGTTCTTTTTCAGGGTCCCGGAATCAGGAGTAGTGTTTAATCTGTTGAATTTGTTGCATGCTCCTTTGAGGAGGAGCGACGGAATCCGGATCATTTGTGTCCGGTTCGCGTTTTCCGGAAGAAAAAAAGCGAAAACAAAGTGCGCGGGTGAAAAAAAAAAAGAATCGACGCGTCAGTAGTGTTTGATCCGTTAAAATCGGAATTCGGATCGTGTCCGGTTCGCATAGTAACCGCACTATCGGTATCAATCATCCGTGTATATGTTCACGTATTCATTTAAAATTAACGAAAAACGAAATCCTTTCCCATATCCAAACGTATCCTTTCCCATATCCAAACTCCCAGTGTTTTCTTTGTGGAAGTGCAGAGGATTCCTCGGCTTCCATAAAGCAAGTTATACGTCAACATTTCCCTCATATTCCCAAATTGACCTGCATTCGGATGCAGCCGGCGCCGGTATTGTTTGTTATAATAATGAGAGCACCAGTACCCGAGCATAAGAAAATAACTGCTGAACACCAAATTTAGGTATGTATTCCATACTAGATAATTTCCAATACTTACAACCTGAAAGAGGTATGAATGAGCCCTGCATAACAGGTAAAATACCTCAAATAATACCGTTTGCATATTCTACATATACCAAGCTGACAATTAGATCAGGTATTGTAATACCTAAATAATACTTGATGGATTTTCATATAAAAGTGAAATTTTCAATGTTAGTTCAATACCTTCAGCCAGTGTCGTAAAAATTCAGCCGAATGATACCCGATCAGTGCGAAAACGAACAAAAACAAATTCCGCTAGCAAGAAGTCAATCTGACTTCGAGTGCGAATGCGACGAGGAAGAGAGTGGGTGCAACACACGCACGCATTCAGTTTCACCCACTGTTGGTGTCATTTCAAAATTCAATTTCATCTAGAGGCAAATTGAAAATTGAATGTAAAAAAATACAAATGAATTTTATATTACGGGTGTAAGAAAACGGCAATGTGACGCCTCCAGTTGATGAATCATGATTGTTTTCTAATAAAAAAAATACAACTTTTGCAATTTGCGGATGTTTTTGTTGGGTTTCTGACGGAAATGATTTTTTTCACTAGCGAAATTGAATTTGCTGTCAGTAGGTGGATGAGAATCAGTGTAGAAAAAGTAATTGAAAAACTGAATGCACGTTCAACCAGATTCGTGCATGTATTGTCAAAAAAACATTCACACAAAGAAGAATTCAACGATGACGGATCCTACTGAGGATCGGCGTTGTTGACTGTATATTGAAATATGCAGACGCTGCCTCCAGCAGTCCTCAATACCTATAGAATACCAAAATGAAGTATTTTTAATTGTTTTGACCCTTTTTTTTCAAAAACCAATTTGAATACCAAAATGAGTTATTGATAACTGAACAATACCTAATTGTGGTATGATACCAAAATATGGTATATATAAGTTATTGCGAGTTTTTTCCTCCTCGGGTACTTACACGTAAAAAAAGATGCTACTGATCCTGAGTAGCATCTGTTGGTTCCCTGTGTACAGCTGTTCTTGCAATAATGGAGTAGCAACTGCGGGCGGTCAATCATGCTCATGCTCAGGGTCCCGGAATCGGCACGAGGATATTCCGAGGTTCTTGTAGATGGACATGTATTGTACACAATTATATTTCTATTGTAAAATTTTGAAGCTTGATGTGATGTATGATATGGTTTGTAATGATCAAATTTTGATTCCCAAATTATGCTCCAGGAACCTCCAAAGTTCAAAGCACAAGATGTCAGCTAACATGATTGTGATATCACACTTTAATTAAGTCCTGAAATATTTCAATAGTTTATGTATCATGTAAATTTGGTCACTTCGAGCTATATTATGTCATACAAACACCATTCCATTTTTAATTCTATATATGCCTGCTAAGATTTCTATAGTATTAATACTTACCAATCCAAGTCCGTGATGGAGGCAGTGTACTAGGATCTTTTTAAATATGAACCATTTTTGCCATTGCAAACGTTTTTATTTCCTTTGTTTTTCGGTAGTAACACCCGAACAAATATGCAATTCATGCAATTGCAATTTCTGTGCATACATGTATATACAAAAATATCAACATTCTTTTTTGAGCTTGCATGCTTAGAGAATGTGATGACAATTATGTTTTGTCAAATGAACTATCATTAAGGATTGACTCCAACACATATGTTAGTTGACTCTTAGGTGACGAACATGTTAGTCACATTTGACCTAATATTTAAGAATACAATTATTTTTTCTATACCAATACTTTTTGATTTATTTTAAAAAATTTTATTCTAATTTTGTCACATTGGGTTTCATTGCTAGTGATGGACCCTTTATAGACCCACTTGGAATTGCTAATAATGGGTCCTTTTGGGTGTTTGCATTTACAAAATTGTTTAGCCTCACAGATCAAATAGTTTTTTAGGAACTGCTGCCTAGGAATACAAATGAAGTTCCCCTGGTGAATGTTTCTATGAAAATTGGGGAGCGTAGATTTTTATTTTTTTCTGAAGGGGTTCCAATCCACAAATCGCTCGTAACCAGCCCCATCTTCCTTTTTCTATTAAATAAAAAGTTCCAGCGTTTGACTCAAATGAACAAGTTTAAATTTGTTCTAGACAAACCTAACACACGTGGGATCCGAATGGGTTAACTCTAGACTGGTTCAACGCAGCATGGGAGAAAATTAAAGTTGTTGAATTACATGGGGCATTTTACAAGATTGCGCCTTAGGGTTAGAAAATGACCCCCTGAAAGTTTCATATTATTTGGTTGTTTCTTTAGCTGGCCGATTGGAATTGTAGTTAGATGGGAGTTTAGTTCAACAATATGTATAGGTAATTGTATAACATTAACTATTTCAATGAGAAAAATCGTTCATAGCGTTCAAACGAACTCAACATGTCAAATATAAAAGGTAATTCAAATCAGGATCTAGACTGTACAAACTGTTCAAAACTGATACAAGTGTTGTTTTGACTATCTGAATCTGAAACGCACAAATCATGCATTGCTATTTCGAATTTAATCAGTATGTATCTCATGTCAATTATGTTCGTTAGGTATGGTATCCACTAATGCTTTTATGATTTTAGGCTTTATTGAGCGCAATGTGTTAAATGACTTAGGGAAAATTTTCAATATGTTTGAACAGAATATCCCATGCAAACTTCGAATCAAATGGTCCAGCTCGTAGAACAACCGAATGAGTTGAAATTTCAAGATACGCCTTTGCTTACTCCAAAGTACAAATCTAGTTGGTAACTATTGAATTTGTCAACTACATTGTCATCTTCTTGTTTAATTGAAGCCAAGCTTTATTTGGGTATCAGAATAATGTAATTTTGTACCGAAATCGTCATTTTAACCAATTACCTCCGCCCCGTACCACATATACCACCAGAAGAATTTACACTGGTATGACAAATTTCCACCAGAATTTTGGGTGCAGATTGCACTCATCGCCACCCCCTAGCTACACTAATGCTGCCAACTGTTCTGACATTATCAGTTAATCTTTTGCAGGAATCCGAAATAGCTGTCGGTTTATTTTCGTGTTTGTCAGATGTCAGGTAATTAAATTACAAATGTTGTAAATTGGGATAACATAATAAAGCCATTAATTTGCTACATTCATTGCAAGCTAACGAAGCCGTACAAATGCCACCGTGTATATCGCCCTAATTTCCCGCTTGAGCCAATCGTTCTCATCGCGTTCCCGGTAAATGATTTGATAATGGCACTGCTGTCGTATTTGATACATGAAATGCGATGGACATGAGACCGTCGTGTCCGATTGCCCACAGCACATGTTGTATGCAGCAAAAAGAACAAATGTTTTACTGGCTTAGTTAGCGTTGGTGAAATCAATTCGCTCACAATTATAACTCACGCGAGGCTGCTATCATAAATTGCAACGGAAATCGTACTCAAGTACTAAAATATTTATTCGAAAACGAGCTCCTAACTAGTGCGCTGGCAATGTTGTATAATTTTAAATGTGATGCGGGGGCGCGTCCACGAAGGAAAGGAAATCAGGATTGAATTGAATTCCGTATAATTTATCGTCCCTTGTTTTTTTTTCACAACTTGCGGAACATCATTTGATTCTTGTTATCCAATATTCCATATATGGATGGAGTTTAATTCATGTAA
This sequence comes from Aedes aegypti, assembly GCF_002204515.2. Lineage (NCBI taxonomy): Eukaryota > Metazoa > Arthropoda > Insecta > Diptera > Culicidae > Aedes > Aedes aegypti. The sequence continues at coordinate 152,117,642 of NC_035108.1, forward strand.
AGTTGAGGAAAAATAAAACATAAAGTTAAAAATGCCATGAACAATTTTTTTTAAGATAAAACTTTTTTTTTAATTCCTAAGTAGTATTATTCCAAACATTTCATTCATTTCTTCTATCTAAGTGTTCTAAATTCTTATCTAGTTTCTAGGGCTCATAGAAACTTAACTCGATCTGACCAATTTATTGGAACCCCTCTCATTGTGACAACATGTCTACTTGAAGGTTTCAAATAAAGAGCTTTTGGTTTATGTGGGAATATTATTAGTTGAGTTTTGGAAGCATTAGGAGAAATATTTCATTTTTGAAAGTATGAAGAAAAGATATCCAAACTTTTTTGCAATCGACTACAGATGACACGCAGGCTTCGTCCTCTGGCGGAGAGGCCTGTGTCATCCGCAAACAAGGATTTTTGACATCCCTGAGGTAACTAAGGTAAGTCAGATGTGAAAATATTGTATAATATTGGTCCCAAAATGCTGCCTTGGGGAACACCAGATCTTACAGGAATTCTCTCAGACCTGGAGTTCTGATAATTAACCTGAAGTGTACGATTTGACAGATAACTTTGAATTATTCTAACAATGTATGTTGGAAAGTAACATTTTTTTAATTTTACAATCAAACCTTCATGCCAAACACTGTCAAATGATTTTTCTATGTCTAGAAGAGCAAGACCAGTAGAATAGCCTTCAAATTTGTTGGAACGGATCAAATTTGTTACACGTAAGAGTTGATGAGTGGTCGAATGTCCATGGCGGAATCCGAACTGTTCATTGGCAAAAATTAAATTTTCGTTGATGTGGGCCATCATTCTGTTCAAAATAACCTTTTCAAAAAGTTTACTGATGGAGGAAAGCAAACTGATTGGACGATAGCTAGAAGCTTCTACAGGATTTTTGTCTGGTTTTAAAATTGGAACAACCTTAGCATTTTTCCATTTGTCAGGAAAATATGCTAATTGAAGACATTTGTTGAATATATCAACTAAGAATGATAAGCTACTTTCTGGAAGTTTCTTGATGAGGATGTAGAAAATTCCATCATCGCCAGGAGCTTTCATATTTTTGAATTTTTTAATAATAGTTCTCACTTCTTCCAAATCAGTCTCACAGGCATTTTCGAAAACGTTCTCTTGATTGAGAATATTTTCGAAATCCTGAGTAACTTGATTTTCGATTAGATTAGTAAGTCCTAAATTAAAATTGTGCGCACTTTCAAACTGCATAGCAAGTTTTTGAGCTTTTCCGCAATTAGTTAGTAATAATTTGTTTTCTTCTTTCAATGCCGGTATTGGCTTCTGAGATTTTTTCAAGATTTTAGATAATTTCCAAAACGGCTTAGAGCCAGGGTCCAATTGAGAAATCTTATTTTCAAAATTTTTGTTTCTTAATTGTGCAAAACGTTTCTTGATTTCTTTCTGCAAATCCTGCCAAATAATTTTCATATCAGGATCGCGAGTGCGTTGAAATTGCCCTCTCCTCACGTTTTTTAAGACGTATCAAGAGTTTAAGATCATCGTCTATAATCACGGATTCAAATTTTACTTCACATTTTGGAATTGCAATGCTCCTGGCTTCACAATGGTATTTGTTAAAGTTCAAAGAGCATTGTCAATATCAAGTTTTGTTTGTAAAGGAATATTAACATCAAGATTAGAGTCAATAAATGTTTCATATATATTCCAGTCGGCTCGAAAATAATTGAAAATGGAGCTGATAGGATTGAGAATCATGGGATATTTGAAACGTAACAGGGACATGATCAGAATCAAAATCAGCATGAGTAACTAATTGGCTACAAAGATGACTAGAGTCGGTTAAGACCAAATCAATCGTTGAAGGATTTCTAGAAGAGGAAAATCATGTAGGACTATCAGGGTATTGAATTGAGAAATATCCTGAAGAGCACTCATCAAACAAAATTCTGCCGTTGGAATTACTTTGAGAATTATTACATGACCGATGTTTGGCATTAAAGTCACCAATGGCAAAAAATTTTGACTTATTGCGAGTCAATTTACGCAAGTCAGTTTGGAGCAAATGAACTTGCTGTCCAGAGCATTGAAAAGGCAAATAGGCAGCTATGAAAGTATATTTACCAAGCTGTGTTTCAACTGAAACTCCTAAATTTTAAAAAACTTTAGTTTCAAATGACGAAAACAGTTGATGTTCTATACGCCTATGAATGATGATTGCAACTCCCCCACATGCCCCATCAAGTCGATCATTACGATAAACAAAAAAGTTAGGATCTCTTTTGAGTTTAGATCCAGGTTTCAAATACGTTTCAGTAATAACTGCTATATGCACGTTATTAGCTGTAAGAAAATTAAACAGCTCGTCCTCAGAGAACGAGCATTCCAATTTAAAATATTTAAATTATTATTTGGATCCATTAGAAAAACGTAATCCAATAACAATTTGATTTGCAAATTTTACACCTACTTGGACTGCTTCAGTCATAGTGGTGGCTTTGAACATTGCATCAATCATTAGATTCAATTGTTCAGTAGGAAAATTAAAATCAGAGGCAGACATATCACTTGAAGTGGGTACATTATCTGATGATTTCCCGTTAGATTTTTTGGTAGATGAAGAGGCGGAGTAGAAGTTTCCTGTGGCGGCAGCTTTTATTCCATTTGATTTGAAACAATTAGAATGGGTACTCATGGTATGGAGGTTTTCAAATTACCTGCTACGATATCGGCAAAGGATTTTCCATTGGATTCATTCTAAATTAAAAGATTTGAACGGCTACCCGACGGATTTAAACTAGTTTGTGAATGAGCATGATTATGATCTACCTGGTGGGTATGATTCCTAATCAAGCGATTGTTAACTGAAAAATGAGCATTGTTCGAAACTCTACCAGGGAAATTCCGGAAACGACCGTTATCGTAACGGATATCACTGTTCATCTGCCTGGCACGAACATCGAGGACTCGCCTACGCGAATGGCAAGCCCAAAAATTTGACTTATGATTGCTCCCGCAATTCTTCCTTCACTGGACAGACGTCCTTAGCGTGAGAAGAACCTCCCCAAATCATGCATTCAGCATCCATGCGACAATTTTTTGTACCATGACCCCACTTTTGGCACTGACGGCACTGAGTGGGGTTTTGGTAATTTCCTCCAGGTTTCTGGAAATGTTCCCATGTCACACGGACATCGAATATAAGAAGCTTTAATATTATTTAGATCTTTTTTGTTAAAGTGAACTAAATAATATTCTTGAGAGAGCCCTTTCCGAACAATGCCAGATTATTTTCTCTTTTTCATAATGATTACTTGGACTGGGGAAAATCCAAGTAAATCATTTGTTCCATTTTTGATCTCTTCAGGTGATTTATAGTCACTTGAGAGACCTTTTAAGACGACTTTGAACAAACGTTCAGTTTTGTCGTCATAAGTAAAAAAATTGTGCTTCTTCTCTTCAAGATGTTTGAGAAGAAGTTCAAGATTTTTAAGAGTTTCCTGCAAAACGCGAAAGTCTCCTTTCTTTGCGATTTTGAAGGACACCTTGATACCCTAATGGAGTTCAAGATCTCTTGCCAAAATCTCCCAAATTCGGAACAACTGACCACGATAGGCGACATTCTTTGCTTCCTCACTTGAATCAAAGAGCCTGGGCTAGAAACTGCTTCGATTTGGTGTTCGGAAAATTTGTCTAGCACATCGAACTGATTGCTCATTTCGCTGCAACTATCAACATTATCCATTTTACCCTTGGAAGAAAGTTCACATTTCGAGAGAAACGTCTTTTCTTCCATTCTTGCCACATTTAGTGGCATTTTTATATCCCACTTTTTTGGAAGGAAGTTATGAATTCAGGGATTCACCCTTCCTTTTGTTAGTAGTTGCCACCATGTTTAGTGAATAAACGAAAGAAGACGAGACCTCCTAAGAGGTTTTTTTTTTCTCAAGATGTTGTCCAAGAAAGATTAGCTTTCGCAAACGGGTCCGAAGAAAAATCAACGGCACGGGTCCAAACAAGGATCGAAAAAGGATCAATAGCAGAAAAATAGTACTGAAAAGGAAAAGTACTCTTTTTGTAGCACTGAGAAGTACTGTTTTATTGCTTTAGGTAGTTTTTAAAATCTTCCAAGAGCAGAGAGAACTTGTGTACGCCTAGCACGAGGGTTCGAAGTGTACTGCCCATTTGCTGCTCTTGTTGACACGATTTGCCTTCGGGTACAGTTCACGTGGCCTCCGACGCATCATTTACGTACCATTCAATAAAATTCATTCTACAAAATAACCCGTCTGTTTTCCAAACAAAAACAAAGATATGAATTGTTTGCATGAATTCATGTTTTATCTTTTGCAATTTAATTGAAAGCGAATGGCATTATTGTCGAGTGCTGGCTGGCAGTAATGTAAATAGAAAACCCCCTTTCCAGCAAAGTTGTATTGCACTTGGTTCCTCCTTCTCGTCGCGTCGTCGTTGCAGTCTATATTTTGTCGTTGGTGTGGCTCCGAGTGCTTCGTATTCCAATCCAGACGCAACCGTTGTTTGCATTGCCAATTGATTGCGATGGATATTTTCCCGCGTTTTCCAGGCGTGTGGCGCCTGTTTGACTATTCACGTTAAAGAGTGGTGTCGACACAAAAGGATAACAAAATGCTGCATATTCTGCAACAGTTTGATATTCATGAGAGGAACTGAACTGCACTTTGCGTCATTCGAAAATGTGATAGATAAATGTATTTTTATCTAGATTAAACTGAGTAAGAATCATAATAACAAGACTATATTCTCAAGGTTTGAACAAATTGTAGGACATTGTCACATATTTTGGGTTACATTTGCAACTTTCTTGATTTTCAATACAAGGTGATCAACATTGTTAGACATAACTTAGATAAAGACTTATATTGTTGTATGTCTTGTTCAATTTGACTAAAAACACTTTCACAACTCTCTAAGAATTCCAGAAATTTCATTTATTCATGCAAATTATAATTTTCCTAGGTTCTTTGGTAAAGTCATTAATTTATGCAACTAATAATTTGCATATTTGAAAAGTTAAAAAATTAACTCTCAAACAAAACTCAATTTGTACAAACGCCTTAGTTTTAACCCGAGTAGTTTGATCGAGAATTCAATATTCACCTTTTACGACATGGAGATATTACGATCAATATTACCACGCTGATCAATGATACCATGTTCCACGGTACATATATATGTATATGAAAACAAAGTTCAATCAAAATAAATTGCTACGTAATCTTTTAACTGAAATCTAAACATGTACTTATTTTAGAAATATAAATAAATCTTAGTGACGGATTGCAGTAATAATCATTTTTCTGTTGAAAACCATCAAAGTTACCCCGTGTGCGATTTTATACATTTTTGTTATTATCATGTAAGAGATTTATAACAATATATGTTATATTTTTCACACTGAATTTGAACGTGTGTCGCTGATAACAGCTAAGATATGAACAGTAACATAATTGCAATAATTGTGTTATTTTCTTACATCCTTCGTTAAAATTCTAATTTTGTGATATGAGTGTTGTTTGATTCTTCAACCTTGACGTTTGCTCCTGCTAGGGCGGGCGATGAGGGCAGGATCGAACATGTCGCGTGCCATTCGCGTAGGAGTGAAAAAAGTGCCGGGTTTCGTTAGTGTTGTTATCATCATTGTAGATCAATCGCGTCGGGTGATAGTGAAAATAGCCTCAGTAGTGTGTGATCCTTAGAGTGCGGTGCTTGCTCCAGTGAGGGCAGGCGAAAAAGAAAAAAAAGCTTATAATGAGCATAGTAAGGCAACACCAGTGTGACGATGGAGAAAAGAAATAGCAATATACCGTTTTGACTCATATTCCGAACACCTTAAGTGCCAACATTGACTCGAAATACATCTGATTGACATATATTGACTGATATTTGTGTAAATTTTGATTTCTTCGCAAAGTCTAACTGTTAGGTGTTGAGTGTACTAATAATAATGTTGATTAAATTAGTTTTATTATTGTTTTAACGCAAAAGTATGGAACAACATTTTGATTGAAATGCCGAACACTGTGTTTATTCTGTCTCATATTCCGAACACCTTGATTCAAATTCCGAATAGCACGAATAAATCGTAATCGTATTCAAATGAATAATTTCGCAAATAAATTTATCTGAGCTTGTTCTACTGGTCTCAAACTAGAGGATCATCACTACTCCCACGGTATAAATTGTATTGAAAACGTTGTAATTGAATTGCAATTGACTAGGGGAAAAGCACCAATTTTCGACCCAGTGCTAATTTTCGACCCATTCATACGATTTTGGCCTACTTTGTAAGGAAATCCGAAAATTGGAACAGAATTCTTGTAGGTCGAAAATTAGTGCTTTTCCCCTACCATTTCCTTGTTATGTGGTGACATATTTCAGCGAAACATTTCAACTATATAACCATACAAAAACCGAGTGTTCGGAATATGAGTCTGTTTGGAATTTGAGACAAAACGGTAACTTGGTGAGATCGTATATAACATATTTAACTTATACCTACTACCTGTTTTATATAACCAATTGAACCCACTAAATACGCGACAGGGTCAAAAATCTAATTTTTGACTCAGGAAGTGTGAAAGCATTTCAGATATCCATTTGATATCTGGGTGTTTTCATGCGGAGCTTGCTGGTAATGAAAATGACCTCAGAATGTGTGTGTATTTACTGCCATTCTTGAAATGGGTCGTTGGAATTCCAGTAGAGCTATCCCCAGACAACCGGAAATCGCATGAAAGTTCACGTTATAACTCGTTTATTCATACTAATTACATCAAACCCGCAAAACACCGTGGATAAACTCGTCAAATTGATGAGTTTCCTCGCATAAAACACTTTTTTTCTGAGTTCATTTGTACATTTTGTTTCGTCCCGTACACTCGTACAAAGTAAGTCGAATCAATCCGTAGCAGCTGTCAAATCAACATTTGTTATCATAAGTTAAGTCGCAAAAGTTAACAGGTTAGTTCGGGAGAATATTTATATACTCGCATTGTATGTTAATAATCATCACATAATATATGCACGCATATCGCCTCCACTTTTGTACGTAGAAAGCCTTTTCGCGACATCTTATAAGTGAAATTTTGCACATACAAAGCCTCCAGGTAATTTCGTTATGCGTACATTTTGGTTGTCTGGGTCACCTTCCATCTCCTGGGTTAAAGTTATCTGCACCTATATAGATATCGAAGGGTATCAATAAATATGTGCTGATAAATTTCTTCCATAAAAGTACTGCCGGTCAGTGGGGGTTGGATTGTAAACACACACACAGGTCTCTAAGGTCTCAAATTTAATCAAAATAGTATCCGAAGTTTTTTTTCCTTATTCTGGTTACAGTAAATCTGAATGCAAAATTTTACAGGCTCCAGAGAAAAAAAAAAAAGAAGACTTTAACGTGACTTATCAGCAGGTTCTTCAAGAATCACGTCTCACATTCTCGAGGAAAAACTTCAAGAAATCCTTTAGTGATAAGTACACAGATTTCATCTGGAATACATTCAGAGACTTTACAGGAATCTATCTAGAAATGCTTTTAAAGATTCCTTTACCAGTTCTCCCAGAAATTCTTCCAGTGATTTTTCAAAGGGTGCCTAGATTTTTTTTCTCTAGATTTTTTTTCATGCAATCTTTGAGCACTCCAACGATATTACCTCCAGTAATTTTCTCAGGGAAGGCTATACTAGGAGGTTCTCCAGATATTTTTTTCACTAATCCTTAAACCGAATTCAATTGAACTCAGAATGTCAATAACACTACTTGATACCATAGCGTACAATATTGTAGAAGGTTGTATCATGATTAAATTTGATAAAGTTGGTGTTTTAACTATCTGAAGATAATCTGCAATACTACTTTGTATTTTTTCAACGTAGCATGATGATCATCACTAGGCGCATCATAGCCACCCATGACGCTGGGCGAGTTGCTGCTATGGATCAATGCACGAGTTCACTTATTTGACGTTTGAGCGGTGCCAAATTCACTCGTTGCCATGGTCACGTAAATAACACGGCATCGCTCAAACGTCAGATAGTGAACTCGTGCATCGGTCCATAGAAAAATAAGTAGTAGAACGCTAGTGGCGCTGTTATCACGAAATAGAATTATTTTATCAATACTTACTATTGAAGTTTTTGATTGTTTGTTTAGTGCCATGTTGTAGAGAATGTTTTATTGTGGTTAAAAAATTTGATTTGATACTGATAGACCCGGTACTCAGACTGTCAGAGCGTAGCAAACTAGATGTTGGTCACACGAACAGTCGCGACATAGGCCTTCTACGGCTAATGCTTCTACTGTTGCTGCGCAAGGCGCATACATATTAGTCTGGGACACGCTTATATGAAAAATTTAGATTCTCGCTCCGGTCCATTTTTTGGGTTGCATTTAGGTCCCATTACAACTGTGCAAGATTTCAGCTCGATCGGAGAAACTATATTTACGCGCCAGCCGTTCAAAGTTTGTATGGAATTTACAATGGGAAAACTTACTTTTGCAAAGAAAAATCGCCAGAGGTCGCCCATTGACCTCTATAAAAATTCTGAACATAGATCTCGATAGGTATTTCTACGATGAACAACATTGCCGAAGACCGCAAAGCAATCCGAAGCTTGTGGCCGGAAATGTGTAACCGTTGGACAATTTTTATGTATGTTGACGATTTTCTCCTTACAAACGATTTTCCCCGGGAAGTTGTCAGCTCTTATAATTGTCATAAGGGGCCGTCCATAAACGTAGTATTTTTTCACTGATTTTTACACCACCCCTCCCCCCTCGTAACATTTAGTCACAAATGCTGATACACCCCCCCCCCTATGAAAATACGAACAATACCAAGAACCCCCTCCCCCCACATATTTTTTATATTTGAAACCGATTATTAAAATGCAGGAATTCAAACAAAGTTTGATATTAATTACTGACTGAAACTTCAGGATAATCAGACGAATAATAGTTTGATATACCGTAGCGCTTAAAAGTCATTTGGAAAACAGTTTGAACTAACTTATATCCTGTTCAAGTTACATAATTGTGGTGGGAATTTAATTAAATTTTTAAATTTAATTTGGTTAAATTTAATTTATGGTACTTTTGCTATTGTTAAAACCTAAAATAAGTTTACAACTGCAAATGTAAAAAAAAAGATAATTTTTTTTTCAGATTGATAAAACTTACAGCGATAAGTAAGGGTTCTAAATATTTTATAATATATTTAACAGAAGTTTTGTTATATTAGAGGTTTTTTTTATTATTCGTGGTTATGAAACAGCTTTCAGTGAGTATGATCAACAAAATACCTTTACTTAGAATGGATATGTGTGTGTGTGATCCATCTAACCCCCACTGTCCGGCAGTGGTATTATGGAAAAAAGTTTTGTGCAAAACTACTTTGATACTATAGTCGACTCTCCACATCTCGATGTTCTACATCTCGATATCTCTCCCTATGTCGATGATTGCTTCAGTCCCTTCGTTCTGCGTATATTTTCACTCTCCATATCTCGATATCCTCCTTATCTTGATATCTCTCATCTCGATGTGATTTTTGTTCCCGATTTTATCTCCGTATGTCGATATGCCCATTATCAAAGGTAACTAGACTGGATTTCAGGGACTCAAAATAATTAGCGAAGACAAAATGACGTTTGTTTGTTTTTGATTTTCCTGGTAACGGAGTGATTTTCAATCTAGTATTCTATAAAAAAATGTTCTATGTCTCGATCGCTCCCTATCTCGATGGTCCCTTCGATATCGAGATGTGGAGAGGCGACTGTACATTTTTGCAAAAAGCTTCAGCCCGGGAGTTAGAAGGTGATAGCTCTATTGCAGATCCAGTGACCCATTTCAGAATGGCTCGAGAGACACGTCCATTCAGAAGTCACTTTCACTATCAACAAGCCCCGCATGTATGCATAACCGTTATCAAATGGATAATGATAAAATATACACACTTCCTGTTTCGAAGATGCTTTCTTTGAAACTGGCGCATATTTAATATTTAGTTATAGATAAATATGTGATCAGAACAATCTCACCAAAATCCATCGATTTCGGCGTTGTCATCAAATCCCATCAGCAATCGATTGAGTATTTCTTCTCCGCGTGAAGCATATATTATTATTTGTCATTGTTAGACCACATTGCGTACATGTTTTAACACCACCATATCTAATTCTTACTCTCACGCATTTAATATAACGTTATCACATAATGCAATCACAAAAACATCATTTTATTTCTATTTATCAGGGCTCTACCCCATTTGGCATAATGCCATTTGGCATAATGCCGTTTGGCATAATGCCAATTGGCATAATGGTGGCCGTGTAGTTCCGGCGTCCAGAATAGAACTACGGACAACCCGTTCCGGTGGTAAGAGTCCACCAAACGGGGTAACCCCAATTCAAGGTGTGATGCGAAAAACCGTGCTGAGGAATGAATGGTCGAAGGGGTGAAAAAGATGTTCGGCCATTAACGGAGCCTGTGGGGCACCTGGGCACCCCTCACAGTATTTGTCCCTTACCGCGTTAATGCAGGGCTCTGGCGTGGTTGACCTCTTTTCCCGTGCTACTCGTGGGATCCAAAATGAGTACAAATTCAAACAACAATCAAATTAGTAGTGGTAGTGCAGGTAGTAGCAGTAGTAGGGAAGCGAACCCCTTCGCAAGAAGTGGGCTAGCTAGATCTCCGTTGAGGAGAGTAGAAGCAGGAGGAGGCAGCAGTGCACGTAGTGCCAGTGCTGGAACCCATATTTCATCCCCGGCTAACGCATCGGGTGAAGTTATGGATGGAGCGTGGTTGATGAGGGCCATCAATAAAAGTAGAGATGGGCTCTCTGCGATGGAAGTGGCTGCACAGCAGCTCGACTCCATAATTGACTTTGCGTCCTCGAAGTCTAACATCAGCAAGGACCTCAAGCAGGCCTTGCTTAGACTTCGTAAGTCAATGTTGGCGGCCAAGCAGAACCATGTTGAACCCATGGTGACTGTGGCTGCGGCAGAACCCGTGGAACTGAAGGTGCCGAAGTCTACCCAGACGGAACCCTTCGTTTTCGCGGGCAGCCCCAAAAGCGTGGAAGCGAATGCTTACAGCAAGCAATCGCAGAAGCGCGCGAGGCAGCCGTCAGGGGAGGAGCTACCCGGCGGCGCTCGTAAGGCCAGGCGGATACTGACCCCGAAAACCGGCAGAAGTGCCGGAAAATCGGACCCCAGCCAGGCGTCCCGGAAAGCCGAGAAGGGTGGGCCCGAAAAGGCTGGCCCCTCACGGAGTGATGGGAACAGGGGGTTGCGACCTTTGAGAGGTCCTCCATCACCACAGGTCAGGGCGGAGCAGGGGGGGGACGCCCCCTGGACAACCGTAGTGAGGAAGAAGAAGAAGAAGAAACAGGAGAAACAGGAGCGCAGGGATACCAGACCTAAGAAAGGTAGGAGGGTAGGTGCCAAGCGCGAAAAGGGTGATGCGATCATCATCAAGACGGAAGAGTCCAAGTACTCGGAAGTCCTGAAGGCGATGCGCAGTGACGCGAAGCTTGCGGATCTAGGAGCCGACGTACGCAGTGTCAGACGCACTCGTACAGGTGAAATGATCCTCGAGCTTAAGCGCGACAAGGAGCGCAAGGGCGCCGCCTACAAAAGTTTGGCGGAAGAGGTCCTTGGCGCTGGTGTTGAAGTGAGGGCTCTGACGCAGTCAGTGACTCTGAAGGTGATGAACCTTGATGAGATCACTAACGCAGAAGAGCTCGTCACGGCACTGCGGCAACAGTGCGAAGTGCAGGTGCCCACCACCGCCGTTCAGCTACGGAAAGGTCCGGCAGGTACTCAGGTGGCCTTAGTACACCTACCTGTGGCAGACGCAAATAAGTCCGCTAAGGTAGGTAAGATCAAGGTTGGTTGGTCAGTATGTTCACTGAACATACATGAGCAACCAGTGATCTGCTTTAGGTGCAGGGAACCTGGACACAAGTCCTGGGGCTGTAAAGGCCCTGATAGGACTAAGTTGTGCAGGCGTTGTGGTGAGGAAGGTCATAAGGCACTAGGCTGCAAGAACCCTCCCAAGTGCTTGATTTGTTCCGGCAAGTCCGTGAACAACAATCACCCAACGGGAGGCTCAAGGTGCCCGACCTTCAAACGAGCCATCAACGAAAAATCACAGTGCAGGTAACGCAGCTGAACCTGAACCACTGTGACGCAGCTCAGCAACTGCTGTACCAGTCAGTTGCTGAGTGGGGGACGGACATCGCCATCATATCGGACCCATACCGAGTACCCGCCGGCAACGGCAACTGGGTCGTGGATGGATCCGGAAAAATGGCGGCGATATGGACAACGGGTAAATACCCTGTCCAGCAGTTGGTGTCTACTACCTACGAGGGCTTCGTGATCGCCAAAGTAAACGGGGTCCTCTTCTGTAGCTGCTATGCGCCTCCGAGTTGGTCGACCGAGCGGTTCACGCAGATGCTGGACTGTATGACGACCGCGCTGACAGGGCGAAGGCCAGTTGTAATAGCGGGTGACTTCAATGCCTGGGCCGTGGAATGGGGAAGCCGTAACACGAACCAGCGAGGTCAAATCCTGCTAGAGGCACTGGCCGTGCTAGATGTCGATCTGGCTAATGTTGGTGCCAAAAGTACCTTCAGCCGTAACGGAGCGGAGTCGATTATCGACGTTACTTTTTGTAGTCCTGGCCTAACGAGTAGTTCGAACTGGAGGGTAGACGATGCCTACACTCACAGCGACCACCTGGCGGTTCGCTACAGTATCGACTACAACAACAGCAGGCAGCGGGTTGAGGAAGCGGCTAGGTCAAGGCCAAGCCCTCGTAGGTGGAAGACATCGTACTTCAATGATGAAGTACTTAGGGAGGCGCTCCGCCGTGAGCGTAACCTACTCGGACTAAGCGGGGACGAACTGGTAGCGGTGCTTACGCGTGCATGCGATGCGACCATGCCTAGAAAAGTCCACCCTAGGAATGGGAGACCACCGACATACTGGTGGACTCAAGCTATTGCGAACCTGCGCCGTGCCTGCCTACGGGCCAGGAGACGGATGCAGCGAGCACGTACCGAGCAGGAGCGTGAAGAACGACGGGCGGTGTTCACCGCTGCCAAAGTCGCGCTGAAGTCTGAGATAAGGGCAAGCAAAAAGGCCTGCTTCGAGGGACTCTGTCAGAGTGCCAACGCGAACCCGTGGGGTGATGCCTACAGGGTCGTAATGGCGAAGACAAGAGGTGCAATTGCTCCTACGGAGCAGTCTCCACAGATGCTGGAGGGGATCATCGAGGGGCTCTTCCCGCGCCACAACCCTAGCCCATGGCCTCCTTTTGTAGGACAGCCGGGGATTGGGGCTGGTGATGAGGATAGAGTAACTGATGAGGAACTTGTAGGGATTGCAAAATCCCTAAGCATGGGGAAGGCACCAGGTCCGGACGGAGTTCCAAACCTGGCCCTCAAAGTCGCAATCTTGGAGGCTCCCGGTATGTTCAGATCTGCTATGCAGATATGCCTGGACGAGGGAGTATTTCCAGATGCGTGGAAGAGGCAGAGCCTGGTACTATTGCCAAAGGCGGGGAAACCACCCGGTGACCCGTCGGCGTATAGACCAATATGCTTGATTGACACGGTGGGGAAAGTGCTCGAGAAGATCATCCTCAACAGACTGTCGAGGTACACCGAGGGTGTAAATGGTCTCTCAGGCAACCAGTTTGGCTTCCGGAAAGGGAGGTCCACTGTAGACGCTATTCTGACGGTTAAGAAAACCGCTGAGATAGCACTCCAGCGTAAGAGGAGGGGTATTCGCTACTGCGCAGTAGTGACTCTGGATGTAAGGAATGCATTTAATAGTGCCAGTTGGGCGGCTATTGCCGATGCGCTCCTGCGTCTGGGGATACCCGAGTACCTGTACAAGATTCTCGGAAGTTACTTCCAGAATCGGGTATTAGTCTATGACACAGAGGTGGGTCGGAAGTGCTTTCACATAACCTCAGGAGTCCCGCAAGGTTCCATCCTGGGTCCGGTGTTATGGAATGTCATGTACGACGAGGTGTTGAGATTAAAATTCCCGGCGGGTGTGGTCATCGTTGGCTTTGCCGACGATATTACGCTGGAGGTCTACGGTGAATCGATCGAAGAAGTGGAATTGACTGCAGCCCACTCGATCGCAATTGTGGAGGAGTGGATGAGCTCCAGGAAACTGGAATTGGCTCACCACAAAACTGAGGCTGTTGTTGTCAACAACCGAAAGTCGGTGCAGCAAGCGGTGATCAGTGTAGGCGACTGCACAATCACTTCGAAGCGCTCCGTCAAACACTTGGGGGTGATGATCGACGACAAGCTTACCTTCGGTAGCCATGTTGATTATGCCTGCAAGAGAGCCTCCACAGCTATTGTGGCACTGTCCCGGATGATGTCCAATAGCTCTGCGGTGTACGCCAGCAAGCGTAAGCTTCTGGCCAGTGTCGCCTCGTCCATACTGAGGTATGGTGGCCCGGCTTGGGGCACGGCTTTGAGTACCGATAGCTACCGTAGCAAGCTAGAGAGTACTTATAGGCTAATGTGCCTGAGGGTTGCGAGCGCGTACCGTACCGTGTCACACGATGCACTTTGTGTCATCACCGGTATGATGCCTATTGGTATCCCTATCATGGAAGACATAGAGTGCTTCGAAATGCGCGGCACAAGAGGCATACGCAGGACTGCCAGACTGGCCTCCATGGTCAAATGGCAGCGTGCGTGGGACAGTTCCACCAAGGGAGTGTGGACTCACAGGTTGATTCCGAGGTTAGATATCTGGGTCAATAGGCGCCATGGGGAACTAACATTCCACCTAACACAGGTCCTTTCGGGTCATGGATGCTTTAGACAATATCTACACCATTTCGGTCATGCGGGTTCTCCCGAATGTCCAGTTTGTGCAGGTTTAGAGGAAACGGCGGAACACGTTTTGTTCGTGTGCCCGCGTTTCCGCACAATGCGTGACCGCATGTTTGCCACATGCGGTCGGGACACGACTCCGGACAATTTGGTCCAGAGGATGTGTGCAGACGAGTTTGGCTGGAATGCCGTTTCATCGGCTATCACCCACATCGTCTCGGAACTCCAAAGGAGGTGGCGTGTGGACTCGAGGAGTGACTAGTGCAGACGCTAATCAGGTGGTCCAAGGGTTCGCAGTCGGCAACGTAGGTCATACCGGTGCCCTACGGTCGAAATCGACCCTTACAGCGATTAAGTGGCCGCGGGGAGAACATCCTGGTAGCGCTGCTGTCGTGGCGCCGGCCTACTGGGTGGATACGAGCCTCTGGTTGTTCGGGGCAGGTGGAGGCCCCTTCGTCAGCAATCCCAGCTGGTGCTAGCTGATAGGGCCTGAGCCTTCAGTAGGTCAAATTGCGAAGCCCGCAGTATCAGTTCTTGATACCTGCGGTGCAGCTGGGCGCGGGCTTAGTGGTCGACCCTGCCCGCCTTCAGCGGACAACGGGAGGTGAGGACCACCCGGGAAGCTGGCAATGCGCCAGCATGCTACCTTGGTGGACCCCCATAAGCGTGTCATCGATGTTCGTTGCTGCATGGCTACGCAGCTAACCTGGAGGATGCGATGTGCAATAGCCCCTCTCCGAAGCAATGCCTTCTTGGTGGTCCCGGAGAGACGAAGGGTTTGGCGGCAATGGAAATGGTTTAGTGGGTCGGGGGTGTAGTCCTGTTTACTGCTTGTACGTAGTAAATGGTCCCCAACCCCACACTCCCGGACCTCGGTCCGGAGTCTGTTGAGCAGATTATCCCCCCATTGCTTAGAAGGAAAAAAAAAAAAAAAAAAAATTGGCATAATGGCCATTTGGCATAACGGCCATCTGGCATAATTTAAAAAAATATTTGTTTTCTTTCACATTTCAATTTTTTAAGTGCTTGAAATGTTTGGCTAGGACAAGTAAAATTTACTGGAAAAAGGGCAAATATTGACAATGATTTTTAGTCCAAGAAGAGAAGCATTCCATAGCATATGGGACTATGAATTAGAATAGGCGGTCGTCTATGAACCACATGGTCATTTATAGGCGGAAAAGGGGGTCTGGTCAAAGACCACGGTCCATAAAAAACTTTAAAATTCCCCACTTGTGGTCAGGAGGGGGTATGGACTGAAATTTCTAAAAAATGACCACGTGGTTAATGGGCAGCCCCTTAGTAAAATTCGCCTTCTTTCAACCATGAGCCGTTCTTTTGAGTTTGATGTTTAGGGAATTATAACGAATTGTTGGACGCTTTGAAAGTCGGAGAAAGGCCCTTTCACGATGTTTTTGGACTAAATTCCGACTTTTTTTCGTCTAAAGTCCATAATTACGACGTCCTCTACATTCTCCATGCATAAGGTAGAAGAAAAATGACTTTTTGGTGTATTAAGGACAGTGTTCAGGATCGAGTAGTGTTTGGTCCATTGGTTTTGTAACTTGCTCAAACGAGAGCGAGCGATGGAACCAGAAACACATTCGTTTGGCATGCAATGCGTATCCGAGTAATATCAGGAATCCGGTTAGGCGTGATCATATAATGGACCACATAACCGAGTAGTGTTTGACCCGATGAATTTGTTGCATGCTTCTTGGTGGGCGAACGATGGAATCCGAATCAATTGTGGCCAGCTCGCGTTAGGTGGGTGAAAAAAAAATCGAAAGATATGTCGGCATCATTATTGTTTGTTATAATAATGGGAGCACCAGTACAAGTACGACACATTGAGGATGCTACTGATCCTGAGTAGCATCTGTTGGTTCCCTGTGTAGGTACAGTTTGTTTTTGCAATAACGGAGTTGCAACTGTGGACGGCAATCATTGAGGTCAGTGCCCGGAGCTGGAAGCGTCCAGGAAATTCGAATCAACACGGTATCAAGGGCGTCCGGTGTAAATAAAAATCGATCTTGGCGTGCTAACGATTCGGTACACTGCAAACTAAAAGAACAGCTCATATTTGAAAGAAGGTAAAATTTCTAATAGGGTAATTTGCCAATTATTGTATGCATAAAATGCTCGCTGTTGTACATTAGGAACACACATATTCTTCAGCAATAGGCGAGATTTTAAGCCGTTCAACAATAGGCGAATTATCCTGCTGAATTTTTAACCGTGTATCAACTGATTGTTGTATCATTTAAGGCAAAGCATCTCTCTTGGGATTTGCCTTCTTTGGGACATTGGATGTTCTTCATACTTAACTTCTGTCCCCTCATAAATAAAAAAATAATCAATATACTTTTGAAGCACAATCGAGGCACCCAAGCCACGGTCAAAAATCGAGATAATGCTTAAAAAATTGTGTTGTGTTGTTCACACATATGGCCGCTCGCTTGCGATTCTATCCATCTCGTCATTTCATTTCTTTCGTTACTCCCTTTCACTCTGAGTATAGGTATTGTATTCACCGAAAAAAGCCAATAAATTTTCATAATAATATTAAAAAATAAATAAAGACAGACTTTCAGAGAGCATTAAAAGGTAGATAAAAGCGAGCTCGCTCTATGGCGCCAAATTTTCTACTCCTCATAGTACTCCTCTATGAAGCTACGTGACTTGGAGGGCGCTGGTCGGAAATCGAAAATGATTCTATAATATCGTTTCGAATCGAAGATGACATGCATTTCATTTATCCAGATCATTATCAGTTCAAAAGTTGAGAACAATAATTTGAGGAAATTATTCTTCAAATTATGCCAAATGGCCGTTATGCCAAATGGCCATTATGCCAAATGGCCATTATGCCAAATGGCATTATGCCAAACGGCATTATGCCAAATGGCATTATGCCAAATGGGGTAGAGCCTTTATCAGAACCATCCGCCCGGGTGGTGTAGTATCGTCGTCCGAAACACAAGCACTGTCGCGAAAAATAATCACGCGGATGCATAAATATTAACAAAGTCAATTAGAACCGAACAAAAATCATCGCACTAAACGCGTCCGAAAGGGTTATTTATTATATAATATCGATGCTTTTTTTTCACTATTAACGTATGAATTGAAATCCGGATGGCGTAGCACTCATACCTTTACTTAGAATGGATATCCGTCATTATTCTCAAAAAATCAAATCCATCCAACAAACAGTGGCCACATAGAAAAAAAATAACATTTGTAATATTTAGAATGTTTAGAAAATCAGCGATTTTTAAACAGTCATCTTTATTACTATTTCAACTAAACTTCATCATCGTCAATGAAATAATGAAAATACTCTTTCGCTGATTTATCGAGTGATTTAGAAATCTTGATGATAGGACAATTAACAAATTAAGGATTACACTCCAATTTGATGTCCTCATTATTATCCAGGCTGTTCCATCAAGAGCATTGATATATCGAAACAAATCGTTGAATTGACTGAGTTGAGATCTCTTGCAGCATTGAACGCATTGACTAAATACCTCGTTTTGCTATAATAACATTAATATATGCCTAAATGAGCATATTATATTCTTTTGAAGAAATAAAGCTCCTACAGAAAACATTCATTAAACTAAAACGGTTGTTAATATAAAAATAGTTTGGACACGAATACAATATAATATTCACATAACAATTTAAAGCTGCATAAAATCAGTTTGGTTGTCAGGAAAATAAAAAAAAATCTTAGAAATTTTTTAAGCTTATCATAATTATGTATGGAAGCTGAATCATAATTTCATAACTTAAGTTTAATAATTCAGATAGAGAAGTTTGATAAAACATTATTTGTCATTTCTTTCAGCGCTACTCTTTTCTCGAAATTATTAAAATTGCTACTCCCACCCCCTCGTCACGTATCGTCACAAATCCGCGAAGCTCCCCCCCTCCCCCTAAAATGCTACGTCATTTATGGACGTCCCTAACTTTATGTGTTTCAAGGGGTTGAACGAACCTGTCATCTGATATGCACCCTTCTTTACTTGATTTGCGGTTTTTTTCGAGTTTCACCATTATCGGCATTTTTGGCAAGATGTACTTACATATATAGTCGAGGATAACCTTATAATTTATATTATCTTATTCTTTTAGTTGCTTACAATTCTTTATAGTTCAGCACCCAGTCCCAAAAGACTATTCTTGCATCAATTTCAGCTGCATCAATTTTCGGGGAAATGAGTCATTCGGGGAAATGTGTTTTGGGGAAATGAGTCATTCGGTAAGCTGGCATTCGAGGTAATAATATTCAGGGTAACGACAGTAGCACAATCATGTTAAGCAGATGTTAAATTGTTAAACAGTATTTTCCCCTTAAGCTTTTGGTTGGTGAACCACGTACTTATTTATTTTGGATTTTCTACCTTTTAAAATGTTTTTTGTTGAGTCCATTCCGATTTTATTCGCTTGAGATCCATAATAATGATTTTGGGTGAATTACCGTCTGTGTCTGGAATTCGAAGCATCTGGGAATTCGAATAAATTAAGTAGGTACATTTCTTAACGATAAGAAAAAAACTAAATAACCAAATTTATTTTTTCCACTATATTAAAGCGCATAAATACGATTCTGGGGAATGTCCTATTCTGGGGAACGTCGTTCTGGGGTTTGGCTTTCCACGAAATGTCCTACAACCGTCATGGACTTCTCTGCCCTCCCGTAAATGAGGCCCTGCCTTTGGCAGTAGGTGTTTATATTGTTAGCATTTGCTTTTTCACAACGTAATCCTCTATCTGAATGGTAGAGTATATCGAATCAACAATTTCGCAACACAATACTTGGTTTGCATATTTGTTTGTACCTGTATTCGTGCGCTAAAAGACCCCTCCTAACCTTCATGCATACAATCATGGACAGTTACCTTGTAAGCCTCAAACGGAAATACTATGTTATACCATGTTGGTTATGCATTGCATAGCACATACCTAACCAACATAGACTTAGACCACGTAGACAAGGAACAATTTTCGAACATTGAAGACCATATTTCTCTTGCATACTTAAGACATCTCATTCTACAAAATTCTGACCAGAATGGCCTAAAGCGAAGCATAATGCTCACAATATTGATCCATGCACGAGTTCACTATATTGACGTTTGAGTGGTCCCGAATTCATCTGTTGCCATGGTCACGTAAATAACACGGCACCGCGCAAACGTCAGATAGTGAACTCGTGCATTGGTCCATAGAGAAAATCAGCGCGAGTGAATGTGGAAGGACTGGCCGCTATGTTTGTCTAGAAATACAAACACAATAGAGCATACTGTTCATTGGATCATTGGCTAGTTATTCTATAGATATTATTGTTTATATTGAATTAAGCTTTAATTATTTTTTTAGCAGTATGTAGTAACTTCTTCCTCTTGTAGAGTTCACGGTTCTTACTGGTCTGCTGCCAAAAATGGTGTAAAAAGAATGCAGTTACTAGAAATAAATGATTAATTATCAATTTAGTTTATTCGAAACACAAAAAAATGAAACCCAAGATATATACAGTGAAAATTAATGACAGGTTGACCAACAAATAAAAACCATTGTCTACTAAGATCATGCCATAACAAGTGTAGGCAAGAAATGTCGAAATTGAATCACCCCTCGCAGTTTTATAGCCAACGTAAAAAGCTGGATAGGGTCTTAAAGCCTTCCTTAGCCGAGTGGTTAGAGTCCGCGGCTACAAAGCAAAGCCATGCTGAAGGTGTCTGAGTTCGATTCCCGGTCGGTCCAGGATCTTTCCGTAACGGAAATTTCCTTGACTTCCCTGGGCATCGTATCTGCCACACGTTGTACGAATGCGAAAATGGCAAGTTTGGCAAAGAAAGCTCTCAGTTAATAACTGTGGAAGTGCTCATAAGAACACCAGGCTGAGAAGCAGGATCTGTCCCAGTGAGGGCGTTAATGCTAAGAAGAAGAAGAAGAAGAAGAAGAAGAAGAAGAAGAAGAAGAAGAAGAAGAAGAAGAAGAAGAAGAAGAAGAAGAAGAAGGGTCTTAAAGCCCTGTTCTAATGTTGATACCAAAAGCTTAAGTTTAGGCCAGAAACACATGTTAACACTATTTTTGAATATTTTCGTCGGTTTAAGTCCAAAAAACTAGTTCCCAGTTTTTTTAATTTTTTTTCACACCCCTTGGTTTAAACTCAAATTTTGGGTGTATTTTGTTATCTATGTTCCTTCCGTAATGTCAGATAGGAGCAACGTCAGTGTTAAGAAGTAAAAGCTCAGTGGAAATTTGTCGGCAAATCAACGTTGAATATGACCAAAAGTGTCAATGTTCTAATATGGGTTCATTTTGCATATTAAATTTTCAATGTGATAGAGCCGTTTTTTGAGTGGGAAAATTTGCCACCAAGTAGCACCAAGGATACGCTTTTATGGGACTATTGTTCTATCAGCCGGTGCAGATAATTGGCCAATTTCTCCGATACGATATTGTTGAGTTCAGCTCTAGGATTATCCTTACCACCAGCCAATCTATTGTTTATAAGCTGTTGAATGTCATCCTT
The DNA here is from genome assembly GCF_002204515.2 of Aedes aegypti. NCBI lineage: Eukaryota > Metazoa > Arthropoda > Insecta > Diptera > Culicidae > Aedes > Aedes aegypti. Next base: position 152,139,081 of record NC_035108.1, read on the forward strand.
AACCTTCCTCAAAGTGAGGGATAGTTGGATTCTATCGTCCGCAGAATTGACGAAGACACTTCGTCCGTTCATTGTACCATTATTGTCTGCGCTCTGAGCGCCGTTCAGGTTTTTATCAAAGTGCTGTTTCCATCTTTTTAACAGCTCACGTAATAGTAAATTCAAGTCTTGTTTTTCAATTTCAATACAAACTGATTACATTATATAAGCCCAATTTGTCCAACGCAGTAATACAATTAGTTTCCTCCAGTAACTTTCGATCATCAACAAAACTTACTAGTCTTTTGCACATGACCTACCTTCCGTTTGATGTCGGAGCGCTTTCTCGGAATCCAAAAGGCCCCCTCTCTATCATAACCGATGTCAATGTCAACACCATCAGAGCCGCAGTCATAACTTTCGACAGGTCGGTTCTAGATGGGAACCGCTTACATAAACAGGTGCTGAACTCCGCCGCAGGGTGTGTCACCCCAGACATAAGCTTCACTATATCGAGCGGAAATTGCGAGGGAAATTGTATCATATTCAATCAATTAATTCAGACATCGTCAAAACCGACCGCTGCACACCATTGGCGTAGGAACAGGGGGGGCCAGGGGGGCCAGGCCCCCCCCAGAGTCTTCCAGGCCCCCTCCAGAATTTTGAATGAAAATATATATGAAAAAAAAATGTTTACATAATTCTTAAATGAAGTAAAATCTTCTGAATCTATTGATAAATATTCTTCAGTAGTTACGTTCTTTTATTTTGTTCAATAATAGTGGGATAACCTAGCTTGTCGTTCACAGCATAAGTGTGGCGGTTCTGAATTCGTTGAATTGTGTGACCATCGAAAAATTAATCGTCCTGCTGTCGCTCGACATCTCCGTTTCAAAATACTGTGATACTAAAAAGCGTCAGTATCCTAGAAAATCGATTCCTTAAATTCGTATTTTCTGAGTTTTAAATGTTAGCGGCCCCCGGCTTGGTCACTGGTTTTTTTCGGAATATTGATCACTCTGTTTTTTTCTCACAATCTTATTTATTACTAAAAGGTCGTCACAATTCACTAGCTTTCCACCCTTAGAATCGTTCTTAAGGAATCGATGGAGACACTTTCACTTTACCCTCGATTCTGATAGCGAATGTGGGTGGTTCCACCAATTTCCCGAAATATACTTTATCCACCTATACTTTATCCACCTTATATCACTACCAAACACTCTCGACCCGAATTGGCCCGCTCGTCAATTTGGCAGAAAATGCCCACTGAACTTTGAACGAAAATGTCGAAAACGAACGGCACACCTCGTCCGAACTGGGGGACCGTCAGAACTGCGGACGTCGTACACTTTCTTCACACCGAGGCTCTTCCATCTTGGCGGGTCGGTTTTTAAAGGGTTGATTCCACCCCCTGGCGAGGAACTCACTCTCTTAATTGGTAGAACTTGTCGTCTTGTTCTAACGATCCGTGAGCGATGAGCGTAACAAAATCCGCATGTGAGTCACCGTTCTTCGCGGTTTGTGGTGTGGCTGAAATGAAAAACTTAAGCAAAACAATACGATTACCCGCCGCCTATAGGGCTAAGCAAACCAGAAAGCTGCGTAAGTAAAAAAGTTCTCGCGCACGTTTGTTTGCTTTACTCCATAGCGGTAAAATTATGTCACTTTAAATTTGGCACTGTCGGCCAAGGTAAAACAAACAAAACCAAATTGACTTCTGGTTTTGCAGTTACGCAACAAACCACTGCAACGAGGAAGCATCCGTTACTTTGCTTCGTCAGGCTATGTGCAAGAAAACCATCATTTCCCGGATACGTAGAAAGTACCGTATCATGATGCTAGGCTGGTACATACGCCCCAACCATTCGAGTTTTTAATTAAATCCTTTTGAATTAAAAACACGGAGAAGGCATATTTGGCTTGCTAGAATAATTATTGTTGGTACATGTAAAATCCCTACTCTAACTATTTTTGGTTCTAACATTTAAAACGTTAACTGATTCCTTCGCTATGTACATTATAAAGAATTTGTGTTCCTATATCTCTAACCGCTGGGTCATCCTTCGTTGTGCCCACTGTTGTGTCCACCATCCATTTCTGTCGACTCCTTTCGTCTTTTTCCTAGCTTCATTTCTGAATCTTTGATCTCAATGGTAATCGGCATCTAATTTCCTTCGTGACTTGATGTAGCCTATTGTCCCATTTTTGTCTATGTTGATGACTTTTCGTAGTATCATGAACAACTGAGGTGAATTTGTCCTCTGTGCACGAATCGTTGTCGGCACCAATGGCCTTTCTTGTCTAAGCTATGTTCGATTTGTCCGTTATATCATATTGGCTTTTCTGACCAAGTTCAAAGTAAAATTGTTTACTTAAGACATTAATATGTCAATTTTTTTTCTTTGTTACCTTGGATAATCGTTATCTTGGATAACCGTTATCTTGGATAATCATCTATTATTCAGCTCCAGCTTGTCACATCTCCATTTCGTGCTATGTTTACGTCATCATTCCTCCCTTTTACATCATCTACCTCAACATCAGAATGGTTATTCGATCAAGACGCGACGGGTGTTGATTTGTACGAATTCTAGATGTCAACCATTACACGTTCGTTGTTCCACTGTCTTCCTTCTTTGGCGCTCCCGATGATTACTTTCACTCTCCTTCGGTGGAACAGTGTACACTCCAAAGGACTACTGCTGCCTATGACCTATTTTCCTATTCTATATTATTCTATTGTATTTTATTCCTACTATATGGTAGAACTATTCATATCTACTATCCTACTATCTACAGTTTGGTGAGTCCCAATATATATATATTTTTTTTCTATTATTTATTTGTTGTGTTTTTTTTTGGAAATCTCACATCTTTTCGTTTTGCTCAGTTTTAAAGGATTTTAATATCTTTTGTGGATTTTGTTGGTCTCTTTTTCCTTTTTGTTTTTGTTTTCGCTTGAGCTTACAATATTTATACATTATCTTTCATACCTTCTACGTGTAATATATACAACTTTAAATATGTCAAAGAATAGTGTTTTTCTAGCATTATTTGTTTGACGAAGTAAAATAAATCATTTTCTTAAAATTTCGTGAAACTTTCGACTTTAAGTCAATTTGTTTTTAGTTTGTTTTGTTTTTGCAGTTCAAGTTTTGTTTTATTTTTTTTTTTTATTTCTCAAGTTGTAAAATTTTTCATTTTCTTATATCTAGGATACCTTCTTTCTGTGCTGATCCGTTATCCGTCTCCATCTGTAAGGTTTGTTCTTTCTCGCTTGGTGACCTCCCCCCTTTCTTTTGAGGTTGTAGGCAGGATCTGTGAATGAAAACCTCGTTTGCTCATATTAATTCAAGGTATAAAAATGGTTTGTCCCAAAGTGTGTTTTCAATTTCCCATAATTTCTTTTAAATTTGCAGGGGCTTTCATTGCGAAGAGTCTTTTTCCTCTTAGATACTTTATTATTCTTTGAAGGGTGTCTTTTCCTCTTCATATGCATATTCTCTTTATACTCTTTCTATTCCCATTTATATTGCTTTTCATTGCGAAGGGTGTCTTTTTCCTCTTCGATGCTTCGTTATTCTTTGAAGGGTGTCTTTTCCTCTTCATATGTATATTCTCTTTATAATCTTTCTATTCCCATTTATATTTTCCATATTTCCCACTTTTCCAGAGGATAACGACCCTTACAGAATAGTTTCCTATTCTGGTATTTCCAGCTCTTCGGTACGTTCAAAACTGAGTTTGACGGACGCATTTTTGTTATAATTAGCTGTAGGCACGTCACTTCTCTGGTTGATGTCCCACGCCCCTAATTTTTCATTTTCAAGGTTCAACTGTTATTCCTTTGTTCAAATTCATCTTTAGTATATTATGTTTTTTTTCTCATTTTACCACTTTACTCGGAGTGGTGTTATTTTCATTGTCTCTTTGTTTTCAGGATTTCTTGACATTGGCGATATTGTTTGTGTTATATTTTCTATCGCTACTTCTTTTTCTGGTGTTGGATCCATATAGGTTTCTCCCATTTCTTGTACTAATGAGCGGGGTGGCACTGGTGGCAGAGCCCTTACTTCGTCCAAAATAATATTTCCCTGGGGTTCTAGAATGGGATTGCAAAAAATTGTATGCATCTTTTCAATTTTTACATATCTGTCCTCTGGATATCTATACTTTAGAATGAGGTGTTCCAAAACAAGCAAAGTTTGCGTTCGATTCTTTCTGAGCCTTCTGAACCTAGAGAAAATAATATGTACAAAAGATTTACACGGCCGACCGACGCACAAGTCGATTGGCGACCCAAGTAACATTTTTAGTTTTTTCATTTACTACAAGCTGTTGTTACCACCATATCGTTAAAACTCATTTTAGAACTTATTAGCCTTAATAAGCCTTTGATAAAATTCCGTTAAGCCCGAAAAGGCCCACATTACAGGAGGTTGTTAAGACTATACCTTAAAACCGTTTCTAAACTTCTTAGTTTTGTATCGTATGAATACATCTACCCCTATGGTATGGTATAAAACATTTATAAGAGCTATTGTATAGCTTTATTGAGCTCAACTAGCGGTATTAAATCTTTTTCGATATCCTAATATATATCGGAATAAAACCAATGTTACGAGCTTATGATTGAACAAACACCAACCAATAATTTGTTTATAAACCATGACCTTTTTTTTTTTTGATTTTGAAATCATCATGATGTCTGCCGACTCATAATAATCAATTAAAATAAACATATCTTTGCGTGACAGAAAATTTTCTTACGATCGCGTGAATAATCACGTTAAATCTTGCTGGTCTTGTCTGGGATGGTTTAAGATCAATTGGTGATTATTCCGAACAATATAATCATTCATAAACGCTTTTGATCTTAAGAACCCGTGCACAAAACCCTTACTGGCTAAAATATTCCTTAATCAGAATATTTGTTCTGCACTTAGACATATTGGTTTTTTTTTCGGAGCCTTGACTTAAACTTAATGCACTCAGGAAAGCTAGTGCTGTCAAAAAAGGTTCAAAGAAGATTCAATTTTGTGATGCAATTCATTTTAATTAAATTTGTGCCGTTATGTATCTAACTGTTTCATTGGAATAACTAGAATAACTAGAATGGGAAGTTTAGGCAAGTATGGGAAAAGTATGCGATGGTCTATTAATTCTTCGAGAGGAATTTTTGTCATTTTTATGTTTGCGTTCTGATTAATTCGTGATTCACTACATGATTATCATTATCAACATAATGATATTGATAACCACACGCAGACTGCATTTCAATAACATGCATCAGACAGATGAGATTTAAGAAGGCTTTAACATGACTTAGCATAGTCTTGGAAGTTTTACTTATGCCTTGACAAGACAAGCAAGATGAGATCTTGTAGATATATACAAAGCATTTAAAAGTGGGTTTTACCGAAAAGAACGTTTGGCACTTTGCAATGCTTTATTAAATCTGTTAGGAATGAATACATCTCTAATATAACATCCATAAATAACATCTATGATCAAAAAGCACTGAAATTTTTACTTGGGGAGGGAAATTTGACTGCCCCATCTTCCCATTGGCGTAAAAATGCACTCGTTTTCTGTGCTGCTTTTCCAACACTTGTGTGAGAGATTTGCGTGTTTGTTCTTTACTTTCTGTTTGCTTTAAATATATTTGATTGGTTTTGAGATCGTTCCTTATGCAAATTTATGAACTTCAACTGTTCCATCATTATCGGTTGGCTTTAATGCAGTAATTATAAGTGTGTGTACATTGTTTTGAGTTTCTAAAAACCTGTACTTTGAGCGAATCTTAACTTGATTAAGAAACTTATATTTTTGTATCAGTTTACTTTCCCCCAGATCAGGCTTGTAAGTCAACATACGAGAGTTTTTTCCTGATAGCAGAAGAAATCATAAATCAACTTCCTCACGAAAACAAGGTGCATATTTATGGCGATTTCAATCAACGTAATGCAGATTTCATTCCTGATTTTGAAAACGAGAGTATTCTACTCCCTGTTGTTGGCGATAATGAAACTTTGCAATTTATTTTTGACAAAATTGCATCCTTAGGCCTTAATTAAATAAATCACGTAAAAAAATAAACAAAACTGTTACCTTGATACTTTTATTGACAAATATGCATGAAGATTTCTGTGTAAGTGAGTCAATTTAAAAAAATTGAAGCGTTTCACACGGCAATGGAATATTCTATGTTTATGCATATTTATCATGCTCCTCACGAATGTGTGTATGAGAATATTTTCGATTATAGTAGAGCCAATTATACTAATATTAGACTGAAATTAGATAACGCAAATTGGCAATCTGTTTTGAGAAATCAAAATAATATTGAATCGAGTATAGTCAACAAATTTATAGTATATAAACGCATAGATATTAAGAACACAATGTAATTTAGAATGGTCTACCAAATGTTTGACGTCAAATAAATAATTAAATAAGTACGTTAAAGTTTTCCGAATATGCCCTACAATCGCGCTTAGACTCGAGATAGGTAGAAGTAAATGCAATTTGGAGAAAAATTCATCCCTCATACAACCAAAACAGAATAGTAGAAGGGTTTGTTCGATTCCGTTCGATAATCCTAATGTAAAGATGTGTTATCCCTCTCTTAAAAGTTACACTAGTGGCTTAAAATCTACGCTATTTCATTCACTTTATAATCATCGATATTATTTTTAAAACTTGTTTCAGCAGTCTTCTTATATTGAAAGTTCAAAAGAAGGAAAAAAAAACTTATCCTTATCGGCTCTATTTGTACAATGGAACAGAAAACCAAGGTTTTTAAATATATAAACATTTGTTTACAACTGAGGAAATTGGATCGCAGTCAGTTTTTTTTTTAAAGAGTTTAGAGCTTAACTTATGAAAATAAGAAAATAGTACACACTCACCGCGGATTCGTCCTTATCATCACGATCCTCATCCTCTTCTTCCTGTTGCTGCTGATCATCAATCGACTGTTTGGAATGCGTCGACTTGGCATCGTCCTGTTCATTATCACTTGCACCGAACGCAGCTGCCTCAACTGCTGGAAATACTTGCCTCGATTCTGATCACACCAGTCTAAAAATGTCCAGTCTGAAAATGTTGGCGGCCGGCGTTTTGAAGAAACGCTTTTCCGCTGTCACCACTTGTAGCGGCCCCCGGCTTGGTCACTGGTTTTTTTCGGAATATTGATCACTCTGTTTTTTTCTCACAATCTTATTTATTACTAAAAGGTCGTCACAATTCACTAGCTTTCCACCCTTAGAATCGTTCTTAAGGAATCGATGGAGACACTTTCACTTTACCCTCGATTCTGATAGCGAATGTGGGTGGTTCCACCAATTTCCCGAAATATACTTTATCCACCTATACTTTATCCACCTTATATCACTACCAAACACTCTCGACCCGAATTGGCCCGCTCGTCAATTTGGCAGAAAATGCCCACTGAACTTTGAACGAAAATGTCGAAAACGAACGGCACACCTCGTCCGAACTGGGGGACCGTCAGAACTGCGGACGTCGTACACTTTCTTCACACCGAGGCTCTTCCATCTTGGCGGGTCGGTTTTTAAAGGGTTGATTCCACCCCCTGGCGAGGAACTCACTCTCTTAATTGGTAGAACTTGTCGTCTTGTTCTAACGATCCGTGAGCGATGAGCGTAACAAAATCCGCATGTGAGTCACCGTTCTTCGCGGTTTGTGGTGTGGCTGAAATGAAAAACTTAAGCAAAACAATACGATTACCCGCCGCCTATAGGGCTAAGCAAACCAGAAAGCTGCGTAAGTAAAAAAGTTCTCGCGCACGTTTGTTTGCTTTACTCCATAGCGGTAAAATTATGTCACTTTAAATTTGGCACTGTCGGCCAAGGTAAAACAAACAAAACCAAATTGACTTCTGGTTTTGCAGTTACGCAACAAACCACTGCAACGAGGAAGCATCCGTTACTTTGCTTCGTCAGGCTATGTGCAAGAAAACCATCATTTCCCGGATACGTAGAAAGTACCGTATCATGATGCTAGGCTGGTACAGGGCATACCATACTATTTCAAATGTTCATAGTGTAGCCTTTTAACTCAATTACGATTTCCTGTGTTCTTGGAGGGTGCCCTGATCGAGATGTCTGGTGATAATGATTGTCCCCATAAGATTTATTTAAAGAAATTCATTGATAAAAAAACGTCTCAGCAAAAAAATAAATAGGCAAAATTACTAAAGGAACTTCTAAGACGTAAAATAGCTGCAATTTTTGGCGAAAAACAAGGCCTAATTCAAAACATATCTCTTCAAAGAATTTCGAACTTACCTAAGGCTTAAAAAAAAGTAAAAAATCGGTCATAATTTTTGATATCAGCAATATGTTCTTTCTTTGGTTTCGCTTCATTTTTTTAAATAATTTCGTATGAATGAACTTTTTAATTTATCTCTAAACTACGTTTTACCAAGTAAGTTTTTTACAGTCTCAAGAATTTTAGTGAAAAAATTCGTTAATGTATATCGAAGAGTGGATTATACCTTTTGCTTCAAATCTTTTAGAAAGTAGTCAATTAATATTGAGATTTGCTAAAAATTGCTGAACCTTGAAAAAGTTCAAACTTTGCCCTAACACTTTTTTCTAAATAATCGTTGATTCTGTCAAATTCCTTCTCATAGGGGAATTTACGTATTCTTGGCAGTCCAAACCGATGTCGCGCTTCTTTTGCAATTTTCTCGAACATCAGCAGACAAATTACGTTTTTGCCTGTTTACATGTATGCGCTGCTCAATCCTCTATCAATTCACACCGATAGACTTGTTAAAACCTTCTTGGAAACTTATTTATAACGCTTCGAACAACCAATATCCGTGTGACTAATGTCGGCAGGCTTAAATATTCTCTTCGGCAGATTTTCCATAAGAACTGTAGGCAAATCTAAAAATTAGTCACACTTAGAGGCGTGTTCATTTGAATTGATGGCATCTATGGTGAAATTGTTCGTCCAGTTTCAGCAATCTCGTCAACGGGAAGCTGACAAAACACAGAAACATCTAAATGTTTTCATTGATGTTTTTTGAAGAAAAAAATCTGTGTATCTGGCATTTGAAATTTGGTTGCCAATGGTGCCGAAGCCGTAAATGACCCTAGTTTTCCCAAAAAAGTTATTAAAAACTTTTTCGCAAAGTTCATTATAAATCTTTCAGAAATATTTTGAAAATGTATTGTTAATTGCGTTACAAATTCTCCTTTGTTTTTTTTTTTTTTTTGTAAATTCTACTTTAAATCCCCAGATTCTACAGGAATTATATACGAAAAGTATTTTTGGAATATCTTTTGGCTTTAAATCTCCAGAAGAAATTTATTGAAAAATCCCAGGCATATTTTTACTTCCGAAATTAGCAATTTAGCAAAATAACTGGGCAGGTATTAATTAAGAAATTCATGAAGAAATTTGTGAAGATCTTCCTTAAAACAATGTTTCAGAAATTGTTTTATAAATTCTGCAAAAAATATATATTCTGGAATTGAATTCTTGTACATTTTCGAGGCGGAATTTCTAGAGGCTTTTTGGCTTAATTATGAAGATTCTGATGGAGCTCCTTAAGAAATTTGTTTTTTTTTTGTTTATATGATTTGAACAATTTCAATTATCCTACAGTTTATTGTTTATTTATCCAGCCCATTGATTCACCTCTAGAGAAAAAATATAGATAATCAGTTATCTTTGGTTGTTTCGATCTGATTTAACATTTTGTTGTTTCTCCTTCCTTCATATGACGTATTCTTAGGCACCTTCATACAAAAATTCGTACTCCAAAATGCAACATTTTAAAGAATCTAAAGGAGTAATGATTATAATTCCAGGAGTTTTAAAATTTTTCAGAATTCTTATACGTATGGCTCCTGATTTCTGAAAATCCATCAGGAATTCCTCAACGAATTTTCAAAGTTATGTAAAAATTTACTCCAAGTTCTAAATTATGAATTTTGTTATAAAACATTTTTGGCAGAGTTCTTGATAAAAACCGCCAATATTTTCACCTTCAACTTTTACAGTTCTACCACAATAGTTAAAAGTTTTTAGATTAATCTGCCATATTAAAGCTTCGGAGTTCATGCGAAACATTTTTTAAAATGTAAGATACAAACACCTTCATAAAAATTCAATCTGTTTTAACATAAACCATTGTCTATTATAAAGACGATAAAAATTAACTGGATTTTTTGTAGTTAATCCTACAAAAAACGCCAAAGCTTTTTCTGTGAGTAACATCGTCAGGACGTCAGAAAGTTCCAAAAATTCTACGATTAATGCTTGAGTTTCCCGATAAGAGTTCAATATTTTTCCAAATTCAATTTGAAGTTTAATAATGAAAAAAAGTGAAATCTCTGAACAAATTTCTCGAAATTTTTTTGAATATTTGCACGGAAGAGTTTATAAAAGAATAGCTGAACCCATTTCACTAAAAACTTTGAAATGATTGAATTGAAAAAATATGGGTAAGGAATTCGGGGATTTATATCAAATTGATTTTAAGATAAATCTAAAGAAACACTTAGACAATTTTCTTTGAAAAAATGCAGATAGATTTGTTGAAAACTTCTCTGAGAAATCACTGAGAAAATTTTCCCAGTTGAATCTTGTTTCATTATTTATGAAAACCTTGTGAAATATTAGGAGAAATCAAGGGAGAATGAATAATTTTTGCTGTGAATTTTTCAAGCAATCCTCTACAGGGTGTCGACCCAATTTGTAAAATAAAATTCCCTGACTTTCTCCGACCTTCCAGTATTTTTTCAGAAACATTTCAGAGTACTGAATTTGGTTTAAAGACGAAATAAAAATGTAGTTGTCGGGTTCAGCACTACATTTTGTTTACCAAGTTTTGCATATCGCAGTACACTTTCTACGACATTCTAGATTTTGATGTATTACTTCAAGTACCGTCAAATTTCGAGCAACTACAAGGAAAATTAAGGTCTTTATTTGGACCGTAATAGGTCGTATAAAAAAAAAAGCTTTCGCTCAGTTTAGCAAAGGCTTTTACTCGAATACAACTGTTAGATAATTTTCTAGAACGTGTTTTAAACAGATCACTTGAGTGTTTTCTTCCAAAGCTTAAAGATTCGTATGGAACAAAAAATAGTGAAACCTGAGTAAATACCCAGAAAATTCTGAGTCATCTACTTACTAATCATACTCAGTTAAAATCTTCAAGATTTCAAATTCTCAATGTGTTTCTCTACATGTATTTTTTTAATATAAGAAGATGCTATTTCTTAACTATTACAGAAAATCTTACATTACTCCTCCATAAACTAATGCGAATATTTCTTCAAGAATACTTAGGATGTTTTTTTCAAGAGTCTCAATTTTTTTTTTCACTCAAAATGAATTCGTTTTTTTTTTCGAATAGGTACTTTAAGGTGCGAATAGGTGCGATTCTAAACATCAGTATAGGGAAGCTGCTAATGAAAATCCTAAAGTAGCGCTTTATTCATCACATTTTCAAAATTCGAAATTCCGAGAATTTTCTATAGATAGTAAAATATAGTTTACTTTACCATACATAACAGCGCTTTATCAATGGTTAATAGCTAAGATTGATTACCCATTTCATCCAACAAATTTAACGTATTCAATAATTTGCAGATGATCAACTTGTTTGATGTTGTAATATAGTATTGATAGATAATTTTTCCTGACCTGTAGTGAAATTCCCTGACTTTCCAGGTCAAAAATTGGATTCCCTGACTTTCCAGGTTTTTCCAGGTAGTCCACACCCTGACTTTAAGAATTTCAGAGAGATTTTTGAACACAATTTTGGTAGTATTCATTGTAATATTTCTAGGAGAAATCCTTAGTATTTCCAGAAAATCCTTAATACATTATTAATGAACAACTTAATGATTTTTTCAACAATTAAAATTTATGTGCGATAAGTACGTAGTTTAGCTTCATGGAGAAATGTTTAAAATTCTGATGTCTTCTTTTGAGCAATTTGATACAGTTTCTTCGAAAAATTCCAGATTATAAAGCCTAAAGAAACTCCGGGAAAATCTGTTCAATAAAAACTACTTATTCCGTGGGAGTCCCAGCAAAAACTGAGTGAAAGCTGGTAAAGGCGTTCTTGCACTAGAAAAGTACGGAAATAGTTCATGAAGAGATCCCTAATTCTTGAAAAGTTTGTACAAGAACTTCAAAGAGATATTCTTCGTGAGTTCTTTGGAAAAATTCTTGAAGGATTTTTTTACAAAGAATTGATATTTTCCGTAATTATTATTGTTACTATTATTATTAATATTTATTCAGAACACTTTACCATTCGTGTGGCATTCGTGTCGAATTTTCCGTAATGAAACTTGTAATTTACAAGCATTACTGATATTCAGAGATAATAGCTGGTATGAGACAAAAATACAAACAGATAAAATCAACGCAAATTTTCGCAAACTACGAAATTTGCGAAAATCATGATTATTACTTCGGTTAATCAAGAGTTTTCTAGGCCCCCCCTAGGCCCCCTCCAGGAAAAAATCCTAGCTACGCCAATGCTGCACACAGGGGTAATTTGGGTCAATCATAGCCAAAATTGTTTTTTGGTCTTAATGGTGTTCTTTTGCCGTAATATAGAATATACCGATATTAAAAATCTCACATTTTTTAATTTGAAATTGAAAATTTCAACGAATTAGTTTTTGTTACTCCTCTGCGCGTTATACCCGGAGAAAAGCCTTGCAGGGGGCCTAAGGCTTTTGCTACCGCTTTGATTGCTTTCGATTATGTGGAAGCAATTAATATGTGACATGTCATCGCCTATTTCTCGCCCAGAAATCCATCCCAGAAGCGATTCTTCATGGCGCCTCGGGTTTTACTTGTGAAAAGTACGTTCTGTTGGGAATTCAATACTCTCAATGGATGCCATTATTCAGAGATGCCTTTATGCTTGTTCGTTCCACAGGCTCTCTTTCTCTATTGTCTGTCAAAAACTCCACTCATCTCGATAGGAAACTCAGTCTATTGTTGGGTGAAATATAATGAAATGAAGCTCCTTTCAACGAGCTGATGAACCGGCTGAAACAGTAGTCGAACAGAATAAACTCAATCATGGTTGAACTTTTTCTGTTTTTCGTGTGTCAGCTGAAAACATTCAATTTCCTAAACGAATATCTTTTTCCTCCCATCACGTAGCGTTTTTTTATCTACTGACTCAATTCAGGTTCGTTATTGGTAAAGAAACATTGTGCCAGGTACCTACTATATGGGTGGAGCAAATTTTCTACATTGTAGTGGTTTTAACGATGCTTGCAATGTCAAGGTTGAAGGGCTCATATGTAGCTATACTTGAAGCAATGTGCATTGTCATAAAAAATGTATTATGTTTTCATCCAGTAGCAAGTCATTCCGGAAGTATGAGTTGCCCGAGTATTGCCATTCCATTGTATGTCGGGAAGTTGTACCTAGTTCAATGTAACGATGCGCGATATCTGCTTAATTTGTTCCATGAAATTTAGATGAAGTCAGTTTCTTCATCCGTCAGGCTATGGATTTTTCAAATTTTAAAGTTATGGGCATGATCTGGTTCATCAAGCCCCAAAACTCATTGGCGTAGGAACAGGAGGGGCCAGCCCCAAAACATTTCGAAAAAAAAAACGAAAACGAAGAAGAAAATGCAATTAACACAAGTTTGGTCGAAACACGAAGTGGAACGTTCCACCTAGTTTGTGTTGTGTACGATAGGTGAGATTTTTCACATTTGTTGTACAAAATTCAAAGCACGACCATTCCAAACTGAATATTGTATAAGTTTCTAAACATGTTTCTGAAATGATTTTTAAAGAAACTAAGCTTACATTTCTGGAAGAATTTTCGAGATATATGTTTGAAAAGTTTTAAAACATACAATGGTATTTTGAATATGTTTTCTGATTTGGAATTGTTTTGTAAATAAGTCGGCATTTGAAAGCCACTTAGTTTGGTCACATTTCTTTAAGGTGAAACAGCTTGGTATCAAAATTCAATAATGTACCAAAACTTTGAAGGCACAAATCTCGCGAAAGGAGCATCAAACTACAGTGCAACATCTATTTTGGCTTTGTGCACTAGCAGAACGCTTAAAATAAGGAGATGAGCTTTGTACGTTCATTATTTTAGCAGATTAGTGCTTTTGAAATCGTGAGTAGGGGCACAAGCCGGCCATTGTGCCTGCCATGTTTGGATTCCGAGATGTGTCACCTTAAGGGAAGGACTTGATAAGGCTTGGGTTTAGAGAGCTCATCCGTCAAATCATGGCGTTGATACCAATTCCTTGCCGGTATTGATCTGCTGGATAGCCAGAATCCACAGTTTAACACCAAGGGGACAATCGATATCGAAAACAAAATACACCACAAGCACTTTTTATGTGTTACATAGTTTTCTGGACTTATACCTTGGGTATGTGTACCGAAATTCGCAATAGTATAAATATTCGTCATACCCGATTTACACTATTTTACGACACAAATAGGCAAAAATCGTTAAGTGTTTGTCAAATCGCTTTTGAATGACACGGAAACATTCTTATAAACCGCAAACATTGTTCGGAAATTAAAAGAAAAACTACATTTTTCACAAAATGTTTCTTCCTTTTCTATGGTATTCCTGTTTGTTTAACGTATTGACAGTATTCAAAAGTCCTTTGTTTTTTTTTTCTTCATACACCTTCCGTATTTATGTTGGGTTATGGTAATTTATTTTTATTTGATAGTTCAATAACATGCAAATTTTTTATACCTTCTTTCTTTTGCCATGTGATTATTCTTCTTGGCATTAACGTCCTCACTGGGACAGAGCCTGCTTATCAGCATAGTGTTCTTATGATCATTTCCACAGTTATTAACTGAGAGCTTTCTTTGCCAAAGTTGACATTTCGCATTCGTATATCGTGTGGCAGGTACGATGATACTCTATGCACAGGGAAATCAAGGAAATTTCCATTACGAAAAGATCCTGGACCGACCGGGAATCGAACCCAGACACCTTTGCATGGCTTTGCTTTGTAGCCGCGGACTACAATGTGATAGCAATGCCATTAAAATGTCTTTCTTCCTACAATTTTATTTAAAATGCATAGAAATAACTCGAAGCTCCACAGTTCTCTAAATCTTTTGATTTATCCGTCTCACATCAATGTGAAATGTTCCTGAATTTGCTTAGCTCAGCTTAGCTTAGCTTAGACTGACTACACATTAGAGTGGTTCAAAAAATCGTTTTTGCTCCACACCGCTCATTCGATTCTAGATCAAATTCTAAGTGTCCTCCCAAAGTTTGAGGTCATTTGAATGATGACTGAGATTGCACAAGACCTCTAAAGTTTATATGGGAATTACTATGGGAAAAACAAGCAATTCATTCAATCGGTCATAGTGTTTGCCCATGTGCTCTTGGGGATAAGAACTACTTTGATACTGTGAGATATAATAAGCAGCTACAGCTTTGCCGAAGACCGTTTTCAAATCGGACGCCCCAGTAATTAGTTATTGCTGGGGAGTAAGTACGGAGAGCCTTCACTCCGCCACCAATGACAACGGCCTAAGGCTAATAACTTTCGCTGCAGCTAGAGGGATGGCCATCAGCAGTACATACCGGCAGAATAGAAAGTGGTACAAGGAAACTAGAGCAGCCGAGAAACGAATTCACCGCAGAAAGAAAAAGCAGTATGAAGAAGATATCATTACTGAGGCGCAAAACAGCATGGAGCAAAATGATATACGGAGATTTTACGAAACTGTCAATGGTGTACGGAGAAAAACAGCACTGTTTCCCGTCATGTGCAATGACCGTGAAGGTAACTTGCTGACAGACAAAATATTGATAGCTGTCAGGTGGAAAGAACACTTCGATCAATTGTTGAACGGAGAGAACACGAGCGCGTCTGAGAACAGATTAATCATCAGCAACGATGAACAAGCTATGGAGCCCCGACGCTAGATGAGGTTAGAAGAGCGATCAAGGAGTTGAAGAACTGTAAGGCTGCTGGAAAAGACGAGCTCCCAGCAGAACTTTTCAAGCACGGTAGTGAGCAGCTGAACGAAATACTGCACCGGATGCTGTTAAGGATATGGGAGGAAGAAAAATTGCCTGCTAGCTGGCTGGAGGGCCTCATCTGCCCTCTGATAAGAAGGGACACAGATTGAAGTGCGCCAATTACCGAGGAATAAAGCTCCTCAATTCAGCGTATAAAATAATGTCGCGTGTTCTGTCCAACAGATTGAGACCGCTGGAGGAGTCCTTCGTCGGTGAATACCAAGCTGGTTTTCGTGAGGGCTGATCAACGACGGATCAAATGTTTACCTTGTGACAAATCCTTGATAAGTTCCGGGAATACAACTTGCAGACTCACCATCTGTTCATTGATTTCAAGGCGGCGTACGATTCAGTAAAGAGAAATGAGTTATGGCGGATAATGGTAGAATACGGTTTTCCGGCGAAACTGATTAGACTGATTCGTGCAACGTTGGATGGATCGAAATCAAGTGTGCGGGTTACGCATGAGACTTCAACCTCCTTCGTAACCTTAGATGGATTGAAGCAAGGATATGCGCTTTTGAACCTTTTGTCCAACATTGTTCTCGAAGGAGCTATTAGGAGAGCGGGCGTGCAAAGAAGCGGTACCATCGTCACTCGGTCGCAAATGCTCCTGGGTTTTGCGGACGATATCGATATAATCGATCTATATCTTTGCTGAAGTTACAATGACGCTATTCCTTTGATTTTTTAAGCTATGTTAGTTAATCAAATTTATCAAAAAAATCCATTTGTTCAACCCGTTATCGCAACTGAACAAAAATATTAAAATCCAACTTATTTCTGAAGAACTGTGAAATTTTCATTCAAATCGGTCCATAAATAACTCAAATCTAACACTCTAAAGTCGACTATATTAAATGGAAAACCGAAAAAGTTGCAAATGTTTGTTCCAATACTGTATATAGGGCGACTTGTTATAGTTTCGACTTTGTTCTACTCGTCTTGGGTGGTTTTCTTAAATCTCTTTAAAATTCGCACCAATACTTCTTAGCATCTTACTGCTGAATTTCATAAGATTTTATAGACAAAAACGCCCCATGAAGGTGAGAACAAATCGGTTGAGAATCCGTAAGTTCATCATTATCTCTAGAATTTTCTATGAAAGCCCTGAAGCAAATCTCTAAGGATTTTTAGGAATTTCTAAGGGAGTTCTACAGGACGTTTCATCAGGGTTTCTAAAAGCATTATATGTATTTCTCTTCTTTTGTAAAAAATAGCAAACAAGTAGAAATGTAGAGGCCCAGATAGCCGTAGCGGTAAACGCGCAGCTATTCAGCAAGACCAAGTTGAGGGTCGTGGGCTCGAATCCCACGTCGAGGATCTTTTCGGGTTGGAAATTTTCTCGATATCCCAGGGCATAGAGTATCTTCGTTCCTGCCACACGAAATACGCTCGCAAAAATGGTCATTGGCATAGTGAGCTCTCAGTTAATGATAGTGGAAGTGCTCATAAGAACACTAATCTGAGAATCAGGATCTGTCCCAGTGGGGACGTAACGCCAGAAAGAAGAAGTAGAAATGTATTTAAAAGTTTGTTCAAAATCTCTGGAATACGCATAGAAGTTCTTACCGGTGATTTTTGTTTCGGAAGTTTCAGCATTATTTCCTTAACATTGTTTGGCAAAATTCCCCCAGGAATTCTCTTAAAAATACTGTAAGAATGTAACTAAATTTTAAAAGGGTTTTCATTATAAGTAATTTTTTGAAATTTATTTCAGAAATACCTTCAGAACATTTCGAAAAAAGTTGCAAAAATCTTAAATAATTCTAGAACAATAAGTAACATGGCTTGTACTAAAAATTTCCAACTGAAACACAAAAAAAGATAATTCAATTTAGCCACTGATTCTGGCAGCTATTTCCTACGAAATTTCTCTAAGAATTTTCAATCACAAGTTTATTTATGTTTAAATTTGATATCCATATTTACAATAGTTGTAGTCTTCTTCTCTCTGACTTCTCTAGGAACTTAATCCTACTGGAATATAGCCTGCTTCTCAGTTATTAACTGAGAGCTTTCTTTGCCGAATGATCGTTTTTGCATTCGTATGGCAAGCATGAACATATTCTATGCCCATGGTAATCGAAAAATTTTTTTAACGAAAAGGTCCTTGACCTGTGGGATTCAAGCCCACGGCCCTCAGCTTCTTCTTCTTCTTCTTTCTGGCGTTACGTCCCAACTGGGACAAAGCCTGCTTCTCAGATTAGTGTTCTTATGAGCACTTCCACAGTTATTAACTGAGAGCTTTCTTTGCCCATTGACCATTTTTGCATATGTATATCGTGTGGCAGGTACGAAGATACAGTCAGGTCTCCTATTAGACACATGGTTGGGGGGCGTAATAGGAATCTACGTTTTAGGAGACCCAGGGCTTATGGGATTTCATCATTTTGGGGGTGTCGTTGAATATCTCGTATGCCAAAAGAGATAGTACAGTACTGTCTTCGGCGAAGTTTCAGTACTAAGTACGATCTACCTTTAGGAGTTGAGGATCATCCTTTTAGTTGAGAGCTTGGCCGGTAGAGGCGCTTTTTCTGATTTGCACTATATGAACCATGAGGGATAAGAATGCAAAATTTTGTAACATATGATATCTCTGAATCCTGATGTTTTGGAAGGTTGGTGTCTTCGGAAGAGTTGTTCAGTAGCTCAAGGGCTGACATGTGGTGGCCATTCTAATACGGAATTACGCCACCAGGCGGCGCTAGTGGGCATGGAATTTTTGTTTTGCGCATAGCTCAGTTGCCTGACCACTTAGAAAGATGGCGTCTTCGGCAAAGTTGCTCAGTATCACAAGGGCTAACATTATGTGAGCCGAAAGTTTCGAAATTTTGCCACGAGGCGGCGCTAGTGAGCAAGTAATTTTTGTTTTGTGCATAGCTCAGTTGCCTGACCACTTAGAAAGATGGCGTCTTCGGCAAAGTTGCCCAGTATCACAAGGGCTAACATTATTTGAGGCGAAAGTTTCGAAATTTTGCCACTAGGCAGTGCTAGTGAGCAAGGAATTTTTATTTCGTGGATAGCTCAGTAGTCTGACCACTTAGAAAGTTGGCGTCTTCGGCAAAGTTGCTCTGTATCACAAGGGCTAACACTATTTGAGCCGAAAATTTCGACATTTTGCCACTTGGCGGCGCTAGTGAACAAATAATTTTTGTTTTGCGCATAGCTCAATAGCCTGACCACTTACAAAGATGGCGTTTTCGGCAAAGTTGCTCAGTATCACAAGGGCTAACATTATTTGGGCCGAAAGTTTCGAAATTTTGCCACTAGGCGGCGCTAGTGAGCAAAGAATTTTTGTTTTGTGCATAGCTCAATAGCCTGACCACTTAGAAAGATGGCTACCTTTAGGAGGTGTATAGCGCAACTCCTAAAGGTAGATCGTACTTAGTACTGAAACTTCGCCGAAGACAGTACTGTACTACCTCTTTTGGCATACGAGATATTCAACGACACCCCCAAAGTGATGAAATCCCATAAGCCCTGGGTCTCCTATAACGTCCTGGTGTGTCTTATAGGAGTGAGCGTAATAGGAGTGCACGTTATAGGAATGCGTTTAATAGGAGACCCGACTGTACTCTATGCCCTGGGAATCGAGAAAATTTCCTTTACGAAAAGATCCTCGACCAGCGGGATTCGAACCCACGGCCCTCAGCTTGGTCTTGCTGAATAACTGCGCGTTTGCCGCTACGGCTAAATGGGCTTCTTAAGGCGGAGTAGGCCGTCATTAAAATTTGTACGCGTTGCTGATGATTGTTGCTAATTCATCTCAAGATTTCGAATCAAAGATATTTAGTTAAATTGACGCTTATATTGAGCTGTTCGGTAATCCAATCCGCATGGTTATTAAATTAATTAACTCATTACGCGTGGTAAAGATGGACAAATTATGGGTGAAATTATGAAAAAAATCCACGTAACCAACTCAGTTATTGGGTCACCAAGTGGCCCGGTAGCTTAGTTGGTAAAGCGCTCGTTTAGCATACTAGAGTCTTGGGTTCAAATCCCAGCCGAGCACGTGGATTTTTTTCATAATTTCACTCATAATTTGTCTATCTTTACCACGCGTAATGAGTTAATTAATATTTAGTTAGTTTTGCACTGACACAGCTGAAAAAGTAACAGCATATGTTATGTATGTTAGCGCGTACAGTGATAGTTTTTCAAGTCCATACACACTATCTAAACTGAGTTTTATCACTTTGAAATTGCAAGCTGCAAAGTCATCAAGGCTACCAAAACGAATGACGAGCTACTTAGCCTTAATGCTTGTTATATTATTACAGTCGCCTCTCCACATCTCGATATCGAAGGGACCATCGAGATAGGGACAGATCGAGACAAAGAAGATTAATTTAATGAACACTAGATTGAAAATCATTCCGTTACTAGGAAAATAAGTAACAAACAAACTTCATTTCGAGTTTTCAAATTGTTCTGAACCTCTTAAATCTGGTCTAGTAACCTTTGATTATGTTCATATCGACATATAGAGAGAAAATTGGGAACATGAAATCAACAGGAACACATCGAGATATGGAGATATCGAGATAAGGAGGATATCGATATATGGAGAGAGAAATCGTATGCAGAATGAAGGGACCGAAACAATCATCGACATAGGGATAGATATCGAGATGTAGAACATCGAGATGTGGAGAGTCGACTGTATTATTTATAGACGAATATTTCGAGATGATCTTGAACGAATGTACCTCAAATACCTCAAATAATTTAATAAAATATACGACTGCATCTGCAAGGAATATTCCGAAGAAAATGTCTTAGAAGATTTCCTGACCGAAATTCTGTTACATTTTCAAAGAAAAAAAAATCTCATATTGAATAAATTGCAATAGGTCTTCATACAAATATAACTTGAGAACTATTTGCAGATATTTTTGGAAAAATCGTAATACTCGTCAATTTTTATATAATCTCAACTCTGCATTTCGTGCAATAGTTTTGTGAAGCCGACCTGCCAACGAAAAAAAAAACCATTTCATTGAGAAGCAATTAAATTCAAAGCCGTTTCTATAGATATACTTGGAAGGCAACTTATCTACATGAAAACAGAATTCAAGATTCATATTGGGGACACTTAAGACGTGTCTTCAAAACAGTTTACCTTCAAATAGTGGTGAAGATTATGATACCGCAACATGAAAAATTGTTAATAAATTGAAATGTGAGGCCTTTTACTGATTCTTATTTCGGATGCTTCCTCTTTTTTACCTCATATTTCAGACACTTTGATTCGAATTCCGGACAGCTCATGAAAATCATGAATAGAAAAGTTAAATCCTCATTTGAAATTGACAAACCACTAGAGAGACGCTTAAGGTATTAAGTGGCAAAAACTAAAAAAAAAATGTTCGAAATGTTTCCCATGCAAAGTAGAGTGTCCGGAATTTGAAGCTGTCTTTAAATCAAAACGGTCATATGTGGATAAATATCAGTAGGGAGTCATTATTAGTTCATTAAGAAGATACTTGAGATATAACTTAAGACATGCTTTAACACTCAATATATCTTTAGAAATTTTTGGATGAATATATGGCGGGCTACGTAAAGGATGTTTGGAGCAAATCCTGAATAAAAGACAACATAACGAATAATCCGCCAAAATTACAAAAAAGATAATCCCTACACATTTATTAAAACTACAAACACTACTGCAACAAATACTATTCACACTGTCCTCCAAAATAAAATAAAACGTCGTTAGTAATCGATTAAAATGATGTATCATTTTGTCATCCAATTTTTGTTGGAAATAATAAATACTTCCTAGTTTTTAACGTGAGCTGATTGCTTGCATTTTCATTTTCAAATCCATTTGAAAGTTACTTACGATGATTTGAAAAAGTAATCGAGAAATGTTAACTACGGAAATCCCAGAATTATGTTCAACTCTCAAATAGTAGCCAGAAGTCAGACTTGGTCTTATCACTTATTCACAAATGAACAAATGGAAAACCCTGAGCTGTTGTTTTTTTGTTCTTTTGTGGCAGAGGCGTTATCACCTGCCTTTTAGCAAGTACGACATTCGCTGCAGAACAAACTGTCAGTTTTGCTGAGGCACGTGTTCACATTTACTTCCTGATGCTGAAGAAGTAACCATAAACCCGTCTGAATAGGGTGCTTGTGCTTATTCTTGTGTACAAAGAAGGAAATGTGTCAAATTTACAGTAGTGAACTCTAAGTATTTTCCGAAACATTTTTTTACGAATAATATTATCATAAGTGTTGCGTGCATTGTTATTTATTTTATACTCCTTTTCGACCTGTTTACTGATTGTAATCGTAACTTTTTCGTCTTATAGAACTACTATTTGGCCTAACTAAGGTTTATAAGCTGTATAACACTTTTTGTGTGAAAACCACTTTTGCTAAGGGCAGACTTTATTTCCGTTCGGATATGTATCCAGGAAGTAGACAAAGGAAACACAACATAGTGACAGCGCACAACGACACACCTGGAAGAAAGGTAGTGTATAAATGTGTCGTCTTCCGTTTTTGCGCTTCCTCTGTAATGACGAGTTACGTGTTTATCTATTTGCCCACATTTATTAGGGGGAGATCCCCCAGTACCGGACAGCACCCAATACCGGACAAAGTCGAAACATTGAGAAATCATGGTCCAATCAAGATGGTGTATTAGTAGTAAAGGAAGCTATTATGGAGACTAATGTTTGCGTAGAATAACACATCCTTGAAATATGCATGCCTTTTTAAAAAAGTACAAAAGATTGAAAATTTCAAAAAAAATGACGTATTGCCTTAATTTTGAGCCTATTTAGTAATTATTTTGAATATGAAAAAATACTTTCGATCACGCAAGCATATTCGTACATAATCCCAATTTGATAGTATGAATGAATTTTGTACCATAATTGGACTAAATATGCACAAATTACAATTTTGTTTAAGCACCTCCTGTCCCCCAGTTTCGGACAGCCTGATTTGTTATATGATATCTTTGTAATTATTGCACGAGTGTCTCAAAATACATTCATTTTTCATGGATTCCGTCGATCATGGTATCAAACATGCAATAAAATTAAGAAAAAATAACATTCTGAACAACATCGTAAAATGTGCTATTTTTCATCATATAAGAAAGAGGTTTTTGATGGACATCTTGCAAACTATGAAATACTCAAATTGTTCTTGTAAATGTGGCAAATGCATTGAATTGCCAATTATATACTATTCCTAAAGTAAACACATTCAATGATGTTCAAATTTACAGAATTCGAGGCATTTCCAGATTGTGTCCGGTATTGGGTGCCACTTTTCAAGATCGATCAATTTGGTACTAAAATACATCATCAAAATACAATGTCAAAATTCATACTTATATTTTCAAATTTATTTTTGTACACTATAAAAATGATAATATTTATTATAAATGGGTAACACGAGCACATAAAACCAATATTTTTCGAATTATGAATTTAGTGGCTTAAGTGTCCGGTACTGGGGGATCTCCCCCTATTCAGCATGGTTTACATTGCTTACCACGAGACGGAAGCAAACTTTCGTGTTGGAGGGTTGGTTTGGCTAGTGGCAATAATACCTTTTACTGCCAGCATAATGTTGATTGGGGGAAATGCAGCTGTTTGATGGAATGGAAGCAATAAAACACAATTTTGATGATACTTTATTTCCTTTAAAAAGATAGTGTGTAATCCATTTGCAAAACCCGTTTCGTTCCCCATCAATCGATCCACCGTTTAGCGGACTTTGGGGCAAGTGTGCCATAGGGGCAAGTGTGCCACCCCTGCTATCTATAAAAACTACAATATATATTTTCTCTTTGAGCTTAACAATATGTTCCCTTATAATTCACAATACAATGATCAAAATATGATGAAAATTGCTCTAATTTTGACGTATTTACATCGACTTGTGCAAAGACAACCAAATTTGAGTGATTTTTTATAAGATTTCGTTGTTTCTAGTTAGCATGCTGAAAGGTAAAATATTAACAGATTTTTCTAACGTACTGTACATCGTGAAACTATTGAATTATGTAAGTTACTGTGGCATTTGAACAAACAAAGTATTTAGTTTTACATAAGAAATTCAGTTTGATAAAAATGTATACTTATTGGGGCAAGTGTGCCACCTATTTGGTAAAGAGAAATTGTTGGAGTGAAATTTATAAAAATGTAAACATCATCAACAAAATCATAATAGTAAACCAAAATGAGGCACCAGTAGTAGTTTCTGAAGTATAGTAGGGGAATAACTGACATTTTTGCCCCCCAAAGTTGTTTTTTCTCAAAATATTCAATAATAATATGTTTTTCGGCATATTAAGTACCGTTTCACATATCTACATCAATATTTTACCGTTATTTAGTGCTGATCTAGTTTAAAATTAAACATATTTGCCGTAATATAAGAATAACACATATATTGTATTGAATGGAGACAAAAATAATCATTTAAGTTATTCGAATTGAGTAATATGGAGTTAAGCATGTTTTGAACCTTGTTATAAAGCATCCCCTTATTACGGTAAACTCAAAATTATTTTTTAAATTGTCGATTAGCGTCTGCTTTGCAAGTAATATAAATAGGAAATAAATAAAATTTCATTACAAGTAGAATTACATGCGATGTTCATTCGGTGGCCGTCATGCCCCATATGGGTGGCACACTTGCCCCATAGTCTCGGAAAATAGGTTGTTTTGGATGATATTTGAAAAGCTCCAAAACTAATACTTTTCGTAATTATTTTCTTTTTAAATGGCACAGTGGTTATGAAAAGATGTGAAACTAACATCATGAGGCTAAATTGGTGGATTTTGTAAGCTTTAGGCAAAGTTAGAGAACATTTTGCTTGGTGCGGGGTGAATCTTTTTTGATCGCAGCTTCTTGTGGCGGCCATAGTAGGTCCGACTTCCACTGATGATGCGCCTCCATGTTTCACGGCTAACGTTATTGTCAGCCGTCAGCAAGGATCCAAGATAGACGAGCTCGTCGGTCACGTCGAACGTATCCCCGTCTATCGCAACATTGCTACCTAGGCGAGCCATGTCGCGCAAGACTCCACCAGCTAGCATGAACTTTGTCTTGGTCGCATTCACCACCAGTCCTACTTTTGCTGCCTCGCGTTTCAGGCGGGTGTACAGGTCTGCCACCTTTTCAAATGTTCTGTCGACAATGTCCATGTTATCCGCGAAGCAAACAAATTGTCCGGATCTCGTAAAAATCTCACCTCGGCTGTTAAGCTCGGCTCTTCGCATAACACCTTATAGCGCGTTATTGAACAACAGGCACGAAAATGCATCACCTTGTCAACACCTTCCATCGTTGCTCTTATCAGTCTCGTGAGCTTTCCGGGAAAGCTGTTCTCGTCGATGATTTTCCATAGTTCTACGCGGTCGATATTATCGTATGCCGCCTTGACATCGATGAAAAGACATATTTGGAGGATTTGCCGTACAGTGAAGATCAGGTCTGTTGTCGATCGGCCGTCAACGAAGCCAGCTTGATAACTTCCCACGAACTCATTTACTACAGGTGAAAGACGACAGCAGATGATCTGGGATAGGACTTTGTAGGCCACATTTAGAATGGTGATCGCTCGAAAGTTTTCACAATCTAATTTGTCACCCTTATTGTAGATGTGGCATATTACCCCATCCTTCCACTCCTCCGGTAGTTGTTCTGTTTCCCAGATTGTGCCTATCAGCTAATGCAGACAAATGGCCAGCCTCTCCGGGCCCATCTTTATGAGTTCAGCTCGGATACCATCATTACCAGTAGCTTTAATGTTCTTGAGCAGGTAAATGGTATCCTTAACCTCCCTCAAAGTTGTTGGGGCTGGTTGGTTTATATCGTCCACAGTACTGACGAAGTCATTTCCTCCGTTGTCCCGTCCTTCATTGCCTGTGCTCTCAGCGCCATTTAGATGTTCGTCAAAGTGCTGCTTCTACCTTTCGATCACCTCACGCTCGTCCGTCAAGATGCTCCCATCCTTATCTCTGCACATCTTGGCTCGTGGAACGAAGCCGTTGCGGGATGCTTTGAGTTTCTGGTAGAACTTACGTGTTTTTTGAGACCGACACAGCTGTTCTATCTCCTTGCATCTCCGTCTCCTCTAGGCGGTGTTTTTTTCTGACGTTTTCGTCTATATCGTTCCACGTTCTGTTGGGTCACTTGCTGCAGAATGACCGCCCGCGCTGCAGCCTTCTCTTCCAGAATCTGCCTACATTCCTCATCGAACCGATTACAGGGTGTCTACTCATTTACAGAAATGAAATTCCCTGAGATTTCCAGGTTTAAAAAAAAAATCCAGGATAAGCAAATCCCTCAAAATACCCAAATAGTCAATTTTAGTTGGCAAAAAACTTTTTTTAAATGAAAAGTATCCTTGAAAATAAATTTATTGAACAATAAATTTAAAAGTATTTTTCGCTTAAAAAAACAATTACACTGCGGAACACGGTTTTGTCTCAAGAACCAATATACCGCTATTTACTAAATTAAGGGTTGCTGAGTCCATTGCCGTTTTCAGAAATATGATGGCACGTCTAGTTTTTGAGATATAGACGGTTGAAAATGCTAAATTTGACTGTTTTAGCCAACTTGCATGCAAGTTTTCCAACTTGTACGGCAATTCGTTTGCTCAATTTGTCACAGAATTCAAACTTTATGCATAGAACAATAATTATTAACGAAGTTCGTAATATTTTCGATGGTAAAATGTTATTTTTTGGTGGATCAGAAAAGTATTGTATTATGCCATATAAGAGAAACGAAGAATTTTATATGAAGACTGCAGACATGTTGAAAAAAATAGATTTAACCTAAATTTTATCGTAAAATTTCAACTGATTCGTATCTAAATTGAAAGTTCAAGTCCTATTTAGGATGTTTGGTAGATTATATCACAAAAAAGTTTGATAAATCATACTTGAAATTTCATGTAAACATTAATAAAACCAGTGTTTTATACAACTTTAGCGACCTGTAGCTAAAAATTGTGACGTACTGGAACATTTCTGAGAACGGCATCAGATTCAGCGACCCAAAATCTACTAGAGACACATAATTTGATCCTTGAGACACGCGAAAGTGTCATTTTTGTTACGCTGTGTTATCGGTTTTGTTTTTAGTACATACAGGAAATAGGTGATTTTTATTTAAGGTGAAGATGAATCGAAGCCAAACCTCAAATTTTCAAGAGCACCAATCTGGAGAACCAAACATTCGTTTAAGCTGAAAACATAATCGATTGGTCACTAGCTGGTAGTGACCAATCGATTAAGTTTTCAGCTAAATTCGTGCCCTTGAAAATTTGAAGTTTGGCATTGATTCATTTCCACCTTAACTGCCACGAAAATCAAGAATGTTTACAAATGATCTGAAAGTGCCTTAAATCATCAGTCATAAAAAATAGTCTATTCGATTTAAAGGAAAAAATATTATTTCCCTTAAAATGGTATTCAGGATTTCTGGAGAGCGTTTCGGTATTTTTTTTCTTTGGGGAAATCAGGGTTAGTAGTATGACCGTGTTACAAATAAAAGCTTTATAGACCTAAGGCCCTATTTGGAATTTCTTATGACATTACAACAAGTATAACAGCTCGATTTAGTATAGATTTCTTTCACATATTATTCCGCAGATCTCTTCATGAGTTTGTTTTGAGATTTGTCACGAACTTACTTAGTAATTGTTCCATGAATCTTGTTTTATATATCTTCAATAATTCAATCTGGATTTATTCCAAGGATAATCACATCAGGAATCATCCATCCAAAAGAATATTCCATTGATTTCCCTAGGACTTCCTCCAGCATTCCCGTTTAGAGCATCTTCAAGAATGCAAAATTCCTATTTTTTTTAAACATTCCTTAAAGAAGTCTTTAAATATTTTTTCATCCAGTGAAACATAAAGAAATTTTTTTAGATGTTTTGGAGAAAAAATTAAAAAGATCTGCGATGAATTTCGAAAGAAAATCCTAGAGTAACCTTATGAGTAACTTATGTGAGTTCTAAGTACTCCTTGAAGAATTCCTACGAGCGTGCCTGGAAGACCTCCTAATTTATTGATAAAATTCATCCTAAACCATTTAAAACATAAATTATAATCCTCAAATAATGTCCTACAAGACGTTTCGAAGCAATTCGGACCAAATCCCTGAATTTTGACTAAAGTTTTGAATAATCCATGGATATTTTATTTGAAAAATTATTAGAGAAGTGTTTGAACCGCAGTAACAATATTTTGATGATATGCTGGAGACATTCCAAGATAAGTTTTTTGGACAACTTAATCCTATGTTCAAATTATCGAGGAATTCTTCGAGAAGTTTATAATAGATACATCGAATAATGCTGAAGGATTTTTGGAAGCAATTCTTGAGATTAATAGTGGATGAAATTTAAAAAAATCCTATGAAAAGTGCCTGGAATAAATGAAAAAACCGGCTTAGGAATATTTTTAGGATTTTGTAGGAAAATGTCGGAACATTTTTTTCCAAAACCTCTGGAATAAACTTTTGAGAAGCGTTAGATGCCTAGAATTTTTGACCAAATTCTTGAAGGAAATGCCTCTAAGCATCCATGGACATCGCTGGTAGTAGGCTGGGAGACAAGTTCTGAAAGTATTTCAGAAGAAATCACTGGAAAAATTACTAGAAGACTGAAGCATTCCTCGCGAGATCCAAGAACTTGTGGAATAGTCGCCTAAAAGCCTAATAGTTATAATATAATTTTGCATCAGAATTCACTGCAAGCAGATTAAAAGGGATTTTAGAGATAATTTTTATTTAAAATAGACTTTAGAGACCATAACCAAAAATAGAGACTTGCACAGTAATTTAGACTCTAAAAGAAAATTTGCTTACTTGAGAAATGTAATATTTTTCGTGCCTATTGTAATTTTTGATCTTTCCTTACAAAGTTTATTATTTTGGTATAATAGACAAAAAAACATTTTTGTAAATTTTTTTGATTTTTTTTCAACTTATCAACTGCTTATGAACGACACCTAATTGGAGCTGTACTTGCCTTTACCAATTTGCTAATCTTAAGTGTCCTTGTCTAAATATGTTTTACGCTGATTAATTAAAAATCGTTGAAATGACTGAACATGTCAACTAGCGTTTTTATAGCGGTGCAGCCGAAAATTTTTTAAATTGAGGACATTTTTTGTCACAAAAACGACATTTTATACCTTCTATTACTGTTTCAAAATAATTTCCCTGAGTGGATCTGAAATTCCCTGAGAATTCCAGGTTTTTCCAGGTTGAATAAAATTCCCTGATAATTCCAGGTTTTCCAGGTTTTTCCAGACACCCTGGATTAATTCCGTCAACTCCGTCCCATGTACCTGACGTTACTCTCAGCTGCATTGTTGATGGCTACTTTCATTGTTCTCCAGCAGTTCTCAAGAGCGGCTTCATCTAGCTCACCCTCTTCCGGTAATGCAGCCACTCTAGGGCATACCGGGGCGGTCGTCTGTACCGTACGTTGTTAACGACGGAGAGTTTTGAGCGCTGTTTACCTATGATTTATTAATAAATGGGGGCTTCGCAAACTATTTAGCTAGCTGGCGTACGAGGGGTCCACGAATTTGAGACAGCTACTACCCTTTGGTTTTAACATATACAAGCGATCAGTGATATAAGGAGTGTATCGAAAATAAGCTCTGCACATATTTGTCTTTAAAATCATGTAAAAAATTGATATTTTATTCAAAAACAAAAAAAAAGTAAGAGGTTGTTTCCGAGATACAACCGCCAAGTTGACGTTGGATAACGTTAGCTTCATCTATTTCCTGGCTTAAGACCGGCACAAACTTATGGAAGATTTCTACTGATAAAAATCCATTCAATTTTCATATTATTTGTTGCATGTCAATTCTGACCACATTGTGGACATTGTGTGTTAGCACAGAAAATCTGTGGTGTAAGTTTGGTTCGGTTAACACTTCAACACCGATAGACTCGGTCGATGGAAGAATAAGCATGAGCGATAACTCTTGCTTCCCAAACAAATATTTCGGTCGAACGTTAGGTCCACGCATGATCCACTAAGATTGGTTGCTTTAGTAGTTTACGAATTCAGTTTGAGGTTGAGGTACTTCTCCATGAAGTCCGCGAGCTCCATGTTCTCCTCTTTGCTCAAATCGATGTTAAAGTTCCTTTTGATACTGGAAGAAGTTCCGCACCATGAAGAACTATTTCTGCTTCGTAGTGGTATCCGGGCAAATCTGCGATTCCAGAGCTCGGCCGTCATGGTCCTGCAGGAAGCGAATGGCGAATTATTCAAAGTAAGTAAAGTTTGTAAGGATGCTTAAAATATATCCCCGAGCCCGATTTCATCTTCTAAACTGGTACCAATTAGCTCATACGGTTGAAATAATTAAATTTCTGTTATATATCAGGTTTTTCCTTAAGAAATTGCCTACATCTAGGCGTTATACCACAATTCCTGAAATTAACTATTCATAATTTCTTTACATATTGCATTATTAAGCATTTTGCAAGCATATTCGAATTCAGGGAGCTCATATTCATTATGTAGAGTCGTTTTTAAAAATAACAATAATCGCATTGACAAGTGATCAATTTCACCCCGAAATGGGATTCCCCGATTTTCTATTTAAGGGATGATTTTTAGCACTAAAACCACATTTGTTATAAAATTTTGGCACATGAGCCAAAGAGGCTGACCGTCGTACTTGTATTCAGTTGTTTGGCATTTTCAACATGATTGAAAACAGACAAGAAAAACCATGAAAAATGATCAAATATCACTAAATTACGGCACATGTAAACTCCAAAACGTCAAAACCTTATAACAGCAAGAAAAATATGCTTTTCCATTAAAAATAAGACATGCCTCGATATTTACCAATTGTTCAATAGTATAGTCATGAAAATCAATAGTTTTCATTATTTGAGTAGATTCGTAGAAAGAATTGCAATCGATTGGTGCAAGAATCTTGAAAATTTATGCGGGCGTTAGTAAGTTATTAACAGTCAAAATCTAACCACTTTTCGTGACGCGAGCGATTTTTCGTTTTTCGAAATTGTACCCCAGTATGTTGCCGTAAGACGTTATCCAACGTCAAAACTGATCCTGTATTGATGATGAAATTAAAACTATTCTTATACGAACTTTCGAACTTTTGATCGAACACTCTCCATAAAGTTCCGGACAAGAGATGCATTACATTTTTTGCACGCTTGAGCCCAATTTACTTTGAATTCCTGCATGTTCCCAGCTGCTTTACCAGTCTTCTTGAAGACCCTCTTCACGATTGCCCAGTAACGTTCGATGGGTCGAAGCTGAGGGCAATTCGGTGGATTGATGTTTTTCTCAAAAAAATCTATACCGTTTTCCGCAAGCCAATTGAGAGTAGTTTTGGCATAGTGAGCCGACGCTAAATCCGGCCAAAACAGTGGAGGGATACTATGCTTCTTTCATAAAGGCAGCAATCTCTTCTGAAGACACTCAGATCGATAGATTTCTGCATTTATAGTTCCGGTAGTGTAAAAAATTGTTGACTTCAAACCACAGGTACATATTGCTTGGCATACCAGCACTTTTGGACCAAATTTCTCCACTTGAAACGACCTGTCTGCATCGCTTACATCCTCCCCTACGACGGCAGTAAAGTATTGTGGACCCGGAAGGGTTTTAGAGTCCTCCTCTACATCGGTCTCATCGTCCATCAAAACGCATGCGAGTACAACTTCCGGGCCCTTGTTGCTGCTCGCTTCTTCTGTTCTGCACTTTGTTTCGAGATTTTGTGCTTCTTGTAGGTCTTTAGATGGTTCCGCTGCTTGATTCGCTGGATCATTCCGACACTTGTTCCTGCTTTTTTGACCAAATTACGTATTGACATCGATTTGTTCTCCATGATCAGAGATACCACTTTCCGGTCCAGTTTCGGATTGGAAGAACCGGGTTTTCTGCCTCTTCCTGGTAGCTCATCCAAAGTATAGTGCTCCCCAAACTTGTTAATGATGGTTTTAACACTTGCATGATGAATTCCAAAGCGCTTCGCCAATTTTCGCATAGTAATACCGTAAATTCGGGTGAAATTGATCAGTAGGGTGAAATTGATCATCGTGTCACTCGATTTTATTTCTTCCTAATGGAGCACAAATATCAATGAAACCTGCAGTGAACGAACGTTGTTTGTCGTAACATTTGTTGAACTATGTGTTGTAAAGTTTTCTGCGTTAAAGAATGTTTATTTCTATGAAAATGAAAATTTCTATGAAATAAATAAAAACTCCAAAATCATGTGCGGTGCAGTATTGACAAACATTCATAAACTTCTAGTTCTAAACGAAGATTTGATCATGGTATAAACCTGAAAGTTTGTGAGGATGCTTGAGATATATCCCCAAACCAGATTTCATAACCAAAACTCATACCAATTTGTTTATTCGGTGGAAATATTTGAATTTCTGTTAACTATCAGGAAATTCCTTAGGAAATTGTATACATTTAGGCGTTTTCCGCATAATTCTTGGAAATTAAATATTCATTATTTCTATAATTATTGTATTGTTAAGAATTTAGCAAACATATTCGGATTCAGGGACCTCAAATTTATTATATAGAGTTGGTTTGAAAACTAACAAGAATCGCATTGACAAGTGATCAATTTCACCCCGAAATGAGATTCAACCGATTATTTATTTTAGAGATATTTGTTAGCACTAAAGTGACATTTGTTAGAAAATTTCGCTACATGAGTTAATGAGACTCACCTTCGTACTTGTTTTCCTGCATTCAATTGTTTGGCATTGTCGACATTATAGAAATCGCACAAGAAAAACCGTGAAAAATGATCAATTTCACCCGAAATTACGGTACCCTTACGGTAGCCATGTGTCCAGAACCTTTTTTTCACTTCCTTTTCAATACGCGACATTTTGGAAACCAAGAATTTGAACCGTGCAAACAAGTAAACAAACGGAAGCTGACAGGCAAACGAACAGCACGCAGTGATGACAACATAATAAATCATCACAAATACATGTGTACAACGCAAATGTATGTGGATAGCTTATTTGCGATACACTCAAAATTGGAACTTGAACGATGTGTGCTGATGGCGGCCTGGTTTCAGCGAGAATTGGCTTGTTTAGAGGTATCCTGTTTTTAACATATTCTGATTCTACGTTAAAAACTGAGCCAGAATCCAAAGTTTCATAATTTTTAGTGCCCTGGAACTATTTTTAAAACACGTTTGAATTTAGTATTGAAATCGCGTTTGAATCACCCCTCGGCAAAATTTACTTCGGGACGAGCTGTCATTGTGTAAAATGAAATGTCATTCAGTCAACGGAATTAAATCTGTTTTAATCATTTAATGTATCAAAATTAAGATAATTAAGTGCAATAAAACCGTGTTACGCTTAGAAAAATGTGCTCTTTCGATCAAGCTACAAAAAACTGTGAATTTTTCATCACTAAACAACCCAATTGCTCACATGCTCTTCTATATTTCTTTCAATCTTTCCCTTTCCTTCTATGATGGTAAATGATAAAGTCGGCTTAAATATGACGATGGCATAAATCACCCAATTGGCGGTGAACATTCGTTTTGAATCGGGCTCCTGAAACTTGATACATGATGATATTTTCGTGAAATTGCTGAATATTAACTAATTGTTCATGTTCTCAATCGGCAAGATGGTCCCTTTTGCAATAAAAACGTAATTACATTCGTGATGAATAAGTCATTTTCCATTGGAACCTCACCACCAAATATCTCATTGCTACAAGCAATTGAAATCAATTCGCATTTTATATCCGGCCCTCCTTCGACTTATTCTAGGTTCATCATCTTTTCATCCTCGACTTCTGCTGTTCTCGTGAAATCAACTTCAACATTGTGGCGATGTCGTCGTTTCAAATTATCCAAACGAATTTTTCCGACGCATTTCTAGGATTTAATTCACCCGCTTTCCCTCCTAGATAGATGCCGTGCAATCATCGGATTGGATTGAGCTGTGGGAAAATTGGATAACTTATCAATCATTGAAGCTGACTAGGGACGAATTGGGTGGAGGATGTTGTGCGGATCGAATAGCAGGGTGCGGTGGAACGAGTATTTTGGTGCCATTCCCAGAATTGGAGTCCTTTTCTGTTGTTTGTTTCGGATTATTTCAGCCACAGTGAATGCTTGCGGCTGTAGAAATGTGAGTGTTGCTTTAATTACAGATCGGGTCTTTACGGGGAAAACGAGAATCATTTTTTGAAGAGCATGGCTCAAGAGCTATCAAGTGCTGACTTTCGGTACAGGATACTGCCAGCGGTTGACAAGGATTTTCTTTGAAATAGACAGGTGCCCACTGTGGAAAGCAGAGATGTTTTTCAGACCGAAACAAAACTGAGCAAAATTATCCTTGCGTGTCCGATACGCTTTTTAACATTCCGTGATGTGCCTTCTTAGATAGGTGTAGTATCTTATGGGTTTGTGGGAGACCGATGGATTGTATCTATTCTTGGAAACAAGATAGGAGGATGTCGGATGGTAGCATTTTACGTCATATAAAATGTTCACTTCCATGAATGTTTATGGGGCAAATTGAGCGTACGATAACGAGATTAGGATTTCATTGGAAACCAGTGGGCATTCCTAATGAATTATGTTTAGACACGTTGGATTCTCATCGATCAAAGAGGGTTTGGTTTCTCCATTTACTCTGAAATGGAGCCAGCCAAGTAACAACTAAGCATGATATAATGGCACAATAACAGCAGGTATGCGCATATAATGTAGTAGTATGTATGACTTTTCATACGCAAATATTGTCATATAAGGAGAATTGGCGTGCAATTATAATGCCGAGATGTAAGCTTGTTTTTCTGCGCCACTAATTCCAACATAAAGGCATAACTGTCCCATATGAAAAGTAGGCATTGAGAAAACAGTGTTCAAACATTAAAGTTTGTATTCTCATACAACTGTTCATAATTTTGTAAAATATTTCTGCATGCTATAGTAACACTCCGGGTCTCGGGATCAAATATTTTTTATACCTTCAATTTCAATCAGTCATATCTGAACAACAGCTCAACCGATGTTCGAAATTCGTTCACGTATCTGATGTCCATATTCCATGTGTGCAAATATGCCCTAGAACAATCAAACCAATTTTTTTTTGCGCACTTAAGCGGCATGAGAGTTGTGTCAAAATTTACAGCTAATGTATAATTTAAGGTTTTTTAAACCCGAATGATCCTAGAAAACTCGGTAAATGATGCATGTAAAGCATTCAAATATTTCGAGCATCCCTAGCGAGGCAGCTTTGTATCCAGCTTTTTACGCTAGCTTGCCATAAACTTTGAATCACCCCTTTTTGACGTTCCTTGTGTACACTATAATATTTTTGTGGTTCAATCTAAGCAAGCTTTGTGTCGCTGAAAAATTTTCATGTA
The DNA here is from genome assembly GCF_002204515.2 of Aedes aegypti. Lineage (NCBI taxonomy): Eukaryota > Metazoa > Arthropoda > Insecta > Diptera > Culicidae > Aedes > Aedes aegypti. The sequence continues at coordinate 152,174,551 of NC_035108.1, forward strand.
TATGCAAACGAACGTAAAAAAAATCCTTTATTCAGGTAACAAAAATCTGAAAGTTTTATTCCGGATTTACTGCGTTTAATACAGTTCAATACTATTTTTTACCATTTTAGATTTATGATAAGCAGCCGTGTACTGGAGCCTGTTTATTCTCGATAGGTTATTTTGAGAACTGAACAACGTGAATTATTGTTACAAACTTTACAACGAATGTAGTGCCAAACAAATTGCTCCAGTGATCAAATACTAATGATAGTTTTTTAGATTGTTCTCTAAGACGTACCTTGGACTACCTTTGAATGAATTTATGGAGTTCGTGGCTATTCTCGTCTAAAGAACAGGTCACTTCACTCGGGTCTGGAATTTCCACCTCGCTATACGAGACCGAAATTTCTCATCCCACTCGCAGAATAAACCCAAATGTAACAGCATATATAAAAGAAACACAGCTGCAAAACAAACCCAGTGAAAATATTTGACATTGCAATAAACAATCGAAGAGCATGGCCTTCTAAGACCTAACTATAAAATCGGTTGGCAGGAAATATCTTAGTCAAATCACTCTTCACAGTTTTATAGCTAGCGTAAAAAGCTGGATAGATCGTGGATTTTGATAGCCAAAATCTCTAGTGCTAAGGTTAAGCATGTTTGAAGTTTGGCTTCTTCGACGAAGTATTTGGAAATAAACTGCACTACGTAGGTTATTACTCATCTAGATCAATTCTATGTAGGGACGTTCCGATACTTCCGATATATCGGAATATCGATATTTTACTTTCGATATTCGATATTTTGGTATCGATATTTCCTATTCAATATATCGGTGATATCGATATTTCCTTCCGATATATCGTAAACTAATATATTGAAAACAAATGTAGGGTTTTCTAATGCTAAGCTAGCATAAGCATTAAACATTAGTAGGTAGTATAGCCCTAGACCGCTCTATGAGGGCTGCCTCTTTCTCGTCAGTTACCATAGACAAAGATTTGAGACAAATATGCCTCTTAGACGAAATTGACGGATCCTTCAGCAGTCGGGATTTATCTTGCCCATGTTCTTGCAAAAGCTGAGGTATGGGAAAGGGTAATTGACCGGATACCTATTTTTACCCAGCAGAAAACTCGCCTGATGTTTACACAAAATCTGCAAACATAAAAATTGTTTAGCGATTTAACATTCTCTAAAACACTAGCGTTGTCGAGAGTTTCAGAGACCTCTACATGCAATTGTATGATTTTCTCTAAATATAATTTATTTCTTGTGTGAATACAAGAAGTAAATTAGATTTTAAGAAAACCCAAAGCAGTTTCCGTTTGAAATGTACTGGAATGTATGTTAACAGAAGATATTTATGTAAATATCGGTCAACACAGCAATTACTTTGAGTATTCAATGTTTTTTTTTGACAAATTTAAGGAAACAAAACGGCAGGTCCCTAAGTGATAAAGTAATTTTGCTCCATTGAAATATATCATATGATTTTCCGATATATCGATATTTTGAATCAATATATCGGTGGTATCGATACTTTGTTTCAATAATCGTATCGAATCAAATATCGATACTTCGCAGTATCGGAACGTCCCTACTGTCATTTATGATTTCGATTATGGTGCTGAACAGTCTTGAAATCATGAAGCAGGATCCCTGAATCATGAACTCAGATCATGAAAACAAACATAATACGTCAATTGAGATACCAGTTTATAATTGCCATTGGTAAATAAATTAAAATGAAGATTAAAATCGTTACGGCTTTTGTGCAGGAAGTTCCGTAATGAACAATGAAAACATTCCATAAATGTCAACCTAACGAGTGTCACATATTTAGCAGGAACTTGAACATTCGGTGGTTAGGTTTGTACACAAAATGTTATTTCGAACATCAATTGAATTGGAAGATGGTCACAAAATGCTAATGGATTGCATGAGTGCATGAGGAACTGGAACATCCGGCTACCGAAGGCCTTTTGTGAGGTGCTCTGTTATAGGACGTGGGGAATGAATCACATCCGAACAGTTAAAATTGCCGACCAGGTTGTCAATCAAAATCTTCGCTCAAAGTCAAACATTGCTTGGCTCTACATAGTTAGGATGAAAGCTTGCAAGAACATTTTGGAACATATAACAGCTCTGGCAGATTAATTGTGTTGTGAAACAATTTTGGATCTCACGGAAATTTCGCCAAGAATGTCAGCGATATGATGGCAAGGTTCCAAAGTAGCGTTGGGCAAAATTGTCTAGAACATCGATGTAACTGAATCGATTCACATTTGAATTGCCGAATCGATTCACCGATTTAATCGAGTCCCTTAAATCGATTCGAATCGAATAAAAATAAAAATATATAGTTTGAAATGAGACCAAACGCAATTGCATAAATCATTTCTGAAATTCAATAGAACAGTAGGTGAACTCCGGCGCGAATTTTCTTCAAAGAAAAAAATCCTTGCTGATGAATAATGGAAGAAAGAATTTCTTATCTTCGATGAAATTGTTCGCTGTAATTCGCTGGAAGATTCACTGATAATTCAAAATTTAGTTTCCTTCTCATCAGACCATTAAGAAATATTTATCAATTTCAACAAAATGAATCGAATCAAAACATCGAATGAAGAGAATCGATTCACCTGATTTCAGATCATCCAAACATCGATTCAAAAAATCGATAAATCGTAATGAAAACGTCGATTTTCGAAACATCGAATCAAAATCGCCCAACGCTATTCCGAAGAGCAACTTTCTCAAAAACATTTTCTTTTTGTAATTTCACTAGAAAACACCCTATGAGACGCGTTGACCAAGATGTAGAAAATGACTGTTAGATTTGTGTAACGCCCTAGGCATACAAATTCTTGCATAATAGTCATGATTTCATAACTTTTAGTCATGAAATGAAAAAAAAAAAAATGAATTCATGACTTTTTGTTCATGAATCCGGCAACGATTTTTTTCCGTGTATTTTAACAAAAATGGCCTCTAAAGTTTATTTTTCCTTATTCTACTTATATTGAATCCTGATGCAAAATTGTACAGGCTCCGAAGAAATCTTTAGTGAGTATAACGGGATCAACAGACTCTTCAGGAATTTCGCCTCAGATTACCAGAGGGAAAGCCTCAGGAATTATCATAGTGATTTCATTAAATATACTTTAAGGGTCTCCTGCAGGGATCTCTCCAGAAATTTTTCTAGAGATTTTTTTATCTATTCTCCCAGAAAAAAACTTTAATTAATTTTGTATTTACAGTGAAACCTCCATGAGTCAATATTGAAGGGACCATCGACTCATGGAAATATCGAGTCATGGAACAGCAATCCTTTGGAAAGTGGCTTCTAGGGACCATCATAGTAACCATGAAATTCTGTTTTAAGTATGGTTCCATGAGTCGATATCGAGTCATGGAACATCGACTCATGGAAGTATCACTGTATTAACAAACTATGGATGGTTCGTCATTTAATGTGTCGGCATAAACCTTTATTATTATCAAATATAATTTTATGATACATAGATTTTTTTTCTTGTCATTACTAAAATAACCTTTGAATAGTTTGGCATTTTCAATGTCGACGTATTTTCTTAATCTTTTACCTTAAAATATCATTTCACCGCGAGATAAAATACAAAAAAAGTTTTAAGTAAAAGTCGTATTTTCCTTCTTATCCCATGGATCGCATCACCGACCAAAGATGACTCCCAGAATTGTTTCCTTTTCCACTAATAAACACCCTTTCCGTGGTGATTGTGGAGATGAAGAGGTATTATCGGTCTCTAGAAGCAACAATTATTACTCCCTAACATTCCTTTCTCATCCCAACTTACTGTAAGGACTTGGCTGGCGCCGTTATTGATCAATAATATGAGATCTGCTAAAATTGCACTTCGAGAGTCAGCGGAAACTCCCATCCCTTATTAATTTGGATCGTAGTGCAATTCTTACCAGTTACGATCAATCACGGAGTAGCAACCATTGACATCTTCAGTCAGTCTATGCTATGCTATGATATAACTTTTTGCCATAAATCGAGTTTCAAAGCAATGACATGTAGTTTCTCTAGATAAATTTCATTGTATAGAAACAGTGCAGAAAGCTAAATTTTTATTACACTCAAAACATATTCTTCTTAAAAACACACACACACACACACACACACGCACGACATATAGTTTTTGAAGTTAAGTGTCAGTAAAAAATTATAAAAAGCAGCTACATATAGGCAGCTTAGTTGTAGTGGTTCAGTTTTCTACAACTATTTGCCTGTTAATTCAAATTTGAAGCGACGGCCTGTTGTTTTTAACGTAGATTTTATATTAGAAAACCATTGAATATTTTGAGCAGAAATAGTATTTTTTGAAAATATTCAAAATTGGTTTTACTTTCAAAACTATAAAAAACCTTGTTTTTCTTTATTAGTATCATTCCAAACACTACATTCATTTCTTATATCTAGGTGTTCTGTGTTATTGGAAAACACTATCATCCTAATTTGGTAAAAAAAATTAAGATTTTATTAACATTTTGTTAACAACATATTACATTTCATTTGCCGTAGCAGTCAGATTCTTTATAGGTGAGTTGATTTCACTAGCATATAAGAGAAAAAAAAACGCTTTGAATTTACTTAACCTAACTTAACCTAAACATATAACGCATTAATCGTGGCAATAGAAGATTGTTACGATTTTTGCCTGAAATTATTAATTATTTTAATTGACATTTGTTCCAATGTTTCAACATTGGATATTCTATGTAACTCATTGGTACTATACCAGGGAGGAAGCTTCAGAATCATTTTCAAAATTTTATTTCGAATTCTCTGCAGAGTTTTCTTCCTGATTTTACAACAGCTAGTCCATATTGGTACAGCATACAACATGGCTGGCCTGAAAATTTGTTTGAATATCAAAAGCTTGTTCTTAAGACAAGTGTACGATTTGACAGATAACTTTGAATTATTCTAACAATGTATGTTGGAAAATTGAAGTTTTTTTAATTTTACGATCAAACCTTCATGCCAAACACTGTCGAATGCTTTTTCTATATCTAGAAGAGCAAGACCAGTAGAATAGCCTTCAGTTTTGTTGGAACGGATCAAATTTGTTACACGTAAAAGTTGATGAGTGGTCGAATTTCCATGGCGGAATCCGAACTGTTCATTGGCAAAAGTTTAATTTTCGTTGATGTGGGCCATCATTCTGTTCAAAATAACCTTTTCAAAAAGTTTACTGATGGAGGAAAGCAAACTGATTGGACGATGGCTAGAAGCTTCTGCCGGATTTTTGTCTGGTTTTAAAATTGGAACAACCTTAGCATTTTTCCATTTGTCAGAAAAAAATGCTAATTGTAAACATTTGTTGAATATATCAACTAAAAATGATAAGCTACTTTCTGGAAGTTTCTTGATGAGGATGTAGAAAATTCCATCATCGCCAGGAGCTTTCATATTTTTGAATTTTTTAATAATAGTTCTCACTTCTTCCAAATCAGTCTCACAAGCATTTTCGAAAACGTTCTCTTGATTGAGAATTTTTTCGAAGTCCTGAGTAACTTGATTTTCAATAGGACTAGTAAGCCCTAAATTAAAATTGTGCGCGCTTTCAAACTGCATAGCAAGTTTTTGAGCTTGTTTTAGTTAGTTATAATTAGTTAGTAATAATTTGTTTTCCTCTTTCAATGCCGGTATTGGCTTCTGAGGTTTTTTCAAAATTTCAGATAATTTCCAAAAGGGTCCAATCGAGAAACCTTATTTTCAAAATTTTTGTTTCTTAATTGTGCGAAACGTTTCTTGATTTCTTTCTTCAAATCCTGCCATATAATTTTCATAGCAGGATCGCGAGTGCGTTGAAATTGCCTTCTCCTCACGTTCTTAAGACGGATCAAGAGTTTAAGATCATCGTCTGTAATCACGGATTCAATTTCTACTTCACATTTTGGAATTGCAATGCTCCTGGCTTCAACAATGGAATTTGTTAAAGTTACAAGAGCATTGTCAATATCAAGTTTTGTTTGTAAAGAAATGTAAACATCAAGATTAGAGTCAATATAAGTTTCATATATATTCCAGTCGGCTCGAAAATAATTGAAAATGGAGCTGATGGGATTGAGAATCGTTTCATGGAATATTTGAAACGTAACAGGGACATGATCAGAATCAAAATCAGCATGAGTAATTAATTGGCTACAAAGATGACAAGCCAGTTAAGACCAATCAATCGTAGATGGATTTCTATAGGAGGAAAAACATGTAGGGCTATCAGGGTATTGAATTGAGAAATATCCTGAAGAGCACTCATCAAATAAAATTCTGCCGTTGGAATTACTTTGAGAATTATTCCATGACCGATGTTTGGCATTAAAGTCACCACTGACAAAAAATGTTGACTTATTGCGAGTCAATTTTCGCAAGTCAGTTTGGAGCAAATTAACTTCCTGTTCAGAGCATTGAAAAGCAGCTATGAAAGTATATTTACCAAGCTGTGTTTCAACAGAAACACATAAAGTTTCAATAACTTTAGTTTCAAATGACGAAAACAGTTGATGTTTTATACGCCTATGAATGATGATTGCAACTCCCCCACATGCCCCATCAATTCGATCATTACGATAAATATAAAAGTTATTATCTTTTTTTTAGTTTGGATCCAGGTTTTTAATTTATTTCAGTAATAATTGCTATTTGCACTTTATTAGCTGTATCAAAATTAAACAGCTCGTTCTCATTACCGTTCAAAGAACGAATTTCAATTATGAAAAACCTTGTTTTTTATTTATTCTACTAGCCTGTCAATCTAAATTGATGATTTTGTCAGGTATTTTTTTTTGACATAAAATTTTTATTTATTTATTTATTTATTTCATGTCGTCAATCAGAAGTAGTATTGGAGGGGTAAATTAGCAGAGAGAACAGTAAAACACGTCTTTACAGATCGAGGCAAAACACTTGAATGAGCTTTATTCATTTCCTCCTTTCCATTCCCGTTTGAGCTTCATTCAGTCAGCTCCTTTTACACTCGATTGGCGCGCGATGCTGAATGGCGCAGGGCTGCCATCACTCCTCCTCATCGCGCAGAGATCGCAATCCAATCCTCTCGCGTATGTCCTCCAATTTTACCCTGTTCAGCGGTTTCGTAAAAATGTCCGCCAACATATCCGCCGATGGGCAATAAGTTACATTTACGTTGTCGTTTTCAGCCAAATCCTTCACGAAGTGATATTTGGTGTCCACGTGCTTCGAACGCTTCAGTCCTGCATTCTGCTCCAACATCTTGATGCAACTTTGGTTGTCTTCGAAGATCTGTACTGGTTCCTGTACAGGCTCCCCGAAGTCCTTCAATAGTTTTTTCAGCCAAAGCAGCTCCCGACAACTTTCAGCTAACGAAATGTACTCCGCTTCCGTCGATGAAAGTGCCACACACGATTGCTTTCTGGCACACCATGAAATCGGGCCACCACCCAGTTGAAACAGATAGCCCGAATTCGATTTTCGGTCCTTCACATTTCCGGCCCAGTCTGCGTCCGCGTATCCTCGAAGTTCTTGTCTGTTTACAGCCAATTCCAACTTCAAATCACTCGTAGACTTCAGGTAGCGCAGAACCCGTTTTGCTTCCGTCCAATCCGCATTCGTTGGCTTGCTTACCTGCCTTCCAAGAATGGATGTACTAATAGCGATGTCTGGCCGGGTATTTACTGATAGATACAGCAAACCACCGACGAGGCTCTGGAACTTCTCATTGTTCGGTAGACTCTCCAGCTCCTCCTTTTGCTGTAGGTATCCGACGTCCATAGGAATCCGTGATCCCTTAGCATCCGCAAGTCCGAACTGTGCAACCAACTTGTCGATATAAGCCTTTTGGTCCAAGCAGTAGGCGTTGTTCTTCCGCGTCACTCTTATTCCCAAAAAATGTTTCACTTCACCAAGTGTTGTAATCTGGAACTCGCTAGCTAAAGCCTTCACAACTCCTTCGTAGTCTTCATCACGTGATGTAGCGATTAGCATATCATCCACATACACCAGGATATACACTGTGCCGCCGCTCGTCTTCCGCACATATAAGCACGGGTCAGCATCCGCCTGCCGGAATCCCAGTCGCTTCATAACATCATTCAGCTTTTGGTTCCAAACCCTGGCTGATTGCTTCAAACCATATAGGCTCTTACGCAAACGACACACCTGTCCTTTTTCAACTCGTAGTCCGGGTGGTACCCGCATATAAATGGTCTCCTTGAGATCGCCATTCAAATATGCAGTTTTCACGTCAACGTGCCTGACCTGCATCTCATCTCGTCCAGCGATGGTCAGCAGTGTACGAAGCGTCACTTGCTTCGCGACTGGGGCGAATACCTCGTCGTAGTCCAGGCCATATCGTTGCGTGAAACCTTGCGCTACTAATCTCGCTTTATATCGTATTAGTTTACCTTGCTCATCCTGCTTCTTCTTATAGATCCAGCGGCATCCGATGGTCTTGCTTCCTGGCGGCAACGACGTCAAGTCCCAGGCCTTGCACTCCCGCAATGACTTCAGCTCGTCGTTCATGGCGGCCTTCCAATGGCCATTCTCAGGATCACTCACTGCCTCTTGGTAGCTTCGGGGTTCACACTGTTGACTCCGAGCCAGTTTACCATCCGCCACGTAACGTTCAGGTGGAATACCTTTCGTTGACCTTCCAGACCGACGAGGTGTAACGGCGAATTGCTCCTCCTGCAAATGCCTCTGGATCGAAACTAGTTCGTCGTCCTGTCGAGAGACAACACTGCCATTGGCATCTTCATATACACTCCGATCTGCTGGATTTTCAAAACCAATATCCAAATTGTCGCAAGATTCTTCTTCAAAACCACGGAATTCTTCCTCATCGTCACTATCTGCGTACGGCTCATCTTCGGAATCTTCATCGGACTCGTCCGACTCTTCATGCTCCATGTTGCTGGACGGTTTCACCGGAGGCACCACGAAAATTTCGTCATCGACTGCATCCGGAATCTCTCGATCACTTGACGGCAAGAAACGAGCATCACGACTGAAAACGATTTCGTTTGTCTTCAAGTCGATGAAACGCCACGCTTTATGCTGCTGGGAGTACCCAACAAACGTCAATTTTGTCGCCTTCGATTGCAGCTTCGTCCGTTTTTCCTTCGGGATGTGCACATAAGCTTCCGAACCAAAAATCTGGATCATGCTCATGTCCGGCTTCGTACCGTGCCAAATCTCGTAGGGCGTCTGCTGCACCGGTTTCGTTGGCAACATATTCTGCAGATGATTGGCCGTGTTAACCGCCTCAGCCCAGTAACGATAATGCAACCCAGAATCGATGATCATACACCGTGCCATCTCTACCAGCGAACGATTTTTGCGCTCCGCAACTCCGTTCTGCTGTGGCGTGTATGCTGTCGTAAACTGCTGCTGAATTCCTTCCTGCATGAAAAACTTGACCAACTCTGCGCTGCGGTACTCTCCTCCTTGATCCGATCTGATGATCTTCGGGGGTCTACCAAACTGCGTTTTCATCAAACTTACGAAATCTCGGATAACGTCCACGGTATCCGACTTCTTCCTAAGAATGTATAGAGTGGTAAAGCGGCTGTAGTCGTCGATCAGCGAAAGAAAATACCGACGACCTCCAGGTGTGGCCGTTTTCATCGGCCCACACAAGTCACTGTGGATCAAATCCAACACCGCTTTCGACTTACGCCTCACTTTCTTAGGAAATGGTCGCCTTGCCATCTTTCCCTCCAAACAGGGTTCACAAGAATAACGAACAGAGCAGTTACGTACCTTGATGCCTGTTGCCAAAGCTTTCCGCTCCAGATCCAGGATAGCTTGAGTATCACGATGTCCCAGCTTCCTGTGCCACTCGTGTATGCAGTTCTTCGTATGACACTGATCCGAAACTGCACTAGCACGTTCAACCATTTGAAGATGGAACAGACCCTTGCTTGACGGCGCAATAGCAGCAATCTTATCACCGTTCGCAATCCTACATCCGTTCTTGTCGAAGATTACGCTCGCTCCCTTCTGAACGAGCCTGCCAACGGACACGAGATTCATGTCGAGATCAGGAACGAAAAGCACTTCACTCAACAAAATTCGCGTTTCTGCGCCACCACCTCCGATGCAAAAAATCTGGCACAATCCGACGCCTTTCACCGCTGCATGTTTACCGTCGGCAACCGTAACCGATTTCGGAGTGTCCATCCGCGGTTCATTGAACGACACGAAAAACTTCCGATTTGCGCACATATGCGAACTCGCACCGGAATCGACGATCCAGTCTTTCGCCGCGCACTCACTGGCAACAAACGCACTATTTCTCGGTTCTACGTTCACATCGGAATTGACGACACAACCATTCGTCACGCACTCTCTGGCAAGAAAAGTAAATTCTTCCGATCGCGACGTCGCAAGCTTCGCCTTCGCGAGCTTTTTCGACACTTTTCTCACTTCGCTGTGCCTGCTCACTGCTGAGCTACTGTCACCTTCTTCTTTCTTCTGCCTCAGCCACAAGCTGCAGTTTGCTTTCTTATGACCGGGCTTCTCGCAGAAAAAACACACCGAGTTTTTCTTCTTGTCTTCCGCTTTGAGAACAACCGAATCCACTACCGACGAATCACGACGCTTGTGCACTTCGTTAATGATCTTCCCTTTCACAAGATGCATCGTTAGCTCATCATCAGCTCGGTTCTCTAGCGTCGTCGTCAAGGCATCGAACGAACCAGGTAAACTTCGAAACACTAAAACCACCTGGAGATCTTCGTCTAGTTTTGTTCCAGCATTAGCCAGCTTCTCGAACAAATCCTCAAACTCCATCAGGTGTTCTTCGATGTTGTCCCCGTCGTGGTACTCCATGTCGCAGATTCGCTTGAGCAAATGCACTTTGGTCGTAAGCGTCTTCTTCTGGTGCTGCTTTTCCAAATTGTCCCACACTGCTTTCGCGGAATTCGTATTCCGGATATGCCCGTGTTGACTTTTTGTCAGCAATAAACCGATCGTCGCGCGCGCTCTCTGGTCTCCCTCGTCCCAGGCAGCCAGTTCCGCGACGTTCGAACCCGAAGCAGCCACTTCCGGCTTCACTCCCGGCGAGACATACTTCCAAAGTCCTTCTCTCACTAACAAAAACTCGACTTCCAATTTCCACGAATCGTAATTATCGTTCGTTAACTTCGCGATACCAATTTTCTCCATTTTTGTTGAATTTAACACTTCCGGAAAAATTCCAACAAACACGCCACGACTTGTCTGAACGTGTTCACTTTGCACAAAAACAAAATGGCTACTTCACAGGCCCATAACCTATTGGAGGGGTAAATTAGCAGAGAGAACAGTAAAACACGTCTTTACAGATCGAGGCAAAACATTTGAATGAGCTTTATTCATTTCCTCCTTTCCATTCCCGTTTGAGCTTCATTCAGTCAGCTCCTTTTACACTCGATTGGCGCGCGATGCTGAATGGCGCAGGGCTGCCATCAAGTAGACCATTTTGTTACAATTTTACACTTAATATTTTATAGTTTGAAAACGTTATTTTCTTAATCTAGTTCGAATTTTGATATGACATAAATTTTTGTTTTAGTTCCGATATCGTCATAGTAAAGTCAATGGTTTCACAATGTTTATTGTAAACAGACATTATTTGATTTAAAGGCTCAAATTTGGCATAATTTGTGCGGTGATGGTTTGTATAAAAAATACTACGACTTCGCAGTTGTCTTGAGGAGCATAAAAATTTAATTTTGATAAAAGTGTCATCGAGTCAATACGATGCGTAACTATATCGTTTACGAACGAGACCATTGCAAATTCGCGACGTTTCTTCAATGTTTGAATATTAATGAGCATGTATCGTGCTTCATAAGACGGTAGAGGTAACCTTGTCCAACCTAATTTTCGAAGTGCGAACAACAGAAATTGTTTTTGAACTGATTCTATACGATTTTCATGGGTTGATGAAAATGGTGACCAAACTATGCTACAGTTATCTAAAATTGAACGCACATAGGTTATGTATAATGTTTTTATAGTGTATGGATCGTGAAAATTATAGCTAAATCGTTTTATAAATGCTAACATCTTGTTTGCCTTGTTGATAATTGTATTATAGTGATCTATAAAAGTAACTTTGGAATCTAAAATCACTCCTAAATCTCTTATTCTTACGCATTTTTCTACTAGTTGATTCCCTAGGTAGACTGTTGTGTTAGGTATACTACGCTTTCTGCTAAAGGATATTGAATTACATTTTTTCACGTTCAATTGAAGAAGGCTTTTATTGCACTATTTGTAAAACATATCAATTTCATTTTGAAAAGTATGTATATCTTCATCGTTTACTATTTCAAGAAACAGTTTCATGTCATCAGCATTTATGAGAGCTTTCACTTTTTTCAGAATGAAGGAAATGTCGTTAACGTATAAAATAAAGAATAATGGCCCTAAATGCGACCCTTGAGGAACTCCCGATGTAACTTTAATTGGAATAGATTTTACTCCTTTGTATCTAACTATTTGTTGACGATTAGTAAGATAAGACTCTACCCATTTAAGAAGGTCCGGTTGAAATCCTATTTTTTCTAACTTAAAAAGCAACATTAGTATGTCAATGCGATCGAAAGCTTTACTGAAATCTGTATAGAGAGCTTCCACGTGATTGCCATTATCCATGGCTGTCAAAGAATAATGAATGAACTCCAGCAAGTTTGTGCATGTTGAGCGTCCCTTAAAAAAACCATGTTGAGTATGAGTTATTCTGTTTTTAACCATATCGAATAAAATTTTATTTATTATTGCCTCGAAAATCTTTGGAATACAAGAGATAATGGCTATCCCACGATAATTACGTATGTCAGATTTTTTGCCACTTTTAAAGATCGGCACTAAAAATGAGCTTTTCCATGTTTCAGGGAAACTACCTGATTGCAGAGACATATTGTAGAGCCAAAATAGCGGAGATGCAAGTTAGATTGATAACATTTTCAAAAATACAGGTGGAATCCCGTCAGGTCCAGCACCTTTGGAGACATCTAGACTTTTTAGTGCATCTACAATATCATGTACTTTGATTTGATTGACGCAAATGTCATTTGGGATTTCCGGAAGAAATGAGAAATACAGTGGGATTCCGTTTTTGGCAACAAAGTTGAAATTTTCAGTTGCCAAAAACGGAACCGTGCCAAAATCGGAACCCATATTCCAAATATTATTTTTCAAATATTGGTTTTGAAAGCATCATTACAATGTTAATACATCATTTTTATGGAATCATAAGGCGTTGAGACTTCGAAAAGGTTCACTTCGAAGCATTTTCCCGAAGGGTTATACTATGCTATGAATCCATAGCTCCGTAATATTAAATCTGGCAAACGATATTCTGGTCGCGTTTTTACGCCTCAATGTCTTCAATTATTTTTTAGAAGCTTTATGCATAATTTTTGTATAAGAGGGCCTTGTTAAACCAATAATCGCATAAGTGACTTTTATTGAAGAACTGGACATTTTCTTAAAACTATGAGAGAAAACAAAAAAAAAAAAGTTTTTTTTAAAGACGTATTTGCGAATCGAAAGCGCTGGGTATTGCAAAACGGCATGACCTTTTTTTTTCTAATTAAATGAACATTTGAAATCAGTTTAACTTTTGGACTTAAGCGTAAAATTTGAAAAATTCGGTAAGTTTATAATTGCTCCTTCAATTTATGTTTCTAATAAAGTGAAGCATTTTATAATGAATGGTTGACAGTATCAAACGGGCAAACATAAACATGAGAAGACGCATAAATGTCTTGTAATTGTGTAGAATTTATTTTTTTTCTTGAAATAATTGTTAATTCAGCTAGATATATGTTTTACACCTGCCTTATGGAATCAACTGAAGTTTACAGGATCCTGTTATGAAACTTCAAGAACCTTATAGTAATCTTCAGATTCTCATAAGAAATCTACAGAAAAAACGCTTGAGCACTAAAGCATCTTGCCAAGCATCCGTAAGATCTCGCAGAGCGTTCTAAGGATCTTGTTAAGGATTTTGCTATGAGTTAACATCTTGGAATTCCGCTGCGATGTTGCCGAAAATTCTCAAGTCTCCGATGAAAAAAATTAAAAGTTTATTATTATTAGGCTACCACTAGCACACCTCAAATTCCTCTGGGAACCTTTTCAAAATCCTCAAGCTTTCGCCGAAAATATTAAAAATACTACTAGAAATTCACATTATCCCGCTTAAAATTTACAGGACGCCCTAGAGTTTATTAGGAATCACCAGATTTTGGACATAATCCTCCATAACTATTCATTTACTCTAAAGAAGATCTCAGTGTCCACTTGTAATCTGCAGATATCCTCATGAATTCGTTAAAATTTCTGAAAAGTTCCACATGAACGAAGAATCCCTTAAGGATTCTCCAGGGTACAGTTAGGAAACTCATAGACTCAGCTCGTAAGGAACATTTTGATGATGTTGAGACCTGTATCCTTGATTAACAATATTGTACAGAATTCTGGATAGTCTCTTAACAAATCTAACGCCTTATAGAGTCTATAGAAACGAGAGAACGTAGCTATAAATAGTTGACGCAGAAAGATCAATACCAATACCAATACCAATACCACAGACAAAAAGTAAAAACACTCTCAGTCGTTTTTATCGCACGCTGTATTCGCATTTGTCATGTTGTTTAATGAAATTAAAAAAAGGTTATGATACACGACATTTTGCTGTACATATTTGTATCTATTATTGCGGTGTGTTTTTACATACGCAATGTATGTAAATCCATAATAATAAAGACAGCGAGACAAAATTTATGATTGTAACTCTGTGTGAGTCATAGATTTTTCGTTGCTCTTATGTCGGTGCTGGTGCTTTGTTCGAACAAGCACCAAATCTGAAGAACAGTGTTTTTTTTATTGTATCACCTACTGGCAGACTCAAGTAGGCTGGTCACTCAATATGAATGAAAAAATTACAAATTTTAATGGTATTGAAAAATGTTGCCAAAAACGGATCCATTTTGTTGCCAAAATCGGGGGGTGCCAAAATCGGAGCATGCCAAAAACGGAGCATGCCAAAAACGGAATCCCACTGTATTCACGATCTCGATTATTTTCCGAATAAGTAGTGTAAACGTCTTGAAAAAATGTTGCAAACAGATTGACATGATTTCAATTCACGCTCAGTTCGTTCATTATACTCTTCAAATGCGGTATCAATGGCAAGATTTAATTGATCGCAAATATTTAAATAGTTAATTAAATTTGCATAATTTTTACATTTTTTGGATATTTTATGTGCCTTTTGCTTACGATTCTTTAAATTTTTGATTTCTCTACTAAACCATATAGGATACTTTGAGTTAGGATTCCTTCTTCTTTTTATTAAGGGTATATCGTCGTGTATTATGTCGTTTAAAATTTTGTAAAACATTTTAACGGCAGATTCAACATTTTCTTCGTTTCTTAACACATTTTGCCAACTTACTTGATTGATTTTCTGTCTTATATTGTCATAATTTGCTGAACGATAATCATGAACTTCTTCAAAGTCGCAATCTTTAGGTCTGTTATAAGAAAACTCAATAGCTGTATGAAAAAGTTCGTTTTTCCATAAGGGAGTCAATGATTCTACCACACATAAATCTTCATCAGTATTGGTCATTAAGAGATCTAAATAACAGTTCTGCTGATTTTTAACGTGGTTAATATGGTTTAGACCTAGACTTGCCGATGTATCACATATAAATTGCAAAGCCTCATTTTCTCCAAATATTGGCAGCAGGATGCTCTCGTTGTCGACGTCTGGGAAGAAATCAATATCACGTTGATTGAAATCTCCATATATATGCACTTTTGTTTCGGGAGGAAATCCGCCAATAACATGTTCAACAATATTGTAAAATTTCTCATACACTATTTTAGGAGCGTTTTTCGGCGGAAAATACACAGACACAAACACATGCGTTTCGCCTGCTATGTGTACTTTCACCCATACATGCTCAAACTCTTTAAATTTAGTGGTTTCTATGATTTCTGCACTAAACAATGTAGAAACAGCAATTAAGACTCCTCCTCCTGACTTCTTCTCAGACGTTTGACAGTCATTCCTAAAAACATCATAATTATTTCCAAAAACTTCTTCACTATTCACAGTTTCATCCCAGCTAGTTTCTGTTGCCAAAATAACTGTGTAAGGACATGTTAAAATTCTACTATGGATTTCTTTCATCTTAGAAGCGCTTTTCATACGGTTAAAATTTTGGCAATAAACCAAAACTTCTGTACCTAACTGTGAAGAAGTTTTAAAAGTAGTAGAACAATCTGATTTACTTAGATTAGTTACCTCTTCATCTTGCAATTCGGTACTTATCAAATTTGAAGATACATTTAGATCTAACACGTCATTGTTGTTTTCTTCATCTAGGGAGAGCGTCAGTTTCGTTGAAAACACGAGTACCTAGTACATCCACACGATTTGCATGATGCAGTTGATGTTGAAGGACAGCTCGGCTCCATCCAGTTTGTTGGTTGGTTGGTGGCGGGAACGTGACGCTGTTGACCATTGCAGACTGGATAGGGGTTTAGAGTTTCCCCCCTTTGGAATTGTATAGGTGGGTAGTTCGTTGGCGGTCTCGAGTATCGATCCTTTGCTACAGCCAGAAGCTCCCTGTCAGGTGGATTGTTCATGTCAAGCTAAAATGCTACAGCAGGAATATTGGTTTTACCTTAAAATTTTATTTTATTTATTTTGAACCCGTTTGCTTAAAAACCAACATTCAAAGCAATCTCTTAGATGGCCATGAGCATAAACAGTGTTTTTTAATGACACTCAGAAATTCTTGTACCGTGATGAATCAAAATCCGGATGGCACCAATATCCGGACACTTTATCAATATTTATTATTTTAACAATGAAAATCTACAATTATCTGGTGATATTTTCACGTATTCATAGATTTAATGTGATTGCACCATCTAACACTAATTTGCAATCTAGTAAGCTTTGCCAAATATATTAAAAATAAAAACAAATTTGCAGCTTCAGTTTGGCACTTTTTCTACGTCGTGCAAGTAGTTTTAGACTAATTTTCCGGCATTGGTTCTTTCATGAAAGTGTGGATAAATGATAGTTTTTTCTACGTGTTGTGTTCGGGATACTGAATGGGATGATAGATTGTAAAGTTTTATAAGTGAAAGTGGTGATTGTATGTGTAATTCAATTATTTTAAGAAGAAAAATATGCTGTCCGGCTTAGTGAGCCAGTGGTTATTTAGCCGGACATAAGGTGATATCGTCATGAATCTGCCGTATAAACGAATATTTATGAAGTATATTCGTAGAAAAAATGAAGTTAAAATTAAAAACCAATTAATCAGTGATAAGGCAATAATCATGCACATAAAAATCGATAAAGACATGAGTATTTCAGGTGTGCTGCAACATAGATGACGTATCGAAACGCAGGTAGACAATGCCGGTAAAAAAAATAAATTACTTCCAAAGTTGTGCTTTTATAGTATATTATATAGCAAGTGCAAGTACTGTGTTCGCAGAAAAGTCAATTTCTATTAATTAAAAAGTTTATTCAAATTAGTTTCATATAGAAATAATCAATTTAATTGAAGCTGTCCGGATTTTGATTCATAAGTGTCCGGCTTATCGATTCATGTGTCCGGGTTTAAGAACACAACATGCTTCATTATATCCGCGATTTACATGCTATTTTTGCCACTTTCGTTTAAAATTTTCATCGGTTTCATGAAGATAAGAGCCTAAACTAATTGAATGAAAACCACACTATAATTAGATGAGACAATAAAGTGTCGAAAATTAAGTTGCAACATTCGATGCCTCTTAAGCGTCCGGATATTGATGCAGCACGGTACTTGAAAACCTAAATAACATCTTATCTTATTAAGCCTGTTTTCTTGAATATCACAACTCGAAGCGATAACATGTGTTGTTTTTTTTATGAAAAGAACAAATTTACAAGTTATTGTATTGCGCTGTATTTTTTATTTATTTATTTATTTATTTTATTTAAATATTTTATTTAAATATTTTTTTAGCACTATTCAATAGTATTTAATTATAATATTAAAACTATGCTGCATAAATCACTGCCTGTCTAAACTGAATCTTACTCACAGGCTGTATGTAAAACCATATTAAAACGAACGGATACAAGCAAAGCTTAAATTTCAAGCAGAATTTATGGCCTCAAATCCTCCCAGTACAGGGCGAGGATGCAACATCTGTTTGGATATTATCAGTTAGCTTCTTGTTTCCAGTGAAATCCCACTTCGTACGGTTTTACTTCCATTTCGTACTCTTACGTCAACATCGTAGTGCACAGCGGATTCACGTTAACCCATTATTGTTACGAAACATTGGGCTTCCGGTTTCTGCATTTCCGAAGGATAGGTATACATCATCGCACTGGAGACAATGTGCCACGCAACGAAATCTGATATGAATGCACCGGTCCCCACAGTATACGAAGCGATGGGTTTTTTGCTTTTCTATTAGGAGAAAACTACGCAAGGTAAACCAGAAGGGCATGGAAGTTACCAAAAACTTATGGATGACGCACCACAACGAAAAGGACGGAATCGATTTTTTTAAATGTGAGTCGATAAAAGTATTAGTCAACAGGCTGATACAACTTTTAATTTTCTTTTATGTCCGAGACCACTTGGAAGGTACGAGGGGGGAGGGGGGATGGAACAAAAAAAAATGAAAAAAAAAAAATCGAATTTTTATTAGTGACAATAGTTGTAAAAACTTACTTAAAAAATTTATAAAACCTAACTGATGTCAAAAAATTGATGAATCTTTTTTTTCTCCCCTCCCAAATTTTAGGATTTTTGAGGGGGGGGGGGTGACATAGAAGAAAATTAATATTTGTATCAGCCTAATTGAATAACATATAGCAAAATATAATTGAATAATCTATAAATAAATCAAGTAAGTATGTATAATTGTTTGGATGATTGAATGGTAAGAAAACAAAGAATCGATTCCATTACTGTTCACATTTACAATCATAATCTAATTTTGACCAAGGTTTACATGAAATTCTCAATAGAGTCTAGGTTTGCTGCTGCGAGATCATAAGAATATTTTAATATCCTATGAGCTCTGCGTAGCAGTTTTGCCATACAATTATTTAAACAGCTCAAATTCAGCCATATATCTATCGATTGCTAGGATCATTCAATCAATAATAATCTCTTCTTGTTTGGATGGACACAATATGGTTCAGCGCTACTTATTGGATTTTAAAACTTCCATATTTAAGTAGTAGAATGAAATTTTCGCCTTGTTAGCAGTTATCTCTAATGAAATTTGAGATGGCTGCCGAAATTAAACCGGCTGGCAACATTTTTAAATTGCAAATAAAAGTTACATGATGGAATTATATCATACAGAAAAGTTGAAATAAAGTGAATTCTAACGATATGGAACCTGGTATCAGAGTGAATTACTCACCTCTTAAGAGCTTTGGAAAAATTAGTCACTTGCTGTTGATATGCTGAGTAAGAAATAATCTTAAAAGATGTCCCAAAACTATTAGCAGATCAATATTGAATCCTGATCCTTTATACACAAGAAAACTTAATATCGAAACAATCATCTTCTATGCTAGTTATTGATTAGTTGCGAATTTTGAATCTAACTTTGTGCTCGATTTTAATAAGCTGTATTGGCGATATCGTTATTTCCTGTTTTTTTTATTATCAAGGTTCTAGTATAAACGCGCAATGTACAAAATACGCATAAAATTTGAATTGGAAAATTGCTGTACACTTTTATATAAATAGCTAAAAAATTTAATAAAAAAAAACGGAAATTTGCGGCAAACGATTCGCCCGACAGACAAAACATCACACCGCAATCCATATTGCAGTTGAGGTTATACTTAGGGAAAGTGTACCAGTTATGGACATAGTGGTTCCCTATTTGGCCATATGCGAAATTCGGATAGCTTTCACATTTTTCATCTTGTTGAATGTTTTGACATCAAGATATATCCTATATCTTACTGCTAAAACACAAGAAAGCTTTTCAAAACGATGAGACATTCAAATTATCACGTATGGCGAAATAGGGAACCACTATGGCCATAACTGGTACACCTACCCTAGTGTGCTGTCATAATTTGCGCTTTAGCACCTCTCCCATGGAACCACCTGTAACAGGCAGACAGAGTCTCAGTCGGTTCCTGGCACCAACAAATAGCAACAGTCCGAGAGTGAGCGCAACGATGATGGGAAAATACTCAGCCGAGAAAACTTAACGAAACATTTTCCCCCGCAGCTCGCTCTCTGTTTTGAAAACAGTCGCCAATCCGGGGAAAGCGGAAGAGCTTTCCTATCAGCGGCATGGAGTCTACCCTGGGAGATTAGAGTGGGGCTTGTCTATTTCAGAAAATCTTTCGTTGTCAAAATTTACAAAGTGGAAATTTATTATTGACCCCAAAATTACATCGTGTGAGATATTGGGAATTTTTGGCAAAGGTATAGAAGTGGCACAAAGGGTATAAGTGCATTTTTCTGGATTTTAGGGAATTCTTTATAAATTTCTTATAGTTTTTAGATTATTTTACCCCAAAATTTCGATATCTCCTCTCTTTCAGATCTTCTAAAAATGGGATTTTTTGCCTTTGGATAAGTGAGCACTGACTGATTACTAAGTGTATGCGAAATACCGAATGATTCCGTCAAATACGCTTCGAAACGAAATTCCGCGGAATTCCACGGAACTCACACACGCGAAATTTGTATTTTGCTATTTCGTTTCGTTTCGCCAAATTGTTAAAATATTTCCACGGAAAATTGAAAACAAACGGAATAAAACGGAATTTCGCGAAATTCGAGTTTAATTTCGAACAAAAAAAGCAAAGCGTTCGCTTCTACTCCTAGCAGCTACAGTCAAAAATGGGTCCGTATCATAGATCAAATCGACTCATATCATGGATCAGAACACTATAACAGCAAATTATCTGCGAGGCAAACGAATGGTGTGCTAGTGAAAGCATACGTTTTGGCGTTTCTTTAGGAATCGTCTTATCTTCGATTCATAACTGTGGTATGGGTTTCAATGCCCCACAAATATGAATCAACACGTCTAGGCATATGTATGATATTTTATTTCCTACGAATGGAACTAGGGTTGTCGCAAATTAATCGATTATTTCGATTAATCGATTAATCGACTCACTAATCGATTAATTTTTCATCGATAACTGGCTCACTTAATAATCGAGATAATCGATTAATTGACTTCGATTATTTGACGATTTTTCCAAAATAAAATGACCTATTCAAACTACGATGCCTGTAAAACACTGTGTTGTGAAAAGCTAAGTATGCTGTTTCACTCAAGAAATTCCTACAGAGAGTCCCATTTGATATGACATTTCTTCTCAACTGCGTACTGTGATCAGAGAAATGTAATTTCCTGGTCATTTCTGGGAAGAAATTCTCCTCGCATCGAGATAGGCGATTCCTTTTCTTGTCAGTAGCAAACCAGCAAACCAGTTTTCCAAGATCATCGGTGCGAGAATTGTTTTCGATAAACACAGTCCTGTATTCCTATACTGCCGTGAATCGCAAGGCAGTCCCATCTGCTATTTTGTCCAATTTTAGTTTGTACAAGTTTTGAACATATATTCCTAAATATGACCTTTCAGCTACACTAACGAGATTGCATAATTTGTTCGGTAAAATTTGTAAAAAAAATAATATCAAGTCGAATTGTCCTATAATGAAATGTGACCTCATTACAGTCCCCTTGCATAGTTTTGTAACGTGTTATACAAAAATTAACGGTATTTTGATCATCCTAATATTTCTCTCAAAAGGTATCAGAATGATAAGCAAAATGTGAAAGTTTCATTGATATCCAAACATGTGTCAATCTCCTGAACTTTTTTAGTATTCGTTTGAATGGGACTCACTTGCGATTGACAGCATTATATTGTCAATCAATTAAATGACCATGGGTCATTATGTCATTGCATACGCCACAAACTTTTACTACCGTTTCCATGTTTAACACTTTACAGGGAGAAGAGAAAAATATTCTGCTCAATTTCCTTTATTCACTTTTGTAAAGATTCCACATTCAGCGTTTTCTTGATCTTCCCAAAGTATCTCTTGAGATTTTCCCACATTTTTAAACGAATGTTTGCAATGAATTTATCAAAAATCTCTTTTTTTTTCTTTGTAAATCGGAATGATTTTTAGACATTGGCACTTAAAAAAGAGATAGTATGATATTTCCTTACTTAAGAAAACTAACTTTGGAAAGAGATCATATCCATGCTGCAATAATCTTTCAGTGACCTCGGTGAGCGGCGCTACAATGCTTTTAAAGGCTCTCAATAATTAACTTCTGAACCTAATTTTTTTTTTACACTCTAATGAAAAGGTATGAGACTTTAGAATAGA
Source organism: Aedes aegypti (assembly GCF_002204515.2). Classification (NCBI taxonomy): domain Eukaryota; kingdom Metazoa; phylum Arthropoda; class Insecta; order Diptera; family Culicidae; genus Aedes; species Aedes aegypti. The sequence continues at coordinate 152,196,988 of NC_035108.1, forward strand.
GTTCTGAACAGTTTTTGTAAGTTTGATCATGTAAGTGGTAGGAAGTGGTATACACCTATGGTCAGAATTTCATAAGCGTGTATGGCTCACTTTTTTATTCTGATTCACAAGAGCATCAAGTCATGGACGATTGATTTTGGTCATGTGATATCCCCAAGTAACCACAAGCATTATAACATTGCACGTATTCTACTGCATATCAACAACATTGATGTAACATTGCTTTTATTCGACAATTTTCAAGAGTTGTCAAGCAATAAAGCATTAACTCTACATTACAAATGTATCAATGCACTAACATCACTTTATAAATTGCACTGCTGCACTAATGTTACTTTATAAATTGCTTCATTGCTTTATCGTCGTTTTTGCATTAGTGCAACTGTAAAAGGGCCCTTTTCCACTTTTAAACTACTTTAATGGTAGGCTTACGGCAATGCAGCTGCATTATATATGCAATTATATAATGCTCCATGGTTACTTGGGTCGGTTCTGGTGGACAATTCCTGAACATCATGTTGTACCATCATTCGTCAGCTCAAAAAGACGTCATACCATAGCAAATATTAAATAGGTTATATCTGAATTCTTCATTTTATTACAAAACACGAAGATAGAACGAAATGTATATTATTTTTATACAAAAGTAAAATAAAACGTAAATCCTGTGATCAATAACTAGAATCATGGAATCCATAATTTATCCAGGAATTCATAGATTAATAAACTTGTACAGATTTTTCCACAGATTTATCCAAAAATTGCTCCAGGAATCACATTGCGAAGATTTTTCCAAAGAGATCTCTAGGAATATTTATAGCTGTGTAATCCATGTAGATGTCTCTAGGAATTCAACATGAAGCTCAAATATGAAATTCCTTCATTTTTTCAGGAATTGCTTCAGAAATTCCTTTATGGATTCCTTCCCAAATTATTTCGTGATTCGTCCAGGCATTTCTTCAAAGGATTCTTGGAATTTATTCAGGAAGTTGGTAGAGATTGTCTCGAAATTCATTTCAAGACTCCTTCAGGCATTATTTTCAAGGCTATTCCTCCAGGCATTTAAAAAAATAAATAGAAAAAACTGTCGGAATAATCTCTAGCGTTACCCAAAAACATTCCAAAATATTTCTCTATTACTTCCATCTAGGATTCTTATGCAAGACACTACAAGAAAACCCTCATGAGACCGTACACAACGTCCTCTTTGTGCACCTGCAGTATTTGCCCTAAGAATCCTTACAGAAAATGATTCAAGAATTTCACCAGGAGTCGTTCACAGATTCCTCCTGATTTTTCTAGGTATTGTTCAAGGGATTCCCCCAAAAAATATTATTAGGATTCCAGCGAGAACTCCTTCAGAAATTCCTCCAGACGTTACTAAGAGATTTCTTCAGCGATTTCAACCAGGGCATTTAATAAAAACTTTTCCTCGGATTTCTTGGAGAAATTCTTGGAGTATTTCCTGAAAGAATTCCAGGAAACAATCTGGAGGATATTTTTGAAGAAAACCCAGGAGAAATAACTGGAGAAATTCCGAAAGAAAGAAAAATGTCAATTCCAGGAGGAGTTTTCAGATGTACATTGATACATCCTAATTGATGAGTTTTTACAGGTATTCTTCATAGAATTTCAGGAATAAAACTTGTTGTTTTTACTAAAGAAACCCTGGAAGGAATTTCAGGATGAATTTGTTGAGAAATTATCGGTAGACTTCATGGAAATCATGTAAGAACAAATAAGGGATTACTGAAATACATAACATGAGGAAATTTTGGCCGATTTTAGGAGAAATGACTGTAAAAAACAGGTAGAATCCCTTGAAAAAAAATCTGGAACAATTCCTAGAATAAGTCGTAGAGGAATCTCTGGATAAATTTATAAAGTAAAATCCTAGGATTTTTTTGGAGGAATTCTTCAAGAACCTCAAAGAGATTTTTTTTGAAACTCTGAAGAAATTTCTGGAGGAACTCTTGATAGAACCACTGGAAAATGTTTCGGAGGAGCCAAGTGATGTTTTTGAAGCAATGATTGGAGAAATCCTTAAACTAATTTCTAAAAAAATTCTTGAAGGAATTCCTAGAGGAATTTCAAACAAAATACTTGCAGCCAAGATATTTCAGAAGGAGAGCCATAAGCAATCCCTAAAAGTTGTACTAGAGCCATTTATAAAGGAATCCATGGATGAATTATCTAAATACTTGTAGGAATTTTTAAAGGAATCCCGAAGAAGAAAAACTGTAGCAGCAAAACAGAAGCGACTCGTATAATTCCAAGTATAATTCTTAATTTCTCTACCGGCAGCTTCATCTCATCACCAAAAAAACAATATTCAAATTGCGATAAATTTTTTGGTTCTCGATATTTTTGCTCCTTTTTTCACATATTCTCAACAAACTTTTCTATTTTTGGATTTTGTGTCGGTATTGAGCATTGGTCGTCTAGTTTTGAATATAATCCGGTATTCATTACGGGACCGACACTTCTCATATAAAATTTCTTAGGCCGCTATTTTTTTTTTAAACGATTTATTAAAAATGCGGGCTATACAGTGTCAGGTAATAAAGAGCTTCACTGAAAAAACCATTCAAATCGGTTGAGTTCCCTTCAAGAAGTCCAAAACTACAATATGATGTTTTTTTAAGTTTTCAAGATCTTGTTACGGCCGCAGTTGTACCAAAAGCATAAAAGCTGATTACTCAAAAAACGGTTGCAACGGTTTCACAACAGATTCTCGTCAAACTTGAGATATTAACGTGGATCATTAGGGCAGTTCAAAATTTAAAAATGTTTGGGAATCCAATCTCCCATATGTTCCTTTCCATCCTTACCATGAAAATAGTGTTCTGTGAAATTTTCAGCTTTCTAGGTGGTGATTTAAAGGTGGCCCAACGACGATGTCTATTTATATGGAAATTACTATGGAGAAATTTTGAGATATGTTCCACTCACGCTAGTACTGTAATGTAAGTACAAACTTATTATCCCAAAGTGAAAACTCATTCTTCAAACCATAATAAAGAAAATTTCTGAAGAGAGAAATTCAATTCGACGGATAGCAGAAGAGGTATTCATGAGTTTGTTTGCAATCATTTAGCATTATATGAGACTATAGCCCTGCAAAACATGTAAAAAAATCCCGAACAAAATTAACTTAACCTTTCGGTCGTCGCGCGAATTTTTGTAACGCGAGTAGTCGCGCGTTGTACTTTGTACAACACCCTTGGTCTAGCGAATATCCCAGGAGTCTGACCACTTAGAAAGATGACGCCTTCGGCAAAATTGTTCAGTAGCTTAAGGGCTATTTTTATTATAGCCAAGAAATTCGGGATTTTGCCACTAGGCGGCGCTAGTGAGCATGAAACTTTTGTTTCTCAGATCTCATGATCCTGACCACTTAGAAAGATGACGTCTTCGGCAAAGTTGTTCGGTAACTCAAGGACTAACATTGTATGAGCTAGTTGATTCAAAATTGTGCCACTAGGCGGCGCTAGTGAGCATAAAACATTTGTTTCGCAAATATCTCAGCAGCCTGATCACTTAGAAAGATGGTGTCTTCGGCAGAGTTGTTCAGTAGCTCAAATTCTTTCTTTGTTTAATCCTTAAAGTTCGAGATTTTGCAAAATAATGATAATCCCGGAGCTTCTGAACAACTTTGCCGAAGGCGCCTGCCTAAAAAGTCGAGATCCTGCAGTATCCGCAAAACAAAATTTCATGCTCACTAGCACCGCAAAGTACCCTATTTCTTGGCTCAAATAATGATAGCCCTTGAGCTACTGAACTACTTTGCCGAAGACACTATCTTTCTAAGTGGTCAGGCTCCTGAGATATCTGCAAACAAAAGTTTCATGCTCACTAGCGCCGCCTAGTGGCAAAATTTTGAATCAACTAGCTCGAAAAATGATAGTACTTAACTTACCAAACAACTTTGCCGAAGACGACATCCATCTAAATAGTCAGGATCCTGAAATATCTGCAAAACAAAAGTAAAACTTCCATGCCCACTAGTGCCACCTAGCGGTCAAATTCCGAATTAAATGAGGTACCATCAGATAGCGCTTCACCTCCAGAATGACTTTTATGAAAACCCCAAGTTTCTATATTATCTGGATTTTAAGATATGACGATTTCAAACTGTGGTTTCCTCGAACCGTACATAGTGCGTTCATTAATATGCGACTTCCATGTACATTTGTTGATTTTACCGTATTATAAAGGGCCACACTGTAAATAAAAACTGTCGAGTATTGTTCTTAAGAAGATTTTTGAGGAATACATTTTGGTTTGGTGTCGATAGACATCTTTGTTGCAAAATGATAGCATATAAATTACAACTGTTGTACAAAGTACAACAACGCGACAGCCCGAAGGTTAAAAGCGATTTGTTTCTTCAGCAACATCCTTCAATAAGGCTTGAAGAATGAGTTTTCAATATGGGATGATGAGTTTCTACTTACATTACAGTACTAGTGTGTTTGAAACATTTCTCAAAATTTCTCCATAGTAATTTCCATATAAACCAACATTGTCTTTGGGCAACCTTTAAATCACCACCTAGAAAGCTGAAAATTTCACAGAACACTATTTTTATGGTAAGGTTGGTAAGGAGCATATGGAAGATTGGATTTTCAAACATTTTTACAATTTGAATCGCCCTAGTGGGTCATTGCCTACGCGTCGGTCCCCGAAAGAATTTTGGAACATCACCGGATACAGATGACCAATGATCAAAACAAATACAGATTATTAAAATAGAAGATATTTTTGAGAACTTGTGGTGGTGCAAATATATTGAGAAACAAAAAAGTTATAGCGATTTCAATATTTCTTCATGGCAAAATATTGAAGCTGCTCGTACACAAAATGCCTAGGGGAATCTTTGGCAGACTTTATGAAAAAAAAAATCGCGAAGGAAAAAACTGAAAAAATCTACTGAGAATTTCTGAAGCAAAATTTCTTGAAGTATTCATGAAGGCATCTCTGGAGGGGTTTCATGTGGTTTCCTTGGTAGTTTTGCTGGAGGAATCTCATGAAATGAAAATGAGAAAGGGGAAATATCCAGGTCTTACTCCAAGAATTCTGCCTTTTTTATTAAAATTTTTAAATGAATTCTTAAAGGATTAAATTCTAGATATTTATCCAACATTTCCTCAGGAATTTTCCTTGAAGATTTCTCCACCAGTTTTGCCTGGACATTTTCACGAGTCAAAAGTATCAGAAAATTTATTTTAAACTACCGTCTATCTACGATTTCCTGTTAATCAAAAATAAATTTGCACATCAAAAAATTGTATATTTTTTCCAAATAATTTAAAGCGAACTAGTATACCAATACGAAGCGTCGCATACAGGGAAACAAACAAAATTTGTTATGCATAACAGAAAAAATCTCAAAGCTGTGTTTTATATGTCATGTTAAAGTCGCCTCTTACCATTCAATGTGACTATTTTCCGTGTGTTTAGCTTTCGTCATTAAAATTCTTTTTAGAATTTACCCCCAGATTTATTTCGAAAAATAATCCAACAATTTCCAAGTCGAGTCTAGTACATGACACTGAAGACGGCCTTACAGTTGACGACGAAATACGCGTATCTGTCAAAGGGTACAGACGCTAGTGGAATTAAATGGTATAGTTCTAAATTCAGTTTTTCACTAATAATTTCTGAAAAACATCCTTGACGTTTCTCTGGTGACATACTTAGAAAATAGACTGGGAAATTTTAATTATATTCAGATGAAGTTCCTAGTGAAAATCATGACATAATGCAAACAGTAATACGAAAAGTAACACTTATGGTAATGTCGCGAGAAAATAATAAAAAAATAATCTAAAAAAACTTCATAGAAATTTCTGGTCAGAATTTATGGCTAATCGATCTCTTCTTCTTCTTCTTCTTCTTCTTCTTCTTCCTTTTCTTCTTCTTCTTATACATCGATCTTATATCCCCTATTTCCTGCTAAGTTTCTCTTTGTTTTCTTAACTTTTGTTTGGTTTTTCATTGTTTTTTTTCCTGGTTCCAGTTTGGTGTCTGTTTTCAGGAAAGAACTTAAAAGTTCCAGTCCTAACTGTCCATAACTGCATATTTGTAACATTCGACAAAAGTAGGCATTAAATAAATGGAACACCAAGTGTGGATTTTATGGTAGTATGGCAAGAAAGTAAATTTTTTTAAAATTACCGTGAACTCAAAAGTGCTTACTTGAGATTGACATTTTGTATAAACAATATTGCATATTGGGAGAATAGTCAGATAATAATTCTGATAGAAATTTCATTGCTACAACATTACGAGGCTCCTGTATAATCTCAATGTGACTGTTATGCGATTACAACTGGCAAACAAATTGGTATTTTTGATCGTATTTTCTAGAACAATCTCACAGATTTCAGTAAGTTGATCGTAAGTGTTCATCGTTTGATGACTCTCCACGGTATTAACTCGAAATTGTCAAAAATGTCGAAAGTGACAAATATGCAGTTCTGGGCAGTATACCAGTCCTAGTCAAGAGTTGAGATGAGAGCGGGTCAACGGATTTGTATTTTTTTCACTGATGTATTTGTCCAGAACTCAGACGCATGGGAGGGGAAATTCCATAAACTTTATAGATAACGTTAGGAAATTGTGTGTTATAATTTGTAGAATAAACGCCCATGAACGTGCAGTATGCCAGGATAGCTAGGTTATAATGTAAAAAAGCAAACGCATAGATCAATAATAAAAATTCTTTTTATCTTTACCGTTCTCCTCCTTGCAGAATTGTGAAACAAATATTCAGAAGGTAGAAAACTCTGAAGTAACCTAAACAGAGCTTACCTGAGAAAACTGAATATCGGTATTAAGATATTAGATATTAAAATTTCTTGAAAAACGAATTAAAAGTTCATTCGAAAATCGTGTAGAAACTCATTTCAAAATATCCTTAGAATTTTTCAACAATTCCGTAAACATTTTTAGTGGTTCTGATAAATACGAATTGTTTGACAAATTCTTTATGTTATTCCCTACAATTTACCATTAATAAAAATATCACAAATTTCAATGGAAGTACGATCTAATTATTCTCCAGGAACAGAAATTTTCCACAAAGCTCGTTCATGTATGTTCTGCATATATGGGTCAGTTCTATGTTATTTTTTTTTTCATTTCCATAATGGAAATCATGAACAATGAGAAAGGAAAGGATAAGCTTCAGAATTATAAGTGTAGGCCATTGGTTCAACTAAATACTAATATACTAAATAGTATACTAATAACATACCTAAATTCATCTTGATTTAAAAAAAATATATCTTGAAGAAACAATTTACTAAGCCATGAACCTCAGCTTCATGCTTCGAAAATTGGATAAATTCTATTAAATTTTAAAAGAATTTTATCGTGCATGTCCATCCGAATTCACAAGAATTTATCTATTAGGAACTATTTTTAAAACTGTTTTTCAATTAAATTTCGGGCAAGTTGAAACGGCTAGGGTTACATGAAATGTAAAATTTCGTAATAATTTAAAATTTTACTACAGAAACATTGTGCTAACAAATGAAAAACCTGCTAACACTTATTGTCATCATGTTTAAAGCTTAGTATTTCATTTTGCCTCACCCGTTTTAGCCTACTCCGGTGTACCTTATAGCAGTAAAAACTCATATTTACAGAAAAAATGTCGGTTAATTCGATTAATCGAAAAATACTAGTCGATTAATCGTTATCAATAATCGATATTCTTGAACTGTAATCGATTACCAACTAATCGATTAATTGAGATTTTGCGACAACCCTAAATGGAACAAATGTGTTCAAGCATTTAATTGTTGATTGCGATGCTGTATAGATTTATGGTTCACGTAGGTAAAATGGGTTCTGCGTAATTGCTACTCTATTTGATGAGATTCATTTCCGAAATGGATAATTGAGAACAAACAATCAACAGAAACACATCGAGATATGGAAATATCGAGATAAGGAGGATGTCGACATATGGAGAGTGAAAATGTATGCAGATTGAAGGGACCTATGAAACCATCGACATAGGGAGAGATATCGAGATGTAGAACATCGAGATGTAGAGAGTCGACTGTACTAAAATACTAAAACCAAGATGAAAAAGAGAAAGATGAAATGATACAGAAGAATGTTGGGAGGGGCGTACAATTGGGATGGGAGTGTGTAACTGGTATTATTTCCTGTCAAATTGAAGAAACGTGACACTATTTCTGTTTTATATATGAGATGTGGTTATATTAGTGGAAATCAAATGTACATCTCATATATCCGAACGAAGTTTATACTGCGAAATGATGATCCCATGTGCTTTGGGGTAATCGAGTTCAGTTCGCCTTCGAGCGTCGGGGTCTCTCAAGGGGCTCCACAGCTTGTAGGTCAGTGGTTCTCAACCTTTTTGAAGCTGCGACCCCCTTTGAGGATCTACAAACACCTCGTGGACCCCCAAAGAGAACTGTTCATAAAATCAATGTTTATGGAAGCCTGTCGAAGATCTCAGGATGATTTAACATATATTCTGTAGCTTAAAATTACGCTTATTATCCACCACAGATAATGCAAGATTTCTGCTGTGATGGATTGGATAAGTCCATTAAAACTGAGCTAAGATATCGTTCCTAAAAGATCTTGAAAAAACTCCCAAATTGCAAATAATTAATAAGGCACCTCTATGATTCGCTCTGGCATTCGAGGTTTTCTCGGTCAAGTTGTCTAAAACTCGGCAGAAAAATGCACTTTTCAAGAATAGATGTTGCAAAATGTGAGCTTTGTTTGTAGCTTTAAGCATAACCTCTGCCAAAAGCACTAGAAATAAGATACTCCTCCCTACTTGGCAACATCCCAACAGATATCTCACCAACAATTCGTTAAGGATATTCCCAGGAGCTAATTGAAAATTTTTTCAGGGTATCCCCCAACTGATTCATCAGAAATCATCACGACATCACTATGTCGTATATCAGTTAAAAATCTCACTAAACATCGTGATAATTTGTGTGAAAAAGGATAGAATTTTATTCATTTTTTATTCAATCCTGTCTACGATTGGCTGGGTCCCGAGGAATTATTCGAAGATCTCGCTCGCTAGGACGGTAGAAAAGCTGCCTAGGATTTAACCGCAAATATTCCAAAAAATTCCTATGGATTCCTCCAGAAACGATCTTAATCTATTTTTCAAGCTCTTATTGACAAAATGTGTATTTTTAAAAATATTTGAGTTGTTAAAACGATTACATTGCGAAAATCTGTATTTCAAATACCCTGCACCCCCGCTAAGTTGAACGATACATGATGCAAACCATTGGGGTTCACTTTTAATTTGAACTTCGAGCTACCCTTCGCAAAACGAAAAAACGTGTTTCTGGTCACCTCATTGACTGTCTTGTTCTGATTTTGCGTCCCATTTCATAACGTTCATATTCACTTCACTGCGTTCCATGAGCTAAATGACGTTTGAAGCAAATCAAATCAAAAGAACGATGTGAAAATTAGCGGGGGTCAAATTGAAAAGTTTTCAGATTCGAAGCGGTCAAAGCAAAGGGGTTACCCGGTATCGAAAATCTTCAACCCATTAATAAATTTCTCTGGCAAAACTAAAACTAGGTAAACAATTATTTACATTTATTCAACAATCGAGAAAAATAGATCCTTATTTTCAATGGCTTCGCGGACCCCTTGGGAAGTCGTCGCGGCCCCCTAGGGGTCCGCGGACCACCGGTTGAGAAACCCTGTTGTAGGTTGAAGCGCCCATATAGCGAATAGCACACTGAAAATATATATTGTTTTATATCACGAAACCGTTCGTTTGAACTACGAAATTATTCGTTGTTTTCTGCAACGAGACTGTTTCGTAAAATGTATATAACCAGCTTCGTAATACGATTCAAGCTCGAAATCAAAACAAACAATGATTGTTATAATGTACTAAACATTTCGTAATCGAAATTCGTTTGTTTCGTATTCAGAACGAACATTTATACGCGCTTCTTCTTACCTCCCTCGGCTGCGGTCGTGTCATGTTGTATTTTACGAAATGTGTCTACGAAACCTTTCGTTGCAGAAAACAACGAATGATTTCGTAGATTGAACGATCAGTTTCGTAATATTAAACAATTCGTAATACGAACAACACGATAACGCACATCTACGAAATGTATATCGTGAAATTCTGACAAGTACAAATAATTCGTACAATGAATGAAAATAGCGTTATTTTGGATAAAATACGAAGAGATGTTTTCAGTGCAAGTCGTGGGTTCGATCCCCACCGGAGCACGTGGTTGCTTTTCGCAGTCTCAATTTCAATTTGTTCATTTGACACGTGCTTCGTCGTGTACCGTAAAACGGGGTAACTTTGATAATGCGGGTAACTTTGATAATGCGAGACTCTCAACATACTAAACGAAATAACAAAGTTCCTGTTAATCTGTTAAGCAAAACGAATGCAAAAGTAAAGAGTATTAGTATGACACTTCATGTTAAAGCTATTTCCGTTGGATTCAAGTACATATGAGGATTTATATGCATATATGGAAAATTTATAAGATTTTAGCAATTTTGAAATGCTCTCAAACAATCTGTTCTACGATCACTATTTGATGAAGTCATAATGAATTCATCACTTATACTTGATAGCCTAGTTATAGTAGAACTCGAATTCGGTCTCAAAACTCTTAGCGAATACTATTTTTACAAACTGGGACCATTTTTGTAATTTAAGTCAGAAATTTCCATATAGCGTTAAACGCCTTAAGATATGCAACGCCCTACAAATGTTCTGTAATTCATTCAATTTTGTTCGAGTGATGCTCCATTATCAAAGTTACCCCAAAACAGAAAACCGACTTTCGGTTATATGAAAAATTATATATCCATTAAGAATAAATCTTTTGGAAATCTATCAACTGGAATCGATAGATAGGATACCAGTACTTGTTTTGAAAATATAAACTAAAATTCTTTGAAACAGCATGCATAAATATTCAAGTTTTCTTCGAAAAAACTATCAAAGTTACCCCGTTTTACGGTACATGTAAACTTCAAAACGTTGAAACCTTATAACAGTATACTAGAATAATGATGAATGCTGGAAAAGTTCGCATCACGAAGCAGCTCACGAGTGTATACCAACGCATAACAAACATCACAGACTCGGGATCTGGCTAGGTGTGAGTAAGCCCGCACCCGTCTGCTCGGGAGAACGTGTCAAAAGAAGTAGCAACAAGCTCGCGAGCCTTTACTCGCGAGTAACCAAGCAAGGTGTGATTTATTATGGTTTTGACAGACAAATTAATTGTATAACCATCATATCGATAGTAAACTACTAGTTTGTAGTCAAAAGCCCTTGAAAACCATAAATCTCGGAGGGTAAGCAGCTTTTTTCCCCTGAGCAGCTCCGAACACGTTCGCGAATCATTTTTTGCTTCAGTTACTCGGGAGTCGACAGATGCGAGTAAGCCAGCGCTCTGACGCTCGGGAGCGTTTGGTTTTGTTTTTGTTCCAGTTCAGATGAAGCGTTCGCCACTTTCCATCACTGCAAAGTTGTTCAGTAGCTCAAGGGCTATCATCAATTCAAAATTTTGCCACCGAATATGAAACCTTTGTTTAGCATAGTCGAAAACGCCATCTTACTAAGTGATCAGACTCCTGGGATATTTGCTAAACAAAGGTTTCATATTCGGTGGCAAAATTTTGAATTGATGATAGCCCTTGAGCTACTGAACAACTTTGTCGAAGACGCCATCTTTGTGGCCATGATACTGAGACATCTGTAAAACAAATGTATCATGCTCGCTAGCGCCGTCTGGTGGCAAAATCTCGAATTTCTTGGCTATAATGATAGCCTTTCAGCTATTGAACAACTTTGCCGAAGAGGACTTCTTTCTAAGTCAGGCTCTTAAGATATTTGCAAAAAAAACTTTCATACACACTAGCGCTTCGCCACCAGAAAAATTTCGGAGCTTAATAATCACTGCTTGTCAGCTCTTGATCTCCTAAACAACTTTGTCGAAGATAGTTTTTCTGTATTTAATCTAAATCGCGAGGTATTTCATGTTGAACATGAACAATCAAGAGTGTTGTACAAAGTACAACGCGCGACTACTCGCGTTACAAAAAGGTTAAAACAGGTGAATAATCCCAGTTTTCCGCGAACGAAACGTGCGTGAATCGGTTTGTGAAGGTTTGTTGAAAATCGGTGGATAAACGACCGAAAACGTGCTTCGAACAGCAAAATAAATCGCCGCCAGTCGGCTCTTGGCCGATTTCATTAATCGTTTTGGTGGTCCGGTACATGGTGTGCTTGAAGAAAGTCCTTCTCAAAATAAAAAAGTGCCGAAAACTTTGGGAGTTCTGGGAATCATTGAAAGTAGTTGATTGGTAGCTGGAGCGTAGTACAGTGCTGTAGGAACTGATTCTAGGAAGGAAAATATTTGACAACTGCAAACGAAACAGCAGAATTATGCTCGATTGACAACTGTCATAATGTTGCATAACGAGATGTGAGACGATTATCTGAAGCATGTTATTAGTCTAACATTCTAAAGTGTCCTAAAGCTGAAACAATTGATCAGGCTAATATGTTTTGATTGCTATAAAATAATTTCTTTAATGTTAATAGATAACAATACAATTAAATATTCCGTTTTGAAATAATTATTTAAACTATATTGTAAAAGTATATATGCGAAGTGGATTGAATTAAATTATTTAATCCAGTGTTCGAAATCCGAGACACACGGAAAATGAAAGTATTGAAGGACCTTATTTCAGTGTGTATTCGTGATCAAACGTCAACATCCCACCGCAAAATCGCTAGTGTTTGGAGGTGATTTCAACCTCCAAATTTCTAAATAACCTCCAAAACATCACCCCCAAGTTAGTTCTAATAACCTCCGTTTTATGAAATATGGTGGCGCGTTGATCGTCGCAAGTTTATCGTTAAACAGTCAATCAAAAGTGCCGGCTAACTGAACGCATTCTGAAGACCCCATTAAACATTTGACAGTTCAACAGCTAAATTGGACTAAATTGGTTGAATTCGGATATTCGGTTGATCCCTGTGTTAATCTTCCATAAGCGTCGGTGCAACAATCGATCGATTTTTTGTCAATTTAGTCGGCTGTTGAACTGTCAAATGTTTAATGGGGGATGAAACGCTATTCTGACCGGAAGAGAACAGTGAAAAATTGGTAGGAAGAAAAGGAGGAAACAAACGACATTCTGTAGACGATCGTTGTAGAAGGCAGTCGTAACGACTGAAGTGTCCGCGATTTAAATTTGAAATTTAAATTGTTTTTAAGTGAAAATACGACAAGTGCGTACCAAAATTATCTATATGCCCGATTTGTTCCACATTGAAGGGGTAAAGGATACAAAATGATTTGTTTTTACTTTTTTTTACTGTTTTGTGGTAGGTAACGAGTGAACGTTGCCAGTGGGAGTAAGTTCCAGTGTGAGAAAACATGGCAGCCATTAGTAGCTGCGCTCCAGGTTCTTCTTCTTCTTTCTGGCGTTACGTCCCAACTGGGACAAAACCTGCTTCTCAGCTTAGTGTTCTTATGAGCACTTCCACAGTTATTAACTGAGAGCTTTCTTTCCCGATTGACCATTTTTGCATGTGTACATCGTGTGGCAGGTACGAAGATACTCTATGCCCTGGGAATCGAGAAAATTTCCATTACGAAAAGATCCTCGACCAGCGGGATTCGAACCCACAACCCTCAACATGGTTATGCTGAATAGCTGCGCGTTTACCGCTACGGCTATCTGGGCCCTTCCTCTCAGGGCCCAAATCCTTCTATCACTCAAATGTATAAAAATCGCGAATAATTTGAAATATCCCTGCAAAAATCCTTACACCAATAATAGGAACACTGTTCCTTTAGTGGAGGTATGTTTTAAGAATGGTTCCTTTAGTGGCGCAAACCATTGGTTTCTTATAGGACCCTTCACTATGGGTACTGATGAACCACTGTAGGTGCAAAGGAGCAAAAAAAAAGCAAAATAATTGTTTTAAATAGTTTTACGGTTAAATTTCATGGATATTTTTCGATTACTTGTATCATTTTCGCATCGTGCACCATAGAAAAATATCACATAATCATTTATTAGTACGAAACATGCCAAAACACACTACCTCCACTAAGGGAGCGTTTGCCCTAATACAATTTGAGGTACCGTAAAACGGGGTAACTTTGATAATGCGGGTAACTTTGATAATGCGAGACTCTCAACATACTAAACGAAATAACAAAGTTCTTGTTAATCTGTTAAGCAAAACGAATGCAAAAGTAAAGAGTATTAGTATGACACTTCATGTTAAAGCTATTTCCGTTGGATTCAAGTACATATGAGGATTTATATGCATATATGGAAAATTTATAAGATTTTAGCAATTTTGAAATGCTCTCAAACAATCTGTTCTACGATCACTATTTGATAATAGTCATAATGAATTCATCACTTATACTTGATAGCCTAGTTATAGTAGAACTCGAATTCGGTCTCAAAACTCTTAGCGAATACTATTTTTACAAACTGGGACCATTTTTGTAATTTAAGTCAGAAATTTCCATATAGCGTTAAACGCCTTAAGATATGCAACGCCCTACAAATGTTCTGTAATTCATTCAATTTTGTTCGAGTGATGCTCCATTATCAAAGTTACCCCAAAACAGAAAACCGACTTTCGGTTATATGAAAAATTATATATCCATTAAGAATAAATCTTTTGGAAATCTATCAACTGGAATCGATAGATAGGATACCAGTACTTGTTTTGAAAATATAAACTAAAATTCTTTGAAACAGCATGCATAAATATTCAAGTTTTCTTCGAAAAAACTATCAAAGTTATCCCGTTTTACGGTATTTCAAGGTAGCGCTGGATGGGTACGAAAGGCAGCTTTTTAGATCAACGTGATGAACGACTGCGTCTACATTGCTTGACTGGTCTGGGTCTGGCTCGAAGAAGATGCTCCCGGATCGATGTGCTGCGGGGGCTTCCAAAAATGTCGAACGTTCGAGTCGTGATGAACAAATTCGCGGAACTGTATCCCTTGAGCCAGGTAGCGGGTTCCATCGCTTTTGCTTTGTGATCATGAGGAAAACCAATCTTGAAGGACACAAATGAGAGCATCGATGCAGGTTTGCCTCTAGAAGTTAGTGATTTGACCGCGACGTCGTTTGTTTGCAAACATTCCTTGTACAAGTCGAGCAAATCGTTTTCTGATACATCCGGTGATATTTTGGTCAAATACACCCAGAAGCTGTCCGACCTTGCTGCTAGTTCGCTGGGTACATTGCTAGCGGTTTGTCCAGTACCGCAAAAGATTTTCGGTGGATGTTCTGTCGACACAGATGCATCTTCATCGCGCATAGTTTGGTGTTATGTGTAGGGCGAGTACTGAACTGGGAACGACGTGGAGCAGGGGTGTCCGTGAAGTTTGTACTGCTCTTGCTGTTGAAAAGAATCTGGCGCGGTGGTGAGTTTCCACACTGGGAACAAAAATCAATAGGAACGCATCGAGATATGGAGCTATCGAATCTATGACATTTGGTCGAAAGACATTTGGTCGAATGACATTTAGTCGAATGACGTTTGGTCGAATGTACATTTGGTCGAATGGATTTTTCTTCGAATGGACATTTGGTCGAAAAGGTTTAGTTGCAACAGAAAGCATATGATATTTGGTCGAACCGTCATTTGGTGGAAAGGTAAGTGGTCGAATCTTAATCGTATGGAAACAGAGTTTTACGTTTAGTCTGACTATAGTCGAGAGTAGCATTTTGTCGCTAATACAAGAGAGATTGAATAATTGAAAAAGTATCAGCCATTTTACTAACAATCTCTGAACGATTAGCAAAATTTAGATATTCAATTTGATGGACGCTCTCTCAACATATTGATCAACCTCTTGCGTTTTTAATGTTTCATGCTGCTTTTTCGTTCAGGCATGTTCTGCAATTCGAGATAAGTTGATCTTAAATGGAAGCAAGCCATTTTTTGTCTCCTCAGTAAGCTCGCTTCCTTTACCCGATTCATAGAATCAGCACAGTTTTCATTTTTAATAATTCAAAGCTTCTACTGCAAACTATGTCCATTCATCCGAGGTCATCAAAGCCATATATTTGCTTGAGGAATTTTATTAAGCTGGAAGTAACAATAAGCCAATTGGCCATAAATGTTTTCCTTAAAGCAACTTTTTCCGGCCGTTTTGATTATGATTTCCGCATTTAAAAATCTTACCCACTTCCGTAAGCAAAAAGACCCGGAATTCGAAGAAAGATCCCAAGCACTCTCTCCGAATTCTTCCATCAGATGGAGATCAGCAGTTTATCACAAAGAACGATGACATTTCAAAAGAGTAATAAATAATGCAAGCCTTCACAGCGTTGAGTAATAAAATAAAAACTTGAGCATTTTTTCAAAGAATGATGATAATTTCAAAGAATGATAAATTCACTAGAGCTAAATATTTCAGTCAATGTATAAAACAACTATTTCCGAAAATTTCATTTAATCAAAAAATGTATGGAATTTGAGAATAAGACGACATGCAATGCCCCATTTTTTATTCAACAACAGGTAATGATTCAGCTTACTTGAAATATTACATAATCTCACCAGCTTTGCAAAACTTAGAAAACATTAATTAAATTCACTGAGTGATAATAAACCATTTAAAAATAAGCTTTCAACCAAATTTCCGTTCAAATGAACGTCATTCCAGCAAAAAAAAAGTTCTAAAGCAATTCGACCAAATGTCCATTCGACCAAATGTCCTTTCGACCAAATGTACTTTCGACCAAATGTCATTCGACCAAACGTCATTCGACCAAATGTCATTCGACGAAATGTCCTAAAGCCGGAGCTATCGAGATAAGGAGGATATCGAGATATGGAGAGAGAAATCGTATGCAGAATGAAGGGACCGAAGCAATTATCGACACAGGGAGAGATATCGAGATGTAGAACATCGAGATGCGGAGAGTAGACTGTATTACGAAAACTGACAGCTACTTGACGACGTCATTCCTATCCATCTCGAACAAATTTGTTAAAAAAAATGATTTAGTGGTCCGGATGGTACGATAGGAGCGACGTCACATGTTTACAACCAAATTCGATGTTTACGCCAGTAAAGGGCTGCCTTGTTATTTTTTATGCCGTGCTCACTGACAGTTGGAAAGATTTTTTGCCTTCATTGATTTATTTTTTAAATTCTTGCGTTGTGCACAAACGTCGACGAGCACCACGGATTAATTCCTACAGGAATATTTTTTTCAACGATTCGATTAGGAATTGCAAAAGGAAAAACTCCAAGTATTGCCTTAGGAAGTATTTCTCTAAGAAATTGGTCGCCCAAGGAATTCTCAAAATATTCCCCGGAAAATGTTATGGAAAATTCAAAAACATCCAAGATTTCTTCCAAGTTGTTCTTCTTTAAACAACAAATACATCTCCTATTAATGCATCATATTGATTGGTCTGTGAATAATCCTCGTGGTTTCCAAACAAACTTATGAATTTTCTCCAAATATTCAAAGAGGAATTCTTCCATACATGCATTAGGAATAATTTCAGAGATTTTTCCAGGACTTCATCTAATTCTAATTCAAGTTTTATCTATATTTATCTATTTGTTCCTTTAGGAACACCAAAAAACCAATTGCAGACTTCAAAGGAGATTTCTTTTTGGATTCCGTAATCATCTGCAAGGTATATTGGAAAAAAAATCATGGAGAAATCCTTGGAGGAGTAAGGAAAAGGGATTTTTTAAGAAGTACTTGGATGTGTTTTCAGTGTATTATTGGGAAAATGTATGCAGAAATCTCTGGATGACATTTTGAAGGTATTGTTTGAAACTATACCTAAAAGGATTACAAGAAAGGCTTCTGTAGATTAATGTTACTAATTCTTATATTCTTATATGAATCTTTGTAGGATTTTTTTTTTCGATTCTGTGAGGTATTGGTGTTGAATAATTTGCTTACGAAATACTGAAAAAGTATTTCTCAGAGACATGATCCCAGATGTATATCTCAGATAAAGAACTTTTGATAAAATTCTTGTATGAATTTCATTGAATGAAATGTCTTAATAAAATGAAGAAATACCAGGAGTAATGCCTTAAGCAATATTTTGATGATATCTCTGAGAAAAGTTGGATGAAATTTGAAACAATTCCATGGAAAAATATTAAATTGATTCCAGAAAATACATTGACAGTATTCGTGAATCAATTCATAGAGGAATTACGAGTTTAATTTTTGAAGGAATTCATGAGGAAATATTTAATAACATCTGTTGCTGCTATGTAAATTGTTCAGAGAGTAAAATATAAAACAAATCCTGAAATAAAGCTTTCTCTGGACATTTTCCTGTGGGATTTTCTGTCAAGTTCTTTAGAGGAATACTTGCTATATGCAATTCTAGAAGTTTTGCATATAGCAAGTATTGGAAGAAACGCTAGTGGAATCAATCTTATGTAATTTTTGGAAGAACTGTATGAAATTCTTTTTAAATATTCCATTTCAATAACTGGCGAAACTGAAATTTCCTGTCAATAGGAATTCTACCATTCGAGTTTTCAAACTTTTTCAATCTGGAATTTTCCAGTCAACAAATTGAGCCAAGACGTGCTTTGGAATCCACTTGGCTCAATGTGCAGGCAAAAGCAAGAGGGAAGATGTCATTATGTCATTCATAGTTAAACTTCCCGAAACAAAAATGTGCGGCTCTGATGGATCCCGGGACATGCTGGTACAACCAGAAATAATGAAGCAGATCCCCGGCGAAGATGCTCTGAGTAATATCTACATAATAAAAGAATATATGAAAATCAAACGTATTAGACATTAGAAATTACTAGTCTTGTGTTTAGATTTATCAGCATTTTTGGAAAAACTGCTCCGCTGAATGAGGTTTTTCTTTCACCTTCACGGTGACCGTAAGGACATGGCTCACGCCGTTATCGACTTTACAATAATTGAAGTCCTCGAAAGTGCACATCGAAGCTAATTTCAAGCTACATATATTGGTTCCTTATGCAAGTTTGATCATTCTGGTTAATCACGGAGTATGGTCGTGCTCATATTAGAAAAGAGCTCCTAACAAACACTTTTATTTTTGCTATACGTAGAAAGTTTTTAAAAATCGTCTTCGAAAATGCTTTTGTAGAACTTTCAGCATTTCTTAGAAATTATTTCTAGGAAACAACAGTTTTAATCAACAATTTATAGATTCTAAGTTTAATAAAAGCCTTGACCTCATTATTATGCTTTTCGAATTTGAATTCTTACACACATCGCCACAAAAGTTCGGTACGGAGTTTTTATAACAAGTTCAACCTTAGATCATCTAAGCCAATGATGAAAAAAATAACGGGTTTTCTGATGAAATTCAAAATGGACGTCTTTTTTTTATTTGCAAAAGAAAGCTAAATCCTTCCACTATACGTTGCCACTAAGTTTCCTTTATGTTCCAAGGGAAATATGAGACATATTACATAAGGGAAGATTTAACAAAAATAATACTTTTTTGAAAACTGGTTAACTAGCTGGCGTACGAGGAGTCCATCAATTTAAGTGAACCCAAACGAACATAGACATAGAATTGGAATTCTAACGATGTGTGCCTGGTTTCAGTATGAATTTACCAGAAAATCTATTTTTATCACAGTATGTTCCTTTGGGAACGATGATCATTTACATTTATCATTCATTTGAAAATTTTGGCTACCAAAGATGTTCGTAAATAAGCCCCACCCTAGCTGGGAGATTGAACCCCAGTTAGAGCTGCCGATGCCGAGGATCGTGAGTAACCGACGACGACGAGAGCAACCATTTACTACGGAAAAGCTTTCGCAGCAAGGCAACCAAACCAACCAGATGGCAGTTACTTTTCCCTTTCAGTCTGAGATAAACTTTGGTTGCGTTCGGTCGGAAAATCCACGTTGCTCCGTCTCGCGGTCTGGATCTAGGTGTTGAACATACACAAGGCGCCTCACATAGACACAGCCACTGGAGACTTGGAGGTTAATTCTTGCGGGATAGACTTCTGCTCCCCGGACCTCTTTCAACGTCTACCGAAGCTACGGGTGGTGACGCAGCGGCAGGTCGCATTCTAGCAGAGTTTCCAATCCTGGTATCGTGTGGATTGTGAGTTGGAAATTCAATGCATCTGCTCTGATGATGTAGGAGAGGTTGGAGTTCAGGTAGTGGATTTCGGAGTCTGCTGCATCCGGGCGGAAGTTGTGTTATGGGCAGTTTCGATGAGTGGTATTTTATGTGTAGAAATAAAAAGGAAGTACATAATCAAGTGAAAATAGAGCAGTAAGAAATCGCTATACAGGTTGCCTATTATATTTATCCTGATGATGTTGCAGAAATAGTGACGAAGAGCTGAAATAGATTGAATCGTTAAACAAACGGCTGTATGTCAGTGAGATTGCATTAATGTAAAAGGAAACTCAACGAGGGAGGGAAAATAAAGGATATTACCCGCGCAGAAAGCTCAGATGATGCTGAATGTAAATTAATTGTATGATGTAAGTGCAAACGGTGAGGAAAGTGTAGATTGAAGAAGAATTTCAATTATATCAAAACGATTTCTCAGAATAAAGCGAGGAATCCGTTCCGTGAAGAAAAAAAAAAATCATCCCGTTCTGTTATTGCTGCAGAAGCTACATTCAAGTGAAGAAGAAAATAGTGAATATTAGTGACACGTGTCTGCCAATCTGCCAATGGAGAAAAAACTGTGAGTGAACAAAATTGAATTTGCAATCCACCAACGGTTATAGCTCAGTGAGTGTTCCAAGCGACGACGACGATGATGTGTTTTCGCAGTTGGACGTCATAAATTTAGGTAACTATCATAACCGTTTTATGCACATCTGTAAAGAATGACGGCGTGATGATTGTTTATTTGGGTGTTCTCGCTCTTGCATTTGCTTTTTGGGAGGTACACAACGATGGCAGATGCAAGAAAAGTAATTTACTGTCGATTTGGCTGTAAACAATCGTTTCGAGTCAGTGATATTTAGAAATTGAGTGATCCGCGTATTCAGAGCATATGTAGCTAATTTCTTGGGCAAGTTGATACAGAGCACTTTCGAGTAACAGTAACGAAAACATTAGTTACACTGCATATTGTGCCAGTTCGGAAAATTAGTTCTTTCTCAAATCTCAAATTTAACGAACCTGAGAAAATCATCGACTGGCAATTTATCCGTGTGTTTGGGAAATTTACTCCATATGGGAACTTCCCGTGAACCAAATGAGTTGAAAAGTGTATTATTAATCCAAACCATCAATCGAATTTGCAAGTTTAACTTGCATCGTTTTATCTATTCAATCGCAAGTATGCACACGTTTATTTTTTAAAGGTTGTAACTACAGAGTCATTTGCTTCGAATATTTGAATGTTAAATAAGCTTTATTTTCTACATCATTTCATGTGATATTACAATTTATTTTCTTGCTTCTAAATTCAAATTCAAATTAGGCACTCGCATTGGCTTGGCATTTTTTTTAAAAGAAAATGCTTCTTCGGGGTAAGGTCTCCCTGAAAAATGGCTGTTTTTTTATATACAATGGTCAAGTTCGGAGGCCTGGCTTCTAGTGCTCTAATTGAACTGAAATTTTCATCGCAGCTGAAAAAAAAAGAAATTTTACTCATCAGAAAAATCCTAGCATTTGAGGGCAAGCTTTTGATTTTTTTTTAAATCTTTCATTTTGTGGAAATTAACATAAACTAAATAATGTTGGGCATTTTTTTTTTAAAACAATCAATTTTACAGTTAAATTTTATTCTACAAACGTCTTGTCTTATAAAATTGAACATTTTAAAAGAAATGCATATTGCTCTAAATCAGGGCTGTACAACGCGCAGCCCGCGAAGAGTTTAACAATTCTATTCATATCACGCCAATTGGCAACTTGTTATTAAAACATACCTAGACTTATTATTATAAATTTAGATAGAATTTTCAGCTATTACAGTTCTAAAATTCTACACACTATTAATTTTATGTTCTCTTGAATGATTAAGAATGTTTAAATTGCACATAATCAGGTTTTCATAATGATTAAGTGCAAGAAAAAACTTCTCTTTAATACTGTAGTTCACTATTTAAAGATGAAATTGATTTTCTATTGAACAATGAGAAAGTGACACGGCCAAAGGATCAAACACTACTCTGTACTTTAAATGCAATCATTATAACCGATCTAATTTCATTTCATATTATAAAACAATGGAATTGTTTGTGCAATAAATAAAAAAAAATCAAAAATTCATAATTTTTGTCAAAATTTTAGAAATGGAATTACTTTGAAGTTTATTTATAACACGTGGTGAATTTCCAACTGAGATAATTTCGTGTTATTTGCAGGCTACGGTGAAAAGGTCAATCGGTCTACTAGAACCCGAGATCCAAGCGTCTTTATTTTACTCTTTTTTTCTGTACATTATTGTATGTGTTAGCTTCAGAACATGCATCTGTACGTATTTTTGTTTTCAAAGTTCATATCAACATTATTTCCATTGATTGTTAAGCTGAGCAGAAGACTAAGAATATTCGAACCGAAGTTATTTAAAACTCAGCACAAAATATTAAAATAGCCAGTCGAATGTTCATATATATCGGGGATCTGTTGCATGAAAATAAAAGGCTCGGACACCGTTTACAGCCATTTAGCTGCACAGACTGTAAAGTAACACTAGAAAACGGACGAGCATTCTCCAGTGACATAGCCGAGAACATTTCTCACGAGAAGTTTCGATGGCTAAAGCGGGAATCGAACCCACACCCCCCATGACACGATGCGCTTACTGCATGACAACACTAACCGCACGGCCACGAAGCCCACAAGCTGAACATCACGTAAATCCCACTTGAGACACTTGAATCGAAATTGCTTTTTTTCAATTCGGCTTTATTCTGGTCATACGTTGGCTGGTTGTCCACATCAGATTCTACACCAGTTTCTCTTCTCCGCTTCGGACAAACCGGATACGGATCGGCTCTACTCCATATGGCGTAATGCCGTTTGGCATTGTTAAACAAAATATTATTTTTCTCGAACATTTGGTCGAATGATTATGATTATGTCGAATGATTTGTACCGTTTGGTCGCAAATTCCAAACAGACTCATAATCCGAACACTTGGTGTTTGTATGGCGCATTGGTTGAAATGTTTCGCTGAAATATGTCATCGAATCACAAGTAAATTGCAATAAAATTTCAACGTCTTCCAATCCATTTTATACCTCCGGAGAATTGAGGATTCTTTAGTTCGAGACGAGTAAAACTAGTTCAGATTTTATTCTGTTTCTGTTCGAGATGAACTACTGCGACCAGTTTTCTTTGATCTTTTGTGGTATACCCGTGTCCTTTGTTTAATCCATGTCGTTCTACTCCATTACTATTGAGAAATAATGGGGTAGTCGTTTTTTATACAAATATCATTCTTTACCATTTTGCATAGAGCCTCTTTAAAAAAAGATACCGCTATTTATACCTTTTGGAGAAAACAGTTTGTCACCATTAAACTCTCAAAAGCGCGCCCCTCAATCAGGTTCGGCCACTAAGCTGGTTGAATGATACTGATTTTGACCATGCATCGGTACTCTAGCGTATCAAATTATTGCTTCTACTTATAAGGTTCAAAGTCGTTTTTTGAAACTGTGAACAGGTTTCATCCCATGAAACATTTAGATTCCTTGAAACAAAAAGCTTATTTTAGAAGGTCTGCTACTCCACTGATTCGGAATCGTTTCCCTCCTAGATATCGAAAGATAAACTCTTGAACTCGGAAAGAAATTGTCTCATGAGTTGAAACCAACCTCAGATGCTGATTGAGCCATTTTTTCACTTCGACCTCCTCATTATCTAGGACAAATAGGTGGGTCTTAGTGCCTTGTTACTCTCTTATACTCTTCCGACCCTAACTTATAAGTATTCACAAGAACAGATACAACAAGAGTACAATATGGTAGATCTTACCCCGTAACGCACCTCGAAAAGGTGATCTACCCGCGTTACGGGCAAAGGGCAACTAGTTCAGATACATTTATTTGCGAAATTATTCAGAATGTTCGGTATTTGAATCAAAATGTTATTCCTTCACGTAAAAACAGTACTGAACAAGTTTAAATAAACAATTTTATCAGCACACCTAACAGCTAACAGTTAGACTTGACAGAGAAATTAGAATTTTCCCAAATATCAGCTATTTTATGCCCATCAGATACATTTGAAATCACTGTTGGCCTCAAGTGTTCGGAATATGAGTCAAAACGGTACTTGGTCCACTGACCATTTCAAAACGTTCATTTTAGTGAAGTTTTTTAGGAAGAAGTGGAAAATGTTGACCATGATTTTTAGTTCGAAGAAGTATAAGGAAATATATTAAAAAAGACTCGTTGTCATTTGAGTGTGCATTTGAGACTGATGACAAAAACATCATAAATGTAAATTCACATCTGCATATCGATGGAGGGGTATCGTGTTGATGGAGATCCAAGCATATGGGATAATTGATTTCAATACATCATTAAAAAGGTTTCAAGTTTGAGTGTGGTGACACACAAACTCCGAACCGGATCGTTGCGTACAACTTAACCAAATGAAACAATGAGCTTGACTCCCATAAGTTATAAAATTCCATGTGCGGCTAAGAAATCACTTCTTTTTTTAATTTTACGTATACGTTATACATCTAAAGGATAAGTTGAAGTGGCAGAAGTGAGTCACTTCAACCTGCAACATAGTGCATCCGTATTATTATATGTCTACATACATGAAAATTGCGCGTTGGTGCACAGCAATTAATATAGATTACCGTTAAGTCACCAGTCACCGTGCGGCCTCCATTCACCGTGCACATATACAAATTCAAAATAGTCATACAATTTTCACAAATTATTCTTTTGTCAGAAAAATAAGATAAAACTGATGAAATGAAGAATTTTTTGTCACAAAGCATTTTGAAAAACCTAGTTTATGTAGTCAAAATTATGTGAATTCTGTTTGTGAATGAGATTTTTCAACACTCTTAGTAAAAACGCCAAAAATTGTCATTTTTCATTTTAACGATAGATTATGAAATTTTTCAAAATTTCAACAAGTTTTCGCTGTGAATACTATTAGTAAGATGTATTTCATCATATGAGCAATTAAATTTTATGCGAATTAGATTTTTTTATTTTGCTTCAGTTGAAACCCAAATGCACGGTGAATGGATCTTTTTCAATATATATGGTTCCTATTACCGTGCATTAGTGTAAAAAGCATGACATTATTCGGTAATATTAGATTTATTGTTATGTCGTCATTAAACTACTTCATATTTAGTCTTTGAGTGAATATGGAATGGTTTGGTCAATAGAGTAAAGTGGGGCAAAAGTTCGAGTGGGGTAAGAGTTTCTTTTTAAGATTTCTAGCTCAATTCAAAACAAATCTTATAAATGTCATTGTGGTTCGAATGCTATTCAAGTAAGAGACTTTTACTCCAAATATCATAAAAATCGATTGCGATTTGGAAAAGTTACGGCTATTTGTTGTTTTTCGACGTGAAAATTGTAATTTTTGGTCAAACTTTCGTTGTATGGAACCAATTGAAGATAAATTCTTTTTGAATATTTTATGTAAGGGCGTTTCTAGGCCTACCATAAGGTTGCTTTGACGTGTATTAGATTTTGCATAAATGCTTGAAAACAATTTTTGGCCCCTAGTGGGGCAAAAGTTCGAATCAGCGGGGCAAAAGTTCGACCCATGTATAAAATCACGGAAATATTTTCAAATCGCTTAAAATCCACATATAATCTTCAAATTTAGTTAAATTTGTCTGATCGTGTGAAAACTGTCACCAAAATTTTACATTTCCACTTAGTTTTGCGAAAATCTGCTATTTTTGAGTATATTACAATTAACCCGGTTTTGGGTAATTTTTTGATGAAAATTTAGTGTGTATTTTTCGGCAAACTTAAGTTTACGGCTGGTGTAAAGTATGCCTGTCATAAGAGGATCGATATTTATTGTTTTAGCCAGCGAACATTTGCCCCACACTAGATTCGAACTCTTGCCCCACCGGTGGGGCAAAAGTTCGAATAAGACAATAAATTTTGAAACTGTTATAACTAAAAATGGGTAAATATTTTGACACATGTTTGTTCGGCAAAATTATAGCCAATATGTTGAAGGTTCACTGTATGGTACTTGTTTTGTTTCAACTGTTATTGTTTTCCTGGAAACTTTGATTATACCACTAAGGTCGAACTTTTGCCCCACCTTACTCTACAGTCAAACCTCCTATAACGATTTCAATGAAAAAATAATGATTTAGCCAATTTTTAAACTTTTTATGGTATTTATTGTAAATGAAGATTTGAATACTCTTAAAAATGAGTGCGCACACTACTAGCAACATAGTTGCTCCATCAACAAGGTTTCTTCAAGATACAAAATTAAATCATGACGAAAACTATACGCACGGTGAATGGTGCACCAGCGTGCACGGTAAATGGTGACATAGAACGATACGAGGCGACCTTAACATGACATTTTCGAACATAATTTTTGAGTATTTTTTATTAGGCATTACTAGTTTTATATGTTTCCCTGAATTATTATATAAATGCACGCTATGTTGTGGTATTCTAGTACGCTTCAAATTATTAATTAAGTTGTATAATTAATATAATTATACGCTTAAGTTATATAATTTTTTGAAGTGCAAATTTTTCTTAAATGCACGGTGAATGGTAGCTTGACGGAACTCTAGTTATTGAAAATTGAGTTGTTTAAATAACTTGCATTGCTTCTGTTAGCTGCAGGCAGCAAAACACCTTTTGAGTTCAAATATAAAGAATGTATTTGTTAGCCCTGAAGAACAACATAACATTTAAAGAAGGGAAAATCATTATGACAATGTTGAAAATACAGTTGCCTATTATAGGCAATAATGAATGAAATAGTATGGAAAATAATCTTATAACATTACAAAATAGTTATTTCTTAGAAACTATGAAAACTTCGGAAGTTTATAATACCTTCAACTTCTTATTTGGCGTTACTCCGCAACTGGACAGAGCCTACTTTTTAGCTAAGTGTTCTTACGAGCACTTACACAGTTATTAACTGAGAGCTTTTATTGCCAATTGATCCTTTTCATGTGCTTATCGTATAGCAGTTACAAATATTATACTCAATGCCCTGAGGAATCGAGAAAATTTCTAATCCGAAAAGGTCATCGACCGGTGGTATTTAAACCCACGTCCCTCAGCTTGGTCTTGTTGAATAGCTGCACATTTACCGTTTCAGCTATCTGCTCCTTTTAGTCTGTAATACTATTAGTTAACATCTGATCAAACAAAAATCTAAAAATCTTACAAAACAAATATATAAGACAACATACATAACAATAATTTTCAAATATATCGTACGCTGAAAAGTATAATAATTCGAAGGATTTTACATGCTTAAGTATTGCTATACAAAGCAAAGTGAGGAAGTATTTTTTTCTGGGAAATGATCTTTCTGGGGAATGACTTTCTGGGGAATGGTCCATACTGGCAAATGATCCATTCTGGCAGATTGATTCTGGCAAACGACTTTCTGGCAAATGTCATACAACCCTCCGGATATAATACTGGGTTCCGTGAAATTCGATCAGGAACCAAACAGAAACAGTCAGTGCAAGTAGGATTCTGTGAGGATTCCTAAAATATTTTGAGGAGATTTCAATTTAACTTTTGTAAGAATAATAACATTATGTGAGGGTACCAACTATGATAAATGTATTGGTCCTGTTGAGTACCCGTCTAGAGTCCTATCGGACCGTTTACATCTTGTATAAATAACATTTGATTGTTTAAATTCAAATACAAATTCCTTTATTTTTTGTTATCTCTGCAATCCGTGACGTTGTCCTGGACACTTGGGAAAGTTTGTTCGAATCCGCGGCTGTCCCGCAATATTTCTATTTCTAGTAATTTGTTTGGCCATGTATATTGTATATTGGCCTACGGACACCGGAGTTGTTCCGGATTTTTTGGAAGAACACGTTTTTTTTCTGTCGCTTGTACTTTGGAAGATATCCAACGAATCTTAATGCGTCCGGCGGCATTCAATTTTTGAAAGGATTTAGTTTCTTGGAAAATTGTAAACATCTATAAAACACTTCACACCACACAAAACTACAAGCGACAAAAAACGTGTTTTGGATATGACCTCGGTAAATCCAGAACAACTCCGGTGTTCGGAGGCCAATATGCAAGGCCAAACAAATTACTGAAACTAGATCAAATTTGCCTTCGAATGCTTCCAGATGCATCCAATTTCATCCATTTTTCAAAAACGTCAACCAATCTATTTCAATCATTTTGCCTATCCCCTGTATCATACAGTATTACAAAGTTAATGTTTTGTTCATAGAACCGTTTATTCTCGAATATCGTGCTGATTTCAAGACAAATTATCTACATTTAAACGTATAATGAGAATACACAAAGTTTAGTTGTACAGAAAATGATCAAATACATGAGTTGTAAGAATTTTGACATCATTTTCAGATTCAGGAGACCCAAATTTAGTAGTTCGGGTTTATTTTTTATTTTTTACCTTGTTTTATTATGTGGTGACAAATTATGCTCCAGTATGTCATTTTAGAATTAAAGTTGTGAAAAAGTGATCAATTTGCCCCCGAATTACAGTAGTTTAATTTTATAGACTTCTTGATAAAATTCAGTTGAATTTTTTGATGGAATTCATGCTTGATTAGAAGGAATGTCCCGTGAAAGCCATGGATCGATTACGAGGCATTGTTACCGCACCAATCCCTCCTGCTGGGCATAACTGGAACGTGATAATTATTTTATTCTAATTATCGTGCTTTGATTGAATGTTATTTTACGTGCCATTTTTAATACCGTTTCGCAATGGTGAGGGCGAAGCAGCGTTGCATGTAGGTACCACGTTTATATGCTGTATTTAAATAATAAATCAAGCTACTAATGGGGCATACGACCACTCGAACCCTTGATTATAGTAATGTCCTGTTTTAAAATAAAATTTTCTGACGAAATTTTCTGAATTTGTCTTTTTCAAACAGTGTAGATACTTCACTGACATTCTTTCGTTACTGGTTTTGATAATTCAACTAAAAAAAAAAAAAAGAAATCGGTACTTATATCTGATGAGTGCTGCCACTTATTTTACAACTCCTAATTTTTCAAATGCAGATTTCAATGTGTATTTTTCTGATTACAAGTAAAACAAGAATTATGGTATCATAACATTTCTTAATGATGATCATTTGCCTTGGCTTGGATAAATTGGAGTTTCCAACAACACCATCAACATAGAGTTTGTTTATGTCTTAAGTAATTTTATGAAGTTGAATTGCCAAACTATTCCAATTAAAATCCAACTCTGATATCTCTATCTCTCTATGATGCAATAATTACTCAACACCAACACCAAATTGATGCCCGCTGTTCCACAAGCGCTCGGGTGGTATTTAACTTCGCTATCCTTACACTTTGTCAATTGAATCAATTAGCGGATAATCTTTTCCCATTTCCGTACATGGTTGGGGGCAGAACCATTGCCCGGCCCGTTTTTGTATTAACGCGACACAAGTGAAAGCGGCGCCACCTAATGGCAGAATAACGACATCGGAAAACATGATAAATGGAACAAACAATGGCGGCAGAAAGCAAGCGTGGCCAGGCGGTGAACTGAGTAAAAACTGACAAGGACATGGTTCCGAGTCGTTGGGGAATATAGAATTGACATGGCCGTTGAGGAGAGAAGAAAAAAATGATAACGAGCACTGATAGATAAGTAGAAAATAATCAATAGAAAAAGTTTCCACATCAGTAGACGGTATAGGCTGAAGGTGATGTGAAGGGATGCGCCCAGATGGTCGATGTCAATGTAGGCCATAGTTCAATGAACCGGAGAAAAATCGTGTTTGAAAAAAGAATGGAATTAAATCTCTTCTCGAGTGATGAATTATGAATCTGAATCAATCCCCAAAAGAGGTGCATAATTTTTACTGAAGATTTGAGTTGGATAAATTAACTTAGCTTAGCTTAGACTGACTACTCATATCAATAGTTGCTATTCCGTGATTGACCGAAGTCAGTGAAGAGGCACAAAAAATCATCTAGAAGTTCGGCTAGGGCTAAAAAGGCGCTGGCCACATCCTTGCAATTAGTTGGGATTGATGAAAGGAATGTTATTGTGTAACCTTTGTTATTTGGAAACAGTGTTTACCTCTGCATCTCCACAAACATTACTGGGAAGGATGTTTGTCAGTGGGGAGGAACGTTGGGTCATAAGATTCACTTCGATAAGCGATTAGACCATGGTAAACAATTATTTGTGAGATATACACATGCTTATAAATGTAATATGTTTAATTGATATGAAAAATTTCCAAGTAGAAGAAGAATAGCTTAAATTCTAGGTCCGCAATACGATACTTTTTCAGTTAAAAATCACCCAGCGCCTGTGATTCTGCATCCGAATCTACGATTCGCATTCTACTTAATTCGGCTTGTTAAGTGGAAGTAGATTCAGAATCTAGTTGACTAAGCCATTGAGAAATTCAGAACAATTCAATAACTGACATATAGATGCAATCCTATGTCAATTTGAGAGCTCCCCCTTTGCAGTGCTGAAAAGTAGCACTTTTCAGCATTGTTTTTTTTTGGGTATGATAACTAGGCCGTTATGTCGGTCATTCTCTTAGTAAAAGGTAGGGGGCTATGCAACAGAATAGCAACCAATTATTTACAAAATTGTTTATTTGTATACGATTTATTCGTGCTGTTCGTAATTTGAATCAAGGTTCGAAATATGATACAGAATGAACGTAGTAGGTATTCGGTATTTGAATAAAAATGATGTTACATGCTTTTCCGTATAAACTATGCTATTGGAATTAATATTTTCATCAACTCACTACAGTTAACAATAAATTTTGTGGAGAAATTAAAATGTTTAAAAATATCAGCTGATTCATTCCTGCCAAATGTCAAATTTTGTTGGTTGGTAACCATGCGTCTCCATGCATTCGATGCAACAGTTTCTATCGTTAGCATGCTGAGAATCAGATGAGATTTTTATCATATGCACAATTTTATTGTTTTTACAAATTACTATGTTGATTTTTGATTTTTTTCTATGAAGACTGAATTGCATTGCAAAACTCATAAAATTGAATAAGACCACAAAGGGGTCCCTTTGCTGTACACGTTTGCTGTACACTAAATATTGTAGAAATATAACACCACGTCCTGACGTCCTATTTGCATTTATTCTGCCAAATGGAACAAAAAAAAAATATGTAGGACGTTGTACACTGGCTTGGTCAAAACGCCAATTGCTAAAATTTGACAGGAAAATTCATTCAGAAAGACATTTAATTTTTGAGTTTTTTTACAACACTCTTATGTGGCGCATCTAATTGTTAAGCGATATTTGTTTTTATTTTTGAAATTGATGGATATTGAATTTTGGCAATCAGTTTTCCAAAATTTGACCATTTCGTATGGAAACCGCATGAAGGCAATTGTAATGCAACCTATTCAGTACACAGAGGAGGGCAAATTTGTGTCCAATGCTCGGTGTAAGATACCGTCGGTTGTTTGCCCTGTCGTAAAATCTTGTGTTCTCCGAAAGCTACTCCAACAAATAGCTAGGAAAATCTACAGCGCAGTGGATACAACGACCACGTATGGGCAAAAATAAACAAAATGGCACATGACAAATAAATACCCAAAATGAACATTTTTCTTGCTTTCACCCGCGTCTAGGTGTTTCAGCATGTGCACTGTTGTGGTGGGATCTCGAATGTTTGCCGACTGACAAACAGGAAAAATAAACATCAATTAGAAGCGGCCCGGTAGAGCTAGGTACATATTCATATGTGTGTGCGGAATGCTTTTGCGTATAGTGGCGGTGCTTGTGCCTAGGTGGTGGATGTCGTTTATTCAGTATTCTCACAATTGGACACGTTCTGGTTATGCTTTGATCATGAGAAATCAGCGCTGCATAGCATAAGATGTTTGGTTTTACCAGTTGGAAAATAGCAATTCAAATGTGCTTTGATTTCTTATCATACCCAACGGATACATAAATTGAAATTGATCTGTTTAAGATGCTGGCGTATCAATTCAGTATAAAAAAAGACACGGACACCGTCTTCAGTCATTTAGCTGCACTGACTGTAACTTAACTCTAGACAACGAACAAGCATGCTCCAGTGGCACAGCCGAAAAACACTACTGACGAAAAGTTTCAATGGCTGAAGCGGGAATCGAACCCACACCCCATAACACAATGCGCTCAAATGCTTGACACTAACCGCACGGCTACGGGGCCCACCAAATTGTGTCCTTATTGTTTCTGCTGTAAATAAAAACTTATTTTCACGATTTGTGGAAGAAAAAGCCTATCTCTTATCCGATATCGTTTAACGCGAGTAGATCACTTTATTGTTGTGAAATAATAATAGGGTCGATGTACCAATAGCTATTTATGTACTATTTCTAATTTCTGTTCGTATAGTAGCACTAGCATTACGGCGTTGTCAAAATACTTATCAAAACCGTATTTTTACAAAACTTTTATATTTTTCCTACAAAGTGTGGATCAAAAGCTTTCGTTTGATGTAAAAAAGTTCTTAATTCATCAAGTATTTCGTATAATAAAAAATAGTTTCTCTCAGTAGTGCTACTATAGGAACAATAGGTTTACTATAGGCGCAAGGGAGCTCAAATTTTAAGCAAAACTAATTGTTTCGATCATGTTTTGAACAAAATCAAGCTGTGTATCAATGTTACTTAGATAAATAGCTCCTGACATCCATGTCAAAAAATGTTTTGGAAAGATTTATAGTAAAACGGCCGTAAAAAGGCACTAGTGCGACTATAGGGGACTGTCCACTAAGGGAGCACCGACCCTACTAGTGATTAGTGATGCCTAGTTGCGATTGTACGACATTTCCCAGAATGACGTTCCCCAGAATGACATTCCCCAGAACGCCATTCCCCAGAATGAGACATTCCCCAGAAATCCATTCCCCAGAATAGGACATTCCCCAGAAAACCATTCCCCAGAATGGGACATTCCCCAGAAAAAAAAATTACAAAAGATTTTTGGGCTGTTAAAATCCAGGTAAATGGTAAATAGTAAATAGTAAACACATTTAATTGGAAAATTCGAGGAAAACCAAATTATAGTTTTCATAGGTAAAACATTTTAGTTCATTTTTTTTTATTTTTTGAACGACAGCATTTACGATTTGTTACAGTCTTTTTTTTTTAATTCAAAATCTTTGGAACCATTTATTAATTAGAAATCTTTAGAACCGCTTGGACGATTTTATATATTTTGACGATTTTCTCCTTACAAATTTAGCCCCTCTTTAGAGTTGATAGATTCTGTTCAAATTTTTACAGTAGTTTATTGTAGTCTGACTAGTGCTGGCCACTCTAGTGCATACTGACTACGATATTTTGTAGCTATTAAGCTTTGCTGTGAAAAGAAATTATCAAAGACAAGAGAAATTTTCTAGTGTAATTGTGATTCATTAATCTACATAATTACGAAGACAATAAACCTAGGAAGAACAGCATATGTTCAAAAGAAGGGATAATACGCTATGAAAGCAAAAAAAAAAACATTCCATCAATTTATTTTGTACATATGAAGAATATTACACTAATATAAATCACCCTTTGGAAATACAAGTAGAAAGAACAGCCAATTTTAAAAAAAGGTAGATTAACTATGAAAACAAAAAAATCAATAGCTTGGGTCAAGTTTGATCATAAAACATAGTCTGACATATGTAAAAGCAGCTTATTTTGAACGGTTGTGCTACTTTTCTCCGAATGACGGTTCCCCGAATTTCGTTTCCACGAACGTCAGTTCACATAATGCCAGTGCCCCGAATACCCTATTTCCCCGAATAACCTAGTTCCCCAAAAAGTATTTAACTCTTATAATTGTCATAACTTTATGACTATTCTTTACTTGATTTTCAATTCTTTCGAGTTTCACCATCATCGGCATTTTTGGCCAAATGTACTTACATATTTAGTCGAGGATAACCTTATAGTCTACATTATCTTCTTGTTTTAATTGCTTATCATTGTTTCTAGTTCAGTACCTAGTCCCCAAAGACTATTCTTGCACCTGTTTGAACTGCATCACTTTTCAGGGAAACGCGTCATTCGGGGAAATGTCTTTTTGGGAAATGAGTCATTCGGTAAGCTGACATTCGGGGAAATGATATTCAGGGAAATGACAGTAGCAAAATCATTTTAAGCAGATGCAAAATTGTTAAACAGTATTTTCCCCTTAAGATTTTGGTTGATGAACCACGTACACAATTATTTTGGAATTTCAAACCCCCATCTTTCGTCTTTTGCCCGTACAAAGGTTTTGAAATTTGTATAGGCCGTGGTCTTTGGCCAAACCATGCACACTCCCATAGATGACCAAGTGGTCTATGGATGGCCCCAGATGGTTTGTCTGAGAAAAGGGAAGCAAACAGTCGCCCTTTAAAATATTTATTTTTTGACTCCATCCCGATTTTATCTGCTTGAGATCCATAATAATAATTTTGACCAATTAATATTTTGGGTGAATTGACGTCTGTGTCCGGGATTCGAAATTTCTGGGAATTCGAATCAATTCAGCAGGTACATATTTAACGACAATGAAACTAAATAACCAAATTTATTTTTTCCACTCTCTCATAACGTATAGAAACGATTCTGGGGAATGTCCTATTCTGGGGAATGTCCCATTCTGGGGAATGGATTTCTGGGGAATGTCCCATTCTGGGGAATGGGATTCTGGGGAACGTCATTCTGGGGAATGTCGTTCTGGGGTTTGGCTTTCTGGGAAATGTCCTACAACCCCTAGTTGCTAGCACCTCCCCCCATCGATTGAAGTAAAGGAGAAAAGGGTGTCGACATGGGCGTAGCCAGGATCTCCGTCAGGGGATGGCAAGCGCCCTTAGAAGTTTATTTACGAATTTTGCGTAAAAACCAACATTATACACAACTTTTGTACCTTTTTGCATGAAAAGTCAAACTATGAAGGGCATCCATCCGCCTTCTTCATGCGAAACGTGGAGTACATAACAAGTCTTCGTTCATTTTTTTGTCTGAGCAAATTGGATTGGAAAAGTGTTAAAATTCGATTGGGTGAGATAAGCTCATACAGTTTATTCAAGGATTTCTAGTATAGATTTTCCTGGATTTGTTTTTAATTTTCCTCCAGTAATGTATTCTATTATATGTATAACTTAAAAAACACAAATGAAAAATTTTGTAAATTTGTTTAAAAGATTCCTTCGTAAACAATTCCAAAGATTTGTCAACTAGAAACCTCTAAATATTTTTTTCTAAAAATTTAACTTATGATATATTCAATTTCTTCACAGGTTACTAAGAATATTTCCTCTTGAATTCCTTCAGGAATTGCATTTGGAATGTTTTTTATGGATTGTTTCAGGAGTACTGCCAATGTCTATTTCTGGAACCATTTCAAAATTGTTTCTAGAATTTCTTCCAAATTTCATCATTTTTCAAATTAATGCTTGGGGTATCGTCAAGATATTTTTTAGTCATTACTTCCAGTATTTTTTTCTGGGACTCTGTCATATATGTTCTAGAATTCAAAAAAGGATTTTTCCATCAAAGAGGAATTTTTTTTAGAGATTCTTCATGAAATACATATGAGGATTTTCTCTGAGAAAACTGTTATGATTTATGTATTGTATTTTTTACATATGTTTTCTGTCCTATGCTCTGGAATTCTTTCAGAAATAATATCACAACTGCTCCAAGAATCAAGTATTATCGAAGTTCTTGTAGAGAGTCATATAAGAACTTTTCTGCGGATTATCGTAGAAACTCCTAAAACTTCTCATACTTATTCTGCTCAAAGTATGATCAAAAAGATCCCTCCAGAATTTTATCCGGGGTTTTGTACATAAATGTTATCAAGAATTCCTTAAAAACCCATTCAGGGAAAAATACTTTAGATTTTTTTTTAGGAAATCCTCTTTGGTTTTATCCAGAACTTTTTCAAAGAATAAACCTTGCAGGAATTAATGGAAGTAATTAGAAGTGATGGGTAGTAATATCTTGAAAAATTTCCTTTCGATTCCGCAGATTAATTTTGATAGTGTTCTTAGAGTTCTTCTTATTCTTCTTCTTCTTTGCATTATGTCCTCACTGGCACAGAGCCTGCTTCTCAGGATAGTGTTCTTATGAGCACTTCCACAGTTAATAACTGTGCCCAGGGAGGTCAAGGAAATTTCCATTACGAAAAGATCCAGAACTGATCGAACCTTCAGCATGGCTGTGCTTTATAGCCGCGGACTCTAACTACTCGGCTAAGGAAGGCCCCCTTCATAGATAGATTTATTCATAGATAACATAAAGTGAACCTCGAAGGATGCATGAAATGAAGTCCTGAAAAATGTCTGATTTTTTTCAAATGTATCTTCGTAAGAGTTTCTGTTTTAATATTTGAAGGAATTCCACGAATATCCAACGTTCTACACTTAGTCACAGGATAATTTTCTGAAGAAATCAATCTGCAACGGTTTAGATAAGCTCCGTCCCAGACAACCAGAACTTGCATTACAGTTTACGAATAAAGCCGTTTATTTATACAGTTTCCATCACACCCGCACTACATGGTGGATGATATTGTTTGATCGATGTGTTTCCTCGCATAAAACGCTGTATTATGAGTTCATATGTACATTTCGTTTCGTCCCGTATACACGTACAAAGTAAATCGGCTCAATCCGTAGCAGCTATCAAATCAACTTTGTTATCATAAATTAAGTCGCGTAGAAGTACAGACGGGTTCGCAATAAAATTTACACACTCGCATTGCATGTTATTTTTCATCATATATACTATGTACGTATAAAGCTTTTTC
The DNA here is from genome assembly GCF_002204515.2 of Aedes aegypti. NCBI lineage: Eukaryota > Metazoa > Arthropoda > Insecta > Diptera > Culicidae > Aedes > Aedes aegypti. The sequence continues at coordinate 152,233,978 of NC_035108.1, forward strand.
GCAACATCTTATATGTGAAACTTTCCGCATACAAGCATCGCATAAAGCAAAAGGTGAATTCATTATACGTACATTCTGGTTGTCTGGGGTTATGATACCTGCAAAAAATCAAAACATAACGCTTCAGGTACTTCTGGTTAAAATCTTGTAACTCTTGAAAATTTACAAATATCGGAGATCTCTTTATTATTTTGGCATTCACTTTTCAGGACGTGCTTAACACATGCGAGAATTAAAAAAAAAAAAACTCTTGAAAATCATAGGTGCAAACTTTTGCGTTGGTATTAGATCTGTTTTATGTGATATGTGGAGTAATTCTCAAAATAATTCGAGAAGGAATATTTGGGAAAATATGCAGGAAAAAATCTCAAAGAAATTCCAATCATTTGAAGAATTCTGCAACGTCCTTAAACAAGCCAAATCAACATTTCTCGAGAAATTGCTCTTATAAAATCTTAAAACTACTCAAGGCAAATTATTAAAAAAATCCTTCGAGTGATTTCTTGGAGACTCCCTGCCTAAGACATTGCTTGGAGATGTTCTCAGTGAAATTCCTGGTTTGGTGAAAATAGAAGAGAAATTGAATTTTCGAAAGAATGTCTTGTAGAATTCTCGGAGGATTCCGTATAGTTTTCTCTGAACAAACTTTTCGATTATTCGCCGATTTCTTTACATTAAGTATTTCCAGGGAATAATTCAATTCTTAAAAATGTTGGTTGAGGAATAACTGAAGATCTTTTAAAAATAAACCTGGACGAATTTAACAAGAAACAATAGCAAAAAAACTTGAAACGGCTCTCAAAAACTAAAATTCTCCAGGCGTAATTATAGGTAAAAAATTTGCGATCAAGTATTAGATGAGATATTAGAAATTTCCTAAAGAAAATATTCAGAAGACTTTCCAAAGATGGCATCTCAGATTAATTCATGAAAGAATCCCTACAAACTTCTCGGAATAACTGGAACAATTCCTAGTATTTCGATAAAATGTTCCGTCAGGATTCCATAGATGAATTCTTTGAGGTGTATTGAGAGAAATTCTTTGTGAAATGATTGTTGAGAGATCATAGAAATTCTAGAATTAATTTGTAGAAATATAACTGGAAAAAAATTGAAAGGCGAAACATATCTTGAGATATTGCTGAGGACTCAATAGAGAAATTTCAGCTACTCCCATGAATGATTTCTGGAATACATTATCGGAATGGTTACTGAAGAAATTGATTGAAGAATCTTAAGAAAAATATGTTGAAGAAAATAAGGACGAATCCTAGAAGAAATCCCTGGCGAATATTTAAAGTTATTCCTCTTCGAAATTCCCAGACGAACTTCTCGAAGATATTCTAGATGAAATAATTTCAAGATAACTCAACAGATGCTTGACGCAAACCTTTTGAGCTTAAAACAATGTTTTGGTAAATTACTCGCAAGATTTATTGCGGACTGTTTAAAACCTAGGTATGGTTTCTGGTAAGATCTTTGGCAGAAGTTTGATTTCAATTGGACTTCAAGAATTATTAAAAAAATGTAGCATGACAAAAATAATTACATGAACATAAATGCTTAAGACCAGACCTCTGGCTATGCCCATGGGTGACGCCAGTCGTGGTCAATATTTACGAAATCGCTGGATTTATGTAGGAGATATTCAGCTCGATTGGAGAAATCTATGACAAAAGGTCGAAAGACAAAAGGACGGAAGACAAAAGATCGAAAGGACAGAAGGTCGAAGAACAAAAAGGGAGGGACAAAAGGTCGAAAATATTTTTTCAAGGAAGGAAAAATTGTCCACCAAGCAAATCATTTTCGACCTTTTGTCTTTTGACCTTTTGTCTTTTCGACCTTTTGTCTTTCAACCTTTTGTCCGTAAACCCGATTGGAGAAATCAAGATTTACTACTATTATCTTCCGAATTGCGAAACCCTTCAAGATCGCGAACTATCGCTTAAATGTATTCATCCTCGCACCACGACGTCCATTGCAATTTGTAAATAAACTGTGCACGATAAACTGAAACTACTCGAATGTATGATACAAAATTAGCTGTCATTATGTTATCCGTCCTTCACTGAGAAAATTTTTATTTATGTGTTTTGTATTATTTTTGTGCAATTTAGAGGTGGAAAATATCTGAAAAATATATTGTTGTGCTCTGAAATCATGTGAAAACTGTTGAAAACTTTTAGAAATCATGTGAATTTGGTAACTTTTGAAAAAAAAAACTCAATAAATGAAACGTTTTTAATTAATTGAGAAATAAAAATGTTAAAAATTCCTGTAGTGGACCTTGGCACTTAGACTTTTTGCAAATAATCTCAAATTTTGATAAGCCTATAAAATCAATTCTGGCGTTGAAGGAATCAAGTTACTCAGGACTTCTAAAGGTAATTTCGAACAGATTTATGGTCCACATAAGCGAAAACATATTTTTTTGCCAACGAACAGTTCGGATTTCGACATGGACATTCGACCACTGATCAACTTTTTCGTGTAAGAGCTGGTGTTGTGGAACCAATAATACGCAATGTTTTCACATGTGACTTACTTCAGGGATATCAAAAATGTTTGTGGAGGATGCATGTCTCTCCGCCAAAGAACGAACCATGCATGGCTTCTAGTTTCCAGCTTCTAGCTGCTAGCTGCTAGAGTCTAGTTTCTAGCTTCTAGCGCCTAGCTTCTAACTTCTAGCTTCTAACTTTGTATCTCAAGTTTTTAGCTGCGATCTTCTAGATTCTAGCTTCTAGGTTGTGGCTTTTAGTTTCTAGCTTCTAGCTTCTAGTTTCTAGCGGCTACCTTCTACTTCTAGCTTCTTACTTCTAGCTTCTAATTCTTTGTTCTAGCTTCTATCTTTTAGCTTTAAGCTTCTTGTTTCTAGTTTCTCACTTCTAGCTGCTAGCTTCTAGCTCATAAATTCTAGCTTCCACTTTCTAGCGTATATCTTTTAGCTTCTTGCTTCCAGATTCTAGCTTCTACCTTATAGTCTCTAGCTTCTAGTCTCTAGCTTCCAGCTTCAAGCTTCTAGCGTTTATTTGCTAGATTCTAGATTCTAACTGTTTGCTTCTTGCTTCTAGTTTTCAGCTTCTAGCTTCTAGCGTCTTTCTTCTAGCTTCCAGCTTCTAGCTTTTCGCTTTTAGCTTCTTGCTTCTAGTTTCTATCTTCTAGCTTTTAGCTTCTTGCTTCTAGCTTCTTGCTCCTAGCTTCTTGCTTCTAGCTTCTTGCTTCTAGCTTCTTGCTTCTAGCTTCTATTTCTAGTGTTTATTTCTAGGTTTTAGCTTCTAGCTTCCAGCTCCTAGCTTCAAGTGTCTATCTTCTAGCTTCTTGCTTCTAGTTTCTTGCTTTTAGCTCCTAGCTACTAGCAAGAAGCTAGACTTGCTTCTAGTTTCTATCTACTAGCTTTTAGTTTCTTACTCTCAACTTCTAGTTTCTAGCTTCTAGCTCCTAGCTACTAGCTTCTAGCTACTAGCTGCTAACTTATAGCTTCTAGTTCTTAGCGTTTAGCTTCTAACTTCTTGCTTTCAACTTTTAGCTTATAGCTTCAGGCTTCTAGCTTCTAGTTTCTAGCATCTCCGTGTCGTTTGTAGTGAATTATAACAAATGGATTTTTTTTCTTCATACTAGCAACAATGAAAGATTTCTGGAAGAGAGATGGAGATGGAAGCATTAAGAGAAATCTTTCATTGTTGCAAGTATGAAGAAAATATATCTAAACTCAACTTTTAACAATTACACATACACCAAAAGCACTTTATTTGAAACTTGTTGTAACGACGAAAGGGGATCCAACAAATTGAACAGATGTATCTAGGACTCAAACAAAATATAAAAGCTTTCAAAAATCACTTTGATTGTTTGAATGTCAAAAGTAACAAATATTAGAAATATATGTACCCGAGCAGAAGAGAAGTGCTACTGAATACCGAACTAAAGTATTCCATACCAAATAATTTCTAATACTTACAACCTGAGTGAAGTATGAATGAGCCCTGCATAAGAGGTAAAATGCCTCATGCATATTCTACAAACACCAAACTGATAATTAGATCAGGTATTGCAATACCTAAAAAAAACATGATGGGTTTTCATATAAACAAGTTTTTTTTAATAGCAGTTCAATAAATCCAGCAGTCCTCAATAGCTATCGAATACCAAAATGAGTTTTTTTTTAATTGTTTCAAACATTTTTACAACACCATTATAATACCTAATTGTGGTCTTGACAACTTAACAATTCCATAGAATATTCAATGTTGGATCATTGGATCAAATGTTGAATAAAATTATCGAAAGTAGTAGACAAAGTCCAATACAATCTTCAATTATTTTTTTTTTTAATTTCTTTATTAGTATCATTCCAAACATTACATTCATTTCTTATATCTAGGTGTTCTGTGTTATTAGACAACACTATCATCCTAATTTGGTAAAACAAATTTAAGATTTAATTAACATTTTGTTAACAACATATTAAATTTCATTTGCCGTAGCAGTTCAGTTTTTTTACAGGTGAGTTGATTTCACCTGCTTATAAGAGAAAAAAAAGATCTTCAATTATTAAGTTTCACCAAATAAAGATGATTCTGTTGCCTAACACAGAGCTCCAATTGTAAGAAATAAATGTAATGCAAATTTTAAAATTCATTTTACAACGTTATATGTACAAGCAGTTTGAGATGATTTCAAATGCGTCTGCATAACCTACTCATGGCTCTCAGCGAAATTATTTCTCCGGAACAGTTTCGTTCAGTTTTCCGGTGCGGTTCTGCAAAAAAAAGTGTTCGGATCCTTCATAGTTTGCGTTAGCTTTTAAGCTTGTGCACTTAACCTCAGCACTTTCCGAGCCAGTCATTCACCTGTAAGAAAACTCCCCGCCCTGCCAGAATGACGAATGTCGAGTGAAAGAGGATCAAGTGCCATTAATATTATTTTCGCCTTCTATTATTTTTGCGTATACACAACTAGGGTGGATGTTTCTATAGTAGACCTATAGCCGCACTAGTGGCTTTCTAACGGCCGTTTTGTTACGAATCATGGCAAAATATAGTTTGCCATGAAAGCCAGGAGCTTTTGTTCTACGTATCATTGATTCAGAGCTTGATTTTGTTCAAAAAATATCGGATATAGTTTTAAATTCAATTCAAGCTACCTACCACCTATAGTAGCACTGCTAAGCGTTTCTATATATTAAGGTATATGAACCTTTTCCTTCAATCGAAGGCTTTTAATTTGTTCTTCATGAGAAAAATATAAAAGTTTTGTAAATCTACGATTTTGATTCGTGTTTTGCCTGCGCCGTGAAGCTAGTGCTACTATAGAAATAGAAATTAGAAATAAGGCTACTCTAGGCACATGTGTTCCTATAGTAGTTCCGTTGATTTAAAATAAAACAATATAATTTTTCGTAGTTTTCATATTCATATTTCCTACAAAACCAAGATAAAAAGCTTTCAGTTCGCGTTAAAATAATACCGCTGGCTTTCGATTATATTTTTTTCGATTTTTTTTTACAAACATTTGTTCTTAACTGATCGACTATTGGTAAATCGACCCTACCTAAACCGTCATCACCGTGGCACCGTGAAAGGCAGCGCAAAATACTCGACCCACATTCAGCATAGGCATTCCACCATCACCACCGCTGAATAAGAAACGGGAAACCCCGGGGGAAATATGTGTAGCTATATAAGCCGCCAAGGGGTTGTTAGAGCAATTAATTTTGCTCCGAATGAAGAACCCTTCTGGCTCCGTAAGGGACGAGCACACTTGTTGGATCGGGTTCTGCGAAAATGGAGTGGAGCCGACCTGACCAACACCACTTCGAAGAGAAGAATGTTATGCTCAAATTATTGTACTATGATGGGCCTTTCTTTCCGGAGCATGAACGGATACCCTCGTCGAACCTAGAATAGTGACCGGTATATCTAGCTTATACACGTGTATAGCTAGAGTATGTGTCTAGCTTATTCGTAGCTGGTCTAAGGAGAGATTATTTGGAAATAATAATCTACTCATTTGTACTTATAATGTAGGTGTTCAGTTGATTTAGCTTTTATAAAAAATCACAATTAGTTTTAATTGTGATTATTTCATTCATTTGGTTAAATATCAATTACTATAATGAAACCTCGCCAACAATGTATTGCCAATTCACTCGGTTCATGGTCGCATCTCTCCATCCTCGACTGGGACCCACGCTCTCCAGGTCTTGGTGCACCTGGTCAATCCACCTAGCTCGCTGCGCCCACGCCTTTTTATTCCGACCGGATTCGAAGCGAACACCATCTTTACAGGGCTGTTGTCCAGCATTCTTGCAACATGCCTTGTCTAGCGTATTCTTCCAGCTTCTGCCACCTTGTGGATACTAGGTTCGCCATAGAGTTGAGCGAGCTCGTGGTTCATCATTCGCCGCCACACACCGTTCTCCAGCACGCCTCCGAAGTTCGTCCTAAGCACCCGGCGTTCTAAAACCCCTATAGCTTGCATGTTTTCCTCAAGCATAGTCCATGTTTCATACCCGTAGAGGACTACCGGTCTTATGAGCATCTTTTTGAGCGTTGTAAATCTTTCTTGACCGCAGCTTCTTCTGGAGCAACAGTAGAAATGACTTCCACAGATGGTGCGCCTCCGTACTTCACGACTAACGTTGTTGTCAACCGTCAGCAAGGATCTGCGGTACAGTCAGTGACATAAGCTAGTAAACAAATGCTGTTTTTCCATACAAAATGCCCAAGTTTGGGGTGCTGTATCTTAGAGTCTGGTAGTCCGAATTGGCTGAAATTTGGATGACGAACTACAAATAACTTGAATTATTACATTGCTGTCATTTTACATAGAATTTCAGAGGGTTGTTCAAAGACAGAAGAAAGTATCCGAGATACTTTTTAATTTAATTCGAAAACGGTAAGTTGTGGGTTGTTGGTATGTTCCACAAAGTTGTTCAATTTCAGAAGTCACGCAAATTTGCAGAACACAGCATCTTCCCACGACTTACCGTTTTCGAATTAAATTAAAAAGTCTCTTGGTTACTTACTTTTGTCTTTGAACAACCCTCTGAAACTCTATGTAAAATGACAGCAATGTAATAATTCCCTTACAGGCAAAACTTCAAGTTATTTGTAGTTCGTCATCCAAATTTCAGCCAAAACGAACCACCAGAAGCTGATATACAGCACCCAAAACTTGGGCATTTTGTATGGAAAAACAGCATTTGATTACTAACTTATGTCACTCACTATATACGAACTCATCCACCGCCTCGAAAGTATGCCCTATCTATCGTGACACTGCTTCCTAGGCGGGACCTGTCGCTCTCAGTTCCGTCTACCATCATGTACTTTGTTTTCAACGCATTCACTATCAATCTGACTCTTGCTGTTTCGCTTTTCAGACGGGTGAACAAATCTGCCACCGTTTCAAATTTTCTCCCAATAATATTCATGCTGTCCGCGAAGTAGGCAAATTATCCGGATCTCGTGAAAATCGTGCCTTGACTGTTAAGTCTGGCTCTCCGCATGAAATTTACAAGCGCAATATTGAATAGCAGGTACGAAAGTACATCACCTTGTCGTAGTCCCCTGGGATTCAAACAAACTGTAGTGTTCGTCCGAGATATTCAAGCTGTTTTGCACACCGTCAATCGTTGCTTAAATCAATCTGGTGAGCTTCGGAAAGCTGTTCTCGCCCATGGTCTTTCATACTTCTACACGGTCAATGCTATCCTATCCCGCTTTGAAATCGAGGAACACGTGGTGCGAGGGGACCTGGTACTCACGACATTTCTGGAGGATCTGCCGCATGGAATAGATCTAGTCGTTTTCCGAGCGGCCGTCGACGGAATCTGCTTGAAAACATTCCACGAACTTGTTTGCTATAGGTAATAGACGACGAAGGATAATCTGGGAAAGCACTTTTCATACTTCAGTTTGTCGCCCTTTTTGTAGATATGGCATATAACGCCTTGCTTCCACTTCTCCAGTAGCTGTTCCGTTTCCTAGATTCTGACTATCAGCCGATGCAGACAAGCGGCCAACCTGTCCGGGCCCATCTTGATGAGTTCGGCCCCGATACCATCCTTGCCAGCGGCCTTGTTGTTCTTGAGCTGTTGCATGGCATCATTAACTTCCCCCATTGTAGGAGCTGTTTGGTTTCCACTGTCCGCCGTGCTTCTATGCCTGTGTGCTCTGCGCCATTCAGGTGCTCTTCGTTGTGCTGTTTACACCTTTTAATCACCTTGTGTCCGTCCGTCAAGATGCTCCCATCCATATCCCTGCACATTTCAGCTCTCGACACGAAGCCTTTACGGGATGCGTTGAGCTTCCGCATCAACTTCATATCTTGGTATTCACCCCTTCATGCGACGCTTCTTGTTCTGGAATAGGCGGGGATGCTGTTTCCACTTCAGTCTGTATCGTTTCAAGATCTGTCGCGTACCATGCTGTTGCATTGCAGCTCGCGTTGCAGTCTTCGCCATCAAAACCTCCTGGCACTCCTCGTCGAACCAATCGTTACGTCGACTCCGTCCCACGTACCCGACGTTGCTCTCGACCGCATTATTGATGGCTGTTTTCACTGTTCTCCAGCAGTCCTCAAGAGGGGCTTCATCCAGCTCACCCTCTTTCGGTAATGCAGCCTCGAGGTGCTGCGCGTATGCAGTTGCGGCATCTGGTTGCTTAAGCCGCTCTAGATCATACCGGTAAGTTGTTAACGACGGAGAGTTTTAGGCGCATTTCAACCATCACCAGATAGAGGTCAGAGTCAATGTTAGTGCCACGATAGTTCCTGACGTCAATAATGTCGTAGAAGTGCCGTACATCAAACAGAACTTGGTTGATTTGTGGTTCGGTCTGCTGTGGTGATCTCCAGATAAATCGGTATGGAAGGCTGTGCTGGAAGTAGGTGCTATGAATAGCCATATTATTAAATGCGGCGCAATCAATTAGTCGTAAGCTGTTTTCGTTCGTCAGCCGGTGGGCGCTGAACTTTCCAATCGTCGGTCTGAACTCCTCCTCCTGGCCAACCTGAGCGTTTAGATCTCCTATGATATTGACGTTGTGGCTTGAGCAGCTGTCGTACTCGCGTTCGACCTGTGCGTAAAACGCGTCTTTATAATCATCAGTGCTTCCGGAGTGAGGGCTGTGCACGTTTATTATGCTTAAGTTGAAGAACCGGCCTTTGAGCCTCAACTTGCACATTCTTTCGTTGATCGGCCACCACACCGATCGGGCGCCTCTGCATATCATCTTTTTCTTTCTGGCGTTGCGTCCCCACTGGGACAGCTTGCTTCTCAGCTAAGTGTTCTTATGAGCACTTCCACAGTTATTAACTGAGAGCTTACTATGCCAATGACCATTTTTGCATGCGTATATCATGTGGCGGGTACGATGATACTTTATGCCCTGGGAAGTCGAGAAAATTTCCAACCCGAAAAGATCCTCGACCGGTGGGATTCGAACCCACGACCCTAAGCTTGGTCTTGCTGAATAGCTGCGCGTTTACCGCTACGGCTATCTGGGTCCATATCACTCATCACTATAAAAGCTGTTCCTAGCTCGTGTGTGTTGCCGCAGCTCGGGAAGATGGTATGGTTAATTCTGAACGTTCGCACCTGGGAGGGAGGCACCGATACTACACACGAAATATAAGACAACGTTATTTTGAACTGCAAGATAACTCCTGCTTGCCAACAACAATCAAGGCAGGCTTCGAGAAAATCGGTAGTTTCCTTTTGTTGTGCACCTTTGATCTTTCCTGACAAACATGAAAAAAGGGCCACAGTTTTCTATGTACTAAATATTCATTTTCATTGGAAAAAGTAGAACGATGCGTTTTTCAATGCTTTATGTTCAATCAGATTAAATGGTGCTGACGTGAAATTACTTGCGTTATGTGCATGAATTGATTTTCATTCGATTTTTATCACTTTTGAAGAAATACGAAAATGTGTTTTTCATGTTAGTCCAATGTTTGAGATCTGGGCTCACAGTGACAGTTCGTGACAGCGGAATCTCGGCTCACTATGACGTACAGAAATTTTGTATTGGTTTCTCCCTCCCAGGTTCGCACTATTGATTCTTTCCAACACACTTCCTGCAACGCTACGTTGCCAAATCCGCATAATAAGTATCCACAAGTGTTTATAGATAACATCGGTTATTGAAGCAAGTATTGATAAGCTTTACAAAGCCACTATAACTACTACAACAAGCGTCGAAAGTGACAGTTGTCGGAGTAGCGGAAAAAACTTAATTTTGTCGCATGTTTTCGGCATTCCTTTCAACTAGTACGGAGAGTGTTGAAACCAATCTATCCAATCAAAACCTAAAAAAGAACATGACTGTAGGTTAGTAAAGTATATTTGATGTGATAAGAATACTAATTTTCACTTTGAATATGAGAAATCGGCACGTTAATTTGGCGATGAAATCAAACTTATGAAACACTAACATGTAACATTGATTATCGATTCAAAAAAAGTTCAAATCATGGTTCCTGGAGTCATAATCATGATTCCTCATAAGCGTAACATCCAGTGTGAAATCACTAAGCGGCGCACTCGATCACTCTTATTTCAAGATGACGAAGTGGTTGAGTGGTAGAGTACGTGGTTTACAATCGGAAGGTTCTTGGCTCGAAGCTCAATGTATGCTTTTTTTAACTTTTTTTTTATTTTGTCGATCATAAATGGATGCGCGACTCAGCATTTTTTGGCATTTGAATCATGATTCCGAGCAATCAGCAACAAAAACCTAACGCGTGTGTTGCGTTACGGCAATCTGACTCATGATATCATGAGTCCGAATCATGGTGCATTTTCATAAGATGAAAACACGCTGCAATCATGATATCATGAGTCATAATCTTGTTTTTGGATTCTGATTTCTACCCGTGTGTCTTCCAAGGTGTATTCCGTGAAGAACTTCAAGTGTTTCTACAGGAGGACTCGATTCCGACGAAGAGAGAAGTTTTGCGTGACGTAATGAGCGTCTTCGATCCCATCGAACTTGTAGCTGTTTTGTTATAGCACATTTGGCGCTCAGGGATTGGATGGAACGAGCGTATACCAGCCCCTCTGCTTGAGCAATGGAAGCGATTGATCAAGTTGTTGCAGCAGCTGGATCATGTCGATACACCGCGATGATACTATCCTGACTACTCTCCTGAAGACTGCCATACCGTAGAGCTGCACATTTTCGTGGACGTATCCGAAGAAGCTTTTACTGCCGTAATGTACTTCCGCAACGTCGAAGGAACCCGAGTGCAATATTCCCTGGTGTCAGCGAAGACAAAAGTTGCGCCTTTGAAGCTGCTGTCCATACAAAGGCTGAAGCTATCGGCAGCTGTTCTTGGCGCAAGGTTATCGAAATCCATAGCCGAGAATCACACAATTCCAATTAACCGAAAAGTCATCTGGAGCGATTCGCGCACCTTCCTCTCTTGGTTGCGGTCGGATCCCAGAAAATATCGACAGTTCGTCGCATTCAGGCTAAGACAACTATTTGTTATTGTTTGCTTTCTCCTTTTCATGACATTTCTAGACATATATGTTCAGTTGATTCTACCCCATTACCCCGAATGTCATTAATACAAATGCCAATACTCCAAACTCCATATCTCCGAATTCAATATCATGGCGAAATGTCATCAATGTCAGCATGCCAAGATAATTGTAAATTCGGGAAAATAGCATTCGGGGTGATGGCATTCGAGGAAATTGCATTCGGGTTAATGGGGTAGAATCAAGTGGTCGTTCATATGCCACTTGGTCATTTTTTTCTGACTTTACAGACCTCCCTCCCCTATCGTGGCTCTGGGTGGTTTTGGCCAATATTATATTTATAAAGACATCCTTCTAGAAGTTATCTGAAAAGTTTTGATGTAATATTGGTGTCACGCCTCCAAGAATTTCTTTCCTTTATTTCTTCGTTTAACAGGTTTATTTAAAAAATCAGATGTATTTCTGAGGATCCTCGGGAAATAGTGATAACCGAAACTGAACAGTTGGCATAATAAGGAAAATACTGAAATTATCAATGGTTATTTGTGGATACTAAGCATTTATGACAATTTTTTTAACAAAATTAAGATTATCACCAATTAGGGTTGATCACCGTGCAACTTACGTATAATGTGAAAACTGTTCACGCACAACGCGAACGGTGTGCAACGATTCAACCCTGGTTTGTGCAATCGTCGTTTTCACCCTCTTGTTGATCCTCTCTATGTAATCACTTTCGTACCAATTCCCATTCATGTAAACCAACCATATAACTAACCTCGAGTCGCCGCGAGTATTTCGGTTACCACCACTAACAAACAACCTTCCTAGCTGAACCTCACACACACTACTTCACGCAACCCGACCGACTAGCTTGAGCTCTCCATCATAATGCCACCAAACGCTGCGCCAGCTGTCATGCGCTAATTGGTTGGTGTCTTTTTCCAATCATCATTTAGTCAACAGTAACAAGAAGAACAAGAAGAAGGGTGGTAAATGACTGGACAATGCGTACCATTGGTACTTCGCGTACCTGCAGGTATAAAATAGACCCCATTTGTGGTCCTTAGCCTCTTGTCCAGTAACTTCTATCCCTACCTCCCCGTGGTGCCGCCTGGGGTACGAGTAACCGTAGGGAAGATCGGATGACCAACCCTGGTGGGACCTTGGTCGTATGCTGACAGGGAAGGGGGACTCCTCTCTTCTGAGGGTGTAGCTTATCAGAGCGTCTGTTCTCCATGTCAGGGGCGGCTCAAAACAGCGTCTGTTCCCCATGTTAGGAGCGGCTGATCATCGTCCTAGTGCCAGAGAAGAACTCTAAACAGTGCTGTGCACGATGATCCTCCGGCGAGACAGCGGGTTGGTGCAGGCCTTACAAGCCAGCCGTAAAAACCATCAGTACAGGAAACATACAATGTAAATTCGTACCGGAACAATCGGCATAGACCCAGGCATCGAAAACGGACTAACGATTGGAAACTCGGATCATGGAACTGTAAGTCTCTCAATTTCTTGGGAAGTACCCGCATTCTTTCCGAATTATTGAGGGTCCGCAAGTTCGACATCGTAGCGCTGCAGGAGGTTTGCTGGAAAGGGTCGACGGTACATACGTATAGGGATGGTTATACCATCTACCAGAGCTGCGGCAACAAACATGAGCTGGTTACAGCTTTTATCGTGATGGGCGAAATGCAGAGGCGCGTGATTGGGTGGTGGCCAATCGACAACAGAATGTGCAAGTTGAGGCTCAAAGGCCGTTTCTTCAATATCAGCATAATCAACGTGCACAGCCCTCACCTAGCAAGTGACGATGACGATAAGGACGCTTTCTACGCGCAGCTGGAACGTGAATACGACGGCTGCCCAAGCCATGATGTCAAAATCGTTATCGGAGATCTCAACGCTTAGGTTGGCCAGGAGGAGGAATTTAGACCGATTATAGGGAAGTTCAGCGCTCACCAGCTTACGAAAGAAAACGGCCTTAGACTGATTGATTTCGCCGCCTCCAAAAACATGACCATACGTAGTACCTACTTCCAGCACAGCCTCCCGTATCGGTACACCTGGAGATCACCCCAACAGACTGAATCACAAATCGACTACGTTTTGATTGATGGAAGGCACTTCTCGGACATTATCGACGTCAGAACCTATCGCGGCGCAAACATCGATTCGGACCACTACCTTGTGACGGTTAAAGTGCGCCAACGACTCTCCGTTGTGAACAACATTCGGTACCGACGCCCGCCCCGGTACAACCTGGAACGACTCAAGCTACCCGAAGTCGCAACTGATTACGCTGCGTTGCCGGAAGAGGGATAGCTCACCGAAGCCCCTCTTGAGGACTGCTGGAGTAGTCTCAAAGCAGCCATTAACAACGCAGCGGAAGGTGCCGTTGGGTTCGTGGAAGGAAATCGACGGAATAATTGGTTCGACGAGAAGTGTCGGACGGTTTTGGACGAGAAGAATGCAGCGCGGGCGATGATGCTGCAGCAAGGCACCCGTCAAAACGTGGAAAGATACAAAAATAAGCGAAGACAGCAAACCCATCTATTCCGGGATAAAAAGCGCCGCCTGGAAGAGTTGGAGTGCGAAGAGATGGAGCAGCTGTATCGTTCTCAAGACACGCGTAAGTTCTACAAGAAACTCAATGCATCCCGCAAAGGCTTTTTGCCGCGAGCTGAAATGTGCCGGGATAAGGATGGAGGTATCTTGACGGACGAACGTGAGGTGATTGAAAAGTGGAAACAGCACTACGATGAACACCTAAACGGCGCAGAGGATTAAGATCAAGATAGCAGGAACTCTCAGAGTTGAGGAGAGAACAACCAAGCTGGAAAGGATGGTATTGGAGCAGAACTTATTAAAATGGGCCCGGACAGGTTGGCCACTTGTCTGCACCGATTGATAGCCAGGATCTAGGATACAGAACAGCTACCGGAGGAATGGAAGGAGGGAATAATATACCCAATATACAAAAAGGGTGACATGTTAGAATGTGAGAACTATCGAGCGATCACCATTCTTAACGCAGCCTATAAAGTGCTTTCCCAGATCATCTTCCGCCGTCTAGCGATTTCAAAGCGGCCTGTGATACCATCGACCGCGAAGAGCTATGGAAGATATGGACGAGAATGGTTTTCCCGGGAAACTGACTAGACTGATCAAAGCAACGATGGATAGTGTACAGTGCTGTGTGAAGATATAGGGTGCATTATCGGACCCGTTTGAAACACGCAAAGGACTTCGACAAGGCGATGGTCTTTCCTGCCTCCTGTTCAATATTGTGCTAGAAGGTGTTATGAAACGGGCGGGATTCAACATGCGGGGCACGATCTTCAATAAATCCAGCCAGTTCATCTGCTTTGCTGACGACGTGGACATTGTCGGAAGAACGTTCCAGGTGGTTTCTGAACAGTATACCAGGCCGAAACGTGAAGCAGATCGGGTTGGATTGAAGGTAAATACGTCGAAGACGAAATATCTGCTGGCTGAAGGAACCGAGCGCGATAGAGCTCGCATTGGCAGATGCGTGATGATCGACGGGGATGAGTTCGAGGTGGTGGACGAATTTGTCTACCTTGGATCATTGATAACGTCGGATAACAACTGCAGCAGAGAAATTTGAAGACGTATCATTGCCGTGGTCACTTCCGTACTAAGTGTACCATGTACAAGACGCTGATAAGACCGGTAGTCCTCTACGGGCATGAGACGTGGACAATGCTCGAAGAGGACCTGCAAGCGCTAGGAGTTTTTGAACGACGTGTGCTTAGGACGATCTTCGGCGCAGTATGTGAGAACGGCGTATGGAGGAGAAGGATGAACCACGAGCTTGCGCAACTCTACGGTGAACCCAGTATCCAGAAGGTCGCCAAAGCTGGAAGACTACGATAAGCGGGACACGTTGTGAGAATGCCGGACAACAATCCCGCAAAAATGGTGTTCACCTCAAATCCGGCCGGTACAAGACAGAATCTTGGAAGTGTGGGGCGATCGAGAAACTGGAGGTTAGCAGCCATGGACCGAGTTAATTGGCGTAACATTATGGCGCAGGTCATGTCTTGAAGGACGTAGAGCCAGCAAAAGTAAAGTTAGTAACAAGAAGAACCCATCCATCATTAATAGTGCATCTTTTCTCGAAATTCATTCATTCAGTTTTTAGCCGTTGTATGGCACGCGCAATAAACCGTCGTAGTTCGAAATCCAAAGCGTTTCTCTCACCGAAGCAGCCCAACCAGTAGTCCTTTTCAGGGCTGTTGTTGAGAAATCATATTCACAGTCTGAGCTATCGACATCCCAGGCATTCCTTCAGGAGAAGGGATTGGCCGATAATCCCAGGCATTCCGAAGAGGAATTGGCCGCCGAAGCAGTGATCCTTCAACCGAAAGGATTGCCCTCATCATCTACTGTCCGTGATCGGACAAAAACTTATTTGCTTTTCTTGGTGAAAAAGGACTACCTTAAGTAGTTTAAGATAGGGCTAGCTCGATACGTTTGAAAATGGCCGAAGTATAGTAGGTCAAAACGCGTTAAGATAATATAGCTGCTTTGTTCGACTAATTTTCTGAAAACTTGGTAAACTTGGTTTACCGAATTTATCGACAAAATAGCTTATTTATGTTACCTATCGACAGCTTTTCACTGAATTCAGCTATAAAACAACCAAACACCTTAACATCAAATTAAAAGGCTACTCCCAGATCTAGTCCTCGAAAAACCACAAAAGGACGTCTTTCGTCACACTTCCGGAAACTTTTTTCAAGTATCATACCAGAAAGTCACACGCTAAGAAGTCTTTCCTTGTCGAACCGACACGAACATGGAACGAAAAGTGGCTTGCTTGCCAAATTACGCCCTCACGCTAAGGTCTGGCACATGGTGCAGTTGCTGAAATAGCCACTCGGTGTCACATCTGGAGCAGTGCATTACACTACTGCTGCAGCAGAAACTCTCGACCCAGACACTCAAAAGCTTATGCTTTTAGTCGAGTTTTTCTCCCCTCCTCCGAGTGTGGCTAGGCTATGTGTAAAAACCACATTGCGGGTAAGCCACCCTCCTCCTTACTAGCCAAGGAACATAACGGATACTCCAGTCTGGTAACATGAATTCGAAAAGAATGTTCAGTGTATCTATTGATAGATTTTTAGTTTGCTTGGTGAACGAATAATCAGGGCCGGATAGTATAAAGTACAATGCATGTCTATGACTCATTAGTTGCGGGGGGAAAAAAGGAATAGAAATTTATTAATACCATGACCCCACAGTTATGGATCAAATAGTGTGGAGTCCAACCTATAAAATTCAATACAACGACATGGAAAACGTAAAATTGTAATTTAAAAGCACGAATCGAATCGTTTCAAATTGGAACTTCGGTTAGTAAACTGTTTTGAGTGTAATATTTACTTAGGATTTCATAAAAATGAAAAATTGTATCGGTTCCTAAAAACCATATTATGGATCAATTTTCATATTATGGATCAAATTGTGACATATTACGGATCAGTGCGCAAAACCAAAAGATTTTCAACCCAATGCATTTGTATTGCATGGTATGGCGAAAGTTAACAATGTGTCATATATTACTGCCAAAAATAGCAGTGTTAGAGCTGGAAACAAGGGTAAAATGCCCTTTTTATTGTAATACTGCATTGTAGTAACTGAGAATAAACTGTTTGCGCTCCACACCAAGTTTTCCACCAATTTTTGTCTGCTAACAAATGAAATTTACAAACCTTGATGTTTTATTAGTTTTATCCTTAGTGCTATTGTCTGAAAATTTCGAATTCAATGCATAAAATAGCAGAAATCTACATTCTTTGGAAGTGATCCATAACCGTGGTAAACAATCATTTCCTGGTCCATATTATGGATCACTAGTTAGAAGATCTAAAATTCGGCATTTAGAATAAAAATTCAAGTAAAATGTTTTCCAAAGATGAATTCATACTAAATCGAAGCGAACGAGCATAAAACATGCTATAACATTTGAATTTTACCACCTGTGGGAGCTTATGAATGCTGACGGCACTTCTTACTGGAAACGACCATATAATGATAGCTGTGTGCTACCAACTAAACATTTGTCAAATACACCGTTATTTAGCGGTTGAATGTTGTGCTTAACATTAAAAATGGTAGAAGACAAATAGTATAACATAGGAAAAATATGTTTTACGTCAACGTTTATGTTTTGAGCGAGTTATCCGATGTTGAACGCCAAAGTGATCCGTCACTGTGGGTGATCCGTAACTGTGTGGGCATGGTATGTGATTTCTACTAGAACAATGGTTTCATCTATAAAACTTTTCATCAAATTCTACCTATATTTTGTTAAGAACATATTACATTTAATTTACGGTAGCAGTTCAGAATTTTACAGGAGAGTTGATTTCACCTACTTATAAGAGAAATAAGGCTTTGAATTAAGTTAACCTAATTTAACATAAATATACTGCCGTAAATTGCAAATTAGTCTCATCTGTAAAAAGTAGGCATTGAGAAAATCGACATAGAAGTTTACCAACTCGTTTTCCATACGAATATTCAAAAAAAAAATCAGGAGATTTGAACATAATCCGATCTCTATGAAACTTTCACAATTTGCTTTCAACTACGTTATCTATCCGTGAAAAATATAAAGATGATCAGAAAACGGTTCTTTTTTGTGTTACACGTTGCGGAAATCTGTAGTGGGACTGATATGCAGTTACTTTTCATAATGGGACAATTTGACTTGCTGTTTTTTCTTGATTATTCCGAACAAATTATATTGTATCATTAGTGCAGCTGAAAGGGCATTGGAAGATATGTTGAAAACTGGACTCAACTCAATTTTGACGAAATTGCAGATGGGACTGACTCGCGATTCACGGCAGTATATAACGCATTAATCGTGGCATCGGTTTTTGTCTAAAATTATTAGTAATTTTTTTTGACAAATGTCTTATGTTTCACCATAGTACATTCTATGAAATTCGTTGATTATGACTTATTTATTTCTCAATAATTCATTTCAATGGCTTATAAATTTCTCACCCAGCCCTAGGCAAAATCCCTTATAATTGGTCCCAGAACATCTTGACTTCAAACTGCTCTATAAGCAAGTCTTATTTCTACGAACGTTTCCCGCTGCTGACCGAATCCAATTTCCGATGTAAATTAATGCAAATTAAATATTTGAATAGCGATAATTGAATAATAACTTAGGGATTCGAAGCTACTTTTATTCAATCGCCAGAAAGTACCAGCACCATTACAACTGCGCGCCATTTCGATACTGTAAAAGACGTTCCCGAATGACTTTTTCCCAGATCTCATCAATTTTCTGTTTTCTCTTCTGCTGCTGATTAGGCACGCAAATTTCGCTAATCGGGCTCGAAAGTCGCGTAGCATTTGTGAGTTAAGCGATAAGTGATTCAATAACGGATGATTCATTGCTTTTTTGCCATCTGGTGGAAAAAGTTGGTCCTCTCGGTCGAGTGGTCTGATCCCTGCTAAATAGGATTCATTACGTTTGACAGCAGCGGATTTAAAAGGGTACGAGCTCCTACATGTTCGCATTGTAACTCCGGGAAAAAAAGCTTTGGGATGGGGTGGAAATTTGCATACTGCCCGCTGTGTTTGCAATTTTGACGCTACATGGCTCGAGTCCAGTTTTTGTCGCGAGTCCATTTTAGAGGTCCAGGAAGTGCGGATTCCAGCGAAAGGACACAAAATTCTGCTGAACTGTGAATGGCAGTATGTTGGAACGTCACGAAATGGAATAGAAACGACGTTTTCGGCGTAATGCAATTATGATGGCTTTTTGTAAATATGCTATTTACAGTGTTATTTTGAAACTCTGTCAGTACGATTTATATGGAACGATAACTGTTGGGTGATTTTATATAACGATGTATAAAACTAGCTCTCACTATTTATTCCCTAAACATTTTTGTTTTTTTTTTTGTATACGGTAATTGAATAGTCATTTTCCAAGTTTTCATTATTAATGAGTGGAAATTATTTTTTAGAGCATTTTGGAGAACATGACCGACGTTATTGTATTTTTTCTCCTTTGTAAAATATATGGGACAAACTAAATGAAATTCAACTCAGTTTATAAATGTGAGCGCCCACGCGTTTAAAAAAAATCACTAAAAATGGGTTAACAAGGTGATGATATCTAGCAGTTTCAAAATATGCACAATCTGGTCTATCAGAGTTTAGAAACTTCATTGGAATATAAGAAATCTATTTCAAGATATTTTCCAACTTTTGTATGGAGAGGAATCATTGTGTCACGGCAGGATTTTTGATTTAATGGATTTCAAGAATTACTTCAGATTTTGAAAATACTCGAATTTTCAAATCTCATGCTTGAAATTTTTGGGTTTATTGCGCTCCCGACATTTTTAGGGTTGCGGGGCAGGTGCCAAATGATTTAACTCTCTCTTAAGAGTGTACCAAACCAAATTGACTACAGTTTTCTAACAAAAAATTTCACTAAAGGAGTTTGGGCAAATCTGAATCAAATTGAAGTGAAAGTCAATTCCTCTTTAGCTCAATGAAAGCTTCAATTTCAAATTATAAATTACAAAATAAAGCTATATTATGTCTAATTTTGTAGAACATAAAACTGTCCTATGTGATTTTTAGGGTTTAATAGGTCATAGGATACTTATTCGATTAAGTATGCTGGAAGTTCGACAGTCGGACAATTATTCGTAGAAAAGAATTATATAGATCCGAGTATATAACTGTTTCTTAACATAGTTAGAATAAGTTTACTTTTGTCATATTCTTCAGTTTGGCATTACACCTCTGCTGGAATGGAGCTTGCTTCTCAGCTTAGAGTTTGTTGAGCACTTATTTATTACTTGAAAGTTTTCTATGCCAATCAACCATTAATGCATTGGTATATTGTGTATAAGAATCAACCCATTTTTTGATTACTTACTTTTAATGGCGCTACGTCCTTCAAGACATGGCCTGCCTCACAATGTTATGGGCATTTTTTTAAATTATCGGACAGGTTTGGGCCGGAGGTTCTCCGATTTGCATGAAATTTTCACCAGAGGTAGAGCTCAATACCAAAAGTGAAATTCAAAAAAATTATAGTGGCCTATTTTCCCGGAAAACTCTAGATGAATTTTCACGATTTCTCTATATACCTCAAACTTTGAAAATTCATATCTCCTGAACTATGCATCGTAGAACAAAAGTTTTTTAGTGAAATCGTAAGGAAATTTTTTCAGCAATCTATTAAAAATGTAAATAGAAAAACATTTCTCGGAAAATTTTTCACCATGGAGAAAATTGTCGGAAAAATAGCGAAAAAACTATCGTTTGTATCATGAAAAAATTTCAAAAAAATATTTTTTGTTTTATCAATTCATACTCTAACTTTCGTCCATAGACGCCGAAGTGGTATCTTTTACCGTTTAGGCGACAGAACTGAAAAACCGATGAACACCCGCACGCTTCCCATAGAAAAATGTGTTCTATTGTGGGCCTCATAACCGTGCGCTAACAGCGGCAGTAATTCACACGCATTGTAAGTGTAACACAGTAAACCATCCTTTCCTTTCCAGATAGAAGAAGCTTTTCATCAATCGGACCACTCTCCATTGGTCAGTTGGGTGTTTTGTGTGCCCTTCATCAGCAACGTTATTTAGTATTAAAACTAACAGCCTCTATGAAAGCCGCACGGGAAGTTCTTGTTACAATCAATCATTATGGTAACGTTTGAAGGATCAAATCTAAAGATCCACTTTCTTTGAAAACCTATGAATGTATTGTTAATATGTTGTTTCGGCCAGGACGTCTTTCCTACGTTCTGTCTCTTACGATACAACGGACGGTAAATCAAGCGAACGGCTTCAATTTAACAGATTCATTACCACTGAGAGGCAGCATGCCTACTCGGTGGAGAAACGAAAGAAACTACATTCTTACAAATTCAATGGGTGCGCCTTATATAGGCGCACGATACGGCCAGACAAAATATACAATAATTATTCATTACGCGTGTACGCTTCTCAGTACAGTTTGGCGCGCTGTTGGGTTGGCGCCAACTGTAGAGGCTGCACGCTGACTGGCAGTGGAATATTCCACAGCAGCCATCAATGGAACAATAGATAGCGTCCCTGAGTGTTATACAGTTGATTGATATTATATACATGCAAATACTATACCATATTATTCCAAGGAACAATCATAATTTATATCAAATATATCACTTTGTAATGAAAATTTATTCGCGTGCTTTTAGTTAATTATCTAATCATTTGATAAATTGAACAAAATTTGAAAAAAGCAAGAAAATTACAAATAGCACTTTATGTATACTTAAATATCCTTTTTGCTTGGCAACTATATGATACTGAGGGTCAAGCATGGGAAACACTCACTCAGTTATTGTGTTCCCTTACTCGTTTCCACGCACAGTCGGGAGCGAGAAAGCCGTTTTTTTTAACCAAGCCGAACGTTTCAATTTCCAGTGCCCATTCTGCTCCTTCGGCGAGCACTAAGCGAAACAAAATATGGCATCTGATCAGTCAAATGCAGCCTTTGTTTAGTGTGCCCAACGGACCCATTTGATTTTGCTGGGAAACGTTCTGTAACGTGTTTTCCGTTTCAAACCGTTACCCAGCAAAATCAAAGGAAGCCGTTGGGCACACTTTTGTTTGCTGCAAGCGCCCTATACCAAAATTCGGACAAAGGACAAACATTTGAAAAGGGCCCAAGAGGTCTTGAGCCTTTTTTCAGAAACGTTGCTGTTGAGCCCTTTTAAGCCCGCCCACGCAAACTAACCCCAGGAAGTTTGGTGTTAGCTCTTCCTGATAGTGGTATTGGTGAGCGTGATCGAGTTGAATTGGGTTCAACAGCGGCTTGCAAAGCCAACGCTTACCAATGTCGATGTGCCCTTTTGAAATGTTTGTCCAGGAATGATTGTTTACATTCTGATTCCATTCGAATGGCATTCGGGTTTGAGTGCTAATGAGCGTTCACTGACTGGTAGTCCACACCACGGAATGATTCAGTGAGTAGGAATCCTCTCAGTCAGTTCAATGCATTCGGCGAATGGATGCTAAGTGCATTAACTCGTGCCTCGCAGATACAAGTTTATTGGTATTCACTTCTCTTCGCGTTCCTTCCGATTGTCGCTTTTACACAATCGGTTTCGACGCTTTCATGCTACACTCCGCCTAGGACGGTTCAGCTATCACTGAATGTTCGACAGCAGCAGGTTTTTTGCTATTTTTCATCGGTGGCGTTCGGGTGAGTGAGTGAATTTTCCCATGCTTGCTGAGGGTCAGTTCCTATTACCTATATTATTGAATGGTAGGATCGTTTTCAATTAAAGACTGTTGGTCTCAATAGTAAAGGTTACGAATAAAGGACATACAAAACACCCAACAGACCAAAGGAGAGTGCTCCGATTGACGAAAAGCTTCTTCTGGCTGGAAAGGAAAGGATGGTTTACTGCGTTACACTTACAATGCGTGTGAATTACTGCCGCCGTTAGCGCACGGTTATGAGGCCCACAATAGAACACATTTTTCTATGGGAAGCGTGCGGGTGGTCATCGGTATTTCAGTTCTGTCGCCTCAACGGTAAAAGATACCACTTCGGCGTCTATGGACGAAAGTTAGAGTATAGATTGATGAAACAAAAAATATTTTTTTGAAATTTTTTCATGATACAGACGATAGTTTTTTCGCTACTTTTCCGACCATTTTCTCCATGATGAAAAATTTTCAGAGAAATGTTTTTCTATTTATATTTTTAATAGATTGCTGAAAAATTTCCTTTCGATTTTACTAAAAAACTTTTGTTCTACGATGCATAGTTCAGGAGATATGAATTTTCAAAGTTTGAGGTATATAGAGAAATCGTGAAAATTCATCTATAGTTTTCCGGGAATAAAGGCCACTATATTTTTTTTGAATTTCACTTTTGGTCATGTATCCACGAGCTCTACCTCTGGTGAAAATTTCATGCAAATCGGAGAACCTCCGGCCCAAATTGTCCGATAATAAAAAAAAATCCCCTTATGCCAACTAACTCGATTCCTGGCTGCTAACCTCCAGTTTCTCGATCGCCTCACACTTCTAAGATCCTGCTCCACTTGGTCAAACCACCTAGCTCGTTGCGCTCCTCTTCGTCTTGTACTGGCCGGATTCGAGGTGAACACCATTTTTGCGGGATTGCTGTCCGGCATTCTCACAACGTGTCCCGCCCATCGTACCCTTCCAGCTTTGGTGATTTTCTGGATACTGGGTTCACCGTAGAGTTGTGCAAGCTCGTGGTTCATTCTTCTCCTCCATACGCCGTTCTCACATACCGTCAAACGGGGTAACTTGCAACAGGGGTGAAACTTGCAACACTTCGACATGTAAACGAATTGTCGTTTCGTTCAGCATTGAGTTAAATCATTATAACTTATTACGCCATTTATTGACCTTAGGTTTACAATAGAAGATTTCGGCGGGGGTATTGATATTTTTTTTGTCGGTTTGCTGGAGGTAAAAATTATATTACACGATGGATTGTATGAAATTAATGCTGAAAACGTGCCTCGTACCACAGAAACGGTAGAAATATTGAATTAATTAATTAACTCATTACGCTTGGTAAAGATGGACAAATTATGGGTGAAATTATGAAAAAATCCACGTGCTCGGCTGGGATTTGAACCCAGGACTGTTATATGCTAGACGTGCGCCAACTAAGCTAACGAGCCGCTTGGTAACTCAATAACTGAGTTGATAACAAGTTTAGGATTCAAATCCCCACCGACCACGCAGACCCTTCTCATAACCCATATCCATCCATCTCATACAACACATGCGGGCAGAGTGAGTGCGATTTGTTTAGTGTTGAAACTGTTTGCATATCGTACCTACATCGCTTCCACAACAACTGTTTTGTGGAACAGTTAAGATGTGGGAAGGCTATTTCATAATTTATCCATCTTTACCACGCGTAATGAGTTAATTAATTTAATAACCATGCGAATTGGATTACCGAACAGCTCAATATAAGCGTCAATTTATGGTAGAAATATGTCATTCGAGGCATCTACATTACATTTTTTATGCCTCAATCAATTCAATACATGATTGGTACTATATATTAGAAAATTTACATGAATCGCATTATTATTAGATTTAGTTTTATTTTCTTCATAAAAATCATGAATAATTTTGAAAATCTGTTTGAAAATTAACTTTTTTTTCTGCCAATGGGAATGGGAATTCATCATATTTCATGCACAAAGGTGCATGAAATATGATGAAAGTTGTGTCAAAACACCAACAGAGACAATTTTAAGACATACATATAAATATGTGACACGTCGCTTTGAATTTAATATGCATAAAAAATAAGTTGTGTGAAATATAACCTGAAATACCATTGTATTTGTAGAAAAGTTAAATGAAAACGTTTCAATGGCTTTCCAAAAACTGTCAAGACTTATGATATGCTAGAATTTCCCCGTGTGGGCACCCTATGCAATGCCAATGGAGTTTTCAATCGAATTGGTTTAGTACTCATAATTCAATCAATAATATTTGGTTTTCTAAGAGTAGAGCCTATTTCTGACTATTGTCGTGCTTCAACTACATAAAAATAATCAAATGATGATAATAACACGATGTAGGTTAAATTTTTGATAGTGCACTTTATGTAGCACTGTGTGTCGCATGTTACCCCTTTTCAGGGGTAGCAGTAAAATGTATATTTTTCCTGATCCCAGAAAACCAAATTCTGATAAAATTAATACCGCGTGGTATTTTTTACGTAGCGATTAGGGTACCAGATGGTTTTTGTCTTTTTTGAATCCTCACATTTTTCATCCATATAGCTTTGAAGTTGAAAATTGTTGCACGGTACCTGAATTGCCAAAATTCGCGCGAAAATTCAAAATCTAAAATTTTTTTTTGAAACTTGAGATTTTTTACGTAAATATCAAAACATCTTTTGAAACATCAAAGCTGACATTATTTATCCATGATTTTTACTTACACTTAAATTATTCCATTCAATTCAACAATCTCAAAGCATGAGTAGCAACCTCTGAAACTAACTACCAGTAGCTTTGCTACTTTTATTCATTCCAACGCGTTGTTTGAAGTATATTCGAAAGGTGTAGTGAAGTAGAATGGCACAAACATGTTCCACTCGAGTTCCACATGCAGAATTTACTACCGAGAATGTAGTAAACTCAACTTTACTATATTTTATTCATACCACCCAATGAGTTATTGATGCCGACTCGTTAGAGGAACTCAAGGAGCAACGATTTCTGAAAATAAAACCTGAAATGATTATTGATTATGGAAATCATCTTGAACTTCTGGGAAATGTAGTAATTGAAATCCTTGAAACTACTATTAGGGGGACATCTCCCAGTATCGAACAAAGTTGAAAAATTAAGAAATCATGGTGCAATCAAGATGTTTTATTAGAAGACAAGACAATCAAGATGTTGTATTAGAAGACATCCTTGCAATATACATGCCTTTTTGAAAAAGTACAGATGTTTTAAAAATTGACGTATCGCCTTAAATTTGAGCCTAATTAGTAATTATTTTAAATATGGCTAAATAGTTGGGATCACGTGAGTATGATCGAATATAATCATAATTTGAAAGAATGAATGAATTTTGTATCATATTTATACTAAATATGGTCAAACTATAATTTTGGTCAAAAACCTCCTGTCCCCCAGTTTCAGACAGCTAGATTTGTTATAAAATTTCATTGTAATTTTTGCACCAGTTTCTCAAAATATAGTAATTTTTCATGGATTCCGTCGATTATGGTATCAAACATGCAATAAAAATAATAACTCATGATAACATCGTAATATTAAATAGGTATTTGAAGGACATCTTGCAAAGTAAGTAAAACTCAAATTGTTGTTGTAAATGTTACAAATGCATTAAATAGGCTAAAAATACTATTCTTAATGTTAAATTTTCAGATTGTGTCCGATATTGGGAGCCACCTTTCATGATTGATCAATTTGGTATTAGAATACATCATCAAAATATACTGTCGATATTCATGTTTATATTTTTGTACGCTAAAAAATGATTATATTTATTATAAATGGGTAACAGGGTCACATGAAACCAAAAGTTTTTAAATTATATATTTATAAGCGGTTTCTTCACCACCGCTTAGGCCTTAAACCTGGTTTAATCGTATGGGTAAACGTGGTTTACGGCTTAGGCGAAGGTGAAGAAATAGGCCCTTAGTGGCTTAAGTGTCCGGTACTGAGGGATCTCCCCCTATTTTGAGTGATTGTATCTGATACTCTACTGCTTATCAAATTCCTCGAACAAATAATTGATAATAACACATATTTGAGAATCACATACATATTCTTAGTTCACTGAGAAAATTTCATCTCAGTTACTCATAGGACAACAAACTTCTTCTTCCTGGCATTACTGGGACAGAACCTGCTTCTCAGCTTAGTGTTCTTATGAGCACTTTCACAGTTACTAACTGAGAGCTTTCTTTGCCAAAGTTGCCATTTTCGCATTCCTATATCGTGTGGCAGGTACGATGACACTCTATGCCCAGGGAAGTCAAGAAAATTGACATTACGAAAAGATCCTGGACCGACCGGGAATCGAACACAGCCACCTTCAGCATGGCTTTGCTTTGTAGCCTCGGATTCTAACCACTCGGCTAAAGAAGGCCCCTGCGAAACATTTCAACCAATCGCCATACAAAAACCGAATGTTTGTTATATGAGTTTGTTTGGAATTTGAGATAAAACGGTACAAGACTGATAGCAAATCAAGGAATGTGTCTTGGTCTGGAACGTATCTCCGTATGACATTTTTCGAACTTAGCTACTTGCAACTTATAGATATCAGCAAACTGCAAACAATGCCATCCCATAAGCCCCCAAGTTGTCTTCTTTTTGTTACCCTTTCAGCTCACAGTTGTATGACGGTGGGTGGCTAAGCTATAGTGGAGCTGAACTCAAACCACATCGCATCGGTCGACTCTTTCAACGTCTGTTTGCTTGTGCAGTAGGTACCTATTGCAATAGAATCTGGTGTAACTAAAGAATCTCACAGTTTCATTTTTTTATATACAAGTTGGCAGACCTTAGCTTGAACATAAGGACATGGCCCAAGTCCAAATTATTTCAGTTTTGCTATCAAACCATACATACTTTCTACTATACTATCAACCAATTTTAACGTCTGCCACGTGATTCTCAATTCTCTACCTCCAAATTATACTCCTCATAACTATACTCCCAATCGGATGTCGTTAAATATGCTCTGTGAATCCCAAAATATGTATCGGAAACGTTGAAGACGAAAAGTGCCTCCGAATTATTGGCTCGTTTATCAAAACCTTTCTCCACCTTCGGTGGAATATTTCTTTGTTTACATTCCATGCTGGTGTGGTTTTTCACCTCACGCTGGAACAGCCGAACCATACCGATCATATTCAGGTATGTTTCTCCAACCAAATGTGCCACATCACTCTGCTCCGATACGTATGGACACCTGCGGTGTGTTTTACCGTGCATTTTGTGTTTGTCCATGATGTGACGAGCTCCACTACCACTGGCGGTTGGACAAAGATTAGGGTGAACTAAGTTATATATTAGCTTCACTTAAGTAAAAAAGTCTGTTTCATTTGAAATTTGACCGCACAAAATAAATGATTTCCTCAAAAAAAAAAAAAAAAAAAAAATAACGTACAAAAACTCTGAGCGCATAATTTTTGTTGTATTTTATTAGACGAAAGTACAATAACAATTCAGCAGATTGTCGGTTGAGTTTTTTAACTTTTCGCTGAATTCCACCCATAACTTCTTGCACAGTACCATCTGTCTATCTGTACAGTACCATCTACCCTATCTGTCGTTTGTTTTTCCAGAATAACTCTAAATTAGATAGTGTTTCTTATTAGAAATCACAATGTTTTGTGATACAGTTCTTAATTTTATGCTTGATGATTGGCCAATATTTTTCGATCGGTTGGATGTATGATCAGTTTGTTGAGCTGGTACTCCTCTTACTAAAATCGACATTATTCTGCTAATACCAGTCTATGACATCGTGACAGTAAAGGCAGCTGGCTAAGTCACGTCAAAAAAGAATGGTACCATCGAAACATTAAAAGATTTATTTTTTATACATGTTTTTTATTGTAAAATAATAAGTACAGTTCGCCAAATGGATTACATGGTAGCCTAACTCTACTGTTTAAATCAGTCTTTGTTTTACATTTTAGCAAACATTTAAGGTGAAGATGAATCGAAGCCATTCCTCAAACCTTCGAGAGCACAAATCTGGAGAACCGAACATCCGTTTGAGCTAAAAACTTAATCGATTGGTCACCACCAGCTAGAAACCAATCGATTAAGTTTTCGGCTTAAACGGATGTTGGGTTCTCCAGATTCGTGCTCTTGAAAATTTGAGGTTTGGCTTCGATTCATCTTCACCTTAAATAACTTCTTAAAATGCTTATCAAGAATGCAATAGAATCTGGAAACTGGAAAATATTTATTACTTCGTCGGTGGTAAAGATTGTATCCCGCGGTGATATTTCTTATTTATCCGGTTGTTAAAAGGTTCCGGCTGCTGTCTTACTGTGTGGTGGTCTGCCGGTTTGCTTTGCACGGTGTGCCTGAAACCATAATTAACGAAAAAAGAATTATCGCCCACCAATTTGAAGATATGTCTACGAGGGAAGAAAAAGTTATCGTGATTTGAAGATTTTGGTATTTTTGAAGAGATATTCAACAAATGTTCAACAGTTCAACAAATTTGTAATTTTAGTTCTTTCTTAAACAAAATCAAGCGTCTGAAATAGTTTTCAAAACACGAAATTCATCATTTCAACAACAAAAAATCAAATTGCAAATATATTTGTTTCGGTAAGGATTTAAAGGGTGTTGAATTGCTGGACTCTTCTCGTTAACAGACTCACCGTGCTATATATTCCCCGTCCATCTTCCGCGGTCCAAAGGATGTTAATCGTAAACCAGGAGGTCTGTTTGCCGGAACGAACCGCTGGTGCGTCTTGCGGTCTACGTCATTGGTCGTATATTTAAGTGTACGAGAGATATAACAAAGCGGGTCCTATTTCTCGGAAGACTGTAGCACCCGGAACCGGATTGCCATGATGGATGAACAATTGAAGAAGATTAATAATAATTCTCTGAAGCGGGCGCGTAATGGCCTCCGCAGAGGCAGTGATGGAGGACTGATGTTACAAGCACCATTTGTCCGCTTGGTAGATATGCGATTGTGGTAGTTTCAATGTCGAAATCGAACAAGTCGAATCTTTGGCATGAACTGGATATGAACAAAAGTTATGAACAAAAATATTGGATTGATTGGATTCATATGTTTCAACATCAGCGTAGATCGACTTCAATCAACGAAAAAACGCAAATTCTGCTATTAAAGAGTTTTCTACATGTCCACACAATTATTTAAACTATTCCAAACATTACATTCTTTCCCACCATTAAGGTATTCTATGTTAGAAACAATTTACACCGCCTTCAGCCAAAGGCTGCACAGACTGCACAATCACGAACATTAGGCAACGGACAAACGTAACACCCAGTAGCCCAGTGATGATTTTTTTCGTTTGACGAAAAGTTTCCCCCGACTGGAGCGGGAATCGAACCCGCGCTTCGTGACACAGTACGCCTAAACGACTGACACCGCTAACTACACGGCCACGAAGCCCACCAGGCAACACTATCATACTAATTTGGCATTGCCATTTGTTCCAATGTTTCAACATTGGATATTCTTTGCAACTCATTAGTACTATACAAAGGAGGGATCCTCAGAATCATTTTTAATTTTTTTTTAACAGCATACAATATGCTGACCTGGAAATTTGGTTGAAAATCGAAAGCTTGTTATTGAGCAAAGTTTAGATGTTCCGTTACTAAGTGGAAAAATACATTTCATATATTTGTTAAATTTGAATAATAAACTCGTTTGGTGCCGAAATAAAAAAAAAAAAAACACCAGTTCTAGATCATTGAAGATTGTTCAGTACGTTGTCCAATGCCTAACGCTTGTGATCATTCGTCACAAAGAAATACAAATATGATAAAAATTGTCGATGCGTTGCATAATCTACGTTTCTTTTGTATAAGTGACAGCAGTGTAAAAATAGGGCTTTATTATTCGTTCAGTTTTGTTATGTTACAAGTTTATCGTGATCGGGAAGAATCGACAAGTGGGATTATGACTAATGGAAGAGATTCAGGTGGAACACTGCTGCTGCCGAAAAAGGAGATTAGTGTTTATCTTTTGTGATAGGAATTTTATCAGCCGTGAAATTACCGTGAGAATTCGAGATGTGTTTGGGCTTCCACCAATTTGCGTATTATACTTGCACATTAGGGTGGCCCCTAACAAGTTACGGTCGAACTGTTAAATTATGAAGTAACCTCCACCAAATTTGTTGATTTAGACCCACAGAAGCTACTATGAAAGTTTGAACGAGCGGAATCCTGAATTGAGTGAAACTAAAAAAACTGAAGTTTGTATGGATAATATCCACCAAATATATGGGAAAACTGTTTCAACTATAGTTTTGTCTAGAGAGTGCGCTGCAGCCAATGAAATTATTTCGTTAGTGATTGGCAAATACTGCTATTAACAGAGAGGAGGCTGCAAAAAACCGAAAACAATTTATAACTACGCGCTCAAAAAAGAGTTCTGGAAAACGGGAACTGTCAAAAATACACCATGAACTACCACAAAAAGTCACATAAAAATGATCTAGTTCACGGTGTATTTTTGCTTGTTGACGAGTTCACGTGTGCTGTTCACGGATACGAGAACGGTTTTTTTTCTGTGTAGAGAAATTTAAATTTAAATTCTCTTCGGGGGTATTTTTTTGCAATAGTCTTTGAACAAGTTTGAAAGGTGTAACTAAAGAATCTCACAGTTTCATTTTTTTATATACAAGTTGGCAGACCTTAGCTTGAACATAAGGACATGGCCCAAGTCCAAATTATTTCAGTTTTGCTATCAAACCATACATACTTTCTACTATACTATCAACCAATTTTAACGTCTGCCACGTGATTCTCAATTCTCTACCTCCAAATTATACTCCTCATAACTATACTCCCAATCGGATGTCGTTAAATATGCTCTGTGAATCCCAAAATATGTATCGGAAACGTTGAAGACGAAAAGTGCCTCCGAATTATTGGCTCGTTTATCAAAACCTTTCTCCACCTTCGGTGGAATATTTCTTTGTTTACATTCCATGCTGGTGTGGTTTTTCACCTCACGCTGGAACAGCCGAACCATACCGATCATATTCAGGTATGTTTCTCCAACCAAATGTGCCACATCACTCTGCTCCGATACGTATGGACACCTGCGGTGTGTTTTACCGTGCATTTTGTGTTTGTCCATGATGTGACGAGCTCCACTACCACTGGCGGTTGGACAAAGATTAGGGTGAACTAAGTTATATATTAGCTTCACTTAAGTAAAAAAGTCTGTTTCATTTGAAATTTGACCGCACAAAATAAATGATTTCCTCAAAAAAAAAAAAAAAAAAAAAAATAACGTACAAAAACTCTGAGCGCATAATTTTTGTTGTATTTTATTAGACGAAAGTACAATAACAATTCAGCAGATTGTCGGTTGAGTTTTTTAACTTTTCGCTGAATTCCACCCATAACTTCTTGCACAGTACCATCTGTCTATCTGTACAGTACCATCTACCCTATCTGTCGTTTGTTTTTCCAGAATAACTCTAAATTAGATAGTGTTTCTTATTAGAAATCACAATGTTTTGTGATACAGTTCTTAATTTTATGCTTGATGATTGGCCAATATTTTTCGATCGGTTGGATGTATGATCAGTTTGTTGAGCTGGTACTCCTCTTACTAAAATCGACATTATTCTGCTAATACCAGTCTATGACATCGTGACAGTAAAGGCAGCTGGCTAAGTCACGTCAAAAAAGAATGGTACCATCGAAACATTAAAAGATTTATTTTTATACATGTTTTTTATTGTAAAATAATAAGTACAGTTCGCCAAATGGATTACATGGTAGCCTAACTCTACTGTTTAAATCAGTCTTTGTTTTACATTTTAGCAAACATTTAAGGTGAAGATGAATCGAAGCCATTCCTCAAACCTTCGAGAGCACAAATCTGGAGAACCGAACATCCGTTTGAGCTAAAAACTTAATCGATTGGTCACCACCAGCTAGAAACCAATCGATTAAGTTTTCGGCTTAAACGGATGTTGGGTTCTCCAGATTCGTGCTCTTGAAAATTTGAGGTTTGGCTTCGATTCATCTTCACCTTAAATAACTTCTTAAAATGCTTATCAAGAACTTTTCAATTGTTCCATCGCTCTCTAAGCAGTCGTTTAAACATAAATAGACTGAGCTCTGGCCCTGCCATATTAAACGAAATCAACCGCACCGTCAACCATAATGCAGTTTTTTTTTTGTTTTTGCGATCTCATACATACTCTTTGTGAAAGGAAACGATCTTTATCAGTTACGTCCGTTTCCATTCGCGTCCGAATGATCTCACTACATCATTGCGCTTAGCATTTGGGCAAATTTTAAGTCTGAGGTACGTCATCCGCATTTTCCACACAACTTTTTCCCCGTAGGGATCAAATTGTTCACAAAACAAAACATCTTTGATTGGTCATTTAGCGTAATCAAATTATAATTTATATTGTCCTACAAAGTTGCTCACTCAATGTTAATTTTCTCTTCAATCTTCGGAATACAGTTGTTGGTGTCAACGAAAGAGTCATTTAACGCTTTGTTTTGTTTAAATCTGCTCTCCCTTTTAAGGAAACCGCACTTGCTATCCATTCTCTTGCGTTCTTCGGCAGCCTTTGCGATGAATTCAAATCAAGTAAATATTTCTCTTGAAAATAGCATTTTTCAGTGTCTTCATTGTAAAGCATATTTCTCATGAAAAGTGCTTTCAATTTTGCTGCGGGATCAATCAATTTTAATCCACCTTTCAAAAAATCTAGATATAATTGATTGCGTTCTATACTAAAAATCGATCCGTTTTGGATAAAATTTCCACAATGTTTCTTAATTTATGATATGTGTCAATTCAGAAGTAGTAAAATTTTCGCAACATACCAAATCGTTGACAAAATGAATGTATTTAGTACTTCACATCCTTCAAAGAGATTTAAATTCCTAATGTTATGTTTCTGGATTGTACTGCTGATGTTCATTATCATAGACTCGTAATAAGCTACAACTGTCTTATTTCAAGCTCCCGCATTTTTTGAATAACACTCAAATATATTCAAAAGTTAATCAAAGTCTTGCTATTTTCGCACTATCACATTAAAATCATCTGCAATAACTGTTACCGTTATAAATTTACCATATTCAAAAACCCCTGCAAATTTTCAGCAATTGTCCTGACAAGAGGCTCTAAATAAAACACGTATAAAACCATGATCAAAGGTTTCAACGACCTCATTATCCTAAAAACATCCGTTGAAAAACCATTCACCAAAACACGAGAGGATGCAATATCATAGAGATTTTTAACACAACTGATTAAAATTGGAGGGAAACCAAATTTCTCCAGGATTTTTCACAGATACTCATGGTCTACCCTTTCAAAGGTGTGCAATGCCTAAAAACCCTTTGAATCTTTTGTTTTCGCAAGATTTTGTGAATTTCCTTCTTTGATTCTTCAGGTGATTATAGGTTCAAGAAGACGCTTGATTAGGATTTGACTCTTTGCTCCATTAGATAAAGCAATTAGCAATGCAATCCAGTAAGATTTGATTTCAACAAGGATACGACTACGGAAAATTGATGTGTCTGTTATGTGTATATGGGCTGGTTGGTCTAATAAACTCTCAGCAGAAATTCAAAATTTATATAGGTTGGACAATGACATGGGACAGGCATGAGCTCTTTTTGATTCAGATTGTGCATACTATTCATTTGTGAAAACTGATTTAGTGGTAACATGCCTGCTTCTTACTTGTAAGATGAAACAATTTCTGGTTTAACCATTCCGGTATTTTCTTTATTTTTTGGTTCTACATTTCACATATTTTTCGGCAATTTTAATCAAACTTTCAGTTTTGAGATTTAGAATATATTTCACAAATAATTGCGATATAATCTAAATGAGTAAAACACTTGTTTTTCTATGTCTTCCTGTTTAAAGAATCGAAAAGCATTGTTACTCGTTTAGAGGATATGGGAATGGGGGTTCATAAATGGACACGTTTAGCCTCATATAAGAAACGAGTTTAAAATTAACCTTAATGGTCGACTTCTTTATGTTTCCAATATGCTTACAACTAAACCCATTTGAAGAAAACATCCCATTGAACGAAAAACTAACGCTCCATTTGAAAGTTTGATTAAAATTGCCGAAAAAAATGTAAAATGTAGAAAAAAAATAAAAAAAAAAAACAATCGGAAGTGCTTTAACCAAAAATTGTTTCATCTTAAAAGTAAGAAGCAGGTATGTTACCACTAAATCAATTTTCACAAATGATTAGTACTGTTCACAAACTGAATCATAAATCATGCCTGCCTGAGTGGCTGTCAAGTGGTGTCACAAAAAATGTAAAAATGTTGATTACTGAATTATTGGTTGCTATTTTACATTAGTCTGTAATTTCTAGGGATATTCTGATAACAAATGGAACTCACGATAGGTAATCTATTCTTAATGAGTACCTATCAAAATCTTGGGAAATCGCAAATAACAATTTTATCACATTTTTCACAGACTTCGCCATCTAGCTCATGTAAGACCACTTACACGTCAGTGTCCAACTTAATTTTGTATTACTGCTAATAGTTTATTAGACTAACCAGCTCATATAAACATAACAGACACATCAATTTTCCGTAGTCGTATCCTTGTTGAAATCAAATGTTACTGGATTGCATAGCTAATTGCTTAATATAATGGAGCAAAGAATCATATCCCAATCAAGCGTCTTCTTGAACCTAAAATAATTACTATATATAATGAACCAGATGTGTGAAATATAAAAAAGTAGTATTTATATGGTGTACATCCTCACATACTTGCTTAATGATTGTTAACATTCCAAATTCATATACAAAATTGATGCCAATATTCTTCTGAAATGGTGCACGTTTCCTAGATCGCTAGTGCTAAAAAATATTGATTTGACAAATTCAATGGTTGAATAATTGAATCTGAAAAGATATTGATATTATGCTTATTATACGTTTTGTGATTAAAAATGCAAAATTCTTAAACTTTGTCTAAAAATAATCCAAGGGTGCTGCAAATCATTTGAAAACGGCCTCTCTCTACAATTTTCTTGCATTTTTTTTTTTTTAGTAATATATATATATTTTTTTTAAGGCACTCCGTGCTCGTGGCCACTACTGTGCCGGAATCAGTTTTATCTGTATTTTCTTTACCGATACAGTTCTATTTTTAACTAATCTATATTTACATCTGCTTTCACTCTCTTCTGCTCTTTTGCTCTCACACCGAGCAGGTAGGAGAGTGCTCGGCTGTTGGTCCAATCGATTTCCATAAGCCATAGTCCATTGCTCTTGCGGTGGTTCGTTTTGCCGTGTTCCTGAGTCGTTTGAGGCTAGCTACCTGCGAAGTGGGTCAGTTTGTCTCAATCACCATCTGATACTGACGGAGGATGGATGTGCTCCCCTATGCACGGTCCTCCGTGCGGCGTCTTCTGGTGGCTGGACGGGTTATTTTTTGGAGGGGCTGGGAATTGAATCCATGACCTTCCGCTTATGAAGCGAAAGCGTAACCTCAAGGCTACGGACCCCCCTATTTTCTTGCACTTAAAGACCCATATATACACATCCCTGATCCATCCAAAAAATTTATTTTGTCAAACAGTGTTATTCTATACCAATTTGTACTGATTTATAATGGTGTTTGTCATGAATGTTAAATTTTAAACACTTTCAAAGGCGAAATTTTCTGATAATAGAATTATTATATGAACAAAATATAACCCACGTTCTCTTTTAATATTCTCCCATCAAGTTCCAACTGCAATTATGCCAAACAGTAGTTTGGTTGCCGATTTTCATGTGTTTACATACCCATTATCAAAGTAACCCAAAAACCAAAAATGGGATTTCAATCATATGAAAATCTATCGCTACATTCAAAACGAAATATCAACTGCAGTCAATAACTAAGTGTTGGTGCGCTAACTAAAAATGGTAACCCTATATGAGTAGCATAAGAGAATGCATAGGACAAAGGAAAATAAATCTCTCCAGGCAGTTGAATTGTGGCATAGGACTTAATAGGCAGTCATTATAAGATCTTGAAGATTTAGTCAATCTCGTAGTGAGTGGAAAGAAGTACTGTAAATTGTAAGTAGTAATGATAAGATTTAATATGAAATAAAATTTAATAAAATTAAATATAATAAAGTTATTTATAGTTTAAGCTGATCCACAAAACAACGTATTTTGATCTGCTTTAAAAAGCTGTGCAACGATTGAATCGCCACCACAAAACTAAGATGGCAGTACCGAATCCGAAGTACCCTCTTTGTTTGTACCCGACCGCTGTTGCTTACATTATCTTTTGCCCGTGACCTTGGTGAAATCGCTCTGTGAAACTATCATATCGACATTCGACTCGAAATTGTCTACGCCTCATTCTGCTAGCCTCTTTATTACTACAATACTCTCATTACCCAATGAGAGCATATACGTTATATGTATATTCTCATTGCTCATGACCGTTGTCTGTAGATGTTTGACCTTCATCTACACTGTTGTTCTCTTTCCCCTCTGCTTTCTCCTCAACATCGGGATCACTTTGATCTGATTGCACCTGCGCTGTATTCAATTGATTCGGCAAACCTTGACCGAGTTTGATCATTCCTCCGTTGACCGATTTCTTTTCGTGGCACTCCGCTTTCAAGTGATCCTTTCTACCACATATGTAACACTTGTTAATGATATCTCCATACGAAACTCTGGCACGTATTTCTCTGAAGTAATCCGTAACTGTACCCTCTCTTGCATCTCCAAATACACTCCACGAAACGATGTTCAAATAGGAAACCCCGTTTTCTCTCCATACTTTTCGCGTACCATCCGGACAATCTTCCCGAACCTCTACATTACAACCGAAATCTCCTTATCATTTATCTCCGGCGGCAAATATTAAAAAATCTGACGTATCGCACTATGGCATGCGCCGATGATAACCTAATCTCAGTACTGTCATATTTGTTATACTCAAAGAAAATTTTTCCCGGGAGATCGCTCAACGTGTTACGCATGTCTTCCTCTTTTTAAACTTCATGATAACCGACGTTTCGTTTTCATCCTTGTACATCTGCAGTTGTCACTGTTTAGCATCATCTTCGACTTTATTAACTTGAAGATCTCACTATCGGCTGGTTCTAGTTATTTCTAGTACACAACACACAAGCCTGAATCGCAGGGAGTTAGAATATAACTCTGTATCCGCCATTTTTCTCTCTTCTTTACCCACTATCGTACTTTTATTACATGTAGCTTCAGCTCTGCTGAGAATCAGTGAGATTTATCAATTTTCACAGTATTACTATTAATGATGCTGATACAAACTGACGCCATTTTTTTTCTCAAGACAGCTTTCGCTTTGTGCAAGAAGATATGTATTGATTAATCTTGTTCGTTTGATGGAAATAATGCAATCAAATTATTACTTGGCGTTGCCAATGATCGTCATACCAATTTTCATTTCGGTCGCAATCGGTTTTGATTCGCCTCACAACCAACGGCTGACTGTGATATAGTGAGTGGTCAAAATACAACACTTCAACGTTAAAATAACATGTTTTAATAGAATATCGAGAAGTACGAGCATCACCCTGCAATTCTTAAGCATGATGAAATATATGGATTGCCTTTCAAAATCCTTGGAGCCAAACATATAAGCACAATTAACATTCATGACAGTTGCTATCAGTGCAGCGATAATACCACGCACAATGATGCGCGCACAAGTTTTTTATTAGTCTGGACGAATGGAAAGCTTCGTGTACGTTCTCAATTATATGTGGTCATTGAATAAACTATTTAAAATTTCGTGTATGAAATAAGTTTTACAACATATGTTTGGAATGAAATCCTTTAGTGGAGATATACAAAGGTTTTCCACAGTGTGAATAAGTGCCCAGTAAATAAGTTACACAGAGGAGCGAAAAGACATATGAATCATTATGTGGCGTGGTTCAGTTAATCGCTAATCGGACTTCACTCGGTACGTCTTTGTCCTACGATTTTGGAGAAGAAGTGAAAAAAATCAGTCTCGTTCCAAGTGGATCTCTCGCAAAGCACACCTCTTTTG
Source organism: Aedes aegypti (assembly GCF_002204515.2). Taxonomy (NCBI): domain Eukaryota; kingdom Metazoa; phylum Arthropoda; class Insecta; order Diptera; family Culicidae; genus Aedes; species Aedes aegypti. Next base: position 152,272,840 of record NC_035108.1, read on the forward strand.
GTAGAATTAGATGTCCATCCAAAAAGAACCACGTGATTATTGAGCTGAATTCAGGTTAATGTCTGCGTTTATTAGTCCTCTCGTGGTGTAGGGGTAACGCGTCCTATCTAGTGAACAGGGAGTCGTGAGTTCGATTCTAATTTTTCGTAAATTTCACATCAATTTGTCCACCTAATCCAATTGCGAAGTATATGTAATGTTTAGTTTTACAGTAGTTATTCAAACTTCCACTCGGCTGGTTAGCCATATAACAATTAAATTAAAAGGAAGTATGTGATTGTTAGTGAGCTGAAATGTCACAGTCGACATACGTTAATACTTTTAGACTACCCTAATAATGTCAGAAAAAAGAAAACACGTAGTACCCCACTCTGATGCTCGAAGTCCCGCTCCACCAAATAGTATGTGGATGGATATTCGACAACCAAATACGCTTAATCATCACTGGAGCCATATGGGTGAGCGATTACAAGTCAAGCTCAATTTCCCGGGATTAAATGTTATTTTTCCTCGTTCTCGAACGAATCATGTGGCAGACGGATCCACAGGACCATATTTGGCGTACAGTGCTTAATAAACCGATGATAAGACAGAGTAACGGACGACCATGAGCTGAAGGTCGGCTGCCATCTCACGCACGTGAATTCTGAACAAACATAACTGTTCGATTGTGTTTGTGGTAAGCAAACAGTCAATATGTGTCCACATTGTGGATAAAACTATCACTCCTTCTTCTTCTTTCTGGCGTTACGTCCCCACTGGGACAGTACCTGCTGCTCAGCTTAGTGTTCTTATGAGCACTTCCTCAGTCATTAACAGAGAGCTTTTTTTTGCCAAATGCCCATTTTTCAATGTATCCTCGACCGAACCTACGTCACTCAGCTTGGTTTTGTTGCATAGCTGCACGTTTACCCAAATTCAGAAAAAAACAACTTCCAGGAAAATTTTTGATAATTATAGTCATTTAAGCGTAGGGGAGCAGAAATTTTGATTTGCATCTGCTTTCTTTGACGTTGTTGTCCTAAGCTGTCCGTACATATTTAAATAACAGATTTCAAGTTCATTTCAATTTCTGACGAAAATTGTAATCGTTGAAATAAAGAACAAATAGCTTTGCCTAAAGATAACGGTAAATTATAATCAGGGGAATAATTTCTATTGTGTCAGCAAATAATTTACGCCACGGACTTTGACACAACTAGGGATGAGACAAGAATGAAAAATAGGTAATGCTCAAAAGTTTTCGGTCGGTCCACAAACGATGTTCATTATGACAGGGATGACGGTATTAACGGTCTATGCTGGAGAAGTTTTAAAGCCAGCTGGCACCCACCAATCTCCAGTAATGATTAAGACAATCACAAGACAAATTGTGGACCGAATTTATCTGCTTGCTTCCCTCTGCAAAGATCAGAGCTGGGAAAAACTTTTCCCGGGTGCAGTGTCATGGCTGGGTAAGGGTAGACTGAAGATCCGGTTTTCAGGGAATAGTGCCTTCGAGCGATATGGTTGCTCTTTGAAGATGAGAATGGTGAAATTTTCGAAACAATCACGGAAAGATGGGAAGCATATGAAACCGCAAAAAACATTATTGATGGCTAGTGATGAAGTTCAAGACTTCGTTAATGATGTAGGGTTTTGGAAACTATACAAAGAGGGTAAACCAAAATTATGACGTGGCTATAACGCATTCCCAAGCTCCAGCCACCTGCTAATAGATGAACTTTTGGAAACGTTCTCTTGATTGAGAATGCTCTCGAAATACTGAATAACTTGACTAGAGAGTCCTAAATTAAAATTGTGCATTCTTTCAAACGGCATAGCAAGTTATTGACATTTTTCGCAATTGATTAGAAATAATTTGTTTTTCTCTTTCAATGTCGGAATCAGCTTCTGAAGTTCTTACAAAATTTTAGATAATTTTTAAGAGGGCTTAGAGCCAGGGTCCAATTGAGGAATTTGATTTTCGAAATTGTTGTTTCATTTTTGAGTAAAACGTGTTTCAATTTCTTTTTGCAGATCCTGTAACCGGACATCCGAAAGTGCTTTCGGTAAGATTAACAGATGGCTTAAGCGCCACTCCGGTTGGAGACTATCGATCTATTTTCAGGGTTTCTGGTCTTAGTCCTCTAGAGGGAAAGAATATTGAGGTACAAAAGTGGAAGGAAAGCACGAAGCACGGTTGGCTACGTTGTTGCAACAAGAAGACTCCCCTATGAAATACCATAGACCGTTAGTGCGGGAAAAGGCAACCTAGCCGATAGTCCAGACTTGTTTTGTACTTATTCACCGGATGGCTTTATACGTAAACCACATACTGATCCCTAAATACTAGGGAGTGCTCCGTGGTTAGATACGGAACCAACCTCCCCAGTAAGATAAAGTAAAATAGCATTGGACTACAAGACGCAATCGAGTAATATGAAAATCTCCCCTACATTATCCACCTCTTCTCGTTTACTAATAACCTTAACACAGGTCAGTTTGTCTGTGGTACTCTTATGTATTTATTCAAAACGTAACGCAATCTTCTTTTTTCTGGCGTTACGTCCTCACTGGGACAGAGCCAGCTTCTCAGCTTAGTGTTCTTATGAGCACTTCCACAGTTATTAACTGAGAGCTTACTATGCCAATGACCATTTTTGCATGCGTATATCGTGTGGCAGGTACGAAGATACTCTATGCCCTGGGAAGTCGAGAAAATTTCCAACCCGAAAAGATCCTCGACCGGTGGGATTCGAACCCACGACCCTCAGCTTGGTCTTGCTGAATAGCTGCGCGTTTACCGCTACGGCTATTTGGGCCCCTCAACGTAACGCAATCTCATTGGTCAAATTCAATTCTATTTCTAGATCGTAGGCCTACTTTACCGACATTCTCTCTTCTCCTTACTCTAACTAACAAATTCATTTACCATTGTACGATTTGACAGATAACCTTGAATGATTCTTACAATGTATGTTGGAAAATTGAAGTTTTTTAATTTTACAATAAAGTCTTCATGCCAAAAACTGTCGAATGCTCTTTCTATGTCTAAAAGAGCAAGACCAGTAGAATAACCTTCAGATTTGTTGGTACGGATCAAATTTGTTACACGTAAAAGTAGATGAGTATAAAAAAATGTAAAATGAATACATATTGTGTACATCTAAAAACCTTTATTATTTTATGTAACTACAGATCATTCTAATCTCACTTATAATTTGGGATAATATCAAACGCCATTTTAGTTATTAAAATTAACTACACAAACATAGAAACATGATGCATAACACAAACATTTATTTTTTTACCAAATGTTCATCCCCTTCAGCCTGAAAGTGATTTCGAAGTACTGGTTTATCTACATAAAGACAAATGCCATAATTTTTTAGAAGGCTTTAATAAGTAATTTTTAAAGGAATTTTTAAAGAAACTTTCTGATCTTTTGAGCCCTGGAATGGTCCTTTAAGAAATGAGTGATAAAGGAAATACAGAATTTTTAACGAATTTATGAAGGATTTTCTCATGTACAAATAGCAAAATTTACTTACCAAATTTTCTTAAGGAATTCCAGGATGAATGGATGATTTCTGAAACGGAATCATAACCCATATCCGCCCATCACATGAAAAAAATCAAATTGCTGCCATTTTTTCAATTCTTAACGGATTGCCTTCGTTTTAGCTCGAATATATTCATCTGGATGTCTGGTATTTAAGATATTATTGGATTTTTTAGGAATGTTCACCGGTTTGGAGTTATTGCGATGAGGAGGTCCCAAATATAATCGAAAAAAATATCTAAGGCCAAAGCTGGTCTCAGTGTCAAATTTAGTTCTCACATGTTGCCCGTAGTCGAAACTATACAAACTAGTTCAATTGAAATCAGATTTACACACATTAGTTGGGTAAAAGTTGATTGAAAAGAATGTTGGGGTCGTTTTTACTAGACATGGGCAAATCACTCATTTTAGTGAACCGGATCTTTTGAACGGTTTAGTGGCTAGCAAAGGAAGAGCGAACTGAACCGAGCAAACGGAAAAAAGAGCAGTTCATTTCCTGTTGCGCGACAGGGTCGTAACTTTCGTATCTTTCTCTGTTTTTCTGTCTCATTCTTCTTTACATTCTTCCCCGCGGTGCACTCCTGACCGTTATTATCAGAAAAAAAAACTCCATAAAATCTGTGCTCACCAGTCGTTTTCTATAGGTAAGCTGCATGTCTGGGAAAAATTTAATAAAAATCATATGGCCCGTTTTGAAGTTACGCCCTTCTGATTGTATTAGTCAACAAATTCAAAGGAAATCTGAGATATTTAAACGGGTATTCATAGGCCGTGCTTATCAAAAAATATATTATCAAAAATAGGTTCAAAGTTGGTTTGTTTAGTTATTTTTCACCTGTAGGCTGAGTTTTTAATGAGAAAATAGACGAAATTTGAAGTTACTTCTTTTTTTAGGTGTAACCATTAAACACACTAACTTTGTATAGATCAATTAAGCACTTTAATACCGTTAAGCATGTTCAAATATTTTCAATGACACATTGTTCTTACATGCCGCCAAAGTCTTTCGCAATAACTTGAATTTTCTATGGCTCGAGCGCTATAAGGCATTAATGAGCCAAATTTGTGTTAGTATTATTATTCATAAATATTCTTATAGACCAAGCCCAACTAGCTGCCCCCTCGACTATTCCAGCACTAACTTCATATTGCCTCAGAACTTAAACTTCAATTGCTGAGTAATGCACTATTTGTTAAACTATGGAACTCTAAATGACTGTCAATACTTTTGTGATCATTTTTTTACTACACTTAGATTTTGCGGAAATGTCGGAAATGTTGCTTGACGACTGGATGTTGCAGCTCAGAGTCACGAGTTGGCTTCACGAGAATACTTTAAACACACCTAATACTTGAAACACACCTAAAAAAGTAATATCCGTTATTATTTGGTTCAATTGAATTTAAAATCATAACGCTTGCTTAATTTTATATTTCTTACCTAATAATCAGAACTCAAATTAAGACTCTCGTGAAAAGATTCTACCCCATAACACTGAATTTCATTTCCCTAAATGTCATTAACCCGAGTGTCATCACCCTGACGCACCATTACGATAAATGCTTTTGTCCCGAATATATAATTACCTTGAATGACGATACCCCGTGATAATGGAATTCGAACTAATGCCATTCGAGGTGACGGTCTACAGGTTTATGGTATTCGAGGAAATTGAATTCGGAGTTAAGTTTAAAAAAGATTCATAAAAAATGGTAAAAACAGAGTTGTTTATGGATTTGCGTAACTTCCAATTTTGCTCACCAAAAAATCATAAATTGTTCTGTGGTTACCGACTGGCTAACCTACCATAACATTGTTTGAATCCTACAAACTTTTCCAAGCTGTCGAAGACAAACATCCACAATAAAGCTCTGTAAACGTTACGATTTCTAATTCTATCGGAAAAATGTAATAATTGTTCTACAATTTGCGTTATTTTCTTACATTTTACATCACTGCTTTCTGTGTCGTTAATTTCATTTTATTCCATACACTGCTACCCATAACCGAAAACCCAAGTCCGATGATATTAAATGAAGAATGTTTTTGCTTTGATGTACAACAATAGAGCAGCTGCAATTTGTATCGTGAGTACAAAGGTTCACCAAATTATCCAGAATATTGTGCTACAACAACTAATTTGTTTGCATGAAGAAATTGGCTCCGTATTGTCTTATAGCACTTGAGTCCATGGAAAATCTGTTAATTGAGGAAGATTTTTGCGGCATGTAAGTGCAATGTGTTATTCAAAACATTTGAAAATGCTTATCGGTACTAGGCATTCCAGGCATAAATCTATTGAAAATAAGTGTGGTACATTTTTTCGGCTAATCATAGCCAGTAAAAACCCATCTCAATATCTCAGTTTTTCTTTGAATCCTTTGATTGTGATCTTCTAGAATCAAAAGGGCGTAACTTCGAAACGGGCCCTACGATATTTTTTTAATTTTGCCCAGACATGCAGCTTAGCTGTAGAAAACGAATAGTTAGCACAGATTTGATGAAGATTTTGTTTTGATAATAAAAGTCGGGCAGCACTTCGTCCCCAGAAACTCACGATATATTCGGCCGATTTCCCCTACCTGTGTGTGTGTGTGTGTGTGTGTGTGTGTTTTTACAATCCATCGCCCACTGACCGGCAGTGCTTTTATGGAAGAAATTTGTTTGCATATATTTATCGAGAAACACAGTCTATATAGATGCAGACAACTTTAGCCCTGGAGATGGAAGGTGATAGCTCTACTGCAATTCCAACGACCCATTTCAAGAATGGCTGTTCATACACACACATTCTGAGGTTGTTTTCACTACAGCAAGCCCCGCATGAAAACATCTAGATATCAAATGGATATCTAAAATGAGTTCACACTTCCCGAATCGAAAGTATAATTTTCGACCCTGGCACGTATTTAGTGGTTTCAAAAGGTTTTATAATTAAGAACGATCTCACCAGTTTGTTGTCCTTTCCATAGCTGCTTTGTAGGAATCACTCTTGTGCTCATCCCCGCAGAAGTAAGCTAAACGCTCGAGAGATCAAACACGACGCGATCCGCATTACTGTTTGATTACGCGCACTGCTTATTAAACATGATTGATCCTGAATTTTGTTTTGCTCATTCACTCGCAAAAGCAATCAACACACACTAAGCCAATCAAACAGTACTCGTACAACCTCACCGATTATTCTTAGAAGTTTTTATTAAATTCACCGCTAAACTGTCCAGCAAACCCGTTCTGCGTTCGGAGATGCAAAAACAAACACGCTTCACCACGCACCATCCAAACGTGGTGATCGAGAAGAATATTCTCACAGGGACGCGAAAATAGTCCCGCGGCTTCGGCTATCCCGGAACAAAACTTTTCCTGAAGCGCAGAAAAAACACTTAAACATTATGCACAACTCCGTTTTCTTAAACATTTCAATTTTTACAAGCATTTGCAGTCACTTCACAGATGAATTTTCTTCACACTATTGCCGGGTGGCATAGCACCATCAGCCGAATCAACTTTATCAATTCGAACTTGTAAGACGCGGAATCGAAATAAATCTTTTCTCAACAACGCTTGGGGGACAATTTTCACAATTTTTCTCACATCGAAATATCTTCCGGGTGGCATAGCACCACTATTCTCACCTGCCGAATTAGAAACAAAAATCTAAGAATCGAGACAAAACGTGACAGCAAAAGCAAAAACACATCCTGCTGCGATCATTCGGCCGATTTCCCCTACCTGAACCAAAAAGAAGAAGCGACAGTGCTTTGCCATTCAAGTTGGCACCAGTTCTCTCTATATGTCACCTGCCTCACGGTGTGCTGGAACACACATATTTTCGAACTTGCATGAACCTCCGATCTTTTTTCACGAAAAGTTAGCCTTGATAGTCAAAAAAAGCTTGCGGAATATTAAAAAATCTTTCATCGGAAAAAAATGAAAAAAGTTGATTTTTGTATTTTTACCCTTCTCCCATATATGAGTTCATAGGAGAATATTGGATTTACACTAATATGATGACTTTTAACGGCATAAAGACCAATTTGACATATCTTTAATATGAACGAATTCTTAGATGTTTCAAATTATACATCACTTCCTACATACACTCACACAATATGACCAGCCCATGGTGGTATGCCGTATTTTATATAATGGAAATTTCATTTTTCACTTCAGAAAAGCTCATACGGATGCTTTGTATTCTTCTTTATGAATCAAATCAGTAATATTTTACGTATGCGGCATAGTTTTCTAATCAGAATAGGAATTCCTAGAAATGGTTACACATGGCAGTAAAGGCTGTACTCATGTGCTTATACGCGCAAAAGTCTTGAAAGAGGGTTCACTATAACATGATTAACAGTAAATGACTTATATAGCCTTAATGTGGTCTCAAGCTCATCGTGATACAAGTTTTGTGCGGTCACTAATCTACTCATCACTCCAATTATTTGTCATAAGATGAATAATAAATGTGGCGAAGATAACGAATCGATCCGACGTAATCCCGCACTTTTACTCACGACTTCGCACTTATGGAGGGCACATTTTGTAGAAATAGACACAGCAATTTCATAACCAACATGGACACATAAATTTTAATATCGTTAAACGAGGTATTTTTGATAATGCGGGTAACTTTGATAGTGCGGGATCCACAACGTACTAAACAAAATAACAAAAATATATATAAAAAAATAAAAATAATTCAGTTAACCAAAACGGATGCGAAAGTAAGGAGCATCAGTGTGACACTTCACCTCGGAGCTGTTTTCGTGCCAATCGAGAGTATTTGAGACTTTATGTTCAAATATTGAAAAAATGATGAGATTTCAGCACTTTCAAAACGCTTACAAACAATCTCTCGCGTTCGTTATCATAAGGGCGTAACTGCATTGATCGATTTCTCTTCATCGACTTTCTCCTTAGTTAATAACTTGGCCGGACAACTATTTTTGACTGCTATTTTTGTTTCTTTGGAAGCTACTCATCGTTCTTCGTCATGCTGCATCGTAAATTGTTCTGAAATTTGATTAAATTACTCCAAAGAGAAAATCGACGAAGAGAAATCGATCACTGCAGATACGCCTGTATGATACTAAACGCGAGATCTGTTTTACTATAACTATTTCATGAAATTATAATGAGTTCGGTACGTATGCTTGATGACCTAGCTATAGTAGAACATAAATCTGGTATCAAACCTTATAGCGAAAAACAGTTTTACAATTTGGAATCATTTTTGTAATCAAAGTCACAAATTCCCATATGACGTTCAAAGCCTAAAGGTATGCAACGCCTCATGTACTTTACGGGATTCATTCGATGTATACTCATTCATGTTTCAAAAACGATTGATTTATGACGAATTCAATTTCGAAACATGATTATCGATAGATATCTATTCAGAGATATAATTTTATACCCTTTATTATCAACTTATAATGGTGTTTGTCATGTTTGTTTTGACTGAAAACACTTTTAAAGGTGTTATTTGTTCAATAAATTCTGTATTTTAATTGATAAAATCTAATCCAGTTTTCTATTAATATTGTCCAATCCAATTTAAACTGTGATGATGTCAAACAATAGTTTGTTGTGGATTTTCATGTGCTTATCTACTCAGTATCAATGTTACCCCATTACCAAAAACTGACTTTAGATTATAAGAAAAACTATAGAATCATACAGATCGAACCGTTATGCAATCTTTCATGTGCAATCGAGACTAACATACCAGTGCTTATTTAACAAATAAAACATAAAATATTCAGATTTTCACTCAAAAAACTATCAAAGTTACCCCGTTTTATGGTATGTATTTAGTTTTAAGTATGTATATGAAACTAAGGATACGTTAATGATGTGAGGTTTTAGAAAACGCACCCAATCAGCGGCTGCAAGATTTCAATAGAATTATATAATATTGTTACTCATACAGGAAATATCAGACTATCATATATTTGTTTTATTTCACATTATACATTTTCTGTATAAGCCCTGTTCCTGTATGTGTAACGATATTTTACAATATTAGTATGCGTTTTAGTTTTGGATGTAGACATATCCTATACAGGTTTGCGTTAAATCTTCCTCTATCTGTCAATCAAAACAAATGTGAATAACAATACCAGCTAGCGTGAAAATACCATACAAAATCGAAACAGTACATTGCCCTATATGATTGTATGGCTGTTTATTTTAATGGTTGTGTGTAATTATATAATTGTCTGCTATCTTAAAAAAGCTTCATGTTCAATAACGAACTCCAATGATTTCAATTATTCAGTAGAATTGGAAACATTGATGGAAATTTGATAAGGTGTAGTACCTTAATAAAGTTATGTAAAAATGCTATGTCGTTAATAAACGGCATACCACCATGGGCTGGTCACATTGTGTGAATGTAGGTATAAATTATGCTCAATTTGAGACGTCTTGTAATCAATTAGTGTTCAAGGTATATCAAATAAGTCTTTGAGCTATTGCAATGCATCAAAATTAGTGTAACTCTAATATTCTCCTATGAACTCATATATGGGAGAAGGGTAAAAATACAAAAATCAACTTTTTTCAATTTTTTTCCGATGAAAGATTTTTTAATATTCCGCAAGCTTTTTTTGACTATCAAGGCTAACTTTTCGTGAAAAAAGATCGGAGGTTCATGCAAGTTCGATAATATGTGTGTTCCAGCACACCGTGTGCCTGTGTAAGTTGGTGGGGGAAATTATTTCTTTGGCTGTGTGTGCTGAGAGTGTGGAGCTGCAGCAAACTGTGTTTGCATGTGTGCCGTGGCGTGCAAAGCAAGGCATATGTCAAGCGTTATAATAAAACCGTGAAAAAACCGAAGGCGAATAGGGGAAATGAATCGGCTCGTTGATTTTCCGTCACCTTTTTCTGATCCGTGCTGATCAAATGAACAGGCTCTCGCAAAAAAAAAGATCCTCACGTTCTTTTTCTCAACTCTAATTTTTACTCGATCTGACCCAGTGACCCATTGGAATAACCCTGAACCTGAGTACATTTCTAAAAGTTACAATAACCATAGAAAGTCTAGTTTTTCTAGATGATTAACTTAGCAATATTCATCTGTTGGGGTAAGGTGGTAGGTTTACTGGGTCACGTCATGGAAGATTCCTTAAGGCTAGCCTCACGAATCTCTTCTGCACTCCTTCAAGGCAAAGGATCCAGGTAACCTCGTACGAACACCAGACCACAGAAGCATTTTCAATTATAGGTCTAACCAGTAAGCAATACAATGCCTTAAGGCTGTGAGAATCCTTGAAGTCTTGAGCTACCTTAAAAATAAAACCAAGCTGTCTGTTAGCCTTCGCGATGATTGATGAATAGTGTAGACGAACCGCAAATCATTATTTGAATTTTCTATGCTTTATTATTATGGTTTTGTATAAATGTTTGTCTCTTTTTATATACATGCGTTAGATTATAAAATGCTACGGATACGTTATTATGATAGAGTGAAGAGTAAAACTTTTTTCTAATGTGTTATTTTTTCAGTACTCAAATCTTATTGAAGTTTTAATGACGTTCAACACAAGGAGTTTGTCGGTGTCTCTAACAATTGTGAGCACATGTGAAACTTTGGCAAGTGTTTGTGCAAACATACAAAAAGTTTTCCAATCCCACCATGGTTCTGCCATGTTTGATAAGAAACACACATTGAGCTTCATTTTATGTGGTTTGGAAATTGAATTACATCGCGAGGATGTTAGCGATATGTATACACAAATGCTTTCCCAGTGGATGATTTACATCCACTCAAAAACCGAAAATTTTCCCTACTTTGCCGCAAGTTGACTGATGACGAGCGATCAACTTGTACAGGGAGCAAAACCATCATAAAAAATCTTCGGGAAGCCATTTGTGTGGTGCCAAGATAGCATCGCCGCTATGTAGTTGAGGAGAGGGGAAGTAGCAGCTGGTTTTGAAACTTTTCCTTCGGATGCAAATTGAGATCACATTGATACGGCTGTGCGGGCGAACGCACAGTGGACCAAAGCTGGTCTAAAGTCAAAAATATAAAGTATTAAGATTCTTTGACTGATTTATTTTTTCGTTGCGTTTTTTTATTATTGTATAGTGTTTTCTCAAAGTTTGTGTGTAATAACGTTGATATTAGTCTAAGAACTGAAATTACCATTTCCCCAAATGTATCAAAAATTTCGAATTTTATCTCAACAATACCTTCGAAAAAACTTGTTTTGTCGTCAATTATTCGTTTTGAACGATTTCAATTAGATTTTTACTTTTGGTCATCTTTTCTATGAAGTGCGTCCACTGTGCAACGTGGCGTGGGTTGTGCGGTTCAACTTTGACGCGTTCTTCACCCGCAAATATGCTTTTAACCTCCCGTTTTTTTCCGAGTGGGGCTTCGGGTGCTGGATATGAATGTATTTTCTCTCTGTTTTCGAAGTGAACAAAAATCAACAGAACATGAATTTACATTCGAGACAAGAGGCTTTCCCCGGGCTTGCTTGCTTTTTGCCATTCACATGTAGGACGGCTGCTGGAATCTTTGGTGTTGTTTAATCAGGAAGTTTGGGTTCGTGAAAGACTTTGGAGAAGTTAATTTTTTGCTTGTTATGGATAGAAAGTTGAGGGCGGCTAAATATGGGGAGGTAAAGTTTCACTATGCCTGGGACTGACAACAACAGTAGAAGCTTTCAGTAGAATGAGTTTTTGGATGTTTCATCGGAAAATGTTAGAAATGGTTTGAGACCTGTAATAAGCTTTCATCAGCTGCTCATTTTGTTGGAAGGTGGATTAGGGGTATAGTGAACTGTTTATCGAATCCCTATTTTATGTTCAAGCAACGATACTACCAGTTAGCTTTCAAGTTTTAGTTATGTTCAAAATCGAATAGATTTTTATGAAAGCTTGTTGTATTGAATTATCACATATTTAACCAATTGAACGCTACTTACACCCAAACCTGTACACCATGATACAGACAATGCATCAAAAACGTACTCCATGCGAGAAATGCATAAAAGCTCAATGCAGTGTACTGCATTGAAGTGTGACGCTGTTCATGTAATAGTAAGATTGCAATTGTATGGGAGACTCATTTTATTTTGAGACTGGTCTATCGATATCTACGGTATATACTAGTAGTGAAGTAGTTGTTGTAGCGATTGCTATGACTATTATTTCAAACCATGGTGTGGAGGAGTCATAGATCTCACTTATGATGGTTAAGTCTTCAATAGAACCGTAATTCGACTGATAAATGAATGCAAACCTCTATAGTGATATTTTGGTAGAATTAGAATTATATTCAATAGCAGATAGGCACATAACATATGTGGAACTCAGAAGTCACAGCAAGTTGAAAAGTTGTACCCACTTTCAGTTGCTGGCAAGCGATATATCTAGTATAGAAGACATCAAACTGCCATTGCCAATGGTAAACAAAAACCATATGATTCGAGCAATAGCCCAGTTGCTGCAAAGATTGCAGGCATTAAGATCTGGAGATAAAACACATTTATTTTTTATGAAATGTAAACGTTTTCTTTCATAATCTCCAATATTCATGTTTCGTAACCACAGAATGTGATCTTATCGAGAATATTATTTCCTGTCAAAATAATTCCTGTTTAATAACGTCAAAAAGCTTTTGTTTTCCAAAATCCTTCCGTTCATTAATCTAAAAATTCTTTATATTAGAAACAGCATAGATAACTTATACATCGACTCAATTATCTCGGATATGAGAGGCCGAAATCTAATTCTAAAGCTGTACCAAAAATAGTTATTTTCATTCCCTGCGTTGCCACTTTGGATATATTATTATTATTAGCTTTATTAGGGAGATTTTCAGCCCGTGGCTGGCTCATCTGCACCTGGATATATGTTATCTTTGATTCTTTTCAATACAATGTCGATCGATGTATTGGTGGTATAACTCTTTTGACATTTCGATGTCCTCATACCAGCATGCAAATATTAAAATGGGTATCACTTCTTGAACTCGAGTTCCACTTATGTTATGTGCAGAAGTCTTAGAAGTTGACCACGATGGCTACTTGCGTCTTAGGGTCGGCTTATGACTGATGGGTTCTTCAAGCAGCCTGCCGGTGATAAATTATCCTTTTCCTGGGTCCAACGGACAATTCGAGGTGTCGGGTCCGATTCCTTAGATGACGACAAGAGACTCGTGTGCGGGCGGCAACTCATCAATTGTTGGGCTGCCTATGAGCGGGAGCAATCCCACCGGGCCTCACAGTAGTCCTCACCTCCACAACTACGGTTGTCACTTCTCCGCCACGTGTGGTGCGTCAATAACTTGGAGCTTCTTGGCCACTAGCCTCGAGCTCACCACCAAACCACCCTACTCGCTTTTCCGGCACGGAATGTTCGTCTTGCCTTCTGCTTATGATGAGTGACTCGCCCACGTAGAGGAACTTCGTCGACGATACTGGTCACGAACCGTGGGTCGGGGTTTCAACCTTCCGGGACCGGCCAGAGGAACTTATCATGAACCCGATTAGTCTCGATTCCGGACACCTCCGTTATCACTCCGGTTGTCGCGGATCAATCACTTCCTGAAGTTTACGTCGAAATAATTTTCCGTTTTCGTTCTACGACTTTTCGGTTCGGCGTCTGGCAATCAACTCCCCGATCCAATCGAATTATTTTTCCACTAACCGTTCTCTCTCATTTTGACCCTCTCATTGGTTTCTCTCTCAGTGTACGGAGCTAAGGCTGCCAACATTGGTAATATATGTGGAGACTAAGATTTTTTTTTAACGAGGGGCATTTATACTGACCTACCCAAGTAACTATAAGCACTAATAATAAGCCCTTAATCAGCATCATAAATGCGTGCATGCATTATAATAGCACCACAAATGCTTACACACCTTATAACAGCACTTCTGCTGCATAGAAACCCTATTACAGCATCATTAATGCTTCTAAGCCTGATGTATACGGGCATTAAATAAGCACTATATTGGCTCTATATTCGCATACAGGGCTTGTTTAAATGCCATCCAGTGTTTTGACACATATACCACGTGCTTTGTGTTTGCATGTAGTGGTGAGAGGGAGTCAAACATAAGTCTTCTCACTACTACAATTGCAGGTTTTATGACGGGGAAAAGTGGTGGTTTAAATTGGTCACTTTTCTTTCCAATACTATTCATCTTATGTGGGCGAAGGAGCAAAGGAGCAGAACTTCAACAACTCAACAATACAGGTGTCGCAGGTTCGAGACGCAAAATGAGGAATTTCATCATCATAAAACAAGGATCAATATGTGGCAATTTCAAGTCCTTAAAAGGATGAAAACCACCAAAATGAATAAGTCTGATACGGAGAAGTACTATCTGTATCATTTTATTACATTTTTTGCATACTATTAGAGGTTTCCGTTTTCATTCATTTATTTATTTACCTCGTGTACCAGCTGCTTGGCAGCATACGCGAAAGCTCTCTGGCTGCGTACGCGAAAGCACAACATATTCGCCCGAAAAACCTGGCGAAAACAACTGACATTTCTCACGTGGTCTTATATCAGCACTAGTGATGCCGAGAAGCACGGTTATATCTTCGCATTATAATGGCACGCTATTTCGCCTTTTCTGGCATTATAATAGCATTATATGTGTATATAGAACTGACAAGCATCAAATGATTACCCTATATGCGCATATAATGCTGTTACCGTGCCGCATTATCGTGCTTACTGGTTACTTGGGTATACTTCTGCTTCAACTCATATAGCCGGTATACTTCTCACTAGTCAACATAGTAGTCGCAAACATTCAAAACAATCTCAAAAATGTTGAGTTGAGCCCAGCAATTTAATTTATAGAAACGTCTTACAATGTTTTTAAAAGTCATGAAGTGGTGATGTACCGGACGGCAATGGACTGCACTGCACTGGCAGAACTGAGTGGCTCGCGTTCCCTCAAAGAACCGAGCGGGATGGGTGAAGGACTCTATGTTCCTTCCGACGCTGGCTGGGCTTCGCCTCATGAAGTCGCGATCCGGTTCAGCTGGACTAACCCTCTAGCTAGCAGCAACCAGTAACTCCATATGTGAATTTTTTTTCTTAGCGACTCGAGTGAATATTTTTTCCAAATCAACTCAAAACTATTGGGTGGATGGGCACTGGATGTGGGGTGGTCGGAAATCAAACACGAAAGAAGACTTAATTTACACTACTGTATTCATTCTTCTCTCTTGACAAAACTACTTTTTTCTTCAACTTATTCTTCAGCCGGCAGATGGCTACTTTCCGATTTGCACTGTAAGGCGGCTCGCGTGCAACTAATCGTTGCGTCACACACGCATTCGGTTTTATAACCGAATCACTCGCGTTGGCAGTCGAGTTCGGTTTGCTCGCGACGATCACGGTTCGCCAACTCGGCTTCGGCTGGATAACGGCTCGGGACTTCACGCTCGACTGTTGTTACGCTGACGGGTGAACAAAAACTGACTCCGTTGCGCAGTTCGGCCCTTGCTTTTATAACACCATGATTCGGTGTCGGATCGTCATCGTTGTCGTCATCGGTTGGATGGGCGGAGCTCTCGTTGTGCATACCGCTGCCACTGCCAGACGCCGCTGCTTCAGTTTCGGGTCGACTGTTGTCGAACTGAACATTCTCCCCCAGGCAAAAAGTGGAAGTTTTGGCATCATGGTCGTTGTCTATTATTGGCAAAGGTGCAAGTTTGTGTATAGGTCTTTTATATGTACCAAATTTCGTTTGAACGTCTACCACTCTCACCAGGTTATCGGTACCTGGATAAACCTTTACTACACGTCCCACATTCCAGCATTGTGGTGGCAAATTATCATCTTTTAGCAGAACAATAATTCCCGGTTGAACGTTAACCTTCTGTTTGGTCCACTTAGCACGTACTTGCAATTCAGAAAGATACTCTCTCGACCATCGTTTCCAGAAATGTTCTCGAAGTTGCTGTATGTGCTGCCAGTGAGACAAACGATTGGTCGGAATACCCACAACAGACGGTTCGGGAATCGCCAAGAGAGGACGGTTGATTATAAAATGACCAGGGGTCAAAGCTTCTGGTTCGGTCGGGTCATTTGATTGGGAATACAATGGTCTCGAATTTAGGATAGCTTCTATCTGGCACAACAGGGTGGAAAGACCGGAAAGTGTTAGTGAGGTGTTCTGATAAACTCTTTTGAGTACAGATTTGCAGCTTTTCACTCCAGCCTCCCAAAGCCCTCCAAAGTGAGGCGCGTTTGGGGGAATCGTTTTCCATTCGATCTGCTTCGCTTGACAATACTCAAAAATCCTTTTCTGGGTGGTCTCTTCCTTGAACAGCTGATACAGTTCTCGCAATGCTGACCTTGCTCCGATGAAATTGGTCCCATTATCAGAAAAGACTTCCTTTGGGTACCCTCGTCTGAACACAAATCGTTGAAAAGCGGCTATGAACGAATCGGTTGACAAATCCTCCACGGCTTCCAAATGCATGGCCTTGGTTACCATACATATAAAAACACAAATGTATCCCTTCACCGGAATCGCCTTTCGCACTGACTGCTTAATATAAATTGGTCCCGCAAAATCAAGCCCAACTCTCTCGAAAACTGGTGCTGGGGTAATCCGATACGAGGGAAGATTTCCCATCTGCTGATCAATGATGGTGGGATTTGTCCTGAAACAAGTAACACAGCCTTTCAACACCCTTCGAATTGTCGATCTCGCGTTGATTAACCAAAAATGTTGTCGCAGAAGGTACTGCACCATGGAACATCCAGCATGGTGATTCTCTCGGTGAATTTCAAGAATCAATCCGTGAACGAGAGGATTCTTGTTAGGCAATATCAACTGATGTTTTACTCCGAATGGAAGCTGGGATTGGCTTAGCCTACCTCCAACTCGCAACAAATCCTTGTCGAGGAAAGGTTTCAAATTGTTCAAGCGATGATTGGGTTCACCTGCTCTTACGCATTCGATTTCCTTGGCGAACTCCTGATGCTGAATGGCTCCAACAATCAAGTTTGATGCGACTCTTAGTTCGGGAATAGTGAGGTATCGAGCCACAACTCGGTCGTCATTCTTTCTTCGGCTGTTCGAAATGAAGCGAAGCATGTAAGCTACTATCCGTTGGCATTTCCGGAATGATGTAAACCTTTCCAATACAGGGAACTCTTCGTAATTCATCACCGGTAGGGAGGCTACCTCGACTCTCAATTCAGGGATTTCAGAATCACGCAGAAACTCTAGCGTTTCCTCCTGGTAGTCAACGATACACAGAAACTGAGGACCATTCCACCATTGTTTGTTGTCAATCAATTCCTTGGCAGACTGGCCCCGTGACACGGTGTCTGCTGGGTTTTGTTCCGTTCGCACATATTTCCAAATGTATCCATTGTTGGATGTTATCTCTGCAACTCTGTGGCGGACAAAAACTTGTAAATTGCCAAGAGGCTTACGCAACCATGCCAATACAACTTGGCTGTCGGACCAGAGAACAATAGAATTGAAGTTCATCTCTAACGCCGCTTCTACCTTACTAACCAATCTCGTCAGCAGAAGGGCTGCTAGCAACTCCTTTCTCGGGATCGTCAGAGGAGAAATTGGTGCAATTTTTGATTTAGCACTGACCAGTTGCATGGATGCTGTGCCATCGGAGAATATTGAACGAACGTACACACAGGCTCCATACGCCTTCTGTGAGGCGTCCGCAAATCCATGGAGCTCATAATACGCTGCCTTGCTCGATAATATCTGACGTGGAATGTGAACTTGTTCTGAAGTCGGCAGTGATGTTAGAAATTTCTCCCATTCGTTCATCAAGCCTTCGTCTAACTGATCATCCCAGTTCAGCTTACTAATCCACAACTTCTGCATGACTATTTTAGCCAGCACTACCACCGGAGAAATCAGGCCGAGTGGATCGTATATTTTTGCTATTTCAGACAGGACCTGACGCTTGGTGGGTTTTTTAACCCTTTCTCGAGACGTTGTGCGAAACAAGAACTCATCCGTGGAAGGATTCCACATCAATCCCAATGTTTTGATAATTTCATTGAGACCACTGTCACTGAATGATACGCAGCTATCACGATCTTCGCTTGGTATCGATAACAATAGCCGACTAGTATTGGACGACCATTTGTGAAGGTGCATTCCACCGCACTGCAGTAATCCTATCAACTGATCTCGAAGTTCACAGGTCTCTTGGAAATCATCGGAACCGAAAAGAGCATCGTCAATATAGATATTTTTCTCGACTACCTTGGAAGCGAGCGGAAATCTTTCTCGTTCATCTCGTGCAAGTTGCAGCAGAGCTCGCGTAGCCAAGAAGGGGGCTGCTGCCGTACCATAGGTTACAGTCGTTAGTTCAAGTACACGCAGTCGATCTTGGGGTGACTTCCTCCAGAAAATCCGTTGTAATGGAGTGAAAGCAGGATCCACGATAATCTGGCGATACATTTTGGCTACATCTGCGCTCATAACATATCGATGTTTTCGAAATCGTAAGATAATGGACAACAAATCACTCTGCACGTTGGAGCCGGTCATCATGACATCGTTGAGTGACAACCCCGAAACCTTTGCAGATGCGTCGAATACTACACGACATTTTGTTGTTGAGTTCGAAGGGCGGAGGACGGCATGATGAGGAAGATACCACTTCAGCAAGCCAGGAGAATCATCACGTTCACAAATTTCCTGGCAATGGCCAAGGGCTTCATACTCGTCCATAAAGGCGTCATACTGGGCTCTCAAATCCGCATGACGTTCAAGTTTCGACTCAAGCATATAAAATCTTCGCAAGGCCATGTTACGAGAGTCTGATAATTGCGGAGCGATGTCCCTCAATGGAAGCTGAACGATGAAACGACCGCTATTGTCTCGACGGTAGGTTGCTGCAAACTGCGTTTCACACTGCTCTTCCTCACTAGACAGAACCACCTCAGACGACACACCTTCCACCTCCCAGAATTTCTGCATCAGCTCTTCGACAGGGTCGAGTCGAACGGAATAAGAATTCAGAGCAGAATTGGAAGAAGAATCCAACAACTTTCCACCGACTAGCCAACCAAGTTTGGAGTCATGAAGGCTAGGGAGATAATCGTTCAATTTCAAACACCCTGGTTTCATAATATCATAGAACCAATCCATTCCAATGAGCAGATCAATTTGGCTAGGCTCATGGAAGGAAGGATCAGCCAGTGAGAGACCTAGTGGAAGCTCCCAATTTTCCAAATTTATCTTGACCGACGGAACATGACCAGTAATTTTTGGCGAGACCAAACAATTCAGTGTAAAGGTGAAATCACTGCATCTAGAGTGGACGTTCAAGGTACATTTTTGCCTGATTGTCGACCTTACACTACCTATGCCTGTTATCGGGACACTAACCTCTTCCACCTCAATACCGAGAGCACTCACTAATGATTGGGAGATAAAACTCACCTGTGATCCGCAGTCTAGCAGGGCTTTGCACACACGAGGCTGTTGTTGATGGTCCATTACGTTGACAAGGGCAGTGAGCAACACCACCTGACTCGCTGGACTCACCGGGTTGCTGGAATGCGCGGATGTCACTGCTGGCTGGCTCTCCTGTTTCATGTTCGATGCTGCAGATTTGCTTAGTTCGGGTGATCCGGCTACTGTGGTTGACTTCAATGCCGTACACTTTGCTGCACTATTTTCGGTTAATGGCTTCGAGGAATTTTCACTATTCTCAAAATGGAGTAATGTGTGATGCCTTTTGTTGCATTTTGTACACGACTTTTTCGATGAACAGCTCTTCACACTATGCCCACTTCTCAAGCAGTTGAAGCAAACATTCTTCTCTTTGACCTTAGACAGTCGGTCACTCACATTTAAGCTGTTGAACACCGAGCACTTGTACGTCACATGGCTTTCATCACATATGCTGCACCGCTGATCCATAGACGGAGAGGTTGTAGCTGCGTTTGCCTTGGGAAGCAATGGCTTCTTCGTTGCTGGTTTGCCTGTTGCACGCAAAGACTTGGCTTCTTCGCATGTATCGTGGCATCTCTCCAGAATTGAGACGCGATCCTTCAGGAACCTTGCGGTGTTGTCGTAACTGGGAAGCTCTCCTCGTTTAATTGTCGACTCCCACAGTTTCTTAGTAGTTGGATCCAAAGCACGGGCGATCAGATGAACGACGATGAGTTCCGAAACGCCAGTGAACTCTTGCTCAAGAAACTTCAAATTTTCCACGTGACTGCTGATGGACTCGACCAATGATCTCAACTCACCGTAGTCCTCCTTAGATAGCTTCTTCGCACCCAGCAGACCAGCGATATGAATGTCGATCATTCTCCGCTTGTCCTCAAATCTCTCCTCCAATATTTCCCAGGCGTGGTCGTAGTTTCCATCACTGATCGTCTTTACATCTATGATTCCCGCAGCATCACCCACGAGAGCCTTCTCAAGATGATACAGTTTGATTCGAGGGGATTCGTTGGTGCGATCGACTGCATCGCGGAACATTATCTTGAAGCGTTCCCAATTCTCGTACCTACCGTCAAATGTGGGGATGGTACGCGGAAGCGACTGCTGAATAACCAACGGTGGTTGGTTCACTGCTGGATGTCCCGGTTGCATCGCGGGAGGTGCGGTGAGAATCTCGAGAAGGGTCTCTAGCATGGTGGAAACCTCTTCGTGCAACGTTTCAAAATGCAAAAACTTCTCATTCTGCTCTTCTCGTTTGTTCGATGGGAGAATTGCCACTATTTGCTGATGGAAATGATGATACTCGCCGTAGGAAGTTTCCACTTTCTTGATGTAGACCTTGACTTGAGCTAGAGGAAGCTCAACTTGTTCCGCTTGGGCTTGGTTCAAGATGGTTTTGATGCGCGTGATGTTACCTTGTGCCATGCCACGTAGCTGTACAAGTGTGCTCAGGTCGTTTTCCACGTCTTCACTATCACTGGCCATTTTAGACTGCTTATGCGGTGTACGCTTCATTTTCACTTCACTTATAGTTTTTTTTAGTTTTTTCACGTAACTTTTTCACTTTAAGTTTCAGTTTTTTTGTTTCACTTGTAGTCTCAGTCTCTTGTTTTACTTTTCAAACTTCTCCGTGTTTGTCTCCACCACCACTCATCCAATCCAACCACCAATCACTACCACATTCGGACACTCAAGCTTGAGCATCCGGTTCGAAGGACCAAAATCCATGTACCGGACGGCAATGGACTGCACTGCACTGGCAGAACTGAGTGGCTCGCGTTCCCTCAAAGAACCGAGCGGGATGGGTGAAGGACTCTATGTTCCTTCCGACGCTGGCTGGGCTTCGCCTCATGAAGCCGCGATCCGGTTCAGCTGGACTAACCCTCTAGCTAGCAGCAACCAGTAACTCCATATGTGAATTTTTTTTCTTAGCGACTCGAGTGAATATTTTTTCCAAATCAACTCAAAACTATTGGGTGGATGGGCACTGGATGTGGGGTGGTCGGAAATCAAACACGAAAGAAGACTTAATTTACACTACTGTATTCATTCTTCTCTCTTGACAAAACTACTTTTTTCTTCAACTTATTCTTCAGCCGGCAGATGGCTACTTTCCGATTTGCACTGTAAGGCGGCTCGCGTGCAACTAATCGTTGCGTCACACACGCATTCGGTTTTATAACCGAATCACTCGCGTTGGCAGTCGAGTTCGGTTTGCTCGCGACGATCACGGTTCGCCAACTCGGCTTCGGCTGGATAACGGCTCGGGACTTCACGCTCGACTGTTGTTACGCTGACGGGTGAACAAAAACTGACTCCGTTGCGCAGTTCGGCCCTTGCTTTTATAACACCATGATTCGGTGTCGGATCGTCATCGTTGTCGTCATCGGTTGGATGGGCGGAGCTCTCGTTGTGCATACCGCTGCCACTGCCAGACGCCGCTGCTTCAGTTTCGGGTCGACTGTTGTCGAACTGAACAGGTGATATTTTGACACTAACTACCATTAAAAATGAAATAATGGTTTTGTATTTTAAGCAAATTGGCCAAATGTACGCTTTGTTCATTGAGAGAATGTGAATAGGAGTGAATGTGAAGTCGATAAGTGCGAAACAGGTTATGTCAAAGTTGGAACATAACGCCAGAAAGAAGAAGAAACGGAAGAAACGGAGGTATTACCGGAAAAAATGCTGTAGTATTTGCTAAAGTATTAATTTAAATTCAATTTCAAACAATCCATGAATTATTAGAATAAACCGAGATAAATTTGGAAGAATTACAAGAGTAATAATTGCTGGAGTATCGTAACTAGCATTCCCAGTCGAGTTTCTCTAGGGAAAATGTGCATTATTTCTTGGGGGAATCACTCTTTAAATGGATGGGAGAATAGATAGAAAAATCTGAACGAAAAAAAATAGAGTAATCCATGTGTAAATTACTGCTTTCATAGTATTCTGATTCATAATATGGATCGATTTGATCCATAATAAGGACCCTCCTCTTCCACTGATCCACATCTGAGGGATGGACAACGTTCGAAGTTTCGA
The DNA here is from genome assembly GCF_002204515.2 of Aedes aegypti. Lineage (NCBI taxonomy): Eukaryota > Metazoa > Arthropoda > Insecta > Diptera > Culicidae > Aedes > Aedes aegypti. The sequence goes on from NC_035108.1 coordinate 152,295,869, forward strand.
TAGAAATCGACACTTTTACGTAAATTATCGCCAATTTTGAGGTGTATTTCTGAAAACATCTATATTGTGCAGTGCCAAGGTGTTTTGTTTTGTATAGCGTCACCATGATTTTTAATCATATTTTATTATAGAACATTACCCTTCGTTGATCCATAACTGTGGGGTGACTGTACAATGTACATAGGAAACGAAGCGTGCACTATGCCGTTTTGTTCGAAATTTCGTGAAATTCTGTTTTATTTCGTTTGTTCTCAACTCTCCGCGGAGATGTTTTTACAATTTGGCGAAACGAAACGAAATCGTAAAATAAAAATTCCGCTTGCATGAATTCCGGGGAATTCCGCGGAATTTCGTTTCGACGGAATCATTTGGTATTTCGCATACCCTTACGGTTGAAGGGTTAAGATGCGCATTTGCTCAATGTGTCCATTGCACATTGGTCCCAAATCCATATCTAGGAAGACAAAAATGATTGCGCCTAAACCGTCAATTTTAGATAAATGGTGTCTTCGGCAAAGTTTCTCCATATTTTTCAGACATTTTGTTCAGTGATGTGAAATAAGGGTGGCCCCCATGGTTTACGAGATCAAAACATAAACTTTTTTGCTGACGCATTTAGGCCTATACAATGTTCTACAATGTTGTAGAACAACCAATTTGGAGCAACTTTGTCAAAGAACTGAAATTTCTATCACTTATGGTTCGCCAGTTATGATTTTTTGAACAAATAAGTAGGGTGGTACTGAAAAATCATTTTTTTCTTGATAGCTTTTTATTCGATGATTTCTCGTAAAATCTTTGTTCCGAGCACTTTTAGAACTTATGATTGCGCTTCTTTTTGCCGAAAAAAATACTGTTTTACCTCTAATGGTTACAGGTTATCAAAGATTTTTTTTCGAAAAAAGCGTTGTTTTAAAATGCCGATATCTCTGAATGTCGCAAACGGTTTCTCAATCTTTTATCGCCATTAGAGAGATTTTTTTCACTGATTTTGGTGAAAAAACTGTTGGGACGTTTTTTGTTTGAAATGATTAACAAAACTTTGAAAATAATATGTTTTTAAACGAAAATCGTCCATAATTTGAAAAATAATCGAGATAGCTCTTTGGTGACTGCAGCAAAATTAATTACTCTAAATGTGTTTCATATACAGGGTGATTACTAATTCCTGTCAGTAAAGTAACTGATCGTAGATAAAAGATGTATGTATGAATTTCAATTTCCAGTGTACATCCTGTTTTGTACATCTATAAAGTTTGTTTTGACAAAGTAAAGATTAAATCTTTTTTCATTTACCTTAGTTTTTAGTCATATGGGGTGTTTTAAAGGCATTTCACCTGGCACGCACGTTTTCCACAAATATGTATTTTTGACTAAACTCCGATGAAAAATTTGCCAGATTAATACAGTATGTTACCACAATCTTTCAGACTTACTAGAAAATAGAATAAGACTGATTATGGAAAATCTTAGCGAAAAATATATAAGTCTTTTTTGGTTAAAATATCTGCTTCTGAATAACGTGCGTGTTAACTGTAATGCTTCTGAAACAACGCATGTGGCTGGAAATTAAGGTGAAAAAATAAATATGTTATCTAAGTACAGTGAAGACAAATGTTATAGATGTCCAAAACTAGATTTACACTTGTAATTAAAATTCATACAACCATATTTTTTCTACGATTACTTATTTTACTGACAGGAAATAGTAATCACCCTGTAAAGTATTCATAAAAAATCAACGCTTGAAGATATATTCACCATAAACCGAAATTTATATGGTAAGCAAAACAAGCAAAGAGATATATATGGTAGAATAACCGAAATAATTGTATGTATAGTCCTTTAAAATTGAAAACACATGTATTGATATGAGATCGATCACTGTAAGCGAGGTAGGAAAATTATTTGCTGAAACAGTTTTAACAGTGATCCATCGAACATTAATCCATAAAGTCTTGTTATTTCACGCGAAATAAAGTTTGTTCTGCTAACCGTATGACTTGGTCAGTTATGAATTGCTAACACTTCGGCATACTAAGCAGAAGGTCATGCGTACAATACCTTCACATTAACAAATCTTACTTCTCGTGAACATTGAAATATAGCAGTATCTGCAATTATCCTATCTGGGCGTCCAATTTATCCCATTCAATTCAATTCAATATACCATCACCCCACAGTTATGGATCAAATAGTGTGGAGTCCAACCTATAAAATTCAATAAAACAACATGGAAAGTGTAAAATTGTTATATAAAAGCACGAATTGAATCGTTTCAAATTGGAACTTTGATTAGTAAACTATTTTGAGTGTAATATTAACATAGGATTGCATAAAAATAAAAAAATGTATCGGTTTCTGAAAACCATATTATGGATCAATGCTCATATTATGGATCAAAAACTCTTCTAGTTTGAGAAGCCGTGTCAATATTAATCATTAGTGATCTGGTTCTGAAGATATTCCGATGTTCCTTGGGGGACCGACATTTTCCATATAGAATGTCTTTGGCGGCCATTTTGTTTTTGGTCAATTTATCAATAAAATAAAATGTGTACTATATAATACCAGAAGAAGCTACTCTGAAAAAATCATACAAATCGGTTAAGCATTCCTGGAGAAATCTGAAAATTACGATATGGAGTTTTTTAGAGTTTTCAAGATCTTTATTTGTCCAGGGTGGTACCAGAAACATAATTGCTCATTACTCAAAGACAGCTGCACCAAATTGCTTCATTTTTTCACAACATACTCGCATTAATGTATTATTTCGAGAAGTGAATATCCGAATACGATAAAAAATCTGTAGCCTTAGAACTTTACGTGAGTTATGGCTACGCGTCGGTCCCCTAAGGAATTTTGAGATATCTCCAGATCCAGATGACCAATCATCAATATCGACACATATTCGAAAACTAGAATAGTTTTTCGAGAACTTGTGAAAGAATGATGCAAAATTATCGAAAATCAAAAAAGTTATAGCGATTTGAATATTTTCTGAGCGGTAAAAAATGAAGCTGCCGGTAGAGGGGTTAATGTTTATTTTAATTTACCACCCTGTCACTGAAGATAATTCTTGCTCTTTTTTAAACTTTTCGGGGAAATGGGTAAATCGAAGAACTCGCATTCGGGGAAACGGCTTTCAGCGAAAAGTATTGAAATAAAGCAATGTGCATTAGATTTTCAACGCCTAATAATATTATTATTTAAGAGTAAATTTGATTTGCCGTCGGTTCGAAACTACAATATTAAATACCCAAACCTTTGAAGCTTTGGTTATAACTTTTGCTCTCAACACAATCACAATGCATAAATATGTAAAACCAATTGATGTGCAAACCCACAAAAAGATGAAAACAGAAGCTAATATATCACAGACCATCCCAAAGAGTACAGCAAGATAAGAACCGTTTTCGATTTGACGAAAAATTTGCTTCCGGTCTTCTATCTGTTGAAATAGACTAGTTGAATCTCACATACAGTATGTCATTTTGGAGTTTTCTCGTACGATGAGTTGTACTTCTATTTTAAGCCATGCCACAGAGAACGATATCAAACGGTGTGCCTGAACCAGCAGATTATAACAATTGAATGTACAATGAATTTTTGTTTTTATACTGAACATCAGTACCATCAGAAAACATCAATGGGATTTGGGCTATGTTCGCATAACAGAACGGTTTTAAAATACTTTACCGCTTTAAAGAACATTTATTTGATTTTGAACGTAAAAAATTCTGAAATTTTGACGATTGTCTTGATTGAATGATGGATTTTTAATCCTTATTAAAATGCGTAAACATTCAAATTTCATAAGCTGCTGGTCCAGAAATAGCGTGTACCACTAACCGGGATGAATGGCATTGGAACTATCGAGGTACCAAAAAAAGCCCAGCTCAGGACATCGAATATCTCTCCGTGATTCAGCCGTCATCCTATCATATATAACACAGTCCTCCAGATAGACCAAATAGTGTTCAACCGCTCGAATTGGCATCCCATACGGCACAAGCCGAGTTCTGATTTTGTAACACAGCACCAATGTCCGTTTGCTGTTGATAAAACTCAATCCCATTTCGGGATGTTGTGTCAGTGGCATAGGATATGACCGCATACGAAATGGACAGAGCCGTAGACGGATGGCGTTGTAGTCCTTCTCAGTATCTACAACAACCAATTCAATTCGTGCCTCAGATTGATAAAGTGCGCAGGGTATTTGAGATGCAAACCTCAAAGCAATTTTGCATCAATGCTGTATAGGGGGGAATGGTTCAACATGAACTGATTCAACGGGGATAAGGTATCAAAAATGATCATAGACCGCTACAGATGGAATGTTTTTCTTCGCTTGTATTGATCGTGTTTCTAAATCAAATAAGAACGAATTCAGCAAAGCCTGACTAGGAGATTTCTTCGCCGAATGACCATTTTTGCATTCGTATATTGTGTGATAAATACGGAGATACTCTATAACCTGGGAAATGAATACAATTTCTTACTCATGAAGATTGTCGACCGGTGGAATTCAAACCCACGACCTTCAGTTTAGCTTTGTTCAGTATCGGTGCGTTTACCGCTGGAGCTTTTTGAGCTCTTCTGAACATTTCAATAGATTTTATTTGAGCAGCTCATAAAATAATCAGGTATTTTGGAATGTGTTTTGAAACTACGGAATTGGTAGAAATGCACAATTGATGCGTAGTGGACCATTGTCCCCTACATGTGCACTAGTGAGAAACTGTGATCTCCATGTGGACTGCAAAATGAAAGATAAAACTCATGAAACAGTGCATTTTTACTGGTCAAAGGATAAGAGTTTGGACCATGTGTTATCCCTGGAACGAATGCTCGCATATCTAAATAAATGAATTGAGAAAAAAAACTGTAACTTTGTGGCATTAATTTGCAACATTGTGTCTATTACTGAAACGATTATGTTTTATTTATTTTTTGAAGCTTAACAGTAATATTTAAGATCGTGTTTTTCATTAGCAGCAGCTATGAAGCTATCACATACACAAGGTGAACCATTTTTATAAGGAAATCAAACTGTATACAATTTAACATACACTTCTGAAATTTGTTCATCGGGTCTAAGATGTGACAGTTGTCCAACTGCCATTCCTCTGGTTGACAATCTGTTTGCATTGTCAAACAGCTATGCCACGTCTTCTTTTTCTTATTGGCATTACGTGAGGGGACAGAGTCTGCTTCTCAGCATAGTGTTGTTATGAGCACTTCAACGGTTATTAACTGAGAGCTTTCTTTGCCAAACTGCCATTTTCGCATTCGTTTTTTTTGTGGCAGGTGCGATGATACTCTATGCCCAGGGAAGTCAAGGAAATTTCCTTTACGAAAAGATCCTGGACGGACCGGTGTCGAACCTAGACACCTTCAGCATGGCTTTGCTTTGTAGCCGCGGACTCTAACCACAAGGCTTAGGAAGGCTATGACACGTTTATTGCGTAAATACTCTTAATTTAGCCTGTTTCTTGGACCGATCAAGTATTCAAATTGTTGCTGAACATTAGGATTCTGCGATGGCAAGTTCGTGATGTGGGCGTTGCTCAGAACTACGACAAAATCTAGTTTAGGATTATTTTAGAAATCATTCCGTGGACTCATTAACCCCTCTACCGGCAGCTTCATTTTTACTGCTAAAAAATATTCAAAACGCGATAACTTTTTACTTTCTCGATATTTTTCCATCATTTTTTCACAAGCTCTCAAAAAACTCTTCTAGTTTTAGAATCTGTGTCGATATTGATCATTGGTCATCTGGATCCGACGATATTCCAAAATTCCTTGGGGGACCGACGCGTAGCCATAACCCATGTAAATATCTCAGGCTACAGAATTTTTATTGTATTCGGATATTCACTCCTCGGAATGATACATTAATGCGAGTATGTTGTGAAAAAATGAAGCAATTTGCTGCTGTCATCTTTGAGTAATGAGCATTTATGTTTCTGGTGCCACACTGGACAAATAATAATCTTGAAAACTCTAAAAAACTTCATATCGTAATTTTCAGATTTCTCCTAGAATACTGAACCGATTTGTATGATTTTTTCAGAGGAGCTCCTTATTACCTGGCATTGTATAGTAAAAATTATTTTTTTAATAAATTGACCAAAAACAAAATGGCTGCCAAAGACATTTTATATGGAGAATGTTGGTCCCCCAAGGAACATCGGATTATCTTCAAAACTAGATTACCAAAGATTAATATCGACACCGATTCTTAAACAAGAAGAGTTTTTTGAGGTTTTGTGAAAAAATGGTGCAAAAATATTGAGAAACAAAAAAGTTATCGCGATTTGAATATTTTTTAGCGGTGAAAAATGAAGCTGCCAGTAGAGGGGTTAGGAATGATGTAAAGGATATGACAAAAACCCTACTCAAAAATCTGTATGATAACCGCATAGGATTCTATCGGATTCAAATTTCAAATTGTTTGAAAATATTACTAAAGACCTCATGAAAATCTCGGGTTCTTTGAGATTTCTGTCCAAAATTTTGCGGAATCTGAGAGAATTATACCGTTGGACAATTGTTTTCAAAATTTTGTTTCGTGAGAATGCTGTTCTGGATTTTTTAAAAATTGGGTCCGAAATTCGAGAAGGAATCCGCGAACGCTTATTGATTTTAAGGTTTCAAATGTTATCCTGACTATGGATTCTCACTAATATTCTGATGGAGTACTGCTCGATATTCTGTGAGAATTATGCCCAAAGTTTTTGGTGAAAATCTTGTCAAGGATTTTGTGAGGAATGAGATTTTTTTTGTGAAGTACTTATCCACGATTTTAGTAGCAATGTATTTTGCTTTGGCAGCTTTGTTGACTTTGTAGTTAAAAATTTCAAAGTAATAAAACTTAGTCGTCCAAGGACATCCGCAAAAATTTTTATAACACACCGTTTACTCACATGAATGGCAATTTGGAGTATTTGAAAACTAACCTCTGATAATTTATTACGGTCGTAGATCCCAAGGCCTGTATCTATGGAGTCCTTGGAGGACCTATAACATCCATACAAACAAATAAAATATTCCGTTGACCTAATGAAGTCCTTGGAGGACCTAGGATATCGATACAGATTTTAACAATACTATTTTTTCTGCTATGAATAAATAAGGCTATTGAAAAACACATCCAAGGATCGTATTTTGCCAGTACATTGCAGGTATATATTCAAGGAAGTTTTTGGACGAACTAGAACACCTGTTGTACTCACTTAGTTACCAAACTCGGATCTGAGAGTACAAACTCTTCTTCAAATTATTACAATCTTCTAGGGTCCAGTATTGTGAGACGTTCTTCTACATAGAAATGATAAATTGATCTCCGTTAACTCATGTAGAATCATATGCCCAAACTCCAAAGAGTTCTTGGAAGACCTGAACTTGTACACATTCTAGCCTGATGAAGAACCCAATGATGCTAAATGAGCATAATTTCTCTAAATAATATAAATTTATTTTATACAAGTAGACTCCAAAACGCAAAACCTCGTTTTACGAACTGAGCTCCCTCGTTTTACGCACGAATTCCATTTGCGCACCCCCGATCTAGTTCGTAAATTGAGGTAACAGTGTAAAAATCAATCGTCTGGAATCGAAATCCGTACACTTCAGTCAGGTTGAATCAAAATCCGTACACTTCAATCAGGTTGAATCAAAATCCGTACACTTGAGATTCCGTGCATGAATGTCGCAGAATAGTAATATTATAACAATTATTTATTGTTGTGAGTACGTCTCAGTACTTCTATTCACTTCTAGCTTCAAAGTTTGTTGTAAATCTCAAATTTTGTAGAAGTTCAAATTTGTGATCACTTAAATAATTTTTTGATGTTTATATCCTGATGAATACATTAAAAATTAACGGGTTTTTAAATTAAAGGAGAGTTTCTTCATACATCATTTATTGGATTCAATTATTTGTATTGTTGCTATTTTAATAACTCTTCATTAGGTTTCGGCTTGTTTTTCAAAAGTCTCTTAAATAAAAAAAAAATCGTGTGCTCTTATGAATTTAAATCCCATAGAAAGAGAACTATAATGTTTGATTCGAATGCATTAAGAATTAGAGGTGGCGCAGGTGACTTGAAGGTAAACTTTCATGTTATGAAGTCCACATAAACTTGTTATTTTCTAACTGAAGATGGATAATACCTAAATTTTAGTTAAAATAAAATTCATGTGGCTGTCAACTCTGTTTAATAATAATAAAGAAAAGATCAAAACCATAAAACTTGAGTGGAATAGAAAAATAGAATGTTTAGCCACATAGCAGTACTCTTCAACAACTTTTCCGAAGACGCCATCTTACCAAGTAGTCAGGTTCCTGAGATTACCGCAAAACAAAAGTTTCTTGGTTACTAGCGCCGCCTGATGGTAAAATTGTGAATCTCATAGCTTTTATAATAATAGCGCTTGAGTCGCTGAGCAATTTTGCCAAATGCGCCATCTTTCTAAGTGGTCAGGATCCTGAGATAATCGCAAAATACAAGTTTCATGCTCACTAGTCTTTGAGCTAATGAACAACTTTGCCGAAGACGCCATCTTTCTAAGTGATCAGGATCCTGAGATATCAGAAAAACAAAATTTCGATGCTAACTAGCATAGCCTGGTTTTTCGATTTCAGAAACAGAATTTCGCTTTCAATTACTACCACATGTTAGCTCTTAATCTGCTGAACAATTTTACTGAACATCACCCTCTATTTTGAGCACTTTTCAAGATATTGATCATTTATAAAAACGGTCGTTAATCTGAATTTCGGTCGTAGAAATAACTGTCGTAAAAAGAGGTTGGAGTGTACCATAACTCAATGAATACTCAACCGATTCCAAATCTTTTTACATTATTTTGAAGCTAATTGTGTTGTTTCCAAACCGTGCCTTCTTCTTCTTCTTAATTGTTGAGGTTTGTTTTTGCTATACCAGTTTGATAACAACGAGTTGAATGGTGCATATATTTTGAAATTAAGTCAAATATATTTTTGTTGCATATTAATTAACATTAATTACAAATTGTTGCTGAAACCCTTTGAAAGGTGTAACAGATGGGTTTAAATAGTTTCAGTTGAGGTTTTAACGTTAAACTAAAAACAATGAAAAAATAAGGAATGCAAAATCATGTTTTTAGCAGTTTTGTTGAATAACTAAGTCAAAACGATGTTTTGTTTATATGAGTTACTTACAATTTTTATTAAACAGACCAATTACCTTTAAGAGCACATTTTGAATCTATTGTGTATTCATGAAATTATGGCAAAAAAAATAGTAAAATAAGGATAAAATGAAGCACTTAACGAGTTTTTCAGCCCTGGACTAGTGCAGCTTGGGACCAACGGCTTTACTTCCCTTCCGAAGGATGTCGTCACTGAAATTTTAGCGACTATCTCGGAGATACAGGTCCTCGGCGTAAGAGGCCACTACAAACCACTACACCAGGACCGTCCCCAAAGAACTACTTTTTACGAAAACTAATTTTGATTATAGACAAGTTTTATCTTAACAAGCTTTTGAAAAATCTAGTTTTAAATAGGGTAGGTGTACCAGTTATGGACATAGTGGTTCCCTATTTCGCCATACAGGATTACTTTAATGTTTTCACATTTTGAAAGATTTTTTGTGTTGTAGTAGTAAGATTTAAGATATATCTTTATGTTTATGCATTCAAAAAGATTTAAAATTTGAAAGTTATCGTAATTTTCCGTATGGCCAAATAGGGCACCACTATGGCCATAACTGGTACACTTTCCCTAGAATGATGCTTAACATTTCAAAATTGGTCAGCAAGTAACAAAGTTGAGAGGACTTTACTGAAGATCAAATTTTGAGGTTCCTCTTTTCATGTGGTTTAAATTTAGCAGATCTTTCGAAATACCGTTTTACGGACGCTTAAGTCTTTCGTTAAGTACAACTAATCGAAAAACATATAATTTGAATCTTTCTGTCTAAATCTGCAGCGTAGTCAGGCCTTGCAAACACTTAACTTTCGAATGGTTGGTTCAGATTCGGATTCCACATCTTGAATTCACTTTTATAAACAGAAATGTCCGGCTTCTTTATGATTCTTATTCCGGACACAACCACATTTTTGCTTCATTTTCCGGAAACTTTGATTCTATTTCCAGACAGCTCTTGAAAAACACAATTATAATAAGGAAGGTGTACCAGTTATGGACATAGTGGTTCCCTATTTCGCCATACGCGATAATTTTAATTCCTCCTTATATTAAAATTTTAAGTGTCTTTTGGAGGAAGATAAAGTATATATCTAGATGTTAAAACATTCAAACAGATTAAAAATGTGAAAATCGAAGAAAGGGAACCACTATGGCCATAACTGGTACACTTTCCCTAGTCAAATCATCAATTAAACGTACTAAGCCATTAGAAAGACGTCAACACTAGTTGAGCATTGTAAATTCCCATGACTTGCTATGAAAATGTTTATTAAAACCATCTTTCAAATTGGGACCTTTTTACCGACGAATTTTGATACACTTCAAGTGAAATCTTTCGAATCAAAACGGTATGAGCCGCACCGTATTTTGTATATGTTGTGACAGTGGATATAATTTATTTACATTTAACAATACTCCTATTCAAATTAAGAATAATGTCAATTCTCAATTTTACAATTTTCAGACTGTTTTACCAACGAAATTTATGTGTGTATGTTGTGGTAGGAATTCTAGAACTCATATAGGAATCCCAAATTGTACATGGGAATTTTTATTTTCCGTAGGATGTTCCACGATTTCCTTTGGAATTCTGGAATACTTATAGCCTAAGTTATAGGAATTCTGAATGTTTTGTTTTTGTTTTATTTTCTAGAAGTACGGTAAAAGTTTTAAAATTCCGAGGGAAATTTTTGGGCTTCCGAAGGGAATTCTGGTTGTAAATCTTTTGGGAATCTTTGATCCGATTTTTTGTTATTTCTTTAAAAACCTGCCGGATTTAGGGTAGGTGTACCAGTTATGGACATAGTGGTTCCCTATTTCGCCATACAGGATTACTTTAATGTTTTCACATTTTGAAAGATTTTTTGTGTTGTAGTAGTAAGATTTAAGATATATCTTTATGTTTATGCATTCAAAAAGATTTAAAATTTGAAAGTTATCGTAATTTTCCGTATGGCCAAATAGGGCACCACTATGGCCATAACTGGTACACTTTCCCTATATAGAATTCGAAATGTTCAATTTGGAATCTTTGGAATTCGTATAAAATGCTTTGGAATCGGTTGATAATATCTTTTCGAAGAGAACGCAGATTCTGGTATGAACCATTTGAATATCTAAATCTAAAGCAATCTTCTTAATTCCGGAGGAAACCTTTGGACTAACGGTAAGAATATTTGAGATCAGAGTGTGAATCTTGGAGTTTCAGGAGTTATCTAACTGAATACCAAGATTCCCAAAAGACGGTCAAGGATCTTACAGGAATCCCAAGATTTTTACTGGAATTTATAAATTGCTTAAATTTCTAAAGATGTCCTCTTAAAACCTTAAAATTCCAGGGAATCGTATTGAAAAAATATTTTTTGAATTTCAGGAGTATTATAAAAATCGCACCGGAATATCGAGAATACTACTGAATTTAACATGCTGTTAAAAAATACCATAGGAACCTTAAACGTCTCAAAATTATATCGCAATTTTATCTGAATTCTAATAATTCTATTGTTATCCCAAGTATCTTACGAACTATATGATTGTAATTATGTTGTGTAACATAAAAAAAATCTGGACCACTTCCTGGAAAATGTTTATTTCGTAACAAATGACATATTGGAAGATTAATAATGCAGCAGAAGCCTATAACGTGTGTTAAATAAAAATGATTTTTTTTTTCAGTCATATTATGTGATATTATATTAAAATAGGAGTAAAAAAAATATTTCCTACGAATTCAGCTGTTTTTGTTAAAAAATACACTTCTATTGTTGTTTACGTTCGAATGGTCTTTCGATCGAAAACATTTTTGCATTTCCGTTTACGCCAACTAAATCAAGTGGGTCGTGGACTCGAACGAATAGGATTCGTTCGAAAGTTGGATCCGCCGGTAATAATGTTTATTCCTAAAAAAAAATCCCTTATCAGGGGACCCTAATCAGCCGTAAGCAACTTAGTCGTGATGATTTCACAAGAACGCTGGACGTCCATCTTCTGGATACAATTCTGAATCCTCATTGTCAACTGCTTCGTATCGTTGACCCAAAAAATATGTTTGTACACTAGGGCACTGAGAGAGCCGAAAAAATCCTCAATGCGAATGGGGTAAGTTGGTCGGGCTCCTGTACTGCCCATAACTGCATATTTGTAACATTCGACAAAAGTAGGCATTTAGTAAATGGAATACCAAGTGTGCATTTCATGGCAGTATGGGAGGAAACTAAAATTTCTAGAAATTACCAGGAACTCAAAAGTGCTTATTTGTGGCTGATATTTTGGATAACTCATATCGCATACTAGGTGAATTGTCAGAAAATAATTTTGATAGAAATTTCATTGCTATCACACTACAAGGCCCATTTATAATTTCAATGTGACTGTTATGCGGTTATAATTGCCAATGTGACAAAACAATGTTTTTTTTTCGAATTTTCTAGAACAATCTCACAGATTTCAGTAAGTTGATCGAAAGTATTTTTCATTTGATGACTCTCCATGGTATTAACTCCATTTTGTCAAAAATGTCGAATGTGACTGTTTTGCAGTTATGGGCAGTTTATTTAAACCATAAAACCGTACAACACGCTTGCGGAGTGCTTGCTGTTTCGACGCCATCTTCGACTTTAATAAACATTAATAAACGATTATCAATAGTATACATTTGTTTTCTCATACGACATTTGTCGCTTCTGCGCGTTGTTTGAAGAGGACAAAGCTTAAAATTTGTTTACTCAGCACTAGCGCCACACAGATAGTGGCGGCTTCAAGAACTAGCGCTTCATTCAGGGGCTTGATTTTGGGAGTCCAGAGAGCAATTTTCTTGAAGAGAAAAAAAAATCGCTTTTTACTTTAATTGCAGGGTGGTATTGAAATAATTCTCATTTTTTATTGAACATCCGTTAGTAGAACTATTAGGGTAACTTCTTTTGAAATCTGCATAAAAATTGTTTTTGGACAATCTGGGTCATCTGAGTCTAGAAATGTATGAGCATTATTTAAATCGACGCTTATTTTGAGCTGTTCGGTAATCCAATCCGCATGGTTATTTAATTAATTAATTCATTACGCGTGGTAAAAATGGACAAATTATGGGTGAAATTATGGAAAAAATTCACGTGCTCGGCTGGGATTTGAACCCAGGACTCTTGCGTGTGCAGTAACATGAGATGGAAGGATATGGGTTATAGAAAGGTTCGGCGGGGTCTGTGGGGGTTTGAACTCTAAATTTGTAACCAACTCAGTAATTGGGTCACCAAGTAGCTCGGTAGCTTAGTTGGTAAAGCGCTCGTCTAGCATACAAGAGTCCTGGGTTCAAATCCCAGCCGAGCACGTGATTTTTTTCATAATTTCACCCATAATTTGTCCATGTTTACCACGCGTAATGAGTTAATTAATTAAGCATTATTTGTTTTAATCTCTGTATCATCTTGCATTCCACACACATCAAAAATTAAAATATGGCAAAAGCTCTCAGTTAAACCAGTGAAATTGCTCTCAGAACACTGAACTCAGGAGAAGAATTTGTCACAGTAGGAATATAATGAAAAAGTTGGTCAATTCTTGTTTTCCGAGAATTGACCCCTTACCATGTAATTGGCCAACGACCCTCAGCTGCTGGTGAATGAGTTTGGTGTTTTAATCAGAAATTCAATTAAGCTACCCAAAAACCCACCTACCATGCAAACTGAAATTGCCACACGACTGCCAAACGGCGCATTTTACAAACGAACCACCATCCTGCTGTGACAGCAAAACGCTCCAGCAAATCGCACACACCGGTTGGTCTTCGGCGCAAGGAATTTTCATTAAATCAATAAATTTCAATTTCTCTGTTTTTATGCCAATATTCCATTATCACAAGAGTTACACCGTCTGCGTGGACATTCGAGACCAGCCGAGGGAAAAAAAAACTGATGAAACTCCACGCCGCCATAGGAAAATCCCCTCCTCTCGTACCGATATGCAGCGAGAAAACGCTTTCGAAATGGACCACCAGCGTGGTTTACGAACATCAGCCGGATACCTATGGATTCCTCCATTTTCATGGGAAACCGGTGAAAAGTTTTTTTTTCTCTCTCTCCATAGCTTACTCACCTGTTGCGCATCTTTTCCGTAGACTGGTCGCTCGATGGGTACACGACCGACGTTGCTTTAAAACATTAATGAAATTAAACTGGGTCGCCGCACCTGTTCCTGTACATGAACGCAACCTAGCACGCACATTGTGGTGTGTAAATGGTGGGTTGGTTAGTTGGGTGGGGTGAGTTCCCTTCTATTTCACTTTAATGCTCGAGTCAAAGGCAAATCAATAGGCATTTCAGGGGAAATAGTAGGAAGCTGTTGATTACTGGAGTGGTTGTCGCTGAGGTTGGGCACGTGTCACTCGAGTTTGAATTTTTCATCGCTATTCGTTTGAATAGGCTAACGATATATACAAACGTATTACTTGACTCAGGTTGTTAGATCTATAAAGACACATATCCGAATTTTTTTCACGTAAATTTTGGAGATCTCTGTACAAACTTTTTGTAGTGAAGAGTTTTCTCGGTCTTCGACTGTCACAATCGGAACTGAGCCAGCTTTTTAAATTAGTGTTGCTATGAGAATATTCTCAGTTATCAACTGAGAGCCTCTCATGCCTTTTAACCATTTTTGCATTTATGTCGTCTGGCGGCACTGCAGTAATTGAACATGTGTGCTTCACATGAGTCTCGTAATGGGTATAAGCTACAGACGGTTTCACCATACATATTTAAATGCTAATATTTTTATTCAGCAAAATAATAGAATCACTGCAAAAATACGTAAAATTTCCTTGGAAATTGAATTACATTTAGAAGTCTTTGGCGGTTCCCGACTAGAGGCTTGTAACAAAAATATAATAAAATTTTATCAGAATGTGATATGCATATCATATTATGATATAATTTTGTTAGGCTCCGTTATCCATAGAACATAATAAAACAGAAATATAACATAATGTGTTTTATTTCTCTTTAAGATATTTTTTTGTTCATTTTTAACAACTTTATAACAAAATAAATAGATAGTTATGCATTTCAATAATATGCAATATTATCGTATATCGAACAGTATTATAATTTTGATACTTTGTATCAAACATTATAACTTGGTTTGATATGTTTTTGATAGAATTAAAACACATTTTGTTATGTTTATGTTACTATTCATACACTTTTTGTTATAATTTTAGTTATTTTAACAACATCCTGCATCAAGTTTGTAACAACCTTTGTTCGAAAAAAATTTATAACATAATAACATATGCTGATATAATTTTGTTATGTACCCTTAGTCGGGTTTTTATGATCTTTTAAAATGTTAGAACAACTAGTACTCAAAATGTAAGAATTTTAAGAAATTACATTCGATGTCAGTATTACAGACCTTAAATTTAGTTTGAAACGGTATTGTTTTTCTACAGGTGATAAAAATAACAAAACATCAACGAAATTTAAAAATCGGACAATTTTTTTTTAACCGGTTTTGAATTCTACAACGGGTTATACTTTGTGTTGTTACAATCTGTGTAGATCCACGATTGTGAAACATATGAAATACTTTTAAGAAACAAAACTGAATACTTTATATAGTTTACGTGATAAATTGTATTCATACGGTACACAGCAGCAGCATATTCATTGCATTATGATTTTCCACGTTTTTTGAGAATGAGGACATGCTCGATGATCATTAGTACCGGACATATTTTTAAGAATACACTAGAGAAATCCATCCAGTAACTACAACTCGTATAATGTTAGAAAAAAATATTGGAGAAAAAAAGCAAAGTAACTCAAGGAATTTTATTAACAATAATTAATGGAATTTTTTGGCAAAACTAAGGTTTAACTTACAACAGATCTTTTATGGAGTTTCAGACCGTCCAGATGGATAGCAACAATTAAACCAATGGTGTGAAAAAGATCAACAAAATGAACCATAGTTTTATTATTTTTTCCAGACACAAATTATTTCTTCGATTTTGCTTCATTTTTTAAAGTAATTTGACATAAATAAACTTATTGCTTCAACTCTAAATTACATTTTTCCAACAACAAAAAAAAAAATACAAAGATTAAAAAAAAAAATTTACTAATTTACAACAGATCTACAGCAAAACTGTTGAAGACACCCATTGATAGTCCTTTTAGAATTTCAGTGTAATCAAATTTTAAAAGGAAAGTCGAAGGGTGGCTTCTGAACTTTTGGAACAAATATCTTGGAAAAAAGTTAAATAATATTGAGAGATTTTTTCATAACATGAATACTTGAACTTAATTACTAACTCACTTACTAAAGTTGAAATTCTTCAACTAAAAAACTTGACATCTCAAAGATTTAAATCGTTCCTCGCAATTCATCTAAATAGAAATATTCATTTTAAAAAATCTTTTACCGTGATACTTCGCTGAAAGTTCTACTAGAAATTCCTTTATAAATTCCCTCAAATTAATTTCCAAAATATTTTATAACAAATTATTTCGCGAAGTGCATACAAAGTCTTACAAAAATATTTCCATAATGCATCACAAATTGCGACAGAAGTTTTTTTTTTTTTAATTAAGCTATATTTATTTTTTTGTTGGAAACCACAAGGAATACTTTTGTATTGAGGTACTCTATGAATAGTAGTTTTTGAACCAAAAATTATGAGTGGGTATGTTTCTAGATTTTATTTAACAATTTCATTTAAAAAATCATAGATTAATTTCTAGAATGTAAAACAAAACCTGATGAAATTTTTGAAGTTTTTTTTGAGAAACTTAAGAATGAATTACAAAATTCTTTTATAAAACTGTTGAAAAATTTCTTTAAAAATTCCTCAGAAGTATCTTTGATGCTTTTTCAAGAATAAAATCTCTGGTATTTTATCAGGATGAATCAATGGAAACTTTGTTGGAAAAATCTCAGGAAGACATCCCAGGGAAAACAATATTGAAATCCCTGAACAAATTCCTCGGATTTTTTTTCACGTGTATATCCTTAAAAGTTTCTAAAGGAACAGTTTAACGAATTTCGCTAAAAATGTTTGATTTATTTAGAATTTTTAGGTAGGCATTTTTGAGGAAATTTTAAAGAACTAATTTCGAGATAGTTTTGAAAAAATGCGGCAACATTTTGATTTTTGGAGACATCTAAAGAAACACTGAGAATTTTCTGTGAAAAATTGCAGATATATTTGCGGAGAAGTTCGTTGAGAAACCACTAAGAACACTTTCCCAATTGAATCCTATTCAATTGCTGATGAAAATCTTGTAGAGTATTATAGTAACACATGAAACAATCAATCATTTTTTTGCGTGCAGAAAGTCTTGGATAATTTTGCTGCGTTTTTTCAAGCAATCCTGGAACTATTTCTGAGAGATTTTCCGAAAGATTTGTTGAAGTAATTTGAAGAAAAACTTTAGGAATAACCTCGAAGGCAAAGTGAGAAAAGCTGGTAGTAAAATCTCCGAAGATGTTGTGGAAAGAATCCTTGGTTTGTGAACTTGAAGACAATTTTGGGAGACTCCTAGAGTTTGCTGTACTTTGTCTAGGAGAAATACTTTGTAAGTTTAGAAAACCGTATGCAAATCTATAATAAACAACTTGATAATAACAAACTTCCTGGAGAAATGTTGAAAGAATTTTATAAGCATTCTCTGGCGGAATTCTATAAACAAATTTTAAGCAATAATTTGGTGGGAGTTCGACTGTAACTCTTAATCGTTCTGATTTAACAGCTACGTATGTAGTGTTGAGTCTAAATACATACGCAGAAGTCTTACATAGCATAATGAATACAAACGAACGCAATAGAACTAATACCGATGGGCGGACAGTAGACGAAACTAAAATTATTCCGAAAGGGCATCTTTGCTACCAATAGACATTTAATCACAGATAGGGGGTCGCCAAAAGATATTTGCGCCATTTGCCGATAGTCCGTTAGAAGTTAATAGAAACCATCCAGATCATGTACCAACAACCAATTCACAAGACAGTTACAGTTAGACAAAACTTAAGACCAAAAATGTAACTATGTAACGGACAAATTATTATTAGTACATTTGTAAACATCCAGTTTCCCCTGAAGAAGACACCAACCCCGTGTCAAAACGTTGGGCAAGTAATAAACCTCGTTTCATTCCCTCAAAGACTGCGTAGCCGTGAAATGAGAACTATTTTTAAGCAATGATAGAGATTTTTCGAGACATTTTCTGGAAAGATCGGAAAGTGAAACTTCAGGAAAAATCTATTGAATGTTAGCTGATTATCCCGGGAAATATTTTCCGTGGGAATCTCAAAAGGAACTCAGTGAAAACTGGCGAAGGAGTTCTTGGAGAAAGCAATCATGTTGATCATCTAGACTCCTGATATTTACCACTTTTTACGGTATTTGAGTTGTTCAAGCGTTAAAACAAGACAGTATCCCCAGCTCGATAGATCCTTCAATGTTGAGTAAAAGCTTATTCATACTCTGGGAAAGTTCCAAAGTTTTGGAACTAAAGCTCTGGCATCAATATGCATATTCAAATTAGTTTTATTTTAGTGACGCAAACGCCAATAGTTCAAATTTGAATTTCTCATCGCTGGGAAAATACGCTTCGGGCGCCAAAGCTAAGCAAATTTGAATACACTTGTCACCCTCGGTTGGGAAAGTTTTCGTTTCAACACACTTTCTTCTGTGTTGAAAAGTGTTGCACAGCGAAAAAAAGCACTGCATAATCATTATAAATAGCTTTCCATTCGCGAGCGATGCAACTTGCAAAACTTTTCCCGTTAACACCTGCAATCTAGAGTCCGCTCGTCGTCGGAAGGTAAACTACCAAGATGAACATTAATTACTTTATCTCCGTTCGTCGCCTAAGCTTTACGCTGGAACCCGAGCAGAAGGAAATTGCTCCAGAATACCAAATAAGGCAGATAATTTTCAATGCTTACCACCTGGATAAGCTATGAAAGAGCCCTACACAAAAGGTCAAATATCTCAAATAATGCCACATGTCTATTCTACAAACATCGAACTGATAATTTGATCATGTTTTTCATATATGAATAGTACATGATGAGTTTTCATAGAGAGTTTATTTTTAATAGCTCATAGAGGGTTTTTTTAATAGCAATACAATACCTCAAGCAGTCCTCAATAACTTTCGAATACCTGATTATGGTATGATAACAAAATGCGGTATGCATAGATTCTTCTTCTTCTTGGAATCAGGTCCTCACTTCTCATCCTAGTGTTCTTATGAACACTTCCTCATTTATTGACTGAGAGCTTTCTTTGCCAAAGTTTCCATTTTCGCATTCGTGTATCATGTGGCAAATACGATGATACTCTATGCCCAGGGAAGTCAAGGAAATTTCCATTACGAAAGGATCCTGGACCGACCGGGAATTGAACCCAGACACCTTCAGCATGGCATTGCTTGCTCAGCTAAGAAAGGCTCAATGCAAAGATAGGTGCGAGTTACTCGTTCGTGCTCGGGAAGCTTGGAGGCCACCACAGTTCCCACCGTTTGATGGTGGCTAATCGTGGAAGCTAAAGTTTTTATGTTTCGAATGGAGGATAAAATTCCTTGATCGGGATTAATGATACCTTTCGGACGGTGTGTGGCTGAAAAATGGCACAGGAAAAGTTTGCTCATCTTTCTGCTGTCGGTGGATGAGTTTTCACGGCACAGTTTGTGATGTTTTTCCAACGGTGATAAGAGCGGTGGATTTATTTCTGGGTCGTCCGGTGAAAACGTCACATTTATAGACAAAGTGGAATATTGGATTAACCAGTTCAAATGATTATGGAACAGGGCTTGTAAAAATTCTCAAATTTTGCGTTTCGTGTTTAATGGATGTTACCTTGCAGATAGCTCTCAAAGGTAAAATTAGAATTAAACTTGCGGGATTGCTTAAATATATGATGCTTTTGCAAAGCAGAGCTGGAAACTTTTCGCTACGGGAATAACGTAATGAAGTGAGATGATCTAGTGAAATATTATGAATGCAGGTTATTCCAAGCTGAGTCTAGAACACGACATTGGAGACGGCCTTACGGTTTTATCCCGTTAGGCCCTGGATACCGTTTTGATTCATATTACGGACAGCTTCAAATTCCGGACACTCTACTTTGTATGGGAAACATTTCACACGAAATGTTTCAATTTTTGCCGTTCAAAAGCTCTCACTTTCAAGGCTCGCTTTAATAAGCATTTTCCATAGATATCTATAAAAATTTATAATGCGCCCTTAGGCGTCTCTTTAGTGGTTTAACGATTTCATTTGACAATTTGACTTTTCTATTTATGATTTGTTTGACCTGTCCGGAATTCGAATCAAAGTGTCCGGAATATGAGGCAAAAGTAAGGAAGCGTCCGGAATAAGGATCATATAAAGTCCACACATTTCTATTTATTTAAAATTATTCATGTTTTGAAATCGAAATCTTCACTCCCCATTCGAAAGTTAAGGGGTTCGAAGGTTCGATAACGCAGAGGAATCATACGGAGTGATTTATTTACATGCTTTTTGTGAGTTATACTTCTCTGAGGCCTTAAGTGTTCGTAATATGAATCAAAACGGTATTAGGGTGCGCATTATTTTTCGAATGTTCTCGAAACCGAAAATTCAAAACACAAACAAGCAAACAAAAAATAACCATAACTTTATGAATACTCATCGGTTTTCAAATCTTTTTACTTGCTTTGAAACTAGTTTAGTTGTTAAGTTGTTTTTTTTTTACTGTATTAACACATTTAGTTCGGAGACGAATCAGCCAACGGCTGAAAGTCTCGATAAAAAAGGTAAAAAAAATATTCAGGGGAACATGATCCAATTCGGACCTAGTATCAGTTTTTTGGCCATATCTTTTCAGCGCAATGAACAGTAAAAGTTTTATGTTTTCTTGAAAGCCTGATTTAGCGCGTACACTTTTCTCTCAGTGAGTTTTGTGATATCTTCTACAGGGCCATGACTAAACATGTTTGACCAAAATTCTCCAGAAGGTCCGAATTGGAACAGAGTTGGCCCAACTCTGAGCAAGGATATTACGCTTCACCACTAACAAATAATAGTTGCGTGACAAATAAATGGCACCGTTTACAAATTACGTAACGCTCTATGAAGAGTCAAAAGTTGGGTCAAACATTATGACTTAAACAAAAATAAAAAAGAAAAACATTTCCATGCTAGATGAAGTCTGTAGGAGAGGGAGTATATCATAAATAATGAAAATGGCCATAACGTATCAAATGCAACATGTTTCATATGAAATAACTTTAAAAAAACGGGAAAAATGTAGTAAAACCACAATTAAATGCATTTTTATGGTTTAACTAGTTTAAACATAACAATCAATAGACAGCTTTTGGCCAAAAGTTCTTAGTGCCATTTGAAGTCATAAAATAGCCCTTTCTGAATCGCAAATCGTTAAGTGCGTCAATCTGCGTCCAAACTAATGCTATTAGTCCAAAAAAGTCCCATAAAAATTGATTATTTAGAAACCATATTTTACCATAAGATATAGCAAGTTGCAATATTCAACAAAAACATGTAGTTTTGGTAGTTAAACAACTTTTTAAAAGACACGAAAAATGTCAAAAATATTAGAAAAAAGTTCTACTAAAATTATGATTTTTATGGGTTATTTTAAGAAAAAAAACGTATCTTGTAATGTATAAGAGATAGAATTTTGGTGTCTTCGACAAAGTGTCTTGAATTAATATGTGCTACAACTTTGCTCAAGACATCGACCGTCTATCTCAAACAGATAAAAAAAAATTTTTTATCTCACTTTTAGGTGATTTAATCAAAAGAAGCGCTTTAAAAATCAAGAATCTTCTCTGAACAAACTTTTTCACTAAAACCAACGGTTCAGACGCTATTCTATTTCGATCATAAAATCGGCAAAAAAAATCACTGTCCCAAATTTGGTCCCAAATGGCTGCCTTGGGGAGCTCCAGATCTACATTCAAATGTTCCCGAATAGCAGCCATAAATTTTGACCCGTAAATTCCGACCCACTTAGTAGCTTTTGAGCCATCTAACTAGATCATCAGATGAACCTACTTTCTTCATTTTTTTCAGAAGAATGTTGTGATTGATACTGTCAAAGGCGGCAGGCTAGTCAGTACACACGGCATCCACTTGACATCCGGAAACTTATAATGCTTCAATGAGATGTTAAGTATTATTCGAAATGGTTGAAGCAGCGAATTAATGACTTTTTTGAAAACTGCTGCAGCACAGATGAAAATATTTGAATTTCATGTAGCATAAACAGAAGAGTCTAGTAAAAGTAAATCAAATTCAATTATTGTTACAGCATCACGTTTAATTTTCTACTAAATATACCGTTTTGAATCATATTACGGACAGTTTCAAATTCCGGACACTCTTCTTTGTATGGGAAACATTTCACTCGAAATGTTTCAATTTTTGATGTTCAAAAGTTCTCACTTTCGAGGCTCGTTTCAATAAGCTTTTTCCTCTGAAATCTATGCAAACTTGTAATGTCGAACTGCCTTTGACGTCTCTTTAGTGGCTTGACGACTCCAACTGATGGTTTGACTTTTCTATTAATGATTTCCATGAGCTATCAGGAATTCAAATCAAAGTGTCCGGAATATGAGGCAAAAGAGAGGAAGCGTCCGGAACAAAAATTATGAAAAGGCCACACATTTCGATTTATTTTAAATTATTCAAGTTGCGGATGCGTATTTTTTACCCACCATGCGAAACCCTTATGCTCGATAACGTTGAGAAATCGTACAGAAAGATTTATTTTGTATACTCTATTCTGAGTTATACTTCACTATGGCCTTAAGTGTCCGTAATATGAATCAAAACGGTACTTTAATGTTACATGATCGTGTAAACTAAAAGTGTATTCGACTTAAAAATAAGCGAGTTTTTGTTGACATCTCAGTCTATTTTGATGCTCCAAATAAGTGCATGAAAATAAACTGAAATTCACAACATATTTTTTGCTGTGAGGGATACTACACAGCTAAAAATATAAGAGATAATTAGTTAAAGCACCATAGTCCGTTTGTATGAAGTCTAGCTGCCGTTCACACCAAGTCAAGAGTACGTCCATGTAGATTGCGAGTTGCATTTAACTGATGAAGATTGTTGAAAGCCATACCGTCCATAAACGAGTAGTATGTATTCTGCCCATAAAAGCATAACTGTCCCATATGGATTTTCGAACTAACACCTTTTTCCATCGCAACATGTATAGTTTAATATATACTTTACTATGCATATCAAAATTTTCGTACTTTGTTTGAAAATGTTGCGGAAAAATATGAACTTGGTGCAGTCCCATATTGAAAAATAAAGGCATAACAGTCTCTATTTGAACTTTCAACCCAAACAGCAATTGAAAAACGTGAACTGTGTTCAATTTTTTATTTTTAACTGATCAATAGAAGCAAAATGAGTAGTCTCTGCGGTGGTGCTAAATTAATATAGCGTGGAGAAATGTACTAGAAAATTATTAAAATTTGTATGAGAAGATAAACTTCAAACTTTGAGCCCTATTTTCTCAATGCCTACTTTTTCAACATGGCCTTTATGGGCAGTATTGTTAAGAGTGAAATTTGAATACTCAACAGAAACGAATCCAAACTCATTCTGCATCCACGCTTATCGCTGTTGTTCACGTTGCGTTCGCAACTTCTTCTTCTTCTTTCTGGCGTCCCAACTGGGACAAAGCCTGCTTCTCAGCTTAGTGTTCTTATGAGCACTTCCACAGTTATTAACTGAGAGCTTTCTATGCCAATTGACCATTTTTGCATGTGTATATCGTGTGGCAGGTACGAAGATACTCTATGCCCTGGGATGTCGAGAAAATTTCCAACCCGAAAAGATCCTCGACCGGTGGGATTCGAACCCACGACCCTCAGCTTGGTCTTGCTGAATAGCTGCGCGTTTACCGCTACGGCTATCTGGGCCCCAGCGTTCGCACCTGTACACGTCGTATAAAGGTCCAAAGAGTTGAACCGAATAGATACGGTTGTCCAACCAGGTGTCAGAAAGGATGATACATATTAAATGGCCAAAATCTAAATCAGATGCATCGAAACGAGTAATTTATATGAATTTCTATTGATGGATGAGGAGAAGAATCATTCAATGCCGAAAAATTTGACAATTGCTTAAAATGTCTTGCCTTTACTCGAATTCCTAAGCGCACTGATCGCTCTCGTTGTTATGGTAAAAACCAGTTAGTTCAGTTTGATTGATTTTCATTGATCATTCGAAGTAAATTTGCTAAATATCTCTCGCAGTTTTCAACATTCATCAATTCTGATCGAAGTTAAATGGATATAAGGTAATTTTACATCTAACGGCAGTTGGTCAAGAGAGCTTTGCTCGACATTTTCATCGAGCGACTTCGTTTAAGTTTTCAGTGATAGGTACATTGCTGAAAAGTTGACGTGCTTCAATAAAATTACGTCGATATTAATGTATTTGCTTAATGATCCCTACCGAACTTAGGTGAATCAAGAGTGTTTGATCCTTTGGTAGCTCCTGAGAGGGCGGGTGATGTGAGCATAATCAATCGTGTTGCGCGTTGCTCGCGTAGCATGATACATATAATAATGTCGCATGATATAATAATCGCGTTAGTACACGCTCAAAAAAGAATTCTGGAAAACGTGAACTGTCAAAAATACACCATGAACTACCACAAATGATCACATAAACATGATCTAGTTCACGGTGTATTTTTGTTGTTGACGAGTTCACGTCTGCTGTTCACGGATACGAGAACGGATTTTTTTTCTGTGTAGTGTCTGATCAAGGGCGAGCGATGAACAATTGTTCGGCGTACAATACGTTTATCCAATAATATCATGAATTTTGTAAGGCGTGAATATATCAAGAATTGCATCGCCAACGAAAGGTGACTCCCAGATTTTTATCAATATCCTTCCCCTGACCAGTCTTTCCAAACGAACACCAAACACGTTGGTTCAGGCGGTTTCGTATTCTCCTTGAGCACTGTTCTTGTGTGCAAACCGAAACGCTCGAACCTGAACCTTAACCTAAAAATGTGTAAAGTGAACATCGGTTCAAACACTGCTTCGAAAACCGATACATTTGTACCTCGTATGAAACCGCGGTTCAAATTTTGGTGCAAATCTTCGGTTGCGTCCGAGGTTCAGAACGATGGCACAAAAGGGCAGACAAAAAACAGTTGATATCCACGCTTATCAATTTCTATTCATCGTGTCTTGCTGTATGAATCTTTGTTTTTTTTTCATACAGTTACCGCTAAATGTTATTTAAAGTATTAACCTTAGTTGATCTGCTTGAATAAGCCTCAAGGATCTTGCGATTTGAACCAAGTAGATTCAGATATGATCGTAGAAATTTATCCGCGTGGATTTCAACCGTTCCCTGTTTGTCTGCTTTGTGCCATTATTTGAACCTACGTTTGAACCGAAGTACACATGTACCGGGTTCGGTTTGATACACTGGAACAGAGACGAAGCGCGTTTGCGGTTCAACACAAGTTGCAACGTTCAAACCAATAATAATTTTTAAGTTGCACATCGGTTCTGTTCATGTGAAGACTGCCCATGATAACTGTGGAGAGGCAGAAGATTCTTCGGTCTCTAGAAACAATGGTGGTCTAACTAACATTCCTTCCTTTCCACCGATGTTACGGTCACGGACGTAACCGGCGCCCTCATTGATTTTCAAATTTTGAGCTCTTGATGTGTTCATACATAATTTAAATGAATCAAATCGATTTTCTTCCATTTGTGGCATTTCTAACTTTTCAAACGTAAAGTAATGAATAATTGGTGCCCTTTATCCAGCGTTTTTGCATTGACCCAAAACAACTTATCTAATGAATGCTGGTCGGAATCGCCAAATTATTCCGTACCGTCAATCATTCCTCGAAAAAATATTCAAAGCCTTCGGAAAATTCCACAACTTCCATCGCAAAAATCGTCACGCACAAAAGATTATCGCAGGTTCCTAGAAACTGGTGCCCATATGAAGCCGTGGAACCGTAAACTTGCGGTTGACAGTTACGAGTGTCGTTTGGCATTGTGGCTCGGCTAGACTAAGGTGGGTGAGCAGCAGCAAGAAATAACTCAATAAGACGTCTACTGGTGTCGGAATTTGTAGCATGACACGTTCCATCAACCAGCTTGCCGAAAGGATTCCATCGCATTGTAATCTTACCGAAATTCCACTAAACTCACGATGAATGGAGATATTGGCATCGGTCGGGTTGGGGTGGTGCGGGGACGAAAAAAAAGGGTATGCGATATGTATTCGTTTCAAGTCGATACGAAACGAAACGATACATGGAATATCTAACACTGATAGTAACGAAACAGAACAGAATATAGAAAAGTTTCGTGTAGCTTAAGGCTCAAGACTCCATCATTAAATCATCAGCAATCATCAAGAATAAAAAAGCAGTTTTTTCGTTCAAACTTCTAAAAAATCCCTTGAAAATCTATCATATATATATATATATATATATATATATATATATATATATATATATATATATATATATATATATATATATATATATATATATATATATATATATATATATATATATATATATATATATATATATATATATCGTAAGCTCAAAGTGACGATAAATTTTTATGAAGATTGCATCAATTTTCAGCAAAAAAAAAACTGGTTTTAAAAATTTGTAAAACGATGATGGTTTTTTTCCTCTTAATACGAAATCGGATACGGAACGGATTTTTTTTAGTCAAAATGAAGTTCAGAATTCATTTGTGATTTTTTTTGTGTGGGCAATTCAAAAAGGCTATAAAATATCTCATAAAAAAGGCAGATCATTTTATTTCTGTTGTTTTGATTGCCTCGGAGACTTTTCTAAACTTTTTTCGCACAGAAACATGTAATAACCATGAACGAATGTAATAAAAAAAATTGCGTAAACTGGCTAACCAGTTCTCACCCCAATGCGTGTCATATAAATACCATTCAATTTATTGTTTGTTTGGATTGGTAATAATATTATGTTTTCCAAATATTTTTTTATGACCACCTCTTTTTTTTTTTTGATTTACGATTTGCCTTATTGGATTCCGGTTCCGCGGTATTTTTCGGAATCTTTGAAAATATCGCATACCCTTAATGGAAGAAGAATGCAACAATCACAGACAAGCAGACGAAACCATGGAACAATTTAAGATAAAAAAACATCGTAGTTGAAACGAATGTGTTAGCTTATTTGTCCTGCATTTGATCAAATGAGCTTGAGTGTCATGTTCGTTTATCTATTTAGCACTGAATGAATCGTCCATTGATGCCTGGTTATACTCGTTTTCCATCACTATATTGGTGGGTGGGTTGAAGGATTTGCCGAATGATCGAATTACTATCATTTGCGGAGGGGTAGACGCAGAATAATGATGATTCTACCAAATCGGTTGGTTTTTCGCATTCGGCTGATGGGTTAAACTATTCTGAGAACGGTTTGGCCCCCGGGGTGGAGGTTTCATCAATGGGCTTTATGCTTAATTAATACGGATCAGGACGAACGTAAATTGGTTTTGTTGGTTAGATATTGACGATAGTATCCATAAATAATACGTTCAAGAGGGAGGAATCACGTACGATATGGATGTAAAGATAAACAATGTAATAAATTTACGTAGTTTCTTAGTTGAATTGTTCATTTACAGCTGTCAACTTTTTAGTCTTTTATGTGTTATAAACGGTTGATGAATTGCCTGATATGCGAAATGTTTTATCTCTAAATTTTTATTGAGAATAAATATGCAATACTAAATTTTGTTGTAATCTAAACCTGTTCAAACGTTTTTAACGGTTTTCGAAGGGCTGTAACATAACAAGGTTGTAGTAATTTGGACACCCGACAAAATTCCAGTCAGAGCTTATAGATAACGTATAATCGGCTTATTTTTCCTCTATCAGTAACTTTTGAAAATTGTTATTTCAGACAAAATGATGTTTCACATCGATAACAGTTATTATTTTGCAATGAACAAAAAGGACATGGATATCTGACAACTCATCAACTGTTACATATAACGAACTTGATTGGTATCTGAAGTCAACTGATCTAGCACTTATAAACACAGAAACAAAATTCGACATGACGGTTTGATTGTAAAATTCATTGTTGGAATAATTTTATCTTACAAGCAGATGAAATCAAATAACCTGTTAAAATATCCTAACTGCTACGGCAAATGAAATGTAATATGTTGTTAACAAAATGCTAATAAATGCCTAATTTTTTTACACTAAATTAGGACGATAGTGTTGTCTAAAACAGAACACTTAGATATAAGAATTGAATGTAATGTTTGGAGAGGTACTAATGAAGAACTAAAAACAAATTTGGAATAATTTAACACTTCAGCCGTCGCGCTGTTGTGTTTTGTACAACAGTGGTAAAAAAAACCTTGCTTATCGTATACAGCATCAGCGTGGTGGTTCTGACGGTGGCAAACCACGCGACGACTGAAGGGTTGAACTTATCTACAAAATTGAACACTTCTGGATGATTTGATTATCAGAACTTAAACTTCCTGTGAGAGTTAATTTCCTTCAAGACAGTTTTCTGGGGCATATAGGGGAAGATTTCCTAATACCGGACTGTACCAAATACCGGACAAAGTCGAAAAATGAGAAATCATGCTACACTTTTTTATATTATATTTAGGGGAGGGATTATTAGAGTATGATTAAACTACTGTTTGAACTTTAGCACTTCACTTTTTGCAAGAAATAATGCAGAATAAAATTCAAGACGGACCTTACCGTATTCAAAGAACAGATCCGCTTCCAGGAATGGTAAGACGTGTTGACAAAGCGTTAAAAGAAGCAAAACCGGTTTTGGGTAATGTTGTATGCTCTCTGAAGGAATCTAACCCTTCATTACCAAGAATTAAAAGACTTCCTAAAGTTCATACCGTTCTGATTCAAATTCCGGACAGCTTTATATTCCGGACACTCATATTTGTATGGGAAAGGTTTCAGTTGAAAAGTTTCAAAATTTTCCGTTCAAATGCTCCTAATTTGAAGACTCGTTTTATTAAGCTTTTACCATAGCAATCCATGAAAATTTACAATGCTCAACTAGTTTTGACGTTTTTCTAACGGATGGTAGTGTTTATTCACCGATTTAACTGTCCCAACTTTGCTTTTTACGAGCTGTCCGGAATATTTCGATTATTTAAAATCATTCAAGTTGCGGAAGTGTGTTCTTTACCCACCATTCGAAAGATAAGGGCTTCCTTCGCTCGATAGCGCTAAGGAATCATACAGAATGATTTATTTTGTATGCTCTATGCTGGGTTATACTTCATTGAGTCCTTAAGTGTCCGTAATATGAATCAAAACGGTAAACCTGGTAATGAAATGCGTGAGATTGTTTCATCTATTGGATCACCCACCCACAAGATTGCAAAGTATTTAGTCCAGAAATTTCAAAATTTTCCAAAAAAATTTTCATAGCAAAACAGTTAAAAATTCCAAACATTTTACAGAAGTAATTGAAAATCTAAAAATAGCCGATGATGAAGTTTTGGTTTCTTTTGATGTCAAATCTTTATTCCCTAGCATTCCTGTTGAAGAGGCCATAAGCCTATTAGAAGATTGGCTACTTAGTTAATATGAAGGCACAGATTGGATAAAACAAGTACGTACATACATTAAATTGACTGAACTTTGCAAGGAAGAAAACTATTTTTTCTGTTGGCGTTATTTCGGATTTCTTTGAGCAACTCGCTTTTTTCCGCAGAGTATCGCTAAAGCTGCAATATTTATTCTTTAGTTAAGTGCAAATCCAGTTAAATTCAGTTACTTACAACTTAGTGTCCGAATAATATATAACAACTAACAGAAAACAATATAAATGTAGAATATGTAGGGTGTCTAAAACTAAATAATTGTTGCATTAAATGTTATCAAGGGGGAATTCAATTAATTTACTTCGAGAAATAACTTCTGCTTCACTACAGTACAATTTGTTTACAGCTACTTCAGTTTTGCCTATCATCCTGCCTGACAATTCATTAACGTCAACTTCAAATTGACATCTCTTATCTCGCCCCCATAAGGGGTTACATTGCACCGAGCCGAGGGGTATTCGCTGTCCTCAACATCCTCCCCCACGTGTCGCTAGAACTTCCGGTTCGGCGTCATCCTTTGAACAAACATCCAGCAAAGCCAACTTGGTTACTGGTCGATCCCTCATAACCGATCCATCTGAAATTCGCACGTCTGCACGTCTTGGAACACCGTCTCTTCCCGGATATGTCCGAACTATGCGACCCCTTAGCCATCTATTTCTCACCCCCTCATCCATGATCACAACCAAGTCACCCTCCTGAACATGACGAACATCATGGAACCATTTAGTTCGTCGCGTTATTGTCGGCTGATACTCTCGCAACCATCGTCGCCAGAAGTTGTCCAACGTGTACTGTATTTTGTTCCAACTTCCCTTCAGTGCCATGCCTTCATCCACAGGTGTCTTCTCTGGTTGCTTCACCCCACTCGAGTTCAACATTAAAAAGTGGTTCGGTGTAAGCGATTCGTCATCGTCACTTTCAATCGGCACAAAGGTCAAGGGACGAGAGTTTATCATGTGCTCGGCTTCAGCTAGAAAAGTTGCCAAAGACTCTTCGTCTAGTTTCCGTTCAAAAGGCAGCACACCCATAGCTATTTTGACAGACCGGACCATCCTTTCCCAGCAGCCCCCCATGTGTGGAGCAGCAGGTGCGTTAAACTTCCACTGAGTCTGATGATCCGTGAAGGTGCTGCTAAGTTGAACGTTGATACGCTTGATTTCCTCTACCAATTCACGACTGGCCCCAACGAAGTTGGTTCCACGGTCCGAGTAGAACTCCACTGGCGCTCCCCTGCGCGCAATAAACCTCCGTATCGCCTTCTTGCACGAGTCAGTTGACAAACTACTCACGACCTCCAAATGAATTGCCCGTGTTACCAAACACGTAAACAGAGCGACCCATCTTTTCACCGCAGATCGTCCGACTTTGATGAAATACGGCCCAAAATAGTCAACTCCGGTATAGGTAAACGGTCGCTTAAAGGGTGTCAGTCTCGCTTGTGGTAACGGACCCATTTTAGGTGCTGCGGGTACGGCTTTATACACCTTGCACCATGTGCATCTCTTTCTCGCTGCTCGAACTTGAACTCTTAAGCGTGGTACGTGAAATCTCTGACGAACTTCGTTGACCACGGTCTCGTTGTTCGCATGACGGAATTTGCGATGGTACCAATCCAATAGCAATGTTGTAACGACGTGTTCTTTTGCCAGAATGATGGGATATTTTGCGTCGTATGCTGCATAGTCACTGTGAGTTATACGACCATCTATACGAAGAATCCCATCTGTGTCCATCACCGGCGTTAATTTCAGTAATGGGCTTCTTTTCTCCAATCTCTTCAGCTTCGTTATGTCTGTTTGCGTGTTGTACTTCAAGGTAGCTACCTCGTCCGGAAATGCATCAGACTGCACCAGTTTCCAAAGGGTACGTTCCGCTTGCTGCAGTTCTACCATCAGAAGTTCTCCTTGCGTTGCTGGTCCTCTTTTGTAGCGTTGCTTCAAGTTAGCTACAAAACGATGTACGTACGCGATGCACCGTAGTAGTCGTTCCCACTTCGAGAAGTTTTCGAAATTTATGAAAGGTTTTGTGAGCGAATGTTTGAAAATGTACGCAGGCCTGAGTTCTTCTTCAGTTCCATCAACGTTGGATAGGCAATCCTTCGGCCAATTCTGTTGATCGTCGTACAGGAACAGCGGTCCAGAAATGATTCGGCTATTTGGTTCGAACGATGGACCTCTTCCCCACTTCGTGGCCTCATCGGCCACATTAAGCTTTGTTGGGACCCAGCGCCATTCTTCCACCGTCGTCAAACTCAAAATTTCACTCACGCGAAACGCAACAAATTGGCGATAACGACGTGGATCAGCCCGGATCCAAGACAGGACTGTTCCAGCATCGCTGTGGATGAACGTCTGTCGAATCTCCAAGGAATGATTCTCCATTATTGTTTTCTTCAAACGAGCACCTATCACTGCTGCCATCAACTCGAGGCGTGGAATCGATAGCGGTTTAAGCGGTGCTACCTTCGTTTTTGATGCAACCAGGCAGCAACGGACACTTCCTCTATCGACGATGCGGAAATAGGCACAAGCCGCGAAGGCCTGTTCACTCGCGTCTACGAAAATGTGTAGTTGCAGCGAGCGATAGCTGTCCGGGTCGTATCCCGGAAAGTAACATCTGGGAATCCTGACGCTGCTCATTTCGAGGAGTACAGCTAACCACAACTTCCATCGACTGAATACATCCAAAGGAACATTTTGATCCCAATCGATCCGAGCCCTCCAAACGTCTTGAATTAAAATCTTCCCGTGGATAACGAAAGTCGAAACGATGCCCAGCGGGTCGTAGATGCTCATTACGACACGTAGCATTTCTCGCTTAGTTGGCACCAGAATGCCTTCAATCAGATCACGAATGCCTTGGTGAAAGTTCAGCGAAAAGGTAAAAACATCCTCATCTGGTAGCCAGACTATTCCCAAAAGGCGTTCAGCTTTGCCTTCTCCGATGAAACTTTTCACTGCTGTCGGGTTAGATTCCCCGATTCTCTCCAATACGGTGCGATCGTTCGAAATCCAGTTTCGGATAAAGAAACCTCCAGCGGCGTGTATCTTAGCTACTTCCAGCGCTATCTCCGATGCTTCTTGCGCTGTATCGAAGCTATCAAGATAATCATCGACGTAATGTTTCTTCTTAATCGCTTTTGCTGCTCTGGGATACGAGATCTCGTGTTCGTCGGCATTCTTGTTCTTCACGAACTGCGAGTGCGCCGGAGAACACGTCGCACCGAAGATTGCAACGTCCATTACCATGTTTTCCATCGGTAGATCTGGCGAGTGTCTCCACTTGTACAATTGTGCGCTGCGATCCTCCTTCCGAATTAATATTTGGTGGAACATTTCCATGATATCCGCACATATAGCCACCTCTCTCTCACGAAATCCAAACATCACTCCCAGTAACGGCGCGAGTAGATCCGGGCCGCTCAACAACTCCGTATTCAATGAAACACCGTTGACCTTGGCTGCCGCATCCCAGATGAGTCTTAC
Source organism: Aedes aegypti (assembly GCF_002204515.2). NCBI lineage: Eukaryota > Metazoa > Arthropoda > Insecta > Diptera > Culicidae > Aedes > Aedes aegypti. The sequence continues at coordinate 152,329,234 of NC_035108.1, forward strand.
TTTTCCTGGTTTCTTCTGGTTAAGTACTACCCCCAGTGGGAGAAACCACAGACGTTCACGCTCGAAAGCTGCCAACTCCGCAGTGGTAGCTTTATGTGTATAGCCTTTCTCCTGCATTTCAGCTATTTGTCGACGGACGGTGTCGTACAACTCCGGGTTCTTACTGAGGCGCTTTTCGAGGCACATTAACCGCTTTTTAGCCATTGGTTCGCTATCTGGAAATTGAACTTCATCCTTTTTCCACAACAAGCCTGTTTGAAATCTTCCGCTATCAGTGCGGTTTGTAGTTTCCTCAAGGATTTTCCAGGCCCGTTGTTCTTCAGCCGATTTCATTTCCGGTACTACAGAAATCCCCAGGCTTTCTAACGCAAAAAAATCCTGTACACAGGAGTGCAGATCTTCATCAGATGTTTTCCCGTTGATGTGCATTTGACGATGCGGCAGCTGATCGGCTCCCCCACATAGAGTTCCGTAAACGGCCCATCCAATACGCGTTTTTGTGGCAATTGGCTCGCCGATACGTCCTTCGCGTAGCTTTAGAGTGGCTAGCAAGTGTACGTTGCTCAATCCTATCATCAGCCCTGGAACAGCTGCTGTAAAACTTTTTACAGGTAGTCCCTTGAGGTAGGCGAAACGTTGTTCCATTTCCTGGAAATCCATTGTTTGTTCGGGTAAGCCCAGATTTTCGACTACGTAAACTTCCGATGCCTTGAACCGCTTGTCATTGTCAACTGCTGAAATTTCAACCGCTACCTGCTGCGCGCACAATTTCTTCTGGATTCCACCGGTCCAGTGGATACACAAACTTTCGGTGCTTCCTTCAAGCCCAAGTGCTTCCGCTATCGATTGATCCACCATAGTAACGGAAGAACCGTCGTCCAGAAAGGCGTAAGTGTCGATTTGTCCATTGCTCCCATAAAGCGTCACAGGGAGCACCCGAAAAAGTGTTGTCGACGTAAGCTGGCGATGAACATTGACGGTAGCATTTTTCGTTTCTCCAACAGGCATTTTCTCTTCGACAGGCAAGTCGCTGTGCAGCAACCGATGGTGTCGTTTCTGGCATCCATTTATTCCACAAACTTCTCCGCGACATGGCCAACGACTGTGTGCCGTCAAGCAACGGCCGCAAAGTTGTTTCTCCTTTACTTCTTTCCAGCGAGCATCAACACACAGTTTTTTGAATGTCGGACAGTTCGCTGTCTGATGACCTCCTCCGCCACAAGTTGAGCAGGTCGTTGGTGGCTCCGCTCTCTTTGTTGGAGCGTACTTGGGTTGCGTGTATTCTAGACGAGAAACATCCGATTCGGCTTTCCTTTGATTTGATGCTGCATGGGCATTCACAAAGGCCTTATCCTTGCACTTAGATCGATCATCCTTGTTCGTCTTCGGTTGGCTAATTAGAGGCGTAGCAACGCTACTAGTGGCAGCAGCAACCTTCTCCATGTAATCGCCGAAACTGCGGAGATCCACAATGGGCAGGCTTTGTTGGTAAAGTGCCCAGTTAAATTTGATAGTAGGAGGCAGCTTTTCCACTAGCTCTTGCAACAGGATAGGATTGGACAAATGGTTCTCCAGTCCGACCGCTTTAAGATGACCGCACAAGTTCTGCACCATTAAGCCAAAGGTGACCCATGTGTCCAAACGATCTGCTCTCGGGGCAGGAGTATTGCGAACCTTCGAAACCATGTTGTTCACGATTTGCTCAGGTCGCCCATACAAAGTTTGCAATGTCGAAATGATCTGAGGAACTGATGACGGATGCAGAAGAAGACTGCTGACTGCCTCCTTAGCTGCGCCTTTGAGGCACCGCTGAAGTCGCAATAGATTTTCGGAGTCCGAGTACCCACATGCGTTTGTTGAATGTAGGTAGTTACTGATGAACAGCGGCCACTCGATTGGGTCCCCAGTGAACGAAGGAAGTTCTCTAGAGATTACTTGTCGTGCCACAACTTGCTGCTGCGTTGGGCCATATTGAGCCTGTAGTGGTCCGTAGTTCGCAAAGGGGGGGCTTGGCTGAACGAAATTCTGTCGAGGTTCATTTTGGGGCATGACATGGGAGTGGAAAACGGGCAAATCTGATGATGGTTCATGTAGAGTGGATGTATAAGGGGCATTTATTGGCACTGATTGGTTTAAGGGAGTCGAGTATTGAGATCGCCCTCCCACTGGGGTGATCATCGAAAGCTCATCCATTTCATTTTGGTGGTGAGGGGGACTTAGAGGGGAGTAGTTCATTGGTCGCAAGGGATTGGCAGATAGATGGGTTTCACTTACCGAGGGTGCATTCTGACAACGAATATTGTTACCATCTCTTACTTGCGTGGGGTCTTGCAATCTCATTCCGACGAGGTTCTCTTCCGGTATTGGTAGATCCGGTAGCTGGACTACCGCCTGCGCACGAACCGCTGGGTCACTCGTGCCGATTTGCTTCTGCTGTGCCGACATCTGCATTTCTAGGAACGCTCGCTCAATCCCTCTCAAACGTTGTAACTCCACGTCCCGTTGTTCCAGTTCTTTCTGCCGCTGTCTCTTGAACTCTGCATCTTCTTCTTCCCAACGCCGCAGTTGACGCACGAGGTCGGCTTCCCGCCGACACTGTAATTCGAACTGCTCTTCTTTGCTGCCTTTCAGCTCGTTGATTTTACTAATCAAGTCCAGTTCACGCTTGCGACGCATCTCGATTTCCTGTTCGTGCTGTTTCTGCTGCCGATCGTGTTCTTTCCGAAGGTCTTCGGTATCTCTCCGCCACTTCTCGTACAAAGGTAACGTATTCTTTGGACGAGCGCCTTTCTCAGGGATTTTGGGTGCGGTGTATTCCAGTAGATTCGCTAAAGGCTGTACATCTACTAGCGGCAAGATGTTCTCTCTGCCGGCTGCTTCCACTACGTTATCATCGATGGTTATGCTTCCAAAGGTCTTCTCCATGTCGCTGTCAGCGACGCCATCGATGCTGGACGTCAGATGACTATCATCGCTCTTCTGATTTGCGTGGATAGCACCAACCCCCGTCTTCAATGGAGTGGACGTAATCTTCACGTTGTTCCGGTCAACTGAAGTTCCAGCGTGTGTGTGACTGCTCTCAACACTTACACCAGGTATCTCAGCAATATCGCTGGCAGATCCGACAGCACTGTTCTGCTCATGAACCCATTCCTTCACCCTGCTTGTTCGATTGGACCGCCCACTATTCAAGCTTGACGTATCAGCTTCATCCTGCTGTTCCAGAAGTTCGTATTTTCGTGTAATGTATTCCTTCTCGCGCTCCAGATTCTCTAGGGTAGCTTGCTGGATCTTTTCTTGCAAAAGGCGTTCTTCCTCGAGGCGCTGCATCTCACGAGCCAATCTTGCTCTACGTGAGCTAGATGAGCTCGTCCTTCCAGCAATTGAGTTCGGTTGAGAGATTCGAGTGCGGGAAATACAGATCGCACAACAAAACGACTTTGAGTGAACTGTTTTCTGGGTCACTCCGGCGCAGGAAAAGTGATACCACTTCTTACAACCTTCGCACTGCACCATGAACCACTCGGCCTTGTTTGGACGATCGCAGGCACCACAATCCCTTTCATTCGCACGCTCCTCGTCAACTATGGATGGTTCGAAATTGGCCTCCGATGACTTCACGGATGCATTCTCACGATGAACGTCATCATTTTGGAGGTTAGCCGCACCTTCTGCTCTAGCTCGAGTCCGCGACCGCGTCTGCCGTACAGCCGATCTCCGATTCATGGTACCTCACAATCCGTAAGTTCTTTAGTTTTCTGTTGGCGTTATTTCGGATTTCTTTGAGCAACTCGCTTTTTTCCGCAGAGTATCGCTAAAGCTGCAATATTTATTCTTTAGTTAAGTGCAAATCCAGTTAAATTCAGTTACTTACAACTTAGTGTCCGAATAATATATAACAACTAACAGAAAACAATATAAATGTAGAATATGTAGGGTGTCTAAAACTAAATAATTGTTGCATTAAATGTTATCAAGGGGGAATTCAATTAATTTACTTCGAGAAATAACTTCTGCTTCACTACAGTACAATTTGTTTACAGCTACTTCAGTTTTGCCTATCATCCTGCCTGACAATTCATTAACGTCAACTTCAAATTGACATCTCTTATCTCGCCCCCATAAGGGGTTACATTGCACCGAGCCGAGGGGTATTCGCTGTCCTCAACATTTCCTTTAGAGATGAAACTTATAAACAGTTAAATGGAGCCTCAATGGGAAACCCTCTTCCATTTTTAAGTGAGATTTTTATGACAAATTTAGAGAAACGGTTAGATGATAAAAACCAGCTCCCTGAAATCTGGTGGAGATACGTTGATGATGTTTTCAGCATAGTTGAAAAACACATGTTACCCAAAACTTTAGAAACAATTAATAAGGCTCACAAAAACATTGAATTCACTTACGAAGTGGAACAGGATAACAAATTGCCTTTCTTGGACTTACTTATTGTAAAGGAACACTTACATTTGAAATCTATAGAAAACCAACTAACACTCAACGTATTATTCCAAACACATCGAATCACTCACACCAACACAAATTGTCTTCCTTCAATCACATGATACATCGAATGCTAACAATCCCCTCAGTGAAACTGGTAGAAGAAAGGAACTTAACTACATTTTTGAAACAGGACAATTAAACGGTTACACAAGACAAATAATACACTGCCCTTTTGTGCCAGTTGCCAAAAGAACACGAGAACAATACAAACGTTCACTTACTACTCTGACACAAGAACAACCAACACTCAAACGTATAGCCGTCAATTACAACGATGAAACATAAAAGCTACGCCCAATCCTGCGAAAGTTTGGTTTTGAGTTAGTTTTTACCAGTAGAAACAACCAACTCCAAACTCTCCTAGGTTCAACAAAAGATCCAATCCACAGTTTATATAAATCAGGCGTTTACCAAATTACATGCGACCACTGCAATAAAATTTACATAGGACTAACAAGGGCTTCAGTCAGTGAAAACTTTTCGTCAAACGAAAAATTCATCACTGGGCCGAAAATTTTAGACCGTTATAAACAAAATCTAGTCCAACAAAATTCTGTGATAGCCATTGCCGTTATACTTTTTGCGGATCTCTCAGGAACAAACTAAGGAAAGTGTATCACTTATGGCTATAGTGGTTTGGCCACATGTGAATTTTCGAAAACTTTCGAATGCTTAATGGAATATTAAAAATTCTCAGATTCTCTTAGGATTTCCTCCAGAAATTATTTCATCGATTTCTCCATTTATCCTAAATATTCATACAAGAGTTATTCCTGATAATTCTACTAGGAGATCTGAGGTAGTGCTTCGTGAAGCCCAAGCAGGACAGTTCGGTTTTGCGTCGTCCGATAGATTTAGCTCACGGTTTCGCGTGTGTTTTCGTCGCTGGAGTTTTTTTTTCCTGTTTTGGAGCGTCTTGCTGGGTAGTGCTTCGTGAAACCCAAGCAGGACAGTTTTTACATTTCAGAAATGGAATAGTGAAAAGTGAAAAATGAAAAAGTGATTTGTTTGATTTGTGTCCTCAGTACTGTTGGTTTTTGGCTGCCCTAAGTTCACCGAACCATCCGGAAGTGACAGGCAGCACATAAATTTAGAGAATCAATCCGGTGAGTTTGTTCCAGTATGATACTTTTTCTTTTGTGAGCCTTCCGGATCGTTTTTGTCCGCGTCGTGGAACTTCAGATCGTTTCTTGAACGGAAAATGTTATTTTCGGAGTTTGATAATTATGTTCAGATTGCGCATTCTGTCCCGCCCACGCAAGTAACAATCGGTCGTGGATGCTTTTTAACCGTTCGATGACCCTGGAGGGATCGATTCTGCTTTTCGTATAATTTTGAGCAGAAAAACCGACTGTGTTATCCTAGGGTGTTTAGTTCGAACGCGCTTCCTTTCGTTTTTCGATTATCTAAAAATACAGTACCACCCAGTACAGTTTTTCAATGAGCACAGTATGTACAGTTTTTCAATAGGCGTGATTTTTTTTTTTACGCGTATCGTTATTTTATACAATCCGATGACCCTGGAGGGATCGGTTTTGCTTTTTACTGGTTATTGAGCAAAAATATTACTGCACAATCGACAAGCATTTCGCGAAATACTATTTATACTATAAATAAGCTATTGTTTTCTCTTTTGATTGCCGGCATTCAAAAGATTAATTTGAAAACGCTTAAACAACAAATATTTATGGTCTATCGCCAGCTTTCTAGGCGAATCCTGACAATATACCTTCCCCAATCTCCAACTCCGTAGCACTTATGAGGGTGTCGCTGAGTCGGTGGCCTCTCATTAAGTAAGTGCTACATCAACATTTCCTTCTCCTATCCCAAGTTACGGTAAAGATGGGCGTGGCCGGGAATAGCGATATTCATGCTTTTAGTATTCTTGTTTATGATTTGAACAAGGTATACTCCCCTGCCTTGTTCTTGAAAGTAGTCAGGATGAGATTATTAAAAAGAAACATGAATGTTGCTAGTATCCAATCTACGAAGTATACCGTAACTACGCTAACGCTAACGCTAACGAAAAATTCATCACTGGGCCACTTGGTGTTTCGTGTTGTCCGTTGCCTAATGTTAGTGATTGTTCAGTCTGTGCAGCCTTTGCCTGAAGACGGTGTAAATTGTCTTTTTTTTAACGGACTCTCAATACACGTTTTAAAGAACACATAGCAGAAGTTACTAAAGCACACAAAGACACAGAAAAAGGACATGTACACCATTTCAAATCAAAAGTTGCAGAACATATCTACAATGAACAACATTTCCTTAACACAAAAAATATCGAACTCTTACGACTTAGTAGAAAAGTTTGAAAATCTTAAAACAAATGACGTATCGCCTTAATTTTCAACCTATTAAGTAATTATTAGAATATGATAAAATACTGTTCGCGCACGGGCAGGACCCAGCAATAACAAACTGAAAATACACTCGATCATGCTCCTTTTGGTCCACCGTACTGCGATGAATAATGATACAGGAGAAACGATAACTGGTTGAGTGTCCGACGAACGCACTTGCCATTGATGTTTTCTCGATCGATGACTGTCGTAGTCTGCAGAGTCGAGAACGATACATTGCCAGATGTCTGCTGCGTAGCCCTCACCATCGTAGCTGGAAGTGTCGCGGAATTCTAACAGTTATCACACAATAGACGACCATTGTTAGCATCCAACTGTCCATTGGGGTAGAGCATTGCTGTCAAGACAAATACTGAGCTCCCTGCAGCAGTACTGTGTGAGCTTGACACGACCAACCCCCCCGCGAAGTGACAGATAACGCAATTTTCACGTACCTACTTTCAACGTAAACAATGGGGCCATCCACCGCTGCCGGCACAATTTTTCACTATGGCAGATCGGAATTTTGTTTCGTTGTTGACGGGTGCAAAACAACGAATGGAATGAAATGAAATAAGGGCGAGTCTGATATTTTCGTCTGCCAATGGCAATAAATTTAATAAAATCATCAAGTTTAAGCACCAAATGAACTTAAGAGCGTACCAATTCGTTCGGTGAAAAGATTAAATGACGTGTTAGTGCTTTGTTTTACGGAAAAGTAATCTATGGACCGATGCACGAGTTCACTAATTTGACGTTTGAGCGGTACCGAATTCACTGGTTTCCATGGCCACATAAATAACACGGCACCGCTAAAACGTCAAATCTCGATTACTTTTTCAAATCGACGTAAGTAACTTTTATACGATTTTGAGAAAATTATTTAAGAACAATCACAACCTTTTTTCTAAAACTGTTTTAAAATGAATCCCCTTTTTAACATTTTTTTACCGTGTACATCGCTTAATTTTTGCATGCAATCAGCTCGCGTTAAAACTCAAAGTAGTTCCTATCACTTCCCACAAAAATTGTATGACAAAATGATAAGCCGTTTCAATCAGTTACTTACGACGTTTTTGTACCAGTGTAAAATCGACTCAAGCAGTGTTTTGTTTTGATTCGTGGTTAAGTCACTTTGGCTTCCATTCAACGGAGCGGCGAAAGTAGCGGTTAGGTTGCGAAAGTGGAGAATCTTACTTTCGTCGTTTTGTAAATCCGTAAATTAAACGTTCTAAAAGTGAAAAATCGAGTTGGTTTATAGCGGAACTTGTAGAATTTCGTCTGCGAAGCACGTAGGATTGATAAAGTTAATTTGTTAACTTTTTGACTTGAGTCTGTTTGAATAAGTCTTCGAGAAATAATGAACGCGTGCATTGATCCATAAGAAATTACTTACAATACAGCCTAACTGATTTGTAGATCGCTTTTATGCCCTCAAAAGAAAGCGCTGGCCGTAACATAAAATAAAATAAAATATTGTGGGCCTCGTGGCCGTGCGGTTAGTGTCCTTAGGCATTTAAACGCATCGTGTCATTGGGTGTGGGTTCGATTTCCGCTTCAGCCATTGAAACTTTTCGTCAGGAATGTTTCTCAACTGTGCCACTGGAGCATCCTTATCTATTGTCTAGTGTTAAGTTCCATTCCGTACAGCTAAATGGCTGAAGACAATGTCCTTATCTTTTTATTTGAGATCGAACCAAGTCGAAAAGTGATATTTTTTTTATTTGCAGTTTTTTTTCTGTGCGGATTAGAACACTTTTTCTCATACTCACCACCAGAGGTCTAAGTTTCAATCAAATAAGCCTATGAACTAATATACGATGACGTCACGCTGCAACTTTCAGCGTGAAGAAAACCTTTACTGCGGGCGATGTATACATAAAAATAAACGATTTCGTTGCACATTCATCCACGCATTGTTCATCCGGTGAACATTCGTGTTGGCGTGGATGTCATTTTAGGTAAACATATTTAGATCGGAAAAAAACAACATGAAAAGAAGACCGTGGATAAATCCATTGGATGAACTATCCAGCTTTTTAAAAGCGGTAATAGCCACCAAAAGTTAGCTTACTTTCTGGTAGGGATCCAACATATTGACGTTTGGCTTTGGTCCGGTCAATTGACTTGTCCACCGGTGTGATAAATTCACTCGGTTAACCCGTATAGGCCTTAGTGAAAGAAAAATTACTAAAACTCTCACCGCTCAGCGAATACTAAACGGATTTCAATTATGTTTTGGCAGTATACTCGTACACATTCTTCTTCTTTCTGGCGTTACGTCCCAACTGGGACAGAGCCGGCTTCTCAGCTTAGTGTTCATATGAGCACTTCCACAGTTATTAACTGAGAGCTTTCTTTGCCAATTGACCATTGTTGCATGTGTATATCGTGTGGCAGGTACGAAGATACTCTATGCCCTGGGAGTCGAGAAAATTTCCAACCCGAAAAGATCCTCGACCGGTGGGATTCGAACCCACGACCCTCAGCTTGGTCTTGCTGAATAGCTGCGCGTTTACCGCTACGGCTATGTGGGCCCCATACTCGTACACATATCTAGTTTATAAAAGTGGTCAAAGAATCTCGGGAATGTTCCTGTGGCTGGAGTTATTGCGGTGAATCTCTGGGTCAGGTCAGGTGACAAGGGTTTTGTGCTTCTGTGCCCCTGGAGGAAGGCAAATTTCAAGTCACAGATAATTTCTTGAATCGGCTATAATGTGGCCACTATATCAAGAAGTTTTAAGAAAAACGCATCAGCGTAAACCTTCTGATAATCGATTTAATTTAATAATTATGTCAGCTGCATTTGATTGATCCTACAAATGACCATTTTCGGGTCCTCGGAATGCCTAAAATTTATGATAAAGTGCACAACTTCTATCTTAACATCTGTGTCAAGCTTATGGGAATGCATTTTATTGAACTGTTATGTTCGATCTATTCTTTTAGAGATTTGAAACGGTTCAATACCTAACAAATCTAGAGCCGGTTCTTTAGGACATTAAGCCCGAGTGGCCGCATCTGGTTCACTCTAAATGGTGCAAAACTATTAATTTATTATGCTGAATATCAGATCTTAATGATTTATGCAAAATAAAATAAATGTAATTGGAAATAAATAATGATTATTTAGAATGTCCCAAAAAATCGGCTTTTTCTACCCGACTTGACCCAGTGACCCACCGCAATAACTCCGGCTAAAGGAGCATTCTCAAGTTTCTCCGGCCATTTCTAGAATTTAGATATGTGGGCCAGTATACTTACAAAAAACATATTTAAATCCGTTAAGTATTCGCTGAGTGTTACGGGTTTTAGTATTTTTGCTTTCACTCAGGCCTATACGGGTTAAAGAATTTTGACACTTTAACGGGTCACGTAGATGCTTTCCACGTGTTTCGGTCAAGTGTCAAAATTCTTGGACTGAGTAAATTTAGTGCACCGGTGGATAAGTCCATATCAAGCGACCCAAGTCAAACGTCAGATCACTAGATCCCTTTTTGTAAAAGTGGGCTAATTTTTGGTGATATTAGCGTTCGTAAAAGCGGGATACTTCATCCAATAAGCTTATCTGATTGAAACTTAGACATCTGGCGGTGAGTATGAGAAAAAAAGTGTTCATATCCGTAAAAGAAAATGTACTGCGAGTTGATATGATCTCAGATTGGTTTCAAGCTTATAACTACAGTCAATTTCCCATAAATTGATGATTATCATAAATATCTAAGGGATGATTCAAATATTACGTAACGAAGAAATTTGCCAATTTAAACCCCCTTCCTCCCTGAAGTAACAGGTTTTATATGGAAAATTTCAATTTATTGTATGGACCGAAACACTACAAAATATCCCTTATCTCCCCTTGTTGTGTTACGTAATATTTGAACGATCCCTAACAAATTTGTCTTGCTTTGAATTGCCAAGTGGTCAAAAAATAATTTCGTAAATACAGGAACGGTTACTATAAGCACCTTCAGCATGCGGACCACATCACACCACTATTCAAAACTCGCTCGTGGGCCATACAAAATCTTCTCGATGACCATACAAATCCTTTTAGAGAATCGCTATTTGGTGATCACTCGTTTATAATGATGTTACAAATGCCAAACAAAAAATTGTATAACTATTTTTATGTCCATCAAGCATAATTCTAGTTTACGCCCTATTTTGAGCACACTTTATGATTTCATTGAGTTTGACAGTACCACGGACCAAAATTTTTCGGTACATTGACGTTGTACTGCAGCTGTCATGATGCTCCCGGGTTGGACACGACAGATGCTCTGCTGAATAGCTACCGTCGGGGCCACACTATTGCAGCTGGAAGTGATACTGCTTGGCTTCATCTATTGTGCTGATGTCGATCGTTTATCCATAGTGGCTGGTTGCAATTATTGTTTCCCGTGCTAATTAATGATATTTACACCAGGTTCTTTAAAAACGGCTCGTCACGGCACCAAATATGTTCGCGCACGGGCAGGACCCACCAATCGTTGTGTTTTTGAGGATAACGGGGATAATAAACTAGACGGAGTACGGTGGCTTCTTTACATGGCCATGGTCAAATACGGACTGTTTATTCATCTAATAGTTATACAAATACATATAAAGGTGGGGCTAACACTTATCATTCTTTTGCACAAACAAATACTTTGGATCACTCAAGCATGATCGAACATAATCCTAATTTGATAGTATGAATGCATTTTGTACCACTATTGAACAAAATATGGACAAATTACAATTTTTGTTGAGCACCCCAGTTTCGGACAGCTTGATTTGTTATATGATATCTTTGTGATTATTGCACCAGTGTCTCTAAATACATTCATTTTCCATGGATTGCGTCGATCATGGCATCAAACATGCAATAAAATTAAGAAGAATGAACAAACAGCACAACATTGTAAAATGTGCGATTTTTCATCATATATGAAAGCAGTTTTTAATGGACATCTTGCAAATTTAGAATAACACAAATTGTTTTTGTAAATGTTGCAAATGCATTGAATTGGCAATTATATAATATTCCTATAGTAAAATCTTTTGATTAATTCTTAAATTTACAGAATTCGAGGCATTTCCAGTTCGTGTCCGGTATTGGGTGCCACCTTTCAAGATCGATCAATTTGGTACTAGAAAACATCATCAAAATCCAATGTCATAATTCATATTTATATTTTCGAATTTATTATTGTACACTATAAAAATGGTAATATTTGTCAGACATGGGTTACACGAGCACATTAAACCAATATTTTTCGAATTATGAATATAGTGGCTTAAGTGTCCGGTACTGGGGGATCTCCCCCTATTGCAAAATATTTTCAATATGTATAGTGAAAGCACAGTTGAAGCAGTCTATTAACAAACGATAGAAAATGTATAAAAAGAAGAAATAACTAGATTTGAAATACGGGTAAGGAGTGCTGATGATCACTGTATCTACTATTGTATCAGATCTATTAAAATAACTGATGGCAAATGCATCATTGAAGCAGTTCACGTTATTTGTTATTTCATTGTACATTTAACATGGTATATAGCGTTAACTTCTTAATCATCAACAAATACCCACAAGCTAGAAAAGTGGCAAAATCAAACTAAATTGGAACAAACTAATTGCCTGTCAAATACTTGATGAATTACAATTTAAGTGGAACTGTAAACTATTTGGACATTAAAATGCAATTCAGCTGGTACACGAATAGTTGCGGATGCTAACCATGAAACAAAATTGAATAAATATTCTAGGAACAGCATCTTGAAAGATGTTGCAGATGCTGCCTGGGAAGTATCGTATGCACAGTACCAAAAAATAATGTGATTTACGTCTTTTGGGATGCACATAAAAGAAGCGAGCCGAATGACGTAAAATTGATTCAAATTTAAAATACGTTAGTGTCTGATTCGGGAAATGTCGATCTCAGTTCCATCGTTTTCGAGTCCTTTAACATGTAAAATTACATTTTTTGTTCAATACATCTACATGGACACGTTTTTGTGTCATTCCATCACTTACATCATGTGTCATTCAGTCATTACCAGAATTACGTCCAGAGTAATTTTCATTATTTTTAAGAGTGTGGCCATTATTGAACGAGCTAAAAATTTCCTCCTAAAGGCCTCATTTAAAAGGGTCTGCAAGGCTCAAGCTTATTTGGCACACGTTAAAATTTATTTTTTCATGCATTATTAGAATTTATGAGTACCGAAAATACCGATACAGGGATTGACTCAGTATATGCACCGGTCAGGGTTGAGAAAAGTACACAGTTCGAACGAAACGTGTAAATTTCTTAGACATATAATGCACATAATTGGAGCGTGGAATATCATGGATATTTACATGATATGTCATGTAAACTTCAATTATATGCCATGTAATCCAACAGGATTCTGTGTGGTTACATGACATATAACATATTTTACATGATTTCAAACCTAAATTTACATGACGTTATGTTTACATCGCATAAGTGAAGTTTACATGACGTGTAATCTTCATTATTTTTAACTGTGTACTGTAGCAAACATTTACCACCTCTACATTTACATGTTTCTACTAGAGATGGTCGGGTCTCGGGTTTTCAAACCCGAAACCCGACCCGAACCCGAATCCGATGGGTTCGGGTTTGAAAATTTGAAATTTTTCGGGTTCGGGGCGAATTTGAAGGCTACAAGATTATCACGAAGAATTGAACCAAAGATTGCTTAAGAAATCATTCTAAACATATATCCAGGAAGGTCATTTTTACGCAAAACATCTAATCGATCTAATTCTCCTTTTCTTTTTTCGCATTGCAATGATTTTTATGTGAATTCTTGAGGCCCCAAAGATTGCTACGCGACTACTTCATAGGTTCATAAATTTTCATCTTCTACACATTCATTTAGAGCTTTCTTCATATATACGTACAATGACTTTTTCAGGGATCCCCATAAGAATTCTTATGAAGATTCCTCTAAGAGTTCTCCCAGGAATTTGCTTTGAACTAAAATGACTTCTAAAGATATGCTAAGAGGAATTCTTTCAAAATTTGCTTCAGAAAATCTTTCAGCAGCTCAACAACGGAATTACAATGAAAACTTTCAGAAGTTCTTAGAGAAATCGCAGATATTACAATGAGTTTTCAAAAACTATTCCTACCGAAATTTGACAAGGAAAATAACAAAGGTTCATTCTACGATTTTTGTAATTCGTGTGAAAATTATGTCGAGAAATCTTTCGAGAATTCCTCGAAAATCTCTCATAACAATTTTTCAGAAATACTAACAGCCGTTTCCATAACCAATTCTTCAATAATTATCCCACTGATCATCCCAGGCATTGCGCCATAAATTTATTCACTAAATATTTAAGGATTTTTGACAAGAATTTCACGATAAATCCTACCAAGGATTCCTCATAAATATCTCCATAAATAAGAATTGCTTTTCAAGATTTCTTGAATTATTTTTGAAGTTATTTCTATTTAAATTCTTCAAATCAAAAATTTATTTAGGTAAAATTCAAAATCCTACTGTAATTATTAGCTCCCCAAAGAGTAACACTCGATATTTTCCAGGGATTTTGGTTGGGTAATTTTCCAATTAGTTTCTCTGAAGACTCTTCTCAAGAGTCTAGAAGAGATCCGGAAATTATTGAAAAACGTTTCTCTTGTAGGAATTTATCATGTATTTCATCAATAATATCTTTACGATTTCATTCAGAAATGTGTATAGGTTTTTTTGAAGGATAAAATAAATCCTATGAAATTTGAAAAAATCCACAGCTTCTTCTTGGACAAATTCCTAGAGAAATCTTATAACAATTCTTTGACGACTCCTTTGAAAAATTTTCTTAAGGAATCAACGTAAAAAAATCTGTCAGTTTCCAATGACAAGTTCTGGTTGAGTTTTTCAAGGTACCCCGAATGAAAATTCTGGAGGAATTCTTCAGGAAATCTGTGAAGGAATCGTTTAATGTACTCCAGAAGAAATCTACGAATTAATAGTTGAAGGCAACTTTAAGAAAATACCTGAATTACATTGTGATGAAATTTATGAAGAAAATCATTAAATCCCACAGAAACATTTGAAAAGACGCTTTGAGAGTTGTCTGGTCGGATGACTTAAGGAATCCCTATGAAAATGTGGTACCTGTTCAGTCTCATTTTGATAACATTTTACAGGCATGAGGGCTCTAAGGCTTATTTTTTCAGAACACTTAGTCGCTATCAGTCTTGAAGTGGTCGTATCGGTATATTACTCTTCATTAATGGACATTTTGGTCCCTAAACAAAAATTAAAAAACGACTTCAACATTAGATGAAGACAAGGTCCATTATTTTCAATCCCTAATATTAATATTGATAAAAGGTATATTATTGTATAGATTAATTGATTAGTCAATTGGCACAAACCCCTAATAAGGAGGGCCTCTGAATTTGACTCCGCACCGGGCCCCGTAAACCCTAGCTACGCAACTGGTTGAAGTGGTCAAAAAAAAATCTGCTTTTTACCAAAGTAAGTTTGACGTATCTATGACGTTTGGTCGAATTTCATTTAGTCGAAAGTGTATTCTGACGTTAATACCCAGTGGGGTCATTGAAATGTATGGCAGGTGCTTTTACTGGAAGTTGCATACGCTAGGACAACATGGTTGGTGTATTGGTATTTCTTGCACAAACTTCAAGCTTTCAGTAAGCGTCGAGCGTAAATTCCAAATGAACACCCATACTCTCTCATGAAACTGATTGACTCATTCCGTTGTTGACTTTAAATGATTTCATTTCTCTCAATTCAGGGTTATTTTGCGAATTAGGTGAATCAGGAGCTGATCTCGAATGGAAGCGAGTTAACTTTTGACATCTAATGCTTTCGGTTTTGCCGCTGCATGTTGCAGATTTTTATCCTGGTAGATGTAATGCCCATTTTTTATACAAGGTAGACAGGTAAATTAAAAGCCATTTTTACGCTAGGCTTTCGGTTCTTCTTCAGTGAATCAAGATAGACGTATTGAGCCATGATCCCGTCGATAAAGTGTAAGTTATTAACATCAGATGCTGGCATGAAACCTCAAACCATCACGGAACTACTACCATGCTTAACAGTTTTACAAAGAATTTTCATTTTCAGGTCTTCATTCGGTTTCCGGCAAACTATAACCCTGTCGTCAGATCCGAAAATATTAAACTCGGTCTCATCTGTGAATAGTAAGTACTTCCAGAAGTTGAAATCCTTTCCAACGTGTGTTTCTGTAAACTTTCTACGACATTTCACGTACTTCGGTGAAACAAACATCTTCCGACTTGCAACTCGGCCATGAAACGTTATGTTTTCAAAGCACTCTACGCATAGTTTCTGGCTTAATCATATACTGCTTCCTGAGTACTTTTCCAATTCAATTGCGAGTTTCGATGCACTTTTCTTGGGGTCAGCATCAACCTTGCGAATAAGCTAGCACTCAACCGCTCCATTGATAATTTTCTTCAAAGATGTTTTGGGTTTGGTTTTACTTCAATGGTTAATTTTGTAGCGATTTATTATACTCTACACGGTAGTACACCCTTTTCTAACAAATTTGGTGATTTTCAGTTGATTTTTGCCATTTTTGTGTAGTTTTATCACAAGTTTTCTTATATCTTGATCGCAGATCGTGCTTGAATGTATGTGTGTGTGCGAGTTGAAGAAATGATATGAATGAAAACTTTATAATATTACCCCAAAAATCATGCTTAACAATAAGGTGGACGATTTTCACTGTGACCCTATTATTGATTGTTTTAAAAAATTTAAAGCTTAATTTATTCTTTTAATATTCAATGACTTGAATTGCATACAATTATCAAGACCCTTGCCGAACTAACGTAACGAGCCATTGAATTTGAATTCTTGTTCTATACATGGATAGTACGAATTACTTTTCTGGTAATGTTCAAGGTGGACGATTTTCACTGTGACTCACTGTACATACACCACACGGCGTGTCTGGTAGAACAATATTATCACAAAAAAATAGGCATCGCTAAATCTTTCACCATTCGAAAATATAGGTTTTTAGCTTTCATTTGACGTGTTCCCCAAAAAAATCCACCGAGGGATCCCGAACATTTTTTTTTATTTTAAATTTTTGTTCCTTGAAGTACAAAATATTCAAATATAATCAAGGTAAAAGACTGTTTGTTTTTTTCTCTCAAGCTCGATGGTAGCCCAAATTTCAAATGAAAGTTGATATAACATAGATATATAAGATTACAATATAACATATAATAGACATAACTGTCCTATGTGATCTTGGGGATACGACACTTACTCGTACAGTGTACTCAGTTGAGTTCAACTAATTTTCATTTTTTTTACCAAGATCCGCACAGCTGAGCGGTAAGCAAATTAATTTTAACGGATATGTCAGCCTAACATCAAGTTTACTTAAAACAGCACCTTTGAGTACCGTTACCAAACGTCACTTTTACTAAGATGTCAACAAACGACCTTTTACCGAGATTTGCACAGCTGAGATCGGCATTCGGATTTAAGTGTGTATTTGATTGTAGTGTATAACTGTTTCTGTTTATATTTAGAAAAGATTTATTTTCTTTTCCTTCTTTCTGGAATAACACCCCTATTGAGACAAAGCCAGGTTCTCAAAAAAGAGTTCTTCGGTTACTCTTTAACTGAGAATTTGATTCGCCTATCATGATTGTTTTTTTATATTGTGTGTAAGAAAAATATACTCGACCGATGAGATCTAATCTACCACCCTGAAAATTCCACAAACTACGTAACGCTCTAGGGGGAGGGGGGAATAGCGTTTAATTTTTACATACAAAAAAACGTTACGGAGGGGGATGGGGTGAGGTGGTCAAAAATTTCCGATTTTAGCGTTACGTAATAAATGGACGCTGCCAAACGATTGATACGAAATAGAGCTCTTTTGAACCATTTTTACAAATCAATATCACTTGCTGCTGGGTTATTATTGCCATATTTTCCACAATTAATATGATATAAAAAAAACAACATGCCAAAATAGTGACTCTTTGAATTGAAAATAGTCTTGCAGTTGTGTTAACTCAATTGTTATATCCTTGAAAATATAGTGGTCAACAGGCACAATCTGGCTTCATAAATAAGCAAAACTGCCACATTTGAGGAACAGAAAATTTATTCAAGATTCAAGAAACGCCATTCCATGACCAAGTAAGTACTAACAGTTTGGACCAGACCAAAAGAATCATTGAGTCATTTTTTTTTCAAACAGTACGAAACTGACTTTGATAAATTCGATATCTTTGGAAGTTTTTTCATATGTCTCTGCAACGGAAATTCCACGGACATCTGACATAAAAAAGGACAAATGATTTGAATTTGGAGATCCTAATTTGACTCCTCCTGACTTAAGTTTATGGAGCTACTGTAGAAACAGAGGCAGAGCTCAAGGCAGACTCTTGAGTCGCTATCATCGCAAAACCCCCCAAAAAGCTCCAAACGGTAATAAATGCAGCCACTTGATTGATGTTGCTTTCTTGGCATAGCCCAAAAAATTGCAAAAGTTGCACCCTGTATTCGCTGATATCCGCAAGAATGGGAAGGTATCTTTTCGAGATATTGAAACCATTAGAATAAAGTCATGAAAATCTACTATAAATTGCAGTTACTCAAGTCTACGGGGCAAGTGGGCACATGGAATTTAACTTTTTATTCTTCCTCATAATACTTACCGTTGCCAATAATCACATTATTAACCATATTTCATGTTGAAAACATATATTATATGAATATGATATCAATCTAGAAGGAGTATAAAATGGTAATACTTTCTTGTTTGTAAGCTACTTACGTGTTATAATTACTGCAGTAATTGTAAAAATTGTATTATTGTTATTCTGCTTGTCAGAAAACCACTTTCACGGTGGAATAATTTTTATGATTTGATTTAACAGGAAATATCTTCCACTATATTCTTATTAAATTTTGAAATTCCAAGCTAAAAACATCAAAATAACTTCAATACTATTAAAAAAGTCTGTGGAGTGTCACTTACTCCGGATGGCTGGATAATATTCTTAATGAGGATTTTTTAAGCTTTTTGCTAAGGCTTGGGTAACAGGGCGTTTAAGCATACTCCATTTACTTTCGTAGGCCGTTGTTATGTTGATCCATTCTACTTTTAATCTTTAACGGTTGATTGGCAAAGACAATTCTCAATCAATAACTAAGTACTCAACGAACTCTAAGCTGGGAAGCAGGCTATGTCCCAGCAGAGGTTATGACAGACAGAAGAAGAATAAATTTAATGTATTCTAACCATGAAAAGAAACAGTGCTCGGTTAGATATACTTCCACAGTATGGATAAGTGAACAGTCGAACTTACAACATATCTAATTGAATAAGTGTCCTATAGCTCAATAAATCCTCAAAATCACATAGGACAGTTTTGTTTTTTACAAAATGAAACTCAATAGATATGTATGTATATTCATTTAATGAACTTTTATATGGAAGTAAAACTTTTATCCAACGAAGCTGTCTTTTGCAATGATTACATTTAAAAATAATGTACTCTAAAGAACAAAAATTTTAAATAAAAAAAATGTTCGGGATCCCTCGGTGGATTTTTTTGGGGAACACGTCAAATGAAAGCTAAAAACCTATATTTTCGAATGGTGAAAGATTTAGCGATGCCTATTTTTTTGTGATAAACCTTTCCCATATACACGCCGTGACCACGACATATCGCGTTGTAAAGTGCGGTTCATAATTATCATGTAGGTTATTGATTTCTGATGAAAAGTATGTTTGCCCAAAAAAGTTAAGACTATTGCGCAAAAAAATGTAGTTCGGTTTCATATTTGTTGATCCAAACGATCAATAATGGTTGAAGAACCTATGGAATCTCTTACCTATCGTAATCAGAACATTGCCCTCAAAGGTTTACTAAATAATTTTTCGACAATATTTTTCAAAGCCATTCGACAAAACATCCATTTGATCAAATGTAATTTCGACCAAACGTCATTCGACCAATTGTCATTCGACTAAATGTCATTCGACCAAATTCGATACTAATACTACTAATACTACGACCAAATACGATACTAATAATAGATTGTTGTAGAAATCAGTTTTTCCTACTCGCAGAAATTCCAAACAAACTTTTTTGGAGGGACTATTTGTAATTATTTTCGAAAAACTGTAGAAGTTCGATGCAAAAATATTATCGTTTATTTTTAAGAAGATTGGAAAAGTTGAAACAATTAACGAAAAACTTAACATTTCATATACTTTGCAATTGGATTAAATGGACAAATTGATGTGGAAGTTGCGAAAAAATTACACGTCTTCTCGATGGGAATCGAGCTCAAAACTCCCTACTCCCTACACCACGAGAGGACTCATGGGGTAACGCGCCTTATCTAGTGAACAGGGAGTCGTGAGTTCGATTCTAACCAAGACGACATGTAACTTTATCGTAAATTTCACATCAATCTGTTCATTTAATCCAATTGCAAAGTATATGAAATGCTTAGTTTTTTGGGATTTGTTATTTTTTCTTTTATTTTTAGATTCTTGAAAGTGTTGCTTATTGAAGTATGAACATGTTTTTGAACGAACTCCCTTAAAAAAGGTGCTAGAGAAAGAGAAACATTTTGTAGAGCAGATAGAAACAATTTTTTTTAGAAGTTCCACCAGAATCTTCTTTAAAAACAATCCTTAAAACCAAACAGAATTCATTCATTGATTTCACGATTCCCTGAAATTCAGTCAAAAAGTCTCTAGAAATTCCACCCTTAAATTGCACATAAATTCATTATATATGGAATTCTGCCAATAATTGATAAAACTATTTCTAAAGAAATGTTAACACGCTTTACAAATTTATTTATGAATATTTTAATGAATTCTTTCCCATTTTCCAGCAACTTTGCTAAATGTGTTCCACAGATTCTTTCACTGACATGCTTATTTCGGAAACAGAAGTATTTCCAAAGATTTTCATATTTTTTTTCATGGATTCAAAGGCATGATGTGTTTTAAAAACTCTTTTCGTAGTTATTTATTGTATAATCGAAGCAAGATTTCTCTTAAAAGTCATGTAAGAATTTTTGACGCAATTTGTAATGCATTTTGGACATAATTCTGAAGGACGTTTAATGATTTTCGCGAAAGAAGTTCTATTAAGTTTTTTTTGGAAAGACGATGTAGTTATTTTTTATAGTAATTCACAGAGAAATTTTGATGGAACCTTCAGCAAAAAATAAGATTTGACAACCAATAATTTTTTCGAGGGATGGCTTAGGAAAGCTTTGAAGTATTAAAAGGCTATGTTTATTTTTATTAATTTGATAATAGTAAAATTCTTCAAGGAATATCAAAAAGTGACTTCAAAAATTTTGTCACAAATCTGTTTGAATTTAGTTCAATAATTTCCAGAATTTCTAAGAATTTAAACCTTAAAAAGTTTTCTTGAAAAAATGTAGTTTTGAGTTCAAGCAATAAGCTTTTTGACGCGAAATTACTTAAAAAAATAAGCACAATCAAAGAAGTATTTTTTGCTGAAATAAAAAAAAAACTGTAATCGATTTTGTGAAGCTTTTTCACACCAGGTTAAACTTCAGCCATCCATCTGAGAAATTCCTTGAAGAGATGTATTATAAATTAGGTCATTTTTGTAAAAAAAATCATGCTATCTATTGTCTGAGAAATTCCTTTAGTCATTTTGCCTATTTTTTTTATTTAGTTGTGTCGGACATCATACGAGTTGTAGTATCTGTATGGTTTTCTGAAGTGTTTTCTTAGAAGGGAAATTATCATCCAGACATCCAAAATTCTGGGGAGGGGGTTTCTGGATGATTCTGGAGGGGGCCTGATCCTACGCCAATGGTTATATAATTGGGCGTATAAGTTCAAATTGAACATTGAATACCTTTATCAGTAGAACAACCCCTCAAGTGCTGACTACGCAAACGTTAACTTGAAATAAGTGTCACAGGCAAAATGAACTCTTCTACTGAACAGTGTTTAAAATTAATTACTATTTTTAGTAAGAGTAATTAAAACTAATATGTATGTAGTTAGCATCCCTGGTATTTATGAGCCATAATCTGAGCTGGCATCTTAAATCCAACTGATCAGGTTTTGTGCAATTCCGATTTAACGTTCATTATAGGTTTACACTTATTACGTGAAACTGACTTCAGAAATCTCAACTTTTAGGATACACTGTTATTTTTAACCTGTTGCGTTAAATAGCTTACAGGTTCTCGTTGTGCTCATGTGACATACAGTGACTTTTAAGGGCGCTGTTCCAAACCGTAATGGAGCTATACTATCATTTTATTTGTTTATGTGTAGTTGAGAAAAATCTTTTACCATTGGAGCTGTGTTTCTTGTTCCAATATTATCAGTGCATACGTTTCAACCGTTTTCAATGCGTCTTCACGGTAATCGATGAAGGTTAGGGTAACAGATATTCTTATTGAAGTGTCTTAACAGATGAATGCTTGTTGGATAAATGAATCACTCATTGTCAAAAATTAGTCTCAGAATCTTTTCGATAGACAAATTAGTCATTAAATCATGCATTTCGGAACCGAAAATCGCAATCACTCCTCGACATGATAATATCTTTTATCTTAATCATAATAAACGCAAAAAATTTACAACACAACAAGAAAATACAACTGATGTGATAATGGCATGCATTTAAAATACCTTACTTACCACTTAGTTCCAACCAATACACAAACCATACGCCAAAGCCAAAAGCACTAAAGAATGGTTATCTTTTCTCCATTTCCTACAGGACACGGTGTGACACAACGATCTTCATCTGCCATGATTACCACGGGTGGAAAAACGCGTCGACCCTTCGAAGCGGAAACGTAGAGGAAAATTGCAATCAGTGGCACTGAACGACACTGTGTTCCCATTCGGTGATTCGCTTACCTGGCCGGCAGAATCAAGGAGAGCGCGCGTAACAAGATTTTACGTGCAAAGTAACATACCCTCTGTGAAGTGAGCTTCGGTTCTCCAGGCGCTGCCTTCTGAAGCTCTCAACATAAAAAGCAAAAACAAAATTAAAGCACAAAAGCAAGATTTCCGCCTGTTGCATCGGGTCCCAATGGGCACTGTGGAAAATCCCTGCTGGCGGTTTGTGGAGTGAGGGTTCAAGCAAAGTGAGCAAGTGACTAGAATAACCACAAGAACCTCAACAGTGCTAGGATGATGGTGAGGGTTAAATGAGGTGGTGGAAGGAATAGAAGTTTGTAGGAAAAAAGTAGCTGCGAAACAGAAGAGGGTGGTTAACCATGGCTGCTATAATCGAGGAAGCCGTCTTCAACGCACTGCGAGGGCATCACAACGAAAAGACGAAGCTGCCATCTCCTCGCATTATCAAGATTTATGTTGCAAGCTTAAAGGAAGGTAAGCGATTACTTACACATCGATAACCTTTTGCTGCTGTTGCCGTAAGTGGTTTTTCTTTGCCGTTTTCATCCTTTGTTCATTTGTGCGGAGGTGTACAAGAATGTGATGGCGAGGATCGTTTGGCTGTGACTTGTAGTTATGATTTTTTTTGCAACAGATTTGCAACACAGTTTAACCGCGTGGAGTGGTGCTTTTCATCAGCATTATGCACAATTCCAAATTATGCTCGGCCACAATGACAATGATACAATTTTCTGTTTCTTTGTATTAGTGGAAAAGCATCAATTTTTACCCTAAAAGAATTGAGGGAGTTTGAAGCAAAGGGGTGTAAGTGACAAAAATCTGCTTTTGAGTACACACTTAAATTATTTCACCGACCTCAGTAAAATTTTTCGCCGAGAACCCAACAGCTGAGAGCTCGGTAAATTTTAACGCCGAATCTCGGTACTTATTTTACCGAGATTTCGGCAATCCGAATTTTTTGCCGAGATCTCGGCGAACGTTACCGAGATTCGGTAAACGTTTACCGAGATCTCGGTAAAAGTTTTACCGAGAATCGTCAAATTATTACCGAGATATCAGCTGTTGGGTTCTCGGCGAAACCGTTTAAGTGTGTAAAACTAGTTTGAAGTTTTTTTTGAGCAATTTTTCATCCCATGCAAATTGTATGGGAGCCAAAACAAGCCAATCTTCTACGAATTATGAATAGGCGGAAATGTTTAACATAAGGCGGTATGAACAAAATGTATTAAAGTTGAGTTTCTTACGTTCTTTGTAACAACTACCGAAAAACTAAACATATACTATGCAATTAAATTAAATGGACAAATTGATGTGAACTTTGCGAAAAAGTTACACGTCTTCTCGGTGAGAATCGAACTCACGACTCCCTGTTCGCTAGATAGGCCGCGTTACCCCTACCACAAGAGGACTCATGGATGCAGGAGTTAACCTTAACCGATGTCCGTTTTTGCAAAGTGCACCTCTTTCGGAAGAATTAGATGCCCATACAAACCCAAGGCTTTCTATTTATATTTAACGCCTAGCCTGCAAGCGCATTATTTATTAGGTGTTGATGTCCTCTCGTGGCGTACGGGCAACATGCCCTATCTAGAGAACAGGGAGTCGTGAGTTCGATTCTCACCGAGAAGACGTGTAACTTTTTCGCAAATTTCACATCAATTTGTCGATTTAATCCAATTGCAAAGTATATGTAATGTTTAGTTATTTGGTAGTTTTTAAACTTCCACTCGGCTGGTTAGCCGTAAACCACGATCATAATTAATTAAAACAAACATTATTTGTAGTAAATGCTACATGTGATATGTGGAATACGAGTGGAACATTTTTCTGTCATTTCACTTTACTAGACCGTTTGAACATACTACAAACTACGCGTTGGTATGAATAAAGGTACCATTTACTACAAAGCTACTGGTAGTTAGCTTCAGATTTTGCTACACATGCTTTGAAATTGTGGAATTGAACAAAATAATTTACATTTGAGTTGAAATCATGAGTAAATGGTGTGAGTTCTGATATTTCGAAAGATATTTTGAGATTTCCTTAAAAATCCTATGATTTAAAAAAAAAATCTGAGATTTCGGTAAATTTGGAATTTTTGTGTGAATTTTGTCATTACGATGATTAATGTCGATGGGAATCGAGGTATTTATATTGCAGTAGAATTTGGCGGCTACCGTAGAATGGAAAACTGTCAAAAGATCCGGAATAAAGTTATTCTGAATTTACCGTAAGAATTATGACATCCCGGATTGTATGATTGCCTTAGGAATTCTGGAGTCCCTGTGGGAAACTTGGGATTCTAATAGATGTTCTGAATTTTTTATGAGAATTGTGGAATTCTCAGTGATTTTCTGAAATTCTTGTGGAAATATTAGATATCTAGTAAAAACTTTGGTTCTCGGGTCGAAATCTATGAGATTCCTTTTTTTTTTAATTTCGTGGGCGTCTTTGAGACGGTATTTCTGTTAGAATGTTTGAGATTTCGTTAGGATTCCTGCAATTTGTAGTGTGAATCTTTGGTCATTTTTGGTAATCATTATACAAATTTTAGAGATTTATTTGTTAGGATTTCAGAGAAAATATTTAATTTTAATATAAAACTTTTGAATTTCAGTAAATATCTGCTAAATTCCGATGGGAATTTTTGTGATATCGATACGAACCATTATAATTTTGATGGGAGCTCTGATGTTTCAGGGGAATTCTCATTGCATTTTAACCAGTACCACTAGACTCACCACTAGCGGCTCACAACAGCGTCTGTTCCCCATGTCAGGGGCGGCTGATCATCGTCCGTGTGCCAGAGAAGGACTCTAAGCTAAACTGCGCACTATGGCCCTCCGAACATTTAGGGGAATGGTCCTCCGGAAATCTAGGGGGTTGGTGTCAGGCCCTGCAAGCCAACCGTAAAAACACATCAGCACAGGAACGTCAACGAGAGAATACGGACCGGAACAATCGGCAAAGACCACAGCGACGAAAATGGACTAGCGATTGGAAACTCGATACGTGGAACTGCAAATCTCTCAACTTCATTGGAAGTACTCGCATACTCTCCGATGTACTGAAGACCCGCGGTTTCGACATCGTAGCGCTGCAGGAGGTGTGCTGGACAGGAGCATTGGTGCGAACGTTTAGAGGTAATCATACCATCTACCAGAGCTGCGGCAACACACGCGAGCTGGGAACAGCTTTTATAGTGATGGGTGATATGCAAAGGCGCGTGATCGGGTGGTGGCCGATCAATGAACGAATGTGCAAGTTAAGAATCAAAGGCCGATTCTTTAACTTCAGCATAATCAACGTGCATAGCCCACACTCCGGAAGCACTGATGATGACAAGGACGCATTTTACGCGCAGCTCGAACGCGAGTACGACCGCTGCCCAAGCCACGACGTCAAGATCATCATAGGAGATTTGAACGCTCAGGTTGGCCAGGAGGAGGAGTTCAGACCGACGATTGGAAAGTTCAGCGCCCACCGGCTGACGAACGAGAACGGCCTACGACTGATAGATTTTGCCGCCTCCAAGAACATGGCCATTCGTAGCACCTATTTCCAGCACAGCCTCCCGTATCGGTACACCTGGAGATCACCTCAGCAGACAGAATCGCAAATCGACCACGTTTTGATCGATGGACGGCACTTCTCCGACATAACCGACGTCAGAACCTATCGTGGCGCCAACATTGACTCCGACCACTACCTGGTGATGGTGAAACTGCGCCCAAAACTATCCGTCATCAACAATGTACGGTACCGACGCCCGCCCCGGTACAATCTCGAGCGGCTGAAACAACCGGATGTCGCCAATGCGTACGCGCAGCATCTTGAGGCAGCGTTGCCGGATGAGGGCGAGCTCGATAGGGCCCCTCTTGAGGACTGCTGGAGGACAGTCAAAGCAGCCATTAACGACGCTGCCGAAAGCATTGTCGGATATGTGGAACGGAGCTCAAGAAACGATTGGTTCGATGAGGAGTGCCAGGAGGTTTTAGAGGAGAAGAATGCAGCGCGGGCTGCAATGCTGCAGCATGGTACGCGGCAAAACGTGGAACGATACAGACTGAAGCGGAAACAGCAAACCCGCCTATTCCGGGACAAAAAGCGCCGCCTGGAAGAGGTGGAATGCCAAGAGATGGAGTTGCTGTACCGTTCTCAAGAAACGCGGAAGTTCTATCAGAAGCTCAACACATCCCGCAAAGGCTTCGTGCCGCGAGCTGAGATGTGCCGGGATAAGGATGGGAGCATCTTGACGGACGGACGCGAGGTGATCGAAAGGTGGAAGCAGCACTACGATGAACACCTGAATGGCGCAGATAACACAGGCACAGAAGGTCAGGACAGCGAAAGCGATGGCTACGTCAGCACAGCGGACAGCGGAAATCAACCAGTTCCCACGATGGGGGAAGTTAAGGATGCCATTCAACAGCTCAAGAACAACAAAGCCGCTGGCAAGGATGGTATCGGAGCCGAACTCATCAAGATGGGCCCGGACAGGTTGGCCGCTTGTCTGCATCGGCTGATAGTCAGAATCTGGGAAACGGAACAGCTACCGGAGGAGTGGAAGCAAGGCGTTATATGCCCTATCTACAAAAAGGGCGACAAACTGGAGTGTGAAAATTATCGTGCAATCACCATCCTAAACGCCGCCTATAAAGTGCTATCCCAGATTCTCTTCCGTCGTCTATCACCTATAGCAAACGAGTTCGTGGGAAGTTATCAAGCAGGTTTTATCGACGGCCGCTCGACAACGGACCAGATCTTTTCCGTGCGGCAAATCCTCCAGAAATGCCGTGAGTACCAGGTCCCTACGCACCATTTGTTCATCGATTTCAAGGCGGCATACGATAGTATCGACCGCATAGAGCTATGGAAAATCATGGACGAGAACAGCTTTCCCGGGAAGCTCACAAGATTGATCAGAGCAACGATGGACGGTGTGCAAAACTGCGTGAAGATCTCGGGCGAACACTCCAGTTCGTTCGAGTCTCGGCGGGGACTACGACAGGGCGACGGACTTTCGTGCCTGTTGTTCAATATTGCGCTTGAAGGTGTCATGCGGAGAGCCGGACTTAACAGTCGAGGCACGATTTTCACGAGATCCGGACAATTTGTTTGCTTCGCGGACGACATGGATATTATTGGGAGAAAATTTGAAACGGTGGCAGATTTGTTCACCCGCCTGAAACGCGAAGCAACAAGAGTCGGGCTAATGGTGAATGCGTCGAAAACAAAGTACATGCTGGTTGGCGGAACTGAGCGCGACAGGGCCCGCCTAGGAAGCAGTGTTACGATAGACGGGGATACCTTCGAGGTGGTGGACGAGTTCGTCTACCTCGGATCCTTGTTGACGGCTGACAACAATGTTAGTCGGGAAATACGAAGGCGCATCATCAGCGGAAGTCGTGCCTACTATGGGCTCCAGAAGAAACTGCGATCAAGAAAGATTCACCCCCGCACCAAATGCACGATGTACAAAACGCTCATAAGACCGGTAGTCCTCTATGGGCATGAGGCGTGGACTATGCTCGAGGAGGACTTGCAAGCTCTTGGGGTTTTCGAACGCCGAGTGCTAAGGACGATCTTCGGCGGCGTGCAGGAGAACGGCGTGTGGCGGCGAAGGATGAACCACGAGCTCGCTCAACTCTACGGCGAACCCAGTATCGTGAAGGTAGCTAAAGCTGGAAGGATACGATGGGCAGGGCATGTTGCAAGAATGCCGGACAACAACCCTGTAAAGATGGTGTTCGCTACGAATCCGGTCGGAACAAGAAGGCGTGGGGCGCAGCGAGCTAGGTGGATGGACCAGGTACACCAGGACCTGGAGAGCGTGGGTCACAGTCGAGGATGGAGAGAAGCGGCCATGAACCGAGGGAATTGGCGAAATATTGTTGGCGAGGCTTTATCAAGATAATTGATGTAAAGCCAAATAAGTAAGTAAGTAACTAGACTCACTACAATTCCAATCAAAATCTCAACTTTCCCACCTAGATTTAAGAATTTCCACTAGATTACAAGTTTTCTACGAATCGAATGAAATATAATATTTTAACCTTCCTATGGTGTTCGGGTCAATATGACCCGAAACGCACTTTCAAAGCGCTACAACTTTTGTTTGTTACTTACTATTGCTATGAAAATTGATGACTTTAAATCTTTTGTGGAAACTTAGAATTTCACGTTTGAAAAAAACATTCAAGGATAATTCTGAAGGGCTAGACAAAAAAAAGTTACGTTTAAGGTGTTCGGGTCATATTGACCCGGATTTGACATACGAATTCATTTATACTCAATATATTCGTCTAGGCTTATATTTTTCGAATCTAGCTACAAATCTTGGCTTAATTGGAATTGGCCGCTCAGAACCGGTTCGGAAGGGACCAAGGTTTGGCCATTTTTGAAAGAGCATTTGTAAGAGCAAAATGCATTTGTTGTGCATTGTGAAACATAGGATTTGGTGTAAAATGCATTGAAAATGGTATCCAATCAACCGGTTAGTTGTTTAGGGCACTAATGGTAACTGAGTGGCCAAGGGACCTGTTCCGGAGGCCCTTGAACGGTTCCCACGACATCCGGATTACTGGTCCATTTATGTTTTTGGTAGAACCAACCCTGCAGCACATCAAATTTTGCAGAATTTTGTAACAAATCGATCCAAGATGTTGCCACCTGAGTATGGCAATATTGTCCACATGGGTTACCATGGTAGATTCTTGGGTTCCCTTGGAGGTCCTGGGAAAGTGGCCAATTCAATCATTTGATAGAACCATATCATGCAAACTATCAAACTTTTCAGAATTTCATACATAATTCATTGGAGATGCCTTCAATTATCTAAGGCAACATTGACCACCTATTGGTTCCGTAACAGGTTCCGGGATTCCCGGAGAAGTGGTGTATTCCTTTATTTGCTGTAACCATATCATGCGACACAAAAAAATTTTCAGAATTTCATACAGAATTCATAAGATATTCACTTATTTATCTTAGTCAATATTGATTACCCAGTGGTTCCGGAACATGTTCCGGGATTCCCGGAGAAGTTACCAATTCAAACATATGATAGAACAGAGCATTGACATCTAGCGGTTTCATAATGGATTTCGGGATACTCGAAAATGTGTCCAATTTCAACATATGATAGAACTTCAGAAATTATCAGTATTTCGTTCAGAAAAATAAGAGAAATCTTCAATTTATGTAAAATAACATTGGTCACCCACTATTTGGCTCCGTAACAAGTTCCGGGAGTTCTGGTAAAATGACCAATTCTAATAATTGATGGAACTGAGCCTTGTGACACAACATATATTTTAAATTTTCATGAGCATCCATCATAAATGACTGCAGTTATTTCAAATAAAATTGTGAACTTAGCGGCCTTGTAACACGGGATTTGCGAATAAGTAATCAAATCAAATATTTGAAATGACAGAGTGCGTCTCATCAATATTTGATAATAATTTATCAAGGATGTCTTTAGTTATCTAAAATAATTTTGGTTTTTCAGTGGTTCTGAAAAAGTGTCAAAGATTCTTCAAAAAGATTCTTGATGTGTATAAAGTCAAAACTTTATAGATAATTCATCAGAGATGTCCACAGTTATCTAAGGTAATATTGGCCACTTAATGGTTTCGTGAGTATTGAAAAATGAACAGTTTAAATATTTAATAGAACCCAACCCCAACTTTCAAAATTTAACCTTTCGTTCGTCGTGCGAATTTTTGTAACGCGAGTAGTCGCGCGTTGTACTTTGTACAACACCCTTACTTTTGCGAATATCCCAGGAGTCTGACCACTTAGAAAGATGACGTCTTCGGAAAAATTGTTCAGTAGCTTAAGGGCTGTTATTATAGCCAAGAAATTCGGGTTTTTGCCACTAGGTGGCGCTAGTGAGCATAAAACTTTTGTTTCTCAGATCTCATGATCCTGACCACTTAGAAAAATGAAGTCTTCGGCAAAGTTGTTCGGTAACTCAAGGACTATCACTGTTTGAGCTAGTTGATTCTAAATTTTGCCACCAGGCGGCGCTAGTGAGCAAAACACATTTGTTTCGCAAATATCTCAGGGACCTGATCACTTAGAAAGATGGTGTGTTCGGCAGAGTTGTTCAGTAGCTCAAATTTTTTCTTTGTATAATCCTTAAAGTTCGATATTTTGCAAAATAATGATAGTCCCTGAGCTTCTGAACAACTTTGCCGAAGGTGCCTGTCTAAAAAGTCGAGATCCTGCAGTATCCGCAAAACAAAAATATCATACTCACTAGCGCCGCCTGGTGAACCAACTAGCTCGAAAAATGATAATCCTTAACGTACTAAACAACTTTGCCGAAGACGACATCCTACTAAATAGTAAAGATCCTGAAATATCTGCAAAACAAAAATAAAATTTCCATGCCCACTAGTGCCACCTGGCGGTCAAATTCCGAATTAAATGAGGTACCATCAGATACCCAAGAAACCAGTAAGCACGATAATGCGGCACGGTAACAGCATTATATGCGCATATAGGGTAATCATTTGATGCTTGTCAGTTTTATATACGCATATAATGCTATTATAATGCCAGAAAAGGCGAAATAGCGTGCCATTTTATTGCGAAGATATAACCGTGCTTCTCGGCATCACTAGTGCTGATATAAGACCACGTGAGAAACGTCAGTTGTTTTCGCCAGGTTTTTCGGGCGAATATTTTGTGCTTTCGCGTACGCAGCCAGAGAGCTTTCGCGTATGCGGCCAAGCAGCTGGTACACGAGGTAAATAAATAAATGAATGGAAATGGAAACCTCGAATAGTATGCAAAATATAATAAAATGATTGAGATAGTACTTCTCCGTATCAGACTTATTCATTTTGGTGGTTTTAATCCTTTTGAGGACTTGAAATTGCCACATATTGATCCTTGTTTTAATATGATGAAATTCCTAATTTTGCGTCTCGAACCTGCGACACCTGTATTGTTGAGTTGTTCAAGTTCTGCTCCTTTGCTCCTTCGCCCACATAAGATGAATAGTATTGGAAAGAAAAGTGACCAATTTAAACCACCACTTTTCCCCGTCATAAAACCTGCAATTGTAGTAGTGAGAAGACTTATGTTTGACTCCCTCTCACCACTATATGTAAACACAAAGCACGTGGTATATCTGTCAAAACACTGGATGGCATTTAAACAGGCCCTGTATGCGAATATAGAGCCAATATAGTGCTTATTTAATGCCCGTATGCATCAGGCTTAGAAGCATTATTGATGCTGTAATAGGGTTTCTATGCAGCGGAAGTGCTGTTATAAGGTGTGTAAGCATTTGTGGTGCTATTATAATGCATGTACGCATTTATGATGCTGATTAAGGGCTTATTATTAGTGCTAATGGTTACTTGGGTAGCGCTTCACCTCCAGAACAACTTCAATAAAGTCCCCAAGTTTCTATATTATCTGGATTTTAAGATATGACGATTTCAAACTGTGGTTTCCTCGAACTGTACATTTTGCAATTATTTTGCGACTTCCATGTACATTTGTTGATTTTACCGTATTATAAAGGGCCATACTGTAAATAAAAACTGTCGAGTATTGTTCTTAAGAAGATTCTTGAGGAATACATTTTGGTTTGAAGTCGATAGATATCTTTGTTGAAAAAAGATATTATATGGTACAAAGTACAACAGCGCGACAGCCCGAAGGTTAATGAATAATTCATCAGAGATGTACTCAGTAACCAAAGAAACTTGACTGGAACTGGACTCATTGGATTTTTAGTGGAATTCCAGGAAAGGGTTTATTCACAAATTTCACAACGTAGAAATGGTCAATGGTCAGCCTTGTAACGCATGTATGAATTGTATGAATATTTTTTAAATTTTGTATGGACTGTAACTTTTCACGGAACTTACCCCCTTCAGCGCAATGAAGTTTGTGAACAGGCCCTCAACATATTCCTAAAGAATTCCAGAGATTAAGGAAGTTTCAAAAAATCTTTCCTTAATCCAAACTCTGTTGTGAGAACTAATTTTTAATTCTAGGAGTCCAAGGAATTCCAACTTTGCCGAAGACGCCATTATTCAGGATCCTGAGAATTTCATGCTAAAATAAAAATTTCAAGATCACTAGTGCCGCTTGGTGGCTAAGTCTCGAATCTCTAGACTCAAATAATGTTAGCCCTTGTGCTACTGAGCAACTTTGCCTATGACACCGTGTAGAATCAGGAATCAGAGATATTGGCAAATCAATTATTTCGTGCATACAAGCGCTGCCTGGTGGCGTAATCCCGTATCTGAATTACCACTGCATGTCAGCCCTTGAGGTACTGAACAACTGTTCCGAAGACACCAACCTTTCAAAGCATCAGGATCTAGAGAATTCCATAAGCCTTGGGTGTCCTATAACGCGGATTCCTATAACGCATCCAACCATGTGTCTAATAGGAGACCTGACTGTAGCTTAACTTTCTTTTCCTTACAGTTTTCTACCTAACTCAATCAAAGATTTTTGTGAAGAATTATAAGAATTATATCTAGCAGTAATATGATAAATTCTTGATGTAATATTGGACACACACCCAAAGAATTCCTTCTGTATTTATACCTGTATTTCGTTTATTTATAAAATTAATATATTTTTCTGAGGATCTAAACGATAGAAAACTAGTTTCAACAACTACTTGGCACCTCCATCCAGCGGGCGGTGGTGCGGAAGACGGCTTTGCCACCCACTTTCCTACATAAAATGCACCGTGATGCCAGATTAAAAAATGGAAAATCATGCGTAGAAAATTTTCGGTGCTTCCAAATTTTATAACTCGGTTATTTGAGGAGCTACTTGAAAGTTGTGCTCTAACGAAGTGTGCACTGTTTTATGTCCTAAATTTTCAACTTGGGAGAGAATTTTTAGTACGTCTTTGAAGTGCCTTTCTCTATTTATTTTTGAAAGGGTCTGTTTCTCCATACTGAATAATTCATTTTCCCATACTAAGCTTCAAGTCGCTACTCGGGAGAACATACCAAAAGAAATAACAAACTCGGAAACGTTTACTTAGCTAAGCTTAGCTTATACTGACTACACATATCAATGGTTGCTATTCCGTGATTGACCGAAGTCAGTGAAAATACACAAAGAATCAACTTGAAGTTCAACTAGGATTAGCCATAATCTTCTTCAGTGTGCATAATTCAGTGCCTCAGGGTCAATAACGGCGCCGGCCATGTCCTTGCAGTCAGGTGGGATTGGGAGAAGGAATATTAGTGTGTAACATTTGCTATTTGGAGACCGTGTTTTCCTCTGCATCTCCACAAAGGTTACTGCAAGGAATGTTCGTTAAAGGGGAAGAACGTTGGTTCACAGGATTCACTTTAATAAGCGATTATACCATGATACATAATTATTTGTGAGATATAAACATTATTAAATGTAAATATAATATTTTCATTTGATATGAACAATTTATATGTAGAGGAAAATAATGTCGACATTTGAAGTGACGACACATACAGAGGCGAATCATTCAAAGTATTTTTTTTTTTAAATCATATTCACGTCCCAACGTTGTAACGATAAAATGTGCAATCATACATATTTTATAGATTAGAAATAAAGCAAGAAACGAGCTCACCAATTGATCCGTCATCCGTCACTTTCAGCTTCAGTCGTTTTCTAGGCTATACAAAAAAACTAAGAAAAAAGGGCTCGCGACCCGAGAAAAAACAAACTGAGATTGCTATTGCTAGGGCTTTCTCGACGCACTCATAACAAACTCGGCAACGTTTACTCGCGAATAACAGAGCAAGGAGTGATTCGTTATGATTTTGACAGAAAAATTAATTATATAACCATCAAATCGACAGTACTAGTTTACTAGTTACTAGTTTGTAGTCAAAGCCTTTGGAAACCATAAATCTTGGAGGGGAAGCCGCTTTTTTCCCAAAAGTACAATTGGCTCTGAACAGCTCCGAACACGTTCACGAATCACATAAGCTTCGGTTACTCGGAAGCACGTCAGATGCGAATAAATCAGCACTCTGACGCTCGGGAGCGTTTGGTTTTGTTTTGGTTCCAGTTAAGCAGAAATGTTCGCCACTTTCCAACACTGTCTGTGAGACCTATTCGATAGAAATGTGAACCTAACGAGCAGTGTTTTAACATCAGCCAGCAGATTATTTTGATAAAGTCTCGAATCATGTTTATCCCTTTGAAGCACGCCCTTTTTGACACACGCGGGAGAATGGAATGTAACCACCTGCCCAAATCCTATTTATCCCAGTTTTGTTGCCAACTGAGTCAGGTCTGCTGACGTGCCCACCTTGGCAAGTGCGACCGTTTTCTCATTGCATTGAATTGAGCAATATGAAGGGACCCAAACCAAGGCGATAGTATGATCCAGAACTGAGAGTAGATCGTAAATCACGGAGGAAATACGGAGAGTGCTTTACCGGCCTTATTGAACGAATAGCTTCAATAGAGCTGAGGCTATTCGTGAAAATAAAAAATCGATCAGAGGGAAAAAAGGTAGCTTTAATTGGGAGCATTCAAAGTTCCTTCTAAGGATTAATATCCAGACTTGTTTTGCATTAATCGTATCTGTTTAGTATTTTTTTCCACTCAGTTGTACTCTATAAATCTATGAACAACTGCTCTCAATAAACCATTTCATTTAGAGCTTTCTATAAGTTCAAGAGAGTTTATCAGGTTTAAGCCCAGGAATTTTTCCTAAGCATTTATGTTTACATTTTTCTCTGTTTTTATATTAGGAATTTCTTCATAATTTTCTTAACAGAAATATCTAGGCCTTTCTCTTGGCGTTTGTTAAACTATTCCATCAATGTATCTCTGGATTTTCCCTTATGAACTCTCGAGAAATTAAGGTAAGGTTCACATTTACATTTACAGTTGGGGACTTTCAAATGAAATCATCCAGTGAAAACTAACAAATTCATTTTTTAGAAATATCTCCTGTAATTTCTAAAGTGATTTTTTCAAGCAATCTTGCCAGGATGCTTTGAAAATCCTAACGAATCTTTTAGGAACTCCATAAGAAATTACTTCAAGAATCTCCACTTGAGTTTCCTACAGCATTTATTCACAAACCACTCCAACAATTCGTTCAAGGGTCTTCCAGAAATTTACGTCTTCTTCTTCTTCTTCTTCTTTTTCTTGGCATTACATCCTCACTGGGACAGAGCCTGCTTCTCAGCGTAGTGTGAGCACTTCCTCAGTTATTAACTGAGAGCTTTCTTTGCCAAAGTTGTCATTTTCGCATTCGTATATCGTGTGACAGGTACGATGATACTCTATGCTCAGGGAAGTCAAGGAAATTTCAATTATGAAAAGATCCTGGACAGACCGGGAATCGAACCCAGACACCTTCAGCATGGCTCTGCTTTGTAGCCGCGGACTCTAACCACTCGGCTAAGGAAGGCCGCTAATGAATCAACTAATGAATCTTTAAAGAATTCTCGTTGGATTCATTCAGTATCTTCTGCATAGATTCTGCCTTAAGTTTTAAAAAATTCTTTCGATGTTTTAAATTTTTTTTAAGATTTATCAATTTTAAACATTTTTTTCAAAGGGTAATTTTTAAGGGATTCTTTCAGAAATTCGTTCAACGACTTTTCCCGAACATTCCTGCTAGATTTTTCCAGCATCTATTCCAATTCTTCCAGTGCTTTTTGTGGAAAGAAAACATTAAAGAATTCGATTATGAATTTCTTTACAAATTTCTCAATAGATTTTCCTGGGTCCTGGGATGTCCCAACCATATATTCTGGAATTTTACCAGAAATTAGTTAGTGAACAACTCGAGAGATTACTATATGCATTTTTCAGGAAATCTTCCGAGTATTCTTCAGCAATTTCAACAAACATGAATCCAAATGACTTGGATGTTATATAAATCTATTAGAGCTCATTAATCTTTTGACCTCGTATCAATATTTCCCATATCAACCGGCCCCAAGACCAGAATAGAGCCATACCGTATGCGATAAATTCGGTTGTTGACCATGAAAACAAACAGACTCTATCTGTCCACCCAGATCTGCTTTTATCGGATGGCTACACACAATCACCACTCACGTGGTGGAATAAATCACCTGTACACTTGAAAGAGAACGTATCGAGCAGCATTTTTTGTGTTCGTCCTAACAAACGGTCCGCCTCAACGAGCACGAACCAAGCCAATGCCATATGTCCTTGCCATGATGGGGCACGTTCTTCTACACATCGCATCGCAGCATGTAGGGTGGGTGTTCCCTTAGTAGACAATCCGTTATAGTCGCATTAGTGGCTTTTAACGGCCGTTTTGCTATAACTTATTGCAAAATATTTTTTGCTTTGAATGTCAGGAGCTATATATCTAAGTATCATTACTTCGCAGATTCTGTTCAAAAATGATTGAAGTATAAAATTTAATTAAAATGTAAGTTCCTTCGCACGTATAGTAGCACTACTAACAAATTGTTATATTCTTCATAGAAAAAATATAAAGGTTTTATAAAACTACGATTTTGGTTCTTGTTTTGCTTGCACCGTGAAGCAAGTGCTGCTATAGGAATAGAAATTAGAAAAAGTGCTACTATAGGCACATGTGTCCCTATAATAGCTCAAGCGATTTTAAATACAGAAATATGATTGTTCATCGTTTCAATATTTTTTACTACAATACAAAAGACAAAAAAACTTTCTGATGACGTAAAAATAAAACAACTGGCTTTATAATTTGGTTTTATGCAAATATTTGTTCTTACCCGAACAACTATTGGTATATCGACCCTAGCAGACTGTTTCTAACGCTTTTCTATTTTTCTATCGGTTCACCTTCTTTTTTCTCCCGAACACAATCTAACCGGAACTGGCCTGAAGACTTCAAAGAGGAACGACGGTTGCTGCTCGAAGTGATTGGACCCGATTTACAGTCGGTTTACGATGATCGACAAATTGAGGTAATTGAGGGGAAACGCCATGGAAATTCGTCGATTGTTTTTCAATTTGTACCTTTCGGGCTACCGACTGGATTTCTGCGGTACACTCATGTGAGATTATTTTTGTTCTTTTTTTTAACTTGAAGGTTGAGATTGTGGACATTCACTTCGGAACGGGCAGCGGATGTACGGTGGTAGACTTGGACCCATATGTGCTGGAGGACCACCTGTACGAAATTGAAACGTGCCACCGAGTTTCCAAAAGCGTATTTTTAATAGTAAGTATAGGGTGTTTTTTTTTCTTGGGTTAGTGGTTTCTCTACATCGGCAAAAATTGTAACAGTATCCGCTTTGTAACACAGTCAAAACTATATAAAAGTAATACAAAGGTTGGTTTACGTCGACTAAAATTAATTTTTTGTCCACGGTACCAATAAATGTACAATATTTATAAATCTGACGTAGCTATGTTCTCACAGATATACCAAAAAACTATTTTTAATTTAAGTTTTTAGTTTTACAATCGAACCTTCATGTCAAATACTGTCGAATGATTTTTTATGTCTAGACAAGCAAAAACAGTAAAATACCCTTCAGATTTGTTGGAACGAATCAAATTTGTTGCACGTAAAAGTTGATGAGTGGTCGAATTTCCATGTCGGGATCCGAACTGTTCAATGGCAAAACTTGAATTTTCGTTGATGTGGACCATCATTCTGTTCAAAATGATCGTTTCAAAAAGTTTAAAAGTTTACTGATGGATGAAAGCAAACTGATTGGAGGATAGCTAGAAGCTTCTGCAGGTTTTTTGTCTGGTTTAACAATTGGTACAACCGTGGCATTTTTCCATTTGTAATGAAAATAAGCCAACTGAAAACATTTGTTAATTACAGTTGTGTTTGGAATAATAGTAGTGAAGGTCAATTTTCATACCAAATGTTCAAATTCGGCATGCTGTTACTTTGTTTCCCTGTGATAAATCGGCAAGAAAATTTGGCAGGGAACTTTCTATGCATTTGGTAAGTGCAATCTCATATCTCAGCAACGGCCCAACCGATTTTTAATTTTTATTCAAGCATCTCATGTCTACATTCCATAGTATAGTAGCAAAGACAAATTAAAGACCTTCATGTCCCTTGCAAATGCCTAAAATTTTATGGCTCATAAGGTAATCTAGAATGCCGTGAAAAGTGTACTGCGATGTGTCAAACTTGGGTACCTTTTGCACTACCGAGGGACCAAATGCAGTACTAGAAGTGGTACCCAATCTGAGCGCGAGTGCGACGGACCTGATAGTAGGGTAAGAAAAAAAATCTTTCTAGGGGTGTTCAAATTCCTCCTTGAGCAATGAAACCAAAAAAATTTGTAGTTTCAAAAAAAATTTTTCGCAACCTCTGGAGGCATTAGAAGCAAATTATACTGCAAATGTTTTAATTTCAGGGTTTTCATACCCGAATAATCCTAGTTACCTAGACAAACAATGCATGTGAAGAAAAAAAAAACTTTGAACATCCCTAACGAGTCAGATTACTTGATCGCGGAATTTGCATGCCAAAACCTTTAGAGCTCTGGATAAACATGCAAGACGTTTAGAAATTTCGACAAAGTATTTAGGACTAAGTTGCACTACATTTTAATCCCCTTGGATTTGATCTTAATAACTTATAACTGATCTAGATCAGTTTAATCTCTTGGTACGAACATCCTAGATAAAAACTTACTTCTGTCATGCAGTTCAATGCTAAAATTTTGAAATATTTTTGACGCAAATTTGCTTTCAGAATTACAGAGAACATGTCTGAGCAACATTATAAGTTTTTGATTACACTCAAAATTCAAAACACTGTAAACAATGAAGAATTACCTTTTATTCTTAAGGTAATCGAAGCTAAACCTCAAATTTGTCAAAGCACAAATCTGGTGAACCGAACTTCCGTTTGAGCTGAAAACTTAATCGATTGCTGGAGGTGACCAATCGATTAAATTTTCAGCTCTAACGGGTGTTCGGTTCTCCAGGTTGGTGCTCTTGAAAATTTGAAGTTTGACTTCGATTCATCTTCTCCTTAATTGTTTGCCCATGAATCAAAATTCAAAGCACCCCTTTGAAGTTTTTTGTCATAAAATTAAAAACAGTTGTCCAAAGAACTTATTTAATAGAAAGGGAAATTCTAGATTACACTCAAAATTTTTTTTGATAAAAACTTCAAGATATCCTATTTTTAACCTGTTTACCTATAAATCAAATTTCCTTGCGATGAAATGTTTTTTTGGCATAAACTGTTTTAGATTATACTCAAAATTTCTTTTGCTAAAAACCTACGAAGACCCTCAATTTTCATCCCGTTTGCCAGTAAAACAATATTCAAAGCAATGGTATGTTATTTTTGTGGCATTAATTCTTTTGGAAAAATCTAGTGAACATATTTGGGCAGAAATAGTAAGTTTTGGATATACTCAAAATTTATTTTAATAAAAAAACTACGAAAATACTTATTTTGTTATAACTTTTTGCCTACAAATCGAGTTTCAAGACGATGACATGTTGTTTCTTCATAGAAATTTGATTGTGGAGAAACAGTGCGTTTGTTTGAGTATAACGATTGATGTTGGATATAGGTCTAATGACCATATATAGTAAGATCGCACTCAAAATTTGTTGTAAATCTAAGAAACATTATTTTTGGAGTCTGTTTGCTAGGAAATCAAAACTCAAAGCGATTATATGTGTTTTATTGAATTGAATTTTTTAACTAGTCATCGCATTAAATTTAGATTTACAGAGAATAGACATTTGCTAAAAGTAAGATTATCGTATTTTTTTTAGTGAAAAAAATGAGTGTAAGCAAAAAGTCTTTGCTATAAATTTTGATATAAGTGCTGTCCATTTCTTACGTAAGACAATTTTGATGGTTTTTTGACCCCCCTCCCTCCATGGTAAGATTTTTTGTATGAAAATGAAAATTAATTTGTACGGTCCACGCAAAGAAATTGTGCGGTAAAAACTACCATTTTAGGGGGTTGACTAAAGCGCTCGCACCGGCAATTTTCCAAACCTACGACCCAGACCAGCAATGGCTTGATTTTACCATGTCTGTAGTCGAAATCAGATTGATGAAAATTATTTCTGTCAAATATACCAGTAATGTGGTGGGATTTACCGTAAACATAGTAATTTGTTCTGAAATTCCATGGTAGTTTTAAGAATGGGCGTAGTCAGCTAAAATAGTATTTTTTACTACACATTTTTTTCCCGTGTACGTAAGAAATCTCAAACCTCCCCTCCCCTCATATCCCCTTACGTAATTAATGGACCCCTTAGCTGCAACAGGTAAAATTTATGCGTTTTCATAGTTTTTTATGAACAGTCAACTCTTCCATACTAGATACAGGTATACCTCGATTTAGTGGACCCTCGATTTTATGTACATTTTACTTCGGTTTAATGGACATTCAAATTTCATGTTATATTTTATGTGGTCAAACCAATTAAAAACATGCGTTATGTAAACTAATTTGTCAAAAAAGTTGAATATATATAGAACAAATCAACTTGTAAGGATGATAGGATTTTTGGAAACATAATGGCTTAAGTGCCACTTCCTTCGTCGTTTTTTAAATTCAAATTTTGTTTCAACCAGCGAATATCCTCTGTAAAGCGTGATGTGAATGAAGGATTATTTTTTTTAATATTTTGCGATTTATTACATTCAATATACAACAAAGGATGTTGTGATTAGTGCGAATTGTAATTGTTAAACACAATTTTCAACTGTGGATGCCACAATAAAGATTTTCTCTATTGCCGATTTTATAGGATTCACAGATCAATCCAGAGGTCTTCCAGAGTTTTCTCGTAGAATTCTTTGATTTATTTATTTGACGTCATGCATTTGCGGGCAATCTTAAATTACACTGTGTTCTTAATATCTATGTGTTTATGTATTATAATTTTTGTTCAGTATATTCGATTCATAATACACTCCTTGGTTACTATTGTTTTGTATATCAAAAAAGTAGTTTTTTAGTTTTGTTCGAGACATGTTGACATCAATCATTTCACAATGCTGATTATATATAGTCATCATCTGATTCAACGGATTAAATTTAGCGTAGTTCGTGCGATGATGACCTGTGAACAAGTAACGATTGCGCAAGTGACGAGTTGAAGTACAAAAATTCAGTTTTGAAAGTTTATCAGCAGAATCAATGCGCTGTGAAACAATATCGTTAGCAAAAGAAACCATAGCATAATCACGACGCACTTTCAGTGATTTCATATTGATAAGCATGCATCGTGATTCATTTGATGGTAGAGGAAGTACTGACCAGCCTAAATTACGTAGTGCGATAATAAAAAACTGCTTTTGTATCGATTCTATACGTTCTTCATGTTTTTTTTTTGTAAGATGTTGTTCAATGAGACTCACCAAGGATTGCTTAACAGATTACTTTAACTATTATGCATCATTTATCAGGATTTTTTAGACAAACCCGCTGGAGCTCTACCATTTTCTGCGAATTCTTCCAGAGGTATAGATTTTTTTCCAATGATTCGTGAACAATTGTTTTCCAGATGGATTTTTCAATTAAGTTTTTCATGCGTCTCCAAGTGCTTTGCCTGACACGTTCCTTAATGAATTACCTCAAACATATATCTTTTTTTTTCAAAGTAATTTCTTCAGAAGTTCTTTGAAAACACAAACAAAATAGTGGAAATTGGTCATACAGGAGCATAATGTGATTAAACTATGGTATTTTGTTACATTTTGTTAGATATTTTTAATGTTATTTTTATAAAAACATTATGTGAGACATCTTCTGAAACAACATTCGACAAGAATAAAAGAGTAATAACTTGGAATCGAACCAAGGACTGGAAGAGCACAGAGTACATGATTCACTCCTGATCAAAAACTTGTTGAAATGTTCATTCTTAGGTTTTATGTTTTATGGAATATATTTTAAATTTCATAAGAGCTTATTATTATTTTTTTACTTATTTTTAATAAAGACGGAACAATTTTGTCTGAAATTACTGGAACTGGTCATTTTATTTTAAAATGTCACATGTCCATTATTTTGATCATTTTCCAAGATTGTCGATAATGTTCAACATTTATCCGCAGTGCACTAAGAGCTGTATGATGGAAATTTGAATACCAGGTCTGTTTCCTTAGACGATTATCTTGCGGATATCTTTGATTGCAGGTGAACTTGGTCACCCAAGAGAAAAAAAAAACATTATCGATTTTCAAATGACCTAAACCAGTTTTTTCACTTCAAATCGAGGCAACGCTAATGAAAATTGATCATTGCACTGCGCTTGCTATCTGACATGCAGTGAAATGATGCAAAGTACCCACTTAGCTCAAAACCTTAAATTTTATTTGGGAGTCTAACATTTATAAACCATTTCCCTAAGTTATGCCAATGCCCAAAATATTTGTAATTTCTTATCTCGGTCAAACCGTGATTTCTTACGATTCCCTTAAGCAAGCATTTAGATACATATAAGAAAAAATACGAAATTGTAAAAAAATTTACAATGAATTTGCTCCGTAATGCCTTACGGCGTTTGAGCCTTTAAATAAACAACTAAGTAAAACAGAATCAAATCAGTTTTTGTCTGCTTTAAAGTTTTTATAATAAATATGTACACAATTTGATTTAGAATGCAATAAGGATGTTAATTTCAAATTGTACAAATGTGCAGTTTTCGTTACAATTGGATATGACGCAAAATTTAATTGA
Organism: Aedes aegypti; assembly: GCF_002204515.2. Lineage (NCBI taxonomy): Eukaryota > Metazoa > Arthropoda > Insecta > Diptera > Culicidae > Aedes > Aedes aegypti. The sequence continues at coordinate 152,372,682 of NC_035108.1, forward strand.
TTGAAATCGTTAATGAAGTAATCAATTTCATCTTACTTTAATTTACATATTATAGAATTCCAGTTTAATCTGACTTAATGTGTAACTTCAAACTGTTATACCATTAGGATTTCAACTTCACTTAGTGTGACTCTATTATAGCCTTCAATGTGAGATTACATATGAGTGCATACAGTGAATCAATTGTCACCCAGCACGCAGCAACAAAGACATTGTCATCTCCTATTCTTGTTGCAACAATTCTTTACCGCAACATCAGTTTATCATCACTTGAACAGAATATGACAATGATCGATCATCACGTGTGCAGCGATTTTCCGGGCTTCGCATTGCCATTTTCGAGAGCTTTCTCCGAAGTGGTAAACATTGACAACTATTGAACAGCATCCATAAAACAAATTTGGTTTTGAGTTACAAATAACTGATTAATAGCGAGTAGAAAAGGTTGCAATAATGTTACCAGTTAAAAGAACATCGCTGTTCAACTCAATGTCTCCAATAAGTTGCTTCACTTTGTTTCATGATGGTATACAATATTGCATTTATATTTTCGAAAAAGCAAAATGCTGCAACAACGGCTCAATGGCATAGTTGTAGCGTATTTGACTGATGATATAAAGGCCAGAGGATCGAGGCTTGTCTGATAATTTTTTATTTGTTTTAATTTTCATTGTTTGTAAAAATTAAGTTACATAAGCTGCAACACACAGTCATACACGAAGTTCTAATGAACGTCACATCAAATCTCCTGGAGTTGTGTTGACCATGATGAATTTTCTATATTGTACCTATATGGCCTCCAGATTTGTGCGAATAGAGGGAATTTATGCATATGTTTTTACCGAATAAGTGTTCACTTTATTGAGTTACAGTCTTAGTTATGTGAACGTATTTGTTGGCTGAGTACCTCGATGTTCACGATTTACATTTGTTTTGTGTTCTAAAACTCGATTCCTCCTTTTCTCTAAGAGGCCCACCTTAGCAGAGTGGTTAAATCCACGGCTACTAAGCAAAGCGATGCTGAAGGTGTCTGGGTTGGATTCCCGGTCGGTCCAGAAGTGCTCATTGAACACTAAGCTGAGAAGCAGACTTTGTCCCAGCGAGGACAAAGAAAAGAAAAACTCCATTGCTTCCTAACTCAATGATCCCTTCAATATCGAGTTGACTGTGAAATTAATTTTAGGTGTAATCAAAAATTACACAGCGTAACAAAAATTACATTGTTGCGTGTCTCAAGGATCAAATTATGTGCCTCGAGTAGATTTGGGGTTGCTGAATCTGATGCCATTTTCAGAAATGTTCCAGCACGTCACAAATTTTAGCTACAGGTCGCTAAAGTTGTATAAAACACTGATTTTATTGATGTTTACATGAAGTTTAAAGTATAATTTATGAAACTTTTTTGTGATCTAATTCACTAGCCATGCTATTTTGCACTTAAACTTTCATTTTGAATTAAATTTGGTTTAAATTGTTTGCTATCTCCATACAACATTCTTTGTTTCCCTTATATGGGAAAATACAATACTCTTTAAACCATCAAAAAGTAACTTTTCGCATCAAAAGTATTATGAACACTGAACACATTCAATATAACTGTGGGCTTCGCAGCCGTGCGGTTAGTGTCACCAAGGCATTTAGCAGCATTGTGCTAAGGAGTGTGGGTTCGATTCCCGCCTCAGGCCGGTAAACTTTTCGTGAGGAATGTTTTCCGACTGTGCCACTGGGCGTTGCATGCTAGTCCGTTGTCTAGTGTGGTGCTTCCTTCAAAGGGCATAAATGCCCACTGGAAGCATTAACGTGTATTGTCTTTTTAAATTGATATCGAAAAACTACAGGCTATTCCTTTGAAATTTGATTTATATGGAAACAGATAAAAAAACTAATAATTAATTAAGTATTTGAATAAAATAAATTTTGAGTGTGATTCCGAATTTCTGTTACCGTAATCCGGGGTAACATTGATCATTTTTTTGAATATTTCTTAAATATTTCGTTTGAAAATGAAAATGTTGCAAATTTTATATTTTTAAAACAAGTACTGCCACCCATAGCTCGTGACTATATACTGCATTTTGTTTTTTGAAAGATTTAGGCATGTTTAAAAAAATGTTTTAGGTGATTTTTTGATTTAGCTGATATGGGGTAACATTGATCACCTGTGTAAACAATGTTTGGTAATATTGAAAATATCGTTACTTACTTAAATCATGGCCCCCGAAGCCGAATATGAAGGCCAAACGCTTACAAGTCATTTACTTTTTGAGTTATTTTAAAATTAAAAACACCTCGAACCACGGATTACGCCTAAAGGTAGGCAATTTCCTAAGGGAATTCTATATTCTTTACAGTAATTCGTTAATGTTGCCTAATTGAGCATACTTATGAAAGTTTTGACAACGGAATCGTTTTCGGCGATGCCATTTTTAGTAAGAACCGCATTTTCCTTGCTCATATCGTTTGCAGAACTTATGTGAGACATGAATCTTCGGTAGTATCATCCTTACCCATTGAAATCATTGTTTCGAAAAGTTGTCAAATTTACGCATAATGTAAACGCAATTTTCGCAAAAATCCTCCCTTACATTAGTTTATGTATATAAGAAAGAGAAGCACCGTTCGTGATTTGGAAATGTTTCCTCAATAAATGATGATACGGACTTTTTACGAGATGAGTCATTCCGATCAATGTTACCCCGCTGATCAATGATACCCCGGATTACGGTACTAATCAAAAATGTTCGCTGGACTTGCAAATAAATGTCGAAAAAGCTATATGTCATTGCTTTATATTTCGGTTCATAGGCAAAAAAAGGTATTACTTAGCTTCTTAGTAATTTAAATTGTTAGTGTAATCCAAAATTGATAAGTAGGATCAAACATGTTCACTGCACTTATGCAAGCAAAATTATATCGAAAAAATGTTACTTTCCTGCATTGAAGTATGCAGTGCGGGAATAGTAATTACGCAACTGAAATCAGTGCTGTAATGATTCATAACGCAACGCTTTCTCATTACGCAACAGTTTTGAGTTGCGTAACGAATCATTACACAACAATTTTTCAGAAATTGTAAAATAATGGTGAATGCATTCCGATATAATTTCTGATACCCTCAAGTGGTCTTCAACGGAATTGCAAAAAATGTTGTACGTAACTCGTTGCATAACTCGATTTTTACAGCACTCGTCGTAATTATCCTACTCGGCAAGCCTCGTTGGATAAATTTACAACTCGTGCTGTAAAAATCATCATTCTGCAACTTGTTCCGTAAACTACTATTGTCGAAGATACACCCAGATACCGAACCTTGACTACACATATCAAAAGCACTAGAAGTTTAGCTGTCGAAATTAGTGACCTTCCCAAACTTGCCACGTTAGGGTTGCTCGAATTTTTTGTTTTTTTTTGTGTTATTCTTCTTATTATTCACGATTAGTCGAATCTGATAAACTTTAATCTCATGTAGATTCAGTCAACAAAAAAATGTATTGGTTTCATTGCTCTAGGGGAAATTTGTACACCCCTAGAAAAAATTTCTTCCATACGTACAAAACTTGAAGATATGGACATGGGATACGTGAAAGAATTTCGGATATCGGTTGAGCCATCATTCCATATACCGTAAGGACGCTATTCACCGCTCATTTAACAGCATTTAAACATGTTAAACTCTGTCAAAAATCGGTTGTTCGATATTTTTCACAACTTTTTGCACTAGACACAAGATAAAACATTTGTTTTTGTAGGAAAAAAGTTGAAATGTGAAAATTGTATAATGATACTGAACGACATGTACGCTAATGGTACAGGTTTGAGGCGCCATTCACCAATCATCCTAAGTGTGAGGCCCTATATACAACACTAGTTGGAATTGATTTACCGTAAAACGGGGTAACTTTGATAGTTTTTTCGAAGAAAACTTCAATATTTATGCATGCTGTTTCAAAGAATTACAATTCATTTTTTTAAAACAAGTACTGACATCCTAGCTATCGATTGCACTTGATAGATTGCCAAAAGATTTATTCTGAATGGATATATAATTTTTCATATCATTAAAAGTCGGTTTTCTGTTTTGGGGTAACTTTGATAATGGAGTATAAATCGAACAAGATTGAATGAGTTACGGAACATTTATAGGGTGTTGCATACCTCTAGGCGTTTAACGCTATATGGAAATTTATGACTCAGATTACAAAAATGGTCCCAGTTCGTAAAAATGGGTTTCGCTAAAAGATTTGAGACTGAATTCATGTTCTACTATAACTAGGCTGTCATGGGTAAGTGACGATCTCATTATGACTCCATCAAATAGTGGTCGTAGAACAGATTGCTAAAATCTTGTAAATTTTTACTATTTGCATAAAAATCCTCAAATGCACTTGATTCCAACGGAAATAGCTTTGACTTGAAGTGTCATACTAATACTCTTTACTTTTGCATTCGTTTTCCTTAACTGATTGACAGAAACTTCGTAATTTCATTTAATATGTTGAGGGTCTCGCACTATCAAAGTTACCCGCATTATCAAAGTTACCCCGTTTTACGGTACTTCCATTAGCTGGTTGTATTCCTTGTACTATAGTTCGACTACATATTAAACCGTGGCAGCTAAGAAGCGTTTTTCGATCTGCCATAATAAGATCATTGTTCAACTCATGTTTACCGCCTTAAACAGCATAAAATACTTTTTAAAAACCGTAAAATGGGGTGTTAAGGGATGAAAAAACAAATTTCGACTCGATTTTCAAGCAACTTGCAGTACGTCAATAATTGAACAAAGGCCAGCCCTACCATTCTCTCTTCGTGTATATCAAAAGCCAAATACAATTATGAGGATCCTATGACAGATTTCTGAGATAATCATGAAAATGTGTGATTTTTTACGGATATGCAAAATGGGGTGCTAAGGAATTTGAGTGTCGTAAATAAAACCATATTTTGCCAACAACAAAACATAATCTTTTTGGTCAATAACTTTGATGCTTTCATTCAAAGGTTGAAGTTATGTTCAACCTTTAATCAGATAATACATTAATATTATCGGACTTGGAACGCCTGCAAACGCAAACCGTTTTATTTTAACTGCTAAATCTTTCATAGTTATTAATCTCATTTGGAAACTATCAATACATCGTAAAATTGTCTTTAAATGATCGTTATACTTCAATGCAACAGGATCATAACCTATATATTTGCAATTTACGAATCCAATAAGCTATACAGATGATTTTGACATGCTTTTAGTTTCAATAAGGGAAATGACCAATCTGACCTGTAAATAAAACACTACACCGAACAAAGTATTTGCATGCAACACCCAGTGGCAAGGTCGAAAAAAGACTGAAGAAGAAAAATGTTCCAGTATGGAGCGAAAATATATCGCTCACTCTATAAAACAATGCGTTTAGTGCCTGACGAGACCGCGAAGTTTCTCAAAAAGAGCTAAGAAATGACTATATACAGAGAGTTGCGCGAAGAGGCTTCTTTGGGGTCATTCAAAAATGACGTCCATCATTTGGGGGAGGGGGGGGGTTGTTCTAAGAAAGTGTGACAGTACGTGTAAAAGGCATTGAAAAAAGCGTGACAGAGGGGGGAGGGGGAGTCTAGAGTTCCCGAAAAACGATGGACGTCATATTTGAATCGTCCATTTGAATGATTGTTCTCCTTCGTCTTCGAAAACAGCCCCTATTTGGTTTGCTCTCTGCTCAATAGGTAAACGGCTTGACAGTTCGATAGGTAGATTTGGTTTCACTCTTCACGCAACTTCACTTATAGACTTCATTTATGAACTCTGAGAAATGACAAAATATTATTATTGTTTACCATAATGTGACCAGATATGAGTTCAATGTATTTTGCCTATAAAATTCGAACAAAAATGTTTTGAATCGTTTTCAATACCTAGACTCCACAATACATTATGTTAATAGACATCACCTATCACATAGTGCAGCTCACAATCCCCTGAACAAATCAAGCATTTCAGATGACTGATATATCGACTTCCGACGTTTTTGTGATTTGTCAAACTTGATGGAGAAGTTCAATCCCTTAAAACCACACGAGCCCTCAGCACCCCATATTACGGTATAATATATAACATAAAATCATATCAATTTCATTCTGATACAATCCATTATGGAATTCTAATACATGCTGGTACCGTAAACTGGGGGGAAGTTGATCATTTTGAGCGATTCTGTGCTATAATTCCTAGTGGGATGCATGTTTTATCATCCAAATATTTTAAAAACCTGTACTGGTTGAATGTTCAACGAATTATATAAATTAAATTTTGACGAATTATTATCGTAATAACAAAAACATTTTTTGGAGATCAAAAAGTGGTGTTTTTGATTCCGGGGTGAAGTTGATCAATTACTGCGATAGGTTTCCTAAAATAAAGAAGTATACTATTCACTAAATTAGGGGTCTTTGAATCTGAATCAAGACTTAAAAATCTTACAACTTATTGATAAATCGGGTGATTTTTTAATTGAAAGTTGTGAATTACAGATTACACCACATTAAACGCCTAAAGGTAGGCAATTTTCTTTGAAATTAGCAACCCTCTTGCGAAAAGATCATTTTTTCTCTAAAAAAAAAGTATTTGTATCCTCAATACAAATTCGAAACTGGGTACACAAAACATATGTGGAATGTATGAAACAGTTTATTAAAACTGTAGCTTTGTATAGCCCTGGAAAAAGTCGATTGTTTGGAGAAGAACCCTTCAACAGTTCATGAAAAATTTCCTAAAAATCTGTTTTCCATGAAATAATTACCTTGAATGCCAAACCGAATTTATGAAAATCAAGAGTAGTTATCAGGTAATGCCACAACTCAGAAATTGTAATAATTGAAATCGTGTCATAGCTCTTATTATCTTAGTACGGGAATGATCAACTTCTCCCCGCTGATCAACTACACCCCGAATTACGGTAACTTTAATTGCGAAAATTTGTTCAGATTTTTTAGAATAATTCAATGAGCGGTGAATGGCGTCCTTTCAGTAGATGTTTTTGATCGCGGGCTCCTATTGTTAATAAACATTGCTTCAATTTCGAGCAGGAAAAGCTGGTTTTCAAAATTTGTAAAGTAATGATGAATTCAGCCTGGTTATTAGACTACTGAAAGATATACTCATCAACACTGAATTAGAGTTACTGGGCACGTCCTGTAGCCTTAGGTGCAGGAGCCTCATTGCTTGTAAGCGCACGGGAGCGCTGTACATCGTGAGACCTTTTTTGGTGCGCCTCATTTTTCTTGAGATGTGTCTCACCGCGGTCTCATGCGCTCCGTCACATGTGCTGTTTAAAATTCAGCGCAATAATTGAAGTGATTACAAAAGTTTTCAACGAGGATCGAAATTGTAACATTTGAATCGCGAGTCTTCGATCATATCATGTAGGCCATCTAGACACCTGCATAATGAGGCGAAAATAGCTGTAGAGGCTCTTCGTTACTAAGCAGTTGTTTCACAACTTGGATACCGATGGCGAGCCATAGCGCCGAGCAGCGCATGTGACGAGTCTCACCGAGAGCACATCACCTAGCGCGCGCTTTTAGAATTTTCGTGAGCCTCCATCTAGCGCAGCACGCTAGGATTCCGATAAGCTGAGAGACGGTTTGGTTGGAGGCTCGTCAGTACATTTATGTGCTCCTGAGAAATATGTAACTCTACTCGCCAGTACATATATGTGCTCCTGAGAAATATGTAACTCTACACTGAATTGTCTTCGAGCTAGGCAACAACTTTGTTGAAGACATGGGTTTTCTACGTAGGAAAACCACAATATATTGAACATTCAATAAACACTAATTTGCACCCAGCCTCAAGTCACCTCTATCCAGCCAGTGCAGTGGGTGGTAATGCAACAGACAGCAATCAACACCCATTGCCACACATAGTTCATATAGTGATGCAGTATCGGTGCTCCCAATTAAAAAACTTTCGTTTTCCAAGAGCTGTTTTGAAGAGTTTTATTTTAGCTAGATGTTTACGAATGAATGCCTTAAATAATCGGTTAGAGAGAGAATTTATATTGAATTTGCAAGGCAGCCTCATATTACCTTTTTAATTTAAATCTGAAATCACAGTGAAAATATGATATTCCTATGCTTTAGTCGGTTATCGGAAAGCTAAACGATTATTTGTTATTTAAAAGTTTTGTCAATCTACAATCTCGTAAGTACGAGTTCAACTTAAAACAAAGTAGTGCAATTCAACTAAAAAAAATGTGTGGGATCTGATATCTGTGTATGGTTGAGATGAAAGAGGGAAAACCCACAAAATTTGAGAAAATGACTTGAGCATTTCAGTTATGCTTTCATGCGGTGCCAACCTAACATTTAATGCGACTCTTTCGTTGTATATGAGAACGATGGAGAGCCAGGTTGGGTGACAAAACGTCGAAAGACAAAATGTCGAATGCCAAAACGTCGAATGCCAAAACGTCGAAAGGACAAAACGTCGAAAGGCCAAAACGTCGAAAGACAAAATGTCGAATGCCGAAATGTCGAAAGGATAAAGCAGTGAAAAATATATATAAATTTTCCAATGTTTTTTCCATGATACCGTAATTTTAGTTGGTCTTGGAAGGGATAGTAAAAAATCAAATTGAAAATTGGCAGAACCTGTCGGAAAAAATATTTTTAATTTTCAGGTAACAGCATTATTATTGGAGTCCTCTACCAAAGTGATAATTATATGAGTATGCAAAGAGCGTGTTTTGGAAAAAACTAATTTATAGTTTTTCTAGTTCTAGTTGGAATTAAATGGTATTGAACTTAATTCGGTTTATATTTACCTTTCAATTGATACTTGTATAGTGCTCATTATTTAATACTATTGTATAAATGATAAAAATATATTACCTAATTCTCTTCCAGAAAATCAATATTTAAAACTCATTTCGATAGTACATATTTGAAATTTGCTAGAGATTTTGATTTCTACATATGCGATCCTGAATAGATGTTTATGGAAAGAAATTCAACCAATCAATTCAATTATACTTATTCGATAAAAGAATGAGTAAGTTTTTAAAGAATAAAGAATTCACTAATGGTCAAAAATCAGTGTCATCATTGAAATTAAGGGGTCTATTTTGTAAATCGAGCAGATTCATGTGACTCGTTTGTATTCACTGTCGATCAAAGTGAGCATGGATATTTCAGATGTCACCGGTCGACTCCCATAGTAATTCAGTCACATAGAGTGACAACTGTCGATAAACTCGAGTGACAGAGCCCAGTCGAGCGAAATTTTTGGTCGACAGTGACTCCAGTCGAGTCGTTTTTGATCGACTCGACTTATAAAATAGGGCCCTAAGCCATTGAAATTATAACATGTACCTACGTTAATTTATTATGAACTAGAAACACCATTGTAACAATCGCACAAATAACACATTTACTTTTGACTTCGCGTTATTTCAATTAAATTGAATGGTATAAGATGATTATAGAACGAAACCACAACTTAAATCTTTAAGAGAACAAGTCTTGAGAGCCCAACAGTGCTCTGCGTTGAAAATTTGATCGATTGGTCAGCGAGCAAGCAATTTGATTGATTTTCAACTGGAATGTAGACTCTCCAGACCTCAGCACCTGTGAATGTGACCGGTGAAGGCGAAAGAAAAGGACTAGAGCTGAAGGAAGTTTCAGTGCCTGGATAAGGTGTGTTTGTAAAGAAAGAGTGGAAATGAGTTTGGAGTTATTGGGAAGTTATTGGAACATGATTTTTTACCGCAGGAATCTGCGGAATGCGTTGCTAAAGGTATAACTCAATCCACGAACCTATATTCCCTCTATGGATGACTGGTTTATTCACTTCTGCATATAGGTACCTATAATGCTTCAGGGGTCTATTTTGTAATTCGAGCGGATTCTCGTGACTCGTCTGAAGTCATTGTCGATCAAAGCAAGCATGCATATTTCAGATGTCACCCGTCGACTCCCATACTAATCCAGTTACGTAGAGAGACAACAGTCGATAAACTCGAGTGACAGAGTCAAGTCGAGCGAAATTTTTGGTCGACAGTGACTCCAGTCGAGTCGTTTTTGATCGACTCGACTTATAAAATAGGGCCCTCAATTTCAATTTGCTTCATAATTTGCTTCTCTCCTCGTTGAAAATGGATGTAAGAGTGACATATTTCTGATTTTTTTTCTTGCTCACTGTGATGAAAAAATGTAAATTTGTTTATTTCCAATGCCGTCCGCATCGCAACCATTTTTCCTTAGCAACGTTATTTATCAGAAACCTTCGTTAGAAAAATGACTGCTTTCGACGTTTTGTCCCTTCGACGTTTTGTCCCTTTCGTCGTTTTGGGATTCGACGTTTTGGCATTCGACGTTTTGGGTTTCGACGTTTTGTCTTTCGACATTTTGTCCCTAAACCGGAGAGCCATCTACATTATTCAAAACGGAAAAGCCAGCCGAGAATGTTTTACTTTGTGCCGACGAAAGGATTTTCACTTCCCAGGACTATTCAGGAACCTTATTTGTTAAGCTCAATATTCCCTCCATCGTGACAATTTGATTTTACTCTTTCTACCAAATAATTCTTCGGTAAAGCGCTCAAAGTGGGTCAACTTTTAGCAACGACGTATGACGCAAATAAACTCCGACATTGTCATCGCCTTTCACGACCCTCAGGTTCAATCACGAGAAAGCTTCACGTTACGAGTACCTTTTGTGCCCAAAATAACCTGATTGTCCTTCCGGTTACCTGGCTTGACCCAATTTTTTGGATGTGTTTCGAAGATTCATCACCATCCCCTATCGATCATCGTACCGCTCCATAATAGAATTTCCCTAATGGTTATCGTTATCCTAGGTTGCTTCCAGCCGTCATCCGTGTGTTTCATTAGGGTGTTCCAGAAAAAAATAATCAATGTTCGAAACGTTGGGATGCTCAACGCTGACAAAAGTTATTTGCTTGAATGTTGTCTAGAGAGTAGGAAAATATTTGAGAAGTGTAGGAAAAGTTTTAATTCTGGTGCATGTTTAATAGGTTCCACTTACCTCGAGTATAAACATATTTTAGGGGAAGTTAGATCATAGAAATTTTCATATGAAACGAAAACAAAATACCTGTTTATCATGAGCATGATATTTCCGAACATAAATGTTTCTGGTATACCCTACTGTACATCCATATGTGCGTACCCAACAGATAACAATATCCACTTTGGTGACAGGTTCACGCCCTTGTGTTTACCAGATTTGAATCTCGATTATGACACCCATTGTGTGAGCGTGTGTGTGTAAGCAGTGTGTGGCGAACCGTTTGGCAATATTTGGCATGCATGTGCCAAAACAATAAACCCACTCGACGGATACCGCCATCCAATTCCGATGCTATCCGGTGAATGGCAGCAAGTTGGGGGGAAAAATAGCTGAGATTCATCTTTTTCCCACTCGACTGGTTTTGCGCCATCCCGTCTAGAAGAGGATAGGAGCAGAGTCGCTACTAGGGTACTGTCCCTGAAAAAAAAAGCGAGAGGAAAATCCAGCTTATCATCGCTGTGACGCAGAAATCCATATTCATCACGGCGGGGATTCTCGTTCGGCAATCGTGACAGAATAAATATGATGATCTGTTTATGTGCTGATTTTTTATGTGATGTTTGCACGCTCGTTGCCAACGGTTGATCGGCGGACCGAATTCGGGAGGAAAAAACGCGCATAATGCTTTTTGCTAACTCAAGTTTTATGTGCTGAAACTTGGGACACTGCTTTAAGTGGGAACTGTTCTGTTTGGAGTATCAAGATGAGAGAAAGTCCTTTAAACCTAGTAGAGTGCTAGATAATTTTGATTTCACAATATTGCAATAATTATCATTCATTCTTAGTTTGCCACGATTAATGCGTTATAGGTTTAGGTAAAGTTAGGTTAAGTATATTCAAAACGTTTTTTTTTCTCTTATAAGCAGGTGAAATCAACTCACCTGTAAAAAATCTGAACTGTAATATGTTGTTAACAATATGTTAATAAAATTTTAGATTTGTTTTACCAAATCAGTATAATAGTGTTGTCTAATAACACAGAACACCTAAATATAAGAAATAATGAATGTAATGTTTGGAATGATACTAATAAAGAATTTGAAAAAAAAAATCATTCTCAGTTATGTTTTCATTTAGTTTGTTTTATTTATTGTTTTATATTAAGTGTCGTAAAACATAAAAAATAAGTCTATAGCCTAGACTCTTAACAACATTGAAAATCGTTTTAAAGACTTGGAGAAATATGTTTACTTAAGTAAGTGATATTATTACCATTGATCTTTTTTGGTATTTTTCTTTTAAATTTCATTCTGTGAAACTATATATGATGTTCTGCTGAAGAAAAGAAAACAATCTTCGAAAGGAATGGCTAAGGAATTTACTACAGCGAGCTCCATTTGTATTAAAACTGGCCGCACGGATTGTTTTCAAGCTGGTTTTTGATAGGCTCCCTCATTTTATATGAAAGGGAACTGTTAAGCAATAACAGTCTAAGTAAGTGAGTTTAGGTGTTGAAACTACCTGCGCGGATCGTTATCACGCCATTTTTACCAAAATCAACCATTTTATCAGGTTTGTCATTTGATTCATGAAGAATTACAATTGATCAAATGGATCCATATCATTCACAATTTATACAAAATCTCCATTTATCGGTCTTTTGATAGAACTTATCATATTCCATTCAGGGAAGCAGAATGTATTAAAGCTTTTTAAGCGATAACAGTCAAGAGAAGGAATTTAGAAATTGAAACTAATCGCATGGATGGGTATCATGCTCTTTTCCTCCAAATTCCTCATTTTATCAGACATTGGTGAGATTTCTCATATTATGTGCAAGAAAACTTTCAATTAACTATTGATATAACGTTCTCTGGGCATCAAAAGTCGAAGGATATGAGTGCTGGAATTGAAAGTTTTCACAAGGGTTGGCATCATGCTCATTTTACCCAAATTCTCAATTTTTATCTAGCCCTTGATACTTTCTCTAATTATAAGCAAAGGTACCTCTAACGAATCATTTAGGTAACGTTACCTAAGTCTAAAAAGTGAGTGCAGTAATTTAAACTGAGCGAATGGATTGTTGAAATGCTCATTTTACGCAAATAACCTATTTTAATCAAATTTGTCAAAAAATTTTCATGCTATGTCCAAGAAAATTTATTATGAACTATTGAATTAACCCGTATAGGCCTGAGTGAAAGCAAAAACACTAAAACCCTCACCGGTCAGCGAATTCTTAACGGATTCATATGATTTTTTGTGAGTTTGCTGGCCCACATATCTAGTTTCTAGGAGTGGCCAGAGGAACTCGGAAATATTCCTGTGGCCGAAGTTATTCCGGTGGGTCACTGGGTCAAGTCGGGTAAATAAGGGCTATTTTTTGGGACATGCCAAGCTATCTTTATTTATTTGCAATGACAATCATTTTAATTTGCATAAATCATTAAGATCTAATATACAACATTATAAATGAAGAGTTTTGCATTGTATAAAATATACCGGATGTGGCAATTCTGACGTAATGCACGGAAGAACCGACTATAGATTGGTGGATACTAAACCGTTTCAATTCTTGAAAAGCAGAAATCAAACATAATTGTATAAATTGGCCACTTTATCGTAAGTTTGAGGCGTCTCGGGACCCGAAAATGGTTATTTGTAGGATCAATCAAATGCAAAACTCATAGTTATACAATTCAATTGTTTCTCAAAAGGTTTACAATTATGCAATTTTCTCAAAATTCCGTCATATAGTGGCCATATTATAAGCCGATTCGTGAAATTATCTGTGACTTGAAATTTGCCTACCTCCAGGGGCACAAACGCACAGTGACATTTTCATCCGACCTGACCCAGTGACCCACCGGAATAACTCCGGCCACAGGAATATTTCCGCGTTCCTCTGTCCACTTCTTAAAATAAGATATGTGCGCTAGTATACTGACAAAAAATCATTTGAATCCATTTAAAATTTGCTTTCACTCAGGCCTATACGGGTTAACGAATTCTAAGTGACAACAATCTTAACAAATGAGTAAAGAAATATAAACAGATCGCACGGTTTGCTTTAATGCTCAATTTACCCATATATCTCATTTTTCCATTTTCTTAAAACCGAACAAAAATGGGGAATGTAAGTAAAAACAGCATAAGAACGATCCGTCAGACCAGTATAACTTCCAGCACTCATTCCCTTAGACTGCTGTCACTTAGAAAACGTTATTTTAACTGTTTACAAAGCATGCCTGTTTATATGAGAGTGAATATCAGCAGTCCTTTTAGAAGCCCGACCATATTGGGAATTGGGTATTGCGGTTCTTTAGGAAATTTTCCGTCCTACGGTAGTTTATTTATTTATTTTAGTTATAGTCGCCAAGTTCTACTGCAGCTGTCAAAGTTCTACCCCAGGCTTGAGAACCATTGAATCATCGATTGTTTCGTTGCAAGCACTCTTATATTGAACCACCTAGACTGACGCGACGAAAATCGCTGCGAATTTGTGTCGCTGTGGCTTAGACACGCTCATCAAACTGTTCATGTAGCGAAAGATCAGCGCAATCGTGGCGATTGTTTGTCGCTGTTGCCGTAAAACATCGCTTTGATTTGGGGGAAATAGTTTCAATTCTTCCTCTTATTCACACAGAATGTTATCGCAAAGAAAATGTTATTTCAAAAACTCATAAATAGTTTCCCTGCATATAATCTGATGAATCCTATCAAAAATCTATTAAAAATGGGGAATTGAAATGAAATGAACATGATAGCAATCCGTGCGGCCATCAGAACCAATTCTTTAGACAATTTTAAGATACAGGTAGTATCTCAAGGATTATAAGTTGTTCTCACAAAATACAGAATTCTGCGTCGGTTTACTACCTTTTACCCACTGTGCATTGGCTCATATACCAAAATTTTCTAACAAATGTGACTTCAATGCTAAAAATCATCTCTTAAATAAAAAAAATCGAGGAATCCCAGTTCAGGATGAAATTTATCACTTCTCAAATCGATTACACTGTGGTACAAGTTTTTGTCTCAAGCACCAAAATACCACTATTTACTAAATTAAGGGTTGTTGAATCCATTGCCTTTTTGAAAAATATAATAGCACATCTAGCTTTGAGATAATGAGTGTGAAAAATGCAAAATTTGACTGTTTCAGCCAACTTGTATGCAAGTTTGCTAGCTTGTATGGCAACCCGAGGAGGAATGAATATCTCGCAATAACTTATGCATACCATATTTTGGTATTATACCATAATTAGGTATTGTTCAGTTGTCAATACCTCATATTGGTATTAAAATGGTATTTGAAAAAAATGTTTAATGTAATTAAAATACTTCATTTTGGTATTCGATAGGTATTGAGGAGGTAGGAGCTAAAGCTAAGCTAAAGCTAAGCTAAAGCTAAGCTAAAGCTAAGCTAAAGCTAAGCTAAAGCTAAGCTAAAGCTAAGCTAAAGCTAAGCTAAAGCTAAGCTAAAGCTAAGCTAAAGCTAAGCTAAAGCTAAGCTAAAGCTAAGCTAAAGCTAAGCTAAAGCTAAGCTAAAGCTAAGCTAAAGCTAAGCTAAAGCTAAGCTAAAGCTAAGCTAAAGCTAAGCTAAAGCTAAGCTAAAGCTAAGCTAAAGCTAAGCTAAAGCTAAGCTAAAGCTAAGCTAAAGCTAAGCTAAAGCTAAGCTAAAGCTAAGCTAAAGCTAAGCTAAAGCTAAGCTAAAGCTAAGCTAAAGCTAAGCTAAAGCTAAGCTAAAGCTAAGCTAAAGCTAAGCTAAAGCTAAGCTAAAGCTAAGCTAAAGCTAAGCTAAAGCTAAGCTAAAGCTAAGCTAAAGCTAAGCTAAAGCTAAGCTAAAGCTAAGCTAAAGCTAAGCTAAAGCTAAGCTAAAGCTAAGCTAAAGCTAAGCTAAAGCTAAGCTAAAGCTAAGCTAAAGCTAAGCTAAAGCTAAGCTAAAGCTAAGCTAAAGCTAAGCTAAAGCTAAGCTAAAGCTAAGCTAAAGCTAAGCTAAAGCTAAGCTAAAGCTAAGCTAAAGCTAAGCTAAAGCTAAGCTAAAGCTAAGCTAAAGCTAAGCTAAAGCTAAGCTAAAGCTAAGCTAAAGCTAAGCTAAAGCTAAGCTAAAGCTAAGCTAAAGCTAAGCTAAAGCTAAGCTAAAGCTAAGCTAAAGCTAAGCTAAAGCTAAGCTAAAGCTAAGCTAAAGCTAAGCTAAAGCTAAGCTAAAGCTAAGCTAAAGCTAAGCTAAAGCTAAGCTAAAGCTAAGCTAAAGCTAAGCTAAAGCTAAGCTAAAGCTAAGCTAAAGCTAAGCTAAAGCTAAGCTAAAGCTAAGCTAAAGCTAAGCTAAAGCTAAGCTAAAGCTAAGCTAAAGCTAAGCTAAAGCTAAGCTAAAGC
The DNA here is from genome assembly GCF_002204515.2 of Aedes aegypti. Taxonomy (NCBI): domain Eukaryota; kingdom Metazoa; phylum Arthropoda; class Insecta; order Diptera; family Culicidae; genus Aedes; species Aedes aegypti. The sequence goes on from NC_035108.1 coordinate 152,389,083, forward strand.
TAAGCTAAAGCTAAGCTAAAGCTAAGCTAAAGCTAAGCTAAAGCTAAGCTAAAGCTAAGCTAAAGCTAAGCTAAAGCTAAGCTAAAGCTAAGCTAAAGCTAAGCTAAAGCTAAGCTAAGCTAAAGCTAAGCTAAAGCTAAGCTAAAGCTAAGCTAAAGCTAAGCTAAAGCTAAGCTAAAGCTAAGCTAAAGCTAAGCTAAAGCTAAGCTAAAGCTAAGCTAAAGCTAAGCTAAAGCTAAGCTAAAGCTAAGCTAAAGCTAAGCTAAAGCTAAGCTAAAGCTAAGCTAAAGCTAAGCTAAAGCTAAGCTAAAGCTAAGCTAAAGCTAAGCTAAAGCTAAGCTAAAGCTAAGCTAAAGCTAAGCTAAAGCTAAGCTAAAGCTAAGCTAAAGCTAAGCTAAAGCTAAGCTAAAGCTAAGCTAAAGCTAAGCTAAAGCTTAAACTACCCAGGTAACCATAAGCCGTATATCAAGCTATCCCTTTATTTTGGCTAATATAGCGCTACTTTAAGCATTATTTGCGTTTTATCAGCCGATATACCTTATTGGTTACCTGAATAAGCTGAAGTTAAGCTCAAGTAAAAGTTTATCTGGTATTCACCCAGAAATAAACGAATATGAAACTTCCTAGGCTTACACTTCGCACATGATTAAATTTACACCCTCCAACAGCTCTCTATAATGTGATAATAACGTAATAACATCGTTATTGGATCCATTGGATAACTTCCTTCGCTCATAAATTTTAACCATTCACTTAAAATTTCCAATTTTATCGCTGTGCCTCCTCCAGCATAAACTGAACCGTTCAATATGTTCGCTACCCATTTTCGTTCGGCTTGGATGACGCCCAAAGAACGAACCGAATATCCTGTGCTGGGGCAAAAGGCTAAACACAATAATGTAAGCCGACCACTACGTCGAAGTTTTCGATGATTTATGTTCTACGCAGATGAGAGTGTAAACGCGTTTACCACCCATCCTGCCTCTCAAGCTGTATGATTGATATTTTTTCGTGAGAAATTATTACTCGTATCCTTAGCTCCGGCAAGCGAATTGTTTTGTAATATAGGTACTGGGAAAACGCGGTCCATACTTTTACTGTTTCGTTCCACGTGGATCCCAAACTGCACCCATAACTCAAAGACTTCCAGTCGAACATATTTTATTGACGCTTTTCTCTTTATTATTCTCTGTTTTCTTTGCGGCGCTTGCTTCACTGCCTTGGCCACGTGCTGTGGAAAAAAGGTATTGTTAGGATCACGTTTAGGCAATTTTTTGCTTCCGACGAAGCTAGATTCGGAAATTTTTACGGCAATCAACAAGCGTTCGACGGCGGACGAGTGCGAGTGCCTCAGGAAATGGTACCAGGAGGATGCCGCTGCTGGATGTTACGTACTTCGAACACAGTTCAGGTGAGTGGGGTTTTTAATGGGGCATGGGGAAAAATATGATGATTGCTATTGTTGACTGATGGGTCATCTTTATTTTGTGGTGAAAATTGATTGTTTGGCTTGTAATTGTTTCAAAATGAGTTAAAATATATGATTGTTTCACAAAATCGACTGTCACAATGGCCGGCTTGTGCCCCTTCTCACGATTTCAGACATAACAAACGTGCAAAAGCGATCTAAAATATACATTGTACAGTCGTTTGATACATTCAAAGGTTTGTGCCGTAAATGTTTCACAAGCTGTTGACCTAACTATTTAACCCGTATAGGCCAGAGTGAAAGCAAAAATACTAAAACCTTCACCACTCAGCAAATTCTTAACGGATTATGATTTTTTGTCAGTATACTGGCACACATATCTAGTTTCTAGAAGTGGCCAGAGGAACTCGAAAATATTCCTGTGGCCGGAGTTATTCCGGTTGGTCACTGGGTCAAGTCGGGTTAAAAAGGCTATTTTTTGGGACATCCCAAGTTACCTTTATTTATTTGCAATGACAATCATTTCAATTTGCATATATCGTCAAGATCTGATATTCAAAATTATAAATTAAGACTTTTGCACCGTTTAAAATATACCGGATATGGCCATTCGGACGTAATGCCCGGAAGAACCGTCTATAGATTTGTTGAATACTAAACCATTTCAATTCTCGTAAATTAGAAATCAAACATAATTGAGCACTAAAATGCGTTCCAATAAGCTTGGCACAGATGTTCAGTTACAAATTGACCACTTTATCGTAAGTTTTAGGCGTCCCGGCACCCAAAAATGGTCATTTGTAGGATCAATCAAATGCAAACCTCATAGTTGTCCAATTCAATCGTTTCTCAAAAGGTTTACACTGCTGCAATTTTCCTGAAATTCCGTCATATAGTGGCCACATTATAGCCGATTCCGGAAATAATCTGTGTCCTGAAATTCGCCTACCTTCAGGGGCGCAAACGCACATTACCCTTTTCACCCGACCTGACCCAGTGACCCACTGGAATGATTCGGGCCACAGGAATATTTCCGCGTTCCTATATCCACGTCAAGAAACTAGATATGTGTGCCAGTATACTGACAAAAAATCATTTGAATACATTAAAAATTGTCTGAGCGGTGGGGGTTTTAGATTTTTTTGCTTTCACTCACTATACGAGTTAAGTACATATTAATGACCGCATTAGGTTTTTTTTTTCAATTGAATTATTTACACTAAAAAAGTAAAAACTATTTCCATATATTGAGACAAGATTTTTTTCTTTTTGTTCTTATATTTTGTCGAAAATGAAACTTATCATATAAAAACTTATTTATTTATTTATTTATTTATTTAACCAAAATTTTGAAAGAGGGAAAAACCCCTTTGAGTGATATCCTTTAGAAATCTTTCTCAAAGAGGCACAAAACCTCTTTATCTTTTCATATAACGTTATAACAGAAAAATTAAAACTATAATCTCATACAGTAAAAATTAACCATAGCAGAGCCATAAACTGCAACATGGATCCAAGTGAAGTAATGGGGTATGGAGTGGCTTCCAAAACGGGATGAGGGAGGGGGTCTACCAAAAATGAGTCCATCTTCATATCTGCAAATAAAAACAAGAAAAAAAAAACACACACACACAAGCAGAAATATCAAATAATATATGAAATCTCATTCAAAAAACTATATAAAAGTTTAAGTATTTGATAACATTTCGTACCCAATATATCCCGAATAGATACTGGTATTGAATGTCCGTAATTTATTAGAGTGTTAAATAATGTATTCCTTGGCAAAATAAACTTTGAACATTGAAGGGCAATATGATCAATGTCTTCATAAGATTCACCACATTCACATAAATTAGAATCCACAATATTGATACGATATAAATGACTGTTACAAATATAATGATTTGAAATGAGTCGTGAAAATGAACAAACAAAATTTCTAGTTGCTGGTATATTCCTAAACCAAGGCAAATTACTGACTTTTGGACAAATTGAATAACACCATCTCCCTTTATTACTGGAATTTCAACAAGTTTGCCAATTATCAAGGGAATGTGTTTTCAATTTAGGATAATATTCAGAAGAAAAAATATCACGATCGTAAATTATACCCCGAACAACACCAAATTTAGCCAATGAATCATCCTGTTCATTACCATATATTCTACAATGAGCAGGGATCCACAAAAATTTAATTATAAATCCTTGACAATGTAAATCAAATAATAACTTTTTCAACATGAATAAAACATGATGCGTTTTAAAATTGAAAGATATGGTACTCAAAGCACGAAGGCAACTTAAGCTATCAGAACATACAATGTAAATGTTTGGTGGGCAATCCTTTATCAAGTTATAAGCAAAATATAAAGCAATTAATCCTGCAATGAATATGAAACATGGAGATTTTAATTTGAAAAATTCAGCCACAAATTCATTGTATACTCCAAATCCCGCGATGCCTTGAACTAAGGATCCATCTGTGAAATAAAATTGTGCAGAAGTGATTCCATCAAATTCACGCTTAAATAAAATATTGGCAAAATGAGAGTATAGATGGTTTGGAATTTGTTTCAATTCATGGAATAGAGAGAAATCAATCAAAGGTAGATAAGCGTGAATATTAATTTCAAAATTATAAAAACTATTATATGAAACTGGTGCAACATTTTCAGTTGAGCAAATAATGTAAGATTCCAATATTCTGCTCGTTGGGTTAATTTCGAATAGTGACTTCAAAATATCAATAATTGGATGATTATTCGAGAGACAATTAATCAAAAATTTACAATTCAGTTCTTGAAAACGACTTTTAAGTGGTACAACACCGGCGAGTAATTCTGTTGATTGAGTATGGGTTGAATTCATAAGTTTCAAACAAATTCTCAAACAACGAAATTGTATTTTTTCAAAGTTTGACAAAATGTGTATGTGCAGCACTTCCAAAAGTGAAACAGCCATATTCCATGACTGAACGGATAGTTGTTTTGTAAAGCGTAATTAAATCAGATGGATTGGCACCCCACCAAGTACCTGTAATAGTACGAAGAAAATTGATTCGTTTCGAACATGTTTTTTGAATTTGTTAAATATGAATGTTCCAATTTAATTTAGAGTCAAACCATATACCAAGATATTTAAATTCATCAACTTGTTCGATTTCGATTCCATCATGATACAAATTAATGGATATGTTTGAATGTTTTCTCGAAAATATGATATATTTAGTTTTCTGAACTAAACATGAAAATCCGTTTTTGTGAGCCCATGAATCAATGCTATTCAAGGCACATTGCATAAAATGACTAATGACTTCTCTATTTTTGCCACTGATAGAAATAACATTATCATCAGCAAATTGAAGCAAATAACAACCATTTGGAATTATAGATGCCATATCACTGGTAAATAAATTGTATAAAAATGGACTTAAACATGAACCTTGTGGAAGTCCAAAATAGCTATATCTTAATAACTTTGAATCTCCATTGAGAAAAAAGTTCATAATTTTGAAAGAAAATAAATTACATAAGAAATTAGAAATCATATTGGGAATTTTTAAATTATTCATCTTTTCGAACAATAAATCGATTAGAACAGAATCATAGGCTCCAGAAACATCAAGAAAAGTGGAAACTAAATCCTGTTTTTTATTGAATGAAAGTTGAATTTGTGAAGCTATTAGTGAAACACAATCGCGAGTACCACGACCTCTCCTAAATCCAAATTGAGAAGATGAAAAAAAAATATTATTCTCGGCCCACAATTCAAGACGATTCAAAATCATTCTTTCCAAAAGTTTACGCAAACAAGATAATAAACTAATAGGTCTCCTACTATCAGCTAATGACGGATCTCTACCAGGCTTCAGAATACTGACAACTTTGATTAAACGTCATTCATAAGGAATAATATTTTGAGTTAGAAAAACATCATATATTGAAAGTAAATGAAGTTTTCCATTTTTTTAACACAATTAATTTAATATTATCAACACCTGGAGCAGTATTTTTAGTAATTGATAATGCTAAGTTAAATTCAGCTAATGAAAATGAACCGCAAAGTTCAGGAAAATAATTTAGTGAACTATTTTTAAATTTAATGGAACGTGGGACAAAATGACAAATTTTTGAAGCAAACTCATGTATCCATTTTTCCGAATATTCTAAAACATTAGGAATGGTGGGATCATAATTTCTTAGATTTCTGGCAACAGACCACAAGGTAGATAAAGAAGTTTCTCTATCTAAATTTTGAACAAAATTTTTCCAATAATTTCTCTTTTTGGATTTAGTTAGCCTTATGAATTGTGCCTCAGCTTTACGATATAGAAAAAAATGGTTTCTGGAGCCTGATCGACGAAATAATTTAAAATCATCAGATTTAGTTTTCAAAGCAATAACTAATTACTGGGGCGTCCGATTTAAAAACGGTCTTCGGCAAAGTTGTAGCTGATTATTGTATCTCACAGTATCAACGTAGTTATAATCTTCAAGAGCACATGGGCAAACACTATGACCGATTGAATGAATTGATTGCTGTTCCCATAGTAATTCCCATATAAACTTTAAAGGGCTTGTGCAGTCTCAGTTTTTATCCAAATGAGCTCAAATTTTGGGAAGACACTCAGAATTTGATCTGGAATCGAATGAGTGGTGTGGAGCAAAAACGATTTTTTGAACCACTCTAATGTACATACTTGGTATCATTCCTTAGCTTAGCTTAGCTTAGCTTAGACTGACTACACATATCAATGGTTGCTATTCCGTGATTGACCGAAGTCAGCGAAAATGCACAAAGAATCAACTAGAAGTTCGGCTGGGATTGGCCATAATCTTCTTCAGTGTGCATAATTCAGTGCTTCTATTTATACTGGGTCAATAACGGTGCCGGCCACGTCCTTGCAGTCAGGTGGGATTGGTGGAAGGAATGTTAGTGTGTAGCCTTTGCTATTTGGAGACCGTGTTTGCCTCTGCATCTCCACAAAGGTTATTGGGAGGGATGTTTGTTAATGGGGAGGATCGTTGGGTCGCAGGATTCACTTTGATAAGTGATTAGACCATGATAAATAATTTGACGCGAGGAAAGGATCAAACACTACTAACCTGCTTCGCGATCCGCGCCACTAATTTATCATGTCACGTGAGCGACGCGCAACACGATTGATCCTGCTCACATCACCCGCCCCCGCATGTGCAAGTGCTGCGAGCAAAGGATCAAACACTACTCTGTACATACTTGGTACCATTCCCATCAATAAATAATTTTGATAAACGGACAAAATCCAGTATCTCAACAGGAGAAATGGATTTGTTTCTAAAAAATCCTGAACCATGATTTCTAATGTCATCACAGTTCAATGATTCATCATATATTATTCCATTAATTTCGCATGAATCACAAGGTGCATACACGCGATAGGAATTAAAAAATAACTTGGATTCAAAGAGAGCATTTGCTTCATCTCGCGATCCAAAAACAATTCTCAACTTGTCCAATGATTTTTTTTTGATTTCCTTTACAGATTTATACTTTTTATAAATCTCAGAGGAAATCAGCAAAACATTAATGGGTTTCTCCTTTTTTCGAAAATATATGACAAAAGGCCCAGAAAAACAAGAAGGGCAAACTTTCACACGAAAAGGTTTGGTCAAAGAAAAGGCTTCAGAACAATCGGAATTTTCTTTAGGTCCCCCCTCATCCCCGTCAGTTTCCATAATGGAAATTTCACACAGATAGAAATAACTGTGTCAAATGAGAACTACAATAATCGGAAAAGAAATAAATAATAAAGGTAAAATTATACTTAAGGTTTTGTAACGAACGAAACTCCAATGACGATAAAAGTGACCGAAAACTTGAATTCCAAATACTTGATAGGCAGCTCTTGAATTATTCACACTGGAAAAATCCTCCAAGCAAATCGTCAAAATTGAAATTCAAAACTTCGGAAAATTCGGATCTGAAATGGAAAAAAATGACAAGCGAAGAAAAAACCGTCTAACCTGGTCAAGGCCTACTTACCGGGTATGACATATAAAACCCTAAGACAAGACGTGACAGGTCAAAGTACAAAAACGAAACCAATTGCCTGTCAAAAAAGACCACTTCCCATTGGTCGTTTTGGCAAAGGCCTACTTTCACAACGTTGAGTTGGATTGCAACAGGGCACTTTGTTGCTAGCCCGGCCGTGTTGCTAGTTCATAGATTAGAATTTTTATCAAAAGTTTGGAAAGTTTTCATGAAATCTTTTTGTTTCAAATCTATTTATATTCGAACTCAAACTTCAAAGCATGGGCTCCTACAATGCAAAAATGCATAAAAAATACTTTATTGTAATTAATATAATGCTAATTATGTTAATTCTCTCTGAAAATTTCGCCAGTTTTGAATTTAACCCTGATTTTTAAAAAAATATAGCATCCTCTGTTGTACTAAATGAATTAACCGTGCAAGAAACAACCAAATTATGAGTTTTGATATTTAAATTTGTTCACAAGATTTGCTTCAAAAGGATACTGGTAACACTGGATTTAGTATCGTCAAGGTTATTGACTGAAAAACAACGGGGCAGTCTTCGTTGAGCTGTCACGTCCTGTCCTAGATAAAACCTATCGCGTTTTTGAATCCACCTGACTGTCCAACTTAATTTTTACTACAAACCAGAAAAAAAAACCAAAATGAATTGAGTTCAATATAAAAAAAAATAAATCAAACATTCAAAATGTATTCCACATTAAGAAGCTATGTCGAAGTCTGGTGACTGGTTTGTCTTGTATACAATTTCAATCATTAAGCTTTGAATAACTGAGATTGTGTTCTCATTATTCCTGTGGAAAAGCATTGGCGTAGGAACAAAGGGGCCAGCACTAATAACTTGTTGGTTGTGACCAATCAATTGAATTTTCATTTCACTGTTGCTACAAACCCAAGTTTTGCTTGTATTTAATATGGAAAACAAACCTTAAAGATGAAGAAATCCATTTTTTTCTGTTAGAATATTCGGAACTTTCAGGGTGTTATTGTTGTTGAAATACTTATTCTCGTCGAAAACTGAATTGAGGTACCGTTTTATCTTAAACGCCAAACATGACTAATATTCCGAACACTCGAGTTTTTATCGCGATTTTTCAAGAAAACAACTTAAATTTCTTAACAAGATGATCAATTCTTCTATAATTCAAGTTTTCAACATTCAAAAGTTGTGATAATTAAAATTCTTCTTGATGAAATCGCCACTGTTTGGAATATGAGCAATTATTATCTTTCATAAAAATCGAAATTTGTGACAACGTGATACCGTGATGAATCAAAATCCGGACGGTACCAATATCCGGACATGTGAATTTGAATAATAATGTGAGTTTAATTATTCACATCTTAGATTTGTAAAATTGCTTATCAATTTACAACGATTTCTCATCTAGTAATCATTGGTAGAAAATTAATAAACATGAAAACATAATTGTAGCCTCCGTCAGACACCGTTTTTTCATAATGCAGTTTTTGTGGCTCAAGTTCGTCAGTAAACGAAGGGCAACATTGAGTTAACGGTTATTCATTGAAAAGTATAATTTTTGTGAATTCTTGTGATCATTAGTGTGTGAAAACTATTTAGTAAACAATGTGAGCATACCAAAGTGTAGAAAATAAGTGTAACATGGTATTTATCGAGTGATTAGTGCGTGTCCGGTTCGGCGAGCCATGGTTTCAAAATCCGGACGTTAAGCGTTCGAGATATATTTTGTCTAAAAAATAGCTGCTCGGGAAGAAAAAAAGCAGAGAAATATTGTGGGATAGCAAGAAAAAGGATATATTTGGCTGAAAAATAAGAGAATTGCGGTAAAATTGCTCCAATGGCAATGATTATTGCAGGTAATCTGAGTCTACCTACAACCAGGCTTGATAGAAACTCCTCTGCGAGGCAAAGAGGAGGCGATTTTGCCGTTTTTCTGAGGAGAAAAAAATAAACTCAAAATTTTCAACACAGATCCTCAAGCGATTCGAGTGAGAGTGCAGAAAAATGCGAGGATTTTTTCAGACACTCTCTCTCTCTCGTTGCGATGCTCACCATCACTCACACTTCAAACGAACTCTCGAGTCTGCCGCCCGAACAGACAGTCCTCGGGGAGTTGTGAGAGCACCCTTTTTTGATGGAATTTAACTCGGTTTTTTTTTGTGCTTCATCTTCCTCGCTCATTTTTCGTTGCCTCGCTGCTTAGCATTTTTTGGCTCCCTCGCAAAGAGGCACTGGCAGCACGCTGCTCTAGAGTATGTCTCCGAACTCTGATGATGTTGAGGAGAATTATCAAGCCTGCCTACAACCAAGGAAAGTAAGTAACCGAAACATGAAACAATCTTCACAGCTCGCAATTACAAGCATTATTATGTGTGTCCATGCAATGAACCTAATAAATACTACATTTGGCCGAATTTGAGTGCATTTCTTTCAAATTCATAGTGAATTTAGTTACCTAAAGTACAAGTGTCCGGAAATTGATTCAAAAATGTCCGGCTTTTTGATTCATATGTCCGGATTTAAAAACAAGACTTGGGAAATTAATATGGTTATTTTACTAATAATTTTCTGATTTCAACAGAAATACTTGTCGTTTTCATAGAGATAGATATCTGAACGATTCGTGACATGGTGGTAAATTATTCAAATCAAACGGAATTGAATTGAAATTTGTACCAGAACATTTGACATTGCTTAAGCGTCCGGGTATTGATTCATCACGGTATCAAATAAACGCATATAAAAATGAATATTTCGCTACAATCGCTCAATTGTTCGAATTAACAACAAATGTAAAAAAAATGCAAAAAAAATAAATTTCCATTGTGGAAAAATTAAGCGTTTCACACAGCAATCGAATATTCCCTATTCATCCATAAAAATGCAAGACCCAACGACTATGAATACGAGGAAGCCTTTGAATACAAACCAGCTGACAATGAAAAATATAAATTTTGATTAAATAGTGTTAATTGGCAAGAAATAATCAAAAATAAAGGAAATGTCGAAATTGTTGCATACCTTTTCAATGCAATTGTTCTATAAATCATAAAACAAGAAATTCCTTCCAAGAAAATACGGCGAAACCTCAGTACAAAAAATCCAATATGGTATAACAACCACATAAAAATCTGAAAAATCGGAAGCAAAAGGCATACAAAATTTATAAGAAAACACCAGTAAGATAAAGACTTAGCAAAATATTTGGACATTTGCAACCAATTGAATTTTGCCATCAGTGATGCTTTTCAAGAATATAATCCAAAAACTGAGCTTGAAATAAAGTCCTATCCAAAGAACTTCTTCAACTACTTTAAAACAAAACTAAAATCTGACAATTTTATATCCGTTATGCACCTTGGGTGACAACTCAGAAACAATTTGCAATCGTTATGCCATTTTTTTTTTCAAGAAATCTATACTACATTTTCGGAAGAAGACCGCCATCACAATTATTTTGTGTTTTGTGTGGAATTTTCTAGAGATATTGGTGTAAATCAAACTCATATGCGGTAAATTTCAGACGCTATAATGAATTTGAACGCTTCAAAAGGTCCCTGGCCGGACACGTTTCCACCAATATTTTTGAAAAATTTAGCAAAAGAACTAACAGCGCCATTGTTTTGGTTTTTTAATAAATACCTTGAATCCGGAATCTTCTCAAAAATATGCTTTTGCTTCTTTTTAATACTTGTTTTTAATTATGAATCGTGGTTTACGGCTAACCAGCCGAGTGGAAGTTTAACAACTACCGAAAAGCTAAACATTACATATAATTTGCAATTGGATTAGATGGACAAATTGATGTGAAGATTTGCGAAAAAGTTACACGTCTTCTCAGTGAGAATCGAACTCACGGCTCCCCGATCTCTAGTTGGGGCGCGTTAACCACTACGCCATGAGAGGATTCATGAACGCAGAAGTTAACCTGAATTCGATTTCAGCTCAGTAATCACGTGGTCCTTTTTCGCAAAGTGCACCTCTTTCGGAAGAATTGGAAGCCCACACAATAGAAACCTCAGCCAGCGCAGTTGCTGGCTAGTGTAGTGTGCTATTCCTATACCTAAAAAACAATGCGCTCTCGGGCTAGGCATTGGATATATATAGAAAGCGTTGTGTTTGGATGGGCATCTAATTCTTCCGAAAGAGGTGCACTTTGCGAAAAAGGACCACTTGATTACTGAGCTGAAATCGAATTTAGGTTAACTTCTGCGTTCATGAGTCCTCTCATGGCGTAGTGGTTAACGCGCCCCAACTAGAGATCGGGGAGTCGTGAGTTCGATTCTCACTGAGAAGACGTGTAACTTTTTCGCAAATCTTCACATCAATTTTTTTAATGCCTATCTTTGAATCTGGCCGAAAATCTTACATACGTAATAATCGTGGTATTGCCATTATCTCTTGTATTCCAAAACTTTTCGAGTCAATTGTCAACGAAAAACTATTTCTTCAAATTTAAAAGAGAATTACTGACACACAATACGGCATCTTCAAAGGTCGCTCGACTTCAACAAATTTATTTCAATTTGTTGACTATTCATTAAATGCGATGGACAATGGAAACCACGTAGAAGCTCTTTATACGGACTTTTGCAAGGCATTTGTTCGCATAGATATGCCAATGCTACTTTTCAAACTACAAAAAATTGGAATCAAGCCAGGACTGCTGAAATGGCTTGAATCGTATTTAACTGACCGCCAACAAATCATAAAATTCAAAGGAAGCAAATCAAAACCATTTCAATGACATGAAGTTCTACCTGGAAATAAGAAATGAAGAATACATCAAATTGAAAAACTCTACATATGGTGCAAAAAAGCCTTTTAGAACTAAATATAAAAAAATGCAATCTAATATCATTTAGCAGGAAAAGAACAACACCACGAATTTCAATTGCATTAGGAAATCAAAATGTGGAAAAATGTGAAAGAGTTAGGGACTTAGGAGTAATCTTAGACCCATACACAATTAAAACTCTATTTATTGCATATTATGTAAGATCAATCATGGAATACTGCCCCATTGTATGGTCTCCTTTCCAAATCACACACGAATAAAGATTAGAAACTGTACAAAAACAATTTCTACTATATGCTCTTGGTAAATTAGGTTGGACATCATTTCTACTTCCACCCTACACAGCACGTTGCATACTTGTTGACATACAAACTTTGAAAGAGCGGCGTGAAATCTTGAGAGTTTCATTTGTAAATGATATCGCTTCGCAACGTATTGATTCTACTGAAATCTTATTAAAATTAAATTTCTAGGTTCCTTCTAGGCAACTACGAAATCGTAACTTATTCTTGACAAATCATCATCGAACAAATTATTGCAAAAACGGGCATGACTCGGCAAAATCTAAAAGCATACTTCAAATATATTCGAAATCGCAACACATAAACAAAATGAAACATACATTACTCACACTACATTTTTTTTCTCTATATTTGTTTATAAATTTCGTAATTCATACTAGCATTAGGAAATAAAACAAAAATATGCATATGTAAAATGTACTGGTCTACGTCAGTCGACGAAATAAAAAAAATAAAACGTAGTGATGATGAAAGACAAGTGCTTCGCCCATTTTTTTTTTTCAAAAAATGCTCCGAGAGGCAAAAAGGCTGAAACCCCTGCTCTAAAGAAATCTATCCATATAACTTGTTTAATGTCTGACAAAATTATTTGAAGAGAAAATAGGCAAAATTACTAAAGGAATTTCGTAGACTTTTAATAAGGTTGAATAAATTACAGACCCTTTTAAGAAATTTCAACCTGGTCAAGTTTTTTTTTCAGATGGATTGCAGAAACCTGAGAAAGCTTAAAAAATCGACCACAGTTTTTTATTACAACAATAAAGTATTTGTTTGATTTGGCTACATTTTTTGAAGTTATTTTTATGAATGAACTTATAACTTAAATTTAACAATACACTTATCCAAGAAAACTTTTCTTGAGAAATTTCTAAAATTCTTGAGAAATTCCAAAAAATATTTGACTGATAGACAAATTGAGTCAAGAACTCTTTGAAGATTTTTGTTTGCCGAAATTTCTGCGTCAGATCTCAGGATTGTACAAGAATTAATCACGAAAAATGTTTTGAAGTGTTTCTATCCTTTGAATCTTCAGAGGAAATATTGTTAAAGAACCATGATTTTTTTTTTTGTTTGTGAAATCAGAGTAGCGGTAAATAATTTTGTGAAGATGCATTTAGCAAAATAACTGGGAAGGGAAAAGGATTTATTAAGATATTCATAAAGATGTTAGTAAGGACCTTGCTAAAAATATTTCTTTAGAAATATTTTTGATTTGAATTCTGAGAAATCCAAAAGTCAGATTTCAAGTATAGTTGCAAATTCGGATGGAACATCTTGAGAAATTTGTTTATTTATTAATGAGAGAGCTTCTAATTTGCCTGTTGAAATTCACTTCTAGAGAAAAGATTTATAAATAAACGCGAATATTGAACTGTTCATCTGCTTCAACATTTTGTTATTTCTTCATCCTTTGCATGAGCCTCCATGAAGACTCACCATAGTAGCATGTCCGAATGAACTTGAAACTATTGAGAACCAGAGCTACAAGTCCAAAGCCCTGATAAAGGTGGATGGTTGTGATGGTTATGACCGTGGTCATTATGTAAAGAACAAACGTGCTGTATCGTGTCAGCACCGAGGAGGCAGCCCCTCTAGCACGATGTAGGTAGCGCAACCCTGGTTAGGTGGCCTATCGAAGGCTCTTTACCAACCAAGAAAGGCAAAAGAGCAAACGGATTGATTTTATGGCAACAGACCCGGCAACGAATAAAGGACAACGATTGGAAGGATGGATCTTGGAACGTGAGCACTTTGAATGAACCCGCGCGTGTTGGGCTCCTGGCTCGTGAACTGCGGAATGTCGGCTAGAACGTGGCCGCTATCCAGGAAATACGCTGGCCTAGAACCGGAGAACGCGAATTCCGAGCGGTGTACCGCATCGCCAACACTTCATTCAAGTACCACATCTACTGCAGCGGTTGCGACAGAGCAGAACGTGGAGTTGGCTTCATAGTGATTGGGAAGCAGATGAAGCGAATTATTCGGTGGAAACCGGTAAGCGACCGAATCTGTGTGTTGAGAATGAAGGGCAAGTTCTTCAACTACAGCCTGATCAGCATATATGCGCCAACGAACGATAAGCCCGATGGCATAAAGGATGAGTTCTATGAGAGCCTGGATAAGGCCTACGGAGAGTGCCCAAAACAAGACGTCAAGATAGTCATCGGTGACGCAAATGCGCAGATCGGGATAGAAGTTTTCTTCCGAGCCTTCATTCCGTTACCAATGATAATTCGCTGCTGCTAGAGGGATGGCAATCAGCAGTACCTACTTCGCACGAAAGAATATCCGCAAACACACCTGGCGACACCCGAGTGGCGATGCCTGCTCCCAAATAGATCACGTGCTGGTTTATGGGCGACATTTCTCAGATGTCATGTATGTCAGGGCCTTCCGAGGACTTAATATCCACTCGGATCATTATCTCGTTGTGACTAAAATTCAGGCGTGGTTATCCAGCGTCACGAGTTCCAGAACAGACAAAACGCTGCGCTTCAATATACAACGCTTGTCGACTGATGAGGTAGCTGGACAGTATCGCCAGCAGCTAGACGAGCAGTTGGGAAGAATCAACGTTGATGAATACGTCGACAGCCTGTGGGATCCATCCACGAAGCTGTGTCGGCACTAGTCAACGACGAAGACGAAACGACTGGTCCGATGAAGAGTTCCAGAGAGGGACAGACATGAAGAATCTCGCCAGAAGCCGTATGCTTGTGGCCGGTACCCGACAGAACAGAGAGCGGTATAGGGCAGCGAGGGCCGAAGAAAAGCGAAACCACGGCAGAAAGAATAGGCAGCACGAAAACAGTGTAGTAGCTGAAGATCCAGAAAGCATGAACCGGAATGATATGCGGAGATTCTATGCAACGGTCAATGGTGCGCGGCACAATACCGTACCAGTGCCCGCCTTGTGCAATGATCGAGAAGGGAATTTGCTGACCGATAAACTGGTGGTGGCTGCCAGGTGGAAGGAGCACTTTCAGCAATTGTTGAACGGTGGAAATGGATATGAAGCTTGGAACAGGTTGAACATAGATGACGACGATCAAGCTGTGGACCCACCGACCATAGGAGAGGTTATAAAGGCTATCAGTGAGCTGAAGAACTGTAAGGCTGCTGGGAAGGACGAGATCCCGGTTGAACTTCTCAAGCACGGAAGCGAGAAGCTTTATCGAGCACTTCTGAAGGTATGGGAGGACGAAGAATTGCCCGCCGGCTGGTTAGGTGGCCTCATCCGCCCTATCTACAAGAAAGGGCACAGACTGAAGTGTGCCAACTACAGAGGAATTACCCTGCTGAATTCTATCTCTATCTGAACTCCGAGAAAAAGATAAATAAATAAAATAAATAAATGAATTCAGCGTACAAAATTCTGTCGCGTATCCTGTTTAACAGACTGCGACCGCTCGAGGAGACCTTTGTCGGCGAATACCAAGCTAGTTTTCGTGAGGGCCGTTCGACAACGGACCAGATGTTTAGCTTGCGAATGATCCGAGACAAATTCCGGGAGTATAACTTGCATACTCACCATCTGTTTATTGATTTCAAGGCGGCGTACGACTTAGTGAAAAGAAATGAGCTTTGGCAGATAATGTCTGAAAATGGTTTTCCGGCGAAACTAATCAGGCTGATACGTGCTACGCTGGATGGTTCGAAATCAAGTGTTCGGATCGCAGACGAGGTGTCAACCTCGTTCGTGACGTTAGACGGATTGAAGCAGGGAGACGCACTTTCGAATTTACTGTTCAACATTGCACTCGAGGGTGCTATTAGGAG
This sequence comes from Aedes aegypti, assembly GCF_002204515.2. Classification (NCBI taxonomy): domain Eukaryota; kingdom Metazoa; phylum Arthropoda; class Insecta; order Diptera; family Culicidae; genus Aedes; species Aedes aegypti. Next base: position 152,405,414 of record NC_035108.1, read on the forward strand.
ATCTGGCGTGCAGAGAAATGGCACTATTATCACAAGGTCGCACATGCTCCTTGGCTTTGCGGACGATATAGACCTAGTTGGAATTGATCGCAGGTCAGTAGAAGAGACCTTCGTGCCTCAGAAGAGGGAGACAGCGAGGATAGGCCTGACTATTAATTCTACCAAAACGAAGTACATGGTTTCAGGTAGAGATAGAGTCAGGCATGGTGGTGTAGGTGCTGAGGTAGTGTCTGATGGGGATGTGTTTGAAGTTGTTGAAGAATTTGTTTATCTTGGAACACTTGTGACATGTGACAACGACGTTTCCCGCGAAGTGAAAAGACGTGTTGCGGCTGCGAATAGGGCCTTTTACGGACTACGTAACCAGCTTAGGTCCCGCAGCTTGCAAACCGAAACAAAATTCGCCCTGTATAAAACATTGATTCTTCCGGTGGCTCTCTACGGGCACGAAGCGTGGACGTTGAAAGAGTCAGACCGGAAAGCTCTCGGTGTTTTCGAGCGTAAAGTGCTGCGGACAATACTCGGTGGGAAACTCGAAAATGGTGTGTGGCGCAGACGCATGAATCACGAGTTGTATCAAGTGTACAAAGATGCGAATATTATCAATCGTGTAAAATACGGCAGACTTCAGTGGGCTGGTCACTTAGTGCGAATGTCGGAAGAAAGAATTGCGAAAATAATATTCAGCAGGGAACCAGGTAGAGGTTGGCGGCTTCGGGGAAGACCACGAATACGCTGGCTGTACGCAGTGGAAGAGGACCTGGCGACCCTAAACGTTCGGGGCAACTGGAGAAGTTTCGCCCAAGACCGACGAAGATGGAGCTCTACAATACGCCCGGCAATGGCGTGACGCTACGCTGTAGCCATCAAGGTATCAAGGTAGGTACTATACTTTTCGAATCCATCAAAATATAACTATTAAGCATCGAAAGTACTATGAACTTCGTTGATAATAATTATTATACACATGAAGTTTGAATTCTGTGGCGTATTAAGCGAATAAATTGCCACACAACCTGGCAAACTTGCATGCAAGTTGGTTGAAATGAACAAATTTTGCATTCTCAACAGTTAATATCTCAAAAACTAGACGTGCTATGATATTTTTGAAACAGGCAATGGATGCAGCAACCCTTTATTCAGTAAATAGCGGTATTTTGGTACTTGAGTCAAAAATGTATTCCGCAGTGTAAGCAACACTTTAAAAAATCATAAGAAGAAGAAAAAACCTAGGAGTTTTGAAAAATTACAAAAGTCGTATACGTATGGTTCCTGTTTTCTGAAAGTCCATCAGGAATCAAAGTGACGCAAACATTTTCTCTAAGATTCAAATATAGTAAAATATTAAATCAAGGCAATGTTCTTAAAAATACCGCCAATAATTTCGTGTTAAACTTTTACAGTTCTTATAAAATAATTACAAATAGTCCCACTAAAAAAGTTTGTTCAGAATTTCTGCAAGTAGGTAAAATGGTTTGTACTTCAATCTGTTAGCCATAGTATTATGATACTTTGGAGTTCATGCAAACCATTTTGTAAGATTTACAAAATACAAATATTTTTAGTAAAAATTCCATCCGTTTAACACCAATCATTGTCCAAAGAAAGGACGAAGAAAAAATAATTATATTATTTGTAGTAAGTCCCACGAAAATTTTTCTGTGAGATGTATCGTAAAAAATTTCGTCAACTAGTTTTAGAAATTCTACGATGAATTCCTAAATTTTTCGAATTTAGTATTTATTCAAATTCAATTTAAGCTGAAATTATCCAACAAATTTCATTAGCAGCTCTTCCAAAACTTTCTTTTGAATCTGCTACTCGTGAAATCTGATATAAATTGAATATTAAGTGATTCGTAGAGTTATTTGTAAAGATATCCTTAGAAAAATCATCAAGGTATTAGAGAAGTAGCTAACAAAGTAGTTTGACAAAATAAAAGGGTAATGGATTGATTCCTAGATGTTATTTGTGAAAGAATCCCGGAATAACCGTACAAAAAAATTTTAGATGATTTTTAAAACCTCAAACAATAGCTGGAAATGTTTGAATTATTCAAAATTACCTATGGGAGGATTTTTGAAAAAAAAAAAATTTTTTTTTCGAGAGAGTATAGTATGTAAAAAGTATAGAGAAAAACTAAAAAACTATACATGCAAAGTTGGGAAAACTGTTGGTGAACTCTCGGAACAATTTGTGGAAAAAATCCTAGCTCTTTGATCTTGAAGACAATTTTGGTGAGACTTCTAGATTTTTCTGTACTTTTTTTGGGAAAATCCTCACCTGTTAATAAACAACTACATGATGAGCATGATAATGAGCAAAGATGACAGCAGAATTCGTTGTTTAAAAAATGCTGATATTTATTCGAAATAACTCATTATGCCAAACGACCATTATACCAAACAGGGTACAATCGCGTAGATGATCTCGTGACTATTATTTTGATCGCAATTTGTTCTAAGTGTTAGGTCTTTTTGTCTGTGGTTTTAGTTAAAACAAAACTCCAGCAGAATCTTCGGAATTTCATTAGTAGGCAGGACATTTAGAATATCACAAAAAACTTTGAAATTGAACTTCAATAGTATGAATCAATGATCAAAATACGTTATGAAGCAAACATTTTGAAATTTCATTATTTATCAGAAATTTTCTGTTTCTGTTCGGGTTGAATCAATGTGACAAGTTTTCTTTGAACTTTTGTTATATGCTCGTGTCCTTTGTTTAGTGCAGGGCTACCCAACGTACGGCCCGCGGGCCGCATCCGGTATTCATTTTGTGGGGCCCGCAAAGAGTTTGAATATTCGTTACATATCCGGCACATTTAAGGTTCTACCAGCTTGAAGATAGAGTATAATAAGTTCAATTTTTCCCTTTAGAAATTTATTTATTTTAAATTTTCAGAATGAAAGAATGTTCAGTAGTTGGATTCTATGCACTTTTTCAGAATATTAATATTAATATAATCTTTGGAACTGTTCTTCATAAACATTTAGCTTGAAAATATGAAGTTCATTTTTTTAGAATTTGTTGAGTTTATTCATTTTGGAAAAAATAACTTAATTTAAATCTTTAACGTTTGTCGGTAAAATTCATCAGATAAAATCTCACTGGATTCTCACAAAATTAGTTGATTTAGCACAATTGTGGGAAGATTTCAAGCGAAATGCTGGGCAGGATTATTTGAGGTTTAAATAAGATTTCTCGAAAAATCTTGCGCAGGATTCATACAAAGATATTGTAGCATTACGATATTTAGTTACTCAAAGAATTATCTTACATGAGACATGTATCAGTTTTCTTATCCCAAGTCATAAATTGCAATAAGACACTTGTGACATGTCGAAACACACAAGTGCATGCGCAACCAAATTTCTCAATAGACCTCATTAAAATTTATTGCTCACACATGTTTTCCTTTTTAACCATAATATAAAAGGCAGTTTAAAAATGCCTGACCCTCTTTCATTTAAAGCACCAAAATTCTAACTACTAAAAAGATGCATGCTTCGTGTATTGGTGGTTCATACCAAAACACATGCTGAACGTTATCCTATTTGATGACGATTGGCTATCGTTAAATTCCGAAGTAAATCCAAACTCCTCCACTAGAATTAATAATGTTTAGAGTTAAGCTTTGACGTGTAGATTTTAAGATACAATGTAATCAAAAGAAGTTTGAATGAAGACACCCACCGTATGTTAAAATATCAGTATTTTCGGTTAAAAAAAGCTGAGTCTGCAGCATAATTCTCATCAATTTTTGCCACGGCATTTACATAATCCAAGGTTGTATTCTGATGGAATTCTTACCAGAGTTCATATAAAATACTAGACAGCATTTTCACCGATACCTGGTTAGGATCGCAAAACATTTTTTTTTTGCAAAATTCTCACATTATGCTACGCCGAATTTATACAAAATCCTACGCATAATTCTCATTTAATGCTTTCCAAAATTCTCTCAAAATCTTGGGCAGCTTTTTCACTAAATCCAGGGTAAATTTCTTTCAGAGTTCTGGGCAGGACTCTCACGGACAGGTTGGATTCAGAATGAATTCTGAGTAGTTCTCTCATAAGAACTTGGACTTTCTCATGAAATTTATTTGTATAACTTAGACGTTCTCATGAAATTTATTGCAAGATACTCAAAAAATCTTCAGTCCTCACAAAATCCTAGCAAAAGGAACTAAAAAGCACTCAATTTTTTTAAATTTTCCAGAAAAAAATTGACTGTCAATTGATTTTATTAAAAACGGATTGTTTGTGGTCTACAAAAAAATTGGATCGCTACCAAGTTTTGTTGCTGAGATGTGGCCCGCGGTTCGAAACGGTTGGGCAGGCCTGGTTTAGTCGTTCCACTCCATTACAGTCAAACTTTTCTGACAAAGTTGATTGAAATTGACTGGGCTACAACTATACTGAAACATATTCATCATTATTTCTATAAATAAGATAGTTGGCTATTTAATTTCTTTTTCATATAAATGTGAGTCATCCTTATTCTTAAAAAACACCAAACAAATGGCCTAACTAATACAATCAACTTTATTCAAGACTGTTTTTGTCCATAGTGTTATTCTAAGGCTCTAAATGCACCTTTCCGAATTAACCTGCTTGATGGGCCACTGTGCATTGGGTCACAAATGTGCCTCAATTGTTGTTCACCAGTAAGTGCATCTTACTGGTGAAATTCAGAATATTTGGTCAACAACCCCCCCTATGACTAAGAGAACGAAACGGGCGAATATACCGTTTTGACTCATATTCCGAACACTTAAGGCCAACAGTAACTTTAAACGCATCTCTTAGGCATTAATTAGATAATATTTGTGAAAATTTCAATTTTCTCGCAAATTCTGACTGTTAGCTGTTGGGTGTGCCGATAAAAATGTTTATTTGAACTTGTTTAGTATTATGTTTATGTCAAAGTATGGAACAACATTTTGATTCAAATGCCGAACACTGAGTTCATTCTGTCTCATATTCCGAACACCTTAATTCAAATTCCGAACAGCAGGAATAAATCGTATTCAAATGAATAATTTCGCAAATAAATTTATCTGAGCCAGTTCTACTGACCTCGAACTAGCGAATCATCACTACTCCCGATGTCTCAAATAGATTGGAGTATGTTTAAATTGAATTACAATTGACTGCCATTTCTTGCTAATTTGATGACATATTTCAGCGAAACATTTCAACCAAATCGCCATACAAAAGCCGAGTGTTCGGAATATGAGTCTGTTCGGAATTTGAGACAAAACGGTACGTGGACACCCTTATTAAAAATATTTCCAGAATGATCAATTATGTAAAATAATGTGTATCGATTTGAGACAAATCATATGTTTTCTTTGACTTAAGCCACACTTGAATACATAGCTTATGTAAATCTACTTTCAGCATGAATTCTTTCCTTTGGACATTATTTATCTTCGTTAATTTATTTACATTCTTCATACCGAGTGCATGTGACATATAAGACGTTTGTTTGGACGTTTTCAATTAAACTGAAATGTGTCACAACCAATTAAGTTATATTTCTATAGCATGTGACAGGGCCAAGAAGATCTAGAATCTTAGATTGATATGTTCAAAATGTCAAAGCCAATCATAGAAATCTTAAATGAAGCAATTGTGCACGGCAGGTATGCAATTACCTGATATTCATATATGATAATTGATTCAATTCAACTTACCTGAAATCCAATTCCGACCCATGAATGGAAGTTCCATCGAGATTGTAAACCCTTGATTACTGGAAGGAACATAACCGAACAAGAGGGCCACTCATCTTTACGTTTATGGGCCTGTCAATTGCATAAACACATTCTAACGATGATCGAGATTATCCGGATGGTTTAGCCGTATCAGAAAACCCCATCAAAAGGACGTTGCTTTACTTGAACGCTCTCATAATCTCATCCGGGCTGATAAGAATCTAATTTTAGCATCTGTTCTGTTCTCATTCCCGCCTCGATATAGGACAAAAGAACGTCAAGAGTGGATTACGGAAAGTCGGCAACTGAGCGATATTCTCGAAAACAAAATCAATGAGATTTTGAAGACATTCCCGGATGGTGGCGAAGAAGGCGGAGGAGGAGGAGGGAGCGAAGAGGTTGTTGGTGCAGGAGGAATCAGCTTAATCGATAGAAAACGGTTCTGTGATAATCTTAAACGACTGAAAATTAGAGCACTGGAGCTGGAGATTCAAAAGGGGCTAGGTGAGTATTGTATTAATTAGGTTTAAATATAATTGGCATTGTCTTCTTTCATGTAGAAGAAATCAAATTGGGACCATTACACAATTCAAAATTATTTTTGATAAGTGCATTGACTAAAAACAAGAATGGTGGAGATGCTTTTTCGATCAAATCAAATATATCAGCAACAATCAATTTTGTTCTGTATTCTCGACGAAAAAATGTTCGAAAAAAGCACCGATTAAGCGTTCTGCATCATACTCTCCAACATAATTAAAAATCGCTTCAATGAATGAATGATAAAAGCTCGATCAAAATGTTTTCGCACGTTGTGCACATTTTAAATATTTACCAATTAATCAGGAATCATTGGCGGACTTGATTGAAATGTCATCAATCAATTCCAGCGAATGAAACATGCCAAACGCACCCAAAATATCAACTTTTTGCCGTCTGCCGACAGCTGAATTCATTCATTGAGACAAGTTAAAAGCTCTTTGGGTACGTGATTCGTAGAAATATGTCATCACCAGGAGCTTTTGGAAGGATGTGGGGTGGGATGGTAAATGGAGAGTGAAAATATTTTGTGCCACAGCTTGGACACGCGATGAACTGACCGGAACATTCTACCAAATAATGGCACTAATGAAGGGCTCACAAACTGACAAAAAGTCAAACAAGCGATCAATTTTAGAAACCACTTCAATAAATAGTTTACATGAGTTAATGTACTGCATAATTTAGTATGAAGATACCGTAAATTCGGGTGAAATTGATCACCGTGTGACACGATACTATTTCTTACCAATATAGCATCAATATCAATGTAACTCGAAATAAATGAACTTTGTTTGACTTATTTATCGTCGAATTGTGTGTTGCTACGGTTTTTATGTCAGAGATTGTTTCTATTTTTTTATTCTATTTTTCTATTCCGCTCAAGTTTTATGGTTTTGATTTTTTAAACAGTGTTGTCAGCCCATGAACATTTGTGCTTTGGTCAACTGTATAGCATGCAAATCTTCCTTCAACTTTGGTGAACATTCAGGATCGTTGTCTTTAAAATATATTGGTATCTACGTATAACACCACCATGTAATTGGCTCTTTTGATAACAATCGAGCAGTGTTGCCATCTATTACCAGAATATGAAAACATGAATGGATATTTTACAAAGGTCACAATTCATGCTTTAACTTTTCCGAATATCTCGGATCAGTATTTCCACATCTACCGTGCTGCATCAATACCCGGACACTTAAGCTGAGACATATGTTCAAACTCCGTGTTAAACCACTTTTCATCGAATTAGAATTGAGTTCATTATTGTTACAAGTAGTTTTATAACAGAACTTGATGAGAAAATTGAATTATATTATAAAAGTTAAGATAATATCATGAAAATCATCGAAATAATCAAGCTTGTCTTGTCCTTAAATCCGGACACCAGAAGCATTACTTGTTCATAAATCCGGACATTTGTGAATCAAAATCCGGACATCGCCTTTGGAATATGGAATACTGCATCAAGATCCATAATAAGTGCATATTCATTTAATTTTATGTCACATTTATAAATAATACATGCATGAATGTGATCTATAATGCTTACGTTAATGAAATGGTTGTAAATTTTTGGCTCAATTACCTCAACTGCATCCGAACATATGGAGTTGGGTGCTTGTCGTTAGCACCTCTGAAATATTTGAGTCACACTGCTTTTCTGAGCATAAAACCGCATTTCAATCACTAATAACACCTGAATGATTATGTTTGTAACATTTCTTTTAGATTTATCCTATAATTATTAACTCACAGAACTAAAACACAATGCTTTATAACGGTGTCCGGATTTAAAACCACCTGCCGACAATCCCGGACAGTCACTTTTACACCGCTATTTGCATATTTACACGAACTTCACGATTGTAGTGCTTCCGAATATGTGTATTTATGTTTATTTAACTTGTATACTCAAAATACGTTGTGAAGAATGTAATTTAAACACATGACCGTCAGCTGAATGTAAACGCACGTTCTTCACCACTTCTACCGAAATTATTCACAATGCAAAAAAAAAAACTCGTCCGATCCGAAAGACGTTTTTGTTTTGATTATTATTGATTATTAGGCGATGGTTACTAGATTACGAATGATTACAGAGTGATCAGCAAGAATGAAAGTAAATATTATAAATAAAATATACCACTGTAATACTTAATTTCATCGTTAATGATTATATTTTACCAGAGTGTCCGGATATTGGTACCGTCCGGATTTTGATTCACCACGGTAGACGTTGCATTTTTCAAAAACATATATATTTTTTTTCCATCTAAATCGTTATTTTCCGATATCAAATCTTCAAGTTGAGTCACGACTAACTTTTCAAAAGGGTGTATGTGAAAATGGTTCAAACATATTCAAAAAGCTGCACAGCAAAAACGGTTTGTTCGATTGTTAGACAACTAAAGAAACAAAGTTAGACAACTAAATAAAGATTCAAAAAAAAAATACACACATTAAAAAACCTCATTTTTGTCACAAAAACTCAAATATCTCAAAACCCTATCGGAAAACCAACGTAATTTTTTGAGGGAAAACGGTCCATATTTGCTATCTACCATAAAAATTTGGTGATGGTAAGCCAATAAACAAAAAAGTTATGACATTTCAAATATTTCACAAATTTGACACTTAGTGAAAATTTTTTTTTTTTTCATTGTTAATTTTTTTTAGGACCGCAGTTTGTTGCTGAATTTTTTGTTAAGGGTACCACATGAGGTTGATAAGTTGTTTTCATGATATTTTATTTAATTATTCATAACTATTATAGCATCTATTAGAAAGTTCGACGCGATCCAGTGTTGTGATCTAAAGTCTTGATAGTGTCATGTTTTTTATTTTACGTAACTGAAGAAAAATTCTCTCAATAGTGTTGAAACCTTTTGATAAAAGAAACCTATAAGAAATCTAATATTGAAGACAAAAGCTACAAAAAAAAGTTTTCTATACAGGTATACGACTAGTTTACCTGCAAAAAGTTTACCTCGTAGAGAACAAGGCGGGTCTATACCCAGGTGATCTAGTATACGTAAAGCAGGTCGGTTTTCTCGGCGCTGGTTTTCTCCACAAAGTTAAAATCTGATTACACCTGGGTATAGACCCGCCTTGGTAGAGAATAGACTTTGTTAATCATATTTGGGAGAAAGCGAGTAACTTCAACAACATCAAAAACATGATAAGTACATACCATGAACATACTCACGAAAAAGCTAAAAATATACTACCACTATGGTTATAAAAGATTTAATTGTAAAATTTTTCTTCAGTCAAGCAAACGACACCAAACTAGTCAGTAAAAACTTAAAAGTGATTTTGTTTATTAAAATCTAACGAGCAACATGAGTAGTCGCTTTCTCAACTGTTGCAGGCCGTTTGCAGAAAAAAAGTGTTCGAAAGAGCTACGAAATCTCACCGAAAGCACCATAGATAAACTGAAAGCGGCTGGTTATGCTCCAATGTCTACATTGAATACAAATTTACGCATTTGTACGTCCTGCCGTTAAACGTTGACAAACGGGCAATCTGTACATCATCGGTGGATCAGGATGCAGGAAGTTCGAAAACAACAACAACTGAGGAATTACTAGATGCACCGACAACAACTGAGGAGTTACCAGAAGTACCAAGTGCAGATAGTCTTGTCACGGTACCATCAGCGACATCTGTTTCAACAAATCAATCAGAAGATGAGTGCATCCAGAAGGTCAACATCGAACGCTTCAACGAAGGGATAGCTGGAATAAAAGTGACTCCGATTAAATGGACGAAGATGGGTTACGTCAATTATCCCGAGAAAAAATACCGTGAAATCAACGAAGCTGTACGAAGAAACCTCTTCAAATTAGGACCTGAGGATGTGGAAAATACAGACTACGATGAGGTAATTATGAATATGAAGGAAAGGTTCTCGAATCTAGCCACGACAAGGAAAGAAAAATTATTGATTTTGTCGATGCTGCCAAGCTCGTGGTCTATTCAAGACGCCATTGATGAGTTCAAAACCAATAGAAATACAGCAAAAGAGGCAAAACAATTCAAAAATAACTGTCTTGCAACCAAAAATGCTAGGTCGAGTACTTCATTAACAGATGAGACAAAAGAAAAAATAATTCAATATTTTGAAGACGATGTAGTAAGTAGAGCTATGCCTGGCCAAAAAGATTATGTATCTGTGAAAAAAGATGGAAAGCGTCAAGCAATCCAAAAACGATTAATGATGACTACTTTGAAAGAAGCGTATACACGCTTCAAGGAAATTAACGAAAATATTATGGTAAGTTTTTCCTCATTTGCAAGCCTTCGTCCAAGGCAATGCAAGCTTCTATCCAATTCAGGAACACATAATGTTTGTGTGTGCACAACACACGAAAATATTAACCTAATCTTACATAGTTTGAAAAGAATCAATTTATCAAAGGATATTAAAATGTTAACTGGTAGTCTTTTGTGTGAAAATACAACATCAAATTGCTATCTACGATCTTGTTCGGATTGTCCAGATTCTTCATCATTGGAAAATACTTTATTCGCTGAGTTTGAAGAAAATTATATTGATCAGTTATCATTTGAGCAATGGGTGACCACGGATAGGTGTGACCTAGAAACTATTGTAAAACCTGTAGATGAGTTTGTGTCATTTTTTTGCTTGAAATTAGAAAGTTTAATTCCTCACGACTTTATTAAAACAGAGCAATCCCGCTTTTTAAAAAATACGAAAAATACATTACAAGATGGTGAATTTTTAGTCATTTGTGATTTTTCTGAAAACTATAGCTTTGTATTGCAAGATGAAGTGCAGTCCCATCACTGGAACGTACAACAAGCTACAATTCATTCATTCGTTATTTATTTCAATGGAAGTACGGAAATTGAACATTTTAGTTTTATTGTAATTTCCGAAGATTTAAGACACGACTCAGTATCTGTAAATTTGTTCATTGCCAAAATGATTAACTTTTTACGCGTTGATAAGGATAAAGAAATCAGAAAGATATATTTCATGTCTGATGGAGCAGCATTGCAGTACAAAAACCGTAAGAATTTTTTCGAGCCTATGTCAATTTAAATCAAAGTACGGAATTGATGCAGAATGGCATTTCTTTGCTAGAGTGTAGAACTAGCCCTCGTGCGTTAAAATACACTCAAATAAAGAAAAAAAAAAAATTTCTTTGCTGCGTCACATGGCAAAGGTCCTTGTGATGCTATTGGAGGAACCATAAAGTGCATGGTCACAAGAGCAAGTTTAGCCAAAGAACGTGAGCATCCAATTAAAACTGCAAAAGAACTATTTGATTGGGCGAATCGCAGAAAAGAAGAAGATTTAACAAAATTATCATTTTGTTTTACTACTACTGAAGAGTACGAATTAACGGCATCAGAGCTCAGCGAGCAATATAATAACGCGAAAACGATCCAAGGAACCCAAAAATTTAACTGTTTCATTACATTGTCAGAAAATAAAATTAAAGCAAAACTATACTCGAACTGTACTGATAATGATGCAAAAGTTTTCGATATTGTAAAAAAATTGAATAACAATAAATAAATAAATAAGTATTAATAAAATGTTTTCATGATCTCATAACGCATACCCAAATCCAAAACTTTTAAAGTTTATATTTAACATTTAGAAACTCATCGATCATACTCTAAAAAAAAATATCATGGTAATAAAAAAAATTATTTTCGTATAATCTGTTAATTCATTTTAATTTATACATATATACATATACATATAATATTTATACATATACATAATTTTTATACATATAATATACATAATACTAATGAATACATGAAAACGACTTGTTTAATTCACGCAAGGCCCTTAACAATAAAATCAGCAACAAACTGCGGTTCCCGTAATAATTTACACCGAAAAAAAAATTGTTTTCTACTAAATGTGAAAATTGTGACATGTTTGAAATGTCATAACTTTTTTTGTTTATTGGTTAGATAGCTAATATAATGGACCGTTTTCCCTCAAAAAATTACGTTGGTATTCCGATAGGGTTTTGAGATATTTGAGTTTTGTGTCAAAAATTATGTTTTTTAATGCAAAAAAAATATTTTTTTTACTGTGTGTATTTTTTTTGGAATCTTTATTTAGTTGTCTAACTTTGTTTCTTTAGTTGTCTAACAATTGAACGAACCGTTTTTGCTGTGCAGCTTTTTGAATATTTTTGAACCATTTTCACATACACCCTTTTGAAAAGTTAGTCGTGACTCAACTTGAAGATTTGATATCGGAAAATGACGATTTAGATGGAACTGGAAAACTGTGCAAAGTTTCAGCTCAATAGAAAAAAAATGAATTAAAAAATTTACCAAATTTTGGTGCTGTTGCTTGGAATCACTCTTCTTTAATCCCTCTACCAGCAGCTACATTTTTTACCGCTCGAAAATATTCAAATCGCAATAACTTTTTTGTTTCTCAATATTTTTGCACCATTCTCAAAAAAAAAAAAAACTCTTCTTGTTTTAGAATATGTGTCGATATTGAGATTTGGTCATCTGGATCCGGAGATATTCCAAAATTCCTTGGGGGACCGACGCGTAGCCATAACCCACCTATATATCTCAGGATACAGAATTTTTGTCGTATTTGGATATTCACTCCTCGGTATGATACATTAATGCGAGTATGTTGTGAAAGAATAAAGCAATTTGGCGCAGCCGTATTTGAGTAATGAGCATTTATGTTTCTGATACCATGTTTGGCAAATTAAGATCTTGAAAACTCTAAAAAACATCATATCGTAATTTTCAGATTTCTTCAAGAATACTGAACCGATTTGAATGATATTTTTAGAGCAGCTCATTTTTACCTAGTTTTGTATAGTACATATTTTATAATTTTTTTTACATTTTTAAACCTTGTTGAAAGTGTTGAAAGTCTCGGTTTTCCCAGCTGCCGAGAATGATATTTAGACAAGGAAAAAAACGAGTCGAATACAACAATTTTGTTTTCTAATCTTTTATTTATTTATTTCTATAGTTTGAAGAAGTAAGGACTAGGATTCTGATGCATGGATAATATAGGTGTAATTTCTTGGCTTTATCAAGGGATCCGATTTTGACTGATAATGGGGCGCGCCTGTGGAGAGTGTACCTACCACATTCTTCAAAGAGTGTAAATAGCGGAACCTTTCAATTAGAATCCTTTCCTGCTATCAAGTTAGAAAGTACAACTGTAAGAAAACCGAATACTTTATCATTTCTCAATAGTGATAAGGTAACTCGACATGCACTAAACAAAGGACACGGGATATACTACAATAGATCAAATATTGGTCGCAGTGGTTTATGTTCCGAACAGAAAAAAAATCTTCAAACCAGAACATCAATGATCAATATCGACAAGGATTCTTAAACTAGAAGAGTTGTTTGAGATTTTGTGAAAAAATGGTACAAAAATTCCGAGAAACAAAAAAGTTATCGCGATTTGAATATTTTTGTGGCGGTAAAAATGAAGCTGCTGGTAGAGGGTTTAATGTAAACTCAATTCGTCTATATATTTCATGTGTTAGCTATTCTTTCGAAATATCCTATTGGCAACTGTGGGGTTAGGGTACACCAACTCTCGACAACAAACACAGGATTAGGTGGGTTTAGCTTCAAGCTACAATAAATTCATTTCATGTTAGGCGTTCTTAATAAGGTGAATTTACTTAAAAATTTGGTTACCGCTGTCAATATCAAGAATGGGTCGTGTTTGAATTATGTGGTATATACAATATCAACCAAACAATCCTGAATTAGACATATCGTTCATCAAACATAATTTGTCGATTTGCATCAACGGTATATAGTGTTACTTACAGTCTATCATTAGATATAACTCACGCTGATTTTCTCGAAATATTGTTTTACAATCAATAAAGACTCTAGTTCACAATATTTCACTTGGATGATAATTTCATGGGCACAGGCTCTAGATGACGAAGGTTTTTTTGTTCTTTTATCCATTAATCGCCTGTCATTTTTCTCCCGATATCACTCATCATCTACGCTGTCATCGATCAACGTAGCACTGTGATTGTTAATGTTGTCGAAACGAGGGGTTTTGAATTCCATTGAGAGGTTTACTTTCGTCCAAGACATCTAGAACAGCTAGTTTCACAGCTGCTCTTCGGATGACCCCTGTAGATGTTCGCACCGAAGTCTGCCGTACTCTACCATCCTTCACAGGACAAACCTCTTAAATACGGCCTCGAATCCACTGGTTTTTGGATTTGTCGTCAACCACTAAGACCAGGTCTCCTACTACAATGTCCTTGACGTCCTAGAACCATTTACTTCTACGTGTAAAGACCAGTAGATATTCTTTCAGCCATCGGTTCCAGAACTCGCTGGTTATGTATCTGGCTAGCTTCCATCTGATACGAAGCGTTGAACGAGTGTTCATGATCTCCGTAGGCATGACTTTCAAACCAGACGAATTGCCCAACAAAAAATGGTTGGGCTTTAAAGCTTCTTGATCCGCAGACTCTAGCGAAACGTAGTTCTGAGGTCTTGCATTGATCATTGCCTCCGCCTCGAGCAGAATCGTTTCTAACGTTTCGTCATCCGGTCTACGTGGTGCATCCATTATTGCTCCGATTGTCACCTTGACTGAGCGCACAAGTCCCTCCCACGCTCCGCCCATATGCGGTGTAGAAGGTGGGATAAACTTCCAGGCTGTCTGCGGTGTGGTGAACTTATCCGCCATGGCCTTCTTTGTTACTTCGGTAAGTGTTTTCAGTTCGTTACTTGTTCCTTGGAAACATGTGGCGTTGTCTGTCCAGAATTCCCTCGGCAATCCGCGACGAGAGACGAAGCGTTGAACGGCCATGATACAAAGTATGCACCAGTTCTAGGTGGATAGCCCTGGTGGTCAGGCAGGTGAAGAGAGCCACCCATGCTTGACGTTACTTCGTCCTACCTTGACGAGCACTGGGTCAAAATAGTCTAACCCAGTGAAAGTGAATGGTTGATTAAATGCTGCCAGACGCATTTCAGGTAGCGGAGCCATCGCGGGTGGTTTCAGGGCAGCCTTTGCGATGGGACAAACTACGCAGTTTTTTGCAACTTTATCCACCAATCTCCTCAGTGCCGGGATATCGAAACGTTGACGAATTTCGTTAACGACGAAAAGAACGTCGAGAATTCCAAGCTGCAGAGTGATTCCTTGCTTCTTTCGGCGAACATTGTCGAGGAAACGTAGCACGTATGCTGATGAACGGAGGAGCTTCGTCCAACTGCTGAACCTATCGAAGTCCACAATGGGATCAATATGAACGAAGTTGAAGTATGCCGGTCGTAACCTTTCGTTCTCTTCCCGGTCGTGGATGAAGCACGGCCCCTGGTACCAAGGGTTCTCCATGGTTAACTGTGGACTTGCCCCCCACTTGGTAGCTCAATCGGCGACGTTGAACTTTGTCGGCACCCACCTCCACTCCTGTTGCTCCGTGGAAGTAACAATTTCGCCGACGCGGACGGCGACAAATTTGTGGAAACGTCTGTGGTCATTGGAGCGAATCCACTCAAGCACTATACCGAAATCTCTCCAGCAAAAGCGATGGCTGATCGGGAACTCGTGCTGACTTTGAAAAGTGTCTAGCAAACGAACACCGAGTACGGCCGCTTTCAACTCAAGTTTTGGGATCGAGAGTGTTTTAAACGGAGCAACTTTGGTCTTGGCGCCGTCGAGCGCCACCTGTGTGTCACCGTCTATCACCGGTGGTAGGTCATTTGGCATAAAGTCGTTTGGCATAAAGGTCGTTTGGCCTAATGAGTCTGAAACCAATGATGATTCTGAACGTAATTTTTTATGTCTTTTCGTTGTATTATGCCGCAATTATGTTTGGCGTCCAATCTTCTATTCGTTCAAATCATAAATTTTGCCTTCTTTTAAAAATAAGCTGTTCTCTATATGTATAATGTTTTCAGTTTTTATTATTAAGTAAAGCTTAACATTTTAACCATTGTTGTATTTTGCTGTAATGGTTAACATTTTAACCATTGTTGTATTTTGCTGTATTATCAATTCTTGCAAGACTTGCTGTAAGAATGATAATTACTTCAGAACCTGTCAATATTCAACTATTTTTTTCTTGTGAATACATGATCTCTTTTTTCTTCTTTCGACAATAGACGGTGTTTTTGACGTACACTTCCAAAATTAAAATTTATATTGAATCGTTCACAAGTTTTGCCAAACATATTTTTTTTTAATGTGTTGTTCACTTGAGTTATGCTGTGGGAACATTTTTTTTGCGTTAGAGCCTCAAACATTTTAAACGCAAAATTGTCAGCTCTCGCATATCGGCTATTTTTACATTACGCTGTAATAATAGGTCTTTGGATTAGAGCTTTGAACAATTTTGCAAATAAATTTTCCCTTCTTTTATCAAGTAATTTTCATCAAGTGTTACGTCCGAACTGGGACAGAGCTTGATCTGCAGCGAAATATTCTATGAGTGAAATATTCTACTGCGAACTTTTTTTGCAAATTAAATATTTTCAAATATGTATATCGCAACAAGCTCAAAGATACTCTATGTTCTGAGATGTAGAAAAAATTATCATTCCAAAAAGATCTTCCACCAGACCAGTTACGAGTTTTATTTAGTTATGTTCTCTAATGCCACAACAATTTTTGGCATTCGTAGCTTGAAAAATCTCGGAACAAACACCATGCTTATTGAAAACCTATCGTCGTTTTTTGCTATGGGCTCGGTGGTTTTGATCTCGGTAAAAGCTTCAAAAATGCCGATATTCATTCTAAATATTATCGTATCGAT
This sequence comes from Aedes aegypti, assembly GCF_002204515.2. NCBI lineage: Eukaryota > Metazoa > Arthropoda > Insecta > Diptera > Culicidae > Aedes > Aedes aegypti. The sequence continues at coordinate 152,422,470 of NC_035108.1, forward strand.
TTGGCGAGCGTGGGGCAGAACCGAGGATGGAGAGATGCGGCCACGAACCGAGTATTGTGGAGGGAAATTGTTGATTCAGTGTTATCTGTGTAGATGTAAACTAAATAAATGAATATAATTAATCTCGAAATATATTAGATTAGTGCATGAATTGCCATAATTATTTTGTTTTTAATCATCCTATCTAATTCTGACTTCCTGCAAATTTGACCAATGCGTTCGGTAACCATTCACGAACGATTTGTAATATTTAGACAGCTGCGTTTTGGTTCATGGAATTACGGATTGTTCGGTTATTCATAACTTTATTGAAAGCATTACCGAACGGTTAGCGGTTATATTACGGTAAAGAAATTACCGCAGTCGGTAATATTTTCTAAGTGTGTGATCATATATTTTAGTGTGATTTTTCCAATCACGAGTTCATTAATTAAAGTTGTAGAGTTAGACAAAATGAACAAGTTTGTTGAAGACAATTTGACAAGACCCTACAGGTTTTAATATTTTCAGATAAATGGTTAAAATTTTTCGTCAAAAACTTCACTTTAGTTTAATTATTATTTCTTTTGAACTGGTGATTGAAAAATTACTCCAAAATATATGTTAAAATTATGTCAAATGTACTGGTAAAATTTAATCCAAATCGCTCCATAAATAGCTGAGCTACTTGATTATTTTGTATAAAAAATTGAAAAAGTTCAAATGCTTTATCCAATACTGTATATTACACTGATTTAGAATTAGTTATCGATTACTTCAGGCATGTAACAATCCAAGAAAAGGATATTACTATTAACATGATGTTATCTTCGTTCTATACATTATGTATCAAATTCCCATTTTCTTCGTCTTAGAAAAATTCACCTCACGTGCCGTCTTATATGTTCTGCTTCTACAGCCTGCTCGAAGGAAAACATGTTGGCTATTTTTCGCCAGTGGGATGCGGAAAACGGAAATGGCCCCAGCAATGAGAGTCGAGTGGAGCAAATCAAATCATCTCTACAGGAGTCGCTTCCTGCTGACAATCAAGAAACGCTAACGTAAGTTTCCTTTTTTACTATTTCCACGCTCCTTGATTGCTTCTTGTGGTCGGGCTGCGTCACTTCTAATAGTTGTAGTCGATTTTATTGGCACTTTTGTCAATTTACTTCACCGCAATCACAGACAGACCATCAAAAATCATTCCCATGTCCGTTCATACCTGCGATTTACGATTAGTCCCCTCCCTCCGAGCTTCGTTCGAACTTCGCTCTTCCAATCAACGTCAGTTTTCGACATCACTCGAGGGATAATTCAAATTCTCTGGAAAATCTCCGCTTTCTCAAAGTTGTCCATTCATCTGGTCAAGTTCGTGTGTCATTTATTGGTTTCTACGTTGTGTTTCAGGGCACCGTGGACAGAGGGAGGAATTGATCCAGAGTTGGACAGCCACGAGAGCTATCTTAACGACTTCAAGGAATTGATGTACGACAAGCTGAAGAACGCCATCGACCAGAGCCTGGCGAAAGATCCCAACGGAGGAAAGGGCCGGAAGAAGACCGTTCAAGTAAGTAAAGATTACTTTATTATCGAAAACAACGTAGAGACCTTTCAAACATGAAAATTCTGGAAACAAAATCGAAATTTGTAGTGAAAACTAATACACCAAAACCTCTATTCATGTAATGGGATGGAGGTACAGTGTAACCAGGTACACTCCAATCTCTTTTTACGACCGTTTTTTGAAGACTTTTTAAATATAGGGGGATTTTTTTTATTATCGGACAATTTGGGCCGGAGGTTCTGCGATTTGCATGAAGTTTTCACCAGAAGTAGAGCTCGTGGATATATGACCAAAAGTGAAATTCAAAAAAATTATAGTGGCCTATTTTCCCGGAAAACTCTAGATGAATTTTCACGATTTCTCTATATACCTCAAACTTTGAAAATTCATATCTCCTGAACTATGCATCGTAGAACAAAAGTTTTTTAGTTAAATCGAAAGGAAATTTTCTCAGCAATCTATTTAAAATATAAAAAGAAAAACATTTCTCGGAAAATTTTTCACCATGGAGAAAATTGTCGGAAAAATAGCAAAAAAACTATCGTCTGTATCATGAAAAATTTTCAAAAAAATATGTTTTGTTTCATCAATTCATACTCTAACTTTCGTCCATAGACGCCAAAGTGGTATCTTTTACCGTTTAGGCGACAGAACTGAAAAACCGATGACCACCCGCACGCTTCCCATAGGAAAATGTGTTCTATTGTGGGCCTCATAACCGTGCGCTAACGGCGGCAGTAACCCGCATAATTCTGAACCGTACGCTTACTGTTTGCAAAACTGTTTACAACCATTTGCGACAATATTTGGATGTTTTCGTATAACAGATAAAATAACAATAAACTCACCCTTTCACGAACGGTTTTAACAGTTTGGTTAATTGTGATTGGGCAAACTACAATATGGGAAACAGGCGGTTAAGTTATGTAACCATTCAAAAACGCCGATTTTCCCGAACAAAATTTTACGTTCACAGTTTGTGTAATTGTCGATTTACTGTCCATTTTTGGTCCAATCCACTGTAAAGCAAACAGTCTTGATACAGGTTAACTATAAATTTGAAAGAAAGCGAAGAACGTATGTGTAATTGTTGATTTACGGTAATTTGAAGTATTTCAACCCTTTGTTTCACTGTTCTGTTATAATTATACCATTGTGGAAGCATTCATAAATTATCTAAATAAGAAATAATGAAACAAATAAAGACGCGTGGAAGAAACTTACTTCAATTAGATCGGCTACAGATCCAATGTTAAGTAAACTTACATCACACATACTTGTTTCATTTGTTCTTGTTTAAATAAAAAGGGATTTTTTCAATCCTTTCTTGACCCATCACGTAGTTGGAAGAAAACAATTTACTTTTAAAATTATGTTACAATTTTTATTTAGCACATTTTCATTAAACAATTATACAAACCAATATTTGATGATTTCACAGCATTCTATAAAATCCACAAGACTTATTCATATTGCCACCTCTTCCCCTAATGGAACTTAGTAAAATCGAGACAAATTTATGTAAAAATTATTTTGAAATCATACACATCGTCTGGAGAACCACATTACTTCCGTTATCTGATGTTTTAGATATGCTTCTCATAAACGTGTAATTCGTACCGAACACTTTTTATTTTCTTCCGGCGGCATGATTCCAGTTCCAAACACTCGATTCTTCAGTTCACTTCCTGTTGCAGGTAGCATAACCCGTTTCATCATCTTGCGGGGATGTCACTATCGGCCACAATGCGGAACGGATCTTAACAGAAGCAACGAGAGTTTTCTTCGCTAGTTTCAAAACCAAATTTAATTTTCACTCACTCTGAATTGTTGAAATCTGGATTAGAAAAAACAAACAAAAAAGCGCGACGGCTTGCAGCAATGCGATGAAAATTTGCATGTACGGATCGGTTACAAATACCAATATGCAAAACAATTTGCCAAACTGTTGAATTAAGGTATCATATGGTTCAATCGGAATCGGCACAGTGCATCTCTAGCTCAAATGACGGTTTTGCGATAGCAAAAATCAACGGCGTGTTCTATTGCAGTTGTTACGCGCCCCCAAGGTGGTCGATTGAGGAATTTTCCCACATGGTCGACAGGATGATAGCCGAACTAGCTAATCGGCAGCCAGTAGTGATAGCTGGCGACTTTAATGCATGGGCAGTGGAGTGGGGTAGCCGCTGCACCAATCAAAGAGGCCAACTATTGCTGGAATCCCTGGCCGCTTTAAATGTAGAGCTGGCAAATGTGGGTACAGTGAGTACCTTCCGCAGAAATGGTGCAGAATCGATTATCGACGTGACGTTTTGTAGTCCTAACCTTTTAGGTACCATGAACTGGCGCGTTGATGACGGTTATACTCATAGCGATCATCAATCGATTCGCTATAGTATAATACCAGGCGGGCGGAAGGCAGCGCGATGTAACTCGACCCAAGCCCGAGGATGGAAAACAGCGCGCTTCGACGGCGAAGTATTCACTGAAGCCCTGAGGCGCGAACGGAACACTCTGGACCTAAACGGTGAAGAGCTAGTTGCTGTGATATCACGAGCGTGTGATGCTTCCATGCCGAGAAAAGCCCCTGCTAGAGAGAACAGGCCGCCGGTGTATTGGTGGTGCGAATCAATTGCAAATCTTCGAGCAATCTGCCTTCGGGCTAGACGAAGAATGCAACGCGCACGCACAGAAGCACAAAGAGAGGAACGCGGTGCAGCATTCAGAGAGGCAAAGTTGGCTCTCAAAAAGGAAATCAAGAGTCGGAAACGGGCATGCTTTGAAAGCCTATGCGAGAGTGCCAATTCTAGTCCATGGGGTGACGCCTACAGAGTGGTAATGGCTAAGACCAAAGGAGCCATAGCGCCCCAAGAGAAATCGCCCGAGTTGCTGCGATCGATAATCGATGTACTTTTCCCGCACCATCCCATAAGCCCATGGCCCCCAGCGCCGTATGCGGCAGATGAAGAAGAAGAAGTGGCGAGAGTGACGAACGAAGAGCTGGCAGAAGTCGTGAAATCATTCGCGTCAAACAAGGCACCGGGACCCGATGGTATCCCGAATGTTGCCTTAAAAGCGGCAGTGAACACGGATCCGGACATGTTCAGAACCACGATGCAACGCTGCATTGATCAAGGAATCTTCCCGGATGTATGGAAGCGACAGAAATTGGTGCTACTACCAAAGGCGGGGAAACCACCAGGTGACCCGTCGGCGTATAGACCTATCTGTCTACTAGATACGACGGGCAAGTTATTGGAGAGGTTGATTCTCAACAGACTAGTACCGTATACGGAGAGTGCGGACGGCCTGTCCAACAACCAGTTTGGATTCAGAAAAGGTAAATCTACTCTGGACGCCATCCAGTCGGTCGTTCAAACAGCTGAGGTGGCAATCGAGCATAAAAGGAGCGGCATCCGTTACTGCGCGGTTGTCACTCTGGACGTGAAGAATGCGTTCAACAGCGCAAGCTGGGAAGCAATAGCACACGCGCTTCACCGCCTCAAGGTACCGGTGCAGTTGTGTAAGCTTCTAGAAAGCTATTTTGATGGTAGGATTCTACTGTATGACACAGAGGAGGGGCAGAAAAGCGTTCGAATTACCGCGGGAGTACCTCAAGGTTCAATCCTGGGCCCGCTGTTATGGAATGCGATGTACGATGACGTACTGAGGCTGCCCCTTCCGACGGGTGTTAAGATTGTTGGCTTCGCCGACGATATCACCCTAGTGGTCTATGGTGAATCGATGGAGGAAGTAGAGTTGACAGCAGCGCACTCTATTTCCCTGGTTGAGGAATGGATGAAGTCTAGGAAACTAGGACTGGCCCGTCACAAGACTGAGGTGGTGGTGGTCAACAACCGCAAGTCCGAGCAACGGGCGCTTATCTCGGTAGGTGATTGCACCATAGAGTCCAAACGATCCCTTAGGCATCTTGGGGTAATGATTGATGACAAGCTGAGCTTCGCTAGCCACGTTGAATATGCCTGTAAAAGGGCATCTACGGCTATAGCGGCGCTTTCGAGGATGATGTCTAACAGCTCTGCTGTAATTGCCAGCAAACGCAAGCTGCTGGCAAGCGTGGCGCTATCCATACTAAGGTATGGAGGACCAATCTGGTCAAAAGCGCTTATAACGAGAAGAAACCTAAAGCGGTTGGAAAGCACGTACAGGATAATGTGCTTAAGAGTAGCAAGTGCATACCGGACGGTATCTAAAGAGGCCGTGTGCATCATAGCCGGGATGACGCCCATCGAGCTCATCATCAAGGAAGATGCCCAATGCTTCAACCAAAGGGGTACCAGAGGAGTCCGCGACACGTGTAAAGAGCAAACGATCAGAAGCTGGCAGCAGGAATGGGATAACTCCACTAAGGGTAGATGGACCCATCGGCTAATACCAAATGTGTCAGATTGGTATGGTAGAAGCCATGGGGAAGTGAACTTCCACCTGACGCAGTTTCTGTCAGGACATGGTTGCTATAGACAGTACCTGCATAGGTTCGGGCACTCAGAATCTCCTGCGTGCCCCAATTGTGCTGGTGTAGAGGAAACAGCGGAGCATGTCGTGTTCGATTGCCCCCGTTTCATTGTTGTGAGAGGTCGCATGCTCACTACATGCGGAGGGGACACGTCCCCCGACAATATTATAGAGAGAATGTGTGCGGATGCCAAGTGCTGGAATGCAGTAACTACGGCTGTCACTCACATTATGTTAGAATTGCAGCGTCTATGGCGCGCCGACCAAGAGTTGGCTGCAGAGGATTAGCCCTGCCGAGGCTGGTCCCTTGTAACATTGTTTAAGTCGGCTAGGAGAAGCAGTTTGCCTAGGCTACTTCTGCTACACGTGTTGTGCTATATGCACTGGTCCCTTCCCGAAGAAATACCGTAAGGTGGTTCCGGGGAGATGAGGGTCTGAGTCCAAGGGTCATGTCGATGCACTGTTCACCACTTGAGCAATTCTAAATGAATTGCTCAAGCACAGTGCATAGGCTGGTTTTAGCGGGTCGTCGTTGGTGCGTCATCCCCGCATTCCCTGAGTTATCTTCTCAGGGGATCTGTTTGCAGATTTCCCCCTTGTAAAAAACAAAAAAAAAAAACAGTGCATCTGTATACTGATTCGCGCTCACAAATACATTGGACACAACAATGCGTGTAACTATTTGCCAAACTGTTGAAAAAAGGTAAAATATAGTGAAATATCCCTGTGTTAGTTTGAAGCGGAAAAATAATCTCACACAATTTGGCAAAATGTGATGATACAATTTCACTGTATTTCATGAGCATTCATCCCCAAATTGTTTAACATTATTTGGACACTGAAACAAATTGTTACTGTTCGGTATGAAGTACGAAAATCATTTCATACAGTAATAAGCTTTTAGTTCCATATTGTTTAACATAAAAGTAATTATTTTTGGTATACTAACCTTTACCGATAAAATAAACATTCTGTTTGGAATGTAAAGCAAACTATATTTTTCTATGCGGGAATTTACACGCATTGTAAGTGTAACACAGTAAACCATCCTTTCCTTTCCAGTCAGAAGAAGCTTTTCGTCACTCGGAGCATTCTTCTTTGGTCTGTTGGGTGTTTTGTATGTCCTTTATTCGTAACCTTTACTATTGAGACCAACAGTCTTTAATTGAAAACGATCCTAACATTAAATAATATAGGTAATAGGAACTGACCCTCAGCAAGCATGGGGAAATTCACTAACTTACTCGAACGCCACCGATGAAAAATAGCAAAAAATCTGCTGCTATCGAACATTCAGTGATAGCTGAACCGTCCTAAGCGGAGTGTAGCATGAAAGCGTCGAAACCGATTGTGTAAAAGCGACAATCGGAAGGAACGCGAAGAGTAGTGAATACCAAAACACTTGTATCTGCGAGGCACGAGTTAATGCACTTTGCATCCATTCGCCGAATGCATTGAACTGACTGAGAGGATTCCTACTCACTGAATTGTTCCGTGGTGTGGACTGCCAGTCAGTGAACGCTCATCAGCACTCAAACCCGAATGCCATTCGAACGGAATCAGAATGTAAACAATCATTCCTGGACAAACATTTCAAAAGGGCACATCGACATTGGTAAACATTGGCTTTGCAAGCCGCTGTTGAACCCAATTCAACTCGATCACGCTCACCAATACCATTATCAGGAAGAGCTAACTCCAATCTTTCTGATAGTGGGGTTAGTTTGCGTGGGCGGGCTAAAAAGGGCTCAACAGCAACGTTTCTGAAAAAGGCTCAAGACCTCTTGGGCCCTTTTCAAATGTTTGTCCTTTGTCCGAATTTTGGTATTGCATTCGACTGATCAGATGCCGTTTTTTTGTTTCGCTTAGTGCTCGCCGAAGAAGCAGAATGCGCACTGGAAATTGAAACGTTCGGCTTGGTTAAAAAAATGGCTTTCTCGCTCCCGACTATGCGTGGAAGCGAGTGAGGGTAACACAATAACTGAGTGAGTGTTTCCCATGCTTGACCCTCAGTATCATATAGTTGCCAAGCAAAAAGGATATTTATGCATACATAAAGTGCTATTTGTAATTTTCTTGCTTTTTTCAAATTTTGTTCAATTTATCAAATAATTAGATAATTAACTAAAAGCGCGCGAATAAATTTTCAGTTTTGTTTTCTATACAAAGTGATATATTTGATATAAATTCTGATTGTTCCTTGGAAGAATATAGTATAGTATTTGCATGTATATAATATTAGACTGGCCCAGCTCAGTATGGGAGAAAAATAAAGTTGTATGATTCCACGGGGCACCCCCCAGGATTATTTCTTGGGGTTAGAGGAAGCCTTTCTGAAAAATTCAGCTCATTTGGTCGTTCCATGAGCTGGCGCATTTGAATTGAAGTTAATATGGGATTTTCAGCTCAAACATATGAGCAACAGCACATCATCTACTGTTTGGTTCAGGAAAATTGATGATCGCGTTCAATTGGACCCAGAATGTCAAAAACACTACTTGATGTAATAGCGAAGAATATTGTAGAAGATTGTACCATGATCAAAATTAATAAAGTTGGTGTTTTAACCATCTGAAGTATATCATGCAAGACTGCTTGTATTTCTTCAACATAGCTTGCAGGTAGCCACTAAGCGCATCATAGCCACCTATGACGCTGGGCGAGCTAAGGCACATGTCGCATGCATATAAGTGACTGCGCGGGAGTGCTGATCTAAGCCTAACTTTCAACAACTGAAAGAGTAATAAAAATGATATTAAATCCAGATACTACCTTCTGCAATTATGTTCATTAGGGTATCAACTAGTGTATTTGTCATTCTGGGCTTATTTCAACGTGAACAATTAGTATACGGAACGAAACAGTGACATAGGATCAATTTTTAATGTATTTGAGACGAATATCCCATGCAAACTTCAAATCGAATGCGCCTGCTGGTGGAGCAACCAATTAAGTTGAAATTTTGAGAGAGCGTTTTTCTTACCCTAAGGCTCATATGTAGGGGGTGCCCCGTTGAGTTTTACAACTTTTTTGTTTAAGGGCCAGTCTAATATAATATCAATCAACTGTATAACACTCAGGGACGCTATCTATTGTTCCATTGATGGATGCTGTGGAATATTCCACTGCCAGTCAGCGTGCAGCCTCTACAGTTGGCGCCAACCCAACAGCGCGCCAAATTGTATTGAGAAGCGTACGCGCGTAATGAATAATTATTGTATGTTTTGTCTGGCCGTATCGTGCGCCTATATAAGGCGCACCCATTGAATTTGTAAGAATGTAGTTTCTTTCGTTTCTCCACCGAGTAGGCATGCTCTCAGTGGTAATAAATCTGTTAAAGTGAAGCCGTTCGCTTGATTTGCCGTCCGTTGTATCGTAAAAGAGACAACGTAGGAAAGACGTCCTGGCCGAAACAACATATTAACAATATATTCATAAGTTTTCAAAGAAAGTGGATCTTGAGATTTGATCCTTCAAACGTTACCATAATGATTGATTGTAACAAGAATTTCCCGTGCGGCTTTCATAGAGGCTGGTAGCTTTAATACTAAATAACGTTGCTGATGAAGGGCACACAAAACACCCAACTGACCAATGGAGAGTGATCCGATTGACGAAAAGCTTCTTCTGACTGGAAAGGAAAGGATGGTTTACTGTGTTACACTTACAATGCGTGTAAATTACTGCCGCCGTTAGCGCACGTTTATGAGGCTCACAATAGATCACATTTTCCTATGGGAAGCGTGCGGGTGGTCATCGGTTTTTCAGATCTGTCGCCTAAACGGTAAAAGATACCACTTTGGCGTCTATGGACGAAAGTTAGAGTATGAATTGATGAAACAAAACATATTTTTTTGAATTTTTTTCATGATACAGACGATAGTTTTTTTGCTATTTTTCCGACAATTTTCTCCATGGTGAAAAATTTTCCGAGAAATGTTTTTCTTTTTATATTTTAAATAGATTGCTGAGAAAATTTCCTTTCGATTTAACTAAAAAACTTTTGTTCTACGATGCATAGTTCAGGAGATATGAATTTTCAAAGTTTGAGGTATATAGAGAAATCGTGAAAATTCATCTAGAGTTTTCCGGGAAAATAGGCCACTATAATTTTTTTGAATTTCACTTTTGGTCATATATCCACGAGCTCTACCTCTGGTGAAAATTTCATGCAAATCGGAGAACCTTCGGCCCAAACCTGTCCGATAATTTAAAAAAATGCCCTGTAGCCTAACGGAAGTTTTTATAAACTATCGATGTTTAAAAAAGTCATCAAAATAGATAGTCGTAATTTTCAGTATAATCGTTCAGTAGACATGCTGTGAACTAGACTATCAAAATTCATACATTTTACCTTATGTATCAGAATTTGGGCTCAGGCGGCACGTTCCCCTACAAATGGGAGATTTGTGCCTCGCACGTCATCGCCATTCATCACTTACCCGATGGGAAAAGGACTAGGAAAACAAGGAGAAAGAAAAGGAAACTTGTAAGGGATGATAAGATTCATACAAACACCCTGGAAGGATGCTTGTAAGAATTGATGAGCATCAAATTTCACTTCTGCACCCCCGGAGGGATACTGAAAATGATTTCTAAACAAATTCTCACACTCTATGATGACGTTACATAATCTACCACAGCAGAAGATGCTTTGCCCTTTAGAGTACGAGAACCTGTATTATTTCAGAGAACACGACAAGAAACTATATGAAAACCCGTAGTTTATCAAAAAGTTTCGTCCTTAAAGGAGGATTGAATAACAATTACAAATACTGAAAAAGAACGGAGCTGTCCTTTTCAGTATATGTGTCTTTTTAATCCTTCTGAAGTTTCCAAAACAGCTTAATTATGGGAAACCATACGATTAGACACCGTTTTGATTTAAATCTTCAACAGCATTCCGGGAAATGCAGCAAATACTGCACTGGTGAAGATTATAAATTTATTAATGAATTTGTAATCAAATGACACCTATTCATTTATTATTAGCAAACTTCATTTGAGCCAGTCTTGGGTTTCCTGGTTTCCAGTTGAAACCAGATTTTCCAAGTCTGAGCTTAAAATCGAAGAATGATAAGATTAATGAAATAGGTGCCGTATGATATTGCAGGACGTTTAAATCCTTCATCAGTTCATCATTCATCGCATTCATAAAATATGCCTTTTAAGCCTTATTTGCAAACGCAATGAAGTTCTTGAACTGCTAGTTTTCCCAAAGAGAGATTATACCGGTCAAAGCAGCTTTGCAGTATTTATCTCTCTGGGTTTTCGCATAGTTTTTGCCTTTGGCGGCTAAACTAAGATCACCACTATTCATGGCCAGGGGCTTCACACATTGTAGTTCTTTTCCAACATGCAGTATTTCTCCTTTAGCACGTCCAGTAGAAGCTTTAAAAGAACTCACTGAATGCTGCACGGAACTACTAAAGGATTTAGCTAAAAGCTCAGCTATTATACCAAAACTAATATAATCGCAAAGTCAAAATAATCAAACGTCCAGAGTCAGAAAAAAAATGCCTACTTTTGATCGTCTAATTATAATTGTTGTTGAACCAACAAACAAACTGTTGGCGAAAAATTGAACGCCAAAAGCTATAGAAAAGAGTCTATACAAAATCATAAACGAATTGCACTACAGGGATAAAGTCAAGGCGCACATTTTGCCATACACCTTTAAATACCCCACGTAGTACAAGAAGCTCAAAAATTATAATGCACTCTTATACTCTCATGTAGAGAAAAAATTAGTTTGTAATACATGCAATAAATCATAACGCTGTATTCCAACCAAACGACGAACATTTACTGTCATACGTTACCCATGAACATATACAGCTTTATGTTATTTTAGTGGAAATACCAAATAGTGAACAATTTGTAATTCAGGGATATTTTACCGACGCACATAATGTCATGCACCCGAAAGATACCCCATTCAAACAAGTGATCATACAAATAATTCCACTCTTCCACTCTCAAAAAGAGGCTAATCAATCAACAATACTTTCGTTCGCACGGTTATATTGATATACCATATACCCCCACAGATGCACGCTACCCTGTAGGTAGGTAGTGTCAATAGGAGATACATTGTTGAGCGCATAGTTTTGTACTTCAGTTGTCCCATCACAGCCAGCTGCGTACAGAACTATATTGCGCTATCGGGCTGTAGTTTTTACACACGGCTATAACAGAGCCCGAAAGAAATGAGTTACACTAGCACATTGAAGATAACTCAGGTCAAGCTAACTACCCTTATAAGTGAGAACACTATATGGAAGATGAGATGTTCTCATATACAAGTAAGGTGCCGCACTTTCTACGTGTGAGGTAGAAATTAGCTATTGCACTAAATGACGAAGTTGCGCTTCACAAACTAGTAATATTGCTTTCACTATATTTCTATTTAGACGGGTCAGAGACACTTCAATTTTCTTCACCCGTTAACACGGTGGTAATACATTTTTTAGAACTCATTGCCTGAAGGGCAATTGAAGGATGACACCAAAATAATATTAATTAAACTGGTACCTCATACAGCAAGCGTCCACTACCCAACGGCATCACACCATGAATTAGGGGTCACCTGTTAGGTGGACTTTTACCACCGGAACAGGTAATCCGTAGTGTTAATTCTTAGCCAGTTGAAACAACCGCTACCGACACTACGCGGCTATCTAGGCTGCTCGGGAAAAGGAGGTTAATATTGATGATTAACTCCTGACGTACCCAAGCAGCTGGCAAAATGCTTTAGACTATCAAAATTCATACATTTTACCTTATGTAAGGTAGAGTTATTAGAGCAATACGGTCGCTTTATGTATCGTTCTAGCATCACCTAACGTCAAGACGGTGTACGCACAGGCCTATCGATCGCAAGATCTTTGGTTCGATTCCAGGTTGCCGCGAAAACAGTTTTGTTTTCAAATTTTGATTTCATAAGGCAAAGCTATGAATTTCAACCCGATTTATTGTGGCGAATTCTCATAAGTGGTTCCTATGTATTTCGTTAGTCTTTTTGCCTGAGTGGTGGTCATTGTGATGCGGAATTCTGTCACCAGGCGGCGCTAGTGAGCATCTAAATTTTGTTTTTCTGATATCTCAAGATCCTGATCACTTAGAAATATGGCGTCTCCAGCAAAGTTTTTCAGTAAGTCAACTATCATTATTCTAGCCAAGAGATTCGAATAATTTGTAATATTACGTTAGTTGTGGTTTCAATGTTTTTATTGTGATTTTATTACAGATTTTTCTTAATTTTAGGTAAATACTTGCCTATAGATTAGCAATGAACAAAATATTTTGTATCAAAGTCCTCGAAAATGTATATAAATCGTTCAATAATCTCTCGCTATTATATCACATTTACACCATCTATGCCGCATTTGCTTATAAATAAACCTTTACACGTTTTCCACCGTTCGGAAACTTAAATGCTTCTTCGAAAATCCTGATGGATCATGTCGCTTACACACCGCCCTTGTGCGAAGAACTATAAATGGTGCACAAGCTCCGATAAACGCATACAGAATCTCACTTCACAGTTTTCCAGCAATCTCTAGCATCCTAGCTAGGTTCCACCTGACCTGATTCTACTCTACACGGCGTGCCAGCCAAAGGAACATTCTTCTTCGGGCATCACGTTTTATTGCCATTATATCATTGCAATCACATGCCTGACCTCGAACCCTATCAGTGGCTCACAAAAAGGATGCTTCCAGTTCGTTTCGTAGCGCTGGAAAATTTCCTTCCAGCTATCTGCTATCTTTTCACCTTATGTTTTTCTACCGAGCACACGAATGCTCTTCCGGCGCTTATTGGGACGTATTTTTAGTCTCGAAACTGTGCATGAATTTGAATAATTCAGTGTAAAATTAGCATAGACGGATTTGGTACGGGGTTTTTACTTTGTGTACCTTCGAAGAATTTGAATCATAAGGTTGGTCTGACATGGCACGTCTCCCGGTGATTTTCTGCATGATGCATTGGAAAAATATGAAACCTTTATGCCAAGAGTTGATTGATCTGAGATTTAGTTGAAGAATTATTAAGGGTATTGAGAGAAGCAACGTACCTTTACTATGAAAAACGTTGCTCATTTCAACAACAACATTGTTTAACAAAAAATGATCTACCCATGCTGCTTACTTTGTTTTAGTACAGAAACGATTTCTTGTTTACTCAGAACTGACGAAAAAAAATTTATGGAGTTTTTCTAAAGTTCATACATTCATATACACATTAGATGAGAGTTGATACATAAAACTGATAGATAGAATCTGTCACAGTTAGGATGATATATCATCATTACATAAAAAATCGAAGTCTCGAAAACCTGAACTGTTTTTGAATCGTTTAAGTCGAATTCGAAAACTTGCCTAATTTTTTTGATAGTAAAAAAATCCATATAAGCTAGCAAACTTGCATGCAAGTTGGCTAAAATAGTCAAATTCTGAATTTTCAACAGCCAATATCTCAGAAAGTAGACGACCTATGAAATTGTTGAAAACACTAATGGATTCAGTAACCATAAATTAGGTAAAAGAGGTATTTTTGGTGCTAGAGACAAAAGAGTGTTCCGCAGATTATAATCAAACTATTGGACAATTATTACGAATTCTTAAACATTCCTAAACTGATTTGTTTATGTTCCTATAATGACGAAGGACAGATTATTAGTTAGAAAATTTCTTGAAAGGTATTCAGAGACCCTAGGATCCTCTAGTGGACATTACAGAAAGTTGCTCGATGATGCTCGTGTGAAAATTGTGGCCGTAAGAGTTGTTCTAAAGTTGGTCGCGTTGATAGTAACTCAAACTAGGTGTCAAATTGTTTCGAAATTCAATAATTAATTTGTGTAGATTCAATACTCAACATGTTTTTCGATAAACATATGTTATAATTTAGTAGAGTTTGTTATCATGAAGAAAAAGTGAGCTGGAGAGTACACTTGAGCTCGGAAAGTTTTATAAAAATATTAAGTTTAGGACTTTCGTGCCTGCTGTTCAACATCGCGCTAGAAGGTGTCATGCGTAGAGCTTGGTTCAATAACCGAGGTACGATTTTCACAAGATCCAGCCAATTTGTTTGCTTCGCGGATGTTATGGATACTGTCGGCAGAACATTTGGAACGGTGGCAGACCTGTACATTCGCGGAACCGAGCGCGACAGAGCCCGCCTGGGAAGCAGTGTTACGATAGACGGGCATACCTTTAAGGTGGTTGATGAGTTCGTCTACCTTGGATCTTTGTTAACGGCTGATAACAACGTTAGTCGTGAAATACGGAGACGCATCATCAGTGGAAGTCACGCCTACTATGGGTTCCAGAAGAAGCTGCGGTCGAGAAAGAATCACCCCCGCACCAAATGTACTATGTACAAAACGCATATAAGACCAGTGGTCTTCTATGGACATGAAGCATGGACCATGCTGGAAGAGGACCTGCAAGCACTTGGAGTGTTCGAACGAAGAGTGCTTAGGACGATCTTTGGCGGAGTGCAGGAGAACGGTGTGTGGCGGCGGAGAATGAACTACGAGCTCGCTAGGCTCTTCGGCGAACCCTGTATCCAGAAGGTTGCGAAAGCCGGGAGGGTGCGCTGGAAAAATCACATAAAGATGGGTATAAATAGGGTGTGGGTGCCATTAGTGGACTACCTAAGCTTTAAAAAATCATAACAAAATAACGAAAAGCCTTAACAGAGATCTTTTGGCGTCAACAGAAAGATTTAAACCTCTACTATATGGAAAAATATAAAAAGAGTGATAAAACTAATTTTTTAACATGAAATCGCTTGAGCCACTATTGGTACACGTGTTCCAGTAGTAGCGCTAGTGCTCCAGTAGTAGACGTTCGGGAATGATGCAAGGAATTTTGAACAAAATGGTAAATTTTTACATGGGTTTTACATTTTTCCCTCGAAACAGCAATTAATATCTTTCGAATAAAGCATAAAGATCATCTCTGGGACTTTTCTTCATTTTTATACATCCATTTTAAAAACTGCTTCCATCCGTTGATCCACTACTGGAACACGACGGCGACTATTGGTGCAAGGGAGCAAATTTTTTGCGTTAACTTAATTATTTATATGACTTTTTGATAGAATAAAAAGCTGAAATTTGGCAAATCGACTGAACTAGAGGCGATCTATCCACCAATAATAACACATGTCGTTTTTATCGAAAAATGTACGTTTTATTCCATAGTCCAATCTACTGGTACATTACAACCATTGGTACCGGCACCCTAGATGATGATAAATAGTTCCAAAAAATAGACATCATGTCACGATGATAGGGGTTTCAATAAATTGGTCAGATTAAGTTGAGTATCTAAGGCTCATGCTAGATAAGAATTTAACTTTCAAAAATCACATTGAGGGCCATCAAGCTAAATGTAACAAATATGTAAAATGTCATTATCCCCTTATTAATATAAAATCAAAACTTTGTCTTAACGATCAACGCTCCGTCATCGTAATCATCGTCATCATCGAAACTTCAAAAGCAGTTTTTCTGTTCAAAACTGAAAATTATTCGATAAAAATGTGTTCACTGTGTTGCGGTTGGAGAATTGAATACAGTGAACACATTTTTAAGTATTTTTTCTTGATTTTGAACGAAAAAACTGCTTTTGAAAACTCCGAAATTGATGATGGATCCTGCCCCCGTAAGAACAAATGAAATGTAATATGTTGTTAAAGAAATGTTAATCAAATCTTAAATTTGTTTTACCAAATTAGGATGATAGTGTTGCTAAAAACACAGAACACCTAGATATAAGAAATGAATGTAATGTTTAGAAAATTACTAATAAATAAATTAAAAAAAAAGTTCTAAAAAATGCACTATCAAGTCAGTTTGAGTTATTTAACCTCATCAGAATATGAAAAAAAAAATCTGTTTTTCCAACTTTTATATGGAGAGTAATCATTGTGTGGCGTAGTTACTCTTTCGTCAGAAGTTTAGTCTTTTTTATAAATTGCATTTTTTTAGATGTACTGTTGTAAAAGCGATTGCTTAAACCTAATGTTATTTTCATACTCTACATCATATGTGTTCCATTTAAAGTCTCAGAGCGTATATTTACATTATAGATGGTTGAAATGTTTCATTGAAAGATGTTATTTAATTTCCAGGAAACGGCAGTTAATTGCAATTCAATTTCAATGTCTTTCAATCTATTTTATACTCTGGGAGTTGTAATGATTCTTTAGTTCGAGGTCAGTAAAAATAAATTATTTGCGAATTCATTCATTTGAATGCGATTTTTTAGTGGTGTGCTGTATTTCAAGCAAGGTGTTAACCCCTCTACCGGAAGCTTCATTTTTTACCGCAAAATTCAAATTCAAATCGTTATAACTTTTTTGTTTTTCAATATTTTTGCACCATTTTTTCACAAGCTCTCAAAAAACTCTGCTAGTTTGAGAATCTGTGTCGATATAGATCATTGGTCATCTGGTTTTGAAGATATTCCAAAATTCCTTGGGGGACCGACCCGTAACTAGAACCCCCTGTTAATTTCTCAGGCTACAGAATTTTCATCGTACACATTTTTATCGTCACACCCAAAGGAGTGTGTTATATTTTGCGAACAAATTAAAAATTTTAATTAATATCAGCTAATTTATGCCTATCAAATATATTTGAAGTCACTGTTAGCCGAAGTGTACGGAATATGAGTCAAAACGGTACGTCATTCGAATGCTTTTCTATCCTAGTTCACGTGAAAATAAACTTAGGATGATTAAATCATCCTAAAAAAAAATACCCTAATTATTAGAACATGTTTCACTTATGGTAGTAAATGCTTACTTCTGTTCCTGTAGCAGTAGTTTACATTCATATTATAGGAAAGTACCACTATTACTGGTGCAAAGGAACAAAAATTTAAAGCTTTCAATTTGTTTCTGCTCTTTCTAAGCGAAATACATTTTTTTCACACTTTCACTTTATTTTGACATGGTCCATGTTATAAAAAAACACACAAAAATACAAATTGCCTTTAACACGCTAAAAACCGCACTACAATTAGATCAGCCAACTTGATAAGATTTTTCTACTGCTCGAGAAAAATTTAAACAAATAAAATCATGACAACCTCATTCACGCATGGACATAGCCAGAGGGGGCATTCTAAAGCTGGCAAAATGCTTTAGACTATCAAAATTCATACATTTTACCTTATGTAAGGTAGAGTTATTAGAGCAATACGGTCGCTTTATGTATCGTTCTAGCATCACCTAACGTCAAGACGGTGTACGCACAGGCCTATCGATCGCAAGATCTTTGGTTCGATTCCAGGTTGCCGCGAAAACAGTTTTGTTTTCAAATTTTGATTTCATAAGGCAAAGCTATGAATTTCAACCCGATTTATTGTGGCGAATTCTCATAAGTGGTTCCTATGTATTTCGTTAGTCTTTTTGCCTGAGTGGTGGTCATTGTGATGCGGAATTCTGTCACCAGGCGGCGCTAGTGAGCATCTAAATTTTGTTTTTCTGATATCTCAAGATCCTGATCACTTAGAAATATGGCGTCTCCAGCAAAGTTTTTCAGTAAGTCAACTATCATTATTCTAGCCAAGAGATTCGAATAATTTGTAATATTACGTTAGTTGTGGTTTCAATGTTTTTATTGTGATTTTATTACAGATTTTTCTTAATTTTAGGTAAATACTTGCCTATAGATTAGCAATGAACAAAATATTTTGTATCAAAGTCCTCGAAAATGTATATAAATCGTTCAATAATCTCTCGCTATTATATCACATTTACACCATCTATGCCGCATTTGCTTATAAATAAACCTTTACACGTTTTCCACCGTTCGGAAACTTAAATGCTTCTTCGAAAATCCTGATGGATCATGTCGCTTACACACCGCCCTTGTGCGAAGAACTATAAATGGTGCACAAGCTCCGATAAACGCATACAGAATCTCACTTCACAGTTTTCCAGCAATCTCTAGCATCCTAGCTAGGTTCCACCTGACCTGATTCTACTCTACACGGCGTGCCAGCCAAAGGAACATTCTTCTTCGGGCATCACGTTTTATTGCCATTATATCATTGCAATCACATGCCTGACCTCGAACCCTATCAGTGGCTCACAAAAAGGATGCTTCCAGTTCGTTTCGTAGCGCTGGAAAATTTCCTTCCAGCTATCTGCTATCTTTTCACCTTATGTTTTTCTACCGAGCACACGAATGCTCTTCCGGCGCTTATTGGGACGTATTTTTAGTCTCGAAACTGTGCATGAATTTGAATAATTCAGTGTAAAATTAGCATAGACGGATTTGGTACGGGGTTTTTACTTTGTGTACCTTCGAAGAATTTGAATCATAAGGTTGGTCTGACATGGCACGTCTCCCGGTGATTTTCTGCATGATGCATTGGAAAAATATGAAACCTTTATGCCAAGAGTT
The DNA here is from genome assembly GCF_002204515.2 of Aedes aegypti. Classification (NCBI taxonomy): domain Eukaryota; kingdom Metazoa; phylum Arthropoda; class Insecta; order Diptera; family Culicidae; genus Aedes; species Aedes aegypti. The sequence goes on from NC_035108.1 coordinate 152,441,915, forward strand.
GATTGATCTGAGATTTAGTTGAAGAATTATTAAGGGTATTGAGAGAAGCAACGTACCTTTACTATGAAAAACGTTGCTCATTTCTACAACAACATTGTTTAACAAAAAATGATCTACCCATGCTGCTTACTTTGTTTTAGTACAGAAACGATTTCTTGTTTACTCAGAACTGACGAAAAAAAATTTATGGAGTTTTTCTAAAGTTCATACATTCATATACACATTAGATGAGAGTTGATACATAAAACTGATAGATAGAATCTGTCACAGTTAGGATGATATATCATCATTACATAAAAAATCGAAGTCTCGAAAACCTGAACTGTTTTTGAATCGTTTAAGTCGAATTCGAAAACTTGCCTAATTTTTTTGATAGTAAAAAAATCCATATAAGCTAGCAAACTTGCATGCAAGTTGGCTAAAATAGTCAAATTCTGAATTTTCAACAGCCAATATCTCAGAAAGTAGACGACCTATGAAATTGTTGAAAACACTAATGGATTCAGTAACCATAAATTAGGTAAAAGAGGTATTTTTGGTGCTAGAGACAAAAGAGTGTTCCGCAGATTATAATCAAACTATTGGACAATTATTACGAATTCTTAAACATTCCTAAACTGATTTGTTTATGTTCCTATAATGACGAAGGACAGATTATTAGTTAGAAAATTTCTTGAAAGGTATTCAGAGACCCTAGGATCCTCTAGTGGACATTACAGAAAGTTGCTCGATGATGCTCGTGTGAAAATTGTGGCCGTAAGAGTTGTTCTAAAGTTGGTCGCGTTGATAGTAACTCAAACTAGGTGTCAAATTGTTTCGAAATTCAATAATTAATTTGTGTAGATTCAATACTCAACATGTTTTTCGATAAACATATGTTATAATTTAGTAGAGTTTGTTATCATGAAGAAAAAGTGAGCTGGAGAGTACACTTGAGCTCGGAAAGTTTTATAAAAATATTAAGTTTAGGACTTTCGTGCCTGCTGTTCAACATCGCGCTAGAAGGTGTCATGCGTAGAGCTTGGTTCAATAACCGAGGTACGATTTTCACAAGATCCAGCCAATTTGTTTGCTTCGCGGATGTTATGGATACTGTCGGCAGAACATTTGGAACGGTGGCAGACCTGTACATTCGCGGAACCGAGCGCGACAGAGCCCGCCTGGGAAGCAGTGTTACGATAGACGGGCATACCTTTAAGGTGGTTGATGAGTTCGTCTACCTTGGATCTTTGTTAACGGCTGATAACAACGTTAGTCGTGAAATACGGAGACGCATCATCAGTGGAAGTCACGCCTACTATGGGTTCCAGAAGAAGCTGCGGTCGAGAAAGAATCACCCCCGCACCAAATGTACTATGTACAAAACGCATATAAGACCAGTGGTCTTCTATGGACATGAAGCATGGACCATGCTGGAAGAGGACCTGCAAGCACTTGGAGTGTTCGAACGAAGAGTGCTTAGGACGATCTTTGGCGGAGTGCAGGAGAACGGTGTGTGGCGGCGGAGAATGAACTACGAGCTCGCTAGGCTCTTCGGCGAACCCTGTATCCAGAAGGTTGCGAAAGCCGGGAGGGTGCGCTGGAAAAATCACATAAAGATGGGTATAAATAGGGTGTGGGTGCCATTAGTGGACTACCTAAGCTTTAAAAAATCATAACAAAATAACGAAAAGCCTTAACAGAGATCTTTTGGCGTCAACAGAAAGATTTAAACCTCTACTATATGGAAAAATATAAAAAGAGTGATAAAACTAATTTTTTAACATGAAATCGCTTGAGCCACTATTGGTACACGTGTTCCAGTAGTAGCGCTAGTGCTCCAGTAGTAGACGTTCGGGAATGATGCAAGGAATTTTGAACAAAATGGTAAATTTTTACATGGGTTTTACATTTTTCCCTCGAAACAGCAATTAATATCTTTCGAATAAAGCATAAAGATCATCTCTGGGACTTTTCTTCATTTTTATACATCCATTTTAAAAACTGCTTCCATCCGTTGATCCACTACTGGAACACGACGGCGACTATTGGTGCAAGGGAGCAAATTTTTTGCGTTAACTTAATTATTTATATGACTTTTTGATAGAATAAAAAGCTGAAATTTGGCAAATCGACTGAACTAGAGGCGATCTATCCACCAATAATAACACATGTCGTTTTTATCGAAAAATGTACGTTTTATTCCATAGTCCAATCTACTGGTACATTACAACCATTGGTACCGGCACCCTAGATGATGATAAATAGTTCCAAAAAATAGACATCATGTCACGATGATAGGGGTTTCAATAAATTGGTCAGATTAAGTTGAGTATCTAAGGCTCATGCTAGATAAGAATTTAACTTTCAAAAATCACATTGAGGGCCATCAAGCTAAATGTAACAAATATGTAAAATGTCATTATCCCCTTATTAATATAAAATCAAAACTTTGTCTTAACGATCAACGCTCCGTCATCGTAATCATCGTCATCATCGAAACTTCAAAAGCAGTTTTTCTGTTCAAAACTGAAAATTATTCGATAAAAATGTGTTCACTGTGTTGCGGTTGGAGAATTGAATACAGTGAACACATTTTTAAGTATTTTTTCTTGATTTTGAACGAAAAAACTGCTTTTGAAAACTCCGAAATTGATGATGGATCCTGCCCCCGTAAGAACAAATGAAATGTAATATGTTGTTAAAGAAATGTTAATCAAATCTTAAATTTGTTTTACCAAATTAGGATGATAGTGTTGCTAAAAACACAGAACACCTAGATATAAGAAATGAATGTAATGTTTAGAAAATTACTAATAAATAAATTAAAAAAAAAGTTCTAAAAAATGCACTATCAAGTCAGTTTGAGTTATTTAACCTCATCAGAATATGAAAAAAAAAATCTGTTTTTCCAACTTTTATATGGAGAGTAATCATTGTGTGGCGTAGTTACTCTTTCGTCAGAAGTTTAGTCTTTTTTATAAATTGCATTTTTTTAGATGTACTGTTGTAAAAGCGATTGCTTAAACCTAATGTTATTTTCATACTCTACATCATATGTGTTCCATTTAAAGTCTCAGAGCGTATATTTACATTATAGATGGTTGAAATGTTTCATTGAAAGATGTTATTTAATTTCCAGGAAACGGCAGTTAATTGCAATTCAATTTCAATGTCTTTCAATCTATTTTATACTCTGGGAGTTGTAATGATTCTTTAGTTCGAGGTCAGTAAAAATAAATTATTTGCGAATTCATTCATTTGAATGCGATTTTTTAGTGGTGTGCTGTATTTCAAGCAAGGTGTTAACCCCTCTACCGGAAGCTTCATTTTTTACCGCAAAATTCAAATTCAAATCGTTATAACTTTTTTGTTTTTCAATATTTTTGCACCATTTTTTCACAAGCTCTCAAAAAACTCTGCTAGTTTGAGAATCTGTGTCGATATAGATCATTGGTCATCTGGTTTGGAAGATATTCCAAAATTCCTTGGGGGACCGACCCGTAACTAGAACCCCCTGTTAATTTCTCAGGCTACAGAATTTTCATCGTACACATTTTTATCGTCACACCCAAAGGAGTGTGTTATATTTTGCGAACAAATTAAAAATTTTAATTAATATCAGCTAATTTATGCCTATCAAATATATTTGAAGTCACTGTTAGCCGAAGTGTACGGAATATGAGTCAAAACGGTACGTCATTCGAATGCTTTTCTATCCTAGTTCACGTGAAAATAAACTTAGGATGATTAAATCATCCTAAAAAAAAATACCCTAATTATTAGAACATGTTTCACTTATGGTAGTAAATGCTTACTTCTGTTCCTGTAGCAGTAGTTTACATTCATATTATAGGAAAGTACCACTATTACTGGTGCAAAGGAACAAAAATTTAAAGCTTTCAATTTGTTTCTGCTCTTTCTAAGCGAAATACATTTTTTTCACACTTTCACTTTATTTTGACATGGTCCATGTTATAAAAAAACACACAAAAATACAAATTGCCTTTAACACGCTAAAAACCGCACTACAATTAGATCAGCCAACTTGATAAGATTTTTCTACTGCTCGAGAAAAATTTAAACAAATAAAATCATGACAACCTCATTCACGCATGGACATAGCCAGAGGGGGCATTCTATTCTATTCTCCATTTTGTAACAAATCTGAATATAATTGAAAGTACATTAATAAAAATTGCACTTATATCCGTACAAATACATCAATAAATCGCTTTGATTGTTCAAAGCTGTAATTCTTCTACAGCTTCAACCCATCAAAGTGCTACTATCACATCACCGATGTTTAATTATTTTCTCTTTTTCCTTCTGTCCGTTTGCCTACAGGAGATATTTTACGAGCACTCGACCCACCTAATGTACTTGAACGAGCATCTCAACGCTAGCAAATACATATCATCTAAAATCCCGGACCGGATACGGCAGAACGTGCAGCAAAACTATCGCTCTGGAAGTCGGCACCCACCGTACTTCATTTACGGTGGTCACGGCAGTGGCAAAAGCACACTCCTTTCGCACATCTACACCGAGCTAACGGGCTGGTTCGAACATATTAAAGTGCATCGTGTGATCCGGTACGCCTCGGCCACCCCCCGGTCCGCCTACAATCTGGAATTGCTGAGAGTAATCTGTCAACAGCTGGCAATTATCCTCAATATACCGGAAGGCTATTTGCCGAAGGATGCCTCGTTTGATCCGCTCTACATCAATAATTGGTTTCAGAATCTACTGAAACACTGCGAAGATTTGCACAACGAGATATTGTTTCTCTTCATCGATGACCTGCACAGGTTGAACCCACTGGACTGTGACATTGTGGCAGCTTTGTCGTGGCTTCCCATCAGCCTGCCGTGGAACGTTTTCCTGGTAGTTTCGACCACTGTGCCAATCGATTCGCTTAAGCTAACACCGATGCAGAAGGAACGGTTTAAATACTCGGATTACTTCTTCGATCTCTCGCTGGAACAGAATGAGACGATTGTGCGGAAAGTGGATAGCTCGCAGTCCTTTGAAGAGTACGTGAACAACATTTTCAATGCGATGGAGAAGCGGTTCGGACGGAAGGGCTTCAGTAAACTGGCAATCTACATTACGTGTTCGGAGTATGGGCTGACCGAAACCGAGTTTCTCGAGCTTTTGATGCCCACACAGGACTCGGATGCACTCATCGATACGAACGAGGGAGGATTCAATTTCTCCACCTTCCGAACGGCCCGGAACGAGATGAGTACGTGTGCGCTGTTAATTTGTAACTGTCGATTGCATGGTGGAGAAATTTTCAGAAAAAAGGGGTAAAATCGCACCTGACAGAAATCTTGCGAGGTATCGATTTGGTAATTTTCAACGATCTTGATTAATGAATACTGACGTGTGTCCTAATTTAAATTTGTAGGTCTTGTCTATGAAGCCAAAATCCGTACTTATATCAACTTATGTAAACATAAAATTGAATGATCTCTTATCCAATTTCAATTTCAAAGCATCATAAATATTTTTAAATGAGCAAATCTCGCTGAAACCAGGCCACCATCGGCACGCATAGTTAGAATTTCAATTTTATGTCACACACTTGAATTAAATTACTGGGGTCGGTAAAATTTTACTGGGTTTTAGAACTACCGAAAAAGTCAGTAAAATGAAAACTTTTGCCACGAGTAATTAAAAAGCAAATTTTACCATGTTTTATTTTTTATCGATATATGATATAAAAAGAAAGCTCTCTGCAAAATTCCAGTAAAAAATCTCTGTTTTTCGATTTCTGTCATTTTTTTTTAGTTTACTGACTTTTTCGGTAGTTCCAAAACCCAGTTATTTTTACCGAAAAAATTGAGTGTGCACTGATCGCTAGTTTTCGATAAAACTTAAGGGTGGTCCTTTCGGTTTTCTCAAATTGGTGAAACCCTCGTACACCGGCTAGCTAAACAGTTTGCGAAAAAGCTCATTTTTTTGATAAATCTAGGGTATTTCTTCTCGTAATATGTCTCATTTTTCCCTTGGAATATATAGCAAACTTAAGCCCCAAACACAATGTGAACGGCAGCACGGTACAATGGCAAAACGGCACGCCCATCTTAATTTACACTCTCCTTGTCATGTCCATGAATCTGACATAGTCGACATCGATAAAAACATTGACATGTCATTCAAATCGGTGTTGCCGTTTTGCCGTTCTTGCCGTAATGTCGTTGCATTGTGTTTGACCCTTTAGTGGCATCGTATAGAGAAAGGATACAGCTTTTATTTAAAGTTAAAAAAATTGTGACGGCCATTTCAAATTTGGCCACCATTGTTAATAAAATCGTGTTTTCACCATTAGCGCACCACTCGTTACGAATTCTGAGATCACCATCAGAAAGCTGAGGTAAAATTGCGTAAGATAGGCTACTAAAACTAGGTGAGCAATGGTATTCATAGGGTAATAAAATGAACGATTTTATAAACCATGTTCTGCGATTTTGACGTACATGGCGAGTGCAATCAATGCAACAATTATGTTTTGTACAACAAAGAAACAAGTTTTTAATCGTTGGTGTATTATTTCAGTCAGATGAAAAATAGGAGTATTATTTTGAGTGAAAAGTTTGTTCTTTTTATTTATGCCGTTTCGTACCAACAGCCTTTTCCTCAGCTAAGGGCACCTGCTCCGGTGGTCCTAATCACTGATTTGGTGCAAATTTTAGGGTTATAAATAAGAGCTTGCACCGACGTTGCAAATAAAGTGCCAATTTTATTTTATACCAGTTTACTGGACATTTTTTTTTTTTTTTTTTTTTTGAACAAACTAACTGCCTTATTTATTTTTGGTAGGATTTAGACCAAGATTTGACACATGATTGTTTACCAGTTTGGATTTTTCTCGCTGAAACTGCCACCGTTTCTAGTTTCTACTCATTTGAGGTAAGTAAAAACAGGAACGATACTCCATCGAAATTCCTCAGGCAAATAATTCGGCTATTCCATCGGGCACTCTTCCATGAACTCATACAGAACACCTACAGGAATTATAAGGGTGTTTCTCCGGGGAATCTAAGAATTTTACCACGAATTACCGGGAATATATTTGAAGATTCCACAACGAAGTCCGCCTACAGATATCTCCAGGAGCTCTTCCAGGAATTCTACCGAAATTCCTCCGATGTGTCCAATAAGATTTCTACCACGAATTACTCTGGGGATTTCTTTTAGACATCAATGCTCGAGTATTTCTTCAAAAAACTTTCCTCCGTGGATGTCGTTCATAAATTTTTTTCGGGGATTTCCTCAAGGAATTCCTTCTAGAATGTTCTCCAGAAATTGTTCTGCGGATTGCCAACTAGATTTTTTCCAGAGGTTTCGTCTAAATTTTTTTCCGGAAATTTACTCCAAGAATTCCTCCGGTTATTTTCTAAAGAAATTCCTCCCGAGATTTTTCTTAGAACTCCTCCGGTAATTTCATCAGGGGATTTCGTCCTGGAATTCATCTGGAAATTTAGTCCATAAATTCATTAACAAGTTCCTCCCAGGATTTTCTCCAGAAATTCCTTCGGAGACTTTTTCAGATAATTTATCAGAAGATTTCTTCCAAAGATGAATGTAAATGGAAACATTTTGTGATTGGCAAATAATAGGTGACACCTATAATCTTCAATGTGGATTAAGTATTTTAAGCTCAATACATCATTAAATAGTTTTTTACTAACTTGATGTGAAAACAGTATCCTGTACGAATATGAAATTGGACCACTGTAGCAACGAATTCGCAGCGATTGTTTGTCGCTGTCGCCGTAAAAAATCGCGTTGATTTGGGTCATCCAAAGCCGCACCTCAAATCTTCAAGAGCACAAATCTAGAACCAGAACCAGACGTCTATTCAGGCTGAAAACTCTATCGATAGGTAACTCGATGGCCGATCGATCAAGTGTTCAGCTTGAACCGCTATCGGGTTCGTTAGATTTGTGCTCTTGAAATTCTGAGGTATGCCTTCGATTTTTATTCACCTTAAACAAGGAAGATGCATACATTATTTTATATCGAAAAATGAATCTTGGTTTATTCACACTGTACCGCACCACCAACTCCTCTCTCATCTTATAACGTGACATAATTTCCTCAAAACTCCCAAGTAAAAAAAAATGCGAATATTAATAATATATCATTCGAAGTATTGGAAGCCAAATGCCGTAAGGCAAAGGTCTTAACCTATTCAATACCGACATCAAGTTTCAAAATTCTCTAGTTTCACCATCTTTCGATCGATTTTGATGATTTGTTTTAGTAAAAATAACAAATCAGTTATAAATTTGATTAATGCATTGCATGCACCATCAAAATTTGTTTCCTGATTTAGATTCAAGTTTGGTGGGGTACCTAGGGTATTTCACAATGGAAAAGCGCAACAATTTTTTTTCAATTTTCGCACATCTAAATCTCGAGAAAAAAAAATAAGCCAAACATTAAATTTAGCTTATTGAAAGACAGATTGTCTGAACGAACATGGGTGAATTGGTCAATCTTATTTGCGATTCCTCTATGCTATGTAGTACAGGTTCAAATTTTTTTTTTCGAAATTTTCAAATATTATTTAAATTACTCTCGAGGTTTAAAATTTAGTGAAAATGTGATTTTGTAGTCAGTTTTAAACAAAGAATCTGAAAATGAGATAATATCAACAATCCTTAATTCTTCCAAAAATCGTTCAGAAATTCCTTCACAGATTATGGAATAAGATCATTCCTCCTGTATTTGCTCTACAAAATAATAGAAATACCTTAAGTATATTCTACAAGGTTTATTATAAAAGTTTGCATTCATCCAGATTTGATCCCTCCAAGAATTAATTCACAGTTTATGCAAGGCTGGATTCTTTAAAATTTAATTTAATTCAATACTCCAGCAAATACCAAAGCAAATATTCCAGTGATTCCTCTGTTCTACTTATTTTTCTTCTTCTTTCTGGCGTTATGTTCCAACTGGGACAGAGTCTGCTTCTCAGTTTAGTGTTTTCATGATCACTTATACACTTGTGTCCCCAATCACATTCATTCGAGCCACAAAGCATATAGTACAGCGAAAAAAATATATCATCATTCCATGTTTTATGGTATTTAATTTTAACATCACATTTATGGTATTTAGCATAACATCACATCCACGTGATTAAAAAATTGTAAGGCATTTCTAAAAATCAAATTAATTTTAGGCTCCTCTCAATATTTTTGAGATTGTTTTAAATGTTTGTAACTGATTTTCGACCCACTTCTTAGTTGTAACATTTAAATTAAACCTACTCATTGCCTTGTGTGAATGTCAGATATGTTGAAATTAAACCTTATAAAGTTATTAAGGCTGCACGGGACGTCATCATAATCACCCTATCCATTTCAAGAAGCAAATCCCAAGAACCACTCCATATATCGATGCAAAAATGTATCACTATGATTCTATATATGTAGTGCACAACCCGATAAATTTTCAGATTCATCGATTCACAAAAACTTAAACGTGTATTCCGTGAAACAAATTCAAAAATTTCGTTTCGTTTCGAAAAATTCCGTGAGATAGATAGACTTACGGCTTCGGCACCTTGCGACTATTACCGGCAACCAAATTTTGCCAAATACACAGTATTTTTCTATCAATACACACCAAAGAAAACATTCCGTTGATTATTCGTTCTGTCAGCTACCCGCTAATGAGATTTCCGAGACGGAACAAACAATTTCGCCAAAGATGTCAGCAATTTAAAGGAACACGCCTCAAAATGCGACTGTTTTGGAGCTGCCGAAGTGATTCGTTTGCAGCTCTTATGGGAAAGCTGCCGAACAGAATGAGGCTGCCGACAATAGTCACACCGACAAGAGATTTTCACAGCGTTGTAAAAACGTTTTCAAAAAGCTTTTAACCAGTCTGTCGGTGTGAATCGATTAACCCCTCTACCGGCAGCTTCATTTTTTACCGCGAAATTCAAATTCAAATCGTTATAAATTTTTTGTTTTTCAATATTTTTGCACCATTTTTTCACAAGCTCTCAAAAAACTCTTCTAGTTTTAGGATCTGTGTCGATATTGATTATTGGTGATCTGATTTTAAAGATATTCCGATGTTACTTGGGGGACCGACATTTTCCATATAAAATGCCTTTGGCAGCCATTTTGTTTTTGATCAATTTATCAAAAAAATAAAATGTGGGCTATATAATGCCATTTAATAAGGAGCTTTTCTGAAAAATCATACCAATCGGTTCAGTATTCTTGTAGATATCTGAAAATAACGATATGATGTTTTTGGAAGTTTTTAAGATCTTTATTTGGCCAGCGTAGTTCCAGAAACCTAAATGGTCTTTATTTAAAGACGGCTGCACCAAATTGCTTCATTTTTTCACAACATACTCTCATCAATGTATTGTTTCGAAGAGTGAATATCCGAATACGATTGAAATTCTGTAGCCTGAGAAATTAACAGGAGGTTGTAGTTATGGGTCGGTCCCCCAAGGAATTTTTGAATATCTTCAAAACCAGATGACCAATGATCAATATCGACACAGATCCTAAAACTAGAAGTGTTTTTTGAGAGCTTGTGAAAAAATGGTGCAAAAATATTGAAAAACAAAAAAGTTATAACGATTTGAATTTGAATTTTGCGGTAAAAATGAAGCTGCCGGTAGAGGGGTTGAAGATTGAGCAGCGCATAAATGCAAACAAACAAACACGTAATTTGTCTGCTGATGTCCGAAAAAATCACAAGAGAAGCGTGGCATCGGCTTAGACTGCCGAGATTAGTAAATTCCCCTATTTGATTTCGTATCGAGTTACACGAAACATTTTTAAATTTCGTTTCGTTTCGTCATTATCAGCGCAAGATATTCCGCGTATCGTTACGTTTCGTATCGACATGGAAAAAATCCATATCGCATACCCTTATTCTTTATTCAATTATTGTCAAAGTAGAACTTGCTGGAAATTCAATCCGAATATTTTTTTTTCATCTTTTAACACCACATTTTACGAAAAACGTATATTCTCTTAAAATACTAAATTGATTGACGTGTATCTCAGGTTGATAACAGCCACTTGATTTCGTTGTTTTGGATTCTCACAAGCTGGTGTCGAAATTTATGCAAAACTGATAAAGGTTAAGGAGGTGCTCAACGAATTTGAATGACATAATATTACATTTTTAAGAACAAGAGATGTTCAATCATTGTAAAAATTGCAATTCTGTTAGAACGCTGTATGTCCATAAAATTCTGTTAAGGCCCAGGTCAATGATGCAAATGCCAAAACTGAAAAAGTAGTTTTCTCCTTTCAAACCAACAATTCGAAGAAAATAAAAGCACACAGCTGTTATATTTGGCAAATAAAAGAGCTTTGTGTTCTTTTTTTCGATTCGTTTGTTTCAAAAAGAGAAAACTGCTTTTTCAGTTTTGATATTTGCATCATTATTACTTGGGCCTTAAGACCGCAACGTGAATTGTAGGAAAAAAGTTATACTTTCGACCCAGTTTTCTAAATAAGCAAAATTTTTCATTGTTATTTCTGTGCCCATTGAACTCGGAAGATTATCAAATATTAACTAGAGTAAAACTATTCATGAATATCTGAACACTGTACGATTTTGCTACTTCAGAGAACATGATCTTGATAGAACTAATTTCTTAAAAATCACGTGGCGATTTTCTTATGATATTCTTATTTTTGCAATGATCTAATACGTCCCTTCATGAGAAAAATTAAAATGCAAAAACGTACTATTTTCCACACATTTGTTTTATATTTCTAACAAAGATCAAACACAGCCAAACTAAATCTATATAAATAAAAATGGAATGGTGTTTGTATGTCACGAAATGGCTTACGAACGGGTCAACGGATTTGAAAGATTCTTTCTCAGTTTTGTTCGTCAGGGGTTCCGACGTGTTCGTGTGTATAAAAGTCCCAGGATATTCACCGGGAAAGTTGAAAAAACGAGCGCGAACGAAACTGTCATTTTATATGGGACGATCAAAAGCGTTTTTCAACAGCCTACTTGATGGCAAGACGAAGTTTGCCGGGACCACTAGTTTTCAATAAATTTACAAATATGCTTCTGAGGCCCCAAAACAATAAACTCAGGTGGCAGGATTTTCGTTCTGAAATATTGATGCATACTTCTAAAAATATCGTTTTTTAAGATTATTTTATTATTTTTTGTTGGATTACATTCATCAAAATATATGATTTATGATTTGTTGTACAATCTATTTTGGCAGTAATATTTATTGTTGATAGATAAAAAGCTGATAAGCCCCATTCCAAGTATCTACCTACAGCATGTGTAATCGACCACCACCGATTTCATCCAAAATTTAACTACAAGTTCATTGACTTAAAACATGAAAAAGAAAATAAAAATAAGGTGATCGGCATCCCTCCGTGATTACAATTTTTACGAAAACCCATGATTTTTCTTCGTCTGGCAGGTACGATGATACTCTATACCTAAGGAAGTCAAGGATATTTCCATAACGAAAAGATCCTGGAACGACCGGGAATCGAACCCAGACACCTTCAGCATGGCTTTGCTTTGTAGCCGCGGACTCTAACCACTTGTCTAAGGAAGGCCCCTTAAGGATTTTGCTTACCTTCTTCAATTTATATATTCAAAACAATAAGACATAGAAAAAAAAGACCTTAGCACTTTTGAAGGAAATTTTATGCATATATATGTTAATATCAGTTTGGATTCTTAGTGCCATGGACAATATCTACCTATTTATATGATAACACACCTCGGAACTCATCAACCAAAATCGTTAAAAATGTCTATCTTGCCTCGAGGGCGATTCAAATTTAAAAAATGTTTGATTATCCAACCTCGCATATGCTCCTTACCATAAAAATAGTGTTCTGTGAAATTTTCAGCTTTCTAGGCGGTGATTTAAAGGTGGCCCAAGGACAATGTGGGTTTATATGGAAATAACCATGAAGAAATTTTGAGAAATGTTCCAAACACGCTAGTACTGTAATGTAAGTAGAAACTTATCATCCCATATTGAAAAATCATTCTTCAAACCTTAATGAAGGATGTTGCTGAAGAAACTAATCCCTTTTGAGCTGATATTGTTGAGGATTTTTGTAATTCTCTAATGCCATATTAAGTTAAATAATAGCAAACAAATTTATGAATGTCTTCTGCTATCCGTCGGATTGAATTTCTGTTTTCAGCAAATTTCTTTATTATGGTTTGAAGAATGAGTTTTCACTATGGAATAATAAGCTTGTACTTACATCACAGTACTACCGTGTTTGGAAAATATTTCAAAATTTCTTGATAGTAATTTCCATATAAACCTACATTGTCTTTAAATCACCACCTAGAAAGCTGAAAATTTCACAGAACACTATTCTTATGGTAAGAATGGTAAGGAACATATGGCAGTTTGGATTCTCAAACATTTTTGAATTTTGAACCGCCCCAATGTTACAATGTAAATGTGTGCAAACGATTCCTCGAGATTCTATCCCAGTTAGAAGCAATGCCCAACATTCCGTTTGGTGAAAGTTAATACTTATGCTCCTTTTTGCTGACAATTCCTCCACTGTGCAATGGTTGATTGATGCTAAATGTTACATCGTGCTTAGCAACATGATATGGGTATACCATGTAGAGTTTATTAAATAATGCCACAAAAACTTGTCATGCCACAAAAACTGTCATTTTTACCAACTGTGCAATCGATTGAACATGAAACGGTAACTCTAATCAAGCTTTTCTCTTTTTTTCTGGTTTTATGAACGCCAACCCCCATCCTCGTTCCATTCCTAACGTGTGTAAACTCCATTTAAAATTTAATCCCCCATGTCATCCGTTGGAATCCCGCCGTTTGACGGCCACACCGCCACACAGGAGCCCTCTTGCGGGAGAAGCTAATGTCCGGAAAGTTGCTCATCGTTTGGCGGCACAGCATCTGCTCGGAAATCACCAAAGTGCGCTACATGACACCGGATATTTCCCGGTCGGTCCATTCGGAAATTGTGAATTTGTTCTTCCCGCCGGATAGTGAAGAGAGTGATGAGATTTCCAGCGCACAAAACAGCAGAAAATCGAGTAAGTACACCGACACAGACCCATTCATACAAACTCTTACAAAATCCGACTAAGCTGACGATGGCAGTTTGAGATTAGTTGCGACAGACGGGTTTGCATGGGAAGGTAGTAATTTGAAAAGTTGATATTTTTTATGGGAATGCGGAGATGACAATGTGGAATTGGTACAAACTTGGGGAGGTTAAATATTATGTGAATGCTAGTAATTTTGTTGTTGATAGCGTAAGAAGAGGCCAAATGAGTGAGGCAGCCATATAGGTCAGTGTCATTTGGAAACGTTTTTTACATTTTTTATGATGACATTTATATTTTCTTTTTCTTGGCATTACGTCATCAATGGGACAGAGCCTGCTTGTCAGCTTGGTGTTCAATAAATATATTTATTTATTTCTTAAAGGACTCGCTACAAAAATGTTGCAGGTGTTTGTCAAATTTGCTATTATGGGGGTCCCATGAATCAGAAGGACCACCGGATCGGTCTTTTATGGACGCTTCGGATGAAATGATTTATCCTTTGACCCAGTCAATTGTTATTGGTAATAAATATTCCGGAAAGTGCCTTGTGACCCAAAAGATCTAAACACCTGCCTTATAAGCGACAACTATAGATATGTTCAGTTTACCCAAACTCAACAAACATTACTTCAGCTGCACCAATCGATTATCAGCACAAATAAATTGATACCAATCGTTAAATAGACGGATACTATAGATAGCGTCGCAAATCAATGTCACTCCAAACATGCAAACAATACCAAGGATTTCATCCCATCATGTTTTGGAATCTGGAATCGAGAAATAAAAACATTGGATGCACCACAAACACAATAACAAGCTGACGCTGACTTTCCTGATCCAAAGAAAACCATGTGACAATCTTGGGACAGCCTGAAAGTGTACACGCAATGAAGCTAGCAGTAAGGAAAATCTCAAGACTGTCAGCAGTGAAGGGCACGAAGGGATTCCCCCCCAAAGCTTCGGGGCACCATCCTTTTTCTTCAATTTTATTTTCACCATCCACCCGCTTCCGGGTTCGCCTTTACCGAGTGACACCAACTGCATTCAAGTTTCAATTCATTTTTTTTGTCTTCGGGACCGTTCCTTCTTGGAATTTTACGACTTCCTTTCATCTTCGCCCTGTATATGTTCGTTATCTAGCCCGACAGCAATGGTATTTGAATCTGTTTTGTTTTCAGATACAAATAATCTTGTTTGTCAAATATTTGTCCGGGGTGTCTGCTGGATGGGGGCCACCATGTTTGATGTGAGCCGAAAAGACACAGAATGGGATTTTTGTGTCCTTACGCTAACTTATGCTTTTTCGAAGACGACCGGACTTCAACGATTGTTTTTCTTAGCCCGCGGTAGAAAAATCGAATCTGTATGTACTGAAGGTTTCTAGGTTCGATTCCCAAACGGTCTAGTTTCATTTCGTATTTCAAATTACTTTAATTTCCCTAGCCAGGTGAGTTGATTTCACTTGCTCATAAGAGAAAAAACGCTTTCAATTAACTTAACCTAGATATATAAGGCATTTATCGTGACAATAGAAGATTGCAACGTTTTTTACCTAAAATTGTAATGATTTTATTTGACATATTTGTTCCAATGTTTCAACATTGGATATTCTATGTCACTCATTGGTACTATACCAGGGAGGAAGCTTCAGAATCATTTTCAAAATTTTATTTTGAATTCTCTGTAGAGCTTTCTTCCTGGTATTACAACAGCTAGTCCATATTGGTACAGCATACAACGTGGCTGGCCTGAAAATTTGTTTGAAGATCAAATGCTTGTTCTTAAGACCAAGTTTTGATTTTCTAGTAATAAGGGGATAGAGACATTTTACATATTTATTACATTTGGCTTGAATGCCCTCAATGTGATTTTTGAAAGTTAAATTCTTATCTACAGTATGGCCCATAAAAAATGCGAAAGTTTTCGTTTCATGGTTTCTGGTAGTTTTTATAAGGAAAATTTGAACGAAACATTAATGTTATTCATGATTTGTAATGTTTAATTCGTTGAGACTCAGTTTTTTGCTTTAAACATGATTTCTATTTGTTACCTTCACCATACTAGAGATAAATTGGAAGCATACCTTCAAATTTTATCATGCAGTCATCGAGTTCAATATCTTTGCGATGGAAGCTTCTAAAACATCAACGATGGGGTGAAATTCTTCACAGGACTTGTCTCCAGCATTCGCCCATATCGAATGATAGAATGGATTCATACATTGATCATAGGAGTGTTGAACATATTTTCGAAAAAAGGCTTATTTTGGAGAGCCGTGGTTGGACCTTCATATAAGTGAGATAAGCGGCTCTGTTTTGCTCAAATCATATGAGCTAGTATTGATATAAGTTGTCTTTAACCGAAGGAACAAATTTCTTCCTAAAAAAACTGTTATAGAAATCTGTATTTACTTTTCATTAAGCTTTAACAACAAATAAAGGCATATAAAACCCAGAAGACGCAAATGCCTTCAAAACTATGACCCCGGGAAAATCTTTTATTGTGACTATGAAAAACACGTTCTATAAGAATTCCTCCATGATATTAAACAAACTAATATTTCTAACAATAAAGTGTGATTTTCGAAGGTGGAAAGTTTATCACCAGAGTAAACGACATTACGACGCTGTTTCTTACTTTGAGCGAACAAAACCTTTAAACTTCTTTGCTTTATTACATTAATTGGGACAGTAAGAAAAATATGACAAAAATTGTCCTAGGTGGCGAAGTTATGTCAGTTATGTCGCGCGTCGGTCAAGTGAGAGTGAAAAAGTGGCGTGATCCGTTAGTTGTGTTTCATCCTTCGACCTTGACGCTTGCTTCTGCCGTGGCCGGCGATGAGGACAGGATCAAACATGACGCGCGTCGATCGAGTAAAGTGAAAAAGTGCCGCTTTCGATTAGTTCTTTTAGATCTTCCGACATTGACGCTTGCTCCTGGGGAGTGCGCCAAGAGAGCCCCAGCAGTCGTCAGTTGTTTCCCCTCACGGGTTGCGCGCCTATTTTCTCTGAGTGCTTTTACACAGCCGAGCAAACGAGTGAAGCTGAAAGAGGATTGTTGCTGCTCAAGGATGACGAATCAATTGGTGAGCTCGTTTCATGCTATTGTTTCTAATCTATAAAATATGTATGACTGCACCTTTAATCGTTAAAACGGTGTGACGTAAATATGATTTTTCAAAAAAATATGAATGGTTCGTCACTGTGAGTGTCGACATAAACTCTGATTCACAAATTATTTCTGCCTAAATTTGTTTTTATTAAAAACACCTTCTTCTTTTTACCTTTATTTTTGTAATTAAAAAAAAAACTTTGAATGGTTCGACACTGAAAGTGTAGACTTCCAAAAGGTTCACTTTATTCAACAAACTTTGAAAGGTTCGTCACCTCAAGTGTCGGCATATTTTTTCTCTACATAGATATTGTGCATATCAAATGAAAATATTATATTCACATATAAGCATGTTTATATCTCACAAATAATTATTTATCATGGTCTAATCGCTTATCAAAGTGAATCTTGTGACCCAACGATCCTTCCCATTAACAAACATCCCTCCCAGTAACCTTTGCGGAGATGCAGAGGCAAACACGGTCTCCAAATAGCAAAGGTTACACACTAACATTCCTTCCCCCAAGGACGTGGCCGGCGCCGTTATTGACCCTGTATAAATAGAGGCACTGAATTATGCACACTGAAGAAGATTATGGCCAATCCCAGCCGAACTTCTAGTTGATTATTTGTGCATTTTCACTGACTTCGGTCAATCACGGAATAGCAACCATTGATATGTGTAGTCAGTCTAAGCTAAGCTAAGCTACTAGCGCTGCCTGGTGGCGAAATTTTGAATCAATCAGCTTGAACAATGATAGTCCTTGAGTTACCGAACAACTTTGCCGAAGACGCCATCTTTCTAAGTGGTCAGCATCCTGAGATCTGAGAAACAAAAGTTTCATGCTCACTAGCGCCGCCTAGCGGTAAAATGGCTCAAATAATGATAGCCCTTGAGCTACTGAACAAAGACGTCATCTTTTTAAGTGTTCATACTCCTGGGAAATTCGCAAAACCAAGGGTGTTGTACAAAGTCCAACGCGCGACTAAGATTCCTGCTACCAGCCCAATCAAAGGGATTGGAGTAATGCGACATGTGCTATACACTAAGAATACAGGTAATGTCACAATGGATCAAAATAATGGTCGCAGTAGCTCATCCGAACAGAAAAATAAAGCTGAGAAGCAAGTTTTGTTTTATTGGCGTCGTAATGTCGAGAAGAAGAGGTTTTATTTGAGTGATTTCGTTAGTTAATCAGTAAAAATATCAGTCCGAATCAGTTCAACTTGCAAGATTCAATTCAGTAACAAGATTTGTAGTATTCAAGAATGTCATTTGATTCTTAAATGCTATAAATTATGGTATGGTAATTTACCATATTCTTCCATGGTAGGGGAAGATGGCCCAATACGCACTGATAGGGTAGTGGCCCGACTCATTAGATCATTCCTAGAACGTTTCTTTGTATAATAACCCAAGAGTTTCTGCTACAAGTCGTAAGCTTTTCCGATGATTTTTTTTAACGAATAAGCGTTCCCATGGCACAGAGTTAACTCATGGGGAAGCATGGTTGCTAACTCTAAATAGCATTGTACCCCACCCAGAGATTCAATTGCCCCCACCCATTTGATCATTTTGAACCACCCTAATTTTTCAACGAACTTTTCGACACGATTTAAAACCGTACACAATAACTCAAATTTGGGAAATATTTCCAATGTGCTAGCTAGCAAATATTGTAAAGTTACTATTAAGACTTCAAAAGTGGATCGTGTTACAAGAAAACGACACAAATCCTTGAGTTGGCATTTTGGACCATTTGACCCTGTTTCACTTTGAACACGTGTGTCTTCATTGCCATCGACTCTCCATCGATGCAACTTTGATTTAATTATATTTTGCAAATCCTTACATGCAACGACGACCGTCTACATTGTGTCATTCCCACTCCGAGATGTCGGCACAGGTGTTTAAAATGTCAAATGCTGAAGTCTGAAAAGTAATTATACTCCGAGCTGCTCTGCATATACAGTATGCTGCGAACCGCGCACAAGTCTCCATTTATGTAGAGCTATTTGGCACTTTGAAGTGAATGTTTCAAAAGGCAGAGTGCCATAGAAGGTATTAGTTTTGCTTGCCTTCATGTTTATGTGTTTGTCGCAGTTGCTCTTCTGCAAAGGACGCTCATACAATGTGTTTTGTGAGGTACTATTAAGCACTACTAGTATCATTGAGCCCTTTGATAGATAAGAAAATTCACACAACTCCAAACAAAAGCTTGTTTCTTCATTAGTAAATTGCTTAGTTTGTGAAGGAAGCTGAAAATGAAGTTGATGTAAATGAGGCAGATATGTTTCTAATATAAAATAGAAATTTATACTTCGACCTTTCTATGTATTCCCTTCAAAATTAAAGAAGAATCATTGTAAGTATTCAAAGATCGTCATAACTGTTTTCAAAACTTCAACAATTCAGGATGACATATTTGAGCTCTACATTCTACTGAAGGATTCACATACTGTAAAATATTTCTAAAATATAACAAGAAAGGTTAAATTCATTGCTTCGCTAGGGTACGAATCCCTCTTTGAAGTTTATTGTGGCGCAAGATGATGGGTAACTTTGCAAGCTAGTTTTGGAACCCGTATTTAGGGAGGGTTTCATTTTATAATGAGAGTAAAAGAGTATCAATTCGAATAATGCTATTAACGAAAGAGGCTTTTCGACTCGACACTTCTGCTAAATGTTAAGTCACGGGTCTTCCTTGGTCTATTTTTGGGCAATCATCTACCGGAAGCTGGAAAAGTTTCAATCCGCTTTCGTCACTTGTTTGCCTATTCTATTCTGTGCTATGCTCAAAATTCAACAAATCATTCATCAACCAGGGGCAGCACCTGCAGAAACCTTTAATTGATTGTAATGAGTGGAGCACTACGCTACAAAGTTTATGGGACCGAATACCCACTAGGGTAAATCGCCAAAGATTGAACGGTTAAGATAGACGTTTTTTTGTTATTTGATTTTCATGGAAATTTTGATAGAAAGGTTGCTAAAACAGCATTCAACACCGTAGACGATTGTTTAACATTATTTCTGTAACAGTTTTAGCATGGTAATGTCCATTTAAATTAAAAAAATATATATTTAAAAAGATAGTTCTATACCCAATTGTTGAACACATACATAACCCATCTTATCCTAATGTTGAACGATTGTCGCTAAATGTTGACCGTTTTACTTCCGCATTCATTCCACTTGCAAGTTCGCGCTCCTCGTCGGTTGTGAGCCCAGGGTTAGGTCCGCGAAGCACTTTCCCTGACCACTCTGGGCTGAAACGGAAGTGAATCGTCCCCTACGACACTCCATAGACTTTAGCGGCTTCTCCTAATGTACATTATTTTCGACATTACAGCATCAATCGCGAGATTGAGGTTATACTCCGGATAAATCGGCTGCCGATACGTAATTTCAATCATAGTGTAAACAAACAAACGGTGATGGCATTGATGCCATAGTGAAGATAGTGAAATTCGAAAAAAAAACAAGAATCAGAATGGCTATGGGAATGGGATGCAATTAATTATACTTTTCTGAATCGCGTTTTTCACCATTGCAACATACACCATTATAGGATTTTTTTATAATAATTATTCAACAGATATTTAAAGCAAAAACAATACTATATTGTGTAATGCAATATTTCATTTCAATATAGGTGTTTGGTACGAAAATAAAAAATCTGGCAATACTGTTGATGAAACCAAGCCTTTCATGTTATGCTAGTGTTCAACAAATGGAAAATGTACGTGAAACGAAAGTGCTATTGAAAATGATTTTATGTAATTAATAGATACGAGTAAATTGTACGGATGTTTAGAAAATAACTAAAGTAGACTTTTACTGATATCGTGAAAAGGTGATTAACCCAATATACGTAGTATGGTTTACCACACATCTTATTTCATAGCAGCCCCAGCTTAAGTTATTTTTTAAGAGAATTGAAATTTTCGTTCCACCTACCGATAAAAATTTTCAATAAATATTTCGTTTCAGAAATTGATGTGCTAATTAAATTTATTGTGTCCAATAGTACAGCTAACTTACAAAAAAATCTGTATAATTTATTGAAACTGTTTGAAAATGGTTCAATTTCCTGTTTTAACATGGTTTGTACAGATCGTTCAACATTTGGGTAGCGTTCAACAATTAGCGAATTACCCTATAGCAAGCAACGATGAAGTCAACCATTAGAAGCGGAAAGCAATTTAATTGCTCCAGGCCATTACAAGAAGCGAGTGCTGAGAGAAGGAGATTCATTAGGAGTGATTTCAATGTGTCAAAAGGGTGGCAAAATTCGTAATGTGGGTCGCTCCAAGGATAGTTCAAATTGGCAACAGCGACAATTTCGGTAGGTGTGAGAATATTTTATCGATTCGTACCAGAATTACCATGCCCACACAGTTACGGATCACCCACAGTGACGGATCACTTTTGCGTTCAACATCGGATAACTCGCTCAAAACATAAACGTTGACGTGAAACATATTTTTCCCATGTTATACTATTTGTCTTCTACCATTTGTAATGTTGAGCACAACATTCAACCGCCAAATAACGATGTTTTTGACAAATGTTTAGTTGGTACCACACAGCTATCATTATATGGTCGTTTTCTATAAGAACTGCCGTCAGCATTCATAAGCTCCCACAGGTGGTAAAATTCAAATGTTATAGCATGTTTTATGCTCGTTCGCTTCGATTTAGTATGAATTCATCTTTGGAAAACATTTTACATGAATTTTTATTCAAAACACCGAATATTAGCACTTCTAACTAGTGATCCATAATATGGACCAGGAAATGATTGTTTACCACGGTTATGGATCACTTCCAAAGAATGTAGATTTCTGCTTTTTTATGCATTGGATTCGACATTTTCAGACAATAGCACTAAGGATAAAACTAATAAAACATCAAGGTTTGTAAATTTCATATTTTAGCAGACAAAAAAGGGTGGAAAACTTGGTGTGGAGCGGAAACATTTCATGTCTCAGTTACTACAATGCAGTATCACAATAAAAAGGGCATTTACCCTTGTTTCCAGCTCTAACACTGCTATTTTTTGCAGTAATATATGACACATTGTTAACTTTCACCATACCATGCAATACAGATGCATTGAGTTGAAAATCTCTTGATTTTGCGCACTGATCCGTAATATGTCACAATTTGATCCATAATATGATAATTGATCCATAATATGGTTTTCAAGAACCGACACAATTTTTAATTTTTTTGCATTCCTATGTAAATATTACACTCAAAACAGTTTACTAACCGAAGTTCCAATTTTGAACGATTCGATTCGTGCTTTAAAATTACAATTTTACGTTTTCCATGTCGTTATATTGAATTTTATAGGTTGGACTCCACACTATTTGATCCATAACTGTGGGGTCATGGTATACATCATTATACATGAATGAGTGTTTTAAATGAGCCTTATCTTTGTTAAAGTTATTCTTGCATTCGTATAAAGTGCGGCAGACATGATCAAGGAAATTACCGATTCAAAGATATTCTGGATCACCCATGTATCGAATCCAGAAACCTTGAGTTTGCCATTACTTTATAGTTCCGGACATCCTAAAACACAAATGAGTGTCCCAAAAGCTAAGGGGTGTAAGTGCCATTTTGGTCGAATTTGTGTAAAGTATATTGAACAATAATTACTAATTATTCTACTGTTTTCAAGTTTTTCGACAGTTTTCTCCGCTCTACAGAAAAAAAAAAGCAATTTGTAGAAGATTGGCTTGGTTTTTTGCCTCCTGTTGCCACAACAACTGACGGATTGGCATCCCGGCCTCTCACACCGATAGCCTAGCATATTGGTAATACCTCTACTTACTACCTACCCTACAGATTGATAGATGAAAGAGGATGATACGTTGTTTTCGGAAACGTTTATAAAAAATTAGTTCTCGCAGGTTTATTATTATTAAATTACCGATTCTATATCATTACCCGGAATGCAATTTACCGGAAGACCATTTACCGGAATATACCATAACCCGGAAAAACCATTTACCGGAATGCAGCATCTACCGGAATGCACCATTACCCGGAAAGCCGAACCTTCCATTATGGACGACCTTTATCAGTGTATTAGTTAAAAATTTTCATATTCTTTCATTGATGCTCAGCACAAATTTATTTATTTATTTATTTATTTATTTAACGAAAAATTTTGAAAGAGGGAAAAGCCCCTTTGAGTGATATCATTTCGAAATCGTTCTCAAAAGGGCACAAAACCTCTTTATCTTTTCTAATAACGTTACAAAAAGAATCTTAAAACTATAGGCTCAACCGGAAATGATCCATATCAGAGCCGATTTCTTGAAAAGGAAATTCCAATAACCAAAAATGGGAAATAGTTGAAGTGAACAAGAGTAGGTTATTTCTTGATATCTGAAACGAGAGATAAAAAAAGCAAAACAGTATCAAATATTATAACAAATATCTTTGAAAAAATTATATAAAATTTGTATCATTGAAAGTGATCTGCTACCAAGAATATCACGAACAGATATGGGTACTGTTATGTCTAAATTCTTGTATTTTTCTATTATTTTTTTTCTAGGCAAATTATATTTTTTGCAATGAAAAACTATATGATCAACATCTTGATAAGATTCTCCACAATCACATAAATTAGAATCTATTATGTTAATACGATATAAATGACTATTACAAATATAATGATTAGAAATAAGCCTTGAAAACATACAAATGAAATTTCTACCGACAGACATTTTTTTAAACCAGGGACTTTCAGCAACAATAGGAACAATTGAATGACACCATCGACCTTTATCACTCGAATCCCAATCAACTTGCCAAGAATCCAAAGCCTGTTTTTTTATTCTAGCATAATATTCTGTATGGAAAATATCACGTTCATAAATAACTCCACGAGTAGCTCCTAATTTAGCTAAATAATCAGCTTGTTCATTACCATATATATGACTATGGGATGGAACCCAAACAAATTTAATTATGAACCCCCGAGAATGCAAATCACATAATAATTTTCTTATCAATAAAACTAAATAATGGGTTTTGAAATTAAAATTAGTAGATTCAATAGAATTAATACAACCTAAACTGTCAGTACAGATAACAAACAAATTTGGATGATAATCCTTTATTATATTACATGTGAAGTACAATGCTACCAATTCAGCTACAAAAATAGAACAGGGAGATTTCAATTTGTAAAAATGGACTACATCAATATTATAAACTCCAAAACCTGCATTATTTTGAATCAATGATCCATCTGTGTAATACACAAATTTTTGATCAAAAGTAGAAAATTTTCGTTCAAAAAATAATTTTGCATATTGAATACACATATGACTTGGTATTTGATTCAATTCCCAATGTAACGACTTATCAACAAAGATCTGAAAAGAATGTACATTTATATCACAATTATAAAATGTATTTGATAAAACAGGTAATATATTTTCTGAAAAACAATGATTAAACGAGTTCAATATTTTACTAGTAGGATTTATTCTGTGTAAATCTCTTAAAATTTCTATAAGAGGGTGTTGATTTGTGAAGCATTGAACAAGAAATTTACAATTTAATTCATGAAAACGAATTTTGAGTGGAGCTACTCCTGCCAAAATTTCAACAGATTTTGTATGAGTAGAATTCATTAATTTCAAACAAATTCTTAAACAACGAAATTGAATTTTTTCAAGTTTTGAAAAATGAGTTTGAGTTGCACAACCAAAAGTAAAACAACCATATTCTAAAACTGAGCGTATTGTTGTTTTATAAAGAATAATCATATCGGATGGATGAGCACCCCACCAAGTACCAGTTATAGTACGAAGAAAATTAATCCTTTTAAAACAAATTTTCTGAATGTATTTAATATGAAAATTCCAATTTAGTTTTGAATCATACCAAATACCAAGATACTTGTATTCATATACTTGTTCGATTTCATACCCATCAAGAAATAAATTTACACTTACTGTAGAATGTTTACGTGAAAATATAATATACTTAGTTTTTTGCACTGAAAACGTAAAACCATTATCGTGAGCCCAGGAACCAATATTATCTAAACAAATTTGCATATAATGGCGTAAAATTTCTCTATTATGTCCACTTACAGAAATAACGTTATCATCAGCGAATTGACGCAAAATACATCCATTTGGAATAATAGATGAAATATCACATGTGAATAAATTGTACAAAAAGGGACTCAAACAAGATCCTTGAGGAAGGCCAAAATAGCTATTACGAGTGAATTTAGACGACCCATTGTGATAAAAATGCATAACTTTGAAAGAAAATAAGTTGTATATGAAATTGGATAATATTAAAGGAATTTTATAAGTATTCATTTTATTAAAAAGTAAATCAATGAGTACTGAGTCATAAGCTCCGGACACATCCAAGAAAGTAGAAATAGTATCCTGTTTTTTATTGAAAGCAAGTTGAATTTGAGAAGCCAAAAGTGCTGTGCAATCACGAGTACCACGTCCTTTTCTGAAACCAAATTGACAAGGTGATAAAATATTATTATGTTCAGCCCATATCTCAAGACGATTTAAAACCATTCTTTCCATAAGTTTACGTATGCATGATAAAAGACTAATAGGTCTACGACTATCAGCCAAAGAAGCATCTTTTCCTGGTTTAAGTATACTAACTACTTTAATTGAACGCCATTCTAATGGAATAATATTTTGCATAAGAAATGAATTGTAAATTGAAAGTAAATGAACTTTCCCTTCATAGGGTAAATTTTTGAGAACGATAAATTTAATATTATCAATACCTGGTGCAGTGTTATTAGTAATAGATAGCGCCAAATCCAATTCATGTAATGAAAATGGCAAACAAAGCTCCGGGAAATAATTGACTGATTGCTTTGTTTTAAAATTAATAGATTGAGGAACAAAATCTGGACAAATTTTAGATGCAAATTGATCAATCCATTTATCGGAATATTCCAATAAAACAGGAGGAGAATTATCATAATTTCTTAAATTTCTTGCTACAGACCATAATGTGGATAATGAAGTTTCTCTATCAAGATTTTCTATGAAATGTTTCCAATAATTCCTTTTTTTAAATTTAGTAGTACGAGTAAACCAAGCTTCCGCTTTACAATATAAAAAATAATTTTCTCTAGATCCTAAACGACGAAATTTTTTAAAAGCTTCCGATTTATTTTTTAAAGCAATTGAACAATCATTATCCCACCAAAATGTAGGACGTTTATTTTTGTTATTATTACACAAAATTTTATTTTTCTGAGATTTAAGTAAGCAATTAAACATAAATTTAATGAATTCAGTATAATTTTCGATTGGGGAATTTGAATTTTTAAGATTAATTAGTGAAACAGAAATTAAATCTGAAAATTTAACCCAGTCAACATTTTTTGAATAATCAGGAATAGAAGAATTTCTTTGAAGATTATTTTGTGAACAGTGACTAAAACAAATCAAAATTGGGAGATGATCACTATTATTGGGATCATTAATTATGCTCCAAGTTGACTTAAAAGATAAATTATTTGAACACAAAGATAAATCAATACATGAATTTTGTAATGGAGGAACAGCAATTCTGGTAAACGATCCATCATTTAAAATGTTTAAATTATATTCATCAATCAAATCCAATAATAAGGATCCACGACCATCAATTTTATCACTACCCCAAGAATAATTATGTGCGTTAAAGTCACCCAAAATATAGAATGGGTGAGGAACACTGTCTAAAATCATTTTCAATTCAAATAATGAAAAATTTATATTAGGAGGAATATATAAACAAATAATATGAAAATGGTAATCCATATGTTTTACAGAAATAATGACATATTCAAAATGTACATTCAAAGATAAATTAACATATTTAAATTCAATACCATTTCGAATACCAATCAAAACTCCTCCAAAAGGAACATCTCTATCCTTTCGAATTATGTTGAATGATGGAATTCGTAGAATTTTTGATTCAGTTAACCAAGTTTCATTTAAACAGAAAATATCAATTTTGTTATGCTCAAGCATTACTCTCAGTCTATCTATTTTTGGAATTATGCTTCTACAATTCCATTGTAAAATATTCAAATAACTATTGGAATTCGAAGCCATTACGATGAAAATAATGAAGCAATGATGGGTCCGAATGCATTCAATTTATCAAGCAAAGAGGCAACAAATGGTAAAATAAATTTAATAATTTTTTTCCAGAAATCACTAAATCCCAACAATTCTACTAATTCCTCCAAAATTGCTAAAATTGAAGAATTTTCGTTAACATTATTGTTATCATTAGACGTATTGGCATTTACATTACTATTTGATGGATCAGATTCAACACGTTGGAAACCTGGAATAATACGAGAAGATGAAGAACTCAATCGCGGGAAATTTTCATCGAATGATTTTGCATTTGAATCAATTTTAACTTGAGCTTTATTTGAAACTTTTTGAATTCTTTTTCTTTTTGATGGAGGTTTATAAATAAAATTATCTAAATTCAATGTGTCATCAAATTCATCATCAGTTAAGGATTCATAAATATTTGGAGCGGTACAATCCGCCGAGTTTTTCAAAATTTCAGAATAAGAAAACTGATTTCTGTTTTTCAATTTTTGATGGAATTTGGATTCATTACTTTTGTATACAGGACAATCTTTCAAAAGGTTATGTTTTTGATTACAATATATACAAAAATCAGAATTTTTACTACATTCTGATGATAAATGAGATTGACCACATTTAGAACATTTAGGCTTATTGGAGCAAAATTGATTCGTATGTCCGAAAAGAAGGCATCGTTCACAATGCATAATTTTCGGAAAAAAAAGTCGAACACGAAAAATTACATTGTTTACTTTAACAAAGTCCGGAAGTACTGATCCAGCAAATGTAATTTTCATACAATTTGAATGAACATATTCAGATCCTTTGTCATTCAAAAAAAGTTTGGACAAACGATGGCAATCTAAAACATCGACGGGAGAAATAGCTTGATTTTTAAAAATGCCAATACCATGACTTAAAACTTCGTCACATTCTAAGGATTCATCGTATATAACACCACTAATTTCGCAGAAATTGCATGGTGCATATACACGATAAGATCCTGTGAAAAGTTGTGATTGCAAAAGTGAATTAGCATCATCACGAGAACCAAAAATAACTCGTAATTTGTCTAGTGAAACCTTTTTGATTTCCTTGACAGAAGAGTATTTTTCATAAATTTTGGACGAAATTAGTAACACATTTATTGGTATTTGTTTTTTCCGAAAAAATACCACAAATGGGCCAGCAAAAGAAGATGGATATATTTTTACACGAAATGGTTTTGTAGAAGAGGTTGATGGTCCTGGTGGAGGATCACCATCTTTCAAAATAGAATTATGCACATCAACATCCATGATTGGGGTGCAAAAATATAAAAATTTAAAATAAAATCAAAACTATTAACGGAAATAATATATGAAAATAATAATAAAAAGATACTTAAAAGTTCCAAACTTGATTTTTCGCGCGAAGATGAGACTTCAAGCTTCAAGCTCTTGGTAAGTTTCAACTCTTCACACAAGCAACAGAACTCAGCACAAATTATGTCATGCTAAACATGGACATTCTCGCCTCCCTCGGTACACTATTTCAAAAGACATCTCCAAACAGCTATGGACTAAATATGTTGTTCTTCTTGCCGGCGTTACGACTCAACTGGGACAAATTCTGCTCCTCACCATTTCTACAGGAGCATTTCTACAGTTAATAGCTGAGAGCCTATGTCAACCGACCATTTTTGCATTTGTTCATAATTTGACAAATATGTAAGTACTCTACATCTGAAATGTCGTCAAATTTGCCAACCAGAAATAATTTTGAACCGGCGGTATTCAATTCTACCAACCTCAGCTTGATCTTTCTGAATAGCTTCACTTTGCCGCAACTTACGCTTTAAGATTTTAACGAACATTACGATAGCGAAATTTGAGTGAAATTGGCGAATTAATACGAAAAGAATCACCTGATATAGATCGGAAAATTATGTCTTGAAATTTAGGCTATGAAACTAAATATTACAGTCAAGGATAGAAAGAATGAAAGGATTATTTTTGTTAGGCTGATTCAAATAATATTTTTTTTATGTCCGTGACCAATTGGGGAGAGGAGGGCGTTGTATAAAACTATATAAAGAACGAACAAAAAAAAAGAAATTCAAAACAGTTTTTTTTAAGTTTTAATATTTAATGTTGATTGTTGAACTTTTTTTCAATCGTCCTCTGAATCACCATTTTCCCTTATTTTTGTGCCTTTAAAAATGTAATATACTGATTTCAAAAAATAAAAAAATATGGATCTTTATTTTCTACCCTCCAATATTTTGGACTGTTTGTAGAGGGTGGGAGGGGGACACATAGAAGAAAATTAATATTTGTATTAGAAGTCAATAAAAATCGAAAAAATCACCTAACAAATAAGGTAAGGCGCATTTAAGTATATGGAACATCTCAGCACTTGAAAATGTTTGGAGTTATGATGGTTTTCTTTTTCTCTCAAGTTAAAACAGTTTTGAATCCAATTTTAATATTGTATCAAAATATTAAAAAAACACTTATCTTACGAGGGAAGCAAAATACAACAGTGCAATTCTCATTGTAGCTTTATGGTTAGAAGAAAGCTAAAAAAGTCAAATTAAGAGCGCCTTGGTGACCGAGAGTAAGGACACTATTCGCCATTGTTACGTCCATTTTTGGATTCCGAATTATTGAACCTCAATACATTTACTTTTCCTTTGAATTTGCTTGATTGTGCTATTAGGTAATTTTCGACTAAACACATTTTGCCAAAAATGCTGAAATCGGTGGAACTCGAAAGAACCGCCAACGAAATAAAGAAGGGTAAATATCAGATGACCCAAAATGGGTCATTCTAGAAAAAGGGATACACGGGGGATTTACATTCAGTTGATTGACGTTTGCGGAAACGACATTCGAAGAATTGACACTCGGTGAAAAGTAGCACAACCAATCTTATTAAAAATTCTAATTATTGCTTATTAATCAACATTTTTACACTTGAAGAACAGACGGTCGAATGTTAAAAGTAAAATTACATAGTTATAGCCAAATTCATCCAGTTCAGCCAAGACAAGCTGGAAAGACAAGTTGAAAGAACAACTTATTTTTAAAAGAAGGGTGAATCATCTATGAAATGCAAATATATGAAGATGGTGCATATTGACATGATCAAGTATGAAGATATCCTAGACTCCTTTTCGATGCTTATGTAATACGTAATATGTATTTTGAAGGAAGAACCTCCCCTGTCCATTATCGTTGGTGGTAAATATTTCTATGTCAACATACTGACCTGAATGACCGTTAAACGGTTAAAAGGATGTTAATGAAAAATATCGAGAAATTGAGATTTAATTTCCCGGTAAATGGTCCTTCCGGGTAATGTTTTTCCGTTAAATGATTCATTCCGGTAAATGGTTTTCCGGTAAATGGTCTTCCGGTAAATTGATTTCCGGGTAATGGTTTTCCGGGTAATGTCGGAGAACCAAAATTACCAAGTTGTTTATTACACTATTAGCTTAGATAACATGAACTGAATGAATTGTTGTTACAATTTAGCTCAGCCAATTCACGGATAAAAATCGGATCCCCAAAGCATGATTTACAAATCATGAAATTCATAAATATCAGGATCACAAATCATGGTTCCTAGAGTCATAATCATGATTCTTCATAAGCGTAACATCCAGTGTGAAAACACTGAGCAGTGCATTTTGCTTCAGCTCATTCGTATCCGATCACTCTAAATTTACGATTACGAAGTGGTTGAGTGGTAGGGTACGTGGGTATCAATCGGAAGGTTCTTGGCTCTCGAATCTCAGTGTATGCTACGATTAAATGTCATTTCGGCCTAACGACCCTTTTGGTCGAACGACCCTTTCGACCTAACGGCACTCGGCCTAACGACCTTCACCCGGAATACTGCGAAAACCCATAATTTGAAAACTGTTTGCCTATATTTCCAAGTTTGAAGCGTTAACATGCTGTGTTTTTCACATACATTTTAATGTAACAGACAGTGGTGGAAAAGTTCGCATCACGAGGCAGCTCACGAATGTATACCGACGCATAACAAACATCGCAGACTCGCGAACTGGCTAGGTGTGAGTAAGTCCACACCCGTCTCACAGTGGCGGTCCTTCATACAAAGGTCGGACAAAACCTCAAATACGTCTCAAATTGCTAGATAGTAGTTATCTATTAATTATCTTGGATACCTGATATCATCCCGTTGGAAATAACAGTCAAATTGAAAATTCGATTTTCTAGTGAAATTGATTCAAATTAAGTTTTTTCATCCAATCGTATAAAAAGGCTATCACTACATTTTTTTGTTGTAATGCAGAAATTTTTGCATAAACCTGAACTAGAGGTACAAATCTAACTTCCTTTTAGAAATTCCACTAAAGTTTCAAACGAATTATGACCAATTATATAGATATGAATGATGAAATCGATAAATTATAATGACAAATGAAAATGGAATTTTCACCTCTAGGGGCAAAAAAGGGCAAGAAAAACGATTACACGTTTGAAAGTAAGGATGATTTGCTGCTTCATAGTGAGTGACTTATTTTCCCGAAACTCTTCACATAAAACGTACGAAGTTTAGAAAATTTAACAAAATTTTGGAGAAAGATTATTTGAAACATTTTTTGCTACAAATGACAACTTGATATGTTAAAAATTATATAATTATAGTCAAAACTAAGGCTTATAACTACGCTTTCAAATGGAACCTATTGAGCTTAAATCGATTATGATTTCGTTGAGATACAGATGTTTGAAGTTAGCTAGGTGAATCGAAGTTGATGAATTTCGAGCAGTCCAATTTTGCTGACTTTCCCACACTTACGATGCTGCCAAAAATCGAAAACAGAACAGATCCATCTCAAATTTTGAGAAATTGTTGCTCAATATTAAAGAAGTCTATAAAAAATATTGACGAGTGATTTTGAGAACATGAGTTTTTGAGGTTTTGTCCGGCCATGCGCCACTGTGCGTCTGCTCGGAAGAACATGTCAAAAGAAGATGGAACAAGCTTTGTAATGTTTACTCGTGAGTAACAGAGCAAAATGTGATTTATTATGGTTTTGACAGACAAATCAATTGTATAACCATCAAATCGACAGTAATCTACTATTTTGTAGTTGAAAATCTTTGGAAACCATAAATCTCGGAGGGGCAGCAGCTTTTCCATAAAAGTAAAAGAGTCATATCTGAACAGCTCCGAACACGTTTATAAATCACTTTGGCTTCGCTTACTCGGGAGCACAACAAATGTGGGTAAACCAGAGCTGTGACGCTCGGGAGTGTTTGATTTTGATTTTGTTATAATTCAGCAGAACTGTTCGCTACTTTCCATCACTGGTTACAGATTTGTGAATATGGTTGAGCAGAAATTAAATTTTTTGATTACACTCTTAATTTATTTTACTACTACGAAAACCCCTTTAACACCTTTGATAGGTGAATCATAATTTACAGCGAAAACATATAATTTTGCTACATTAATTGTCTTGAAGAAATTCATTAAACATACTTGCGTAGCAACCAAACATTTCAATAACACTTATTTTTTTTTCACTATTAATTACGAAAACCTTACTTTTAAAGACTGTTTATTTTTTGTTAATCTTTATCGTCGTGATTATCCAACTCAGAAAGCCTCGTCGGATAATTTTACGACTCGTGCTGTAAAAATCATCATTCTTCAACGCAACTATCTTGAAGCATGGGAAATTCCTGCAAGGAATCAATCAAGAAAGTTCTTTTTTATGATCTCAGTAAACAGTCGAAAAGGAATGTCAGTTCAAATGGGAGTAGCTGTTTAAAAATTCTGCAATGATGCGGCCAGAAATTTCTTTAGCGATTTTATTTTCAGCAGCAAATCAAGCTGAAGAGAAGAAAATTTGCTTGAAATTTTGCTCAGCTTATATCTAAAAGTGGGTGAACAGTCAGAAAATAATGTTGATGAACTATGATCATTTGATGACTGAAAATACCTTTTTTAGCGACTGAAAATCACTTTTGTAGAATTGTAAATGAAAAAAAAAATTTTTTTAACCGCGTTTTTCTCCAATAGAGCGTTGTGTTAAAAATATCTGACTTGTGAGGTCAAACAATCCCTTAATTTTCCTTAAGCAAAACTCATTATATTTTTTGAAAATCAAAAGCAGTTTTTTTATTTAAATCAAAGCATTCTTGAAGAGCTATCTAGAAAGCAATGAAATCATCATGGAATGGAAAACAGCCATAGCTATTTCTTCGAATTTGAACGAAAAAACTGATTTCAAGTTACAAAGATAAACAGTGCCTATAACTGCATATTTGTCACATTCGACATTTTTGACAATTTTGTGTTAATGCCACATACATTTCAGAAATCTTGATATACAGTAAACTGAATTTAAATTTTCGACCCTTTCCACTTCACTTATTTGGCTTTACATCAATTATCTTGATAAAGCCTCGCCAACAATATTTCGCCAATTCCCTCGGTTCATGGCCGCTTCTCTCCATCCTCGACTGTGACCCACGCTCTCCAGGTCCTGGTGTACCTGATCTATCCACCTAGCTCGCTGCGCCCCACGCCTTCTTGTTCCGACCGGATTCGTGGCGAACACCATCTTTACAGGGTTGTTGTCCGGCATTCTTGCAACATGCCCTGCCCAGCGTATCCTTCCAGCTTTAGCTACCTTCACGATACTGGGTTCGCCGTAGAGTTGAGCGAGCTCGTGGTTCCGCCACACGCCGTTCTCCTGCACGCCGCCGAAGATCGTCCTTAGCACTCGGCGTTCGAAAACCCCAAGAGCTTGCAAGTCCTCCTCGAGCATAGTCCACGCCTCATGCCCATAGAGGACTACCGGTCTTATGAGCGTTTTGTACATCGTGCATTTGGTGCGGGGGTGAATCTTTCTTGACCGCAGTTTCTTCTGGAGCCCATAGTAGGCACGACTTCCGCTGATGATGCGCCTTCGTATTTCCCGACTAACATTGTTGTCAGCCGTCAACAAGGATCCGAGGTAGACGAACTCGTCCACCACCTCGAAGGTATCCCCGTCTATCGTAACACTGCTTCCTAGGCGGGTCCTGTCGCGCTCAGTTCCGCCAACCAGCATGTACTTTGTTTTCGACGCATTCACCATTAGCCCGACTCTTGTTGCTTCGCGTTTCAGGCGGGTGAACAAATCTGCCACCGTTTCAAATTTTCTCCCAATAATATCCATGTCGTCCGCGAAGCAAACAAATTGTCCGGATCTCGTGAAAATCGTGCCTCGACTGTTAAGTCCGGCTCTCCGCATGACACCTTCAAGCGCAATATTGAACAACAGGCACGAAAGTCCATCGCCCTGTCGTAGTCCCCGCCGAGACTCGAACGAACTGGAGTGTTCGCCCGAGATCTTCACGCAGTTTTGCACACCGTCCATCGTTGCTCTGATCAATCTTGTGAGCTTCCCGGGAAAGCTGTTCTCGTCCATGATTTTCCATAGCTCTATGCGGTCGATACTATCGTATGCCGCCTTGAAATCGATGAACAAATGGTGCGTAGGGACCTGGTTCGACCCTTTACGAATACATAATAAAGCATGTTTTCGCGTATAAAACCGAGTATTCTACACAGCTAAAAATATGTTGTAAATTTCAGTTTATTTTCATGCACATATTTGGAGCATCAAAATAAACTGAAATGTCAACGACAAATCGCTTATTTTTCAATCGAATGCACTTTAAATTTACACGATCATGTAACATCCAAGCATCTTTAGTTGAAAATTAATCGTGATGATGTAACAATAGATGAATTTGATTTACTTTTACTATACTCATCTGTTTACGCTACAATGAAATTTAAATATTTTTATCTGTGTAGGACAAAATATTGATATTAGACTATTTATACAAATCATTGCTCATTAAGCTGCAGTTTCGTCAGTTTCCATGTACGGTACAGTCATTTGTCATCACTGAAAGAAATATTGAGTACTACCGGCATGTGATTACGACAAACAGGTTTTTTTAATATTGAAATATTTCACTAATTTATACATGTTTATACTAATCCGTTCACAGTTTAAATTAAGATGGTCTAAATCTAGCACAGGATCGAAAATTAGATCCCTTACCCTAACATGCATTTTTGTTTTGTTAAAATATTTTTTGCCATATCATTGAAAACATGTTATAGAATACAGTTATGTCCCGATTTTGTCAGCCCCATGCTGCATTTAGGGTTGACAAAATCGGGGAAGAGCTAAAATCGGAATAAAATTTTTCGACTGATTTCAAGTTTTATTTTAACTTAGGGCCTTGGTTTTATGATTTTGTTAATATAAACATTATTTTTTTTACTCCCATTTTCTACGTACCGTAATCCAAGGTAACATTGATAAGTTTCGTGGATAATTATTAAGAATTTCAAATTTCAAAAATTCGATCTTTAGATGATTGTATAGACGAGGCCAAGGTCATAATTGACTCTATGCACCCAATATTGCCAGTTGTGTTTAGTCTAATTAAAATAAATATAAATTTTAGGCTGACAAAATCGGGAAAAAATGATGCTTAAATCGGGGGTAGACAAAAAAGGGTGCTTAAATCAGGGGCAGATAAAATCGGGGGTACACAAAATCGGGGGCTGACAAAATCGGGTCATTACTGTATATGAGTGTAATTATTTAATGAATTTTCAGCTATATCTGCACAGGTTTTGCATTTTTTAACTTTAACTTTAAGGCTTAAACGCGCAGCTAATCGACAAGAACTTTATGAAATTTGTGGGTTCGAATAAGATTGCTCGCAGATTTTTTGTTTAAGGATTTTTTTTCGATTCCCAAGGCATTGAGTATGTTCGTGCTTGCCACGCGAAGATGGTCGATTGGCAAAGGAAGCTCTCAGTTAATAACTTTGTAAGTGCTCACAAGAAAACAAAGCAGGTTATGTTCCTGTTAGGTTGTAATGCCAGAAAAAAGTAGAAGAACCTTTATAGGTCTCTTCAACTTTTGAAAGGCTTCAAAATATTATGTCAAATAATGGAAATTCGTTGTTATGGTCACGTAAATAACACGGTATCGCTCAAACGTCAAAAAGTGAACTCGTCCATTGGTCCATAGTGGAGGTATTATTTTTCACTGACATGCCGATGGTAACTGCGATGAAATCAATTTTCTCATTAAGTGAATGGTCGTTTCTTTCCATTACAACAATAGTATGTAAATTTATTGCACTACTTGAATTTTGAGGGGTTAAGTGAAGTTGAACCGCGCTTAGTACCTTCACTATTGTAACATTTACCCTTTGTAAAGTTTTTAATATTTTCAATGATATTTCAATCTTTTAAAATCTCATAAAATTCTGGACAATTTCGGCTGCCTTTTTGACCATCTCCTAAATGGTATTTTAGTTCTAAGCTAGAATATTTTGCTGGTATGGTTAAAACCGAATCATTCCGGGCCATTTGCCGAATGCTGGAGAGGAAAAACTTTCTACATATGTACATATGTAGGGTAAAATGGTAAAAAATGCCACTTTAATGATTTGTGTCATTTTCTTTTAATGAGATCCACATTTTAACGCCATTAGAAGTCCTAACAGTAACTTTGCAATATTTGCTAGCTACCACCATGAAAACATTTCCCAAATTTGAGTCGTGTAGAAAACTTGGTTGAAAAATGGGGGTGGTTCAAAATGACCGAATGATGGGGTAGAAAACCATTTCGTATGGAAGACTGGGAGTCAGCAACAGTTTCTTCCTAAGTTTGCTCTGTAGTATGGAAACGCTAATTCGCTAATAAAATTATCAAAAAATCTTAATAAAAATTATAAAAATAATAATAATAATAATAATATGTAAACAAAATGTTCAATTTCACTGGGAAATTAAGAAATAATCTATGAATTTATTTGCTAGGATGTAGCGGTAGCTCTTGGGTAAACATATTTTAACATCGTTTGGCAAATAATACATATTGTAAAGCTCCAGTAATTACGTAATTAGTTGAGTCATTTTACCCCATCTGTGCGTATTGGACCATGTTCCCCTATATGCCGTTTGTTGTATGAAATGCCCTACCCCAGATTGGAATTTGCTCGTTAATCAGAGATTTTGGCAAGGCGACGAGTGCAAAATAAAAAAAGTAATTATTGACGAAATGTCTTTTCTTGAGACACGAAAAGGTGATGGCGTCCAAAATCGGATAACTTATATTCATGTAGTATATGGAAGGCCGTAATTTCGTTACACTAGTTTATGTATTCGTACTGTAATTCGTACACTGTTATTAACCATTCATTAATATACTTTCCTTGCTTAACAACATCTTTCATACAGTGAAGTACAACCTTTCCGTGTTTGTACCTCCAACCATTCGAGCACTTGTAACTTTCTAAAAAAGAAAACATCTCTCCTCCATCAACGCCATCATTACAGCAAAAAGTCAAGCTTCATTCAGGCGAAAATCCGATATAATACCATACACTTCACGGGCACATTGTTGTCGGTGCATAAAAAATCAACTTGACTCGCTACATTGTAGGACAAAAAACAGTACTCGTTTTCTAGAATTCAACAGCAAGAACGCTTCCCTTGAACTAGGAGATTGACAATGGAATAGAAGAAAAAAAAAATCTTTTACTCTCGAGCTCGACTTCGACTGCTTCGAGTCAAGCGAGAATTGGCGTAGCTAGCCGGTTGTGCAGAAGAATTGTGTCACGTCGCCAGGTGGAGGCAGCAGAAAAGGTTTTTCCACTGCTTTCAGTCATCGGGGCTATTATTCCTCAAGTTGCACACGCAGATTTGAATAGAAAAGAATCTTGAAAAAGGTTTCCACCCTTCGAACAAGTGATTTTACTCAGAAAGGATAATTGAAAAGAAGTGTGACCATGAAAACTCTGGGTTTTGATGTGATTTTTAAAGCAACCTGCTAATGAATTCTTCAATGTCTAGAGCGAATAACATTCAACATAAATACTATTTGAAAATGAAATGTTTTTTTAAGAATTTTACAGAAATAAAATTATTTAAGACACTGAGACTTATCAATTATTCTATTATCAGATGACTTTGCGAGGCTTAGTTAGATTACCATATTTACGCACTTGAGTTAGAAGATATTTTTAGGCGGTACTTCCCTACTGACCAGAATATGCTTCTCAGCATAACCTAATCCCGCCCTTAGGCGGGGTACCCTTTGAAATTTTGAATATACTTCGGTAGCTAACAAATTAAAATGATTTTATTCTTGGCTGAAACCTTTGACCATTGCACACATAAGCCTCATATAATATAAGAAATGTTTTTTTTTTTTCAATGACTTTTTAAACATTTTTTGTTTTTAAAATTTTTTTGAATAATTAAATTTTTATAAGAATTACATACACCTAAGATTCATTTAATGTGTAATAGAAGAATCGGTACATTCAATATATTTTTACAATTTATACAACACAAAAGAAGAGCCTAATGATATTGAAATTATTTGAAGCCTGTTCCTCAGTTAGTTACA
Source organism: Aedes aegypti (assembly GCF_002204515.2). Classification (NCBI taxonomy): domain Eukaryota; kingdom Metazoa; phylum Arthropoda; class Insecta; order Diptera; family Culicidae; genus Aedes; species Aedes aegypti. The sequence goes on from NC_035108.1 coordinate 152,480,703, forward strand.
CGGAAAATAAAGTATGTTCCAAAAAGAAAATATATGTTCATATTTTCAACAGTATTGCAAATGCTCAAATTTTTAATATTGTAAAAAAATGTAACCAGGAGAGACTTCAAGAAAAATGGAAAAGAGTGACCAGCCCACTGAAGTCTGCCATATTTCACACGCTTGCTAATATTCGCATCGTTATACATTTGATATAACTCGTGATTCATGCGTTTGCGCTACACACCATTCTCTAAATTCCCACTGAGTATTGCTCGCAGCACTTTGCGCTTGAAGAAACCGAAAGCTTTTCCGCTACCGGAAGAATCAATGTTTTATACACAGTGAATTTTGTTTCCGTTTGGAAGTTGCAGGCGCTGGTTACGTAATCCATAAAGGGTCTTATTCGCAGCCGTAATTTGTCTTTGCACTTCGCGGGAAACGTCGTAGTCACATGTCACAAGTGTTCAACGGTAAACAAATTCTTCAGCAACTTCAAACACATCCCCATCAAAAACTGCTTCAGATAATGAGTCTGCAAGTTATACTCCCGGAATTTATCTAAAACATAGTTCAGACTACGGAGTTTTTTTTAATAATGCTATGTTCAGACTACGGAGTTGTATCATGATACAAGCGGATTTCGTGATATTGGGCCAACATCATTTTTATGGAATATGATTTTTTCATAACTTTTTCAGTTAGTTCCAACATAACATTTTGAGGGCGATATATCTAATATCATGATACAAACTACTCAAATGTTCCACTCGACTGTAAATTTGGCAGCAACCCTGCGGGTTTTTGACAGAAATGCCATTTTGAATGTTTGTTTTCATTACGAGTTGGAGTTGCCGAATAAAAAATTACCATGCCCAAGTGAGCTGAAGATAAAAGGATAAAAAACAATATTCAATGTTTTGGCGTGCCCGGATGTATTTTTAGATCCAGTGAAATGATTATTATGGTGAAAAATTACAGAGAGAGAAAGTTTTGCAGAGGGCCACTCAGGGCAATTTTGCTGAGGTTCTGCTGCCATCTCGGAATCTATGCTCGTCTGTTTGGAAATTTCTATAGAGATTTCTTAGTGAAGATCCAGAAAATCATCGAGCATCACTTCTGATAATTCAACGGAGGTTCCAAAAATATTCCTGTTTAAATGAATCCAGAAATTTGAAGTTTGTTTTTGGTATTTCTATTTTAGCACTATTGATTCATTTCGGCAGTGTATTTTTTAAAGCTTTTGAGCTCATAGACCCGAACATGCACCGTACTGAAGTGCTTCTTATTGCAAAGCTTCAGACAATTTTGCCGAGAAAAAGTCAAAGTGAATCATGTTACTGTCCTTGAAGCTCTGCATCCTACAGGTATTTTAAAAGATTCTCTAAATTTTTCCACAAATCTGTGCTGGAAATCCTTTTGAAGATCAAACAGGAACAATTCAGAAAATTCCTTCAAGAAATCCCTAAAGTTTTCAAGCAATTTATTTAGGTAATTCATCTGGAATTACTCCTAGATCGCCATAAAAGATTCCTCTGGAAAGCAGCCAGAATATTTACAAAAAAAAAAAATTGCGGATGATTCGTGCAGAAAATCCTCAAAAAGTTGCTCCTGGAGTATTTCGGGGATTTGTTAAGGAATTCCTTTGGTTCTTCTAGTGAAGGAATTCATATTCCTTCAGGAAATTATCTACTTATTTTCTTCACAGAATTCTTCAGAAATTCGCACAGGAATTCATCGCGGAAGATTCAAAAGTTCCTCGGAATATTCATCCAGAAATTCCTCCTGAGGTTTGGTCTCGTTTCATCTTCACCTTAACTCTTTCAAGAATTCTTTAGAAAATTTTGACAAGCATTCCTACTTAATTCTTCTGGAAATTTGTTCAGAAGTAATTGCAGGAATTTTTCAGGACATTTCTCCATAAATGAGAACGGAACTGGCAGAATTTCATCAGGATTTCATTAGGAAATTTCTTTGAATCTGAATTGAAATTTCACACTATCACCTTCGGATTTCCTTTGGAATTTCTTCCGAATTTCCTTTGGAATTTCCTTCGAAATTTGCCCTTCAGAATTTCCTTTTGAATTTCTTTTGGAATTTTTCTAATTTTTATTTGAATTTCCATTGGAATTTCCTTTGAAATTTCCTAATGATTTTTTTTCGGAATTCCCTTAAATATTTATTAATAAAATTCCCTTTGGAATTTCTTTCATAATTTCCCTTGATATTTCATTTGGAAATTTTCTTCGAAATTTTCTTTTAAAATTTCCTTTGAAATATCATTTAAAATTTCCCTATGATTTTTTTTCGGAATTTTCTTAAATATTTGTTTTTTGGAATTTCCTTTGAGATTTCTTTCATAATTTCCCTTGAAATTTCCTTCTGAATTTGCTTTAAAATTTTCTTTGTAATTTTCTTCGAAATTTCCTTTGAAATAAACACAGGAATTTCCTTTCAAATTTCGTTCGGAAATTCGTTTGAAATTTAATTCGGAGTTTTCTTAGGAAGTTCGTTCGGATATTTCTTCGGGATTCCTTTTGGATTTTCTCTAAATATCCTTAGGATTTTTTTCGAAATTCCATTAAGAATTTCCATGAAATTTTCTTTGAAATTTCTCTTTTATTTTTTTTTTCGGAATTCCCTTAAATATTTGTTTTTTAAAATCCCTTTGGAATTTCTTTCATAATTTCCTTTGAAATTTCCTTATGGAATTTGTTTCAGAATGTCCTCTATAATATCCCCCGTAATTTCCTTTGAAATTAACATAGGAATTTCCTTTGAAATTTCGTTCAGAAATTCGTTTGGAATTTCATACGGAATTTTTTTTGGAAGTTCCTTCAGATTGTTCTTCAGAATTTCCTTTGGATATTTCTTTTTGAATTTCCTTCGGAATTTCTAAGATCGACCTTCATAAATTCCTTTCGAATTTCCCTTGGAATTTCTTCTCCTTTGAAATTTGCTTTGATAGTTACTTTGTAATTTCCTTTGGAATTCTCTTCAGGATTTTCTTCGGAATTCCTTTTGGATTTTCTTCGGAATTTTCCTATGGAACTTCCACTTATTTTCCATGAATTTTCTTAGAAATTTCTTCATATTTTTTTTTAATTTGCTTTGAGATTTGTTTTGGAGTTTCCTTTAGAATTTCCTTCTGGAAATTCCTTTGTAATTTCGTTCGGAAATACGTTTGGAATTTTCTTTGGAAGTTCCTTTGGATTTTTCCTCAGAATTTCCTCTGGAGATTTTTTTAGACTTTTCTTAGAATTATATTCGAAAATTTCTTCGGACATTCCTTCGACATTGTTCTCAGAATTTCCTTGGATGTTCCTTCCGAATTTCCTTTGGAATGTCCTGCGGAATTTGCTTTGGTTTTTACTTCCTTTGGAATTGCCATCGAAGTTTCCGTTGGAATTTGATTTCAAATTTTCTTTCAAAATTTCCTTTGGAATTGCTATTAGAATTAATCTCGGAACTTCGTTTGGAATTAGGTTTGAAATTTCTATCGGAAGTTCCTCCAGAGCGTCCATTAAGGAAATTTCACCAGGAAGTTCCATTGAATTCTGGAATTTCTTTGAAATTCATTCATAATTTATTCGGAAAATCCACTCATTGCATTCCATTTGAAGTTCCTTGACAAATTTGTCTGGATGTTCCAGGAAAATGTTTAAAATTTTCTCTAGAAATTTATTCATAGGTTCTTCCGCAAATTGTTTCCTAAATTATTCGAGGGATTCCTGTCAACTTTACTTCAGGAATATCTCCGCCATTCTTCAAGGAATATCTATTCCAAGAAACTTTCCGAAAGAAGGTCCTTCGAGAAACTCTATAAGAAATTCCTAAGGGAATTCAATATAAAATTCCAAAGGGAATTTCGAAAAAATCTAATGGAAATTCCAAAGGAATATCCAAAGAAAATTCCGAACGAAAGCATAGAAGCTCCAATTCCTAATCATGAAGGAAATTTCAGTGGAAATGCCAATGGAAAGAGAGAACTCAAAGGAAGGAAATTTCAATATAAATTCTGAAGGAAACTTCAAAGAAATTTAGAAGGAAATTCCGAGGGAAGTTCCAAAGGAAATTCAGAAGGAATTTCTGAAGGTAAATTCCAAAAAAAAAGAAGTTTCCAAGAAAATTCCGAACGCAAAGATAATTCCAACAAAAATACCGAAGGAAAATTCAAAGGAAATTCCGATGGAAATCCCAAAGAAAATGACATGTCCGAATAAAATTTCGAAAAAAGAAATCCACAGGGAATTTCGAGTTCCTAAGTAAAAACTAATTCCGTAGAAAAATCCAAAAGAAATTCAAAAGAAAAATCCGAAAAAAAATCTGAAGGAAATTCTGATGGAAGTTCGCAAGGAAATTCCAAAGGACATTCAGAGGGAAATGCCAAAGCAAAATCCAGAGGAAATGCCGAAAAAAAATCCAAAAGAAATTCCGAAGGATGTTTCAAAGGAAATTCCTATGGAAATGCCGTAGGAATATTTGAAGAAATTCCAAAGAAAACCCCGAAGAAAATTCCAAAGGTAATTCCGGTGAAAGTTCCGATGGAAATTCCTGAAGACATCGACGATGTTTCTGCTTCAAGTGGACGATTTGTAGTTTGAAGGAAGCACCACACTAGACAACGGACTAGCATGCAACGCACAGTGGCACAATCGAAATACGTTCCTGACGAAAAAAAATCACGAATGAAGCGGGAATCGAATACAACTGATACAACTGAATCTCTGAAAAATTTATCTCTGAAAATAAATTACAGCTCCGGAGGTTTTTCTAGGAAGTTTCATCTAAAAACCTTCACCTCCAGATGTTCATCGAAAAAGTTCGTCGTAGTGGTTCCGTCCGGAAGTTCTTCTAGGTAGTTTCTCAAAAAGTTCCTTCTGGTTGTTTATGCATGAAATTCCTCCGAATGTCATTAAAGGAAGTTCCTTTCAAATCTTCTCCAGCTGGAAGTTCCTTCAGGAAGTTTCTTCGGGAAGTTCCTTCGGGAAGTTTCTTCCGGATATTTCTTCGGGATGTTCCTTCAGGAAGTTCCTTCAGGAAGTTCCTTCAGGAAGTTCCTTCAGGAAGTTCCTTCAGGAAGTTCCTTCAGGAAGTTCCTTCAGGAAGTTCCTTCAGGAAGTTCCTTCAGGAAGTTCCTTCAGGAAGTTCCTTCAGGAAGTTCCTTCAGGAAGTTCCTTCAGGAAGTTCCTTCAGGAAATTCCTTCAGGAAGTTCCTTCAGGAAATTCCTTCAGGAAGTTCCTTCAGGAAGTTCCTTCAGGAAGTTCCTTCAGGAAGTTCCTTCAGGAAGTTCCTTCAGGAAGTTCCTTCAGGAAGTTCCTTCAGGAAGTTCCTTCAGGAAGTTCCTTCAGGAAGTTCCTTCAGGAAGTTCCTTCAGGAAGTTCCTTCAGGAAGTTCCTTCAGGAAGTTCCTTCAGGAAGTTCCTTCAGGAAGTTCCTTCAGGAAGTTCCTTCAGGAAGTTCCTTCAGGAAGTTCCTTCAGGAAGTTCCTTCAGGAAGTTCCTTCAGGAAGTTCCTTCAGGAAGTTCCTTCAGGAAGTTCCTTCAGGAAGTTCCTTCAGGAAGTTCCTTCAGGAAGTTCCTTCAGGAAGTTCCTTCAGGAAGTTCCTTCAGGAAGTTCCTTCAGGAAGTTCCTTCAGGAAGTTCCTTCAGGAAGTTCCTTCAGGAAGTTCCTTCAGGAAGTTCCTTCAGGAAGTTCCTTCAGGAAGTTCCTTCAGGAAGTTCCTTCAGGAAGTTCCTTCAGGAAGTTCCTTCAGGAAGTTCCTTCAGGAAGTTCCTTCAGGAAGTTCCTTCAGGAAGTTCCTTCAGGAAGTTCCTTCAGGAAGTTCCTTCAGGAAGTTCCTTCAGGAAGTTCCTTCAGGAAGTTCCTTCAGGAAGTTCCAGTTCCTTCAGGAAGTTCCTTCAGGAAGTTCCTTCTGGAAGTTCCTTCAGGAAGTTCCTTCTGGAAGTTCCTTCAGGAAGTTCCTTCAGGAAGTTCCTTCTGGAAGTTCCTTCAGGAAGTTCCTTCAGGAAGTTCCTTCAGGAAGTTCCTTCAGGAAGTTCCTTCAGGAAGTTCCTTCAGGAAGTTCCTTCAGGAAGTTCCTTCAGGAAGTTCCTTCAGGAAGTTCCTTCAGGAAGTTCCTTCAGGAAGTTCCTTCAGGAAGTTCCTTCAGGAAGTTCCTTCAGGAAGTTCCTTCAGGAAGTTCCTTCAGGAAGTTCCTTCAGGAAGTTCCTTCAGGAAGTTCCTTCAGGAAGTTCCTTCAGGAAGTTCCTTCAGGAAGTTCCTTCAGGAAGTTCCTTCAGGAAGTTCCTTCAGGAAGTTCCTTCAGGAAGTTCCTTCAGGAAGTTCCTTCAGGAAGTTCCTTCAGGAAGTTCCTTCAGGAAGTTCCTTCAGGAAGTTCCTTCAGGAAGTTCCTTCAGGAAGTTCCTTCAGGAAGTTCCTTCAGGAAGTTCCTTCAGGAAGTTCCTTCAGGAAGTTCCTTCAGGAAGTTCCTTCAGGAAGTTCCTTCAGGAAGTTCCTTCATGAAGTTTCTTCAGGAAGTTCTTTCAGGAAGTACCTTCAGAAAGTTTCATCAGGAAATTCCTACAGAAAGTTTCATCAGGAAGTTCCTTCCGGAAATTCCTTCGGGATGTTCCTTCAGGAAGTTCCTTCAGGAAGTGCCTTCAGGAAGTTCCTTCAGGAAGTTCCTTCAGGAAGTTCATTCGGGAAGTTCTTTCGGGAAGTTTCTTCGAGAAGTCCCTTCAGGAAGTTACTTCAGGAAGTTACTTCAGGAAGTTTCTTTAGGAAGTTACTTCAGGAAGTTACGTCAGGAAGTTACTTCAGGAAGTTACTTTAGAAAGTTCCTTCAGGAACGTGGAACGTGTGGAAAAATTTCCTGGGCAATTCTGAGAAAAGTTCCTGGAGGAACTCCTGGAAAGTTCTCCGTCGAAATCTTGGAGGAATATTTACGGAGTAATTCTTGGTGAATTCTTGGAGGAATTTCTGAACTATTCCTGGTAGAGTTTCCGAAATAATTTCTGTATAAATTCCTTGAGGCATTGTGAATGGATTCCCGAAGACAAGTTTAAAGGAAGGAAATTCATAGAGAAACTTTCTCGAGAAACTTCCTGAAGAAAGGAACGTCTCAGAGAAACTTCTTTAAAGAACTTCCTGAATGGACTTTCTGAAGGAGCTTCTTAAAGGAACTTCCTGGAGGATCTTCCAGGCGAAACTTCCAAAGGAAATTTCCAAGGATTTTCTGACGAAAATTCCAACAGAATTTCCAAATGAACATGCGTCGGAAATTCCGAAGGAACTTGCGTAGGAAACCTAGAGGAACTTCTGAAAGATTTGACGAAAGAATTCGTGTGAGAATTCCTCGATGATTTACTGGATCTTCTCTCCAAAATCTCTGTAGAAATTTCCGAAATTATTTGGAGACGATCATCGACAGTAGCAGGTTCTCAGCTAAATTGTCCCGAGTGCCCGTCTGCACTTCGCTTGATGTTTGAAAGTATTCATCCGTGCAAGCCTAAGCCTAGTGAGCCTAGTGAGGATTAATTTTTTATCGTTTCATCTTCAGGTCATTCGGACAAGTTGCGCCAGCTCCATCAGAACTTCCAGCAATCCAATTCCTGTGAGCCTAGTGAGGATTAATTTTTTATCGTTTCATCTTCAGGTCATTCGGACAAGTTGCGCCAGCTTCATCAGAACTTCCAGCAATCCAATTCCAGATTTCTCGTTCATCTGTTCCAGAATGGAACCTCCGGAAATTCCTCTAGTAAGTCAGCTAAAAGTTTTTCTTGTGGGTCTTCTAAGAGTTCATCCGGACTTTCCTCTAGGCGTTTCTACGTACTTACGCCTTTCTACGAGGATTCCTCGTGAAATTTCAGTCGGGATTCGTCCTGCGATTCTTTTGGAAATTTTACCAGAAATTCCTTCGAGGATTCCTCAAGAAATTTCTATGGAAGTTCCTCTTAAGATTGCTCTAGAGATTATCTTCAGGAGTTATTCGAGGACATTGAATCCTTCAGGATTTCTTCCAGAAGAAATTATCTGGACAAAATCTCGGGAAATTTTGGAATGAATTGACTGACAAGTTTGCTTTAAAAACTCTCTCTCTAGCTATTCCACAAAGTCTTCCAGGAGAAATTTCATAAGGAATGATGGAAATATTTTTAGAGGATGTCCCTCAGCCATTCCTAATAAAAATCTTTGATAATTCTCAGAAGAGTTCTTTAAGTAATTACCTGTGAAACTCTTGCAGCATTTCTCTTCTTAGTCTTCTCAATGTTGAAACATTGGAGCATATGACGAATGAAGTTCTCTATAATTTTAGACAAAAGTCGTTGCAATTTTCTGTTTAAGTTAGGTTGAGATTTATGTTTGTACGTTGTTTATCGTATAAGCAGGTGAAATCAATTTTGAACTGCTATTGCTAATGAAGTGTGATATGTTCTGAACAAATTACAAATAAATTATAGTTAGGAATAGCTAAAATTAGTTGCACAAATCAGGAGAATAATCTTGCCTAATACAGAAACTATAAAATGTTTAAATCTTCAATTCTATTATAAAAACAGTAAAAAATCTCAATACGATATATTTTATTTAAATAACCTAGCTCGAACCTCTAGACATCACCATCGTGCAGCTTAGTCAGCAAGTTAGTAGCCGGTCCCGTTTTCCACATCAATCATGATAGGTGTCACAAATCTCCTCATACAGCCACATCCACGATTCGTGGCCCCATGCTGATTAGGAGAATTACCATAAAATTTTCTTCTTCTTCTGCCGCAGGTATTCAAACGCAGCACGACGATAACGTGACCCAGATCATCACCCTTGGACCGGACATTTCCTACAGTATACGGCACGTTGAGGAATCCTGGCACCATCTAATTAAATCCGATGACACGAAAAAGCTCAAAGAGATTGCGGTGTGCAATTTCGACTTTCTGCTAGCGGCTGTAAGCACGTTGCTCCTTTTAATTAACACATCACGGGCTCAGTGGGCGCACAATCCCGATCAGAAGAATATAGCAAACCCATGACAAACATATACCTGCCTGAGTTTCAATACCTTAACTTGTTACTCTTATATGGGAAAGTATGGAGGCCTGACCACGCCCGTCATAACATAATTAGCTGCTTAAAAGTTTTTTTTTTCATTTTTTTCTTAGAAACATAATATAACATGAATGCAAATTCCTTGAAAATTTACAAAACTAATATAATTATTGAATACCATCCTAAAAACACGCTTTGCTTATAATATGTTATTAAATAATATTTGCAACATATGAAGGATATACTTTAGTACGCTGATATTCAATTTTATTACCAGGATATGGTATCCGTTTGTCATGTTTTTCTGCTCGGGATTGGTCTCTCAATTCCGTTTGCCGGCTTTCATTGTAATTTGTAAAAGTTGTGCGCTCATATTGGCCATCATTTCGATGCCGATTTGTCGTTTGTGTTGGGTTTATTCCATGTAATCCCCTTTCCTCTGCTTCCATCCATCGACAGGTACAAACAGTGTCAATTAGCTATCTGCGGTGTTTGATAGAACACGTGCGGTGTTACATTTTGGATCGTGACATCGAGCTGGTTTACTACACCATTCGGAAGTCGAGCGATGTGCTAACGCGGGATCCAATGCAGCTGGGAGCACAGGTATTGTGATTTTTCATTACATTAGACCAATTAATAGAATAATTCAATTATGTCCATTAGACTAAGGTTTTAACGTTTTGCTATGTGTTAACATGTCAAATTATTCAAGATGTCAAATACAATCTAGCAAAAAACCGAACCATTTCTATACTCGTAATTAAATCAGTTCTTGGAAAATACAATTTTCCAGTCACTTAAAACTCGCTGCCGTCAACTGCTTTTCCACGGTTTCATGCTTGATTGCTTTATGATTACGCAAATTACCAACTTCGCGATTGAAACCGATCCACCAACACCGGTTCGTAGGCACCTTACAGCTCACTTCACAACATCACAATCACAACCATCATCGCAATCCTCCCAGAACACGAACCAGCCGTACACTGGTTCAGAAAGCATGTTTTGGCGGACATGAGGTTTTCGTCTCATTTTAGTGATTTTACAGCCATAGTATCTTTAGAGAAGAACTTTCAGTACTTCAAATTGTATGTACCAACATTTTTTTTGCGTTGATCGCAAGGGTGACGTACACGCTGACTTTTTTATCTGAAGATATCGTGAGTTGGTATATCAACTCTCTTATTTGCTTTGAACACACGTGTTACCTCTAAATGATACAATAATTCAGTGAGCGGAGAAAGCAATGAATTTTGTGAGTTTTATAGTTATTAATTGTTATAGGTAAGTGCAATTACCATTTCGTCTAAAGTTTCAAACATAAGTCTTATTCCAAGCACTCGACTTTTTAAAGCAATTAAAAATAAGCGACTAAAATGTTTCTACAGTACACGGGTAAAAATGCGGCACCCAAAACAAGGAGAAAAGGTCATGATTTTGGGAGGAATGTGTATTTTCATGTTATGAAAATACACCATGACCAAAAGTCATGAAATCATGAATCTTTTTACCGTAACGCCAGCTGTACGTTACGTTTCCAAAGTGTTAATTCAAATCATCAAATCATAAACTATGTATGCTGGAACCATGAATAAAATTCATGAAAACATGAAAACTATTCATGGATTTAGATACCTGTCATTTATGATTCCAGTTTTGGTGATGAAAAGTGGAAATTTGAGTCATGAAATCATGAAGCAGGATCATGAAATCATGAACTAACTTCATGAAAACATACAAACGTCAATTATGATCCCAGTATATTTGTCATAGGTAAACAAATAACATGAAGATGGATTTTGTGCCGGTAGTTTCGAAAAAAAAAAACTGTGAGAAGAGTCAACTTAACGAGTGCCACATCTTTGGCAGAAACGCGAACATCCGGTGGTTAGGTTTGCACGAAAAATGTCATTCCAAACATCAGTTGAATTGGCACATCGTCCCTGGGCTGCAAAATGCTGGTGGATTGTATTGGCGATGGAAAAATAAACGATCCTGCGGGCGTGGAAAGTGGTAAAAATCATCCGGCTGCCGAAGGTTTGTGTGAGCTGCTCTATTGTAAGATGTGGAGAATGTATCACAACGAAAATTTAAAATCGCCGACGAATTTGTCAAGCAAAACCTTCGTCAATCATTGCCCGGTACGGAATAATCAGTGTGAAATCTTGCAAGTACATTTTCGCACATCTAATAGCAATGGCAGTCATTGAGTATTCAAGTTAACCTTTTCCGCAAACAAAACTTATTTATAATTTCACAGGAAAAAAAAACACTACTGATCGCAAAAGACGTGTTGACTTAAAAAAGTGACAGTTGGATTTATGTAACGCCCTGAGCACACAAATTCTTGAATAATAGCCATGGTTTCATGACTTGTAGTCATGATATTATGAAACATAAAATTTTATGATTTCATGACTTTTTGTTCATGATTCCGGCAACGGATTTTTTCCGTGTATGATCAACTCTTCTATGATTTAAAGTTGTAAAAATATCAAATTTTTCTTGATAATGAATCTCTTAGCTGTTCAATGGAATTCCGAAATAACTCTTACCTTTGAAAATGCCACGGTTAAGAACATGAGTCATGTCATGTCATGGAATTTGAGACAGAATAGTATTCCACATCCATTAAAATCAACTTTTAAAGAGATAACAATCATCGACGAACCACGAACCTAGATTTTTTTTCTGGATGGGGGCCAAGCAAATTCTTGATTTGAAATTTGCATTGATTTTATTTAAATTGACGCTTATATTGAGCTGTTCGGTAACCCAATCCGCATGGTTATTAAATTAATTAACTCATTACGCGTGGTAAAGATGGACAAATTATGGGTGAAATTATGAAAAAAATCCACGTGCTCGGCTGGTATTTGAACCCAGGACTCTTGTATGCTAGACGAGCGCTTTACCAACTAAGCTACCAAGCCACTTGATGACCCAATAACTGAGTTGGTTACAAGTTTAGAATTCAAATCCCTACAGACCACGCGGACCCCTTTCATAACTTATATCCATCCATCTCATGTTCATACACACGCGGAAAGAGCGAGTGCGATTTATTTAGTGTTGAAACTAATCGTACCTACATCGCTTCCACAACAACTGTATTGTGGAAGAGTACCCAGTAAACACAAAATCGTATAAGATAGCGCATAAGAGTACAAATGTGGAGGCGATATACGTACATGCGCCATAAGGCTGCATGCAAGATGTGCGTATATCGCCTCCACATTTGTACTCTTATATCTCATCATTTACGATGGTGTGTTTACTGGGTAAAGATGTGGGAAGGCTATCAACGTGTCGTTCTCACTCAAGTGACGACATGACTACTACAGAGAGGCAGTAACACTATAATATAAATTGACGCTTATATTGAGCTGTTCGGTAATCCAATCCGCATGGTTATTAAATTAATTAACTCAGTTATTGGGTCATCAAGTGGCTCGGTAGCTTAGTTGGTAAAGCGCTCGTCTAGCATACAAGAGTCCTGGGTTTAAATCCCAGCCGAGCACGTGGATTTTTTTTTTCATAATTTCACCCATAATTTGTCCATCTATACCACGCGTAATGAGTTAAATAATTTAATTGATTTTATTTGTTTGTGATTTTCATTCATATCGCTGCATATCAGTGATGGTTGAAAATTTCACATATATTTTTTTATTTCTTGATGGATTTTGTTGAAATTTTCAGAACTTCCCGAAAAACTCTTCTAGTTTATGGTCCAAGTGGTACCGGAGTTATTCTGTATTATCTTGGGGTACCAAAATTGGCTACATAATCCATTCAACTGAAATCTCAGGAAACAAATTTTCTTTAATATTCTATTTCTCAAGATCCTGATGAGTTGAGATATATAAGATTGAAGGAAATAAGCATCTAGCGCCACCTAGCGGATAAATTCTAAATAAGAATTATTACTGCTGAATAGCCCTTAATCTACTGAACAATTTAGTCGACGACACCAACCTTCTAGCTCATCTGGGCCCTGAGATATCTGTTGAATGGATTATGTGGCCAATTTTAGTACCCCAAGACAATCCGGAATATCTCCGGAAGCACTCGGACCATATTTCCATGTTTCCTGGACCATAAACTAGAATTTCAACAAAATCCATAGAGAAACAAGAAAGTAATGCACATTTTGATGTGTTTTTTACATGTTAAAAGTATGCTCGCTGGATGAAGGTTACTTGTATTAGGTACCCAACAAAAAATAACAGTTACAGGACCGGTAGCTCGACTGGGATGTGATTCTAATGACTCAAGCCTTCAAAAAGGCTGTTTAGCTTCCAATGGTGGAGCAGGAAAAGGCGGTTTGCTTCACTTAACTACTGTATTATCGACTTGATGTTATCTTACAAAGGTTGTAAAGAAACTGATTGTTGCAAAGAAACTGATGGTATTTTTGCGCATGCAAGCAGCTTATATAGGCGACAGGTAAACAAAAGTCTTGCATGCGCAGCGGTGTGGAGAATGATGGAAACTGCCACTGCATGGGCGACGCTGCAGTGAATTTGCTCAATGATGATGACGGTTGTGCTGGTGGTAGTGCAATCTCTTTGGTTGCACAGTGATTTTTTTTGCCGATTTTGTGATCGAAATAGAATAGCGTCTAAACCGTTGGTTTTAGCGAAAAAGTTTGTTCAGGGAAGTTTCTTGATTTGTAAAAGCGCTTCTTTTGATACTAGCGACTAGGTGATTAAATCACCTAAAAGTGAGATAAAATTTTTTTTTTTTATCTGTTGAAGATAGACGGTCGGTGTCTTCAACAAAGTTGTAGCACATGTTAATTCGAGTCACTTTGTCGAAGACACCAAATTTCTTTCTCTTATACATTACAAGATATATCATTTTTTCTTAAAATGACCCTTAAAAATCAAAATTTTACTGTAACTTTTTTCTAACATTTTTGACATTTTTTGTGCCTTCTACAAAGTTGTTCAACTACCAAAACTACATATTTTTGCTGAACATTGCAACTTGCTATCTCTTATGGTGAAATAGTTATTTTTAAATAATCGATTTTTATGGGGCTTTTTTGGACTAATAGCATTAGTTTGGACGCAGATTGACGCACTTGGCGATTTGCGATTTTGAAAGGGCTATTTAATGACTTTCAATTGACACTAAGAACATTTGGCCAGAAGCGGTCTATTGATTGTTTTGTTTTAACTAGTTAAACCAAAAAATGCATTTAATTGCGGTTTTACGACTTTTTTTCTCATTTTCATTGCGTTATTTCATATGACACATGCTGCATTTGATACGTTATGGTCATTTTCATTATTTTTAATTTATTCCCTCACCTACAGACTTCATTTAGCATGGAAATGTTTTTCTTTTTTATTTTTGTTTTGGTCATAACGTTTGACCCAACTTTTTACTCTCCATAGAGCGATACGTAATTTGTGAACGATGTTATTTGTTTGTCACGCAACTTTTATTTTTGTTGCTACCATGTAATGTCCTTGTTCCTTTCAAAATCTCGCGATACGCGACATAGCTAATAAAAATCGTTTTCGTATTATACAAATTCTTCTATGATGTAGGAACAAAGTTTAAACAAAACTGATCGTGAATAAGATGTGTGCCGACATTTCACTCATACTAATGCAGACAAAGTATTTGCTGATTTAAAATAAAACTGTACCAGTGAGCCTGCACATGAATCAGAACTTTAATTTCAGTGCATGTTTTTGAATTCTGTTATAACTGTTAAAAACCCCGTGAATTTAGTGAGAGCTGTTGAAAAATGTCTGGTTTAACAAATACAACTAAACATTTAATTGTAAATTAGTTGTACCATTCCTTATTACATTGATTAATCATTTTTATTTGTTTGTTTAATTTGTTTACCGACAAAACAGACCGATGCTTGAAGTAGAAGGGAACGCGGAAAAGAAAGCAGTGAGGATTGTTTATCAGCCATGTTGCGTATCGCGAGATTTTGAAATGAGCAAGTTTGTTACGCTCTTCCACTAACAAATAATAGTTGCATGACAAACAAATGGCATCGTTCACAAATTACGTAACGCTCTATAAAGATGTAAAAGTTGGTGAAACGTTATGACTCAAACAATAATAAAAAAGAAAAATATTTCCATGCTAAATGAAGTCTGTAGGTGAGGGAGTAAATAAAAGTATATTGAAAATTACCATAACGTATCAAATGCAACATGTTTCTTATGAAAAAAAAACGTAATACAAACGATAAAATGTCGTGAAACCGCAATTAAATACATTTTAATGGATTAACTAGTTAAAACCTGGGAGGGAGAAACCGATACAAAATTTATGTACGTCATAGTGAGCCGAGATTCAACTGTCACGAACTGTCACGGTGAGCCCAGATCTTGAAGAATGGACAAACTTGATAAAAGCGCGCAATTGATCAAAACAATTTTTTGCATTCCAACAATGTTGACAACAGTCGGTTGAAAATCAATTCCTGCAACACCCAAAAGCAATGCCACGATAGTACCTTTTAATTTGATCGAGTATAAAGTAATGAAACACGCATCTTTTTACTGTTTTCCAATCATCATTAAAATTGTATGCACATCAAACTATGGCCCTTTTTCCAAGTTTGTCCAGAAAGATCGAAGGTACACAATAAAAGAAAACTAGCGATTTTCCCCAAGCCTGCCTTGATTGTCGTTGGTGAGCGGGAGTTATTTTGCAATTTGGAAAAGTGTTGTGTCATATTTCGTGTGTAGTATCGGTGCCTCCCTCCCAGGTTAAAACCAGGGTTGGGAAAAAATCTGAAATTCACTCTACAGTAGCCAAGCAAAGCCAATCACTGTCAGCGAAGCCAGTGAAACTCCCGCCCATCGCTGCTGTAGGCAAAATGCCTTGAAAATAGCAAAACACCCGTTGCTAAGGGCAACCCAAAACTACTGTAGAAAAATGTTCTATTTCCCGCTGCATTCCCCGCATTTAGAGCCTTCAATGACACTCATGATTTAGAAAATTCGTGCACCCAACATAGGCTACTTGATGAGATTCACGTTTTTGAACTACTGTAATGGGAGAGCCACGTGATTTTCGCGAAAATTCAAGCCTACTACTATTACCATTCCCAGCACTGGTTAAAACATAACAATCAATAGACCGCTTCTAGCCAAAAGTTCTTAGTGTCAATTGAAAGTCATTAAATAGCCCTTTCAAAATCGCAAATCGCCAAGTGCGTCAATCTGCGTCCAAACTAATGCTATTAGTCCAAAAAAGCCCCATAAAAATCGAATATTTAAAAATAACTATTTCACCATAAGAGATAGCAAGTTGCAATGTTCAGCAAAAACATGTAGTTTTGGTAGTTGAACAACTTTGTAGAAGGCACAAAAAATGTCAAAAATGTTAGAAAAAAGTTATACTAAAATTTTGATTTTTATGGTCATTTTAAGAAAAAATGATATATCTTGTAATGTATAAGAGATAGAAATTTGGTGTCTTCGACAAAGTGACTCGAATTAACATGTGCTACAACTTTGCTGAAGACACCGACCGTCTATCTTCAACAGATAAAAAAATATTTTTTTATCTCACTTTTAGGTGATTTAATCACCTGGCCGCTAGTATCAAAAGAAGCGCTTTTACTAATCAAGAAACTTCCCTGAATAAACTTTTTCGCTAAAACCAATGGTTGAGATACTATTCTATTTCGATCACAAAATCGGCAAAAAAAATCACTGTGGGTTGGTGCGTTCACGCTATACATAGCTGATTAGATGGATGGTGAAACGAATAGACAGAAATGAAATGAAAATTGTGCATGTGGATTATTTTCCGTTCCCTATGTTGATGCTGCAAACCGGGTAGCGAAATGAAAGATGTTGATTATGGAATATTCCGCTGCTGCCTGCTGCCAGCGTTTCTCGAACTGATTTTGTGACGTCGGGACGGAACAACAGTTTTCACAAAACAAAGTAAACACGTAAAGTTGGTGACTTTTTCTCACACGAACCGGCAAATTTTTCTAAATTTAAAGATAATATGTAAATTCCAGGCAATTTACAAATTTGCCCGCGATGGGTCGAACTTCTGCCCTGCTAATTCAAACTTTTGCCCCACTGTAGGGTAAAAATTGTTTCCAAGCATTTATGCAAAAACTAATGCACCTCAAAGCATCCATATTATAGCCCTAGAAATGCTCGAACACAAACAATCGAATAATTTTTTATCTCTATTTATTTCCACGCAATGGAAGTTCGACCAAAAATTACAATTTTCACGTTAAAAAACAGCAAAACAGCCATACATTTTTCGAATATCAATAGATTTTTATGATATTTGTAGTGAAAGTCTCTTACTTCAATAGCATTCGAACCACCATGACATTTATGAGTTTTGTTTTCAATTGAACTAGAAATCTTGAAAATAAACTGATGCCCACTCAAACTTCTGCCCCAGCAAAACCCCAGAGTAAACTATTGTTTGTCTAATCCAGTACAATAACTCCTCAAGAATTCTTCCAAAGTACTGATGTAGTATATATCATGTGAATCTTCCACGATTTTTTTTAGGTATTGTCCCATGTGCTTTGAAGAGATTCCTCTGTTATTTCCCACGGGAATTTCTCCATAAACTATTTTCGTAAACTATTTCGTAGTACTTTTCCAAGAACTCCTTTACCAGTTTTTACTCAGTCCTTCCTCGGATTATCATGGACAATCATTCCCAAGAATTTTTCGAAGAATTTCTATCAAATTGCTCAAAAAAATCTCTTAAAGAATTCAGCCAGAGAATTCTGCACACATTTTTCTAAACAATTCTACCGGTAGGTCTTCTATGTGGTTATTACATATACATTCCAATTGTTAGTGTAAAATATCATTCAGTGGTGTCCATCTATTTGGCCGAATGCTGTTTGGGCGAACATCATTTGGCCGAATTACTATTCTAAGCGCTTGCACAACCAATATTGAAAAGCATCCTGGAAATATCAGAATATCTTCTGGTATTTTCATGGCAACATTAATATTTGCAACACATCGGTAATGCAATAAAAATATTAAAATGGCCAGGCCCACTGTCCGAATGCCTCCTGGCCGAATAACAAACTAAAACTTAGTCTTATTGACAATAAGAGACCCGATGAGTTGGGTTCAATAATGCTCAACAAATATGCATTAAATTTTTAATTTGTCTGGAGTTGTTATGTTGTGACCGAATGATATGAAAATTCTCCAAGGAAGGGTGCACTATAAGGTTTTCAATGCTTATTGTTATTCAATTTTCATATTCATAGGCTATTCTTTTGAGACATACTGATACTGATATGTAGTAACCCAAGTAACACAACTTGTTTTATAAATGAATAAAATACTTGATTCATACAAATTTGTATGTTTTGTGGTGAATATGGATAACTTTATTTTGTACACTTATATCACCGAAACAGCGCAAAAAATGGCGGCTTATGAAACATCTTTCATGTCATAGAAGATGTTTCCCAATACATCATTAGAACATACAATTATGTGTTAAAGATGGATTACATAGCATCACTAATACTTACTAGTTATATTGAAGCTAAGAAGATGTATTTTTGTTTTGATAGCATCAGTTCAAAACAAAATCAAAATAATGAAAGCGATTTTTTTTCTCTTCACGAATTGCTTATGGTGATTATAAAATTTTCTTCTGTTACTTCCCAATAGTGTACTCAAACTGTGTGCGGCTCCAGATTTATTGTGAAATGCACAATTTTATTAATTAAAAATTCATGCGCCTTAATGTAATGGAAAAACAAATCAAACTATCCTTAAAAATATGTGTGCCATCATAGAATTTTGCAGTGGATCAATTCCCAATGTCAGAAACACAAATATGGTGTCTTCCTCACGAAGCCTGCAGTGCCGTCAAAAAATGTTCGGATGTTTATCGATTAAATATTCTAAACTATACTATGAAAATTACGTTACTAAGTAGCATCCACATTAATATCAATCGAACTACCCTAAATAACACACTACTTGTGTATATTCACAATGTGTTTATTGCGCTAACTTCTCAAATAAACATTCGGACAGCATAAATCAAACGACTTTATATACTGTGCCGTGGCAATTTTTTGGACCGTCAATGTTGCCCCCGGTAAATTTTTACTTTGCATTCGTACGTGCCACGTGGCAACTGAAGCGCTTCTATAGTTAGTTTGAACAACGTATTTAAGACGTAAAAATAACATGCATAAATCTCAAACCATCAAGTTTGCTCAAATAGGTGTTGATAATGCGCTACTGACGTTTTACATAGCATCTCATTTTCAAGAAAGGTAATGAAGTCATATACTTGTATAATCAACGTATTCAATACGCATCAGAAACATATGTTTTTTTGATTGAACGTTGTGAGGCAACTTGTAATCATCAAACCTTACAATGACTGTATTTCACCCCAAGATGTTTTTCAATAGGATTATAATTCAGTTGTAACACATCATATGTCAATCTCGAATAGCATCGAATGCAATCGCTATAGCTCAGCTGTGAGTACGATGGACTTCAAAGAATAACAGAGCATGTGCTACTGTATAGAATGCTTGCATTTATGTTGGTGCACAATCTCTTCTCCACTATGCATTACTTGGTGGTGTAGTGATAAGGTGTTGACTTCCGAATTCAAAGGTCACGTGTTCGAGACCGGGTGAAAACTTTTTTTTTAAATTTTCATCAAATTTTTGTGGCATCGTATGTCTGATTGTAAAAGTGTGGAAAAGTCGTGCGTAGTGCTTAGATAGCCTCCACTTTGATAGGTGTAAAATGGTTTGTAAAGTTTATACCAGCAGAAAATTGTCTTTTCGTCACCTTAAAAATTAAGATTCAAAACTTTGATCGGCATACGGGAGTGGGTTAGAATGGCCGGGGTCAATATGAACAACTTGCCTGATGTTAATGCATCTTTATGATGTTTGAATGTTATTGAAAACTAGTTCAAAACCCTTTTTTAGCGCATACGTTTTGATAACGTAAACATGTGTGGTTTAAATCTCAATAAAGTTACAGTCGACTCTCCACATCTCGATGTTCTACATCTCGATATCTCTCCCTATGTCGATGATTTCATAAGTCCCTTCAGTGTGCATACATTTTCACTCTCCATATCTCGATATCCTCCTTATCTCGATATCTCCATATCTCGATGTGTTTCTGATGATTTTTCGTTCTCAATTTTCTCTCCGTATGTCGATATGACCATTATCGAAGGTTACTAGACCAAAGTTTTGTGATTCAAAACAAATTTGGAGCGCAAAATGACGTCTGTTTGTGTATTACTTTCTTGGCAACGGAGTGATTTTCAATCTAGTATTCATCAAAAATTGGTCCTTTGTCTCGATCTCTCCCTATCTCGATGGTCCCTTCGATATCGAGATGTGGAGAGGCGACTGTATATTGACGCTCATGAAGCTATAATAATACCTAGACAGTTTGTTTTATTTCTAATTCATGATATTGCATGACATGTTTTTCGAATACTGTACTATAGCTCATATATAACACAAGATGTTATATAATACTCAAATAGAGCTTCAATATAACAATATATCGTTAATGCTGCACAAAAAGATGTATTGGGTGTTACTTGGGAAACATTATTGATGACATTATTGTTTCTAATCTTTTAAGCAGAAATTTTGCTTTCTTTTGAAAAGAGGCTGTTATTTCAACTGACTTCCTTTTGTGGGGATGCCTATCTCCTAGGTCCTAGGTGACTCAAAGTTCAAAGTGTTATCCGCACTCTGCTCTGCTCACTGGGAGCTATATAATAAGTCAGTGATTGTGTTCACAGCAGGAAATTTCACTGTTTCTGTACGGTGGACAATATCCAACTCTGCGATGTGGAGAAACCTTTGTTTTCAGGCCTTAAAAATGATGGAGCTTGCTTGATTACTAGGTCTACGGAGTAAAGCAGTTGGTAACTTGGGGGATCGTTTACAAATTGATTGCAACTAAACTGGTGGTTACGTAAAAATCAGTTTTTTTTTTGTTTCCTATGGATTCCTAGTCGAAACACTAGCTACTAACGTACTCATTACAGTTCTCTATTAGTGTCCCTCTTTTTCGGCCAATTGGTAGTTATGAAACCTAGCTTTCCATCTTAAACTTCATAAATTTTACAAACGAAGCCATTGATTTCATACTAAAGAGAAT
Organism: Aedes aegypti; assembly: GCF_002204515.2. NCBI lineage: Eukaryota > Metazoa > Arthropoda > Insecta > Diptera > Culicidae > Aedes > Aedes aegypti. The sequence goes on from NC_035108.1 coordinate 152,501,876, forward strand.
TATTGAAGTATAAGATATTTTTTTCAGAAAAATGGTTAGGGGTATCCAGTTGTTTATATTTTCTGAATCTGAAGCAAAACCCAAAGTTTCATAATTGTCCGTACCCTGGAACTATTTCAATAACACGTATAAAAATCTTTTTTGGAGCAACCCCCCTCGCCCCAAAATTTAACTTAGAGGCGATTTAATCATTTATAATATCAATCTTAAGACATTCAAGCGCAAAAATATTGTGATCTACTTAGAAAAATGTGATCTTTCGAACAAGCTACAAAACACTGCAAATATTTCATCAGGGGATTTTTTTTATTTCCGTACAAAGTGGGCCGAAGGGTCTCAGATTTTCATGAAACTTTTTCCACAGGCAGGGCTCATCAATCTATGAATAAAAAAAATTGAGAAAAATTCAGGGTCGCTTATTTTCCCGGAAAACTCAGTTGGAATTTTTTTGTTTTCCTCTGACACTACTTTCTATGAAAAATCATAACTCAAGAACAAAGCATCGTAAAAACAAGGTTTTTTTTATGAAAATGAAAGCAAATAAAAAATTAATAATAAATAAAAAAATATTAACTGGAAAAAGTTTTCCACAAAATTTTCCACCGTTGAGAAAATTCGTAAAGAAAAGCCGAAAAAACTATGCTCCAACTCGTGGAAAATTTTCAAAAAAATATTTTTGAGAAGATAATTTTATAAGCTTTAATTGCTGAAATTTTTGATATGTACTTTTTTTTTCGTTTTTGAGTTATGGCCTATTTTGTAACAAATGTGCCATTTTGAGCCTTTTCTTTGAAAAATCATAACTCAAGAAAAAAGCATCGTAGAAACAAAGTTTTTTATGAAAATGAAAGCAAATTTTTTCAGGAATAAAAATAAATATTAACTGGAAACAGTTTTTCACAAAATTTTCCACCGTTGAGAAAATTCGTAAAGAAAATCCGGAAAAAACTATGTTCCAATTAGTGGAAAACTTTCAAAAATATATTTTTGAGAAGGTTATTTCATAAGCTTTAATCGCTGAAATTTTTGAAACGTACTTTTTTTTTCGTTTTTGAGTTATGGCCAATTTTGTGGAAAATGACCATATAAGCCTTTTCTTTGAAAACCCATATTTCAATCGAAACATCGGAAAAACAAAGATTTTTTATCAAAAGCAATTGCAAATTTTCTAAAACATCTGAAAAAAAAGATATGGGATTGTTTTTAATGAAGTATGAATCGGAATGGATGATATTTTTCATAAAAAATTACACCGCTAAGAAAAACCGAAAAAAAAAACTGTTTCTGCCTCAATTTTTCATTACACTGAAAAGGATTCTTTCTTTTCTATGGAACAAATAAGATTATTATTATTATTTTTTAATTTTATTTATTCAATTATTCAGTATATAACTTACATTTTCATCTTAGTACTATCTATTTTTTCAACCGGGAAGATTGTCTTTGGTTGCTAACACCAGAAAATTTTCATTTCTTTGTATTATAAAGAACAAAGCATGCTGTATTTTCTTGGTTTTCATGTGCATCTGAGAATTCACTAGCAAAAATGCTTCGTTCGTCTTTTGTATAAATGAATGATATTTTTTTGTTCCAGGAATTGGAACAAGGTTAGAAAATCTTTCCTGAAGAAATTTTTCAGCCTCTGAATAGTCATTTTCAGTTGCATAGATAAATTCCCAATCTTTTTTAAATTGGTCTTTCACCTTTTGCGACACAGCCCAGTCGAAAAATTGTATTGGCGTAATCAATTCGCTTAATGTTGTCACCGATACCATCACAAGGACCTTTTCCATGTGAGGTTGGGAAAAAGTGCCATTCTGCTTTAATTTTAAAATCATTTTCATGGTAGCATACATTTTTGAAATATGACATCTGTGATAATGAGTCTGAAACCAAGGATTTCTTAAGATGACATTCATTTTTACGTTTCTATTGAATCCCTATGACGACAACAGGCTTATTTTGGAGTCAATTGATACAAAATAACATATTATTCAACAATTGTATACTCTTGAACTAAGGCATACTAGGAAAGATATTGTCAATAGTATTACATTATTTATCTAGAAATTATCCTTCTTTTGAGTTTCGCTATTAGAATAAATTTTTTCACTGAAGGTTTTGATATATTTACCACAAATTTACTCTTTTTTCAAACATTGGATGTATTTTTCTAAATATGATGTAACCATAATAATAGGTATAAAAAACTATTGATTCAAAATTTAAAGAAATTGCACCTTGTTTTATACCTAGAATGTTATTTGTAGCTTTATTTTTTAGATACTTTCTGTTTCCAACTGATATGAGGGTGGCAATTTATAACATTGATCTGCTCAAATTCTCAGCGAAAAGAGAAGTCGATTACTGTAGTTCCATGATTCTGAATGCAATTTTTCATGTCTTTTTGTTTTAGTATGCAGCAATAATTTTGGCGTCCAATCTTTTATTGTTTTAAACATAAATTTTGCCTTCTTTTAATAATAGTCTGTTTTCTATATTTTTACTGTTATCAGATAAAAAATAATAAAGCTAAATGTTAACTATTTTTATATATGACTGTTTAATCAATTTTTGCTAACCGTAGAGTAAAGTGGGGCAAAAGTTCGAGTGGGGCAAGAGTTTCTTTTTGAGATTTCTAGCTCACATCAAATCAAAACTTAGAAATGTCATGGTGGTTCGAATGCTATTCAAGTAAGAGACTTTCACTCCAAATATCATAAAAATCGATTGAGATTTGGAAAAGTTATGGCAATTTGTTGGTTTTCGACGTAAATATTGTAATATTTGGTCAAACTTTCGATGCATGGAACCAAATGAAGATAAACTATTTCCAATATTTTATGTATGGGCGTTTCTAGGCCTATCATAAGGATGCTTTGACGTGTATTAGTTTTTCCATAAACAGTTGGAATCAATTTTTGGCCCATAGCGGGGCAAAAGTTCGAATCTGCGGGGCAAAAGTTCGACCCATGTATAAACCCACGGAAAATGTTTCAAATTTCCTGAAATTACATATTATCTTCAAATTTAGCGAAATTTGCCTTATCGTGCGAAAAATGTCACAAAAATTTTACATTTTCACTTAGTTTTGCGAAAAACTGCTATTTTTTGGGTGTATTACAATTAACCCTGTTTTGGGCATTTTTTGATGAAAATTTAGTGTGTATTTTTCGGCAAACATAAGTTTACTGCTGGTATAAAGTATGACTGGCATAAAAGTATTGATATTTTGTGTTTTAGCCAATGAACTTTTGCCCCACACTAGATTCGAACTTTTGCCCCACCGGTGGGGCAAAAGTTCGTTTAAGACAATCAATTTTGAAACTGTTATGACTTAAAAATGGGTAAATATTTTGACACAAGTTTGTTCAGCAAAGTTATAGCCAATATGATGAAGGTTCGCTGTATGGTATTTGTTTTGTTTCGTCTGCTATTATTTTCCTGGAAACTTTGATTATACCACTAAGTTCGAACTTTTGCCCCACCTTACTCTACTGTTAGAATAATCATCACTTTAGAACCTGCTGATATTTCTACATATTATAAAAGCATACTCTTGATCTTGATTATTGAATCGTTCAAAAGTGTTGACACAAATATTTGCTTTAAAGAATGTGTTGTTCATTTAAGTTATGCAGTGACAAGATTTTTTCTGCGTTTTAGCCTTAAACATATTAAACGAAAAATTATCTGCTCTATTTTCATGATGCTGCTATAATAGATCTTTGGATTAAAACTTTCTATATTTTGCAAATAATGTTTCCCTTCTTTTCCCAATTTCATCAAATGTAACGTTACAACTGGAACAGAGCTTGATCCTCAGCGAAATGTTCTATAAGCGTTCCCTTTATCAATAACTGCGAACTTTCTTGGCTAATTTACTATTTTCAAATATGCATATCACAACAAGTTCAAAGATATTCCATGTTCTGGGATGTAGGGAAAACTATTATTCCGAAAAGATCTTCCACCAGACCTGTCACGAGTTTTATTTAGTTATGCGCTCTAATGTCACAACAATTTATGACATCCATAGCTTGGAAAATCTCTGAACGAACACCACGCTTGGTGAAAGCTTCAAAAAATGCCGATATTCATTTTAAGTCACTCATAATTCCAAACTGCCATTATGCCAAACAGAGTACAATCGCTTCAAACAAAATATATTATAGATAACTAATGTTTTCTACTGCAACCTTAAAAATTGAAACCCTGATTTCTTTACCTTTAATTTGGCATTTTTCGAGGCTTTTCGCCGAGATTGGCACCACCGACCACCTAGCAAAAAAAAAAACTAGTTTGAAGTAGACTATACCACAAGACAGTGACAACAAATGCCAAACACAATTAAGGTTGTGTGTGCATCGTAAAGTTCAAACCTAATGAAATTGAAAAAAATCTTAGAAAAAGTCAATTTAAGGAAAAAAGGATTTCATGCAAATCGTGCATAAGTTTCACCTGAGCCGCACGCAAATCATTTTTGTCAATATCTCTGCCATTTTTTAACCGATTTTAAGAGTTTATAGCTTTTTCGAACGCAACTAATAGCGCGTACACGATTGGTTTGAGATTGTACAGAATTTTCATGATTTAAGTATGATCAGGTGAACCCAAACTTTTGCACGATGATTTGAATGACAGTTTCATTGATTTTGAATAGTTTTCAGATTTTTCCGCAAAAACTTCGAGAATGTCGTTCAAAGAATATAAGATAAGGATTCTAATGACACCTTGTTTTGAAATTTTGGTCAATCCAAAGGAGGAAATGAGGAAATTAGCTATGTTTTTTCAGTGTGTTTTTTGAAAAATCTCACAACTTCAAGTATTAGTATAGAAAATTCAAAAAATGTTTTTGGACAAATACATACGGATAAAGAATATCTCTCTTTGCCCTTCGAATGAAACTAAGAGAGTTTCAATTGGATGTGTAATCACAAAGATATGGACTGAACACTTTTGTATGTTTTTTAGGGGGTGAACCCAAACTTATGCACGGGAGTGTATATATGAATTTTGGGTAACGAATTTCTAGGATATTGACGTTTTTTTGTACCACGGTATTTCTTGCAACGGAGATGTTTCAAAATTGTGCTTATCGAACACAACAACAAGCTGGTTCTAGCGGTGGGTTATTTCAACGGAGAAATAATGAATAACATAAAAAATATAACAATCACAGTTATGGTATATTCAGCAAATTTGTTAAAATATGACAAACATAAAATATTGTTAAACATAGTAGAACAATGAAATAAAAAAACTGATGTTTTTGCTAAATATTCTTGGTAATAGTTTTTTTTTGTATTTGAAAATTTGTTGGTCTTTTGTTGGTCACTTAAAAATTCTCTCTGAACCAGTGTGCAACCGGATGTTAACTGATTAATCTCTTTTCCCCAGCTGATATCCTGGCTGAAATCAGTGGCAGCCCACGAAGGTCCTCAGGCGTTGTTGAGCGTGACGGTTCAATCAGCGACGGCATGGTGCGATGGCTACACGGTTCCTCTGCTGGTGCCCCTGACCGGTTGGCTTCCGGTGCCACTTCCATCGCAGATCCGGTGCATGACGGTTCCCGGCCCTGGACCGGTGCGCTGTATCGAAGTATCCCCATCTAAGCAACACCTAATCCTCTCGCCCAAGGTGGGCGACCCTCAGCTATGGCACATTATGAGCAACAGTTTGGTTCACACATTTAAGGGTAAGTGGAAGGATTTAATTACGAGATAATATCCGTGAAATGGAAGAATAGGGGGGATCCTGGCCTTTTGGGGCGTCCTCCATTTCCATTCATGTGCTTCCTATAGTTGTATTTCCTGGAATGGTAGATTGCTCTATAACCATGCACTAACCGACTAACGATCATCATAAAGAGCTCTTAACTTGATTGGAATGGCAGTGAAAACTTAACCGAAATCGTTGTTAATGGGTCGGACAGTCGTAAAGTTTTTATGAATCCTTAAATGATATTGTTTTAAAAATCATGTTCATTAATGGAGACATGTAGCAATAATTTGAAAATATTTACATCTCAAATGTGTCATACTATAAGTTCATTTTGGCTAGTTTGTTCTTAGACCTCCAAGGACTCCATCGCTTCTACTTAGGAGCTACAAGCGTAACCAGTGGCGCATTGCTAGTTTTTTGGTTCTGCTCCAGCCACAACGCAACGATTTTTATGCAATTTCTTTCAAAATGTTTCAATCATTGAAAAACGACAAAAATAACGTGTAGAAAAAACCTTCAATATTGGTGATATAAACGACTTTCAATTCCGATAAATTGATAATGGCAAGTAGAACATCCCTCCACCGCACTTCCAATGAGCATTTATATTTATTGAAATGGCTTTGGAATTCCAGAATCTGCTTTGATTAAGTTCCCCTCGTTGTACAACCCCGCAACCATAAACTGACAGAAAATGATAAAGCAGCAATAAGCTCCGTCTCCGTATTCCTACAATCGAGAGTTATCTATTCACCGAAATAGACCACGCGGTGGGAAAGGCACGTGTTGCGCAAGGTACAGGAAGCAACATAAAGCAGAAGTCCTTTTATGACCCTGTTAAAGGCAACCATCTAGGCAACATTCCCGAAACGAGCTCCCAATTTTGCGGAACATGCCAAGCCAGAACAGACCTATAATGTATATATATCAAGGGAAATGAATACTTATTAGCCTTTCTGCCTGAGAGCGGAAGAATAATGGGGAAAATGGACCTGTTGAACCACCGTATCATGTGCTGTGGTTGTCTATTGATTTTTTTTCTTTGCTGGAAGAAGAAGAGATCATTGATATATCTTCTAGTTTGGTGGGGTGATTCCTAAGTGATACTTTAACGTTGTGGTCAGAGATTGTTATACTTTATGGTGAGCTAGATTCACAGTATAGGAATGAATGCAACAGCAAGGCAACGTTTGTTATTGGAATACGATATAGTTTCGAGTGGATACGAGGAACTGACACTGAAGAATGTAGTAAATTAAAACTCTTGAAGAACGCAGCCATTAAAAAGGCGTCCGCTCATATGAAATTCCGTCAAAGGAATCCCGACATCATTCTGAAAAGAGTGCATCGAACCCGATAGCACAGAACAGATAGCCATCTTAGAACAATACCTAATTTTCGCCTAGAGTACGAGAAAATGCGAAGATAAGTAGGCGAATGAAACATTGTTTACCCCATTTAATTTCACAGTGCATGATATTGACATAGGCCTATTCACATGACGTCTCAAATCAGCTGTTCGGGAAGCACTATGACAGTTCTTCTATGAAAATTACAGGCCCGTGTTAGCACCGGTCATCCACCGATGTAAACAAATGCATAGACGGATCTGTCACATGAAAAGGCCTATTGATCTCGTCTTAAATGATCTGCTTAGCTAGTATAATGTTTTTGACGTTATGTCAACACCCAACACGCCAGCACACCAAGCCTTGCAGCCTTGCAGTGCACCTATCAAACATTTGCAAACAAAATGGCTTCCTTTCGGAATTAAATTATATTTGGATATGTGTAAGAAAAATGGCGTTGTAACCTGTAATATCCTTTACTTCCGACTGCAGTTTTCGACCTGAAACAACAATTACCAATGCTTATAAACTTATATCGAGAAAAATAAAAAGGTAATTTCAGTCATGTGTAAATGCAATAAATAGCTCAAAAAGGTTTGATGATGCCGCACACAGGTTTTGCCTGACTAGTTTGATTTTCTCTAACAAAACGCATGCATGCAAAGGCTCGTCCAACACGATCATACTAATATTTGCATGAATGATGTGGTTGAAATTATTCAATATCCTACTCCACTGTATCAAGTTTTGTTTATTGTTTTGCACCAAAGGATTGCTATGATGTCTGATGTCCGTCAGATGTGCAAATTTTTAGACGAGTGCAAGGTTGATTAATTTATCGCGGTGTTATGTTATCTACTTGCGTTGAATTGAATGAATACAATTATACTTTGTTCCGGTACAACTACTTTAAAATACATAAAAAGATTTGTTTCCGAATCTTCAGACTAAGCACCCGACATGGCACGTTGTCAAGCGCATCTGATCTGCTGTCCAGCCTGTGTACAATGGCTGACGTTTGATTCAAAGCCAAGGAGGAGAAACGATTACCGGATTCCGGTGTTCAACCAGATTACTGTTTGTATTTGAAAAAAATCTTCGCCAGAAGTAATTAATAGTCGCTCTAACGAAGGTACGGTGCTGCCATCTGGATAAAGTTTACTTTGTGCGTGAAGTGTCAAAAATTTTACCCGGCGAGGAAAAGGACGTGAAATTTCAAATGCTTATATAAAATTAACTACAATAGTTATTTAAAATCTTTTCAGTACCGTCGATGGGGGTGACAATGGGTCTAGGGGGTGAGATTGGGTCAAAACGGAAAAATATGTTTTGTGAAATATTTCAGCTAATAACGCTGATATTACTAAAATTAATAATTCATATGTTAGGGAACATATTATTACACATAATTCATAACAATATACATTTTTAGAAATAGTAGTTTTTGTTTACTACACCAATAAACTTGCATGTTGAAACTAGATAAAATTTACAACATTAAATTTCTCCTGTACAAAGTATCACGCATGTACTCTAGCCTCTATCGTTGTATTAGTAGAATGTTGAAAGTCTTTTCATTACACATCACAGATATTTTCCGGAATCTGTTTGATTTTCCCACAAAAAAATAATTTTTTTCGGTACGATGTCTAAAACATTGAAAATGGGGGTGACATTGGGTCAAGCAAAAACGATAGTAAATAAAATTCCAAGTCCATTTTTTTGACATTTTACGGTGCCGGGTGTTCTCTTTTTTCATTAAGATGTGTTTATTCTTTCTATATACAGCATCTCTGATACATCAAACAAGTCTACTTGAGTATTCCGTGCATTGAATAACAATACAACGCATTTTGACAACTTCTCAAACCAGCAACTGTGTTTCGTGCGCAGCAACATCGTAAATTTTTATCAAAAGGGTGTTTTTTTCTAAATTTGATTATTTATCAGTATTTTCATATTATAGAAACATCTCACGCAAGTACAAATGAGTTGGATCGCTGAAATATTGGGATTATGACGTCAACAACTGCCTGAATTGTAGTGATCGTGCAATGTCGCACCGAAATTTAACTATTTGCGAAGATTTAAAATAATCACTGTTTCAGTACACCTTTGGGGAACTGAATAGGCTTCATGGCAATGGTGATGAGACTTTGAAGACAATTTTTGGGAATAAACAAGAAAATTTATTTAAACTTGACGATAAATGTTAGATTTACATATTTTTTCTCATAGATCTTCAATTTTTTGGTATAATCGTTCTTTAAAGTGGGTTTATTATACTTGTGAAACATCTTAGATATCTTTTTAACTTGTTTGCATCGTATTCCATCAATATTTTTCAGCTGTGAATGGTTTTGCAATCATTTTCTCAAAAACAAGTTATTTCAATTTCAGTGACCCAATGTCACCCCCTCTATGGGGTGAGATTGAGTCATTTTTCATTCACTTGTGGTGCCGCTGTGAATAAATATTTGTCTTTAATTTTTTGAACAGTTGTTAATGTATCATCAAAGTACATACACACCAAATTTGAAGTTTATTGGAGTTAAATTGCGATAGTTATTCAAAAAATAAATCGCACATATCCCTTTTTGACCCATTGTCACCCCCAACGACGGTATGTTGAATGTTGAACTTTTGATGGGCTTCATTATAGACACAATATTTTGATTTTTAAATTTTTCCTCAATAGTCTGCGGATTTTATAGCTTTCCATAAATCTAACCCCGTACACTTAACAGAATTTAATTAAATCATGTAAGGTACCCCGGGGCAAGTGAGAATCCGGGGTAAGTGGGGCGTTTCGTCACAGCTCAACTAGGAAAAGTTTTTCATGGGGGTATTCTTCTAGAAAGTTGAAGATACAATGACAAGGAATGTATTTAGTACTAAACATATTGTTATTTTTATTACCATATGAACCACAGTTGTCAGTTTAGCGCCATTTTCAACTTGCATGATAAATTGTGACACGTTTCACGTCTTGCATTGACTCGCAAAAAATAAATGTGTTTTAAATCGAATTTCCATCAGTAAGCTATAATTTTAAGTATTATTACCAGCTGCTAACGATAAACCAGTATATTGTTTTCATTTCATATGAAATTTTCGATGATCTATCTTACCCCAAAATATATTTGTACCTGGGGTAAGTGGGACCTATCAAAACAAAAACCAGAATCAAAACTTTTCGTACACGTTTCATACATTTTCCTAGAGAGTAGCACTAAAACATTCAAACAAAAGATTTTTATAAAAAAAGATCAACCTCAAATTACGTAATTGCATAAGAGGGAGAAGATAAGTGTTATTATTCTTTATTTTTTTATTTTCTTTTTATTTTTGAAATACGTCTTCAAAATTGAACAAACACACAGCAGAAATTTGAAGTGCATCATGTTAACGATTACTTCTCTATTTTATTTGAACTTTATTTGTCATTTCTACCAAATTAAGAAGTGAAGGAAAACAATTCCATCCCATAAGGTGGTTTTCTGCCATGCATATAAATAATAACAAAACATATATATTATTTCGTCAATTATTGATTGTATATGTGCTACATTTTAATTAACAACTTATAAATGATATATTTTGAACATGTTTAATTCCTCTTTACGCTTTTATTGAGGAATTTTCAGTTAATATTAAATGTGAGGTAACATACTATTAAATTAAGGGTTTCTTTCTAAAACGTAATGTATTTTATGGTTGATCCCTTATGTACATCAAATATGTACCTACAATTTAAAATCTATGATTTATCAATCCTATTATTGTAATGCTTGACTTACAGATGTGGATTGACGCATGAAACTGGATGTGTCCCACTTGCCCCGTTTAGCGAGGCAACTGCGTCCAATGGCTCATTCTAAAACTTTCTTCCAAGGTTTTCACAATTTCGAAATTATTCGATTAGTTTCATGCACACACCTGCAAATATGTTGCCAAAACATGATTGTGTTGTTGGATTTGAAAAATATTGACACTTGAAAATGTTATTGAACAATTTGCTTGAACTATCGTTTTTTTCGTTCCCACTTGCTCCGCGGTACCTTATTGAATGTATTGTATTCTTATGCTTTGCCATGTAAAGAAAATTAAGCTTCACGCATAGGGTCAACTGTGGTAATTGCCTTCGTCATCGCGAATTAACATGGATGAACAAAGACCTACACGGAGAAATCAGACTACCCAAAAAATAAGTTCTTTTTACTCAAATTTGGATAAACTGCATTTAGTTTTTTCCCACGGTTGGGTTGTTTTGCCTCTCAATGGCTCTCAATCTGAAGGTTCTTGGTTCGAATCTTGCTCTAGGAAATTTCTTTTTTTTGTGTTCATTTTATTGGTTTGACTGACAGAATTATAAACAGATCCGAAACGGATGCGCGACAATCTGACTCATGATAACAGGAGTCCAAATCATCGTGTATTTTCATAAGATGAAAACACACTGGAATCATGATATCCGGGTGCATAATCATGATTTTGGATTCTGATTTCTACCCGTGTAATTACACTACATCTGTCTGTGGTACTTATTACCTACAAAATAAGTTTTAGTTGAAACAAACGTGACGAAAATACTGTATTTATATAAGTGTTTGCATTGAATTATATTTTCAACTAGAAATCGACTCATTCATATCGACTTATTTTGTTTTAACATTGATGGCAATATGATAAAATCGTTTGGAATAAAGATGGAATCATTTCGAATATTATGTAGTGAATTAAATAAATCATAAGGCGTTGGATCAATGACGGATTTAAAATTAATAGAGATGGGCTTTTCATAACCGGAAAATTTCAAAATATTCTATCGATGAAACTTTTTCCATACATTTGATTTAGTAGGAAATTCGTCGTAAAATAGAATTTACATGGTTTTCAGAATGAAAAATAACTTAGAGAAAAAAAACTTCTCATCTCTCCATCACCGGTTCTACCGCTGTCACGGTGCTTTCCTGACCGTTATTATCAGAAAAAAATGTCTATCAAGCGCTAATGGCTGCCGCAATCAGGCGCGCTTTATGGTAGGGATCAGTCGATATGACGTTTGGCTTGGGTCCGTTCAATATAAAATGACCCAAGCCAAACGTCAATTCGGATGATCCCTACCAGAAAGGGAGCGTGTTTGCGGCATCCATTAACGCTTTTAAAAAGCTGGATAGGGTCAAATCCCTAAAATGTATCGATTCATCTCAGTTTTCCGAGACTCGAAACTGTCTCTTTCAGTTTCCTGTACAAGTTCACCTTTTCAACTCGTTCAGTAAGTTTATTTGTTATGCTTGCGCTTACAGAAGAAATTCAATAGGGCATCAATTACAAATCGGAGTTATACTTCAAATTTAACATAGCAAAAAAACGATAACATATAAGGTGTTCCAAATTATAACATGGAGGGTCCGAAAAGGAACAGGGTTGGTTCAATTCGGACCTTCTGGAGAATTTTGTTCAAACATGTCTAGTCATGTCCTTGTAGGAGATATCACAAAACTATCTGAGAGGAAAGTGCGAGCGCGAAATCAGGCTTTCACGAAAAGGTAAACTTTTCAGACCATTTATCGTACTGAAAAGATATGACCAAAAAACTGTTACTAGGTCCGGATTGAACCATGTTCCCCTACTCAATAAAGAATTATAAAATTTGATAAAAAAAACTCAATTGGACCCAGGCTCTAAGCCCTTTTGGAAATAATCAAAAATTTTGATAAACCCTCAGAAGCCAATTCTGGCCTTGAAAGAGGAAAACAAATAATTACTAACAAAAAACACACACGATTATAATTTAGGACTTACTAGTCCAATTGAAAATCAAGTTACTCAGAATTTCGTAAGAACTTTAAATCCAGCGAACGTTTCCGAAAACTCAATTTGAAAGATGTGAGAACTTTTATTAAAAAATCTAAAAAAATATGAAAGCCACTGGCGATAATGGAATTTTCTACATCCTCGTCAAGAATCTTCCGGAGAGTAGCTTGGTTGAAACATTAAACAAATGTTTTCAGTTGGCTAGTTAACATATTCTCCTGACAAATGGAAAAATGCCAAGGTTGTGCCAAAATTCAAAACCGGACATAATCTAGCAGATGCTTCTATCTATCGTCCAATCAGTTTACTTTCCTCCATCGGTAAACTTTTTAAAAAGGTTTTTTTTTTTTTAACAAAATGATGGTCACCATCAACAAAAAATCATTTTTTGCACATTGAACAGTTCGTATTCGGACATGCGACCACTCATAAACGAGTACCAAATTTGATTTGTTAGAACAAATCTGAAGCCTTTTCTACAAGTCTTGCTCTTCCAGACATATAAAAAGCATTCACAGGTGTTTGGAATGAAGGCTTGATTGTAAAATTTAAAACATTAATATTCCAACATAGGTTGATAGAATAATTCAAAGTTATCTGTCAAATCGTACTCTTCAGGTTAATTATCGGAACTCCAGGTCTAAAAGGCTTCCTGTTAGAGCTGGTGTTCCTCAAGGCAGCATTTTGAGACCAATATTATACAATATTTTCAAATATCACTTTCCTGAGTTACCTCAGGGATGTCAAAAATCTTTGTTTGCGGATGACATAGGCCTCTCCGTCAAGAGACGAAGCCTGCATGTCATCTGTAGTCGATTGCAAAAAAGTTTGGATATTTATTCTTTATACTTGCAAGAAATGAAAAATTTAACCTAATGCTTCCAAAACTCAACTAATAATATTTCCATATAAACCAAAAGCTCTTTATTTGAAACCTTCAAGTAGACATGTTGTCACGATGAGAGGGGTTTCAATAAATTGGACAGATGAAGTTAAGTATCTAGGACTCATGCTAGATAAGAATTTATCTTTCAAATATCACATTAAGGGCATTCAAGCCAAATGTAACATATATGTAAAATTTCTCTCTATCCCCTTATTAATAGAAAATCAAAACTTTGTCCTAATAACAAGCTTTTGATATTCAAACAAATTTTCAGGCCAGCCATGTTGTATGCTGTACCAATATGGACTAGCTGTTGTAATACCAGGAAGAAAGCTCTGCAGAGAATTCAAAATAAAATTTTGAAAATGATTCTGAAGCTTCCTTCCTGGTATAGTACCAATGAGTTACATAGAATATCCAATGTTGAAACATTAGAACAAATGTCAAATAAAATAATTAATAATTTCAGGCAAAAATCGTTACAATCTTCTATTGCCACGATTAATGCGTAAAATATTTAGGTTAAGTAAATTGAAAGTGTGTTTTCTCTTATAAGCAAGTGAAAACGATTCAACTGTAAAAATCTGAACTGCTACGGCAAATGAAATGTAATATGTTGTTAACAAAATGTTAATAAAAGCTTAATTTAGTTTTACCGAAAAAGGGCGATAGTGTTTTCTAATACAGAGCACCCAGATATAAGAAATGAATGTAATGTTTGAAATTATACTAATAAAATAATAGAAAAATGCTTCGAAGGTCATTGAACCGTATAGTCGATGATCCCTACAATATCGAATTATGGAGAGTTAACTTTAAATTTCCGCTCATACGCTGAATCCAACTCACGGGAAATAATCATCTCAACTACAAAATAGCAGTCTATTGAAGGATCCTCACACTCTCTCCAACCTGTATTCAGTTCCTCCAACTTGCATAACCAACACCTGAATTATAATTTTCCATTAACCGTTCCACTTCTCTCTGCTTCTTCTTCTTTTACCTCTTCAACAGGTCACAGCGGTCCGGTAACATATATGAAAGTACAATGGCAATACCTGCTCACCGCATCCGAGGACACATCTGTTATCGTATGGGACATGCAAACACTGGCGCTGAAGTTGAGATTATGGTAATGTACCTCTTTTGCTGAGCGTTTCCGGGTAAACCTAGACTAATCGCTACTTAGTCAGTCTGGGAAGTATCGTGGTGGCGGCATTGGCGTAGCTAGAATTTTTTTTTCTGGAGGGAACCTAGAGAGATCATTTTACATATTGCTGCGATTTTTGTTTAAAATTGTTATTGATTTTATCTGATATTTGGTCCAATGTTCAAACTACAGTTATACAAACGTCAGATAACTCAAGTGGTAAAATGCATCACGGAGCCGATTACAATTTGTAATTATTTACAAATTTAAGTAATCAACACAACAAACATGAAGCACCTTGGGAACCATGGGGCTCTGCACGGTTTTGATTTTGTTTGGGATTTATACGTTTACTGGCCTTGTTGTTCACAAATTGTATGTAGGAGTAAAAGAGAGAGGGAGATTTTTGTGCAGCGGCCTATACTAGACACAAAACTTCATGGTTACTATGATGGGCCCTTGTTCCTTTAATATCGACTTATGAGCATGAGCATGAGCATGATTGACCGCCCGCAGTTGCTTCTCCATTATTGCCAGAACAGCTGTACTTACACAGGGAACCAACAGATGCTACTCAGGGTCATCCTCAATGTGTAAGTACTGGTGCTCTCATTATTATAACAAGCAATACCGGCGCCGGCTGCGTCCGAATGCAGGTCAATTTGGCAATGGGAGGGAAATGTTGACGTGTTACTTGCTTTATGAAAGCCGAGGAATCCTCTGCACTTCCACAAGAAAACACTGGGAGTTTGGATATGGGAAAGGATTCGTTTTGGTAAACGATAAAGATATAATTTTAAATGAATACGTGAACATATACACGGATGATCGATAACGATAGTGCGGTTACTATGCAATCCGGATACGATCCTAATTCCGTCGCTCACTTACAAAGGAGCATGCAACAGATTCAACGGATCAAACACTTCTGACGCGTCGTTGCTTTTTTCACTCGCAAACTTTGTTTTCGTTTTTTCTTCAGCAAAACGCGAACCGGACACATTTGATCCGGATTCCGTCGCTCGCCCTCAAAGGAGCATGTAACAGATTCAACGGATCAAACACTTCTCTCTTTTAATATCGACTTATGGAGGATTATCTGTATGTCATGGAGGGAGCTTCAGAAGCATTTCAAAAATTTTATATTGAATCCTTTGCAGAGTTTTCTGCCTGCTATTACAACCAATATTGAATTCTCTCTTTTGTTGACAACATTTTTATTTGAATTGAAACCTTCAGCTTATGGTTTATCATTAGGGGGGGATTATCATTAGTTGAGTTTTGAAAACATTAGGTGAAATCTTTTATTTTTGCAAGTATGAAGAAAAAATATTCTTTTTTTTTTTGTAATCTACTACTGCAGAAGTATATCAGGTATCAGAAGGCCGGCTCCAGAGGCACGTTCCCCGCCATTTGGGAGATTTGTGCCATCGCCATGTTTGAGCCTATTTCATCATCTACCCGATGGGAGAGGAAAGGGAAGGGGAAGATGGGAGGAAATAGGAGTGGGGTCCCTTGAAGAGGGAAAATCGCATAAGCGAATTAAGAGCATGTAGCTCCATACCACAATGGGTTCGAACAGCGCCCTAAAAAGGGCACTGCAAAACGCATGAGCGTAAAGAGAGCCTATAGCTCATTACCACAGCGGGTTAAGAATAACAGAAGGTCCTGAAGATTCAGGTTACTGAAATCAGTTTCACCTAATAAGTGTTTACCAAGTAATTGGAATCGCCATTACGCGAGAACTTGACAGTTACATATCAGGTGATAAGAAGTTCCATAATCGGAATCACAACTATCACACACAAATGTATCAACACACTGAATATTTGCCATGTGATAGTTGAGTCAGCAGTGGCCAGTTAAGGTTGTAACCAAGCGACTGCAATTCTGCTTTGACAGATTTGTTAAATACTTAGCCACCTTTGGAGTGGCTCAGTAATGTACAGACATCCACTCGTCCCGCGAAGGGAGTTGTGGGGAACATTTTCTATAAGCAAAGTGACAAGCAATTTTGAGATCACTCAAAGCAAGGACAATTGTGTCCCAATTCACCGGAAGTGGGAACATCCAAATCACTAGGATTTCCAATGGACGGAGAAAATCCATGGAATTTGGTCACAACCAATTCACAGTTTGTGGAGTATAACAAATGCATAGTCTGCGAATTTACATTCTTATGTTCATATAGAGATGTAGGCGATTTCCTACAATAAGTAATCCAAGATTAGAACTACTTAAGCATTCCATCAGACTGGAGCTTCTCAAATTGATATCTGAGCTGCTCCAGATGATGTGATGAGTATCAGCATCACTGCCCACAATCAGCAGAAGGCCTTTTCATAGACAGTGAACGATAACTCGTTTGAAATCATCCATTGGGGATGGTTCATCATGTGGTAAATACACCACAAAACGAAAGACGTATTTCCTATTGAGGTCACATATAGAAATATCAATTGTGACAGCACATACATCTCTGGTTGTTAACTCAGAAATGAGTGTAGCGACGTCAGCGCTATTCACGAGCACGTATGCACGAGGCATGGCACGCGAGTATGCCATTTCATGTTTCTGAAAGTAGCAAAAACTGGGTCCACTAGGTTACCTAGATAAAAGTTCACAAAAGTAAGGTTTTTGAACTACCGCCACTTGAGCTGTACCATTTGCATGAGTCTACAAAGATTGATCGTTGCTGACATTTTATGCTGGAGATTGATCTAACTAAGCTATCCTAGCCGTAGCCACTACCCAAACTAGGCAGGATTAAGCTTTTCGCCATCTCAG
The DNA here is from genome assembly GCF_002204515.2 of Aedes aegypti. NCBI lineage: Eukaryota > Metazoa > Arthropoda > Insecta > Diptera > Culicidae > Aedes > Aedes aegypti. The sequence continues at coordinate 152,519,592 of NC_035108.1, forward strand.
AACGAAAAAGATCAGCAGCGAACAAAAACCAGATCGGTAGCTCTTAAAAGTCGCCAAAGGCGAAAAGCACAGATTACACTGCATAAAACGCATAATGCGAAACCATAGAGGTGAAAATTTAAACTAAATTACAATGTTTTAATAATCCCACCCTTATTTAGCCTCAGGCTTGAGACTGAAGAAGGGCAGCCGATTATCTCGGAGAAACACAAGGTCACCTGCACCATTGCTCCGGGTAGCACAGGAAGGGCATAATACTGTAGAGGGCGCCCTGGAACTCCACAGGCTCCGTTTGCGGCTAGGTTTTATTTAGACCCCCCTAACCATTCATTCTTTGGCACGGTAAGCTTAAAGCCGTATGAATTAGGGGTCACCTGTGAGGTGGACTTTTACCACCGGAACAGGCAGTCCGTAGTGTTAATTCTTAGCCAGTTGAAACAACCGCTACCGACACTACGCGGCTATCTAGGCTGATCGGGAAAAGGAAGTTAACATTGATGATTAACTCCTGACGTGCCCAAACAGCCACCAAAAATTAAATTCCGTCGCTCACTTACAAAGGAGCATGCAACAGATTCAACGGATCAAACACTTCTGACGCGTCGTTGCTTTTTTCACTCGCAAACTTTGTTTTCGTTTTTTCTTCAGCAAAACGCGAACCGGACACATTTGATCCGGATTCCGTCGCTCGCCCTCAAAGGAGCATGTAACAGATTCAACGGATCAAACACTTCTCTCTTTTAATATCGACTTATGGAGGATTATCTGTATGTCATGGAGGGAGCTTCAGAAGCATTTCAAAAATTTTATATTGAATCCTTTGCAGAGTTTTCTGCCTGCTATTACAACCAATATTGAATTCTCTCTTTTGTTGACAACATTTTTATTTGAATTGAAACCTTCAGCTTATGGTTTATCATTAGGGGGGGATTATCATTAGTTGAGTTTTGAAAACATTAGGTGAAATCTTTTATTTTTGCAAGTATGAAGAAAAAATATTCTTTTTTTTTTGTAATCTACTACTGCAGAAGTATTATAACTGCATGTAATTTGGAATAAATTATTATTTTACATTACATTATCAAAATTTCTACGGATGAGACTGGCCCCTCTGTCCCTACGTCAACGATGGCGAGGGAGCGGACCGCTCACCCGAAACGTGCACCTACGTTCGGGATGTGGATTTGATGTATGTTGTGCACGAAATTGTGCGTGCAAAAACCGGCTGTGCTGCTTGTGTTTATAGCAATACATCTTAAGCCAACATAAAAGTGTCACTCCGAGTTGGTGTATAATTTCTGGGTCCATCCTTCCGGAGCTTGAAGCTCTAAGCTGACGAACGATACTTTTGACTTGGGTCGTCGTTCTTATCGGCAAAAGCTGTTGTTTCCAGCAACGGGAAACGAAGTTGTTACCGGATATTTATGCAAATTTATTACAATGGATGCCTTGTTGTAGCCGAACGGGCGGTGTTCGTCCATCAGGACGGATATGCAACGGAAGGAAACACGAGTAGCACAGATGCACTGTCCTAGCACCGTATTCTGGGGAAAGATTGATCTTTTTTGGATATTTCTTAAATATGTTATTTGAAAATGCAAATGTTTCAATTAGATGAAAAAATGTTTCAAGTTTTTTTATTATTAAAATAGTATTGGCACCCATCACCCTTGATTATATACTATTTTTGTTTTCTGGAATTTTTGAGCATATTAATAGAAAATGTGGAATACGCCTAAAATTAAGAATTTTATAAGGAAATTCTTTATAGTTATTTGTTGATTGTGCTGAATGAAATTAACCTAAAATCATTATTTAGCACATATTTCTTGCTAATATTATTTGTAGAATTCATGTGACGTTTTTTTTTCGGTAGTGTTTTCATAATCAAACAAATCAATGTTTAGAGAGGTTAAAAAATACCCAGCGACTAATCTGACCCCGGCTTACGGTACCTACCTTACCCCTGACAACTCCCAGCAATTGGAAACTCACTATGTCTACAACAGTCTTCATCATTCGCACATGAATTTGCACGTCGAACGAAGCAACTGAAATGCTGTTCCCAGTTGTGTGTGTTCACTGATAGTTGAGCTTTTGATAGATTGCTTCCCATTTCAATTGTTTCCTATGGCTTCACATAGTGCAATAGTTTGACTGCAGGCTCCTGTTGCATGTACAGAGCATAACTCATAAACTTTGGATTTGCACTCTTGAGTTGAGGTTGCGATAGCTCAACTCGCAGCATATCAAATAAGATTCGTTTCTGATCTCTAAGAGTTAATACAATTGATAAATGTACGTTTTATGTATTCAGATTTTGTTTAAAGGTTCAATGAGAGCATCAATAATTATCTAAAACTGTTGAATCGGCTGAATATATGGACAATTTAGTAGCCCAGAGAGCCGAAGCAGTAATCGCAAAGCTATTCACCAAGACTAAGCTGAAGGTTCGTGGGATCGAATCTCGCCGGTCGTTATGGGAATTTTCTCGACTTCTGACACACGATATACACATGCAAAATCGGTCAATTGGCAAAGAAAACTCTCAGTTATGGCGAAGTAGGCCGTCATTGAAATTTGTACGCGTCGTTGATGATTGTTGCTAATTCATCTCACGATTTCGAATCAAAGAAAATCAGTTGGTTTTGCACTTACACAGCTGAAAAAGTATCAGCATAATTCAAACATGTTAGCACGTACAGTGAAACTTTTTCAAGTCAATATAAACTGACTGAGTTCAATCACTTTGAAATGCATGCTGAAAAGTCATCATTGTTGCCAGAAACGAATGACAGGCTACTTAGCCTTAATAACTGTGGAAATGCTCGAAAAGAACACTTGTTGGTTGATAGGTAAAAGAAATCTCGCAGCAGCGTTTCAATTTGCGCAGCTCAAAGCTAAAAATAGATAATTGTTTATTAGACTTCTTTTCAGAAAACTGTACCATAATCCATACATTTGGTTTCGCCTATCGGTTCAGAACCCTACCGGATAAAGCCAAGATTCCTATGGTAGATATACCTGCGCTAGTAAAATGATGATAATTTAATTACTCATTGTATCACATAATCGACCTAATTCACACCTTGTCGCCCGTATCAAACAATTTGAGCTTCAATTTATCGGATTTATAACTGGAAAACAGCTATTAATTATTGAATCTGCGATAGGAATAGTTAATAGGAGTTTAATACAATAGATTCTTAGGTTATCAAATTATTTATACTCTGATCATTACCGGCGCCCTTTGGCAAACCACCTTAATATTGCAATCCACGATCTACACCAAAAATGTGGTATTTTGGTAAACAGCAATCACTTAACTCAATAAAAAGCATTGAAATAAATCGTAAATGTGCAAAGTTCATAGAGCTCAACAATGTGGTGCACGTTTCACCCACTTCACTGTGCTTTTCAATTCTTAATGTCTAGGTAGCTCTCGATCTATCATCAGTCGGATTCTGCATAGGGGAAGGGGTGGTAAAATGAACACCTTAAGGAAATCATCTTGTTTCTGATGGAAAAACGAGAAACTTTTACAGTTCTATCGCACAACATCAAAAATAGGGATGTAAGCTATAGCACCGACATGGATTCAGACTAAAAAAGCTAAATTTTCACATATTTTCATCGCTATCAAAAAGCGATGCAAATGTTCATTTTACCTGCACTATGTGGGTAAAATGAACAGCGCTTGGTGGTAAAACGAACACCATGCAAAAAACGTGAGCGAAACAAATATTTTTGAAAATTTTCACTGCCCCACCGAAAATACATCTATTAATGATTGTAACCCATTCAAAAAAAATTCTTAAGGTATCAGATTTGACATCATATCATAACGATATTCACCTCACTGAAAAACCTCAAGTCTTCCGAGCTAAAATTTACGTCAGTTCTAATTTTCAAACGTGGTTTGCGAAAATCTTAGTTTTCGTTGATGTTTTCACTTCAATTGACCTACATATCAACTCGAACACTCAGATTTATGCTCTAAATCGTTCGTGCGTGATAAAAATTCATCGAAATTTGTTTTTTCTCGGTAAAAGTCACGGTGTTCATTTTACCACCCCTGTTCATTTTACCACCACTTCCCCTACCGCTCCGGTTGTCATCGTCCGTGCTGCCAGAACAACAGTAGTCTGAGAAGTAGGCTCTGCGCCAGTCAGAAGGTTAATCAAAGCTTGCCATCCATATAGTGCAGGAAAAATATAAGTGCTGGTTAAAACATATTTTTTGTGTCGAAATTCGTCATCTGCGTTAATTTTTATGGAGGGTTGCGAATTCAGAAACACCATGGCTAAATAAGATGCAAAGGAGCAAACATTTAAAACCAAATTATTTTTTCTATCATTTTCTCAATAAATTTTAAGATTTTATTATGTTACCAGCTCATTTGGAATGATTTAATGAACCCTAAATACTGAAGCTCTACTATTGAGCATAATTAGTGTTTCGCAGTAGCTTATGTAAGTTCAATTGTTAAAATAGAGGTGCCTTTATTATTATAGGGAAAGTGTACCAGTTATAGCCATAGAGGTTCCCTATTTGGTCATACGGGAAATTTCGATAACTTTCACAATTTAAATATTTTTGAATGTTTAAACATAAAGATATATCTTAAATCTTACTACTACAACACAACAAATCATTCAAAATGTGAAAACATTCAAGTTATCCCGTATGGCGAAATAGGGAACCACTATGTCCATAACTGGTACACCTACCCTATATAGGACCGGAATTGCAGCATATTTTTCAATGGATTTTTCAAACAAATCGTGTTATTTTTGGGTGCGATACGACCAGGTGTGTCATCAGGTTTCATTTCAGGAGAAATATTTGAGGAATTGTAATAGGAACCTTAATGACAATCGACAAGCGATAGAAAGCTCGAGACTTCGGGAAAGTTGTTCAGAATTTCATGGACATCTGAAATGCAGACATTTTAATTAAAAAATCCGATTGGTGCCACTAGTAAGCAATTAGAATAAAGGATTTCAAAGCGAGTTATATCTTCTAATCCAGATACGTGAAAAATTGGAGACATAAATATCCAATTATTTAAACCCGAACCACTAGGAAATGAACTGAATCAGGACTGAATCACTGGAATATGAAGTGAATAAGTCATGAGTCACTTGAACATGGAATGAATCTGACAGAATTAATTTAACATGGAGAAAATCAAACCTGAATTACTTGATTATGAAGTGAATCAAATCTGAAACACATGAATATGAAGAGGATCATACATTAATCACTAGGATAAGGAGTGAATCAACACGAATTACTTGAATATAAAGATAATCAATCCTGATTCACTGGAACACGCTTAAAATGCTCAATTGTACATGCTCTTCAGCGCCGCCTAGCGAGAAAATTGCGAGCCAAACTGTTTGCTTTCCGAATGTCCTTGATGTACTGAACAACTTTGCGGAAGACCGCAGCGTTATAGATCTTCAGCATCTCGAGATATAGCATCATGGATGTTCCTGTTTTGATGCTATACTTTTCAGGGTGATTCAAAATTCAGCTGAGTGTTGCAATACTTTTTCAAGCGAGTCCGTATTTATGACGGGTAGTATAAACTAATGATACCATGAAAACATCTATATGTGTTATCATTCGAAACAGGTTGATAACAGGTTCTGGAATACATCCAATTTCCTCCATTGAAAACACATTTTGTTATAAATTAGTTATAAACATTATATATTGATCACAAACATTTGACGTCATTCATCCTTTTTTGGCATTCTCATTCTGGTTCAACATTGGTTGATTGGTTGAAAAACTTTGCCATTGGCAACAAAAAACAACAAAATGGAATTATTTAACTCATTAAGTGTCAATTTAACAAAATGGAATCTTGGTAATAAAACTTGTTATTACTCTTTTATATGGTTGTTAATCGAGTTTGCTCGGATCTATGATCTATTTTTCTTACAAGATCCTAGACAACAACCTTGGAAAATCCCACCCCGCTCCTTTTCTACGCATATAAGATTGTTCATGAGTTATCCTATACTGCACATCAACTTAAAGAATGGTTTTCCCAAGAAACATTAAAGCGTAGTTTAGGGAAGCATGCTATTGTTTGTTTATTTATTATACGTAACATAAGCCTTACACATGTTTGTGTTACAAGATAATACCATGGTTAACAAAATGTACCTATAATTTTGTGGATATACTATAGATCGTTTCGCGAGAAGAAAAATATACAACTTTGATTATTTTACAAAAGAAAAACTAGAAAAACTCTCGACACCGTTTTATGAATAATTGGATGATGATCGGATGGGTGGATTTATCCATGAGTTCGCATTGAACAATTCTCTCCTATCTATGCACAACCATTCTTCCACCGAACCGCCATACTCTGCACAATCCGATGAAAACTTCCGATTGTCATAGCATCTAACTCTGATTTCATTACCGGTAATTTAATGAGCCTCGTCCTTATTACCTTCAGCCAATACATCAACATGCACCGTAGAGCTTTTCAAAGCATCCAGGCTCGCGCACTGGATGACGATGATGGGAATAACTTTTCTAATTCTGAGAAGACACCAACGACGTCTAGCGCTTCTGGGTTGACGGGTTATTTGCATTTGTCCCGGTGTTTCTCGTTTTACATGTCAATTACTTATTTTCTTCCTTTTTGCTTTTTTTTCGAACAATACAGCGAACACATAGCTCCGGTAACATGTTGCACGCTGGCGCTGGATAACAAGTACCTTATCACCAGCAGTGAGGACTCCAGCATCATTGTGGCCCTGTTCGAGAGCGGGAAAGTGGTAAGTAGCTGATCTTTCAACATTGTTTTGCACTTCCGTTGAACAGCTCGGGCTTACTTCAATGATAGACAATACATTATGCCTACAGCAAACTGCGCCGTTTACAATGATAAATAGCTATACAAGTAAGAAATTCAACATTTTTTTCATCGAGTAGGACTTTGAATGACTCTGTGACATAAAAGTAACTTATGGCATTCATGGCCAATGGCCACATTTCCTCGCTTTAAAAGTAATTTTACATCCATCTCATGAGCAAATTCGTTGATCTAAAACTTTTGAATTACGTAAATTTTTATTTTTGTTACGTAAAGGGAATACAAGCACGCGAGACTCTGCTATATGCTAATTTGGCTTGATGTTCTAAGTCAGCCAAGAACTCCGTGGGATTTCTCGCAGGTTGTTCATATAAGCTAATGAAAATGTATTCCGTCAAGTTATGAGTTCAAAGACTATTCAATATTACTAAACAACTTTTTGAGTATAGGTCTTCTGATCTATCTAGTTTTCTTTCGGAGGATTAGGAACAAAGAGGATAAAGCCACCAAGATGTTCTCTTGGCTTGATTCCTTTACACTAAACATTGATAATAATAAACTAAACTCAAGCTGCGTTGCTTCAAATTTACGTAATATTACGTAAATTGATTTACGTAGATAAAATTAACGTAAACAGAGGTTTGGGTTTGTTATAAAAGGGGGAAAATAATTCAATCGTTTTAATCAGCTTATCGTATAATCATCAGCCCAACATTCATTGACCCTAAAGGGTTGCCTACAATGCCACCGATAAAGTGGCATCCGTAGTTTGATGAATTTGGCTACACAATTATCGGCACTTTGTCCACGAGATGATTGAATAAACTGTAATTGGATCGATTATCTGTTCCGTACAATTAGTTGATGAGTGTTGCGTACCGATTTAATTATGTATTGTTACACCAATTAGATTACATGCTTGGCTGTAATAAATGAGCTAATGACATCGCGTAGAAGTGAATCGATGTCACGGTGATAACATTATACAAAGTTAATTACTTCCTTTACGTCGTAACAATGGATATATGAACATTGAACTCAATAAAACACAAATGTTTTTTTTACGAACTACCAGCAGATTTGTTTGGATACCGATCTATTCAGGTATTTTGGAGTAAGTGGAACCTTAGAAATTTAGACAAATTGCATTATTTTTTTTCAAATTCATCGACATATTTTCATTAAAACACCATACATTTTTGTATGTGTAAGAATCAAGAGGGACGATTTATGTTTAAACATAGCTTAATAAATTTATTTTCATAGCTGCTTATTGACCTTTACAATGCAATAGACAGCACCTGCTTCGAACTGTATTGCGGAAATTGACTAGCAATAAGTCTATTTTTTGCCATTGGAAACTTTAATTCCGAACATTGCTCGTCTAACAATTCTCAAAAATGGATGGTGATAGAATTCGTATCTGGAAAACATGTTCAAAGAACATTCCGTATTTTTTTTCAGTGGTTTAGCTGAAATTGTACGCGTTGTTCTCCCAAGCACTTTTCAGAATTTCTTCCCAAAGCTTCTTCAGGAATACTTCCAGCGATTCTACTTTCACTTCCTTCAAAAATATCACAAATTACTCTAGTAGTTCCTACGAAAATTTCTCCCGAAATATTTCCAGGATCCCCCTAGAATTCTTTACAGATTTTCTATAAAACTTCTCTAGGGGTCATCCATAAGCTACGTCACGCTCTAATGAGGGAGAGAGTATTTTGGGAAATTTATATACAGTGTACTGAAGGGGTTCATGCAGTATGAAATAATGGAGAATTTGCTATAGGATTTTAAAAAAGGTTCGTGGAAGAATCCCTGAACAATTTTTTTATTGAACATTGGTGAACATTCCTGCTAGCATCTTGAAAGAACTCACGAAGAAAACATTAGAGATGTTGGCGAAAAACACTGAAAAATTTGTTCCACTTGGAAACAATAAGGATTTCTTATTGAATTTATAAAACCCTTATATGTTTTCCATAAAGGCAAGAATTTATGAAACTTTATTTAGATTTTTTTTTTTTTTTGAAAAATCAATGGAAATGACTGAGTGAAGGTATTCCTGAAATCTTTCCTGAAGTAATACATGAAGAAATGCTTGAACACATCATTGGAAAAATTACTAGAGGAATCAATTCCTGAACAAATCCCTGGAAGAAGCACCAACATCTTCAAAACCTGCGCATATTTCCCTAATGTTCAAATTTTTAGAGGAACCATAGATGTTATTTCTCCGGGGAATCCATTAGAAATACCTGCAGGAATTCGTCCAAGGATTCCAGTACGAATTTCTACGGGAATACTTGCGAAGATTCTTCAGCGAAGTCCTCCTACAGAAACCTCCAGGTGTTCTTCTAGGAATTCTACCGTAGTTACTCCGATGTGTCTTACAGGCTTTCCTCCTCGAATTTCTCCGGAGGTTTCCTTCAAGAATTCATTCGGGGATTTATTGCAGAAATTCCTCCGGGGATTTCCTTCAGGAACTCTTCCTGAGATTTGCTCCAAAACTTCAGGGTTTTCGTCCAAGAATTTCTCCGGGAACTTCCTCCAGGATTTTTTTGGGGTTTTCCTCCAGGAATTTCTCCGCAGATTTCATCCAGGAATTTCTCTGGAGATTTCGTCGAGAAATTCATTAAGAAATTCCTCCGTGGATTTTCTCCAGGAATTTCTTCGGAGATTGTCTCAGAGAATTTATCCGGAGACTTCCTCTAGGAATTTCTCTGGGGATTTGTACCAGGATTTTTCTCCAGAAATTTTTCCAGGGATTTACTCAAGAGATTCCTCCGGGAATTTTTACCAGGAACTATTCCAGTCCTTAGTAAGTTTTCAGGAGGAATCCCTCCTGGGATTTCCTCCATAATTCCTGTAGAAATTCCTTCAGATTTGCTGCTTCATATATAATTTCATGCTTATCTATAATTTCGTCCGTAATTCTTTTGGGAATTATTTTAGATTTTTTGCTGGGAATTTCTACAGAGCTTTACCGAGAATTCCTTCGGATTTCCTCCATGGATTCTTTAGGAATTCTTCTCAAGGTCCTCCAGAACATACTCGGATTTCCATCAGAAATTCCTCGGAGTTCCTCCAGAGTTCCTTTGGAATTTCCTTCAAAGTGCCTTAATAACAGTTCACACAACTACACAACTACACTCGAAAAAAACATAAACACGCATCAGATGCGTCCAAGATTTATTGAAGGGAAGTTCAGCAATCTCAGCAGTCAGTGGGTGTGCATTGAGGTCAACTGCGCGGAAAGTGGAAGTGACAGCTGGCAAGCTGGTTAGCTAGCGGGTTTGTGTACTCTTTCTTCAATCTGCCGTTTCTATGGAATTGTTAGGAGTTGTTTACTGCTAGTAAAGGGTGAACACGAAATTATTGCGACACCGAAAATTTCATGCCAATTTTCATATAATGTTTAGAATCAAACCAAAACTTTAGGGTAGTTTTATACATATATTTACTTCAAAAATCAAGAGAAAAGTTAATCGATGGAGTCTTGAGTGTAAAATTGAAGGCATTTTCGCTTGATTCCCTCCATCAAAGTCTTTACAGTGTTATCCAGTACCAGTTTCTCAGTTGTTTTTTTTTCCATTTTCTTAACATGTCCTTCTCGTCTAGTACTGCTCCACCGAGCGCAGCTCCGGACGGTTTGGCGGATTCATGTTCTTTGAAACAAAATGGACAGAATTGGCCTCATACCACTCCAGGACACTTTTAGAATAGTGGCATGATGCCAAATCTGGCCAAAATAGCGGAGCTTCGCCGTGCTGCTGCAAGAACAGCAATAGGCGCTTCTCGAGGCACTCAGATTTGAAGATCTCGCCATTTGCTGTGCCCTTTGCCACGAAAGGCTTTCTCCTCAGTCCGCAAGAGCAGATGGCCTGCCAAATGAGATATTTTTCTTCTTCTTAAATTTGCCGTCCAAATCGAACTTGCTCTTGCCGGTGAAAAAGTCCAACCCCGGAATTTGCTTAAAATCTGCTTTTATATACGTTTCGTCGTCCATCACACAGCAGCCATATCTTGTGAGCATCTTCTCGTAGAGCTTCCGTGCCCGAGTTTTAGCCGTCGATTGTTGCCGCTGTTGGGAAGTTCTGTACCTTGTATGTATGTAGTCCAGCTCTCTTCTTTGCGTTCTGGACGTAGCTCTGCGAAAAACCTTTTTTTAGCCAAATCACGGCTTGAGACGTTGGGATTTGCTTTAATCATCCGCTTCACCTTTCCCTCCGTCTTTTTGGTCTCCGGTCCCGGTTTTCTTCCTGCTCCTTAGTCGTGGTCCAACGTCAACCGCTCCTGGAACCGCTTCAACACTTTGGAGACGGTTGAATGGTGAATGTTCAACATTTTTCCCAACTGCCGGTGCGACAGGTCAGGGAATTACAGGTGTTTGGAAAGAATTTGTTCTCTCGACTCGCGTTGGTTCACCTCCATTTTCGTTGAATCGAAAAACACGACTTCGAGTTTGACAGCATGTGTATTGTACATCAATGAGAAAGTATGCAAAATTTGGTTGATTTTTACCTAATGGTCGAAAAGTTATGCCCTGTTGAATGTCTCGCATTAATTTTGTGTTCGCCCTTTAACAGCAGTTGAGTGAAAGTTATCTCGCGCTTCCATGAGTCTTCTTGTCGCGACTTGAATTTTAATTGGAAAATATGAGCATGAAATATAAATTTTATGATGTCCTGCATCTAAAAATATATGAAAAGTTAACCCATTAGTGAAAATAAATAAGAAATAGTCATATTTTTGCCTGGTCGTAGATAGTGAATGCATATGGGGCGGTGTTTTATGTATCGTTAACTCTCTTCAACCAAAACATAGTCGCTACCTGTCATTTATTGTTTCAAAATGGTGGAATGACGCAACGCATCATTCTGGGTTGCTTGTTTGAAAATTGTTGCTTCAAACTGAACTGTTAGTTGAAGATGGCGGACCATGGATCAATGCACGAGGTCACTAATTTGACGTTTGAGTGGTGCCGAATCCACTGGTTTCCATGGTCCCATAAATAACACGGCACTGCTAAAACGTCGAATAGTGAACCCGTGCTTAGGTGCATGAACCTATGCACGGGTTCACTATTTGTCGTTTTAACGGTAACACGGCACCGCATTTATGTTACCATGGAAACTAATAAATTCGGCACCGCTAAAACGTCAAATTAGTGAACTCGTGCATTGGTCCATTGTGGCCCACGCTTAAGTGGTAAGGTTACTGCAGGTGTGTAGACCAAGCTGAACTGGTTTGGAGTTGGAACTGGAACCAACTACTGGAAATTGGGTTATATTGATATACTATATACTTAGTTAACATCTAAACAGATAACACTGAATCAACAATTTCACGCCACAATACTTGGCACCTCTCCATCCTCGGTTCTGCCCCATGCCCGCCAAATAATTGTAGACTTGATCCACCCACTTAGCTCGCTGCGCTCCACGTCTTCTTGTAGCAATCAGATTTGAAGCGAACACCACATTTGCAGGGTTGCTGTCCGGCATTTTTGCAACATGAACTACCCATCGTTTGCCGTAGAGTTGGGAGAGCTCGGGGTTCATCCTTCGCCGCCACATTCCGTTTCCTGCACACCGTCAAAGATCGTTTGAAACACCTGACGTTCGAAGATTCCAAGTGCTTGCAGATCCTCCTCGACCATTGTCCACGTTTCAATACCCTTAGACGACTGCCGGTCTAATAAGCGTCTTGTACATGGTAAAAATGGTGCAGGTGTGAATCTTTCTTGATCTCCTTGATTCTTGGGCCTGACTTCCACTGATGATGTGCATCCGTATTTCACGGCTATCGTTATTGTCAGCTGTAAGCAAGGATCCAAGGTAGACGAACTCGTCGACCACCTTGAAAGTATCCCCGTCTATCGTAACATTTCTACCAAAGCGAGCACTGTCACGCTCGGCTCCATCTAATAGCATGTACTTTGTCTTGGAAGCATTCACCGCCAGTCCAACATTTCCTGCCTCGCGTTTCAGGCGGGTGTACAGGTCTGCCACCTTTTCAAATGTTCGGCCGACAATGTCCATATCATCCGCGAAGCAAACAAATTGACTGGATCTCGTAAAAATCGTACCCCGGCTGTTGAGCCCGGCTCTCCGCATAACACCTTCTTGCGCAATATTGAACAACAGGCACGAAAGCCCATCACCTTGTCGTAGTCCCTTTTTTTTACTCAGCAATGGGGGAATAATCTGCTCAACAGACCCCAGACTATATGCAAAGCAGCAGACAGGACTACATCCCCGACCCACTAAACCATTCCCATTGCCGCCAAACTCGTCGTTCCTCCGGGACCACCAAGAAGGCATTGCTGCGGAGAGGGGCTATTGCACATCGCAGCCTCAAGGTTAGCTGCGTAGCCATGCAGCAACGAACATCGATGACACGCTTAGGGGGGTCCACCAAGGTAGCATGCTGGCGCTTTGCCAGCTTCCCCGTGCTTACCTACCATTGTCCACTGAAGGCGGGCAGGGTCAATCACAACGCCCGCGCCCAGCTGTTCCGCAAGTATCAAGAACTGATACTGCGGGCTCCGCTATTTGACCTGCTGAAGGCTCAGGCCATATCAGCTAGCACCAGCAGGGATTGCTGAAGAAAGAGCCTCCACCTGCCCCGAACAACCAAAGGCTCGTATCCAACCCAGTAGGCCGGCGCCACGACAGTAGCGCTACCAGGATGTTCTCCCCGCGGCCACTTAATCGCTGTAAGGGTCGATTTCGACCGTAGGGCACCGGTATGACCTACGTAGCCGACTGCGAACCCTTGGACCACCTGTTGCTTAGCGTCTGCACTAGCAACTCCTCGAGTCCACTCGCCACCTCCTTTGTAGTTCCAAGACGATGTGGGTGATAGCCGATGAAACGGCATTCCAGCCAAGCTCGTCTTCACACATCCTCTGAACCAGATTGTCCGGAGTCGTGTCCCCACCGCATGTGGCAAACATGCGGTCACGCATTGTGCGAAAACGCGGGCACACGAACAAAACGAGGAAACGGCGGATCCTCTAAACCTGCACAAACTGGACATTCGGGAGAACCCGCATGACCGAAACGGTGTAGATACTGTCTAAAGCAACCATGGCCCGAAAGGACCTGTGTCAGGTGGAATGTTAGTTCCCCATGGCGCCTATTGACCCAGATATCTACCCTCGGAATCAACCTTTGAGTCCACACTCCCTTGGTGGAACTGTCCCACGCACGCTGCCATTTGACCTTAGAGTTCACTCTGGCAGTCCTGCGTATGCCTCTTATGCCGCGCCTTTCGAAGCACTGTATGTTTTCCATGATAAGGATACCAATAGGCACCATACCGGTGATGACGCAGAGTGGATTGTGTGACACGCTACGGTACGCGCTCGCAACCCTCAGGCATATTAGCCTATAAGTACTCTCTAGCTTGCTACGGTAGCTGTCGGTACTTAAAGCCGTGCCCCAAGCCGGGCCACCATACCTCAGTATGGACGAGGCGACACTGGCCAGAAGCTTACGCTTACTGGCGTACACCGCAAAGCTATTGGACATCATCCGGGACAGTGCCACAATAGCTGTGGAGGCTCTCTTGCAGGCATAATCAACGTGGCTACCGAAGGTAAGCTTATCGTCGATCACCACGCCCAAGTGTTTGACGGAGCGCTTCGAAGTGATCGTGCAGTCGCCTACAATGATCATCGCTTGCTGCACCGACTTTCGGTTGTTGATAACAACCGCCTCAGTTTTGTGGTGAGCCAATCCAGTTTCCTGGAGCTCATCAATTGCGATCGAGTGGGCTGCAGTCAATTCCACTTCTTCGATTGATTCACCGTAGACCTCCAGCGTAATATCGTCGCAAAGCCAACGATGACCACACCCGCCGGGAATTTTAATCTCAACACCTCGTCGTACATGACATTCCATAACACCGGACCCAGGATAGAACCTTGAGGGACTCCTGAGGTTATGTGAAAGCACTTCCGACCCACCTCTGTGTCATAGACTAATACCCGATTCTGGAAACAACTCCCGAGAATCTTGTACAGGCACTCGAGTATCCCCAGACGCAGAAGCGCATCAGCAATAGCTCTATTGAATGCGTTCCTTACATCCAGAGTCACTACTGCACAGTAGCGAATCCCCCTCCTCTTACGCTGGAGTGCTATCTCAGCAATTTTTTTAACCTTCAGAATAGCGTCTACGGTGGACCTCCCTTTTCGGAAGCCGAACTGGTTGCTTGAGAGACCATTTACACCCTCGGTGTACCTCAACAGTCTGTTGAGGATGATCTTCTCGAACACCTTGCCCGCCGTGTCGATCAAGCATATTGGTCTATACGCCGACGTGTCACCGGGTGGTTTTCCCGCCTTTGGCAATAGTACCAGGCTCTGCTTCTTCCTCACATCTGGAAATATTCCCTCGTCCAGGCATATCTGCATAGCAGATCTGAACATCCGGGTAGCCTCCAAGATTGCAACTTTACGAAAGGAGGCCAAGGGCTAGGGTTGTGGCGCGGAAAGAGCCCCTCGATAATCCCCTCCAGCATCTCTGAAGATTGCTCTGTAGGAGCCATTGCACCTCTTGTCTTTGCCATAACGATCCTGTAGGCACAGACAAACAGACGTAACACTGACGAAATTTTCATCGACCACTCATTTAACGATCATTGCAAATTCGTTATGTTACAAATCTCACAAACAGAGGCGCGCGCATCGTTTTTCTTTGCGTTTGACGTTTCACACTACCGCCATCTGTCGGTCTTGTTGCACGAAACACCTTTTCGTGCAACATGCTAACTAGATGATGATGGTGTAAACTGGGCGATGGATTTTGAAGAAATTTGTTCTAAGTGTTACGACTGTTTGTCTGTGCTGTAGGCATCGCCCCTAGGATTCGCATTGGCCCTCTGACAGAGCCCCTCAAAGCAGGCCTTTTTGCTTTCCCTTATCTCGGACTTCAGCGCGACTTCTGGTTAAGGTGAAGATCAATCGAAGCCAAAATTCAAAATTTCAAGAGCACGGATCTGGAGAACCAAACACCCGTTTGAGCTGAAAACCTAATCGATTGGTCATCACCAGCTAGTGACCAATCGATTAAGTTTTCAGCTTAAACGGATGTTTTTTTCTCCAGATGAGTGCTCTTGAAAATTTGAAGTTTGGCTTCGATTTATCTTCACCTTAAGTTTAATTGACAGGAATAAAATGATCAAAATTTCATTGAGATTACGTTATGAAACCGGCGTTCACTTCCAATGTGACTGATATGCGGTTACATTTCATAATAATGTGACAAAACGACTTGTTTTTTTTTAAATTATAAAACAAATTTGCAAACTGTTATTATGGCGGATGCATACACTACACATACACCGATTTGGAAACACTCTACGATATTAAAAATAAATCTTACTCTTTTGCAGTAATGGGCACCATAAAAAACGATTGATGAGTACGAATTTGATGAGTGGTCTAGATTGTGCGATATTTGCCAGAAAACCATTGGTCAGAGAACTATTCGCCAGAATGACATCAGCCAGAAACTACCATATGCCAGAAAACCATTTACCGGAATATACCATTCCCCAAAATCGACCACACCCTAGATTTTTTATTGCTTTTTTATTTTTCAGTTGAATCGAGTTTGTAATTATAAGAGAAATAACCGAACTACAGCGATAACATTGTGAGATTATTTGTGTTGTTTTTATAAATAAAAGTACAGGTTCTCTTGGACACCATCTCCAGTTGACTTAGTGAGCCAACTTCGAATATCCGTTTTTTTATTGTGTCTCTAGTATTCTAATTCATAAACTAGGTACAAATTACTTGTTGGTTGTGGTAAGTTGCTTTATAGTAATTAAATGCTATACGATGTTTTGTTCTGATTTTTTCAGTTTCAGTTAAAATGTTTTTATTTTTAATATTAAGTTATACAGGAAATTAAAGTTTTGAATATTTCACAAGAGATTCTCCCTCCTTTTCATCATAAGCTGTTTTTTTAAGTTTTGTTGCTTATTAAGGACTAGGGGAGAGGCACTAATTTCGAGCTACAAGAAATCTGTGCCAATTTTCAGATTTCCATACAAAGTAGGCCAAAATCGTATGAATGAGTCGAAAAGTGGTGCTCTTCCTCTAGTTCATTAGATATTTACAAAATTTCATGAGTTTTCTGACAAATAAGACAGTTGTCAAACAATAAGAACATCCTATATATGAAAGATAGAGAGTTTTTATTTTCATGAAACCTTATCAAGTAGTGATAGCTATTTTTAGATTCCGAGATATGTCACCATGCGTTAATTGATCAAAATCAATTAGAAAAATAATTCTGGAGAATGGTACATTCTGGCAAATGGTTTTCTGCCAAATATCGCACAATCGAAGTCTAGGCAGCACTTTGAATATATTTTAATTGAATTCGATAACTAACCTAGCAGCAATACTTTTATTTAAGGGTTAAACTTTTATTTTCTGTTTTGTGTGAAACTTATTTTGGATATTGCCCATGAAAAATATCATGTTTGCTGATAATGGATTTACAAGCGGTTTTGAATGTGACACTAAAACTAAATTAAATTTGTTCATGTACACAGCTCGTTTTTTTTGCGCTAAAAATTGAATTCTCTCCATCCATTCCCCGACATTGTCACAGGGCCCGTGAAACGCATTAAATAATTAAAAATTCCATTTACGCTCGATGGAAGTGCAGAATAAATTGTGTTCATTATATGCAAAGTGATAATTGCTGTGAAAAGCTCGACCAACTCCATGCATTTTCGCTTAACTATTTATAGATCACAAAAATAGACCACCACCGAGGACCGGTTACAGCGATCCACGTAGCAATGCCCAGCGAGGTCCTGGTCTCGTCCAGTCATGACGGCACTGTGTGCTTATGGTCCTTGGACAACTTTACCCTTCTGAACTGCATCCAGTTGCCACATCCGGTGCTGAACTTTCAAATTTCCTGTGATTCGGTAAGAAAGAGAAAAAAAATGAATAACTGGAATAAATTTTGATTACCTTTCTGTGACTCTGACCCAGAAAGAAGAACGAAGATAAAAATTGTCTAACTTTTCTCGGGAATTTCCCCGCGTTCGTTAAATCTTTGAACCGTGTTCCTATTTTTGGTTTCTTTCAGATTTTCCTGCTGGCGTACTGCGAGGACAATGGTCTCTAT
Source organism: Aedes aegypti (assembly GCF_002204515.2). Taxonomy (NCBI): domain Eukaryota; kingdom Metazoa; phylum Arthropoda; class Insecta; order Diptera; family Culicidae; genus Aedes; species Aedes aegypti. The sequence continues at coordinate 152,537,598 of NC_035108.1, forward strand.
CTGCGAGCGCTCGCCACCGGAACCGAGCTCCACGCTTTAAAGGGGCACAAATCGAAGGTAAGCTTCTTACAAGCAATCTAATCCCGTAAACGGAAATTACTCACCAAACGAGAAACAGCTAGAAGGGGACCGAGGGAAGATTTTGAAGAGAAAGGACAGAGAGATGGCACAAGACTGTGTAATAGAAAAGTCAGAAGTGAATTTTGTTGGGGATCTTTTGTCGTGCTGGCTTTTACGCTTCCAGATTCAGACAACGTCGTTAAATTATCAAGCAAATTTACTTATGCTGTCAACTTTGAACCAAGTTTATTCAGAGTTATTTAAAATGGAAGCGTGAATGATTGTCCGAGTTGGACGAAAAATCCCTGTTGATAGAATACAATTAACAAAAATAGAACTCCGGTGAAATCTTGTCATGTCAATGAAAAGATTTCTATTACATCAGTTGTAGCGTAAATTAGTGAATAATAAATGGTAAGTTTAAAGTTTAACATTTAATATTCAAACACATTAATAACAATGCAAGAATATCGTTTTAGTCCAATTAAGGCAAAATACCTGTTTCATATTATTTTCATACATACATACTTCACTTTCTACGACATTTTTAAAAGCAAATTTTGAATAATTTGACATTGTGAATGTCGATATACTTTTTTAATCTTCTACCAATTTCTTTTCACCACGAGACAAAACTGAAAAACTAGTAATGATCGAAAAATATCAACAATCTGAATATCGAATAATCGATGATTATTAAAAAAAAACCTAACCCGTAAACGCACAAGGTATCTCACAATTGGAATTCAGCCTAGTATTTTTTATTCATAGTTGTGTTCTCATAAAGTAAACCTTATTTCTCGAAAACAAAAAAATCAAAAACTGGTCTATTTTATTGCACTACTATTTTAAGGAATATCAAAACTTGCATCACCAGGAAGAAAATGTGTTCGTACAGCGAGAGAGTACAATCATTGGCATAAAAAGGGGGTCTTAGACTCTTAAGGCTCAAGAATCCATCATTCAATCATCAAAAATGAAAAACCAGTTTTTCGTTCAAATTAAAAGAAATCCTCATGAAAATCTATCATTGCATTACAGATAGCAAGTGTAATGCAATGATTCATTTTTATGAACATTGCTTCGAATTTGAGCAAAAGAACTGGTTTTGAAAATATGTTAAACGATGATGGTTATTTTCCTCTTAACCTCTCATACTTAGTGTGATGTCGTCCGATCTATTCAGCTCTATACGACAGAATGACGAGTGCCCCGCTATAAGCCAGTTAGTTCGTTCGCTAGTTAGTTGACCTACACATACTACCTTAGTTCCCATACCAAGTGATATCATTCATGATACAGATCACCACATCCCCCTTTCTTTATATAAAAGCTCAATAAACAATGTTTAATTTATTTAACATAATGTATTAGAATTTCTCTCACCTTTCGTAATAAATAAATACATTTCCGTTGTGAAGCCCTTACCTAAGCTTCATATCTTACTGGTGGTTTCCTGGCACGCTCAGAGTATCGACGATCTTCTAGGGGTTCGGCCTCGTTGTCGGGAGCTTCATCAGACTTATTCTTCTCAGAATAAGTGGAAACCTGTTTTAGATGCGCTATATTTCTTTCATAACTTTTTCCATTGTCCATTGAGCGAACGCGCACCTTTGACCCATTCCGTTCTTCTACTACAAATTTCTCCGGAAGGAAACTAGTAGAGAGCTTGTTTGTTGGATGCAGATTCTTCATAAGCACCAAATCTCCTGCCTTGATGTTACTGCATTTAGCTTTCCTTCTTACGTCTTCTTCAATCTTTCCTTTAAATTTTTGGGCTGCATCTTTATCTGCATAGTCTGTTGATGATACAGCTGTACTTAGATCCTCTGGATCTGGAAATTTGAACCTTAATTTTCGATTTTGGAGAAGCTCACTTGGAGCTTTTCCCGTTGTTGAATGCGAGGTGTTATTGTACATTTCTAGGCATTGGTTCATTTCTACTTTCCAGTCTCCATAAAGCGCATTAGCGATTTTTAACCGCTTGAGAAGCGACCGATTTTGTCGTTCCACTTCTCCATTCGCTTGTTTCCAATAAGGAGACGTATGGTTCAGATGGATTCCTTTCGTGTCACAGAACTCTTTGAACTCAGTGGAGACGAACTGCTTAGCATTGTCGAGCGTGATTATACGTGGCAGCCCCCATAAGCTGAAAATTTTCATTAGCCGTTTTATGGTCTCTTTTGCTGTGATGCTAGTCATGATCTCCAAACATAAGTACCTGCTGAAGTAATCTATCACTACCAAGATGTGTTCTCCTGTTGGCAACGGGCCAAGAAAATCTATAGCAATGTCCAGCCAAGGCCTGTCTGGTAACGCTCGTCGTTGCATTGGTTCTGGAGGGTCGGCAATTTGTACCAATCGACATCCTTCGCAACTATCGCACGATTTTGATACTTCAGCGTCCATTTTAGGCCACCAGCAGCGATCTCTCAACCTTCGCTTCATTATGGTTTGACCTGGATGGCCCTCGTGAGCTAGAACTAGCATTCGGTATCGTAAAGCTGATGGAATTACTAGTTTAGATCCTCGCATTATGAGTCCATTTACAAAAGATAATTCCTGTCGAAATGCTGCATACGGTTTCAACAGCTCTGACGTCCAGGTTTCTTCCATTACTGCATGCTTAAGGGCTTGCATATCTTTATCCGTTTCTGTAGCTTGAACAACCTCCGAGATGTCGATTGCCGCGGTCTCTTGTATACTTCGAATGAAAATTTCTGTTTCATCATCAAATGTTTCGCCCGTGGAATCGTCAACCAGCATAGCTAACGTCGTAGTCGCTAAACGACGAATGTAAACTTCTGATTCTTCTTGCCATTTGTCTTCTACATGTGAGGCCATTCTAGAGAGTGGGTCGGCGATGTTTGCTGACCCTTTCTTGTAGACAACCGTAAAGTTGAATGACTGCAAACGAAGCATCCACCTTTCTATGCGAGCTGTAGGGCGTGACTCAACAGTGAAAAGAACTTCCAGTGGTCGGTGGTCTGTTTCAATAATAAATTGAATTCCAAGAAGATAATCCTTGAACCTCTCTACGCCCCAAACTATACCTAACGCCTCTTTCTCAATCGGTGGGTAGCGCTTTTCCGTTTCAGACAGGCTTCTTGAGGCATAACTTATTACGCGTGGCTTATTGCCCTTGAGCTGTAGCAGCACTGCCCCTAGACCAACCCCCGATGCATCAGTAATCAGCATTGTTTTATCTTTGGGATCGAAGTAGCCCAAATTTTGAAGATTACTCATGTGCTGCTTCAGTACTTCAAACGACCGCTGATGAACAGAACTCCATTCGAAAGGAACTGCGTCTTTGAGTAGCTCCCTTAGAGGATGATTTTCAGTCGCATGATTTGGAATGAATTTTGCAACATAGGTTACAAGTCCGAGGAAACTTCTTAACTCTTCTTTGTTCTGAGGTGGTCTAAACTGCATTATTGATCGAACTTTTGAGTCAGCCGGAAGAACTCCCTTTTCCGAAAATGTGTGTCCCAGGAATGTTGTTTCTTGTTGTTTGAATTTGCATTTTTGCATATTCAACATGATCCCATGTTCTTTCAAAACTGATAGTGTTTTTCGAACTGCTTCATCGTGTTCCTTTTCCGAAGCTCCCCAGATCATGATATCGTCAATGAAGACAACAGTGTTAGAGCAATCCGACAGTAGGCTTTCCATTAGATGCTGGAAGAATTCAGGGGCATAATTAACACCAAAAAGTAGTCGTGTGTAACGATAAAGACCCCAATTGGTGACAAATGTTGTTATTACACGACTCTCTTTTGCCAATTCTACCTGGTGGAATGCTTGCTTGATGTCCAACGTAGTAAAAAAATTTTCCCCACTGAAGTTCGGAAGGATGTTCTCGAAGACTGGCAAGGGATGGTTTAATCGCTGAATTGCTTGATTGGCTCGCCGCATGTCTATGCAAAGTCGTAGTTCACCATTGTCCTTTAAAATAGGAACCAATGGTGACACCCAAGGCGAAGGTTTTTCCACTCGTTCAATTATGCCCATTTCCAGTAGTTCGTCTAGCTTACTTTTTACTTGCTCCAGCAACGGAAATGGACAACGCCGCAAGGGTTGTATTACTGGGATCACATTTTTATCAATAGGAAGGACTAGCTGGAAATCTTTAATATTGGGAAACGCATCTACTTGTCTAATCTGGTTCACGCCTTCTTTAAAGGAACTTGGTAGCCCAACTCGTAATAAGCCAAGTTTGCGGGCCGTGTTTTTACCCAACAACGCTTGTTGACCACCTTGAATTACATAAAATGTTGTTGTGGTGGATATGACATCGTCTTCATCGGGGACTTCGATAACGGCATCAAAAGCCGTTAATAGTTCCAAAGGTATTCGTCCATACGCCATAAACTTTTTGCTCCTATCATATCCTTCCGAGAAATAGACCGCCTTATTCAACTTCATGTACTCCCATGTTTTATCGTCTATCAGATTGTACGTAGATCCTGAATCAATGAGCATTTCTATCGCGACTTCCCCGACACGACATTTTAGTAGCTCATCGTTCTCGTTAGTGATTTTGTAAACTGAAAATTCTTTCGTATCCTTATTTTCATTGGTCATTTCAACGTTCATCACGCTCTTATATCTTTTATGTTGGGATGGTTGGGAAAAGCGTTGTGGTGAATGTTTACGTTTAAAAGACTGCCAGGTTTATTAAATAGAAGTAAAAAAAGAAAAAAAAAAACAAATCCATAACTCAACCATTCTTAAATTGCTAATATGAAGAAAAATTTCAATTCCTTACATTTCTTACTGGAGCCTTACACATTGATTGAAAATGACCCATGTTTCCACACCTGTGACACTTCTTTTCAGCCGCTGGGCATTTTTCAGACATTGAATGTCGGAAACGACCGCATCGATGACATCTTTCTTTAAAGGCAGGGATTCCTGAGTTCTTGTAATATGGTGTTCTTGCTTTATGCGCCATCAAACGGTTGATATCTGTTGTTGGCTTGGACTTTGGGTTCATTTGAGCGGCTTGGTAGTTGACTGATTGATGCGCATTTACGATTTTGGTACAAATATCTAGAGTCAACTTCTCTTGCTCCAATAGCTTGCGACGTAAATCATCCGACGCATTTTGGATGATTTTGTCAATGATAGCTGTTTGACGACATTCAAGTTCCGTTTGTCCAAATGAGCATTTTTCCGCTTTTTGCTGAACTCTAAGCATAAATTTTTCAATCGGTTCGTCATTTTCTTGCATCATAGTCCAAAACTGAAATCTCTCGAAGCTAGAATGTTGCTTCGGAGCAAAATGTGCCGAAAGTTTTTCCTTAGCCACAACATAGGGATCATTGCCATCTGAACCGTCAATGTCAGCCCCTGGAATGCCATAAAAAACAGACTGCAATTCCATGCCGCCCATAGCAAGCATCTGAGCTTTACGGCTGTGGCTTTCTAAGATGTTCGTCGCCAACATAACATTTTCAAACCATCTTATCCACGATGTCCAAGCGCTTCTCACTTCCGTTGCCGGTAAATGAGAAAATTTAAACATCGGCAAATTGTACGACGCTGGGCTGAAGAAAGACATGGTTTGAACAACCATTTCTTCGTTAGCCATACTGTTCCTGTTAAGAAAAAAAACAAATAAAAATTTTCCGTTCTTTTTCAACTACCATTGTCAATTCTAGAAGCCATTGTTTCATTCTGATTGCACCCTAATCCACCATATGAGTAATTTGTAATGAATGACAGCATCTAATCAAAAAAAAATCCATATTTCCTTATCTTTAACCTACTAGCAGATTCAATCGCAGCATACAAAACGTTCTCAGTATGTTTTGGTTTAGTTTGTCAAGATGAGTTCCTTCAAAGCGTTTATCTATGCTCTTTGTAAGTGAATTTAATCACAGCGTACTGTACACTCTCAGTGAATTTAATCACAGTGCCTACGACACTCTTGTTTATTATTCGTTAAGCAGTGAATTCAATCACAGCGTCTTGTACGCTCTCAGTGAATTTAATCACAGTGCCGACAGCACTCCTTCTTCGTAAACCATATTACAGTGAATTTAATCACAGCGCATTGAACGCTCTCAGTGAATTTAATCACAGCGCATTGAGCGCTCTCAGTGAATTTAATCACAGTGTCAACGACACTCTCGATTAGTCATCTTCTGATGTCTATTGCTTGACTTAGCACTCTAATAGTGTTTAAGCACTAGGATAGGATAAGAAATCTTAGTTCACAGGAACAAGACAGCAAATCATAAAGTTAAAACGTCGTATCCTATCCTAGATTTATACTACTGTAGTCGCGCGGTTGTATTTTGTACCACGCCGGTGTAAAAACTTGCTCTTCATACACAGCATCAGCGCGGTGCTTCTGGTGGTGGTCAAACGCGCGACGACCGAAGGGTTAAACAGACATCGTTTTTCGAGCAGCTCAGGAGGGGAAACGTTTAGGAATCTTTGCTCTCACACTGATTCTCTCTTCCTCTCGCAAATTTCTTACTGCATGGCGGATGGTGGTGCTGCTGTGCTCTCAGCATCAGTAGTTAACGCATCAATTAAATTGCGGTGGGTGAATGATTACGTCGTGAGAAATTTACTGTTCTCTTTGAACATTCGATACACTCGCAGTGATAAATAATAAAATAAATACTACTGTTTGAAATCATTCAGTACAGCTTAAGCAGTACAGCTTTTGAGCCTACGACATACGCTATAATCTTGGATTCCAATGGGAAAACCACTTAGAGACATTTTTCTGATTGCAGCTAGCTGCACAAGAGCGGCAGTAAAAAAATCAGTGGAATTGTGCAGTTTCCTGTTCGAGCATAGATCTTTTTTTTTACATACCTCTTCTGCTCGCTAATCATTATCTAGTTACCGTCATTCAGACTGCAAGATGCAGCCCACCATCAGTTAGATGTGCGATGATTGTGGCCGTCATTCAGTCAGCACTCAGTAGACGATTCTGTGCCGCATTTATCAATCAGCACGGCTCCACTAACACTAACATCCCTTTCTTTTTTTTTCAAACCAAATACAAGTTTCGTTTTAATTCTCTATTCGTATACACACACGTTGGAGTTGTTTTTTTTTTCATCACTTCTTTCATTCACACTCTGCCAAGTGGTGTCTCATTCATTAGGGATCACCCACACCGAGACTTTTTCTTTTCTTTCACCATTGCTCCACACAATTCATCCATAGCCAGATTTTTTTTCCATATTATGCCTCTCATGCATCTCCAACCACACTTAAGCACGCACACGGTCAGTATTCATCATCAACCCCTGTTCTTTTTTTTCTCAACATCACCTCACACTAGAATTATTTCCCCGATCACTGGTGCTCTAATTCTTCTTTCGTCCATCAGCTCGGTACGATTTACTGAAAACGAATTACCAAAAATCACTATCACTCCATGCCACCTTTTTCCCCCAACAGCAACGCAAGCACGTTCTTCTTTTGAAGGTCAACCCTTTTTTTCACTCATCTCACTTTCGAATATGCAAAAAAAAATGGCGGACTACAGCGTGATCTTTTTCCCGCACCAGAATGAAACTTTTCGGCTTATTTTCTCAATGCAGACTACTTTTCCCGATTCATTACCTGCCTTTACCAATAACTTCTATCACTTCGATAATACACTTTTGCTTAAAACTTGACGCGCTTTTTTTCCGGTTTAACCTCGTCGCCACGTGTGATGTCGTCCGATCTATTCAGCTCTATACGACAGAATGACGAGTGCCCCGCTATAAGCCAGTTAGTTCGTTCGCTAGTTAGTTGACCTACACATACTACCTTAGTTCCCATACCAAGTGATATCATTCATGATACAGATCACCACACTTAGTATGCACCTTGTTGCGCTATTGAATACAATGTGCACTGCCTTCAGTAAATAAATATTGTTCACTTATGACAATCATTTCCTACTTCGGTTCGTTTTAGAACACTGTCTCATAATATCGTGAATTTTTTCATGCTTATCCACCGAAACAATTGCATTACTCTTTTTTTTTTTTTTTTTTTTTTTAATTTCTTTATTAGTATCATTCCAAACATTACATTCAATATTTCTTATATCTAGGTGTTCTGTGTTATTAGACAACACTATCATCCTAATTTGGTAAAACAAATCTAAGATTTTATTAACATTTTGTTAACAACATATTACATTTCATTTGCCGTAGCAGTTCAGATTTTTTACAGGTGAGTTGATTTCACCTGCTTATAAGAGACAAAAATTTTTTTTTTTAATATACTTAACCTAACTTAACCTAAACATATAACGCATTAATCGTGGCAATAGAAGATTGTAACGATTTTTGCCTGAAATTATTGATTATTTTATTTGACATTTGTTCCAATGTTTCAACATTGGATATCCTATGTAACTCATTGGTACTATACCAGGGAGGAAGCCTCAGAATCATTTTCAAAATTTTATTTTGAATTCTCTGCAGAGCTTTCTTCCTGGTATTACAACAGCTAGTCCATATTGGTACAGCATACAACATGGCTGGCCTGAAAATTTGTTTGTATATCAAAAGCTTGTTCTTAAGACAAAGTTTTGATTTTCTATTAATAAGGGGATAGAGACATTTTACATATTTGTTACATTTGGCTTGAATGCCCTCAATGTGATTTTTGAAAGTTAAATTCTTATCTAGCATGAGTCCTAGATACTTAACTTCATCTGACCAATTTATTGGAACCACTCTCATCGTGACAACATGTCTACTTGAAGGTTTCAAATAAAGAGCGTTTGGTTTATGTGGGAATATTATTAGTTGAGTTTTGGAAGCATTAGGAGAAATCTTCCATTTTTGCAAGTATGAAGAAAAAATATCCAAATTTTTTTGCAATCGACTACAGATGACACGCAGGCTTCGTCCTTTGGCGGAGAGGCCTGTGTCATCCGCAAACAAAGATTTTTGACATCCCTGAGGTAACTCAGGTAAGTCAGATGTGAAAATATTGTATAATATTGGTCCCAAAATGCTGCCTTGGGGAACACCAGCTCTTACAGGAAGTCTTTCAGATCTGGAGTTCTGATAATTAACCTGAAGTGTACGATTTGACAGATAACTTTGAATTATTCTAACAATGTATGTTGGAAAATTAAAATTTTTCAATTTTACAATCAAACCTTCATGCCAAACACTGTCGAATGCTTTTTCTATGTCTAGAAGAGCAAGACCAGTAGAGTAGCCTTCAGATTTGTTGGAACGGATCAAATTTGTTACACGTAAAAGTTGATGAGTGGTCGAATGTCCATGGCGGAATCCGAACTATTCATTGGCAAAAATTGAATTCTCGTTGATGTGGGCCATCATTCTGTTCAAAATAACCTTTTCAAAAAGTTTACTGATGGAGGAAAGCAAACTGATTGGACGATAGCTAGAAGCTTCTGCAGGATTTTTGTCTGGTTTTAAAATTGGAACAACCTTAGCATTTTTCCATTTGTCAGGAAAATATGTTAATTGAAAACATTTGTTAAATATATCAACTAAAAATGATAAGCTACTTTCTGGAAGTTTCTTGATGAGGATGTAGAAAATTCCATCATCGCCAGGAGCTTTCATATTTTTGAATTTTTTAATAATAGTTCTCACTTCTTCCAAATCAGTCTCCCAGGCATTTTCGAAAACGTTCTCTTGATTGAGAATATTTTCGAACTCCTGAGTAACTTCATTTTCAATTGGACTAGTAAGTCCTAAATTAAAATTGTGCGCACTTTCAAACTGCAAAGCAAGTTTTTGAGCTTTTTCGCAATTAGTTAGTAATAATTTGTTTTCCTCTTTCAATGCCGGTATAGGCTTCTGAGGTTTTTTCAAGATTTTAGATAATTTCCAAAAGGGCTTAGAGCCGGGGTCCAATTGAAAAATTTTATTTTCAAAATTTTTGTTTCTTAAATCTGCAAAACGTTTCTTGATTTCTTTCTGCAAATCCTGCCATATAATTTTCATAGCAGGATCACGAGTGCGTTGAAATTGCCTTCTCCTCACGTTTTTAAGACGGATCAAGAGTTTAAGATCATCGTCTATAATCACGGATTCAAATTTTACTTCACATTTTGGAATTGCAATGTTTCTGGCTTCAACAATGGAATTTGTAAAAGTTTCAAGAGCATTGTCAAAATCAATTTTAGTTTCTAAAGAAATGTTAACATCAAGATTAGAGTCAACATACGTTTCATATATATTCCAGTCGGCTCGAAAATAATTGAAAGTGGAGCTGATAGGATTGAGAATCGCTTCATGCGATATTTGAAATGTAACAGGGACATGATCAGAATCAAAATCAGCATGAGTAACTAATTGGCTACAAAGATGACTAGAGTCGGTTAAGACCAAGTCAATCGTAGATGGATTTCTAGAAGAGGACTATCAGGGTATTGAATTGAGAAATATCCTGAAGAGCACTCATCAAATAAAATTCTGCCGTTGGAATTACTTTGAGAATTATTCCATGACCGATGTTTGGCATTAAAGTCACCAATGACAAAAAATTTTGACTTATTGCGAGTTAATTTTCGCAAGTCAGTTTGAAGCCAATTAACTTGCTGTCCAGAGCATTGAAAAGGCAAATAGGCAGCTATGAAAGTATATTTACCAAACTGTGTTTCAACAGAAACACCTAAAGTTTCAAAAACTTTAGTTTCAAATGACGAAAACAGTTGATGTTTTATACGCCTATGAATGATGATTGCAACTCCCCCACATGCCCCATCAAGTCGATCGTTACGATAAACAAAAAAGTTAGGATCTCTTTTGAGTTTAGATCCAGGTTTTAAATACGTTTCGGTAATAACTGCTATATGCACGTTATTAACCGTAAGAAAATTAAACAGCTCGTCCTCTTTACCATTCAGAGAACGAGCATTCCAATTTAAAATATTTAAATTATTATTTGGATCCATTAGAAAAACGTAATCCAATAACAATTTGATTTGTAAATTTTACACCTACTTGGACTGCTTCAGTCATAGTGGTGGCTTTGAACATTGCATCAATCATTAGATTCAATTGTTCAGTTAGAAAATTAAAATCAGAGGCAGACATATCATCTGATGATTTCCCATTGGAATTTTCGGTAGACGAAGAAGCGGGGTAGGAGTTACCTGTGGCGGTAGGGTTTTTTCCATTTGATTTGAAACAAGTAGAATGGGTACTCATGGAACGAACAGGGGAAGAGTTCAAATTACCTGCTACGATATCGGCAAAGGATTTACCGTGGGTAGATACATTCGAAATTGAAAGATTCGAACGGCTACCCGACGGATTAAAATTTGTTTGTGAATGAGCATGATTATGATCTTCCTGGTGGGTATGATTCCTAATCAAGCGATCGTTAACTGAAAAATGAGCATTGTTCGATACTCTACCAGGCAAATTCCGGAAACGACCGTTATCGTAACGGATATTATCCTTCATCTGCTTGGCACGAGCCTCAACGACTCTTTTGCGTGAAATGCATTCCCAAAAGTTAGCTTTGTGAGGGCCCTTGCAATTGGCGCATTGAAATTTTCTGGTATCTTCTTTCACAGGACAGTCGTCCTTAGCGTGAGAAGAACCTCCGCAAATCATGCATTTAGCATCCATGCGACAATTTTTTGTACCATGACCCCACTTTTGGCACCGACGGCACTGAGTGGGGTTCTGGTAATTTCCTCCAGGTTTCTGGAAATGTTCCCACGTCACACGGACATCGAACATAAGTTTAGCTTTTTCTAAAGCTTTAATATTATTTAGTTCTTTTTTGTTAAAGTGAACTAAATAATATTCTTGAGAAAGCCCTTTCCGAACAATGCCAGATTGGGTTCTCTTTTTCATAATGATTACTTGGACTGGGGAAAATCCAAGTAAATCATTTATTCCATTTTTGATCTCTTCAGGTGACTTATAGTCACTTGAGAGACCTTTCAAGACGACTTTGAACAAACGTTCAGTTTTGTCGTCATAAGTAAAAAATTTGTGCTTCTTCTCTTCAAGATATCTGAGAAGAAGTTCACGATCTTTAAGAGTTTCCGGCAAAACGCGACAGTCTCCTTTCTTTGCGATTTGGAAGGAAACCTTGATTCCCCTAATGGAGTTCAAGATCTCCTGCCTAAATCCCCCAAATTCGGAACAACTGACCACGATAGGCGGCACTCTTTGCTTCCTCACTTGAATCAAAGAGCCTGGGCTAGAGGCTGCTTCGATTTGGTGTTCGGAAAATTTGTCTAGAGCATCGAACTGATTGCTCATTTCAATACAATTCTCGCGGAACATTACTAAAGGACCTATCTAACATTGAGAGGCTCTCTTTGTTTACTTTCTCTTTCATTAATAACTGAGTCACATTAACTGCTTCTGTTGCGTTTTTTGTATGAAACGCTAGTCAAGGAAATTGACTTTCGATCTATAGTGAAAAACTTCTCAAAATCTTTAGTATTCCACTGTTATAATCGAAAGAGAACGAGAGAGGAGAGAATCTCTCATTTGTACATAGGTCCTTTAGTAATGTTCCGCGAGAATTATTCATTTCACCCTTGGAAGAAACTTCGCATTCCGGGGAAGCGTCCTTTCTTCCATTCTTGCCACGTGTAGTGACAGTTTTAAAACCCACTTTTTTGGAAGGAAGTAGTGAATTCAGAGATTCACCCTTCCTTTTGTTAGTTGTTGATACCATGTTTAGTTAATAAACGAGAAAGACGTGACCTTCGAGAGGTTTTTTCCCTAGACGGTGTCCAAGAAGGATTACCACCGCTAGCTTTCGCCAACGGGTCCAACGAAAAATCGAAGGCACGGGTCCAAACAAGGATCGTAAAGGGATCAATAGTAGAAAAAATAGTACTGAAAAGTACTGTTTTAGTAGCACTGAAAAGTACCGTTTTTAATTTTAGCACTGAAAAGTACTGTTTTTGTAGCACTGAAAAGTACTGTTTTATTGCTTTAGGTAGTTTTTAAGAAAACTTCCAAGAGCAGAGAGAATTCGTGTACGCACAGCACGAAGGTACGATGCGCACTGAATTGCATTACTCTATTAATGCCAAACCCAAGCCCTCCTATACTGCCCATACTCGCAATACAGTCCCATTAGGAAAATCACGATGTCGAGAAAAACGCTTCTAAACATAAAACCCTCCTTTTTCGTTCTTCTGCTGCTGGAAGTTGTAAATGCCGGTGGCATTGCTCAATATACTATCATTGCAATGTGCAAAAACCGTAAATAACTTAAATTTAGTAAAACTGGTTGTTTTTTCCTATCAAAATTAGGGTTATTACAGATGGGACTTGTTATCCGAGTATTTCTCTCGCTAAACGCTTGAATACCTGCATACCAGTCCCATTACTGGGGATTCGCTTACTTTGTTATCGTTCACCTTGACACATTGTTGTTCGAGTTTACGATCGATTGCAATGTACTTTTTTGCAGCTTTCAGTTATCAACTATCTTTCAATAGTAATAATGTCCCTTGAAGTTCTTAAGCTGTACAGTGGTGATATTTAATTGAGAAAATTATGAAGATTTCCTGAATTCAAATTAACCGTTGCGGTCGGCCATATGGAAGGCTTGCTGAAATCACAGCACGTGACGCGTGAAGGATTTGAAAACTATCAAAGAAAGGTGAATAGAACATGTTTTAGTCCACTTGATGGTTCTCAAGATATAGATAATCCTGATGGGTGTCAGGAGCTTTCCTATTTCTCGGCATTTGGTGCTGCAAACACTTAGTTTGACTATGTAAACACTGGCGACGATGCAAGCGACGATGTGCGTAATCTTGCGGCGGCCAAACAAGCTTCTCACTTCTCGCTGTTGGACTTTAGCCTGCCGGAGATTCTTATCATGATTGGCCGCAGGAAGAGTGGAGCAGTAGAATAGTAGAATAGAAAACTATTTTGCTTTATTTTAGTTTACAGGCAGCTAGCCTGATGTAGTGTTAATATTAATCGAAGAACAGAAGAAGTCGTTATGGTAAAACCTTTTTTAAACAAAAATAAGAGTTTTTCTTAATTATAGTTGAGTTGTACTTTCCTGATTTGTTTAATTGTTTCTATAAGGAAATAATTTACAATGCAAGCTTTCAGAAATCATCACAGGAATAGGTTTAGCTGAATTTCTTCATAATCATCAAATGGGACTGTTTTGCGGGTACTTTCAATATGGGACGCACATGGTTTGGTATTTTTTTCACATTTTGTCCATACAAAGATACAATTTGGAGTTTTATTTTAGAAAGTACACTAAAAATTAATACTATTCATGAAGCTAACTCAAAACAGTATAAGCCATAAATTATTTCCCTGTCAAAAATTTCGCATCCAATGCGAAAAGTTTGCCTTACATCAATGTCGACAGCATCTTAATTCCTATTCCCCCTTGTTGGAACCCCTTTATGCCATGAAAACACACCTCAATTGGCTGCCTACTACCCGAGGGAACTAAGCGAAGTCTTTGATGCGGGAAAGCCAGGTTTTATCTGCGTCCTAACATTTCCTAGCGGTTCACTTGTTTTTCCGTTTGATTCCATGTGCGTCAAAGCAAGACCAGTAAGACCGTTTAGCTTCACTACGTGAACATCCTGGTGACGGAACGTAAGCGCGCGTAAATAAAGGTTCATTAGTGTTTCTGAACACGTACAACATTCGGAACACCTTGACATTTCCGAGGAACATCTTGATTTTGCGCTATCTGGAGGATTTATCAACGGAGCGTTCTTTGGGAGAACTTTTATTTTTGCGGGGGAGAAACGCATGACTACTGTTTGCCTGGATCTAGAGTGATTCAACTGATTTACACCTTGTAGCTATCAGTGCGACGATAAAAAGCAGCACATTTTTAATGTCATGAATGATGTTTGAAGATTCCGTATCCAGATTAATTATTTGAACAACGACACATTTTGAACGCATTGGAAGTAATTTCAGCTGGAAATGATTCATAACCTGAAAGTCTTACATAGACGTAATATATACAACTATATGATCACAAAAGCTACTATTTATTGTGGTTGGGAATCACGGTTGAATATGTCCAATTCTTTCACCAGAAGTTATTTTGAATCTTGTTATTTTTGTGTTTCTGACAAATCTTCACAACTACATAAAATTCAAGATAGGCTTCTAAGCTTCCCAAAAAAATAAGCTTCGGTTAGGAAAAATCAAGATGTTTCCACCCTTCAAAAACGAGAAACATTATCGTCTATGCTGACGGATTCAAATTTTACTTAAAATTTTGCCTACATGTTATGTTTACTTTACCCAAAATTAAGTATATCTATTTTATTTTCAACCCAAAATCTCTCAGTGTTCTCTATCTCCCTCACGAATATTGTTAAAACTCCTTCTACCTAATGGGGGTACTTTTGCTGAACGAGCCAAATTTGGGTGTATGTAACATTTCTTATGTTTAGGTTGAAAGAACTCAATTTTGCGATAAACCAAACTTAAGTATTGTATACTTTTCTAGTGTAATTTAAATCAAACTGCCTAGTCGGGACCTTGAAAATTTAGCCAAAATTTAGTTATTGGGCCCACGGAATTGCGTTGAAAAAAATCAATATCATCATCATCAAACTTATCGATGAGCTGTCAAAAAACCTACGCTGTAGGGTAAACAGGTATAATACAAAACCCCCCCCCCCCCCCCCCCCCCCCCCCTAAGGGAAAACTGCTCTATCGCAGTGGAAAATGCATTACTTCTATAGTTTTTGGTGTCAAAGTGTTATTTTCTTAGTTGGTCAACTTTATCTTGCCAGGCAGCTTATAAAAAGAGCACAAGACGTTTTCTGTAAACGGTCCAAATTTTGACGTTTCAAAACAAACCGGGCAATATGCCCCTCCCGTAGAAAAAGTTCTGCAGCGTCGTAGAAATGTTTCCAAGGAGAATTCCACCACTTGCTAAACTTAAAGGGGTCCATTAGCAGTCGTCTTCCGGTTAAAGTTTTTGTAATAAGTACAATAGTAAAGGATGGACTTCATTTCCAACGGGGCTTGCCTATCGGACCCAAAATTTTATGCCAAAAAGCTGATTTTCGATATTTTTGGTATTTCTTTTAATTGTTTATACTTCCTAAAGATCTTATATGTGCAACATAATTTTTTCGCGGATATTTAAGATATTTACTTGTTGAAGAAGCCTCAATCCCTTGAAAATTAGGTGGGGCGCATTGCCCGGTTGGGGCGCATTATACCAATTTACCCTAATTATTTAGAAATTTGCACGTTTTGTTCGAACCGTGCGCATGACGTCACACCCCTATTACTTAATGTATGTTTTGATTTAACGCTTAACTATCACAAGCAATCATCGACTTTCTCCTCACCTCCTCTATACACAGAAGGAAAAATCCATATAAATTTCAGCATAAGTTCAAGCATATGAAGGGAATGCCACATTTATCGCAAATATACGCGTCACATCGTGTAAAATTACAATAACATCATGTAGGTTTCCGCTTTATATATAATCTAGCAACCTCCCAACTTTTATTAGATGTACGGGAGTTTGTTCTCCCAATACCTGATGAAATTCGGGGTTTATCAGCCTTCTCTACGTTCAGTCTTCTATCTGCGCTGCGCCATAGATGGTTCGCAACACTTTCCATTCTTGTACATAGTTAACTTCGTACGATCGCGAACTTTGCTCGATCGAAGAGTTCTTCAGAATCCAAAGTAGGCACGATTTCCAGCAACGACGCGTCTCTGAATTTCTCATCTGGTGTTGTTGTCGGCGGTCACCAGTAAATCCAAGTACTCGAAATCTTCGACCACCTCGATTTCACTACCGTCAATATAAATTCGAGGTTGTGGGCATGCCATGTCCTCTCTTGAGCCTCTCGCTATCATCCCAACAAACCAGAGATCATACAACGATGTTTATTGCATATTGTATAACTATGCAGTATTCGTTAGAATAAGATGATACAAACGTTAATTGATTGGAATCGTTAATGAAGTCATCAATTTCATTTAACTTATATTTTTATCTTATACACACTCCGTAATAAATATTACCGAACAGAGAAACCGCGATTAAGTGTGTACCTCCTCGCGGTACTGGCCGGGGTACAAATAACCTTAGGGAAAATCGGGTAACCAACCCCCGGTGGGAACTTTGGTCGTATGCTGACAGGGAAGGGGGGGTTCGCTTTTGCTTTTGCTTCTGCAAACCTGGAGCGTCTGTACTCCATGTTAGGAGCGGCTCACAACAACTTCTGTTCCCCATGTCAGGGGCGGCTAATCATCATTCGAATCCCAGAGAAGAACTCTAAGCTAAGCTATGCACTATGGCCCTCCGAAAATTAAGGGGGAATGGTCCTCCGGAAATCTAGGGGGTTGGTGTCAGGCCCTGCAAGGCAGCCGTAAAAAAAATCAAGCAACGAATAATCAACGAGAGAATACGAACCAGGACAATCGGCGACGACCACAGCGACGTAAAGGACCTAGCGATTGGAAGCTCGGTTCGTGAAACTGCAAATCTCTCAACTTCATCGGGAGCACACCCATTCTCGCCGACGTGCTGAAGGACCGCGAATTCGGCATCGTAGCGTTGCAGGAAGTGTGTTTGAAGGGAACAATGGTGCGAACGTTTAGAGATAACCATACCATCTACCAGAGCTGCGGCAACACACACGAGCTGGGAACAGCTTTTATAGTGATGGGTGATATGCAGAGACGCGTGATCGGGTGGTGGCCGATCAATGAGAGGATGTGCAAATTGAGGATCAAAGGCCGGTTCTTCGACTTCAGCATAATAAACGTGCATAGACCACACTCAGGAAGCACTGATGATGACAAGGACGCATTTTACGCGCAGCTCGAACGCGAGTACGGCAGCCATGACGTCAAAAGCATCATAGGAGATCTAAATGCTCAGGTTGGCCAGGAGGAGGAGTTCTGACCGACTTTTGGAAAGTTCAGCGCTCACCGGCTGACAAACGACAACGGCTTACGACTAATTAATTATGCCGCCTCCAAAAATATGGCCATTCGTAGCACCTACTTCCAGCACAGCCTTCCATACCGATACACCTGGAGATGACCACCGCAGACAGAATCACAAATCGACCACGTTCTGGTTGATGGACGGCAGTTCTCCGACATTATCGACGTCAGGACCTATCGTAGCGCTAACATCGACTCTGACCACTATCTGGTGATGGTCAAAGTGTGCCCAAAACTCTCCGTCGTTAACAACGTACGGTACCGACGGCCGCCCCGGTATGACCTAGAGCGGATTAAGCAACCGAATGTCGCAGCGGCATACGCGTAGCATCTCTAGGCTGCATTATCGGACGAGGGTGAGCTGAATGAAGCTCCTCTTGAGGACTGCTGGAGAACAGTGAAAGCAGTCATCAACGATGCAGCTGAGAGCAACGTCGGATACGTGGGACGCAGTCGACGGAACGATTGGTTCGACGAGGAATGTAGGCAGATTCTGGAGATGAAGAATGCAGCATGGGCGGCCATGCTGCAGCAAGGGACCCGGCAGAACGTGGAACGTTATAGACGGAAACGGCAACAGCAGACCCGCCTCTTTCGGGAGAATAAACGCCGTCTGAAGGAGACGAAGTGCGGGGAGATGGAACAGCGGTTCCTGTCTCAATAAACGCGTAAATTGTATCAGAAGCTCAAAGCATCCCACAACGGCTTCGTGCCGCGAGCCAAGATGTGCAAGGATAAGGATGGGAGCATTTTGACGGACGAGCGTGAGGTGATCGAAAGGTGAAAGCAACACTTCGACGAACACATGAATGGCGCTGAGAGCACAGGCAATGAAGGACGGGACAACGGAGTGAATTCCTTCGTCAGTACTGCGGGAGATGGAAACCAACCAGCCCCACTTTGAGGGAGGTTACGGATGTCATTCACCAGCTCAAGAACAATAATGCTGCTGGTAAGAATGGTATCGGAGCTGAACTCATAAAGATAGGCCCGAAGAGGCTGGCCTGTCATTTGTCTGCACCGGCTGATAGGCACAATCTGGGAAACAGAACAGCTACCGGAGGAGTGGAAGGAAGGGGTATATTGTGAGAACTTCGAGTGATCACCATTCTAAATGCGGCCTATAAAGTGTTATCCTAGATCATCTTCCATCGTTTGTCACCTGTAGTAAACGAGTTCGTGGGAAGTTATTAAGCCGGCTTCGTTGAAGGCCAATCGACAACGGACCAAATCTTTACTGTACGGCAAATCCTCCAAAAATGTCGTGAATACTAGGTCCCAACGCATCAACTTTTTATCGATTTCAAGGTGGCATACGACAGTATCGACCGCGTAGAGCTATGGAAAATCATGGACGAGAACAGCTTTCCCGATACTGATAAGAGCGACGATGGAAGGTGTGCAGAATTGTGTGAAGGTTTCAGTCGAACATTCCAGTTCGTTAGGATCCCGCCGGGGACTACGACAAGGTGATGAACTTTCGTGCCTGCTGTTCAATATTGCGCTAGAAGGTGTTATGCGGAGAGTCGGGCTTAACAGCCGGTACACGATTTTTACGAGATCCAGTCAATTTGTTTGTTTCGCGGATGATATGAACATCGTCGGCTGAACATTTGAAAAGGTGGCAGAGCTTTACACCCGCCTGAAACGCGAGGCAACAAAGGGTGGACTGGTGGTGAGACAGGGCTCGCCTAGGAAGCAGTGTTACGATAGACGGGAATACATTCGAGGTGGTCGTCGAGTTCGTCTACCTTGGATCCTTGCTGACGGCTGACCATAACGTTAGCCGTGAAATACGGAGGCACATTATCAGTGGAAGTCGGGCCTACTATGGCCTTCAGATGAAGCTGCGGTCAAAAAAGATTCGCACCCGCACCAAATGTACCATGTACAAAACGCTCATAAGGCCGGTAGTCCTCTACGGGCATGAAACGTGGACGATGCTCGGGGTATTGCAAGCACTTGGAGTCTTCGAACGTCGGGTGCTTTGGACGATCTTTGGCGGTGTGCAGGAAAACGGTGTATGGCGGCGAAGGATGAACCACGAGCTCACCCAACTCTACGGCGAACCCAATATCCAGAAGGTGGCCAAAGCTGGGAGGATACGATGAGCAGGGCATGTTGCAAGAATGCCGGACAGCAACCCTGCAAAGATGGTGTTCGCTTCGGATCCGGTTGGTACAAGATGGCGGTTAAAAATGTTTGGCCAACCGATTCGTTATTTGGTTGAAAAGATAGCAACCAAAGGTAAACTCGAACCTGACATAGATTATGAATGGCCATAATCCTGACAGATTATGAATGCTTAAAGGAAGAAATTCTATAGTCTTCGACATGCATAATCCTCCCACAGAGTCAGATTGCTAAAGTAGTGAGAAGACACTGCAACATACTGACTGCCTAGAACCATCTAGTGGAAAGCTTGGAAGTTGCGACAGAGATTTAAATCCAGACAATATTGTACATGAAAGTACTTTGCACAATGTGAACAACGCTATAGCGCAAACTATGGAAACAGATCATAAATTTCCTGAAATTTACTTGAATAATACACTTTGTTCAATAAAATTTCATCTGAAATGAGAAGAAGTGATAATATTTCTCAAACATTTTTCTCTTATATTACTTTTATTGCAGTAGAACTAAAATCATAGTATTGAGGAAAGAATAAGAAATGTAGAGTAAAGTGGGGCAAAAGTTTGAGTGGGGCAAGAGTTTCTTTTTAAAATTTCTCGCTCAATTCAAAACAAAACTTATAAATGGCATGGTGGCACAAATTCAAGTTAGACAGTAAGTTCAAATAAGAGACTTTCACTTCAAATATCATAAAAATTGATTGAGATTTGGAAATGTTATGGCTATTTGTTGTTTTTTGACGTGAATATTGTAGTTTTCGGTCAAACTTTCGTTGCATGGAACCAAATGAAGATAAAATCTGTTTCAATATGTTTTGTAAGTGCGTTTCAAGGCCTATCATAAGAATGCTTTGAGGATTATTAGTTTCTGCATAAATGCTTGGAAACAATTTTTGGCCCATAGTGGGGCAAAAGTTCGAGTCAGAGGGGCAAAAGTTCGACCCATGTATAAACTCACGGAAAAATTTGCAAATTGCCTAAAATCCACATATTATCTTCAAATTTAGCAAAAGTTGCCTGATCGTGCGAAAAATGTCACCAAAATTTTCCATTTCCACTAAGTTTTGCGAAAACTGCTTTTTTTGAGTATATTACAATTAACCCTGTTATGGGTAATTTTTGATTAAAATTTAGTGTGTATTTTTCGGCACACTTAAGATTACGGCTGGTATAAAGTATGCCAGTCAAAAAAGTGACGATATTTTGTGTTTCGGCTAGCAATCTTTTGCCCCACACTAGATTCGAACTCTTGCCCCACTGGTGGGGCAAAAGTTCATTATAGACAATCAATTTTGAAATTCTTATAACTTAAAAACGGTAAATATTTTGACACAAGTTTGTTCAGCAAAATTATAGCCAATATGTTGAAGGTTCACTGTGTGGTATTCATTTCTTTTCAGCTGCTATTCTTTTTCTGGAAATTTTGATTACACCACTAAGGCCCAACTCTTGCCCCACCTTACTTTATATAAATAATGTAGCAAAGAAGAGTTGAATGTACATCAACACTTGTTCGCATTCTTCAAGATTTGAATGTTGTTCAAGTTTTTTTTTTTTTTTTATTTCTAATACTTCGTGATATAACTGTTTATAACTGTTATACATTAAAAGAATGTTTTCTTTTTTTTTTTCCTTTGCTTATCACAGGTTCGCGCTCTGTGTATCGCCATGGACAGCCAACGAGCCATCGTTGGAGGAGAGGACACCCGAGCCCTGATCTACGACATGCACTCCGGTCGTATAATTCGATCTCTTCCGCCAAACCCAGGTCCAGTCACAGCCGTGTACATAATGGCCAAGGACGATTATCTTATAACGGCCGGTGGAAACAAAATCACGTTCTACTCATTCCGAAACGAAGACTCGATAGTGAATTTCTTCCCGAAGAAGAAGAAAACTATGAAGAAAATTGCCAAAAGTCGTGTTGCTTTGGCGGCTACGTCAAGCCCTGTGATTTGTTTCGACATTTCACGAGATTCTACGACGGCTGCGGTAGCGTCGAGTCGATGCATCCAAATATGGCAGCTGAATACTCCGGAATTGACGGCAATTCTCGAAGGACACACTGGAACAGTGACGTGCGTGAGTTTTGCGCCAAACTGCGAATTTGTTGCCTCTGGATCTGAAGACAAAACTGTAAACGTGTGGAGTTTAGCGTTGGGATCGATAGTGACAACTTTTAAAGGGCATAACACGTTTGTCACCTCGGTTACATTCTTGATGGATTCACGGCGGATTATTTCCGCGGATCGGGAAAGTTGCCTGTTCGTGTGGATGGCCGACTCAGGAACTATTCTTCAAAGTGTTCAGGGACCCTTCAAATGCTTAGCAGTTACGAACAATATGAAGTTTGCAGTGTGCACAAATGGAGACACCAGCTTACGGATATGGTCACTCACGCGGGAAGATGAGAAGTTCTTGGTATCGCATTCTGGTGAGATTACGTGCTTTATCATAACCGCTGATTCCCTGTATTTGATATCGGGGTCCAAGGATATGTCCCTGAAGGTGTGGCAAGCCTCGGGAGGTAAACTGGCTCAGGTTTTGGTCGGACATACCGATGCAGTTACTTGCGTGGCGGTTTCCGTTACGAATAAGAGTCAAGTCATATCAGGATCCAAGGACTCTAACCTTATTATTTGGGATATTCATACGGGCGAAGAAATTCATACGCTTGCTGGTCATCTGGGTCCAGTGACGTGCGTAAAGGTTTCGGCGGATGGTAAGTTTCAATAATAATTAACAATGAAAATTTCAGGTTACAGACATGTATATCTTTCAAAACAGGTACCACTGCTGTTTCCGGAAGTGACGACAAAACCCTTATTGTATGGGAAATAAAACGTGGATTAGCTCTGACATCGTTGCAACTTCATGTTCAATTCACTAGATTTGATATCAGTCTAGAGTGTTCTAGGATCGTGGTCCAACTAGTGGACAGTTCGTGTCTTCCCATCATATGTTTGCATAATTCACCTGCTTCGTACATTAAACTCCCAACCTACTCAGCACCGGCACGTGACGTTGAAGATCTACGACCAGCGGGTCCCAAGCGACCAGCACGTAGATTACTGAAGAAGGAAGTTTCCCTGGATACCTACACCTGGCAAAAGAAGTATGCCCATCTGACTTCATCGGTCATGATGGCACAGGTGGACGAAAGACTGAAACGACGCTTCTCTGTGTCGGCTAGTATGGAAGAAATCTCCAAGCTAGCGGAATCCAAGACTATGGAATCCCAACAGAACCTTGGCCCAGAACAGGCTGCTCTGGCCCAATCTCAGCACTTTGATCAGTTGGAAGCTCTGTGGAATAAGCGATCTCCTCCAAGAAGACGAGTTAATGCGGTAAGTGAAAAATATCTTGTTACAGATTACCATGTTCATAAACTTCTTCCATTGTAGTCACTCTCACGCCAGTCCTCCCTGGTGGAAGACCGCATCGAATCGTCCGATGAAGATGAGTTCCTGGAAGAACGTGCAGGTACGTCCAAGAGGCATAAGTTTATTTCAATGCGTCCTGTTTCGCTTCCGGTAGATGCATGGCACTATTCTAGTTTTTTCCACTCATCCTTCACCCACCACCACCACAACCAAAACCAAAGTCATCAACATCCCGATCTGCTTCGGGAAGTCCTGTTGCTAAAGAAGCAACATTCTACGCCGGCTCCGACTCTACCGCATGACGATATCGGTCTTACGGGTTCTTCCGCGGAGAGCCGCAGAAAACTGAAAATGTCATCCACCGAGACCGATCTCCAGTCGTTTTTCGGTAATTGTACCACTTTCGGCAGTTTGTATTGCAATGCACGTCGAAAGCATGCCCAGCAAAGTCCGGAATGTGAAAGTAGAGCTTACATGCGTCGCCAGTCCAGATCTATTGAGAACCTACGGTACGGGGACGAAGCACGTTTGCGACGCAAGTATAGGTCCTGTTTGATGCAGTAAGAATAGGTTCTGGTTGAGGGATATTCAAACGGAAAGTACAAAGTTAGCATCGAGTTAAAAGAAAGACTATGCCAACTCAAAAAACGTCAATTTAAAGTCGCTCTATCTCAACACTAGAACTAACACTAATTTATAATATGTTTACTCCTATGGTGCCAAAAAAGGTAACAACGTCCCAGGTCTGCGACTCGTTTTACGCTTGTGCAAAATATAGAAATAGGTTAAAAATATACACATTATTAGTTCTGACAAACACTGGTTACGGTCAGAGTCTATGAATGAAGAGTTGAAACCAAATCTACCTATCGAACTGTCAAACCGTCTACCTATCGAGCAGCCCAACAAAACAGATAGGGGTTGTTTTCGAAGACGGAGAAGACAAGCATTCAAAGAGGTCTCTTTGCGCAACTCTGTGTATATAGACTCTGGTTACGGTGTGGGAGAAAATGTCAATAAAAATTATATGGGAAGACCAATCCGTACTATGCATGTAAAATATCGAAACTGAGCTAAAACAATTTTTTCGCTTTGAAAATCTGGTTGGTCAATGTAGGCCACCAGAACCAGTTTCGGCCAGAGATTTAGTTTCGTTTCCTAAATTGGCCTATCACATTGATTTCTTATGAGAGTGGCCAAATTAGGTGTATGAAAATTCAAAGTATAGGGCAAATGCAGTGTTTGTATTTCGATCCGAATAAGCCGATCGAACCATATTCGGAGAGTTTAACAGTTCGTGAACCATAACAATTTGTGGCACATCGCATTCGGAGAGCCCTATGAATGTAAACATTCACTCTCTCGTTTGGTATGTGACACGAGAACGTTCATGAGCAGCAACTTTCACAGACTGCAACAGTATCGAGCCATTCGGGTGATTTATGTTTTGCATAAAATATTTTCTGGTAATGCAGACTTTAACAACCTAATTATAATATATTGGACCATTGAATACCCCTTTGGTCGCAAACATAGCACAGAAAATAAAAAAAATATTCGCCTCTGTTTCTTAATCAGAATGAGAGTGGGTCAACGAATGTCAGACACACACCACCCATTGTTTGGCGCCGAACACTGTTTGCCTGTCTTGTTTTCGTTTATGGCTCGTTATCTTCCACGAACGATAAATGTCAAGCTTGTTGTATGAATGCAGGCGGAAAGCGTTTTGAAGGACCTAAAGTTGGGGGAAAAAACGGCCACTCCTATTTCATAACACCAAAACAGCCGGTTGAATTCAAATTCCAGCAAACGTAATGTCAAGCTGTGTGTTTTCGAATCAGCATGTATACTATAATTGAGTAATAACATATGATCAAACGCCCTTATGTATGCAACATATATGCAAGCATGATTGTTCATACTCACGCGCGTACGGCTAACGCCGAGAAGAGGTGGGGAGTTTTACCCCGCAAAAAATAAAAATGCAGATAAGGGATGATTCAAATATAACGTCCATCGTTTTTCGGGATTTCTAGACCCCCCTCCCCCCTCTGTCACGCTTTTTTCAATACCTAATACACACACTGTCACACTTTTGTAGACAAACCCCCCACAAAATGATGGTCATCAGTTTTGAATGATCCCTAAGCAAGCATTTTATAAAATTTGATTTATTATCTCCAGAAAATAGAAAATGGATGGCTGTTTTTACTATTTGATAGAAAACATGATTGTCTATGAGATAATGATTAACAAAGAGCTTATAATAATGTTCTTCATAGCTAAAAATGTTTTCTTCCTTAAAGGACGCGTTTTGCCGCCAGTTACCATACAATCCACTATGGCTACAACTGGCGTATGACCAAAATCGGTGCTTCTACCCTATTTAGAAATAGTTTCACTGTATGAGGCATTCCATATAATGTGGGGATCCACGGGATCATTTCACTTGATTGAAAATTTAACGTTTCTGCTTCCTTAAATTTGAGGGTCGGTAGGGAGTTGTCTGCCGCTTCAATGTTAAGTATTGCAACCTCTATTGCTTGATCATAACTTATGACACGAGCTCACTATTCCATTGAAGTATGTCACTTCTTAGACATATAGGGTAATTTACGGTTTCGGCACCATTTGACTATTATCGGCAACCTATTTTCAAACACCAAATACACAGTATTTTTCTATTAATTCCTTTAAACTATTCTAATATTTTATTCATATTATTCTTTGTTGTGCCAGCTTCCCGCTGACAAGATTTCCGTGATTGAACAAACAATTTCGCCAAAGGTTTTGGTACCGTAATCCGATTTTCAAAGTTTAATTTGGCAATAAAATTATCAAATACTCGAGTAGTAAGAATTTTGACATTATTTTCTGATTTAAAAGATCCAAATTTAGTAGATAGGGACATTTTTTATTATTAAACTTGCTTTGTTATATGTTGATCAATTTCGCCCCAATGTGTCATATTTTTTTTATATATTATTGTTTTTTATGATATGGTAAATATTATTTCATGAAAAGTTAATTACATTAACTGATAAAGATCAATGGAGTACTGATTTTGTCGAAATGTATTTGACAGTATTTGAATTCCGACGAATAACAGAACAAAAAGTTGTAAAATAGTGATCAATTCGCCCCCGGATTACGGTACTCCAAATGAATACGCCTCAAAATGTGACTGATTTGGAGTTCCAGATTTGGAGCTGTCGAACAGGTTTGCCTGTTGTTCTTATAGGAAAGCTGCCGAAGAGAATGAGGCTGCCGACAAGCACGTAATTTGGCCTGATGCCCGAGAAAATTGCAAAAAAAGCGCGCATCTGCTTATATTGCTGTGAGCATTTGAAATGCAAATATCAAATGCGGTAAGATTTTCAATAAGGAAGGCGAAGTCAAAATTTGATTTTCTTTGCTAGGTTGGCGGTAATATGCCTCATGATTGCTAAGTATCCTTTGGTTACTTTGTGATACCGCATTTTAAGCTCAGTTAGACTGGATTTGCACGTCAAACGCAAACAGCAATACTGCCGTAAATATGTAAATTTTCCTATGATATTGAGAGTTACTGACCTCTGGAAGCGAGGAATTGACGACCTACTGCAATATAGCATTTATATCAATGGATCATTAAAACCTTTCAAACGGCCGCTATGCGCAGCATAGATAGTTCCTCACTTGGGCTTTCTCTCTACTTTTTTTTGTAGCACAGCCTTTGTGATCCATAAAACGCATAGAGTTGACAATATGGCTAGGGGGACTGGGGGTAATTTTCCCACGTTAAGGAAAACAGCAATTTTTAATGTGAAAAACATTATTTTATGCTTTTTTATAATTATTGTCGGATAAACAAATATGTTTTCTTTCAAACAGTGGAAACAGCTATCCATTTTAGCTTTTGTGGGATTTATAAATTAATTTAAAGAAAATGCTTCCTTAACTGCATATGGTGTTTTATGTATTTTGGACAGAGCGTTACGCGTATATTATTTGGCCACCTCCATTTGATGTTGCCGTAAATGGCCAAATTATATACGCGTAACGGTTTGTCCAAATTACTTTGAATATCCTATGTATTGTTTTGCGGGGTGAAATGTCCCGCTTCAGTCCGGCGTTAGCCGAGCTGTAAACGTACGCACACAATCATGCTTGTTTATAGGATGCATACATCCGGGCGTTTGTTCTGATGTTATTGTTTAATAATCTTAATAATAGTATACAGTTGATGCGAAAAATGTACATTTGTAAGGTTCCAATTTGTGCGTATTTTCAACATAAGATTACGTAATGGTAGAATTTGAATACAAACGGCTGTTTTGGTGTTATGAAATAGGGGTGGGTGTTTTGCCCCCGGAGTTGATTAAAGTTTAGGTCCTTCGTTAAGCTTTTTTAGGACAAATTTAACATATTTTTGCATGTAACACAAACTATGACAGTGCAGAAGTTGGCTATCGGCGATAGTTTCAAAAATTTGATTATTTATTGACCTAAAAAATGACCTTGAAAATCGCACAAATTTGCAACGAAAACAGCGAAAAACGTTTTTATACGTTTTTAACGATTTTCTTGCGAAAAACACATAAAAAATATATTAGTAGAAGCATTTTGATTCATTTTCTATGGTCAAGGGTGAGAAAAGCATTCTAAAACACATTGTTCGTCCAAATCGAGGGTGGCGTGTTTTGCCCCCTATGGGCATATTACTCCCAGTTTCCCTATCCATGAGGGCTTTCCGCGATAGGACTGACAGTTCTCGCGAAACATTACTTAAGGACCTATGTACAAATGAGAGATTCTCTACTCTCTCGCTCTCTTTCGATTACAACAGTGGAATACTAAAGCTTTTGGGAAGTTTTTCACTACAGATCGAAAAGCAATTTTGCTTGACTAGCGTTTCATACAAAAAAACACAACAGAAGAGACTGTGACTCAGTCACAGAGAACAGACATGGAGGCTCGAACAAAATTTCATCTGAACCATGTGTAAAGCTTCGTTTCAACCATCAGCGCCGCCAACGCAGACAGCCCGACATACAAACTCGTTTCGACAACACGATATCACTAGTGAACCTCAAAATGCATTAGCACACAAAGCAACGCTAGCGACAAGTGGCAATTTTTGATATCGACACTAGCGCCAAAGAGTAAAAAACGGCAAATTTGTAGCGTTCTCAATCTGACGACAGCGCCACGTAACAGGAGCATAACGACATACTTGAAATGACCAGTACAATGCTTTACACACGCTGACGAGAAAAGATGAACGTCTGTTCTCTGTGACTCAGTTATTGATCAAAGAGAAAGTAAACAAAGAGAGCCTCTCATTTGTACATAGGTCCTTTAGTAATGTTTCGCGAGAGTTAAAAGTCTGCATGTAACCGAAACGGAAGGGTAAGGGGTCATGCACAAATTACGTCACGCTCCGAGGGGGGGGGGGATCAAGCCAAGTGTGACAAGCCTTACAAAATTTTCGGAGGACTCATACAAAAAACGTGACAAAGGGGGGGGGGTCAAAAAAGATGAAATTTAGCGTGACATAATTTGTGTACCATCCCTAAACAAAACATGAAAGTGTAATTAGAGGTTTACATATTCCTTTGCAATTGAAAAGTTATCACGGAACGTCAAATGCGCATGGTGAACAAAAAATCAGCTTGTGTCTTATGACAGAGCTGCCACATATAGGGAGTCGGATCCAATTATTGGCACTTTTGATTCACTTCAACAGTGTTTTTTGTTTGGAAGCTACAAAGCTCATATTTGGCCATAGTATGCGTCGGCCTGAAGTGCTCCTTCTTGCAAAGTTTCAGACAATTCGGCCGAGAAAAACCCCCCATGCCAAAGTGAATCATGGAAGTGCCCAAGTGATTCTGCACCCTACAGATTTATCTGTATTACACAGTTTTTTTTTATTCTAACACAGATTTTATTTGTGTTCCATAGATTTTCTTTCACTAATTTTTGTAGGGACACAGATTTCCTAATATGGTGGATACAAATTTTCTATCAAATCATCTGGCAGCTCTTCATGGATTGCCTTATACAGTGGGGTTCCGTTTTTGGCATGCTCCGTTTTTGGCATGCTCCGATTTTGGCACCCCCCGATTTTGGCAACAAAATGGATCAACATTGGCAACATTTTTCAATACCATTAAAATTTGTAAATTTTTGTAAATATTATCGTGTCTGTTGCTTTAGTCATTTGAATAGCAGGTTAACTTCACACTGATTACATTTCAGAGCTCCATTTTCGTCGATATTTCCCCAAATCTCACCAACTACCAAGGACTCGCGTACGCGCTTATTTACTTCAGAATGGTCATTGGTCATGCATTGGCAACGTTTCATGAGGCCAATAATCTCCACCAGTATCTCAACTAAAGACCAATCTCTTTTCTTAGGCATTCTAATTGAGTGACCAGCCCACTTGAATCTGCCAGTAGGTGATACAATAAAAACACTGTTCTTCAGATTTGGAACAGCTTGTTTGAACAAAGCACCAGCACCGACATAAAAGTAACAAAAAATCTATGACTCACACAGAGTAACAATCATAAATTTTGTCTCATCTTGTTAGCTCACTGTCTTTATTATTAATAATAGATATAAATATGTACAGCAAAATATCGTGTATCATACCTTTAAATAAATTTCATTAAATAACATGACAAATGCGGATAGTCCAAACTACAATTTGTTTTCGATAATATCATTGAAGCGTGCCATTAATACGACTGAGAATGTTTTAACTTTTTGTCTGTGATATTGGTCTTTCTGCGTCAACTATTTAAAGCTACGTTCCCTCTTTTCTATAGACTCTGTAAGGCGTTAGATTTGTTAAGAGACGATCCAGAATTCTGTACAAGATTGTTAATCAACGGTATGGGCCTCAACATCATCAAAATGTTCCTTACGAGCTGAGTCTATGATTTTCCTAACTGTGCCCTGAAGAATCCTTAAATGATTCTTGGTTCTTGTGGGACTTTTCAGAAATTTTAACGAATTCATGAGGATATCTACAGATTCCAAGTGGACACTCAGGGCTTCTTGAGGGATCCTTAGAGTATATAATTGGTTATGGAGAATTATGTCCAAAATCTGGTGATTCCTAATAAACTCTAAGGCGTCCTGCAAATTTTAAGCGGGATAATGTGAATTTCTTGTAGTATTTTTTATTATTTCCGGCGAAAGCTTGGAGATTTTGAAAAGGTTCCCAGAGGAATTTGAGGTGTGCTAGTGGTAGCCTAATAATAATAAACTTTTATTTTTTTCATTGGAGACTTGAGAATTTTCAGCAACATCGCAGCGGAATTCCAAGCAGCAAAAGCCTTAGCAAGATCCTGAGAACTCTATGCA
Source organism: Aedes aegypti (assembly GCF_002204515.2). Taxonomy (NCBI): domain Eukaryota; kingdom Metazoa; phylum Arthropoda; class Insecta; order Diptera; family Culicidae; genus Aedes; species Aedes aegypti. The sequence goes on from NC_035108.1 coordinate 152,568,453, forward strand.
AGATCCTACGGATGCTTGGCCAGATGCTTCAGAGCTCAAGCGTTTTTTTTCTGTAGATTTCTTATGAGAGCCTGAAGATCAACTATTCATTATAAAATGCTTTACTTTATCAGAAACATATATTGAATGAGCAATTCTAAACTTACCGAATTTTTCAAAATTTTTCGCTAAAGTCCAAAAGTTTAACTGATTTTAAAAAAAAGCTCATGCCGTTTTGCAATGCACAGCGCTTTTGTTTCGTAAATACTTCTTTAAAAGAAAACAAAAATATTTTTTTCGTGTTCTTTCATAGTTTTAAGAAAATGTCCAGTTCTTCAATAAAAGTCACTTATGCGATTATGGTTTTACAAGGCCCTCTTATACAAAAATTATACATAAAGCTTCTAAAAAATAATTGAAGACGTTGAGGCGTATAAACGCCACTAGAAAAACGTTTGCCAGATTTAACATGACGGGGCTATAGATTCATAGCATAATATAACCATTCGGAAAAATGCTTCGAAGTGAACCTTTTCGAAGTCTCAACGCCCTATGATTCCATAAAAATGATGTATTAACATAGTTATGATGTTTTCAAAATTAATAGTTGAAAAATGAAATTTGAAATATGGGTTCCGATTTTGGCACGGTTCCGTTTTTGGCAACTGAAAATTTCAACTTTGTTGCCAAAAACGGAATCCCACTGTAATTTTCGACGTGTATAGGAGTCATGCACAAATTATGTCACGTTCCAAGGGGCAGTTGAAATTTTACGTGACATAATTAATGTACCATCCCGTATCAAATGTGCAACAAATGAGTAGGAGTATCTGAGGTGATAAGCACCAGGACAAAACGACTTATTGGATTTCTCTGAATATTTTATAAAAACTGAGACATTTTTCTTGGAGTTTGCCTAGTAAAATCGTATGTTGAGAATTCTTACAATCAGTTCCTGACAAAAAAAATATTCCCAGTTACTTCACAAACACCATAGAAATACACCGAGGGCCGTTTTGCCTCAAGGGTGCATATACCCCAGATTTACTTAGCACCGAACTACTGAAAATCGAGCTGTTAATAAAGTAGCTATTTTTACTCGTTCTGAAGTTAGTCATGATTTACTCTAGAATTTTTTTCATTCTGTTTCAAAATCTTGATTCATTTTTTTTATTAACTTTTGTCTTGAAAATTTAAACTGGCATGAAAAAGTCTAATAATATGGACCATAGTTTCATTCCAGCAGTGAATTATTTCTTCTATTTAGCTTCATTCTTTAAGTAGTTTCGCATGAATGAACTTGAACTCTAAACTACATTTTTCCAAGATCACTTACTATGTTGTAAATTCTAAAGAAATTTCAAAAAATATTTGGATAATTTCCTACAGATTTGTATTATAGCAAAATGTTTGATATTCCTGAAAGCACTTTAGTACAATTGAATTTCACAAGGAATACCAAAACGTGGCTTCAAAGCTTTTGTAACAATGCTCTTGGAAATTAGTCAAAAAATATTGTGAGATTTGTTCATACTTTTAACGTGAATTCCTCTAGAAGTACAAACGTTTCTTCTATGTCTACATATATTCATCATTGAATCCGAAATATGTTTCCGGATTCAATTATAAAAAATACTTAACCGTTCAAAAGCTCAAAAAAACTCCCTCGCATTTCTTTTAAAAATTAATTGATTTTGTCCTACCTTATACTGAGATATTTCGCTGAAACATCTACTAAAAATGTATTTGTTAATTCCTACAAACAGTTTTCTCTACAACTTTATTACAAATGTTTTCGCGAAGTTCATCAAAAGTCCTTTAGAAATAATTCCAAAATACATCACAATTTGCGTAAGAAATTTATCTCTATGTTTTTATGTCTGCTTAAAATCCCCAAATTATACAGGAATTATCTACATTTTTTTTTTTCAAAATAATGCTTGCCTTCTGATTTTCAGAGATTTTTTTAGCATAGCGGAAACTGTGGAAAAACATTAAACAAAATGATCGAGAAGGGCAAAGTGATTTAGAAGAAATTTGGGAAGAGTTTCCTTCCTTCCTAAAGAAATAGAAATAGTTTTATCAATTATTGGCAGCATCCATATTCTGGGATTGAACTCTTGTGCAATTCCAAGTCGGAATTCCTAGGAGCTCACTGGCAGAATTTGAGGGAATATAGAGGTCAAGGAAGGAATTCTGCTAGATTTCAATGATAATTTCTAAAGAACATTCTGATGGAACTTCTTAAGAAATTTGTTTTTTTATCTAATAGAGAGGTTTTATTCATCCTGTAATCAATCACCTCAAGAGAAAATATTATAAAAAATCATTTATTTTTTGTTGTTCCGTTGTCCATCTGTTGGTCCTCTATGCTTCAACATTTTGTTGTTTCTCCTTCCTTCGCATGAGGAATTCCGTCTAAAAATCTTTTCATATTCAAAAAAGCAAAACGTTAAAGAATCTAAAAAAAGGTAAATTCTAGAAATTTTGAAAAATTTCACAATTGGATCCTCGATGATGAATGAATAACCATATTTCTGAAACTATCGTCGAGAGCCAAGTTGTGCACTGTTATAGTTTGTATTACATGCAAAAAACTTCTATGGACCTAAGCTTTAATCAACTATTGTGGACAAAACGCCCACCCCTGTTGCATAACACCAAAACAGTCAAACGGCTGTTTCAAATTCAAATTCAACCAAACGTGGTCATCACAGAGAACAGACGTTCATCTTTAATCGTTAGCGTGTGTAATGCTTTGTACGGGGCGTTTCAAAGTGTGTCGTTATGTTCCTGTTACGCGACGCTGTCATCAAAATGTAGGAGCTTCAATTTTGCCGCTTTTTACACTTTGGCGCTAGTGTCACCATAAAAAATACCACTTGTCGCTAGCGTTGCTTTGTGTGCCAATGTATGTTGACGTTCACTAGTGCCATCGTGTGGTCGAAACGAGTTTGTATGTCGCGCTGACTGCGTTGGCGGCGCTGATAATTGACTCTAACCTTTACACATGATTTTGTTGGAATTTTGTTCGAACTTCCATGCAGGGATGCCAAGTCATTTTTTCAAAAATCTGGAAGATTTTGAAAATTAGTCTGGAAAAGTCTGGATTGCTAATGTCGTGTATGGAGAACCTTACAAACTATTTACAAAACCTTACAAATTCATTTCAAATTTTATCTGGATATTCCAGATTTTTATAAAATGGTGCCTCAAAAATCTGGAATATTCCAGACAAATCTGGAAAGTTGGCAACGCTGCCAAAAGATCTTCCACCAGACCCGTCACGAGTTTTGTTTAGTTATGCTCTCTACAATTTTTGACATTCATAGCTTGGAATATCCCTGAACGACCACCACGCTTATTGAGAGCCCACGAATTTTTTATGCTAAGGGGTCGGTGGTGTTGATCTCGGTAAAAGCTACGAAAATGCCGATATTAATTTCAAGTCAATCATTATGCCAAACGGCCATTATGCCAAATGACCATTATGCCAAACCACCATTATGCCAAACGGGGTACAACCGTCTTTGAGGTAGATCCATGTCATTATCTAGTGCCATGAATTAAAAATTTCAAATATGAAATTAGAATACTATTCACTTATTGCTCGTTTTATTGAAGAGACTTCCAGTCATTGGCTAACTCGTCTTTAGATGTCAGAAAATAAAAATGTAATTAAAATGTCGACATGCATTGACCAGAGTTCAGCGAAACATTCGAATTGTTATAATAACGCAAAGTTGCTTCCCATTCAACCGACTGAAGAATTTCAACTGCAAATCTTTCCAGCATGCTCACGAAAGTCTTTTCCAACAAATTTGCCAACTTTTCCACTTTTCATTAGCAATGCTTTCACCCACCTGTATCCGTCGGCCAGTAATTACCACTTTTTCATTACGTAGCTTTGTATCGTTCTTGTCTATTCTAATAACTTACTGATTGGCTATGGAAAATCACAGCTTTAGTTAAGTTCACAATTGGCTTTGAAAACTGCTAGTCCAACCGCTCGCTTCTGCATCGTTCTTAAACCTCACGTGAACGACTTACTTCTTCCGTCTTCCGTCAACCGGCTTGTGTTACGTTGAATGGATAAGTCAAGTGTCATCCTTTACAAAATGAAATTGCAAGCATAAGTCAACTTAATTCAATATCTCTTTTTCTCGCATGTTTCACTTCCGTTCAAACCACGTTTTATAGCATAGTCCGTTCCGTTCTGAGAAAGTTTGTAGTTAGTTGAAGTATTTTACGCTTATTACCATGTAAGTAGAATCGAGATATTTTTACTATTTTTAGTGTAGAATTCCGAGTTTAAAGTATCTTACAGTTTTACGCTTCAAGAGTTGATTAGTTTAAAGTAGAATATTTTTATCACAAGGTTTATTGTTCTATTTCAACCAGAAGCGACTAATGCAAGATTTCAAATTTTCGTTCCAGACGTTCTAGCGGATTAAGTGTTGATGTACCAAAAAAGTGACCGTTACATTAAATCAATTTCACAAGTTTTATAGGTTCACCGAGCGTGTAAGCGTGGTGCGTGCATTTCCGACATTCCAGCAAATTTAGTTTTGCTCTCAATCGACTACAGCGCCAGTGTATAGAAACAGAAGCACAGTAGAAAAAAGCTTACCCTTTCCATATATGTTAACAGTTTAATGGCAGCAAATGCTTGGAAGCTTTTCCCCCATTGAAACGTGCGCAGCCAAATCTGAAAGCTCGCAAACGCTAACTCTTCATCCACCCACACTCATGAGAAGCATCTAAAAATCACACCAGAATCACGAATCTTTTATAGTACCCACAAACGAACAAAAAATTGAAAAGCTCACAAAAAGGCCGTGAATTATGTACACTATTGGAAATATGTAAGGACATCGTTTGTGTGATGACAAAACCAATTGGATCCAGTTAAGGGTTTTGTTATCCTCGTTACAACTTTTCCATTGCCCCAGCTCCACTTTAAAGCTCCATTGTTCTCTAGAATGCTTAAGTGATAGACATTAAGGTTCGGTGGATTTCAATTAAGTATGCCGTCAAATATTGATCAAGTTCGAGATATGGATAGCTGCGTTTAATTAACTGTATGTGTTCAAGAAGATACAAATGCCCTGAAAATGTTGTTACATTTAAAGTATTATCAAAAAAGAGATATTCAACTGATATTGTTTGTGCCGAATAATGTCGAAATCATGATAAATGCAATGTGAAACAAAATAGGAACAGGAAGAAAATCCATAAAAAATTCTGTTAGAAACTGATTTGCCAAATACGCATTTGCTAGAGTATGAGTAACACAAACATCTGGAATATGAATATTGCAAGGAGTATAGCTACTCTTATATAAATTTTTAATTTAATATCTGTCTTGATATTTTTTTTAAACACTAATGTTGTTCCATAAATAAGGCCCAAGTATTTGCCTATCTATCTCAGCTTCTGGTAGTCTAAAAGTTGGATATTTTGTTGGAAAACATCATTTGGCTAATAACTTTTGTTAATGATTGAAGATATTCTGGATTGGACAATACAACTATCCTAACAATGAGCTTTTTTAACGACATATAATTTGCTGCTGTAGTTCATATTTTTTGTCAACTGAACTGACATCCTCTGTTTATGAGATAAAGAAATCTTTTCAACAAACTTGACCTAATTCAAACTATAGATATAAACAACTACCGTAAAAATAAACATTACATATACTTTGCAATTTTATTAAATGGACAAATTGATGTCAAATTTGCGAAAAAAAAACCTCTTCTCGGTGAGAATCGAACTCACGACTCCCTGCTCACTAGATACGCCACGAGGGTACTCATGGGACGCAGAAGTTATCTTTCAATACCTAATAAATAATACGCTCTCGCCTAGGCATTGCATATACAATAGAAAACGTCGTGTTTGGATGGGCATCTAATTCTTTCGGAAGAGGTGCACTGTGCGAAGGAGGACCATGTGATTATTGAATTTTAATCATACAATCATATATATCATAGAAGTAAACCTGATTCTGCGTCCATGAGCCCTCTCGTTGTGTAGGGCACCTCCTTTCCAGTGAACAGGGAGTCGTGAGTTCGATTCTCACCCAGAAGACGTGTAACTTTTTAACAAATTTCACATCAATTGGTCCTTTTAATCCAATTATGAAGTATAGACGGATTCCATGTCAAATCGGTCAGTCGCAGAACTCGACCATCTTCGATTTGGATTAAATTTTGCACATGTTTTTGGTATGGTAGAATAAGTGTTTTCCATAGAAAAATTGATCATTTTGACTCAAGCGTAACTTTTGAAAATGGCCTATAAATGTTTGCATGCAACTTATTTGAAAAATTCTAACTCCGAAACTGTTGATTTTAGAGAAAAATGTTCTATGAAGAAGTTGTAGTGAACCGTTTGGACTATAAGAAAAAAATATACACAGGAAAAATATTTCATTTATTTTCATAAAAAAATCAAAAATAAAACTTAAATTTTAAATTACACAAAACCCCCATTTTTAATATTTTTTAAATTTTCACCATATAATCTTGATAGTAAAAACAGGTTTGGGACAAAGTTTCATGATGGAGAAATTTTTAATGAAAAAGTTTTTCTAAGAACAACTTTTGGACGATTTTCAAAATTTTGATTTTTTTTGTCAAAATAAATACGTTCTGATGATACAGTAAGCATCTTAAAATGATTCTAAGCCATAATGATTATATAAATAATTTCTCTAGAAGTAGCCATTTTCGAATTATTTCGAGTTTAATGCAAAAAATATTGTTTAAATATTAAAATAGGCCATTTTCATTAGTTATAGTCCAAACGGTTCACTACAACTTCTTCATAGAACATTTTTCTCTAAAATCAACAGTTTCGGAGTTAGAATTTTTCAAATAAGTTGCATGCAAAAATTCATAGGCCATTTTCAAAAGTTCCACTTTCAAGCATGTGCAAAATTTAATCCAAATCGAAGACTATCGAGCACGATTTTTATTTTTTTCGACTCATTCTGCATGGAATTCGTCTATATGTAATGTTTTATTTTATGGTAGTTCCAAAATTCCACTATAGATATAAAAAAAACACTTGCACAAGATCCAAAACACTTATCGTGGCAATAGCGCATTGCAAAGATTTTTGCATCGCGAGCGATTCCCAACCAGAGGCCTGCGGATCCCTAGGGCCGTAACGATCTCTCAAAGGGTCCGCGAAACCACCACAACTGAAGGTATTAATTTTGATGAAAATTTAATGTGTTATAAATAATATCTACCAATTTACTAAAATCATCGGATTTTAATAATTGACATATCTAGGGTAACTAAAATCAATAACAACTATTCTATCAAAGCAATTTTCGACGAAGATCTCGTACTAAGAGATAATCAGAGGAGCGTTGTTCTCTTTGCATTTCTTCAAAATCTTAAGTATAGGTGAAGTCTTTGAAAAATCTCAGAGAGTTTCTTGGCCGACTCATAAAATTCTTTGTATTTTTCGTCTGTGCTTTTGAAAATCCCGAATCATTGCACTGACAATGCTTTGACGAATTAAACTTGGAGCTATCATTATGAATTTATGTTTATTTATGCACTCTTTCTAAATTTTTGGTAGAGTTGTCCAAAGAATCTCTATGGATTCACAGCGCTTTATTTTTTTTCGCAAATTTTGAAAGATTTTGGGTGACATCCCGATAGATTTTCTATGGCTGTTTTCATAGAATAAGTGTCAATTTTTCTGTAAATATTTCCACAATTCATAAGAAAAATATATAGTGAAGTAATTGAGCATGAGCATGACCATAGATGACCGTACAATTCTTAGTTACTACTCCGTGATTGACCAGAACCATCGAAGTTGCGCAGAGATTTCATGAATGGGGCTTGGGATTAGCTCACCATTCTCAATGTGCACAAATCGAGAGCTCAAACTTTAAAAGTCAATAACGGCGTCGAACACGTTCATCATATGGTCCTCGACGAAGGGAAGGAAAGTTAGTGTGACTAGATCACCTCTGCATCTCCACGGGTGTCATGGAAAGGATATTGGGTTAGTGGGATAAAATAGAGATCTGGGAGTCACTATTTTTTGGTGATGCGAACCATGATATAATCACGCCTAATCGGATTCGCGAAATGATTCTATAATCGCATTGTATGCCAAACAAATATTCAGCGCTCGCCCACGCAAGAGCAAGCGACGCGATCAATAGATCAAACACTACTAAGCGATCTTGGCACTTTTTCACTCCGACGCGAACACGACGCGCGACATGTTTGATCCTGCCCTTATCGCCCGCCCCAGCAAGCATCAAGGTCGAAGGATCAAACACTACTCTAAGCAAAATATATAGTGGAGCAATTCTCGATGAAAACAGGTCGCCATCGGCATACATCGTTAGAATTCCCATTTTATGTCATCGATTGCTGGTGTATCCTAAAACTAGAGGGTAGTCGTTTCGGTTTACTGAAATTGGTGTGCAAGTTGTGAAAACCCCATTTTTAGATAATTATTCACGTCATAAGTCTCAATTTTCCCTCGGAATACATAGCAAACTTATGACATCGTATAGACATTTGTATTTGAAGCTAAGATAATTTTGACAGCCATTTTCATCAGAAAAATCATTAGCACACAGCTCGTTTTGAATTCTGATAAAGGTGAGAAAAACTGAGTAAAAGCAGCTACAGAACTGAGTAGGTAATTGAATTTACCCTATTAAATGAAAGATTTTCTCAATCATGTTCTACTGTTTTGACGAATATCCACCAATTTGAGTAAACCGAAAAGACCATCCTCTAGTTTTAGCACTACTAGCGATGAGTGACATAAAATTCAGCTCGAATTGCTCAGTGGGCTCCTGGTGCCTTGCATGTTCTTTCAAGATCCTTGGAGAGTTTCAGACAATATCATAACAATAATACAGCGCAAGATTTTTAAACAATTCAGAATATGATCTTAAATGCTTTCTCGTAAGAATTTTTCGTCGATTTTTTCTGTAATTTTCGGGGTAACTTTAACAATGCTGTTGAAAATTTGGATTGAATGCGTGCAAGCTATTCAACGTAATTAAACATTACCTATTTATATATTCAATAAAATTTATGAATTAATAAATTAATAATTTGAAGATTTTTTTTATTAATTAATAATTTATGGGTTGCGGAATTACTCTGAACTCTGAACCCAACTCTGAAAAGGTTGGGAACCACTGGCCTAAATGATCAATAATTCAACACTTGTTCCAACGTTTAAATATCAGATATACTATGTAATTCATCAGTACCGTGAAATGGGGTGAAGTTGAGCACTTTTGATCAATTCTGTTCAATAATTTCTTGTGGCATGCATCAGTAGCGTAGCTAGGGGGTGCGGTTCGCTCGGCCTCTCAGTGGCCCCGATATCATGGCAAATATTTCTCGTATCAGTAGAAATTAAATTTTCAAGAAGCTAAAATGTATTCCTGGCAGGGAAGATCAGGTTTGGAGGGAACCTGAATAAGTAATGTATTAAAGCCCCTACAACATTCATAATATTGATAAAGGTAGCGTCTATCTCAAAGATTTATCACAATACACTTTACCAGAACATGTTTTTTTTAATTTGAAAATACATTATTCTGTTAATCACCGAGTATTCGAGGGCCCTCTACAACTTTAGCCTGAGGAAACCAACTGGATTGGAAACATTTTATTATGACTCATATTTTGAATCAAATCGGTCTCCATGCCTTTTAAAACGACAACATAATAACGCAAACAAAGGTCTTTAAATTCTTTTTTATGCAATACAGTAGATAAAGTTACTTTTTTTCTTTTTCCGCATTGCGAAGAATCCTGATGTGAATTCTTGAGGTTCCAGAGATTACTACTGTAGACATTTTCCGATATATCATTCAAGAATTCCTTGTGAAAATCTCACTTATTTTTTTTCTGAAATACTATCACTCATTTTAAGAACCACTACTTCAAGAATAAACCCACAAATTATCCCAGTAGTTGCTCCATAAATTCTCTCAGGAATGATTCCATAAAAACCTAATAAGAGTTCTTCAAGGAATTTTCTAATAAATTTCATTTTAATTTCCTCAGAAATTTTGAGTTCTTTCAAAGATTTCTTGAATATTTGTTGATGCAAATTCTCCACAATTTCTTGAATTGCACAGATTATCAAGGGTTTCAGTTCACAAAATGCGACAGATCATATAGATTATACAGAATTTGCGGTTCCTGATTCTTAATCGAGCCTTAAAAACACAATTTGTTGATAAATCTGTCAATTTTTGAAATTAATTGCGCAATTGGGAGAAATTTTCAACTAGTATAGGCCTGAGTGCAAGCAAAAATATTGAAACCGACCTCGCGCAGCTAAAACTTAATAAATTCAAAATTTTTTGTCTGTATACTAGTACACATATCTAGTTCCTAGAAGTGGCCAGAGGAACTCGGGAATATTCCTGTGGCCTGACTTATTTCTGTGGGTCACTGGGTCAAGTCGGCTAAAAAAGGGCAATTTTCTGGGACATCTAAAGGTATCCTTTCTTTGCAATAACAATCATTTTGAATTGCACAAATCATCAAGATCTGATATTCAACATTATAAATTAAGATTTTTGCACCGTTGAGAACATTCTCTGTGGCCACCACTCGGACCTAATGCCCTGAAGAACCGGCTATAGTTTGCATGGATATTAAACCGTTTCAATTCACGAAAACTAGAGATCAAACATGATAGTTCATGACCACTTTATCATGAATTTGAAACGTCCCGGGGACCCGAAAATTGTCATTTATAAGTAGGGTCAATCAAATTCAGAACACATGGTTATTCAAATCAATCGTTTCTCAAAAGGTTTATGCTGATGCGTTCTACGTAAAATTCCATGATAGAGTGACCACATTATAGGCGATTCCGAAAATTATCTGTGACTTTAAATTTGCCTACATGCAGCGGAACAGAAGCCACAGTGACCCACCGGAATAACTCCGATCACAGTAGCATTCCCGAGACACTATAGGCACTTTTAGAAACTAGATATGTGTATGAGTATACTGACAAAAAATAGTTGAAATTCGTTTAATATTCGCTGAGCGGTGAGAGTTTTAGTATTTCCTTCACTCAAGCCTTTAGCATGTTCACTGGAAAGATATATTCGTATACAGCCATTCCATGAAAAACCGATCTAGTGGGTCACCGAATTCCGTGAAAATTTGCTATTTTGTTCCTTATCCGAAATGAGGATACACGTGTTTTTGGATTTTTTGATTAGGGTGACCATTTCCGAAATAGGGTGACCAGAAAAATCGTGATTTTGCTTAATTTTTATTTGTAAAAAATCATAACTTTTGAACCGTTCGACCGATTTTCAATCTTTTTGGACGAAATGAAAGCTAAAGATTTTAAATATAAAAAAATATAAAATTTCACAAAAAATGTTTTTTTACACGGAAAAAAATCATGAATTTCCGTTTTTTTGTGTGTTGAAAGCCTCGGGACCAAAGGGGCTATTGCTGTTCTCATTTTTACTTGAAAGTTCAGAAAATAGTTTGAAAATCAAGAACCAGACATTTTTTATCGGCACACACTGCAGGTCTCAGCACATCAGATTTTTTTATTTTAAAAAATATCATTACTTTTGAACAGCTCGAATTAAAGCTTAAGATTTCAACTTATCAGATAAAATTGAAAAATCGGAAAAAATCTAAAAAAAAAAATTTACATGAAAATTTAGAAAAATTTCTAGTTTTTTTTAGAAAGTTTCATTTATTTTCATGTTCAGATCGGTTTTTCATGGAGTGGTTCTATACATAAATTGATCAGATACAATTACAAGCTTTCATCTGAGGTACAAATATCTTATATCGGACTATTCTTTCGAACGCACCAACCATTTATGTTGAAAAAGAGCCAACAACGTTGGGCTGGCATGGCTAGTATATTGAAGAAATTGAACATGTTCTATTGAAATAAACATCTGTTGCTAAATACTTGTAAAAGCATATTTGACAAAATCGTTTTCTTTTATCATTTTGTAATGAAGCATACCAACTGCGAAAAACAACATAACAATGGAGGTGTGAAAACCTTGCATTACATGAATACAATACACATCTACAAAAATAGCCAATAGTAGAACTGCAAAATTAAATACGCTTTGATATACAATTTTATACCACACAGCTTGAAACTACAGAAAAAAATATCATTATTATTATTCGCGCAAATAGTGATCCAAAGAGAGGAAGAAGAAATAATGACAAGTGTTATTGTGGAGCATATTATCAGCAATAAATGTGGCAATTGATTAGAAATATCCAAAACTAGCAGTAGTATTAAATAGTGTGTTTAGATTACAGCATATTAGGCTGGTGTTGACTGTCGCAATCACCAATTAGCATCCACCATTACAAGACCTGTTATACTTGAACCCATAGACATGTCCCGAATACCTGTGAGGCTATCTTTACTAGGCAAAAAAAACTAAACAGATTTTATTGAGAAAGAATAACTAAACAAAATAAAGTACATAGCATTACAAGTGCATAGTTACGTAGTGATCCTTTTATAGCACCGACAATCACTCTGTCTGTTGACCCTTTTCTTATATAAATTTAAAGCCGAAGTATACCTTTGAAATGCCTGTTTGTACGATCCAACGTTGTTATCGAGTCACGAAGACCAATCGCGGCATCGAAATTTTAACTGTTTACTGTAGGAACAAAAAATGAAATGAACCTCCCACTGTCGTTTGAGGCGGACATCCATTCAGTAAGTCACGCATAATTATTTATTTTTTCGAGTAATATCCCTCACATCCAACTTATAAGCGTGAGTACTCAATGGATGACCCATTGAACAGAAGTCAACTACTTTGCTGTATCCGCAATCATCTGTTATCTAATCAATTAGAAAGGAAATCCTACGGCTCCAATTAGAAACTTATCAATGTCCCAATTTTTCCTTTGTGCTATACACTATACAGGAAAACCTAGGAATCACATTATTTTTATAATAACTCTCGAATTCATAATCTTTGTATCAGTTAGTTGCAAATCCACGATAAGTGTTCCTTTTATTGAGGACTATAGGTTCCCAGCAACTAATCCCCACTTCAAACTAAACGGCATTTTTCAAAAGTGCGATAGTAAGTGCAGTCCCACCTGAATAAAGCATCTATCATTCAATGAGTATCAATTACGACGCGTTCTTATGACTCATACGTTTCATCCAGTAAGTCATTCGTGCAAATTATATAATTACATTAGTATTAACGTATAAAACCTGCACCCCACAAAGATATGTTGTGTTTGTTTACATAAGAACCACAAAAAAGAATACAATACGAATGTATAATGTCGTGATAGCACACTCAGTGTAGTAGTAGTGAACAACTATGTTAACCGAGCAAGGACATATTCAAGCTCGCAATAAATAACAAAAGGAATCATTGATTTTTGTTTGGAGTTTTACTGTTCATTAAAATTTGAAAGAATGCCTGCTGTTATATTATTCTTTGTAAGAAGAATATATAGTTTTTTTTTATAAAGTAGTATATGGCTTCCTTCAACTCCTTCGGTAGCTGTTTTGTTTCTCAGATTGTGCCTATCAGCCGGTGTAAGCAAATGGACAGCCTTTCCGGGGCCATCTTTATAAGCTCTGCTCCAATACCATCCTTACCAGCAGCTTTATTATTCTTGAACTAGTGAATGACATTCTTCACCTCCCTCAAAGTGGGAGCTGGTTGGTTTCCATCCTCTGCAGTACTGACATAGGCATTTCCTACGTTGTCCCGTCCTTCATTGCCTGTGCTTTCAGCGCCATTCAGGTGTTCGCGAAGTGTTGCTTCCACCTTTCGATCACCTCACGCTCGTCCGTCCAAATGCTCCCATCCTTATCCTTGCACATCTCGGCTCGCGGCATGAAGTCGTTGCGGGATGCGTTGAGCTTCTGATAGAACTTACTTGTTTCTTGAGACCGGCACAGCTGTTCCATTTCCTCGTACTTAGGCTTACCAGATGAAAATTTTAGAAAGGAGGACATTTCATGTGACTTGCTTTGAAAAAGGAGGACATTTTATTTAATTTATTTTTATTTAAAATTAGAGTTGCTCTGGCCACGTCTTTGCAACAGTTGGTTATCAAGTAGGTTTGATAAACATTTAGGGGTTTTTTGTTGAATATGGTCAAGGGATTGGATTCATGTTTAGCAAGCTGACGTCGTTGCCATTGATTTTTCTCTAACATCCCGAACGCCAACAACTTCTATAAAATCTTCATATTATCATATTTAAAAAAGACAATTTACACCGTCTTCAGCCAAAGGCTGGACAGACTGAACAATCACGAACATTAGGCAACGGACAACACAGAACACCCAGTAGTCCAGTGATGAATTTTTCGTTTGACGAAAACCTTACACCGACAGGAGCGGGAATCGAACCCACGCTTCGTGGCACAATACGCCCAAACGACTGACGTCGATATCTCTGAATTGGTCATAACAACAAAGTATCTATTTACCCAGAATTATTCGCAGAAATTCAGAGTAATAACATTGTGTACTATTATTCGAAGTAATCTAGTAAAACCCTATTTAAAACACTTCGCAAGCAATACAAAAGTATTTAAATCAATTTTGATGTGATTTGAACATAAATATAAAACATAAAAAACAGCAATATCTTGAAGTTTTGTAATGAAGAACAGATTTGAACAATATTATGACAACACAAGTATATAAAGAACCATTTTAATTCTAATTTGACCCTAATTCGTACAACTTGAATGTTCGAAAATGTTTATTCAAGACTGAAATGTTTAAAAATTTTAAAAAAGAATGTGAAGGAACTAAAACCAAAGAGATATAAATGGATATGAATTGTTATATTTCCTCACTTTGATAAAGGAGGACATTTTCGGTCCAAGGGAGGACGGGAGGACATATTATTGAAAAGGAGGATATGTCCTCCCAAGGGATACCATCTGGTAAGCCTACTCGTACTCCGTCTCCTTCAGGTGGCGTTTTTTCTCCCGAAAGAGGCGGGTCTGCTGTTGCCGTTTCCGTCTTTAACGTTCCACGTTCTGCCGCACACGCTGCATTCTTCTCTTTTACAATCTGCCTACATTCCTCGTCGAACCAATCGTTCGGTCGACTACGTCCCACGTATGGACAAAAGGTCGAAAGACAAAACGTCGAAAGACAAAACGTCGAAAGCACAAAAGGTCGAAAATGATTTGCTTGGTGGGAATTTTTTTCTTCTTTGAAAAAAGATTTTCAACCTTTTGTCCCTTTATTTTTGTTCTTCGACCTTTTGTCCTTTCCACCTTTTGTCATAGATTCCACGCGAATTTTCCACTTTTACTTAATGATCTACCTCCATATAGGGCAAAATGGTCCAAAATGCCACATTAAGGATTTGTGTCGTTTTCTCCTAATGAGATCCACATTTTAACGCCATTCGAAGTCCTAACAGTAACTTTACAATATTTGCTAGCTATCATCATGAAAACATTTCCCAAATTTAAGTTTTTTAACGGGTTTAAATCGTGTAGAAAAGTTAGTTGAAAAATGGGGGTGGTTCAAAATGACCAAATGGATGGGGTAGAATGCCATTTAGTATGGAGAACTACTAGTTAGCAACCATGTTTCTCCATGAGTTTGCTCTGTGGTATGGAAACGCTTATTCCTTTATGAAATCATCGGAAAACCTTAATGTTTAGGCAAAAAAGGGAAAAATGTTGAATTTCACCGGAAAATTGAGGAAAAATCTATAAGTTTATGTCCAAGGGTTGTGGCGGCAACTCTTAGCTAAGCATATTTTAACTTCGTTTGGTAAAGAATACAAATTGAAACGATCTAGGAATGATTTAATGACGTGGGCCATTTTACCCCATCAGTGCGTCTTGGACCATGTTCCCCTACGTGGTTTTGAAAACCATTCGGACATTGGTTGAGCGATAAATAATAGCGCGAATGCGGCATGATTCAAGTTGATCGCTACTTGTAACAACATCCGATAAACTCTTTGTCCCACGACAAACAGTGCATCGGATGCTTCATATATCCGCTCTACGCACGCGTAATGAGGTGTTGAATTCATGCTGCTGCGAGAGTAACGGCCCTCTTAGATTATTCCAATACTATGTTGTTGATCGCTAGAGCCGAGTTTTTTCCATCCTTGCCCAGGATTCAATTCTTGATCGATTGTTAGCCGGGTGAATAAATCGAGTAAGCATTGAAATTTTATTCCATATCGATTGAAAACTTTTGTCTGACAGGAATTTATGATGTACAGCTGTTTCCAGTGAATGGCTTCTGGTAAAATTTTGACCTGTCGTAATGAATTCACATGTAGACAGGACTCCAAGCTCCTCAACAGAAAATATGAAGCAGGACAATTTAGAATGAATTTCCATTGAAACATGTCAGGATCCAATGAAACTCTGTCTTTCAAATCTTTGTCTTGATTAATTTCTCCCTGAGTGGAAATGATCAAAAGTTCCTAGTGAAATTCTGCTGTGGTATGATACCATTTTTCTTCTATCCTCTTTGCTGAACTTCATTACCTTCCATAACACTTCATCTCATGTTCGGTAGGCAGATTCTATTTGTCCCAATTCCCAATGTAACGTCAAATATTCCAGATGAAGAGCATTTTACTTTGACTCGATTGCCTATGACATCAAAGCATGCTTGTTTAAATCTGAGAGCAGAAGGATGCTCTTAGAAGACTGTTCCTCTACAGCGATTATGTTCTGTTTTTTTCACTTTCCGAGAAATATCATTGTCACATCATGGCTTTCCACTTTTTCTTCCTGCAACCATGTTCTTCATTTGGTTGAATCGATGGTTAAAGCTAAGTTAAAGTAGGTACATATGAAGTTATTGCCCAAAATTCCATGCAACGAATGTTCCAGGAAAGGATCCTCCCATCTCCCATAAGAATGAAGTAAAAAGGGATCAAAACCGCGGTTGTTCCTCTCCTCTGGGGAACGCTGCATGTCCTTTTGCGCAAATGCGTTAATACTTGCATTTCCTCCCATAGTTTTCTTCCCTTTCCTATCCCATCAGGCCAGATGATAGAATAGGCTCAATATATGGCTTTATGATACCCGCTACCTATCAATCTGGTGGTTCGGATAATACAACACTTGTAAAACGCATGCATTCGTTACGTAACTTTGCTTGTTTATTCATTCATCTTTTAACCTATTAAATCCACAATCGCTCGCTTCGCTACATAGAGATTTGCAACCATTTTTTGTTTGTTCTTTTCGTATGACTTTGACTCATCGCATCGGTTCGGTGTACGATTTGCTGTTTGCATAATAAGAAGTAATAATAATGCCATCCATTCACCAGATACCTATTGTGGAGCAATCAGAACTATAATAGTAGTAGAATAGCAATTATAATCGTAATAATAATATGTGATAATCAGTAAACATATTTATAAATTGTTCTCAAAGAACCTATCGATTTTATTGTTTTTTCTTTCTCTCTTCGTGTACCGTTTTCCTCCAGCAGTATAACTATTCATTGTAATAAGTCTTAAAGAGCTACAAATACATGAATTCGATTTGTATATGTTTGTTGAGTGTTACAAGTGTAGAGTAAAGTGGGGCAAAAGTTCGAGTGGGGTAAGAGTTTCTTTTTAAGATTTCTAGCTCAATTCAAAACAAATCTTATAAATGTTATGGTGGTTCGAATGCTATTCAAGTAAGAGACTTTCAATCCAAATATCATAAAAATCGATTGAGATTTGGAAAAGTTATGGCTATTTGTTGTTTTTCGACGTGAATATTGTAATTTTTGGTCAAACTTTCGTAGCACGGAACCAATTGAAGATAAAATCTTTTTCAATATTTTATGTAAGGGCGTTTCTAGGCCAATCATAAGGTTGCTTTGAGGTGTATTAGTTTTTGCATAAATGCTTGTAAACAATTTTTGGCCCATAGTGGGGCAAAAGTTCGAATCAGCGGGGCAAAAGTTCGACCCATGTATAAATACAAGGAAAAAATTGCAAATTGCCTAAAATCCACATATTATCTTCAAATTTAGTTACATTTATCTGATCGTGTGAAAACTGTCATCAAAATTTTACATTTCCACTTAGTTTTGCGAAAAACTGCTATTTTTGAGTATGTTTCAATTAACCCGGTTTAGGGCAATTTTTTGATGAAAATTTAGTGTGTATTTTTCGTCAAACTTAAGTTTACGGCTGGTGTAGAGTATGCCTGTCATAAAAGGATCGATATTTTGTGTTTTAGCTAGCGAACTTTTGCCCCACACTAGATTCGAACTCTTGCCCCACCGGTGGGGCAAAAGTTCGAATAAGACAATCAATTTTGAAACTGATATAACTAAAAATGGGTAAATATTTTGACATAAGTTTGTTCAGCAAAGTTATAGCCAATATGTTGAAGGTTCACTGTATGGTATTTGTTTTATTTCAATTGCTATTGTTTTCCTGGAAACTTTGATTATACCACTAAGGTCGAACTTTTGCCCCACCTTACTCTATGTGTCTGGAAACTAGGGTGTCTTGCAATTTCATTTGTGATCCGTTTCTGTATGGTTTTATGATTTTCTGAATAGTTGCTCTTTAAATATCTTAACTACAGTTTTCGGAGTTGATACTATACGGCTTGGGTCTATTGAAAACACCGAAAATGTATGTACGGTTATGGTTTGCGTTTAATTGATGTTCAGTTTTACAACTGTTTGTATCGATAGTACGGCTCAAAAAATAGGTTTGTTCAATGCCTAGATTGCCGTAAAATAAGTTTGCACTTTCCTCGTTTGTTTTCGCTCAACTCAAAATATCTAATACATTACATGTATTTTGCTTAAGTCACAACTTGAAATGTAAATATTATCGAATAAACTGTTGCACTTTTTAGCTCGAAGCTGAACGATTCGTTTTCATCAATAATCTTTGCTTGCAATTTTGTCTCAACTTGCATTATAAGTATGTATGTGTACTTGCTCCTTTGTTGCTTAATTGTATATATTTAAGCTGTACTACTTTGTATTTCCTCGACAGAAAAAATCACTTCTCTTCATAAAATAGCTTTCAAGCTTCTTCTTGGAGACGATCTCCCTAATGATAATGCGTAGTGATCCACAAACCAATAATGATACCAAATATGATCGATCAACAACAGATGATAGACGAATCAAAAATAAGACAAGTAAACAAGCCCTGAAATACATTGTATAGGTATATCAATCGATTCTGATCTACCAAATAGCTTGAGACCGTCTCGAGTTTGTATTTTTTTTTTATTAAATTCACTTATTTTGTAAAGATTCAATATTTGATTTTTTTGTCATTTGCTTATCGTCGACACGACGTCTCCCTAAACTTATTTTCGTTTTTATTCAAAAATAAACAAGTCCATAGATTTCAAAATATACACACAAAATGTAAGGACGCGAGGTAAGCACAATATTTCGTTTGTTTCGGAGAAAACAAAGAAAAACACAACATTTATTAGAGTATTGAGGTGTTTGACAATGATGATAATGGAATAAATAAAGGAGTTGTGGAATAGGGGGATCGAAGGACCGTGGGTAGACATTCAAGGAAGATTATATTTCAATGTTTCGGAAAACATAGCGAATAAGAATGAAATGAGAAGGTTTTATACGGACATCTGCTTCTTGAACAGAGCATCAATGAGTCGAAGTTTAGCCTTTTTCTGTTTGTACAAGGCGTAAGTTTCTTCGATGGATTTGCGATCCGACTTTAGCATTTTACGCCCGGTGGTTTCTTCGAACCTTTGTTCAAAATCCTTGATGGTTCGTTGGAGTACCTTTTTCTCCTCCCGAGCTGCGTCGTAGTGCTCCCAAAGTTCTTCGACCGTCATCGAGTGGATGTTTTCCGTGATGGAACTGGAGGTGGTTTCGGATTCATCGGTTGACTGGGCAGCCGTGGATGCGGTAGAAGTGTCCGTCGGCGACTGAACCATCGAAGTGGCTGATGGCGGTGAAATGTCTGTAGACGGGGTGGTAGTGCCCACAATTGCTAGCGCTTCGTGTTCCAAAATGGTTGGCATCTGGGAGTTGGCCCCACATGGACCGCTGATCGAATTGGCACGGTTAACCAGGCGTTTGATGAGCCGATACCGGTCGTAGAGTGGCCGAGCGGCATCACGCTCCTCCCGGCTGGTGGGACGTCCATAGATCGATTCCAGATAGAGAAGAGCCCGCTGAACAGAAGCTTTTTCCTCGACCAGCTGATCACCGGAAAGGCTGTCCAGATTTTCGCTGCGGTTTTCACATTCACGTTTCTCATGAAGTCGCTGAAAGTGGAAAGGAAATGGGAGATTACAATAAGATATTTTACGCAATCGAGTTGAGAATATCTATATAATAAATGCTAATGTATGCATCAGTTGAGGCTGGCCAACGTTAATAACATCGCTGTTACAATGTTACTATATTCATGTAACATGAGTGATGTCACAAAAGGTCTTCAATTCAAATCAAATATAATTATGAACAAACAATATTACAACTTGATTTGAATCAACCTGAACCAATTCATGATCTTTTAGTATTATGCACTTGAATTCCAAAGATGCCCTGAGGAAGCAGAGAGAATCGTGATCCATACAGTTTGTTGTTGTACGTCGACATGTAATCGTGAAAAGTTAACAACCTCTACTATTAATTGTTCTCACATGTGCTATCATGTGGTTTGATCTTTGCAGTCTACAGATCAGAGCAATAATTATTGGTTAGGGCTCGGTTTGATTACGAAACGATGCTTCGAACAATGCCGGTAAAATGTTTGTCATGAGGGCGCCTGTATAGACATATATCTGTAGATTAAATTGACCATCAAGCGATCTTTTGACAGTTGATCTTGATTCTGATGGAAACAGAGCATATCGCAACCCGGTGGTAAATTGTCCAATTTTCTGGTCGATAAAAAACACGTCGAATATTTACATTCAGAAATTACTCTTACAACTGATACACAAATGCGAAGAAAAAAATAGACGAAAAACATCCTATAAATTTAATTGAAGGAAATTTAAATTCTGAAAAAGATTTTTTATCAATACACACTAAGCTCATTTAATCGGAATCCGTGAATTTCACTGTAATCTCAAAAGCTGAACAGTTCGTTAAAAAAACACCGTTATTCCGTCAAAATTCTAAAGATTCCAGTGATTTAAAGTTAACTCCTAAAAGTCACCGTAACCCGTTAATTTATTTTTTACAATTTCTCATCGTAATAGGCTGTTTTTCATCACGCCAATCTGTCATGAAACGGCCTACTTTCCTGCACTGAAGTATGCAGTGCGGGAATAGTCATTACGCAACTGAAACCAGTGATGTAGTGATTCATTACGCAACGCTTTATCATTACGCAACTGTTTTTAGTTGCGTAATGAATCATAACACAACATTTTTTCAGAAATTGTAAAATAATGATGAATCCATTCCGATACAATTTCTGATACCCTCAAGTGGTCTTCTAGGACATTGCAAAAAATGTTGTACGTAACTCGTAGCAGAACTCGATTTTTACAGCACTCGTCGTAATTATCCTACTCGGCAAGCCTCGTAGGATAAATTTACGACTCGTGCTGTAAAAATCATCATTTTGCAACTTGTTCCGTAAACTACTATTTCTAAACCCACGATGACGAGCAGAATCCATGCAAATTCAAATGTTAGCATATAAGCCATTCGGAAAACAAAATCCATTTGTAATGGCTCTGAGTGTAATCTCAATCCAGTTTAATCTACATGAAGCATAGTTCTGCGTTTACCTTCAGGGTACAGGGTACCTTCACGGTACAACCACGGTACAAAAATTCCTGCACAAAACTAGCCACAACATTTGCTCTTCCACGCCTGAATGCAAATAGAAAAACACAACCAAATAGATTGGTGATGAATTGTAGAGTAATATGGGACAAAAGCTCTAGTTAGGCAAAAGTTTCTGTTTTAAGATTTCTAACTCAGCTCAAAACGAATGTTATGCAATGGTGGTTTAGAAGTTATTGAAGTAAGAGATTTTCACTCTTAATATTTGAAAAAAGTTTTCATTTTCAATACTGTTTAAAAATAACGAAGAAATAACATTACGATATACCTCGTTAGACTTTGATTTGTATCCACATTCTACCGTTTTTGACTAACTAACAAGAATTGAAAAATTAAAGGATCCTTTTTTTCTCCTATTTTTGAATTCTTGAAGAGGTGTGCCGACTTAAGGCTGGTTTTCTACTGAAAAGAAAAGAAATCGCTTATCTCGATGCGGGTAAAATTTCTTCCCAGAAATGGTTCAGAAAATCACATTTTTCCGATCGCAGTACGCAGTTGAGAAGAAATGTCATTTCAAAGGGGGCTCTCTGTAGGAAATTTCTTGACCCATTCAGTCAAGGAATTTCTTCACTTTTCTTGAGTGAAAAAGCATATTTAGATTTAAAAGAAATTTAATATTTGTATCAGCCTAACACAAAAACAGATTATTTTTTTGACATAATTTTGTTTAGCGAAATTGTAATCAACAGATTGAAGGTCCCCATTTGAATTTGGATTGAAATATAGAGTATTCCTCTGAGGTCGAACCCTTGCCCCACCGTACTGTACATATACGCGTTTGGCGGCATTGACGTCATGCTGGCAAGTCGGGCAAGTCACACGGAAACCGCCATCCGTCACACTGTTTGCTGCAGCGAAATTTATGGGAGAAAATTGCTATCCAAACTGACAAATATTGTGACCCTGACATTCGTTTGAGCGATCACGATTACTATACACACTCATATCACGAGATATGGTAAATGTGCATAGAGCGTAGGTGAACGGCATTTATTTAGATATTGATTACACGTACGAGTACGGATTGTTTCACAGCCAATATGTTTATAGCCAGAAGCTTATTTTATCGATAAACTTTGGTGGGTGTAGTCGGCGCACTTTCGTGTAAAACTGCAGCAACCGGCAATCCTCCCAATTAATCGAAGCTATGTGGCATCGTTTGCTGAAGCATTCAATCAAAGCCATCATCTGTCGAACGACAATGGCGTCATAGAATCCCGTAAAGTGCCACTAATCAAGCAACTAAGAAGCCACTAGTTTCATTAGTGTCGGGTGACGTTGGCTATCGCTAGATCGAGGCTGGTCGCGTCTAAATGTCTAAAAATAGGAACATTGAAGTGAGGTCTGAGTAAAGGAACTAAATAAGAAACCAAGGGAGACTAAATAGTGATAGAAAAGAGATCAAGAAAACAAAAAAAACATCCAAACAGACACCAGCAGATAAAAGTCATTGCACAGATTTTTCAAAGTATTCAGAGAAACATTTCTACAAGAATATTTTTAAGAGATTTTTTTACTAGGGCAATTATTACTACTCGTTAAACTAAGATTTAGATTTCTTCAGAAGTGAGAAGTGCGATGGAAAATAACGTATGTTGTCACATAGCCTTGACGTGTGGATTATTTTGAGTGTATAAATATTCTGAGAGTAGCCATGAGGAGTCTCTGAAATTGTTGTAAAAACCTCTGAAGATATCATAAGAAAAAATCGTAAACAGTCTGTATAATAATTGCGTAAAAGTGAGCTTATTTAAATTGCGTTAAAAAACAGACCTAAGAGATTTTTCATTAAAAAGAAATACTTTTTAAAGACTGCCATTGAAATATAGTGACTAAGTCTCTAAAAAGATACTTGCTACTAGCCCTGCTAGATATACTAACTGTTTCGATAAAACACCCATACTACAACCACTCACCTTTTCGATATCGGCGATAGAATCCTTCATCTTGGAAAGCTTGCTTTCCCCTTCCTGAGAATCGGCCGCCGCTTGGGCCTTGGCAGCTTTCGCATTCTGCACCGCCAGATCCGCCTTGATTTGGTTCTTCTCCTTGCGCAGCTTGTGAATCTCAACGACGACCGCCTTGATGGAACAATCGCTAGTCTTATCCTCGTGGGCTGGACGATAGCCGTTTTCCCCGCTCGAACCGATCCTCGTACTGCGAAAGCTTCTTCTTGAGACTGCTGAGTTTGCGGCTGATGGTTTTGATGCGGTCATCGAACATGTTGTTCGCCTGAGGGATCGGTTTCTGATTGGTTGGATGGAGTTCCGAGCTGCGATAGCCTCCGTAGTGTTTTAGGGTGGCATTCGGTGGTAGACTACGAATTTCTCCGAACGTTGCCATCTTGGTGGCATGCTCAAATTTATGCTCTGCGAAACGCTGACAGACGACCGGTGTATCATCCTGGAAGGATTGGTCCCAGGGCAGCTGCTTCTCGCGGGGAGATTCATCTTTGCCCTTGTCCAGGACGGTGTTGTCATTGTAGTCGGAGCATATTTCCGTTTCTGATGCCTTTTGATCTGGTGTCTTTTCTTTCTTGCCGTATCCACGGCGTTCATGCTTGACCGAGTGATGCGAGTCATGTTTGGAGTAGAAATACTCGCTTCCGCTTTTGTCCTTGCCACTGGAATATTTGAACGTTTTCGTCCGGTTTCGTGGAGAAACTGACTTTCGACCAGGTGGCGGACGGGTTTTCGAGAATCTCTCGCAATGACGTCGCCGAGCATGTTCTTCATCCAACTCGCTGTCGGAGTCCTTGCGGTTTTTCAATACATCACGGCTCGGAGAAAGACGATTCCTATTGTGATGACTTAGATGATTGCTGTGCAAGTGATGATGATGATGGTGACGGGCTTCATCGACCTTGTGATGATTCTGCCCTTCAGTGGAATCCCTGCTGGCTGCACAAAGACTCTCACTACCGATGAAAAATTTCTTCAAATTCTCCGAACTGTTTTTCAAATTCTTCTCGAAAATTTGCTGCTCTTCCAGCTGCTGCTGCTCCTCGGCAGATTCCTCGATAATGTTTTCCTTGTCGACGCTGATTTCGATCAGCGGCGAGGGTTTCTTAAAGTCCTCATGTGAGGACACGCGACGGATCACCTCCTTGCAGTTGGGAAGGTGTTCCTCGCTGTTCGACCGGATCAGTTTCCGATCCTGGCTGATGGAGGACGTGCTGTCCTGCCGTTCTTTGCGTTTTCTGCAATTCTGCCACTCAGATGAATTAGTTACATTAGGCAGTTTGGCCTCGCCGAGCGATCCGCTGCTACTGCTATTGCTAATGTTGCAGTTCTTGGAGCAGCTGTTGTTGTTATTGTTGATGTTACTGCTGTTATTGTTGAAACAACTGTTGATACTGCTACTGCTGCTACTGCCATTCTTGTTGTGCTGTTGCTGAAGGTGGTGATTGTTGATCTTGTGATTACTCTTGTCGCCACAGCCACCGCTATGATCACCTCCGTCGGGTTCCGTTTGCGCCGAAGATAAGCTGGCTGTCGTTGGGGATATCACCGTGGTAAGACGACTCAGGTCGTCTTCGTTCTGTCCCAGTGATGGGCGACGCATGCCGCACTGCAAGAGAAAGGAAAAAGCGGGGGAATCGAGTTAGAATTTGTTCTTAGAAAAGATATGACAAAACGCTTTTGTTACAGAATACATATTTTGACACAGTCAGGCTAGATAAATTCAGTTGAAACACTGATTAACACCATTGACATAGTTCTGGGGCTATGCGTTAACCACCATGCCCATGGGATTCTCAGTGCCGCATTGTACGGTAGACAAGGATATACCTGGCCAGGGGCGCCAAACTTAAGAGGAGGCCAAATTTCTTAATGAACTTCTTACAATACATGATACCTTATAGAAGATCAGCTACACAGGTTATCGTGTAGCAAATTCTGGGATTTCCGAGGGATGTGGCCTAATTTGGAACCCGGCTATGATATTGAGTATGAATTATTTGTATATGAATAGATAATATAAAACGAAAAAAGTTATCTAAAGATTGGACAAAATGCAACACTTTGTTTTGGGTGTAACTTTTCACCACGTGGGTAAAAATTAATGAAACTTTGCGTAATACTAGTTTAGAGTGTTATTTTATCGCAATCTGTCAAGCAGTTTTCAAGATGCATTCGAAACAAGATGAGCTACGCCAGAAAATCTTGGGCTACCGCGATCGATAATCAGTCACACAGATGAATCGGCAAAAGCCTAGGAATCCACCATTCCACCCTGTCCCGCATTACGAAGATGTTCCAGGAGACGAAGACCATCGAGCGGCGCGCTGAAAGCAGCCGAAAACGGAATACCTAAAGAAGGCGCGGCAGATAAGGCAGTATTTTAAGAATAATCCGAACCTTACCACACGACGTGGCCAAAAAGGTCAATTTTTCCGATGTAGTTCGTCCAGCAGACCATGAAGCGGACTGGGCTACGTGTTTCTAAGGCCAGGAAGGCGCCAAACCGGATTGACACGCAAAACACGGTGGCCAAATTGCGTGCGCGGAAGCTGTACCGTCAGTGGCGTGAGACAAGGCGGACACCAAACAAATCTTTTTTGTCGTTACGTCCCGCATGGAAGTTACAGAAGAGAAAGATGCCCAAATTCGCGAAAAAGTACCTGTTGTGACAAGCGATCTGCGAGTGCGGACGGTACAGCATGCCGTTCGTTATAACCGGCGCCATAAACGGGCAGATTTATCGAAAGCAATGCTAGCAGGAGCGTTTGCTGCCCTTCCTCCACTCTCACCGTGGTCCCACGCTGTTCTGGCCAAATCTCGCTTCGTGCCATTACGCCAAGCCCGTAATGGATTGGTTCGAAGCGAAGCGCGTTAATGTGGTCCCGGAGGAGGCAAACCCGCCAAATACACCAGAACTTTGTCCGATCGAAAAGTTTTGGGCGATAATGAAGAAAAAGTTGAAGTAAAGTGGAAACATATTAGTATCCGATGAAGTTTTGAAGAAAAACTGGGAGAAATTGTGTAAGAGAGATGGGCAAAGCCTCGCTCAAGATCTCATGAGCAGTGTTAAGAGAAATGTACGAGCATTCAGCTTTGGGGAGGAAATTCAATAAATAAATTATACGAAAACATAGCATATATATAGTTATTTAATCCCTGAAAATTTGAGAAGTATCCGATTTAAAATGAACTTTTTGTGATCATTTTTGTATGTCTCATTTTTCTCGAAGCCAGTCTTTATATCGGCAGATGGGGATATGCTTGCCAAAATTAAATTCATTGTGTTAACATTAGGCAACAATTCTTTCTGTTCTATTTTCCCATAATATTGTGCCGGAATTGTTCCAGAAATGTTCCCGAAACCCACAAAAAGCTTTGAAAAATGCTTCCAGAATTTGTTTATCTCGAAAAAAAAAATCTACTTATTTTACGCAAAATGCCTATGAAATTACCGATTATAAAGTTTTTTAGAGTTTACTAAGAAATTCCTCAGGAAGTCCTACCTGTATTCTTTCGAATACTTTTAACAAATTCCACCCAAAATTCTTCCACAAATTTCATTAAAACTTCCAACGTGAGGTGTATCAGAAATGTTTCATAAGTTGTTGATGTATTATTCAAGAAAATCTTTCAAAAATAACAAAATTTGAGCAACATTTGTTTACGAACAACTTCGTCCAAATATTTTAGGATCGTCCACAAAATGTTTTCTATAGATATACCAAGTTAGGTTATGTCAAAAAAATAAATGGTTAAAATTTTCATTTCAATTTTGAATGATTTTCTTCAGAAGACACGACTAAAATTCCCCTTTGAATTTTGCTGAAAATCTAACAGATTTCTGCAGGTCACATTTTAGGATTTCCCGTTAAAAATTTCACCACATAAATTACCGTGAATTTTCACCATTTTAAGATCAACATGGAAATACAACCTTGATTATTCTATGACCTTCTGCGTAAAATATCTTAACGGACCATTACACAAATCATGAAAAAATAATTCATAACTATCTCATTAATAGCCAAGTTTAACAGCTTTTGTCGAATTAATTCATGGAGGAAAATAAAATAAATTCATCTGAAATTTTTTTTTTTGATATATTTTAGTTGAAATTAGATCAAACTTTTTATGAATTAAAAAAATCAGATTTCTCTATAGATATGTTTGACAAAATAACTTCAAAAACGAAATTCATACCGTAGTTCGCAAATAAATTCATAAAGACATCAATCGAAAAAGTTGTGAACATCGCTTTAAATAATTTGTAGAAGATTCTTAGCATTTTTCAATTATGTTATTCTATAAGGCAGGAATTCTTACAGGAGAGGCTTCCCTAGATATGTTTTAAAAATTTGAAAAAAATATGCTTTATGATTTTATCACCAAAACTTGTAGGAATTTGTCATATTTTCCTTTTTTTAAAACAATATACAAATGATTATTTCTTGAATTATTTGCATCAAAATACCTTATAAGATCTCTTATTAACTAATTTAGAGACTTCAGACATTTCTCTTCAAATTTGTTAGGAATGTTACTAGAACTAATTCCTTATAATTTTACCGGAACTACTTACACATGTTTTACTAAAAAAAGTTTATTTATTTATTAGTTCAACATCTTTGGCGGAAGCCACACAGACTGCTTAAATATTCTTAATTCTATTTTTAAAAACTAATCTACTAATATTGAAGTCGAACAAATCGTAAACGCCGTTGAATAATCTACAAGATCTGTCCAATGGGTTATTATATCCATAAGCGGTTCGGTGTGCAGGAGTCCATAAAAAGTTAGTGTTGCGCAGTTGTCGAAGAGGGGCATGAATATTGATTTTCTGGAGCACGCTGTTGCAATCAATATGATGATTTATCATGTCAAATATGAACAATCTCTGCAGCGAAGTACGGCGTTTTGACAACGTTTCCAGTCCGATAAGCGCACATCTATGTTCGCCGTAAATCAAATCGTACAAAACGTTTTTGGATGCGTTCAATACGCAATTCGTGGACAGCATGATGTGGAGCCCATATTTGAACTCCGTATTCGAGAACACTTTGAACTAGCGAGCAGTACAATGTCTTCAGAGCGTAAACGTCGTCGAAGTCTGCGGCATTGCGGCACATGAACCCGAGCATGGAACTTGCCTTAGCGATTGTTTTTGATATGTGTTCAGTAAATCTCAATTTGCTGTCAAGAATGATTCCCAGATCCTTAATAGAGTAAACTCGTTCAAGCGGAGCATGATTCATCGTGTAATCAAATCTTATCGGTGACTGTCCACGAGTATAAGTGATTACCTTGCATTTGGAGGCATTCACCTGCATTCCGTTGATCTGACACCACGATAATAGCTTTTCGATGTCAGCTTGAAGAACACAACAATCTAGAGTTGATTTTACCACACGGTAAATTTTCAAGTCGTCTGCAAATAGCAGTTTAGAGGATCTTAAATGGTCACACACATCATTTATAAATAGAATAAAAATAAGCGGTGCCAGGTGACTTCCTTGTGGAACACCAGATGTAATCTCAAAAACATTGGATAAAGAATCACGAATCTTGACAAAAGCCTTCCTAGAAGATAAATACGATTTCAGCCAGTTTACGATCCACGGAGGAAGCCCAAGGCGGCTTAGCTTTTCTACAGCAAGGTCGTGAGGAACCTTCAGGTATCAGATCTACGGCTCAGGCGGCACGTTCCCCTACAACTGGGAGATTTGTGCCTCGCACTTCATTGCCAATCATCACTTACCCGACAGGAAAATAAGAATGAAGAATAAGAGATAGATTTTAAGTTAGGAGAATAGAAGGTAAGAGAGGATATATTTCACACAAGCACCCCGCATGGGATGCTCATGCGAATCACTTTTTCAGCACCCCTAAAAGGGATACTGAAAGCAGATGCACATAATAAAATCTCAACATCCGTCATAAAAACCCATCTAATACTAGTGGATTGTATGAATAGACGTTGAGTAAGAGAACATTTCTAAATGCTCTTGCAAGCTTATGAGCTTATTTCTTCGATGAAGAGCGAACAAATATTTTCTGGAAACCATAGTTTAACATAAAATTTTGTTGCTTCAGAAGATTGAGAGAATTGTCACTTATGCTGCAGAAAAGCAGACGGTTGCCCTTCTCTGTTGGATTGATTTTGTTAACCCTCCAAGAATCCACCTGCATGGAAGGGTTTTGAAAACTCAATCTGTTCAAAATATCATTTTGACTCAAATCTTCGTTAGCATTCCAAGGAATACCCAAACAAACGCTGTTTTGGTGAAGATCAAAGGGTTCTACAATGAATTTAAACTCATCGGCCGCTTTCTCATTGATAACCATCAACTTTTGCTCCAACCAGTCATGGCTTTTCTGGTTTTCAGGTGAAAACCAGATTCTGCCAAACCTGAGACCAAAGCCATAGAATGAAGGTATAAATGAGTTTGGCGGCGTCTGGTAAAGAAGGACGTTCAAGTCCCTTAACAGTTCGTCCTTCAATGCGTTATCAAACAAGCCTTTTTTAAGTCTTACTTGTAAACGCATAGAAGGTCGAATATTATTTGGCTCTGCAACAGAGACAAGTTTATTACCAGAAGAAGCTACCTTGCGGTTATGCTTCTTTCGCTGGTTTTTGAGGTAATTTTTACCTTTACCATAGCCTGGATTTTTAGTTGATACACACGATTGTGCGCTTGGTAAATCATTTCCGGCTTCCTGAATTTCTCCAATTGCATGTCCAGTAGATGCCTTTGGTGAAACTCCAGTCTGCTGTCCAGAAATACCAAAATTACCATCGCGTTGATCAGCCATGATGAAGAGGCGGTTGAAGGTATGGAATACGATCAGCTATCGTTGGTATCGAAAAGGAAAAGAACGGTCATCTGAAATCAGAATGCCTTCATAGTCCCAGAGCGAATTGCTTACTCACCAATACAATTCATTGTTTGGAGAGAAAGATTAGTCTATTGTGACTCAATAGCGTCAAACACAAATCATGCACAACAATATATGACGGCACAGGGCATCCCAATTATCTTGAGGATGCGACCATACACTATCATTATTGTGTCCATACAATGTTTTACGTTTCGTTTTCATGCCAATACAGAAATAGACTGTATATCGATATATGTTAAGATTTATACATCGATCATACAGTGCGGTGTCTCACAAGCCTTGATTGCACCAAAAGCTTCCCACCGGTTCGTTTGACCATTCGCTTGGTGCAAATTCATGTTTGAGAAACACTGGCAGTTATACACTAAGGCAATTACTGCATACATAAAAAATACATGCAATTGTAGCCCAAGATTATAGCTACTTACACAAAGTTCAAACGCTGAGAATATATGTCATATACTCCTATAGAACACATAACAAACATCTCTCATTTGAAGCATAGCATACAAGAGAAGAGACTCTAAGCTTAATGAGAGCACAGAATAATCCACGTTTAATCTAGTACTTCATTTTGAGTTCCAACAAGGGAGATATTATTTGCTTTCACAGAACTTTGCTGAATTCTCATATCATTAATGAAAACCGCTAGTCGTGAAAATAATATTTAAAATACATTAGGTGTATAGTCATGGCATGTGGATGAATCCAGAAAAACTGTACACATCAGTACCATAGAAATCGTTTATTTACCTCTCGCAGGATGATAGTAAAACGCACAATTCTCAGACAGTAGCTGAGTTTATACTCACCGCTCTGGTGATTACCAGATATTCCCAGAGAGCTGGAAACAACACACACAATACACTCATGTATGGGTACAAAGATCTGACATCATACGAAATGTGTCATGTCTGCACAAAATTAGAAATATATTTGCACTATATTTCTAAATATATAAACGGTATGAGGCACTACACTTCACTTTTCCCGCACGAATCGTGACACAATATCACTGAATCAGACACTTAAAGTGCTGTTAAAAACGATGACTTCGGAAAATAACGTAATGTTATAGGAGTCATCGTACAGGCGTCCACTACCCAAGAACACCACTATAAACTCGTTCAAGCGGAGCATGATTCATCGTGTAATCAAATCTTATCGGTGACTGTCCACGAGTATAAGTGATTACCTTGCATTTGGAGGCATTCACCTGCATTCCGTTGATCTGACACCACGATAATAGCTTTTCGATGTCAGCTTGAAGAACACAACAATCTAGAGTTGATTTTACCACACGGTAAATTTTCAAGTCGTCTGCAAATAGCAGTTTAGAGGATCTTAAATGGTCACACACATCATTTATAAATAGAATAAAAATAAGCGGTGCCAGGTGACTTCCTTGTGGAACACCAGATGTAATCTCAAAAACATTGGATAAAGAATCACGAATCTTGACAAAAGCCTTCCTAGAAGATAAATACGATTTCAGCCAGTTTACGATCCACGGAGGAAGCCCAAGGCGGCTTAGCTTTTCTACAGCAAGGTCGTGAGGAACCTTATCAAAGGCTTTGGAAAGATCTACATAAACCGCATCTACTTGCTGGCGCTTCTCAACGTTTTCTACAACGGAGCTGGTAAAAGTCATCAAGTTGCGTATAAAAACTCCGCCATAAATTTATGTATGAAGATAACAACCAAATTCTTTCAAACTTTAACATAGACTCTACCAATCATTCCGTCAAAAATAATGCCAGAAATTTCCCATGACATATCAGCTGAAATTTCGTTAAAACAATCTCGAAGATGTATAGCCAATACTGCTTTTAGAATTTCCTTGAAAAAGGTGAGAACAAATTCGTATTGCTCAAGAAATTGAACCTAAGAAATTCTTTTTGAAATTGATTTCGATCTTGCTCTGAGTGAAATTCTTCAGGTACTTTGCGTTAGGTTTTTAAGTTCCTGAAAATTAGCATCTCACACCCA
This sequence comes from Aedes aegypti, assembly GCF_002204515.2. Classification (NCBI taxonomy): domain Eukaryota; kingdom Metazoa; phylum Arthropoda; class Insecta; order Diptera; family Culicidae; genus Aedes; species Aedes aegypti. The sequence goes on from NC_035108.1 coordinate 152,601,113, forward strand.
GCGGCGCGCGCATCGTTTTTCTTCATGTTTGACGTTTCACACTACCGCCATCTGCAGGCCTTGTGGCACAAACCAGTGTTTCGTGCAACATGCTCGTTAGACGACGATGGAGTGAACTGGGCGATGAATTTAAATGAAATTTGTTCCAAGAGTGACGTCTGTATGTCTGTGGTTTCTTCCTGAAGATATTTAATTATTGGAGTATTTTTTGAAGAAACTGCTGGATTGTTTTATTTTTATTTGAAGAAAGGTGATGAATTCTCAGAAAAATTAAAAGAGAATCTATGACTGTTATCTTCTTGGTATGCATAAATCTTGGAAGAATCTCTGATTTTGAAAACCATATGAAAAAATATCTCCAAAATATATTGCATGATGATGGTAGAATTTTAAAAATATTTTAAAACGAAGTTCTAGGGTAAACTTGTAAATACAGTAGGAGTTTTTTTTTTCAATTTTTTTACTGGAAGAAGTAATGAGATAATCTCTGAGACTTTTTGTAAATATTAAGCTCAAGATAATTTTGGTATAAAATCTAATGTTATTTGTAATACAATCTGTAGAAACGACTGAAGAAGTTTCTAGAAAAAATCACCTGAATTTGATATTTTCCATTTTCAAAATTTTATTTTATAAAAACTGTTGGATTGACAATGCGGTTCGGAACAAAATAAACATAGATCCGAGGATATAATGGCAAAAAATCAACGAAAACTGAGAGTGTCGTGAACAGTGTTGTAAGTAATCACAATACCTAGTCGACACGTTTTCGCTTATATTCGGCAGCGCTTCACTTAAACATTCACAACACGAGCGATCAAACGAATGTCGGTAAGCAAAATGTCAATTGAATGCCTCTGACCACGATAGCTTCGCTTGGAACCGTTACGGTTTTGTTTGTTTCTGTTAGTTTTCGCAATGAGGGCTTTTTCACTGAATGTGTGTCACATTCGACACAACAACTAATATCAAACTATTTATATTGTTTGTGATCCGATATGTCTGAATTCTTGGCAAAACTTATGATTTATGCAAATGTCATCGTGTGAATTGACAGTTTATTGTGTTTCTCGATGTTCATTCTACCGCTCGTGCTGCGTGTGAGAGGTGACGGTAACCGATAAATGCAAAACAAAATTAAATGACTGCTGACCATGGCAACAAAAGGAGCGTTGGGCGAAATTTTAAATGTATACAGCTGTTGGCGAGCAGCCAACTCAGAATAAAGATTATTAAAAACTTCCTATAAGTTATGAAATTCATTAGAGAAGTAGCATTATTATCTTGAATTGAACTTACGTTTAGTGCTTTGAATTTTGAACAAAATTGTTGTTTCTATACTCTAGGTCTAGGCGAAACGAATGAAGGGATATCCTGTAAGGAGCCTTTAAGTTTTCTTAGCTATTCTTTTTAATGTGAATTCATTTGTCCTTACCGCTCTTTACAAGCTACAAAGGCTGGAATAAGTTCTCGGGTAGCACATCAGCAAACGACGTACCCTGCATAACACATTGTATCGTATTGTTACTTAATTGACAAAATTCTAACTTATTAGTTTGTCTTACCGCAAATTGTAGATAATACAATATAAATGAAGTTTATAGCTTTCTATATGCGACTTGTGATCTCATCGGAATATTTTTCTGTATTACAAGTTATCCTAAAAGAAATATGATTAGGACTTAAATTCGTGGCTGTTTAGGACAAATTCACACAACCTTATTAAGTAAGCTGCTCCTAGTTTTGATACTAGTAGCAAATATCTAATATAAAAATAAGGATACACCGAGACTTTAAATTCTAAAGGACAGCAGCGAGACATCAAATCACTCGATCTTTCTTCTATTGGTGTTGCTTTCTACGACTGCCAGTCATGGTGATTGACGTTCTGCTTTGTGATGAAATATTAAATGCCAAAGCAAATGTTGCTTATCTGTTAAGGAGCGCAATTCATCAAAGATTTACGAAGTACCAGCATTTTTAATGTATATCTGTTTGCTGAATGCTTACGGGTTGGTCTGTAGGCCATAAGAAGAATCCATCAGTAACCTAGTTTCAGTTCCAAGGTTTTTGTCCTATCACTCAGGCGCCTAACATTTCCTGGTGTGGTAATACTGGCCTATTTATTTATTTACTGTCCACAGCTACGCAAGTGCTTCACCAAAGAATGCAAAATGCAAAACAAACTCTAACTGAAGCACCTGCGTCCGATGGTAAACAAGAAAAGTCGCCCGTTATCTGAAAACGCAATCCCCCGGGACTTAAAGTGCACTCATCATATTGCAATTGTACCTAATGATCAGATGCTACACTACTATCTCGAGCAAAGAAGATAAGTTGGTGAACATATTTGCTGTTGCTAATGGAGACAACAATAATCAATTGAATGAGTTTTCAGATGAAGATGCATCGAAGTCAAACCTTAAATTTTCCAGAGCATAAATCTAGAAAGAAAAACAAGAGATAATCCAAGCTGAAACTTACTAGTGGTGACAAGTCGATTAAGTTTTCAATTCAAACGAATGTCTGATTCTCCGGATTCGTGCTCATGAAAATTTGAGGCTGTAGGTAATGAAAATCACTTATGACGTAATTCACATTACGACTGAATGACACATGATGTAAGTGAAGAAATGACGTAAAAATGGGTTCTGAAAGATGTATTGAAAGAAAAATGTATTTTTACATGATGAAGGACATGAAAACGATGCCGCTATGATTGACATTTCCCGAATCAGACACCATCGTATTTAAAATGTGACACAAATTCACGTCATTTGGCTCGCTGTAGCTTTGCTTTATACCCTTAAATTGTGCATTACCTATTTGTTAGCTTAAAAAATAATAATGAAAACATTTTTAATTTATTCCCTTTTTTGTACCGCAATTTTGGAAACTCTGTTGAAGTATGAAACTTACGTGAATTAAGTTATTATGCGACACGAGCATGACCAATACCAGACCAAAATCAGCGAAAACGTCAGACTGAATTTAAAACTAATCTGAATAATCATCGACACCAAATTAGTTGATTCCCACCATTATTGTGACCTTATCTGCACTTCACTGATATCGGAGCGCCCAGCCGGCAGTCACACCACCCCTCTAATTGTTCGTAAAGTGACCCACCAAGAAAGAGCACGCGCCATCAGGAGAATCTAGAAGACACATCAATCAATCGGTGAAATTTGGCACAACAATACGGTAGCATGATGGTTCAAATCGAAGAATTGGGTTTTGCATTGTTCGTTGATGATTGCCAATAAATACACGCTTCAGCGCGGTCGAGGGACAAAGTAAATCAGTATGCCAGCCGCCTATCTTCTGGCTATCATATGTCGATTACAACCGTACGTAATGCGATAGTGCTCGGGTCTATCGCTGCACTATGGGGCAGAATCCTGCTATGGTTGGTCAAAATCTTTAGCACTGTGGGATGCTTCCTAGAGGTTTGATGCTTCCGGAAAATTATATTGAATAAATATAAAGAGAAAGAAAGAAATAATGAATAAAAGGAGCTCTCTTTTGACAGTATTGAGTTTAATTCAATAACTTACATGGGGACGGACCTGGTGTAGTGGTTAGAATACACGCCTCTCACGCTGAGGACCTGGGATCGAATCCCATCCCCGAGATAGTTACTAAAAAATTCAGTGACGACTTCCTTCGTAAGGAAAGTAAAGCCGTTGGTCCCGAGACGAACTAGCCCAGGGCTAAAAATCTCGTTAATAAAGATAGAAAAAAAAAAAAAGAAATAACTAACATGATAACTTACAACTTATATAGATCAGATTCATATTTTTATAGAAGCGTCCTAACAAATCACTTTCCTTCGAAAATATGTTCCCTGAAATAATTTTGATTAATATTTCGAAGACACTTATGCTCTAAAAGGAATGCTTTTATTTAACATGTGAAGAAACATTGTTAAAATTCGTGTATGCGAGAATATTGAACAAAATATATCAAACCAATAAATGTTGTGAGATTTTAATTGATGTCGGATACCATAAATTTCAATCATTTTTAAAACTATCATCAATGAGCAAAATTGTAGCAAACATATTTTGGTTAAATATTTTCACGTAACAAGCGGTCAAAAACGTGTTTTTCATACAATGTTACTTTAAATGTCAAATAATGACATTTCCGAAGATTTAGTTGTCGTCAAAACATTTGCCAGAGAAACATCTAAATGAACAGTTTTGAAGAAGGACGCTAGAACAGAAACTGATCTAGATAAGTTGTAAGTTTTCTAAATTAAATTCACCATCGCCCAAAATAAATTTCCGAAGACATCAAACCTCTAGGAAGCATCCCAAGAGAGCTAGAGATTTTGACCAAACAAAGTAGTTGACTTTCCCATAGTGCGTTATCAGCTGTGCATGGGCAGCTACATAAGTGAAGTGAGTGCGGGATTCATCTTGGTCAAGGTGTGTGTGGTTTTGTGGAAACGTACCGTGATAATAATGTATATTGACACCCTATGATAACCGAACGTACGCATAGTTGTAAGCACTTCAGCAAGTGTAATAAAAACGGACGTCGGCTGATGTAAAAGTACAGTTATCACCCAAATTGTGCGATTTATTAAAGTTATTAGTTAAAAACACATATTTAAGTCTTTCTACTAGAATTTGAATTCGAAACTTGTAACCTTCTGAGTTATTGAGTCCCTATGTAGCTTTGTAGCTAAGTTGGTAAAGCACTCGTCTAGCGTACAAAAGTCGTTAGTTCAAATCCCACTTGAGAACGAAATATTTAATATAAAGTATTAGGCAATACATTTACATGATCAACTTTAGCGCGTATAATATCAGAGGGAAAAAAGGACCATTTTGAAAGAAGTTTTCATAGCTCTTAAGACTTGATTTTTCCAATCACAAGTTCAAGGTGAATTTTGTTAAGAGCTTTCCATTTTTAGATACTTCGTTTATAATTTTTCATAACAAAATTCAATTCATTCAACTCGTTAACACTTCAGTCATCGCGATGTTGTATTTTGTACAACACTGGTAAAAAAACACGCTTTTCGTTCATAAGAGCAGCGTGATGACTCTAACGGTAGCAGAAAGCAGGACGACTGGGAGGTTAATAATGCTTTTGAATTCGTGATTTGATTGCTAAAAAAATAATGTTAATATTCAAGTTTTGTCTGACGTGCCGTGAAAATTTCTTGCCAATCGGTTCAAAATAACTGAGATTTATTCTAACAGAGTGATCGATTTGTATAAACAACGAAAAAATTGCGAATGCATTGTTCAACACTCTATATACGACATCGCACAACAAGGAGAATATATGTAGAAACGTAGTGTAGATGCGCAATAACAGCATGCGTGTTGTGGGCGTTATGGATTCATAATTAACGAAGAGCGATGAGTAGGTAAGAGCCAGCACAAGCCGGTTACATTCGAGACACCCCCGCTGAACTGTTGTCTCCCAAATATTTACCACGGATCACGTTAATCTGTTCTCTGTTCATTGACGGTGCTTTGATAATAATTGCCATCAATTGTATAACCCTAAATTTTTTGTCAACCAAACAAGGGGAGCGATCTGGTGCGCAGTAGGTTTTCGGGAAGCAAATGTGAGTGGAAAATGCCATCGTTTTATTTACGCGCGCCGGTCGAGTTAGGACCACTCCGAATGTAACGTAAATTGGAGGCACGTTAATGATTTCATCATCGCCCGGGACAACAACTGTTGGATAACATGTTCGGTGTCTTAAAATACGTTGTTGACGAAGTGAAGGTGCTGGGTAACACGAAACACTATCGGAACGAATCGGTTTTGGATTATTCTTTCTTTTTTTAACTGTTCATGATTTTGGAGCCTTTTCCTATTATAATATTGTAACGAGTTAATGTTTGACTGTTTCAATCTTAATGAAAGTCAGTTCGTATCACATGTGAAATGTCGAAGATAAGTTGCCAGAGCATATTTCAAATTAATCATACTCCATTCTAGAGGAGGGGATTTTTTTTATTACCGTACGGGTTTGGGCCGAAGGGTCTCAGATTTTCATGAAACTTTTTCCACAGGTAGGGCTCATGGATATATGAATAAAAAAAATTGAGAAAAATTCAGGGTCGTCTATTTTTCCGGAAAACTCAGGTGGAAATTTTTTGTTTTCCCTTGACACTACTTACTTTGAAAAATCATAACTCAAGAACAAAGCATCGTAGAAACAAAGTTTTCATATGAAAATTTAAGCAAATTTTCTCAAAAATCCAAAAAAAATATGAACTGGAAAAAGTTTTCCACAAAACTTTCCACCGTTGGGAAAATTTGTAAAGAAAAGCCGGAAAAACTATGCCCGAACTCGTGGAAAAATTTCAAAGAAATATTTTCGGGAAGGTAATTTTATAAGCTTTAATCACTGAAATTTTTGGAATGCACTTTTTTTTTGTTTTTGAGTTATGGCCAATTTTGTGAAAAATGTCCAGATGTGCCATATAAGACTTTTCTTTGAAAAATCATAACTCAAGAACGAAACATTGTAGAAACAAAGTTTTTATATGAAAATTGAGGCAAATTTTCTCAGAAATCCAAAAAAAAAAATGAACTGGAAAAAGTTTTCCACAAAATTTTCCACCGTTGGGGAAATTCATAAAGAAAAGCCGAAAAATCTATGCCCGAACTCGCGGAAATTTTTTAATAAAATATTTTTAAGAAAGAAACTTTATAAACTTCAATTCTGGTAACTTTTAGGATGTACTTTTCTTTAGTTCCTGATCTATGGTCATATTTGTAAAAAATGCAAAGATTTACCATACATGCCTTTTCGTTTAAAATTCATGACTCAAGACTCATCATGACTTGTCGAACCGGATTCAAATTATCTCAAAAATATGAAATTTTTGAAATGGAATCAGTTTCCCAGGACATTTTTCACTGTTTATGAAAACAAATAATGAAAACCCGATTAGCTATTCCAGCTTTTAAACAAAGTATATTTGAAAAGAGCAATCAATAAGATCCAATCCTACAATATTTTTCAATACGCTCATTTTTCGTTCCTAAAACATGATCAAATATTGCTAGGATGGGCTGTTAGAACCATATATTCACAAATTTATAAGTTCATAAACAAAATTTCTTAAGAACGAAACTACATAGAAGCAAAGTTTTCTTCAATCAGAATGTAGGCAATTTTTTCCTGTTAGGTAACTACAAAATTGACAGTTAAATAAATGGGTAGACAATATGACAAATAGGTATTTACCAATTCAAGTTTAAAGCGTTGAAATGGCTTGAGAATCATAAGTTTACCAAAATCTAACAAAGAGCAGTGAGAAAGTGCAAGTGTTGTCCATCAGCTGTATATTCCTCGTTATTATTTTTTGTAAAGTGAAAAAAGTTTTCCCGAAGCTGTTGAAATGGACAAAGTTCAATATTACGAATACAATTCTTTATGCTGTAACCCCTTCGGACTGGACGGCCACAAATCAGTAAGGACAAATCTACGATCGATCAGCCAAGGCCTCATCAGTAAGCTCCATTCGAATGGAGTTCGGTGGATTATCAGGCTAAAATGTGTTCAAGCTAAGGTCTTCCAAAATTGTCTTGGAGTTCAGGCCTATGATTCTACATGCGTAAATGTTGATCTGTTCATTATTTCATTTATAAGTACAAGAGCATCTCCATTGAAAACTGACCCACAGTTGACCAGATGTACCCCTGCATCTACGCCTATTCATGCGGGAAGGTAAAAAGGTAACGCATTTTATGGCAGAGATGGTTGCTTTAAGTAAGCAGACTGCCTGTATATCAGGCGTTCTATGATTGTGGAAGAATAGAAGCGTCTTCTGATCACTAGATGGTTGTTATATTTTGGAAAATCATTTGTTTCCCAATAATCCTTGTTTTGGTACCTGAATTAGTACAATAGGTGTTCATTTATATAAGTAAACAAAGTTTTTTATGGAAATGTACTGATGTTCAAAGTCTTCCATACACTCCATGAAATATAGACTTAAGGATCTATAAGCGTGAGCAGTCGTATATTGATGTTTTTTTTATAATCGCATTGACTTACAACCCTTCGTGTTAATAAACGGGAATATTGCATTGATTTATACAGATGTTTTGGTTCACCAAGGTCTCCATCGAATATAAGCCTTAGAATCTACAATCGGTCTATTGATCGGAGTATTGTTTTGATTTATACTGATTTTCTTGATCCTACAAGGACTTCATGCTCTACAGGCCTTGAGATTTACAAAATTTAGCAGTTTTATAGAAAGTCTTTGAATGTGGTATAGATTTTTAACCCTAAATATAATTAAACAAAGACCCAACAAAGATTTTTGCTGAATTAGAGTTTAACAAATCATTCTTCAGCTGAAATCATAATAATTCAATCGAATAAGCTGTTAATCAGCTATCAATATTACTTGGAGAGCGCACGTTAAAATCATCCAGAACTGATCCAGCTTGATAATAGGAGTCTTCTGGACAGACAGACTGCATAGCAAACTATAAGTTTCTATGCTGGTAGATCTTGTCGAAAGATCATTTGGAATATTTTTCCGGAAGTTCTTGGATGTCTTAGAACTCGCAGTGTATTTATCAAAAATCGTAGTTAAATTCTTCAAAGATTTCTAGGTTTGTACTAAATTCCAATCTCTTCAATACTTATATCACACATTATGGTCGTAGATATGATGACCTATATTTCATGAAGCTCTTTGATAACCCAGATTGTTCATAAACAATTTTTCCGACACACTCTATTTAGATTTCTGGACTTCATACAGCTTACTTTATCGAATTACTAAGAGTAAGTACTGCATCAATAGTCGTCACTATGTCATTTATTAGGTATGTAGATCTAACGATCATGGATGGATCAGAGCATCTTTTAAATACGACACTAAAATATATCAACAAAACAACCCATGGCACTGAACATCTTTGCTTATGCAAAGTTTGTCAAAGCTTCATAGATCACGCTTGTAGACCTAGAGAGTATATTATAGGGTATTCTGAAGTTTAGTGCAGATATAATCACTAATATGTCATAATACTTCATGAATACAGCACGACTCTCCCAAACTACAGAGCAACAGTTGAAAACAAATCACATCATCCACGCGAAACTTATCATTCCGATACAACATTTTGCATTGAATCGTATTAACCATTAAAATCCCGAGACAAATCTTGAATTTTGAAATGACCACCATTTGGAAACCAGCAGATCAATTAATTTAAGATAAGTTTTGAAGTAAATGCGGTCAGTTGGTCTTACAATCCTTGGGTGAACCCTCCCCTGTCTAGGTAACGGAAAAAGCGTGCATACGAGGGACCCAAAATTAGCTTCTTGAAACGGATATCACAACATTCAAATGAGCTAGAACGTTGGTTTCTTCGACAAAGTTGTTCATCAGAATAAGGGCTATCTGGCGGTGAAGAGTCTGATTGAGAAAATCTTTAATCGTCTGTATCTCAAGATTCTTATCAACTAGAAGATTGGTGGCTTCGGCAAAGCTGTGATCAAAGGCCATCTGGCGGTAAACAGTCTGATTGAAAAGACATCCGCTAGGTGACACTTGTAAAAATAAATCTTCAATCTCCTCTACGTCAAGATCTTTATCAGCTTGGAGGTTGGTGCATTCGGTAGAGATATTCAGCAAATTGAGGGCTATCTGAAGCTAAAAATAATCTAATTGTGAATTTATTCGTAAGGTGGCGCTAGTGACCTTTTTTTCCAATTATCTATATCTCAAGATCCTTAATATTTGGAAGGTTGGTGTCTTCGGCAAAACTATTCAGAAGAATAAGGGCTATCTGTTCATCTGCTCAGCAGATCAAGGGCTATCTGGTAGTGAAGAGTCTGATTGGGAATCCATCAGCTAGCAGCCTTTATAAAATAAATCATCAATCTTCTCTATCTCAAGATTCTTATCAGCTAGAAAGTTAGTGTCTTAAGAAAAATATCTTTGCCTATGTATGGTAATTATTACCAATGCAATATTCATTGCGAATGATCCTAGATAAATTCCGGGAGTACAACTTGCAGACTCACCATCTGTTTATTGATTACAAGACGGCGTACGATTCAGTGAAAAGAAATGAGCTTCGGCAGATAATGTCTGAACATAGTTTTCCGGCGAAACTAATTAGGCTGATACGTGCTATGCTTGATGGTTCGAAATCAAGTGTTCGGATCGCAGACGATGTGTCAACCTCGTTCGTAACGCTGTTAGGAGATCTGTCACATATAAAATAACACAAAATCAATACAACTGAGCTTCAAGACATTATGAATATAAAGTATGGAGAGATGACTGTAGTGCAATCTATCGGATTAATCAGTAATAAGAGTCGTTATTACCGTTAGACAGGAACATTACCCGTAACGCTGGTAGATCACCTTTTCGTGGTGCGTTACGGGGTAAGATCTACCAATTTGAACCCTAGTCTCATATTGTTTGTCGGGCTAGGGTAATACGTTCTGGTAATTCAAGGATTCGCGGTACAAAGTCCTTGTTACTAGCAACAGTTTCTGAAATTGAATCTTTTTTACCTAGCAGATGGTTAATGACTCGGATTTGGTCAGTCCCGAGACTACACTTGAAGCCAGGATAACAATCATGAGTATTAACTCAACAAGAACTGTTAAGTTCTGGTAATGAGTTAATACTCAATTAATGAATTGTAATTACTAAACAAATTTTCTAGCTTGATTCGGTTATGCTGTTAGTACAAAGCCCCTTTTTTCTAGTATTTTTCTGGGACTAAACTAAAACCAAAACAAGGATGGGACTAGAGTTCCGTTGCATGGTCAAATATCAGTAGTATCAATTTGATTCCTCAGAAATGAAATCAATTATGTTTGCTAAGGGGCGCGCCTTCGCTGAGAATAAATGAATAACTGATTTTTATGGTTTGAAAGAGATGTAATTCTCTATGAAGGGTGTAAATAGCGGGACCTTTTCATCATAGTCGATTTTTATCAATATCTGAGGAATCAAAACAAGAACTGTACAGAAATTGATGCTTCATTACCTATCAATTGAAATGGAGTAATGCGACATGCATTATACACTAAGGATACGGGTAATGACACAATACATCTGGTCGCAGTGGCGCATCCGAACAGAGAAAAAAAAAACAGGAACATTTATTTTTTCTGTATATCGAGATACTGAAGATTAAAGAATTTTTTACTAACATTATCTGGATGTTCAATTCTCCATCAGACTTTTCATGGCCAGATAGACCTTGATCAGCTTATAAGGATCCTGAGATACAAAAGATTGATCAAAACTTGTTGCTAGCACCACGTAGTGGATGTGTTTCTAATCAGATTTTCCACCACAAAATAGCTTTTATTCTGTTGAAAGGCTTGGTTGAAGACATCAACCTCCTAGCTGATAAAGATCTTGAGATAGAAAATATTGAAGATTTCTTTTACTAGCGCCACCTAGTGGATGAACTCCCAATTAGACTCTAAACCTCCAGATAGCCCTTGATCTGATGTACAGTGTTGTCGAAAACATCAATCGGCTAGCTTATAAGGATCTTGAGATACAGTCGATTGAAGAAAATCTGTTATTAGCGCCACCTAGCTGATGAATTCTCATTAAGTTTTTCTTTGCCAGATAGCCCATTATCTGTTGAACAACTTTGCAGAAGAAACCAACCTTCTAGCTCATTTGGATGTTAAGATATCCGTTAGAGACCAATTTTGGACCCCTCGTGTCCACGCTTTATCTTTTACCTTGAAAAGGGGAGGGGCAGGGGAGATGTATCTCCCAAGGACTGTAAGACCAGTTAACCGCATTTACTTCAATTCATTCAATTTATATCAAATCAATTGACCTACTGATGCCCGAATTATGGCCATTTAAGATTTCAAGGTTCGTTATAATTTTGCACAAATATAACTGCCCACGGACTGTAATGCAAATCTAAAGCTTTATTTGACTTTTTGTTCACTGCTTAAACTAGGTATTTGATGTAGCGCAAAGCCGTTAATTTAGGTAAAAACCAGGCATCTTGAATGTTACTTAGGATGTAATATCAATGAATAGAATTCTTCTTTTATATGCTAAGTTGATCCAACTGGATGGTCTATCTTGCGTAACCAAAACGGGTGAATAAATAAATTTTCCAAGAACCTTATTATTTTCCATTACTCGAACGTCACAAAATATTTGTTATCAAATCCTCGGTCAAAGGAACTACGCATTACGCTCTCCGGTTGTAATGACTAAATCAACACAATTACGGTGCATCATAAGCTATTGATCGACAACGCTCCCCATAGAGATAGCCCACGGGTAGGAAACATTCAAAAACTTTCAAAAAAAAAAAAAATCCTTTGTCGTCCATATCACGAAATCTAAAAGGGCCTCTTCCCTCCCAGTTGTCTGTCAATCAATTACCCTCCGTAATAATCGCTTGATCTAAATTTAGATCTCCGCCTCAACCGGCTAGATATATGTACCAGCACCTGATAGGGTAGTTGTTCGTCACGAATCAAGTGCGCCCTTAGCTCGACCAGCAGTGTGGGTGAGCCACCCGAGCAGAGGGAAATTGCTGCAGAAAACCAACCTAAGGTGCTGCAGACTAGATGGTTTCCAACACATACCACTTGAATAAACCCTGAATTCTCATACAGATGTGAACTTTTCCAATAGTAGTTCAATACCTTGAGTAGTCCTCAAATACTTACCAATACCTTACTGAGGTATTTTTGTTTGAAAAAATATTTTCAATACCCCTCAAATGTCAGATTAAGGTGTAAACAACACCTGGAATAGTGAACGATACCTAATCATCGTATAACACTAACATATGCTATAGACAGCCCAAGCAAGAAAGAATAACTTTATTTTGATATTATACCATAGCAAGGTATTTCGCAGTAGTCCAGGTATTGTCCACACCTTAAATACCAAATAAGCACCTATAACATTGAAAATATTGTTTAAAATATTAAAAATACCTTATTGGGGTATTGAAAAGCTATAGAGGCCTGTTTGAGGTATTGAACTACTATAGAAAAAATCACTTCTTAGCTACCGTAAAACGGGGTAACTTTGATAATGCGGATAACTTTGATAGTGCGAAACCCACAACATATTAAACGAAATAGCAAAGTTTCTGTTAATCAGTTAAGCAAAACAAATCCAAAGTTAAAGAGTATTAGTATGACACTTCATGTCAAAGCTATTTTCATTGGAATCAAGTGCATTCGAGGCTTTTTAAACGAATATTAAAAATTGACACAATTTTAGCGTTTTCGAAACGCTTACAAACAATCTGTTCTACGATCACTATTTGATGTAGTTTTGAATAGTTGGCCACTTATCTTTGACAGCATAGTTATAATAGAACTTGAATACGGTCTCAAATCTCTTAGCGAAAAGCATTTTCACAAACTGGGACCATTTTTGTAATCTAGGTCAGAAATTTCCATATAACGTTAAACGCCTAGAGCTATGCAATGCCCTACAAATGTTCGTTATTCATTCAATTTTGTTCGATTCATACTCCATTATCAAAGTTACCCCAAAACAGAAATCCAACTTTCGATAATATGAAAAATTATATATCCATTCATAATAAATCTTTTGGAAATCTATCGAGTGCAATCGATAGCTAGGATCCCAGTACTTGTTTTAAAAATATAAATTATTATTCTTTGAAACAGCATGCATAAATATTCAAGTTTTCTTCGAATAAACTATCAAAGTTACCCTGTTTTACGGTACCTGTTCAAATTATTATCCAGCTTGGTGTTTGTAGAATATGCTTGCGATATTTTACCTTTTATCAAGAGCTCTTTCATATCTTATTCAGGTGGAAATTATCTGGTATGAAAAACCCTAGTTTGGAATTCTGCAGAAATTTTCTTCTGCTCGAGAAGTGTAAGTTATGAATTTCTGCTCGGGCAGCCAAGCCGGCATGAGAGAGTGGATTTAAAGGTGAAGAATAATGTAGAGCACACCTTTATATGGATCCGATCATCGTGCGGTATTTACAAAGTAGCCGTCACGTTTCTTGCCGGTCGGTCCATTGGTTGGTCGGTTGGTACCGGTTCGTGTTAGCAACTTTGTTGTAATCGAAAAGTCACGGTCACGAAAATTTGCTCACAGTCGGAAGCTTTGATTGGAAGCTCTGTGAATTGTTTTGGGATATTTTTGCCGCAAATGTTTCTTAATACGAGGATAAATATATTTGGCGGAAAGTGGTCAGTGGAAACTGATTAGCACTGATTAATTCAATGGAATCATTCAAATTTTTATTGAGATTAATTTGCTAAGCAATCAAGTGAGAAGGCATTTCCAGATGAGGACGAAGTATACGGTCACTATTAATAGAACGCTGTGCATCGTGAAGTATGGAACGCTGCACTATGGTCCAGGAATCAGTTTTACGCGGAAAGATGCATTTTGAGCTTTAGAATGAAACATTAGACAAAAACGGTCTTCTACAAAGTTGTTTGTATTAGTTAAGCCCTTTGTTTGGTGTTATTGAAAATTAGGGTGGACCACATTTTCATAGAAATTGTGTGACTAACTTTCTTATTTGTAAAAATTATATTATACATGCTTCAGCAAAGTTGTAGACCATTCAATTTCAAGCAACTTTGCCAAAAAAAGTTTTTTTGTATCTCTTAAATTGACCGATTTAGAGCTTTTTTCCTACGGTGACATAGGGTGGTCCGAACAAAACTGGTTTTCTGGCTCTAGAGTTTTCATTTCAAATTTCTCATCAAAGTAGTCTATGAAACACTTTTAGAGCTTTGAAAAATGCATAATTTGGTGAGTGAAGAAACTCGCTATCTTCTTCCGTTTATGAGTTATTGTTGTTTTTCTCTCAAAAACATGCCTACTTTGATCGTGAATATCTCTGATTGGGGCAAACATAAAAAATATCTTTTGACGGCTTTCGAAAGACAAAATAAAATTGAATATTATGTCAAAAAATTACAGATGTGTTATTTTTGTAACTTTTATAAAACGACTTGAAATTCAAATATTTTTTATCACACAAACTTTAATAACTTTTGAACTTAAATAGATATCAGCAATCTTTTTGCATGAAAATTTGCGTTTTGTTAAGTTCTAAAAGTCGTTCATAGACGACTTTGACGAGAAAATAATATTAAAAAAACAAGCGTCGAAAAACTTATTTTTGTTGGACCACCCTGCGATGATTAGGAAAAAATGCTCTAGATTGGTCAAATTTTGAGCTACAGAAAAACTTTTTTTGGCAAAGTTGATCAAAATTTCACATTCTACCGCTTTGCCTAAGAGCACATACCAGTATTTTTGCAAATAAAAAAGTTGATTATATGATATGTGTGATATTGTGGACCACCCTAGTTTAAAATGACACAGTATGAAAGCTTACATTTTGAGAAACAATTTTGTAGAAGATCATTTTTGTCTAAAATTTCATTTTCATGCTCAAAATGCAAAATAATAAAGAAATACATACAATGAAAATCTTCAAAATAGTTTTAAAGCCCTATCTTTCTTATTTCAGATTTCTCGTCAAAGCGGTCTATGAACGACTTTTAGAAATTAACGAAACGCAAATTTTCATGCAAAAATATTGATGATATCTATTTTGGTTCAAAAGTTATTAAAGTTTTTCTGCTTAAAATCCTTTGTTTTTCAAGGCATTTTATTAGAGTTACAAAAATAACACATCTGTAATTTTTTGATATAATATACAATTTTATTTTGCCTTTCGAATGCCGTTAAAAGATATTTTTTATGTTTGCCCCAATCAGAGATATTCACAATCAAAGTAGGCATGTTTTTGAGAGAAAAACAACAATAACTCCTAAACGGAAGAAGATAGCGAGTTTCTTCACTCACCAAATTACGCATTTTTCAAAGCTCTAAAAGTGTTTCATAGACTACTTTGATGAGAAATTTGAAATGAAAACTCTAGAGCCAGAAAACCAGTTTTGTTCGGACCACCCTATGTCACTGCAGGAAAAAAGCTCTAAATCGGTCAATTTAAGAGATACAAAAAAACTTTTTTTGGCAAAGTTGCTTGAAATTGAATGGTCTATAACTTTGCTGAAGCATGTATAATATAATTTCTAAAAATAAGAAAGTTAGTTACACAATTTCTATGAAAATGTGGTCCACCCTAATTTTCAATAACACCAAACAAAGGGCTTAACTAATACAAACAACTTTGTAGAAGACCGTTTTTGTCTAATGTTTCATCCTAAAGCTCAAAATGCATCTTTCCGCGTAAAACTGATTCCTGGACCACTGTGCGCTGCAGAAACAAATCAAAACATCATCTGGACACGTTCGGATGGCATGACCACTGAACAAGATTATCAGCGTAGTGAGATTATTTGATAATCCTTTTGCGAAGGGGTAATGCCCATAGTTAGAACTCGCCCACTGTTTATTTTTTTTTCTAAATAACGCATTGATTGGCATTGGTTTTGAAATCTGCTGATATGGTAAATTGGAACGAGAATAATTTTACTACAATTACAGTTTCAAAATTTCTGCCGTCTCATTTGAAATCAGCTTACGTCATCATAACGCGTAGGTAGTTCACACAGAAACCAAGCACCAAGCGTCTCCATTGCGCTTTACTGTGCGAAGCAGCGAGCGTGTCTCGTACTGACATTGCTTGTTTCTCAATTGACTGCTAACTAGCTCATAAGTGGTTATATACATTTTCCTAAATTGTCTTATTACTACCCATAATGTCAAATTAGAGACTCAGCACACTAACAAGACGGTAAGATATTCTTCAAACTTTGAGACTTTACTTTGAATAACGAATAGAAATTCAAAATGTACTAATTATTGTGTGCTTCATAACCGTGTGATTAGCGGCGTCAAACGTTAAGCCGTATACGCTACGGAGTGTGGGTTCAATTCCGGGGCAAAACATTAAAAAAATCGTCAAATATATATTTTTTTTCACGAATCCTCCTCCCGAAAATTTAACCAATGTTCCCTTTTCACACATTTTTTTTTCAGAAAGCGAACAATCCCGAGCAGAAGCGAAGTTCTGGCCATCAAATCGAGATATTAACTTGATTAACATAACAGATAAAAGACCAAAGTTGTTTAGTAAGTTAAGGACTATTATTGTTCGAGCTAGTTGATTCAAAATTTTGCCACTAGGCGGTGCTAGTGAGCCTAAAACATTTGTTTTGAAAATATCTCAGGAGCCTGATCACTTAGAAAGATGGAGTCTTCGGCAGAAATGTTCAGTAGCTCAAATTCTTTCTTAGTTTGATTCTTAAAGTTCGAGATTTTTTAAAATAATGATAGTCTCTGAGCTTCTAAACAACTTTGCCGAAGGTGCCTTCTAAAAAGTCAAGATCCTGCAGTATCGCCAAAACAACAATTTCAAGCTCATAAACGCCGCCTGGTGGCAAAATATCCTAACTCTTGGCTTAAATAATGATAGCCCTTGCGCTACTGACCTACTTTGCCGAAGACACCATCTTTCTAAGTGATCAGGCTCCTGAGATATCTGCAAACAAAAGTTTCATGCTCACTAGCGCCGCCTAGTGGCAAATTTTTGAATCAACTAGCTCGAACAATAATAGTCCTCAACTTACTAAACAACTTTGCTGAAGACGCCATCCTTCTAGATGGTCAGGACCCTGAAATATCTGCAAAACAAAAGTAAAACTTCCATGCTCACTAGCGGTCAAATTCCGAATTAAATGAGGTACCATCAGATAGCGCTTCACCTCCAGAACAATTTTACTGAAGACCCCAAGTTTCTATATTATTTGGATTTTGAGATATACCGATTGCAAACTGTGGTTTACTCGAACCGTATATAATGCGTTCATTATTATGCGACTTCCATGTACATTTGTTGATTTTACCGTATTATAAAGGGTCATACTGTAAATAAAAACTATCGAGTATTGTTCTTAACCCGTATAGGCCTGAGTGAAAGCAAAAATAGCGAGTTCTTAACGGATTCAAATGATTTTTGTCAGTTCACTGGCCCACATATCTAGTTTCTAGAAGTGGCTAGAAAACTCGGAAATATTTCTGTGGCCGGAGTTATTCCGGTGGGTTACTGGGTCAAGTCGGATAAAAAAGGGTTATTTTTTGGGACATGCCAAGATACCTTTATTTATTTGTAATGACAATCATTTTAATTTGCATAAATCATTAAGATCTGATATTCAACATTATAAATGAAGAGTTTTGCACCGTTTAAAATATACCGGATGAGGCCATTCGGACGTAATGCCCGGAAGAACCGACTGTAGATTTGTTGGATACTAAACCGTTTCAATTCTCGAAAAGTAGAAATTAAACATAATTTTGCACTAAAATGCGTTCCCATGATCTTGGCACAGATGTTCAGATACAAATTGGCCACTTTATCATAAGTTTGAGGCGTCCCGGGACTCGAAAATGATCATTGATAGGATTAATCAAATGCAAAACTCATAGTTATCCAATTTAATCGTTTCTCAAAAAGTTTACACTGATGCAATTTTCGTAAAATTCCGTCATGTAGTGGCCACATTATAGCCAATTCCGGAAATTATCAGTGACTTGAAATATTCCTACCTTGAGGGGCACAAACGCACAGTACCCTTCTTACCCGACCTGACCCAGTGATCCACCGGAATAACTCCGACCACAAGAATATTTCCGCGTTCCTCTGTCCACTTCTAGAAACTAGATTTGTGTGCCAGTATACTGACAAAAAATCATTTGAATCCATTAAGAATTCGCTGAGCGGTGAGGGTTTTAGAATTTTTGCTTTCACTCAGGCCTATACGGGTTAAGAAAATTCTTGAGGAATACATTTTGGTTTAGTGTCGATAGATATCTTCGTTGCAAAATGATAACATATAAATCACAACTGTTGTACAAAGTACAACAGCGCGACAGCCCGAAGGTTAAATAAAGAAGCAGCAAAACAATCACTTTCTGACTTACTTTTTCCTTCCACTGCTTAACATGACAGGCATGAATAAATCGCTTGAAAAGTCCTGCATGCCCGTGAGTATGCTCTGTCGGTGGAACACACAACATTTTGCATATAGTTCTGTTACTTCACACTACAATAGTCTTCCCTTTTCTTCACTCTTTCAAACGAGTCTTATGTAACTATACGAAGCACTTTATTCCCATTGATTCAAATCACTGATTCGTTCACAACCGTGTCAGACGCATAATCCCGCCGGCATTCGACACAATAACACATATCCTCCGCGACAATTGTCAAGGAAAAAGGCAACTGTTTCCCGAATAACGTCCTTATCACGCGAGAGTGATTTGGAGAATGAGCCTCTCACACACTCGACAAAGTTCAACCCTCTACAGCTGGTTCGAGCGCGCCTTCTACCAACACAACTTTGGTACTCCTACAATCTCAACCAGCACTTTTCAACTTTTGAACGATGCGCCGTAATAGTTCAATTAAGATGGTCAATCCTCAGCTCAGTATCACATCTCAGGAGACTTCCTTTTGGATAGCTTTTCACAACCGTTGTGAGAGTGGCCGGCATCTGGAGAAGCGCTTTTATAATATCATCCCTTGTTGACCAGTGCAAACGAACTGCTTCAACTGTAAGATACTAGGCATATCGCTGAATGAGTGAAACGTTATCTGAACGTTATCAAGCGACAACGAGAGGGGTGTTTATCATTCTTGTTGTGGACCACTTATCGGCTCGCGAAAATGTGCGATTGTCACCTATCGTTTCTGTGACGACACCGGACAATTAGCATCTCGGAGGAGATTGCTGTGAACCGGATGAAGCTGGGAGGCAAACAGCACCAAATCGAGCTAGCCATAATCGGTACTGAGAAAAACAGATAGATTAACGATTAATTATTGAATAATTTGGTAGGCGTGCTCCACTCAAGCGTAATATCAAGTCGTGTGTTACGACTGTATGTTATTTAGAACAGGTTGAGCGACAACATTGTTTGATAATAACTTTTTCAGAAAGTTTACTGATGGAGGAAAGCAAACTGATTGGATGATAACTAGAAACTTTGGCAGCATTTACGTCCGGTTCCAAAATAGGTACAACCTTGGCATTTTCCATTTGTCAGGAATATATGCCAACTGAAAACATTTGTTATATATATCAACCAAAAATGATGAGCTATTCACTGGAAGTTTTGTTTATCAGGATATCATAAATTTCATCATCATCGTCAGTTTTCATTTTCCAATGCCGGAATTGGTTCTTAGTTTTTTTTTTTTTCAATATTTTAGATTACCCGGATAATTTTAGAGTCAAGGTCCAATTGAGAAATTGTGTTTCCAAAATATTTGTTTCTCAATTGAGGAAAACGTTTTTCTCAACCAAGGATGATATTATGCGGCAAAGAATCGAGTATTGTGACGTCAAGTTGTAGATCCAGTGGTATCTGTTTAGTAGAGAACCTTCCTGACAGAGTTCAACACTAGCCACTACATTGGTCATGTGCGTACAGTAAATTGTGGGCGTAGCAGAGTATGCTAAGTGCCCGTCTTATCATCAGTAAACAGTAATCCCAATTGACATAAGGTATCATATCTTTCAAGTTGCACGTGCCAGATTACTATCGAAGTTTTAATCGTTGCGAATTTAGGTAGCTGCAGCCATAAACAATTGTGAAAACAACGGGACCACCTCCAGATCTGAACATTTTCAAACCACTCTAGAAAAGTAAAAATTTTAGGCTTTGTATGAATTTTGTTCAAGGACTTTCTTTATCGAGTCAAAGTCAAACGATGCCAATGCGTTGCTGTCAGTGATTTCTACAAGAGTATAAAATAGGTGGAGCATTCCGAAACAGTGCTGGAAAAGATCGCATCACGAAGCAGCTCACGAGTGTATACCAACGGATAACAAACATCACAGACTCGCGAACAGGCTAGGTGTGAGTAAGTCCGCACCCGCCTGCCCGGGAGAACATGTCAAAAGAAGAAGCAACAAGCTTGGGAACGTTTACTCGCGAGTAATCGAGCAAGTTGTGATTTATTATGGTTCTGACAGACAAATTAATTGCATAACCATCAAGTCGATAGTAAACTACTAGTTTGTAGTCAAAAACCCTTGGAAACCATAAATCTTGGAGGGGAAGCAGCTTTTTCCCCAAAAACACAATTTGACTCTGAACAGCTACGAACACGTTCGCGAATCATTTTTAGCTTCAGTTACTCTGGAGCACGACGGATGCGAGTAAACCAGCGCTCTGACGCTCGGGAGCGTTTGGTTTTGTTTTTGTTACAGTTCAGCAGGAATATTTGCTACTTTCCATCACTGTTCCGAAAAGGTTTACACAGGATATCCTAGTGAAGTATCCAAAAAGTTCACAAACAGTTTCTACTATGCTCTTTACAAAGATTTTAAAATAATGTTTCACATGAGTTTCCTTAAAAGTCTTAAGGAAAATTCTTCACGTAAGACTTCACATACGTCTTCACAAAAGTCATTACGGAAGTGTCCATAGAAGATTCGATAAAAGGTGCCTAAGACACACGGGAAAAAAACCGGAGAGAGGAGAGTAATTATTTCGAGAGGGTTATGAAGTCATCAAATCATGAATCATTTTATCGTAATGCCAGCTGTACGTTACGATTTTAATTTTAGCGAAGAAAAGAGTCGATTTTATTTATAAAATCATGAGTTCTGCATGGGGTCATCCATAAACCATCAATTAAGGGGGAGAAAATAGTTGGCCAAATGAGCACGAAATGACACGTTACGCTGGGGGTCAGGGGGGTTTGATCGAGGTGTGGCGAAGGTCAAGTCGCGAGCATAACCGCAACAAACATGACAGTTCGCGGGGGATATTTCACCATTGCAAATTAATAGTTTGATTGATCCCATTGTAAAGATTATTGTATTCGAACATTTTGAAACGGAAATAAGTATAAAATGTGGTGAGAATGTTTGTGGAAAGCCCGCCAATTTGTTAATTTAGTGTATAACCGTCTGTAAGTTGTCCTACAAGTGGAATATGTGCGATAAGTGAAATGAATATAGAATTTAACTTGTGTTACCATCTCCAAAGCTGCAGTAAATTCGGTTACCTGTTGTCCTAAAAATTAATACCGTAATTTCGGGTGAAATTGATCATTTTTCACGGTTTTTCTTGTCCGATTTCTATAATGTCGACAACGCCAAACAATTGAATGCAGGAAAACAAGTACGAAGGTGAGTCTCATTAACTCATGTAGCGAAGTTTTCTAACAAATGTCACTTTAGTGCTAACAAATATCTCTAAAATAAATAATCGGGGAATCTCATTTCGGGGTGAAATTGATCACTTGTCAATGCGATTCTTGTTAGTTTTCAAACCAACTCTATATAATAAATTTGAGGTCCCTAAATCCGAATATGTTTGCTAAATTCTTAACAATACAATAATTATAGAAATAATGAATAGTTAATTACCAAGAATTACGCGGAAAACGCCTAAATGTATACAATTTCCTAAGGAATTTCCTGATATTTAACAGAAATTCAAATATTTCCACCGAATAAACAAATTGGTATGAGTTTTGGTTATGAAATCTGGTTTGGGGATATATCTCAAGCATCCTCACAAACTTTCAGGTTTATACCATGTTCAAATCTTCGTTTAGAACTAGAAGTTTATGAATGTTTGTCAATACTGCACCGCACATGATTTTGGAGTTTTGCATTATTTTCATAGAAATAAACATTCTTTAACGCAGAAAACTTTACAACACATAGTTCAACAATAGTTACGACAAACAACGTTCGTTCACTGCAGGTTACATTGATATTTGTGCTCCATTAGGAAGAAATAAAATCGAGTGACACGATGATCAATTTCACACTACTGATCAATTTCACCCGAATTTACGGTACCCGTTTTGTCTCAACTTCCGAACAGACTTATATTCCGAACACTCGGTTTTTGTATGACGATTTGGTTACCAGGAAATGGAAGTCAATTGCAAGTCAATTTAAACGTTTTCCAATCTATTTTATATCTCGGGATAAAAAATATGATTCTCTAGTTCAAGACCAGTAAAACAAGCTTAGATGATTTTGTTTGAGAAATTATCCATTTCCAGAGTGAACACAGTGTTCGACATTTGAATCAAAATTTTGTTCTATACTTTTACGTAAAAACAATACTAAACAAGTTGAAATATACAATTTTATCAGCAAACAAAACAGCTAACAGTTAGCAAAAAAAAATTCACAAATATCAGCTAATTTGTGTCTACTTAGTGCATTTGAAGTCACTGTTGGCCTTAAGTGTTCGGAATATGAGTCAAAACGGTACGTCCCAAATTAACGTTCCCGTTGGCTGTGATTAAAATAGTAGCTAGTAGAAGTAGAATGAGAAATAATGGTTTCTGGTTAGTACAGTCCACATCTCGATATCGAAGGGACCATCGAGATAGGGAGAGATCGAGACATAGAACAAATTTTTAACGAATACTAGATTGAAAATCACTCCGTTGCCAGGAAAATCAACAACAAACAGATGTCATTTCGTCTTCCCAAATTGTTTGAATCTCTAAAATCTAGTCTAGTAACCTTTGATAATGGGCACATCGACATACGGAGAGAAAATTGGGAACGAAAATCACATCGAGATAGGGAGATATCGAGATAAGGAGGATATCGAGATATGGAGAGTGAAAATGTATGCAGGGTGAAGGGACCGAAAAAATCATCGACATAGGGAGAGATATCGAGATGTAGAACATCGAGATGTGGAGAGTCGACTGTAGTAACAAACTCCCAATTCATGAACAGCACCTGCAACGTAAATAGGGTAACTGCACCAGTATTCATCCGACCAAATTATTGAATCAACTAAACTTGGATGTTGTGAGAAGGAAACCACTTTTTCGTAAGTAAATGAATAGGGTGTTTTATGAATTTTGGACAAAGCGTTACGCATATATAATTTGGCCACTTCCATTTGAATTTGCCGTAAATGGCCAAATTATATACGCGTAACAGGCTGTCCAAAATACTTTGATCACCCTAAATAGCAAGAAATTTATGGAAAACTAGTGGTCCCGGCAAACTTCGTCTTGCCATCAAGTAGGCTGTTGAAAAACGCCATGGAACGCCCCATGCAAAATGGAAGTTCCGTTCACTTCTGTTTTTTTCAACTTTCCCGTTAAATATCCTTTGCTTTTTATATACACAAACACGTCGGAACACTTCAGGAACATAACTATGGAAGAATTTTCAAAATCCGTTAGCCCGTTCTCAAGCCATTTCGTGACATACAAACATCATTCCATTTTTATTTATATATATATAGATAATAAAACATATACAGTTGCCTCTCCACATCTCGATATCGAAGGGACCATCGAGATAGGAAGAGATCGAGACAAAGAACAAATTATTGATGAATACTAGATTGAAAAACACTCCGTTGCCAAGAAAGTTATACACAAACAGACGACATTTTGCGCTTTTAATTTGTTTTGAGTCCCAAAACTTTGGTCTAGTAACCTTCGATATTGGTCATATCGACATACGGAGATAAAATTAAGAACGAAAAATCAACAGAAACATATCGAGATATGGAGATATCGAGATAAGGAGGATATCGAGATATGGAGAGTGAAAATGCATGCAGGCTGAAGGGACTTATGTAATCATCGACATAGGCAGAGATATCGAGATGCAGAACATCGAGATGTAGAGAGTCGACTGTATTGCAGTTGAGCGTTGCTGAAAACCAATCAGCTGCTTCATTTTTTTTTGGTTTCCCATCGGTATTGCGGGGAAATTTAAAAATTTGGATAGGCTATAGGTGTGCGTTGAAGGCTGACTGAAAAAACATCAATCAATCACTACTTTTCTCATCGTTGGTTCATCATGTCCTGGGAGAAGCCTTGAAAATTGAGCCTTCCAATGAATTCCAATGCTCCTAGACACCTATCCCTCCATGCGGGACACTAATTGGAATCGCGTAGAAGGAGATAGTTTATGATACAAGGGATATTGATGTCATGAAGTCATCTAGCAAAACTGTGCCCACAGCGGAGCTCTCAGTACGTAGATGTTTATGAAAAATATAATATTTCTGTTTAACTACTGGACGTGGAAATTATTACAATTTGTCATGTGTTCATAGCATACCAATCACTGTCGTAGAGGAGATCTTTAAATTTGATCCTGATTGTCACGCCAATCAAAACAATCACACCTAACGACGAGCAAGGCTGACTTTGATGTTTAGCCTGGAAAATTTTGCAGCCTGAGTGTTTCAATTTTCCAGGAATCAAAATTTTTCTTGCAACGCGTAATAACATCCTCAAAATATATGCCCCAAATATGGCTTCCGATTTCGTCAACCAACGCGACCTTGATTTCACGGAAACTCCGTGCGAATGATCGGTTGTGATGGTTGTTCTGGGTGGTTCCATCCCCGTTGTGTCAATGTGGTGGTCGAATAAGTTGTTCTGCCAAATGCAAACTGCCAGGTGAAAGCTGAGGAGTACCGAAAGCAACGAGAAGCCAGGAAGCAGCAGTGCAGCCGCAAGGAAGTCGACGAGTCGGACAAATCCAGCGTCAACTCCCGCTTAGGCGCATCTAGCGTTAAAGCAAAGGTCCGTGCGCTAGAGGAACGTAAAATGCGGCAGTATGAGGAGATGGAAGCGGAGCTACAGCTGCGGAAAAGAGAAAGGCAGATGCAGCGCGCATTGTAGCGAAAGAAGATGAAGTTGGAGCTGCAGATGCGTGCCGAAGAAGAAGAGGAGCAAAAGGCTTGGCAAGCGGAAACGCTCCGAAAGAAGTTGGAACAGATCGAGCGGATGAAGGCGAATCTGGCTTCGTTCGAGAAGAAGATGGCGGCCATTGATAAGCAGTTGGTGGAGTTCTCGATCTAATCCGATATTGACCCCATCGGCGTCAAAACTCGGTGGCGACGGTCCTGCCAGCAAAATCAACGAAAGGATATTGAAGCTGAGCAAGGAGAACGTTTGCCGGTGCAAACGACAAGATGCTCCTGCACACGGGTCATACGGTTGGTAAATTGACGCTACCGCGTCAGAAGCTGGACTCGCCGCTGTTTACGAGCACATGCGAGGCTTGCCTATCGAGTCCTACGACGGACATCTGGAGTTGCTCATTGGAGCGAATAACATCCATTCGTTTGCTCAGATGGAGGCAAAGATAGGCACTATAATGGAGCCAATCCCGGTCCGAACTAACCTCGGATTGACGTTGTACGTGCCCAGGCAAAGCACCACGGTAGCAGCGGGCAATTACCTTGGCTACCACCAGAGAATCACCAACGATGATCTGCATGAGCTGCTGTAAAGCCACTACGCGTTGGAAGAGTCCGTCGTGGCGATTCCCCAAGAGACAGCAGAGGAAAAATGTACCCGGGAAATATTGGAGCGCACCATCAAACGCGCTTTGATGCCGAATTGCTGTGGAAAACGGATGACCCACGATTCTCGGACCCAATGGCCCTGCAAAGAATACAGCAACTGGAGAAGCGACTCGAGAAAAACGAGAAGTTGCGGGAAAACGTTTGCATATATATCGACGAGTACCACCAAAAGCCACCGTGCAAGAGCTGAACGGCACTACCTCCGATAAGGTCTGGTACATCCCACTCAATGCCGTCCAATCTCGCGCCGAAAACAAACAAATGCAGCGTTTCATATTTCGAAAACATTCAGAGGAGCCACTTAGTGTCTACGTCATGGACGTAGCGACTTTCGTGTTGATAAGCTCGCCCTGCTCGGCTCAATTCGTCGAAAATCGGAACGCTGAAGAGTTCGCCTCACAATACCCAGAAGCATCGACAGCGATCATTCACCGACACTACGTCGACGACTACTTCGATAGCGTTGATA
This sequence comes from Aedes aegypti, assembly GCF_002204515.2. Taxonomy (NCBI): domain Eukaryota; kingdom Metazoa; phylum Arthropoda; class Insecta; order Diptera; family Culicidae; genus Aedes; species Aedes aegypti. Next base: position 152,627,927 of record NC_035108.1, read on the forward strand.
CGGAAGAAAGAAGCTGTCAAGCGAGCTCAGGAGGTACTATTGATCCACCAAAAAGAAGAATTCGAGATCCAGAACTGGATGTCGAATTCACCAGAAGTTGTGCGGAGTCTGGGAGGAGTATTTCAGCCATGACAAGCAAACATCGAATGAGAGAGTCTTGGGAGCCATCTGGGATCCGGACGTTGACCAGTTTGCCTTTTCAACGATACACCGCGAGGAGTTATTGCCGTACCTCTAGGACGGCAAACGTCCGACAAAACGACTTGTCGCCAGCTACGTGATGGGATTTTTTGATCCGCTTGAACTGCTGTCGCCGTTTACCATCCACGGTAAAATCTTCATACAGTATCTGTGACGATCCGGGTGCGATTGGGACCAAGAAATCGATCACGACTACTAGCAGCTGTGGAAACGGTGGACAGCCCTGTTGCCGGTGGTTGAAGCTATCCGGCTTCCCCGTTGTTACATCGGTGGCGCTAAATCTACCGAAGTTGATTCGCTGGAAGATCTTTAACGATGCCAGCTAACATGGATACGACTGTGTGGCATACTTGCGAGCGGTTATCAACGGAGCCGACCCCAATGCTGGAACCATGAATTAAATTCATGAAAGCATGAGCACTACTCATGGCTCTGTCATTTATGGTTCCTATTTCTTATACGAAAAGTAGCAATTTCGTAGCGACTTTTACGTCCCGACGTGTAATTTTTTTTTTGGTTTTTTGTTGTCATGTAATTTTAAGAACAGATGTAATTTCGTGTCAAGAGTTTCGCTTCTTTCATGTGCATCTTAAAACACGTAAAATTAAATGAACTTTTGTAAGAGTGCGGTTTTTAATAATCTCGAAGTTTGATGCCCATATTATTATATGATTCCGGATATGTGCAAAATTGACCACTTCCCCAGGGCACCTCGAACCTTTTATAGAGTGATCATGGCAGCCAGTGTTTCTGGGAGTCCTTCCGTAAGAACCAGCTTAAAACATTTTGATGTTTGATACCCACACTCTTAAAAATAATGAAAATTACTCTGGACGTAATTCTGGTTATGACTGAATGACACATGATGTAATTGATGGAACGACACAAAAACGTGTCCTTGAAGATGTATTGAACAAAAAATGTAATTTTACATGTAAAAGGACACGAAAACGATGGAACTGTGATCGACATTTCCCGAATCAGACACTAACGTATTTGAAATTGGACACAAATTTACGTCATTCGGCTCGCTTCTTTTATGTGCATCCCAAAAGACGTAAATCACATTATTTTTTGGTACTGTGCATATTGAGATTGTCCCGCACATGTTCATTTCCCCCAGACAGAGTTGCTCCAGGTCCGTCGCACTCGGGCTCAGATTGGGTACCACTTCTAGTACTGCATTTGGTCCCTCGGTAATGCAAACGGTACCCAAGTTTGACATATCGCAGTACACTTTTCACGGCATTCTAGATTACCTTATGAGCCATAAAATTTTGGGCAATTGCAAGGGACATGGAGGTCTCTATTTGTCTCTGGTTGCTCCCTGTCACTATCAAGCAGAGTTGGGAAAAGTTCTGAGATTCACACTACAGTAGGCATGCGTAGCGAATCACAGTCACCGGAGCTGTAGGCAAAATGCCTGGAAAATAGAAAAACAGCCGTTGCTAAGGGCAACCCAAAACTACTGTAGAAAAATGTTCTATTTCCCGTTGCATTTCCCGCATTTGCAGCCTTCAATGACACTCCTGATTTAGAAAATTCATGTACCCAACATAGGCTACTTGATGAGATTCACAATTTCGAACTTGCCACGTGATTTTCGCCAAAACTCAAGCCTACTACCATTAGCACTGCTATCAAGGCTTCAAATTAGCTGATTTCGACTGGCCGACTGCGATACAACTCAGATCATTCTGTATACCATCAACATCATGCTGGTTATTCCATCACCAGTGCACTGATGGTGATAGAATGTGGATATCACTGGCATATTAAGTTAAGCCTTAAATTAAGCCTTAAATTAAGATAAAAAAAGGAAATTGATCAGTCCTATATTTTTGACAGTGCTTTGGATGGATGGCAACTACCGTTTTGATTCGAATTCCAGACAGCTTCAAATTCCGGACACTCTACTTTGTATGGGAAAGATTTCACTCGAAATGTTTCATAATTTGCTGTGAAAAAGTTCCCAATTTAAAAGATGATTTTAATAAACATTTTCTATAGCAAGCCATGGAAATTTACAATGCTTAACTCGTTTGACGTCTTTCTAGTGGTTTAGTGCGTTTAATTAATGATTCAACTATTCTAATAGTATTTTTCAAGAGCTGTCCGGAATTCGAATCAAAGTGTCCGGAATATGAAGCAAAAGTTTGGTTGTGTCCGGAATCAACATCATTTTTTTTTTAAAGAATTCAATATGTGAAATCCGAATCTTTACCCAGCATTTGAAATTTAAGTGTTTCAGAGGCTCGATTACGATAAGATTCCAAACAGAACGATTCAATTTATATGTGTTTCGATTAGTTGTAGTTTACTGAAGCCTTAAGTGTCCGTAATATGAATCAAAACGGTAATTACCACGCGATCACTCATTCTGCAGAGATTATGATCTAGAGGGTGGTGCCGCTTCACTACTGTTGGTTGTCAAATCAAAATGATATTGATAGTTCGATAGTAATATTGATAGTTTTAGGACATCAGCCATCAGTTGATATGACTGATATTCTGCAACTCAGCCCCCAGAGCACCCGGATCCTACTTTAGAGTTATAAGTGCATCTAATGGTTTTGAATACTTTCAAGATACCATCATCTTGAAGTTTGATGCTCATTTGTATATAATTTCCGATAATATATACATGATTGGAAATACAAACGTGACTGACCTTATTTTCCGAAATCAGTTTTACGGAAATGGCCATGTTTCTGAAAATTTACAACGAATTTTAAGGCGTCTGCCGGCATTCAATTTGCAACTGGTTCTACGCGAATAGAAATCAGAATCCAAAATCAAGATTATGATTCATGATATCATGATGACGGAGTGTTTCCATCTTATGAAAATATACCATGGTTTGAACTCATGGTATCATGAGTCAAATTCCCGTAACGCAACACATAAAAATAAATGAAAAATGCCAGAACGAGATTCAAACCAAAAACCTACTAATTGAGAACCACGTACTCTATCACACTACTAACTTGTCATATTGAATTATAAGCGATCAATACAAAAGAGTTGAAGCAATGCGCACCATTTGGTGTTGTCACGCTTCTGATAAACCATGATTATGACTCCAGGGACCATGATTTGTGGTCCTGATATCCTGACCCAATCAATTTATGAATTTCATGACTTGTAAATCATTGTAAAAATTGAAAACATCTATAGCGACAACTTCAAACCGCACAAAATAAGAAGCGACAGAAAAAATGTGATTTGGACATAACCTCAGCAAATCCGAAACATCTTCGGTGTCCGAAAGCTAGTACGTATGACCAAGAAAACTACTTATACTAGACCGAATTTGTTTTAGAATGCTGTCAGATGCATCCATTTTTCAAAAAGTTATAATAATTTGAATTTCAACAAGATTTTTTATATCTCCTGCTTTTATCCTGTTACCCATCTTGCCCCGCGATACCCTAATTTCATTAAAAAAATAACTAAAACAGCATAGGCAGCTTTATCATATATACTACACACCTAAAGTCTGGAGTCGTTGTAATACTGAGTATGACATTACTTTAAAATGACGAATTGCCAAGGGGGAAATGACACTATAACATAAGATTTCCTTACGATAATTCCAAAAATAATGTTGATTTGACACTTAAACATACCGAAATAATAATTTAACTAGTGCGGAAAGATATTAATAACTGGACAAAATAAATTACGAATTGGTCATTTCCCATACAAAATATTCAAGTTTGAAGACATGTATCTCGGCTGCCTGAAATTACAACCACAGTCTGTAAGCAACTAACCTCAAATTTTTTGAGCTGGAAATTCGAAACTTTTCGTAAACAAACTTTAAAGTTATTGCAAATTTACAATTTTGACAAAAGGGATAGGATGTTGAATAAAAAATAATTCTGAAGTGGAAGAAACAAGCGCAATGTGCTCTGCATATTTCCATTACAGGTTTTTGCAAAATGGGAGATTTCTAATAACTCAAATGTTTATATTTCAAAGATTGTGATTTTTAAGTGCAGTAAACTTCATGTTATTTCTGATCGGAGGTGAAAATTTCGTTACAATCGGATTACTAGAATACGAAATCCAGCCCTGCAAACTTGACCACATTGTGTGAAAAATGACCAATATTCTGTCCAGTACTGTAATGTTTTCATTGGGTGGTATGAATAAAAATCGCTTAACTTTACTACATGTAGCATCCACTCAAAAACAAAATCTTCAAAGTTTACTACACTTTTGGTAAGAAAAAAAAACCTTTCGAATGTGTAGTAAATACTACTTTCGAACATGAGCAGTGGCTGATGCTGCACGTTAAAAAACATGCATTCAGAGTGCAGAAGAATGCTACACGTTAAGAAAAAATCTTTCAGAGTGCTGCGTTAAATCAATAAAATCATGCAAATAAAGGGAACGCCAAATTTATCGCTCATTTAGAAGACAAATCTTGTGAAAATATGAATATTACTACATTCCCGCTATACATCGCGTAATCGAGCATGGACGCAAATTCATGAAGATTGTGTAATTTTACACGTTTTGTAGTGTATGTGCATGTGAATTTTATAAAGATTTGACATCAACGATTTTTCTGAGAATTTTGAAATTTTAGCTAGAAATCTGTATCCCATGAAGAGATCTTGAGATTACAGCAACATAGAATTATAGAATTACTGGATTTTTTCAGATTCAAAAATTCGAAAATCTCATAGATTCTTACAAAAACCTAACATACCTTCTCAAAGATACCAAAACAATTTCAAAAGATCAATAATCGAGTCAAATACCGATATTTTTTATATATTTACAAGAATCTTGAATATCAAAAGTCTCATGAAAAGTTCAGTAATACTCTGTAAATACCTAAATTCCCACAGACATTCAAGAATTCCTAAGAAACAACATAATTATTGTAATGCCAATTTTTTACGGGAATCTCAAAATACCTTCCGAAATATCAATGCTGACATTATTTTCCCATGTCATTTACTCAAATGACAGTTATTTCATTCAATTCAACCATCTCAAAATATGGATAGAAACCTCTGAAGCTGACTACCAGTAGCTTTGTAGTAATTTCAACATTACTACATTATATTCATACCGCCCATAGTTAAATAATTACAAAGCCGCAACACGGCAACATGCATTTCAACCATAATCGAAGTAAAAAATTTTATTGAGTTTTATTAACTTACATGTTAACAGAAAGTCTGTATTCGATTTCCAAAAATATATTCAATTCTTCAGACAAAATACTACACTTCTGTCTACCGCAATGGCACACTCTTGAATATTAATCATCAAGAAAAGTATTACGATAGGATCATAAGGCGAACAATCATCGAAATAAATTATCAAGGCCGTCCGCATGATATGAATCACAGGCCTAATAAACGGAATGTTTTACTATCTGCTGAGATCAAACAACAGTTGTTCTTATCAATAACGCATGTTTGATACATATTTACGGTAAACGGAGACTTGGTCTAGCTCCTTAGTTTATTATCTTCTTTTTTAAACTTTCTAAATGAGATTGAGTCGGTTTTTGAGTTTAGTGGATTTTGATAATTATTCAAAACTTTTGCAATGGTGAGAAAACTTGTTTGTTCTTGTAGTATTGAAATCAACATCAAACTATCCTCAACCTTTTCAGCGATTATTGGTTGAAGGAAAAGCATATTTACCCAAATTTGAAATAGACTTTTGTTTTTTTTTTCATTATTTCGAAAAAAAAACAAAGAATTTTATGAAGCATGTCACTTTGCGACGAAATAAAAATCAATTACCTTGCCAGTCAAAACAAATACACAATTTCTGAAGGTAACGCACCTTATCTCGGCCACTGCAGAGCTCTCTGTTGGACCAAACTCGTTCTTTCTGTTTCGAACCGGACAAGTTGTCCCGAAATAGAGTACATAGGTACTACGCTGCAGGAAGATACCGAAGAAATTGGTCCCCGATGCAAAACGTGATCATAAATATTTTGACAGGGGCCCGATCTGATTTAATTGCTACTTTATCTTATCATTTAAACTGACACGTGTGAATTGCTGGAACGTAGATGGAAAATAGCGATAAGGATGCTAAACTTAGAGGTAGTTTTGGATTGATGATCTGATTCGCTGTGTATTTCGCGTAATTGATGGTTTTAATGAAAACAATTTCAATTTTCAATCGTATTGAAAACATGTATTACCTATCATATGACAAATACAGGGCTCTACAATATCATCATACTTGTACGCAGGGTGAACTAAAGCGCTGTTAGGTGTCATGGCATTCGTTGCTTGGATAGCACTGCGGAACACGTTTTTGTCACAAGCACCAAAATACCACTATTTACTTAAATAAAGGTTGCTGAATACATTGCTTTTTTCAGAAATATCATAGCACGTCTAGATTTTGAGATATTGGCTGTTGAAAATGCAAAATTTGACTATTTCAGCCAACTTGCATGCAAGTTTGCCAGCTTGTATGGCAATTTATTCGCTCAATTTGCCACAGAATACAAACTATATGTGTATAACAATTATTATCAACAAAGTTCATAATACTTTCGATGTTCAAAAGTTATTTTTTGATGGTTTCAAAAAGTATTGTATTTTGCCATATAAGATAAATGAAGAGTTTTGTATGGAGACTGCAAGCATATTGTAAAAACCGATTTAATCGTAATTTAATCGTGCGATTTCAACCAAATTATATCTGAATTAAAAGTTCAAGTCATATATTACATGTTTGGTGTATTAGATCACAAAAAAGCTCGATAATTTTTTTTTTTATCTTTATTATCGAGACTTTCAGCCGTTGGCTGGTTCGTCTCCGCAAAAGTGTAGCTAAAAATTGTGACGTGCTGGAACATTTCTGAGAACGGCATCATATACAGCAACCCCAAATCTACTAGAGACACATAATTTGATCCTTGAGACAAGCAAAATTGTCATTTTTGTTGCGCTGTGTAGACTATTGTAAGAAAATGAAACCAAATGAGAAGTAAATAGCTCAATAATATTTCGCAAACATCGATTGTTTGAGATTCCTACTCCCTGGGAAATGCGACCCCATATCCTCGGCCTGTGTGATAGTGGGCACGTAGCGAAGATTAGCGCCCGCAGTAATTACAGCCCGAGTTTGTTGTATACTTATAATGCCTAGTGCATGTAAACGAGCTCATTTCTTCTTCTGTCGTCATCGGTCAGTAATCTGCGATCCACCTAGCTGTCTACTATGGGTACCGACCGGCACGCTGCGGAATGAATCAGTTTCAGTTAGATTGAGTCAGTCTCGCTATCTTGACTCGACCTCCTGTACTTTACTACATACAATTGTCTGGACTGCTGCCACATTAGCCCATTGAAACAACAACGGCGCAAAGTGGCTCGAAGGAGGACAGAATATAAAAAATGACTTCAAAATTTTACATTCTTATTTGCTGCAAATATTTCAAATAAGAAAAGGCCAATCTTTCAACACAATTGAAAGAAAACTGAGTCGACGGGATTTTTTATAAAGTTAAGAGTCACTGTAATAAGGGCCAAGATAGCCGTAGCGATAATCGCGCAACTATTTAGCAAGGCTAAGTTGAGGGTCGTGGGTTCGAATCCCGCCGGTCGAGGATCATTTCGTACAGAAAATTTTCTCGACATCCCTGGGCATAGAGTATTTTCGTGCCTCATATGACAGGCATTGCATATGCAATAATGGTCAATTTACAAAGAAAGCTCTCAGGATATAACTGAGAAAGTGCTCATAAGAACACTACGCTGAGGAACAGACTTTGTTCCAGTTGGGACAGCAAAAAATATGTCAATAATATCCATTTAAGTGAGAGCTGCAGGTTAAGGGAACCACTGTGCGGCGGCGGCCACGGGAATGCGTGTGCATGTATGTACCAAACCGCGGACACCGGGATCATCTTTCTCAGAAGGTTGTTGCAAACTGCTCACACAACAAACAGCACACACATGTAGGTTACTACAGCAATCATTGTAATTTGTTTGCACATCTTGATAATAGGAATTACTGCACGCTACTCTGACGTTTACTTTGCGAATAATTTGCAGGCATTGGCGGTGCGGTGCGAGTAGTAGCGATAATAAGATAATTTGCAAGGCGAGCGAAGACGCTTGTGCCGAAATGAGGAAAATTGTCGGGTATTTGCTAGAAACGATTTCGTTTGATATTTTCGTTGGAAAGGGTGTAGTTGGTGACACACATGAAATTGACTCCTTTTTGCATATCATTGAAGCATTGAAGTAGATCTCAACTAAACATCATAGGTAAGGCTAAGATTTTTCTGGTAAGTGGCGTAAGGGGGATCTACGGAAGCCCAGCAATTTGTTGTCGCAGGGAACAAATGTTAATTACAATAATCGCGGTCCTTCAAAACTTCGTATTTAATAATTTTGTAGAAATTTTTTCTGCGATTTCTAAGGATTTATCATTTGGTCATCGCTTCAAATTATCAACAGTATTTATGAACTTCACTAATATTAAAAGTACTCATAGTATTTCCCATAAAAAATGCGTAAATTGTGCGAACATTAGTAAACACTAGTGTAAATTTAATTGGTTTTGTGTAATTGTTTTGTTTTTGTGAATGTCAAGGAACAAAATACGCATTGCCATTTTTTCATACAAAATGGTCAAGTTTGCAGGGTTGTTAGCATCTAATGGTCCGATTGACCTGAAATTGTCAGCGTAGCTCAGAAAGCCGTAAAATCACAGTTGGAATCCTTCCAGTCGAGTATACTAGATCAATTATTTCTAAAATATCTTCAAATTTAATTTATTTTTATACAAAATGTGAGATTGGCAGAAATTTCAACATTCAATAAATGATATCTGGACAGAAGTCATCGCTGAAAGGTTACATTTTCATAGAAAATTTCACGGAATCATCGGTTAATATCTTCACAGGAAATGGATTACAATAACCCCTAGGAGTAATTTACCCTGAAGAGAGAGGAGACAGCTGGCTTAGATTGCGAGCTCTCAAAAGACAAGGGAACCTGTCATCAACTGTCACTGGAAAACCCCCACATTCGAAGGGCAGAGCGTGAAAATCCGTCTAAATTTAAGTGAACGTAATTAAAATTTAAGATGTTTTTCGATGATCTCACATTTTAAAAAGTACAGTTATGGGTTGGCTAACTTCTATTGATTTTTTTTTAATATTCATATCCTTTTCCATAGTGTACAACAAGAAGTGAATATGATTTTGATCAAGATATGTTCATTTGACCATTGTGCATAACCCAAGAATTGCAAACTGTCAAAGAGCTGTCCCCTCTCTCTCAGAATTTACCTTTTTTATTTCCTTGGCATTAAAAAAATTGACAGGATTTAAACAAAATCTTGAAGAGGATTCTCAAAAAGTTCTGACAACGACTGTCACGGATGGGCAGGATTTTCACAGAAATTTTAACATGATTCCATAGATTTCCAGCCAGGATTTTCGTAGAATTAAAGGTGCAGATTAATCGAAGCCAAATCTCCAATTTCAAGAGCATAAATCTGGAGAACCAAATGTCCATTTAAGCTGAAAACTTGATCTATTATTCACTAGCTGGTGGTGACCAATCGATTAAGTTTTCAGCTTAAATATGTATTCGGTTCTCCAGATTTGTGTTCTTGAAAATTTGACATTTTGCTTCGATTCTTCTTCACCTTAATACGTAGTTTTCTGAAATCCCTGCAAAGGTTACAACAAAATCCTACACTCAGGCAAATGAAGTTTCGCATAACATAGAAATTTTGCCGCAAGAAATAGGGTTGAACACAAAAATTTGACTAATGAAACCAAAATTGTTTTTTTTTTTGCTTCATTCTGACAAAAAAATTCGCCAAAGTAGGATTTCAATATATATTTGGTCATGATTCTCACAAAAACTTATGCATAATTCTAAATCCGAAATTGAATCCTGAGTATGATTTTTATAAAATGCTGGATAAATTTATGTCAGATTTCATGGAATTCATTTTCTGACGTTTGTCAGATTTCATGTGAATATACAGTCGCCTCTCCACAACTTGATATCGAAGGGACCATCGAGATAGGGAGATATTGAGACAAAGAACAATTTTTTGATGAATACTAGATTGAAAAACACTCCATTGCCAAGAAATTTATACACAAACGTACGTCATTTTGCTCTCCTTATTTGTTTTGAATCCCAAAACTTTGGTCTAGTAACCTTTGATATTGGTCATATCGACATACGGAGAGAAAATTGAGAACGAAATATCAACAGAAACACATCGAGATATGGGGATATCGAGATATGGAGAGTGAAAATGTATGCAGTCTGAAGGGACTTATGAAATCATCGACATAGGGAGAGATATCGAGATGTCTCCACAGTCGACTGTATATGGATTCAAAAAGGTGGTCCGCCATACAATGTTGCAAAAAGACACGGACACCATGTTGTGCCTTCATTATTCGATAAAGTATAACCCAAGGTTTCTTGGAGGGAGGTTCATAAATCTAAGTAGCCAGTGGGTGCGAGGTGGGGTCGGTCACGAGGGAGGTGGAAGTGACAGCTGACGAGTTAACTAGCTGTCGAGTATGTTTGCAGGCTTCAATGTGTGAGTCGCTTAGAACAGTGTGCCTAGCGTATAAATTACACCACGCTAGTCACACTTCATGAGAATGACACATTCCGTGGCACACTGTGACACACCGTGGAACATTTTTGACAGTATCTGTTTTGTGCACCTTAAACTGGCATCCCTGCTAATATTTATTTTTATTGACAAACTTAACCTTTACTTAATGTTCTAATACCATCCTGGTCCGAACTGAACGCGATTGATCCAAGCTTAGGAGCCAAAGTGCTTCCACAAACAACTGTATATTTGACTTCCGGAATGACGAATAAATTTGCACAATTTCGCTATATTTTCTATGCGAAAGTATTTTCATAATATTTTCTACTTTATATGAAAGCTATATCTTTTTTCTATACGATGCCACTAAGTTTGGTATGTGTTGCTAGGGAAATATGAGACATATCACGTAAAGAAGTAGCCTTTTTTTTTTAAATAGGCTTTTTCGCAAACTGTTTAGCTAGCTAGTACACGAGGGGTCCGCCAATTAAGGAAAACCGAAAGGACCATCCTTATGTTTTATCGAAAACTAGCGATTAGTGACATAAAATTGGAATTCTTACGATAGGTGCCGATGGCGGCCTGGATTCAGCGAGAATGGCTCATATGAAAACTACCATAGAACACGATATAATTTATTTCGTATTTTTTTATGAAACTTGTTGCCATAAAAAAAGTCAAGAAAGCATTGCAACGCAATCTTCGTCGCCATATCGTTGAGGAACGACCGGGTGTAATTGTAAACAATCGATATATCGCCGCATGCTGTTTGCTGTGTCTTGACTCAGCTTAGCGTAATTAAATAAACGCCCATAACACAGCGAGCTCGCTCACAAGGCAGCTTCAAACCAGCTGAGCTAAGGTATGCAAGACCTGTTCATTTCTAAGAAATGCCAAACTTGGCTACAAAAGTCTACCAGAAGCAGCTGTTGATGGAATTTGATGCGACCTTGTACTATATTTATAAGGCATTATATTATTATTCCAACCCCATCCATCCACCGACCGCAAGTATGGGCATCACGGAAAAGCGATGATCCGTGCATACTTGCGTCCTCCTCTGGTGTAAGGTATTTTCGTTTGCTTCTATCAACAGATATAGTAGCTGAAATGTGCCGGCAATTATTCTATTTAAATAACGACAGAAAAACAACTAGAGCCATAAAAGGCAAAAGATGGCGATATCAGCGAATTGGCTTTGCATTCCACACTTGGCAGAGATGCACACTGAAAAGCTGAAGCTTTTAAAATCGAACCTCCCGGATAAAGGGCGAAAAGTTCGTGTCAGACCAAAAATAGCCCTCCAAGTAGTAGAACGTATCGTCACGCCATTCTCACACTTCAAATCGTATGGGTGGAAAATAGATATGAGCTAGGCAGGGCAACGAATTGGTTTTTGATTGAAATCGATAAAACAGACGGAGGCTCATCAAAGCGCAATCTTTGAATAGCGATGCAAATTGTGAAAAATATCTTTGGCATGACCTTGAAGTATCGAACTAGATTAGGCTTAATAACGTTCAATACTGATGGATGCGTTTTCATCCCAGCACACAAAACGATTCGAACTCAACGTGGATGACTACCAAGAGAACAATTTCGCGTAATTACAAGGTGCTCGAACCGCATCGAACGGCTAAACCACAAGTCATGCCAGATGTGCACTACTGTTTTCAATTTCATTGACTCATTAGAGCTTGGGCAAGTGTTTCTCAATTGACGAAAATGGTAATGACTTGCGGTTGCTCAAGCTAGGAATGGGTGAGCTCATTTCATGTTTTAATTTATTGTTTCGCAATCACAGATATACCATAGAGTTTTCTTTAGACTAGTGATAAAGTCATCGGATATAAAGAAAAGCCATGCTGAAGGTGTCTGGGTTCGATTCCCGTCCGGTTCAGGATCTTTTCGTAATAGAAATTTCCTTAACCTTCCTGGGCATAGAGTACCATCGCATCTGCCACACGATATACTAATACAAAAATTGACGCTTTGGCAAAGAAAGCTCTCAGTTAATAACTGTGAAAGTGCTCATTGAACCAGACTCTGTCCCATTAGAGACGTAATGCTAAGAAGAAAATATACAATGAAAATGATGTGATGTAACATTCATAAAAGAAACGATAATTGTCTTTTCATAATACGTGGAAATGCAATGTCAACTCTTTGTCATGAATACCATATTGTTTCAAAACGATTTTCTTAGCGTTTTTTGAGAGAGATCTGCGGTGTATATCCAGGTTCTTGCTTGATTCTTCTTTATAATTCTAGCAAACTATTCCAAATATCTACAGTAAAATTCCACACAACTCCTGATGATTTGCAGCAGTATCCTTAACATACCGGGTACCCCCGTTGGTTTCACCACATTTAATCTGAACACTTTTTAATCTGTACTCCGCTAATTTGCACATCGTTCAGATTAAAAATGATTTAAACGTCATTTAGCATATAAAACGGAGTGAAGTGAGATGGAACGCTGTGGAACGGAACGCAGAATCAAAACAAAACAGTGAAAGAGGTAGCCAGAAACACGATTTTAGAGTGACTAGATGTTCAAATTAAATATGATCCCCGATGGTTTGCATGAGATATCGTTCAAATTAGCGGGGGTACACGGTATTATCTCCAACACTCATAGTGTATTTTGGATGAATTACTTGAAATCTTCCTTGTGCTTACTTTGGATGATTTTTACTGTATTCTCCAAAAAATACTTGCTAACATATAGTAGGATCAATAACAATATCCTGTTACATCAGACAGAGCGGGGACGGACCTGGAATACTGATTAAAATACACACCTCTTACATTGAATCCCATCCCCGAGTAAGTCACTTATGACGGATGAAATTAAAGACGTTGGTCCCGAGATGAACTAGTCCATCTGGCCAAAATTCTTGTCAATAAAGATAAAAAAAATTGTCAGATTACTGTAGAAAGTTCTGCGACAAATTAATTGAAGAATTTTTCAAAAACTTTTAAATGGCTGGCCCAGGACTCTATTGAAGATATATCAGCCATTCCATGAAAAACCGATCTAGTGGGTCACCGAATTCCGCGAAAATTTGCTATTTTGTTCCTTATCCAAAATAAGGATACACGTGTTTTTTGATTTTTTGATTAGGGTGACCATTTCCGAAATAGGGTGACCAGAAAAATCGCGATTTTGCTTAATTTTTAGTTTGAAAAAAATTATAACTTCTGAACCGTTCGACCAATTTGCAATCTTTTTGGACGAAATAAAAGCCAAAGATTTTAACTTTTCAAGAAAAATATGGCAGGATTTGCAGAAAGAAATCAAAATACGTTCAAAGAAAACGTTGCGTAATGTAATAATTCACTGGTTTCAGTTACGTAATGACTATTCCCGCACTGCATACTTCAGTGCAGGAAAGTAGGCCATTTAATGACAGATTGGCGTGATGAAAAACAGCCTATTACAATGAACCCTGGCTCTAAGCCCTTTTGGAAATTATCTAAAATTTTGAAAAAACCTCAAAAGCCAATACCGGCATTGAAAGAGGAAAACAAATTATTACTAACTAATTGTGAAGAAGCTCAAAAACTTGCAATGCAGTTTAAAAGCGCGCACAATTTTAATTTAGGACTTACTAGTCCAATTGAAAATCAAGTTACTCAGGACTTCGAAAATATTCTCAATCAAGAGAACTTTTTCGAAAATGCCCGGGAGACTTATTTGGAAAAAGTGAGAACTATTATTGAAAAAATCAAAAATATGAAAGCTCCTGGCGATGATGGAATTTTCTACATCCTCATCAAGAAACTTCCAGAAAGAAGCTTATCATTTTTAGATGATATATTTAACAAATGTTTTCAATTAGCATATTTTCCTGACACATGGAAAAATGCTAAGGTTGTTCCAAATTTGAAACCAGACAAAAATCCTGCAGAAGCTTCTAGTTATCGTCCAATCAGTTTGCTTTCCTCCATCAGTAAACTTTTTGAAAAGGTTATTTTGAACAGAATGATGGCCCACATCAACGAAAATTCATTTTTTGCCAATGAACAGTTCAGATTCCGAAATGGACATTCGACCACTCATCAACTTTTACGTGTAACAAATTTGATCCATTTCAACAAATCTGAAAGCTATTCTACTGGTCCTGCTCTTCTAGACATAGAAAAAGCATTCGACAGTGTTTGGCATGAAGTTTTGATCGTTAAATTAAAAATCTTTAATTTTGCAACATACATTGTTAGAATAATTCAAAGTTATGTGTCAAATCGTAAGCTTCAGGTTAATTATCAGAACTCCAGATCTGAAAGACTTCCTGTAAGAGCTGGTGTTCCTCAAGGCAGCATTTTGGGACCAATTTTATACAATATTTTCACATCTGATTTACCTGATTTACCTCAGGGATGTCAAAAATCCTTGTTTGCGGATGACAAAGGCCTCTCCGCCAAAGGACGAAGTCTCCGTGTCATCTGTAGTCGATTGTATAAAAGTTTGGATAATTTTTTCTTCATACTTGCAAAAATGGAAGATTTCTCCTAATGCTTCCAAAACTCAACTAATTATATTCCCACATAAACCAAAAGCTCATTTTTTGGAAACCTTCAAGTAGACATGTTGTCACGATGAGAGGGGTTCTAATAAATTGGTGAGATGAAGTTATGATGAGCCCTAGATTCATGCTAGATAAAAAATTAACTTTCAAAAATCACATTGAGGGAATTCAAGCCAAATGTAACAAATATATAAAATGTCTGTATCCACTTATTAACAAAAAATCAAAACTTTGTCTTGAGAACAAGCTTCTGACCTTCAAACAAATGTTCAGGCCAGCCATGTTGTATGCTGTACCAATATGGACTAGCTACTGTAATACCAGAAAGAAAGCTCTGCAGAAAATCCGAAATAACATTTGGAAAATGATTCTGAAGCTCCCTCGCTGGATAGTACTAATGAGTTACATAGAATATCCAATGTTAAAATATAACAAATGTTGAGAAAAAAAAATTATTTTGCACAAAAATCATTACAATCTGATACTGTCACTATAGATGTGTTATACTTTTTAGGTTAAATTAGGTTAAGTTGATTCAATAAAAATTCTGAACTGCTACGAGAAATTAAATGTAATATGTTGTTAGCAGAATGTTGATGAAATCTTAATAAAGCTTCACCAAGTTAAAATGATAGTGTTGCCGTGTTGCCTAACACAAAACGCCTATATATAATAAATAAATGTTATGCTTGAAATGTTAATAATGAAGAAAGTTAAAACCCGTTAAAAAAAAAACAGAATTTAACCTGAATCAATAAGATGACAGCTGAGAAATTGCGGTGCATGTGAAGTGGGTGGCAGTGTCTAATATGAGATCTGGCTTCGATCGAAACAAGTGTCGATCATTCAGACGATGAAAAATCACTAACCAGAGAAAGCCGGTAAGCGTCATGTTGTCGCTTGCGTTGCATTCATCTCCCGCAAAAACCCATGTGCACATGTCGAGGTTAGGAGGGTCAATTTCATACCGGTTAATTACCGGCTCAACTCAATGGTCTTGGAAGTAAACTTCTGTGCAAAAGTTTGAGGTTACCCTCTAGAAAACATACAAAAGCGATGTGTTCAATTCTCTGTGATTACATGTTTGATTAATACTCTCTATGGCTAATTCGAAAGGCAATTAGTTAATCTTACTTCGTAGGAGTTTTTGACCAAACAGTTTTTGGAATTTTGTTTGCTAAATTTTTACTTAAAATTAAGACATTTTTTCAAAACTTTCACTATGGAATGAGTTATAGAGAGTTTTAATCAGACATGTAATCACAGAGATATGAACAAAACACTTACGTATGCTTTTAGGATGGTGACCTCAAATTTGTGCACGGCAGTGTAAAAAACTCTCAGTACAACCACACAGTAAGGTACCTTACAATGGCGCTCGAAGGCAGGTGGTGCCAAACCACCAAACACACAGAAAAGGTAAACCACGGCATCGTCGAGGGAATTGACGCGAAATAATTCGCTCGTTAGTCGCGTGGAACTAAAAATAAACATTGTGCCAATTTTTTGTGCATGATTCGTCCGGCCATCCATCGCATCGGTATGCACTCAGGCAAATGGACTATCGATAAACATAGGAACCCCTTATGAAAATTCGCCACAAGGAATCGGGTTGAAATTCATAAATTTACCTTATGAAATCGAAATTTGAAAACAAAAATAGTTTGACGGCAGCCTGGAATCAAACCAAGGACCTTGCAATCGATAGGCTCGTGCGTACACCCCGCGCCTTTCGACGCCTTGGTAATTAATGATGCTAAAACGCTACATAAAGCGTTCGTATTGCGATAACCGTTCCATCTTTCATAAGGCAAAATGTATGAATTTCGATAGTCCAGTTCGCTGCGTGTGTGCATTTACGTGGGTAACGCGTCAAAAACAGACTTCCCTCTGTGGTGGTATGCAGGAAAAAAACAAATTGAGCTCTGTCGGCAGTGAATTCATTTAGCTGACCGTAAGGTTCGACATATCGAATGGGAAGTGCAAAATCAGCATTGTAATAGCGATACGATAAGACTGGGACCATGTAGGTCACTTTTCATCAGCGCGATTCAGATTTACGATTGATTTGGAAGGTGCCAGAATCAACTTCAGGTGTAATTTGCCAGGTTTTTGCATGAGATTTTCATAGAATGTCACAAAGAATACTTAACAGGATAACTTCAAACATTTATCCAGAGATCGCTCCATATAGAAATTCAGAATAATTCCCAAGATAATTTGTTTGCAGATTTTTTTTTAATTTTTTTTAGGCCCTCAAAAATAACTTTTGAGCACCGAAAATATTATGAAATTGATAAGTTGAAAAGTATTGTATAACTCATGAAGTTTGAATTATGTGGAATTTCACCCTAAGGGAAGATAATTATTACATAATCCAAAATAACTCGTACATGAATCTAAATGGGTTCATGACAGAACAGTCAGATTAATTTTAGCAAAATCCTAGACATCATTATCATAGCGTCCTTAAAATTTTAAAACAATCTAGAGCGAGATTCTAATGGGATCCTGATATTACAGACGCTCAAGCTAGATTACCGCAGAGTATTGGGAAGGGTTCTTACATTACCCTGAGTACGACTCTCAGAGGATTTTTTAACAGTGAAGTGAAAACGATAACAACGCAATAAAACTATTATTAAAATTACCAGGAATTCATTGTTTTTAAAATAATTTATCAATAAAACAATACATTTCTATTCTGTTGCTCAAACAATTATTTGACAGCTGTCGATCGTTATAAGTTTCCAATGTATAATATTATGCATATCGCAAAATAAAATCTCGCATCGACGATTTAAAAAAAAATACTTATAGATCGTCGCATTTATTTCAAATCGTTGTGGTGTTTTCTGTAGAAGACACCACAACGGTTTGAAGTAACTGCGACGATCTACAAGTCGTCACGAGAAATAATCACAAAAACAATTTTAAATTATGAGTGAATTCAAAACATATGTACATTTATAACACGATAACTGCAAAAGTTCTACAACAAGGACTCCTCTAGAAACATTTATCTTCGATGAATGTTTCAAATGCGGGATTGTCCCGTGAAAAGTAGGACGTCAGGTCACTTTACTTCCAATTTTGTACTCATGTTTACAATTTGGCAGTGTCCATTTATTACGTAACGCTGAAATTTGAAATTTTTGATCCCCTCTCCCCCCATTGTATGAAAAATTGTCAATTTTTGTATGAGCCGTAACTCCCCCTTATCCCTAGAGCAGTGGTCACCAAAGTGCGACCCGCGGGCCGCATGCGGCCCTAGAGAAGGTTTTGTGCGGCCCGCAAACGAATTTTGAATTCTATTATAATGTGGCCCGCATGATTTTAATAGAAAGTTGGTTGTTAAAATCAAAGCGGATTTGTTTGAATATTTTCGATGTTGAACATTTGAATAACTATCAAAAATTACTGAAAAATAGATTGTTTCAATCAACTATGGAAAGAACAGAACATCCTCTAAAAATCTCAATTGTATTGTAAATTCAAGACTTTTCCAACGCGTGAAAAGGTTTCTGTAGTTCTGTGTTCTGATTTTTATATGAGCTTCGTAAAAATAGTTTTCTGTACTATTCTGTGTTATATCATGATATTATCCTGGAGAGAGCTTTGCTAAGGATAGATTTTTTCAATTTAATGTGGAGTCATTAATATTAATCATTAGGCTGATACAAATACTAACTTTCTTTGATGTCAACCACCCCCTTTCCTTTTGAAAAATCGAGAATTTTGAAGGGAATAAAAAAAAACAAATCCATATTTTCTTGAACACTCTATTTCAAGTTTTTGAAATAAAATACAGCTAAAATGATGATTCAGGAGAAACCTAAATGGGATGGTACACAAATTATGTCACGCTAAATTTCGACTTTTTGGACCCCCCCCCCCTATGTCACGTTTTTTGTATGAGTCCTTCGAAAACTTTGTAACGCTTGTCACGCTTGGCATGAACCCCCCCCCCCTTGGAGCGTGACGTAATTTGTGCATGACCCCAATGCTCATCAATCATTTTTTACAACATCGCGATATCAATATCTATTTTGTGGTAAAAAAATGAGCTGCTAGTGAAGGAGTTAAAATAATAATATTTTTATCGACCTAACTTATCTTGCGGCCCGCGCTATGATTTGAAAGCATTAAGTTGGCCCGTATAGTCCGTTAGGCTGAGGACCACTGCTTTAGATGGCCATGTGTGATAGAACATGAATATCGTGATATTGAAAGAAGAAATGTTGGCAGTAGATCCCCAAATATGGATTCGAGGCACCTTTACTTGTCGCAAGCTCACGTGAATGTTTTTTCACACAGCCGGATAGTATTCCTTTTTATTCAAAGCTGAAAACTAGGAAAATCTGTAAGTGGAATCCGATTTTTCTCCTATACCGTACATTGTATCCAATGATGGAAATAATACATTGTTTTTCTAGACAGTTGCACTCCTCTTATTTCATGCTCTCTTATTTCAGACACCATGCACTAATAAAAGAAAAATCGAATTCGCAAATTTACATATTACACTTCAGACATTACTTCTTCTCTTTGGAAGCATGATGACGACAGTCGTTCAGGACACTTCACATTGATGAGTAAAAAAAAGCTTGCATGGCCTTCGGACAATGCCGGCGAACCTTCGGTAAAACTTGGGGCCTCAAACCCAAATATATCAAATGGATTTACACAACAATTGTTCGACCAATATTGGCATATGGATGTCTTGTGTGGTGGCAAAAGGGTGAAGTGAGAACAATCCAATCAAAGTTGGGCCATCTTCAAAGGATGTGCTTGATGGCGATGTCTGGTGCGTTCTCTACAACTCCCACAGCAGCGCTCGACGCCCTTTTCGACGTTGCGCCACTACATATACCGTAAAACGGGGTAACTTTGATAATGCGGGAAACTTTGATAGTGCGGGACCCCCAACATATTAAACGAAATAACGAAGTTTCTGTCAATCAGTTAAGAAAAACGAATGCAAAACTAAAGAATATTAGTATCACACTTCATGTTAAAGCTATTTTGATTGGAATCAAGTGCATTTGACGATTTTTATGCAAATATTAAAAATTTACAAGATTTTAGCATCTTTGCAACGCTTACAAACAATCTGTTCTACGACCACTATTTGATAAAGTCATAATGAGTTCGTCACTTACCCATGACAGCCTAGTTAAAGTAGAACATGAATTCGGTCTCATATCTCTTAGCGAAAACCATTTTTACAAACTGGGACCATTTTTGTAATCTAAGTCAGAAATTTCCATATAGCGTTAAACGCCTAGAGGTATGCAACGCCCTATAAATGTTCCGTAGTTCATTCAATCTTGTTCGATTTATACTCCATTATCAAAGTTACCCCAAAACAGAAAACCGACTTTCGATTATATGAAAAATTATAAATCCATTCAGAAAAAATCTTTTGGCAATCTATCAAGTGCAATCGATAGCTAGGATGTAAGTACTTGATTTAAAAATATAAATTGTAATTCTTTGAAACAGCATGTAGAAATATTCAAGTTTTCTTCGAAAAAAACTATCAAAATTACCCCGTTTTACGGTACATCTTAAACATAGCGTGCTTCTCTTGCTCTTACCATTTATGGGTACTTTATCTACTTGTTAAAAATCCAGTGAATCGTAGATCTACACACACTTCGTTGTTTTCACTTCTGGTGAATTGGGACAAAATTGTTCTTGCTCCAAGTGATCTCACAATTGCTTGTCACTTTCCTTACAGGATATTTACCACACAATTCCCTTCACGAGAAGAGTGGACGTCTGGCTATTTGGAAAGAAGTATATCAAACAATATAGTATGTTACACTGATGGCTCCCTTCTTGAAGGTAGAGTTGGTGCAGGTGTATATTCTCGTGAGCTAAGGCTGAACCAGTTTTACTCACTTGGTAGAAACTGCACCGTTTTTTAGGTGGAAAAATGCTTTTATGTGTGGAGTGCAATCAGCACTTCAACAGCGCGTAATGGGTAAAGTATTATATTTCTGTTCAGATAGTCAGGCTGCTATAAAAGCTCTCGCTTCGGCCAACTCAAGGTCGAAGCTTGTTATCGCATGTCGAACTCAAATTGAGGAACTGAATTCAGTCAACTCTGTAAACCTTGTATGGGTACCTGGCCATTCTTTCATCGCTGGAAATGAATTGGCTGATGAGCTAGCTCGCGATGGAGAATCGCATGACTTCATTGGCCCTGAGCCTGCTATTCCAATTTCGAAGTGCTGGGTGAAGCTTCAGATAAACTCTTGGGCGGCAACTCAGTACAAGCAATATTGGAATAGTTTGGAGTCATGTCGTCAAACAAAATTGTACATTACTGAGCCAGCTCCAAGGCTACTACGATCTGTCAAAGCAGAATTGCAGTCTCTTGGTCAGAGCGTTGACAGACTACTGCCGACTCAACTATCACATGGCAAATATTCAGCGTGCTGACTCATTTGTGTGTAGGGGAAGGGGTGGTAAAATGAACACCTTAAGGAAAGCATCTTGTTTCTGATAGAAAAACGAGAAATTTGTATAGTTCTCTCGCACAACATCCAAAATAGGGATGTAAACTATAGCAGCGACATGGATTCAGACTAAAATAGCTAAATTTTCACATATTTTCATCGCTATCAAAAAGCGATGCAAATGTTCATTTTACCTGCACTATGTGGGTAAAATGAACAGCGGTTGGTGGTAAAACGAACACCATGCAAAGAACGTGAGCAAAACAAATATTTCTGAAAATTTTCATTGCCTCACCGAAAATACATCCATTAATGATTGTAACCCATTCAAAAAGAATTCTAAATGTATCAGATTTGACATCATATCATAACGATATTCACCTCACTGAAAACCCTCAAGTCTTCCGAGCTAAAAGTTACGTCAGTTCTAATTTTCAAACGTGGTTTTATATAGTCTTAGTTTTCGTTGATATTTTCACTTCAATTGACCTACGTATCAACTCGAACACTCATATTTATGCTCTAAATCGTCCGTGCATGATAAAAATTCATCGAAATTAGTTTTTTCTTGATAAAAGGCACGGTGTTCATTTTACCACCCCTGTTCATTTTATCACCACTTCCCCTAATAGTTGTGACTCCGATTATGGAACTTTGTATTACTTGATATGTAACTGTCCAGTTTTTGCGCAAATGCGATTTCAATTACTTGGTAAACACTTATTAAGTAAAACTGAATTCAGAAGCCTGAATCTTCAGGACATTCTGTTATTCTTAACCCGCTGTGATAATGAGCTCTAGGCGCTCTTTACTCTCATGCGTTTTGCAGTGCTCTTTTTAGGGCGCTGTTCAAACCCATTGCGATATGGAGCTACATGCTCTCATTTCGCTTATGCGATCTTCCCTCTTCAAGGGATCCCACTCCTATTTCCTCCCATCTTTCCCTTCCCTTTCCTCTCCCATCGGGTAGATGATGAAATAGGCTCAAATATGGCGATGGCACAAATCTCCCAACTGGTGGGGAACGTGCCTTTGGAGCCGGCCTTCTGATACCTGATAGTCTTAAATTGAAGACTTTTCAATCAGGTTTCGATAAAACATAGACTCTAACATAGGTTTTCTGTAGTTTGACTAACCAGAGTCAAAGTAACAATTCTGAGTACGGTAATATATTAATGAGAATACTTCTGTTTGGGTGCTCATCTAAAGGTATATTTGTTTAAAAATCATTTCCTAAGATACTAATTTAACGATACCGAGGTATTCCATTTTCAAACCATTCAGTAGCTTGGCTCAAGTGCCGTATAGCTTGACGAATCACATGTTGATAACGTAAAATTCTGATACATTGAGAAATCACCTAAAAACGGGTTAATCATAAATTGATGATATATAGTTCCAAAACATGAACTATCTAGTCAATCAGAGTAAAGAAACTTTATTATACGAGAATTCTATTTCAAGACTTTTTTTCCATCTTTTGTATGGAGAGGAATCACTGTGCGGCGTTTTGATTTAATTTGGGATATTTGAAATAATATATATAATTTGAACCATCCAAAATGTATCGGCTAGTCCTTCTTACTGATATAACGAAACAAAAATGCAAAAACAGAAAATCATCTTATCCCAAAATAGCAATGAATCGACCTTTTGCAGCTATTGGACGGACACCATTCACCGACCGGCACCACGAGCGCAAAGATTTAGCCGGCTTATTGGCAGACGCTATCGAAAACTACCCCCTTCAAAAACTTGATTCAGCTCACCACCAGCGGCAGAAATGAACTGCAGCAAACAATACAGTAACATATATACTTAGGTATAGTCGTAAATAAAATGTCAGATCAACTTACCACACAAGCTGTAACTGTTTCCCAAACGTTTTTAGCAAATACTTCAATTTTGGGTGGAATTTTCGCAAACTGCTCCGCGAAGTTCGCGTAGTCCTCGTGGTGGTTTGCGATCGGTTCCTTGCTTATTGGTAGTGTTGCTGCTGCTGCTGTTGTTGCTTGGTACAACAGAAAAGAAGAAACCACTTCCGAATGCTGCCTCTCCTGCCCCTGCCCCTGTCGTTGTTCTCTGCCACCGCTCCGCTTCAAGAGGCTTGTTGAAGCTTTCGGCTGAGCGGTGATCACGCTGCTGGATGCGGGCTGGGGAATGGTGGTGTTAACACAATTTTCGATTCGCGCGGTTCACCTTCACCCGATGGAATATTAACCGGTCGTGTATGGTGATTATTTTTTTTCTTTACTGCTTTAATTATTTATTGGTTGCTCTTTTCGGTCGACAACAATAACAATCGAAGGGTGAACGCGTTGGGAGACCGGTGTGTGCAGATGGGGAGGAACGCACACACTCTTATAATCACAGACACAAGTACAGATGGCGCTGTACTCGGCTGGCTGGGTGACTCGGTTGAAAAGGAAAACTTGTTTTCCCTTTTCTTCTCAACTAGATCTTAACTTTGTTGGCACGGTATTCAGATGATCATTTGTACACCGGTAAGAGAGAGATGTATTCAGTAGAATTCGTGGCGGCGATAAATCGTCCGTTGTTGATTACGAAATCTTTGCGATGGTAGCACCAATACACAATTTCTTCCAGGACTCGAAGATCTTAACACTTTTCTCCAACGATGACAACAAGAATAACTTAATCACACACGCTACCACGCTTACATACACTGTTGCTGATGATGGTGCACCGACAGAACAATTTGCAATTAATTCATCGAAGTGGCATATCTCTGTCTCTGCACATTTTTACGACCTGTCCGTAAACAATCTACGGTTGTTTGAGGAAGTGTGTAGACACGAGGCGGTAGTTTAGCATGGGAACCGCCTAGTTAGCCCCAGATTTAAAGTGTTCTTCTGGGGTTGCTCAGCGTTCTAGATCTTCACGAACCACAACTGTGACTACAATCTCACGTGCGATCTACGAAGATCGACAACTTGGACCGTCTACTTTCTCACGGCGACTAACAAGCACGGTTTCTATATCACTCTGTTTGCTTCACTGCACCGTTCACTAAGCGAATCCTGTATCTTCTGGTTCTTCTCTAGCGCTCTAGATCAACACTAATTCAAATTGAATGACCTGCTCTTGCCCACCGGCTACTGGCACAGTCAAACACTTATTACGCAGTTGGACACACAAATTGAACTGTGCCTCAGTGACACTCGGAAAGACCAGGTCTCTTCTTCTACCGAGTTGAACGAAACTTGGTGTGTCGCCGCTCCTGCTCACTTCTCACTTCAGTGGGTGGTGGGTGAAACCATTCGACGATCGCTGCCAAGAATCACAATTGCTCACTTTGTATGGTTTGCTCTCCCACTCTCATTCACTGCCAACTTCTCTCCTTTTATTCTCCCGTTCATCAGCTTTTCCGAGAGATATCCAATCGCACCAGGGTTGATGTAAAACACTTTTCCCCCGTTTTCCACGCTCGTCTCAGAGGGCGTTAGAGCAACGATACATCATCGGCTACCAACGAGCCTAGAATTCTGGATTACGGCGGAAGTGCCAAACGATTGACCTCCTCTCCGCTCTGGGGTTTCACTTTTTTGTCCTGAGATGCGCTGCCTAACGGAACGAATCGATTTTCCTGGAAGAGAAACACAAACAGAACCGAATCAATAAATTTCGAATATTAATATCAGTTTGCGATAGGCGATTCGATATGCTTGGGTACGACTGCACTCAAAACTACGCTCTCTTGAGGTATACCTAGAGTGCAATGGAATGCTACGAGGACTGAACGTATGTATCGACGTGGATATCGTAAATGTAGGAATGACCTTGTGGTGGATAAATTGTTGCCTTTGGTGTGCAAGTGGGAATGCACCACATACTAACGAATGAGCAGTAGGTATCTTGCTTCGTAGATATAAATGACCATAATGGAACGACGCCGGAGAAAGTCAGTGGCAAAATTCAATCACTAATTGAGTTACCGGTATTGATGTTTTGTCGTCTCCCAGTAATAGGGAAGGTAGACAAATATAACGCGACAAACATGACTGATGGAAGGTACACTACTCACCCAATGGATGAGATTGCATCATCGAATATTGCAATACTCACGAAATGTTTAGAATCACTACAAAAACATCTTTTTGGGGTGTTGCAAAACTCAAATTGAGTGTTGCAATACTTGATTATGCGATTCCATACTTTTGACGTAGTAGGTAAGAAGCATTGTCTGAGGTAATTCAAATCAACTGATAGTATTCAGAACTCAAATAATATCTAATAAGGGGTCATGCACAAATTACGTCACGCTTCAAGGGGGGGTCGAGCCAAGCGTGACAAGCCTTACAAAATTTTCGGAGGACTCATACAAAAAGTGTTACAAAGGGGGGGGGGAGGTGTCGAAAAAGTTGAAATTTAGCGTGACATAATTTGTGTACCATCCCTAACACTGCGGAACACGTTTTTGTCTCTAGCACCAAAATACCGCTATTTACTTAAGTATAGATTGCTGAATCCATTGCCATTTTCAAAAATATCATAGCACGTCTAGTTTTTGAGATACTGGCTTTTAAAAAAATCAAATTATGGCTATTTCAGCCAACTTGCATGCAAGTTTGTCTGCTTGTAAGGGAATTTATTTGCTTAATTTGCCACAAAATTCAAACTTCATGTGTAAACCAATACATATCGATAAAGTTTGTAATACTATCGATGCTGGTAGTTTAGAAAGGTATTGCATTTTGCCATACAAGAAAAACGAAGAATTTCATGTGCAGACTGCAAGCATGTTAAAAAAATCGATTTAAACTAAATTTGATTGTAAAATTCAACCAAATTACATCTGAAATAAAAGTTGGTAAGCCATGCCCTATTTTGCATGCTTGGTGAATTATATCACAAAAAGTATGATTAATCATACTTTAAATTCAATGTAAACATCAATGAAATCAGTGTTTTGCACAACTTTGGCAACCTGTAGCTAAAATTTGTGACTTGCTGGAATATTTATGAGAATGGCATCAGATTCAGCAATCCCGAATCAACTAGGGACACATAATTTGATCCTTGAGACACGCAAAAATGTCGTTTTTGTTACGCTGTGTAATTTTCGAATATTTTTAACATTTATTTTTAGTACGGTCAATTCCAAACTTCCATGAATCGCTATTAAAATCTCAATTTAATTTCGACTATGGCTTCGAATTTGTATGCAACTATGATAATGGAAAATATCTAATGTTTCTTTATTAATCAGAACATTCTCTCAAGTCAATATTTTCCTTCTTCTTACTGATTAAGTAATACCTAATCAGGAATTTACACCAGGATAAACGATTTTTCTTATACCCGAGAATCACACATGTTAGAGTTAAAGCATATCAACTTATATACAACCAGATATGGTTATATAGTAGTCAATCTACCTATTGGCGTAGCTTGAATTTTGTTCTGGAGAAGGGCAAAGGGGGGGGGGGGAGGGCTAGCAAATTCTGCTTTTACAGAAGTAATATTGGTCATGTAATGTAGTGTAACCACTATTTGAACAAATTTCGTATTTTGCATAGATCTCTATTGATATTATTTATGTTTGGGATTTTGTCTCATATCGCTACACGTCAGTAATATTTGTAAATTTCAATTTTCACTTCAAATTTTACTACCGTAAGGACGCCATTCACCGCTCATCGAATTAGTTTGAAAAACTAACCAGTTTTTCGAAATAAAAGTTATCTACATGTATTAGAATAGCAAAATGGATTGTGTTAGAGTGAAACTAATATAATTTTATATTATATATTTTTTATAATTAATAATTTTATGCTCTTTAAGGTGATTAACATGAGTTCGTCAATGATTTTATTATGACAGATCGAAAAATGCTTCTCAGCTGCTATGGTTTATTATGTTGTCGTATTATAGTACAAAGATAACTGCCATTAGGATGAGCGATGAATGGCGCCCCAAGCCTGTATCATTATAATACAGAGTATTCGATACCATTATACATTTTTCACATTTTAACGTTTGTTCTATAAAAACAAATGTTTTATCTTGAGTCTAGCGAAAAAAGTTTTGTGAAATAACGAAAAACCGATTTTCGACAGAATTTAATATGTTGAAATGCTGTTAAATAAGCGGTGAATTGCGTCCTTACGGTACTGATTGTACACAAAATATCTTTATTATTTTTTCCACAGAACTTATCAGGTATTCAACAATATGCTTTTAAGAGATTTACAAAAGAAGAAAAATTCTGAAGATTTCTCCATGGATTATTTCCGTACTTTTTCCAGTGATTTCTCCAAGAACTCTTACCAGTTTTTACTGAGTTTCTCGTTGGGCTCTCATGAAATATCATTCCCGGGGATAGCAATTATTATTCCCGTATTTTTTTTTTGTTTCTGAGGTTTTTCAAGCTTTCTGTCCTTACCAGAAAATTTCTTGAAGACTCTATCAAAGTACTAAAAATGCTTTAAAAATTGTTCTAAAAATTTCTACAGAAAGGCCCTCTACGTATTTATTACATATAAATTCAAATGAACAGTTTAAAATATCTTCCGATCGTTCATTAATAATTTGATAACTGACGATTTCTCCAAGAACTAGTACAAAAAGCAAGAATTCTTTCCACATATTTTTTTTTTTGAGAGCTCACCAATTTTTTTTTTAGCTTTACATTTGGGGTTCTTCTTGAAGTTTCTCTTCAGATCCATTCAAAATCTCTTCGAAATTTTATAAGGATTGCTAGAAAAATTCACCGTAAATATCATCCACGAGTTTCTGCAAAAATAACATTGAATGGTTTTACGAGGTTTTGCTCAAAGGATTCCTCCTAATATTCCACAAGATTGTTGTAAGCAATTAATCAGGATTTAAATGGAAACATGTTCTAAGCGATTTATCATAGAAGTTCTCCGCAGTTTTATCTGCTTCCTAGAAAGTTGTCTATGTATTTCTTTAGATTGGTCTAAACATCAATTTGATATTGCTCCCCGCATTCTTTCGAAGCTCTCTCGGAAAAAAATACTTTAAAATTTTTCATGAGAATTCTTAATATTTAAATATTTTTCTAAAATTTCTAACGGAATTCGCCCAACTATTCTTTCGCGAAAATACTCAAAAATTTCCTAAATAATTCGTTCCGGGCTTCGTCCTAGAATTCTCCCGGAAAATACACCAGAGGTTCATCCAGACATTTTTTTCGAACACCACTAACGATTCTTCTGAAGATTTTTAAAAACTTTCTCAACTGGTTTTGCAATTCATTATTGAGCATCTCAAAAAAATGTCTCCAGGAATTTCATTAAGCGTTCTTTCAGGTTCTAGAAATGTTTCCTTTTTTATTGTTTATTTTCATATATAAATCTATCCATTCTTCATTTTTAGTTCAAAAACTACTCTGAAAATAACTACACTAATCACTCCATATCCACATCCATGTCCAATTTGTGTCAGATTTCCACAGTAACTCATACAAAAAAGTTTTGAAAGAAATTCTAAAGAAATTTGTTGGATAATTTCAGCTTAAATTGAATTCGGAAAAAAATACTTAATTCCTGTCTGAAGATTGAAAAACTCACCGTAGAATTTCTGATTCTATTTTTATCAAATTTCTGTAGATAAAGCTCACAGAAAAGCTTGAGTGGATTCACTGTAGAAAATCTTGTTCTTTTTTTCTCAATGGGAAATGATTGGCGTTAAAACTGATGAATCGTTTTACTGAAGGTATTTCTTTCTTACATCTTATAAAATGTTTTACATGAACTCCGAAGTTTCATGAGACTATGGTGAACAAGTCGATGAAAAAAAAATTGTTCCTACAAAATTAAAAAAAAACTTTTTAGAAAACTAACGCGGACATATTGGCGGTAATTTTTAAGAATATTGTCAAAGATATCAAATGATAGAGTTCGTTATGAAAAATTTTACTAAATTTATATTTTGGATAAAATTTGCATTAGTTTGAAAATATGGTCAGGAATTTCTGATGAGCTTTCAAAAGTCAGGAACCATACGCATAAGATTTTCGCAATTTTAAAACTTCTATAATTTACCTAGTTCAGATTCCTTATGGTGTTGTTTTTTTTTGGAGCATGGAAAAAATTGTATGTAGAAGCCTTTGTATTTTAACCTCTCTTATGAATTGAAAAAATATATCGAGAATTTCCATCAGAATGTTCTTTAAAAATAATCCTTGTAATCTAGCAATATTCCTTAACTTCTGGATTCCCCAGAATTTCTCAAGATTTCCACACTGCAAAAAATCCACAAAAAATCAATCCCAGAAAGTGGATTCTGCCTATAATTGATGACAATCTTTCTAAATAAATAAAAAAAAACTCCTTTCTTCCCCCTTAACAAAATGTTTCTCCACAGATTTCTTCACTGCTTTTCTTATTTGATAAAAAGCAAAAATATTCCTAAGGTTTTTCAGAGGCAAAAGTATTCATGGGATTTAAGGCAGAATATCCAGGAATAAAAAACCATAGACAAATTTCTGAAGTAATTTATGATGTATAAAGGAAATATTTCTGATGGACTTTTGATGAACTTAAATTTTTTTAGTTATTTTTTGGGAAAAAATTGAAGAAACTCTCTGAGAAATTTCTAGTAGGGATTTCAACAAAACATCTCAGTAAATGATTTAAAAAAATCAATAATGTTTTGAAGGAATAGCGAGGAGAACTTTGTACTCTTGTAAGGAATGTTTTAAGTTGAATCCGGTAACATATTCCGGACTTCATTTGTGGATAAAAAGTAGTTATAGAAAGAATAGTGTCTTCCAGGAAAAATTCACGTTGAAAGTGTGAGCAAATCTCACAATATTATTTTTATAATTTCCAAGAGATTGTTGCAGAAGTTCTGACGATTCCTTGAGAAATTTGCTAATGCTTAAATTCTTCAAGTAATATCTACGGGTGACCTAAATATTTTGCTACAACTCTGTTAGAAATCAGTCAAGTAATATTTAGAATTCAAAATATAAAAAGTTTTCTTGAAAAAGAAATAGCTTAGGGTTTAAGTAATAAGTATATTCATATGAAACTACTTTAAAAATTGAAGCAGAACCAAAAAAGGATTAATTGCTGGATTAAAAACAACTATTACCCTGCCCGCCCTGCTCCTACGCCAATGGTTCTACCTCAATTATAACATGGGTGCTGTTCGGGTAGTTACTCTAGCAGAGTTCTCCCAAGAAAATTCCCAAAGGCTTATTCCAGAGTGTTTGAAGAAATTCGGTAAGAAATTTTACAAAAATCCCTACATGAATTTCTCACGCAGTCCCTGCACCGATTTTGTCAGTTGTTTCTCCAGTCATTTTCATAAGAATTCCGTCGTGAATTCATCACAGGAAATGCTCTAAAACTCTTCCAGTGATAATTCCATGAAATCTATTAAGAGCTTTGAATAGAATATGTACTGCAATAGCTATCTTGTTAAGAGATTTTTCAGAGATCCTCACAAGAATTCATCAGGAATGTCTATAGAAGTTTCATCAAAGATTATTCTAGGGTTTGTTCTAGCAATACTTTTTTTCAGGGATTTGTCCAATAATGTCTTAAAATTGTCCTTGAGTAATAAAACGTATCCTATAATCGGAACTTGGATGCACTTCGCCAAAATTGTTTTCAATCAGCCATTGCCTTCAAAATTGGTACCTTTATTCTACGTAAAAAAGTGCATCAAATACAGAGAATTCAAAATGATCCAATTGTTCTCCGATCAACTATATCTGGACTGATTCCCGCATTCTGCAAAATTTCATATGAATTAAAGCATCCGAGCATTGATACTGGAAGTTGTTATTGGATAAAGATCCGCATTTATACATAAATTATGAAGACCTTTTAAAAGAATACTCAATTCAACAATGTTCATATTCCAATAACTGAGTGAAGAAAATATTTGAGTGGACTTTCCAGAGGATGATGGTATTTTGAAAGATTAATAAATTCAACAGACCATTGTGTTTCTAACTTTCAGCAATAAAAAGAAACAATGACTTACAACTTCTGCGAAATTGGTTTAAAACTTCGTCCTGTCTTCTGATCCAAAACGACTGAAGAATAAGAACATAGGCCAAAAATGGCTGCTTCTAGAGAAATAATTCGTATAATCATTATGGATTAGAATCGTTTCAAGATTCTTACTGTATCATCAGAACGTATTTATTTTGACAAAAAACAAAATTTTGAAAATCTACCAAAAGTTGTTCTTATAAAAACTTTTATTAGAAATTTCTCCATCATGAAACTTTGTCCCAAACATCTGTTTACTATCAATATTCTATGGTGAAAATTAAAAAAATATTTATTTGGGGTTTTTGTGTAATTTAAAAATTAGGTTTTATTTTTGAATTTTCCAAGAAAAAACATTAAATATTTTTTCAGTGTATATTCTTTTCTTCTAGGCCAAACGGTTCACTACAACTTTTTCATAGAACATTTTTCTATAAAATCAACAGTTTCGGAGTTAGAATTTTTTAAATAAGTTGCATGCAAGCATTTAAAGGCCTTTTTAAAAAGTTATCCTCGAGTCAAAATGATCGATTTTTCTATGGAAAACACTCATTGTATCATACCAAAAACATGTGCAAAATTTACTGCAAATCGAAGACAGTAGAGTTCTGTGACTGACTGATTTGACATGGAATTCGTCATACACTAACCACGTTGTAAAGCGTAGGTAATAATTATAATGTAGATAAAACCATTATTGACTTCTGATGAAAAGCATTATTGCCCAAAAAAAATTAGATCATTCATTATGTAAAAAACCTAGTTCGGTTTAATATACAGTCGACTCTCCTCATCTCGATGTACTATATTTCGATATCACTCGCTATGTCGATGATTTCTTCGGTCCCTTTGTTCTGTACACATTTTCTCTTTCCATATCCTCCTTATCTCGATATCTCCATATCTCGATGTGTTCTTGTTGATTTTTTGTTCCCGATTTTCTCTCCACATGTCGTAATGACCATGGATTATGCATAATCAAAGGTGACTAGACTAGTGATTCGAAAGAATTGTGGAACGCGAGGTAATGTCTGATTGTTTCTTATTTTCCTGGTAACGGAGTGATTTTCATTCTAGTATTCATTAAAAATGTGTTTTTTTTTTGCCTCGATCTCTCCCTATATCGATGGTCCCTTCGAAATCGAGATGTAGAGAGGCGACTGTATGAGTCAAATGATTTTTCTAACAATCATTACTAAATACCCTTCGACGTAATATTCTAGAGTCATTCGACCAAATGTCCTAAACCATAAAAATCAGTTTGGATTCTTGAAGGTAATTTGATCTGTTTTTATGGAAGAATTTTCGCTGAACATTACTAAAGGACCTATGTACAAATGATTTTTTTTATATCGTTCGAAATTTTTAGCTCTGGGCTAGTTTATCTCGGTACAAATGAGAGATTCTCTCCTCTCTCGCTCTTTTTCTATTATAACAGTGAAATACTAAAGCTTTTTGGAAGTGTTTCCCTATAGATCGAAAGGCAATTTCCTTGACTATATAGCGTTAAAAAAAGAATGTTTAAATGATTTTTACTAGATTAGACAATGAATGAATATTTTCCGTAGGATATCGTAGGATATTGATCTGCAGCGATATCAGACAAAATTACAAACAAATAAAATCTATGCAAACTACCTACGAAACTTCTGAAAATCGCGATCATTGCGACCAACTTTATTTTGGTAAACCAAGAAGTTACTCTCAATACAAACTAAAAGCACGTTTAACTTCCCTCAGAGTTGACTGATTACGCTCAAATTTTCACAGTTGCTTCTGGGGGTCCAAATGAACAAATTTTGGAGGTGTAACATGAAGTTTTACAGTTTGTTGTTTTTTTATATATGAAACTGGACCTCTGAGGTGGTCCAGTTTCAAATGAGAAAAAATCTAACTGTGAAACAAATTAACTGCCCATAACTGCATAACAGTCACATTCGACATATTTGACAAATTGGAGTTAATACTGGGGAGAGTCATCAAATGATAAATGCTTTCGATCAACTTACTAAAATCAGTGAGTTTGTTCTAGAAAATTCGAAAAAAATACCAAGTTGTTTTGTCACACTGGCAATTGTAACCGCATAACAGTCACATTGAGATTATACATGAGCATCATAATGTAGTAGCAACGAAATTTCTATCAGAATTATTTTCTGACTATTCACCCAAAATGCGGTGTGAATTGTACAAAATTTCAGCCTCAAATAAGCTCTTTTGAATTCTCAATGATTTTTTTAAATTTTAGTTTCCTCCCATACTGCAGTAAAATACAAACTTGGTATCCCATTTAGAGTAAGGTGGGGCAAAAGTTCGACCTTAGTGGTATAATCAAAATTTCCAGGAAAACAATAGCAGTTAAAACAAAACAAATACCATACAGTGAACCTTCAACATATTGGCTATAATTTTGCTGAACAAACTTTTGTCAAAATATTTACCCATTTTTAGTTATAACAGTTTCAAAATTGATTGCCCCACCGGTGGGGCAAGAGTTCGAATCTAGTGTGGGGCAAAAGTTCGCTGGCTGAAACACAAAATATCGATCCTTTTATGACAGGCATACTTTACACCAGCCGTTAACTTAAGTTTGACGAAAAATACACACTAAATTTTCATCAAAAAATATACCCAAAAATAGTAGTTTTTCGCAAAACTTAGTGGAAATGTAAAATTTTAGTGACAATTTTCACACGATCAGACAAATATAACTAAATTTGAAGATAATATGTGGATTTTAGGCAATTTGCAAATTTTTCCGTGATTTTATACATGGGTCGAACTTTTGCCCCGCTGATTCGAACTTTTGCCCCACTATGGGCCAAAAATTGTTTTCAAGCATTTATGCAAAAACTAATACACCTCAAAGCAACCTTATGATAGGCCTAGAAACGCCCTTACATAAAATATTGAAAAAGATTTTATCTTCAATTGGTTCCATGCAACGAAAGTTTGACCAAAAATTACAATATTCACGTCGTAAAAACAACAAATAGCCATTACTTTTCCAAATCTCAATGGGGACGGACCTGGTGTAGTGGTTAGAACACTCGCCTCTCACGCCGAGGACCTGGGATCGAATCCCATCCCCGACATAGTCACTTATAACGTAAAAAGTTATAGTGACGACTTCCTTCGGAAGGGAAGTAAAGCCGTTGGTCCCGAGATGAACTAGCCCAGGGCTAAAAATCTCGTTAATAAAGTCAAACCAACCAACAAAATCTCAATCGATTTTTATGATATTTGGATTAGAAGTCTCTTACTTGAATAGCATTTGAACCACCATGACATTTATAAGATTTCTTTTGAATTGAGCTAGAAATCTTAAAAAAAAACTCTTACCCCACTCGAACTTTTGCCCCACTTTACTCTACTCGATGCCTACTTTTGTCGAATGTTACAAATATGCAGTTATGGGCAGTTAAGTTCATCGCACATCTTAGGGCACTGAACGTTGACGGTTAAGGCAGTATACTAACAAATTCCGTTTGCCCTTCCGATACATGCGATTATTACATAATCTCTGTTTTATCGATTCAACATAGAGTTTATTACTATCCTTCGCTGCACACATCGCGTGCCTTCAATCATGAGCGAAATTCGAGAAATGTCCCCAATCATCTGTTCCAATCAGGTTTCGGATTGTTTAACGAAACAAACAGTATGCCTCAAGCACCAAATTGATAGTGAATCAATATTGGGAACATTTGAGAAATGTGTCATCACAAAACGTGATGTTATTAACCGGTGCAACCGTTGATTCGCATACAAGTTTAAATGTCACCGGCAAGAACAACCATTAATATCAATTTTCTTTGTAAAACTGGTTTTACCGAGCATTGTCATTCATGGCAGCGACTCACGTTTCTGTGTTTTACAGTAAGAATCGAATCATCTTCAATTAACAATGCTAGGGCATCCTTTGTGTACGGAAAAGATACTTCTAGATATGTCCGCTGAAATATATACGATGTCCAACCTCGAACAAAGATGCCATCCCTTTCAGAGATTCAGCTTCCAGTCCAGCGGGTTTGCATTCATGACTTTGAATTAAATGGACGTTGCTACGTTCACGTCAGCAGCAGAAGCTCGTTTGTAACGGCCAATTGATATCATTGTCAATTTATTTCAATAATGACGACATAGCTCAAACGTGATCAATTCGAGGCAATTCCAGAAAGGTTCTATTTATATCCTCCCACAATTGATCAACAACGGGTTTAGTGTGAGGAGAAGACTTCTCCCATTTGCAACGTTGTGGTTTAAGTTTTGCAACGGATCTGATGGGCAGTTGGACCAAGACAATTGACTAAAGCGAAAGCATGAGCCGCTTTACCCGACCGGACGGAAGAAACAAGATTGTAATAGAACAACATGGACGTTGACCACTAATCAACTCTAACGTGTAACAAATTTTATTCGTTTCAACAAATATGAAGGCTATTCTAATGGTCTTGCTCTTCTAGACATAGAAAAAGCATTCAACAGTGTTTGGCATGAAGACTTGATTGTAAAACAAAAAAACATTTTTTTTTTCAATATACATTGGTAGAATGATCCAAAGTTATCTGTCAAATTGTACACATCAGTAGGCGAATTCCGGCGCGTATTTTCTTCGAAGAAAAGAAAATTTTCTTGCTGGTGAGTTATGGAAGAAAATTTCTTCTCTTCGAAGAAAATGTGCGCCGGAATTCGCCTACAGGTCAATTATCAGAACTCCAAGTCTGAAGGACTTCCTGTAAAAGCTGGTGTTCCTCAAGGCAGCATTTTGAGGCCAATATTATACAATATTTTTACATCTGACTTACCTGATTTACCTCAGGGATGTCAAAAATCTTTGTTTGCGGGTGACACAGGCCTCTCTGCCTGGGGCCCAGATAGCCGTAGCGGTAAACGCGCAGCTATTCAGCAAGACCATGCTGAGGGTCGTGGGTTCGAATCCCGCTGGTCGAGGATCTTTTCGTAAAGGAAATTTTCTCAATTCCCAGGGCATAGAGTATCTTCGTACCTGCCACACGATATACACATGCAAAAATGGTCAATCGGCAAAGAAAGCTCTCAGTTAATAACTGTGGAAGTGCTCATAAGAACACTAATCTGAGAAGCAGGCTCTGTCTCAGTGGGGACGTAACGCCAGAAAGAAGAAGAACAGGCCTCTCTGCCAAAGGACGAAGCCTGTGTGTCATCTGTAGTAGATCGCAAAGAAAAGTTTGGATATTTTTCATCATGCTTGCAAAAATGGAAGACTTCTCCTAATGCTTCCAAAACTCAACGTAATATTCCCACATAAACCAAAAGTTCATTATTTGAAACCTTCTAGTAGACATGTTGTCACGATAAAGAGGGGTCCAATAAATTGGACAGATGAAGTTAAGTATCTAGGGCTCATGCTAGATAAAAAAATACCTTTCAAAAATCAAAATTAGCCGAATGTCACAAATATATAAAATGTCTGTATCCACTTATTATCAGAAAATCGAAACTTTGTCTTAAGAACAAGCTTTTGAACTTCAAACAAATTGTCAGGCCGACATCACAGTCATGCTGCATCAATTTGGATAAGCTGTAATGCCAGGAATAGAGCTCGGCAGAAGATTCAAAATAAAATGATTTTGAAGCTCACTTCGTGGTATATTACTAATAAGTTTCAAAGAATATCCAATGTTGAAAAAAATTTAAAGGATGAATTAAATCATTAATAATTTGAAACAGAAATCGATGCAATCTTCAATGGCCTCGGAATTTACGTACTATATCAAGGTTAAGTTAATCGAAAGCGTTATTTGTTTTATCTTATAAGCAGGTGAAACCAGTTCGCCTGTAAAAATTCTGAACTGCTACGGCAAATGATAATTTTTAATAAAATGTTAATAAATGCTTAATTAAGTTTTACCAAATTAAGTTGATAGTGTTTTCCAACACAGATCATCTAGATATTAAGAAATGAATGTAATGTTTGGAATGATACTAATAAAGAGTTTAAAAAAAGATTGTAATAGAATGTGTTTTCCTGAAATGATTTTTGTATATAACCAGTTGTTATAAAACAATTACCGTTAAGGTGCAATCGAAGCCCAAGTTAAAATTTTCAAGAGCACGGATCTAAAGAACCATTGAACCGTATCTAAATTGAAAATTTGAACTTTGGCTTCGATTCATCTTCACATTAAAAGTTAAAATAACAAAATTAACAGAATAGTTAAAATTTGATTATAAGTATAAATGAATGTGAAATATGTTTCAAGGATGTTACAAAATAACGAAATTATTACAAATTATGTTACTGGTCATAACTTCGGATGCTATTGACAACAAAAATCGTAATATAGTCCATGTCAAAAATATAGCAAATTCTGTTACAAATATGTAACAAGTTAATTATAAAGCCATCCTGATAACAAAACCATATCAACTTCTGTTATTTTCAACTGCTATTGGTAGAAATGTGTTATAATCTTGTTATGTGATTCTAGTCGAGTACAGTCTCGTGCCGATGGCGTCACATTTGAAATTTTTAATGAGTAAACAAGTATTTTTTTTTTGCTTTCCTTATCCCGCGAGCACTCACGCGAATTGACTGAGCTGGGAAGGCCTGTTTGCCAAAAATAAACAGCAAAACGAATAACAAAAGATGCTCGCTGTTTGCTATTAGAGGAGTGTCCGCTACAGAGGCATTCTCGAGAGATTATTTTCGAATGGCTGATAAGCAGTATTTTCGAAAATTAACATCAAAATGTTATTGTTAAAACTTGACTCAGGATCAAATTGAAATGCAGCTCGAACGATGCAAATCCAACCATCGTAAAGCGGCTCATAAAGTATTGAAAGTTCATGAATGTTTTGAAATGGCAGAGTCGAGCAACCGAAATCGAGCAAACAGATGTTTTATGCTTATTTTCTTTGTTAAGGGAGAAAGTAGATTCGAAGTTCGAAAGCTCGAAGGCAACCCTTGAAAACCCCTTGAGAATCCCTGAAAATATATTGGAATGCTTAAATTATTTTACGGATTCCTGTGAAATCTCAACAGCTGAACAGTTCGGTGAAATAAATTAACGGAGTACGGTAAATGTTTACAGTATTCGGTGAAAAATCACAGGAATCCGACGGAATTACGGTGTTTTATTTCACCGAACTGTTCAGCTGTTGAGATTACAGTGAAATTCACTGTATGAGCTTAGTGTGTAGGGAACACTTTGACAACCCCTAGCAATCTTTTGAAATTTAATGGAAAAACTCCATTTTCGAACGTATCCAATGTACAATTGAATTCAAAAAATAAAAATGTACATATCGGGTGTAGGTTTTGAATACAATCTCATCTCCTTCCCCGAAAAGTCTAAATAGTTTATAAACACCATTACACAAAACAATGCTCTTCTCAGGTTTGAAATCACAAAAGAAGGGTAACCATCATTGTTTCTCAAACTTTCTTAACCAGTGCTTTCGCTTCAATTAAAATCAATGTTCATGACAATCTATCACTGCACTGCACTTTTTATCTGGAATGTAGTGAAATGATTTTCATGAAGTTTTCTTCAAATTTGAACTAAAAAACTTGGTTTTGAATTACTGGCTGATGATTGAATGATGGATTCTAGAGCTTTGAGTTTATCTGAACACCGATCAATTGGACAAAAAAAAAATATTCTCATCAAAAACTCATATCACTTCCCACGTAACTTATATGTACTGAAATTAAATCTTAAAGCTGAGTAGAAGCATTTGAGAGTATAATGTACATATTACTGTATATATTTTTTTTATTTAATGTCACTTGACAAAATATTATTCTAGGTATTTTTTTGTCATGAACAGTTTTAAAATCAAGGTTGAAGTTTTATTCAACTTTATTCACTCTCGACAACAGAAAAAAAATCGAGTAGATTCCTTACGAAGGAGTAGGCCTAAGAAAAAACGAGTCGAGTATCGACAAAATTTTTGCACTTTTGAAGACCACTCAAAGGTATATCGATATGCGTTATTCGGTTTTGCAGTTAAGAAAGATGTGCAACTCAAAACAGTTGCATAATCGAAATGCGTTGCGTAGTGGTCATTACGCAACTAAAATCGGTTACGAGTATCTCTAACGACACTGCATATTTCAGTGCAGGAAAGTAAGCCGTTTCATGACAGTTTTTAAGCAACCCTTTTTTATTATGTAACTATTTTGAATTGCATGACGAATTATTACAAAACAGTTCACAGATGTTGCAAAATTGTTTTTGCAGTTTCTCATCGTAATAGGCTGATTTTCATCACGCCTATCTGTCATGAAACGGCTTACTTTCCTGCACTGAAGTATGCAGTGCGGGAATAGTCATTACGCAACTGAAACCACGAAATCGCCAAAAATGTTGCACGTAACTCGTTGCAGAACTCGATTTTTAACTCCGTAAACTACAATTACACTCTCAAGTGGTTTTCTACGAAATTGCAAAAAATATTGTACACAGCTTGTTGCAAAACTCGATTTTTACAGCACTGGTCGTAATTATTCAACCAGGCAAGCCTCTTGGATAAATGTACGAGTGTACGACTCGTGCTATAAAAAATCAAAATTTTGCAACTTGTTTTGAGTTTTATTGAGTTAACCGTTGTTCACAAAAATATTCATTTTTATAAAATCGACTATAACATAAAATCAACATTTTAACAT
Organism: Aedes aegypti; assembly: GCF_002204515.2. Taxonomy (NCBI): domain Eukaryota; kingdom Metazoa; phylum Arthropoda; class Insecta; order Diptera; family Culicidae; genus Aedes; species Aedes aegypti. The sequence goes on from NC_035108.1 coordinate 152,668,377, forward strand.
CACACTCAAGATTTTGTGAGAACTGTACTCAAGATTATGCCATATACCCAGGGTTACTTTAACAATCTCGCCTTGAAGTTTTAAGAATGTAGTTTAAGATTTTATGAGTGATCTTCTGAGAATTTTGTCATTATTCCAGTGTTTTTTAAAACTTAAATGTCATAACTCGCGCTTGAGATTCTTCATGCGTGAGTTGTCAACAATCAATAACTCAGCAGTCAAAGAATCATTGATGAGTCAACTCACCTGTTTTATTCATTGCCAAACGTATTCCCAAAGTTTTTTCGCACAACTTAATGGTTTGAACAACAACAATAGATTTTCACGATTTTTGACGGGTTTTATGAATGTTTTTTATCGACTTGGATGTGATTGAGTAATTTTGCATGAAAATATCAAGTTTGAAATTTGCGAAGATGATCTCTAATGATTTTGCTCTGTAAGGAGAGCTCATTTATTGATCGAGCGTGAGTCTATCAACACTGCATTTCCCAATACCACTTGTACCTGCAAATCCTGTGAAAGAATCATGCTCTTCTTTTTGAGAGAATGGTGAATCAGATTTCAAGAGAATCTTGCATAAGATTAGGAGACATAAAAGAGATTCAATTCATTCTCATAATTCTGTGAAAGTTAGACTTAAAATGCTGTCAAAACCTTGCCTAAGATATATTGCGTGCTCCTCCTCTTGAGTTGGAAAATTTTGGTTTCGAGTTTTATATGAATTCTGCAAAGAATTCTTTTAGAATCCAACCTAGAACTAAGTGTATACCCTGTCCAGGATTTTTGAGCATTGTGTAGCAGATTCATTGTTTACTTCGTCGAGGAAACTGCCAAGAATCCTGCCCAAGGTTTACATAGAATTTATGCTTTTCATTCTGTGGGAATCTTGCCTAAGATTTTATGAGAAATTTTCCCAATATTTTAGATAATCCTGTCTAGGATTTTGCTTGAACTTTTTACCCAAAATTGTGTTTTTGGGTGTTTTAAGATTGTTTCATTTTTAAATTTGTCGTTCATAAATGACACCACAAACAAAATTTGAAGTTTGAGTTTGAGAAGTTTTGAGCCCCGCAACTAATATATTTTTTTTTTTAAGATTTTGAAACAAAAACCTCAATCTATACAACATGGCATTGAAGACCAGTAAGCTGTCGTCCATAAAAGAGTAAATCTCACTAAGACCGGCTCACAATTTACAGTTGGGCTTTCAAAATTTTCCAATTTTATGTTCGTTTGAAAGCTTCTATTGAGTAAGTCATGAAACTGCATACGGATGGTAAAATTGATTTACCCTTTTGTAGTTATAATTAAAACCGGTTTTGAGGAGCTCCCCATTTTTGACAATTGTTTGCTAACTGAAACTGTCATAGCTCAGAAATATCTTAGAAAACTGCTTCATAGCAAAGTTTCATTTGGGAAGACAATTTTTAGGAATTTCATATTTAAAAATAAAAAAATTGACGGCCATATTTAATTAGGCCGCCATATTGGATTTTACAGGAAAATTTAAATTTTCATGATTTCTAAAGTTTTTGGATCATTGGAAAGCCCAAAAAAAGTTTTACATAAAATTGCTAAAAAATCAGATGTGTATGTTTTTTTCAATCAAAAGTTGTGTGCAATTTTGTGAAATATTTCTTATCGCGCTGTTGCTATTACAGTCAACTCTCCCTAACTCGATATTGAAGGGACCATTGAGTTAAGCATAAGCATAAGCATAGACAACATTTTAACTAAACGCTGTTTGGATGAAACGTTACTGTTTTTCCTCGGATACAAACTGCACACTTCTAAACTGCTGTAAAACGGTACAAATATTCTAAAAACTTATCATGAATTGTAAAAAAACCTATACTCAAATCGTATCAAAATCAGCCGTATCTCGGTTTTCTGTTCAAGCTTACTTGTAATATGAATTCATTTCGAAGTGTAATTTGTACACCAAAAAACTAAATAAAAAAATAAAATATTCAAAAACGATTTTTGGTATTTAATTCAATATTTTTTTAGATCGACGCTTTTAACAGCTACACTTTTAAAAGAGCGTATCTGAAAACTTCTTTAAACGATTAGAAAAATTGTTCAGAGGAGCCTTTTTTTTGGTTTTTCTGGTATAACAAATCACATTCGTTTCAGTACAAAAGCGCTATGAAATTAAATTTATTCGATTACTCTCTTGAATAACTCAAATCTTGGCACCTCCTCAAACATGATATAAAACACAGGCCGGATGATGAAATCAACTAGTTGAATTACAGTTCAACGCTAACAACCTTTGTTTACAATCAAATGTATCGTTTCCTCACCACGGTCAAGAACACAATCTGCTGCTTCCAAATTCGCCCAACCAAACTGTTTACGATAAAGTAATCGAACGTCGCGATCGTCCATTATTGACCGTACGATTCATTCATCCGGGCGAGCATTCGAATACACAACAAAGTCCACCGTTGTTTACATTTTCACCGCCAATTGCATTGGTCAGCTTTCGTAAAACATCCGCGGCCGTTCCGAGCAACGGAAGCGAAACAGGACACTATTCTTCTCACGATCTCCTCATATGTCCCCTTGAAGCTACGAGCTTTGCATACCGAGGCACATTGCAAGAGGGGGTCGGTTGGTCCATGACACTTCCCACCAGTCGCGATCATGCCAATGGAAGCACCAATTCAGCTAAACAAACAGAGATTGAATTTCTATATGCGTCATCATTGTTTAACCCTCTAACTCCTAGCCCCGCTTTTAGAGGTGGGTATCCTTTTGGATTTCTTGTGGATATCAAAAAGATTATTTTTCTGTCTAATAAGCAAGATTATAACTTGCACATCAAGAAAACAATATAACTTCCGAAACATTTTTGGATCTTTGGAATTTGCTTGAAAAGTTTATTTTTTTTGTAACCTACAAATGAGTGATTCACAATAGGAGTGTAGTACAAACATTTGTACATATATGAATTTTCCACAATCAATCTATCATAGGTAAACTTGACCCAGAACAATTTATAAAATATATGACATAAAAAAAAAACAAAATAATTAAAAAAATCTCGTGCATATGAGAGTGTAAAAAAAAACTCAAATTGTTATTATGTATTGTCAAAAATCAGTCATCAGAAGAGGCTTAAAAAAAATATTAAAAAAGTGATGTTCAAAAATAAAAATATGGGAAATTTACAACCAAAATTAATGAATACCCGTATAGAAATTAATTATTGCCGAATCGTACTCAGATCGCATTTCGACAGCGAAAAATGATATATATAGATCGAACATAAAAACATGGGCATTAAAGGGTTTAGAGCTACGACTTTTGGGTTGGTTTTGTTTCAAATGACGAAATGCTTCCGAAAATAATTCTCGCTGTACTTCTTATTCTGTTCCAGCTTGAAGTACGAGGATAAAGTTGACCTAATCGTTCAGTTATCCTTCGTCATTATTAATTGATGTGTCTGAGACAGCGGCCTCATTTAGTTGTGCCTTTCCCCGCCGCATCATAAAGCGTACCAATTTGATCTAGTTAGGATGAATAAAGGTCGTCGGGTTTGATAACTTGTTAAATGATTGATTGTGAACGCCTACGTGACACTTGCCACGATTGCCTCATGGCGGTCTTTCATTAAAAATTCTCTTTGCATTGAAAATAAGTGGATGCAATTAAATATAGTTTAATGCACAACCTATAAGTCTGCCACTTTCTTCTTCACAAATTCAATTAATTAAAAATACTTTGACCACTACGACAGAGTCCACTGATCACCTCAGTGTACTATGGTCCTGAAAGCAGTTTTATGCGGAAAAATGCATTTTGAGCTTTAGAATGAAACGTTAGACGAAAACGATTTTCTACAAAGTTGTTTGTATTAGTAAAGCCACGTAAAGCCCTTCATTTGGTTTTATTGAAAATTAGGGTGGACCACATTTTCATAGAAATTGTGTAACTAACTTTCTTATTTGTAGAAATCATATTATTCATGCTTCAGCAAAGTTGTAGTTTTTTTGTATCTCTTAAATTGACCGATAGCCGTAGCGGTAAACGCGTAGCTATTCAGCAAGACCATACAGTTCGAACGAAACGTGTAAATTTCTGATACATATAGTGCACATAATTGGAGCGCGAAATATCATGGGTATTTACATGATATGTCATGTAAACTTCAATTATATATCATGTAATTCAACAGGATCCAGTGTGATTGCATGAAATATAACACATTCTTACATAATTTCAGACTTAAATTTACATGACGACATGTTTACATCGCATGAATGAAGTTTACATGACGTGTAAACTTCATTATTTTTAACTGTGCAAGCTGAGGGTCGTGGGTTCGAATCCCACCGGTCAAGGGCCTTTTCGGATTGGAAATTTTCTCGACTTCCCAGGGCATAGAGTATCTTCGTACCTGTCACACGATATACGCATGCAAAAATGGTCATTGGCATAGTAAGCTCTCAGTTAATAACTGTGAAAGTGCTCATAAGAACACTAAGCTGCGATGCAGGCTCTGTCCCAGTGGGGACGTAACGCCATAAAGAAGAAGAAATTGACCGATTTAGAGCGTTTTTCCTACAGTGACATAGGGTGGTCTGAACAAAACTTTTCGTCAAAGTCGTCTATGATCGACTTCTAGAACTTAACAAAACACAAATTTTCATGCAAAAAGATTGTTGATATATATTTTAGTTCAAAAGTTATTAAATTTTTTGGAATAAAAATCATTTGTTTTACAAGGCATTTTATTAGAGTTGTAGTTGAGTTTCTTGATATAATATACAAATTTTATTTTGTCTTTTGAATGCCCCAATCAGAGATATTCACAATTGAAGTAGGCATGTATTTGTAAGAAAAACAACAATAACTCCCAAACGGAAGGAGATAGCGAGTTTCTTCACTCATCAAATTACGAATATTTCAAAGCTCTAAAAGCGTTTCATAGACTATTTTGATGGGATATTTGAATTGAAAACGCTAGAGCCAGAAAACCACTTTTGTTCAGACCACCCTATGTCATTGAAGGAAAAAAGCTCTATATTGGTCAATTAAGGAGACATATTTTTTTTTTTTTTTTTGACAAAGTTGCTTGAAATTGAATGGTCTACAACTTTGCTGAAGCATGAATAATGTAATTTATACAAATAAGAAAGTTAGTTACACAATTTCTATGAAAATGTGGTCCACCCTAATTTTCAATAACATCAAACAAAGGGCTTGACTAATGCAAAAAAAACTTAGTAGAAGACCGTTTTCGTCTAACGTTTCATTCTAAAACTCAAAATGCATCTTTCCACGTAAAACTGATTCCTGGACCACTGTGCAGTATTATATGACCTCTTCCACAGACATCATATGGAAGTTATTTTTGAATTCGTTCGTCCTCCTCCGATGATAATTAAACAGGGCTGGTAGCGACTGAGAGTGTCAAGAATAATGATATTGAAGACCACCAAATATAAACGGAAATGTGGAACAAAAAAGTAGATAGGAGTACCTAGACTACTTTTTTTGTTTCTCTATTGAGATTCTGCTCAGAAAATTGGAACATATTAAAAAGTGTGATAAACGGAAATGCTTCTAGAACTTGTTAATAAGTATTTCATTGAAATTCTTCAGGAACTCTGACAAAACATTTCTCTGAGTGCACTTAAAAAAATATTGAGATTCATTTGGGAATTCCTCGTGACGTTATGCCACTATTGCTCTGAAAGTTTTTCTTATCCTAGAATTGAATCAGGCTTAAAAACAAGCATATGTATATAGCTTCCAGTTATGAACTCGAAGATAATTTCAGAAAATCATCAGGAGTGCCCCCAAGAATTCATTGAGAATTTTTCAAAAATTTTGTTTGCCTTGTTTCTTTCGAAACGTCACATACGAACAACCCCAGTGTTCAAAAGTGAAACCCCTATGGCGTTTTTATTAACTAAGTGAACGTCAAACACGTGTTTTTATTTTCTATATTCAAAATTGAAATTGTTAGTCCTGTTGTAGTTCATCTCGGGACCAACGCTCGATTACTTTTTCAAACCGACGTAAGTAACTTGAAAACCATTTTTGAGAAAATTAATTAGGAAGAATCATAATCTGTCTTCTAAAACTGTTTAAAACTGAATCCCCTTTTTAACATTTTTCCATCGCTTAAATTTTGCATGCAATAAGTTCATTTTAAAATACTCGATAGTTTCTATCATTTCCCACAAAATTTGTATGACAAAATGATAAGTTGTTTCATCCAATTACTTACGACGTTTTTGTACCAGTATAAAATCGACTCAAGAAGTATTTTGTTTTGATTCATGGTTATGGTTTTGGTCATGGTTATGTGAAAAATCGGTTTGGTTTAGTGCGGAACACGTAGGATTTCGTCTGCGAAACACGTAGGATTGATAAAGCAAGTTTGCTAACTTTTCTGACTTGAGTCTGTTTGAATAAGTTTTCGAGAACGGCTTCACTTCCCTTCCGAAGGAAGTTGTCACTATTTTTTCTGGTGACTATCTCGGGATGGGATTTGATCCCAGGTCCTCGGCGTGAGTTCTAATCACCACACCAGGTCCGTCCCCCTAATTTTATCTTTTTCGCAAATACCTTTTGCTTGAAGTTTGATGGAAATTGACGAAATGCATTGATTATATAATATTGAAAAGATTAATTGGAAATTGTCGTTATATTCCTAATAAATCGGATTTTTTGTATTTACTTTTATCTCATTATGAACCTTAACCCGATCATTTCAAGCAAGATTTTTGTACATGACCACCATTTCCATTACGGTCAAATTAAGACCAAATTCTCCAGAAATATTGTTAGAGATTCCTTCAGCAAATCCTCCAGATATTACTCCAGGAATTTCTTCAGAGACTCTTCCACAGATTTCTCCTGGAATTCCTACGTAGATTTTTCGAGGGATTTTACTACAAACTTCTCCAAGATAATCTTGATGAATTTCACTAGAGATTTCGCAAGATACTCCTCCGGGGATTTCTCCAGGAAGAACTTTTTGGGGCTACCAAAATTTGCTAGGAACTCCTCCAGAGATTCTTACAAGGAATATTCCAGGGATTTCTGCAGGAAAATCTCTACATGGATTGCTCTAGAGGTTTCGCGAGGAGTTTATTAAGGAGTTTCTTCAGGAATCCTCTAGTGATTTCTTCAGTAAAATGTTCACTGGGATTTTTGCGAATTTTTTTCAAGTATTCCTCCAAAAACATTTCCAGCAATTCTTCCAATGACTGCTCTAGGGGTTTTTCCGAAGATTGTTCATGTGAGTCCTTCTGATATTTTTTCAGGGTACTCTCCAGAAATTCTTCCAGTTACCCTATCAAAGATTCCTCTCAAAAATCTCTTATGGTTTCATACAGAGATGGCTTTAAGAATTTCTTTAGGAGTAATACTAGGATAATCTCTTCAAGGATCAATCCGGAAATTTCTCCAGAGATTCTTCCTTGGAGGGATATTTGTGACGATACCCCAGGATTTATTCCGGAGATTTCCTCAGGGACTATATAAGAAATTCCTCCAAGGATTCCACCAGGAATTCAAGAGATTCCACCAGCATTTCCTCCAGGGATTCAATCAGAAATTACTTCACGAATTTGTCAAGGGATTTTTCAAGAGTTTCCTATAGGAAGTCTCACAGGGACACCTCCAGAAAAAATCACTTAACTCTAAGGTATTTGTCCTAGTAATTCTCCAAAGATTCCCCCAAAACTTTGCTATGGGTCTCCAAAAAATCCTCTTTGAAAATCCTCCAACATTTCCCTTAGAAATTTCTCTATTGATTACTCTAGGAATTTAATACAGTGATACCTCCATGAGTCGATGTTCCATGACTCGATATCGACTCATGGAACCATACTAAAAACCAAATTTCATGGTTACTATGATGGTCCCTAGAAGCAGCTTTCCAAAGGATTGCTGTTCCATGACTCGATATTTCCATGAGTCGATGGTCCATTCAATATCGACTCATGGAGGTTTCACTGTATAAAATTACCCTAAAAATTCCTCCGTGATTTTTAAGGGAAATTACTCCAGAAACTCTATTCCTGAAGAACGTGTTTAGGAAAACCCTGGATAAATTCCTGAGGACTCCCTGGAGAAGCCGCTTGGAAAATTTATGGAGACATCGCTGATGGATTTCATAAAAGAACCCCTAGAGGACTTCCTGGCAGAATCCCTGATTAAATACCTGGAGAAAATATTGCAGGAATTTCTGAAGGGATAGCCGAGGTAATGCTAAGATTAAGCATAAGCATTGATGACCGTACAATTTGTAGTTGCTACTCCGTGATTGACCAGAACAATCGAAGTTCCACAAGGAACCAACAGATGTGGCTTGGGAGTAGCTTTCCATCTACAATGTATACTTTTGATTACCCCAAACATTATAAAGTCAATAACGGCGCCGGCCACGTCCTTACGGCCATCGGGTAAAGGAAGGATTATAAAGGTAACATCCATTGTCTCTAGAGACCGAGATCAGCTCTGCATCTATATGGTTGTCACAGGGAGGAATTTGTTAGTGGGGAGGGTTCAGAAGCTACATAATCAGGACTCACCTTGGTAAGTGATGCGATTCATGCGGCCTCAGTTCAAAAAGTCACACATAAGACACTAAAGACAACATGAACCTATTGTCAGTCGACACTTTGTGTGTCGAACCATTCAAAGATTTTTTTGTAATTACAAGAAACAGGTAAAAGGAAAATTATATTACAAGAAGCTTTTGTCAACACATATAGTGACAAACCATTTGCATTATGTTGTATAAATACATAAAGAGTGACGATAGGAACGTTGTCATGATAAAAATATGTTTCATAATAATTAAACATTTCAGATAAAAGCATATAACGGGCTCATCAAATCAATCATCCATCCGTGACTAAACCATACCCGACAACACACACAAAAATTCACATCGGCAACGAGAAAACCGAACTCGATTGCTTGGGCCTTCAAGAAACACACTTTTCCGGACGTCAATCTTCAAAAATCTAAATCAAAAATCGTATCACAATCAGCCTAAATGCAGTAAAACATAAAACAGCATCAGTAGAAAAATAGCGAACAAAGCATTTTGACATCCGTATCTATACGCGGGCTACTATGATCAACTCTATTTACAGGAATCTCCTAGATTGGAGGAATTTTTGAAGAAATCCATGGAATAATTCTAAGAGGAACCCAAGTCTCTGGAGAAATTCCTGAAGGATTAACTGGGTTAATTTCTGATGGAATCAATGAAAGATTACATGGGTATATTGATGAAGCAATCTCTGGAGAAATCTTTGGAAGAGTCCCTGGGGAAATTCCCGGAGTAATCCATGGAGGAATCCCCAGAAGAATCAGTGTATATATTTTGTTGGAGGAATGCCTAGAGCAATCACTGTAGAGATTTTTCAAGTGAAATTCCTTTAATAATCCTTGAAGGAATTCATTAAGAATTTTGTATGGAAATTAATGAAACGATTTTCGATGTAGAAATTTCCCAAACGTACTCCTTGTAGAAATTTTTAGGGTATTTTGGGCAATGGGGGATTCTGTGGAGAATTTTTTTTAAATAAGTTCTTGAAGTAACTTTTGGAGCCTCAAAACATATCTTTGGAGAAACTTCTGGGAGGATCAATGAAGGATTACATCAAAAAAATCTTGAATTACCTAAAGTAGTGATTTTTTATTTTTATTTTTTTTTTTTGAGGTTTCCTGAAGTAATTTCTTGTAGAACTCCTTCAAAAATTCCTGATGGAATCGTTGGAGCAATTCCTGGTAGAATCTCTGGACACGCTATGTCTGAACCAGACGATTATAAAAATCGAATGTACATCGGATTTTTTCTCGCTAGAGTTTAGTATTTGGGTTATATTTTCATAATCGGAAGGTTTTAAAATATTCTATCGATGAAATTTTTTCCATACATTTTGTATATGCTGAAATGTGTCGAAAACGTGATTTTCATGGGATTTTGTATGAAAAATGGCTAAAAAGTGGAAAAAATCAAAATTTCACCGATGGAATATTTTAAAACTTTCCGATTATGAAAATATAACCCAAATACTAAACTCTAGCGAGAAAAAATCCGATGTACATTCGATTTTTATAATCGTCTGTTTCAGACATAGCGTGCTGGAGCGATCCTTTGGAGGAGTTCCGGAATAATTCCTATAGGAATCTTGAGTAGCCTACCTGTAATATCCTTTCAAGTGTACGTGGAGGAAATCATGAAAAAAAATCTGTATAAATCACTGGAGAAATATATGGATAAATGCTTTAACAGATTGTACTAGTTTCACCCCTGGAGCAATCTTTGGAAGAATTCCTGGAATTGTTCTCATAGGAATCCTCGAAAGAATTGCTAGAGGAATCGAAGAATTAATAACTGCAAGCATTCCTGCAGAAACCCTTTGCAAAATATATAGAGGAATTCTGGTGGAAATTTTCCTGTAGGAGTCCCTGGAATAATCCTTGGGAACAATCTTTGGGAAAAATCCCTGGAAGAATTATTGCAGGAATTGCCAAAGTTGTGTCTGGAGCCTTATCGGAACTGGTTAAAAAATCTGGCAGCGATCCAAACTTTTCTCTGAAGGAATCTCTAGTGGAATTCCCTGAAAAATCGTTTTAGAGATTCCCATGTAACCAATAAGCATTATGTACGCCTACAGAGCAAGGCAATGCTCAAAAGTCAAATAGCTGCTGGTAGTGCAGCCCAACAGCAGGATTTGTCAAAATACAACAGAAGCAAGATTGACCTATGCTGGTTGTTTATGTAGATCAATGTCTCAATGATATTTGTTTGCTCTTATAGAGTTAATGCTTGTGAAAAAGGACAAGAAGATAAAATTGTAATTACATTCATGGACCCAAAATAGCTAGTTTAGGCTTTGTGTGAGAACAAGGGAAGAGAATGTTGACAAATCGATAAAATTTTCAGCGTGAATGGTTATCTGGTTCTCCAGATTTGTGCTTTTGAAATGTTGACGGTGTGCTTCGATTTACATTCACCCTAACAGCAGTATGATTTTGAACAGCAGTGTTTCTGCTCCTTTAAGGCAGCCGAGCAAACAAAATGCTTTCATTCGGGGAACCGACATTTAGGAAAATAGAAGCACAAACGCATAAGGGGTCGTCCATAAACCACGTGAACAATTATGGGAGTAGGGGGGGGGGTTATCCAATGACCACGGTCCATACATTTTTTTTTGTATGGACGAATGACAACAAGGGGGGAAGGGGTCTGAAAATTAAAAAAAATGACCACGTTTGAATTAAGAAACAGCATCAGCAGCGTGTAAAATAAAATAAAAAATCACTAGTAAACTTCATGTGTGTGTGTGTGTGTGTGTGTGTGTGTGTGATACAATCCACCTCCCACTGGCCGGCAGTGCTTTTATGGAAGAAAATTGTATGCATGTATTTAATGATACCCTTCGATATCTTTATATCTGCAGACAATTTTAGCCCAGGAGATGAAAGGTGATAGCTCTACTGAAATTCCAACGACCCATTTCAAGAATGGCAGTAAATACACACACATTCTGAGGTCATTTTTATTTACAGTAAGCCCCGCATAAAAACATCCAGATATCAAATGGATATATGCAATGTTTTTACACTTCCCGAATCGAAAATTATATTTTCGACCCTGGCACGTATTTAGTTTGAATTGGTAATAAGTGAGTAAAGTAAACAATAATAAAGAACGATTTTACCAGGATGTGAAGCAGTTTTTCTCCGTCGCTGCACTGGGGTTTCCGTAAAACACTATACACATTTTCACTGCACTCCACGCGTAACACGTTCGATCCTGACCGCATCACCCGCCCCGCAGGAGCAAGCGTCGCAGTCAAAGGAACACACACTACTGCAAAACAGGGGAAAAAATTCTCCGGCAACGAAAATACGCGCGAATCCGTCAGAAAAATCAATCGGACGACGCAAAACCGAACTGTCCTGCTTGGGCTTCACGAAGCACTACCCAGCAAGGCGCTCCAAAACAGGGAAAAAAAAATCCAGCAACGAAAATACGCGCGAATCCGTCAGAAAAATCAATCGGACGACGCAAAACCGAACTGTCCTGCTTGGGCTTCACGAAGCACTACCCAGCAAGGCGCTCCAAAACAGGGGAAAAAATTCTCCGGCAACGAAAATACGCGCGAATCCGTCAGAAAAATCAATCGGACGACGCAAAACCGAACTGTCCTGCTTGGGCTTCACGAAGCACTCAAATCACTAGTAAACTTCATTACACAAAATGTTAACTATAATAGAGTAGGAGACTAGTGAGCAATTTTCTTGTGTTGGAACAAACGTGTTGGTTTGCTCTTAACATTGTTTTTACCTTCCCATTTGTAACAGCTACCGAATCCTTCTACTTTCCTTTTCAATGAAAAGGGATTGAGAGCCAAACGCATTCAGCTCTTTTCGCTCTTCATTAATAAATAAAACCTCGCATTGCTATCTCCCACCAAATTACCATTCTTAGTAACAATTTAGGTCAACCATTGCGATGCATTCTATTGTTTTACAAAGCAGATGCCATTGAAAAAAGCTGGTACTCAGAGTGATGCAATACGGTACAAAGTACTTACACAATACACACATATAACATAACGTAACACACAATTGTCCATAGAGAGTAAGACCATTCCATTAGTGGAACACTGGCAGTACAACGCTATTTCTCAGTAATTTATCCAAAAGGAATCCTTTTTTTTTGTAGAAAACGTTATCAGAGCCCAATTTGTATTTTATCTAAACAATTCTCTTTCTTCATAAGAGTATGAAAGACAGTAACACAGTAAAAAATAGAGTTTGTTCGAAAACAAAATTTTTCCCTACACAAAGGAACAGGAACAATACAATTCATTCATCCGCCCATCTGTCGTCTACCCCAACTGGATAAACAATTTTGTTCATATCCCCCACCCAAATGTACTCCAGTCACGTAAACCACTATTTTTAACTCATGCTACACTCTCCCTCAATTGAAAAATCTAAATATGCTGCACGAATAACAGAACTTACTCACTTCATTGTGTATCCCATGACATCATTTCTAACAAAACACGTTGTCTCGAATTACCTAACTATCCTAATTAAACAATTAACTTCCATACCCGGCACAACCAAGCCAACAACCATCCCCAGCATCGGAATGAGACAGGTGGAAAATTTACCTCATACTGGTGAAGTAGCTTCAAGTACCCGAACGAAAAACGTATATAATTCGGTCACCAAACACTGTCATCTGACATACGTCAACACTTATCCAACGACACAGCGAAGTGCTTGCAACATTAATACTGGATTGAAGTAGTTTGATTGATTATTAATCAACTTTTTCAACGTAAAAAGCGACGAAAGGACCGCAAGTAGAAAAACGCTCACGGCCGTCACGATTAGAGTGATTCAATTTTTCCCTGGACGAAAAATTCCAGTTTTCGTGCCCTTTTGCTCACGCTCTTCAACTTTTTGTCTCTCGCACAACAGATTTTCCAATCTTGGGTGCACCCGTACCCAAATTGATATCTCTTACAGATTCTCGGACAGACAAGTTTCTCTCCGGGATTGCTTTCGGTGAGATTTTACCACAAGTATCGCACGTAGACTGCGGATGCATTTACACACCTGAAAAGCTGTAAGGAAAGCACGGAAACTAGGTCCTTGAAGAGCTGCCACACGGTGGGATATTCAGGATTGGTGAACCGTTTGGTACACAATCGCTCTCTGTTTTCTCTCAGTTACGTATTTTGATGTTTTCTCTGAAAATCATCCTTAATTGTAATCGACAGGGTTGCGAGTACTTTGGAATTATAGACAAACTGATACTAGCGTAAATAAATAAAAACCGGTCTTATAGTTTTTCGACCACAACGCGTATCTGTCAAAGGATACAAACTGTAGTGGAATTTAATGGTATAGGGTAGAAGTACCAATTATGGCAATAATGGGAATCAACAGAGATATGTCTTATTGTTTTGCTAAAATAAAACGGCCAATATTCACAGGAATGAAAAACCTATTTGTTTTTAAATTAATTAACTCATTACGCGTAGTAAAGATGGATAAATCATGAGTGAAATTATGAAAAAAAACCACTTGCTCGGCTGGGATTTGAACCCAGGACTCTTGTAAGCTAGACGAGCGCTTAGCTTAGCGCCAACATAGCTACCGAGCCACTTGGTGACCAAATAACTGAATTGGTTACAAGTTTTAGAATTCAAATCCCCACAGATCACGCAGACCCCTTTCATAACCCATATCCATCCATCTCTTGTTACTACACACTGTCCGTGTAGTTGTGTAGTCCTGTTTTCCATCATAGATAATGCAAGAATTTTGCTGATATCACTTGAAGGAGTTCATTATTAAGAAACAAACCAGATGTGTAACAAGTATCATACTTACACAGAAAAAAATATTTAAATTTCAATGTAGTGTAAACTGCAATCTACTGTAAAAATCAATCAAATTCATGTGTTGTTACAGCATTATGTAAACTTAAATGAATATACATTTAATTTTCAACTAAAGATGCTTGAATATTACATGATCGTGTAAATTTAAAGTGAAATCGATTTAAAAATAATGGATTGGTCGTTGAAATGTAGGTTGATTTTGATGCTCCAAATATGTGTATGAAAATAAACTTAAATTTACAACCTTTTTTTAGCTGTGTAGAGTCCGATGAAAAACTTTCATAAAATATCTTGGATAATGCAACAACAACAATTATGCAGTAATAGTATGAAAATGAACCACCTCGACACCTCTATGGTTTGGTTTGACATTGGAGTTATTCCCTCAGTAAAGTTTAGTTGTATTCGATAAGACAAATTGTTGCAAAATATGAACCTTGTTACATTCGGAATAACCCCTACCAAAATGAATCAAAGATTGACAGAGATAAGATACGGAACATTTCAGTTCGTCAAAGATTTACTTCAGCTGTCTCCCAACTATTTTACCATGAATACGAGGAAATCACGCCAAAGCATCACCTCTTCGCAGAAATCTTCTAAAATCTCACCAAAGATCTTGATGATTTGAGTGGAAATGGGGAAGAATGCCAGGAAGTTAAACAAATCTGCCAAGGATTCGATCGAAAATTTTCTAGGAATTACCTATGGGTATTTCAAAGAACGATCTTTGTTTCATTCTCAAGTTCACATTGAATAAAATTTGGACGGATGCGCCTTAAGTACACCTGGCGTTAATCTCTCATTGACAAAATGATATTGGAAATATTTCAATAGTATTAGTGCAGTTCAAATGAACAAAATAAGTTAAATTTGAAATATAAAAAAAAAACTAAAGTAAATATCCAGGTAAGAGCCCGAACAACACACATATTATATTTAAGCATTGTCAACTGATTTATGACCATATATAAGATGAAAAATAGCATTTATAACATGTATGTTGCGTGGGAGATTTATGAAATGTATTCATCCATCCAGAAAAAGCTTCTTACTCTCAATACATTCACGGACCCCCTGAAAACACGCTACGACCCCCTAGAGGTCCGCGAACCAACAAATAGGGAAACCTTGGCAAAGACTGACTGTCAATGGTTGTTACACCGTGATTGATCGAAACTGGTAAGAATTACACTTCGATCTAAATGGTTCTACTGATTCTCATATTATTGGTCAATAACGGCACCGGCCAAGTCCATACAGTCGTTTGGGAAGGGAAAGGAATGTATGTGTACAACGATTGTTGCTTCTAGAGACCAAGATTACCTCTACATCTCCACAGCCACCACGGGAAGGGTGTCTTTTCTAATCTATCTAATATGAAATCCCTCTTATTAGGAAAAAATGATCTTATATTTGTATAGAGGTGAATAAGTATTTGCAGGTTATAAAAAAAAGTTGAAAAACATGAAACAAGCATTTCTGAAAAAAAGTTTTCAAATAATATTTTGTAAAATTTTATTAACAAAATAATATTGCTTTTTACAGAAGCGATTATATATGTATTGGACATATAGAAATTTGGTTCTTCGATTTTGTGATTTTTTGTGTCGGTCGAAAATTGTGGGCTTCGTGGCGGTGCGGTTAGCGGCGTCAGTCGTTTAGGCGTATTGTGCCACGAAGCGTGGGTTCGATTCCCACTCCAGTCGGTGGGAACTTTTCGTCAAACGAAAAATTCATCACTGGGCCTTTGGGTGTTCCGTGTTGTTTGTTGCCTAATGTTCGTGATTGTTCAATCTGTGCAGCCTCTGGCTGAAGACGGTGTAAATTGTCTTTTATTATATAAGTCGATGGTCCCTTGAATATCGAGTTATGAAGAGTTTACTGTATTACGATTAGAAATTGCAAAAAAAAGTTCTCTACAATGCACATTGGTCCTAATCCCAAAGCCATATCTAGGACCCGCCTAAACCATTTGTTTTAGATAAATGGTGTCTTTGGGAAAGATCCTCTATATTTTTCAGACATTTTTGAGTGATGTGAAATTAGGGTGGCCCGCGTAGTAGATCAGTATATAAACTTTTTTTTGCTGATGCATCTAGAGCAACACGATGCTTAACAATGTTTTAGAATGATTTGAAGCAACTTTGACGAAGAACCAAAATTTCTATCTCTTATGGTACGCTAGCTACGATTTTTTTTACAAATTAGTTAGGGTAGTCCTGAAATTTCAGTATTTCTTTATAACATTTTATACGATAATTTCTCACAAAAACTTTGCTTTTAGAACTTGAGCAACTTTTTGTCCAAAGAACTAAGGTTTTATTCCTTAAGGTTTGCGAGATATGATTTTTTTTTTCAATGAATAAATTAGACGCCGACGCCGACGCCGTTATTGACTTTTAATATTTGAGCACTCGATTTGTGCACATTGAAGATTGGTTAGCTTATCCCAAGCCCCATTCATTAATTCCCTGTGCAACTTCGGTTGATCTGGTCAATCATGGAGTAGCCACTACGAATTGTACGGTCATCTATGCTCATGAGCATGAGCTAGAGTATTAAACCTTTGACAAATACGCGTATTTCGACCTCAACTGCCGAGTCGAATACAGGACACTGAAGACGGTCTTTCAGTTGAGGTCGAAATACGCGTATCTGTCAAAGGGTACAAACTCTAGCGAAATTAAAAGAAATAGTACTAAATTCGTTTCGTGATGGAAATTTCCTTGCCTTCCCTGGGCATAGAGTATCATCGTACCTGCCACACGATATACGAATGTGAAAATGGAGAATTTGGCAAAGAAAGCACTCAGTTAATAACTGTGAAAGTGCTCATAAGAACACCAAGCTGAGAAGATAGCTCTGTCTCAGTGATGACGTAATGTCGAAAAGAAGAAGAAGTACTAAATTCGATAGTTCGTTTATTTGTATCAATGCAATTGGCATCGTCGTTTAGGGTCGATGCACCAATAGCCGCGTAGCTAAGAACAAATATTCGTATAAAATCGAAAAATAACGCAGGCATCATTATTTTTAAATCATCTGATAGCTTTTTATCTTGGTTTTGTGGGGAAAATATGAAAACTACGAAAACTCATATGTTTGTATTTATTATCGCTTGTGCCCCTATAGGAACACATGTGCCAATAGTATCACTATTTCTAATTACTGTTCCTATAGTAGCACTATCATCACGGCGTTGGCAAAATACAAATCAAATCCGTATTCTTACAAAACTTTAAAAATTTTCATTCAAAGTGTGGATCAAAAGCTTTCGTTTGGTGTAGAAAAAAGTTCTTAATTCATGAATTTTTTTTTCTATCTTTATTAACGAGATTTTTGACCCTGGGCTAGTTCATCTTGGGACCAACGGCTTTACTTCCCTTCCGAAGGAAGTCGTCACTGAAATTTTTAGTGACTATCTCGGGGATGAGATTCGATTCCAGGTCCTCGGCGTGGGAGGCGTGTGTTCTAACCACTACACCAGGTCCGTCCCCTTCATGAATTATTTCGTATAATAAAAAATATAATAAAAAAGAGTTTCTCTCAGTAGTGCTACTAAGAACAATAGGTTTACTATAGGCGCAAAGGAGCTCAAATTTTAAGCAAAACTAATTATTTCGATCATTTATTGAATTTAATCAAGCTGTGTATCAATTAGACTGACCCAGCTCAGTATGGGAGGAAAATAAAGTTATATGATTCCACGGATTAATATTCTGGGTAAGAGCAAGCCTTTCTGAAAAATTCAGCTCATTCAGTCGTTTCATGAGCTGGCGCATTTGAATTGAAGTTAATATGGGATATTCAGCTCAAACATATGAGCAACAGCACATCATCTACTGTTTGGTTCAGGAAAATTGTTGATCGCGTTCAATTGGACCCAGAATGTCAAAAACACTACTTGATGTAATAATGAAGAATATTGTAGAAGATTGTACCATGATCAAAATTAATAAAGTTGGTGTTGTAACCATCTGAAGTATATCATGCAATACTGCTTGTATTTCTTCGACATAGCTTGGAGGTAGCCACTTATTGCATCATAGCCACCTATGACGCTGGGCGAGCTGAGGCACATGTCGCATGCATATAAGTGACTGTACGGGAGTACTGATCTAAGCCTAACTTACAACAACTGAAAGAGTAATGAAAATGAGATTAAATCTAGATACAACCTTCTGCAATCATGCTCATTAGGGTATCAACTAATGTATTTGTCATTTTGGGCTCATTCGAACGCGAACAATTAGTATACGAAACGAAACAGTGACATAGGATCAATTTTCAATATATTTGAGACGAATATTAGCTTAGCTTAGCTTAGCTTAGACTGACTACACATATCAATGGTTGCTATTCCGTGATTGACCGAAGTCAGTGAAAATGCACAAAGAATCAACTAGAAGTTTGACTGGGATTGGCCATAATCTTCTTCAGTGTGCATAATTCAGTGCCTCTATTTATACAGGGTCAATAACGGCGCCGGCCACGTCCTTGCAGTCAGGTGGGATTGAGGGAAGGAATGTTAGTGTGTAACCTTTGCTATTTGGAGACCGTGTTTGCCTCTGCATCTCCACAAAGGTTACTGGGAGGGATGTTTGTTAATGGGGAGGATCGTTGGGTCACAGGATTCACTTTGATAAGCAATTAGACCATGATAAATAATTATTTGTGAGATATAAACATGATTATGCCGACACTTGGGGTGACGAACCATTCAAAGTTTGTTGAACAAATACCTAAATGAAACATTCCTAACACTCCTATTCTTATGCCGACACTTACAGTGACGAACCATCCAAAGTTTGTTGAATAAAGTGAACCTTTCGGAAGTCTACACTTGTAGTGTCCAACCATTCAAAGTTTTTTTTATTACAAAAATAAAGGTAAAAAGAAAGGGGTGTTTTGCATAGCATAGCATAGCATAGCATAAACTGACTGTACATGTCAATGGTTGCTACTCCGTGATTGATCGGAACTGGTAAGAATTGCACTACGATCCAAATGAATAAGGGATGGGAGTTTCCGCTTACTCTCGAAGTGCAATTTTAGCAGATCTAATATTATTGATCAATAACGGCGCCGGCCAAGTCCTTACAGTCAGTTGGGATGGGGAAGGAATGTTAGGGTGTAATGATTGTTGCTTCTAGAGACCGAGAATACCTCTGCATCTCCACAATCACCACGGGAAGGGTGTTTATTAGTGAGGAAGGAAAAGATCTGGGAGTCACCTCTGGTCGGTGATGCGATCCATGGACAAGGGGGAAATATACGACTTGTATTTAAAGCTAGTTTTGTATTTTTGTCTCGAGAAGTTTTTGGAAAAATTACGTCAACATCTATAATGTCGAACAATTCAAAAGACGTTTTTATTAATGACGAAAACTGAAAATTACATGTATATATTTTAACTTATATGAAACAGGAATAATGCCGACACTTGTAGTGACGAACCATACATAGTTTGTTTGAAAATTACATATGAGTATTACTGTGCATTTTGTCTCGATATGGTAGAAGTTTTAGAAAATACGTCAACATTCACAATGTCGAACAATTCAAAGGATAATTTTTAATAATGTCAAAAAGAGAAAAATATATGTATATTCAAATTGTATAAGAAAAAAGCATAATGCCGACACCTATAGTGACAAACCATACAAAGTTTGTTTTAATATTACATAAAAGTTACGCTTTCAAGAAAATATGTGTTATCATAAGCATGAAACGAACTCACCAGTTGGCCATCCATTCTCGACTGAACACAAAACTGACACTGACAGCAAAACTTCTTGGCGTCCCGAAAATAAACCGTCTTGCTTGGGCCTTCCCAAATACGTACCCAGCAAGACGCTCCAAAACAAAGGGAAAAAAAAAAAAAAAAAAAAAAAATCTCCGGCGACGAAAACACGCGCGAAACCGTCAACAAACTCTATCGGACGACGCAAAACCGAACCGTCCTGCTTGGGCTTCTCGAAGCACTACCCAGCAAGACGCTCCAAAACAGGGGGAAAAAATTCTCCGGCAACGAAAACGCGCGAATCCGTCAGCTAAATCAATCGGACGACGCAAAACCGAACTGTCCTGCTTGGGCTTCACAAAGCACTACCCAGCAAGACGCTCCAAAACAGGGGGAAAAAAATTCTCCGGCAACGAAAACGCGCGAATCCGTCAGCTAAATCAATCGGACGACGCAAAACCGAACTGTCCTGCTTGGGCTTCACAAAGCACTACCCAGCAAGACGCTCCAAAACAGGGGGAAAAAATTCTCCGGCAACGAAAACGCGCGAATCCGTCAGCTAAATCAATCGGACGACGCAAAACCGAACTGTCCTGCTTGGGCTTCACAAAGCACTACCCAGCAAGACGCTCCAAAACAGGGGGAAAAAAATTCTCCGGCAACGAAAACGCGCGAATCCGTCAGCTAAATCAATCGGACGACGCAAAACCGAACTGTCCTGCTTGGGCTTCTCGAAGCACTACCCAGCAAGACGCTCCAAAACAGGGGGAAAAAATTCTCCGGCAACGAAAACGCGCGAATCCGTCAGCTAAATCAATCGGACGACGCAAAACCGAACTGTCCTGCTTGGGCTTCTCGAAGCACTACCCAGCAAGACGCTCCAAAACAGGGGGAAAAAATTCTCCGGCAACGAAAACGCGCGAATCCGTCAGCTAAATCAATCGGACGACGCAAAACCGAACTGTCCTGCTTGGGCTTCACAAAGCACTACCCAGCAAGACGCTCCAAAACAGGGGGAAAAAAATTCTCCGGCAACGAAAACGCGCGAATCCGTCAGCTAAATCAATCGGACGACGCAAAACCGAACTGTCCTGCTTGGGCTTCTCGAAGCACTACCCAGCAAGACGCTCCAAAACAGGGGGAAAAAATTCTCCGGCAACGAAAACGCGCGAATCCGTCAGCTAAATCAATCGGACGACGCAAAACCGAACTGTCCTGCTTGGGCTTCTCGAAGCACTACCCAGCAAGACGCTCCAAAACAGGGGGAAAAAATTCTCCGGCAACGAAAACGCGCGAATCCGTCAGCTAAATCAATCGGACGACGCAAAACCGAACTGTCCTGCTTGGGCTTCACAAAGCACTACCCAGCAAGACGCTCCAAAACAGGGGGAAAAAAAATTCTCCGGCAACGAAAACGCGCGAATCCGTCAGCTAAATCAATCGGACGACGCAAAACCGAACTGTCCTGCTTGGGCTTCTCGAAGCACTACCCAGCAAGACGCTCCAAAACAGGGGGAAAAAATTCTCCGGCAACGAAAACGCGCGAATCCGTCAGCTAAATCAATCGGACGACGCAAAACCGAACTGTCCTGCTTGGGCTTCTCGAAGCACTACCCAGCAAGACGCTCCAAAACAGGGGGAAAAAATTCTCCGGCAACGAAAACGCGCGAATCCGTCAGCTAAATCAATCGGACGACGCAAAACCGAACTGTCCTGCTTGGGCTTCACAAAGCACTCTCTCAATATATTTGAGACGAATATTCTATACAAACTTCAAATCTAATGCGCCAGCTGGTGGATCAACCAATTGAATTAAAATTTTGAGAGAGCATTTTTCTTACCGCAAGGCTTATATCTAGGGGGTGCCCCGTTGAGTTTTACAAATTTTTTGTTTAAGGGCCAGTCTAGTATCAATGGTACATAAATAAATAGCTCCTGAACTTCAGGTCAAAAAATATTTTGAAACGATTTTTAGCAAATCGGCCGTAAAAAGCCACTAGTGCGTCTATAGGGACTTTCAACTAAGGGAACACCGACCCTACAACATCAAACCTATTGTTGTTTCAACTTTATATAATACAGGCTCGCTGGCAACCTCCACTGGAGTTTCTCCGTAGTCAACACAAAAGATAAAATATATGCATAGTCTCCAAGTCTGAAGTCAGTCGAACCAGGCGACAAGGATTTCGTTCTTTCCTCGACGAAATGAGAATGCCGAGGAAGAATACTCTCACGGTCGTCTCCACCATCTCACATTTTCCAGTTTTCCATCAACTGATCCGCCGCACGTCAGAGAAAAAAAAACATACACAACAATAGCGCGAAGCAGGAAAAGAAAAATTCATTAAACTCCAACATCCTCTCCGTTTAACCATCGCTGTTTCGATCCCATTCATGCGGGCAACGTAATCGAAAGCTTGGGTCGTTTTGGCGCTCGTTTTCCGCCAACCGGGAATCTCCGGAATTGTATAATCAATAAAACAAGACTTGCGCAAAGCCTTTTTCTCAGTTTTCTGCTCAAGTCGTTTTCTATAGTTTTGGGACTGCTGGATCGAGTGGTGCATTGTGTAGGTTCAACAAAGACATGATATGCTCGTTGCAGCAGAATTTTATAATATTTTTGTAGAAAGTTATATTCCATATTTATATATTATTCCCTATCAGATCTCTCCACCAGCTAAGAAAGCTTTAAAACTAACGTAAAACTAAAAATTGGTTTACAATACTGTGATAAAACCAAAATAATTACAACAGTGGGCACGAACATGGGATTTCTGTTCTAGAATCCAACTTTAACGAGCATACCCAGTCCTTGTACTGCCGGAGACTGTTGATATATATTTTTTGCGTCATCCGAGCAGAGGAATCTCAGAAATTTGCTGCTCGAGCACGTTCGAAACAATGCTCGAAACGTGCTGCGACAAGCTTTTTCTTGCTGTATATCTTCTCTTTCGGCTCTTTTCAGTACTTAAAGGCAGTATGATCTATTTTGACCCAATAAAACAAGGAAGAAAATAGATGCTTCCAGAATGTTGACGGATGGATGTTGAACGAAACCTACGCAGTGCTCAGACAATATAGTCATCACAATGTGAATTATGCAATCTATGTGGCTTGATCTTCAGACAGCTTTGAAATAGCAAAGGACAACCATTTCATCACTATATAGGACATTCCCCAAAAAGGGACACCCAAGCTCTTGTACGTAAAAACTCTGATATTGTTGATTTTATACCTTGGAAAGAATATCATGTTTTTCCATAAGAAAATTACTTATTAAATCAAAATTTGTTCGAAGTTTCACAATCCATTTTGCTGATATAGGATAATTTACAAATTATCGGCATTCTACGCCGATAGCGCGCTACACGGGAAAAAATTCTGTGGTAAAAATTAATATTTTAGCTAACTACTCCCATTCTTGAAAATACCATGGAATTTCAGACCAATTTACTATGTTTACGGTACATCCACATTACTGTTACATTTGACAGAAATAATTTACAAAATCTGATTTCAACTACAGACATGGTAAAATCAAGCGCATTTCTGGTCTGCTGAAAATTGCCGGTGCGAGCGCTTAAGTTAATCCCCTAAAATGGTAGTTTTTACCGCACAATTTATTTTGCGTGTAGTTATTAGCTCAAACATAAGCCATTTTAGTGTTTGGATAGAAGAATATCGTCAAACTGGGTAACTTGAAACACTATTCAACCTCAAAGCTTTACAGACAACAGTTCAAAAGTATCAAATAGATTAAAAGAAGTTGTATGTCCTAATCATTCCGTGAAGAATACGTAATGAAGTAAATTTTTCCACAATTCAGTTTTGTTGAGTTGGGAGGACGAGAAATTGCATATTTCCAGCCAATTACAATATGAGTAGCTTGCAACAAACAGTACTACTTCCCGATTGGAAGCAAATAGCAAGCCTATAGCAATCATATATATTTTGAACTACTTTTTATTTACTATTAATTGGATAAGCTAGTAAAAGTCAACAAAGCTTGGTTTGGTATTGAATACCATTGCAATAACATAGTTTGCTTACCATCATATGTATACTCATTTCGTTTATTTAGTTAACATCTAAACAGATAACACTGAATCAACAATTTCACGCTACAATACTCGGTTCGTGGCCGCATCTCTCCATCCTCGGTTCTGCCCCACGCTCGCCAAATCGATACGCACTTGATTCGCCCACCTGAATCGCTGCACCCCACGCCTTCTTGTACCAACCGGATCCGAAGCGAACACCATATTTGCAGGGTTGCTGTCCGGCATTCTTGCAACATGCCCTGCCCATCGTATTCTTCCAGCTTTGGCCACATACTGGATACTGGGTTCGTCGTAGAGTTGGGCGTGCTCGTGGTTCACTCTTCGCCGCCACACATCGTTTTCCTGCACACCGCCAAAGATCGTCCTAAGCACCCGACGTTCGAAGACTCCAAGTGCTTGCAAGTCTTCCTCGAGCATCGTCCACGTTTCATGCCCGTAGAGGACAACCGGCCTTATGACGTTAACGTTATAACGTTATTGTCGGCCATCAACAAGGATCCAAGGTAGACGAACTCGTCTACCACCTCGAACATATCCCCGTCTAACGTAACTCTGCCACCTAGGCGGGCTCTGTCGCACTCGGCCCTACCAGCAAGCATGTACTTTGTCTAGGTAGCATTCAACACCAGTTCAACTTTTGCTGCCTCGCGTTTCAGGCGGGTGTATTGGTTTCAAATGTTCGGCCGACAAAATTCATATCATCCGCGAAGCAAACAAATTGACTGGATCTCGTAAAAACCGTACCCCGTCTTTTAAGCCAGACTGTCCGCAAAACAGATTCTAGCGCAATATCGCGCAATAGCCTTCATTGACTGTGCTCTTAACACCATTCAGGTGTTCGTCGAAGTGCTGCTTCAACCTTTCGATCACCTCACGCTCGTCCGTCAAAATCCCTTATCCCTGCACATCTCGACTCGCGGCACGAAGCAGTTACGGGATGCGTTGAGCTTCTGATAGAACTTACGTTCACGTTTCTTGAGACCGGCACAGCTGTTCCATCTCCTCACAATCCGTCTCCTCCAGTCGGCGTTTTTTCTCCCAAAAGAGGGGGGGGGGCTGCTGTTAACATTTCTGTCTATAACGTTCCACGAGTCCTTTGCTGCAGCATGACCGCCCACGCTGCATTGTTCTCCTCCAGAATCTGCCTACATTCATCATCGAACCAAACGTTCCGTCGACTCCGTCCCACGTACCGTAATTTCGGGTGTAATTGATCATTTTTCACGGTTTTTCTAGTCTGTTTTCTATAATGTTAACAATTCCAAAAAACTAAATGCAGGAAAACAAGTACGAAGGTGAGTCTCATCGACTTATGTACCGAAATTTTCTAACTATTGTCATTTTAGTGTTAACAAATATCTCTAAAATAAAAAATCAGAGGATCTCATTTCGTGGTGAAATTGATCACTTGTCAATGCCATTATTGTTAGGTTTCAAAACACCTCTATGTGATAAATTTGAGCTCCCTGAATCCGAATATCCTTGTCAAATTCTTAACAATCCAATATTTATATAAATAACGAATAGTTAAATTTCAAGAATTACGCGGAAACCGCCTAAATGTATGCAATTTCCTAAGGAATTCAATGATATCAAACAGAAATTCAATTATTTCAACCATATGAGCTGATTGGTACGAGTTTTGGTGATGAAATCGGGTTTACGGATATATCTCAAGCATCCTCATAAACTTTCAGGTTTTTACCATGTTCAAATCCTTGCTTAGAAGTAGAAGTTCATATGTGTTTGTCAATACTGCACCGTGCATGATTTTGAAATTTTACATTATTTTCATAGTAATAAACATTCTTTAATGCAAAAAACTTCACAACACATAATTCGACAATAGTTACGACAAGCAACGTTCATTTACTGCAGCTTTCATTGATATTTGTGCTCCATTACGAATAAATAAAATCGTGTGATACGATGATCAATTTCACCCTTCTGATCAATTACACCCGATTTAACGGTACCCGACGTTGCTATTAACTGCATTGTTGATGGCTGCTTTCACTGTTCTCCAGCAGTCCTCAAGAGGGGCTTCATCCAGCTTACCCTCTTCCTGTAATGCAGCCTCGAGGTGCTGCGCGTACTCAGCTGCGACATCTAGTTGCTTAAGCCACTCTAAATCATACCTGGGCGGCCGTCGGTAACTTATGTTGTTAACGACGGGTATCTAATACTAATAACCGAAATAATAGAACACCAAGATTCTGACTAACAATGCAAGAAACATAAATTTGGTATCGTGTCGAGGTGCTGCAAATTACCCCGTTTGACGATACTGTGAACTGATGTTTAAATTATAGTTGCTGAAAATAGCCGAACGTTGCCGAAGCCGTAAATTACCCTATTTTGGTAAAGGGTGTCCACGTTGAAATTGCCACACTATGAAGTTGCTCTAACTTTTTAACCGTTGGGTAGAATTTAATGAAAATTTGGGTGGATTAAGTTCACAGTGCATTATTTACCTCCTGCAAGTTTTAATGTCCTGTGATCAAAACTCGCGGAAATGGAGTCGAAAGAACAGCTCGTGCGTGATAAAATCTTGCGCATTCATCACGATTCATTCGTTGGGAATCGCGAATTCCACGGTGTCACGAGTGATCAAGCGGTTCGAGGACGATTGACCACCGATCGGAAGCCCAGAAGTGAAGGAAATTGCACACAACACCAAAAATCACAACCGCGTAGTTGGGGCCTTCAACCGAAACCCGAACGCCTCCGTTCGGAATATGGCTAAAAACATGCAACTAAGCCGAAGTTTTGTCCGGAAGGCCAAAACTAAGGCTGGGCTTCGAACGTTCAAGGTACAAAAGGCCCCTAAAACAAGTCCGCCAAAACCCATGCCAGGAAGTTGTACCTCAACATGCTGCCGAAAGTTGAATGCTGCATCATGGACGACGAAACCTATGTGAAGGCCGACTTCAAACAGATCCCCGGCAACCTGTTTTTCACGGCTAAGGATAAGTTCAGCGTTCCGGAGCATGTCCGCACTCAGAAGATGTCCAAATTTGCGAAGAAATTTCTGATTTGGCAAGCCTCATGCCACTACTCCAAGGACGTGCTGAAGTGGTATGCGGGCAATAAGGTCAATTTCGTGCCGAAAATGTTCAACCCTCCCAACACTCCGGAGCTCCGCTTCCGTGCTTCGAGAAGTACTGGGCGATTATGAAGCAGCACCTTCTTAAACGACCTAAGGTAGTGAAGACAGTCGAGGAACTAAAGAAAGTATGAGTTTACATGCAAAAAACGGTTGATTCACAGATTGTGCAGAATCTTATGGCCGGGGTTAAGGCCAAGGAGCGGGCATTTGCGTATGGACTGTAAATAAAGTACGAGTAAAATGGTAAAATGAAGCTTAAGAGTAGACTGGCCCTCAAACTAAAAAGTTGTAAAAATTAACGGGGCACCCCCTAGATATAAAAAGCTAAAAGAAAAAAGCTCTCTCAAAATTTCAACTCAATTGTTTGCTCCACCAGATGGCGCATTCAATTTGAAGTTTGTATGGGATATTTCAAATATCTTGCAAATTGATCCTATGTCACTCTTTTGTTCCGTATACAAGTTGATCACGTTCAATTGAGCCCAGAACGACAAATACGCTAGTTGATATTCCAATGAATATAATTGCAGAAGGTTGTAGGGGGACATGGGGCAAGAAGGACACCCGGGGCAAAAGTGCCACCTCTAATTTCACGTAGTTCAAATCAAATTTTTGATGTTTAACGCATTATAAGTATACATTGAGTACTAATTGAGGGTTGTGTAAATATTACAGTTAAAAATGTTTAGTACAAAAAATAAGAAAAATGTCTTTAACTCACCAACGCAAAATATGCGAAATATTATAAGAATGTAAGACTGGAAAACAAGGTTTGACTCCCAATAAATACAAAACATATTGATTTTTCCGCACAGTATTGATTATTTTCAATTGTTTCATATAGCTGTGAGGAATTTTTTTCGTAAAAGTCCTTTTGACATTAAGTTTTACATATATAAAAACAGTATGTCTTATGGGGCAAGAGGGACACCGCAATTTTCTCATATAAAATCAAATGAACTTTTATTTTTCTTGTTGAATATTGCATTAAATCAATGTTTCCTACTAAATAAAATCAAAATAAACCATCTTGGACATTCAAAATGGTTTCTGAAAATTTTTACTATTATTAAATAAGATGAGAACTAAATTAATTTCGTAAAATTACTGTTTAACTATAAGTCAACTTTTATCCCTCAGTTTTTATCTTTACTTACTCTACAATTTATCGTTTAGGCGGGGGAATAATAATATACAAAATTTGTGGCATTTTGCTCCAGTTGTCTTCTTGCCCCATACAAGTGGCACTCTTGCCCCGTGCCTCATTTAAAAACCTCATAAGAAGGGACATTTTCAAAAATCTCAAATCATCATGTGTTTCTTATATTTTTGAAATCTATCGATAACATCATTTAGAACAAGAGGTGAGCTTACCCCTACACTGGAATAATCTTCAAAAAATGTGCTTATCAACCATGATTTGAACCTATATATCTTAAGGTGTCCTTCTTGCCTCCAGCCCCCCTATCTATGCTCATTTTCATTACCCTTTCAGTTGCCGAAAGTTAGACTTAGATGAGCTCTCCCGTACAATCACTTATTTGCATTCGCTTTGTGCAGCAGCACGCCAAGCGTCATAGGTGGCTTGAATGCGCTTAGAGGCATCTATCAAGCTATGCTGAACAAATACACATGCATGATCTACTTCAGATAGTTAAACCACTAACTTTCTCAATTTTACAATATTGTTCGCTAGGATATCAAGTAGTGTTTTGACCTTCTGGGTTCAGTTGAACGTGATCGACAATTTTCCTGCACCAAACAGAAGATGATGTTCTATTTCCCATATGTTTGACCTGAAAATCCCATATTAACTTCAATTCAAATGCACCAGCTCATGGAACGACCAAATGAGCTGAAGTTTTTCAGTAAGTTTTCCTCTTACCCTATAGAATAATCCTAGGTGGTGCCCCGTGGAATCATACAACTTTATTTTCCTCCTATACTGAGCTGAGCTACAGTCTAATCTAGAGTTATATGCACTCCCGGGGCAAAACAACTTTTTGGGGTTTTGTATGAATATCTTGTAAAAATTGAGGCATTTTCCGTGGATTTTTTTTGTCAAATCCTATGTTGGGGTACTTACGATTAGTCCCTATTGTACCCAATTACATCGCAAATTGCCTAAAAAAGCACCGTGGGTCGTTTTGCCTCAAGGGCGCATATTACCTCAGATTCCCTTAC
Organism: Aedes aegypti; assembly: GCF_002204515.2. NCBI lineage: Eukaryota > Metazoa > Arthropoda > Insecta > Diptera > Culicidae > Aedes > Aedes aegypti. Next base: position 152,697,897 of record NC_035108.1, read on the forward strand.
TATCTATAAATCTATGCTACTAGGTCGAGCCAAATCGTAAAACAAACTTTCATATGACATTTTTGCGATATGCAACCATCTATTCAAGAAAATAATAATTAAATCTTTGAAAGGACCCAAAATGGATCGGAACGTCAGGTAAAGTTTGAAAGCCCTCGTTATCTATATCTATTAAGACTGCTAAGTCATTTCTCCGAGGATTCATTCAATGCCACAGTAGAAACTTAACCGGACCAATCAAATAGAAATCAATAACAATATGTTTAACTTTGCTGAGCAGGAAAAAAAAGCTTAGTAATAACAAACATTGATGTTGATATAAAAAGTCTGGAATCGTATCTAAAATTTACCAATACATATTTAGCTGTTTGACGATCTTATCAATAGCAGAGAATTATTCAATAAATTTACAAACATGAAACTTTGTAATGGTTTAGAAATTCCAGGAACAACATTTTTATATTATATTTACTGTCCCTATTCGCTAACAGTCCCATGTATATATATATATATATATATATATATATATATATATATATATATATATATATATATATATATATATATATATATATATATATATATATATATATATATATATATATATATATATATATATATATATATATATATATATTATATATATATATATATATATATAAAATCCCATTGAACATGAGACACTTATGCAAAAAGGGACAAATTAGACCTCTTATATTTTATTTTAATAAGTCATCTTCACGTTTTGATGTCAGTACTTCGCATCTACTTTATTTAGGACGTTAATTCTCGTTGATTCATTTTGAAGCATTCATCCACTAGGCTTATTCAGTTTGACAACCACTAAAGATAGTAGGCAATACCTTTCTTGAGATTACGTTTTTCTTATGGCGTACTACTTCGCTCAACTCTTACACGTTTTCGTTACGAAAGCGATTCAAAATTGCTTGGTACAACTTACACTAATCTTGTTAACAAAATGTGCTTGTCATCACGTTGCAGTTGGTACAAGGATAAACTTCTCAGCAGTCTCATAACTTTTTTATCCTTTCTTTCCTATATTTTAGGTGCTTGTAAATTATAATGTTGCATGACGTTCTTCTTATGATTAAATTTAGTCCAATCACGTGCTTTTCACTACAACGTCAACAAGTAGCGGTTGACCTCATGAAAAATGTCCAAATTTTCAAAGTGAAACATTCTTCAATTTGATTTGAAATATTAGTATGCAGAAGGGAAGTACCAGCGTAACCGATGCATAAAATTGGCATAGCTAGATTTGGCGATTAACGACCAGTGGAGGTTTTAATCATCCACGCGGCATTTGGGGAATGGTTTTGGCCATCATCGTCACATGATACAAATAAAACACGAACAAGTGCCAAGAATTTACTTGTTGGCGTCGCCTAGGTGCTTCCGTATCTGAGTGATGTGGTAAATCTTGGATTAAATGTTGGCAAATTCTGATTATTTGCCTTTTTTTGATACGTTGATGTGAAAGTTAAATTCAGCCTAAATTTAGCATCACCAAATCAACGATTGCATTCAAAGTACCCAACCTGAGAGGTAAGGTCGTTCATAAAAATCAATTATTCACGACAAAATAGCCTAACTCGGGATCGATTCCTCATGCCTAAAACAAAACATAAAGGAATGTACGAGAACAACCAAGACGTGCTTTCTGACTTATGCAGACGGCGATGGTGATTCAAAATCTGTGATGATGCCGGTGAATACATCAACATGCATACATATCTACTTTGCATAGTTTTGTATCAGGTTGCTGTAATGGGGCAATTGACATTTTGTCGATGCCGGTAGTAAAATAATAATCGACTTAGTTATGAATGTTACGAGAAAAAGTGTAATGAAATAGATTAAGTTTTTGGTCACTGTTCCAGCCCAAAACTCACACGCACGCACCAAGGCGACCTTGAAGCATGAAATCTGCCATGTTTTTGTGCTGCTCTGTCTTCTATTACAATACACCCCATACTATCGCATACAGACACAAAGCAAAGGCACGGCACTGTTAATGCGCACCAAGCACATAGGCCGTCTCTAGGGATTAAATTAAAAAACTTAAATATTAATTTGACTTATTTAAATTTGCCGGTTAAATTCTAAAATAAACAGCTTGCGTGTTGTGATAACAGTAACAGTTAATGTATGATGAAGTTTAAGTACCGTAATTCGATATGTAGTTATATGATTATGACGAAGTAGATCCCTCCTAGACCCCTACATATCGATTGTTAATGCGATGATCATTCATTGATCATTCATTCATTGGTAACTAATCTTGATTTTCGTATGCATACCGTTGAACAATTAACAAAAAATGTGGCATGATATTTATCTTTAAACTCCTCTCTAATGGTCCTATCATTTTTACCACAAAAATAAAAAAAAAATCGCTATAAATTTATTGTGTATTGTTATTTTTGCGCCATTTTTACACAAATTCTCAAAAAACAAAGAGTAGAATTATAATCTGTTGCGGTTTTGATCATTGATGATCTGGATCCGGAGATATTCCGAAATTGCTTGGGGAGCCGACGCGTCGTCATAACCGACGTGAATATCTCAGGCTACAGTTTTTTTTTCTCATGTTCGGTTGTTCACCGTTCGAAACAATATTTTAATGAGAACCTATTGTGAAAAAAGAAGCGATTAGGTGCAACCGTTTTTGAGAAATGAGCATTTATGTTTGTGGCTCCACTCTGGCCGTATTAGGAACTTGATAGCTTCAAAAAAACATCATATTGTTATATTGAAATTTCTTCGAAGCAACTCTACTTCTTATTTTTCTTAGAAGCTTATTATTAGCTGACATTGTATAGCCTATATTTTATTTTATATTTGGAGAATGTTGATATTTTTCGGTGATTACTACACACTGAAACACGATTACAACGTTTCGGCTTACTGGTTTTCAGCCATCATCAGATTTGATTAAATCGATCGTTCGCCACCAGTGTGGTTTTATTACAATAATAAATGGAATATCAAGTATGCATTTTATGGCAGTATGGGAGGAAACTGAAATTTCTAAAAATAACCGGGAACTCTTAAAGTGCTTATATTTTGTAAAACTCATATCGCATACTAGGTGAATTGTCAGAAAATAATTCTGATAGAAATTTCATTGCCATTACTTTACGAGGCTCATTTATAATCTCAATGTGACTGTTTTGCGATTATTATTACCAATGTGACAAAACAACTTGGTATTTTTTTCGAATTTTCTAGAACAATCTCACAGATTTCAATAAGTTGATCGAAAGTATGTATCATTTGATGACTCTTCATGGTATTAACTCCAATTTGTCAAAAATGTCGAATGTGACTGTTTTGCTGTTATGGGCAGTGCAAAGGTCAATGGAAGCTTTAATGGTACATAAACAAACTTGAAAATAGGAATAAAATTCGAATGTAGATTTAACAGCCACTTGGAATGGTTTGAAATCCAGAATCCGTAATCCAGAACGGTGTTGTAGATAACACTTCTTTTTTGTCTTGCAACAAATTTATCTTTAAACCGTTTTTAATAAAATCACTTGCATTTCAGCTGAAAACAAAACAAATGTAAACATGTCAAATGACTCCAATTCAGATTCAGTTTCGAGTGAATTTCTTTGAACTTTCAAGTACAAATTGAATTCCAAGTTAACTTCAAAGAGAATTTTTCTTTTTAAGATATTTAGCTCAATTCAAAACAAAACTTATGACTGCTATGGTGGTTCGAGTGCTATTCAAGTAAGAGACTTTCACTCCAAATATCATAGTAATCGATTGAGATTTGGAAATGTTATGGCTATTTCTTATTTTTCGACGTGAATATTGTAATGTTTGATCAAAACTTCGTTGCACGGAATCAAATGAAGATAATAGTAGTTTACGGAACAAGTTGCAGAATGATGATTTTTACAGCACGAGTCGTAAATTTATCCTACGAGGCTTGCTGAGTAGAATAATTACGACGAGTGCTGTAAAAATCTAGTTTTGCAACGAGTTTCGTACAACATTTTTTGCAACTTCGTGGAAGTCCACTAGAGGGTATCTGAAATTATAGCGGAATGCATCAACCATAATTTTACAATTTCTTATAAATTGATGTGTAATGATTCAGACTGAAAAATTCAAATCTTGCCTCTTATTTTCTAACAACCAAATAACTTAATCAAGCATTTTTGTGTATCATTTAGATTGAGAAAATTTGAAAAATCAACTCAGCAGGATGTGTTGATTTGGATTAAAAGAGATCTATTTCGTTTCAATCGTTTTCAACTTTAAATTTGTATTACATTTAAAAAAATGTACTCTGAAGAACAAACTACTAACATAATAAAAAATGTTCGGGATCCCTCGGTGAGGAACACGTTAAATGAAAGCTGAAACCCTATATTTTCGAATGGTGAGAGATTTAGCGATGCCTATTTTCTTGTGATAATATTGTTCTAGCAGACACGCCGTGAATTGTCATAATTTTATACATTTTAAGGTGATGAGCGAACCGTACCACTGATGTGTACCCTTCTTCATTTGATTGACGATTTTTTCATGGTTCACCGTTCATAGCCTCTTTGGCAACATGTGTTCAATCTAAAATAACTAAATACCTTTTTGATTACTTGTCGTTATTCCTGGTTCATCTTACATCTTTTCGAACATTCGGGGAACTGTTCCGTTTCCCCGAACATTCAGGGAGAAGTAGCACAATAAAAAAACAACAAAATTGCTGTTAAAGATGGTTGTCGAGCTTTTTCTGCTTTATTTGATATATGCAGTAGTATCTCGCATTTTTATTTATGATATTTCAAATATTTGCTCTCCTTTATTTCTAAGGCTGTTTTCACAACGATAACATGTTGAAATGATGACCAAAAATGTGAGTTTTTAAGGCTTTAACTTAATAAATTTTTACTCGACAAAAATCACTGCATTCTACACTGATAACTTTTAATTTTACTTCTGTAATCAAAGTATCTAAACAAAAAAAGCTTCTTTTTTTCTAAGACACCGATACATTATTGCTTCCAGAAGACGATTTATCCTTTGGAGGAAACACCATACTAGACATCGCACTAGCATGCAACGCCCAGTGGCACAGTCGAAATACGTTCCAGACGAAAAGTTTTCCGGACTGAAGCGGGAATCGAACCTACACTTTACTCGATGCTGATAAATGCTTGGTAACACAAACCGCACGGCTACGAAGCCCACAGCTCTAAGATAGTTGTCTAGTTTATAAAACGGATGAGGCTCTTGTCGATCACCATTTGAAAACCTTCCGTTTTTCGAGTTTCTCCGTCTGTCACTCATTTTTCATTACATAAAACCTGCACTGAATATCTACTTAGAAAGTTCCTTCTCCAAAGATAAGTGTAATTTTTTATTGCTTCCAAAACTACAAAAAACTGTTTCTATATTGTTTTCAAAATAATGCAACTACATTTTATTTTATGCCAAGCGTCTATTATGCCTAACGTATTTTTTGCCAAACGTTTATCATGTCTACCGTCCATTATGCTTAACATCCATATTCCTAACGTACTTATGCCAATTGGGTGTACTCGCCTGAATGTACTCTTTTATCTAAATGTATGGTTGCTCGGAAAGAGCGTAACTGCAGTGATCGATTTCTCTTCGTCGTACCATAAAACGGGGTAAGTTTGATATTTTTCAGGAAGGGAATCTGATTATGTCTGCACTCTGTCTTGAAGATTTGAATTTTATATTTTCAAAACAAATGTTATCTTGAAACATCTCTAGCAGGTTACAAATAGTACAAAAAATGTGTTAATCGCCATATCTCGTGTTAAGTATCATACAGGCGTAACTGCAGTCATCGATTTCTCTTCAAATTATTACATAAAACTTAATTGATTTTCGAAACATTTTGTGGTGCAGGACGATGAGAGATTATGAATTCTTTCTACTGAGACAAAAATAGCAGCCGAGCCAGTCGCTCAAACATGTAATATGCTGAAGATACGCCCGTATGATACTGAACGCGAGATATGCATCTCTGCATTCATCGATTTCTCTTGGAAAAATTATTCAAAAATATATGTTAAAATTCAAGTTATACCTGATGTTCTGAAAAAATTGCATTCAAATCGGTCCATAAATAGCTGAGATCTAGCCTACCAAAGTTGATCATTTTGTATGGAAAATTTAAAAAGTTGCAAATGTTTTGTCCAATACTGTATACTGAACAAAATCAAATTAGATACATACTTGTTCATTCTCTACTGAACACATATTGCTACATATGCTGAGGACAGTAAAACTCGAAAAAGCACCGATCAAATGAGGGAAGTCCAAGTTATCAATTAGCACGCTAATTCGCCCTCCGTGCCGATATAGGGCAATTATACAGCTGACATGCCCTTTATTAGCCGGATAATAGCCCTATAAGGCCAAAAAGGCGAGTTAGCGGGCTAGTGGTTACTTGGGAGGTGCATATCAAAAGAGCTGTTCGTTTCCCACGTTGAAATGTATAAAGTTATGATAATTAAGAGTGCCAGAAACTTTACGGGAAAATGGGCTATTCGGGTAAACGGGGTATTCGGGGAACCGACATTCTGGGAAAAGAAGCATAAACTTGTTTATATCTAGACATTTATAATTATATGAAAATTTCCGTCTTAGGTTACAAAAATGACTCCATTTTGTAAAAATGCGTTTTCACTAAGATTTATATGTACGACCGAATTCAAGTTCTACTAATGCGGCGAATGCTTTAAAATTCAATCAACTAGTGATCGTAGAACATATCGTGTGTATATGTTTCAAAAGTTAGTATAAGTATTGATGACTGTACAATTCGTAGTTGCTACTAATTGATTGGCCGGAATATTTGTTATGAACTCAACATATGCAACTTGGGAGTAGCATACCATCTTCATTGTACAGTTTTGAGAACTTCAAACCAAGGGGTGGGACAACCTACTGATCTTGAGTTAGATCATGAGTTGCTTTTGAGTAACTCTCAGTAACTCGATTTGCACGGCTTCATGTGGACATAGCAACCATAAGTGTTTGATTGTTTGTTTCACAGAGAAAAAAAAGTTATATCGTGTCATATGTGGAAGGCATTTTATATAAGAGGTCTACTCCTGATTAAAATACTGGAGTCAAAGGCTTTCTTTGAGCTTTGTGTGTGAACTTCAGCAAAATCGGATACTGGGGCAAAAGTGATGGGCACTTAAGAAATCTTTTAATTTCCTATAGAATTATTGATTTGCATTAAATCTTCCTCAACCAGAAACGAACTTCGCAATGGTTAAGTTTCAGTGTTGGGCGGCTTCGCCAGTCATATACTGCAAGCACCAGCGCGATAAAGCAATTTTTAACTACTTCGTTAATTTGGGGTTCAAATGCGTGTAAAGCTTTACGGAGCCGAAATTCATTTTTTGTATTTTTATTAAATACAATTAATTGGCTTTTTCAGTTCAATGTTAATATGGGATGGAGCCAGGGTACTCGTGGCAGCTCGAGGTTGGTGGTCATAATTTTTGAAAGAAGGACATGGTAGGGATTGGAATCCGGGTTCTCAGCGGCTCACCCGGGAGGAATAGCAAAATTATTATCAAGAACTATATGCAGAAAATGGTGAGAAAATTACAGCCACATCTCAAATCATCCGGAGCATAAATCTAGAGAGCCAAAGCCAAAGACTTTAAGGCTGAAAATTTTATTAAATAAAATTCACCAGCAAGCGACCAACGATCCACATTTCAACTAGAACCGCTGACTAGTTCCCTGCACTTGTGTTATCTATCAGTGCGTCGACATTTTTATTGTCGAACTATTCACAGGATTTTTGTAGTTATAACGGCAAAAACAGATAAATGAACAAGTACAGTATGGCCCATAAAAAAATGCGAAAATTGTTTAAACGTAAGTATAGCATCCACAAGCGTTGTTTTCATTGTTTTTGATAGTGAATGTGATTTCTGATTATTGTAGTATATTCTGACACAAATTCGCTATCCAGGACAATTTTTGTCATATTTTTCTTACTTCTAATCTAATTAAGCAAATAAGTTCAAAATTGTTGGCCGCCCAAAGCTAGAAACAGCGTCTGATTGTCGTATACTCTGGTGATAAACTTTCCACCTTCAAAAATCACACTTTGTTGTTGAAAATCTTAGTTTGTTTGGTATCAGAGGATGGAAGAGTTCTTAGAGAACGTGTTTTTTATGATCACAATAAAATATATTGCCAGGGTCATAGTTTTGAGGTCATTTACGTTTTATAGGTTTGATATGCCGTTATTTTTTGTTAAGTTTAAATAAAAAAAATAATATGGAGGCCTATAACAGATTTTTGAGGATGAAATTTGTTCCTTCAGTTAGAGACAACTTGTATCAATACTAGCTCATAGGTTTTGAACAAAACAGAGCCGCTTATCACACTTATATGAAGGTTCAATATAAGCTCTCCAAAATAAGCCGTTTTTTTTTTTGAAAATATGTTTAAGTCTCCAATTACTCAGGTATGAACCAATTGTATCATTTTATATGGGCGTATGCTGGAGACAAGGCTTGTGAAGAATCTCACGCCATCGTTGATGTTTCAGAAGCTTTCATCACACAGATATTGATCTCGACGTCCGCATGACAAAATTCGAAGGTATGCTTCCAATTCCTCTCTGGTAAGGTAAAAGTAACAAATAACAAATAAAAATCAAGTCCAAACGAAAAACTGAGTCTAAAAAGATTAAACAATACAAGTAATAAATAATATTTATGTTTCATTTACATTTTCTATGTAAAAACTACCAAATAACATGATATGACGATTTTCACATTTTTTTTTATGGGCCATACTGTACGTGAGTCTACATTTTTTTATAAAACAGGAATAAAGGCTTATGCAGACGCTTATAGTGACGAGCGATTCATAGTTTGTTAGACTATTAAATAAATGTAACATTGCCACGATACAATTTTTTTGTTTTTTTTTTTTAAGCATGAAACGAGCTCACCAGTTGGTAATCCATCCTCGCCTGAAGTCACAATCTAGGCATCAGCACTCAAAAGCTGGGATAGAAAATCTCTCCGATGACGCGAGAAAACTAATTGTTGGGCAAAGGCCTTCGCAAAGCACTGCCCAGCAAAATGAGAAACCGAAAAAAAAAAATCATTTCACTCATCCGTGTTAAAAAACAATTAGCTTACAATGCTCAAATATTAAGCCTCTATTAACATAATGTGCTCTTATGTTCTCCATTACAACACAAAGCTCTGGCATAATGTCTCTTTACTTATGTATACTTATGTATTTGTTTTTCATTAAATAATAAACGAAAATTATGTTAGGTATTTCGTTTAGAAACTTGTAAATCCGGCACTATCAAAATTACCGGTATTATTCAGGATAACCTGTTTTACAATAAAACAAAATATAACTACTTTTCAAACATAAATTCACTAATCCGATTCAAATTACATTGAAGTTTGTTGAATTTGTAGCTCCTTAAACTGAGTTCAGATCATTTTCTTATCTCCAACACTGCAGCCGCCTATGGGCCTATGTCAAGTTTACTGAAACAACGCCCATCGTTTTCCGTGGACGACATGCCTCCTCCTATCACCGTCAGAGAACCTCAAGTGAACCGCAAGAGAAAAAAAAAACTATTTACCGCTGTCATTTCACACGGACCAACAACTGTGACGTAAAACCTAAGGCAACCCAAATTTCGGTCATCACGAAACATACCGTGTGTAATTAGAGCTTGCTAAAAATAGCTGCAAACAATCCACCAACAATGCAAATTTCGAGTTTCAGAGGTATACCGCTCTGAGATCGTAAACATTACGCAATTGTTCAGGGTCTTTGACTTCTGCATTCGGAAGACTTCGGCCGAAAAGTTTCACAATTGCACTATCAAATTGTCTATGCACATTCTGTAACATTTAGATATTGAAAGATTTATCTTCCAATACGAACTAGTGTTCAAAACAGCCTATGTGCCGAATCAACTTGCCATTGTAAAGTGTGAACATTTTTTCCAATAGCCACTAAAACCTTGCTAGATAGGTACCTACCTCGTCATCGTTTGAAATCGTCACTAGTTTCGTTGAACTTTGAGCAGCACTTCTATCACTTGAAAACCGCGTTAGATAAGCTTCAAATTGCCAAGAATTTCACTATCATATCGCCTGCCATCAAAACAATACACACGAGAACGAGATCGACATTTATTATCGCGAAAAGTTTCTTCGTCTGCTTATTCCTCTTGCTGCCACTAATACGGCGCGGACGACGATTGCAATGCTGAATCGTGAGATTTCTTTTTCTGGTACCAATACCAGCTCTGGATTCTCTCCATCCATCCAAAAATATACGATACCCTAGGGCAGTACTTCCCAAACTGTGCGCCGCGGTGCCCTGGTGCACCCTAGCATTTCCAATAATACATTCAATCAAAATCATCCAAATCAATGTTTTGAAAAGTTCAAAAATGTTGCGTAAACAATTTTTTTTTTGAAAAAAAAAATTATTTAATGATATAAAAATATCGGATTGAGAAGCACCATTGAACTTTTCGAAATGTTTCAACCGTAAATATTTTATTTATTTATTTACGAGATGGTCCATACCGATCAATGTTACCTGGCTGATCAATGATACTCTATTTCACGGCGAATATATACGCAATCTTTCAACTGCACTTGCAAATTAAGATATAAGTACTTGTTTTAAAAATATGAAAAAAATCTTTGATACAGAATGCGGAAATAGCCGAACATTAAAGCATTAAAATTCATAGTTTATTTGCAACTAATCTTTTTTTTTTTTTTGTTAGTTTGGAATCTTGGCTAAATATTACAATATTATTGAACCTCGAAAATAAATCATCACATTGAATTTTCCTTTTTCAGTAATACTTCTTGGATCTTGCCATGTTGAACCTGTGAACTTGGAATAGATAAAAATATCATATAAGGTACAGTGGGGGAAGTGTATCAGTGGGATAAGTGGATCATTTGTCTACATTGAGCATAAATACTTGAATATGTTGAATGTTTTCGCAGCATTGCTTCGTTTTAGGTTATGTTCTTACGTCCACACCGATACAAATGCAAAACTGATACTACATCAACACTAACACAAGCAAACTTGTTGGCTGCAAAAATCAATCAATTTCAAAATTGTTTTCCGTCCATCAAAAATTCATTGTATCTCTGCCTTAAATCAAATTCTACTAGTTTTTTCAACGCATGGTGAACATTTCAGTTCTAATTGAATGAATCAAAATGAAAAATATGTGAATTTTATAAATAAATACAGATATATTGGACATGGTACACTTACCCCCACTTTTTAATGGGGTGGGGAAAGTGGATCAAGTATTATTACTATTTATTGGCAGACTGCTTACGATAATTTTGATAAGTTTGAATACCCGCAAATATTGTTTTGTTTTTACTGTTTCTCATTACTAGCTTAAATTTGTCTAATTGACTATAGAAAATTTGAATTAATCCACCCAAAGTTTATTTTAATCTTTCTGGTATAAGAAAATATAAAAGAATGAATATTGCAAAATTCTAACAAAACTTTTCGTGGTTTATTAAAGCTGAGTTGCAAAAGAGCAAAATATACAAATTTTCCAATTGAAAACATATTATCGTACCTTATTTGACCATATAAATTGTTCTAGACAGATAATACAAATACATTCAAAAATAGAATAAGAAGATTTCAGTTTGTAAAACGAAAATAAATGTATCTAATATTTTTAAACTACAAGTGTTTTTCGAAAACATTATTAGGAATAATCCTACAATACTTCTTTATAACTTATGTGATTATATTAAAGAATTTTCTCCAAATAATTCTAGCTACAATGTTTTATTTTGGTTTGAATTAGTGTGAACTAATGTATAAATATTTTTAATAATATTTTGATAAAATGAAGACACTTTTCAATTTTTATGATATCAAAACATAACATAACTAGCACTAATAACAAGAACGAGAGCAATATAATTCTTAGTATACATGATTACACCATATATGTTTTGAGAAAAGATTTTTTTTAGTGGTGATCCACTTACCCCACCATAGTGAGGCAAGTGGATCATTTGGCGCAAATTTTCAAGTCCCTCATACTCAATACATAAAAATAGGAAAAATCTAAATAAATGGTGATTTGAAGTATATAAGTCCCTCCTTTGTTATCCACAGAAAAAAAAAGTTTGAATTACATTATTTACGTAAGCTGTACGTAATAATGAAGTTGACTAATGATTTTTCTGTATCCACTTACCCCACGGTACCTTAATTATTGTACATAAGTGAGCTCTTCAAATCCTGCGAATTTATATTGGTGCGCCACACCATTCGCAATAAGCTGGTAACGATGTCAGATATTGAAATGTTTAGGAACCTCTGCCCTAGGGTAGTAGTAGGCAGGCGGTGTGTGTGTGCGCACGCGAGAAAACAGTCTTCGATCAGAGGCCGTGTGGTCGCGTATTTACGAAGCATAAAAAGCATGCACGCGAGAGAACACGCGTTTGTATGGTTCGGGGAGGTGGGTGTCCGGGGCGCGCTCAGGGTACTGCGAGAGAGCACACCACCGCGAGAGCATGTTTATGCGATATCAACAAGCATAGGTACCCGCTACTGAAAAGCGGCGTGGTGGTGTAGATTCCATGCAATTTATGTTGAATTCAAGTTTCGCTTGAACCAAGCATAAGACGATCATTCCAATTGGAAAAGTAGATTGGCAAACGGCATCATGGATTGCTATTTTGGAAAGAAATAGTAATTATTAATTAGATAGGTATCAGTCCAGCTTATTCTATTGAACACTCTCGAAGACTGCAGAAGCTATTCAAAGTTTGTATGGGAATAACGATTAGAAAATCAAGCAATTACTTCAATCGATCATGGTGTTTGCGCATGTGCTATTGAGGGTTGGAGCAACGCTGATACTCTTAGATAAATTGATCAGTTACATCTTTGTAGAAGACCGTATCCAAATCGGATTTATGTATATCAGTGGTCCTCAGCCTAACTGGTTGTGAGGGCCACTACTTTGCTCTTAAAACACGTCGCGGGCCACAAGATGTAAATAATATCTATTTTATAAGTCCGATCAACACGACGCGATTAGAATTACTGTCGACAAAAAAAATCGCTTGGCGCTACTAATTCAGTTTAGTTTTTCGACAGTTGTTACTCAACTTGAATGGGCTACTATTGGGGTCGACCTGAAACGACAACACGTATCTAAATTTCGTGCCAAAATGAACCAGCCTCTGATTGCACCGCCAGACTGCGTTGCCAGCAATGATTGTTGTTCGTAACTTCAGCAGCACCTTCTGTGCTCAGATTATTTCTTTTCCTTTTCAATTTTCAATTATGTGTAGCAGTTTTCTAGCAACACGAAGATCATACAAGAGAAGTGTAGTAGTGACAAACGCTTGAGAACTCGCTCAGAGAAAACGAGAGATAGCATGAAAAGAGAAAAATGAATTTAGAGGAATTTCCGCTATGTATGGATTAGGTGAAATATTCGAGAAATGAAGTTTTGTTACTACCATCGAAACAAGACGTGTTTTACTACAATCGAATATAAAACAGAAATCTTTAAACCTCTCACTTTACAAGACATTACAAGAAGAAGAAAACTAATAAGAATTGTGTCACATCTTGTTTTAAGGGTCGACAGATTTCTGAAATATGCATGCCTATTGGTGTTACTATCGGTTTCAATAATCTTTTCAAATAACACTGATGTCCCTGGATTCTCAAGAGTTCATCCTTCGTGCAGAGATAAACGTCGAAAATTATAGGATTTCAAAAAGAGAAACATCATGATCATCATCAATTCAATACCGATTCAAGAGATAAGGCGGGTGGATTATTTTTTCCAAAATGAAAATATATTTGATAAACTTCTAGTATAAACAACATTTTTTGATATAATAATTGTAACATTAGAATAAATTCCATATAATAAAAAAAACCTTAGCCACATACAAACTACAACTTCAGCGTTATTTTGGAATTAAAATAGGAAATACCTATTTGGAAAAACAACTTTCTTGCTTGAACTTTGAAAACTACGCAACGAGAAGGCTGAAAACTTTGGAGTTTTACAGAAACGATGATATCAGACTTGAAAAAAACTTTGGGTTATCGAACAAACTCCAGAAATAACAAATTGTATCAATTTTCCTTCGTTTCTTGATAACCAATCCACTGCATAACGCATGAGAAAGAGAAAATCTGTAAAATTATCGATTGGATTTCTACAGAGATACGTTTGCCAGATATTACAGAAGATAACTTTTCAATTTCTGAAATTACAAGATGCGGGCCACACTACTCCAATATTCAAAATCACTCCGCGGGCCGCACAAAACCTTGCTGAGGGCCGCATGCGGCCCGCGGGCCGCAGTTTGGTGACCACTGATGTATATGCAAAAACGAAGGGGACGCGTGGTTGCTCATGTTTTAGTTAAAGGAACTCATTTAGCTCAAATCCCATGAACAACGGCTACTTCATCGACACGGGTTTGTCCTATATATATCTACCTATATGGAAAAATTGAGACCTTTCTACATGAAAACCGCGTTGATAAAGTACGCCGTAGGTAGGGGGATAGTTGTAAAACATCTGGAAGTGTGCAACAATCTCATTTTTTATGTTATTCATAACATTTTGTTAAAAAACATCATTCTGTTCTTGAATGAATAGCAATCCAGCTTGATCGCGCTTCATATCAAGAGCTTGAGATCAGCTTGCCATGAACGCAAAAAAATATTGGTGAGACACATTTTTTCAGATCTCATGTAGCAATGTACTAGCTCAAACGATCACATCTGCACTGGCTCATGTGTCGTCTCATGAGAAAATCTCAATGTGACAGTGCGCTTGAGACTCGTAGGCGAAGGTTTCAGAAGCAAGGAAAAGGGATTAAACCCTGGATTAGGCTGCCCGTGAGCTGTTTGTAAGGACGCGGTTCAACGGGGTTGAGATTCTAGCATTTGAATTGAAAAAAAATTACCTTCAAACTGCTGAAAATATTGCGCCACAGTTTCTCCAGAATTCAAAGTGCATATCTACGGTGGTAGGTTGGTAAATGGCTGGGCATGGCGTACCATTGGTACCTCGCGTACCTGAAGGAATAAAATAGACCCCTCTGTGCGGTCCTTAGCCTCATGCCCAGCAACTCCTATCCCTACCTCATCGCGGTACTGGCCGGGGTACGAGTAACCTTAGGGAAGATCGGGTAACCAACCCCCGGTGGGAACATTGGTCGTATGCTGACAGGGAAGGGGGGGTTTGCTTTTGCTTTTGCTTCTGCAAACCTTGAGCGTCTGAACTCCATGTTAGGAGCGGCTCACAACAGTGTCTGTTCCCCATGTCAGGGGTGGCTGATCTATGGTCCTCCGAACATTTAGGGGGAATGGTCCTCCGGAAATCTAGGGGGTTGGTGTCAGGCCCTGCAAGTCAGCCATAAAAATATTAAGCAACGAATAATCAACGAGAGAATACGAACCGGGACAATCGGCGAAGACCACAGCGACGTAAAGGGACTAGCGATTAGAAGCTCGGTACGTGGAACTGTAAATCTCTCAACTTCATCGGGAGCACACGCATACTCGCCGACGTGCTGAAGGACCGCGAATTCGGCATCGTAGCGTTGCAGGAAGTGTGTTGGAAGAGATCAATGGTGCGAACGTTTAGAGGTAACCATACCATCTACCAGAGCTGCGGCAATACACATGAGCTGGGAACAGCTTTTATAGTGATGGGTGATATGCAGAGGCGCGTGATCGGGTGGCGCGCCCCGGTATGACCTAGAGCGGCTCAAGCAACCGGATGTCGCAGCGGCATACGCGCAGCACCTCGAGGCTGCATTACCGGAAGAAGGTGAGCTGGACGAAGCCCCTCTTGAGGACTGCTGGAGAACAGTAAAAGCAGCCATCAACGATGCAGCTGAGAGCAACATCGGGTACATGGGACGGAGTCGACGGAACGATTGGTTCGACGAGGAGTGCCAGGAGGTTTTGGAGGAGAAGAATGCAGCGCGGGCGCACGCTATGTCTGAG
This sequence comes from Aedes aegypti, assembly GCF_002204515.2. Lineage (NCBI taxonomy): Eukaryota > Metazoa > Arthropoda > Insecta > Diptera > Culicidae > Aedes > Aedes aegypti. The sequence continues at coordinate 152,713,983 of NC_035108.1, forward strand.
CCAGACGATTATAAAAATCGAATGTATATCGGGGTTTTTCTCGGTAAAGTTCAGTTTTTGGGTTATTTTTTCATAATCGGAAGGTTTTACAATATTTCATCGGTGAAATTTTGATTTTTCCACTTTTTAGCTATTTTTCATACTAAAATCCATGAAAATTCCGTTTTCAGCGCATTATTGCCCATACAAAATGTATGGAAAAAACTTCACCGATAGAATATTTTAAAACCTTCCGATTATGAAAATATAGACCAAATAATGATCTTTTTCGAGAAAAAATCCGATGTACATTCGATTTTTATAATCGTCTGGTTCAGACATAGCGTGGGGCGGTCATGCTGCAGCAAGGGACCCGGCAGAACGTGGAACGCTATAAACGGAAACGGCAACAGCAGACCCGCCTCTTTCGGAAGAAAAAACGCCGCCTGGAAGAGACGGGGTACGAGGAGATGGAACAGCTGTGCCGGTCCCAAGAAACGCGTAAGTTCTATCAGAAGCTCAATGCATCCCGCAACGGCTCCGTGCCGCGAGCCGAGATGTGCAGGGATAAGGATGGGAGCATTTTGACGGACGAGCGTGAGGTGATCAAAAGGTGGAAGCAGCACTTCGACGAGCACCTGAATGGCGCTGAGAGCACATGCAATGAAGGACGGGACAACGGAGAAAATGCCTTCGTGAGTACTGCGGAGGATGGAAACCAACCAGCCCCCACTTTGAGGGAGGTTAAGGATGCCATTCACCAGCTCAAGAACAACAAAGCTGCTGGTAAAGATGGTATCGGAGCTGAACTCATAAAGATGGGTCCGGAGAGGCTGGCCATTTGTCTGCACCGGCTGATAGGCACAATCTGGGAAACAGAACAGCTACCGGAGGAGTAGAAGGAAGGGGAAATATGCCCCATCTACAAGAAAGGCGACAAGTTAGATTGTGAGAACTTTCGAGCGCTCACCATTCTAAATGCGGCCTACAAAGTACTATCCCAGATCATCTTCCGTCGTCTGTCACCTGTAATAAACGAGTTTGTGGGAAGTTATCAAGCCGGCTTTTTTGACGGCCGATCGACAACGGACCAGATCTTTACTGTACGACAAATCCTCCAAAAATGTCGTGAATACCAGGTCCCAACGCATCACCTTTTCATCGATTTCAAGGCGGCATACGACAGTATCGACCGCGTAGAGCTATGGAAAATCATGGACGAGAACAGCTTTCCCGGGAAGCTCACGAGACTGATAAGAGTGACGATGCAAGGTATGCAAAATTGTGTGAAGGTTTCAGGCGAACACACCAGTTCGTTCGGATCCCACCGGGGACTACGACAAGGTGATGGACTTTCGTGTCTGTTGTTCAATATTGCGCTAGAAAGTGTTATGCGGAAAGCCGGGCCTAAGAGCCGGGGTACGATTTTTTACGAGATCCAGTCAATTTGTTTGCTTCGCGGATGATATGGACATCGTCGGCCGAACATTTGAAAAGGTGGCAGACCTGTACACCCGCCTGAAACGCGAGGCAGCAAAAGTTGGACTGGTGGTGAATGCGGCCAAGACAAGTACATGCTAGCTGGTGGGGCCGAGCGCGACAGGGCTCGCCTAGGTAGCAATGTTACGATAGACGGGGATACTTTCGAGGTGGTCGACGAGTTCGTCTACCTTGGATCCTTGCTGACGGCTGACAATAACGTTAGCCGCGAAATACGAAGGCGCATCATCAGTGGAAGTCGGGCCTACTATGGCCTCCAGAAGAAGCTGCGGTCAAAAAGGAATTCACGCCCGCACCAAATGTACCATGTACAAAACGCTCAAAGGGCCGGTAGTCCTCTACGGGCATGAAACGTGAACGATGCTCGAGGAGGACCTGCAAGCACTTGGAGTCTTCGAACGTCGGGTGCTTAGGACGATCTTCGGCGGTGTGCAGGAGAACGGTGTGTGGCGGCGAAGGATGAACCAAGAGCTCGCCCAACTCTACGGCGAACCCAGTATCCAGAAGGTGGCCAAAGCTGGAAGGATACGATGGGCAGGGCATGTTGCAAGAATGCCGGACAGCAACCCTGCAAAGATGGTGTTCGCTTCGGATCCGGTTGGTACAAGAAGGCGTGGAGCGCAGCGAGCTAGGTGGGCGGATCAAGTGCGTATCGATTTGGCGAGCGTGGGGCAGAACCGAGGATGGAGAGATGCGACCACGAACCGAGTATTGTGGCGTGAAATTGTTGATTCAGTGTTATCTGTGTAGATGTTAACTAAATAAATGAAATCTACGGTGGTAGGTTATTGAGCTTGAGCTTGAGCTTGAGCTTGATTGGCCGCCCGTGGATGCACTCCAGTATCGCCAGATCAGCTGCACTTACACAATGAACTAACCGAATGACTGCTTGGGACTAACAGGCATCCTCAGTGTATAAGTGCTGGTGATCTTCTATTTTTAGGCAATAATGGCACCTGCCACGTCAGAATGCAGACCAATGAGGGGAAGGGGGAGGAATTGATGATGCATTGAACTGACTCCCACGTAGACCGTATATTCCACTGCATCCACGTCAGTTCATGCGGGAGTGTATGGATTGGGGGAAAGGCATGGCAGAAAGGTTTGCTTTTGTGGTTAGCAGACTGCCTATATATCAGGCGTAAGAAAGGCGTGCGCGTGGAAGTAGGAAGCGTTAGGGAAACGGTTTCTTGTCCGTCTCTGGTTCTAGCGTTTGCTATGAACGAATAGTTTGAGTGTGATATATTTAGAATGGAAGATAGAAGCAAGTGAGAGATATACAACTACATAGTACGAGGAAAGGGACGGGCCTGGGATTGAACCCATGACCTTCTGCATATGAAGCAGAAGCGGTAGCCATCAGACCACCAACCCCGTCTGAAATCTACGGTGGTAGGTTATTTGGCATAAAGTCGTTTGGCATAAAGCCGTTAGGCATAAAGTCGTTTGGCATAATGGTCATTTGGCATAAAGTCGTTTGGCATAATGTCCGTTTGGCATAATTGTCGTTTGGCATAATGAGTCTGAAACCAAGAATTTTCCAATTTTTCGTTTTTACTTTTCTATTGAATCTTTCTGATGACATCAGGCTTGTTTTTTAGTCAATTGATACAAAATGGCACTTTATTCAACAATCATTCGCTCTTGAATCAATTTAAGCATATTATGAAAGTTATTGGGGTCTTCCATAGCCGAGTGGTTAGAGTCCGCGGCTACAATGCAAAGCCATGCTGATGGTGTCTGGGTTCGATTTCCGGTCAGTCCATGATCTTTTCGTTATGGAAATTTCCTTGACTTCCCTGGGCATAGAGTATCGTCGTACCTGCCACACGATATGGTCGGCGTTAAGTCAGAGGGGACCAAGTACAAAATCTGGGAAAATTGGATTATTCTTTCATTAGATGCGAAATTACCATACCCAGTGTTGACCAGACTCATTTCCCCGAAATTCGAATTGTGAAGCCATGAACTGTCATTTAAACGAAAAGGCATGTATGGCAAATCTTTGCATTTTTTACAAAATTGACCATAGATCAGGAACTAAAGAAAAGTACATCCTAAAAGTTACCAGAATTGAAGTTTATAAAATTTCTTTCTTAAAAATATTTTATTAAAAAATTTCCGCGAGTTCGGGCATAGATTTTCCAGCTTTATTTTATGAATTTCCCCAACGGTGGAAAATTTTGTGGAAATTTATTTCCAGTTCATATTTTTTTTTGGATTTCTGAGAAAATTTGCTTAAATTTTCATATAAAAACTTTGTTTCTACAATGTTTCGTTCTTGAGTTATGATTTTTCAAAGAAAAGTCTTATATGGCACATCTGGACATTTTTCACAAAATTGGCCATAACTCAAAAACGAAAAAAGTGCATTCCAAAAATTTCAGTGATTAAAGCTTATAAAATGACCTTCTCGAAAATATTTTTTTGAAAATATTCCACGAGTTCGGGCATAGTTTTTCCGGCTTTTCTATACGAATTTTCCCAACGGTGGAAAATTTTGTGGAAAACTTTTTCCAGTTCATATTTTTTTTTTATTTTTGAGAAAATTTGCTTAAATTTTCATATCAAAACTTTGTTTCTACGATGCTTCGTTCTTGAGTTATGATTTTTCAAAGCAAGTAGTGTCAAGGGAAAACAAAAAATTTACACCTGAGTTTTCCGGAAAAATAGGCGACCCTGAATTTTTCTCGATTTTTTTTATTCATATATCCATGAGCCCTGCCTGTGGAAAAAGTTTCATGAAAATCTGAGACCCTTCGGCCCAAACCCGTACGGTAATAAAAAAAAATCCCCATAACTGTGCGTTGTATTCCTGAGATGGGGGGGGAGGTGGTTGGGCTTGAGTGTTGCACATGGGATCCGACAGTTCCGATCTCGGTGGGCCGCAATTCAAGTTTCGGTGAAATGATTCGCACTCACTCACTCACTCATTTCATTTCACCGAAACTTGATTTGTGGCTCTTTGGAATCAAAATTGATCGATTTTGTGTGCAGTACTCAAGCTTAACCATCTGATTTTCTATCTTAGGAGGATAGAGCATGGTTGTAGTAGTTCGTGGCTTCGTAGTTCGGAAAATGTTATTTTTGGGGAAATGAGTCTGAGCAACACTGACCATTAGAGTGATGCAAATTTTGAAATGTTTGCTCCCCTATGCTTAAACGATTTTAATTATAGTAAATAGCATCTTCCCAAAGTTTGAAGTGATTCGGATGAAATTGGACTGTGCACACGCCATTTGAAGTTTATATGGAGATTACTATGGAAAATGCCAATCTTTTGTGTTCAGCCCTCTATCTCTTCGTCATGATATTTTATGGAAAAGTGAATAAATTCTTTTAATGTGGAATCCTCCCAGCTACAACTTTGCCGAAGACCACTTTTTGATTGGACCTCATGATAAATTGTTATTCATCACCATAAAGTTGGTTTGCATGTAGCATGCTTCACCAACTGTTCGGCAGGCAACAGTGGTGCTCCTGGTGGAAAGAATAGATCAAAGTAATCCAGGCTACTATGTTCTACAGCAAAAAAACAGTGTTGCTCTGAAAGTAATTGAATGATCATCTCAGCATGATTTACACTTTGTTATCAAAAATAACAAATTATCCTTACGTCCCATCGAAATGTGGTCTTCGGCAAAGTTGTAGCTGGGAAGTTTTCACATAAGATGAGTGTGTTTACTTTTCCATATATTATTTTGACGGGCAATTAGAGGACTGAACACAAAAGATTTGCCTTTTCCATAGTAATTTCCATATAAACTTCAAATAGCGTGTGCACAACCAAATTTCTTCCAAATCACTTCAAATTTTGGGAGGATCATTTTCATCATAATTGACACCGTTTAAGCATAGGGGAGCAAAAACTTCAAAATTTGCATCAGTCTACTGACCATACCTCCATTTCACTTTGATCAGATTTGATGAATGCTGTAAATTGCGAGAGATATGTAATAAATTTACTTTGGATGATCAATAAAAATCGATAAAAGTGTGCAATCAGAGTGGACCAAGTGCTTATTACCATAACAGCGAAAATGACCAGCGCGCTGAGGAATGCGAGGAAATGAAACCATTTCAAAAGATTTTTCAGGTTTGTCGACATCGAATGATTCTTCTAATCATCTATCAATATAAATTCATAAACATTACTTAATTCGATGCATTTGATTTTGATTTTTGGTCATTTATCATATCTTGATGGGTGGTCAAAAATTGCAACAAATTCTGTGCAGACAGAGCGGACCAAGTGTTTAAAAGCAATAAACTGGTCGGTACTCAAGTTTTTTACTTGGTCCACTCTGACTGAACGCATATTTGAATATTTCTGGTCTCCAATGCCCTGACTCTGCAAAACCAAGCTATCAAAATGCCACTAATTTCGGGGTTGACGATATGGATTATTGAAGAATTTACGATACTAGTTTCGAAGGGTCTTGATAATCTGTTTATCTTAGAGGTATGCATCCAGTTTGACCATGCAAGCATTAAATGATTGTTATTTTCCTAGAAATTGTTCAGTCAGAGTGAACCAACTCACTGAACGGTGGTCTTTAGTTCAGTCAGAGTGAACCAAGTACACATAGTCCATCAAAAAATCGTTCTATCCGGGTTTTGGATTATGATTTTTCATGATTATCATTTCACATTATATTGCTTGAAAGTAATACGAAAACGTGTAGAAATATTGAACCAAAATTTTAACGAGGTCAAAAATTACAGAGCGTTAGACTTTAAGCCCGTTTTTCTCAAAATATGAAAAATGTCACTTGGTCCACTCTGACTTAACGCCGACCATATACGAATGCGAAAATGGCAACTTTGGCAGAGAAAGCTCTCAGTTAATAACTGTGGAAGTGCTCATTAGAACACTATGCTGAGAAGCAGGCTCTGTCACAGTGAGGATGTTAATGCCAAGATGAAGAAGGTTTATAAATTTTATCTTTGTACAGTTCCGTATTTTTCAGTTCTACCGACAGCATTATTAAGGTAGTCGTGAAATCATTTTTTTTTCTATGGTGTTCTAACTCGATATCGAGATATGAAAAATCAAGGAAGGGAGAGTTGACTGAAGTTCTTTGAGAATTTATAAAAACTGGTGCAATACTATCAAAAAATAAAATAAAATATAGTTCCAGAGGAAATCAATGTTGGGGGGGGGGGTGTCGCAGGTGATGCCTGTATCTCTTAAATCTGATAAGTTTTGCAACTTTCCTCTTCGGGAAGATGTTTTACTCCCAAAGTTGTCAAGAATATCATACTAAATAATTACGAGAAATACCCACTATCAGAAATAAAATTGGTTGGAAAAAACAGTGCTGAGGATCACTGATCTAAAGGTATCCCTGAGAAAATTATTGAATGAATCTTTGTTTGATTTAGTTTAGTAGGTGAACTGGGAATTGTATCTAGACTACCAGAGTGATTAATTCTGAGAGATTTTAGAATAAACTCCTAAATATGCTTAAGTTGGTCATCCGAGAAAGATTTCATGGTGCAATTCATGAAATGGCTCATGGCTGAAGAATTATCTGAAGTAATGTCTAAAGAAATATTCTTTGGATGTAATAAATAAAATTGTATGATATTCTTGAAAAAAAAACATAATTGGTCTCTGACCTAACATACTGCTATGAAATAAGCTTTAGAGAATTTCATGTTTAGATAAATATTATTTTTGTTGACAAGAAGCCAAACCGTTTAAAAACTGGTAATTTCTGTCAAGTTTCATGAGGAAAGCATTGATTGTTCAACATTTGACTACATTTTAGACTATTTAACATTTGATAAATTATTCTACCAAAGTATTTCTCATTTTCCTAAAATAAAAAAAAATAAGTGGAGGAGTTCAATAATATAAACAGTGGTAAAGGATATGACATTAAAAGAAAACAATATTTAAATTTCCTAGAAGAACAAATGAGAATACAGCTTTTTGGAGAAAACAAGATCTACAGACCTTGCTTAGCTCAGACCCAAACCTCAAGGGGTCTTATGTGACCTCAAATAAGCGCATCCATATAATTCCAATAAGACGATGTCTGTCATAAGAAACTTGACAGTGCTAGGAATTCCTCAAGGCGCAAGTGACGTATAAGCAAAAGCAGTCTCGTAAAAATAAAATTCCTTTCTATCTCTGCTCCGTGCAGACCAGGAAATCGTGATTTTAATCGGTTAATGTCGTCATCCGCTTGTTGAAATACCCACCAAAATGAACCGGAACGCGTAGTGCCCATCGTAAGCCATGGCGTTCCTGTGCCCCGTTCGGATAAGACGGGGAAAGAAGAAAAAACGTAAGTAAAATGCGGGACCCTCTGCGTGTCTTTGCCATCTTCGAAGGAGACGACATGAAGAAGAAGAAATGTAAGAAGATCACCATCAAAGAGACAAACAGCACATCACTGGCAGCGGAAGAATTCCATTCAATATAGCAGGTCACTGACATAATTACCTGTTGATATGCAACGATCTTCTGTTAAGCGACGAACCCTAGCAATACATGCTGGGAATATGTTGAACGGTTCTATCGCGATCTGTGTTCAGTAGGTGTTTTTTGATTGGTTTGCTTGCCATCGTCACCAATCTGTTCGAAATACCTTACGACCAAGAAATCATATATTTTGTTTTGCCCAAGGACAGACAACTTGGAACAGGAAGAAGAAATGCCTTTCGAAAAACCATGTTCTATTTGAAGAAAATTACAATCTACTCGAACAACGAGTTTTATTGACTAACGGTAGAACAATTGTTATCCAAATATTTAGAGTCATTATTTCAAGGAATTTGAAATCAACATCAACATTAAGATTGAAAATTTAATCACCAATGCCGTTCTTACAATCCTTATCACAGAAATAGAGTTTTGTAAAATGTTAAGCTGTTTTTCAAAATAACAAAGGTTGTTCAAAGACATTGAAGGTTTATATCCAAATGTCAATAAAGAAACAAAAATAATATGGGAAGATGGGGAGTTTTTGACTGGGTTTTGCTTTCAGGCCGTCACTTAAAAGAGCAGATTTTTTTAATTTTTAAACGGGTTCGTTTTGAAAGTAAATTGAAATAATGGCAAAAAGATTTTGTAATTGTTATATGCATATTAGAAGTATGGCGTTAAAAAGTACGTAAGACGGTCAAGAACCACTCTAGTGTGTATCGAAAATGAAATCATTTTCTTGTTCTTTGCATTACGCCCCCTATGGAACAAATAATTCTCCTCAGTATATTTTTCATGAATAGTATAAATGTTTAAGATTAAAAGTTTTGCTCAAAACTAATGGACACCACACGCTATGTCTGAACCAGACGATTATAAAAATCGAATGTACATCAGATTTTTTCTCGCTAGAGATCAGTTTTTGGTCCATAGTTTCATAATCGGAAGGTTTTAAAATATTCTATCGGTGAAATTTTTTCCATACATTTTGTATGGGCTAAAATGCATCGAAAAAGGGGTTTTCGTGGGTTTTAGTATGAAAAATAGCTAAAAAGTGGAAAAAATCCAAATTTCACCGATGGAATATTTTAAAACCTTCCGATTATGAAACTATGGACCAAATACTGATCTCTAGCGAGAAAAAATCCGATGTACATTCGATTTTTATAATCGTCTGGTTCAGACATAGCGTGCACCATAATACTTTATGCTGAGGGTAGTCAAGAAAATGCACAACCAAAAAAGATCTTCAACTGGATCGGAAATAGAACCCAGTCACCTTCTGCACTGTTTTACTTTATAGCTGCACTTTTACTAAGTTAACCAGAAAAGTTTCAAGGCTGAGCTGGGAGTGTCTTAAGAAGACATAGAATATATGCATAGTGTGCAGAAGGCAACTAGAGTTCAGTTGCAAACTATTCGAGATTAACTTTGAAATTGTTAAAAAAAAAAATCAAAGGTAAATTAATAGAATTTAAAGAATAATTTACGTCATTTCAAGAGCATCAAAGTGGGCATCCGATCGCCATATAGAAAATAGTAGTTTACGCAACAAGTAGCTGAATTACTGTGATTTCGTGTGAAATTTATCATTTTTCACGGTTTTTTTTTTTGTGTGTTTCCTATAATGTTGACAATTCCAAACAACTGAATGCAGGAAAACAATTACGAGCCTAATTGGCTCATGTATCGTAGTTCTCTAGCAGATGTCATCACTAAAACAAAAAATCCGGGGTTCTCATTTCGGGGTGGAAATTAGAATTAATCACTTGTCAATGCAATTATGTATAATGAATAATTGAATTTAAAGAATTACGCGGAAAACGCCTAAATTTATGCAATTTTCTTCGAAATTTCCTGATAACCAACCGGAATTCAATTATTTCAACCAAATGAACAAATTGGTACGAATTTGGGTGATAACATCTGATTTGGGGATATATCTTAAGCATCCTCACAAACTTTCAGGTTTATATTCTGTTCAAATCCTTGTTTAGAACTAGAAGTTTATGGGTGTTCATCAGCACTTTACATGATTTTGAAATTTTATATTATTTTCATAGAAATAGCTAAACGTTATTGAACGCAAAAAACTTCACGACAAACAATTCGACAAGATTTACGACAAACAACGTTCATTCACTGCAGGTTACATTGATAGTTGTGCTCGATTAGGAAGAAATAGAATCGTTTAACACGGTGATCAATTTCACCCGAATTTACGGTATGATTCTACAGCACGAGTTGACCATTTATCCAAGCAAGCCTTGCTGGATAATTACGAGTGTTGTAAATCTAACTCTGCGATTTCGAAAAATGTAATTCGAAGGTATTAGAAATCATATCGAGAGGCGTTCTTTATTATTTTATATTTTCTGCAGTTAATATGTAATGTAAATAAAACAAAAACAGAATAGAAAGCGTTGTGTTTAAATGAGTATCTAATTCTTCCGAAAGAGGTGCACTTTGCGAAAAAGGACCACGTGATTATTGAGCTGAAATCGAATTCAGGTTAACTTCTGCGTTCATGAGTCCTCTCATGGCGTAGTGGTAACGCGCCCCAACTAGAGATCGGGGAGTCGTGAGTTCGATTCTCACTGAGAAGACGTGTAACTATTTCGCAAATCTTCACATCAATTTGTCCATCTAATCCAATTGCAAATTATATGTAATGTTTAGCTTTTCGGTAGTTGTTAAACTTCCACTCGGCTGGTTGGCCGTAAAACCACAATTCATAATTAAAAACAAGTAAAAAAACAATTGACGTTACTCTAAAGTGAAGAAAATCTTCTTAATCAATTCAAGCGACTCTTTATTGACCAAAGAAAAACTCTTCAGTAGTTAAGTGCTTTAATTTTGAACAACAATTGCGTGGAAAACTCGCTTGTAGTACCGTAATCCGGGGGCAAATTGATCATTATTTTACAACTTTTTGTTATGTTTTCCTTTGGAATGCAAAAATTGTCAAATTTATTTCGGTAAAATCAGTACTTCATTGATCTCTATCAGTTGGTGTAATCAATTTCTTATGAAATTAAATTTAACATTTCATAAAATTAGTTAGAATATCAAAAATTGAAAATGACACATTGGGGCGAAATTGATCACTATATAATAAAGCATATTTTAGAATGTAAAATTTTCCTATCTACAAAATTAGGGTCTCCTGAATCTGAAAATGATGTCAAAATTCTTACAACTCGTGTATATCATCACTTTATTGCAAAATTAAACTTTCTAAATCTGCATAAAACGCCTAAATGTATGCAATTTTCCTTGAAATAAGCACGTTAGTCAACAATAAACGGTTTTATGAGCAAAAAACTATTTTTGTAATGCTGTACGATTTCAAAAATGAGTTCAGCAGTTCACACTGAAGCTTACACAACATTTTTAACACTCAAAGTTTACATGCTGGTTTAGCACCAATGGATTGTTTAGTACCGACATTTCCAACAGTAATGCTTACACTTTCAAAAACTGTGAATATTTCTATGCAAAACTGACCTTAATAAAAATGAAATAGCTTAAAATCATCATTAGACATATTTAAACTAGAAAACATGGAATGTCTGTGATGGCAACGAAGCATTAAGCATCATTGAATGGAAATGCAATTCGGTACCGACCTGATCAAATTCACCCCAGTGATCAATTTGCCCCCGGTTTACGGTACACATTATAGGCGGCGATTCGGTGAATCAGTGTTGCATTTGAATGCGTTCAGATTGCGTTCCAGTTCGAGCCTTTGAACGAGGGACCAAGTAGGCTTGAACATTGAGCAGTTCAAAAATTTGAACCCGTGCGAGCTGAAAATTGAACGCGAAATGAAAACTATCGTCATGACAGATACACGACATATTTCAATGCGGAAGTTTTGCAAAGATATTGAAAAACATTTAAGGTTCCATATATTTGTAATGATAGGAATTCATTATGTTCTGATATAATTTTTTTTTTTTGGTTTTTAACTTCAATGTGCATTTTGAAGTGAACTTCATGTGCAGGTACAGAATCGTGCACGAGAGTTCAATGTCTACTAGGTTCTCGTCAAAAATAAGAACGCGTTCAGCTCACTTTTGGCTCGCGTTCAGTTTTAAATGCATCACTGCGGTGAATCACGAGAAAATCGTCTGGCTGTCGATCAATTGGTTACCGCTAGAACCTGCTTGTTTTGAGCAATAAGCGCAAAGTTGTCGACATCTCCGTTGCAAAAAAATGGTACAAAAAAGCGTCAACATTCTGGAAACAATTTTGCTTTAAATGTTTTAGCATAAAGCAGCATATTCACTGCATTATTATTTCCCATGTTCTTGGAGGATCCTCTGCTCTACATGTCCGGTGATGATGATTCCCTTATGATGATGAATTTAAATATAATCAAATTTCTCAATGAATATTAAGAGATGGCTTCTGAACTTTTTCTTCAAACCTCCTGGAAATTAGCCGTAAAATAAATATTATAATTATGGATTTTTATTCATATTTTCAACTTCATTTGGTTTTCAGTTTTGTTTTCCAATTAATTCCTCCTACATGACAGGCATTACTTTTATGCTTACTTTATATCCGCAAATCGATTCCGGAATATGTTTCCGGATCCAACTAAACAAAAGTTCTTAAAAGTTTTTTCTCGGAATTCCTTCAAAAATTCAATGATACGGTCAGATCTTGTACTGGAATATTTCGACACAAATAATGTACCCAAAAAATAAATACAAATTCTTTTGCGAATCTTAATGGAATGGTTCTTCAAAAATGTTTCCAACATTTTTTTGCTTTTGTTTTTTATCGTAATTCTGCTTAAAATCCCTTGACTATACAAGAATTATCTACAAAAAGTGTTTTTGAATTGTCTCTTGTCTTCGAATCTCCAGAGGAAATTTGTTGACAACCACCAAAAGTAAGTACTTTTATCCAATATTCTGGGATCGATTTCTAGTACAATTCCAGGGCGGACTTCCTAAAGGCTCTTTTGCAGAAGTCAAGGAAGGAATTCTGCTAGATTTAAAGGAAAATTTCTGAAGAATATTTTGATCGAACTTCTCCAGAAATTGTTTTTTTTTTTTATTCATTAGAGACGGTTTAATTTTCCAGTAATCTTTCACCACTAGAGAAAAGATTATAAATGATAATTTATCTTTCGTTGTCCATCTGTTGTTTTATCCTGATTCATCATTTTATTGTTTCACTTTCTTCAGCATGACACTTGGTAGAGAAACTTCGACGATTTTTTTTCATACTCAATAAACAAGAACAACTGAAACTAAAGAAAACAAATATTAATTGTAGGAGTTTGAAAAAATGCATAAAAACAAATATCTTAAGTAAAGAATAAATCCGTTTTAACGCCAATAATTGTCCATTAGAAAAGACGAAGAAAAAAGAACAAGATTTGTTGTAGTAAATCCTATAAAACCACTTAAGCTTTTTTATGATAATATCGTTAAAAAGTTTCCAATTGAAGCTTACATTATCCAACAAATTTATTAAAAAGTTTTTCCAGAACTTTTTTATATTTTACTCTAGAAATCCAATACAAATTAGATATGAGTATGGAGTGATTCGTAAAGTAATTTGCAACGAAATCCCTAAAAAAAAAGGTATTCATGGAGTCGTTTTGAACCAAAAATGGAGAGTGGGTAGTTTTCTAGAACCTAATAGAATTTTTGAAGAATTTGTTTGAGAAGTTAAAGAATGAATTGCAAAATCCTTTGATGAATCTGTTAAAAATCCCAACAGAATCGCTAGTGCCTTTTTAAGAATATAAAATTTCTGGAAAATATGAATAACTGGTGAATTTTTCGGAAGAATCCTACTAAGACATCCTAGGAGAAACAATAATTCTCTGAAGTAATCCTCAACCAAATTACTTGGGAAATTATAGAGTATTTTCGCGAAAAAGTTTTGGTACAACAGTTGAAAGCATTCCGCAATAACCTTTATGTAAATGTTTGATTTTATATTTTTATTCTTAGGTGCCGTAAATTCGGGTGAAACTGATCACCGTGTCACATGATTTCATTTCTTACTAATAGAGCAGGAAAAAACAATGCAAGTAAATAAATGTTGTTTGTCTCAACTACTGTTGAATGGTATATTGTTAAGTTTTTTTTATTTCAAAGAATGTTTATTTCTTCGGAAGGGAGCCTAAATTAATTAGGTAAAATTGTTTTCAAACTTAACAATATTCGTTCTGACAATTTCATCCCGAAATGGGATCTCTTGATTTTTTTTATTTTAAGCACGATGTTCAGCATTGAAATCACATCTGTATGAAAATTTCGGTATACATATTAGGCAATGAGGACCACCGTCGTACCGGGGGCAAATTGATCACTATTTTACGACTTTTTGTTGTGTTATCCTTCGGAATTCAAATTTTGTCAAATAAATTTCGACAAAATCAGAACTTCATTATTCTTTATCAGTTTATGTAATCGATTTTCATGAAATAATATTTAACATATATTGAAACTAGTTTTATAAAAATGAGAAAATTAAAATGACACACTGGGCCGAAATTGATCACCACATAACAAAGCAGGTTTAAGAATGAAGAATTTCCCTATCTAATAAATTTAGGAGACCCAGAATCTAGAAATGATGTTAAAATTTTTACAACTCGAGTATTTGACTAATTTAATGCAAAATTAAACTTTTAAAATCTGCCCAATACGCCTGAATGTAGGCAATTTCCCTTGAAATAAGCACATTATTTGTGAATAAACGGTTCATAAGCAAAAAACTATACTTGCTGTGCTGTATGATATCAAAAATTAGTACAGTAGTTCATACTTAAGCTTACACAACATTTTAAATACTCAAAGTAGACATGTAGGCATGGCACCAGTGGATTGTTTAGCACCGACATTTTCAACTGCACGGAGAAATAAGAATTGTCCAGTCAATCATATTTGCTGTTAGATCAATCATATTTCACATTGAATTTCAGTCAAACATACATTAAAATTGATTCAACAATATCTATGGCTGGTTTAACTATTTGGTATGATTGGTTCAACTACACAAAATAATTGAATCAACCATAGATATGATTGACTCAATATTAATATACAATCATGACAATGGTATTATTGTTGATGTTGTGTTGTCAAAACCGGCACGAATCTTCTTTATCGACATTGCAAAAATGCGACAAAATGTAAATAAAAATGGGAGCAGGAATTCAAACCACTATCTTGAGAGTGAGAGCGCATTAACTTACATCTACTCCAACATCGCTTGTTGGTAAACAGCGGTTTTTCGCGGTACAGCTCATAACGTTTCAAAGTAAAAATGTGCGGAAAGCTAATTCAACAATAATATAATTGAAATAATTATGTGATGGAAGACAGAAACAAACGCAAAATCGATTGGGCAAACCATACTGTCAGTTTAGAAACACCGAAAATATGTTTGTAACAATTGTATCCCGGCATGTTAAAACAACTATCGGAAAAGTTATGTCAATCATGCAAGAATTTTCTGCGTGTGTATGGCTTACACCTTCAAAAAGTGTGAATATTTCCATGAAAAACAGTGTCTAATAAAAATGTAATAGTTCAAAATCATCATTAGACATCTATTAACTAGAAAACATGGAGTGTATGAGGTGCCAACGAAACGTTCAGCATCCTTGGAAGGAATTGTGAAGGATTATTCTCGAGACAGTTTTGAAGGAATAAGGGGAGCAACATCAAATTGGTTTTTGGAGAAATCTAAAGAAACGTTTTCAGAATGTTCTGTGGAAAAATGCAAATGGATCTGCGAAGATCTTTTTTGAGTAATCGGTAAGATAATTTTCCTAATTAAATCCTGTTCATTTGCTTATAAAAATCTTGTGGAGTATTAGGAGGAATCCTTGGAGTACTACCTGGAAAATTAATTGAATGTTTGTTTTTTAGGAAATCCTGGATAATTTTTGCAGTGATTTTTTAATCAATTCTTGAAGAAATGTTCAAAATTATTTCAGATCAGAATAAGCTAAAGAAACTTCAGAAATAATCTGTTGAATAAAAGCTACTGATCCCGTTAAACTCAGTAAAAACTGTTAAAAAGGTTCTTGGAAAAAGCACTGAAAAATTACAGAAATAAATCATGAAGAAATCCTCGTGGAAATTCGCAGAGGAATCTCCTAAAGCACATGGTTGAATATCTGAAAAGTTCGTGGAAGAATCGTGAATTCTTTGGAAGTTTTCTTTAAGGTGTTTTAATTGGATTAAAAATTTACAAATATCACTGATTTGCTGCAATATGAAGCAAAATCACAACAAATAAAAATCAATACAAATTTATGCAAAATATGAAATTTATGTATATCGTGATAAGTACGATCGACATTACTTCTGTTAAATAATATAATAATAGAAATATAATAATATGCGTAAAGGTAGGCTATGTCCTT
The DNA here is from genome assembly GCF_002204515.2 of Aedes aegypti. Taxonomy (NCBI): domain Eukaryota; kingdom Metazoa; phylum Arthropoda; class Insecta; order Diptera; family Culicidae; genus Aedes; species Aedes aegypti. Next base: position 152,730,305 of record NC_035108.1, read on the forward strand.
AGGAAAATCTGCATTCTATTGTAATTTGTGAATTATGCTTAACTGAACATATTAATAAAAGTGTTGACAACAGAATTGTATTCGGCGATGTTATTTTTAGTAACAACCGCAATTCTTTTGCTCATATCGTTCTCAGAACTCATGTGAGACACGATTCTTTAATCATGCCATCCATAATCCTGAAAATCAATGTTTAAAAAAGTTGAAAAATTTACTCATTAGCACAACTTGATTTTCGCAAAAACCTCAACGTTAATTAGCTCATGAACAGAAGGGAGAAGCGCCATTCATGCATTGAAATTATTTCATCGATAAATGTTGATACGAAATTTTCACGAGGAGGGTTATGGCGATCAATGTTACCCCGAATTACAGTAAATTTGAACGAACGCTGCGTTTGATTTGAGAAGACCATTTCAGTATTAATTTTTAGTTTTGTGCAAACGTAAGAACTATGTCACAGCCACATGACGCGACACAAGACAGAACACACCTAACACTTATGATTTCTACGAAAGTAACAAGGACCTTTTTTCCAACCTGGATAATCCTGAAAGGATTCTGATGATAGTCCTAGAAAGATTCTGAGGATTCTGATGAAAATCCTGAGAATACGGAAATAATTCTGATGATAATCCTGAGAAGATTGTGATGAGAATTCTGAAACAAATCTGAGGAGAATCTTGGAAAGATTCTGATGAAAAATTTGAAAGGATTTTGATGAGCACACTGGGAAGATACTGTTGAGAATCATAAGTAGATTTTTATAAGAAATCTGAAAGGAGTTCTTTAAGAATTCTGTTAAGAACACTGAAAAGAATCTGATGAGAAGCTTTGTAAATTTCCGCGCGGTGAGTTTCGTCAGGTTGTTAAGCGTGTCGTACAATGGGGCGTGAGTTCGATTCCCGCTGCGATGCAATTTACAATTGGGTCCTAAAATGTTTGATGAAATCTTGTTTTTATTTAATAACACGAAAGAGCATGTTATTGCAACTATTTCAGCAATTTTTCCTGCTCAAATAACGGCTATATCATATTTAAAACTTAATTTAAAAAAACAATTTAGATCATGTTTGACATTCGCTTAGTTGACAAAAACACCACGGGGGTTTTAATTTAGCACTGGGGTCGTTCCCATCTGACATTTCGAAAGAGACATGGAAAACAAAATACACCCAAAATTTGAGTTTAGGCCAAGGAATGCGACAAAATCTAAAAAAAACAAAAAAAAATGTTCCTTGGACTTGAACAAACGAAAAACATTAATAAATTAAGTAAACATGTGTTTTTGGCCTAAACTTAAGCGTTTGGCACCAAAATTGGGACAGGGCTTTAGGACCCTATTGATTCACTGCGCTGCACCCAATAAAACTTTTCGTCAGGAAAGTTTCTCGGTTGCGCGATTGTCATGCTTGTCCGTTTTCGCGATTGGCATGCTTGTCCGTTTTCTACTGTTAAGTAACAGTCTGTGCTGTTAAATTGGCTGAAGGCAGTGTCTTATTCTTTTTATAACCTTCCAGTCGTCGCGTAGTTTGCGAAAAGCGAGCCTTTTTTCACTAGTGTTGTACAAAATACAACAGCATGACGATTGAACTGTTGAGATTTAGGTGATATTCTGGTAATATTCTGATAAGAATCCCATAAAAAATGGTTCTAATAAAAATTCAGAGATAATTATTATGAGAATCCAGAGAGGATTCAATATATACTTTCAAGGATTATCATTAGAATCCTTCCAGGATTCTAATCAGAAATGAAGTAATTGAAAAGTAAAACATTATTCTTCCAAAATCTAGAAGTAAAATTTTGTCACTAAACCATAGTTCCGGCATAGTTATCAAACTATTTAACCGTTACGAATCAGTTGGATTTAAAATTTATTATGGCGAGAAATTGCTTAAGGTTTGCATTGAAATATAAATTTAAATTCCAAAATTAAAAAGGATATCTGAATAAAACATAAACTACATCCAAAAATACTTTTTGACTTGCTGAAACACTGTTGTTTGATATTTCTCAACTACATATTTTTTTATGATAAAACTTGTTTTTAATTCGAACTAAAACATTTTTGTCGAGTATATGTGATTATGTAAATTACATACTGTACGGAAATCAACATTGGATGAGGTTGGATCTCCGGAGTCGCATACTGAGAGCTCCAAGCTCCTTTATTTGAACATATTAAATGATCAAGTAGTTTTTTTGGTTCAAAATGTTCCACCTGAGATCGTAGAACTTCACACATACTATATTCAATGAATGTTATTATATACGTAAACATAAAAATATTCGAAATAAATTGAAATTTTACCAACAATCACTAGTGGAATAGGAGGTGTACACTACATTTCCAACTAATAGGATTGGCCACCAGTATCCAAAATCATTGTGGATGTATTTCGAGGTGCAACTAATCCCCTGCACAAAACCGGTAAAATTAGCATATAGTGCTACAAATGAGCAAAATAGTGCAACAAAGTCGTCCAAACCTTCTAAGGGCTAATAGCGGTTTTTGACCGTCTGACACAGCTAAATGATTATCTAAATTATGTGAATAAATGATTATCATATTTTTTCTCACTCTCCAGCCATAGGAAGCGACATCGACAAGGACCTATCGAGCAGCTTGGGTTTGAACCATGGAATGGGTCGCATCACCGGGTCGGCCAGCATCGAAACGCTGGTTCGAGTGGGCATCGAAAAGGAACACGGCCTATCGCCGGATAGCAAAATGGTTGTCCTGCACGACTTTACGCCCTGCGTAGACGACGAATTGGAAGTCAAACGAGGACAAATTGTGAACATTCTGTATAGGGAGAACGATTGGGTGTACGTAATTGGACAGGATACCCGACAGGAGGGCTTCATACCGCACTCCTACTGTGCTCCATTCAACACGCAGCTAGCGGATTTGGCCATCAAAAAGAAACTGCCACGTGATGTGTCCGTTGGGCTAGCAAACAATGACCTAACTGATGGTATACCGGATATAAACATCGATGTAATTGACGACAGCACATCCGGTTTGGTTGGATTGACCAACTCATTGAAACACTCGCAGGCGAGTCTTAGTTCTGAGCCTGATTTCTTGCCATTCTCAAAGGACCCCAGTGGTCGCTATATTGTATTATACACATTCATTGCCCGGGACGAGAACGATGTCTCTGTCGAGCGGGGTGAATTTGTAACGGTTCTAAATCGCGAAGATCCAGAATGGTTCTGGATAGTGCGAAGTGATGGTCAGGAAGGATTCATTCCTTCTGGATTCGTGTACCCTGCGGAGAACATTCTGCAAGGCCAAGCGAAGCAAAATCTTGCCAACGGAAATCCTCCGAACACAAATGGAAACGTGGGAGCAAGTGATACGAACCCAAGCATACCACAAATGAATGGTGGCGTGAACAACTTGACTGGAAATGGAGGATTGAACGCTACTCAGCAGCAGCAGCAGCAACAACAACAACCGCAACAACCCGGAATAGGTTCTGATGATCTGAGGTATCATGGGACGGAGCTTGTTATGCTATACGACTATAAGGTAATTCAGTTACTATTTATTGATATCTACCGAAAATCTAGATATATCAGAGGTGCGTGCAATTTCGAAACCATGCACAGTTGGCAAAATGCGACTCATAATTGCACTTCTTTCGTGTAGCTGGATATAAAAGGTGTGAAGGAGCTATTTTTATACAAAACTAGTGGTCCCGGCAAACTTCGTCTTGCCATCAAGTAGGCTGTTGAAAAACGCTATGAATCGTCCCACACAAAATGACAGTTCCGGGTACTCTCGTTTTTCCAACCTTGCCGGTGAATATCCTGGGATTTTTATACACACAAACACGTCGGAACCCTTGACGAACAAAACGGAGAAGGAATCATTCAACTCCGTTGACCCGTTCGTAAGCCATTTCGTGACATACAAACATAATTCCATTTTTATTTATATAGATAAACTCCGGGGAATCGAATGGCGCCAATTTCATACACAGCATGTACCTCATTTGCCCCTGTTCTCCCATTTTTTAAATGAAATTAAACGTTTCCTTTAAATCAGTGGTTCTCAACCTTTTCATATCTGTGGCCCTTTTTGAGGTCATACAAACATTCCGCGGCCTCTAGAAAATAACTTTCAAAGAGTGTATAACAACAAATTGTTGTTTATTCAAAACTAGTGGTCCCGGCAAACTTCGTCTTGTCATCAAGTAGGCTGTTGAAAACCGCTATGAATCGTCCCATACAAAATTACAGCTCCGTTCAGTCCCGTTTTTCCTACTTTCCCGGTGAACATCCTGGAACTTTTATACACACAAACACGTCGGAACCCTTGACGAACAAAATGAAAAAGAATCATCCAAATCCGTTGCCCCGTTCGTGAGCCATTTCGTGACATACAAACACCATTCCATTTTTATTTATATAGATAAATAACTCGTTTTATATAAGGTCATATTGGCATATATACTTTTATATTTTACTATTAGTTTCCCGAAAAAATCTTTTAAGTATCCAATAAGGGATGCTTGAAATTGGTATCGAAATATTGTTAAATATTTCTGCAAAATATGTTATTGTCCTGAACTCTTTTCTGAAAGATGTTTCCGTTGAAGATCTTCGACATACTCAATGTAATCAAACAGTACCGTGCACCCCCGCTAATTTGAACGGTACCTCATGCAAACCATCGGGGTTCATTTTTAATTTGAATATCTAGTCACCCTAGGAACGTGTTTCTGATTACCTCTTTCACTGTTTTGTTTTGATTCTGCGCTCCGTTCCGGGTAAAAGTTTCTTTTTAAGATTTCTAGCTCAATTCAAAACAAATCTTATAAATGTCATGGTGGTTCGAATGGTATTCAAGTAAGAGACTTTCAATCCAAATATCATAAAAATCGATTGAGATTTGGAAAAGATATGGCTATTTGTTGTTTTTCGACGTGAATATTGTAATTTTTGGTCAAACTTTCGATGCATGGAACCAATTTAAGATAAAATCTTCTTCAATATTTTATGTAGGGGCGTTTCTAGGCCTATTATAAGGTTGCTTTGAGGTGTATTAGTATTTGCATAAATGCTTGAAAACAATTTTTGGCCCATAGTGGGGCAAAAGTTCGAATCAGCGGGGTAAAAGTTCGACCCATGTATAAAATCACGGAAAAAATTGCAAGTTGCCTAAAATCCACATATTATCTTCAAATTTAGTTAAATTTGTCTGATCGTGTGAAAATTGCCACCAAAAATTTTACATTTCCACTTAGTTTTGCGAAAAACTGCTATTCTTGAGTATATTACAATTAACCCGGTTTTGGGCAATTTTTTGATGAAAATTTAGTGTTCGAATTTAGATTCGAATTTTTCGTCAAACTTAAGTTTACGGCTGGTGTAAAGTATGCCAGTCATAAAAGGATCGATATTTTGTGTTTTAGCCAGCGAACTTTTGCCCCATACTAGATTCGAACTCTTGCCCCACTGGTGAGGCAAAAGTTCGAATAAGACAATCAATTTTGAAACTGTTATAACTAAAAATGGGTAAATATTTTGACACAAGTTTGTTCAGCAAAATTATAGCCAATGTATTGAAGGTTCAATGTATGGTATTTGTTTTGTTTTAACTGCTATTGTTTTCCTGGAAACATTGATTATACCACTAAGGTCGAACTTTTGCCCCACCTTACTCTACCCGGTAATAAATTTGGCCCAGCGGTAAACGCGCAGCTATTCAGCATGACCATGCTGAGGGTCGTGGGTTCGAATCCCGCTGGTCGAGGATCTTTTTGTAAAAGAAATTTTCTCGATTCCCAGGGCATAGAAGTATCTTCGTATCTGCCACACGATATACACATGCAAAAATGGTCAATCGGCAAAGAAAGCTCTCAGTTAATAACTGTGTAAGTGCTAATTGTGGTGTATAGTATGTGCGTAATGTCGGTTACCACACTAATAAGAACAGTAAAAATAGCTGACTGCAAAAGTCGAAAATAAAAAAGAGAAGAGTAAACCCCTTTGATACGGATGTATCACAGCCGTCGTTGGTCAGTGTGTACGGCAGCAACCACGTACCTATTCCTCAGCCGAATCGACAACCCGTGCGATCATATGGGGATGTAGGTACAATAGTGTTGCGTTTTCTCACACCGACTGTATTCAATGCCGGCAGATAGAGATATGGTGAGGGATAAGTGTGGTATATTGGACTAGCAAGATTGTGGGGCTTGGGGATGCTACAAAGGTCATTAGCCAAATACTTCAGTTTACCGTAGCGTAGCTGTAGTATAATTGGTAATGCGTCCGTGTACAGAATGGAAATTGTGGGTTCAAGTCCCGCTGGCTACATAATCTTTTAGCACAATGTTACCACAATTACACTTAATTTGGCAAACATATCTTTATCTGCCGATATTGAATACCTTTCCCCTAACAGTAAAAATAGCTGACTGCAAAAGTCGAAAATAAAAAAGAGAACTAATAAGAACATTAATCTGAGAAGCCGGCTTTGTCCCAGTTGGGACGTAACGCCAGAAAGAAGAAGAAGAAGTAATAAAGTTTCCACGAATATGAAAAAGGTTTTCTACAAAACAAATCGATGAACAATGAGCATGAGCATGAGCATGAGCATAGATGACCGTACAATTCGTAGTTGCTACTCCGTGATTGACCAGAACCATCGAAGTTGCACAGGGAATTAATGGGGCTTGGGATTAGCTTACCATTCTTTAATGTGCACAAATCAAGAGCTCAAATTTAAAAGTCAATAACGGCGCCGGCCACGTCATCGGGGGAAGGGAAGGAATGTTAGTTAGACAACCGTTGTTACTAGATGTGGTAACGCTAACAAACGCTTGAGAACTCGCTCTGAGAAAGCGAGAAAGTAGGAAGAGAGAAAAGAGAATAAAGGTGATATTCAGATCTGTACCAAATAGGAGAAATATACAATGATCAGAAGTTTAGTGACAACCAACCGAACTAGACGTGTTTCTTATAAAAACTCTTTAACCCTTGAAATCGAATTCCTCCCATTTTACCAGCTACTTCACTAGAGACCGAGTATATCTCTGCATCTCCACAGTTGTCATGGAAAAGATATAGGGTTAGTGGGACAAGGTAGGGATTTTGGAGTCACCAGTGTTTGGTGATGCGATCCATGATATAATCACGCCTAACTGGATTCGCGATATAATTCGATAATCGCATCACGCGCTGAACTAGTGCTTACACTCGCCCACGCGAGAGCAAGCGACGCAATCAATAGATCAAACACTACTCACGGATAGTGGCACTTTTTTCACTTTTTCCACGCTACCGACGCCCGACATGTTTGATCCTGCCCTCATCTCCGCCCCGCAGGAGCAAGCGTCAAGGTCGTAGGATCAAACACAACTCACAAAACAAATCGACGAACAATGTTATAAAAAATGCGAAAAGATCTCACCATGAATTTTTCAAAAATCTTGTGCTAAATTATATTTAGAATTACGTATGAAACTCTCCAAGATTTTCAAACAACATGCAAAGCATCTTTAGAGAAGCTCATCTTCGTTGACATATTTCTAGAAAAAAACGGACACAAATTTAAACAAAAAAAAAACAAAGAATTAAAGGTTTTGACGTTTTGAAGTTTACATGTACACGACTGCGAAAAGAAACCCATATAGCAAATAGGGAGTCGTGGGTTCGATTCCCACCGGAGCACTTGATGTCCCGAGAGGTGGCCAATGTTGACAATTCGATGAAATTACCAGATTTGAACCCCAAAACCACCCGTAATGTGAGACATTTCAGTTTTTGTACCAACACTAGGCATGCGACGGCTCATCCTTCATGATTTTGAATACCTGTGACTTTTCTAGTTCAATTTTAGATACATTACCTCTTTGGTTCTTCTTTACTACCAAAATAACCCAAGAATTACACCTTAGATACCCGTACTGATATTTAAGTTGTTGTACCGAAACTAGGCATGCTGATGGCTCATTCTTCATGATTTATAATACCTGTGACTCTTCTACTTCAATTATAAGTGAACGACCACTCTGGATAATTGTTACCACCAAAAAACCCCAGGAATGACCATTGGTGTTATCTCTATTGTGAGACATTTCAGATTTTGAAACAAGACATGTGACGGCTCAATTTTCCTAGTTTTCTGAGCACGTGATCCATCTCATAAGTTAATGTCCACTCAGGTCCTCAGGTTTCAGGTTGTCCGACGACGCTGTAGAATCGTAACCCGTTCTGTGGCGTAGTTGATTAACGCGCCCAGTCTAGCGTATTGGGGGTCGTGGGATCGAAGCTCACCAGAACGATTCCATTATTTTTCACAAATTTTACATCTCAATATGTCCAAATTGACATTCGTGTCTTAAAACTTCAGGTTTTATTTTCGGTCACAATTAGCCAGAGTGGTCATTCATCTAAAATTGTGTCTCCTGGCGCCGGATGATTCTACAGCAGGAGATTCTCATTTGACACATTCCTGCATGCGCATCAGTTTGGTTTGATTTTATTTTGACGAAAAGTCATTAAAAACATCAACTACTGAATAGTCGGTAATTGTTTTTCGCTTTCGAGTCTAAAGCGTCGGTCGGTAGACACGTGTACCGTGCAATTGGTGGAAGTTTCTCGAAAATTTTGTAAAAAGTTATCGTGCATTGAGAAAGCAATTACATCTGCGGTGCAATAATAGCATTTAATTAGTGAATATTGAGCCAAAATTGTGATTTATTAAGGGGAAACAGTGAAAGTTAAAAGGCGAGAGGACGCCAAGGCGAATTGCCGAAAGGAGTTCGCCATTTTAAAAGAAGCAAGAATCAGAAAAAGAGAAGAAGAAGAGAAAAAGAAAAGTGCGGTAGAATACAAGATGGCCTCCGGCGGCGAGCCACCGGACAAAGGTGGTGGGAGCAAGGATTGGAATATGGAAATGCAAAACGAACAAACCCAACCTCAAAATGGGAAAACTGCAGAACTTAAGGGGCAACAAGATGAAAATAACAACGCGAAAATCAGCTACACATATGTCAGAAGTGACGTTGGCCCATACAGAGTATTCATCGAACTCAAAAACAACACCAATGGAAAGGCATCTATCAACAAGTACACCCTCGGCTCATACCTGAGGAAAATACAAGGAATACACACATACATCCAGGAATTGCAGTACGCAGGAAAACACAAAGTGATCGCCATACTAACGAATCCCGAAAAAGCAAACCAACTAGTGACCGAAATCAACAACAGCACCAGTGCATACCGAGCATATGTACCCCGTCACGTCGTCAGTATCACGGGTGTCATTACTGGTATCCCGATCGATCTAACGGAGCAAGAAATTCAAGATGACATCCAGTCAAAGGTTCCAGTGATGAGTGTTAAGCGACTACACCGGTACGCGGACGGAAACAAAGTACTGAGCCTCAGGGTGAGTGTGACCTTCCGAGCAAAAGAACTGCCTGATAGTGTTAAGGTATTTTGCTGTCCAACAAGAGTTTACCCGTTTGCACAAAAGCTTATTTTCTGTACGAAGTGCCTGCGATACGGACATCGAACCGAAAACTGCCGAGGAAGAGAGAGGTGTAGGAACTGCGGACAAACACACGAACTAAATGAAGAGTATGCCAACTGCCAAGAACAACAAAAGTGCATTTACTGCAAGTCGACAGACCACCGATCCGGTGCAACGATTTGTGACGAAACACAGCGACAGAAAGCACTAAAATCTATCATGGCAAAGAAAAATCTAACTCAGCTGGAAGCACGGCGGTTGCTACCCGCGAAAATTTCCAATTACTATGAACCACTCAGCAGACAGGATGAGTTTCCATCGATTAGTAACTCCTTTGCTAACACAGTCACGAGAAGTCAAAAACCGCAGCGGTCTCGATGGCTGCTTGGGCACTTCAGGAGTTAATCATCAATATTAACCTCCTTTTCCCGAGCAGCCTAGATAGCCGTGTAGTGTCGGTAGTGGTTGTTTCAACTGGCTAAGAATTTACACTACGGATTGCCTGTTCCGGTGGTAAAAGTCCACCTCACAGGTGACCCCTAATTTATGGTGTGATGCGTACCGTGCCTAAGAATGAATGGTTAGGGGGGTCTAAATAAAACCTAACCGCAAACGGAGCCTGTGGGGTACCAGGGCGCCCTCCACAGTATTGAGTCCTTCCTGTGCTACCCGGAGCAATGGTGCAGGTGACCTTGTGTTTCTCCGAGATAATCGGCTGCCCTTCTTCAGTCTCTATCTTGAGGCTTAATAAGGGTGGGATTATGAATATGTTGACATTTAATTTAAATTATCACCTATATGGATTCGCATTATGCGTTTTACACAGTGTATTCTGTGCTCTTTCGCCTTTGGCGACTTTAAATAGATACCGATCTGGTTTTTTCGTTGCTGGTCTTTTTCGTGCTGAGATTGCAAAAAGCTTAATCCTGCCTAGTTTGGGTAGTGGCTACGGTTAGGTTAGCTCAGATCAATCTTCAGCATAAAAGAACAGCAACGATCAATCTTTGCAGACTCATGCAAAATGGTGCAGCCCAAGTGGCGCTAGTTCAAGAACCCTACTTTCGTAGAGGGAACTTCTATCTAGGTAACCTTGTGGACCCAGTTTTTGCTACTTTTAGCAAGCTTGAAATGGCAAACTCGCGCTCCATGCCCCGCGCATGCGTGCTCGTTAATAAAGCAATCGTTGCTACACTCATTTCTGAGTTAACTACCAGAGATGTATGTGCTGTCACAATCGTTGTTTCTGTTGGTGACCTCAACAGGAAATACGTCTATTGTTCGGTATATTTACCACATGATGAACCATCCCCAACGGATGACTTCAAACGAGTTGTCGTACACTGCGTAACAAAAGGCCTTCCGCTGATTGTGGGCAGTGATGCCAATGCTCATCACATCATCTGGGGCAGCTCGGATATCAATTTGAGAGGCTCCAGTCTGATGGAATACTTAAGTAGTACAGACCTTGGATTACTTAACATAGGCAATCGCCCAACCTTCATGGTTTCTAATAGAGAAGAAGTGTTAGACATAACGCTCTGCTCGAATAGAATCAGTCACGAGTTGACGAATTGGCATGTATCCGATGAGGAATCATTATCTGATCATCGCTACATCTTCTTTGAACATTCAAATGTAACTGCGCAGACTTTGCGTTTTAGGAATCCCCGGTCAACAAACTGGGAACTCTACATTGAATTGGTTGCGACCAAATTTCATGGATATTCTCCGTCCATTGAAAATCCAAGTGATCTGGATGATGCCGTTGATACTACAACATCCTACATTATGGAAGCTTTTGAAGAAGCATGTCCTCTGCGGTCTGTAAAGACTACAAGAGGGACCCCATGGTGGAATTCCGATCTGACTAGACTCAGGAAACAATGTAGAAGGAGTTGGAACAGACGCCGTTCAGCTGGATCAGAGTCGTTCAAGTCAGCTCGCAAGGCTTACAAGAAGGCTCTTCGTTCTGCTGAACGATCCGGCTGGAACAACCTTTGTACAAATGTTTCCAGTTTGAGTGAAGTCAGTCGGTTGAACAAAATTCTTGCAAAATCTAAGGATTTCCAAGTGAACGAAATTCGCTTACCTAATGGTGACTTTACTTCTTCCGATGAAGAAGTTTTAGAATGTTTATTCAATACACACTTCCCCGGATGTGTGGACATAGCATCTACGGATGAACCAAATGTCTTTTCATGTAGTTACGAGTCTCTGGCCTCGGCTCGCAGTATCGTAACTACTGAATCGATTCAATGGGCACTTAACAGTTTTGCTCCTTTCAAATCTCCAGGAGCGGATGGGATTTATCCTGTTCTGCTCCAAAAGGGATTTGAGTCTATCAAACATGTTTTGAAAAAGCTACTTGTAAGCAGTTTTGCTACCGGGTACATTCCCAAATCCTGGCGTGATATTACTGTAAAGTTTATCCCAAAAGGAGGACGTGCGTCGTATGAGGAAGCGAAGAGTTTTAGACCAATCAGTCTGACCTCTTTTCTTCTGAAATGTCTGGAACGCATTATCGATCATCACATCCGTGATGTTTATTTGGCAAACATGCCTCTTCATGTGAATCAACATGCTTACCAATCTGGAAAGTCCACTGTGACTCTTTTACACAAAGTTGTATACGATATCGAGAAAGCATTCGCTCAGAAGCAATCGTGCTTGGGTGTTTTCTTGGATATTGAGGGTGCCTTTGATAACGTGTCTTTCGAAGCCATATTGGAAGCCGCACGAAACCATGGGCTACCTACAATGATTACCAATTGGATTCATCAAATGCTCAAAAACCGACATCTCTTCTCGACATTGCGTCAAGCAGCGATTCGAAAATTGAGTGTTTGCGGATGCCCCCAAGGGGGAGTCTTGTCACCACTTTTGTGGAATCTCGTAGCAGATACGCTATTGAGGCAACTCAATAATTGCGGTTTTCCAACTTATGGATTTGCCGACGACTATCTAGCTCTGATAGTTGGTATGTGCATAAGCACCCTATTCGACCTGATGCAAAGTGCTCTTCAGGTAGTCGAGAGTTGGTGTCGCCAATATGGCCTTTCGGTTAACCCGAATAAAACATCTATTGTTCTTTTTTCGGAAAGACGAAACCGCGATGGAATTCGACCTTTACGTCTTTTTGGCACTGAGATTAATGTGACTGATCAAGTAAAGTATGTCGGAGTCATTCTAGATTCCAAACTTTTATGGACAGCTCACATTGATTTCAGAGTCAAAAAAGCTTGTATGGCCTTCGGTCAATGCCGGCGAACCTTTGGTAAAACTTGGGGCCTCAAACCCAAATATATCAAATGGATTTACACAACAGTTGTTCGACCAATATTGGCATATGGATGTCTTGTGTGGTGGCAAAAGGGCGAAGTGAGAACAATCCAATCAAAATTGGGCCATCTCCAAAGGATGTGCTTGATGGCGATGTCTGGTGCGTTCTCTACAACTCCCACAGCAGCGCTCGAGGCCCTTTTCGACGTTGCGCCACTACACATATATCTTAAACAAGAAGCACTTTCTTGCTCTTACCGTTTATGGGTACTGGATCTACTGGAGAAAAATCCAGTGAATCGTAGATCTACACACACTTCGTTGTTTCCACTTTTGGTGAATTGGGACAAAATTGTCCTTGCTCCAAGTGATCTCACAATTGCTTGTAACTTTCCTTACAGGACATTTACCACACAATTCCCTTCACGGGAAGAGTGGACGTCTGGCTATTTGGAAAGAAGTATATCAAACAATATAGTATGTTACACTGATGGCTCCCTTCTTGAAGGTAGAGCTGGTGCAGGAGTATATTCTCGTGAGCTAAGGCTGAATCAGTTTTACTCACTTGGTAGAAACTGCACCGTTTTTCAGGCGGAAATATTTGCTCTTATGTGTGGAGTGCAATCAGCACTTCAACAGCGCGTAATGGGTAAAGTCATATACTTCTGTTCAGATAGTCAGGCTGCTATAAAAGCTCTCGCTTCGGCCAACTCAAGGTCGAAGCTTGTTATCGCATGTCGAACTCAAATTGAGGAACTGAATTCAGTCAACTCTGTAAACCTTGTATGGGTACCTGGCCATTCTTCCATCGCTGGAAATGAATTGGCTGATGAGCTAGCTCGCGATGGAGCATCGCATGACTTCATTGGCCCTGAGCCGGCTATTCCAATTTCGAAGTGCTGGGTGAGGCTTCAGATAAACTCTTGGGCGGCAACTCAGCACAAGCAATATTGGAATAGTTTGGAGTCGTGTCGTCAAACAAAATTGTATATTACTGAGCCATCTCCAAAGGTGGCGAAGTATTTAACAAATCTGTCAAAGCAGAATTGCAGTCTCTTGGTCAGAGCGTTGACAGGCCACTGCCGACTCAACTATCACATGGCAAATATTCAGCGTGCTGACTCATTTGTGTGTGATAGTTGTGACTCCGATTATGGAACTTCGTATCACCTGATATGTAACTGTCCAGTTTTTGCGCAAATGCGATTCCAATTACTTGGTAAACACTTATTAAGTGAAACTGAATACAGAAGCCTGAATCTTCAGGACATCCTGTTATTCTTAACCCGCTGTGGTAATGAGCTATAGGCTCTCTTTACGCTCATGCGTTTTGCAGTGCCCTTTTTAGGGCGCTGTTCGAACCCATTGTGGTATGGAGCTACATGCTCTCATTTCGCTTATGCGATCTTCCCTCTTCAAGGGACCCACTCCTATTTCCTCCCATCTTTCCCTTCCCTTTCCTCTCCCATCGGGTAGATGATGAAATAGGCTCAAATATGGCGATGGCACAAATCTCCCAACTGGTGGGGAACGTGCCTTTGGAGCCGGCCTTCTGATACACCGGTACGCGGACGGAAACAAAGTACTGAGCCTCAGGGTGAGTGTGACCTTCCGAGCAAAAGAACTGCCTGATAGTGTTAAGGTATTTTGCTGTCCAACAAGAGTTTACCCGTTTGCACAAAAGCTTATTTTCTGTACGAAGTGCCTGCGATACGGACATCGAACCGAAAACTGCCGAGGAAGAGAGAGGTGTAGGAACTGCGGACAAACACACGAACTAAATGAAGAGTATGCCAACTGCCAAGAACAACAAAAGTGCATTTACTGCAAGTCGACAGACCACCGATCCGGTGCAACGATTTGTGACGAAACACAGCGACAGAAAGCACTAAAATCTATCATGGCAAAGAAAAATCTAACTCAGCTGGAAGCACGGCGGTTGCTACCCGCGAAAATTTCCAATTACTATGAACCACTCAGCAGACAGGATGAGTTTCCATCGATTAGTAACTCCTTTGCTAACACAGTCACGAGAAGTCAAAAACCGCAGCGGTCGAGACAGCGATCCAGATCAAATGAGGACGATAAACGGATGACGTCAAACGCAGGACACCAACAGTCAAAGAATACAACAACCAACGAGAAGGACGAGGAAGATTACAGTAGACTAGTTAAACGAGCGCGACAAAACGAGGGGTTCGGCACAAAAACTGGAGCCATACGTAAACAAATAGTGCAGCAGTATCAACTTCCCACCACACCAGGAGTGGGGCTCAACAACACACAGAAAACCACCGAAACGGAAAAGTGGAACCAAATAGTCCAAAAAGAAAAGGAAAATGCCCAGCAAGAAGCCAAACAGCATATCAACAGTGTGCTTATGAAGTTCTACACGGAGTTCATTGTCCGTGAAGGAAAAGATAGCCCAATGGCAGATAGGCTTAAAAACTGGTCGAAAGAACATATCGATTTGGAATCAGTAATTATTTAAGAACTAGAAGTGAAAAGTGAAAAATAATATTAAAAAAAAAGAAGTAAGAAAAGGAAAAGTTTGATGAAAGGTAGAAGAAAAGAAGAAAATAAGTGAGAAAAAAGGAAATAAGTGAGAAAAAGAAGAGAATAAGTGAGAAAAGAAGATAAGAAGAAAAAGAGTAAGATAAGTGAAAAAAGGGGGGAAATTTTTTGAAACGAAGAAAGAGAGAAATACAAATTAAACAGAAAATGGAGAAGTGTCTAAAAATTTTACAATGCAACATACAATCAGTGTATAAAAATAAAGAAGAAATTTCCCGAGTGCTTAGAGAAGGAAACTTCGTTGTAGCGATGTTATCTGAAACCTGGACCGCGTTAGATCTAGAAGATACCAACAAATACAGCATATCAAAATATCATCGAATTTTGTGCTCAAGAGAAGATGGCTATGGAGGCGCGGCCGTCTATATCCGGAATGATTATGGATACCAACCAATATCACTCCCAGCGCTAAACAAACACACCCAGGCAGTAGCAGTTAAAGTGTTAAAACTAAATTTAGTCATAGTGTCGGTCTATTTCAGTCCTGCCCTGACTGGTGAAGCATTCGAAGAAGACGTCACGAAGATATTCGACAGTTTGAGGAATGAACGAAGGGTTCTAGTCGGTGGAGACTGGAACGCACATCACCAAATATGGGGAAACAAAACGAACGATAGAAAAGGAACTATAATGTCCGACCTAATAGCTACTAGTGACGTCGTCCTAATGAATGATGGATCAAGTACATTTATACCGATAGAACTGAACAAGCAACCATCAGCAATAGACCTGACATTATGTTCACCCCCCCTTCTGACGGAGCTTACGTGGCAAACAATGGGTCATGGTATTGGAGGAGGACACCATATTGCCATAGAAATCCGCTTGGAGAATGTAGAGCACAAAGAGGAATACATTTACAATAACAAAAAAATCAATGAAGGAATAGCAAAGCTGAATGAAGAATCAATAACAACAATAAACGATCTACAAAATGCGGTAAATAAAATACAAAAAAGCAGCAGAACTAAAAATACACACACACCTAAGTTCTGGTGGTGCGAAACGGTAGAACAGGCGTGGTTGGAGAAAAGAGACGCAAGAAGAAACTTTAACAGGATGTCAACGTTGGAAAATTTGCTGATTCTAAAAAAGAAGGCGGCATGGTTCCAGAAACGTAAACGAGAGGAAATGAAGAAGAAGATAGAGGAACTCCCGCAACAAATATCACCATTTATGTCATCCAAGGAACTGTGGAATAGAATAAACCGGCTGACTGGGAAAAACGGACGCAAAAGGGAGAACAATATCGTACATGAAGACGAAGGGCTAGCAAATGAATTCCTGGATCAACACTTTGGTCCACATGAAGTGAGGTACCCAGGGGGTACGGAATAATACCTGCATACGATATCATCAACCAGGAAAAATGGAACGATATTTTGAACCGAAAGAAGAATACAGCACCAGGACACGACAAGGTAACCTATGAAATGTTACGAAGACTACAGCCAGGAGTAGTCCGGAACATAATAAAGGACCTCAATAGTATGTGGAGGAATTTGTATCTACCAAATCCAATGAAGATAATCACGGTGGTGGCAATTCCAAAGCCAGGGAAACCACAGCACACCATTCAGGGGAAAAGACCGATATCGCTCGTACCAACGGTGACAAAGGTGATAAACACAGCTGTATTAGACGAAATGCAAAAATACTTGACGAAACATAAGCTGATACCAGACAAGTCATTTGGCTTTAAAAAAGGTGTGTCAACTACAACATGTCTATCCTTTGTGGTCAATGCGATTAAAGGAGCTAAGCGTGAAAACTTGGTCGTTGCCGCAATATTTGTCGATCTGTCGAATGCCTTTAATACGGTTAAAACTGAAAAACTCGAAGAAACAATGGTTGCTAAAGGCATTCCGCAAGAAATCAGCAGTTGGGTTACTGAATTCCTCCGCAATCGACAAATAAACATGAGGGTAAATGAAAAAGTGATTACGAGACAGATTAGCGATGGGCTTCCCCAGGGTGACGTCATGTCCCCAACCTTGTTCAACGTCTACACAAGTCAGCTACACGATATCAAGGAAGAAGGAGTGATTTTGGTTCAATATGCGGACGATTTTGGGATCATTATCAAAGGAAAGAATCTACAGGAAGTGAATCAACGTGGACAGAGATACTTGGATGCTTTCTCGATTAATGCCAAGGAACTGAGTCTTAAGATCAACCCTAACAAGACGAAAGCGATGATATTCATCTGCAGCGATAAAAAAGTCGACATCAAAATCGATGGAACAACTATAGAAACAGTTCGTGTACATCGATACCTTGGAGTACAGTTCGACAGATCCCTTAGTTTTGGTCCACATCTTCGAGAAATTACAGTGAAAATACACGATAGGCTTAACATGCTTAAGGTGATAAGTGGAATTCGATATGGAGGACACCCACAATCGCTGATATCAGTTTATCAAGCACTGATAAGAAGCGTGTTTGAATATGGTGGAACTGTTACACACAACGCAGCAAAAACAAATAAGAACAAAATCATTATTGCAAATAATCAATGTCTTCGGAAAGTCACGGGTTGTACGAGGACAACTCCGATAAACACACTACTGGCACTGTCAGCTCAACAACCGATCCAGTATCGTCAAGAGTACTTAACTTCGAGGGAGATAATCAGGTGCATGGTGGACAACAATGTCGTCGCCAAACAGCTACAGAATTTGGAAGGAAGTGAAGAACAAGATCGGCTTTCATACATGGAAAATGTCTATCTGAAGCATCGAGATACTTTCGATGCACTCATGATTAGAACGGAAGGGCAACAGACCAATGTAGACATCGGTGTCGAACTGGAAGGCATGACCATGGCCAAAAGAAACTGTAGCTCAATACAAATGAAACAGTTAGCTTTGTATACCATTAATGGGAAATACAGAAATCGTCCTAAAATATATACAGATGCTTCCAAAGACAGGAACGTCTGTGGTATAGGAATCTTCGATGAAAAAATGAAAACGAGGTACTGCTATAAACTACAAAACGAAACCAGCGTTACATCTGCAGAGGTGATAGCCATTCAAACAGCACTCACAATCATCGATCAAAACGAGGCTCATGATTACGTTGTACTCACCGATTCCAAATCGGCATGCCTGATGCTGCTGGAAGCGCAGGCGGAAGACAGCAGGATTGACGTCATGCAGGATATTCTAGAGAAGGCCACTCGGTGGAACGCCAGCATACAATGGGTACCAAGTCATATTAACTTGGAAGGAAACGATGTGGCTGACCTCCTAGCCAAGCACGGTACTGAAGAGACGGCGATCAATATGACCAATAAGCTGTTCGATAAAGATGCTTCCTGGAAGATGAAACATGAGGCGAGAAATGCTGCTAATACCTGGTACCAATCGTACGCCGAAGAAAAAGGACAGAAATTTTACCAGCTGCAAGAACAAATCGAAAGTAAACCTTGGTTCTATGGAAGATGTTTCGACAACCGAGAGATCCGTTTACTAAACAGGCTGATGGCAGGGCACGATTATTCTCGCTATTGGCTTGCAAAGATGAAGATTGCTGAGAACAACCTCTGTGAAATATGTGACGAACAAGAAACTGCAGAACACTGCATTCTACACTGTGTTCGATATGGACACATCCGCGCAACTTACTCGTTTGACGGCCGATACCGAAATTTAATAGAGATGTTCAAAACAAAAAACGAAGATCTACTGAAGGAGATTTGTCGATTTGTAAATGAGTGTAGATTGAATATCTGACACCACTAACGGACAACAACCCAGGAGCAGGGCATATAGTCAATGACACTAGCCCTTCACAGCGCGACAGACAGTTTGTCAGTCGCGACCAGAGTTAAGAAGAAGAAGAAGTAATTGTTTTTACTGACTTTTCAGTCTGTTCGGTAATGTTGCAAAATTGGGTCTGACAGCTACCCTAGTTCAGTAAAAAGTAAAAATTTTTACTGAACTTCAGAAGTTTTCAATCAAAAAGCTGAAAGTTCGGTATTTTTTATGATTTAAAATTCATACCCAGTATAAAAATCACCGAACAAGCAAATCGTGATTAAGTATGTAGTTGTTGTTGTTTGAGAGGGACATTAACCCGAAGGTCATTCGTCCCTTAAGTGTGTAGTAAGCATGAAACTTTCGTTTCGCAGATATCTCAAGATCCTTACCACTTGGAAAGATGGCGCCTTCGGCAAAGTTGTTTAGCTGCTTAAGATGATTATAGAACGAAGCCACACTTCAAAATTTCAAGAACACTTGAACACTTGAGAACCAAACAGCGCTTCGCGTAGAAAATTTATCCCGGCAAGCAAGTAATGTGATTGATTTTCAACGCCAACTGTTGTTAGATTATCCAGTCTTGTGCACTTGAAAATTCGAAATTCGGCTTCCTTTCATAATCACCTTAAGGCCTATAATTATTTTAGTCAATCTGCAAGCCTAAATCAAGGTATCATTTGAGCTACTGAACAAATCTGTCTAAGACGCCATCTTTTTAAGTGGTCAGGTTTCTGAGATATCCACGAAGGTTCGTGCGTAGGCTGCCCGGTTTAGTTTTTTTTTTTCGAATTTCTTGACTCAAATAATGATAGCTTTGAGGTACTGAACAACTTTGCTAAAGGTGACATCCTTCTAAGTTGCCAGGATCTTAAGATATACGCAAAACAAAAGTTCCAAGCTCACTAGCGCTGCCTGGTGGCAAAACCTAGAATTTCTTGGCTCAAATAAACCTTGAGCTACTGAACAACTTTGTCGAAGACGCCAATTTGTTTAAGTGGTCAGGGTCCTGAGATATTTGCCAAACAAAACTTTATTGCGCACTAGCTGCTTTGTACAACACCCTTGGTTTTTCATGTTCAACAAAAATTACCTCGCAATATAGATTAACCTTCATAAGGTGTTCAAAAAAAGTTACGTTCAAGGTGTTCGGGTCATATTGACCCGGATTTGACCGTCGAATATCGCATCCGTTTTTTCACCATATATAAATGTTTTTGTACTCAAAATTATCGTTAAGACTTATAGAGTTCTGTTTGATCCTTCAACCTTGACGCTTGCTCCTGCGGGGGCGGGCGATGAGGGCAGGATCAAACATGTTGCGCGTCGGTCGAGTAGTGAAATGAAAAAGCGCCGCGGATCGTTAGTAGTGTTTGATCTATTGATCGCGTCGCTTGCTCTTGCGTGGGCGGATGATGGACACTTGTTCGGTGTACAATACGATTATCGAATTATAAGGGTGTCTGGAGTAATATGCACCCCCGGGGCAAAACGACTTTTTGAGGTTTCTATGAATATTTTGGAAAAATTGAGACATTTTCCGTGGAATTTTCCATGTGAAATCATATTTTGGGGATACTTATCATCAGTACTTGATGAAAAGTTGTTCCTAATTACTTCGCAAATAGCCTTAAAGAGTACGATGGGTCGTTTTGCCTCAAGGGTGCATATTACTCCAGATTCCCTTATCGCGAATCCGATTAGGCGTGGGCGTGCGAAACCTAGTAAAAAAATTTAATAGTAGTGGCGTGCGGTGATTAAAATAACCGCCATTTGATTCGCTGGAGTTCAACGCATTAAAATGGCAACTTCACAGCTTTTGAATCCAGTGACACGAAATAAGCGTGATAATGGGACGGATTTTGCCCACTGTACCATGGGAAGGACAATGACATTTAATGTTGGTAAGCACTTTATATCCAAGCCAAGAAAACTATCAATCCGAAGAGATCCTTGACCCGAAATTAAATGTCTATATTTTCGATACCTAGTTGTTCAAGGCTAGCTAGCCACAAATGCGATAAGTGAATATTAGAAATACTGTAATACATAACACCCATATATTCAACAGGCACAAGCACCAGACGATCTTTCGGTTCGACGAGGCGACTGGATCTACGCCGACCTGAACAACCAAACTGTTGACGGCTGGCTATGGGCGTATGCTCCCAAAACGAGGAAGTACGGATTCATTCCCAAGGCGTATGCTCGTCCACCGGCCATGACCAGTTTGTAATGCTAATATCTGGACTTTGTTAAGTAAATTATGTTTTAAGCTTTCGAATATTTTTATATATTAAAATATTTGTTCATATAGAATGCATCTGGCAATTCGCTCTTGAAAATTTTGTCAATCTACATACATCCGCAATCGCAAAAGACATTTTTAAACTGTAGGTTGAAAATGCAAAAGTACTTAATCAAAAAACAATTATACAATTTAATACTCTACTAGAAACTAATTTTATTTTATTTTATACAAGAAATAAACCAGTTTTTATAACAATCATATTCATTCTTCCTCTTGCGTTTTTTCTTCCATCAGTTTTCGCTTTTCCTTCAGCTCTTCGTATTGCTTTTTCACCGCCTGAATTTGTTCCACACTGACCGTGACGGGAACTTTGCACTCGATCTGCTCCTTCCGAATGAATTCCAAGTTTTCTAGCTTCTTCGCGAGGAAGTCCAACTGTTGAGATTCCAGCAGCTGGCGATAGTTTTGCAGACGAGTGTTCTTTATGTCGTCGCAGTGAATGTCGGTCAGCTTACGAAGAGAATCCTTTCGGGTAATCCAATGAAAGTGCCTAAAAATAAAGATTCAGAAGTTTTAGATTTGATGCTTTGTCACAGCACGTCAGAGAAAAACTTACGTAGGATACGGCTTGTACACCAGGTCTAATTTTTCAAGTATGTACTCAAATCTCCTGTAGTCCCAACGTCTCAAATATCTCAGAAAACGCTTCCTCTTATCGATTAGTTCCTTCAGATGGACCTTAGCAGCCGATTGTCGAGGGAATTTTTCCATCACTTCCTGGAGGCTTCTAATTTGCGCAGTCATCAGACCCACTAAAATGAAAGTTGATTGAATAGATATAAAAAAAACTTTAATGATTAGCCTACATTAGAGTTACCCATAATGATCAAACTACAAAAATCTTAAGTTACAACTCCCAAATTTCTTCATTGCGACTGAGAAAAAAATCAAAATCAGCTTGTTTGTTACATAAGTGATTTGTTTGAACTTCTAGATGGACTACAGAATTAATGTTTATGTAAAATTACGTTTAATAACTCTTAGAGTTCGACTATAATTTCAGACTTCTTCCAAACATCATTTGATAGTAATGGATGTAATGGATCTTGCAAGGGATTTGTCAAAAACCTGATATAAAACTTAAAAGGTTTTAGCCAAGCTTATAGGTTAGGCTTAGGATACTTATATTGAAGTGAATTCATCCAAGGATTCCTCGAAAAATTTGTCAAGGAATCCGATTGAAGATAACTCCACATTTTAGCCTGGAAAATCTTCTGAAATTTATGTTTATTTTGCATCTTTTGTATTTTTTTTTTTTTTTGCAGTAATGTATCCCAGAAATCGTTCATAGCAGTAGCTCGAATTTTTCCATGGAGTCCTCAGAAATATCTTAAGTTTTTTTTCTATCATTTTTTTTTTCAGAAATTCATGCTTGATTCCATCGGAGAATGCCTATGAAATCTCTACACATGTTTCACAAAGAATTTCCCTCCAAGAATTCATCTCTGGAATCTTGACAAAACTTTCGTTTTCAATACGAGGAAAAATTTATTGTTTCAGAAATTTAAGTAAGGCACATATTGGGAAGTTTGTAGAGTTTCCTGATAGAATTACTATACCAGAGATCCCATCTTCAAGAACTCTTCTACATAATTGTAAGGAAATTTCTTCATGCATTCCCTCTCGCACTTGATCGCATATTCCACCCATACATACACTTTAGGAATTATATTTTTTAAAGAATCATCTCAATGTTTTAGTTGTTTGTATCTCAAACAATTTGTCCAGTTTTTTTTCATTCGGATATCTTCAGTAATCCCTCAATATATTCTTTTGAAAATTAATCCTGAATAAGGATTCCTGATAACCTTATCGGGATGTGACAAATTTAGAAATTCTTCCAGAAAAGCAATGCGGAATTTACACCAAACCAGGCATTCCATTGAGAACATCTTCAAGCATTGTCTTAGCAAGATTTCTCTAAAGGTTTCTCGAGTAATTTAAATTGAGTATTTTCAAGACATTATTCTACCAAATTCTACAGGAATGCTGAATGAACTTGTTCGAGGAAGTTTACAAAATTTTACAGATAATTGGAATTTTCTCAGTAGCATTCCCCCTCGAATTATTCTAGAAATACTCCAATACAATTGTTCTGTTTGAATTACAGACAATGTTCCTAAACTATATTGCTTAATTTATGGCTGATTTTCTGATATAATAATTAAAGTAGATGATTGAAGTAGATTTTTTAGCAAAATAAACATATTTTAAAAGATTTTTTTGAAAATGTATTTTGTTTAAAATACAGTCAAACCTCCATGAGTCGATATTGAAGTGACCATCAACTCATGGAAATATCGAGTCATGGAACAGCTATTCTTTGGAAAGCTGTTTGAAGGGACCATCATAGTAACCATGATTTTATGTTTTTAAGTACCGTTTTGATTCATATTACGGACACTTAAGGCCTCAGTGAAGTATAACCCAGCTTGGACCATACAAAATAAATCATTCTGTATGATTTTTTAGCGTTATCGAGCGTCGGAAGCCCTTAACTTTCGGATGGTGGGTAAAGAATACGCGTCCGCAACTTGAATAATTTTAAATAAATCAAAACGTGTGGTCTTTTCATGATTCTTATTCCGGACGCTCCCTCACTTTTGCCTCATATTCCGGACGCTTTGATTCGGATTACGGACAGCTCATGATAATCATTAATGGAACAGTCGAATCATCAATTGAAATCGTTCAACCACTTGAGAGACGTCTAAGGTAGTTGGGCATTTTAAATTTGCAATGATATTTATGGAAAAAACCTAATAAAACGAGCCTCGAAAATGAGAACTTTAGGACGGCGAAAATTGAAACATTTCGTGTGAAATGTTTCCCATACAAACGAGAGTGTCCGGAATTTGAAGCTGTCCGTAATATGAATCAAAACGGTAGTATGGTGTGAGTAGATATCGAGTAATGGAACATCGACTCCTGGAGGGATGACTGTATGTTGCAATGCATTGTTAAACGTTCTGAATAGTTCGCTAACGACAAGGTGTACCTATTTGTTGAGGAATTCGGATGAATTTTGACGCGCAGCATCTCGAGGTAACGTTGCCGGAAGAGGGCGAGCTAGACGAAGACCCTCTTGAGGACTGCTGGAGCAACATAAAAGCAGCCATCAAAAACGCAGTCGAGAACATCGTCGGGTACGTGAAGGGGACATGTAAGGTCGGGTACGGAAAGGAGGACATGTAAAGATTGGTTCGACGAAGAATGCAGGCAGGTTTTGGAGGAGAAGGATGCAGCGCGGGTTGCTATGCTGCAGCAAGGAACGCGACAAAACGTGGAGCGATATAAAAGGAAACGAAAGCAGCAAACCCGCCTATTCTGGGACTAAAAGCGCCGCCTGGAAGAAACGGAATGTGAAGAAATGCAGTAGCTGCATCGTTCACAAGAAACGCGAAAGTTCTACGAGAAGACTAACGCATCCCGAAAAGGCTTCGTGCCGCGAGCCGAAATGTGTAGGGATAAGGACGGAAGCATCTTGACGGACGGACGTGAGGTGATTGAAAGGTGGAAGCAGCACTACGATGAACACCTGAATGGCACGGAGAACACAGGCGCAGAGGGTCACGACTGCGGAGGAAGTGATTTCGTCAGCACGGCGGATGAAGGAAACCAACCTGTTCCCACATTTAGGGAAGTTAAGGATGCCATCAACCAGCTCAAGAACAACAAGGCAGCTGGTAAGGATGGTATTGGAGCTGAACTCATCAAAATGAGCCCGGAGAGGTTGGCCGCCTCTCTGCACCGCCTGATTGTCAGAATATGGGATATTGGGGACGGACCTGGTGTAGTGGTTAGAACAAAACGCCTCTCACGCCGAGGACCTGGGTTCGAATCCCATAACTAACATCACTAACTTCTTTCTGGAGAAACTTATTGATGAATCAATTGTTAGATTTCCAGGAAAAATCCCAGAAACAAATTTAGAATAAATCCTGAAATAAACCATAGATGAGTTTTACAACTTGCGTCATTATTCGTCCTGTAAAAATCTTTCGCTTCAATTTTTTTGGAATAAATTCTTTGGGACTCCGCTCAAACTTTTACAGTAGCATCTGGGGGTCCAAATGAACAAATTTGGGTTTGTAACTTAAGATATTTGCTGTGTTTTCTTATAATATAAAAATAGGCTTCATTACTCTACATGTGTACTTACACTTGGCTTCAATCGAGCCGTAATCCAGTTCATGCCGCTGAACTCGTTTCACCATTTCCTCCTTAAAGTTTTCCAGCATTTCCCGTCTGCGGTTATGATCCAGGGAGAACATTGCCTTAACCGTGTCATCCGCACTGTTATGTTAAAAACCAAATTATCTTCAATATCAAAGTAAGAAATCCCAAATCACTGCTCACCTTTCCAGCTCCTTGGACATCCGGAAATCCTTCAGCAGTTCCGAACCGGCAATCGGTCGCATCGGCAGCAAATCGCCACTCTTTTGCGGCTTGTAGCATGGAATTTTCTCCGGCCGAACCCACTTAATTTTCAAGTCCGATTTGAATGCATAATTACGGGAAATCAAGCCGACACTACTGGCAAGGGGTTTTAGTTTATTAAATGAGTTCATTTTAGCTAAAACTTGATTAAATTTCTTTAGTTCGATCACAGATCGCTAAATGGACTTCTTAGCACGCACATGTAAACAAAACTGCACGTCGATGACATAACTGAAGAGAACTGTCAGTTTTGTTGACAGTCCATCACGAACCGAGAGCTGCGGTGAAAAGTAAGAGCATTGCACTGAAAAAAAAAATCCAATCCAATCTTTTTAAGTCAAGCAACGTGAACAAATCCATTTTCACTTTTCTCAGATACCGCGTCTCGTGAAAAAAAAGTATTGGTTTGGTCTACGGTTTAGAGACCAAATGAAAATAAATAAGACCTAAAAATTATATTTTTGTATTTAAGATCGCTTGTCCCAGAAGTAGCATTTTTTTCTAATGTTTGTTCTTATAACAGCACAAGCTTAACAGCGTAGGCAAAACACAATTCAAAATCGTATTTTTACAAAACTTTCATATTTTTCCCTAAGGAATGGATTATAAGTTGGCTGGCGCACAACTCGGCGCATGGGCCACCGGCGCGCAACTTGTTGGACAGTCTGCGGATTAAAGTAAAGATTCGCAATAATAATATTCTTTGTTCTTCCATTCTTCTCCTTTTTGGCATTAACGTCCCCACTGGGACCGAACCAGAGCCGGACTCAGCTTAGTCTTATGAGCACTTCCACAGTTATTAACTGAGAGCTTTCTTTGCCTTAGTTGCCATTTTTGCATTCGTATATCGTGTGGCAGGTACGATGATGCTCTATGCCCAGAAAAGTCAAGGATACTTCCATTACGAAAAGATCCTGGACCGACCGGGAATCGAACCCAGACACCTTCAGCACGGCTTTGCTTTGTAGCCGCGGACGCTAACCACTCGGCTAGGAAGGCCCCTTTATTATTTAGTTCAATAAAAAGAGCAGCTCATCTTAATGTGACCAGATGTGTCCCGGAAAAAATCCAGGACGCTTGTTAGATCTCATCCCCAATGAAGCGCTGCCTATATTTGTTGTGCAACTTACTTTCATATTCAATCTAAGACATGTACTATATACTACACACTTAATCGCGGTTTCTCTGTTCGGTAATTTATATTACGGAGTTCACACCGCAAACTAACAAAAAATACCGATATTTCGTTAACTTATTCGAAACTACTGACGTTCAGTTATGGTTGTCTTGTTTGAACTGAAGTCGGTAATTGAAAGTACTGAATTACTGCAAAATTTGAAATTTACGGTAAAAGTTCAGTAATAATTAAAAGTCAGTAAAGAGTAAGTACCGAATCTTCAGTAATAAATATTTTTACTGAGATTTCCAGAAAACATGATAGAAGCATTGAGTCAACTGTCAAACGAAAATATGCTTCATTCGACCTTCATGACGATGGTGATTTGTCTCCTAATTGGTAGAAAATATCCATTTTTCATTTTCAATAATTGCGTTTCGGTTGCTGATAAGTAAGTATTTCCTCCAACGAACAATTCCTGGTTTAGACATTGTGGAATTTGATCGAACTGCTGTTTTGTGTTGATATGCGGTTTCTACAGCAGATGGAGGTTGGAAATGCACTTGATGTTGCGGATTTTCGGGGAGCTACAGCAAGTTCAACAACATTGGTGACCGATCCTACTGTGCAAGTTGAAAAGGCTGAGAACAGAAAATGCGTCAAAAATATTCAACTTTCTTTTAAAGACAACAACTCATCCAAAATGCAATTATCTAAAATGATGGAGATGGGAAAGAGAATGAAGGAAAATGATAGATATGCATGAATATGTAGGGGTTATGAAACAATAATAAAGGAGTAACCGAATCTTTACTATAGTACTGTAAAGATCAGTAAATCGAAAGTAAACAAAAACTTAAATTACCGAGTAAATCAGTAAAATAAAAAAAAGGATTACTGACTAAATCGGCATATTGAAATTGACAGGAGCTTTTGAATTTGCGGAGTTTTCGGTATTAAAAGAGATTACCGAGTTAACTCTGCTGTTCAAAAACCCAGTAAAAAATTACCGACTTCGGTAATCAAAACTGAGTGTGTAAGTTAATTGAAATAAAAAGTATTGACAGTGCACAGTAATGGGAACCCGGATAAAAAATACAACACAAACACAATATAACGTATTGTAACAGTACTACTCAATATATTGGAAATACAATACAGTATATTGTAAAATGACAATACAATTACACTACAATATATTGTTTTGAACGGTTCACTGTATGGTATATGAGATTTTTGCAATATAATGTATGGGTGGTTAAGTATCGTAACAATACAAATATAGATATTTTCTCATACATACATTTCGAAAATACAATGCGATATATTGTTCATGTATTGTCTTGATTAGCAATTCGTGTATTGTTGTACAATAGAAAAACAATTCAAAGAACTGTATTTATTAGTGGTGAAAAGTATAGAATTTGTATTTTGTATGGATTGTCCCCCAACTTAGCGGATATTGGTGCCGACAGTAGCAAAATAATGTTAACTCCCATAGAAGTAAAGATATTTACCATGGTTGCATTCGTCGTTACAGCTAATGTCAAGTGACTTCTACAAAACTACTTATTTTTACTTTTTGAATATTTTTCACCAACATTTCTTGCTTTTCGAACTTGTTTTGATTACTTCTTTAAGCCAAGCTACACAGAAAAAAACAACGGTTGTTATACGCGAAAATAGGAATTTGACAAAAATTATAAGGTATAAAACCAATAAAAAAAACAATACAGTGTTCTGTTACAATATATTATATTGTATTTGAATTTTATATTCAAACAAGAATGATGTTGCTTCGACATTCAATTACAATATGCTATATTGTATCCAATACGTTATATTGTATATTAATGGTTTATTCCATTCACTGAATGATACGTTTTTATCCGGGAAGTATGCACTTCAACAGAAAATCGCTTATCTCGATGCGTGGGAAATTTCTTGCAAGAAATGATCAAGAAAAGCATTTTTCTTTGATCGCAGTATGCAGTTGAAAAGAAATGTCATTTCAAATGGAGCTCACTGTAAAAAATTTCTTGACCATTTCTTCGGCAAAAATTTTCACTTTTCTTGAGCGAAACAACATACTTAGCTTAAAGTTGAAAATTGTTCTGTCTCGGATAATCCGGAACGTCCGGTCACTTTAGCTTATCTCAGTAGTGCTATCACAGACAAACAGACGTAACACTTAGAACAAATTTCATCAAAATCCATCGCCCAGTTTACACCATCATCATTTGGTGAGCTTGTTCCACAAAACACTGTTTCGTGCAGCAAGATCTGCAGATGGCGGTAGTGAGAAACGACAACCACGAAGAAAAACTATGCACGCGCCTCTTGTTGTGAGATTTGTAACATAGCAAATTTGCAAGGGAGCTTAAATTTTAATCAATTTTATGGGAAGATCCCCCAGTACCGGACAGCACCCAATACCGGACAGCATCGACAAATTATTATTTAGGTATTTATTTATTTAGTTAACATCTACACAGATAACACTGAATCAACAATTTCACGCCACAATACTCGGTTCGTGGCCGCATCTCTCCATCCTCGGTTCTGCCCCACGCTCGCCAAATCGATACGCACTTGTTCCGCCCACCTAGCTCGATGCGCTCCACGCCTTCTTGTACCAACCGGATCCGAAGCGAATACCATCTTTGCAGGGTTGCTGTCCGGCATTCTTGCAACATGTCCTGCCCATCGTATCCTTCCAGCTTTGGCCTCCTTCTGGATACTGGGTTCGCCGTAGAGTTGGGCGAGCTCGTGGTTCATCCTTCGCCGCCACACACCGTTCTCCTGCACACCGCCGAAGATCGTTCGAAGACTCCAAGTGCTTGCAGGTCCTCCTCGAGCATCGTCCACGTTTCATGCCCGTAGAGGACTACCGGCCCTATGAGCGTTTTGTACATGGTACATTGGGCTCATTCATTTATTTCATAACGCTGAAATTGACCATTTTTGACACCCACCCACCCCTTCGTAACGCTTTTTGTATGAATATTCTACAAATTTTGTATGAGCCGTAACATCGTGAGAACACCCACCCACCCCCTTCAGCGTTATGAAATTTGTGAATAAGCCCATTTGGTGCGGGCGTGAATCTTTTTTGACCGCAGCTTCTTCTGGAGGCCATAGTAGACCCGACTTCCACTGATGATGCGCCTCCGTATTTCACGGCTAACGTTATTGTCAGCCGTCAGCAAGGATGTCTTGGCCGCATTCACCACCAGTCCAACTTTTGCTGCCTCGCGTTTCAGGCGGGTGTACAGGTCTGCCACCTTTTCAAATGTTTGGCCGACGATGTCCATATCATCCGCGAAGCAAACAAATTGACTGGATCTCGTAAAAATCGTACCCCGGCTGTTAAGCCCGGCTCTCCGCATAACACCTTCTAGCGCAATATTGAACAACAGGCACGAAAGTCCATCACCTTGTCGTAGTCCCCAGTGGGATCCAAACGATCTGGATTGTTCGCCTGAAACCTTCACACAATTTTGCACACCTTCCATCGTCGCTCCTATCAGTCTCGTGAGCTTCCCGGGAAAGCTGTTCTCGTCCATGATTTTCTATAGCTCTACGCGGTCGATACTGTCGTATGCCGCCTTGAAATCGATGAAAAGGTGATGCGTTGAGACCTGGTATTTGCGACATTTTTGGAGGATTTGCCGTACAGTAAAGATCTGGTCCGTTGTCGATCGGCCGTCAACGAAGCCGGGTTGATAACTTCCCACGAACTCGTTTACTACAGGTGACAGACGACGGAAGATGATCTGGGATAATACTTTGTGGGCCGCATTCAGAATGGTGATCGCTCGAAAGTTCTCACAATCTAACTTGTCGCCTTTCTTGTAGATGGGGCAGATTACCCCTTCCTTCCACTCCTCCGGTAGCTTTTCTGTTTCTCAGATTGTGCGTATAAGTCGGTGCAGACAAATGGCCAGCCTTTCCGGATCCATCTTTATGAGTTCATCTCCGATACCATCCTTACCAGCAGCTTTATTGTTCTTCAGCTGGTGAATGGCATCCTTAACCTCCCTCAAAGTGGGAGCTGGTTGGTTTCCATCTTCCGCAGTACTGACGAAGGCATTTCCTCCGTTGTTCCGTCCTTCATTGCCTGTTCTCTCAGCACCATTCAGGTGCTCGTCGAAGTGCTGCTTCCACCTTTTGATCACCTCACGCTCGTCCGTCAGAATGCTCCCATCCTTATCCCTGCACATCTCAGCTCGCGGCACGAAGCCGTTGCGGGATGCGTTGAGCTTCTGATAGAACCTACGCGTTTCCTGAGACCGGCACAGCTGTCCCATCTCCGTCTCCAGCATCGAAAAATCTAGAAATCATGGTCCTATGAAGATGGTGTATTATAAAAATCTATTATGGAGAGGAATATTTGCGTAGTAAAGTATTAAAAGTGGCCGCCGCAATCAGGCTCGCTTTCTGGCAGGGATCAAACGATCTGACATTTGGGTTGGGTCGTTTGACAGCTAATTGACAGCTAATTGACTAAGTTTATGATCGATCTTATCGATGTGCTATCAAACGACCCAAGCCAAATGTCAGATCACCTAGTCCCTACAAGAAAGCGAGCTTCTCTGTGGCGGCCATAAGCGCTCGTAAAAAGCTGGATACGACGATTCAATGCGGTATGTTTAATTGCCAGAATCTAGCACTAGCACCGTATGAGCCATATACTCGAAAATCAGGAGCAAGGGAAGGGCAAACCGACCAGAAAGTGGGTACCAAAACGCGAAGTACAGTTAACTCTCCCTTACTCGAGATTCCGTATCTCGAAATCAAGTTAGAGAACCATAGTAAAAGTTGGTTTTCATGGCTAACTCGATGGTCCCTTGGATCGCAGTTGCACTGGTTTTGTGTTCTACAACTCGATACCTCCCTAACTCGATGGTCCCTTAAATATCGAGTTAGGGAAAGTTGACTGAACCAAAAAGATGTGAGGAGGAGCCGAAATGTATGCAAGATGACAGCCGTGTCAGTCCCTTGTTGAAAACCGATGAAAAGTTAACATATTACCTTAAAGTTTAACGTACTGTTTTCTTTTTTTTTAGTATGGAAAGCGCAAGCGTAGTGAAAAACAATCACAATTTGAACGTATGAATTTTGTTCCATGTTTAAACCACAGACAAACAGACGTAACACTGACGAAATTTACATCGACCACTCATTTACCGATCATTCCAAATTCGCTATGTTACAAATCTCACAACCAGAGGCGCACGCATCGTTTTTTTCACGTTTGACGTTTCTCACTACCGCCATCTGCCGGTCTTGTTGCACGAAACACTGTTTCGTGCAACATGCTCACCAGATGATGATGGTGTAAACTGGGCGATGGATTTTGAAGAAATTTGTTCTAAGTGTTGCGTCTGTTTGCCTGTGTTTAAACTAAATATGGTCAAACTACAACTTTGGTCTAGGACCTCCTGTCCCCCAGTTTTGGACAGCTATATTTATTGTATGATATCTTTTTGATTTATGCACCAGTAGGCGTGTCCACGTTCGAAACTATGGGTAGGACGAACGTTGGCAATTTTTTTACACAGTGAAATTAGCTTATAAGAAAAATTTTATCCCTGAACTGGAAAATGAATGTAACTATATTCTAAAAGTCCAAACGCAAAGAGGTATAAGTGACGGTTATAAGTGTCGGACATTTCTCAAAGACCTTAGACTTTTTTTGAGAATAGTTCGTGACTTATGACAAGTATTACTGTGTGTGTTTTTCCATGATTTTCTCTGAGAATATCATAAGAAATGTATTTAGGTAATTGCTTAAATGTTCAGATATTACTCCGAAAATTTCTAACGTACTTCATTTAGTTACTTTTTTTCCAAGAAATTTGACCAAGAATTTTGTTTAGAATATGTACTTCAAGAATTCTACCTGGATTTTTTTCAAAGCAAACTACCGAAATGGAATTTCTCCAAAGATTATTTCTGAAGCCATCATAATTCCTCCAAAAATTCTTCAACAAAGTTTTCAAGAAAGTCCTAACTCCTTCAAAATTTTATCCAGTGTTTCATCAACCGATTTTTCTAGGACATCCTCCAAGCTTCCCGATCAAAACGTCTTCTAAAATTCAATTAATAACTTCCCATAAATTTCTAGGGATTTTCTTTGAAATTGTTTTTCAGCATTTACATAAGGGGCCTTCCATATCTGAGTGGTTAGCGTCCGCGGCTACAAAGCAACACCATGCTTTTTTGAACACCCTTATGAACAAGGATATCTGCAAAAGCTCCTGGACTCGTGAGGAAGTTGTAAAAGATTCCCTAGCTAATTTGCTAAGATAATCGAAAAAAATCGAAACTCGGGATGGTATTCCGCTGGATTTTCTCACAAAATTTCTTGAAGTACATTGGACAGAATCTGGAAAAAAAATGCTGTTGCATAAACTTTTGTGAAATTATATATAGACTTTTGAAGATTGCATGGGAGTTGTTTGATAAACTTTTTAATGATACATATGTGTGGTACAAATAATCAGGGTTCATTTCAGTATTTATTAAAAATATGCACCCATGAACACCATCATTTCACTATGGGCGATCAGGTGGCCAATAAATGACTTGTTCTGATAAGTTTTTCTTGTACATGATTCCATAGTAAACACTTCTTTTAAGATATTCCTTAAATATCAGGGCAAGATTGATTGATACAGTATGTCAAAGTTGATTGATTGATACAGTATGTCAAAGTTAGATTTTTTTGGGAAAAATAAAAACTCAGTGCAAACACAAGGTACACGTTGAATACAATATACTGCATAATCGTAATATTTTATACAGATCTTTATACACTGTCTGAAAGCCTATTCAAAAAGCTTTCTTAGAAAAAAATAAAATGAAATAAAAAATTGTACTTTAGGTCGGAAAAATGTGGGCAGTGCACTGAAAAAAAAAAGATTTTTTATCGAAACATTACACATCCCATACTTTTTTGTCCCAAGTTGTCCCAGGCTAAAATTTATTACCAAGGGTACTTTGAGATGTAAACTAAAGGATCGTGAAGAATTTAGCTGCACAAATTTGCACTTTTTTAATTTAGAGCTTTTTGATTTTTTCCAATATTTTCAACAACTAAATCAGCTGAAAAATAATTCAGAGGATAACTGAATATCGGTAAATCATTCATATCATCATTTCTATGTCAGTTCTAATATTTATAATGGTTTGCCCAACGTAAATCGCATAAATGGCTTACATGCATCATTAGTGACAAAACTTATTATTTCGCCTTAGGCCCTATTCAAAAATGAGTCTCAAAAACTTGTTTTTGAAAATAAAACATCTAATTTGTATCACAAAACTTATAAATACGACAGGAGATGGAAAACATATTTTTGGCCGCCAGAAAATCGCTCTCTTTCCCTCCTTAGGGAAATCTAAAAACAACGGTGCCAGTACCTGTCAAAGTTGACAGGTACTGGCACCATTGTTTTCAAGTTTTGTTGAAGAGCGAAAGAGAGAGAATTTCGCCGTGAAATGCCTAATAGTGTTTATGAGATCGAGAAATGAATAAAATAATTGCTCAAGGCAAAGAAGGCCGTCATTGAAATTTGTATGCACCGTTGATGATTGATGCTAATTCATCTCACGATTTCGAATCAAAGAAAATCAGTTGGTTTTGCACTGACACAGCTGAAAAAGTATCAGCATACTTTATGTATGTTGGCACATACTGTGATACTTTTTCAAGTCAATATAAACTATCAAGAATGAGTTTTATCACTTTGAAATTGCACGCAGCAAAGTCATCATTGCTGCTAAAGAGAATGACGGACTACTTCGCCTTAATTTGAATATTGAGGTTTATTGAAAGAGTAAATTGAAACAAATAAAAACAAACTAGGTGGTTAAAATAGGTCCCTAAAGTACCTTTCATTCAAAATAGAGACTTTTTTTACTACTTTGTTAATTTGAGGCTCAAATGCGTTTAAAACTCTGCGGAGCCGAAATTGGTAGCATTTTATTGTCGGTATTCGGCACACATCTGCTCTCTTATTTTTAAAAGAAATAAGGTGCATGCTTAACAGGTTTCATCACCCGGGAGTGCCTCAATGGAACTAAGACTAACTTATTTTCAACAATTTGCCAAACAGTTCGACGGACTAGTATTTGTAAGCGGCATTCCAATGTTACACTCGCTAGAAAAAATACACTCAGAAGATAGATACTATGGAAGAGTCAAATTCTACCAAAACAATTATTTGTCTTTTTCTCCATAACTCGAAAAAAATACAAGGCCAGACCAGGCTGTCCTGGTAGTGTTATTCTAACAACTTGCCAAGCTGTTTCCAAAGGGGACGTTAGCCACAAGGAAGGACGTTTCAAGTAATACTGTTTTATATGGTATGCCCTCTTCAACATCTAATCCAAATTCTCTCACCGTTCCCTTACGGTACCTATTCATCTAGTATTCATTGTTTTCTTCTCCATGCTCTCTCTTACTTCGAGCAAAATAGACCGATATGCCGGTAAGCAAATTAACAAAACAAGTTTGTTTTTAATTACAAAAATAAAAATTAAAAGATAGGGGTTTTAAAAAAAGTAAAACATAAATAATTTATGAATAAGAGTCTATGCCAATACTCACAGTGACGAACCATTCATAGTTTGCTGAAAAATAATATTTACGTTACACCGATGTAACAATTAAATGTGCAGTCCTCCATATTTTATAGATAAGAAATGAAAGCACGAAACGAGCTCACCAATTGATACGTCATCCTTGACTGAACTGCTACAATCCACGTTCAGCTTCACTCGTTTGCTCGGCTATATAAAAGCACTCGGTTATATAAATGCACGCGCGACCCGAGAAAAAAAAACTATGATTGCTCGGGCTTTCGCCACGCACTGCCCGGTAAAAAGAACGCTCACGCGTAACCCGATTGCTGATGCTGATATTGTTTTTTTTTTGTAGAATCGTGAGCAGCACAATCCTTTGACTGGCCTACCCAAAAGTTTTTGTACGTAGTACATGTCCGGGAAAGTGGGTACCCGTGCTACTAGTCTCAAATCAATGAAAATTGGAAGAATGAAAATTCAGAACAACACGCAAAATGTGTTATTTTTCATAATACATATATAGAAGAGTAGAGTGGTTCAAAAAATCGTTTTTGCTCCACACCGCTCATTCGATTCTAGATCAAATTCTGAATGTCCTCCCAAAAGTTGAGCACATTTGGATGAAAACTGAGACTGCACAAGCCCTTTAAAGTTTATATGGGAATTACTATGGGAAAAGCAACCAGTTCATCCAATCGCTCAAAGTGTTTGCCCACATGCTCTTGGGAATTAGAACTATGTTGATAGTGTGAGATACAATAATCAGCTACAACTTTGCCGAAGACCGTTTTTAAATCGGATGCCCCAGTAATTAGTTATTGATTTTTGAATGAGTTGTAAAAATTTGGCTATAATTATTGGGCTGTTCTGCAGGCATCACTGGATACATGCAGTAAAACATAGTAGCCATGATGTTTGCGTGCTATCTTTCGCGCCAGGTGCAGCAATGTTGCCTGTTCAGAAGTTAAATGAGCACTGCTGAATAATTTGTGACTGGATATAAATCAATAACTAATTACTGAGCCGTGCGATTTGAAAACGGTCTTCGACAAAGTTGTAGCTGATGAATGTATCTCACAGTATCAACGTAGTTCTAAGCCCCAAGAGCACATGGGCAAATACTATGAGCGATTGAATGAATTGGTTGCTTTTCTCATAGTAATTCCCATATAAACTTTGAAGGGCTTGTGCAGTCTCAGTTTTCATCCAAAAAAGCTCAAATTTTGGGAGGACATTCAGAATCTGATCTAGAATCGAATGAGTGGTGTGGAACAAAAATGATTTTTTTGAACCACTCTAATAGAAGAGGTTCTTGTAGGACGTCTTGCAGACTAAATAAAACTCCAATTACTCTAGTAAGTGTTGCAAATGCATTGGATTAGTAATGGATAATCCTGGATTAAATACATTCAGTGATGTACAAATTAATATAATTCGAGGCATTTCCAGATTGTGCCCGGTTATGGGGACCTCCTTATATGATTGGTCACTTTGGTACTAAAACGTATCTTCAAAATGCGATGGCAAAATTCATATTCATATTTTTTTTCTTAGCTGCCATCTGACTAAGACCTATCGGTCTATAAAGTATATTTATATTTTAAAATTTATTTGTGACCGCTATGAAAATGATAATATTTATCAGAAAAGGACACCATGATGACATGGAATCAATAGTTTTTAAATAAGAATTAGCGGTTTAGGTGTCCGGTACTGGGAAATCTCCCCCTATTTCATTCGAATTTTGGACAAAATGGAGCTTTGATTCAATGGTACTTAGATCAATAGCTCCTGATCTTCAAGTCAAGTATATGTTTACTTCAACGATTTCTAGCGAACGGCCTTAAAAGCCACTAGCGCAACCATAGGGAACTAACAGGGTTCACCAACCCTGCATGGAAAATCACAAGTCACCTACTTAATTGAATATTAATGTTACCCCAACAAATGTTAACTCACATACCTACCGATAATTATATAAAACATACAATATAAGAAACTTCAAGACGCTCTGCAGAAATTTTGTCCAAAGTTACCCCGTTTGACTATACTTCTTAAAACATATTATCGACTACAAGGACATCAACTTTTTTTCACCTCGCCTATCCTCTAAATGTTTCAAAATCTTATGTTCACTATCTCTACTTCTTTACTATCATGAAAAAATGAAATCATTAGATTCTATCCTCATTGTCAAGATCTCCGGTATTTCCCATGTATAGATATTTGCTAACCTATGTCACCGCCGGTTGAGCTTGGGGTAAAATCAACCCGAAGCCTAAGAGTTGACTCACCATCACAACATATGAACATGAAAGCACATAAGAACACACGCTCTCGGCTTCGCCCTATGTGTACCCTCGATTAGTAAATTTCAAGGTTCCGAACTTGCTCGATCGAAACGTGTGAAAAGTGTCGTACACATCGTTTCACCAGAAAACAGCCAAAATTCATCACCGTCGAACCAGCACCAATAAGATGTCGTTCGTTCACTTTTGGTCAATCGGAATCAGTGATTCTCAACGTTTCCTATAAAAATTATTGCCTATTTTTTTATATACAAGGCATTTGAAATAGAACCACAGACAAGAAAATTAAAAACAGATGCAGATTATTTTGAAAAAAGCAGCAGATAGAAAGTTTTTTTTTGGCTTCCATCTGTCGAAATTTGAGGCATGCCGATTTTTTTGTTTTAAAATTACATTCAATTGATTCAGCTAAACACACTGTTAATTTACGATCTTAATCAGGGGTTCGTAAATTAAATCTGATCGTAGAACAAAGGAGTTTGGTTCGTAGAATGATGTTTTGCCTTTTGGAGCCTGCTTGTAAATAAATAATACATTCAGGGAATCCTGAAGCCACTATGGCTACAACTGGTATATGGCCAAAACCGGTGCTTCTACCCTATATGAAAACTTACCGAAGGCGATCAAAAATTCAAGATTTAAGTTTTAAGCAATGTGTGTTTACTATATTCCATTAAAAGTTCATTTTTTAACAATTTTAAGTGCATTTAACATGGACACTAAAGCAATATTAAAAGATTGAAAAGATCCTTGAGTGGAATTGATTGAGAAACCTGTCACTGCATCATACTCGCGGCGGCAGTCAACCGTGAACATAATTTCTCATTGA
Organism: Aedes aegypti; assembly: GCF_002204515.2. Lineage (NCBI taxonomy): Eukaryota > Metazoa > Arthropoda > Insecta > Diptera > Culicidae > Aedes > Aedes aegypti. The sequence goes on from NC_035108.1 coordinate 152,769,019, forward strand.
CGAAGATCGTCGCGACGATCGTTTTCTTGGACGACGAACCTTTTTCTCGTCGCGATGGATCGTTGTGGTCCTTGTGTTTTCAGCACGGATGCTGGGTCTTGACGATAAAACCATCATTTGATTAGCGTTTTGAAATAGTCCACCGAGTGCCGTAGTGTCGTTCGTTGCGTCGTCAATGTGAGTTGGAGAAGTTTTGTGAGCTATTGTTTGCATTGTGTGATACTTGACCTAGGAGAACGTGAAGAGCGCTAAGTGGTATTGCGAATATTTGAGGAATTTAGTATAAAGAGGTGATCATGAAGATATTAGTGGTCCTGATGACATTGCTGGTGGGTGCTTTGGCCGACCCTCAAATTTTATATCCGGCGATAGGTCTACGACCCAAAGGTATTTTGAAGAGCACTGAGTTAAACGGAAGAATATCGAACATGTGTTTTAATCTTGTGAATTTCTTTCCATGTGAACCATACAAAACTGCTGATGGATGAGAAGCTTTCCGAAAAGGTGATAATTCGTATTGAAATAGTGATAAACATTCAAATAATAATCATTGCTAATTTTATTCATTCATCGGTGAATTGTGCTTCATGATTGGAAATACTCAACCCTCAATGTTGGACGTCGGGAACTACAATTAACAGCTTTGAGAAAAGGTATGCACAATCAATTAAACGAGACAGAGATCAGGCATCCAAGAAAGTTTCATCCTGACAAAAACTAAGAATACATAAAAAATAAGTTGAACACATTAGCGTCTTTACACATAGCAATATAAAGACTTGCCAATTTGGCAATCAACGGGGCTTGGAATTGAACATTGATGATTGTTCTCGACATTAACACAATAATTAGCTGATATCTAAATTTGTTTCACAAATAATTCGTGAAACGTAAACATTATCTAGTGACAAGGCAGCATTAAAGTTTCAATTTCTCAATAAATGTTGAAATTTGTAAAATTGATATATGTTCGACTGAAACAATAAAAACGTACAATATGAATATAACCATCATACGGAGTAACTTGCAAAATGTTTCAACTTTGAAGCCTTATGGAATCAAAATGGATGAAAAAGAAGGACTGGTATGAATGTTTATAAAGATAAGTTAAGTAGGTCAGATAACTCTTTTTAATGTGTTCGAATTCCCTGAGCAGAATCTCAATCTCAATTGCTTATCTTTGACAGATACGCGTATTTCGACTACCACTTGTAACCTTCTTCAGTGTCTGTTACTCGTATCCACATGAGCATGACCCAACTAACAATTCAGAGCCACAAACAAGCATGCATGTTTAATTATTGTTCAATAATGGTAATGACAGCTGAATAAAAATGTTGCTCTATAAAGAGCTGAGAAGGTGATTTTTTTAATACAAACTTAGGTCAATGAATGTTCAACGTTATGCATTTGAATGAACAAAAGTTGAATCACCACTTATTAAAGGTTTCAAAAGATTCTCATTCGACTAGTCAAGATTGTCTTACAGATGAGCTGAACAAGACATGTTTCCCCCAATTAAACAGCCAATATTCCACTAAACAAATGTATATGTGTAAAAGGATATTAAGAAGACGAACTAACGTTTTATTTGCGTCGCGCTTCAGCTATTTCCACATGTTTAACACAAGCATGGATAAGAGTTGAATAAATATCTTATAAAATCCTAATCAGCTTCAGTATATTATAAGAACAGAGGCAAAAATGACGACTAACAAAAACCCATTGTTCAGCAATAAATAAGCCTTGTAAAAGCGATCACACTATAGCTAAATTTCACACAAAATATACGATATTCGTGTTGAGTTCCGAATGCATTTGAAAGCTTTTAACTTAAGCTCTCTCAAAACTTTTTAAATAGCTGTTCATAAAATAAACATGGTCAGCCTCCAGAAATGTAGAATTATTTTGAAAAACAAAAACAAACATTTGAGCTAAGTGTTCCTAGTAGGACTTGATTGACATAACAGATCTGAAAACAACATCAAAATTTTGTTTGTTCTATGTGTGTAGTTAATTTTAGATATCATTTCCAGATCTTTTATATATTATATCTATCAAATTTATATCACTTTTAGCTATCCATATTATAACTTGCTATTGCTAAGCTTTTTTCGCCTGCTCGGAATGTTGCTCCGTACAAGAAAAGTGGAATTTTTTTCGACAGAATTGATTAAATAAATTTCTATAGCGAGCTACATTTGAAATGGCATTTCTTCACGACTGAATAGTGCGATCTAAGAAAAATGATTTACTTGGCCATTTCTGAAAAAAAAATCCCACGCGTCAAGATATTCGAACATTTTTCTATCCAGGCGCATAGTCCTCAGAAAACTTCAAATTATTTAAATATATTCATACAGAGGACTATATCATTAATGCATAATATGTGTATGAAAAATACAAATTAATAGTATAATCAATTAATACAAATTAAATTAATAAAATAAATGAATTTCAATTTAAATTATGAATCATTCAAATTGAAGTTTTGAACAAACTAAAATTTATTATGACATTAGACTAAGGTGAAGATGCATCGAAGCCAAACCTCAAATTTTCAAGAACACAAATCTAGAGAACTAAACATCCGTTCAAGCTCAAAACTTAATCGATTGGTAACCACCAGCGTGTGACCATTCAATTAGGTTTTCAGCTCGAACCGCTGCGCTGTCTGGTTCTCTAGATTTGTGCTCTTGAAAATTTGAGATTTGGCTTCGATGCATATACACCTTAATCATTTCAGACTGATTTCACTTTGTGTAAATACAAATTAGGGGCCCAGATAGCCATAGCGGTAAACGCGCAGCTATTCAGCATGACCATGCTGAGGGTCGAGGGTTCGAATCCCACCGGTCGAGGATCTTTTCGTAAAAGGAAATTTTCTCGATTCCCAGGGCATAGAGTATCTTCGTGCCTGCCACACGATATACGCATGCAAAAATGATCATTTGGCAAAGAAAGCTCTCAGTTAATAACTGTGGAAGTGCTCATAAGAACACTAAGCTGAGAAGCCGGCTCTGTCCCAGTTGGGACGTAATGCCAGGAAGAAGAAGAAATACAAATTATTTTTGACCATCATTGACATAAATTTTCTCACTGTGCGCTAAAAATAGCCAACTGAACTCACCTTAGATCAGCACTAAACAGCAACTGAATAATATGCTTATTCAGTTGTTGATTAGCGTACCATGTGTGAATTAGACGATTTCGAATAGAAGCTCAAACATGATCAATATTCAGCTATGAGAGGTTTATAATTTGCATTGGACGATTTATTCATCATTTCTAGGATGGCGCAGATGGCAAGGTATACCGCAGACGATTGGAAGGTCTCGATTTTGAAACCAGCGGATTTTTAAATATGGTTGTTATATCATGATAATTGTGTACACTACATTTGAAGCGCCTAGAAAAATATTTTTTGTGTTTTTATTTGTTTTTAATTATTTTTGGACCAGCGTATAAAAGCTGAACTAAATGCTTGTAAAACGTTTTAAAAGCTGAAAAATAAAGTTGGAATTCAACGACATGTCTTATAGTTTCTCTAAATTTGTGTGAACAACGCCTGAACAAAGGTTGGCCATGAAAATTATTGAAATGTTTTTAAACTTGATGCTGAATAAAACTGCTATAATGGTGATTGTTAAATGAGTGAATGTTAGTTGGGGAGTGTTTGTCGGTTTTGTCGGAGTAGATTTTTTTACATGTGGTAGAACTGTTATAAAACTAACAAGTTCAGAACCGTTTTTCATGAATAGTTCAAACAATTTCTTGAATAAGAGTCTCTCCAGAATTAATTAGGCTTTATCAAAGCTATTAAAGCAATGTTAAAGCTGCTTCATTTATGTTTATAATATACTGATTCTAAAATCAGATTCAACGATAAGGCGCTTCGTTAATATTGAGCGCGTAAGTAAAATGAAGTAAAATGGAATGATTTGGCAACAGACCAGCAGTGCTGATTTTGCTCGGCATCGAAAATAATATTGTAACACGGACATGACTTCCTCATTGCTAAAAAGTATATTTTGTTTTGTTATAGATCTTTGAGCTACATATCCAAACTAATAAACAGTTGAAAAAATCAACAACTTAAAATCGCATTGACAAAAAATTAAATATGAAAAATATTTCTTATTTTTGCTTCATGCAAAATTACTTTTACCGACATAATTTCAGGTGGATTTTATAATAAATAAAGGATCACTAGCCTCTCCGCCAAAGGACGAAGCCTGCGTGTCATTTGTAGTAGATTGCGAAAGAGTTTGGACATTTTTTCTTCATACTTGCAAAAATGGAAGATTTCTCCAAATACTTCCAAAACTCAACTAATAATATTCCCAAATAAACCAAAGGATCTTTATTTTAAACCTTCAAGTAAACATGTTATTCCGATGAGAGGGGTTCTAATAAATTGGTCAGATGAAGTTTGGTATCTACGGCTCATGCTAGACAAAATTTTAACTCTAAAAATCACATTGAGGGCATTCAAGCTAAGTGTAACAAATATGTAAAATATCTTTATTCCCTTATTATTATAAAATCAAAAGTTTGTCTTAAGAATAAGCTTTTGAGATTCACGGCCGCTTAAAGACTTACTTAAATATCGAACTGATGAAAATGGAGAAGTGGGACAACTATCTACAATGGGAATTATGAAATAAAGTCTAAACAATGATCAAATTCCCCAGATAATTGATTTGATCGACTCACAAGTTAATTATGACAACATTATCGTTGATTGATGACTGAACCAATTTACTTATTAGCAGGATTCTTCCCGTTGGTGGTTCCTGTGCCAGTAGCTCCAATCACTCCAGTTGTGCATGTACCAGTGGCACCAGTAGTACCTGTAGGAATTGCTCCAGTTGCACCAATTGCACCAGCCATACCAGTGGCGCCATTTGGCCTTGGAAGAGCAGCAGGTAAACTGAAATATTTTATTAATGATGAACTGTTCACTTTAAATTCATATATCAGATTGCTCATAGTGTATCTTGTTTCACGAACCGTATCGAAATGTTACGCAACTGGCAATCCGCCCCAACTTATTATTAATTCGGTGGAATTTCCAAATTGCAGGTTTTGCCGGAGGCGGTGGCAGTAACGCCCAAGCCCAAACGGCTTCGTTCAGCATTGGGCCCGGAGGCATTAGCGGGTCCTTCAGCAAATCGGCAGCTAACTCGAATTCGTATGGCGGCGGTGGATTTGGAGGAGCTGAAGCTTCCGCCAGTGCCGTGGCAGAATCCGAATCTTACGGAGGAGGTTTCGGAGGATTTGGAGGCTCTTCGGCCAGTGCACATGCTTCGGCGAATTCGTACGGAGGTGGCGGTTTGTTACCGTGAGATTCTGTTAACATTTATTAACGATCAATGACTAATCAGTGTGACCTCATTGTACTTATGAATCGTTGCAGATACTATGGATGAATAACTTCTAGACTGTGCGACTACCTTGTATGTTTGTGGCTAATCAATCAATGTACTTGATTATTTGTATGAAAATGAATATTTAGTAAATTTATTGTTGACTAATCCAATTAATATAGAGAAATTCTCCATTCTGGTTTATTTTGTCTCTGAGGCTTAACGTTATATCCATATTCTCCTGGCAATGCTTCTTCTTTATGAGGAAATTCCCCTTAACAGTTCAACACTAGATTAAATAGTTTGAAAAATTGGTCGAGCCTTGCACCGTCTCTAATGTAAGTTAAACACAGTGATTAACTGACAAATCGCCAGCATCGTTGTAGCTAGGGTTTTGTTCTGGGGGAGGCCAAGGAGGTCCAGCGCAGGGCTGTAAATGGTAATAGTAGTAGCCTTGAATTTCTCATAAATCACTAAAGTAGTTTAAAATCGTGAATCTCATCAAGTAGCCTATGATAGGTACATGAATTTTATAAATAACTAGTGTCATTGAAGGCTGTGAAAGCTGGAAATGCAAAGGGAAATACCGTTTTGACTCATATTCCGAACACTTAAGGCCAACAGTGACTTCAAATGCATCTGATTGGCATAAATTGGCTAATATTTGCGAAAATTGTTATTTCTTCGCAAATTCTAGCTGTCAGCTGTTAGATATACCAATAATAATGTTGATTTAATTAGTTTTATTATTGTTTTTACGTGAAAGCATGGAACAACATGTTGATTCAAATGCCGAACACTGTGTTCATTCTGTCTCATATTCCAAACACCTTGATTCAAATTCCGAACAGCACGAATAAATCGCATTCAAATAAATAATTTCATAAATAAATTTATCTGAGCTTGTTCTACTGGTCTCAAACTAAAGAATCATCACTACTCCCGCGGTTTAAATTATATTGGAAACGTTAAAATTGAATTGAAATTGACTACCATTTCCATGTTATTTAGTGACATATTTCAGCGAAACATTTCAACCAAATAAAAAAAACCGATTGTTCGAAATATGAGTCTGTTCGGAATTTGAGACAAAACTACTGTAATGTTATTTTCAAGGCATTTTTCCTACAGCAGCGATAGGCGTGAGATTTATTGGCTTCGTTGACTGTGATTTGCTACGCTTGCCTAGTGCAGTATGAATTTCATAACATTTCCCAACTCTGGCCAAGTGTGTTCTAGAGTCGAGTCGCGGCTACATCGTTCTGACTTAAACAATCAGCAGTTTTATAAACTCAAATTTTAGAATAGAAAATATTCAATGCGTGTGGAAAATTTTAGTTCCTTAAAGTCCATGTTGGAATAAGATACACGTTGCTAAGGGCAAACTAAAACTACTGTAAAAAATGTTCTGTTTCCCGCATTTCCAGTCTTTGATGACAATACTCATTATGAAAACTCCTGCACCCGTCAGGGGCTACTCGGTGAAATTCACGCTTTTAAACTGTAAAGGAGAGTTGACTGTATTGAAGATTATAATGGATATATGTATTTTACGATGTGTTAAGAGACTGTCCGGGGTTACGAGTCAGTGGTTTTAAATCCGGACATCATTTGAAAAGCCTGATTGTAACTTGTGAATGTGATTGTTTTCACAAAAAAAAAAATAGAGAAGACTTGTAAACAGTAATCATGGAAAAGATGTGGATTATCATAATACGAAATAATACAAGATAAATCTTGTATATCTTTTGTAATTGTCACTCAAGCTGTATGTACTCCAGTTAGAGCTACACGCGTTCCAGTTCAGATAACCAAAACATTTTTATTACTTACGTGCTATAACTGCGTGGTGTAATCTTTTTCGTTTTCTACTTTACTTTACGATACTTTTCAAGAATTTTTCCAGGAATTACATTAATTTTCCTGAACACATACTCTAGAAATATTATCAAGCATTTCAAAACAACGGATATTTCTTCAAGAATTTCTATTAAATAATCAAGATTGACCTCCATGTATTTTTTGTGAATTCCACAGGAATTCCTCTAAGGTACAACAGATTTGCACTCAAGGGTTCCAGATGTGCCATCTAGTTATCCAATTGCAGACATTGGAATGTGTATTTTAAAAACACTGGATGGTTTGAGTCTGGAGCAATTCTCGCTGAAACCAGGCTGCCATAGTTAGAATTCCCATTTTGTGTCACTGATCTCTAGTATATTAGACTGGCCCAGCTCAGTATGGGAGAAAAATAAAGTTGTATGATTCCACGGGGCACCCCCCAGGATTATTTCTTGGGGTAAGAGGAAGCCTTTCTGAAAAATTCAGCTCATTTGGGTCGTTCCATGAGCTGGCGCATTTGAATTGAAGTTAATATGGGATTTTCAGCTCAAACATATGAGCAACAGCACATCATCTACTGTTTGGTTCAGAAAAATTGATGATCGCGTTCAATTGGACCCAGAATGTCAAAAACACTACTTGATGTAATAGCGAAGAATATTGTAGAAGATTGTACCATGATCAAAATTGATAAAGTTGGTGTTTTAACCACCTGAAGTATATCATGCAATACTGCTTGTATTTCTTCAACATAGCTTGGAGGTAGCCACTAAACGCATCATAGCCACCTACGACGCTGGGCGAGCTGAGGCACATGTCGCATGCATATAAGTGTCTGTACGGGAGTGCTGATCTAAGACTAACTTTCAACAACTGAAAAAGTAATGAAAATGAGATTAAATCCAGATACAACCTTCTGCAATTATGTTCATTAGGGTATCAACTAGTGTATTTGTCATTCTGGGCTTATTTGAACGCGAACAATTAGTATACGGAACGAAACAGTGACATAGGATCAATTTTCAATGTATTTGAGACGAATATCCCATACAAACTTCAAATCGAATGCGCCAGCTGGTGGAGCAACCAATTGAGTTGAAATTTTGAGAGAGCGTTTTTCTTACCCAAGGCTCATATCTAGGGGGTGCCCCGTTGAGTTTTACAACTTTTTTGTTTAAGGGCCAGTCTACTAGTATATGCTAAAACTAAAGGGTGGGCTTTCGGTTTTCTCAAATTGGTGGACCCCTCGTACGCCAGCCAGCTAAATAGTTTGCAAAAAAGCCCATATTTTGATTAGTCTTTAAAAAAAATGGGTGGCTATTTTGAATTTGGTCAAATATCATTTTTTGTACAACCAAGAAACAAGTTTTCAATCGTTGGTGTTTGCTTCGAGTAGAGTGAAGGATAAGAGCATAAATTTAGGTGAAAGAATCTGGCGGCCATCTTGGATTTTGTCATTATCTTGATTTTAAGTAGTACACAGCCAATTCAGATTTCCGACCCCAGTAAAATTTTACTGGGTTTTGGAAATACGGTTTTTTCGGTATTTTTTACGATTACCGAAAAAACCCAGTAAACCAAAATATGTTTTGATTGATGGAAATTACTGACTTAGTCAGTAAAATTTTAGAGCGTTTTTACTGGCTTTCCAGTTTCCCTTGCTTCATGCTTTGCTTCTCCGGATACTGTTTTTTTTTTTAGAAATCAATACAAATTAAACCCTAATCGACATGGACATGGACATCGACATGCCTTCTTCGTGAGAATAAACATCTACGGTATGCTCATATCTCAGTGGAAGTAATCGAAAAAAGTGTCACAAACTCATTATTTGGTTGGTTTACATACAAGAGGCAAACTCAAAGATGCAGATGAATTTACCTCTTGTATGGAAATCAACCGAATTTACCAACGTAAGCAGTTGCTGAGCCTTTTTGGTTGCTTAAAATGGTTGAGTTTCTCGAGTTTCTCACTAAATTTCGACTACTTACCACGAGAAAGCGCAAAATAGGTGCAGGAAAAGCTTGGTTGCCAAAGCCACGTCTCCCAGCGCCGGAAGATTTTACAGCAGGAGATTCTCATTTGACACTTTCCCCACTTTCCCGCATGCGCATCAGTTTGTTTTGATTTGATTTTGACGACAAGTCAGTAAAAAACATCAAATACTGAATAGTCGGTAAATATTTTAACTGACTGATCGATCTGTTCGGAAATGTTGAAAAATTGGGTCTGATAGCTACTGTAGTTCAATAAAAAGTAAAAATTATTACTGAACGTCAGAAGTTTTCAATCAAAAAGCTGAAAGTTCGGTATTTTTTATGATTTACAATTCGTACCCAGTATTAAACATTACCGAACAAGCGAATCGTGATTGAGTGTGTAGAATGAGTTTTTTACCTGATTAGCACTTGTTGGATTTTAAGGCTACCTTTTCGCTTACGCTCCTTGTTCTTATTTTTCTGGCGTTACGTCCTTGCTAGAACAGAGCCTGCTTCACAGCTTAATTCGTTATAAAAAGAGATAATTTAATAGGAATTTTCTTATATAATGCATATTTTGTACCAGAATGATTCTTCGGCATATCTTCAAGTTCAGGAATAGCATTCATTCTTCCATTCATTTGGTAAAAAACCATTGTTTGACATGAACAATCAATTGAACAGCTGAGATAGGATAAGAATGTAAAAGTATGATTGTTTTTTTAATGGATTCTATGTTTTCAATTCTAATTCAACATGATGATCGCTAAGATGACAAAAATCATTCAACCGCTTCAAAACAAGATGGCGTCGAATTCCAAGATAGCCGCCAAATTTTTGAATCTCAAAATGATACTCCTGAGTATTAGCATTACGTCCAAATTGAAACAAAACCTGCCTCTCAGCTGTTTAATTTCGCTATGTTTTCACATGTGTGTTGGGCGTCAGTTAAAACGATACAACACAAAAAATCAAGGAATTTTTTAGCCAAACAACTTGAGATTTCTTCTATAAATAAATGCACTTTTGTCAATGTTTTAGTTCAAAACTACAGATATCACCACAAGACTTCCTACTGCCCCAACACGCAATCTATTAACTTCATTCAAGAACAAAAATGAATATAATTAAAAAAATGTTTGTTTATTTTAATCAATAGTTATAGACGGTTTACGTTCATTGAATTCATGTATTCATTACTCCTGGATTCAAATGTATGTCGACAAATCATTCTGTTATACAAAAAAACACATTAGAAAAGAAAATTCCTATACAATAGCCTATTTCTATTGGTAATTGAGCTGATTTACGGGCTGGACTCCAGTAGGGACGTAACGCCAGGAATAAGAAGAATAAAAATATGCGTAATCTGTTTCAGTGGTAGCCTCGAAATTCAACATGTTGAGTGCTAATAAGGTGAAAAACTCATTCTGCTACCGTAAAACGGGGTAACTTTGATATATAGTGCGAGACCCAAAACATACTAACGAAACAACAAAGTTTCTGTTGATCAGTTAAGAAAAACAAATGCAAAAATAAGGAATATTTGTATGGCACTTCATGTTAAAGCTATTTTCGTTGGAATCAAGTACATTTGAGGATTTATATACAAATATTGGAAATTTATAAGATTTTAGCATTTTTAAAACGCTCACTAACAATCTGTTCTACGATCACTTTTATTTTATGAAATCATAATAAGTTCGTCACTTATCCTTGACAGCCTTGTTATAGTAAAACATGAATTCAATCTCAAATCTCTTAGTGAAAACCATTTGAACAAACTGTGACCATTTTTGTAATCTAAGTCAGAAATTTCCATATAGTGTTAAACGCCTAGAGGTATGCAATGCTCTATAAATGTTGCCCCAAAACAGAAAACCGTCTTTCGATTATATGAAAAATTACATATCCATTCATGATAAATCTTTTGGCAATCTATCAACTGCAATCGATAGTTAGGATGCCAGTACTTGTTTAAAAAATATGAATTATAATTCTTTGAAACAAGATTCATAAATATTCAAGTTTTCTTCGAAAAAACTATCAAAGTTAATGTCAATCTATCCAGCAGGATACTTTTCACAAAAATGAAAACTAATACCGTATCGTGCGTGTACCAACTGCGTACCATAGCGTACCTCGCGGGATTTTGAACGTACCTCACGTTTTCATCAAAAACGGTGATCCTGCTGAATAGATGGTCGATTTTTTGAAAATCTAGGCAAACCGTTCCGATTTTTTCGGAAAATGCATGTACCAACGACGTACCTTCCGGATCTAACCTCGGTTTTAAACGTACCTCAAAATTTTCCATACTTCCTTATATAAACTTTTTCAAATCGCTTTATATGTTTAATAATTGCGCAGAATCGGATTTCTTGTAAAATTTTAGCCCGAAAACATGTAAAAAACTTTATACTTAAGTTGAAATTTGACAACTTTATGGCAAAAAACATTATCTTATTACGCTATATAAGAGATTTCGAATAAACCCCTTAATGTATACTACAAGATGTGTTCATATAATTGCCTGGATGTATGCAACACTCAAACATTAAACATAGAAGCACATATCAAATATTAGCCGTGATGTGAACGGGTTTAATATGTAACATATAGAAAATAAATGATACTTAGGGATACATAAGTAGCAACTATGATATAATAGGAAAGTTTAAGGCGAAGTAGGCCGTCATTGAAATTTGTACGCGTCGTTGATGATTGTTGCTAATTCAGCTCATACTTTCGAATTAAAGAAAATCAGTTGGTTTTGCACTGACACACCTGGAAAAGTATCAGCATACTATATGCATGTTAGCGCGTACACTGATACATTTTCAAGTCAATATAAACTATCAAGACTGAGTCATATCACTTTGAAATGCAAGTTAAAAAGTTATCATTGTTGCCAAAACGAATGACGGGCTACTTAGCCTTAATGTAATGCAGTAAAGTTTACTAAAATCATCTGAAAATCATTCCAAGGTTTGTAAACTACATTCCCACTGTACTCACATTGAACGTACCTCGATATATTTCATATTTAATGAATAATTGGTATGCATATGAAGAAACACCTATATACAGAGGTTTCAGCCAAAATTGTTTAAGTACGTTGCATAATTCTTACTTAAATGTAATAAAGACAACTGAAACTCATTCCTAGGTTAAAAAACTACATTCCCACTGTACTCACATTCAACGTACCTCGATATATTTCATATTTTGTAAATAATTTGTATGTATATAAAGAATCACCCATATATAGAGGTTTCAGCCAATATTGCATAAGTACGTTGCATAATTTTTACTTAAATGTACTTAAGTCACCTGAAAATCATTTATAAGATTGTAAACTACATTCCCACTGTACTCACATTGAACGTACCTCGATATATTTCATATTTTGTAAATAATTTGTATGTTTATAAAGAATCACCCATATATAGAGGTTTCAGCCAAAATTATATAAGTACGTTGCATAATTCTTACTTAAATGTACTTAAGTCACCTGAAAATCATTTATAAGATTGTAAACTACATTCCCACTGTACTCACATTGAACGTACCTCGATATATTTCAAATTTTATGAATAATTTGTATGCATATGAAGAAACACCCATATATAGAGGTTTCAGCCAAAATTATATAAGTACGTTGCATAATTCTTACTTAAATGTACTTAAGTCACCTGAAAATCATTTATAAGATTGTAAACTACATTCCCACTGTACTCACATTGAACGTACCTCGATATATTTCATATTTTGTAAATAATTTGTATGTTTATAAAGAATCACCCATATATAGAGGTTTCAGCCAATATTGTATAAGTACGTTGCATAATTTTACTTAAATGTACTTAAGTCACCTGAAAATCATTCATAGGGTTGTAAACTACATTCCCACTGTACTCACATTGAACGTACCTCGATATATTTCAAATTTTATGAATAATTTGTATGCATATGAAGAAACACCCATATATAGAGGTTTCAGCCAAAATTATATAAGTACGTTGCATAATTCTTACTTAAATGTACTTAAGTCACCTGAAAATCATTTATAAGATTGTAAACTACATTCCCACTGTACTCACATTGAACGTACCTCGATATATTTCATATTTTGTAAATAATTTGTATGTTTATAAAGAATCACCCATATATAGAGGTTTCAGCCAATATTGTATAAGTACGTTGCATAATTTTTACTTAAATGTACTTAAGTCACCTGAAAATCATTTATAAGATTGTAAACTACATTCCCACTGTACTCACATTGAACGTACCTCGATATATTTCATATTTTGTAAATAATTTGTATGTTTATAAAGAATCACCCATATATAGAGGTTTCAGCCAAAATTATATAAGTACGTTGCATAATTCTTACTTAAATGTACTTAAGTCACCTGAAAATCATTCATAGGGTTGTAAACTACATTCCCACTGTACTCACATTGAACGTACCTCGATATATTTCAAATTTTATGAATAATTTGTATGCATATGAAGAAACACCCATATATAGAGGTTTCAGCCAAAATTATATAAGTACGTTGCATAATTCTTACTTAAATGTACTTAAGTCACCTGAAAATCATTTATAAGATTGTAAACTACATTCCCACTGTACTCACATTGAACGTACCTCGATATATTTCATATTTTGTAAATAATTTGTATGTTTATAAAGAATCACCCATATATAGAGGTTTCAGCCAATATTGTATAAGTACGTTGCATAATTTTTACTTAAATGTACTTAAGTCACCTGAAAATCATTTATAAGATTGTAAACTACATTCCCACTGTACTCACATTGAACGTAACCTCGATATATTTCATATTTTGTAAATAATTTGTATGTTTATAAAGAATCACCCATATATAGAGGTTTCAGCCAAAATTATATAAGTACGTTGCATAATTCTTACTTCAATGTACTTAAGTCACCTGAAAATCATTCATAGGGTTGTAAACTACATTCCCACTGTACTCACATTGAACGTACCTCGATATATTTCAAATTTTATGAATAATTTGTATGCATATGAAGAAACACCCATATATAGAGGTTTCAGCAAAAATTATATAAGTACGTTGCATAATTCTTACTTAAATGTACTTAAGTCACCTGAAAATCATTTATAAGATTGTAAACTACATTCCCACTGTACTCACATTGAACGTACCTCGATATATTTCATATTTTGTAAATAATTTGTATGTTTATAAAGAATCACCCATATATAGAGGTTTCAGCCAATATTGTATAAGTACGTTGCATAATTTTTACTTAAATGTACTTAAGTCACCTGAAAATCATTCATAGGGTTGTAAACTACATTCCCACTGTACTCACATTGAACGTACCTCGATATATTTCAAATTTTATGAATAATTTGTATGCATATGAAGAAACACCCATATATAGAGGTTTCAGCCAAAATTATATAAGTACGTTGCATAATTCTTACTTAAATGTACTTAAGTCACCTGAAAATCATTTATAAGATTGTAAACTACATTCCCACTGTACTCACATTGAACGTACCTCGATATATTTCATATTTTGTAAATAATTTGTATGTTTATAAAGAATCACCCATATATAGAGGTTTCAGCCAATATTGTATAAGTACGTTGCATAATTTTTACTTAAATGTACTTAAGTCACCTGAAAATCATTTATAAGATTGTAAACTACATTCCCACTGTACTCACATTGAACGTACCTCGATATATTTCATATTTTGTAAATAATTTGTATGTTTATAAAGAATCACCCATATATAGAGGTTTCAGCCAAAATTATATAAGTACGTTGCATAATTCTTACTTAAATGTACTTAAGTCACCTGAAAATCATTCATAGGGTTGTAAACTACATTCCCACTGTACTCACATTGAACGTACCTCGATATATTTCAAATTTTATGAATAATTTGTATGCATATGAAGAAACACCCATATATAGAGGTTTCAGCCAAAATTATATAAGTACGTTGCATAATTCTTACTTAAATGTACTTAAGTCACCTGAAAATCATTTATAAGATTGTAAACTACATTCCCACTGTACTCACATTGAACGTACCTCGATATATTTCATATTTTGTAAATAATTTGTATGTTTATAAAGAATCACCCATATATAGAGGTTTCAGCCAATATTGTATAAGTACGTTGCATAATTTTTACTTAAATGTACTTAAGTCACCTGAAAATCATTTATAAGATTGTAAACTACATTCCCACTGTACTCACATTGAACGTACCTCGATATATTTCATATTTTGTAAATAATTTGTATGTTTATAAAGAATCACCCATATATAGAGGTTTCAGCCAAAATTATATAAGTACGTTGCATAATTCTTACTTCAATGTACTTAAGTCACCTGAAAATCATTCATAGGGTTGTAAACTACATTCCCACTGTACTCACATTGAACGTACCTCGATATATTTCAAATTTTATGAATAATTTGTATGCATATGAAGAAACACCCATATATAGAGGTTTCAGCAAAAATTATATAAGTACGTTGCATAATTCTTACTTAAATGTACTTAAGTCACCTGAAAATCATTTATAAGATTGTAAACTACATTCCCACTGTACTCACATTGAACGTACCTCGATATATTTCATATTTTGTAAATAATTTGTATGTTTATAAAGAATCACCCATATATAGAGGTTTCAGCCAATATTGTATAAGTACGTTGCATAATTTTTACTTAAATGTACTTAAGTCACCTGAAAATCATTTATAAGATTGTAAACTACATTCCCACTGTACTCACATTGAACGTACCTCGATATATTTCATATTTTGTAAATAATTTGTATGTTTATAAAGAATCACCCATATATAGAGGTTTCAGCCAAAATTATATAAGTACGTTGCATAATTCTTACTTAAATGTACTTAAGTCACCTGAAAATCATTCATAGGGTTGTAAACTACATTCCCACTGTACTCACATTGAACGTACCTCGATATATTTCAAATTTTATGAATAATTTGTATGCATATGAAGAAACACCCATATATAGAGGTTTCAGCCAAAATTATATAAGTACGTTGCATAATTCTTACTTAAATGTACTTAAGTCACCTGAAAATCATTTATAAGATTGTAAACTACATTCCCACTGTACTCACATTGAACGTACCTCGATATATTTCATATTTTGTAAATAATTTGTATGTTTATAAAGAATCACCCATATATAGAGGTTTCAGCCAATATTGTATAAGTACGTTGCATAATTTTACTTAAATGTACTTAAGTCACCTGAAAATCATTTATAAGATTGTAAACTACATTCCCACTGTACTCACATTGAACGTACCTCGATATATTTCATATTTTGTAAATAATTTGTATGTTTATAAAGAATCACCCATATATAGAGGTTTCAGCCAAAATTATATAAGTACGTTGCATAATTCTTACTTAAATGTACTTAAGTCACCTGAAAATCATTCATAGGGTTGTAAACTACATTCCCACTGTACTCACATTGAACGTACCTCGATATATTTCATATTTTTGTAAATAATTTGTATGTATATAAAGAATCACCCATATATAGAGGTTTCAGCCAAAATTATATAAGTACGTTGCATAATTCTTACTTAAATGTACTTAAGTCACCTGAAAATCATTCATAGGGTTGTAAACTACATTCCCACTGTACTCACATTGAACGTACCTCGATATATTTCAAATTTTATGAATAATTTGTATGCATATGAAGAAACACCCATATATAGAGGTTTCAGCCAAAATTATATAAGTACGTTGCATAATTCTTACTTAAATGTACTTAAGTCACCTGAAAATCATTTATAGGATTGTAAACTACATTCCTACTGTACTCACATTGAACGTACCTCGATATATTTCATATTTTATAAATAATTTGTATGCATATGAAAAAACACCCATATATAGAGGTTTCAGCCAAAATTATATAAGTACGTTGCATAATTCTTACTTAAATGTACTTAAGTCACCTGAAAATCATTTATAGGATTGTAAACTACATTCCTACTGTACTCACATTGAACGTACCTTGATATATTTCAAATTTTATGAATAATTTGTATGCATATGAAGAAACACCCATATATAGATGTTTCAGCCAAAATTGTTTAAGTAGGTTGCATAATTTTTACTTAAATGTACTTAAGTCACCTGAAAATCATTTATAGGATTGTAAACTACATTCCCACTGTACTCACATTGAACGTACCTCGATATATTTCATATTTTGTAAATAATTTGTATGCATATGAAGAAACACCCATTTATAGATGTTTCAGCCAAAATTATATAAGTACGTTGCATAATTCTTACTTAAATGTACTTAAGTCACCTGAAAATCATTCATAGGGTTGTAAACTACATTCCCACTGTACTCACATTGAACGTACCTCGATATATTTCAAATTTTATGAATAATTTGTATGCATATGAAGAAACACCCATATATAGAGGTTTCAGCCAAAATTGTTTAAGTAGGTTGCATAATTCTTACTTAAATGTACTTAAGTCACGTGAAAATCATTTATAAGATTGTAAACTACATTCCCACTGTACTCACATTGAACGTACCTCGATATATTTCATATTTTGTAAATAATTTGTATGTTTATAAAGAATCACCCATATATAGAGGTTTCAGCCAAAACTATATAAGTACGTTGCATAATTCTTACTTAAATGTACTTAAGTCACCTGAAAATCATTCATAGGGTTGTAAACTACATTCCCACTGTACTCACATTGAACGTACCTCGATATATTTCATATTTTGTAAATAATTTGTATGTATATAAGGAATCACCCATATATAGAGGTTTCAGCCAAAATTATATAAGTACGTTGCATAATTCTTACTTAAATGTACTTTTTTTTTTTTTCTATTTCATTTATTTGAGGCTCAATCGCGTTTAACGCTTTACGGAGCCGAAATTCATTTTTTGTATTGTTTACAAATCATTAACTTTTTTGTACTAAGATTAGTATGGGATGGAGCCAGGGTACTCGTGGCAACTCGAGGTTAATGGTCACAATTTTTGGAAGGAAGGACATGGTGAGGATTGGGTTTAGGGTTTTCTGCAGCACATCCGGGAGGTATATCGTGGTATCGCGATGAACGTGTAGTGGCGTTGGTACCAATTTCTTGCCGGTATTCGTCTGCCGGATGGCCAGGATCCTCAATCCAACATACAGGGGACAAAACACAGAGAAAAAAAAAAAAAACTGGAGAAGAGAACACAGGAGAATTAAACTTTTATACTGGACAAGCGAAGAAAATCGTAAATTGCGACCATGTAAATGAGATCGCGGGTGCCCAACACATCTCTAACAGGAACATAGGGTTGTCTACCTCGGGCCGCAAGGGTATCCAAAAGTTGCGCTCTGGAGGCGTCCATATCCGGGCATTTCCAAACTACGTGATCGATGTCATCATAACCATAACCACACCTATTACAAACATTGCTCAGCGCGAGGTTAATCCTGTGCAAATGTGTACCTAGCGAGTAATGGTTGGACATGAGTCTTGACATCACGCGAATGAAATCTCGACCTACATCCAAACCATTCCACCACGCTCGCAAGGAAACTTTAGGAATTATGGAATGTAACCACCGTCCCAATTGGTCATTTAGCCAATCGCTTTGCCAACCGTGAAGAGAACTTTGACGTACTAAATGAAAAAAATCATCGTGTGAAATTTGTCTATCATAAATCTCACCTTCCTCAGCGCCCACCTTTGCGAGAGAGTCCGCCTTCTCATTGCCATAAATTAAGCAATGTGAGGGGACCCATACAAAGGTAATCTTATATGATCTTTCGACCAGTGCACACATCTGCTCTCTTATTTGTGTAAGAAAGTAAGATGCATGCTTAACATGTTTCATCGATCGAAGTGCCTCAATAGAACTGAGGCTATCCGAAAAGATGAAGAAGTGGTCTGCGGGCATGTTTGAGATCATCCCCAATGCGAAGTTGATTGCTGCCAGCTCAGCAACGTAAACCGTGCAAGGTTCCTGAAGTTTTCGGAAGGCGGAAGAGTTTTCATTGAAGACACCGAAGCCAGTGGATCCATTGATGCGGGACCCGTCAGTGAAATATCTCCTGTAGAAATCGACATTCTGGTACTTTGCGTTAAAAATACGTGGAATCGTTATACATCGAAGTTGATCTGGGATTCCATGAATAGCTTGTTTCATGGACAGATCGTATTCAACAGAGGAACTGTCATTGGTGAAGCGTACACGTGGAGGGTTATAACATGGAAGACTTATGTCAGATGACATGTAGTAGAGATAAACTCTCATGAATTTGACTGAGTATTCAGTTTGAGCATTTCTTCGAAGTTTTCGATAACGAGTGTGTTGCTCACCCCACACTTAATAAGTATTCTTAGCGAGAGCTCCCAGAATCGGTTCTGTAGTGGTAAAACCCCTGCCAGCACCTCCAGGCTCGCATTGTGAGTCGAATGCATACAACCTAGGGCGATACGCAAACAACGATATTGAATTCGTTCCAATTTAATAAGGTGGCTGTTTGCTGCTGAGAGAAAACAGAAAGAGCCATACTCTAGAACAGAGAGAATTGTTGTTTTATAGAGTTTTATGAGGTCTTCCGGGTGAGCACCCCACCATGTTCCGGTAATTGTTCGTAGAAAATTGATCCTTTGTTGGCATTTTTCCGTTAAATACCTAGTATGGGTTCGCCAAGTGCCTTTTGAATCAAACCAGACCCCAAGGTATTTTGAAGTCAAAGACTGGTCGATGTCTGTTCCCAATAGCTTAAGCTTTAGTTGGGCAGGATTCCGCTTCCTTGAAAATACAACCAGTTGAGTTTTTTGCGGCGCAAACTCGATCCCTAAATTTCTAGCCCAAGTGGATAGATTATCAAGGGAATTTTGCAATGGTCTTTGCAAGATTTCCGCTCGTGGGCCCTTCATAGAGACCACAGCATCATCTGCAAGTTGTCTAAGCGTGCATGGTTCTTCCAAACAGTTGTCAATATCTTTAACATAAAAATTATAAAGCAAGGGACTTAGACATGAGCCTTGGGGAAGACCCATATAGCTAATTCTGGAAGTTGTCAGTTGACCGAGAGTGAAGCTCATGTGTTTTTCTGACAACAGATTGTACAAGAAATTATTCAATATTCCAGGTAGTCCACTATTGTGCAGGCTTTCTGACAATATCTCTATGGAAACTGAATCAAAAGCGCCCTTAATATCCAAGAAAACCGAAGCCAATTGCTCCTTGTCCGCAAAAGCTAGTTGAATATCTGATGAAAGCAACGCTAGACAATCGTTTGTTCCTTTGCCCTTGCGAAAGCCAAATTGAGTACTGGAAAGCATGTTGTTTGATTCGACCCAGTGATCGAGTCGGGATAGGATCATTTTTTCTAACAATTTCCTTAAACATGATAACATAGCGATCGGGCGGTACGAATTATGATCAGACGCTGGTTTCCCAGGCTTTTGAATAGCTATTACTTTGACCTGTCTCCATTCAGATGGAACAATGTTGTGCTCCATGAATAAGTTGAACAGGTCAAGCAACCGTCTTTTAGCGATATCAGGGAGATTTTTAAGAAGATTGAACTTAATCATATCGCGTCCCGGAGAGGAGTTGTTTGATGAAAGAAGAGCCATAGAAAATTCCAGCATAGTGAATGGCCTGTCCAACGCATCGTCTCTCTGGGTTTCCCAAAATGGCGGTTGAGCTGGAACTGAGTCTGGACAGACCTTTTTTGCGAAGTTGAATATCCAACGATTGGAGTATTCGTCACTCTCATTTGAGGATGAGCGGTTTCGCATGTTGCGAGCCACTCTCCAAAGCGTCGTCATTGAAGTTTCTCGTGAGAGGCCATCGATGAAATGTCGCCAATAGCTACGCTTCTTCGCTTTAATAAGATTCTTCAGTCTTTTTTCGAGCTTCGAGTACTCTAAATAAAGTTCTGAGGTACCGTATCTACGAAAAGCTTTAAAGGCATTAGATTTTTCTCGATACAACTGAGTGCATTCATCATCCCAACCAGGTGTGGCTGGTCGTCTTTTGAAGGATGCACTTGGAACTCGTTGCTTTTGGGATTCTAATGCACTATTATAAATCAATTCTGATAGGAATCGATACTCATCCAACGGTGGGAGAGTGTTGAATGATTCGATACCGAAAGTTACCGCTGATGCAAATTTTTGCCAATCTATATTCCTAGTGAGGTCAAAAGGAACCTGGATTGACTGTTCTGACCTTTCAAAATTATTTCTGATAGAAGTTATTATGGGCAAGTGATCACTACCATGGGGATCATCGATAACCTTCCACATGCAATCGAATGATAGTGAACTTGAACCCAAAGACAGGTCAAGGCGGCTTTCTTTGCCGTCGGATGAAATACGTGTCACTTCACCTGTGTTTAAAATATTCAAGTTGAAATCATCGCATAAGTCATAGAAAATAGCCGCTCTATAATCGTCATAAGATTCGCCCCATCCAGTACCATGGGAGTTCATATCACCCAGTATTAAAACCGGGAATGAGAGCATAGAGACTGCATTCCAAAGATGACGGCGGTTTATTGAAACTCTTGGAGGAATATAAACAGAAGCTACGCAAAGATCTTTACCCTTTACGTTTATTTGGCAAGCAACGATTTCTATGCCTGGATGAGTCGGGATGGGGATTCTGTAGAATGAATGGCACTTTTTGATCCCTAAAAGCACACCCCCGTAATTATCATCTCGATCCTGGCGTATAATGTTAAAGTCGTAGAAGTTAAGATCATCTTCAGAAGAAAGCCATGTTTCACAGAGTGCAAATATATCACAATCGGAATTGTGAAGCAAAAACTTAAATGTGCACAGTGATCATATCTTGTACCTCACTTGATGAATTAGCCATCGAAAGATATGATCGAAGCAAGGAGGGGCCACGAGATAGTCAATTCCCGGAGATATTCTTCTATTGCGGGGAGAAAAAGGTCGAGTATGCCTCTGAATGAGTCTGAAACTCCGAGAGCATTACATATGCGATCCACCAGGGCCCTAAAAGTTATCAGTCCTCGCTTAGCCCGGGGCGTTTTCGAGGAAGAGCGAGGGACTTCAGTAGCATTTCTTTTGCTTTCTTGTCTAGAGCTTCTTTTCGAAGTGTATTTTATCTGTGGAGGCGGGGGCGGCAGATCTTTACTGCAACACGGAACGGAAGCATCAAAGACCTGTTTCTTCGGGTTTTTCAAATTTGCCCCACCTCCTTTGGAATTAGGCAAACTTCTGAGGGAAGATTTCAATACCTTACGGCGCAGTCCCGGAGAAGATGGAGACTTTCTTTTACCGGGTGCGTGTACCTCCGAAGAATCTCCCCCATCGGTTTCGTCGTCGTTCGCTTCATCGGAAGACAACTCTTGAAAAGAGTTACCAACTGGGATGGCTGATGAAGACTCTTTTGCAGGCGGATTCAAAGCTTTCACCATTTCCGCATACGTCTTCTTGGAGCGCTTCACAATTGAGCGACTCTCATTTCGAATGCGCTTTTTGTATGCCGGGCATTTTTGCAAGTCATGCAGATCCTTGCTACAGTAGCTGCATTTTTCAGCTTCCTGTGTGCAAGCATCTTCCAAGTGAGCTTGGTTGCATTTGCCACAACGGGGCTTGTTGTCGCAAAAGCTAGCACTGTGGCCAAGCTGCTTGCAGTTGGTACAATTGAATACCTTCGGCACGTAAAGACGCACTGGGTAAAAAACACTATCAATGCAAACAAATTTCGGGAGGACGGAACCAGGAAAAGTCACTCGAAACGAGGCTGACGGCGAAAAAACTTTCTTATTTCCTTCCATGGAAACTGATTGCAATTGTTTGCAATCCAGTATAGCCACATCAGGAATTGACCGGTTATCAAAAACACCTTTGCCAGTCTTAATGTCCTCACATGTCAGACTCGCGTCGATGATTTTCCCTTCCACCTCGACTTCTCGTGCCGGAATGTAGGTAAAGTATTCCACAGCAAAAGCCTCATGCTGAGCAATCTCATTCGCTGCTTTGTAACTAGGTGCAGTTACACGCAGCTTGGATTGCTTCACTTGGTGAATAACGGTCCCTGGATATTTACGCGTCAGCTCTCGAGAGATCGAGAGCACGTTCAAAATCTTATTTTTGCGCCGGAAATAGACAACCCAAGGCCCAGCCGAAGACGGTTGGTAAAACCGCGTTCGAGCAACGAGATCTTTTGGAGGCGTATCGCCTCCATCCGAATCGTCCATGCGGGAATAAATCCAACCGCAACCAAATCAACAAAAAATAAAAAATGTGGAGAAAAAAAAAAAAACGTTTGAAAAATATTAATTAATTAGTGGACTATTTTGTACACACCTCCCCTATACGGGCAAAAAATAATAATACTAATTAAAGAAGAAAGAAAAAAATATATAAAAAAAAAAAACTTAACCGATCAGTGGGCTATTTTGTACAAGCCTCCCCTATACGGGCAAAACTTGCACCGGGAGAGAGACAGAGGTGAAGCGAAAAACAACCTTGAACTTGTTTGTTCGGAAATGTAGAGCAATTCAATAGATATACAAATTGATACTTATCCGTATAGCAGCAGAACGTCCAAGCACCGTAGGTAGCAGACTGACCGAATCGCCTTCTGCATCGATGTTGCTCTCGGTGCGGGAAAAAAAGTCAATCACCGTTGTGCCGGTGGTGATGACTTTTTTTTTGCGGTGGAACGATACTAGTTACACTAGTTCGCTTCCTTCGCAAAGCGCGATCGCCTAAGCACTTAAATGCACTAATAAGATTATTATTAACCGTCGAAACTAGACCAAAAACCCACGCGGTCGGTGGGAGAAAAAGGCCAAATAAACTTTGCAACTTTGTGCCGTGCGATGAGACCGGGAACCTGTCAACCGACTCGTGCAAGCGCTAAGCAAGGAATGTACTTAAATGTACTTAAGTCACCTGAAAATCATTTATAGGATTGTAAACTACATTCCTACTGTACTCACATTGAACGTACCTTGATATATTTCAAATTTTATGAATAATTTGTATGCATATGAAGAAACACCCATATATAGAGGTTTCAGCCAAAATTGTTTAAGTAGGTTGCATAATTTTTACTTAAATGTACTTAAGTCACCTGAAAATCATTTCTAGGATTGTAAACTACATTCCCACTGTACTCACATTGAACGTACCTCGATATATTTCATATTTTGTAAATAATTTGTATGTATATAAAGAATCACCCATATGCAGAGGTTTCAGCCAAAATTATATAAGTACGTTGCATAATTCTTACTTAAATGTACTTAAGTCACCTGAAAATCATTCATAGGGTTGTAAACTACATTCCCACTGTACTCACATTGAACGTACCTCGATATATTTCAAATTTTATGAATAATTTGTATGCATATGAAGAAACACCCATATATAGAGGTTTCAGCCAAAATTGTTTAAGTAGGTTGCATAATTCTTACTTAAATGTACTTAAGTCACCTGAAAATCATTTATAGGATTGTAATCTACATTCCCACTGTACTCACATTGAACGTACCTCGATATATTTCATATTTTGTAAATAATTTGTATGTATATGAAGAAACACCCATATATAGAGGTTTCAGCCAAAATTATATAGGTACGTTGCATAATTCTTACTTAAATGTACTTAAGTCACCTGAAAATCATTTATAGGATTGTAAACTACATTCCTACTGTACTCACATTGAACGTACCTTGATATATTTCAAATTTTATGAATAATTTGTATGCATATGAAGAAACACCCATATATAGAGGTTTCAGCCAAAATTGTTTAAGTAGGTTGCATAATTTTTACTTAAATGTACTTAAGTCACCTGAAAATCATTTATAGGATTGTAAACTACATTCCCACTGTACTCACATTGAACGTACCTCGATATATTTCATATTTTGTAAATAATTTGTATGTATATAAAGAATCACCCATATACAGAGGTTTCAGCCAAAATTATATAAGTACGTTGCATAATTCTTACTTAAATGTACTTAAGTCACCTGAAAATCATTCATAGGGTTGTAAACTACATTCCCACTGTACTCACATTGAACGTACCTCGATATATTTCAAATTTTATGAATAATTTGTATGCATATGAAGAAACACCCATATATAGAGGTTTCAGCCAAAATTGTTTAAGTAGGTTGCATAATTCTTACTTAAATGTACTTAAGTCACCTGAAAATCATTTATAGGATTGTAATCTACATTCCCACTGTACTCACATTAAACGTACCTCGATATATTTCATATTTTGTAAATAATTTGTATATATATGAAGAAACACCCATATATAGATGTTTCAGCTAAAAATGTTTAAGTAGGTTGCATAATTCTTACTTAAATGTACTTAAGTCACCTGAAAATCATTCATAGGTTTGTAAACTACATTCCTACTGTACTCACATTGAACGTACCTCGATATATTTCATATTTTATAAATAATTTGTATGCATATGAAGAAACACCCATATATAGATGTTTCAGCCAAAATTATATAAGTACGTTGCATAATTCTTACTTAAATGTACTTAAGTCACCTGAAAATCATTTATAGGATTGTAAACTACATTCCCACTGTACTCACATTGAACGTACCTCGATATATTTCATATTTTGTAAATAATTTGTATGTATATAAAGAATCACCCATATATAGAGGTTTCAGCCAAAATTATATAAGTACGTTACATAATTCTTACTTAAATGTACTTAAGTCACCTGAAAATCATTCATAGGGTTGTAAACTACATTCCCACTGTACTCACATTGAACGTACCTCGATATATTTCATATTTTGTAAATAATTTGTATGCATATGAAGAAACACCCATATATAGATGTTTCAGCCAAAATTATATAAGTACGTTGCATAATTCTTACTTAAATGTACTTAAGTCACCTGAAAATCATTTATAGGATTGTAAACTACATTCCTACTGTACTCACATTGAACGTACCTCGATATATTTCATATTTTATAAATAATTTGTATGCATATGAAGAAACACCCATATATAGATGTTTCAGCCAAAATTATATAAGTACGTTGCATAATTCTTACTTAAATGTACTTAAGTCACCTGAAAATCATTCATAGGGTTGTAAACTACATTCCCACTGTACTCACATTGAACGTACCTCGATATATTTCATATTTTGTAAATAATTTGTATGTATATAAAGAATCACCCATATACAGAGGTTTCAGCCAAAATTATATAAGTACGTTGCATATTTCTTACTTAAATGTACTTAAGTCACCTGAAAATCATTTATAGGTTTGTAAACTATATTCCCACTGTACTCACATTGAACGTACCTTGATATATTTCAAATTTTATGAATAATTTGTATGCATATGAAGAAACACCCATATATAGAGGTTTCAGCCAAAATTATATAAGTACGTTGCATAATTCTTACTTAAATGTACTTAAGTCACCTGAAAATCATTTATAGGATTGTAAACTACATTCCCACTGTACTCACATTGAACGTACCTCGATATATTTCATATTTTGTAAATAATTTGTATGTATATAAAGAATCACCCATATATAGAGGTTTCAGCCAAAATTATATAAGTACGTTGCATAATTCTTACTTAAATGTACTTAAGTCACCTGAAAATCATTTATAGGATTGTAAACTACATTCCCACTGTACTCACATTGAACGTACCTCGATATATTTCATATTTTGTAAATAATTTGTATGTATATAAAGAATCACCCATATATAGAGGTTTCAGCCAAAATTATATAAGTACGTTACATAATTCTTACTTAAATGTACTTAAGTCACCTGAAAATCATTCATAGGGTTGTAAACTACATTCCCACTGTACTCACATTGAACGTACCTCGATATATTTCATATTTTATAAATAATTTGTATGCATATGAAGAAACACCCATATATAGATGTTTCAGCCAAAATTATATAAGTACGTTGCATAATTCTTACTTAAATGTACTTAAGTCACCTGAAAATCATTTATAGGATTGTAAACTACATTCCTACTGTACTCACATTGAACGTACCTCGATATATTTCATATTTTATAAATAATTTGTATGCATATGAAGAAACACCCATATATAGATGTTTCAGCCAAAATTATATAAGTACGTTGCATAATTCTTACTTAAATGTACTTAAGTCACCTGAAAATCATTTATAGGATTGTAAACTACATTCCTACTGCACTCACATTGAACGTACCTCGATATATTTCATATTTTGTAAATAATTTGTATGTATATAAAGAATCACCCATATATAGAGGTTTCAGCCAAAATTATATAAGTACGTTGCATAATTCTTACTTGAATGTACTTAAGTCACCTGAAAATCATTTATAGGTTTGTAAACTATATTCCCACTGTACTCACATTGAACGTACCTCGATATATTTCAAATTTTATGAATAATTTGTATGCATATGAAGAAACACCCATATATAGAGGTTTCAGCCAAAATTGTTTAAGTAGGTTGCATAATTTTTACTTAAATGTACTTAAGTCACCTGAAAATCATTCATAGGGTTGTAAACTACATTCCCACTGTACTCACATTGAACGTACCTCGATATATTTCATATTTTGTAAATAATTTGTATGTATATAAAGAATCACCCATATATAGAGGTTTCAGCCAAAATTATATAAGTACGTTGCATAATTCTTACTTAAATGTACTTAAGTCACCTGAAAATCATTTATAGGATTGTAAACTACATTTCCACTGTACTCACATTGAACGTACCTCGATATATTTCATATTTTGTAAATAATTTGTATGTATATAAAGAATCACCCATATATAGAGGTTTCAGCCAAAATTATATAAGTACGTTACATAATTCTTACTTAAATGTACTTAAGTCACCTGAAAATCATTCATAGGGTTGTAAACTACATTCCCACTGTACTCACATTGAACGTACCTCGATATATTTCATATTTTATAAATAATTTGTATGCATATGAAGAAACACCCATATATAGATGTTTCAGCCAAAATTATATAAGTACGTTGCATAATTCTTACTTAAATGTACTTAAGTCACCTGAAAATCATTTATAGGATTGTAAACTACATTCCTACTGTACTCACATTGAACGTACCTCGATATATTTCATATTTTATAAATAATTTGTATGCATATGAAGAAACACCCATATATAGATGTTTCAGCCAAAATTATATAAGTACGTTGCATAATTCTTACTTAAATGTACTTAAGTCACCTGAAAATCATTCATAGGGTTGTAAACTACATTCCCACTGTACTCACATTGAACGTACCTCGATATATTTCATATTTTGTAAATAATTTGTATGTATATAAAGAATCACCCATATACAGAGGTTTCAGCCAAAATTATATAAGTACGTTGCATAATTCTTACTTAAATGTACTTAAGTCACCTGAAAATCATTTATAGGTTTGTAAACTATATTCCCACTGTACTCACATTGAACGTACCTTGATATATTTCAAATTTTATGAATAATTTGTATGCATATGAAGAAACACCCATATATAGAGGTTTCAGCCAAAATTATATAAGTACGTTGCATAATTCTTACTTAAATGTACTTAAGTCACCTGAAAATGATTTATAGGATTGTAAACTACATTCCCACTGTACTCACATTGAACGTACCTCGATATATTTCATATTTTGTAAATGATTTGTATGTATATAAAGAATCACCCATATATAGAGGTTTCAGCCAAAATTATATAAGTACGTTGCATAATTCTTACTTAAATGTACTTAAGTCACCTTAAAATCATTTATAGGATTGTAAACTACATTCCCACTGTACTCACATTGAACGTACCTCGATATATTTCATATTTTGTAAATAATTTGTATGTATATAAAGAATCACCCATATATAGAGGTTTCAGCCAAAATTATATAAGTACGTTGCATAATTCTTACTTGAATGTACTTAAGTCACCTGAAAATCATTTATAGGTTTGTAAACTATATTCCCACTGTACTCACATTGAACGTACCTCGATATATTTCAAATTTTATGAATAATTTGTATGCATATGAAGAAACACCCATATATAGAGGTTTCAGCCAAAATTGTTTAAGTAGGTTGCATAATTTTTACTTAAATGTACTTAAGTCACCTGAAAATCATTCATAGGGTTGTAAACTACATTCCCACTGTACTCACATTGAACGTACCTCGATATATTTCATATTTTGTAAATAATTTGTATGTATATAAAGAATCACCCATATATAGAGGTTTCAGCCAAAATTATATAAGTACGTTGCATAATTCTTACTTAAATGTACTTAAGTCACCTGAAAATCATTTATAGGTTTGTAAACTATATTCCCACTGTACTCACATTGAACGTACCTTGATATATTTCAAATTTTATGAATAATTTGTATGCATATGAAGAAACACCCATATATAGAGGTTTCAGCCAAAATTATATAAGTACGTTGCATAATTCTTACTTAAATGTACTTAAGTCACCTGAAAATCATTTATAGGATTGTAAACTACATTCCCACTGTACTCACATTGAACGTACCTCGATATATTTCATATTTTATAAATAATTTGTATGCATATGAAGAAACACCCATATATAGATGTTTCAGCCAAAATTATATAAGTACGTTGCATAATTCTTACTTAAATGTACTTAAGTCACCTGAAAATCATTTATAGGATTGTAAACTACATTCCTACTGTACTCACATTGAACGTACCTCGATATATTTCATATTTTGTAAATAATTTGTATGCATATGAAGAAACACCCATATATAGATGTTTCAGCCAAAATTATATAAGAACGTTGCATAATTCTTACTTAAATGTACTTAAGTCACCTGAAAATCATTCATAGGTTTGTAAACTACATTCCTACTGTACTCACATTGAACGTACCTCGATATATTTCATATTTTATAAATAATTTGTATGCATATGAAGAAACACCCATATATAGAGGTTTCAGCCAAAATTATATAAGTACGTTGCATAATTCTTACTTAAATGTACTTAAGTCACCTGAAAATCATTTATAGGATTGTAAACTACATTCCCACTGTACTCACATTGAACGTACCTCGATATATTTCATATTTTGTAAATGATTTGTATGTATATAAAGAATCACCCATATATAGAGGTTTCAGCCAAAATTATATAAGTACGTTGCATAATTCTTACTTAAATGTACTTAAGTCACCTGAAAATCATTTATAGGATTGTAAACTACATTCCCACTGTACTCACATTGAACGTACCTCGATATATTTCATATTTTGTAAATAATTTGTATGTATATAAAGAATCACCCATATATAGAGGTTTCAGCCAAAATTATATAAGTACGTTGCATAATTCTTACTTGAATGTACTTAAGTCACCTGAAAATCATTTATAGGTTTGTAAACTATATTCCCACTGTACTCACATTGAACGTACCTCGATATATTTCAAATTTTATGAATAATTTGTATGCATATGAAGAAACACCCATATATAGAGGTTTCAGCCAAAATTATATAAGTACGTTGCATAATTCTTACTTAAATGTACTTAAGTCACCTGAAAATCATTTATAGGTTTGTAAACTATATTCCCACTGTACTCACATTGAACGTACCTTGATATATTTCAAATTTTATGAATAATTTGTATGCATATGAAGAAACACCCATATATAGAGGTTTCAGCCAAAATTATATAAGTACGTTGCATAATTCTTACTTAAATGTACTTAAGTCACCTGAAAATCATTCATAGGGTTGTAAACTACATTCCCACTGTACTCACATTGAACGTACCTCGATATATTTCATATTTTGTAAATAATTTGTATGTATATAAAGAATCACCCATATACAGAGGTTTCAGCCAAAATTATATAAGTACGTTGCATAATTCTTACTTAAATGTACTTAAGTCACCTGAAAATCATTTATAGGTTTGTAAACTATATTCCCACTGTACTCACATTGAACGTACCTTGATATATTTCAAATTTTATGAATAATTTGTATGCATATGAAGAAACACCCATATATAGAGGTTTCAGCCAAAATTATATAAGTACGTTGCATAATTCTTACTTAAATGTACTTAAGTCACCTGAAAATGATTTATAGGATTGTAAACTACATTCCCACTGTACTCACATTGAACGTACCTCGATATATTTCATATTTTGTAAATGATTTGTATGTATATAAAGAATCACCCATATATAGAGGTTTCAGCCAAAATTATATAAGTACGTTGCATAATTCTTACTTAAATGTACTTAAGTCACCTGAAAATCATTTATAGGATTGTAAACTACATTCCCACTGTACTCACATTGAACGTACCTCGATATATTTCATATTTTGTAAATAATTTGTATGTATATAAAGAATCACCCATATATAGAGGTTTCAGCCAAAATTATATAAGTACGTTGCATAATTCTTACTTGAATGTACTTAAGTCACCTGAAAATCATTTATAGGTTTGTAAACTATATTCCCACTGTACTCACATTGAACGTACCTCGATATATTTCAAATTTTATGAATAATTTGTATGCATATGAAGAAACACCCATATATAGAGGTTTCAGCCAAAATTGTTTAAGTAGGTTGCATAATTTTTACTTAAATGTACTTAAGTCACCTGAAAATCATTCATAGGGTTGTAAACTACATTCCCACTGTACTCACATTGAACGTACCTCGATATATTTCATATTTTGTAAATAATTTGTATGTATATAAAGAATCACCCATATATAGAGGTTTCAGCCAAAATTATATAAGTACGTTGCATAATTCTTACTTAAATGTACTTAAGTCACCTGAAAATCATTTATAGGTTTGTAAACTATATTCCCACTGTACTCACATTGAACGTACCTTGATATATTTCAAATTTTATGAATAATTTGTATGCATATGAAGAAACACCCATATATAGAGGTTTCAGCCAAAATTATATAAGTACGTTGCATAATTCTTACTTAAATGTACTTAAGTCACCTGAAAATCATTTATAGGATTGTAAACTACATTCCCACTGTACTCACATTGAACGTACCTCGATATATTTCATATTTTATAAATAATTTGTATGCATATGAAGAAACACCCATATATAGATGTTTCAGCCAAAATTATATAAGTACGTTGCATAATTCTTACTTAAATGTACTTAAGTCACCTGAAAATCATTTATAGGATTGTAAACTACATTCCTACTGTACTCACATTGAACGTACCTCGATATATTTCATATTTTGTAAATAATTTGTATGCATATGAAGAAACACCCATATATAGATGTTTCAGCCAAAATTATATAAGAACGTTGCATAATTCTTACTT
Source organism: Aedes aegypti (assembly GCF_002204515.2). Taxonomy (NCBI): domain Eukaryota; kingdom Metazoa; phylum Arthropoda; class Insecta; order Diptera; family Culicidae; genus Aedes; species Aedes aegypti. The sequence continues at coordinate 152,801,712 of NC_035108.1, forward strand.
AAATGTACTTAAGTCACCTGAAAATCATTCATAGGTTTGTAAACTACATTCCTACTGTACTCACATTGAACGTACCTCGATATATTTCATATTTTATAAATAATTTGTATGCATATGAAGAAACACCCATATATAGAGGTTTCAGCCAAAATTATATAAGTACGTTGCATAATTCTTACTTAAATGTACTTAAGTCACCTGAAAATCATTTATAGGTTTGTAAACTATATTCCCACTGTACTCACATTGAACGTACCTTGATATATTTCAAATTTTATGAATAATTTGTATGCATATGAAGAAACACCCATATATAGAGGTTTCAGCCAAAATTGTTTAAGTAGGTTGCATAATTTTTACTTAAATGTACTTAAGTCACCTGAAAATCATTCATAGGGTTGTAAACTACATTCCCACTGTACTCACATTGAACGTACCTCGATATATTTCATATTTTGTAAATAATTTGTATGTATATAAAGAATCACCCATATATAGAGGTTTCAGCCAAAATTATATAAGTACGTTGCATAATTCTTACTTAAATGTACTTAAGTCACCTGAAAATCATTTATAGGATTGTAAACTACATTCCCACTGTACTCACATTGAACGTACCTCGATATATTTCATATTTTGTAAATAATTTGTATGTATATAAAGAATCACCCATATATAGAGGTTTCAGCCAAAATTATATAAGTACGTTACATAATTCTTACTTAAATGTACTTAAGTCACCTGAAAATCATTCATAGGGTTGTAAACTACATTCCCACTGTACTCACATTGAACGTACCTCGATATATTTCATATTTTATAAATAATTTGTATGCATATGAAGAAACACCCATATATAGATGTTTCAGCCAAAATTATATAAGTACGTTGCATAATTCTTACTTAAATGTACTTAAGTCACCTGAAAATTATTTATAGGATTGTAAACTACATTCCTACTGTACTCACATTGAACGTACCTCGATATATTTCATATTTTATAAATAATTTGTATGCATATGAAGAAACACCCATATATAGAGGTTTCAGCCAAAATTGTTTAAGTAGGTTGCATAATTTTTACTTAAATGTACTTAAGTCACCTGAAAATCATTCATAGGGTTTGTAAACTACATTCCCACTGTACTCACATTGAACGTACCTCGATATATTTCATATTTTGTAAATAATTTGTATGTATATAAAGAATCACCCATATATAGAGGTTTCAGCCAAAATTATATAAGTACGTTGCATAATTCTTACTTAAATGTACTTAAGTCACCTGAAAATCATTTATAGGTTTGTAAACTATATTCCCACTGTACTCACATTGAACGTACCTTGATATATTTCAAATTTTATGAATAATTTGTATGCATATGAAGAAACACCCATATATAGAGGTTTCAGCCAAAATTGTTTAAGTAGGTTGCATAATTTTTACTTAAATGTACTTAAGTCACCTGAAAATCATTCATAGGGTTGTAAACTACATTCCCACTGTACTCACATTGAACTTACCTCGATATATTTCATATTTTGTAAATAATTTGTATGCATATGAAGAAACACCCATATATAGATGTTTCAGCCAAAATTATATAAGAACGTTGCATAATTCTTACTTAAATGTACTTAAGTCACCTGAAAATCATTCATAGGTTTGTAAACTACATTCCTACTGTACTCACATTGAACGTACCTCGATATATTTCATATTTTATAAATAATTTGTATGCATATGAAGAAACACCCATATATAGAGGTTTCAGCCAAAATTATATAAGTACGTTGCATAATTCTTACTTAAATGTACTTAAGTCACCTGAAAATCATTTATAGGTTTGTAAACTATATTCCCACTGTACTCACATTGAACGTACCTTGATATATTTCAAATTTTATGAATAATTTGTATGCATATGAAGAAACACCCATATATAGAGGTTTCAGCCAAAATTGTTTAAGTAGGTTGCATAATTTTTACTTAAATGTACTTAAGTCACCTGAAAATCATTCATAGGGTTGTAAACTACATTCCCACTGTACTCACATTGAACGTACCTCGATATATTTCATATTTTGTAAATAATTTGTATGTATATAAAGAATCACCCATATATAGAGGTTTCAGCCAAAATTATATAAGTACGTTGCATAATTCTTACTTAAATGTACTTAAGTCACCTGAAAATCATTTATAGGATTGTAAACTACATTCCCACTGTACTCACATTGAACGTACCTCGATATATTTCATATTTTTTAAATAATTTGTATGTATATAAAGAATCACCCATATATAGAGGTTTCAGCCAAAATTATATAAGTACGTTACATAATTCTTACTTAAATGTACTTAAGTCACCTGAAAATCATTCATAGGGTTGTAAACTACATTCCCACTGTACTCACATTGAACGTACCTCGATATATTTCATATTTTATAAATAATTTGTATGCATATGAAGAAACACCCATATATAGATGTTTCAGCCAAAATTATATAAGTACGTTGCATAATTCTTACTTAAATGTACTTAAGTCACCTGAAAATCATTTATAGGATTGTAAACTACATTCCTACTGTACTCACATTGAACGTACCTCGATATATTTCATATTTTATAAATAATTTGTATGCATATGAAGAAACACCCATATATAGAGGTTTCAGCCAAAATTGTTTAAGTAGGTTGCATAATTTTTACTTAAATGTACTTAAGTCACCTGAAAATCATTCATAGGGTTGTAAACTACATTCCCACTGTACTCACATTGAACGTACCTCGATATATTTCATATTTTATAAATAATTTGTATGCATATGAAGAAACACCCATATATAGATGTTTCAGCCAAAATTATATAAGTACGTTGCATAATTCTTACTTAAATGTACTTAAGTCACCTGAAAATCATTTATAGGATTGTAAACTACATTCCTACTGTACTCACATTGAACGTACCTCGATATATTTCATATTTTATAAATAATTTGTATGCATATGAAGAAACACCCATATATAGATGTTTCAGCCAAAATTATATAAGTACGTTGCATAATTCTTACTTAAATGTACTTAAGTCACCTGAAAATCATTTATAGGATTGTAAACTACATTCCTACTGCACTCACATTGAACGTACCTCGATATATTTCATATTTTGTAAATAATTTGTATGTATATAAAGAATCACCCATATATAGAGGTTTCAGCCAAAATTATATAAGTACGTTGCATAATTCTTACTTGAATGTACTTAAGTCACCTGAAAATCATTTATAGGTTTGTAAACTATATTCCCACTGTACTCACATTGAACGTACCTCGATATATTTCAAATTTTATGAATAATTTGTATGCATATGAAGAAACACCCATATATAGAGGTTTCAGCCAAAATTGTTTAAGTAGGATGCATAATTTTTACTTAAATGTACTTAAGTCACCTGAAAATCATTTATAGGTTTGCAAACTATATTCCCACTGTACTCACATTGAACGTACCTCGATATATTTCAAATTTTATGAATAATTTGTATGCATATGAAGAAACACCCATATATAGAGGTTTCAGCCAAAATTGTTTAAGTAGGTTGCATAATTTTTACTTAAATGTACTTAAGTCACCTGAAAATCATTTATAGGATTGTAAACTACATTCCCACTGTACTCACATTGAACGTACCTCGATATATTTCATATTTTGTAAATAATTTGTATGTATATAAAGAATCACCCATATACAGAGGTTTCAGCCAAAATTATATAAGTACGTTGCATAATTCTTACTTAAAGGTACTTAAGTCACCTGAAAATCATTTATAGGATTGTAAACTACATTCCTACTGTACTCACATTGAACGTACCTCGATATATTTCATATTTTGTAAATAATTTGTATGTATATAAAGAATCACCCATATATAGAGGTTTCAGCCAAAATTATACAAGTACGTTGCATAATTCTTACTTAAATGTACTTAAGTCACTTGAAAATTATTTATAGGTTTGTAAACTATATTCCCACTGTACTCACATTGAACGTACCTCGATATATTTCAAATTTTATGAATAATTTGTATGCATATGAAGAAACACCCATATATAGAGGTTTCAGCCAAAATTGTTTAAGTAGGTTGCATAATTCTTACTTAAATGTACTTAAGTCACCTGAAAATCATTTATAGGATTGTAAACTACATTCCTACTGTACTCACATTGAACGTACCTCGATATATTTCATATTTTATAAATAATTTGTATGTATATAAAGAATCACCCATATATAGAGGTTTCAGCCAAAATTATATAAGTACGTTGCATAATTCTTACTTAAATGTACTTAAGTCACCTGAAAATCATTTATAGGATTGTAAACTACATTCCTACTGTACTCACATTGAACGTACCTCGATATATTTCAAATTTTATGAATAATTTGTATGCATATGAAGAAACACCCATATATAGAGGTTTCAGCCAAAATTGTTTAAGTAGGTTGCATAATTTTTACTTAAATGTACTTAAGTCACCTGAAAATCATTTATAGGATTGTAAACTACATTCCCACTGTACTCACATTGAACGTACCTCGATATATTTCATATTTTGTAAATAATTTGTATGTATATAAAGAATCACCCATATACAGAGGTTTCAGCCAAAATTATATAAGTACGTTGCATAATTCTTACTTAAATGTACTTAAGTCACCTGAAAATCATTCATAGGGTTGTAAACTACATTCCCACTGTACTCACATTGAACGTACCTCGATATATTTCAAATTTTATGAATAATTTGTATGCATATGAAGAAACACCCATATATAGAGGTTTCAGCCAAAATTGTTTAAGTAGGTTGCATAATTCTTACTTAAATGTACTTAAGTCACCTGAAAATCATTTATAGGATTGTAAACTACATTCCTACTGTACTCACATTGAACGTACCTCGATATATTTCATATTTTATAAATAATTTGTATGTATATAAAGAATCACCCATATATAGAGGTTTCAGCCAAAATTATATAAGTACGTTGCATAATTCTTACTTAAATGTACTTAAGTCACCTGAAAATCATTCATAGGGTTGTAAACTACATTCCCACTGTACTCACATTGAACGTACCTCGATATATTTCAAATTTTATGAATAATTTGTATGCATATGAAGAAACACCCATATATAGAGGTTTCAGCCAAAATTGTTTAAGTAGGTTGCATAATTTTTACTTAAATGTAGTGGGAATATAGTTTACAAACCTATAAATGATTTTCAGGTGACTTAAGTACATTTAAGTAAGAATTATGCAACGTACTTATATAATTTTAGCTGAAACATCTGTATATGGGTGATTCTTTATATACATACAAATTATTTACAAAATATGAAATATATCGAGGTACGTTCAATGTGAGTACAGTGGGAATGTAGTTTACAACCCTATGAATGATTTTCAGGTGACTTAAGTACATTTAAGTAAGAATTATGCAACGTACTTATATAATTTTGGCTGAAACCTCTATATATGGGTGTTTCTTCATATGCATACAAATTATTTATAAAATATGAAATATATCGAGGTACGTTTAATGTGAGTACAGTAGGAATGTAGTTTACAATCCTATAAATGATTTTCAGGTGACTTAAGTACATTTAAGTAAGAATTATGCAACGTACTTAAACAATTTTGGCTGAAACCTCTATATATGGGTGTTTCTTCATATGCATACAAATTATTCATAAAATTTGAAATATATCGAGGTACGTTCAATGTGAGTACAGTGGGAATGTAGTTTACATCCCTATGAATGATTTTCAGGTGACTTAAGTACATTTAAGTAAGAATTATGCAACGTACTTATATAATTTTGGCTGAAACCTCTATATATGGGTGATTCTTTATATACATACAAATTATTTATAAAATATGAAATATATCGAGGTACGTTCAATGTGAGTACAGTAGGAATGTAGTTTACAATCCTATAAATGATTTTCAGGTGACTTAAGTACATTTAAGTAAGAATTATGCAACCTACTTAAACAATTTAGGCTGAAACCTCTATATATGGGTGTTTCTTCATATGCATACAAATTATTCATAAAATTTGAAATATATCGAGGTACGTTCAATGTGAGTACAGTGGGAATGTAGTTTACAACCCTATGAATGATTTTCAGGTGACTTAAGTACATTTATGTAAGAATTATGCAACGTACTTATATAATTTTGGCTGAAACCTCTGTATATGGGTGATTCTTTATATACATACAAATTATTTACAAAATATGAAATATATCGAGGTACGTTCAATGTGAGTACAGTGGGAATGTAGTTTACAATCCTATAAATGATTTTCAGGTGACTTAAGTACATTTAAGTAAAAATTATGCAACCTACTTAAACAATTTTGGCTGAAACCTCTATATATGGGTGTTTCTTCATATGCATACAAATTATTCATAAAATTTGAAATATATCGAGGTACGTTCAATGTGAGTACAGTAGGAATGTAGTTTACAATCCTATAAATGATTTTCAGGTGACTTAAGTACATTTAAGTAAGAATTATGCAACGTACTTACAGAGCCGTAGCGTTGCCTCATGGCGCCCTTGGCAAACCCTCATTTGAGCGCCCCTTAGTCAAAGTCAAACTTATATTTTAAGTTCTTTTCATCCACCAATTTCCTTTAAGGTGAAGATGAAACGAAGCCAAACTGTTCAAGAGCACGAATCTGCTAGTGATTAATCGATTAAGTTTTGATCTTAAACGGATGTTTGGTGTTCCAGATTCATGCTCTTGAAAATTTTAAATTCGGCTTCGATTCATCTTCACCTAAAGGTAACACGGGAAACAGTGAACTTTTCTCTCATTCTAACAATTATCATCAAAACTTTGCAAAAGCAAATCTCGAATTTCAGTGATCCGATGAAGCTGCAAATTTAGTAGGTTGTGCACTGCATATATAGAATTATAGGAACACTTTTTCACATCGATAAATGGAGTGGTACCTGAGATTTGCTACTCCAAGTGGATAGGACGATTACAATGACTTCCCGTGCAGCCTTAAATAAACCACAAACATTCAAAAAGGTTCAAGAAAGTCTATAGCGACTTCAATATGAACTTTTCACAGAAATCGTGAATAATGTCATGTTAAAGCTTTAAAAGTATTCACGTACGACTATTGGTTGAACATATGCAAAAAAGCTAAAACAAATTTTTAGAAGAACTGTCTAGAAATTGTCTTCTACGACAAAAGAAAATAACAATACAGAATATATGGGTTTATATCACAAAAAAACAAGCCTGCATAAACTACAAGATGCATTAGGTTAACATTACCATTTTAATTTTTAGTGAAATGTATTTAGCGAGATAAAGTGTTTTGTGGAGGCTCAACAAATGTAGAAATCTAAAATTTTTATTCATTTGTTTAGTAGGAATCAACAGATAATCTCGTCAATCGAATTCTCAGCAAAATAAAAATCATTTAACTCTGAAAAATTAAAGGTGTTACCATAAATATGTTGAAAGTTTACCAATAATTTTTAAAATTTATTAATGGTTATGTTTTAGTTATCCGTAACTAATCCTTCTCAACTTCCATAATTTTTCGTAAAGTCATATAGTGTAAAAAAGGTAGGTTTTGATTTTTTAGGTAAAACTATCAGGATCTTGTAAAAATTTAGTCTAGGATTTCTTCCGAAAATTTGGAGAGATTCTTTGAAAATTGTACCCGGGACAAGATGAGAATAACAACATTATTTTGCTCAGAAATACATCAGAAGCACTCATGCTAGTATTCAGTCAGAACTGCATCAAGTATTATGTTGAAATCCATAGATATTGTGATTACTATGCTGATTAAGGTTGTGGTAATTTTGGCATATTTGTTCTTTTGGTCATGAACGAATCTTTAAAACCGCTCTTAAGATTCACATTTTCTGCATAAAAGTTTACCTCTCAGTCTTATATCAGTTGATTTTTTTTTTGCGATAGATAAAATAATGTAAGATAATGTAAAAACTCTGTCCAAGCTATTATAAAAACAGTATTGTATCTACGGTGAAATTTCTTCCAGGATTTCTTTTGCTTCGTACTCAAGATTCTTTGAATATATTTTTAGTATTTTTTTCTAAATCTGGCCTATGATTCAATGAAGTTGTGCTTGAACAACTTGGCTGTAACGCGTTTCAAATCTTAAATCAAATTACAGGTATTAGATTTATTTGTAAAACAGTAACATCGCCTATTAAATCTATGAAGAAGCATGCTTAGAAGCTAGCTGTTTTACATATTCATTATTTGCCAACTTCTAAAATTCATAAATTCAACGAATTTATATCAACAACTTCAAGAACATCTTCCAAAAAATTTCAAATTATGAATTCTGCAATCTTCTAAAATGCTTTCAACATACCTTTTTCTCTTAAATTCCATCATGTTTGGATATTCCAAAAATGTTTGGATATTCCAAAACTAATATTTTCTATAAATTGTAACTTGGAGGACTTGAATTGGATAAGAATTGGTCTTCCTGTGAAATTAAGTGGTTTCTTGAAAAATTGATAGAAGAAGTCGAGTACGCGGAATATGAGTTAAATTTCAACTTTGAGACTCAAGGGTATATTGGTAAAAAATAATCAGGAATTTCTTACATTTTCCATTGCGCACGAAATTATTTTGAAAAGTTTGTCAAGTACGTCACGCATTTTGACGCCCCCTGAAGGCTGGCGCCCTTGGCGGTTGCCAACCTGGCCAACCGCACGCTACGGCACTGCGTACTTATATAATTTTGGCTGAAACCTCTATATATGGGTGATTCTTTATATACATACAAATTATTTATAAAATATGAAATATATCGAGGTACGTTCAATGTGAGTACAGTAGGAATGTAGTTTACAATCCTATAAATGATTTTCAGGTGACTTAAGTACATTTAAGTAAGAATTATGCAACGTACTTATATAATTTTGGCTGAAACCTCTATATATGGGTGATTCTTTATATACATACAAATTATTTATAAAATATGAAATATATCGAGGTACGTTCAATGTGAGTACAGTAGGAATGTAGTTTACAATCCTATAAATGATTTTCAGGTGACTTAAGTACATTTAAGTAAGAATTATGCAACCTACTTAAACAATTTTGGCTGAAACCTCTATATATGGGTGTTTCTTCATATGCATACAAATTATTCATAAAATTTGAAATATATCGAGGTACGTTCAATGTGAGTACAGTGGGAATGTAGTTTACAACCCTATGAATGATTTTCAGGTGACTTAAGTACATTTAAGTAAGAATTATGCAACGTACTTATATAATTTTGGCTGAAACCTCTGTATATGGGTGATTCTTTATATACATACAAATTATTTACAAAATATGAAATATATCGAGGTACGTTCAATGTGAGTACAGTGGGAATGTAGTTTACAATCCTATAAATGATTTTCAGGTGACTTAAGTACATTTAAGTAAAAATTATGCAACCTACTTAAACAATTTTGGCTGAAACATCTATATATGGGTGTTTCTTCATATGCATACAAATTATTCATAAAATTTGAAATATATCGAGGTACGTTCAATGTGAGTACAGTAGGAATGTAGTTTACAATCCTATAAATGATTTTCAGGTGACTTAAGTACATTTAAGTAAGAATTATGCAACGTACTTATATAATTTTGGCTGAAACCTCTATATATGGGTGATTCTTTATATACATACAAATTATTTATAAAATATGAAATATATCGAGGTACGTTCAATGTGAGTACAGTAGGAATGTAGTTTACAATCCTATAAATGATTTTCAGGTGACTTAAGTACATTTAAGTAAGAATTATGCAACCTACTTAAACAATTTTGGCTGAAACCTCTATATATGGGTGTTTCTTCATATGCATACAAATTATTCATAAAATTTGAAATATATCGAGGTACGTTCAATGTGAGTACAGTGGGAATGTAGTTTACAACCCTATGAATGATTTTCAGGTGACTTAAGTACATTTAAGTAAGAATTATGCAACGTACTTATATAATTTTGGCTGAAACCTCTATATATGGGTGTTTCTTTATATACATACAAATTATTTACAAAATATGAAATATATCGAGGTACGTTCAATATGAGTATAGTGGGAATGTAGTCTACAATTATATAAATGATTTTCAGGTGACTTAAGTACTTTTAAGTAAGAATTATGCAACGTACTTATATAATTTTGGCTGAAACCTCTATATATGGGTGTTTCTTCATATGCTTACAAATTATTCATAAAATATGAAATATATCGAGGTACGTTCAATGTGAGTAGAGTAAGGTGGGGCAAAAGTTCGACCTTAGTGGTATAATAAAAGTTTCCAGGAAAATAATAGCAGATGAAACAAAACAAATACCATACAGCGAACCTTCATCATATTGGCTATAACTTTGCTGAACAAACTTGTGTCAAAATATTTACCCATTTTTAGTTATTACAGTTTCAAAATTGATTGTCTTATTCGAACTTTTGCCCCACCGGTGGGGCAAAAGTTCGAATCTAGTATGGGGCAAAAGTTCGTTGGCTAAAACACAAAACATCAATACTTTTATGCCAGGCATACTTTATACCAGCCGTAAACTTATGTTTGCCGAAAAATACACACTAAATTTTCATCCAAAAATGCCCAAAACAAGGTTAATTGTAATACACCAAAAAAATAGCAGTTTTTCGCAAAACTAAGGGAAATGTGAAATTTTTGTGACATTTTTCGCACGATCAGGCAAATTTCGCTAAATTTGAAGATAATATGTAGATTTCAGGAAATTTGAAAAATTTTCCGTGGGTTTATACATGGGTCGAACTTTTGCCCCGCAGATTCGAACTTTTGCCCCGCTATGGGCCAAAAATTGATTCCAACTATTTATGGAAAAAATAATCCACGTCAAAGCATCCTTATGATAGGCCTAGAAACGCCCTTACATAAAATATTGAAAAATATTTTATCTTCATTGGGTTCCATGCATCGAAAGTTTAACCAAATATTACAATATTTACGTCGAAAAACAACAAATAGCCATAACTTTTCCAAATCTCAATCGATTTTTATGATATTTGGAGTGAAAGTCTCTTACTTGAATAGCATTCGAACCACCATGACATTTCTAAGTTTTGATTTGATTTGAGCTAGAAATCTTAAAAAGAAACTCTTGCCCCACTCGAACTTTTGCCCCACTTTACTCTACAGTAGGAATGTAGTTTACAATCTTATGAATGATTTTCAGGTGACTTAAGTACATTTAAGTAAGAATTATGCAACGTACTTATATAATTTTGGCTGAAACCTCTATATATGGGTATAGTGGGAATGTAGTTTACAATTCTATAAATGATTTTCAGGTGACTTAAGTACATTTAAGTAAGAATTATGCAACGTACTTATATAATTTTGGCTGAAACCTCTATATATGGGTGATTCTTCATATACATACAAATTATTTATAAAATATGAAATATATCGAAGTACGTTCAATACGAGTATAGTGGGAATGTAGTTTACAATCCTATAAATGATTTTCAGGTGACTTAAGTACATTTAAGTAAGAATTATGCAACGTACTTATATAATTTTGGCTGAAACCTCTATATATGGGTGATTCTTCATATACATACAAATTATTTACAAAATATGAAATATATCGAGGTACGTTCAATGTGAGTACAGTAGGAATATAGTTGACAATCTTATGAATGATTTTCAGGTGACTTAAGTACATTTAAGTAAGAATTATGCAACGTACTTATATAATTTTGGCTGAAACCTCTATATATGGGTGTTTCTTCATATGCATACAAATTATTCATAAAATTTGAAATATATCGAGGTACGTTCAATGTGAGTACAGTGGGAATGTAGTTTACAATCCTATAAATGATTTTCAGGTGACTTAAGTACATTTAAGTAAGAATTATGCAACCTACTTAAACATTTTTAGCTGAAACATCTATATATGGGTGTTTCTTCATATATATACAAATTATTTACAAAATATGAAATATATCGAGGTACGTTCAATAGTTGACATTTAGGCTTCATACGAAACAGACGTGTATTGTTTGCCAAGTGAAAACACTGCATATATTTTCGCTAATCGGACTTTGTCCGAAAGGCTTATTCATTAAGTTTTCGTGTAAACGACTAGTTATCATCCTTAAGGATGGCCGGATTCCGCAAAAACTCAATCGTAATTGACTTTAGCGTCATGCCAGTACGACCAAAGCTGAACGTTGTGCAAGAGTTCCTGTTCAAGCGGATGTCCCTAGACATGTCGCTAGTCAAAAACCTGCAGACAAGCATTACTAAGTCCCATGTCATCATCGAACTGGACTCCGCAGCAACAGCTGAGAACGTCGTTATGCTGCACAACATGAAGCATACACTTGAGCATGACAAACAGCTCTACCATATCCCAGTGCACCCGACAGACAACGCCATTGAGGTTAAGGTGTATGACTTGCCTCCACATATGCCAAACAATCTCATCTCAGCGCAGTTCTCAGCTTATGGGAAGGTTCTCTCCGTGAAGAACGATGTCTGGAAGGACTATTTCCCAGGCATCCCTAACGGAGTGCGAATAATTCGTATGGAAATCCAAACGCCGATTCCTTCGTATGTCCCCGTGGCCGGAGAGCTGTCATACGTCCTATACAGTAACCAGGTTAAGACCTGTAGGCATTGTACCCAGAAGGTCCATATCGGAAAGACATGTTCGGCTGCTCGAAAGGAGTCTTCCCAGAACGCAGGAGAGAAATCAACATTAGCCGAAATTGTCAGTAACTCGCAAGCTAGTACCAACGAGTCCCCGATAGAACTCATGGAGGCCACAGATAGTGAATCTGATGATGAATCAGTCGCGTCAAAAGAAGCTACTACCACCCAAGTAACACCGAAAACATAAATCCAAATTTAAAAATACACAGTTTGTCCTACAATGATTGCTAGAAAGTTTTTGAAACATGTCGTGTCTCACGTAAGTCGCTATTTTGTTTTGTTAAACCTTTAAATATTGAACTTGAATGGAGATGTTCTACTATGGCATATAATTTGTTTTGCAATACAAATCTACCATTTTGCTGAAAATGTTCTAATTATGTTTACTATGTTTCAACCATATTATGTTTTATATTTGTCTTCTTATGTTAATCAAAACATGTGTTTGGTTATATGTCTTATTTCGGTTGTTTTAGACATGTACGACAAATAAACAGTCTCAATATGTCATATTCATGTTACATGTATGTCATAATATTATTATTATATAATATATACTCTTTTCAGACATGTTCTGAATAAACAAATTGTGTTTATTTTCAGTTAAATATTAGTTTTTCTAGTTGTATATAAAACAAATGCAACCAAAGTGACATTCAATACTTTTGATAGCATGGATAATACACTGCCGGCTAAGAAATTCGCCATGTGGTGTTCACTGAATACTTTTAAGCAAATGTTTTGAGTAAATTATTAATACCGATTTAACAATTTATATGAATGAATAAAGTGTGGTGGTTGTTTGCCACTGTTTAGTACGAAAAAGGTTCAATGGAATTACCTAACTCGCTTACAGTTGTGTTCATGCAGGGCTTACGTGTTTTTGTGAAAAATTGTAGGAAAAATATAAATACTTAAAAAACCTTTCATAGTCATTTGGTATAGGAGTTTTCCGTCAACAAAATTGTAACATAAAGTTTGCCGGAATAGTTTTTGGTAATAACCTGATTAGACTATTTTATTTCGGGTACAAATCAACAACGGTTCGTGAGATTTGAGAAGCAACTTCCATGCTACAACTTCAATTTATGCTGTCATAGTCAAGTGATTTATCAAACTTATATCACACTGTAAATTTATGATCACACTAGTTGTCCCTGAAAACTTTTCTCTGCCTTGAATGAAACAATGGCAAATGATTGGCTATTAATTTTTTTGTCTTTTCCTAAAATACTCGTCATGCAGTTTGTCTAAGGGAACCATCTTTAATTTTTGAATTTAATTTTGAATATTTACCATAACGATGAGATTTTTGTTCTGAAGCTTTGAAAAAAGAAATAATAGTTCAGTAAAAGTTCAGTGTATTAGTAGAAAACAAAATAACGAACTATTTTGCAAAATGTGATGATTCCTTTTTGGAAATATTTACTTGGCTTGATGTCGAAAACTGTATATTGAACGATTTATAAGGGCGAATTGATTTTTTCGAAGCAAAAGTGCATATTTCACCATAATTTTTGATTCGCATATTAATTTAGTGTTAAATAACAGTTATCAGTTATGCAATCAATAATGAAGGCTTGTCAATGTTTGCACTTTTACATTTTTCATTATGGACCATCCAATGCATTTCCAATACCAAATGTTCTCAGTATTTTGTCGCGGTCATGGTTTGTTGGACAAAGTATAATACATAATTATGTATACCTAAACCCATATGATACATAATTTTGACAACATAAATATGTTGCACAAGCTCCACCTTCTGCGCTTTTCCAGTCATATATAAGTATGAATTCCAGTTTTTTCGCTATGAAACAGAACATTCGCATTAGTCATATTGAAGTCATTGTGATTTATATGAGACATGTTGTGTTACTTGGGCACCCAGCTCTCCACGGCTGATTCATTGGCCACAACGATGAAAAAAACCAGCAAATCTCCTGAAACGCCCAACTTCAGTCAACCCGTCGCCTCTACATCGAATTCGTCGAAAATTGTCACCTCGGAAACCGAAACAGATCCTCTTGGAGGTCGCAAACGAACTCTGTCGCCGAAGCAAGCTGAGCAAGAATCACAACGACCTCAACGCCGAACAAAATCTCAGCGACACACTTCAAAGTAAGGATAACTTTCTTCACCATCGAAGCCAAACATTCCGTACCATGCTATCTACATGTCCATCTACGAAAACCATCGTTGGAGCACCTTAATTTCTCAAAGGTAAAAATACATTGTATATGTCTAGCCGTAGCGCCATCAGATACTGCCGTCCTGAAAATTTCAATAAACTCCTCAGAACTCCACCTGCAAAATCGTGTCATCAACTGTAATTCAAAACATCACCATCGACCAAGATCTATTTCACCGTTGGAGCAACACTTTCCTTCCAAGGTAAAAACAAAAAGTATATGTCCTGTCGAAGTGTATTTGGATGCTACCGTCCTGAAAAGTACAACAATCTCCGTAGAAGCCGTACCGAGTTTTATTTGCCTTTGGGATTGCGATGACTGTTCATGCCGGCTGGAAGGTTTCCCATCGTTGGAGCATCGCCCTTTCCGTAAGGTAATAAAACATAGTATATGTCCTGCCGTCGCGTTTTTGGATACTGCCGCACCTGTCAAGCAAATTTCAACATCCGTAGGCCAAATCACAACAGCGGCTCTCTCTTCAGCAAAATCCAGCGCACGAGTATGTCGACAGAAGGATACAATATCGGAGACACAACTACCACGATCTCGATGCTTGACGAACATCAGCAATAATCAAATTGTTGTTTACGGTAGGACACCAACAACACAGGTGAGCGATAACAGAGATAAACCGGCTGACAATAGACAACTTGTCATTAGAGTCACTATTATACACACTGCAAATGATTTAACAGCAAACGATAAGTCTCAGCGACCGGGAACGCTTTTGAGAGCTCACTTCACGGCTAGGGTACATTTCGTATACTTGACTCTTTAAAATACAAATGGATTCATTGAGCTTCAATTTAGCAACCATAAACATTGCTAATATATACGGTCCAACTAAAATAGATGCTCTCAATTCCTTCCTACGGTTAAACGAAATTGATATAGTTTTTCTGCAGGAAGTCGAAAATACGTCTATACAACTGACAGGTTACTCAATTGTTTTCAACATTGATAATAGAAATAGAGGTGTAGCAATCGCTCATAAGCCCAGTATTGAATACACAGCAGTTCAAAATTCTCTGGATGGTAGGCTAATAACAATAACACTGAAAAATGGGGTCACGCTGTGCAATATTTATGCCCCTACCGGAGCGCAAAATAGGGCATCACGAGAGGACTTTTTCAACTTCACTTGTGCAAATTATCTCAGAAATTGTACAGGACCGATAATCTTTGGGGGTGATTTCAATTCCGTTGTAAATCCCAGAGACGCGACTGGTGCTACCTCACGGAGTAATATGACGTCACGGCTAATGAGTTCCTTAGACCTGATTGATGTTTGGCGTGTTCTACATCGAAATGAGACCGATTATACTTTCGTGCGTGCTGGATCGTCCTCGAGGCTAGATAGGTCCTAGTTTCTAGATCGTCCACTAGCTGGCTACGAACCATCAATCATTCAGTTACGTGCTTCAGCGATCATAAAGCAGTGTTAATGCGAATGGTTTTACCAATAACTGGTCCCATCATCGGGAGAGGCCTATGGCGACTCAACCCTCATGTTTTAGAGGATGAAGATACGCAAAACCGTTTTCAAGCTAGATGGAACTACTTAGTCCGACAAAAGCAAAATTATCGTTCCTGGTCATCATGGTGGTTAGATTACGCAAAACCTAAAGTTGCATCCTTTTTTCGTTGGCGGACTTCTCTTCAGATTCAAGACTTCCGTAATACTATGAATCTCTTACACGGTGAACTAACTAGAGCTTATCAACTGTATACCAATGATGCAACACAATTGACACGAATTAATAGGATCAAAAGCATTATGCTATTGAAGCAGCGTGAGTCATCAAGCAACTGGCGACAACTTAAGGAAACTTATCTGAAAGGAGAGCCAACTTCCTTATTTCATTTGTCGGAAAAGAACTACAAGCGTTCAAAAACCTTGATTACGGAATTGGATGTTGGAGGTGATATGATCAACGACAGTGGTCAAATAGAGCAATGCGTTGTCACATATTTCGAAGATTTGTTCCAAGAAAATAGACAGCAACCGACAGGAAGTACTTTCCTACCCACTCTTCGCATACCAGATCAAAATGTAGCAAACGAAATACTAATGGACCCAATTGAAGTCAATGAAATTCATCGATGCATTAAAAATAGTTCTGCTAGAAAATCACCAGGAGCTGATGGACTCCCAAAAGAGTTTTACCTGAAATGTTGGAACACGATAAGTCGTGAATTTACCTTGATCTTGAACGAAATGCTACATGGTCCTAATATAGATCCACGCATGATGAATGGAATTGTCGTTCTAGTGAAGAAAAAGGGAGTCTGCAAAACAATGAATGGCTATCGTCCAATTACACTGCTGAATTTCGACTACAAAATTCTAACTAGGATTTTGAAGCAGAGAATGGCTCCATTATTGGAATTTGTCTTATCCAAACATCAGAAATGCGCAAATGGGAAACGCAACATTTTTCAAGCAACTAGCAAAATTCTAGATACGCTTTCCGCTCTAAGACACTCCAAAAAATCATCACTGTTAGTGTCCTTCGACCTTGATCATGCTTTTGACAGGGTGAAGCATAGCTTTCTTCTACAAACAATGCAGCGGATGAACTTCAATGCACAACTTGTAGAACTTCTGAAAAGAATAATGGAAAACTCTTCATCGCGAATACTCATCAATGGAAAACTGTCAAGGGCGTTCCAAATACACCGGTCGGTGAGGCAAGGAGATCCGCTCAGCATGTTCCTCTTTGTTATATATATGCAACCATTGATCGACAAGATTGTAGAATCAGGGGACGCTGTTGAAGGATTGAACGTTTACGCGGACGACATCAGCATATTTGTTCCTAATATGCAGACGTTACAACGTGTAGTGCAGGTTATCCGGGAGTTTCAAACCACATCTGGCGCAATCCTAAATCTGCAGAAAACGGTTGCTCTGAAAATAGGAAATATTTCGTCAGGAGATCAGCTGCCTTGGCTTAACTTCTCTAATTTCGTAAACATCCTAGGCATTAGATTCTGCTGCAGTGTCAAACAAACTATGGAGTCAACATGGATCAACGTAATCAAAAACATGAAATGGCGTTTGTGGATGAGCAGATCGCGCTCGTTGAATTTAATACAAAAGATAATCTTGATAAACACCTTCGTATCCTCCAAAATGTGGTACACAGCGTCAACGCTCCCATTACCAAAAAAGTTTGAACAACAAATCCTTAAGGAATACAGGAATTTCCTTTGGATTGGTGGCAAAAATCACATACGCCTTGAAACTCTTTTTCTGACGAAGAACCGTGGTGGCTTAAACCTACATTGTCCGGGGTTGAAATCTGTGTCGTTATTAACGAACAGAATTCTTGAGAATTTGTACGATCTGCCGTTTTTACGTGGACTTTTAAATACGGACCAGATTCTTCAGATTCCAGCTGCTTACCCTCAAGTCAAAGTATTTGCTTTGGAAGTGGCAACACTGGCCAATAAAACTCTGGAGCACCATAGTTCTTCCAACATATATTCAGAACTACTTTTAGCGGAAAATGATCCTGAAGTGCTGAGCGTTAATCGTCGTTGGAAGGTGATTTTCAAGTATATAGCAGATCATCGAATTCATTCACAATACCGCTCAGTTTGGTATACCGCAATCCATGGGAAGATTAATCATAACGGATTATTCTACAAACAAAGACGCCGAGACTCTCCTTTATGCGACCGTTGTCCAGGTGTCATAGATACCGTTGAGCATAAGCTTTTGTCGTGTCTTGTGTCAAAACCTGTTTGGATTTTTGTGAAATCAATAATTTCAAGAATGAAGCCAGCCCTTTAACGGAAGTCACCGAATTATTTTCTTTTTCCTGAGTTAAGAGGCATACCATCCAGAGAAGCACTCAAAATTAATCAGCTTTTTGCAAAATTTGTATACTTCATATGTTGTACTCCAGAAGAACAAATTAATGTTAGTAGTTTTAAGCTTGAATTGTAAATCTAAAAGTTTTATAAGTTAGTACTCTAAATAAATTCAGACCAAGATAAAAAAAAAAAAAAAAAAAATATGAGTACAGTGGGAATGTAGTTTACAAACCTATAAATGATTTTCAGGTGACTTAAGTACATTTAAGTAACAATTATGCAACGTACTTAAACAATTTTGGCTGAAACCTCTATATATGGGTGTTTCTTCATATGCATACAAATTATTCATAAAATTTGAAATATATCGAGGTACGTTCAATGTGAGTACAGTAGGAATATAGCTTACATTTCTATAAATGATTTTCAGGTGACTTAAGTACATTTAAGTAAGAATTATGCAACGTACTTGTATAATTTTGGCTGAAACCTCTATATATGGGTGTTTCTTCATATACATACAAATTATTTACAAAATATGAAATATATCGAGGTACGTTCAATGTGAGTACAGTAGGAATGTAGTTTACAAACCTATAAATGATTTTCAGGTGACTTAAGTACATTTAAGTGAGAATTATGCAACGTACTTGTATAATTTTGGCTGAAACCTCTATATATGGGTGTTTCTTCATATACATACAAATTATTTACAAAATATGAAATATATCGAGGTACGTTCAATGTGAGTACAGTAGGAATGTAGTTTACAATCTTATGAATGATTTTCAGGTGACTTAAGTACATTTAAGTAAGAATTATGCAACGTACTTGTATAATTTTGGCTAAAACCTCTATATATGGGTGTTTCTTCATATGCATACAAATTATTTACAAAATATGAAATATATCGAGGTACGTTCAATGTGAGTACAGTGGGAATGTAGTTTAAAATCTTATGAATGATTTTCAGGTGACTTAAGTACATTTAAGTAAGAATTATGCAACGTAATTAAACAATTTTGGCTGAAACCTCTATATATGGGTGTTTCTTCATATGCATACAAATTATTCATAAAATTTGAAATATATCGAGGTACGTTCAATGTGAGTGCAGTGGGAATGTAGCTTACAATCCAATAAATGATTTTCAGGTGACTTAAGTACATTTAAGTAAGAATTATGCAACGTACTTGTATAATTTTGGCTGAAACCTCTATATATGGGTGTTTCTTCATATACATACAAATTATTTCTACATTTATAAGGTTTAATCACCGCATGACTTTAATATTATGAAAATTTATTGGCTTTTATCGGTGAATGCAATACTGTACTCAGAGTGAAAGGGAGTAACGAAAGTAATGAAATGACAAGATGGATAGAATCGCAAGCGAGCGACGAGAGAAATGAATAGAAGTTGAAAATTTGTTTTTAACAGAGGGCCATATGTGTGAACAACACAATCGAAACGACAAATCGTTGCCTAACGTCCTGGTCTTGAACGGCTAGATGTTGTAGTGTTGGTCACTACTAACACTAGACAGGCAAAAATTTGTCGCCTCGACCTGTTAACTATATTGTTCGGCGTATATAACAGTTCTATCGATCGTTGGCATATTTTCGGAGATTGATGCGAAATGACGTTACTTATTGGATTTTTCGCGTCTAATCTCGCATACCCCTAATTTGCCCAAGTGATCCTATTCGAACTGACGTTAAATTTCTTTGCCAAATTGATTCTACATTTATAAGGTTTAATCACCGCATGACTTTAATATTATGAAAATTTATTGGCTTTTATCGGTGAATGCAGTGTGTTGTTCACACATATGGCCCTCTGTTAAAAACAAATTTTCAACTTCTATTCATTTCTCTCGTCGCTCGCTTGCGATTCTATCCATCTTGTCATTTCATTACTTTCGTTACTCCCTTTCACTCTGAGTACAGTATTGCATTCACCGATAAAAGCCAATAAATTTTCATAATATTAAAGTCATGCGGTGATTAAACCTTATAAATGTAGAATCAATTTGGCAAAGAAATTTAACGTCAGTTCGAATAGGATCACTTGGGCAAATTAGGGGTATGCGAGATTAGACGCGAAAAATCCAATAAGTAACGTCATTTCGCATCAATCTCCGAAAATATGCCAACGATCGATAGAACTGTTATATACGCCGAACAATATAGTTAACAGGTCGAGGCGACAAATTTTTGCCTGTCTAGTGTTAGTAGTGACCAACACTACAACATCTAGCCGTTCAAGACCAGGACGTTAGGCAACGATTTGTCGTTTCGATTGTGTTGTTCACACATATGGCCCTCTGTTAAAAACAAATTTTCAACTTCTATTCATTTCTCTCGTCGCTCGCTTGCGATTCTATCCATCTTGTCATTTCATTACTTTCGTTACTCCCTTTCACTCTGAGTACAGTATTGCATTCACCGATAAAAGCCAATAAATTTTCATAATATACAAATTATTTACAAAATATGAAATATATCGAGGTACGTTCAATGTGAGTACAGTGGGAATATAGTTTACAATCCTATAAATGATTTTCAGGTGACTTAAGTACATTTAAGTAAGAATTATGCAACGTACTTATATAATTTTGGCTGAAACCTCTATATATGGGTGATTCTTTATATACATACAAATTATTTACAAAATATGAAATATATCGAGGTACGTTCAATGTGAGTACAGTGGGAATGTAGTTTTTTAACCTAGGAATGAGTTTCAGTTGTCTAAATTACATTTAAGTAAGAATTATGCAACGTACTTAAACAATTTTGGCTGAAACCTCTGTATATAGGTGTTTCTTCATATGCATACAAATTATTCATTAAATATGAAATATATCGAGGTACGTTCAATGTGAGTACAGTGGGAATGTAGTTTACAAACCTTGGAATGATTTTCAGATGATTTTAGTAAACTTTACTGCATTACATTAAACTTTCCTATTATATCATAGTTGCTACTTATGTACCCCTAAGTATCATTTATTTTCTATATGTTACATATTAAACCCGTTCACATCACGGCTAATATTTGATATGTGCTTCTATGTTTAATGTTTGAGTGTTGCATACATCCAGGCAATTATATGAACACATCTTGTAGTATACATTAAGGGGTTTATTCGAAATCTCTTATATAGCGTAATAAGATAATGTTTTTTGCCATAAAGTTGTCAAATTTCAACTTAAGTATAAAGTTTTTTACATGTTTTCGGGCTAAAATTTTACAAGGAATCCGATTCTGTGCAATTATTAAACATATAAAGCGATTTGAAAAAGTTTATATAAGGAAGTATGGAAAATTTTGAGGTACGTTTAAAACCGAGGTTAGATCCGGAAGGTACGTCGTTGGTACATGCATTTTCCGAAAAAATCGGAACGGTTTGCCTAGATTTTCAAAAAATCGACCATCTATTCAGCAGGATCACCGTTTTTGATGAAAACGTGAGGTACGTTCAAAATCCCGCGAGGTACGCTATGGTACGCAGTTGGTACACGCACGATACGGTATTAGTTTTCATTTTTGTGAAAAGTATCCTGCTGGATAGATTGACATTCAAAGTTACCCCGATTTACGGTACTTAATATCTTCTTTTTTATTCTTAGATGCTCTTATTCGTCACTCGACTCGAAGAAACACCAACGTTTGAAAACTTGTTTCTTTGTTGTACAAAAAATGATGTTTTCATTGATGGCACATTTAGAAAATCGTTCATATCATAGGGTAAATACCATTGCTCACCTAGTTTTTGTAGCCTATCTTACTCCGTTTTTTCACAGCTTTCTGATGGTGACCTCAGAGTTTAAAACGAGCGGTAAAGGTGAAAAAACGGTTTTTCTAACAAATTTCAAGATGACGCCAAATTAAAAATGGCCGCCATTTTTTTTAGTCTCAGATGAAAGCTATATCCTTCCTTTATACGATGCAACTTAGTTTGCTATGTGGTTCAAAGATTTGTCAAAAAACTGGGCTTTTTTGCAAACTGATTTAGCTAGCTGGCGTACGAGGGGTCCACCAATTTGAGAAAACCGAAAGGCCACCCTTTAGTTTTAGCATATACTAGCAATCAGAGACATAAAATTGGAATCCTAACGATGGGTGCCGATGGCAGCCTGGTTTCAGTGAGAATTACTCTCTGGAAGAATTTGCAATGGAATTTCTGGAAAAATATAATTGATTCTATGGCGGAAAGCTGTTCCTTGAAATATACTTGGAAGAATGTTTCACAAAATTCCTTCAAGAACCTTTTTCTTAGTAGTAGAAATTTTAAGCAACTTTCTTATAGAAATATTTGTTAAATTACTTGAACAGTTTCTGGTGCATTAGTTCAAACAATATTCCAAAATTCTTGCCGAAATGATAGCAGATATTTACAGAATTTCTAGAAGCATTACAGCTTATGTAAATTTTGGATAAACTTCTGCTGATATGTCCTTAGCATTATTGCAATCTGTGTTGAAGTATTTATTGACGGAATGAAGAAAGGAGTTCTCATTTCAGAATGAGCTGCTTACTTACTTCTAGAAAAACTTGAAGTACAGTTCGATGACGATATTTCAACTCAGAAATAAATTTCAATGATCTGGATACAAAGCTAAAACATCAGTTTCGTGTAACTTGCATAACTTATTGCATAAAGCAATAAGTATTCTTTCATGTTATAGGCTGGAGGATTCCTAGGAAGTTTCTCGATTAACTCCTTTGAGAAGTGCATCAACTAATAATCTTTCTACTGAAAATTGCTGCAAAACTGCAATCTTAAAGATATTTTCAATAGATTTTCGCTAAAGATTCCTAGAAAGATTTTTATTTAAAAATAGCTTTCAAAAAATTTTAAGTTCCGTCCAATTCACCGTGAATTGAAGAAAAATATGCACTTCAAAATATAATATAATTTTTAGAAATAATTTAATGCAAACTAGAATACCACTATGAAGCGTACAATTGAACCATGATTCAGGGGAAAACCTAAAATTAGTGATGCACAGCAATTTTTTTTTCTTCAAAAATTGCGTTTATAAATGTCATGTTAAGGTCGCCTTGTACCGTGCTATGAGACCTTTTACCATGCGTCTAGTTTTCGTCTTGATTTGATTTCATATCTTGAAGAAACGTTGTTGGTGGAGCAATTATGTTGCTAGTAATGCGTTCACTCATTTTTAAGCGTATTCGGATCTTAATGTACAATAAAAGCCATAGAAATTTGGAGAAATGGCGAAATTATTATTTTTTCATGTATTTTAACTGTATTGTCCAAACCATTTCATATTCGCTCAAAAACTAAATATGAAGTAGTTAAATCATGACATAACAATAAATTCAATATTATCTAATAATTTCATAGGTTTTACACTAATACACGGTAATAGGAACCATACATATTAAAAAGGGTCCATACACCGTGCATTTGTGTTTCGACTGAAACGCAGTAAAAAAATTCTAAATTCTAAAAAATTTAAAGACTTATACGATGAAATGCATCTTACTAGTAGTATCTACAGCAAAAACTTGTTGAAATTATGAAATATATGATTCTATAACGTTAAAATCATAAATGTATTTTTTGGCGTTTCTAATAAAAGTATTGAAAAATGTCATTATTGAACAAAATTAATATAATTTTGGCTACATAAACTAAGTTTTTTAAAATGAATTTTGACAAGAACTGCATAATTTTATCAGTTTTATCTTGTTTTGCCAACAATATTCTGTAGTAATCTGAATACGTGCACGGTGAATGGAGACCGCACGGCGACTGGTTACTTGACGGTATCACTCATATTAAAAAAAAACAATTTCTGAACTATCTCTTCCAAACTGAATCTATGAACTGAACAACTATTGTTACACAATGCCATTATATATATGAGACATTTTTCTTGATTGATGAAGAAGTTCAAGAAATCGAGTACTTACATTTAAAGGGGTCCGCAAGATGTTTGCAGAACTTCAGAAGGGGTCACAGCTGCGAAAAAATTGGGATCCACTGATCTACATGAAATTGCTAGTTGCATTGAAATTTGAACATTTTGAGTTTCATTTCCTATTCAATATTATGAAAAAGTTCTATGGAGGGCAGCCCTTGAGAGAGGGGGTCTGGCAAATGACCACGGGTCATACAAAATTCAAGTTTTGAGAATGAGCAAAATCCACGAAGGGAGTGGGGTGATGGGTCTGAAAATCCGAAAAAAATACCACGTGGTTTATGGACATTGCCAGGTTGAGTAGGTCAATTTGGTAAGTTTTTATAAAAAAGGCTTATCGATTTATTTCACAGGACTACGTCCATGTATTTTACAAAATTACATCAACACACTCGCTTGGTAGGTAATCAATCGGTCGATCCCTGTGTTAAACTCTCATAAGAGTTGGCGAACAATTGGATCTTTTTAATACAGATTGAGTCAGTTATTGAACTGTCAACTGTTCAATAGCGTTGATATCATATGATAGGTAGCGATAATGAAACAATTACGGCTCGAACAGACTTGCTTAATAAGAAGACTTCAATGCGCGGTGAATGAGGAACCTCTTCTCGTTGGAATCATTGGCTATCCTAATAATCTGAAATTTAAGAATCAGTGGTCATCAACACATAAAGGTACACTTCAAATTCAAATCTTACAACGCTCCTGCGCCTATTGCACCGGCTCCCAAAAGGCCAAGTGCTCCCAACGCTTGACCGGCACTAGGACGGATCGGACTTCTCAATCCTGATGGACGAGAACTGCTCAATCCTAGCGAATCACCGACCAGACTGGATAAAATGGTACTTGGAGAACCGGAACTGATGGAATCACCAGCTGGTAGCCAGTTGTAGTTTCCATCTGTAGATAATCCATCAATTAGGTTAGAAGCTTGAAGTTGTCATTGATGCAAACTTACTAAATCTAGTTCCCGTTTGTATGATTCGTGGTGGTGATGGTGGTGCGCGTACTGTTCCATCGGGATATACATAAGCCGTGGGAGTCTGACCTACGTACTGAGGCGATGAATAATACGATGGATTCGTTTGCAGGTAGACTTGTTGAGGCTGCACTATCCCAGACGTAGGAGCCGGTATAGTACGGATCACTGTTGTTGGAGCAGCTGCAAATCAGATGATATTATTGTAAGATAGATTAAGCCATACTGAAATAACCACCAAAATAAAGATTATTTTATATGTATCTTCTAATAAATTCTTGCATCATGCCATCTCTTAATATGTACAATTTGGAAATTGCCTAGAAACACAACATCACAAAAAAAAAACCATCGTTAAGAGTTAATATATTTTATTGATGACTCTTTCAACTATAATTAGTTAATAATAAATCTTCGAGCTGTTTAGTAGAATACCTATAAGTAGATGAAAAAACCAAATTTAGTACTATACCATTTAATTCCACTAGAGTTTGTACCCTGTGACAGATACGCGTATTTCGAGTCTAGTACACGACACTGAAGACGGCCTTACAGTTGAGGTCGAAATACGCGTATCTGTCAAAGGATACAAACTCTAGTGGAATTAAATGGTATAGTACTAAATTTGTTTTTTTCATCTACTTAGAAATAGTTTTTGTTCAATCTGGCGTATAAAGAGTGAGTGAAGAGTGTCAAGATGCATGTATGCATATTTTAAATCTTAACTTGTTCTACCTACCAATTGACAGTAGCTTCTCATTGCATTTTCAATGTGAAAATCCACTTGAGGGCCATAATAAGTGAAAAAGAGTAGTCATCCTCCTTTGAGCAAATCTAAGAAACTTTATGTGTAGGTACAGGTAGGAGCGTGCAATATATTTTGAATTGCATTATATTAAAATGACAACAATATATACAAAATATAGTAATTTTGTATGTAAATCGGCTGCTCATGTTCGTTTTTTTTTTATTCCCAACACTGTAGCAACTCAGCAATCCATTTTATCATGCTGAAGGAATGAAGGAAAAGGCCGGAGACTTAGATATGCTAGTGAAACATTTTATTATAACGTTAAAGTGTGGTATTTTGACCACTCACTGTATCACAGTGAGCCACTTGTTGTGAGACTTTCAAATTATAACACACTAGGAAATCTTAGAACATAAGAAATTGTGTAACTATGTAGTCTACAAATGATTGACGAAATAAATGAACTTTCTAAACTTTCTTTGATTATTTCCAATATCCGTCATTAATAAGGACTGTTCATTTTATAAAGTGGACACCTTGTGCATGCTGTATCTTTCTTATTAATCAATGAAATTTCAATCGGTTTTTTGCACATCGTTCGACTAGTATTGTACAATGTTGTGATAATAAAAATTCTCCAAAATAATTAAATTTCACACGAATATGGATTAGATCGGTCGATTTTTTGAGGTTATCAAAATCAATGATTGTAAGAAATTGGCTGGAAAATTCGATAATTTATATTTTCTATTTTCAAAAAAGGCTTGTTCTTCGAAAGCATCATCAATCAGAAGCCTGATGGAAAAAATCAAGTTATTTTTGGAGCAACAATTTTACAGATATAATAAAATCAATTTTCCCGTATATTTTTAAAGATTTTTTTTAAAATTTGATGGGAATTGATATGAGTAGATTTTTTTGTGTAAAAGTACGTCCTGACGGAAGTCCTAATATAGTATTAATATGAAAAATAACTTACGCCTTCATAGAATTACTTAGTAAGTCCCCACGTCACATTCAAAGCACAACAGAAACACAATTGTTTTATTCTTAGAAGACCTATCAAAGTACATTGACAATCATCAAAATTGGCAACACTGCTGTAATAAAATCGATTTTATTTTCCACATATTATTTTCATAATATGTTATTCTGAGATTACCAATTGAAAAATTCGGAGAAAACTGTTTACAATTTGCTGTAGATCGATATATATGCGTACATGATTTTAAAAGTATGAGACTTTTTAGTAAAACTACCATAAACAGTAAAATTTATACTTAAGACTGTAGTTTAATGTCACGATTTAGCTTTCGTTTATACTAATATAGTTTCTTAAGTAATCCAAACTAGTTTTGAACACGCTTTTTACTTTTCTCTTTTGCTGGGAGTGAAAGGATGGTGTATCAGCAAATTTGGCCATAAATGGGTAAATCACTAAAGTTACCTAGTGTCATAGAATGGTGGAATATAATTGATATTTTTAAAGCTTTACCTTTAGTAGAATAGTAAAGGATACAAACATACAATTTGTTCATAAAAATAAGGATTTTTGTTTTGCGAAAAATAATGTTAAACTTTGACGGACAGTTTTTTTGAGGAGTTTTCGGAAAAAGTATTTAGCTCTTCAACCAAAAGCATTTTCAAAGATTTTATAGTTTCAAAGCATTTTAGAATAATAGGTCAACGATACACAGAAAACCGATTACGATTTTATCAATAAATAAAAAAGATATAGCATAAACAAAGTGTCCACTTTATAAAATGAACAGTCCTTATTCACATCTTTAGACTACAAATCATGCTCACTAATCTACTTACTTTCAACTTTCCAGGAAAAGTGTGGGTGACAAGATTATCGGCACTCACACAGGAGATCACGTATCAAGTCATGCATAGGGAATTCAGAATTTTGGTGTGAATCATTTTGGAGCATTTCAGAGCATTCTGTCAGAAATTCTTCAGGATTTTTTTTAGGAATTCCAATTGATAATTATACCAGAAGCTTCTCAGGAAACTATTTCCAAAATTAATCTAGAAATACTGGAGTTCTTTTTTTCAGCAATAACTAAGGGGCATCATTCTTGCAAGATTCCTAAAGGACAAGACAATGGCTGCTATTCCACCAGCCATGGAATTCTTGAGGGAATTGCTTAGCGAAATCCTCCAGGAATTTCCCTGTAATTTGATTCCAGATTTCCATTTTAAATTCTTTAGAGTATTTCTCTGGAATTTTATACAAAAATGTGCCTGATAATATAAACTGATGGAAATTGCTGGACCAAGTCCTAGTAAAAAAATATATGATAATAATTCTGAAAGTATCTCTGAAGCAATCCCCGGAGGAACTGAAGTCTAAATGATATTAAATTATATAATATTATAACGTTAAAACAACGAAGTCCTTGTAGGAACTTCAGAAAGAACTTCTATAGGAACTTTTCTGCATAAATCCCCGGAGATTTTTAGAGGAGCATCCGGATGAATTTCTAAAGAAATCCTGTCCGAAGTTCCGGAGGAACACCACAAACAATTTACAAAGACATTTCCAGACGAAGATCCACAAAAAAAACATAGAGCAAAAATCTTTCTGTAGGAACTCCTAGATAATGTGATCAAACGTCCCGCTTTTCGCGAGACAGTCCCACATTTTGAACATTTTTCCAACGTTAAAAAGTGTTTTACGAAACGTCCTGCGCTTCACTCATATCTTGACGATGTCCCTCATTTCTTTAAAATTTTTGATTGAAGAAAATTTTGCAGCTATCGTTTAAATGAAGTATTTTTTGAATTCATCTTTAATTTTAAATAATGATCATGCATTGCAAACTTATAACTTGCCGCAGAAACAAAGGGGTGGTGAACCAACTTAATATTTTTTTTCTTAAATTTTAGCAACTTCCAGGCAGTGAAAAACTTTAACATGGAGAAATAAAAAAACACTGATTTTATGGTATTTTCAACAATTTCTTTCGCGTTTACTCATTACACTGTTTTAATATTCTCTTAATATCGTACTCAGAGAAATGTAAAAACTCCTCCCAAGATTCTTTGATAATCTTGCTTGAGACTATGTGAGATTAGATCCCAGAATTAAAATAGCATTTGCCCAGGATCATTTGGAAATCCTGAAGGGCTATGTAAAAATACTGTCTAGGATTTTGTGGAAATCAATCTCACAATTTTGGCGCAAGACCATTTAATTTTCTTGTCCTTTTGTGGCTTCTGTAAAAAGTATATCTTTTTTTAAATTCTAAGGATTATTTTGATGATTTTTGGGTATCCGGCATGAAAACTAGTATTTCAAAGGAATCGTAGAAACCATTTAAGTCATCAAACTGAATTTTTAACTTTACAATTAAAAAACTTTACTATTGATAGCTCAACTGATTTAACATAGAAAAGAAGATATAACGTATTTGAGTTATTAAGTGATAATAAAAACTTGAACTTAGTAGAATACTTATGTGATTTCTTATCTTTACAGAACAAACCGCAACTTCAAGCAAGTTGTTGCCATGTTTGTTTTGTAAGCTATCCACTTTAAAATATTTTCTATTGTAGAACAGTAGTGTATTCATCGTGGATAATTTTGTCCCGCGTAGGAGCAAAACACATCTAGTCTCTTTATTCTAGAGAAATGTCTGAGTAAGTTTTCGAAAGAACTGCAGGGAAATCATGTGGAGCTTCAGTAAGAACTCCAAGCTGTAGAAACTACTCGGAGAACTTCCAGGGGAGGTCCTAAAGAAGCTTCCGATGAAATTTCAGAAGAAACTTTCGCAGAAACTCCCAATGGAACTTTCATACTAACTTTTAGTCGAACTTCTGCAGGAACTCCTACATAAACTTTGGGAGAAACTCCTAGCGGAACTTCCAGAGAAACTCCTTGCAGAATTTCCGCAACTAACTTCAAGAGAAACTTGCGAAGGAATTACAGTCATCTCTCCCTTACTCGATATTCTGTAACTCGATATTTCCCCTAACTCGATGGAATGCCTAGTCTCTTCAATCTACCTACTATCTCTGTAAGTCGATACCTCTCTTACTCGATGTTCCCTAACTCGATGATATTTGTTTCAATTTCCCATGCAATTTCACCTCTCTAACTCGATATTTTCATGAAAAGTTTTAAACATTATACATTTAAAACATATGTTAATTATTTTCATAAATTTGAATGTTATGATTATGCTAATAGTTAGATGAAGATTTGCAACTTATTTTAGGATGACAAAAGTTTTTTTTTTTTCGCTGACTGTTGGAAAAGTTTCAAACAGGTAAATGTATTGAAATTTTGAGTTTGATATATAATCGAATTATTATGTTGTGCATTTCTTTCTCTACTGGACTGCGAAGTACGGCCTCACAAGTGCGAAAGTGTGAATAAAAGTGCGGGATTGCATTGAATCCTGTTGGTGTCTTCAGAGCACTTATTATTTGATTTACGAAGAATAAGTCCCCCGGAAACACCTACCCGATTTGATGTAATTGCGCACTTTTACTAGCGTTTCCGCACTTGTAAAAACTTCTGCGATAGTCCAGTGGTGAAAGAAATGCGCAATACATGGATTAATCAGATACAATGGCAAGCGTTCTTTTCATATAAAATTTTCTCATATCTGACTATTCTTGCGAACGCACAAACCGTGTATGCTTAAAAAGAGCTTAAAAGGTTGTGGCAAACCTGTCTTAGAGGAACTTCCGAAGGAACTCCTAGACGAACTTTCCAAAGACATACTAAAAAAAACATCCAGAAGAACTCCATAACTGAAGAAACTTCTTATGTAACCCCTACATGAACTTTCGGAGGAAATTGTGGATGATATCCTAAAGGAATTTTCAGAAGAATTCTAAGGAAAGTTTTTGCAAGAACTCCTGGTGCAACGTCCAGAGAAACTTCCAGGGAAACTTCTACATAAGCTTCCAGAGTCATTTTTTGAGGAACTTCCAGAGGAACCTTCATGTGAACTTTCGGAGGAAATCCTAGCGGAATTTTCGGAGAATATCTTGGAGGAACTTCTAGAGGTATTCTTAGGGAAACTTCTTGAAGAACTCCTAGCGAAATCTCTGAGAAACTTATAGTGGAACTTTCGGAGTAGCTCCTGGGGAAATTTCCACAGGATCTTCCAAAGGAACTTTCAGAAAATTTGCAGAGAAACGTTTAGGAGAACTTTCAAGGGAACTTTTAGAGATATTTTAGAAGTAGGGAAACTTTTGGAGGAACTCCTAGCAGAACTTCAGGAGTGAACTGTTTAGGGAACTTCTGGAAGCAGAACTTCCTGGAGGAACACCTGGTGAATTGTCCAGAGTAACTGATTGGGAAGAATCTTCTGGAGGAACTCCTTGGTGAACGTACGAAGGAACTCCTGGATAAATTTCAGAGTAACTGCAGACTAACTTTTATTGAAAAAATCATCGAAATTTCCGAAGGAACTTCTACAAAAACTTCTGAAGGTATTCCTTGAGGATCTTCCATAGGATCTGCTTGGGAAACTTCCAAAAGATCTCCTACAGGAGCTTCGTAAGTAATTTCTATAAGAACCTTTGGAGGAATATCTAGGAGGAATCCTTGAAAAACTATCAGCAGCACTCGTACTATCAGAGAAATTTCCGAAGTTACTTCTGGAGGAGCTTCTAGCAATACTTCCAGAAGAAATCCTAGAGGAGCTTCCAGAGGAATTCCTAGAAAAAACTTCCGGAAAAAAAATCCTAGAAGAACCTCCGAAGGAACTTCCTGGAGAAATCCTTGAGAAGCTTCCGGAAGAACTCTTAGAGGCACTTCCAGAGGAACTCCAATAAATTTGAGGAACTTTCGAGAAAACTTATAGAGGAGCTTTTTGAGAAATTCCTAGAGGAACTCGAAAAAAAAAAACATCAGGAAAATCTATCAGGGGAACTTACGAAAGAACTCAAAGTGCAACGTCTGGAGAAACTTCCAGGGAAATTTCTACACGAGCTTCTGGAGGAATCCCTAGAGGAACCTTCACGGGAACTTTTGGAGGAACTTCTAGCGGAATTTTCGGAGAAAATCTTGGCGAAACTTCTGGAGGCATTCTAAGGGGAACTTTCAGAGTAGCCCTAGGGATACTTATCCTCTAAAAGTCGAAAAAACTTCGAAGGAACTTTTAGAAAACTTGCGGAGAAACTGATGAACTGACAACGGAACTTCTGGAGGATCCTTAGAAGTGGGGAAACATCTGGAGCAACTCCTAGCAGAACTTTTTATGCTTTTAGAGACCTTCTGGATGTAACCCTCGCGGAATTTCTTGTAGGAACTCCTGGTGAATTGCCCAGAGTTAGTAATAAGGAAAAATCTTCCGGAAGAACTGCTTGACAAACTTTCGGAGGGACTCCTGGAAATATTCCGGAGCAACTCCTGGGTAACTTTCGTACTAATTCCATGAAAAAAAAACAGCAGAATTTCCGAAGGAACTTTTACAAAAACTGCTGGAGGTATTCCTAGACGAACTCCTAGAGAATTTCCCAGAAGAAATCCTAGAGGAACTTCTGGTGAATTGTCCATGTAATTTTCAGAGTGCTTCATTCAGAAAATCAGCGGAGTTTCCGAAGAAACTTCTACAAAAACTGCTGGAGGTATTCCTAAAGAAACTTCCAAAGGAAATCGTAGGGAAAGATATATAAGAACTTCTAGAGGAGCTTCGGAAGGAATTCCTAGAAGAACTTCCGGAAAAACTTCCAGGAGGAATCCTTGAAACACTAGCGGAAGAACTCGTACAGGAATCAGAGAAAATTCCAAAGGAACTTTTATAAGAACTTCTGGAAGAACTCCTAAGGAAACTTCCAGAAGAACTCCTAGAGGAGCTTTCAAAGGAATTCTTAGAAGAACAACCGGAAAAACTTCCAGGAGAAATTCTTGAGAAGCTTCCAGAAGGACACCTAGAGGAACTCCAAGTGAAACTTCCGGAAATATCCAAGTAACTTTCAGAAGAACTTTTAGAAGAGCTTCTTGAGGAATTCCTAGAGGAATTTTCGGGTAAAATTCTATAAGATTGTTTAGAGGAACTTCTACAGGATCTTCTATAGAAACTTCTACATGAACTTTTGGAGGAATCTCTAGCGGAACTTCTACAGAAACTTCTGAAAGAAAACCTACAGAAGCTTTCAAAGGAAACTCCTACAGGAACTTCCGGAGAAACTTCTACAAGAACCTCCGAAGAACTCCTAGAGGAATTCCGAAGGAACTCTTAGCGAAACTTCTAGAAAAATTCAAAAGAAACTTCCGAAGAGCCCCTAGAGGAACTTCAGAAAAAAAAAATGCAACATATATAACTTCCAAAAGCACTTCTAATGGAACTTCCGAAGAAAATTCTCTGGAAAAATCCTTAAGGAGCTTAAGAAAAATCTGCTAGAGTACTCCTTCCAGAAAATCTTTAAGAGGAACTTCCTGAAGAAATTCTTGAGGAAATTTCGGAAGAACTTCTAGAGGACTTGCAGGTAGAACTCCAAGCGGATTTTTTGGAAAATTCCTGAGTAAGTCTCGGGATAAATTGTACAGTAATTTCCAGAACTTCCGGAATATCACCTAGAGATACTCCTGGAGAAACTATTAGTGGAACTTCTGGAAGAAACCCGAGGAACTTTCTTATAAAAGTTACGGAAGAATTTTTAGAAGAGCTTTTGAGAAATTCATAGAAGAACTTTTGGGTAAACTGCTATATGATCGTTCAAAGGAACTCCTACAGGAACCTCTGGAGGAACTCCTATAGAAACTTCTACTTGAACTTCCGGAGGAACTTCTAGTAGCACTCCTAGTGGTACTCCTACAGGAACTTGCGGACGAACTTCTACAGAAACTTCCGCAAGAACTCATTTAGGAACATTCTATCGAACTTCTACAGGAACTTCCGGAGAAACTGCTACAAGAACTTCCGAAACAACTATTACAGGAATTCCTAGCGGAACTTTCAGAAAAATCTTAGAGGAATTTTCAGAAACAATCAAAAGAAATTTCCGAAGACCTCCTGGAAGAACTTTTAAAGGATCTTATGAAAAAAACTCTAAAGGAACTTACGGAAAACTCCAACATTAACTTCCGGAAAATCATTAAGGGGAACTTCCACGAGAAATTCTAGAGAAATTTTCGGAAGAACTTGCAAAAAGAACTCCCAGAGGAGTTTCCGGAAAACTCCAAAGGAAGTTTCGTGATAAGTTCTACAGCAATTTCCAGAAGAAATATCTAGATGAAATCCTAGGGAGAATTTCGGATTTTTTTGTCCGTGATTCCGGAGAAACTATTAATTAAACTTCCAGAAGAAACCATAGGAACTTTCTAAAGAACTTCTACAGGAACTTATGGACGAGCTTCTAGAGGAGTTTTCGAGTGATCTTCTACTGGAACGTCCAGAGGAGCTCCTGCAATAATTTATGGAGAAATTCCTTCTGGAAACTTTAGAGAAACTCCTACAGGAAAATCTAGAGGAACTCCTACAGGAACTTCTGGAGGAACTTCCGGGGAACTCTTAGAGAATCTCCCGGAAAAAATCCAAGAGAAACTTTTGAAGAACTCCTAGAGAGACTTCAGGAAAAACTCCTACTACTAATTCTAGAGAAATTTTCGGATGAACATCCGGAGTGAACCTTAGAGGATCTTCTGAAAGAAATTATAAAGCAAATTCCGGGGGAACTTCCAGACGAACTCCTACAGAAACTACCGGGCGACTTACAGGAACTTTCGAACGAACTCCTACAGGAACTTCCGGAGAAAATGCTATACGAACTTTCAAAAGAACTTCTACAAGAATTTCAGGAGGAACTCCTGGTGGAACTTCCAAAAAAATCAAACTTCCAAAAAAAAATCAAGAGCAACTTTCAAACACCTCATAGAGGAACTTCAGAAAAAAAAAATGAAGAAGAACTTCCGGAAGAACTCCTTGAGGAACCTCCTAAGAACCTCCGGAAGAATATTTAGAGGATCTTATGAAAGAAATGCTAAAGGAACTTATGAAAAAACTGGAGGAGCTTCTAGAGAATTTTTGAGTGATCTTCTACAGGAACGTCCAGAAGAATAATTATGCAATAATTTATGGAAAAAAATCTACTGGAGTTTCTCGAGGAGCTCCTACAGGAACTGCCGGGGAAACTCTTACAGAAAAGAGAAACTTTCGAAGACCTCCTAGAAATACTTCAGGGAAAACTTCTACTCTAGGTAAAAGTCTTAGAATAAATTCTAGTGGAACTTCCGGAGGGAACTTTAGAGGATCCAACGAAAAAAAATTCTAAATTATATTACGGAAAACTCCTAGAGGAACTTCCGCAAAAATTTCTACAGGAGCTTCTGGAGGTATTTCAGGAGAAACTTCTAGAGAAGCTTCCGGAGGAGCTCTTAAAGGAACTGCTAGCGAAGCTTCGGGTTGAACTCCTAGCTGAATTACCAGAGAATCACTTATTCAATTTCAGTTCAGATTAGTGAATCAATTGTCACCCAACACGCAGCAACAAAGATATTGTCACCTCCTATTGTTGCAACAATTTAATTCCGCAACATGAGTTTATCATCACTTGAACAGAATATGACAAAGATCGATCACCACGTGCGCAGCGATTTTCTGGGCTTCGCATTGCAATTTTCGAGAACTTTCTTCGTGTTGGTAAACATTGACACATTATCAAACAGCATTCATAAAACAAATTTGGTTTTGTATTTAAAATAACTGATTAATCGTGAGTTGAATAGGTTGCAACAATGTTGCGCTCAGTGATTGTCATGACAATTTTGCTTTAGATTGTGTCCTTATCCGTACCAGTTGCGACAAACGGTTGTGAGCCAGCTTGCTTTGTTGTTTGTTTTTCGTCTATTTTGATGAAAATTTGATTCACTGGTTCAGATAAAAATTCAAATGAAAACTGAGACGGCGAAGATTTTTATAGGACTTACAATAGGCCAGAGGTTTTCAAACATTTTGACTCACGAAGCACTTTCTATAATTAAACTGATGTGTGAAGCACCAGTCCATCATCGGAACTCAGTTTGAAATACAATTTCACGGCGATTTCAAATGTGAACAAAGAAACATCTTTTTAAAGATTGATTTAAAAACTATCTCATACATATGTTGATTAATCCGTTTAAGTTTAGTTGTTTAAAACTTTTTATTAACCATATTTAGCTGTTTTATAATCAACAATAACATTTTAGAGTGTAGATAAATTGAAGCCATCATCCACACTTTTTAAAAGCACGATTCTAGATAACTTAAAGTGATCTGAGCTAAAAATTTGATGACACAAGCAACGACTACCCAATCGATCAAATTTTCTGCTTGGAATGTTCGTTCTGTAGATTGCAAAATTCAATGGGCGGATGAATAAAAGGTAGTAAAGATGAGTTTACTACATTATCGGTTCCACATATAACATGTTTGTGTCATTTCTCTTTCTACCAGTGCTGGGAATGGTAATAGTAGTAGGCTTGAATTTTCGCGAAAATCACGTGGTTCTCCCAGTACAATAGTTCAAAAACGTGAATCTCATCAAGTAGCCTATGTTGCGTGCACGAATTTTCAAAATCATGAGTGTCATTAAAGGCTCTAAATGCGGGAAATAGAACATTTTTCTACAGTAATTCTAGGTTGCCCTTAGCAACGGGTGTTTTGCTATTTTCAAGGCATTTTGCCTACAGCAGCGTGAGTTTCACTGGCTTCGTTGACTGTGATTGGCTTTGCTTGGCTACTGTAGAGTGAATTTCAGATTTTTTTTCCCAACCCTGCTTTCTACACCTTTCGAACATACTACAAACAACGCGTTGCTATGAATAAAGGTTGCATTTACTACAAAGCTACTGGTAGTTAGCATCAAAGGTTGCCATGCTACTCATGCTTTGAGATTGTTGAAATGAATGGAATAATTAAAATTCGAGTTGATATCATGGGAAATCGATGTCAGCTAGCATTACGATAATTATGTTGATTCTTAGGAATTCTCGGATGTCGGATGGGTTTTAGCTAATTATAAGGTAATTTGTTTTATTTGTTTGTAAGAATGACGGACTGACATCCTAGATTCTCTGATTTCCTTTGGAATTCTTTGGAATCCCTATAGTAGGGGGAGATCCCCCAGTACCGGACAGCACCCAATACCGGACAAAGTCGAAAAATTGAGAAATCATGGTCCAATCAAGATGGTGTATTAGAAGGAAAGAAAGCTATAATTGAGACTAATGTTTGCGTAGAATAACATAACCTTGAAATATGTATGCCTTTTTTGAAAAGTAGAAAAGTTTGAAAATCTTAAAAAAAATTACGTATCGCCTTAATTTTGAGCCTATTTAGTAATTATTTCAAATATGAAAAAATACTTTGGATCACGCAAGCATGATCGAACATAATCCTAATTTGATAGTATGAATGTATTTTGTACCATAATTGAACAAAATATGGACAAATTGAAATTTTTGTTAAGCGCCTCCTGTCCCCCAGTTTCGGACTGCTTGATTTGTTTTATGATATCTTTGTAATTATTGCACCAGTGTCTCTAAATACATTCATTTTTCATGGATTTCATCGATCATGGCATCAAACATGCAATAAAATTAAGAAGAATAAACAATCAGAACAACATCGTAAAATGTGCAATTTTTCATCATATATGAAAGAAGTTTTTTGATGGACATCTTGCAAATTAAGAAAAACTCAAATTGTTCTTGTAAATGTTGCAAATGCATTGAATTGGCAATTATATAATATTCCTATAGTAAAAACATTCAATGATGCTCAAATTTACAGAATTCGAGGCATTTCCAGATCGTGTCCGGTATTGGGTGCCACCTTTCAAGATCGATCAATTTGGTACTAATATACATCAACAAAATCGAATGTCAAAATTCATATTTATGTTTTCGAATTTGTTTTTGTATACTATAAAAATGATAAAATTTATCATAAATGGGTAACACGAGCACATAAAACCAATATCTTTCGACTTATGAATTTAGTGGCTTAAGTGTCCGGTACTGGGGGATCTCCCCCTAATTCTGGGTTTCTGATTGGCATTCTAGCTTTGTCATAACAATTCTGGGATTCTGGAAGCTATTCTAGGATTCTTTTGGGAATATTGTAAATCCGGTATTTGATCTGGCTATTGATCTTTTGAAATTATTCGGGTATCTTCAAAATGGTATTTCTGTATCAATCTCTGATATTTCAGAGAGATTCCTGCAAACCTCTGGTCCTCTGGAATTCTTGTAAACTTTAGATCCCTTTGATTTCTAGCTCCGTTGGGATTTCAGAGGAAATCTTCAATTATAGTATAAACCTTTGAATGTCTGTATGTAAAAATGTAAAAGAAAATCCTTACTTCAACTACTATTGTGAGAACTTATTTTTATTTCTAAGAATTCCAGGGATACTACCAGGAAATCTACCGAAATAACGAGAATATTACAGAAATACTAAGAATTCCATATCCCATTGGAGTTCAAGATGCTGTGTTTTTTCTTCAATTCACAGAGGAAGCTCAAAATTCTACCGCTATACCATCAAATTCTCAGTACTGGAATCTCGAAAATGTTAGGAACTTTATAATTCAACAATTGCTGTATTCTCAAGATTCCTTCATAGGATACCGATTTTTAGCTAAAATTCCAAAATTCTCAGAAACATCTTTGTAATCATCATCATAAATGCTAGATTTATCGCAAATTAATACCACAAATCGTGTAAAATTACATAATTTACATGAATTAATGTCCACGCTCGAGTTCGCGATGTATAGCGGGAATGTAGTAATATTCATATTTTCACATGATTTGTCGTGTGAATAAGTGACAAATTTGGCATATATGCGCGATTTTATTGATTTTATTGATTTTAAGTCTCACTCTGAATGGAATTTTCTGCTCATGTTCGAAAGTAGTAGGTACTACATGTTCGAAAGGTTTGTTATTCATACCAAAAGTGTAGTAAACTTTGTGGATTTTGTTTTTGAGTAGATGCTACATGTAGTAAAGCTCGACGCTTTTTATTCATACCGCCCAATAAGGGTTCGTTCAAATATTACGTAACGCAGCAGGGGGAGGGAGGGGGTCTTCCATTGTGTTACGGTCCATACAAAAGCATTAAATTTTTCATACAAAAGCTGTTATGTGGGGGACAAAATGACAAAATTTGCGTTAAGTAATATTTAAATGATCCCTAAGTGGCTTGATTTAGTACTCATTGTACATCATCGAGCAAACAGAAGAGATATCTAAGAGCATAGGAAGAAATGTCGCGGAACACTTGCTAAAGCTAAGTGCTCCGAGGAGCACGATCTGAAAACCACTGCAAGAAAAATAATTATTCAAACAGGTCATTGATGATGTTTCCCCTTGAGGGATCAGCCTATCATTCAATATTATGAGGAAACTCGTTTTCAATCTGATTATTAATAATATATCACTAATTGAATATTTAATATAGGCAAATGAGCTCAGCAATAATGTTTTAAAAATCGAATAACGAACAAAACCATTGCTTAGCGACATAACTACGTATACCACCTTAATATATACGTTAGGATCTTATGTAACTGCTTCATATGATAATTGGGTAGCGGTATTTTTTCATAACCCATGGTATTTACTCAATAAATTGACATTGAGATTGAGTATCTTCGAACCATTTCTATTCCCATTGTACAAAGAACGTAATATTTTCAACACACCTACATCTTTGGGACCGTTTATAATCGACGTAGAATTTTAGAGGTTGTGGGGTACAGGTATTACGTACAGGGAAAATGGCTACGATGAAGGAGGGGGACGCAGCCTTTGTGTCTCAAATAAGAACATCAATCGTAAAGGATGATTGGTGTCATGACGAATTAATTGATTTCATTACCAAAGTTACCATTTTTTTTTTAATTTCTTTTGGAAATAATGGAGCTGTAATTATATATTTTTATAATACACCGCAAGGAATTAAGAGTTTCTAAAAGCATCAAAATTCATATGGCTTTAAAAACCGGATGATCCGTGGCAGCATAGGAAACGATCATATGTACATTAAGATGGTAATACACATAATATAAATTAGTGGGAATTATTCTTGTAATAATCAATTCCTGTAGATTGAAAGCACAAAAAGCTAAAATATTGAGACTAACGAAAAAGAATAATACAGTTACAAATAAACGAAATGTGTTCTTCTTACATACCTGACTGCGTGAAAGATGGAGCCACCGCGTTTCCAGGACCAGTGGCGCTGTTTCCTACGACTCCAGTGACTTTACCAGGAATTTGATTTTCTGAAAAAAAAAAAAAACATCTGTAGTTGGTTTCCAACAATAATAAAATATAACTTCGGTACCAGCAGGTGTTATAGGAATACCAGGAGAAAACTTTTGAACAGGCTTTGCTAAAGTAACCGAAAAATGGAAATTGGCAAGCACCAAAAAGCAAAACCAGTTTAGAATCATTTTGTTCACTTTTTGGTCAGGCAACGAGCACAAACGAGAAGCTTCCCCAGTGAGTTAAAGAAGCGTACTGATCTGGGTCAGCAAAGTCCCAACATTTTCAGCGTCCAACGCAACGCTATCAACTCACGATGAATAATTTTGTATACTTCTTGACCGTGTCGTGTTTGAACATGAATATTTAATTTAAATATTGCATCGATAACGCGAGATAAACAATATTTGGAAATCGTTGCATCGCTGATCGTATGTTGGAGCCAGGTTTAGAACATGTTTTTTTAACTATGACTATAACTATTGTTAGAATGCAATAAAACATACGAAGTGATCATTTTCGGGTATGTTAATTCAATATCATGAACAACTGTCAGTGTCTAAATATTTGTGGTACATAGAATCGATTTCCGGTACGATCGAACAAATATATGCGTAATCACACTAAACGACACACCTACTCAATCACGGTGCACATGGCATATAAGAAAGGCGCCAAAATTCAGCAAATTGGTTTCAAATGAGAAATATGCAAATCCAGTTGTCAGTTGGGTACGCGTACATTGCACTGGAGTACGTGCTTAGATACTTCGTTCTCATTGATTCGAAATCAGTTTGTAAATTGTCATTTAATTGCTCACATTTCGAATAGATAATAGCCTGACAAGCCAAAGAAATGCGTGGGTTCTGATTCGGATTCGGATTCTTCTGATAAAGAATAGCACCACGTAACCGAGATGATGGCATTCATTCATCTGCTTTATTTTCATTTCTTAAGCCTTGGTCAATAAGTAGAATAATGTGTTTAAAAAATATGTTTTGCGACATTTATGTTGAAAACGGAGAGAACTACCGTAGTCTTATGTTTAACTCCGAGTGTAACATAAGAGTGATTCAAATTTTGAAAATGTTTGAAAACTCAATCTTCCACATCATTTATACAACCTATAACATCAAATTTTCAACCTTTTTGATATTACTTTTAAGTAAATGAAAATTTATCATAGGTTGCAGAACCACTTGGGCGCTTCCATGAATCATACCATGAAGCATTCAGAGAGGCTAAGTTAGCTCTCAAAAAAGAAATCAAGAGAGGAAAACGGGCATGCTTTGATAGTCTATGCCAAAGTGCCAAATCGAGTCCGTGGGGTGACGCCTATATAGTGGTAATGGCTAAGACCAAAGGTGCTATGGGAAATCATTCACGTCAAACAAGGCTCCGGGACCCGAATGTTGTCTTAACGCGGATTCGTACATGTTCAGAACCACGATGCAACGCTGCATAGATCAAGGAATCTTCCCGGATGTATGGAAGGAGCAGAAATCGGTGCTACTATCAAAGGCGTGCTATCAAACCACCAGGTGACCCGTCGGCGTGTAGACCTATCTGTCTATTAGATACAACGTGCAAGTTATTGGGGAAGTTGATCCTCAACAGGCTAGTACCGTATACGTAAGGTGTGGACGGCCTGTCCAACAACCAGTTTGGATTCAAGAAAGGTAAATCTACTGTGGACGCTATCCAGTCGGTCGTTCAGATATCTGAGGTGGTAATCGAGCGAAAAAGGAGCGGCATGCGTTACTGTGAGGTTGTCACTCTAGATGTGAAGAACAGCGGAAACTGGGAAGCGATAGCTCACGCACTTCCTTGCCTCAAGGTACCGGTGCAGTTGTATAAGCTTCTAGAAAGCTATTTTGATGGTAGGATTCTACTGTATGACATTGAGGAGGGGCAGAAAAGCGTTCGAATTACCGCGGGAGTACCTCAAGGTTCAATCCAGGGCCCGCTGTTATGGAATGCGAAAAAAAAAAAACACATGTGGACGTGAACTTCCACCTGACGCAGTTTCTGTCAGGACATGATTGCTATAGGCAGTACCAGCATAGGTTCGGGCACTCAGAATCTCCTGCGTGCCCCAATTGTGCTGGTGTGGAGGAAACAGCGGAACATGTCGTGTTTGATTGCCCCCGTTTCATTGGTGTGAGAGGTCGCATGCTCACTACATGCGAAGGGGACACGTCCCCCGACAATATAATAAAGAGAAAGTATGCGGATGCCGACTGCTGGAATGCAGTAACTACGGCTGTCACTCACATTATGTTAGAATTGCAGCGCCTATGGCGCGCCGACCAGGAGTTGGCTGCAGGAGCCCTGCGTAGGCTGATCCCTTATAACATTGTTTAAGTCGGCTAGGAGAAGCAGTTTGCCTAGGGTAATTCTACTACATGCAGGAGGCGTCTGTCAGCTGTCTGTTTAAATTTACTAATAAAATTGTTATAAGATTACGCTGTCTCATAAATCCAAATATTTTTTTAAATATTTTTAGTTGGAATGTTCTACCAACTAATAACTAAAGTTACTGTGCAAGTGCTGTAGACTTAAATGCAAGATCCTTACACTGAAAATATATATTGGTTTATATTACGAAATCGTTCGTTTGAACTACGAAATTATTCGTTGTTTTCTGCAACGAAACAGTTTCGTAAAATGTATGCAACCAGCTTCGTAATATGATTCAAGCTCGAAATCAAAACAAACAATCATTGTTATAATGTACTAAACATTTCGTAATTGAAATTCGTTTGTTTCGTATTCAGAACGAACATTTATATGTGCTTCTTCTTACCTCCCTCGGCTGCGGTCGTGTCATGTTGTATTTTACGAAATGTGTCTACGAAACCTTTCGTTGCAGAAAACAACGAATGATTTCGTAGATTAAACGATCAGTTTCGTAATACTAAACAATTTGTAATACGAACAACACGATAACGCACATCTACGAATTGTATATCGTACATCTTACGATTATTTCGTAAAGTCGCTGAATCGCGAAATTCTGTCAAGTACAAATAATTCGTACAATGAATGAAAATAGCGTTATATGTACGAAATCTTTTTTTACGAAATAGATTTTGGATAAAATACGAAGAGATGTTTTCAGTGTATGCTTTCAAGCACAAGGGTTTGCTGTACATTGTGAGACCTTTTTTAGTGCGCCTCATTTTTCTTGAGATGTGTCTCAAGGTGGTCTCATATGCTCCATCACATGTGCTGTTTAAAAGTCAGCGCAATAAGAGTTACATGTTTCTCAGGAGCACATAAAGGAAGGGGTGGAAAAATGAACACTTTAAGGGTCAGTGCGCATCGTACCTTCGTGCTGTGCGTACACGAATTCCCTCTGATCTTGGAAGTTTTTAAAAAAAAAAAAAACTACCTAAAGTAATAAAATAGTACTATTCAGTGCTACTAAAACAGTATTTTTCAGTACTATTTTTCTACTATTGATCCCTTTACGATCCTTGTTTGGATCCGTGCCTTCGATTTTTCGTTTTACCCGTTAGCGAAAGCTAGCGGTGGTAATCCTTCTTGGACACCGTCTAGGGAAAAAACCTCTCGAAGGTCACGTCTTTCTCGTTTATTAACTAAACATGGTATCAACAACTAACAAAAAGGAAGGGTGAATCTCTGAATTCACTACTTCCTTCCAAAAAAGTGGGATTAAAAACTGTAACTAAACGTGGCAAGAATGGAAGAAATAATGTTGATAATTGTATCGAAATGAGCAATCAGTTCGATGCTTTAGACGAATTTTCCGAACACCAAATCGAAGCAGCCTCTAGCCCAGGCTCTTCGATTCAAGTGAGGAAGCAAAGAGTGCCGCCTATCGGGGTCAGTTGTTCCGAATTTGGGGGATTTAGGCAGAAGATCTTGAACTCCATTAGGGGAATCAAGGTTTCCTTCCAAATCGCAAAGAAAGGAGACGGTCGCGTTTTGCAGGAAACTCCTAAATATCGCGA
Source organism: Aedes aegypti (assembly GCF_002204515.2). Lineage (NCBI taxonomy): Eukaryota > Metazoa > Arthropoda > Insecta > Diptera > Culicidae > Aedes > Aedes aegypti. Next base: position 152,846,412 of record NC_035108.1, read on the forward strand.
ACTTCTTCTCAAACATCTTGAAGAGAAGAAGCACATTTTTTTACTTATGACAACAAAACTGAACGTTTGTTCAAAGTCGTCTTGAAAGGTCTCTCAAGTGACTATAAGTCACCTGAAGAGATCAAAAATGGAATAAATGATTTACTTGGATTTTCCCCAGTCCAAGTAATCATTATGAAAAAGAGAACCCAATCTGGCATTGTTCGGAAAGGGCTTTCTCAAGAATTTTATTTAGTTCACTTTAACAAAAAAGATCTAAATAATATTAAAGCTTTAGAAAAAGATAGACTTATGTTCGATGTCCGTGTGACATGGGAACATTTCCAGAAACCTGGAGGAAATTACCAGAATCCCACTCAGTGCCGTCGGTGCCAAAAGTGGGGTCATGGAACAAAAAAATTGTAATTTTCTAACTGAACAATTGAATCTGATGATTGATGCAATGTTCATAGCCACCACTATGATTGAAGCAGTCCAAGTCGGTGTAAAATTTACTAATCAAATTGTTACTGGATTACGTTTTTCTAATAGATCCAATAAATAATAATTAAAACATTTTAAATTAGAATGCTCGTTCTTTGAATGGTAAAAAGGACGAGCTGTTTAATTTTCTTACAGCTAATAACGTGCATATAGCAATTATTACCGAAATAAATTAAAAACCTGGATCCAAACTAAAAAAAAGATAAAAACTTTTTTTATTTATCATAATGATCGACTTGATGGGGCATGTGGGGGAGTTGCAATCATCATTCATATGCGTATAAAACATCAACTGTATTCATCATTTGAAATTAAAGTTTTTGAAACTTTAGGTGTTTCAGTTAAAACACAGCTTGGTAAATATACTTTCATAGCTGCCTATTTGCCTTTTCAGTGCTCTAGACAGCAAGTTAATCTGCTCCAAACTGACTTACGAAAATTGACTCACAATAAGTCAACATTGTTTGTCATTGGTGACTTTAACGCCAAACATCGGTCATGGAATAATTCCCAAATTAATTCAAACTGGAGAATTTTATTTGAAAAATGCTCTTCAGGATATTTCTCAATTCAATACCCTGATAGTCCTACATGTTTTTCCTCTTCTACGATTGATTTGTCTTTTCCTTCTATCTACGATTTATTTGGTCTTAACCGACTCAATTCATCTTTGTAGCCAACTGATTACTCATGCTGATTTTGATTCTGATCATGGCCCTGTTACATTTCAAATATCCCAAGAAGCGATTCTCAATCCTATCAGCTCAACTTATAATTATTTAACTCTAATCTTGATGTTAACATTTCTTTACAAACAAAACTTGATATTGACAATACTCTTGAAACTTTAACAAATTCCATTGTTGAAGCCAGGAGCATTGCAATTCCAAAACGTGAAGTTAAGTTTGAATCCGTGATTCTGAACGATGACCTTAAACTCTTGATTCGTTTAAAAAACGTGAGGAGAAGGCAATTTCAACGCACTCGCGATCCTGCTATGAAAACTATATGGCAGGATTTGCAGAAAGAAATCAAGTAACGTTTTGCACAATTAAGAAACAAAAATTTTGAAAATAAGATTTCTCAATTGAACCCTGGCTCTAAGCCCTTTTGGGAATTATCTAAAATTTTGAAAAAACCTCAGAAGCCAATACCGGCATTGAAAGAGGAAAACAAATTATGTATTACTAACTAATTTCGAAAAAGCTTAAAAACTTGCTATGCAGTTTGAAAGCGCGCACAATTTTAATTTGGGACTTACTAGTCCAATTAAAAATCAAGTTACTCAGGACTTCGAAAATATTCTCAATCAAGGCTGCGAGACTGATTTGGAAGAAGTGAGAAATATTATTAAAAAAATAAAAATATGAAAGCTCCTGGCGATGATGGAATTTTCTACATCCTCATCAAGAAACTTCCAGAAAGTAGCTTATCATTCTTAGTTGATATATTTAACAAATGCAGCAGCATATTTTCCTGAAAAATGGAAAAATGCTAAGGTTGTACCATTTTTAAAACCAGACAAAAATCCTGCAGAAGCTTCAAGCTATCGTCCAATCAGTTTGCTTCCCACCATCAGTAAACTTTTTGAAAAGGTAATTTTAAATAGAATGATGGTCCACATCAACAAAAATCCAATTTTTGCCAATGAACAGTTCGGATTCCGCCATGGATATTCGACCACTCATCAATTTTTACATGTAACAAATTTGATTCGTCTAAAAAATTTGAAGGCTATTCTACAGGTCTTGCTCTTCTAGACATAGAAAAAGCATTCGACAGTGTTTGGCATGAAGGTTTTATCGTAAAATTGAAAGAAAACTTTAATTTTACAACATACATTGTTAGAATAATTCAAAGTTATCTGTCAAATCGTACACTTCAGGTTAATTATCAGAACTCCAGGTCTGAAAGACTTCCTGTAAGAGCTGTTGTTCCTCAAGGCCAAGGAAGAAAGCTCTGCAGAGAATTCAAAATAAAATTTTGAAAATGATTCTGAGGCTTCCTCCCTGGTATTGTACCAATGAGTTACATAGAATATCCAATGTTGAAACATTGTAACAAATGTCAAATAAAATAATTAATAATTTCAGGCAAAAATCGTTACAATCTTCTGTTGCCACGAATTATGCGTTATATATTTAGGTTAAGTAAATTGAAAACGTTTTTTTTTTTCTCTTATAAGCAGGTGAAATTAACTCACCTGTAAAAAATCTGAACTGTTACGGCACATGAAATGTAATATGTTGTTAACAAAATGTTAATAGAATCTTAAATTTGTTTTACCAAATTAGGATGATAGTGTTGTCGAACACACAACACCTAGATATAAGAAATGAATGTAATGTTTGGAATGATACAAAAAAAAGTTGCTGTTACCAAGCTTTTTTTGCCTGCTCGAGTATATGTAAATCGTAACGCAATAAACCAGTTTATGTGTAGAAAAGGGTTGTACTTTTTGAATAACTTTCCATTAGCCGTCAAAAATATAAAATTTTTAAGTGTGAACACCGAATACAATACCAATTGATTTTTCAATCAAATTGGTCGAATACTCATGATTCAATAAATAATAATTAATGAGAAAAATGAAAACTAGTTTTTGATTATTGCCATGCTTTTACTGTAGTAAATTATTGAATCATCAAATACCGTATTGGTTGAGTTTGTGATAGTTGGCTTTAGGTAGGACTGTGTAGGTAGGATAAATTATAATAAAATAAATACCACGTGGTACTTTTAACATGGCGATTAGGATACAAGAATGTTTTTTTGTTTATCTGAATCATCTTAAATTATTCATCCATCCATCCAGAGTATCGATCATGCTTTGATCATGTATAATGAGATAAGGTACCGTGGGGCAAGTGGGTAATGGAATTCGCATAGTTGAGATTCTTCCAATTCTAGGGACTTAAATTTGAAACAAATGAGGTTGTGTATATTTTTTAGCTTGACTCCCACCATATATAAGCAGCATGCTGAAAACGATTTTCATGAAAAATTGAAGAAAAAAATACAGAAAAAGTTTTTGAAAAATGTCTCCTTACTTTTCACTTGCCCCAAAAGTGGGGCAAGTGAAAACTTTACCGTTTTGAACAATAAATTAAAAAACAAACAGTTATATTCACGATTTTTATTAGCTTTAACATTTGTTAAGGCTTCCCAATGAACAATAACATAAGTAACATGTAAACAAAAAAAAAATGTTATTCTTTTCACTTCAACTCTCGACAACATTATAACTGCAACATTTCCAATGTTAGGTCTTACATTATAGGACAGCAATTGCATTTCTGCGCTGTAGAATTTCCACCGCTCGTTATTTGTTTTTGAGAAAGTCGGATATGACGTCGAATAACTCTTCGGGAGAAATCAAACGGAATCCTTCAATAACGTATTTAGGGTCTTTTTTATGTGGATAGACCTATACCCATTTTTATGTTTTGAGCTAGGTTTACATAGTCATTCCACAAGATTTCCGTGTGTTCTCTAATATTGCAACTTTTCAGTCAACGTCTTTCTTTTAATTGGCTGCCCGAAGTAGACATATTGATATTGTAATGTTTGGCAACATCTTTTAGAGAATTTCCATGATTTCTAATAGCTTTTAACGCTTGAGTATAGTGTTTCTTGGATTATCAGCACGTTATGTTTTTCTATGATAATTGCGAACCATGTTTACATATGGCTACTTAAAGAGAAAACACAAATTCAATCTCTAATGATAAACTTTTCACTTGCCCCACCTGATAAGAAAATTGACGGTGTTTAAATTTAGTTATTTTTAGGTCTACGTCGAATTAATTCTAAAACTTTTTTTTATTGCAGTTTGAAACTGTCACAGAGGACAACTAAGAAGTGGTACAGGAAATTATTTTCCGCAACTTTTTTCTACTGAAAATATTAAAATAAGATTGTACGCAGCCAACTTGTTACGGAGTAACAGTTGACAGGTTAACAATTTTTCACTCTATTATGCAATAATGGCTGAAAAATCTCAGAAATCTCTTACCTATCGTAATGTTCTCAATGGCCTCAAAGGTTTACGCATGAGTTTAAAACGTTAATTCACATATTCAGTAAAATATATCAATTGTTTTCACTTACCCCATTTACCCACTTGCCCCGCGGTACCTTACATAGATCATTACAATATTGGAGTTTAGTATCTCAGTATTTTCCTAATTGTATTAAGGCCCCGGCGCCTTTGCCTGATTCTGAACATCATTCTAGGAACAAGGAGATCACATTGTCGCAAATGAAGCGCGATCGATTTCTCACACGCGTATTCCGTTTTCGCGTGCTCAGAGCAATGGTAAATCCAGTAATGAATTGCTCCTTATGAATACTAACTAATCGATGCGCTATTTTCGGTATAAAAGTGCTTGTTCCCAGAGTTGGGATTATCAGTGATCGAAACAAACTTATCCAAGCATTGTCATAGAGTAGCTTTAGATTTTTGATCCGAGAGCTATCAATTGAGAAGAAGAAAAATTTATTATTGTTAAAATGATGAAATTAGTGACTATTTTTGTGGTGCTCTGTGGAATCAGTGCTGGATATTCCATTCCTCAACGAAATGGTATGTACTTATAAAAAAATAATTAACAATCAATGTAATACTAATTGTAATTAATTTTTGTCCAACAGGTTTTATGTATTATCAACAACCTTTAGGGTATCAAATAGCCCAGCGTACTATGTATGGTGCTCACTTCCAAAATCAGCAATTCAGAAATCAACGAGTTGCTGCTCTGCCGAGCATGCTTCCATATGGTAAAATACAAATTATTATGCAAATATCATGTAAAGAAGTAAGTTATTAACTATAAATTGTCCTCAAACAGATGCCGATAGTGCTGATTTGCCCCAACAAGGCCCTAATGTAGAGTCAGTGGCAGAAGCATATCCATCAGAACAGTTTCCATTAGAGGATGAAGCTCAACCAGATGTGCCAGCTATCTACGAAGAAGAAGCTGAGGAGCCAATCGCTGATGAGCCTTTAGCTGCTCCTGCTAATCCAGCCGTTGTGTCAGCCTCGATCCCAGAGAGAAAGAAGAAGAGTAAAACTCCAGTAAAGGCTGACTCTGACGAGAAGGAGGAGCAGGATGCTCAGTCTGAACGCCGAGGTGCTAGTGGTTCTGCTGCCCCGAATGCTTATTTCCCCATCAACTTTGGCAGTGCAAATGGTGGAGCCATTGCCGTTGCCAATTCGTACAGTACCGGACAGGGAGGATCGGCAACTAGCACTGCTACTGCCTATGGAAGCCCAGCAACCGCTGAACTTAGAAGATCTTCGGTCGATCAGCTGAGAAATAGGCCCGCCAAAATTCGAGGCCGACAATAGTAAGGGAATAATAATAAATAGAGCAATGTCCTAACTTTGCTTGAGATCAGAGAGAAACAGTAATTTTAAGAAAAAACACTACTCCAATGTACAGTAAATCGTAAATATTTTCAGTGAAATATGTAAATATGAATACCCAAATTCTTTAAAATAAAACACAATGTGATAACTTCAACCGATTCGATTCAGTTTTTCAGTGCATTTTAGTGCAGTCTACATATTCAAACTGTACGTTATTCAAAAAATCTAAAAAATGGTCCTGAAAAGTATTTTGTACTCTCTATTGCTATTCAACAATTGAGTTCCATTAGAACTTGTATTCTACTTGATTTGCTTAGAAACCTTAGGCTTATCCTGCCTCTTCTAATTAGCTACACAGTTACAGATTAAATAAAATAAGTTTCCCACAGTACAAAAGTACACAGAATATAAATGAGAGGGAATGGCTCTTGAACACAAAAAGCTAAAATTTTGAGACTAATGGAAAAAATTAACGACACGTGTTCTTTGCACATACCTGACCGCGTGGAAATTGGAATCGTCACATTTCCAGGAATAATAGCGCTGTTTTCTACGACTCCAGTGAGTTTACCAGGAATTTGTTTTTCTAAAAAAATAACTCATCTGTAGTAGATTTACAAAAATAAAATAATATCACTTCGGTACCTGAGGGTGTTATAGGAATACCAGGAGAAAACTTTTGAGCAGGACTTGCTGAGATACCCGAAAAATGAAAATTAACAAGCACCAAAAGACAAAACCAGTTCAGTATCATTTTGTTCACTTCCTGGTCAGACAAGGAGCACAAACGAGAAGCTTCCCCGGTGAGTTGAAGATGCGTACTGATCTGGGTCGACAAAATTCCATAGTTTTCAGCTTACAACGCAAAAGTGATGAACTCACGATGAGTAATTTTGTATATTTGTTTAGATACGACACATATTAAATATGAATTTCTAAACGCAAAACAAGCATGTGCTATAATAAGGGCGGATGTAACATGATCTACTTATGTTCATCGATCCTCTCTTCTGTGAAAAAGGTGACAAGATGCAAGTGTTCACCTCAGGAGGCAAGATTGCTTCGCTGAAAAAAGAGATATTGTTGCATCGCTGATCGTATGTTGGAGCTAGGTTTGAAACTTGATTTTTTAATTATGGAACTTTGTTACAATGCAATAAAACGTACGAAGAGGTTTATCTCACTCTCAGCTATTGATAAAAACCATTTTAGGGTATATTAGTTCAAAGTCACAAACAACCAAATAAATATTTGTCTAACATTTTCGAAAATGTATGTTAAAAGAATTGTTAAGTTGTTAAAAAACAACATTCATAAAATTGATTCTTATACTGTCTATCAAATGATCTTTTTTAACCAAATTGATTTCAAATGAGAAATATGCAAATCCAGTTGTCAGTTCGGTACGCGTACATTGCACTGGAGTACGTGCTTAGATGCTTCATTCACATTGATTCAGAATCAGTTTGTAAATTGACATTTAATTGCTCGCATTTCGAATAGATAATTGCCAAGCCAAAGAAATGCGTGGGTTCTGATTCGGATTCTGTTTTTTTTTCTGATAAAGAAGTAGCACCACGTAACCAAAATGGGATCTTTTCATCTGTTCTATTTTCAAAAGCAGAATTGCAGTAGGGTAATGGGTTTAAAAATATGTCTTGCATCAGCTATCGGAAGGCCGGCTCCAGAGGCACGTTCCCCACCATTCGGGAGACTTGTGCCCAGTGCCGGATTTGGGCTTCGGGGGCCCGGATCAGATCTCATAAAGGGGGCCCCTTTATACATAATTCAGCACTTTTTGGATTCCAGATGGTCGAACCAAACATAGGAGTGTCCCAAATTCAAAAAGAGTAAGTTACATATTCGATTGTGAGCTATATACATTTAAAATTTCGACCGTTTTTAAACTTTCCAATAGTGTTTAAGGCGATGTTTTCGTACAAAGGGATAAACATAACAATTCGTAAGAGATTGGCTCGTTTTTTGGCTTCTATATAATTTGTACTTGGTGAATTCACATTTCAAAAATGTTCCAATATGAAAAGTTTGGCTTTTTTCTCAAAATATTTTTTTATTTTCCATAGCTTCCAAATTTAAATTTCAAGTTATTAATGAGATGAGTTTAAGTTTCAGGTCAATCGTATCGTTAGAACCTTGAACTTGACCATTTATGTATGAAATTCGGCATTCATGTACCGTCAAGCATCGTTTTTTGATATTATTTCCACATTCTTCAATTTTGAGGATTTGTAGCTCTTAGAATAATGGATAGATATTGATAATTCTTGCATATATTTAAGTTGTATATGTGAATATGAGTCAAATTCGTCATTAAATAGCAAGAATGCTTCAATAGCGAAAAAAGTGCGTCTTTCAAGGTAAAACAGGGGCGACTTTGGACATTTTAACAATTTGATAATGAAATGATTTTTCTTTATAAGTTTCAAACTGATTCTATAGATTATCGTCCATTGTGATGTTATTGAACGTTTCAATGATAAACATAATTCAACACATATATAACAAATTTCAGTGAAACATGCTATTCACTATTTTAAATTTGCAGTATGAAACTTAAACTTTCTACTTCATCTTAAATGGAACTATCAGTTACGAATCCTTGATTCTTATGTTGACATAAACGAACGATGTAACTACTAGGTACTGCGATGATTAATGAGTTATGTACAAAAACTGTCTTTTCTATTCTTACTGTTATATGAACGATAAATATGTAGAAGCATCGTATTGATACCTGTAACTAGAAAGTAATTATCATTAAAAACGCAATCTTTGAAGTAAAGTTAGCAAGATCGTTACAAAGTAAAAGTTTACTTTTGTAATATGCTTTTAGCTTCTTAGAGCTGACTTAAGAGTAGTTTATTTTAGCAATTGAAGGATGCAATTGTTTGGTACTGCAGACTCATGTAAAATATAAAGGAATTTTTTAGAGCTTTTGTTGTAAATTGTCATAGGTAAGTAAAAAAATATATGTCTGTTTCATGTCTTTCCAAATATTGCTTTTTTTTTTTCGTATGGTATTCAGTTGGAGCTGCCTGACAGCTTAACTTGTCAAGGCTGAACCCTCGGTCTGGCTTTTGCCAAGTTTCCCCTCTACCAGGACCGATACTCAGACGGACTAGGCAATGGCGCCCACATGAACACTGTTTTTTTATTAGTATTGTGACGTGGTAGTTTTTGAAAAGTGCCCATATTCCCTTGCTTCTGAGAAAAGGAAGCATTGTGAAAATCAACAGCTCCATCAGAATTTGTTTGAAATAGTTGTGTAGTAGTGTCATTACTAATACTGTCTAGTCGAAATGGTTTTGAATAATTTGTCATTCAAGTGCTATTCTGATTACTCCTGTCTTTTACGTAAGATTAGAGTCTTAAATGTCAATTGTCGTCAAGTTTTAACAACAGTAGGCTGTTTAGTAGTAGTTCTAGTTAATTTTATTTTTTGTTGTTAAAAGTGTTTATTGGTCATTACGTTCATATCCTTAAAGAAAAAAGTCGCTTTCCTTGTCTGTTCAACAATTTTTCGAAACTAGCAAGTGTACCCTAATGATCGATCTCAGCGCCTTACTTTCCATAGTCATTTTATAGTGAATATTGAAGAGTAAAGTTACCTTAGGCTTCTATTACAGTCTCCTACATGCTTCACTTTTCGGTGGCAAACGCAATGCTTCACAACGCCTACTTTCTACTTGTAAATTTTGCAAAAATGAAGCTGGAATTAGATTATTTATACCGCTGTTACAAAAGAGGTATTTCTTATTATGGCAATGTAAAAACCATATTAAAATAAGATTGTCGCCACTTATTTCTACTCAGTGAATCTACTAGTCATTTTCCTAAGAGTTCCTATGTATTCCCTACGTCGTATATGATAACGATGTATCTAACTAGCTAATAGTAAGAGTGGCTACGGATCATTCTGGTTAGCAAAAGGCAAACTGAACGTCACCAATAGTATTAATGTCCACTTCGAATAGATTAATTATTTGAAATGGGCATCAATTCTATCAATGACGCAGAATGTCCGTTGGATCACATCCGAGATATTATTGCGTCTATGCCATATGAATTATGTCGCGGCTTTAAGCAAAAAGTGCCAAAATGTGATACCACCACTACAGGTTACGCCTTTGGTTTCCATCATATGGGCTAATGGATTATGCCCTCCCATCGCGGCAAGGTCGCATAACCAAGGGGAGGGCTTTTATTTTATTGCTTTTTATTGTTTTTGTTGTGAAATATACAAACCAAAACATTATAATAAAATAAAAGTCGTAAAAATAAGACCTTTAATAAAACAACAGTTTTAAGCAAAACAAATCGCAAGATTTTTATGAAACATGGCAATTTGATAGTATTGTGATGCTCCCAATAACTTTCTACGACATGGGAAAATTCAAACAATGTTTGCATAACCAATGTTTTATACCTTGTGAATGTTTATTCGGACTTTTTGGAAATGTTTACTTGTTTATCCTGTTAGTTTTGATGTTGTTCCATCAAAAAATCGTGCCTAGTGGTAGAGCACACATTGGTTAATAAAAGTGATGAAGACACAAAATTGCTCAGAATAATATTTACGCTGCAAATATATACAAAAGGTGAGTGTCCAAAGTAGCCCTCGGAATCAAAAGTAGCCCCGTCCGACGGTGCCAATGAGTAACATAGAACATCCAATGTTGAAACATTGGAACAAATGTCAAATAATAGTAGTTTATGGAACAAGTTGCAGAATGATGGTTTTTACAGCATGAGTCGTAAATTTATCCTACGAGGCTTGTCGAGTAGGATAATTACGACGAGTGCTGTAAAAATCGAGTTCTGCAACGAGTTACGTACAACATTTTTTGCAATTTCGTAGAAGACCACTTGAGGGTATCAGAAATTATTTCACAATTTCTGAAAAATTGTTGTGTAATGATTCATTACGCAACTCAAAACAGTTACGTAATGAATCATTACAGCACTGGTTTCAGTTGCGTAATGACAATTCCCGCACTGCATACTTCATTGTAGGAAAGCAGGCCGTTTCATGACAGATTGGCGTGATGAAAAACAGCTTATTACGATAAGAAATTGCAAAAAATAATTAATAATTTCGAGCTAAAGTCGTTACAATCTTCTTCTTCTTCTTCCTCCTCTTCTTCTTCCTCTTCTTCTTCTTCTTATTCTTCTTCTTGGCATTAACGTCCTCATTGTCACTGGGAGCCTGCTTCTCAGCTTAGTGTTCTTATGAGCATTTCCACAGTTATTAACTGAAAGTTTTCTTTGCTACAGTTACCATTTTCGCATTCGTATATAGTGTGGCAAGTACGATTATACTCTATGCCCAGGGAAGTCAAGGAAATTTCCATTACGAAAAGATCCTGGATCGACCGGGAATCGAACCCAGACACCTTTCGCATGGCTTTGCTTTGTAGCCGCGGATTCTAACCACTCGGCTAAGGAAGGCCTCCGTTACAATCTTGTATTGACACGATTAATGCGTTATCCTAAAGTTAGGCCCACATCAACGAAAATTCAATTTTTGCCAATGAACAGTTCGGATTCCGCCATGGGCATTCGACCACTCATCAACTTTTACGTGTAACAAATTCGATCCGTTCTAACAAATCTGAAGGCTATTCCACTGGTCTTGCTCTTCTAGACATAGAAAAAGCATTCGACAGTGTTTGGCATGATGGTTTGATCGTTAAATTAAAAAGCTTTAATTTTCCAACATACATTGTTAGAATAATTCAAAGTTATCTGTCAAATCGTACACTTCAGGTTAATTATCAAAACTCCAGATCTGAAAGACTTCCCGTAAGAGCTGTTGTTTCTCAAGGCAGCATTTTGGGACCAATTTATACAATATTTTCATATCTGACTTACCTGAGTTACCTCAGGGGTGTCAAAAATCTTTGTTTGCGGATGACACAGGCCTCTCCGCCAAAGGACGAAGCTTGTGGGTCATCTGTAGTCGATTGCAAAAAAGTTTGAATTGTTTCCCAGAATGACGTTCCCCAGAACGACATTCCCCAGAACGCCATTCCCCAGAATTGGACATTCCCCAGAAATCCATTACCCAGAATGTGACATTCCCCAGAAAAAAAATAACAAGAGATCTTTGAGGAGTTAAAATCCAAGAAAATGGTAAATAGTAAATAGTGAATGCATCTAACTGGGAAATTCGAGGAAAACCATAATTTTCATAGGTAAAACATTTTCGTATTGTTTTTTTTTTTAACGGTAGGACTTTCGGTTTGTTGCAGTCTTTCATTTATTGAATGGAGAATCTTTAAATCAAAAATTCTTTAAAATTAACCACCTATGGTCGGAAATGTAATTCGAACCATTTGGACGATTTTTACATTTTTTGACGATTTTCTCGTCGAAAAAGTTAAAATTTAGCGTGACATAATATGTGTACCTTCCCTAATTATTTAGACACTAAATCTAGGAAGAACAGCATATGTTCAAAAGAAGGGAGAATATGCCATGAAAGCCGAAAAACAAATTCCATTAATTTACTTTGTGACATATTACACTACACCAATCTCCCTTTGAAAGTACAATTAGAAAGAACAGCCAATTTTAAAAGAAGGAAGAATAACTATGAAAACAAAAAAACAATAGCTTCGATCAAGTTTGATCATAAAACACAGTATGGCATATGTAAGAACAGCTTAGGTTAAACGGTTGAGCTACTTTTCCTCGAATGTTGGTTTCCCAAATGTCGTTTCCCCGAACGCCAGTTCCCAGAATGCCAGTGCCCCGAACAACCCGTTTCCCCGAATAGCCTAGTTTCTGAAAAGTTTTTAGCTCTTATAATTATCATAACTTTTGTGTTTCGAGGTGGTAATGAATCGGTCATCTAATATGCACCCTTCTTCACTTGATTGGCGGTTCTTTCGAGTTTAACCTTCATTTGCATTTTTGGCAAGATATATTTAGATCCTCGACTAATTCACGTTCAAATCTATATTATCTTCTTCTTTTAATTGCTAATCATTCATTCTAGTTCAGCACCCAGTCCTTAAAGACTATTCTTGCACCTGTTTGAACTGCATCACTACTCGTGGAAACGGGTCATTCGGAGAGGTGGCATTCAGGGAAATGATATTCAGGGAAACGACAGTAGCACAATTATGAAATTGATTAAGACACAATTAAGAAAATTTTCATTTTCCTCCTAAGATTATGGTTGGGTCTGCCGATGAACCACTTATCCACAAAACCACCTCTTTCCCCCTTCGTGATTTTTTGACCGTACAAACTTTTTGAAATTTGTATGCCACAGGGCCTCTTTCGGGATATTTCTGTTTTATATCCACAACAAACCTAGTGACGTGTCAATCTTCGTGAATTAGAAATAACATGTCAACAAAAGAGAAATAGACCCTGTGCTGTCACTACTGAGCATCACTCACAGGTTCCAGGAAGGCCTATTTTATGACATTTCCGTTATGGTGTGGCTCGGATAAATCATAATGAAAATTCTAAAAAGTGTTCAAACAAATCTAGGATAAGATGCATACAAACTGATGTGGTTTCTCTTCACTGATGCAATCTTAGGTAGGATCTTTCTGAAAAGATGTTTTCCACGATTTTTGGTAAATCTGTCATGCAGATCTTCATAAATACGCCAGGAATGCACTGTGCAACTAGTTGAAACTCAGCAGAAAGCTGAGAAGAAAAGTAACAAGGAATCCACCAGAACTTCGTTTCGAATATCATCAGAAACTCAACAAGAATCCTTAAAAGGTTTTGGCTAGAATTTTACCAAAAATCTGTTGTAAACTTCGATGAGTTTTTCAATTTCTTCAAAAAACATCTCTATTAATTCCTTAGGGTTCTCAATAAATTTGTTAATAAAAACATAAAAGGAATTCACTATGGAACTCCACATGAATATACTATAAAAATAGTCTTATGATTAATGATATCCTTTTGGCTTAATAACCTTTGGATCTGAATCTTAAAACTTTAGAGTTTAAAACAGCTGTTTTCAAAAGTAATACAATCAAACAAGCGATACACAGAAGAGCAATACTTATTTGACAAGTTGGGCCCTCCGATGAATGAAAAGTAAGAAGGTCGATTAAATAAATACAAGAGGATTTGATGACAAAAATTATTAATAATTATTATTTTCTATAAATAGTAGGTATGATTTATATATTTACATGATCAGTATATGTTTCTACAATATATACCAGCATTAGTTTTTTTTTTCAATTAGCTACAAAAGATTTAAAAAGTGCCAGTGAATTAATTGTTTTCTAAACACTTCCACTAATACTTTATTGTCGGCCTCGGAATTTGGCTGGTCTTCTCCTCAACTGCAGGACGGCTTTTCTCCTAAGTTCGGAGGTTGCAGGGCTTCCATAGGCAGTGGAAGTGCTGGTAGCTGATCCTCCCTTTCCAGTGCTGTATGAATTGGCGATGGCAATAGCTCCACCGTTTGCGCTACCAAAATTTATAGGAAAGAAAGTATTGGGTGCCGCAGTATCATTTGAACCGATTTCTTCATCAGTATCCTCTTCCTCTTCTTCGCTAGAGTCGGCCTTTGTTGGAACCCCTTTATTCTTCTTCTCTGGTAGTGGTGCTGGAACAGATACTTCATCAGCAAGTGGTTCCTCAGACTCGTCTTCATAAACTGCAGGGACATCTTCTTCAACTGGGAACTGTTCAGAAGGATACGCGTCAGCCACTGATCCTACATTGGCATCTTGCACAGGTAACTCAGCGCTATCGTTATGTTGGCAATCTAAATGTTAAATATAATGTTAATTGTCATTTCGAAACAATAAGCATATTAATCGACACTCACCATTTGGGTGTACACCAGGAGCAAGATCAGATACGCGTTGATTTCGAAATTGTTGATTCCTAAAATGCGATCCATACATTGTGCGCTGCACAGTTCTGTAGCTCATCGGTTGTTGATAATACATAAAAGCTGCAATGTATGTGAAATATTTGTTGAGTTTAATATAAATTATTATAATTATTTGTGTAAATACCATTTTGCGCAGGAATGGAGTATCCAGCACTGAATCCACACATCACAACTAAACACACCACTATTTTCATCATTTTTGAAAAAATATTGTTTGTTATAGATTTGTTACAGATTTAATTTGTTTCACTGAATTCGCAGACCAAAGATCAGGAGCTAAACTGATGCAATCCAAGTTTCCACCGATCACTGATAACTTCTAAGCTGAAGTCAATCGTTTTATACTAAAAAACAGCAAATGGCCTAGTTGGTATTCATGAGAGCCAAATCATTACATATTTATTTCCTTGTTCCAGCGCGCGTGGGTATTGATCTTGATTTAACTAGTTCGAATTGTTTTGTGCTCAATCAAAATGGGATTCATGAATGAAATCTATAAAATCATCAATTTCCTCGATCCACAAATTAACGATTTTGAGCAGATATCTATCAAGTGATCCAAATGATTATTAGCAGCCACTGTAATTTATGGTCGATCATTCCATTGCACATGTTGCTTGTTTTATTACGGCAATGTGGTACATCGCCTCTTATCGAACTGCGATATTTAGAAAGATAACAACAAATTAGTGTTACTTATCTTCTTTTACGAGCATTTCGACCACACGCATGATCGGGAAATTATGTTCTACAATTAAAACGCACGTTGAATAATTATTCAAATAGTTCTTTGGAATCTAAATCAATCACAAATGAATATGTTGATAAATATGCAATCCACGTTATAAATTTTGGTTATAATGAAAGATAATCAACTGCATTATCATTAATTAATGACAGGATAAATTGTAATACTGATGCAAGTATCATGCGCAAACACAGTATTTTTATTAATACAAAGTATAGCCACTCAAAAAATAAATTTTGATGAAGACTGGGATTAAAAATAATCTCACATTCCCCAATTGATTATTTTTTCAAACGATGCAAATGATCATTTATTTATTTGATTTGTCCGACGATGGCTTTCATGAGCTGTTTGGAATGAGATTATAATTGTCTTGAATTTCAACCAAAAATGATAACTCGTGTTTAATTATGACAAACCCACACATTTTTTTTATTGAACGTTACATATGGTTATGATATCAACATCTTTAAACGCCTTTCGAAACAAAAATGCTTTGAATTTGATAATGTTGGTTCCAGACAAGCAATTTTTTTTACAAACGATATCTCTGAAATGTTGAAACTAATTACAGTCCCGTGCAAAAGTTTGGGTTCACCCCCTCAAAAACATACAAAAGTGTTCTGTCCGTATCTCTGTGATTACACGTCCAATTGAAACTCTTCAAGCCACATTTGAAAGGAAAAGAGTCATTCGTATAAACATATTTTTAATTTTGTATACTAAATATTAACTTAAAGTTGTTACATTTTTCAAAAAACACACTTAAAAATCATATCGAATTTTCTCAGCATTAGGTCGACCAAAATTTTAAATCAAAGTGTCATTAGAATCGTAATCTTATATTCTTTGAAGAGACCTCACGAAATTTTGGCGGAAAAATCTGGAAAGTATTCAAAATCAATGAAACAGTCAGTCAAGTCATCGTGCAAAAGTTTGGGTTCACCCCTCAGTATGATGCAAATCGTGCAAAAGTTTGGGTTCACCTGAGCCGCACGCACATCATTTTTGTCAATATCTCTGCCATTTTTATACCGATTTTAATAGTTTGAAGCTTTTTTGAGCGCAAATAATGGCCCGTACACGATTGGTTTGAGATTTCACAGATTTAAGTAAGTTTAGGTGAACCCAAACTTTTGCACGATACACCATACTGAGGGGTGAACCCAAACTTTTGCACGATGACTTGACTGACTGTTTCATTGATTTTGAATACTTTTCAGATTTTTCCGCAAGAATTTCATGAGTGCTCTTCAAAGAATATAAGATTTCGATTCTAATGACACCTTGTTTAAAAATTTTGGTCGATCCAATGCTGAGGAAATTAGTAATGTTTTTTCATCGTGTTTTTAGAAAAATGTCACAACTTCAAGTACAAAATAAGTATACAAATGTCAAAGAATGTTTTTGGAAAAACACATACGAAGAAAGAATAACTCTTTGCCTTTCGAATGCGGCTTAGAGAGCTTGAATTGGATGTGTAATCACAGAGATATGGACTGAACACTTTTGCATGTTTTTAAGGGGGTGAACCCAAACTTATGCACGGGAGTGTACGTCTAGCGTCCTCTTGAGTGGGCCTTTTTAGTGGTGGTTTGTTTGTACTCACACAAAACAAATACAACACACATCTTTTGAGCCACTTTGGAGCATCGTAATAACTAAGCATATACTTTTCTACCGTAAAGCACCAAATTTTCACAATTTGTGGATTTGATAATCTTATTTAAAATGCATTAAAATTTTATTTCAAAAGTATTGGTCCCAGCAAACTTCAACATGCCATCAAGTAGGCTGTTGTAACAAGTTATGCCTCGCGTAATTTTTCAAAAGAATCTATCTAGCATTACTCTTTGCTAACTTTTTCTATAATCAAAAACTGAGCCACATTAGTCTCTTCTGTTGCGTTTTTTTGTATGAAATGCTAGCCAAGGACATTGTCTTTCGATCCGAATTTTCCAAAAGGTTTAGTATTGCATTGTTATAATAAGCCATTCCATGAAAAACCGATCTAGTGGGTCACCGAATTCCGTGAAAATTTGCTATTTTGTTCCATATCCGAAATAAGGATACACGTGTTTTTGGATTTTTTGATTAGGGTGACCATTTCCGAAATAGGGTGACCAGAAAAATCGCGACTTCGCAAATTTTTTATTAAAAAAAAAAACATAACTTAAATAATTAAAACTTGAGGGTAAACGTAAAATTTGCTAAAGTTTCTAGAAAAAATAAGAACAGTAATACTCTCTTTGATTACAGAAAAAAAAAATTGGTCGAAAGACATTTGGTCGAATGACATTTAGTCGAATGACGTTTGGTCGAAAGTACATTTGGTCGAACGGACATTTCGTCGAACGGACATTTCGTCGAATGGACATTTGGTCGAAAAGGTTTATTTGCAACAGAAAACATATAATATTTGGTCGAACCGACATTTCGTGGAAAGGATAGTGGTAGAATAAAAATACTATGGAAACAAAGTTTTACGTTTAGGCTGACTATCCTCGAGAGTTGCATTTTGTCACTATTACAAGAGAGATTGAATAATTGAAAAAGTATCAAATATTTTACCAACAATCTATATGCGATAAGTTAAATTTTGTTATTCAATTTAAAGGACGCATTCCCAACATATTTATCAACCTCTTTTAGACATTTGAGACGTTTCATGCTACATTTTTGTTCAGGTATGTTCTGATATTCGAAATAAGCTGATTTCAAATAGAAGCAAGCAAACTTTTGTCGTCTCTGTCAACTCGTCTTCCCTTACCCGATCCATAGGATTAGCACAATTTTCATTTTTAATAATTCAGAGCTTCTACTACAAACTCTGTTATTCACCCGAGGTCACCAACACTGTAATCAAAGCCATATATTTGCTTAAGGAATGTTATTAAGCTGGAAGTCTCAATAAGCCAATTAGACATAAGTAGAGTTACCGACACCTAACATTCACTTCGCCATAAAGGTTTTCCTTAAAGAAAATTTTAGCTACCATCTTAATTCTGATATCCGCATTCAAAAATCTGCAAGACCCGCAATTCAAAGAAAAATCCCGAGCACTTTCTCCGAATGCTTCCATTAGATGAAGATCAGCAGCTCATTACGAAGAACGATGACATTTCAAAAGAATAAAAAATAAAAACATTATGTTCACAACGTTGAGTAATAAAATAACTCGTTAAGTAGTTTTTCAAAGAATGATAATATTTTCAAAGAATAATAAATTCACTTGAACTAAATATTACAGTCAATTAAAAAAAACCCGAAATCCTAGATTATGGCATAACTTAAAATTACAAGTAAATAGATGTATGATATAAAAACCCAGAGTACATTAAATGTCCATTCAACAACTTTAAATGATTCAGATTATTCAAAACAATACGTTATCTTACCAACTTTGTAAAACTCAGAACAATTATAATTTTACCACATGATCTTTCAATAAACCATTTGAAAAGCTTTCAACCAAATTTCTGTTCAACTAAACGTCATCCCAGCTAAGGGTACATAACAAAATTATATCAGCATATGGTATTATGTTATAAGTTTTTTTTCGAACATAGGATGTTACAAACTTGATGCAGGATGTTATTAAAATAACAAAAAATATAACAAAAAGTGTATGAATAGTAACATAAACATAACAAAATGTTTTTTAATTCTATCAAAAACAAATTAAATTCAAGTTATAATGTTAGCTTAGCTTAGCTTAGCTTAGACTGACTACACATATCAATGGTTGCTATTCCGTGATTGACCGAGGTCAGTGAAAATGCACAAAGAATCAACTAGAAGATCGGCTGGGATTGGCCATAATCTTCTTCAGTGTGCATAATTCAGTGCCTCTTTTTATACATGGTCAATAACGGCGCCGGCCACGTCCTTGCAGTCAGGTGGGATTGGGGGAAGGAATGTTAGTGTGTAACCTTTGCTATTTGGAGACCGTGTTTGCCTCTGCATCTCCACAAAGGTTACTGGGAGGGATGTTTGTTAATGGGAAGGATCGTTGGGTCACAGGATTCACTTTGATAAGTGATTAGACCATGATAAATAATTATTTGTGAGCTATAAATATGCTTATATGTAAATAAAATATTTTCATTTGGTGTGAACAATATCTATGTAGGGAAAAATTATGCCGACACTTGAGGTGACGAACTTATCAAAGTTTGTTGAATAAAGTGAACCTTTCGCAAGTCTACACTCGTAGTGTCGAACCATTCAAAGTTTTTTTCTAATTACAAAAATAAAAGTAAAAGGAAAAAGATGTTTTGAGAAAAAAAAAATTGGACGTAAATAATTTTTGAATCAGAGTTTATGTCGACACTCACAGTGACGAACCTTTCATAGTTTGTTGAAAATTAAAGGTGCAATCATACATATTTTATAGATTAGATATAGTAGCATGAAACGAGCTCACCAATTGATCCGTCATCCTTGAGCAGCAACAATCCACTTTCAGCTTCACTCGTTTGCTCGGCTATATAAAAACACACAGAGAAAATAGGCGCGCGACCCGAGAGGGAAAACAACTGACGACTATTCGGGCTTTCTTGACGCACTGCCAAGGAGCAAGCGTCAACGTCGAAAGATCAAAAAGAACTTATCGAACGCGGCACTTTTTCACTTTACTCGACATGTTTGATCCTGCCCTCATCGCCGGCCCCCGCAGGAGCAAGCGTCAAGGTCGAAGGATCAAACACAACTAAGCGATCACGCCACTTTTTCACTTTCACTCGACCGACGCGCGACATGTTTGATCCTGCCCTCATCGCCGGCCCACGCAGGAGCAAGCGTCAAGGTCGAAGGATCAAACACAACTAAATGATCACGCCACTTTTTCACTTTCACTCGACCGACGCGCGACATGTTTGATCCTGCCCTCATCGCCGGCCCCCGCAGGAGCAAGCGTCAAGGTCGAAGGATCAAACACAACTCCAAATTAAATTCAAGTTAAATTCAAGTTATAATGTTTGATACAAAGTATCAAAATTTTTATACTGTTCGATAAACGATAATATTGTATATTATTGAAATGCACAACTATCTATTTATTTTGTTATAAAGTTGTTAAAAATAAACAAAAAATATCTTAAAGGGAAATAAAACACATTATGTTATATTTCTGTTTTATTATGTTCTATGGATAACGAAGCCTAACAACATTATATCATAATATGATATGCATATCATATTCTTATAAAATTTTATTATATTTTTGTTACAAGCCTCTAAACGAGATTCGACCAAAATAAGTGTTCCAAAGTAATTCGACCAAATGCCCATTCGACCAAATGTCCTTTCGACCAAATGTACTTTCGACCATTTGTCATTCGACCAAACGTCATTCGACCAAATGTCATTCGTTTAACGTTATATGGAAATTTCTGACTTAGATTACAAAAATGGTCCCAGTTTGTGAAAATGCTATTCGCTAAGAGATTTGAGACCGTATTCAAGTTCTATGCTAACTAGGCTGTCAAAGATAAGTGGCCAGCTATTCAAAACTACATCAAATAGTGATCGTAGAACAGATTGTTTGTAAGCGTTTCGAAAATGCTAAAATTGTGTCAATTTTTAATATTCGTATAAAAAGCCTCAAATGCACTTGACTCCAATGAAAACAGCTTTGACATGAAGTGTCATACTAATACTCTTTACTTTTGCATTTGTTTTGCCTAACCGATTAACAGAAACTTCGTTATTTCGTTTAATATGTTGTGGGTCTCGCACTATCAAAGTTACCCGCATTATCAAAGTTACCCCGTTTTACGGTATATAAAATCCCAGAGTTGTCTGTCTATCAGTAACGCTTTGAAATGTTTCACCGAAAAGTTTCATTGAGCACTACAACAGCAATTTAAGAGCACTACAACGGTACATTTTAATATTAGAACATTACAATTGCAAATTGTGGAGTACTACAATAGTTCTTTGGCAGAATATTCTGGAGTTTTCTGGAACTTTGTTCGTTCCAATTCGTAGAATATTCTCGAACATTTCATCATTGTCGTCTGGTTTGAAATTTGGTTGGTGAACAAAACGTCAATAAATCAACATCAAGCACCTTGCAGTTCAGTCCAACTTTTATCGGGTGTGAGTTGAAAATGTGAAACGGTTTCTCCAGTTCCATCGCAGGTTCAAAAGGAGTTTGACATATGTAAAAGCAGGATAAACATAAATGAGATGAATGTGCGCCAAATATTCGAGTTTTATTAATTTACATTGAAACCTTCAAGAGTCGATGCTCAATGACTCGATATCGACTCATGGATGCAAACTTAATACAAAATTTTATGCTTACTATGCTGCCCATAACTGCAAAACAGTCACATTCGACATTTTTGACAAAATGGAGTTAATACCGGGGAGAGTCATCAAATGGCAAATACTTTCGATCAACTTACTGAAATCTGTGAGATTGTTCTAGAAAATTTGAAAAAAATACCAAGTTGTTTTGTCACATTGGCAATTGTAACCGCATAACAGTCACATTGAGATTGTACATGAGCCTCATGATGCAGTAGCAACGAAATTTCTATCAGAATTTTTTCTGATTATGCACCTTATATGCGATATGAGTTGTACAAAATTTCAGCCTCAAATAAGCACTTTTGAATTCTTAGTGATTTTTTGAAATATTAGTTTCCTCCCAAACTGCGATAAAATGCAAACTTGGTATCCCATTTACTCAATGCCTACTTTTGTCGAATGTTACAAATATGCAGTTATGGGCAGTATGATGATTACTTAAAACATTCCTGTTCCATGACATGGTATTTCTCTGAGTCGATGGTCTTTTCACAACTGTAATTTTGAAATATGACAATGAATCATACTACACTACAGCAGCTATTTGGGAGGATATGCTAGATTTTTTGGTACGAGTCTACTCTCCAATTCATAGAATCTTCTGGAACTTTTGAAATATTTCACAACATAAGAAACACTACAACAGCATATAAGGCTATAATTATTTCAGATTAGAACACTATAGCAGTACTGAGGCCATGTGCTCGATGGAGTATTGCCCAAGCGTAAATTTAGGAGATTTTGAGGTCATCAGTATCATGCGATTTGAAAGATTATAGGTAGCTTTTCGCTTTAGGCTGTGAACCGTTTCACCAATTCGTTTAACTATTAGTTAAAATTTGACATTTCGATAGTCAAATTCCCTCAAATGGTTAAATTGAATTTCGCGGTCAACCCATTTGAGCTTTGACAGTCGAGTAGTTATTTCTGAACAAAGTTGACAGAGGGTTAGTTTTTCTCAAATTCTCGGGAACGGTAAATAACTTTCGAACTGTCAAGTTTAATCATGCTTTCAGAGCAGGGTTACTTTCAACCAGAGGGGAAATAAATATCGAGCTGTCAAATTTTAAATAAAAGTAAAACGAATCGGTGAACGGCTCACACACTTAAAATTTCGTCGGAACGTGGCTAACCACGTCGGGTAAGCTAGTTCGAGTATAATATAATATAATAATAATATAATATAATATAACATTCTATATCGACTCAAAATTTTCACTAGACTTTTATAAGCTGGTTGATGATTAAAAAGTTGCCTGTCTTTGTTTTATTTATTAATTTGTATGACATCAACTGACAAAACAGATCCCCATGATATATGACTTATTTAAGTTTAACAATTATTGCCAGTTACAAACAAATACACAATCCACGATAAAAAAAAATACAATATCATTATTCGTAAATAATTGAAAATAATACAGCTTAAACTTACTTCGAATCGTTTGTAGGGAACCGTAGAAGTCGAAACGATTGTTTTTTTTTTATTTTTGATCTGCAGAAAAAAAAGTTTACAAAAGGGATTTTTTTAGATTTTGAAATAAAATAAATTTGAAATGCCAAGAAGAAGAAGAAAAACTACATGTCACCATAGGGCTTTTCGTAGTTTTAAGAGTAAATTAATTTTTAATGAAATCAAAAATTCATATATCAAACCAGACATGTGAGTTGGGGTTTTGGAACTAATTGTTTACCAAGAAAACCATGATTTATCAGCTCATAAATTGTAGCATTGTTTAATTTTTGCCCAAATCCGCAACAGATAAAACTAGTAAATTTAAGGTATGATTTATCAAACTTTTCTTGTGATCCGACCCATCAAGCATGCTAAAAAGGATTAAAAATTTCATTTCAGATATAATTTGGTTGAAATTACTTGATCAAATTTAGAATAAGTGGATTGATTCAACATGCTCGCAGTCCCCATATGAAATAGTTAACTTTTCTTTTATGGTAAAATACAATACATTTTCAAACCATCCAAAAATAACTTTCGAGCTTTGAAAGTATTATGAATTTTTTTATTAACTATTGTTATACATATGAAGTTTGAATTCTGTGGCAAATTGAGCAATTTTTGCTATATAAGCTGACAAACTTGCATGCAAGTTGCTAAAATAAGTAAATTTTGCATTTTCAACTGCCAATATCTCAAAAACTTGACGTGCTATGATATTTTTGGAAATAGAAAATGGGCTCAGCAATCCTTAATTAAGTAAATAGCGGTATTTTGTTGCTAGAGACAAAAACGTGTTCCGTAGTGTTATTTAATCCATTTAAATATTTTTAAACTGGATATTGATCTTGAGTAGCGTATGATTCTATCGTCGCGAAAAAATTGAAAATCGCTTGGAAAACGACGGATATACATTGCTAAATTTGTACTTCTAACTTTTTCTGGACCCTTTGTAGTAAGCGGAAATTTTTCCGCTTGGTAGTAAAAGCATTGAACTTTTCCAATAAATATATTGTTTACAACACTTGCTGTTTCTAAAGGATCAACTAGCACACATTTTTTCTCAACAAAATGCAAAGTAAGTTCTATGGAGCTTTTAGTAATCGACATCACACTTTTAGGATTCTCTAGATTCTCACCAAAGACTTTATTTATTTTTTGCTAAAACTGTGTTTATTTTACGGGAGCTTAACTGCTTATAACAATTTCGGGAATTAATCACACTTGTGCGATACCTTGGGCGTTAACGGGTTTATGAACGCACTTTACTTAAGTCGAGTCTAGTACATGATACTGAAGACAGCCTTACAGTTGACGTCAAAATAAAGGTGTCTGTCAAAGGATTCAAGCTCTAGTAGAATAAAATTCGGTATTGATTTACTTAATATTAACGCAGTTGCTCAAGATCATGCGTCAAGAAAAGATTTTAACTGGACGTGTTTCATAGCGGCTCTTTTTTATTTTATATTTTTTATTTATTTACAGATTTGATACATTTTTACATATTTACATTACAATAAGTATTTTAACGCCAAAGATGTATTCTCATTGCACGCACGATCTATCGTTGAATTTTACCTCTTTGTTTAAAGCTCATTGCGACTGCTCATACAATTACTATACAGATAAAAAATCTAATTACTATGCAAAGTCTAACATATAATCACTTATATATTACTGTCGGCCACGGAATTTGGCGGGCCTTTTTCTCAGTTGCGAGGCAGAAGTTCCCTTAAGTTCATTGGATGCTGGGCTTCCATATGCAATGGAAGTGCTGGTGGCTGATCCTCCTTTTCCGGTGCTATACGAGTTGGCAATGGCAATGGCTCCACCATTCGCGCTTCCAAAATTGATGGGAAAGAAAGCATTTGATGCACCAGAATCATCAGCTCTACGACGACCGACTTCAGCGTCCTGTTCCTCTTCTTCGTCAGAGTCGACTTGAGCAGGAACTGGCCTGTTCTTCTTTTTTGGAATCATGGCTGGAGCAGCTGGAACAGATAGCGATTCATCAGCGGTTGGCTCGCCAGCAACGTCTTCGTAAATAGCTGGGACGTCCTGTTGCATGTCTTCCTCAACTGGAAACTGTTCTGCAGGATGCGCGGCAGCATCCGACTCCGTATTGGGATTTTCCGCAGTATCAAAATCTGAGTGTTGGCAATCTAAGGGACAAAAATTTATAATAAGATAAATTATTTTAAGACAAAATTGTATTAAATAACACTCACCATTCGGGTGTATACCAGGAGCAAGATCAGATACGCGCTGATTACGGAATTGTTGATTCCTGACGTGCTGCAGTCCATACATGGTGCTATGAATGGTCCTGTAAGCCACTGGTCTTTGATAGTACATATAAGCTGTAAGGATAGGATGCGTGAACTATAGGCATCATTTTTCTATTTTTTTAAGTATGAAAACAAACCATTTGGTGCGGGAAGCGAGTATCCAGCACTGACTCCACACAACACGGCCAAAATTGCTACAATCTTCATCATTCTTACAAATTTTACAATTCTATGTTACTCTCCAGTAACTTCGAATCAAAAACCAGGAGCTAAACTTATGCAATGCTACGATAAGTTTCTTCGGATCACTGATACTTTCTGCGCCGAGAACAGGCATTTTATACCGAAAAAAGCGAATTGCTTAGTTAGTATTCATGTGCGGTCAATCATTACATATTGATTTCTTTGTTCCTATGCGCGTGGACTAGGCATCTGCTCAATTGAACTCATGTTTTGTGCTTGATGAAAAAAATGATGGCACCGATAAAGCCACGCAAAAATTTAGCATCCCTCTTTGTATGGGTCTTATTGAAACCTACGATAAAACTAAGCCATATGGGACTTCCTTTGCCTATGGTTGTTCCGATATATCGAAATTTTGTTTGAAGATCAAAACCTTAGTCTTGAAAAAAGTTTTGATTTTCTGTTAATGAGTGGATAAAGACATTTTTTCATATTTGTCACATTTGGCTTGAATGCCCTCTATGTGATTTTTGAAAGTTAAATTTTTATCTAGCATGAGCCCTAGATACTTAACTTTATCAGACCAATTCCAATTGGGGTTCTTCTCATCGTGACAACAGGTTTTGAAGGTTTCATGTACACCCGATTCTGTTTTTGCACGGGGATGCGTACCGTGCAAAAAAAAGTTTTTAGTTCAAAATTTCAATAACCGTGTAAAAAAAGTAACACCAGTTCTCGACGTTTCATGCAAAAATAAGGTTTTGGTGGAAAAAAATGTATGGAAACTTTTTTTGCACGGCCGTGTAAAAAAAATCCGTGCAAAAACAGAATCGGGTGTAATGAGCAGTGCTGGGAATGGTAATAGTAGTAGGCTTGAATTTCGAGAGAGTCACGTGGCTCTCTGACTATAGTAGTTCAAAAACATGAATCTCATCAAGTAACCTATGCGGGGTGAATGAATTTTCTAAATCGTTAGTGTCAATAAAGGCTCTACATGCGGGAAATGCAACGGGAAATAGAACATTTTTCTACAGTAATTTTGGGTTGCCCTTAGCAACGGGTGTTTTGCAATTTTCAAGGCTTTTTGCCTACAGCAGCGATGGGCGTGAGTTTCACTGGCTTCGCTGACTGTTATGGGCATTGTTTGGCTACTGTAGAGTGAATTTCAGATTTTTCCCAACCCTGGTAATGAGCTTTTGGTTCATATTCGAATATTATAAGTGGAGTCGACTTGCAAGTATGCTGGAACTATATCCAAACTATTTTGCAATCTACTACAGATGACACGATGACACTGTATCATTCGCAAACAAAGATTTTTGGCATCCCTGAGGTAGCTCCGGTAAGTAAAATGTGCAAATGTGAAAAAAATGTTGTACAATTGTATAAATGCTGCCTTGAGGAACACAAGCTCTTTCAGACTTGTACTTCTGATAATTAACCCAACCGTACATTTCAGATTTGACAGATTGCTTTGGATTATTCAAGCCAAACTCTGTCGAATGCTTTTTCTATGTCTAGAAGAGCAAGACCAGTAGAATAGCCTTCAGATTTGTTTGTACGAATCAAATTTGTTACATGTAAAAGTAGTTGAGTGGTCGAATGTCCATGTCGGAAGTGTGTCCATTGTCCAATGTTTGTATCGACAATTCGAGTGACAATTAGAAGTTCGGCAGTCAAAACTTCGGCGAAGTTCGGCGTCGGCGTTCTAATTTAGTGCTTCGCCGACGCATAAGGAATGCCTTTGTCGGCGTAGTACTTCGGTAGACTGCCGACGTCGAACCTCGGCGAACTTTTGTTGGTAATATTTCATTTCTTTTATGAAATTCGGTCTAAAGTTTATCTGAATGCACAATAACGTTCAGTCTGTGTAGCCTATGGCTGAAGACGGTGTAAATTGAAGAAACCACGTGCTCCGGTGGGGATCGAACCGACGGCTGCCTATTCGCTATGTATGATTCATAAGTGTGGCCCAATAACTGATCAGATTACTAATTTACGATAAATGTGACGGGATGGGACGGGACGTCATATTTGTCGCTATATAAGTGCTCCTAGAGAATGATATAATCAATACGTTATTTCAGGACGAAGTTGTGAATCCCACACCTCGCGTCAAGACTCGAAGCTGGTTCACTCGTCTCTGGGTTACCAACGGTACGCTAGGGTTTCAAGTGTTTTTTTTTTAATATGTCATCAGAAATTTTCCCTTCTTTCAAACATAGGCTACTACTTGTCTAGTCAGGTCTCCTATTAGACATATGGTTGGGGGCGTTATAGGAATCCGTGTTATAGGAGACCCAGGGCTTATGGGACTTCATCACTTTAGGGGTGTTGTTGAATATCTCGTATGCCATAAGAGATAGCACAGTACTGTCTTCGGCGAAGTTTCAGTGCTAAGTACGATCTATCTTTAGGAGTTGATGATCATCCTTTATGTAGAGAACATGGCCGGTAGGGGCGCTTTTTATGATTTGCACTCTATGCGTATTGAGGGATAAGAATGTAAACTTTGTGACATATATGATATCTTTGAAGGTTGGAAGGTTGGTGTCTTAGAAAGAGATGTTCAGTAGCACAAGGGCTGACATGTGACATGCAAACCTTGAGCTACTGAACTTCACCGAACACGTCATTATTTTTAATGCAAGGATCCTGAGAAATCTGCAAAACAATAGTTTCTCGTTCAACAGCGCCACCTACTGGCAAAATCCTAAGTATCATGAATCAAATGAAATAAGCCCATTAGCTAGTAGAACATCTTCACAGAAAACGCCATTTTTTCAAGCAAGTAAGATGCCGAAAAGTTTGCACAAAAATTACGTGGCCACCATCACTGCCTTAAGGAAAAGTTATAAATGACCAGGCTCGCGCAATTAAAGCCCTTGTGCTACTGAATAACTTTGCCGACGACGCCATGTTTCTAAGTGGTCAAGCTACTAAGCTATACGCAAAACAAAAGTTTCATGCTTACTAGTGGCGCTTCGTGGCGAAATCTCAAAACTCAAATAATGTCAGCCCTTGTGCTACTGAATAACAATACCGAAGACGCCATCTTTCTTAGTGATCAGGCTACTGAGCTATCCGCAAAACAAAAATTCTAAGCTCACTAAAATCTCGAAATTTTTGGCTCAAATAATGTTAGCCCTTGTGCTACTAAACAACTCTTCCGAAGACACCAACCTTCCGTGAAATATGAGATGAAATGGTATTTTTCTCACGAACTGGTAATTGGAATGGTACTCATGTATAAGGCATTGTCTACTCGCTACCTATCCATAACTGCACCAAATACAAAATAGAACGATTCTCCCGAAAATGATTATGATTTTTCGTACATAATCATGACTTGTAGCTGATGTTAATGCAAATGAGTTGTAAATTCATATGCATTAATATCAACTACAAGTCTTGATTCTGTACGAAACATCATTAAAGTTATCATGTTCGGAAGAATCATTCTATTTTGTATTTGGTGCATTTATGGTAGCTGACAGTGTTTGGATTTTGATCTGAATAAGCCGATGGAACCATATTCGGAGAGTGTAACAGTTCACGAACCATAACCGTTCCTGGCACATCGCATTCGGATAGCCCTATGAATGTAAACATTCACTCTCTCGTTTGGTACGTGACACGAGAGCGTTCAAGAGCAGCAACTCTCACAGACTGCAACAGTATCGAGCCATTCGGGTGATTTATGTTTTGCATAAAATGGGTTATATTATAACTTTCGTATTTTCTGGTAATGCAGCCTTTATCAACCTAATTATAATCTATTGGACCATTGAACACCCCTTTGGTTGCAAACATAGCACAGAAAATAAAAATATTTGCCTCTGTTACTTGATCAGAATGAGAGTGGGTCAGCGAATGTTACAATTGTGTTGACACACAATGATCGGCGCCTAACAGTGGGTGGTGTGTGTCTGTCTTGATTTCGTTCATGGTTCGTTATCTTCAACGAACAATATATGTCAAGCATGTTGTATGAATGCAGGCGAAAAAATGGGATGAAATTATAGCTCATGTGTCAATGATTGTTGAATTTTCCAAAGACTGATAGCTGAGATAATAAATGAAGACGCACACTACAGAATTGACCGATTCACGAGTTTACGGGGGCAGGATTCGTCATTAATTTCGGAATTTTCAAAAGCAGTTTTTTCGTTCAAAATCAAGAAAATTTACAGGAAAATGTGTTCACTGTATTCTATTCTCCAACCGCAACACAGTGAACACATGTTCATCGAATAATATTCAGTTTGAAGAGAAAAACTGCTTTACGATGACGAAGCGTTGAACGTTACGAATTTGCCGTTTGAGCGGTGCCAAGTTCATCAGTTTCCATATTCAAGAACATTCTTGATCCACGAAACACATATATCCACAGAAATATATGTGTTTCGCAGATCAACAATGTGATAGTCCATCTTTGGGTTATATTGGTAATCATCGTACACTCAGAAATAAAAATAGTCACAGAATTACTAAAGTTTATGCATTAATGACTATTTTCTATCAGCCTCTCTTTCATTCTGCTGTGAATTTCTACACTAAATGTCATTTCGCCTGGGTTGAAGCTTAGCGATGCTTCAACCCATGTGAATTGACAAATAGGAATAAAATTTCCCGCAGAATGAAAGAGAGGCAGACAGAAAGTAGTCATAAAATTTAGTTATTCTGTAACTACCCGTGTTTCTGAGTGTACCAATAGGAAGATGATCATCATCGTCAATCATGAGATGGACAGCGAATTCCTCTGTATTGCACTGGACTCTTTGGATTGTTTCCACAAATCATTTCACAGTGATAATATTTCTATCCGCACAACTTCAGCCTCGAATAGGAAAAAAGAACTCCATATAGTATTTAAAGAGAGACAATTTAAAGAGACAATTTACACCGTCTTCAGCCAAAGGCTGCACAGACTGAACAATCACAAACATTAGGCAACGGACGACACGGAACACCCAGTAGCCCAGTGATGAATTTTTCGTTTGACGAAAAGTTTCCACCGACTGGAGCGGGAATCGAACCCACGCCTCGTGGCGCAATACGCTTGAACGACTCACGCCGCTAACCGCACGGCCACGAAGCCCACACATGTCGATATTGTGATGATCATTTTTCTCTCACACTAAATCAATAAAAAGTGTTGTGTGTAGAGATATATTGTGCTCTGCAAGATAAATCCACGTAATGCGTTTTTCTGAAAATGTCGATATACCGTCACAGTGATAATGAAAATCACCAAATGTTTCAGATTGGGCAAATTTGAAACATTTGTGTCCTTGAAGGACGAAAAAATCCAAGCCTACTTGAATTTTGACGTTGCGTTTGAATTGCGCGCATATCTTCTGCGCGTTACCGCCGCCGCTGGATGTGGATTTAATATAAGCGCCGCAATAACATACGATATACGTATACAAACCTATCAGAAAAAGGAACATTCTTACCATATGAGGGATGAAATTAACATAATTTTAACGCTGAGGCGAAAGTTTATGCACTATTAAAGAGATATAAACACATCACGGTAGATAAACTTTTCATTTACATACACAATTTATGTTTCAGCACTGAAAAACCACTATAACTTGAATTAATCAAACTTATTCACCAGATTAAAACCAATTACAACCTGGAGCACATTTACAGACAGTATGGCGTCCGCCATCTCCTTTCCTTTGGCATCCATTTATCCTAACCTCAATGTTCGAAGAAATTTATTCAGGATATCTTAAAACTAAAAAAAGTTCAATTTTGAAAGTAAATCTTTTGGAAGAAAACATTTCTAAAACATTTTTTTATTGTTGCGATATTCCTGTAGGGATAATTGAAGGAATTCTCAAACTAATACTTGCGAAATTCTTAGACAATTCCTGGATAAACTCTTAGAATAGTTTATGATGGAGACCATCCACTTAACATCCACCATTCATTTTACAGATCTGAGGCGCTTGGGCCAATATTTGACAACTGAAGTTCATACAACAAGAAAAAATGTCTGTTCGAGTAAGTTTTTGCACACTGAGTGTTTCATTTATTCGAGAAAAGGTTGAATAGAGTTATGTAAGGGTTTTGCTATTTACACAATAAATATTAGCTACCTACAACTATCAGTTTTTGTTACCCTAAATACGAATTTTTAGAGCATGAAGATTATGGAAAAACACTTCTTATGCTGTGTATTCCAAAAAAGCTAACACCAATGAATTATTGTCGGCTTCGAAGTTTGGAAGGCTTTCTTCTTAGCTGAGTGGCAGAATTCCTTCTCAGCTCAGCTGTTGCTGGGCTTCCATAGGCAGTAGCAGTGCTGGTGGCTGATCCTCCTTTTCCGGTGCTGTACGAATTGGCGATGGCAATGGCTCCTCCGTTAGTGCTGCCAAAGTTGATGGGGAAGAAAGCACCTGAACCGGTAGAGTCTTTAGCACCACGACGTCCGGATTGAGCAACCTGTTCCTCCTCTTCGTTCGAGTCAATCTGAACTGGAACTTTCTTCTTCTTTTTTTCAGGAACTGAAGCTGGCACTACAGCTGGAACAGCTGGGGCAGCAAATGGTTCATCAGCAATTGGCTCCTCGGACTCGTCTTCGTAAATAGCTGGGACATCTTGATGAGGTTCTTCCTCGACCGGGAACTGCTCGGAAGGATACGCATCGGCCGCAGAACCTACATTAGTATTCTGAACAGGCCAATCAGCGTTCTCGACGTCATTGTGGTGACAATCTAATTATGGATGATGCGTTGTTATATATCTAATTGGATTTCAATCGACAAGTTATTTACCATTTTGGTGCGTTCCAGGAACAAAATCAGACACACGTTGGTTCCTTAATTGCTCGTTCTGGAAATTCTGGAAGTGAACTCCATACATAGTGCGCTGAACAGTCCTGAAGCCCGTTGGTTGTTGAAAGTTTGCATAAGCTGAAAATAAAGAATAAACGTAATCAGTTTAAAATTAACTATTAGATTTTTTTTCATCTAAAATCTTACCATTTTGAGCGGGAATCGAGTACCCTGCACTAATTCCGCACAACACAGCGAGAATAACCACAGTATTCATCATTACAATTATTTACTGATGTTTTCTTCTTCTCCCAATTAATATGCAATGCAAGACCAAACAGCGCAGTGTTTTGAATTTCAAATTTAGATACTGATCTAAATACTTCAAAATATCTCTCGCCTGAATTACGGGACCAAAAATCAGGAGCTAAACTTATGCAATGCTTCGATAAGTTTCCACCGATCAATGATAATTCTTGTGCTGAGAACAGGCGCTTTTATACCGAAAACGGTGCACCGATTAGTTGGTATTCATGAGGAGTATATCATCATTACTTCCTTTGTACCAATGCGCGTGGGCGCTAATTTAGTATTAGCGAGCTTGTCGATTTTACTAAATTTAGATTTATTTCAATCTAAGTACTTGACAAGAATTGGAGTGGAAATATTTGGTGATCTAAAAATAATCCCGTGCATTTTTCATTGAGGTCTTGCTTTCCGTTCTAGTTAGACTAACAACGGACTAGAATTAGTAATTATGGGTCGAATTCGTTTGCACTTTCACAAATGTTTTAGCTGAATATTTTTCATATTGAATACATTGGAAAAAAGCCGTAAAATAATTCAGATTGATAAAGTTTGGATGTGCTACACTAGTTTTCTGTTTTTTTTTTAAACAAGTATTCGAGACAAACTTTAACAAAGGGCTTATAGTAGAATAATGAGTTTTGTTATTAATTATACACACAGGCCACTTGTGCGATTAACGCTGCGAAAAATATCATAAATATAAGAACTCATTGTTATGATTATTTGAATATATTGCATATATTGCAAATATGTGAAGCTGTGAATTGTTCCCTTTCTTTTAGCTAACATCTTATTGTACCATTGGAAATGCGGGCTCCGTGGCCGTGCGATTTGCGGCGTCAGTCGTCTAGGCGTATTGTGTCACGGGGTGTAGGTTCGATTCCCGCTTTGGTCGGTTGAAACTTTTCGTCAAACGAAAAACTCATCCTGGGCTACTGGGTTTTCAGTGTTGTCCGTTGCCTAAAGTTAGTGATCGTTCAGTCTGTGCAGTTTCGATAACACATCGAATATATTTTTGCAGAGTAATCCTCGCCATTACCCGAACTAAACGACCAATTTTTATTTTATTTCTAAGATAGCTTTTTTAACCCGTAAAGGCCTGAGTGAAAGAAATAAATACTAAAACTCTTACTATTTAGCGAATACTTAACGGATATCAACTATTTTTTGTCAGTATACTCGAACACATGTCTAGTTTCTAAAAGTGGTAATAGGAATTTTCCTGTGGCCGGAGTTATGCGGGTGGGTCATTGGGTCAGGTCGGGTGCAAAGCGTGTTGTGAATTTGTTCCCATAGAGGTAGGCAAATCTCAAGTAACAGTTTGTTTCCGGAAATGTATATTTTGTGGCCACAATATCAAAGCATTTTGAGGAAAACGCATCAGTATGAACCTTTTGAGCACGATTGAATTAGATAAACATGTTCCTGCATTTGATTTATCCTTAAAATGGCCTTTTCAGGTTCCTCGAGACGCCTCAAATTTACGAGAATGTGGCAAATTTGTATCAAAACATCTGTGCCAAGCTTCTGTGAACGCATTTCAGTGAACTTTTATGTTTGATCTCTGCTTTTTCAGAATGGAAATAGTTTGGTATCCAATAAATCTATAACTGGTTCTTTAGGGCATTGAATACGATTTGCCACATCCGCTAGATTCTTAACGATGCAGGACTCTTCATTTATAATGTTAAATGTCAGAGCCCTTATTTATCTGACCTGACAGGAATAACTAAGGCCATTGTGATATTCCCGAGGTTCTCTGACCACTTTCAAATACAAGATATGTGTACCAGTATACTAAAAAAGATTTAAATCCGTTAAGTTTTCGTTGAACGGTGAGGGTTTAAGTATTTTTGCTTTCAATCAGGCCTATACGGGTTAATAAGTTTACAAACAGAGTATGAGGATCTATATGAAACATTACGTTTAAGCAGTATATTTAATTTAAAGTATACCTTGTGTTTGCATTGAATTCTCTTTTTTTTTTCAAAAAAAAAACTCGAACTTTGACATACTGTCTTAATGAAACTACAAGAAATCTTGCTCTTATTTGCCAGGAATGTCTTCATAGAAGTGTTTACATTATTACATAGGATGTACACGAAAAACCTATCAGAAACAGTCATTTTTCGATTATTGGCCACCTCATCACCCATAATGGACTGACAAACCAGGTTTTCCAAAGAATTCTGTGCACAATGATCAGAGATTCTCTCTTCATACGGTATTCTGTTAGATTTACACCATAGATTATATTAAAATCCATAGATAGGACCAGGATTTTTTGTAAGAACTAGAGTGAGTTCTTATATGTTTAGCAGATTCATTGTTTCTGTCGATTTTCTCAAAATAATTGTTTTTAAAATTTGCATGAATTGTCTCTACCTTAAAGTATATATCTCAGGCCAACTAAGTCCTTTCATTACAAAAGACAGAGCCAAAAATACATAATTTTCTTAATGTGCTGTATAGAGTGAGAATCCTGTGGTATTTTGCTGAGCATCCTGTAAAATACTTTCCAATATTTTGAGAAAATATTTATTTATTTATTTTTTACAGTCTTCGATATTTTTACATCGCACAAACTAAAACCAAATGATTAATTCTAGATTTGAACGCAGATTTACACAAATTAAAATCATACATATGATACACATCATTAAAAACTTGGCAGCAAACATCGAGTGGGTTATATTGTCCATATTGTGTGCGATCTCCGAAAGAAGTTAGTACGCCGTATCATTCTACCTGGAGCGTTGAAGGTGATTATAAAACGAAGCCAATCTTTGAATTTTCAAGTGCACAAGACTGGAGAATCTGACAACCTTTCGCGGTGAAAATCAATCAAATTGCTTGTTTGCTGGTGGTGAGCAACGGAGCGATGTTTGGTTCTCACGGCTTGTGCTCTTGAAAATTCGAGTTGTGGCTTCGTTCTATAATCACCTGAAACCAGGGTTGTTCAGAATCATGACCGGTTTGCGACACTAACGAAAACAGTCTTCTCACTGTCACTAGGCGAAACTATATTTCATGTGCTCACTCCGTCAGGTCGCAATGACGGGGCTCTCACGAGAGCAATCGTAATGTTGTCTTGCTTTTAAAATTTCTATCTCGTGTTGGAGAATTTCGGGAAGCAAATGTGTTCGATAAGTAAAATGGATATCCTTTCATGATTCCAGCGATATAAATAACAATCATACCAGCTAATGAACTAGAAATTGTGTAGTTTACAATTCCGTCACAAGCCGTAGGGAGAGAGAATTTGAGGGAAACTTCTGTCATTGTCTTGCCGTCCGGTGACATTGACAGAAGCATCTATGAAAAAGTCGTTCAACACCCTCCATTTACATTGACGCTTTCCAGCACTGCCAGAAACGAAGCTATTCCAAAATATCCGGACAGTCAACGTTGTTCTCCAGCAGGTCGAACACGAAAAGCCTCTGAAGATATGTTCTCCTAGTTGCCAACGTCGGAAGACTGATGAGTGCGCATCGGTTTTCATAAGCAGGCAGTCGAAATCTATTACGCCATGATAGTCTACGAAGTGCAAACCTGAAAAAAGCATTTCTGAACACGTTCGATGCGGTCAATCTACACAGCGTGATACGCGCTCCAGACCACAACGCCGTATTCCAAAAGGCTGCGAACCAACGAGATGTATGTACATATATTGTTTTCAGGCAGAAAATATCGTTGAAATACCGAGTGTTCCTTATGATTACACCGAGTACTGCGTAGGCCTTAGCTATCACTGACGATATGTGCTCGTTGAAACGCAATTTGTTGTCCAGGGTGGTACCTAGATCTTTAATGGTTGAGACGTACAGCTTTGCATCGAATACTCAAAAAAAAAAAGGGAGCGCGAATATTGCTTAAGGTAATGATGTATTAAAAAAAGATGTTTTATACATCATTTTTTTTTCATTGTACTCTATCCAAAGATTCAGTCAACTTGTGTTTCACGGATTTGGAGTTAATGTAACTATGTTTCTCCCTTAGCCGAGTGGTCAGAGTCCGCGGCTACAAAGCAAAGTCATGCTGAAGGTGTCTGGGTTCGATTCCCAATCAGTCAAGGATCTTTTCGTAATGCAAATTTCCTTGAATTCCTCGGGCATAGAGAATTATCGCACAACAGCTTTTGTGTACATCGTGTTTAGAAGACACCAGCTCAGGGTAAACAAAATGTAAACAAACACCGTTAGAATTTAAAAAGCTTTACTTGTCTCAACTTTTCGTTTTTTCTAGGTATGCACAGGTACTAATCGAAAGTGAAAGAGTCATTCTTTGAAATAACGAAGACCAAATGTGAATTGATTCTCACAGCAAAGATTTCTGGAGGGACAAAGTAGGACCAGCACAATTGTGCTGGTGCCGGCACTTACCCGGTCGATGTTCGCTATTGACTAGCAATTTTCATTTTCAGTATTTTGATAAAGTTGAGTGGCTGAATCTACACGGAAAAAAAATCCGTTGCCGGATTCATGAACAAAAAGTCATGAATTCATAATATTTTGTTTCATGATATCATGACTAAAAGTCATGAAATAGTGACTACATATTATGTGAGAATTCGTATGCTCAGGGCGTTACACAAATCCAACTGTAGGGGCCTTCCTTAGCCGAGTGGTTAGAGTCCACGGCTACAAAGCAAAGCCATGCTGAAGGTGTCTGGGTTCGAATCCCGGTCGGTCCAGGATCTTTTCGTAATGGAAATTTCCTTGACTTCCCTGGGCATAGAGTATCATCGTACCTGCCACACGATATACGAATGCGAAAATGGCAACTTAGGCAAAGAAAGCTCTCAGTTAATAACTGTGGAAGTGCTCATAAGAACACTAAGCTGAGAAGCAGGCTCTGTCCCAGTGGGGACGTTAATGCCAAGAAGAAGAAGAAGAAGAAGGGGACGGACCTTGTGTAGTGGTTAGAACACACGCCTCTCACGCCGAGGACCTGGGATCGAATCCCATCCCCGAGATAGTCATTAAAAATATCAGTGACGACTTCCTTCGGAAGGGAAGTAAAGCCGTTGGTCCCGAGATGAACTAGCCCAGGGGTAAAAATCTCGTTAATAAAGATAAAAAAAAAATCCAACTGTCACTTTTTTCACCTTAGTCAACGTGTCTTATGGCGATCGGTGATGTTTTCTAGTGAAATTATAAAAAAAGTTTTGTTTTTAAAAAAGCTCAAATTCATCATATGACATTCTTGGCGAAATTCCCGCGAGCTCCAACACTGTTACACGACACAATTAATCTGCCGGAGCTGTTGGATGTTCCAGAATGTACTTACTTTATCCTGACTATGCAGAATCGGACAATGTTTGACTTTGAGCGAAGATTTTGACTTTCGGCGGTTTTGACTGTTCAGAAGAGATGCATTCCCCACGTCCTATAACAGAGCAGCTCACAAAAGGCCTTCGGCAGCCGTATGTTCCAGTTCCACTTTCCACATCCGCAGAGTGGTTGTAGGACAAAAGGTCGAAGGACAGAAGGTCGAATGACAAAAGGTCGAAGGACAAAAGGTCGAATGGACAAAAGGTCGAAGGGACAAAAGGTCGAAGGGACAAAAGGTCGAATGGACAAAAGGTCGAATGGACAAAAGGTCGAATGGACAAAAGTCAAATGGACAAAAGGTCGAATGGACAAAAGGTCGAATGGACAAAAGGTCGAATGGACAAAAGGTCCAATGGACAAAAGGTCCAATGGACAAAAGGTCCAATGGACAAAAGGTCGAATGGACAAAAGGTCGAATGGACAAAAGGTCGAATGG
Organism: Aedes aegypti; assembly: GCF_002204515.2. Classification (NCBI taxonomy): domain Eukaryota; kingdom Metazoa; phylum Arthropoda; class Insecta; order Diptera; family Culicidae; genus Aedes; species Aedes aegypti. The sequence continues at coordinate 152,885,030 of NC_035108.1, forward strand.
ACGAAAGGTCCTGATTGTACCGTTGAAAGGATGATAGCTGTTCTTCAGAACTATCGTTTGAAGCAATAATTTCTATTAATGCTACTATCTTCCAAACAAAAGATTTATTTTCTGAATGTCGGTTGTTATTATTTTGATACTCCAAAGCATAAAGTAATTATTATTAGCTTTCTATTTGAAACATTTTCAATAGAGATTTGTCCTTCTTTGAAACATTGGCTGTTCTTTTGGAGTTATACATTATAGTGGTTTTATACTGTTGTAGACACTTGTATCGACGATTATTTCTTCTTTTATAATCGACTGTTCTTCATAGATTTCACTTTTACATCTTGTCTGTATTTTTTTTTTTCAATTGAAATGTTGCCTTCTTATAAATATCGGCTGTTCTTCATGCTTACGGAGTTTATAAGCATATCAATTGCATTTCTAACAAAGGATTTTCCATATTTTGAAGTTTTGCTGTTTTAGGGCTATGCATTAGAGTTTTATCTAATTGTTGGTGTCGACTGATTTAAATTAGCATCAGGGAAAAATAATCATCCTCTTTCTGGAATTAGGTCCCAACTAGGGTAGAGTCTGCTTCTCAGCTACACTAGCATTTACTGAGAGCTTTACTGATAATTTGATCATTTTTGCATTGGTGCATCATGATTTTTATTAAGAGATGATCTGCAACCCGAACTGATGCAACACTTTAACATATGTAGAAGAAAAAGCCAAGGCAAACTGCTTCTCCTAGCCGTCTAGAACATTGTTACAGGGAACCAGCCTCCGCAGAGCGAATACTCTGCTCTGCAGTCAACTCATGGCGGCACGCCATAGGTGCTATAATTCCAGTATAATCTGAATGACAGCCGCAGTTACTGCATTCCAGCACTCGGCATCCCAACACATAGCACATCGAGTGGCATGCACCTCGATGCACTTAGAGTTACATAATTACCAGGAGAACATAAATGGACTAACGAGTCTCCAACCAAACCGCCTTTCAACGCATCAAAATCATAGTGTGATGCGCTAGGTTCACACAAATTCTGAAAGCGCGCTAGGGTAGATTCAACACATGCTCGCCATCGGTATCCAAGTTGTAAAACAACTGCTCAGTAACGATGGGTCTCTACAGCTATTTTTACCTTATTATACAGGTGTCTAGATGGTCTACATGGTACGGTCGAAGACGCGCGATCCGGAAGCTACAATTTCGATTCTCGTTTTAAAATTTTTTCTTCACATCAATTATTGTGCTGTTTTTGAACAACGTATGTGACGAAGTGCATGAGACGCATTGAATAATTACCCTAAAAAAAGCGTGGAACACCAACATAGGTCTCAAAATGTACAGTGCACGGGTGAGCCTGAAAGGAATGTGGCTCTTGCACATAAGGCTACAGCACGTACACAGTAACTCTGGATGCACTACGACCTGAAAAGTCTAACAAAATTTCACCCCGAAAAGATCGTTGACCAGCTTAAATTGAACCTCCCTCAGTATGGTCTTTCTGAAAATATGCGCGTTTTCTTCGCGTCTATTTTAGCTGTAGCGCTTGTGATAACTTGCTTTTTTATCTAAAGAGTATAGCCATTTGTTCTTCCTAAATTGTTGTCCATTCGACCTTTTTCGTCATTCGAACTTTTGTCTATTCGACCTTTTGTCCATTCGACCTTTTGTCCATTCGACCTTTTGTCCATTCGACCTTTTTTGTCGTTCGACCTTTTGTCCATTCGACCTTTTGTCCATTCGACCTTTTGTCCATTCGACCTTTTGTCCCTTCGACCTTTTGTCCATTCGACCTTCTGTCATTCGACCTTTTGGCATTCGACCTTTTGTCCTTCGACCTTTTGTCATAGATTCCCGCAGAGTCGTTAAGGAGTATTCATTAGAGTGGTTCAAAAAATCGTTTTTGCTCCACACCGCTCATTCTATTCTACATCAAATTCTGAATGTCCACAAAAAATTGGAGCTCATTTGGATAAAAACTAATACTGCACAAGCCCTTCAAAGTTTATATGGGAATTACTAGGAGAGAAGCAACCAATTCATTCAATCGGTCATGGTGTTTGCCCATGTGCTCTTGGGGATTAGAGCTACGTTGATACTGTGAGATACATTCATCAGCTACTACTTTGTCGAAGACCGTTTTCAAATCGGATGCCTCAGTAATTAATTATTGATTTATATCCAGTCACAAATTCTTCAGCAGTGCTCGTTTAACTTCTGAACCGGCAACATTGTTGCAACTGGCGCGAAAGATAGCACGCACAACTATGGCTACTATCCAGTGATGCCTGCAAAACAGCCCAAAAATTAAAGCCAAAGTTTTACAACTCATTCTAAAATCAATAACTAATTACTGAGGCGTTCGATTTAAAAACGGTCTTCGGCAAAGTTGCAGCTGACTATTGTATCTCACAGAATCAACGCAGTTCTAATCCCCAAGAGCACATGGGCAAACACTATGAACGATTGAATGAATTGCTTGCTTTTCCCCTAGTAATTCTCGCATAACTTCTGATCTCGCCCTAAGAGCTATTGGTAACCATGTGTGTAGCTCGTTGTTTCTGAGCATTTGAATGTGTTTTATGTTACTTAACAACGCTATGGGGATGAAAGGATCATTATCTACCTGCCCGTGATGTTGGCTTATTCTTTCATTTGCTCAGAAACAACGAGCTACACACGTGGTTACCAATGGCTTTTAGGGCGTTATCTCAGAGTATGCGAGAATTCCCATATAAATTTTGAAGGGCTTGTGCAGTATCAGTTTTATCTGAATGAGTTAAAATTTGGGAGAATACTCAGAATTTGATCCAGAATGGAATGAGCGGTGTGGAGCAAAAATGATTTTTTGAACCACTCTAGTGCTCATATAATTAAAAAAAACAGTAAATTATTCACCACCAATCCAAATGCCTTTTTGTCATGAACCTGGTAAAGTGGTTTTTAGCACATTTTGAGAACTTATAACTTATAACTTTTATTGCATTATTTGACAGAATTGTTAGAGAACCTAAACTTCAATTCACATTGATTTTCAAGTCCAATAAAATCAAAATTCTAATAGAATATAGCTATGATAATTTTCTATTATGTTTAAGGTTTCTGGCATGCTTAAGGTTTATTGATTCTTAATCTCACCACGTCTGACTTTCCTTAAATTAACTTTCATGCCGGCAAATTACCATGCCTTAATTTAATACTTTATTAGTATCGTAATTTCGGGTGAAATTGATCATTCTTCACGGTTTTTTCTTGTCTATTTTCTACAATGTTCATAATGCCAAACAACTGAATGCAGGGAAACAGGAACGAAGGTGAGCTTCATTGGCTCATGTGCCAACATTTTCTAACAAACATCATTTTAAAGCTAAGAAATATATCTTAAATAAAAAAAACTGGGGATCGTGTTTCGGGGCGAAATTGATCACTTACCAATACGATTATTATTAGTTTTCAAAACAACTCTACATAATAAATTTGAGCCCTCTCAATCCGAATATGCTTGCTAAATTTTTAACAATACAATATTTATAAAAATAATGAATGGGTAAATTTCAAGAATCACGCGAAAAACCCCTAAATGTATGCAATTTACTTAAGAATTTCTAGATATCTAACAGAAAATCAAATATTTCAACCGAATGAGCAAATTACTACGAGTTTTGGTGCTGAAACCTGATTTTATATCTTAAGCATCCTCAAAAACTTTCAGGCTTATACCATAAACAAATCCTTTTTAGAACTAGAAGTTTATGGATGTTTGCCATACTGCACCGTAAATAATTTTAAAATTTTACATTATTTCCATAGAAATGAACATTCTTTAACGCAAAAAAAAAACTTCGCAACACACAATTCAACAATAGTTGCGACAAACAACGTTCATTCATCGCAGGTTACATTGATACGCGGTGATCAATTTCACCCGAATTACGGTAACATTTCAAACATTACATTCATTTCTTATATCTAAATGTTCAGTGTTAGGCAACACTATCATGCTCATTTGGTAAAACTAAAAAAAGGTTTTATTAACATTTTTAACAACATATTAAATTTCATTTGCAGTTAGCAGTTTTTACAGTTGAGTTGATTTCATCTTCGCATAAGAGAGAAAAAATGCTTCCAATTTACTTAACCTAACTTAACCGAAATATATAACCTAATATATAAATCTATATAAATAAAAATGGAGTGGTGTTTGTATGTCACGAAATAACATGAGAACGGATCAACGGATTGAGGTAAGTTTTTCACTGTTACATTCGACAAGGGATGCGACGTGTTCGTGCAAGGAAAAAGTTTGGGAAAGTCTCCGGAATTATCGGGAAAACGGGAGAAGGTTCAGGTGTAATTTTGTATGGGGGATTACATGACGTTTTGCAACAGCCTACTTGATGGCAAGACGAAGTTTGCCGGGACCACTAGTATACAATAGAAGATTGCAATTATTATTATTTTATTTAACGGAAGGAAGGGAGAAAGCATCAGAATCATTTTCAAAATTTTATTTTGAATCCACTGCAGAGCTATCGTCCTGGTATTACAACAGATAGTCTTTATTGGTATAGCATACACCATGGCTGGCCTCAAAATTTGTTTGAAGATCAAAAGCTTGTTTTAAAGACAAAGTTTTGATTAAAATAAAAATAATCTGTTAATGAGTGGATTTTATATATTTGTTACATTTTGCTTTAATGCCCTCAATGTGATTTATTTACATTTCTATGTGAGCCCTATATACTTAATTTCATCTGACCAAATTATTGGAACCCCTCTCATCGTGACAACTAGAAGGTTCCAAATAAAGAGTTTTTGATTTGTGTGGGAATATTATAAGATGAGTTTTGGAAGCATTAGAGATCAAATTACCACTACCACAAATTACGCCTACTTGTCCCATGTTCTATGTAAACCTTATGGACCGCGGGACAAATATGCGTAGAACGGCAGCATAAGGTATGTCACTAATTAAAGAATGGCACGCTATGTCTAAAGCAGCAGATTATAAAGATCGAATGTACGTCGGATTTTTTTCCACTAGATATAAGTATTTGGTCTATAATTTCATAATCGGAAGGTTACAAAATATTCTATCGGTGAAAATTTTCCCATACATTTTGTATGGGCTGAAATGTGTAAAAAAAACGTGATTTTCATTGATAAATTCATTGATACGGACTATGAATACGTATATGAAAAAATGGCTAAAAAGTGGAAAAAATCAAAATTTCACCGATGGAATATTTTAAAATATTCCGATTATGAAAATATAACCCAATTACTGAACTCTAACGGGAAAAAAAATCCTAGGTACCGTAATCCGGGGGCAAATTGATCACTATTTTACAGCTTTTTGTTGTGTTATCCTCAGGAATTCAAATATTGTCAAATAATTTTTGACAAAATCAGTACTCCATTGATCCTTATCAGTTTGTGTGATCGACTTTTCATGAAATATTATTTAACATATCATAAAAGTTGTTTTCATATCAAAATATTAAAATGACTCTCTGGGGTGAAATTGATCACCATATAACAAAGCAGGTTTAAGAATGAAAAATTTCCTTATCTACTAAATTTGGGTCTCCTGAATCTTAAAATGATGTCAAAATTCTTACAACTCGAGTATTTGATCATTTTATTGCAAAATTAAACTTTGAAAATCTGCCTAATACGCCTAAATGTAGGCAATTTCCATTGAAATAAGCACATTTTTTGAGAATAAATGTTTTTATGAGCAAAAAGCTATACTTGCTATGCTGTATGATATCAAAAATGAGTTCAGTAGTTCATGCTTAAGCTTACACAACATTTTGAACACTCAAAGTTGACATGTAGGTATTGTGGGCGGAAAGACGGGCAGACACCGGAATAAAATCCCAGGAAACGTGAATTTAACGCGAATGAAAGATAAAATACCGCGGACTACTTTTACTTACAAAGTGCTCGTTTATTTACTCTTACTGACAGTATCTTATACACGGGAAGAAAAAACAATATTCAGTTTTTATTCTCTGGATCAACTTTCCATCGGGGCGTATTCACGCTATCGGTGCTAAATACCAACAGGTATAGTACCATTGGATTGTTTAGCACCGACATTTCCCACTGTATTGCTTACACCTTCAAAAAATGTGAATATTTCTTTGCAAAACTGATCCTAATAAAAATGAAATAGTTCAAAACCATCATTAGACATGTATAAACTAGAAAACATGGAATGTCTGTGGTACCAACGAAGCTTTTAGCATCCTTGGGAAGAAATGTATTTTGGTACCGACCTGATCAAATTCACCCCAGTGATCAATTTGCCCCCGGATTACGGTTGCATAATTTGCATAGTGCGAACGTTTCAATGTATCGGCAAACGTTGAACAGCCCACACTTTGCTTATGAGTTGTTCAACAATCAGCGTAAAATTAGACCGTTCAAAATTTGGTGACTTGCCCTAGAACTTGCAAGGATAAGCGAAATTAACTTAAATGGTAATGATACACTTCTGAATACTATCAACAATTCTACTTTCCAATTGGCAATGCAATTCCAATTGCCAGAATTAGTAAAATTAATATATTAGATAATGTACAATGACCATAAAACATTAGCGAACCTGTGACCGTCTTCAAAATATTCTCAGCAATCAACCACTACAACTTGTTCAAGAATCCTCACTCCGACATACGGGATAAATTTCGATACACCGGAATGTAAGAGGCAATAATGATATACCCCGCATGAATACCAATTGATCGATTTGCCTGTTCGATATATAAACGCCTGTTTCTGGCGACAGAATTATCAGTGATCGGTGGAAGCTTATCCAAGCATTGCATAAGCTTAGCTCCGAATTTTCAAACCAACGCGGACGAAGTGTGATTTTACATTCATTTGTTAAGATCCTAGTCTCGAACTAGGAAATCGCATCGAATTTTATTTCCGTATTGTGAGTAGAGGGAAAATAACATTATAAAAATGATGAAGTGTTTGATTATTTTGGCAGTGCTGTGTGTTCTGTGTGCAGGATACTCGATTCCCATGCAAAATGGTTAGTATTTAAACTGAAAAATAGTTCAACGTTAACCAAAGATCTAAAAGTGATAGTGGTGTCATAATAATTGTAAATATTTGTCTACTGTTAGGTTTCATGTATTATCAGCAACCAATGGCCTACAGGGTTGCTCATCGCACAGCACATGGAGTTCACTATCAAAATCAGCAGCTGCAAGAAAATGATGCAGAAGTTCCTGTTCAAGATCCCTACGTAGAGCCTGCCGCATATCCATCGGAGCAGTTCCCAGCTGATGTCGAACCTCAATTTGATGTACCAGCTGTCCATGAAATCGAGGCTGATGTACCCTTGGCAGATGTGGAACCAGTTGCAGCCCCAGCAGTCCCAGCAACAGTGAATGCCCCAGAAAAGAAGAAGAAGAAAGTGCCCGTTAAGGTCGATTCGGATGAAGAGCAAGATGCCCAAGTCGGACGCCGTAGTTCTGATGGGGCTGCTGCACCAAGCGTGTATTTCCCACTCAACTTCGGAAATACTAAAGGTGGAGCCATTGCGGTTGCCAACTCGTACAGCACCGGAAAGGATGGTTCGGCCACCAGTACTGCCACTGCCTACGGAAGTCCTGCTACCGCTGAATTAAGAAGAACCGCACCTGTCCAGCTGAAGAAGAAGCCTGCTAAACTACGAGCTCGACAGAATTAGAATTATGGGAGTGTATTTAGCTAGCAGTTCAGTGATTTATCGTAATAAGGTTTAGTTTATAAAATTTATTCCAACTCAACCATAATTTATCAAACAAAACAATAATAGTTTTTTTTTTCATACGATTTCTGAAAAGTGTACAATTTGACCAATATTTACTATGTAAATAATTCAAATCGCAATCAACTCGAACCAAACAATTGCTCAAATAAACGTCATTTTATACTAGATACATTATCGTATTTTTTTTTTTTTATTTTCTCCTTTTCTTCTTTTTTGCTCATTTTCCTTGGCCTCAGAACCATTCCCCGGAACCCCCATACGGTATTACTGACTATAGAGCTTATCATTGATCATTACCCCGTGAAGCTTCAGGAAATATTTAGACTAACTTAATGGTGCCTACCGTAATAAATGCCCTTCGTTCAGACTTCTGGTTGTTGACCAAAACAACCCCAGTCTTACGGTGGAGCTCTTTCCAGTTAACTAAGGTGTGGTCCACTTAGAATTGTAACAAACATGTTTGCTTCTTACAGCGACTCTAGTGGTCGGATTTGAATATTCAACATGTGCACTATAACAATAATAGCCTTTCTTAGCTAAGTGGTTAGAGTCCGCAGCTACAAAGCAAAACCATGCTGAAGGTGTCTGGGTTCGATTCCCGGTCGGTCCAGGGTCTTTTTGTAATGGAAATTTCCTTTACTTCCCTGGGCATAGAGTATCATCGTATAAATATAAATAAGATATACGAATGCAAATATAGCTTTCAGTTAATAACTGTGGAAGTGCTCATAAGAACAGTAAGCTGAAGAGCAGGCTCTGTCGAAGTGAAGACGTAATGCCGAGAAGAAGAACAATAATAACAGAGAATTTTAACTTAGAAAAAAAGAGAACATCTTGGTCATTTTGAAAAATCGTGAAAGTGGTAGGAGTAAAATGAACACCTTACGGATATTATCTTGTTTATTATAGAAAAACAATGTATTTGAATAATTCTATCGCACAACATAAAAATGAGGAGCAGCGACCCGAATTCCGACAAGGATACACAAATTTTCACATGTTTTTATCGTTAGCAAAAATAGATGGAAATGTTCATATTAGACGGATTCCATCCAGTATAAGTCGAAAAAAATAAAAATCGATGATCTACGATTTGGATTAAATTTCACACATGTTTTCAGTATGGTAGAATTAGTGTTTCCATAGATAAATTTATGATTTTGACTCAAAAATATCTTTTGAGAATGGCCAATGAGTTTTTACACACAATTTATTTGAAAAATTTTAATTCCCCGGAATTATTGGTTTCAGAAAAAATATGTTCGATGGAGAAGTTGTGGTGAACCTATGGGCTACAAAAGCAAAATATACACTGAAAAAATAGTTTATTTATTATCATGGAGTATTTAAAAATTAAATTTCTAACTCAAATTATTCAAAAAACCTCATTTTTTATATCTCGCAGGAGGATTTTCTCTTCATCGTAGCATTGTTGAAAAACGTGTATATCCATTCGTTTGCTCGGTAACATCAAGCAACAAACTCGGTTACCAATGGCTTTTAGGGCGAGATCACAAGTTATGCGAGATATGTTTTAAATTTTCAGCATAGAATATTGATAGCAAACAGATGATTGGGACAAAATTCCATGATGAAGAAATTTATATTAGAAAGCTTTTCTAAGAACAACTTTTGGTCGATTTTCAAAATTTTGGTTTTTGTCAAAATAAACACGTTTTGATGATATAATAAACATCTTGAAATTATTCTAAACAATAATTATTATAACGATCAGTTCATTACAAGTAGCAATTTTCGAGCTGTTTCGAGTATAATGCAAAAATATATAATTAAATAATAAAACATACCAAATGTTTAATGTTTTTCAAACAACGTATGTAGCTCGAACTTCAGGTAAAAAATAATGTGTTATCTTTGTATAGTCAAGGAAAATGGTATCGGTGTTGTGCATATCAAAACTGAATATACCCCGGAAATTGAAATTCATTCAAACATATTTTTCCTATCATCATTCATGTTACTGACTTGAAATAGTAATCACCCTGCAGATGATGGAATAAAATCTGGGATAGCACTTTGTAGGTGGGATTTAGGATAGTGATCCCATGGTAGTTTTGTCATTCCAGCTTGTCGCCTTTTTGTAGATGGGACATACCATCTCTTACTCCGAAAGCTGTTCCGTATCCCAGATTCCGACAATCAGCCTGTGGAGACCCCTCCGGGCCCATTTTGATGAGTTCAGCTTAATACCAGCCTTACCAAGCATCTTGTTGTTCTTGAGCTGGTGGATGGCATCCTTAACTTCCCTCAGTGGTAAATCATTTGGCATAACGGTCGTTTGGTATAATGAGTCAAAAGCCAAGAATTTCTTAAGGTGACATTCGACTTTACGTTTCTCTTAAATCCCACTGACGACATTAGACTTATTTTAGAATTCATTAGTACAAAACAAATTCCTACTTTTATCAACAATCCTCTTGCTCTTGAATAAATTGACATTTTTTTTTTAAATTTTATTAGATAGATTTTAATTTTCTCATGATCATCCACCTCTAAAGAAAATATTATAAAATATCACCTAGCTTTCTTGTTCTGTTGTCTATCTGTCGTTTCTGCCAACCTCGATACTGTGTTGTTTCTCCTTCCTTCGCATGACTCGTTTTGTTGTATTTCTGTTCACTGATATCTTCTTTTTGTTTTCACCAGTTCTTATTTTTTTCTATGCATACCTTCATGGGCAAGCCGATCTGCTTCCTTATTTCCAGTGACACCAGCATGTCCTGGTATTCAGCACAGATATACCACACGGTTATGCAGTGCATCCTCGTTTCCTTACATCCACGGATGTTGAGATATTTGCCAGATTCTATGGCATAGTTCGACAAAAAAAGAAGCTCTTTTGAGTTTTTGACGAGGCTCAGTGCCAATTTATTGCTTCTGCTGAAAAGACACTGCATTGTTGTGGAAGGCTAACAGACCTGGAAATATTTTCGCCAAACACTCCTGCTCCGACAGTACCGTTGCTATTGATCCGTCTGTATAGACAACAGTATATCTGTTGAATCGACCTGATAAGAGTTCATGAACGATGGGGCGTACCATTTTAGGGTCGCCAGCTTTAACCTGTTGTTTAACAGTCTACACAACTTGTGGATTAGGCTTATGCCAGATTCTATCAGTTAGACGTGTTCGAATGCTGATGTTTGGGGATGATATATTCACTACTTCCTCCAGACGACTGAATACTCTTTGTATTATGGGTAAATCTCTAGCAGCTTCGTTTTTCTCTAACATGCGGATAGCCACTTGGGTTACAGATTGCAGTACAAGGAGATGAAAGGGCAGTGTGCCTGCTTCAGACATAACTGATAGAAACGGACTGATGACAAAGGCGTCAGACGCGTATCGAACCATCTGGTTGTAGATGGATGAGAGGGTTTTTATAACTGCGTTCTCCGCTCTGCTGGTAACTCCGATGCCGTATAACAGACGCAAGGTTATTATTGCCGATCCTATACGAAGTAGGGAGGTGCGATGTCCACGAGGAAGTCTGTTCCCGATAATTTTTAAAATACGTAATCTGTATTCGCATGAAGATTTGATCGTTTTGCAATGTTGCTGGAAGGTGAGTTTTCGCTCGATGGTGATTCCAATTAACTTAAGTTTATTTATTATAAACTTATTATTAACAGCGTCTGTTCCTCATGTCAGGGGCGGCTGATCATCATCCAAGTGCCAAAGAAGGACTCTAAGCTAAACTGCGCACTATGGTCCTCCGAACATTTAGGGGGAATGGTCCTCCGGAAATCTAGGGGGTTGGTGTCAGGCCCTGCAAGCCAACCGTAAAAACACATCAGCACAGGAACGTCAACGAGAGAATACGGACCGGAACAATCGGCAAAGACCACAGCGACGAAAAAGGACTAGCGATTGGAAACTCGGTACGTGGAACTGCAAATCTCTCAACTTCATTGGAAGTACTCGCATACTCTCCGATGTACTGAAGACCCGCGGTTTCGACATAGTAGCGCTGCAGGAGGTGTGCTGGACAGGAGCATTGGTGCGAACGTTTAGAGGTAATCATACCATCTACCAGAGCAGCGGCAACACACGCGAGCTGGGAACAGCTTTCATAGTGATGGGTGATATGCAAAGGCGCGTGATCGGGTGGGCCCACACTCCGGAAGCACTGATGATGACAAGGACGCATTTTACGCGCAGCTCGAACGCGAGTACGACCGCTGCCCAAGCCACGACGTCAAGATCATCATAGGAGATTTGAACGCTCAGGTTGGCCAGGAGGAGAGGTTCAGACCGACGATTGGAAAGTTCAGCGCCCACCGGCTGACGAACGAGAACGGCCTACGACTGATAGATTTTGCCGCCTCCAAGAATATGGCCATTCGTAGCACCTATTTCCAGCACAGCCTCCCGTATCGGTACACCTGGAGATCACCTCAGCAGACAGAATCGCAAATTGACCACGTTTTGATCGATGGACGGCACTTCTCCGGCTCCGGTACAATTCTCCGGCTCTCCGGTACAATCTCGAGCGGCTGAAACAACCGGATGCCGCCAATGCGTACGCGCAGCATCTTGAGGCAGAGTTGCCGGATGAGGGCGAGCTCGATAGGGCCCCTCTTGAGGACTGCTGGAGGACAGTCAAAGCAGCCATTAACGACGCTGCCGAAAGCATTGTCGGATATGTGGAACGGAGCCCAAGAAACGATTTGTTCGACGAGGAGTGCCAGGAGGTTTTAGAGGAGAAGAATGCAGCGCGGGCTACAATGCTGCAGCATGGTACGCGGCAAAACGTGGAACGATACAGACTGAAACGGAAACAGCAAACCCGCCTATTCCGGGACAAAAAGCGCCGCCTGGAAGAGGTGGAATGCCAAGAGATGGAGTTGCTGTACCGTTCTCAAGAAACGCGGAAGTTCTATCAGAAGCTCAACACATCCCGCAAAGGCTTCGTGCCGCGAGCTGAGATGTGCCGGGATAAGGATGGGAGCATCTTGACGGACGGACGCGAGGTGATCGAAAGGTGGAAGCAGCACTACGATGAACACCTGAATGGCGCAGAGAACACAGGCACAGAAGGTCAGGAAAACGAAGGCGATGGCTACGTCAGCACAGCGGACAGCGGAAACCAACCAGCTCCCACGATGGGGGAAGTTAAGGATGCCATTCAACAGCTCAAGAACAACAAGGCCGCTGGCAAGGATGGTATCGGAGCCGAACTCATCAAGATGGGCCCGGACAGGTTGGCCGCTTGTCTGCATCGGCTGATAGTCAGAATCTGGGAAACGGAACAACTACCGGAGGAGTGGAAGCAAGGCGTTATATGCCCTATCTACAAAAAGGGCGACAAACTGGAGTGTGAAAATTATCGTGCAATCACCATCCTAAACGCCGCCTACAGAGTGCTATCCCAGATTCTCTCCCGTCGTCTATCATCTATAGCAAACGAGTTCGTGGGAAGTTATCAAGCAGATTTCATCGACGGCCGCTCGACAACGGACCAGATCTTTTCCGTGCGGCAAATCCTCCAGAAATGCCGTGAGTACCAGGTCCCTACACACCATTTGTTCATCGATTTCAAGGCGGCATACGATAGTATCAACCGCGTAGAGCTATGGAAAATCATGGACGAGAACAGCTTTCCCGGGAAGCTCACTAGATTGATCAGAGCAACGATGGACGGTGTGCAAAACTGCGTGAAGATCTCGGGCGAACACTCCAGTTCGTTCGAGTCTCGGCGGGGACTACGACAGGGCGATGGACTTTCGTGCCTATTGTTCAATATTGCGCTTGAAGGTGTTATGCGGAGAGCCGGACTTAACAGTCGAGGCACGATTTTCACGAGATCCGGACAATTTGTTTGCTTCGCGGAGAAAATTTGAAACGGTGGCAGATTTGTTCACCCGCCTAAAATGCGATGCAACAAGAGTCGAGCTAATGGTGAATGCGTCGAAAACAAAGTACATGCTGGTTGGCGGAACTGAGCGCGACCCCGCCTAGGAAGCAGTGTTACGATAGACGGAAATACCTTCGAGGTGGTGGACGAGTTCGTCTACCTCGGATCTTTGTTGACGGCTGACAATAATGTTAGTCGGGAAATACGAAGGCGCATCATCAGCGGAAGTCGTGCCTGCTATGGGCTCCAGAAGAAACTGCGGTCAAGAAAGATTCACCCCCGCACTAAATGTACGATGTACAAAACGCTCATAAGACCGGTAGTCCTCTATGGGCATGAGGCGTGGACTATGCTCGAGGAGGACTTGCAAGCTCTTGGGGTTTTCGAACGCCGAGTGCTAAGGACGATCTTCGGCGGCGTGCAGGAGAACGGCGTGTGGCGGCGAAGGATGAACCACGAGCTCGCTCAACTCTACGGCGAACCCAGTATCGTAAAGGTAGCTAAAGCTGGAAGGATACGCTGGGCAGGGCATGTTGCAAGAATGCCGGACAACAACCCTGTAAAGATGGTGTTCGCTACGAATCCGGTCGGAACAAGAAGGCGTGGGGCGCAGCGAGCTAGGTGGATTGACCAGGTGCACCAGGACCTGGAGAACGTGGGTCACAGTCGAGGATGGAGAGAAGCGGCCATGAACCGAGTGAATTGGCGAATTATTGTTGGCGAGGCTTTATCAAGATAATTGATGTAAAGCCAAATAAGTAAGTAAGTAAGTAAGTTTATTTGTCTTTGGAATAGGTACTTGATCAATGCAAATATTGTTACCCGGCGCTCTGCGAACATTGGGACTTCCGTAAAATATATTTGACTTTGAAGGTGAAATTCTTAAGCCAACACTCTTGAGTAGTGTTTGATCCTTTGCTCGCGTCACTTGCTCCTGCGGGGGCGGGTGATGTGAGCAGGATCAATCGTGTCGCGCGTCGCTCGCGTGGCATGATCTATTAGTGGCGCGGATCGCGAAGCAGACTAGTTGTGTTTGATCCTTTGCTCGCGTCGCTTGCTCCTGCGGGGGCGGGTGATGTGAGCAGGATCAATCGTGTCGCGCGTCGCTCGCGTGGCATGATTTATTAGTGGCGCGGTTCGCGAAGCAGGTTGGTAGTGTTCGATCCTTAGCTCGCGTCAAATAATTTATCATGGTCTAATCGCTTATCAAAGTGAATCCTGTGACCCAACGATCCTCCCCATTAACAAACATCCCTCCCAGTAACCTTTGTGGAGATGCAGAGGTAAACACGGTCTCCATATAGCAAAGGTTACACACTAACATTCCTTCCTCCAATCCCACCTGACTGCAAGGACGTGGCCGGCGCCGTTATTGACCCTGTATAAATAGAGGCACTGAATTATGCACACTGAAGAAGATTATGGCCAATCCCAGCCGAACTTCTAGTTGATTCTTTGTGCATTTTCACTGACTTCGGTCAATCACGGAATAGCAACCATTGATATGTGTAGTCAGTCTAAGCTAAGCTAAGCTAAGCTAAGAAATTCTTAAGCCAACACTCTTAGCCCATTTGTTAACGGCCTTCACTGCAGCCTGTAGTGTTCGGTAGAGCGTTTTTTTCTTTTCTCGTTCGAACGATAAGTATTATGTCATCTGCATACAAGAGAATTTCGACTGCATTTGGAATCAAACGAAACACCGGTTGAACGGCCACTAAAAACAAATGTCCTTGCACTTGAACTTGGAACGTTCTATCAGTAAGAAAGCTGTTCAGAGTGTTGAACATACGACCACTAACACGCCATTTTCGAAGTGTACGGAGGATGCCATATCGCCACGTAGTGTTGTATGGTTAAGAAAAAACCATCGACGCAACCAGACAATGTTCGTTGTTTTCGGGTAGTGATCTTTCAAGTTCAGCAAGGTAGGTAGCCAACGTTCAGGTTTTTTTCCGTCCGATAATTAGTACGGAGTGCCTTCGCTCCGCCACCAATGATAACGGTCTAAGATTAATAACTTTCGCTGCAGTTGAAGAGTAGAAGTATTAACCTCAGAATGCTAATGTCGCTACTGTTCCTGTTACCAACATCTAGTTTGCCACGCGCTGACAGCTTGAGTACCGGTCCTCAAAGCGTCAAATAAATTTTAAAATCATCCACTACAACATGGCATCGAACAAACATTCAAAACATACAGTTCAAAGTGATAATGAACTAATTCAGTTTTGTGAGAGCAGCGCCATTAGCGTTCTACTACTAATATTTCTATTAGTTGAAGGGATGGCCATCAGCAGCACCTACTTTGCACGCAAAGTCATACGAAAGCACACCTGGATGCACCCAAATGGCGAGCTTTGCGTTTTGGTAGACGGACGGCATTTCTCGGATGTCATCGGATGTCACCTTCAGAGGTCCAATCATCGATTCTGATCACTATCTCGATGTCAGTAAAATTCGTGCACGGTTTTCTACCGTGGCGAACAAAAGATCACATCGACCGTTAAGTTTCAATATCCAACTCTTATCAACAGAGAGTGTATCAGTCGAGTACCGCCGGAAGCATGATGACGTAGGCGACAACCTCCAGGAGTCTATCCACGGTGCGATAAGCACAACAGCGCGAAAGGTAATAGGTACTGCTCAGGGACGACCCTGAAATGGTTGGTTTGATGAGGAGTGCCAGAATGTGACGGATGAGAAGAATGATGCCAGAAGATGCTTGTTAGTGTCTTGTACCCGGCAGAAAAGAGAGCGGTACAAGGATCTAGAGCATCCGAGAAAAGAATTCACCACAGAAAGAAAAAGCAGTGTGAAGAAGACATCATTACTGCTGTGGTCCTTACAAGTGTTCCACCAGAGATTCCGTGATCGTCTAGGTTTGGGTTCCAGGTAGGGTTGAGGACATCCGGAGTCTGTAGTTCCCAGGGGTGGTTTGTAGGTGTCCAGGCAAGTATATTCTTGGCACTCTAACACAGGTAATTACGCGATTGGTACTTTAAAACACTTTATTGCACTAATTCAAAATTTATTACACACTACAATTAACGATTTATTAAACTACAGACTATACATTTATTCTATAACACTACAGATTAAAATAGGACGATTTTGGTGACTGATCAAATCGAAACAAAGTGTTATACAATATGTTTACATATATTATGTTAATGGCGTACGGAAGAAAACAGCACCGTCTCCCGTCATGTGCAATGACCGTGAAGGTAACTTATTGACAGACAAAATCATGGTGACTGCCAGGTTGAAAGAGCACTTTGAGCATTTGCTAAACTAAGAGAACACGAGCGCATCTGAGTACAGATTAATCATCAGCAACGATGGACAAGCTGTGGAGCCCCCGACGCTAGATGAGGTTAGAAGAGCGATCAAGGAGTTGAAGAAATTTAAGGCTGCTGGAAAAGACGAGCTCCCAGCTGAACTTCCCGAGCAAAGTTAAATACCAAAATGATAACAAATCTAGTTATCTGGTTATCATCATTTGATAACTGATTTTGTTATCACCTTGGCTGAATTAACAGCCAACATAACAAAAATGAGAACTCAAATTTGTATGTCGAATAACAAAGTAATAGTAAATTATGTTATCACTGAGTTCAAGTTGATAACTAAATCTGTATCATCATATATTTTTGAAATTTATGGTCATAAATCAAGAAAACATTTTGATAGATGAGTGTTTTGGATTAAACTTACGCTTCAAATAATTTTAGAAAATTTTGTATGACGAAAAGTCAACTTTGTTTAATAACACATGCTTCATAAAAATGTTATGGAAAAGATGTGTGATAACATATTTTGTTATCAACCTGTTATCGAAAATAGCTGTCACGGATACATTGATAACAAATTTTGTTACCATTCCGGGATCATTGATAACACAATATCAAAATGATAACAGCGATAATAAAAGTTGTTATCATTTTGATATCATCCAGTTATCCGTCTTTGCTCGGGTTGTCAAGCACGGTAGTGAGCAGCTGTACGAAATTCTGTACTGTACTCTGGTAAGAATATGGGAGGATGAAGAATTGCCTGCTAGCTAGCTGAAGGGTCTCATGTGCCCTCTATATGAAAAGGGACATAAACTGGAGTATTACCGAGAAATGTCGCGTGTTCTGTTCGACAGATTGAGGCCGCTGGAGGAGTCTTCCATCGGCGAACACCATGCTGGTTTTCGTGAGGACCGATCAACATGTTTACCTTGCGACAAATCCTTGATAAGTTCCGGGAATACAACTTGCTGACTCACCATATGTTCATTGATTTCAAGGCAGCGTACGATTCAGTATAGAGAAATGAGTTATGAAAGATAATGATAGAACACGGTTTTCCGACGAAACTGTTTAGACGGATGAGATTTCGATCTCCTTTGTAACCTTAGATGGATTAAAGCAAGGAGATGCGATTTTGAACCTTTTGTTCAACATTGCTCTCGAAGGAGAGCGGACGATATCGATATAATCGGAATTGATCGTCGAGCCGTAGAAGAGGCATTCGTGCTTTAAAAATGGGATACAGCAAGGATTGGACTTACCGGCAATACCAGCAAAACAAAGTACATTATCGCCGGTAGACAGCGTGGTTCTAATCGTGATGTTGGTAGCGTAGTGGTGCAATGGTGAAAGCTTTGAAATAGTTGAAGAATTTTCGTGACTTGATACTTTAGTAACGAGCGATAATGATCTCACGGATGGTGAAAAGGCGTCTTGCAGCTGCGAATAGGGCATTTTACGAGCTCCGTAACCAGCTTAAGTTACGTAGAGGCGAAGACAAAATTCGCGTTGACTAATTTTTCTCCGGTTGCTCTATACGACCATGAATCCTGGACGTCAAAAGAAGTCGACCGGAAAGCGCTTGGAGTTTTTGAGCGTATAGTGCTGCGAACAATACTCGGCGATTAACAAGAAAATGCCGGAAGATCGACAAGCAAAAATAATATATAATATTATTCAGAAGAATTATCCATTCGGCGTAGACTCAACGTAGAGGATTTTTGCCCATTAAGTATCAAGTAAGTAAGGCGTCGTCCACAAATTATGCTGCGCTGAAGGGGGAAAGGGGTAGGCTAATGCATTACGGCTCAAACAAAAAATATATTTCATCATACATAAAGTGTTGCAAAGAGGGAAGAGTGTCAAATTTTAAACTTCAGCGTAACGTAATAAATGGACGCTGCTCTCGAAGCTGCAATACAAGCTCCTGGGGATTATGAATTTTGATTGCTTAGGACATACAGTTTCTAACCGTATGTTAGTAAAAAAATACATTTCACAAAAGTTCTGAAAAACATACGCAACAATAAGATCCAGTAAACGTTTTTTAACAGTTGATAGGTCTTGTGTCACATAAAATATATATCATATTTTAGCGTGACGACGTAATGGTCCAATACTCGGATCATTTTGATGAAAATTTTAGCTTGACAGCAGCCTGGCTGCTAGTTGATATCCAGTTCGCCGCCCCCAAGCTTAGGACTATATTTGGCAGCGTACAAGAGATCAGTGCAGTTTTTGGCGGTAAATAATGAATCTCGATCTCGCTCAACTCTACAACAAACCCAGTATCCAGAAGTTGGCGAAATCTGGAAGGATACAATGGGAAGGGCATGTTGCAAGAATGCCGGATCCGGTTGGTACAAGAAGGCCAGGAGCGCTGCGAGATATGTGGCTGGATCAATTGCAAAACAAAAAAAAGGAGAGTGAGATAGAACTAATGATGGAAAGATGCAGCCACAAACCAAAAATTTTGGTCTGAAATTCAGTGTTATCTGTTTAGATCTTAAATTAAATATTGATGATCAAAAATATTAGAATATCATGACAAAAATAAAGTTGAACATGGCTAGGAAAAGTGAATTTTCAACTCTTGTGTCATTTAATAAATAAGTTATAAACAGTGAGATTATTTCATTCAAAAAGAAAACTTCTTGTTACTCATACTAGCAACTGACTGCACTTTTCTGGATCTGTAAGGCGCTTTGCTCAAAAATCTAATTTCAATTTGAAGCTTACAAAAAGGAACACATTCAAAAAAATCAAAAACGAAAATAAATCGTCAATGCTGTTTGACACATTTGGATGTAAAATGCATATTCCCATAGAATGCGGTTGAATTAACTTCACCCTATTTGTTTATTATACCCCTAATCCCCCTACGTTGAAACGGAATCAAAATTATCAATAAATTTCACTCCCGTGTCTACATTGATTGTTGCTGAGCAGAATTAGTGACCAAAGGAGAGCAAAATACGGCAAAATATTCGTTCTGACCCATTGATATTTGCAACCTAATTTAAGTATCCGATTTAGTAAGCATACACGTGTCAGAAAGCAATAAAATTCGTCAGGGATGCCAGTTTTGAGGAACCATGTCAACACTAATGGTTTAAAACTTCTTAGGATTAATCTGTGATAGCTGCAATGTGTGTCAACAGACTCAATGTAGATTTTTTGCGACCATATTTGAAATTTCGAGAGAAGTAGCTAATCTAATAACTAGTATTATGAATGGCCACCAGATCCAAGCAATATTAGAGCAGCTACCGTATTGTTTCAAACATTATTTTCTCTAATAATAGTAGATATAAATGCATGAAAGAATAAGTTTGAACCAAATTCTCGTATGTTGCTTTTTGTAACAAGTCAAGACAATGGTTCAATATATCTACTGAAGCACCATAAAACAAATCGCACCACGCAGCTCTTGAAATAAGTTTGCGTGCACTGGGACGCAAGAAGCAATAATGATTTACCCGGCATGAATACCAACTAATCGTTTCGCTATTTTCGGTATAAAAGCGCTTGATCCCGGTGTCAGAATTATCAGTGATCGGTGGAAACTTAACCAAGCATTGCATAAGTTTAGCTCCTGATTTTGGTCTCAGAACATCAGCGACAGGAAATCTCGAAACTTGTTACATCCAAGTTTCGATCGTAACGGCTGTAGTGCAGTGAGCGAAAAGTGAAAATTGGCAAAAATGATTAAGGCCGTGGTTGTTCTTGCTGTGCTGTGTGGCATCACAGCTGCTTACAAAGTTCCCGTGCAAAATGGTGCGTATCCAGAGCTGCATTTGAATATGTAGTATTTAGCGCAAGGGGAAAGATGTGTTAGTAATAAGACATTTTTCTTTACAAACAGCTTTCATGTATTACCAACAACCAATGGGTAATTACATGCCTTCACATGCCGTGTACGGAATTCATTTCCAGAACCAGCAGCTGCGAAATCAACGAGTATCTGCATTCGCTGCTGGTAACACCATTGCAACTGGCACATACTTGAAAGGTAAGCTCCTAATTCAAATACTATTTGAAAATTTAACTGAAATGTACCTTTCAATTATTAGATTGCCAAAACGCAGATGACGATAGTGATGAGGAGGCTGTTCAGGACCCAAATGTAGAGTCTGAGGCTGATGCCAACCAATCGGAGCTGCCAGTCGAAGAAGAATCTAATCAAGATGCTCCAGCTGTTCACGAGACCGAGGATGAAGAATCAACAGCTGATGAACCAGCAGTTGCTCCAGTGGTTCCAGCTGTTGCACCATCAGCCACGGTCCCAGAAAAGAAGAAGAAGAAGGTTCCCGTGCAAGTAGATTCCGATGAAGAAGAGGAACAGGTCGTTAAGGGTGGACGCCGTGGTGCCAGCGATTCGGCTGCTCCAAATGCTTTCTTCCCAATCAGCTTTGGAAGCACGAGTGGTGGACCAATTGCCATTGCCAACTCATACAACACCGGAAAGGAAGGTACAGCCTCCAGCACTGCCATCGCCCATGGAAGCACGGTTATCGATGAGCTGAGACGAGTTCCAGTTCAACTGAAGAAGAAGCCCTCCAAACTGCAGGCAAGAAAAATTTAAAGTTGTAGTAAGGAGCAACTCAGCTTAGTCGTAGGATGATCAAAACGAAGGTGAAATAGCATTTTATTTCTGGAAAAGTGCAATACACAGACAATATTTATTTTGTACATAACACAACCCATAGACCCAAAAACGAAGTATTTGAATAAATGTGATTACTGCAACATACAAAGTAAGCAGCAATAATGTGTCCGAAATAGAAAGAACATTAAATCATGGAATAACTTGTCCAACTCAAAACAAAAAAATTGATAGAGCCACAAATATATTTTGAAAAATGAAAACTCAAGACTTACATTTTCTTAACCCTCCTAGTGCATTAATATCATGTTTGAACAATTTTACATTGTAATTTGAATGTAGAATTGTGTTTTGCCCTACATTTGAACGTAGTCTCCCTTGTTCCACAATTTCTGGCAGAGTTGTGCATCAATGAACATTACTTACAGACCAGTATCTCAAAATACATTCTTTATTCAGTGATTTTGTCGATAATGATGTTAGAAATACAATATAAATTGGAACTATAAAAACTTAAAACAACATCATAGATGGTCTAATTTTCCATTGATCATTAGCAGATTTCTTAAACTTAAACTTAACCACTAAAATATGGACAAAACACATTGTATGTTTTTATGGGTATCCCCAAACTTCGGTAAAATTTATGATCTTTTTGCACCCGGCACTTAGTATTCTTAAGATCATTATCCGCTGTATTTCATCAGAATTTACAATTTTTAGAATAAATGTTGATATCTATTCATTTGATTGCCTCTTTTTGTCTTCACCAATCATGTATTGTGGAAACAGGGTTGTTCATGGGAGCGCATAAAACCAAACAATTCTACAATTTTTTTTACTTCCACTAAAATGTATCGAAAGGAAACAATGAATAAATAATTGGAAATTCAGGTAAAGTTTTAATTGTTATTCCCATATGCTGCAAAACTATGTTTTTGCCACATTCTTCTTCTTCTTGGCATTAACGTCCTCACGGGGACAGAGCCTGCCTCTCAGCTTAGTGTTCTTATGAGCACTTCCACAGTTGTTAACTGAGAACTTTCTTTGCCAAAGTTGCCATTTTCGCATTCGTATATCGTGTGGCAGGTACGATTATACTCTATGTCCTGGGAAGTCTAGGAAATTTCCATTACGAAAAGATCCTGGACCGACCGGGATTTGAACCCAGACACCTTCAGCATGGCTTCGCTTTGTAGCCGCGTACTCTAACCACTCGGCTAAGGAAGGCCACATATACCCGTTAAATCAAAATGTTTTCATCAATAATCACGTCAATTTTTCTGTAATTCGGTTTGTCATAACAGCAATCTACTGGGCAACCATTATCTTGAGTTTTGGTGAGATAAAATATTTAATTGATAAAAATCAACAAGACCGATTTTCAATTTGTTTTCTGGCTATTTACAATATTAAGAATGCTGCGAAAATGTTGCACTTAGAAGCAATTTTAAATCACATTTAGATTGTTATAATTTGATTCACCATGTATGTAACATTTAGTTTGTGAAAATATTCCACTCGATTTGAATGAAATTGTGTTCGCAACAAAAAACAATTTAGTTACATGATCAAACTGGCTCCGTTATACCTTAAAGCGCTTGAGCCTTCGAAAACTCAGCAATATTTGCAAAACTTGTTTGAACTGTAATCACTTTTTATCATTGAAAACATTTGAACACGATAAACGGTATGAGAATGCCTATTTAATCAATTTAAAATTAAAGTCTAATAGTTACGCTGCAAAAAAGGCGTAACTCCAAAATTGATCCAACTTGTGGCTCAAAGTTCCGGTCAGAGGCTAGAAACAACTAGAAAATCATACCCGGTTTTGATGGTATATTTCTTTTTATAATCACGGAAAATGAAAAACCGTTTAAATATAACTGATTCGTGGACTTAAAACTTCAAAAGGGCGTAACTTCAAAACGTGCCTTACAATGTTTAAAAAAAAATTACCCAAACATCCAGTTTAGCTATGAAAAACGACTGGTGAGCACGGATTCGATTGGGATTTTTTTCTGATAATAACGGTCTGGGAAGCTCCGTGAGAATATGTTCCCTTGATTTTAATTAATTTACATCCACAGTTGTATTGTTAGTGATTAATATATCAACAATTTTGACACAATTTGCACCAAATAAAACAAAAATATAGCAAATTCTTTTATAATTATAATAAAACTTTTAAAGAATGGTGGGCTTCGTGGCCGTACGGTTAGCGGCGTTAGTCGTTAAGGCGTATTGTGCACGAAGCGTGAGTTCGATTTCAGCTCCAGTTGGTGGAAACTTTCCGTGGTGGGAACCACGACTAACCGAAAATGGTGAATTAGAAGTTTATTTTGTTTACGATGAACTTTTGGTTTTGATGAGTTTTAAGAGAAGTAATTGTTTTTTGTTTGAACATTTGATATGCCGATGAGATGTATGAGAACCGGCGAACTGAACAATAGTTAATTTGATTTGAGAATGATGATCAAAGCAGCGATACTTTGAAAAGAACTTGGAAGAACAAGTTTTCAAATTTGGACTGTGATACGTGATACGATGATTGTCGACTTGAGAGGGAGTGTTGAAAGTGTATGTTGTTACAATCGAGCACCCCTCGTATCAAGACAACATCAATGTAAATTAGTACACCATGGTTATGTATGTTGTCGATTATTGTATTCGTCATCAAACGTCAACATTCCACCGCAAAATCGCTAGTGTTTGGAGGGGATTTTAACCTCTAAATTGCCAAATAACCTCCAAAGCATCACCTCCAAGTAAGTTCTAATACTCTCCGTTTTATGAAATATGGTGGTGCGTCTATCGTCGCAAGTTTATCGTTAAACAGTCAATTGTTTATGTTTATCGCTCGGTCGTTATTATTTTTGATCCGTAAGCCTCGGTGTTCCTCTCTCGATCCGCTGTTTATTGTGTCCACTGGTAGTTTCTTCCAACATTTTTTAATTATAGTAAGTAACGACATTTTCAATATTACCGAAAAAAGTACCGATGTTTTGAAAACGTCAATTCAGTACAATTTTAATTTTACATTGAAAGAACGTACCAAGATAGTAACGGTTCACAATAAAAATATATCTTCAGTTGTGTTAAATGAACGAACATATCCTTGAAAATATCGTGGTCAACAGGAACCATCTGGCGGCATTAATAAGCAAAAATGCTACATACGAGGAACAGAAAACCTATTCGAGATTCATGATGTCTTTTATAAGAAAGAAGGGACATTTGATATGAATTTAGAGATCCTGATTTAACTTCCCCTGACTTCATTTAGCGGAGCTATTTGTAAAAGAAAGTGTATGCCAGTAAACCTAGGATCAAAATCGTCACAAAACCTTCCGTAAAGCTCTAGTAGGTGAAAATTCAGTAAAAAAGCTCATTTTGTTGTGGCCAATAAGGACAGTCACTTGATTAATGATGTTTTTATGAAGAAGCTCTAATAAATTGCAAAAGGTCATATTAAATGTAAAAGAAATTGGTTGAATTTTTATTTGTAAAATTTATGTAAATTTGTAATATTAATTTTAAAATACCGACATAAAAGATGGCGCACCTTGCACAGAAGCGGTCGGTGCCAGTATTAGTTACGATAGCTAAAAAATATGTTTTTCAACATACATATATTTTTGCTATCGTAACGTAACTCATTCTTTTTTTGTTATTGAAGCAACATGCGGATATAATTATTTGTGCTAAAATTTATTTCGACACATATTAAAGAGCGTAAATTAAGTAATGCACCATGTTTGCACAGTTTTTGCAATTTTCAACTGTTTGAGGAGTACCTATGCATTTTTTTTAGACGCATGCTAAGTATTTTGAAAGGCTTAAGGGGGCACAATCCGTCATCAATTTAAGAATTTTCAAAAGCAGTTTTTTGTTCAAATTCATGGAAATTCACATGAAAATGTGTTCATTGTATTCTATTTTCCAAACGAATACTAGTGAACACATTTTCGTCGAAAACAAATCAGTTTTGAACAGAAAAACTGCTATTGAAGTTTCGATGATGACGATGATTACGATGACGGAGCGTTGAACGTTAAACATATTATGACAAGTAATGAAAATATAACGCCGGGGTACTGCATATAGGCTCCATAGAGGATGTGCATAGCATTAGCATTATAAAAAGTTGATGAGATCGAAATGTAAAATGTGGCAAATTGAGGGGACCAAATGCAAAGGAGGGTAAGTAACATCGTGGTCGGCTTTAAGTTAAGTACCTATACCACGTTGATTCGAATTTCCCAGACGCTTCAAATTTCGTACACCGGCCTTAATTCACTCAAAAATGTTTATTTCGAGAATGTTTTGCATGGATAACGCAGAACAGGGGTTTTCAGTCATTTTGGCTTGCGGAGCACTTTTTGGAATCAAACCGTTGCGCGGAGCACCTGTTCTTCATCTCCGTTACAAATCCGATTTTTACACGCTTAAACCGACCCAGTAATTCCTACTAAAATCGTGATGTGAAATTTACGGTCAGTGACAAAAGTTAGTAACCAAGTGCTTTTTTTCACATAAAATGCCCAAATTAGGGGCTCTGTATCTGTAGCTTCTGGTAGTCCGAACTGACTGAAATTGGGATGGTGAACCACAAATAACCTGATGATTTGAATAATTTTGTGAGTTCATTACAATGTAGCCATTTTCCAATGAGTTTCTGAGAGTTGTTTGAAGACAAAGAAAGTAACTGAGGAATTTGGTTTATTTAACTCACAAACGGTATTTTGTGGGAGGGCTGGTGTGTTTTTAAAATTTGCATAACTTTTAAATGTGAATGACTTCGCCGAACAAACCAATTGAATTGAATTTGAAAAAACGCTCGATTACTTATTTTCTCTTCGAACAACCCTCTGAAACTCATCGAAAAATAACTGTATTGTAATGATTTAAATGCAGACAAAATTTCAGGTTATTTGTAGGTCGTCATCTAAATTTCATTCAATTCAGAATACCAGAAGCTGAGTAAAGAGCCATTTAATACGAAAAAATATGATTGCTAAGTATTCTTACTGACTATATATTGCTCAATCTTTCATTTATTTCAATATCTTAATCATTATCTCATAAGTTATTAGATTAGTTTAATTAATTGAGCAATCTTTTGTATTTCAGAACTAAACTGTGACAATTAAGGGGTACATAAAGTATGTCACGCACCAGAAAGTCAGGTACTGCGTGACAAGCCTTACAAAATTTTTGGATGTATCATACAAAAAGTGTGACTAGGGGGGAGCGAGTAAAATAAAGTTGTGTATCATCCCTCAATAAAAGTATACATATTTGTTTTTTTTTTTTTTTTTTGTCAGGTATTTCAAAATTTGTGACTTGTGGCAGAACTGCTTTGGTTAGGAAAATTTCCGACTTATATTTTAAGTTCGAACAACTGAGCAAGTTTTTGCAGTTTTGCAGTCTCCATCAATGAGTTAACCACAAGTTCAACACTAAAGGAAATATTGATAAAACCCGTGAGAAATTCTTAACTGTTTCAAAATTTCAACTTTAATCGGAGTTACTTCAGCTCAGTTTTTTACGGGTATAAGTATCCCAACAAAACTTGAACACCCTGAAAGTTTCAAATAATTCTTTCGGGAAAAATTGGATCTAAATCAAGGAAAACCCAATTTTGCAGCCAAAGTTATACCATACAAAATTTGATCATATATACGCCGACAGAATACTAGTAACCTCTCAATTACAAAATTTCAATTTTAATTCTATGTATGGCTTGGTTTAATATAATTAAAAGCATATTTTCAAGCAAAAAGTTGAGATATTTCCAAGCATTGGTACAAATTTTCAAATTTATCGCGAAGCACCTGCTTGGCTTTGCGGAGGACCAAGTGCTCAGCGGAGCACGATCTGAAAACCGCTGACGTAGAAGATTATGGATTCTAGCCGAAAAAAAATCAGAATTTCCGGCAATTCGAAGTAGCACGGTACTTAAAAATTCTACTTTTCTCAAGCTTTCCAGCGGTATTTGTAGGTGATTTTTTCGTCTAACAGAAAAAAAAACAACATAATTCGTAAGAAATTGGCTTATTTTTTGGCTCCAACACAATTTATATGAAATGGGAAGTTATAGAAAAAAAACTACTATTTTCTCAAAATTAGGTTTTTGCCACTTACATCTCTTGACTACTAACCTCCTCAATTACGATATAGTCCTTACAACGTCCTTACCATTTATTTCATGAGTTGACCATTTTCACCGTACACACAACGTAAACGTGATTCTAAATGGGCTGTGAATGAACAAGCTGCTATACAGAATAGCTTCGGATGCTTTGAAATTCTACCATTTCACTTCAGTAAAAAAAAATCACAAGTATTTCAGTAATCGTTTTATTTGTTGAGTTTGGATTTGAAGGGTTCAGCTAATTACAAAATAAATAATGAATGCGTTTTGCACTTTTTCAGATTTAAATTGCTAGTCAATTCCTTTTGCACTTTTACTTTTGTTAACCTACGGAGGAGTTGAATTGCACTTAATAAATTAGAAAGTCTTATTGCTAGGAACCACTGAACTGCTAGCCCAGTACATTACCCGGAGTTCATTACTGGCGAGCTCGCAGCTTGGCAGGTTTCTTCCTCAACTGGGCAGGGGCAGCCCTTCTCAGCTCAGCAGTAGCTGGACTTCCGTAGGCAGTGGCAGTGCTGGTGGCCGATCCTCCCTTTCCAGTGCTGTACGAGTTGGCAATGGCAATGGCTCCTCCGTTAGTGCTTCCAAAGTTGATTGGGAAGTAAGCATTTGGAGCAGCAGGACGGCTTCCTCCACGACGGCTAACCTGGGTGTCCTCTTCTTCATCAGAGTCCAGCTGAACAGTAACCTTCTTCTTCTTCTTTTCTGGGATCACGGCTGGGACGGCAGGAGCAGCAACTGGTTCATCAGCAATAGGCTCCTCGGCTTCAAATTCGTTAACAGCTGGGACATCTTGCAGGGGCACATCTTCAACTGGGTATTGCTCCGCTGGGTACGCATCAGCAACAGACTGCACGTTCGGGTCCTGAACAGGCGTCTCAGCGCTTTCAACATCTGTGTTTTGGCAATCTGATGATTAATAACATCACAGGTCATACGACAAGCGAAGCTTGAAGCATTACCAATAACTTACCCTTCAGATATGTTCCGGCAGCTAAGGCAGACACTCCAGCCGAGCGACGTTGATTCCGGAGTTGCTGGTTCTGGTAATGGAGTCCATACATAGCTTGGCGCTGGGCCATGTATCCCATGGGCTGTTGATAATACATGAAAGCTGCCAGTTAAGAAATAACACAATTAGTAACACTGATAGTACACTTCAACCATCGTTAACTGCATGATCATAAAAGTCCTTTTGGTTAATGAACACGCACCATTTCGCATGGGAACCGAGTACCCAGCACTGATTCCGCACAGCACAACAAGAACAGCCACAATTTTCATCATTTTTGCAAAATTCACTTTTCTCTTCGATTGATGCACAATACGAGGATGATCGATCGATCTTTTTTTTCGAAACTTTAAAAAAGTTTCGAGTTCGTCTTCGGCTGAAGTTTCAGACCAAAATCAGGAGCTAAACTTATGGAATGTCTGGATAAGTTTCCACCGATTACTGATAATCCCGGTACCGGGATCAGACGCTTTTATACTCAAAATAGCGAAACGATTAGTTGGTATTCAAGTGGAGTAAAATATTATTGCCTCTTTTGTTCCAGTGTGCGCGCCAACTGATTTTGTATGTAGAGGCTATCGATTTTATTAGATTTTAGAATAAATTTAAATTTGACTTACTCGAAAGCGGTGCGGTGCGCAAGAGAAAGAGAAACTCGGACCTGGGCTCAGTCGATCGAGAGAAGCCGGCGCACCAGAATGGGTAAAAGAGAGTTTATGTACAAAGAGCATGAGTAAACAAATCACAAAAATTGCGCGAATTGTAAAACCGAAAGAAACGACGTCGCACCGGTAGGTACATGTGGTTAGTCCATGCGGTACAGTGCCCTGGGAAGGTCTGTGTCACACAGTGTCATGTCCAGTAGCGAGTTTAGCAATGTTTTGTTTATATTGAAGTTATTAATCATAATTTTGTACTAAAGCAAAAGTTTATCTTGAATTCCACCATATTAGTAGCGATATGGCCCAAAAAGATGACACTTATTCAAGTTGGAGACAAACTTTTATCAAATTTGAATACTAGGGTGGCCCAAAATTTCACCTAATCAGATAGGATGGGAGTTCAACCTCCAATTCTAGCTAAGGATGTTACAAGTAAAATTTGATATGTGTAGAACTCTGCATAATGAGGTTTTGAGGATACCCCGTTGAGATTTTGAAAAAAAATGTCCCATTTTCGTGAATGATGTTTGTGATATTAAACAGAATATTTCTAGTTCTGAAACATTACGTGATGCACGTTATTTTTATTGTTTTTGGGGATCTATTGAGGTCCAAACTAATACATAGAAAAATTAAATCGATGCATGTTTCTCTCAAAAAGTCTACTCATTGATTTTTTTATTACTGAAATTTTTCAGAACCTCTTCTAAAAACATAATCAAAAATGGGTAATAAATTTATAGCTCGCGTACAAATTGCATAGACAATACAACTCATTTTATGCGTTTCAGTGTCATTCAAAATTCACTGATGCCAGAATTGTAACTTTCTTTGTATCTTTTAGTAAATATTGTACAAATGTAGTCCAATATCAAACATTTCTTCACATAAAGCGAAGAATATGCATTGGTTTTGGCAAAAAAAAATGTTCACATTACCAATTTTATCCATTTAAGGCAGGCCTGCCCAACCTTTTTGTCTCTTTTTTAACATAAATAGTTGCCGCGTTCGCAATAATAGTGCGATCTGAGATATTTGTACCTCAAATAAAAGCTTGGCATTATATCTGATTGGTCCATGTATAAAAATTTACATATCAAACTCTTCGCTACAGATGCAGTTAAGTGGTGCGGCCCGCGGGTCTGACTGATTATTCTACTTAATTAATGATTGTTGATTTGTTTCCTAATTTGAGGAATTTTTTTATTTTCTTTAATACAAATATGATAATATAATATATTATATGTATTCATGTATTTAATCTATTTTCGAATCAAAGCTGTGATGCGTTGATTATTGATTAAAACATTTTCAGAATACAAACTGAATACATTAGTAACCCGATTTTATCAGCCGAAGAAATTTTTATTGTTACCTACTAATTGAGCAACTATGCATATGCAAAACAAAGGACAAAACCTTGAAAAACGGTTTACATTTAGAAGGAGAATTTAATATTTTGCTACAGTCGGTTTCATTCTGTGTTTTGTGTTTTGTGTATCATGCATACCCTCTAAATTGAACGGTACCATGCAAAGTATCGGGGTTCATTTTTAATTTTAACTTCTGGTTACCTTATGCGTAACGAAAAATGTGTCTCTGATAACCTCATTGGCTGGTTTGTCTTGATTATGCGTTCCGTTTCACAACGTTCCATTTCGCTCCATCGCGTTCCATGAGCTAAACGACGTTTGAACCATATTGAATTTGACCTATGTGTAAATTAGCGGGGGGCAAATTAAAAGTGTTCAGATTAAGAGCGGTCAAAGCAACGAAGTTACCCGGTATATCTTACATATTATTTCGAATCGCAGTGACGATTTTGAATTTGAAATTATCTCGAATCCTTCAAATCTTTTAAAATAGATCATAAAAGTTGATGATATTTCATCAGTTTCGAATTGTTCTCAAAATTTAATTATTTATTTATTCATGGTTTGTGGGGCCCTGAACACATGTTAAATGATTACTCATTTCCTAATGTGAACCCTTAAAGCGGCAGCACGGACCTTAGTTCACAAAAATGCTTCGATCTTAGTCAATAGTCATCCGTATCCTATTCTTTAAAAAGTTATGGAAAGGGGAATAGTGCACCTACATTTTGGTGGCAAATGACAGGCAGATTTTTGCTCTCCAAACTGGTCAAAATTATGAACTCAGACCAACGTAGGCACCGGTGAATCCGGATTTATATAGGAGTGTTCATGTGAAAATGGCTGTACCTCAGTCATATACGAATCAAATCGAATTCTGTAGCCAGCATTCGGCAACCCTTTGGCTTATATTTTTAGTGACGCTGAAAGTTGACGCATCCCCCCTAGCCTATCTCCCCCTCTATGTTTAGTTTGAATTTTTATGATTTTCTATGCAAAACTTTAGAAATTTTGCGTATTACTGAAAAGAGGCTGTTTTCCAACCAGTTTATATCTTCCACATCACAATGATGGATGAGTTCCTTCCTGGCTTACAATGATCTGTCTGGCCTTTCTAAAACTGATCTGGACAGCAGTGAGTACGAATGTTTTAGAAGTGCTTTTATAGATGGCAGAATACTGACTATAAGTCATTCCAAAAAGCAATCGATAGGTGCATCGTAAGTCTATTTTGAAGAGCGCGATTCAATAGGAAGTATCACATACGTTGACTAATCTATGATTTCAAATGAATTAAGTTCTGATATGTTGAAGAGCTAACCAAGAATCCGGTACAAGCTTTTAGGGTTACTATACGAATTTCTGGAAATCAGTGGAATTTCTTGGAATCCGAAATCCTGGGATTTGCAGGAGTTTCTTTCAGAAAGATTAAATTTGCTACAACGTTCCATAAAGTCTATGGGAATTCTTCTTCTTGGCATTAACGTCCCCACTGGGACAGAGCCTGCTTCTCAGCTTAGTGCACTTACAAGCACTTCCACAGTTATTAACTGAGAGCTTTCTATGCCAAAGATGCCATTTTCGCAATCGTATATCGGGTCTGTATTCCCAAAGTCTATGAGAATACAGACCCGAAATTTAGGTATTCTAAAATTTCAAAATTCCTTTTAGGTTTCCAGATTTCAGTTTTAGAACTCCGATGAGATTTCTATGACTGCAATAAATCATTTTATTTCTGTAAATCTCAAAGTTCCTATCGGAATCCAACAATTTTGAACAAAATATTTGATTCAATGACAATTTTATATTCGGAACTTGACCACTAAAATCAAAAAGCTTCTAGCGTAAATGCCATAGAAATCGCAGTACCGTCAAACGAGACTTCTTTTGACATTATTTTCACATTCTTCAATTTTGAGGATTTGCAGCTCTAAGAATAATAATTAGATTTCAATAATTCTTGCATATATCTAAGTTGTATGTGTACGTAACCAATGTGAAAAATATGAGGCAAATCCATAAAACAGTTGCTTAAATAGTAAACAGAGTTGCACAATATCAGTCATATCAACTGATGACTGATGGACTAAAACTATCAATATAACTCTCGAGCTACCAATATCATTTTGATCAGACAACCAACAGCAGTGAAGCGACATCGCACTCTAGATCATAATCACTGCAGAAAAAGTGATCACGTGGTAATTATCAAAGCTATTAATGTTTTTTGATGATCAACAAAAAGTTGCCATCCTTCCACAGTACTGTCAAAAATATCGTACTGATAAGTTGCTGTTTTATTACCTTAATTAAAGACCTAACTTAAGCTTTTAGTGATATCCATATTCTATCACCATCAGTGCATTTGCGATGGAATAACCACCATGATTTTGATGGTATATAGAATGATCTTTTTTGCCGTCGTGCGTTTGCTGTCAAACACGAGTAGAAAGATGCGAACATCGGTAATGTTCATGGTAAGACTGCTCAGGAGAATCATGGATTTCAACCGGAACTCAACACTGCCCCTCATAATTTCTTCCGGAATCGTAGATTGTTTTCAATTAGAGTGTCCATCCCGGGACATCCCGGGACAAAAAATCTCGGGATTTGACAAATTTCGGGATTTCCCGTTTCCCGGGATTTTATTTCTGACATCTCCGGGATTCCCGAAATGTACATAGAATTTGATAAAAAACCACTAAATTTCAATGAAAAACAATGACATTTTTCCTCACTTCCAACCTAACTAACATAACAAAGTAGAAAAGCATAATGAAAAAGAGAATAAACGAGTAATTATTTTCATGAAAAGATCAATTTAAAATTGACTAAGTAGTTTTCAATCTCGTTTTCCATACAAATATTCAGAAAATTCCAGGTGATTGGAACATGTTTTAGTGAGTGATTTGCCTACTCCGTTACCTTTCTAAGAAAAATATAAAGATGACCAAATAACGATACATTTTTGGGTTACATGATGCATAAATCTGCAGTGGGACTAACAGGCGTCTACTTTTCATTATGGGACAATTCGACTTGTTGTTTTTTCCTTTTTTCACTGAAAAAAAAAAGTGATTTCTCGTTAGTGCGGCTGAAAGATCATTAGAAGGTATAAAGAAAACTGATATCAATTCAATTTTGACCAAAATGCAGATGGGACTGACTTGCGAAAGTAAATAATTTTCAGTAATTAACTTTTAGCATAATCTACCATACCTTCAATGATCTTCAATCATTTCTTTTGTTCTAAAGTTTTTGTGACTTTTAAAATGTTTGAAGCAAATTGCTTTAAAATTATGACTTAAGTTTTTATCATACTCCCATTCATACGTGTTATAGAGAATTTAAAAAAGTCCATAGCAAACCCGTTATTAGTCAAGTTAAGTTTCGATTTTTGTTAGGTTACTTTATCAGAATAAGAAAGTCTTATCTGAAATGTGATTTGCTAAAATCAACATATTATTTTGAAAAGTTACATTATCTGTTTATTTAATTGAAAAAAAAATATATTGTTAAATTTGTACTTCCATTTCAACCAAAATGCTAGTTTTATTGAAAATTTGATAAATCCCGGGATCCCGGAATTTGCCGGACAAGCATAGATTTTTGTCCCGAATCTCGGGACGAGCAAAATGGTCGGGAAATGGACACTCTATTTTGAATATATCTTAGGGTTCATTAGAATTTCAGAGTTCCTTAAGGTATTTCAGAATTCTTACTGGAATCCTAGAAAACTCTATAATCTTCGGAGTTCTTGCCTAAATCTTAGAATACCAACAATTTCAACTGAAATCTCAGAACAAAGAAGTTTTGATAACTTAGAACTTCCATTGCAATCTCAAAATTCATACCAGTGTCTTGAAGCTTCCTCCAAGATTTATGAACACCGATTGGGATCTAAAATTCAATATAGAACATGCCATAAACCACTAGAATACCTAACTCCCACTAGAAATAACCTATCGATAGTTCAAAATTCCTTATGATTGTAATATTTCTTACCAGAATCGAAGAATACCCTGGAATATCTACATGCATGAGAGAAGTATTCCTACTGAAATCCCAGGATTTCGGATTCCAAGAATTTCCTCTGACTTACAGAGATTCGTATAGTAACCCTAAAATCTTCTACCGGATTCTTGGTCATCTCTTCAACACATCAGGACTCAACTCATTTCAAATCATAGATTCGCCAATTGAATCGCGCTCTTCAAAAAGTAAACTTACGATGCACCTATCGAATGTTTTTTGGACTGACTTATGTCCTATATTTTGCCATCTATAAAAGCCCTTCTAAAAATTCGTACTCACTCCTGTCCAGATCAGTTTCAGAAGGGCCAAACAGGACATTGTAAGCCAGGAAGGAATTCTTCCATCATTGTGATATATGTGGAAGATACAAACTGCTTTGAAAACCTCTTTTTAGTAATAAGCAAAATTTCTAAAGTTTTGCATAGAAAATCATAAAAAATTCACACTAAACATCGAGGGGGATGGGCTAGGGGGGATGCGTCAACTTCCAGCACCATTGAAAACATAAGCCTAAGGGTTTGCTGCCGAATGCTGGCTACAGAATTCGATTTGATTCGTATATGACTGAGATACAGCCATTTTCACATGAACACTCCTATATAAATCCGGATTCACCGGTGTCCTCTTCCGAGAGGACCATAATGGCCTACGTTGGTCTGAGCCCATCATTTTGACCAGTTTGGAGAGCAAAAATCTGCATGACATTTTATTTTATTTTTTTTTTCATTGTGCTTAGTAACATTGCTATAGAAAAACACTAAAAAGCCAAGGTTTTTCGAGTCAAACAAAAGTGGGGAGGGGCATGGAGGGATGGGTCACCCATCAATATTTAGGTACACTAATCCCCTTTCCATAACTTTCAATGAAATTGGATTCGGATGACTATTGACTGAGATCGAAGCATTTTTGTGAACTAAGGTCCGTCCTGTCACTTTAAAGGTTAATCAAACTCTTACCGCTTTCGTGGGCCCAACAGACTATCACCGTTTTTTATGCCGTATCCCAAATATCAGTCAACTGTTCCCAATTCGTCCCCGGCAACAGTTTTCACTTTGCAAAGGTGCATTGCTTAATATTTCAGTCTCGTTCCATGCAAAAGTCGATATTATATAAATGTTTATTCCCGATTACAAATGTTCGACCAGGCAGAGTCCAGCTGTCATTCGTTTTGGCCAACATCTGTTATTCACCCGTTTTATTTCATGGCTTGCGGTCTCTCCTTTGGGACGTCCATCAAGTGACGACAAAAACCGATTATAACGACGTGACCAGGTGCGGATCCTGAAGGCGAGCCCCAATCTGGACTAATCGGCGCCTTCATGGAGAAGTGATTTACCTACACCGTGGTTTTCGTTGGCGGATGTAGACTGTTTTTTCGATATCCTGCAAAAGAGAAGAAGAACGATTCAAATTCGATAACTTATTGTATGATAATTTTGTTTCGGCAATTTCGCATATGTTGCTAATGCTTGGTGGTTGCAAAGTGCGGCTCACACGGATTTAAGAATTCGCGAAAATGAAACATCAGCGACGAATGCTTATAATTCCAACGGTAGTGCGATCTGATAGATGGGTCAATAAAATCGATTGTTTAAAGTCCGCTAGGTGCGTGAATCGATGAGTATTCTTCCGCCTATGATATGTGCCAGGTTCAAGCACAAAGTCATTAAATCAAACGACATATTTGCGAATCTAGCTGCGAATTTTGGCGGCACGTACACAGTAAATCACATTCTAATGGACAATAGGACAATAGATGAACGTGGGAAGATGCATGAGCTGGAAGTGAGAAAATGATATTCGTGACCTGGCAGGTGTCCTGGAAGCCTCTCCTAAAATACGTTAGCATTGAAAAGTGGTATTTTTTGTCGTGTGCCGTTCTTGGTATTCCATACCAGATAATTTCCAATACTAACAACCTGAACGAGGTATGAATGAGCCCTGCATTAGAGGTAAAATACCTCAAATAATACCATCCCATCTGCATGTTCTACAAACACCAAACTAGTAATTTGATCAGGTATTATGATAGGGTGAAAGCACCGGTTTTGGCCAGCCTAAGAGAAAACGTTTATAAAATTTAAATGGAAAGCCGTATTTATACTACAAATATGTCAAATGCAAGCTATCAATCCATATTACGTGTGTAAAATATAAAACCGTGCTAAAACAATGTTTTCGCTTTGAAAATCCCATTGGCCAATATAGGCCATAAGAACCAGTTTCGGCCAGAGATTTAACTTCGGTTCCTAAATTGGCCAATCGCATAGATTTATCATGAGAGTGGCCAAATTAGGAGTGCCCTGGCAAAATTAGGTGTATGGGAGTTTAAATAATAAGGAAAATGAATTGTTTTTGTTATGTTTTGAATCAATTTGGACAAGTAAATGAATGTAGCTCTATCATATCAATGTGATCTACTGAACACAAAAGGTTTCATGCCGATTCACTATGTAAAACTGTGTATAATCCCCTATGGCTATAACTGGCGTATGGCCAAAACCGGTGTTTCTACCCTACCTAAATAATACATGATGGATTTTCATGCAAAAGTGAAACTTTTCAATAGTAGTTTAATACCTCCAGCACTGCCGTTATACGCATAAATGTCCCATGTTCCAAAACATGAAACCGAGAAAAACGCGATTTAAGATTTTCGCACATTTATGCTCCGTATTGGTGAAGGTTATGATTTCTGCATAATAATATGAGACAATGGGTGTTCTTTATAGTCCAGAATTGATTTGAGCGAAAGAATTTGAATTTTGCTATGAATTTTAAAGTGGGACGGTTATGCCTAGAAATACCGCGTTTTAGGGGAATTTCTACGCATAAGAGTCCCACTAATTGAAGCAGACCGATTTTGACCAATCACATTGCTCTTGATGATAGCTTTGACGAAAGTTTTATACCGAAAATGAAAGATGTGTATTGTAAAGCATATGTTGAGGGTCCAAACGAAAGCTCGTGTGGCATGTAGCAAAGTGGAGCCGTACATGGGTATGTGAATCAATGTGGTTATACACGTTGGTAAATGCTGGGCATGGCGTACCATTGGGTACCTTGTGTACCTGAAGGAATAGAATAAACTCCTTTGAGTGGTTCATAGCCTCCAATTATAAATGTTGTGTAGTGCACAATTTAGCTTAGAGTTCTCCTCTGGCACTCGGACGATGATCAGCCCTGACATGGCCAACAGACGTAGAAGCAAACTGTGAGGGTGGGCGGGGGTTGTTTCCCTGTCAACACACGACCAAGTTCTCATCTGGGTTGATTACCTGATCTTTCCTTAAGTTGTTCGAGTCCCGGCCATTACCACGAGGAGTTAGGGATAGGGCAGAAGGTTAAGGACCACGCGAAGGGGTCTATTTTATTCCTTCAGGTACGCGAAGTGTCAATGGTACGCCATGCCCAGTATTTACCAACCAAACGAAACATAATGTGGCATTCAATTTGAAATAAGCTGTAGTTTCTCAAAAAAAAAATCGTTGACATGAATACATCATCACACCGTACAAAAATACAAGCAACAGAAAAAAATGTGATCAAGACATGAGCTCAGAAAACCAGAAACATCAAACAAATATACATGGTCTAGCTAGTTGCTGAAACTAGATAACATTTTCCGTCAATTGCTTCTAGATGCATCCATTTCATTCATTTTTAAAAAAAGTTTCAAGCATTTGAATTTAGGGAAAAATTTCGCCTAACTCAGTTATTTAGTCTATTCCCTGTACAACACCTGTCTTAGAACACTATTGTGTTAAACAGGCAGTGTTCCACATGGGATGTAAAGCCATAGAAAAAAGATGATATAAAACGATTTGACACAGCTCAATGAATCCTATAAATTTAGTATTTTATTTGCAACTGTTTTTGGGAAATACATAGTGGGACAGATATGCGTAGAAGTTCAGTAGCGAGACAGTTATGCGTAGAAACAGTGGGACAAATTGAATTAGTATGTTTTTCATTGAGTGTTCGAACAAAGTATACTTTTTTAAATTATTTTCTAATAATATAGGTTAAAATAGACTTTTTGGCTACAAAAACTAAAAAATGACAAAAAGTAATATGGGACAATTATGCGTATAACGGCAGAGCAGTTCTCAATAGCTGACGAATACTTTATGAAGTATTTTTCATTAGGGGTATTCACTTATGGTACGATACCAACATATGGTATTCACGTGTTCTTCTTCTTCTTTTCTTCTTTTTGGCATTCTTGTCCTCATGGAGACAGAGCCTGCTTCTCAGCTTAGTGTTCTTATGAGCACTTCCACAGTAATTAACTGAGTTGCCATTTTCGCAATCGTATATCGTGTGGCTGGTACGATGACATTCTATGCCCAGGGAAGTCAAGGAAATTTCCATTACGGAAAGATCCTGGACCGACCAGGATTTGAACCCAGATACCTTCAGCATGGCTTTGCTTTATAGCCGTGGACTCTAACCATTCGACTAAGGAATTCATATGTTATTGCGAGTTATTTCGTCCACCTCGAATACTGATAGCAATCATTGAACTAACGAACCACTGCCAATTCAATATATTATAATAGCACATCCTTAACGTAACCTCCTCTAAGAGCAGAGGTGCGAAAAACATAAGCAGTATCCTAGATTTTAAAAAAGGACCTAATTTTCACAACCATTAAACATATATAAGATTTTACGTATACATTTTCTGTTGATTATTACTAATAGACAAATATTTTTAATGATAAAATGAATCAGAATATCAAATTTTCATCTGGAGTAGGTAGTCCTGGAATGGAAATAGCACTTTGAGACATTGTTGAACGGAGATAACGGATCTGATAGCAGTATTCGGATCGATGGCTGTAGACAGGCTGTGGAAACTCCAACGAGGTAAAGTAAGTTATTTAATGGGCTGAAGAACAACAAGGCTGCTGAGAGCTCCCGGCCGAACTTCTCAAACACGGAAGTGAGCAGCTGTACGAGCTCCTTCACTGTATTGTAATTTTAGAAATAACTTTCCGTTCTACGGTTGAACAGAAAGCTACCGCAGCCGTCACATGACTGATTTTCACAAAGCATCATCGATCGGCTGCGATGATACCTTGAAAACCACGCTAATGACTGTTGTTTTCTGCCGCGTTTCAAAGCTTGGGACTCTACAAGCATACTTTGATTAGACGATTTCGTTCAATGATACAATGATTTTCAAGCCTGCGGTAGAACTTTGACAGCTGCGGTAGAACTTGGCGGCTACCGCAGAACGGAAAATTTTCAAAAGAACCGTAATATCATTTCGAACACACGGGAGGAAGAACAAATGCCTACTAGTTGATTGGATGGCCTCATTTACCCTTTTTAAGCGAAGTATGCACTTCAACAGAAAAGTAATCGCCTATCTCGATGCGTGGGAAATTTCTTGCAAGAAATGGTCAAGAAAAGCATTTCTCTTTGATCGCAGTACGCAGTTGAAAAGAAATGTCATTTCAAATGGAGCTCACTGTAGAAAATTTCTAAACCATTTCTGCGGCAGAAATTTTTAGTTTTCTTGAGCGAACCAGCATATTTAGCTTTACAAAAAAAGGGGCATCGACTGCTGTTTGATAATTGCAACGTGATAACACTCATCTATAATTTGACATACAAAAGTATGTCTGGAATTATGTTCAGCAAATCGAGACCCCATGAGGATTCCTTTGTTGGCGAATACCCAGCTGGTTTACGAGAAGGCCTATCAACGATGGATCAAATGTGTACCATGTGAAAAATTCTAGATAAATTCCTGGAATACAACTGGCAGACTCATCATCTTCTCGGACTCTTTACCAGTTTTTGCTGAGTTCCTCCTGAGATTTTCACAGAACATCATTTCCAGAATAAGTAACTATTATTCAACAGATTTTACTGAAGTTTCTTTAGGCTTTTCTGAATTTAGGACCAAGCAGGGATTTTTAAGCAAATTTTTCATAGGGTTTACCAACAGTTTTTCCAACTTCCTTAAGTTTCTCTTCAGCTTCCTTCAACAAATCAATGATTCTTCCTGGTATAACTCTGTGGATTCCCCTGCTGTTCGACGGAAGCCGCTGATGTTGGAAAACCAGTGGCTGCTGTTGATGTACTTCCATAGCGTTAACAAATAGAAGTGGTGTAGAATTGATGTAGCTGAAAACCAGTTTTTTTTTCTTTATTAGTATCATTTCAAACATTACATTAATTTCTCATATCTTTCATCCTAATTTTGTAAAACAAATGTAATATTATATTAAAATTTTGTTAACAACATATTACATTTCATTTGCCGTAGCAGTTCAAATTTTTTTACAAGTGAGTTGACTTTATCTGCTTATAAAAACACGTTTTCAATTTCTGAAATTATTAATTATTTTATTTGACATTTGTTCCAATGTTTCAACAATTTTTGCAAGTATGAAGAAAAAATATCCCAACTTTTTTGCAATCGGCTACAGATGACACGCAGGCTTCGTCCTTTGGCGGAGAGGCCTGTGTCATCCGCAAACAAAGATTTTTGACATCCCTGAGGTAACTCAGGTAAGTCAGATGTGAAAATATTGTATAATATTGGTCCCAAAATGCTGCCTTGAGGAACAACAGCTCTTACAGTAAGTCTTTCAGATCTGGAGTTTTGATGATTAACCTGAAGTGTACGATTTGACAGATAACTTTGAATTATTCTAACAATGTATGTTGGAAAATTAAAGCTTTTTAATTTTACAATCAAGCCTTCATGTCAAACACTGTCGAAGGTTTTCTATGCCTAGAAGAGCAAGACCAGTAGAATAGCCTTCAGATTTGTTGAAACGGATTAAATTTGTTACACGTAAAAGTTGATGACTGGTCGAATGTCCAATGGCGGAATCCGAACTGTTCATTGGCAAAAATTGAATTTTCGTTAATGTGGGCCATCATTCTGTTCACAATGACCTTCTCAAAAAGTATACTGATGGAGGAAAGCAAACTGATTGGACGATAGCTAGAAGCTTCTGCAGGATTTTTGTCTGGTTTTAAAACTGGTACAACCTTAGCATTTTTCCATTTGTCAGGAAAATATGCTAATTGAAAATATTTGTTAAATATATCAACTAACAATGATAAGCTATTTTCTGGAAGTTTCTTGATGAGGATGTAGAGAATTCCATCATCGCTATGGCCTTTCATATTTTTGATTTTTTAATAATAGTTCTCACTTCTTCCAAATCAGTCTCCCAGGCATTTTCGAAATCTCTTGATTGAGAATATTTTCGAAGTCCTGAGTAACGTATGCTGACAGGGAAGGGGGGGTTTGCTTTTGCTTTTGCTTCTGCAAACCTTGAGCGTCTGTACTCCATGTTAGGAGCGGCTCACAACAGCGTCTGTTCCCTATGTCAGGGGTGGCTGATCATCGTCCGAGTGCCAGAGAAGGACTCTAAGCTAAACTGCGCACTATGGTCCTCCGAACATTTAGGGGGAATGGTCCTCCGGAAATCTAGGGTGTTGGTGTCAGGCCCTGCAAGCCAGCCGTAAAAAAATCAAGCAACAAATAATCAACGAGAGAATACGAACCGGGACAATCGGCGAAGACCACAGCGACGTAAAGGGACTAGCGATTGGAAGCTCGGTACGTGGAACTGTAAATCTCTCAACTTCATCGGGAGCACACGCATACTCGCCAACGTGCTGAAGGACCGTGAATTCGGCATCGTAGCGTTGCAGGTAGTGTGTTGGAAGGGATCAATGGTGCGAACGTTTAGAGGTAACCATACCATCTACCAGAGCTGCGGCAATACACATGAGCTGGGAGCAGCTTTTATAGTGATGGGTGATATGCAGAGGTGCGTGATCGGGTGGTGGCCGATCAATGAGAGAATATGCAAGTTGAGGATCAAAGGCCGGTTCTTCAACTTCAGAATAATAAACGTGCACAGCCCTCACTCCGGAAGCACTGATGATGATAAAGACGCTTTTTACGCGCAGCTTGAACGCGAGTACGACAGTTACCCAAGCCACGACGTCAAAATCATCATAGGAGATTTAAACGCTCAGGTTGGCCAGGAGGAGGAATTCAGACCGACGATTGGAAAGTTCAGCGCCCACCGGCTGACGAACGAAAACGGCCTACGACTAATTTGTTTTGCCGCCTCCAAGAATATGGCCATTCGTAGCACCTACTTCCAGCACAGCCTTCCGTACCGATACACCTGGAGATCACCACAGCAGACAGAATCGCAAATCGACCACGTTCTGATTGATGGTCGGCACTTCTCCGACATTATCGACGTCAGGACCTATCGTGGCGCTAACATCGACTCTGACCACTATCTGGTGATGGTCAAACTGCGCCCAAAACTCTCCGTCGTTAACAACGTACGGTACCGACGGCCGCCCCGGTATGACCTAGAGCGGCTCAAGCAACCGGATGTCGCAGCGGCATACGCGCAGCAACTCGAGGCTGCATTACCAGAAGAGGGTGAGCTGGACGAAGCCCCTCTTGAGGACTGCTGGAGAACAGTAAAAGCAGCCATCAACGATGCAGCTGAGAGCAACGTCGGGTACGTGGGACGGAACGATTGGTTCGACGAGGAGTGCCAGGAGGTTTTCAAGGAGAAGAATGCAGCGCGGGCGGTCATGCTGCAGCAAGGGACCCGGCAGAACGTGGAACGCTATAAACGGAAACGGCAACAGCAGACCCGCCTCTTTCGGGAGGAAAAACGCCGCCTGGAGGAGACGGAGTGCGAGGAGATGGAACAACTGTGCCGGTCTCAGGAAACACGTAGGTTCTATCAGAAGCTCAACGTATCCCGCAACGGCTTCGTGCCGCGAGCCGAGATGTGCAGGGATAAGGATGGGAGCATTTTGACCGACGAGTGTGAGGTGATCGAAAGGTGGAAGCAGCACTTCGACGAGCACCTGAATGGTGCTGAGAACACAGGCAATGAAGGACGGGACAACGGAGGAAATGCCTTCGTCAGTACTGCGGAAGATGGAAACCAACCAGCCCCCACTTTGAGGGAGGTTAAGGATGCCATTCACCAGCTCAAGAACAATAAAGCTGCTGGTAAGGATGGTATCGGAGCTGAACTCATAAAGATGGGTCCGAAAAGGCTGGCCATTTGTCTGCACTGGCTGATAGGCACAATCTGGAAAACAGAACAGCTACCGGAGGAGTGGAAGGAAGTGGTAATCTGCCCTATCTACAAGAAAGGCGACAAGTTAGATTGTGAGAACTTTCGAGCGATCACCATTCTAAATGCGGCCTACAAAGTATTATCCCAGATCATCTTCCGTCGTCTGTCACCCGTAGTAAACGAGTTCGTGGGAAGTTATCAAGCCGGCTTCGTTGACGGCCGATCGACAACGGACCAGATCTTTACTATACGGCAAATCCTCCAAAAATGTCGTGAAATACGGAGGCGCATCATCAGTGGAAGTCGGGCCTACTATGGCCTTCAGAAGAAGCTGCGGTCAAAAAAGATTCACGCCCGCACCAAATGTACCATGTACAAAACGCTCATAAGGCCGGTAGTCCTCTACGGGCATGAAACGTGGACGATGC
Organism: Aedes aegypti; assembly: GCF_002204515.2. NCBI lineage: Eukaryota > Metazoa > Arthropoda > Insecta > Diptera > Culicidae > Aedes > Aedes aegypti. The sequence goes on from NC_035108.1 coordinate 152,929,350, forward strand.
TCGAGGAGGACCTGCAAGCACTTGGGGTCTTCGAACGTCGGGTGCTTAGGACGAACTTCGGCGGTGTGCAGGAGAACGGTGTGTGGCGGCGAAGGATGAACCACGAGCTCGCCCAACTCTACGGCGAACCCAGTATCCAGAAGGTGGCCAAAGCTGGAAGGATACGATGGGCAGGGCATGTTGCAAGAATGCCGGACAGCAACCCTGCAAAGATGGCGTTCGCTTCGGATCCGGTTGGTACAAGAAGGCGTGGAGCGCAGCGAGCTAGGTGGGCGGATCAAGTGCGTATCGATTTGGCGAGCGTGGGGCAGAACCGAGGATGGAGAGATGCGGCCACGAACCGAGTATTGTGGCGTGAAATTGTTGATTCAGTGTTATCTGTGTAGATGTTACCTAAATAAATGAAGTAACTTGATTTTCAATTGGTCTAGTAAGTCCTATATTAAAATTGTGCGAACTTTCAAACTGCATAGCAAGTTTTTAAGCTTTTTCGCAATTGATTAGTAATAATTTGTTTTCCTCTTTCAAATCCGGTATTGGCTTCTGAGTTTTTTTTTTCAAATTTTTAGATAATTTCCAAAAGAGCTTAGAGTCAGGGTCCAATTGAGAAATTTTTAAAAACGTTTTTTGATTTCTTTCTGCAAATCCTGCCATACAATTTTCATAGCAGGATCGCGAGTGCGTTGAAATTGCCTTCTTCTCACGTTTTTAAGACGGATCGAGAGTTTAAGATCATCGTCTATAATCACGTATTCAAATTCACATTTTGGAATTGCAATGCTCCTGGCTTCAACAACGGAGTTTGTTAAAGTTTCGAGAGCATTGTCAATATCAAGTTTTGTTTGCAAAAAAAGTTAACATCAAGATTAGAGTCAATATATGTTTTATACATATTCCAGTCGACTCAAAAATAATTGAAAGTAAAGCTGATAGGATTGAAAATCGCTTCATGGGATATTTGAAACGTAACAACGACATGATCGGAATCAAAATCAGCATGAGTAACTAATTGGCTACAAAGATGACTAGAGTCGGTTAAGACCAAGTCAATCGTAGATGGATTTCTAGAAGGGGAAAATCACGTAGGGCTATCAGGGTATTGAATTGAGAAATATCCTGAAGAGCACTCATCAAATAAAATTCTGCCGTTGGAATTACTTTGAGAATTATTCCATGACCGATGTTTGGCATTAAAGTCACCAATGACAAAAAAAATTGACTTATTGCGAGTCACTTTTCGCAAGTCAGTTTGGAGCAAAATTAACCTTTCAGTCGTCGCGCGGTTTGTCACCATCAGAACCACCACGCTGCTGTTGTGAACGGAAAGCGAGGTTTTTTCAATAGTGTTTTACAAAATACAACAGCGCGACTACTGAAGTGTTAACTTGCTATCCAGAGCATTGAAATGGCAAATAGGCAGCTATGGAAGTATATTTACCAAGCTGTGTTTCAACTGAAACATCTAAAGTTCCAAAAACTTTAGTTTCAAATAATGAAAACAGTTGATGTTTTATACGTCTATGAATGATGATTGCAACTCCTCCACATGCCCCATCAAGTCGATCATTTCGATAAACAAAAAAGTTAGGATCTCTTTTGAGTTTGGATCCAGGTTTTCAATATGTTTCAGTGATAACTGCTATATGCACGTTATTAGCTGTAAGAAAATTAGAGAGCTCGTCCTCTTTACCATTCAAGGAACGAGCATTCCAATTTAAAATATATAAATTATTATTTATTGGATCCATGAGAAAAACGTAATCCAATTGCTGGAAACCAGTGGTGGAAAGCATCATGCCATTTACGCAAAATGAATCAATATTAAGCAGGATCCACGCTCACACGCTCACGAACCAACAGCGACAGGTTTGCTCACAGATTCTTGCACCGGAGAACCAGAGAAACAAATGTAAAAAGAGCGTGATGGCTGGATGAGCAGAGTCTGCTCGCAACCGTTCTTTTCCCGTGCATAGCTTTTTTTTGTAAATAATTGGGTGGATTATGATTATAATATATAAATTACAAACTGATGTACGACAGTATTGAGAAAATTGACTGATACATGGTGTTATTGTAGAAATATCACGGGGAATCGGATGCGTGAGCCCATGTCAAAATAAAGTCTCGATTACTTTTTCAAATCGACGTAAGTAACTTTCATATGGTTTTGAGAAAGTTAATTAAGAAGAATCAGAACCTGTCTTATAAAACTGTTTTAAAACGAATCCCCTTTTCAACAATTTTTCACAGTGTACATCGCTTAAATTTTGCATGCAATCAGTTCGCGTTAAAACACAATGTAGTTCCTATCGTTTCCCACAAAAATTGTATGACAAAATGATAAGCCGTTTCATTTAGTAGCTTACGACGTTTTTATACCAGTGTAAAATCGACTCAAGTAGTGTTTTGTTTTGATTCGAGGTAAAGTCACTTTGTATCTTCATACAACGGAGTGGCGAAAGTAATGGTAAGGTTGCGAAAGTTGGAAACCTTACTTGCACCGTTTTGTAAATCCTGAAATTAAGCGTTCTAAAAGTGAAAATCGAGTTGGTTTAGATCGGAACGTGTAGAATTTCGTCTGCGAAACACGTAGGATTGATAAAGTAAGTTTGTTAACTTTTCTGACTTGAGTCTGTTTAAATAAGTTTTCGAGAAATGATGCGATGCCGTCTACAGTATTTGTGTTCGAACGATCGTGAACAAAGAAAGCAAGAACGCAATCGCACAAAAGGAATCACGGTTGCGGTAGCATTTTCCTGTAGTGCTTGAACAGACTCTGTTCACCATTTTCCACCACTGCTGGAAACTCGAGCAGGTTTCAGAGATAGAAGAATAAGTAAATAGCACGCTAGGGTCAAATGGACCACTTTAAGGATTTGTGTCTTTTTCTCCTAATGAGATCCACATTTTAACGCCATACGAAGTTCTAACAGTAATTTTACAATATTTGCCATCTGCCATCATGATAACATTTCCAAAATTTGAGAGTTTTTACGGGCTTAAATCGTGTAGAAAAGTTGGTTGAAAAATGGGGGTGGTTCAAAATTACCAAATGGGTGGGGTAGAATTCCAATTAGTATAGAGAACTAGTAGTTAGCAACCAAGTTTCTCCATGAGTTTACTCTGAAGTATGGAAACGCTTAATCCTTAATGAAATCATCGGAAAACCTTATTCATAGCATAAGCATAAGCATACATGACCGTACAATTCGTAGTTGCTACTCCGTGATTGACTAGAACAATCGAAGTTGCACAGAGATTTAATGAATGGGGCTTGGAATTAGCTTACCATTCTCAATGTGCACAAATCGAGAGCTCAGATTTTATAAGTCAATGCCAGCCACGTCCTTACGGTCATTGGGGAAGGGAAGGAATGTTAGTTCGACAACCGTTGTTACTAGAGATCGAGATCGCCACTGCATCTCCACAGTTGTCATGGAAAGGATATTGGGTTAGTGGGATAAGGTAGTGATCTGGGAGTCACCAACGCTTGGTGATGAGATCCATGATAAAATCACGCCTAATCGGATTCACTAAATAATTCAATAATCGCATTGTACGCCGAACAAGTGTTCGTCACGCGACCACGCAGGAGCAAGCGACACGATCAATAGATCAAACACTACTAACAGTTCGCGCACTTTTTCACTCCTGTACTACCGACGCGCGACATATTTGATCCTGCCCTCATCATCTGCAGGAGCAAGCGTCAAGGTCAAAGGATCAAACACTTCTTAAATCATCGGAAAACCTTATTCAGGCAAAAAAGTGTAAAATGTTGAATTTCACCGGAAAATTAAGGAAAAATGTATTAGTTTATGCTCAAGGGTTGTGGCGCCAAATTTTGACATCGTTTGGCATAGAAAACAAATTGAAACGTTCTAGGAATGATTTAATGAGGTGAGCCATTTTACCCCATCAGTGCGTTTTGGACCATGTTCCCCTACTTGCCTGCAGTTGCAGGCTGAGAGACGCCTACCCCCTCTCCAACTATGCCAGGACAACGGATGACTGTGATGAATGCACTTCCGATGCAGATGCGGAGATGGGTTGCTGTAGGTTGGAGTGAGCAGGGGCTCTCGAGGTCCCTGATAGATGCGCCCCATGTGACCAGTAGATGAGTGAATGCAGAAGTTGTTATTGCCAAAGATGTCTTAAGGTGAAATCCGTAACGTAAGTTTTTACTGATTTAAATGTTGGAGGAAATTTATCCATGCATTTTTCTAAATTCGTACAATTAACCTTTTTTGTTTATTTTGGGCTATTGTTGTTTTAAGGGGTCTTTCATAAACCACGTGCTCATTTATGAGGTAAGGTGGGGTCTGGCCAATAGCCAGGGTCCAAACAAATTTTTAAAAAATTGTTTGAACAAATGACCACGGGGGGAGAGGGTGGTCTAAAATCCTGTCATGCTAATAAAGGAGAAAAAACAAAAGGTTTAAACAGATAGAAACCACAAATGGACTCGGTGTGAGGAGCATGTGTTCTAACCCTCACACCAGGTCTGTCCCTTTGAAGAAGATCTCTATTTCGCATTCCATCTTTTGAATAGCGGGGTTGGGGGTGGGGTGCTGGGTTGCCCCCCGCTTCCAGCTATTTTTCTGAATAATTCTCCACAAGCAAAAATATTCCTGGGGGTTTTCTCCAAATTTCCTCTGAAGATTCGAAGACAAGACATTTTAAAAAGAATTTTCGTAATTTTTATTTTTTGTATAGCCTAGAGATTTGAAGCAGAATTTCCATAAATAAACATAAACGTCATTCACACTTAAACGGTTTCGCCGAGAACCCTACAGCTGATATCTCGGTAATAATTTGACGATTCTCGGTAAAACTTTCACCGAGATCTTGGTAAACGTTTACCGAATCTCGGTAACGTTCGCCGAGATCTCGGCAAAAAATTTGGATTGCCGAAATCTCGGTAAAATAAGTACCGAGATTCGGCGTTAAAATTTACCGAGCTCTCAGCTGTTGGGTTCTCGGCGAAAAATACTGAGGTCGGTGAAATAATATAAGTGTGTTTGTGATGAATTTTGGAATCATTTCTAAGCGTCGCGAAACGATTTGTATAAAATTTTTTGAGAAAATGGTTTATTGGAATTCGTTGGGATCCTGTGGTCTAGGTGAAATAGTTTAAGCATAGAGAAGCGAAGAATTCAAAATTTGCATCAGTCCAATGTTACGTACTTTCATGTGCAGAAGGCTTGACCTGCGCAAATGTGCGCAAGGTAATGATTCTGATACTGAAGTGTTTTAGAACACAAATTATATGCAGTAGACATCTCCATTCATTACTCTTGTCAGCAAACACATCACTGCGACATACATGTTTCCACAATTTTATAACTTGACTGGCTTAGACCGGCTGGCTTGACTGGCTTCACACCGTTCCAAAAAACCGTAAAATTATGGATCTTATGTCTCTCGAATGATCAACATGGATATTAGCAGTACGGTTAGTGAAATTATAAATTCTTCGCACAAACTAGTTCGCACTGGTCAACCCATTTCTAAAATCCCTCTCAGTTCTGTGGTTGATTTTCCAGGAATTGAACCTGCTGCCACCATGTCTGGCCAAGGCGTACAAGTGTGGGAACCCAACCCATAATAATCATTCTCTGCATCTTTCTTGTTTGCATAGTCCTCGAATAAATGTTGTTTGCGGCAAAAAATGTTGCGCATTTCTTTGAAAACCTATGACTCGTACGACCATGAGTATCCCATTCAGAAACCAAACTACATAGGTAGTCGATGGACCGAACCTATAGGAACGAGTTAACACGGATACAATCGGTAGCTGAGGCGCAGCATTTAAATTTTCACAAATCTTTACTGAGTGATGTGCATGTTAAACAAGTGGATTGATTGATTGTTCGTTGAGCATAAATCACGCTGCTGAACAACATCAAACAACACAAAAACAACACTGTTCTCGTAAGAAATTGTACTCGAAAAAATAGAATGGTGGATGTGTAGATTAGTTTTGGCACGTACCAAAAATGATTAACGCCCAATTTTATGTAGATAATGTTGCTGCGCATCGAACGGTGCACGTGTCGTGGAAAAACAATTGACCATAGTGCCCGATTCGATCCTGACCGTTAATCCGGGAGAGTATGGCTTACAATCGGCTAGAGGAAGTGGGTGTAAAATGCGCCATCAGGATTACACTGCCACCACAATATCTTCAATATTAAAGATAGTCAAATTCGAACATCTCACAGGATATTGCTATCGATTTTAACGCCTCTCGTGGAAAAACATTTTCCATACTTAAGAGACATAAAACTACATAGTATCTGCTGCTTACATAAGAATTCAGAAGCACCATTCAGAACAATTAAGAAAATCTAACTTTAATAACATAAATAATGAAGGATTTCAACGGCTTGGACAACGGTCCTAATTATGGACTCACACTATAAACAGCAAACTATAACTTTAAGTATAATATTTGTTGAAAAAAAAAAATACAAGTTAATCGTGTCTTTGTCTTCTATACGTTACGTTGAACCTTTAGTTTACAATTTTGAATATAAAACAACGAATGTTCAGTACATGGCGTTGTAAAACTGTTTTGAAAATCATTTACTGTGTTTTCAATTCCTTTAAATATAATTTCTCAGATATCTTTGCCTCAATCCAATGACTGATGTTAGTAATTGTGATCTTATATTAATACGACTTCCATATAAACCCAATTAGAATAATGTTTTCAACGAATTTTACAGTTCAAATTGTTTTTATCCTTATGGGGCGCATATTACCCCATCTTCTCTTCGTATCGTGACTCATTGTAGGTGGATTTACGTCAGAGGACATAGGGTTTGCATACGTAATTGTGTCAGAAGTATGAAATACGAGTTCGTAGAAGTGGAAAGTTTAATTCTTCAGACGGATCCGCTATTATTGTGTCTTTAGGTACAAGGGTTTGGCCGCGGAGGAACTTTTTACTAGTCAGGGCCGCACGTTACCTGAATATTGATTGCAAGCAGATTGCGGATCTAGATCTGTGTTTTGATTGTGGGTAAAGTAGTTAAATTTATATTGGTCGTTGTACTTTGGGGAAACCCAAACCGGACCTTGGCTATCGTATCTAGCGCAAACTACGCAAGATTTGAAGTACTTTAAATTAATGATGGAAAATGTATTCTCAGTTTGATGCTTTAATAAAAATGGCACTAAACGTGTCGTGATTAACTGATTTTCCTTATGAGGATGATACCCAACCTTTTATTGGTACAGTAGACGTTCGATGTTTGAAGAGAGGAAATTATGAAACAAATTGAAACAATATGTTATCATCAAATTGCATTGGATTTTGGAGATGTCCAAAGTAGTCACGGTACTTGGTTTATAAAAACACATTTTTGTTGCTATTCAAATACAATTTGTATTTATATCTTAATGCGGGGTTTCTTAAAAAAAATTTGACTAAAGAAGCTATTTTTAAAATAAATTGTGACGCGGAGAATCTTTTCATTATTACAACTTTGTTTGAAACCTGGAATTTAGACGCGCATAAATCGATTCAAAAACTCAAACGCAAATGACGAGGTAAGATCATGTAGATTAAATTTCTACTATTTTCATCAGTTAGTCCCAAGCAGTCATCTGGTTGGTTCCTTGTGTGAGTGCAGCTGATTTGGCGATACTGGAGTAGCAAACACGGGCGGCCAATCATGCTCAAACTCAATACAGGTTCTCCATATTGAAAAGTAATTAAAATATTGGGTCAACCCTTCAAAAGCACCACCGTTTGGAATTTGAGACAAAACGGTACATTAGAAACAAATTTGATTGGAAAAAATGGCCGTTGAATTTGCGTTTTATTCGATGCTCCAAATATGCACATGAAAATGAACTTACAACACTGAAAACGGCCTCACAGTTGAGGTCAAACAACGCGTACCTATCTGTTAAAGATTCTACCCCATTACCCCGAATGACCATACCCCGAATCTTAATACCATGGGGAAATGTCATCAATGTCTTCATGTCTTCAAGAAATAGCATGCAGGGTGATTGAATTCGTGGTAATGGTGATTCTATCCCATTACCCCGAATGCCGTTTCCCCGAATGACATCACCCCGAAAGTCACTACCCCGAACAGTGATGCATTTGAACGCGTTCAGTTCGCGTTCCAGTTCATTTTGTTTTTGTGTTCCTTCGATCTTTCCGGACAAACATGAAAAAAGGGCCATAGTTTTCGATGCATTCAATTTTCATTACTATTGAAGAAAATCAAAAGATGTGTGTTTAAATACTTTATATACAATCGGAATAAAAGTTGTTCTCGTGACATTACCTTCGAATAAGCATTCAATTTGTGTCACCTTTGATGAAATACAAAAATATGTTTTGATCAATTACGCGCTTTCATCATGTTTGTCCATTGTTCAAGATCCTGGCTCACAGTGACAGTCCATGACAGCAGAATCTCGGCTCACCTTGACGTAGGGTTTCAGTGCTAGTAATGGACCCCTTAGTAGCTGAGATGCATTCTCGGCGCTTTTCTGCAATGATAGCTTGGATGGATATACGTTTTGTGCAGTCTATCAATAAGTTCCATGTCTTTACTTCATAGTGCGCCTTTAAAACATACAAAATCATTCGATTTATCCCGTGAAATACTCATTTGGAGAACTGTTGACCTTAAACCTATTATGGATCCCACCTATGTCCATATTGCGGATGTTTACAAATTTGACGCTTCCTATTATAAACCCTCCATTTGATTCCCATTCTTGCCGACGTACCTATTATGGAAATGCTAATTATGGACCCTCTTGTGTGGTTTCATTCACAAAACTGTTTAAATAGGTATCTGTATTTTTGCGCCTCGGATCAAATATTTTGCCCGAAACTTCTTACTAAAATGCAATCGAAGTTCCCCCGGTGGATTTTCATAGGAATAAAGTTGCTTTGAGTGTTAATTTTATGTTTTTCAGTAGGGGGTCCATAATACGCAAAGGGTCCTTTACCGGCATCGACTCCCCACGTAAATTTCGTATCGGTTTCTCCCTCCCACATCAATACCATTTTCTCATATCTATGTTTTTTGAGTAGGCCGGTCAATTATTGCACATGTTAGAAGATAGAATTGTAAAAATAATACTCAGGAGGGAACAAGGTAGACGATGATGACTTCTTAATAGGTCACGAATCATGCAGTGGACGAGGATCTGATAACCCTTAAACTTTAGGGACAACAGAAGTATCACCCAAAACCGACGATGATGAAACCCCACAATAAGCTCAGCAGCGGATATCAAGAGCAACAAGCAGAGGGCCCAAATTTTTAAATGTCAATATCGGCGCCTGTATCGCAGAGATCGCCTGTATCGTTATTAACCTCTCCACCGGCAGCCTAATTTTTTTACCACAAAATATTCAAAAAGCGATAACTTTGTTTGTTTTGTAATATTTCTGCAAAATATTTCCACAAATCCTAAAAAAGCTTTCCTATTTTTAGAATCTGTGTCAATATTGATCAATAGGGGCAAGAACGTCGCCGCCGCATACGCGCAGCATCTCGAGGTAGCGTTGCCGGAAGTGGGCGAGCTTGTCGAAGCCCCTCTTGAGCAGGGGCACAATGCGCGCAAATAGCAGAATTTAACCACTACACTTGTGCAAAGTGTAACAACACGAACACAATGATGGCGCGCAGTAGGGAAGAGAGCATAGAGTGATGCTGACGGAGTGTGTTGGCAAAAGATGCTCATGGGTATTTATTGGAACGGGGCCGACGAGTAGATGACGGATTTTAATGTCCGAGGTAGTTTTGCAATCCAAGATGACGACTTCCGGTTTGTGAAAAGATGATATGGATATTGTCGGCAGAACATTTGGAACGGTGGCAGACCTATACATCCGGCTGAAACGTGAAGCAACAAAAGTCCTGGTGGTGAATGCGTCAAAAACAAAGTACATGCTGATAGGCAGAACCGAGCGCGACAGAGCCCGCCTAGGAAGCAGTGTTACGATAGACGGGGATACATCCTTTTTTTTTTTCTTCTAAGCAATGAGGGGATAATCTGCTCAACAGACTCCGAACCAAGGTCCGGGAGTGTGGGGTTGGGGACCATTTACTACATGCAAGCAGTAACTACACCCCCTTCCCACTAAACCATTTCCATTGCCGCCAAAACCTTCGTCTCTCCGGGACCACCAAGAAGACATTGCTTTGGAGAGGGGCTATTGCACATCGCATCCTCCAGGTTAGCTGTGTAGCCATGCAGTAACGAACATCGATGACACGCTTAGGGGGTCCACAAAGGTAGCATGCTAGCGCTTTGCCAGCTTCGATTCTACCCCATTACCCCGAATCCTATTACCCCGAATGCCATTAACCCGAACGCCATTACCCCGAAGTCCAAAACCCCGAACGACCCCTCACCCCGAATGACATTACCCCGAATTCCTATATCATAGGGAAATGTCATCAATATCATCATGTCAAGATAATTGTAAATTCGGGGAAATAGCATGGAATAGATGGAACTCGGGGTAAAGGAACATTCGGGGTAATGGAATTCGGGGTGATGGCATTCGGGGAAATGGCATTCGGGGTAATGGGGTAGAATCGCACCGCAGGTATCAAGAACTGATACTGCGGGCTTCGCAATTTGACCTACTGAAGGCTCAGGCCCTATCAGCTAGCACCAGCTGGGATTGCTGAAGAAGGGGCCTCCACCTGCCCCGAACAACCAGAGGCTCGTATCCAACCCAGTAGGCCGGCGCCACGACAGCATCGCTACCAGGATGTTCTCCCCGCGGCCACTTAATCGCTGTAAGGGTCGATTTCGACCGTAGGGCACCGGTATGACCTACGTAGCCGACTGCGAACCCTTGGACCACCTGTTGTTTAGCGTCTGCACTAGCCACTCCTCGAGTCCACTCGCCACCTCCTTTGTAGTTCCGAGACGATGTGGGTGATAGCCGATAAAACGGCATTCCAGCCAAACTCGTCTTCACACATCCTCTGAACCAAATTGTCCGGAGTCGTGTCCCGACCGCATGTGGCAAACATGCGGTCACGCATTGTGCGGAAACGCGGGCACACGAACAAAACGTGTTCCGCCGTTTCCTCTAATCCTGCACAAACCACTTTGTGCAGGTTTAGACGGGGATACATCTGAGGTGGTTGATGAGTTCGTCTACCTCAGATCCTTGGTAACAGTTGATAACAACGTTAATCGTGAAATACGAAGACGCATCATCAGTGGAAGTCGGGCCTACTATGGGCTCCAGAAGAAGCTGCGGTCGAGAAAGATTCACCCCCGTTCCAAATGTACCATGTACAAAACGCTTATAAGACCGGAGGTTCTCTATGGACATGAAGCATGGACCATGCTGGAAGAGGACCTGCAAGCACTTGGAGTGTTTGAACGAAGGGTGCTTAGAACCATCTTTGGCGGTGTGCAGAAGAACGGCGTGTGGCGGTGTGCAGGAGAATGGTGTGTGGCGGCGGAGAATGAACTACGAGCTTGCTGGGCTCACGGCGAACCCAGTATCCAGAAGGTGACGAAGGCCGGAAGGGTGCGCTGGGCATGGCATGTTGCAAGACTACCGGACAACAATCCTGCAAAGATAGTGTTTGCGTCGAATCCGGTTGGCACAAGAAGGAGGGAGCACAGCGTGCGAAGTGGCTTGATCAGGTTCAACAAGATCTGGAGAGCGTGGGCCAAAATCAAAGTAGGAGGGACACATCCATGGAACGAGTAAATTGCCGTATCATTGTTAACGAGGATTATCAAATTAATTGGTGTAACACCAACTAAATAAATAAATTGCAAAACTCATTTTCTTTGTAAAATCTATTTGACGTAATGTATCACTTGTTTCAATATGGAAACTATTACATACAAATGTAAAAACTGGTCAATTTTTAAAGAAAGTTCTCTGGTCAATAATTTGAAACTGCTCGTATGAGAAATAAAAGGAAGTATATGAGTGCTTAGTCTATATAAATAAAAATGGAATGATGTTTGTATGTCACGAAATGGCTTGAGAACGGGTGATTGGACTAACATGATTCTTTCACTGTTGAATTCGTCCAGAGCTCCGACGTGTTTGTGCAAAGAAAAATATTAAGGAAGACATCGGAATAGTGAGGAAAACGGGAGAAAATAATCTGACATTTTCTACACGGGACTTGCATAGCGCTTTCCAACAGCCTACTTGATGGCAAAACGAAGTTTGCCGGGACCACTAGTAATAAGATAAAATATATGAGATGATGTTAATTCAGTGAAATGTGAAAAATCACAAAATTCATGCTATCATACGTCAACAGCAAAAGAGGTTTGGTCAGCCATTTGGAGCCCTATTGGAACCTGATACCGAGTGTCCGAAAATGGTCAAAATCACTCTATAATTCATGACACAAAATTCAATCACAGCTGGGTGACAAAGCATGAATTTTGAGCAGATAGACAGACAAGACACAAGGGGTGGTGGGGAGTTTGGTTTGGTCAAAACTCTCCCTGAGCAATAATATTTGAATTAATTACTGTTATTTGCAAACACTAGATCAGTAGGTTGCATTAACAGTTATATTCTTCTAAGTTGTGACTTTTTTTTATATCAAAAACGGGGTCTTTTGATAGGGTGATGAAAAACATACTTTTCTAACTTTACTGATAATTATACTGCAGGCTTTTGGCATCTATTTGGTATTTTTCAAAATACATGAATGTAACATCCGAAACTTTAACAATCTTTTAGTTGACGGAGCATTTAGCCAAATTTTAAATCCTTCAGGCCACGTGAATTGTTGGATAAGCATTTCCTTTGTTTTCAATGATTACGAATGAAATCCTAGTCCTAGAAAAACTCAAAGAGGATGGCGGTTCCGTTTTTAAGCTGAAAAATCACAAATCGACACTGTTCCTTCATAAGGGCTTAACTGACATGAACGATTTCTCTTCATCGATCCCTCTATTTCATTAATAACTTCGCCAAATTAAAAATAAAATGTTCATGAAGCAAGATTTAGTGATTTTTTATCCTTCAGCACGAAAACATGTTACAAAACAGTTAATTAGTTTTTTTGCAATAACTCAATGCGTCCAAAGATGAAGAGAAATCAATGAATGAAGATAAGCCCTGATGGAAAATCAATATCGAAATATTTATCTACAAGCTAAGAATGTTTCAAAATCTGCAATGCTGATTTTCCTTCGACCAACAGCTAATAATAATCGCAACATTTCCTATGCGCTGGAAGATCATTCACGTCGTTGAAACATTTGAAAACGTGTTAAAGAAAAAAAAAATAGGCGAAGAGAGATTGAACGCTATCACTTCTATCACACTCTAAGAGTGAAGAACTAGAATTCACACAAATAAAGTTAAAAAAAGCTATTATTCTAACGTATGTGCTTCCAAATATAACTATAAGTGAAGAAATAGTTTTGGATGAACTTTCGAACAAACCACAACCCGGTTAACCAGTTGATGATTTTCGACAGCAATCGATATTGCTATTGTTGGACTAAACGAAATTCAAAGCCTGGTTGGTTGGAAAGAGATGAAGACTTAAATTGTTATCAGAATATTTAAATTTCAAATGAATCTTATAACCATTCATATTTGAAAAGCTAATCTATGCTAATTTTTGAAAAGAATAAAGTATCCTGTGGAACACAAAGCTTATTTCATCCACCACAGGCGTATTTTGGAACGTTTTGGTAAAATTACACATAGTTCAACAGACTCTTTTTACTAGTGGTACAAAAAAGTATGCCTGAAGCGGACGAGAGAAACTAGGTAAAATTTGTCGTCTTTGACTTCCGTTTTATCGTCTACAACCTATCATAGAGCCAAATCCTGGTTGCGCTACTGGAAATGTATCAGTGCATGATATTTAGGATCCCTACCGGAACCGATATCCGGTGACCATGTTCCCTAAATGACCACAATAGTTTCCAAACCGAAACGTTATGTATTCTTTCAAATAGATCAACTGACTTTTGGAATTTTTTTGATGAAATTTCTTGAATTTTCTCCATAATTTTTATTTTGAATTACCCTAGGTACCCAACAAATTCGGACCTAAATCCGAAACCATCATCGAATTCAAAATTTTTAATGCATTATTCAAAAACATAACTCATTTGTTATTTTTCCTGGAAATCTCATCAAAATCGATCGAATGGTGTCGCCACAGAATTTTAAAAACTTTGATGATAAGGTAAGGCTCTTTTTCCTGTCGTTAAGTCCCATATGGTACTGTTCTAAGAGCTCTTCCACAGTTCTTAACTAAGAGCTTTCTTTGTTAGCTGGTTATGTTTGCATTTCTACATAGTGTGGTAAGCATGAAGATACTCTATGCCCTAAGAAGTCAAAATACTTCTAATCTGAAAAGATCTTCGATCGGTTGAATTCGAACCCGCCACTCTCATCATGGTCTTGCAGAATACCTGCGCGTTTGCTGCTACGACTTTTGAATGATATTTGTCAAAATATGACAATATCATATGTATCAGTTAGCTAGAGGTACAATTTCAATCAAGTTCATCCTGTTAAGTTCAACAAACAATGATTAATTCGGAAACTGCGCTGATTAAAAATCCAAAAAAGCATCATGGGCCTTTAAAAAAGGAAAAATGGGCCTTTTGAAATTTATGCAAGATTATTGAACTTATAATTCGCACAGTGCATAAATGAATTAATTTGCATCTGACTACTTCACGCATAATACTAAATAAGAACTTCTTCTGATATGCTATCAAATTTAATTTTCAACCGCTTCCGCTAGATTCGAGCGGCTCATTTAGTAATAAAAATTGGCAAAGCTAACGCAAATGGCAAAAAGACAGAATCGTACGATTATTCAAATTATCACGGCTGCTGAAGAAGTACAACTTCGGTAGCACCTTGTGAATAATAATCACAGTAGAAGATAGATCCTATCGAATTCAATCAGAAACCATTCAGTACCCGAAAAGGGGGTGCAATTTTTTTCGCAAACATTCCTGCATATATCAGTTGCTAAACGATGTACGAAAAGCCACAGCCAAATGAATCGAAACCGCATGGAGTTCTTGCACTAAATAAACGACAAGCCTTCCGCAGAGTTTTACTTTCGACATATATATTTTGACACGTTCTTCGTTGATTGAAATTCGTTCGGCGTTCCTGTTGTCAAACAGATTATCCGGAGAAACTGATCGAATTTCCTTGCGATACACTAGGTTTACCGTCCGCTACAGAGAATCCACCGGTGTATGCCAAGCTTACGTCCCGGTTCCCAGGGAGATGATATGTCTGGCTTCCAGACTGTCCAGCAGAGCCCTGTAAATGTGAGAATGTTAGTACACAAATATTTTATTAGATTCGAATAACGTCAGATGATCATACCGTGAATCCACCTGGGCCGGCTTGGAATCCTTGCGATGCAGAATTAGCGGCCGAGGCTCCAAAGCCACCTCCAGGACCTTGGTTGAAGAAAGATTGTGCTCCGGCGTTGGCTGCACTGGCTCCAAATCCATTTGGACCAAATTGTTGGTTGAAAGCATTTGCGTTAGCCTGTGCGCTGGATGCTCCGAATCCGCTATAGGAAAATTAAGAATGAAATGAGGAGGAGGTAAAACAAGAAGTAAGTCCCAATTCCCGACAGAGGTCCCTTTTTCGACAAGGGATAAGTTTTACTAATATCTTATCAAAAAAAATTTTTTTGACGTGTGATGGTAAATAGAAAGCTATAGAAAGTTGTTTAAAAAGGAGGTGCCGAAAATGCCAATCGTTACCCTATTTGGTCAGATTGCTATCAGTAAGCTAATCGATTTCAACCAGGTGGCGAATATTGCTAATTTTATAGGTTTTTAAAATGGTAGCTTTCAGACACTCCCCAAGGCACCCCGACGTTCATAAAATGGTCATATGTCTTCATTAGGGGTGGATGGTCGCTGCAATTTTAATGTGGACACCGGAAAGCATCCCAAATTCTACTCGCGTTGGATCAATCACGTCGATGAGTGTTGAAAAGTAGCCTCGTGTTTCAAGATGGTGCAAAGAAATTGGTGACATGAAATCGATTATCTCCTATCTCATCTGGATAGCCAGTTGATTGTGTGCCTACGTGAATTCAAGTAAATTTAGACGATCTTCAAACTTTCAGGGTCAAACCCGCTATTAAAACGTACCCGGCGCTGCTTCGAATTTGAGCAGTCACCGGAATGACCACCGGAATGCTAACTAAGCTCCAGCACAGGGAGATCGCAACGCGTGTTTCAATCAAGATAGAAACCGTTGCAATTCACGACACAATCAACTTCTTGATAGTAGAATGATACTGATAAAATGTTTGTCTCGGACATGCAATCGTGTTGAATGATTTATTTATTTGGCGAGCATTTCGCGCATTAGTTTAATATGACATGATGCAGACTATCGGTGTGGTTATCGAAATTTGAGTTGAATGTTTTAAATATTCTCCATTTGTTTTGAGCAAACTAAATTCCTCGCTTAGTTTGATGATCGCTTAGGAATAAATCAGGGGTATCATATGAGAGCCCAGTCATCTCTAATTTTTTTTCTTCTTCTTCCTGGCGTTTGGGATTGACACACTTGAGACAGAGTCTTTTCCTAAGCTTACTATTCTTATGAACACTTCCACAGAGCTGAGTTAATTGCTTTATGGAAGCCAAGGAGTCTTCTGCACTTCCACAAGAAAACATTGGAAGTTTGGATATGGGAAAGGAGCATGAGTTTGCTACTTTTGGCCGCCCGTGGTTGCTACTCCAGTATCGCAAGATCAGCTGCACTTACACAAGGAACCAACCATATGACTGCTTGGGATTAACAGTGTATTAGTGCTGATGATCTTCTATTTTCAGGCAACAATGGTGCCTGCCCCGTCAGAATGCAGACCAATGAGGGGAAGGGGAAGAGGAAGGAGTTGATGATGCATTCAACTGCCTCCCACGGTACACGGAGAAATCAAACTACTCGCTGTTGTCAAACGGAAACAACTTAATGATAGGTATATGTTAGTTAACCGAAATTTGGGTTATCCCACGGGAGAGCCGAATTGCGTCAAAAGAAGTCAAAGTTGGGTTGATTTGTGGCTCCGTGTAGATCGTATAAACCATAGGACTGAAACGTCTTTCATCCACGAAAAACTGAAGTGAAGCAAAAATTTGGTGCTGAACACTCGTTTTCGACTGCAACATTTATATTTCACTTATCATTCATTCTGGTGTTAGGTGCGTATAATTTTATCAAGTTTTCTGTTAATTTAGCCACATCTTATTTAGTGCAATGATAAACGGTTATCAATAGTATTTTTTTTCTCATGCGACGTTTGTTGCTACAACGCGAGGTTTGATGGGGTTAAAGCCTAAATTTGTTTACTAAGCACTAGCGCCACGCAGATAGGGAGCGTCCATTTATTACGTAACGCGAAATTTGGAAATGTATGAACCGTAACGCTTGAGCCTACTCCCCCCCTCCCCTTAGAGCGGGTTTAGAAACAAAATGTCAAAAGACAAAACGACGAAACCCAAAACGTCGAATGCCAAAACATCGAATCCCAAAACGTTGAAAGGGACAAAATGTCGAAAGCAGTCATTTTTCTAGCGAAGGCCTTTGGAACTAGCGTGGCTAAGGAAAAAAATCGATGCGATGCGAACGGCATTGTAAACAGCAAAATTTACTATTTTCAACAAAGTAAGCATGGGAAAATTTTCCAGTAAACTGTCAATTTCAGATCCATTCCTAACCAGACAAGAAGCAGTGAAGCACTTTGAAAAACAAAATTCATACACCTCTGGACGCAGGCAAATGAAGAGAAAAAAGTGCTTTAACGTATACTGGGGCGTGTTGGAAGGAAAAGTTCTGAACATGATATCAATAGATGTGAGCAGGAGTTGGTTTCATTTGTTAACTTTCACTGTGATGACCTTACCATTTCATCTTACCCCAGCCATTTCAACTTGCCCCATGTACTTTACAGTTTTTCTTTTTCCTACAACTAGTGAGCGAACAAAATTTTAATTTGCACCAAATCAATATGCCTCAGAATTTGGTAATTCCAGTCAGTGCTGGGAATGGTAATAGTAGTAGGCTTGAATTTCGCGAAAATCACGTGGCTCTCTCACTACAGTAGTTTAAAATCGTGAATCTCATCAAGTAGCCTATATTGGGTACATGAATTTCTCTAAATCAGTAGCAGACATCATGTATACGCGCTTCACATCAAGAGCTTGAGATCAGCTTGCCATGAGCGCACAAAAATAACCGCGCGTTTGAGCACGTGCTATGGTGAGACACATTTTTTTAGATCTCATGTAGCAGTGTACTAGCTCAAACGATCACATCTGCACTGGCTCATGTGCCGTCTCATGAGAAAATCTCAATGTGACAGTGCATTTGAGACTCGCTGCCGTTCCAAAAGCAAGGGTAAGGGATCAAATCTTGGATTAAACTGCCTGTAAGCACTGACGCGGTTCAACGCGGTTAAGATTCTAGCATTTGAATTTAAAAACTTATGCTGGCCACCAAAGAAGCATAGGCATAGACCGAAGCCGTATGCTTCCGTGGAGCTGTTGTACTAGGCAAACATAACTGCAAAAAAGTACTCCAAGTAAGCGCATGCGACGAGCCTCACGAGATGTCTCATGAGACTCGCTCACTAAGATATATTTTGTACGTATCTGCATCTCGTGTCTCACATAATCTGTGAGCTGCGATATGGGATATCGCATGGCACACTAGCTCATTTAGGTATACATGAGAAATACGACACTCTGATTCAGTAGTGTCATTGAAGGCTCTAAATGCGGGAAATGCAGCGGGATATAGAACATTTTTCTACAGGGTTGCCCTTAGCAACGGGTGTTTTGCAATTTTCAAGGCTCTTTGCCTACAGCAGCGATGGGCGTGAGTTTCACTGTCTTCGCTGACTGTGATTGGCTTTGTTTGACTACTGTAGAGTGAATTTCAGATTTTTTCCCAACCCTGATTCCAGTTGTTTCGTGTATTTGGAGCGTTAGCATTTTGCGTTCGATAAATTTGTTTTAATTTTTTAAAATAAAATCTTTGTATATCAATAGGTTCATATTTTTTTAATTTTTGGTTACATTACAGTTAAATAATTTCTCAAATATGTATGCAGAAATTATTTAAAGGTGAATTGAATTTACTACTGGTACAGTTTTTTGTTGTTAAATAGTGTATTATTTATTTTTATAAGATACATTCATTCTTTCAACAAACTAATGACATCAATTTTATCAAATTTATTAGGGAATTCTAAATGTACTCATTCTTTTATTGAATTGGACCAATTTAATCAATTTATTAACTTATTTTTCGGTAAAACATTTTCAATATTTGACTGAAACAAGCACTTCGATGAGATACGTCAAAAATTATGTTATAACCTGAATATCAAATAGATTAATTTTACAAAAAAAAAGTTTTTTTACAATTTGATTTTTATTACCTTGAAGGTGGTATAATTAACTATAATTAACGATATCATGGTGATTATATTGGTAAACAAAATATTTTTCAGTTTCTCAATTGTTTAAAACATTGTTGAGTGTTTGAATTTAACGTTACATTAGTATAAATTTCTTTCTTTGCATTTTTAATTAATCGAATAGCGCAAGTATTGCCCGCCACACTCGATTTGTTTTCTATGACGTATTGTCCCTTAGACGTTTTGTCCCTTTGACATTTTGGTTTCGACATTTTCTATTTTTGGCGTTTTGTCCTTTCGACGTTTGGAATTCGACATTTTGACTTTCGACGTTTTGTCCCTTCGACGTTTTGTCCTTCCGACATCTTGGCATTCGACGTTTTGGCATTCGACCTTTTGTCTTTCGACGGTTTGTTTTTCGACGTTTTGTCACCCAACCCCTAGAGCGTTACGTAATTTGTGGACGCCCCCTAGTGGCTGGCTTCAAGAACTAGCACTGAGACGAGACTCGCGAAGACGGTCTTCTTTTTCTGTGATTGCTGAGTTTTTTTTAATTCCGCTCTGTGTTTATGTCAATCATGCGCAAGCCTTTACATGAACATCTCAGCAACAAATTATTGCGTTTGCATCACACCGAAGCATAGGGTAACCAATATATTTTGGACCCCTATATATGTTGGACCCCCTGGGCTATTTTCCCGCAAATTTTCCAGTTTAAATCGAAAGACCAACTCAATTCGCATGCCATTTGGAAATATAGTACTATTCCGCACTTACATTAACCGTTTGTACATAGGAAATGTTTTTATTTTATCTGAAATTAATTTAATTTAATCGGTTCATCTATGCAACCGTTACCACACGTTACACACAGAAATTGGAGCCGTCACAAATTTTTCAAATGTAAACAAAAACATTTTTTCAAATTTCTGAACTAAAAGCGTAGAATTTCTTCGGGTTTCCATTGGCAATCGATTAATTAGACTATGGGCAAACATATTATACAACCAGTGTCGTGGACTTTGTCGCCAAACGATAAAAAAATGCCGGGGGTCCAAAATATATACTTTGAGGGTCCAAAATGTATTGGTGTGTCCAAAATAATGAAAAACAGTGCTTCACAATTCAATTATTTTCGACGTTTTTTTTTGGATCCTACGTATGGGCATTTTTATCTCGTAGAGGGTGTCTTTATCTACATTTTGGCATGTTCTTTGACTTGGTTACGCTGTGCAATTAATTAATTGGAACAAAAAACTAAAATCACTTCCTTAAGGGGTCCAAAATACGACCGTTACCCTAAGTAGCCTTTTTAGTGAAATTCAATGCCAGTAAACGTAGCAGACCTTAGAAATACCTTAGAAAGACTGCCTATGTATCATGCGTAAGGAAAAGCGTGCTATAATGATGAAAGAATGGAAGCGTAAGGAAACGGTTTAATTCTGTCCGTCTCGGGTTCCAGCAAATGCTATGAACTGTGATAGATCAGCTGTGATACATTAAAAGTGGTAGATAGAAACAAGTGAAAGATACAACTACAATGTATGAGGAAAGGGATGGGCCTGGGATTGAACCCATGACCTTCTGCTTATGGAGCAGAAGCGATAGCCATTAGACCACCAACCCCGTCTATATTAACTGGAAGTTTGGATATGGGAAAGGATTCGATAAAGATATAATTTGAAATTAATACGTGAGTGTATACACGGATGACCGATATTGAAAGTGCGGTTACTACGCGAGCCGTACTCGATCATGATTTCGTTGCTCGATCCACAGGAGCATGCAACAGATTCAAAGGATCAAACACTACTCCCTAGTTTAGCTATAGTTCCAATTATAATTATAGTGGATTATACACCGTTTTACACAGACAAAATGGGACATTTCTAGTTTAGTAGAACACATTGAGTGATCAAACAGTTGGGTTTGTATGTAAAAGCATTCACATAATGTGGGAGATGATAAAACAAGTTTAACGTAGCTAAGTATTTTGACGTGCTCTTTGGTTGTACATTGTTAAAGATTCAAAGCGAATTCAATGATGTTTTCAACAACTTGACTTCCCGTATAATTGACGTATAATATAAACCTTAAGAAAACCATCGAATTAACTCGATAAAGGTTATTATTGATTACTAGTGGTCCCGGCAAACTTCGTCTTTCTATCAAGTAGGCTGTTGAAAAATGACATGCAATCTCTCATACAAAATGACACATTAGTTTTCTTCCGTTTTTACTACTATTTCGAATACTTTCCCAAACTTTTTCTACGCACGAACACGTCGGAGCCCTTGGCGAATGCGACAGTGAAAGAATTGTTAAAATTCGTTGAACCGTTCTCAAGCCATTTCGTGACATACAAACACCATTCCATTTTTATTTATATAGATAGATAGATTACTTGAACCCAAGATTGGCCGGTTATGCCAAAACTGTAATCCCATTTAAACAATCTCATCGCAGCAAGTTTACGAAGCTTATTTTGTTTGAAGGACATTGTGTTGTTCTGAGTTTACCGAATTGAAGAATATAATTTTAAAATGCGTCGAAAACAAAGTACATGCTGGTTGGCGGAACTGAGCGCGACAGGACCCGCCTAGGAAGCAGTGTTACGATAGACGGGGATACCTTCGAGGTGGTGGACGAGTTCGTCTACCTCGGATCCTTGTTGACGGCTGACAACAATGTTAGTCGGGAAATACGAAGGCGCATCATCAGCGGGAGTCGTGCCTACTATGGGCTCCAGAAGAAACTGCGGTCAAGAAAGATTCACCCCCGCACCAAATGCACGATGTACAAAACGCTCATAAGACCGGTAGTCCTCTATGGGCATGAGGCGTGGACTATGCTCGAGGAGGACTTGCAAGCTCTTGGGGTTTTCGAACGCCGAGTGCTAAGGACGATCTTCGGCGGCGTGCAGGAGAACGGCGTGTGGCGGCGAAGGATGAACCACGAGCTCGCTCAACTCTACGGCGAACCCAGTATCGTGAAGGTAGCTAAAGCTGGAAGGATACGCTGGGCAGGGCATGTTGCAAGAATGCCGGACAACAACCCTGTAAAGATGGTGTTCGCCACGAATCCGGTCGGAACAAGAAGGCGTGGGGCGCAGCGAGCTAGGTGGATTGACCAGGTACACCAGGACCTGGAGAGCGTGGGTCACAGTCGAGGATGGAGAGAAGCGGCCATGAACCGAGGGAATTGGCGAAATATTGTTGGCGAGGCTTTATCAAGATAATTGATGTAAAGCCAAATAAGTAAGTAAGTAATTTTAAAATGCCCTTAGTTGCTACTGTGTTTTTTTTTTTCTTTTAAATCCAAATCGTCCAATCGATTTTGACGAAATTCAGTAGGGGATAAGTTCAAACTATATTTCAGCCCCGATCGAAAAATCAGGTTGATCGCATTAGAAACAGCTGATAAATGGCGGTGGGAGGAAAGTGGATGTTTAAGCCCATGTGAGCTGTGCCGCAGTTAAAACCAGCAATATTGTTTAATGCGCATATTTTAAGTATATTGCAAAGTGAAGCGTTTACTCTATTGGGATACTTTGTGGGGCTAACCAACCAAAAAGTGGATTCCAAAATTTAAAGTACTAAAACAGATGTGAGGAAGATGGGTGATCTGCTGAGTTTGACAGTGGTGTCACTCTCCTGCTAGAAACCGAATATACTCTGCATATCCACAGTTGTCATGAAAAGTATATTGGGTTAGTAGGCACGGTGTCTCTGGTAGAAAACATTAATATAAAAAAAATCAGTATCGATGAAACACCCACCAAATGAAAGCTTAGGCTTTCCCCTTTCATTTGAGACCGGTTTGAAAATGTTCTATCGGGGGGTCCTGAACATTTTTTTTTTATTTTAGTAAGAGATACGTACCATAGGTGAGCTTCTTCCACCAATAGTATGATACAATGAATCGTTTGTACCATATGATGACAACTCAATAGAACCGTAGAAGGCCATGACAAATATTTCTGGACAAACATTTGCAAAGGGCTGGAGAGGTCTTGAGCCTTTTTTCAGAAACGTTGCTGTTGAGCCCTTTTTAGCTCGCCCATGCAAACTAACACCACTATCAGAAAGATTAGTGTTAGCTATTCCTGATAGTAGTATTGGTAAGCGTGTTCGAGTTGAATTGGGCTCAACAGCGTCTTACAAAGACATTGTTTACCTATGTCGATGTGCCCTTTTTAAATGTTTGTTCAGATTTCCATAAAACAAGCTTGTTTTTGTTTTGGCAGTGTTGCTGTTCAGTTGATTATAAATTCAGTAAATAGTAAAATTGTATATCTTCAATCACAATTTATTCATTTATACAAAACTAAAATGGATGTAAATAGTATTTAAAATTTTGAATAAAAAAAATGTTTAGAGATTTGAAAGATTTCCAATAAATAACCATTATTTAGATTCAGTTGTATGCTACGGTCTCAAAATTCAAATATATTTTCATAAGATATTGCTTTTTACGATTAGTAATAACCAAAATGTTTGAAAGCATGTACTCATGGATCATTACATCACCAATGGTTTCACAGATTGCAAAAAACAACTAAATTGGCATCAATGGTAGGGAAATCGGCGCTGCGTTATAACGCTTCATTGCTTAAGTTGTCGCGTTCTAAGGTGGTATAGCGAAAAATTGGTGCTTGTGTCGCGTGATAAGTTTATAAATTCATTGTTTTGGGTCAACATTTTGGTTTGCTGATTAGAGGTATGCCTGTTAATAATTACAATAAATATATCCCAATTTCCCACCTAATAATAAATATATATATTTACACTACACTCTGTCAGGAGACCTGAAACATGAAACCGAAAAGTCATGAAGACAATCGTTCGAAGATTAGCGTATTGTGTTTAAAGAATTTGTGTCTGCAACCGTTATCAGCAATAGTGGTTGATATTATTGAACAGCACATTCTTCACGACATCAGGATTACAGTATGGTATTGTCCTACAAAAATATGTCGAGCTTGCACGTTTATTCGTTCAGTAACCAGTTAAAACTTTTGAATATAGCACTGTATAAATATAAATTCAATTTAAAACCTACCACTCGAAGCATGTAATGATGTGAGAACAACAATCTCACCAAAACTAAAGGGAAAACGTGGTAGACACAGTAATGCAAAAAGTAAGTGCAAATTGAATTGGTTGGTTGTCGAATCTACACGGTTTACCACCCAACTGAGAATCTTATTCAACATCTGTGCAACCTAAAAAAAACATTTTTTCGCTGATGACTTGTTCTTGATTAAAAAAAATTGATTTGAGCACCAGATGAGCGTTGCAGTTGAGCAACTGTCTAAGGGGTTTAGATGTTGCAATCGCCCCAAACATCGCTTTCAAAATCAGCAGACCTAACCAATCAGTTCAGGGGTTTTTAGAGGTAACACATTTGCACATTGATTTGAATGATAATGCAGAAACTGTAATAACGTAAATTTAAATGCATATAAATGCGTTCAGGGGCCTTTCTTAGCCTTAGTGGTTAGAGTCTGCGGCTACAAAGCAAAGCCATGCTGAAGGTGTCTGGGTTCGATTCCCGGTCGGTCCAGGATCTTTTCGTAAAGGAAAGTTCCTTGACTTCCCTAGGCATAGAGTATCATCGTACCTGCCACACGAGATACGAATGCGAAAATGGCAACATTGGCAAAGAAAGCTCTCAGTTAATAACTGTGGAAGTGCTCATAAGAACACTAAGCTGAGAAACAGGCTCTGTCCCAGTGAGGACGTTAATGCCAAGAAGAAGAACGTTCAGGGGTTAGTTGATTATGTGACGTCCAAAAAGGGGAGTTGGCCTGGGCAGTTCGATCTGCAAGCGATGGAGAAGGGTCCTTTAATCATTTACCCTGTCGATTACCGAGCATAATTCCGACGACATCGGGACTCAAGGCCGATGTAAGGATACTGGCGTAAAAATACTGTTGCTGTTTGCTGTTGCTTCTGGCGTTCCAGAAAAATATGGCAATATTGAGAAAATGTGGAAGACACTGTTGCTTTTGAATAATTTTAGGTGCTCCATTGCTGGAGATTTGAAAATCGTCAATCTGTTTTTCGTAATAATGGGAGGTAGTTCAACATTTCCTTGCCCATACTGAACCACACAAAAAAGATTTATCCAATTTAGCTGGTCATCCACAAATACTTTGTCACATACGCGTCCGCGAAATGGAAAAGTCTCGGCTTGGACCATGAACTGGCGAAGCAGTTCTTCAATTGTATTTACTATCCACTGCTCCAAATTGATCCAAATAATGTCGAGGAATGGGTAAGCATCAGCAGTTTGATTGTGTGATTCATAAAGATGACCTTAAAATAATTCTTTTATCACAGGTGAGGATCATCAGTTGCCAACACCACAACAAAAGTGGATTCACCAGATGAAACTGTCAGAAGCTTTTGAAAAATCGGCATGTTTTGGAAGTGTAATGGGATCTAAGTTTGCTAGCAATTGTAATTTATCGTACTGTTCTGTAAATTATCTCTTTTAAATGAAAAAATGTATTTCAGGCCTTTGATCATTCTGATCAGGTACATAAAAGTTGTTTTCAAACGAGTCTAGATGATGATCTTGCAGAAAAGTTGAGAACTTTTCAAAAACGTGGATTGCTTACCCAATAGCTCGAAGTTCCATATTTCCGCTATCATATCCCGGAGTTTTGTGAAATCACAGGAACTGGTTTGAGCAATTACGGGAAACAAGCCAGTGAAATCGTGCATTTCGATTTTCAAGTTGCTTGGAATCATGTTAAGGTTCCGGAGAACTCCGAAGCATATGATCGACAGCTTCTTTGAGCTGTAGTAATGTACAATAGTGAGCATTTGTAAGCCGTATTATCCGTATTTACTTTATCAATATGTCGTGTATATAATTGGTTTAAATAGAGTGGTATAATGCTAAATCTAAATCCTTTTTATTAATTGGTTAACTATTCGTAGTACAATTTCTCATGGCTACCTAGATAAGCATGAAAGAAAATGACTGTGTGAACCATAATTAAGAAATCAGTACTGAAAAAACGGCATTGTACTGTTTTGAAAAAAATGTTCAGGACCCCCCGATAGAACATTTCCAAACAGGTCTCAAATGAAAGGGGAAAGCCTAAGCTTTCATTTGTTGAATTTTTTAGCGATACTGATTTTTTATAATAATGTTGTTCTACCAGAGACACCGTGTAGGATAAGGTGATGATGAAAGTGATGCAATCCATGATATAATCACGCCTATCTGGATTCTCGATATTACTACATTACGCATTGCATGCCAAACAAGTGTGTTTCCGGTCCTATCGCTCGCTCCGCAAGCGACACAATCGATGGACCACACAGTAATGACTCGATAACGCCTTTGTTTTCTTCGCCCTCCATAGCACGAGCGGTAGAATGAATGTTAAGAAAAAACAAAAAAAGTACTGATAAATGAATGTCGTCTGACACATTTCATGAATCATAAATTTTGAATAAATTCAAGAGATGCCCGACCATAAAAAACAAGATTTGTTATGTAGAATGTTACACCCACACAGTGAAAGCAGCTTTCATCACGAAAAATATAGAAATAAACAAAACCGTACTGTTTTATGGCGACACCATCGTGGTCAGATGCATCGAATTGACATTTTTTATTTAGTACGTCCGTTTGATCGCTCGTTTTGTGAATTTTTAAGGCAAAGTTTCTGAATTCTGAAATGTTTCTGAGCTATTTTCGTAACAACGAACTTTTTTATAAATAGCACTGCGGAACACGTTTTTGTCTCAAGCACGAAAAAAATGCTATTTAGTAAATTAAGGGTTACTGAATTCATCGCCGTTTTCAAATAGTAGTTTACGGAACAAGTTGCAGAATGATGATTTTTACAGCACGAGTTCTATATTTATCCTACGAGGCTTGCCGAGTAGGATAATTACGACGAGTGCTGTAAAACTCGAGTTCTGTAACGAGTTGCGTACAACATTTTTTGCAATTTCGTAGAAGATCACTTGAAGGTATCAGAAATTATATCGGAATGCATTCACCATCATTTTACAATTTCTGAAAAAAAAATGTTGTGTAATGATTCATTACGAAACTCAAAACAGTTGCATAATGAGAAAGCGTTGCGTAATGAATCATTACAGCACTGGTTTCAGTTGCGTAATGACTATTCCCGCACTTCAATGCAGGAAAGTAGGCCGTTTCATGACAGGTTGGCGAGATGAAAAACAGCCTATTACGATGATAAATTGCAAAAAAATCATAGCACGTCTAGTTTCTGAGATAGTGACTGTTGAAAAGGCAATATTTGACTATTTTAGCCTACTTGCATGCAAGTTTGACAGCTTGTATGGCAATTTATTTGCCTAATTACAATACGTTCGATGATCAAAATCGATGGTTTTGAAAAGTATTGTATTTTGCTATATAAGAGAAACGAAGAATTTTGTATGACGACTGAGAGCATGTTGGAAAAATCAATTTAATATAAACTTAATCGTAAAATTTCAACCAAATTATATCTGAAATAAAAGTTAAAATCATATAATGCATGCTTGGTGGATTAGATCATAATTTTTCTGATAAATCATACATTAAACTTCATGTAAACAACAATGAAAACAGAGTTTTATAGAACTTTGGAGACCTGTAGATAAAAATTGTGACGTGCTAGAACATTTCTGAGAACGGCATCAAATACAGTAGCTCCAAGTCTACTGGAGACACAAAATTTTATCCTTGAGACAAGTAAATATATAAATATTGTTACACTGCGTAATATAAGCACACTTATTGAAATATCAATGAGTCTTATTGTAAGAATATCAATTAAATTTTAAATGCAATCATAACGTTTACCACACTAGGACTTCCAATGCATACATCGATTAACATGCTCACCCAAACTGTCGCTTAACTCGTGCGTTGTCGGGCACCAATATATCTACGACGCTTCTCACGTGCCTCCTCGCAGCTGGATTGCTCTTGCGCACGTTGAGAGACGATTCCACTCGAATCTCCTCGTACGCCCCTGCGTTCTCATTGCTCTTCGTTGCCACATCTGTAAGTGAAATGACAAAAGTAATTATTAAAATTCAAACCACTCGACCGTTTCATGAGTTCTTAATTGCAGATATGCAAATCCGTTTTATAACTGTCATAAAAGCGCCCCCGCTCCATAGCCAGTAGAAGTAAATTTTATTTATTTTTTGCCAAATTTCAATTTTATATTTCGCTGCAGCCAGAGCTTGGGAAATTGTTGCCTCTAGTACCATAATAGAATCTCCAGTTATTATCTAAAACCAGTTTGGATCGGGCTGCACGTTGACGACAAACACGCACGATCGATACTTTGCGCCGAAAAAAAAACCGGGCTCAGTCGTCCAATGCATGTGAATGTTTTGATAAATGCTAAGCGTATGCATGTGATTTTAGGCTGGCCCAATGTTTGTGACAAACACCAAATTCAACATGATTAAATATATTCTCGGTTTCTTGTGAGTATTATCCTTTGGATGTTCATATGAATTTTGATATTCTATGTGCTAAAGTGTATGTCTCGATCAACCAAAATTTAAAAACCACATGATTAAGCTTGTTTGTTTCTCAAAGCTCATATAACTGAATTCGCTTTGAAACCAGCCTAATGATTGACCGTCCCGATTTAGGATAAGAGACTGTGGGAAAATCCAATCTCAGTCGTCGCATCTAAATGGACCGGTTTCATTGTCACCGCAGGAACATTAGGACAGTATGTAACTGCAAAAAAATATAACCTCGGTCTGCAGAAAGTTCGAGGCGTACGGTGTCTATGATATGATTTAACTACAAAATAAGTATCGTCAAGACACCTTCAAAATAGAATCTTAGTAACTTCACTTTAAATTTATTGCCAAAATGCAAATGTTCCATCGGAGGGTCTATAAAGTGTGTATGTTACCCATTTTCACCCCTCTGACCCATTGTCACCCCCATAGACGGTACTAAAAAATATTATATTTTTTTTATCATGAAAAATTCAAAAATAAAACAAAAAATTATATTACACAATATCTTGTTTTCATAATTTTTGTTTTTCATCATAAAATCTTAATAGAAAATAGATGTTTGAGGCAAAATTTCATGATGGAGATTTGTTTAATAAAAAAGTTTTTTCTAAAAACAACTCTTTACTATAGTCACTCTATGCACAGTCTGGCGAATATAAAATCCGAAGAACTAGCAACGTGATAATTTCATCAATATCGCTGGCAACTGAACAAGAAGTTTTAGCAGTGGCGATTTCCTAACCTCAAATCTACCTGTTCCACGAATAGAAATTCTTGAATTTCAGCAACAAATTTGCATGTAATGAATAGAGATTTGTTGGATAGGACGATTCCAACAATTATCTTTTTGATTTACAATCTAAATTTGCCGAAATAGACATTTTTAGAGTCGTAGAACAGGTAGAAAGTGAGGTTACGAGTCGCCACTGAATTTAAGCCTTCAAGTGACCTTCTTGTTTGAACAATGACCAAACAATATTTTTTTCTCGATCAACCAATGAGTTTCATTAAGGTCAAATTTCGCCGAATATTTTTGAACTGCACGTCGTTTTATAACCAATAAAGTTTGGTACTATTTTCTGTAAAGCGAATTATTTCTATTTTTTAATTCATTCAAACATTACAATACTGCCCACCGATTCAAAATGAATATGTTCTTATTATTAAATAAGAAACTTGAAATTAGCTTTTAACTTTTAACATAATGATTATGATGATCACTTCTCTTGTAGTAGCCATTTTCGAGTTATTTCAAGTTTAATGCAAAATACCATTCATTAAATAATAAAATAGGCCATTATCCATAGTTATTCGTGATTCTCCATTAAGAACAATGAGCCTTTGCACGTGTCATATATTTTTTTCGCATAGTGTCAAATGCGAACCCAAACTGATATTTTTTTTTTTTTAGTTTTAAATTTCAATAGAACAGATTCACTACTTCGAGACTAGTTCAAGATTCCTTTTTATCAGCAAAAAATATTCAGCAAGTTCAACAAAATGAATTCAATCAAAACATCAAGTGCAGAAAATCGATTCACCCGGTTTCAGATGTCCCAAACATCGATTAAAACAATCGATTAATCGGAATGAAAACATCGATTTGGTCGTCTTCTGTAAGAAGTGCCGTAAGCATTCATAAGCTTCCACAGATGATAAAATTCAAATGTTATAGCATAAAACATGCTCGTTCGCTTCGATTTTGTATGAATTCATCTTTGAAAAACATTTTTCTTGATTGTTTATTCTGAACATGTTATGAAAGTTTGAAAATTTACTTGTTTCATTTTTACGGTGCACCGAATATTAGCACTTCTAACTAGTGATCCATGATATGGGCCAAGAAATGATTGTTTACCACGGTTATGGATCACTTCCAAAGAATGTAGATTTCTGCCATTTTAAGCATTGGATGCGATATTTTCAGACAATAGCACTAAGGATAAAACTCATAAAACATCAAGGTTTGTAAATTTCATTTTTTTTAGCAGACAAAAATGGGTGGAAAACTTGGTGTAGAGCGAAAACAGTTCATGTCTCAGTTACTACAATGTAGTATCATAAAAAGGGCATTTTACCCTTGTTTCCAACTCTAACACTAATAATATGTGACGCATTGTTAACTTTCGCCATATCATGCAATACAGATGCATTAAGTTGAAAATCTCTTGATTTTGTGCACTGATCCGTACTATCACAATTTGATCCATAATATGAAAATTGATCCATAATATGGTTTTCAGAAACCGATACAATTTTAATTTTTACTCAATCCTATGTAAATATTACACTCAAAATAGTTGACTAACCAAAGTTCCAATTTGAAACGATTCAATTCGTGCTTTTAAATTACAATTTTGCGTTTTCCATGTTGTTTTATTGAATTATATAGGTTGGCCTCCACACTATTTGATCCATTACTGTGGGGTCATGGTACATGCAAAAATGATAAATACCCAAAAAAAAATATCTCAGTCAACAACTGTGTAAGTGACCATCTCTATCCATGCCTTGAGTTAAGAAATTATTTTGAACTTGAGCAATATCTTCAAAATTGTAGTTAAATTCAAACGATGTTTCGTTTGAAATTGACGAATAAGTTTGTGTTCCGTCAGTACTATCACAAATTAGAATTACGTACCTTTACCTGAACTATGAGCACTGCTAATAGCTAGAAATGCGACAAGTAATAATACCGAAATGAACTGTTTCATTGTTCTACTAAAATGTGATAAATGCCAACTCAAATTTCTTAATAAACACACAACAAGTCTTGCTTTCTCTCTCTGAAGATTCCGTCCGATCGCAGGCACACACAAAACTAAACTAAAATATCATTCTGTGATCCCATTGTATTGTCGCTTCTTCCATAAAAACCTGGATTCCGGTTTATTTTCTTGTTTGTGATCATGTTATTATTAATGTTTGTCTTTATAATCTTCGCAGCATCCAGATGAAGCACACAGTACGAGCGAAATCGACAAACTTGAGCAGCATAGCTATAGGTATGCAAATTGATAGCAAAGTTGGAGTAAACTGATGCGATCCAGAGCTGACTCAGGTTTCTTGTGTGACGTTTTAGATTTAATAGTATGAACTAATACGGCTATAAGTGCCGCGTAGGGATGTAATATATAAAATATAATCACGACCTTGCGGCCTCAAGAACGACATGTTGTTATTGATGGACTGATAGTGTGAAAACCCCCATCTTCGCGCACGAGATGGTACATACAAGACGGACTGCAAGAGGGGCCTTGAGCTAAGGGGCTGTCCATTTATTACGTAAGGAAATTTTCAAAGTTTTTCGACCCGTCATGTACCCTAGGCAAGATTTTTTGTATGCAAATTAAAAATAAATCGAATGGCGAGTAAGGAACCCCCTCTCCTCATATCGCCTCACGTAATTAATGACCGACCACTAAGCCGGTTTTGTCCCATGTGTATGAATACCACTCGACAAACTCTCGGAACTAATAAATCATGAGGAATTTCCTGAAATGCACGAGTAGTGTGGGATTCCAACTGTGCATCCCTACTTCATCAGTCAGTAACCTGTAATGAGTAGTGAGACCTGTTAGGAAAAGCACTAAGTTACGACTTTCAGCAATTCTGTGACAATTTTAAAACTTTCATATAATGTAGGTCAAAACTGTTACCCTAAAAAGGTAACTGAACTTATTTCATTTTTTCGAGTCAATTTGAACATTCATAATTATGCACCGTTATCTGGGTTAACATTGATCTGTTTTCAATCCTTCTTCAATATTTATACAAGTTGATTTACACTGCAAATTGCTACATTTTGGGTTGTCATAATTCTCCAAAGTTTTTATTTATTTCATTGATTTTGCATCAATTAAATTGATATTACCTCACTAACGCCTTCTTGTTTCGGCCAGATTTGAAGCGAACACCATTTTTACAGTACTGTAGTCCGGCATCCTTACAGCATGTCCTGCCCAACGTATCCTTCCAGCTTTGACCACCTTCAAGATACTGGGCTCGCCGTAGAGTTGAGCGAGCTTGTGGTTGATTCTTCGCCGCCCCACACCGTTCTCCTGCACGCTGCCGAAGATCGTTCTAAGCACCCGACGTTCGAAAACTCCAAGAGCTTACAAGTCCACCTCGAGCATCGTCCACGTCTCATCCCCGTAGAGGTCTACTGGTCTTATGAACGTTTTGTACATCGTGCATTTGGTGCAGGGGTGAATCTTTCTTGACTACAGTTTCTTCTGTAGCCCATAGTAGGCACGACTTCCACGGATTATGCACTTCCAGATTTCTCGACTAATGTTGTTGTCAGCAGTCAACAAGGATCCGAGGTAGACGAACTCGTCAAGCATCTAGGTGACAGCTGTCACCGTTTCAAATTTTCTTTCAATAATGTCGATGTCGTCCGCGAAGCAGACAACGAAGTGTTCGCCCGAGATCTTCTTCTCCATGATCTTCCAACATGCAGATCATGTTGCAAGAATGCCGGCGCAGCAAGCTAGGTGGGCGGATCAAGTGCGCATCGACTTGGCGAGCGTAGGGCAGAACCGAGGATGGAGATGCGGCCACGAATCGAGTGTTGTGGCATGAAATTGTTGATTCAGTGTTATATGTTTAGATGTTCGCTAAAAAAAATAATGAAGGCAGGAAAATAATTGTATGGTTCCTTATTATTATTAAACGCCTTTGGATACACAATGTATTTTTCAAACATCAAAAGATGAAAAAACTAGCATTTCAGCAAACAATTTTTACATACAAAGTTTCGTTTGGATTTGCCCTTTGATTTTGGTGAGATTTACACAGCCACACTGCAATGCTCTGAAGAGCAGCCTATTTCTAAAAGAAATGAAGGTTATAGCTATAAATCCGCTGTGGCAAAGAAACGCTAATACACTTGTCGATGCTTCTACAAAGCTGGCAAAACCCCAATTTTCAAAGTTGTTTTAGCTGAAAAACAAAGTCAACCATTCATCTGATTCATCTATACTATCTGATACTATCTATACAATATCGAATAGCTATGAACACACACAAAAATAAAAACAGTTCTTTTTCATGTTTTGACCCTAAGTAGTTGTCAAAAAACCTTAATTTTTGCTTTAAAACTCGAGTTTTTCATCTTCATCAAAACGTGCGCAATTTTAGTTTTCAACATAAGTTTTTCTGACCGGTAATTCATTTTTGTCTATATTTAACTTTCCCTATGCAAGTTTATTTCCATCTGTCTTTAACCCCCTTAAATTCACTTCTATCACTGTAGATACTTAAAATAAGTAAAGGACAGCTTCTTGATATCATACAAATCGCTCCCTGCCAATCCCCGTGGAGATATCTGGCTCAAACTCTTTAAGGTCTATGGAACCGACGACACTTGTAATGATCAAAACAATTGAGAATGTGTATTTTTTGCGTGGAATTTTTAAATTTAAACCACTGTGTGGCGGCCTCTAATCGCCGCTACAGTAAAAACTTTTGTTGGTTTATGGGATAATTCAGCTGAAAAAAAAATAGCTGTATGTGATTCAAGACAATGGAGAAATGATGATGGCAGAAAATTGGTAAGCTTATTGTTAGATCCATTGGGGACCTGATTATTAAAAGAAGGGTAAAATTCTGATTAGAATTATAGCCTAATTAACTTCAATGAAAGCCTTAAAGGTATCCTGCTTGCAAAAAAAAAGTTGTTCCATATGAAAATATTAGTGACTATCTCCTCCAACGATAATTTCAAAGAACTGCCTAATTAAGAAAGAAGTGCAAATTTCTGATGATGCTTGCAACTATGACGTGAATAATCACTGTAACAACAAAATTAAATGGCTTGTTTCACGACGTGAATATTGTAATTTTTGGTCAAACTTTCGTTGCATGGAATTAATTGAAGATAATCTTTTTCAATATTTTATTTCAAAATTTGTCTGATCATGCGAAAATGTCACCAAAATTTCACATTTCCACTTCAGTTTGCAAAAAACTGCTATTTTTGAGTATATTACAATTAATCCTGTTTTGGGCAATTTTTTGATGTATATTTAGTGTGTATTTTTGGGCAAACTTAAGTTTACGGCATATAAGTGTATATAAGTAAAAAAAAAATAAGACAATTTTATTATACATTTCCAGATATGAACTTCATTACTACAATATTTTAAAATTTGAAACACGAAACAGCCAACATCAATTAGCTAACACTTACTGCATGTCCCCCGGAATATGTCGGCAGTCCATCCGGCCCAATTGAAATTCCTTGCGAGTACGATATCGATACGTCTCTGTCGCCTGGCAGATTATACGTTTGACTGCCACCGAAAGATGCCGATCCGGAGAGGCCATCTGGTCCAAAAGTGAACCCTTGCGATGCGGCATTGGCTGCAGATGCCCCAAATGACCCAAGCGGACCGCCACTTTCGAATGACTGAGCTTGTGCATTTGCTGCGCTGCTGCCGAATCCATTAGGGCCAAATCCTTGGCTGAACGCATTGGCATTCGCATTGGCACTAGAGAAATCGTATCCTCTGTCGAAAATTGAATTTGTTTCATTAGCATTTTGAATGATTTTCGATTCGACTATAAAAATGCAATTACCCATAGTTTTGGTTGAAAGAGTTTGCGTTGGTGTTTGCTCCAGAGAATCCATAACTGCGATTTTCCAAAAATAAACTTGCGTTAAATCTGTGCAAATTAATTAGTAACTACTCAGAAAACACTTACCCAGAATCATAATTAGCTGCTTGAGCCTCCGCAAGTGCTTCTGCTCCTTCAGATCCCGTTCTTGTGCCAACGTTGGCAAACGCATTGGTAAAGTCAAGTCTGATACGCAGACGTATGAGCAATTAGAATGAAATGAGTTTTTTATGCTTCATTAAGCTTACCCAAATTGACGTTTATGTCTGATCAAAGAGATAAACTTCCAATCAGTGCCAATCGCTGGCTGATCTGGATCTATTCCTAGAAGCAGCACGTTGCTAATCGGTGAGGCTACAGATAAATTTAGTTTTAGTTTGGCACATGCTTGGAATGCTTACTAAACATTTGCATATATACCTGATAATTGCAAAATTGGGTTGAAAAGTGCAATAATAACGATAACAAATTTTAAGGCTTTCATATTTAGGCTGCAACGTGTCACCACAATAACCATCGAATATAGACTGCTCTTTCGTCGATTGGACAATCAATCATCATAAGACAAAAAAAACCGCTTGTTTATTCACCGAAATTTGCATATTTGGGTTTGATGTACATGTAATTACCCACAAGCATGAATCAAAAGCCGGCCCTGGATTTTAATTACACAGTTGCTTTCATAGTGCTCCGCTATAAATAGCTAATATAACGAAAATACTGACTAAACGGTCGAGGATTGCGTGGAAGTGGAAAGTTAAGACAAGGCAGCTGGGGTCTCCAACGCTATGTAAAGCATTTCACAACTGAATTTGCTAAAATAAGGTATTTTATGTATCGTTCGTAAGCTGATATATCATCTATTCATCCACATTGAACTCCGACGCGTGTTGTGATGTACTCGCATGCTTACTCCGACAATCACCAACACACTTGAGGCTTTGTCGTTTGGTTGATATTGTTTTTCATATCGTCATTCCACTGTTCACAACAAAATTTATTCCATCCATCGCGTAATATATGGTCTGAATGATGTCTGAAAGTGAAAACGACGTTTTCTGCTATGTTTGTGAAAAAGCAGAGAAGGATTCGCAGCGATTGATCGAATGTTCGTACTGTGGCAAATGTGCTCATTTTCGATGCAAGAAACTTTACGGAAGTGCAGTTGCAAGCGCAAAAAGCAAACCGTTTTTCTGCTCGGTTGAGTGCTGCGAGATGTGTCTACGAGGAAGCAAACAGACGGCAACAAACGACGATATCATCCGTGAGCTGCAACTGCTTGGGAAGGCTGTGAATGAGGTGAAACAGGACTCGGATAAGTTTCGTGCTGTGCTAGAGAAATCACAGCAACAGATCTCCGAAATCGTCGCTACTAGCAAGCAAATAGAGAGGTCCCAAGATTTTCTGGCTGAGCAGTTTGACCATCTACAAGCGGATTTCAAATCGTTCAAGGAAGAAGTAGGGGAGGTGAAGGCCGAAAACTCAAAAATCCGGATGGAGCTGAAGGCGTGGCAAGAGACGTGCGGTGAACTAGCTGGAACCGTGGATCGCCTAGAAGTTGATCTGGATAGAGTCAACAGAGCAGCCAAAGTTAAAAACGCTGTGCTGCTAGGCCTACCAATGATTGAAAATGAAAACACCGTTAAATTAGCATCAAAGGTGTGCGAGCTGCTGAAGTGTGGATTCAACTCTGCTACTGCGATCGTTTCTGCTAGGCGTATCATTGGTAAGCAACAAACAAACGGTGTTTCTCCAATCCTAGTTTCATTCAATTCAGAACAAGAGAAAGAAGAACTATTCCAGCGTAAACGTGCCCATGGAACTGTGCTGACATCCAACATATGCGCGGCTTACAACGGTTCTACACGGACGGTCACTATTCGAGATGAATTGACGGTTTATGGAAGAGAGCTACTACAGGAAGCTAAAAGCTTGCAGGAAACACTGAAGATCAAGTACATCTGGCCAGGAAGAGACGGGAAGATACTATTGAAAAGGCAGGACGGTTCGAAAATAGAGAAGATCACCAGCAAACTCCAACTGGCAAGTCTACAGCCCACAAACCTCAAAAGAGTGCTCAACGTGTCTGGCACATCACCACCTTTGATCCCGCAGCCAAAACGTTAACATGTCTAATTTGTAATTTTCTTATTCTTTGTATTTGTTTAAACTGATCTTAATAAATGTGATTAATTATTATTTTGATTCTATTGCCCAACTAAATAAAAACTTCAACAGTAGTCTTGTAGTTAATTTTCAACTGAAAGTATTGCAACTTAATATAAGAGGAATGAATAATATCAACAAGTTTGACTGGCTTAAAGAAACACTAGAACTGTATTCGGGAGTAATTGATGTTATAGTAATTGGCGAAACGTGGGTGAAATCGGATCGACAGCAGTTGTACAACATCGACGGATACCAGAGTATTTTCTCGTGTAGGCCTGATTCCCAGGGTGGAGGTTTAGCAGTGTTTGTTCGATCAGTAATTTCATTCGATGAGATAGCTAATGAACATGCCAATGGATTTCATCACGTGCACTTACGCCTTGACATAGGAGAATCACCGTTCCATATACATGCAATATACCGGCCTCCATCGTTTGACTTGTCATCATTCTTTTCGAACTTGGGATAAGAGGGCTGGCAAACAAATTGTTCGAGAGCTATCTGACTGGAAGAAAGCAATATGTGTCTGTAAACGGAGCATTCAGTAGCGAACGTGATGTGACGGTAGGAGTTCCCCAAGGCAGCAATGTAGGCCCTCTTCTGTTTCTACTGTATATTAATGACTTGGCAAAACTGAAATTACACGGAAACCCTAGAATGTTTGCCGATGACACGTCCCTATCGTATCAGAATGCAAATCCAGATTTGATCATTGAACATATGAAAGAAGATTTGACCGTTCTGCACCACTTTTTTGCTGAAAACATGTTGTCACTGAATCTCTTAAAAACGAAATTTATGCTGTTTCATTCACCTCGCCTCAAAATTCCTCGACATGCGGATTTGGTAGTAAATACGACTGTAGTTGACAAAGTCCAATCTTTCAAGTATCTCGGCCTCACCTTTGATTCGAAACTACAGTGGAACGAGCATATTTCGTCACTACAGCGAGAATTAAGTGCCACGTGTGGTGTAATGTGGAAAGTATCTAAATTTATGCCCCAGAAAGAATTGTTGGCAATGTACCATGCATTTGTTCAATCGAAACTCCAATATCTGGTATCAGTCTGGGGAGCTGCAACTAAAACTGCAATCAGAGCACTACAATCAACACAAAACCGCTGCTTGAAAATTCTTTACCAACGACCTTTGCTGTTTTCAACTCTAAGATTGTTCAAGGAAGCTGCCGACGCGATTCTACCCATTGCTGCACTTCGTGAGAAAGAAGGACTAGTTAAAATGCATAATATTTTAACCAATCCCCGCACTTTGCATAATCGACAATTGCAACACACATCTACCCGATACCCACTCAGAAGCCAGGCAGTCTTGGTAATTGGCCGTCCAAAAACGGAAGCTGGGAAAAAATCCTTCGCATACTTTGGATACAACCGTTACAATGCTCTACCTCCTCATATGAAAGCTGAAAGAAATATGGAGCGTTTCAAAAAAATGGTTCTGTGTCTGATAAGAAGCAAAATTGCAACGTACGTAGACTAAGCATCAGATTGCTAGGTCAGGCAGAATCGCCAGTGTCACGTCCAGCTCCTTCACTTTTCAACGCCAACCACACTCCGCTGTTCCGTCAACGCCTGCGCCTGCTTGCTCGGTCAGGAAGAATCGCCAGTTACTTTTCCAGCTTCTCCACTTTTCAACGGCAATCACACCCCGCTGTTACGTCAACGCCTGCGCCTGGTCGCGGTCAAGAAGAATCGCCAGCTACTTTTCCAGCTCCTCCACTGTTCAACGGCAATCACACTCTGCTACTCCGTCAACATCTGCGCCTGGTGGTTCGGTCAGGAAGAATCACCAGTTCCTTTTTCCAGGTAATGATGACTGGTATATGTCTGGCCGAAGCCAGTGATGCTACGCTCGTTAAATTTGCTCGTAAATGGTTCCAGCTCCTCCACTTTTCAACGGCAATCACACCCCGCTGTTAC
Source organism: Aedes aegypti (assembly GCF_002204515.2). NCBI lineage: Eukaryota > Metazoa > Arthropoda > Insecta > Diptera > Culicidae > Aedes > Aedes aegypti. Next base: position 152,969,046 of record NC_035108.1, read on the forward strand.
GTCAACGCCTGCGCCTGGTCGCGGTCAAGAAGAATCGCCAGCTACTTTTCCAGCTCCTCCACTGTTCAACGGCAATCACACTCTGCTACTCCGTCAACATCTGCGCCTGGTGGTTCGGTCAGGAAGAATCACCAGTTCCTTTTTCCAGGTAATGATGACTGGTATATGTCTGGCCGAAGCCAGTGATGCTACGCTCGTTAAATTTGCTCGTAAATGGTTCCAGCTCCTCCACTTTTCAACGGCAATCACACCCGCTGTTACGTCAACGCCTGCGCCTGGTCGCGGTCAAGAAGAATCGCCAGCTACTTTTCCAGCTCCTCCACTGTTCAACGGCAATCACACTCTGCTACTCCGTCAACATCTGCGCTTGGTGGTTCGGTCAGGAAGAATCACCAATTCCTTTTTCCAGGTAATGATGACTGGTATATGTCTGGCCGAAGCCAGTGATGCTACGCTCGTTAAATTTGCTCGTAAATGGTTCCAGCTCCTCCACTTTTCAACGGCAATCACACCCCGCTGTTACGTCAACGCCTGCGCCTGGTTGCTTGGTCAGGAAGAATCGCCAGTTACTTTTCCAGATAATGAAGACTGCTTCTCCACTTTTCAACGGCAATCACACTCTGCTACTCCGTCAACATCTGCGCTTGGTGGTTCGGTCAGGAAGAATCACCAATTCCTTTTTCCAGGTAATGATGACTGGTATATGTCTGGCCGAAGCCAGTGATGCTACGCTCGTTAAATTTGCTCGTAAATGGTTCCAGCTCCTCCACTTTTCAACGGCAATCACACCCGCTGTTACGTCAACGCCTGCGCCTGGTCGCGGTCAAGAAGAATCGCCAGCTACTTTTCCAGCTCCTCCACTGTTCAACGGCAATCACACTCTGCTAATCCGTCAACATCTGCGCTTGGTGGTTCGGTCAGGAAGAATCACCAGTTCCTTTTTCCAGGTAATGATGACTGGTATATGTCTGGCCGAAGCCAGTGATGCTACGCTCGTTAAATTTGCTCGTAAATGGTTCCAGCTCCTCCACTTTTCAACGCTAACCACACTCTGCTGTTCCGTCAATGCCTGCGCCTGGTTTCTCGGTCAGGAAGAATCGCCAGTTACTTTTCCAGGTAATGAAGACTGGTATATGTCTGGCCGAAGCCAGTGATGCTACGCTCGTTAAATTTGCTCGTAAATGGTTCCAGCTCCTCCACTTTGCAACGCCAACCACACTCTGCTGTTCCGTCAACGCCTGCGCCTGGTTTCTCGGTCAGGAAGAATCGCCAGCTACTTTTCCAGCTCCATCACTCTACAACGGAAACTAGTTTGTCCTGCATCTTTACGCTACCGATGACCCTGAACATGCTGTCCCCACGCTACTTCAACAGTACTCAGCTGTTTCGTCAACATCTGCGCCTGGTGGCTCGGCCAGGAAGAATCACCAGTTCCTTTTTCCAGGTAATGATGACTGGTATATGTCTGGCCGAAGCCAGTGATACTGCGCCCATTAAAATTGTCTTCAAATGGTTCCAGCTCCATCACACGTCAACGCCAATCAGTTTGCCATGCACCTTTACACAAGCGATGACCCGTTCCTTGAGCATGACGCCCCACGCTGCTCCAAAAGAACTCCGGTGCTCCGTCAACAACAGCGCCTGGTTGCTCGGTCAGGAAGATTCGCCACTTACTTCTCCAGCTTTTCACTGCTTAACGCCAACCACACTTCACTGGTGCGTCAGCATCGGCGCCTGGTTGCTCGGTTAGGAAGAATCGCCAGAAGACCTTTCCTGCAGATATCACCGCTGATCATCAATCCTCGCCATGTGTTTTTCTCGTTGCTCGAATTGTTATTTTTTGAATTCAAATTATTTGTAGCCGTGTAAATTAGTAATTATTAATTTAGGAAGTTAATTAATTGAATTAGATTTACCGCACTCCCTTCAAAGAGAATTATTTCTCACTGGAAGTGCATGTTTATTGTAATGTTTTGATGAAAAGAAGAGAAGGTTTTATGCCTCTAGGAGAAGTGCTTCGAAAGGAACGCCACTCCTAGGGGCTTTTCCCTACTCCAATAAATAAATAAATAAAGAGGCCAAATGAATGAGCGAATAAACGTGAATCATACGACCCGCTCAGGGTACTTATGTAGTTTTTCTCAAATAGTGGCAAATACAATACCTACCTCATTGGCTCACGCAATTACCATGCGTATTGTAGAGTTCCATCTTCATCAGTCTTCGGTTGTACTTCTCCAGTTTGAGGTGCCCAGCTCTTCTGCGTGCGATCAAAGTATTTATAATCTTACACGAACTCGACAAAAGCTGCAGGGTTTTCTGATGAGTATTGCGATTGTTGGACGTTTTTTAAAGGCACTGAACTGGAGAGATAGTAGGCAAACGTTCCTGTTCTTCTTGTTTTAAGCTTTCTGCTAGTGCACCAAGCCAATATAAAAAAGTGCACTCTTGTTCGATACTTCCTTCACTAGATTAGTGCTTTTTAAGTTGTTCTGCAATCTTAAAAGTTGGCTTAATGCTGCACCAACCAAAGAGGTCAACTATTGTTGAAATCCCTGGCCGTATTAAATATAGTGCTGGCATATATGGATACAGTTGAGCACCAGAAATGGTGCGGACTTGTCGACGTGGCGGTCTGTAGTCCTAACTTTATAGGAACCATGAACTGGCGCGTTGAAGTATTCACTGAACCCCTGAGGCGCGAGCAGAACACGCTGGACCTAAAAGGTGAAGATCTAGTTGCTATGATATCACGAGCGTGTGATGCTTCCATGCCGAGAAAAACCCCTCCCAGAAAGGACAGGCCGCCGGTGTACTGGTGGTGCGAATCAATTGCAAATCCTCGAGCGATCTGCCTTATGGCTAGACGAGGATTGCAACGCGCACGCACAGAAGCACAAAGGGAAGAACGCGGTGCAGCATTCAGAGAGGCAAAGTTAGCTCCCAAAAAGAAAATCATGAGTCGAAAACCGACATGCTGTGATTGTCTGAGGCAGAGTGCCATCCGTAGGGTGACGGCTACAGAGTGGTAATGGCTAAAACCAAAGGATCCACGGCGCCTCCAGAGAAGTCACCCGAACTGCTGCGATCGATAATCGATGTACTCTTCCTACCTGACCCCCGGCGCCATATGCAGTAGATGAAGGAGAAGAAGTCGCGAGGATGATGAAGAAAGAAAGAGCTGGCAGAAGTCGTGAAATCATTCGCGTCAAATAAGGCATCGGGACCCTATGGTTTCCCGAATGTTGCCCTAAAAGTGGCAGTTAATGCGGATTCGGACATGTTCAGAACCGCGATGCAATGCTGCATCGATTAAGGAATCTTCCCGGATGTACGAAAGCGACAGAAATTGGTGCTTCTACCAAAGGCGGGGAAACCACCAAGTGACCCGTCGGCGTATAAACCTATCTGTTTGCTAGATACGACAGGCAAGTCATTGGAGAGGTTGATCCTCAACTGGCTAGTACTGTTTATGGAAGATGCAAACGGCCTGGCTGTCTTTAACCAGTTTGGATTCAGGAAAGGCAACTCTACTTTGAACGCTATCCAGTCGAAAGTTCAGCCATTTGAAGTGGCAATCGAGCATAAAAGGAGCGGTATCTGATACTGCGCAGTTGATACTCTGGATCTGAGAGAGAGGAGACAGCTGGCTTAGATCACGAGCTCCCAAAAGTCAAGGGAACCTGTCATCAACTGTCATTGAGAAACTACACATTTGAAGGGCAGAGTGTGAAAAACCGTCGAAATTCAAGTGAACCTAATTAAAATTTCTAAGTGTTTTCCGCTGCTTTCACATTGTAAAATATTGAATACCTATACAGTTGTGTGTTGGCAAACCGCTATTGATTTTTTTATGTCCATATCCTTTTGCATAATGAACAATAAAAAGTGATTATGATTTTGACCAAAATAAGTTCATTTGACCATTGTGCACAATCCAAGAATTAAAGAAAAAAGTCAAAGAAGGCAAGAAAACATCCCAACTGTCAGTGAACTGTCTTCTCTCTCTCTCTCTGTCTCTCTCTCTCTCTCTCTCAGCTCTGGATGTGAAGAGATCGGATCGTAGCAATCGTTGCCATTTTTGCATTCGTATATCGTATGGCAGAGGTAAGATTATATGCCCAGGGAACTCAAGGAAATTTCCATTACAAAAAGATCCTGGACCGACCGGGAATCGAACCCAGACACCTTCAGCATGGCTTTGCTTTGTAGCCGCGGACTCTAACCACTCGGCTAAGGAAGGCCCCTAGGAAACTAGAGTGCGTAAAGGTGATTTTCGCCGACGACAAAGTAATGCTCGCGATGGTTATCATCACGGGAAAACAAGACTGGAAAACCTCGAACGAATCTTCGTTCGATTAAAAAGCTGTCTGGTTGATTTCGGAGTCAACCTCTCCAGTAAATTACCAAAATAAAAAAATAAAAAATAAAACGACACGAAACGTGAGAATCGCTTTACATTTACCTTTCTAGATTTCTCCCAAAATAAGCAGTTCAAAAACTCTTGGACTGCAGTGTAATCATTTATTCAAAACGCATCTTCTTGGAATTCAAACTTCCTCACTTTTATTTCAATTCATTTCTTAACTTCTACTTTATCGACATTGCATGCTTCTGTTCATATTTACAATCTTAAACTCTAGGCCTATTCTACTACTGCATTCCCTTTTTACTCTAGCTACTCTCTTATTCTCTTCTGTGCGCTAAATTCATTTGTGTGCGGTGCAACGGATGGTGTTCATTGGGGGTGCAATTTATGTTGCCGACTACCGAAGCATGAACGGGACGAACGGTAGGGCCAGAATGAACGGTAGGGCCAGAATGAACGGTGTGGCCACGCTAGCGGTTTATCTCTGGCTAGGGGCGAAATTCACCATGCGCATGGGATAAAGAAAAAAAATGAGTACTCACGGTTTGAATTTACTTGCGTGGAAGCATCGGCGGTTGCTGCGGCACCTCACGTGGCCGACACGCGGATCTCCTCCGGACTTCGCTACTGCTACTCATTTATTAAATTGCCGTTATCAACGGCGCCTCGCACGGGATTCGTGGTCTTACTCGACGGGGTACAGCCGTCACATCGGTGGTCGTCACCAATGATGGCTCAGTCGGAAGCGTGCGTGACTCTCACGCAGGGATTACCGGTTCGAAACCGGTTCGGGACGCTCAACGGAACTTATATAAAAATTCAGTTTTGAAAGAATACCAGCAGAATCAATGCGCTGTGAAACAACTGATTGATGACACGGAAATATTCTGGGTTATGAATATCGGTCCGAAACCGACTCGCTTGCTGTTGCTGCCAAGGGCGCGGTTTGATGGTACGCTTGCCCTCTCGGGCCCACGTGTACCGCCGGGAAAACTCCGAAGCTGGACTGCGGAGTCGAAAACGGTCGCTGACGATTTTGTGTGGTGTGACCGGCCTTGCAGCCCAAATAGCCGTAGCGGTAAGCGCGCAGCTATTCAGCAAGACCAAGCTGAGGGTCGTGGGTTCGAATCCCACCGGTCGAGGATCTTTTCGGGTTGGAAATTTTCTCGACTTCCCAGGGCATAGAGTATCTTCGTACCTGCCACACGATATACGCAAGCAAAAATGGTCATTGGCATAGTAAGCTCTCAGTTAATAACTGTGGAAGTGCTCATAAGAACACTAAGCTGAGAAGCAGGCTCTGTCCCAGTGGGGACGTAACGCCAAAAAAGAAGAAGAAGACCGGCCTTGCAACTTGCCACAAATCCTGTCAACGGAAACATGCCGACACACGGTCTTAACGTATCATATACCGACGGACACCTTATAGCACCACGGAATTACCTTTCGCATTCAAGGTTCAACACTCGCACAATAACCGCCACAAAGCACTACCACAGCACTTAACTTTTGCCAAATTGGCTACTTGAGGAAAATAAAGGAAAAATCTAAATTAGTTACCTAAAGGTCTCTTCACGTTTAACTATAGTTCACCTAGAACTTCACACCACGGCGCGTTTAGAATACTAGGACCGCTCTCGCCTCTTCCACAGACCAGAACGAAGTGAAAGAGTTAAGTTCAGGGATCCTCAGATTAGGCGCGAGACTTTCAAATCTTCGTCGCCGGAAATTACGCGAAATCTACGAAGTAGAATTTCGCGAAGGCCTAAAATCACCTTCACGCATACTACTTTCTCTACCCGTCGGGAGAAAGCATTCAATTTCCCTAAGTGGGCACGATCATCCAACTCGCTGCCCACCCGAACGGTACTTGAACCCAGATCGATGCCCGTGCCTCGAACCGAGATCACAGTCTTCTGCAAAAGGATCGCTTGGCTGTCGATTTACGCTCAGAGCCAGAATCGAACAGGGAAATCATTCTACAAATGTTATGCGGAGTGGAGCAAATGAAAAAATGAACTCGAATTCAGTATTTCACTCAAAGTGAGTGGGTAATTCAATGATATAATTCAACATAAGGAAATTATTCTGTACAACTTAAACTAATATTCATTTTGATTCAATTATTCGTGGTACCGCCACATTCTTTTTCTTCGTAAAATATAAGAAAGACAGATTTTCAGTAGCATTTTGAATATTATATAGTGACCATTGGCGTAGCTAGGATTTTTTTCTGGAGGGGGCCTAGGGGGGGCCTAGCAAATACTTGTTTTTCAAAAGTACTGTCAACAGCAATGGACCAATGCACGAGTTCACTAATTTGACGTTTGAGCGGTGCCGAATTCACTTGTTGCCATGGTCACGTAAATAACACGGCACCGCTCAAACGTCAAATTAATGAACTCGTGCAAAGGTCCATAAGTAGGATTTTCACAAATTTCGTAATTTCAACGGATTTTTATTCATATATTATTTTGTTTCATTTCACGGCACATTAGTGATATTTGTTATTTTCAATTTTCACAACGGAAAAGATTCATTCTTTTTGTAATCCAGTCAAGATTTCTAGAAAAAAAACTTACAAGGAATATCCTTTGTGATTCTTCCACGAATTTCGCAAGTACTTAAACATGTGCTTTGAAGAGATTTCTCTGAGAATTCCTACGGAGATTTGTTCATGAATTGTTTTCGTAGTTTTCAGTGCTTTGTTAAAGAACTTATTTATTAATTTTCACTGAGTTTGTCCTGGGATTCCAACGGAAAATCACTTCCAGACTTCACCAGAAAATTTCTCGAACAATTTTTTTTTTTTCAAAAATTTCTACTCTTACATTCCTAGGAAGTTCCTAGCGGAATACGTTCAACTGTCCTTTCCCTCTTCCGCGAAAATACTCAAATTAGTTCATTTCTTAAAGAATTATATTATTGCTTCCCTAAGATGCTTCCGAAAAATTTACCAGAGATTCTTCCAAGTATTTTCCAGAGATTTTTTTCTTTACATTTTCTTTACCAAATGGGAATTTTCAAAGAAAGTTTTCATCAAAGTTACAGCTCCATCAAGTATTTCTTCGGGCTCTAGAAACAACTCAATTTTTTTTTTCAAATCGTAATCTCAGGATTCTTCTAGAAATAACATTTAAAAATGTTTCCGCTATCCATATTAAAATTTTTCAGTGATTGCTTTACAAACTCCTCCTACGAATCACTCCATAAAAAATAAACATACAAAAAAATTAAAGAACTTTTTTGGAATTTTTTTAAATAATAATTGCAGCTTAAAAATAATTCGCGAAAAATTACTAATTTTTGTTGACAATGTATTTCAGAGAAAAAATGTCCATGCAGGATTTACTACAAAAATTCTTGCTCTTTTTCCTTCGTCTTCTATATCAGAAAATGATTGGTGTTAAAATGGATGGAATTTCAACTGAACGTATTTGTTACTAAAATCTTACATAACATTTTGTATGAACTAGACAGTTTCATGATACTATGTTGAACATATTAATGTAGAGCCCATTTTCCTAACTTAAGAAATTCCAAGCAAACTGTTTTAAAGGGTGTATTATCGATTATTTTGTAGTAACGCGAAAATATTGCCGGTATTTTTTTAAGGACATTACGGAAGATATATTGTGGTAAAATTCGTAATGTAAGATTTTAATTAATTTAAATCTTTGGGTAGACTTTGCATTACTTTGAAAATTTTTTGAGGAATTCCTGATGGGCTTTGAGAAATCCAAAACCATACGTATAAGAATTCTGCATTTTTTAAACTATCATAATTTACCTTTTTATAGATTCTTTGAAATGTTGGTTTTTGTAGTATGGAAAGATTTTTGTACGAAGTTCCTTAAAGCGTCATGGGAAGGAAGGAGAAACAACAAATTGTTGAATCAGTTAAAACAATGGATGGGCAATGGTACAATGAAAATTAAGTTAAGGACTGTTCATATTATAAAGTGGACATCTTGTGCATGCAGTATCTTTTTAATTCATCAATGAAATTACAAGCGGTTTTCTGCACATCGTTCGAATAGTATTGTACAATGTTGCGATAATAAAAATTCTGCAAAATAATTAAATTTCACACGAATATGGCACAACGATTAGAACGGTCGATTTTTGGAGGTTATCAAAATTAATGATTGTTTGGAAAATTCGACTAGGGTCGGTGCTCTCTTAGTGAACAGTCCCCTATAGTCGCACTAGTGGCTTTTTACGGCCGTTTGGCTATAAATCTTTTCAAAACATTTTTTGACATGAAGGTCAGGAGCTATTTAGCTAAACACCATTGATACACAGCCGGATTTTGTTCAAAAAATGATCGAAATAATTAGTTTTGCTTAAAATTTGAGCTCCCTTGCGCCTATAGTAAACCTATTGTTCCTATAGTAGCACTACTGGGAGAAACTATTTTTTTATTATACGAAATAATTGATGAATTAAGAACTTTTTTACATCAAACGAAAGCTTTTGATCCACACTTTGCAGGAAAAATATAAAAGTTTTGTAAAAATACTGTTTTGATTTGTATTTTGTCAACGCCGTGAGCTAGTGCTACTATAGGAACAGAAATTAAAAATAGTGCTACTATAGGCACATGCATTCCTATAGTGGCACACGCGATAATAAATACAAATATTTGAGTTCTCGTAGTTTTCATATTTTTCCCACAAAACCAAGATAAAAAGCTCTCAGATGATGTAAATATAATGACGCTAGCGGTATTTTTCGATTTTATACGAATTTTTGTTCTTAGCTATGCGGCTATTGGTACATCGACCATATATATATATATATATATATAAATATATATATATGTATATATATATATAAATATATATATATATATATATATATATATATATATATATATATATATATATATATATATATATATATATATATATATATATATATATATATATATATATATATATATATATATATATATATATATATATATATATATATATATATATATATATATATATATATATATATATATATATATATATATATATATATATATATTTATATATATATATATATATATATATATATATATTTTTTTTTTCAAAAAAGGCTTGTTTTTGAAAGCATTATCAATCAGAAGCCTGATGGAAAAAATCAAGCTATTTTTGAAACAACAATTTTACAGATAGAATAAAAGCATTTTTCCCCTATATTTTTCAGAGAAAACAATTTAGAATTTGAAGGGAACTGATATGAGCAGAATTTTTTGATTAAAGGTATGTCCTGACGGAAGTCCTAATATAGTATTAATATGAAAAACAACTTACGCCTTCATAAAGTTACTTATCTTATCGATTTAATTTTCCACATATTATTTTTATAGTATGTTATTCTGAGATTGCCAATTGAAATATTTGTAGAAAACCATTTACCATTTGCTATAGATCGATAAATATGCGTACACGATTTTAAAAGTATGAGACTTTTTAGTAAAACTACCATAAACAGTAAAATTTATACTTAAGACTATGGTTTAACGCACGATTTAGCTCTCGTTTGTACAAATATAGTTTCTTTAGTAAGCCAAACTAGTTTTGAACACGCTTTCTACTTTTTTTCTTTTGCTGGGAGTGAAATGATTGTGTATCAGCAAATTTGGCCATAAATGGGTAAATCACTAAAGTTACTTAATGTCAGAGAATGGTGGAATATAATTGATTTTTTTAAAGGGAGTGGGATAGTAAATAATACAAACATACACTTTGTTCATAAACATTAGGATTTTTGTTTTGCGAATAATAATGTTAAACTTTGACGAACAGCTTTTCTTATGAGTTTTTGGAAAAACTATTTAGCTCATCAACCAAAAGCATTTTCTAAGATTTCATATATTCATAGCATTATAGAATAATAGTTGAACGATGCACAGAAAACCGATTTCGATTTTATCAATAAATTAAAAAGATATAGCATAAACAAAGTGACCTCTTTATAAAATGAACAGTCCTTATTATTTATAACCTGGAAAATTACAGGATAGCTGCAACCTCTCTAATGAATTTACAAATAAAACAAATTTCTCAAGAAGTTCCATCAGAACTACTTTGGAAATTGTCTTTGGAATCTATCCTTCTTTATGAATGAATGTCTTTATGAATATCTTATGAAATCCTCACTCCTTTCCCTGTTATTTCGCTACATGGTTCTCTACAGATTTCTTTACCGCTATGCTTATTTTGGAAGCAAAAATTTCTTGGAGTTTTTCGACTAATTTCCTCCGAAGATTCGCAGGCAAGAAACATTCCAAAAACAATTTTCTTTTTAATTCTTGAATAATCCGGAGACTTGAAGCAAAATTTCTAGAAAAGGAAAACATAAGAGAATTTTTGACGCAATTATTTTATGTATTTTAGAAATATTTCTCAAGGGCTTTTGATAAACTTCGTGAAATAATAAGTAATCATTTTTTGGGAAAACTATTTGAAGGAACAGAAGTATTTCTTATACAACTTTCAGCGAAATATCTCAGTATAAGATTTGATAGAATCAATTATTTTTAGAGGAATGCTGAACTTTCAAAAGATTAGGTAACATTTTTTTTTTGGTAAATCCGAGATTATATTCCGGAATCAGTTTTCTAATAAAAAGTAGACATAGAACGAATGTCCATCAGGAGGAAATTGCTTTGAAAGTATGAACAAGTCCCACAATATTACTCGACTAATTTTCAAGAGATTTTCAAAATTTCTGAAGCCACCTTTCAATATTTCTTCAAGAATGTCATCATACTAAAATTTCATAAAGAGTGTCGAAAAGTTTTTTGGAAAATTTTAGAAAACTTGCCCATGCCGAAATTTTTTGAAAGTCAAGCCTTATTTTTCGACAAAAATTCCCGCTATGTACTGTCTGAGAAATTTCTTTAGTAATTTTGTATATTTTTTCAATTTTTTTCGAACATAACCTTGAGCAGGGTATCCCTCAAAAACATGAAAAATTATAATGCAGTGAATATGCTGCTTTAAGCTGAAACAGCATTTATTTGGATTATTCAGAAAAAAAAACGAATTTTGGGAATCCAATTTCCCGGATATTGCCTTTTTTGTACCACGATATTTTTACAACGGAAATGTCGAAAAATTACGCTTATCGCAAACAACAAGAAGCTATTTCTAACAAAAAACCATTCAATCGACGGCCGGACGGTTAAGATTTCGGTTGTCGCGCGATTCACCGAAGTCAGAACCGCCACGCTGATGTTGTATAAGACAAGCGAGGTTTCATCACTATAGATGTTCAACATAAAATAACGTTACTATAGAAGAGATTTTTGTTAGTCATGTACATTGAATCAGAAGATTTCGCTTCATGTTAAATAGTTTTTGTTAAAATTTTCATTTTTATTATCATTAAAATTTTCTGGGGGGGCCTGGATGATTCTGGAGGGGGCCAGGCCCCCCTGGCCCCCCCTGTTCCTACGCCAATGATAGTGACAAAAAGTAGCCAAGATGTGCATTAGAGTGATACAAATTTTGAAATGTTTGCTCCCCTATGCTTAAACGATTTTGATTATGGTAAATAGCATCCTCCCAAAGTTTGAAGTGATTCGAAAGAAATTTAACTGTGCACACGCCATTTGAAGTTTATATGGAGATTACTATGGAAAATGCCAATCTTTTGTGTTGAGCCCTCTATCTCTTCGTCATGAATCATGACTCATGATATTTTATAGAAAAGTGAACAAATTCTTCTAATGTGAAATCCTCCCAGCTGTACATGTTAGTTTGTTACCTGTAGCTTTAAGAGTTGTATGGACTACTCAGTGCAAATTAGTGTGAATGTGCATAGACAAAACTTTTTCTATAGTAGTTGTGAAGATGTGCAGATTGTGCAGATCGTCCCCTTGTAGCAAAGATAACAAGCCGCAGGTCATTGTTGTTTGTAACAGCTAAAAAAATGTTGTAAATTTCATATTTAGAGCATCAAAATAAAGTGAAATGTCAACGACAAATCGCTTATTTTTCAATTGAATGCGCTTTAAATTTACACGATCATGTAACATTCAAGCATCTTTAGTTGAAAATTAAACGTGATGCTGTAACAATAGATGAATTTTATTTACTTTTAGTATACTTACTCTTCGGTTTGTATTCTTTGTATTCGCGACACCGATAGCTACCTTAATGAAAATCCGCAATCGGCTTTTGATGAGAGTTGAGATTATTTAATTTTCAGATTTGTGTTTTAAAATCTAATCCAGAACCAAATTTTCAATTAATTTTGAGTCACGGAAGTATTTAAAAAAATATATATAAAAATTTTGAAAGAAAAAAATAACCCTGACAACGTAACGAAAATTATTTTGATTTCTAGTGTGCCAATAGCGTATATTATGATACTCAACGCAAGATATACTGTGCCAAAACAACATAATAAATTGTAATTACGATTGATTGAAATGTATAGTATAATAAAGTAACAACAGAACTAAATGTAATTTTTACAATAAAATAAAGGTTGTAATACATATTTACAATACAAAACTCTGTTTTTTCACAACTAACTGAAGATCGCAATGTTACTTGTCTTTGAACTTTTGGTAACATATTTTAAGGCCAGTGAGATAATTTTTGTGCATAATTTTGTTTTTTGCCCTAGAAACGAATGTATTTATTTATTTATTGTAATTTTATTACTTTGTTGTGTAGCTCTATTGTAATTTTTATCCGGGTATCTTGACATTTAGTTTTGCGCAATCACCATAAACGTTATCTAGGCTATCATAGAGCACATCCTTTGCGTCACCGGGCTTATTGTTAGTTGGTGCATATGTATGTTGCTGATCAGGCTGTAATGGAAGAAACTGACCTACCATAGCAGTTTCCACAGTATAACTAACTACACAAAGTATGTCACGCTAAATTTCATTTTTTTTCATTCTCTTGTCGTAACATATTTTTGTACTGTAGGATGAAGAATCACTATATCTTGCTTTATTAACAAGAAATATTACAGATTTGTCTGATTTAGCGAAGTTATTAGCGAAAGAAAGATTCGATGAAGAGAAATCGCTCATGTCAGTTAGGCCTTGTTGAAGTAACAGCACAGATATTGACTGTTGAAAATGCAAATTTTGACTATTTAAGGCAACTTGCATGCAAGTTTGCCAGTTTGTATGGCAATTTGATTGTGTAATTTGCCACAGATTTCAAACTTCATGCGTGTAAAAATACTTATCCACAAGATTCATGACACTTTCAAAAGATTTCCAATTTATTTTTTCTTCAAAAAGATCGATTTATATATGAAAAACACTCATTCTATAATACCGAAAAAATTAGTAAAATTTAATTCTAATCGAAGATGGTCGAGTTCGGTGACTAACCAAATTAATATGTAATTCGTCTTAATCAACAATCATAATCATTCATCATTATTAATTATTGCAACATTAGAGCACACGCCTATGACCAGCGATTAAATCCCATCTCCTAGATAGTCACTTATAACGTAAAAGTGAAGAAGTAAAGTCGTTGGTCCCGAGATGAACAAGCCTAGGGCTAAAAATCTCGTTAATAAAGAGAACAAAATCAATTTGAATTCGTTAATCATTATTGCTCTGCAAAGTGGCTTATTGTAATTTACTGATTCCTAGTAACATACTATTTATGAATATATCGGTCAATCATCTAAATTTCTAGTTCAAATAATATCCATATCTTCCAGCACCTTTTGCATTCAGGTGATATAATGTGCGTACAGCTGGCCAGGGCCCTTTCACACCACTTCACATTTACCCCTACTGACTTTCTTCAACTAAGTCAGTAGTCTGAATTAACCACCTCTCGTTAAAAAATAGTACCTAGTAAGTGTTCGTGGGAAGCATACACTCAAGTCCCCGAAGCAGATTAATATGCACATTTGTTTGATTTGAGTCAGTCCAGTGCGAACGATTAATCTATTAGCAACTCAACTCTATCGCGAGGCCAGTACGTAGTTAATTGTGTTGAGTTCCTTTCATCATTGTGCTGAAAATTACAGCTGATAATGAACAGTTTAACTACGCAAATTGTGTTAGTGGTTTTGGTTTTTGGAGTTTTGACCGTTTATGGTCAAACCGATTCCAAACCTTACACACCATCCAATGGAACAGCTTTCGAAGAAGTGCTTGTCGAGACATCGCTCTATGTAAAAAGGCCAAGCAAGTTGCTACGACGTCAACAGCTGAGAGCACAAGAGAAAGGTGACTCCAGAGTGAAACGCGACATCAGGTCTGTAAAAACAGCATAAAATATGCGCGTTATGTAATGTACTTTGGGTTGCTTCCAGCCATTCGACTGATCACGCGAATTCGTATCTGAAATCAAATGCCCTGAACCCCGCTGCCGGACACCAGAAACAAACCAAAGACAACTTCATCCAATCATTTTTTGATAAAGGCTTCAATAATGGCGCTTCAAAAGCAGAGCAACGTGCTTTCTACAAACAAAAACCGGTAAATGTGTTCCGAAAAAACCGACTGTACATAAAATCGAACGTGAATCTCACATGAATCATTCCGTAGGTTGTAGCAGCGAAGAAGTCGACCGGTAATCAACTTGTATGAGCCTTGAACGCCTTGTGCTCCGGACGTGTCACTTCAAACGAAATGCAAATTTTCCTTCAAACACTGGAAGCCGCAGTCCGTTAATTCGTTGTTAGTTTTTACATACTGTTTTTCTTCTTATCTTTACATATAACTAATCGTTCAGACCGCGGTTATATGACTCAAATGAGCTCAACACTAATAAAACACTTAGAAAGAAGAGTATTGCGTGACTTTCAAAGCTAACAAACGGTTCAAGTATCCATGTTCCTAAATCCTGCTAATTTATGATTTCCAAGTATACGTAAAAAATATTCCGACAGTCAAGTGTTGTCTTTTTATTTTGTAGAATGAGACGAGATGAATGGCAAAATAATAGAGTTTGTGACAAATGTTGAATTGGCATTACACAGCTATCACTAAGTCGTCGTTTTCTGTAAGAAGTGTCTTCAGCATTTGTAAGCTGATAAGTAGGGACAATGGAAATTCGCGATTTCGCGGAAGCCGCGAAATCCACGAAATTTGGCCTTCGCCGCAAAATTTCGAAAATCCCGCGAAGTGCCACGAAATTTGTTAAATTTAAAGAATTTATATTACAATCCCAGTTAATTTAGGATGTTTGCTTATGAAAATGGGTAATTTATTTTTAATTCAAGGTTCCATCTAAAATCTTCTAATCGTTTAGATTCAAGTTGGATGGTTTTCTTGTTGTGTTTGAAATTTTACATTGGCAATATAATATTAAACTTATAATCTAAATTTGAAAAATGAAAAAACATGTAATGAAGTTCCGGTAAATTTACACATATAAAATAGTAGTTTACGGAACAAGTTGCAGAATGATGATTTTTACAGCACGAGTCGTAAATTTATCTTACGAGGCTTGCCGAATAAGATAATTACGACGAGTGCTGTAAAAATCTAGTTCTGCAACGAGTTACGTACAACATTTCATGCAATTTCGTAGAAGACCTCTTGAGGGTATCAGAAAATATATCGGAATGCATTCACCTTCATTTTGCAATTTCTGAAAAATTGTTGTGAAATGATTCATTACGCAACTCGAAACAGTTGCGTAATGAATCAGTACAGCACTGGTTTCAGTTGCGTAATGACTATTGCCGCACTGTATACTTCAGTGAAGAAAATTAAGCCGTTTCATGACAGATTGGCGTGATGATAAACAGCCTATTACGATGAGAAATGGCAAAAATATTTTAAATGTAAACATGCATTTTAAATATTAAATATGATCATATTTATGGAACCGCGACAAAGCCGCGAAATTTTGGTTTTATCGCCTGGGTCACCCGCGAAATTTCTAAAATTTTGCCGCGAATTTCCATTGTCTCTACTGATAAGCATGGTAAATACTAACTATTATGAAATTGAAATGACTTGGTCACCTGAGTTCAGTATAATGTTATCTTTGAACAACATATTTCCTGAATAATTATGCTAAACACTGATTATTAGCAGTTTCAACAAGTGATTCTGAATATGGGCCAGAAATTGATTGATTTCCATAATTATGGATCACATCCTAGCAAAGTAGATTTCTGTGATTTGCATCATCGGACTTCACTTCACATTAGCAGATAATATCCAAGGAAAAAACATTTTCGATATGAAAAGTAATAAATTGCACTTTGAAACAAACACAAATGGTGGAAAAGCTTTTTGTTGAGCGGAACCAGATCAAATTTTAGATACAGTTCACAAAAAAACTCCAACGAATAAAAATCCCAGCATCAACCATGGATCTTAACAATAAATGCAGGAAACAAGGACAATTCTTATGACAAAATGCTCACAGCGCTGTCAGATATTATTAATTGATCCATCCCCAATTAATTTTTTTTCTACGTATTCATAATAGGTTGTTTTACCCTTATTTTGCTGTTCTTCGCTATGAGATCCTACACATTACAGACTTATGTCATATTCCTGAAATACAAATAACCAGAGTTGAAAATTATTGATTTTGGCTCACTATGATATTTTTAAATTTGTGATCCTCTGTGAATATTGAAATATCCCGGGATTTCCCGGGGCAAGCTTCGATTCCGGGACAAGCAAAATAGCCTGGAAATGGACACTCTAATTTGGACGCTCTGGGCCAACAACAAATTATCTAGTTTAAATGAAAAAGCCAACTCAGTTCGTATATCATTTGGATTAGAGTGTTAATTTCCCGGCCATATCGCTTGGCTTTCTCACTTTAGGGTTATGAAAACGGCTTATGTTGTAAAGAAAAGTAAAAAAAAGTTTACTTACCTGGTCATTTAACATTTTCATGACAATGAAAACCCATTTATATTATCTTCACTTCCAAATGCTTTTCTATTCATCAAACAAAACTTAAATCTGAGAGAAAACGTCATTGTTTTTTTTTTTGCATTAAAATTAATTAGATTTCATCAATTTTTACATTCATCTCGAGAATCCCTTGTTTCCCGAGACGGAAAATTAGGCTTTTCTCTACTCGGTTGAGTAAAAAAAAAACTTTTATTTCCTTAAACCTAACTTAAAACTAACACATTATTCACTATTGGAAGTTAGATAGAAACTAAAGACAATGATCAAATGGTTCCTATGCTTTATATAGCTCAGAATGGAATGCAACTGTTTAGATTCTGGGTACTGCGTCTGGTCTCCACTGCTGGTCCGCTAATCAGTGTTTGGGTTTACTGACGAACTGCCGGCTTTCCTATTATTGACACAGGTGTTATGATTCCACATATGACTGCGCGCATGACTCCATTAATTAGCCATAACCAAGTGTCGGCTATCATCTGGTAGGTCTGGTCGTAACTCCTCCCCTCTTAAATCAACTTTGTCCGCAAAGTTGACTAAGCGTTTGGCTTACATTCCTGTACGGTGAAGGCATGTTGACAAAACTTTCGATTTCTCGTCTTCTGTCATCTGATAATTCATCCGATGACTCATTGCTTATTTCCTCGGGTGCCGTGGCTAACTCCTTCAGAGGTATCTCCTGTTTTGGCATTTCTAGGTTTATTCTGGTGAAAGAGAGTTTTGAAAAGTAAAGCATAACAATTATGATTATGATTATCATTGAGATTGTAGATAATCCAATTGATCCAAAGACGTTGAATTTCCATGATAATGAACGATTCTCCAAATGTATCTGTTCCAATTTATCACGATGTTCCAATGTTAGATTTCGTAAATACTCTGGTGGTGGTGCATCAATTATATTGATTTGGTGAACAAGCTGTCCTGTTGTCGGCATATACGCTCGTCCTGCTACTGAGATTTCAAAATTAGAGTAAAGTTCTCCGTTGATTCGTAAACTGCACTGCTCAAACTGAATTAAATATGTTCCGTTCAGTTTTTGATCTGAGTTACTACAATTCGAAGAAACTTCCACAACTGCGTTGTTTACCAGAATTGTTCCATCGTTAATTCTCTTGATGATTCCATTCGAGTAAATCCTCTCAAAGCTGCAATTTGAATGTTTACCTTTAATCAGTAAATCGATGCATTCCGATGTATATGTTAGTGGTAATGTTTCGCAAAGATAATATCCATCTTGCTCAATACAGGGTTGATTTGTTTCAAATATATGTGTTGTATTTCTCAAAATATAATTTTGTTGTAGAATGATCCGTTTTTCATTTTTTATAATAGAATCAATATAATCATATTCATAAATCTCTTTCGATAGCTGGGGAATTTTCAATATGTAGACTATATGCGTTGAGTTCAGTACTACCTGTGCTGTTGATCTGGTTAATAATTCTTCGAATGATGATAGGTAAATATCGTGTTGCTGTAATGATGTTGCGATATGGTTAAAGCTGTGAATTGACAACAACTTACTACTGGGAATTCCATGCTTAGCCAAGAGTATAGCATCCTCTAGTGTTTCCATCTGGTTTTGCAATAAATCTAAATTTGATAAAATTATCAATTGACTTATTTCAATCGAGTGGTTCTGCATTGCGTCATATTGTTTCCTTAAGAGTTCATTAGTAACGTCCGTTATTCCTTGCATCTGCGCATTTAGTGCTCTGTTGATCATAATCTGCTGATTATTGTTGTTGACAAGCGAATTAATTGATGAGTTTATAATTCGTAAATCCTCCGCATCCGGTGATCCTGCAATCCATTTCCATGTTGATCCTATTGCATCCCATCTCTTAAATCTTCTTATAAATGGTTTGATTTTCAAATAAGTTTCATAAAGTTTCTGATTCTTAATTTTGATAAGCTCCTGTAAACTATTGCAAATTTCTCTTTGTTGAACATCTTTGTTAATTTTCAATATAACTTCCTTTATATCATCTAAGTCTATAGGATGTATAATTCTAACAAAACCAATCTTAATCTTGGCTTCTCCTAAGGGTATTATTGCAAGTGGGCTATTTGAAAGATCATGGATATGCATAAGTGAATTAATAAATGTAAAATAAAATGTAATGGAAACAATAATAAATCTGAAACGAAAAGAATTCAAAGAAATTTCCTTAAATCGCATTTATGAATTTTTCTGTTGGAATTGTCAATAATATATGTATCATGGTTTTCTTTAACTAGTATTTTTCTATATCGACTCTTTTTCTTGGATAATTCATGCATCTTCTCATAAGCTACTGTTCCTGGATCAAATATTTGGTACTGATTATCTTGATTTATTTTTTCATCTGCCTTCCTAAATAAGTTCGTAATCCTTTCATTATTAAAATCCCTTTGTCTACCTCTTTGTTCAAACGTAAGATTTTGATCATTTTCTCCTAATAAAATATTGTGTGGTGTGTTTTTTATAAAAGAGTGTATACTATTATTATATTTATGAGCTGCCATTTGTATAAGTTCATTTACAGATAACTCTGGATTTTCAAGTTTAATACACCTAACAATTTCTCTAATTGTCGAATGGCATCTTTCTACTTGTCCATTCGTCTCGGATCGATGTATTGGTGTCTTATAAATTTCAATACCTAAATTCCTAATTCTTTGTTCAATTACATTGGAAACAAAAGTGCTTTCATTATCCATAATAATTTGTGATGGCACATCCCAATCAAATAATAACTGTATTAACACATCTTGTATATCCATAATAGATTTTGATTTAATCGATCTCATTTTAAGAAATTTGGAAAATTTATCTATTGAAGATATAAAAAGATTGTTCTGATCGTAAACAAAAATATCGATGTGAATAATTTCACATGGGTAATTTGGAATAGGGGTTTTTACGTAGATGTACTTTTGGGGATTTCTTTCATACTTTTCCGTTTTGCAAATTTCGCATGTCTTTACAAATTGTTGAACAATTTTATTCATTCTGGGGAAGTAAAAATTTTTCAACAACTGCAAAGCATTTTCCTTAGCATTTCGATGAGCAAATAAATGTATAATTTTGATTTCTTCCAATTGTCTTTCTTCATCACTTAGGTCAGTAACCTGTTTTTGAGAATATCTCACTTTAACATTTCTTGGATTAAAATGTTCCTTATAAATTTCCTGAATAATAGCCATTATAGGTTCGCTAGTATAAATACCATTCAATAAACCTGGGTTTAAATAATTTTTCATTTTTGATTTTAAAAATTCAATTGTAAAACGTTGTTCTGTGAAAATATGTCTTTTGTAACCTGGGAAAGGAACTTCTAACTGATAATTAGAGTTAGGTCCTATTTTGAAAATAAGTTGATTCCTAAAAACATTGATAGGTGATTCAGTTGATGGTATATAACAACTGTCATCATCATCTGCTGAATTCCTAGTGGGTGTCAAAGAATTATATTGAATTCTAGACAAAGCATCTGCTACAACATTGGATTTACCTGGTTTATAATACATTTCATAATCGTGTTCTTCTATATAAGCTTTCCATCGTTTAAGCTTCGCATTGTTATTTTTCGGGGAAATTGTAAAAGTTAATGGTAAATGGTCTGTATAAATTTTAACCTTAGCACCATAAATAAAATTTCTTAAAGAACCTAAGGCCCAAACTACTGCTAACATTTCTTTTTCATTTGTAGCGTAGTTTTCCTCAGTCTTCGACAAAGCTCTTGAAATAAATGTAATTGGTCTCTCACCATCATTAAATTGTTGCGACAGAACTGCTCCGATTGCTTTATCTGAAGCATCTGTTGTTAAAATGAAGGGTTTTTCAAAATCTGGGAATGCTAATACATCATTTGAAGTTAAAATTTCCTTTAATAATTCAAAAGATTTCCTCGCTAAAGAATCAAAACTAATTTTAAATGTTTTCGAATTGTGTCTAGTTACTTTAACATCAGCTTTATGGTTATCCTTAACCATTTCCTCCCCTCTTAAAAGGTTTGTCAATGGTTTTGCTATTTTAGCATAATCTTTGACAAAGCGTCTATAGTAACCTGAGAGTCCGAGGAATGATCGTAATTCCTTTAAATTTGTGGGTTCCGGATAATCCTTAATAGCTTCAATTTTCTTTACGTTTGGTTTTAATCCTTCAGAAGATACAATAAATCCTAAAAATTCTACTGAATTTTTCAAAAATTCTGACTTATCTGGCTGAATTCTAAAATTTGCTTTTCTTAAAGTCTCAAAAACTATTTTTAAATTTCTTAAATGTTCTTCAATTGTTTCACTAAAAATTATTATGTCATCAATATAAACATAACAAATTTTTCCAATGTGTTCTCGTAACACGTCGTCCATCACTCTCTGAAAAATAGAGGGCGCATTTTTCAATCCAAATGGTAATCTGACATATTCATATTTACCATTATTTACTGAAAAAGCTGTCTTTTCAATATCTCGTTCTGACATTGGGATTTGATGAAATCCTGATGCAAGATCTAAAGTTGTAAAATATTTACTTTTTCCTAAATTTGCTAATACGGCTGCAGTATCTGGGATTGGATACCTGTCACTTACTGTTTTTGAATTGATTTTTCTATAATCAATAACCATACGAAATTTTTTCTGACCAGAAGCATCTAACTTCTTTGGTACTATCCAAACAGGAGAATTATACGGCGAATGAGATGGTCGTATAATTCCATCACTTAACAATTTTTCTACTTGCTTATTAACTTCATTTTTCAAAGCTTGGGGGTACGGATAACTTTTACTATAAACAGGTTTATCATCGGTTGTTCTTATAGTTGCTTTAATTCTAGTTGTAAATGGTAACTTCTCATCGGGTGGCTGAAATAAATCCTGATAGTTACTAAGAAAATTATTTAATAATTTCTTTTTATTATCATTCAAATGATCATTTCTAATTTGAATTTTATTAACCTCTTGAAATTTATGTTGAAGGAGAGGTATTATCCTTTTATTTGGCAAAATAAGTTTTTCTTTCGCTATATTTATAACTGCTTTTAGTTCCTTCATTGTGTCATGACCTAAAACAGCGTCAAATGTTTTTAATTCTTTCATGTGGTAAAATTTAACAATAATATCCGAATGAGGTTTAAAAAATTTTCCTTGAGAATACTTCGTTATTTTGATGTCACCTCCTACAGAAGAAACATTAAATGGTTTTTTTACAAGATGATAAAATTTTGTAAAGCGTGGGTGAATGAAATTCTTATTCGAACCTGTATCAACTAAGACTTTCAAAGGTTGTTTCAAATTACCATAAAGAAAATATGGTAATGTAGAATCTATCCTAAAAAATTAAACTCTACATTATCATTTCCTTCTATCTCATCTAATTCATGAATTGAACCTTCCGCTTGAGCCTCGTAGGTCCGAAGATATCTATCAAATTGCTGTATATTTGGATCGTCATCATAAATTCCATCGCCAATATTTAGAGTTTCATTCTCTACATATTGTTGGTTATATTGTAGATCTTCAATATTTTGTGAATCTGTTGGTACAAAATACATTCTCTGTCTTTTTAGTGGCGGTTGATTTTGACTGATATTTTGTGGTCTATTCGCATAATTAACCTGTCGTGACCTTAACGACTGATCAACTTCCATCGGTTCGGGCTTGTCCTTTCTTTGTGGTACTGGAGGTCTGAAATTATTATTGTTGGAGATTCCCGGTTGTTGTCTAAATTGCTGCAAATTTGGATTAAATTGCTGTGGGAAAAATCTGGGTTGATATTGTAATTGTGGGTTATAATTTTGCTGGAAAGGTCTAAAAGTATTAATATTCCGTGGGGGTATTTTTGGTGGAATTCTATTAAACGTACTTACCGGAATTAAATTTTTAGGTATCGCTCGATGTTCTTCTTTTTTATTACCTTTAATCATGTTTTTCCTAAATTCAACATTTTGAAAACTTACACAATAAGCGTAAGCTTGTGCTAATGAATCAGGTCGGTAATTTTTCAAAAACTGGCCTAATAAATCACCATCCAAGCCTCTCATAAATGCATCCAATGCTTTCTCATTGTATGTATCTATAAGCGCTCTTATTGCTTCAGGGTGTGTGAATTTTCCGTTTGTTTTTATTTGGTTTGCAATTAATGACAATGTTTTATTCACCTCCTCAAAATAATCTTCTAAAGACTTACCTTTCTGTGAACTCGTCATAAGTTGATAATCTAATGTTGTTATATCGCGTTTCTCGCCATAATAGGTTAACAATACTTTCTTTATAGCTATCCAATTAATATTAACATTGGATGAAACTAACGCGTCGTTCGCTTCATCCTTAATTTTGCGTCTAATAATTTTACAGATTATATGAAATTTATTTCGTTCATCAATAGAACTATTTGATTTTGGTTTGTAACTTTGTATAATGTTATCGGCATCATTTATCCATGCTGATAATTCACTGGGGTTTCCTTTAAATATAGGAAGATCTCTAACATAATCAGGGATTTTCTCTATAAAATCCAAATTAATAGACTGACCATTCGGTCCAACTGGAAAGAATGGTGGATCACTAAGATCCTCATCCTGAGATGTTAATGCACTCGCGTTTTCTAAAGCAGATAGTCTGCTTAGAATATCCTCAACACTGACACTTTGAGTAGTCATTTTGATTGATAGTTGATCGAAAAGATTAATTAAATTTTCAATGATGAAATGAAATAAAAATAAAAAAATAGAAATATAAATCTAAAATTTATGTTTGTTGCTCGTTGCGTTCGTTTTTGGTTGCTCGTTGCGTTCGTTCTTAATTTAATTTGATTTTAATAAATCTTTTATTCAGTTTTAAACACACTATCGTCTATGACGATTTTTCTGGTGGGCGGGTTGAATTAATTTATTATTTTTAGTTTTATTAAACACACTATCGTCTATAACGATTTTTCTAGTGGGCGAGTTGAATTAAATTTAAATTATTTTCACCTTATAAGCTTTATTAGAGCTTTCTGCTTTTGCCTTTTTTCTGGCTTTTATTTGATATTTAAATCACTTTATATTTCATGTATTTCTTGTATTTGATTCTTGTATTTATTTATTTTTCACTTGTATATAAAAAATTGTTTGGTACTTACAGTTTACTTTTGACCATCGTGTGGTACGCACACGACTGCGGGATCCGTGACCGGAAATCGTCTATCCTGTATCGGTGACGCTTCTTCCAAGTTGTGGTCGCAGGTCGGGTTATCGAATCCTATTACTCCGTGTAGACAAGGCCGGATTCCCTGTGATCAGGTCTACACTCGCTCCAGTGATAATCTCCTAACCGTCTCGGTATTGCGGTTGATTCCCTTTTTCTTTCGGTACTCGGGCACCTCTCAATACGGCTACAATCGTTGACTGTTGATTGTGATATAGTTATGTTTCGGAAGTTTCACTTCGTTCCACTACTCTGACGTGTGAACTCGAAGACACTTTAACTAAGTTGCGCACTATCCTCTAATACGGCGTGCTTGCAGAGCTTAACTGATCACTGTGCTACTGAAACTCCTTACTAAGATTTTCACTGTCACTTTTATTCGGGCGCCAATTAGGCTTTTCTCTACTCGGTTGAGTAAAAAAAAAACTTTTATTTCCTTAAACCTAACTTAAAACTAACACATTATTCACTATTGGAAGTTAGATAGAAACTAAAGACAATGATCAAATGGTCCCTATGCTTTATATAGCTCAGAATGGAATGCAACTGTTTAGATTCTGGGTACTGCGTCTGGTCTCCACTGCTGGTCCGCTAATCAGTGTTTGGGTTTACTGACGAACTGCCGGCTTTCCTATTATTGACACAGGTGTTATGATTCCACATATGACTGCGCGCATGACTCCATTAATTAGCCATAACCAAGTGTCGGCTATCATCTGGTAGGTCTGGTCGTAACTGGAATAATTTATATCCCGAGAAACGGGAAATCCTGAAATTTGTATAGATAGGACTGTTATACACTTGCATCATCCGTTTGTGCATGGAAAATGTCTATATTTTGAATGAAATTAATTAAACTCAACCGCTTCATCCATACAACCATTACAACACGGCACTGACGTCCATCTTCCGGATACAATTCCGGATCCTCGTGGTCAATTGCATCGTATCCTTGGCCCACCAATTATTTTTGTACACTAGGGCACTGAGGGAGCCGACAAAATAATCAAAGGGACAGCACCCTATGAGCCAAGTTGGTCTGATTACTTTCTTTCGGCACGTACATATCATCGTAAAACCGTACAACACGCTCGCGTAGTGCTTGCTGTTTCGACGCCATCTTTGACTGAACTGACAGCATCCTAGCGAAAAGAAACATGTCACCCATTTTAGGAAGACCAGAGAGCAATTCTCGCATAACTTATGATCTCGCCCTTAAAACCATTGGTAACCGAGTGTGTAGCCCGTTGTTTTGAAGCAAATGGATGGACCAAGATATAAACTATCACCTTTGGGAGATAGAGGAGGAGCTTTTCTTCATAGTAGCATTGTTAAATAATGAGCAAATCCATTCGTTTGCTCAGTAACAACAAGCTTCACACTTGGTTATTAATTGCTTTTAGGGCGAGATCATAAATGTAGCGATAATTCTCTTGGTGAGAAAAAAAAAAGTCTTTCATTCATCATTCAAAGTTTTTCTTCACTTTTTACTGAACGCCCATTGAGTAATCTCTCAACTTAAATTAATTCAAATAATATTCAAGTAAGAGACTTTGATGCCAGAAGTTATAAATAATAATTGGGATTTGGAAAGTTAATGGTTGTTCATTGGTTTCTATCTAATCTTCACCACTTGAAATAGAAAACACAGATGAATGTGGGGCAAAAGTTTCTATTATGGAATTCATGTTCAATTCGGATTAAATGTTATAAATGTCACAGTGGTGTAAGACCTATTCGAATAAAATAATTTCAAAATATTTTGTTATGAAAGTTGTAATTTTTACATAGAACAAAATAGAAATAAATGCTTTTTTCAAGAGCATAGCAAGGCCTGTCGTGGAACAAAAGTGCAAGCCACATAATTTTACAAATTGCAGTAATTTTTCGGTTTCATCACGGCTACCGTGAATTCGGTGAAACGAGAAATAAATGTATTATTTTTATATCCGATTTATGAAATCCATGATTATGAATTTATAATTCATGAGGTCTAATGGTACCGTAAAATCGGGTGTAATTTATCAGAAGGGTGAAATTGATCATCGTATCACACGATTTTATTTATTCGTAATGAAGCACAAATATCAATGTAAGTTGCAGTAAATGAACTTTGCTTGTCATAACTATTGTCGAATTGTGTGTTGTGAAGTTTTTTGCGTTAAAGAATGTTTATTACCATGAAAATAACGTAAAATTTCAAAATCATGCACGGTGCAGTATTGACAAACACCTATGAACTTCCATTTAGAAGCAAGGATTTAAACATGGTATAAACCTGAAAGTTTGTGAGGATGCTTGAGATATATCCCCAAACCAGATTTCATCATCAAAACTCGTACTACTTTGCTCATATGGTTGAAATAATTGAATTTCGTTTAGATATCATTGAATTCCTTAGGAAATTGCATACATTTAGGCGTTTTCCGCGTAATTCTTGAAATTTAACTATTCGTTATTTATATAAATATTGCATTGTTAAGAATTTTACAAGCATATTCGGATTCAGGGAGCTCAAATTTATCATATAGAGTTGTTTTGGAAACTAACAATAATAGCATTGACAAGTGATCAATTTTACCCCGAAATGAGATCCTCTGATATTTTATTTTAGAGGTATTTGTCAACACTAAAATGACATTTGTTAGAAAATTTCGGTACATAAGTCAATGAGGCTCACCATCGTACTTGTTTTCCTGCATTTAGTTGTTTGGCATTGTTAACATTATAGAAAACAGACTAGAAAAACCGTGAAAAATGATCAATTTCACCCGAAATTACGGTACCTTTAAAGGTTCGTTATGATTTGAAGAAATGAAAAAATTATTCTTTATAGAGGCCATCCAAGATAAATACCCCTCTCTCTGCATTGTCAGATTTCTTGCATACTTACTTAGTGTCCATAATTTTCAGGCATTGCATTTCATCCCATCTTTCGATCATCTGAGCATGACATG
Source organism: Aedes aegypti (assembly GCF_002204515.2). Lineage (NCBI taxonomy): Eukaryota > Metazoa > Arthropoda > Insecta > Diptera > Culicidae > Aedes > Aedes aegypti. The sequence continues at coordinate 152,996,425 of NC_035108.1, forward strand.
GATCGAATTGTGAGATATCATCTGAGAGCTCTGTGATCAATTTTTTTGTCAGTATCTTATGCTCAGATGAGTCATCTTGAGCTCAGCAATCGACGCGTTTGATTTACTTGGGGTAAACACCATGGGAACAAACACATTTGGCAAGGGGAATATAAGAATGAATTGATACAGTTGTTGCAATAAATAAAAATAACTTTAGTTGCTAATCAGAAGGAGCATGTTTCTTGATATCGATTCATTTACATATTTATACTTTACCATTTGAGCGTTATCCAATAATTATGTACCTACTGCTATCCCTGTGTCGAACTCTGATTAGTTCACGTATAACCCGTGGCATATAAGAATCTAGTCAATTGATTCGAATATGATTCTTAGCGGCAACAATTACAATGCGTTCACTTCAAATTTTACCGGAACGAAAATTATGTTGAATAGACGTTAAGCTTAAATGACATAAGTTACGAAGCTTCATAAACGCGGTTCACCGCACTACGTGGAATCTTTCAAGACCGTCCCACAGGAAAACCGCGTATGTAAGTGTGGGAAGATAAACAAACTGCTCATGTAACAAATGGTCATACAGTCTGGATTTCCCTGATAACTAGACAGCTGAAAGCTCAACTAAATATATTCACTATGTAAGTGGGCAAATTCAAGAGGAACTTCCCGGTCGCTCTATAGCAAAAACAAAAGGGTTTTGTTATTGGGAATACTGTTATTTTATTATAAAAATAATACAAGCCAAACATTGCTTGTGTCGTTCAGAAATTGTAGTTTTCATCGCTTAACTGACCACGGTTTTCCAATATTCCTGAATGATTTCTCGCCATTGTTGGTTGTCAAATACAACGGTATATTCGAAGATCACTGTTATTTGGAAAAACAAACTGTTTCCCAAAATTGCCTTCCAATCACGCGTTGTTAACTCTGTAAAGAAACGTAGATTAAAAACAAATACTTAAAGAAGTAAACTGTTCCAAACCACCAAAGAATCATGACAGCTGTTATCTTCTAATGCTCAAGATTGAGAGATGATATCATTTCAGAGCGCTCTTGGATTACAGATAATATCTTTCCGTTATCTGAAGATGATCTCGTTCATCAGATGAGATTGCAATGCCTGATAATTTTTCTTTGATCACAGACTTGGATGTTACTCTGTCTTTTTTGAGGGAAATTGTTATCCTCTGAAAATAAGATCTCGTGAATGAAGAATAATAAAAAGGGGTTAAATTCGATTCACACACTAAGTTTTGTTTCCCGAGTTTTGTTGTGCAAATTTCAGTTTAACAATTCGAACTGGGATTCAGCAGGAATAGTTAACAAAGACAATTTTAACATCCAGAGACCAATTCACAATGAATCACTATGTTCACAAGAAACGTGATATAATCCAAAAGGTGATGGAACCGAGCGTGAAACTGACGATAAGTGATCAAAATGAGTGATGATAAACCGAAAATATGCATAATCACGCGAGAAAGATTATCAAAATATCGTGTTGCACCTTAATTAAAAAACAAAATAACCACTATTTCTGGGTAAACATATCACAATTGTCTCTATTTTGTGTAATTTTTCAGTTAAAATTTAGATTAGTTTTTTGCCATTTGAAATTGTTACCTTCCAGCTTTCACGTGTATGAGAGTTCAAGGATGAGTTCTTGTATGAAATTCTAAGGAGTAATTGGAAAGTGTTATGGAAAAATGTAAGACATCGTAAAATCATTTACGCACTAATTCTTCAACATTTGTGCAACATAACATAAATTATAGACGTGATGCAGAAAAGGTATACTCTATCTAGCAAGTTGTGTCGTATCGCCAACCCTATAACAGTTATTAAATTAAGGAAAATCGGATTTATGTATGTCTAATAATATATTAAAATGTATTTTCACAAACACTTTAATCATTTACAAACGCCACAGCCTGCAACAATCATTCAATAAATAATCGACAAATCTTGCACTCAATTGATCGTGAATGAATTTCCGTTTACAAATGTATGATCCCCATTTTCTCTAGCTGCTGTAGAAAATCCAGTTGAATAGGCAAGCGTTATGTCTTTGTGGTAGGGGACCCTGTACGTCTGACTTCCGGAAAGAGCCGCTGATCCAGATATACCCCCAGCTCCTACCGTAAAGCCTTGCGTCTGTGAAGCGGAATTTGATGCCCCGAAGGAACCCAGTGGTCCACTACTTTGAAACGCATTAGATTGAGCGTTGGCTGCACTGGCGCTGAAACCATTCGATCCGAATCCATGGGTAAAACTATTCGCATTTGCATTGGAGCTTGACGAACCGAATCCACTGAAAATAAGAACGTCTTATCAAAGGACTTCTACTTGAAATAAGAGGCTGAAGCATACCCGATTTGTTGGTTAATGGAATTGGCATTGGCATTGGAGGCCGAGGCTCCAAAACCCCCACCAGAATTTACGGTGGCCGTCTGAGCATTGGCAGCAGCTGCAGATCCTCCCAAGCTTCCGTTGCTGTTTCCAGCTCCCGCACCTGCGCCAGACCCAATCGATGATCCAAACCCGTGGCTCGCCGAGTTGGCACTGGAGCTTGATCCGGTGAAACTAAAGCTGCCATATGAAGTAAAGATGTATTATGTATGTAGTTTGACCAAAATAAGCAATAGTTTATAACATATTTAGGTTGAATTGTTAATTGAAAATTTTGCAAAGGCAAGAGTTTTACAGCTGATTTTCAATGGGCTGTCCATTAAAAAAGTCACGTTTATATGGCAGGCAATGTAGCAATGTATTAAGTTTATGAAAACAACGTACTCCGTACGTACATCACCAATGTTCGCACATACCGCAGTGCGAGCGGCTACGGGATTCAGAAGTAGCTCAAGAATATGCGCAGCAGTTGGAAGTAGCCCTACCAACGGAAGAGTAGCTTGGCTCCGCCACTCTTGAAGATATATATTCCTTATGTTTATTTGAAAGGCACTCTGTGTCTCTATTTTTAAATATTCTATATTTACATCACTCTCTTCTACTCTTTTACTCTCACACCGAGCAGATAGGAGAGTGCTCTGCTGTTGGTCCAATCTATTTCCATATAATCCATAGTCAATTGCTCTTGTGGTGGTTCATTTTGCCGTGTTCCTGAGTCGTATGAGGCTAGCCTTCGAAGAGGGTCAGTTTGCCTCAGTCACCATCTGATACTGACGGAGGATGGATGTGCTCCCCAAAGCACGACCCTTCGTGCGGCGTCTTCTGGTTGCTGAACGGATTTTTTTGTGGAGGAGCTGGGAATCGAACCCATGACCTTCCGCTTATGAAGCGAAATGCGTAACCTCACGGCCACGGACCCCTCAACTCTTGAAGATGGCTGGAGGCACATAGTATCCGCCATAGGTAGCACCGCAACAGCAGCACTAGGTCCAGCGTCCCCGAATCAGAGAAACGACTGGTATGACGGCGAATGCGAGCAGTTGAAGAATGAGAAGAAGGCAGCATGGGCGAGAATGCTGCAACACCGCACGAGAGCGAACGAGGCACAGTATAAACAGGCACGGAACAGACAAAACTCGATCTTCCGGAGAAAGAAGTGACATCAAGAAGAACAAGATCGCGAAGCGATGGAAGAGCTGTTCCGCGCTAAAGACACACGCAAGTTTTACGAGAAGCTTGACCGTTCGCGCAAAGGCTTTGTGCCACAAGCCGATATGTGCAGAGACTGTGACGGAAATCTTCTCACGAACGAACGTGAGGTGGCCTCCAGATCTCCAAGAGGTATGAACGGAGATTAGACGGTTCAAAAACAACATAGCCGCTGGAGTGGACCAACTACCGAGCGAGCTGCATTGGCAAGAGCGCTGCACTGGGTTATTTCCAAGATTTGGGAGAAGGAAGTATTGCCGGAGGAGTGGATGGAAGGTGTCGAGCGTCCCATCTACAAAAAGGGCGACAGGTTGGATTGCGCCAATTATCGTGCGATCACAATTTTGAGCGCCGCCTATAAGGTACTCTCCCAAATTCTATGCCACCGTCTATCACCAATTGCTAGAGAATTCGGCAACATCAGGCAGGATTTATGGGCGAACGAGCAACAACGGACCAAATATTCGCCATCTGCCAGTTGTTGCAAAAATGCCGCGAATACAATGTACCCACACATCATTTGTTCATCGATTTTAAATCGGCCTATCGATCGAGAACTGCTATGGCAGATTATGCACGAATACGGCTTTCCGGACAAACTGATAATATTGATCAAGGCGACGATGGAACGAGTGATGTGCGTAGTCCGAGTATCAGGGACACTCTCGGGTCCCTTCGAATCTCGCAGAGGGTTACGGCAAAGTGATGGCCTTTCGTGTTTACTGTTCAACATTGCGTTAGAGGGTGTGATAAGAAAAGCGAGGATAGACACGAGTGGCACGATCTTCAGAAAGTCCGTTCAGTTACTTGGATTCACCGACGACATTGATATTGTTGCACGAAACTTTGAGACGATGGTGGATACGTACATCCGACTAAGTGCCGAAGCTATGCGAATCGGACTGAACATCAAAGTGTCGAAGACGAAGTACATGATAGCGAGGGGCTCACGAGAAGACACGGCACGCCCCCACCTCGAGTTCATATTGACGGTTCGAGGTTGTAGAAGAATTCGTGTACTTGGGCTCACTGATGACCGCCGACAACGACACCAGCAGAGAAATCCAGAGACGCATCGTTGCTGGAAATCGTGTCTACTTTGGACTCCGCAGAACGCTCCGATCGAGCAAAGTTCGCCATCGCACGAAGTTAACCATCTACAAGACGCTGATTCGAAAGGTAGCCCTCTATGGGCACGAAACATGGAGCCTGCGTGCAGAGGATCAACGCGCCCTTGGTGTTTTCGAACGGAAGGTGTTGCGGACCATCTACGGCGGAGTGCAGATGGAAGACGGAACGTGGAGAAGGCGAATGAACCATGAATTGCATCAGCTGCTGGGAGAACCAACCATCGTCCACCTCACAAAAATTGGGAGGTTGCGGTGGGCCGGGAATGTCACCAGAATGTCGGGATAACAACCCGGTGAAAATGGTTCTCTAAAACAATCCGACCGGCACCAGACGACGTGGTGTGCAGCGAGCAAGATGGTTCGATCAAGTTTAGGACGATCTGCGGACCCTTCGCAGAATGCGTGGCTGGCGACGGGCAGCCTTGGACCGAATCGAACGAAGACGTCTCCTACGTACAGCAGAGGCCTCCCAGGCCTTAGCCTGACTGGTAAGGTAAGTTCATTACTTTTTGTTATACACATTATCCTTAGGAGTTCAAATATTGTCGATCTAATTTCAACAAAATCAGTACACCGTTGATCTCTGTCGGTCTTCGTTATCAATTCTTATAGAACAATTTATAATGTATAATTTATTTGTAAAATAAAAATTGAAGATCAAATTTTGGGACGAAATTGGGACCCATATCACAACGCATTTATAAAAATGAAAAATCCACTAAATTGGTTTCACATTATTCTGAAACAGGCGTAAAAAAACTTCTAGCTAACTGAATCATTTAATTGCTCAACCAAAATTTTGAAAATCCATATCAAATGCGAAGATGCAGGAAATTTCCTTCCTCCTTATAGAACATTTGAAACATTTAAATATTACTTGTAGGTTTAGCTATATATGATAGTTAATTGCTTATTTTTTCACCAATTTTGGTAACACTTTCAAAAATTGTGAATGGTTGGATGCATAACTTCAACTTTTTGATACATAAAATAGAATCATTATTAGATATCCAAAAACCAAAAAAAAAAAACATCGAATGTCTATGTTACTAACTAAATTTCTAATTTCTAATATTAAAACTAAATTATCCAGAAGACACTCAATTCAGTTTCGAACGGATCAGATTCGCCCCAGTAGATTTCACTCCGGACTACGGTACCCAAAAACTATTTTCAAATTCGAAAGATTATATTTGAAGTCAAATTACAAAAGTTACCCAACAATAAATGTAGACCTATGCATTTTTATTCAATGCTCACCCCCAATGACGGTAACATGCGGTAATGAATCAATAATAGCGAAATACCTACCCCGGGTATCTAGAATTGAAACTAGCTGATTGAACATTGGCTGCCGAAGCTGAGCCTCCCCCATTGCCGTTGACACTATTCACAGCATTAGAGTTAGCACCGGAAGACGAAACACTGGCCCTGAAAAAATATTAATCAACTGATGAAAATCGAACGCAATATATCGAATTAAAAATAATCGAATCTATTTTCTATTCCAAACATGCAAATGTGACGTTGATCAAACTAAAATAGATCAACTATAACAAGCAGCCCACTGGAATCAGTAGCTTATGTGAAACGTAAAAACTCAGACATGACTAGAATATCGAGCTCGATTTGTTACGCTTGCTCAACCTAGAGAATATAGTGAACGTTTTGTCACGGTGTGTTCTTTTAGTTTCGGCTTTAATTACCCTGGGAATCCTCCATTGAAACTTTGCGAATTGGCAGCAGCTCCTGACGCGCCTCCATAAAATCCATTATGACCGCCGCCATGTGTCGTCGTCAATGAATTTGCATTTGCTCCCGCCGCGGACCCTCCGAAACTGTGTATGTGCAAATGTGAAATCGGGACATTAAACGTGCAGAATAGCGATCCCGACCAGAATCACACAATAAGATTATCACACATTTCTAACAACAGCAGTTAAAACTAACTGAAGTCGATAAATTAATTGATAACGTAATGGCTTTGTTCTTGAGCTGTTAAATTTTTGTAACTACTAATACTAATGATACTAGGATTTGTTATACTTACTCTTGTTTTGTGTGGTGCAAATTTATGCAAATAAATATTTTAAGTGTTAACTATCAATGGTAAAATGTTTAAAACAAATAGCAATATAAAAAAAATCAAATCAAAGAAACGCTTTCTTTTACAATCTTGTTTCCCCCGTCTGGTCGGGATACGTTTGATTTTCATCATCTCTTACCCGGACTGGCCGCCAACCACTGTGACAGATTGGGCATTTGCCGCCGCGCCGCTTCCCGATTGGCCATTCTGTTGAACTGTCTGGGCTCCAGCGCCGGCTGCCGATGCCGATAAGCTGGGGAATAGAAAATGGGACGACAGGTTTCATGAATGTGTTTTGAGTTTCTCGGAAGACGTAAAACGCGTAAATAAATGATAATCTGTCGCTTTAGGCTTGATCTGAAATCTTTGAACTCTTTTTTTCGTTAGGTTTCTTAATTGACATAGGTCAATGTACCAATTGGGGAGGTAAAGGAGCAGAAGTTTTTCGCAAAATGAAATTACAACTATTAAATAGGACACATCACACGGTGTATTGGTTAGAATAAACGCCTCTCACACCGAGGATCTGGGATCGAATCCCATTTCCGAAATAGTCACTTATGACGTGAGAAGTTATTGTGACGACTTCCTTCAAGAGGGAAGTAAAACCGTTTGTCCCGAGCTAGCCCAGGGCTATAAATCTCGTTAATAATGATAAAAAAATATTTAGACCATTTCTAGGCGCGGTAAGCGTGAAGCATTAGCATGATATATTTGACAGTGCTTCAGATAGATTGAAACTATACGTTGGTCACTGAGAAACTATATTATGCGTGGCGCGAAAAATTCTCGCACCGATGATCTTAAAAACGCTTGTAGATCGCCGCAGTTACTTCAAATCGATTTGGTGTCTTTTGCGCGATCATGCCTTGGACAATCAGGAACAATTGCGCAGAAGACACCAAAACGATTTGAAGTAGCTGCGACAATCTACAAGCATTTTAAGAAGTTTTCAAGATCGCCGTCACGATAAATAATCGCGCAATGCACAGTAATAGCATGGATAATTACCACGTGATCACTCATTCTGCAGTGATTATGATCTAGAGTGCGCTGTCGCATCACTGCTGTTGGTTGTCAAACCAAAGTGATATTGATAGCTTGCAAGTGATATTGATAGTTTTAGAGCATCAGCCATCAGCTGATGTGATTGATATTAAGCAACTCTGCTCCTGACTTGCCCAACCAGTCACCCAAGTTTGAAGTTTGAATATTTTCATTTTAAGACTCACAAGTCCAATTGTAAATAAAATTACTCAGGATTTTGAAAGTAATCTCAATTGGGAAAACGTTTTCGACCATTTGTTTCGATCAAAAGCGAATAGCAAGCATATACACGTCGTAGAACAATATTATCACACAAAAATAGGCAACGCAAAATCCTTTACCATTCGAAAATATAGGTTTTTAACTTTCATTATCCGAGTTCCCCAAAAAAAATCCACCGAGGGATCCCGAACATTTTTTTTATTTTGAATTTTTTTTTTCCAAAGCCAGCTTCTCAGCTTAGAGTTCTTCTGTTTCTCATTAAGAGGAAAATAACCATCATCGTTTTACAAATTTTCAAAACCAGTTTTTTTGCTCAAATTTGAAGCAATGTTCAAGAAAATATATCATTGCATTGAACATACTATAACTAATGCAATGATAGATTTTTATAAGATTTTTTTAAAATTTGAGCGAAAAAACTGGTTTTTCATTTTTGATGATAGTTGATGATTGAATGATGGAGTCTTGAGCCTTAACTGAGAGTTTGCTTCGCCAAGCGTTCATTGATGTTTTTTTTTAGTAGTAGGCTTAAATTTCGCGAAAATCACGTGGCTCCTCCCAGTACAGTAGTTCAAAAACATGAATCTCATCAAGTAACCTATGCTGGGTGAATGAATTTTCTAAATCGATAGTGTCAATAAAGGCTCTAAATGCGGGAAATGCAACGGGAAATAGAACATTTTTCTACAGTAATTTTGAATTGCCCTTAGCAACGGGTGTTTTGCAATTTTCAAGGCTTTTTGCCTACAGCAGCGATGGGCGTGAGTTTCACTGGCTTCGTTGACTGTGATTGGCTTTGTGTGGCTACTGTAGCATTAATTTCAGATTTTTTTTCCCAACCCTGCTGTGTACTATGGCCCTCCGAACATTTAGTGGGAATGGTCCTCCGGAAATCTAGGGGGTTGGTGTCAGGCCTTGCAAGCCAGCCGTAAAAATCAAGCAATGAATTATCAACGAGAGAATTCAAACTTGAAGCTCGGTACGTGGTACTGTAAATCACTCAACTTCATCTAAGGCACACGCACTCTCGTCGACATGCTGAATGACCGTGGATTCGGCATCGTAGCGTTGCAGGAAGTAATCACTGGTGCGAACGTTTAGAGGTAACCATACCACCTACCAGAGCTGCGGCAACACACACGAGCTGGGAACAGCTTTTATAGTGATGAGTGATATGCAGAGGCACGTGATCGGGTGAGAGAATGTGTAAGTTGAGGCTCAAAGGCCGATTCTTCAGCTTCAGCATAACAAACGTGCACAGCCCTCACTGCGAAGGCACTGATGATGACAAAGACGCTTTTAAAGCGTAGCTCGAACGCGAGTGCGACAGCTGCCCAAGGCATGACGTCAAAATCGTCTTAGGAGATCTAAACGCTCAGGTTGGCCAAGAGGAGGAATTCAGACCGACTATTGAAAAGTTCTGCGCCCACCGGCTGACGAACGAAAACGGCTGACGACTAATTTATTATGCCGCCTCCAAGAATATGGCCATTCATAGCATCTACTTCCAGCACAGCCTTCCATACCGATACACCTGGAGATCACCACAGCAGACAGAACCACAAATCGGCCACGTTCTGATTGATGGACGGCACTTCTCCGACATTATCGACGTCAGGACCTATTGTGGCGCTAACATCGATTCTGGTGATGGTTAAACTGCGCTCAAAACTCTCCGTTGTTAACAACGTACAGTACCGACGGCCGCCCCTGTATGACCTAGAGCGGCTCAAGCAATTGGATGTCGCAGCTGCATACGCGCAGCACCTCGAGGCTGCATTACCCCAAAAGGGGGAGCTGGAGAACAGTGAAAGCAGCCATCAACAATGCAGCTGAGAGCAACGTCGGGTACGTGGGACGGAATCGACGGAAAGAATGCAGCGCGGGCGGTCATGCTGCAGCAAGGGACGAGTTCGTGGGAAGTTATCAAGCCGGCTTCGTAGACGGCCGATCGACAACGGACCAGATCTTTACTGTACGACAAATCCTCAAAAAATGTCGTGAATACCAGGTCCCAACGCATACCCTATTCATCGATATCAAGGCGGCATACGACAGTATCGACCATGGACGAGAACAGCTTTCCCGGGAAGCTCATGAGACTGATAAGAGCGACGATGGAAGTTCGTTTGGATCTCGCCGGGGGCTTCGACAAGGTGATGGACTTTCGTACCTGTTGTTCAATATTGCGCTAGAAGGTGTTATGCGGAGAGCCGGGCTTCACAGCCGGGGTACGATTTTTAAGAGATCCAGTCAATTTGTTTGATTCGTGGATAATATGGACATTGTCGGCCGAACATTTGGAAAGATGGCAGACCTGTACAGTCGCCTGAAACGCTAGCCAGCAAAAATTGGACTGGTGGTGAATGCGACCAAGACAAAATACATGCTAGCTAATGGAGCCGAGTGAGACAGGGCTCGCCTAGGTAGCAGTGTTACGGTAGACGGGATACGTTCAATGTGGTCGACGAGCTCATCTACCTGGACAATAACGTTAGCCTTGAAATACGGAGTCGCATCATCAGTGGAAGTCGGGCCTACTATGGCCTCCACAAGAAGGTGCGGTCAAAAAATATTCACACCCGCACCAAATGAACCATGTATAAAAAGCTCATAAGGCCGGTAGTCTTCTACGGGCATGAAACTTGGACGATGCTCGAGGAGGACTTGCAAGCACTTGGAGTCTTCGCCTAACTCTACGGTGAACCCAGTATCCAGAAGGTGGCCAGAGCTGTAAGGATACGATGGGCAGGACATGTTGCAAGAATGCCGGACAGCAACCCTGCAAATATGGTGGTCGCTTCGGATCCGGTTCGTACAAGAAAGCGTGGAGCGCAGCGAGCAAGGTGGGCGGATCGAGTGCGTATCGATTTGACGAGCGAGGAGCAGAACCGAGAATAGAGAGATGAGGCCACGAACCGAGTATTGTGGCGAGAAATTGTTGATTCAGTGTTATCTGTTTAGATGTTAACTAAATAAATGAATGAAATAAACAAGAGTGACGTCATGTTCCTCTATGTTTCACTGAAAATCAAATGTTTCAGTTTCTGCAACGGACATCTGATATCAAAAAGTAGGGACATATGACTGGTTTTTGAAGATCCTAATTTGACCACTCCCAACTTAAGATTATGGCGCTATTTAAAAAGCAAAGTAAATGCTAGAAAACCTTGGAACGAGCTCAAGGCAGACCCTTGTGCCGATATCATCGCAAAACCCCCTAAAAAGCTCAGAAGGTAAGGAAAAATGGAGCAAAAGGAGCTCATTTTGCTACGACCAATAAATGCAGCCACTTGGTTGATACTGTTTTCATGAAATAGCCCAAATAGATTGCAAAGGTTAAAAATAAATAAAAATACCTCATATATAGAAATTGATAAATATTTTACAATGTTATTCAATTACTTAAAATATGGCGCACCCTGTATTTGCTGATGTGCGCACGAATGGGAAGGTATCTTCTCGAGATATTGAAATCCTTAGAAGAAAATCTTAAAAATCTACTGTAAATTTCAGTTACTCTACTCTGCGGGGCAAGTGGGGCACATGAAATATAATTTGTTAATGTATGTACCTCATAATACTTACCGTTGCCATTAATCACACAATTAACCATATTTCAAGTTGAAAACATATATTATTTGAATATGATATCAATCTAAAATTAGTATGAAATGGTAAAACTTTCTTGATTTTAAGCTGCATACGTGTTTTAATTACTGCAGTAATTGTGAAAACCGTGTTATTGTTGTTATGCTTGTCAGAAAACCACTTTCACGGAGGATTTTTATTAATGTTTGGCTGAACAGGAAATATCTTCCATTATATTCTTGTTGAATTTTCAAATGATATATTAAAAGCATCAAAATAATTTCAATACTATTAAAAAAGACTTTGGATTGCCACTTACTACGGGGTGCCTCAATAAAATGTTTAATAAGGATTATTCAAGCTTTTTGCTAAGGCTTGGGGTATAGGGTGTTTAAGCATATATCGTTTGTTTTAATTATGAATCGTGGTTTACGGCCAACCAGCCGAGTGGAAGTTTAACAACTACCGAAAAGCTAAACATTACATATAATTTGCAATTGGATTAGATGGACAAATTGATGTGAAGATTTGCGAAAAAGTTACACGTCTTCTCAGTGAGAATCGAACTCACGACTCCCCGATCTCTAGTTGGGGCGCGTTAACCACTACGCCATGAGAGGACTCATGAACGCAGAAGTTAACCTGAATTCGATTTCAGCTCAATAATCACGTGGTCCTCTTTCGCAAAGTGCACCTCTTTCGGAAGAATTAGATGCCCATCCAGACCCAACGCTTTCTATAAGGTACAGTGGGGGAAGTGTATCAGTGGGGTAAGTGGATCATTTGTCAATATAAAGCATAAATGCTTGAATATGTTGAATGTTTTCGCACCATTGCTTCGTTTTAGGTTATATTCTTACGCTCACACTGATACTATTGCAAAACTGGTACTACACGTACACTAACACAAGCAAACTTGTTAGCTGCAAAAATTAATTAATTTCAAAATTGTTTTCCATCAATCAAAAATCCATTGCATCTCTGTCTTAAATCGAATTCTATTATTTTTTTCGACACATGGTGAGCACTTCAGTTCTAATTGAATGAATCACAATGAAAAATATGTCATTTTTATAAATAAATACAAATATATTGGACATGGTACACTTACCCCTACTTTTTAATGGGGTGGGGTAAGTGGATCAAGAATTATTATCATTTATTGGCAGATTGCTTACGAGAATTTTATTAAGCTTCAATATCCGCAAATGTTGTTTTCCTTTATTTTCTTTCATTCCCAGCTTGAACTTGTCAAATTGACCATAGAAAATTTGAATTAATCCACCTAAAAGTTTTTTTTAACCTTTCTGGCATATAAAAAAATAAAAAGAATAATAATTTCAAAATGTACACGAAACTTTTCATGTTTTATCTAAGTTGAGTTGTAAAAGAGCAAAATATACTAATTTTCCAATTGAACGCTTAGTATCGTACCTTATTTGACCATAGAAATTGTTCTAGACAGATGATACACATATGTTTATAAATAAAATAGAAGTATTCCAGTTTGTTATTCCAAAGTAAAAGTAACTAATATTTTTAAACTAAGAGTGTTCTTCGAAAATATCGTTAGGAATAATCCAACAATACTTCTGTATAACTTATGCATATAAATGGATGAATTTTCTCCAAATTTTTCTAGAGTCAATGTTTTTTTTTGTTAGATTTAGTATGAACTAATATATACATACTTTTTATTATATTTTGATTAAATAAAGGAACTTTTTTTAATTTTAAAGTATTATAATGTAACATTACTAGCACTAATAACAAGAACGAGAGTAATATCATTTTTATTAGACATAATCATACCACATTTGTTTCGAGAACAGATTTTTTTAATTGGTGATCCACTTACCCCACCATGGTGGTACAAGTGGATCATTTGGTGTAAATTTTTAAGTCTCTCTTACTCAATACATAACAATCAGAAAAATAAAAATAAATGATGATTTGAAGTATAATAGTCCCTCATTTGTTATCCACAGAAAAAAGTTTGAATTACATTATTCACGTTAGCTGTACATAACAATGAAGTTAATGATTGATTTTTCTGTATCCACTTACCCCACGGTACCTTATATATCCAATGCCTAGCCCGAGAGCGCATTGTTTTTTAGGTATAGGAATAGCACACTACACTAGCCAGCAACTGCGCTGGCTGAGGTTTCTATTGTGTGGGCTTCCAATGGGTCGCGACGTTCTCAAACGACCGGTTACGGAACATGAGTCCGTTGCTCGATAAATACTTGTTTTAATTATGAATCGTGGTTTACGGCCAACCAGCCGAGTGGAAGTTTAACAACTACCGAAAAGCTAAACATTACATATAATTTGCAAATGGATTAGATGGACAAATTGATGTGAAGATTTGCGAAAAAGTTACACGTCTTCTCAGTGAGAATCGAACTCACGACTCCCATTGGAAGCCCACACAATAGAAACCTCAGCCAGCGCAGTTGCTGGCTAGTGTAGTGTGCTATTCCTATACCTAAAAAACAATGCGCTCTCGGGCTAGGCATTGGATATATATAGAAAGCGTTGGGTTTGGATGGGCATCTAATTCTTCCGAAAGAGGTGCACTTTGCGAAAGAGGACCACGTGATTATTGAGCTGAAATCGAATTCAGGTTAACTTCTGCGTTCATGAGTCCTCTCATGGCGTAGTGGTTAACGCGCCCCAACTAGAGATCGGGGAGTCGTGAGTTCGATTCTCACTGAGAAGACGTGTAACTTTTTCGCAAATCTTCACATCAATTTGTCCATCTAATCCAATTGCAAATTATATGTAATGTTTAGCTTTTCGGTAGTTGTTATATATCGTTTCCTTTCGCAGGCTGTTGTAATGTTGATCGATTCTACTTTTTTTGAACATCATAATAAACTAATACGGACAGTAATTTATGGAATTACGGTCGATTGGCAAAAAAAACTCTCAATTAATAACAAAGTGTTCAACAAGCTATAAGCTGGTAAGCAGGCTATGTCCCAGTAGAAGTGTAATGCCTGACAGAAGAAGTCGATTGTTTATACATTCTAACCATAAAAGGAAACAGTGCCCGGATCTATATACTTCCACAGTACGAATTAGTATCCAACAGTCGAACCTCCAGCATATCTAACCGAACAAGTGTCCTATGGCTCATTAAATCCTCTAAACCAGTGATTCCCAAAGTGAGCGAACTCACCCTCCTGGGCAATTTTTAGGTTCAGGGGGGCGAAAAATTGTAAAACTGAATTTGGGGGGCGAAAATGTTAGAAAGGGGGCGAACGCAGAAGCAATTGAAAAACAAAAATAGATTCAAAGTTTGTAAGAGATAATCATATTTAATGATACCATACACACCTGAGGATGTATTTATTTGACACCTAACTATTTCATCGGTTCTTTACTTCTAAACGCGCTTGTTTGTAAATTATGATATACAAATTTTACGATTGTCTTTAAGATCTGAATGGTTTTTGCCAAAAATAATATTGAATGCATTTTGAAAGCAGAAAATATGTGAGAACTTTTGACGATGTTTGAAATTTCTTAGACAACCAAAATGTACGTATAACGAAATCACCTGGAGGCTTTGCACGTGCAACATTTTACTTGTGTTACTTTAGATGTCGTAAAAAGGCCTTCTACGTACAAAAGTGGAGGCGATATACGTCCATATGTAATGTGATGAATAATAGCATACAATGCGAGTGTATAAATTCTCTACCGAACTAACCTGTGATCTTATGCGACTTAAATTATGATAACAAATGTTGATATGACAGCTGCTACGGATTGATTCGACTTACTTTGTACCAGTGTACGGGACGAAACAAAATGTGCAAATGAACTCAGAAAAAAGCGTTTTATGCGAGGAAACTCATCAATCTGACGATTTTATCCACCGCGTTTTGCGGGTTTGATGTAATTTGTATGCATAAACAAGTGGTTTCGTGATCTTTGATGCGACTTCTGGTTGTTTGGGTTATTTCCAAGTCCAAAGTAAAGTTTGGTGAATTTTTGTTAGGAGATCTTTTGAATATGCCAGCTTAAGGTGTAAATGAATCGAAGCCAAAGTTCAAATTTTCAAGAGCACGAATCTGGAGAACCAAACACCCGTTTGAGCTGAAAACCTAATCGATTTGTCACCACCAGCTAGTGACTAATCGATTAAGTTTTCAGCTTGAACGGAAGTTTGGTTCCGTGATCTTGAAAATTTGAACTTTGTCCTCGATTCCTCTTCATCCTTAGTTTCTATTATTTCTCACGCATTTGTTAAACAACTCATTTTGATATTTTGTTGACACGCATTCTAATCAGTATTTATAGTACGAATCATTTATAAAAAAATGTATGTGACATTGGTGATCAAAAATTGGGGTCCAATGATAAAATCACTGAATATCATATACGTATATCACTCTACTTAAAAATAGGCCTGAGCGACAGAAAAATTGCATGTATCTAAGCTTCAAAAAATCAAAATTGAACGTTATATTTTAGTGAATGAAGAGTTGAAGAAATTCTGGGTTTACTGATATTTTTTATATATTGTTTCCAGTACAGCCAAAAATGTATTACTCAAAATTTCGTAAATTTATTTCAACAACTTAAAAAAAATGAAAAAAGCAGGAAATGAGCCGAAACTTTACCGATGACGCGCATTAGCCAGGAAAGGAGATTTGTTGATACAAAAACAATTGATATATATGATATATATTGCATGACATTTTATGGAAATACAAGTAGAAGACACTTTTTTGGGGTATTTCTATTGAAGCGTTGTGTTTGACTACTACACTCTTTAAATTTGACCAATTTTCGGTATACTTATGATTAGATGTTGATCTATATTTCAACTTAAGTTTCATGCCTAATGCAAATGTTCAAACTTCATATCAGGGGGGCGATTCAAAAATATATTAGTCCCAAGGGGGCGAAAGTCAAAAAAGTTTGGAAAACACTGCTCTAAACCATAAAGGAAATTTTGTTTTTTTTACAAAATGATACCTAATATATATGTAAATATATTTATTTCATGAACTTTTATTTGGAACTAGTGATCCCGGTAAACTTCGTCTTGCCATCAAGTAGGCTGTTGAAAAATGTCATGAATTCTCCCGTACAAAACGACATGCTAGTTCTCTCCCATTTTACCGAATTTTGCAATAACTTTCCTTAACTTTTTCTCCATACAAACAAGACGAAACCTTTGAAGAAAGTGAGAGTCAAAGAATTGTGCAAATCTGTTTTCCAGTTCTCAAGCCATTTCGTGACATACAAACACCATTCCATTTTTATTTATATAGATTGAAGCTTTCGTTGAGCTTAAAACCAATGAAACTGTCTTTCACAATAATTACATTTAAAAATAATATACTCTAAATAAAAATAAAATTAAAATAAATGTTCGGGATCCCTTGGTGAATTTTATTGGGTAACACGTCAAATGAAAGCTATAAACCACACGCCGTGCTATAACAATCACATTCCAAACTGAGTTATAAAATCTAGAATTATTGTTGATTTTTTTTTATTTTAATAAGTTTGAAAACTTGATAAATACCAAATGATGTTATTTTAACTTAAGGAGCTACTGATAGGCAATTCCATTCAAGTTTTCTTGATAAAATATTACTGAGAGTGAAGATTTTTGTAATTTTACAAACCTTGGGTTTGTTATTGAACATCATCGCAATAAAATTGTTTGCTATCAATTTTTTATTCAATAAATTATTAAGCTCTTCAAAACAACGTTATGAAATGCATTCACTACTAAAATAATTCAGTTTTTTATTGTGTAGGTGTTGTTCATAGAAATGTTTGCATTGATTTTTGGTGCTTTGCCTCTTATTATCTACCTATGTATGAAGAGCTTACTACAGTATGATAATATTTAATTTTAATATCTTAGTATGGTATTCATTTGTTATACTTTTCGGGTTCGGGTTGGGGGACTGATTTGGAAGAACTTAAAGCTATTATTGAAAATTTCAAAATATGAAAATTCCTCGTGATGATGAAAATTTATACATGCTCATCAAAAACTTAAGGTTAGTAGCGTATTGTTTTAGTTCATTATATAACCAATATTTTGAGTTGGCGGAATATCATCACAAATGTAAAAATTACAAGATTGAACCAAAATTACAACCGGACAGAAATCCTACCGAAGCTTCTAGCTATCGTCCAATCAACTTGCTTTTCAACCATTACACAGCGTAACGAAAATGACATTTTTGCGTATGTCAAGGATCATGTCCATGTGTCTCTAGTAGAATTGGGGGCGCTGAATCTGATGCCGTTTCCAGAAATGTCCCAGCACGTCACAATTTTTAGCTGCGGGTCGCCAAAGTTGTATAAAACACTGGTTTCATTGATGTTCACATGAAATTTAAAGTATAATTTAACAACTTTTCTATGATCTATTCCACCAAGCATGCAGAATGCGGTATTTTAGTGCTTGAGACAAAAACCTGTTCTGCAATGTTACACTTATCGAAAATTGGAAATGTTTGTACAAAATTATGGTCCAATCCCTTTGTAGAAAGTTCTTCTTTTATGCAATTGGGTCCTAAAATTTTTAATGAAATCTTGTTTTTATTTAATAACACGAAAGAGCATGTTACTGTAACTACTTTAGCAATTTTTCTCGCTCAAATAATGGCTATATCATGTTTAAACTTTAATTTAAAAATTTGGTCCATTAATGAACCTTGACACGTTTGATCATGTTTGCTTAGTCGACAAAAACACCACAGGGGTTTTAGTTCGACCACTGGGGTTGTTCCTATCTGACATATCATAAGGAACACGGAAAACAAAATACACCCAATATTTGAGTTTAAGCCAAAGGATGTGGCAAAATCTAAAAAAAAAAATTTTTTTTTGAGCTTAAACCAACGGAAAACATTAGAAAATTGAGTAAACATGTGTTTTTGGCCTAAACTTAAGCGTTTGGCACTAAAATTGAGACAGGTCTTTAGGACCCTATTTGCATGTAAGGCGGTCCCCGCGTAAACAAAGACCCCGTAGCTTATAAGATTGGATTTAATTGCTTCCCTATTAAAATGTGAGCAACCATGGGTCCACATAATTTTTATTTGGGTTAATGTTCGAGTGGATGCATTATGAATGTTGTTATTTTGGTTTTATTTATTCAAACTGTAGTTTTGTAAGATAAACAGTAATCATTCAATGAGATCTTTGACGAAAAGGCATATTTTCTATTTTTGATTCATATTTACTGAAACGTAAATGGACCCAGATAGTCGTAGCGGTAAACGCGCAGCTATTTCAGCAAGACCAAGCTGAGGGTCGTGAATTCGAATCCCACCGGTCGAGGATCTTTTCGGTTTGGAATTTTTCTCGACCTAAAAGACACGGACACCGTCTTCAGCCATTTAAGTGCACAGACTGTAACTTAACACTAGACAACGGACAAGCATGCTCCAGTGGATCAGCCGCGAAACATTCCTGACGAAAAGTTTTAATGGCTGAAGCGGGAATCGAACCCACACCCCATGACACGATGTTAAAATGCTAGACGACACTAACCGCACGGCCACGAGGCCCACAATTCCCAGGGCATAGAGTATATAGATTTATCTTCGCACCTGCCACACGATATACGCATGCAAAAATGGTCATTGGCATAGTAAGCTCTCAGTTAATAACTGTGGAAGTGCTCATAAGAACACTAAGCTGAGAAGCAGGCTCTGTCCCAGTGGGGACATTACGCCAGAAAGAAGAAGAAGAAGAAGAAGGAACGTAAATATTGTAAATGTTTCCCATAAGGCGAGTTGCCATATGTATGTTACGAATACGAGATTCCTGAGGTAATTCTCATATGAATATTTTTCTTCTAAAAACTACTTACCCCACATTATCAGATGGGAAAAATACTGTATTAGTATTTTCAGGATGCTTGGTTGGAGTCGTCGTTTTCGTGGGATTCCGCCGGGATGGACGACTAGCAGAAAACAAAAATTCGTCTAGTAATGCACATGCTCACATTTTTATCTGATCAATACTAACCCGAAAAATAGTCCGCCTATCTCACGCCCAATGTGGACAGCTCCTCGCACAATAGCTTCATCCAAATCACCATCATCATCATCATCAAGATCCGTAAATCTCACAGGACTACTTTGAACACTGGACAAAAGCAGTGCAGTTAAGTATATTGAAGGGAAAACTAGCACGCACTTCATTTTCACAACCGACAAACAAACTTCCACGGAGTTACAGAGCAGACTAATCCGTATTATGACTTTACGTTCTTTAGATCAGTTCCGTTCTGCTCGATAGATCGAAAATTACTAACGGAACTGTAGACAATATGCGTGGGTTGAAGCTTTGCCAACTTCTTCCACTCTTATTCCGCCCAGGAAAGGTATACCTTAGCTAATGGTTTCGTTGAATTGATTTTCAAATAAGTACACGTACGCGTGACAATCGATCAATATCCTATACATCATCAGTGGTAGGCTCGCACGTACGATCAGAGCACGAAGGCTTACCAATCACAATTAATGGCGCTGTCCTTAACTGGTCAGTAACGCCGGTCGGTCAGTAAAGTACGACTACTGATAATTACAGCTTGGTGGCATAATCGGAAAGTCCCAAGATCTAGAACTAGGAAGCAGCTTAGCGTCAACAAACGATCCAGCAGGAAAAGTTTCGGCGCCGTTGATATAGATAGAACGATCTATTTACAAAATTCTAAATAAGTTATGCACTGTTTCTACACTGGTTAAATCGAAACTTTCCTAGTTATTGAAGGTTTCACACAGAAAGACAAAATATCGCGTGACCTAAAAAGATTTTAAGACTTCACAAAATTACTGTTTTACAGTCCATGAGTAAACCATTCAACCGTCATCGCTGTTATGTTTCATTGTGTACAGGATCTTGAACAATGATTCATTCTTCTTTATGGCGACCTTGAATACTTCATCGTAATTTCGTACTTGTTTTGGACATTAATGATCCTTTGTTTCGATTCGGTGATCACGATTTGAATCCGCCTCGAAGTTCCGTTAACAGGTGCATGGTGCACTCGGCGGAGAACACGGGATTTGTCTATCCGAATGCAGAGTTGAAGAAGAACGAAATGATAGAGAATAACGATCTCCACTTTTTGTGACATGAAATTTGCTTGAAAAATTCGTTTTTCAGGATATCGAGCTACTTAATTCGAAAGTTCTTATTTTTCTTTTATTAGTATCATTTTAACCCGTATAGGCCTGAGTGAAAGCAAAAATGCTAAAACCCTCACCACTCAGCGAATACTAAACGGATTCAAATAATATTTTGTCAGTATACTGGCTCACATATCTAGTTTCTAAAAGTGGCCAGAGGATTTCGAAAATGTTCCTGTGGCCGAAGTTATTCCGGTGGCTCACTGGGTCAGGTCGGATGCAAAGGGTGTCGTGGTTTTGTGCCCCTGTGGGTAGGCAAATTTCAAGTCACATATAATTTCCGGAATCGTCTATAATGTGGCCACTTTACCAAGGAGTTTTAAGTGAAACGCATCAGTGTAAAACTTTTGAGAAATGATTTAATTGGATAACCTTATGTATTGCATTTTTTTTATCCTTCAAATGATCATTTTCGTGTCCCCGGGCGCCTCAAATTTACGATAAAGTGGTCAATTTGTATGTAAACATCTGTGTCAACATTATGGGAATGCTTTTCAGTAAACTGCTATGTTCGATTTCTACTTCAAGAAAACTGAAACGGTTTAATATCTAACAAATCTATAGCCGGTTCTTCCGGGTATTAAGTCCGAGAAGCCAAATCTGGTACTCTCTAAACGGTGAAAATCTTTTGATTTGGGATGTTGAGTATCAGATTTTAATGATTTATGCAAATTAAAATTATTGCCATTACAAATAAATAAAGTTAACTTGTCATGTCCCAAAAAATCGCCCTTTTTTACCCGACTTGACCCAGTGACCCACTGGAATAACTCCGGCCACAGGAATATTCCAGAGTTCCTCTGGCCACTTTTAGAAACTAGATATGTGAGCCAGTATACTGACAAAATATTATTTGAATCCGTTACGTATTCGCTGAGCGGTGAGGGTTTTAGTATTTTTGCTTTCACTCAGGCCTATACGGGTTAATCATTACATTGAGGAGGTAGGATCCGTCATTGGTTTCGGAATGTTCAAATGCAGTTTTTCCGTTCAAAATCAAGAAAATGTATACGATACAGAGGTCACTGAATTCTATTCTGCAACCGAAACACAGTGAACACATTTTCATCGAAGAATAGGGTGCAGGGCTATTTGGGCACTTAAATGATTCTTTTTGACACGGGGGTTTTTCTTAGCTTAATTATCTGAAACTTTGCAATAAGAATACGACGCATATGATGGCCATATATTAGCTTAATAGCTTTCAAAAAACCGAAGTTATTATTATTTATCTTTATAAGGGAGATTTTCAGCCCTTGGCTGGTTCATCTCCGAAAAACCGAAGTTATCAAAAGTGCCAAGAATAGGATCCGGCTCCTTATTGAGTTTTAAACAGAAAAACTTATGACGAATCTTTGAACGTTATTTTTTTTAATAGCTAAGGGTTTCTGTTTTGGGCAAAACTATTATTCTAATTTGGCGAAACTAAATCAAGCAATTATTAGTATTTTGATGACAATACAATAAAATACATTTCGTTTACCGCAGCAGTTCAGAATTTTAACAAATGAATTGAATTCACCGTCTCATCTGCAATCGTTTTTTTAATAGACTTTACATGTCTTTGATTAACAATAACAGTTTTGTTACAAAACTTTAAGATTTTTTTAAATTTGTTCATTTTGTTGGGAAATTGTGCTTATAGTTTCAATCAATGTTGGATCATTAGGATTAGTAGGAGCAAAAATGTGTGATAGTAGGATGAATAAATTATAGTTAAAAAATATTGTGAAGACCTGAGACGAGACTCGCGAAGACGGTCTTCTTTTTCTGTGATTGCTGAGTTTTTTTCTTATTCCACTTTGTGTTTATACCAATTATGCGCATGCTGTTCAAATCCTCACATGAACCTCTCAGCGAAATATGATTGAGTTTGCAACACATCGAATCATAAATAGCCGTTTGAGTGAAATTTCATGCCAGCAAACGTAGCAGACATTTGAAATAATTAATCTTCTGCTTAGATTTATCATCAACTTTGGAAAAAACTGCTCCGCCGACTGAGGGTTTTAATAACAGTTTACTTTGAACACAATACTTTTCACTTTTTCAGCCATAAAAACGGTGGCCTGCATTTGACGTTTCGTGAGAGGGGAATCTGGGCTGCATATGACGTTGATATTTTTCCTCTTCGCGAGTCTCTCTCAGGTGAAGACCAACTGTGGTAAAAGTGGGAGAACAATTTGAATTGGATGGGTGATGCAAGCCAATAGTGGTTATCACGCCTAATGGTATGGGTGCCCTAGTGTAGATGTAGTTGTGAACCTTAGAGGAAAACAATATGCACTCAGTCTCGAAAAACACCCAGAAACCGAGTTTAAATTTTTCAAATTGGGTAATATTTACATATGCATTTTGATGAGTCTGCAAAGCGTGTGCAAGTTTCTTTGAGGAAAACAAAAACAATCTGTGTATGACGAGCGTACACTGTAAACTCGGCATTACCCTTTAAAGAATAAAAAATGCCCATTTTTTGCTGATATATGCAGCTGTCAAAATAAAGGGTATTTAAAATTTTCCAATAATGGGTATTTTGTGCCCATTTACATATTCCGTTCATTTACTCTTTAATGGGTGAAAAATTTGTTGACAACAATCGGTCGGACATGTAGCAGTGTTCGAGAAACTTCGGAGTTTTTTTTTTCCATAACAACAAAATAAGTTAGCAGAAATGCGGGAAGGTCCAAGGTAGGTACATGAATTGCTTTTATTGCCGTGTCGCATCTATTAATCAATCTTATTTTACAGGATGCTTTGGCTGCAGAGTACAATCCCGTATGAATGTTCTGGTCTACAGGAATTTCCAGCCCCATTTACCAGTTCTAAAAAGAAACTCAAACCCTGATGGATATTCAATGATATTATACTTTATGATGCATTGAATAAAAATATGTGTTTATGAGATTTTACTTTTAATTATTCTATGAAAATCAATAATTAAAATATACTACATTATCATCTATAAAATAAGAGTAAATTTTACTCTGTTTTTTGCAAAATAAGTTTTGGATAATGGGTAAAATTTACTCGTTGATCTGACGTACAAGCCGTTTACTCTTTAAAGAGTAAAGGCCCTTTACTCTTTTTATGAGTTAAACTAGTTTCTTTTTTACCCTTTAAAGGGTACTTTGGTCTTACAGTGTATGCTAGTCTACGTGTGTTCAAATGTCACTAAGCTCTATATGGAAGGAACATGGAGGAAACAAGAAACGGAGGAAAATGCATTAGTACATCGGCGTATGTACAACAGAGTCGTGTCGTGAGTGAGCGTGTTCAAAGTGCCATAGAAAATAATCTGGAATGAACGACATCTTGTGCTATTTGAAGTTCGTTCATGTAATAGATCCTGCCTGACGATATTCCAATGGTTAAACATTAAAACCGCTCTCGTATTTTTGTGATTTTTTCAAAATCCTCAGCTCACGTTGCACGATCGGCCAAATCAACGTTTCCGTTGATATGCCAAACATCTCTCATGGAATAAGTCGCAAACTGGGGACGGACCTGGTGTAGTGATTGGAACACACGCCTCTCACGCCGAGGACCTGGGATCGAATCCCATCCCCGAGATAGTCACTAAAAATTCAGTAACGACTTCCTTCGGAAGGGAAGTAAAGCCGTTGGTCCCGAGATGAACTAGCCCAGAGCTAAAAATCTCGTTAACCCCTCTACCAGCAGCTTCATTTTTTACCGCAAGAAAAAAAATTCAAATCGCGATAACTTTTTTGTTTCTCAGTATTTTTGCACCATTTTTCACAAGTTCTCAAAAAAATCTTCTAGTTTGAGGATCCGTGTCGATATTGATGATTGGTGATCTTGTTTTAAAGATATTCCAATGTTCCTTGGGGGACCGACATTTTACATACAAGATGTCTTAGGCGGCCATTTTGTTTTACGTCAACTTATCGAAAAAGTAAAATGTGGGCTATACAATGCCATATAATAAGGAGCTACTCTGAAAAAATCATACAAATTGGTTAAGAATTCTTAGAGATATCTGAAAATTACGATATGAGGTTTTTTGAAGTTTTCAAGATCTTTATTTGGTCAGCTTGGTACCAGCAACATAAATGCTCATTACTTAAAGACGGCTGCTCCAAATTGCTTCATTTTTTCACAACATACTCTCATTAATGTATTGTTCCAAAGAGTGAACATCTGAATACGTTAAAAAATATGTAGCCTAAGATATATACGTGGGTTATGATTAAGCTTCGATCCCCCAAGGAATTTCGGAATATCTCTGGAACCAGATGACCAATGATCAATATCAACACGGATCCTCAAACTGGAAGAGTTTTTTGAGAACTTGTGAAAAAATGGTGCAAAAATACCGAGAAACAAAAAAGTTATCGCGATTTGAATTTTTTTTCCTGCGGTAAAAAATGAAGCTGCCGGTAGAGAGGTTAATAAAGATAGAAAAAAAAAATCGCAAACTAATTCCAACGGCA
Source organism: Aedes aegypti (assembly GCF_002204515.2). Taxonomy (NCBI): domain Eukaryota; kingdom Metazoa; phylum Arthropoda; class Insecta; order Diptera; family Culicidae; genus Aedes; species Aedes aegypti. The sequence continues at coordinate 153,021,761 of NC_035108.1, forward strand.
GAATTTTATTTCACGAGTGCTCTTCAGGGTACAGTCGAATTTCGTTCGTTGCACTATCTTTAAGTGGGCTACGTTTTAATTGGGCTCCCGTTAGTTGGGCTATAGCCCACCGAAAACGAAGGCAAACGTCATTTTCTGACATAAGACACAATTTATCAATGTTGGTAGCTCTGTTTTTCCTTTGTTCTATGATATTTGACAGTTCGAAACTCAGCCCGATTAGTGAAAGTCTTCCACTAAGTGGGCTACAGGTTTCCACTAAGTGGGCTATGAACGAAAGTTGACTGTATTTATCAATTTAATACCCTGATAGTCGTACATGTTTTTCCTCTCCTAGAAACCCTTCTACGATTGATTTGATCTTAACCGACTCCAGTCACCTTCGTTGCCAACTGGCTACTCATGCTGATGTTGATTCTGATCATGTCCCTGTTACATTTCAAATATCCCATGAAGCGATTCTCAATCGTATCAACTCCATTTTCTATTATTTTCGAGCTGACCGGAATTTATACGAAACATATAATATCGATAGCAATCTTGATATTAACATTTCTTTACAAACAAAACTTGATATTGACAATGCTTTCGAAACTTTAACAAATTCCATTGTTCAAGCCAGAGGCATTGCAGTCCCAAAATGTGAAGTAAAATTTGAATTCGTGATTATAGACGACGATCTTAAGCTCTTGATCCGTCTTGAAAACTTGAGAAGGTAATTTCAACGCACTCGCGATCCTGCTATGAAAGTGATATGACAGGATCTGCAAAAAGAAATTAAAAAACGGTTTTCTCAATAAGAATCAAAAATATTGAAAAGAAAATTTCTCAATTGGACGCTGGCACTAAGTTCTTTTGGGCTTTGAATTTAAAATAAAAAAAAAAACTACAAAGCCAATTCCGGCCTTGAAATAGGAAGAGAATATTAGGGGATGCGATTATATTTTAAGGACTTCTCTAAGTACTTACCAACAAAATTCTCAAACAGTACCACGAGAACTTTCAGATCAACAATACATTCAAATCAATAGAGTTATGTGATATAAAAACATATTTATTACTCCATTTCTAAGAGAGCTGTCTGCAATCCACCGGGTAATATTCAGAAAACTTATTTAAGAATTACCTAAAGACACAGACAAACAGACGTCACACTTCATCGATTACCTTTTTAAAGGTCGATTGAAAAACATTTTAGATGGTCAATCCACCACCCGCACTGCTCGCATCGTTTTTGTGCGTATTTGACGATTATACTAAAAAAAACATTAAAGAAGCGAAATGTTCCAATAGGCCTTTTCATGGAATCTATGACATTTCGTCGAAAGACATTTAGTCGAATGACATTTAGTCGAATGACGTTTGGTCGAAAGTACATTTGGTCGAACGGACATTTCGTCGAATGGACATTTGGTCGAAAAGGTTTAGTTGCAACAGAAAGCATATGATATTTTTTTCGAACCGACATTTCGTGGAGAGGATGGTGGTCGAATCTAAATACTCAAGGGACCATCGACTTATAGATTTATCGAGTTATAGAATACACCAACGTAAGAAATCCCAAAATCGAAGAAACAAATTTCTGTATTTCCAACACATATATGATTACTTCTGTAAGAAAACAATAATATTTTGCTGATATTATTTCACAAATAATTATTTAAAAACTTTTTGCGAAATGTTCAAAAAATCCCATATTTTTACTTACAATTTTTTTTTTGTTATTTTAATGTTTTTAAACATTTATTACAACTTGCAAGTATTTATTCACTTCAAAACAAGAATTATTCCAAGTTTCCTCGTATAAGAAGGATTTTAAAATGGATATCGAGTTATGGAGGGAAATTTTCCTCTCACGTGACATCGACTAATGGAGATATCGAGTTATAGAAATATCGACTTATGGAGAGCACGATGTATGGGAATTTGAAGGGACCGAAAAATCCATCGAGTTATAGAGTATATCGAGTTATAGAATATCGAGTTGTGGAGAGTCAACTGTAGTATGGAAATAAAATATTACATTTGGTCTGACTATCGTATAGAGTAGCATTTTGTCGCTAATACAATAGTGATTGAAATTTTATCAACAATCTCTATGCGATTAGCAAAATTTTGTTATCCAAGTTAATGGACGCTCTCCCAAAATATTAATCAACCTCTTGTGTTTCTGCAATTCAAGATAAGCTTAACTTAAATGGAAGCCATCCATTTTTTGTCATCTCAGTCAACTTGTCTTCCCTTACCCGACACATAGAATTAGCACAGTTTTCAAAGCTTCTAATACACACACTGTTATTCACCCGAAGTCATCAACACTGTCAGCGAGCTAAATATTTGCCTGTGGAATGTTCATAAGCTGGAATTCAAAATAAGCTAAATTACCATAAGCAGAATTACATACACCTAACATTCACTTCGCCGTAAAGGTTTTCCACAAAGAAAATTTTTCCGCCCGCTTTAGTTCTGATTCCCGCATTCAAAAATTATACCCACGTCCGTAAGCTGCAAGACCCGGAATTCAAAAAAAGATCCCGAGCACTCTTTCCGAATGCTTCCACCAGATGGAAATCAGCAGTTCAAGAATAATAAATAATAAAAACAATATGCTAACATCGTTGAGTAATAAAATAAAAAACTTGTTGAGCAGTTTTTTAAAGAATGATGATATTTCCAAAGAATAATCAATTCACTAGAGCTTAATATTTCAATCAATGTACAAAACAAAAACTACTTGTAAAAAGTTCATTTGAATAATTTAAAAATAAATCTACATAAAATGTCCCGTTTTTATTCAACAACAGCTGATGATTCAGATCATTCAAGAGAATACGTTATCTCACCAACATTGTTTTATCCATCTTATGAACATTTAGAAAACAATATCCAATTTTACCAAATGATCTTTCAATAAACTTCATTCGACCAAAATAAATGTTCCAAAACAATTCGACCAAATGTCCATTCGACCAAATATCCTTTCGACCAAATGTATTTTCGACCAAATGTCATTCGACCAAACGTCATTCGACCAAATGATATTCGACGAAATGTCCTAAAGCCCTTTTCATGTGACAGATCCGTCTATGCATTTGTTTACATCGGTGGAGGACCGGTGCTAACACGGGCCTGTCATTTTCATAGAAGAACTGTCAAAGTGCTTCCCGATCAGCTGATTTGAGACGTCATGTGAATAGGCCTATTGGAATTCCAAGTTTACTGTCAATGTCATTCCAATCGAGCAGGTGACTTGTCAAACACCTTTTTACACATTTTAGACTTTTTAGATTATATAAGCCATTTTACGAGACAGTCGGATGACGTTTTCTGGCGGGCCGCTCATTGTTATTGTTTTAAAAACTAGTATGATATGTGAATGGCGCTGGTAAAGTTTTTGTTGGTGATGACATTTTTATCTCTTTCTGGCTATTTTTCTACGCGGTTACATGTCTGATGTTACCAGTAAATGAAATAAATTCTTCCCTGCCTGCTGATTTTGATTTTACTGGGGAAGATTGAAAAGCTCGTTGCACGCCATTATTGAATGAGCTCCTCCCTAATGTGGCGCTAGAAGAAACGTAAATAAATGGGCCCGCCAGCAAGTTTCAAAGCTGGTAAACAAACAAAAAACATATGATTCGAAACGTCTCATAAAATGGCTTATTGTCGCACCGCCACCAAACCGGATCGCGCCAGTGAGACTCGCGACGCGCCTCAACTCGCGCGATTTTGAAATCAGTTTTTTAGTGTGGCGCTGCATTCTTACGATTTTTATGAACACAGCGCACTATTCACATATTAGCTGCGACGCACGGGGCCCAAGAAATCAATAATTATAAATAAATGTTGGTCTTGATTTCTACCGGATACATAATACACTACCGCCCATCGGCCTAACACACGGATTTTAGCATAGGGCGTACATCTCCTCGTGACTGATTGTTTTCGCGATTTGAGGAAAATCTGAAGAAAAAATTCCAAATTTCGAATAATTTTCATTTTAATTATGGATTGTTTCCGAAAACATTTTACAAAATCATGTGACGTTTGAGAATCGGAGTCAGCACATCGTTTCCGGAATAGCAAGTTTATTCCTCCACACTAAGATATATACACACTTGATTTAAATTACCGAATCTCGGCTAATTTTAACTGTTACGCCAACTACAGTGACTCAATCTCATTTTCGTACGGGGCACTGTTTTCATATCAAGTTGGTATAAATCTATTAAATGGTGCATGGACTTCGATATACTTTATCAATAATGAAGGTTATAGGTGTCATCTATTGTTTGGCAATGACAAACTGTATTCATTTGCTTAAATCTTTGGAATAATGGAAAAGTATTGAGATTGTGTCTACACGCAAAAAAATTGTGCGGTAAAAACTACCATTTTAGGGGGTTAACTTAAGCGCTCGCACCGGCAATTTTCAGCAGACCAGAAATGCGCTTGATTTTACCATGTCTGTTGTCGAAATCAGATTGTTGTAAATTATTTCTGTCAAATTTACCAGTAATGTGGTGGGATGTACCGTAAACATAGTAAATTCGTCTGAAATTCCATGGTAGTTTCAAGAATGGGCGTAGTCAGCTAAAATAGTAATTGTTACCACATATTTTTTTCCCGTGTATAATTGACCCAATTCCATATTCGTACACCTAACAAAAAAAGAAATATACAGCATTCAAAACTAATTTTAATGGACTAGATGATTACTTAAGCTCTTTGCTGTGTTGTTCAGATGCAGTAGAATACATTTGGAAAATTTAAAAGCGGACATATTTGAAACTTAAGTAAATTTAAGAAAAATACCAGTTTTCCCATGTTTTTTGCTAAAATAATCGGTAAGTCGAACAATAAATTGCATTTTTTTCAACATCACATTCTAAAGAATGATAACTGCGAGTATTGCACAAGTTTCAAAAAATTATAATCAGTTTTAGAGTAGCTAGGAGTGGATATCGACAAATTATACTTTTGAATCTTAGGTAGTATAACATTTATAACAAATCCAAAACCAAAAATTTTAGTCAATTTCTTTATGTTTGGCTCCTAAATGTATATACATAATCCATAGTTAATGTTCCTATCAAAACATTGCGTAATTATCATTTTTAATTTACATTTTACTACCAAACATGATTATAGAGATTTAAAGAATAAATATTATTGCCATAACCGCAACACAAACGTTTTTTAAAATGATGAAAACAACAGGATATATTCTATTAAATAGTATATCAATGCTCTCTGCTCATTCAAGTTATTTTGTATTTTTCTTATAAAATCAATAAATTGCAAAATAGGGTGCTATTTTGAATATAATTTGAATATTATTTCATAGATAGTTGAATATTACGACGACATCAATTATGTGGTGGTATGTACAGCGAGGTTTAGGGTACTTTATTGTAAAACGAAGTTCGTAGTTCAAATTATTTTTACAGACAAATTCAAAATCAACATTTACCTGTTGTTTAGAATGAAAATTTGGTTTACATTGATTCAAAATATCATTTAAGAAGAGTTTTGAACTTATGGCACAACAATTTTCTGAACTCAAATGAGATAAAAACTGTTTATGATTTCTGTAAACTATATATATTTCAACTAAATTTCTATCAGAGCTTACGAGTATAATCTATAGTTTGGATCCAATGACAAAAATAAACGTTATTGTTCGAATTATAGGATTTAATAGCAAAAATCATTGGAAAACTGGCATTTCTAATAACTTTACCTAAATTTCATATATGTCCACTAATAAATTGTCCAAATGTATTTCACTACATCTGAACATCATAATAAAGCATTTCAGTAATCAGCTAATAGAGCTTCTAAATTTAGTTTTGAACGTTGTGCGTATGAATTTTGGTAGGTGTACGAATATGGAATTGGGTGAATTTTAGACATCAATTCAATACTTTTCTATTAATCCAAAGATGAATGTAAATGGAAACATTTTGTGATTGGCAAACAATAAATGACACCTATTACCTTTAATGTGGATAAAGTATTTGTAGCTCAATACTTCATTTAATAGTTTTTTACTAACTTGATGTGGAAACAGTATCCTGTACGAATATGAAATTGGGCCACTGTAAATCGGTCCATGGCTGCTAGCCTCCAGTTCGATCGCCCCACACTTCCAAGATCCTGCTCCACTTTGTCAAGCCACCTTAGCTCGTTGCGCTTCTCTTCGTCTTGTACTGACCGGATTCAAGATGAACACCATTTTTGCGGGATTGTTGTCCGGCATTCTCACAACGTGCCCCGCCTATCGTTAACTTCCAGCTTTGGCGTGGTCTTGTGGAGTCCGAAGTAAGCACGACTGCCGGCAATGATACGTCTTCGAATTTCTTTGCTGCAATTGTTATTCGACGTTACCAATGATCCGAGGTAGACAAATTCGTCCACCACCTCGAACTCATCTCCGTCGATCATCAAGCGTCTGCCAATGCGAGCTGTATCGCGCTCGGTTCCTCCAGCTAGCAGATATTTCGTCTTCGACGTATTTACCTTCAATCCAACCCGTTCTGCTTCGTGTTTCAGTCTGGTATACTGTTCAGCAACCACCTGGAACGGTCTTCCGATAATGTCCACGTTGTCAGCGAAACAGATGAACTGGCTGGATTTATTGAAGGTCGTGCCCAGCATATTGAAGAAAGCCCGTTGACTTTCGGGGTGATGGTTTTCGGGGTAATGGTATTCGGGGAAATGTTATAGGATCATTTTTATGGTATGGATGGTTAGGAAGATATGGGAGATTGGATTTCCAAACTTTTTAAAATTTTGAACCGCCCTACAGTACACTACCCATCGTTTCCTTGATCAGTCTAGTCAGTTTCTCGGGAAAACCATTCTCGTCTATAATCTTCCATAGCTCTTCGCGATTGATGATATCATAGGCCGCTTTGAAATCGATGAATAGGTGGTGTATAGGGACTTGATATTCGCGACACTTTTGGAGGATCTGCCGCAACATAAAGATTTGGTCTGTTGTCGATCGGCCGGCTTGATAACTTCCCACTAATCTGCTTGCTAGCGGCGATAGACGGCGGAAGATAATCTGGGAAAGCACTTTATACGCTGCGTTAAGAATAGTAATCGCTCGATAGTTTTCACATTCTAACTTGTCACCCTTTCTGTATATTGGGTATATTACTCCCTCCTTTCACTCCTCCGGTAGCTGATCAGTATCCCAGATCCTGGCAATCAATCGATGCAGACAAGTAGCAAACCTGTTGAGGCCCATTCTAATAAGTTTCGCTTCAATACCATCCTTCCCAGCTTAAAGAAGCTAAGTTGAGTGAATAAAACAACAAGAGATTTATAACTTTGAAGAATATATTTTATTCGTTTTTTTTTTCTCAAGGATTATGATTTACATTACAGAGTACGCTTCGTCGCAATCGTGAAATTTATTGACCATACAGACCACTTACTTTTGACCACAAAACACAGAAAATCGAATCACAAAATGCCAAAACACAGACGTCTGAGATTTGAAAAAGTGAAATGCTACACATGAACCAAAGGATCGTCGGGTACCTATCAATCTTTTATAAATAACGTTACATTTTAGAGGCAAAAGAGGTCTCAAATTTTATAATATACAATGAACTTGTTAAATTTCAGTAACTCTGCAGAACAAATTCAAATACCCTCGATTAAGTAGCTTTCCATCAGTGTTATCCATGTATGAAGCATAAAAAAATTATTACCTTGGAATATGCGTATCATTCGGTCTTTTGTGCTTTTCGATCTTATTGTGTTCGACTCCGTGTTTGCGATCTCAATAGGCCAGGAGAAGTGGATGAACTTGTCATTCATTTTTCTGTCAAATCTCATACAAAATCTACTTTTTCTCTGACAGAAATTCACTCTAGGTGAACCACTTCCCCTGGCCTATGGAAGGCTAATATGTAGGTCACCTTGTTTTTCGGCCTTCTGTATATGTAGGTCTCGATCTCACCGACTTTAGATATATTGGAAAATGTTATCCAGTAGCTGTTTTCGTTTTCATCACTATTTTACGTTTATTTAACAAGTGTCTAGTTACACTGCCATTAGCAATTTACATTTGCTCTATATTTTTTAGGAATCGTTTTTTTATTACTCTTCGGGAAAATTTTACTAGAATAATCTGTCGAATGAACATTTTCAACTTCTTCCGCTGCATGATTGTGGATTTGCTGTCGGTCAGGTATTTCCTAGGAGAATCTTGTCAATAGGTAGAAGGCTTCCTATGGTACACTTGTCCAAGCATTACTCACGGACTCTTACAAATATCAGAGTAATGTCTTCACAAAAATGAGCTTCACATTTATATAATAACGTTTCTTATGTAACCTGTACAAAATCAGCATTATAATAGAATCTATATTATGTATAACTGACATCACTTAAAGTTGCAGAAGGGATTGGGGACGCAGTTTGAACAGTAAAACGGAAGGAAACGGATTCTCGTATATCTAAATGTATGTTTGAACTAAATCATTCAATAGCACAATGCGAATAAAAGTAACAGATTTAAAATATACCCCTCTTCAAGTGACAATAAACTATGGAAAAGTAGTCTTGGCAAATTAAAAATACATAGCTTTACACTTTATTTTAATAGCCATATTTGTCCTGAATCGATGACATCATATCGTTCGCTAATGTGCTTAACCGTCCAGCAACCCTGGTCACACCCTGTCGAACGCTTTCTTTGACGTCATCCAAATCTGGTCCGTTGTACTGCAAGTTCGGCCCTCGACCTTATTGGGAGAAAGAGAAGTCAAATGTTAAATTACAGATGAGGGGTTTGATATACGCACTAGATACGATTATGAACGATTTCGACACTCAGTGAGTACTATTTACTCAAAATCGATTAAATATAGATTAACCGTAACCCGGGGTAACATTGATCAGTTTTTTTATATTTCTCGAAAACTTATTCAAATAGTCTCAAGTTAGAAAAGTGCACTAACTTACTTTATCGATCCTACGTGTTTTGCAGACGTAATTCCACACGTTCCGCTCAAACCCAACTAGATTTTTCACTTTTAGAACGTTTAATTCCGGAATTACAAAACGGCGTAAGTAAGAACTTCAACTTTCGCAACCCAACCGCTACTTTCACCGCTCCATTGTATGGAGAGACAAAGTGACTTAACCACGAATCAAAACAAAACACTACTTGAGCCGATTTTACACTGGTAGAAAAACGTCGAAAGTAACTGAATGAAACGGCTTATCATTTTGTTATATTTTTTGTGGGAAATAATAGAAACTGCCTAGTTTTTGAACGCGAGCTAATTGTATGCAAAATTTAAGCGATGTACACGGCGAAAAAATGTTAAAAAGGTGATTCATTTTAAAACAGTTTTAGAAGACAGGTTGTGATTCTTCCTAATTAATTTTCTCAAAACCGTATGAAAGTTACTTACGTATATTTGAAAAAGTAATCGAGATTTCTTAAAAAATACACTTAAGGCCAAAAGTACCTTCAAATGCATCTGATATTTATGCATATCAGCATAATAAAATCAGATACAATTTATTACGAAATAACAAGAATTATTAAAAATTCAAAATATGGCTGTTTTTGATGAAATTTGTTTGTGCCAAATGACTATTATGCCAAATGACCTTTATACCAAAGGGCGTGATGCCAAATGACTTATACCAAATGGCTTTAGGCCAAATTACCCAGACCCACTTAAAAAGACCTCTGATAATTTGTTTTTTTGTAAATCAACTCGGAGAGCTTTAGTTTGAAAAATTCTTCGAAAAATCTCGATTCAAATTTAAGGGGATTTCTATTTGGAACTCAGAAATTTTCTGATCTAAATTCAGGGAATTTCTATTCGACGAATTACTGTACAAAATTCGAAGAAATTCTGTTCGACATTCTGAGAAGTTATTTAGAAATTTTTATTTTTTTTTTTTTTTTTTTGAAATCCGCAGAATGTCGTATAGTGAAATTTTCAGAGAATTTTCATCCCAAATTCAAGGAAATTTGTTCAAAATTTATCTGCCCAACAATAAACAAAATCGCTTCCCAAAGTCTAGAGAATTTCAGGCTGCTCAAAATTCGGATATCTTCACTTTAAAATTCAAAGAATATCTGTTCGAACTTCGGAGAATTCCTATTCAAAACACAGGGTACTTCTGTTCCAAATTCATTCGATTGTAAGTATATCGTACTCAATCGTGTGTAACTTTTTCTTCATATCAAAACCTACCTCCACTTCCACTGGGGCTACCATGACCGAAATAATCCGCCGAGGAAATACTGTTGGAACCCTGGAATTTGGCCAAATTTGCTGATCGTTCGTACGACGAAGATTCATCGCCGAAAAACTGCTGCGACGAAATGCCCTTTGCTGTGCCGAATTTCTTCTGTGCCACATCGGTTGATTCGTAGTCGTTGCTAGCGGCGCTTGACGCCGGCTTCTTGTTAGTGTTCCTGCTGTACGTGGGTTGATCTGAAATGGAAAATTGGTTATTCAATTCATTCGGCAGCTTAATTTGGGAATGAAATGATGTATAATTATCATTGCAGCAAACATTTTTTTCTAGCAAAGTAAATCAATAACTGGAACGGTAAATGTTTGGGTACCTCGCGCACCTGCAGGAATAAAAAATACCCCTTTGTGTGGTACTTAACCTCTTGCCCAACAACTTCTATCCCTACCTCCTCGCGGTACTGGCCGGGGTACAAGTAACCTTAGGGAAGATCATGTAACCAACCCCGGTGGGAACTCTGGTCGTATGCTGACAGGGAAGCGGGGGGATTGCTTTTGCTTCTACATGTTCTACATGTTAGGCTCACAACAGCGTCTGTTCCCCATGTCTGGGGCGGCTGATCATCAACCGAGTGCCAGCATAATAAGCGTGCACAGCCCTCACTCCGGAAGCGCTGATGATGATAAAGATGCTTTTTACGTGCAGCTTGAACGCGAGTACGACAGCTGCCCATACCACGACGTCAAAATCATCATAGGAGATCTAAACGCTCAGGTTGGCCAGGAGGAGGAGTTCAGACCGACTATTGGAAAGTTCAGCGCCCACTGGCTGATTTCGCAGCCTCCAAGAATATGGCCATTAGTCTGAGACACGTTCATATGAAAAATTTAGATTCTCGCTCCAGTCCACTTTTTGGATTGCATTTAGGTCCCATAATAACTGTTCAAAATTTCAGCTCGATCGGAGAAACTATATTTTAGCGCCAACCGTTCAAAGTTTGTATGGGATTTACTATGGGAAAACTTACTTTTACAAAGAAAAATCGCCAGAGATCGCCCATTGTCCTCTATAAAAACTCAGATCTCGATAGGTATTTCTACGACGAACAACATTGCCGAAGACTGCAAAGCAATCCGATGCTTGTGAAAAAAGTTATTAAGCATATACTATTCGGAAATTTTGCCCAATTTTGTTATTATTGTTATTCCTTTACGTGTTAATCAACGTCGCATTACCAATAGGTTTTCATTGAATAACTTTTTTCACAAGTGTCGGATTGTTTCGCGGTCTTTGGCAATATTCTTCATCGAGATCCGTGTTCAGAATATTTATAGAGGACAATGGGTGACCTCTGGCGATTTTTCTTTGTAAAAGTAAGTTTTACCATAGTAAATCCCATACAAAATTTGAACGGCTGGCGCTAAAATATAGTTTCTCCAATCGAGCTGAAATTTTGCACAGTTGTTATGGGACCTAAATGCAATCCAAAAAGTGGACTGGAGCGAGAATCTAAATTTTTTCCCACACTAATGTCGATGACATACGACCATCTGTATAGATAACTTTCATCCTTCTTGAATATACTTACCACTAATGCTCGTATTTTTCGCACTGGATGCCGGCGAGAACATCGTCTGAATGCTATGCTTGGTGTCAAACGGTTCAATGGTTTCGAAGCCCATCAACGTAGCGTCACTGTAGTCCTTCATGGACGTTGAATTTTTGTTGCCGTTGCTACTGCTGCCACTGCCACTGCCATACATGGACGTGCCGTAGTCATCGAAAAAATCATTGTTGGACTCGAAGGCCTTTGACAGCGAGGATCCACTCTTGCTACTCGAATCCTGGGTGAGTGTCTTCATGTCCGAAATGGCGGAATGTGACACTCCGCTACGGGAACCAATTCCCATACCGAGTCGCTCTATCTGTTTGGCCTTATTCGGGTCGGTTGCTTTAAGCTTCTCTTCTTCTTTATGCTGTTTGATAGATAGGTCCTGGTATGCCAGGCGAACGCTTGCAAGAGCCTGAGCCTGTTCCTCTTCACTGACCGGCTTCTCTTGCACCGCTGGGGTCATCTTGAGCTTATCGGCTAGATTGGCTTTCTCTTCGATTTCGGCAAAGTTTGTCTTCACACGTGTCGCCCCAAGACCACCTTTCTTTCCACCCAGGCCTGCCTTTTTAGGCTGAATTTTCCTTACTCCAATTGTCGACTTTGGAGGCTCCACAGGAACCGTAGAATTCAGAAAATCAACGCTCGGACCCTGCAAATTCCCAGCACTGTCGGATGCTGTGTTGCTCAAAGAGGCAAGTTTTGGAATCTGCAAAAGCAAAACAAAAAGATTACGCAAAATGTTAAAATGAAACAGCAAATTGACTTTAGTAAGTTGGTTTAGTAGGTATATAATAGCAACAATTCAATTCCACAAGATAAATGGTACTTACGTCGTCCTGGAGAGCTTCCTGTTGGTTGTTGTTGTGGCTGTCCGTAGTGGCTTCAAAGTTAGCACAATCGGCGAAAAAGTCGACCTCTTCCTGCTTGTGGCTTTCGGCGTGATGTTCGTGCGGATGATCAATGTGGAGCTGAATTTGTTGCCAAGGTTGAGTAAATGTGAATGCAAACCAAACGAATTAAAAAAAAAACACGGGATAATGCGATTGGATATTAATTCACGACCTTCAGTAGGTAAATAACAAGGTAGACGTCATTTGTGCGGTTTTCCAGAAAACAGACAATTATGAATAAATTTTCACATTGGTGACAGTCTTGATGTCTGATGAAAGCTTTTGTGTCGATATTATTTTCTTCGTCCGTAGAGACTTTTGAACACTGCTTCCATTAATTAGAAATATTGTGGTATGTTAATATTTTGATTAGGTATTCATCAAATATCTTCTCACAATTAAAATGTGATAGACACTGGCTGATTTAGCACACTCATGATTCGGTCACTGTGGCCACCGAAAACCTGCTACATCTAAGTCCCTTTAGAGACTTTTATTTTGACGACCTGTAATTTCGTAACCAAACAAGTAATTGGGACGATCATATAATGGTATTCATGTGGCCTATTAATACATTACTACTCAAATAATAGTTCATATAGGCTTCTAAATCTTTAAGATTGGATGCTTTTGCTAAAATGGTGATTGGGCGGTTATTCTGCTCCTTTTTGACCACCGTAATAACCACCGGAAAATCCGTATCATAGGATCACTAATGTTCAGCACCAAAACTAGTGATGCGATGGCTCAATCTTCAATATTTTAAACACGTGTGACTCTTCTAGTTCAATTATAGATGAAAGACCACTCTCTTTTTGACCACCGAAATAACCCAGGAATGACGTCCGGAGAAACATGTATAGTTGTTTTGTACCAAAACAAGGCATTCGGAGGCTCAATTTTTCTGGTTTTCTCACAAAATAATGAGTTGATGACCAGTCTAAACTTTTTGGCCACCGAAGTAATCCAGGGATGAGTACATGAGTAATCCAGGGAACCTCGTATTGTGGAACACTTTGGTTTTTGTAACAAAACCAGGCATTCGACGGCTAGTTTTTCTTCCATTAAGAGCGTTAAAAAGTAGGGGGAGATCCCCCAGTACCGGACACTTAAGCCACTAAATTCGTAATTCGTAAAATATTGGTTTTATGTGCTCGTGTTACTCATTTATGATAAATATTATCATTTTTATAGTGTACAAAAATAAATTTGAAAATATAAATATGAATTTTGACATTGCATTTTGATTATGTATTATAGCACCAAATTAATCGATCTTGAAAGATGGCACCCAATACCGGACACGATCTGGAAATGCCTCGAATTCTGTAAATTTGAACATCATTGAACGTGTTTACTATATATAATAGCCAATTCAATGCATTTGCAACATTTACAAGAACAATTTGAGTATTTCTTAGTTAGCAAGATGTACATAAAAAACATCTTTCTTATATGATGAAAAATAGCACATTTTACGATGTTGTTCTGAATGTTCATTTTCCTTATTTTTATTGCATCTTTGATACCATGATCGACGGAATCCATGAAAAATAAATGTATTTTGAGACACTGGTGCAATAATTACAAAGATATCATATAACAAATCAGGCTGTCCGAAACTGGGGGACAGGAGGTGCTTAACCAAAATTGTAGTTTGTCCATATTTAGTCCAATTATGGCACAAAATACATTCATACTATCAAAATAGGATTATGTTCGAATATGCTTGCGTGATCCAAAGTATTTTTTCATATTCAAAATAATTACTACATAGGCACAAAATTAGGGCAACACGTAAATTTTTTTGAAATTTTCAAACTTTTGTACTTTTTTAAGAAGGCATGTATAATTCAAGGATGTGTTGTTCTACGCATACATTAGTCTCCATAATAGCTTCCTTTACTACTAATACACCATCTTGATTGGACCATGATTTCTCAATGTTTCGACTTTGTCCGGTATTGGGTGCTGTCCGGTTCTGGGGGATCTCCCCCTATCAAATTGCTGGATTATTCCAATCAAAAGTTTTTTTTTATTTGAATTTTGAAATGATTTAAAAAAGATCTGAAGTATATATTAACTAGGTGTATTTGAAATTCAACAGGAAACCTGAATTTTCAATAAGTTTATATCTTGCAAAGACAATTCATTTTAATGCATTTTTTTTTTGTATATGGTAGCAATTGTACTTTTTTTGTGTGTTGTATTCAGTTGGAGTTGCCTGACAGCTTAACTTGTCAAGGCTTAACCCTCGGTCAGGCTTTTGCCAAGTTTCCCCTCTACTAGGACCAATACTCAGACGGACTAGGCTATGGTGCCCACATGAACACTGTTTTTTTATTAGTATTGTGACGTGATAGTTTTTTTTAAAATACCCATACATGTATTCCCTTGCTTCTGAGAAAAGGAAGCATTGTGAAAATCAGCAGCTCCATCAGAAATTTTTAGTAGTGTAGTAGTGTCATTACTAATACTGTCTATTCGAAATGGTTTTCAATAATTTGTCATTTAAGTGCTATTCTGATTACTCCTGTATTTTACGTAAGATTAGTTTTAAATGTCAATTGTCGTCAAGTCTTAACAAAATTAAGCTGTTTAGTAGTAGTTCTAGTCAATTTCAGGTCCTTACGTTCATATATCCTTAAAGAAAAAAGTCACTTTCCTTGTCTGTTCAACAATTTCTCGAAACTAGCAAGTGTACCCTAATGATCGATCTCAGCGCCTTACTTTCCATAGTCATTTTATAGTGAAAATTTAAGAGTAAAGTTACCTTAGGCTTCTATTACAGTCTCCTACAAGATTCACTTTTCGGTGGCAAATGCAATGCTTAACAACGCCTACTTTCTACTACTAATTTTGCGAAAATGAAGCTGGAATCAGATTTATACCGTTGTTACAAAAGAGGTATTTCTTATTATGGCAATGTAAAAACCATATTAAAATAAGATTGTCGCCACTTATTTCTACTCAGTGAATCTACTAGTAGTTTTCCTCAGAGTAATATTCCCTACGTCGAATATGATAACGATGTGTCTAGCTAGCTAATAGTAAAAGTGGCTACGGATCATTCAGGTTAGCAAAAGGCAAACTGATCGTCACCAATAGCACTGCAAAAAAAAATTTTTGGATGGATCAGGGACGCGTTTATATGGGTCTTGAAGTGCAAGAAAAGTATAGAAAGAGGCCGTTTTCAAATGATTTGCAGCACCCCTGGATTATTTTTTTGATAAAGTTTGAAAATTTGGAATTTTTAATCACAAAAAGTGTAATAAGCAAAATATCAATATCTTTTTAAATTCAATTATACAACCATTGAATTTGTCAAATCATTTTTTTTTTTTTAATTTCTTTATTAGTATCATTCCAAACATTACATTCATTTCTTATATCAAGGTGTTCTGTGTTATTTGACAACACTATCATCCTAATTTGGTAAAACAAATTTAAGATTTAATTAACATTTTGTTAACAACATATTACATTTCATTTGCCGTAGCAGTTCAGTTATTTTTTACAGGTGAGTTGATGTCACCTGCTTATAAGAGAAAAAAAAATGTTTTTAATATACTTAACCTAACTTAACCTAAACATATAACGCATTAATCGTGGCAATAGAAGATTGTAACGATTTTTGCCTGAAATTATTAATGATTGTATTTGACATTTGTTCCAATGTTTCAACATTGGATATTCTATGTAACTCATTGGTACTATACCAGGGAGGAAGCCTCAGAATCATTTTCAAAATTTTATTTTGAATTCTCTGCAGAGCTTTCTTCCTGGTATTACAACAGCTAGTCCATATTGGTACAGCATACAACATGGCTGGCCTGAAAATTTGTTTGAATATCAAAAGCTTGTTCTTAAGACAAAGTTTTGATTTTCTATTAATAAGGGGATAGAGACATTTTACATATTTATTACATTTGGCTTGAATGCCCTCAATGTGATTTTTGAAAGTTAAATTCTTATCTAGCATGAGCCCTAGATACTTAACTTCATCTGACCAATTTATTGGAACCCCTCTCATCGTGACAACATGTCTACTTGAAGGTTTCAAATAAAGAGCTTTTGGTTTATGTGGGAATATTATTAGTTGAGTTTTGGAAGCATTAGGAGAAATCTTCCATTTTTGCAAGTATGAAGAAAAAATATCCAAACTTTTTTGCAATCGACTACAGATGACACGCAGGCTTCGTCCTTTGGCGGAGAGGCCTGTGTCATCCGCAAACAAAGATTTTTGACATCCCTGAGGTAGCTCAGGTAAGTCAGATGTGAAAATATTGTATAATATTGGTCCCAAAATGCTGCCTTGAGGAACACCAGCTCTTACAGGAAGTCTTTCAGATCTGGAGTTTTGATAATTAACCTGAAGTGTACGATTTGATAGATAACTTTGAATTATTCTAACAATGTATGTTGGAAAATTAAAGTTTTTTAATTTTACAATCAAACCTTCATGCCAAACACTGTCGAATGCTTTTTCTATGTCTAGAAGAGCAAGACCAGTAGAATAGCCTTCAGATTTGTTGGAACGGATCAAATTTGTTACACGTAAAAGTTGATGAGTGGTCGAATGTCCATGGCGGAATCCGAACTGTTCATTGGCAAAAATTGAATTTACGTTGATGTGGGCCATCATTCTGTTCAAAATAACCTTTTCAAAAAGTTTACTGATGGAGGAAAGCAAACTGATTGGACGATAGCTAGAAGCTTCTGCAGGATTTTTGTCTGGTTTTAAAATTGGAACAACCTTAGCATTTTTCCATTTGTCAGGAAAATATGCTAATTGAAAACATTTGTTAAATATATCAACTAAAAATGATAAGCTACTTTCTGGAAGTTTCTTGATGAGGATGTAGAAAATTCCATCATCGCCAGGAGCTTTCATGTTTTTGAATTTTTTAATAATAGTTCTCACTTCTTCCAAATCAGTCTCCCAGGCATTTTCGAAAACGTTCTCTTGATTGAGAATATTTTCGAACTCCTGAGTAACTTGATTTTCAATTGGACTAGTAAGTCCTAAATTAAAATTGTGCGCACTTTCAAACTGCATAGCAAGTTTTTGAGCTTTTTCGCAATTAGTTAGTAATAATTTGTTTTCCTCTTTCAATGCCGGTATTGGCTTCAGAGGTTTTTTCAAGATTTTCGATAATTTCCAAAAGGGCTTAGAGCCAGGGTCCAATTGAGATATTTTATTTTCAAAATTTTTGTTTCTTAATTGAGCAAAACGTTTCTTGATTTCTTTCTGCAAATCCTGCCATATAATTTTCATAGCAGGATCGCGAGTGCGTTGAAATTGCCTTCTCCTCACGTTTTTAAGACGGATCAAGAGTTTAAGATCATCGTCTATAATCACGAATTCAAATTTTACTTCACATTTTGGAATTGCAATGCTCCGGGCTTCAACAATGGAATTTGTTAAAGTTTCAAGAGCATTGTCAATATCAAGTTTAGTTTCTAAAGAAATGTTAACATCAAGATTGGAGTCAACATACGTTTTATATATATTCCAGTCGGCTCGTAAATAATTGAAAGTGGAGCTGATAGGATTGAGAATCGCTTCTTGAGATATTTGAAATGTAACAGGGACATGATCAGAATCAAAATCAGCATGAGTAATCAGTTGGCTACAAAGATGACTAGAGTCGGTTAAGACCAAATCAATCGTAGATGGATTTCTAGAAGAGGAAAAACATGTGGGGCTATCAGGGTATTGAATTGAGAAATATCCTGAAGAGCACTCATCAAATAAAATTCTGCCGTTGGAATTACTTTGAGAATTATTCCATGATCGATGTTTGGCATTAAAGTCACCAATGACAAAAAATTTTGACTTATTGCGAGTCAATTTACGCAAGTCAGTTTGGAGCAAATTAACTTGCTGCCCAGAGCATTGAAAAGGCAAATAGGCAGCTATGAAAGTATATTTACCAAACTGTGTTTCAACAGAAACACCTAAAGTTTCAAAAACTTTAGTTTCAAATGATGAAAACAGTTGATGTTTTATACGCCTATGAATGATGATTGCAACTCCCCCACATGCCCCATCAAGTCGATCATTACGATAAACAAAAAAGTTAGGATCTCTTTTGAGTTTAGATCCAGGTTTTAAATACGTTTCGGTAATAACTGCTATATGCACGTTATTAACCGTAAGAAAATTAAATAGCTCGTCCTCTTTACCATTCAGAGAACGAGAATTCCAATTTAAAATATTTAAATTATTATTTGGATCCATTAGAAAAACGTAATCCAATAACAATTTGATTTGTAAATTTTACACCTACTTGGACTGCTTCAGTCATAGTGGTGGCTTTGAACATTGCATCAATCATTAGATTCAATTGTTCAGTTAGAAAATTAAAATCAGAGGCAGACATGTCATGTGATTTCCCATTGGAATTTCCGGTAGACGAAGAAGCGGAGTTACCTGTGGCGGTAGGGTTTTTTCCATTTGATTTGAAACAAGTAGAATGGGTACCCATGGATCGAACAGGGGAGGAGTTCGAATTTCCTGCTACGATATCGGCAAAGGATTTACCGTGGGTAGATACATTCGAAATAGAAAGATTCGAACGGCTACCCGACGGAATGAAATTAGTTTGTGAATGAGCATGATTATGATCTTCCTGATGGGTATGATTCATGATCAAGCGATCGTTAACTGAAAAATGAGCATTGTTCGATACTCTACCAGGCAAATTCCGGAAACGACCGTTATCGTAACGGATATTATCTTTCATCTGCCTGGCACGAGCCTCAATGACCTTTTTGCGTGAAGGACAATTCCAAAAATTGGACTTATGGTTAGCCCCGCAATTACAACATATGAATTTGGTGGTATCTTCCTTCACTGGACAGACGTCTTTGGCGTGAGAAGAACCTCCGCAAATCATGCATTTAGCATCCATGCGACAATTTTTTGTACCATGACCCCACTTTTGGCACCGACGGCACTGAGTGGGGTTCTGGTAATTTCCTCCAGGTTTCTGGAAATGTTCCCATGTCACACGGACATCAAACAAAAGTTTTGCTTTTTCTAAAGCTTTAATATTATTTAGTTCTTTTTTGTTAAAGTGAACTAAATAAAATTCTTGAGAAAGCCCTTTCCGAACAATGCCAGATTGGGTTCTCTTTTTCATAATGATTACTTGGACTGGGGAAAATCCAAGTAAATCATTTATTCCATTTTTGATCTCTTCAGGTGATTTATAGTCACTTGAGAGACCTTTCAAGACAACTTTGAACAAACGTTCAGTTTTGTCGTCATAAGTAAAAAATTTGTGCTTCTTCTCTTCAAGATGTTTGAGAAGAAGCTCACGATCTTTAAGAGTTTCCGGCAAAACGCGACAGTCTCCTTTCTTTGCGATTTGGAAGGAAACCTTGATTCCCCTAATGGAGTTCAAGATCTCCTGCCTAAATCCCCCAAATTCGGAACAACTGACCACGATAGGCGGCACTCTTTGCTTCCTCACTTGAATCAAAGAGCCTGGGCTAGAGGCTGCTTCGATTCGATGTTCGGAAAATTTGTCTAGAGCATCGAACTGATTGCTCATTTCGATACAATTATTCATTTCACCCTTGGAAGAAACTTCGCATTCCGGGGAAGCGTCCTTTCTTCCATTCTTGCCACGTGTAGTGACAGTTTTAGTTTTAGTGAATTCAGAGATTCACCCTTCCTTTTGTTTGTTGTTGATACCATGTTTAATTAATAAACGAAAGAAGACGTGACCTTCGAAAGGTTTTTTCCCTAGACGGTGTCCAAGAAGGATTACCACCGCTAGCTTTCGCCAACGGGTCCAACGAAAAATCGAAGGCACGGGTCCAAACAAGGATCGTAAAGGGATCAATAGTAGAAAAAATAGTACTGAAAAGTACTGTTTTAGTAGCACTGAAAAGTACCGTTTTTAATTTTAGCACTGAAAAGTACTGTTTTTGTAGCACTGAAAAGTACTGTTTTATTGCTTTAGGTAGTTTTTAAGAAAACTTCCAAGAGCAGAGAGAATTCGTGTACGCACAGCACGAAGATACGATGCGCACTGATGTCAAATCAATATTTTTTAGCACTGGATGGCTTCAGGGAAACGTGCACCATTTCAGAAGAATATTGGCATCTATTTTGTATATGAATTTGGAATGTTAACGATCATCAAGCAAGTACGTGAGGATGTGCACCATATAAATACTAGTTTTTTCTGTTTCACACATCTGGTTCATTATATAATAATTATTATAGGTTCAAGAAGAAGCTTGATTAGGATTTGATTTTTTGCTCCATTAGGTAAAGCAATGAGCAATGGAATCCAGTAACATTTGATTTCAACAAGGATACGACGACTACGGAAAATTTATGTGTCTGTTATATTTATATGGGCTGGATGGTCTAATAAACTCTCAGCAGAAATACAAAATTGATATAGGTTGGACACTGACATGTAAGTGGTCTTAGCTGGTTTATCAGGAGACGATGTCTGTAAAAAATGTGATAACATTGTTATTTGCGATTTCTAAATATTTCGATAGGTTCTAATTAAAAATAGTTCACTTATCGTGAGATTAATTTTCATCAGAATATCCCTACAAAAATTACAGAATAACAGAAAATAGCAATAAATAATTTAGTAATCAACATTATCACATTTTTTTTTTTGCGAAAGCCGCTCAGGCAGGCATGAGCTCTTTATGATTCAGTGTCCAACCTAATTTTGTATTACCGCTAAGAGTTTATTGACCAACTAGCCCATATAAATATAACAGACACATAAATTTTCCGTAGTCGTCGTATCCTTGTTGAAATCAAATGTTACTGAATTGCATTGCTCATTGCTTTATCTAATGGAGCAAAGAATAAAATCCTAATCAATCTTCTTCTTGAACCTATAATAATTATTATATAATGAACCAGATGTGTGAAATAGAAAAAAAAGTAGTATTTATATGGTGCACGTCCTCACGTACTTGCTTAATGATCGTTAACATTCCAAATTCATATACAAAATAGATGCCAATATTCTTCTGAAATGGTGCACGTTTTCCTGAAGTCATGCAGTGCTAAAAAATATTGATTTGACAAATTCAATGGTTGTATAATTGAATTTAAAAAAATATTGATATTTTGCTTATTACACTTTTTGTGATTAAAAATGCCAAATTTTCAAGCTTTATCAAAAAATAATCCAGAGGTGCTGCAAATCATTTGAAAACGGCCTCTTTCTATACTTTTCTTGCACTTCTTGTTTGCTGCATTGCGTTCCTAGTGAAACGGTTTGGAATCAACTTCTAAGATTACACTCAAACTTCAAAAGCACAAATCTCGCGAAAAAAGCATCCAACAACAGTGCACTTTTTATTTTGGCTTTTTGCACTAGCAGAAAGCTCAAATTAAGAAGATCAGTAACGTTTGCCATCTAATTCTCCAGATTAGTGCCTTTGAAAACGTGAGTAGAGGCACAAGTCGGCCATTGTGGCGGCCATCTTTGAATTTCAAGATGTTTCACCTTATAAAATGATTATAAAATTAAGCCAAACCTCAAATTTTTAAGAGCATGCAGTGCTGCCCAACGTACGACACGCGGGCCGCATCCGGCCCACGAAGCGTATGAAGACTTAATAATTCAAAGTTAGATAGTTAGTTAGATAATCTGCACACCTGAAAAAGTGGCGCAACCAAGGGGGGGGGGGGGGTGGTTTAGGGATCAAATCCCCCCAAATCCGAGGTTTGGCTGCGGTGCATAATTTTCTCACTTTTACTGGTAAATATACTGCACACTTTGAATTAAGTGTTTTTTAAACGTAAATGTAGATATACTGACAGTTCATTGATGTAACATTAGAGGCTTCAACAATCTTTTAGTGGGCGCAGCATTCAGGTTATCGGCAATAATAAACAAGGAAATAAATCGATGACCCTTATAAAAAATCTATGTCGAAATATTTGTCCCAACGTTTTCTACTGCAACTTAATGCGCTGAAAGATCATTCTCGTCGTTGAAACACTTGTAAATTATTTAAAGAACAAAATTTGCGAAAAGTGATTGAACACTATCACTCTAATGTATTTGCATCCACATATATCTATAAATAAAAAAAAACAGTTTTGGATGATCTTTTGAACAAATTACAATGGATAAAGATTTGAATCGTTATCAGCATATTTAAATTTCGTATGAACTTGAAATGTAAAACCTACGCTAATCTCTTAAAAGAATAAAACATCCCGTGGAAAACGAAGCTTCTTTCTCCACCACAGACGTATTTAAGAACATTTTAGAAAATTACACCAGATTCCTTGGTGTAAGTTCATACAAAAAGCATACCTCGAGCGAATGAGAGAAACTAAATTTTTTAAATGTTTAAGTGCATTGTATGCATTTTACTCTGTCAGTTTTGTCGTTTTCGTTTTTAGGAACTGGGTCGGTGATCAAACGTCAAGCAAATTGTAATTCGGTCAAATGTATGAAACGACATCTGACAAATTGCAGTAGGTTTATAGCGGATTTCAGCGTTAAATAGGAGTCAGTCAGTATTTAACTTTAAAGCTTGGTTATATCTAAAATAGTATTCAAGAACATCTTTTGAAAAACAAGATATAGTTATGTATATAACAAGCTTTAAATAACGTAAAATCTTGTCACACCATAGTATTTAGGAGTTCTAAATTAGAACTACATTTTTAAAGGCGAAATTTTTCATCATATCATATAGCATGTTGAGAAGTTTTTGTAATTGTAATTGTAATTGTATTTATTAATCTTACGATAACCAGCTTTAACATTTTTATCGGGTCAAGGAAGTCACAAAATGAAAACTACTTATTTTGTGAACAGAGGATACCAATTGAGATAAACTGAATGCAGTCCGTCAAGAATTGCCGAAATGGCAGCAATTTGATATTTTGTTTCATTTGTTGGGCGGATAGGGGTTAAATTATAGATACAAATCAACGCGATGAATGGACAATCGCAATTATGGTTAATAACTTTGACGCAAGCATTTGCAAGCTCTCAACAGAAAAATCATTCACATTTAGTGTCCTGAATTCCGTCGTAAATCAATACTTACCGTCGTCCCGTGAAGCTGCAGCGACTGTTTCGCCAAATGAGTCAACTTGTCCTTATACAGCTGCGCAGCCCGTGAATTGTACTTTTGCTGGGCATCGGTTGTGTTGCAGTTATGCTGCCGGAAGAACTGAGCCTGTAATTATCGGAAAGTAAGGAAAAAATAAGTCCACGTCATTGCAATACCTATAGTGATATGAAACCAATGGAAGAACACCACAACTTACCGCTTTGGCATTGCCTCCGACTTGCATCTGGCGAATCTGCATCCATGTCCAGTTGGTGTCCAGATTGGTGGACCGCACGAAGGTCAAGTGCACTCCCAAACTCCGATGCACTGCCGAGCAATCGATGCAAATAAAAACCCCATACGTCACCGATGACCAGGTGGGATTCTTCGCTCCACAATCGAAACAACTCTACAACAATAAAAAAAAATCGGAGATAATTTTGCATTCCCTAGCTTCTAGTAAATGGCACACCGATCAAGGTTGTGACCCCATATTCAATGAACTATCCAAGGCTACCCACCTTATTAGTTGGTATCGAGCGTAATCTGTTGAAAATTGCATCGATGTCAGATTTTGCTGGTGCTCCTGCCATCACTCGAAATTCTCTGGAGTTGTTCCCTTTTTGTCACGAATCAAGGTTGTAAAACTTTTGGGTTTTCTACCAAACGGCGTTGAACATTCATGCACCAAAGCACTAAACTTAACTCTTGTGATTCCAGGGCACCGAACCAACGCCTCGAACGATAGTTTTACAAAGTTTTCTGGCGACAAAATTGGAAAATATCGCAGGAAAATGTTTTCGACTGAATCGCCACTGTGTCTTGATTTTCTTCCTCTCTCGACTTCGCGCAACACGAAAATGACAGTAGCTTGACAGCCTGACGTGACACTTTGTGACGTCGTCAGCGAGCTGAAGTGATCGGCGATTTTGGGCCACAGATGGGAATACAGATAAATAAATAAATAGCATCGTTAGATTCCCGCATAGGAAAAAACAACTTGTCTTACATTAGAAACAGTAAACCTCTTGTTTCTGAAAAGGTTAATGTATCACAGACAGTTGTTTTTTTTGTTCAACTATACGCAATCAAAAGTTTCAGACTATAAAATAATGTTTGAGTAATCTATACAAAATTGTGATAATTTCTTACGGAGTGGTGATATTGTTAAACAATATGGGCATGAAGGCTTGTGCGATATGGTGGAAACGTGTCATCACCATTTCGAAAACGGTTTTTAGAACACATGCAAATTTCACTATATGACACTAAACATCTACAGTTTGGCAAACGGTGGAGTTTGCAGCGCACGCTTAAAAAATTACAGAATGGCTGTTTGAATTAATTTACGCTCTTTCCAGGTTAAAAAAAAAAACAAACATGCATCATGGCATTTTTTGCACAACCTTTTTGTACTGAAAAATTAAAAAAATCCAACATTTAAAATATGTTGTGGGTTTTGTGCATTTAAATTATTAAAAATCTTTAAGGTGAAGTAAAAGTTTTATAAAAAAAGTAAAAAATCTGAATCGATAGCAAAAGTTCAAAATAAAAGTTTTTTCTCAAGAATTGAGGTCTGTATCTCAAAAATAAATTAAAAAATCAAAGCATCTTCGTATACGCAATTCAAAATCCTTGGAGTTTTCTAAAAAAGCAGCAGCTTTAGCCGGAAATTCTGTTCATCACGCTGAAAACTTCACGCAGGATCCGTCCCGTCGCTGATTAACAACGTCCTACAGGATTGAAATCGTTAAAATCGTTTACCGTGCACAAAATGTTGTTTAGTTGGTAAGTTTTTGTAACTGGATATTGACTTTTATTAATTATTATCCATTCTCCTGTAGGACCTGTTTGGTAACGTAGATAGAAGACAACAAGTATTTGGAAGCATTCCAGCACCAATTACCATTCGGATTAACCAAAATCTTCGCAAAAGTGTCGTCTAACACATTCTTCCGGGGAATAATATGGACCGAAGTTCAAAAACTAGTGCGCAAATGACGGGGCTCATTCACAAATTTCATAACGCTGAAGGGGGGTGGGTGGGTTGTCTTGGCGATGTTACAGCTCATACAAAATTTGGAAAATGGTCATACAAATAGCGTTACGAGGGGGTGGGTGGGTGTCAAAAATGACCATTTTTGGCGTTATGAAATTTGTGAATAAACCCACGTGTTATTTTCAATTCGACTGATTCATGTATTATATATATTAAAACAGGTGGTATCATTAATACACCAAAATTTTACATTTTCAAAATTGTCTTCGTTGATTTATTTCAAAAAAGAAACAAACAGAATAGTATATCATACGGAAAAATACCATACCAAACCATAAAAAGTTTATTACACATACAGTATTTATTTCAGTTTAAATTTATATAGGTCTACTATTTCAAAACAGTTTGCTTTACAGTAAACTGGATGAAAAATGGATAGTATATCGACTGTTTGACAAACTGTGAACAAAAAAATTTGTTCGAGAAAATCGACATTTTTAAATGGTTACATAACTTAACCGCCTATTCCCCACATTGTGATTTTCCTATTTACCGTTTTTCAAATTGTTAAAAATGTTACCCGAATGGTGGGTATATTGTTTTTTTTCTCAAAGTAACCTAAATCATTCAGATATTGTTGCAAATGGTTTTGGACCGTTTGGGAAACTGTACTGAAATGGTTCATAATTATGCGGGTTTGAAGCAGATGGCCGAATGGATCCAAAATAGGCCAGGGGAAGTGGTTCACTGAGTAAATTTAGAGAAAAAGTAGATTTTGTATGAAAATTGACAGGAAAATTAATGACAAGTTCTCCTGGCCTATGAACCTATGCACGGGTTGATTATTTGACGTTTCAGCGGTGTCGTGTTATTTATGTGATCATGAAAACGAGGGAATTCGGCACCACTCAAACGTTAAATTCGTGAACTCGTGCATCGGTCCATTTATGTCTAATCTGTGTATAAAAATTCGACTTTATATCACTACACTAATTTGACGTTTGAGTGGTGCCGAATTCACTCGTTTCCATGGTCACGTAAATAACACGACACCGCTCAAACGTCAAGGAGTGAACTCGTGCATTGTAACTTAAAAACTGCGCGCACAGTAAAAGTCAAACGTTTTATAGCATGCATAGGCTCGTCGAAGGTGATTTTTTTCACAACGTGTTATTCAAATCTCCCAACACATCTCCAAAACACGGCGCACAGTAAAAGTCAAAAGAACAAAAGAATTTATGGCACGCACAGACAATGTCATATATAACAGGTCCGGCT
The DNA here is from genome assembly GCF_002204515.2 of Aedes aegypti. Taxonomy (NCBI): domain Eukaryota; kingdom Metazoa; phylum Arthropoda; class Insecta; order Diptera; family Culicidae; genus Aedes; species Aedes aegypti. The sequence goes on from NC_035108.1 coordinate 153,048,855, forward strand.
CTTAGTATGTGTTTGCTTGTATTAGTCACGAAAAAGATGTAAACAAACGATCAGCTGATGGTGACAACAAGGCTGCGAAAATTTTGTTCGCAGTTTCCTCAACGTGACGTCATCTTCGGCTGCTTCGTGAACTTTCGGCTCGCCGAAGTTAGCATTGCACAACTACCACTTCAAAACTGATGATATCACAAATACTGATTTGATGTTCGCCCGCACCTCTAAATACCCCACATCGACGCACAGCCCGCATAATCAAGAACCATACTTCAACAGTTTCCTAAATAACCCACAACCATTTGCAACAATATCGGAATAATTTTGTAGAACATCAAAAGCAACAATAAACTTACCCTACCCGAAATTGTTTTGACAGTCTGGTAATTGGTATTTGGACAAATCACAATATGAGGAATAGGCGGTTAAGTTATGTAACCATAAAAAAACGCCGATTTCGTCGAACAAAATTTTGATCATACAATTTGCTGAACTGTCGACATACCATCCAGTTTTTGCCTAATGTACTGTAAATCAAACTGGTAGGGAATGGTTGAACTATACAAATTTAAATAAAACAAATATTGTATCCGAAATCATTGCCTTACTGTTTGTTGTGGTATTTTACCCGTAAACTGTACTGTCACGTTGTTGTGAAACAATAAAAGATTAAAGAATGTTTTATATAATATTTTATTATTACTATTTTATGTTGCTTAAAAAAGTAAATTAAAAAGCTATTATCACAAATAAGCACGTCCCAGGATGATTTTGGTCTCAATTTCAGCACTCTGTTGAAAGCATTTGCTACAGATTCCATCACGGGCAATGAGGCTGATGTTTTTCAAAGTCATATGACCCAAACATGGATCCACAATCGACAGCATATTCAGATACAGCTTATAGAAAGCGGAACTATGTCTGTTCGATGCTGCGGGGAAATCGGCAATCAATGCGTGGTGGTAATTTGGTAACAGCGGTAAAAAGATCCGGCTGAGTTTTGGGTCCAATTTCCCCCTGTAAAGAGAAAATCGTTGACCGATTAGTTCTGGCTTCTTAAGGCCCAAACGCAATGATAGCGGAACGGCAACGGAATGCGGAACCGGTTCGCCAGCATGAATCACAACATCTCGACTGAGCTGACAACGAATGAAATTGGATCAACACTGAGTCGACAAGCTGATCATAGTTCATGCTGGCGAACCGGTTCCGCATTCCGTTGCCGTTCCGCTATCATTGCGTTTGGGCCTTTACTTGCATCCAAATGAAGAAAAAATACTCACCGGTGGAACACGGAACATTTTCAACGTTGGATTCTGGGAAGATTTGCAAGCTGTCCTATTGAAAAACTGTGGAACGGACAATGTGGGAATGGGCTCTCACTTCAGCTACTGCGAATTATTAACAATCCAGACAGAACAGCAGGAAGCAGTGATAAATATTTTCAGCAAACGAGGCATCTTCCGAACTTTTTTCATACTTACTGATTTTTACTTTGCGAAGATAAACAAAACGAATCGCACTCTTAAAATAACACTGAGATTGTATAAGTTATTTTGACGAATATATTTTTATTTTTAGAAAACTTTCACACATGCAAGAGAAAGTAAATATTTAAAAATTTTAACATTTTACATTTTATAAAACTATTTGTGTTGAGATATATGAAAATGAGAAATAATTTTGATGGATTTGTGAAGGTAATGTTAAATTATGTGTAACATTTTTTGAGAGTGGGCCGTTGAAACGATGAAGCACACGTCACTTGCACTAATGCTAGGAACTGTTTGCCAAACTGTTGGACATTGGTAGTATATTGTAGAATATATATGTGTAAGTGAGCTGCAAAAATATATTCAAAAACAATTTGACGAAAGGTCAAGTCATGTTTCCACCATTTCTAAAGAATTTGCATTTCCGTAGTGTTTCACGGTTTTAGCACATTATGTTGTACAGTCACTGTTTGTAATGGATTACTCAAACCATTTTTAATATTCTGAAGCTTTTGACTTCATACTGTTTAACAGAAATACAATTATTCGTGATACATTAACCTTTATGGATACAGGTGATTTACAGTTTCAAATGTAAGTCGAATGGTATTTTTCTATGCGGGAGAGGCTCATGCGTTGGTTCACAGACAAAGGGCCGTATGAATAAAATGTAGTAAAGTTGAGTTTACTACATTCTCGGTAGTAAACGCTATATGTGGAACACGAGTGGAACATGTTTGTGTCATTTTCCTTTCTACACCTTTCGAACATACTACTAACAACGCATTGCTATGAATAAAGGTAGCATTTACTACAAAGCTACTGGTAGTTAGCTTCAGAGGTTGCTACACATGCTTTGAAATTGCAGAATTGAATGGAATAATTTACTTTTGAGTAAAAATCATGAGAAAACGATATGAGTTTTGATATTTCGGAAGGTATTTTGAGTTTTGTTTAGGAATTCTGAGGTTACGAAAACATTCGCCCCGCCAATGCTGAGATTCCGAAAAGATTACCGGCAGTAGCAATTTGTAATATCCGTGTGAATTCTGGCATTACGATAATTATGTTATTTTCTATGAATTTTAGGATGTCGGTAGGAATTCAGATATTTATAATGTAATTCTGAATTTTACGTGTAAATTCTGACATCTCAGATTTCCTTTGGAATCCCGAAATTCCTGTAGGAACTTTGGGATTCCGATTGGGATGTCGGATTTTTTATGGTAATTCTGAAAGTTTAAATACCATTCTAGGAATATTGCGGAAATATTAGGTATCTGGTAAGAACTCTAGAATTGGGGTGGGAATGGGATTCAGAATATTAATCTCTTGGAATTCTGTGGGTATCCTTGAGACGGTATTGCTGTAAGAATCTATGAGATTGCGGTGGGATTCCTGCGAATTATTGTGTGAATATTTGTAAATCTGAAAATCAATCTTTGTAATTATTGTAAAAACCTTCAATAAGATTCCGTTGATCTCCAGTTCCGTTGGAATTTCAAAGCAAAGCTTCAATATAAACGTTTTGAATGTCGGTAAATATTTTATAGATTTCAATGGGATTTATCGTAAAATCGATAAGAAATTTAATAATTTCAAAGGGAACCCTGGTGTTTTAGGGGAGATCCTCATTGAATTCTAACGACTACCAATGGAATCACTACAATTCCCATAAAAATCTCGACATTCTAAGTTCTAGACATTCCAAGGATACTATCAGAAACCCCCCAAAATAACGAGAATATCACAGAAACACTTAGAACTTCCGGAATTCAACATGCTGTTAAGAAAACACACGGGGAGCATCAAAATTATATCGCAATTTCCCCAGAATCTCAGTACCGGTACTAGAAAATATGTGATTCCAAATTTGATAGCTGTAATCTCAAGATCTCTTCAAAGATGTTAAGCTAATATTTAAAAAAATCCTCAATCACTAGCGTTGTCGAAGACCGAAAACCACCCAGAAAATTATTTGATGTACCATCATCATAAAATCATAAACATAAAGAGAATACCGTAAAGTGCCGTAATTCAGCGCAGTTAAGGAATAAAATGATTCAAATTGATAATTAAAAATTAGTATTGCATCAACAAAAAAGCTTTATGGGTGGATCGCTAGCAACTCTATTCAAGATTATGGGAAAAATATAAACTAGACTGTATTCATAATTTACAATTGTGATTTTTTTGAAATAGTCCACTCGTTGAAATTGCCTAATTCCGCGCATTTTTCAAACGCTTTTCCATATTCCGCGCAGAAGAATGCCTAATTCCGCGCACTCATGAAACAATCAAATTAACATTAATTTTGATTATTGGCTGCATCCATTAGTTACGTAACACTTAAAATTGAAAATTTTCAACCCCCTCCCCTTCCGTAACACTTTTTGTATGAGAAAACGTAGAGTTTTGTATGAACCGTAACTTTTTAGTCTACGTTCAGTTTTTTTTATTAACTTTTTGTCTATCACATGAAATAAAGATAACCAAAACCGTGGCATTGGTACGTGTGAATTTCGTCTAGGGGAAAGTGGGGCAATTTGGCCATCTTAAGAAAAGTCGTAATAATTGAAATTTTTAGATCAATATACTAGATACGCACGATTTCCGTCGTCTTAAAAAAAACACGAATGAATTTTTCGTTGATTCTTCTGTCGATGGGGTGATATGAGCACCCTATTTTATGTTGTGAAATTATCCCATAGAATCTAACAATTTGATTATTTTATTCACTGAACTGGAAAGTTTAGAAATGAAATACTCTTTCGAAATCTACTGAGCTCATATTTTGCTCAAATATGCTTCTTATTGGCAATAAGTTATTGCATAGTTTTAGACAATTCGGTCGAGAAAAAAACCCCATCTTCTTCTTATTGGCATTAACGTCCTCACTGGGACAGAGCCTGCATCTCATCTTTGTGTTCTTATGAGCACTTCCACAGTTATTAACTGAAGCTTTCTTTGTCAAAGTTGCCATTTTTGCATTCGTATATATCGTGTGGCAGGCACGATGATACCTCATGCTCAGGGAAGTCATAGAAATTTCCACTACGAATTTCAACCGAGATCCGCACAGCCGAGCTCATGAAAAAAATCCAAGTGTGTATAGACTATTTTGTTGGGGCTGTGCATAAACCACGTGATATTTTTCCCTATAAGGGACCGTCCATAAATGACGTGGCATTTTAGGGGGAAGGGGGAGTCTACGATTTTGCTACGAATCATGTATCAAGCATGGGAAAATAAGCTACGAAGGGGGAAGGGGTGTCAAAAATTGGTCAAAAGATGCTACGTCATTTATGGACGCTGCCTAAGTGGGCTTTCCCGATATTCCGCTTGTACATGAAACGTATGTAAGCATAAAGTTACTTTTCAGAGAAATAGACAGATGTGAAGACGGATATAGCATGTTTTACTTCTCTGTTGTTATGCGAAGAACAGTGCGCGGAATTAGGGCATTATGAAAAAAGACGTGACCTAATTCCGCGCAATACTTTTTTGAATAAAACTCAATAATTATGTTAATATTTGATAAGATTTCATAGAAGCACCATGAAACATATCTGTAGCAAGTAGTTCCATAGAATATTGCATAAAAAATAAAACATTTTAATAAAGAAATCGCATTTGTTGTTGTCCTACAGTCTTAGCGCGGACGCTAAGAAAATTAAAAAAATATCGTCTACTCCGACGGGCCTTCACTGATTATTTTTTTATGCCGCGAAAAATGCCTTATTTGCTTTTATTTGTGATTCAAACTTATTCTTAATCAAAGTAGCCTCGAATAGCATTAAAAGTTGCTGAACTATTAATGTGTATTTCCATATATAAATAATTTTGTATGAAATGCGCGGAATTAGGCACTGCGCTGAATTAGGGCACTTTACGGTACCAGACTAAACGCAAAATTACACTACAAATCTTGTCAAATAACAGCACCTTCATGATTTGTGCAAATTGTCGGTAATCGATTAGATTCCATGGATTTTCTTCATATGCATGATTGTATTAATTTTAAGCGTCACTCTGAATAGATTGTTCTTTACGTGCAGAATCACTCTGCACTCTGAATGGAAATTTCTTAACGTGCAGCTTCAGTCACTGCTCATGTTCGAAAGTAGTAAGTACTACATGTTCGAAAAGTTTTTTATTCATACCAAAAGTGTAGTAAACTTTGTGGATTTTGTTTTTGAGTAGATGCTACATGTAGTAAAGTTCAAAGTTTTTTATTCATATCACCCAAAGCATCGGTTCAATAATAATCACTTTACCCCCTCTGAAATAGTCTATACCGGCGCTAATGAGCAGTAAACACCACGTAAACTGATATCGCAAGTGTCACTTTTCATCAAACAAAACAGTCATCAGTTGCTTACAGCTGGGTCGCTATTTTCCAGTTTTTAGTTATCTTTTTTTCGCAAATATATTCCAGATATTTGCAGCTATATATTGTAAGTTCACGGAAAGTAAAGCCGATATTCAACCGCTAGCTTGTTGAAAGTGTGGTTTGACCTGGTATTGCTGCTTGATTTTTGGATAAACATTCCTCTAATCGTCATCGTAATCCCATTTGCAGGTTCTTCCCCGCGAGTCCCGGAAAGTCCCTTTCGAACGGGATGTACGAAAGTGGTAAGGTCTCCCTCGTCGGGGTGTTTTTCCTGATAGTGGTGCTTCTTGAAAATACCTTCAGTCTTCCGGTGGTAACACAAGCCCCAAAAACAGAAAAGAAAGAGGAGGAACAGGTCAAGGACAGCAACGTGGAGCACATTGAGGCAAGTACCCCTCCACTGTTAGTTCTACTTATCGTCGTCAGAGTTATTGTGAGTAGCGAATCACTCGATGTAAAAATACCGATAATATTTCTTTACATACAAACAACACTGATTGTTATCGCGCTCGGTTTCGCTCAAAGCAAAACCAAAAAAAAAATCAAGGTGAAATTACGCATTCTTTCAATTTAGTTATGCCTTCATGGTAGTTACATGTTTATTGAAATTTCAATAGAATGCAATTTATTCAACACTCATCGCCACACTTAAGGGGACACGGGAGACCGTGTTATTTTCCCTATCTTTCGTCTCACTCTAACAATAATCATCAAAACTTTGTGAAAGCAAATCTCGAGTTTTAGTGAACCGATGAAGCTGAAAATTTATCGGGTTGTGCACTACATATACAGAATCATAGTGATACTTTTTCGCATCGATATATGGAGTGGTTCTTGGGATTTGCTTCTTGAAATGGATAGGGTGATTATGATGACGTCCCGTGCGGCCTTAAGAAGAAGATAAGGCGAAGCCACAACTAAAATTTTCAAGGGCATAAATCTGGAGAACCAGACAGCCGTTCAAACTGAAAACTTGATCGATTGATCACTCGCTGGTGATGTCCAATCGATCAAGTTTTGAGCTCGAACAAACGTCTGATTCTTTAGATTTGTGCTCTTGTAGATTTGAGGCATGGCTTTGATCCATTTTCACCTTAAAGTTTCCACATAGGGGCAGGCGAAGCATGTGGCCTTCTTTGATTAAAACTTCAAATACAAACCCCGATAACCTTAAGAATCCATAAGTGGGCAGAATCCGTCATTGATTTCGGAATTTTCAAGAGCAGTTTTTTCATTCAAAATCGAGAAAATTTACACGAAATTGTATTCACTGTTTCTATTCTCCAACCGAAACACAATGAACACATTTTCATTGAATAATTTTCAGTTTTGAACAGAAAAACTGCTTTTGAAGCTTCGAAGATCATGACAAATTCTTTTATTTTACTAGTTCATTTATTTGAGGCTCAAATGTGTTTTACGCTTTACGGAGCCAAAATTCATTTTTGTTCGCTGTTGTATTTTGTACAACACTGGAGAAAAAAGCTCGCTATTCGCTCGAAACAGCAGCTGATGATTCTGACCGTGGCTTATTTTTAGAAAAAATCAGGTTGGTGTGGTTATTTTTGGAAAAAAATCAGGTTATTTAAAATATCCAAAATAAAATTATTGGATAAATTCCGTAGGAAATTTCTTGAAGTTTTATGGGAAATAATCACTAAATGAACTTCTGGAGAAAAAATCTTCTTCTTACTGGCATTAACGTCCTCACTGGAACAGAGCCTGCTTCTCAGCTTAGTGTTCCTATGAGCACTTCCACAGTTATTAACTGAGAGCTTTCTTTGCCAAAGTTGCCATTTTCGCATTCGTATATCGTGTGGCAGGTACGATGATACTCTATGCCCAGGGAAGTCAAGGAAATTTCCATTACGAAAAAATCCTGGACCGACCGGGAATCGAACCCAGACACCTTCAGCATGGCTTTGCTTTGTAGCTGCGGACTCTAACCACTCGGCTAAGGAAGGCTCCCTAAGGAAGAAAAATTCAAATCTCTCAAATTAAAATATCTATGCATTTATCTATTTTGAAAAATCTTCAGAGTTATATCTGGATCTTTGGGCAAACACCTGAGATTATTTATGATGAAATTCCTTGGAGAAAATCATTGAAAATGCAGTAATACAAACACTATTATTTGTCGTAATGTTTCGAGAAAGTTCAAACTAAAAAAAATATTTCGAGAGAAATGTCAGGTCTGATTCTATATAGAATCAAACTCTTTTCTCCTGGTTCCTGTTAGGTTCCGATTATTTTTTTTTTTTTTTTTTTTCATTACTATTTGGTCTATTTTTTCAAGCAAGAGGTTTCTGAATTTTCTATTTTCAAAACATTCAGTCCCTACCAGCCATGCTTCATGAACAATTTCTAAAATTATTGGAAAGTATTCAATTTCGGAAAAACCGATTCCGGATAAATAAACTGGAATTTAAACAACTTTGAATTATTTTTTTCAAAATTCAGAGCTCTTGAAAGTTTTCGAATGAAATGCAAACAATTAATCATTTAGGGTGCCGGTACCAATGGTTGTAATGCACCAGTAGATTGGACTATGGAATAAAACGTACATTTTTTGATAAAAACGACATGTGCTATTTTTGGTGGAAAGATCGCCTCTAGTTTAGTCGATTTGCCAAATTTCAGCTTTTTATTTCACCAAAAAGTCATATAAATAATTAAGTTTACGCAAAAAATTTGCTCCCTTGCACCAATAGTTGCCGTCGTGTTCCAGTAGTGGATCAACGGATGGAAGCAGTTCTTAAAATGGATGTATAAAAAAGAAGAAAAGTCCCAGAGATGTTCTTAATACTTCATTCGAAAGATATTAGTTGCTGTTCGAAGGGAAAAATGTTAAACCTGTGTAAAAATTTGCCTTTTTGTTTAAAATTCCTTGTATAATTCCCAAACGTCTACTACTGGAGCACTAGCGCAACTACTGGAACACGTGTACCAATAGTGGCTCAAGCGATTTTATGTTAAAAAATTAGTTTTATCACTCATTCTATATTTTTCCCATATAGTAGAGGCTGAAATCTTTCTCTTGACGCCAAAAGATCTCTGCTAAGGCTTTTCGTTATTTTGTTATGATTTTTTATAGCTTAGGTAGTCCACTAATGGCACCGGCACCCTACCTAAATTACCACATTTGTAAATGTTATACAGGTCGGATTCGATGAAACGGGAACTTTATTATCCATGTTCTAAACACGATGATGAACAGAACTTTTACAGACAAAATAAAAAAAATACCATCATTAAATACAATTCATATGAATATTCGAATTAAGCTTTAATATTGTTAGCACATTGCTATGTCTAGAAGAGTGAATACACTTTTTAAAATTGTCATTAGTTTGTTTTGATTATATAAAACTAGAGTATTTCTTGAACCTGGAACTAATTTATAAAACCTGGAAAAAAACCTGGAAATATCAGGGAATTTCATTTCGGTAAACAAGTAGACACCCTGAATTTCCAAAAGCAGTTTTTTCGTTAAAAATCATGAAAATTTGCAGGAAAATGTGTTCACTGTATTCTATTCTCCAACCGAAATACAGTGAACACATTTTCATCGAAAAACTTTCAGTTTGGAACAGAAAAACTGCTTTTGAAGTTTCGATGATGACGATGATTACGATGACGGAGTGTTGAACGTTAATATGGGATGGAGCCAGGGCAGCTCGAGGTTAGTGGTCACAATTTTTGAAGGAAGGACATGGTAGGGATTGGGATCAGGATTCTCAGCAGCTCATCCGGGAGTTATAACTTGGCATCTTTTTCGTTTCATGGCGTTGGTGCCAATTTCTTGCCGGTATTCGTCTGCCGGATGGCCAGGATCCTCAATCCAACACAAAAGAGACAACACAGAAAAAAAAATTGAGAAAAGAACAGTGAATTGAACTTTTATACAAGACAAGCGAAGGAAATCGGAAATTGCGACCTTATAAATGAAATCGCGGGTGCCCAACACATCTCTAACTGGAACATAGTGTTGTCTACTTCGGGCCGCAAGGGTATCCAAAAGTTTCGCTTTGGAGGCGTCCATATCCGAACACTGCCAAACTACGTGATCGATGTCATCATAACCGGAACCACACCTATTACAAATGTTGCTCAGCGCGAGGTTAATCCTGTGCAGATGTGCATCTAGCGAGTAATGGTTGGACATAAGTCTTGACATCACGCGAATGAAATCTCGACTTACGTCCAAACCTTTCCACCAGGCTCGCAAGGAAACTCTAGGAATTATGGAATGTAACACGATCCCAGTTGGCCATTTAGCCAATCGCTTTGCCAACCGTGAAGAAAACTTTGACGTACTAAATGAAAAAGTCGTCGTGTGAAATTCGTCTATCATTAATCTCACCTTCCTAAGCGCCCAACTTGCGAGAGAATCCGCCTTCTCATTGCCATAAATTAAGCAATGTGAGGGGACCCATTTGAAGGTAATCTTATATGATCTTTCGACCAGTGCACATATCTGCTCTCTTATTTTTTTAAGAAAGTAAGATGCATGCTTTACAGGTTTTTTGTGCTTTGTCCCCTTTGTGTTGGATTGAGGATCGTGGCCATCCGGCAGTCGAATACCGGCAAGAAATCGCAACCAACACCAAGAAACGAAAATCAAGATGCCACGTTATACCTCCCGGATGAGCTGCTGAGAACACTGATCCCGATCCCTACCATGTTCTTCCTTCAAAAATTATGACCACTAACCTCGAGCTGCCACGAGTACCCTGGCTCCATCCCATATTAATGTTGAACTGAAAAAGTCCATTAATTGAATGTAATAAAAATACAAAAAATGAATTTCAGCTCCGTAAAGCGTTAAACGCATTTGAGCCCCCAATAAACGAACTAGATAAAAAAAAATACAGGTTCCATCGACCGGAGTGCCTTAAGAGAACTGAGACTATTCGAGAAGATGAAGAAGTGGTCTGCGGGCACGTTGGAGATCATCCCCAACCCAAAGCGAAGTTGATTGCTGTCAGCTCAGCAATATAAACCGTACAAGGTTCCTGAAGTTTTCGGAAGGCGGAAGAGTTTTTATCGAAGACACCGAAGCCAGTGGATCCATTAACCCTCTAATACCCAACCCCGCTTTTAGACGGGGTACATTTTGGAATTTTGTGTATTTTTTCGTAGCTCGGAAATCAAAATGATTTTATTTTTGGCTTAAACCTTGACTCATAACACGCATATGAGAATAGTTTTTAATGACTTTTGAAATTTTTTTGTATTTTTGAAAATTGTTTAAAAAAATGTATTCTTATATAACCTACAAATGCCTGGGGTTTATTTAACGTGTAATATAAAAAAATCGTACCTTTTTATTTTTCTATTCTCAACCTATAACAGAAGAAGAGCTTGGTGGTATTAAAAAAAATCAAATCTGTTTTTCCGTTAATTACACGGAAAATAAAAATATTTCCTGAAAAATATTTAAAATTTATTATTTTCAAAAGTACCGTAAAATCTTGAATTTTTATTATTGCCAAAAATGAATAACTAAAAGAGCCTTCATGGAAAAATAAAAATGGATGGGGATGTTTTAAAATAAAAATTATAAAAATCGAAAACCAAAAATCATAGATTTGCGAATAAAAATAAATTATTGCCCAAAACGTGTTTAGTGCATTCATCTTCCCAACCAGGTGTGGCAGGTCGTTTTTTGAAAGATGCACTTGGAACTCGTTACTTTTGGGATTCTAATGAACTTTTATAAATCAATTCTGTTAGGAATCGATACTCATCCAACGGTGGGAGAATGTTGAATGATTCGATACCAAAAGTTACCGCTGATGCAAATTTTTGCCGATCGATATTCCTAGTGAGGTTAAAAAGAACCTGAACTGACTGTTCTGACCTTTCACAATTATTTCTGATAGAGGTTATTATGGGCAAGTGATCACTAACATGGGGATCATCGATCACCTTCCACATGCAATCGAATGATAGTGAACTTGAGCCCAAAGACAGGTCAAGCCGTCGGATGAAATACGTGTCACTTCAACTGTGTTAAAAATGTACAATTATTATGCCAAATGATGTTAATGCTATTATTTGCTTTGTATAAAAATCCGGAAATTGGCACAGAATGGGAGTGCGGTTTGAAAAGCCCGAGCAAGCATGAGTTTTTTTCTTTGCGTCGTCGATTTGTTTTTTTTTTCGGTTTTCGCGTTTGCCGAGTTTGAAAAGCCCGAGCAAGCATGATATTTATTTTTTTCGTGGCGTCGCCTAATTGTTGCGTTGAGTGAAGCTGAAAGTGGATTGTAGCTGCTCAGTCAAGTTTGAAGGATCAATTGGTGAGCTCGTTTCATGCTTTTATCTGTAAAATTTGTATGACTCCACATTTAATCGTTCAGCGGAGAGACGTAAATATGATTTTTCTACAAACTATGAATGGTTCGTCACTATGAGTGTCGGGCTTAATTCTTATTTATAAGCTATATATGTTTTACATATTTTATTTAAACGCTCATTTCCATTTACCTTTGTTTTTGTAATTAAATAAATACTAAATGAATAATTCGACACTATGAGTGTAGCTATGAAAACGTTTTACTTTATTCTACGAACTTTTCATGCTTTGCCACTGTAAGTGTTGGCATAAGGCTGTTCTGTGATGGTCCAGCCAATCGAGTTTTTTTTTCTTTTCATATGAGTAAATTATGAAAACACATGTTTTCGTCCTGACAGCTTTAGGAATGGTGCGTTTAGCTGTTTGGATGGTTTGTCACTTCAAGTGTCGGTTTTATTTTCTTCTACTGGGAAATTTTTCATATCAATTAAAATCCTGTGACCCAACGATCCTTCCCACAAGCATTCCTCCCAGTAGCTTTTGTGGAGATGTAGAGGCAAACACGGTCTCCTAATAACAACACTAACATTCCTTCCCCCAATTCCACCTGACTATAAAAACGTGGCCGGCGCCGTTATTGACCCTGTATAAAAGGAGCCACTCAATTATGCACACTGAAGAAGATTATGGCCAATCTCAGCCAAACTTCTAGTTGATTCTTTGTGCATCGTCACTGACTTCGGTCAATCACGGAATAGCAACCATTGATAAGTGTAGTCAGTCTGAGCTAAGCTAAATCCGGAAATTGGCACAGAATTATTGTATTATTATTCTAAGTCGCAAATTAGAGCTATCACCATTCCCAGCCCTTCTTTCAGCAGGAGTCGAGAGTCGAGAATGGCCAAGAATGGTATCTTGTGTTTTCGATTTTGTGAATCTTTTCCTTAATGCATTAGAAAGGTTAACGTTTTATTTTACTTCAATTCCAGAATGCAATTGAGTACAACAAGTATTTGCAAGAAGTGGTAAAAGTACTGGAAAGCGACCCTGTTTTTAGAGATAAATTGGACAAAGCAGCAGAAAGCGATATTAGGGTATGTTTGCTAAACTGATTTTCTTGTGTGATTTCGTCAGTGAAATACCAACATTTACTTTCAGTCTGGAAAAATAGCGCAGGAATTAGAATACGTCAATCACAATGTGCGTTCGCAGCTTGACGAGCTGAAACGGATTGAGCTTCAGCGATTGCGCGAACTGGCCACAAGACAGTTTGAACTGTCGAACAACATTGACCGGGAACATCTCAAAATAGCTGAACATCTTGACCACGAGAACCAGCACACTTTCGAAATCGACGATCTGAAAAAGTTGATTTTGAAAACGTCCCAGGACCTGTCGGAGAACGATCGCCGAAGGCGTGAAGAATTCAAGGAATACGAACTGCAGAAGGAATTTGAAAAACAGGAAAAACTTCGACTGCTGGATGAAGAGCATCGCAAACAGTATGAAGAGGACCTAAAGAAGCAAAAAGAAACACACGAAAAACATGAAAAGATCCATCATCCGGGCAACAAGGCCCAGCTTGAAGAGGTTTGGGAAAAGCAAGACCACATGGATGGCCAAGATTTTGACCCGAAGACGTTCTTTATGCTTCATGACATCGATGGAAACGGCTATTGGGACGAAAACGAGGTGAAGGTGCTTTTCATCAACGAACTAAATAAAATGTATGAAGCTGGGCACCCCGAAGATGACATGAAAGAGCGAGCCGAAGAAATGGAACGAATGCGAGAACATGTGTTCCAGGAAGCGGACACAAACAAGGATGGTCTGATCAGCTATGAAGAGTTCATCGAACAGACCAAACGGGATGAGTTCCAAAAGGACCCTGAATGGGATACTGTTGACCATCAGCCTCAGTTCACACACGAAGAGTATTTGGAGTATGAACGCAGAAATCAGGAGCATATTCAACGACTGATTGCCGAAGGAAAGGTAAATGAGCTCAGTGAAACATTTTGATCAAATTATCTGACGTTTGGTATATTTCACAGCTTCCGCCACATCCCAACATGCCACAGGGATACTATCCTGGACCTAATGTAAGTTCTATACACATTTAAATTGATACTAAGTAGAAGCTTGATCTTGGAATTCAGGTCTTGTAGCTGGACTCTTTTTAGAGACTTGTTCATCATTTCAATGCAAGTCTCTAAAAAGTCTTTAATTACTCTTCATTCTAAATTAAAGGACTCTAAAGTCACTTTTATCAACAGTAAATCAGAGGCTGCAAAATACCCTTCATATACTTGGGCTTATTCTACGAGTGACGTGAGGCGAGAATACTCATCGTCAATCTTAGAATGAATAAGAGAAAAGGCGTGCTATAATGATGAAATAGAGTAGAAGCGTAGGGAAACGGTTTCTTGTCTGTTTCTGGTTCTAGCGTTTGCTATGAACGAATAGGGTGTGAGTGTGATAGAAGCAATTCAAAGATACAACTAGTGCATTACTCATAAACGTTTTCTCATTTTGAGAAGAAGAATCAAAGCCAAACTATGAAAAACCTTTAAAATCAATCAAAATATTCACATTTTTGGTCATTATCACCCCTGACGATGGTACCACAACAATAAGCAAATTATCCTGTTGTTAATTTTAAACAGTGATCATCGAAAACAATGGAAACTGAATATATTTTGAAACACCAGTGCAAACATAAGGATGATATCCTGCAGAAAATCCTAGTCAAAAACTGTGGGACAGGAGATGCGAGTCTGAAATTATGTTTTTGATACATACCTAGAGTTTGTTTAAGTATGATGCAAAATAATTATAAGCTTTCTAATGTTTGTAATTATATTTAAAAGAATTGTTGGAAAAAAGTCATTATAAGTCGTGTGTGTATTCTTTTAATAGTGTGTAAAAATATTTAATCTTTTTTCACAAAAAATACCTTTTTTTGTTTCTAGAATGGTCCCTACCAAGTACATCCCAATGCTATTCCGCAAAACCAACAATACCATCCGCAACAGGGACACCCCAACCAGGTGCCTCAATACCAGGCTCATCCACAGCAAGGTTACCCACAGCAGGTGAATTTGCATCCAAATCAGGTGTATCAACACCACCAGGATCCAAACTACCAACCGCAAACCGGACAGCAATCTAACGTCTATCAGCATCCGCCCCAGTATCAACAGCAACCACCTCAACAACCGCCACAGTATCAACAGCAACAACCCCAACAACCCCCAGCTCACCCTCAACAGCAGTACCAACAGCATCCCGCCCAACCGCAGCCACAATATCAGCAGCAGCAGCAGCAGCATGCTCAGAATCCTGCTGCTCAACAAAACCCTCAACCTAACAGACAACCCGTAGCAAACCAAGCACAGCCAGCAGTCCCACAGCAAAATCAACCACCTCCACCGCCACCTGCTCCACAACAACAGCAACAGCAAAAACCAATAAGCAACAATCCGGCACCTGCTCCCCCTAAACCGCAACAACCAGCACAGCAAAATGCGCCCAATAGCCAGCCACCAGCTGGACCAATACAGCAACAACAGCAGCCAGCTCCGGTGCAATCACAGCAAAACTAAAATATATTTTCATACTTTACAATTTCTACTCAAAGAGAACAAAATCTTTACCATGTGCTAGTTAGATACCTATCTAATAAACTTTGATCTTGTGTTTTGGACTAAGAAGCTGGTTTTCAATAGATAGCTCGAGACAGCCAAAAGTAACTGGCAACTATTCCAGGATAAACGTTATACTGCATTTTCACGCTTTTCTCTGACATGTTATGAGGTTACCGGTTCTATTGTTTATCTCTCTAACAATAGATGAAAAATCAGCAAGATAAAACAAAAAGTAAAGCAAATCAGTTCGAAGTCTATTTTTTTGTTGTCAACTGAGATGAATATTAGAACTAACTCTGAATGAAATACGTGTTTCCTCATAATGAATAATCAATGGACAATGTTTAGTGATTTGGAAGACTGTTTGGTGCATACCTATCTAATCGAATCGTTCAAAAACCTCTATTGTGTAACTCAACTATTCGAGTAATAAATCTGTTTGAACCTTGTACTTTCTCCGTAGTGATGTTCTACAGTTGTGAAATATCCAACTAGAAAACAACAGCCTAATGATGATCCGCTAGACCTTTATAGCGACGATTCTCTTCCTTCCGACCACATCCGAACTCTTCTAAACAAATGGGAACTCCAAGACCCCCTGTTTGTCCCTTGATCCACAAGAAGGAGACGTCAAGCCTCACAAAACGCCATTCCATCATTACTCCTAAACGACCTTACAGTAACGGAAATTCATCCGATAAGCTACAGGACAGCATAAGACTGTTCTTAATTTTCCCGTTCTATACGATTTAAGAGGTACAGCCACCAAGGAACCTTTATCACTCCAAAAAATAAAATTCTCTCTTAGCCGCAGGCAAATCAGCTGGATCTGATGGCATTGGATATCCGCTGCTCAAAAATCTGCCGTTTCCCGGAAAAAAATCACGTTTTCCATTTCATCAAAAACGTTTTATCCAATCGTACTTTCCGTTTCCCAAAAGGTTCGTTATCGCATTCACCCTATTTCTTGTGGCGATGAATGGTGTTTTCCGAAATCTCCAAAGTGGGATTAACATTTTCGTATACGCGGGTAATATCATGCTGGTTATTCTAGGCCACACGCCTGTTCGCACCTGAATTAAAGCTCAAACTGCAGTCAACGTCGTCGTCAAATGGACCTCGTCGGTGAGGTTCACTCTGTCGGCACCCAAAAGCATCCGCTATCATATTTGTAACACTTAGCATCGAATTACCGGTTCCCCTATCACCATTCAAGGTCAATCCATTCCGCTAAAAAAGACTGTGAAAACCCTTGGAATCATAATCGATAGAAGGCTTACAATCAAGCAACATTTTGAGTCTATAAAAAAAATGGCATACTCGGTTAAACCTAGTGCGTACAATCTCTCGTCCACATACATTTCGAGTACGTTTTCGAGTTTCTCACGCAATAGGGCGCTTGCAGCAAACAAAAGTGTGCCCAACGGCCCCCTTTGATTTTGCTGGGTAACGGTTTGAAACGAAAAACACGTTACGAAACGTTTCCCAGCAAAATCAAAGGGGTCCGTTGGGCACACTAAACAAAGGCTGCAAGTGCCCTATAATCTATAGCAGTCTAGTCTACGGTGTGGAATTAACGTGTATCGCTACCGGAAGGCTGCTCCAAACCCGCGCACTAGTGTACAATATCTACGTTCGCATCATCTCGGGCCAGTTACCGTGTACTCTGGCGGACGCCGCATGCACTGAAGCTGGTATACTTCCTTCCGGAAATGAAAGGATCTTCCTCCTCTCCAAGGGGTGCAGAATCCTTCGTACGGTTGCCAACGTGAATCTCCCTCCAGTGGCTAAGATTCATTAGTACGGAGACAAGAGTTGGTAGTCGGGAAACCCAAAAATCGATAGTACAATCAAGAACCGGTTTCGGGCCGGTGACAACTCCATCACACTTCGAGCGTCTGTCATTAAATAGCTTCGTAATAACTACCCAAACCACCTCCACAGATACACTGATGGCTCCCTATCGAACCGTGGCGTGGAAATCGGCATATTCCATAGAGGCCGTTTCGAGAAGCCTAAGTCTCTCCCCACTATGTTCCATCTTCACCGCCGAAGCCGGGGCCGTTTTTATCGCGGTTACTACTCCTGCTGAGCAACCCATCTTAATACTTATCGACTCAGCTAGTATCAGCTCTTCAGTCCGAGTCCCCCGCCCATTCGAGGCTTCAAGGTATTTTACGGTTTGCCCCACCTGATACAACCTTTGCGTGGATCTTGGAAACATAGCTGCTGATCGCCTCGCTGGGACAGGATACGCGTCAACAAGGTATATAAACAAGGTTCCTCTCTAGGATATAAAAAGATGAATAACCAAGTCTGTTAACGCGCAGTGGGCAACCGAATGGCACCTTAATAAAGAATGCGAAGTTTGATTTGTAACTCGATTCTAAATAGTGCGCATGATGCACACGGTGGAGGACATAGATGCGCACTATAACGAAGTGACTTGCGACGCGGCGAAATTTGTCAAAAATCGAACTTCGCACGTTGGTTCACCCGTTTTTAGTTGCGAAGCAGTATACCATCAAAGGAATGCAAATCTAGAGGAATTCGCGATTAGGGCCTATCTGACAAATCAATAACAATGAGAAAATAATCAATGAAATTTTCATGTGCAATTTTAAATCCTAATTGGAGAAAATATACTCGAACTTTAACCTTTTCACATTAAAACATATTTCATAAAATAAAGTTTTAAAATCCTCATCAATACCACACACATCTCCTACAATTCCCCTAGCTATTTCGTACTCAAAAAATCTTTAAAGGTTTCGCCTAAAACGTACTCGAGAATGCCAGTATCGCCCAATGTTATGAGCCTATAATCGATATTATTTTCAGTGTCGCCTATTACTTTTGCGCCGTGTTTACATTCTGGTTTCAATTAAGCCCGCCATGTACGCCTTGTTTATTTTTTGTTTGCAGTGTCGCCGTTTACTCTCGCCGTGTTTTGTTTTCGGTTTCAGATGCGCCCATCACTTTGATAAACAAAAACACAGGCGTAACCAATAAAGTGTGTGGTGTGGCATGAGGTGAAGTTTCGTCTTCTACAAATTTGCGTTTTTTGAATAGTTAAATTATCGATAGGGGAAAAGTTCAAGTGCAGTGAATAGACAATCGAGCTACAATTTCAACGCTATATTTTCTTAAATTGTGTACATTTTGTCAGTTTCGCCTGATTCGCGAATCTTTCTAGAAATGATCCAACGGAGGAAAAATCATAGCTGAACATTTTATTACCGTTTTGTCACAAATTCCGAACATAAAGTAACGTGGGGCAAATGTTTATTTTTAAAATTCCTAGCTCAATCCAAATTAAATGTTATAAATGTCATGGTGATAAGGTCTATGAACCACATATTTCTAATTCATAGAAAAGTCTGTTTTAGTTTTAAACCTGAACCATTAAGTTTTGTGTGTCGCAAGGAAGGATTTACAATTATTGTAAAAGTTACATTTTCCCTGAGGGCACCACATCCCCGGAATATGCCATTAGGTGACCAATGTCGTCAGAAATCGTTGAAATGCTTTCTAATGAAATTTGATATGTTGCTGCAAGAAAAGTTTCAGAACAATTCTAACTCCTGGAGATGCCGTCCTTCTCTACCAGGGATTCCTGAATGACCTGGACCAATTGTGTGCCCTCTAGACGGTTAGAATCAATCTGAAATTATGTTTAACCCATTTTAGATCAGCCAGAAAATCGAAAACAAAATATATGTGTCACATAATAGGCTTGTAGAGCTATAGGAGAATCGTTTATCCTTTGTATAGTTTCCAGGACTTCTAGAACCGGTTCTAAGGGCATCTGGACGACCAAAATATGTCTATTTTGAAAACATAAGTAAATCATTACTAGTTCAGAATAATTTGGCGCTGGAAAACTATGATCTTTTGTTGTTGTCATGTTCGTAGAATCGAAGTTAGTTGAAATTTTGACTTATGCCACACCTATATCCACCCCGCAGAAAAAGTGGGAGTGTCAAGGAAATTCCGAGCATACTATTTTTTAGTCCTACTCTTCCCCTTGATGTAGCTTAAAAAAGTTCCTAATTCGGTTGGTTAGTTTCTGATAACGATTCATTTGAAGCACGCAAGTATCATTCCGGGCTTTTGAGGGTTAACCTCAACCAGTTAACCTGAGTCAATGTTGAATAGACGATTGACGAATTTGCAGTCAAAAATGACATATTTGAAAAAAGCACAAGGTCACACGCTTTCCTAGAATACACAAGTTTTTTAATTTCACTCAGAGGGAGGCTGATTCTTTTGCGCTCTTACTCACCACTAGCACTAAAGTGGATTTTCTCATGACTATGAATAAATCCACTATTAGGGTCGTGATAAGTAGTGATCCTTTATATGAGAGATAAACGGAAGTAAAATGGAATGATTTGGCAACAGACCAGCAGTGCTGAGTTTGCTCGGCATCAAGAATAATATTGTAACACGGACATGACTTCCTCATTGCTAAAGTGTATTTTGTTTAGTTATAGATCTTAGAGCTATATTTCCAAACTAATAATCAGCACAAAAAATTAACAGCTAAATATCGCATTGACAAAAAATCAAAAAAGGATAATATTTAATTTATTTTTGCTCTATGCAAAACGACTTTTAGCGAAATAATTTTGACTCCTCAAGAAAAGTTAAAAACAAAGATAACGCATATTCGTTTGGCTCACGCTTTGACAGCTCTCGCTGCTCGAATGGCTCACACTTTGACAGAAATGTCAGTTTCGAATCTCTCTTATAAAGGATCACTAGTGATGAGTGAGGGAACAGTAGAATCAGCCACCCTCTGACAGAAATTAACAAACTCAAGGCGTACTTCTGTCTGAGCGTGCTTATTTTCAATCTCCAGTAACTCTGGAGATATAAATTAAAGAAAATAAAGTTTCCAAAATGGGGAGAGGTCTTATTTGTAGAAGGGTGATCCGGAACACAAAGTTGGGATTTTGGACTCGAAGAAAAATTTCATCCAAATGTCCTATATGCTATGTCTTGACCAGTAGAAGCTTATAAAAACCATGGATTTTCTCGTTATGCTACACAAAATTTAATAATTCCATAATTACAAGGTAGACAATGTACACTACCCGTCATAAATACGGACTCACTAAAATAAGTATTGCAACACTCAGCTGAATAATGAATCACCCCCAAAAAGTTTAGCATCACCTCAAAACAGGTTAATTCACATTGCTATATCTCGAGATCCTTACGACTTGCAAAGAAGCGATCTTCAGCAAAGTTGTTCAGGGGATCAAAGACATCCGGAAAGCAAACAGTTTGGTTCGCGATTTTGCCGCTAGGAGCGCTAGTGAGCATGTAAAGCTGAGCATTTTAAACTAGTTCTAGCTTGTGATCCATAAGAGATAGAAAGTTCGGGTCTTCGGCAAAGTTGCTCAGGGGTTCAAGGACATCCGGAAAGTGAACAGTTTAGTTCGCGATTTTACCGCTAGGTGGCGCTAGTGAGCATGTAAAACTGAGCATTTTGAACTAGTTCTAGCTTGTGAGTCATAAGAGATAGAAAGTTCGGGTCTTCGGCAAAGTTGCTCAGGGGTTCAAGGACATCCGGAAAGCGATCAGTTTTATTCGCGATTTTGCCGCTAGGTGGCGCTAGTGAGCATGTAAAATTGAGCATTTTGAACTAGTTCTAGTTTGTGATCCATCAGAGATAGAAAGTTCGGGTCTGATTGATTTCATATTCAAGAGATGTAGGATTTATTTCCAGTGATTTTTGTTTGATTCGCTTCATATCCAAGTGATTTATGTCAGAATCGGTCCATATTCAAGTGTATCAGGTTTGATTTGCTTAATATTCAAGTGCTGCAGGTCTGAAGCACTTCATTTTCACCTATTTCAAGTACGAATTACTTGATATTCAAGTAGTTCAGGTTTGATTCATCTAGAATTTCCCACTTTTACAGGTATGAATTGATGTTCAAGCAGGTAAGGGCTGATTCACTTCATTTTCAAGTGATTCATGCTTGAATCACTTTATGTACGTGTTTCAGGTTTAATTAGTTCAATATCCAAGTGATTGATGTTTGATTTTTTAAGTAAATTTAAGCCATTCAGGTCTCATTCACTTTATATTCAAGTGTTTCAGAATTGATTAGCTCCATATCCAATAGACTCATGTCCATTTCACTTCATATTCAAGTATTTCAGGTGAGAATCACTTCATGTGATTCATGTCTGATTCACTTCATAGTCAAGTGTTTAAGGTAATATTCACTTCATATACAAATAATTCAGGACTGATTAACTTCCCAACTAACATTCACTCATTTAACAAACACCATTATGGCAGTTTTATCCAGCATCATGTTTTATAACATTTTAATAATTTCCATGGCCAACCTTTGTTAAAGCATTGTTCACACAAATTTGGAGAAAGTGTAAAGCATGTCGTTGAATACCAACTTTATTTTTCAGCTTTAAAAACGTTTTACAAGCATTTAGTTCAGCTTTTATACGGCTGGTCTAAAAATAATCATAGACTAATAAAAACAAAAAAAATATTTTTCTAGGCACTTTACTTTATAAATGTAGTGTGCACTATTATTATGACTAGCTTACCTGACGTGGCTAGCCACGTTCCAACGAAATTTTAAGGGTGTGAGCCGTTCCACCGATTCGTTTAAGTTTTATTTTGAATTTGACAGCTCGATAGTTATTTCCTCCTCGGTTGAAAGTAACCCTGCTCTGAAGCATGATTAAACCCGAGAATTTGAGAATAACTAACCCTCTGTCAACTTTGTTCAGAAATAACTACTCGCCTTCAAAGCTCAAATGGGTTGACCGCGAAGTTCAATTTAACCATTTGAGGGGAAAATAACTATCGAAATGTCAAATTTTGACAATTAGTTAAACGAATTGGTGAAACGGTTCACAGCCTTAACCTTCCAGTCGTCGCGCAGTTTGCCACCGTCAAAACCATCACGCTGCTGCTGTGCACGAAAAGCGAGGTTTTTTCAACAGTGTTGTACAAAATACAACAGCGCGACGACTGAAGTGTTAAGCGAAAAGCTACCTATAATCTTTCAAATCGCATGATACTAATGACCTCAAAATCGCCTAAATTTATGCTCAGGCAATACTCCATCGAGCACGTGGCCTCAATACTGTTGTAGTGTTCTAATCTGAAATAATTATAGCCTTATATGCTGTTGCAGTGTTTCTAATGTTGTGAAATGTTTCAAAAGTTCCAGAAGATTCTATGAATTGGAGAGTAGAATCGTACCAAAAAATCTAGCATATTCTCCCAAATAGCTGCTGCAGTGTAGTATGATTCATTGTCATTTTACAAAAATACAGTTGTGAAAAGACCATCGACTCAGAGAAATACCATGTCATGGCACAGGAATGTTTAAGTAGGTAATCATCATAGTAAGCATTAAAATTTGTATTAAGTTGGCATCCATGAGTCGATATCGAGTCATTGAGCATCGACTCTTGGAGGTTTCCATGCAAATTAATAAAACTCGAATATTTGGCGCACATTCATCTCATTTATGTTTATCCTACTTTAACATACCGTAAAACGGGGAAACTTTGATAATGCGGGTAACTTCGATAGTGCGTAACCCACCACAATACTAATCGAAATATCATAATTTCTGTTAATCAGTTAAGCAAAACGAATGCAAAACTAAGGAATATTGGTATGACACTTCATGTAAGAGCGGTTTTCATTTGAATCAAGAACATTTTAGGCTTTTTATACGAATGTAAAAAAAATACACAATTTTAGCATTTCCGAAACGCTTACAATCTGTTCTACGATCACTATTTGATGTAGTTTTGAATAGTTGGCCACTTATCTTTTACAACCTAGTTATCATAGAACTTGAATACGGTCTCAAATTTTGTTCGAATCATACTCCATTATCAAAGTTACCCCAAAACAGAAAACCAACTTTCGATTATATGAAAAATTAGGTATCCATTCAATTAAATCTTTTGCCAATTTATCGACTGCAATCGATAGCCAGGATGCCTGTACTTGTTTTGAAAATATAAATAGTAAATCTTTGAAACAGCATGCAAAAATATTCAAATTTCCTTCGAAAAAACTATCAAAGTTACCCCGTTTTACGGTATGTCGAACTCGTTTTTGAGCCTGAGTTGAAACTTGTGAAACGCGTTTCACATTTTCAAATCCAACTCGATTCACGTTCGACCGTATTACAATTTGCTTGAAGTTGATTTGTTTACGTTATAGTCACCAACCTAATTCCGAAACAGACGACAATGATGAAGGGTTCAAGAATATTCTACGGATTGGAATACGGATTGGAAAGTTCCAGAAAACTCCAGAATATTCTGTTCAAGAGCTATTGTAGTGCTCCACAATTTGCAATTGTAATGTTCCAATATTAAAATTTGCTGTTGTAGTTCTCTTAAATTGCTATTGTAGTGCTCAACGAAACTTTTCGATGAAACATTTCAAAGCGTTACTGACAGACAGACAACTCTGGGATTTTATATATATGATAGTATAACAATCTTATTTAAAAATCACCTGTATACTGGATTCGAACTCGAGACCTTCCAATCGTCAGCGGTACGCCTTGCCATCTGCGCCATCCTAGAATTGATGATTATACCGTCCAGTGCAAAATATAAACTTCTCATAGCTGAATATTGACCATGTTCGAGCTTCTATTCGACAACGTCTAATCAACACATGGTACGCTAATCTACAACTGAACAAGCATATTATTCAGCTGCTGTTTAGTGCTGATCCAAGCTGAGTTCAGTCGGCTATTTTTAGCGCACAGTGAGAAAATTTATGTCGATGTTGGTCGAAATAATGTTTATTTACACAAAGTAAAAACAGTCTGAAATGATTAATCTAATTTCATAATAAGTTTTAGTTTGTTCAAAACTGATTGATTAACTTAAATAATTTTATAAATTATAGTTTGATTATTTTTTTATTTGTATTTTTCATAAACCTATTACATATGCATTGAAGTAAAAGTTCTCTGTATGAATATATTTGAATCATTTGAAGGGTTAGTCCTCAGAACCCACCTGAATAGAAAAATATTCGAATATCTTGATGCGATTTTTATTTTCGGAAATGGCCAAGTAAATTATTTTTCTTAGAGCGCAGTATTTATTCAGTTGTGAAGAAATATCATTTCAAATGTAGCTGGCTATAGAAATTTATTTAATCAATTCTGTCAAAGAAATTTCCATTTTTCTTGTACGGAAAAACATCCCGAGCAGGCGAAAAGAGCTTAGCAATAGAAAGTATAATATGGATAGTCAAAAGTGATATTAACTTGATAGATATATGATATAAAATATTTGGAAACTATATCAAAAATAAACTACTAGAACAAAATTGGCATGTCATATTTAGATTCTGCAAGATTTTACCAATAGCTGCGAGCTATTCATTAGATCTGCGTGCATCAAATTTTTCATAGGTTTAGAAGTTCCAGGAACAAAATTTTGATTTTGTCTTCAGATATTTTATCTCTTATGTCAATCAAGTCAATATCACGCTTTGTTTGTCAGTACTTTGCTCCTACTCGGATTACTTAGCTTAAATGTTTATTTTTGTTTTTCACAATAATTTTGCATTTCTGGAGACTGACCATGTTTATTTTCTGAACAGCTATTTTAAAAGTTTTGAGATAGAATAATTTATGAGCTTTGAAATGCATTCGGAGCTCAACACGAATTTCGGATATTTTGTCCATTTTATGAAATTTAGCTATAGTGTGATCGCTTTTACAAGACTTATTTATTGCTGAACAATGTGTTTGTTAAACGTCATTTTGGCCTCTATTGGATCAACTGTTCTTATAATATACTGAAGCTGAATTAGGATTTTATAAGATACTTATTCAGCTCTTATTCATGCTTATGTTAAACATGTGGGAATAGCTGAAGTGCGACGCAAGTAAAACGTTAGTTCGTCTTCTGAATATCCTTTTATACATATACATTTGTTTAGTGGAATATTGGCTTTTTAATTGGGGGAAACATGTCTTGTTCAGCTCATTTGTAGAACAATCTTGACTAGTCGAATGAGAATCTTTGGAAACGTTTAATAAGTGGCGATTCAACTTTTGTTCATTGTAATGCATAACGTTGAACATTGATCTAAGTTTGTGTTAAAAAAGCACCTTCTCAGCTCTTTATAGAGCAAATTTTTTATTCAGCTGCCATTACCATTATTGAACAATAATTAAACATGCATGCTTGTTTGTGGCTCTGAATTGTTAGTTGGGTTCTTGTTCAATTTAATTAGATATGATTCGCTCTATATCCAAATGATTCATGTCATGTGACACTTCATTTTTGAAGAATGCAGTACTGATTCATTTTACATTCAAATGATTCAGGTCCGATTCACTTCATTTTCAAATGTTTCAGTTTTGATAAGCTCATATTCAAGTGATTCACATCTATCAGTTCATTCATTTTCATCTGATATCAAATTTCATCTTCATATTCAAGTGAATCGTGTCTGAGTTACTTCATATTCAATTGATTCAGGTTTTTATACACCCAGACTACAATTATTCCGGTTTGTTTTGTCTAGTTATTCAATTGTTAAGGTTTATTTTAATTCACGTCTCAGTACTTCAGAGCTTATTTACTCATTTTAAAGTGGTTCATGTCTGATTCATTTCATATTCAAGTATTTCAGGTTTGATTCACTTAATATTGAACTAGTTTGAAATGCTCACTAGCGCCAAAGAAAACTGTTTGTCTTTCGGATGTCCTTGACCTTCTGAACAACTTTGTCGAAGACTCGAACTTTCTATCTCTTGTGGATCACAAGTTAGAACTTGTTCAAAATGCTCAATATTACATGCGCACTAGCACCACCTAGCGGCGAAATCTTCAAAAAACAGTTCGTCTTCCGGATGTCCTTGACCTTCTGAACAACTTTGCCAAATACTCAAACTTTCTATCTCTTATGGATCACAAACTAGAACTAGTTCAAAATGATCCGCTTTACATGCTCACTAGCGCCACCTAGCGACAAAATCGCGAACTAAACTGATCACTTTCCGGATGTCCTTGAACCCCTGAGCAACTTTGCCGAAGATCCGAACATTCTATCTCTTATGGATCACATGCTAGAACTAGTTCAAAATGCTCAATTTTACATGCTCACTAGCGCCACCTAGCGGCAATATCGCGAACTAAACTGATCGTTTTCCGATGTCGATGTCCTTGAACCCCTGAGCAACTTTGCCGAAGACCCGAACTTTCTATCTCTTATGGATCACATGCTAGAACTAGTTTGAAATGCTCAATTTTGCATGCTCACTAGCGCCACCTAGCAGCAAAATCGCGAATTAAACTGTTCACTTTCCGGATGTCCTTAATCCCCGGAACAACTTTGCTGAAGATCGCTTCTTTGCAAGTCGTAAGGATCTCGAGATATAGCAATGTGAAATTACCTGTTTGGAGGTGATGCTAAACTTTTCAGGGTGATTCAATATTCAGCTGAGTGTTGCAATACTTATTTTAGTGAGTCCGTATTTATGACGGGTAGTGTATACAAGTGATACTCAGCTTTAAACAGCTACTACGCGTATTTTGACTACCACTTGCAGTCTTTCTTACTGTCAGTTACTCGCATGTCTTCTTCTTCTTATTGGCATTAACGTCCCCACTGGGACAGTGAACAGAGCCGGCTACTCAGCTTAGTGTTCTTATGAGCACTTCCACAGTTATTAACTGAGAGCTTTCTTTGCCATAGTTCGCATTCGTATATCGTGTGGCAGGTACGATGATACTCAATGCCCAAGGAAGTCAAGGAAATTTCCATTACGAAAAGATCCTGGACCGACCGGGGATTGCACTCAGACACCTTCAGCATGGCTTTGCTTTGTAGCCGCGGACTCTAACCACTCGGCTAAGGAAGGCCCCATGTCCTTGACCATGAAAATGACTGAAGATGGTAGCTACTCATATTATACTCATATCTACTCTTGATTCTATTACTCCAATCAGAAAGTTGTTGAAATAAAAACGAAGGAATTGTGTAAGAAATATTAAATTATCACTAATGACACAAAGAACAGCGAAAATACGCGTATCTGTCAAAAGAACGGAATTAAAAGCTACATTATACTCATGTCTACCTACTCTTGATTCCTTTTCACTAATCAAAAGGATTTGAAATACGAAGGAATGTGAAATTATCACTAATGAAACAAAGAACAGCATTGATCTATATCTAGTCTATAAATATATATTTCTTGGACAAGATATATATTTATACATCGATCGTGATAGTGATCCAACGATAGCCGGTACATATATCATGGATTCACAGTTTTTGTGTATTTATTTGTGGTTAGCTTAGTAAGCGGTTCGAGTTTTACGGCTGCGATTATTGATATTCGCTTTGTGTGGCGAACTAATATGTTCGTTTATTCTTAGTTAACGTTTCATTAGTATCACTATTATACGTTTATGTTTTAATGTCAATGTTTTGCTTATTACTTTTTTTCTCAATCTCGTAGTTCTTTTAGTCTTTCATTGTACCAATTCCTTCTCGAATACCTCCTAGGAAAGGTTTTGGATGTTGGAAGCGAAAATACTCTCCAACAAACTAACGAAAACTAATTTGCCTGTTGCATTCGGTTTCGGGTGACTTATTCTAACTTAGAAGCTAAAATAGCATTAACGGCTTAGATGTATAAAAGGAGAGCTCGCTGGTTTTATCACACAGATAAAGACGATCGATTCGCAACAACTAAATAATAGAACTCGACGACAAATAGTTAAAAATGCAGAGGGAGGAATTTTGAACAATCTTATAACATTGTAAACCGATTTTTCAGGACAATCGAATGGCTGGTACATTATGCAGTTCACAACAAAATTTCAACATTCTAGGTAGTGTAATATTTGTTAAAAACGGCAGCAAAATCAGTTAAGTTAACGAATCCTAGCAATTAATAGGTCATCACGAGTGCCAATAGGAGATAAAGCGGATAAATAAGCAGCATATTTTTTGCTTGTAGAGACTATTTGTTAGGCATTGCTGCTATTGGCTATAGTAAACTGATTAAAGTAGGGTTGAAAATTTTCGAAATCATATTTATTTCAGAACAGTTCTAAAACACTGACAAGAATAGATATTTATATAGGTATAGTTTACAATCAGTGCATCAAAATGAATGAGTTAAAATTTGATTGATTCTGAACTATAATAGACATAATCGGCACAAAACTTCGAATCTGATTCAAATTTAAAGAAATAAAGAATATATTTTGAACACTAAACTTATAAAATAAACTCAATTGTACAAAACGTGTAACAACGGCAAATGCAAAATATTCGGACATTGCAGAGACTACACACTGTATACGATGTTCACAAAGACAAATATTTTCTCACGAATTGTCATGTTGCGATAATCGATAACCCAATCGACCGTTTCAATCGTATATCATTCACTTAGTTCTCTGCAAAAACTGAACTGGATTCTGATATAATTTCCATTATTTTATACAATTTAAAAAACGAAATGAACGATTGGCTACGAAGGCATTAACCCTGTTCGAATATCACCTTACGAAAGAGACATTCATCGATAAAAATACATTACGCTCAGAACAAGCTGATTCTAAACAACTGATCGATAAAAAAAAACTATACAAAACTGACTTAGAACTAGCAGCACTCACAGTCTATCGTCTCACGTAACTAGTGGGTCGGGGAAGACCGCTGCGGGCGGTCGGTGGGCGTAGATTTGAAGGGGGCCTTAAACCTGATGGCTTTACAGCACTGAAGCCCGCTGCTGGTATGCTCTTGACCGAATTAACTGCCGTTCGATTTGGTTCCACTGGTAGATTGGACCGCAGCGCTAAGCTTCCACCGTTAATTACACTGGCGCTGCCGCTAATGTCTTCAATACTATGGGTCGCGTAATTTTGTACATTATTAGCTATATTCTGACTATCTACACGGTACAAGCTTCCTCTAGAGCTAGCTGATGACGATGATAAACTCTGGATAGGGGGAAATGGAAAGTGAAAAACATATGTAAAATTGTGATTACTATTCAAAATCAAACGAATAGGTACGCTACTGTCTACATGATAAATACTATGAAAAATTAAAACTTATACTTAATGACACAATAACAAAAATTTTAATCCAGTGCTATTTTATCTCAGGGCCAACGGCTTTCCTTCCCTTCCGAAGGAAACACAGCGTAACAAAAATGACATTTTTGCGTGTCTCAAGAATCAAATTATGTGTCTCTAGTAGATTTGGGTCTGCTGAATCTGATGCCGTTCTCAGAAATGTTCCAGCACGTCACAATTTTTAGCTATAGGTCACCAAAATTGTATAAAACACTGGTTTCATTGATGTTTACATCAAATTTAAACAATGATTTATCTAAAAATATTATGATATAATCTACCAAGCATGCAAAATAAGACTTTAACCTTCCTATTCGATATAATTTGTTTGAAATTTTACGATCAAATTGAGGTTAAATCGATTTTTTCTACATGCTTGCAGTCTCCATACAAAATTCTACGTTTCTCTTATATGGCAAAATACAATACATTCCTAAACCAACAAAAAATAAATTTTGAGCATCGGAAGTATTATGAACTTAGTTGATAAGTATTGTTAGATACATGAAGTTTGGGTTCTGAGGCAAATTAAGCAAATAAATGGCCATACAAGCTGACAAACTTGCATGCAAGTTGGCTGAAATAGTCAAATTTAGCATTTTCAACAGCCAATATCTCAAAAACTAGACGTGCTATGATATTTCTGAAAATGGCAATGGATTCAGCAATCTTTAATTAAGTAAATAGCGATATTTTGGTGCTTGAGACAAAAACGTGTTCCGCAGTGAAATCGACTCTGGAGATCACACGCTCCAAAGTAACCTTTGAAGTTCATCAAAAAAGTTTACGATTTTTTGATATGACGAATATATGTAAATCAGTGATCCTCAGCCCTGTTATTTTTATTTCTGATAGTTCTCGTAATAATTAAGTTTGATCTTCTTAATAACTTGGGGAGTACAACGGCTTTAAAAAATAAAAAAAAAATGCGGAACTTATCAGATTTAAGAGATACAGACATCACGTGCGGGTCGCACTTTGGTGACCACGGATGTAAATGAATGATTGACCACAACATCAGGCCTGTCCCCTACAATCGTCCTATCAGTCTAGACAATTATTAGTAGAGATATAATTCAAGATTTATATCTCTACTAATAATTGTCTAGACTAAATAGGGGATTCCCTAAGTAACATTAGTAGTAGTGAAATTTGCATCAGAGTGATTTGTTCAAATGTTGTTCCACTAAAGCGTTTGTTGGGTTTTGAAAGGTGCAGATCTCCCGACCAGAAAATGAGAACTAATTGCAAACTAATTTTGATATTGTAAACCCAATAAGATAGTATTCTGATCAAGATCACGAACATCATAATAAAATATGATATCTAATTTTGTACAAATATAAACAGAATAACAATATGAAACCGATAACATAAATAGTTATTTTATATTTTGAGCGAACACTTCAACATAAGTAATCTATTTATTTTTTTTGTCATTTTGCAACACTATAAAACAATGAAATCAAAATGTATAATCCATAGGCGACTCGTAACCTCACTTTCTACCTGTTCTACGAATCTAAAAATGAATAATTCGGTAAATTTAGTTTATAAAACACAAAGTAAATGGTTGTAATTTTCCTTTCTAACATTTCTCTATTTGTTAGATGCTAATTTGTTGCTGAAAATCCAGAATTTGTAACCGTGGAACAGGTAGATTTGAGGTTAGGGAATCGCCACTGGTATAATCATTGTGATGTTTAAATTTGAAAACGTGTTCCCAATGGTTATATCTTTTATCAAATCTTCATGATTCAATCTATTTCAGGAAATATCAAAATTAAGTCGTACAATTTTCATCTCCGCCTTCAGACAGGTGATCGTTACTAACAATCGTAGCTAAAAACAGAAAAGTTTTTATTTTTTCATGTTGGCTAAAATAGCAAATAAAAAAAACGATTGTTCGAGATTGATTATGTTTAAAAGACAAAACGTCAAATCTCAAAACGTCGAATTATTTAAAAGATCTTTAGGGACAAAATATCGAAACCGACCGTCCTACGTCGTTTACTTTAGGGAAGAGGGAGGAGTCTACGGTTTTGTGATGAACCATGTACACTCCAACGTTTGTCAACGACGGTTTTTTTCAAGACCGAAATTCAGATTAACGATTGTTTTTAAAAATGATCAATATCTTAAAAAGTAATCAAAATAGAGTATCGTGATGTTCAGCAAAATTGTTCAGTAGATTAAGGGCTACAAATACAATACGGTGGTCATTGAAATCCGGATGACGATACCAGGCGGCACTAATCGGCATCAAAATTATGTTTTTTTGACATCTCCTAACTACTTAGATAGATGGCATCTTTGGCAAAGTTTTTCAGTAGCTCAAGGACTATCATTGTTTGACCCATGATATCGTAGATTTTGCCTCCAGGTGGCGTTAGTAAGAATGAAATTCTTGTTTTGCGTATATCTCAGGATCATGACTACTTAGAAAGATGACGTCTTCGGCAAAATTGTTCAGCAAATCAAGCGCTATAAAAGCCATGAAATTCGAGATTTTTCCACCAGGTGGCGCTAGTGAGCATACAATTTTTGTTTTCCAAATATCTCAGGATCCTGACCACTTAGAAAAATGATGTCTTTGGCAAACTTGGCAGAAAAATTACGTCTTAGGCAGTAAGGCAGGACGACACTAGTGAGTGAATTACGTTCCTCTTGGCTAGAATAAACATTTTTTACGAAGACGCTATCATTCTAAGTGGTCAGGATCCTGAGATATCCGCAAAACTAAAGTTTTATGCATGTATGTCGCACGCTATGTCTGAACCAGATGATTATAAAAATCGAACGTACATCGGATTTTTTCTCTCTAGAAATCAGTATTTGGTCTACATTTTCATAATCAGAAGGTTTTAAAATATTCTATCGGTGAATGCGTCGAAAACTTGATTTTCATGGGATTTAGTATGAAAAATGGCTAAAAAGGTAAAAAAATCAAAATTTCACCAATGGAATATTTTAAAACTTTCCGATTATGAAAATATAACCCAAATACTAAACTCTACCGAGAAAAAATCCTATGTACATTCGATTTAAAATGTCTACGGTTCAAATTCTGATTCCTTTCATTTCCTGCTTATATAGTTGTATAATGGCGGAGTAATAACGGCTAAAAGGAACAACATCTAGGACCCTCTACGGAAACTATTGTAAATCATACTCACATTGATTGATTCTGTGTCTGAGTCTACAGGTTTTTTCTGTGAGCTGTAGCTAAAGTAACCGGACGAAGGTCGCACTAACCCTAGCCGAGAACCCGCTTTCGGTGCCCGCATATGTACGCCGGATAGCTGAAAACATATTTAAAGCATGTTACTGTCATTGTTTGCTAAAACTTGATTTGAAAAAGAGCATTCTAACAGAAATTTCAATTAAGGCAGCAAACGAAAAATACAAATAATTATTAATCAAACATTAGTATCACTAATGGAACAAAGATAGAAATGATAATTAGAGGCGAAATGAAACAAAACGTACATTAGAACTTGTCGTGGTAATACTGCTAGGATTCAGTTCTCTGCTCCGGGTATTGATTTCGGGCGCAGAATTTTTCAACGTCGCTGGTGTTGTTGTACCGGGCCGCACCAATGAACTGGCACGTGGCGGTCGCAGACTCAACTGCAACTTGGAAGTGTTATTTTTCAGCTATAAAAACAATACATTAAGGGTTAGTCAAAATCAAACGAATGAAAAGTATTTACGCATGTCACTTCAATGAGATGGAATGCCTTCTTAATTTTCAATTGTAGATGATTGTAATGTTTAGAAAAAATTCGGCAAATGAATATACTATGAACTGATGAGACAAAATTATCATGCCAACAATGATACTCAACGTTTTCAAAAACAATCGAATGAAATGCTACATAAATGCAAATGCAATGTTCATCAAAGTACAATAATTCTTCGGCATGCTTGCTTACCTCAGTATTGCTATTATTGTGCGAAAGTTTCTGTGCGGACAATCCCAGCGGTGTAGGAATCCGATTAAGATTACTATTCGATCCACCATGATTGCTTTGGTTGTAATACAGATTGTGGTACGATTTTGATTTGGTTCCCATCGGCGATTTCAGGTTCGACTGTACTGAACCTGCTGCTCCGATTTTTCTGCCACTTTCAACCGCTCCCACCCTGTTACCACCCAATGATAGTCTCTGAAGGTGCGAGGGAGACTGCGGCTGGTGGTAACTCGGTCGATCATTTTCAAGATTGTCGGTAGAGCTTGATTTCAGCGGAAGAGATAGCTCTTTCTTCGCCAAACCGATACCACTTCCTGGAGCACCGTAGTATCGTGGTTTAGATAATGATCGTACTTTGCTTTCGGGTTTTGGGATACCCTGCGGTCGTTTGAAGACCGCTTCCTCAGTCTTATTCTGTTCATTGCTTGTGGCGGAAGAAAGTCGCGATTCTTTCGGAGAATTGTAATCCACACGGCTAAAGGCACTGTTAGCTACTGCAGGTGAACCGGGCAGCTCTTCCTCCGTCGGAAGAGAAGCCGATTCAAGCAGACTGTCATCCACTTCCTCTGGACCCGGTACTATGACCATTCCTTCTTCGCGTCTCTTATTGATGCGTATCGTTTTGAATCGATCACGGTTTTTTCTATCACTACTTCCTACCTCGTTGGCTGTAGGAAGCGGATCTACGCTCTCCGTCGCATTTGGTTCGTTCGTTTGCTGCTCTACATCTGGCAAAGTAGCATCTATACTCTTGTTCGGTTGCACAGTTGGCTGCTGCGGGGACAAAGTAAGGTGGACATCATCGTTGTATCGGCTTCTACGGTTCAGCAACCGCTCACTTCCACTGGATGATGACATACTTCTAATCATCGAATCTGCCAGCTTATTGTCCATAGGTGAAGATAAAGAATCATTCATGTCACCTCGTCTTCGCAGTTCGTCCTGTTGCTTCTCCGAATTGATTCGCGAATGACGTTTTTTGATATTATCCAACGATTGGCGCAATTTGACACTGTCCATTGATCGTTTCACATCCGTGAGAGAATTCAGCATTTCGTCAAAATCTACACCATTTTGTTCGCTTTCCATTACAGACTTTTCAAACTCCTCGAATTGCTGCAGAGATATTCGCTTTTCGTTCTCCAATAGATGCGAACCATTTTCAGTCTTTGAATTTGGAGTTGCCGGAAGTCGACGGAACTCCACATCGAAATCATCAGTTTCCAGAGCAATTTCACTCTCCAGATTCCGACTTAGTTTTGCACCCTCAGACCTCCGACCACGAACGGCCGATATTGGGGAAACGTTGACTTCATACTGACTTATATCACTAATACGCTTTGCTCTAGGCACTTGTACAAACGGAGTCGACTGAGCTAAACCCATCGAGTCTCTGTTGTTCTCGTTCTTTGCCGGCACCTCAAAAGTCCCATTAGGAGTACTGTTACCCGCATTGATTGGATTCGGACTAGCCTCACTTTCGACGTATGTTCCATTTCTAGGCCTTTCAAAAGTTCGATTCAAAAGAGCAACGTTGGGGGACTCTTTCTCGCAGTATTCATAAGTTTGATTAAGTTGCCTCTCATCTCCATTGATTTTAGCAGTTCGATTGAGCGAAAACGTATCATTACAATTGTCCACTAAACCAAAGGTTTCATCCAACGGTTTATCATTACTACCGGCGTCAAACGTCCCGTTTCTCACCAGCAATGGTTCTCCAACTTCAACTTTTGGTAATGCATCAAATGTACGGTTTAGACTAGATTTTGGCTTTCTATATGTATCGAAATTGCGTCGCCTCTCGAAAGTACCATTTAACTTTTTCAAACCTACTGGAGCTGCTTCCGTCGCCTCCATCTCGAAGGTTGCATCCGATTTCCCATTCCCTAGCACCATTGTTACATCGGACACTCGCCCTTCCGCACTTTTTGTAACGCTTTCCAGCGAATTCTGCATTGTACTGAACCCGGACAAATTTTCCTCGATTCCGTTCAAATCCGTTTTCGATATCGCCAAATCTTTGGCCATAGAGCTATCCTCGAAGCACGACAAATTCTCCAGGAACTTGCGATCTTTTATCACATCTGCCAGTTTATAGCCGTCGTAGTTACTGTGGGAGTTGAGCTGCTGGGTTTCATCACCCCCGTTGGCATTCAACAGGTAGCTAACGTTGGTGAAATCCCCGCTGGTAATGAGACTACTGCCCATCTTGTCGTTGATGGAGAACTCCATCGAAGACATGATGGAACCCGGCGGGGACACATCGTTCAACCAGCTTCTCTGCATCATCTGGCTGGTATTGAGAGAAGAATTACCGGAACTCATCGTCACCAGACCACCAATTTGTAGATTCATTAGCGGGGAGGCTGCTTTCATGGGGGTCTTGAAAGAGTACGGGAGTTGTTAGAAAAAAATACTATTAATCTGAATTTGAATCGAAGCCGAACCTCAAATTTTCAAGAGCACAAATCTGGAGAACCAAACATCCGTTTAAGCTGAAAACTTAAACGATTGGTCACTATCTGGTGGTGACCAATCGATAAAATTTTCAGCTCAAACGGGTGTTCGGTTCTCCAGATTTGTACTCTTGAAAATTTAAGGTTTGGCTTCGATTCATCTTCACCTTAAGTATAAAGTTTTCATGGGAAAGTACTTACTTCTTGCAGGGAGGACATAATTTCTGCGGATGCGTTTGAGGCATTGAATGTAGAGTCCAGTCTTTTCTTCGGTCTCGTGAATGTTCGTGTGTCGATAAATTTCGAACCTATGGATGAAACAACCGAAATTAGTTTGTCATACTGGCAAGCAGTTATTTTGATTACTCCTAGGATAAAATATTAGGGTCTTAGAAACATAAAAAGGGATGGTACACAAATTATATCACGCCAAAATTTACTTTATCCACCATCTCTACAGCACCATTCGACGAATTTAACATAAACAAATTTAGGTAATATTTATTTGTTCCAAAACTTGTGATTTTAATGATTTCTTAGAAGCATTAGAAAAATTCGTGGGCGGGAAAATATTAAAATCAAAGACGTTATTGTTAAAATGGCACTTTTTGTGTACTTCATTAAAATGAAAAAAAAGCATCTCGAAGAATGATTGAATATAAAAATATAAAATTCTTTCTCTCTTGTTTAAGGACCAGCACAATCATCATTATTCAAAATACCGACAAAGTTCAAAGGGTTGTCGTTTTTACTAAAAAACAACATCTGGCATTTAAGAAATCAACAACAAAAAAGAAAAGAATCCCAAAAGAAATTTTGGATAGAATTGCTGTCTGGCGTCTTTATTGAAATTTTAAGGTCAATTTCAGAAAATTGTATCCAACTACATTTTTGAACTTTTTGACGAAATTGCAGCGTAACTTTTAGAGAAGTTTCGGTCGTGTTCGATTTTTTATGAACCCCAGAGGATTTTGCTCTAAAACTGCTACCAACAATTCTTTCAGTAGATTTGTTGGAAATCCATCATGGGTTTCAATCAAACTTTATTCAATACATCATACAGCAGATTATGACGAGAAGGTATTCGCAAATTTGCCAGAATTTATTTCATAAATTACCTTAGAAACTCGACGAAGTGGTACAGCCTCCCGTATCGGTACACCTGGAGATCACCTCAGCAGACATAATCGCAAATCGACCACGTTTTGATCGATGGACGGCACTTCTCCGGCATAACTGACGTCAGAAGCTATCATTGCGCTAACATTGACTCCGACCAATACCTGGTGATGGTGAAACTGCCCCAAAACTATCCGTCATCAACGATGCACGGTACCGACGCCTGCCTGGGTACAATCTAGCGCGGTTGAAACAACCGGATGTCGTTGTGTCAGTGCGTACGCGCAGCATCTTGAGACAACGTTGCCGAATGAGGGCGAGCTCAATAGGATCCCTCTTGAGGATTGCTGGAGGACAGTCAAAGCAGCCATTAACGACACATCCCGTAAGGGCATCTTGCCGCAAGCTGAAATGTGCCAGGATAAGGATGAGAGCATCTTGACGGACGGAAGCGAGGTGATCGAAAGGTGGAAGCAGCACTACGATGAACACCTGAATGGTGCAGAGATCACAGGCACAGAAGGTCAGGACAGCGAAGGCGATGGCTACGTCAGCACAGCGGACAGTGGAAACCAACCAGCTCCCACGATGGGGGAAGTTAAGGCTGCCATTCAACAGCTCAAAAACAACATGGCCGCTGGTAAGGATGTTATCGGAGCCGAACTCATGAAGATGGGCCCGGACAGGTTGACCGCTTGTCTGCCTCGGCTGATAGTCAGAATCTGGGAAACAGAACAGCTACCGGAGAAGTGGAAGCGTTATATGCCCTATCTACAAAAAGGGCGACAAACAGGAGTGTGAAAATTATCGTGCAACCACTATCCTAAATGTCGCCTACAAAGTGCTATCCCAGATTCTCTCTGCCGTGAGTACCAGGTCCCTATGCACTATCTGTTCATCGATTTCAAGGCGTCATATGCCGTATTGACCTGTAGAGCTATGGAAGATCATGGACGAGAACAGCTTTCACGGTAAGCTCACAAGATTGATTAAATTAGATGGTATGCAAAACTGCGTGAAGATCTCGGGCGAACACTCCAGTTCCTTCGAGTCTCGGCGGGGACTACGACAGGGCGATGGACTTTTGTGCCTGTTGTTCAATATTGCGTTTGAAGATGTCATGCGGAGAGCCGGACTTAACAGTCGAGGCACGATTTTCACGAGATCCGGACAATTTGTTTGCTTCGCGGACGACATGGCTGTTATTGGGAGAATATTTGAAACGGTGACAGATTTGATCACCTGCCTGAAACGCGAAGCAACAAGAGTCGAGCTAATGATGAATGCGTCGAAAATAGAGATGGGCAAAATAGTTATTTTCGATGAACAGTTCCAGTTCGTTCCATTCTCGAAAGTGAACTAGTTCTTTTGAACAGTTCTTTAGTTCTTTTGAAACTTAGTTTTGTTTTCGCTCTAATAATAATCGATCCAAAAATAAAATAAACAAACGAAAAAAAAATTCTGCTGATATATGATTCTATTATTGATTACAATATTTGGATTGAATCCAAACTGAACAAAGTTCATTTTATTTCGAAACTATCTTGAATGATTTTATATAAAAATATTGATATTCTTCTATGCCGTTCGTTTGTTGAGAACGTGAAATGAATGCATCCTACCGAACGGTACTCTGCTCCACACGTTCATTGTTTTCGTTCATTCCCGGTTTGCGTTCAGTAGACCGTTCTTGCTGAACTACCATTCTCATAAAAAGAACTATGACTCATTCGTTCAACGCAAAGAACTTGTTCTTTTGAACCGTTCGGGAACGGTTCGCCCATCTCTAGTCGAAAACAAAGTACATGCGTGTAGACGGAACTGACCCCTACAGGGCCCGCCTAGGAAGCAGTGTAACAATAGACGGAGATACCTTCGAGGTGGTGGACGAGTTCGTCTACCTCGTATCCTTGCTGACGGCTGACAACAATGTTAGTCCGGAAATACGAAGGCGCATCATCAGTGGAAGTCGTGCCTATTATGGGCTCCAGAAGAAACTACGGTCAAGAAAGATTCACCTCCGCACCAAATGCACGATGTACAAAACGCTCATAAGACCGGTAGTCCTCTACGGGCATAAGACGTGGACTATGCTCGAGGAGGACTTGTAAGCTCTTGGGGTTTTCAAACGCCAAGTGCTAAGGATGATCTTCGGCGGCGCGTGGCGGCGAAGGATGAATCACGAGCTCGCTCAACGCTACGGCGTACCCAAAATTCTGAAGGTGGCTAAAGCTAGAAGTATACGCTGAGCAGGGCATGTTACAAGAATGCCGGACAACAGTCCTGTAAAGATGGTGTTCGCTACCAATCCGGTCAAACAAGAAGGCGTGGGACGCAGCGAGCTAGGTGGATTGGCCAGGTGCACCAGGACCTGGAGAGCGTGGGTCGCAGTCGAGGATGAAGAGAAGCGGCCAGGAACCGAGTGAATTGTCGAAATATTGTTGGCGAGGTTACAGGTCCGAAGCCCTGATAAAGGTGGATGGTTGTGATGGCTATGACCCTGGTCATCATGTAAAGAACAAACGGACAATGCTGTATCGTGTCAGCCCCTCTAGCACGATGTAGGTAGCATAATCCTGGTTAGGTGGCCTATCGAAGATTCTTCACCAAGACAAAAGTAGAGCAAACGGATTGATTTTGCGGCAACCGACATGGCAACGAATAAAGGACAACGATTGGAAAGTTGGATCTTGGAACGTGAGAACTTTGAATGAACCCGCGCGTGTTGGGCTCCTGACAACATCCTGCGGAATATCGGCGTGAACGTGGCAGCTATCCAGGAAATACGCTAGCCGAGAACCGGAGAACGCGAATTCCGAGCGGTGGACCACATCGCCAACACTTCATTCAAGTATCACGTCTACTACAGCGCACATTAGTCCCAAAGCCATATCTAGGAAGACAAAAATGATTGCGCTTAAACCGCCAAGTCAAGTTATATGGTGTCTTCGGCAAAGTTTCTCCATATTTTTCAGACGTTTGTTTCAGTGATGTGAAATTAGGGTGGCCCACATGGTTTACGAGATCAGCACAAACTTTTTTGTTGACGTATTTAGGACTACACAATGTTCTACAATGTTTTTAGAACAACCGATCTAGAGCAACTTTGCCGAAGAACCCAAATTTCTATCTCTTATGGTTCGCGAGTAATGATGTTTTTTTTAAACAAAAAAGTTAGGGTGGTACTGAAAAATTAGTTTTTTCTTGATAACTTTTTATACGATAATTTCTCGCAAAAACTTTGTTCCGAGCACTTTTAGAACTTTTGATTGCGCAACTACTCTGTTATCTCTTATGGTTACAGAGTTATCAGAAATTTTCTTCGAAAAAATGGTTGTTTTTAAATGCCGATATCTCCGAAAGGCGCAAACGGATTTTCATTTTTTTTTGTCGCTATTAGAAAGATAATCTCTTTCTTTGTTTATGGTGAAAAAACTGTGAGGACGTTTTTTGTTTGAAAAGATTGACAAAATTATGAAAATACAGGTCGGACTCGATTATCCGGAGACTCGATTATCCGGGGACTCGATTATCCGGGATTCGATTATCCGGAATTTTAGACTCGATTATCCGGAATTTGATTTTTGATGTTCTTGTTTTTCAGTTTTTATGCATAAATCAGAGATTATTTGCTGTTGCAATACACAGCATGAATGATTTTGCAGTTTTGAACGTATTTAAGAACAGGGGGTTTAAAAAAGTGGTTTTTGTGTATGCTGGTCAAAAAATGTTTTCTTGTAAAGATTCCTTTTGTTCCTAAAAAATAATTTCTGGCTACGCCACCGCATCATATAAATAAAACAACAAAAAAAAGATAATATTTATGTTCTTTTATCGAAGATTTCCATTTTTTCTTAGTGATTCGATTATCCGGAAGATTCGATTATAATTATATTATAATCGAGTCCGACCTGTAATATGTTTTTAACAGAAAATTGTCCGTAAACTCTGTCTAAGGTAACGAACCAGAAGGTGGGCCTACATCACTTGAAAACTGCTTCAGCAATTAACTTTCCCTAACTCCTAAGATTTCGCTTACTGTGATCGATCTTATATCAATACATAATATATTCAATTTTCAATTACTTTAAGGACTGTTCATTTTATAAAGTGGACACCTTGTGCATGCTGTATCTTTCTTATTAATCAATGAAATTTCAATCGGTTTTTTGCACAAAGTTCGACTAATATTGAACAATGTTGTGATAATAAAAATTCTCCAAAATAATAAAATTTCACACGAATATGGAACAACGATTAGATCGGTCGATTTTTTGAGGTTATCAAAATCAATGATTGTAAGAAATTGGCTGGAAAATTCGATAATTTATATTTTCTATTTTCAAAAAAGGCTTGTTCTTCGAAAGCATCATCAATCAGAAGCCTGATAGAAAAAATCAAGTTATTTTTGGAGCAACAATTTTACAGATATAATAAAATCAATTTTCCCGTATATTTTTAAAGAATTTTTTTTTAAATTTGATGGGAATTGATATGAGTAGAATTTTTTTGTGTAAAAGTACGTCCTGACGGAAGTCCTAATATAGTATTGATATGAAAAATAACTTACGCCTTCATAGAGTTACTTAGTAAGTCCCCACGTCACATTCAAAGCACAACAG
Organism: Aedes aegypti; assembly: GCF_002204515.2. Lineage (NCBI taxonomy): Eukaryota > Metazoa > Arthropoda > Insecta > Diptera > Culicidae > Aedes > Aedes aegypti. Next base: position 153,090,999 of record NC_035108.1, read on the forward strand.
AAACACAATTGTTTTATTCTTAGAAGACCTATCAAAGTACATTGACAATCATCAAAATTGGCAATACTTCTGTAATAAAATCGATTTTATTTTCCACATATTATTTTCATAATATGTTATTCTGAGATTACCAATTGAAAAATTCGGAGAAAACTGTTTACAATTTGCTGTAGATCGATAAATATGCATGCATGATTTTAAAAGTATGAGACTTTTTAGTAAAACTACCATAAACAGTAAAATTTATACTTAAGACTGTAGTTTAATCTCACGATTTAGCTTTCGTTTATACTAATATAGTTTCTTTAGTAATCCAAACTAGTTTTGAACACGCTTTTTACTTTTCTCTTTTGCTGGGAGTGAAAGGATGGTGTATCAGCAAATTTGGCCATAAATGGGTAAATCACTAAAGTTACCTAATGTCATAGAATGGTGGAATATAATTGATATTTTTAAAGCTTTACCTTTAGTAGAATAGTAAAGGATACAAACATACAATTTGTTCATAAAAATAAGGATTTTTGTTTTGCGAAAAATAATGTTAAACTTTGACGGACAGCTTTTTAAGAGTTTTTGGAAAAACTATTTAGCTCTTCAACCAAAAGCATTTTCAAAGATTTTATATTTTCATAGCATTTTAGAATAATAGGTCAACGATACACAGAAAACCGATTACGATTTTATCAATAAATAAAAAAGATATAGTATAAACAAAGTGTCCACTTTATAAAACGAACAGTCCTTACATACAGTTATTTCGGTTGTTCCAGCAAATATCTCTTTTTTCGTTTTCTTTACCATATAAAATCCGGTTTATAGTGAATATATCTTGAAGTGTTGATTTTTTATGAAGAGTGCTTTGTGAAGCCCAAGCAGGACAGTTCGGTTTTGCGTCGTCCGATTGATTTAGCTGACGGATTCGCGCGTTTTCGTTGCCGGAGAATTTTTTTCCCCCTGTTTTGGAGCGTCTTGCTGGGTAGTGCTTTGTGAAGCCCAAGCAGGACAGTTCGGTTTTGCGTCGTCCGATTGATTTAGCTGACGGATTCGCGCGTTTTCGTTGCCGGAGAATTTTTTTCCCCCTGTTTTGGAGCGTCTTGCTGGGTAGTGCTTTGTGAAGCCCAAGCAGGACAGTTCGGTTTTGCGTCGTCCGATTGATTTAGCTGACGGATTCGCGCGTTTTCGTTGCCGGAGAATTTTTTCCCCCTGTTTTGGAGCGTCTTGCTGGGTAGTGCTTCGAGAAGCCCAAGCAGGACGGTTCGGTTTTGCGTCGTCCGATAGAGTTTGTTGACGGTTTCGCGCGTGTTTTCGTCGCCGGAGATTTTTTTTTTTTTTCTTTTCCCTTTGTTTTGGAGCGTCTTGCTGGGTACGTATTTGGGAAGGCCCAAGCAAGACGGTTTATTTTCGGGACGCCAAGAAGTTTTGCTGTCAGTGTCAGTTTTGTGTTCAGTCGAGAATGGATGGCCAACTGGTGAGTTCGTTTCATGCTTATGATAACACATATTTTCTTGAAAGCGTAACTTTTATGTAATATTAAAACAAACTTTGTATGGTTTGTCACTATAGGTGTCGGCATTATGCTTTTTTCTTATACAATTTGAATATACATATATTTTTCTCTTTTTGACATTATTAAAAATTATCCTTTGAATTGTTCGACATTGTGAATGTTGACGTATTTTCTAAAACTTCTACCATATCGAGACAAAATGCACAGTAATACTCATATGTAATTTTCAAACAAACTATGTATGGTTCGTCACTACAAGTGTCGGCATTATTCCTGTTTCATATAAGTTAAAATATATACATGTAATTTTCAGTTTTCGTCATTAATAAAAACGTATTTTGAATTGTTCGACATTATAGATGTTGACGTAATTTTTCCAAAAACTTCTCGAGACAAAAATACAAAACTAGCTTTAAATACAAGTCGTATATTTCCCCCTTGTCCATGGATCGCATCACCGACCAGAGGTGACTCCCAGATCTTTTCCTTCCTCACTAATAAACACCCTTCCCGTGGTGATTGTGGAGATGCAGAGGTATTCTCGGTCTCTAGAAGCAACAATCATTACACCCTAACATTCCTTCCCCATCCCAACTGACTGTAAGGACTTGGCCGGCGCCGTTATTGATCAATAATATTAGATCTGCTAAAATTGCACTTCGAGAGTAAGCGGAAACTCCCATCCCTTATTCATTTGGATCGTAGTGCAATTCTTACCAGTTCCGATCAATCACGGAGTAGCAACCATTGACATGTACAGTCAGTTTATGCTATGCTATGCTATGCTATGCAAAACACCCCTTTCTTTTTACCTTTATTTTTGTAATAAAAAAAACTTTGAATGGTTGGACACTACAAGTGTAGACTTCCGAAAGGTTCACTTTATTCAACAAACTTTGGATGGTTCGTCACTGTAAGTGTCGGCATAAGAATAGGAGTGTTAGGAATGTTTCATTTAGGTATTTGTTCAACAAACTTTGAATGGTTCGTCACCCCAAGTGTCGGCATAATCATGTTTATATCTCACAAATAATTATTTATCATGGTCTAATTGCTTATCAAAGTGAATCCTGTGACCCAACGATCCTCCCCATTAACAAACATCCCTCCCAGTAACCTTTGTGGAGATGCAGAGGCAAACACGGTCTCCAAATAGCAAAGGTTACACACTAACATTCCTTCCCTCAATCCCACCTGACTGCAAGGACGTGGCCGGCGCCGTTATTGACCCTGTATAAATAGAGGCACTGAATTATGCACACTGAAGAAGATTATGGCCAATCCCAGTCAAACTTCTAGTTGATTCTTTGTGCATTTTCACTGACTTCGGTCAATCACGGAATAGCAACCATTGATATGTGTAGTCAGTCTAAGCTAAGCTAAGCTAATATATCTTGAAGTGTTGATTTTTTATGAATACTTTGTATGAAACACTTTCAGAACTTTCAATTTTGCACGTTTTTGTTGAAGGCACCAAAGAACTATCTCGATTATTTTTCGAGTTATGGAAAATTTTCTGTTAAAAACATATTATTTTCAAAATTTCGTCAATCTTTTCAAACAAAAAACAAAAAAAAAAGTTTTTTCGCCATAAACAGAGAAAGAGATAATCTTTCCAATGGCAACAAAAGCTTGAAAATCCGTTTGCGCCTTTCGGAGATATCGGCATTTAAAAACAACCATTTTTTCGAAGAAAATTTTTGATAACTCTGTAACCATAAGAGATATAAAAGTAGTTTTCTCGGCAAAAAGTTGCGCAATCAAAAGTTCTAAAAGTACTCGGAACAAAGTTTTTGCGAGAAATTATCACAAAAAACTGATTTTTCAGTACCACCCTAACTTTTTTGTAAAAAAAAATCATAACTCGCGAACCATAAGAGATAGAAATTTGGGTTCTTCGGCAAAGTTGCTCCAAATCGGATGTTCTAAAACATTGTAGAACATTGTGTAGTCCTAAATGCGCCAGAATAAAAGTTTATGTGCTGATCTCGTAAACCATGTGGGCCACCCTAATTTGCCAAAGACACCTTAGATCTAAAATTGACGGTTTAGGCGCAATCATTTTTGTCTTCCTAGATATGGCTTTGGGACCAATGTGCAGCGGTGGCGACAGAGCATAACGTAGAATTGGCTTCATAGTGTTTGGGAATGTGGCAGTGCTCACCATGCCTCACATGCTCACTTTGCCCCACCTACTCCTACATTCAACTCTCCACATCTCAATGTTCTATATCTCGCTAACGAATGTAGAATACCGTTCTGTCGCATATTCCGAACACTTAAGGCCAGCAGTAACTTCAAATGCGTCTTATTGGCATAAATTAGTTGATATTTGTGAAAATGTTAATATCTTGGCAAGGTCTAACTGTTAGCTGTTGGGTGTGCCGATAAAAATGTTAATTTAAACTTGTTTTGTATTGTTTCAACGTAAAATTATGAAACAATGTTTTGATTCAAATGTAGAACGCTGCGTCTATCCTGTCTCACATTCCTAACACTTTGATTCAAATTCCGAACGGCACGGATAAATCGAATTCAAATACATAATTTTGCAAATAAACTTATTTAAGCTATTTTTACTGACCTGGAACTAGAGAGTCATCACAACTCCCGAAGTATAAAATAGATTAGAAGATGTTAAAATTGAATTGCAATTGACTGCCATTTCCTGGTTATTTGACATTTTCAGCGATACAAAACAATAGGGTCCTAAAATGTTTAATGAAATCTTGTTTTTATTTAATAACACGAAAGAGCATGTTACTGCAACTACTTTAGCATTTTTTCCGCTCAAATAACGGCTATATCATATTTGAATTTGAATCTGAACATTGGGTCCATAAATGAACATTGACACTTTTGATCATGTTTGGCGTTCGGTTAGTCGACCAAAATACCACAAGGCTTTTAGTTTTAACACTGGGGTTGTTCCTATCTGACATTTCGGAAGGGACACGGAAAACAAAATACACCCAAAATTTGTGTTTAAGCCAAGGGGTGTGACAAAATCTAAACAAAACATAAAAAAATGGATTTGGACCTTAAAAAAGGAAAACATTAAAAAATTGAGTAGTTTTGGCCTAAACTTAAGCGTTTAGCACTAAAATTGGGACAGGGCTTTAGGACCCCATTCAACCAAATTGCCATACAAAAACCGAGAGCTTGAATTATGAGTCTGTTCGAAATTTGAGACAAAACGGTGCTTTCTTCAACATGTTTTTGGTTCTAATTTGAAGAGTAAATTTTGACTCACATATGATAAATTTTCATTTACTTAAAAGTAATAGGGTAAGTGTTCCCTTAGTTGTTGGTGTTCCTATAGTTGCGGTAGTGCAGTTTTCACTGATTTTATTACATTAGCCACAGTACCGATACTGCCAATCAACGTATTGGCTTGTTGTACACGGAATAGTTGAAAAGAGCGTTCAAATTGCTTTAAAACTGATGTAATATCACTAAAATTGCTAAAACTGTTCTTGCTTGTACCAATAGTTGCGGTAAAGTGTTCCTATAGTGGAGGATCCCATAAGAAAACAACGGATACCGCAACTATAGGAACACAAATTAAAAACATACCGCAACTAAAAGAACAGTGTACCAATAGTGGAGGTATTGTTTATCACTGACATGCCGTGGATTACTGCGATGAAATCATTTTTCTCATAAAGTCAATGGTTGTTACTTCCCGTTACAACATTAACATGTACATTAATTGCGCTTCTTGAATTTAGGCGGTTAAATGAAGTTCAATTGTGCCTAGTACCTCCACTATTGGTACATCTACCAGAGGCGTCCCGTGAGGAATTTGATTACCTGTGCACTGACTCGCACAAACCGTTTATTTTGAATTATGAATACGAATTTTTCAATTGATTTTTTAAAATGTATTTCAGCTTAAAATGTAATTTCTTATTATTAACACCTTAAAGTGTAATTTCCAATACTGTATGCAATCTTGAAGTGTCTGGAAGCTATTATATTTGTTGCTCATTGAACGTATTTTTTGTTTATTTTCTTCGTTTCAATCACTAATTGTAAGTTTTAAGAATTTTGGATGATTCCAATATACAATGTTTAGGGACAAGAAAAATTCTCAAATTTTCGCTGATATCAAGGCGATGAAAGAAAAATTTTGCGTATTAATCGCGGTCCCATAGTTTGATAATATTAGACATAAAAATGTATATTTACAGTAAAAATGACCTTTATATGCGTAGATTTCAAGCATTTTTCGTATTTTGCGAACTGAGATAATAAGTTTAATATCATATTATCAATACAAAATTTAAAGCAAGAAGAAAGACGTTTAACTTGAAACTAAACGATTAGCACATTTTTTTATATGAAACTCGGCTTACAAATAAATAAACCATTCTTATGAGCAAAAATATGAACTTTTCTGAGATTATCATATAAACCTTCAGAATTCAACAATAACGCGTAAATTATTTTCCAAGTTTCGCGATGAAGGATAAATTCCGTGGATTTTGTGGCTTTCACGAAATTCCGAATCTCCATTATTCCTAACGTTGTTATTCTATATAATAATTCTTATTATTTACAGCTTGTCAATTGTATCACGATATCTTAGCTTTTCACCGATGTCCAGCGCTGGTACATCTCTTTGTATACTTTTGTTGATACATCAAAGCTTTTAAGTGAAATGATGACTGACTGTTGAACGCTGAAACCCGCTTTACGCCTACAGCAATTTATCAGTTGTCGGTCTATTGAGCAAGAAAAACTATATTCACACATAGTTTATAAATCAATTCGAAGTCACATAAATTTTGTGTATTCAATAAGATAAAACATAATCAATTTGGCCAATATGTTTATAACATCTAGTTTTGGTTCCAATCAATATTGCGCCTACTATCGCGCGACACCTGGAAGCTCCATGCAACATTCATACACACAAAGCATGTATGGCGTTGACGCTTTGTCTTCCAACAGCAGACGTCGTGACGCCAGTTGCGCGCGCTTTCTCAATTCTTGCAAACCAATGCGAGCGTCATGGGCAATTTCTCTCTCGGGTGCACAAATTGGAGTGAACCAGATTTTACCTATACAACGCCACTGTTGCTCTAGAAATGCCAACACAAATGCACATTCCTGCTGTGTCCATACACGCTATTTTCGTGCACAAGAAAGAGTGCACGGCTGAAATCAGTGTTGGGAAACTCGTGCTCGCGAGTAAAAAAATACTCACTCTCGTACTCGATAGCGAGTAATACTCACGCTGTGAGTCACTCATTCCTTACTCTAATCACGCGAGAGTATCACGTCATAACTCACTGCGAGTATTACTCACGTAAAGAGTGATACTCGCAGTGAGTATGACGTCATTACTCTCGGGTGAGTGAGCAAGTTACTCTTTGTGAGTATGGTGAGTAACCAATTTCCAAAGCAAAATAAAATTGTACATTAGTACACGCAAAAAAATTGTGCGGTAAAAACTACCATTTTAGGGGGTTAACATAAGCGCTCGCACCGGCAATTTTCAGCAGACCAGAAATGCGCTTGATTTTACCATGTCTGTAGTCGGAATTAGATTGTTGTAAATTATTTCTGTCAAATGTACCAGTACTGTGGTGGGGTATACCGTAAACATAGTAAATTGGCCTAAATTTCCATGGTAGTTTTAAGAATGGGCGTAGTCAGCTAAAATAGTTATTTTTACTACAGAATTTTTTCCCGTGTATGTTCTATATGTACTAGGTGGAAGACTGTAAATGTAAATAATTCAAAGTGTTTACAGCTGCTGTCGACTTCAGTGTGTATTGTGATATGCAGTTATTTAGTATGGTTGTTTAAACTTTACCGATTTTAGAGTCAGTTTTTCAAAATGGATAAACAAGTTATATATGCCAAAGTCCGATTGTGTTCAAATACTTCCCAGACCAATTTATTTCGTTTAGTGACATAAAATGTTTGTCCATTATTCAAAATCTCGGCTCACAGAGACAGTTCGTGACAGCAGAATCTCGGCTCACCTTGACGTACATAAATTTCGTATCGGTTTCTCCCTCCCAGTGTTTACCGATGTTAAAAGGGCCTTCTTTGAATGTTAGTCAGGGGTTTTTGTGCCGACTCTATTTTAATCGAATGACTGAATTGTATCTGAGCACCCCTAGCGAGGCACAACTCGCACGGCGGATCGCAACGATCACAACCGCGAGTAAACAAACAACCGTTTTTTAAACCGCTGCAGTTCGGTAAGTGTTCGTCCGTATTTTCTTGATTTTTAAAAAGCCGGATTTTCGTCCGCGGGGGACACCTGTGCTATGTGCGAGTCCGGCTCGCCGTGAAGTATCCTGGCCCGGTTGGAACAGCTTAAGCAATGGAAACAGGAAAAGCAGCGCGTTTTATTGCAGAACCAAATGGCCCAGCGGGAATTGCTGAGCCAGTAACAGCAGAAAATGTACGTCATTCTGGGGCTGAATCACGGGGGAGGGGAAAATGACCCTATACCGGATGTTAGTGACGAGGACGATTCGGAATTTGAACAGACCAACATGCAGCGAAAAGTGGCAGGGGAATGGAGGCGAAGCACTAGGGAACAACCTCCGGTTGAAAGTGACGAGGAGATTGAGAGGGAACCAGTAAAACGGAGGGATAAGTTACCCGATTCACCCCCCAAGAAAGTTCCGACGAAGCCCTTCCTCAAGCGAGGCGAGGGGCTGAAAGCTAGGTTTAAAGTCGATCCCAATAGATTTCAGCTGGACAATTTGCCCAAATATAAGTATGCCAATCTCGCCAAATCTAGAGCGCAAAATGCCAAGAAACGACGGATAAGTCTCAAAACCATTCGGGTAGCGGACTTTGGGGCAAGTGTGCCACCCCTGCTTTTTATAAAAACTACAATATATATTTTCTATTTAAGCTTAGCAATATGTTCCCTTATAGTTCACAATACAATAATCAAAATATGATGAAATTTGCTCTATTTTTTACGTATTTACATCGACTTTTGCAAAGACAACCAAATTTAAGTGAATTTTTATAAGATTTCGTTGTTTCTAAATAGCATGCTAAAAGGTAAATTATTAACAGATTTTTTTTATGTACTGTAGATCGTGAAACTATTCAAATGTGTAAGTTATTGTGGCATTTGAACGAAAAAAGTATTTAGTTCTACATACGAAATCCAGTTTGGTTGAAATCTATACTTATTGGGGCAAGTGTGCCACCTATTTGGTAAACGAAAATTTTTGGAGTGAAATTTATAAAAATGTAATCATCATCATTAAAATCATAATAATAAACCAAAATGAGGCACCAGTAGTGGTTTTTGAAATATAGTGGGGGAATAACTGACATTTTTGCCCCTAAAGTGATTTTTTCTCTAAATATTCAAAAATAACTTGTTTTTTGGCTTATTGAGTACCGTTTTACATAGCTACATCAATATTTTACCGTTATATAGTGCTGATCTAGTGTAGTATTATACATATTCGCCGTAATATAAGGGTAATACATATATTCTATTGAATGGAGACAAAAACAACCATTTAAATTATTCGAATTGAGTAATAGAGAGCTAGGCATGTTTTGAACCTTGTTATAAATCATCCCCTTGTTACGGTTAACTTAAATTATTTTTTTAAATTATCGATTAGCGTATGCTTTGGAAATAATATTACTAGGAAATAAAGAAAATTTTATTACAAGTAGAATTACATGCGATGTTCATTCGGTGGCCGCCTTGCCCCATATGGGTGGCACACTTGCCCCATAGTGTCGAAAAATAGGTTATTTTGGATGGTATTTGAGAAGCTCCAAAACTAATACTTTTTGAAGTTATTTTCTTTTTGAATGATACAATGGTTATGAAAAGATGTGAAACTAACATCATGAGGCTAAATAAGTGGATTTTATAAGCTTTAGGCAAAGTTAGAGATCAATTTGCTTAAGGTGGCACACTTGCCCCAAATTCCGCTAGGAATGCCGGAACGAGAGAAGAGTCGCCGCCGAGGGTGGCTTTGGACATTAACAAGTTGCAAGACCAGAAGCTAATTGTCCGTCAGCCGGAAGGGAACCGAATTCCGGTTGATGAAAACGGTCATGACGAGGAGAGTGTGGATGAGACGGATGACGGCGAGGAGATTAGTTTACTTCCCAGTTTTGAAGCGCTGAAGCTGAGACACGTTGGCGGGGAACCACAGAACGATGGTAAGTATGGATTTTTTATTGTTTTTTTTTTGTGGTCCACAGTTACTGAATTCAAATCAAGTCTAGGTCATTTGGCATAACGGACATTTGTAGAGTTGATAGCAAAAATAAAACGTGGAATTCTCAGGAGATTTCGATAACAATGAGGAAAATTATGCGAAGCAGTATTTTACTGGTTCAATATGTTCATGACAAAGGATTTTCGCGTCAAAGCCAACATATTTCGGCTGCGCTGCTATCAAAACGCTTCTTGAGCTTTTCAGTGAGGATCTTTTTGGGTAAGAAAGTTTATCGACTTCTCAAGAGTCATGGGCCATGACATGGTTGAATTTTAGGAATAAGATTTGATCAGTAATTCATTAACATATTATTCGAAATTTACAAAACTCTAAAATTGAATTTGGGAAAATAATCTGCAATTCAAACAACTTTATATGTAAAATGTCGAAGCTATCAATTTTAGGAATGATAGCAGGTCTCTGATAAGAGACTTGGCCTCTTTTTGAAAGAAGTCTTTTGTCTTACTTGCGAACTAACACTTGTATGGGTAAGTTGTGTGAGCATCGCGTGAAGGGTGATTCCTTTCCGGTTGATAATCTAAACTCCACAAAAACTAGGGCTATTTCGAAGGGTTCCTACAACACGCATGACATCTATCGTTCGTGGAAGATAACGAACCATGGATGAAAACAAGACAGACAAACACCACCCACTTTTTGGTGCCGATTACTGTGTGCCACCACTTGTAACTTTCGCTGGCCTCTACTCAAATAGGTGTCATATCATCATTATCCTTTCCTTTCCTCATAACGGAGAAGATGGGTGTGGCCGGCAATGTCATGCCTTATCATTTCTGATTTCCGATTGGATAATTATTTCATCTCAAATAGTTTTTCATAAGTAATTCCCTCCCCTTGGTGATGCGACCTTGTCACGATGGGAGGGCATAATCCATTAGCCCATTATGCACTCCAGAGACGCTCAGACGGTTTGACCAACATCGACTCCGCAATACTTCTCCTAGGAATATCATAAAGAGTTCCTTTATAGATTCTATCAGGAGTTCCTTCAGGAAACTTATAGGAATTTCTCCAGAAATTTCATGAGGAGTTCATCTAGCGATTTCATCAGGAGTCTCTTCAATGATTCTATCAGGAGTTCCTCTAACAATATCTTTATATTCCTCCAAGGATTCCATCCGGAGTTCCTCCAGGGATTCTATCAGAAATTCCAATAGGGATTCTATCAGGAGTACCTTTAGGACTACCATTAGAGTTCTTCTGAGGATTTCATCAAGAGTTCCTTCAGAGATTCCAGCAATTATTTCTCCTGAGATCCTATTAGAAGTTTCTTTAGAATTTATATTAGGAGTTCCCCTACGAATTCCATCAGGATTTCTTCATAAGCAATTCTAGGCATTTTATCAGGAGTTCCATCAGGGATTTCATCAGTAGTTCCTGTAGCGATTCCAAATGATTTCATCTGGAGTTCCTGCAAGAATATCTCAAGAAATTCCTAAAAGGGTTCCATCAAGCGTTCCTCCGGATTTCACCAGGAATTCCTTCAGGAATCATAATTAAATTCTTCAGATATTTTAACAGGAGTTCCCTTAGAGATTCCATCAGGGGTTCATGTAGAGGTTATATCAGAAGTTTCTTCAGAGATTTCACCTGGATCCTCCAGGGATTACATCAGAAGTTTCTTCTAGTGATAACATCAGGAACTCTTCTGGGAATTACATCAGGGATTTCAAAAAGTGTTCCTTCAGGGGTTTCATTAGCTTTTTCTTTAGACATTTCACCTGGAATTCCTTCTGGGATTCTATCAAGAGTTTCTGTAGGGATTACATCCGGAGTTCCCCTGAGTCTTTCAATAGGAGTTCCCAATGGATTCATTAGCATTTTCTTTAGGGTATCATTTGCATTTTTTAGGCATTCCACTTGGAATTTCTTCTGGGATTCTATCAAAAGTTTCTCTAATGATTCCATCAGGAATTACTCAAGTTTTTCCAAGGATTCCATCCGAAGGAGTTTTTCAGTAGATTTCATTGGGAGTTTCTGCAGAGACTCCATCGGAAGTTCTTTCATGGATTCCATTAGAAAAACTTCTAAGACTTTATTATAAAATCCTCTTGGGATTTCATCAGAAATTCTGTCAGGGATTCTATCAGAAAGTGTTCTAAAGGTTCCTTCAAGAATCCCACTAGGGTTCTTCTGGGTTCCATCAGGCAATCTATTATAAACTCTTTTCGGAATTTATTAGGGGATTCTACCCGAACGTTTAGAAAATTCTTCAAGAACTCTTCAAGGTAGTCCTCCTGGAATTCCTTAACGGATTCCTCCCGGAAATCCTGAAGGAATTTCTCTCGGAATTAATCAAGGGATACCTCCCGAAATTCCTCCCGCAATGTATCCAAAGATTCTCGAGGATTATCAGAAATTTCTTGTAAGGATTTCATTACTCGATTTACTCAAGAGATTCCTTCCGGAAAAAAAGACAGACAGACAAGACATTGCAAAAAGTATCGTTTTCAACGTTTAATCTAGTCCCAAAATTATAAAAAAAAATGTCTGAAATATTTTTTTAACTTCTTTTGTTCGTTTCTATCTAAGACATGTAGCACCTCACTTATTGTTAGATTTCTGCTCCTCTTTTATGATCTACATGTTGTCAGAAAACCGGGACAAAATAATGAAAATTGAAAAGAAGAGCGAGAAAAGCTGGTGCTGAAGTTGTCGCACAAAATATTGCTGGCAATGCTGTTTGGCAGACCAATCAGCGGCTTATTAGTTTTGGCACGAAACTCAGATACGTTTTGTCGAGTCTCTGTCTCAGGTTTTTATTATTGCAGTAGTGCTGCATATCGTAAAGTAGAGAATAATAAAATAGTCAATTGGCAAATAAAGCTCATAGTTGATAAATGTGGAAATACTCATATCATAAGTACATTAAGCTAAAAAGCAGAATCTGACCCAGTAGAGGGGTAACGTCAGATGAAAGAAGAAAAGGGCATTTACGAGGCAACATGCGCAGCGAAATACCAAACATAAATTACAGCTTGTGTTATGAATTCATATCATAATAACGTTTTGCGTGCATCAAATGGTTTTCAGAATAAAATTTTCATGCTATCATTTGAATAAGGTAACCCCAAGAATAGCCTTACTTATTACTTATTATTTATTTGGGCCATTCGCAAGCTTTTAGAATATTTACAATATTTCAAGTGAGTAAAATTACTCACGAGTGAGTAAGTGTTAGTCAAAAACTCACTCGCGAGTATGAGCTGTACAACTGAAACTCACGCCTGAGTATACTCACGCGAGACGCATGGCAGTTTGTCTTGTTTGCTTGGCTGTTTTCGCTTGCTGGTTGAGCAAGACCATGGGGGGGAGAATCAAACGGTTTGTTCACTGAGGGCGATGCACCAATTGAAGGTGAAGAAATCAAACAACATTTTCAAACAACTACACATTATGAATGTTAGAAGTATTGAGAATTATAATATATATTTAATTTGTTAGTTAGAAATCTTTGACTGTGCAGTGCACCAAGTGCACCTTAGGACGAGACGCCACTGACATCTACCCTACTAAAAAGGCTGAAATTTTGACAGAACTTCATTTTCATCATACAGATTATATGGATTATATGAAAGATTGAGTCTCTGAACATTTTTGAATTTTGAACCGCCCTTATATAATTCTCAACGTTTCGTATTCTATATCTTGATGGTATTTTCAGTACCGAGCTATAGATAGCTGACTGTATAATCTTAAGTATGCTGTTTATCAATATAAAATCAAACAAAAGAAAGTATACCAACTTCATCATTAGGCTAAGGACCATCGGAATCAAATTGATTTGGTACATTACAACTTGGTCAACTGGATTTGCTTTGTTGGAAAACTGACCGCGAACTACTTTCCTTATCAGTAACGAGTTGTGCGGTTTACGGAAATGCGTATGATATGTTTTAATTACACGAAGTTTTGCGACTACTGGTGGCTGTTGCACAAGGGATGTGTAAACATTCGATTCATTTTTTCAACTTGAGCGAACGTCTGTATCTATGAATACTTCAGTTAATCGTCTCACCATATTTGTAACGGTGCGTTCAGTCAAACGCATGACTGAGCTCGCTCGATTCTGAATATGCTTTGTGTAAGCTATAGACGCAACGAAAGGAAACAAAACAGCAAACAAAACCTATACAGCTTCCAAGGAGTACAATTACAGTAAGTGGGTAGATTGTAAACCAGTCAATGGTATTGCTCTGGCGACAACGGCGACACGCTTGAGTAGGCTCGCGAAACTGGTATCTGTACTGGTGGTTACCTTCCGGCCCACATCTGCAAAACCTCAATCATTTCATTAGCAAAAAATAATAAAACGTAATGTACTGGCTAAACGGCATTCATTGAAAGTTGCTGTCCTTCTCCTTTACCAAAATGGTTGTAAACCAGCTGAAGTGGCTCTGAAGCTTCAATGACAAGGAGAAGGAGTACCAGATGCCGAGGCATCGATTTGATTGAAATGTTTATCACTTAGGAAGCGGAAGTAAGTATATAAAATGAACGCAATATAATCATATATCGCATATTACTGAAACTTGATTCAAAAGTTGAGTAGTTTTACCTAATACAGATTTGGGATCACTTATGTTTTAAAAATTAACGCTAAACAATAATTGTTTCGTCTTATCTGACCCATCTTAATATAGGGTGCCAGTACCAATGGTTGTAACGTACCAGTAGATTGGACTATGGAATAAAACGTACATTTTTCGATAAAAACGACATGTGCTATTTTTGGTGGACAGATCTCCTCTAGTTTAGTCGTTTTTTCAAAACGCCATATAAATAATTAAGTTTACGCAAAAAATTTGCTCTCTTGCACCAGTAGTTGCCGTCGTGTTCCACGGAAGCAGTTTTTAAAATGGATGTATAAAAATGATGAAAAGTCCCAGAGATGATCTTTATGCTTCATTCGAAAGATATAAGTTGCTGTTCCAAGGGAAAAATGTTAAACCTATGTAAAAATTTACCATTTAGTTTAAATTTCCTTGTATCATTCCCGAACGTCTACTACTGGAGCACTAGCGCAACTAGCGCGTGTACCAATAGTGGCTCAAGCAATCTTATGTTAAAAAAATAGTTTTATCACTATTTTTATAATTTTCCCATATAGTAGAAAAAGGTTGAAATCTTTCTGCTGACGCCAAAAGATCTCTGTTAAGGCTTTTCGTTATTTTGTTATGATTGTTTATTGCTTAGGTAGTTCACTAATGTTACCGGCATCCTACCTAGTACCGTAATAACCGTAATAACTGTCTTATACTACAGAAGACCAATTTTCGACATCTCAGACTTACCTTTACTGTCGCTGTTGTTGAAGGTAACATTGTGAGGGCTAATGATGTTGGTGTACTGAAGATGAAGAGGATGATGGTGATTGGTGCCGCTAGAACTAAAACTGCTGCTGCTGCTGCTGTTGGAAGCTGCTGGAGTCGGTGCTGGTAAAACGGCACCACCACTGCCGGACGGGACTGTTGTGCTGCATGATTTCCATTGTTTGAAAATTTCCACCACTTCATCATCCAATCGTTCCGTGTCGCTGCAGATGTTTGCGAAAAAGGTTTATACAGAGGAAGAAAAATTGGTTAGAAAACTTCAACAATGACGGTACACGCCGGACGGTAGTATATTAGGGCAATTCAAATTTTAAATGTGTTTGAAAATCCAATCTCCCATATGCTCCTTACCATCCTTACCATAAAAATAGTGTCCTGTGAAATTTTCAGCTTTCTAGGTGGTGATTTTAAGGTGGCCCAAAGACAATATAGGTTTATATGGAAATTACTACTGAGAAATTTAGAGAAATGTTCCAAACACTCTAGTACTGTAATGTAAGTAGAAACTTATCATCCCATATTGGAAACTCATTCTTCAAACCTGAATGAAGGATGTTGCTGAAGAAACAAATCCCTTTTGAGCTAATTTTGTTTGGGATTTTTGTACATGTTTGCAGGGCTATAATCCCATATTAAGCTAAATAATAGCAAACAAACTCATGGATATCTCTTCTGCTATCCTTCTCATTGAATTTCTCTATTCAGCAAATTTCTTCATTATGGTTTGAAGAACGAGTTTTCAATATGGGATAATAAGTTTGTATTAATATTACAGAACTACCGTGTTTGGAACATATCTCAAAATTTCTCCATAGTAATTTTCATACAAACCTATATTGTCTTTGGGCCACCTTTAAATCACCACCTAGAAAGCTGAAAATTTCACAGGACACTATTTTTATGGTAAGGATGGTAAGGAGCATATGGGAGATTTGATTTTCAACCATTTTTAAATTTTGAACCTCCCTAGTAGTATATGTACGTTGCTGATATGTCAGGCAGATATACCTAGTTGAAGTCATTTGGAAGGTATGTAACCGCAAAAAATGGTGTGCATAGCTATGGACTGCACAAATAGAGGACCGGTGGCGAACGAAACCCGATTCTGCCTGTGCACCATCGCCGGTTAGATGGACAGCACAAAATGTTAATGCCAGTCCATTTAAGAAATGCTAAACCGGGGATAGTAAAAAATCGATCGCATGAAAACGAGATTAGCGGGCATTTGCATGCATAATAAGCCAAAAGTGGACAGAACGTTCAAGGTAGGATAGTCTATGAATGTAGTGTTTGAATGATATGTAACTCCATTCAGAAGAATTCTCTGTTGATTATCTGTTATATTCTCGATGCTTACATTCCTCAATGGCAGAACTATGTTCATATTTTTTTGAATATTTTAAGTTTGTGAATGAAACGTAGCACTTAGTAGAACAGAAATCAAAATGTGTCTTAATTAAATTTCTTCAGTTAAGGTGAAACAGTTTGGATCAACTTACAAACTTTATAATAAATAAACTTAAATCTTAAAAGGCCCAAATCTCGCGAAAAAAGCATCCAACAACAGTGTACTTCTTATTTTGGCTTTGTGCACTAGCAGAAAGCTTAAAATAATCAGATCAGAAACGTTTGCCTACTATTTCTCCAGTTTAGTGCCTTTGAAAACGTGAGTAGGAGCACAATCGGCCATTGTGCCGGCCACTTTTGGATTCCGAGATTAACTGTTCGAACTAAATTCTAAATCCTGATTTGAAAAGCTGATGAATCAATTAGTGACCAGTTTGAGGCCCAGGATTGATTAATGTTTACTTCTGTACGTGACTGGTTGATGTATGTAAAAACAACAACAAATTTCTACAAGAGTCAAGCCAGGAACTTCTTCTCAAATCCTTCGATTATTTTCCATGAACAACATCCTACATTTCTCCAAGCATTTTGCAAGAAGTTTATCTAAGAATTCCTTTTTTTCTGCTGTTGGTTTTTAACTTGGACAGAGCCAGCTTCTCAGCTTAGTGTTCTTATGAGTGCTCCTATAGTGATCGTTTATAGTCATTTAAAAAAAATCTATTTTTCCAAAAATCTCTCAAGGTGTTCTTCGAAGGTATTTATATTGAATGTTTTACATAAGTTCTGCCACAGAAATATCATGGAATCCATTCGAAAAATTCTTCCATAATTGTCCCAGGATCTATCGAATTTTACCTTTCTACCAGTGGGGCTAGTGAAAATGAAAAACACGTTCTTTAGAAACTTTTTCTGTATTTTTTCCTTCAGTTTTGCAAAACAATCAATTGCTGCATACCGTTTATATTTGGTGGCAGTCAAGATAAAAAATGTATGACCTTATTTATTTTATTTTATTAGTCTTTAGGACAGGCCTGCCCAAACTTTTTGGCTCTTTTTTGACGTAAATGTTTGCCGCTTTCGCAATAATAGTCCGATCTGAGATTCTACCATTTGTACCTTAAATGAAAGCTTGGTACTATGCACGAGTTCACTATCTGACGTTTAAGCGGTGCCGTGTTATTGGCATTACCATGGTAACAAGTGAATTCGGCACCGCTCAAACGTCAAATTCGTGAACTCGTGCACAGGTCCATATATGTCTAATCTGTGTATAAAAATTCGACTTTATATCAAACTCTTCGTTACAGGTGGTTAATTAAGTCAAAAAATTGGTGCAGCCTGCGGGCCGGACTATTTTTTGCCTTTGTCTGCATCGCTAGCAAAGAGTTTAATATAAATTTTAATTTCTATTCATGGAGCAATCAGCTACCAAGCTTTTGTTTTAGGTGCAAATATTTCAGATCGGACTATTATTGCGAACGCAGCAAACATTTACGTCAAAAAAGGGCCAAAAAGGTTGGACAGGCCTGCTTTAGGATTTGAAGAACCTCAACTATACTTTGTTCACGTTCAAACAATTTAGGTAAAAAATAACCAATGGAATTGGTTGAACCATTTCAGTACATTCTGCAGCATTATTAGCATTATTTCGTCA
Source organism: Aedes aegypti (assembly GCF_002204515.2). Lineage (NCBI taxonomy): Eukaryota > Metazoa > Arthropoda > Insecta > Diptera > Culicidae > Aedes > Aedes aegypti. The sequence continues at coordinate 153,109,095 of NC_035108.1, forward strand.
AGTCCATACCATTCACCTAGCACCCTACCCCACTATTTTCCCACTCTCATCGCGTTTGGGTGGTCAGCATAGATTATTCAGCCATTACCCCTACTACCATCGGCTTTGAATTGACTTGCGCTCTTATTGCCCTACCAAACGCTACAAAATAAAAATTAAAATGAAAATGTTACTTTCTTGGAAAAAACTTCAGTAATTCTTCAGAATAATGTTTAATAATCTTCTAGAATTCTGCGATTAATTCGATTGAGAATTATACCAAGCTCTTTTTTTCCTGAGATAATTTGTCTAAAGAATCTGAGTGAAATAAGGGAATTTATGTATTCTTGGCAGTCTAAGCCGATGTCGCCCTTCTTTCGTAATTTTCTCGAACATCAGCAAACAAATATGATGTTAGTCTGTTTATATTCATACGCTGCTAATTTCTCTTTCGATTCACACCGACAGACATTATGTGAGCTTTTGAGAAACTTGTTTACAACGCTTCGATCCTCTCATGTCAGTGTGACTATTGTCGGCAGCCCCATTCTCTTCGACAGCTTTCCCCTAATAACTGCAGGCAAATCTGTCCGGCAGCTCACAATTAGTCACATTTTGTGGCGAATTCATTTGTCTGCGAAAATCTGACAGAACAAAAGCGTTTTCATTGTTATGTTTTGATAGAAAAACATTGTGTATTTGGCGTTTGAAATTTGATTGCCGATAATAGTCGAGTGATGCCGACACCGTAAATTATCCTACATTTAGAGATTCCTCCATGAATCTATCCAGCTTTTTACGCTAGCCATGCTATAAAATCTTTGACACAAGCTGACTATCAGCACTGAACTGAAACTCGAAAATAAATCCTTAGTAACCCATATCTCACTGAAATAATTTTCGTTGCTTTTCTGTCACTCAAACTAAAATCTAATTCCGATTTGTATAGATAATGCTTTAATCGCTTAATAATCATTCTCTTTTGTTTTTAGTAGGATTCATTTAGATTGTGACGGTGCATTGACTGCATTCGTGTGAATTCGAAGAGTCCGAACGGAGTTATAAAGGCCGTCTTCGAAATATTTACCTCTTCAACCGGAATCTGATGGTACACCCTCTCCAGATCAAGTGTGGTGAAAACTGGCATAATCACCTGGTTCGGGTAGCGATAATCTCCTACGAATCTCCATTGACCGTTCTTCTTCTGCACACAGTGTAGAGGGCTGGCCCAACTGCTGCTGGAAGGGAGACATATTCCTAACTCGCTAATAACCTGGAACTTTTTCTTGGCGACTTTCAGCTTGTTCGGTGCTAGCCGACGGCACTTGCTGGCTGTTTGCGGCTTTCTTGTTTGAATGTAGTGGGTAATGTCAGCGTTAATCGTCGTTTTGATACTTAACGGAAGCGTGACGTCACGGAACTCATTGCAAAGTCAATTTTTTTTCGTTTTTTACAAGGGGGAAGTCTGCAAACAGATCGCCTGAGAAGGCAACTCAGGGAATGCGGGGATGACGCATCAACGACGACCCGAGAAAACCAGCCAATGCACTGTACTTGAGCAATTGTTTTAGAATTGCTCAAGCGGTGAACAGTGCATTGACATGACCCTTGGACTCAGACCCTTATCTCCCCGGAACCAGTAGGAAGACATGTTTGTGAGCTTAGAATGATTATTTATTTGCAACTGTTAATTTAGATAGTTAAGCTAAGGGTTCATTCACATATTTCATAACGCCGAAAATGGCAAATTTTGACACCCACCCACCCCCTCGTAACGATTTTTGTATGAACATTCTGCAAATTTTGTATGAGCCGTAACATCAAGAGGACACCCACCCACCCCCTGCTGCGTTATGAAATTTGTGAATAAGCCCAAAGGGTTGGTTATTGTATATAACTTTTTGAATAAGCGTAAAGCACGAACGCAAAGTGATGACCTTCCATCCCATCTTCAAGTGCTCCCCACAAGCACAACACTTCATTCTGGCACTTTAGAACATCCTTCACACAAAAAATCTGCCTCGACCGATTTGGCCATACGCGCCCATACCCCTTTCTGAACCAGAGGACAGGGCCAATAATGAATAAGATTATTTCCGCAAATGCAAACAAAATTTTCGTTTGATTGACAGAAAGAAAAACAATGAAATTTGACGGTTCGTCAAGGCATGCTGAGGATATATTTCCAAGTTTCAGTTCAATGCTGATAGTCAGCATATGTCAAATATTTTATAGCATATTGTTTTTATGGCGAGCGTGAAAAGCTGGATACAGCATTTATACTAATAAATTCATAGAAATAAAAAAACGATTTCTAGAATAACCTTTTAAATTGAAACAGATTTTTTTTTAAAGTTTCCAAATGAACTTTTCTAGGAGTATTATCCGTTTAAGGTCAGATAGGTTATATTTGGTAGTATAAAATCGAGGAATAAAATTTTGCACAAACTTTATTCCGCAAAATTATACCTTCAGTTGTTATTTACACTGGAAAACCAATATACCATCAAGTTTTGTTATGCAGTCAACTCTCCATAACTCGATATTGAAGGGGTCATCACTCACTTTTGTTACTCGATACTTCCGAGTTACAAAACACGAAACAGCACGAAACCAATGCAACTGCGATCCGAGGGACCATCGAGTTAGCCTTGGAAACCATTTTTTATTATGGTTCTCTAACGCGATATCGAGATACCGAATATCGAGTAAGGGAGAGTTGATTGCATCTTAAAACATCAGATATCCATAACATTTGGAATCATTTTTCGTCTTAGAGTAAGCACTTGAATTTGGATCCATATCGTATATTTCACTATCTACATCGTGTACCGTGACCAATCATGTTCTATAAGCCAATCTGCGTCAAAACTAAAGTCCAAAAAATAATCCAGGAGTTCAGTTCTGATGATCTAAAAGATCCACCTAGGATCTCATTGTTTCTTTTTTGAACTTTGCGTACCCAACGTCTGTTTTTGAGGATTTTCACATCTGCAATCAGATGTTAAACAAATTATTTTGCAACCGATTTTATTTTTCGAAATCAATCGCAAGAAATCCAGATTTTATCTCAATTTACATAAGGTGGCAGAATCGATCCACCTCATGGTTCCGGAGTTAATCCGGATTCCGTTGAAATACGATTTTCAAAATTATTTTACTTTTTGACTGGTGCTATGATATTTTCATTCACAAAACACTATCATTATATCAACCATATATAGGTAAGTGTTTGGACCTCAGTGGAAACAATAGTCCGTTTACTTGTATCAGATCTGTTCCGGAAGCCCCGAGGTAGGCATTTCCACAATGTCCACATCATTTGTACGACATATAAATCTTAATGATTTGTCAAATTATGAGTGGAAATGGTCGTTTGAAAGTTCAACGACCATTCAGGATTGACCCGGTCTCATCGGATATGTTTCGAATGTCCTGGAGAAAGTGACCAATTCCAGGATACCGTTCATGCGACATATCAAGCATCATGATTTGTTAAATAATGAATGGGCACTGTCTTTAGAAAGTTCTACGAACTTTCATTTAGGATTGACTTACTAATACCGGACGTGTTCCAAATGTCGTGGCGAAAATTGACAATTTCGGGATGCTCTATAAACCGTTCTTGTGACATATCGAACTACATGATTTGTCAAATAATGAGTGGAAATGGTCATTAGAAAGTTGAACGATCATTCAGGATTGACACCGAAGATGTTCCGAATGAATTTGAATCAGGACTGAGTAAGTTTTAACCCTTCCCCCCCCCCTTTTCCTCTTAAATAATGATTTCTATCTATCTACCTGTCTATTAGGGCCGGATCCTATTCTTGGCACTTTTGATTCACTTCGGCAGTGATAATTGTTTGATGGAAATTTAGTTCGGCATGTGACCTGTATTATCAAAGGTATTTGCATTGTCAAAGATACACTGTTTGCCAACAACAAGAAGGCGCATTAAAAATGTCTTAAAATAACACAGAATAACAAAAATGTGCCCAAACGAAACAAAACTTAAAAACAAGCCCGGTTTGCGTAGATTAACACTTATTAAAACCATAGACCCTGAGATAGAATAACATTCTCATAGCACAAATGCATTTTTACCCTGAGCAGCATACGTAAACAGTAAACTCCGCGCTTTGTGTACTTTTTCAACAAGCGTGTAGCAGCAAAATAAAAGCGATTTGAAACTTACCAAATGAATGAGTCATCTCCGAGCACCTCTTCGACGTCGATGATATCCATTGCTGGGCACTATCCGCCAAAGCGGCTAGCCAGCACGGCGATGATCCGTACTCTCGATATAAACAGAACACAATTTGCTGCTATGATTCGCAGATTCCTCACACCTTGTTATCGCGCACCTACATTAAGCCCGTTTTTTTTTCTTCGCTTCCTTCTGTGCAATCTCCTCCTGTTGGGTTGATTCAACAAAATGAACAAGATTACTATACACTAGTTGTTAGAAATCACTTTGATTAACACGATATTTAGCCATTTTCTCAATTAATGAAATTATGATTTTGGTTCTGCTGCTGCTGGGGTTTATAGCCAAAATTCAAACCAGATGAGTCGATAATATTTTCAATTATAATAATCATATAATCACTATCTTTCGCCGTTTTCATTGCACGCTTTTAACTTATCCCCAACACTACACTGATGCATCTGCATCTGAAGTGGAAGTTACTCTTCCCTCAAACAGTAGACCTAGCTGCATAGTTTCTGTTTTCTTCTTCACACGGCCCGATAGTAAAATTTAGTGATCTTAATTAACACTTCATGTGTGTTGAACGTTTCGCAGGAACTGACTCTTGTAATGGGATTTCTTCTTCGTTCACTCCGAGTGTTGTAGATGATGATTGAAATAAATTTGTGGTTTAGGAATTCACAGCACGCTCTTTACTCGACACTTTAACCTACATACTTTGGAAGTTAATATTTCGAAATGAACTGTGTTAAGTCTGAGGTGACCGAATTTTAATGTTTATACGCATAATTTGGGAAGATTTTTTTTACTCATTTATATACGTTAGGGTCGATGTACCAATAGCCGCATAGCTAAGAACAAAAATTCGTATAAAATCGAAAAATAACGCTATCGTCATTATTTTTTCATCATCTGAAAGCTTTTTATCTTGGTATTGTGGGAAAAATATGAAAACTACGAAAACTAAAATGTTTGCATTTATTATCGCGTGTGCCACTATAGGAATACATGTGCCTATTGTAGCACTATTTCTAATTTCTGTTCCTATAGTAGCACTAGCATCACGGCGTTGGCAAAATACTTAACAACACCGTATTTTTACAAAACTTTTATACTTTTCCTACAAAGTGTGGATCAAAAGCTTTCGTTTGATGTAAAAAAAGTTCTTAATTCATCAATTATTTTGTGAAATATAAAAAAGTTTCTCTCAGTAGTGCTACTATAGGAACAATAGGTTTACTATAGGCGCAAGGGAGCTCAAATTTTAAGCAAAACTAATAATTTCGATCATTTTTTGAACAAAACTAAGCTGTGTATCAATGGTACTTAGATAAATAGCTCCTGACCTTCATGTCAAAAAATGTTTTGAAAAGGTTTATAGGAAAACGGCCGTAAACAGCCACTAGTGCGACTATAGGGGACTGTCCACTAAGGGAACACCGACCCTAAACTTGTTATTTGTTATAATTGCTGTTAAATTCTACTCTTCTTACAGTTTTTATTTTCTCTTGTAATTCAAAACACATGGAAACAAAGCCTGATCAGGATCTCCACGTCTCTGGTATTACGTCTTTACTGGGACAGAACCTGCTTCTCAGCTTAGTGTTCTTATGAGCACTTCCACAGTTGCTAACTAAGAGTTTTCTTAGCCGATTGACCATATGTACATGTGTATATCGTATGGCAGGTACAAAGATATTCTATGCTCTGGGCAGTCGAGAAAATTTTCTTTAGGAAAAGATCCTTGACCGGTGGGATTCAAACCGACGACCCTCAGCTTGATCATCTACGCGTTTACCGCTACGGCTATATGGTCGGTGTTCAGACAGACTGAAATATTGGCATCTTGGGAAAATTAAAATTGATGGAGTTCTTAACGTATCTCTTGAATGCCAAAATATCATCTAGACCGGTCTGTCTGAACACCGACCATATTGGCTACATATAAAGCCAGCTGGCACTGATAATCTGTTAAACGACTCATATACCATGCCCATACAGTTATGGATCACCCACAGTAACGGATAATTTTGGTGTTCAACATCGAATAACTCGCTCATAACATAAACGTTGACGTAAAACATATTTTTCCCTTGTCATACTATTTGTCTTCTACCATTTGTAACGTTAAGCACAACATTCAACCGCTAAATAACGGTGTTTTTGACAAATGTTCAGTTTATACCACACAGCTATCATTATATGGTCGTTTTCTGTAAAAAGTGCCGTCAGCATTCATAAGCTCGCACAGGTGGTAAAATTCAAATGTTATAACATGAAAACGTTCGGCGCTTCGATTTAGTATAAATCCATCTTTGGAAAATATTTTTCTTAATTATTTATTCTAAATACCGAATATTAGCACTTCTAACTAGTGATTCATAATATGGGCCAGGAAATGAATGTTTACCACGGTTATGGATCACCAAAGAATATAGATTTCTGCCATTTTAAAGAATATAGATTTCTGACATTTTCAGACAATAGCATTAAGGATAAAACTCATAAAACATCAAGGTTTGTAAATTTAAATTTTAGTAGACAAAAATGGGTGAAAAACTTGGTGTGGAGCGCAAACAGTTCATGTCTCAGTTACTACAACTCAGTATCACAAAAAAGGCATTTTACCCTTCAGCTCTAACACTGCTATTTTTTGCAGTTATATGTGACGCACTGCCGTTATACGCATAATTGTCCCATGTTACTTTTTGTGCATTTTGACTTTTTGTCATCAAACAGTTTATTTTTACGTATAGTTTTAGAAAACACTTACCAAAAATTAACTTTGTTCGGAAACTCAATGAAAAGCAAGCCAAGTCAATTTGTCCCATTGTTGAATTTCCACTACTGTATTTCTACGCATAACTGTCACACTATACAATTCGCTGCGCTGATCTCGAAATATTCAGATGTCAGTTTTGAATTAGCTGGTGTTTATGAAAATCGTTTTTAACATCTTCTTATGTTGGCGTTACATCCCATGTTGAACACAACCTATTTTATGTGTCTGTATTATTGGGATGCATTCGTCATTCATGCGAGCCTTACGTCAAATATGATTGAAATTTTCAATATCAAAATAGTTTTTCCCATCCGTTTTTCAATGAATTTCAGTTGAATTTTCAGGGTCAATCACAAAATTCTTCTAGTTTTTGGAACCACGGTCATCGCTTAGAAATTCACCGTAATTTTGGATTCATGGGGAGTACTGAAATAATCCCACTTGAAGAATCAGTAACCACTTTAATTTCGAGTCCATGGCTTGCGACAAATCAGCTTTATGATTTAGCAAATCAAGTCTAAATAAATACAGTTCGACCGTATTTGGATGACTTGGCCACATGCTGGGTTGTTCCGAATACCGGTTCACTGGTGGAAGTGGCCATTATATTGGCGGTCCTGAGACCTATCTTGCGACATATCAAACTTGATGAAGTCAAGAAGAAGTCAAATTCAAGTCTAAAGAAAAATAGTTCCCAAGGGTTTTGGATAACCTGGCCACATACTGGGTTATTCCGGACAGTTGGCTCTTCGGTGCAAGTGGCAAATATGTTCGTAGTTCTAAAACTTAATTTGCGATGTATCAAATATCATGATTTTGCAATCAAAGTCCAAAAAATGTCAGTGAGTTAAAGATTAACTCCGCAGCATAACCTTGAATTCGCAGATGAGTTTCTGTCAAGCCTGCAGCTAGAAGAGTCTATATAGGAATTAATTACATTTTATAAACTCTCTAACTTACTCATCCACTCTTTCTAACACTAACTCATACATTTTCTCATCATCACACATACAGAAAACTTTGTTTTTCATCCCGAACTATAAAATCGTATTTCTTCACTTTCCCACACGTGGCTCCGTTTGGCACATGTCACTTGAGCCTACATAAGGTGCCTTAACATAGTCTTGAGGATATACGTCCTCTACATTCGGTACAATCCATTCGTAAAAACGCTCTTCTACAGCATTATGCTTAGCACATATTTGGTCATCACTCTCAGTGGGACTGTTATGCGTAGAAATTCACCAAAAACCCCGTATTTCTAGGCATAAGAGCCCCACTTTGAATTTTGTAGCTCAATTAGCTTTATTCCCATAATACAAACTCTTGACTCTAATAAACACGCTATTCTTTACACTATTGTAACAATTATAATTTAATTTACCACACACCTGGCCAATACGAGCCCAAAATCAGTTAAAATCTTTAAACGCGTTTTTTTCGATTGCATATTTTGGAACATGGGACAATTATGCGTATAACGGCAGCGCATTATTAACATTCGCCAAATCATGCAATACAGATGCATTGAGTTGAAAATCTCTTGATTTTGCGCACTGATCCGTAATATGTCACAATTTGATCCATAATATGAAAATTGATCCGTAATATGGTTTTCAGAAACCGATACATTTATTTTTATGCGAACCTAAGTAAATATTACACTCAAAACAGTTTACTAACCGAAGTTGCAATTTGAAACGATACAATTCGTGCTTTTAAATTACAATTTTAAGTTTTCCAGGTTGTTTTATTGAATTTTATAGGTTGGACTCCACACTATTTGATCCATAACTGTGTGGTCATTGTATCACTTAAAACAGTGCTTATTGGCACTTCTATCTGGGTAACGTCTTGATCATTAATATGGAATTATTTCTAGAGTAAGGTAACAAAAATAATCATGATCAATTCGTTCCTACCCATCCTTCTCCCGTTTTCAAGTGATTCCAAACTTTTTAAGGGTATTGCAATATCCAGTATGAAGTGTTGAGATACGGATGCCATACTTTCGGTGAGTAGTGTACATGATATGATTCTTTTCGTGCTTTCCAAACACTGTTTCACTTAAACACGCAACGTCTGCAAGCCTCATATCTCCATAAACGCGATCCATTAAGAAATATTTTAGTGCTGACGACTGTCGACAAACTACCACGACTTCTCACGAACGAGTTTCATCACCACATTCCCTCATCTCAGATTGCCAGCCACCACACCGGTTCGGTCCTCTAGTACGATGGTGCCATACCAAGAAAAACTGACAACTATGGGAAGCGAACGATTTCTACTTGCGTTGCGATGCGTGTTTTCTGAATGCTGCGATTTTTCACATAATTTTCCCAATTTGCTTCCGATTGCGCCGATCGACTGCATGGTCGAAGATGTGTGGATATTTATGTACCTTCATCCATCGGAAGATGTGCCAACAGCAGACGCGAGAATTCATTCAACCTTTCCGTTCACAGTGCCGATCGTTTCGGTGGTAGTGGTAGATGGGGAAGAATGGCCACTATTTGTTTTTGACGTTGTTACAAAAGTTTTTCAATGAATTATTTTGATAAATAATACTAGATTGTTATGACGGTCAAACATTTTAACTGCGAGGTCAACATTATTAGAACGTAAATAGTAAAAGTACATCGTAGCCAAAAAAAAAGTTCATATTAGATATAACATTCTTTAGCCAAGTGATTAGAGTCCGCGGCTACATAGCAAAGTCATGCTGAAGGTGTCTGGGATCGATTCCCGGTTAGTCCAGGATATTTTCGCAATGGAAATTTCCTTGGCTTCCCTGGGCATAAAATATCATCGTAACTGTTACACGATATACGAATGCGAAAATGGCAATTTTGACAAAGAAAGCTCTCAGTCAATAACTGTGACAGTACTCATTGAACACTAAGCTGAGAAGCAGGCTGTGTCCCAGTGAGGACGTAATGCCAACAAGAAGAAGATTGAACCATTTGAAAGTGATATTTTTTTAGTGTAAATAAATCCATTTTTCTTTAGCCGTATAGTTGTATAAAAGTATATTTCAATTCTTTTGAGTAGATCAATAATTTTGGAGCCGTGGATAATGCCTGATTACTGAATTGAATCAAATAAGAATGTTTTGATAGGTTTAAATCCCGCTAAGGCTTAGGATGCTCATCTTGCCTCGTCTGCCTCTAATGTATTTAGCGTCGTGTTCGCTGGGATGTTTCCAGATGGACAGACAAACAGACAGAAAAAGACCACGCAACGACGACATAAGCTTTGTTATTCGGTCGAGTTTGTGTGTCCCAGATGGCGGAAACTGTCCCACACTCTTCCAATCGAAATGTTGCATCACTGCAACTGTAGCTGTTGTTGACATTGCATGACTGTTTCAATCAATACTGTTTGCACATGTTATTGTATCGAGAGCACAATGACAGTCAGGACTAGGTTTCAGTGGTGTCCAGACAGAGTTCTGACGGTCGGTTAAAGGAGAAGTGGGAATATCGAAGACATCGACCGGGCGATGATGGTGACTAACAGGTATTGTAGCATCATGCGCTTGTTGGGTTCATCAATATATGTAAACTATCATCAATAAATCAGTCGCTTGCCGACAAATTTTCAATCTTTCAGAAATAAAGATACTTATATTCTTCTTTAGCTATGGACAAATGTTTAATATTGAATATAAAGCATGTCCTCTTCGTTTTACAAACAGCATGACATGCACAAATATTAGATGAAGTTGCAAAGGTGTATATTAGATTGATCCAAATTTTGAAGTTTCTGCTCCCCTATGCTTAAGGCCGCACGGGACGTCATCAAAATCACCCTATCCATTTCAAGAAGCAAATCTCAAGAACCACTCCATATATCGATGCGAAAATGTATCACTATGATTCTATATATGTAGTGCACAACCCGATAAATTTTCAGCTTCATCGGTTCACTAAAACTCGAGATTTGCTTCCACAAAGTTTTGATGATTATTGTTAGAGTGAGACGAAAGATAGGGAAAATAACACATTTGTCGGCAATGGTTGTGCAAAAGGTCAACCTTTTGTTTTCAGTCCTCTAACTGCTCGTCATAATGATCTATGGAAAAGTGAACAAACTCTACTCATGTGAATTCTTCCCAGCTACAACTTTGCCGAAGACCACATTTTGATTGGACGTAAGGATAATTTCGTATCATTGATACCGTAATTCGGGGTGTAGTTGATCAGTGGGGAGAAGTTGATCATTCACGTATCCACAAGTATAAACTGTCAAGAGAGCTATAATTCGATTTTAATTGGCACAATTTCTGTGACGTCGTATTACCTGATGGCTGCTCTTGATGTTACTAAGTTCGGTTTGACATTCAAGATTATTATACCATGGAAAAACAGATTGTTTTAAGAAATGTCTGATGAACTGTTGAAGGGCTCTTCTCCAAACAATCGATTATTGACAAGGCTATATAAAGACACCATTCAAATAAACTGTTTCATACATTTCAGATATGTTCTGTGAATCCAGTTTTGATTTTGCACTGTGGATTAGCAATCATTTTCTGAGTAAAAAATGTATTTTTTGTACGCGATTTGCTAATTTCAAAGAAAATTGCATACCTTTAGGCGTTTAATGTGGTATGTTCTGTAATTTACAACATTCAAATTTAAAATTGACCGATATATCATTACGTTGTAAGATTTTTGAGAATTGATCCAGATTCAGTGACTCCAAATTTAGTGGATATCATATCTCTTTATTTTAGGAAACTTATCGCAATAATTGGTCAACTTCACCCCGGATTCAAAAACTCCACTTTTTGAGTTTTAAAATATATTTTTGTAGTTAAATGAACATTTCGTCGAAAATGTGTTTGTATAATTCGATAGATATCCAACTAGTACATGTTTTAAAAATATATGGATAATAATACATGCATTCTACTAGGAGTTACAGAACTGAATCGCTCGAAAGTGATCAACTTCACCCCATTTTACGGTAACAAAGTCTGAATCATGCTGAGATGATCATCCAATTACTTTCAGAGCAACACTGCTTTTCTGCTGTAGAACATAGTAGCCTGAATTATTTGATCTATTCTATCCGCCAGGAGCACCACTGTTGCCTGCCGAACAGTTGGTTAAGGAGACACGGGAGACCGTGTTATTTTCCTTATCTTTCGTCTCACTCTAACAATAATCATCAAAACTTTGTGGAAGCAAATCTCGAGTTTTAGTGAACCGATGAAGCTGAAAATTTATCGGGTTGTGCACTACATATATAGAATCATAGTGATACATTTTCGCATCGATATATGGAGTGGTTCTTGAGATTTGCTTCTTGAAATGGATGAGGTGATTATGATGACGTCCCGTGCGGCCTTAAGCATGCAAAATGCAAACCCACTTTTTGATTATGAATAGCAATTTATCCTGACGTCCAATCGAAATGTGGTCTTCGGCAAAGTTGTAGCTGAAAGGATTTCACATGAGTAGAGTTTGTTCACTTTTCCATGAAATATTATGATGACGAGATAGAGGGCTAAACACAAAAGGTTGGCGTTTTTCATAGTAATCTCCATATAAACTTCAATTGGCGTGTGCACAGTCAAATTTCTTCCGAATCACTTTAAACTTTGGGAGGATACTATTTACCATATAAAAAATCGTTTAAGCATAGGGGAGTAATAATTTCGAAATTCGCATCACTCTAGTGTATATATCCATAGTCATTGCGGATTTCGCTACAACCTACAGTGAATAGGTCATCTGCAAACTTCTGACCACGGCCTTGAGAGTATTTTCATGTTATAATAGTCCAATCATCAACTTAGAAAATGTTCAGACCTGAGACAGCTTGCAATCTACAGTCCCTCCCTCTTATCTCGCTATCGAGTTAGAGAAGCATAGTAAAAGTTGATTTCCATGGCTACCCCGATGGTCCCACCGATCGCATTCTCACTAATTTTGTGTTCTGTAACTCGATACCCCCAACTCGATACAGTGAAACCTCCATGAGTCGATATTGAAGGGACCATCGACTCATGGAAATATCGAGTCATGGAACAGCAATCCTTTGTGAAGCTGTTTTTAGGGACCATCATAGTAACCATGAAATTTTGTTTTTAGTATGGTTCCATGAGTCGATATCGAGTCATGGAACATCGACTCATGGAGGTATCACTGTAGCTCCTTCAATATCGAGTTATGAAGAGTTGATTGCACTAAAAACAAATTCAACTTAAGAAGTTGCACAAATTCACAGATTCAGAATTTATCCGTAACCGCAGCGCCACAGAATTTTAGACTGCCTCCTCGAAAAATGATTTACATCTTCCAGCTGTCCTAAAATCTTCTTCTCCTTCTTCTTCTTCTTCTTCTTCATATTTATGGCGTAACGTCCCAACTGCGACAGAGCTTGCTTCTCAGCTTTGTGTTCTTATGAGCACTTATACAGTAGTTATGAACTAAGAGCTTCCTTTGATTTTTAACCTTTACAATACTGGGTGACATCGAAGTTTCAAAGTTCTGTAAATTCGTAATCGTTCAATCGATTTTGATAAAATTTTCAGGATAAATCATAAATAAGTTATAGTTTTGATTCAAATTTTACTTCACATTTTGGAATTGCAATGCTCCTGGCTTCAACAATGGAATATCTTAAAGTTTCAAGATATCAAGTTTTGTTTGTAAAGAAATGTTAACATCAAGATTAGAGTCAATATACGTTTCATATATACCGTCAAGCTACCATTCACCGTGCATTTAAAAAAAAATTGCACTTCAAAAAATTATATAACTTTTCCAAATAATTTGAAGCGTATTAGAATACCACTACGTAGCGTACAATTATATAATAATTCAGGGAAAAATCTAAAACTAGTGATGCATAACTAAAATTTACTCAAAAATTATGTTTGAAAATCTCATGTTAAGGTCGCCTCGTACCGTTCTATGTCACCATTTACCGTGCACACTAGTGCACCATTCACCGTGCTTATAGATTTCACCATGATTTAATTTTGATTCTTGAAGAAACGTTGTTGATGGAGCAACTATGTTGCAAATAGTGAGCGCACTCATTTTTAAGACTGTTCAAATCTTCATTTACAATGAAATCCATAAAAAGTTTATAAATTGGCTAAATAATTATTTTTTCATTAAAATCGTTATAGGAGGTTTGACTGTATTGTCCAAATCATTCCATATTCACTCAAAAATTAATATGAAGTAGTTTAATGACGATATAACAATAAATCTAATATTACCCAATAATTTCATGCCTTTTACACTAATGCACGGTAATAGGAACCATACATACTGAGAGGGATCCATTCACCGTGCATTTGGGTTTCGACTGAAACACAATATTAAATTCTAATTTGCATAATATCTCATTGCTCATACGATGAAATACATCTTACTAATAGTATCCACAATGAAAACTTGTTGAAATTTTGAAAAAATCATACTCTATCGTTAAAATGAAAAATGTGAATTTTTGGTGTTTCTACTAAGAGTGTTGAAAAATCTTATTATCAAACAGAATTCACATGATTTTTACTGCATAAACTAGGTTTTTCAAAATGCTTTGTGACAAAAACTACTTCATTTCATCAGTTTTATCTTATTTTGCTGACAAAAAAATAATTTGTGAAAATTGTATGAATATTCTGTAGGAATTTGTATATGTGCACGGTGAATGGAGGCCGCACGGTGACTGGTGACTTAACGGTATTCCAGTCGGCTCGAAAATAATTGAATGTGGAGCTGATAGGATTGAGAATCGCTTCATGGGATATTTGAAATGTAACAGGGACATGATCAGAATCAAAATCAGCATGAGTAACTAATTGGCTACAAAGATGACTAGAGTCGGATAAGACCAAATCAATCGTAGAAGGATTTCTAGAAGAGAAAAAAAAAACATGTAGGGCTATCAGGCTATTGAATTGAAAAATATCCTGAAGAGCACTCATCAAATAAAATTCTGCCGTTGGAATTACTTTGAGAATTATTCCATGACCGATGTTCGGTATTAAAGTCACCAATGACAAAAAAATTGACTTATTGCGAATCAATTTTCGCAAGTCAGTTTGGAGCAAATTAACTTGCTGTCCAGAGCATTGAAAAGGCAGATAGGCAGCTATGGAAGTATATTTACCAAGCTGTGTTTCAACTGAAACACCGAAAGTTTCAAAAACTTTAGTTTCAAATGACGAAAACAGTTGATGTTTTATACGCCTATGAATGATGATTGCAACTCTCCCACATGCCCTATCAAGTCGATCATTACGATAAACAAAAAAGTTAGGATCTTTTTTAAGTTTAGATCCAGGTTTTAAATACGTTCCAGTAATAACTGTTATATGTACGTTATTAGCTGTAAGAAAATTAAACAGCTCGTCCTCTTTACCGTTCAGAAAACGAGCACTCCAATTTAAAATATTTAAATTATTATTTGGATCCATTAGAAAAACGTAATCATGTTGTTCAAGCCATCACACGACGACTGCATAAGAGATCCTAAAAGTGGCCATTTAAAGCCCTATCGGAAACTGTCATCAAATGGCCGAAAATGATCAGAATCACTTCATAAGTCATGACTTATTCACTTCTGGGTAGAAAATCATGAGTTTGAGCTGTCGAAAGGTGTCAGTGCATGATATTTTGGAAATGTCCCTCTAAGGTTCCTCCCGGAACCGACATCCGATGGCCATGTTTTCGGAACGACCACAATAGTCTCCAAATTGAAACAGGTGATGCATTCACCTGCACCATGCAAAAGATGTTACATTGATTTTTTTTAGGATTCTTACATTTACCCCATAATTTTCACTATGCAATACCCTGGGTACCACAACAAATTTGGATTTTACCTGAAAATTTCATCAAAATCAATCGAAAGAATTTGGAAACTTCTATGTCGGCGCCTAGTAGTGTGAAGGTTAACTATGAGCTTCCTTTGACCGATAGATGATACAAAATTATGAATTCATATGAATTGACTAAATATTGAGTGAATACTAACTTTCGTTTTCAATAAGTTCACTGTTATTGATGATATTACGTGGCACTGTTCCATCAAACTTTGGTATTCAGTTGGATTGAATGGAATCTTATTTGGTAAGCGGTACCGTCGATGGGGGTGACAATGGGTCTAGGGGGTGAGATTGGGTCAAAACGGAAAAATATGATATATGAAATATTTCAGCCAATAATGCTGATATTATTAAAATTTGTAATTCAAATGTTAGGGAACATATAATTACACGTAATTCATCACAATATACATTTTTCGAAATAGTAGTTTTTGTTTACTTTATCGATAAACTTGTATGTTGAAACTAGATAAAATTTACAACATTAGATTTCTCCTGAGCAAAGTATCACGCATGTAATATAACCTCTATCGTTATATTAGTAGAAAGTTGAAAGTCTTTTCATTACACTTTACATGTGTTTTCCGGAATCAATTTGATTATTCCACAAAAATTTATGTTTTTTTCGGTACTGTGTCTAAAACATTGAAATGGGGGTGAGATTGGGTCAAGTAAGAACGATAGAAAATGAAATCACAAGTCCACTTTTTTGACATTTTACGGTGTCGGGTGTTCTCTTTTTTCATTAAGATTTGTTTATTCTTTCTAAACACAGCATCTCTGAAACATCAAACAAGTCTACTTGAGTATTCCGTGCATTGAATAACAATTCAACGCATCCTGACAACTTCTCAAAACAGCAACTGTTTTTCGTGCGCAGAAACATCGTAAAATTTTAGTAAATGATTTTTTTCTTCAATTCTATTTCAAATTCAATATTTCATTAGTGTTTTCATATTAGAGAAACATCTCACAGAAGTACAAATGAGTTGGATCGCTGAAATACCGGGGATTATGACGTCAACATCTGCTGAAACGTATTGATCAAGGAATGTCGCACCGAAATTCAACTATTTGCGGAGGTTTAAAATAATCACTGTTTCAGTACACCTTTGGGAAACCTGAATAGGCTTTGTGGCAATGGGGATGAGACTTTGAAAACAATTTGATGGAAAAAACAAGAAAATTTATGTAAACTTAACAATAAATGTTGGGTTTACGTATTTATTCTCATAGCTCTTCAATTTTTTGGTATAATCGTTCTTTTAAGTGGGTTTATCATACTTGTGAAACATCTTCGATATCTTTTCGTCTTGTTTGCATCGTATTTCATCAATATTTTTCAGCTGTGAATGGTTTTGAAATCATTTTTCCAAAAACAAGATATTTTAACTACAGTGACCCAATGTCACCCCCTCTATGGGGTGAGATTGGGTCATTTTTCATTCACTTGTGGTGCCGCTGTGAATAAATATTTTTCTTTAATTTTTTGAACAGTTGTTAATGTACCATCAAAGTACATACACACCAAATTTGAAGTTTATTGGAGTTAAACTGCGATAGTTATTCAATAAATAAATCGCACATATCCCTTATTGACACATTGTCACCCCCAACGACGGTAGCTGCAATTTCCGCTGCAGTATATTAAAATGCTCCTTACGTTGCTTTTTAATTACTGCCGTTCACTGCTGAATACGGAGCGACAACATTTCATATTCGACAACCTCGTGGTCCCGGGTGCAAGTGAATTTGTTATTTTCGCCGAATTCGTCTGACAGTTTGACACTCACAAACCCATTTTTAGCGTACAATGCTTTACAAGGAATTGCCAGCCAGTGTACAAGAATCGCGGTCCACTCGTACAAACGTCTCTGTGCGATAGTGGGCGCATAAAGCTTGGGCACAATAATAGTTTCACCTTTGTATCGCCCCACTTGGAATACGATTATAATCATTATATGATGATAACCGTCAATAGCAGCTAAACTGTCTTGAGATGTTAATTGCGGTTAATACACATTGAATAATGTTTTCTTTCATTGATCTATTGTTGCCCTTTTTCCATAAATTCCGGTTGCATTCAATCAATGAATCGCCCAAAAATGTTTCAAAAAAAAAAATGGCAAATCTTAATCTGTTATATTACAACTAATTTATTGAAAAACCTAGCGTCCAATTTTAAACTTTACATAATACTGAAGATTTGCCAGAAATTTTAAAAAGTGAATTAAGCTTGGAGAACAAGCTTCTTCAACGTTGCTAATTACTTTTTTGACTGGTTAAAATATAAAATATAAGATATTAGAATTTCGTATATTCGTATTTGACAAATATACTCAAATGTCAAGAGTTTTTGTCCCGGGATGGATATTATAGTATGTATTTAAATATTTATTACATTCATAATATTAAATAAAATATAACGTCACTCCTTCTGCTGGTATCAATTCACCAAACAAAACTGGAAAGGCCGAAAATAAAAATGCTTACTAAATGTCCCGACAGCGCCAATGAGTTAAGTATGCATACAACTGATGGCGTGTATTATGCTTTTTATTTACCACCGACAACATCGCCGGTCGCCGCACAGCTCATAGTGAATCAGTCGATTAGTATGCTGCCTATAATAGCATAAACGTCTCATATGAGAAAAAATAGGCATTAAAAATAACTTAAATATTTGAAGTTTGTTTTCTCATACAAATGTTTTGAAATTTCTAATAAATTTCTGAATGTCATAATCATTCAACACCACCACATAGGCAACTTATTCTAATGTTGATCACCAAAACGTATAAAACTAGAAACTAACTTCATATTTTTCCGGAACATTTTTTTTACAAAGTGTGTTAATTTGCAAATGCTTAGTAAAATTTAGATTAAAATAAGAGTTTTGCGATGGCAACATATGTTGGCTCGAAAATCCACATGGGACAATTACTATTTTATGGGCAGTATGTAGCATAATGAAACGACAGAGAAGCAACCACCGTTCGCTTTGAATAGGGAATAGAAAAATGATCGCACATTCACAATGTTTATTGATTATAGAAGAAAAAAAAAGCTGGCGCGGCGTAAATTAAAAGACTTGAAGGCGAAATTACGTGTTGAATGGGAAGCCCATGAATAAGTGGTATCCGCGACACGCTTGCATCATAAAACGGTCGGTAGATTGAAGGTGTGCGGTTTTCGGTTGATGCATTTTATTGTACCTTTACAAGTAGGATAGCTACGTGCTGCTGACTCTCTGGCGAGCCTTAAGTTGAGATCTGAAGGTTTGGTGAATCAATTTGCAACTTCATGGACACAAATGACGGAATTCGATGGGTGACAATCAGCAACATGTCGCATGTTTCAGACGAAATTAGGTTTTCAGCTCACACACTTCGAAGTATTCTGATACGGATATCCTTATTGATCGTATTGTGTTGCCGCTAAATAAAATAATGAGGAATCCTCGTCGCATAGACGTGTGCAAAGCATCACAAAACTGGTCACATTAGTTGAAGTTGAATCATCCCATTTTAGCGTTTGTTTCGTTTTGCGTCATTGGTTTACAAAATGTTGCACTTATTTTGAGGCGATCTAAATTCGAATCGCTGAGCGGTATGAGTGTTCGACCCGTACAATATTTTCGGCTTCAGCATCCTACAATAGGTCATACAGTTATATCACAGACAAACATACATCACTCTGCTTCTTCTTTTTTTGGCATTACGCCTGGAAAAAAGCCTGATTCTCGAACTAGTATTCTAAGAGCATTTCCATAGTAATTAACTAAGAGGTTATATCGTGTGGCAGACACAATATATATACTCCAATGATTTGGTTCATAATACGTTATTGGAAAATTTGTGTGTATCAAAACTATATGCACTTTATATCAATCTTCTGGGTGGCCACCAAATTTCCATTTTCAAATTCCCGCTTTTTACCCGATTTATAATTTTGCTAATTGGACAAATCCCACTTTTGACACTTTTGATTCACATCGGCAATGTTTTTTTAATAGTACCAAACTCATATTCGCCAACAATATGCTCCTTAAGAGCCTCAATGCCGGGGATCCCAAGTCTTTTTTTTTTAATCTGCGAGATTTTGGAAATTTTGTAAAATGGGGCCTCAAACAACTGGAATTTTCCAGACAAATGTGGAAGGTTTGCAACGCTGCTTAATGCCGAGTTTCAAAAAATTTGACCGACGAAAACCAAAGAGTTGATAGTAAATTATTGAGGAGGCCAAGTAGTTCTTGACCCGGATTTGTAGTATTTCAATTCCCAAACCTTCGATTTTATGTTCGTGAAAGTTAAGAGTGTTCTAAAGCATATAAGTTTGAGGTAAGTGTTAAACAAAGCCACAAATGTAGAAGCATGTGTTTTTATCCTACTTATGCAGTCGATGAGTTAAGGGGTCGTCCATAAATGACGCAGCTTTTTAGGGGGGAGGGGGGGCTTCACGAATTTGTGACGATGTGTGACGAGGGGGAGGGAGGGGTTCTAGCTAGTGGACGTAGCATTTTAAAAAATGTCGGTAAAGAAAAGGCGCTGAAAAAAAAATGGCACACATTTATTTTTATCAAAGTTATTTTTCTTTGTTTCACTTATAAACTTGGGTCATAAAATGATAATTCAGCTTCAAAACATTCATGTTACAGAATTGAAAAAAAAAAAATCTTTGAAATTGTAGATTTTCTTGATGAATGCAATCAAACAAATTTTTTAAAGCTTTAAATAATTATGTAAATATTATATTCCATTCGTGTCTAAATTATTATTTTTTAAATAAACAAAATAGAACTTTAATATATTAATAAAAAATCAGTGCTTTAACAACTTGGAGAACATCAACTTCAAGAGAGACAAATTATGCTCGTTTTGGCAAATATTACATTGAAACAAGATATTTATTCCGTGGATCATGCATTAAATGTTGCAGGAGATCTCCACCCAATCAACTCAAACATTTGTTTTGATATCTCAATGCTCTTCATGAAATAGCCTGAATATTAATGAGGACAACAGACGAGTGTTATCGAAATTGCTCTATCATTCAATTTCCTAATAACTAGGTAACTTGAATAAAGAATATTTTTATTATATAATTGTTGTATTATAGGTTGTGTAAGATTATTTCAGTATGGGGAACAATAATGAAGTTCAGCTGAAATATGAATAGAGATGAATACTTTGTATAATAATCGCTAACATTTTCTAAACGTTTCAAATATTACAAGTGTAATCTTTTCTATATCTGGTCGCTAATTGCTAAATGGATTTAAATTGCGATAATAATGACGAAGATCCATTGCAAATTAATATATTTTGTTGATAAATTTAATTGGAATCTATTGCCTTACAACGAATAATTAAAAAAAAAAACAAACCTCTAATATAACGAAATTTCTGTTCAATATATTATAAAATATATTGTGCCCTAACTCGTTACCGTTAGCTTAATCAACCAAATCAAACATTTCAATTTTTTTTTTCATTTTCTTTTGTAAACTTTATTTTTATGGTAACAAGAGCTGATGTAGAGTAATAAGGAAAACAGTTTTAAACATATTTCCTGTTTAAGTCACACAGTTTTGGTTTTCAGTTTCATCTAGGCTAGGTAAGTTGTATTAACTTAGCCTAGATGTAACAGGAAACCAAAATTATGTGACTTGAACAGGAAATATGTTTATTTAAAACTGTTTTTCAAAATTACTTTTGAGGGCTTCTTTATATCGAACTGTTATTCATTAGATTATCCTTACGTTTCAGCCAGTAATTAATATCAAACTTTGTATTGAATTCCAATTTATTGTTTCAGCCCAGACGCTAAGAAAAACAAATTTTAAAAAATATAACGATGAGGGGGGATTCATGATATGCTACGTATTTTTCGAGGGGGGGTATCATCCTTTGTGACGAAATGCTACGAGGGGAGAGGGGGGTGTAAAAAATCTGTGAAAAAATGCTACGTCATTTATGGACGGCCCCTAACTAATGACATATCAGAGGTCCTTAAAAATAAGGCATTTTTCAAGAATTTTCCATTTAATTGTGCTAAAACTTTATTTTTTTAGAGTAGCAAAGAATAAAATAAATCATTATTGTTTAGTCCTTAGAGTTATTTGTACAAAATCATAGATGTTTGATGACAATATAATCAGGCATAACGGTTTTCTACAACTATTTTTTGTTAAATAAAAGAAAACTGAATTTATTACTATACCTTTCAATTCCACTAGAGTTTGTATCCTTTAACAGATACGCGTATTTCGATTTCAACTATCAGGCCAACTTTTATTTCTGTTGGTTTGTATCTCAAATTCCCGTTTTTCCCCGTCTTCTTCCGATGGATTGAAAATCCTGCCTTTCTACCGCTTTTCCCGTTTTCCCAGTTCGGTGGCCATCTTGAATGTTGTATGTATCAATTGGAAAAATTGAGATAATGTAAAACGGCTTTAATTAAAAGACATGATAATACTTGTGAGAAAAAAAACTTACATCTAGAAACTTTAAATCAGTAACGATATATCGATGATGAATAGCTTCGTAACGATACAGGATTTTTAAAACATAATTTAAAATTCCAGTTTTGGTGACAATTATGACATTCTCCAATTCATATTTTTAATTCAAATATGAGAAATCTGAGAGACAATGAAAACAAAAGAATGTTACAATAGTGTCAACAAATTATACAACAATTTCTGTTGATTCATATTTATATTATTATTCCGGTTTATCACAATGAATACTGATTGAAATTTTGTTTACCATGTCCAATTAAAGTCCTTTACTTACATCTATTCCAGTCTCCTGGTTGGAAACTGTTGAGTTTTTTGTTGAAACTGTTTGCCTATCATAAATCGCACTCGCTCTGCGCGCGTGTGTAGTATACATGAGATGGATGGATGTGGGTTATGAAAAGGGTCTGCGTGATCAGTGGGAATTTGAATTCGAAACTTGTAACCATCTAAGTTATTGGCTCACCAAGTGGTTCGGTAGCTTAGTTGGTAAAGCGCTCTTCTAGCACACAAGAGTCCTGGGTTCGAATCCCAGCCGAGCACGTGGTTTTTTCATAATTTCACCCATAATTTATCCATCTTTACCACGCGTAATGTGTTAATTAACTTAAAAAGCATTGGGAAGTTATGCAAATTGTTAACAATCTACAACTTCCAATGCGAAGGGGTCGTGCCCCTTATAGATCTGACGGCCATTTACGTCTATGCGAGAAACACACAGGATCCTCAGAGGAACCAACTTTACATTTCACAAAGGATACTTCTAAGAATTTGTTCGGGGGCGTGACATTACACCAAGTATTACTTCAAGATTTTCTTCTATGCTCGTATTGCTTGAGACATTACGACAAGTATTACCGTAAACAATTTTTCAAGATTTTTTCCTGGAATTTTATTATATATTTTCCTAAAGCTTCCTAAAGTACTACATGAGTATTTCAGAAATTCATTTAAAGATTCTTAAACGGCTTCCTTAACCAACTCCTTCATGAATTTCTTGAAGGTATAAAAATTAAACTTGGATTTTTTAACTATAACCCGACATATTCGACCTTTAATCTGATTAGAAATTACTTCGAAGATTCTTTCACAAGTTTCTCGAGAAAATATTAAGTCTTTAGGAGTTTATCAAGAGGTTTTCCTAGGGTGGGTAACAAATATCATTTTGAAATTCTCGCTTTTTTCCCGGTATAATTTTCAAAATGTTCCCGGTTTTTATTTAAGGAGCCCAAGCGCAAAAGGTTGACATTTTAAGCGATTTTTGAGTTGAATACACTAGAAGAATTTTTCTATTTTCAAGTTTTTAAAAGGCATTTTGGGTGATTTTTTCTTCCAGTAATATATAATACCGTAGAAGATTTATATCTATAGAATTTCTCTAAACTAGGTTTCTGCCACTTACACCCCTTTGCTTCTAACCCCCTCAATTGGACTCACTTCGAAAGGAGTTTGATTTAACATCTACCAATCCCATATTTATTAACAATATGCCGCATTTTATGCACCTTACTACTCCAATTGAAGTGATTTGAATTTCTCATCTTTTGGTTATTTATTCTTCATAAAAATGAAGAGTTCGCTAAAGTAAATAAATTTGAGGCAAGGATGAAAAAAGCCAAACAAGTTGAAGCACGTATCTTACCTTACTTATTCACTTCTTAGTCAATTATATATCTAATGACACAATAGAAGCTTTTACAAAAAAAGGATTGTTCACATTAATATTCGGATTTCTTGATGTATTATTAAGTAACTGAAAAAACAAAAATGATTCAAAAACCTTCTGCAAGAATTTTGAAAAAAAATCTGATTCAAAACTTCGAGTCGAGAAAAATGCAAGCCCTGATAGTAAGAGAAAGAAAATCATAAAATATTTCTAAACATTACTAACTCATGAGAAAAGTTAAACATTTCTAAGAAGAATGGTGTAGCAAAATAGACTATTTCTACAAGAGGTTGAATAATTAATGTTTGAAAGTTATTTGTCTAAAATTACAGACGCTTTATAGTCATATCATTAACCATAACAACTTTCTACAATTTATCATTAGTGGTAGATTCAGAGTTTGAAGATGTTCGTTCAAAATTATGGATTCAAATTCCCGTCTTTTTCCCGCTTTTCCCGTTTTCCCAGTTCGGTGGCCACCCTGTTTTTCGTTGATTTCGTCCTAGATTTACTATTAGTATTTTTTTTTCAGCAATGCATCCACTAATTCCTTGATATTTCCTCTAAAATTGTAGTTTTGGATTTCTTTCAGATTTCAAACCAGCAATTTTTCTAAGGAAATCTTTAGATCTTCGCCTAAAATTTCTTCAGAGTCTCAAAAAATCTATGAAAATCTGGACCTCATTTCTAAAACAAATGCCATAGTAGTTTCTGATGAAACGTCCGTGGAAATTGGAATAAACTCCGAGGGAATTTTGGACCAATACCTGGGACAAACCGTTGATGAGTTACTCACGAAGGAATCCAAATACTAATGGCTGGAAGAAGAACAAGTGTAGGAATCTTTGGAAGATCTGTTAGAGTAACTAACGGAGAAATCGAGGAAGAATTGGTGGAAAATCTCTGGAAGATATCACAGTAATCCCTGTTGGAAAATCTCTGGACGATATCACAATAATACTTGTTGGAAAACATATGATGCGTTGGATTTCCTCGAGTGAGTTCAAGAGAAATTCCTATAATTATCCCTCCAAAAATCTCTGAAAGAATTTCTGGACAAATTCCCGGAAGAGTTTGTGGGAAATCTCTAGAGCAATTTCTGGATGCCAGGGAGTACCCAAAAGTATTGTAGACGAAATCTCTGAAACAAATCTTTTGAAGAATTCCAGAAACTGACGCCCTTCTGTGAGAAGAAATCCCTGAGCATGATACGCGTAAGTCTCTGAAGATTATTCTGCGGCATTACTTAAGAATTATGCACCGCGTTTCCCTACACCAAGAAAGAGGAAAATATGTAGCGACTTTGAAGGCCATGTCGGTTAAAATAGAGACTTTGTAGACTATTCATTAAAACTAGAGACTTTTCAGGGGCTTGCATTAAAATAGTGGCCTAAACTCTAAAAGAGCCCAGGACTAGTAGCGACTAAGTAACTTGAAAATAGGTGCTGTAGAGACCTCTTGCCTTAAAATGACTAAATAGGAACCAAAAAGAGACCAAAAGAGAACCAAATGGAAACCAATCAAGAAGAAAGTATTTCTGCTTGTATTGTTGTATGTATTTTTTACATTATTTTTTCCAGGAATTAATTTATGTATTTGCCAGAAGTTTGCTTCCGATAGTACTCCAAAGATTTTTTCGGGCGTTCGTTCAATGGTGTTTACGAGTTTCCTGAGGAATCCTTCCAAGAGTTTCGTTTCAGATACCTTCAAGTATTCAACCTGGTATTGTTATAAGGATAATTGCTGAAGCTACCTCATAGATTCCATCAGGAGTTCATCCTAAGACTTTTTTTCAGAAATTTTACAAGAAAGTCCACCAGAATTGTTGTTTAATGATTCTTCCATCGTATTTTTCAAGACTTCCACCAAGATTCCCGTTTAGAACATCCTCAAGAATTCAGCCAGCATTTTCTCCAGAAATTTACTAGATTTTTTTTTAAACTAGGTCGACACAAATGTTTTTCTGACTGCTGGCGGTTGTGGGTGGGATAATAAAATATTTCGCATAACATACGATCTCGCCCTAAAAGCCATTAGTAACCCAGTGTGTAGCTCGCTGTTTTTAAGCAAATCAATAGACAAATCTAAAACTATCACCACAGAACGATTAGGAAGGATATTTTCTTCATCCAGAGTTGTTGAATGGCGTGTTATTCTGTTCGTTTGCTCATTAAAAACAAGCTACACACTTGATTACCAATGGCATTTTGGCGAGATTATAAATGAAGCAAGATATAAGAATTTGAATTGAAAAAATATAACTCATTGGATTTACTAAGAAATTTTCTTGAAACTTTAAGATTATGTTAAATATTTTCTCAACTGCTCCCTCGAAATGTAAAATTTGATCCGAAAAGTTTTGAAGGGTGGAGATGAAAAGTCAAGTTTGTATCAGGTTTTCGTTTAGACTTCAACCAGAAATTTATATTCTTTATTCTTCAGGAACTACTCAAAAAAAAAAATGTCAAAGACTCCTTCAGAATTTATTCCGAATAAAATTTCCCAAAGAAGCTTCAAATAATTATGAACTTGAAACGGTTCACGTTTTGCAGATTCTATTTGAGTTGAAAGTTTATAAAGGAACTGTTTTGCCTTTATTTTTCAATATTGCACCTACTTTATATTTTTCTACAACAAATTATGTTGCGATGAAAATGAAAATTGTTTGGAAGAACTGCAAAAGTAATCTTGAATGAAAAGAGATATATGGACCCACTCCATGAGGAATCCCATGTCGAATCAATTGAGGTGTCCCCGGAAGGGTATTGAATAACATATTATCTCAAATGATCCATGAAGGAACTTGGGGAGCAAATCATGAGGGTAAATGTTGATAAATTCTTTGAGGAACCCATATGAAATTGCCTTGCAGGAATACTGGAGATATTGGCGTAGGAATTCTTGTAGACCTTCATAGAAAAATCCCTAAACGAATATCTTTAAAATCTCTGGAATAGTTTTTTTGTGGATTTGACTGGAAGAACTCCTATAGTCATAACTGGGGAAATCAGTGGAAGAATAAATTAAAACCAGGGGGGGTGCGCCTACCGTTCATATTTTGTGGGTGTATTTGTTTGACTCACAACGCTGCTAGGCATCCCGCTGTTTGAGTGTTAAAATGCATCAGCATTTGCTGCCTGGCATGGCCCGCGTTTCAACCTGTGCTGTTTGGGTCGGCCCGCCCGAGAGATGATTGTTAGGCGAGCTTTGTTTGTAGTTGACAGCCGTACACCCACCCTGGTTAAAACCTATGGGGAGTAAACTTTACACAGTAATCTTTTCGAAAATTATAGGAAATAGAAGCATTTGAGTGCCCAGGGATTTTTTATAAGACATTTCTCTAAGTATCCGTCGAAACAACATTGGAAAAATTTCTGGGAGAGTCTGGAGAAGTTCTTGAAAGTATGCCAGAAGAAAATCACTAGAAAAATATTTTAAGCATTTCTTTAAGGAATCTGAAAAAAATCCCTGAAGAACCAATGGAATAGCCGTTTTATAGACTGTGTAAGTTTCTCAGAAACCTTTAGAGTTTGTCAACAGAATTCACTGTAACAGAATAAAGAAAATAGTGAGAGAC
The DNA here is from genome assembly GCF_002204515.2 of Aedes aegypti. NCBI lineage: Eukaryota > Metazoa > Arthropoda > Insecta > Diptera > Culicidae > Aedes > Aedes aegypti. Next base: position 153,136,689 of record NC_035108.1, read on the forward strand.
CTTTGAGATCTTCCATTGAAAATAGTTTTTAGATAATTGCATTAAAATAATTACCCAAGTCTCTAAAAAGAAATCTGCTACCTGCCCTACATTGTCTAATCTATAAACTGATCGTTTTAAAATATGATTCAATGGAGAAACCTGTTCGAAGTGCCTCGATTAGTATCGATAAGAATCGATATAGGTATCTTATCAATACATTTTCTAAGTGTTTATACCTCTTCCGATGAATCATCATGCACTGCATGTTTGAAACCTTTCTTATGAATAAACTATGACACCATTTAAACCATTTGAGATACCATCCAAGAATCAATGCCTACATCAATTATCACATAGAGCTTCGTGCAGTTTAAATCCTACAATCATAACAGCTTACCAATCACAAGGGAACGCAATGCTAGGAGAAGATTAGGAGGTAAAGATGCTGGCCAAGAAAACGACAAAGACGTCTGCCTGAGATGTATTTATTCTTCTTTTTTACATCTAAGTGGTGGTGCACCTCAGCCTTTAATATCTGAATCCGTTCACTTCTTAAGCCACCCATGCTCCAACAGCAGCATTGCATTTCAACAATTGCCTTTTACGCGATCGTCTCACTCCTATTTGCTCCATGTCGTGGAAAATAGGCATGAGTAATACATTTTCTTCTGACACATGCAAATTAACTATGAGGGCTTTTTCCCGTTTTTCATTTTACAATTTTGTTCACATTGGCCACTTACGAGTGGTGCTCCGGCAAGCTTCCCTATGCACAATCCCAGACGGACGGAACTCTAAAATGACTTCCAATTTCCCTTCCCCATCGACGACTGCACAATCATTTTGCTTGCGTTTTAAGTTTTCTTCTCTTGCACTACCTTCACAATGGTGCTAACTTCCACTTCACAGTCTCTCTAAACTTTTTCGAACCAAAACGAACGGGGTGCGGTTTCTTTATTTTTCTGATTTTTCTTCACCCAAGCACTGTCTTCTCATTTTCTGCAGACCTTCCTGGTATGTAATTCGACGAAAATAGGCACGGAACGATCGTTTCACTCTATAGTGATGAGAAACCTCAGAGCAATTTACACCACAGACACGACATCCATTAAGAAGTAGCGACTTTTCATCCATCGTCGTCGCTCACAAACATCCGCAAAAGCAAGCAGCCCTAGCCCCAGCAGCTCAGCCACCCGTTATGAAGAAAAATCGAGGACAAAATGCCAGTACACTAATTCCCCGAATTTCAGTCTCAAATATTCACCTTTATGCGTTCAAACACTCGCCAATGATTTCCGATATGTGATTACGAACTGCACTACTTGATTTAGCGAAGGAAAAAGCACTTTTTTAAGGAAAAACTCCCGTTGCGCAGATTTGGTTCTACTCGTTACAAACTAAAATGAAAGAATGAGAAAAATATGCAGGCAAAGGCAACTAGCAGCGCAGCAAAACGACGAAGCCCGTTTTACAAACACCACTGCAGCGAGTGCGAGGAAGCGGGGGTTTTGACGTTTTTTTTTGACAAGCAGTTGTAGTACTAGATTACACGATAAAAAAAAGTCTTCAGTTTTGCAGGTTTCTATTTTTATTCAATTTCTTAGGGTGGCCCTGTTGGATCTTTTACACACTCAATCACAATTTGCTTGTTGGGTACATAGATTGGGGATTCGCTGCTGACAAGTAATTTCTTGGCCTACACGCAAACAAATTTTGTTGTATAATCTACCGAATCCATGGTAGAATTAAGAACTGCACCAACGATTTTCCACCGACTACAAAAATCTGTTAAGTTTACTATAATCTGGTACAAATCACTGAGCAGTGTAGTAAATGTGACTATGTCCATAGTAACTTCGACTACACGATGTGGTCAAAAGTATAATGCCAAACTTGTCAAATCTAGAATGTTTCTAGTCATTAATACAACAATTGGGTCCTAAAATTTTTAATGAAATCTTGTTTTTATTTAATAACACGAAAGAGCATGTTACTGTAACTACTTTAGCAATTTTTCCCGTTCAAATAATGGCTATATCATGTTTAAACTTTAATTTAAAAATTTGGTCCATTAATGAACCTTGACACTTTTGATCATGTTTGACGTTCGCTTAGTCGACAAAACACCACAGGGGTTTTAGTTCGACCACTGGGGTTGTTCCTATCTGACATATCGTAAGGAACACGGAAAACAAAATACACCCAATATTTGAGTTTAAGCCAAAGGATGTGACAAAATCTAAAAAAAAATTTGTTTGAGCTTAAACCAACGGAAAACATTAGAGGGCCCATTCACAAATTTCATAACGCTTTAGGGGGTGGGTGGGTGTCCTAACGTTGTTACGGCTTATACAAAAATTGTAGAGTATCAATACAAAAAGCGTCACGAGGGGGTGGGTGGGTGTCCAAAATGGACAATTTAAGCGTTATGAAATATATGAACGAGCCCTAGAAAATTAAGTAAACATGTGTTTTTGGCCTAAACTTAAGCGTTTGGCACTAAAATTGGGACAGGTCTTTAGGACCCTATTGTGGTTAAATAAACTGAATATATTTGAGTAGATGAAAAAACCGAATTTAGTACTATACCATTTAATTCCACTAGAGTTTGTATCCTTTGACAGATACTCGTATTTCGACCTCAACTGTAAGGCCGTCTTCAGTGTCGTGTACTAGACTCGACTTGAAATATATTTTCTTGTGTAGTGATGTTGACTATGTTTTGGTAGAGTTAACAGATTAATGTAGTCGGTTGAAAATCGTTGGTGCAGTTCTTAATTTTACCATGGATTCAGTAGTTTCTACAATAAAATTCATTTCAGTGTATCTTGATGCATGGGAAATTCCTGCAAGAAACCGATCAAGGAAGCACTTTTTTTCTGATCGCAGTACGCAGTTGAAAAGATAATTTATCTGACGGATTTCACGCCAACACGACAAAGGGATTGGCAGCACCCCTTCAGAATTCAATGAAACTTTCTGGGTGTAAAGACTATGTGAAACTAAGATACTTTACATACTTTGTTTTTTCAAAAGCGATCTAGACTAACATTTGGAAAGGGTCAAAGTTTTTGTTTACTTTTTTGTATAAACCCGTATAACTCGAAAACGGTAAGACCTACAAAAAAGTGTTGTATGGGGGACTGTCGTGAAATTTCCTGACGTTTTAGAGAAAAATATTGAAAAAATAATAACACATTTTCTACACTGAAAAAAATATATTCAAAACTTTAAAAAATTTAAAAAAAACGGCCATTTTAGATTTTGATCATCCTTAAGCAAAAAGTTTCGTAATTAAATTTACTAAAACTGGAGCTCGATTTGAAAAAGTCCTAAGTAACAAAAGTAAATAATTCGTGTTTATTTCACCATTAGGTAGATTCTACTCAGCTTAATATGAGGGTAGAGTACCATTTTGATATTATATTTCTTCAAAAATATAAAAATTATTGATACTCTGACCAAAGACAAATTAAAGACCCCCATGTTCCTTGCAGTTGCCCAAAATTTTAAGGCTCATAAGGTAATCTAGAATGCCGTTCAAAGTGTACTGCGATCTGTCAAACTTGGGTACCTTTTGTACTACCGAGGGACCAAATGCAGTACTAGAAGTGGTACCCGATCTGAGCCCGAGTGTGACGGACCTGCTTTGACGTAATTAACAATACCTAGGAACAGTAAAAATTTGTTCATTCGTCCTATTGCGCAAACGGACGAAAGTAGCTAAATCCGAAAAACGCGTATTCGACCTTTTGTCTTATGTCTTCAAGTTTACAAAATCTCCCCAGAATAAGACTCTGGTTGCGCTACTGACTAAACCATTGATTGAGATGGATGCAAACAGCAGTGCTGGTGCTGCGCCGTTTCCTAGGAATTCATGTTTTAGTGTTCCCCCTTATGAAGATTCCTCCAACGATATAAACAAGTAAATCTATCCGACAGCCGCATCCGTTGCATCTTATGTAAAGTAGACATTCAGCGGAGATGTGAATTTGCACTGATCGCATTAATCGCTTCGTCAACATTATGCAATACATATTCGTTTATGCAGAAAACTCCAAAAATTCTCTGAAAATCTCTATTTCTGTTTACATCGGTGGGTCGAATGTGCTTCACTGACCATCAATCAGTCCGATCGTACTTTGACGTATGGACATTTTCAGACGTCAAATATGATCGTGTTTTCAAGTGATAAATGAGTTTGAATCAGAAATAAATTGTATTTTTTATTGAGAATAGTTAAAAAACGGAATTATGCAGTGATTATGTTTTTTAAATGAAGGCAATCAATGGATTTCGCCTCTGCCTATGAGAAAATCAACTCCGTCTAACAATCCGACGGATTTTTATGGTTCGAAATATTTCAAACATTGAAAAGGAACAACCTGATCCATACCCCATTAAATTTTCTTCTAGAAAATACTACTAATCGTACCTGCGTTACAAGCCAGATGAATAAGAAATAATGTTTGTATTGTTATCTACCTAAAATGTCCGTTAACGATCTGAGTTACTCAACAATCACCGCGTGAGTGTATAGAAAGATAGGTATTTAACTTATAATTGTCGTTCTACCTATGCATATAACTATTTAAGCTTGATGTCAATAAAACTCTTTTCATTTTATCTAAGTCATTTGTGAAAAGAAGTTAAAGATGGATCAACAAGATTTATCGCGCATTAAAATTTCGAGATGTTGCGCCGGTATAAACAATCCTAATTGCAGGCGTAATAATAAATTGGAAAACGTTAGTTTTATTATAATATCAGAAGTGTTGACCCATGATACAGTAGCTATTTATTTCAAAATTGATAAATTTTGTTAAGTACTGCATTCGGTCCCTCGGTAGTGCAAAAGGTACCCAAGTTTGACAGATCGCAGTACACTTTTCACGGCATTCTAGATTACCTTTTGAGCCATAAAATTTTGGGCAACTGCAAGGGACATGGAGGTCTTTAATTTGTCTTTGGTAAAATACTCATGTGTATGTGTGTTGCACCAAAATTAACACGAAGAAGTTGATATAAGGCAACCAAATTGTGCAACTAATAAACACACATTTTTAAATCCGTATAGTTGAACAATTTTTGGTCAATTTGACAATTGACGGACCTGCCCCCACCCTCCCCCACGTAACAACTTTTGTATGGAAAAATTAAAATTTTTGGATGGACCATAACACCAACACTACAGAAGAACTCCTTCCTCCCACTATAGCGTTACGTAATATTTGAACCAAGATTGATTGAAGGGAGGTTCAGTGATCTAAGCAGTCAGTGGGTGTGAAGTGAGGTCAGCTACAGGGGAGGTGAAAGTGACAGCTGGTGAGCTGGCGAGTATGTTTTCATGTATCGTTTCTATGGGAATGTTAGGGATTGTTTACCACAGAAAACAAACTCTACCGGTAAGTGAAAATTTTCTCCCGCATTTCTTAGTTACGTTTACCTTCTTCGTGTGTTTTAGAGGATGTAAAATGGAAGTGTTTTATTAATTAAAGTGAGGAAAAGCTACTAGAAAGCTACATTTCTTCTATGACTAGTGAAATTAAAAGCCGAACGAAACGAGATGGAGTGTGGCTGTGAAAAATGTTTGGAGGTACGTCTTGAGTTAGCACCTTCTAACCAAAACAAACCCGCCAGCTGACACCTGGTATTTCAAAATGGCGAATTCAACATTCTGACACATTGAAGTACCTCCCTTCTAGATACCTTGATTTGAACGATCCCAATAAGCCATTTTACGAGACATTCGAGTGACGTTTTCTGGCGGGCCGCTCATTGTTGTTGTTCAAAAAACTAGCATGATATCTGAATGGCGCTGGTCACATTTTTGTTGGCGATGACGTCCCCGTCTCTTTCAGTGCATTTTTCTACCCGTTTTATGTTACCTGTAGATGAAAAATATATTTCCTACCTTTTGATTTCAATTTTACATGCGAAAATTAAAAACTTTATTGCATTGCCACCAGCGCCATTGTTGAATACTCTCCTTTCAAATGCAGCGCTAGAAGAAACGTAAATAAATCGGCCCGCCAGAAACTTTCAAAGCTGGTAAACAAACGCAAACCATATGATTCGAAACGTCACATAAAATGGCTTATGCGATTCGACATTTTTCCGTGTTGCTTTGCTACTCCCATACCATCTGGCAACACTGATTGTAATCTAGTACCTCAAACTAGATTTGACATCAGCGATGTGCATCGCGATGCGCATGCATCTCGCGGCCAGGTGTTTTTGTTTTCATTTTGAACGCGAAGACGTAAATTTCGGTGAAAGTCCTCGCAAAGAAAAACCGTGTGTATTAATGGTTTTAAAACTAATAACAGCAAATTACCTGGAAAGTTAGTGCATTTTTCTACAGTTCATCTCAAGATGGTGATACTAAACTACGACCAGTACAGTGAAATCCAGCAATTTATTCACAAGTTCAAAGGTTTGTCCATTGACTGCAACCGCGAGCTGGTAAAGAAGTTCCCCCAGCATAGTCCCGAAATGCTCGGAAGTATCCTATCTCGAGAGGTCCAGCACCGTTTGAAGCAAAGCCATGGCAAGGTTAGCGCTCGTGGCGAGGACCTTTTGGCGGACTACAACCGGAAAGTAAAATCCACCGGAGAGTTGAACATTTTGCTGCGAATGTCCGTTTCACTGCGAATACCGCCGCTCTCGCTTTGTCGCATTATTCTGCTGAGAAAATACTCCGATAAAACGCGACCGGAAATCAGTGATATGATCAAAAACCCGGATCTAATACCGGACTCTGTGCTGGGGGCCAATGTGAGCTACTGTTTGTACAACGAAAACATGGAAGGTCCCATCACGGACACAATCCGACGGTGCATCGGGGAAGAATACGAAGTTAAGCTGAAAAAAATGGCCCGCGATTTGGGGATGGTGTTCTACGACGAAGGGGATTTGCGAAGAACGGGATACGATAAAACGCCGGATCTCAAACTGGCCATTCCCTGCATGTACAAAGGGCGTGTGGTCAACTGGATCGAGAGTAAGGCTTCTTTTGGGGATATGGATTCACATTTAAAGTACGTTAGGGATCAGCTGATGAGTTATGGAAATAGGTGAGTTTCATTTTTGTCCAATAATAGCTCAATTGATTTTTTAAACATGCATTACCCTCATCCTTTCTAGGTTTGGTAGCGGCATCGTCATTTACTGGTTTGGCTACCTGGATATGATAGCAGATTGTGCTGAAAATGGAGATTACGTGACCGTAGTGGACAGATTTCCGGGACCGGATGAGTTTGAGTTCCTCAAGTTTAATATTCCCGAGACATGTAATGATATACTCGATGGTGTCAGCTAGTACTAGTAGTACTGTTAGTAATTATTTATGTATTGTATCGTGAAGTATAAAATTTTATTATAAATGTTCAATATGTATAAGGATTACTATGAGAAAGGCCAATATTTTGTAATTAGCTTTCTAACATTTAATATTCTTTGAAAAAGTTCCACAATTTCTTATCAATTGGAATCTTCCCTGCTACAAATTTGCTAAAGATTATATTTTGGTTAAACGTCAGGATAATTTGTAATTCTCTCACATCGTTTTGGTACTATTGGGTACCCACTTTCAGGTCGGCTTGCCCCAATTATACACCTGATTTTGGCTTATCATTATCAACATTATTTCTGTCAATTTTACAAATCGAATGAAATCGTAATGTTTGATGCATCAACTCGCTCAGTTACAGAGCTCCATTTTTGATGAACCGAGTTAGATGAATAGCATTTAAAAGTTTTGAGAAAAAATATATGTGCTCACTAGATCAGTTGTTGACTATTAAACTAATTGTTTCAATAGTGGAACTATTGACAAGCAATCAAATTACTATTGACAAACAATTAAAAAGTTTAAAACTGATTACGAAAAATCTAGCCCATTTGCAAAAATTTTTGTTTCAGCACTTTACGTGAGAACGTTATTTTACCAATAGCTAATACATGTACCGTCACACTTTCATAGGTCCTCCCAAGTAATGAATGTCCAACAGAGTTCTTTGGGATATCGGAATACTGAGGTTTGAGAGGGATGCTATGATTACATTCGGAGTGGAAATCTCAACATTCCTAGCTATATTGTCAGTTTGCTCATAAACATCAATTGTAATCCCAGGGGCCTTACTGATGTTGTAGGCATTTATAACCAATGTATACTCGAGTAAGATCATACCAAAATCCAAACTGTATTATGAAAACTGATTTTAAATACTAGGAATCCAGAGAAACTATCATAATGTCAGGAGTCCTATCGAGGACTGGAAGGAGGTCTATTGTAAAGCATGTTACTGAAAACTCTATACTTTAATGAAAGGGTACCTAAAGTCTGGGGGAACGCCATTTGGCATAAAATAATTTGGCATAACGGTCGTTTGGCATACTAGTCATTTGGCATAATCATTGAAAACTGAGTTGCTATGTTTTTGGCGTTACCATTGCTAACATTCTCATATATGATTTTCCTTTCTTTTGGTCATAGGCTGTTCATTCTCATTACGTTGTTAAACTAGTGGTTTGCATTGTAACTACTAACATTTTTTAAACATCTTCCTCAAAAAGGGTTGGTGATCCTCGCTAAAATTTTTTCGGCGTGTCTTAAGCTATGCTACTTTCCTGACGAATGGAAACATGCTTTAGTTATTGCGATTCCGAAGGCAAACAAAAATGCGACTATCCCTTCAAAATACAGACCAATAAGTCTTCTGCCAACTGTAAGTAAACTTTTCGAACGTGTTATTCTGACTCGCATCGAAAAGCACTTAGTCAATCATCGTATTATACCTGATGAACAGTTTGGCTTTCAAAAAGGGCACTCTACAAGCCACCAGATAGTTCGTCTAGTGAAGGAGGTCAGGCGCAATCTGCAAGTTGGTATCTCGTCAGGTCTGATACTACTTGATGTTGAAAAGGCGTACGATTCAGTATGACACGAAGCGATCCTACACAAAATGCTTCTCGGAAACTTCCCCATGATGCTGGTGAAAACTATAAGTAGTTTTCTGAAGGACCGGACTTTCCAAGTATCGGTAAACAGTTGTCTCTCCGATCGGATGCATGTACCGCAGGACTCTGTACTTAGTCCTGTTCTGTACAATACTTTCTCTGCCGATGCCATCAAAGTCGACGGAGTTCAATACTACTTCTTTGCCGACAACACAGGATTTCTAGTTTCCAATCAAGATCCCACAGTAGTAGTGGACAAACTGCAGCAAGCCCAAGAGTCCATTCAAGAATACCACAGGAAATGGAAGGAAAATTTAAACCCCGCTAAGTCGCAAGCTACCCAAGTAACCACAAGCATTATACCATTGCATTAATTTGGTCGAAAGTCAACATTTTTTGCATTAATAATGTTATCATGCATTTATTCAAAAACTGTCAAGTAATGATGCATTTGAATAACATTGTAAATGCTTTGTAGCATTATTTTAATATAGCATTATGCTAAGCATTTAGAGTGAATATACAGTTATGCTGTCATACAAGATTGCATAACCTCATTAAACACACTCGAATCTTTAATAAATAAGTAAAACGATCTAGCACGTTTGCAGTCGCTCATTTCGTTTTGTGGGATATGGAAGAAAAATGAAATGACTTTCTTTCATCTCGAACCCCCATTTCATGACCTAAGGATATATGTATTCATTCAAATTATTCCCAAGTAACCACGAAGCTATATATGAATACTTTATGTTTGCTCTATAGTATGATATCAGATTTTGTTTTAAAGTGACATAACCGTTAAGAGCTTTATAAAGCATAATTAAAGTGGAAAAGGGCCCCACAACAACCAAATTAATGCAATACTTAGTAAAGCAGTTTTAATGCCCAAGCCCTACTAAAGCATTTATGGTTGTATTTTTAGGGTTCATGATGTATATTAGCTTAAAATTATGTATATTTAGGGCATGCGTTGAAAGTAAACAAAATAATGAGTCAAATGGTTTTTCTTTACCACCTCAATGATTTTTTTTATGGAATCAGGATTCGAACTCACAACTAGGATGATGGTGTGCTGGATGCCTGGCGCGTTGGTGTCCTGTGCTTAAGCTGCTGATGTGATAAGGTAGGATAAAAGTTCCTTATAAACAAAGCCACTTTGTGTGTTAACCATTACTATTCCCCAGTTATTACGAATAGAAAGAATTGTCTTCGACGATTGATTTCCTTTCCTCACCAAAAGAAACATCAATAGAAATAATTTGATCACCATTCTTTCTCGTAGAGGAAATAACAGAACTTAATCCACAAAACAAAGCCCTTGCGCATTAAACAGATTTCGGGGGAGAGAAATTGATCGACATTTCCTCTCGCCCCTTATGAATAAAAGAGGCTCATAGATAAAATACTTATATAAATATAACCCCAAAGGCAAGTTACTTGTAGTGGAGTTAATATTCCTTGGTCTCAATCTATCGGATACCTCGGCGTGACCCTTGATAAGAAGCTGAACTTTGGCTGCCACGTGACAAACTGCATCCGGAAGTGTGACAAACTTATTAAAACGCTGTATCCGCTCATTAAGGTGATTATAAAACGAAGCCAAACTTTGAATTTTCAAGTGCACAAGTCTGAAGAATCTGACAACCGTCTGTGTTGAAAATCAATCAAATTGCTTGCTTGCTGGTGGTGACCAATGGGATAAACTTTGAACGCGGAGCGCTGTTTGGTTCTCAAGTCTTGTTCTTTTGAAAATTCGAGTTGTGGCTTCGTTCTATAATCACCTTAAAAGGCGCTCTCGACTGGATCCCAGTATGGGGCTCTGCACAAAAATCTTTTTCTCTCCTTTACTCTTACATAAAATTTGCAAACAACAAGGCCAGTAAACGTCAAAATCCCATACAAAATCAAAACAGTGCAGAGCCTTATTAAGGTACTCCTATACAAAACCGTTTTCCGGCCCACGGTGGCGTATGGGTTCCCCGCTTGGTACAACCAAAGACAAATTACAACTGCACAAAATCTCACCGAAAGAAAATACAAACCAAGCAAAATTGTTTGTTGAAGATGATGCTTGATCTAAGCCCTTACCACCCGACAAATGATGTTCACAGGCTTGCTGGCGTTGAGCTTATTGATGACTGGTTCCAGAGATTGAACCCCAAGTTTCTACTTAGTTGCTCTTCCTCTCCAAACCATCTTATACAAGAGTTGGCCGCATAGAAATGTGATATTAGATATGAAGCTTTCTTTCCTTTCTCTTTTTTCCTAAAGTTACTTCGGAGGTTTTTTTCACATTTTTCCTTTTTTGATAAATTGTTGTTTGTCTCTCATTATCATTAAATTTTAGTTGTTGTCCAATTGAATAAGGAATCCTATATCACAATATTAAAAATCTAGAAACACAAACTGTATCAGATAAATTCTCAAAAATAAAATAAATAAATAAATAAATGAATAAATTTACTAACATTTTCATTGACAATTTTGCCTTCTTTCCTACGTTGGCATTATGACTACTAACATTTTCATCGACGATTTTCCTTTCTTTTGATCACCAGATCTTCTTTTAAGTAGCACTATTTAGGTTTATAATTTCTTTTCTTTAATGCCAAACGTCCATTATGCTAAATGACCATTATGCGAAATGACCATTATGCTAAACGACTTTATGCCATTTGGCTTTATGCCAAATGACTTTATGCCATACGGGGTAGCCCCTAAAATCTATTTTTTCACGTTTTGCCTAGAAATCCTTTATAAGAGAGATTCGCGGAAGCTGACATTTCTGTCAAAGTGTGAGCCAAACGAACATGTGTTATGTTTGTTTTGAACTTTTCTTGAGGAGTAATTTAATCCGCTTGAAATTGGGTCCTAAAATGTTTAATGAATTCTTGTTTTTATTTAATAATACGAAAAAGCATGTTGTTGCAACTACTTTAGCATTTTTTCCAGCTCAAATAACGGCTATAACATTTTTAAACTTCAATTCGAAAAATGGTTCCAAATATGAACTTTGACACTTGTGATCATGTTTGTCATTCACTGTTTCGACAAAAATACCACAGGGCATATAGTTTTAACACTGGGGTTGTTCCTATCTGACATTTCGGAAGGTACACGGAAAACAAAATATACCCAAAATTTGAGTTTAAACCAAGGGGTGAGACAAAATCTCAAAAATCATAAAAAAAATGTTTTTTGGACTTAAACAAATGAAAATCAATTAAAAATTGAGTGAACATGTGTTTTTGCCCTAAACTTAAGCGTTTGATACTAAAATTGAGACAGGGCTTTAGGACCCTATTATTTCGGTAAAATTAGTGATCCTTTTTAGAGAGATAAGCGGAAGTAAAATGGAATGATTTGGCAACAGACCAGCAGTGGTGATTTTGCTCGGCGTCGAGAATAATATTGTAACACGGACATGACTTCCTCATTGCTATAAAGTGTATTTTGTTTCGTTATAGATCTTTGAGCTACATATCAAAACTAATAAACGGCCGAAAAAATCAAAAACTGAAAATCGCATTGACAAAAATTCAAAAAAGTAAAACATTTCATTTCCAGCTGACATTTCTGTCAAAGTGTGAGCCAATCGAGCAGCGAGAGCTGTCAAAGTGTGAGCCAAACGAACATGCGTTATGTTTGTTTTGAACTTTTCTCGAGGAGTAATGTAATCCGCTTGAAATTATTTCGGTAAAATTAATTTTGCATGAAACAAAAAAAAGAAATGTTTTACTTTTTTGAATTTTTTTCAATGCGATTTTTAGTTTTTGATTTTTTCGGCTGTTTATTAGTTTTGATATGTAGCTCAAAGATCTATAACTAAACAAAATACACTTTATAGCAATGAGGAAGTCATGTCCGTGTTACAATATTATTCTCGACGCCGAGCAAAATCAGCACTGCTGGTCTGTTGCCAAATCATTCCATTTTACTTCCGCTTATCTCTCTATAAAGGATCACTAGTTTTGCCTTGCAGTGAATCCTGGTAAAAACTTCTAGAGGCTCTAGAAAAACTTGCAAAGGGCTCTTATGCAAATATTTCACAGGATTTCCAGATTCCTCGAGGAAAAGCTTCAAGAAACCTTCTAGTGATTGATAAAGATTTTATAAAAATCTTTGGAGAAATTCCTACCGGAATCTTAGAAGTAATTTCTGGGATTAACCTTAGAAAAAACAGGGTGTCTACTCATTTACAGAAATGAAATTCCCTGAGATTTCCAGGTTTCAAACAATAATTCCAGGTTAAAGAAATTCCCTAAAATATATTAATAGTTAATTTTAGATGATTAAAAGCTTTTTTCTTTCAAATGAAAGGTATCTTTAAAAATACGTTTACTTAACAATAAATTTCAAAGTATTTTTCACTTCACATAAAAACAATTATCTTTTTTGTTCTTAACGTTTAAATATGTAAAAAAACACAACTCGAAAAAATTGGTGATTTTTATTTAACTGCCACGAAAATCCAGAATGTTTATCAAATGATCTAAAAGTGCCTTAATTATCAAAGTCAGATATTTATGAAAAAATAGTCTTTTCGCTCTTAAGAAAAAAAAACCTCCTTTTCCTTAAATTGCATTCAAATGTATGGACATCTGAGACGTACCCACATTATTTTTTTGGAGAGAGTTTTGTATTTTTTTCTTTGAGCTGGTAGAATGATCGTATTAGAAATAATAAATATAAATACCTCTTGCTTGAAAAAACAAGAAAAGAGACCATACATGAATTAATATTACTAAAAGAAACCTAACAAGAAGCACGAGTTGAGAGATTGATTTCTGAGTTGACAGACATTTTTCTAATTCTAAGGCCCTTTTTGGAACTTCTCATGACATTACGACAACTATAATAACAGCTCGTTTTACTAAAGAATTCTTTCACATATTTCTCCGCTGATCTCTTCCGGAGTTTGTTTTGAGGTTTTGCACGAACATTTTAAGTAATTTTTCCAAGATTTTTGCTTTATATGCCTTCATTCATTCAATCTTTGATTTTTTTCTTCAGGAAGCATCCATCCATAAAATATTCCATTGATTTCTCTAGGACTTCCTCCAGCATTCCCGTTTAGAGCATCGTCAAGCATTCAAAATACTTTCAAGAATCCTACCATTTTTTAAAATTTCACATGTAACCGGCGAAATTTTAAAGAAATTTTTTAGATTGTTCTGGAGAAAGTTTAATAAAGAAAATCTGCAGTGTAGTTCGAAAGACAATCCTTGAGTATCCTCAGATGAAACTTGTGTGAGTTCTAAGTACGTCTTGTTGAATCCCTGAATTCTGAAGATGAAGACGCATCGAAGCAAAATCTTGAATTTTCAAGAACACAAAACTAGAGAACCTGACAACCATTGGTCATCTCCAGCGAGTGACCAGTGAGTTAAATTTTCAACATAAACGCTGTCTGGTTCTCTAGATTTGTGCTCTTGTAAATTAATGATTTGGCTTCGATGCATCTTTAATATATATATATATATATATATATATATATATATATATATATATATATATATATATATATATATATATATATATATATATATATATATATATATATATATATATATATATATATATATATATATATATATATATATATATATATATATATATATATATATATATATATATATATATATATATATATATATAGAGGACTCCAAATAATGTTCTACAAGACGTTTTGAAGAAATTTCTTGAGAAATTTGGACCGAATTCCTGAAGCTTGATTAAAGTTTTGAAACCACCCCCTTCAGCGTTATGAAATTTGTGAATGAGCCCTTTGATGGAATTTTACTCTGTTGTGTTTTGTGCTGCATCTTCCTAGCTCATTTTTTGTTGCCTCTTTGCTTACCATTTTTTCGCTCCCTCGCAAAGAGGCAAAGGCAGCACGCTGCTCTAGAGTATGTCACCGAACTCTGATGACGTGCCTTCCGCCGTGTGCATTATGCGCACTATTGAGAATCGAGTTGCGACGCGGCGAAGTTGGTCAAAAATCAAACTTCGCACGCACCCATTTTCCAACCGCTTTTTATTCATCCCACCTTACGTTAGATGCAACGGATGCATGGGTTGCATGTTGCAACTGGGGAATCGTAGTACTAGTTTGACATGACTTCACTTTGGTGTTCTTTCGGAGAATCGTTTGTTCGAAATATTTCATACCGATGAGACATCCCTATAACAACACAACAAACACCGCACCGGGCATCACGCACTTGATTTTGTTTTGTATTCGCTAGTTTTTGGGTTTTTGGTGAAATTTTCGCTCCAACAATCAAACCCTACCACCGGAAATAATAATGGGTGTTACAATTCTACAGCCGTACCCCGTCGAGAACAAGTCCGGCGCGCAGACCATCGAATTCCTAGTGAAACGCGTCCTGGCCCTCGGAGCCGTCCAGGTCGGCCACTTTTTGGTAGACTGTGAAACGTACACTTCCATTCCGCAGATCGGTGCGACGAAAACCGTTCATATTCTGCACAACTCCGAGCAGCCCGCTTCGGTGTTTTCTATCCTGGACACCGGCACCAAGCAGATTCCCCTCGTTACGGACGGGTTGTTCGATTTGCTGATGACGCGAATCTCGCCGGTATACACTTCCAAGAAGCAAACCAAGATAGAGTCTAAGGGACCACGGTTCGAGTTCGGGGATTTCCTGATCAAGTTAGGAAGCGTTACCATGAGTCAAAACTTCAAGGGTGTGCTGGTGGAGGTAGAGTACCGGCCCTGCCTGGTGGCATCTAGTTGCTGGGAATTGATGCGGGAGTTTCTGCAGGGTTTTCTGGGCTCGAACGTTTCGAACACGATCCCGGCATATTTTGCCCAGCGCATCAACATCAACACTAATCACACGAAAGCCAACGACGTTTACCAACCGATCGACACAATTAATCAGTATCTGGAACATTTTACCAACTACCGGAAGCAGACTACGCCGGTCGTGGCGCCGAGGGTTTGAGTTCGGGACACGGAAGATTAGTTTTAGGTGTAGGTTTATGTTCTATCATGATAATAATATGCGTGTCCAGAGTACATAGTTTATTGGGTATCAATTCCGATGACATCCATGGTGTCAGTATAAACCTCCATCACTTTTTGACGACACACTCGGTAATCTATGGCTTTTAGGTCGAGATCATAAATTATGCGAGATTTGTGCTCTTGAGATTTCGGGTTTTGGCTTCGATGTATCTTCCTTTTTAGCTTAAGGTGAAGATGCATCGAAGCCAAACCTCAAATTTTCAAGAGCACAAATCTAGAGAACAAGACAGCGGCTTTAGCTGAAAACGTAATCGATTGTTCACACGGTGATGGTAACCAATCGATTGAGTTTTCAGCTTGAACGGCTGTTTAATTCTCTACACTGAGATTAAATCTCCATTATATTTTATGTGCAAAAATCAGATAAAACGGCTTTGAGGGTCTCAAACTTTGATCTATGTGCAACATTTAAAAACTATTAGATTCCAATAAAATGTACTGCCATTTCATATAGTATCCACTTGCTCTGCAGTGTAATGCCAATGTCACACATTTAGGATTTGAATGCGTACAATTATATTTCAACACGTGGGACGAACGTGGTTCAATGCGGTACAACGAACAGAAAAAAAAACTTTTGGGAAAATCCACTGATCAGTTTTCAGTTTCCAAAGGTCTTGTAGTTAAAATGTAATTTAATGAAATTTCATTATACATCAGTTTCTAAACAGGAAGTGGGGCGATACATCGCCTAAAATGACAGTGATTACAGGCGCATGGATATTCATTAAACTGTAAGTTCATATTTACCATGATTGAAAACAGAACTCTGGGATGGTACACGCTAAATTTCAACTTTTTTGATCCCCTCCCCGCCCTTTGTCACGTTTTTTGTATGAATCCTCAGAATTTTTTGTAAGGCTTGTCACACTTTGCTTGACCCCCTCCCCCCTCTCGGAGCGTGACGTAATTTGTGCATGACCCCTCTAAAAAAATTCATTTCTCTAGCGGCCATCGGGAGGTTTTGAAAGACGAACGCAACAATCACATCTGGTCCCCACACGGATGCAAGCAATATGTTTGGCCACTCAGCAGGTGGATAAATGAAAATAACAAACCTGATTGCTGAAGATGACTCCACAAAAACAGATTCCACTGATCGTTGATTAAGCAGTTTTAAAAAGTTTCAAAAAAATCTGAATAATTTTGTTTCTTTTTCCTATTTTGATTATTAGAGAAGGCTAAACAAAACAAAACAGTTCAAGAGCGCACCATTTGTTTTCCGTTTGTGACCACACATAAAATATAAATGCAAGATCATAGGAATTGAACTGCATCTACCCTTCTATTGTAGTTGCATTGCACATAAAAAATAAGAGTAACCGAATTCCTTGTTCTATCTGCATTGTCATTATAATTTATGTGCAAAGCTTGATTGCAAAAATCTATGTGCGCAGCACATAAAAACTAGAGTGGGATTATTATCAGTCTCTATAGTCTCTATAGAATTATGCACTTATTTCATTAGATTAGTTCCTTCGAACAATTGGGAAAGCATCAAGATCACCCATTGTTTATTATTACTTTATTAAAGCAGTCCAGAAACATAACTTACCAAATTAGTATATATAAAAACGGATTTCCTTTATTTTGTATCTTTTTCCTAAAATAACGGTAAACTACCTTACCGCACTTTTATTTATTCAAAAAATCATACTGAGATTCGGAATCGAATTTCTCCACATGTTGGCACTCATCGCACGTGGTCGGAAGTTTGGGATCCTTTGCTCGTTCATTTTGCAGCAAATTGTTGTAGACCTTGCTGGATACCGGTTCCTGGGAAGTTTCTCCGCATTTGCTTATGTAAGCGATGTACATGCCGGTGACATCCATGAAGCAAGACTGATACTTTGTCTTTTTAGCCACCTTACAGAAATGGGCAGTTATTCGCGGATAGCTGCAGATGTGCTCCTTCGCAAAACAGATGGGATCGCTTTTGGATGGTAGTGTTGGACTACTTGAGCCAACTTCATTCATCTGGCAGTTTTCTACCTTAGATCGTTTTTTCGGTGAGCTTTGGTCGATCTCGTTATCATCTCTCGATTCGCTTTCGCTATCTCCTTCCACAATCATTTGGGTCAATACTTTGGAGTCGTCGGATTCAGTCAGCATTTCAGTTTCAAAGCTTATATAGGATTTTTCTTTGGAATTCATTGCAACGTCTTCAATCAGTATATCACCTAAGGTACTATCTTTCTGTTCGACTGTTTTAGAGGATCCTGCTGGTAGCAAAATGTTTTTGTAAACATAAGACAAAACTTTGTCCTCTTGGCACAGATCATCTGATGGCTCATTTAGGTACATATTTATTTTTTCGGGGCCCAACATGGTCAGTGCGGTATCCAAAACCTTTCGAGGGATTACTACCTTTAGGGATTGTTCAGATTCGTCTTCAGAGGCTGTTTGTTCATCTTCCGAGAAAGGGCCGATAAATAAGTCGGCGTCACAGCTGTTCGAATAATCAATCATTTTCGGATCGAAAGGATACAATCCACGGAGCGAAAAGCCTTTTTTGATCAGATTTGCATTAAATGATTCTACGACCGCTCGCGCTAATAAGCTCCCAAAAACGGACATATTCATTAGTTGCTTTTTGTGTTCAGCTCGCCAGGTTCTAGCAGTTTTGGCCCAAGTTGTATTGAGGTCTTTATAAACAGTTGTATCCATATCTGCGAATATATGTCGTGCACCTGCATACAACGGGACGAGAATTACTCCACATTTCAGGCACAAGTCCGCTGCTTCCATTGCTAACTCGGCCCTCACAAAATATATAACAGGCAGTATAATGCCTTTTTTTATAAGTGCCGGTCGAAGCGTTTTCTTCACGTAACTCGCTAAACAATCGGAATTCATCCATCCATTTTTAGACATGCTTAAATTCCAATCAGCAGGAAATAATTTTTTGCGAGGCATTTTAGCCAAGTCATCCTCGGGGAAAACCATCTGTGGCGCGAAAAAACTTCCGTCTGCGGCAAAGGTAAACCATGCAGTCATGTTATGCGTTCCATTGGCGATGTCTACTATAGAGTAAGCGCGGTGAGTGTCCTTGGTGCTGCGAGTTACAAATCCCACCATTTCTCCGTTCAAAACACGTGAAGGATCGGCAAGAATAGTGGTCAGTTTTTGTCTCTTGAAGTAGCGAGAAACATTCCGAAACCATGTCCGAACGACCTTCTCGCATAGTTTCGATTCGGCTACTTTTATTGCATCTTGGCCCTGTATCTGCAGTTCTGGATGACGTCGGAGGAACAGTCTTACCCAGGTCTTACCTAAGATGTTGAATTTATGAAATTGAAAATCGTCACAACGTTAAGACATTAAGGACTGTATCGAAAAGTAGTTAGCAACATATTTAACTATACCAGAAAAATTTAGTCGATCATACCAACTTTTTCATATTTCTAAATAGAGATGTACCGAATATTCGGCTGGCCGAATATCTCGATTATTTTGATTTTGCCGAATATTCGGTCTGCCGAATAATAAATTCTGGTATTCGGCCGAATAGGCCGAATAGTGACCGAATAGTAATAAAATTAACTAATCAAGGAAAGTTAAAAAAAAAAATCAAAGAATTTAGTCAAATGATGATACATTAAAATTTTCTTTTCATGCATTCTATGAAAGGAGTTTGATGCCAAATATTAAAAAAATGTGAGAATTTCTCCGATCTCTGGCATTAAGGTGTCTACGGTGCTGCTCAATACATAAGGCATTCTCTGAAAATGAGCCTTAAACTAACATTATAAGCTTTGCTAAATGTGCAAATATTTCGCTAGACATAAACCAACAGACAAACATAGGTTTCAACACCAACCAAACCTATGCGATGACAAACATTTGTTTGTCTCTGTATCAATCCATGCCAAATATTTGCCATAGTGTACTGATAGCTTTATAATCAATTTTCTGTAGCTGTAAGGTACCACTAGACTAGTTTGAAGCGTATGGACTCAATGCTGTTAATTTTAACCGTTAAAATATATTAGCCTTTTCCATTCTTTCGATATTGTTTGGTTTGAGACACCTTTATGTTTGTTCCAATGTCTTTAAAACACTTCCAAAAGTCGGATGGGACATCTAGTGATGTATATTGGGTAATTCTTTAACAACATAAAAAGAGATAGCAATTGAATACAGCTCCCTTACTTCAGAAATACGAAAAATCTTTGAAATTTACTATTTTTGTGATTTCTACAACCGGTTTCAAAAGCTCAAGAAGACGATCATTCATTTTATAATCCGTTCAAATTTTCACCGTAGAAGCTTTCCCTACTTCAGCAAACTCATTTATTTTTTTACCCAGGTTTAAAAATTTAGTTTTTGAGAAATTAGACGAATATCCGGGTGTTATTCGGCCGAATATTAGGATTTTATTTGGCCGAATATTAGGTCATTATTCGGCCGAATGTTCGGCCGAATATTCGTTTGGCCGAATAATAATTTTCCAATTATTCGGTATTCGGCCGAAGGCCGAATAGTGCTATTCGGTACATCTCTATTTCTAAATACCACCAGTATGCGCTAATACCCCTTTTATCGCTCACTAGTGCATACACGATTTTTTCGCATAAAAAGCAATCTTTTTCACACGAATTCGTTTAGCTACACCAACAACTTTCAAATAAAGCGATCTGACATTATTTTCATTGGTTTAAATAATTATTTATATTAGAAACATAAGACGCCGTGAGAGACTATTGGATCAGTAGGTATGTTTGTGTGTTCCAAAATCCGCTCATGCAAAAATATAACAAGATTGAAAAATTCGGTTTTAGTAAAAAAAAAAAAAATAATTTGTTCGTTATGAAATATGTATATCGTGAGCGGAAATAGAAATACTTTGATGCTGTAACAAATGCAATTAAGGCTCAAGAATCCATCATTCAATCATCAGCAATCATCGAAAACTAAAAACCAGTTTTTTTGTTCAAATCTAAAGATATCCTCATGAAAATCTATCATTGAATTAAAGATAGTGGATGCAATGCAATGATAGATTTTCATGAAAATTTCATCGATTTTGAGCGAAAAAACTGGTTTTGAAAGCAGTGTTGATAGACTCACACTCAAAATCTCAATCAATACGCTCTCCCGTGAGAGCAAACTCATTAGAGATCTGCTTCGCAAATCTCACGCTTGAGATTTTGATGCAAAATCAACTCAATCAACTCAAACCGTAAAAAATGATTTAGTCGCAAAACTCGGCAAAAACTCGTGAAACCCGAATGTTGTTGTTAACGTTAGAAAGGATTAACATAGTTTTACCAAACTAACAAGAAATTATTGCCGTGTGTGAGTAAACTGTGGAAATACGAGACAATGAGTTAAAAAGGTGAGCCAACTCATCCATGATTTGTTGACTGTTGAGTTGCATGATTGACAACTCATGCATGAAAAATCTCAAGCGTGAGTTGTGAGAAATTGAGTTTTTCACAACACTGTTTGAAAGTTTGATAAACGATGATGGTTATTTTCCTCTTAACCCGTATAGTTCTGATCCTGAGTGAAAGAAAAATATACTAAAATTATCGCCGCTCAGCGAAATACTAAACGGATTTCAATTATTTTTTGTCAGTATACTCCTATTTATATATAGTTTCTTAAAGTGGCTAAAGAATCTCGGGATTGCTCCTGTGGTCGGAGTTATTCCGGTGGGTCACTGGGTCAGGTCGGGTGCTTTTGTGCCCCTGGAGGTAGGAAAATTTCAAGTTACATATAACTTTCAGAATGTGGCTACTATATCATAGAATTTTATAAAAAACGCGTCAGCGTAAACCTTTTGAGAACGATTGAATTAGATAACCATGTAATCTGCATTTAATTTTGACGTATCAAAATCGGATTGAAGACTGACCAATGATTCATTTTTTGTATATTCATTTCCGTGTTGCCAAAATCGCACGGGCACTGTAGTGAAAACTTTGCTATGGACCGATGCACGAGTTCACTATTTGACTTTTGAGCGGTGCCGTGTTATTTACGTGGTCATGGCAACGAGTGAATTCGGCACCGCTCAAACGTCAAATTAGTGAACCCGTGCACTAATCCATGGACCAATGCAAGAGTTCACTAGTTTGACGTTTGAGCGGTGCCGAATTCACTAGTTTCCATGGTCACATAAATAACACGGCACCGCTAAAACGTCAAATAGTGAACGCGTGCATTGGTCCATTGTTTGGAAGATCATGCAACCTCTAATCAACAGTACAAAATACAGCGATCAAATATCTAAAATAATCACTCTATGGAATAAATAATTCAAAGCCCAGTGATGTTCTATTCAAGATTTGACAAAAAATCCTTACAAAAATGCATTAAGCTTGGAGAACAAGTTTCCTGAATGTTGCTAATCACTTTTCGATACAGAATTCACTTAACAGGCACGCCTGAGCCTGAAAAACAAATGAATAAATAAAAAAAATCTTACCAGGCTGACCCTCCTTAAATGGGGTTGTCCTAGGTTTGGCCTTCAAGTATTTGGTAACCTTAAACACCACGGCCCGTTGAGTAAGCGGAATGCCTCGTTGTTCCAGGTTCAGCAGTTGTTGAACAATCTCTCTCTCTTCCTCTTCGGTGAATATTGTATTCGGTCCACGAGATCCTTTATTTTTCCACTTGCTACTCAAACGGTACTGCAGCGTAGTGCGAGGTACTCCGGATTTCTTCGCGGCTTGGTAGGCCGTCAAATTCCCACTCCTGATTTGGTCAAGTAGTTTATCAATGGACGACGCGTCATATAGCACACGATTCGAATTCTTACGTTTCTGTTTTCCAGACGGTCCCGGAACGGCTTCAATCAAATCTGGTCTTTGTGTTAAAGGTGGGATGAATACTGACATGAAATGCAACAAGAATTAGTATAGTTTAGTGCTTCAAAATTAATTATACTCTGTAATACTCACCCAATGGATCTGGATTTACCAACAAAACGTCAGGCTCTTGTATTGATTCTTCTGGCAGTTGTTCCAGATCTTCCAGCAGTTCCTCTTTGATTTCAATCTCCATTAAATTATCATCGTCAGGGTTCAATTCTTCCATTTTACAAGTGTCTGCAATATGTATATAAAAGTAGATGGACAGAATATTCAAATTTTGTTTGTTATTACCGTAATATTCAAGGATTTAATCGTCAAATTATTAAAATTATCACCACAAGCTAATGCGAACACAGTTTATTATTATTTACCGACGTTACTTTGTTTAGCTTTGTTTGGAACTAAACACGATGAACGCAAAGTACCCAAAAGTGAGTTTATTTCACTCAAATTCCGATTATGTGCGTTAGGGTGATCAGTAGGGAACTCCGACGAACAATTTTTTTTCCATTCATTATTGCGATTTTTTTAGCACTTATAAGCGGTTTCTTCACCGCCGCTTAGGCCTTAAACCTGGTTTAATCATATGGGTAAACGTGGTTTACGGCTTAAGCGAAGGTGAAGAAATTGGCCCTTAGACTTTGATGATCTGGATTTCGTCTTTCTCAGATTTCGCCTTCGATTTCGCTGCCCCTTTTCGACCACCGCTGCCTATGCAATTATCCCAGGCTATCGACATGATGGAGACACCATCTTCTATGGTGACAGAGGGCTCGATTGGCTTGTCAGATAGATCGGGCCCGGGACATCCTGTCTACTGCAAATCGCTGCAGTTGATATAGGGCATGTCCATTGCCTGAATTATCCTGATGTTCATGACAGTTTACTCTAGTAATCCTTTATAAGAGAGATTTGCGGAAGCTGGCATTTCTGTCAAAGTTTGAGCCAATCGAGCAGCGAAAGCTGTCAAAGTGTGAGCCAAACGAACATGCGTTATGTTTGTTTTGAACCTTTCTTGAGGAGTAATGTAATCCGCTTGAAATTATTTCGGTAAAATTAATTTTGCATGAAGCAAAAATAATGAAATATTTTTCTTTTTTAAATTTTTGTCTATGCGATTTTTAGTTGTTGAATTTTTTGGCTGTTTATTAGTTTGGATATTGCGGCGCTTATATTAAATCCACATCCAGCGGCGGCGGTAACGCGCAGAAGATATGCGCGCAATTCAAACGCAACGTCAAAATTCAAGTAGGCTTGGATTTTTCCGACGTTCAAGGACACAAATGTTTCAAATTTGCTAAATCTAAAACATTTAATGATTTTAATTACTACTGCGACCGTATATCGAAATTTTCAGATAATCGCATTACGTGGATTTATCTTGCAGAGCACAATATGTAGCTCAAAGATCTATACCGAAACAAATTACACTTTTTAGCAATGAGGAAGTCACGTACGTGTTACAATATTATTCTCGACGCCGAGCAAAATCAGCACTGCTGGTCTGTTGCCAAATCATTCCATTTTACTTCCGCTTATCTCTCTACAAAGGATCACTCCAGTCGGCCCAGTGTTTACCATTTTCTCTTTGTTCGCGACTCACCAGCTGGTTTACACAACAAAACCAACTGGTCTTCCGATGATTACAATCATCGTGGTCAATGAGCACATCCACAATTTTTAAGGAAGCAGGATTCGTCATTGATTTCGGAATTTTCAAAAGCAGTTTTTTCGTTCAAAATCTTTGATCGTGCTCCAAAATCAATTGAGAACGAGTCCTGCAATGTCCGCTAGAGGCGATCTTTCCGACGGAAAATAGCACATGTTTTTTTTTTTATTTAGTTCGTTTATTTGAGGCTCAAATGCGTTTAACGCTTTACGGAGCCGAAATTATTTTTTTTTGTATTTTTATTACATACACTCAGAAATAATAGAAATCATAAGCGGTTTAAAACTCATACATTTTTGTCATACTTAAAGAATACACTAGGCTCAGTTTAAGTGGTATACATTTTTGGTATAATAAACTAAACTAAGCTGGACTTCCACAAAACTATTTTTATCAGTGTATTTTAGCGACCGCAGATGTTCACAAAAACAAAAATGTCGGTGAAGACGGCTTGACTCGCGAAATTCGTTTCATTAATTTGTCTACTATTCGATTAACTATCATTAGAAAATTCTCAAAAGTGGACTGCTTTTCATTAGAAATTGCGAATCAATCGAATGGCGAATGGCTAGGAACTGTTTGGTAGGTAAGAAATGTAATACAAGTTTAAATTCCCTTCATCTCAGTTTAATTTTTCTTCCTTCATTTATTTCAGAAAAGCTCGAAAACACCGAGTGTCTGCACGTGCAAAACGGAAACAGCGTCATGGAGTACTACTTCAATGCAGAAAACACGGTCCAGAAAGCAGAAACATGAGAAGAATCCATCATTTCGGATCTGGATGCTATTGAATATTTGCAGGATAATTAAATACGAGCGGCTCGGAAGTTTTGTGAACGGCAGACTACGCAGAATCAAAATTTTAGTTATCTGAAATAAGGCATGGGTCTTAATGTTAAGTGCAAACTACTGATTTCATTTCCATGTGTTTTAAAGATAATAAAATAAAAACGGGGAGTTTGATTTTTTTCAATGTTTTCCTCTTTGTTTATATTTGTAGCAACGTCGGGGAATTCGGTAGCATGCTATAAAAAGCATTGATGCGGTGGAGTTATACTAGCGTCAGTTTATGCTCAGGATAAATAAGCCTGTATAGTCTGCACCTATACGGGGCTTAGACCCAACCAGGCAAATAGCGATTTAGAGTGGCTTTTAAACTATATAGTTTAGATATTTTTCAGAGTGTACAATTAATTGGCTTTCTCTCGCTTAACTTCTGATCTCGCCCTAAAAGCCATTGGTAACCATGTGTGTAGCTCGTTGTTTCTAAGCATTTGAATGGATTTTCATGTTATTTAACAACGCTATGGGGGAGAAAGGATCAATATCTATTTGCCCGTGATGTTGGTTTGGATGCTATTTCTTTCATTTGCTCAGAAACAACGAGCTACGCACGTTGGCTTTTAAGGCGTCATCTCAGAGTATGCGAGTTTTCAACATTAATATGGGATGGAGCCAGGGTACTCGTGGCAGCTCGAGGTTAGTGGTCACAATTTTTGAAGGAAGGACATGGTAGGGACTGGGATCACGATTCTCAGCAGCTCATCCGGGAGTAGGGTTCCTAGTACCGACCCTTTTTGACGAGTACCGGTTCTACGGTACTGTAACTCTCAGTACCGGTAGTACCGGTATAATACCGGTACTGGAAATTTGTTTGCAATACATATAAAACACACTGTATTAGACAAAAAAATGCACCTATTCAAATTAGTCACATAAGGACTGTTCATTTTATAAAGTGGACACCTTGTGCATGCTGTATCTTTCTTATTAATCAATGAAATTTCAATCGGTTTTTTGCACATCGTTCGACTAGTATTGTACAATGATGTGATATTGATTGTTCAGTTCCTAACTGTTCACGACCGTTTGAAACAGTCGTCGTTTCAAACGGTCGGTTAAACAGTCGCTGTCAGATTTGGTAGCAACAACGAGCGAGAAGATTTTCGCGCGCAAACAAGCAGTCCTACTCTTTCAAGTAGAGCAACAAGGACAGCAGAGTGCAATGTGATGGATTTTGCTAAGGTGGCGCAGATCAATGATGCGTGCCACTAGTTCTCTCTTTTAATCTCCCGCTGTTCTTATGCAGCGCAAATAGTGACATCACTATTTGCTCTGCATAAGAATAGCAGAAGAGTAAAAGAGAGAACTAGTGGCACGCATCAATCACCTGCGCTACCTTAGTAAAATCCATAACATTGAGCAGAGTGGGCGTCGAGTCAGATTTCCAAAACAGCTGTTGTTGACACTCAGCTGTCGGTTTCACTCTTGGAAGTTGAGGGGTGGTCTGATGGAATGTTTATAAAAGAATGTTTCACTAAACATAATTCAACCTGTGATAAGTGTTTCTAACGCTCAAAATACACATTTATTGAAACAATACAATAAATGGCAATAGTTTATCGTGCGTAAGGTATGTATAGTTATCATAATTATGTGTTTCAACAACGTCGGCCACATTGTTCGATATGGATGAAATACATTGAGATGCCCCTTGATTCCCGACGACTGTTTCGCGCAGTCTAATAAATAGCCGGGATAATCCAATATTCAAGTGGATGTACAGTAATAAAAATTCTCCAAAATAATTAAATTTCACACGAATATGGAACAACGATTAGACGGTCGATTTTTTGAGGTTATCAAAATCAATGATTGTAAGAAATTGGCTGGAAAATTCGATAATTTATATTTTCTATTTTCAAAAAAGGCTCGTTCTTCGAAAGCATCATCAATCAGAAGCCTGATGGAAAAAATCAAGTTATTTTTGGAGCAACAATTTTACAGATATAATAAAATCAATTTTCCCGTATATTTTTAAAGAATTTTTTTTTTAATTTGATGGGAATTGATATGAGTAGATTTTTTGTGTAAAAGTACGTCCTGACGGAAGTCCTAATATAGTATTAATATGAAAAATAACTTACGCCTTCATAGAGTTACTTAATAAGTCCCCACGTCACATTCAAAGCACAACAGAAACACAATTGTTTTATTCTTAGAAGACCTATCAAAGTACATTAACAATCATCAAAATTGGCAACACTGCTGTAATGAAATCGATTTTATTTTCCACATATTATTTTCATAATATGTTATTCTGAGATTACCAATTGAAAAATTCGAAGAAAACTGTTTACAATTTGCTGTAGATCGATAAATATGCGTACATGATTTTAAAAGTATGAGACTTTTTAGTAAAACTACCATAAACAGTAAAATTTATACTTAAGACTGTAGTTTAATCTCACGATTTAGTTTTCGTTTATACTAATATAGTTTCTTTAGTAATCCAAACTAGTTTTGAACACGCTTTTTACTTTTCTGTTTTGCTGGGAGTGAAAGGATGGTGTATCAGCAAATTTGGCCATAAATGGGTAAATCACTAAAGTTACCTAATGTCATAGAATGGTGGAATATAATTGATATTTTTAAAGCTTTACCTTTAGTAGAATAGTAAAGGATACAAACATACAATTTGTTCATAAAAATAAGGATTTTTGTTTTGCGAAAAATAATGTTAAACTTTGACGGACAGCTTTTTTTAAGAGTTTTTGGAAAAACTATTTAGCTCTTCAACCAAAAGCATTTTCAAAGATTTTATATTTTCATAGCATTTTAGAATAATAGGTCAACGCTGTGTAAAACCGATTACGATTTAATTAATAAATAAAAAAGATATAGCGTAAACAAAGTGTCCACTTTACAAAATGAACAGTCCTTAAATACAAGTTTGTTGAAGGTTATTCTTATTTTTATGAATTTTAACGCTTCTTAAACAAATTCTTTAAATAACAATGAGTAAACTTTATACTCAGAAATATGTGTTGAACACATTCATTTGTCGTTTAACCATCCACAGTTAAACGTATTCGAAAAAGTTGCAGATATATTGTGTAATATTGTATGTGGTGCAGAAACTCTATCAAATTAAAAAATTAATGAACTATTTTCATGTTATCACTTTGCTTTTTATTCATAAAGCAGGATTTAAAAATGCGAAGCATGTTCAAAATTCAATGGTTAACTGCCATACGCGTGCGTATTTTTGTAACAAAACATTCAGACGCGGAGAAAACTCTTTCTGGGTCCATCCTGATGCTCGAATTGTTGCCCATACATCGCGAAGTGCCAAAAAATAACTCCCTTTGAACTTGGCAGACTTGTAATATACGAATTATATTAAAAAATCTATCCATATTTGTGCCATACTTGAAGCACCATAAAATGCTTCAATATCGTAAAACCTTTATATATTTGTACCAAAATGTCTAGAAAGCTTTATATTCATCATAAGCAGCTTGTGAATCATTTCCGTTCAACAACTTCATCCTCGTTATTTTTTAAAGTTCTAAAACATGATTTAAACGGAAGCAAAAATTTAGCTATGAGGATATATTGTCCTTAATGCTGAAAATATGATAAATAGAATATGCTTTTTGTAAAACGTTAATCGACCTCGCCATCAACGAACTTTATCAAACTAACGTACCATTTGTGAAGAAACGATTATTAGATTTTTTTTCAGTACCGAAAATACCGGTACTCAGTGCTTCCCAGTACCGGTATTTCGGTACTAAAAATTAGTCGGTATTACCGGTTCTTTCGGTACCGGTACTCCCGGTACCAAAACCCTATCCGGGAGGTATAACGTGGCATCTTGATTTTAGTTTCTTGGCGTTGGTAGCGATTTCTTGCCGGTATAGTGGTTTCTGCGCTCGTGTACATATACGGTACATGTCACCAACACTACTTAAAAATTGCTGGTGGAAAATATAAACAAAGATCAGCTGTTCCCAGCAAAATCAAATGGCAGTATTTTCAACCAGCAAATTTGCGCATGTGTTCGTGACACCGCTCGGCGAGAGCTCAATTCGACTGCCGGATGGCCAGGATCCTCAATCCAACACAAAGGGGACAAAACACACAAAAAAAATGGGGAAGAGAACACAACCCGCATAGGAAAAAACAACTTGTCTTACATTAGAAACAGTAAACCTCTTGTTTCTGAAAAGGTTAATGTATCACAGACAGTTGTTTTTTTGTTCAACTATACGCAATCAAAAGTTTCAGACTATAAAATAATGTTTGAGTAATCTATACAAAATTGTGATAATTTCTTACGGAGTGGTGATATTGTTAAACAATATGGGCATGAAGGCTTGTGCGATATGGTGGAAACGTGTCATCACCATTTCGAAAACGGTTTTTAGAACACATGCAAATTTCACTATATGACACTAAACATCTACAGTTTGGCAAACGGTGGAGTTTGCAGCGCACGCTTAAAAAATTACAGAATGGCTGTTTGAATTAATTTACGCTCTTTCCAGGTTAAAAAAAAACAAACATGCATCATGGCATTTTTTGCACAACCTTTTTGTACTGAAAAATTAAAAAAATCCAACATTTAAAATATGTTGTGGGTTTTGTGCATTTAAATTATTAAAAATCTTTAAGGTGAAGTAAAAGTTTTATATTCACAGTGTATGTTTTTTTAGCGTGTCATGTTGGTTTTGCTTTTGTAATAAAAAAAAAGGTAAAAAATCTGAATCGATAGCAAAAGTTCAAAATAAAAGTTTTTTCTCAAGAATTGAGGTCTGTATCTCAAAAATAAATTAAAAAATCAAAGCATCTTCGTATACGCAATTCAAAATCCTTGGAGTTTTCTAAAAAAGCAGCAGCTTTAGCCGGAAATTCTGTTCATCACGCTGAAAACTTCACGCAGGATCCGTCCCGTCGCTGATTAACAACGTCCTACAGGATTGAAATCGTTAAAATCGTTTACCGTGCACAAAATGTTGTTTAGTTGGTAAGTTTTTGTAACTGGATATTGACTTTTATTAATTATTATCCATTCTCCTGTAGGACCTGTTTGGTAACGTAGATAGAAGACAACAAGTATTTGGAAGCATTCCAGCACCAATTACCATTCGGATTAACCAAAATCTTCGCAAAAGTGTCGTCTAACACATTCTTCCGGGGAATAATATGGACCGAAGTTCAAAAACTAGTGCGCAAATGACGGGGCTCATTCACAAATTTCATAACGCTGAAGGGGGGTGGGTGGGTTGTCTTGGCGATGTTACAGCTCATACAAAATGGTCATACAAATAGCGTTACGAGGGGGTGGGTGGGTGTCAAAAATGACCATTTTTGGCGTTATGAAATTTGTGAATAAACCCACGTGTTATTTTCAATTCGACTGATTCATGTATTATATATATTAAAACAGGTGGTATCATTAATACACCAAAATTTTACATTTTCAAAATTGTCTTCGTTGATTTATTTCAAAAAAGAAACAAACAGAATAGTATATCATACGGAAAAATACCATACCAAACCATAAAAAGTTTATTACACATACAGTATTTATTTCAGTTTAAATTTATATAGGTCTACTATTTCAAAACAGTTTGCTTTACAGTAAACTGGATGAAAAATGGATAGTATATCGACTGTTTGACAAACTGTGAACAAAAAAATTTGTTCGAGAAAATCGACATTTTTAAATGGTTACATAACTTAACCGCCTATTCCCCACATTGTGATTTTCCTATTTACCGTTTTTCAAATTGTGTAACCTCTCAAAACGGTTACATTTGTTATTTTGTAAATATTACCTTAATTTTTTTTTATTACTATTCTTCATACTTATTATTATTTTCCTCATCATACTTATTTTTATTATTGCTTCCTTCATTACGATTAACTGAAATATTGAAATAAAGAATACACACTGAAATTGAAATAAAAGAATTTATATCGAAATTATCCCACCTGAACATCCCCATCCCGATTTCCATAACGCCGACTACACACCGCCGCTACCAACGACAAATGTCACAGACATTGGTAGCCGTTCGAGATCAGCGATGACATAAAACTGCTTGTCACCGGAGAGAAATCCTCTAATAGGTGAACCACCGTCAACACCACAAGTACGATAATTTTTATCCGGTATTTTTTTAAAGTAGTGAACCGAACTTGCGCACGGAATCAGCCATTGTTCTGGGAAGGACCGCGTAGTGAAGCATCCTTCGGTGAAAGTGTTCCAGGAGCTGGATTCTGCCGGCCAACCGGTGTTCAAGTGTTGTGAAGTTCGTGGAAGACCCAGTCACCCGTCCGGGCGGTTTCCGAGTGTGCTGGTCATTTGGAGAGATTTGCGGTCGGTCTAAGCCACCTACGCCTGAAGAACTCCACCCAGTCCGGGCCTTCAAACTTTCCACAAAATGGTCGTCGGAACCGTCCTCCAAAAGGAACGAATTGGGAGTCCGTCCAAGCAGCATCGAGCGCCGGTTGAAGCAACGCCCCGACGATGATCCTGTAACAGGTGTGTCCTACCCAAAATAACCCCCTTTTCCTAATATTTCGATACGGAAAATGAAATTATAACGTTTATTAAAATGTATAGAACGCTCTTTTCAATTTGTTTAAACGCTGAGCCCTGCTTCTCTCTCTTCTAATCGTTGGGTCCACCTTGGCCACATTTGGAGTAGGACTAAGTCCAAATTTTTAAGGGAAGTTTTTCCGCCTCCACCCAATTTCCTCACCGGAGTAATTTTGAACGACCCTGAGTCCCCAAGAAGGCCACAATTGGCGCCCAACTAAAAAGTAAAAGAAAAGGTTTCCATTTTATTCTTAAAGTGGAACCCTTTTCAAGAAAGCTCTGGGAGGAATTGGAATCCTTTATTCCCAATTGTTCTTAAAAGAATAGAGATTGAATTGTATCGAAATAGTATTGTTTTCAGTGAAAGTGAAATTCTATTGGAAGTGTTCGGATGATGAGAATTTCTGGTATTGCTATTATAGTTCGTTCTTTTGAATCCGCTTTAGAATTTTAACCTTTTGTTCTAGATTAAATGCCTGAATCAAATTAGTGAATTAGCAGATTAAAACAAATATTTAGTGACTTAGTTTCATTTTTCATTACACAGTGCTTCAATAATTTTTTTTTTTCACAATTATTTATTTTCGTGATTTATTTCTTTTTATATTGTAGTGTTTAATTTAGTGGATGTTAGAATAAGCTAGTTCTTGTTCTCTTTCCATTCCTTGTTGCATTTATTTTTTTTTGTAAATTTATGAATACCTAATTTTAGCTACTTTTCCGCATAATTTAAAGTGAATATTGGCTTTTTAGTTTAATTAGGTGTTATTTGGGTGAACTTTAAAATTTTTATTATGCTTTTTTTCCTATTTTAGCATATTTTTAAGGAATAAAAGCTCTCTTATATAATTTAGTTAATACTTTAGATAATTATCTTTATCTTTCATTATTTTTTTTAAATTTATTTGTTTTTGTTATTTTTTATATTTATATTACAGTTTATTTCTTCAGTTGATATATTTTTTTGGATATTTTTCTTGTTTTTTTTCTATTTTAATAACTTTTTTGTTTGAAAATGGCTGAAGCACGTAGCGATGAGTACACACGCGCAGTAGAACGAATTCGTGAATGGTATCACCATTTAAGGGTGGACCATCTTTCAACCGATGAGCTTGATTTTGAGCTCAACATCCGCTCAATTATAATTAGGGAAGATCCAACCTATTCGCGAAGACGGAGGAGCCTACGTGAGCATTTAAAGGCTGAAAAATCGCAAAAAGCGATTATTGAGGTAGAACTTGAGGTTGATTGGGAGGAAACACTTCGGTTTTGTCGACAAAATTACGAGGAAATTTATGCGGGCCTCCAGCAGAATGAACGTAACCTAAAAACAAGAGGTCAAGCAAAATTGTTACATTTCGGTCATCGGATTGTTCTTTTGTTGAAGCGTGCAGAAGGGGAAGCAGAAAGTTTTTTGAAGGCGATGCTCATTGATGTGGTGAGACTATTAGATCACTATTTTTATTCAGAACCTGAGGCATCGGGAGCGGGTCTTCGAGAGATACTGGGGGATCAAGACTTATTAGATCTGTTTCGCCCTGAAGTTGACGCAGTGGCCCCAATGCACCAAAATGTGGCAAGTGGGAACCAAGCAGCGAATACGGAGCGCCCAGAAAGCACTACTTCGGTGTTAGAAGCTTTGCTGTCTCGTATCAACGAGCTTGCAGTGGAATTGTCAAAACGGGACAAGCCCATCGGAGAGTCCCAAAATAGAGAATCCGTGCTTCCAAGTGGAAGCCAACAGCCGTTGGCGAACTCACAGCTTTATAATGAGCTCTCTTCATTTGTTCCCATTTCTCTCCCCTCAAGTTCACTGCAATCTCAAACGATCAGCTCGGCTAGCATGGGTATCCCTTCAAGGCCGGTCACTAGCGTGACTTTTTCACTACCGCAGAGCAACTCAACGTCACAGCCTCAAACTTCTTCATCGTTTCAAAATCACTTTTTGAAAAATCCCTCGTTTCAACCGTCTAGCAGTGCACACACTTGCAACCCTGGATGGGGAGTTCCATCTTCAGGAAGTGTACCGCCTCTAGGTCAATGGCATGGTGCTTCCGCAGTTTACAATGCGCCGAATTCTAATCCTTGGCAAGGAAACCTAGCTCCAGGCTTTCAACAGGCGTTCCATCCATGGGCCGGAACTGCGATTCCATTTCCTAATCCTAGTTCTAATCCATCATTCACTCCCTTCAATTCCGTTCGTCAAGGTAATCAGGTGCGCCACACCTTACCTGTGTCTAAGTGGACGATAACGAAGTATGATGGTGAAGACCAGGGTTTGAAGTTGAATCAGTTCTTGGGAATGGTTCATGCTATGTCGGTGGCTGAACAGGTTTCAGAGCACGAATTATTTGAATCCGCGATTCACCTTTTTAAAGGGCCGGCCATGCAATGGTATATGACCATGCGCGCCTCGAATCGTCTCATGAACTGGCAGCATCTAGTATTCGAGCTCAGGAGGACATTCATGCATCCGGATTTAGATACACTGATAAAAATGAAAGTTTATCAGCGCCACCAGTCTCGAAACGAAACTTTCCTCCAATACTACCATGCCATGGAGGAACTTTTTGGAACTATGAGTGTTCCATTGCCAGAATATGAAAAAGTGCAAATTCTGCTGCAAAATTTGAGGCTTGACTATAAGAGACAGCTCAACTTTCTCCCGATATCCGACCTCCCGACCCTCGTGTCCGCCGGTCAGAAAATCGATGCTGTGAATTTCTCGGTTTACAACAAGGTTTTTGGACCAGAAAGGTCGGTGAACGCTGTTGAGACAGTAGATTCCGACACAAAGTCGAAGAAGGGTTTTTCGAAAGATAAGCAAAATAAACCTTCGTCGACAGCACAGCAGTTCCCACCTAGAAGCAACACCAATACCAATCCTCCTCAATCTCGTCAGCATCAGAACAGTTCCCAAACCTGAATCAACCCCTCTCGTGTCCCAACGTGTCCACCAATCACTTTGGAAGAAATGATCGATTCCCATCAGCCCCTATTCGGCAGACACTGCTTTAATTGCGGTAAGTTCGGGCATCGAATGGATCGTTGTGAACTTCCAAAGGGGGTCCTTTGCGCGAACTGTGGATTTCGAGGGTATCCAACCAACAACTGCCCCTATTGCATAAAAAACGCAATGGCAGCGAGCCAAAACCGCCGCCCGCTGAATCCGAACTTCTAGGCGTATTTCCCCCACCGTGTTTTGAACCGGCTACGAGAAATCTCTATCCGGTGTCTCCCGCTTCATTTACGATTTCATATCCATTTCCTAACGATAATCGTCCCTACACGTCAGTGAAAGTGTACGGTGTCAACTTTCGGGCTCTTCTTGACAGTGGAAGCAACCTCACCCTGATCAATGAATCCGTTTACAATTCCATTAAACCAAAGCGCATATTTCCGCTTCAAAACCCAATCAATCTGCGCACTGCGAGCGGAGAGAGACTCAGTGTTCTCGGGCAGGTTTATTTGCCATTTTTGTGGAATGGCATGGTCAAGATCGTCCCCACTCTAGTGGTTCCCAACCTGGCAATCAACTGTATCTGTGGAATGGACTTTTTGAAAGCCTTCCACATCCAACCTACCATTACCGGTTGCGCTATGGTTGAAAACATAGGAGACGATTCAAATCTTGAATTGCCATCCTCATCTTCTGTGCTAACGGCTTCTGAGCAGCAAACGATCGATCATGTTAAAACTCTGTTCATCGCAGCTCGCCCCGGCAAATTGTCCACTACTCCAGTGGCGGAGCACAAAATAGAAATCGCCGAGGAATGGCGGAAGAAGCCTCCAGTGCGACAATTCCCATATGTAATGTCCCCTAAAACGCAAGGATTAGTGTCGGTGGAGCTTCAGAGATTGCTCGATGCTGGGATAATCGAGCCCAGTAACTCGGACTGGTCGTTGAACTGCGTGCCAGTTATAAAACCTCATAAGGTTAGGCTCTGTTTAGATGCGCGTAAGATTAACGAACGTACTGTTCGTGATGCTTACCCCTTGCCGCACCCCTGCCGTATACTTGGCCAACTTCCGAAGGCAAAATATCTTTCGACAATAGATTTGTCGGAAGCCTTCCTACAAGTTCCGTTGGAAAAATCATCACGGAAATACACGGCCTTCAGCGTGCAGGGCAAGGGGTTGTTCCAGTACACAAGGATGCCATTTGGTCTAGTGAACAGTCCCGCTACTCTAGCGAGATTAATGGATCGGGTACTTGGCCATGGTGTACTGGAACCCTATGTCTTCGTCTATCTCGACGATATCGTCGTGGTGACGGAGACGTTTGAGCATCACGTACAGTTGCTTCGGGAAATTGCGCGTAGACTGAACAGAGCCAACCTGATGATCAACATTGACAAGTCTCAGTTCGGGGTGCCGGAAATTCACTTCCTAGGATATCTTCTTAGTCCAGAGGGCCTTCGTGGAAATCCCGATAAAATTCGACCAATAGTCGAGTACGAGAGGCCCACTACGATTACCAAGCTAAGAAGATTCCTAGGAATGGCGAACTATTACCGGCGGTTCATCCCGAACTTTAGCAAGACTTGCGAACCCCTGTCGGATCTCCTCAAATCCAAAACCAAAATAATTGGTTGGAACGAGGCCGCGGAAAGAGCTTTCTGCTTGATAAAGGAGCAGCTGATGAGCACTCCTATTCTAGGGTTCCCTGACTTCACCAAAGAGTTCGTCATTCAGACGGACGCAAGCGACGTGGCGGTTGCTGGAGTTCTCACGCAGCAACAAGAGGATGGTGAGAGGGTTATTTCTTATTTTTCCCGAAAGCTCACCACTCCTCAGAAGAATTACCACGCCGCGGAGAAGGAGGCCCTAGCCGCGCTGCTCTCAATCGAAGCTTTCCGGGGGTATATTGAAGGATACCACTTCACTTTAGTGACGGATTCGTCGGCATTGACCCACATCCTCAAAACAAAGTGGAAAGTAGGATCACGATGCAGTCGATGGAGCTTGGACTTTCAGCAATACGACATGACAGTAGTACATCGGAAAGGCAAAGAAAATGTCGTCCCGGATGCTCTGTCACGGAGCATTGCTGTGGTTCAAGGTTCATCGACTTCACCGTGGTATACCTCCCTGATGGAGAAGGTAAAGAACAATCCCGATGACTACGTCGACTTCAAAGTCGAAGATGGTAGGCTTTTTAAATTCATAGTGGCCAAAAATATACCATTTGACTCGCAGTTCGAATGGAAGCAAGTTCTTTCCACCGACGAGATTCCCGAAGTCTTGAAATCGGTTCACGATGACCAATAGACCATTTCCGTGGAAAAAAATTATTTGATCATGAGCTTTCTTTTAATTTACTGAACAAACTCTCCAAAGGAACTCATATGTTTTGAAGCCTCTAACTATTGAAAAACAACGAAAAACTGGCGGCACACTAGTTCACCCAACGGTCCCCTACAATTTATATCTCTCCGATGTTTTTAGGAACCCCTTCTTCCCCTATGAATTTATCTCCACGTTGTGGTGAATTTTGATCAGCTGTTCCTCCGCGGTCTACACTTTGTTGTTCTCCGGATTCATGCATGGTGACGTCACAAGAAAAAACGCTATCTCTGTTGCTCTTTCATTATGGTCAACGTGGTCAACTAACTATCCTACTCTTTGACATTCTCCGCAGGAATTGTTTACATTTTTATACAGAGTTGACATTCACTGCGGGTAATTCATCTAAAGTTTCGAGGTTATGTCGTGCAACATCTATCTCATCCTGTTATGCCACTTCCACGGTGGCTGGAATCCCCAC
The DNA here is from genome assembly GCF_002204515.2 of Aedes aegypti. Lineage (NCBI taxonomy): Eukaryota > Metazoa > Arthropoda > Insecta > Diptera > Culicidae > Aedes > Aedes aegypti. Next base: position 153,174,336 of record NC_035108.1, read on the forward strand.
ATCCATCCCGGATACCATCTTGCTGGTGCTGGCCGTCGGAATTTCCATATGAACAGGTTCAACGGAGCTAAAATTTCATTGCGACATACATATTTTCCCGTTTTTGTTTTTACCCAAAACATTTGCCATCATCAAAGTGGAAGAGAACCATCACGACGAAATCCTTGACGATCAAAATCCTTTATACTCGTCGCATGAAGCTGCTGTGGCGTTCCGGTTTAATAGTTCTCAAGAAGGGTCCTGCTCTCCTGGTTTTGTGGCCAGTGGAAAAATGGCTGTTTAACCCAACTGTAAATCCGGAAGAGTTCCCGTTTAGAGGTTGCAAGAGCTCCTCGATGGGCATATGGTTTGATCCGGATTCCTGCTGAGTATCGATTACCGATTAATAACAACAATATGGTATTTTCCGCTGGTCACAAAACCGGAAGAGCAGGACAGTTCTCGGAATCCATTTCAAGGACTATCGCGGAGCCCAACAGCAGCTTTCAGCAACGTGATCAAGGCGATGTTGGATTTCGTTCTGGAATACAGGTACGATGATGGCCATTTCTCAGGTAATCCTTAGTCCTTGTCATTCCGGTGACGGTTTGAGGCAATAAATAGCAATTTTCTAAACAACGAAAATAATTGCTACTCATTTTTCATATGGACGAGCGAGCCAGTTTTGTTGCATGTGCGGGAATCGTGGGTTTTGATTTTGACATTTCATCATGTCTACAAACATTCAATGCAGGGGTGTTGTTATTCAACGTTGTGGAAAAATCTCCACTTTGTATGCTCATAGGGTTGAAACAACTGTGCCGCACGACGATTTTTATCTCAAAATGTGGTGAATATCCATGTTTTCAAAAATTTATAAGAAAATCAGGAGTGAATATAAACAAAATCTGAAAGTGTTAATATTCATTAAAAATGATTGTCTTTCGAAGAAAAATACAAAAACTGGGGGTTAGATCTGACGGAAATGGTCTATTTCATCCTGGCTACGAAAAAACGCTAGCTCGCGTTCGTCAACGCTACTATTGGCCAAAAATGGCCAATGATATTAAAGTCTACATACAGGCTTGCTCCACCTGCAAAGAGGTCAAGCCGTCGTATGTGCAGACGACCCCAGAAATGGGCAAAATGCGCTGTGCATCTCGACCGTGGCAGATAATTTCCCTGGACTTTGTGGGACCTCTGCCACGTAGTCGGAGGGGAAACCAGCATATTCTGGTAATATGCGATTATTTTTCCAAATGGGTAATGATCCATCCGATGAAGAAGCTGGATAGTTCAACCATGTGTGTGATTTTGAAAAATCAGTGGTTCTACAGGAACTCTGTCCCTGAAACGATAATCACAGACAATGGTAGCACATTCGTTTCCAAAGAGTTCAAAGAACTGTTGGACCACTTCAAAATCACACACTGGTTGAACTCCCGCTATCATTCCCAATCAAACCCAGTGGAGCGTGTCAATAGGACAATAAATGCGGCAATCCGCACATACGTCCAAGAGGACCAGCGCGCATGGGACACCAAAATCCCTGAAATTGAGCTGATGCTTAATACAAGTGTCCATTCCTCCACTGGGTTCACACCCTATTTCATTACTCACGGCGCGGAGCTAGCGGAGCAGGGATCCGATCATCGCCTCGCCCGTCATGGCAAAGAGCTGTCTGTGGAAGAGAGGGAAGAAAGACAGAAGCAAATGTTCACCAAGATTCACGAAATTGTCCGGCGAAACCTCGAAAAAGCCCATAACGTGTCTCGGGACCGTTACAATTTGCGGAACCGAACGTTCGCAAAATCTTTCTCGGTAGGGCAACTAGTCTACCGAAAGAACATGAAACAATCGTCGGCTGTCGACAACTACAATGCAAAGTTGGGGTGACAATACTTACCGTGCAAAATTAAAGCAAAGATAGGTTCTTCTTCATACGAGTTGGAGGATCTCAACGGGAAAAATTTGGGCATTTGGCCAGCGGTTCACCTGAAACCCGGGTGATAAGGACAACACAAAATCTTGGAGAACATTTGCACTGCTCCCTCTCTTCACCGCTTCTGCATCAAATCACCTGAAAAGACAATTACTACCGAAGAACATTCAATGTTTACCCGTTTATTTACATTCTTCCATTCTCAATCTGTTTCATTCATGCCTGCCTTGCCCTCGTCGTCGTCAGATAAACTGTTGTTGTTTTGATTTCTCCTCCTCATTCTCATCATTTTCATCAGCTCCTTTTTCTCACTCTCTGTTTACATTTTCTGGGAGATTTTACCAGAGTCAAATTCAGGGGGTTGTTTACCAGCAAAATAAAAGCTGCCCAAGGTAGTTAAATTCCTACCTCCGGAATCGTAACGCTCGAGGGGTCTATTGCGACGAAACTAGACTCCCAAAAATAATTAGAATAGGGATCCCTAAAATTACAAATAATATGTAGTAGTGTAAATAATAAATTGCGTGTGTACGTGATATAATGTTGTTCCTGGTGGATCTTGTTTTTAACCAGGCAACTTTATGAATGTAACGAGTGAATGAATGATTTTGTATGAATGTTGGGGGGAATAAATGGATGTATGAGTGGAGAATATTTTTTTTACCGAATCAATTTTTCGGCGATTTTTGAAAACAAAATGAAGAGGTTCTAAAATGTTTATTTTCTCTTCTAATTGTAAGCTAGTTTTAAGGGTAGTAGTAGCTAGTTTTAAAAATAAAGTTTAATTTCTAATGTTGATGGAAAGAGGATGGACAAGATCCGATTTATTCTGACGAACCATTTTTCCATAAGGCTGAATTTTCCTATTTCATATACTATTTCGATACAACTCAAACATTTAGCTCCTATTTCCGCTTATGATAATTAGGGAGTATAGTGGTCAGGCTCGCGCTGCAGTTTCATGTAATTTGAAGGAAAAGAGCCTCCACTAGTGATCAATCATTGCTTCAAATTATAACTTAAACTGCAGGGGTAGAGAGCCACTGTAGGAGAACTAACTTTCAGGGAATCTATTACGAAAATGAGAACTGATTCGTCCATTTCTTCATTTCGATCATGGATCGTGAAAGTTAGCCTCTCCCGGTAATTCCTTCAATCTTGGAGATGACAACTAATCTCGAAAAGAAGAGCTCCCATTGAGGAAACAATCACTTTTCCAGATTGGGTGTCACCTACAAGAGAAAAAGGTTTACCGCTACCTAATTATCTTAATATGAGGTGGGAATCTTCTGGCAGCCAGACTCTATGGCTGAAAGTTACGTGATTTGGTGGGAAAGAGCTCCTCTCTACACGGAAAAATCATCCAATTAAATCAAATTAACAGTCAGCTAAAAGAGAGCTGCCAAGACAAGAACTCCTAAATCGACCCTCTCCTAGTGGACAGACTCTATTATTAAGTGTTACGTGATTTTGTGAAATAGAGCTCCTCTCCATGGAAAAATCATTTCACAAAATCAATCTATCGCTTAACAAGAGGAGGGCCACACTTACCCCATACTTCCTGAACGTCTTCCTTCCCAGTGGACAGTCTCTATTATTAAGTGTTACGTGATTTTGTGGAAAAGAGCTCCTCTCCTTGGACAAATCATTGCACAAAATCAATCTAACACTTAACAAGAGGAGGGCCACACTGACCTTTTTCCCTAACCTATTTCCTTTTCAGTGGACAGTCTCTATCATTGAGTGTTGAGTGATTTCGTGAAAAAGAGCTCCTCTTCATGGAAAAATCATTTCGCGAAATCAAATTACACTCAATGACAGGAGGGCCACAAAAGTCCTTGTACCTAAATTCCCATTCCCAACTTCTCTTTAAAAAAAAACTACGTTTTTTTATCCTGGAGTGGGGGATGAATGTAACCTCTCAAAACGGTTACATTTGTTATTTTGTAAATATTACCTTAATTTTTTTTATTACTATTCTTCATACTTATTATTATTTTCCTCATCATACTTATTTTTATTATTGCTTCCTTCATTACGATTAACTGAAATATTGAAATAAAGAATACACACTGAAATTGAAATAAAAGAATTTATATCGAAATTATCCCACCTGAACATCCCCATCCCGATTTCCATAACGCCGACTACACACCGCCGCTACCAACGACAAATGTCACAGACATTGGTAGCCGTTCGAGATCAGCGATGACATAAAACTGCTTGTCACCGGAGAGAAATCCTCTAATAGGTGAACCACCGTCAACACCACAAGTACGATAATTTTTATCCGGTATTTTTTTAAAGTAGTGAACCGAACTTGCGCACGGAATCAGCCATTGTTCTGGGAAGGACCGCGTAGTGAAGCATCCTTCGGTGAAAGTGTTCCAGGAGCTGGATTCTGCCGGCCAACCGGTGTTCAAGTGTTGTGAAGTTCGTGGAAGACCCAGTCACCCGTCCGGGCGGTTTCCGAGTGTGCTGGTCATTTGGAGAGATTTGCGGTCGGTCTAAGCCACCTACGCCTGAAGAACTCCACCCAGTCCGGGCCTTCAAACTTTCCACAAAATGGTCGTCGGAACCGTCCTCCAAAAGGAACGAATTGGGAGTCCGTCCAAGCAGCATCGAGCGCCGGTTGAAGCAACGCCCCGACGATGATCCTGTAACAGGTGTGTCCTACCCAAAATAACCCCCTTTTCCTAATATTTCGATACGGAAAATGAAATTATAACGTTTATTAAAATGTATAGAACGCTCTTTTCAATTTGTTTAAACGCTGAGCCCTGCTTCTCTCTCTTCTAATCGTTGGGTCCACCTTGGCCACATTTGGAGTAGGACTAAGTCCAAATTTTTAAGGGAAGTTTTTCCGCCTCCACCCAATTTCCTCACCGGAGTAATTTTGAACGACCCTGAGTCCCCAAGAAGGCCACAATTGTTAAAAGTGTTACCCGAATGGTGGGTATATTGTTTTTTTCTCAAAGTAACCTAAATCATTCAGATATTGTTGCAAATGGTTTTGGACCGTTTGGGAAACTGTACTGAAATGGTTCATAATTATGCGGGAAGAGAATTAAACTTTTATACAAGACGAGCGAAGAAAATCGTAAATTGCAACCATATAAATAAGATCGCGGGTGCCCAACACATATCTAACTGGAACATAGGGTTGTCTGCGGCCCGAGGCAAGGGTATCCAAAAGTTGCACTCTGGAGGCGTCCATATCCGGGCACTGCCAAACTACGTGATCGATGTCATCATAACCGGAACCACACCTATTACAAATATTGCTCAGCGCGAGGTTAATCCTGTGTAGATGTGCATCTAGCGAGTAAAGGCCGGTTTGCTACTGACCAGAAAAGGAATCACCTATCTCGATGCGTGAAAAATTTCTCCCAAGAAATGGTCAAGAAAATCACTTTTTTCTGATCGCAGTACGCAGTTGAGAAGAAATGTCACTTCAAAGGGGGCTCTCTGCAGGAAATTTCGTGACCCTTTCAGTCAAGGAATTTCTTTACTTTTCTTGAGCGAAACAGCATACTTAGCTTAATGGTTGGACATAAGTCTCGACATCATGCGAGTGAAATCTTGACTTACGTCCAAACCTTTCCACCAGGCTTGCAAGTAAACTCTAGGAATTATGGAATGTAACCACCGTCGCAGCCATTTAGCCAATCGCTTTGCCAACCGTGAAGAGAACTTTGACGTACCGTTTTGACTCATATTCCGAACACTTAAGACCAACAGTGACTTCAAATGCATCTGATAGGCATATATTAGCTGATATTTGTGAAAATTTCAATTTATTCTCTAATTCTAACTGTTAGCTGTTGGATGTGCCGATAAAATTGTTTATTTTAGCTTATTTAGTATTGTTTTTACGTTAAAGTGTGGAACACCATTTTGATTCAAATGCCGAACACTGTGTTCATTCTGTCTCATATTCCAAACACCTTGATTCAAATTTTGAACAGCACGAATAAATCGTATTCAAATGAATGATTTCGCAAATAAATTCATCTGAACTACTTCTACTGGTCTCAAACTAAAGAATCATCACTACTCCAGAGGTATAAAATAGATTGAAAGACGTTTGAATTGAATTGCAATTGACTGCCATTTCCTTGTAAGTTGATGACATATTTCAGCGAAACATTTCAGCCACATCGCCATACAAAAACCGAGTGTTCGGAATATGAGTCTGTTCGGAATTTGAGACAAAACGGTACTAAGTAAATGAAAAAAATCATCGTGTGAAATTCGTCTATCAGCGAGAGAGTCCGCCTTCTCATTGCCATAAATTAAGCAATGTGAGGGGACCCATACAAAGGTAATCTTATATGATCTTTCGACCAGTGTACACATCTGCTCTCTTATTTTTGTAAGAAAGTAAGATGCATGCTTTACAGGTTTCATCGATCGGAGTGCCTCGATTGAACTGAGACTATGCGAGAAGATGAAGAAGTGGTCTGCGGGCATGTTTGAGATCTTCCTCAAAGCGAAGTTGATTGCTGCCAGCTCAGCAACATAAACCGTGCAAGGTTCCTGAAGTTTTCGGAAGGCGGAAGAATTTTCTTTGAAGACACCGAAGCCAGTGGATCCATTTCTACGTGACCCGTCAGTGAAATATCTCCTGTAGGAATCGACATTCCGGAACTCTGCGTTGAAAATACGTGGAATAGTTATACATCGAAGTTGATCTGGAATTCCATGAATAGCTTGTTTCATGGACAGATCGTATTCAACAGAGGAACTGTCATTGGTGAAGCGTACACGTGGAGGGTTATATCATGGAAGGCTAATGACAGATGACATGTAGTAGAGATAAACTCTCATGAATTTTGACTGAGTGTTCAGTTTGAGCAATTTATCGAAGTTTTCGATGACGAGTGTGTTGCGCACTCCACACTTAATAAGTATTCTTAGCGAGAGATTCCCAGAATCAGTTCTGTAACGGTAAAACCCCTGCCAGAACTTCTAGGCTCGCATTATGTGTCGAGTGCATACGCCCTAAGGCGATACGCAAACAACGATATTGAATTCGTTCCAATTTAATCAAGTGGCAGTTTGCTGCTGAGAGAAAACAGAAAGAGCAATACTCTAGAACAGAGAGAATGATTGTTTTATAGAGTTTTATGAGGTATTTTGAGTGAGCACCCCACCATGTTCCGGTAATTGTTCGTAGAAAATTTATCCTATGTTGGCATTTTTCCGTTAAATACCTAATATGAGTTCGCCAAGTGCCTATTGAATCAAACCAGACCCCAAGGTATTTTGAAGTCAAAGACTGGTCGATGTCTGTTCCCAAAAGCTTAAGCTTTAGTTGGGCAGGATTCCGCTTCCTTGAAAATAGTTGAGTTTTTTGCGGAGCAAACTCGATCCCTAAATTTCTAGCCCAAGTGGATAGATTATCAAGGGAATTTTGCAATGGTCTTTGCAAGATTTCCGCTCGTGGGCCCTTCATAGAAACCACAGCATCATCTGCAAGTTGTCTTAGCGTGTATGGTTCTTCCAAACAGTTTGTTGTCAATATCTTTAACATAAAAATTATAAAGCAAGGGACTCAGACATGAGCCTTGGGGAAGGCCCATATAGCTAATTCTGGAAGTTGTCAGTTGACCGAGAGTGAAGCTCATGTGTTTTTCTGGCAACGGATTGTACAACAAATTATTCAATATTCCAGGTAGTCCACTATTGTGCAAATTTCCTGACAATATTTCTATGGAAACTGAATCAACAGCGCCCTTAATATCCAAGAAAACCGAAGCCAAATGCTCCTTGTCCGCAAAGGCTAGTTGAATATCTGATGAAAGCAACGCTAGACAATCGTTTGATCCTTTGCCCTTGCGAAAGCCAAATTGTGTACTGGAAAGCATGTTGTTTGATTCGACCCAGTGAACGAGTCGGGATAGGATCATTTTTTCTAACAATTTCCTTAAACATGATAACATAGAGATCGGGCGGTATGAATTAAGATCAGACGCTAGTTTCCCAGGCTTTTGAATAGCTATTATTTTGACCTATATCCATTCAGGTGGAACAATGTTGTGCTCCATGAATGAGTTGAACAGGTCAAGCAACCGTCTTTTAGCGATATCTGGGAGATTTTTTAAAAAGATTGAACTTAATCATATCGCGTCCCGGAGAGGAGTAGTTTGATGAAAGAAGAGCCATAGAAAATTCCAGCATAGTGAATGGTCTGTCCAAAGAATCGTCTCTTGGAGTTTCCCAAAAAGGCGGATGTGCTGGAACTGAGTCAGGACAGACCTTTTTTGCGAAGTTGAATATTTGGAGTATTCGTCACTCTCATTTGAAGATGAGCGGTTTCGCATGTTGCGAGCCACTCTCCAAAGCGTCGACATTGAAGTTTCTCGCGAGAGGCCATCAACGAAACGCCGCCAATAACTACGCTTCTTCGCTTTGATTAGATTCTTCAGCTTTCTTTCGAGCTTCGAGTACTCTAAATAAAGTTCTGAGGTACCATATCTACGAAAAGCTTTGAGGGCATTAGATTTTTCTCGATACAACTGAGCGCATTCAACATCCCAACCAGGTGTGGCTGGTCTTCTTTTAAAGGATGCACTTGGAACTCGTTGTTTTTGGGATTCTAATGCACTTTTATAAGAACAATTCTGTTAGGAATCGATACTCATCCAACGGTGGGAGAGTGTTGAATGATTCGATACCGAAAGGTACCGCTGATGCAATTTTTTGCCAATCGATATTCCTAGTGAGGTCAAAAGGAACCTGAATTGACTGTTCTGACCTTTCAAGATTATTTCTGATAGATGTTATTATGGGCAAGTGATCACTACCATGGGGGTCATCAATAACCTTCCACATGCAATCGAATGATAGTGAACTTGAACCCAAAGACAGGTCAATGCGGCTTTCTTTGCCGTCGGGTGAAATACCTGTGTTCAAAATGTTCAAGTTGAAATCTTGAAATCATCGCATAAGTCATAGAAAAAAGCCGCTCTATAATCGTCATAAGATTCGCCCCATCCAGTACCATGTGAGTTCATCTTCTTCTTCTTGGCATTACGTCCTCACTGGGACAGACCCTGCTTCTCAGCTTAGTGTTCTTGTGAGCACTTCCACAGTTATTAACTGAGAGCTTTCTTTGCCAAATTTTGCCATTTTTGCATTCGTATATCGTGTGGCAGGTACGATTACACTCTATGTCCAGGGAAGTCAATAAAATTTCCATTACGAAAAGATACTGGACCGACCGGGAATTGAACCCAGACACCTTCAGCATGGTTGTGCTTTGTAGCCGCGGACTCTAACCACTCGGCTAAGGGAGGCCCCCATGTGAGTTCATGTCACCCAGTATTAGAACTGGGGATGAGAGCATGGAGACTGCATTCCAAAGATGACGGCGGTTTATTGAAACTCTTGGAGGAATATAAACAGAAGCTACGCAAAGATCTTTACCCTTTACGTTTATTTGGCAAGCAACGATCTCTATGCCTGGATAAGTCGGGATGGGGATTCTGTAGAATTAATGGTACTTTTTAATCCCTAAAAGCACACCCCCGTAATTATCATCTCGATCCTGGCGTATAATGTTGAAATCGTAGAAGTTAAGATCATCTTCAGAAGAAAGCCATGCGTACGGAGCCTGGTGTGTACCAGGGCGAACTCCCCAGTATGTAGCCCTTACTGCATTATGGCGGGCAATGATGCAACGGACCGTTATTACTCAGCGACTCGTGGGAACAAATATGAGTACAAATCAAAACAAAAACATCCTTGAAGGTGTCGACTGCCTCTCTCAGTTGGAGCCAATGGTAGTGGAGGACGTGCAGAGCAATACTGAGCTAACCGAAGAGCAGTTACTCGCAAGTTCGCAGGAGGATATGCTTACCGACGCAACCGAAGTAAGCAACAAAAAATCAACAAACCATCCGTATCCGGACACCCAACTGGACATGGACGACAATAATAACGATGGTATAAATGTTATCATCAACAACCCAGGATCTCAACCATCAGGATCTGAAGGTGAAGATGACTCGAAGCCAAACTTCAAAATTTCAAGAGCACCGATCTGGAGAACCAAACATCCGTTTAAGCTGAAAACTTAATCGATTGGTCACTAGCTGGTGGTGACCAATTGATAAGGTTTTCAGCTCGAATAGATGTTTCGTTCTCCAGATCCGTGCTCTTGAAAATTTGAACTTTGGCTTCGATTCATCTTCACCTGAATCCAAAACGGATCCTTCGTGTCATCCGAGCAACGCGAATGACCAACAGACGACAAAAATAAACCTCAGAGGACAAAGGAAGAAGTTTAAAGCACTGATGCAGAGCGGCGTGAGTCGACCTGAAGCCCTCATTCAACTCGGGAAGGGCGAAGATGAGCTAGCTTCCTCTAAACGTGGCAGGACGGACCTAGACAACTCGGCTATCAGTGAGGACGTCCCCAAGCAAAAACGAACCAAGAAACGCCTGGATCCCAGAGATCGAGCAGAGCGATCCAACCACGATGGCCAAATGGCTCAGCAGTCAAGTGACGGTCACCAAAATAGCGGAGAAAACCAAACGGCTGGTCATAGCTACAGTGACATGACCAATCGTAGGAAGGTCGGAGTTGTTCCGAAACACTTTCCCACATCCCATCTTTCCACGACTCAGCTTGATGCTCTTCAGGAGGCCCTGCTGCTAAAAGTGGAGAAACAGCGTAATGAGCCGAAGAAACCAAAATTCTGCAACCTGCTCTACAAGTCTGGATACATGGTCCTTGTCTGCAAGGATCTCGAGACTGCAGACTGGGTAAAAGATATAACTCCTTCACTCATCCCTTGGGAAGGTGCCGAGTTGGAAGCAATGGACGAGGAGAAAATTCAGCGTCCAGAACCAATTCGTGCGTGCTTTCCCCAAAGTGCGAAATACTGTGATGAGCGCATAAAAACGCTCATCGAGAGTCAAAACAAGATCACAACCTCTAGTTGGCGTATTCTCCAAAGAAGCACACCAAACGATATCCATGTCGAGTGGATATTTACGGTTGATGGGCCGTCGATGGCGAACCTAACAAAATCCAACTTTATGGCCGGTACGCTGATCATAAGTACTGTGCAAAAGGATAGGACAAGAAACGGTCAAGGAATGATTCCGCTACCGAAATTACTTGAGCTGTACGCAGCTGAGAAGTAGAGCTGATTTCATAACGTCGGTAACGCCTGCCGTACAAATCAAAGGGAGCTGTCACTTTTCCGAACGGAAAAATGTGCCGCTCAATTATTCCGCAAGTAAAAGTGACATTTCGCTCATATTGAATCAGTTGTCAAAATTACTTTGGTAAAAAGGAGAAATTTTACTTGAGTGATTTACGTTTCAGGTCCGTACTTGGCTTTATCCTCAACTATCGCTTTGGCGAAATACAGCTGAGAAAAATAAAGGGCAAAACCACTCAGTCGAACGAAAATTCAACTAATAGGGTGTCCCAAGAGAAATCTAAGGCAGCCTCTAGCAAAAACCCACAATCAAACCCCTTTAAAAAGGCCAGTCTGCCTGTCTCTAAAGATTCAAGCTCCAACCAAACTCCTAGCTCTAGCGGTGGCAGATAAAAGATTGAATTCGACTACAGAGACAAAAAAGGCTGACCTACACTGAAACAAGCGTTGCAGTAATGAGAACCATGCACGTGTTTCTAAATTTACTATTCCAACCACGATTGAGCTATCATGAACGCTTTTTATTTGCGTTTCGTTCCCTCTCAATCCAACCGCTTCGATAGCCGAGCGGCTAGCGTTCGCGCTTGGCAATCGCCAGATCCTCGGTTCGATTCTGGTCTGCTGCAAGTTTTTAATCATGATATAGTAATTTTTACTACAAAAATGGTGCCATGGTAAAATTGAATGCACAAAATATTCTAAATAAATGCGAATTTAGTCTGCACAAATCAAGTGGCGTTGTGTATTTAATTTAACCCTCTGATATAGTATTTTCAACCGCAACGCTGTTCTCAGTGTAGGGAAGAAGATTGACAAACACGAACACCCGAAACATCATCCAAAACAAATACAAGATGATCCGCAGCATCCAAAGAAGAACGACCTCCGTCCTAGAAACTGCGGCACACCTAAAAATGACTAAGATCATTCAAGTGAATCTCCATCATGCTCAAAGCGCAACGGATGTGCTTTGCCGGAGATTCACAAAAGAACTGTTCACTGTGGCTCTTATCCAGGAGCCATGGGTCAACCAATCTCGAATACAGGGTATTCATGTAAACTCATGCAAGTTGGTATATGATGACAGCCAGCTCTCTCCAAGAGCAGCTATTTTAATACGCAATGACACTAAATGCTTTCCTATTACAGAATTCATTAAACGCGACATCGTAGCAGTCAGGGTGGAGGTTCCTACCGCTAGAGAGAAGGTTGATATCGTCATGGCATATTTCCCAGGCGACGCGGAAGATGTTCCTCCTCTAGAGATTGCTGCGCTAACCTCTTACTGTGAAACAAAAAACATTCTCCTTGTCATCGGATGTGACGCGAATACGCATCACACTGTTTGGGGAAGTACAAATATAAATCCTCGAGGTGAGTACCTTCTACAGTTTCTATCCTCAAACAACATAGACATATGTAACACAGGTGACAAGCCTACATATGAAAACGCCATACGACAGGAAGTGCTGGATCTGACTTTATGTAGTCAGTCCATCTCCCACAAAATAACAAACTGGCATGTTTCTGATGAAATATCTATGTCAGACCACAAACACATAGTCTTTGAATGAGAAGGGGTCTAACTATTGCAAAATCGTTTAAAGATCCTAAAAAGACTGATTGGGAAACCTATTCAGCCACTCTCCGATCCGAAGACTACATCATAAATCCTAATATCAAAACAGTTCTAGAGTTAGAAATGGCTTCTGACTCTATAAAAACCAAAATTCTTAATGCATATCAAGAAAGCTGTCTGACTAAAACTGTTAGGTCGAGCAGAGATGTTCCGTGGTGGAACAACCATCTTGAAAAGCTTAGGAAAACGGCACGGAGGGAGTTCAACCGTGCCAAACGCTCTACTGATTGGAGCCTATACCGAAAGGCTCTGAAAGACTACAACAAGGAAATAAGGCTAACTAAGCGGAAATCATGGGTCCTCATGTGTGAAAGCATTGAGAAGACTCCCGTAGCTGCCAGACTTCATAAAACTCTATCGAAAGACCACTCCAATGGTCTGGGAACTCTCCGAAAGACTGACGGTTCGCTCACAGTGGATCCCACAGAAACACAGAGTGAAATGCTGATTCAATTCAATCAATTCCCTGATTCAATCCCTGAAGCGATCGTGAACGCTAATGGCAACAGACATGGCGTCTCTGGTCAACAAGAGCTCCTGTCATGGGACTCAAGTACCAAAAGAGACGCATTGAAGGTTGCCAAAGAAGCCTTTTCGCGAGCAAGGGTGGAAAGGGCAGTTAGATCCTTTGAGCCATTTAAATCTGCTGGCATGGATGGAATTTTCCCAGCGCTTATCCAGAAAGAGGAGCAAACGCTTATTCCTCCCATGATAGAGATTTTTAAGGCCAGTTTAGTCTTAGGACATATTCCAGATGACTGGCGTCAAGTACGAGTTGTCTTTATCCCGAAGCCGGGAAAAAAGACAAAACCAATCCCAAAGCATACAGACCGATAAGTCTGTCGTCAGTGATGCTTAAAATAATGGAAAAGGTCTTAGGAGAGTTCATAAATTCAAAATTTATGGAAGCAATGCCTCTTTCCAAATACCAATTCGCTTACCAAAGTGGAAAATCTACGATCTCAGCACTACACATGCTAGTCAACAAGATCGAGAAAACTTTTCATGCAAAGGAAATCACCATCGTGGCATTTCTTGACATTGAGGGTGCATTCGATAACGCTTCCTATTTGTCTATAGTGTCAGCAATGCATAGGAGAAAATTTGACCCATGCTATGCTAGCAAATCGCCGAATCTCATCTGAGTTGAGCGGATCGTGCGCCACTGCCATGGCCACAAAGGGGGGTCCTCAAGGAGGGGTACTTTCACCTTTGCTATGGTCTCTAGTGGTGGATGATCTACTTAATAGCCTGGAAAAAAGAGGATTCGAGGTTGTTGGCTACGCTGATGATGTTGTCATCATTGTACGCGGCAAATTTGAAAGTGTTGTCCTTGCAAGAATGCAATCAGCTCTCGATTACACGCTCTCCTGGTGTCTGAAAGAGAAACTGGGGATAAATCCTTCAAAAACTACGATTGTTCCTTTCACAAAGCGCAGAAAGGTACAGCTGCAACCTCTTTTCCTTAATCAAACACAATTGGTTTACTCAAATGAAGTCAAATACCTTGGAATTACGCTTGATGCTAAACTCAATTGGAACACACATCTTCAAAACACTTGTCTTGTCTAGAGCTTCTTTTCGAAGTGTATTTAGTCGGTGGAGGCGGGGGCGGCAGATCTTTGCTGCAACACGGAACGGAAGCATCAAAGACCTGTTTCTTCGGGATTTTCGAATTTGCCCCACCTCCTTTGGAATTAGACAAACTTCTGAGGGAAGATTTGAATACCTTACGGCGCAGTCCCGGAGAAGATGGAGACTTCCTTTTTCCGGGTGCGTGTACCTCCGTAGAATCTCCCCCATCGGTTTCGTCGTCGTTCGCTTCATCGGAAGACAACTCTTGAAAAGAGTTACCAACTGGGATGGCTGATGAAGACTCTTCTGTGGACTTTTTTTTAAGATTTTATCATTTCCGCATATGTCTTCTTGGAGCGCTTCACAATGGAGCGACTCTCATTTCGAATGCGCCTTTTGTATGCTGGGCACTTCTGCAAGTCATGAAGATCCTCGCGACAGTTGTAACCGGTGGTTCCAATAATTACTTGCCGGCTCCACCGCAAGGTCCTTTTTCCTCCATTAAACCCACCGTGCACTATCACCACTCAATACGGGCGAGAGTAACTCTCCTGTCGGTATTCAGTGTGAGTGCCGATTAGATCTCAACACCAACATACATGTCATGCATGGTATTTGTTTGCAGCGGTTTGAGCGCAAGCAAAAGACTGAAAGCTTGCCTTACGTTTATCACTGGCCTTCAGATGTCGCATGCTGGAAGGGTTGCCAAACAGTCAGAACATTCCGAATGTCGGCTAATTTCGTGTTCGGTCGTATCATTTTGATCATTAAAAAGCTCAGCTTTCGGCTCGAACTCTTTAGTCTGTCCGTAACCATAAACGGGAGTAGTAGTGCGCGTCGGAAAATTGTTACTTAATTTAGACTGTGAGTTGAATAATTAAAAGTGGTGAAATTTTCTAATTATTGTTTCTCTTTATTAGGTGGTAAAAGTAAAATTTAAAACGATACGTTATAATAACGAAAACACAATTGTTGAAGAAACGAAGATTACATGTATGGTTAGTGACACAAAAGGTGCATTGTTAGTAGGATAAAAACGGTATTGTTATTTCTTTGTTAATAGGTTTTTGTTAAGCCCAAAACACACGTGTACATAAAACAGAACAAATAGTGTTAGTTTGCGGAGAAAAAGGTAAATTTAATGTTAAAACATGTATATTGTACAAATTAAAAATCACAGTGACGTCACAAGGGTACTAATCACGGGGGTAGGTCCTGTAAGCGGGCCTTTTTCTCTTTTTCTGCATCGCTTGGCGGAGAAAGCGGTGGTTATTTCCTCCACAGGACAAAAGCGGCCCTTTTTCCCTTCAAGCGCACCTAGCTTCATCTCCCAAAACGCCAAGGACGGACAGACGCTGAAAAGGGTGCCCACGTTACGTGCTACAACCTCCATCCGGAGCACGAAACCGGCCATTTTGGATTGGCCACGCTCAGATCCCGGGCGTCGGTCATTGTTCTCGGCCATCACATTTGGTCTTTGTCATCTGGCCATTGTCTTCACCTGTGCCCAAAACCGCCATTGTTCCGTGCCACCAAGCCGTTCAGGAGAGCGACTACAAAGCCGTCGAAGCCAACAAAGCCATTCTATCCATTCCGGACGTTATCGGGACTGTCGTACTCCAGCACCCCGGTCCAGGTCCGTGAAGGATTCCATCACCCAAGTTCACGGTGGGACAGTTGCCAAACTTCCCGTGGAACCGATCAAGACTCCGTAGTTCGCCTATCACCATCTAGTCCGCCGGCTAGATATCTCCCATACACCAACCCGCGGAGAATCGCCGCCTGTCGCCACCAACCCGCCATCAACCACCACCACCTGCCACCAACCGTTGCCGCTTCGAGCCTCCAGTCGCCGCCCTGCCAAGAATGTACCAAACCGCAAGTACCCTACCCCAAAGTGTTGTGTCGTCACTATTCAGCCGATTATGGCTAATAAATTAGCATGTTAGAATGAGAAGTTAATTTGTACAGCGCATTCATTTAAAGAGCAAGCCTTGATTAGTCTCTTTCGCCACTTTCACTTTGCTTTTCGTTACCGGACTCACAAAGGAGTCGTCAAGCCTCGCCCGTTGTGGTTGAGCCAGAATTGATAGTTTGAGCAGCTTTTGAGTCCCCCTAGATACGACACTGATTGCCGATTTTTCCTCCTTGTTGCACTGGTGGGCACGTGTCGCGCAACACACGTGCGTGTGTAGCTCCTACTGTAGGTGAGTACCACCGTGAGTGTATGTAATGTTGAGAGTAAGGTAAACGACCCTATAATTGTCTCCCTTCCCTAGCTTCGGTGAGCTAGCAGGTAACAATTTGGCGCCCAACTAAAAATTTGAATTTCTAACATTACCACCCCTCTTTGGTAGGGGCAGTAAAATAGTGTCCTATTTTAGATTTCTCTTTCGTCCTCCAAACGAAGAATCAAAAGTTGTTGAGAACTGTTAGATTGATCGATATTTCACGATGGATGTTGAATTCGACCTACTCTACAAGAATTTATTACTACATCATCTCGAACGGGAAGAGATAGAGTATGAACTTACTATTCGTGGTCTTCCTTATACGGATACAGAAACGCATGCGGCTTTAATGAGACGGTTGAAGGATAAACTCAAGGCCGATCCGAACGCGAATATGGATATTGCTCAGTGCGATTTTGAAATCGGTTCGGAATTCAAACAGATTGACTCGAAGATTAAAGAAATTCGGGACTGTCTAGCACATAGGAACAAATTCGAAGGAATCCGAGAGAGCCTTAAAACACGATTGGCTCATTATTTCAAACGAACCAAACGGTTAACAGATTTAACTGATAAAGAAGAAGATCTTTCGGACATCGACGGTTTGATTGCGTGCATCCGCGGAACATTTAACGATAATTTTTCAATCTTTGCGCCACTCGGGCAACGAGATGCTATAGAGACACTGAACCAGTCTATTTCGAATCTCCTAATTACGAATGAAAGTTCGTCTGCTACGGTGCAACAAAATAAGACGTCTACCCCATACGAGGAAGATGTTGAAGTGCTTGAGGGAGCATCAAGCTCGCGTACGCGTAGGCTCAAATCCGGTATTGATCATTCGGGAGAAAAGCTATTACCTGAGTCAGAGTCGAACATCATGCCATTGCTTTTGCAGCAATGGATGATGCGAGACACACAAACTCAAAATTGGGTTCAGCAGATGGTGAGAGAACAAGCTTCGGAGTATTTCGAAAACGTGATCCGGACAAACTCTCGATCCGTCCCCAAAGAGAAGCCGTCTGTGAATACTGTTCGTAAAACAACCTCACGCCGTTCAAATAATCGTTCACGTCGGTCAAGCTCGGAATCAAGAAAGTCCTCCAGTACCGAAGCTGGTTGGTCTTCCGATGAACCACGAAATTCGTCGCGCGGAAGCAAACGTGTCCATAAATCGGGAAAACGTCGGCCAGTCTCAGACTGGAAACTTAAATACGACGGGTCTGATAACGGACTCGCCCTAATGAAATTCCTTCGTGAAGTAGAATTTTACGCTAAGTCCGAAAAGATGTCGAGCAAAGAATTATTTCAATCCGCGATTCACCTGTTTAACGGCGCCGCGAAAACATGGTTTATGACTGGCTTTGACAACGAGGATTTCACCTCGTGGGAAGAGCTGAAAGAGGAGCTCAAGAAGGAATTCTTGAGCCCTGACCACGACCATTCCACCGAAATTCGTGCGATCGCGAGAAAGCAGGCACCACGCGAGTCGTTCCACGATTATTTTCTAGAGTTACAGAAAATCTTTAACTCGTTAACTAAACCTATGACAGAACGTCGGAAATTTGAAATAGTGTTCCGTAACATGCGCGCGGATTATAAAGGACATGCGGTGTCCTCGGAAATCGATAACTTAGCCGATCTCAAGAAGTTCGGTAGGCGTTTGGATGCGACATACTGGTTCAAATACCAAAATCCATCCAACGAGTCGTCCAATCCACGCGGTAAGCCATCTCAAGTGAATGAGCTCAATGCGGACGCGAGAACCAAATCGAAATCCAAAGCAGGGTTTACAAAGCAAAAATCGCGAACATTTCATAATTCGTCAACTCAACCTCGCGGCTCAGATAATGATGAAAAACCGTCGCAAAAACCACCCGAGAGTGGTGCGAAACCGAAGGAGCAAAATGAACCAATCCCCTCTCAGTACAATCAACCAGCCCCTAAATACTGTTTGAATTGTCGCACTAAGGGCCATCACACTCGTGACTGTGATCAGCCCAAACGAAAAAGTTGTCAAAAGTGTGGTTTCTATAATGTAGACACAGCTTCTTGTCCAAACTGTGCAAAAAACGAATTGAAGAATGTCGCAGAGGGCCGACAGTTCAATCAGAACTGAAGTCCCTTGCTAATTACGACAATGTAACTTATGCTCTCCAGAACCAAGGGTTCGACAGATTTTCCCCCACAGATTATGTCCACACTCACAATTATCAGATTAATGAGACGATCATTAAAGTAGAAAATGACGATAGACCATTTGTTAAGCTGTCCGTCTTCCAAATTCCCCTGGTAGGCTTGTTAGACAGTGGTGCCCATCTCAGCATTCTGGGGATGGGAGCTATGAAATTAATACGCAAATGTGGCCTTAAAATCTTTCCATCCGAGGTGAGTCTTCGGACTGCCAGCGGGGAAAAATTGGGAGTCACTGGTATGGTCTATCTTCCTATTACCTTTAATGGAAAAACCAAGATAGTAGACACGCTGATAGCACCTTCACTCAAAAGGAAAATCCATTTAGGAATGAACTTTTGGCGTGCGTTTGAAATTCGCCCTACCGTAGACGAAGTGCAGGTTGAAGAAACGGTTGTCGATGAAGACTCGGAGGCAAATTTTCCGGTCTCCAAGGAACCCGAAATAGAATTAACCGAAGAACAAACTGCTCGGTTGAACATTGTAAAAAATCAATTTAAAATCGCATCGGAGGGTATACTGGATACCACCGATTGGATAAGCCACAGAATAGAACTTACAGAGGAAGCCAAAAAGCTCTCCCCTGCTAGAATAAATCCGTTTCCAGTTTCTCCAAAGAAACAGGAACAGATCAATAACGAATTGGACAAAATGCTCAAATGCAAAATAATTGAGAAATCTTACAGCGACTGGGCTTTACGTCTGGTCCCGGTAGACAAATCAGATGGAACAGTGCGCCTTTGTCTGGATGCACGCAAGCTGAATGAACGTACGGTCAGGGACTCTTATCCCCTCCCACACGCCGACCGTATCTTGAGCAGACTAGGACATGCTTACTACATATCTACTATAGACCTTTCTAAGGCTTTTTTACAAGTCCCTCTGCATCCTAGGTCTCGCAAGTATACGGCATTTTCCGTGTTGGGAAGGGGACTGTTCCAGTTCACCCGTATGCCTTTCGGTTTGGTCAACAGTCCTGCGACACTATCACGACTGATGGATCGAGTGTTGGGCGGTGGTGAGCTGGAACCAAACGTTTTCGTCTACCTGGATGACATCATCGTCATTAGCGAAACGTTTGAAGAGCACCTGACCCTCGTGCCTATTCTGCGCGGCGTGTGAGGTGACACGAGTCGAATGAGGTGACAATTGTCGACTCGCTCCCATTTGATTTGCATTAGTCGTCTCACGTCACTCGCGGTGAGAGCGAGTCGTCTCGACTCACACGCCGCGCAGAATAAGCACGCCTACTTCAAGAAGTGGCATCCAGACTTAGAGCTGCCAATCTATCTATAAATCTAGAAAAGTCCCACTTTTGCGTCACTGAAGTTACTCGTGTCTATTCTGCGCGGCGTGTGAGGTGACACGAGTCGAATGAGGTGACAATTGTCGACTCGCTCCCATTTGATTAACATTAGTCGTCTCACGTCACTCGCGGTGAGAGCGAGTCGTCTCGACTCACACGCCGCGCAGAATAAGCACGACTTACTTAGGCTACATTCTGGATCGTGATGGTCTGAGGCCGAATCCAGATCGCGTGGCCGCGATTGTAAACTATGAGCGTCCTACGTCTTTGCGGGATCTAAGGAGGTTTCTTGGGATGTGTAACTATTATAGACGGTTTCTAGCCAACTATAGCAGGTACACACAGCCCCTAACTCGTGCCTATTCTGCGCGGCGTGTGAGGTGACACGAGTCGAATGAGGTGACAATTGTCGACTCGCTCCCATTTGATTAACATTAGTCGTCTCACGTCACTCGCGGTGAGAGCGAGTCGTCTCGACTCACACGCCGCACAGAATAAGCACGACTGACTTACTTAGAAACAAGCCTAACGTGCCTATTCTGCGCGGCGTGTGAGGTGACACGAGTCGAATGAGGTGACAATTGTCGACTCGCTTCCATTTGATTAACATTAGTCGTCTCACGTCACTCGCAGTGAGAGCGACTCGTCTCGACTCACACGCCGCGCAGAATAAGCACGTAAGACAATTTGTTGGAACGACGAAGCCGAAGAGTCATTCCGAAGGATAAAAGAACTTCTTATCAGTTCCCCAATCCTAACCAATCCCAACTTTAATCTACCCTTTGCGATACACTGCGACGCGAGTGATGCGGCCATCGCCGGTGTGCTTACGCAGACGCACGACGGGATCGAGAAGCCTATAGCGTTCTTCTCGCAAAAGCTGAGCACCACCCAACAAAGGTATTGCGCGACCGAAAAAGAGGGCCTTGCGGTCCTCAATTCGATCGAGAAGTTCCGATGCTATGTGGAAGGCAGCAAATTTACCGTGTACACAGATGCATCCGCTCTGACGTACATAATGCGCAGTAGCTGGCGAACATCCTCGCGTCTATGTCGCTGGAGCATAGAGCTACAGAAATATGAAATGACTATCCTGCACCGCCGAGGTGTCGACAACATCATAGCCGATGCCTTGTCCAGGTCCGTCGAGGAACTGGAGGCCTGCGAAGAGGATAACGGCTGGTATGCGGATCTTAAAAGGAAAGTACAATCCGATCCAGAGAAATACAAAGATTTTAGAATAGATCATGGAGTCCTCAAGAAGCTTGTTTCAACACAAGACGACCTTTTGGATTACCGTTTCTCTTGGAAAACCTGTGTTCCAAAATCCCTCCGAGAAACAAAACTCGTTGAAGAACATGATGATAAAATGCATCTTGGAGTCGAAAAGACTCTGGCGTTAATAAAGAAAAAATACTTCTGGCCGAAGATGCTTGAAGACGTGCGAGAGTACGTCAGAAAGTGTACTATTTGCCGGCAGAACAAACCAGCAAATCGGTCTCAAATGCCCGAACCAGGTCAACAACGACTGACTGATAGGCCTTTTCAAATTGTGGCGTTGGACTTTATTCAGTCCCTCCCCCGCAGTAAACACGGCAATACTCACCTACTGGTAATCATGGATCTTTTCTCGAAATGGTGCTTACTTACCCCGGTGAAGAAAATCTCGGCTCCGCTGGTAACCAAGATTCTCGAGGAATCTTGGTTCAGAAGATATTCAGTTCCAGAGTTTATTATAACCGATAACGCTTCGACTTTCCTAAGCTCAGAGTT
The DNA here is from genome assembly GCF_002204515.2 of Aedes aegypti. Taxonomy (NCBI): domain Eukaryota; kingdom Metazoa; phylum Arthropoda; class Insecta; order Diptera; family Culicidae; genus Aedes; species Aedes aegypti. Next base: position 153,196,150 of record NC_035108.1, read on the forward strand.
CAAAGCTCTGCTGGCCAAATATCAGGTCCAGCATTGGAGAAATGCCCGACACCATAGCCAGGCAAATCCCGTTGAGCGTCTGAATCGCACGATCAATGCTTGCATCAGATCGTACGTTAAAGACAATCAAAAAGTTTGGGACACAAAAGTGTCCGAAATAGAACATTGCCTTAACAATACTCCCCACTCCTCTACCGGATTTTCACCCTACCGAGTACTTTTCGGACACGAAATAGTTGGGACAGGTGAGGAACACAGGATGGATAGGGAAAAGGAAGAGGTATCCGAGGACGGGAGGTTGGAAAGGAAGGGGAAAATCGATGAGCAAGTTTATTCCACTGTTAAGAAGAACCTACAAAAATGCCATGAAAAGAATATAAGAACTTATAATCTACGCTCCAAACAATCTGCTCCGGTCTACGTGGTGGGCCAGAGAGTTTTTCGGCGAAACTTCCGACAGTCATCCGCAGCGGACTCGTATAATGCCAAACTGGATGCCCTATACGTTCCGTGTACCATCCTGGCTCGAGTGGGAACGAGCTCGTACGAGCTAGCAGACGACAAGGGAAAGCCTATTGGCGTATTCTCGGTCTGTGATCTGAAGCCCGAAGCCTAAAAATAATCACCATTCATTAGCATCTTCAAGTGGGTCGTTTTATTTGAGAAACACTCACCTTCCATTCATACGTCCGGACGTAAAATCATAGAAATTCTCCTCGGATTGATCCCCGAGATCTAGAAAAATTGAAATGAAAACGGTTTAACACTGTGTCGTGATTGTGGTCGATTGCACACTACTCGTATCATCGCTTACCTGGCAAGCTCCAAATTTCCTCCTCCAGCAGCATATTCTCACCTCCAGCTGATCCCACAAAAGTCCAATGGAAACTCGACCGGTAATAGCTCTTCCGATCGCTGGACACGCGCGCAATCAGAATTTGCTCCTGGAAAACACGCATTTAGACGAAAAACGCCGGAAAACTCGCGGAAACCGTGAAAACGCGTCGAAAAAGACACTCGCATGCACCGTCGTTCGATCGCTCCGAGTAGTAAATAAAGGTTGACGATTTGACAGTTCTCAACACAGTAGTGTTGGTAAAATTGAGTTACCTTAGGGCCGTTGTTAATTGTACCACGATTTTCTGGTGAGTTGCAAGCTTAGTGTCAATGATGATGTCGCGCTACACGATGATTGTTCATCTGCAACAACCAGACAGCTCACCAATCCACCAGGAGGTGGATCGTGCTGAGTTGTTGAGTTGAAGGAGAGCGAAAGAAGGAAGGCACAAAAGTCTGTTTGACAGCTCTGCAGAAAGCGCGTGCGCACGGAAAGAGCGCCAGTTCGACTCGATTTGCAATGATCGGTTATTATTATTATTATTTTTATTTTTGGATATTCTATGGTTTGGTTGATCGATGTTAAAGTTTGTTTTAAAAGCAACTCCACTTATTTGAAACATGTTGCCGTGTACAATAGTAGACAACACAACTAATTTAATTAAAATAATTTGAAATTATAATAAGTACATAAACAAAAGGGGAAGAACGTTTAGGCTGGTTGTGCATTGCGATAAAATCTCTTAACATAAGCAATGCTCGTTGTTAGTTCTTGTGAAAGGATCAACATGTTCGGCTTAACGAATCTTATTTTAAATATCGAATAACACCACATGCAGTTGAACAAAAAGGATGTGATTACAATAGACTTTTGATATTTTCAATTCTGAACCACCGCAAAAATAAATATTGGAAATCAAAATTCTCCTGAGAGGGATGATGTGGTGGAGGCTCATTCTAATTAATATTGTCGTTCAATTATGGGGATAAATTAAAATTGTTATTGTTCTATACATACTTACTTATTATAATTACCTGTAAATATTGATACAGCACAATTCAAGTATTTAAATATCAAATAGCAAACATAGATATGGTCAGTGTTCAGACAGACTGAATCAAGTGTTTTTTTTTTAATCGAGTAAGAAAAATGTACCCCAAACATGTGAAACATCAAAATAGTATAGATATTTACTGTAATAATGAAACTTATCTATTTGATGATACATTTGTATCAAAATAACATGGAAGATTTAAAATTGATGGAGTTCTTTACGTATCCTTAGAGCTCCAAAATTCATCTAGTCTGGTCTGTCTAAACACCGACCATATGATCCTCAAAAACTCATGAGAATGGTACTCTTTGAATTTGGATGTGCTTAAAAGATTTATAAATTAAAATTATTATTGATGTTACGAGCTGTGTCTGCAGTGAAACTTAATGCTACACAAGAAATATATTTGAATCAGAGTATTTTTATATATAAATCATATGAAAAAAAAATTGTTCCAGAAATTACTCTAGAATTCTTTGGCAGCGTCTCCCGGGATTCTTCCTTAAATCACTCATGAATCCTTCAAATCCTCGCTGGGATTGTTCTGAAAATCTTGAGATTATTTCCGAATTTTCTTCCAGATATCGCTTTGGGATTCATCCAAAAAAAAAACGTTACCATTCCGGTATTACTTCTGAGATTCTTCCGGATATCCCATTGCGATTATTCTGGACATCTTTTTGGATTTTTTTTGCAGAACTCCGTTTGTGATTTAGGATTACTTTTGAAATCCAGGAAATTAAATTCTTTGAAATTCTTGAAAATTGTTTTCGAAATACTATGGAAGATTTTACCATAAATCCTGATGCAATTCATTTGGATATTTAAAGAGGATTTTATCAAAAAATGTACGACTCTACTAGAAATTCTTCGAGAATTCCTCCGAAAATAACTCTAGATTTTTTTTCCGGAAATACTTCTGGTATTCTTATGAGAATGCCTCTGGTATTCTTCCGAAAATGACTTGAGATGCTTTCGGCAATCTTTCTGAAATTCTTCAAGAAATTCCACTGAGATTTTTACGCCAATATCTTTGAAATACTCCTGGGACTCTTACAAAAATCCTGTTGGAGTTTTTTTTTCGGATATCTCTCTATTCTAAATTTTTCAATAAATTTTGCTGGGATTGTGCTGTAAAACCTGCTAAGATTCATCCAAAAATACGACTGTCATTCTTCCGGATATCATTCAAGAATTCCACCGGAAGTTTTCGTGAGATTCAACCGTAAATCGTTCTGGTATTTTTCAGAAATTCTATTGAGATTCTTAAAAATATCCTTCTGAAAAATTTTCTGAGAATTGTTTTGGGATTATAGAAGGATTTCCAGAAGAATTCCAAGGCGATTCACAGAAACATCACTTCTGTATGAAGGATTTTCGTTAATATCTGAAATAATCCCATGAGAATTCTAAATCCAAATTACAGTGATATTCAAAAGAATCCCAGAAGTTATTTCGCCAGAATACCTGAAAGATTTAAAGGATATTCACAGACATCCAGAAGATTTCATGAATATTTTCCAGAATAATTCCGATGTCCAGATGAACTGTAGAAAGATTCATGGAATAATTTCAAACGGGATTTTCGGAATCATTTGAAAGTAACTTTTAGAAGATTCTCAGAAAAAGAAATCAGTAATCAAAGTAATCGAAAAAATCTCATTATTTCAAGCAATGCTCGTTGGTTCATGTCGAAGGATCAACATGGTCGGCTTAACGAATCTTATTTGAAATATTGAATGACACCACATACAATTAAACTAGTATGTGATTACAATTCTGAATCACCGCAAAAAAAATATTGAGAATCACAATCCTTCTGAGAGGGATGATGTGGTGGATGCACATTCTAATTAAAATTGTCGTTCAATTATGGCGATAAATTAAAATTGTTACTGTTCCATAAATACTTGTTTATTATAATTACTTGTAAATATTGATACATCATATAAAAAGACATTGGTCCAGAAATTACTCCAGAATTCTATGGAATTTCCCTCCTGGGATTCTTCCTTAAATCACTTATGAATCCTTCAAAACCTCTCTGGGATTGTTCTGGAAATCTTGAGATTATTTCTGATTTTTCTCTAAGTTCTTCTGGAAATCACAGAATACTTCCAGATATCGCTTTTGGACTCATCTAAAAAAAATCGTTAGCATGCCGGTACTATATCTGAGATTCTTTCGGATATCCTTTGTGATTCTTCTGGACATTTTATTGGAATATTTGCATAAATCTGTATGTGAGTTTGCGTTTATCTCCTTAAGGATTACTTTTGAAATCCTGGAAATCAAATTCGAATCGAAATTTTCGAAGATTCTTTCGGAAATTCAATGGAAGATTCTAACAAAAATCCTGATGCAATTCTTCTGGATATTTTTAGAGCATTTTCCAAAAAATGTACTACGACTCTACTACAAATTCGTCGAGAATTCCTCCGAAAATAACTCTGGCCTTTTTCCGGAAATACTTCTGGGATTATTATGAGAATACCTCTGGTATTCTTCCGGAAATCACCTGAGATGCTTTCGGAATCCCTTTAGAATACTTTCGAGGATGCTTCCGAAAATCTTTCTGAAATTATTCTAGAAATGCCACTGAGATTTTTACGTCCATATTCTTCAAATTTGTCTGGGACTCTTCCAAAAATCCTGTAGGAAATCTTCCAGATATCTTTCTAGCATTCTTTCGGGAAGCCTTCTGGGATACTTTCGAAAATCTTTCTGAGGATCCTTCAAATGCTTCTGTTAAGGATTCTTGCAGAAATTCTTCCCGAATTACCTCTAGACTCTGGGAGTTTCCTGAATTTTTCAAGAAAACTGTTATTATTTCGACTATCTCTCTAGGATTCTTTCGGAAATTCTTCTACAATACCCCCAGATTTCTTTCTGTTATCCTGCTGGAGGACTTCAAAACATCTTTCAAATATTCTTCCAGAAATTTTACTGGAATTTTTCAAGAAATTCCGCTGGGATTCTTCCGTAAAACCTGCCGAAATTCATCCGGAAATACGACTGGAATTCTGCTTGAATGATAAGCATTCAAGAATTCCACCGGAAGTTTTTGTGGGATTCAACCGTAAATTGTTCTGGTATTTTGTTTAATTACATTGAGATTCTTAGGGAAAAATATACAGGATTCCTAAAAATATCCTTCTGAAAATTTTTCTGGAAATTGATTTGGAATTAAAGGAGGGTTTACGGAAGAACCCCAGGTCGATTTACAGAAGAACCACAGAGAAATCACTAAAATATTATCAGGGAGATTTCTAAAGGAATTATTTTAAGGATTCTCGTAAATTCCTGAAACAATCTCAGGAGAATTTCGAATGGATTTTGAATGTTTTTTTTTTTACAGTGATATCCAAAAGAATCCCAGAAGTTATTTCGCAAGAACCCCTGAAGTTTCAACGAAAAGTCACAGACATCCAGACGATTTCATGAATATTTTCCAGAATAATTACGATGTCCAGAAGAGCTCCAGAAAGATTTACGGAATAATTTCAAATGGAATTTCCAGAACCATTTAAAAGTCACTTTCAAAAGATGCTCAGAAAAAGAAATCAGTAATCAAAGAATCTCATAGGTATTTTTTTAAAGTCCTAGTGGCTGTCCGGTAGTTTTCTTGGAGGATTTCCATTTGAATTCAAGTGGGATTTTCAGAAAATTCTGCCAAGGATTTAAGAAAATTTTCAAGGAAAATCAATGATAAATCACGAAAAAAATCAAAAACACTTCCTTATGAATTTCCAGAAGAATCTCAGAGTTTTTTTTTTCTCAAAAAATGTTAGAAAAAAATTCTAAAGAATCACGAAGGAATTTTCGGAAAAATTCTGGATATACAAAATTATCTCAGGCAGAAACAATAAAATCAATAGCAATAAATCTGTAAGAATATAAGAAGGATTTCTGTAAGAATATAAGGAGGATTTACAAACAATTACAGAGGAATTTTCGGATGATTTCCATAAATAAAGATTTAAAAAAATCCCCGTCATCTGGAAGATTCTTAGCAGGATTTTCGGAAGTATTCCACAGGGATTTCTGGGAGAATTCCATTGGGATTTACAACAGAATTCCAGAGGAATTTCCGAAAGAATCCCAAGAATTTGCACGGAAGAAAGTGAAGTGAAATAATAGATTTTTTTGATTTTAGTCTCAGGCGTCTTTCCGAGAGTATTCTAGAATAATAGGTATAATCTAAGACATTTTTCGGAAAGAATCTCAAAGGGATTTTGAAGAACTTTCAAAGAGTTTCACGGAAGAAATACTGAAGAATTACGAGGAAAATATCAGAATTTAAAAAATAATTTCGATTGAATTTCCAGAAGAAATCCCGAGAAATTTTGTGAGAATCCCCGAACCCAGATTTTTAAAATAGATTCCATTACACTGGAAAGCAATCATTAAATCATTTTCGGCAGAATTCCAGAATTTTACGGCAGAATTCTAGAATTTTACAGCAGAATCCTGAAAGGATTTCCATAATAACCCAAGATGGGTTTCTGGGATAGTCCAATAGGAAGTCCCAAGGAGGTTATTGGAAAAATCAGAGCGATCAAAGAAATAACTACATATAATAATTTCAGAAGGGTTTCTGAAAGAATCTCAGTGAATTTTCAAGATGTCCTCTAGCACCACAACTAATATATACTAATATATACAACTCAATACTTAATTATAAATTGCGTTAAGCTGAGTGTACGCCATCCAGTTTGGGGGCGGATTGACGGTATCGAAGTGGATTAAAAACAATTATAGGAGAACGTGTGGAAAATACATATGAACTGCGCAGAATACATCAGACCGATTTACCATTGCTGACAATGATCATCAGTTGATTTTCCGCTACTGTTTTTTTTTTAAATCACAATTGTTATTTCTTTCCGTGCACGCGCTCGGGAAATGAATCTGGCCATGGTGCAACAACCGCGCTACATTCGATGAATCCTATGCGACAAAAATTGTCGGCGCTATCCGTCAAATTCGCTCACCAAAGCTATTTTGGTGACTTTAACATCACAGCTCTTTTCTTCATCGTGAGTACGATGAAGGTAAATGGAAAGTACAGGGTGGGCCCTAGAGGTTCATATATTTAACATAAATCGGAAATCGATTAATGTTGTAATTAATAATTAGTAAACTCTGATTGAAAAATAAATGCAGTTTGAAGCATTCAAAAAGGGGGGGAATATAAGGTAATGTAACCGGTGGTTCCAATAATTACTTGCCGGCTCCACCGCAAGGTCCTTTTTCCTCCATTAAACCCACCGTGCACTATCACCACTCAATACGGGCGAGAGTAACTCTCCTGTCGGTATTCAGTGTGAGTGCCGATTAGATCTCAACACCAACATACATGTCATGCATGGTATTTGTTTGCAGCGGTTTGAGCGCAAGCAAAAGACTGAAAGCTTGCCTTACGTTTATCACTGGCCTTCAGATGTCGCATGCTGGAAGGGTTGCCAAACAGTCAGAACATTCCGAATGTCGGCTAATTTCGTGTTCGGTCGTATCATTTTGATCATTAAAAAGCTCAGCTTTCGGCTCGAACTCTTTAGTCTGTCCGTAACCATAAACGGGAGTAGTAGTGCGCGTCGGAAAATTGTTACTTAATTTAGACTGTGAGTTGAATAATTAAAAGTGGTGAAATTTTCTAATTATTGTTTCTCTTTATTAGGTGGTAAAAGTAAAATTTAAAACGATACGTTATAATAACGAAAACACAATTGTTGAAGAAACGAAGATTACATGTATGGTTAGTGACACAAAAGGTGCATTGTTAGTAGGATAAAAACGGTATTGTTATTTCTTTGTTAATAGGTTTTTGTTAAGCCCAAAACACACGTGTACATAAAACAGAACAAATAGTGTTAGTTTGCGGAGAAAAAGGTAAATTTAATGTTAAAACATGTATATTGTACAAATTAAAAATCACAGTGACGTCACAAGGGTACTAATCACGGGGGTAGGTCCTGTAAGCGGGCCTTTTTCTCTTTTTCTGCATCGCTTGGCGGAGAAAGCGGTGGTTATTTCCTCCACAGGACAAAAGCGGCCCTTTTTCCCTTCAAGCGCACCTAGCTTCATCTCCCAAAACGCCAAGGACGGACAGACGCTGAAAAGGGTGCCCACGTTACGTGCTACAACCTCCATCCGGAGCACGAAACCGGCCATTTTGGATTGGCCACGCTCAGATCCCGGGCGTCGGTCATTGTTCTCGGCCATCACATTTGGTCTTTGTCATCTGGCCATTGTCTTCACCTGTGCCCAAAACCGCCATTGTTCCGTGCCACCAAGCCGTTCAGGAGAGCGACTACAAAGCCGTCGAAGCCAACAAAGCCATTCTATCCATTCCGGACGTTATCGGGACTGTCGTACTCCAGCACCCCGGTCCAGGTCCGTGAAGGATTCCATCACCCAAGTTCACGGTGGGACAGTTGCCAAACTTCCCGTGGAACCGATCAAGACTCCGTAGTTCGCCTATCACCATCTAGTCCGCCGGCTAGATATCTCCCATACACCAACCCGCGGAGAATCGCCGCCTGTCGCCACCAACCCGCCATCAACCACCACCACCTGCCACCAACCGTTGCCGCTTCGAGCCTCCAGTCGCCGCCCTGCCAAGAATGTACCAAACCGCAAGTACCCTACCCCAAAGTGTTGTGTCGTCACTATTCAGCCGATTATGGCTAATAAATTAGCATGTTAGAATGAGAAGTTAATTTGTACAGCGCATTCATTTAAAGAGCAAGCCTTGATTAGTCTCTTTCGCCACTTTCACTTTGCTTTTCGTTACCGGACTCACAAAGGAGTCGTCAAGCCTCGCCCGTTGTGGTTGAGCCAGAATTGATAGTTTGAGCAGCTTTTGAGTCCCCCTAGATACGACACTGATTGCCGATTTTTCCTCCTTGTTGCACTGGTGGGCACGTGTCGCGCAACACACGTGCGTGTGTAGCTCCTACTGTAGGTGAGTACCACCGTGAGTGTATGTAATGTTGAGAGTAAGGTAAACGACCCTATAATTGTCTCCCTTCCCTAGCTTCGGTGAGCTAGCAGGTAACACAGTAGCTGCATTTTTCAGCTTCCTGTGTGCAAGCATCTTCCAAGTAAGCTTGGTTGCATTTGCCACACCGGGGCTTGCTGTCGCAAAAGCTAGTACTATGACCAAGCTGTTTGCAGTTGGTACAATTAAATACCTTCGGCACGTATAGGCGCACTGGGTAAAAAACACTATCGATGCAAACAAATTTCGGGAGAACGGAACCAGGAAAAGTTACACGAAACGAGGCTGACGGCGAAAACACTTTCTTATTTCCTTCCATGGAAACTGATTGCAATTGTTTACAATCCAGTATAGCCACATCAGGAATGGACCGGTTCTCGAAAATGCCTTTGCCAGTCCTAATGTCTTTACATGTCTGACTCGCGTCGATAATTTTCCCTTCCACCTCGACTTCTCTGGCAGGTATGTAGATAAAGTACTCCACAGTAAATACGCTGCTTTGTAACTAGGTGCAGTTACACGCAGCTTGGATTGGTTCACTTGGTGAATAACGGTCCCAGGATGTTTACGCGTCAGCTTTCTAGAGATCGAGAGCACATTCAAAATCTTATTTTTGCGCCGGAAATAGACAACCCAAGACCCAGCCGAAGACGGTTGATAAAACCGCGTTCGAGCAACGAGATCTTTAGGAGGCGTATCGCCTCCATCCGATTCGTCCATGCGGAAAAGAATTCAACCGCAACCAAATAATAAATAATAATAATAATAATATTAATAATAATAATAATAATAATAAAACAAAACAAAATGCAGAAAAAAAATTAACCTATCAGTGAACTATTTTGTACACACCTCCCCTAAATAAGCAAAATATATTAACATAAAAAAAGAAAAATCGAGAGAAAAAACTTAACCAATCAGTGGGCTATTTTGTAAGAAACTCCTCTATACGGCCGAAATGCACCGGGAGAGAGACAGAGGAGAAACAACAAACAACCTTGAACTCAACACTGTTTGTTCGGAGATGCGAAAGCAATTCAATAGATGTGGAGTAGGTATACAAATTGATACTTATCCGTTCCCGTTCGATGACCGCTGCTGGTCTTCTACACTGATGTATGCGGGGAACCAATCACCGGGGGATGATGGTGATAATATCAATCAAATGGTGGCACGATACCAGTTGACCTTTGCCAATCTGGTTCGCTTCCTTCACGGTGCGCGGTCTATAGCACTACAGGAGTAAACTGCCCTGGTAAAAACCCACACGGGCGGTGGGAGAAAAACCAAAAAGACTACCGACTGCCAAAGACTGTCTTGTTCAAGCGCAAGGAAATGAATAGCACATGCTGTTTTTATCGTAAATATACGTTCTATTCCATCGTTCAATCTATAGATATAGTATTGTCGCACCGCCACCAAACCGGATCGCGCCAGTGAGACTCGCGACGCGCCTCAACTCGCGCGATTTTGAAATCAGTTTTTTAGTGTGGCGCTGCATTCTTACGATTTTTATGAACACAGCGCACTATTCACATATTAGCTGCGACCCACGGGGCCCGAGAAAACAATAATTATAAATAAATGTTGGTCTTGATTTCTACCGGATACATAATATACTGCTACATTTACAACTATTGGTATTGTTGGCGATAGAAGACGAAAAATTCCAATTTTGTGAAAGGGGTCATGCACAAATTACGTCACGCTCCAAGGGGGGGAGGTGGTCAAGCTAAGCATGACAAGCCTTACAAAATTTTTGAAGGACTCATACAAAAAACGTGACGTGACGTTTGTAAACAACTATTTCCAAAGCCAGTTTTGGATTCATGATTGTTCTTGTAACTTTTCAAATATTTATGCAATTTTAAGAATTTTGGGTATTCAATCAATAAACCAACATACATTTAATGTTAATGAATAATGATGTTTTTATTCACTTTTGGTCACATTTACGCACTTTAGTCTCCTACTATCATCTCGTCCAAATCATCGGAATCGATCTCGTACTTTATTTCCACAGATGAATCATCATTCATTGCTGCATCCGACACTTCGTAGGCCTCTTCATTGGGCGTGTTCCCTCCTGACCATTGCTTAGCTAAACATGATCGAAGTTTTCTATCCGTCAAGCCGAACGTATGGATGAACATATTTTTACAAACCTTGACGAGATCATCAAGGCGTTGCATGTAATAAATATAAGTGAATTTTCTTCTCGATGACATTGGCTGAAATGAATAATATGGTAATTCTAAATCATTTGGGTGTTTTATCACTATTACCTTCCTGCGGACGTTTGGAGATACAATTTTAATATGATTTCGCAAATACTGCATTCGATCTCGAAAGGATAATTCTGCATATTTTTCAAAAAGCGCCCGGCGAAGATCATTTGGAAATTTGTTGTTACACTGACGTGGACAAGAACAAGTTAATTGTAAGGTGTTTCGAACGGCTGTGCGACTACGCCTTTTAGGTTTCTTATTATCATTATCGACCAATTTTGTTTCGACCGACGATTCATCCGGACACTTCGTGTCCGTAGGCAAATCATTTCCAGCTCCGATCGATTCATTGGGAATGTCGAAAGCTTGTTGCCTTTTGGAATTGTCTAGATTTGCAGTCTCGTTCAGATCCTCAGAATTATTTTCAATTTTGATTTCTACAGACGGATTATCCGAGTAATCCGTATCCGTCGAAAGATCGTCGATGTCAAACGATCTTTTTCTGAGATCAAAACATTTCATGATCAAAATTGATCGCAATTGTTCATTATCCAAGTTGAACGTGTTCCGAAACATTACTCGGCACACCCTAATGCGACCAACATTGCTTGGAAAATGATAGCAAGAGATGATCTTGGATCCAGTCTTTTCCATCGATTCCTGAAAACAGCAAATTAAGTGATAAGTCAATATAAGAACATGTTTTAGTATTACTAAACAAATACCTTACTGCAACGTGGATCTTCAATCGTTATATGACTTTTTACGAAAAACATTCGATCTTCAAGAGAAAATTGAATGTATTTGTTACGAATCATGTGACGCAGATGATCCGGAAATTTCAAGTAACACTGCCGATCACAAGAGCATGCCGGGCCCAACGTATTGGGGACCTCAGATGTGTTAACCTGATGCCACGATAGATGCTTCGTAGGTCTCTTATCGACAGCACTGTTCAAAAGCCCCTGAAAGTACCCATTGAGGAAGGCTTCGTCTAGTTCCACTGCTGAAACAGTTGGATTATCCTGTTCGTCGTGTTTTTGAACAGTGGCGTTCGTATTTTCTTTGGTAATTTTCGGAAACTCTGTTAACTCAGCCATGACACCAATACCTGTGGGAAAAAGAAGATGTAAAAAAAAGTTTTATTGAAACGGTAAAGAATCGGCTATCTACGTAGCGTTTATTTATGACAATTGAATTTGCTTTTATTTTGTCATGTGCCAACGTATTTTTTGTACAAGGTGGGAATCTGCAGACAGACTTCTGAGATGATAATTTTCGACCGTTTTGTTCTCTTCGTCATGGAGGATTTTTATCGACCAAATCTCCTGAAATTCGGCAGTAAAATGCGCTTATATACCAGAAGTATTGATGCAAATTTTATGCTCAATAGCTTTAAGAAACTCACCCATGCCACAGATAACAGATGTTTATGCTAGAACAAAAAATATCTGAAAACCTGTGTAAATATTCAACTTGAAACTCCTTGCAGTCACTAGCGCCGCCACACAGCGAATTGCGTCATTCAGTGGTGAATATCAGTATCTTGAAATATTTCATATTCACCACTGATATCGTCATGGGAACTTAGCGATAACAGCGCCACCACGATGTTGCTACTTGTGTTGCCATTCAAAATAACCATTAATTGCCTTACACAGTTGTACAATCGGACTTCAACGTCTGTAATCTGTGCCCATGCCGAAGGGAACGAGGCTGGCCCTAATAACTCACTAAACTTAGCCTAAATCTGCTGTTTTCTATAGAAATCTTATAACTTTTGCATTTGTATTTATTATTTATCTTTATTTGAGAAGGTTCAAAATTACCGTGAACGTACCATATTTAACGCGGGTCCAAACTTGACGCATTTTCTTATTAATTTTATTATAAATTAATTCTAGTTCAAAATAGCATTCAAAAAATTATTCCTAAATCTTCATTTACATGTTATTGAAAGATTTCAACCAAAAAAAGTTTAGTTTTGATTAATAATGGGCAAAAAATAAAAATTATTGGAAAATGCATCCGACAAGTGCGTCAATTTTTTCATTCCTTAGTGAATGTGCTAAATATTGTTAATCAATTTTCATGAAAATATTGTGCTGTTTTACAGCAATATCATCAACAACAGTCAGTAATATTCTTTTATTCATAAATTGACGTCGAAAAATTTCTATTTTTAAGGTTTAAGACATATTTTTGTATGGAGGTGTCAGGAGGTGAGGTGTAGGTTCAATGGTTTGTTTCGTATAAGTTATACAATAGGGGGTGTCCATGAGATACGTGTCACAAAAACATACTATTTTCTACAAAAACCCGGCCCATCCGCCCTACGTCTCACTTTTTATATAGAGCCTTCAAAAAACTTGTGTGATTCGTCACATCTTGCAGAACACCTCCTTCCCCCTAATAACATGACGTACTTAATGTATGACCGCATATATGGTTCTCGATCTATTTCGAGGCCCATACTGCCGTTTATTCTACCGTAGAACTTCTACGCATATTTGTCCCCCGGTCCATAAGGGTGACATAGAACATGGGACAAGTAGGCGTAGTTCACGTGTTATAAGTAACGAAGATTCTAAAACGGCCATTTTTGGAACCGGTTGTTTTCGTTCTAGTTTTTGACTAATTTGTCCTTATTTTAGCAACTACCTTCCCCGCAACGTAGTTTTCAAACCTTTCCCTTGTTTGATATCACGACGAAAATACATTAAACTAAACAATAATGCTTAGCTATGGATTGAACTCAATCGCCGGTTTTATTTTCTACACTAACTAAACGCGTAGCAAAAGTACTACCGGATGACGTCATTCAAAACTTTTTCCAAAGGTTCTAACTTTTCTGTTCACTCTAAAGCGCTTTTTTCAATTAATTGAACTATTGAATACTGAAACTCTTGTATATTTTAAAGTTTGGCAATATTTTTTAAGTGCGTCAAATAAGGAACATAGTGCGTCAAATTAGGCACATTGAAGAATTGATGCGTCAATTAAGGAACCTAATGTAATCCACAAAAAGTCAATCAAACATGAAGAAAAAAAGTTTAATATTTTTTTACTGATTTTTCCCTAATTCTATAATAGTTGAGCTAGCATAGGTTCAAATTTCAACAAAATCGGACAGATTTAGACAATTTGACAAGTGTTTGAATTTAGAATTTTCTAAACCGCGTCAAATATGGTACGTCCACGGTACGCCTGGTTTTTGAGTGTCTGAGCATACAGGACTTCATCACTCATGCAAGTTTTCTTCAATTTGGAAGCTGGTTTGGGAACTTTGCACAATTACTTGTTTTTAATTAATTATTATACGTGGTTTACGGCTAACCAGCCGAGTGGAAGTTCGACAACTACCGCAAAAACTAAACATTATATATACTTTGCAATTGGATTAAATGGACAAATTGGTGTGAAGTTTTACGAAAAAGTTACACGTCTTCTCGGTGGGAATCGAACTCACGACTCCCCGATCTTAGGGGCGTCAGTTGGGGCGCGTTACCCCTACGCCACGAGAGGATTCATGGACGCAGAAGGTAATCTGAATTAGACTTCAGCTCAATAATCACTTGGTCCTTTTTCGCAAAGTGCACCTCTTTCGGAAGAATTAGATGCCTAGCCCGAGAGCGCATTATTTTTTAGGTATTGAAATAAAAATTGCACAATTGTTTGTTTTCGTTTCATGTGTTTGGAATAAGCATGCACTTTTCTATAATGTCCTACCTTCTGCATCTTCTATTTGGTGATCGGATATCGCTGCCATAAAGTGATAATCATCATCCATCGTCTCTTCATTCAGCTCCAACTGATCATCGGTTTCAGTTTCGTGTCCAGGTAAATTTTCGTCAAGATAACCGCGTTTCATTAATAGGCGAATTTTTTTCTCGGTAACTTGGAAAGTATTTGTAAACATTTTTCGACAAACTTTTACTGGAACTGGATTGCCTGGCAGATAATGTAGCCAAACGTTTCTTACCGACTGCAAAACAGATGGAACATTAAATTAGACATTCGTTATCCAATAAATGAGTACTAATTCAAAGCTTACTGTACTTGGTTTCCGTCTTCTTTCAGGGCCATCAATTTTGATATGTGAGCGCAGGAATCGTTGTTGGTTAAGCGGCGGGAGTTTCGAAAATCGAGTGAAAATTTTAGTTCGCAATTCATCTGGGAACACCTTGCTACATTGTTTGTAGCATGGGCATGGTTGCAGCCCTGAAGGACTAGCATCTGCGTTGATCCATCTTTTTCTAGCTTTTACAGATGCTTGGTTGATATTGATAGCACACTCGTAAGGGGAAAAGTATTCATCAATAAAAGCGTCGTCAAAATCAACGGTTGCGCTCTTATTGCGAGTTTCTGTTTCGCTTAAAGTTTCTTCATCAGTCGTATAGCAATTTGTGGCGAGTAATTCGGCAGCTTGATGGTCATCGAGAAGGGCATCTTCTGCTGGTGGAGTTTCCTCCTCATACTCGTTTGTGCAAGACAATAATTCGGGCTCTTCCTTGATGTCTGTATTAAACTGGTCTTGAATATACATCGATTTGTAACATAATGTTATATGGGATATAAAGAGTATTCGAAATACAAACCTATGTGTTGAGATTCTTCATTGCTGGCAGGTGCATGCAAGTAGCTGTTATCAATTCCTGTGTTAATCTCAACATCACCAAACGTGATTTCTTCAGTTAAGGTCTCATCAAACTGGTTACTATCAAGAAGCGTTCGAAGCTTTTTATCTGTCACTTTAAACGTGTTCATGAACATTACTTTGCAGACTTTGAATTGTCCTTTTTTCGTAGGCATGAAGTAAAACATGCTGTAATTTCTTCTTGACGTTATTTTGAACGATCGCTAAAATACGAAAGAAAATTAATCATTTTAATTGAAGTAGTTTGCAAATCAACTGAAATTCACCTTTTTATGTTCTCTTCTGATATGCCGTTTTATGAAAAGCTTTTGACTCAACGGAGCGAGACGTACAAATCTGCTGTACAGTTTCTGCCGTAAATCATCTGTTAACCACGTGAAACACTTATATTTGACGCATGTACATGGTTCCATGACAATTTGATCATCAATAGCGTTTTTTCTGGTCATCGGTTTGATTTTTCTCCCATTCACTCTTTCCCGGACGTCGTTTATCTCGAATTGAATAAAGTATTCATCGAGGAAGTCTTCATCGATCTCTGGTATTATTTTTATCGATTTATTAATGGAATACTCCATTCCAGTAGCCGAAACTGAACGGTTGTAATTTGAACCGAGAGCTGAAAAAATATTTCAATTATTAATAAAAATCGGTAACTACATGAAAAATGTTTTTTTATTGTCTTACTATTGTTGTCATTGTAATTATCTTGAGGTTCTATGTTAAGTAACTCATACGAATACTTAATATCCAGCTCTTCGTCGTCAATCACGGTGTCCATTGGGATATCTAAACTAAATTCTTCATTCTGATTGATGTTTGTTTCATTAGATGGTTGCAGCAAAGGTGTTTCGATCTGGATTATGTCTAAAAGTATTTTCAAATTAATTAAATATATGTAAAACAATATGTAGTGTTAAGAATGGCTCGTAACAAAGCAGTTTAACACAAATTCATAGCTCAAAAGCGGAGAAAGGGGGCATAATCTTAACTACTTTCAGGGTGATGCCTGGAATGGAGCTACGCCCATTCATACGTACCTTCCACATCGTCTGGGACAACTTCACGCGGTGGCACACCAGAAGTACTGCACTCTTCTGGCTTATCCTTCACCTGCTTCGTTCGGACATTGTTACCGGAACCTACTCCCAAATAGCGCCGCTTCACCAACGATCGCATCTTCTTTTCGGTAACCCCGTACAGTCTTATGAACATAACAGAACATACCTTCACAAGTCCAGTTTTGGAAGGCAGGAAATAAGTGCAGTATTTTTTCTTTCGTGTCTGAAATCGACAAAGAATATTGAAGTTACCGATTGTGAGCACTTGAAAAAAAAAAAGGAACTTACAGCCGAGCCTATATGCCGTTTAATTCGGACGTGACGGTACAAAAATCGTTGTTGATTGATTGGCGTTAATTTGGCAAAGCGGGTGAAAATTTTAACGCGAGAATCATTTGGGAATGCGTTGAAACAGCGCTTCTGGCAGGTACAAGCTGACGGAACGGCTGGGCTGTCCTCCAAGTTGAGCCAGCTTTTCGTGTTTGCTGGGTGGTCATCGTTTGTCTCATAGCTGAGAAAATATTCATCCAAAAAAGCGTCATCAATTTCGGCTTCAGGCGGATATTGGAACGATTTGGTTTGACGGGAAATATTGCTTTCCGATAAGTCGTCATCGCCATCCTTCACTTCCTGTCTTTTCGTACCTTCTGCTTGAGTACTTTTCTTGGATTTTGTGCCTGCATTAGTCTTTGGGATCTTACCCTTTACGATAGAGGTTTCGGTGTCTTCAGACAGCTTAGATGATCTTCGTTTCCTTCTGGTAAAGCTAGTGGATCCTTCCGGTAAAGCTAGTGGATCTAGTTTTAAGTACAAAAAAAAAACAATTGTCCGATAATTGAAGGCTTCATATTTAAGAGCATTCCCTAAAAAAACTATGTATGTAAAACCAAGTTACCACCAAATGGTTCCATTTGGAACTTTATAAAAAATTCAAAAGTCGGTTTGAAGTAAGGTACCGTTGGGCAAGTGGGTAATATAAAATCGTAAAGTTGAGATTATTCAAATTCTAAAGACTTTAAATTGAAATAAATGAGGTCGTGTATATTTTTTAATTTGACTCCCACTAAATATAAACGGTATGCTGAAATTGATTTGTATGTAAAATCTTTAACATTTGTTAGGCAGTCCCAATGAACAATAACATAAGAAACAAATAAACAAAGAAAACTGTATTTTTGTCAATTAAATGTTCTTCTGTTCAGTTATGTTTGTTAAAATAATTCAACAACATTACAACTATAACTCTTTCAATGTTGGTTCTTATATCATGGGACAACATTTGAATTTCAACTCTGTAGAATTTCCTCCACTCGTTATTTGTATTTTAGGAAAATCGGATATTACGTCGGATAACTTTTCGGGAGAAATCATTTTTGGAACAGAATCCTTATTCCTAATTCAGATTTTTTTGTGTGGATAAACCTATACATCATTTTTATCCCTAAATTAATTCTAAAACTTTTTTTTCTGTTTGAAACTGTCAGAGAGGACAACTTAGAAGTGGTATGTACAACAAATTATATTCTGTAACTTTTTTCCACCAAAATATCAAAATAAGATTGCACGCCGCCAACTTGTTACGGAGTAATAGTTGACAGGTTAACAATCATTCGCTCTATTATGCAATAATGGTTTCAAAATCTCAGGAATCTCTTACATAATATAATGCTCTGAATGGCCTCAAAGGTTTACACATGAGTTCAACATATTAATTTGCATATTCAGTACAATATACACATTATTTTCATTTACCCCATTTACCCACTTCACCCGCGGTACCTTATATAGCTTCTTGGGGAATGGTGCATTCTAGGGAACGATTTAGTCTGGTGAATGTTATAGATTAAAACAAATACCGTTCCTTTAACAATTACCTATGAGAGTCGGGTCGAAGGCGAAAATGCTGGATACTCGCTTTTTGTTACTCTGAACATTTTGTGCTGCATCCTGGTTGGCTTCCTCCGTTGTTTCTGTCGATTCCTTTTTGCTATTTAAATCCCTTATTAAGTGATCATTAACTTTAAACGTGTTCAGAAACATCACTTTGCAAACATTTTTCATACCACTTGCCGTCGGTATAAGGTATAGGTAGGTAAAATTTCGTCTGGATAAATGGTTTTTGTGACGCTGGAATTAGATATATGGTTTGTTAGAATAAGAAGCAGTTGGTAGAAGGTAATTACAGAACCTTTTTCATAATTTGCTTAGTGTGATCTTGTAGGAAACGGTCCTGCTTTGAAGGGGGCAACATGGCGTAACGACTGCGAATCTTTTGGCGTAAATCATCCGTAAACCACCGTGTGCAATGATAGACGACACATTTACACGGCTCCGAGAGTATGTCTAGCACTGAACCGCGAGGTTTGATTTTGTCGCTTTCTAATTCCTCATTAGGCGGGTCAGCCTCGTACAGTTGGCGGAAATATCGATCTAAGAATGCATCATCTAATAATGGTTTTGGTTCCTCGGTAGCATTTTCCGTATTGAGTTTATCATCGTTTTCCGTATTGAGTGGAGCAAGTTCGATGTCCGAATCATCATCTGATCCATCGTTTGATTGATTTTCCTCGGATTGATCATTCAGTATTGGATCTTCAGCAGAGCTTTCATGTATGTTTTCTACATCAGAACCTACAATAAAAAAAAATGTTATCAATACTAATTCTAACTGACTTTTAATAAGTATTTGCTGATGGATATTTTGAAACTACGGAAAGCAATAAAACAGTACTTCTTAGTGCTACAAAAATAGTTCGGTGTTACTTTTCGTACCTAAGGACCTTGTTCGAACCATTGCCTTTGATTTTTGTTAGCCCGTTGGCGAAAGCTAACGGTATTGAATCGTCTCAAACACCTTCTTGAAAAAAACCTCTTATAAGATCACGCCCGAATGTTCATTGCTATAACGCAAAAAAGGGTGCCTGAATTCACAACTTTTTTTGAGAACTGTTGCTAAAAGCTTAGAAATGGAAAAGAGTTTCTCAGGAACGGGCGCTAGCTAATTGTTACCGAGCAACCGAATAGAATTTTATTATTATTTATTAAAGAACGCTACTATGCAGAGAAGATCCTCCTCTATCTCCCATTGATCATAGTTTTTATTTTTGTCTATGTATTTCCTTAAAAAACAACGGTTACCAATGGCTTTTAGGGTGATTATAAAGCGAAGCCAAACTTGGAATTTTCAAGTGCACAAGACTGGAGAATCTGACAACAGTTCGCGTTGAAAACCAATCAAATTGCTTCCTTGCGTGGTGACCAATGGGATAGATTTTCAACGCGGAGTGCTGTTTGGTTCCCAAGTATTGTGCTCTTGAAAATTTTAGGTGTGGCTTCGTTCTATAATCACCTTAGGGTGAGATCACAGGTAATGCGAGAATCACGATTTTCAATACTATTGTGTTAAAGCTAAGGCCTGACAAATTGATAGATAAAAAAAAATCGATTGTATTTTTAAGTAAAACTCACTTGAGTCCTGTTCCTCCGGACCAATATCTAAACCCTCTTGCACCGGAAGCAGCTGTTTGAGCCACTCATCGTATGCGCCGGATGTCGCTTTCCGGTGTATCCCTCGAAGCTTTTTCGCACTTAGGTCGAAGGTGTTAGCGAACATTACCTTGCATACCCTGACTCGCCCAGAATCGGACGGCAAATAGTAGTTCCGAACGGACTTTTGTTGCTGTGCCTGTGAATACAAGTCGTTGCATGGTTTGTGATAGAAAGAGCCAAAAGAGAACTTACTTGCTTCGGACAATGCGCCGGAATTGACTCTATGTGGCATATAAGGAATGTGTTTTGACCATCAGCGGACAGTTCCAGTAGATTGTTCAAAAGTTTTGCTCGCAAATCGTCAGAGAACTTGGCATAGCAAAGCTTCCGGCAGGTGCAAGCATCTTTAACACTCCGGGCAGGTTGTTGGTGTCCGTTGTGGCGGAGATATGGCAAGCCTCTTTCTTGACAATATTTTCTTACTACCCGGATTGATTTGTACGATGCATCGTATTCTGTTTCGAAGGAAAACCATTGGTATGAGCATAAGAATTATTTGAAAAACAACATATCATATGGCTTACCATTTCTATCGTAGAGTGGATTCGTTTCAAATTTGCGGAAATATTCACGGCCATACTCATCATCCAGTTCTTCCTGCACGACTTCGAATGGCGGCTGTTCATCTTGGCAATCTTCGTCGTCGTGTCGATCGTCATTCATCCACGGGTTATCCCGATCCATAACTGAAGATTTTGATAAGATTTTTAAAATTTTCTTGCGGAAAAAAAAACAAAATTTTGATGTCCCGTAAACTGCGTAAACTCGAGTTTTTTTTCTGTCACAGCTTTGTTTTGTTTCGGTTCTTTCGGGGATGTACATGCCATTTGCAAACCGCACGCTGTTCGCTGGGGATGCCCATGCGCAAACCATGGCGAACGGCGGAACACTCTCTTCACGGAAACGGAATTCAACTCAATTTTGGGTTGTTTCAACGCAATTCCGTAGTTGAGCCCAATAACTCAATTTTGGCTAAATTTCCAAGGTCCCACTAGGTAGTTTGGGGGCAGGATCCGTCATTGATTTCGGAATTTTCAGAAGCAGTTTGCTCGTTCAAAATCAAGAAAATTTACAGGAAAATGTGTTCCCTGTATTCTATTCTCCAACCGAAACACAGTGAACATATTTTCGTCAAATAATTTTCAGTTTTGATTGGAAAAACTGCTTTTGACGTTTCGATGATGACGATGATTACGATGAAGGAGCGTTGAACGTTAAGGCTAAGTAGCCCGTCATTCGTTTTGGTAACAATGCAATGATGACTTTTCAGCTTGCATTTCAAAGTGATAAAACTCAGGCTTGATAGTTTATATTGACTTGAAAATGTATCACTGTACGCGAAAACATGCATAAAGTATGCTGATACTTTTTCAGCTGTGTCAGTGCAAAACTAACTGATTTTTTTTTATCCGAAATCGTGACATGAATTAGCAACAATCATTAACGACGCGTACAAATTTCAATAACGGCCTACTTCTCCTTAATTCCATTAGAAAAGTATAGTGGTTTTCACGCCCGATGGTATGGGTGCCCTAGTGTAGATGTAGTTGTGAACCTTAGAGGAAAACAATATGCACTCTGTCTCGAAAAACACCCAGAATCCGTGTATACATTTTTCAAATTGGGTAATATTTCCATATGCATTTTGATGAGTCTGGAAAGCGTGTGCAAGTTTCTTTGAGGAAAACAAAAACAAACTGTGTATGACGAGCGTATGCTAGTCTACGTGTGTTCAAATGTCACTAAGCTCTATACTCAATTTTGGGTTGATTTAACGCAAAATTGAGTTCTTTCGACCCAAACATAAGAAAAGTTGTATTTACCCAAATTTGGCTTATTGGGCCAAAGTACCCCCATTGGGTAGATCAGGCCCATGACAATCATATATCGATACACAGTGTTCTTCGTAGCCAGGATGTCCCGGGCGATAAGTGAATATCGCCCACTGTCAGTTGTAAGAATTGTGCAAATAAAGACCATTGTTTTGTTTAATTGTTTGTTATGGTTGGATTATCAATTTTTTATATTGTTAAATCAGCTAATAATGTGCCAAAAAGTTGAAGCACATTCAACATTTCGATGACTTTGGGAGGAGAGCAAACATTAAAAGGCATCCTGCAAGCCTCCAAGCAAGCAATCAGTGATTTGATTGCGACTCTTGCTCGATTATGGATCATAAACATTAAACAAAACTTCGCATTCTGATTGCACTCTCGATTCAAATTACCCGAAAATGAGTAAACACATGGAGATGTTGACTACGCTAAAAGTCGTCCCGTGCCATGGGCCTGGGGTAGATGCATCTCTCTCTCTATTTTTGACAACATTCGTGTGGGAGAAAGAGAAAACCGAGAGATTTTGGGTTGAAACTATAATCGATATACTTAATTTTGGGTAAAGTGAACTCAAAAATTAGGTAAAAATATTTCTCCGTGTTCGGCCGTTAGAGAAAAAAAAAACATAAATAATTTATTTTATTTTATATTTATTATTGTACATCCACTTGAATGTTGGATTATCCCGGCTATTTATAAGACTGCTTGAAACAGTCGTCGGGAATCAAGGGGTATCCCAATGTATTCCCCTAGATCAAACAATGTGGCCAATGTTGTTAAAACACATAAATCTGGTAACCATACATACCTTAAGGCCCAAACGCAATGAGAGCGGAACGGCAACGGAAAGCGGAACCGGTTCGCCAGCATGAACTATAGCATGCTTGTCGATCCAGTGTTGGTTCACTTTCATTCGTTGACAGCTCAGTCGGGATGGTGTGATTCATACTGGCGAACCGGTACCGCTTTCCGTTGCCGTTCCGCTGTCATTGCGTTTGGGCCTTTACGCACAATAAACTTTTAACACTTATGCTATTGTTTCATTAAACGTGTATTTGAGCGTTAGAAACATTTATCACAAGTTGAATATGTTCTGTGATTCGTGATCAAACGTCAACATCCCACCGCAAAATCGCTAGTGTTTGGAGGTGATTTTAACCTCCAAATTGCGAAATCATCACCTCCAAGTTAGTTGTAATACCCACCTTTATATGAATTATGGTGGCGCGTCGATCGTCGCAAGTTTCTCGTTAAACAGTCAATGCACACTTTTATAAACATTTCATCAGAGCACCCCTAAATTTCCGAGCCGTGAAGAAGGTGAAGAAGGCAACTGCGTGTCCAACGTATTTTGACAGCTACTAAAGGTACGCTGCATTTTTGATTATCTTACACGAAAATACTCACACAGATAAGATAGCCGAATAAATTAGCATCATCAAGTACCAGTCGACCCTTCCAACTACGATAAAATAGATAGTTATGAAAATTCTTCAGATTTGTACTGAAATCGGAATATAAGTTCAATTTATTCAATCGGATTGTTTAGGGGTATCCAATTTTTTACATATCATGATTCTACGTTAAAAATTGAGCCAGAATCCAAAATTTCATATTCTTCCGTGCCCTGGAACTACTTTTAAAATACATTTTAAATCATTGCTCGGCAAATGTTACTACGAGACGAGCTGTCATTATGTAAATTGAAATGCCATTGAGTCTACAGATTTAAATCTTCATTAATAATTTATTACGTCGCTTAAATTTCAAAATGTCAAAATGTCGAATTGTAATGTTCCGAAATGCAGGAGCAAATTATATTCGAAGAAACCCTAAGCAGAACCATGTGAACCGGTTACGTTCCATATAGATTTCCAATGATCAATGTGCAGAGAAACCGATGGCTAACATTTTTGGGCTAAAACTTGAAAACAAATACACCAAGAATCTTTTCGTTTCTTCCGAGCACTTCGGAGAATCAGATAGCAGGACCATAGTGGAAGAAAATAAAGAAAATCCTGATGTAAGATTTAAACAACTATTGAAAGTTAAATTACACTGAACAATAATCAACAAGCAAATGCACCTTGTGTGATTTATTTTATTATACCTATCTTTTATAAATATCGAAAGGGTCGATCGAAAATCTTCCAAACACAGTCGTGTACAGCTTTAAACTTTTCAGTATACTCAACTCAAAACCGAACTCAATGTCACTCCCACTCCTTTGTATTTGGGATTCTTATATGAACTAGATATTCGGTCAAATTTCAGAAATTATATCGGATTCAATTCTTGCATTCCGTACAATAAGGCCTTTCTATGTACATTTAGTAAATATATTCTTGTATGTAACATAAAAAAAAATTGCACGGCTAGTTATTTCTGAGGGAGGTAATGGGTTGCATGAGAAACATGGAAAATACTCATAATAAATAGAACAAATGCATTGAATAACCTTCCAATCGGATACGTTACAAATTATTCTGCCAAGCCATCGATATTTTGTTATCCTAAATGCCTAAATTTACTAAAATTGCATTAAAATATAACAAACGCTATGCAAATCCCGAAAAAGTTCATAACTATCTACTAATACTAGTGCACAGTCGTGTATAGCATACCTTCTATAGCTGTCAATATACTTCGCTGCGTGTCAACAACAGCTGTTTTGGAAATCTGACTCGACGCCCACTCTGCTGTCCTTGTTACTCAAAAGAGTAGGAGTGCTCGTTTGCCCGCGAAAATCTTCTCACTCGTTGTTGTTGCCAAATCTGACAGCGACTGTTTCACCGACCGTTTGAAACGACGACTGTTTCAAACGGTCGCGAACAGTTAGGAACTGAACGGTCAATAAATGCCATACAAAATAAGTATGTTTGATTTTCACCGTGTGGATTTATGCAAAATACGTTACGAGGGGGTGGTTGTTTAAAATGACCTTTAACTGAATCATTCCCGGATAAAAAATACAATATAAAAACAATTTAACGTAATGTAACAGTACCATTAAAAACATTGGAAATACAATATAGTATATTGTAAAATAACAATACATTTACAGTACAATAGGGCCCATTCACATATTTCATAACGCTGAAGGGGGTGGGTGGGTGTCTTCAAGATGTTACAGGTCATACAAAATTCGGAAAATATTCTTACAAAATGCTTTATGAGGGGGTGGATGGGTGAAAAAATAAAATTTGTATTTCTTATGGAATATCCCCAACTTACCGGATATATTTGCCCACAGTAGCAATAGTTTTTTTTTTTTTTGTCTTTGGTTTCAACTCCTATATAGAGGTATAGATCTACCACTTTGTTGCATTCTTTCTTAGAAAAATCACAGTTTAAATCTCTTTTTTACAAAATCTAATATTTTTACTTTTCAACTCTCGAAAACTTATTCATACAGACTCAAGTCAAAAAAGTATACAAACTTACTTTATCGATCCTACGTGTTAAGCAGGCGGAATTCTACACGTACCGCTCTGTACCAACTCAACTTTTCACTTTTAGAACGTTTAATTTCCGGATTTACAAAACGACGAAAGTAAGATTTTCAACTTTCGCAACCTAACCACTACTTTCGCCGCCCCGCTGTATGGAGAGACAAAGTGACTTAACCACGAATCAAAACAAAACACTACTTGAGCCGATTTTACACTGGTAGAAAAACGTCGAAAGTAACTGAATGAAACGGCTTATCATTTTCTTATAATTATTTTTGAGGGAAATAATAGAAACTACCTAGTTTTTGAACGTGAGCTGAGTGTATGCTAAATTTGAGCGAAGTACACGGCAAAAAAAATGTTAAAAAGGTGATTCATTTTAAAACAGTTTTGGAAGATAGATTGTGATTTTTCCTAATTAATTTTCTCAAAACCGTATAAAAGTTACTTACGTCGATTTGAAAAAGTAATCGAGAACTATTTTTCATTCAATATCACGGAGAACAAAATATAGTGTTCGTAATCATTTTTCCGTTCAATTTAACTATATTTTAAGGTTAATTTGGAGATAACCAAAAATATAGTTGAATTGACAGTATATTGTTAAACATAACTATATCATATAGTTGTTGACAACTATATTTTTTTATTGAATTTACAAACGTCAAACGTCAAAATTTAACTATATTTTAGTTGACTCAAAGTGAATTTTATTGAGTTTACAATATTTTGCAATGTTTACTCAGCATTTTGTTCTGCTTTATCAACATATCTGAAAAGATTCGGTGCTGCTTTATCGATCTAAAAAACATTGCAAAAAAAAACAATGTGATATGTGGTCTCCTGCGTGAGAGGTGGTCATCTTAGCACCTACACTATTCCTTGCAAGTTAGAAGTAAGTAGATTTGTGAGCATGACTTGAAGTCTAGGGAGGTGAATGTTTCCGAATAGTGATTATTATAAGTACAAGTTGATAGCTCAATCAAAGAAGTGTGTGTATTTGATTTGACGTTAATTTAGTGTTGGCGTAAGTTAATTCTATTTCGAAACAACTATTTGTGCGTAAGTAAAAGTAATTGACAGGATTGTAATCTTAACATACAGAAATTCTTCTGCGTGATTTCTTGCTTTCTGATCTTGTTTTGTTTACTTCTGTCAGTCAAGCTGCACAGAAAAATGAAATACGAAAATAATAATTTGACCAAGGTGTAAAACCAATACAGTGTTCTGTTACAACACATTAAATTGTTTTTGAATTGTATATTCAATCAAGAATTATGTTGCTTCGTCATTCAATTACAATACACTGTATTGCATACAATACGTTATATTGTACATTATTGGTTTATTCCATACAGTAAATTTATTTATTTGAAACACATCAACAGGTAAATTGTAGCCCCAATGATGTCTAAAATATATATAATATAAAACAATCAGAGGACAAACACTTAACAAAAGCACTAAACAGTCAAGAGATAAAACTTAAACTAAACTCTTCGTTCATAAAAAAATGATAAAAACCTTCGGCGAAGCATCTCTTGCGTGGTATTGAAGTCAAACAATGATGCGACTTTATTGAACACTCGCTGCAACCCACTAAGTGCTCCGTGAAGTCCGTATAGTTTGTTCGAATTAGAGGCAATCTCAGCATGACGCTGTTCCGGAGGGAGCGTGGACGGGCATTTAGATGGACTCGCTCCAGGATTGTCCCACAGTCGATACGACCCAGTAAAACGTCTGCAATAGTTAAAGCTCTTCTGTTCCGGAGGAGGTCCAAGTCTATCAATCGGCATCGAATCTCATAGCTCGGCAAGCGGAATGTATCTCTACCATTCTCTACCACCTTACGGAGTGCGAATCGGAGAAATCAGCGTTAAACAGATTCGATCCTGTGGTTAAAACACACGCTTTTCACGCCGAGGACCTGGGATCGAATCCCATCCCCGAGATAGTCACTAAAAATTTTAGTGACGACTTCCTTCGGAAGGGAAGAAAAGCCGTTGGTCCCGAGATGAACTAGCCCAGGGCTAAAAATCTCGTTAATAAAGATAGAAAAAAAGATTCGATCCTTTCTGCGCCATTATTATAAATAGGACTCCAAATAGCGGTACCATATTCCAACGTGGAATGCACGAGAAAAATATATAGTGATTTTAGACAGTAAATGTCGGAGAAATTCTTGGCGATTCTAAAGATGAATCCCAAAGTCGTTAACGCTTTACTGACGGTAGATGAGATATGCTGTTTATACGTTAACTGTGAATCAAGGAACACGCCCAAATCCTTGATGTGATTCACAAGTTCAATTTTCGTGCCAAGCAAACTATAATCGAACGTGATGATGGAGCACTTGGTAGGGTTAACCACCATTCCATTCAGCGAGCACCCACTGGCGAAACGATCGAGTTGCTGTTGTAGGTATAAACAGTCGGCAACAGAGAATATTCGTAATAGTTATTTATGCAACAAGTGGCAAAATGAAGATTTTTTTCAGCACGAGCCGTACATTTATCCGACAAGGCTTGCCGAGTTGGAAACATACGACGAGTGCTGAAAAAATCGAGTTTTGCACGGTTGAGCCTATTAAATAAATAAAAAATATTATTTTGATATTATACCTAAATGATTAAAAATGATATCAATGAGGAACATCCATTGCCTGATTTGCTACTAATCAAATAAATATACTGCTTCGCGTTGAAAAATGGGTCAAGCGCTCATTCGCAAATTTCATAATGCTGTAGGGGGTGGGTGGGTGTCCCAGGGATGTTACAGCTCATACAAAATTCGGAAAACATCCATACAAAATGCGTTACAAGGGGGTGGATGGATATCAAAAGTGGTCATTTTCGGCGTTATGAAATTTGTGAATAAAATCAATGTAATAAAATCAAAATGCTAAACTCGATTTTCGACCAACTTCGCCGAGTCACGTTACGAGGAGATGGGTGGGAGTCAAAAATGGCCATTTTTGGCGTTATGAAATTGTTGAATGATCCCTTTTCAACGCAGTAAGTAACGTACATGCGATAGTGTATAAGCACGAACAATCGTTCAACGCGAAATATGTATAGTATAGCGTACATGCAGTCTAACGAGTTAATGTCTCAACATTGACTGAAAAATTATCAGCATACTACATGTAGATGCACACAGTGATATTTTTCTGCATCAATATTAACTATGACGACTGAGTTTTATTACTTCAAAATTGTGCTAAGTCAACATGGCTACCAAAATGAATGACGGGCTACTTAGCTTTAAACTTTCGTGAAACCGATATACACTGAAATGAATTTTATTGTAGAAACTACTGAATCCATGGTAAAATTAAGAACTGCACCAACGATTTTCAGCCGACTACATTAATCTGTTAACTCTACCATAACATAGTCAACAAGAAAATATATATGGTTTATTTAACCAGAGTTGTAGTATTCATGACTAGAAACATTCTAGATTTGACAAGTTTGGCATTGTACTTTTCACCGTACTGTGTTGTACGGTGGGTGTCACGGATTGAAATTCAATGCTTTGTAGTCGAGGCTACTATGGACATAGTCACATTTACTACACTGCTCAGTGATTTTTACCAGATTATAGTAAACTTAACAGATTTTTGTAGTCGGTTGAAAATCGTTGATGCAGTTCTTAATTCTACCATGGATTCGGTAGATTATACAACAAAATTTGTTTGCGTGTACTCGTGTTTTTAAATGTAGAACTTTGTTCGTAATTCTCCTTTGCTGGGACACCCCTATTTTCAACTGACGTTGATTTTTGACTAGTGACGTTTGAACACACCACTACTCACGCATTTCCAACGTTCACCATCCATCATTCATGTTCACGGATTTTCTCATCAGCATCACTCTGGCATCAGATTTACACGAATTGTTAAAAACTTATTTCGGGAGCTCAAATAACTTCTAATTTCTTGTTCTATTAGATAAATTCACTCAAAACGTAAGTAGAAATCAAATTGCTTAACCATTATGTGCACTGCTTAGTGTACAATGTGGGGGTATTAGTCATTCTGCACCCCTTCTCACTGACCAGTGATCTCAAATCTGCCATGTTTTCTTCCTCTCCCTTTCCGCCAGCGAAGAAATGGCCCGTGGACATCAGAAAATCCAGTCCCAGCAGAAGGCTCAGGAAAAGGCTGCCAAGATGAAGAAACAGCAAGGTCACGGACTGAGCGACCAGATGAAAGCTGCCCAGAAGGCCCTGGTGTTCTCCTGTGCGGTGTGTAAATCCCAAATGCCAGACCCCAAAACGTACAAACAGCACTTCGAAAACAAACATCCCAAATCGGAACTGCCGGCCGAGTTGAAGGAAATTTAACCGGAATCCGGAATCGTAACGGGGACGAAGTCTGGAAGCGGACGGTCGATACGACAGTCGCAAGATGAAGATGAATGGTGGCGGAGAGAGATACCGAGACATACAACCACACAACAAAAAAGGAACAGATGCTGATTCGAGATAAATAATGATTCCACAAGATTTTCTTTTGCCTATAATTTTTACTTTAGGAGTTTGCAATAATTTGTATGTACACATGTAGATAATTCCAACTGAAGCTTGGCGAGATTTAGAATAATAATGGGTCGTAGAGAAATGTAGGATTTTGTGGCTGCTGAATTCCATTTCAGATCTGGCTCAGACATTTTTCAGTTGGAAGAGTATTCAATAAATTTTATAATTGCAAACCAATTTCGATGCATTTTCTATCAATCCATTTCATCAAAATGGCCTTTAAATAAATAATCATCTAAACATGTTAACAAACATGATCTCAAAGAGCGCAGGATCAATCTGGAAGGCAGACAATTAAATCAACTACTACAGTATGTTTTTCTAGATAGTTTTTTTTTAAGAACCCTTCAAATAATATGCTAAGTGAAGGAGATACAAAATGTTTACTTTTAGGAAATCTTTGAAAGTTTTTGGATTACAAAGCGTTGTTTTCTTCACCACCGCTTGGGCCTTAAACCTTGTTTAAACAAGTAAACAAGGTTTTAAGCGAATGTTAAGAAATTGGTCCTTTTTTATTTACGTACCCTGAAAAATAGCTCTTTTGCTGACATCTTTTTCTTACTTTCTATGACATCTGATTTTTCAGGGTGTGTAAAAATTACACACATTTTATGTGTTGGTTCAAAAGTGCACGATTTTGCGTGAATTGTATAGTTTTGTATAGCTTGTTTTAAGCGAGTAGAACTCAACTCCTTTTAGTCGGTTCGATCGACGCACTTCACGAGAGCGTTGCGCACATTATCTACTTTTAGGCAATTTCTAGCTGGATTTCCTCCTCTGTTGAGATGACACAGTTGATTCTGACTGGTCGATGTCATCGCTGCTTTCATCGAACTGTTTTGCGGGCTGCAGGAGTGTAGGCGTTGTCGGATGAAATTTGTCCGATGCGACAAGGCCGAATGCCAAATTTATGTAAGCCGTTTCTCGCGTTTAGTATCGTGCAGGCGTATAAGCAGTGATCGATTTCTCTTCGGATATATCGCAGTGGCGTGGGAAGTAGGTAGGACAGGTAGGACATGTACTACGCACGAAAACACTTGGGTAAAAGGATTGTCCTACACACGATCCAACAAAAAAAAAAAAATAAATAAAATAAAAATAAAAAATACAAGATTTGCAGAAAGCTTGAAGAATGAATGTTATCATTTATTAGTGATCCTTTATAAGGGATATAAAGGATCACTATCATTTATCATCTTGCATCTGATAAAACAGTCTGTCTTATCTATACAAACTCGATCAATGTTGTACTTATTCTTAGGGATGGTACACAAATTACGCTAAATTTCGACTTTTTCGACCACCTCTCCCTTTCTGTCACGTTTTTTGTATGAGTCCTTCAAAAATTTTGTAAGGCTTGTCACGCTTGGCTTGACCCCCCCCCCCTTGGAGCGTGACGTAATTTGTGCATGACCCCTTATGACGGATGGAAGAATGATAAGATTTTTCATTGTATTCCCATGCCATGGTTTGTAGATGACCACCAAATGTTCTAGCTCCTAAGAAGAACGATTGAGAATATCTATAGTTAAGGTGATTATAAAACGAAGCCAAACTATGAATTTTCAATTGCACAAGACGAGAGTATCTGACAACAGTTCGCGTTGAAAATCAATCAACTTACTTGCTGGCTGGTGGTGACCAATGGGATAGATTTTTAACGCAAAGCGGTGTTTGGTTCTCAAGTCTTGTGCTTTTGAAAATATAAGGTGTGGCTTCGTTCTATAATCACCTTAAGGTTAATCCTGGGAGATTAACTGTAAGGGATGGTACACAAATTATGTCACGCTGAATTTCAACTTTTTTGACCCCCTCCCCCCTTTGTCACGTTTTTTGTATGAGCCCTCCGAAATTTTTGTAAGGCTTGTCACGCTTGGCTTGACCCCCCCCCCCTCGGAGCGTGACGTAATTTGTGCATGACCCCTAATGATTGCTACAAGAAATTGATGGGGGCAGGATCCGTCATTGATTTTGGAATTTTCAAAAGCAGTTCCCAAGAAACATTTGCCTATTTTATAATCATTTATTAGGCATTTTTTCACAACTACATATTGAATAGTTGCTTTATTATCCCAAGTAACCACAAGCATTATAACATTGCACGTATTTTACTGCATATCAACACCATTGATGCAACATTGCTTTTATTCAACAAATTTCAAGAGCTGTCAAGCAATAAAGCATTAACCCCACATTACAAATGTATCAATGCACTAACATCACTTTATAAATTGTACTGCTGCATTAATATTACTTTATAAGTTGCTCCATTGCTTTATCGTCCTTTTTGCATTAATTTAACGGTAAAAGTGCCTTTTTCCGCTTTTAAACTACTTTAATGGTAGGCTTACGGCAATGCAGCTGCATCATATATGCAATTATATAATGTTCCATGGTTACTTGGGATATTACTTTGCAGCTGCTACGCACACATTGTTCAAGCAAATCTGGCGAAATTATTAGGCTACTTATTATTTAGTGATTGTAATCATAAATTGTAATGATGTTTATTTAGGTTTCACTTAGCTAATTTAGCAAACAACATTATTACAGTTTAATTCAGCACCATGTTTAACAACATTTTAATTATTTACATACGATTTACAGGCATTGTTCACACAAATTTGGAGAAATTATAAACCGTGTCGTTGTATATTGACTTTATTCTACAACTTCAAAATCGCTTTATATAGCATTTATCTTAGTTTTTATACAACTGCCACAAAAATAAATTGAAAACAAAATGACCAAAAATTGCTAACACTGTACATCAAATGCAATGTATACTTTTTGCCATGAATTTGATAACCACTTTCAATAATTACCTGGATACTGGATTCAAACTCGAGACCTTCCCATCGTTAGCGGTATACCTTGCCATCTGCGCTATCCTTGAATTCATATATTAGCCTTCCAGTGCCCAATATAAACCTCTTGTAGCTGAATATTGATCATGCTAAGCTTCTATTCAACAATGTCTAATCAACACGTGCTATGCTGATCAACAACTGAACAAGCGCATTACTTCTGCTGATGTTCGGTACTGATGCAAGCTGAATCCAGTCGGCTATTTATAGTACACAGTGAGAAAATTTATGTCAATGTTGGTCAAAAATGAGGTTTATTCACAAAGTAAAAAAGTCTGAAATGATTAATTGAATTTCATAATAAGTTTCAACTTGTTAAAACTTTAATTGTTCATCTAACTAAACTAAAATTCATTTATTTCATATGGAACATTTTTATTACGTTATTATTTTTATTATTTGTCGTACTTTTTCTACCTATTAAGCATTACAGAAATATAAAATATATTTCAATAATTTGTATTTTAAATGTGCTCTTTTTGTTTTTCAAAATAATCCTATATCAGAAGACTGATTCAAAATATTTTCTAAACATAATTGAATAATTGTATTGAGAAAGTTATGATTGTATCCAATATGTTTTTATATATTAGTAAGTTAGTGACGAATCCACCAAGGGCAAAAATCCACTCAAATAGAGATAAATAATAATAATATTAGTAAGTTGAACATTGCAATACATTAGGAATACAACGCAATTTTTAAGTATTTTGTCCATTTTTCGAAAATTTGGCTATGGTGTGACCTCTTTTGTAAGGCTTTGTTGCTGAACAATGTGTTTAGTAATCGTTATTTTGGACTTCTTCGGATTAACTGCTCGGATGATATATCTATGTTGTATTAGGATTTTATACAATACTTATTCAGCTTTTAAACATATTCATGTTATATTTGTTTGGTGGAATATTGGCTCTTTAATAGAAGGAAAAATGACTTGTTCAACTAATTAGTAAAATAATCTTGACAAGTCGACAGAGATTCTTTGGAAAAGTTTAATAAGTGTCGATTCTACTATTATTCATTCCAATGAAAAATGTTGAACATTGACTTAAATTTGGATCTTAATAGCATCTTTTCAGCTCTTTGTAGGGCATTTGTTTTAAGCTGTCACCGGTATTCAACAATAATTAAATTTGTATGTTTATTTGTGACTCTGGACTGTACGTTGGGTAACCACTTTCATGTAATTATTGTTAAATTATTATTTATACTTCAATTATCATTAAAATATATATGGTAAGTAACTTTTTTCCGATGTCAATAATGTCGCAGATGATAATCACTACATTTGGAAAATTTCAATTATGATCTTTTTAATGCAATGGGATTCGAACTTTATCCTCGTTGATCCATAGTCACCTACATGTCTTAGATTTGGTTTGAAAAACATTTGAAACATTTGAAAATATCATTAAAAAGACATAATACGTTTTGCTTCAATAAAAGAAGCAAACTCAAATACTGTTACTTGCATTGTTTTTAAGTTTTACTAATCATGCTGGTCAACATTTTAAGTATTAGAACTGAAACTTTTGTACGATTTGTTGTTAATCAAATGTTCAACATTCTACTAAAATGATGACTACAACCTATAGAAGCCTTTAATCAGTCAATTGTTAAACTTCTTATGTGTTGTAGAATAAAAGCTACTTTAAAAGCATTTTCGGTGGTTTATTCAGCTCTTACTCAAAACCCAAATTTCAAGTGGAATAACAAAAGCGGAAATTAATTTTATTCAATTAATGATTCAACTAAAAATTTGTTCAGCAATGGTTGCTGCTATGCAGCTTGTGTTAAACACGTAAGTATTTTAAAAGCTACCAATTGTTCCTTGGGTCAAGCACCAAAATACAGCTAATTACTGAATTAAAGGTTGCTGAATTCATTGCCATTTACAGAAATATCATAGCACGTCTAGTTTTTGAGATATTGGTCGTTGAAAATGCTAAATTTGGCTATTTCATCCAACTTGCATGCAAGTTTCCAGCTTGTATGGTAATTTATTTGCTTAATTTGCCTCAGAACTCAAACTTCATGTGTATAACAATACTTATCAACAAAGTTCATAAAACTGTCAATGCTCAAAAGTTATTTTTTGTTGGTTTAGAATAGTATTGTATTTTGCCATATAAGAGGAACGAAGAATTTCGTATGGAGACTGCAAGCATGTTGAAAAAATCGAT
This sequence comes from Aedes aegypti, assembly GCF_002204515.2. Lineage (NCBI taxonomy): Eukaryota > Metazoa > Arthropoda > Insecta > Diptera > Culicidae > Aedes > Aedes aegypti. The sequence continues at coordinate 153,231,419 of NC_035108.1, forward strand.
TTAACCTCAATTCAATCGTGCAATTTTAATCAAATTATATCTGAAATGAAAGTTATAGTCCTATTTTGTGTAGATCAGTCAGATATTCGGATTTATCACTTAAATTCACTTTGGTTCCACTGTCGTAATATAGACAATCCAGAGCCCGGTTTATTCCTGTCTTTTCTCTTCACACTCTCTCCCCTTTTCTCCTCTTCCTTCCTACTCTCCTATCCACGTCCCTGCAGAAGTCACAGCCTGTTGCTCCATCTACCTTCTCGTCTCATTCACTCTAGAAGTGTTCCCAGACCCTACAACCCCACCATAACTTTCTTAATTCAATGAGATATGTAATCTTTGAACTTTGTTGGCGGTTGTCGTTCTCGTTGATAACGTAACGGTACTTGCTGTTGTTGACTGGTATCGCAGATCTGTGGCGCTTGTCCATCTGAATCGTTCCTATGTATAGCTTGATCGAATTCCTCGGTGGAAGTTATTTGTACAGTGCCTTGTTCCTCAGGGATCTTCTTAAGATGTGTAACGTTACGACGAAATTCCTTTCCAGATACCCTGGACCGGACGACAACATCAGAGCCGGTTTTCTTAACAACTACGAGCTCCTCTGGCGAATAATCCGCTTCCAATTTATGATTCTTCTTCATGCGTTTCACGAACACTTTATCTCCCTCTTTGACATTGCTAAATGCGGCCTGCCTCTTCCTATCAGAATAACACTTTCCCTTCTCTTTCTGGAGACCATCAAAATCACGCACAGCCTCGTCATCATAATGAACCGGAACATGTGATAGTTGACTTTTAATTCGACGCCCGAACATAAGTTTCGAAGGTGCTTCACCTGTAGTTGCATGGTTAGTTGCATGGTATACGAGAAGAAAGTCGTGTAGTTCCTTTCGCCAATCTTTGCCCAATTCTTGGGCGATACGCAGTCGCTTTAAGATTGAGCGATTTTGTCGCTCAACTTGGCTGTTCATCTGCGGCCAATACGGGATCGTGTTTACCAGCTGTATACCGTAGTCATCGCAGAATGTACTGAACTCCTTGCTGGAGAATTGTGGGCCGTTATCCGCCTTGATCAACGTAGGAATACCAAACCGACTGAACACCTCTCTTAAACGACTAATTGTCTCCGTCGAATCGATGCAGCTCATTTTGCAAATTTCTAGATACCGACTATAACAGTCTACGATTACCAGCAAGTGATGTCCATCGGGAAGAAGGCCAAGGAAATCAATGGCAATGTCTTCCCATGGTCCAGAAGGAAGTGCTCTTCTGAGCATTGGTTCGGGAACATCCGGAGAAGAAACCAAAACACATCCACGGCAACTTTTCACAAGACTTTCCACATCTGCGTCTAATTTGGGCCACCAAACGGCAGATCGGAGAAATGACTTCATCATTCGTACCCCAGGATGACCATTGTGTGGTAAGTTCAGAACTCGTTGGCGTAGGGCAACTGGTACTACTATGCGGTCACCACGCAGAAGGACTCCTTCAACATCACATAATTCTGAGGAAACAATACGATAAGTTACAGGTAATGATTCTGTAGAGTTTTGTTTCAAACATTCGAAAACATTCGTGATTTCTGCATCGTCTCGAGACTCACGGACCAATTCTTCCCAAGATACAGCAACGGCTTTGGCGTCCACCACAGCGATATGTTGTACAATTATCTCTTCAGCTGAATCAAAAGGTTCAACCTGAGTACAAGATAGTCTTGAAAGAATATCTGCAACGTTTTGATCCCCTCGAATATGAACGATCGAATAATCGAAACACTGCAACCTCAGAACCCACCGTTCGATCCTTGAACACGGACGAGATCGGGGCGTGAACAGGTATGATAGAGCTTTGCAATCCGTCACCAAGTCAAATTTTCGCATCAACAGATAGAATTGGAATTTTTCGACGGCCCAAACTAGACCAAGAGCTTCCTTCTCCGTCTGGCAATATCTCTTCTCTGTTTCTGTTAGTGATTTCGACGCAAAGCTAATTACTCGATCTTTCCCTTGGCTATCTGTTTGCACTAACATCGCCCCATGACCCGTAGGGCTCGCATCAGCAACCACTGCCGTCCTGTCATAAGTATTGTAGAATCCGAGGATGCCAACGTCTGACATTGCATGTTTTATCGCCTGGAAAGATGTTTCATGACGTGATTTCCAAGAGAACTTAACTTCCTTCCTAGTTAGCTCCCTCAGAGGTTCGTCAAGGGTTGCCAAATGGGGAATATACTTGTTAAGATAGTTTGCCAGCCCTAAGAAGCTGCAGACTTCACCTTCGGTTGTCGGACGGCGAAAAGCGATTATTGCTGCCACTTTTGAATCTGACGGTGCTATTCCAAATTCCGTGATTTTATGACCAAGAAACTCAAGCTCTGTCACCCTGAACTGACATTTTTCCAAATTCAATTGGACTCCTAGTTCTGTAAGCCTTGTCATAACCTTTTCAAGCCTCGCATCATGCTCTTTAAGAGTTTCACCCTCCACAAAAATATCATCCAGATACCAATGAGTACCCTCACAGCCACAGAGGATCTCATCGACGACTCGTTGAAATATTTCCGGCGCCGTTATCAAGCCAAATGGTAAACGTTTGAACCTAAATAATCCCTTCTCTGTTATAAACGTGAGAATGTCTCGAGACTTTGCAGCAACCATGACTTGGAGAAACGAATCCTTTATATCCAACTTACTCCATACGGTACCGTTTCCGATACGCGCCAGTATCTGCTCTATCATTGGCATGGGATGGTGTTCCCTCAAAATAGCTTGATTAACCCTTCGAAGATCCACACACAATCGCAGCCCGCCGTTTGCCTTCGCAACAACTACTAAGGGAGAGACCCACGAAGTTGGACCTGATTTTGGCTCGATGATATCCTTTGCTAACAATTCGTCTAGCTTTCGATTGACCTCAGCTTCGAGTGGGATAGGCAATCTTCTCACCGGTTGGATGACAGGCTTTGCATCCGGTTCCATATGAATGTGCACTTCAACGTTTTTGATGCACGCAAACGGTTCCTTTTTCTCAACGCTATTCACATTTACGCCAATTTTCAAAACTCGGAGCTGTTTTGCCGTGGCGTCACCAAGTAAGCAGGTTTGCCCTTTCTCAACTACATAGAATTCAGAAAAAGAGGATTGATTTTGAATTTTGATTTCTGCCGTAAATGTTCCTCGAACTGAAAGAGGGGTGCTACTACCATAGGAGAGGAAGCGACGATCCGAATCTTTCGTAGAACTGGAGACTCGAACACCTGCTTTTTTTAACATCTCCCATGCCTCGAGGGTCACCAAATTAGCATCTGCCCCAGAATCTACAAGCATCTTCAAAGACACACCTCCCACTTCAAACGTTAGCATGTTACTGAGGTTACCGTTGAAAAAAGCGTAATAAACTTTTCCTTCATCAGGGCTGGGTGATTCCTGTTGCTCAACCACCCGAACTTTCTTACTCGGTGGTGATGGTTGTGTTTTTTCCAACGAAATTCGACGCGATTTGCACGTGAAGTCAAAATGGCCCATTCGCTTGCAATTATGGCACTGTTTACCTTTTGCAGGGCAATAATCGGATGTAGCAATATGTCCTGATCTACCACAATTAAAGCAAATAATATTTGAGCGTGGAAACTGACGCCCGCGATAACGACTTTTATCTAACTTTGACGCATGGACTGGAGGACGCCTGAACCCCGGTGTGGAACGATCCCTAACGATCCTTCAGCAGCATCCTTCTTCGGAGTTCGACCGACAAGCAACCTTCTACAATGACATCCGTTATCATCATCTCAGTCAGGACCTGCGTCGTTGTTTTCGAGTACTTATCAAAACCACACAGTGCGGCTTGCTGTCTTAAACGAACCTAAAGTTGCATGAAAACATTTTAAAGTAAGAATTTTGGAAACGATTTAAAAAAATAAATTAACTACCATATAGTGTGAAAACTTTTCACCCGGTAGCTGTTTCATTTGACGCAAACGGTGACGTTCTAGAATATCCTGCTTCACTGGTTGAAAGTAGTTATCCAATGCTGCAATGGCAACATCATAGAACCTTTTTTCTGTAGCAACCAATGGAAATTTGTTCCCATCGGGAAGGTTGGTGAACACCTTGTCCAGTTGAGGGCCACCCAAATATAACAACTTCGCCCGTTTCTTATACTGATCAGTTATATCATTGGCATCGAAGTATCTCTCCAATCCGCTTTTCCAATCCTTCCACTCATGATGCAATCTTGACTTTGCGATATCCTCACACCTGAATTGTGGCATAGGTCTCGTATCATCCATCTGTAATCAACAAGTCGACAAAACCATCCATTCATGTATCATTCCAACATAAACAAAAAAACTATATTTATTTCTTAGACTATATCACCAGCGCTTGATTTATCATAGTATCACTCATAATAAAACTCAAATTCAAATCTTGTTCCCACAACATTGTCACAAACATTTAATTTTCTCCAATCTTGCCTGAACATCTTCCTTAGGGTGAATGTACCATTGGTGGAGCACCTCCACTATTGAAGCTTCTTCCACTGAAGGACCGTTTACCCTGATTGATTGTCCAACTCATTCATTCATATTCGTCCCTCACGAATTTCGATCAACCCTTATGATCTTAGATTCATGGATAGGAAGTATCTTGCCTCTGAAATTGGCCCCACACCAATTAAGCTGATTATCGATCGCCCCAAACGATCTCTTTTCTTGTCCCTCACAAGTATTGGTCAACCCTCATGACATTATAGCATTTTGTAAAAAACTGACCCCACACCAGTATTCAATCTCAACTACTGAACCAACGATCGACCCACACGATGTTTTTTCTCTCGTCTCACACAAACATTTGTCAACCCTCATGACAATTAAATATTGCATTTTATACAAAACTGGCCCCACACCAGTATTCAATCTCAACTGAATCAACAATCGACCCACACGATGTTTTTCTCTTGTCTCACACAAACATTTGTCAACCCTCATGACAATTATTGTATTTTGTACAAAACTGGCCCCACACCAGCATTCATTCTCAAATAAATTAACGATCAGTCCATACGATGTTTTTTTTTCTTTTCTCTCACTCAAACATTTGTAAACCACCATGACGTTTGATTAACACAAATTTGTGCCTCACGAAGCGCTTGGTTAGAGTACGAAATTTCTTATAAATTTTCATAAGCTTTTTGTGTATTCCCGTACGAATTTAATTGTTCATTTGTTTCATATTCATAATTCACTTTGTATTTTGTATTGACTCTAACACAATTATAACATGATCACCCCTATTTCAGTTTTCTTATTGTGTAACTTTCTCTCAAAAATATAGATTCTTCTCAATCGCATGTCTCAGAGATTCCACTACCAACACATGTACACCCTCTTGCAACACCGTATCTCACACAACCCAACGACATCACTGCCAACTTGCCCAGATTTTTTCTTTTCGACGACGCCATCTTTTCTCGAGGAATGTATAACATCCGCCAGAAATATTTCAGCCATTTCTTCTTCAAACTTCCCGGAATTTCAGAATAAATGCCTACCTTGAATTCACCTTCGTCGCCAAATTGTAGAGGAGTCAGATATTCGGATTTATCACTTAAATTCACTTTGGTTCCACTGTCGTAATATAGACAGTCCAGAGCCCGGTTTATTCCTGTCTTTTCTCTTCACACTCTCTCCCCTTTTCTCCTCTTCCTTCCTACTCTCCTATCCACGTCCCTGCAGAAGTCACAGCCTGTTGCTCCATCTACCTTCTCGTCTCATTCACTCTAGAAGTGTTCCCAGACCCTACATTTTGCATGCTTGGTAGATTAGACCATAATATTTTTTGATAGATCATTGTTAAAATGTTATGTAAATATCAATTAAACATGTATTTTATACAACTTTGGCGACCTGTAGCTAAAAATTGTGACGTGCTGGAACATTTCTGAGAATGGCATCAGATACAGCAACCCAAAATCTACTAGAGACACATAATTTGATTCTTGAGACACGTAAAAAATGTCATTTTTGTTACGCTGTGTTAACACTAACATACACTTCCAATAAGCGAAAAAATGCATAAGTCACATGTAATTTTTTTTTTGATACGACAGTCCTTATAAGCAATCATTGTATGCACGCAAAACAATTGTGCAATGAAAACTACCATCTTAGGTGTCGGCTAGGGTAGACGCGTCACGCGAAGCGACGCGAAGCGACGCGAAAATCCTTTGGAGTTTGACATTTCATTATTAATAATTGTTATTCCTCCCCATGCAATTTTCGCTTCGCTTCGCAATTCGCGTCTACCCTGGCCGCGCCCTTAGGGCCCTTAGGGGGTTAAGTTAAGCGCGCGCACCGGCAATTTTCAGCAGACCAGAAATGCGTTTGATTTTACCATAGTTAGTTGAAATCAGACCGATGACAATTATTTCTGTAAAATGTACTACAATCATAGTAATTTGCTCTGAAATTCCATGGTAGTTTTAAGAATGGGAGTAGTCAGCCAAAATAGTAATTATCAGTCCACTGTCCATACTAAGCCCAAGATTAACAAATTTGTTGCTGAACTGAATAGTCTCGTCGCAGAATGGCACATTCAACACGGGGGCAGATTCAATACCGTGTTTGCAAAACAAAATATACCTTGTGTCTTTTTAGGATTAGGATAGAGACCATCAGCGTTAGCCCATTCCTCGATAGTAGTAAGGTCTTGGTTGGTCGTTAGAATAAGCCTATTTATTTCGCCAGTCGGACCAGAAATATAAATTTGTAGGTCATCGGCATACAAGTGATATTCACACTGCAGGTTATTTGGAAGGCTGTTGACGAATAGAGAGCACTAAGGCACGATCCTTGAGGTGTATCTGCGGTAAGCTGCCTGAGTTGAGAAAAATTGTTTCCCAACTTCACAACTTGGCTTCTATTCCTTAGGAAGGATCTGACGAGGTCACATGCAGATTGGGAAAATCTAAACTCTTCAGCTAGTTTGGTTTGTAGTAAGTTGTGTCTGACACAGTTAAACGCTAGGGAGAAGTCGACTAGTACCATGACTGTGCAGTGGTTCTTATCTAAACTGCTGAACACATCATGGGTGACTTTAGTCAGCGCTGTCGTACTATGAAGCTTCCTCAGCTTCCTGTATCCTGACTGATGCTTAGCGAGGAACGGTGCATTCGACAAATGTTCGTTGATTTGGGCAAGCAAAACCTTTTCGAACACTTTTGACATGGCCGGAAAGACGCTAATTGAGCAGAAATCTTTCGGATCCGTGGGATGTGAATTCTGCGGAATGGGGGTAATGATTTTTTTCCACGCAGCAGGAAATGACCCTGATTCAATATTTGAATTGACCAAAAGAACCAGCAGCGGAATGATCAAAGGGCAGAGCATTTTCACAAATGATTTGGGTATTCCATCGGAACCTGTAGCATTGGATTCGATTTCAGCTATACAAAGAGCTACTTCAGCTGAATTGGTATGTTGGAAAGTGAAATTCCCATATCTGGGTATGGCGTGGTGCTGTTCATTAGGCTGGGCAGCTCTACTCCCTAGATTGAGATGTCCATCTGAAAATAACTTGTTCAGAAGATCGACATCAATTGCTTCATCCATATGATTTTTCTTGCTATTATTTCATCCCGGCGTATATTGCTCCATAGTGTCTTTGCCGGCAGATCGATTAAAAAATTTAGGTCGGCATAACGTTTCTTAGCTGCAAAAATCAGTGAATTGGGTAGTGAACAAAAGTTATACACTCTCTTGAGTGGCCAGATGAATGTTCATCTGAGGATTGGGGGAACTGGGGCAAAAAAGAACCTTGTGGAGCAATAGTTCAGTTGTAAAATTGGTTATACACTCGTTGAAAACAGCTTGTATAGGTTTTCCGATGATTATGACTATGAAAATATCGATGTATGTATGTATAAAAGATAGTAGATAATTGAATCGACTCCACCAAAATCGAATAAAAATAAAACACCCATTCTTTAATGTTTGTATTGTTTATTGAACAAAATGTAGAGATACAGAGTTTTAAAATTTTTTGCTACACATTACTCCAACCATTATATATCTTTGTTTGACTTTTAGTGGCTATGGTACTGTTGTCGAAAGAATTTAAACCATCATGGAGAACTGCTTGCGAACAACCACTTATTGATCGGTTATGTTTAGTGCACATAATGTATCATTAATGCTATAAATAATATTGATAAATTTGTTTTCTTTTCCGTTTTCGCTAATATCCATTGTCAATCACTGGTGAAGAAAATAAATTCTCGATCCATTCCCGTACAGCTGGGAATAACGTCTTAAGTTTTGTGGCGAGCGAGCTCTCGCAGATTCGGCCCCTTGTAGAACCCATATTCATACGTGTAAAATGAACAAGAATGATTAGCAATGCTGACTGCTGATTACTTGCACCCTGACGACATGGCTGCGGCAGTTGCGTTATACATCCTTCAGATCAGCTGGCAGTTCCGATTTGGGATGTTTGTTTTCGAAGTGCTGCTTGTAAGTCTTGGGATCCGGCATTTGGGACTGAAACGAGAAAAAGTGTGGGGAATTATTTTTTTATGTACCGTACAAAAGTAAAGTACACAATTATTTAGAATAATCACTTTCGTAACATTTCCTATTAAATCTCCCAGGATTTGGTTTATTCAAGAATTGACGAAGATGGAGTTAATGACATGTTACAGTAGTGCTTGTAACTACTCTCAGATTAATCCTATAGAAATATCTCCAGAAATTTATGCTTAGGTTATATTCCAGGGTTAAGCTTGGTGATTTTCCTGTAATTATACCAGAAATGTTGTTAGATAATCTCTGGAAATTCGGAGAAGTTCTCCGAAAATGTCTCTGAATAAATTACTTGAGAAATCTCTTAGATAATCTTTGAAGTGATACTTAAAGTCATCTTCAAGAAAGAGAGCCAATTTAATGCTGAATTCATAAATGAAACGAAACTAACGAAAGTTTTAGATGAATTTTTATTCCGAAAGTCCGTAAAATATGCTCTGGATAAAATTAATCACTTTATGAATTCCTGAAGAATGTTACTGAGGACATCCTTAAAAAACTTTGGAAGAATCTCTGGATTTTTAGAACAATCCCCGACAAATCCTCGGTTTTTTTCCCTCCAGAATTTTTTTACGAGAAAATCTCCAATCAATGCTTAATTTAATTTCTGTAGAATTTTCTCCAGAAATATTTTCTAAAATTGAACGTTGATTCCCCTCTAATTTTTTACAGGATTGCTTCGCAAATTATCAATGGATTCTCCCAGGGCTTCCTCCAGAAATTTTCACGGTAATTTCTCCATTAATTTCTTCGGTTGTTACTTGAAAATTTAAGATCATTTACATAATGAGGGTTCTAATGACGCATTGATTTGAAATGTTGGTCAATTCAATACTTTATTTTTTGTAAATAAGTCGACATAATTAAATGAAAGCAATGGATCGACACACCTACAACGTTTTAATAACTCATTGCCTTTCGAATAAGCCATAGCGAGTTTTGTTCAGATCACAGAAATATGTACAAAAATGTTGGTATGTGTTTTGGTGACCTCAAACTTTTGCACGAGATTTTACGAATTGTATTTATTTTGCATCTTGGTCCATTCATTTGCTGAAAAACAACGAGTTACATACTCGGTTACCAATGGCTTTTAGGGCGAGATCATAAATTATGAGAGATAAGGAAATTAACAATCAAAACACGATTTGACATCTTTGCATTTGGAACTAGATCAGAGAATGTCTAAAGAGAACGCGTGCTAAAGTACAGAATTATCCGAAAAAAAACATAAAAAGGTGTTTTGAGAAGAAACAAACATGTCCAACATCATTATTAGTTTTTCCAGCATTTTATGCGCTAATGACTACCACAAACATTATCGACCTTTGGTAGGGATCAGTCGATTTGACGTATGGCTTGGGTCGTTTTATAAGCCTTTTCGCGAAACGTTTCAAATCAGCTGAGCTCTTTGACAGTTCCTCTATGAAAAAGACAGCCCTGTGTTTCCGCCGGTCCTTCACCGATGTAAACAAATGCAAACACGGACTTGTCACATGAAAAGGCCTATATTGAACGGACCCAAGCCAAACGTCAAATCGTTTGATCCATACCAGGAAGCGAGCCTGTTTGCGGCACACGGTGTGCTGAAACACACATATTATCGAACTTGCATGAACCTCCGATCTTTTTTCACTAAAAGTTAGCCTTGGTAGTCAAAAAAAGCTTGCGGCATATTAAAAAATCTTTCATCGACAAAAATTTGAAAAAAGTCGATTTTTTATTCTTGCTTCTTCTCCATATAAGGGTTCATAGGAGAATATTAGAGTTACACTAATTTTTATGAATTTTAACGGTTAACGACCAATTTGACGTATATTGAACACGAATGAATTATCAGATGTTTTAAATTGAGCATAATTTCCTACGCACACTCATACAATATGACCAGCCCATGGTAGTATGCCGTTTTATAACGACTTCACTTATTGACATAACCTTTTATAAATTTAGAATAAACACACTACAACTCATCAATGTAATCTAGGCCGGCCTAACCTTTTTGGTTTATTTTAACATAAATGGTTGATCCGTTTGCAATAATAATCCGACCAGAGAAATTATTACCTTTAATGAAAATACTAAAAATCACTACCTTTTAACTCTAATATGTTGCTTATCTTGACAGATAGGCTTATTTCGTCTGCGACTTACAGACTTCTTCAATGTCGAGTGCTCGTCTTTTGGGCAAGCCTGATTTAATCCTTGTTCCCAATTCTACTGCATAATTGGAATCATTGGAAAATATTAATAAATATGAAGCGTTCATAAGATAGTTGCAAGCCAATAAAATTAAACAATTACATACAGCCATAAACATAAACAGATATACAAATACATAAGGCACTGCTCTGTTTCAATTTCATACGGCATTTTTTACTCCTTCTTACATTGTTGTTCACAATTATTTTGAAAGAGTGAAAGATAGAGGAAGATTTTTACGCAGAGCTCTATACGGTATGTCTACCTTTAAAACTTGAGCTTATACAAATATTGAAAAATATCTTTACATATACAGAATATGAAAGGGTTTTATGCAGAAAAATTAGAATTTCAAAACAAAAAATCTCTAAATACCTTACATTTCATGTAAGTGTAACAATATAATGCGATATTTATAAAGTTTTTATTCAGAATTGTATTGAAATCTTGTAGCCGCTCGTTGTAAAGGTTTATAGAACCTCCCACCATTAACGTATGCTTAGTTCCATTCACCTATCTAAAACAAAATACTAAAATTTATGTCTTCATGTTCCACTCAATTCTCCAACCTCGATATTAAGAAAGTCATCCATTAAGGGAGGTACCGAGTTACAGAACACCAAACCAGTACATATACAATCGAAAGGACCACCCCGATGGTCATAAAGCCATAAAATCTAAATTTCACTTTGGTTCTCAAAGTCGAGATACGAAATATAAAGTAAGGGAGAGTTGATTATAATAGTTAATGAAATTGTTGAGTCTGTTTTTCAAAATGTGCCGTCCATGAGTGGGAGGTCGTAAACCAAAGTGCGGGATTACATTGGATCGATTTGCTATCAACGCCGCATTATTCTTCATTTCTCGATTACTTTTTCAAATCGACGTAAGTAACTTTTATACGGTTTTGAGAAAATTAATTAGGAAAAATCACAACTGTTTTAAAATGAATCACCTTTTTAACATTTTTTTGCCGTGTACTTCGCTCAAATTTTGCATACACTCAGCTCACGTTCAAAAACTAGGTAGTTTCTATTATTTCCCACAAAAATAATTATAAGAAAATGATAAGCCGTTTCATTCAGTTACTTTCGACGTTTTTCTACCAGTGTAAAATCGGCTCAAGTAGTGTTTTGTTTTGATTCGTGGTTAAGTCACTTTGTCTCTCCATATAGCGGGGCGGCGAAAGTAGTGGTTAGGTTGCGAAAGTTGAAAATGTTACTTTCGTCGTTTTGTAAATCCGGAAATTAAACGTTCTAAAAGTGAAAAGTTGAGTTGGTACAGAGCGGTACGTGTAGAATTCCGCCTGCTTAACACGTAGGATCGATAAAGTAAGTGTGTATACTTTTTTGACTTGAGTCTGTATGAATAAGTTTTCGAGATTTTATGACAAACGATCACGCTCTACTGTGCGCAATGCGAAATATAAGGGCAGATTATTGAACGCGCAAAACTTCATGATGGACTTGAAACCATATTAAGACTGTATAAGCTATTCACTGTAAATCATGTTAAATTGAATTATCTTTCAACACTTTTGTGTGTATGGTAGAAGCGCCGATTTTGGCCATACGCCAGTTGTAGCCATCATGTATTATCAACCCGGGAGCATCTTGACAGCTGCAGTACAACGTCAATGTACCGAAAAATTTTGGTCCGTGGTACTGTCAAACTCAATGAAATCATGGAGTGTGCTCAAAATAGGGCGTAAACTAGAATTATGCTTGATGAACATAAAAAAAGTTTTACAATTTTTTGTTTGGCATTTGTAACATCATTATAAACGAATGATCACCAAGTAGCGATTCTATAAAAAGATTTGTACGGTCATCGGGAAGATTTTGTATGGCCCACGAGGGAGTTTTGAATAGTGGTGTGATGTGGTCCGCATGCTGTAAGTTGCTTATAGTAACCGTTCCTTTGTTTACGAAATTATTTTTTGGCCACTTGGCAATTCAAAGCAAGACAAATTTGTTAGGGATCGTTCAAATATTACGTAACACAACAAGGGGAGGTAAGGGATATTTTGTAATGTTTCGGTCCATACAATAAATTGAAATTTTCCATATAAAACCTGTTACTTCAGGAAGGGAGGGGGTTTAAATTGGCAAATTTCTTAGTTACGTAATATTTGAATCATCCCTTAGATATTTACGATGATCATTAATTTATGGGAAATTTACTGTAGTTTTAAGCTTGAAATCAATCTGAGATCATATCAACTCGCAGTACATTTTCTTTTGCGGATTTGAACACTTTTTTTCTTATACTCACCACCAGATGTCTAAGTTTCAATCAGATAAGCTTATTGGATGAAGTATCCCGCTTTTACGAACGCTAATATCACCAAAAATTAGCCCACTTCTACAAAAAGGAATCTAGTGATCTGACGTTTGACTTGGGTCGCTTGATATGGACTTATCCACCGGTGCACTAAATTTACTCAGTCCAAGAATTTTGACACTTGACCGAAACACGTGGGAAGCATCTACGTGACCCATTAAAGTGTCAAAATTCTTTAACCGAGTGAATTTATCACACCGGTGGACAAGTTAATTCTCGCATACTCTGAGATAACGCCCTATAAGCCATTGGTAACCACGTGCGTAGCTCGTTGTTTCTGAGCGCATGAAAGAATAAGCATCCAAACCAACGTCACGGGCAGGTAGATCCTTTCTTCCCCATAGCGTTGTTAATACCATGAAAATCCATGCAAATGCTCAGAAACAACTAGCTACACGCATGCTTACCAATGGCTTTTAGGACGAGATCAGAAGTTATGCGAGAATTGACCGTTGTCAATATGTTGGATCCCTACCAGAAAGTAAGCTAACTTTTGGCGGCCATTACCGCTTCTAAAAAGCTGGATAGTTCATCCAATGGACTTATCCACGGTTTTCTTGTTGATTTTTTTCCGATCTAAATATGTTTACATAAAATGACATCCACGCCAACACGAATGTTCACCGGATGAACAATGCGTGGATGAATGTGCAACGAAATCGTTTATTTTTCTGTATACATCGCCAGCAGTAAAGGTTATCTTCACACTGAAAGTTGGAGCGTGACGTCATCGTACATTAGTTCATAGGCTTATTTGATTGAAACTTAGACCTCTGGTGGTGAGTATGAGAAAAAGTGTTCTAATCCGCATAGAAAAAAAACTGCAAATAAAAATAAATATCACTTATCGACTTCATTCGATCTCAAATAAAAAAAATAAAAAGATAAGGACACGGTCTTCAGCCATTTAGCTGCACGGAATGTAACTTAACACTAGACAATGGATAAGGATGCTCTTGTGGCACAGTTGAGAAACATTCCTGACGAAAAGTTTCAATAGCTGAAGCGGGAATCGAACCCACACCCAATGACACGATGCGTTTATATGCCTAACGACACTAACCGCACGGCCACGAGGCCCACAATATTTTATTTTATTTTATGTTACGGCCAGCGCTTTCTTTTGAGGGCATAAAAGCGATCCACAAATCAGTTAGGCTGTATTGTAAGTAATTTCTTATAGATTACTTTTCCGCAAAACAAAGCACTAACACGTCATTTAATCTTTTCACCGAACGAATGAATTGGTACGCTGTTAGGTTCATTTGGTGCTTAAACTTGGTGATTTTATTAAATTTATTTCCGTTGGCAGACGAACATATCAGACTCGCCCTTATTTCATTTCATTCCATTCGTTGTTTTGCACCCGTCAACAACGAAACAAAATTCCGATCTGCCATAGTGAAAAATTGTGCCGGCAGCGGTGGATGGCCCCATTGTTTACGTTGAAAGTAGGTACGTGAAAATTGCGTTATCTGTCACTTTGCGGGGGGGTTGTGTATTATACACCGTTTTACACAGCCAATCAGCATGTAACCTTTTGTGTTCAGTAGATCACATTGACATGATAGAGAAACATTCATTTATTCGTCAGAATTGATTCAAAACATAAGAAACACAATTCATTTCCCTTATAATTTGAACTCCCATACACCTTATTTGGCCAGGGTACTCCTAATTTGGCCACTCTCATAAGAAATCAATGAGTTTGGCCAATTTAGAAACCAAAACTAAATCTCTGAACGAAACTGGTTCGGGTGGGCAATATTTACCAACGAGATTTTCAAAGCGAAAAAAGTGGTTTTAATTCATGTCGAATAATATACATACATTATATGAATTGGAAGCCTGCATTTGACATATTTGTAGTAGAAATAGGGCTTCCAATATAATTTGTATTGACATTTTCTCTTAGACTGGCCAAAACCGGTGCTTTTACCGTACATGAATATGTAGCCTATGTGTATCCATTTCAGGGATTTCCTATTCTGATTGGAAAACTCTGCCGCATACGTCAATTAACAAGTACTGAATTGATTCAGCTATTATGATCAACTCCTTAGGTATGGAAACATTATAGACACCTGATGGAAAAAACTTGCATAAACTCACAGTATATGTCCAAGTTGGAACGTTTTTCCAAAATGAAGAATACAAAGTGTTCGTATGAATAGCTAGCTATCCAGAAAAGAATAGTGATTTTTTATTAGATAAAATGCGGCATACCACCATGGGCTGGTCATATTGTATGAGTGTGCGTAGGAAATGATGCTCAATTTAAAACATCTGATAATTCATTCGTGTTCAGTATACGTCAAATTGGTCATTAACCGTTAAAAAATCATAAAAATTAGTGTAACTCTAATATTCTCCTATGAACCCTTATATGGAGATAGGGCAAGAATACAAAAATCGACTTTTTTCAAATTTTTGCCGATGGAAGATTTTTTAATATGCCGCAAACTTTTTTTGACTACCAAGGCTAACTTTTAGTGAAAAAAGATCGGAGGTTCATGCAAGTTCGATAATATGTGTGTTTCAGCACACCGTGCGGCAGACATTAGCGCTCGTATTTAGAATTTGTACAAAATTATACTTTCGATTGAACATCAATTGATTCCCATGTTTCGACATTGAATTTAACATAAAGCAATTGTTTTTTAAACGTAAGGTGTAGATAAAGGCAAAACTTCCATTTTTCAAGAGCCCAAATATGAAGAAACAAACAACTGAACAACTGTGTATGCTGAGAATTTTATCGATTGACTACCTCCAGCAAATGGCAAATCGATCATGTTTTCGGCTTGAACGGTCGTTCAGTTCTCCAGATTTGTACTTCTGAAAATTTGTAATTTTACTTCGTTTGATCTATACCTTAACGTTATTGGGAATTCCTGGCTATGGTTACATAATTGGCCTATAATTGTAAAACTGCTTTTCGTTAAGAAATTTTAGATAGATGTCAAATTTTACTATTATTAGGCTAGGGGACGGACCTGGTGTAGTGGTTAGAACACTCGCCTCTCACGCCGAGGACCTGGGATCGAATCCCATCCCCGACATAGTCACTTATGACGTAAAAAGTTATAGTGACGACTTCCTTCGGAAGGGAAGTAAAGCCGTTGGTTCCGAGATGAACTAGCCTAGGGCTAAAAATCTCGTTAATAAAGTCAAACCAACCAACCAACTATTATTAGGCTGTCAAGAATAAGTGACAAACTCTTCAAAAATCAACAGTAAAACAGATTGTGAGCGTTTCAAAAATGTTAAATTCTCATGTCAAATATTCACAATTTCAACGAAAATAGTTAAAGCTTCATATTAAAATTCTATACTTTTGCATTCGTTTTGCTTAACTGAAAAACAGAATTTTTGCCTTTAAGTTTAGTATGGGGTGGGTTCCGCACTATGTATTATATCGTGATGCGAATTTGTAATTTGTCCGTGAAACGCGAATCGTCTGGTCACAATAAGTTGCAAATCAAAAGTAGGGGTAATGAAGGCACTGCAAGCTACCCAGGCCATCCTAACCTTTACAGTACTTTACAATACGAAGTTCTAAAATTCTGTATCTTCGCCGTCGTTCGATCGATTTGATGAAATTTTTACAAAAAATCACAAATGAGTTTTATTTTTGAAGCATACATTGATAATTTTGAACTTAAATTCGTTCGTTATGCTCTTCGTCGTCTTCCTTGGACTGATCCGCATAACTTGCCCAGTTATGTGGATCGTTGTAAATTGATCGACCTCGATCCTTTACAACACCGTCGTAAAGTTTGCAAGGCGTCATTTATTTCAGATGTTCTTCAATCTCATATAGGGAGACTTACGGCTTCGGCACCATGCGACTATTATCGGCAATTAAATTTCAAACGCCAAATTCACAGTATTATTCTATGAAAACATTCAGATGATTCTTTGTTCTGTCAGCTTCCCGCTGACGAGATTTCCGAGACGACACAAACAATTTCGCCAGAGATGTCATCAAATCAAATAAACACGCCACAAAATGCGACTGATTTGGAGCTACCGAACAGATTCGCCTGCAACACTTATGGGAAAGTTGCCGAAGACAATGAGGCCGCCGACAATAGTCACACTGACAAGAGATGTTCGCAGCGTTGCAAAAACGTTTCCAGAAAGATTTTAACAAGTCTGTCGCTGTGGATCGATAGAGGATTGAGCAGCGCATAAATATAAATAAACAAACACGTAATTTGTCTGCTGATGTCCGAGAAAATTACAAAAGAAGCGCGACATCGGCTTAGAATGCCGAGAATACGTAAGTTCCCCTAGATTGTCCAACTATTTTAGAAATGTTAAATGTTGATACTCGTCGTAGTGATCTTCGTTCTCATCAGTTCTTCCGTCTTCCAATATTTCGTACAAACTATGGCTATAATGAGCCTATAAGTGGTATGTGTCGCGTTTTTAATCAATGTTTTCATGCGTTCGATTTTCATTTGTCTCGTGTCTCCAACAAAAACCAGTTCCGTAAGATTTTGTTGTAATATTATAATTAAGTTAGTAGATGTAAACGATTAGCTTTAAGATCCGTATTGTTTTATAGTGTACTTTAGCGTTAAGAATATTGTATCATTGGGAATTTGTATTCTAGTGATGTGAAAAGAAGAGGAGGTTTTATGTCCATATGAGAAAGAGCTTTTAAGAAAGCTCTACTCGAACGGGCTTTTCTCTGCTCCAATAAATAAAGAAAGAAAGAAACTTGGTGATGGTTTCAGACTTAGGTACAGATTTTTTGGGGTACATGGGGTATTTCTAAATTAAAATGAAAATGAAATGCAAAAACCCTTCACAAAAATGTTCAAAAATCATTGTGAATTGATGTACATAGTAAGAGCTTGTGAAATAATAAGCTGGAAAACCGAAACTGATGGGATGGAACATCATAAATAAGAGAAAGTATATGACATGATGTCAATCATTCAATAACTCATGACACGATGTTTAATCACAACTGAGTGACAAATCATGAAATTTGAACCCGTCGAAAGGTATCGCTGCATGATAATCTGAAAGTGGCCCCTTAGGGTCCATACCAAAACCGATATCCGGGGAACATGTTTCCTAAATTACCATAATAGTTTCAAAAGTGTAGCAGGTGATATTTTCTATCAAATACACTCCCGTGCATAAGTTTAGGTTCACCCCCTAAAAACATACAAAAGTGTTTTGTCCATAACTCTGTGATTATACGTCCAATTGAAACTCTCTGTAGCGCATTCGAAAGGCATTGAGTTATTCTTACTTCGTAAGTATTTTTATAATTTTTTTTTTCTGAATTTTGTATACTGATTTTTTTTGTGTAAAAATGTGACTTTTTTTTTTCGAAAAACACGCTAAAAAACATGGCTGATTTCTTCAGCATTGGGTCGACCAAAATTTTAATTCAATAAGCCATTAAAATTGTAATCTTATATTCTTCGAAGAGGGCTCACGAAATTTTGGCGAAAAAAATGTCGCAACTTTAAGTAAAAAAAATATTACACCAAATTCAAAAAATGTGTTTGGAAAAATACATACGAAGTAAGAGTAATTCATTCTCTTTCGAATGCGCCATAGAGAGTTTCAATTGGACGTATAATCACAGAGATATGGACAATACACTTTTTGTGGGATCAACCCAAACTTTTGCACGGGAGTGTAGATCAATGTTACGTTTATTTTTGAAATTATCTGATGAGGTTTCTAACATTTTATCCATAATTTTCATTCAAAAATATGTTAGGTACCCCAACAAATTCGGACCTACATCCGGACCAATGCCGAGTTCAAAACTTATAATGCACGAATCAAATTTGTGATTCTTCCTGAAATCTCATACAAATCGATCGTACGATGGCAAAGATACAGAATTTTGAAACTATGATATCAGCACTCACTACTGTAAAGTTTAAAGAAGTGTTTCAATATTCAGTGGCATTACTACCTTTCAATATGCATATAATAGTGTACCAGCCTAGCATCATGATACGGTACTTTCTACGTATCCGGGAAATGATGGTTTTCTTGCACATAGCCTGACGAAGCAAAGTAACGGGTGCTTCCTCGTTGCAGTGGTTTGTTGCGTAACTGCAAAACCAGAAGTCAATTTGGTTTTGTTTGTTTTACCTTGGCCAGGAATCCGACAGTGCCAAATTTAAAGTGACATAATTTTACCGCTATGGAGTAAAGCAAACAAACGTGCGCGAGAACTTTTTACTTACGCAGCTTTCCGGTTTGCTGCCCTATAGGCGGCGGGTAATCGTATTGTTTTGCTTAAGTTTTTCATTTCAGCCACACCACAAACCGCGAAGAACGGTGACTCACATGCGGATTTTGTTACGCTCATCGCTTACGGATCGTTAGAACAAGACGACAAGTTCTACCAATTAAGAGAGTGAGTTCCTCTCCAGGGAGTGGAATCAACCCTTTAAAACCGACCCGCCAAGATGGAAGGGGCCTCGGTGTGAAGAAAATGTACGACGTCCCCAGTTCTGACGGTTCGTTACAGGAGGTGTCCGGGTGTGTACGACGTCCCCAGTTCTGACGGTTCGTTCCAGGAGGTGTGGCGTTCGGGTTAAACCTACTTTTTTGTATTCGACATTTTCGTTCTAAGTTCAGTGGGCATTTTCTGCCAAAATTGACGAGCAGGCCATTCCGGGTCGAGAGTGTTTGATAGTGATATAAGGTGGATACAGTATATTTCGGCATATTGCTGGAACCACCCACATACGCGATCAGAATCGAGGGAAAAGTGAAAGTGTGTAAATAAAATTGTGAGAAGAAAATGATTGATCAATGATCCGAAAAACCAGTGCCGCGGAGCTCGGACCGCTACAATAGGCACCACAATGAAAACCGTATCAATATTCGTTTGAACACTCGAAACATTTACAAAAATGTACACATTCGCCCATTATTGTGTTGTGTTCAACATTATTTAACGACATCACTTTGAATAAAACATTATAAAGTATAAATAATTTGCATTTAAACGATAAATTTTACTGTTTTTCTATGTATGACGGTTTTCTGAGGTACCTAAAACGGGGTATCTTTGATAATGCGGGTAATTTTGATAGTGCGTTACCCACCACATACTAAACCAAATATCATAATTTCTGTTAATCGGTTAAGTAAAACGAATGCAGACTAAAGAATATTAGTATGACACTTCATTTAAAAGCTGTTTTCATTTTTTGTAAACTGAGTTAGAAATTTCCATATGACGTTAAACGCCTAGAGGTATGTAATGCTCTATAAATGTTACGTAATTAATTCAATTTTGTTCGATTTATACTGCATTATCAAAGTTACCCCAAAACAGAAAACCGACTGTCGATTGTATGCAAAATTATATATCCATTCAAAATAAATCTTTTGGCAATCTATCAACTGCAATCGATAGCTAGGATGCGAGTACTTGTTTTAAAAATATAAACTATAATTCTTTGAAACAGCATGCATACATATTCAAGTTTTCTTAGAAAAAACTATCAAAGTTACTCCGTTTTACGGTACCTCATATTACCTCCTCATTTCCCGTATGTAATACTACCCGTAGATTATATAAAAAAAAACTATTTGAACTTACTGATTCACCAAATGGATTTAGGAGACAAACCTTTTTGTCTTGTATCTCGTTCTGTCTCATTTTCCGAATATGACGCATATTCCGAACAGTGGTGATTTTGAAGACCAGAACTATTTTTTTCAATGCCTCTAAACATAGGGACCATGATTTTTACAAAAAATGATCATTCTGTACAGACATTTTGAAGATTTCATTTAAAAAATCACTGTTTAAAGTCGAGTGTTTGGAATATGAGTCATGTTCGGAATGGAACCAAACGGTATTTATTGATGTAAATCTTTTGAAGGGTTCAATTTTGCTTCTAATACTTGTTTACGAGAACTGTTTCACTGTTATTTGCTTTTCCTGGCTAAAAAGTAAATACGAGGCTTTGAACTCGTTTATACAGCTCGAAGATTGGCACAGATTATTGTAGGTCAAAAATTACTGCTTGAGTGTCGCATATTCTCGATTCACTATTTCTGCATTTTTCCTTTCAATTCGAGCAGTGTAAAACATGACTGCAATCTATGACAGCAGTAGGCGTAGGAGCAGGTACCAGCTGTGCGTACCTACTTAGCCAAGAAAAAAAAATCGCAATAGTGAAAGTGTGGGAATTACCTTACACACCGCACAGGAGAAGACGAGTGCTTTCTGAGCAGCTTTCATCTGATCGCTAAGTCCATGGCCCTGCTGTTTTTTCATCTTGGCGGCCTTTTCTTGTGCCTTTTGTTGCGATTGGATTTTCTGGTGTCCTCGGGCCATTTTCCTGCAAAAATTCCAGATAGGGGGTATACACACATTAGACCCGTGCCTCTCGCAGAGCAGCACATGGAACCACAGATGTCTCTAGAAACATGCACGCTACGAGTAGTCACAAACTTGGGTAAAGCTACGAGTGGCCTCGTTGCTTTTGCAAACTGTGTTCCGTTCTAATCACATAAAATAATTTGTACTTATCCATCACTTACGTCAGTTATCACAAGTTATCGGGGATTTAAAAGTAAATTAATCAAATATTTCTTTATTATGTGTAAGAGTAATGTGCTTGTGCATGCAAAAATTTCTATTTACGAATGTGAGAAAAATTTTGACATTTGGTACGCATTCGTTCGTTTCTTTGCCGATAGGCGACGCATGCGAAGTGTACAGTAAGAGCGAGAATAAAGAACCGGTGTGATGGTAATTACAACACGTTTCATATTCTGGCGCGAAGGTTCGATTGCACACATTGCACATAACGGGAGAATTGGAAAATTCTAAAAATAGATAGAACAATGTATGGTGATTTGATTTAACTAGTATACATATAGTTTTCAATCATTCATGAATTCATAGTAATCTCTAGTGGCAAGGCGTTTGAACAATAATGTGTAATTGTTTTATAACATTATTGATTTCTGCTCAAATGATAAAAACCTGTTTGGATTTTGCAGATGTCTTAGTGGAATTTTCGATGGAATTGAAAGAAAAATAAATTAGGGATGGTACACAAATTATGTCACGCTAAATTTCAAATTTTGACCCCCCCTCCCCTTTGTCACGTTTTTTGTATGAGTCCTCCGAAATTTTTGTAAGACTTGTCACGCTTGGCTTGACACCCTCCCCCCCCCCCCTCGGAGCGTGACGTAATTTGTGCATGGCCTCTTATGAGTTTTGTTAAAGTACAAAAATAACGAAGAATAATCTAAAGATATGAGCGAGCCTCGTGAGATCAGTATCATTACTTTATTGATCTCTATCAAAAAAACGTAATTGATTTTTTTATGAGACAATACTTAACATTTCATGAAATAAATGTGAGCATTAACTCTCTAATACTCAAATTTATGTTTTCGATCTAAATATCATTTTTCGTCATCTAAAATTGTTATAAACACGTTTCGGGCAACGCTTTATCTTTATTCGCGAATTTATGAATTTTGGTTTTTGATTTTTATATGTATTCTTTTTATTTGTGAACATTTATATTCTTTTCCATTTTTCTTAAAGCCTCTTCTGGTTACTGATTTTTGTCAATAATAAAAACTTAAGTTTTTTACGGTACTTTTAAAAATATTTTTTTTTTCTGAAACATATTTTATTCTCCATGTAACTAACGGAAAAATAGGTTTGAAATTATTTCAATACCATCAAGCTCTTCTTCTGTGATAGGCTTATTGTAGAAAAATATAAAAGCTACGAATTTTTGTATTACACATTAAATGTACCCCACGCATGTGTAGGTTATATAAAAACACAATTTTTCAATCAATTAAAAAAAAGTTTGAAAAGTCATAAACACTTTGCTTATATACGTATTATTAACCCCGTCTTAGGGGTTGGGTATTGGAGGATTAAAATTTGAAAATGACACACTGGGGCGAAGTTGATCTCCATATAACAAAACATGTTTTAGAATAAAACATGTCCCTTTCTATCTACACTTGAAGCAAGGATAAAAACTCAACAAGTACTGTTGAGTACTGGTAATTCAAGGACTCACGTGAATGCTGTTTACTAAACACATTTTCAACCTTGGTTCGGTTTTGCTTATAGAGCGCTGCATATGACGAGCCTAACCTCACTTATTTGACAGCTGCTGGTCCTGTTGTTTACGTTTCGGACTTAGTCGTTTTTTCCATCATTTTTTCATCTTCGCATTTCTATCACCAGCATGCTGATGGTGACGATTTTCCACGGTAGGAAGATAGAATAATACGATACGTGGGTATCTGCAGTGGATTTGACCTCTCCTCGCAGCAAACTTTCACGAAATTAAGAATGATTCTAAAAAAGTACTAAGTCCAAACTGTAAACAACAGGACCAGTACCTGTCAAAATTGATGCGTGACGTCACAGTGCAGTGGAGTATAGTACAAGGACCCTTTTTCTAGTATTTTTCTGGGACTAAATTTAAAGCGAAATAAGGATGGGAATAGAGTTCCGTTGCATGATCAAATATCATCAGTACCGATTTGGTTCCTCAGAAATTAAATTGATTATGTTTGCCAAGGGGCGCGCCTTCGCTGTGGTGTAAGTCTCTATGAAGGGTGTAAATAGCGGGACCTTTTCAACACACTCGATATTTATCAATCTCTCAGAAATCAAATCAAGAACTGTACAGAAATCGATGCTTCATTACCTATAAATGGAAATGGAGTAATGCAACATGCACTATACACTAAGGATACGGGTAATGCAACAATAGATCTAAATAATGGTCGCAATGGCGCATCCGAACAGAAGAAAAAAAAAATACTGTGGAACCGTCCAGAAATTGCGTATGGCCATTTTTTGTAATAATTGACAATTATAAAAAAAAAAAAATAAAAACACACAGCTGTTTTAGTTGGCAAATATTATCAATTATGGAAAATGTACAAAATATATGAGTAATACCTAGTTTAGTTTAATCAACTTTTGACAGCTGAGTGTTACAGGTGAGTTGATTTCACCTGCTTATAAGAGAAAAAAAACACGTTTTCAATTTATTTAACCTAACTTAACTTAAATATATAACGCATTAACCCAGGTAACAATTTGAAGCTGCTCGAACGCTTTTATAACTAATTCAATACAGCCTTTGTTTGAACAAAAGTCTTCATAGCCTCCATACACTGTTGTTCAGCTATTAAACATCTAATTCTGGCGATTTTATCCAGCCTTAAGCTTAATTGGAGCTATAGGGAAGGCTGAATAAAGGTGTAGCATGCGCTCATTCAAGCCCCTTTGAATAACGATAATTCTATTTTTAGAACAGATGACAGCCTTTGAAAGCTTAACAATCGCTTATTCATCAATTATTCAGCAATAAACCAAAAAAATGTTAAAATGTTAACAGGTTCATAGTTTTGGGTCTTATCAAAGCAACGAAATACATAATGGAGATATGTGCTGGAATTTAAAGATGAAGTTTAGGAAATATGAACAATTGAGAATTGAACTGGGACTCACTGGTTTATAACCACTTACCTTGACATCTGCTCCATATGAGACTGTGTGAACATCATTAAAAGCAAGGAAATAACTTATTGACTTGTCTGGATAAAGGTTGCATTGAGGTTGAAGAAGCGATATCAGTGCTATGCAAAAACATTTAAGTTAGCTGCCAAAAATGTGTTGAGATTTTTGTTTTCAAATTGAATCTTCGATAATCTTTAATTACTTCTGATTTTTATTTTATTTTCCGTTTATTTTTATTTTTATTCATTATTTCTTATATCTAGGTGATATGATATCTATTATATGATAACACAGTCATCCTAATTTGGTAACACAAATCTAAGATTTTATTAACATTTTGTTAATAATATATTACATTTAATTTGCCGGAGCAGTTCAGATTTTTTTACAGGTGAGTTGATTTCACCTGCTTATAAGAGAAAAAGAAATACTTTTTCAGTTTACTTAACCTAACTTAACCTAAATATATAACGCATTAATCGTGGCAATAAAAGATTGTAACGATTTTTGCCTGAAATTATTATTTATTTTATATGACATTTGTTCCAATGTTTCAACATTGGATAGACTATGTAACTATACCAGGGAGGAAGCTTCAGAATCATTTTCAAAATTTTATTTTTAATTCTCTGCAGAGCTTTCTTCCTGGTGTTACAACAGCTAGTCCATATTGGTACAGCATACAACATGGCTGGCCTGAAAATTTGTTTGAATATCAATGCTTGTTCTTAAAACAAGGTTTTGATTTTCTATTAATAAGTGGATAGAGACATTTTACATATTTGTTACATTTGACTTGAATGCCCTCAATGTGATTTTTGACAGTTAAATTCTTATCTAGCATGAGCCCTAGATACTTAACTTCATCTGACCAATTTATTGGAACCCCTCTCATCGTGACAACATGTCTACTTGAAGGTTTCAAATAAAAAGCTTTTGGTTTATGTGGGAATATTATTAGTTGAGTTTTGGAAGCATTAGGAGAAATCTTCCATTTTTGCAAGTATGAAGAAAAAATATCCAAACATTTTTGCAATCGACTACAGATGACACGCAGGCTTCGTCCTTTGGCGGAGAGGCCTGTGTCATCCGCAAACAAAGATTTTTGACATCCCTGAGGTAACTCATGTAAGTCAGATGTAAAAATATTGTATAATATTGGTCCCAAAATGCTGCCTTGAGGAACACCAGCTCTTACAGGAAGTCTTTCAGATCTGGAGTTCTGATAATTAACCTGAAGTGTACGATTTGACAGATAACTTTGAATTATTCTAACAATGTATGTTGGAAAATTAAAGTTTTTCAATTTTACAATCAAACCTTCATGCCAAACACTGTCGAATGCTTTTTCTATGTCTAGAAGAGCAAGACCAGTAGAATAGCCTTCAGATTTGTTGGAACGGATCAAATTTGTTACACGTAAAAGTTGATGAGTGGTCGAATGTCCATGGCGGAATCCGAACTGTTCATTGGCAAAAATTGAATTTTCGTTGATGTGGGCCATCATTCTGTTCAAAATAACCTTTTCAAAAAGTTTACTGATGGAGGAAAGCAAACTGATTGGGCGATAGCTAGAAGCTTCTGCAGGATTTTTGTCTGGTTTTAAAATTGGAACAACCTTAGCATTTTTCCATTTGTCAGGAAAATATGCTAATTGAAAACATTTGTTAAATATATCAACTAAAAATGATAAGCTACTTTCTGGAAGTTTCTTGATGAGGATGTAGAAAATTCCATCATCGCCAGGAGCTTTCATGTTTTTGAATTTTTTAATAATAGTTCTCACTTCTTCCAAATCAGTCTCCCAGGCATTTTCGAAAACGTTCTCTTGATTGAGAATATTTTCGAACTCCTGAGTAACTTGATTTTCAATTGGACTAGTAAGTCCTAAATTAAAATTGTGAGTGCGTTGAAATTGCCTTCTCCTCACGTTTTTAAGACGGATCAAAAGTTTTAGATCATCGTCTATAATCACGGATTCAAATTTTACTTCACATTTTGAAATTGCAATGTTCCTGGCTTCAACAATGGAATTTGTTAAAGTTTCAAGAGCATTGTCAATATCAAGTTTAGTTTCTAAAGAAATGTTAACATCAGGATTAGAGTCAACATACGTTTTATATATATTCCAGTCGGCTCGTAAATAATTGAAAGTGGAGCTGATAGGATTGAGAATCGCTTCTTGGGATATTTGAAATGTAACAGGGACATGATCAGAATCAAAATCAGCATGAGTAATCAGTTGACTACAAAGATGACTAGAGTCGGTTAAGACCAAATCAATCGTAGATGGATTTCTAGAAGAGGAAAAAAATGTGGGGCTATCAGGGTATTGAATTGAGAAATATCCTGAAGAGCACTCATCAAATAAAATTCTGCCGTTGGAATTACTTTGAGAATTATTCCATGACCGATGTTTGGCATTAAAGTCACCAATGACAAAAAATTTTGACTTATTGCGAGTCAATTTACGCAAGTCAGTTTGGAGCAAATTAACTTGCTGCCCAGAGCATTGAAAAGGCAAATAGCCAGCTATGAAAGTATATTTACCAAACTGTGTTTCAACAGAAACACCTAAAGTTTCAAAAACTTTAGTTTCAAATGATGAAAACAGTTGATGTTTTATACGCCTATGAATGATGATTGCAACTCCCCCACATGCCCCATCAAGTCGATCATTACGATAAACAAAAAAGTTAGGATCTCTTTTGAGTTTAGATCCAGGTTTTAAATACGTTTCGGTAATAACTGCTATATGCACGTTATTAACCGTAAGAAAATTAAACAGCTCGTCCTCTTTACCATTCAGAGAACGAGCATTCCAATTTAAAATATTTAAATTATTATTTGGATCCATTAGAAAAACGTAATCCAATAACAATTTGATTAGAAAATTTTACACCTACTTGGACTGCTTCAGTCATAGTGGTGGCTTTGAACATTGCATCAATCATTAGATTCAATTGTTCAGTTAGAAAATTAAAATCAGAGGCAGACATGTCATGTGATTTCCCATTGGAATTTCCAGTAGACGAAGAAGCGGAGTTACCTGTGGCGGTAGGGTTTTTTCCATTTGATTTGAAACAAGTAGAATGGGTACCCATGGATCAAACAGGGGAGGAGTTCGAATTTCCTGCTACGATATCGGCAAAGGATTTACCGTGGGTAGATACATTCGAAATTGAAAGATTCGAACGGCTACCCGACGGATTAAAATTAGTTAGTGAATGAGCTTTGATTATGATCTTCCTGATGATTATGATTCATGATCAAGCGCTCGTTAACTGAAAAATGAGCATTGTTCGATACTCTACCAGGCAAATTCCGGAAACGACCGTTATCGTAACGGATATTATCTTTCATCTGCCTGGCACGAGTCTCAATGACCCTTTTGCGTGAAGGACAATTCCAAAAATTGGACTTATGGTTAGCCCCGCAATTACAGCATATGAATTTGGTGGTATCTTCCTTCACTGGACAGACGTCTTTTTCGTGAGAAGGACCTCCGCAAATCATGCATTTAGCATCCATGCGACAATTTTTTGTACCATGACCCCACTTTTGGCACCGACGGCACTGAGTGGGGTTCTGGTAATTTCCTCCAGGTTTCTGGAAATGTTCCCATGTCACACGGACATCAAACAAAAGTTTTGCTTTTTCTAAAGCTTTAATATTATTTAGTTCTTTTTTGTTAAAGTGAACTAAATAAAATTCTTGAGAAAGCCCTTTACGAACAATGCCAGATTGGGTTCTCTTTTTCATAATGATTACTTGGACTGGGGAAAATCCAAGTATATCATTTATTCCATTTTTGATCTCTTCAGGTGATTTATAGTCACTTGAGAGACCTTTCAAGACAACTTTGAACAAACGTTCAGTTTTGTCGTCATTAGTAAAAAAATTGTGCTTCTTCTCTTCAAGATGTTTGAGAAGAAGTTCACGATCTTTAAGAGTTTCCGGCAAAACGCGACAGTCTCCTTTTTTGCGATTTGGAAGGAAACCTTGATTCCCCTAATGGAGTTCAAGATCTCCTGCCTAAATCCCGCAAATTCGGAACAACTGACCACGATAGGCGGCACTCTTTGCTTCCTCACTTGAATCAAAGAGCCTGGGCTAGAGGCTGCTTCAATTTGGTGTTCGGAAAATTTGTCTAGAGCATCGAACTGATTGCTCATTTCGATACAATTATTCATTTCACCCTTGGAAGAAAGTTCGCATTCCGGGGAAACGTCCTTTCTGCCATTCTTGCCACGTGTAGTGACAGTTTTAAAACCCACTTTTTTGGAAGGAAGTAGTGAATTCAGAGATTCACCCTTCCTTTTGTTAGTTGTTGATACCATGTTTAGTTAATAAACGAAAGAAGACGTGACCTTCGAGAGGTTTTTTCCCAAGACGGTGTCCAAGAAGGATTACCACCGCTAGCTTTCGCCAACGGGTCCAACGAAAAATCGAAGGCACGGGTCCAAACAAGGATCGTAAAGGGATCAATAGTAGAAAAAATAGTACTGAAAAGTACTGTTTTAGTAGCACTGAAAAGTACCGATTTTAATTTTAGCACTGAAAAGTACTGTTTTTGTAGCACTGAAAAGTACTGTTTTATTGCTTTAGGTAGTTTTTAAGAAAACTTCCAAGAGCAGAGAGAATTCGTGTACGCACAGCACGAAGGTACGATGCGCACTGGCGAAGTTTCTTGATGAGGATGTAGAACATTCCATCATCGCCAGGATTTTTTAATAATAGTTCTCACTTCTTCCAAATCAGTCTCCCAGGAATTTTCGAAAACGTTCTCTTGATTGAGAATATTTCCAAAGTCCTGAGTAACTTGATTTTCAATTGGACTAGTAAGTCCTAAATTCAAATTGTGCGCGCTTTCAAACTGCATAGCATGTTTTTGAGCTTTTTCGCAATTAGTTAGTAATAATTTGATTTCCTTTTTCAATATGTCG
Organism: Aedes aegypti; assembly: GCF_002204515.2. NCBI lineage: Eukaryota > Metazoa > Arthropoda > Insecta > Diptera > Culicidae > Aedes > Aedes aegypti. The sequence continues at coordinate 153,261,015 of NC_035108.1, forward strand.
GTATTGGCTACTGAGGTTTTTTCAAAATTTTAGATGATTTCCAAAAGGGCTTAGAGCCAGTTATCATTAACCTTGATAGCATTTATAGCATGACGTAATCTACCACTCGTTTATTACCACTTATCATATAACTCACAAGATAATTGTTGGGGAGCGTTCATAAAATATGGAACACTGTTAGAAAAATATGATCTTAGGAAGTCTGATGATCCATACAAATATTATGGAAATGGCGTGATACAGGAAAATGGGAATGGTAAAATTTTACGTGATGTAGATAATTATAATTTACTTGTTCAGATCGTAATACAAATCACCATATGCTTTTCATGGCTACTATGATTGCGATGCACGAATAGCACAGGGCTGTTACTTTCAGTAAGGTTGCGTGGGGTAAGTGGATACAGAAAAATCAATAGTCAACTTCATTGTTATGTACAGCTAACGTTAATAATGTTAATCAAACTTTTTTCTGTGGATGAGAAGTGAGGGACTAGTATACTTCAAATCACCATTTATTCTGATTTTTTTGATTGTTATGTAATGAGTATGAGAAACTTGAAAATTTGCACCATAGTGGGGTAAGTGGATCACCAATAAAAAAAATCTATTCTCAAAACAAATGTGGTGTAATTATGTATAGTATGAATGACATTACTCTTGTTCTTATTATTAGTGCTATTTATGTTACATTTTGATACCTTTAACATTAAAAATTAGTTAATTTCACCAAAATATTATGAAAAATATTTAAACATTAGTTTACACTAATTCGAACAAAAAAAATATTGTAACTAGAGTAATTTGGAGAAAAATCATCCATTTAATACTCATAAGTTGTACAGAAGTATTGTAGGATTATTCCTAACGATGTTTTTGAAAAACATTCATAATCTAAAAATATTAGTTACATTTACTTTTGATTAACATACTGAAATCTTTTTATTCTATTCATTTATTTAGTTGTTCCATCTGTCTAGAACAATTAATATGGTCAAATAAGGTTCCTTAATATGCTTTCAATTGAATAAAATGTATACTTTGCCTTTTTTGCAATTAAACAAAAGATATACCACAAAAAGTTTTGTTTGAATTTTGCAATATTCATTCTTTTATATTTTTTTATACCAGGAAGATTGATAAACCTTTTAGGTGGATTAATTCAAATTTTCTATGGCCACTTTGACAAATTTAAGCTAGGAATGGACAAAGTTAAAGGAAAACAACATTTGCGGATATTGAAACTTATTTAATTTCTTGTAAGTAGTCTGCCAACAAATGATAATAATATTTGATCCACTTACCCCACCCCATGAAGAAGTAGGGGTAAGTGTATCATGTCCAGTATATCTGTATTTATTAATGAAAATCACATATTTTTCATCGATATTCATTAAATTAGAACTGAAATGCTCACCATGTGTTGAAAAAACTAATAGTATTCGATTTTAGACTGAGATACAATGGATTTTTGATTGGTAGAAAACAATTTTGAAACTAATTGATTTTTGCTGCTAACAAGTTTGCTTGTGTTAGTGTATGTGTAGTACCAGTTTTGCAATAGTATTAGTGTGGACGTAAGAATATAACCTAAAACGAAGCAATGGTACGAAAACATTCAACATATTCAAGTATTTATGCTTAATATGGACAAATGATCCACTTACCCCACTGATACACTTCCCCCACTGTACCTTATATACAAAATCTGTTATAACTCTATTGTAGTCCACTGATCGGGTACCATTGCGGTTTTAGCTCTCTTTAAATTCATAAACAGCTGATGAATTATGGATTGCAAATAAGAATTTTCTTCAAAAACCCTGTCCACGGTCCACTCAAAGAATTGTATAAAATTCAAAATTCAATGAACTGCTTCAAACTTTGGATTTAAACCATCAGTGCGCTAAGAAAGCCAGGAAAAATATTACCGTTCGGAGAAAACAACTTCGAATTTTGAGGTTTCGGTCGTCTTCGGACCATTGTCATGAGGAGAGAATTGACGGTGTCGTATAGCGAGGTGACAATTCTTGACTCGAGTGAAGTGACTTTCCATTTGGTTTACACGGCGAGTCACTCCACTAGGGTCTATATCCGTTGTGGGATCTAGTTCCGACGCAGGTTGACGATTCTGATGTGGGATCGGATCGTCCAGCGTTTGTAGTCAGCTTCTGTGCTGTCATGATACCGATGGGAGCGAGAAAATTTGTGACATTCATGGGTACTACTGTATCATAGCCTACGTTATTGGCCATGTGGGTTCTCTTGAAACGTTTGTTTGTGTGTTTAGATAATAGAAATATTAGTAGTAGAACGCTAATGGTGCTGTTCTCACAAAAATGAATTAGTTTATTATATTTTCATTGTTTGTTCGATGCCATGTTGTAGTGGATGATTTCAAAATGTATTTGACACTTTGAGGACCGGTACTCAAGCTGTCAGCGCGTGGCAAACTAGATGTTGGTAACACGAACAGTAGCGACATTAGCATTCTTAGGTTAATGCTTCTACTGTTTAGATTCATCCAGTTGAAAAGTAGAAGCATTAACCTGAGAATGCTAATGTCGCTGCTGTTTGTGTTACCAACATCTAGTTTGCCACGAACTGACAGCGTGAGTACCGGGCCTCAAAGTGTCAGATTAATTTTCAAAACCAAAACAACAACATAGTATTGAACAAGCAATGAAAACCCATAATTTAAGGTAATAATTATTAAAATCAATTTTGTGACAACAACGCCCCTAGCGTTCTACTACTAATATTTCTATTAGTTGAAACGGCATTTTTCGAAATAGCAAAAAATGTGTTTTGCAATTTCTCATCGTAATAGGCTGTTTTACATCACACCAATCTGTCATGAAACGGCCCACTTTCCTGCACTGAAGTATGCAGTGCGGGAATAGTCATTACGCAACTGAAACCAGTGCTGTAATGATTCATTACGCAACGCTTTCTCATTACGCAACTGTTTTGAGTTGCGTAATGGATCATAACACAACAATTTTTAAAAAATTGTAAAATAATGGTGAATGCATTCCGATATAATTTCTGATACCCTCAAGTAGTAAATGTACGACTCGTGCTGAAAAAAATCATCATTTTGCAACTTGTTGCATAAATAACTATTTCGTAGAAGACTACATGAGGATATCAGAAATTATAACAAAATGCATTCACCATTATTTTACAATTTCTGAAAAAGTGTTGTGTTATGATTCATTACACAACTTTAAACAGTTGCGTAATGAGAAAGCGTTGCTCAATGAATCATTACAGCACTGGATTCAGTTGCGTAATGACTATTCCCGCACTGCATACTTCAGTTCAGGAAAATAGACCGTTTCATAACAGATTGGCATGATGAAAAACAGCATATTACGATGAGAAGTGGCAAAAATAACTAATAAATTGCTTTTTATCGTTGTAATAGAAATAAGTGTTGTGTTATGTCTTGTGTCGCGTCTTATGAGTGAAAGTTCAGCCACAAGAAGAGCTACACGGAAGGCTTCAATTGGCGAGAAAATCCATCCTCCGTTAGCACAGAAGCAAGCGAAAAAGTAAAACTATGAATTGACTCTGAATCAGTGTTAGAAGCCTATAAGTAGAGAAGAACTATGAAGATCGGAACAGTAATGATCATTAATACAATGTACCTACCAAATAAACGAACAGAATACAAAAATACTTCAGGAATTGTTCAGGCAATTTACCTATTTTATCATGTAGCGCAATATGGAGTTCTTCAGGAATTCTATCAGTGATTCCTCCAGAAAGTTGCTAACATTCTTGATTAAATGATTAGAATTTCTTCGATAATCCCTCCTGAATTTATAAATAGGCATCACTTTAGGAATTAAACTAGGTATTGCTTCTGAGCGATTCCACTAGAGCTTTTTTCATCTTTTCCCCGGAGTTCTTTCAACGCCCAAGAATTCATAATCAAAACCATCGTCATCATCGGCATTTTCATAAGTTTCCCTAGAAAATTATAAATATAGTTTTCATAGAAAATTTCCCAAACTATTTCTCATTGTTTTCTTCAACCAGAAAAACTGCAAAATCTCTTGTTCATAATGATGAAGTAAACATTTGAAATAATCTCTTACCCTTTCTTCATAGAAGTTCTTAAAATTATTTACCGGGTATTTTTTGGCTTAGAGCTCATAACAAACCCTGAACTAGAGGGCTTTGTTTACAGGACTTGAAACAAACTCGGGATCCAGGATTTTTATTTTAAAAATCCCGGGATCTCGAGATAAACCTAAAATATTTTTAAACAAGTTTAGCTCGGTCAAAACTGAAGTTTTAATTTTTAACGCATTAAATAACCTATAGGCTTGAATGTGTGTTAAGGTTTTGATAAAAATGCTAAATTTTGTCCATTTATATGTTCAAATTTGGGGGCGTTGCATGCTAGTACGTTGTCTAGTGTGGTGCTTCTATCAAAGGGCAAAATGCCCACTGGAAGGCTTAACGTGTCCGTGTCTTTAAAAAAAATTTGAACTGTATTTCAAATTTTTTCTAAAAATGAGTTGTGTTTTCTCAAATGAGAGTCGAATAATATTATTCGCACTTTTGTTTCACTTCGGCAAGAGTTTTTTTAATAGCTACAGACCACATATTTTGCAACAATGTGCGTCATATTGAAGCTTTTCTTATTGTAAAAATTTCAGACAATTTGGTTAAGAAAAAAAAACAACCAAATGTGAATTATGGAAGTGTCTTAGTAGTTCCCTACTCTATACTTGTTTTCCGATAGCCACTGCTTTTCTATTTACGATCTATTAGGAATATTTCCAAAAGTTAGAGTAAAGAACATTGGATCCATTATCCAATGACATCAGGAGTTTTTATTGGGTGAATTGTCTGGAATTCGGCAGAAAGATGCACTTGACGGAGCATATTGTTGCTCAATATGGACCCAGAGCTTTTAAAGAAAAATCCTGCCGAGATTGAATAAAAGTCCTAAGAAAATGAGCCGTATTCCACATTGTTTTATCTAAACGTTGTATACGATAAACAAGTTTAAACAGAATTACAAGTTATTCTCCTATCCTACGATTTGTTATGAGAAATATTGGAAATATTGTATGGTGTCATCACATTTTCCGTTCAGATGTTCAAGAATATTTCTCTACCCTTGTTGCATTTATTTCACTTCAGTGGCACTCGTTCTATCTATATATTTTTTGCTTCTTCCATGATTCCATTTCCTTCAATAAATTTAACACTAGTTGATGTTTCTGAACTCGATATGAACTCATGGAATCAGACTAAGTTCAAGTTAAAAATACTATAAAGGCTGCAGCAAAAAAATCTTGGGGGTGTTTGATACATAGCTTGATAAATTAGTCACTTTAATATTGACTCATGGAGGTTTGATTTACATGCTATCCATCACACGAAACTTAGATCAATATGTCTAGTTAAATTTCTGACAGTTCATCAATTTTATAATTAGTATTTTAAAATGAACAGTATCCAAAACTTTTTGATGCACCGCTTTGATTCATAGTACGGACAGCTTTTAATTCCGGACACACTTCTTTGTATGGGAAACATTTCACATGAAATGTTTCAGTTTTTGCTTTTTAAAAGTTCGCACTTTCGAAGCTTGTTTGAATAAGCATTTTTCATAAATATCCGTGGAAATTTACAATGCCCAACTGCCTCAGACGTCTGTTTAGCTGTTTGACAATTCCAATCGATTATTTGACTTCTCTTTTAATGATTTTTATGAGCTGTCCGGAATTCGAATCAGAGCGTCCGGAATAAGAATCATCGGAAGTCAACACATTTCCATTTATTTAAAATTATTCATGTTGCGGAATCAAAATCTTAACCCACCATTCGAAAGCTAAAAGTCTTCAAAGCTCGATAATGCGGAGAAATAATACAAACTGATTTATTTTAAATGCTTTTTGATGAATAACACTTTACGGAGGCCTTAAGTGTCCGTAATATGAATCAAAACGGTATATGAAAGTTGTAAAACACTGCAAGCCATCCAACCAATCATCTTCTCATTGCTTCAACTAGCAACCAAGTGTCAACGCAGCTCTCGATTACCGAAAAATGCATAAATCTTGTCAAAGAGCTGTGAAGTACTCAATCGCTGTCATTGGGTTGAATAGGAAAATGCAGCCCTTACAAAATCATTCAAGATTGTAACACCTTAAAATTTGTGCTTGCCAATAATGTTTACCTTGATATTTCTGGAATTTGCAGGATTTTCGAAAAATATTCCGGGATCCGGCATTTTTCAGATCTCGGGATATCCCGGAATTTTGTTTCGGGAAATCATAGGCAAGACCTCTACCCTGAACGAATCGTGGGAAGGTTTCTAATGAATCTCCGGAAATCTCTGTTACGAATCCAGTAAACTCTGTTACAAAAAACATATATCGGTATTATGTCGATGTGTTGGAAGTTATCCCCGTTTGACGGTAACTGAACTTTTGAGGTCGTTCGCCTCTTCCTCCCCTGATGGAAATTCTTGCAACGCCCTTGAATATAGTAGTAACTGTGATTATTTTTGTAGATTTCGTCAAACAACTTTGAACAAAGACAACCCATATTTTGTTCTTGACATGACGATCTTGGAGCCACAACTTAATAGGAGTTTCTTTCTGAATAAAATTGTTAGATCGTAGATGTTGTATAATGCGAGTAAACAATTTATTGAGTATGCGTAATAAAAATATATCGAACAACAGTTAAAAATATATGCTTTTAAATATACGTAAACAGTTTTGAGCATTTTGTATTCGGCGTTGCAAACTTATCTGTATAACTACTCTTTCTAAAACCGCACTGCTAAGCTCCATCTGGTTATTTGGCCTAGACTACAAAACTCCGATTATTATCACAAAATTCGTATATATTGTCAACAAACTGCGTTTCCTTAGCATTACGTTCGGAAGATAAACTGGCTTTGGAAGAGGCTCCCGTTCTGGGCAGAGCCATCGCCCCTAGAGCATTCGACGAGGACGTTTCGTTCAGGCTGTCTGCAGTGGAACCCGACGGTGAGTAGGACGAATAGAACCCACGGAACTGTTTCGCCTCCTGTGCTTCCAGCAATGCTTTCAGATTATCGATGAGGGGAGATTTTTCCTCTATTTCGGCTTTTGTGTGCAACAACTCCTGTTCGATTTCGATTATTTCTTTGGCGCACGTGTCGATTGATTCCTGCAAGCGTTCGACGTGAAAGTCAAGCCCAATGTGCGACCGATAGATTTGGTTTTCCGCCTGGAATTTGGCACTCTTCAGCTTCAGACGGCGGAGAAGGTCATCTTCTTGGGTCAACAGTTGCTGCATCTCTTCCATTTTGGTGGAGATTTCCTGGCGGATGAGATCGAACCGGAATGAGGTCCGGTTGAAGGTTCCTTTGCGCAACTCGAGATTAATGTTTTCGAAGTCATCTATGGGTGGCGTAACGTCATCGCTGTCGTAGTCCAGCTTTCGTCGGTTGACCTCTCTGTTTCGTAGTGATCCATAGCGCCTCTTTGGGCGATGTTTTCGTTTCGGAGTATTATTCTCCGGTGCCGGTTCGTATGTCGGTTCTTTGGCAAGTTTGTCTATCTCAATCATGGATCCAAAGTTGGGCTTCTTTGGCAGGGTATTCTTGCGTCCCAACTGATTATTGGTAAATATCCCACTGTCACTATCGGAAGTGTGTTCGATCACCAACAGAAGCTCGTCTTCGTTCTTCAGAGCTTCGATTTGATCTGATGATTCGTAAAGTTTAGGCTTCAGGACCTTGGTTTCTTTGTATTTCTTGGTTGCAAAAAGTTTGCTTGGAAATGTACTACGCCTAGCTTTGTCACTGCATTTGCACTGCTCGGTACTTTCGTCACTGGGATTGACAATGTCGTACAATGTGGTGGCATCTTCCAGGAAGTTTTCCATGATGGCTGTTTTGCCGCAATGCTTTTTGACATATTTGCGAAACTTTTCCTGGTTACGCTTTTCGGTTGATTTTTGGCTAAAATGGTAAAAATAAGTATAATAGATGTGAAAATAAGTGGAGTAAATTCATTATACCTCATCATCGAGAGGTGGTTCTGAATAGCTTCACCCTGTTTGAGAACCTTTCTCATCATACGATTTATGAGTCCAATTTTTTCTTTCTGCTTTTTAGATTTGGTATCCTTGATAAAAGAAAAACAAATTAGGCATCGATAAAATTTCTGCTATGGAAAATGATTTATGGAAAGTACCGTGAGTCGGGTAAAATTGATCAGTAGGATGAAATTGATCACCGTGTTACACTTCTTATAAATGCAGTGCTACAAGAAAGTTGTTTGACTCTGAACATTATATAAAATTCTTAAGGTTTCATTAACTTTCAGTTTTTAACAATGGTTTGGACATACACTTTTTGAAGATGCTCAAAAAGATCCCTGAACAAATTTCGTCATATAACTTTGTAACAAAATTAAGTAGAAATATTATTTTGAAAACTATTGCTTCAAAAGTTAAAATGTTTGACAAAACAAAAATACACCAAGGCAAAAAGTGATCTTGCAGTAAAACTATGCGTTGAATTATCTTGAAGCCTTCAGCACATTTCTTACTTGTCACTTAAGGTGAAACAGTTTGGAATCAATTTCTGAGATTGCACTAAAACTTCAAAGGCACAAATCTCGCGAAGGAAGCATCCAACATCAGTGAACTTTTAATTTTGGCTTTGTGCACTAGCAGAAAGCTTAAAATAGGAAGATCAGAAATGTTTGTCAACTATTTCTCCAGTTTAGTGCCCTTGAAAACTTGAGTAGGGGCACAAGGCGGCCATTGTGACGGCCATCTTTGTATTCCAAGATGTTTCACCTTAATGAACATATGTACGACTCGTGCTGTAAAAATCATCATTCTGCAACTTTTGCAATTTCTCATCGTAATAGACGGCCCACTTTCCTGCACTGAATTAGGCAGTGCGACAATAGTCATTACGCAACTGAAACCAGTGGTGTAATGATTCATTACGCAACGCTTTCTCATTACGCAACTGTTTTGAGTTGCGTAATGAATCATAACACAACATTTTTTTCAGAAATTGTAAAATAATGGTGAATGCATTCCGATATAATTTTTGATACCCTCAAGTGGTCTTCTACGAAATCGCAAACAATGTTGTACGCAACTCGTTGCAGAACTCGATTTTTACAGCACTCATCGTAATTATTCTACTGGGCAAGCCTCGTTGGATAAATGTACAACTCTTGTTGTAAAAATCATCATTCTGCAACTTGTTGCGTAAACTACTATTATCAATTATTGAACGATGTTTTGTCAAAATCAATCTTAAGGACACATAATGTCCTGAAATACTGATCAATTTATCCCCGCTTTACGGTACCAAAGTTCAAAATATCTACCTTGCTCGATTTGGCGCCTTCCATGTTGGTTTTATTGATTTTCAGGCGAAATTGAACCTGAAAGCGAGAAAAAGAAGAAAGAACGACGTATAAATAGTGGTGACATTTTATTATTTGGAATAAAACAATACGTTATGGGGTACATTTGACCGTACATTGGTTGGCACGTCAATTCGATTGGGCTGGGGAGGAAGGCGGAAAAGGGCAACGGATAATGGTAATGGCAATGGTGGAGTCGCGTGTGGTTCCGTTTTGATGGTTGATTTTAATTGTACCGAGTTTTTGTTGCACCGTTAAGGTACCTACCTCATTCTTGGCGTCGCCCCATGCGTTCCAAATCGAAAGTACTCGTGTGTCACCGGCCAGGACCTGTTCTACCTCGCGCCAGCGTTCCGTTATCACATAATCGCTGACATCACGTGACACTGCAACATCTAAAGTGAGTGATGTTGCCAAGCCGGGATCCGAAAATGGGAAAAAAGGAGAAATATGAAGAAATGTAATTAATTTGTGTTTGATGGAATGAGTCACGTTTGTTTTAGCTTTATTGTAGGTAAAATACATGAGAAAACACACGCTGCAAGGTTACTGAATTATTATTTCAAACTAATTGTCTCGAAACCAAGTGGGTAGCTTGAGGATTCAAAAACTACGTACTCCCATTCAGAAAAACACTAGGGGCATTCACTAAAACCTAAGACACAGACAACATGTATACGCGCTTCATATCATGAGCTTGAGATCAGCTTGCCATGAGCGCACTAAAATAATCGCGCGCTTGAGCACGTGCTATGTTGAGACGCATTTTTTTAGATCTCATGTAGCAATGTGCTAGCTCAAACGATCACATCTGCACTGGCTCATGCGCCGTCTCATGAGAAAATCTCAATGTGACAGTGCATTTGAGACTCGCAGGTGTAGGTTTCAAAAGCAAGGAAATGGAATTAAACCATGGGTTAAACTGCCCGTAGGCAGTTTGAAAGCACTGACGCGGTTCAAGGCAGTTGAGATTCTAGCATTTGAATTGAAAAACTTGGCTGGCCACCGAAGAAGCATAGGCATAGACCGAAGCCGTATGCTTCCGCAGGGTTATTGTACCAGGCAAACATAACTGCATAAAAGTACTCCTAGTAAGCGCATGTGACGAGCCTCACGAGATGTCTCATGAGACTCGCTCACTAAGATATATTTTGTACGTATCTGCATCTCGTGCCTCATATAATCTGTGAGCTGCGATATGAAATATCGCATGGCACACTAGCTCATTTAAGTATACATGAGAAATACGACACTCTGCTAAGACATTACGGGCAGCTTCAAATTCCGGACACTCTACTTTGTATGGGAAACATTTCACACGAAATGTTTCAATATTTGCCATTCAAAAGTTTTCACTTTCAAGGCTCGTTTTAACAAGCATTTTCCAGAGATATCTATGAAAATTTATAGTACTCAATTTCCTTAGGCGTCTCTCTAGTGGTTTAACGATTTCATTTGAAGATTTGACTTTTCCATCTATGATTTGTTTGTCCTGTCCGGAATTCATATCTAAGTGTCCGGAATATGAGGCACAAGTAAGGAAGCGTCCGGAATAAGAATCATGTAAAGTCCACACATTTGAAATGACATTTCTATTTATTTAAAATTATTCATGTTTCGGAAATCTTCACTCACCATTCGAAAGTTACATGATATTTTGTGAATTATACTTCACTGAGGCCTTAAGTGTCCGTAATATGAATCAAAACGGTACAACAATACAGCAACTGTTATGTTACGAAAATTCACTGGCTCTCATTAATGAACCAATGGACCGATGAACGAGTTCACTATTTGACGTTTGAGCGGTGCCGTGTTATTTAAGTGACCACACGGAGAAAACGGAAAACCCATATTTGAGTATTTTTTAACTTACTTTTGAGTTATTTTTCTCTCCCTATTTCATTCGCTCCTTCTATTGTTGTCAGAGAGCGAAGAGCAAAACAACCCAAAACCGAACCTTTGTGCGTTACCTCAAATTTGAGTAAGTGGCATAGTACTGAAAGTTGAGTTATTTGATCTGTCGGTTGAGTGAAAAGAACTTAGCCAGTAGGTATTTTTTCGCATGGCTGCAAATGAAAACTACTTCTACCCCGTCAACTCAAAATTAGGTTAACGCACGAACCCCCGGAGTTGAGTGGAATGAACTCACTTTTGAGTACTTCATTTTCTCCGTGCATAGCAACGAGTGAATTCGGCACCGCTCAAACGTCAAATTAGTGAACTTGTGCATTGGTTCATTCAGGTTATGGACCGATGCACGAGTTCACTATCTGACGTTTTAGCGGTGCCGTGTTTAGGTATTTATTTATTGTGTAAACGTCTTCGGTAATACTACCGTACAGACTAATTAATTAAACTATATTCTTAATCCTAGCTCTAAAACAATCTTTTGACACATTAAAATCAAACATTTCACAAACAGAGTTAAAATTCCTCAAACAAGTGGTAAAAGGGTCATGATATCCGTAACTCGTTCTATGTAAAGGGATGGCGATGAGGGTTGTATGCCGCAGTCTACGATTGGGAACGCTTAGTTGCACTTCGGAAAGAAGATCAGGGCAGTCGATGTTATTCGTCAGGATATCGTGTACAAGTAGTCTTTGAAGCTTTAGCCTTCTGTTTGAAAGTAGCTCCAGATCCACTAGCTGACAACGTGCGGGATAGTCCGGTAGGTTGATTGGATCGTTCCAAGGTAGGCGGCGAAGAGCAAAACGGATAAATGATTTTTGTACTCGTTCTATCCGAATCATTAGGGATGTGTGGTATGGAGCCCATAAAGGAGCAGCATACTCTAAAACACTGCGCACAAGGGCACAGAACAAAGCTTTTAAAGCGTACACATCGGTGAACTGCGATGCATTTCTTCGGATAAACCCAAGGACTGAAAAGGCTTTGGCGGTGATAACTGTAATATGCTCGTTAAAGCGCAATTTTGAGTCTATTACCACTCCTAGATCGCGAATTGACCCAACACGCTCCAGAGTTGTTCCATTTATAGCGTATGTGTAGTTGATCGAAGACAAGCTGCGGCAAAATGTTATGACTTTACACTTTCCAATATTGAGCGTCATTCCGTTTTCGATACACCATTGAAGAAGCGAGTCAATGTCGTCTTGTAAAGCAACGCAGTCGAGAGTAGAGTTGATCACTCGGAAAATTTTGAGGTCGTCAGCAAAGCATAGTCTCCCAGATGAAAATCGATGACACAGGTCGTTAATGTAGAGTACAAAAATCAGTGGTCCCAATACACTGCCTTGTGGCACACCGGAAGGAATGCTGAAGGTACTGGATCGCGAAGAGTTTACTTTAACGAAAGCTTTTCTATCAGTGAGATAGGACAAAATCCAGTCAGATATCCAATCGGGAAAACCCATATGTCTCAGCTTTTCAACAGCGTACAAATGCGGAACAGTGTCAAACGCCTTGGAGAAGTCCACGTATATTGAGTCTACTTGCTTCCGCCGTTCGATCTCACGAAACAGTACATTAGTGTAACATAAGAGGTTGGAAGTTGTCGAGCGGTGAGGAATGAATCCATGTTGGTACTGAGAAATAATCGATATTGATGCAGACATTACAACTTTATGTTCCATAGATTCCAGCATTTTTCCGAGGCAGCAGAGAATTGAGATTCCTCGGTAGTTTTCCACAAGACGAATGCTGCCAGATTTGTAAACCGGAACCATTGTAGCAATTTTCCATAATTGAGGAAACGTGTTCTCATTGAGTGATCGATTGAAAAGTAAGGTCAACGGTGCAACCAAAGACGAAGCACAGCTTTTCAACAGATGGGGAGTCAAGCCAGCACCTTTTGTTGTATCTAAGCTAAGTAGGGCATTCAATACTTCTTGATGAGAAAACTGGAAAGGCGGGATATGAATGTTGTGAGTTCGTACGTTTTGGAAGCATCCCGGGTAGACACGAGGCGATGTGGCACTGTACACGCTTTGGAAAAATTTCGCAAATAGTTCAGCGGCTTCAACATGTGTGGTGGCATTAATGTCCCCGTAAGTAACGTTGTTCGGGATACCATGGCTTGCTTTTTGTGCCTTCATATGCTTCCAGAACTTCGAGGGGTTGTTTTTGGCGGTAAGCTGCAAATTCTCAAGATACCTGCGATAGCTCATATCGATAAGCTCATTATAAGAGGATTCCACTAGGCAAAGCAGATTCCTGTTTTCAACCGGTTTGCTAGCAAAATATCGTTTACGAACTTTTCTCAGTCTGTTGCGCATGTTTCTCAATTCTGGATTCCACCACGGTTTTCTATCAACACCAAGATTAACGCATCGGCGACGAGGGATGACTGAGCGGAGTATTTCGTACAATTTGTCGTAAAACAAGCCGACACTTTCATCAACGGAGTGTCCAAGTAGTTGATTATCCCAATCAACCGAATCCAGTAAGTTATTGAGCGAGGAAAAGTTACATCGTCGGAAATCGAGGCCCAAGATATTCGGGTCTGGGTCAAGCTGACTGGGTGCGGAAAAGCAAACATCAATTTGTAAAACAAGCGGCGGATGATGGTCATCAATTGGCAGCAGCGGTAAAACTGGCTGCGATAATTCGGATATGTCCGAGAAGTTTGTAAAAACTAAATCAAGAATTCGATGACTCCGGTTTGTGAAGGAGTTAATCTGCACCAGCCCACAGGCCATGTTCGAAAACTTCGGCAGCCACTCCACAGCATCGAGGATGAAAAATCGCTTTGCAAAAGCCTTGGCACTCGACTTGAATTTCTCCGATATCACCGGCGCAGGAACAGCAAACAAGTGACATATTGCTTGCGAAGCACTTTTCAACTGTTACGCTTGAAATTGTTTGGTCAAGACCACCACGCATCGAAAAACTATGCCACTCCGCGAGTCTTCTTAGCAGTGTACGCTACGGTCACGAAGTACGGTTGCCTTGACGAAGTGCAATGAGAACACAAACAAAAACAAAGCAAATTGTATTGCACCGCGGGATTGTAGAAAATCAAAACTAAAAATTCTCAATCGTTTTCTGTGGTTACGTAAATCATTCACTACTAGGAGATGCACTGTACGAAACACTAAACCGCGATATATAACACAGCGGAAACAGGTAAATTTAACATGTATAAAATAAATTATTGCTCCAAGCGAAAAAGCTAGATGCGAACAATGTTTACGTCATAACTATGATTGTGTTATCTACGTGACCATGGCAACGAGTGAATTCGGCACCGCTCAAACGTCAAATTAGTGAACTCATGCATTGGTTCATTTGAACGAATAATGAATGCATAAACATCAGTTTATCCTCTGGCGATAAAAAAAACATTTTGAGTTCAAACAACAAATCTTGGATGACTGTTTGACGTTTACAGTGGATAACCTAGGACAGGACATGACAGCTCAACTAAGACTACCCCGTTGTTTTTCAGTCGATAACCTTGACGATACAAAAGCCAGTGCTGCCAGTATTGTTTTTAAGCAAGTCTTGTAAACAATTCAGATATCAAGACTCAAAATTTGTTGTTTCTTACACGCTTTATTCGTTTAGTGCAATTGAGGGTGTTATCTCTGTCAAAACAGGCGATATTTTTAGAGAAAATTGACAAAATTTTAATTGTTTAGCTCTCAATTTAATTTTTTTTTTATTTTAGTATTGTAAGATCACACACTTAACATCGGATATAAACAGATTTGAAACAAAAAGATTTCGTGAAAAATTTCCAAATTTGATGAAAACTCTGATTTATGAACTAGCATCACGGCCGGTCTAGAAACAAAGTGCCCTGTTGCAATCCAACTCAACGATGTAAAAGTAGGCCTTTGCCAAAACGACCAATGAGAAGTGGTCTTTTTTGACAGGCAATTGGTTTCATTTTTGTACTTTGATCTGACACGTCTTGTCTTAATCCGTAATATGAATCAAAGGGTATTTGTTTGGAAATCCCATAGTAACACACCGACATTACCAAAGCATTCTACGATTGATTTTAAACTTACTGAAAGGCTTCATTGATTATTTACGCAGTTTCATGAAACATTTCATAAAACCATAAAACCAGTTTAGCATGACTTACGCTGTGATTTACGCTCTTAAGGCCTAAGTAAAATTGGACCAAATGTCAAAACTGAAAAAGCAGTTTTCTCGAAATTAATCAACAATTCGGAAAAAGTAAAACACACAGCTGTTTTATTTGCGAAATAAAAAAGTTGTGTGTTTTTACTTTGTTCAATTTGTCGAATAAATTCGAGAAAACGGCTTTTTTAGTTTTGACATTAGCTCCAATTTTACTTGCGCCTTGAGTGAATAACCTAAAAAACAGTGCCAAAGGCTACATGGGACGAAAAATAACCGCCCTTAAAAAGCTTAGCCTTAGTAGTGAAGTCCGCAGCTATAAATCCAAAGTATCGTCGATTGAGGTGACAATGAGGTGACAGAGGGCTGAGAATGAGTTAATCACAAATATGAAATATCTAAGCATATTTTTGAAATATTCATGTACAATTTGAATTGCTTATTCTTTCCAGGTGTCAAAAAATACCAACAAAAAATCTCTAGAAGAAATAGCTACTCCTACATATATCATCTAAAAAGCTTGAAAATAACCCATTTTTAAATTGCTCATTAAACGGTATCAAAGAACACCACTTTTAGAAATACTAACACTTTTTTAAAATTTTATTTTCACGCCCATCATATTCATTGATATTGGTAAGTAGTATCAAACTTAAATAGAGAACGATTTTTCTGCTTTGTTCGTACTACGGACCAATTCCAGCTTTTTTGATCCAATGTAACCCTTTTGGTGGGGCGAGAACTAGTCAATTTTTATACTTTTAGAAATCAATGTTTTATGTTTTTTCAACTGCAACTTTTGTTGCATATGCATAATCCAAGAACATCTGTATATCTACAGTGATGTTCAGAATAATAATAGTGAAGGCCGATTTTCATACAAAAGGCTCAACTTTGACATGCAATAATTTTATTTTCCTATGAGCAATTGCAATGAAATTTTGGCAGAGAACTACAAATATCCTCAATTTCATCATCACAAAATATGGATTTAAAAATTTAAGCAAATTTTTAATGAAATTGTTGTTGAAAAAAACAATACAAAAGAAATAATACTATTATTTTGAGCGATTTCACTTGGTGTGCTTAAATTTTTAGCCAGCACTGTCAAATTTTGTGATGATATTTACTCATTTTTTACATATTTAGTTCTCTACCAAAATTTCATGCGGACTGCTCATAGGGAAACAAAGTTACAGCATGCTAAAGTTGAGCATTTTGTATAAATCGGCTTCAACTACTATTATTCTGAACACAACTGATACTGTAAAGAATATTTCATGCCAAATTACGAGAGATATACAACAATCAACTTAGATATATGCGTTTTTTGACCCATTAGCATCCCCAACGAAGGTATTTCGGAGAATTTCAGGATTTTCCAGATTTTTCTCCATTTATTTAGCACACCTCACATTCTGAGATAGCTACAGTAACCAGCAACTGCTCCAAGAAGCTAAGAATGTCTCCGGGATCAACAAAATTTTCTTTGAAGAATCATCTAAGAATTTCTTTTTCTTCATCATCATCATCATAGAAATCCATCCAAACCATTATCAGTAACTTTTTAAAATGCTCTTCTTTGATTTTCTTTACGCGTAAAATTACTTTCTCCAGAGATGTATACATAAATTCTCCCAAGAATAGGGTCCTAAATTCTTGATTCCATTAAACAACATTATAAAGCGTGTTCTTACTATTACTTTGTCAGTTTTTCCCGCTCAAATAACGGCGATATCATATTTAAACTTTAATTTAAAAAATGGGTCAAAATATGAACCTTGACACTTTTGATCATGTTTGACGTTCACTTCTCAGACAAAAACGCCACAGTGGTTCATTTTTTAACACTGGGGTTGTTCTTATCTGACATTACGGAAGGGACACGGTAAACAAAATACACCCAAAATTTCAGTTTAAACCAAGGGGTGTGACAAAATCTCAAAAATCAGAAAACATGTTTTATTGGGCTTAAACGAACGAAAAACATTTGAACTCTGAGTAAACGTTTGTTTCTGGCCTAAACTTAAGCATTCGGTACCAAAATTGGGACAATGCTTTAGGACTCTATTCTGCGGAAATACCACCAGAACTTTGATTAATTTTTTTTTCGATAATACTCCAGAAATTCTACTAGCAGCTACTCCATTTTTTAAAAAACTTGAAAATTAATGTGTCGACAAAATTGTTTAAGATTCTGTTGTTGAATTCTTCAAGGTATTACTAGATATATTCTTAACACCTGAATTCCCAAACCCTAACGTATTATTGGAGGAATTACTGTTTGAACACTAGATAAACTTCTATACAATTCCTGGAGAAATTGAAACTAATGCTTGGAAGTCACTGCGTTTGAGCAGTTTCGAGTTGCAGGTCGGTTTTGAGTTGAGTTGAGGAAATTTTACTGTTTCCAAGAGTTCTAACGATATTATCAGTTGATGTTTCCACTCAACAGACAAAAATAATTGATAGAAGACTGGCTTATTTTTATTATTTTTTTATATAAGGACTAGTGGTCCCGGCAAACTTTGTCTTGCTATCAAGTAGGCTGTTGAAAAATGCCATGAAACCTCCCATACAAAATGGCTTATTAGTTTTCTCCGCCTAACCAAAATTTTCAGAAAACTTTCCTTCGTCGGAACCCTAAGAGAAGACAAAAGTGAAAGAACTGTGTAAATCGGATGTCCCGTTCTCAAGCCATTTCGTGACATACAAACACCAATCCCTTATTATTTATATAGAAGATATAAGAGTTTGATTCTTTATAGCGTCAGAGTAGGCATTTCTCTGAGATCTAAGATTATTTTTCAAGAATTACTCCGAATTATGGCAATAAGGAATTTCATCACAAATTTATTCAGGTATTTGACCAAATGTTTGGATGTTTCTCCGGAAATTTCTAAAAGAGTTCATTTAGTGATTATTTCCCAAGGAATTTCGCCACGAATTTGCTTAGAATACCTCAAGAATTCAGCCAGGATTTTTTCAAGGAGAACCACAGAAATGAATTTATTTATTATTTCAGATATCATCTGAAAACCTCCAAGAATTCTGTGAACATTTTTCAGGGAAGTCCTAATTTCTCCAAGATTTTTTTTCCAGTGATTTATCCATAGACTTCCCTGGGACATCCTTCAAGATTCTCGGTGAAAACACATTCAATCAATAACTTCTCCAGAAATTTCTACGAATTTCCTTTGAAATTGTTTTCCAGGATTTATATAAGATTTCAGCTAGGGATTGCTTTAAAGGTATCTTGAGCAATTGATCCAGAGATTCTTTCTATAATTTCCACATAAATTTGTCCAATAGTTCTTTGAAATTTTCTCAAGTAAGTCCAGAAAGTTTGTTTTTCATGATTATGTCTCCAGGGAAATGTCAAGAATTTTTCTGAAAAATTAATCCGGGAGGTATTTTTAAAGAAAATCCTAGAGTAACCTATGATAAAACTTGTGGAGGTTGCTAAGTCACCCTTAATGAACAAGGATCTCTGAAATAACTCGTGGACTTTAGAAGAAGTTTTAGAAGATTTCCTAGATAATTTGCTCACATGATCGAAAAAATATCAATCGAATCTGGGAATAGTATTCCGCAGGATTTGCAAAAGAAATTTTTCCAAAAAACTGAATCTCTATAGAAATTTTCCTCTACAGAAATGATCCAACAGTAATCGGAGGAATTACTGGAACAATTGCTGTAGTATGAACTGGTGTGAAAACTTAAATAACTTTTGAAGATTGCATGGGAGTTTTTGAGAAACCTTTTAAGACATGTTTGGTAAAACTGCATGAGTAATACTTAGGAAAAATCCTAGAACAAAATATATAAATTTGTTTGAAAAACCCCTCTAGAAATTGAATTTTTGAGAGGAAATGTGGATAAATTATTGAAGAAATCCAGATGAACTGGCGGAGGAATTCTTTCAATAATTTTTGAAAAAAAAACCCTTGACCTTTTTTTTCAAACACTTTGGAGTAAATCTTTGTGGAATCTGTAGAATTTTTTCTAAGAACTCCTAGAGTAACAACTACCGAATTTGGTTGAAGGATTAGTAAAAACATATCTGGAGGAAATTCTAGGACAGTTTAAGAAAAAAATATGTAATACCTGAGGAAGTAGCTGGACGATCCATGGAGGAGACCATGAAAGTATTCTAAATAAAATGTTAAATCCTGAAGTTTTTCCTCTGGAAATCTCACACGACATTCTTAAAGAGCCTGTTCAACCCGTTATAGTCTCTACAGGCTCCTTGGCCGATTTTGCATCAGGATTCAAGGCAAGCTCCATTTTAGCTAAGAAGGATACTTTTTAAAAACTTGCATTAAAATAAAAACCAAGTCTTTAAAAAAACAACTACCAGTCCTGTTTGTAGGATCATTCATCGGATCAACTTTTGTTATCATATCAATTGGTCATATTGGTCCATGGACCAATGCACGAGTTCACTAATTTGACGTTTGAGCGGTGCCGAATTCACTCGTTGCCATGGTCACGTAAAAAACACGGGACCGCTCAAACGTCAAATAGTGTACTCGTGCATCGGTCCATACAATGTTTTAGATTTCTCTTTTTAGGTTCATTTTGGAAATTCTAATCATTAAAATACAAGCACTCATCGTCCCGCCTATTTGTCAAACTGGAGGAGTTTGAATAATTAACAGTTGGCTCACCAAAATTTTACCAGAAACTACCAAGTTGGATGTGCAGTATTGTTTGACCAAATGCACCTTCAGAAATAATTCGAAGGGTACTTCTAGCTAGCTCCGGATCATCGGATATTTTCACTCATCCAAACAAACATTTTTATGGATCGAGCATATTACAGCTGAAAAAACTGAAACTCAAATTCTAATGTTTCTTTGGTTGTAATCTGTTGGGAAAAGACAGCCCGATCTGCAGCATTTCGCCTTCTATCGCTATTTGACGTGTCAACACAGACAAACAGACGTAACACTTAGAACAAATCGCGATTTAAATCATAGTCGCGAGAACATGTACGCCCAATGCTAAAATCACTGTGTTTGGCCGATGGACCAACAGGTGGCGGTAGTGTGTAAACGTCAAACATGAACAAAAACGATGCGAGCGCTACGGGTGGTGGATTGGCCACCTACCATATATTTGAATCAACTGTTAAAAAGGTGGTCGATGGACATCGAAGAGAGTGTGACGTCTGTTTGTCTGTGGTGTCAACCTAACCTAACCTCTTCGAAACAATTGTAAAACCAAACCTCGTTTCATACACTTATTCACGGAGGTTACATGTTGAACACGTTAACAAAACTACGACTAAAGTTAATGGACACTTTATAGACAACGAATACCCTATATGGTAATGCGCTATACACATTTCAAAATTACTTAGCTTTCCCTATTGGTTATCATTATGTGCCCCAGTTTTCTAATGTCCTTCCTTTAATTCTCAGCAATTTTTCGCAACCGTTCATAAGAAAAAAAATGGGAAATGATTGTTTGTTTGGAGTTTTCTCATTACCATTTGTCAGATAAATCAAGGCACTCTTTGATTGATTAACGATTGGATTTCAAGATTCTGAAACGTTTCATTGACAGTATTGCTGTTTGCGTTTGGCATGCAAACCTTGGCTAACTGGGCTTCAAATGCGGTAACACAAAGCAATCAAAGGATTCTTAGCAACCATGATCCATATCATCGCCAACTTAGCAAAGAAAATCAATTTTTGACTTCGCCTTCCTTGTGAAAAATCTTACCGCGTTTGGTGTTCCCGCATTTGATATTTGCGTTTCAAACGCACACAGCAATATATGAAATGTTTAAAAAATGAATTTAGTATGGTTTACGCAGTGGTTTACGCTGTTAAGTGAATCTCCCTATTATTTTCTGATCCCCCCCAATTTTAAAATCTTAGAAAACTATTTTACAACATATTTGAGAAATAATCATGTGCGAAACAAACAACCGTGGATACGCACCAACGTGTGAAAAAAAAAAACGCACAAATCGATTCACTAACAAAAAAGTTACAGCTCTTAAAAGTTCTCTGGGGTCATATAAACAGACAAACAAATTTGACAAAAATAGACCAAATTGCTTGCTTCTCATTTTGTTCATCTATTTCTAGATAACAAACCCACTTCCCGCGCCACTGTATGGATAAAATGGCAAACATAATTCAAACAAAAATGTTAGAAATAAATGAAAAACCGAATTTCACTGGAATTTGTACCCTTGAACAGATACGCGTATTTCGACCTCAACTGCAAGGCCGTGTTCAGTGTTGTGTACTAGACTCGACTAGTACACGACACTGAAGACGGCCTTACACGACGAAGTACGCGTATCTATCAAAGGATGAGAACGAAGTAAGCGTATCTGTCAAAGGATACACATTATACTGATGTAAATTTTGAAGTTTTTGTTTCTCTATGATTAAACGGTGTCAATTATGATGAAAATAATTCTCCCAAAATATGAAGTGATTTGGAAAAAAATTGACTGTGCACACGCCATTTAAAGTTTATATGGAAATTACTATGGAAAAGGCAAACCTTTTGTGCTTAGTCCTCCAACTGCTCGTCATAATCATCTATTGAAAAGTGAACAAACTCTTCTCATGTGAAATTTTCCCAGCTACAACTTTGCCGAAGACCATTATTGATTCATTAGGTCGTATGAATAAAACCGAGTACTTGCTCATACTCAACCCGACTTGAGAAAAGTAAAGTCTCTGAGCATTTACTCAAAACCGTATGAATAAAACGGTACTTTGCTCAGAGTAAGTTCGAATTTCGAACTTAGCTTTTACTCTGTCAAAATTTTTGTTTTTGTTTTGGCTATCCGATTTTTGCGCAGCAGCCAACAGTTCCTTTGAAGATCTCAAGCATAAATTTTGCTTGAGAAAGAAATCAACCGCCTGTGCCGGCTTCTGATGAACTCACACACCCCGGCGAAGCTATTCAATCACGTCTGCCGGGAATAAGTCAGTGAGCGCAAGAAACTGCAACCATCGTGTGCCGCCTGCAAAGACTGCATTTGATACATGAAGGATGTTGCTGCAGTTTTTCTCATGTGACGGCTGCCGGTTCGTCCACAAAGGTAAGTGATTTGCACTTTTGTTGAAATGAATTTTCTTTATTAGAGAGACTTTCAGCCCTTGGCTGGTTCGTCTCTAGATGCACTTTTGTTATTCTGCAAATAATTTATTCGTATCCCTCGCAAACAGATCTTACCAATCAAACGGTGACCGTACCCTCCCAGAACAAGCTAAATTCCACTGAACGATAACGTCGAGCTTAGTTCCTGTAGGGTCGATATGTAACAGCACCAGGATTATCGTAAGAATGAAGTTAAACCGGCAGCATCTTCATTAACAACCAACCAGCATTAGCAGCATCAGCAACAAAAGGAAATTGCATTGAATCCAACACGTCTGTGTGTTATATGTTAATTCAAGATGCCACAGGTGACCGGATTGGCACTAGTGAATGAGAAACTATAGGACTAGGGAAGTGCATCGTAGTTAACGCAGGCATTGGAAACAAGATTGAAATTTAAAGAAATAAACGTCGTTACGAAAATTAACCGTATGTTCGTCAACATTTTTCACCAGCTGATATCTATTGGTTTTGCCCAAAACCCACCACAGATTTTGTAAGAATCTGCCAAAATCTGCTTCTTCTTTCGTAACACGTAACATCATCCTACCAGTAAAGATGAGTAAGAGCCTACTTTTGGTGAGGACTTTCTTTACCAACTGACCAATTTATCATGTGTATATCGTGTGGCTGGTACGAAGATACTCTATGCCCTGGAAAGTAAAGAAAAATGCCAACCCGGTAGGATTTGAAACCACGACCCTCATCTTGAAGTTGCTGAATAGCTGCGAATTTAATGCTACGACTATCTGGCCCTTATCCGCCAAAATCCGTATGGAATATCCTTAAAAGACCTGATCAGATAAACTGCTAGTTATCTCAAAATAATCTAATTCATAATATTTTGAAGAATTCGTCTTAAAACAGAAAGATCTTCATAAAAAATCCAAGAGTAAGTATTCTCCACAAATTTCTTCCGATATTCAGCAAATGATTCTTCAAATAATTCAACAATATTTTTTTAGAAGGCCTTCCTTAGAATCCGAACCGCCAGCAGCTTCTAACCTAAGTTGTCTTTCAACAGTTAAACAATTTAATTCGTTCGCTTACAATTCAACTTATCATTTTGAATTACTTGAACAAATATGATGTTTATTTTACATCAACGCTGCAGCAGATGTTGATAAATAAATGTAAAATTCGCCAAATTGAAGTTTCGAAGTTTGTTCAATAAATTTCATCACAAAAGCTTCGGCTTATTCTTTTAGAATATTTTCGCTGAAGTTTCAGTTTTGTAATATTTTACAATGTATTCCTTAAATCTAACAAAATTATGTTAGCACGTCATTTTTACGAGAGTTGTGGAGAAATGGTAATTATTAAATAATAAAAAAACGCAAAATATGTATATTCATTATTATTTTACAATTTTTTTTGTGACGTTTTTTATGTTGATGCATGCAATACTCAAATCTATCGATTTTTTAGTTGTATATCAATCGCTAGCATCTGTAATATGAAATCCGTCTCTGACAAAGTAAGGGATCATTTACAAATTGGCTAATTTACTAAAGATGTTAATAAATAATGAAGGAATTCTTTGCGGATTGCTAATTTGAGCTTGGATGAAAAACTAAATGAAAACTTTGGATTTATTCCCTAAAAAGTTTCTGAAGGTAAACCCTAAACCATTTGAAAAATCAAGATTTTGTTGAACATCTAGAGAAATACTTGGAAGAATCTCTGAAGGATTTTTTGTGTTATTTGTGGTCAGTGTTGTCTCAGCTTCGATTCCAAACCTTGCGTCAATTTTATATGCCGAGTTTATCGAAATCCAAATTGGTATTTCAAGACATATATCATCAGGTTCTCGAATTTTCTTTCGAGCTCGTTCGTACACCGGCTTGCAGAATTTGAAAATTATTTACCACAATTCAAATTGGGAGAAAGCTTGTATTTCGCCAATCATGACTATTTAAGTTCCTAAAGTGCAGTCCATTAAACACGTAAGGGTTGGTTTTATGAGAGGAGGGGGGTTTGGGAGTTATTACGCGTCATACAAATTGTTTTTAACTTTCATACAAATATATTACGATGGGGAGAGAACCCTCCAAAATTGTCTTACGTAGTGAATATTGGTCAACAGCCAAAAACATCACGCGATTCACATTGCTGTAGGTGCGCAGTTGTCTGTCGTAGTGCCTGGCCTTATAAAATCCGACTAACTGAATTCTGCCAACGTCCGCAACGATCGAAAACCATAAATTCATAATGATGCTGATTACATGCATCTTATTGCAATTTTCAATTCAATTTTCATACTAAACTTTTGAACTGAGCATGGTCAGTAGGTGACTCAGAATTTTCTGAGCATTTACTCAGCTTTTACCACTTTATTCATACGAATTCGGATGTTCGAAAAGTAAATGCTCAAATGCTCAGTTTTATCATACCAACTTGAGTAAATGCTCAAGAAAATAATTTGACAGGTGGATTTGAGTAAAGTAAAAGCTTTTGCTCAGTTTATTCATACGACCTATTGTGTAGATTTGTCATTATTGATTCATAGTGTAGATCATGCTGAGATGATCATTTAATTATTTTCAGAGCAACACTGCTTTTTTGCTGTAGAACATACCGTTATGATTCGAAATCTGGACACTTAAGCACCAGATTAACTTCAAACATCATTTTAACAATTAATGATAGTTATTTCCATAATGTACTGTGTATTTTTACGTTGTTAAATGTTTATTATTTGACATAGTGCAATAAAAATAGCGATTATTTATTCAAAAAACGTTTAAATATGCGAAAACAGGAGATGTGTCTTGTTTCGAAATCCGGACACTCATATAAGATTGATTCGTAATCCGGACACTTTTGCTTCGAATTCCGGACACTTCTTTTTGACGAAATTGTTGCATATTTTGTAAAAAAAATCAACTTACCAACTATATATTTCAGAATTTTGAACAGTTCACTACACGTAATCACAAAAATTTCAAGTCGTGAATAACTCTGCAGCTAGCAGAAAGGTCAAAACAGTTATGGCAAAATCGCTACTCTCCACTTCTTGGCAACTATAAGATGCAGTCCAATACGTGCTGAAATGTGTGAGTATGGATACGCATTTCGTTCTTTTATTTTTGTCATTAATATCTTGATGCTTACAACGATACATTAACATCTATAACATATAATTGAAGTTAAAGAATAGTTTAGTGCATAAGTTATACAAGAAAATTTAATTTTATGTTACGAAAAAATGTAAAACCTATCATAGTGTCCGGCTTTCGAAGCGTCCGGCAATTCGAATCAAAACGGTAGTAGCCTGGTTTACTTTGATCTATTTTTCCCGCCAAGAACACCACTGTTGCCTGCCGAATAGTTGGTGAAGCATGCTACATGCAAACCCATTTTATGATGATGAATAACAATTTATCCTGACGTCCAATCAAAATGTGGTCTTCGGCAAAGTTGTAGCTGGAAGAATTTGACATAAGAGGAGTTTGTTCAGTTTCCCATAAAATAATATGACGAAGAGATAGAGGGCTGAACACAAAAGGTTGGCGTTTTTCATAGTAATCTCCATATAAACTTCAAATGGCTTGTGCACAGTTAAATTTCTTCCGAATCATTTCAAACTTTGGGAGGATGCTATTTACCATATTAAAAACCGTTTAAACATAGGGGAGCGAAAATTTCAAAATTTGCATCACTCTAATACACATTCTAGTGGAATTAAATGGTACAGTACTAAATTCAGGTTTTCATTTATTTATGGGTATTACACTAAAAAGCTCGAAGATTTATTAACAAAAAAGTTAAAGCGATTAAAATATATTTTATGGTAAAAAGTGATGCTATCGGCAGAGGGGTTAACCAAAAGAATTCCTTACCATGCTTGTAATTCCCGTTCTGCAGCTCATCGTCGATCAACGCCTGGATGATGTTGTTACACGTCGTAGTATCGTTGATTCCTGCTACAAATCGTGGTTCACCCCGGATCCAGATCGGTATCTCGATTTCATCTTCGGAAGTTCCTTCGTCGTCTGCGTGGATACTCCCCAGTTCAGCCATGGGCATCTCGTCTTCATCGGTATCGTTGGCCGAATCACGATAGTAGGTCACCGGGTTCCTCTGCAACGGAATCGAAACAATAGCAATGGGAAATTATTGCGATGCCCGCAAAACGAAATATAAATGGGATAATTTTTAAACTGTTCAGCAAGCAACAATGCAGATGTGATCGGAATAATAAACCAATGAGATGAAATAACCATACTGCCCACCAGATAAAACAATGTCCATTACGGCACCATCCAGCAGTAACTTTGAAGCAACACGATACACTGCACGCTACGTTTATCTAATAATTTTTATTTTCCTACCAATCTACATCGGAGATAGAGAAAGCAAGTAGCCCTGCTGCCGCACAGAGGTTCAGGTTTCCAAAAATGTGACAAAATCCAATTTGATAATATCTAAGATAGGTAAGAATGTAGGTTCAGCATTCCCTGATGCACATTTATTTCTGTCTGCAGCTAAGCTTGTTAAATCAACAGTTATTATTTAAAGTGTGTCACAACCAAATGGACCTTTTATACATATCACAAAAATCGTTACCCGCCGCTCCCTACGAAGAATTTTTTGTTCAAACTTGTTTCCAGGGCATAGGGATCGATTAGAGAAAATTTGTCGTGCCTAAGCAGTAGCTTTTCGAAAAAGTTAAGTCACTCAAAATATATGGAAATGGTAACTGTGCCCAACATAAGGTCTTCCATTATAAATCATGTTCAAGAGCACTTTTCATAACTGAAAATAATGAAATATTGAGAATTATTTGGACCACTGCGTGCGGGCCTGACCGGACAGCCGAAAATTTAATTACCGAGTTGAATTCCACCCGCACCGGTGCATTTGTTCAACATCACGGTTATGATGGCGACGAAGTGCAATTCATAAACGAAACCGAAAGGCGGCTGCTAGTTTAATGAGATGGCGCAATAACAGAGAAGAAGAGAGGAGCCTCATCTCGAGCACTCGAACGGGAGGTAGTTCGCGTAATGCGGCAACCTACCTTGGGTTTTCCTCTTTCACCCAAAAATTGAAGACTCTTAATTGCTGTCTTCATGAATCGATGGCCTTGGGTGTTAAATGGGTTTGTTATGATGCGAATTTGACTGGGTTTGATGATTTTATTTTGGGCAACACAAGATTTTTTTCTGATCGTCATTTCAAGAAACATCGAAACATCGAATGAAAACCGAAACTAGTAGTATACCATTTAATCCCATTAGTCTATATACATTTTTATAGTACACTAAATAAGGTTGAAACTTTAGAAATGTTCGATGTCCGTGTGATATGGGGATATTTCCGAACACCAGAAGAAAAACCTGGCTGTGGATATTCGGAAGAGCACCAGAAAGTTATTACCAGAATCCTACTTAGTACCGCAGTTGCCAACAGAGGGGCTAAAGCACCAAACATTGCCGAATGATTTGTGGAGGTTATTTTCACGGTAAGAATGTATGTTGCGTGAAAGAAGTTACTAAAAAGTTTGTTAGAACAATTTGCGAGAAGTATAATAAGTTCAAGACGTCTGTCTATGATACTGATTTCTTATTTGAATAATTGCAATGTTCAAAACTGTTTATTAATGTAAAGTTCAAAACCACAACTATGGCTGAAGCAGTACAACTTGACGTCAAATTTACTATTGAAATTTGCACCACAGATAACAGACGTTGAAGTTCGATTGCAAAACTGTGTAAGACAATTAATGGTCATATTGAATGGTAACACAAGTAGCAACATCGTGGTGGCGCTGTCATCGCTAAGTTCCCATGACGATGTCAGTGGTGAATATGAAATATTTCGCCACTGATTGACGTAATTCGCTGTGTGGAGGCGCTAGTAATTGTAAGGAGTTTCAATTTGAATATTTACATAGGTTTTCAGAAAATTTTTGTTCTAGCATAAACATCTGTTATCTTTGTTTGCACTATTGGAATGGCGAAAAAAAAATAGTTGTTTTTTACAGTTTATAGCAAAAAGAGCACGGTTTTTATTGAATCCCAGCTCAAAAGAGATCAAAACTGGTTCGTTTATGTAGTGGATGGATATTCGCCTGGAAGTATTGGTGAAGTTTCTATTATCACTCATAGGCGTATAAAACATAAACTTTGAGTGTCTCTTTTCTGACAAATAGGCATACATATTATGAAGCTTCAAGCAACTTACGAAAATTTTCTCGTAATAAGTCTTAATTTTTTTTTCGTTCGAGTTTTCTAAAACATTGTTCGAACGAATGTTTTTTCAATCCTGGGTACTGATCCATTGAATTTTTCAACAAATTGTTATTATTTCAAATATTACAGTCAATTAAAAATACTCATCTCATTCATACATTCATCCAGAATTTCATCAAGAAACCCTTATCGTATATAAATAACATTCACGAGAAATTTCACTCATATTCTTCTTCTTTCTGGCGTTACGTCCCACTGGGACAGTGCCTGCTTCTCAGCTTAGTGTTCTAATGAGCACTTCCACAGTTATTAACTGAGGCTTACTATGCCAATGACCATTTTTGCATGCGTATATCGTGTGGCAGGTACGAGAACATCTGATGTCCTGGGAAGTCGAGAAATTTCCGACCCGAAAAAGATCCTCGACCGGTGGGATTCGAACTCACGACCCTCAACTTGGTCTTGCTGAATAGCTGCGCGTTTACCGCTACGGCTATCTAGGCCCCTTCACTCATATATTTTTTTCTGAAATTATCTGGAATCCTCATCTTATTAAAATATTTTAACAGAAGTACTAAATAGGCATGGAGTATTCGGAAATATTCAAAGTTTTCATAAATTACTAAATATTGCGGAGTCAATTTAAAGATTCTCATTTCAGTCACACATTCAGCGGAAGTTATTTAACACTTATATTGTTTGAATATCATTCAAAGATGTTATGTTATTCATATATTATATAGATATTTTCTAGTATCCTCGTCTTATTTAGAATTGATTTATAAAAATACTTATCTCATTCATGCTTTCTTCAAAAATTTCTTTTAAAACATCCTTTTATGCAAATATCGCTGACAGATACCCAATTTTTTCAGAAATTGTCTAATATTCTATTCAAATATATGCCAGAAATTCTCAATCACCATCAAGTATTCAGAATAATTTGAAGAATTTCACAAAACACTCAAGAATTTAGAAGTTACTGAAAAAATACTCAGCGCATTTACACATTTCTCAGAATTTCTTCAAGAAACCTTTCTATAATTTTAATATCATTTACAGATTCCCATCACATTTATATATTTTTGAAATATTTTGGACCCTTCTCATTAAAAATTTGTCAGAAATTCTCGATTGGCATGATGGCATCGATAATTCGTGACTGTTCAAAGTATTTCATAAATTATTCGAGTATTCCGGAGTAATTAAAAAATTACTCATCTTAGTCATACATTAAATTCCTGTAAAAAGCATATAACTCAATTGTCATTCATGAGATACTCATCTTATTCATATATTATTAAGAAATTTTCTGACACTCATATCATTGAAATTATATTGAGAAAATATCTATCCCATTCTCGTCAGAATTTCTTTTGAAACACTTCTTTATATGCAAATATTACTTTCGAGATGTTTATCTCCCATTATCAGAAATTTTCTTATATTCTTATCTTATTGAAAAAGTTGTCAGAATTTTGAAATTCGCAGATATTCGAAAATATGCGGAAGATTCCAGAGATCATTCAAATAGTCGAGAGTTATTTAGAAAACACTCGTAATCAATGCAAGATACCGTATTTATTTTAGAAATTCAGTCTTATTTGAATGTTTTTACGAA
Source organism: Aedes aegypti (assembly GCF_002204515.2). Lineage (NCBI taxonomy): Eukaryota > Metazoa > Arthropoda > Insecta > Diptera > Culicidae > Aedes > Aedes aegypti. The sequence continues at coordinate 153,291,437 of NC_035108.1, forward strand.
TACTTATGCATTCTTATATTTTTCAGAATTTTCGTAAAAATCCTCATCCTTAAAATATTTTCATTTTATATTCCATCGAATAATTCGATTTTTTCCAAAGAACTCTATGATATTCAAAATATGGAAGTGAAATAAAAATACTCATCTTATTCATACATTTATCAAAATTTCATTCAGAAACCATATATGAATATTATTCACGAGAAACTCATTTCATTTAAATATTTTGTTATACTTAATTTTTTCAAAATCCTCATCGCATTAAAAATATTTGCCAGAAGTTCTCAAATAACATCGAATATTCAGAAATATTCAAAATTTTCATAAATAACTGAATTATTCCGGAGTCATTCAAAATATTCTCATCTCAGTCAAACATTCAGCGGTAATTCTAAAAAAGGAGCATATATATTGTTTAAATAATTTATTTAATTATATTCATATAATATTGAGTCGTCTTATTTAAAATTGCATTAAAAAAATACTTATCTCAATCATGCATACTTCAGAATTTCTTCTAAAACATTCCTTTTATGCAAATATCACTGACGAGATACTCTATTTTTTAGAAATTTTCTAAATATAAGTCAGAAATTCTCAATCGCCATCAAATATTCAGAATAATTTAAAGAATTCCACAAAACACAAGTATTTCTAAGTTGCTGAAAAAATGCGAATGTTTCGAGAGAGCATTCAAATATTCGAGAGTTTACTAGAAAATACTCATTTCGTTTATACATTGAACCTTTTTTTTAGAAACTTTATTTCATTTGAAATGTAATGTATTACTCAAAATGTTGGTAAAGCTCCTCATCTCATTCAAATATTTGTCTGGAATGCCCATTTGTCATCAGGTATTCGGAAATATTCAAATTATCCATAAAAATCTCAAATATTATTAGGATTTATTTTAATAAACCTACATGTCATACAAATAGTGTTCTGGTCATAGCTTTGTTTGTTTTCAACTCGATGTATTTCAAAATTATGACACTTTATCAAAGACTTTTTAAGCAATCATCTTTTCATAGTGCAGCCTTTTTCAGTGTCTACCAGTAATTGGAAAATATTCAACAAATTCCCAATAATCACATTCAAATTGTCTGTCCAAAGTTCTAGCCACAAACAATAAGAATATTTTCAATGAATTTCGGGCATCCCACTTAGAAAGCCATGAGATACAAATATTTACTTGGAATTTCCAATGCCAATTGTAATATGAAATATTTAATTCAAGATCAGTTCCATCGTATACTTAGTACATTCCGCACAAGCACGCTCGCTCGATACATACAGCACGAGCATGTTGATCGCCAGGAGCAAGCTGAGAACCGACCGCTCTGAAATAAAAATGACTTATGACGTATTATTTACTAATTTAGAAAACTCTAATCCCCCAATATATTTTATTCAACAAAATTAAGAAGATTTGTTCAGAACAATTTGCAGATAAAATTAAAATTGATCAAAGAATTCGAGGCTCGAAGTAATCAACACGTGATACCAATATCAATATCAACAGATCACCCATCCTACATCATTAGCAAAATGACTCACAGTTAGATGAACACATTTCATTTATCGCTTGTTGGTCGGTTTTTCGTATTCCTTCTTCACACGGCCCGCTGCTGTTGCAGCGGAAATCATTTGCGCATGAAATGGAAATTGAAAAAGTATGCTATGAATTTTTTTTCAGCCTTATAATAAGCACCAATAGATTGCAAATTTTCTCAGCAATTCATTGGTATATAAAAAAATGTATGCTTTCATATTAGAAAACCAAAATAATCTTGGGGCAAACAACTGCATGTCTTACGAGCGCACCCACCATCCATGGTAATACCATCCTTTGCCACGTTCAAAGAGTAACGGTTCATTTCTTCAACGGCTAGGGTGGGCATGCGAATTTTCAATATTGCAATTGGAGCAGTCAAATTATTTCAGAAAAGCATCAGTTAGATAGGTAGTTTACTGATCATTTTCAAATAACCATGGAACATAACAACACTTCCTTACAGGTTTTAGCAAACATAATTTTATATATTGTTGACATCTATTCCCTTGCGATAATATTGCTAATAGTGGGAGTTCATACCCGGAGGACAGCGAGATCTCTCTGTCTCTGGAAGTTGGTATTGACTGTGGTGGTCGTGCATCAATTTTGTATTCGTTGGCAATTTGCAATAGAATTATTTACTGAATATTTTTGACGGGATATTTGAATCCTTGTAATGCAATTATGAAGTGGCATTATCCTATATTTGCATTCTTTATATGATAAACCATATCATGCATGGTGACTTGGATTGCTATATAGAGGGATTATAAATAAAGAAAAGTTTATTATTGTTAAAGCTAAGTGGTACTGGTAGATTTTTAAATATTGTGGATAAACATTCATAATATTATCGCATTTTCTCATGTGGAGGATAACAATACTTTTTCCGGTAGAGAAATTCCCTTGCGCATGTGGTAGTGATTAGTTCATTTCGGTAAAGATGTTCATTTCAATAAATTTCAAATTGTCGGTTGATTCCAGATCCTCCACTGACTTGGGCCTTAAGTGTCCGTAATATGAATCAAAACGGTACAACAATACAGCAACTGTTATGTTACGAAAATTCACTGGCTCTCATTAATGAACCAATGGACCGATGAACGAGTTCACTATTTGACGTTTGAGCGGTGCCGTGTTATTTAAGTGACCACACGGAGAAAACGGAAAACCCATATTTGAGTATTTTTTAACTTACTTTGAGTTATTTTTCTCTCCCTATTTCATTCGCTCCTTCTATTGTTGTCAGAGAGCGAAGAGCAAAACAACCCAAACCGAACCTTTGTGCGTTACCTCAAATTTGAGTAAGTGGCATAGTACTGAAAGTTGAGTTATTTGATCTGTCGGTTGAGTGAAAAGAACTTAGCCAGTAGGTATTTTTTCGCATGGCTGCAAATGAAAACTACTTCTACCCCGTCAACTCAAAATTAGGTTAACGCACGAACCCCCGGAGTTGAGTGGAATGAACTCACTTTTGAGTACTTCATTTTCTCCGTGCATAGCAACGAGTGAATTCGGCACCGCTCAAACGTCAAATTAGTGAACTTGTGCATTGGTTCATTCAGGTTATGGACCGATGCACGAGTTCACTATCTGACGTTTTAGCGGTGCCGTGTTTAGGTATTTATTTATTGTGTAAACGTCTTCGGTAATACTACGTACAGACTAATTAATTAAACTATATTCTTAATCCTAGCTCTAAAACAATCTTTGACACATTAAATCAAACATTTCACAAACAGAGTTAAAATTCCTCAAAAAAGTGGTAAAAGGGTCATGATATCCGTAACTCGTTCTATGTAAAGGGATGGCGATGAGGGTTGTATGCCGCAGTCTACGATTGGGAACGCTTAGTTGCACTTCGGAAAGAAGATCAGGGCAGTCGATGTTATTCGTCAGGATATCGTGTACAAGTAGTCTTTGAAGCTTTAGCCTTCTGTTTGAAAGTAGCTCCAGATCCACTAGCTGACAACGTGCGGGATAGTCCGGTAGGTTGATTGGATCGTTCCAAGGTAGGCGGCGAAGAGCAAAACGGATAAATGATTTTTTGTACTCTTCTATCCGAATCATTAGGGATGTGTGGTATGGAGCCCATAAAGGAGCAGCATACTCTAAAAACACTGCGCAAACAGGGCACAGAACAAAGCTTTTAAAGCGTACACATCGGTGAACTGCGATGCATTTCTTCGGTAAACCCAAGGACTGAAAGGCTTTGGCGGTGATAACTGTAATATGCTCGTTAAAGCGCAATTTTGAGTCTATTACCACTCCTAGATCGCGAATTGACCCAACACGCTCCAGGTTGTTCCATTTATAGCGTATGTGTAGTTGATCGAAGACAAGCTGCGGCAAAATGTTATGACTTTACACTTTCCAATATGAGCGTCATTCCGTTTTCGATACACCATTGAAGAAGCGAGTCAATGTCGTCTTGTAAAGCAACGCAGTCGAGAGTAGAGTTGATCACTCGGAAATTTTTGAGGTCGTCAGCAAAGCATAGTCTCCCAGATGAAAATCGATGACACAGGTCGTTAATGTAGAGTACAAAAATCAGTGGTCCCAATACACTGCCTTGTGGCACACCGGAAGGAATGCTGAAGGTACTGGATCGCGAAGAGTTTACTTTAACGAAAGCTTTTCTATCAGTGAGATAGGACAATCTCCAGTCAGATATCCAATCGGGAAAACCCATATGTCTCAGCTTTTCAACAGCGTACAAATGCGGAACAGTGTCAAACGCCTTGGAGAAGTCCACGTATATTGAGTCTACTTGCTTCCGCCGTTCGATCTCACGAAACAGATACATTAGTGTAACATAAGAGGTTGGAAGTTTTCGAGCGGTGAGGAATGAATCCATGTTGGTACTGAGAAATAATCGATATTGATGCAGACATTACAACTTTATGTTCCATAGATTCCAGCATTTTTCCGAGGCAGCAGAGAATTGAGATTCCTCGGTAGTTTTCCACAAGACGAATGCTGCCAGATTTGTAAACCGGAACCATTGTACAATTTTCCATAATTGAGAAAACGTGTTCTCATTGAGTGATCGATTGAAAAGTAAGGTCAACGGTGCAACCAAAGACGAAGCACAGCTTTTCAACAGATGGGGAGTCAAGCCAGCACCTTTTGTTGTATCTAAGCTAAGTAGGGCATTCAATACTTCTTGATGAGAAAACTGGAAAGGCGGGATATGAATGTTGTGAGTTCGTACGTTTTGGAAGCATCCCGGGTAGACACGAGGCGATGTGGCACTGTACACGCTTTGGAAAAATTTCGCAAATAGTTCAGCGGCTTCAACATGTGTGGTGGCATTAATGTCCCCGTAAGTAACGTTGTTCGGGATACCATGGCTTGCTTTTTGTCCTTCATATGCTTCCAGAACTTCGAGGGGTTGTTTTTGGCGGTAAGCTGCAAATTCTCAAGATACCTGCGATAGCTCATTCGATAAGCTCATATAAGAGGATTCCACTAGGCAAAGCAGATTCCTGTTTTCAACCGGTTTGCTAGCAAAATATCGTTTACGAACTTTCTCTAGTCTGTTGCGCATGTTTCTCAATTCTGGATTCCACCACGGTTTTCTATCAACACCAAGATTAACGCATCGGCGACGAGGGATGACTGAGCGGAGTATTTCTTACAATTTGTCGTAAAACAAGCCGACACTTTCATCAACGGAGTGTCCAAGTAGTTGATTATCCCAATCAACCGAATCCAGTAAGTTATTGAGCGAGGAAAAGTTACATCGTCGGAAATCGAGGCCAAGATATTCGGGTCTGGGTCAAGCTGACTGGGTGCGGAAAAGCAAACATCAATTTGTAAAACAAGCGGCGGATGATGGTCAAATTGGCAGCAGCGGTAAAACTGGCTGCGATAATTCGGATATGTCCGAGAAGTTTGTAAAAACTAAATCAAGAATTCGATGACTCCGGTTTGTGAAGAGAGTTAATCTGCACCAGCCCACAGGCCATGTTCGAAAACTTCGGCAGCCACTCCACAGCATCGAGGATGAAAAATCGCTTTGCAAAAGCCTTGGCACTCGACTTGAATTTCTCCGATATCACCGGCGCAGGAACAGCAACACAAGTGACATATTGCTTGCGAAGCACTTTTCAACTGTTACGCTTGAAATTGTTTGGTCAAGACCACCACGCATCGAAAAACTATGCCACTCCGCGAGTCTTCTTAGCAGTGTACGCTACGGTCACGAAGTACGGTTGCCTTGACGAAGTGCAATGAGAACACAAACAAAAACAAAGCAAATTGTATTGCACGCGGGATTGTAGAAAATCAAAACTAAAAATTCTCAATCGTTTTCTGTGGTTACGTAAATCATTCACTACTAGGAGATGCACTGTACGAAACACTAAACCGCGATATATAACACAGCGGAAACAGGTAAATTTAACATGTATAAAATAAATTATTGCTCCAAGCGAAAAAGCTAGATGCGAACAATGTTTACGTCATAACTATGATTGTGTTATCTACGTGACCATGGCAACGAGTGAATTCGGCACCGCTCAAACGTCAAATTAGTGAACTCATGCATTGGTTCATTTGAACGAATAATGAATGCATAAACATCAGTTTATCCTCTGGCGATAAAAAAAACATTTTGAGTTCAAACAACAAATCTTGGATGACTGTTTGACGTTTACAGTGGATAACCTAGACAAGGACATGACAGCTCAACTAAGACTACCCCGTTGTTTTTCAGTCGATAACCTTGACGATACAAAAGCCAGTGCTGCCAGTATTGTTTTAAGCAAGTCTTGTAAACAATTCAGATATCAAGACTCAAAATTTGTTGTTTCTTACACGCTTTATTCGTTTAGTGCAATTGAGGGTGTTATCTCTGTCAAACAGGCGATATTTTTAGAGAAAATTGACAAAATTTAATTGTTTAGCTCTCAATTTAATTTTTTTTTTATTTTAGTATTGTAAGATCACACACTTAACATCGGATATAAACAGATTTGAAACAAAAAGATTTCGTGAAAAATTTCCAAATTTGATGAAAACTCTGATTTATGAACTAGCAACACGGCCGGTCTAGAAACAAAGTGCCCTGTTGCAATCCAACTCAACGATGTAAAAGTAGGCCTTTGCCAAAACGACCAATGAGAAGTGGTCTTTTTTGACAGGCAATTGGTTTCATTTTTGTACTTTGATCTGACACGTCTTGTCTTAATCCGTAATATGAATCAAAGGGTATTTGTTTGGAAATCCCATAGTAACACACCGACATTACAAAGCATTCTACGATTGATTTTAAACTTACTGAAAGGCTTCATTGATTATTTACGCAGTTTCATGAAACATTTCATAAAACCATAAAACCCAGTTTAGCATGACTTACGCTGTGATTACGCTCTTAAGGCCTAAGTAAAATTGGACCAAATGTCAAAATGAAAAAGCAGTTTTCTCGAAATTAATCAACAATTCGGAAAAAAGTAAAACACACAGCTGTTTTATTTGCGAAATAAAAAAGTTGTGTGTTTTTACTTTGTTCAATTTGTCGAATAAATTCGAGAAAACGGCTTTTTTAGTTTTGACATTAGCTCCAATTTTACTTGCGCCTTGAGTGAATAACCTAAAAAACAGTGCCAAAGGCTACATGGACGAAAAATAACCGCCCTTAAAAAGCTTAGCCTTAGTAGTGAAGTCCGCAGCTATAAATCCAAAGTATCGTCGATTGAGGTGACAATGAGGTGAAAGAGGGCTGAGAATGAGTTAATCACAAATATGAAATATCTAAGCATATTTTTGAAATATTGATGTACAATTTGAATTGCTTATTCTTTCCAGGTGTCAAAAAATACCAACAAAAAAATCTCTAGAAGAAATAGCTACTCCTACATATATCATCTAAAAAGCTTGAAAATAACCCATTTTTAAATTGCTCATTAAACGGATAAAAGAACACCACTTTTAGAAATACTAACAATTTTTTAAAATTTTATTTTCACGCCCATCATATTCATTGATATTGGTAAGTAGTATCAAACTTAAATAGAGAACGATTTTTCTGCTTTGTTCGTACTACGGACCAATTCCAGCTTTTTTGATCCAATGTAACCCTTTGGTGGGGCGAGAACTAGTCAATTTTTATACTTTTAGAAATCAATGTTTATGTTTTTTCAACTGCAACTTTTGTTGCATATGCATAATCCAAGAACATCTGTATATCTACAGTGATGTTCAGAAAATAATAGTGAAGGCCGATTTCATACAAAAGGCTCAACTTACATGCAATAATTTTATTTTCCTATGAGCAATTGCAATGAAATTTTGGCAGAGAACTACAAATATCCTCAATTTCATCATCACAAAAATGGATTTAAAAATTTAAGCAAATTTTAAATGAAATTGTTGTTGAAAAAAACAATACAAAGAAATAATACTATTATTTTGAGCGATTTCACTTGGTGTCTTAAATTTTTAGCCAGTACTGTTCAAATTTTGTGATGATATTTACTCATTTTTTACATATTTAGTTCTCTACCAAAATTTCATGCGGACTGCTCATAGGGAAACAAAGTTACAGCATGCTAAAGTTGAGCATTTTGTATAAATCGGCTTAACAACTACTATTATTCTGAACACAACTGATACTGTAAAGAATATTCATGCCAAATTACGAGAGATATACAACAATCAACTTAGATATATGCGTTTTTTGACCCATTAGCATCCCCACCGAAGGTATTTCGGAGAATTTCAGGATTTTCCAGATTTTTCTCCATTTTATTTAGCACACCTCACATTCTGAGATAGCTACAGTAACCAGCAACTGCTCCAAGAAGCTAAGAATGTCTCCGGATCAACAAAATTTCTTTGAAGATCATCTAAGAATTTCTTTTTCTTCATCATCATCATCATAGAAATCCATCCAAACCATTATCAGTAACTTTTTAAAATGCTCTTCTTTGATTTTCTTTACGCGTAAATTACTTTTCTCCAGAGATGTATACATAAATCTCCCAAGAATAGGGTCCTAAATTCTTGATTCCATTAAACAACATTATAAAGCGTGTTCTTACTATTACTTTGTCAGTTTTTCCCGCCTAAAATAACGGCGATATCATATTTAAACTTTAATTTAAAAATGGTCAAAATATGAACCTTGACACTTTTGATCATGTTGACGTTCACTTCTCAGACAAAAACGCCACAGTGGTTCATTTTTTAACACTGGGGTTGTTCTTATCTGACATTACGGAAGGGACACGGTAAACAAAATACACCCAAAATAAGTTTAACCCAAGGGTGTGACAAAATCTCAAAAATCAGAAAACATGTTTATTGGGCTTAAACGAACGAAAAACATTTGAACTCTGAGTAAACGTTTGTTTCTGGCCTAAACTTAAGCATTCGGTACCAAAATTGGAACAATGCTTTAGGACTCTATTCTGCGGAAATACCACCAGAACTTTGATTAATTTTTTTTTCGATAATTACTCCAGAAATTCTACTAGCAGCTACTCCATTTTTTAAAAAACTTGAAAATAAAATGTGTCGACAAAATTGTTTAAGATTCTGTTGTTGAATTCTTCAAGGTATCACTAGATATATTCTTAACACCTGAATTCCCAAACCCTAACGTATTATTGGAGGAATTACTGTTGAACACTAGATAAACTTCTATACAATTCCTGGAGAAATTGAAACTAATGCTTGGAAGTCACTGCGTTTGAGCAGTTTCGAGTTGCAGGTCGGTTTTGAGTTGAGTTGAGGAAATTTACTGTTTCCAAGAGTTCTAACGATATTATCAGATGATGTTTCCACTCAACAGACAAAAATAATTGATAGAAGACTGGCTTTTTTTATTATTTTTGATATAAGGACTAGTGGTCCCGGCAAACTTTGTCTTGCTATCAAGTAGGCTGTTGAAAAATGCATGAAACCTCCCATACAAAATGGCTTATTAGTTTTCTCCGCCTAACCAAAATTTTCAGAAAACTTTCCTTCGTCGGAACCCTAAGAGAAGACAAAAGTGAAAGAACTGTGTAAATCGGATGTCCCGTTCTCAAGCCATTTCGTGACATAACAAACACCAATCCTTATTATTTATATAGAAGATATAAGAGTTTGAATTCTTTATAGCGTCAGAGTAGGCATTTCTCTGAGATCTAAGATTATTTTTCAAGAATTACTCCGAATTATGGCAATAAGGAATTTCATCACAAATTTATCAGGTATTTGACCAAATGTTTGATGTTTCTCCGGAAATTTCTTAAAGAGTTCATTTAGTGATTATTTCCCAAGGAATTTCGCCACGAATTTGCTTAGAATACCTCAAGAATTCAGCCAGGATTTTTTCAAGAGAACCACAGAAATGAATTTATTTATTATTTCAGATATCATCTGAAACCTCCAAGAATTCTGTGAACATTTTTCAGGGAAGTCCTAATTCTCCAAGATTTTTTTTCCAGTGATTTATCCATAGACCCCTGGGACATCCTTCAAGATTCTCGGTGAAAACACATTCAATCAATAACTTCTCCAGAAATTTCTACGAATTTCCTTTGAAATTGTTTTCCAGGATTTATATAAGATTTCACCTAGGGATTGCTTTAAAGGTATCTTGAGCAATTGATCCAGAGATTCTTCTATAATTCCACATAAATTTGTCCAATAGTTCTTTGAAATTTTTCCAAGTAAGTCCAGAAGTTTTGTTTTTCATGATTATGTCTTCAGGAAATGTCAAGAATTTTTCTGAAAAATTAATCCGGGAGGTATTTTTTAAAGAAATCCTAGAGTAACCTATGAAATAAACTTGTGGAGGTTGCTAAGTCACCCTTAATGAACAAGGATCTCTGAAATAATCGTGGAGTTTAGAAAGAAGTTTAGAAGATTTCCTAGATAATTGCTCACATGATCGAAAAAATATCAATCGAATCTGGGAATATATTCCGCAGGATTTGCAAAAGAAATTTTCCAAAAAAACTGAATCTCTATAGAAATTTTCCTCTACAGAAATGATCCAACAGTAATCGGAGGAATTACTGGAACAATTGCTGTAGTATGAACTGGTGTGAAAACTTAAATAACTTTTGAAGATTGCATGGGAGTTTTTGAAACCTTTTAAGACATGTTTGGTAAAACTGCATGAGTAATACTTAGGAAAAATCCTAGAACAAAATATATAAATTTGTTGAAAACCCCTCTAGAAATTGAATTTTTGAGAGGAAATGTGGATAAATTATTGAAGAATCCAGATGAACTGGCGAGAATTCTTTCAATAATTTTTGAAAAAAACCCTTGACCTTTTTTCAAACACTTTGGAGTAAATCTTGTGGAATCTGTAGAAATTTTTCTAAGAACTCCTAGAGTAACAACTACCGAATTTGGTTGAAGGATTAGTAAAAACATATCTGGAGGAAATTCTAGGACAGTTTAAGAAAAAAATATGTAATACCTGAGGAAGTAGCTGGACGGATCCATGGAGAGACCATGAAAGTATTCTAAATAAAATGTTAAATCCTGAAGTTTTTCCTCTGGAATCTCACACGACATTCTTAAAGAGCCTGTTACCCGTTATAGTCTCTACAGGCTCCTTGGCCGATTTTGCATCAGGATTCAAGGCAAGCTCCATTTTAGCTAAGAAGGATACTTTTTAAAAACTTGCATTAAAATAAAAACCAGTCTTTAAAAAAACAACTACCAGTCCTGTTTTGTAGGATCATTCATCGGATCAACTTTTGTTATCATATCAATTGGTCAATATGTCCCATGGACCAATGCACGAGTTCACTAATTTGACGTTTGAGCGGTGCCGAATTCACTCGTTGCCATGGTCACGTAAAAAACACGGGACCGCTCAAACGTCAAATAGTGTACTCGTGCATCGGTCCATACAATGTTTTAGATTTTCTTTTTAGGTCATTTTGGAAATTCTAATCATTAAAATACAAGCACTCATCGTCCCGCCTATTTGTCAAACTGGAGGAGTTTGAATAATTAACAGTTGGCTACCAAAATTTACCAGAACTACCAAGTTGGATGTGCAGTTTGTTGACCAAATGCACCTTCAAAAATAATTCGAAGGGTACTTCTAGCTAGCTCCGGATCATCGATATTTTCACTCATCCAAACAAACATTTTTATGGATCGAGCATATTACAGCTGAAAAACTGAAACTCAAATTCTAATGTTCCTTTGGTTGTAATCTGTTGGGAAAAGACAGCCCGATCAGCATTTCGCCTTCTATGCTATTTGACGTGTCAACACAGACAAACAGACGTAACACTTAAACAAATCGCGATTTAAATCATAGTCGCGAGAACATGTACGCCCAATGCTAAAATCACTGTTTTGGCCGATGGACCAACAGGTGGCGGTAGTGTGTAAACGTCAAACATGAACAAAAACGATGCGAGCGCTACGGGTGGGATTGGCCACCTACCATATATTTGAATCACCTGTTAAAAAGGTGGTCGATGGACATCGAAGAGAGTGTGATCGTCTGTTTGTCTGTGGTGTCAACCTATACCTAACCTCTTCGAAACAATTGTAAAACCAAACCTCGTTTCATACACTTATTCACGGAGGTTACATGTTGAACACGTAACAAACTTACGACTAAAGTTAATGGACACTTTATAGACAAAATACCCTTATATGGTAATGCGCTATTACACATTTCAAATTACTTAGCTTTTCCCTATTGGTTATCATTATGTGCCCCAGTTTTCTAATGTCCTTCCTTTAATTCTCAGCAATTTTTCGCAACCGTTCATAAGAAAAAAATGGGAAATGATTGTTTGTTTTGGAGTTTTCTCATTAACCATTGTGTCAAGATAAATCAAGGCACTCTTTGATTGATTAACGATTGGATTTCAAGATTCTGAAACGTTTCATTGACAGTATTGCTGTTTGCGTTTGGCATGCAAACCTTGGCTAACTGGCTTCAAATGCGGTAACACAAAGCAATCAAAGGATTCTTAGCAACCATGATCCATATCATCGCCAACTTAGAAAGAAAATCAATTTTTGACTTCGCCTTCCTTGTGAAAAATCTTACCGCGTTTGGTGTTCCCGCATTTGATATTTGCGTTTCAAACGACACAGCAATATATGAAATGTTTAAAAAATGAATTTAGTATGGTTTACGCAGTGGTTTACGCTGTTAAGTGAATCCCCTATTATTTTCTGATCCCCCCAATTTTTAAAACTTAGAAAACTATTTTACAACATATTTGAGAAATAATCAGTGCGAAACAAACAACCGTGGATACCACCAACGTGTGAAAAAAAAAAACGCCACAAATCGATTCACTAACAAAAAAGTTACAGCTCTTAAAAGTTCTCTGGGTCATATAAACAGACAAACAAATTTGAACAAAATAAGACCAAATTGCTTGCTTTCTCATTTTGTTCATCTATTTCTAATAACAAACCCACTTCCCGCGCCACTGTGGATAAAATGGCAAACATAATCAAACAAAAATGTTAGAAATAATGAAAAAACCGAATTTCACTGGAATTTGTACCCTTGAAACAGATACGCGTATTTCGACCTCAACTGCAAGGCCGTGTTCAGGTTGTGTACTAGACTCGACTAGTACACGACACTGAAAGACGGCCTTACACGACGAAGTACGCGTATCTATCAAAGGATGAGAACGAAGTAAGCGTATCTGTCAAAGGATACACATTATAGCTGATGTAAATTTGTGAAGTTTTTTGTTTCTCTACGTGATTAACGGTGTCAATTATGATGAAAATAATTCTCCCCAAAAATATGAAGTGAATTTGGAAAAAATTGACTGTGCACACGCATTTAAGTTGTATATGGAAAATTACTATGGAAAAGGCAAACCTTTTGTGCTTAGTCCTCCAACTGCTCGTCATAATCACTATGAAAAGTGAACAAACTCTTCTCATGTGAAATTTCCAGCTACACTTTGCCGAAGACCATTATTGATTCATTGTGTAGATTTTGTCATTATTGATCATAGTGTAGATCATGCTGAGATGATCATTTAATTTTTTCAGAGCAACACTGCTTTTTTGCTGTAGAACATACCGTTATGATCGAAATCTGGACACTTAAGCACCAGATTAACTTCAAACATCATTTAACAATTAATGATAGTTATTTCCATAATGTACTGTTATTTTTACGTTGTTAAATGTTTATTATTTGACATAGTGCAATAAAATAGCGATAATTATTCAAAAAAACGTTTAAATATGCGAAAACAGGAGATGGTCTTGTTTCGAAATCCGGACACTCATATAAGATTGATTCGTAATCCGGAACATTTTGCTTCGAATTCCGGACACTTCTTTTGACGAAATTGTTGCATATTTTGTAAAAAAATCAACTTACCAACTATATATTTCAGAATTTTGAACATTTCACTACACGTAATCACAAAAATTTCAAGTCGTGATAACTCTGAGCTAGCAGAAAGGTCAAAAACTTATGGCAAAATCGCTACTCTCCACTTCTTGGCAAACTATAAGATGCAGTCCAATACGTGCTGAATTGTGTGAGTATGAAATACGCATTTCGTTCTTTATTTTTGTCATTAATATCTTGATGCTTACAACGATACATTAACATCTATAACATATAATTGAAGTTAAAGAATAGTTTAGTGCATAAGTTATACAAGAAAATTTAATTTTATTTACGAAAAATGTAAAACCTATCATAGTGTCCGGCTTTCGAAGCGTCCGGCAATTCGAATCAAAACGGTAGTAGCCTGGTTTACTTTGATCTATTTTTCCCGCCAAGAACACCACTGTTGCCTGCCGAATAGTTGGTGAAGCATGCTACATGCAAACCCATTTTATGATGATGAATAACAATTTATCCTGACGTCAATCAAAATGTGGTCTTCGGCAAAGTTGTAGCTGAAGAATTTGACATAAGAGGAGTTTGTTCAGTTTCCCATAAAATAATATGACGAAGAGATAGAGGGCTGAACACAAAAGGTTGGCGTTTTTCATAGTAATCTCCATATAAACTTCAAATGGCTTGTGCACAGTTAAATTTCTTCCGAATCATTTCAAACTTTGGGAGGATGCTATTTACCATATTAAAAACCGTTTAAACATAGGGGACGAAAATTTCAAAATTTGCATCACTCTAATACACATTCTAGTGGAATTAAATGGTACAGTACTAAATTCAGGTTTTCATTTATTTATGGGTATTACACTAAAAAAGCTCGAAGATTTATTAACAAAAAAGTTAAAGCGATTAAAATATATTTTATGGTAAACACTCAAGTATTTCGGAGTCGTTGAAACATATTGCATCTCATTCATACATTCTTTAGAATTTCGTTTAGAAACAATTATATCACTCAAATGTCATTAACAAAATACACATTTCATTGAAATATTATTTGGAATCCTCAACTCATTCAAATATTTGTCATAAATTCGCAATTTTCATCGAGAATTTAGATTTTTCAAAAAGTTCCATAACATTTTAAGCATTACATAGTCTTAAAAAAATAATCGCATCCATGCATGTGTCATATTCTCTTTTAGAAACTCTTCAAATAACATTCACGAGATACTTATCTCAATAATAATTTTCTCAAATTTTCTTTCATCCTCATCTTATTCAAATATTTTTCAGAAGTTCTCAATTGGCGTCAGGCATATTTGGAAATATTCACAGTAATTAATAATTTACTTAAATATTGCGGAATCATTACTAATCTCAGTTATACGTTCAGCGGAATTACTTTAAAAAAAGTATTTATGTTATTTAAATGTCATTCACTCATCTTATTAATATATTATTAAAATGTTTTGTAGTATCCCCGTATTATTTGAAATTGAATTATGGTAAAAGTTGTCCTATTCATGCATTCTGCAGAATTTGTTTTAAAACACTTATTTTATGCAAATATCACTCACACTTATCTCCAATTTTTTCAGATATTTTCTAAAATCCTAATCTTATTCAAAACATGAATTTATCAATTGCCATCAAATAAAAAGAATAATTCAATGAAATGCACTAAACACTCAAGTATTCCGAAGTCAATGAAAAACACTCATTATTCATACAATTTTCAGAATTTCTATGAGAAATCATTATATAATTCAAATATAATGTATAAGGTGGAAACCTCATTTCGACTTTCATTATCTATCTTTATTAAAAAGGCTTTCAGTCGTTGGTAGGCTCGTCTCTGTCTCATTTTTTATATATTAGAAATATTTTGGAATCCTTATCTCATTCAAATAGTTGTCAGAAATTTTCAATTGCTAACTATAATTCGGATTTTTCAAAGAATTCCATAATATTTCTTATATTAAAGTAATTTAAAAATACTTAAATCATTCATACATTCATTAGTATTTCAACCAGATACACCTGTCGTATATGAATATCATTCACGAGATACTCAACTCATTTATTGTTTTTTCTTTCTAAAATTTTCTTGAATCCTCATCTTATAAAATATTTGTCAGAAGCTCTCAATTAGCATCGAGTATTCGGCAATATTCAAAGCATTTAATAAATTACTCAAATATTCCGGAGTCATTTTAAAGATTCTCATCCCAGTCATATATTTTAGCGGAAATTCTTTAAAAAACCACTTATATTGTTCAAATGTCATTTACGAGATATTTATCATATACATATATTGAACAGAGACTTTCTAGTATCCTCGGTTCAATTTAATTTAAACTAAAAAAATATTTATCTAATTCATACATTCTTCAGAATTTCTTTAATAACACTTCCCGTGTGCAAATATTACTTAATAATGCTTATTAGAAATTATCTAATGTCATAGTCTTATTCAGAAAATTTTCAAAAACTGCCCAGGTATTCAAAAATATGCGAAAGATTCCAGAGAGCATTGAAATATTCAAGAGTTATTTAGAATATTTTCTTTCGTATTTAATTCAGAAATTCTATCTTATTCAAATGCAATTTACGAAATACTCATCTTATTCTTACATTTCTCAATCAAATATTTGTCAGAAATTTTCAATTGCCATCTGGAATTCTAATTTTTTTTAAAGAATTCCAGAACATTTTAAATATTTAGGTCAATTTAAAATTTCATTCAGAAACCCTTATCGTATATAAGTTTCATTCACGAGAAACTGATCTCATTTATATATCTTGTATTCTAAAATTTTCTAGAATCCTCATCTCATTAAAATATTTGCCAGAAGTTCTCAATTGGCATCAACAATTTAGAAATATTCAAAGTTTTCATAAATTACTGAAATATTCCGGAGTCATTGAAAAGATTCTCGTCTCAGTCGTATTTAGCGGAAATTCTAAAAAAAAGTACTTATATTGTTTGAATATCATTCACGAGATATTTATTTTATTATAGTATCAATACATTTTCTAGAATTATTCTTAAATTAAATGAAACAAAAAATACTTATCTCATGCATGCATTCTTCAAAACTTCTTGTCAAACACTTTTTTTATGCATAAAATAGAAGTTTTATAATATCCTAATATCATTCAAACATATGTCAGAATTTCTCAATTGGCATCAAGTATTCGGAACACTTGAAAGAATTTCATAAAACACTCAAGTATTCCAGAGTCATTGATAAAATTCTCATCTCATTCATGTATTTTTCAGGATTTCTTTAGGAAACCATTATATAATTCAAATAACAAGACACGCATTTCATTTATATGTTATTCAGATATTGGAATCCTCATCTTATTCAAATGCTTGTAAGAAATTCTCAATTGCTATCAAGACCGGATTTTTCAACAAATGTTATTATATTTCAAATATTACAGTCAATTAAAAATACTCATCTCATTCATACATTCATCAGAATTTCATCAAGAAACCCTTATCGTATATAAATAACATTCACGAGAAATTTCACTCATATTCTTCTTCTTTCTGGCGTTACGTCCCCACTGGGACAGTGCCTGCTTCTCAGCTTAGTGTTCTAATGAGCACTTCCACAGTTATTAACTGAGAGCTTACTATGCCAATGACCATTTTTGCATGCGTATATCGTGTGGCAGGTACGAAGATACTTGATGTCCTGGGAAGTCGAGAAAATTTCCGACCCGAAAAGATCCTCGACCGGTGGGATTCGAACTCACGACCCTCAACTTGGTCTTGCTGAATAGCTGCGCGTTTACCGCTACGGCTATCTAGGCCCCTTCACTCATATATTTTTTTCTGAAATTATCTGGAATCCTCATCTTATTAAAATATTTAACAGAAGTACTAAATAGGCATGGAGTATTCGGAAATATTCAAAGTTTTCATAAATTACTAAAATATTGCGGAGTCAATTTAAAGATTCTCATTTCAGTCACACATTCAGCGGAAGTTATTTAACACTTATATTGTTTGAATATCATTCACAAGATGTTCATGTTATTCATATATTATATAGATATTTTCTAGTATCCTCGTCTTATTTAGAATTGATTTATAAAAATACTTATCTCATTCATGCTTTCTTCAAAAATTTCTTTTAAAACACTCCTTTTATGCAAATATCGCTGACGAGATACTCCAATTTTTTTTTCAGAAATTGTCTAATATTCTATTCAAATATATGCCAGAAATTCTCAATCACCATCAAGTATTCAGAATAATTTGAAGAATTTCACAAAACACTCAAGAATTTAGAAGTTACTGAAAAAATACTCAGCGCATTTACACATTTCTCAGAATTTCTTCAAGAAACCTTTCTATAATTTTAATATCATTTACAGATTCCCATCACATTTATATATTTTTCAGAAATATTTTGGAATCCTCTTCTCATTAAAATATTTGTCAGAAATTCTCGATTGGCATGATGGCATCGATAATTCGTGACTGTTCAAAGTATTTCATAAATTATTCGAGTATTCCGGAGTAATTAAAAAATTACTCATCTTAGTCATACATTTAGCGGAATTCCTGTAAAAAGCATATAACTCAATTGTCATTCATGAGATACTCATCTTATTCATATATTATTAAGAAATTTTCTGACACTCATATCATTTGAAATTATATTGAGAAAATATCTATCCCATTCTCGTCAGAATTTCTTTTGAAACACTTCTTTATATGCAAATATTACTTTCGAGATGTTTATCTCCCATTATTCAGAAATTTTCTTATATTCTTATCTTATTGAAAAAGTTGTCAGAATCTTTGAAATTCGCAGATATTCGAAAATATGCGGAAGATTCCAGAGATCATTCAAATAGTCGAGAGTTATTTAGAAAACACTCGTATCATTCATGCAAGATACCGTATTTATTTTAGAAATTCAGTCTTATTTGAATGTTGTTTACGAGATACTTATCGCATTCTTATATTTCTCAGAATTTTCGTAAAAATCCTCATCTCATTAAAATATTTGTCAGAAATTTTATATTGCCATCGATAATTCGGATTTTTTCCAAAGAACTCTATGATATTTCAAATATTGAAGTGAAATAAAAATACTCATCTTATTCATACATTTATCAAAATTTCATTCAGAAACCATATATGAATATTATTCACGAGAAACTCATTTCATTTAAATATTTTGTTATACTTAATTTTTTCAAAATCCTCATCGCATTAAAATATTTGCCAGAAGTTCTCAAATAACATCGAATATTCAGAAATATTCAAAATTTTCATAAATAACTGAATTATTCCGGAGTCATTCAAAATATTCTCATCTCAGTCAAACATTCAGCGGTAATTCTTAAAAAAGGAGCATATATTGTTTAAATAATTTATTTAATTATATTCATATAATATTGAGTCGTCTTATTTAAAATTGCATTAAAAAAATACTTATCTCAATCATGCATACTTCAGAATTTCTTCTAAAACATTCCTTTTATGCAAATATCACTGACGAGATACTCTATTTTTTCAGAAATTTTCTTCAAATATAAGTCAGAAATTCTCAATCGCCATCAAATATTCAGAATAATTTAAAGAATTCCACAAAACACAAGTATTTCTAAGTTGCTGAAAAAATGCGAATGTTTCGAGAGAGCATTCAAATATTCGAGAGTTTACTAGAAAATACTCATTTCGTTTATACATTGAACCTTTTTTTTTAGAAACCTTTATTTCATTTGAATGTAATGTATTACTCAAAATGTTGGTAAAGCTCCTCATCTCATTCAAATATTTGTCTGGAATGCCCATTTGTCATCAGGTATTCGGAAATATTCAAATTATTCCATAAAAATCTCAAATATTATTAGGATTTATTTTAATAAACCTACATGTCATACAAATAGTGTTCTGGTCATAGCTTTGTTTGTTTTCAACTCGATGTATTTCAAAATATTGTACACTTTATCAAAGACTTTTTAAGCAATCATCTTTTCATAGTGCAGCCTTTTTCAGTGTCTACCAGTAATTGGAAAATATTCAACAAATTCCCAATAATCACATTCAAATTGTCTGTCCAAAGTTCTCAGCCACAAACAATAAGAATATTTTCAATGAATTTCGGGCATCCCACTTAGAAAGCCATGAGATACAAATATTTACTTGGAATTTCCAATGCCAATTGTAATATGAAATATTTAATTCAAGATCAGTTCCATCGTATACTTAGTACATTCCGCACAAGCACGCTCGCTCGATACATACAGCACGAGCATGTTGATCGCCAGGAGCAAGCTGAGAACCGACCGCTCTGAAATTAAAAATGACTTATGACGTATTATTTACTAATTTAGAAAACTCTAATCCCCCAATATATTTTATTCAACAAAATTAAGAAGATTTGTTCAGAACAATTTGCAGATAAAATTAAAATTGATCCAAGAATTCGAGGCTCGAAGTAATCAACACGTGATACCAATATCAATATCAACAGATCACCCATCCTACATCATTAGCAAAATGACTCACAGTTAGATGAACACATTTCATTTATCGCTTGTTGGTCGGTTTTTCGTATTCCTTCTTCACACGGCCCGCTGCTGTTGCAGCGGAAATCATTTGCGCATGAAATGGAAATTGAAAAAGTATGCTATGAATTTTATTTTTCAGCCTTATAATTAGCACCAATAGATTGCAAATTTTCTCAGCAATTCATTGGTATATAAAAAAATGTATGCTTTCATATTAGAAAACCAAATAATCTTGGGGCAAACAACTGCATGTCTTACGAGCGCACCCACCATCCATGGTAATACCATCCTTTGCCACGTTCAAAGAGTAACGGTTCATTTCTTCAACGGCTAGGGTGGGCATGCGAATTTTCAATATTGCAATTGGAGCAGTCAAATTTATTTCAGAAAAGCATCAGTTAGATAGGTAGTTTACTGATCATTTTCAAATAACCATGGAACATAACAACACTTCCTTATCAGGTTTTAGCAAACATAATTTTATATATTGTTGACATCTATTCCCTTGCGATAATATTGCTAATAGTGGGAGTTCATACCCGGAGGACAGCGAGATCTCTCTGTCTCTGGAAGTTGGTATTGAACTGTGGTGGTCGTGCATCAATTTTGTATTCGTTGGCAATTTGCAATAGAATTATTTACTGAATATTTTTGACGGGATATTTGAATCCTTGTAATGCAATTATGAAGTGGCATTATCCTATATTTGCATTCTTTATATGATAAACCATATCATGCATGGTGACTTGGATTGCTATATAGAGGGATTATAAATAAAGAAAAGTTTATTATTGTTAAAGCTAAGTGGTACTGGTAGATTTTTAAATATTGTGGATAAACATTCATAATATTATCGCATTTTCTCATGTGGAGGATAACAATACTTTTTCCGGTAGAGAAATATTCCCTTGCGCATGTGGTAGTGATTAGTTCATTTCGGTAAAGATGTTCATTCAATAAATTTCAAATTGTCGGTTGATTCCAGATCCTCCACTGACTTGGGCCTTAAGTGTCCGTAATATGAATCAAAACGGTACAACAATACAGCAACTGTTATGTTACGAAAATTCACTGGCTCTCATTAATGAACCAATGGACCGATGAACGAGTTCACTATTTGACGTTTGAGCGGTGCCGTGTTATTTAAGTGACCACACGGAGAAAACGGAAAACCCATATTTGAGTATTTTTTAACTTACTTTTGAGTTATTTTTCTCTCCCTATTTCATTCGCTCCTTCTATTGTTGTCAGAGAGCGAAGAGCAAAACAACCCAAAACCGAACCTTTGTGCGTTACCTCAAATTTGAGTAAGTGGCATAGTACTGAAAGTTGAGTTATTTGATCTGTCGGTTGAGTGAAAAGAACTTAGCCAGTAGGTATTTTTTCGCATGGCTGCAAATGAAAACTACTTCTACCCCGTCAACTCAAAATTAGGTTAACGCACGAACCCCCGGAGTTGAGTGGAATGAACTCACTTTTGAGTACTTCATTTTCTCCGTGCATAGCAACGAGTGAATTCGGCACCGCTCAAACGTCAAATTAGTGAACTTGTGCATTGGTTCATTCAGGTTATGGACCGATGCACGAGTTCACTATCTGACGTTTTAGCGGTGCCGTGTTTAGGTATTTATTTATTGTGTAAACGTCTTCGGTAATACTACCGTACAGACTAATTAATTAAACTATATTCTTAATCCTAGCTCTAAAACAATCTTTTGACACATTAAAATCAAACATTTCACAAACAGAGTTAAAATTCCTCAAACAAGTGGTAAAAGGGTCATGATATCCGTAACTCGTTCTATGTAAAGGGATGGCGATGAGGGTTGTATGCCGCAGTCTACGATTGGGAACGCTTAGTTGCACTTCGGAAAGAAGATCAGGGCAGTCGATGTTATTCGTCAGGATATCGTGTACAAGTAGTCTTTGAAGCTTTAGCCTTCTGTTTGAAAGTAGCTCCAGATCCACTAGCTGACAACGTGCGGGATAGTCCGGTAGGTTGATTGGATCGTTCCAAGGTAGGCGGCGAAGAGCAAAACGGATAAATGATTTTTGTACTCGTTCTATCCGAATCATTAGGGATGTGTGGTATGGAGCCCATAAAGGAGCAGCATACTCTAAAACACTGCGCACAAGGGCACAGAACAAAGCTTTTAAAGCGTACACATCGGTGAACTGCGATGCATTTCTTCGGATAAACCCAAGGACTGAAAAGGCTTTGGCGGTGATAACTGTAATATGCTCGTTAAAGCGCAATTTTGAGTCTATTACCACTCCTAGATCGCGAATTGACCCAACACGCTCCAGAGTTGTTCCATTTATAGCGTATGTGTAGTTGATCGAAGACAAGCTGCGGCAAAATGTTATGACTTTACACTTTCCAATATTGAGCGTCATTCCGTTTTCGATACACCATTGAAGAAGCGAGTCAATGTCGTCTTGTAAAGCAACGCAGTCGAGAGTAGAGTTGATCACTCGGAAAATTTTGAGGTCGTCAGCAAAGCATAGTCTCCCAGATGAAAATCGATGACACAGGTCGTTAATGTAGAGTACAAAAATCAGTGGTCCCAATACACTGCCTTGTGGCACACCGGAAGGAATGCTGAAGGTACTGGATCGCGAAGAGTTTACTTTAACGAAAGCTTTTCTATCAGTGAGATAGGACAAAATCCAGTCAGATATCCAATCGGGAAAACCCATATGTCTCAGCTTTTCAACAGCGTACAAATGCGGAACAGTGTCAAACGCCTTGGAGAAGTCCACGTATATTGAGTCTACTTGCTTCCGCCGTTCGATCTCACGAAACAGTACATTAGTGTAACATAAGAGGTTGGAAGTTGTCGAGCGGTGAGGAATGAATCCATGTTGGTACTGAGAAATAATCGATATTGATGCAGACATTACAACTTTATGTTCCATAGATTCCAGCATTTTTCCGAGGCAGCAGAGAATTGAGATTCCTCGGTAGTTTTCCACAAGACGAATGCTGCCAGATTTGTAAACCGGAACCATTGTAGCAATTTTCCATAATTGAGGAAACGTGTTCTCATTGAGTGATCGATTGAAAAGTAAGGTCAACGGTGCAACCAAAGACGAAGCACAGCTTTTCAACAGATGGGGAGTCAAGCCAGCACCTTTTGTTGTATCTAAGCTAAGTAGGGCATTCAATACTTCTTGATGAGAAAACTGGAAAGGCGGGATATGAATGTTGTGAGTTCGTACGTTTTGGAAGCATCCCGGGTAGACACGAGGCGATGTGGCACTGTACACGCTTTGGAAAAATTTCGCAAATAGTTCAGCGGCTTCAACATGTGTGGTGGCATTAATGTCCCCGTAAGTAACGTTGTTCGGGATACCATGGCTTGCTTTTTGTGCCTTCATATGCTTCCAGAACTTCGAGGGGTTGTTTTTGGCGGTAAGCTGCAAATTCTCAAGATACCTGCGATAGCTCATATCGATAAGCTCATTATAAGAGGATTCCACTAGGCAAAGCAGATTCCTGTTTTCAACCGGTTTGCTAGCAAAATATCGTTTACGAACTTTTCTCAGTCTGTTGCGCATGTTTCTCAATTCTGGATTCCACCACGGTTTTCTATCAACACCAAGATTAACGCATCGGCGACGAGGGATGACTGAGCGGAGTATTTCGTACAATTTGTCGTAAAACAAGCCGACACTTTCATCAACGGAGTGTCCAAGTAGTTGATTATCCCAATCAACCGAATCCAGTAAGTTATTGAGCGAGGAAAAGTTACATCGTCGGAAATCGAGGCCCAAGATATTCGGGTCTGGGTCAAGCTGACTGGGTGCGGAAAAGCAAACATCAATTTGTAAAACAAGCGGCGGATGATGGTCATCAATTGGCAGCAGCGGTAAAACTGGCTGCGATAATTCGGATATGTCCGAGAAGTTTGTAAAAACTAAATCAAGAATTCGATGACTCCGGTTTGTGAAGGAGTTAATCTGCACCAGCCCACAGGCCATGTTCGAAAACTTCGGCAGCCACTCCACAGCATCGAGGATGAAAAATCGCTTTGCAAAAGCCTTGGCACTCGACTTGAATTTCTCCGATATCACCGGCGCAGGAACAGCAAACAAGTGACATATTGCTTGCGAAGCACTTTTCAACTGTTACGCTTGAAATTGTTTGGTCAAGACCACCACGCATCGAAAAACTATGCCACTCCGCGAGTCTTCTTAGCAGTGTACGCTACGGTCACGAAGTACGGTTGCCTTGACGAAGTGCAATGAGAACACAAACAAAAACAAAGCAAATTGTATTGCACCGCGGGATTGTAGAAAATCAAAACTAAAAATTCTCAATCGTTTTCTGTGGTTACGTAAATCATTCACTACTAGGAGATGCACTGTACGAAACACTAAACCGCGATATATAACACAGCGGAAACAGGTAAATTTAACATGTATAAAATAAATTATTGCTCCAAGCGAAAAAGCTAGATGCGAACAATGTTTACGTCATAACTATGATTGTGTTATCTACGTGACCATGGCAACGAGTGAATTCGGCACCGCTCAAACGTCAAATTAGTGAACTCATGCATTGGTTCATTTGAACGAATAATGAATGCATAAACATCAGTTTATCCTCTGGCGATAAAAAAAACATTTTGAGTTCAAACAACAAATCTTGGATGACTGTTTGACGTTTACAGTGGATAACCTAGGACAGGACATGACAGCTCAACTAAGACTACCCCGTTGTTTTTCAGTCGATAACCTTGACGATACAAAAGCCAGTGCTGCCAGTATTGTTTTTAAGCAAGTCTTGTAAACAATTCAGATATCAAGACTCAAAATTTGTTGTTTCTTACACGCTTTATTCGTTTAGTGCAATTGAGGGTGTTATCTCTGTCAAAACAGGCGATATTTTTAGAGAAAATTGACAAAATTTTAATTGTTTAGCTCTCAATTTAATTTTTTTTTTATTTTAGTATTGTAAGATCACACACTTAACATCGGATATAAACAGATTTGAAACAAAAAGATTTCGTGAAAAATTTCCAAATTTGATGAAAACTCTGATTTATGAACTAGCAACACGGCCGGTCTAGAAACAAAGTGCCCTGTTGCAATCCAACTCAACGATGTAAAAGTAGGCCTTTGCCAAAACGACCAATGAGAAGTGGTCTTTTTTGACAGGCAATTGGTTTCATTTTTGTACTTTGATCTGACACGTCTTGTCTTAATCCGTAATATGAATCAAAGGGTATTTGTTTGGAAATCCCATAGTAACACACCGACATTACCAAAGCATTCTACGATTGATTTTAAACTTACTGAAAGGCTTCATTGATTATTTACGCAGTTTCATGAAACATTTCATAAAACCATAAAACCAGTTTAGCATGACTTACGCTGTGATTTACGCTCTTAAGGCCTAAGTAAAATTGGACCAAATGTCAAAACTGAAAAAGCAGTTTTCTCGAAATTAATCAACAATTCGGAAAAAGTAAAACACACAGCTGTTTTATTTGCGAAATAAAAAAGTTGTGTGTTTTTACTTTGTTCAATTTGTCGAATAAATTCGAGAAAACGGCTTTTTTAGTTTTGACATTAGCTCCAATTTTACTTGCGCCTTGAGTGAATAACCTAAAAAACAGTGCCAAAGGCTACATGGGACGAAAAATAACCGCCCTTAAAAAGCTTAGCCTTAGTAGTGAAGTCCGCAGCTATAAATCCAAAGTATCGTCGATTGAGGTGACAATGAGGTGAAAGAGGGCTGAGAATGAGTTAATCACAAATATGAAATATCTAAGCATATTTTTGAAATATTGATGTACAATTTGAATTGCTTATTCTTTCCAGGTGTCAAAAAATACCAACAAAAAATCTCTAGAAGAAATAGCTACTCCTACATATATCATCTAAAAAGCTTGAAAATAACCCATTTTTAAATTGCTCATTAAACGGTATCAAAGAACACCACTTTTAGAAATACTAACAATTTTTTAAAATTTTATTTTCACGCCCATCATATTCATTGATATTGGTAAGTAGTATCAAACTTAAATAGAGAACGATTTTTCTGCTTTGTTCGTACTACGGACCAATTCCAGCTTTTTTGATCCAATGTAACCCTTTTGGTGGGGCGAGAACTAGTCAATTTTTATACTTTTAGAAATCAATGTTTTATGTTTTTTCAACTGCAACTTTTGTTGCATATGCATAATCCAAGAACATCTGTATATCTACAGTGATGTTCAGAATAATAATAGTGAAGGCCGATTTTCATACAAAAGGCTCAACTTTGACATGCAATAATTTTATTTTCCTATGAGCAATTGCAATGAAATTTTGGCAGAGAACTACAAATATCCTCAATTTCATCATCACAAAATATGGATTTAAAAATTTAAGCAAATTTTTAATGAAATTGTTGTTGAAAAAAACAATACAAAAGAAATAATACTATTATTTTGAGCGATTTCACTTGGTGTGCTTAAATTTTTAGCCAGTACTGTCAAATTTTGTGATGATATTTACTCATTTTTTACATATTTAGTTCTCTACCAAAATTTCATGCGGACTGCTCATAGGGAAACAAAGTTACAGCATGCTAAAGTTGAGCATTTTGTATAAATCGGCTTCAACTACTATTATTCTGAACACAACTGATACTGTAAAGAATATTTCATGCCAAATTACGAGAGATATACAACAATCAACTTAGATATATGCGTTTTTTGACCCATTAGCATCCCCAACGAAGGTATTTCGGAGAATTTCAGGATTTTCCAGATTTTTCTCCATTTATTTAGCACACCTCACATTCTGAGATAGCTACAGTAACCAGCAACTGCTCCAAGAAGCTAAGAATGTCTCCGGGATCAACAAAATTTTCTTTGAAGAATCATCTAAGAATTTCTTTTTCTTCATCATCATCATCATAGAAATCCATCCAAACCATTATCAGTAACTTTTTAAAATGCTCTTCTTTGATTTTCTTTACGCGTAAAATTACTTTCTCCAGAGATGTATACATAAATTCTCCCAAGAATAGGGTCCTAAATTCTTGATTCCATTAAACAACATTATAAAGCGTGTTCTTACTATTACTTTGTCAGTTTTTCCCGCTCAAATAACGGCGATATCATATTTAAACTTTAATTTAAAAAATGGGTCAAAATATGAACCTTGACACTTTTGATCATGTTTGACGTTCACTTCTCAGACAAAAACGCCACAGTGGTTCATTTTTTAACACTGGGGTTGTTCTTATCTGACATTACGGAAGGGACACGGTAAACAAAATACACCCAAAATTTCAGTTTAAACCAAGGGGTGTGACAAAATCTCAAAAATCAGAAAACATGTTTTATTGGGCTTAAACGAACGAAAAACATTTGAACTCTGAGTAAACGTTTGTTTCTGGCCTAAACTTAAGCATTCGGTACCAAAATTGGGACAATGCTTTAGGACTCTATTCTGCGGAAATACCACCAGAACTTTGATTAATTTTTTTTTCGATAATACTCCAGAAATTCTACTAGCAGCTACTCCATTTTTTAAAAAACTTGAAAATTAATGTGTCGACAAAATTGTTTAAGATTCTGTTGTTGAATTCTTCAAGGTATCACTAGATATATTCTTAACACCTGAATTCCCAAACCCTAACGTATTATTGGAGGAATTACTGTTTGAACACTAGATAAACTTCTATACAATTCCTGGAGAAATTGAAACTAATGCTTGGAAGTCACTGCGTTTGAGCAGTTTCGAGTTGCAGGTCGGTTTTGAGTTGAGTTGAGGAAATTTTACTGTTTCCAAGAGTTCTAACGATATTATCAGATGATGTTTCCACTCAACAGACAAAAATAATTGATAGAAGACTGGCTTATTTTTATTATTTTTTGATATAAGGACTAGTGGTCCCGGCAAACTTTGTCTTGCTATCAAGTAGGCTGTTGAAAAATGCCATGAAACCTCCCATACAAAATGGCTTATTAGTTTTCTCCGCCTAACCAAAATTTTCAGAAAACTTTCCTTCGTCGGAACCCTAAGAGAAGACAAAAGTGAAAGAACTGTGTAAATCGGATGTCCCGTTCTCAAGCCATTTCGTGACATACAAACACCAATCCCTTATTATTTATATAGAAGATATAAGAGTTTGATTCTTTATAGCGTCAGAGTAGGCATTTCTCTGAGATCTAAGATTATTTTTCAAGAATTACTCCGAATTATGGCAATAAGGAATTTCATCACAAATTTATTCAGGTATTTGACCAAATGTTTGGATGTTTCTCCGGAAATTTCTAAAAGAGTTCATTTAGTGATTATTTCCCAAGGAATTTCGCCACGAATTTGCTTAGAATACCTCAAGAATTCAGCCAGGATTTTTTCAAGGAGAACCACAGAAATGAATTTATTTATTATTTCAGATATCATCTGAAAACCTCCAAGAATTCTGTGAACATTTTTCAGGGAAGTCCTAATTTCTCCAAGATTTTTTTTCCAGTGATTTATCCATAGACTTCCCTGGGACATCCTTCAAGATTCTCGGTGAAAACACATTCAATCAATAACTTCTCCAGAAATTTCTACGAATTTCCTTTGAAATTGTTTTCCAGGATTTATATAAGATTTCAGCTAGGGATTGCTTTAAAGGTATCTTGAGCAATTGATCCAGAGATTCTTTCTATAATTTCCACATAAATTTGTCCAATAGTTCTTTGAAATTTTCTCAAGTAAGTCCAGAAAGTTTGTTTTTCATGATTATGTCTTCAGGGAAATGTCAAGAATTTTTCTGAAAAATTAATCCGGGAGGTATTTTTAAAGAAAATCCTAGAGTAACCTATGATAAAACTTGTGGAGGTTGCTAAGTCACCCTTAATGAACAAGGATCTCTGAAATAACTCGTGGAGTTTAGAAGAAGTTTTAGAAGATTTCCTAGATAATTTGCTCACATGATCGAAAAAATATCAATCGAATCTGGGAATAGTATTCCGCAGGATTTGCAAAAGAAATTTTTCCAAAAAACTGAATCTCTATAGAAATTTTCCTCTACAGAAATGATCCAACAGTAATCGGAGGAATTACTGGAACAATTGCTGTAGTATGAACTGGTGTGAAAACTTAAATAACTTTTGAAGATTGCATGGGAGTTTTTGAGAAACCTTTTAAGACATGTTTGGTAAAACTGCATGAGTAATACTTAGGAAAAATCCTAGAACAAAATATATAAATTTGTTTGAAAAACCCCTCTAGAAATTGAATTTTTGAGAGGAAATGTGGATAAATTATTGAAGAAATCCAGATGAACTGGCGGAGGAATTCTTTCAATAATTTTTGAAAAAAAAACCCTTGACCTTTTTTTTCAAACACTTTGGAGTAAATCTTTGTGGAATCTGTAGAAATTTTTCTAAGAACTCCTAGAGTAACAACTACCGAATTTGGTTGAAGGATTAGTAAAAACATATCTGGAGGAAATTCTAGGACAGTTTAAGAAAAAAATATGTAATACCTGAGGAAGTAGCTGGACGATCCATGGAGGAGACCATGAAAGTATTCTAAATAAAATGTTAAATCCTGAAGTTTTTCCTCTGGAAATCTCACACGACATTCTTAAAGAGCCTGTTCAACCCGTTATAGTCTCTACAGGCTCCTTGGCCGATTTTGCATCAGGATTCAAGGCAAGCTCCATTTTAGCTAAGAAGGATACTTTTTAAAAACTTGCATTAAAATAAAAACCAAGTCTTTAAAAAAACAACTACCAGTCCTGTTTGTAGGATCATTCATCGGATCAACTTTTGTTATCATATCAATTGGTCATATTGGTCCATGGACCAATGCACGAGTTCACTAATTTGACGTTTGAGCGGTGCCGAATTCACTCGTTGCCATGGTCACGTAAAAAACACGGGACCGCTCAAACGTCAAATAGTGTACTCGTGCATCGGTCCATACAATGTTTTAGATTTCTCTTTTTAGGTTCATTTTGGAAATTCTAATCATTAAAATACAAGCACTCATCGTCCCGCCTATTTGTCAAACTGGAGGAGTTTGAATAATTAACAGTTGGCTCACCAAAATTTTACCAGAAACTACCAAGTTGGATGTGCAGTATTGTTTGACCAAATGCACCTTCAGAAATAATTCGAAGGGTACTTCTAGCTAGCTCCGGATCATCGGATATTTTCACTCATCCAAACAAACATTTTTATGGATCGAGCATATTACAGCTGAAAAAACTGAAACTCAAATTCTAATGTTTCTTTGGTTGTAATCTGTTGGGAAAAGACAGCCCGATCTGCAGCATTTCGCCTTCTATCGCTATTTGACGTGTCAACACAGACAAACAGACGTAACACTTAGAACAAATCGCGATTTAAATCATAGTCGCGAGAACATGTACGCCCAATGCTAAAATCACTGTGTTTGGCCGATGGACCAACAGGTGGCGGTAGTGTGTAAACGTCAAACATGAACAAAAACGATGCGAGCGCTACGGGTGGTGGATTGGCCACCTACCATATATTTGAATCAACCGTTAAAAAGGTGGTCGATGGACATCGAAGAGAGTGTGACGTCTGTTTGTCTGTGGTGTCAACCTAACCTAACCTCTTCGAAACAATTGTAAAACCAAACCTCGTTTCATACACTTATTCACGGAGGTTACATGTTGAACACGTTAACAAAACTACGACTAAAGTTAATGGACACTTTATAGACAACGAATACCCTATATGGTAATGCGCTATACACATTTCAAAATTACTTAGCTTTCCCTATTGGTTATCATTATGTGCCCCAGTTTTCTAATGTCCTTCCTTTAATTCTCAGCAATTTTTCGCAACCGTTCATAAGAAAAAAAATGGGAAATGATTGTTTGTTTGGAGTTTTCTCATTACCATTTGTCAGATAAATCAAGGCACTCTTTGATTGATTAACGATTGGATTTCAAGATTCTGAAACGTTTCATTGACAGTATTGCTGTTTGCGTTTGGCATGCAAACCTTGGCTAACTGGGCTTCAAATGCGGTAACACAAAGCAATCAAAGGATTCTTAGCAACCATGATCCATATCATCGCCAACTTAGCAAAGAAAATCAATTTTTGACTTCGCCTTCCTTGTGAAAAATCTTACCGCGTTTGGTGTTCCCGCATTTGATATTTGCGTTTCAAACGCACACAGCAATATATGAAATGTTTAAAAAATGAATTTAGTATGGTTTACGCAGTGGTTTACGCTGTTAAGTGAATCTCCCTATTATTTTCTGATCCCCCCCAATTTTAAAATCTTAGAAAACTATTTTACAACATATTTGAGAAATAATCATGTGCGAAACAAACAACCGTGGATACGCACCAACGTGTGAAAAAAAAAAACGCACAAATCGATTCACTAACAAAAAAGTTACAGCTCTTAAAAGTTCTCTGGGGTCATATAAACAGACAAACAAATTTGACAAAAATAGACCAAATTGCTTGCTTCTCATTTTGTTCATCTATTTCTAGATAACAAACCCACTTCCCGCGCCACTGTATGGATAAAATGGCAAACATAATTCAAACAAAAATGTTAGAAATAAATGAAAAACCGAATTTCACTGGAATTTGTACCCTTGAACAGATACGCGTATTTCGACCTCAACTGCAAGGCCGTGTTCAGTGTTGTGTACTAGACTCGACTAGTACACGACACTGAAGACGGCCTTACACGACGAAGTACGCGTATCTATCAAAGGATGAGAACGAAGTAAGCGTATCTGTCAAAGGATACACATTATACTGATGTAAATTTTGAAGTTTTTGTTTCTCTATGATTAAACGGTGTCAATTATGATGAAAATAATTCTCCCAAAATATGAAGTGATTTGGAAAAAAATTGACTGTGCACACGCCATTTAAAGTTTATATGGAAATTACTATGGAAAAGGCAAACCTTTTGTGCTTAGTCCTCCAACTGCTCGTCATAATCATCTATTGAAAAGTGAACAAACTCTTCTCATGTGAAATTTTCCCAGCTACAACTTTGCCGAAGACCATTATTGATTCATTGTGTAGATTTGTCATTATTGATTCATAGTGTAGATCATGCTGAGATGATCATTTAATTATTTTCAGAGCAACACTGCTTTTTTGCTGTAGAACATACCGTTATGATTCGAAATCTGGACACTTAAGCACCAGATTAACTTCAAACATCATTTTAACAATTAATGATAGTTATTTCCATAATGTACTGTGTATTTTTACGTTGTTAAATGTTTATTATTTGACATAGTGCAATAAAAATAGCGATTATTTATTCAAAAAACGTTTAAATATGCGAAAACAGGAGATGTGTCTTGTTTCGAAATCCGGACACTCATATAAGATTGATTCGTAATCCGGACACTTTTGCTTCGAATTCCGGACACTTCTTTTTGACGAAATTGTTGCATATTTTGTAAAAAAAATCAACTTACCAACTATATATTTCAGAATTTTGAACAGTTCACTACACGTAATCACAAAAATTTCAAGTCGTGAATAACTCTGCAGCTAGCAGAAAGGTCAAAACAGTTATGGCAAAATCGCTACTCTCCACTTCTTGGCAACTATAAGATGCAGTCCAATACGTGCTGAAATGTGTGAGTATGGATACGCATTTCGTTCTTTTATTTTTGTCATTAATATCTTGATGCTTACAACGATACATTAACATCTATAACATATAATTGAAGTTAAAGAATAGTTTAGTGCATAAGTTATACAAGAAAATTTAATTTTATGTTACGAAAAAATGTAAAACCTATCATAGTGTCCGGCTTTCGAAGCGTCCGGCAATTCGAATCAAAACGGTAGTAGCCTGGTTTACTTTGATCTATTTTTCCCGCCAAGAACACCACTGTTGCCTGCCGAATAGTTGGTGAAGCATGCTACATGCAAACCCATTTTATGATGATGAATAACAATTTATCCTGACGTCCAATCAAAATGTGGTCTTCGGCAAAGTTGTAGCTGGAAGAATTTGACATAAGAGGAGTTTGTTCAGTTTCCCATAAAATAATATGACGAAGAGATAGAGGGCTGAACACAAAAGGTTGGCGTTTTTCATAGTAATCTCCATATAAACTTCAAATGGCTTGTGCACAGTTAAATTTCTTCCGAATCATTTCAAACTTTGGGAGGATGCTATTTACCATATTAAAAACCGTTTAAACATAGGGGAGCGAAAATTTCAAAATTTGCATCACTCTAATACACATTCTAGTGGAATTAAATGGTACAGTACTAAATTCAGGTTTTCATTTATTTATGGGTATTACACTAAAAAGCTCGAAGATTTATTAACAAAAAAGTTAAAGCGATTAAAATATATTTTATGGTAAAAAGTGATGCTATCGGCAGAGGGGTTAACCAAAAGAATTCCTTACCATGCTTGTAATTCCCGTTCTGCAGCTCATCGTCGATCAACGCCTGGATGATGTTGTTACACGTCGTAGTATCGTTGATTCCTGCTACAAATCGTGGTTCACCCCGGATCCAGATCGGTATCTCGATTTCATCTTCGGAAGTTCCTTCGTCGTCTGCGTGGATACTCCCCAGTTCAGCCATGGGCATCTCGTCTTCATCGGTATCGTTGGCCGAATCACGATAGTAGGTCACCGGGTTCCTCTGCAACGGAATCGAAACAATAGCAATGGGAAATTATTGCGATGCCCGCAAAACGAAATATAAATGGGATAATTTTTAAACTGTTCAGCAAGCAACAATGCAGATGTGATCGGAATAATAAACCAATGAGATGAAATAACCATACTGCCCACCAGATAAAACAATGTCCATTACGGCACCATCCAGCAGTAACTTTGAAGCAACACGATACACTGCACGCTACGTTTATCTAATAATTTTTATTTTCCTACCAATCTACATCGGAGATAGAGAAAGCAAGTAGCCCTGCTGCCGCACAGAGGTTCAGGTTTCCAAAAATGTGACAAAATCCAATTTGATAATATCTAAGATAGGTAAGAATGTAGGTTCAGCATTCCCTGATGCACATTTATTTCTGTCTGCAGCTAAGCTTGTTAAATCAACAGTTATTATTTAAAGTGTGTCACAACCAAATGGACCTTTTATACATATCACAAAAATCGTTACCCGCCGCTCCCTACGAAGAATTTTTTGTTCAAACTTGTTTCCAGGGCATAGGGATCGATTAGAGAAAATTTGTCGTGCCTAAGCAGTAGCTTTTCGAAAAAGTTAAGTCACTCAAAATATATGGAAATGGTAACTGTGCCCAACATAAGGTCTTCCATTATAAATCATGTTCAAGAGCACTTTTCATAACTGAAAATAATGAAATATTGAGAATTATTTGGACCACTGCGTGCGGGCCTGACCGGACAGCCGAAAATTTAATTACCGAGTTGAATTCCACCCGCACCGGTGCATTTGTTCAACATCACGGTTATGATGGCGACGAAGTGCAATTCATAAACGAAACCGAAAGGCGGCTGCTAGTTTAATGAGATGGCGCAATAACAGAGAAGAAGAGAGGAGCCTCATCTCGAGCACTCGAACGGGAGGTAGTTCGCGTAATGCGGCAACCTACCTTGGGTTTTCCTCTTTCACCCAAAAATTGAAGACTCTTAATTGCTGTCTTCATGAATCGATGGCCTTGGGTGTTAAATGGGTTTGTTATGATGCGAATTTGACTGGGTTTGATGATTTTATTTTGGGCAACACAAGATTTTTTTTCTGATCGTCATTTCAAGAAACATCGAAACATCGAATGAAAACCGAAACTAGTAGTATACCATTTAATCCCATTAGTCTATATACATTTTTATAGTACACTAAATAAGGTTGAAACTTTAGAAATGTTCGATGTCCGTGTGATATGGGGATATTTCCGAACACCAGAAGAAAAACCTGGCTGTGGATATTCGGAAGAGCACCAGAAAGTTATTACCAGAATCCTACTTAGTACCGCAGTTGCCAACAGAGGGGCTAAAGCACCAAACATTGCCGAATGATTTGTGGAGGTTATTTTCACGGTAAGAATGTATGTTGCGTGAAAGAAGTTACTAAAAAGTTTGTTAGAACAATTTGCGAGAAGTATAATAAGTTCAAGACGTCTGTCTATGATACTGATTTCTTATTTGAATAATTGCAATGTTCAAAACTGTTTATTAATGTAAAGTTCAAAACCACAACTATGGCTGAAGCAGTACAACTTGACGTCAAATTTACTATTGAAATTTGCACCACAGATAACAGACGTTGAAGTTCGATTGCAAAACTGTGTAAGACAATTAATGGTCATATTGAATGGTAACACAAGTAGCAACATCGTGGTGGCGCTGTCATCGCTAAGTTCCCATGACGATGTCAGTGGTGAATATGAAATATTTCAAGATACTGATATTCGCCACTGATTGACGTAATTCGCTGTGTGGAGGCGCTAGTAATTGTAAGGAGTTTCAATTTGAATATTTACATAGGTTTTCAGAAAATTTTTGTTCTAGCATAAACATCTGTTATCTTTGTTTGCACTATTGGAATGGCGAAAAAAAATAGTTGTTTTTTACAGTTTATAGCAAAAAGAGCACGGTTTTTATTGAATCCCAGCTCAAAAGAGATCAAAACTGGTTCGTTTATGTAGTGGATGGATATTCGCCTGGAAGTATTGGTGAAGTTTCTATTATCACTCATAGGCGTATAAAACATAAACTTTGAGTGTCTCTTTTCTGACAAATAGGCATACATATTATGAAGCTTCAAGCAACTTACGAAAATTTTCTCGTAATAAGTCTTAATTTTTTTTCGTTCGAGTTTTCTAAACATTGTTCGAACGAATGTTTTTCAATCCTGGGTACTGATCCATGGGCATAGCCAGGATTTCAGGGGAGGGCAAGCGACTTTAAAAATTTATCCACGAATTCACACTAGGGTAGGTGTACCAGTTATGGCCATAGTGGTTCCTATTTCGCCATACGTGATATCTTGTATGCTTTTACATTTTGAAAAATCTTTTATGTTTTAGCAGTAAAATTAAGGATAAATCTTGATGTTAAAACATTCAAAAAGATTAAAAATGTAAAAATTATCCAAATTTTGCATATGGCCAAACAGGGAACCACTATGGCCATAACTGGTACACTTTCCCTATTTGTGCACTCTTTTTGAACGAAACGTTCAATTATAAAGGACATCTTTCCTGCTTTTGCTTTTACAGTATGACATGTGGGGTTCAAAACAGGTCTTGGTTCAATTTTTGACCAACGCTTTGGAAAATTCCAGATTGAAAAAGTTTGAAAACTCGAATGGTAGAATTACTACTGACAGGAAATTTCAGCATTGCCAGTTAATGAAATGAAATATTTATAAAAAATACATCCTGTTCTTCCAAAAATTCCCTAAGATTGATTCCACTAGCATTTTTTTCCAGAAAATCTCCAGAATTTATCCAGGCATTAAGCAAGTATTCCTATAAAGAACTAGACAGATAATCCCACAGGAAAATGTCTAGAAATTCCTTTAGAGATTTTTCAAGGATTTGCTTTGTAGTTTACCCTTTGAACAATTTACTTTGCATCAACAGATGTTATGAAGTATTTTCACTTGAATTCTTTCAGGAATCATACTCTGATTTTATCTATGAAATTATTCAAGAAAACTGTCATTGTATTTTCTGGAATCAATTTAATTTTTTTTCAAGAATGGTTCCAAATTTCGTCTAACTTTTTTCTGAGCTATCTTTAAAAAAAAAAAAATCTTTAGATATTACTCTTGATAATTTTTCCGTGACTTTGCCATTCTCTGAGATATACATTTCAGAATATGTCTCTGAAAAAAGTTTTTGTTCAGAATGTCGTACAAAAACTATTTGTGATTTAGATAAATAATAATGAATCGAAAATTCATACAAGTACTTCTTAAGGAAACCCCTCTCCTTACTCCTCTAAGGATGTCTCCATATTTTTTCCTAATATGCCATGCAAAAGCTTATGGAATCCAAGAAGAAATTGCCTTTGAAGTCTTAAGCATTAGATGAAGTAATGACAAAATCTCTGAAATTGTACCTAATGCATGTTTGGAAGAATTCCTATTTGAATTTTTAGAGCAAAATCATTAGTTTGTGCCTAGAGAAACCACAAGGTTTATTTATTAAACATTTATACGTTAATACGAGTTGTATTTCCTATTTGAAATTAAATAATATCACTTGATCTCTTTCTGATTGAATTTTAAACAAAATCTCTTGGATGTTTTCGAATTTTCCATAACATTTTTCGGGGAATTTACTGAGAATTCTTCAAGAGGGAATTCGTAGATACAGTTCGTTAAAAAATCTCAAAAGGAGTCGCAAAGAATTTCCTGGAGAAATTTTGGCATGAATTACCTTATGATATTTGTGTACAATACTATTCAGGAAGAAATTCTCAAAGATTTTACAGGAAAAATATCTAAAATTTCTGAAAAAATACAATGGTATTTAAAAACTATGTTAGGCAAATTACTTCAAAGAATCTCTAGAGCAATTTCTTAGGGAAACTCTTCCTAAGGCAAGATGTTTTTAGTGCAATTTTTAATCGAATCGATGAAAAAAAATATTCCTGTACGAATGATTTGGTAATCTAAGTAGTTTCTAGTGGAATGGCTCAGATTACTCACATAAAATTTAGTTCGGTTTGAATCATAAATAAAATTCAGAAAGAGAATTTGTTACAGAAAGAGAATTTGTTAAATTTCTGTATGAATCTCTAAAAAAGAATGAAAGAAATTCTTTACTAAATTTGCAGAAGAGTTCATCCTTAACATAGACATGGAGGAACCCCTATAACTTCTCAGTATGTTTTTTTTACTGGAACTCTTGAAGCAATTAATGAAGGAATTCCTTATATTTTGAAGAAATTTTTGGTAGAATTCTGAAGAAAGTCATTTTTACCTTCTCGCGATCCTGCTATGAGTATGATAGTATCTGCAAACGAAATCAGCGACGTTTGAAAAAAAAAAAAACTTTCACAATTAAACTCTGGGCCTTATGAGAAAAATCTAAAATTTTGAAAAACAAACTTTTTACTTATGGTTAAAAAAAAAGAAAATAAAAATATAGCTATAGGCTCACTAGTTCAATTGAAAATCATGTTGCTCAGAATTTCGAAAGCATTTACATTCAAGAATGTCGATTATGGAGTTTTTTAGCTTATCGTTCTTGGTTGATATATTTGACAAATAATCATAATAAATCTGTTCAGCTGGGACCGATTTTGTAACCGGACAAAACTATTTTTTTGTAATGCATTTTTGGAATTATGCTGGTTTTTTTCTTCCAAAATTCAAGGAATCGCTTCGTGAATCTTTTCAAGAGTTCTAGCAAAAAACTTACTGAGAAGTTTATAGGGATTCCTAGAATGGAACCTTCGGGAATTCTTTAACATACATACCTCAATATAATCTACGCACTCTCTCTGAAGTTTTTTTTTTCTTTTTGCAAAGAATAGGAAACATTTGAGATGTCCTTTGGAAAAATGGTTCAAGAACCTAATCAGAAGCAGTTCAAACGATATGATTTGATTTCAAACAGAATTTTTGTATTACTAATTGAATTAGACTCAGATATTTGTAGCGTGTTATGGCCCAACATTTCAGCCAAAAATAATATTATTTCGTAGATGAAAAAAACGAATTTAGTACTATACCATTTAATTCCACTAGAGTTTGTATCCTTTGACAGATACGCGTATTTCGACCTCAACTGTAAGGCCGTCTTCAGTGTCGTGTACTAGTCTAGTACAAACTCTAGTGGAATTAAATGGTATAGTACTAAATTCGGTTTTTTCATCTACTTATAGGTATTCTACTAAACAGCTCGAAGATTTATTATCAATATTATTTCGATTTCCGAGCTAAGAAAAAATACACAAAATACCAAAAGGTACCCCGTCTAAAAAGGGGGTTGGGTATTAGAGGGTTAAGAAAACTTTGGAGAAGTTCTTAAAAGAATTTCTGGAGTTTTGTTAGAAAGAAGTCATTAACAATAGCCTGGATGAATTTTTGTATCATTTTTGGGAAAATTTATGTCGAAATCGCCTAATGGAATTTCTACGGAACCTGATCAAATCAGTGTTGTAAGCAATCACGGTTGTCCACTAGAGTGATGCAAATTTCGAAATTCTTGCTCCCCTATGCTTAAACAATTTAAATTATGGTAAAAAGTATCCTCCCAAAATTTTAAATGATTCGAAAGAAATTTGACTGTGCACACGCCATTTGAAGTTTATATGGAGAATACTATGGAAATCGCCATCCTTTTGTGTTCAGCCCTCTATCTTTTCGTTATAATATTTTATGAAAAAGTGAACACACTCTTCTCATGTGAAATTTTTCCAGCTACAACTTTGCCGAAGACCACATTTTGATTGGACGTCAGGAAAAATTGTTATTCATCATCATAAAGTGGGTTTGCCTTCAGTAAGCTTCACCAACTATTCGGCAGGCAACAGTGATGCTCCTGGCGGGAAGAATAGATCAAAGTAA
This sequence comes from Aedes aegypti, assembly GCF_002204515.2. Taxonomy (NCBI): domain Eukaryota; kingdom Metazoa; phylum Arthropoda; class Insecta; order Diptera; family Culicidae; genus Aedes; species Aedes aegypti. The sequence goes on from NC_035108.1 coordinate 153,331,342, forward strand.
TCCAGGCTACTATGTTCTACAGCAAAAACGCAGTGTTGCTCTGAAAGTAATTGAATGATCATCTCAGCATGGTTTATACTTTGGAATCAAGAATAACAAATTATCCTTACGTCCCAATAAAATGTGGTCTTCGGCAAAGTTGTAGCTGGGAAGATTTTACATGGGAAGAGTGTGTTCGCTTTTTCATATATTATTATGACGAGCAGATAGAGGGTTGAACACAAAAGGTTTGGCTTTTCCATAATAATTTCCATATTAACTTCAAATGGCCTGTGCACAACCAAATTTTTTCCAAATCACTTCAGATTTTGGGAGAATGATTTTCATCATAATTGACATCGTTTAAGCATAGGGGAGCAAAAACTTCAAAATTTGCATCAGTCTATTGTCCACACGTTTTCGTTGATATTCGACAGCCTTTGCCTTCAGCATTCACAACAAAAGCAGTCAAACGAACATGCGAAAGAAAACTGTAAATTGAATGCAGCTGACCACGATGGCATCACCACAAAACGGTTCAGGTTTGATTATTACTATCTGTTTTCATAATAAGAACAGCTTCCACATTCGACATAACAATCAAGATCAAACTTTTATTGTTGCGTATGATCGCACATCTCTGAAATCTATACAAAATTTGTGATTCATTTGAAAGTCATCATGTCAGACGACATTCATTCCACAGTCGTTGTATTTCTCGATGTTCATTCTACCGATCGTGCTCTGTGTGAGTGGTGACGGTAGCGGATAAGTGTAGAAAAAACACTGCTGACCATGGAAGCGAAACGATCGTCGTTTCAGCGGAATTTAATGTTACTATTTTGGAAGAGTTGCTTAAGAAATCTCTGTAGAAATTTTGGTGATCTGGAAAAAACTTCCTGTAGGGAATACTGATAGTTTTTTAGTTTTTCTCTGAAGAAACTGAAAAAAATCTTTCATGAGTTTGATTAAGATTCTCCAGAGGAATTTCTCTAAAAAGCTCAGGAATTTGCTCAATGGGAGAAGCCATGATGGAAATAATGACAAGCCATAGTAAAAAGATCAGAACTAATGTTGAAAGAAATATATAGAATATATCTTAAGAAAAAAGTTAGACCAAGTTTGATAAAATTCTTCAACAAATCTGGAATTGATTCTTGAACATACATTTACAGGATCCCTAAACTAATCCTTAGAGAGAATCCATGTGTAATTCCTGTAGAAATTCAACATGAAATTAATGCAGACATCTGTTGAGGCGTTGCAATTTATTTAGAGGGTAAACTAAAAATAAATTCTGGGAAAATCTTAGAAAGCAGACAGTTTCTGGTGAATTTTTTTTCGAATTCCTTGGAGGAATACTTGCTAGATACCTGGAAAAATTCGGGAATTTATTCCTGCAAGAAATGCTGATGAAAGCAATGTTAGGGAATTCTTGGAGGAATGAATCCGTATATTTCGTTTCAATAACTGACTAGGTTTTAATTCCCGGTCAATAGGACATCGCCAATCAAGCCAATCAATTGATTCACCTGAAATTCTTGTTAATCTGTCAGTATACGCACCAGAATGGTCACTCCGTACAAGAAGTTTCCTACATCTCCCTGCTCGGACAGTTAATTACGGATTACATGACCCTATTCGATACATGGCAGCACGCTTCAACAGGCACTATCACCTCTTCGATTTCGGCTTGACAACTTCTACATTTCGGCAACGGATTGAACGAGTGTTACGCGAGGAAGAACTGGAAGATATTTGATATTTGTTGGACGTATTTATAAAGTGTTAGAATTAAGTTATTCGTTGTCTATGTCTTCAATATGCGTTTCAAATAGTTGATTTTTTTTTTTTAACTCTAATTGTTCATTAAGACACATAGTCAGATGAATTAACAAATATACAAATACAAGCAAAAGAGCGTGGATGTCGTTCATAATTTGACGTTCCGTGCAAAAAGAGTGCAAATAGTGTGATCGTTTTGCGTAAAACTCGCGAATGAAGGTCGCTTGCACTCCCTCCTTTGACAAACCCTGGCTACGCCCAGACACATTCACTTGGACTGTGGCGCGATTTTTTCGGAAATTGACTGAGATGCGGGTGTAGCACTTCAACGAAGTGACCTAGCACCTGACGGCAACGAAGATGATGAGAGATGCACTCCTAATGAAGTGCATAAGTGATGTGTACCTCTCACGAATGGCCAGCGAGAACTGTTTCCACCAGCAGCCTTGTAGAGAATCAGTTGAAAAGGTGTAAAACGGTTGATTGGATAAGTGGAGTTGGATGATGATGATAACCTGTTCCACTATGAATGTGCGTACGTATCTGTAAATAATTTTGCACATGTGGCCCTGGTCATTACGAGAGACATCTTGAGTCGGTCGATGATATTCAAATTGAGTGGGCGTGTGCCGTATGTAGTACATCAATGACAAACTCTGATTTTTTTTAGGAAGGTACTTAAGTGTATCGTTCATCATTTCAGATGAATTATCGCATTAGGCAACACATTTTTCCTTGAATTTCAATGACAAAGACCGTGCGATATTGGTTTCATTACTATTATAATTCCTTTTGAAAAGCCTTCGAATTGCATAAGCTCTTGAACTTCTCTTCATCTGAGCTACCAAAATGCTGCGGGAAAGTCATGCTTTTTTCCCAACCGACCATAACCATCTCTTCCTCAGACAGCATGAAATCTAGTGATCAGCAACGAAACGCGATTAGAGTCAGATATAGAGCTAACCACCATAGTGTCTGTTATCATTTGAACAATCAAACCTATTCATTTTCTCTTCCCTCCCCCGAATGCCGGCCGGGTGGTTTGGTGTCGGGAAAGACCTTACGTGAAAAATAACAGCAATAAATCTGCGGGCTGTTAATGTTTACCACTGTTCGGTTCCATCATCGCCGGTTGAAAGCTGCTGCAGCACGGGCGTGGCTGCAGTCAGTCAGTTGTGCAGCCAGCAGCAGCGCCCAGCTAGTGAAAATTCTCTTCAAGCAGAAACAGTGGGCAGACATTCGCTTTCATTAGTTTTCACCAACACTGTCCAGGGCCGTGTGTAGTAAGTGGCCCTTTGGGTTTGGTGTTTACTGTTTCTAAAATGGAGATAAATGACGACAGGACGAAAGTTGCTGGTGTTCCCTATGTTCTTGTTAGACAACATGGTGGGTACCAAATCCTTGCCAAATCTAAGGATTTACAAAGTAAGTTTTAGAATATTTATTTCATGCACATATCCACGGATGTGTGGACATCACGGTAGACACAACAAGGTAGGCTATTCCCACGTGTAAACAACGATTTTCAATCAAAACATGTGTCGTCATTCCTATCGTCAAGCATGAGGCTTACAGGATAGTAAAAGGAGCAAGCCTTGCTTTCTTTTGCACTCGTTCGAGTTTGCGATAGGAATGACGTCACTACCAAATATCATTTTTCGCAGTATATCCTAATACAGTCATCTCTCCCTTACTCGATATTGAAGGGACCATCGAGTTACAGAACATAAAACCAATGAAACTGCGATCCAAGGGACCATCGAGTTAGCCATGAAAATGAACTTTTACTATGGTTCTCTAACTCGATATCGAGATACGGAATATCGAGTAAGGGAGAGTTAACTGTATTTACCGTATTAAGATATATCCCCAAACCATATTTCATCACCAATTAGATCATACGATTGAAATACTTGAATTTCTGTTAAATATCACGATACTCCTTCGGAAATTGCATCCATTCAGGCATTTTCCTCGTAATTCTTGAAATTCAACTATTCATCATTTCTACAAATATAAAATTGTTAATAATTTAGCAGGCATATTTGGATTCATGGAGCTCAAATTTATTATTGAGGATTTTGCCCTCTAATAGACTCACACCTAAATAATTTTGTCCAGCATTATAGAAAACAGATAAGAAAAACCGCTAAAAATGTTATTACGGTAATGAATAGGAGTATTTCTCAATATGTTGAATTTTGAGGCTATCGGCGAAAACTGGCGACGCCTCCTATTCTTCTTACACAGTGTGTTTCGTAGAACAAGTTTATTACAAAAAAATAGGTAAGTCTGAAACATCTCCACAATAAAGTTTAGGTTTCTCGCGTTAATTTGCTGCTAAAACCAAAATAATCGGTCGGGGGGTCCAGAGTATTTTTTTTTGTTTGATTTCGAGAGACTTGCACATATGTTTGAATTTGCCTATCTATGTGTTTATGTACATTAGGGCGGTTCAAAATTAAAAAAATGGTTGAGAATTCAATCTCACATATGTTCCTTACTATCCTTACTATAAAAATAGTGTTCTGTGAAATTCGCAGCTTTCTAGGTGGTGATTTAAGGTGGCCCAAAGACAATGTAGGATTATATGGAAATTACTATGAAGAAATTTTGAGGTATGTTCCAAACACGCTTGTACTGTAATGTAAGTACAAACTCCTTATCCCATTGTAAAAGCTCTTTCTTAAAACCATAATAAAGAAATTTGCTGAAGAGAGAAATTCAATTCAACAGATAGCAGAAGAGGTATTCATGAGTTTGTTTGCTATTATTTAGCTTAACCCCTATACCGGCAGCTTCATTTTTTCAGCACAAAAATATATTTGAATCGCGATAACTTTTTTGTTTCTCTATATTTTTCCACCATTTTTTCACAACTTCTCAAAAAACTCTTCTACCTTTGGAATCTATGTCGGTATTAACCATTGGTCAACTGGTTTTAAAAATATTTCGGTGTTCCTTGGGGGACCTACACTTCCTATATAAAATTTCAATATGATGTTTTATGAAATTTTCAAGATCTCGTTACGGCTAGAGTTGTACTTAAAATATAAAAGCTCATTGCTCAAAAACAGTTACACCGATTTGTTTAATTTCTTCACAATAGACTTTCATCAAAGTTCAATTTTGAAAAGCGAATAACCGAATATGAGAAAAAATCTGTAGCCAAAGATAATTACGAGAGTTATGGCTATGCGTCGGTCCCCCAAGGAATATCTCCGACTATAGATGACCAATGCTCAAAACCGATACAGGTTCTGAAAATAAGAGAGTTTTTTGAGAAGTTGTGGAAATTTATTTCAAAAATATTGAGAAACAAAAAAGTTATCGCGATTTGAATATTTTGAAAATATGAAGCTGCCGGTAGATGGGTTAATATGGGGTTATAGTACTGCAAACAAGTACAAAAATCCCAAACCCATTTTAGCCTCATAATCTTTTTTTCTGATCTTTTCATAAGCACTGTGCCATTAAGAAAATAACATAAAAAATATAAGATTTGAAACATCTCAAATACCATCCAAATTAGCGTATTTTTCAGCACCATGGGGCAAGTATATACATGCCTTATAACAAGGTTTATCACATGCGAAGCCCTCTACTAGTTAATTCGAATAGCTGAAATTGTGTTGTTTGAAAGGCGGATAAGTCACTTTTGTATCTAGGGGTCATGCACAAATTACGTCACGCTCCAAGGGGGGGGGGAGGGGGTTAAGCCATGCGTGACAAGCCTTACAAAATTATCGGAGGACTCGAGAAGCAGACAACCGGTAACTCACTGGTCACTCGCTCAATAAAATGTTCAACGCAAAAGGTTGTCAGGTTCTCAAGATACAAATCTACAAACAAGGTCTTGAAAGTTCGAGGTTTGATATCGAGGCATCTTCACCTATTAAAAATTTTTCCTAATAACTTCTTTCATCATTATGACCAATTAAGGTACGATTTTCAAGGTTTTTCGTGGACAATAACTAAAATGACGTTTGAGACAATTTTGCAATTATGCGTATATCATATGTCATATATGCTTATTACAGCTCTTTTGAGCAAGAACAACTTTACCTTCCAAGCCAAGGTGTTCAAATGGTTCGATTTTGCAGTTTGTCCCGTATCTATGTTCAACGCAATGTGTGTCGGTACAAAAACACATATCCATGAATACTTGACACAAAATAAAAAAAAATGTTCTGGACCCCCCGACCGATTATTTTGATTTTGGTCGCAAATGAAAGAGCAAAATGTAATTGTTTTTAGTTCGAAATTTTAGACTTACCTATTTTTTTGTAATAAAGTTCATCCACAAAGACACCGTGCTTATTCTTCGTTTTCCGGACATTACGTCCGGAACAGAGCCAGCCTCTCGGGGTGACGCATTTCGCATAAGGACGTTTTGGCATAAGACGATGGGTTTTCATGGGATTTGTTCTAATTACGTCTGATTGTTTATAGTATATAAAATATAAAATGTTGCATGCTATTCCTAAACTCGAAGATATGCCGAAAACTCATTCTGGCACTAAATAAACATTATAGAAAAAAATTCCTATTTAATAACATATTTATTAACTAATTAAGCTGAGAACCAGGCTTTGTTCTAGTAAGGAAGTAATGCCAGAGAAAAGAAGAAGCGGAAGCGTAATCAGTTTTCAGCGGTAACCCCAAAACTCAACACGTTGAGTGAAAACCTCGTTCTACTAATCAAAATCTCAATTACGCCAATTCAAAATGGCCGCCAGATTGTTTCAATCAAAATAATACTCTTATTGCTTACTTGATTCGAAGAAAAAAAAACCAAAGATTGAAAACTTTGTTCTTTGTTGTACGAAAAATGATGTTTGCATTGATTGCACTGGGCTGCAAATGGTGACTCGACGGAGTCCTCACAAGTTCCTACCTCATGCTTCCACGCACATAACATATGTGGAACTTGGAAGAGAAAGCGAGTCGGAAAGTTGTACCCACTTCCAGCTGCTGGCAAGTGGTATATCTAGTATAGAAGACATCGAACTGTCATTGCTAATGGTAATTTTTTTCTGTCAAGCTTTTTCACGTTTTAAAACAGGAAGTTTTTTGATAGGAAATAATATTTTCGAAACGATCAGATTCTGTGGTTATGAAACATGAATATTGGATAATTCATGTTTCATAACCACATAATCTGATCGTTTCGAAAATATTATTTCCTATCAAAAAACTTCCTGTTTCATAACGTGAAAAAGCTTTTTCTTTACAAAATACTTCTATTCATTCACCTAAAAAATACAATATGCTAGAATCAACATATAAACCTTTAACATAGACACAATAATCTTGGATACGAGTGGTGTAAATGTAATTCTAAAGTTATATCATAAATAGTTACAGTCATCTCTCCCTTACTCGATATTGAAGGGACCATCGAGTTAGGGAGGTATCGAGTTACAGAACACAAATCCAGTGCAACTGCGATCCAAGGGACCATCGAGTTAGCCATGAAAACCAACTTTTACTATGGTTCTCTAACTCGATATCGAGTTACGGAATATCGAGTAAGGGAGAGTTAACTGTATTTCCATTCTCTTCGTTGCTACTCTGGATATATGTTCTCTTTGATTCAATTCAATACAATGCCGATTGATGTATTGGTGGTATAACTCTTTTGACATTTCGATGTCCTTATACCGGCATGCAAATATTAAAGTGGGTGCCACTTTTTGAGCTCGAGTTCCACATATGTTATGTGTTCCACGGGTCGCCAGCTAAGAGTTGCGTGCTTAGCTGGTAGTGCAACTTGGACTCTGTTGTCCTTCTGACTTCAGCTAGATTGAGGAGGTGCGTCCACCGAGCGGCTGTTCACGAAGAAGGGGCGGCTCAAACAGCGTCTGACTGGCATCCAGCGGAATCTTAGGTGAAGCTTTCCCGGAAGCTAGAAGGGCTGTGAAAAATTTTGACCCTAATAACTCAGTTCTTTATGAACCAACAAGAACGATTTTAGTATCAATTGATCAAACATTTACCTGCACATCGATAGCACTTAGATAGTTTTTAGGCACCTCCATAATTCATATTAACATTGGAAGTTTTCTCGGTAAAATAGTTTGAAACATAGCAGTATGATTAATTTATAAACGGGACATATTGTTTATTTACAAATGGCTATATGATCTTTGTAACCTTGGCAATAAGATATTCACAGAAGTTCATAACAGATTGCCTCGAGTTTTACAAGATTGTCTGAACAGTTTCACAAGATTTACTCAAGGACTTCAAACTCTAGAAGACCTCGCAAAGCATAGTATCTATTGATATTTTATGGGACATTCTGATTGGGTTCTCTTATAGACCGTGGGATAAATTCGTCAAAAATTTCTCCTAGAACTCTCTGAAAAACTTATTCGTCAAGTAACTTCGCAGAAACCTACCAATGATCAGACATTAGAAATATCAGACATTCATATAATGAATGGAAACAGTGAAGTTTTTTCAATCCTGTCGATAACTGCCAGGAAACAGAGGAATTTTTCGAAGATCTCATCAATAAACCTTCAAAATCATAACTGACTAGGATTAGGCAGCAAATATTAAAAATAATCCTATGGATACCTCTAGAAACGATCCCAGTTTCACTTTCAAGCTTACACTGCAGAAACATTGAGCAACGTCTAAGAAATAGAATCAGAACGACTGTGTGCAGAGTAATTAATTCTCGTGTGCAATTGATAGTTTATCAACATTTGTGTTTTCAAAGCTCGATAACGTGGAGGAATCATACAAAAAGATTTGTTATAAAGCCTAAAATGTCCGTAGTATGAAAAGAAGAAAAGAAAATTTCAATAATATTTGATACATCAAATTTTTTTTGTAACAAAAGTAGTATGAGATATCTTACATTTTTTTTATCAATTAATAAAATTTCACTTATTTTCAATGGCTTCGTGGACCCCCTGAAAAGTCGTCACAGCTCCCTAGGGGTCCACGGACCACCGGTTGGGAAACCCTGCCTTAGATGGTAGCCCCATCACGGCGGATAGTGAGCTTTAGGCTAACTGTCCCCGAAACTTCAAAAAATGTTCAAGAAACCACCAAAGAAAGATTACGAACTGATGTAACGACAACGACTTTTAGGGCGAAACAATGTATCAAAGTGGCGAAACAAAGGGGCCTTCCTTAGCCGAGTGGTTAGAGTCCGCGGCTACAAAGCAAAGCCATGCTGAAGGTGTCTGGGTTCGATTCCTGGTCGGTCCAGGACCTTTTCGCAATGAAAATTTCCTAGACTTCCCTGGGCATAGAGTATAATCGTACCTGCCACACTATATACGAATGCAAAAAATGGCAACTTAAGCAAAGAAAGCTCTCAGTTAATAACTGTGGTGTGTGCGTTTAGAACACTACGCTGAGTAGCAGGCTCTGTCCCAGTGGGGATGTCAATGCCAAGGAGAAGAAGAACGGACACGGATTGGAACATGGAACGTACTAACCCTAGCCCAGCAGGGTAAACCGGAACAACTCGCCAACGAGGCGCTTCGGATGATGCTTGAGATCCTAGGACTGTGCGAAGCCCGTTGGGCAAACTTTGGTGAACACAGAATATCATCGGGAAAGATTCTGCCATATTTTGACCTGCGAAGTGAACACTAGGCCGCCCCTTATTTTTCTAAAATGCGAAATGTTATAAGTTCGTCATTGTAAAGTGCTCGTTTTGGAGTTGAAATCTAGGGACTTGGAACAAATCAGGTAAAAATTTGAAGTCCGTACGTGGACGCTAAGTGGTCCCCCAAGAACGGAAGTTAAGCGCTCATGTAAGCGGGACAAACGAACGCCGCAGCAGCTGGCGACATACGTCTTCTCTACGATATCTCATGACGCCTTAGCGGGTCAAAGATGAATACGACGATACCCGTTAAAGATACGACTGGACAGCTGTTAACCGACCCCGCTGACCAGCTAAAACGCTAGTTTGAGCACTTCGAACAACTTTTTCAAGTACCAACCCGGCCACCAACACCTCAGCATGATCCGCATAGGGTTCGGCGTATTAGACGCGTCAACACCGAAGCCCCATCACTGCAGGAGATAGAAACAGCCATTCAAAGTATGAGATCTAACAAATCCCCTGGGGTCGATCGCATATCAGCCGAGATGCTCAGAGCAGACCCTACAATATACGCTCAACTGTTGCATCAACTGTTCCGTAATATGTGGGACACCGCGAATTTTCCGGTCGATTGGATGCAAAGTGTGTTTGTAAAGGTACCCAAAAAGGGTAACCTCACTGTATGCGATAATTGGTAGGGCATCATACTGCTATGTATTGTTCTCAAAGAATGCACAGTGATTCCAAACCGGATCCAGGAGAACATCGATGCGACTCTCCGTCGGCAGCAAGCGGGATTCCCTGTCGGACGATCCTGTGTGGACCATATTATCGCGCTCCGTATCATCCTGGAGCAAGTCAATAAATTCCAAGAGTTCCTGTATATACGAGACGAAACGAGTCCCTGTAAGTACGAGACCTCTACGTGCAAAATATTGCGCAACGGGGTCTTGTCTGAACCCATCCGGGTTGTAGCTGGAGTGAGACAATGATGTAAACTATTACCACTACTGTTCCTCATCGTAATTGACGAGATCCTGGTAGGCGCCACCCAGACAACCAGAATATACGTATAACGAAATCACCTTTTGCGTTATGCGATGCTTATATGCGCAAAGTTTCACGTATAAGATGTTGCGAAAAGGCCTTATACGTACAAAAGTGGGGCGATATATGTGCATATTTTATATGATGAAAAACAACATGCAATGCGAGTGTGTAAATTTTATTGCGATTCAGTCTGTACTCTTATGCGACTTAATTTATGATAACAATGTTGATTTGACAGCTGCTACGGATTGGTCCGACTGACTTTGTACGTGCATACGGGATGAAACGAAATGTACATATGAACTCAGAAAACAGCGTTTTATGCGAGGAAACTCATCGATCAAAAGATATAATCCACCATGTAGTGCGGGTGTGATGAAACTTGTGTAAATAAACGACTTTGAACGTACACTGTTATGCGACTTCTGGTTGTCTGGGCATTGACAGTGAACAAAACCGAGGGCTGTAGCAGCCTATTACTATGGAGCTCTTAAATGACCCCGATTTGGCTAATGATATTGCTATCCTAGCTCAATGGCGCTCTGATATGCAGAGTAAGCTCCTCAGCAGCAGGTCTCAACATCAACGGAAACAAGACCAAATCGTTGGATATAAACACGGCCAGCTCTTCCAGCTTTACAGTAGCCGGGCAAACAGTGGAGAACGTTGAAAACTTCCAATATCTTGGTAACCAATTAGCGTCTGACGGCTGTACCAAGATCAAAGTAGGTGCTCAGATCAAGAAGGTAAGGGCTGCTTTTGCAAGCTTAAGAACTATCTGGAAGAACAGTCAAATCAGTGAAACGTGGTGTGTATCAGCGGAGAACACTAAACGGCTGCAGATGCCTACGGTATATAATTCGGGCATGGTGGCCACACAACTGGATCTTTAATGCTAAGCTCCATCGTTGGTGCCACCAGCAATCGATACAAACCGAAATTCGACAACGAAAGTGGGGGTCGGTCGGCCAAACTCTACGTCGGGAAGGAAACGAAATCTGCAAACATACGCTGGATTGGAATCCAGCAGGACATCGCAGCAGAGGCAGACACAGAAGCTCATGGCGGCGCAGACTCAACAAAGAAATAAAAGAAAGTCGACAATAATTTGACCTGGGCGCAGATCAAGGCGATAGCTGGCAATCGCCCAGGATGGAAGTCTTTCACGTCGGCCCTATGCTCCAGAATGGGTGCCCAGGACCCATTAGTAAGTAAGTAAGTAAGTAAGTAAGTAAGTAAGTAAGTAATTGATTGAACTTGTCATATTCGTCAAAATCGTTCGTGAGCAAATACCATTGCTCACCTAGCTTTTGTAGTCTATCTTACTCAGTTTTTTTCTCAGTTTTCCGATGGTGATCTCGGAACTCAAAACTAGCGGTACACTAAAGGTGAAAAACGGGTTTCCTGATGCAATTCAAGTTGGCGGCCAAATTCAAAATGGTCGCCAAAAGCTTCAATTGAAATCTATAACCTTCCTCTACGATGCTACTAACTTTGTATGCGTTCCATCAATTTGAGAAGGTTCCATCAATTTGTGAAGACCACCCTTTAGTTTTAGCATATACTAGCGATCAGTGACATAACATTGGAATACTAACGAGGCGGCTTGGTTGCAGCGAGAATTGCTCTAATTAGCTCCACTTTATTAGGATTACAAGCAATTCAAGTAATTTGCCAATTTGCCTCGCAAGTCAAAATGCTCAAACAAAATTTCATTAAATTATAGGGTAAATGTACCAATAATGGAGGTACTAAGCACGATTGAACTTCATTCAACCACCTAAATTCAAGAAGCGCAATTAATGTACATGTTAATGTTGTAACGGGAAGTAACGACCCTTGACTTAATGAGAAAAATGATTTCATCGCAGTTATCCACGGCATGTCAGTGAAAAATAATACCTCCACTATTGGTACACTGTTCCATTAGACTGGCCCTTAAACAAAAAAGTTGTTAAACTCAACGGGGCACCCCCTAGATATGAGCCTTAGGGTAAGAGTAACGCTCTCTCAAAATTTCAACTCAATTGGTTGCTCCACCAGCTGGCGCATTCGATTTGAAGTTTGTATGGGATATTCGTCTCAAATATATTGAAAATTGATCCTATGTCACTGTTTCGTTCCGTATACTTATTGTTCACGTTCAAATAAGCCCAGAATGACAAATACACTACTTGATACCCTAATGAACATAATTGCAGAAGGTTGTATCTGGATTTAATCTCATTTTCATTACTCTTTCAGTTGTTGAAAGTTAGGCTTAGATCAGCACTCCCGTACAGTCACTTATATGCATGCGACATGTGCCTCAGCTCGCCCAACGTCATAGGTGGCTATGATGCGATTAGTGGCTACCTCCAAGCTATGTTGAAGAAATACAAGCAGTATTGCATGATATACTTCAGATGGTTAAAACACCAACTTTATTAATTTTGATCATGGTACAATCTTCTACAATATTCTTCGCTATTATATCAATTAGTGTTTTTGACATTCTGGGTCCAATTGAACGCGATCATCAATTTTCCTGAACCAAACAGTAGATGATGTGCTGTTGCTCATATGTTTGAGCTGAAAATCCCATATTAACTTCAATTCAAATGCGCCAGCTCATGGAACGACCAAATGAGCTGAATTTTTCAGAAAGGCTTCCTCAAACCCCTAGAAATAATCCTGGGGGGTGCCCCGTGGAATCATACAACTTTATTTTTCTCCCATACTGAGCTGGGCCAGTCTACTGTTCCATTAGTTGCGGTATATTTTTAGTTTGTGTTCCTATAGTTGCGGTATCCGTTGTTTTCTTATGGGACCCTCCACTATAGGAACACTTTACCGCAACTATTGGTACAAGCAAGAAAAGTTTTAGCAATTTTAGTGATAATTCATCAGTCGAAGCAATTTAAATGCTCTTTTCAACTATTCCGTGTATCAACAAGCCAATACGTCGATTGGCAGGGTCGGTTCTGTGGCTAATGTAATAAAATCAGTGAAAACGACACTACAGCAACTATAGGAACACCAACAACTAAGGGAACACTTACCCTAGACTGGATTCTCTCAAAATCCTGGGCATTAATTGCACACAGTACTGGGAAGGATTTAAGCAAATCTGCTGTCACAAAGTTTTGCTGACCTGGAATTTAGGGAAAGTTTGGGCAGGGTTTCCACCGAATCTTTGACTGAATCCTTGATGATGAATTCTTAATCTGCGACATAGTTATTACAAAATTCTGGGAAGGGATTCTAACAGATGTAAGAGTTTATATAAAACTATGGACATAAATTTCGAAGAATCCTGAATAAGGTCACAAAATAAATCATGGGCAGGAATCTGATAGAATCCGGAACAAAATTCCGAAGCTGTTTTTTTTTTTATAAAATCACGAACTTTATTCTCGTAAAATTAAGAGCTAGATTGGACAAGGTGCCTTAATTATGAGCACATTTCTCACAAAATCCTCGATGGGATGATCAGCAGCAAGTATCTTTTTTCAATTTCTAAAAAAAAAAGCTTTCTTATTGTTTGCTTTTGCCCGCTTTTACGGAAACGGATATGTCCACTACAAAAAAAATTGCTCGTCAACGAATACTATTTCTGAGTATTTCTCCGCGGTTCAAAAAGGTTGGGTAGGCCTGAGTTAAGCAATCGATGATTTTCTTTAACTGCTGTATGCTTAGCGATTAAAAGTGAAGTTACACTCGCTTCGCTTCCAGGTACAATTTTTCACAGATTTTAATTCAGTTTGTTACGTCTTTTTTGGAGCAGCGAAAGTGACAATGACATTATACCGATTTATGGTGTGAAACATTCTTTAGTCAATGTTGTCCCGGTGAGAAATCAAATCAGGCTTGCAGTTTGCAGGTAATCATTTTGTTGGCGCCATCGGTCTATACGTTTGGCCACGATGTTGGCGCTTGGAATGTCAAACGGTTCATTTGGACTGGGGGAAGTAGAGGAGCAGGAGGAAAAATACACAACCACCCCATCCCAGTCACTATCATCGTTCGGAGCAAGGTGAATCGGTTTTTATTTATATCGGCTTTATTTACGCTCTCATCGATCAAACAGTCGTTGGAACGCGTGATTGAAGAACAGCACTGCGCCTTCCCATGCAGGAAAAGGGTGGCTTCTGCTGGAACGGGATGGCGAGCATTTTCCAAGACTGCAGAGTAGGGTGTGACTTAGTTTTAAGTTCTCAAAATAATAAAATTACTGTAAACTGGTACTTGTTAAAGACAAATTTGATGTTCTATAAATTTTTCATAGATTTAATTTCGACAAAAAAGTGCTAAGAGATACAAATTAGACTGGCAAATAACAAAGATATCGAAGGTCATATTTTATAAATTGAAAAGTCACCTCCAAGTCGCTTATAACACCAATATTAATATTTATGGTCCAAAGTTTGCAGTTTCTCTTTTTATATGATTTTAATTCAGTAGAGCCTACAAACTTTTGGTTTTGAAAACTTTCAAAATATGCACCCTGCTGCAGTGGGCAACACAATCGTGCGCTGTTCGCAATCTCCGGCCCATTCTTAAATTTTAAATAAACTAACTTTGGATAATTTAGTTATCGGAAGCTTGAGGCTTTCGTGCTAACTGCTGATAAACAATGGTGAAATTATAGCGTTGAATTCTAAAGCAATGTCCTATCCCAAAGGAAAGCGGGCTGCGATTTGTTACATACCGAGTCACGTTTCACCGCACCCTTTTCGGTGCCCTCGCGGTGGATTCCGGTTTTTCCTCCTCGGGAAGTGGAAGCCAGGACTTCCGACCTAAAGCCGCCATATGGTCCGAAGGAGGCGATCGATTTCGTAACGTTGGGCGGCGGAGGCGGTGGCGGTGGTGGCCCATCAACCGAACTGGAACTGGAACCGGCAGGTGACGCACGCCTCCGGTGGCTCGCCCTTGCCGAAGGTAGGATAGGGCTGTAGCTGCTTAGTTCCTCGACTTCGGCGGAGACGACTGAGGTTGCTTCGGCGTTTCCGTGAATTAGCGTAGAGTTTTGTGGCGCCATTTTACGGCGGATCTAGAGGAAGAACAAGTGAGAGAGAAAGAAAGAATATTTAATCAATAGAATGTTGCACTGGCGGAGAAAGTTTTTTTGTTTAGGTCTTTAGCCAGTAGTTTGACGTAACATGGATACCTAGAATAATTGTAATATGTACAATAGCACTGTTGGTTGGCGTGATTTGCTTAATAGTATGGTTCGTAAGAAAACGAAGAATATAAATTAGTCTGAGTATAGTCTGGGTCTCAATGTGGATATTGTTGAATCGCGGTAACCAATGATTTACCTATTTACAGATATCAATGAATAGGTAGAAGGCATACGACAAATCCGATGATGAAAATTGATTGCATCGTGGGATTGGTATCCTTGGATGACGTAGGTGTATATGTAATATTCAAAAAATAATTGTGAAGCACGTTATAGCACGTACACTGATGGTTATTCGTTGTCATTAGGACACAACTGCAGAGTTCTAAGAACATGTTTTAATGGAGGTTTTATAGTTTTTTTCTGGGTATTTAGTGATAGAAAACACTATCATCCTAGTTTGGTAAAACTTAATTAAGAATTTATTAACATTTTATTAACAACATATTTCATTTCATTTTCCATAGCAGTTCAGAATTTTTACAGCTGAGTTGATTTTATCGAATGAGACAAAAAAACCCTTTCAATTTACCGTTTTGAATCATATTACGGACAGCTTCAAATTCCGGACACTCTACTTTGTATGGGAAACATTTCACACGAAATGTTTCAATTTTTGCTGTTCAAAAGTTCTCCCTTTCGAGGCTCGTTTTAATAAGCTTTTTCCATAGAAATCTATGCAACCTTATAATGTCCAACTGCCTTGAACGTCTCTTTAGTGGCTTGACGACTTCAACTGATGCTTTGACTGTTCTTTTAATGATTTCTATGAGCTGTCCAAAATTCGTATCAAAGTGTCCGAAATATGAAGCAAAAGTGAGGAAGCGTCCGGAATAAGGATCGTGAAAAGGCCACACATTTCGATTTATTTAAAATGGTTCAAGTTGCGGAAGCATATTCTTTACCCACCATTCGAAAGTTAAGGGTTTCCGACGCTCGATAACGCTGGTAAATCATACGCATTGATTTATTTTGTATGCTCTATGTTGAGTTAAACTTTACTAAGGCCTTAAGTGTCCGTAATATGAATCAAAACGGTACCTAACCTAACTTAACTTAGATATATAACGTAATAATAGATTGCAACGATTTATGTCTAAAATTATTGATAATTTTATTCGACAGTTGTTCCAATGTTTCTATGTAACTCATTAGTACTATACCAGAGAGAGAGCTTTAGAACCATTTTCAAAATTTTATTTTTGAAGTCTCTGTAAAGCTTTCTTCCTAGTATTACAACAGCTAGTCCATATTGGTACAGCATACAGCATGGCTGGCCTGAAAATTTGTTTGTAGATCAAAAGCATGTTCTTAAGACAATGTTTTGATTTTCTGTTAATAAGGGGATAGAGACATTTTACATATTTGTTACATATGGCTTGAATGCCTTCAATGTTATTTTTGAAAGTTAAATTCTTATCTACTATGAGCCCAAGATACTTAACTTCATCTGACCAATTTATAGGAACTCCTCTCATCGTGACAACATATCTACTTGAAGGTTTCAAATAAAGAAGTTTTGGTTTATGTGGGAATATTATTAGTTGAGTTTTGGAAGCATTATGAGAAATCTTTCATGTTTGCAAGTATGAAGAAAACATATCCAAACTTTTTTGCTATCGACTACAGATGACACGTCGGCTTCGTCCTTTGGCGGAGAGGCCTGTGTCATCCGCAAACAAAAATTTTTGACATCCCTGAGGTAACTCAGGTAAGTCAGATGTGAAAATATTGTATGATATTGGTCCCAAAATGCTGCCTTGAGGAACACCAGCTTGACAGATAACTTTGAATTATTCTAACAATGTATGTTGTTTAATTTTACAATAAAACCTTCATGCTTAACACTGTCGAATGATTTTTCTATGTCTAGAAGAGCAAGACCAGTAGAATAGCCTTCAGATTTGTTGGAACGGATCAAATTTGTTACACGTAAAAGTTGATAAGTGGTTGAATGTTCATGGCGGAATCTGAACAGTTCATTGGCAAAAATTGAATTTTCGTTGATGTGGACCATTATTCTGTTCAAAATTACCTTTTTAAGAAATTTGCTGATGGAGGAAAGCAAACTGATTGGACGATAGCTAGAAGCTACTGCAGGATTTTTGTCTGGTTTTAAAATTGGAACAACCTTAGCATTTTTCCATTTGTCAGGAAAATATGATAATTGAAAACATTTGTTAAATATAGCTAAGAATGATAAGCTACTCTCTGGAAGTTTCTTGATGAGGATGTAGAAAATTTCATCATTGCCAGGAGCTTTCATATTTTTGAATATTTTAATAATAGTTCTCACTTCTTCCAAATCAGTCTCCCAGGAATTTTCGAAAACGTTCTCTTGATTGAGAATATTTTCGTAGTCCTGAGTAACTTGATTTTCAATTGGACTGGTGAGTCAGTTTGGAGCAAATTAACTTGCTATCCAGAGCATTGAAAAGGCCAATCGGGAGCTATGAAAGTTTATTTACCAAGCTGTGTTTCAACAGAAACACCTAAAGTTTCAAAAACTTTAGTTTCAAATGACGAAAACAGTTGATGTTTTATACGCCTATGAATGATGATTGCAATGGGAGGGAGATGCCCTATCAAGTCGATCATTACGATGAACAAAAAAGTTAGGATCTTTTTCAAGTTTGGATCCAGGTTTTAAATATGTTTCAGTAATAACTGCAATATGCACGTTATTAGCTCTAAGAAAATTAAACATCTCGTCCTCTTTATCATTCAAGGAACGAGCATTCCAATTTAAAATATTTAAATTATTATTTCGATCCATTAGAAAAACGTAATCCAATAACAATTGGATTAGTAAATTTTACACCTACTTGGACTGCTTCAGTCATAGTGGTAGCTTTGAACATTGCATCAATCATTCAATTGATTCAATTGTTCAGTTAGAAAATTAAAATCAGAGGCAGACATATCACTTGAAGTGGGTACATTTGATGATTTTCCGTTAGAATTTTCGGTAGATGAAGAGGCGCAGTAGATTTTACCTGTGGCGGCAGGGTTTTTTCCATTTGTTTTGAAACAAGTAGAATTGGTACTTATAGTACGAATAGGGGAGGAATTCAAATTACCTGCTACGATATCAGCAAAGGATTTTTCGTGGGTAGATACATTCGAAATTAGAAGATTTGAACGGCTACCTGACGGATTAAAATTAGTTTGTGAATGAGCATGAATATGATCTTCCTGGTGGGTATGATTCCTAATCAAGCGACCGTTAACTGAAAAATGAGCATTGTTCGATACTCTACCAGACAAATTCCGGAAACGACCGTTATCGTAACGGATATTATATTGCCTGGCACGAGCCTCGACGATCTCCTTCGCGAAGGGCAAGCCCAAAAATTGGACTAATGATTTCTCCCGCAATTCGAGCATATAAACTTGGTGGTATCTTCCTTCACTGGACAGACGTCCTTAGCATGAGAAGAACCTCCGTAAATAATGCATTTAGCATCCATGCGGCAACTTTTTGTTCCATGACCCCACTTTTAACACCGACGGTACTGAGTGGGGTTCTGGTAATTTGCTCCAGGTTTCTGGAAATGTTTCCATGTCACACGGACATCGTCTTTCTTTTTCTTAAGCTTTAATATTAGTTAGATCAAAGGTACGATGCGCCCTGAGAAGAAGTTCTTTAGTTGGCGGCAAAACGCGACAGTCTTCTTTTTTTGCGATTTGGAAGAAAACTTTGATTTCCGTAATATTGAACTCCATTTCTGCCTAAATCTTTCAAATTCGGAACAACTGATTACGATTTGCGGTACTCTCTGTTTCCTCACTTGAATCAAAGAACCTGGGCTAGAGGCTGCTTCGATTTGATGTTCGAAAAATTTGGAAAAGCATCAAACTGATTACTCATTTCGATGCAATTTTCAACATTATCTATTTCATCTTTAAAAGCAAGCGTACATTGCCAACGAGTTCATCAAAAGTTGAAAGCATAAAAGTAGTCCTGAAAAAAGCCTTTAAAGCACTAAGTAACACTCTTCGATAGATTTAGAAAACAACAAAATTTCAGCAGAAAAAATGTGTATGAACAGCACTTGAATACAATGTCCACTATTTATAGTATACTGTTGAAGACACATCAAGGTTTAGTGAAAACATACAACATGTTTTTTTGTGAAATGCTTTTTAAAAGAAGCTTACCGTTATAGCTAAACAAATTACCTAACAACAAAAAACATAGTTCTATTATGTTATGTAAAGCCATTCGAGGGACGAGCTTTGTGATGTCCTTGATTAGCTGCCTACCAGCTACATTGGACAGCACGCCGCTTATCGATTAATCACCGGCGCCCATATGCTACATTACAACTAATGCATACAGATTTTCACACGTACTTCAAACCGACACCTACACCTACTGATCCATAGACCAAGTAGAGCGGAAAATGCCTCTTTTGCTTCACTTCCACTTTATGATGAGTCATAGTCGTTTCCATACCCTACGTGCTACGTTGCCTAATGCCGTAACTCGCTCTCAGTGAGCTTTCGATGGGTGGACTGGGTGGAAGTGGAAAACTCCCGAAAGACCTCCAACGATCACCGAATGTAATGAATAAATCATTTGCACTACACTCGTCGAACAAAAAGATAAGCAACATAATTGCATGGCTAGCCTACAAGAGTGATTGAAGCACCGCCAGCCGCTGCCACGGTGCTTCAATTACTGTTATTATCAAATAAAATATACCATCCAAACGGCAGTCGGCAGTTAATTCCTGACATTGTTCTGCACCTCTGGGCCGAATTTGAAAAAAATCCCTAGGATGAATTTTGAGTTACGCCCTTTTGAAGTTTATATGACAGAAATCACATGATGTATACCACTTTAACTTGTTAAAACAAACAGAATAAAATTTTGTAGTTTTGTTTTTTTTCATCTGGTTTAAGATATTGAAAAAATCTTTTTTCTAAAATTTTTCTAGACCGACATTTGAAAAGGGCCAATGCTATGTTTAGTTATTACTAATCAGCCAATACTCGAAACAAGATATCTACCAATCTTATGCCTGATAGTGATTTTAGGAAATTGTCCAAAGCAATCAAATATGTTTGAACAATTCTTGGACAGGATATCTAGATACGCCCTTTTGAAGTGTATGGAAAGAATATTGCATGGTGAATTTCGTTCCATCTATTATCAACGGTTGGGTGCATACATAATCATTCCACCTTTGCGGTTGTTCTTATTTCATTCAATTCATCAAGTTGCATAAAGTTTACACATACACATATTTTCTAGACTGACATTAGAAAAGGGCCAAAGTATAATTGAAATATATACAAATCAATATAGCTGAACAAACTATATCAAAGTTGATGAAACACTCGAACTTCACATATCTGTATATGTATTATATGTCTGTATTACTTGATCTTATACATTTTTTTTTACAAATAGACACTGTATTAATCAACAACTGCACCCAAAAGGTTTGAACGGTACACCCTCGATGTTTGTATGGTTTTATAGCGCTCCCAGGTCTGTGAAAAATAGCTATGCACAGATTCTGACTCCTCATCCGTGCTTCTTAAATGCTCTAAGAAAATGAATCTTCAAATGGTTATTTCACTGTAAGTTGAAATAAGGGTTTTAACTTATATATGTTATTTTTTTTGTATTTTAAGGAATAATTGAAGCATTTTGTATTAAATGTTTTTCATTCGAGCTTTAAAGGTAATATGAACAAGTTTGTCGAGAGCTGCGAGGAGCTGAGTCTGCTGAAATCTTCGAAATATCAAATAACCATGTTTGATGTATACTTCTGCAATGCGACAGGTCGAGGGCTAGGCTGACATGATGAGCAGGTGTCGGAGTCTGTGCGAAGCGCTTTTTCACAGACCTGTCAGCGCTTTCACGTTTCAACGCTTTCACGTTTAAGCGAGGTTATTTCACCACTGTTGTACAAAATACAACAACGCGACGACTGAAGTGTTAAAGTCGTTCAAACTTCGAAAATGTACCGTTCAAATGATTTGCACGCAGTTGTTGATTACAACAGTGGCTATTTGTAAAAATATGTATAAGAACAAGTAGGGTGGATCAGAATAAAATAAATTTAAGTAGAGTAGAATTGAATAGAACAGAACAGACTAGAATAGAAAAGAATTGAACAGATTTGAATAGAATACAGACATACGATATACATACAGCTATGTGAAGTTCGAGTGTTACGATCAACTTTGATATGGTCATTGTTTAGCTGTATTGATTTGTATGTATTTCAATTATACCTTGGCCCTTTTTTAATGTCAGTCTAGAAAATATGTGTACGTGTAAATTTTCTGCAACTTGCTAAGTTTAATGAAATAAGAACATCCGCAAAGGTGTAATGATTATGTATGAACCTAACCGTTGATTATAGATGGAACGAAATTCACCATGCAATATTCCTTCCTTACACTTCAAAAGGGCGTATCTAGATATCCTGTCCAAGATTTGTTCAAACATATTTGAATGCTTTGGACCATTTTTTTAAAATCACTACCAGGAGTTGATTGGTAGATATCATGTTTATCATGGCCCTTTTCAAATGTTAGTCTAGAAAAATTTAAGAAAAAAGTATTTTTCAGTGTCTTAAATCAGATGAAGAAAACAAAACTACAAATTTTTTAATAATCTTTTTGTTTGAGCAAGTTAAAGTGGCATACATCATGTGATTTTTGTCATATAAATTTCAAAAGGGCGTAACTCAAAATTCATCCTAAGGATTTTTTTCAAATTGAGCTCAGATGTGCAGAACAACGTCAGGAACCAACTGCCGATTGCCGTTTTGATGGTATATTTTATTTGATAATAACGGTAATTGGAGCACCGTGGCTGCTCTCACTACAGCTTCGGCTACAATGTTCCATAGATCATCGCAGTAGGGGAGACTGGGTAGACTTGATTTCTGGGAAGACTTGATCCTATCATATTTTTCCATAATCTAATACAGTTTTATATCAAGTAATTTTGTACAATGTTTTGTCTATACGAAAGACAATGTCAGTGCTAAAAATTCCTCAGATATTATAAAGAAAGAAAAGATATGAGAGGTTTTTTGGTATTAATTCAAATAAAATTCATTAAAGGTCGTTTGAGGGGCTTGGAAAACCCCTAATAACCTTGAATTTATTTTGACAAAACGTCTAAAGTTTTTGAATTTGGAAATTTAAATAAGTAAAACTTAAAATCACAGTAAACATTTCTGTTTCTTAGGAAAAACGAAATTTTTAGTAAATACTTACTTTAAACGTAATGTACAACCATTTCGTAATGTAAAATTTTGCACATTTTTACTTCAAAAAAATTTTATTCACTTAAAGAGTTACAGCCTCATTAAGATCAAGTATCCTCAGTCTCCCCTATACTTGTGATGCGAGAGAGTGGATTATGCAGCACATGTTTCGGTTTGCTCCTCAGTCAGTCGGTTCCACTAAATGTGCTGAAGAGGTTCGTCGCTTGCGCACAATGCACAAGACGGCGGTGCACCACTCCTGGCTGTGATGGGCCCAATCCATTTCCTGATTATCTTAAAAGCTTACATTTTGTGCTGTGGTGTACTAGCGTGAATCGGAGAGAAGTGAATTTAGAAATGAATTTGAAATTCGATGGCGTGACCTAGTGTAACTTGGTAGGCGTGCCGGGGCTTTCGTTAGGCTTGTTTTCTAATTACATGGCAGGTGATTGAAGTCCCTTGAATTGTTATTTCGATCGAGGTTTGGATTGCTTCACATCGGAAGAGTAAAACAATGCTGATGATGGTCAAAAGTTATCATCAGGAGCTGAAACGGTAGAAATTGCTATTTTACTGTTTTTAGACTTAAAAAAATTTATAAGCTTTTTTTTGTTAGAGGATGCATGGTTCATCATCTTCTATTTATATTGTGTTAAACAGCTTTCTAAAAAGCACTGTTTAACACTTGAATGTACCATAAAGAGATAAAACTAATAGAAAGTTCAGAAGATTCCTAAAATTTTTGAAGGGGTTTCCTTAATCATTTTCACTTCATACTTTGGTGTTCACAAAGTTCTTGGACTCGCAATTGCGTAAAAACTTGTCAGTAACACATCAGAGGATATTTCTATCCGGCAGTTGCTGTGTTAGTTTGCTTAGACATATTTATTAACACTTCAGTCGTCGCGCTGTTGTATTTTGAGTATTTTGATACAAATGAAAAAACTCGCTTTTCATTCACAACAGCAGGGTGGTGGTTTTGACGATGGCAAACTGCGCGACGACTGTAAGGTTAAATTCTTTGCCATCCATGAAGTTAACATAGTTATTTACAATCTTGTTTGCAGACACGGCTGCAAACTATTCCAATACTTATTGTTTGTGCTAGATTGCCGTCCTTTAATCTATCTGAAGCCTTACCTCTAGAATTTCGTAATTATCATAACTGGCGCAGGGTTAATGAAGTCATGCAACTGAATCATATTCATATCCAATCCATATCAAAGTTGGAAAGGATAGGTACCAATATATAGTTTACATATTTAAGAGTTAATTGAATAGGACAAAAATGCAATGTCTAACTTTTTTGTTCCAAAAAAGTTTTCGATATGATTAAGTTACGCCCCATTTTTAACACTTCTTTAAATTGTGACTAAGAAGGAATTATGAAGTAACGAAAGGCGTGTATCATGGAGATTACTAAGACAGTTAATTAGATACTTTACTTAAACAAAAATACTTGTTTGAAATAAAAACAACTTATTCCAATATTAAATTTAGCTTTGGTTTGGCATCCAGTTTTATAAAATCCTAAAAAGAAGGCAAAATAAATTGCGCCGAAACGTCAGAAAATAGTATATCGCTGTTTTCCTCTGATTTGATAAGACTGGATGCCAAATCAAAGCAAAGTCAGTCGATAAATCAAGCTATGAAATTTGGCGCCAAATTACATCAACACACTTAATGGAATCAGCTGTCCACTAATACTTATCTTAACTTTTTATTTTTATTTTTTTTATTAGTATCATTCTACTATAAAGTGGTCATGGCAGCCGGTGGTGCTGGAAATGTTTCGGAAAGCATAACCTTTGAAAATCATGAAGTTTGATGCCCATATTGATATGGTTCCAGATATGTTCCTAATTGACCACTTCCCCCAGGGCACCTGGAACCTTCTATAGAGTGGTCTGTGCATCTAATGGTTCTGAATACGCTGCAGGAAACATCATTTTTAAGGTTGATGTCCACTTGGATATAGCTCCGGATAATATTTACATGATTGGAAATACAAACATGACTGACCATGCTTTCCGGAACCAGTTTTACGGAAATGGTCATATTTCTGAAGATTTCCAACCAATCTTAATGCGTCCGGTGGCATTCAACTTCCTATTAGTTCTAGTTTCTAGGAAAATTGCAAACATCTATCTAACTTTACACCGCACAAAAATACAAGCGACAGAAAAAATGACATTTGGACATGACCTCAGAAAATCCGGAACATCTCCGGTGTCCAGTAGCCAATATGCATGGCCAAGGAAGTTCCTAAAACTGGACCAAATTTGCCGTCGACTGCTTCCAGATGCATCCAATTTCATTCATTTTTCATAAAGTTATAAGCATTTGAATTTGGGCAAAATTTTGCCTATCTCAATCATTTTGCCTATCCCCTGTATTTGTTACATTTAGCTTGAATGCCCTCAATGTGATTTTTGAATGTTAAATTCTTATCTAGCATGAGCCCTAGATACTTAACTTCATCTGATCAATTTATTGGAGGTTGTGTACAAGACACGATCACTTGACGTTAACTACGCCATATTATTTATATTGCATGCGGATAGTTTCTGATTTCAATTTTGTGACCATCCATGATTTCACATAATGTAGATTTTCTTGGCTTTTCAGGCATGATATGTCATCGTCGCCACAAATATCCTATACGGTATAAGAATGGCTAAATTGAGAATAATCGCTCTGAACGAGCCTGGCGCCCTCCGCGTTATTCGCGATAACAAAGCAAAAAGAGATTCCACAAAGCACTCGCACCAACGGGAAACCTCGTAAGGAGCTGTCATCGTGTGTATGAAAAAATTAAAAAAAATATCTCTCTCCTTGTTTTTCTCACAGAAAACTGAAGAAAACAACAGCAGCTTCATAGTCGCGAATACGTCCCACTCAAATCAAAGTACCTTAACACACAGGTACCGGATTCCCGCAAATGTTTATCGACTGAGCATTGCGCGATTATTTACCGCGACGATGATCTTGAAGACTTCTTAAAATGCTTGTAGATCGTCGCAACTACTTCACGATGTGAACTAGACTATATTTAAGCATCAGCTCAGATCAAGGTGTCGGTAGGAGCGTGGTGTACGCACGGGCCTAACGATCGCAAGGTCCTTGGTTCGATTCCAGGTAGCCACGAATGCATTTTTTGTTTTCAAAGTTTGGTTTTATAAGGCAAAGCTATTAATTTCAACCCGATTTCTTGTGGGGAACTTTCATTAGTGGTTCCTACGTATTTCGATAGTCCATTTGCCTGAGTGTTCAAATCGTTTTGGTCTCCTCTGCGCGATTATTCCTGATTGTCCAAGGCATGATCGCGCAGAAGACACCAAAACGATTTGAAGTAACTGCGACGACCTACAAGCGTATACTAAGGTATACGCAAAAAAAAGTAATGAAGTTTGCTTCATATCAATTAATTTTTAAGGAATTTAGACTTCAAACAAGTAGTTCAACATAGTTATAGTATGATTACATTATTCTCTTCGTTACCCACACCATAAAACTGGATAAAAATATTTCATGTGAGGTGGTTTTTGCTTCAAACCAGTTCCAAACGCAAGATTATCAATTTTTACATGTGAAGAATAATTGAACTGAGCAAATTTTGCTGATATATCGGACTACAGAATAAAAATAAAAATATTTCTTAACTAACGCGGATTCATTGGTGAGCCAAGTTTCGGGAATCCAGTACCTGTGTATTAAATCACTTTGGTCCCAAACAGAACTGAGACGCGTGTACAAACACAAAACGAGAATGACTTGCCCGACCGTGCGTACAGTCTGACGACAAAAAGAAGAATGAGCGAAGAAGCAGGAATCGGTCTGCTTCTATAGTGCGAAGCGAAACGCAAAAGAAGCGTGGAAAACTGCTTGAACGTGAGTGGATGCGTAAGAAAGGGGTCGTGTCGCGCGATTCGCACATAATGTGTTGTACGATTTTTTGCTTCTTTATTTTTCGTACATTCCTGCCCAGAAACTTACGATTCGACCAGACAGGAACGCTATATTCGTCCCATTTCTCCCTGAGACTCCCATCTCAGATTTCTCCTATCCGAACCAAACGAAAGATTCAAAACTATGCGCTTGGCCGTTCAGCTTGGCACTTTCTCTCTTTATCTTTCGTTTGCCTGTATAGCAAGTGGGTGGGGCAATTATGCTGAGAGCGCTGAGAGCACAGACCAGCAGCAAGCTGTGCTTACATGTGTGCAATGGCGCGCAAAGCAAGGCACGTGTCAAGCGTTATAACAATATGAATGAAAGATAATCCAGCTTTTTACGAGTGGTAATGGCTGCCATGCATAAGCTCGACTCGAGCAAAGTCGGATAACTGGATGATATCTAATTGATAACAACTTTTATTATCGCTGTTATCATTTTGATATTATGTTATCAATGATAACCGAATGATAACGAAATTTGTTATCATCGTATCCGTGACAGACATTTTTGATAACAAGTTGATAACAAAATATGTTATCAGACATCTTTTCTATAACGTTTTTATAAAGCGTGTGTTATTAAACAAAGTTGACTTTTGGTTTAATCCAAAACACTCATCTCTCAACATTTTTCCTTGATTCATGACCATAAAACTCAATATTATATGATGATGTAAATTTAGTTATCAAATTGATCTCAATGATAACATAATTTATCAAATGATGATAACCAGGTAACAAGATTTGTTATCAGTTTGCTATTCAACTTTGCTTGGGTCGCTTTCTGCTAGGGATCATACGATTCGACGTATGGCTTGGGTCGATTTAGAGCTGATCGATAAGTTTGATGATCCATCTCATCGATTTGCTGTCAAACAACCTAAGCCAAACGTCAAAACGCTTGATCGCTACCAGAAATCGAGCTTGCTCGTGGCGGCCAAATGGCCTAATGGCGCTCGATAAAAGCTGGATATAGGAGAAAAGAATCAGTTCGTTCTTTTAACGGGTCACTTTCTATCTGATCAGTTGTATGATTGCTGATTGAATGAACCAACTGTCGCCAAAAAAGAGACATGGATCACTAGTTCAATTGAGTGATTTGGAAATTTTGAACGCCTTCGATATTTTGTATTTCAAGCCAATTTTCTTTCCTCGAACTACTTTTGGTTAATCAATTTTGAATCTGTAACAAGTTAATTTGTACAAACATTCTAACATAAGTTTGATCAGTAAAATTAATTATCTGTGCGATATTCATTTCCCTTCATTCATCACAGTTTTTTTTAATATTGATTATTCCACTAAGGCCGAACACTTGCTCCCCTTCACTTCAACATAATTTGCAACGTCTTCGTCATTCACTTATTTTTTCGAAGAGTTATTATCAAATAAAAATACTGTCATATTATTTTAGTAAAGGAAGCAAATCCAGATTATCGTTTCTTTGTCATTTGATTGTGAAAATAAAAACCTTTGTAGGTTATAATTGTCGTTTCAAATCAGCTGATCTTGAAGAACTTTAACAGTTCTTCTATGGAAATTAGACTGGCCCTTAAACAAAAAAGTTGTAAAATTCAACGGGGCACCCCCTAGATATGTGCCTTAGGATAAGAAAAAAGCTCTCTCAAAATTTCAACTCATTTGGTTGCTCCCCCAGCTGGCGCATTCATTTCAAAGTTTGTATGGAATATTCGTCTCAAATATATTGAAAATTGACCCTATGTCACTGTTGCGTCTCGTACACTAGTTAATCGCGTTCAATAGAGCCCAGAATGACGATTTCACTAGCTGATACGCTAATGAACATAGTTGCCGAAGGTTGTATCTGGATTTAAGCCCATTTTTATTACGCTTTTAGTTGTTGAAAGTTAGGCTTAGATCAGCACTCCTGTACAATCACACATGTCCATGCACCTTGTGCCGCAGCTCGCCCAGCGTCATAGGTGGCTATGATGCGCTTAGTGGCTACCACCCAGCTAAGTTGAAGGAATACTACGCACTATTGCAAATCTACTTCAGATAGTTAAAACACCAACTTTATCAATTTTAATCATCATACAACCTTCTACAATATTGTTTGCTATAGTATCAAGTAGTGTTTTTGACATTCTGGGTTCAATTGAACGCGATCAACAATTTTCCTAACTCAAACAGGACATGATGTGCTGTTTCCTATATGTTGGAGCTGAAAATCCCATATTAACTTCAATTCAATTGCGCCAGCTCATGGAACGACCAAATGAGCTGAAACTTTCAGGAAGTCTTCCTCTAACCCTAAAGAATAATCCTGGCGGGTGCCCCGTGGAATTATACAACTTCATTTTTCTCCCATACTAAGGTGGGCCAGTCTATTGGAAATGACAGTCCCATGTATGCACCGGTCCTCCACCGATGTAAACAAATGCAAACACGGAGAAGAGAAGCATTAAGATTAACTGCTGTGAGGGTAGCTTACGGCTTCGGCACCATTTGACTATTATCGGCAACCGAATTTCAAACGCTCAATACACAGTGTTTTTCTATCAAAACACACCAATGAAAACATTCACGATTCTTTGTTTTATCAGCTTCCCACTGACGAGATTTCCGAGACTAAACGTCCAGTATTGCCAGAGATGTCATGAATTTAAATGAACACGCCTCAACATGTGACTGATTTAGAGCTGTCGAACAGATTCGCCTGCAGTTCTTATGGGAAAGTTGCCGAAGAGAATGATGCTCCCTACAATAGTCACACTGACAAGAGATATTCGAAGCGTTGTAAAAACGTTTTCAAATAGCTGTTTTCAAGTCTGAAGGTGTGAATCGCTAGAGGATTCAGCAACGCATAAATGTAAACAGATAAACACGTAATTTGTCTGCTGATGTCCGAGAAAATTATAAAAGAAGCGAATAATCGGCTTAGTCTGTCGAGAATACGTAAATACCCCTATTACGCGTTTTTGCATTTGTAATGCTATTAAAAAGCGAATGTATTAAAATGCTTACTTAGGGATTATTATATGTATGTGCTTTTGGTTACCTGGGTTATTTTTGAAATTCGAAAAATTCGGGAACAAATAGAAGGAAATATACTGAAGTAATTACAGAATTATGCTTTGCTGCCTCTAAATAACCTATTCGTCATTATCATTCATCAAAACTGAACGAAACATCGAACAATCATACAGTACCCAGGTGTAATCTGTCCACTGCGCCAAACAGAAGCTTTCCCCTTACCCATCGTGAATACTAGCACAGATTTCTTCGCTCCGATAAAACTTTCTGTTCCAAACAGACCCCATATACCCAAGTAGACAGAAATCCAACTATCAAATGAAGGCAGTTCTGCGTTGGGCCAAAGAGGAAATAAACCTGTGCTGATTTATTACCAGATTTCTGGTCTCTTGCGCTGCTTGAACTGGTGCCTGACTGGAAACGTGTGCCATGTATAGCGCTACCAACAGTGTCAGGCAAGTGATTTTCGCCTGTAATCAAAATGTTATTAGCATAATAGATCGCGTAGGAATAATGAAGCAAAACCCGGTGGTTCCACATACTCATGAATATACCTCACCAAGTGGGGCGGCTAGCCGTAGGCATTTTCCAGAATGGGGACTACAGTTCATGTTGTTATTGTTTCCGTTCTTGTTCTGTGTTTTCCTCTCTACTTTCATGCAAATTTCCACGGCACGAGAAACTAATTAAAAATGGTGATTAAAAGCCTCTGATAGCACCCGAACACAATGCAGAGGAAACCGTTTGTTGCTTTTCTTTGAATCTTCACGTACCATAGCCTCATGATGCGATAAAAATTTCTTCAAAGGAAAAGTGTTTCGCACTGTACTGCTTAACTTCTTACCGGGTAAGAACGCTGAGGAAACCAGTCCATTATAAACGCGCAGGAAGTGCCCCTCCAAAGCCCGTTGGTCGGCCACATTTTCATAAATCCTTCGAGGAAAAACGTATTTCTGTCCGTGTCCTGCGATAGCAGCCCCGGGGTAGCCAAGGTGAAATGTCAAAACGTGGGCGGTCTGTTAGTTCGTCCCATTATTCATGCTGAAATTATAGTTATAGGGCACTCACTCCTCCGGTTGAATGTAGAAGTACTTGAACTCGGTGTACATAACATCAAGGTATGGCCACCGCGAAGCCACTAAAGGAAGTTCACAGCGAACGAACGAAAAAAAAAATCTATTTTACCATAATGCGAGTGTAATCAATTTAATAGCTCCCGGATAATTCAACGCGAAATGCTAGGGTGAGGTTCGGGGTTGATAGTAGAACCTTAAACACGCAATCCTGTGCCGTTGTGAAAAAGCTTCGAGTGTTGGGCACAGAGAAAATTTAAGCTCATTACATGCCCATGTCGAAAACATGGTTGAATGAAACAAATATGAAAGTCTATATCGGAATTTGTTTTTTTTTTAATAACTTTTTAAACGGCTTCCAATCGGAATCCACCCGTTGAGATATTCATTTTATTTTTTTTTCAATTCTCAATTTCTTTTTGAAGATTCTTGAATGTTGGAATTGCGTTATTTTTACGTTTTTAAGTCTAATCAAGAGTATTAGACGTCTTTAATAACGTAGTCAAATTACTCTCCACATTTAGGCAATGTTTGCAATGCCTCTTGCTTTAACAATGTAGCTTGTTAATATTTCGAGAGCATAATTAATTTCAAATTACATGTGGAAATACATGTTTAGGTCAATATCATTGTCGATATATGCTAAATATTTTACCCAGTCAGCTTTGTTCAAATTTCAAAAACTTTGGTTCCAAATTGGTTCTAGGTTCTAATTGATATTAATACGCAAATGAATGATGATAGCAACTCCACCACATGCTCTATCCATTTGATCTTGTCGATAAACGTACAATCTCTATTGAGTTTGGATGCTGGTGTCAATTAGGTTAGAGAAAAAACTGCAAATGTAAAGGTTATTGATTATAATAGCTATTCAATAGACCATGCTATAAATCGCGGGTTCAAATCTCGCCGGTAGAGGATCTATTCGGATTGGAAATTGCAACTTCTCAGAACCTAGAGCACCCTCGTGCTTGCCACACCATGTACAAAAATTGTCATTTTGGAAAGTTATCAGTTAAACACTGAGGAAGTGGTCATAACAACACTAAGTGGAGAAGCAGGCTTTGTATCAGTTGAAATGATAAGTTAGGAAGAATAAGAAGGAAGCGATTAATGAATTCTGGTATTTCTGATTTCTCTTTTAAAAAGATAAGGCTCCATTGAATCGAGATAATTATCTTCTCCAAAATACCAAACTTTTTTTAAGGTTTTCTGGAAGTTTTGAAAAATAGTTAAAAAATACCAACATTTTTCCTACTGTAAGTCTAATTGCTTGCGCTCAGCTGCTGATTTTTTTTTGCATATAGAAGTTTTATATCCAAAACTTCGGCATAACTTAGTGGTACTCAACTTGTGAACCGTAAGCTGCATGTTTGATATAAATAAATGAAGACCGTGGAATTATTTTGTAGAATATTTGAAGGAGCTAGTTTTCTAATTTCTTAATTTTATAATAAAATTGGTTTCAAAATTTAAAATACGCTTTCCTTTGTGTCAACTTAAGAATTTAAGGGAAATTCTCATCCATCAGGCACCATGAACCGTTTAGGTACATAATGGATAATGGATTCAGATCTGCTAAAATAGTGGATCTGTTCAAAATCCTCAATATTCTACAGGAAATTTCCAGGATTCCGCTTGTTGTACTAGGAGTCTATTTTAAATGTTTAGAATTTGCTGTAAATCAACTGACACATAGTATTAATGAGTTCCAGAGCCCCGTTATTTCACATGTTTCACTAAGAATCTGTTACGCGAAAATTGCTTTGATTTTTCTTTATGTGATTAGTTTTCTCTCATTGCTTATTTATTGAGTTTTAATTCCTTACTTTACGGTTATTTTAAATGTTCTAGCAAAAATACCTTTTTTGCCTCATTTAACACATGAAATATAAACCATATATATCCAAAGCTTTGATTGTTTATGAATACTTTGTAGTAGACACTTTTAGAACATTCAATTGTGCATAATTTTGCTGGGTCCATCGAAGGGCTTCTCGATTATTTTTCAAATTATGGACGTTTTCCGATCAAAATCGTATTATTTATGTTAAAAACTCTATTGATCGCTTTAAACAAAAACGTCTTCGCAGTTCTCTCACCATAAATAGGTATAAGAAAAGATAAGCTGAGCTTTTGGTGTCGTCAGGCAGGAGATGCATCGTGTTATAGGATGTGGGTTCGATTCTCTCCGGTGTCCGTGTCTTCCAAAAAAGTTTACGAGATAAAACTGATTTTCCAGGGACCAGCCTAACTTATATTATGTAAACAAAATCATAACTCGCAAACTATAAGGGGTAAAAAGGGATAAAAGAAACCATTCTTCGGTAAAATTGCTCCAAATATGCTGTTTTCAAACAATGTACAGTAGGGTGCTGCTTATTTCTCGAAAGTTTTCAAAACCAACAATTCGTGTACTTTTTTGAAATCGAATCACATAAGAAGAGAAACCTTAAAGTTTGAACCAAAAATATAGGATTTAGAGATGGCGCAAGCGACTTGAAGGTGAATATTCGTGTTATAAAATATGACCTTCTGTTATGTTTACAAAATTTTGTTATTTTCTGATCTATTTTGAAGCTTTTAGCGCCAGATAGATAGATATCTCGTCAAAATTAAATTTATAAATAGTTTGTAGAACATCAAGATAAAAAAAAAATAATAAATGCATGTAAATGGATAGATCAGTAAAAAATCCTTCAAAAGAGAGCTCACAAGGAATATCCATTGTGATTCTTCCACGAACTTTTGCAGGTATTGAACCATGTGCTTTTAGGAAATCCCTCTGATAATTTCCAATGGGAATGCTTCATGAGTTATTTCCAAATTTGTTCAGTGCTTTCTCCAATTGGACAGTTATTCAATCTTATCCTGTTTTTAATATTTAAAAGATTTTCTGTACTTTCGTTAAGCTTAAGCAGAATATTTCTCAAACAAGTTTAATCGTATTTTTAGAAAAATCTAGAATAATGAATCAGAAATTCTTTAAAAACCAATTCTCAAGCAGAGTCATTTACGTACTTATAACATAAATTTCCAATTGTTAGTTGAAAAAGCCAGTCGTTTATTCAAGATTTATTCAAGAAATTGTACTAGAAATTCTATGAGTCTCATCAGGATTGTCTTCAGGATCGATTTTGTGTCGCAAATTCTCAACAGAATTAAGAAAAAAAAAATAAAGCGCTGCCTTTGAGGTTCTTGCTAAAGTTTCTCTTGGAATTTCTCTATGGAATGCTTGAAAAATTTTCAGCTGAAAGAATCCAGGTTTCTTATTGAAAAAATAAAAATGATTATCTCCAGGAGGAATCGATATACACCCAATATATCAAAAGAATTTTCATTAGCACATGGCTCAATTGAGGAAATGCTCTTAGTGATTTCTCCGCAGATCTATTTACCTATATGCATTTTTTACAAAAAAATCTTCAAGTGTTTAGGCTCTTTTTTTTTTAATTCGTCCTTAATTTACCCGAAAAAATCCTATGAAATTTCTAAGTTCAGTTTTTCTTCAAGCATTTATGCAGAAATACTTAAATATTTTCGAGAAATTTGTTTAATTTTTTTAGAGAATTGATTGGGATTTGTCCTAATATTCATCCGTAGAATTTACCAGGGTATTTTAAATTACTGTTTCCTTTGAATAGCAATAATGTTTCTAATTTTTGATGGATTTCTAGAGTAAAACATACAAATCAAAGTTTCAGAAGCACTTCTAGGAGTCATCCCTTCAAGGAATTTTAGCTGAAATCGAATTCGGAAAGATCTACTAAATTCATGCAGAAAATTCAATATCTTCGTAGAATTTGTGGAACTTCTTCACGGAATTATTGCAGATTTGTCTTACAGAAAAGTTGAAGCGAATTTCATAAAACTTAATAAAGGAAACTCCGAAACTGTTGATTTTAGAGAAAAAAATTCCATGAAAAAGTTGTAGTTAACCGTTTGGACTATAAGAAAAAAATATACACTGAAAAAATATTTTATTTATTTTCATAAAAAAAATCAAAAATAAACCATAAATTTTAAATTTCACAAAAACTCCATTTGTAATATTTTTTAAATTTTTACCATAGAATCTTGATAGTAAACAGATGTTTGGGACCAAGTTTTATGATGGATAAATTTTCAATAAAAATGTTTTTTCTAAGAACAACTTTTGGCCGATTTTCAAAATTTTAAATTTTTGGCGAAATAAATATGTTCTGATGATACAATAAGAAACTTGAAATTAATTTGAATTATAATGATGATCTTGATCACTTCTCTAACTTTTGAAATGGTCTATAAATTTTTGTATTTGTTATTTGAAAAATTCTAACTCCGAAATATTGAAGAAATTGTAGTTACCCAAGTAACCAGTAAGCACGATAATGCGGCACGGTAATAGCATTATATGCGCATATAGGGTAAACATTTAATGCATGTCAGTTTTATATACGCATATAATGCTATTATAATGCCAGGAAAGGCGAAATAGCGTGCCATTATAGTGCCAAGATATAACCGTGCTTCTCTGCATCACTAATGCTGATATAAGACCACGTGAGAAACGTCAATTGTTTTCGCCAGGTTTTTAGGACGAATATTTTGTGCTTTCGCGTACGCAGCCAGAGAGCTTTCGCGTATGCGGCCAAGCAACTGGTACACGAGGTAAATAAATGAATGAATGAAAACGGAAACCTCTAATAGTATGCAAAAAATGTAATAAAATGATACAGATAGTACTTCTCCGTATCAGACATATTCGTTTTGGTAGTTTTCATCCTTTTGAGGACTTGCAATTTCCACATTTTGATCCTCGTTTATAATGATGAAATTCTTAATTTTGCGTCTCGAACTTGCGACACCCGAGTTGTTGTCCTGCTCCTTTGCTCCTACGGCCACATAAGATGAAAAGTATTGGATAGAAAAGTGACCAATTTAAACCATCACTTTTCCCCGTCATAAAACCTGCAATTGTAGTAGTGAGAAGATTTATGTTTGACTCCCTTTTACCACTATATGCAAACACAAAGCACGTGGTATGTCTGTCAAAACACTGGATGGCATTTAAACATGCCCTGTAGTGCTTATTTAATGCCTGTATGCATCAGGCTTAGAAGCATTAATGATGCTGTAATAGGGTTTCTATGTAGCGGAAGTACTGTAATAAGGTGTGTAAGCATTTGTGGTGCTATTATAATGCATTTACGCATCTATGATGCTGATTAAGGGCTTATTATTAGTGCTTATGGTTACTTGGGATATTACTAAAGGTAATTGAATCTAACATTTTAGTAAATGCAATACTAGAATATGAATTCTGCCCTAAATTGCCAATTTCTCCAAAAATGATTTAAAAAGATCGTAACAAGTTTTTAATGAATATATTATAATAAATCCATGCTGAAATTCCCAGTTTTTTTTGGCAAAACATCACTTCAAAAATTTCTTTACTGCTATGCTACCTTCTGAAGCATATGTATTTATCGGGTTTTTCAACAAACTTTCTCATGAATTTCCACAGTAGATTCGAAATGCCCTAGAAATATGTCCTAGAAAATAGGAGATTTTGTTTTGATTCTATTTAAATAAAAAAGTTGGTTATTTTGAATCTAGATATCTGAAGTATATCATAATACCGTAAATTCGGGTGAAATTGATCAGTAGGGTGAAATTGATCACCGTGTCACATGATTCTATTTTTTACTAATAGAGCACAAATATCAACAAATGGACATGGTGTCAACCTGGAAGTTTGTAAGGATGCTAGAAATATATCCCCAAAAAGATTTTATCATCACAATTCGTTCCAATTTGACCATTTTGTTGAAATAATTGAATTTTTGTTAGATATCAGGAAATTCCATCGGAAATTGCCTACATTTAGGCGTTTTCTGCGGTATTCTTGAAATTTGATTGTTTATTATTTCTATTAATATTGCATTGTTAAGAGTTTAGTAAGCATATTTGGATTCAGAGAGTCCAAATTTAGGTATGTAGACTTGTTTTCAAAACTTACAGTGACCGTTTTAACAAGTGATCAATTTCACCCCAATTTAAGAAACCTTGTTTTTTTTTTTATTTTAGAGGCGATTTTCAGCACTAAAATCTCATCCGCATGAAAATTTCAGTACATGAGTCAATTAGACTAACCATCGTACTTATCTTCCTGCATTCAGTTGTTTGGCATTGACGATCTTATAAAAAACAGACTTGAAAAACAGTGAAATTTCCCCGAAATTAAGGTGTATCTGGCAAACTTTGAAACTCAGTAGATGAAATATAGCGTATTTTGGAACATTGCACAATGGTCCGAGTCAACAATTTAGCAGGATAAAAGTGTTTTCTCTGTTCTCGTTGATTTTAGACGTTCGATGTCTTCAGAGAAGTTATTCGTAATTGAGTGTTGCATCTTCTAAGAAAAAAAGTTGAATAGGGTAATCCTCATTCAAGTTAAAAATTTTGACTCAAACTTTTTTGTTTTATGAAATTTGTGGCTGCGCTCTACTGCAAACTTTTAGAAAATGTTATTTTGAACAACTTTGTCAAAGACACTTTTGATCTAACTCTTCTTTTGAGCTAGGTACATTAATTATAAAAGTTTTTACTTCCTCTACAACTCTTCTGAAAACCACATTCACGTAAAACTGAAAACAAAAAAGTTAGACCAAAATAACTATTATTTTGGTTCCACCCATAGTTAAAATTTTCAGAATCAATTTACTTAGCTCAAATGAAGAGTTAGATCAAAACTGTCTTCGACAAAGTTGTTCAAAATAACATTTTCTAAAAGTTTACAGAAGAGCGCAACCACGAATTTCATCAAACAAAATGTTAGAGTCAAAATTGCTACTTAAATAAAGATCACCCCATTCAACTTTTTTCTTAGAAGATGCAAAACTCAATTACGAATAACTTCTCTGAAGTCATCGAACGTCTAAAATGGACGAGAACAGAGAAAACATTTTTTTCCTGCTAAATTGTAGATTCGGACCATTGTGCTATGCGGCGAAATTTCCAACTAACTTCTATCGTCAAATTAAGGACCAAATAAATCCAAGATAAGTCTCCGAAGACACCAACCCAATAAAATTGACCCCGAAAGCGCTAGAGGATTTGTCTGACTAAATTCTGTTCCTGGCCCAGTATGTAGTGGTTAGATTTCGAAATTTAACGTTTTGAAATTGACAACCGAATAGATCTAGAAATGTAGGAAATGTGTATGTAAAGAATTTTGTCTGCGGAATATGAAGAAACGATAATCTTGTTTGTTTAGTTTTCGTAGATAAGTCTGTTTGAATACTTCTCTGTTTTAATCGTAATCTTTTTCTATAGAAGGGTAAATTCCTCACCAAGCAACTAATTTTTGACCTTTTATCCCTTCGACCTTTTTTCCCTAATCTCGTTTTGGTTTTTGAACACCACAAACTACGATACGACGTGGCCGTATAGCAACAACGCACGGCAGCACACAGTAAAACTGGACAATGCCGCTTCAAAGCAAAGAAAACCCATCCGTCAGTCAGACAGTTGCCGCTGCGTTACGATACACCCTCAGTCGTCTCGACAATGGCTACGACGACCACGGTACCAATGCCGAATAATTGCAAGGTGTGTAATCTCACTCACCGGCTGCACAGGTGACTTGCGGTTTGCATTTTGTCCATTTTCTCGCCCCGCGATTTTCCATTCTTTGGGGGGCGTTTTTGCTTCACACTCTTTTTTTTCGCAAACACAAACAATTTCCAGAGAAAACCTAACGCTGCTTGCGAGAAACCGTGAAATCAAATCGAGAAAAGTTATGAAATATTTGCATAGCTCCCCCAAGTGCAACAGCAGCAGCAAGAGAGCCAAACACCAGAGAAAACAATTAACAGATGCACCAGCAATTAGCCTGTTACACACCCATCACGTATGATAGCCGTATCATTGCACCGACTGTGGGTAGATATCGACCATGTCAGCGCTGCGATTGATGCTGCTGTCCGCAAACTTCTGCCCCAGAAACCAGCTCCCAAGGCAATTTTCCAATCATCTCATATGAAGCATTTAATTAAAAGCCCGCGTACAATTGAAATCGATCGAAATTAGTTACATCAATAGCACGGGGCATGAGAAATTGGCGGAAAACCTGCCTGGTTGATTTGAATGTTTATTCTTCGAATTATGGGCATGGTCTTCTGGGAGCCAAGGCGATTTGCACAATTCCTTCAGAGCCGAGGACGCAACGGCGTCGATTGTTTGGCCCTCGAGACGAAGTTGCTGCATCTGGTCAAAATCTTGGGGGTAATTCACCCCCAGTCAGTGCTTCGCCATACCCACGCCACGCCACGTGGGAATTGGATGCGCATCTTTGTTTCTTATTGGTTTTTGTGCGCGCTGGTTTATTTGCACACGTGTTCGCGTCATTCGGTTGCAAGGGTGATTTTACACAAATTAATGATGGGAAAGTTATTTCTGTGGCACGCTTTTCACGATTCAAATTCAATCATTGACATGTGCGGTTTACCAACAACGTCGTTAAATTCTTCAATATGTTGAAGTCAAGTTCTACTGATCTAGAGTCGTCGTGCTCTGGTGTAATCTTTTTATCTTCTTGTGGACGCACAGCCATTCAGCAAGACCAACGTGAGGATCGTTGGTTCGAGTCCCACCGGCATAGAGTATCTTTATACCTGCCACACGTGGTAAAAGTGGACGTAAAGTGGGTGGTAGCGTCTAATAGGAGACCCGACTCATATGCGGCTTGAGCTTTGTAATTGGTCCTAATCGAGAAATTGCGAGCTGCCAATGTTGATATCGTTGAATTTGATGGAGAGTCAGCCAAAATCCCATATGCCACGAATATCCATCTGTGCCTTCGGTACCAATTAGTGTCACTCTGGATGGTATTGCTGCAACGGTTCAGGATTCACATGACGTGTCCACTTGTGCTCCGCCGCGCAAGACAGGTAACATTTGCACACTTCGTTGATTTTGACCGAATTTAAACGATGGCACGAAAAGATCCACAGAATGATAGCAAATAGCGCCTGTGAATTCTCCCAGTGCCAAGGTTCGTAATTGGTCCACAGTTATGTGTCAGGCAGTCCCGACAGGTTGAACACTACTACCTTCTGAAGGGCTCATCAGCCGGCGTTGTTCCCCGAAGAGGGTGATGGTTTCTCTACATCGACGAACTACTAACGACGCATTATCACTGACGCGTGGATCATAAAGTACACCAAGAGGTGGATAGTTGTGGCGACGGTCCAAAGTTGTCAAAGGTGGAGCAAATGGTCCGTCGAACAGGAATCCTTGCGTGCGTCCCCGTTTATCTTCATTATCATCTTGGAGGGAGTTTTCGTCGTCGTTGACCGCACGAACATACCTACATAGGTAAAAAGTTGATTGTCGTCATCCATGGCTTGGTGGTTCTTTCCTGTGAGCTCTTCGTTCGTATCTAAGCTCATCAGGCAAAGTTTGTGTTAGGGATGGCTGGAGTATTAAGTACCATCGGAGCGAAATTTCTTCGGTATAAACATCTTTCGAAAGGCCTTCCTTAGGCGAGTGGTTAGAGTCCGCGGCTACAAAGCAAAGCCATGCTGGGCATAGAGTATCGTCGTACCTGCCATACGATATACGAATGCGAAAGTTACAAAGGAAGCTTTTTATTAATAACTGTAGAAGTGCTAATAAGATCACTAAGCTGAGAAGCAGACGTTGTTCCAGTGAGGACGTAACGACAAGAAGAAGAAGAAGGATAAAAACACTAGCAACACCATGTAAGGGGAAACAAATCAACCAGATTCGTGTATTGAATCACACACGGGTAGAAAACAGAATCCAAAAACAAGATTATGAAAATGATGAAAATACACCATGATTTTGACTCATGATATCATGAGTCAGATTGGCGTAACGCAA
The DNA here is from genome assembly GCF_002204515.2 of Aedes aegypti. Taxonomy (NCBI): domain Eukaryota; kingdom Metazoa; phylum Arthropoda; class Insecta; order Diptera; family Culicidae; genus Aedes; species Aedes aegypti. The sequence goes on from NC_035108.1 coordinate 153,372,048, forward strand.
CACACGCGTTAGGTTTTTGTTGCTGATTGCTCGGAATCATGATTCAAATGCCAAAATTCTGAGTCGCGCATCCGTTTATGATCGACAAAATAAAAAAATGTTAAGAATAGCATACATTGAGATTCGAGCCAAGAACCTTCCGATTGTAAGCCACGTACCCAGACAACCAAAATGTACGTATAACCAAATCACCTTTTGCTTTATGCGATGCTTATATGTGCAAAGTTTCACGTATAAGATGTCGCGAAAAGACCTTATGCGTACAAAAGTGGAGGCGATTTACGTACATACTTTATATGATGAAACATAACATGCAATGCGAGTGTGTAGATTTTCTTGCGAATTGGTCTATACTCTTATGCGACTTTATTTATGATAACAAAGTTTATTTGACAGCTCAGCTGCTACGGATTGTCCGACTTACTTTGTAAAACTATGCGGAACGGAACGAAATGTACATATGAACTCATAAAATAGCGTTTTATGCGAGGAAACTCATCGATCAAACGATTTCACTTACCATTTAGTGCGGGAGTGATGCAGTTTGTACAAATAAATGACTTTCGTCGTATACTGCTATGCGACTTCTGGTTGTCTGGGTACTCTACTACTCAACCGCTTCGTCATCTTGAAGTGGGAGTGATCAATACGAATGAGATGAAGCAAAGTGCGCCGCTTAGTGTTTTCACACTGGATGTTACGCTTATGAGGAATCATGACTCCAGGAACCATGATTTGTGATCCTGATATTATGACCTAACCAATTTATGAATTTCATGATTTGTAAATCATGGTGTGGGGATCAGATTTTTATCCGTGTACTTGTTGTTTAACTTTCATTTCCACGCATTTGTCTTAACTGGTGCATTTTACCCTAGGTCCCCCTACACATTGTCGTCGCTCGTCTTGATGACGTTATGGTTTCGGTATGGTACGAATGTAGGGACCTGGCTCGTTTGGCTTTGCTGCGGGAATTCAAGGCAAAAGTCAGGTGAAATAAATGTCATAAAAATAAATTAAAGGGTTTCCCATGCACACAGCAAAAATAAATCGTCCCATTTCACTGCACATCACTGCCGTCGAGCATATCGAGTACAATCATATTCAAATAGTTTCATTGGAACATTCGTTGATGACATCACGCAAATATAGGCAATTGGCGACCCCAACAATGAAAATCAAAGAAATAAATTGTTTGGAATTAAAATTCAAGAACATTCACGATGGGAGTAATGTAAATTAAAGTCAACGTAACATTACTATTTGTTTTCTACTGCGTATATTTGAGTTAAATACAAAATTATTAAACATTGGAGGTGTGCACGGATCAAATCAATAGTATCAAATCTTTCAAACATATGTCAACCTAATTTTGTGAAACTGATTTAAATTATTGTTAACTACCCTATCGTCAGTATTATTTTTTACCACAAAACAATAATCAATTCAGTTAAGGCATAGGTTCCCAAATTTTCTGGATGCTCGATCCACCTAGCCATCAAGTTAATTTTTCACGACCCACCAGAGAAAAAATGGTTGATGAAAGCTTCTTACCGAACAAGGCCATGGTTCACATTTTTAAATTTAAATTTTTGGTACTCATTTAGGATACCTTCGCAAAAAAATCAAAAATTTTGTTAGATAGAAATTACATCAATGTATAATCAGGATAGGTGTATAAAACATATTCGAATATTTTATACTCTAGAAACAAAATTGTTTTCGATGAAACTGAGAATTTCTTGGAGAAAACTATGGTTAATTCTATTAAATTGTTCATAACATTAATTGGAAATTTTTCAAGAATTATTCTTGTTTTAATGAATCCTTATGACTTACTTGTCAACGAAAATGTTATCAAATCTTCAAGAGGTCATGCTTCAAAGGCGTACCCTTATTTTTTTAATAAATTATTTTTTAATAAAGTCCATGTTTGAGGTTATTAGAGGTTTTCCCGACATTTTTTAGTTAAACAATTACTTATGAAGATTTTTTAAGAATAGTTTAGCCAACTAAAATGTTTAAAACTCATTAAAAGTTCTGCAAATATTACCAACGAATACTGTGGATCTGAATATTGGAGAAAACTAAAATATTTGTACTTGTTGGAAATTCCTCGTGTATTATATTGTTTTATGGATGAAAGCTTATGAACCCCTGGTAGCTGGGTCGTCTTTAATAGAATTTTCCGTATTCCACCAGAACCATCAAGATTCAAAAACTGAGATCATTGCAAAGCTTCAAAATGGAAAAAAAATCACAGCTTATAAAATTTAATATAATTGGAGCTCAATATATTTGCTTTTCTTTTTTCAACTTAACATTTTTTTTGCGCAACTGTAAATTATTGTCTTGGTAATTATTATGAAAAAGTTGACAAATTCATAAGAAGCATTCAATAACATAGGAAAAAGTATGGAAATGGATTGTTTTACCCCCAGGGGGTCACGACTCACATTTTTGAAACTATGAGTTAAGGAATACCAGAATATCCGCGAAACTAGATAATCAATGATGAAGACCGTCTGGTTTTGTCAATTTATTGAAAAAATGACATAAAATGTAGTCAATTGTACTATGCAAGAATTTTGGTAATTTAGGAATCCGGCAGAAAACTTAACTGAGAAGCTGAGAATTATCTTTTTTTATATTTTTCCATTGAAGCCTAATAGAAACGCTAAAAGAGGTGCGATAACATTTTTTGCGATAACCTTTATTCTTCTAGGAAAAATCACTTATTTTGTACGGCCAAATCTTAAGTGGAACAGACTACATTTACCGCAGCAATTCTGTTTTTTTTAAATCATTTACGCAAAAGATAAAAACACTTTTCAATAAACTGAAGTTAACTTTACTCAATTAAACAAAGCACTTATCGTGACGATAGAAGATTGCAACGATTTATGTCTAAAATCAATGACAATTATTTTTGACATTTGGTAGTCTATTTAAAAATTCTACCTGATTTATAAGTTCTATACTAGTCAGAACCTTTTATTATGAATCCTCGGCAGAGCCTTCTTCCTGGTTTTACAACAATAAGTCCATATTAGTACATTATACAAAATAATCTGTCTGAATATTCCGACAATTTTTTTTATTTTATTGTCATCAGTGGATACAGACGTTTAAAATTGCTTCTTTTTGCGTTTTCAAGAAGAGTTAGTAATTGAAGATCGTGAAGGAGTCACTTAACTTTTTGGTTTTGCACTTGCATTGACAATCCAATTTGTCAAACTTAATACCAACTTGAGTATTCAAATAAATGCTCAACTAGGGTTGTCATGTCTACTACGGCTTAAACCAGCCGACGGTGTTTTGAAAATACCTGAAGGTCGTAGACACAAAAGTCAATTTAGACAAATTGAGATGTAAAATTGTGAAAAATAAGTCCAAGTGAATCATTTATTTGACTTTTTAGTTTTTCACTAACGGCAAGTGACTTATTTGCTTAAGTTGACAATTTGCTTAACTCCACTGCAAATACTGACCTTGATTGGCGACACCCTTTGCTTTCTAACTTGAATCGAAGAGCCTGGGCTAGAGGTAATTTTCAACAACAGTTTTGCTTTAAGTAGTATTAAATTTTCCGTCAACAGAAAGTCTCAAAGGGGTCTTTCAAAGGGCTCCGCAGCTTGTCGGTTGAAGCGCTCATCTAGCGATTAGGAAGTCGTGGATTCGATCCTCACCGGAGCACGTGGGTTTCTTTTCGCAGTTTTAATTTCAATTTGTACATTTGACACGTGTTCGCTGTGTTCATGTAAACGTAAGAATCTTACAACATTATAATTCCCCAGAGGGGCTGTCCATTAATTACCTAAAATAATTTTGGCACTTCCTCCGAAGTTAGATTTTTTGTATGAAAATTAAAAAAAAATTGTATGGCGGGTAAAAAATCTTAATACCCCCCTCCAACCCCATACGCAATTAATGGACGACTCCAGACTGTAATACCCTAAAAATAGGCAATCATTCATTCATTCATCAAAACACCTCTACCGCAATCAGTCGTTCGATATCCGATCTCGTCGGACGACGATCACGCACTGAATTTTCTGACCGGTAAGTGATCTGTAGGTAGCATTGTCACAAAGCCGACAACTAAAAATAACATAAACTTTTGTTTGCAGAAAAATTTACACTAAATTTTCATCGAAAAATTGCCCAAAATAGGGTTAATTTAAATATACCAAAATAGCGAAACTGAGTAAAAACGTGAAATTGTTGTGCTTTTTTACGATCAGGCATATTGCGCAAAATATAGGGGGAGATCCCCCAGTGCCGGACAGCACCCAATACCGGACAAACTCGAAAAATTGAGAAATCATGGTCCAATCAACATGGTGTTTTAATAGAAAAGAAAGCTATTATGTAGATTAATGTTCGCGTAGAATAACACATCCTTGAAATATGCATGTTTTTTTTTAAAGTAGAAAAGTTTTAAAATCTTTAAAAAACTGACGTATTTTCTTAATTTTGAGCCTATTTAGTAATTATTTTGAATATGAAAAAATACTTTGGATCACGCAAGCATGATCGAACATAATCCTAATTTGATAGTATGAATGTATTTTGTACCACAATTGGACTAAATATGGACAAATTACAATTTTCGTTAAACACCTCCTGTCCCTCAGTTTTGGACAGCTTGATTTGTTATATGATATATTTGTTATTATTGCGTCAGTGTCTCAAAATACTTTCATATTTCATGGGTTCCGTCGATCATGGTATCAAATATGCAATAAAACTAAGAAGAATGAACATTCAGAACAACATCGTAAAATGTGCCATTTTTCATCATACATGGAAGAGGTTTTTGATAGGCATAAGACAAAATAAGAAAAACTCAAATTAATCTTGTAAGTGTTGCAAATGCATTGAATTGGTAATTATAAACCATTCCTATAGTGTACACATTCAATGATGTTCAAATTTGCAGAATTCGAGGCATTTCCAGATCGTGTCCGGTTTTGGGTGCCACCTTTCAAGATCGATCAATTTGGTACTAAAATACATCATCAAAATGCATTGTCAAAATTCATATTTATATTTTCAAATTTATTTTTGTACACTATAAAAATGTTAATATTTATCATAAATGGGTAACACGAGCCCATAAAATCAATATTTTTCGAATTATGAATTTAGTGGGTTAAGTATCCGGTACTGGGGGATCTCCCCCTATAGATTATACCGTTTTGTCTCGAATTTCGAACAGACTCATATTCCGAACATTCGTTTTTTATGGCGATTTGGTTGAACCTCGAGTGTAGTAATGATTCTCTAGTTTAAGTAAAACTAGCGCAGATTAATTTATTTGCGAAATTATTCATTTGAATACGAATTATTTTTGCTGTTCGGAATTTCAATCAAGATGTTTGGAATATGAGGCAAAACAGTATGTGGATTTAAGGCAATTTGGCATTTTTTCCGCAAGATTATATATGGTTCGAGCTTTTGCACCACATGGTCAAAAATGGTTCCCTAGGATTTATGCAAAAACTAATATACCTTAGAGCATCCTTACAATAGTACTAGCTAAGCCTTTAGATAAAAAAAATGAAGAGGATCTTATTTTAATTTTATTCCATGCAATAAAAGTTCTACCGAAAATTACAATTTTTACATTTAAAACCTACAAATAGCCTTATTTTTTCAAATTTTAATCGATTTCTATAATATTTGAAGTGGATGTATCTAAATTGATTAACATTCGAACTACCATGACATTAAAAACATTTGTTTTGAATTGAGCTAGAAATCTGAAAAAGAAACTCTTATCCCATTTGAACTTTTGCCTCAGTTTACTTTAATAGTTGGAAACAAATTAACACCCAGGGCCGTATTTACAAGTGTGGGGGCCCCAGATCCTCATTCTTGTGGAGGCCTCTCACAGAAAATATTTTTGATGCAATAGTATGTTCTCATTGATAATGTCTCTTTTAACTTTTATGTTCAATGCTTTGGATAAGGTTTTAATCACCAGAAGTTAAATTTGAACTGCTTTGAATCCCTCATAAGTTGAGATTAATGGGTGTAAGTGACGAAACCTACATTTGAAAAAAAAAAATGGATTTGAAGTTATTCAGCAATTTTATCGAAGTGGTAGAATGTTCCTCGCCGAAGTTGGGGTTTTCTCAGAATCTAAGCATAGACACAAGCCAATATTTCTAATTATGATGTTCGTTGTAGTGATCCAAAATTGTTTTATCATTTCCGTTCATTTTTAGGTTTATGAAAAAGAGTACCGTAATCCGTGGCAACATTCATCAGCGGGGTAACATTGGTCGGAAAGACCCTCCTCGTATAAAGCTTGAATCTCCATTTTTCGTTGGAACAATTACAATGCATCAATGGTGCTTCTTATTCTTATATTTATAAGCTTATACAAATTGAGGTTTCTAAGAAAGTTAAGTTTGATTCATGCGTAATTTTTTTCAACTTTTTGAAACTGTGATTCATGGATGACACTATCACATATTCATGTCTCACATGAGTTCTGCAAATGATATGAGCAAGAAAAAGGCTATAGTACTAAAAAAAGCATCGCCGAAAACAATGGAATCGTTTTCGTCAAAACTAGTATGTTCAATTAAGCACAATTAACAAAATACTTTAAATAATGCAGAACTTCCTTAGGAAATCGCCTACATTTAGGCGTATTCCGCGGTTCGAGGTGTTTTTTTTGTTAAAAAAAGTACTCAAAAAGTAAATGGCTTGTAAAATTTTGATCTTCTTATCGGTTTCAAGAATCATGATTTTAGTAAGTAACGACGTTTCCAATATTACCGAACGTTGTTTACATAGGTGGTTAATGTTACCCCATATCAGCTGATTAAAAAAATTTGCTTAAAACATATAGTTACGAACGTTGGGTATCAGTACCCATCGCTCGTGACTATATGTTTTAAAAATATAAAACTTGCAACATTTGCATATTCAAATGAAATTTTCAAAAAATATCTAAAAAAGTGATCAATGTTACCCCGGATTACGATACTAAACAAAACTCTTAGAAATACACCAAAAATTGAAACTCTCAGATCCAAAACAATAGACTGCACTTTAAAGAAAAGCCTAGAAATTATTTACATTTACTAATTTAAAATTGGAAACCTCAAATTTTCAAATCTTTCGTTGTGATTTAAAAAGTAGGCAGCATTTCATCGGTTTCTTATAATTCTTAAATATTCAGTAATAATTATTTGAGTCGTATTTTGTGGGGGGCCCTAAACGGTGACCCCCTTAAACCCCCGTAAATATTTACCCATAAGAACAGTTTTGACATTGATTGTCTTACACAAACTTGTCTCATCGGTGTGGAAAAAGTTCAAATCTGGTAAAGGCAACAGTTCACTGACTGAGACACAAAATAACGATACTTATGTTTGCAGACAAAAAAACACTAAAACAGAATAAAAAATATACCCAAAATAGGGTTAGTTGTAAATATACAAGAAAAAAAAGCAGTTTTTCACAAAACTAAGGGAAAACGTGGAATTTTAGTTACTTTTTACGCACAATCTGGTAAATTCCACTTCATTTAAAGATAATTTGTCAATTTTAGGCAATTTGCAACTTTTCCCACGAAATAATACATGGCTCGAATTTTTTTTCCATGCTGATTCGGTCTTATGCCCCAGTATGGACCAAATCTATCTATAAAAATAAAAATGGAATGGTGTTTGTATGTCACGAAATGACTTATAAATGTGTCAACGGATATGGATGATTGTTTCTGCATTTTGTTCATCAAGGGTTCCGACGTGCTTGTGTGTATAAAAATTACAGAATAATCACCAAGAAAGTCGGAAAAACTAGAGTGAATCGAACTGTCAGTTTTGTACAGGGTGATTACTATATCCTGTCAGTAAAATAAGTAATCATAGAAAAATTGGTTATATGAATTTTAATTACCAGTGCATATCCAGTTTAGGACATCTATAATATTTGTCTATGCTATACATGGATAACAAATTAATTTCTTTACCTCAATTTCCAGCCACAAGCATTGTTTCAGAAGCATTACAGTTAACACGCACGTTGTTCAAAAGCATATATTTTAACCAAAAAATACATATTTTTTTCGCTAAAATTTTCCATAATCAGTCTCATTCTATTCCCTAGTAAGTCTTAAAGATTGTGGCTGTTTCAATCAGGAAATTTTTTCAGCGAAGTTTAGTCAAAAATACATGTCTGTAGAAAACGTGCGTGCTTGGTGCAATGCCTTTAAAACAACACATATGACTATAAACTAAGGTAAATGAAAAAAGATTTAATCTTTACTTTGTCAAAACAAACTTAATAGATGTGCAAAACAGGATGTACACCGGAAATTAAAATTCATACATACATCTTTTATCTACGAACATTTACTTTATTGACAGGAATTAGTAATCACCCTGTATGGGACGATTCATGGCGGTTTTCAGCAGCCTACTTCATGGCAAGACGAAATTTGCCGGAACCACTAGTATGGTATAAATTTATGCAAAATCTGATATGCTTGCATGCTTAAAGTAGGCCAAGACACGCCCTCACAAAAAAAAATAATAAGATTTTATGTTTATTCTATTGGTGATACTTCGACCGAAAATTATAATTTTCACTCCTAAAGACAACAAATAGCCATAACTTTTCGAAATCTCAATCGATTTCTATAATATTTGGAGCTAAAGTCTCATTCTTGAATAACATTCGAACCACCATGACATTCATAGCATTTGTTTTGAATTGAACTAGAAATGACAAAAAGAAACTCTACCGTTTTAATTAACATTGCGGATAGCTTCAAATCCCGCACACTGTACTATGTATGATCAATATTTCAAACGAAATGTTTCATTTGTTATTGTTCAAAAGTACTCACTTTTGAGAATCGATTTAATAAAAATTTCCAATGGGTATCTATTAAGGCTTATAAAGCCCAACTACTTCGGTGTTTGAATGCTCGATAACGTGGAGAAATCATACATATTCTCACATAACTTATGATCTCGCCTTAAAATCCATTGGTAACCGCGTGTGTAGTCCGTTGTTTTTAAGCAAATCAATGGACAGAGATAAAAAAAAACTATCACCCCTGGGAGATAGAAGCATCTTATCTGTATCGTAGCATTGCCAAATAACGTGTAAATCCATTCAGTTGCTCAGTAACTACAGGCTACAAACTCGGTTACCAATGGCTTTAAGGACGAGATCATAAATTAAGCGAGTATTGATTTATTTTGTATGCTTTTCGATGAGTCATACTCCACTTAGGCCTTAAGTGTTCGTAATATGAATCAATACGGTACGTTTTCACACGACAATAAATTTGTTCGTGATATTTTCAAAGTGTTAGGGTTCATTCACAATTTTTCATAATCAATCTCATCTATATTCTGTATTATATGTAACATCCTAAGGACATACACCCACCTCTTCAGCATTAATAAATTTGTGAATAAAGCCCTTCCGTGTATTTACCTGTGCTAAAAGTACCTACCACTAATTGTTCATCGCAGAAATTTATTTTACCTTTTTATCGCTTTGCCAATAACCGAACTCTTTTGATATTGATAATAATATTGTTATTATTTAACTTAAGGCTAAGTAGCCCGTCATTCGTTTTGGCAACAATGTTGAATTTGCAGCTTGTATTTCAAAGTGATAAAACTCAGCCTTGATAGTTTATATTGACTTGAAAATGTATCATCGTACGCGCTAACATGCATAAAGTATGCTGATACTTTTTCAGCTTTGGCAATGCAAAACCAACTGATTTTCTTTGATTCGAAATCGTGAGATGAATTAGCAACAATCATCAACGACGCGTACAAATTTCAATGACGGCCTACTTCGCCTTAATAATTCACGCAATTATTTTGCAATGATAACCTAATCTAATGCTCTATACCCTACAGGAAGCAGCAGAACTGTCAGCTTAAACCTGGATCAATCAGTTGGCCACATTCGAAATGTATCCTCTTCGGATGCCTCTTACTAGGTCTCTTCTAGCCAGTCGGTAGAAATAACGAAGGTACTCGATCGCATCTCATATTTAATTCATCCGGAATTCGGTATCGCTCCTGAACGGGGCACGGATACGCTTCATTGTGAGCATTCCCATCATCATCACCGGGAATACTCATGCTATAGCAACAGCAATCAATCAGACGTCTCCGCTGGCGTTAATATATGTAACTTGTGACTGCCTTCCGAAGCGTTCCCCTTTATAGGTCACGACAATTAGGAACTTTCCGACGATCGAAGTTTTCATAATCTACGCACACGTGTGTTTTTGTCCATGTGGGTGTTTTGATTTTTTGTCTTTCAATTATTTATGAAGTTGGGGTGAAGGAAACGTTCAGCTGAGTTCATAAGGAACTGAATTGGAAATGTGACATCCATCCGGTGGTCAAAAATAGATCGGTTTGTTAAACGGTAGTTATAGGAGAATTATTGAAAAACCAAATTTGGGCGCTTGTTCGGATGCGGAACCGGAAAACTGCAGCGGAATCAATTCGACACCGTTTATGTTCGATTTGAAATCATTTCAGTTGGTGAGTCATTCATTTGAGCGGCACCAAGTTGAGCGAGGATTTCCAATGGCTTTGTAAATGTAAATGAGCTTTTTATGTTGCAAGTTTAATACGGTGTGTATTAGGTGCAAATTTTCTGACTCATACGATGCAGCGTTTGGTTCTAGGTGTTCTGATTCGCTTTGTGTGGAATCTACTTTCGAGAACTAAGCTTTCCGGTGGCTAAATCGCTGAACCGTGGCTGGGCATATGTGTTCCTGAACAAAGCGATCAGACCTGACAGGGGTTTTCTGGTGTGTTACTTGACGATACTCGTTTTACAAATCGTTTTGATTCATATGATGGACACGTGAAATTTTGACACTTTCCGCATCCTTTTTGTGCTATTGTTATAAACTTTTGCATGAAACGCAGGGTCGGTGTACTAGTAATAGCCGCACAACCAAGCCAGTGGCAATATTTCTACGACATCTGAAAGCTTTTTGTCTAGGTTTTGTAAATAAGTGTGAAAACCACAATAACTCATATTTTTGTATTTAATTTCGCTTGTGCTACTATAAGAGCACATGTGCCTACCGTTCTGTTGCTATAGTATCAACAGCGTCAAGACGTAGGCAAAACACAAATCAAAACCGCATTTTTACTAAACTTCTATGTTTTTCCTTCAAAGTGTGGATCATATGTTTTCGATTGATATCAAAATGTTCTTGATTCTTCCTTTATTTTGTTAGAACAAAAGCTTAAATATTAATTCAAATTATTCATTCCGATCATTTTTTGAATAAAAATGAGCTGAGAATCAATGGTGATTTGCTTAGATAAATAGATCCAGAACTTCATGTCAAAAAATATTTTGCAACGATTTATAGATGCTCAGGGAAGTCAAGGAAATTTCTATTACGAAAAGATCCTGGACTGACCGAGAATCGAACCCAGACACGTTCAGCATGGCTTTGCTTTGTAATCACAGACTCTAACCACTCGGCTAAGGAAGGCTCGATAATATCTTATGACGTCCTTATCAACGTCTTCCGGCTTCTCAATTTCATTCAATGGTATGTTATCCTTGAATATGTTCCTCAAAAATCTTTCTGCAAACGCCTGCCACCAAAACTGATAGTGGTACCCCATGATGATGTCTGTGAATAATAAAATCCTCCAATTTCGCTTGCGTCGATCCGCTTGCGTAAAGCTGAATGAATTTCTATCGCAGAGCTTCGGACCAAGCTTCTCCAATTCGGAGCCTGATTAGCGCCGCTCCGGACAATGGAGTGTTCTTAGCGGAATGAATTAATTCAACAGCCTTTTATAATTTATAGAAATATCTTGATCAATTCAACAGAGTGTGGTTGAAAGAAATACTTACGAAACCATCGGACCGTGACCGAGGAACTTCTATTTGTTCTGATGATCGTTTTGAGGTGGAGAGCACTTTGATGCACGTTGTCGATAAATGCAAGTTTCGGCGGGCTTTTGCAATCACTTTTAAACTTTCTGATCAAAGATCATTTTTTGAACACGCTTTAGAGTTCTGTGCAGGGTAGTTATATCCTATACTTTGCACTTTTAAGCCACTTGCGTCGTTTATAAGTGCTTCTTATTGCATAGTTTCAGACAATTCGGTCGAGAAACAATCCTCCTCCTCTGCCAAGGTGAATCATGAATCATGAATCATCTGTTACCCTAATGCAAAATTGGTCTCTGGTTTATTGGTCCCCTTGGTGGAGAAAGTGTTCAGTTCAGTTCTGTGCTTGTGATCGTAGAACACTGCAGACAATCTGAATCTGCCTCAGTTACAATTACCGCCAAAATAAATTGCCAATTTGCTTACCGTCGATGGGGGTGACAATGGGTCTAGGGGGTGAGATTGGGTCAAAACGGTAAAATATGTTTTGTGAAATATTTCAGCTAATAACGCAGATATTACTAAAATAAATAATTCATATGTTAGGAAACATATTATTACACATAATTCATAACAATATACATTTTTAGAAATAGTAGTTTTTGTGAACTACATCAATAAACTTGCATGTTGAAACTAGATAAAATTTACAACATTAAATTTCTCCTGTACAAAGTATCACGCATGTACTCTAGCCTCTATCGTTGTATTAGTAGAATGTTGAAAGTCTTTTCATTACACATCACAGGTATTTTCCGGAATCTGTTTAATTTTCCCACAAAAAAATCATTTTTTTCGGTACGATGTCTAAAACATTGAAAATGGGGGTGAGATTGGGTCAAGCAAGAACGATAGTAAATGAAATTCCAAGTCCACTTTTTTGACATTTAACGGTGCCGGGTGTTCTCTTTTTTCATTAGGATGTGTTTATTCTTTCTAAATACAGCATCTCTGAAACATCAAACAAGTCTACTTGAGTATTCCGTGCATTGAATAACAATACAACGCATTTTGACAACTTCTCAAACCAGCAACTGTGTTTCGTGCGCAGCAACATCGTAAATTTTTATCAAAAGGGTGTTTTTTTTTTATCTAAATTTGATTATTTATCAGTGTTTTCATATTAAAGAAACATCTCACGGAAGTACAAATGAGTTGGATTGCTGAAATACTGGGATTATGACGTCAACTTCTGCGTGAAATTTATTGATCGTGGAATGTCGCACCGAAATTTAACTATTTGCGAAGGTTTAAAATAATCACAGTTTCAGTACACCTTTGGGGAAACTGGATGGGCTTTATAGCAATGGGGATGAGACTTTGAAGACAATTTGAGGGAAAAACCAAGAAAATTTATGTAAACTTGACGATAAATGTTGGGCTTACATATTTTTTCTCATAGCTCTTCAATTGTCAGTATAATCTTTCTTTTAAGTGGGTTTATCATACTTGTGAAACATCTTAGATATCTTTTTGTCTTGTTTGCATAGTTTTTTGTCAATATTTTTCAGTTGTGAATGGTTTTGAAATCATATTCTCAAAAACAAGTTATTTCAATTACAGTGACCTAATGTCACCCCCTCTATGGGGTGAGATTGGGTCATTTTTCATTCACTTGTGGTGCCGCTGTGAATAAATATTTGTCTTTAATTTTTTGAACAGTTGTTAATGTACTATCAAAGTACATACTCATCAAATTTGAAGTTTATTGGAGTTGAATTGCGATAGTTATTCAAAAAATAAATCGCACATATTTCTTTTTGACCCATTGTCACCCCCAACGACGGTACTTATAATTACGCGAATAGGTGAATATCGTTTGTCAAAAAGACTGTCGGACTGAAGCGGAGAATCGAACCCACACTCCTTGACTCGATGCGGCCGAATGCTTGGTAACACTAACCGCACGGTCACAAAGCACAAATCTAAACACTACACGGAATAAAGTTCTGTGGAATTTCATAACAAATCAGTATGTCAAATCAACATTACAGGTAGGTGCATTTGACAGAAATCATTTTCATCAATCTGATTTGATATGCTGAAAATTGACCATGCGAACGCTTAAGTTAATCCCCTAAAATGGTAGTTTTTACCACACATGTTTTTGTGTGTGCCAACGTTAGACCATCTTGAGAGTTTTCCATTGTTTTGAATGACTTGCAGTGTTCCTCAAATTGTTTCGCCCCTTGAAGCCAATACATTTTGAAATCGCCCCTCTGATATGTATTTTATTTTTAAAACGCTATACTTTTCTGAGTGTTGAATAACATCCTACCATAAGCGTACTAAATACTGGTCAATTCATCATGGTAACTGATGTAGGGTTGGGCTACAAAACGTCAAAAGACAAAACTTCGAATGTCAAAATATTAAAGGGACAAAACGTCGAAAAGAATAAATTGTGCGGCAACGAAAATTTATTGAAAGAGTAATTTTTCGTAGGAATAAATAATTCTTTTATCTTTTTATCTTTTCGACGACTTGACCCATTCGACGTTCTGGGTTTAGACGTCATGTCTTTTGACATAGATGTTCATAGCTTTCCTTTTCTGAACTATTATCCTAAGCTCATTTGTGATGTAGTCATTTGAAGGGAGGGAGTTATTAAAATCAAAATATAAATTTAAACTTTTAGCTGAGGGACTGGGGCTGCACAGACTGAACATAATAACTTACATAAGACAATGGACATACGGAACAACCAGTGGAACAGTGAGCATTTTGATTTTCTAGTTGAAATTAGACAACACAAAACGCTAAGAACGCAATCATGGCGATTCTTGGCCATGTTAATTTTTCAACCAATTGCTTGTGTTCTACGACGGTGTTCTGCGGGTGTTCAAACTAAGTGGTGCTATGGAAAAAGGTATTTTCTCTCCTTTTTGAATGTCAATTTCATAAATTGGCATTCAACTTTGAAATTTTCCTAAATTGATTCCTCTCAATGATGACAATTTGAGCAAGAGACCAGAAATATTCCTAATTTTAAATGATGACATCATTTGAAGCCTCTCCACAGCATAACCAACAAAGTACGTATTAACTGTACGGTAAACTAAGACGGGTGGACCCATAGACATGGTATTTATTTTTATTTCTAGTTACCTTGATGCAAAAGACAATCAAAAATGATTAACAAAACAATGTATTATTTTACAAAAAAGTCTGTAAAACATGAATATTATTATCGTCTAATTTGCTTATTCGCTCTCTCTCTCTCTTCAGTTTTCAATTAGTTTTGCTTGCTCAGATTCCTAAAAATAAAAGCAATTAAATGCCAGAAATTGATGTTTTTTCTTACCTTCATAACAAATATACATAGTGAAAAATCTTGACAATTCAACTTGACAAGTAGGCTGCGCGCGCTTGTTTTTAGACTTCTACTGCGAGCTTTGTTTTTCTTCCGTGAGCGAGAGCGAGATAGCCCCAGCACAGGGTTCGCAGAAAAAGTCAAGAGGCCTTTACATCGGTGGAGGACCGGTGCTAGCACGGGCCTGTCATTTTCATAGAAGAAATGTCAAAGTGCTTCCCGATCAGCTGATTTGAGACGTCATGTGAATAGGCCTAGAGAAGAAATGAGTTATTAGTCTCTGCACGTGCCATAAATTCTTTTGTTTTTTGACATTCACTGTGCACTGTGTGTTGGTGTTGTCTCGCTCTTTCTCACGGAACACTTGAAAACAACGCGCACAATAAAAGTCAAACTTATTATAGCATGCATAGGCTCATAGCAGACTATACAGTATGGCCCATAAAAAAATGCGAAAATTTTTTGAACGTGAATATAGCATCCACAAGCGTTATTTCCATTGTTTTTGCTAGTGAATATAATTTCTGATTATTGTAGTGTATTCTAATATAACTTCGCTATCCAGGACAATTTTTGTCATATTTTTCTAATGTAATAAAACAAAGAAGCTCAAAGGTTTTGTCCGCCCAAAGCAAGAAACAGCGTCTGATTGTCGTATACCCTGGTGATAAACTTTCCACCTTCGAAAATCACACTTTATTAATGAAAATTTTAGTTTGTTTGGTATCAGAGGATGGAGAAGTTCTTAGAGAACGTGTTTTTCATGATCACAATAAAATATTTTGCCAGGGTCATAGTTTTGAGGGCATTTGCGGCTTATAGTTTTGATATGCCTTTATTTTTTGTTAAAGCTGAATAAAAAATAAATACGGAGACATATAACAGATTTTTGAAGATGAAATTTGTTCCTTCGGTGAGAGACAACTTGTATCTATACTAGCTCATAGGTTTTGAGCAAAACGGAGCCGCTTATCACACTTATATGAAGGTTCAATCAAAGTTCTCCAAAATGAGCCGTTTTTTCGAAAATATGTTTAAGTCTCCAATTATCCAGGTATGAACCAATTCTATCATTTGATATGGGCGTATGCTGGAGACAAGGCCTGTGAAGAAGCTGACGTCATCGTTGATGTTTTAGAAGCTTTCATCACACAGATATTGAACTCGACGTCCACATGATAAAATTTGAAGGTATGCTTCCAATTCCTCTCTGGTAAGGTGAAAGTAACAGATAAAAATCATGTCCAAAGCGAAAAATTGAGTTTTAATAGATTGTGCAATACAAGTAATGAATAATATTTATGTTTCATTCACATTTTCTATGAAAAAACTATCATAAAACATGATATGACGATTTTCGCATTTTTTATGGGCCATACTGTACAGCATAATCTCAATATTGAGCCTACTAAGACTGAGCTATTAAATATGTAGGCAAGAAATGTCAAATTCAATTCACCCCTAGTCGATTTTATATAGATTTCAATGGGTTTGGAAGTTCTCGCTGCTCCAACTATGTCATAAGTTGGCGCGTATGCCCAAATGTATTAAAAACAGGCTAAAATTAGTTTTCTCAAAAGTGCAACCATCAATAGAAATTTGGCACAGTTGCTGCTATACTTCATGTTAAAATGGGTTGTTTAGTGATGAAAAAGTTTTTTCTATCTTGTTCGAAAGAGCACGTTTTCCTAAGTACAGTTAACTATCCCTTACTCGATATTCCGTATCTCGATATCGAGTTAGAGAACCATAGTAAAAGTTATTTTCATGGCTAACTCGATGGTCCCTTGGATCGCAGTTGCACTGGTTTTATGTTCTGTAACTCGATATCTCCCTAACTTGATGGTCCCTTCAATATCGAGTAAGGGAGAGATGACTGTATAACACGATTTTTTGCGCATCAGTATCTTAATATTATTAATATTAATATTATAATTGATTTAAAAAATTTCAATCCATCGACTCAATGACATTTCAATTTACATAATGACAGCTCGTCCCGAAGTGAAATTTGCCGAGGGGGTGATTCAAAAGTGATTTCCATAGTAATTTCAAACGTGTTTTAAAAATAGTTCCAGATCATGAATTATTTCGTTCAAAGTTTGAATCAATTAGGACTAGTAAATGAATGTAGCTCTATCATATGAACGTAGTCTCCCGGTCAACAAGTCAGTGCGATAGCGATCGATATCGATTCATTTTGAATCGCTGGACAAAGATCTATAAAGGAATTGTAACACTATAGGAATTGTAACACTAGAGTCAAATATATTTCAATCTCTTGGAATTTTTTGAACATTCGCATGAGAAACGAATTTGTGAACTTCTCAGTCCATATTCTTAATGCCTACTTTTTACAGATGGGACTGACTTGCGATTCACGGCTGAATATGACATAGAAGAACAGTCTTTGAATACTAAAAGGGACAACCTATGATGAAAATTGATGTAGCTATAACGCAAATAATCGCCATACTAGTTCTTTCAGGACTGCCTGTGACTAATAATTATATGATGTGTTACTTAAAATAACTGCCCTACCTAAAAACTCTCTATTATCTACACTTCAATGATTTTGGAAATAATTGTTAGTTCATAATTCAGCCAAACGACCCATTCGGCCAAATGGCGTTCGGCCAAACGGTACTTGACCAAATGGCTGAATCCTGAAATCAGTTAAACACACTTGGTCAAGTCTGATTAAACACCGATCAGTTCAAACAAAGTATGCTTAGAAGAACAAGCTATTGTGGATTTCGCATCAACTGAGATACTTCTACAAATAGGGTAAGTGTTCCCTTAGTTGTGGGTGTTCCTATAGTTGCGTTATTGCCGTTTTCTCTGATTTTATCACATTACCCACAGAACCGACACTACCAATCGACGTATAGCTTGTTGATACACGAAATAGTTGCAAAGAGCGTTCAAATTGCTTTAAAGCTGATGAAATATCACTAAAACTGCTAAGACTTTTCTTACTTGTACCAATAGTTGCGGTAAAGTGTTCCTATAGTGGAGGATCCCATAAAAAAAAAACAACAGAAACCGCAACGTCCGCAACTATAGGAACACAAATTAAAAATACAGTGATACCTCCATGAGTCGATGTTCCATGACTCGATATCGACTCATGGAACCATACTAAAAACATAATTTCATGGTTACTATGATGGTCCCTAAAGGCAGCTTTCCAAAGAATTGCTGTTCCATGACTCGATATTTCCATGAGTTGATGGTCCCTTCAATATCGACTCATGGATGTTTCACTGTATACCGCAACTAAAAGAACAGTGTACTAATAGTGGAGGTATTATTTTTCACTGACATGCCGTGGATTACTACGATGAAATCATTTTTCTCATAAAGTCAATGGTCGTTACTTCCCGTTACAACATCAACATGTACATTAATTGCGCTTCTTGAATTTAGGCGGCTAAATGAAGTTCAATCGTGCTTAGTACCTCCACTATTGGTACATCTACCCTATCCGTACCTTTTTGATGTTTTTTATAAACTATTACGAACGACTAAATCAGCATACGTGTTTCAAATAAAGAAAACACATTCTTGTTCGATCACTGCGACATTTGGTACATTTATTAGCTTCGAGAAATAAGTGAATCAAATATCGCTGTGGTTCATCATGTTTAAGTTTCACAAACTTTTTAAAAGTGTATATATTTGCATCCATAATTCCATGATAAAAAAAGATGTGAAATAATTCGGTGAGTAATAAATAATACTTCAGGTATAATAGAAATTAATATTCCACTTAATTCAATATTTTTCCAAACGTTATGAGTAATTGCTTTCAATTTTCAAAAATCTCGTCCCTTTTGTAGATTTTCACCCCCAAATTCTATTTATGTGCGGATTCGCCCACATTAAGAGTCACTGACTTAGAGGAATAAATATCCGTGTTTTATTGATTTTTTGCACAGATTAGATCTTGTTCTGATCAATTCTCGAGTGTGATGGATGGAAATACTTACGAAATCATAGCACCGTGACCGAGGAATTTATTTGCCCTGGTGATCGTTTTATGATGGAGAGCACTTTGATGCACGTTGTAGATAAACTCAATTTTCAGCGGCTTTTTACAATCACTTTTTGAACTTATTTTGAGGACTACTTTTAAAACGTAACGTATTCTTAACAATCAATTTTCCATTCCATCAACCGAAACAAAAATCATAAACTGCACTGAAATTCAATACGTTCGAACTGAAGAGCACTGCTTCGCATTCTACTGAACACTGAGGTCTGAGCACAGAAATGCCAAGTGGTCGTCGCCCGTCTGTCGGATCTTCTGAACCGTGGCCAGTGATCCTGGTTGGTCCTGGCGGCTTGTGTGTGGCTCCGCTGAGCGCTCGTTATCCTTTAAAGCCGGAATCCGAACCAAATCTTGGTAATTCACAAAATCAAATGATTATTGGTCATGAGCTCGGTTTAAAGTCTCCCACTCACTCACTCACTTGTTCGTTCGTTCGCTCACTGTTGGCACAGACGGGGAATTTGGCGGGGTCTTGAGTTCGAAGGGTGCTCCCGGATAACCGTGTCCCGTCACCACCTCACCAACACCACACAACGGGGGGAGGGGGGTTGTAAGGATCAAACCTTATGGAATACACACTCGACTCGTGGACGCCAGGAAGAGGAAGGGTATCTAAACACTTGCTACACGCTAACACAGGACACGATATGGGCAGGCAAACACACGATTCTCGAGGCAGCAGCGGGCAGATCCTTGCGAACGGGCGGACGAACCGACTAGAACTGTTTTGTATTTTGCGTTACTTCGGTAACCACGATGTGTAGTATCCTTGACAACAAACGAACAACTAAAAACTATTTAAGTGGCTTATGTACCGCAGGGTCCGCGTGATGGCGCTTGGATGGAGAAGGTACCTAGCTACCTAAAATAAAAAAGCAGCAGAAGCGGCAAAGAGCGAAAAAAAGCGATACGAAACAAGAGCACCACCACGTTTATGGACACCGCGCGCGCCAACATCAAAAAGGAGCGGGAGAGCTGGTGTGAGAGAGCGAGAGCTGAAAAATATGCACAACATGATGATGATCGGTGGGGTGGATCTGCCGGTGTGAAATTTTGGCTACATGATCCGCAGATCATCTTCTTTTTCCTTGCTAGGCACAGTGTTCAATGTGTACTTCCACATTAGATGAGAGCTTTTTTGGCAATGGTGCTACTTTGCATGCGTATGGTATGAAAATCTATGTCGTGAAAAGTTCAAACATGTGACAGAGAAAACTTTTTTGATATGAGCTTTGGAATGGATTGCGAGATAATTTGCATAATAGGGAAGGTGTATCAGTTATGGCTGTAGTGGTTCCCTATTTGGACATATATAGAATTTCGATACCCTTCACATTTTTAATCTGTTTGAATGTTTTAACATCAAGATATAACCTGTATCTCACTGCCAAAACGCTCAAAACCTTTTGAAATGTAAAAACAATTAAATTATCACGTATGGCGAAATAGGGAACAACTATGGCCATAACTGGTACACCTACCCTAACTGTTGTTGTTAATGTTGTGGCCAAGGTTCCAACTGCCAAAAGTCTATTTTAAACTACCTTCAGGCCTTAATAAACGTGCGATAAATCACCTTCAATTATGGATTACCGTTGTCCGGGGTGAGAATGGGTCAAACATGCATATGTCCAAGTTGATTGTAGAATAACTCTCGTAATTTGACTAGAATTTTTTTTTTCAGTTCTGGAATATAGTCATCGGTAATGTCTTTCATTATTAAAAAATGCCCATCAAATCAAACACAAGCGCTCAAAAAGTTGGCCAAACTGTTCTCAACTAGTATATAACTATTCCCGTCGTTATAATATTTTTTTTTTCTATCTTTATTAACGAGATTTTTAGCCCTGGGCTAGTTCATCTCAGGACCAACGGCTTTACTTCCCTTCCGAAGGAAGTCGTCACTGAAGAGTGCTCTATCTCGGGGATGGGATTCGATCCCAGGTCCTCGGCGTGAGAGGCGTGTGTTCTAACCACTACACCAGGTCCGTCCCCTGTTATAATAATAAATATACAACTGAATTAACTTACAGAGTGGCTTACGTATGTTTTTACATGGCTTAAACCAGTAAGCTTAGTTTAATAGAATGACATCTAAGAAATATATTCCAATTTGTTATTGGTGTTATGCTCGAAAAACGTGAATCATTCAATGCGAAATATTATTTACTTACAGCTTATTTTTCGACACCAAATGACCAGCCCACTAAGATTGTACCCCGTTTGGCATAAAGCCGTTTGCCATAAGGTCGTTTGGCATAAAGCAGTTTGGCATAAAGTCGTGTGGCATAATGGTCGTTTGGCATAATGGCCGTTTGGCATAATGATCGTTTGGCATAATGGCCGTTTGGCATAATGATTGATTTAGAATGAATATCGGCATTTTCGAAGCTTTTACCGAGATCAACACCACTGAGCCCATAGCAAATTTTTTTCGTAGTTTCTCAATAAGCGTGGTGGTCATTCAGAGATAATCCAAGCTATGAATGTCAAAAATTGTAGTGACATTAGAGAGCATAACAAAATAAAACTCGTGACGGGTCTGGTGGAAGATCTTTTCGGAATAATAATTTTCTCCACATCCCAGAACGTAAAGTAAAGGTAAAACTCGAAAGAACCGCCAATTGAATAAAGAAGGGTGCATATCAGATGGCCAGTTCGATCACCACCTTGAAATGTTTAAAGTTACAACAAGTATGAGTGCCACAAACTTTTCGGGGAAGTTGACTTATTCGGGGATAAAGCGGGATATTTGGGGAACTGGTATTTGGGATACAAGGCGTTCGGGGTAACGACATTCGGGAAACCGACATTACGGGAAAAGTAGCACAACCGATCAAAGTAACTGCAGTAATCGATTTCTCTTTTCGCTGATAACTTGAGCAGATCAATGTTATCAATTAACGCCATTTTGTCAGTCGGGAACAACAAAATATCTAAAAAATAAAGAAATCTTAAAAGAATAGCCTATGTATAAAAGAAGGTGAAATTTGTTTCAATTTCAAATCAACAGTTTTTATGCCTATAATTTGATTACATCATATTTAAAAAATCCAATGTTTTCTACCAAGTATTGACCTCAGAAAATTACGTAAAAATTATCCTGTTCTACATTTTTATCCACAACACAGCTACACGGGATACAAGATTGTCATATGTCTTTAACTTCTTCAATCAAATTTCTTATTATTAATAATTAAGCATCAACATCACTAGGACTTCCATTCTATATACATGCAACCATTTACTTTGTTTTAAGAGAATTCATTGCCAATCTGTTATTGATTTCTAGATCGCCTTCGACTTAGTAATGATTATCTAGCTGTGACAGGTAATATCATAGACTTAAAAAGAAGATGGTAATATCTTAACAGGAACTGGGAAAGGTGATGAGGCTTATAAGTACAATCATGTGTAAGAATTGCAGAATAGGTGCTAACTTTTTTTTGTAAATTACAGGGAATGAAAAGGAGATGAGTTTCCGAATTTACTGTTCAATATTTCGTATTGTCGCAGATAGCCTTCATTTTGCAGACAATTACTTTATTGGAATCGATCGCAGTGAAGTAGAGCAGGGTTTCGTTATTTAAAAGAGGGACTACAAGGATAAGCTTGTAATGCCATTTACTCTATACCCAATAGTATATGATTGCATGTAGAGAAAGAAGCATGTCTAGTTTTGTAGGTGCTGAGGCAGTGCTTGATGGGGATGTAGTTGAAGTTGTTCAAGAACCATAGAGCACTTATGACGTGTGATAATGGTGTTTCCCGTGTAGCAAAAACACTGTTCTGTTTTACAGATTACGGAACCAGCTTAGGGACCCGCAACCTGGCTTGATAATACTCCTCAACATCAGCAGAGTTCGTTGGCATACTCTAGAGCAGCACGCTGCCTTTGCTTCTTTGCGAGGGAGCGAGAGGCAACGAAAAATGAGCGAGGAAGATGCAGCACAAAACACAACAGAGTAAAGTTCCTTCAAAACAAGGTGGCATCACAACTCCCCGAGGACTGTCTTGTTTGGGCGGCATCCTCAAGAGTTGTTTGGATATGTGAGTAAAGGTTAGCATCGCAATAAGAGAGAGAGAGAGAGCACGCAAAACATCTTCCAAAGAGATGCTTTTCATAAATGGTTTCAATCGCGTATCAATAAAAGCATCTGTAACTTACCTGGTTCTAGTTCGGTTGCAATACCAAGGCTCATAAAGTTTCATTTTCGTTCCTATAAACATGCATTTCACTCCTTGTTTGACGCTCAACATTTTTGAAACAGATTTGCTGCAAATGTCCTTTGCAAATAGCAATGATGTTTAGTTTATCAAGATGTTTTCACCAAATTTTCAAACAAACTCTTGAAACTTCTCCCAAAATACCGGTTTCAATGTTATGTTTCAAATTACTTTCATTTGAAACATCCGCAACTTGCATTCAATTTTCGTTCCCATACCCACAACTCAGGAAGATTCATCCCAGTTGCGAGAAAGTTGCACTAAACTACGCGTATGCCAGCTAGAAGATTGTTTGTTTTAATCCAACTGCAATATGGTTGAGTTGCACCTTACGTATCATCTAGCAACAAAAAAACATGGTCTGATCGTTTAACAGGTGTTTTTAATGTGTTGCGCGAAAGTTTTTGCAAAAAGTTTAGATTGAGGTACAAAATAACCTCAGAAATCGAGCCCTGTATTCAGATTTGATGGACATTTTTTTTTATAATAACGGTCTGTCGTGGAACCGTGTCTTTGTGCCCATTTCCTCCCCATCGAGGAATTACATTGGGTCAAAAAATTTTAAATTGCTCCACCTTTTTAACAGAGGAATTGTCCTCTATTCAAGTTTGACACTACTAATCAACGACAACGAAAATGACAGACTTAAATAAAAAATAAATAGAATAGTGTTGACCCTTTTCCATATTCCATATACGACAACCTAAATTAGCAATTTTAAAAGGCGTTATTTTCAACCTTTTTTGAATAAATTATTAAAACTCAACTACATGTCTCAGAAATCTATTTTGTGTTGGTAGCTCTCGACATCTGTAAAAAATGCTCCATTAAAATTCTACATCAATATTTCAAATAGAGTAAAATGGGGCAAAAGTTCGAGTGGGGTAAGAGTTTCTTTTTAAGATTTCTAGCTCAATTCAAAACAAATCTTATAAATGTCATGGTGGTTCGAGTGCTATTCAAGTAAGAGATTTTCACTCCAAATATCATAAAAGTTGATTGAGATTTGGAAAAATTATAGCTATTTGTTGTTTTTCGACGTGAATATTGTAATTTTTGGTCAAACTTTCGTTACATGGAACCAATTGAAGATAAAATCTTTTTCAATATTTTATGTAAGGGCGTTTCTAGGGCTATTATAAGGTTGCTTTGAGATGAATTAGTTTTTGCATAAATGCTTGAAAACAATTTTTGGCCCATAGTGGGGCAAAAGTTTAAATCAGCGGGGCAAAAGTTCGACCCATGTAAAAAATTACGGAAAAATTTGCAAATTGCCTAAAATCCACAAATTATCTTCAAATTTAGTTAAATTTGTCTGATCGTGTGGTAATTGTCACCAAAAATTTTCATTTCCACTTAGTTTTGCGAAAAAATGCTATTTTTGAGTATATTACAATAAATTCGGTTTTGGGCAATTTTTAAAAGAAAATTCAGTGTGTATTTTTCGTTAAACTTAAGTTTACGGCTGGTGTAAGGCATGCCTATCATAAAAGGATCGATATTTTGTGTTTTAGCCAGCGAACTTTTGCCCCACACTAGATTTGAACTCTTGCCCCACCGGTGGGGCAAAAGTTCGAATAAGACAATCAATTTTGAAACTGTTATAACTAAAAATGAGTAAATATTTTGACACAAGTTTGTTCAGCAAAATTATAGCCAATATGTTGAAGGTTCACTGTATGGTATTTGTTTTGTTTTAACTGCTATTGTTTTCCTGGAAACTTTGATTATACCACTAAGGTCGAACTTTTGCCCCACCTTACTCTATTGGTTATGATATTTCAAATTATGTTGCGACCCATGCTCACCTCTCTGACCCATTGTCACCCCATTGACGATACTACTGAATAAAATGCTATTTTCAAACTCAGGAACGAACAACACATTTAGAAACTATTGTCTTTGCTACAGTAATGACCTGATTTTGTATACCCCCGATTTTATCTATTCCCGATTTTAGCATCATTTTTGACCCGTTTTTGTCTACCCCCGATTTTAGCATCCTTTTTTGCCCGATTTTGTCAGCCTGAAATTTATATTTATTTTAATCAGACTAAACACGTCTATGCCCAAATATTAATATAATAATTATTAATATATTGCAAATATTGGGTAAAGTCAATTTTGAAATTGACCACATGTTTACAATCATCTAATGACCGAAATTTTAAATTTACAATAATTATCCAAGAAACTGATTAATGGTACATTGGATTTCGGTGTATATAAAATGGAAGTAAATAATTTTTTATTAACAAAATCATAAAACCAAGTCACTAAGTTAAAATAAAACTTGAAATCAGTCGAAAATTGTTTTCCCAATTTAAGCTCTTCCCCGATTTCCTCAACCCTAAATGCAGCATGGGGCTGACAAAATCGGAACATTACTGTATTTCCAATCTGTTTGTAGATTTCGTATGTTTTACACATTGAACTTTTTGAGCCTTTTCATCATCGGTAACATTGATTGAATATTTGTGTTCTTTGTTCTTGCTATTTGTTTGAATTAAAAACATCAATATGATATGCTTAAAAATCTTTTAGATATCAATGACACTCTAATTATTTGACCCTATTGTTGAGTCTTTCAATCTTAATCGATCTTGTAAAGGCAACTTTATTGCATTGTTAGTTTGATTTAACTTTTTTCAATAAATTACTAAATTTCAGCAGCCTGTCCCAGAGATCTATTTTTTGGTGGTAGCTCTCGACATCTGCAAATAATGCTCCATTAAAATTCTCCATCAATATTTCAAATATTTGCTATGATATTTCAAATTACGTTTCGACCTATTCAACCACAATCTACTTCTTCTTGGAATTAACGTCCTCACTGGGACAGAGCCTGCTTCTCAGTTGCCATTATTGCATTCGTATATGCCACACAGGTACGATTATACTTTATGCGCAGGGAAGTCAATGAAATTTCCATTACAAAAAGATCCTGTACCGACCGGGAATCGAACCTAGACACCTTCAGCACGGCTTTGCTTTGTAGCCGCGGACTCTAACCAGTCGACTAAGGAAGTCCCCAATCTACCACAACTAATGTATGAATTGGGTTTATTTAAAAAGACAATTTACACCGTCTTCATTTGTGGTCGTGCGCATAGCGGAGTCAGTTGTTTGAACGTATTGCGCCACGAGGTGTAGGGTCGATTCCCGTTCCAGTCGGTAAAACGAAAAATTCATCACTGGACTACTGAATGTTTCGTTTTGTCCGTTGCCTACTTAATGTTAGTCATCGTTCAGTCTGTTCAATCTTTGGCTAAAGACGATGTAAATTGTCCTTAAAAAAATCCGCGATGTTCCCACCAATAAATTAAAAAAAAAAATGTAGATAAGCTATACCCAAGTTAAAAAAAATGCTAGGATTCCTGGAATTTAGAAACCTTGACAGACATTCGTCAAACATTTTCGAATATATAATCTTTTTTATTGAAAGCCCTGTTTCTAGATACAACAAGATTATGTCAATGATTTTGGTGAAAACAGTGAAGAATCTCAAATTAATTCAATCCCATCAATAGCTTACCAAATAACTTCAAATATATTTTTGAGGATCCAGCAAATAATTGAACAAAATTATGCCAGGAATTTCTTATGAATATCTCTATGTATCTCTATGAATAATGTTAGCTTCGTTTTCATGTCCACACTGAAAAAAAAAATCTGGCAAAGCAGGCGGAAACCCTGGTTGAGGATCATTTTTCCGCTTCTAATATAAAACACAAATCTCCTTTTGTAAAACATTCTATAGTGGCAAGTTATTAACAATAATTAATAATTAACAAATTGAATTTTTAATGCTGATTCGAAATTAGATTTCTTTTTTCATTTGCTTATGAAAAATCCTTATCGATTTTACCATTGTGAATCGAATAAAAAAAAATGAATGAGAAATTTCATTCTTTCACTCGATTTTAGATGCTCCAATTGATGCAAACAATCAATTTATCTGAATAAAAACATCGATTATCAGAAAATCTATTCCCAATCGTCCATTGCATGTTGTCAACGAATGATGTCTTCTTGAGCATCTCTTGTTTATCAACGAATGAGGTCTCTCAAAGCACCAAGATTTAATTGATGTGCAATTTAATTGCAGCACATGCATGAAACATTTCTGCCACAGCGCCATATGTGTGCATCCCCAATGATAATGACAAAATCACCAGTAAAGAGCAAAAGACCTTCTGCCGAAATATTGAATTGAAATTTTCTAACAAATGTGATTTTAGTGCTAAAAACTACCTCCAAAATAAAAAAAAAATCAGGGGGATTCCATTTCGGGGTGATATTGATCACTTATAAATGCAATTATTGTTCGTTTTGAAAACAATTCTACTTACTTAAATTGGGTTCACTGAATACGAATACTCTTGCCAAATTCTTAACAATACAATAGTTACGGAAATAATAATAATTGATCTAATTTCAAGAATTCCGCGTAAAACGCCTAAATGTTGGCAATTTCCAAAGGAATGTTCAACTATCTAAAAGAAATCCAATTATTTAAACAAATAAGCGGATTGGTAAGAATTTTGATGGATAAATTTATTTTTAAAACATTAAACAAACTACCAGGCTGACACCATGTTCATATCCTTGTTTAGAGCGAGAAGTTTGTGGAAGTCTGGCATTACCACGCCGTTCATGATTCTGCCTTTTTTTCGTTATTTTCATAGAAATAAGCATTCTCCAACACCAAAAACTTCACATCACACGATTTGACCATTATTAAGACAAACAACGTTTATTTGTTACAGGTTACATTGATACCGGTGCTTTATAAGTAAGAAATGAAATCGTGTGAAACTGTGATCAATTTCACCCGATTCATTTCCAACTAGTAAAGATCTTTGATCCGACCGGGGTTTGAACCAGCCACTCGCATCATGTTCTTGATGAAAAGTTGTGCATTCAGCTCTATATATGAGTTATTCAAATGACAAAAAAAACAGTATGTTTGAAAGAATCATGATAGATCCACCCCAAGCCGGCTCGAACTAAAAGAAAACGATGATGGTGTTAGTTTTTTGATGGTTTGATTATTGCCGGCTGCCCGTCACTGCCTGGCAGGTACATATATAAAATTCACCTGTGCCATTGTTGTGCTCAGTTTAGTATTATCGTGTTTTCTCTCCGACTATGTATACGATTTGTACTCATGCTACAATAGTTCTTTTTTTCGCTCTCAACATTCGTGATCGGCGATGTACAAAGGTACATAGCTGGAAAAATGGCAGAACAAGAGAGAAAAAGTGCAGACCCACATGGACAATTTCACCTCTTCACTACTGCCAACATCGCCGCACTGGTCAAAGTGAGGGGCAGCTCTGGAAAAGAAACAAGAATGGAACCTACATTTCGGTGGAAAAGTTTTGGGTCACCCCCTAAAAACATACCAAAATGTATTGTTTATACTCTTGGATTACATGTCTGATTGAAATTCTCTATGTCTTTAAATGATTCTTATTCCGTGGATATTTTGACAAACTTTTGTTTTGGATTTCTCTCATAGGTATTTTATGATCTCGCCTTAAAAGCCATTGGTAACCGGTAGCTCATTGTTTTTTTTTAGCTAAATGAACTAAGATGAAAAATATCACCTCTGGGAGACAGAGCAAAAATTTCTCTACTTAGTAGCATTGTTAAAAAACGTGTCAATCCATTCATTTTCTTAGTAACAACAAGCTACACACTCGGTTTCTAATGGCTTCAAGGGCGAGATCATAAATTAGGCGAGATTTTGTTTACTAAATTTATACATGAAGTTGAGTTTTTTTTCTAATATTGCACTGAAAATACATTGCTCAATTTCTTAGAATTGAATCATTTTATTGTTTTGATGAATGCGGTATTAGAGCCATAATGTTATATTTGTTGTTATAATGTTCAAATTTTGAAGAATATGAGATTAATTGGATTTTAAATAGTGTTTAGATTCTTCTGCCGAAATTTTGTAAACGGTCCTTAAGGAATATAGGTTAGGGTTCTAGCGCTGCTTTGTTTTAAAATTTTGGCCAATCAATGCAGAGAAAGTTGGTCAAGTTTTTTAGTGTATTTTTAAAAAATGTCACGGCTTCAAGCAAAAATTTCATTTTGGTCTGAATATGTCCCTGCGTTGTAAGATTAACTTATTGAATTTTGGATTAGTTATAAATAACATTAATCAGACAGGATTATAAATATGGACAAAACGCTTCAGTATGTTTTTTAGAAGGCGGCCCCAAACTTTCGCACGGTAGTGTATATATTGAGCGGGGTTTTTGTACAACCTCGCACAACTGACAAGTGCGATTTGATATGGAGATAGACAATATGAATGGGTTTTCCCTTCGTGAAGACTTTCCTAACATACGTGCATAGGCTCACTGTCAAGAACGATCGGTGCGTTTCATTCCATTGAGGGTGGGAGTTGATCGTACTAGCAATGGGATAGGGTTTTTTTTTGGTTAGAAAGTGCAGCATACCAAGGCAAGGTGGTATGATGATATAGCGATGATATCTCGATGGGAAGACAGAACATGTATTAGATCGATTTTGATTTTAGCTGGATTGATTTTATGCGGTATGTTTCGCAGAAGTGATTGCCACGTGGCGCAGAGTAACGTAGCGTAGGTTTTTATATCATTGGGATAGATGTTAAATAAATGCACCACATAAGTAATGTTTGGTTCCAAACTGTTCCGTCGCTATTACATTACATCCCAATTTAATATTATATTTTACGTGGAGATGCGTTGGTTTGAGTTCTCATGATTCTATGAAACTGTGTATTTCCGTGCAAATAATGTAAATTCACATAGTATTTATTTTTTTTAAATAATCATCCGTCATTTTATCATAATTTGTCGCATCCGATTTGAACATACCTTAAAAATGAAACACGATGTGATGTGTACAACAATCACTAACAGTCTGGTACATTATCACTCTTATACCTAACACCTCCTCGAGAGTCAAAATGATTTTTGTTTTCGGCTAATAGTTAACCCGCATATAAGAATAGTTTTTTATGACTTTAGAAAATTTTATGTATGTATTTATGAACAATCTAAGGAAATTTGTTTTTTTATAACCCACAAATGCCGACCACAAATTTATTGATTCATGTCTAATAAAAACAGTTATATTTTTTATATTTACTAACTATCGACTTACCATAGAAGTAGAGTATTGTGGTAGTGAATTCATTTGTAATCTGTTTTCCAATCACACGGAAAATAAGTTATAGGGAAAATATAATAATATTCATATGGTCAGAAGTCCGAGAAAACATAAATTTTCATTATTGTCAATAATCAGTAACCAGAGAAGATTTCAAAAAAATAAGAGGGAAACCAAAATTCAGATGCTTGCGATATTGATTCACACGAACTCGATTTTAATTTCAGAAAAATAATATTAAAAATGAAAATTAAAATTTGGATTTTGTAATTCAGGATAAGGTACACTTAAATAATCGTAAACATTTTGTTACTATTATAGAATATTGTACCAATTGGCGACCTAAAGCCATTGACAATTTCTCAAAGCATTTTTTTTTGATACATTATAAAATTTTATTTGACACGGTAAATGGCTGGGCATGGCGTACCATTGGTACCTCACGTACCTGCAGGAATAAAATAGACCCCATTGTGTGGTCCTTAGCCTCTTGCCCAGCAACTCCTATCCCTACATCCTCGTGGCCGGGAAGTAACCTTACTGGCCGGGGTACAAGTAATCAGGCTTGATAATTCTCCTCAACATCATCAGAGTTCACGCTAAACTTCATCCGCCTCAGAAATGAGTGCCGAGTACACAAAATCGGCCTCTCTTCATGCAGCACAGATTCTGTGTAAAGGGGGCTGTACACAGTTTTGTGCAAACGGTGGTAAACAAACCGAATGAGTGAAATGCGCACAGAGGAGGAACGCTTGGAATGCGGAATTCGCTTCCATGTTTATTTTTGCTTCTGAAAACATTAAAAAAACATTCCGAATTTAAAGTTTTTCAGAGATTTTTTTCATCCGAATAGCCGAAGCGGAAGTAAATGGGGGAAAAACTCTCTCATTTGCGACCATCTTCCGGCATTTCGCTTGAAAAAATTCCTGAAAACTCCCCATCTTACCAACGGCCAACTGTTTGCTGCCGCGCGGGAGATGACTGACAGTTCTATTTCCATCGATCTGCGCACAGCGCGGTTACACATAGCATGAGTGCGACTTACACAGAGTTTTCACTCAGCCAGAGAGTCCTGCATTGTTTGCCTCATTCTGTGTAGTTTTAACACATGCGCTGCGTTGAGCAGGCTTAGCGTGATTGGACTAACAGCAGAGCACTCTCCTACACGTTAAGCCTGCTCAACGCAGCGCATGTGTTAAAACTACACAGAATGAGAAAGTTTTTCTTTAAATTCGGAATGTTTTTTTAAATGTTTTCATAAGCAAAAATAAACATGGAAGCGAATTCCGCATTCCAAGCGTTCCTCCTCTGTGCGCATTTCACATATATATATATACACACACATATATATATATATATATATATATATATATATATATATATATATATATATATATATATATATATATATATATATATATATATATATATATATATATATATATATATATATATATATATATATATATATATATATATATATATATATATATATATATATATATATATATATATATATATATATATATATATATACACTTAAACAGACCATCAGTGTTCGGTAAAATAAATTACCGGAATAAATCGGTGATCAAGAAATTTACAGATTAATCGGTATTTCCTAGCCCGATTACCGACATCTGTGAATTAAATACCGATACGTCAGCGATTTCTAACACGTTTAACCAACACGGTGATATATTTTACCGATCAGTCTGTAAATCAGCTAAATCACCAAAGTCGGTGAAATTATTTACTGATGTTCGGTGAATAAACTCGTTGATTACCGAGTTCGGTAAACTGGCAGAAAGAAATGTCAAATCCGCCATATTACTCTTGCGAGCTCTTGTGTTTGAGGCAAATGTGTTTGTTTCATAATAATTCGAATGCTGATGGTGTTTGTACGTCATTTACGAAGAAAATAATGTGCAAAACACAAGCGGCCATGTAGTCAGGTAAGGTAAGAGAAATAAAATCAGTCTCCTTCTTCACATAAACACAACATTATGTTTCAGGTGGTAAGCAGATGGGTGATTTTAGTTCTGGATTGCTACGGGAGCATCAACAGAATCAACGACAAGCAACCAACTGAGCGGTTATGGAACCTGAGAGGCGGAATAAGCGAATTGTTGATCAGTGACATCAAGAGAGATACGAAAATAAAATAGAAACCTTGATACTTTCATGTTTTTCATTCTAAATGAGCATGTAGAACCAGATTGGAAAATACAAATCTATTGGTAATATTTGATAATGAAAATACAGTTTTTCGGTAAAACGTATTACAAACCACACACCTTTTTTGGTGAATGTTACCGATTAGTCAGTAAATTTGACAGCTGCCGCTCCTACTCCAGTTTACAGACGTTTCGGTAATTTTTTCGTTTACCGAATCAATTACCGACCGCTCAGCTGTTGAGATTTCGGTAAACGAATTACCGAAGTCGGTAATTTGTTCTAAGTGTGTGTGTGTATATATATATATATATATATATATATATATATATATATGTATATGATTGAGAACTGATAATAAAACACAGAACCTTTGAACATTATAGAATCAAAACAGGATATTTACCAAGTTGTTTTGCATTTTTATTATCAGCACTTACTTTACACTTCAGTGTACACTGTAATATCAACTTACGAAGTAGATCGGGGGCTCGTAAATCGAATTTGTTCTTAGATAAAATCAGTAAGTCTATTCGTAAGAAATTCATAGGGCATAGTTATGAAGCGACATCTCAATAAGAAAAATTATCGTTAATATATCAAGAAATTTTGCTTCCTAAGAACAAAAAAGTACACTAATCACATTATTGATTTTTGTGGTTTTTAGTTTAAATTCCTTGGAGTTAGAGGCACTACCTGATCTAATGGAGATCTACTCAATATTTTTAAGCATTTGAACATCTCTTAACCCTGGTCACAATTGTTATTTTTTTTTCAGTACAATGCATTATTCCATCAAATTCCAGTTTTGATAAATTGTACAACAGTTGTCTTAGTTCAAATGTTCCTGGAATACACACCTGCAATGTACTGGCGTATTTTCGGATGTGCTATTTTTCCTCGAACTCCAGTTCCTTGAATATCTCGTTTCACCGAATAGCCCAATTCCCCGAAAAGTGATTGGCACGCATAAAGGCTCCCCCAAATCAACGCGTTTTTTCAGCAACAGCGATGAAAAATCGCCGTGACTTCCTTGATGTTTCGCTGCATGCCCAGTTTTATGAGCGTGTCTTAATCACGGCGACGCGATTCCGCAGCGATTTTATTCACGTTGGTTCAGATGGTTTCAATATAAATAGTGGCAATTTTTCGTCGCTGTCGCTGAAAAAAATCGCGAGTATTTGGTGGAGTTTCAACTGTCATACCCAAGTAACCAGCAAGCACTTATAACAGCACTCATTTTGCATTATATGCGCCTTCAAGGCAAAGCATTTAATGCTCTTTAAACGTATAGCTGCCAAAAAACGTAAAACTGTTTCGACGCCATCTTCGATTAAACTGCCAGCGCCCGAGCGAAAAGAATCAGGTCTCCCATTTTTTGGGGAGTGCAAAGAGCAATTCTTTAGGAAAAAAAAGCTCTTTACTTTAATCACAGAAATATATTGAAATCATTCTCATTTTTTACTAAACATCATACCGATAAACCGGTGTAAAGTGAACGTCCTTCTACATCTAACGAGTGTCCTGGTTGAAAACTGGTGGGATTAGCTCATGTAACTTTCTTTGAAATAAATACCAGCCGAATGGAAAAACACGTTTCGATGCTTTTTTTTCTATCTTTATTAAAGAGATTTTTAGCCTTGGGCTAGTTCATCTCGGGGAATTTCGATGCTTCAATTTAATGATCCATCTATCCAAATTTTGTTTAACGCGTTAGTATAAATGAAATTTATCCAATAGTCTACTAATTATTTTAATAGTAAAACCACAGACAAGTTAAATTATTGATAAACAATCAATATACTATTGAATTTGTAATGTTGTTTTAAACTGATTTTGAAGAATTTATTCCATTTGCAGCATTGTTTGTTTAAGTACTTTCCATAAAACACTTTTTTCGAAGAGAAATTGGCGATCAAAGTCGTGGAAAGAAAGGGTTAGATTAAAACTCTAGTTCAAACATAATAATGTGGATGAACTTGGACTCGTTTTAGTTTTATTTTAAATCATTGTATTTCATATGTTACATCATCGGATTGTGTAAAAAAAAAGTTTCTTGCCTAAATATACCAACATTATTAAATTTTAATCATGTACACTACACATTATCAATCGATTTGGGTCACTTGCGGTACTTGGTGGAAAGTTTGAAAAAATGTAAGTCTTGCATAATATTACATAACTCTCAGGTTTAAATAAATGTGCTAGTCGGAGTCTCACAAAAATTCTGAGAGTAGAAAAATTATAGAAAACATAATGTTTGTAATTTACTAACATGTATATATTATCTCTAAATTCAGAGAAATAAAGTAATTCAATTTTCAAGTTTTACCTTTGTTTTGCGAAAAACTGCTATTTTGGATATATTAGGATAACATGGTCCAATTCGGACCTAGTACCAGTTTTTTGGTCATATCTTTTCAACGCGATGAACAGCATGAAAAGTTTTATGTTTTCGTGAAATCCTGATTCAGCGCGCACACTTTTCGCTCGGAGAGTTTTGTGATATCTCCTACCAGGACATGACCAACCCTGTTCCAATTCGGACCCATCATGTTCTAATTCGGATCACCATATATTTTATTCTTTTTTTTCCTATGGTAGTAATGAAATATGACTCCGATTTGTTTAGTATCAAAGCATATTGAACTTCTTCTATAAGCGCAATCATATAAAAAAAAACTAAATGCGGAACCAATTTGAAATAATAATTTGAGTCAAAACTAGATCAAGTAAAATGTGAATTGAATTTGAAATTAAAAACAAAACAATTAGAGTGAAATCCGATGCTGCTTCAAAACTGGGTACAATCATTTCTCCCTAACTCGATTTTGAACAGACCATAGTGAACACATCCCTAGCAGAAGGAAAGTTCTACTGAATACCAAACTTAGGTATTCCATACCAGATAATTTCCAATACTAACAACCTGAATGAGCCCTGCATAAGAGGTAAAATACCTCAAATAATATCTCATGCATGTTCTACTAACACCAAACTGATAATTAGATCAGGTATTGCAATACATAAAAAAAAAAACATTATGGGTTTTCATATAAAAGTGAATTTTTTTCAGTAGTAGTTCGGAGGTATCGAAGTCCTCAGCAGTCCTCAATAGCTGGCGAATACCTCAATGAAGTATTTTTAATGGTTTTAAACATTTGTTTTCAATACCATTACAATACCAAATTGAGGTATTGAACACTGAACAATACCTTATTCTGGTATGATACCAAAATATGGCATTCATATGTTTTTTCGAGTTATTTTTTCTTCCTCCTCGGGATATATGTGTTATTTTCAAAACTTTTGAGCTTTTTGTTGTTTTATCAAAATCAGGCATTGCAATCTCATCTGAGCGTTGAGCAGTGCTGGAAAAGTTCGCATCACGAAGCAGCTCACGAGTGTATACCAATGCATAACAAACATCACAGACTCGGAAACTGGCTAGGTGTGAGTAAGTCCGCACCCGTCTGCTCGGGAGAACATGTCAAAAGAAGTAGCAACTAACTCGGGAGCGTTTACTCGCGAGTAACCGAGCAAGGTGTGATTTATTATGGTTTTGACAGACTAATTAATTGTATAACCATCATATCGACAGTAAACTACTAGTTTGTAGTCAAAAGCCCTTGAAAACCATACATCTCGGAAGGGAAGCAGCTTTTTTCCCAAAAGCACAATATGACTCTGAACAGCTCCGAACACGTTCGCGAATCACTTTTAGCTTCAGTTACTCGGGAGCCGACAGATGCGAGTAAACCAGCGCTCTGACGCTCGAGAGCGTTTGGTTTTGTTTTTGTTCCAGTTCAGAAGAAGTGTTCGCCACTTTCCATCACTGGCGTTGAGATCATCTTTGCATGTTGAAATAGTTATTTATGCAACAAGCATTGGCGTAAATAGGGAGGGGCCAGGGGGGGCCTGGCCCCCTGAATGATGGGCTTGCCCCCCCCCCCCGAAAAAAATGGAGAAGAAATGACAATATAGTTAAAACTAGTTTTTAGTATCAAACATGAACTTATGATACTATACGCGTTAAATGCATTTTGAATATAAATTTCTGGATGATCATTGTTTGACAGGCAATAGCAATATGTAATTTTAAAACGGCACATACTGGCATACTGTTTCCTTTCTGCCCTTTCCCGAGTTTGAAATTCATTGAAGCATGTTTTAGAATAAGCAGAACTGGCTTGATCCATTTGTAGTGGTATTGTTAATTAGAAAACCAAAGTCTCTTAAAATTTTAAAACATGCTGCGACATTTTGTGATCAATTATCTAGAATGAATCGTTGTTACTGGGAAATGTTTGTGTATGAGAGTTATGGTATCACGCTATGTCTGAACTAGGAGATTAGTTATAAAGTTATAAAATATTCCCTCGGTGAAATTTTGATTTTTTCCACCTTTAAGCCATTTTTCATACTAAATGCCATGAAAATCAAGTTTTCGACACATTTCCGCCCATACAAAATGTATGGAAAAAATTTCACCGATAGAATATTTTAAAACCTTCCGATTATGAAAATATACACCAAATAGTGATCTCTAGCGAAAAAAAAATCCGATGTACATTCGATTTTTATAATCGTCTGGTTCAGACATAGCATGGTAGAGTTTAAAACAAGGTCTCATAAATTCATACATACATTTACTGCAAACTTTTAAATGTTCCATATTCAAATTTGTGAGTCATTCAATGTATTTGTCTACGAAACGTCGGAAACAGATATGAACTGCTAGTAAGTAGACGACAGTGAAGCAGTTTTTTTGTAAGTCACACTAACATTAAAATTTTGTGCATGTAAAATCACAAAGCATTCTTAAATTTCTCTTGGCTCAGATTGCTTATTTTACCGAATCCAATGAAACAGTCGTTTGTTAGGTGAACTTTAATAACATCTATGTCAATCTACTGTCTGAAAATCGATTGTTTTTCAAGCATGAGCTCATGAATTTTTCAATAAATATGTATTTCTCAGTCGTACATTTATATTTTAAGACCGGCCGGATTTACTTATCGATTTTTAGTAGCCCAAAACTGAACATTACTAGAGAGAGTATTTTTTATGTAAGATAAGATGCTTTGAGGTGTATTAGTTACTACATAATTGCCTGGAATCAATTTTTGGCCCAGTGTGGCAAAAGTTCGAATCTTCGGGGCAAAAGTTCAACCCATATAAGCTCGCAGAAAAATTTAAAAATTACCCCAAATTCACATATTATTTTCAAGTTTAGCGAAATTTGTCTGATCGCGCGAAAAAAATAACGTCAAAATTTCACATTTCCACTTAGTTTTGCAAAAAACTTCATTTTTTTGGGGCTTTGGGCAATTTTTTGATGGAAAAGGTGTGTGTATTTATCTGTAAACATAAAGTTGGCTGATATAAAGTATGTCTGTCGTAAAAGTGTCGGACAGCCAAAAAGTTCGTTTAAGACAATCAGCGAAATTACACAGATAAAAATATTTAAATTTCAATGTAGTGTAAACAGTACAAGTAAAAGTAAACCAAATTAATCTATTGTTACAACATCACGTTTAATTTTCAACTAGAGATGCTTGAATGTTACATGATCATGTAAATTTAAAGTGCAAGTGGAAAAATAAGCGATTTGTCGTTGACATTTCAGTTTATTTTGATGCTCCAAATATGTGCATGAAAATAAACTGAAATCTACAAAATATTTTTAGCTGTGTATAGCATATATGTTGTAGGTTCACTGTATGGCATTTATTTCATTTCAGCTGCTATTGTTTTTTATGAAAATTGTGATTGTATCACTAAAGTCAAACTTTTGCCCTACCTTACTCTGATTGGATATTGATATATCCTTGAGCAAAATACCTTCCATCCTGCTTTCTACAAACAACTGTTATGGTACAAATTTGCTGACGACAGCTTTATTTGAATACAAAAAACCTTCAATCCTTCAATATGATGATAGCTAAGCAGCTTTAGGTTCTAAAGTTTTTAACTCTAAAAAGAGGTATTATTCAATCCTATGTTCAAATTTTGGATTCGAGAGGTTTAGAGAAATGATTCGTTCGCTACAGAAATTCCGAGCAACAATAATCCATATTTTCAAACTAGCAAGCGTTTTTTTCAAAGGCTTGTTTTTTTTTGACTTGTCGGCTTCAAGAGGTTTGAATTTCACATTGATCTTGAACCTAAATTGAACTGATACATTTAAATCTTTATAATTTTGCAAAAAATCTAGTTCGAATCTAATTGGAAAGGTAAATCCTGATTATAGTCTGCTTTTAAATCCTTGTATTCTATTCGAGATCATTAGATTTGGTTGAATATGTCATCTTGGCTGATCAATCGGTTTTGGACGATTTTTAGCTTTTGATCTACCTCTGTATGAAAGTGCGCGACTATAATCGGTTCACAAATTTTATCAAAACAAGCATTGTTAAGTTATCTAAATTCTTTACGACTTTTATCTCTCATGAGAAGGGGTCGTGGCCCCCCTCAAGTCTGATGGCTATTTACGCCCATGGCAACAAGTTGCAAAATGATGATTTTTTCAGCACGAGTTGTACATTTATCCAACGAGGCTCGCCGATGGTGATGGAAATCAAACATATTTTAGTCTAAAAGTTTTAGATTCTGTGGTTACTTTTATTTTGCTGTAAAACACCAGCAGGTCAATGTACATCTAAAATGATGGTCATTCCTGGCGAACGCATTCACGCATTGAACTGTGAACTTGATCAGAAAAGGTGCACCAAATGGGAGCATCATTAGGATCTATGTATGAACACGTGAGAACCTTGATTCAATACATACGAATCCTTCCCATAAACACTTGTGACATGGATTCTAACATGCACGGTGATGATAAACATCATTTTTCTCAAATTTTACTTGTGTTGTTGAAAACTGTGGTGAAACACATCCAACCATACCGAACCAAGAACCATATTTTTCAATTTTTGTTCAGCCAGATTGAACTGAGTGCTTGTTCAATGTTTAATGAAATCCAATTATATCGTTAATTTTTAATAATTTACTAGTATATTTAATCTCGGTGAACTTATTGAACACTGTTAATCGCATGTGAGCGATAAAAAAATAAAGTTATCGTGCGCGATTAACAAATACAGGAAAATACTTTAAAGTGAAGTATCTCGGAAAAGAGATTTTGGCACTTGTTGCGGTTTGGCAGAACCACGACCAAATATCATACAGCAATAATATTGAATAATATTGTGAAATCTAGATAGTGGGAAGGTTTTCCTCATATTCTTCGTTCT
Source organism: Aedes aegypti (assembly GCF_002204515.2). NCBI lineage: Eukaryota > Metazoa > Arthropoda > Insecta > Diptera > Culicidae > Aedes > Aedes aegypti. The sequence continues at coordinate 153,412,180 of NC_035108.1, forward strand.
TCGTTCAATCCTTTGAGACAAAAATGTTGACGTTAAGGTATTTCTGATATATCCTGGTGCAACATGGGAGGAGACCTAATTGGGCGGGATAAATACGGAAATTTTCACTGAAGTAGAGGGCTTCGTTACCTATAAATAAAGAAAAAGAATGATTTGATCTATTTCAATATGAAAAATAGCTTATATGGGAAAAGCACCAATTTTCGACCTAGCACTAATTTTCGACCCATTCATACGATTTTGGCCTACTTGGTATGAAAATCCGAAAATTGACACAGAATTCTTGTAGGTCGAAAATAAGTGCTTTTCCCCTACTTCCACTAAACGCAGAAGTCATAATAACTCTTGATCCTGTCTTCTATTTGAATGATAGACAGTGTCACATTCTGAACATTTGTTCCGTACAGTTTGCTGAGATTAAAATATTCTATTGATGATCAAAAGAGTCAGATATCTAGGTGAAAAATCGATCAAAGAGCTCAAAGATAATATCTTGTTATTCGATCCATATCCCACTCAGATGATCAAAAGATGAAATGTAATGCCTGATCAAAATACATTCGAAAAAGTCATTTTAGCTTTGAATATAGTAAAATGTTAACACATTGGAACTTCGCATAAAAATATCGGGTTTTATAGGTGAACTTGCATGTAACTGAAACATACAGCATCGAGTCTCAGGACATAAAGTTGGCGAAGTATGGACTTAGATATAGGGGTCAAAGTATTCGGCAGTTGTGAATGTACGCTACACCCGATTCTGTTTTTGCACGGGTGATGCGTACCGTGTAAAAAAAGTTTTCAGTTCAAAATTTCAAAAACCGTGCAAAAAAAGTAACACCATTTCTCGACGTTTCATGCAAAAATAAGGTTTTGGCGAAAAAAAATGTATGGAAACTTTTTTTGCACGGCCGTGTAAAAAAAAATACGTGCAAAAACAGAATCGGGTGTATATTGAAGAGACTGTGCATTGTATCGAGTTAGGGAACAAACATACAGCATATCGGAAAGTTGACTGTATTGTTCTAAGCACTCGTTAACTTTTTTAATATCGTATTTTCAAACTATTTTGGATATAGCTTGGCTATGGTAATGATGGAGATGATTTTTAAGTAACTGATTTTTTATTTCCTTTAATTTTTGGTGATTTTCTGGATCACAACAGAAACAAAGGCACCATTGATCAATATTACAATTTCTGTGATTTTCTACCAAGTCAAGAAGAATACTTTGAAATATGAACATTTCCGTAAAACTGGATCCGGAATATATGATCAGTCATGTTTGCATTTCCAGTCATATATATTTAAAATATTGAGTAAATGTTAAGGGCCACTGAGTGGTATTAGTTTCTTTCCACCAGTTACAGTTTTTCTGGAAATATTGAATATTACCTAAAGGTCTTCAGTACTGCTAAGCGTACTGTGGATTTTTTTTAATAATTTTATGTGTGTCTGGTGTGCTTATTCATGATTCTCGATAATTAAAGACTCAATCTATTCAGCAAACTCAAATCAACACTTAGTGTTCACCTGGAGTCCAATTGATCAGAGGTGCGGTATTGATGGTATTTATTTCATCAATCTGTTCATCGGCGTTGACTCCTTGATTACTGCCAACTAGTTTTGCGGTGCGGTTGATTTGATGCCGTATAGTTTACATGCATGATTTACATGTAACCCAAGCAATAACATACGTTCATTTGGCGGTAATGTCGAACGGTGGATGTATGTAGCTAGTCGGCTCCTTCTCATCCTTCCAACCATCAGACACGCCAACTTTGAAGGGGTGTCGTGTGTTCGTGAGAGGAGTTTGTTAAATCGAAATGAGCCACCGTAGGCGAAGTCGATGTTGGATTTTTTTCTCTACGGTTCCAACATTTTCCTCGGCTTTCTGGCACCAATTTTGCGGTCTTGCTGCATAGGTCGTAGGTCGTAACCAGTTAGCGCACCATATGCCAAAGGGCAAAGTATAAACGAACTTACCACCACCACCAGCTTACTGACTCGGGAGGTCCTTTCCTAGTAATCAGCAGTGGAAATCTTGAACAGAAAATGCGGGGTGTTTTCGTCGAAGTTTTAAAGCAGCACTGGGTTCTCATCATTAGTTACTATGCAAAATAAGGCGACACGCAATCCGGTTGAGGGAAAGCCGAAATGCTGGGTTCCATGTTTGACGAGCGCCTTGTATCGAAATAATAACGACGGTGATCAAAATACAGCACTAATAACCACCAGCAAAGAAGCCTGTAGTTTATGAGTTGCACGAGAAGGTTCTGTAAAATAGTTGAAGTTTTATCAACCCCCAAATCGTCCAGCTTCGAGTCCGATCCTACGGTTCTCGTTGGTAGATGTATCCAAATGAAAGGGGGAGTGGAAAGCACTCACTTGCGCATACATATAATGGCAAATACCGAGCAATTGGTGTTTGCTTTTCATTTTCAAGGAATTAATTTGAATCTTTCGTACCAGTTTGTGTTACATGCATCGCGAAGAAATTATTGCGATGTTTTTGGCAGGATTATTGACTTTTTTCATGGCTTTGAAATGGTTCAGTGCTTTCTTTTGGTAATTAAAATTATCTATAAATAAGTAGATGGCAATGTCGCTGCGGATGCATTGGTTCGAAGGCGGCCGAAACCTCAAAAATCAAAGTTGTTTTCTCCGAACGGTAATTTTTTTTCCGACATCCTGAACTCTTTTGTGGTTAACATCCAAAGTTTGAAGCAGATTCATTGGATGTTGAATTTAATACTACTCTTTGGGATAAGGACACAATTTTTATTAATACAATATAAGTTAAGTAAAAAATCTTCAAAAAACCTACTATTTTTTTTAAGTGCCCTAAGAACTAGAATGCCCGTGATGATGATATGTTCGTTCGAAAGCTTAAAACAAGAGCATTCAAGTAGGGAACAATTGATTTTGCGAAAACTTGTGAAAGACCACTTTCAACAAGTTTGAAGGAGCATGGAGCGTAATTCGAATTAAAAACTAAAAACCCTGATTAATTAAATAACTGTCGCAATTAAACTCAAATTTGGTGTGTATGTTCTTTGATGGTACATTAACAACTGCTTAAAAAATAAAAGAAAAGAATACATCAAAGAATTCTAACTCTAGTAGAATTTGATGGTTTAGTACTTAATTCGGATTTTATTGGTAATAGTAATGATGTAAGAATTCCAATGTTGAAATACCACTTTTCATCGCTGTGTAGGTGCAAAATAAATATAAGTAATAGAATGCTTTTGGTACTGTAATTACAAAACTGATTTCAATTATTTTTACCTTCAGTTATGGATTTTCACTGTTTGTTAAATGCCAATGATTTGTTTTGGTTTTCAAAATTGATTTGACACTTTGAGGCCCGGTACTTAGGCTGTCAGCGCCTGGCAAACTAGATATTGGTAACACGAACAGTAGCGACATTAGCATTCTTAGGTTAAGGTGAAGATAAATCGAAGCCAAACTTCAAATTTTCAAGAGCACGAATCTGGAGAGCCGAGTATCCATTTAAGCTGAAAACTTAATCAATTGGTCACTAGCTGGTGGTGACCAATCGATTAAGTTTTCAGCTCAAGCGGGTGTTCGGTTCTCCAGATTTGTGCTCTTGAAAATTTGGAGTTTGGCTTCGATTCATCTTCACCTTAATGCTTCTACTGTAGGTGCGCACCATATGTATTATGCGTATTATGCGTACTGGTATTGGTGTCAGCTTTAGCCTTGTATAGTGGATATTACGCTCAATGGTGTGCGTGCCCTAGTCTAGGTGTAGTTGTGAAACTCAGAGGAAAAAAATATGCACTCTGTCTTGAAAAACACCAAGAATCCGGATGAAAAAAAAAAACAAATTGGGTAATATTTACATATGCATTTTGATGAGTCTGGAAAGCGTGTGAAAGTTTCGTTAAGGAAAACAAAAACAAACTGTGTATTGCAACTTTTGCACCCATTTAGACTTACCAAAAATTTCTTATTATCACAGTCGAATCTCGCATACAATTTCGCAGTGCAAATGTATACAAGCAAGGTCTGTCATAAGATAGGTTGTTTCGATTTGGTAGAAATGTTTCGCTGAAATATGTCACCTTTTTTGCCAGGAAATTGCAGTCATTTGGAACTTAATTTAATCGTCTTTTCACCTGTTTTATACTTTGGGATTTAAAATGATTCTATAATTCGAGGTCAGTAAAACTAGCTCAGATAAATTTATTTGCGAAATTATTCATTTGAATGTGCTTTATTCGTGCTGTTCGAAATTTGAACTAAGATGTACGAAAAATGAGACAGAATAAACACAGTGTTCGGCATTTGAATTAAATTGTTGTTACATACTTTTACGTAAAAACAATACTTAAACTAATTAAACTAACTTTATTATCGGCACACGCAACAGCTGACAGTTAAGCTTTGCCAAGAAATGGAAACTTCCACAGATATCTGCTAATTCATGAAAATACCTGAAGGTCGTAGACACAAAAGTCAATTTGGACAAATTGAGTTGTAAGATTGTGAAAAATAATTGAATCGTTCTGGTGGGCTTCGATCCCACGACTCCCAATACGCTAGACTGGGCGCGTTAACCAACTACGCCACAGAACGGGTAACAATTCTGCAGCGCAATCGGCCAACCTGAAACCAAAGTCCGTCACGACCCCATTTTCTCCTTCACAACCCTACACCTCCTTCGGCTCTCTGAGATGCCCAATTCGACTCTCCTAAGCGTGCCTACGAACAACAGTGAGAGATTTTATTTTTAGCGTCGCACTGTTGCCTTGTTTGTGCCACACTACTCATAAGCCAACGTTGGCTCAATGAGATGGTTAGTATGGGTCCGGCTTTCGACGTGGTCGTATCTCGTCATATCGACCCCTTTTGCGATAGAGAGATCGCCGCTCAAATTTACTCAACTAGGGTTGTCATGTCTATTACGACTTAACCAGCCGACGGTGTTTTGAAAATACCTGAAGGTCGTAGACACAAAAGTCAATTTGGACAAATTGAGTTGTAAGATTGTGAAAAATAATAGAATCGTTCTGGTGGGCTTCGATCCCACGACTCCCAATACGCTAGACTGGGCGCGTTAACCAACTACGCCACAGAACGGGTAACAATTCTGCAGCGCAATCGGCCAACCTGAAACCAAAGTCCGTCACGACCCCATTTTCTCCTTCACAACCCTACACCTCCTTCGGCTCTCTGAGATGCCCAATTCGACTCTCCTAAGCGTGCCTACGAACAACAGTGAGAGATTTTATTTTTAGCGTCGCACTGTTGCCTTGTTTGTGCCACACTACTCATAAGCCAACGTTGGCTCAATGAGATGGTTAGTATGGGTCCGGCTTTCGACGTGGTCGTATCTCGTCATATCGACCCCTTTTGCGATAGAGAGATCGCCGCTCAAATTTACTCAACTAGGGTTGTCATGTCTATTACGACTTAACCAGCCGACGGTGTTTTGAAAATACCTGAAGGTCGTAGACACAAAAGTCAATTTGGTTTCAGGTTGGCCGATTGCGCTGCAGAATTGTTACCCGTTCTGTGGCGTAGTTGGTTAACGCGCCCAGTCTAGCGTATTGGGAGTCGTGGGATCGAAGCCCACCAGAACGATTCTATTATTTTTCACAATCTTACAACTCAATTTGTCCAAATTGACTTTTGTGTCTACGACCTTCAGGTATTTTCAAAACACCGTCGGCTGGTTAAGTCGTAATAGACATGACAACCCTAGTTGAGTAAATTTGAGCGGCGATCTCTCTATAGCAAAAGGGGTCGATATGACGAGATACGACCACGTCGAAAGCCGGACCCATACTAACCATCTCATTGAGCCAACGTTGGCTTATGAGTAGTGTGGCACAAACAAGGCAACAGTGCGACGCTAAAAATAAAATCTCTCACTGTTGTTCGTAGGCACGCTTAGGAGAGTCGAATTGGGCATCTCAGAGAGCCGAAGGAGGTGTAGGGTTGTGAAGGAGAAAATGGGGTCGTGACGGACTTTGGTTTCAGGTTGGCCGATTGCGCTGCAGAATTGTTACCCGTTCTGTGGCGTAGTTGGTTAACGCGCCCAGTCTAGCGTATTGGGAGTCGTGGGATCGAAGCCCACCAGAACGATTCTATTATTTTTCACAATCTTACAACTCAATTTGTCCAAATTGACTTTTGTGTCTACGACCTTCAGGTATTTTCAAAACACCGTCGGCTGGTTAAGTCGTAATAGACATGACAACCCTAGTTGAGTGCTAATTCATGCCTATCAGATGCATTTGAAGTCACCGCCTTAAGTGTTCGGAATAGGAGTCAAAACGGTATGCTAGTGTTCGTGGGTTCAAATGTCACTAAGATCCGTATAGGCAAACCGACGAGCGTGATGTTGACTTACTGCCATTTGTTGTTTGTTTACCGCGTACGATGAAAAAATTGGGGTGGGTTACTCTGTTACATTACCGCGGGGTTGACGTAGGACTACTATGGACACAACTTCGATCATTTCTAGGTCAGACTATAACAACATTGCGGTAGCTTTTTGCAGATGATAGGTGCTGTGATTGTGAGTATTCAATTACGTTATGGTTTTAAGGGCGATCTGTCATTTGGTTTGGAAGCATTTTCAGAGTTTCGGATTTCAAGTAATAGTAGTTTACGGAACAAGTTGCAGAATGAATATTTTCACAGCATGAGTCGTAAATTTGCCAAGTAGGATAATTACGACGAGAGGAATTCTCGGTGAAACCAGGCCGCCCAGGCACTGATCGCTAGTTTTCGATAAAACTTAAAAGCGGTCCTTTCGGTTTTCTCAAATTGGTGGACCCCTCGTACGCCAGCTAGCTGAACAGTTTGCGAAAAAATCTATTTTTTTATAAATCTTGGGTATTTATTCATGTGATATGTCTCATATTTTGCTTGGAACACATGACATCGTATAGAAAAAGAATATAGCTTTCATTCAAACTTGAAAAAATTTTGGCGGCCATTTTGAATTTGGCCGCCATCTTGAATTTTGATAGAGAAATCGTTTTGTCACCATTAGCGCAGAAGACCACTTGAGGGTACTAAAAATTATATCGGAATATCATCATTTTACAATTTCTGTAAAATTGTTGTGTAATGATTCATTACGCAACTCAAAACAGTTGCGTAATGAGAAATCGTTGCGTAATGAATCATTACTACTATTCCCGCACTGCATACTTCAGTGCAGGTAAATAGGCTGTTTCATGACAGATTTGAGTGATGAAAAAAAACAATGAGAAATTTCAAAAAATACTTTTTGCAATTTCTGATCGTAATAGGCTGTTTTTGCAGCCATCTCGTACAAACCTTGCGTTAGCATACCGAATCCTGCACGGCCGATTCTGGAAGCGCGAGTTAATTAAGAAATCTTGAGCGATTTCACAATCCGGACGCTGCATTTGCAGCAGCTTGATGATTAAGAGCTCTGTGGCATAGGTAGCGAGGAACTGAGCAGGTACGGCGGATCTCTTACCAGCTCGAAATCAAAAATGGAATAAGGGGCGGTCCATTAATTACGTAAGGGTTTATGGGGGGAGGGGGGGTCTGAGATTTCTTACGCGCCATACAATTTATTTTTAATTTTCATACAAAAAATCTTACTATGGGGGGAGGGGGGGTTGAAAAACCCCGAAAAATGTCTTACGTAATAAATGGACAGTCCCTAAAGCCGAATTCGATGATCCTTCGCTATCTGTGCCTGAGAAGCACGTTCGGTCAGAAGCACGCTCGGTGCCTGAGAAGCAAGCCGATCAGTTGCATGCTGAGATGCGATCCAAGCGGAGAGTGAAAAACAAATGACGTCAATTTTTCAACGTTCTCTTTGAAAACAGTTATTACACTATTTGGACAGGTATGCGGGATTCAGTAAGTAAACTACATGAACCTATGATGCCTTATCTTTCGATTGAAGAATTTCGTTAAGCCAGCAAAAAGTTATAAACGTTTAAAAAATTTCATGCCAACGCAACGTAACGCTCTTGGTTTTGAAATTCCAATTTCACTCCTGTATAGAGAAGAAAGACGTAGTCCTACGTTAAAGGCCGGTTTGCTACTGACAAGAAAAGGAATCGCCTATCTCGATGCGTGTAAAATTTCTCCCAAGAAATGGTCAAGAAAATCACTTTTTTCTGATCGCAGTACGCAGTTGAGAAGAAATGTCACTTCAAAGGGGGGTCTCTGTAGGAAATTTCTTGACCCTTTCAGTCAAGGAATTTCTTTACTTTTCTTGAGCGAAACAGCATACTTAGCTTAAAATGGATTTCATTGCTACCTCGATGATTCTTTGGATCGCATTTGCACTGGCTTTTAGTTATATATTGTCGCACCGCCACCAAACCGGATCGCGCCAATGAGACTCGCGACGCGCCTCAACTCGCGCGATTTTGAAATCAGTTTTTTAGTGTGGCGCTGCATTCTTACGATTTTTATGAACACAGCGCACTATTCACATATTAGCTGCGACGCACAGTGCTTCGAACGTATGGCACTTGGGGACAAAAGTCATAACAGGTTGTTTTATGCGGTTTGCCCTACGCTGTTGAGGAGGAAGGCGTTATACACAAAAAACAACATTATTGGCATGACTGACACATGTTGCATCAGTAATAGCATAAGTGGCTTATACGTCAAGTTTTACATTTGACACCATAGAACAGTGCTGGCTTTAGAATAAATGTTCAAAATAAAAAAAGCATGAAAAGTACGTGAGTTGTTTGCATAAATGATGTATGTAGCATGCGTAACCATAAAAGTGTCTCAATAACCAACTTTTTGTATAAATATTGAAGTATTGATTATTCCAATGAATAAAATGAAACCCAATAAAAAAGGTTACATAAAATTTCTTTTTATTGGCAACACAATTCATTTACGAGCTAATTATCATCCGAGAACAGATTAATCGAATCATTATCTTCTTTATCTACAAATAAAGTTGAAATGTCGTAGATTTCTGTTTGATGATTTTTAGAAACATTTTTTCTCTTTTCGGATATTGATGGGTCTGTGCAGAGGAGCATATAATTCATCAACTCCTTGTTACTGTTTCTTCTTGATGACTTTCTAGTATGTTTCAACCGATTTTGCCTTAACAAGTTGTGGGTTGCTTCCAACTTTAATTTTCAGAACAGCTCCAGTATCTTCTTTGATAAACATAAACCTCTCTGGTCTGCAGTAAAAAGTCGATCCTGGTAGAGGATTTGACCAGAGGGTTTGATTTCCTATTGTTTCGATCATTATCAACGGAACCATCGCGACTGGTGACCATTGGTCAGCAAACTTTTATCCGGTTTTCCCGCTTCCGAAAATGTTTGTTTTTACATGCTGTGTCCTGAACTTCCATCGAAGCCCCACTTGTTTCTGATGCAGAAATCGGTTTCGGAATATTTTTTTTTGTTTCTCTTGCCTCAACGCATAAAGGCTAGGAAGCAAGTTCGGATGTAATTCGTTCAAAGTGTTGCTAAGCAAAGTGTACTTTCACTCCGACAGATCTAAATCAATGTACAAAGCTAACGCCTGTACTGCAGTCATGACCTGTACTTGATCCCCACTCGAAGAATTTGATACATACAGTCGGAGTTTTGCTTCACGAAAATTTTGTATGATCTTCCACATTTAGCCCACTTTTGGTTTATATTGCAGCAATAAAATTTTCAAAACGTCTTTAGCTCGTTCTCAAAAATCTCGGAGAAAGAATCAGTGCCATAACAACTGTACATGACATTCAGAACTTGATTTTTTGATTGGATGGAACGGCAGTAAACCACATCTCGAAACAAACTTTATTGATGATTGTGGCAGCATAATCTAAAAATCATAAGATGACATACTATCGGCAAACATATGCAGCTGGAATCAGTTCCAGAATTTAAAAAATACTTCAAATTTTATTTGAAAGTGTATTTCAGAAAGGTACTTTGAGGTACTTTTTTGTATGGGCAAAAAGAAGATTTAGTGTTTTAATTTTCTTCTGTATTAAAGAGCTTATAGCTCAGAAGCATATTTTTCTACAACTGTTAGAATATATTCCAGAAAATTAAATGGAATGACTCCTACTTACTTGTTTCAACACGGTCCATGACGGTTTTCACTTTGAAAAAATAATTAGAATGGAAATAAAGCGAATTGAAGAGGGATTAGATTGACACGAAAACAATGAATAATATATAATGATGAAACAACTTGTCAACACGTGGTGTTTTGGTTTGTTTTGAAAAGCGCACGAACTTTCTAGTATCTGTACTACACGCTCAAAACATGTGTTAACATCATGGCCTACTTGATTCGGTCGAATATGAAAGTTGATTTTTTGACTTTTGTCCAAGGCACGAAGCACTGTGCGACGCACGGGGCCCGAGAAAACAATAATTATAAATAAATGTTGGTCTTGATTTCTACCGGATACATAATATCGTGGTGAATCAATACTCGGACGTTTAAGGTGAAACAGTTTAGAATCAACTCCTAAGATTGCATTAAAACTTCTAAGGCACTAATCTCGCGAAGGAAGCATCCAACAAGAGTGAACTTTTTAGTTTGGCTTTGTGCACTAGCAAAAAGCTTAAAATAAGAAGATCAAGAACGTTTGTCTACTATTTCTCCAGTTTTGTGCCTTTGAAAACGCGAGTAGGGTCACAGGTCGGCCTTTGTGACGGCCATCTTTGCATTCCGAGATGTTTCACCTTAAGACGGTACACATGTTCAAACTCTTATTTATGTATGTTTTGTTGGAATATTTTTAAAATGTTATTGTTCAACACATTCTCACAAATCAAATCTTCATAAAAGTGATGAAATATCCGGTATCGACCATGATTTTAAAAAGAAAATTATTGAAATATTGATGCTTACCTTGTCTTTAAATCCAGACACCGGATGCAAAGGATGTTTTTATATCCGGACACTGTTGAATCAAAATCCGGACATGTGTATTAAAACATGATTTATTTGAATATCACTTATGAAAATCATGTCAAACCCAATAAAATATCGCTTTTCGACAGAATCGATGTTAGTACTTCCCTTACAATGTTGCTGGTAAGCAACATTAATGTTTTGGTTACCTGAACTGGAGTGCTTGCAGCTCGCACTGAAGTATATACGGCTTGAGTGTCAATCACGAAAGATTTACACAATTTATCTCACATTTTATCGTATTCTGATAACTCACACCACTTTTCATTTATTGTTCTACATTTCTTCTCTAATTTTCTCATAAAAAAACACTTCCACTAGTTTAAATTAGGCTTTCCAATTGATGTCCGGATTTAAAACCACTGACTCGTAATCCCGGACAGTTTTTCAAAACACCGTAACATGCATATTTGCATCCTAATCTTCAACAATCGTGTCACCAAACTTTCAAAAAAGCTTTATATAAACAATTTTGTTCAAAACACTGCATAAAAAAAAACTCACACACTTTTCCTGCAACAAAACATTGTTCGTGTTTTGGCTTGCGCGTCCTTAGATTTTCGAACCTGACTCTACATGGACCGCGACGAAATGACGTTCAACCGGAACTACTAATTTGTCATTATTTTTATCAATTTTTGGCAGTGGTAACTAGATTTAAATTGATAGTACAATGTTCTACAATGGTAAAAGTAAATAATTTGAATAAAACATATTAGCATTCAAATCTAGCTTTTATGAATAAATATAACCAGAGTGTGCGGATATTGGTACCGTCCGGATTTTTATTCACCACGGTACACTCCCGTGCAAAAGTTTGGGTTCACCTCCTCAAAAACATACAAAAGTGTTCAGTCCATATCTCTGTGATTACGTCTCTAATTGAAACTCTCTAAGCCGCATTCGAAAGGCAAAGAGTTATTCTTACTTCGTATGTATTTTTCCAAAATTTTTTTTTGAATTTTGTGTACTTAATTTTAATTTAAAGTTGTGACATTTTTCAAAAAACACACTGGAAAAACATTTGTAATTTCCTCAGCATAGGATTGACCAAAATTTCAAAACAAGGTGTTATTAGGATCGTAATCTTATATTCTTTGAAGAGCACTCACGAATTTTTTGCAGAAAAATCTTAAAACTATTCAAAATCATTGAAACAGTCATTCAAGTCATCGTGCGAAAGTTTGGGTTCACTCCTCAATATGATGCAAATCGTGCAAAAATTTGGGTTCACCTGAACCGCACGCAAATCATTTTTGTCAATATCTCAGCCATTTTTCAACCGATTTGAATGATTCATAGTTTTTTCAAACGCAAATAATGGCGCGTACATGATTGGTTTGATATCCACATTTTGTGTTTTAAGTAACTTTTGCACGATGACTTGACTGACTGTTTCATTGATTTTGAATAGTTTTCAGATTTTTCCGCAAAGATTTCGTGAGCGTTCTTCAGAGAATATAAGATTACGATTCTAATGACACTTTGTTTTAAAATTTTTGTCGATCCAATGCCGAGGAAATTACAAATGTTTTTTCAGTCTGTTTTTTGAAAAATGTCACAACTTTAAGTAAAACTCTAGCATATAAAATTCAAAAAATGTTTTTGGAAAAATGCATACGAAGTAAGAATAACTCTTTGCCTTTCGAATGCGGCTTAGAGAGTTTTAATTGGATGTGCAATCGCAGAGATATGGACTGAACACTTTTGTATGGTTTTTAGGGTGTGAACCCAAACTTATGCACGGGAGTTTAACTTGATACCACCCTAACTTGATGGTCCCTTCAATATCGAGTTAGAAAGAGTTTTCAGTAGAATATTGAAAAAAAAAAATGCGAATAATACGGAAAAAATATTTTGTACTATAATATTGTTAGTTATGGCTATATCGGTCATGCGACTCAAAGCTAAAGCGAGTCTGTAGGCAAAAGTTTGTAGAAGACAATCAATTTCAAAACTGGTATAACTAAAAATGGGCAAATATTTTGACACAAGTTTACTCACCGACATTTTAGCCAATGTGTTGTTTACTGTCTTGTATTCATTTCTTTTCCACTGTTATACTTTTTTCCGGAAATATTGATTATTTCACTAACATCGAACTTTTGCCCCGCCTTACTCTAATACGCGAGTCCCAGGAGATAATCTTGTTTTTTTTTTTCATTCAAATCCGCATATAAATATCAAAAACGTTCTCTTAGTTGTCAATTCTGTTAGAATCTCGAGCAGCTTGATTTTAATGGGACAAAATTAAAAAAATAATATTAAAATTGTGCATGCTTTAAGATACTCAGTATTCATTTTTGTTATATTGCCATTTCTTCTTAGGTAGTGTAGACTCTACCTCTTCACTCTACTTAAATTTAAATAAAAAGTTAGCTGGAAGAACGATGTATACATCGGGGCGGTTCAATCACATAGTTTTTCAGCTTCCGGTTCCTAGGTTTGGCTTCCGGTTGAGCCTTCAGTTTTAAGATTTGTTTTTGTAACGTTATAAGAAAAGATAAAAAGGTACATGCAAAACATGTATTTTGCCTAGGAAAAATATATTATAAAAATACAAAAAAAAATAGTTATTACAGTACCGTCAAACGGGGTAACTTGCAACAGGGGTGAAACTTGCAACACTTCGACATGTAGCCGAATTGTCGTTTCGTTCAGCATTGAGTTGTTTTTTTTATAATTTATTCCGCCATTTATTGACCTCAGAGATTTTGGCGAGGGTTTGGGTATTGTTTCTTTTTTGCTTGGTTTGCTGGAGCTGAAAATCATATTAAACGTTGGATTGCGTGAAATTTATGATGAAGAACGTTCCTCGTACCACACAAACGGTAGAAATGTGTCATTCGTGACATTTGCTATCAGTTACAGTACTTAGTAGTGTACTAATTGACAATTAAAATGTTTTGATAATTTAAGCATCAAATTAAAATCAAATGGAAATTCAAAAACGTTTTTGACTACCCTTGTGGGGTAACTTGCAACAGCTATTATGATCTCAATTGTTTGATATTTCTTGCCATTTATCATCGAAAACACACGAAAAGGCAAAATTGAACATAAATTTGTTCAGTAACATTAACATTTATGTACCGAAATAAATTCAATACACGTTTGGTACTAAATATTGGAAAATTTACATCAATCACATTATTATTAGATTTTGATTTATTTTCTTAATGAAAAAATTAAAAATTTTCAAATCTGTATAAAAACTAACTTGCAGATCTGCCATTGGGTATGGTAAAAGTTGTGTCAGTTGAGACCATTTTAAAACATACATTTCAATATGTGATACGTCACTTTGATTTTAATTTGTATAAAAATATAAGTGATGTGGAGCATAACCTAAAGTACAATTGTATTTGTAGAAAAGTTGCATTAAAATGTTTTAACGGCATTTCAATAACTGTCGAGACTTAAGATATGCTAGAATTTATCCGTGTTCTGTGCAATACCAATGAAGTTTTTTATCGATTTGGTTGAAAACTCATAATTTAATCAATAATAATAAGTATTCTAAGTGTACAGTAGCTGTTTTTTATTATTGTCATACTTTTTCTGTAGAAAATTTTTAAATGATCATAATAACACAATATAGGATAAGTTTCCAATAGTGTACTTCAGGTAGCACTGTGTGTTGCATGTTTCCCCACATCAGAGGTAGCATCAAAAATATATATTTTTCGTCTCTCCTGATCCCAGAAAACCAAATACTGATAAAATTAATACCGGTACTAAATGGTTTTTGTCTTGTTTATTAAGATTTGAAGAATGAGTTTTCTCTATGGGATGATATGTTTGTAGTTACATTACAATACTAATGTGTTTGAAACATTTTTCAAAATTTCCTCATAGTAATCCCCATATAAACCTACATCGTCTTTGAAACACCATTAAATCAACACCTAGAAAGCTGAAAATTTCACAGAACTTTTTTTATAGCAAAAATGGTAAGAATGATATGGGAGATTGGATTTTCAAACATTTTTAAATTGTGAATCGTGCTAGTGTTCCTAAGAATGTGAACCTTCCTTATAACTTTCAAACTATCTTTAGAAAAAGGTTCTTGCAAAAAAAAAAATCAATTTAAAACTTATTTCACCACTGTTAATTATACAGTTCGGGTCCGTTACACATGTTGTAACTTCTCCTTGGCGGCGTGCCTCGCAGGTCACGAGCACAACAGACAGGTTCACTTTCCAGAACCGAGAAAGGAATCAGCGAAGCGGAACGAGAAATTAAAATTTTGTCCGTTGGAATTCCGTCGCTATACCATACGAGAATGCGTCGTTGTCGTCATCGCCAAAGCCAGAACAAATGTGCTTTGAACCTGTTGGTTGAATACCTACACATGAAATAATACAAAATTAATTCAAATTGTAAGAGAGCTCAGCACACCTATCCGAAGCCGAGTGGCATTTGCGGTTCAGCTGTCAGCCACCACTTGCCATCGTTAGAATCGGAATCAAGTTGCTGCAATTTCACTCCAAAACGCACCGACTCAAACAGATACCTATCAATTTACCGGCGAATGGGTTCATTGTTTTGGCAATTTCCATTCAGTGACGGAATCAGCGAAAGTTAGAGTTTCCAATCTGGCTCAACCGTTACAGTTGGAGATGTTGATATCTCTGCGTTTTCTTCAAATCATCTACTTTCCTATGAGAGACATGATCGTCGTTACAAGCCGTTGCGTAGATCGTCATATTTGCATCCGTTTGCTTTGCGCTTCCTTCCTTGTGGTCGAACATGAGGGATGGCTTACACCTTGCGTCGAACTTTGAAGACTGTCCGACGGCGGTAGAGATGCACCTGACTCTTCCTTAGTTTTGCTTTCGGTTGCATTCGTTGTCTTAAAAAACCGCGCACAGCTTAAGACATCCACTTGGCATACAGTCTTCGCCAAAATAAAGTGCCCATTTGCTTCTGATAACGTGAATTGTAGAAAACCGTATGTCAGAACGAGAAATTTCTACATTAAAATATCATTGCTAACATAAAATCTTCGTGATACACAGCAAAAAAGACCTTATATTTAGTGATTTGTGTCATTATTGTCATTTTATATTCTGGTTTTATATACAATTTTAATCCAAATATATGATAACAAGCAAGTGGTAACTTTATTTCGGCGATGACTGTACAGCAAGAGCTGCAACAGGGGTGAAACATATGATGTGAAGTTGGAGAGAAAACGAACTAAAAACAAACGAATCATTCGGTGAGCTGGTGCATGCCGGACAGGTTTTAAAGGGAGCCAATATCCTTGAAATGAGTTGAGGATCCACAGGATATCCCTTTAACTGATGAGCGATCGAAGTCACCTCAAAGCATCATCACGTTCGTCCTGTGTATAAGAAGCGTGCTTGTTTTATGAAACGCGTATTCAGTACACAATGCAACTGGTCTTGTGTGGCTATAACAGAAATGCATTTGCACTGTCACCTGTCATTAAATGCCTTTACGCCTGAATGGCACAAACGCTACCTGAAGGTCTAATCATTAAAAGATCAACTACAAACCGAACTCTTTGTGCAACAGGTGTCACAAACTGCATTACGTTTCACCAAAGTCATCAATTCCAACGGTTAATTACAACCTGTTTGCCGACCCTAAATCCAAAAGGGACACTTACTTTGACCCCTATTTTTACCGCACCAGCTTGCGCTAACACTTGCCATTATGCTACGAGCGGCTTGCGTTGCGTTATACCTAATGTTTTTTTCCTCCCCTGGCAAATTCTACGAAGAACCTGGGACAGCGTAATTCCTTCACATGACTGACATATGGGACGCACTATCTGATCATCAAAAATGACTTTATGCCTGTGTGGAATATCCTTCGGTCATTGCAGTTCTTCATTTAATGGGCGCATGTTGATTTTGAGTCATATGGTTCCAAATGGTGGGAAACTACTTTTTAACTTTTAACTTTTGATTGAGGGCGTGAGAATGTTAAGTATAAAGTTAAAGTGTTTTCTTCTTCTTTCAGACCCAACGTCCGAACTGAGACGAAGCCCGCTTATCAGATTAGTGTTCTCATGAGCACTTCCACAATTATTAACTGAGAGTTTTCTCTGCCAATTAACTATTTTTGTATTCGTATATCGTCTATCATGCACGAAAACACCCACAGCTTGGTTTTGCTGATTAGCTCCGCGCTCACCTCTTCGTTTATCTGGGTCATATACATAAATTTAAAGTTTTAACGTATTCAATAATATGTTTTATATTTGTAGGTATACCGTTTATACCTGAAATACATGTATTTCAAGATTTTTAAATCGTTCGAAACACCCATTGAGTGTACCCAATTGAACATAGAAGTTAGGCATAAGTACCTACATTAATATAGGATGTCCCAGAAAATTTAGACACGACTTTGATAATGAGAATCACAATATTTTTTAAACAAATAAATATTTTTATAATTTTGTATTTTTTGATTGTCCGACATTTCCCCGAAAACCATTTCCCCGAATTAAATTTCCTCGAATGATGTTTTCCCGATTGAACTATTTCCCCGAAAATTACTTTCCCGAATGTACCATTTCCCCGAAAAAATCATAATGTAATTGACACACTGAAAGCTATTCATGATCCTGCTTAAAAAAAGTATTTAACGTACTAGCTGATGTGAGACTAGATGAAAATTGATTAATTTGTTATATAAACCATGTGTTTAAAGTAACAGATGTTCAAAATAATGTGCCACGTGTATTTCAGTCAACACAACTTAGATGTTTTTTTTTGTGATAGCCTGACGATTAGAGCGAGCACATGATAGGCAGTTTCAATAGAAGCGGCTAAGTTTTGCCTTCTTAGAATAATAGGCTGTTCTTCATATTTATACTGTTCCAATGTTTAGTGGCATTTAGCTGATAATATTTCAATTTGAATTTTTCCTTCTTTTAATAATAAGCTGTTCTTGCAAATTGTTTCGCATGATTACGCAAAGATGTCTGATTCAGCCAAACGTCCTTATGCCATATGTCCACTAGGTTGAACGTAATTTCATTATACTTAGTGACAGTAGCTACAATGATTGATCTATAGAATCTATTATATCTGGCACTACATAATTAAACCTCGAATCATCCTTCTAGACATTTTTAACCCTTTAGTCGTCGCGTGGTTTGCCACCGTCAGAACCACAACGCTGATGTTGTGTACGATGAGCGAGGTTGTTTCATCACTGTTGTACAAAATACAACAACGCGACGACTGAAGTGTTAAAAGTCAACATGCTACTTTATTGATTTACTGACAATCAATATTTGCATTCCAGATAAAAATTTTATTAAAATCATTTCATGTCTTGGATAGAAGCCAAACGAAATGTTCCTAAATAGGTCATCTAGTCGAAAACGTCAAATATATGTTAGCAATGACAACTGAAAATGCTAATAATCACTAATTGAATAGGAAAAATGTCTATTTGAAAAAAAAAAAAACAATTAGGAGTAGATCGAAAGTATTGAAAATGTTGGATTAAAATATAAAAAAATCTGTAGTATTCGTTCTTACAATGACATTTGAAGCAATAGCATACAATAACCAAAAAAAAAAACTGATTCAAGTATCAGCAGTTCTGTTAATTTTTATTGATATATTTATGTATAAAGAACAGCATTTTAATAAAAGAAGGGCAAATTTTGTGATAAAATCAGTACCGCCGTGAATCGCAAGTCAGCCCCATTTGCATTTTCGTTAAAATTGAGTTGATTTCAGATTTCAACATATCTTAAAAAACACTTTCAGCTGCACTAATGAGATAATATGAAAATTAGGAAATTATGAAAAAACACCAAGCTGGATTGTCTTATAATGAACTGTAATCGCACATCAGTCCCAGTACATATTTTCACACCGTGTGACACAAAAAAGAATCGTGTTTTGATCATCTCTATATTTTTCTCGGAAAGATATTGTAGTGAAAAGCAAATTATGAAAGTTTCATTGAGATTTGATTATGTTCCAATCCTCAGGATTTTTTCGAATCTTTGTATTGAAACTTCACAACCCATTTTCTCATGGCCTACTTTTTACAGATGGGACTGACTTGCGATTCACGGCAGAGTAGCAGACGGAAGCAGAACAATATCAATACACCAAAGCTTCAAAGAATTGCCTACGATGATAAGAAGGCAAAACTAGCTTTAAAATTATCAATTATTTTTCAAGCCAACAATTATTGGGCCAGTAATATAATGGAGAACAACCTATGTTATAAAGAAGGGATGTTTATAAAATTGAAAACAATTCATTTTACGTTATAAAATTTAGTAATCTGCTTATGTTATAAGACACAGAAACTACATCTAATTTGTGTCTCGTCCTGCAAACTGTTTTCAATCAGTCAAACTTTATTTTCTACCCCGCCGTTGCCAGTTCAGCTAGATGACGTCAGATTCAGATGAATTATGTTCGGACAAACGACATTAAGCATCAGATATGTTCAGCTCTTGAATGTTCTTTCAAAACCTTTTTTTACATTTTATGCATTTTTATTACGATTTATAATTTATAAATTTTGAGCACCGAACTTCAATTTAAACATATTTTTGAAAGCAGACATGCCAGTTAAAACTGTCGTCAATTCCCAATCCAAATATCACATTTTTTCGATTCAAATCATTCATTAGAGAATCATTTGTTTGAAATGATTATCTAATTTGCTGAATATAGTCTATTACACCGATAATTAAAAAAAAAATGAAACATGTCTTTTGAAAAAACTTTCGGGGAAATGGTACATTCGGGGAAACAGTTCATTCGGGGAAATGGTTTTCGGGAGAAAATTCCTCGGGGAAAATTCATTCGGGGAAATGATTTTCGGGGAAATGTCGTACAATCGTATTTTTTCTTGGAGCATTTCAATTGCTGCTTGGGAAAATTTTGTTTGAGTAAATAAACTTTTACATTGAAATTTTTGATTTTATAAAATCAATTTTTATTTAGCCAGCATAGACCCTACTCTTATGTTTTGTTGAAACTTTTCTAATAATGAATGATTTTTTCAAATTTCTTCAATGTGTTAAGTCCAAGTACTTTCTTTCTAAGAAATTCCACAAAAAAATTGTTTAACATTTGATTTGTCTTTGCAAGAAAACATTTGACAAAATGGTAAAATTCTGAAAATCGCAAATTTTTCTCTCCACATACGATAACTTCACGAAATCATAGCTTTTCTGGTATTTTCAATACATGTCAAATTATTTTATTTCGAATTTACTTATGTCAAATATCTATACTTTTGGATAAATAAACCAAATTGTAGACTTTTATATGTTTTATTGGATATACACGGACTTGGTTTTGACCCTTTCAAAAATCGACCACAGCTGAAATCGGATTTTTAGTTTCTATTCACATTTCATATAATTAAGTTTATTATTTCTTACAACAAAGTCGCGCAGCAATAAAGCGATTTGTGCAAAACTGATAAGAAGGGCGTTCAGAAATGTATCTCCATGAACAAACAGGTAGCGAAAAAGAATCGTTCAAATTTCAAAATCTTCTCTTGATAAGACGAATTCCATGTCAAATCGGTCAGTCACAGAACTCGACCATCTTCGATTTGCAGTAAATTTTGCACATGTTCTGGTATGATACAATAAGTGTTTTCCATAGAAAAATCAATCATTTGGACTCGAGAATAACTTATGAAAATGGCCTATACAGTTGTTCTTAGAAAAACTATTTTATTAAAAATTTCATCATCATGAAATTTTTCCCCAAACATCTTTATACTATTAAGATACTATGGTAAAAATTTTAAAAATTTATAAAAATGGGGTTTTTGTGTAATTTAAAATTTATGCTTTGTTTTTGAATTTTTCATGAAAAAACATTAAATATTTTTTCAGTGTATTTTTTTTCTCATAGTCCAAACGGTTCACTACAACTTCTTCATAGAACATTTTCCTCTAAAATCAACAGTTTCAGAGTAAGAATTTTTCAAATAAGTTGCATGCAAACATTTATAGGCCATTTTCAAAAGTTATTCTTGAGTCAAAATGATAAATTTGTCTATGGAAATTGCGTATCCTATCATACCAAAATCGTGTGCAAAATTTAATCCAAATCGAAGACTATCGAGCTCGATTTTTATTTTTTTCGACTCATTCTGGATGGAATTCGCCATAAGTAAAATAGTGAAGTGTGTTAAAATCAGGTTTTTATCAGCATTAGTCTCGAAATGGCAGTATGTTAAAGTCGTGCCCATACTTTCTGGGACATTCTTTCAAATAACCAGTCATTTGGGCTTGTTCCACGAATTTAGGTGAGATGAGAACTTTGTCATCTGGTATAGCAAGGTGGATTAAGTGAATCGCCATATGACTCATCCCTTAAGGAAACCTAGAATTTTTTACCTGACTCCAGTCGTACAATAAGCCCAATTGTTTTGATATGCTGCCAAAACTTTTTTTAGTAGATATATGATTTAGTGAGTAAGGCTGAGTAAATCGTGCTGAGAACTCGTCTGTAGTCACTAAAGGTCAAATCCTGCAAACCAGCCACTTCGAGTTACAACTGTCTACAAATACAACTCAGCATTCAGCTTAACAATATAAAGAAAGGAAATATTCTAAAAATTTCGAAAGGGAAAATCCGCTAGGAAAGTGTTGATTTGAAACATATAATTTGATGTTCCTATTTTGAAACGTAATATTGTTCTTGATTCCAGTGAAAAATACTGAGATCATTAAGTTGCAGGATATAATTAAATAATTTAGTTTCAGTTGGCGTACCAGATTAGCATTTCATTTCTTTGTGCTCCATAGAAGCACCAATCTTTGCTTTTCGTTGAAAAAAAATGGCCGTTACCTGAACATCAATCATTACTGTGATTATTACGCAACCATTTCGTGTTTCGACGGTATGTACCCATACTTTTCTACAAAGCCCAAGCAGCACAACCCCCAAACTACAGGAACCGGAACGCCAAACTCATGTAATCTCAAATTATTGTGGACTCCACTGCGACATTTTATGCGCGCCGCCAGCAAACCCGCACACCAATTAGCACACGAGAAATTGTTAAATTGCATGCAAATTCGTCAAAAATTGACCGCACTTAGTCATCGCTGGCTCTCAGCGACCCCGATCGAAAAAGGTGTGCCATAATTGGACCACATTTGTTTTTATTGATAACCTAATCCAACCAATAAAACAATCTAAATGTAAATCATAATTATTTTGTTAGTTTTTTTTTATTATTTATTAGTATCATTCCGAACATTACATTCATTTCTCATATCAGGGTGTTCTGTACGAAAAAGACTGTCATCCCAATTTGGTAAAACTGAATTAAACTTTTACAGCAGCGACCCGATTGTGTCAGCCCCTCGATGAATTTTAGGCTGACAAAATGGGGAACCTGACAAAATCAGGTCATATTTTTAGTTTCTGTTTTTCAAATTTCGACGTGTTTTTTTTAATAACTTTATTAGTTTCATTCCAAACATTACATTCATTTCTTATATCTAGGTATTCTGTGTTATTAGACAACACTATCATCCTAATTTGGTAAAACAAATTTAAGATTTCATTAACATTTTGTTAACAACATATTACATTTCATTTGCCGTAGCACTTCAGATTTTTTACAGGTGAGTTGATTTCACATGCTTATAAGAGAAAAAAAAACACGTTTTCAATTTACTTAACCTAACTTAACCTAAACATATAACGCATTAATCGAGGCAATAGAAGATTGTAACGATTTTTGCCTGAAATTATTATTTATTTTATTTGACATTTGTTCCAATGTTTCAACATTGGATATTCTATGTAACTCATTGGTACTATACCAGGGAGGAAGCTTGAGAATCATTTTCAAAATTTTATTTTGAATTCTCTGCAGAGATTTCTTTCTGGTATTACAACAGCTAGTCCATATTGGTACAGCATACAACATGGCTGGCCTGAAAATTTGTTTGAATATCAAAAGCTTGTTCTTAAGACAAATTTTTGATTTTCTATTAATAAGGGGATAGAGACATTTTACATATTTATTTCATTTGGCTTGAATGCCCTCAATGTGATTTTTGAAAGTTAAATTTTCATCTAGCATGAGCCCTAGATAGTTAACTTCATCTGACCAATTTATTGGAACCCCTCTCTTCGTGACAACATGTCTACTTGAAGGTTCATGCCTAACACTATCGAATGCTTTTTCTATGTCTAGAAGAGCAAGGCCAGCAGAATAGCCTTTAGATTTGTTGGAAAGAATCAAATTTGTTACACGTAAAAGTTTATGAGTGGTCAAATGTCCATAGCGGAATCCGAACTGTTCATTGGCAAAAATTGAATTTACATTGATGTGAATCATCATTCTGTTCAAAATGACCTTTTCAAAAAGTTTACTGATGGAAGAAAGCAAACGATAGCTGGAAGCTTCTGCAGGATTTTTATCTAGTTTTGAAATTGGTACAACCTTAGCATTTTTCCATTTGTCAGGAAAATATTTTAATTGAAAACATTTGTTAAATATATCAACTTAGAATGATAAGCTACTCTCTGGAAGTTTCTTGATGAGGATGTAGAAAATTCCAGGAGCTTTCATATTTTTGATTTTTTTTAATAATAGTTCTCACTTTTTCCAAATCTGTCTCCCAGGAATTTTCGAAAATATTCTCTTTTGTAAGTCCTGAGTTACTTGATTTTCAATTGGACTAGTAAGTCCTAAATTAAAATTGTGCGCACTTTCAAACTGCATAGCAAGTTTTTGAGCTTTTTCGCAATTGGTTAGTAATAATTTGTTTTCCTCTTTTAATGCCGGTATTGGCTTCTGAGTTTTTTTTTTTTAATTTTAGATTATTTCCAAAAGGGCTTAGAGCCAGTGTCCAAATGATATATTTTATTTTCAAAATTTTTGTTTCTTAATTGAGAGAACCGTTTTTTTTTCAGATTCTGCCATATAATTTTATAGGAAGATCGCGAATGCGTTGAAATTGCCTTCTCCTCACGTTTCCAAGACTGTTCAAGAGATAACCATCGTCTATAATCATGGATTCGATTCCACATTTTGGAATTGCAATGCCTCTTTCTTTAACCCCTCTACCAGCAGCTTCATTTTTTACCGCTAAAAAAATATTCAAATCGCAATAACTTTTTTATTTCTCAATATTTTTGCACCATTTTCTCACAAGATCTCAAAAAACTCTTCTAGTTTAAGAAGCCGTGTCGATATTAATCATTGATGATCTGGTTTTGAAAATATTCCGAGGTTCCTTGGGGGACCGACATTTTGCATATAAAATGTCTTTGACGGCCATACCAGTGGTACCAGAAACATAAATGCTCATTACTCAAAGACGGCTGCACCAAATTGGTTCATTTTTTCACAACATACTCGCATTAAGGTATCATTTCGAGGAGTGAATATTCGAATACGATAAAAATTCGGTAGCCTGATATATTTACGTGGGTTATGGCTACGCGTCGGTCCCCCAAGGAATTTTGGAATATCTTCGGATCCAGATGACCAATTATCAATATCGACACATATTCGAAAACTAGAAGAGTTTTTTGAGATCTTGTGAAAAAATGGTGCAAAAATAAAAAGAAACAAAAAAGTTATCGCGATTTGAATATTTTTTTAGCGTTAAAAAATGAAGCTGCCGGTAGAGGGGTTAACAATGGAATTAGATAAAGTTTTGAGAGCATTGCCAATATCATGTTTTGTTTGCAAAGAAATGCTAATACCAAGATAACTATAGATGCTCCTTTCATATGTATTTCACTCGGCTCGTAAATAATTGATAAAGCAGCTGATATGATTAAGAATCACTTCATGGGATATTTGAAATGTAACAGGGATGTGATCAAAATCAAAACTATCGTGAGTAATCAGTTGATTACAAAGGTTACTAGAGTCGGTTAAGACCAAATCAATCGTACAAGGGTTTCTAGAAGAGGAAAAATAAGTAGGGTTATCAGGGTACTGAATTGAGAATTATTCTGAATGAAATAAAATTCTGCCGTTGGAATTACTTTGTGGATTATTCCACGAGCGATATTTGGCATTAAAGTCACCAATGACAAAAACTTTTGGCTTATTGAGAGTCAATTTTTGCAAGTCAGTTTGGCGTAAATTAACTTGCTGTCCAGAGCATTGAAATGGCAAATAGGCAGCTTTGAAAATATATTTACCAAACTGTGTTTCAACAGAAACACCTAAAGTTTCAAAAATTTTAGTTTCAAATGACGAAAAAAGTTAATATTGCATGTTTCTATGAATAATGACAGCAACTCCACCTCATGCCCTTTCAAGTCGATCATTACGATAAACAAAAAACTTCTCTTTTGAGTTTGGATCCAGGTTTCAAATTAGAAAATTTAACACCTATGTTGTAAGATTATACTTTACATTAGGGATATGATTATTGAACAATCGATCGTTAACTGGAAAATGAGAATTCTTGAAGATTCCGTCTGGGGGATTTCGGCTACGAAACACGTTGCCGTTCATGTGTCTGGAGCAAGCCTCAACGATTCATTTGCGTATTGAGCAATCGCAAAGTTAGACTTATGGTTGCCCCCGCAATTTGCACATACAAACTTTTTGGTATCTTCTTTCACTGGACAGACATCCTTAGCGTGAGAAGAACCTCTGCAAATCATGCATTAAGCATCCTAGCGGCAAAGTTCTGTAACTTGTCCCACTGTTGGCACTGATAGGGGTTCTGGAAATTTCCTCCTGGTTTCTGGATATGTTCCCATGTCACATGGACATTGAACATAAGTCTTGCTTTTCTAAAGCTCCTTTGTTAAAATGAACCAAATAGGTAGTGCTTCGTGAAGCCCAAGCAGGACATTTCGGTTTTGCGTCGTCCGATAGATTTTGCTCACGGTTTCGCGCGTGTTTTCGTTGCCGGAGATTATTTTTTTCCTGTTTCGGAGCGTCTTGCTGGGCAGGGATGGGAAATGTACTGTAGCTAACATTTACTTCCTCAACATTCACATTTTTCTACACGACCATCAAAATCCAAAGCAAACCATGAGCGTTCACAACAAAAATGTCACGGCTCTTCAAAATTGTAATCTTTTTCTTCCTAACGTTTTTTCAAACCCGAATGCGAAATGACTCGAGCACAGTGGTGACACGATTTTTCCGGTTTTGGGGGTTTCGCATATTTGCTCGACAAAGGCCGCATGAAATTGAACTTGTTTGTATGTATCGTAACGGAATGATTGTGCTCTTGCTATTAGCGCTAATAGATTGCAATTAGTCGAAAACACAAGCCAAATATTAGCGATTGAATTATTGAACATTTTTTTCAATCATTCACCTCGAGATGGCTGCCCGAAAACGATCATAGTGGAGAGACAAAAACAGTCAAGCAGTGTGTGAACCGTTGGCAGCGCAACGCCTGATGGTATAGATGCTGCTGCTGCTTTGTGTTTTCGTTGAATGGCAGAATCGATGAACTGTGGTAAATAGTGATCACAGTTCCCAAGCCTGTTGCTGGGTAGTGCTTCGTGAAGCCCAAGCAGGACGGTTCGAGTTTGCGTCGTCAGATAGGTTTTGCTCACGGTTTCGCGTGTGGTTTCGTCGCCGAAGAATTTTTGTTTTGTTTTGGAACGTCTTGCTGGGTAGGTATTTGGGAAGGCACAAGCAAGACGGTTTGTTTTCGGGATGCCTAGAAGTTTTGCTGTCAGTACCAGTTTTGTGTTCAGTCGAGGATGGTGAGTTCGTTTCATGCTTGTGATAACACATTTTTTCTTGAAAGCGTAACTTTTTAGTAATATTAAAACAAACTTTGTATGGTTCGTCACTATAAGTGTCTGCATTATGCTTTTTTCTTATACAATTTCAATATACATGTATTTTTCTTTTTTTGACATTATTAAAAATTATCTTTTGAATTGTTCGACCTCTTTTCCATGGATCGCATCATCGACCAGAGGTGACTCCCAGATCTTTTCCTCCCTCACTAACAAACACCCTTCCCGTAAAGATTGTGGAGATGCAGAGGTATTCTCGGTCTCTAGAAGCAACAATCATTACACCTTAACATTCCTTCCCCATCCCAACTGACTGTAAGGACTTGGCCGGCGCCGTTATTGATCAATAATATTAGATCTGCTAAAATTGCACTTCGAGAGTAAGCCGAATCTCCCATCCCTTATTCATTTGGATCGTAGTGCAATTCTTACCAGTTCCGATCAATCACGGAGTAGCAACCATGGACATGTACAGTTAGTCTATGCTATGCTATGCTATGCTCCTTTGTTAAAATGAACCAAATAATATTCTTGAGAAAACCATATCTGACGAATATCAGATTGAGTTCTTTTTCATAATGATAAGTTGGACCGATAAATATAATGAACACCGCTTATATGTTCATCACCGAACACCGCTAGTTTCAAGAACTTGAAACTATTGAGAATCAGAGCTACAGGTACAAAGCCCTAATAAAGGTGGATGGTTGTGATGGCTATGACCGTGGTCATCATGTAATCAACAAGCGGACAATGCTGTATCGTGTCAGCACCGAGGAGTCAGCCCCTCTAGCACGATGTAGGTAGCGCAACCCTGGTTAGGTTGCCAATCAAAGACTCTTCACCAACCAAGATAGCCAAAGTAGAGCAAACGGATTGATTTTACGACAAAAGACCCGGCAACGAATAAAAGACTACTATTGGAAAGTTGGATCTTGGGATGTGAGCACTTTGAATGAACCCGCGCGTGTTGGGCTCCTGGCTCGTGAGCTACGGAGTGTCAGCGTGAACGTGGCAGTTATCCAGGAAATACGCTGGCCGCGAACCGAAGAACGTGAATTCCGAGCGGTGGACCCCATCGCCAGCACTTCATTCAATTATCTACCACATCTACTACGGTGGCGACAGTGCAGAACGTGGAATTGGCTTCATAGTGATTGGGAAGCAGATGAAGCGAATTATTCGGTGGAAACCGGTAAACGACCGAATCTGTGTGTTGAGAATGAAGGGCAAGTTCTTGAACTACAGCCTGATCAGCATATATGCACCAACGAACGATAAGCCCCATGACATGAAGGATGAGTGCTATGAGAGCCTGGATATGGCCTACGTAGGGTGCCCAAAACAAGACGTCAAGATAGTCATCGGTGACGTAAATGCGCAGATCGTGAAAGAAGATTTCTTCCGACCCGTCATTGGAACGGAAAGCCTTCATTATGTTACCAATGATAATGGCCTGCGGCTAGTGACCTTCGCTGCTGCTAGAAGGATGGCAATCAGTAGTACCTACTCCGCATGAAAGAATATCCGCAAACACACCTGGAGACACCCGACTGGCGATGCCTGCTCCCAAATAGACCACGTGCTGGTTGATGGGTGACATTGCTCAGGTGTCATGGAAGCCAGGACCCTCCGAGGCCCTAATATCGACTCGCATCATTATCTCGTTGTAGCTAAATTTCGGGTACGGTTATCCAGCGTCACGAGTTCCAGAATAAACAGAACGCTGCGCTTCAATATACAATGCTTGTCGACTGATGGGGTAGCTGCACAGTACCGCCAGCAACTAGACGAGCAGTTGGGAAGAATCAACGTTGCTGGAGATGTCGACAGCTTGTGGCACCCTATCCACAAAGCTGTGACAACAACGGCGCGGGAAGTGATTGGCACTGGTCAACGACGGAGACGAAACGACTGGTTCGATGAAGAGTTCCAGAGAGTTACAGACATGAAGAATGTCGTCAGAAGTCGTATGCTTGTGGCCGGTACCCGACAGAACAGAGAGCGGTACAGGGCAGCGAGAGCCGAAGAAAAGTGAATCCACCGCAGAAAGAAAAGGCAGTACGAAGAAAGTGTGATAGCTGAAGCTCAAGAAAGCATGAATCGGAATGATATGCGGAGATTCTATGCAGCGGTCAATGGTGCGCGGCACAATACTGTACTAGTGCCCACCATGTGCAATGTTCGAGAAGGGAATTTGCTGACCGATATAACGGCGGTGGCTGCCAGGTAGAAGGTGCACTTTCAGCAATTATTGAACGGTGAAAATGGAAATACAGCGAGGAACAGGATGGATATTGATGATGACAATCAAGCTGTAGATCCACCAACCATAGGAGTGGTTAAAAAGCATATCAGAGAGCTGAAGAACTGTAAGGCTGCTGGAAAGGACGAGATCCCGGTCGAGCTTCTCAAGCACGGAAGTGAGCAGCTTTATCAGTCAATCCACCGAACACTTCTAAAGGTATGAGAGGATGAAGAATTGCCCACCGGCTGGTTCGATGACCTCATACGCCCAATCTACAAGAAAGGACACAGACTGGAGTGTGCCAATTACAGAGGAGTTACCCTGCTGAATTCGGCGTACAAAATTCTGTCGCGCATCCTGTTTAACAGACTCAGGCTGCTCGAGGAATACTTAGTTGGTTTTCGTGAGGGCCATTCGACAACGGACCAGATGTTTACCTTGCGAGTGATCCTAGATAAATTCCGGGAGTATAACTTGCAAATTCACCATCTGTTTATTGATTTCAAGGCGGCGTACGACTCCGTGAAAAGAAATGAGCTTTGGCAGATAATGTCTGAACATGGACTTCCGGCGAGACTAATTAGGCTGATACGTGCTACGCTGGATGAATCGAAATCGTGTGTTCGAATCGCAGACGAGGTGTCAACCTCGTTCGTGACGTTAGACGGGTTGAAGCAGGGAGACGAATTTACTGTTCAACATTGCACTCCAGGGTGCTATTAGGAGATCTGGCACTATTATCACAAGGTCGCACAAGCTCCTTGGCTTTGTGGACGATATAGACCTAATTGGAATCGATCGCAGGTCAGTGGAAGAGGCCTTCGTGTCTCTGAAGGGGAAGACAGCGAGGATAGGCCTGACCATTAATTCTACCAAAACGAAGTACCGTAATCCGTATCATTGATCAGCGGGGTAACATTGATCGGAATGACTCATCTCGTAATAAGTTGGTATCATCATTTATTGATGAAACATTTCCAAAGCATGAATATTGCTTCTCTTTCTTATATTCATAAGCTATTAAATATAAACATTTTTGCCAACATTGCGTTAACTATATGCGTAAATTTGTTAAGTTTACGAAACAATGATTTCGATGGTTAAGGAAGACACTACCGAAGATTCATGTCTCACATAAGTTCTGCAAGCGATATGAGCAAGGAAAATGCGGTTCTCACTAAAAATGGTCTCAACAAAAATGATTTCGCTGTGAAAGCTATTATAAGTATGTTCAATTAGGCAACATTAACGAATTACTGTTGAGAATGTAGAATTCCCTTTGGAAATTGCCTACATTTAGGCGTATTCCGCTAATCGAGGTGTTTTTAATTTTAAAATAACTCAAAAAGTAAATTAGATGTAAGTGTGTGGACTTCATATTCGGCTTCCGGGGCCATGATTTAAGTAAGTAACGAAATTTCAATATTACCGAACGTTGTTTACATGGATGATCAATGTTACCCCATATCAGCTAAATGAAAAAATCACATAAAACATTTTTTAAAACATGATTAAATCTTTCATAAAACAAAATACAGTATATATACGAGCTATGGGTGGCAGTACTTGTTTTAAAAATATAAAACTCACAACATTTACAGTTTTGAATGAAATATTTAAGAATTATCCTAAAAACTGATCAATGTTACCCCAGATTACGGTATATAGTTGCAGGTAGATATAAAGTCAGGCATGGTGGTGTAGGTGTTGAGGCTGCGAATAGGGCCTTTTACGGACTACGTAACCAACTTAGGTCCCGCAGCTTGCAAACGGAAACAAAATTCGCCCTGTATAAGATATTGCTTCTTCTGAAGGCTCTCTACGGGCACGATGCGTGGACGGTGAAAGAGTCAGACCGGAAAGGTCTCGGTTTTTTCGAGCGTACAGTGCTGCGGACAACACTCGGTGGGAAACTCGAAAATGGTGTGTGGCGTAGACACATGAATCACGAGTTGTATTAAGTGTACAAAGATGCGAATATTATTAAGCGTGTAAAATACGGCAGACCTCAGTGGGCTGGTCACTTAGTGCGAATTTCGAAAGAAAGAATTACGAAAATAATATTCAGCAGGGAACCAGGTAGAGGTCGCGGCTTCGGAGAACACCACGAATACGCTGGCTGTATGCAGTGGAAGAGGACCTGGTGGCCCTAAACGTTCGGGGCAACTGGTGAAGTTTCGCCCAAGCCCGACGAAGATGGAGCTCTACAATACGCCCGGCAATGGCGTGACGCTACGTTGTAGCCATCAAGGTAGGTAACTTGGACCGGGAAAACCCCAAGTAAATCATTTATTCCATTTTTGATCTCTTCAGGTGACTCGAGAGACCTTGAACAATTGTTCAGTTTTGTAGTCATAAGCAATAAAATAATCCTTCTTTTCTTCAAGATGTTAGAGAAGATGCTCGCGATCTTCAAGAGTTTAAGATCTCCTTTCTTTGCTATTTGGAAAGAAGCCTTGATCCCCCTAATGAAGTTCAAGATCTCCTGCATGAATCCTCCAAGTTCGGAACAAGATTGACTGCTTCCTTTGTTTCCTTACTCGATCCAAAAAGCAAGGGCTAAAGAGTGCATCGATTTGTTGATCGGAGAATTTGTCTAAAGCATCAAACTGATTGCTCATTTCGATTCAATAATCAACATAACCCATATCACCTTTGGAAGAAAGCGATCATTCCAGAGAAACGTCCTTTCTTCCGTTTTGACCACGCTTAGTGGCAATTTTAAAACCCATTTATTTTTGGAAAGAAGTTGTGAATTCAGAGATTCACCTTTTGTCTTCCTTTTGTTCGCGGTTGCAATCAGTGAATAAACGAAAGAAGACGTGACTAAATAAGTGACATAGGTCCAAACAAGGATAGAAATGCGATTAATAGTAGTATAAAATAGGACTACCGTACTAATGTTGGCACTCAAAAAGTGAAATGAATGTTGGGTCCGTAAAGCGTTAAACGCGATTGATCCTCAAATAAACGAACTAAAATAAAAAAAAAAGTACTGTAAAGTTCTGTTTTTGTGGCACTGCAACGTTCTCCTTTGTTGCTTTAGGTAGTTTTAAAAGCTTTAGTGAACAGAAGGAACTTGTGTACGCACAGCATGAGGGCACGACCAGTGTCAATCACGTCCCACTTCTTAGATATGATCCCACCAGCTGTTGAATTCTCCTGAATCGTTGATTTTTCTCAACCTCTCGCCCAGCATCTCATCGAGCATATCGTTCATTGGCGCATATACGCTGATCAAGTTGTTTTTGAATTGTTTGCCCTTCATTATCAATTCACATGTTACTTACATCCTTATTCTTGTTTCTTGCTTGAATCCAAAAACTAAACTCTACGATAGGTAAAAAAAGATGTCAACCAATTACTGCTAGAATGTTATTTTGCTAAACATTCATATGAGATTCTTTCAAAGAGAGTTTAGCTACAGTACAGACAACAGACGTTACATATACGAAATTTCCATCGAAATACACATCACAACGAGAAGGGTGCGCATCGTTTTCCTTCGTATTTGACGTTCCACACTAGCGCCTTCTGCAGGCCTTGATGTACATTACCGTATTTGTGCAATATGGCCACCAGATGATGGTTATGTGAAGTCGGAGACGGATTTCCAAGGAAATTGATCAATGTGCTACGTTTCTTTGTCTGTGCTTACAGTTTAAAGCTGGTTAAAGTTCAGTATCACAAGTGAAAAGGGAAGAGTTTTGCAAAATCATTCAATCTTTTACGTACACATTAGCCCTTCACTCTACCAAGACATACAATCATCATTGTTTTTGGAAAAAATAGCTGCAAAAGTTTATTTTCTTGATTCTGAATCACATGCAAGCACATTTCCGGTTGTCATTCACATGGTTGTTGGTACTTCTGCCGAAACTTCGTCGTATTGCTGTACGCGACAGAACCACTTTAAATTCTGCAACTCAGTCATAATTTTGTCTTGTCTTGTCAGACTGCAATCACTGCTTTCAAATCGAACTGCTGGCTCGCGGAACCAAACCTTTCCGGTGCCGAATGCAAATTCTGTTTCCTATAAATACATATTGCTACGATAGGTATATATAGAAACATTTATGTTGAACGGATTGTTGTCACTTTTTTGCTGCTTCCATATAAATATTTCGATGATGTAGTTCAACAAGCAATTAACACTTTCTGTTGATTAATTATCATGAGAAAAGTGATTCAAGCATGGTTTATTCTGATTGTCATTTAAGTTTGACCAACTATCCATTCTATTTTGAACGAAGGGGTTGAGTTCAAATATGAATGGAGTGGTTAAGTCACTGAACCGTTTAATTTACTACACCATGTAGGAGCAATGTGCTTCAGAATAAGGAAAATCTTAAAGCAGTTGAATCAAGTTGTGTGCATGTGTGATATCCGCGCGATTTTCCAAAAATTACGATTCGTCTTCGGCTTTAGCACTGTGTGAACCAATTAATTGTTCAGCATATTCAAAGCATAGAATCAGTTTTTTCGCGTGTGGTTTCTGATTCACGAAGCGTTTCCAAATCAAAAACGACTGCCACAGTTAGACGGACATTTGAGTCGACAACGAGGTTTTAATCGATTAAAATGTATAACAACCTTCACCAATTTGTTCCAATCGACAGGAGCTTTACACGCAATTTATAGCTGATTAATAACGATTAGAGAGGTGTTATTTATTGCTCTGACTGCCAATCTGGTATCTGAGTAGTATGCTGAGCATATTGTGTTCTTTCGATTAGCGTCTCAAGATGTTACATGGTTTTCGCTTTATTGTCCCAGGAAAACTCAGTTCATACAATTTTATAGCAGAACCGTTCCTTCCTTTGCATTTAGCATGTCTAGCCATTCTGGCTGTACGTAAAATTGTGTACTAAAATGCCGCAGTGATTTTGTTGCTACGGTCTGCGGTGTACAATTTCCATTTTACATAACATACCGTAATAATCCGTCACTATCGGCCAGATATAATCGCCTCGTGGTGGCATGTTTCGAAGGCTAGGAAAAAACACATAGGTGGTCTGAAAAGGGAATGGGCTTTCTGTCCGATTTGCATATGAAAGGTAAGTGTAAGTGGAAAATTCTTTCCTAATCTTAGATTCTAATCAACGATAGGCGTTGGAGAAAGAGTACATAACAAACTTACATGCTTAAATTTCATATATTATTGAAACGTTTTCATATAAAAAAATAATTGAGCGCATAGTCTTGTGATTCTTTATTTATATTTGCAGTGTTATTGAGCAGATGATATGAATATGATATGAGATAGAATATAAAATTCATATGCCAAAAATTGCTGAGCGGAAGTGTATCTGTTGTAGTACCTTGCAAAACGAATTACATTTTCGATCCATCATCAGCTGTATTTTTCTCTTTCGTTCAACCGAACCAAATGCTTTGATGGCAAGGAAAGGTCAATTTCCTCCTTTTCATCAGTGTCATCTAGGCGTCTTAGCCTATTGAAACAGATTCCGTCCGAAATGTTGCTTCCCATGGCAAATCAAAGTTTTCCCGAGCCTCCTAAAGTCTACGGCAAGCCACCCATATTGGTGCCCAGTTGCTGAGCGAGCGAGAATATCGAATTGATTTATTCCAGATATAAATAACGAGAATTTATTCTAGAAGGAGCTGAATTTTATGCATTCTAATCACGAAATATACATGTTACTCCAACGTGAACCATGAATTAGCATAAAAATGAGCCCCAAACTGCCGGCTGTAGTCTCGGCCGCGTTTGCTGAAATAGGTAAAACAGTGGATGGAAGAAAAAGCACACCGGTCGAACCGAGTAAAAAAGCTCATTTAGTCAGCGCCTTTGAGACTACGGAAATGCCTTCCACCGGGTCCTTAATGTCCTGATGAAATGGTGTGCCTATTGGGTTGGTTTCAAAGGATAACCTAAGCAAGGCTCCGGAATAGCAGGTTCAGTGTCTTGATTGAAAGGAAGAATTTCGTTAGAAGCGCTGAATTGAACCATAAAAAGAAAGGAAGGAATCTCAAACTACCAACTGCCAATCATTACGAATGGATCAATGCAGGGAGAGTTCTAGTTTAGCATCATAAATAACACCAATTTTGAGTTTTATGCTTTCGGAACGGAACTGCTTTAATAAGTTCCTGTTTTAGTAAAAAACTACATTGTATACAAGTATAAACTGAAATAAAATTAAAGTAAACATATGTAAGGGTTTCCAATTTTCCCGGATTTGAGTTCTGGACCACAATTCCCGGAAATCGCATAAATGGAGCATATTTCAATTACGTACAATAACTTTTTAATTGGCTTAATTTTCCAATCAAATACTAATTCGCTGAGGATGATAGATTTGTTTTATTTGATTTCGTAATGTTAGATATTTTTTCTTTATTTAGTTACCATCTTAACACATAACACTGAATCGACATTTTCACATATCTCCATCCTCGATTATACCCCAAGCTTACCAAATCACTTTGTACTTGATCCGTCCACCTAGCTCGCTGCGTTCCACACCTTCTTGTACCAACCGGACTCGAGGCGAATAAACGGTTGCTGTCCGGCATTCTTGCAACATGCCCTGTCTATCGTATCCTTCCAGCTTTGGCAACCTTCTGAACACTGGGTTCACCGTAAAGTTGGGCGAGCTCTTGGTTCATCCTTCGCCACCACACACCGTTTTTCTGCACTCCGCAAAAGATTGTCCTTAGCACCCGACGTTCGCAGATTCCAAGTGCTTGCAAGTCTTCCTCGAGCATGGTCCACGTTTCATGCCCGTAGAGGACTACCAGTCTTATGAGCGTTTTGGCACATTTGGTGCGGATGTGAATCTGTTTTGACCGCAGCTTCTTGTGGAGGCCTTAGTAGGCCCGATTTCGACTGATGATGAGCCTCCGTATTTCACGACTAACGTTATTTTCAGCTGTCAGCAAGGATCCAAAGTAGATAAACTCGTTGATAACCTCGAACACATCCCCGTCTATCGTAACACTGCCTAGGTGAGCGCTGTCACGCTCGGCTCCACCAACTAGCATGTACTTTGACTTGGATACATTCACCACCAGTCCAACTTTTGCTGCCTCGCGTTTCAGGCGGGTGTACAGGTCTGCCACCTTTTCAAATGTTCGGCCGACAATGTCCTGTAGCGACCAACGGATAAGAGGTAAAATCGGACAACACCAATCAGGCGAAGAGATTATTATAGGGTGTGAGAGTTGAGAGAATGACGAGAGTGAATTGTAGGATTGGGCTGAGGTTAACTCTGTATAAAGGAATAGGTGAAATAAATGATCATTCGTTGTCAGACTGAAGACTAAACTTAACGTGTTTTAGATTGCTCGTAAATACCGCAAGTCTTAACTAAAGATATAATAACTGTCGGCGAGGATAAAATAAAGCAAGTTAACTAATAAGTGATTTAGTGAAAATACCGTGAAAGCGTGCAGTGGATATAGTGAATAAAAAAATATTTCGGTGTGAATTGTTTGAGCAAATTCATAATTTACCAAATACCTCGTGGTAAGCCGGCGAAGAACAAAAGATTTTGGCTTGCCTTTTGGAATATTGGTGTGTTAAGCAAATTTTCAGTTTTTGAAATTGTTTAATTGAATATTCTAGTGGGCCAGTTTTTTTATGCAAATTTTGTATTGAAAGGTTTGCGGCACATTGATTTTGGCCTAAAATTGTGTTTAAACGTATAGAGAAAAGAAGAGTGCTGTCGACGCCATTTTGAAAGCACCTTTTGTTCGAGCGTCTTTTGTGTGGAGAAAGTTTTTTTTTTTCATCGACTTCGTCGATCTTTTTTTTATTACCAGCAGCGTCATACAGTGCAAATAAGTGAAGACAAGCCTATTGTGGCAATTCAAGAGCAGAGTGAGTGGTCGAGATTTTCGACGATAGTGAGTGAAAATCGAGAAAGGCTTCACGTTACACCAACTGAGAGAGAGTGCATGTTGATCGGGTCGGTGACCAGTTGGTGCATTGAGTGCATGCTATTAGCGCATTGAAGCAAGTGTTGCCAGTTACTGCAATTCATCGGAAGGAAGTCAATTCCGGGGATTATCAGGAGATTGATTGGCTGTGTCGATTTTGCTGCTATTGGAATTGCTGTTGCTGCTAATAGTGCTGCTGGATTTATTTTGGAATCATTGGATTGTGTTCTCTGGAGTTTTACAAAAGGAGTATTTTATATCATCAAAAGGTATCAGGTATGTGTTAATGTTTTTTATTTCGTGTGTTTTTTTGGGTTTGTCATTTATCGAGCTGATGGTGCACACTTTGTTTTTATTTGTTTTATTAGATTTTTATTTTGTTTTTTTTTGTTTCTTTTTTCTGTGTTTCAATTTTATTTACTTAAATACAAGGATGTCTTTGACCACAACATGTGACCCTTTTATTCCGGGTACTATTCCCTTTGCGCAATATGTTGAACAACTAGAGTGGTTATTTGTGCATAACAACTATACGGAAGATAGATATAAAGCATCGTTTTTAGCTGTCTGTGGTACAGAGGTTTATTCACAATTAAAGCTACTTTTTCCGGGACAAAATTTCAAAGATTTGGCTTATAAGGACATGGTTGAAGAACTCAAGAAAAGATATGACAGGAAAGAATCAGAAGTGATCCACAGTTACAAATTTTGGACCCGGAGGCAGGGACAATATGAAAAATCAATTGATTTTGTGCTGGATGTTAAACATTTAGCCGAGGAATGTGATTTTGGAGCATTTAAAGATCGAGCAATACGAGACGTGTTAGTTATTGGAATCAATGATAGACAGTTGCAAAAACGTTTATTTGACGAGGACGATCTTACCGCAGCCAAAGCGGAGAAAATAATTGTAAACCAGGAGTGGGTGTCAGAAGGAGCAAGCCAGATTAAGAAGGATGACGACAGGAGAGTTAGTGTAGTTGCGCGATTAGGTCGATCAGATCGTCCGACCCCTCCAAAATCCATATTTAGAAATAGAAGCAGGAGTAATAGCCGGGATAGATCATTTTCCTCCAGAGACAATTTAAGAGGAAGATATGATATAAGAAGGAACAAGGATTTCGGTACACAAGATTATTTATGCTCGTACTGTAAAAAGAAGGGCCACATAAGGAAATATTGCTACAAGCTGAGAAGAGATAGTCCTCGTAAAAACAAGTTTTTTGAGAAGTCCAGTGTTAAATTTGTTGATTCTCCTAAGGATCCAGAGCCCGGAACATCTGGTTTATTTAAGCGGCTGAAGAAAGATATTGAAAGTGACAATCTTTCAGACTCCGAAGATGATATGCACTGTATGATGATCTCAGCGATTAACAAAATCAACAATCCATGTTTTGTGGAGGTACTGGTTGCGAGACAAAAACTGACAATGGAGAT
The DNA here is from genome assembly GCF_002204515.2 of Aedes aegypti. Lineage (NCBI taxonomy): Eukaryota > Metazoa > Arthropoda > Insecta > Diptera > Culicidae > Aedes > Aedes aegypti. Next base: position 153,450,435 of record NC_035108.1, read on the forward strand.
CGACTGTGGATCGGCAGAAAGTGTAATATCAGAAAATTTTTTCGTGAAGCATTTTAAAAACTTTTTTATGAAGCCTTGTACTCAAAGATTAGTTGTTATTGATGGCAACAGGTTGAAGGTTTTGGGTAAGATAGAGGTCACGGTTCAGCTAGCATCATTGAAGCAAAAACTCAATTTGGTGGTACTGAAATGTCACAATGATTGTACACCACTCATGGGGCGCACATGGTTAGACATCTTTTACCCGGGATGGAGGAATACATTTATCACACCTGCAACATCGGCGGCCAGAGTCAACATGCTGAAGGAGGAAGAGACCATTCTGGATGTGAAGAGTGACTATTGGCAGTAAAGTTATTTTGGCGCACAAACGCCAGTTAAAAACTTTGCCTGTTTCTCGCCGAAAAACCTCCAAACTTTTGGTTTTTCAAGGAGAGGAAAACGAAGATCAGGTGTATCGACCACAGCAAAGCAACAGCATTTTATGGTCATCGTGTGAAAATAACAGCAGTATCAGCAATAGTCAGTGTATGCGATCCAATAGCAACAATGTTTTACAAGGCAACAAACGGAAACGAGACGATATTGAGGACGTTGATTCAGATTCAAGTTCTGATTTTTACGGTTTCGCTGCCGATTCATTCATTTTTGCGGGGGAGGAAGGATCCCACGCGATCGGAGATGTTTGTGAAAGAGAAAATATTGGAATTAGAAAATCGAAAAGAAAATCAAAGAAGAGAAAGCATGATGATTTTATTTATTACTAGAAAAGAATGTTAAGGGGCCCAAATAGCCGTAGCGGTAAACGCGCAGCTATTCAGCAAGACCAAGCTGAGGGTCGTGGGTTCGAATCCCACCAGTTGAGGATCTTTTCAGGTTGGAAATTTTCTCGACTTCCCAGGGCATAGAGTATCTTCGTACCTGCCACACGATATACGCATGCAAAAATGGTCATTGGCATAGTAAGCTCTCAGTTAATAACTGTGGAAGTGCTCATAAGAACACTAAGCTGAGAAGCAGGCTCTGTCCCAGTGGGGACGTAACGCCAGAAAAGAAGAAGAAGAAGTAGAAAAGAATGTATACACAGTTATCAATTGAAATAATTGTTCGAGTTAATTTAATTTTAAATGAATTATTATACATGTAGTGAATTATAATATGTGATAAACATTACATTTAATGCGTTCTGAAGGACTTACTATTGTTATAAAAATTAATGAATTATACGTTCTGAAATAGTTAATTAGATTTCAATATGAGATACAGTTCTCTTGAAGAGATAAGGAGTTGTAGCGACCAACGGATAAGAGGTAAAATCGGACAACACCAATCAGGCGAAGAGATTATTATAGGGTGTGAGAGTTGAGAGAATGACGAGAGTGAATTGTAGGATTGGGCTGAGGTTAACTCTGTATAAAGGAATAGGTGAAATAAATGATCATTCGTTGTCAGACTGAAGACTAAACTTAACGTGTTTTAGATTGCTCGTAAATACCGAAAGTCTTAACTAAAGATATAATAGTCCATATCATCCGCGAAGCAAACAAATTGACTGGATCTCGTGAAAATCGTAACCTGGCGTTTAAGCCCGGCTCTCCGCATAATACCTTCTAGCGCGATGTTGAACAACAAGCAAGAAAGTCCACCACCTTGTCGTAGTCCCCGGCGGGATCCAAACGAACTGGAGCGTTCGCCTGAAATCTTCACGCAATTTTTTTCCATCGTTGCGCTTATAAGTCTTGTGAGCTTCCCAGGAAAATCGTTCTCGTCCATTATTTTCCATAGATCTACGCGGTCGATACTATTGTATGCCGCCTTGAAATCGATGAAAAGGTGATGCGTTGGGACCTGGTATGCACGATATTTTTGGAGGATTTGCCGTACAGTAAACATCTATTCCGTTAACGATCGACCTTCTTCTCTGCTTAGTGATCTTAAAAACACTTCCGCTGTTATCAACTGAAAGCTTTTTTGCCAAGTTACATTTTTTTGCACTTTTGGCCACACCCGATTGGCGATTGAGGGTGGGTTTATGTTGCGAAAATTTTTCAAACGCAAATGGACATTTCAAGTTTCGTGTGTTTTAATTTCCAAACCTTACCAGTAAAATGATTGTAGGGATTTTTCTACTAAAGTTATCACCACCAACTTTGACTGGGATTGTACTAATCGCTATTCTAGAACAGCACACCTTACGCCTTTTAGCTTTGCGTTAGATCACGAATAGGCTGGCAAACAAAACTAAAGTTCTAGTTTTTTGTTTAGTAACACTAATGTTAAAAAATCCCATCAATAACTTAGAACTTTTTAGTCAAAAACTCTTAAGTTTCATTAACAACCGTATGGCAGTTGGTATTAGACCTCTACTTCACCTTTTGGTCTGCTTGGGAAGAAGGGATGTGTGTCTGCTAAAATATCAAGATCTCAGAAAATTTGGGATGGGAACGTGCGTGACATGGAAACGTCCTGTATCAACAATTTCTCGAATTGTCAGCCATTTCAGCTCTCTTCTTCGATGCAAACTTATTGTATGGAGATTCCAAAATTTTCAGTAGATTGTTAAGTTTTGCTGGAACTTTTCCCCTATCTCTTGGAACAGGACCTAATCAATAGCTGTTTGCTATAATCTGTACAATGCTATAAGATAAGATCTGTACAATGCTATATGGTTTAAGAGATAAAAGTTAATCACCCTATTCTTGTTTACGGTCGAATACGCTTTGGATTGAAAACCGTTTTGCATTCCCGTTTACGCCAGCAAAATCAAGTGAGCCCTGGATTCGAATGAATAGGATTCGATCCAAAGTTGGTTCCACCTTTAACAAGATTGAGATTTAATGTCCAAATATTATGGGGTCGACAGTCTTATCAAAAATAAAATAAACTCGATCATGTCCCTTGCCGTTGACAAAAATTCTTGAGTTCATTGTCAGGTGCTTCCCTTATAACAAAGAACTTAACATATATGTCTGTCACATTTATATCGAAAATTCTATGATGCCATGTGATATATGAAAAATAGAGGTCTTTGCAATTCTTTCAAGTACAGATTCAACTAGTCACAAATTCCTATTGTTGCTGGGCGTGGCCAGAGCAACTTTCGACTATTGAAGCATGCGTCAGTTTTGTCATACAGTCAATGTTAAGTTTGAAAACTCTAATTGATTATCGGCTAGGAAGGAGTCATACCTTATCGAATCGTACATGACTTGACACCTACCATATATCGTAGCTGCTCAACACTAACATAATGTCGAAAATTGAACTTGGGCTTTTGAAAAACATTTTAATTGCTTCAAAATAAGTTTTAAGTTTATATTCTGAGCATTTAAAAATATAAAAATAAATCATTTTTGTGTGTTAATGAAATCGAAATAATTTGTTGACGAAATCGGAACGTGACCAAATTGGAGCGTGACAAAATCGAAACGTGATAAATACGGAACATACCTGTACTATGTGTAAATTTGTCCTTTTATTTTGGTGAGATTCACACAGGCATACTGCAATGCTCAGAAGAACAGCCTTTTTCTAAAAGAAGGCTGAATTTATTATGAAAAGTATATGTAGCTGGTATATGCACAAAACTAGGATGTAGTAAAGTTTTCTTTTGGACTCTGCAACCTACTTCCTTCACTCATTTTTTTCAAATGTCTGTGGCAATGGAAGATCACCCTCATAATATCGCTGCAAGTGTTGTTGTATGGAACCCGCTCAAAGACCACCTTGATAGAAAATTGTTCCGCTGTGGCATAAAACATTAATATATTTGTATATGTTAGAAAAAAAAAGACGGCCTCTGCTTACTGCTACAGTAAAAACTTTCCTTGATTTGAGGAATCATTCAGCTGAATTTCGAAAACCTCAAACATTAGTTGTGTTTGATTCAAGACAATGAAGAAATGATGATGTCAGAAAAGTGGTGAGCAGTTCCATAAGACACTTGATTTTAATACAAGAAGATAAAAGAAGGAAAATCTTCTGATTAACTTTAACGAATGCCTGAAGAATATCCTGCTTTCAAAAAACTTAGCTATTCCATCTGGAAAAAACGAAACTCGAAAGAACAGTCTATTTAAGAAAGAAGGGTAAATTTTTTGGTAAAATGCTTGCAGCTATGATCGATGAGCACGCAGCTGTTGAGCAAGACTATATTGCAGTTTGTTGTCCTTAAAATGTTACAGCTCATACACAATTTGTAGAATTCCAATACAAAAAGTGTTACAAGAGGATGAGTAGGCGTCGAAAATGACAATTTTTGGCGTTATGAAATTCGTAAATGAACCCTTTAATTGCGTAAGTGCCACATGCCTCAGCTCAGGCACTGTCTCAGAAAAAAATAAGACGAAGTTAGTTGCCCACATGATAGTTCGAGAAAAATAGCTGATATAAGAAAGTTGGGAAAAATATGATCAAAAATTTTACCGATGAATTTTATGCATTATAAAATTTACATTAGAGACGCATACATGAATGGTAAATATTTCATAACAGTATGGTCAACATTTTTTGTCCGCTAATCAATATACAGCACTGCACCTTATACTATTCGGGATAATGACTCATTCGGGATAATGGCATTCGGGTTAGTTACCAATTCGGGGTAGTGGCATTCGGGGCAATGGCGTTTGGGGTAATGGGATGGAGCCAGATGTGCCATATAACCTTCCTTAAACTCCTCCGGTGGCTGTTCTGTTTCACAGATTGTGTCTATCGTTCGGTGTCCAGCCTCTCCAGAGTTCAGCTCTGATTCCATCCTTGCCATCTGCTTCATTGTTTTGAGCTGGTCAATGGCATCCTTAACCATCTTCAAAGTGGGGGCTGGATGCTTTTCTTCGTCCGCATTACTGACGAAGGCATTTCCTCCGTTGTCTCGACCTTCATTGCCTACGCTCTCAGCGCCATTCGGATGTTCACCTTTCAATCACCTCACGTTTGTCCGTCAAGATGTACCAGTTCTTATCCCTGCACATCTCGGCTCGCAGCACGAATCCATTGCGGGTTGCGTTGAGCTTCTGATAGAACTTCCGTGTTTCTTGAGACTGGACAGCTGCTCCATCTCCACGCACTCCGTCTCCTCCAGGCTGCGTTTTTTTTTTCTCCCGAAAGAGGCAGGTCTGCTGTCACCGTTTCTGTCTATAACGATCCACGTTCCACGCCGGGTCCCTTGCTGCATTGACCGCCTGCACTGCATTCTTCTCCTCCAGAATCTCCCTACATTGCACGTCGAACCAATCGTTCCGTCGACTCCGTCCCAAGTAACCGACGGCAGTTGTCAGCCACCGCTCGTAGACATCGGACGTGTTTCTTTAAAACGCTATACCGTTAAGTCACCAGTCACCGTGCGGCCTCCATTCACCGTGCACATATACAAATTCCTACAGAATATTCATACAATTTTCACAAATTATTCTTTTGTAAGTAAAATAAGATAAAACTGATGAAATGAAGTAGTTTTTGTCACAAAGCATTTTGAAAAACCTAGTTTATGTAGTCAAAATCGTGTGAATTCTGTTTGATAATGAGATTTTTCAACATTCTTAGTAGAAACGCCAAAAATTCACATGTTTCATTTTAGCGATAAAGTATGAAAGTTTTCAAAATTTCAACAATGTCTCACAGTGGATACTATAAGTAAAATATATTTCATCGTATGAGCAATGAGATTTTATGCAAATTAGAATTTTTTATTTTGTTTCAGTCGAAACTCAAATGCACGGTGAATGGATCCATTTCAATATATATGGTTCCTATTACCGTGCATTAGTGAAAAAGGCATGAAATTATTCAGTAATATTAGATTTATTGTTATGTCGTCATTAAAATACTTCATATTTAGTTTTTGAGTGAATATGGAATGATTTGGAGACTACAGTCAAACCTCCTATAACGATTTAAATGAAAAAATGATTATGTAGCCACTTTTTATTTATTTTATTGGAAATGGAGATTTGAATACTCTTAAAAATGAGTGCTCACACTACTAGCGACATAGTTGCTCCATCAACAACGTTTCTCCAAGATTCAAAATTAAATCATGACGAAAACTATACGCACGGTGAATGGTGCACTAGTGTGCACGGTAAATGGTGACATAGAACGGTACGAGGAGACCTTAACATGACATTTTCAATCAATTTTTGAGTAATTTTTTGTCATGCATCACTAGTTTTGGATTTTTCCCTGAATTATTATATAATTGCACGCTACGTAGTGCCACTCTAGTACGCTTCAAATAATTTGGAAAAGTTATATAATTTGTTGAAGTGCACATTTTTCTTAAATGCACGGTGAATGGTAGCTTGACGGTAGTTCATTTTTTTGCCATGAGTGTACCGCGAAGAAACACCGTGGTGATTGATTTTAATATCCTTCCGATACGCCCTGATATTCGAAAGGTCTAGCCAAAGACAAACAGAGACCTCCATGTCCCTTGCAATTGCCTAAAACTTATGGCACATGATGTATTAGAGCAAAATCTAGAATGCCGTTTGTCGAACTTGGGAACCTTTTGCAGTACCAAGGGACCAAATGCAGTACTAGAAGCGGTACCCAATCTGAGCCCGAGTGGGACGGAGCTGGTCCAGCAGTTTCTTGAAAAAGAAATAAAATTGGACCTTAATGAGGTGGAGAGTATCTAGTCTATATCGAGATGAAACATAGTGAGACAGCGACTCACTATTAAAGCCTCCGCAATAACAAGCATTTGCTGTTTCATGGAGACAAGGGCTTACTGGTATCTTAGTGAACGTGGAGAGTGATGCTGCAGCGCGCGTGACACTGTACCAGTCCGCGTACAAGATCTGCTTCCATCTATGAAGCACACCACAGTAATTGATTTTTTGCTGTTGATGTAATCTCAATTACTTGAGAGCGTTGGAAGCATTTCTTTACGGGAATATACAACTGAGTCTGCATCTTATACATGAAGCTCAAACGCCCAATCCCATCCTTCGTGACCATTGCGGGACATGAGACTTCAGTCATTTTCACTTAAATTTTCGGAGGGCCATAGTGCACAGTTTAGCTTAGAGTCCTTCTCTGGCACTCATACGATGATAAGCCACCCCTGACTTGGGAAGCAGACGCTGTTGTGAGCCGCTCCTAACATGGAGTACATACGTTCTAGGTTCGCAGAAGTAAAAGCTAACTCCTCCCTTCCCTGTCAGAATACGACCAAAGTTCACACTGGAGTTGATTACCCGATCTTCCCTAAGGTTGCTCGTACCCCTGGGCACGAGGCTAAGGACTATACAAAGTGTGGGCTTCGTAGCAGTGCGGTTAGTGTCACCGAGGCATTTAGCCACATCGTGCTAAGGAGTGTGGGTTCGATTCCCGCCTCAGGCCGAAAAACTTTTCGAGAGGAATGTTTTCTGACTGTACCACTGGGCGTTGCATGCTAGTCCGTTGTCTAGTGTGGTGCTTCCTTCGAAGGGCAAATAGTCCACTGGAAACATTAACGTGTAGTGTCTTTTTTTTTGAAGGGGTCTATTATATTCCTGCAGATTTGCGAGGTACCCATGGTACCCCATGCACAACATTAACTATTTCATCACCAATGGATTTGAATATCGGTTCTTATGGTTCCTATCAATAGAAGTAACGTACCAAAGACGAATTAAGGAATTAAGACATAGTAGTCGGGTCAGAATGGGTACGACCAGAAACGAAATAAAAACCTTTATGTTCCTTACAGTTGCTCAAAACTTCATGGCACTTAATGTAATACAGCGGGGTTTCGCTGGTTTGAACACGACTGCCTTCCAACAAGCGAATCCGATCTGTTAGTTAGAACGACTGACAGCAGGTGAAAATGCTCAAGACTCACGCATCTGAAAAACAAATCGTCACGAAACGCACAAATACTTGCATATTAGTTCTATTTAGGGAGACTTCAATGCAACGGCGCTCAGACGTCGAAGTTAATTTGACTTCTACTCTTGACATTCGAGTGCTTTTAGTTGGAATATTTGCCAACCAGCGAACATCCAACCATCGAGTCATCCCACTGTAGAGTAAAATCTAGAATGCCGTGAGAAGTGTAATGCGATCTGTCAAACATGGATGCTTTTTGCAGTACTAAGAGTCAAAATGCAGTACTAGAAGTGGTACCCAATCTGATACGTTTTCGAACCTTTTGTTCAACATCGCCCTCGAAGGAGCTGTTATGAAAGTAGGCTTACAAAGAAACGGTACCATCGTTACTCGATCGCATATGCTCCTAGGTTTAACGGACGATATCGATATAATAGGAATCGATCGTCGAGCCGTGGAAGAGGCATTCTTACCATTAAGGAAGACTGTGATGTTTGGACTTCCGCCAATACCTGCAAAACAAAGTACATAATCACCGGTAGACAGCGTGGTTCCTTTCGTAATGTTGGAAGTGTAGTATTGTTGGGTGGTGAACGATTTAGAGTAGTGGAAGAATTTATTTACCTTGGTACTCTAGTGACGTGCTATAATGATGTTACCCGCGATGTATGTGATGTTTTTACGGGCTCCGTAACTAGCTGCGGTCCCGTAACCTGCAGACGAAGACAAAATTCACGCTATATAAAACACTGATCCTTCTGGTTGCTCCATAGTACCATGAATCGTGGACGTTGAAAGAGGTCGAACGGAAAGCATTCGGGGTTTTTGAGCGTAAGATGCTGCGAACAATACTTGGCGGTAAAGAAGAAAATGGCGTTTAGCGACGCCGCTTGAATCATGAATTGTACCAAATATATAAAGACTATGATATTATCAAGCTCATAAAACACGGCAGGCTGCGTTGGGCTGGTCACGGGGGAAAAAGCCGGAAGAACGACAAGCAAAAGTAATATTCAGTAGAGAACCTGGGACCGAGGACGTCGACTTCGTGGTAGGCCGCGCAAACGATGGCTTTTTGCAGTTTTTGGAGGACCTAAGGGTACTTAACGTTTAGGGCGACTGGAAGCGATTGGCTCAGGACCGAGTCCATTCGGCGTAGATTCAACGTAGCGGATTGTAGCCCATCAAGTATCCGTAAGTACTAGAGACCAAATCGATTTACAGAAACAAAGAAGCCCAGGAAGGGGGCTTAGAACGGGAGGATCAGGGCATTAGTCTCACACAAATGCGGGCCTCTTTCAGCCATTGACTGGTTTATCTCAGTCATCACAAAAAAAAACTAAATATGAAAATTAAAATATCACGTTCTGTTTTTACTTTTCTTAGTTTTCCGCATAACTTATGATAATGCCCTAAAATCCATTGGTAAATGGTTCGTGCGAAACAAGCAAGTTTATCGATCCACTTTTTAACAAATCCTCCATTAATAAGCTACGGACCCATTTATACCATTCGTGAGTTTCCATATTTCTGACTTCGCCTTTTGAGTAAAGCAAATACTCATTAGTTTGCTGAAGAAAATATTTATTCAGCACAGTCCAACCCCCTGAACCGTGTTGCTCAGCCTTTTCCTACCCTTCGCCACCCTTTTATACATCGCTTTTTTATATTCATGACGCTGATCGCATGGTTGACAACATTACCCACTCCGCAGCTGGACACGTTCACCGACCGTAAGCCAAATGCACAAATATCGTGCACACGATAATCGGCACCTAGCGGCAGCCTTCCGCAGTAAAATGTCACCCAAATTATGCAGATTAATAATTTATCCGTGAGCTGAGCGACCGCGTGTTAATCACCACCCTCTCGGAACGTCGTCAGTTGTAAGTGTGGCACTGCTTCATAATCCGGGAAGTAAGGACATTTTTTTTACATTGGAACATATTGGTAATTTGTGAAAAATACGCGTGCGGTTTATAATTGAACAGAATGACGTCAAATGATCAACATGCAATTATGTTTCATAGCTTGGTAACACCATCAACTATTACAAGACACTTGCATTATTACACGAAAATGTCAGCTTCTAACATGCACTGTGAAGAATAGTATATCAATGGTATGTATATGGGTAATTAGAAGTGCACATATTGTTCAATATACATACATATCGTGTGCTCTTTAACAGCTACCTTCACGGAAACAATGATAGTCTTCCTACATAGTAGTAACACAAATAGCTCTATCCAATTCTATATTTTTGAAGGAATAATGCCCAACACCCACAATACCCCCAAAAACCAATAATAATTTCGTGATTATGGCCCCCACAGCGGAGTATTGATTGTTTGCTTTTTTTACATGCTACTATGTAAATGTTGAGCTAATAAAGTCGTCGCTTATACCAATCGAAGCTGGTTATTACAGTTTTGATGGCGACATCATTGACGTCAATGTAATAGCTCGTTCTGACTTTATGGTTCAAAGTGGTAAAAAGGTACCCGCATAATTGATTTTTTACAAATCTATTATGCGGGTACCTTTTTACCACTTTGAACCATAAAGTAGATAATGTTGATAAATTCAATTTTTCAGATTTTCATACAAAGTAGGCCAAAATCGTATGAATGGGTCGGAAATTGGTGCTTTTCCCCTAGTAATAACAAAAAAGATCTTGAAGTTCTATATTCATATAAGTTTACATCTCTCTTTGAATTGCCTAACGGGGGATATGCAATGATCGATTTTCACCTTAAATTATTATGCGAAATTTTAATAAATTTCCGTATGAATTTGCATTGAAGTACGACGAAGTTAATGAAAAACAAGAATAGGATAACGGTCGTATTTTGGACCCTCTAAGGAAGTGAGGCACGGTAAATGGCTGGGCATGGCGTACCATTGGTACCTCGCGTACCTACAGGAATAAAATAGACCCCATTGTGTGGTCCTTAGCCTCTTGCCTAGCAACTCCTATCCCTACCTCCTCGTGGTACTGGCCGAGGTACGAGTAACCTTGGGTAAGATCGGGTAACCAACCCCTGGTGGGAACTTTGGACGTATGCAAACCTTGAGCGTCTGTACTCCATGTTAGGAGCAGCTCACAACAGCGTTTGTTCCCCATGTCAGGGGCGGCTGATCATCGTCCGAGTGCCAGAGAAGGACTCTAAGCTAAACTGCGCACTATGGCCCTCCGAACATTTAGGAGGAATGGTCCTCCGGAAATCTAGGGGGTTGTTGTCAGGCCCTGCAAGCCAACCGTAAAAATACACCAGCACAGGAACGTCAACGAGTGAATACGAACCGGAACAATCGGCAAAGACCACAGCGACGAAAATGGACTAGCGATTGGAAACTCGGTTCGTGGAACTGCGAATCTCTCAACTTCATCGGAAGCACACGCATACTCTCCGATGTACTGAAGATCCGCGGTTTCGACATCGTAGCGCTGCAGGAGGTGTGCTGGACAGGTTCGATGGTGCGAACATTTAGAGGTAATCATACCATCTACCAGAGCTGCGGCAACACACGTGTGCTGGAAACAGCTTTTATAGTGATGGGTGATATGCAGAGGCGCGTGATCGGGTGGTGGCCGATCTACGAAAGAATGTGCAAGTTGAGGCTCAAAGGCCGGTTCTTCAACTTCAGCATCATAAACGTGCATAGCCCTCACTCCGGAAGCACTGATGATGACAAGGACGCATTTTACGCGCAGCTCGAACGCGAGTACGACTGCTGCCCAAGCCACGACGTCAAGATCATCATAGGAGACTTAAACGCTCAGGTTGGCCAGGAGGAGGAGTTCAGACCGACGATTGGAAAGTTTAGCGCCCACCGGCTGACGAACGAGAACGGCCTACGACTGATAGATTTTGCCGCCTTCAAGAACATGGCCATTCGCAGCACCTACTTCCAGCACAGCCTCCCGTATCGATACACCTGGAGATCACCACTGCAGACGGAATCACAAATCGACCACGTTTTGATCGATGGACGGCATCGATATTACCGACGTCAGAACCTATCGTGGCGCTAACATTGACTCCGACCACTACCTGGTGAGGGTGAAACTGCGCCAAAAACTATCCGTCATCAACAATGTACGGTATCGACGCCCGCCTCGGTATAACCTAGCGCGACTGGCCCAACCGAACGTCGCTGCCGCATACGCGCAGCATCTCGAGGTAGCGTTGCCGGAAGAGGGCGAGCTTGACGAAGCCCCTCTTGAGGACTGCTGGAGCAACATAAAAGCAGCCATCAACAACGCAGCCGAGAGCATCGTCGGGTACGTGGAAACGAGGACATGTGACGATTGGTTGGACGAAGAATGCAGGCAGGTTTTGGAGGAGAAGGATGAAGCGCGGGCTGCAATGCTGCAGCAAGGAACGCGACAAAACGTGGAGCGATATAAAAGAAAATGAAAGCAGCAAACCCGCCTATTCCGGGACAAAAAGCGCCGCCTGGAAGAAGCGGAATGTGAAGAAATGGAGCAGCTGCATCGTTCACAAGAAACGCGAAAGTTCTACGAGAAGCTTAACGTATCCCGAAAAGGCTTCGTGCCGCGAGCCGAGATGTGTAGGGATAAGGACGGAAGCATCTTGACGGACGGACGTGAGATGATTGGAAGGTGGAAGCAGCACTACGATGAACACCTGAATGGCACGGAGAACACAGGTGCCGAGGGTCACGACAGCGGAGGAAGTGGCTAGGTCAGCACGGCGGATGAAGGAAACCAACCTTCCCCCACATTGAGGGAAGTTAAGGATACCATCAACCAGCTCAAGAATAACAAGGCCGCTGGTAAGGATGGTATTGGAGCTGAACTCATCAAAATGGGCCCGGAGAGGTTGGCAGCCTGTCTGCACCGGCTGATTGTCAGAATCTGGGAAACGGAACAGCTGCCAGAGGAGTGGAAGCATGGGGTCATATGCCCCATCTACAAGAAGGGCGACAAACTGTAATGTGAAAACTATCGTGCGATCACTATCCTGAATGCCGCCTACAAAGTGCTATCCAGATTATCTTCCGTCGTCTATCACCAATAACAAATGAGTTTGTGGGAAGTTATCAAGCTGGTTTCATCAACGGCCGCTCGACAACGGACCAAATCTTCACTGTACGGCAAATCCTCCAAAAATGCCGTGAATACCAAGTCCCAACGCATCATTTGTTCATCGATTTCAATGCGGCTTATGATAACATCGACCGCGAAGAACTATGGAAAATCATGGACGAGTACAGCTTTCCCGGGAAGCTCACAAGACTAATAAGAGCAACGATGGACGGTGTGCAGAATAGCGTGAAGATTTCGGGCGAACATTCCAGTTCGTTCGAATCCCGCCGGGGACTTCGACAGGGTGATGGACTTTCGTGCCTGCTGTTCAACATCGCGCTAGAAGGTGTCATGTGGAGAACCGGGATCAATAACCGAGGTACGATTTTCACAAGATCCAGCCAATTTGTTTGCTTCGCGGATGATATGGATATTGCCGGCAGAACATTTAAAACGGTGACAGACCTGTACACTCGCCTGAAACGTGAAGCGACAAAAGTCGGCCTGGTGGTGAATGCGTCAAAAACAAAGTACATGCTGATAGGCGGAACCGAGTGCGACAGAGCCCGCCTGGGAAGCAGTGTTACGATAGACGGGGATACTTTTGAGGTGGTTGATGAGTTCGTCTACCTCGGATGCTTGTTAACGGCTGATAACAACGTTCAGGTATCAGGTATCAGAAGGCCTGCTCCAGAGGCACGTTCCCCGCCATTTGAGAGATTTGTGCCATCGCCATATTTGAGCCTATTTCATCATCTACCCGATGGGAGAGGAAAGGGAAGGGAAAGATGGGAGGGAATAGGAGTGGGTTCAGGTTTCTGAAATCAGTTTCACTTAATAAGTGTTAACCAAGTAGTTGGAATCGCAATTACGCGAAGATTGGATAGTTGAGTCGGAAGTGACCAGTCAAGGTTGTTACCAAGAGACTGCAATTCTGCTTTGTGGTAAATACACCACAAAACGAAAGACGTATTTACTATTGAGGTCATCAACAGAAACATCAATTATGACATCACATACATCTCTGGTTGTTAACTCAGAAATGAGTGTAGCAACGTCAGCGCTATTTACGAGCACGCATGCACGAGGTATAGCACGCGAGTTTGCCATTTCATGTTTTTGAAAGTAACAAAAACTGGGTCCACAAGGTTACCTAGATAAAAGTTCACAAAAGTAAGTTTTTTGCGCCATTTGAACTGTACCATTTGCATGAGTCTACAAAGATTGATCGTTGCTGATATTTTATGCTGAAGATTGGTCTAACTAAGCTATCCTAACCGTAGCCACTACCCAAACTAGGCAGGATTAAGCTTTTCGCAATCTCAGAACGAAAAAGACCAGCAGCGAAAAAAACAAATCGGTATCTCTTAAAAGTCGCCAAAAGCGAAAAGCAGAGACTACACTGTGTAATACGCATAATGCGAAACCATAGAGGTGAAAATTTAAACTAAATTACAACGTATCAATAATCCCACCCTTATTTAGCCTCAGGCTTGAGACTGAAGAAGGGCAGCCGATTATCTCGGAGAAACACAAGGTCACCTGCACCATTGCTCCGGGTAGCACAGGAAGGACATAATACTGTAGAGGGCGCCCTGGTAATCCACAGGCTCCGTTTGCGGTTAGGTTCTATTTAGACCCCCCTAGCCATTCATTATTAGTCACGGTAAGCTTAAAGCCGCATGAATTAGGGGTCACCTGTTAGGTGGACTTTTACCACCGGAACAGGCAGTCCGTAGAGTTAATTCTTAGCTAATTGAAACAACAGCTACCGACACTACACGGCTATCTAGGCTGATCGGCTAAAGGAAGCTAACATTGATGATTAACTCCTGACGTGCCCAAATAGCCCAAATGAAGCGACAAAAGTCGGTCTGGTGGTGAATGCGTCAAAAACAAAGTACATGCTGATAGGCGGTACCGAGCGTGACAGAGCCCGCCTGGGAAGCAGTGTTACGATAGACGGGGATACTTTTGAGGTGGTTGATGAGTTCGTCTACCTCGGATCCTTGTTAACGGCTGATAACAACGTTAGTCGTGAAATACGGAGACGCATCATGAGTGGAAGTCACGCCTACTATGGGCTCCAGAAGAAGCTGCGGTCGAGAATGATTCACTCACGCATCAAATGTACCATGTACAAAACGCTTATAAGACCGGTGGTCCTCTATGGACATGAAGCATGGACCATGCTGGAAGTGGACCTGCAAGCACTTGGAGTGTTCAGGGAAAGGTTGCTTAGGACGATCTTTGGCGGAATACAGGAAAACGGTGTTGGGCGGCGGAGAATGAACCATGAGCTCGCTAGGCTCTACGGTGAACCCAGTATCCAGAAGGTTGCGAAAGCCGGAAGGGTGCGCTGGGCAGGGCATGTTGCAAGACTACCGGACAACAATCCTGCAAAGATGGTGTTCGCGTCGAATCCGGTTGGCACAAGAAGGCGAGGAGCACAGCGAGCGAGGTGGCTTGATCAGGTGCAACACGATCTGGAGAACGTGGGCCAAAATCGAAGTTGGAGAGACACTGCCATGGACCGAGTAAATTGGCGTAACATCGTTAATGAGGTTTTATCAAATTAATTGATGTAACACCAACTAAATAAATAATAATAATAATAATAAATAAATAAATAATAAATAATAAGGAAGTGATTTTGGATTTGTGTACCAATTTACATAGCGTGACCAAGTCAATGAAAATGCCAAAATTTAGAGCAAAACTATATCTGTGAAATAAAAATGCTCAGAAATTTGTAGATAGTAGTTCAAACATGCAGCACTTTTTTTTTTTTGACACCTCAAAATATTTTGCGTTTTCATTTCAAAATATCAGCGTTTTCATTTCATTGGAGACTAAGTCAAAGAAACTATCGGTTTAATATGCTCGCGCAGAGTTTTGTCAAACGATTTACAATTTATAGCCAAAAAAAGAACGATAGGAAATAGCTACATTTTGCTTACATTTAGAAAAATTCTGATGTATTCGTTTGTATGGATGAATTTTTTGAATCAAATTAATTTTAGTCGAAAAAAATGTTTCTATGAACTAATGATTGATGCAAGAGTGAAACAGTCCTATCTCTAAAATGACTTGCGAATTGAGTTGATCTTTTGTTTTAAACGGGGAAATTTGTAGGCAAATGGCTCAAAGTATATAGAGGTTTAAAATATATTGGTTCCCCTGACTGTCGGAAATATTCAACTGGCCAAGATATTGGCGAAAGAGAAAATTGATCACTGCAGATACGCCGTTTTGATATTAAACGATAGGTATTTAAAATTCGTTTCATTCGGTAACTAAAAAAAATACCGATTCCCAAAAATTTCACGATTTTTTCTACGTATACTCAATTTACGCAACGTTTCTTGACCAAGTTCGCAAATTGAGTTAAGAGGACTCAATAGTAAATTATGTATTTGGGAATGTCCTTAAATAATTTGATAATTTTTCGTTTTTTGGATCTACATACGTAATCAATAACGTCATGAAATATTGTTAATGCTGTACATGCTCATAAAAATGATGTATTCTTCATGAAATCTTGATTTTATAGAAATTTTCGTAGAAAATCTGGGTCATTTATGAAATTGCTTTAATCTTCTTCTTTCTGGAGTTACGTCCCACCTGAGACAGAGCCTGCTTCTCAGCTTACAACTTTTCAGCAGTGTTTTTATAAGCAACTATACAGTTATAAACTGAGCGCTTCCTTTGCAAATTGATCATTTTTGCATTCTAATAAGCACGAGGATACAGGGTGTCCGCATATTATCCGTACAAACATTGAAGGCATGCCTCAGCATTCCTACATGGTTTAATTTCTTGACTTATGATATTCTTAAGCAGTAGGTTTGACATTTTTTTTTCTTCAAATATTTGTAAATCTAAGCCAAATATGTTGAATGATTTTAACAAACCCCGTTTTTCTATCACTATTACAGGAGAGGAATTCTGTTCGAACTCACTTGATTTGAATCGTACAATTATATTCTTGGGTGAGACATCCCTCCTGACCCCTCCCCCTTTTCAAGGTCAAGCAAAAAGCATGGACACGAGGGGTCCAAAATTGGCCTTCAGCATCTCAATGAGCTGGAAGTTGGTGTCTTCGGCAAAGTTGTTCAGCTGATCAAGGTCTTTCTGGCGATGAGAAATCTGATTGAGAACTCATCCACTAGGCGGCGCTTGTGACAAGTTTCATTCAATTAATCCTTATAAGCTAGAAGGTTTCTTTATCCCAAGATCGTGATAAGCTAGACAGTGATGTTTAACCTTTTCGACACCGCAACCCCCTTTGAACTTAAACAAACGTCTCGCGGACCTCTAAAGACGGATGTTCTTGCAATTGATGTTTATGGAAATACCAAATCTCTCAAAATGATTTACCCCTGTTGTGAACGAAAAGCGGGGCCCAGATACCCGTAGCGGTAAACGCGCAGCTATTCAGCAAGACCAAGCTGAGGGTCGTGGGTTCGAATCCCACCGGTCGAGGATCTTTTCGGGTTGGAAATTTTCTCGACTTCCCAGGACATAAAGTATCATAGTACTTGCCACACGATATACGCATGCAAAAATGGTCATTGGCATAGTAAGCTCTCAGTTAATAACTGTGGAAGTGCTCATAAGAACTGCTGAGAAGCAGGCTCTGTCCCAGTGGGGACATAATGCCAGAAAGAAGAAGAAGAAGAAGTGAACGAAAAGCGAGAGTTTCTAAACAGTGTTGTACAAAATACACAATGTGACTATTGAACTGTTATCTGATGTACTTGACAGGCACTCCTACAAATCATGTTTGTAATCCAGCACAGATATTAATGGCGAAATCGTCAATGCAAATAATTCTGCTGTGATACTTTGGAGGATTGCACTAAGAATTGAGTCAGGAATATAACTAGTATTTTTCCAATAATACGGCAAGGAACTTCCCTAAAGGATCTTGACAAAATCCAACAATTCTTGTAGGACAAGTAGATTAACTACTTGGAGCTTTTCGCCATCCAATTGTCTGAAACACAACAGCAAGCCATATTTATGTACGGTTCAGAATAATGTAAAAAAATTTGGCACTTCCACGATCTACTTTGATGGGGAGAATTTTCTCGACCGAATGGTCTGAAAACAACGCATATTGTGACCAAACATGAGCTCAGTAAACCCTGTAGAAGTGAATTAGGAGTGCATATAATAAAATACTTTAAATGGTAACATTCCTTATTCCAATCGGTTGGTTGGCCGCAAAACGATGAAGTCATAATTAAAAAGTATTCCTAATTCCCCTAATAAATCGTCAAAAGTATTCCCAGAAGTTAATTGCAGATTTCATGGGTTTTTAAGAAGCCAACTAACTGTCGTTGGGAGAATAATAAAAAAAACGCCAGGAAATTTCCGAAAATCTTGGATCTCGTCGTCTACTCTACTTTACAAAATCTACTAACGATTAAGCAGTAAATATTCCAGAAATTTCCTATGTACATCTCTAGAAATTATCATAGTTTTCAATTGTCAAGATCGCACTGGATAGAATAAGAATGGATGTGCGTTGAGTAATTATAGCTGATTTGCAATCTTCAACTGACAGGATGACATTGAAACTGACACTGACCGCACGGCCATGAAGCCCATAAATCGAACAACCGGGACCTTGAAATAGAATAATACCATGAAAATGTCACAATTAAGCTATATCTAGAAAAGGATTCAATTTATTCAATACAGATAAATATTGTTCGCCTGAAGCAAAAGTTGTTAGGACTCCATCTAGATTGTCTGATACAGAATAATCATCAAACTTCAGTCAACTATCGATGACTCAATTTTGAAGAAACTAAATAATGGAAACGTCGAAATATAAATCACAAAATTAATGCAACTGCGCTTGAAAGCCTGCTTATGGTTATGCATATTATGGTTGATGTGGTTAATCAGATTTTCGACCACAAAATAGTCCTTAATTTGTTTAACGGCTTAGCCGAAGACTCAAACTTTCTAGCTGATAAGGATCATGAGATACAGACAATAGGGCGATATTCAAAACTGAAAAAGCAATAGATGGTTCTTTTTCAGTGGTAGTAAAATCGAAATCCTGAAGCAAAGAAAGCACCATGGCAGATGAACTAAACACAAAAAGTTATCTTTTCACATTTCGCTTGATTTTTAATCACAACTATTTCGATCCAGTTTCTTAATTGCTAATAATTAACGTTTTTTTATTATTTTCCATACGTTTTGACAGCTCTCAACTAGCTGTCGTAATACCAAGAAAATGCTTCTACAATGTGGAAAAATTGTTGCAAATGAGGAATATAATGGGTTCAGTATTGAGGATTTTGCCCTCTAATAGACTCACACCTACAGTGGTCCAATTTCATATTCGTACAGGACACTGGCGTCACATCAAGTAAGTAAAGAACTATTAAATGATATATTGAGTTTGAAATGCTTTATTTATATTGATGGCCATAGGTGTCATCTATTATTTAACAGACATAAAATGTTTCCATTTACATGCATCTTTCAATTAATGGAAAAGTATTGATTTCATGTCTAAAATTCATCCAATCTCATATTCGTACACTTAACAAAATTTAAACATACAACATTCAAAACTGAACTTTAATGCTCTAGTTGATTGCTCAAGTGCTATATTACGTTGTCCAGACGTTGTAGAGTACATTTGGACAATTTATAAGCGGACATATATGAAACTTAGGTAAAATTATTAGAAATACCAGTTTTTCAATGGTTTTTGCTATAAAATCCAATTATTCTAGAAATAGCGTTCATTTTTGTAGTAGGATTCAATCTAAAATATATATTCGTGAGCACTGAAAGAGTTTTGATTAAAATATATTCAGATTATAGAAATCATAAAAAGTGTTTTATCCCCCTTGAGTTTAGAAAATTGTTATGTCATAACTTCAAAACTCTTCTGAAATGCTATTTTCAAACAATGTAAACCACATTTTCGTTCTAAACAACAGAAAAAGTTTAAATTCAAACTTGACTGTAGAAAGAATCTTAAATAAGAACTTCGGTTTACAACAACGTACCCTATACTATGCTGTACATACCTTCACATAATTGCTGTTATCTCAATATTCAATTATATTTGAATTCATATTCAAATTAAACTCAAAATAGGAACATATTATGCGGTTTATTTTTTTTATAATAAAAATAAAAAAATATTCTGAGTGAGCGGAGAGCATTGATATAATTTTTACTAGAATATAACCTGTTGTTTGCATCATTTCAAACAACGCATGTGTTGCGGTTACGGCAATAATATTTATTCTATCAATCTCTATGATAATGTTTGGTAGTTAAATATGAAATAAAAATAATAATTGCGCAATTTTAAGATAGGAACATTTACTTTGGATTATGTACATTCATTTAAGAGCCAAACTGAAAGAAATTGACTAAAATTTTTGGTTTTAGATTTTTTATAAATGTTATATTAACCAAGATTGTTATATATGAGATACCGATATCCACTCGTAAGTCCTCTTAAAATGTTTTTAAGCTTTTTGAAACTCGTTCAGTATTCGTATTAATCATTGTTAATGAAGTGAACTTGAAAAAAAATACGTTATTGTTCGATTTACTAGATTGTTTTTAGCAAAAAACATTGAAAAACTGGTATTTTTCCTAAATTTACCTAAGTTTTAAATATGTCCGCTTATATTTTTTCCAAATGTACTATACTACATCTGAAAAACGTAATGAAGATATTGAGCAATCATCTTGCACATAAAAAAATGTTTTGAATGTTGTATGTTTGATTTTTGTTAGGTGTACGAATATGAGATTGGCTCAACTTTAGACACAAGTTCAACACTTTTCCATTATTCCAAAGATTTTAGCGAATGAATAGAGTTTATATTTGCCGAGCAATAGATGACACCTACGATCTTCGTAATTGATAAAGTATATCGAAGTCCGTAAATCATTTAATAGTTTTAAACCTACTTGATGTGGAAACAGTGCCTCGTACGAAAATGAGGTTGAGTCACACCAAAATATTCTCCCACCATGTTTGCCATATATTGGATGGCGTCGTAGCTTATACAAAAATGAGATTTTCATTCATGTTTACTAGCTTAACGTTCAAGGACTTGTCATCGTAATCATCGAAACTTCAAGCAGTTTTTCTGTTCAAAACTAAGAACTATTCGTTGAAAATGTCTTTAATGTATTCGGTTGGAGAATAGAATACAGTGAACACATTTACGTGTAAATTTTCTTAGTTTTTTAAGGAAAAAACTGCTGTTGAAAATTCCTAAATCAATGACCTCCTGCCCCCATAACAGTTGTGGTCATTTTGTTTGACTAAAGATATACAGTTGCATGCGTTATTTGAACGCAAGAGTAGTTGTATGCAACATTTGTCAAAAAAATACTTCGCTAGAGACCCGAAGATGGCAGAATAATCGTTTCTTGTGTAGCTTGCTTGCACTCAATGTTGTCGACTGGAGCACACTATGCACTCCACCGCTAGTTGAACTCTACACACGGAGTGAACGGATTACCACTCACGCCTATCATTATCAACCGGTTCGGGAAAAAATCGATTAGCAATTTGTTTGAATTATACGACAAGTCGGTCCAATAATTTATTGGTGTTCGCTATTGCGTGGATTTGCAAAAATGTATAGTTGATGCAACGATAAGCTTAAATTATGCACGATTTACAAATTATGATTACATTACGCTCACTTTCGAATGTGTTAAACGCAGTTAATGATTGGGTGACACTCTTTTCAAAGATCTTATATGTTTTTTAACATCATATCTAGAGTCTAGATAGTGGAATTAATGGTAAATTGGGTAAATTGTAGTTAGTCTTCAGATTAACTATGTGGGCCCAGATAGCAGTAGCGGTTATCGCGCAGCTTTTCAGCAAGACTGAGCTGAGGGTTTTGGGTTAATTCCCTGCGGTCCACGATATCTCTCTTAAGGGAAATTTTCTCAACTTTGATCCAATGGCGCTCCTTTGGTGGTGGGAGATTGCATCAATTTTCAATTTCGAATATGTTTTCAATAAAATCTGAATTGTATTACCAATGAACGTATTCACATACTTGAAAATAAATTTCAAATGAAATTATAAGAGTTATACAAAAGCAATTTGGACATAAGCGTTTTTGACACATTCTCTGTAATCTTTATTTTTTTTTATTTTTTTGTCAGGCTCAAGATTCTTTAGAAGAAGTACTACCTATCTCAAAAAAATAAAAATACTTTCTCGCATTCATGCGAAAAATAAATTTATTTTCTCGCATTCATGCGGGCAATTCTTGAAAGGTGATCAGTAGTGTGACAATAAAAAGCGAAAAAGATCTTCCACACCATACGGTTAGTTGCTTGCCATGCGATCCGATAACTTGAAGATGCGTCCAACCAGCGATGCAGATGCACAGCAACTACCACAAGACAATTTTGATAGATGACAATTACAAACCCGAAAAAGTGAAGAGGACTCGTTCAGCTCTGCCCAACGTTTATTTTATATTTCTAGGTCACTGTTGACGGGTTCCAATTATTATGATGATATCGAAACTGGATACTTGCGTAATGAAATCCATTTTGTAGAGTCGAGTGAGTACCTCCATCGACTGGGTTAGTTGAATCGTAATTTTAAATTTAGTGGAACCGATGCATTGGGTAATGGAATGATGAATATGCACTATTTGGTATATAAGTTCGATTGATCTTGCCTAGCCTTGTGGCATTACGTTTACAGCCATAACACAAATCCTGACTGAAGGAGTCTGGATTTTCTGAAACTCAAAAGGAGTCTGGATCCAAACTCAAAAGAGATCCAAACTTTTAAGTTTATCGTAATGATCGACTTGATGGGGCATGTGGAGGAGTTGCAGTCATCATTCATAGGCGTATAAAACATCATTCATTTTCGTTATTTGAAACCAATGATTTTGAATCTTTGGGTGTTTCTGTTGAAGCACACTTGGGTAAATATTAACGAGAGCTATCTTTACAGTTTAAACATTTTTGCACGTGTATATCGTATTTTTTTTTTAATTTATAGTAGGGTACAAAATACCTTCAAAAATCTGGCCTGTTGTATGTTGGCACGGTATGGGACTCACGTTAGGCGTGCTTTACCACTAAAAACTTTTCCTACACGGTAAAAATAAGCACGATGCTATCAATAGTTCTGCACTTGGATTTGCACTACTGTATGCGAAAATATTGACAAAATCAAGGGAACAGCACTTGAATTCAACGCTGCATGTATTGTTTTGAAATAAAAAAAAAGTTAAATTAAACGTATCCGCCAGACCCAGATTTGAACTTTCAATCTTCGGAGTGCAAATTTTGTATCTTACCACGACACCAACTCGCATTTGTTGAAAGTGGTTGAATTGATCCCAATCAGTTTCTACAACGAGCTGTCAATGATTGCTTTCAAACAAAAGACATGATGATCAAAATCAACAACTTTTCACTTCAGAGTACTATAATACAGTCGACTCTCCACATCTCGATGTTCTACATCTCGATATCTCTCCCTATGTCGATGATTTCATAAGTCCCTTCAGTCTGCATACATTTTCACTCTCCATATCTCGATATCCTCCATATCTCGATATCTCCATATCTCGATGTGTTTCTGTTGGTTCTTCGTTCTCAATTTTCTCTCCGTATGTCGATATGACCAATATCGAAGGTTACTAGACCAAAGTTATGAGATTCAAAACAAATTAGGATCGCAAAATGACGTCTGTTTGTGTATTACATTCTTGGCAACGGAGTGTTTTTCGATCTAGTATTCATAAAAAAATTGTTCTTTGTCTCGATCTCTCCCTATCTCGATGGTCCATTCGATATCGAGATGTGGAGAGGCGACTGTAGTGCTAAAGACAGTAGAGAAAATCCAAAGTTAGAACTCTTCAAATCATGGTGGGTGGTGTTTTGAATTGAGTCAACTGATCAATCCATTCAATCGAACGTGCTGATTTTCTACCGTGTACTGCTCCAGTGCCTCGATCCCCCCGGAATTACATCAGGCAACTTCAACGGGGAGGGATGTGCTTATGCACTTCTGTGCTCATGCACTTCTGTGCTAATGCACTTCGTCAATCTTAGCCTCTAGCTGTTCTGCTAGTTCGCTGTTGGAGCTTAATGTCGTCAAAAACGCTGCTCACTAGGCGGCATCCACAAATTACGTAACGCTCTAGGGGGAGGGAGCAGTAGGCCCAAGTGTTACGGCTTTTACAAAAAATTGAAATTTTTCATACAAAAAGCGCTACGGAGGGGGGAGGGTCTTCGAAAATTTCCAATTTAAGCGTTATGTGATTAATGGACGCTGCCCTGCAACATTTCTACGGTGTCTTTGCGACTACTCGTTTTGCCCAAATGGCGGTTGAAGATCTCTGTTGAACTTCTTCTGGACGCTCATGTGCAGCTCATTGATCTACGACGACTCGTTCTACGCTGCTGCTGTTCGAGCTCTCCTGGTTGACCAGTTGGATGCCGAGGCCGGTTCACTGGCGCCCGACGACCCAACACTGGTTTGTGACGATCGATGCTACTCGGCCTAGTCCCCGACGGTGGAGCTAGCCTACTCCGGCTACGCGCTTCTTTATGCTTCAATACTGGCCGGTGGAGTGCCGAAGTCGGTCCATCGATTCTGGTTAGAGCATGGCTTCCGGTTCACCGGCGCTCCGACGACTCAAGCCTACGTACTGCGTACTACCCAGAGTGATCCCCGGCGGTGGATCTATCCTACTCCAACGAAGATTTCCCCGGCGGCGGAAGATCTCCCGAACCGATGCTATCCGAGCAGATGATGAGGTCGGTCCTGCAATTCCGGTGGTGGGAAGCTTCCGGTTAACAGGCGCCCCAACGATCATTTGCCGATGCTGTTTCGCGAATTACTCAGCTAGACCCC
This sequence comes from Aedes aegypti, assembly GCF_002204515.2. Taxonomy (NCBI): domain Eukaryota; kingdom Metazoa; phylum Arthropoda; class Insecta; order Diptera; family Culicidae; genus Aedes; species Aedes aegypti. Next base: position 153,475,217 of record NC_035108.1, read on the forward strand.
GCCGGTGGACTCAGCCTAGTCAGCGTCGAGTCGGAACGTTGGTCGGCCAAGTGTCATTGTCGGTTGGAGGATGACTTCCGATTTGCGGGCGCCCCGACGACTTATTACCGATACTACGCTATGCCCGCTTTACTCGGTCTAGTCCCGAAGGAGGATGTAGCCTCCTCCGATCGCAACCCGGAGCTCTCTGGTCTTCACGCCATTTCCTTTGCAGCAACGAGATAATCTGCGTTATCCCCCTGTTCACCGCATTCCAAGTGCTTTCATGCTGTGCACATGTTCTGCGGATTTAGGGCACTTGCGGTTTCTGACATCATCTCGCTTTATATATCCCTGAATCGAGGGAAATCGAATATAACATGCTCCGGGGTCTCCTCGATATTTGAACAGGGCGGCAATGTCCAAATCTGTGCAGATATTTCCGGAAGCATCCATGGCCTGACAAAAACTGGGTCAGGATAAAGTTAACTTCTCCATGTAACAGCTGCACACGAAGATTCCGTTAATTTTAACGATCACGAAACCCTCGTATGAGCGTTAAACTACTTCTTGGATAGGGAATCGGTGCATTACTTGGATTCCCGTCGTCTTTGCTCTGCCTTTTTCACCACATTTCCTGCAGCCTTCGGACCTGTCTGGGCCTTTGCAGATTATTTCCCGGTGGCCGAAATCCATGCATCTGAGGCCGAAATCCATGGACCAGTTTCAGCGGGCAGACCAACCATCACACCTTGACCTTGACGCCTCAACGAGTGTTTTGGCTGCTGCGAATGGTAATCGGATCGTTGCTATTTGCATTCCCCCGTACGCTTTCCTCAGCTCCCGGCAGGCCGAACTTTTGATCGACGGATCTTATTTGAGCTCAAAGAGCATATCGCCTTTCTGGATGAACCTCACCACATTTTCACCTAGTTCCTTCAGCTCTGGATCCTCGCTCACTCTCCTGAGAATCACCGCGTAGTTTGTCTTGTCACTTGCCTCGATTACATGAGCATCGTCCTTGAACCTCTCACGAGGTGACCGTCGCTTTTCTTTCTTCTCCGGTTCCTTTCTTTTCCTATTCTTCTCCTTATGTGCTGCATTCTTCTCCTTTTAGCCTTTCACGGTGCGCCATTCACTGCCGTTCTGCTGACACACTAAATGTCGCTTCTCTGCTTTTTGGGATCTTCCTGCTCTCTTGGTGTATCCCTCGTTCTTTTCTCCGTGCGGGTGGTCGGATTGCTCCTAGGCGTCTCCTAAGAGACGGTTGTTGTGTTCACCGGGATCAATGCGTTTTCGACCTTTACCGCTCTAATCCGCAATTCCTTCTGTCCGCGTTCTGCGGCTTTAACGGCGAACTTGATGCTCGGAGTAGCATGGCCTCCTCGCATGGTAGCATGGGTTGACACAATCCTTCATGGGGGTTGTATTCAGAGCCGAATCGGCGTAAGTCAGGTAGGGTAGATGTACCAATAGTGGAGGTACTAAGCACAATTGCACTTCATTTAACCGCCTAAATTCATGAAGTGAATTTAATGTATATATTAATGTTGTAACGGGAAGTAACGACCATTGACTTAATGAGAAAAATGATTTCATCGCAGTAATCCACGGCATGTCAGTGAAAAATAATACCTCCACTATTGGTACACCGTTCCTTTAGTTGCGGTATATTTTTAATTTGTGTTCCTATAGTTGCGGTATCCGTGGTTTTCTTATGGGATCCTCCACTATAGGAACACTTTACCGCAACTATTGGTACAAGTAAGACAGGTCTTAGCTATTTTAGTGCTATTGCATCAGTTTTATAGCTATTTGTACGATGTTTTCAACTATTCCGTGTATCAACAAGCCAATACGTCGATTTACAGTGCCGGTTCTGTGGCTAGTGTAATAAAATCAGTGAAAACGGCACTACCGCAACTATAGGAACACCCACAACTAAGGGAACACTTACCCTAGGTTTTTTTTGTTTCTGTTCGGGATAAACCACTGCGACCAGTTTTCTTTGATCTTTTGTGGTATACCGGTGTCCTTTGTTTAGTGCATGTCGTTCTACTCCATTACTATTGAGAAATAATGAAGTAGTCGTTTTTTATACAAATATCATTCTTAACCAATCTGCATAGAGCCTCTTTAGAAAAAGATACCGCTATTTATACCTTTTGGAGAAAACAGTTTGTCATCATTGAACTCTCAAAAGCGCGCTCTTTAATCAGGTTCGGCCACTATGCTGGTTGAAAGATATTGATTTTGACCATGCATCGGTACTCTAGCGTATCAAATTATTGCTTCTACTTATAAGCTTTAAAGTCGTTTTTTGAAACTGTGAACAGGTTTCATCGCATGAGACATTTAGATTCCTTGAAACAAGAAGCTTATTTTAGAAGTTAAGAGGTCTACTACTCCACTGATTCGGAATCGTTTCTCTTCTAGATATCGAAAGATAAACTCTTGGACTCGGAAAAAAATTGTCTCGTGAGTTGAAACCAACCTCAGTTGCTGATTGAGCCATTTTTCCACTTCGGCCTCCTCATCATCTAGGACAAATAGGTGGGTCTTAGTGGCTTGTTACTCTCTTATACTCTTCCGACCGTAACTTATAAGTATTCACAAGAACAGATACAACAAGAGTACAATATGGTAGATTTTACCCCGTAACGCACCTCGAAAAGGTGATCTACCCGCGTTACGGGCAAGTTGCGTACTTAGCTGGTAGTGCAATCTGGGCGCTGATGTCCTTCTGACATCAGCTAGATTGAGGGAGTGCAAGGTGGAAGCTTGGGATTCTAGCGAACCTCATCCATCTATCACATCTCAATTGTGAAAGGATATTTGATGAGCACCAAATAAAATATGGGTCATACCACAATATTCCTAAATAATGGAAGCAGTGGTTAAAAGGCTCTACAGATGAGGGAAAAAAAAAAAACAAAGGACACGGGTATACCACAAAATATCAAAGAAAACTGGTCGCAGTGGTTCATCCCGAACAGAAACAAAAGAAAAAGTACGCAACTCTCAGCTGGCAGTCTTTGTCATCGTTAGACCCGTGGAAGCGTGTGGTAAGGGCTTGTGAGGACCAGAGCTATGTTGGACGCTCCTTCCTGATTGTCGACTCACCATTTTGCAACCCAACATTGTGGGAGTGCTCATAAGAACACTTAGCTGAGAAGCAGACTCTGGTCTAGTGGGAACGTAATGTCAAGAGGAAGAAGGAGAAGGAAAAGAATAACACAACTTTCCAAAAACAGAGCTCATATGTGTATATTTACTCCCGGTGAGTTTCAAAAGTATCCGACATAAAATATTTTTTGGTTAAACGTTTTTATATGTTGCATTTTTTTGGATATAGTTCTTATTAACCCTTCTATCAGCAGCATCATTTTTTCACCACGAAACAATATTTGATTCGCAATATTTTTTTTTTGTTTTTCGAAATTTTAGCACCGTTTTTCACAAGTTCTCAAAAAACTGGTTTCTGAATCTAAGTCGGTATTGATCATTGGTTATCTGAATCCAACGTTATTTCAAAAATCTGTGGGGATCAACGCGTAGCCTAAACAACCCACGTAAAAATCTCAGGCTGAAGATCATTTATCGTGTTTGGATATTTACTTTTAAAAACCATACTTGATTGAGAGTCTGTTGAAGCATCTTGGTGCAGCCGTTTTTGAGTAATGAGTATTGTGGAAAAAGAGGCAAAAATATCGAGAAACAAGAAAGTTATCCCTATTTGAATATTGATTCGTGTTAAAAGATGAAGCTGTCTGCAGAAGGGTTAAGCTTCAGAATTTACTATTCTTCAATTAATTAAATACGCAATACTCTCATCAGTCGTCACACACATTTTCTGGGTTTTATAATTTTTCGGTAGACAAGAAGAGAAGAATGATGGGCCGAATAAATTCACTACTTAGCTCTCACTTTCCTCCGACGCCAACACCAGACAGCAGTTGGCGCAAAAAATAAAATCTTCACACCCGCAAAACAAACGGCTATACACCCGTTCGGCTCAGTCAGTCCCTTACGAGACGCGCATTCGGGCGGTTGACCTGCGCGTGCCTCTTCGAGAGTCGCAGTGGCCACATGGTCTGTGAACAGCTAAGCTAAGGTTTAAATTTCAGTTCGATTGATTGGTGCACACGTTATCGATTTGTTGGACGACGTGATACAATAAAATATTAAATATACTCGTGTAGATATCAGCACCCGCTGTGAAGGAGACATTAGGTGTGATTTTTTTGGCTGAACTATTATTTAACATGGAGGTGCTGCTGCTGCTGCCTTCGTGACTGCTTTAACTGTTGGCTTGTTAACAATGCAAAACCTTTGAAATATGAATAGCTCCTCAAGTGGAAAGTGATGCATCAGTCGCCAAACCTAACTGCCAATGTTTGTCTAGTGCGGGGAGTGAGTAACTTACGTCTTTCGAGGCGAGTGTCTTGGGTGTAGAATTCATCGCCGAAACGAGTAGGAAGAACACTCGGCCTCATCCAACCTTGAAGTTCTGCGAGGTCCGGCTTGCGAAAGGCTTTGGGAAATCCGCATGTGAACGGTGAGAAGAGCGGTAATTGGCTCCGGTAAAAAGTGGAAGACGCTTCGAGGCAGAGTACGTGAGCAAACATTTTACCATTCCCTTGTCGATGGAGATGATTTAGTGAGTTGTGAACAGCTGATCTGCTACTCATCAACCTGCATCAGAGACGTTTTTTGGGGGTCACCAACGCGTCTCTCAGCTGCTGCTGCTGACCTAGATTCAGTGACGAGGCATAAAGTTCGTTGAGTTTTGGGTGTTTTAGGTAAGTCGGCGGTCAGTCAGTGGTGGAACGAAAGTCGTTTCTCAAGGATGTTTAAGCGTGAAGAAGTGGATGAAGAAATGTTGTGCACGCTTCGTTTTGTGTTCCTCTTTCGGCTTGCTGTAAAGCAGAAGCATTTATGTTTTGTTGTCAGATGAAGATTTACCTGCGGGTGTTACTCAATACCCACTCAAGATTGAGAGAGAAATTGATTAGCGAGTTGGTACCGAAGTTAACGATATTTACATGAAAAATAAATTTTTTGCAAGGTCACGGGAATCCAATTAGCACGTGTGACAATCATCAAACACATTTTTTAAGTTGTAAAATAGTTTTCTATGAAGCCAAAAGAAGATTTTTTATATTGTCTCCTGTTAAACAACATAGTTTTGAGCTTTAATATTCTCATTAAAGTTACAGAGCTGTTTGAACGAACAGAATAGTCTCAGCTAACAGCCGAACATGTACCCGAGAAGATTTGGCTGCGCACAACTTAAATGACATGAGTATAGTGTGGGGACAATACCTATTGGTGATTGAATTGCAAATTGTTCTGTTTTGATTTTCAAGCAGCTCGTTGGGTTACATTTGAATCTACAAGTTTCATCGTTAAAGTATGTGTCTTGGTGTACGGTTAAAGCTATTTCTTATTCTGCCGCTTTCAAGCAAATGATTCGACCTCAGCAAACAAAATCATCGGTATACTGTACCGTGCTGCATCAACACCCGGACAATCAAGCAGCTACACATGTTTGAACCCTATTCCGAATATGATTTATTGCGGTGCGTAGTAGTTAGCTAGTTAGTAGTTAACTTTCCCATGAAAGTTAAGATTATAATAGGAAAATCGTTTAAATTGTAAGACATGTCTTGTCTTTAAATCCGGACATTTGAAGCGAATGTGTCTTTAAATCCGGACACTCTTGTATCAAAATCCAGCCAAGATTAATTGCTCATGATTATTTATATAAAACTTACCGAAATCATGTTCCAATTTAATTCCATAACACATATTATTGAATTTGAGTGATTCACGTGCCTTACAACGCTTTGAAGAGCAGAACATAGCTAAACCATGCATTTTGATTACCTACGTTGCATCGCTTGTGACCTGAACACTAGATTCAAGCAAATTTTTCCACATAATTCGTTTTGTATTTTACTCATAACGACTTCTGTATGAATCGTAGATGTTTTCTTACATGCCTCTCTATATGTTTCACTTTTGTAAATTAACTCATACGACGAAAACAAGGCGGTAAAATATAATGTCCGGATTTCAAACACTTGATCATAATCCCGGACAGAATCTTCTTTCAGCACTAAACACACATTTGCACCATATTCAATGGCTGACAAGTCACTGGAACACTCAACTTTCATTCAGAGTATGTTTATAGTCAAATGATTTTACACACTATAAAAATAAAACACTTTATAACTAGTCAAAGAATGATGCTAAGTATTTCAACACTTCTACCGAAAGAACTTTCGTGGCAAACATATGACGGCTAACTAAAGCAAAGTATTTGTTTTTGTTTTTTTTTTTTTTTTAATTCTTTATTAGTATCATTCCAAACATTACATTCATTTCTTATATCTAGGTGTTCTGTGTTATTTGACAACACTATCATCCTAATTTGGTAAAACAAATTTAAGATTTAATTAACATTTTGTTAACAACATATTACATTTCATTTGCCGTAGCAGTTCAGTTTTTTTACAGGTGAGTTGATTTCACCTGCTTATAAGAGAAAAAAAACGTTTTTAATATACTTAACCTAACTTAACCTAAACATATAACGCATTAATCGTGGCAATAGAAGATTGTAACGATTTTTGCCTGAAATTATCAATGATTGTATTTGACATTTGTTCCAATGTTTCAACATTGGATATTCTATGTAACTCATTGGTACTATACCAGGGAGGAAGCCTCAGAATCATTTTCAAAATTTTATTTTGAATTCTCTGCAGAGCTTTCTTCCTGGTATTACAACAGCTAGTCCATATTGGTACAGCATACAACATGGCTGGCCTGAAAATTTGTTTGAATATCAACAGCTTGTTCTTAAGACAAAGTTTTGATTTTCTATTAATAAGGGGATAGAGACATTTTACATATTTATTACATTTGGCTTGAATGCCCTCAATGTGATTTTTGAAAGTTAAATTCTTATCTAGCATGAGCCCTAGATACTTAACTTCATCTGACCAATTTATTGGAACCCCTCTCATCGTGACAGCATGTCTACTTGAAGGTTTCAAATAAAGAGCTTTTGGTTTATGTGGGAATATTATTAGTTGAGTTTTGGAAGCATTAGGAGAAATCTTCCATTTTTGCAAGTATGAAGAAAAAATATCCAAACTTTTTTGCAATCGACTACAGATGACACGCAGGCTTCGTCCTTTGGCGGAGAGGCCTGTGTCATCCGCAAACAAAGATTTTTGACATCCCTGAGGTAACTCAGGTAAGTCAGATGTGAAAATATTGTATAATATTGGTCCCAAAATGCTGCCTTGAGGAACACCAGCTCTTACAGGAAGTCTTTCAGATCTGGAGTTCTGATAATTAACCTGAAGTGTACGATTTGACAGATAACTTTGAATTATTCTAACAATGTATGTTGGAAAATTAAAGTTTTTTAATTTTACAATCAAACCTTCATGCCAAACACTGTCGAATGCTTTTTCTATGTCTAGAAGAGCAAGACCAGTAGAATAGCCTTCAGATTTGTTGGAACGGATCAAATTTGTTACACGTAAAAGTTGATGAGTGGTCGAATGTCCATGGCGGAATCCGAACTGTTCATTGGCAAAAATTGAATTTTCGTTGATGTGGGCCATCATTCTGTTCAAAATAACCTTTTCAAAAAGTTTACTGATGGAGGAAAGCAAACTGATTGGACGATAGCTAGAAGCTTCTGCAGGATTTTTGTCTGGTTTTAAAATTGGAACAACCTTAGCATTTTTACATTTGTCAGGAAAATATGCTAATTGAAAACATTTGTTAAATATATCAACTAAAAATGATAAGCTACTTTCTGGAAGTTTCTTGATGAGGATGTAGAAAATTCCATCATCGCCAGGAGCTTTCATGTTTTTGAATTTTTTAATAATAGTTCTCACTTCTTCCAAATCAGTCTCCCAGGCATTTTCGAAAACGTTCTCTTGATTGAGAATATTTTCGAACTCCTGAGTAACTTCATTTTCAATTGGACTAGTAAGTCCTAAATTAAAATTGTGCGCACTTTCAAACTGCATAGCAAGTTTTTGAGCTTTTTCGCAATTAGTTAGTAATAATTTGTTTCCCTCTTTCAATGCCGGTATTGGCTTCTGAGGTTTTTTCAAGATTTTCGATAATTTCCAAAAGGGCTTAGAGCCAGGGTCCAATTGAGAAATTTTATTTTCAAAATTTTTGTTTCTTAATTGAGCAAAACGTTTCTTGATTTCTTTCTGCAAATCCTGCCATATAATTTTCATAGCAGGATCGCGAGTGCGTTGAAATTGCCTTCTCCTCACGTTTTTAAGACGGATCAAGAGTTTAAGATCATCGTCTATAATCACGGATTCAAATTTTACTTCACATTTTGGAATTGCAATGCTCCGGGCTTCAGCAATGGAATTTGTTAAAGTTTCAAGAGCATTGTCAATATCAAGTTTAGTTTCTAAAGAAATGTTAACATCAAGATTGGAGTCAACATACGTTTTATATATATTCCAGTCGGCTCGTAAATAATTGAAAGTGGAGCTGAAAGGATTGAGAATCGCTTCTTGGGATATTTGAAATGTAACAGGGACATGATCAGAATCAAAATCAGCATGAGTAATCAGTTGGCTACAAAGATGACTAGAGTCGGTTAAGACCAAATCAATCGTAGATGGATTTCTAGAAGAGGAAAAACATGTGGGGCTATCAGGGTATTGAATTGAGAAATATCCTGAAGAGCACTCATCAAATAAAATTCTGCCGTTGGAATTACTTTGAGAATTATTCCATGACCGATGTTTGGCATTCAAGTCACCAATGACAAAAAATTTTGACTTATTGCGAGTCAATTTACGCAAGTCAGTTTGGAGCAAATTAACTTGCTGCCCAGAGCATTGAAAAGGCAAATAGGCAGCTATGAAAGTATATTTACAAACTGTGTTTCAACAGAAACAGACGGGGTTGGTGGTCTGATGGCTACCGCTTCTGCTTCATATGCAGAAGGTCATGGGTTCAATCCCAGGCCCGTCCCTTTCCTCGTACTTTGTAGTTGTATATCTCTCACTTGCTTCTATCTTCCATTCTAAATATATCCCACTCATACTATTCGTTCATAGCAAACGCTAGAACCAGAGACGGACAAGAAACCGTTTCCCTAACGCTTCCTACTTCCACGCGCACGCCTTTCTTACGCCTGAAACATAGGTAGTCTGCTAACCACAAAAGCAAACCTCTCTGCCATGCCTTTCCCCCAATCCATACACTCCCGCATGAACTGACGTGGATGCAGTGGAATATACGGTCTACGTGGGAGTCAGTTCAATGCATCATCAATTCCTCCCCCTTCCCCTCATTGGTCTGCATTCTGACGTGGCAGGTGCCATTGTTGCCTAAAAATAGAAGATCACCAGCACTTATACACTGAGGATGCCTGTTAGTCCCAAGCAGTCATTCGGTTGGTTCCTTGTGTAAGTGCAGCTGATCTGGCGATACTGGAGTGCATCCACGGGCGGCCAATCAAGCTCAAGCTCAAGCTCAAGCTCAAACTGTGTTTCAACAGAAACACCTAAAGTTTCAAAAACTTTAGTTTCAAATGATGAAAACAGTTGATGTTTTATACGCCTATGAATGATGATTGCAACTCCCCCACATGCCCCATCAAGTCGATCATTACGATAAACAAAAAAGTTAGGATCTCTTTTGAGTTTAGGTCCAGGTTTTAAATACGTTTCGGTAATAACTGCTATATGCACGTTATTAACCGTAAGAAAATTAAGCAGCTCGTCCTCTTTACCATTCAGAGAACGAGCATTCCAATTTAAAATATTTAAATTATTATTTGGATCCATTAGAAAAACGTAATCCAATAACAATTTGATTTGTAAATTTTACACCTACTTGGACTGCTTCAGTCATAGTGGTGGCTTTGAACATTGCATCAATCATTAGATTCAATTGTTCAGTTAGAAAATTAAAATCAGAGGCAGACATGTCATGTGATTTCCCATTGGAATTTCCGGTAGACGAAGAAGCGGAGTTACCTGTGGCGGTAGGGTTTTTTCCATTTGATTTGAAACAAGTAGAATGGGTACCCATGGATCGAACAGGGGAGGAGTTCGAATTTCCTGCTACGATATCGGCAAAGGATTTACCGTGGGTAGATACATTCGAAATAGATAGATTCGAACGGCTACCCGTCGGATTAAAATTAGTTTGTGAATGAGCATGATTATGATCTTCCTGATGGGTATGATTTCTGATCAAGCGATCGTTAACTGAAAAATGAGCATTGTTCGATACTCTACCAGGCAAATTCCGGAAACGACCGTTATCGTAACGGATATTATCTTTCATCTGCCTGGCACGAGCCTCAATGACCTTTTTGCGTGAAGGACAATTCCAAAAATTGGACTTATGGTTAGCCCCGCAATTACAACATATGAATTTGGTGGTATCTTCCTTCACTGGACAGACGTCTTTGGCGTGAGAAGAACCTCCGCAAATCATGCATTTAGCATCCATGCGACAATTTTTTGTACCATGACCCCACTTTTGGCACCGACGGCACTGAGTGGGGTTCTGGTAATTTCCTCCAGGTTTCTGGAATTGTTCCCATGTCACACGGACATCAAACAAAAGTTTTGCTTTTTCTAAAGCTTTAATATTATTTAGTTTTTTTTTGTTAAAGTGAACTAAATAAAATTCTTGAGAAAGCCCTTTCCGAACAATGCCAGATTGGGTTCTCTTTTTCATAATGATTACTTGGACTGGGGAAAATCCAAGTATATAATTTATTCCATTTTTGATCTCTTCAGGTGATTTATAGTCACTTGAGAGACCTTTCAAGACAACTTTGAACAAACGTTCAGTTTTGTCGTCATAAGTAAAAAAATTGTGCTTCTTCTCTTCAAGATGTTTGAGAAGAAGCTCACGATCTTTAAGAGTTTCCGGCAAAACGCGACAGTCTCCTTTCTTTGCGATTTGGAAGGAAACCTTGATTCCCCTAATGGAGTTCAAGATCTCCTGCCTAAATCCCCCAAATTCGGAACAACTGACCACGATAGGCGGCACTCTTTGCTTCCTCACTTGAATCAAAGAGCCTGGGCTAGAGGCTGCTTCGATTTGGTGTTCGGAAAATTTGTCTAGAGCATCGAACTGATTGCTCATTTCGATACAATTATTCATTTCACCCTTGGAAGAAAGTTCGCATTCCGGGGAAGCGTCCTTTCTTCTATTCTTGCCACGTGTAGTGACAGTTTTAAAACCCACTTTTTTGGAAGGAAGTAGTGAATTCAGAGATTCACCCTTCCTTTTGTTTGTTGTTGATACCATGTTTGATTAATAAACGAAAGAAGACGTGACCTTCGAAAGGTTTTTTCCCAAGACGGTGTCCAAGAAGGATTACCACCGCTAGCTTTCGCCAACGGGTCCAACGAAAAATCGAAGGCACGGGTCCAAACAAGGATCGTAAAGGGATCAATAGTAGAAAAAATAGTACTGAAAAGTACTGTTTTAGTAGCACTGAAAAGTACCGTTTTTAATTTTAGCACTGAAAAGTACTGTTTTTGTAGCACTGAAAAGTACTGTTTTATTGCTTTAGGTAGTTTTTAAGAAAACTTCCAAGAGCAGAGAGAATTCGTGTACGCACAGCACGAAGGTACGATGCGCACTGTATTTGTTTTTGTGTTTTATTAATCATGTGGCAATGACAACTAGATCAAAAATTATGTTAAAATGTTGTAAATTCTTTAAATTACCAGATTGATTAAAATACGGGCACTGTAACATTAAATTCCACATTGTTTTAATGAATATACTCAGAGTGTCCGGAAATTGGTACCGTTCGGATTTTGATTCCTCACGGTATGTATCACCTGCAGTTGGCTATTCCATTACCCCGCAGTTATGGATGAATAAGTGTCGTATCCAATCCAACCTATTAAATTCAATACAACAACATAGAAAACATAAAGTTTTAACATAAAAGCACTTATCATATCGTTTCAAATTGGAAACTCGGTTAGTAAACTATTTTATGTGTAATATTTACTCAGAATTGTATAAAAATTAAAAATTATTTTAATTTCAGAAAACTTTATTATAGATCAAATTGTAACATATTATTGATCAGTATGAAACATAATGAGATAGCTATTTAACTCAATGCATTTGTATTGCAGTGCACTATGGTCCAGAAAGCAATTTTACGCGGAAAGATAGATTTTGAGCTTTAAGCTAGGTATGCTGTTCCGCTCAAGAAAAGTAAAAATTTCTGCTCAAAAAATGGTCAAGAAATTTCCTACAGTGAGCTCCATTCGAATTGACATTTCTTTTCAGCTGCGTACTACGATAAAAAAAAAATGCTTTTCTTGAGCATTTCTTGCAGTGCATACTTCACTTTAGAATGAAACATTAGACGAAAACGGTCTTCCACAAAGTTGCTTGTATTAGTTAGGCCCTTTGTTCGGAGTTATTGAACATTAGGGTGGTCCATGTTTTCATAGAAATGGTGTAACTAACTTTCTTATTTGTAGAAATTATATTATACATGCCTCAGCGAAGTTGTAGACCATTCCATTTAGAGCAACTTTGCTAAAAGAGATTTTTAGTATCTCTTAAATTGACCAATTTAGCTTTTTTCGTACAGTGATATAGGGTGGTCCGAACAAAACTGGTTTTCCGGCTCTAGCGTTTTTAATTCAAATATTTGATCAAAATAGTCGATGAAACACTTTTGGAGCTTTAAAAAATTTGTAATTTGGTGAGTGAAGACACTCGCTATCTCCTTCCGTTTGGGAGTTATTGCTGTTTTTCTCACAAAAACATGCCTACTTTGATTGTGAATATCTCTCTTTGGGGCAAACATAGAAAATATCTTTTGACGGCATTCAAAAAACAAAAAAAAAAAACAGATGTGCTATTTTTGTAACTTTACTAAAGTGAGAAACAAATAGTTTTTATCACAAAAACTTTAATAACTTTTGAACTAAAATAGATATCAACATATTTTTGCATGTAAATTTGTATTTTCTTGAGTTCTAAAAGTCGTTTATAGATGACTTTGTCAAAAAGTTAATATTAAAAAAACAAGAGTTGAAAAACTTATTTTCGTTGGACCACCCTGCGATGACTGGGAAGCTACATAAAAACTTTTTTTTGGCGAAGTTGATCAAAATTTGACATCATCAAAATCTCGCTAAGAAAGCATTCATCAACAGTGCACTTTTTATTACGGATTTGGGCAGAAAGCTTAACATTAGAAGCTCAGAAACATTGCTAACTATTTCTCCAGTTTAGTGCCTTTGAAAACATGGATAGGGGCACAAGTCGCCCATCTTTGGATTCCGAGATGTTTCGCGTGTTAATGCGTGGAATGCACCAGAAACGTAAAGCGCTCAAGTAAAATTTCGGAATAATTGAGCGGCACATTTTTCCGTACGGAAAAGTGACAGCTCAGTTTTATTTGTACGGCAGGCGTTATCGACGTTGTGAAATCAGCTCAACTTCTCAGCAGCGTACAGCTCAAGTAATTTCGGTAGCGGAATCATTCCTTGACCGTTTCTTGTCCTATCCTTTTCCACATTACTTATGATCGGTGTACCGACCATAAGAATGTAGAATTGCCATAGGCGTATTCCGCGGTTCGATGTGTTTTTAATTTTGAAATAACATAAAAAGTAAATGACTTGTAAGCGTTTGGCCTTCATATTCGACTTCAGAAGCCATGATTTAATTAAGTAACGTAAGAAATATCCAAAAAACTGACCCGAATTACGGTAGGTTCATTCTCAATGAAACGTTACGTAATCTTTCAACTTCAATTGATTCATAAGATACCAGTACTTAATTTAAAAAAAAAAAAAGACACTGACACGTTAATGCTTCCAGTGGGCATTTATGCCCTTTGAAGGAAGCACCACACTAGACAACGGACTGGCATGCAACGCCCAGTGGCATAGTCGGAAAACATTCCTCACGAAAAGTTTACCGGCCTGAGGCGGGAATCGAACCCACACTCCCTAGCACGATGCGGCTAAATGCCTGGTGACACTAACCGCACGGCTACGAAGCCCACTTATTTAAAAATATATAGTAAAAATCCAGACTTTTAGAATCAGATTTTCTTCAAGAAGCTATCAAAGTTACCCCGTTTTACGGTACTTCTACGCACGATGTCTCGGTTAACGTGTTTTTGTTTCAGTTATGTAATATTTGTCGCAATACTGATTCGCGAATATCATAGTGTGTTTTCAAGGATTGACAAAGTCTTCCAGGGACATAAAACCATTCGAGTATTGAACCTATCAGAAGTTCTCACAGGAAATCACTTAGAGAATCCTTGTGGAATTTCTGCAGGCTATTGTTCTAAGATTCTTTCAAAAGATCCTGCAAAGATCATTCCAGGTCTCATTCACGGCATCTGCAATAAGTGATAATATAATATATATTAGTTTCTACAAAACACCCACCAAATGTAAGCCTAGCTATTTGAGCAGAATTTGATTTCAAAATCTTCTCATAATGGTATCAAATTTTGTTTTCTATAACAATTTATGACAGTTTTTGATAACCATTGATTGAATTCCTGAATGTGAATTGAAATGTGCTTTTGTCAAAAACCTCACAGTAAATTTATGAAATTATAGGGGGCAGGCCAGTTGGCATGGTCATGGGCATTTGGCATAAACATAATTATATCCCATCTTTCAAAACATGCCTATTTTTACTGAATCAATATTATGCCAAATGACGATTATATTAAATGACTGTTATGCCAAATGTTCTTCATGCCAAATGGCATTATGTCAAATGGATTTATGCCACATGAACCAAACTCTAGATTTGTTTATTTATTTAGTTATTTTTATTTATTTATTTATACATTTATTTGTTTGTTCATACCTCAACTAATCGTATATCTTTTCGAAGACATAATAAATACATAAAAAATATAAAATGCAAATCGACATTTCGACGCAATACATACTTATACAGAGCTATGAGAGAAGTAATCATTTGTCAAGTTCATACGCAGCAGTATTCGTCACTCGTTGTATTGAAAAAAGATGACCGAGAACAAAAAAATAAAAAACACTTAAGAAGCATCATTTAAAACTTTTATCATTATTGAACTGGGACTCACCTAATTGCGACACAATTTTGCTCACTCAGATATCGGGTGTAGAGAGAATTTTTTTTTTGGAAATTTAAATATGTGAGACATTTCTAAAGAAAATCCTAAAGTAACCTCCGATGAACCTTGTGTAAGTTTTGAAGTCTCCCTTAATGAACAAGGATTTTCAAAAATAACTCCTGAAATCTAGAAGAATGGGGCCCAGATAGCCGTAGCGGTAAACGCGCAGCTATTCAGCATGACCATGCTGAGGGTCGTGGGTTCAAATCCCGCTGGTTGAGGATCTTTTCGTAATGGAAATTTTCTCGATGCCCAGGGCATAGAGTATCTTCGTACCTGCCACACGATATACAATGCAAAATGGTCAATCGGCAAAGAAAGCTCTCAGTTAATAACTGTGGAAGTGCTCATAAGAACACTAATCTGAGAAGCAGGCTTTGTCCCAGTTGGGACGTAAGACAAATCCACGGAATACAATTATCTGAAAATGTCGATATACCGTCGCAGTGATAATAAAAATCACCAAATGTTTTAGATTTAGAAAATTAGGAACATTCGTGTATTTGAAGAACGAAAAAATCCTAGCCTACTTAAATTTTAACGTTGCGTTTGAATTGCGTGTTAGCACCGCCGCTGGAAGTGAATTTGAAATGAGCGCCGCATTGGATTTTTTAATACTTGCATTAAAAATATAGATTAAGCCTCTGAAAAGAAACCTACTACCAGACCTGTCTTTAGGATCATTCATTGGAACGACTTTTGTTATCATTCATATTAAAAAATATGAATATTATTATTAAGTCAGTTTTATTACATCGTGTAGGACTCCAACAAATATTTCGCTGGAATTTCGCCAACAAATCTGCAAAAAAATCTTTTAGAAAATCATCATAATCTGTTTTAAATATTTTGATGAATGATGCCATAAAATATCAGTATAAATTTGATGCATTTTTTCAGGAATCAACTTAGAACTACTTCCAGAAATTTCTAAGGTAATTCAGAATCAGCCAAGAACTTCTAAAGAGTATACTGTGAGAGTTCAATAGTAATGGCTCTTAAAATCGTCAAAAGATTCAGCAATGCTCTAATAGATCACATCACATGTAATCGCACGTTGAGAAATCGTTAGCATCATTACACTCGTGTTGCATGTAACACCATGGCTATTAGATTAGTCCATTACTTCATCCAAAGATTCTTCAATAACCTTTTAATAATGCTATATGGATGTTCCAGAAACTTCTCAAGAATTACTTCCAGGAATGCTCACGACATTCTGTCCCAAGGTATATGCAGAAACCATTCATTGATTCATTCACAATTGTTCTCAGGAGCCAGTACTTTTAGGGATCGTCGACCCTCCATAAGAATAAGTACGATGATCAGTACCGGATTTGTGCTTCGGGGGGCCCGGGTCATATTTCATAAAAGGGGCCCTTTTATACAAACTTCAGCACGTTTTGGGATTCCTCAAACCAATGTATGGAATTTGAGTTGTAAACGAGATGGTCGGTCCAATGATATGAGTGGATTCTCCATACAAAGTAGAAATTGCTGAAAATCTTCAAAGCTGTTTTTCTTCAAAGTTAATATTTACAATAAGTTTCCAGTTTGTCTCTGGTTGAACAAAAAAAAACTATTTACAGTACTGGTAAGATTAAAGTACACAAACTCCGAATTTTATACAAAAATGGTCAAGTTTAGAGACCTGCATCTCTGCTTCTAGCAAACCGATTAACCTGAAATTTTAACTGCTGAACTGAATGTTGGAAATAACTTCAAATTAGATCTGTGAATAAATCATCAAATTCTATGCAAAAGTGTCTAAGTTCTTGAAATTGGCCCATTTTGACAAAAATTTTGAAATTTAGATAATAACTTGATTTTAAAACAAAAAATTACTTTAAGTATAATCTTCTACAAAATTTACATATCATCTAAGTTAACAAATTAGCAGAATCTTGCATGCTTGTAAATATTCACATTTCAAAAATACTCCAATTTAAAATAAATGGTATTTCAAAATAGTATTTATTTTAATTTCTCCCAAACTCTTGAATAGAATTTGATTTATTCCTATGAAACGAATATCAAGCTATTTATGAGATGTTATTCATGCCTATCGTGCCACAAAAGAATTTCTCTTACACTTCAAGTTTCTAATAGAATTACAAATATGTTTAAATGTTAAAGTTCTAATAGGAACACAATAATAATCTTTAAATTGAGCAGTGCTTTACAAGTTTAGTTGTATTGTTTAAGATCTTGTAAAAACGTTAAGCGTATTTTTAATTCCAATATTTTTTGAAAACTAATAAGAGATGAATTTTGAAGACTTTGACTTAACATTCATGTTTTCTTGTAACACATTGAAGAATAATTATTGACCAAACCATACTGTGAGATTCAGGTGAAGAAAAAATATTTACTCAAGTATTGGAAAGTTGAGACAAACGTTTGAATTTTATGTTCAAATGTGTAAATAGAAAATATTAAAAGATATTTCAATTTTTTGTTCTTAACTTTGGTTCTTCAGGGGGGGGGGGGGGGGGGCTAAATCGGGGGGCCCGGGGAATTTGCCCCCTTGGCACCCCCCTAAATCCGGGCCTGACGATGATTAGTATTATCGAGTTTGTATATATATTGAACATATAATAAATAGTATAATTTATTTTCCAAGCTGATCTTGTTTTTTTTTTTTGTTGAACCATGGGTAGGACAATCCTTTGAATGTCCTACCCAGGAGTTTTCGTGCGTAGTATATGTCCTACCTGCCCTACCCACTTCCCGCGCCACTGGAATAGATGATAGACTTTGTTCAATTCCCGGCACAAAGCTGGGTTCGGGTTCGTTCATTCCGTAATCCATTCTACGAAAACCCGGTCTGAGAGGATCTCTGGAACGCAGGGATAGAAAAATGAAAGTGAAAGACACAAGATTGAAATATTTCTGCAGGTATTTTCTGGCGAAACTACCCGCTATCACTGAATTGAAACTTACATTTCAATATTTGAGTATCAAGGAGGGGTTGTCAGCCAGTCGCGAGAAATACTTTGTAAGTTACTCAAACATTTTAGCTCGCACTGCTACAGCAAACCATCAGTTAGATCATTCCATGCCGATATGTTTCTTGCGTTGATGATGACTAAATTATTATCATTATCAACATCATCATCAATCTCAAAACGATACTACTGACAGGATTCCTTACGAAATCCTCCGAACGAATACTTGCACAAGCTTCTAGAGAAATACATATAGGAGCTCTTTCATATAATTCACCCTCCAGTGCACAGTGGACTTTTTTGTAGAAAATTGTCTTAAAACTCAATATCTCTGGATTCCGCTAAGATAGAATTGGTCTTTTTATTGCAAAAGAAACATTTTTCATAGACCAACGATAGTTGAGCGATCACGGCACATCATTTTTTCGTACGGTTTTAACCAATTGAAGGTAATTTTATACTATTTTTATTAGAAGGAAAAAAATATCCCTGGATTCTGCTGCGATAAAATTCCCGTTTCCCCATGAAAAAACTTTCTTTTACGGTAAAAAGATCGATACAATTTCAGCGGAATCCAGAGACATTGATTTATGAATAAATCATTTCTTGTAAACTAAGATAAAATGACATTCAATTGGCCAAACCGGTACGAAAAAATCACGTGCCGTCAAGACATTTTTTGCAGAAAAGTCCACTGTGCAGTACATTGTGGTATTTTTTTAGTCGACTTGACATTGGGTACCATATGCGATAAGGTACCCCGGGCAAGTGAGAATCCGGGGTAATTGGGGCGTTTCGTCATAGCTCAACTAGGAAAAGTTTTTCATGGGGGTATTCTTCTAGAAACTCGAAGATACAATGACAAGGAATGTATTATGTACTAAAAATTTTGTTATTTTTATTACCATGTGGTTCATGTAACAGTTGTCAGTTCAGCGCCATTTTCAACTTGCATAATAAATTGTGACACGTTTCACGCCTTGCATTGACTCATAAAAAATAAATGTGTTATAAATCGAATTTCCATCTGTAAGCTACAATTTTATGTATTATTACAAGCTGCTAACGATAAACCAGTATTTTGTTTTCATTTCATATGAAATTTTTGATGGTCTATCTTACCCCAAAATATGTTTGTACCCGGGGTAAGTGGGACATATTAAAACAAAAATCAGAATCAAAACTTTTCGTATACGTTTCATACATTTTCCTAGGGAGTAGCACTAAAACATTCAAACAAATGATTTTTATCAAAAAAGATCAATCTCAAATTACGTGATTGCATAAGAGGGAGCAGAAAAGTGTAATTCTTCTTTATTTATTTTTATATTTTTTATTTTTAAAATACGACTTCAAAATTGAACAAACACAAAGATGAAATTTGAAATGAATCATGAGAACGATTACTTTTCTATTGTATTTGAACTTTATTTGTTATTTCTACCAAATTAAGTAATGATGGAAAACAATTCCACCCCATTAAGTGGTTTTCTGCCATACATGTAAATAATAACAAAACATATTTATAATTTCGTCAATTATTGATTGTTTATGTCTTACATTTTAATTAACAACTTATAAATGATATATTTTGAACATGGTTAAAACCTCTTTAAGCTTTTATTGAGGAATTTTCAGTTAAAATTAAATGTGAGGTGACATACTATTAATTAAAGGTTTTCTTCCTAAAACGTTACGTATTTTATGATTGATCCCTTATGTTCATCAAACATGTACTTAAAATAAAAAATCTATGATTTATCAATCCTACTATTGTAATGGATGATTTACTGATGTGGAATGACGCATGAAACTGGATGTGTCCCACTTGCCCCGTTTAGCGAGGTAACTGCGTCCAATGACTCATTCTAAAACTTTCTTCCAAGGTTTTCACAATTTCGAAATTATTCGATAAGTTTCATGCACCCACCAGCAAATATGATGTCAAAATGTGATTGTGTTGTTGGATTTGGAAAATATTGACATTTGAAAATTTTATTGAACAATTTGTTTGAACTATCGTTTTTTTCGTTCCCACTTGCCCAGCGGTACCTTATTGTTCTTAAGCATCTGCAAGGATTTCTAGTGAAATTACTGCAAAATTCGAAACAATTCTGGAGGCACCCTAGAAGAGTTCTAGAAAATTACCTTTGAGATATTTCTTGAAGAGGAATTCCCAAAATAAATTCCGGAGTATCTGTAAAATAATTTACAGGAAACTAGCGAAATCCGTGGAATGAAAATTCTTTAATGAAAAGTTTTTGGATCTGGTGAAATTACAGATGTCAAAATACCTGGAGAAATCTTGAAAAGTTTGACAAATGATTTCCTGATGAAATCCTTGCTTGAATATAATGAAAAAGCACCTTCCTCAGCCTCTCTGTAACGTCCACGACTACAAAGCAAAGCAAAGTGTCAAAGTGTCTGCTATACCATGACAACGGTGCGGGAAAGTATATCGTTTCACGAAAGATTTCCGTAACAAAAGCCTATTGCAATGATAATTTGCAATACATAATTTGACTTTCATTTAGCTGTAAGCATAAGCAGGTAGTTCATTGTCGAAATACAAAATGCGAAACATTTCTAAGACGATTTTTATACTTGCGGATAACAATTGGCTTAGATAACAATAATGCTTATCTTCTTATATCACTTCATGTCCTGTCATGTCACTGGCTTCCGTATGCTCTACAACCGACATAAATCCATCACCCACTCTTACGACTGTTTGCTTTGGTGCTGTTGAACCCGTTATCAGTCTGGCCGTTGTTTTTATTCTACGTTTCGTTCTGTTGTTTTTCAATAAATCTTCGAGAATTTGGGTCAGCTACGCATCCACTACTGTGCCGATTGATGATGACAAACCAAATTGCACTTGCTTCTTATCAAATTGGGTTATTGGAACTCTACTACTACCTAGGGCAATAAACTGAACTCCTTTTTTTCGTTTTTTGCAGATCTAGGTCAAAATGGTCATTCGTCAGAACATCCAGGACAAATCGTTCATCGAGAGCAATGTAGCCGCCAAGAGGTTCTCCCCGTTGACTAGACAGGTAACTTCACGTGATTTTGGCGATGTTGATAATGATAATGTTCATTTTCAGGTTATCGCAGCTACGGGGCCGATCATTGCGAGTGCGGCGGCTGGAATGACCAACGGATTTTCGGCGATTTTGCTACCGCAGCTACAAAGTCCAGGCAGTAACATTCAGATTACGAATGAACAATCATCATGGATTGCGTCCATGGCACCGCTTCCGATGGCAGCTGGCTGCCTGTTAGGTGGATTCTTGATGGAGAAGTTCGGGCGCAAAGTTACGCATCTCATTTTGAGCATCTCGTTTGCCGTTGGATTCTGCGTGTTATCAGTGGCCCTATCTTATGATATGATATTAGTGGGAAGATTTATAACCGGGTTCAGTTGCGGATTAGTTGGGCCGCCAGCGTCTGTGTACATAGCCGAGACTAGTCATCCGAGATATCGCGGAATATTGCTGGCGGGTGTTACGTTTGCGGTGTCGTTCGGAATATTTTTGTCCCACTTGTTCGGAACTTTATTCCACTGGAAGATGGCTGCCTTGTATTGTTCGTTCTTTATGGTGGCTAGCTACGTGCTAGTTGTATTTTGCCCGGAAAGTCCTTCTTGGTTACTTTCGAAGGGACATGGCCGGGAAGCTGAAGCAGCTTTTAGATGGCTCAGAGGGCATGATGCAGAAGCGCTGAAAGAATTTGACGAGATGGTAGCAAAATACAGCGGGTCGTGCACTGCGGGGAATTCCCAAGGCTCGAAGCTTAGTCTTAAAGAAAGTCTGCTGAAACGAGAGTTCATTTTACCATTAATCACACTGCTGGTATTTTTCTTCACTATGCAATTCTCTGGTGTCAACATCGTTGCATTCTATTCCATCTCCCTCATGAAAACAACCATCGGTAGTAATATCAACGAGTACTTGGCTATGCTTATCGTTGACCTCGTTCGGGTGATAACTTCGTTATTTGCGTGTGTCCTTTTGAAGATGTTTGGACGAAGACCGTTGGCCATGTTGAGTGGGGCCGGAACTACCATAAGTCTGATTGGTTTATCAATATTCCTTTACTTCCAAACTAGTATACCGGTCTACCAGAATCTCTCCTGGATGTCGCTGATATTCCTTATTAGTTATATAATTTTTATCGGTATTGGACTCTTCCCTCTACCGTGGTGCATGAGTGGAGAAGTGTTTCCCATTGCAACCAGAGGCATAGGAACGGGATTAACGTCGTCGTTCAATTTCGTATGCTTTTTCGTGGTAATCAAAACAGGTCCTACGCTGTTCTCGACCGTCGGCACCAACGGGACGTTCATGATCTATGGAATAATTTCGTTGATCGGAACGCTGGTGCTGTACATGATTCTGCCAGAAACAAAGAATCGCACTCTGCAGGAAATTGAAGATGCATTCAAGTCGGGTTGGCGACCTACGGAGAAAACGGCAATTGTTCAAAATAAGGTGTGATATAGGGATAAGCCATTTTATGATCCAAGATACATGGATAGTTTGCATTGAAACGAATAGCAGCAGTTGTCTGGTAGACATTTTTGTTACCTAGGATAAACAGGTTTGAATATATTTAGTTTTGAACCACCGTTAAACTGTTCAATTGTATCCGTTGTTGAATGTTCTTGTATTATGTTATTTTACTTAAACCTTGCTTTTATTATGCTTAATTAGTTCTAATCTTAGTGTAATAAAATCGTTGATAGTTTATTTGAATGTTGTATCATTTTATTTTAACTCGATGACACTTCTATGCTTTATTTTAATTTGGTTTATTTTGATATAGATTGGGTTTAAGCTGAAAATTTCCTTGCCAGTGGCTATAATTTTACATTTACGTTGTTTCTAAACCTATATCAACAAACAATTTTTCACCCATAATGGCAAAAAGATGCAAGCTAACAAAAATGATTCGATGCATCAGAAGTTACATATTTCTCAGGATCACATAAATGTACCGACGAGCCTCCTACCAAACCGTCTCTCAGCACATCGGAGTCCTAGTGTGCTGCGCTAGCCGGAGGCTAACAAAAATTCAAAAAGCGCGCTAGGTCGTGTGCTCTCTGGGAGACTCGTCTCATGCGCTGCTTGGCGCTACGGCTCGCCATCGGTATCCAAGTTGTGAAACAACTGCTTAGTAACGAAGAGCCTCTACAACTATTTTCGCCTCATTATGCAGGTGTCTAGATGATATGGTCGGGACTCGCGATCCAAGAATTACAATTTCGATCCTCGTTGAAAACTTTTGTAATCTCTTCAATTAAGCTGAATATTAAACAACACATGTGACAGAGCACATGAGACCGCAGTGAGACACATCTCAAGAAAAATGAGGCGCACCAAAAAAGGTTTCACAATGTACACCGCGCCCGTGCGCTTGCAAGCAGTAAGGCTCCTGCACTCAAGGCTACGGCACGTGCACAGTAACTCTAATCAGAACCTCCCTAAAGTGCTGTGATAAAAGCTTAAAATTACATTTCAAAAGTAGATGATAAAGTATAATATTCAAACATTTTATTTGTAAATTTTGAAGCGTTTTATTGGGAAGAAACGTATAATAGCAGTCGTTATTTTTCATCGGTTTTTACTTATTCTTCATTCATCTGTCATATTTGTCCCGCGGTCCATAAGGTTTCAATAGAACATGGGACAAGTTGGCGTAGAAGCGCAATGAGAACCCCAAACTCTTTATGTTCTGAAGTTAATTAAATGGTTATATCAAAGGGGCCTTCCTTAGCCGAATGGTTATTGCAAATATATTGTGTTCTACAATTCACTATCAAGTACAACACTTGAAGCTTCAGGTTAACGCCCAAGTAAAATTTTAGAAAATGGAAAAACCGAAAAAATATTTTTACATGATAATCAACTAGGGTAGAAGTACCAATTATGGCAATAGCGGGAACAAAAAGACATTTTTCTTACTGATTTATTAGAATATAACGGCTAATGTTCACAGGAATGATGAACCTAGTTGTTTTTGATGATAACTTAGCCTTTATAAGAATATTCGTGCAATAAGCTTCGCAAAATGAATATCTAAAAATTTTGCCTCACACTTATGTCATCTTCTTAGCAGTTTGCTAAAGGACACCCGTTACGAAATTTACATTTTCATCCGATAATACTGCTGGGCATTTTTTTAAATTATCGGACAGGTTTGGGCCGGAGGTTCTCCGATTTGCATGAAATTTTCACCAGAGGTAGAGCTCGTGGATACATGACCAAAAGTGAAATTCAAAAAAAATTATAGTGGCCTATTTTCCCGGAAAACTCTAGATGAATTTTCATGATTTCTCTATATACCTCAAACTTTGAAAATTCATATCTCCTGAACTATGCATCGTAGAACAAAAGTTTTTTAGTGAAATCGAAAGGAAATTTTCTCAGCAATCTATTAAACATATAAAAAGAAAAACATTTCTTGTAAAATTTTTCACCATGGAGAAAATTGTCGAAAAAATAGCGAAAAAACTATCGTCTGTATCATGAAAATTTTTCAAAAAATATTTTTTGTTTCATCAATCCATACTCTAACTTTCGTCCATAGACGCCAAAGTGGTATCTTTTACCGTTTAGGCGACAGAACTGAAAAACCAATGACCACCCGCACGCTTCCCATAGGAAAATGTGTTCTATTGTGGGCCTCATAACCGTGCGCTAACGGCGGCAGTTACATGCATTGTAAGTGTAACACAGTAAACCATCCTTTCCTTTCCAGTCAGAAGAAGCTTTTCGTCAATCGGACCACTCTCCTTTGGTCAGTTGGGTGTTTTGTGTGCCCTTCATCAGCAACGTTATTTAGTATTAAAGCTAACAGCCTCTATGAAAGCTGCACGGGAAGTTCTTGTTACAATCAATCATTATGGTAACGTTTGAAGGATAAAATCTCAAGATCCACTTTCTTTGAAAACTTATGAATATATTGTTAATACAGTCATCTCTCCCTTACTCGATATTGAAGGGACCATCGAGTTAGGGAGGTATCGAGTTACAGAACACAAAACCAGTGTAACTGCGATCCAAGGGACCATCGAGGTAGCCATGAATACCAACTTTTACTATGGTTCTCTAACTCGATATCGAGATACGGAATATCGAGTAAGGGAGAGTTAACTGTATGTTGTTCCGGCCAGGACGTCTTTCCTACGTTGTGTCTTTTACGATACAATGGACGGCAAATCAAGCGAACAGCATCACTTTAACAGATTTATTACCACTGAGAGACAGCATGCCTACTCGGTGGAGAAACGAAAGATAGTACATGCTTACAAATTCAATGGGTGCGCCTTATATAGGCGCACGATACGGCCAGACAAAACATACAGAGGCTGCACGCTGACTGGCAGTGGAATATTCCACAGCAGCCATGAATGGAACAATAGATAGCGTCCCTGAGTGTTATACAGTTGATTGATATTATATACATGCAAATACTATACTATATTCTTCCAAGGAACAATCAGAATTTATATCAAATATATCACTTTGTATAGATAACAAAACTGAACATTTATTCGCGCGCTTTTAGTTAATTATCTAATCATTTGATAAATTCAAGGTTGCGTATCATCACAACGAAGCGAAAATCGCTGTGTTGCTCCATCGTCGGAGATGGAGAAGTACTATAAGGTAGCAGTTCTCTTTTCGTACGCAAGAGCTTCTCTCTCGCGAAAGGGAAACCATCATTCTATTTTTTGCATCTTTCACATTCTCCCGCTGCTCTTTGAGTTACCGCCGTCGGCGAACCGAACATGCGTCACTCAGCGTGCTGCTCGTTATTGCATGATTTTTACTATGACCGATCTACCCGATGACTCCTTATGGAAGAGATCCGTTTGTCAGGAGTGCAATTTACCACTCGCGACGAGCGTTCACTGCGATGCGGCTGGTCGTTCGAATGGTTATAGGTTTGAGGCGTTAAATAAGAAGTCAACCAAATGATGTCTGTATGATATGCTGTAAATTTGTTAGTAGAAAATTGGGATGAAATTTTTATCACAGAACAACACATTTTATGGTAAATTTTGTTATACCTTGAAGATAGAAGGATCGGGAAATAAAACGCCACGTGAATTCGTTTCCGTTTTGAAAATTTTTATTCAGCAACAGTTCCACAAAAATTGGTTTATTTATACACTTATAGCAGTGACAATGTGAGGTGGTAAGGGGACGGACCTGATATAGTGGTTAGAACACACGCCTCTCACGCCAACTTATATTGATTTCTCGCGGAACATTACTAAAGGACCTATGTACAAATGAGAGATTCTCTCCTCTCTCGTTCTCTTTCGATTATAACAGTGGAATACTAGAGATTTTGGGAAGTTTTTCACTATAGATCGAGAGTCAATTTCCTTGACTAGCGTTTCATACAAAAAAACGCAACAGAAGAGGTTAATTTGACTCAGTTATTAATGAAAGAGAAAGTAAACAAAGAGAGCCTCTCAATGTTAGATAGGTCCTTTAGTAATGTTCCGCGAGATTTGAACAACCGATACCGTCGAATTACATACATTACATTCGTTACCGCCGTTTTTCTTGCCAAGATCGAAACCGCTCGGTTTACTGTATTCCTTAGATTAGAGTACATTCTCAAAATTGGTGGTAAGTCATTTGGCCTGATGTCGTTTGGCATAAGGCCATATGCCATGAAGCATATTGGAATAAAGGTCATTTTTCGTAATAGTCGTTTGGCGTAAAGAGTCTAAAAAAACAGTTTTTTTAGGTGGAATTCATGTCCACGTTTCTCTTGAACTCCACTGACGATTTCAGGCTTATTTTGGAATGAATTGGTACAAAAATGATACCTTATCTCACAATCCTCTTCTCTAAAATTATCTAAGGTATGCTTCAGCTTATTTAGTATGCACGGAAATTTTGGGTTGTTTCAACGCAATTCCGTAGTTGAGCCCAATTACTCAGTTTTGGCTAACTTTCCAAGGTCCCAACTAGGTAGCCTTTAATTCCATTAGAATAAAAATAAAACATAATTAGAATAAAAATAAAACGTAATTATAGCTATGGAAGGTTTTAATCTGATTTTTTTTATTTCAAACAAACATAAATTGTTCTCTCGAGCTGTTATGCTGCAAACATTATGGTCGTATTTTGTTAAATATTTTGATTATACACATTCCTTCTTTTATCACATTCAGTATTGTATGCGTATATCGTAACTGTAGTGATCGAAAAGACTTAACCGATTTTCTCTTTGGATAATCAAAGCAGTCGATTGTTGGATTTCCCAATGCATTATGAATAAATTGTGGTCTTTATTTAACTTCCTTTTGAAATAATGGTGACAGTCTAACAAATTTACCTGTCCAGTTTATTAGCAAAACAAACTAAATGAAAGAAACCGATAACTTCAGCTACTTCAATGGTTTTAAACATCATATTCGATGTTTTAAGTTTCTTTATGTTCCAATATTTTTGGCGGTCCGTCTTTTACTGTTTAAATTATATATTTTGCCTTCTGTCAAACACAGACTGTTCTTTGTTGTAAAATACCTAATATTTAGTTAAGCTTTGTTGTTAATTTTCATCTTTTTAATATTGCTGGTCTATAATTTCATTCAAGGCTAGAAAGCAAAAAATAAATAACAACGACACGGAAAAATCCTGACCGTCAAAGCTTTCATAAAATTTTGCATTTATAGTGAACTGTTTTAAGGAGAAGATGAATCGAAGCCAAACCTCAAATTTTCAAGAGCACAAATCTAGAGAACCGAAAAGCCGTTTGAGCTGAAAATTTAATCGATTGGTCACCACCAGCTAGTGACCAATCGATTAACTTTTCAGCCTAAACGGATGTTAGGTTCTCCAGATTTGTGCTCTGGAAAATTTGAGGGTTGACTTCGATTCATCTTCACCTTAAACATTGGTTGTGTTTATGTGTTTTCAATTTGGTAAAGTTAAATCATTATCTATGTGGAGCTCGGCATTTGTTGGTACCGACTTGTGCTCGACAAATCTCTGAAAATACACCACGCTTGGAATCTCGTCAGAAATGTATGCGTAGGTGTCAATATTGTCAAAACGCATTGAAAAAGTGTGTTAGTTATTGAAAGTACATGTACAGCATAAATGGTCGTAGTTCAGATAGACACGCCTAGATGATATCACTGCGGAACATGTTTTTGTCTCAAGCACCAAAATACTAGAGATGGTCGGGTTTCACATTTTTCAAACCCGAACCCGACCCGTACCCGTCTTATTTTATTTTTTCAAACCCGGACCCGACCCGAATCCGAGACAATAATTAAATAGCAAACCCGGATCCGACCCGAACCCGAAAATTTTTCGCTGTGTAAACCCGAACCCGACCCGAAACCCGAAACTTTTTTGTAAGAAAAACCCGAATCAAACCCGAGTTTGAAAAGATGGTAAATTCATCGTTTCTGATCCATAAGGAAGCTTTTAGGTTGTTATTCTGTTCACAAATCTCACCAAACCCGACCTGAACCCGACTTTTTGTAAGCCCGAATCCGACTCGTACCCGATAATTTTGTAGCCCTCAAACCCGACCCGAACCCGTCGGGTTCGGGTTCGGGTCGGGTTTCGGGTTTGAAAATCCGAGACTCGACCATCTCTACAAAATACCGCTATTAAGGCTAAGTAGCCCGTCATTTGTTTTGGCATCAATGATGACTTTTCAGCTTGATTTCAAAGTGATAAAACTCAGTCTTGGTAGTTTATATTGACTTGAAAAAGTATCACTGTACGCACCAACATGCATAAAGTATGCTGATACTTTTTCAGCTGTGTCAGTGCAAAACCAACTGATTTTCTTTGATTCGTAATCGTTAGATGAATAAACAACAATCATCAACGACGCGTACAAATTTCAATGACGGCCTACTTCGCCTTAACTAAATTTAGGGTTGCTACATCCATGGCCGTTTTCAAAAATATCATAGTACGTCTACTTTTTAAGATATTGATGGTTGAAAATGTGAAGTTTGACTATTTCGGCCAACTTGCATGCAAGTTTTCCAGCTTGTATGACAATTTATTTGCTTTAATTTGTCACAGAACTTCAATTTGATGTGTATGACAATACTTATTAACAAAGTTCATAATATTTTCGATACTCAAAAGTTAATTTTTGATGGTTTTGAAAAGTATTGTACTTTGCAATATGAGAGAAACGAATAGTTTTGTATGAAGACGGCATGTCGAAAAATCGTTTTTTTTTTTATTAAATCGTGCAATTTCAACCAAATTTAATCTGGAACGAAAGGTAAAGTTATATCTGGAGTGCTTGGTGGAAAAGATCACTAAAAATCTTATTTTAAATTTCATGTAAACATCAATGAAAACAGTGTTTTATACAACTTTGGCGACCTATAGCATAACATTGTGATGTGCTGGAACATTTCTGAGAACGGCATCAGATGCAGCAATCTCAAATCTAGAGACACATAATTTGATCCTTGAGACACGCCAAAAATGTCAATTTTGTTGCGCTGTGTATTTTGGCCTTCTAAAGATACGTTCATCTTCTTCTTCTTTCTGGCGTTACGTCCCAACTGAGACAAAGCCTGCTTCTCAGATTAGTGTTCTTATGAGCACTTCCACAGTTATTAACTGAGAGCTTTCTTTGCCGATTGACCATTTTTGCATGTGTATATCGTGTGGCAGGTACGTAGATACTCTATGCCCTGGGAATCGAGAAAATTTCCTTTACGAAAAGATCCTCGACCAGCGGGATTTGAACCCACGACCCTCAGCATGGTCATGCTGAATAGCTGCGCGTTTACCCCTACGGCTATATGGGAACCGTTCATGACTTCATCAATTCTGATTTTTACGATGTTCTTTCGATAAATATGTGTCATCAAATAAGTAAGTTCCATTATCACTGCAAATGATGCAAATATATAGATATTTCACTTGCCTGGGGTATGTTTTCCTGAAACCTTTAAAAAACACTTAGTCCAATCTGTCTGAACACCGATCAAATAATTTTTAAATAAGTAAAATATTATGTTTTGATCAGGTGGTGATTTAATAACTCATTATGAAAAACGACCATTATGCCAAACGACCTTATGCCAAATGGTCGTATGCCAAACGACTTTATGTGAAGCGAGATATAATCCACAAAACTTGCTGTCCTTTTCAATCTTCCAATAACACGGCCTTGCAATAAAATCCTGGCTGCGCTACTGTTTATCCTGAGTGTAAAATGATCAAACAATAAGGGAGGAAATATTGTAAAATGAAAAATATAATAGAAATTGAAATTAAAATTTGTAACAAATGCCATAGTGCAGTGTTGGAGTCTAAAAAAAGCTGGTCAAGAAAGAGTCATCATGATCATTTTTCATACTAATAATCAAGGAAATACCCATTTTGACGCATTTCACCGATGGAATTTTTGATTTCTTCCGATCATGAAAATTTGGCCCATATATTGATCTCTAGCGAGAACATAATCCGATGTGTGACTAATAAAAGATTGCTGTGAAAAGTAGGACTCTACTACTAGGACTAGTAGACTGTTGAACAAATTGGAGTTTTAGAGGCTAACATTATAATATTATAGAGTGCGGAGCACGCTATGTCTGAGTCAGACGATTATAAAAATCTAATGTACAACGAATTTTTTCTCGCTAGAGATCAATATTTGGTCTATATTTTCACGATAGGAAGGTTTCAAAATTTTCTATCGGTAAATTTGTTTCCATTATTTTTGTATGGGCTGAAATGCGTCTAAAAACGGGATTTCCATGGGTTTTAGCCTGAAAAATCACTAAAAAGTGAAAAAAAAAAACAAAATATCACCAGTGGAATATTTTAAAACCTTTTGATTATGAAAATACAACCCAAACACTGTGCTCTAGTGAGAAAAAAAAAAACCGATGTACGTTCGATTTTTATAATCGAACGGTTTAGACATAGCGTGCGGGGTTGATAAAATTGCGGGATCGCATCGGTTTGGTTTCCTCACCGTACTTATTTGCCATTTCATGTTGAACAAGTGTGGTGAAGACACCAAATCCGACTAGGCGTAATCCCGCACGTTTAATCACAAACCAGCATTTCTACCCACACGCAACGCGCTATCCTTCATTCAACGGCAGCAACAATGTTTCTTTCCAAGATCCTACGAGCCGGTCCCCAACGACTCGCGGCGAGCGTTAGTCAAAACTCGCAGTGAGCTTTCATTGCTGCTTACACTCTTCCCCGATCGCAAAATTCCCCGAAGAGTCGTTAGAATCGAGCCAGACTGAGTGGCAAAATGCGCAAACACTCTCCCCGCAGAAGGCTCTCACAAGCCTCCCGACGATGCTATCGGTTCATTCATTCGGGAATAATGCTTTGCTCTCGTTTTTCCGAACGCGTTCAGAAGCGGCAAGCGATTTCGAGTCGCACGAGGCGAGTATCAGTAACCTTGGATAAATTGAACAAAATTTGAAAAAAGCAAGAAAATTACAAGTAGCACTTTATGTATGCATAAATATCCTTTTTGCTTGGCAACTATATGATACTGAGGGTCAAGCATGGGAAACACTCACTCAGTTATTGTGTTTCCCTCTCTCGCTTCCACGCACAGCCGGGAGCGAGAAAGCCGTTTTTTTTAACCAAGCCGAACGTTTCAATTTCCAGTGCCCATTCTGCTTCTTCGGCGAGCACTAAGAGAAACAAAAAACGGCATCTGATCAGTCGAATGCAATACCGAAATACCAAAATACCAAGACCAAGAGGTCTTGAGCCTTTTTTCAGAAACGTTGCTGTTGAGCCGCAAACTAACCCCACTATCAGAAATATTGGTGTTAGCTCTTCCTGATAGTGGTATTGGTGAGCGTGATCGAGTTGAATTGGGTTCAACAGCGGCTTGCAAAGCCAATGTTTACCAATGTCGATGTGCCCTTTTGAAATGTTTGTCCAGGAATGATTGTTTACATTCCTTCTGATTCCGTTCGAATGGCATTCGGGTTTGAGTGCTAATGAGCGTTCACTGACTGGCAGTCCACAGCACGGAATGATTCAGTGAGTAGGAATCCTCTCAGTCAGTTCAATGCATTCGGCGAATAGATGCTAATTGCATTAACTCGTGCCTCGCAGATACATGTGTATTGGTATTCACTTCTCTTCGCGTTCCTTCCGATTGTCGCTTTTACACAATCGGTTTCGACGCTTTCATGCTACACTCCGCCTAGGACGGTTCAGCTATAACTGAATGTTCAATAGCAGCAGATTTTTTACTATTTTTCATTGGTGGCGTTCGGGTGAGTGAGTGAATTTTCCCATGCTTGCTGAGGGTCAGTTCCTATTACCTATATTATTAAATGTTAGGATCGTTTTCAATTAAAGACTGTTGGTCTCAATAGTAAAGGTTACGAATAAAGGACATACAAAACACCCAACAGACCAAAGGAGAGTGGTCCGATTGACGAAAAGCTTCTTCTGACTGGAAAGGAAAGGATGGTTTAGGGAAGGTGTACCGGTATTCGCCATGTACCAGTTATTCGCCACCCCAGATTATATACCGTTTTACGACATATATGGTTGCCAATTGTTTA
The DNA here is from genome assembly GCF_002204515.2 of Aedes aegypti. Classification (NCBI taxonomy): domain Eukaryota; kingdom Metazoa; phylum Arthropoda; class Insecta; order Diptera; family Culicidae; genus Aedes; species Aedes aegypti. Next base: position 153,507,921 of record NC_035108.1, read on the forward strand.
GTGTTCGCTAAATTGCTTTAGGATGATACGGAAACATTCTTGGAAACCGGAAAATTTTCTCAGAAAATAATAAATAAAAATCATTTTCCTTAAAATTTTTGCTCCTTTGCACCTATTTTTCGCCACCTGTTCCTGATTCGCCACCCTCCATAAGAAATCAACGTAAGTGGCGAATTTAGGAAATGAAATTAAAATCGTGGCGAATACTGGTGCAAGTGGTCCAGTATTCGCCACCACCATTTTTAATACAAAAACAAAGTTTCTGATTAGTTCTTATATTTTCCCTGCTGAGTATGGGTTGAAAGCTTTCGTTTGATGTATTGACAGTAACCAAAGGTCTTTTGATTAATGTATAAACAATATTTTTCCTTAGGGTGGCCAAAACTGGTACACCTACCCTACTGCGTTACACTTACAATGCGTGTAAATTACTGCCGCCGTTAGCGCACGGTTATGAGGCCCACAGTAGAACACATTTTTCTATGGGAAGCGTGCGGGTGGTCATCGGTTTTCCAGTTCTGTCGCCTAAACGGTAAAAGATACCACTTTGGCGTCTATGGACGAAAGTTAGAGTATGAATTGATGAAACTAAAAATATTTTTTTGAAAATTTTTCATGATACAGACGATAGTTTTTTCGCTATTTTTCCGGAAATTTTCTCCATGGTGAAAAATTTTCCGAGATATGTTTTTCTTTTTATATTTTAAATAGATTGCTGAGAAAATTTCCTTTCAATTTCACTAAAAAACTTTTGTTCTACGATGCATATTTCAGGAGATAAGAATTTTCAAAGTTTGAGGTACAGGGTAAATGTACCAATAGTGGAGGTACTAAGCACGACTGAACTTCATTTAATCGCCTAAATTCAAGAAGCGCAATTAATGTGCATGTTAATGTTGTAACGGGAAGTAACGACCATTGAGTTAATGAGAAAAATGATTTCATCGCAGTAATCCACGGCATGTCAGTGAAAAATAATACCTCCACTATTGGTACACTGTTCCTTTAGTTGTGGTATATTTTTAATTTGTGGTCCTATAGTTGCGGTATCAGTGGTTTTCTTATGAGATCCTCCACTATAGGAACACGTTACCGCAACTATTGGTACAAGTAAGAAAAGTTCAAGCAATTTTAGTAATATTTCATCAATTTTAGAGCAATTTGAACGCTCTTTTCAACTATTCCATGTAGCAACAAGCCAATACGTCGATTGGCAGTGTCGGTTCTGTAACTAGTGTAATAAAATCAGTGAAAACGGCACTACCGCAACTATAGGAACACCCACAACTAAGGGAACACTTACCCTATAGAAAAATCGTGAAAATTCATCTGGAGTTTTCCGGGAAAATAGGCCTCTCTATTTTTTTTTTGAATTTCACTTTTGGTCATGTATCCACGAGCTCTAACTCTGGTGAAAATTTCATGCAAATCGGAGAACCTCCGGCCCAAATTGTCCGATAATAAAAAAAAATCCCCAGTAGTCAAATATCTTCGCAGTTAGTTTGAGAATACTTCATCAAAAACAACATAACTAGAGTACTTTGAAGTTTTGGAGGCATTAAGATATTTTTTCAATTGTCTACAACAGTGTTCGCAACACACATTTTACCATTGCGACACAAATTAAATTAACAGATTTGTGTTAAACTTGTATCTGTCATTGAAGAACATTGCCTTTCTTCGTTAAAACACAAGCAAATGGTTAGGTTTTGGACATTTTGTCTTCTTTTTCACGCGTTTTCCTGGTCAGTGTTTCGTTATGGCCCAAATAAGCACATTGGTGAACCTGAATAATTTGAAAGTGGCTCCTTGTTGCTCAGTCGAGGTTGAATTATCAACTGGTAAGATCATTTTATGCAACTGTTCTAAATAGTATTAATATGATGGTTCACATTTTATTCATGACAGCGAAGGGGATTCGTTTGAATTTGTTAAATTACTAGTTAGTAATCGATTATAGTCGAAATTAACCTTGTTTCATGTTTTGCAACACATTTAAAAGCAAGAAGGCTTATATTTTGTTTGGTTACTTGAATTGTTTGATACTATACGAGTCGACTTTTCTTTTAGATACTGACACATTACTTTTTGGATTGATGTTGCATGATTCGCATCATGCAAAATCTTTGAAAGCTTCGTCATGAAAGGTATAGTCATATTGATTCTTCAGTCATGTCTGGTACATATTACTTTATTACTTTTATTTTGTTCATAATGTTTCAAGGAAGGTTTATTTATTTTTATTTTATTCATTCAAAGGAGATATAACTAGTTAAAATGATGTGATGATCCCTGGGACTATTGTAGTTGAGCGTTTTGTTTACCAAGACAAATCTTGTAATATAATAAACCCTTGTCATTTTCCAAACTCCCAGTGATTTCTCGTGGATATGCAGAGGACTCCAACGACATCCTCAAAGATAGTAACACGTAAATATTTCTTACATAAACTCAATTGACCAGTATTCGAACGCAGCCGGCGCCGGTATTGCTTAGTACAAGGAATGAGAGTTCCATTACTTACAAACTGATGGTGGTGCAACTAGTCCTAAGTAGTATCTGTTCGTTCCTTGTGCAAATATAGTTGCTCTTGTAATGACGGAGAAGCAGAAGCGGACGGTCAATCATGCTCTAAAATCACATTGATTAACATATTGATAAGAATTTGTTACATTTAGTAGTGATAAAAATATTGCACGTGCTATTTCAATACTCAAAATTGACTTCATTATAGGCCAAAAACTTTAAAGTACTCCAGTTATGTTGTCCTCTGATAAAGTATTCTCAAACTAGCTGAGAAGATGCTTGACTACTATATCTTTTGAAATTTCTATTTGTAAACTATGTTCACTTTTATAACAAAGGCATAAATCGTAAATATACAAATTACAATAACTTCTGATTTTCTCTACGAAATGATTTCAAATTTTCAGAGAAGATGCTTGGATATCACATGTTTTGAATGCTTAATGCAAAGCTGATGGTAAGTTGGTTGGTTTACAAATTAATAATGATGCACCGTTAGGGAATATTATGAAGCGTGTGGATATCCTTTGCAAATCAGCTCAAAACCTTCAAATCACGATAACTTTCGATTCCCTCGTTAGAATAATTTCAAATTCACGGAGAAGATACTTGAATGCTATATCTTTCGAAAGGTAGGTGCCAAATTCTTGGACATTTTTTTACGATAATAACGGTTTCTGGCACACCGTGTGGACGATACTCGAGGAGAACCTGCAAGCACTCGGAGTCTTCGAACGTCGGGTGCTGAGGACGATCTTTGGCAGTGTGCAGGAGAACGGTGTGTGGCGGCGGCGGCGCATGATGGACGACGAGCTCGCTGTACTCTACGGTGAACCTAGCACCCTGAAGGCAGAAAAAGCTGGAACAATCGTTGAGCGGGACATGTTGTAAAAATGCCGGAGAACAACCCTGCAAAAATGGCGTACGCTTCCGATCCGGCAGGCACAAGAAAGCAAGCACATCGGGCTGACCAGATGCTGCAAGATCCGGCGCGTGTGGTCCGCAGCCGAGGATGGAGGAAGGCAGCTGCGAACCGAGTTGTATGGCGTGGAATTGTTGACGCGGTTCAATTGTAATAAAAATGGTCTCCTATAAGACGCTGCCTCCCACTTTCCTCCCACGGTAATTTCTCAGCAGTTGCTCAAGGGTTGAAGCTGATTTTTCGGTTGTCCGACATTTCGCGGTAAACCATTGCGCGGTCAACCATTTCGCGGTGTACCATTTCGCGGCTTGTATCATTTGGCGGTTTACCGTTTTGCGGTTAGTACCATTTCGCGGTCTATACCATTTCGCGGTGTGGGTTTTCCTATGAGTTGCACTGAAAATTGTTGGAATTATCCCTAATAACATTTTCATCGGTGATTTACCCTTCTTTTGAACACATGCAGTCCTTCGAATTGCACTGTTACGATATATGAAACTTGTCGGTACAAACTGCGAAACGGTACACCGCGAAATAACATGCCGCCAAATGGTACCAACCGCGGAATGTCGTACCGCGAAATGGCACGTCGCGAAATCGTATACCGCGAAGTGGATTACCGCAAAATGTTATACAATCGATTTTTCGTATGTGGCTGAGGCATAGTATGGGCTATGAACCAAAGCTGAGGCATAGCTTACTATCAACCAAATTTCATCAGAACTCATAGGCCAGTGGTTGAAAAATTTCAGTGGCCGTAAAGTGGGTGGCAGTGTCTAATAGGAAACGTGACTGTTCCAATAAATAATTATGATGATGATCTTCTTTTATACTGGTTGTTACATAAAATAATTCAGAAACCCTCTAAGCCAGGTGGAAGCCATATCAAGTTACGTATACTAACTGCAGGGAGAATTTTCGGATAAAGTACAACTGCAGTGAAGGGATGAATTTTTAATTGAAAAATGTTTATTCAGAAAATAAAGATATTCATTCGTGACAACATCTTTTTATACCTCATGCGCTTCTGCAATCCTCCGAAACCAATCAGAACGCATGATAAATTATTTACAATTCTGGTGGTGATAATGGACGAAGAAATGTGTTCACCACACCTGCCTGCGCAGTGTGTTTGGGTGCATGATCTAAATAAATTAGTGTTCGGTTTTTCTATCTTATTTTGTAACGACTTTCGAAAAAAATAGACTACAGATAAACGTAAATTGTTCCTTAAAATGAAGTTAAAAGATTTTTTGAATGATTTTCAGCGTTGATCTATTTGTTTGCTCTCGCGCATAAGTGTGTTTGTGTGTGTGTGTGTTTTGCGTATCTGTCTGTAAGTTTTGTCGTGTGTGTGTGTGTGTGTGTGTGTGTGTGTGATTCTAAACTGCTCACTGTGATAGCGTCCATTTTGTAGCTAAGAGAAGTATTCATTGGCTTTGTCTACATTGTGTTGCCAAAAACATTGCAGTGAAACAGCTCTTTCGCCCTTGGCTCTTACTTATTACCCATATTGTTCGAACATTTTTCTTCTTTTGGCGCCACTTATGCTTGGATAAGTGACTGGTGTGTTTATTTTTTTTTGTATTTTGTAGTTTAAAGTTTAGCAAATTTACGAGAAAAGATATTAACTATAATTTGTTTGTGTAGGACTTTTTGTTTATTGATTTTGCTGTGGTTTTCTCTCGCTTCAAATTTTTGTTGCTATAAAATGGCATTAATCTACTTTACAATTTCTAACTTTTTTGCGTTGATTTGCTTTTTTACTTGATAGTTCTGTGTCATTTTTAAGAGAATTGTTCGTTCTGGTATCAAATACATGGTTATAATTTACAAACGGTTATTTTAAATTTGTATGCTTATTTTAGTGTGTAGTTTCTTACTTCTTTTTCTTTTGTTTACTAAATCACAATCTTAGCTGAGCTGTATCATTTTTCTTTGTTAAATTATTTTTATTTGAGTTTTTACATGGAACTGTTAGTTGACCGGGTTTAATCATATGGGGTGTATTTGGAACTTAAAGCAGGGGTTCATTTAGTAGAATTTTCCATCGACACTTGATGAACTTGGAATCATTCGCTAAGTTGAGTATAATAATATTCTTGAAAATTCTAGGATTCTTTGGTATTAGTTTAATTGATAACATTTTTTACTAAGGCTTACGATTAACGTAGATTAGAAAACAGGCTTTTAGCAGACACTATTATAGATGGAATTGTTCGATTCAAGTGACTGAAATTTACAGTTAAATTAAAGTTATGTCTTTTGCAGCACATTTGCTGTTCATTTTAAAAATGTAAAATAATATATGCAAACACCTTTTAGAATAACGTTTGACGCTTTAGAATATACTTTTGTGTGTTTTACTTGCTTTCGAACAAAGTCTCAGCAATTTTTGGAGGGTACATCGTATGCCACTAACTCAGAAGATAAACTTAACGAAACAAACAAGTTAAATCAACGATTACTATTGGTAACGAAATTACTATAATACTATCCTAGCTAGTGATTCTATTGGAGTCCGTGACGTAATGACTTCTTTTTCCAGCTAATGCAGCGCTTCGATTCTCTCGCGTATTCTCTCTTCTCTGATATGTAAAATGACAAACTAAGCACTTGAGTAGCACGTTTTATGTTTAGTAGCTTTTTTGTGGTAGTAGTTGTTAATAGTTCGTGTAGTAGTATTTCCATTTGTATTAATTTTTTCTGCTGTCGATCAGATGCCGTTTCCATAATTTTGTATAAGTATAATAACTTCTATGGGCACAAAAATCACAATTTTCCTTTATTTCATATCGTTCCAAGTCTCGTTCGCTTTTACATTTTATGTCTGCTGCTTGCTAACTATCTCGAAACATGGTATAATGAAACTATGAAAATCAACCATACACAATTTAAAAATAGCATCTATTAACTAACATGTTTCGAGAGCTCAAAAACTACGAAAATCATATGCATAAAATTCAACACTTCATCTTTGGATGCGGTTTCTTGGCTTCAATTTGTAAAATATTCAAAATGTGTGCCTAATAAAAATAACACGCATTTCTTTCACAGCGTTTACTCATTGATTCTACGAAATGTTATACATACTTTGGTCCAATGTAGAATGCAGGCGGGTTCAATAATTTGGTATTCGATGGTTGTTTTTCGGTTTCGCCTCTGACGGCTTGGTCTGGCTTTTGAAAGGCTGAAGAGCGTTGGAGTTGTCTTGTTTAAGTGCAAAGAAAGTAGTTTTGCATCGTTTAGGTACTGTCAAAGCGTTGATTAGTAACGTTAAGCTTTGATCTTTGTAAATGAGTGTATGTCTTAAGTTGACTTGCTTTTGCGATAGCAATCACGAATAATTGAAAATCTTTGGTGAATTGATTGTATTGAATGATGCTCACTATTTCACTAATTATTTTTCAAGTTTATTTGAAAAAGAAATGTTAATGTTGCTCTGAAGTTACATTTTATTAGATTTAGTTCCTTGAAGAAGTAATCAATCAATAAAAACTTTCTTATTTTTAACGTCGATATTTGATAATGAACTACATTCAGCAAACTAGGATACCGAAATTCATACATTTTGCTTTATGAAAAACGGGATGACTACTGCGACATGAACGTTTTGTATATCGCTCTAGCATTGGCATATAGATCACAAAATTCCTGTTTCGATTCCAGTCTGACCCGTTTTTTCATGACATATAAATTTTTCAAGACTAATTTACGAAATGGAATCCAATATAATCTTACGAATTTTCATAAAGCATTCCTATGTATTTCGATAGTCTATTTGTCCGAGTGTAATGTTTCACGCAACGCTACTTTCCTGTGATTTTTAATGTAAAGAATATATTGTGTTTATGGAAATGTTACCAGAAAAAAAAATACATATACAGGAATCCTCAGAGCAAGAAATTGATTTGAAAAGGCTTTATTACAGTCGTTGGACATGCATTTTATAACTCAATCAAAGTGCATTGTTATCGACGAACATTACTTGTTTCCAGATCCGATTCGATAGCCGTGTAGTGTCGCTAGTGGTGGCAGAATGTGGCAGAGAATAACAGATAATAATACAGATCGCCTGTTTCGGAGGCGTCGTGGTCTAATGGCTACCGCTTCTGCTTCATAAGCAGAATGTCATGGGTTTAATCCCAGGCCCGTCTGCTTACTCGAACGTGGTACGGGTTTATTTTGTTTTTTTTTTTTTTTTTCATCTGCCGCAGTTGATCTATTCAGTTCATAGCATTTGCTATAACCAGAGACGGTCAAACAACCGTTTCCATACGCTTCCATTCTTCCATCTTTATAGCACGCCTTTCCTTACGCCTGCCTGATACATAGTCAGTCTGCTTATCAACCTACAAGTCTCTCTGTCAAAAAATTACCACCCCTAAACTTTCTCGCATAAACTGTTTTGAAATTCATCGTCTATTCCTCCCGCTTCCTTCACCCTTATTGGTCAGTATTCTGACGTGGCAGGCGCCATTGTTGCCTAAAAGTAGAAGGTGATCTTTTGGTGATCAGCTGGGGAATACTGGATATCAATAAGCAGCCAGGCTGCAAATTTTCATTAAAATACCGTTTTGGTTCATATTGCGGACACTTAAGGCCTCAGTAAAGTACAACTCAACATAGAGCATACAAAATAAATCATTCTGTATGATTTCTCAGCGTTATCGCGCGTAGGAAACCCTTAACTTTCGAATTATGGTTAAAGAATATGCTTCCGCAAGTTGAATAATTTTAAATAAATCAAAATGTGTGGCCTTTTCATGATTATTAATCCGGACGCTTCCTCACTTTTGCCTTATATTTCGGACACTTTGATTCGAATTCCGGATAGCTCATGAAAATCATTAATAGAAAACTCAAATCATCAATAGAAATAGACGAACCACTAGACAGACGTCTAAGGCAGTTGAGGTTTATAAATTTGCATATATTTTTATGGAAAAAGCTTATTAAAACGAGCCTCGGAAGTAAGAATTTTTGAACGGCAAAAATTGAAACATTTCGTGTGAAATGTTTCCCATACAAAGTAGAGTGTCCGGAATTAGAAGCTGTCCGTAATATGAATCAAAACGGTAACCAGAGTATGCCCAGGAGTGTGCGATCATTACTTAGTCAGGCTAAAAAATGTTATATATTTTATGTGACCCAAAACTGATAACTTTTGAACAAAATTAGCACTTGGTCTTATATATTCATAAGTTTTTAAAAACCTTTTTAACTTATATTTCTTACGAACGTACGGTCAGAAATTATCTGATTCAGCCAATTTAAAGGATGTATTGCCAGCATCAAATTGCACAGACTTTGTATGAACTATTTTAAGTGTGCATTTTGAAATCGGTTTCCTACGTGACAATCAAACAAACAACGGTTAACACTGGTGAAAATTATTGTGTTCAAATTGAATGACCGAAACTTTCGATTCCGCACCCCTTAGGTGATCACCCCAAGGTGCCCTCTATACTGTCAGAAACACAGAATATTACACGTCATGTAAGCTTGATGAGTGTGATGTACACATTGAGTCATAAAAATTTAAGTTTGAAACAGTGCTGTAAACATTCGACATTTCGCCGACATTCGTTTTGTTGACATGGTCAGCAGTCCCAGCACGAGCTAAAGCAATAGAAATATTAGTAGTAGAACGCTAGAAGCGCTGTTCTCACAAAACTGATTTTAATTATTATTACCTTAAATTATGGTTTTTCATTGTTTGTTCAACACCATGTCGTTTTTTTGGTTTTTATAATTAATTTGACACTTTGATTCCCGGTACTTACGCTGTCAGTTCGTGGCAAACTAGATGTTGGTAACACGAAAAGCAGCGACATTAGCATTCTTAGGTTAATGCTTCTACTGCTAAAGCTAAAGAATGAACGTCGACAAACACAAAAAAGTGTCAATTGAATGTCGTCTGACACGATGACATTTGCTTGAATCAAAAGTTTGGCATACAATTCAGACATTGGATCATAAACAACATGAATAGTTTGATCTTTCTTGTTATGTCGAATGTGACACACATACAGTGAAAGCAAAACATAAACAAACAAAACCGTAATGTTTCCTAGCGAAACTATAGTGATCAGCATTCAATTGACATTCGTTTGATCGCTCGTGTTGTGCATGTTTAAGGCGCTGCCGAATACAAGCGAAAACGTGCCGACTACCGTGATTGCTTACAACACTGGTATGAAATCATTCAAATTTGTGTTATATTTCAAGTAATCTCATAGAAAGTCCACATGTCCATCCTGCACTATCGGAGCAATAGTGCAGGCAAACTTGTGTTTCTTCGAGATGATATGTCACCCTTATATACCCAAGTAACTACGGCGCATTATATCATTGCACATATAAGGCAGCTGCATTGCCGTAAGCCTACCATTACCAGTAGTTTAAAATTTGAAATGGGTAGTTTAAAATTTGTATTCCAGGATTAATACTTTGTTGCTTGACAGTTCTTGAAATATGTCGAATAAAAGTTATGTTGTTGCTTGTGGTTATTTGGGCAGTCTCTGGCAGTATTACCCATGTGTTTTCGCTGAATAAATTTAACACAGTGTATTCTGCACTTTCACGCTTTCGGAGACTTTCAATAGATACAAATCTGGTTTTCAGCTGCAGTTAACCGAGCGGAGTTGTGATGGAGTAATTCATGGAATGATGAGGGACTTTTCCAGTGTCACTAACACAGATTCTAAAACTAGGAGAGTTTTTACGAGAGTATATTACGAATTCTTTCGCGAAGTTCATCAAAACTTCTTAAGAAATATTTCCAAAATGCATCACGAATTCAACTTTTTCTTTCTGTAATTTCTACTTCAAATCTCCGGATTATACAGAAATTATTTACGAAAAGTAATTTTAGAATGCCTCTTGCCTTCGAATCTTCAAAGGATATTTGTTGGAAAACTTCAGGCATACTTTTTTTTCGAAATCAGCATAGCTGTAAAGGAATCTCTGGAGAAACATTTAGCAAAATAACTTGGAAGGGATTTATCAAAAAAAAAAAAAAAAAAAAAAAAAATCATAAACAAAATTTGTGCGGATCTTCTTCAAAATATTAGGTACTTTGAGATGTTTTTTGCCAATAAACCATATTTTGGAATTGAAGTCTTGTGCAAATTCTAAGACGGAATTCCTAGAGTCTTTCTTGTAGAATTGTGAGGAATCCAGCAATCAAATAAAAATTTCTGATAGAATTCTTGGATAATTTCTAAATATGATTTTGATAGAGCTTCCTCAGAAACTTGTTTTTTTTTTAATTCATTAGAGAGGTTTCAATTATCCTCTAGTCATTCACCTATAGATAAAATATGATGACTAATCACTCATCTTTAGTTGTTCCATTATGCATGTTGCTTCTACCTTTTTCAACATATTGTTGTTTCTCAAATAATAATCAAATTCAAAATCAAATACATTCTAGCAGTTTTGAAAAATTGCAGGATTCTTATAAGCAGAAATCATTAACCGATTTCTGAAAATTCATCACGAAATCCTCAACAAGTTATAAAGTAATGAAATTCGGTAAAGCCTTACATTACGTGTTTTACCATACGACAACTTTAGCAATGATTTTGAAAATTACTGCCAATATGTTCACGTTAAACCTCTTCAGTTCTCCCACAATAGTTAGAAATATTTAAAATAGTCCCTTCACAACGGTTTGTTGGGAATTTCTGTCAGTAGGAATATAATGGGTTATATCTTAATCTGTTCGCCACTGTATCATGAAACTTCGAAGTTCACCCAAGACATTTTCTAATATCTTTGATACAAGTGCCTTCAGTACAAGTTCCATCTGTTTTAACGTTAATCATTTACCATTATAAAATACGAATAAAAAAAACAAGAATTTTTGTGGTAAATCCTACAAAACTAACTAAGCTTTTATGTGCTGAAGACGGTATATATTGTCTTCATAATTGCTCAGGAAATTTTTGAGTATTTTCGCATAAGAAATCATAAAAGAACAATTTATAGGAATGTTTGATTATTTTTTAATTTCCTAGGTAGAAATTATTGAAGAAATTTTGAAATATCGTTTTCGAGAGACAATTTTGACGGAACGCGGGGAGCAACATCAAATTAATTTTTAGTTTAAACTTAGAAAACTAAGAGAATTTTCTGTGCAAAAAATCAGATACATTTGTGGAGAACTTCTCTGAGAAATCGCTAAGAAAACATTTTTGCAATTGAATCTTGTATAATTATATATGAAAACATTGTGCAATATTACGTAGCCAAGGCAAATGAGGTAATCGCTCAGAAGAAGCTGGCTAAGTTGCAAAGACTTGCTTGTATATCAATGACAGGGGCAATGAAAAGTACTGCCCTAGCATACTGCCTTTGCATCAATTCATTAAACTGAAAGCAGCAAAAAATACCTTACAGTTTATTCGTTATAATAAAATACTAGATGGTGAGCCGATATTCTGCCAATATTAATACTGACAAGAAAATATCCTAATTAATTAGGGTATTTCCAGGATGCTTTTCAATATTAGCGTTTAGATTAGATTAGATTAGATTAGAATATAATAAAATACTAGATGGTGATTTGATTGGTCACATGAAGATCGTCAAGGAATTCAATTTGAATTCAGATTTGAAAGCAATAGAAGATTGGATGACAACGAAGACCAACTATGATATTCCCTTTAAAGTGGTTAAACCGAGCTGCTATATTTGGGATTCTGGTGGGCCAAGTTTACGTCCAGGTTGTATTTTATACCAACGGGTCAAAGAAGGGCGACAATACTGGAGCTGGAGTTTTCAGCCCTGGTATCAGCAAGGTACAAAAGGCTATGGGGCGCAGTCCCACTGCGTTCCAAGCTAGAATACAAGCCATCATTGACTGTACAAATGTTTCTCTCAAAAGAAACTATAGGTTGGCAAAGATCTGTATTTTCTTGCACAGTCAAGCAGCTTTGAATGCTCTAAAAGCATTCACATGTAGATCAAAATAGTGTGGGAATGCATTCTTTCTCTGAAGCAATTGGCCAGTAGAAACGAAGTTACATTGTACTGGGTAACCGGCCATTGTGGAATTGAGGGGAATGAAATCGCCAACAATCTAGCAAGACAGGGTGAAGCTTCGAGCTTTGTTGGCCCTGAACCGTTCTGTGGTGTTCCTGAGTGCACTCTCAGGATGAAACTGAAAAATTGGGAAATGTCCATGGTAGAATCCATTTGGAACGCCACGGATACATCCAAGCAAGCGAAAAGATTTATAAAACCCAGTCTAGCAAAAGCCCGGGCTATTTATTTGCTTTTACATCAATTAACTTGATAAAACCTCGCCAACAACATTTTGCCAATTCACTCGGTTCATGGCTGCTTCTCTCCATCCTCGACTGCGACCCACGCTCTCCAGGTCCTGGTGCACCTGGTCAATCCACCTAGCTCGCTGCGCCCCACGCCTTCTTGTTCAGACTGGATTCGTAGCGAACACCATCTTTACAAAGCTGTTGTCCGGCATTCTTGCAACATGCCCTGCCCAGCGTATCCTTCCAGCTTTAGCTATCTTCAGGATGCTGGATTCGCCGTAGAGTTGAGCGAGTTCGTGGTTCATCCTTCGCCGCCACACGCCGTTCTCCTGCACGCCGTCGAAGATCGTCCTTGGCACACTGATAATGCGCCTTCGTATTTCCCGACTAACATTGTTGTCAGCCCTTTTTATAGATAGGGCATATAACGCCTTGCTTCCACTCCCCCAGTAGCTGTTCCGCTTCCCAGATTCTGACTATCAGCCGATGCAGACAAGCGGCCAATCTGTCCGGGTCCATCTTGATGAGTTCGGCTCCGATGCCATCCTTGCCAGCGGCCTTGTTGTTCTTGAGCTGTTGAACGGCATCTTCAACTTCCCCCATGGTGGGAGCTGGTTGGTTTTCACTGTCCGCTGTGCTGACGTAGCCATCGTTTTCGTTATCCTGCCCTTCTGTGCCTGTGTTCTCTGCGCCATTCAGGTGTTCATCGTAGTGCTGCTTCTACCTTTCGATCACCTCGCGGCCGTTCGTCAAGATGCTCCCATCATTATCCCGGCACATTTCAGCTCGCGGCTTGAATACTTTGCGGGATGTGTTGAGCTTGTGATAGAACTTTCGCGTTTCTTGAGAACGGTATAGCAACTCCATCTCTTCCAGGCGTCGCTTTTTGTCCCGGAATAGGCGGGTTTGCTGTTTCGGCTTCAGTCTGTATCGTTCCACGTTTTGCAGTGTACAATGATGCAGCGTTGCAGCCCGCGCTGCATTCTTCTCCTCTAAAACTTCCTGGCACTCCTCGTCGAACCAATCGTTTCTTGAATTCCGTTCCACATATCCGACGACTATACTATACTACGACGGGCTATACTGAATCATAATAAAGGAAATCTTAGGGTAATAACTGACCTGATGACCGATCACTGCCCAAGTAGGTATCATCTTAGAAAGATAGGAAAAATACAATCCTCTGAATGTTGTTTTTGTTAAGCTGAAAACGAAAATGCTGAGCATTTACTCTGCAACTGCGGAGCATTGAGTAATCGAAGAAAGTTAACATTTGGAAAAGGCTTATTAGAGCCCTTGGAAATTTGGCAAGGTAGTTCTAATAGGGTAATAGACTGTATAACGACGAGTTGTGCCCAGTTGGGGCAGTGTGACACATCAACCAATGTGTATCATATACCAATTGTGAATGGATATTTGATGAGCACCAAATAAAATATGGGTCATACCACAATATTCCTAAATATTGGAAGCAGTGGTTAAAAGTAGAGTAGAGATGAGGAAAAAAAAAGTACGTAGAGAACCTTCATGGAAAATTGTTCAAGAAATTCTTTTTAGTAATTAGAAACAGATTCTTCGAGAAGTTTTCAGGAAGGCTAAAGAAATTTCAGGAGAAAAGTCTGTCAAATAACTAATAAATCCGGGAATAATTATCCATGGGTATCCCAGGTGGTGAAAACTGGTTGGGAGTTCTTGTAAAAGGCACTGGAAAGGTACGAAAATAATTCATGAACAAATCCCCAATACTTGAACAATTCGCGGAAGAATTACAATGAGATATTCCTCGTGAGTTTTTTGTAAGAATTCTTGAAGGATGTTTTTACTGGATTAGACAAAGAATTCATATTTTTTGTGGTACATTTTGAAATTCACATGTATCACTTGGGTCATACTTAGCCGAATCGATAGAGTCCGCGGCTACAAAGCCATGTGATTCGATTCCCGGTCGGTCCAGGAGATTTTCATAATGGAAATTTCGTTCGTTTACCGGTCATAGAGTATCATCGTACCTGTTACATGATATACGAATGCGAAAATGGCAACTGTGGAAAAGAAAAAAAACTCAGTCAATAACTGTTGGAGTGCTCTAATATTTAAGCTGAGAAGCAGGCTCTATCCCAGTGAAGACATAATATCAAAAAGGAAGAAATTGAAAATGAAGCAACCTGTTCAGGATAGGCTCTCTTTATACTCTTTACACCCATTCTGATAAAGCGCTAGATGCTCTTTTATAGCTTATGCAATTGCCCATCTTTTTTTGTCGTTTTAATCTTTTTCGATAAAGTGCCTCTGTAGTTGATTTTTCCATACCTGATGTATACTGCCCATGAACGCATAATTGTCCCATGTGAATGGAAAATCCAGCAAACATGGGACTGACATGCGTTTATGGGCAGTATAGAAACGCCTGAAGAATTATTTTTACACTTTGAGTCCTACCACAGAAGAATATTGCACTATGCTCCAGCGATTACTGTGATTAGTGTTATGAAATAGAAAAAAAAACAATACCTTTGAAGAACTTACTGAATAAATATTGTTGCTCAAAATAGTGCACTTCCGTTTTTAAGGGATTTAATGCATGTCCAACGACTTCATGCTTCATATGGCATTGTGAAGCTTATTGGTTTGTTAGGTGTTACGTTGCATTTATTTAGTAAAATCTACATTAAAACAACTTGTTTGAAAACGTAAAATTCAACCCTCAATAGCTTATATAACAACGAAATTGGCTACATTCAGATCTCAATTTTTTTTTACTAGAAAATAAATACAAAACACAGCGATCAATCTGCGTTTGCTCCTAATTTATGAAAATATACATTTCCATTTTCTGTGCAATGCTTACCGATTTATTCCTTAACCTATATCATTGAATCGTCAGTTATTCTACTTCATTATAAATATGCTTCATAATTAGTTTAGTCTCTATTCAAATAATATTGCTATATTTTCTTCCCTCTTCTTATTCGCCTACTAAACTCTATTTGATTGCAAAAATTCTCATCATTGGCATGGCGTGTTTTTTTTTGTATTCTGTCCTACGCTTGGTTTAACCCCGTTTTTGTTTAGTTTTTATTCAATTTGAATTATTCGTCCTACGAAAATCGACTTGTGACCCTTGCGTATAGAATCTAACGTGGTGAATTGGCAATTGTTGCCGGTTCTAGGACCACCATTTTTAGTGAACCCAACGCACCAATAAGCTTAATTCAATGAGCTTCCTTACGCTTTGCATTGTTTGAATGGAAAAAAGAAGGTTCGTGAAGAACTTACAAATGGTAACTGATTGCGTTCAGTTTCTATATCGAGTGCTACTGTATCGTTAATCTAAAAGAAAATCGAGTTAAACTAGACTTAACGCGAAAAAATGACCTTTCTATGTACAGGATTCATTTTTACATTTCTCTATCTATATTTGTTTGTCATTACAGCATTCTCAAAATGTTCAGTTTTGTATGTTTTGATTTTAGTGTTGCTGAAGTTTCATTTTCCACTTTTCTTACTAAAAGGCAGTATTTGTTTTTTGTTGTTTCCTTGTCCACTGATCGGCGTCACTTTTTACAAACTTATTCGTACCAATTTCTCCGTTGACCATATTTATCTGCATGTACATTCAGAAGCTGTAACGTTGTCTATTTTCTGTTCATTTTGAGTACTTTTAATCCAAAGCGGTATGTAATTCATATGTTTTATAAAATGTTCCTACTTGGGTTTGCACTGGGCGTGGTGTGAAAATTGTGGAATCTGGGGTCAAGGTCTTCGGCATGTACCCGTGGTTTGGATAGAGCGATGATATGCGAATCCATAGCCGGAGGCTGTCTGGTGAAGAAACAAAAAAACTCCAACACTGGCTGTAGCTATGTGAACTGTCTGCTGTTACAACAGGTTATTCGTATAGATCTCATGAAGCAAACGCTTGTTGATCGTATTCTAGGAGAATCCTTTATAGTGGATGAAGAAGAATATGAGAAATACTGCGTACGCCGACGGGAACGTGATCCGTGCAATGACATCGATCGTTTTGGCCACCCGAATCGGATGGGGTGGTTCCTTTTTCCGAACCTGAACGAAGCACGTCTGAAAAAAACAAGCAGATTAACGTTTGCATTTCAATTACTTTGTGGTTGATTACACACAGACATATGTTATTAACTGGAATGTTCTATTCAATATTACGGAATCTATTCCTAACGAAACGGTCTTAATACGTTACAAATCGGCAAGAGCTGATAAAATAGTTATATGTCTTCCATTGTTCTATATATAAAACTCTATATCTGATATAGGACACAGCAGGCTCCCCATTACAATTGAGTATATTCAACACGGGCTGAACTGCTTAAAATAATAAATATATTTTGTCTAAGTTTACACCTTAAAAAAAAATAAATGGTATGGTAGGGGCCTTCCTTAGCCGAGTGGTTAGAGTCCGCGGCTACAAAACAAAGCCATGCTGAAGGTGTCTGGGTTCGATTCCCGGTCGGTCCAGGATCTTTTCGTAATGGAAATGTCTTTGACTTCCCTGGGCATAGCGTATAATCGTACCTGCCACACGATATACGAATGCGAAAATGGCAACTTTGGCAAAGAAAGCTCTCAGTTAACAACTGTGGAAGTGCTTATAAGAACACTAAGCTGAGAAGCAGGCTCTGTCCCAGTGAGGACGTTAATGCCAAGAAGAAGAAGAAGAAATGGTATGGTATGGGTATGAAATATTATAAAAATATTATTATTATTTATACGTATAAAACTTGTTCGAGTTGACTAATGTACGAAATGCGTATTATGGTCCTTGATTTGAACTCTAATGCCGAGTTAGTTTTTGATTAGCGAAGGTTTTTTTGCCATTTTCATTAAGCGAATATGTGTGGAATATAGAATATTGAGAAGTTTGAAATTATGTGGATGGTTGTGATGGTTACGACCGTGGTCATCATGTAAAGAACAAACGAACAATGCTGTATCGTGTCAGCATCGAGGAGGCAGCCCCTCTAGCACGATGTAGGTAGCGCAACCCTGGTTAGGTGGCCTATCGAAGACTCTTCACCAACCAAGAAAGGCAAAAGTAGAGCAAACGGATTGATTTTACGGCAACAGACCCGGCAACGAATAAAGGACAACGATTGGAAAGTTGGTTCTTGGAACGTGAGAACTTTGAATGATCTCGCGCGTGTTGGGCTCCTGGCTCGTGAACTGCGGAATGTCAGCGTGAACGTGGCAGCTATCCAGGAAACACGCTAGCCGCGAACCGGAGAACGTGAATTCCGACCGGTGGACCCCATCGCCAACACTTCATTCAAGTACCACATCTACTACGGTGGCGACAGAGCAGAACGTGGAGTTGGCTTCATAGTGATTGGGAAGCAGATGAAGCGAATTATTTGGTGGAAACCGGTAAGCGACCGAATCTGTGTGTTGAGAATGAAGGGCAAGTTCTTCAACTACAGCCTGATTAGCAAACATGCGCCAATGAACGATAAGCCCAATGACATGAAGGATGAGTTCTATGAGAGCCTGTATAAGGCCTACGGAGAGTGCCCAAAACAAGACGTCAAGATAGTCATCGGTGACGCAAATGCGCAGATCGGAAAAGAAGATTTCTTCCGACCCGTCATTGGCACGGAAGGCCTTCATTCCGTTACCAATGATTATGGCCTGCGTCTAGTAACCTTTGCTGCAGCTAGAGGGATGGCAATAAGCAGTACCTACTTCGCACGAAAGAATATCCGCAAACACATCTGGCGACACCCAAGTGGCGATGCCTGCTTCCAAATATACCACGTGCTGGTTGATGGGCGACATTTCTCAGATTCATGGATGTCAGGATCTTCCGAGGCCTTAAAATCGACTCGCATCATTATCTCGTTGTAGTTTAAATCGGGCGCGGTTATCCAGCGTCACGAGTTCCAGAACAAATAAAACGCTGCGCTTCAATATACAACGCTTGTCGACTGATGGGGTAGCTGCACAGTACCACCAGCAGCTAGACGAGCAGTTGGTAAGAATCAACGTTGCTGGAGAAGTGATTGGCACTGGTCAAGGACGATGATCAAACAACTGGTTCGATGAAGAGTGCCAGAGAGTGACACACATGAAGAATGTCGCCAGGAGCCGTATACTTGTGGCTCAAGAAAGCATGAATCGGAATGCTCTGCGGAGATTCTATGCAACGGTCAATGGTGCGCGACACAATACCGTACCAGTACCCGCCATGTGCAATAATCGAGAAGGGAATTTGCTGACCGATAAACCGGCGGTGGCCGTCAGGTGGAAGGTGCACTTTCAGCAATTATTGAACGGTGAAAATGGAAATATAGCGAGGAACAGGATGGATATTGATGATGACGATCAAGCTGTAGACCCACCGACCATAGGAGAGGTCAAAAAGGCTATCAGCGAGCTGAAGAACGAGATCCCGGTCGAGCTTCTCAAGCACAGAAGTGAGCAGCTTTATCAGTCGATCCACAAAGTACTTCTGAAGGTATGGGAGGACGAAGAATTGCTCATCGGCTGGTTGGATGGCCTCATACGCCCAATCTACAAGAAAGGGTACAGACTGGAGTGTGCCAATTACAGAAAAATTACCCCGCTGAATTCGGCGTACAAAACTCTGCCGCGCATCCTGTTTAACAGACTGAGGCCGCTCAAGAAGTACTTCGTCGGCAAATACCAAGCTGGTTTTCGTGAGGGCCGTTCGACAACAGACCAGATGTTTAGCTTGCGAATGATCCTAGATAAATTCCGGGAGTATAACTTGCAGACTTACCATCTGTTTATTGATTTCAAGGCGGCGTACGACTCAGTGAATAGAAATGAGCTTTGGCAGATAGCGTCTGAACATGATTTTCCGGCGAAACTAATTAGGCTAATACGTGCTACGCTAGATGGTTCAAAATCAAGTGATCGGATCGGAGACGAGGTGTCAACCTCGTTCGTCACGTTAGACGGGTTGAAGCAGGGAGACGCACTTTCGAATTTACTGTTGAACACTGCACTCAAGGGTGCTATTAGGAGATCTGGCGTGCAGAGAAATGGCACTATTATCACAAGGTCGCACATGCTCCTTGGCTTTGCGGACGATATAGACCAAATTGGAATCGATCGCAGGTCAGTAGAAGAGGCCTTCGTGCCTCTGAAGAGGGAGACAGCGAGGATAGGCCTGATCATTAATTCTACCAAAACAAAGTACATAGTTGCAGGTAGAGATAGAGTCAGGCATGGTGGTGTAGGTGCTGAAGTAGTGTTTGATGGGGATGTGTTTGAAGTTGTTGAAGAATTTGTTTACCTTGGAACACTTGTGACATGTAGACCACGAAGTGAAAAGACGTGTTGCGGCTGCGAATAGGGCCTTTTACGGATTACGTAACCAGCTTAGATCCCGCAGCTTGCAAACGGAAACAAAATTCGCCCTGTATAAAGCATTGATTCTTCCGGGGGCTCTCTACGGGCACGAAGTGTGGACGTTGAGAGAGTCAGACCGGAAAGCTCTCGGTGTTTTCGAGCGTAAAGTGCTGTGGACAATGCTCGGTGGGAAACTCGAAAATGGTGTGCGGCGCAGACGCATGAAACACCAGTTGTATCAAGTGTACAAAGTTGCGAATATTATCAATCGTGTAAAATACGGCAGACTTCAATGGGCTGGTCACTTAGTGCGAATGTAGGAAGAAAGAATTGCGAGAATAATATTCAGCAGAGAAACAGGTAGAGGTCGGCGGCTTCGGGGAAGACCACGAATACGCTGGCTGTACGCAGTGGAAAAGGACCTGGCGACCCTAAACGTTCGGGGAAACTGGAGAAGTATTGCCCAAGACCAGTAAATCAATTATCACCCAACACGCACCAACAAAGACATTGTCATCACCTATTCTTGATGCAACAATTTTATTTCGCAACATCAGTTTGTCACCACTTCAACAGAATATGACAATGATCGATCACCACGTGCCCAGCAATTTTCTGGGCTGCGCATTGCATTTTTCGAGAACTTTCTCCGTGTTGGTAAACATTGACACATTATCGAACAGCATACATAAAACAAATTTGGTTTTGTGTTTGAAATAAGGCTGATACAAATATTAATTTTCTTTTATGTCACCCCCCCCTTCGAAAATCCGAAAATTTTGAAGGGGAGAAAAAAAAAAGATTCATCATTTTTTTGACATCAGTTAGGTTTATTCAATTTACAAAGTAAAAAACAAGTAAAATAATGATCCAGAGGACGATTAAAAACAGTTTAACAACTATCATTAAAAATAAAAATTCGAAAAAATAACTTTTTTTTTTCATTTTTATTATTTTGTTCCTTATTTATTTTTATCCCCCCCCTCGTACCTTCCAAGTGGTCTCGGACATAAAACAAATTTAATATTTGTATCAGCCTAACTGATTAATCGCGAGTTGAAAAGGTTGCAACAATGTTGCGGCCTGTGATTGTCATGACAATTTTGCTTTTGATTGTTTCTCTATCCGCAAAAGTTGGGACAAACGGTTGTGAGCGAGCTTGCTTTGTTGATTGTTTTTCGTCTGTTTTGATGACAATTTGATTCACTGCCCAAGACCGACGAAGATGGAGCTCTACAATACGCCTGGCAATGGCGTGACGCTACGCTGTAGCCATTAAGGTATCAAGGTAGGTACAAAACTTGAGGATATGGACATAAGATACGTGAAAGAATTTCGAGAATCCGTTGAGCCATCGCTACGATATAATCCATTTGGATGTTTTTGATCCCGGAGCTCCACGTAACTGTTTTGGTTCCGGAGGTCCTAGTATAAATGGCAAACAGCACTAGGGCTGTGCACAATGAGGATTTATCGGTATCGGCGATATAACACTGATTCAGTATCGGTATCGGCGATATATCGGGATTGACATTACAGCACTACTAATAGACAGTAAACTAACGAAATTATTAAAAAAAAAAAAAAATAAAAAAAAGGTAAAAATCTACTCACCTCGGTAGCACAGCCATTGTTCGCCGAGTGTGTACATGGGCTGGTTCCACCCGCACAGCTGGTACAGGCCACGATCTCGTTCGGTCCACTCGATTCTCGTTTCTTCACACCCTACCGAGAGGGAGTTTCGTTAGATCATGGTTTATTTCAGGAGTGATTTGTTGCAATTTTTACAATACAAAAGTTCCATAGGTATGAAGAACCAAATATGGTATGCAGAACATCAGAGCTTTTGTAGCTTGTTACAGTTAGAATAGAAAATGCACTTTCTACCGAAAGAAAGGGAACACACTCAAGATCCTGGATATGATTGATAACGAAATAAAACAAAAAGGTTCAATTTAAAAATTTCATAAAGATCGAGTCGACATAATCCCGTCCTGAATTTGGTGGACCGAGTATTGCAAAAAAAGGTTGCAAAATTGATATGGAAATCTGAATCTTTAAACATATTTTCATACATACTTGAAGCATTGAAACACTGTTAAAGCATTTTTCAATGAGTGATTTTTTAGTAGTATTCGCGTATTTCTTGTGCTTCAGATATTTGTCGAATATTTTGAATCTTGAGCATTTTTTTTTTAATATTTATTTACTTTATATTTCCATACATTCATACAGTTTTCTTTATTTCTAAAACTAAACGCTTACATCTATTTTTGTCTACAGAAAATTACAATACTTTCCAAAGTGTTTTTTAAATGCCGTTTTATGTTGGTATGCTTCAATATCAAAAATGATATGAGAATTTTTCAAAAATATCGGTTATTAGAAAAGTTGGATGACAAATCTTATATAGAATTCCAATTTAAATGAAAAAGAGCTCACATTATTGTGGAGAAGTTCGACAGATGCTTGATTGAATTGTAACCGACAAGTATCTCCCGTAATCGAAAACGTTTTGTCTTGTCACTCATCCTCGGACATGGATGGTAAATTCAAATCCCTCCTGGGGCTTTCCACATAAGCTGTGAACATTTACTACCAAACGTTGAAATGAAATTTCCAGCTGAGAAAAGACAATCGAAAAAAAAATCCCGTCAATTTTTCTGCCTCCTCTCATCCCTCGAACCGCGGGTCACATTTGTGTCAAATATGTTTCCCCTTGGAGGGACAAAGGACGACTGCTTGACATCCGTCATCGGTTTGGGGCCTCGAGGGCAACAGGGACTACGAATCAAGATGACATGTCATCATGATTGGTTCTGTGTTTGTGTCGGGCGAAAAGTCTTCTGCAGAATTAACGTTGCCAGAGGGCAGAAATGGTTCACTCGGTGACAAGCCTGTCTGGATATTCTTTTTCGTCTGTCTATACCTGGTCAGTGAACAACAGGTATCACGTTGGGTTAGCATATGGGACAGGGGCAAAAATGGTGCAAAGTAGAGTGCATCACCCTAGAAGGAACGATAGTTTCATGAACTTTGGCATGCCGGAATGTGTTGTTTAGCGTTGCAATATTACTACTATATTTGTTTTAGGGGAAATGGGTGACTGCTAAACTGCCCATAACTGCATAACAGTCACATTCGACATTTTTGACAAATTGGAGTTGATACCGGGGAGAGTCATCAAATGATAAATACTTTCGATCAACTCACTAAAATCTGTGAGTTTGTTCTAGAAAATTCGAAAAAAATACCAAGTTGTTTTGTCACACTGGCAAATGTAACCGCATAACAGTCACATTGAGATTATACATGAGCCTCATAATGTAGTAGCAACGAAATTTATATCAGAATAATTTTCTGTCTATTCACCCAATATGCGGTATGAGTTGTGCGAAATTTCAGCCTCAAATAAGCTCTTTTGAATTCTTGATGATTTTTTGAAATTTTAGTTTCCTCCCATACTGCAGTAAAATACAAACTTGGTACCCCATTTACTCAATGCCTACTTTTGTCGAATGTTACAAATATGCAGTTATGGGCAGTAAAGGGGATAATCAAACATCGCACTACTATTTTGTTAACTATGTCATCCAGGGATCATGCTAGCTGTTCTATGAGGATTTCCGACAAGTATACCTGCAAATATTACTCCAGCTATTCAATCAGAAATTTATCCATGAGTCCCTTCATAAATTCATCCCTTAATGAAAACCTTGCATATTTCTTCAAGTATTTTTTCTAGATTTTCCTACATGAAAACGTCGTGGATTTCTTACAATAATTGGTTGGCGTTGAGTCAGAGTGAACAAGTACATAACTTGGGAAAATTTGATTATTCTGTCATTAAATGCAAAATTACCTTATTTCCATTTCACTTTGACCAATGTTGTAAATGTTGTAAACTGCGATAGATATGTAACGAATTTACTTCGGATAATCAATAAAAATCGAAAAAAGTATGTAGTGAGAGTTAACCAAGTATTTATTTTACCATAACAACAAAAACGATCAGTGCACTGAGGTATTCGAGACATTTTTTTTTCATGATTATTACTCCACATTATATTGTTAGGAAGTCACACCAAAAAATGTGGAAAAACCGCAGAATTTTTTTTTTCTCGGGTTAAAAGATTGAAAAGTGTTAGACTTTAAGCCCATTTTTCTCAAAATATGAAAAACGTCAGTTAGTCTACTCTGACTTAACGCAGACCAATGGTTTTAATATTTTTCCTAGTATCTCTATCGTAATAACTGCTGTGAATCAAACAAGCATTTTACAAGATTAAGTTGCTTTAAAGTTTTTAAAGAGTAGTTGAGGATTCCTCAGTAGATTTCAGTATTTTCAATCCTACGCCTATTATTCTAGTAGCTTTTCCTGTTATAACCGCACTAATTCCTCCAATAATTCCGCAAGGACAGACATAGTAGAATACATTTCTGAAAGAATTCACTCAAAGATGATGTTTGAAGTTCTTCAAGGGGATTGTTTCAGGGATTAGTGTCTTCGACAAAGTTGTTCAAAATAATATTTTATAAAAGTTTTCAGGAGATCGCAGCCACAAATTTCATCAAACAAACAAGTGTGAATCAAAATTTAAACTTAAATAAGCAGCCACCCTATTCAACTTTTTTCTTAGAAGATGCAAAACTCAATTACGAATAACCTCTCTGAATACATCGAACGTCTAAAATCGACGAGAACAGAGAAATCTGCAGTGATCGATTTCTCTTCGTCGATTTTCTCTTCGGATCACTGCACAAAATTCAATCAGTTTTCGTAACTTTTCACGATGCAGAATGACGAAAAATGATGAAAACTATCTATTGAATCGAAAATATCAGTTGAAAATAGTCGCCCGGCCTAGTAATTAGTCAAAGAGAAAATCGATGAAGAAAAATCGATACGCGCTTGTGATATTGAACGCGAGACTTTTTCTCTGTTTAATTGTCGATTCGGACCATTGTGCAATGGGACCGCAAAAACCGTCAACTGAAATCGTTACGATAGTCAAGAAATTAGGTCATATTTTGGACGCATCTATGCTAAATGTAATAGAATGAGAGGTGTTAACGTCCTCCAAAGTATTACGCCTTGAGCAAATGATTGGAATAACAACTTGAAAACAATCAATACCTTAATATTGTAAAAAATAGGTGAGTAATAGTTCTCAAGTCGTTGAAACAATACTCTTAGAAATTCTGGCTACGCCATTGCTTGTTAAAACTCTAAACTTTTTACCAAAACTTTTTTCTTATTTCAACGCTTCGTTCGATGAACTTTTACTTAACTTGGCTTTGGAATAAAAGGCATAAATCCCACTAGTGTCGTAACGTTAAATATCACCCACCATAATTTCCATTATCATATCGTCTGAAATGCTCCCAGAACTACAAATAGCAAAGCAATGAAGAGTTGGCTATTATATGATGGTCAAGCCCGAGCCAAGCTAAAAAATACCGTCTTTGTCAGTATATATAAGAGAAAGGGCCCGAACTAGTTGAGAATTGTTTCCATAATTGTGTTCAAAGCATGGTCCCAATGTAATGGTGGAAGGGTTTTGTTCTACTTCGTCGCAAGCGCTATTAATCGTCACATTGAACTTAAAATGTTTTACTACTGCGGATATTCAAACTTACTTACAATATAGATTTATTTTTCCAGTGTAATTTTGTGAAGGATGTTACTAGTACACCATAAATGCAATAAATCTGCTGTTTTTCGATAATTAATTTTAGTTCAGTAATCCACTTAGCACTTTTTCATATAAATCGCATAGACGAAGACGTACCGAGCGTAATATAATTAGTGATCGGCTGAGCCACGCCACATTACGATTCATATCTTCTGCAGCCTTCTGTGTGGAAAACCTTTGTACATGTTCACTGAAGAACTTTATTCCAATCACACTCCGTAAAACTTCTATAATTCACGAAATTTTAAGAAATTTCCTCAACGACCGCATATGAGCAATTCTCGCTGAAACCAGGCCGCCATCGGCACCCATCATTAGAATTCCAATTTTATGTCACTGATCGCTAGTATATGATAAAACTAAAGGGTGGTCCTTTCGGTTTTCTCAAATTGGTTGACCCCTCGTACGCCAGCTAATTAAACAGATTGCGAAAAGGCCTATTTTTTTTATAAATCTTAGGTATTTCTTCACGTGATATGTCTCATATTTCCCTTGGAACACATAGGTCGTTTAGAATTCTGAGGTCGCCATCAGTAAGCTGAGAAAGAACTGAGTAAAATAGGCTACAGGGCATTTTTTTTAAATTATCGGACAGGTTTGGGCCGGAGGTTCTCCTATTTGCATGAAATTTTCACCAGAGTTAGAGCTCGTGGATACATGACCAAAAGTTAAATTCAAGAAAAATTATAGTGGCCTATTTTCTCGGAAAACTCTAGATGAATTTTCACGATTTCTCTATATACCTCAAACTTTGAAAATTCATATCTCCTGAACTATGCATTGTAGAACAAAAGTTTTTCAGTGAAATCGAAAGGAAATTTTCTCAGCAATCTATTAAAAATACAAAAAGAAAAACATTTCTCGGCAAATTTTTCACCATGGAGAAAATTGTCGGGAAAATAATGAAAAAACTTTCGTCTGTATCATGAAAAATTTTCAAAAAATATTTTTTGTTTCATCAATCCATACTCTAACTTTCGTTCATAGACGCCAAAGTGGTATCTTTTACCGTTTAGGCGACAGAACTGAAAAACCGATGACCACCCGCACGCTTCCCATAGAAAAATGTGTTCTATTGTGGGCTTCATAACCGTGCGCTAACGGCGGCAGTAATTTACACGCATTGTAAGTGTAACACAGTAAACCATCCTTTCCTTTCCAGTCAGAAGAAGCTTTTCGTCAATCGGACCACTCTCCATTGGTCAGTTGGATGTTTTGTGTGCCCTTCACCAGCAACGTTATTTAGTATTAAAGCTAACAGTCTCTATGAAAGCCGCACGGGAAGTTCTTGTTACAATCAATCATTATAGTAACGTTTGAAGGATCAAATCTCAAGATCCACTTTCTTTGAAAACTTATGAATATATTGTTAATATGTTGTTATGTACAACGGACGGCAAATCAAGCGAACGGCTTCTCTTTAACAGATTTATTACCACTGAGAGGCAGCATGCCTACTCGGTGGAGAAACGAAAGAAACTACATTCTTACAAATTCAATGGGTGCGCCTTATATAGGCGCACGATACGGCCAGACAAAACATACAATAATTATTCATTACGCGCGTACGCTTCTCAATACAGTTTGGCGTGCTGTTGGGTTGGCGCCAACTGTAGAGTTTCTTTTTCTATCTTTATTAACGAGATTTTTAGCCCTGGGCTAGTTCATCTGGCCTAGTTCAACTGTAGATGCTGCACGCTGACTGGCAGTGGAATATTCAACAGCAGCCATCAATGGAACAATAGATAGCGTCCCTGAGTGTTATACAGTTGATTGATATTATATACATGCAAATACTATACTATATTCTTCCAAGGAACAATCAGAATTTATATCAAATATATCACTTTGTATAGAAAACAAAACTGAAGATTTATTCGCGCGCTTTTAGTTAATTATCTAATTATTTGATAAATTGCACAAAATTTGAAAAAAAAAGCAAGGAAATTACAAGTAGCACTTTATGTATGCATAAATATCCTTTTTGCTTGGCAACTATATGATACTGAGGGTCAAGCATGGGAAACACTCACTCAGTTATTGTGTTTCCCTCACTCGCTTCCACGCACAGTCGGGAGCGAGAAAGCCGTTTTTTAACCAAGCCGAACGTTTCAATTTCCAGTGCCCATTCTGCTTCTTCGGCGAGCACTATCAGAAAGATTGGTGTTAGCTCTTCTTGATAGTGGTATTGGTGAGCGTGATCGAGTTGAATTGGTTCAACAGCGGCTTGCAAAGCCAATGTTCACCAATGTCGATGTGCCCTTTTGAAATGTTTGTCCAGGAATGATTGTTTACATTCTGATTCCGTTCAAATGGCATTCGGGTTTGAGTGCTAATGAGCGTTCACTGACTGGCAGTCCACACCACGGAATGATTCAGTGAGTAGGAATCCTCTCAGTCAGTTCAATGCATTCGGCGAATGGATGTTAAGGGGACACGGGAGACCGTGTTATTTTCCCTATCTTTCGTCTCACTCTAACAATAATCATCAAAACATTGTGGAAGCAAATCTCGAGTTTTAGTGAACCGATGAAGCTGAAAATTTATCAGGTTGTGCACTACATATATAGAATCATAGTGATACATTTTCGCATCGATATATGGAGTGGTTCTTGGGATTTGCTTCTTGAATTGGATAGGGTGATTATGATGACGTCCCGTGCGGCCTTAAGTGCATTAACTCGTGCCTCGCAGATACAAGTGTATTGGTATTAACTTCTCTTCGCGTTCCTTCCGATTGTCGCTTTAACACAATCGGTTTCGACGCTTTCATGCTACACTCCGCCTAGGACGGTTCAGCTATCACTGAATGTTCGATAGCAACAGATTTTTTGCTATTTTCCATCGGTGGCGTTCGGGTGAGTGAGTGAATTTTCCCATGCTTGCTGAGGGTCAGTTCCTATTACCAATATTATTAAATGTTAGGATCGTTTTCAATTAAAGACTGTTGGTCTCAATAGTAAAGGTTACGAATAAAGGACATACAAAACACCCAACAGACCAAAGGAGAGTGCTCCGATTGACGAAAAGCTTCTTCTGACTGGAAAGGAAAGGATGGTTTACTGCGTTACACTTACAATGCGTGTAAATTACTGCCGCCGTTAGCGCACGGTTATGAGGCCCACAGTAGAACACATTTTTCTATGGGAAGCGTGCGGGTGGTCATCGGTTTTTCAGTTCTGTCGGCTAAACGGTAAAAGATACGACTTTGGCGTCTATGGACGAAAGTTAGAGTATAGATTGATGAAACAAAAAATATTTTTTGAAAATTTTTCATGATACAGAAGATAGTTTTTTTGCTATTTTTCCGACAATTTTCTCCATGGTGAAAATTTTTCCGAGAAATGTTTTTCTTTTTATATTTTTAATAGATTGCTGAAATTTCCTTTCGATTTCACTGAAAAACTTTTGTTCTACGATGCATAGTTCAGGAGAAATGAATTTTCAAAGTTTGAGGTATATAGAAAAATCGTGAAAATTCATCTAGAGTTTTCCGGGAAAATAGGCCACTATAATTTTTTTGAATTTCACTTTTGGTCATGTATCCACTAGCTGAAAATCTGGTGAAAATTTCATGCAAATCCGAGAACCTCCGGCCCAAATTGTCCGAAAATAAAAAAAAATCCCCTACAACAACTAGGTAAGCAATGGTATTTACCTTATGAAATGAACGATTCTCTAAATCATGTTCTACGA
The DNA here is from genome assembly GCF_002204515.2 of Aedes aegypti. NCBI lineage: Eukaryota > Metazoa > Arthropoda > Insecta > Diptera > Culicidae > Aedes > Aedes aegypti. The sequence goes on from NC_035108.1 coordinate 153,537,386, forward strand.
TTTTGACGTATATGACGTAGTGTAATCAATGAAAATATCATTTTACAACAAAGAAATAAGTTTTCAATCGTTGGTGTTTTCTACGAGTCGATTGAAGAAGAATAGTATGAATTTAAGTGAGTTTTTGACCTTGTTAGCACTAGTTGAATGTTAAGGCTACTGTATCGTTTACTATTCTTGTTCCCATTTTACTGGCGTTACGTCCAAGCAGGAACAGAGTCTGGTTCTCACCTTAATTTGTTATAAAAACAGACAATAAAATTGGTATTTTCTTTTATATTGCATATTTTGTACCAGAATGATTCTTCGGCAAATCTTCAAGTTCAGGAATTGCATTCATTATTTTATTTCTTTTGGTCCAAAACCACTGATTGAACTGATCAGTCAATTGAACAGCTGAGATAAGGTAAGAATGACAGAATTTGATTGTGTTTTAATGGATGCCTCATAATTCGACATGATGAGCGCAAAGATGGTTAAAAAAACATTCAACCACTTTAAACCAAAATGGCGTCGAATCCCAAGATGGCCACCAGATTTTTGAATCTCAAAATGATACTTTTGAGTATTAGCATTACGTTCACATTATGGCAAAGTCTGCCTTTCAGATATTTGATTGCAATATTTTTTCACATGTATGTTGGGCGGCAGTTAAACCGATATTTTATGGCACACAAATTCAATGAATTTTTTAGCTCAAAAATTTAAGATTTTCTCTATAAATAAATGCACTTTTGGCACTGTTTTACATTAAAACTACAGATATCAACACAAGACTTACTAATGTACCAACGTGCAATCTATAAACTTCACTTAATGAACAATAATGCACATGGTTGAACAAATGTTTGTTTATTTCAATTAATGGTCTAAGACGGTATTCTTTTATTGAATTCATTATTCTTGAGTTGGGGCCTTCATTAGCCGAGTGGTTAGAGTCCGCGGCTACAAAGCAAAGCCATGCTGAAGGTGTCTGGGTTCAATTCCCGGTCGGTCCAGGATCTCTTCGTTATGGAAATTTCCTTGACTTCCCTGGGGATAGAGTATCATCGTACCTGCCACACGATATATGAATGCGAAAATGGCAACTTTGGCAAAGAAAGCTCTCAGTTAACCTTAGTTAGATACTGGGGTCATAATGACCCAAAATCGTATTTCAACCTGCAATATCTCTGTTGTTATCAAACGGATCTTTCTAAAATTCCCTGACTTTTAATATTTTGTGGAAACGAAGGGCAAGACCAAAAAATTTTTTTCTTAAGGTGATTCTAAGATGGCGCCACAAAAAAAAACAACTTAATAAGATACTGGGGTCATTATGACCCAGAAATGTATACCCCTATAAATCAGCGAAATATCAACCGAATAATGAAATTTATGCCGCATTCGAAAGATATACTCCTCAAGATTCTGATCACTACCTGGAATACCGGTTCCGGACCCAGTGGCCACCGGGAATCGGCTACGAAGGGGACCATGTTGGCCACGTGGAATTTCAGTACACTCAGTCCAGAAATCTGCATTCATCACCAAATTGTATAAGATGCAGGCCATATAGGAATGTACTGTCTTCAGCAAACTTGCTTCGGGGACCAAGAACTTCCACATGGGATACAATTTAGTTCAGAACTTGACCACCGCGTGGCGCTAGCGTCGATATGAACTTCCGGTAGGAGCTAATTATGTGATAACTCGAGATTGCGAGCACATAGAAAGATGCAGTCTTCGGGAAAGTTGCTCATAAGGATAAGCACTTCCTCATGAGATACAATTTAGTTCAGAACTCGACCACCGCGTGGCGCTAGCGTCGATACGAACTTCCGGTAGAGGCTAATTATGCGACAACTCGAGAATGCGAACACATGGGAGGATGCTGTCTTCGGCAAAGTTGCTCAGGAGGATAAGCACTTCCACATGAGATACAATTTAGTTCAGAAGTCGACCACTGCGTGGCGCTAGCGTCGATACGAACTTCCGGTAGAGGCTAATTATGCGATAACTCGAGAATGCGAACACATGGGAGGATGCTGTCTTCGGCAAAGTTGCTCAGGAGGATAAGCACTTCCACATGAGATACAATTTAGTTCAGAACTCGACCGCTGCGTGGCGCTAGCGTCGATATGGACTTTTGGTAAGGGCTAATTATGCGATAACACGAGATTGCGAGCACATAGAAGGATGCTGTCTTCGGCAAAGTTGCTCATGAGGATAAGCACTTTCTCATGAGATACAATTTAGTTCAGAACTCGACCACCGCGTGGCGCTAGCGTCGATACGAACTTCCGGTAGAGGCTAATTATGCGATAACTCGAGAATGCGAACACATGGGAGGATGCTGTCTTCGGCAAAGTTGCTCAGGAGGATAAGCACTTCCACATAAGATACAATTTAGTTTAGAACTCGACCGCTGCGTTGCGCTAGTGTCGATATGAACTTCCGGTAGGAGCTAATTATGCGATAACTCGAGATTGCGAGCACATAGAAGGATGCTGTCTTCGGCAAAGTTGTTCAGGAGGATAAGGACTTCCTCATGAGTAAAAATTTAGTTCAGAACTCGACCACCGCGTGGCGCTAGCGTCGATATGGACTTTTGGTAAGGGCTAATTATGCGATAACACGAGATTGCGAGCACATAGAAGGATGCTGTCTTCGGCAAAGTTGCTCAGGAGCATAAGCACTTCCACATGAGATACAATTTAATTCAGAACTTGACCACCGCGTGGCGCTAGCGTCGATATGAATTTCCGGTAGAGGCTAATTATGCGATAACTCGAGAATGCGAACACATGGGAGGATGCTGTCTTCGGCAAAGTTGCTCAGGAGGATAAGGACTTCCTCATGAGATACAATTTAGTTCAGAACTCGACCACCGCGTGGCGCTAGCGTCGATATGGACTTTTGGTAAGGGCTAATTATGCGATAACACGAGATTGCGAGCACATAGAAGGATGCTGTCTTCGGCAAAGTTGCTCAGGAGCATAAGCACTTCCACATGAGATACAATTTAATTCAGAACTTGACCACCGCATGGCGCTAGCGTCGATACGAACTTCCGGTAGAGGCTAATTATGCAGTTATCGTTAATAAAAAAATAAGAGATTCTCCTAAGGATTCCTCCAAGAAGATCTCTACAGAGATTTTTGCAGAATGTCAGAGGTTTCTCTAGGTAACATTTCTTCAAGGATAACTTAAAATATTTCCACAGTGAATTCTCCAGACATTCCGCTGGTAGTCCTCTCAAGATTCCTCTAGAAATTATTTCTAAGATTTCCTCCAGGGATCACTCCAGGAATTCTATAACGAATTATTCCAGAGATTCTACCATTCAATTGGGGATTTTTCAAGAAATTATTTTATCAGTTCTTATAGGGATCGCTGGAGAAATTCTTGCAAGAGCCCAAGAAGGGATTCTCGAGGAAAGCTCTGGAGGAATTCCTTACAAAAATCCCCGGAACATCATATATACTTTTCAGCTACGCAGTCTTTATTTTTTTCAACGTTCTTTTTATAATGAAGACTGCGTAGACGAAACTCATATTTCATTTATATATACAGTCAAATCTCATTCCTGAAACGATATCCACAGGAAACCATGCAGAGATTTTTCTGAAGCGATCCATGGAGAAATTTCTGAAGAAAAAGCTGGAGAAATCTCTGCAGGAATTCCTATAAAGATTTGCATATAGAAATATCTGTAGGAGTCTTTGGATAGACTCCTATAATGCCCATAACTGCATATTTGTAACATTCGACAAAAGTAGGCATTGAGTAAATGGAATACCAAGTGTGCATTTTATAAACTAAAATTTCTAAAAATTACCAGGAACTCAAAAGTGCTCATTTGAGGCTGATATTTTGTACAACTCATATCGCATACTAGGTGAATAGTCAGAAAATAATTCGGGTAGAAATTTCATTGCTGTTACATTACGAGGCTCATTTATAATCTCAATGTTACTGTTATGCGGTTATAATTACCAATGTGACAAAACAACTTGGTATTTTTTTCGAATTTTCTAGAACAATCTCACATATTTCAGCGAGGAGATTTCGACTGATGTGGGAGAATTGGAGCTACTAGTTTCTCCCCTGAAGAAGACTCGGATTAGAGTCGAAACGTCGGGAAAAATCTAAAACAGTCGTTTTGATTACCCAAGACTGCAGCGCCGAAACTAGTAGCTCCAATTCACATATTTCAGTAAGTTAATCGAAAGTATTTATCATTTGATGACTCTCCATGGTATTAACTTCAATTTGTCAAAAATGTCGAATGCAGTTATGGGCAGTGTAGGCATCCATGAAGGACTCTTGGAGACATCTTTGGAGGAATCACTGATGAATGGAGGTATCCCAGGAAGAATCGATGTAGAAATTTTGCTGGTGGAATCGCTAGAGAAATCCCTGGAAAAAACCCCTGTAGATTTTTTGCTGGAAAAATCCCTGTAGATTTTTGTTGGAAAGATCCCTGAAAGAATCCTAATAGGAATATTTAAATAGAAAAATTTCTCGAAAAATCTAAGGAGAAATATCTAAAGAAATCCATGAATAGATCTTTAAAAAAAATTATAAAGATTTTACTGTAGGATATGTAGAGATTTTTTTTAATGAAATCCATGGAGAAATTTTAAGCATAAGTTCCGATAATATTCTAGCAGGAATTAATGGGAGAATCTCTAGAGAAATTTCAAGAAGAACTCTCGGGGGAATCCATGGAGTATTATTGAAGACCCAGTACGAATCCCTGGAGAAATTCTTGGGGAATCCCTGGAAGATTATCTTGAGAAATTCTTGAGGCGTTTCATGTAATTTCCTTGAGGAATTCGTAAGTTTTAGAACACTTGCAGAAATTCCTTGTGGAATCTTTGTAGAATTTCCTCGTAGAATCATCCCTTGAGGAATCCCGGAATAATTTCTGAACGAATCTCGAGAGAACTGCTTGGGGATATTTTTGTATGTATCCGTGGAGGAATCCTCGGAAAAAAATCTGAAGATATCACTAAAGAAACATCTTTAGTAATCCTTGAAGAAATTGTTTTAAGTGTTACTCCTAGAGGAATTCCTGGAGAAAGCCTTGAAGATATCTGTGCAAGAATCCTTGAAGACACTTTCCTGGAGAAATCCTTGCAAAAGTCTGTGGAAAATTTTATAGAGGAACACCAGAAGAAATAACTTAAAAAATCCCTGGAGAAATCTCCGGAGAAATTTCGAAGTATTCCTGAAACGAATCCTGGAGGAATCCTTGGAAAAAATCCTCAACGAATCCCAATAAAGATTTTTCTGGAGGAATCTACGAAGGAATCACTTAAGACATTTCTGCTGGAAACCTTTGCGAAATCTCTTAAGAAATCCTTACACATATTTTTTCTTGTAGGAATCCTTGTAAAAATTCCATGTCAACTCCCTGGAGGAAGCTATTCCATGCATGGTGAACAAAAGTTCTTCCTGAAAGAATCCCTGGCAAAAGTCCTAGGGAACCCCAGGAGAAATCATTGTAGAGATTAAGGTACAGAATAGCTTGGATTATTTTTTGGTAAAATCCTTGGAGGAATCTTCGAAAGATTTCCTGGAAAAAACTTTGGGGGAGTCTCTGGAGATATTTCGAGAGGATGAGGACAGAAGGGCATGGGATTGTATTCCATTGGATGAGCTCTCGGTAAATAACTGTAGAATCCATCATACAAATCATTTAAGATTACTGGACTATATCCTTTGAATAACTCCAAAGTGAACTACGTCTTGAGATCCAGATAAGTTTTTGGAGGAAATCCAGAAGGAAGTACTGGTATAAAGTCATAAGATTTCTCCGGATCCAATTAAAAACTAAAGTGCACAGTTACTGCAACAAAGAAGAACTAAAGAAAACTAGAAGTATTTGTTTTTGCAAGTTCATGACGTTATCTGTATCTGAACTCTTGTTGGAATTTTAGTAGTGACTACAATATAGTTCATATCATATCATAGAGCTCATTTTATATTATATACAATCGACTCTCCACAACTCGATATTCTATAACCCGATATACTCTTGACTAGATGGATTTTCCGGTTCCTTCAAATTTCCATACATTGTGCTCACCATAAGTCGATATTTCTGTAACTCGATATCTCCACAAGTGGATGTTAGGTGAGATGTGAATTTCTCTCCATTACTCGATATCTATTTTAATTTTTTTTCTTTTTTGGGGAAACGTGATCTAATTTTTGTTTGAAGGTGAATAAATACTTACAAGTTGTAATGACATGAAAATGATAAAAACTATTGTCAGTAAAAATAACGTGATTTTTCGAGCACTTGTTTTCAAATAATAGTTTGTAAAATACTATCAACAAAATTATATTGCTTTCTTACAAAAATAATAATAAAAATATTGGAATTACAGAAATTTGTTCCTTCGATTTTGTGTTGGTATATTCTATTGTACCATAATTCTATAAGTCGATGGTGCCTTGAATATCGAGATATGGAGAGTCGACTGTAGTTTATATCGTAACATATATATCATGTCGGATCGTGTAGTTCATATCATATAAGAGCAATATAATGACGAACGTCACGCGGAATTTACTACGCAGAATTAAAAAAAACTGAACAACTTTGCCGAAGATAAAACCTTCAAAAAAGAGTTCCTTCTGGAAATACATATAAACGCCAGCACCACATGCTGGTTAAATTTTGAACGTATGTTCATCACTGATTCCTTATTCTCTCGAACAATTTTACCGCAGACAGCATCCTTCTTTAAGTCGGGTCTCGGGTTTTCGAATGGTTCGGGTCAGATTTGAAGGCTAGAAATTTTTTTTTCGAGTACCGTAATCCGGGGTAACATTGATCTTTTTTGAATATCTCTTAAACATTTGATTTGAAAATGCATGTGTAGCAAATTTTATATTTTCAAAACAAGTACTGCCACCCATTGCTCGTGTTTATGTACTGTATTTTGTTTTCTGAAAGTTTAATGCATGTTTAAAAATATGTTTTAAGTGAGTTTTTGATTTAGCTGATATGAGGTAACATTGATCACACCATGAAAACATCGTTCGGTAATATTGAAAATATCATTACTTACTAAAATCATGGTCCCTGAAGCCGAATATGAAGGTCAAACTCTTATAAGTCATTTACTTTTTGAGTTATTTTAAAATTAAAAACACCTTGAATTGTGGAATACGCCTAAATGTATGCAATTTCCTAAGGAAATTCTTCACGCTTGATAATAATTTGTGAATTATGTTTTATTGAACATATTTATGAAAATTTTGACAACGGAGCCGTTTTCGGCGATGTCATTTTTAGTAACAACCGCATTTCTCTTGCTCATATCGTTTACAGAACTCATGTGAGACATGATTCTTTTATGGTGTCATCCATAATCATGAAAATCATTGTTTACAAAAGTTGAAAAATTTACGCATGAACACAACTTTATTTTCGCAGAAACCCTATTGTTTATTGGCTCATGATTAGAATAAAGAGAATCGCCGTTCATGCATTAAAAATATTTCATCAACAAATGTTGATTCGAGCTTTTTACGAAGAGGGTCATTGCGATCAATTTTACCCCGCTGATCAATGTTACCCCGGATTACGGTACGTCGGAATCGGGCTTTTAAAAATTCAGATTTAGGTAGACTTTAGTAAGAGTTATGGTAAGAGTAACAACCACAAAGCTTCCTTATGCATCAGAAACGATGAATTTATCTATTTTTAAAACTCGATCTTTTTTACAAACAATGTTTAGGTTTCGAGTCAGATTCGGATTTGAACAGCGGATTTTTTTTCAGGTTCGGGTCAAGTCTGAGTACGGGTCGTGTTTGGGCTCAAAAATGTGAAACCCCCCTCTAATAATTAACCTCTATCGGAAATACAAATCGACGTCAAATCCACCGAGTGGTCGAACAACTTTGTGGAAGACAGCATCCTTCTAAATGACCCATAACGCGGGTACGTCACAGTTTCGTGGTGCGTTATGGAGAATAGATATACCAGTGAACCCTAGTCCTGACTGCTTCAAACGAAGAGAACAGGATGTTCGAGTTCTTGTTACATTTTAAACCTTGTTGAAAGTGACAAGTCTCGGTTTTCCCAGTTGCAGAGAATCATCTGACAATAATCGGGACAAGGAAAAAAATGAAGTCGAATTGAACAATTTGTTTCATAATCCTTCATTCATTTGATTCTCTTGTTTGAAGAAGTAGGGACTATGATTCTGATGCACGGACAATATCTGTGTAATTTCTACCGAAAGTCCATATCGACGCTAGCGCCACGCGGTGGTCGAGTTTTAAACTAAATTGTATCTCATTTGGAAGTCCTTATCCTCCTGACCAACTTTGCCGGAGACAGCATCCTTCTATGTGCTCGCAATCTCGAGTTATCGCATATTAGCCTCTACCGGAAGTTTATATTGACACTAGCGCCACGCGGTGGTCGAGTTCTGAACTAAATTGTATCTCATGTGGAAGTCCTTATCCTCCTGAGCAACTTTGCCGAAGACTGCATCCTTCTATGTGCTCGCAATCTCGTGTTATTGCATAATTAGCCTCTACCGGAAGTTCGTATCGACGCTAGCGCCACGCGGTGGTCGAGTTCTGAACTAAATTGTGTCTCATGTGGAAGTTCTTATCCTCATGAGCAACTTTGCCGAAGACTGCATCCTTCTATGTGCTCGCAATCTCGAGTTATCGCATAATTAGCCTCTACCGGAAGATCATATTGACGCTAGCGCCACGCAGTGGTCGAGTTCTGAACTAAATTGTATCTCATGTGGAAGTCCTTATCCTCCTGAGCAACTTTGCTGAAGACTGCATCCTTCTATGTACTCGCAATCTCGAGTTATCGCATAATTAGCCTCTACCGGAAGTTCGTATCGACGCTAGCGCCACGCGGTGGTCGAGTTCTGAACTAAATTGTATCTTATGTGGAAGTCCTTATCCTTCTGAACAACTTTGCTGAAGACTGCATCCTTCTATGTGCTCACAATCTCGAGTTATCGCATAATTAGCCTCTACCGGAAGTTCGTATCGACGCTAGCGCCACGCGGTGGTCGAGTTCTGAACTAAATTGTATCTCATAAGGAAGTTCTTATCCTCCTGAGCAACTTTGCCGAAGACTGCATCCTTTTATGTGCTCGCAATCTCGAGTTATCGCATAATTAGCCTCTACCGGAAGTTCATATTGACGCTAGCGCCACGTAGTGGTCGAGTTCTGAACTAAATTGTATCTCATGTGGAAGTCCTTATCCTCCTGACCAACTTTGCTGAAGACTGCATCCTTCTATGTGCTCGCAATCTCGAGTTATCGCATAATTAGCCTCTACCGGAAGTTCGTATCGACGCTAGCGCCACGCAGTGGTCGAGTTCTGAACTAAATTGTATCTCATGTGGAAGTGCTTATCCTCCTGAACAACTTTGCTGAAGACTGCATCCTTCTATGTGCTCGCAATCTCGAGTTATCGCATAATTAGCCTCTACCGGAAGTTCGTATCGACGCTAGCGCCACGCGGTGGTCGAGTTCTGAACTAAATTGTATCTCATGTGGAAGTGCTTATCCTCCTGAGCAACTTTCCCGAAGACTGCATCTTTCTATGTGCTCGCAATCTCGAGTTATCGCATAATTAGCTCCTACCGGAAGTTCATATCGACGCTAGCGCCACGCGGTGGTCAAGTTCTGAACTAAATTGTATCCCATGTGGAAGTTCTTGGTCCCCGAAGCAAGTTTGCTGAAGACAGTACATTCCTATATGGCCTGCATCTTATACAATTTGGTGATGACTGCAGATTTCTGGACTGAGTGTACTGAAATTCCACGTGGCCAACATGGTCCCCTTCGTAGCCGATTCCCGGTGGCCACTGGGTCCGGAACCGGTATTCAAGGTAGTGATCAGAATCTTGAGGAGTATATCTTTCGAATGCGGCATAAATTTCATTATTCGGTTGATATTTCGCCGATTTATAGGGGTATACATTTCTGGGTCATAATGACCCCAGTATCTTATTAAGTTGTTTTTCTTAACATCCGCGGAAGGTTAATAACTGTGGAAGTGCTTATAAGAACACTAAGCTGAGAAGCAGGCTCTGTCCCAGTGAGGACGTTAATGCCAAGAAGAAGAAGAAGAAAAAAACTAATCAAGCTGAGTAACATGATCGGTTTTAGTAGGGACGTAACGCCAGGAATAAGAAGAATAAGAGTACGCGTTACCTGTTATAGTGGTAGCCTCGATATTCACATGTTGAGTGCTAACAAGGTGAAAAACTCATTCTACTACTTAAAAATTCAAGATGGCCGCCAGATTTTTTTCACTTAAATTAATGATCTAATTCTTCACTCGACTCAAAAAAACACCAACTATTGAAAACATGTTTCTTTGAAAAAATGATATTTTCATTGATTGCAGCTGCCATATACGTCAAAATCGTAGAACATGATTTAGAAAATTGTTCATTTCATAGGGTAAATACCATTGCTCACTGAGTTTTTGTAGCCTATCTTACTCAGTTTTTTCGGCTTTCTGATGGTGACCTTAGAATTCTAAACGAGTGGTGAAATGGTGAAAAAAAGATTTTTCTAACAAAATTCAAGATGGCGGCCAAGTTTCAGATGAAAACTATATGCTTCCTCTATACGATGCCAATGAGTTTGCTATGTGTTCCAAGGGAAATATGAGACATACCACGTGAAGAAATACCTAAGATTTATAAAAAAATGGCGTTTTCGTAAACTGTTTAGCTAGCTGGCATACGAGGGGTCCACCAATTTGAAAAAAAAAAAACCGAAAGGACAACCCTTTAGTTTTAGCATATACTAACGATCAGTGGCATAAAATTGGAATTCTAACGATGGCGGCCTGGTTTCAGCGAGCATTGCTCATACAATCAAAGGCGTAAACAAAGTTTTCAGTCTGAGTAAAAAACAATATGCGCATCAATGTGTGCGTGATACTCGGCATAGAAGACGATTCCTTTGATTGTGATGTTTTCGCTGCACTGAGAGCAACTGTCATTGTTGTTCGGTCAAAAGAAATTGTGCGTACATATATAATTGGGCTGAATTTTGATGGCACCAATGAATTTTAAAGGAAATCCATCATCATGCTGAATGAACGGAGGGAGATGCCCGTAGATCTAGATATTCTAACAAAAAACATTTTATTATATGGTTCAAGTGTTTTATTTTGACCACTCACTCACCACCACTCACGGTGAGCCGATAGTTGTAAGACGAATCAAAACTGATTGCGATCGAAATCATAATGGATACGACGAATATAGGCAACGGTAATAATTTCAATGCTTTTTTCCAATAAACCGTCAAGATTTATCAAAATCTCGTGGCATAATGCGGCAGAATTATTTGGCATTGGTATCAGCATCATTTACTGCAATACTGGCAAAATGGCAAGTTTTCACTGATCAAAGCTTAATGCAATGCAAAGCACATCACCCTAACATGAAAAATAACCCACAGACAACTAATTACGCTAGTGTCCTCTATGTTTAGAGCATTTCTAAGAGGGATCTATCAGGTACACTTAGCCCCAGAATCTGTTGATAGCTGCAGTAGGTGTTAAACAGGCTTTCACGATGTGCTACCGATAGAGTTTGCAATTTTCCCGGGTTTCAACTTCCCGGGAAACGAGAAATAAAAATGCCATTTCCTGGGAAATCCCGGGATCCCGGGCAATTATCTAAAACGAGAAAATAAAGCAAATTTGATGGAATTTTCTTTTGAGTTATTCGTATTTCATGTATGTATATATTTATACCAGTTCATTTGTATGATCACTTCTCTTTTTTGTGAGTTTGTGTTTCTAAAAAAAAATCTGTTTGCTTTGTTTTAATCGTCAGGCTTCAAATCAAATTCGAATCATGTTTACCAACATCGAAGCAATCCTTTCACGCACTAGAATAAAAACCAACTAGAGTCTTATGTTGAAAATTGTGAGTGTTACATCCATGAAAACTTTATAAGCTCACTCAATTCATGAAAAAAATCCTTCGAAAAATCCTTTGTTTACTTGTTTTTAGAAAAAAAAAAACATATCGTCAAAAACAGATACATTTTATCAACAGCTATTTGATTTCGAGAAACCACAAATCAACATCAAATTATAACTAGTTATATAGTGAGCTTATGGTTTATAATGATCTTCTTCTTCTTGGCATTACATCCTCATTGGGATAGAGCCTGCATTTCGGCATTTCCACAATTATTAAATGAGAGCTTTCTTTGCCAAAGTTGCAATTTTCCAATTCGTATATTCGTATTCGTAAATCTCATTTCTCGGGAAATGTTACCGGGATTGCAAACTCTAGCTACCGATAATAGTTAGAGAGCGACGCTTCTAAATCTTGTAATCTGAATTACCCCCGTTTAAATTTATTTAGAAACCTTCATAGTTACCTGAGGATGCACTTAGAGCATCTAAGAGCTGAAAAAGTATTTCTGTAACAATTGTTTTTGCTAACATTCATTTGAAAACAAGATATTTCAGCAAAAACTACTAACTCATACAGTAGAACTTCGCAGTAATGCTGCTCGTTGTAGCCACTCTCGCATTGTTGTGCAGATTGTTAGCTTAAAATAATTGAAAAAGAAAAAAAAAACTACACTAGTCCGACCACTGAAATAATAACATACATGGAAATCAGATGGAAATCCACCTTGTTGCAAACACACAACACCGGCTCCGAGTTGCGAATGATCATATTTCACCTTGCCCTCCCACTTGACGGTTGGCAGTTTCCGCCCAAAGTCACCGGCCCGAACAATGAAAAATTATAAATTTGCTAAACATCCTTTTGTCTTTCCTTTCATAACTGATATATGGCAGCCATAGGAGCAACGGCGGCATACCGGAGAGAGAGTGTTTTTCGTATTCGAGTTCTGTTCATATAGCGGAGAAAGTGCACGTGCATTTGCCTCTAGGCATTGTGGGGAATGTTTGCATGCAGATGGCGCCATTTTCCGTTCTTTCAATCTGCAGGAGGAGGATGCTACACAGTGCGGGATAAAAAAGGATCTCGTGCTCATGTTTTGCTCTGGGTTTCATGGAATTACTTATATGGAACTATGTATTTATATAGATGGGTAGTTTATTGTTTGGCATCGTCAGGATAAAGCAGAAAAACACTTACCGGCTACAGAAAAACATATCCATGAAGCATTAAAATGTTGGAATGGTAAAAACGACTAATTATTCGTCTGCATTCTAGTAAAATATACTTGGTTTTGCATATTGCGTTTATTGTTTTTGGAATCTATTGTGTTTAAGGGTTGAGGTTACAAATCATTTGCACTATTATAACCATACAGTTGAAATCAACTAAAGAAACACGGCATGGTTCGTACAACTAAGAAAATATAACGACAACAAATGTAAATTATCTGTATTCTAAAAAAAAACAGGAACATACTGAAAAAATGTAAAGTCCAGTGATAATAGATATACAGCTAGTGTCAACGTTGCCAAAATATTCGAATATTGCAACAGCCTATTTATCATTTGGATAATATATTTATTATTATTTTTTATATACATTATTATTACTCAATCAGTAGATTTTTGCAGTCCATTGAACAGTTTATTTGAGTATTTGAGTGCAGTTTGATGTTTTTTAAAGCACGAGGCGTACAAAGTACATGTTCTTAAAATTTTCTAGAATTTTGGTGTTTTTGGATTTTTTCATTCTCAAAAAATTCTATTTTAAGATGAACATGGATCAACATGTCTGAAGCGCAAATCTAAAGACAAGTACAGACGTTTCAGTTGAAACTTTCTAGATTTGCGCTAGTGAAGATTTGAGTTGTGGATTCATTTTCACCTTAAGATTCGGTGTCGATTGCCCATTTGGTTATTTGGTTATATGAAAAAGATGTTTTTTTTTTAATATAGATATCTTAAATCTATCTTAATTCATATCCGGCAAACTTTGACATTTGATAGATGAAATATGCTGCCCATATTCGCATAACAGTCTTATTTTCTATGAGATTTCCTATCAACATGGGGCTATTATGCGAATATTAGCAATATTGCGTGTTTCGGAACATTGATAAGTTTTTTGCAAAAGCTTGCAACTTTTTACAATAATTTGTTCAATTAATTAAGATTATTTTTCATACAGCACATATATGTTATCAAACTTGAGACACGCATGGTGTTTGAAATGATCTCACTTAATTTATGATCTCGCCCTGAACGCCATTGATTCAATAATTTTTAATGTAAATAGTACGAAAAAAAAGTGAAATTTAAATAATTTACACATATTTTACCATAACATTCGAAGCACATAACGCTGTCTTTTCTTCCTGTTCAATATCGTGAAATTGATAGGTATTTCTGCAGCTTTGTCTTAAATTTAAGTAAACCAGTTTCATATTTTTCCATGCCAAGAGCGATTTTAAATTTATGGAGGTGAATGTTTAGACACGCTCAAATAATGAAATCGTATGGCCACTTGTCTCACACAATTTGAAACGATAATATATTGTTGCAACATTGTGACCATGAAGGCACAAGGACACAATCTTTAATCGTCATGCACGTTTTCGTTTTTGATTGATTAATTTCGCCATGGTTATGATGTGTTGAATTTGCACCGAGTGTGAAAATCACGTGTCACCGTGGCCTAGGGAAGAAGCATGACGTGATCGAGCAATGGTGGAAGGAGCAGAAAAAAAAAACACAAATTACCACCTTTGGACCGTTGAGCATTTGCCCTCCTCTGTTCAGGTTTCACTAAATTAGAATGCCAAGAGCACACTCCGGTGGAAATCTTTCATTAGTGAGCAAGCGAACGTTTGTCTCGGAACGGGGTACCTTCCGTGCGCAATAGGGTGGCTCGGTTTTAGTTCACGTCTTGTTTTACATTTCTTGTTGGATTTGAGCATCTTGTTTGTTTCTAACATTACCATCTGGAAAAGAGCTGTAAAAATGTTCAATTGGCAAAGTAAGCTCTCAGCAGATAACCGTGGAAGTGCTCATAAGAATACTTCTGAGAAGCAGGCTCTGTTCTAGTTGGGATGTGAGACCAGAAAGATAAAGATTTTCATCATGTGCTTTAGAGGGCAAGAATTTCACTCAAGGAACTCAAAATCTGATAGTAAAATGGAATGAGCGGTTGCAGCAAAACAAATTTTTGAACTACCCTTATGTTGACTCATTTTACATCATGGAGCAGAGCTATTTGCGTGGTAGAAAAGGTAAACGAAAATCAATGCTTACTTTCAACCCGAGTAGGAAATTTTTCGGAATTTATGAGGTTGAATAATTTATGTTTCAATTACAAAACATAATAGTTCCGAAGTTAAATAGTGATTATTTTTTCGATTTTTTTGAACCGAAGCATCAATTATGAAATAATTACTACCTATCTGACAATCGTCATATCTTCTTTGAACACTTGAATGTAACTTTATAGAATATGCGTTTGAAGAATCCCCGATCAACACACTGGAAACTCTATGTTGAATTGGTTACAATCAAGTTTCATAGACACTCTACGTTCACCGATATCCCACTTGGTCAATGTCGTTGACTATGTCCTTTAAAATGGATGCTTGTCCTTTGCAGGTGCTGGTGTGAATTCTCGTGAGCTAAGGCTGAATCAGTTTTACTCACTTGGTAGAAACTGCACTGTTTTTCAGGCGGGAATATTTGTTCTTTTATGTAAAAAATAAAAGCTCTTGCTTCGGCCAACTCAAGGTCGAAGCTTGTTATCGCATGTCGAACTCAAATTGAGGAGCTGAATTCAGCCAACTCTGTAAGCCTTGTATGGGTACCTGGCCATTAGACTGATGCAAATTTTGAAGTTTTTGCTCCCTTATGCTTAAACGATGTAAATTATGATGAAAATGATCCTCCCAAAATTTGAAGTGATTTGGAAGAAATTTGGTTGTGCACACGCTATTTGAAGTTTATATGGAAATTACTATGGAAAATGCAAACCTTTTGTGTTCAGTCCTCTAACTGCTCGTCATAATAATCTATGAAAAAGTGAGCACACTCATCTCATGTGAAAATTTCCCAGCTACAACTTTTCCGAAGACCACATTTCGATGGGACGTAAGGATAATTTGTTATTATTGATAACAAAGTCTGAAACATGCTGAGATGATCATTCAATTACTTGCAGAGCAACACTGCTTTTTTGCTGTAGAACATAGTAGCCTGGATTACTTTGATCTATTCTTCCCGCCAGGAGCACCACTGTTGCCTGCCGAGCAGTTGGTTAAGCATGCAAAATGCAAACCCACTTTATGATTATGAATAGCAATTTATCCTGAGGTCGAATCAAAAAATGGTCTTGGGCAAAGTTGTAGCTGGGAGAATTTCACATTAGTAGAATTTGTTCACTTTTCCATAAAATATTATGACAAAGAGATAGAGGGCTGAACACAAAAGATTGGCGTTTTCCATAGTATTCCTCATATAAACTTCAAATGGCGTGTGCACAGTCAAATTTCTTCCGAATCACTTCAAACTTGAGGAGGATGCTATTTACCATAATTAAAATCGTTTAAGCATAGGGGAGCAAACATTTCAAAATTTGCATCACTCTACTGGCCATGCATACATCGCTGGAAATGAATTGAATGATGAGCTAGGTCGCGGTGGAGCATCGCATGACTTCATTGGCCCTGAGTCAGCTATTCCAATTTTGAGGTGCTGGTTGAAGCTTCAGAGCAATTCTTGGGCGGCAACTCAGGATAAGCTAGATTTTTCAGGACATTCTGTTATTCTTAACCCGCTGTGGTAATGAGCTATAGGCTCTCTTTACACTCTTTACACTTTGCAGTGTCCTTTTAAGGACACTGTTTTAAGCCCATTGTAATATGGAGCTATATGCTCTCATTCCGCTTATGCGATTTTCCCTCTTCAAGGGCCACTCCTATTTCCTCCCAATTTTCCCTTCGCTTTTCTCTCCCATAGGGATGATGAAAAAGGGACAATTGCACAAATTTCCCAATTTTCGGGGTCTTCTGATACCTGATACACTCCCTTGCAAAAGTTGGGGATCACCCCCTTATCACATACAAAAGTGGTTTGTTCGTACCTATTTGACTATGCGTCCAATTAAAACTTTCTCTGATTTATTCGAAAGGCAATTGATCTTACTCTGCATTTTTACAAGAACATTTTCTTTATTTTGTTTACTAAATTATTAATCCGGGGGGCAAATTGATCAGGTCGGTACCAACAAACATTTCCTCCCAAGAATGCTGAAGGTTTCGTTGGCACCACAGACATTCCATGTTTTCTAGTTCATAGATGTCTCATGATGGTTTTTGACTATTTCATTTTTATTAGGGTCAGTTTTGCATAGAAATATTCAGACTTTTTGAAGGTGTAAAAAATACAGTTGGAATTGTCGGTGCTAACTCATTTTTGCTATCATACAGCATAGCAAGCAGAGTTTTTTGAGTGAAGTATTTCTTATAGTTATTGATATTAAAGCTTATAATAAGGGTATCAGGGGTAATATGCACCTCAGGAGCAAAACGACTTTTCGTGGATTCTATAAATAATTTAGAAAAATTCAGACATTTTTTTCGATGTTGGATTTGTAAAATCGTATGTTGTGGGTCACTCCTATCAGCCCTTGGAGAATCTTTTCCAATTTCTTTACAAATACTCTTGAAAGGCATCGTGGTATTGTTTTGCCTCGAGGGTGCATATTGCCTCAGATTCCCTTACGTATTATTCAAAACATATTTTTTTACCTCAAGGCTTAACTTGGGTGAGATGTCATTCTCATTCCTTGCAACATGTGAACTGAACTCTGCACCGCTGCTTGCGCATAGCAATACAAGTCTCGCGGAACACTGAAGTAAAAGAAGCCAAGACTTGTGGTTGCTAGAGCTGTTGCATATATTACATAGTACGATGCGAGGGATCAAAGCAACCCGATCCAGAAGAAGGACGAAGAAGTCTAAAACCGTATTAATTATTGTCAAAAGATAACTACAAACTCAATGCGAAAAAATCTGCAGATGGCTATCACCGCTAGCAGAGAAGTGAATAACTGCTTACATTTAGGATGTTCTTCTTTCAGAACGAACTGTTTCTTGAACTACTACTAAAAGCTAATTATTTGTATATCAATAATGATGTTACCTTCATTATGAATAAGCGGAATAATTTCTTTGAAATTCATTATAAATCTATGCTAACTGTAGTTCACTTTTGTTTTCAATTTCGGCCAAACAGCATTCGGCCAAATGGCGTTCGGCCAAATGATCCTTTCGGCTTAATAGCGTTCGGCCAAATGGCATTCGGCCAAATGACCTGGAACCCTGATTATGTACACTTTATTGTACGCCTAATTAAATAAGTTTAAGTAATCCATTGATTATTAAAGTTGGTTGCAAAAAATGACAGAGATATTTACAGAAATGATTTGCAAAAAAATAATTACATACAATTGTGTATTAGAGATCATAAGATCACGATGCGAATATTGCACTAGTTTAAAATTTGAGTCTATCAAGTGCCCCAGAAAGTATAGACAACGACTTTACCATACTGCCATTTGCAGATTTTGAATTTTGAGTGTTATTTTTCGCTACCTGTTTGTTGATGGTTAACATTTCTGGATTATCTTATTAGTTTTGAACAAATCACGTAATATCTGAGCGACTTTGTTGAACGAAATATGTGCTAGGTCATAAAGTACGTACAATAAAAATCTGATAAAATATATTTGTCATTACCGATACGGTAAATGATTGACTGTGACTTATTTTAATGGAAACTATAAATTTAAGTGTTTAAAATTTGAATAGAAATTAAAAATCCGATTTCAGTTGTGGTCGATTTTTTAATCTAAAAACAAAAATTGTCTATCCAAAAATATAGATATTTGACCTGAGTAAATTTCAAAAGAACTATTTTTATTTATTTTGAAAATACCTGAAAATCTATCATTACATGAAGTGCTCTTATCCAGAGAGAAAAATTAGCGATTTTTTAGAATTTTACAATTTTGTCAAATGTTTTTTACCAAAGCCAAATAGAACTTTAAACAAAAATTCGTGTGAAACATCTCAGATACAAGGTACTTTAACACATCACATCGAAAGAGTTTGATAGAAACATTCATTAGTAGTTAAGTTCAAACAAAACACAAAAGTAGGGTCTGTGCTGGCTATATAAGAACTTATTTTCTATAATCCAAAAAATTGAATATAAAAGGTTATTTCATCAAACAAAATTTTCACAGGCATCATTTAAATTTCCTCAAGGAAATATATAAAAATATTTATTTGTTTGAAAAAAAAAAAAAATATATATATATGATTCTCGTTATCAAAGTCGTGCCCATACTTTCTTGGACACCCTATATTCAATTCTGGAAATGTTTTCTCAGAGAAATTTTTGAAAAATGTCAGATGTCAGATTAATGTCCTCATTAAAAATAGCAAAATAAATTTAAAAAAAAAATGAACGTATGAAAAATATAATGATTTTTATATAGATCGACATGTTTTACTTGGAGCACCAAATGAAATCTTTCGAATGGAGTATAATGAGACTTTTCTTCATTTTTATACATCTATTAAAAAACTGATGGAAGTTAATCTACTCCTGGAATAGCTCCCTTCCAGTTTTTACAAATACTTAATTATTTATATTACTTCTTGATAAAATTGCAGAGGCGTCTAGTTTATGAACCAAACCCCATATAACTAAGGTCCCACATACATTCACAGCTTAGTAATCTGTACATGCTCTAAAGCATACATATGTGGAAACAACCTGTTCAACGAAAGAAATTGAACAGGTTTAACTTTTTTTGCAATTCATCACGCCAATCAGTCATTTAACGGCCTACTTTCCTGCACTGAAGTATGCAGTGCGGGTAAAGTCATTACGCAACTGAAATCAGTGCTGTAATGATTCATTACGCAACGCTTTCTCATTACGCAACTGTTTTGAGTTGCATAATGAATCATAACCAAACAATTTTGTAGAAATTGTAAATTGATACCCTCAAGTGGTCTTCTACGAAATTGCAAAAAATTTTGTACGTAACTCGTTGCAGACCTTCCTAGAGTCCGCGGCTGCAAAGCAAAGCCATGCTGAAGGTGTCTGGGTTCGATTCCCGGTCGGTCCAGGATCTTTTCGTAATGGAAATTTCCTTGACTTCCCTGGGCACAGAGTATCATCGTACCTGATACACGATATAGAGCAATTCTCGCTGAAACCAGGCCGCCATCGGCACCCATTGTTAGAATTCCAATTTTATGTCACTGATCGCTAGTTCTCGATAAAACTTAAGGGTGGTTCTTTCAGTTTTCTCAAATTGGTGGACTCCTCGTACGCCAGCTAGCTGAACAGTTGGAAAAAAAAGCCCATTTTTCGATAAATCTTGGGTGTTTCTTCACGGATTATGTCTCATATTTCGCTTGGAACACATAGCAAACTTAATGGCATCGTATAGAGAAAAGATATAGCTTTCATTTGAACTCGAAAAAATTTTGAATTTTGTTAGAAAAATCGTTTTCTTCACCATTAGCGCATCGCTAGTTTTGAATTCTAAGATCACCATCAGAAAGCAGAGGAAAAAATGCGTAAGATAGGCTACAGAAACTAGGTGAGCAATGGTGTTTACCCTATGAAATGAACTATTTTCTAAATCATGTTATACGATTTTGACGTATATGGCGAGTGCAATCAATACAAAAATCTCTTTTTGTACTTCAAAGAAACAAGTTTTCAACCTTTGGTGTTTTATTCGCGTCGAGTGAAGAATAAGAATATTATTTTGAGTGAAAAAATCTGGCGGCCATCTTGATTTTAGGTACAAGAATGAATTTTTCTCCTTGATAGCACTCAGCATGTTGAAATTAGAGGTTATCAATAAAAAAGGGTTACGTATACCCCTCTTCTTTTTATTCTTAATTTTCCTGACGTTACGTCCCTACTGGAACCGAGCCAGATACTCAGCTTTATTGGTCTTAAATCCAGGTTATTAAATAGGAATTTTCTTTTATAATGCGATTTCTGACAACAGAATAATTCTTCGATATATCTTTGAATTCAGTAATAATGAATAAATAAATTCAATAAATAAAAACCGTCCAAAAACATTGATTGTATTAAACAAACATTTTTTTACCATATGCATTGTTGTTCATTGTATGAAGTTTATAGATTGCGCGTCGGGACATTAGCAAGTCTTGTAGTAATATCTGTAGTTTTAACGTAAAACATTGACAAAAGTGCATTAACACTGTTCGACAAAAAAATTTTTTTGGCTGGATCAGGGACGCGGTTATATGGGTCTTGAAGTGCAAGAAAAGTGTAGAAAGAGGCCGTTTTCAAATGATTTGCAGCACCCCTGGATTAGTTTTTGACAAAGTTTGAAAATTTTGCATTTTTCATCAAAAAAAGCGTAATAAGCAAAATATCAATATATTTTCAAATTCAATTATTCAACCATTGAATTAGTCAAATCAATATTTTTTAGCCCTAGATCGCTTCAGGGAAACGTGCACCATTTCAGAAGAATATTGGCATCATTTTTATATATGAATTTGGAATGTTAACGATCATTAAACAAGCATATGAGGATGTGCACCATATAAATACTACTTATTTTTCTATTCCACACATCTGGTTCATTATATGATAATTATTATAGGTCCAAGAAGACGCTTGATTAGGATTTAATTTTTTGCTCCATTTTATAAAGCAATGAGCAATGCAATCCAGTAACATTTGATTTCAACAAGGATACGAATACGGAAAATTGATGTGTCTGTTATGTTTATATGGGCTGGTTGGTCTAATAAACTCTTGGCAGTAATACAAAATTAGGTTGGACACTGACATGTAAGTGGTCTTACATGAGCTAGTCGGTTTATCAGGAGCCGATGGCGAAGTCCGTGAAAAATGTCATAATAATGTTATTTGCGATTTCCAAAGATTTTTAAAGGTACTCATTAAGAATAGATTACTAATCGTGAGGTCCATTTGTTATCAGAATATCCCTAGAAATTACAGACTAACGTAAAATAGCAACCAATAATTCAGTAATCAACAATTCCACATTTTTTGTGACATCATTTGACAGCCACTCAGGCAGGCATGAGATCTTTTTGATTCAGTTTGCGCACAATACTAATCATTTGTGAAAACTGATTAAGTGGTAACATGCCTACTTCTTACTTGTAAGATGATACAATTTCTGGTTAAACCATTTCCGATTTTTTTTGTTGGTTCTACATTTTACATATTTTTCAGCAATTTTAATCAAACTTTCAAATGGAGCGTTAGTTTCTTGTTCAATGAGATGTTTTCTTCAAATGGGTTTAGATGTAAGCATATTGGAAACATAAAGAAGTCGACCATTAAGGTTAATTTTAAACTCGTCTCCCATATAAGGACAAACGTGTCCATTTATGAGCCCCCATTCCCATATCCTCGAAACGAGTAAAAATGCTTTTCAATTAAGTGAAGAAACAATTTATCCATACATTTGTGATAAACAATTTTGCGAAACTTCACGTAATTTCTATTTTTCTTTCTTTTAACAAGAAGACATAGAAAAACAAGTGTTTTACTCATTTTGAATATATCGCAATTATTTGTGAAATTCATTCCAAATCTCAAAACTGAAAGGTTGATTAAAATTGCCAAAAAACATGTGAAGTTTAGAACCGAAAAATAAAAAAATATCGGAAATGGTTTAACCAGAAATTGTTTCATCTTACAAGTAAGAAGCAGACATGTTACCACTAAATCAATTTTCACAAATGATTAGTATTGTGCACAGACTGAATCAAAAAAAGCTCATGCCTGCCTGAGCGGCTTTCGCAAAAAATGTGATAATGATAATTACTAAATTATTTGTTGCTATTTTATGTTATTCTGTAATTTTCCTAGGGATATTCCGAGGATAATGAATGTCACGATAAGTAAACAATTATTAATGAGTACCTATCGAAATATTTGGAAATTGCAAATAACAATGTTATCACATTTTTTTACAGACATCGTCTCCTGATAAACCAACTAGCGCATGTAAGACCATTTACATGTCAGTGTCCAATCTATATATATTTTGTATTTCTGCTGAGAGTTTATTATACCAACCAGCCCATATATTCACATCACATCACATCACAGACACATCAATTTTCCGTAGTCGTATCCTTGTTGAACTCAAATGTTACTGGATTGCATTGCTCATTGCTTTATAAAATGGAGCAAAGAAATAAATCATAATCAAGCGTCTTCTTGAAGCTATAATAATTATTATATAATGAACCAGATGTGTGGAATAGAAAAATAAGTAGTATTTATATAGTGCACATCCTCGTATGCTTGTTTAATGATCGTTAACATTCCAAATTCATATATAAAAATGATGCCAATATTCTTCTGAAATGGTGCACGTTTCCCTGAAGCGATCTAGGGCTAAAAAATATTAATTTGACTAATTCAATGGTTGAATAATTGAATTTGAAAATTTATTGATATTTTGCTTATTACGCTTTTTTTGATGAAAAATGCAAAATTTTCAAACTTTGTCAAAAACTAATCCAGGGGTGCTGCAAATCATTTGAAAACGGCCTCTTTCTACACTTTTCTTGCACTTCAAGACCCATATAACCGCGTCCCTGATCCAGCCAAAAAAAATTTTTTGTCGAACAGTGTAATACAGAATGGAAATCTTAAATTTTGAAGCAAAAACAATATCCTTGATTTTCTGAGCCATAAAGTGAAAGATGAGAAGCAGGGTTTGTTCTAATGTGGACGTAATGCCGAAATGCAGGTGTATTATTTCGAGGTTGTAAAATCTGGCGGCCATCTTGGATTTCGACGCCATCTTGGTTTTTAGTAGTTGAATGATTTCTCACCATCTCAGTGCTCATCATGTTAAATTATGAGGACTCCGTTAAAAAAACAATCAGATTCTATTTTTCTTATCTTATCTCAGCTGTTCAACTGATTGTTCATTTCTATCAATGGTTTTAGACCAAATAAATGAAAGAAATAATGCTATTTTCAACTCGAAGATATGCAGAAGAAGCATTCAGGTAGCAAATAAGCGTTAAAAATCATATTTGATAATTTGTTTTAAAAGCTAGTTAAGCTGAGGGGTTGGCTCTGTTCCAGTAGGGACGTAACATCATGAAAAAGAAGAACAAGAAGAAGAATAAGTGTAACGGTAGCATTAAAATTCAACATGTTGAGTGCTATCAAAGTGAAAACTCATTCTACTACTTAAAAACAAGATGGCGTCAAAATCGAAGATGGCCGCCAGATTTTTTCACTCAAAATAACACTCCTATTCTTCATCTGTCTCAAATAATTCACAAACGATTGAAAACTTGTTTCATTGTAGTACAAAAAAATGATGTTTGCATTGATTGCACTCGTCATATACGTCAAAATAGTAGAACATGATTTAGAAAATTGTTCATATCATAGGGTAAATACCATTGCTCACCTAGTTTTTGTAGCCTATCTTACGCAATTTTTCCTCAGCTTTCTGATGGTGTTCTCAGAATTCAAAACTAGCAGTGCGCTAATGGTGAAAAAACGATTTTTCTAACAAAATTCAAGATGGCGGCCAAATTTAAAATGGCCGCCAAAATTATTTCAAGTTTAAATGAAAGCTATATCCTTTCTCTATACGATGCCATTAAGTTTGCTATGTGTTCCAAGCGAAATATGAGACATATCCCGTGAAGAAATACCCAAGATTTATCGAAAAATGGGCTTTTTCGCAAACTGTTCAGCTAGCAGGCGTACGAGGGGTCCACCAATTTGAGAAAACAGAAAGGACCACCCTTAAGTTTTATCGAAAACTAGCGATCAGTGACATAAAATTGGAATTCTAACGATGGGTGCCGATGGCGGCCTGGTTTCAGCGAGAATTGCTCATTTATTCAAAAATTTAGATAATTGTTTACAAGTTATCCATACGACACTTTTATGTAGGAGTTGTCATTTTTCGATAACATTATTTTGGAAAAAAATCGTGTAGAATAAGTTTGGTCCAGATAAATTTTGAAGAATTTAGTCAAGGTCTATACACCGAGGAAATTTAATTGAAATCTGAAAGAGTGCTGCCCACATATGTTCGAGTTGGCGTGAAATGCATCTTTTATCAATTTTTCTTGGTATCGGAGGGTTCTTTTGAACAAACTACTAGTTCGTGTTAAGTTGCACTTCGACACTCAAATTTTGATCTCTAGTTTGTAGAGACTAAGATAGCTTATTTTCCACATTTGCAAATTATAGAAATGTTCATTTTACCTGCACTATGTGGGTAAAATGAACAGTTTATTGTGGAAAATGAATATCATACAAAATACAAGTGTAAAACAAACATTTTTGAAATTTTCTATTGCATTTCTGAAAATATATCAATAAATGATTGTAACCCATTCAAAAAAGTTCTAAAAGAGTTTAATTTGACATTTCATCATTGCGATATTTAACCTCGAGACCTTTGAGCTCAAAAATACCTCAGTTCTCGCGTAACTTATGAACTTGCTCAAAAAGCCTCTAAAAGCTTGCATGTTTAAGCAAATGCATAGACAAAAATGAAAACTATCACCACTAGAAGATCTTCTTGTCGTTGTAGCATTGTTAACGTGTAACTCCATTCGTTTGGTCAGACTTGATTATCAATGGCTTTTAGGACGAGATCATTAATTAAGCATGAGTTCTAATTTCGCATAGAACACCACTAAAATCCTGTTTTTTTCGGTGATGTTTTTGAGTAAATTGTTATTTGCATGATACAAAATCGATAAAGTTTGGTTTTCATCCGTAATAAGCACGGTGTCCATTTTACAACCCTTGTTCATTTTTCCACCTCTTCCCCTATATCCTCTTGAAATGAAATACATAGGGCCATGACCCTGATTAAACAAAAACTTGAGGGACGGGGTTTTCAAATTCCCCAAAAAAAGTGTTCGCTTTATTGATAGTTCCATACATTGAGCAGAATTTAATAAGACATTTGAAAAATAGCATCTTTAACATGAACACAACAATGCTCTATGTTTCAAGACTATTAAGAACATAAATCCTCTTCTTGTTATTATTATGGTAATTTTTTATTCGGGAAATGGCTTTGCACTCTTTCTATCCTATACACGAGAGAGGAGTAAAGCAGCGATAATCGAATATGCAAATGAGCATAATTTTTTTCTCGAATGGAGGAAATACGGCAGGAAATTCGAAATGATTGAGTTAAACAATCCGAAATACGGGGCCATAGGTATGTCGTGGGGCTCATAGCAATGTACAACGAGACTGCCGATTGCACTATAAAACTATAGTTTGTTAGTGTAGGGAGGAGTAGGACCACAGTTAGTAAAAGGCGGTGGGAAGAAAAGTCACGCTAAAAGCTAACTTACGAAGCTCGTTTCCATCACACCGATTTCGTTGATTTTGGTTTCAACGGTCGGCTGGCGCTGAGTACGGGATCGAACGGAAGTCGGTTTACCATCGCCCAGTCCTTCCTCCATCAGGACACTGGTGGGTCTGGTCGAGGAAGGGCTGACGGTCGAAGCGGAAGTTGGGGTCCCTGCCCCTTGTTGAGTTGCAGCAGCAGCAGCGGATGGAGTGGCAGCATTGGAAGTAGCAGTAGTACCAGTAGTGGTAGAAGTTGCACCTGGATTGGAGGAAGCTGCTGACGCGGCAGATTTCTCGGCAGCAATTGCCGTGTGGAATTCGCTTTCAATCGTTTCCTGCTCGTTTGAATAACGGTTGATCTTAAAAGTGTTGCTTTATTGAAGTGAGATGCAATGTGGAGAGGTTCTAATGAAATGGGCAGAAGGTGCATGGATTATCAACAGGGAGTCGGTTTAACTGACATCGAAACATTGAGGGGCTTTGGGACATTTGAAGAACATTGACTTTGGATTGGTTTATAAACACAAATAAGAAATCATTCGCAACAACAGGTGCCACAAGTATTAGAAGCGATTAGAAAGCATTGGTTAGTTGGATATAACTTGGAACGTTGGGGTACGACGTCGTCGATAGTTTGTTTTTTTAAGGTGAAAATAAACCGATGTCACATCTTGAATTTTCAAGAACACAAATCTGGAGAACCAGACTCAATCAATTTTTTAATATAGAAACAAAAAAGTGCTTTTGAAAATGCAATGTGTAGCTACACACCTTAAGATCTATTATTATGTGGACTTTTTCCTTTTTTCGCTTAATCACACGTAGCATCCGTGCAACCTACAATATTTTTTACAAATAGATAAAACCTTAAATACAGTGTTGAAAATAATAAGTAAACAAATTTTGATTTCAAAATTTATTAAAACAAACGCTAGAAACAGAGGGAAAAAGAAACTGTTTCCATACGCTATCATTCCCTCATAATTACAGCATGCCTTTTCTTATACCTGATACATAAGCACACCCAGACAACCAGAATGTACGTATAATGAGTTCACTTTTTGCGTTATGCGATGCTTATATGTGCAAAGTATAACGTATAAAATGTTGTTAAAAGGCCTTATACGTACAAAAGTGGAGGCAATATACGTGCATCTTTTGTATGATGAAAATTAGCATGCAATGCGAGTATGTAGATTGCGATCTAATCCGTACTCTCATGCGACTATACTGTGATGACAAAATTTATTTGACAGCTGCTACGGATTGATCCGATTTAATTTGTACGAGTATACGGAACGAAACGAAATGTACATATGAACTCATAAAATTGCATTTAATGCGAGGAAAGTCATCGATGAAACTATTTCTTCCATCATTTAGTGCGGATGTGATGCAATTTGTATGAGTTTTGTTCGTAAACTGTTATGCGAATTCTGGTTGTCTGGGCATAGTTTGGTAACCAAAAGCAAGCCTTTCTGCCGTAAAAATATCTTACCCCTATACCTTCCCGCTTGAACTGACGTAGATGCAGGGGTATTTAAGATTTACTGTTGTTCAGTTTTAAATGAAACCTCAATCCCTCCACCTTCTTCTCATTGGCCTGCATTCTGCCGTGGCAGACGACAGCACTCATACACTGAGAATGTCTGTTAGTTCCAAGCAGTCATCTGGTTGATTTCTTGTGTAAGTGCAGCTGATCTGGAAATACTGGAGTACCAATCACGGGCGGCCAATCAAGCTCAAGCTCATTGGTGTTGTTTACTTTTTTATTTGGCATGTGTATAAAAATCTTATAATTCACCGTAAATTTTATTTCACGTTATTTTAAGTTTGCCGCCAAAATTTCACAATATTCGGATCATTACACATAGAACTACAGACCTCCGAACATGACCATTTTGTATGTCATTTGGAATTTGTTTGCTTTTTTGTTATCGACACTGTAAGTTTGAAATTATATACCACGAGTTTTGACTTTATTTTGAGTTATTCGATTATATACGCAATGTTTGGCAACCGAGAATGCAACTGCAGAGTACATCCAGGAGTTGTACAAGAGTACATACAATTGACACCTTCTAATTCTACAAAATGATAGAACAAATTTTCACAACTACAAACAACCAGTTAAGAAGTATATCAAATAAAAATAAATAAGCCTTTTGATTCTAACGTATATGGGCCATTCCATACTGAAAGTACGATACACAACGTAAACAGGAAATCGACCTTTTCAAATTTGTATGGATATATTCTTCTGGTTCTGTATGTAAAAAGTGATTGTGTTACTTTTCCCCGAACGCCAGTTCCTCGAATGATTCGTTTCCCCGAAAAGTGTAGCAGTTCATATAGGTGCTCTAATAGTTTTCAGTGGCAGGATGGTGAAGTAGAAAGAACAATAAGCAATCAAAAGAAGAAGGTATTTAGTCATTCTCGACTATATACATGTTGCCAAAAATGCTGAGGACGGTAAAATTCGTAAGAACCGCCAATCAAATAAAGAAGGGTGTATATCGTATGACCAGTACGTTCACCCCCCTGAAATGTCTAAAGTTATGACAAATATGAGTGCCAAAAACTTTTCGGGGAAGTGGGCTATTCGGAGAAACGGGATATTCGGGGAACTGGCATTCGGGGAACTGGCATTCGGGGAACTGGCATTCGGGGAACTGGCATTCGGGGAAACGACATTCGGTGTACCGAAATTCGGGGAAAGTAGGACAACCGTAAAAAGTCTATTCATCTAGCAGATAGAACCACTTCCTTTTTTTATGAATAAAATGTAATTATATTTTATTTAATCGAAGTTCTGCTATAAATGAGCTGACTTTTACGACAAAAATGATGATGCTACGGATCATTTTTAAATTCTCATAAATGCAGTTTCCAAAAAGTGATTTTTTTTTTCAATTTTAAACTAAAACCCATTTTTATGCCAAATTACTATACAGTGTAAGAAATCGAATCGAATGTAAACATTTGCATGATCATGTTTAAGATAAAAACAATTTAAAATGTTTATTAGGCATGAATTTATTGTAAATGAGTTTTGAACAATAACAGCAGCAGTTTACTGGGCTTTCGCTGTATTAAAGTACATAATTCTTACAGAAAAATAGTTTTAAATTGTCAATATGTATTCACAAAGTATCAAAATTGTTAAATAATAACAAACTGCAGATTCCATCA
Source organism: Aedes aegypti (assembly GCF_002204515.2). Lineage (NCBI taxonomy): Eukaryota > Metazoa > Arthropoda > Insecta > Diptera > Culicidae > Aedes > Aedes aegypti. The sequence continues at coordinate 153,566,962 of NC_035108.1, forward strand.
TCCCACGGTTATGGATCATTTTTTGTCGAATCAAAAAAAAAAAAAAAAAACAGAGGAAATTCATTAAAGAACATGAAATTTTTGAATAAAAGCCAATTGGTTTTAGATTAAAATTTCGATTATAATACTATTTTGTGTGTTTACATAAAAGAATTTTGCAAATTGCATAAAAATTGGATGCATAAAAATTTAAAATTGTATAAATTGCTGAAAACACTATTACATATCATTTTTCAAATTGTGACATAGGGGAAGGGGTGGAAAAATAATACTTTAAGGATATCATCTTGTTTCTGATGATAAAAACGATGAATTTATATAGTTCTATCCCACAACATAAAAAATGGGGATGTTATCTAAAGCAGCGATACGAATTCAGACTAAATCAGCCGAATTTTCATATATTTTTGTCGTTATTACAACTGGGTAAAATGAACAACTAAGGGGGGCAATGTGGCGTAGTTGACTACACGTTCACTTTATAAGCGGATAATCATGGGTTTGATTCCCAGCCCTCTCAACAAAAAAAAACTTCGTCAGTCCGCTCAAGAACACGAGCCCATCCGTCCAACATCACGGCCGCCTGAAAGCGGACTGACATCTGACCCTTCTCTGAGCGAATGCTCAACTGTACACGGATTAACACGGCAATCGACCAACGGCTATGAACAAATGGACCTCTCTTGGTCTGAGAAAGATCTAAAAATAGATTGGGTAATGAAAATAGTGTGAATTTAGGCGTTGTGCTCTAGCACAACATACCAATCGATCCTCGCTCAAGTGATGCCCAACGGTGAAATGAGCTTCCAATTAGAATATAAGTGAATTGAGAATAAAAAAAATGAACGCCTGTTGGTGGTAAATTAAACATCGTACAAAATACATATGTGAGCAATACAAACATTTTTGAAAATTCCCATTGCATTTTTGAAAGCAAAACTTCACGATTTCCGACTTAAAAGTTACGTTAGTTCTAATATTCAGACGGGGTTTCTAAAATCTCAGTTTTCGTTGATGTTTTCACTTTAATTGACTTCTGTATCTACTCGAACACTCTGATAAATTCTTTAGATCGTCCGAGCGTGATAAAAATTTAATTGAATTTTTTTTTCCACCGTAAGAAACATGGTGTTCATTTTACCACCACTTCCCCTACTATAGATCAGTGTGCAAAACCGAATTATTTTCACTCAATGCATTTGTGTTGTAGTGATTTGGAAAAAGTGACCCATGCGTCACATCGTATAGCAAACAATAGCATGGTTGGAACTGGAAACAAGGGTAAAACGTTGTGTTATGAGCAGTAGGGAAAACCATGCTTTAACCGTTTGGTCCTAAGAAGTATCCTTGTTGTCAAGCATATTTGATTATCGATTCATATATTGAGCAGTTCGGTAATCAAATCCGCATGTACAATGAGCCAGTGTCTTCGGTAAAGTTTTTTATAACAATGAGAACCATCTAGTGATAAAAAGGGGTAGTTCGTTAACCGGCTGCATAGGTGGCGCCACAATTTAACTTTTTACTGTGACGTTCTAGAGACTTGGCATGTTCGGCAGTGTTTTTTTTTTAAATTTTATAAAACAAACAACTCTTTCGAAGACGTCAAAGTGCCACAGCACTGTATTCAAGTCATTGAAAAAAAAAATCCAAATTAGAGAAAAAATGATTTTTTTTTTCACAGGGCTTAACATTTTTCTAAGGAAATATGTCATTTTATGTTTTTTGCTGATTAAAATACAACGAACACAAATTTTAGTCGAGAAAATTTTATCGAGTAATTTAAATGAAAGTGTAGATTGCAACGTTTAGGTTTTTTTTAAGGTGAAGATGAATCGAAGCCAAACTTCCAATTTTCAAGAGCACAAATCTGGAGAACCAGACACCCGTTTAAGGTGAAAACTTAATCAATTGGTCACCACCAGCAAGTGACCAATCGATTAGGTTTTCAGCTTAAATGGATGTTTGGTTTTCCAGATTTGTGTTCTTGAAAATTTGAGCTTTGGCTTCGATTCATCTTCACCTTAACGAAACAAATGATATGGTATGCCATGACAAATTTGATCATTTGCCAGGTATTTACCCAGTAAACACAAACTCGCATACGATAGCGCATAAGAGTACAAATGTGGAGGCGATATACGTACATGCGCCATAAGGCTGCATGCAATATGTACCTATATCGCCTCCACATACAGTGCTGTTCTGAATAATAGCAGCGCATGTCGATTTTCATACAAAATGCTCAACTTTGACATGCTGTAGTTTTGTTTCCTTTCAAGCAATCGAGCTGAAATTTTCTCCACAGAACTACAAATATGATCAATTTTGTAACTACAAAATTTCAGTTTTTTCTGAATCCCTGCCGAAAAGTGAGACACTAGGTGAAATTTTTCGAAAAAATAGCAGTTTTTCATTTTAAAATTTTTCTTCTACAAATATTTTAAACATTTTCGGTTTAGGTGTAGGTTTGATAAGTAGGGGGAGATTGTTCCAATGGTAAGTGATATACAATTTAAAACTATAATGTCAAGCCGAAAATCAAATTTTTAAAACTGCTATTTTTTCGAACAATTTCACCTAGTATCTCACTTTCCGACAGGGGCTTAGAAAATTTTGAAATTTTGTGTTTACAAAATTGAGCATATTTGTAGTTCTGTGGAGAAAATTTCAACTCGATTGCTTGAAAGGGAACAAAACTACAGCATGTCAAAGTTGAGCATTTTGTATGAAAATCGACATGCGCTGCTATTATTCAGAACAGCACTGTATGTACTCTTATACCATATTATAAACGATGGTGTGTTTACTGGGTATCGTCACCATGGCTTAAGTTGAGTAATTCAATTTATGTATGTGTTTTTTATGCAGAAAATTACGTTAAAAAGCATATTTTTGTTAATATTTATACTGAAATTTCAGGGCGCACGATCTCTGGCCATGATCTTGTAAATTTGCTTTTAATCTGGAAGAGCATTTCATAATGACCCAGGAACCTAATTTAGGCGGACATGAGGTTTTAGTCTCGATTTTTTTTATTTTAGAGCTAAAGTAGTTTCTGCGAAAATGTTCAGAACATTCATTACTACAAAGTGTATGCATCAACAAAAATTAAACGGTGATCGCAAAAGTGACGTATACGCCAATTTTTATATTTTAACGAATCGTTAGTTGGTATGTTCAATAACGTTTGAGCAAATGATCGTAGAAACAACTTTGCCGAACAAACTTTTTCTCGGTTTTTCTGGAAAATCGAGATAATTAAATGTTCTTAAAAAAATGTTTGCTTTTAAGTATTTTTTTTAGTTTTATTGCTCTACTATGTTCTACAAAGTTTTAATATATATCACTTCCTACAACTTTGTTGAGCATACCAAAGTTGTATTTCGTATGGTTTCAAGTTATTTGAGTTTTTATTCTCAAAATTTACTATTTTGTATGCTTTGTATCTTAACTATGAGCTCCTCAAAAATATCTTTCCAGCTAATAAGTTTGTTGTCTTCCGAGTACCTCTGAACAAAATTTGGAGAAGATGATATATTTTAAACTCGTTTGAAATCGATTTTACTAATAGACGACATGAGATAAATACACATTAATTGGCCATTCATACATGTTCAACTCACAAAAGTCAATGCTACCTAAGCAAATCAAACCAAAGGTAACACATGTATTTATATAGAAAGAAAAACTACATCGTTTTTCAGTTGTTTTTAATTAAATTGGAAGCTTCGGCAAGAAATTCCTCTACCAGTATTTCGTCTATTTGTTAGCGAGATCACCATGAAATTCAAATATATGACCACGTAGTGTATAAACAGTAGGGTGTGGCTAATTTTTCGAAAGTTCTCAAAACAATAAAAAGGCGTGTGCATTTTAAAATAAAATAAAAGAGAAACCTCAAAGTTTAAGCCAAAAATATGAATTTTATTTTGTTTTACGGCTATAGCGGTCATGCGACTCAAAGCTAAAGGGAGTCTATAGAAGCAAATGATGGAAACGAATAGGTGCATAGGCGTCGCAAGGGAGCGACAAGATTGAAAATTTTTAATTAGGTGGTGAAAATTGAGCAAGCCATTTTAAAGTCAGTAAGCATCGAAGCGTCCTGTATTTTGCCTAGCTTCTCTACTGGAAAAGGGTTGGCTCAAAGCTTTGAGCTTTACTACCAACACAGGCAAAATACAGGAGGCTTCAATGTGCTCTTATACTGACGGCAATCAACCGAACGGTTCTATCGATCGATGACTGATATTGGGAATTAACACGCAGTCAAAGATGGTTTGTCTTTATCATGTGTGCTCTTCGCGACAGTCACCACATGATCCTATTAGAACTGCATTTCTTATTAGCCAAATTTTTCATACATAGGAGAAGGTATCGACCGTGATTGTTTTATTTTATTTTGTTTTACGGCTATAGCGGTCATGCGACTCAAAGCCAAAGGGAGTCTATAGAAGCAAATGATGGAAACGAATAGGTGCATAGGCGTCGCAAGGGAGCGACAAGATTTCACCACCTAATTAAAAATTTTCAATCTTGTCGCTTCCTTGCGACGCCTATGCACCTATTCGTTTCCATCATTTGCTTCTATAGACTCCCTTTAGCTTTGAATCGCATGACCGCTATAGCCGTAAAACAAAATAAAATAAAACAATCACGGTCGATACCTTCTCCTATGTATCAAAAATATGAAGATATAGAGGTGGCACAAGTGACTTGAAGGTGAATTTTGAAGTTATGTATTAAATATGACCATCAGTGATGTTTTCATTACTTTGTTATTTTCTGATCAATTGTAAAGCTTTAAGCATCATTGTCTTCAAAATTAAGTTGATGAAAAGTTCAATCAGATGAGCCTCAAATTTGTCTAAAATCAAAACTTATCCAGTTAAAAGTAGTTTTCTTCCAATTTGTCTTTATCTCACTGAAAAAATTATCTGTGTTTGACCATAACCGATTTCAAATTTTCTAACATGCTTTTAAAATTTTAATAAGTTAAATTGACGCTTATATTGAGCTTTTCGGTAATTCAATCCTCATGTTTATTAAATTAATTAACTCATTACGCGTGATAAAGACGGATAAATTATGGGTGAAATTATAAAAGTTGTTTTTTAATTGTTTTAATAAGCCTGGTAAAAGCACGAATATTCAATAGGAAATACATTTATTTTTAATTAATATTAAACCTGAAACTGGGTTTGCTCATTTATTAAACCATTGAAATTATCTAATCAACAATTTATTTTATTAATATTTTTACATTTGTTAAAAAAAACTTATGCATTATTCAAATTGTTGTTGTTAAACTTCAGTTGAATACTATGAATGTAATTTCCTTCGAATTTTTAATCCAAATTAATTAGATATTTTCTTTGAAAAATCATGCTTTTAGCAGGTTTTGTTAAATAGTTATGTTGAAACTATTTAATGAAATGTATACAAAATTTAAAAACAACTAAATTAGTTTCATAAACATGTAAACATATTTGAAATCGGTCGAGTACTCATTATGTTTTGGTAAAATAGAGAAGATTTTTTCTAGTTAATGGGAGAACACTAATTTGAACTAAGACTAGACCAAATTGATGTTTTACAAGCTCATCATAAATTCAATTTTGAAGAGAATGATGCTGAAAGCTTTTAAATTTGTTGGAAACGAATAAAGTTATGAAAACTTCACTGAAAGTCGTTTCTTAAAACTTGTAAGCTATCTTTCAAGTCGCTTGCGCCACCTCTAAATCTTTTTGGCCCAAACTTTGAGGTTTTCTTTTTATGTGATTTGAACTCAGAAGAGCACACGAATTTTTGGTTTTGAGGACTTTTGAAAAATAAGTCACACACTAATGGACAGCGCCATAATAGGTGCTTATTAACAGTAGGCATAATAGCGAAAAGTTCTTTTTTTTTATAGAAAACAGTAGAAAAATAGGGTGGTGCTTTTTTCATTTTGCTTTGTGTATCTTTTCCATATTAAGATGGTTAAGTGATGATAAATTAACGATTCTTAATTTATCTGTGTAGCAGTATATTGTCATCATTCCTGAAAGTTCTGTTCTACCGTTCATATGAACCAACTAAACTAATGTTAACTGAATGAACATCGCTCTGATACAACATTGTAACCAAAATTAATAGAACTCAAAGGAATAAAACTAACGAACCATGACCATGATCAAACAAAAGGCATAAAAATCATCTAACTAAATTAATTACTCCTAGTGCACTTCTACGGGCAAACACGTTACATCGAAAGCGTTCTAGTTTTCAATTTTCAATTCTCCTGCGACGGTCCGCAGCAGAAAAAAATAATCTGCTAACCAACTGGATGTCGTGATTGGACTGGTAAGCAACGTCTCTCAATGGCGACAAAGGCTTCGGTTGTGAATAAAAAAAAACGGGAAGCCTCCAGTAGTAGGGTGGTTCAAATTCCACCTTTCTTATCTTTCTTACTATTATTTTGATGAAACAGAAATCTGTGACATTTTGGTGGTGATTTGAAGGAGGTCCAAAGACGTTAAGGTTTATTTGACTTTTTTTATGTAGGAACCAAAATAACACTTCTAACACCAGTAGAACGGTCAATTCCGTGTAATTACAAGTATGTTGTTTCTAACCTCATCACTCAAGCTATTTTTTTAATCAGTTTCTGATGAAGCAAACTCATTTTGAGACAATTTAGTTTGAAAATTTGGCAGAAGTTTACTGCACTATGATCATCCAGGGAGTTAAATAATAGCAAACACATTGATAGATATCTCTCCCAATAACCGCCTGATTGAGGTATTTACTTCAAAAACATGCCATAAACCCGAAAAAAAAATCGAGCTGATGAATTTGTACTGATTTCATATTACTAACGAATTAGGAACAATTTTCAAAATTTCTCCTTTTAGTACCTAATTACATCTTATTCTGTGTCTCTTTTAAATCACCACCGAAAATTCTAAACACATATCATAGGACACTATTTTCATCGTGAAGATTGTTCAGAGATATGAGAGAAGAGGTTTGTCATTATTTGTGATATTAGAACCGCCCTTCTGTAGCAAGGTACGAAAAAAACAACTGAAGGTGCTGATGCTCTTTGACGCAGTTCTTTTTTTTCTGTTCATGGGTGGTGCAGCGAGAAGTGCGCTTTTAAGCGCGCCATATTGGCACACGGAGTGGAAAATTCAATTTGTATACATTAAAAGAAAGGCGCTTGGCTCTCTCATACGGCGAGATCATTACAACGGAAATTAGCACAGAAAGAAAGCACATTAAGTATGCAGGATGGTAGGGTATTAGAAGAAGGCAGTGCAGGGCAAGGAGGCGACACCGACTGTTGTCATTGTTTTGAGATCTGAGTACATGAATACAACATGAATGCACAAAGACACCCTAGTGTACGACCAAGCACAGTAATGTCTGATTGTTTTAGATTTCTATGGGATTTATTTAAGTAACTGTGTTGATAAATTGTATGTCAAGTGGGTTGGGATCCACATGGTACGTGATTTAAGCTATTCTTTTCCGAGCTGTTCTCTATGTCAGTTTTTTGTATAGTTTTAAGGTTCATGATGCTGATCACATTTAATATTTCCTTTTTAATTCTCCTTTAATGATAAGCCGTTTTATTCAGTTCAAGTGTTTTGTACCAGCGTAAAGTGTTTTTGTACCAGTTTAAAATCGAGTAGTAGTGTTTTGTTTTCATTCGTGGTAAAGTCACTTTGTCTCTCCAGCGCGACGAAAGTAGTGGTTAGGTTGCGAAAGATAAAAACCTTACTTTCGTCGTTTTGTAAATCCAGCAATTAGAACGTTTATTGCTAATAATGGAAAATCGAGTTGGTTCATCTACGAAAAACGAAGAATCGATTAAGTAAGTTTGTAAACTTTTTTTACTTGAGTCTGTTTGAATAAGTGTTTGAGATTTTGGGTTTGGGTCAGGTTCGGGTTTGAACAGCGGAATATTTTCGTGTTCGGGTGAGGTTCGGGTTTGCTTTTCAATTATTGTCTCGGGTTCGGGTCGGGTCCAGGTTTTAAGAAATAAACAAAGACGGGTACGGGTCGCTAAACCCGACCATCAGTAGCTACCAACTGCTCGCTCAATGCCAGTGCATAATGGTCCGAATCCACAATTTTGCAGAAAAAAAGTTTTTTCTCTATTCTCGTTGATTTTAAACGTTCGATGTCTTGAGAAGTTATTCGTAGTTGAGTTTTGCATCTTCTATGAAAAAGTAGAATAGGCTGGTCTTTATTTAAGTTGAAATTTTTATTCTAACTTTTTTGTCTGATGAATTTTGTGGCTGCGCTTTTCTGCAAACTTTTAGAAAATGTTATTTTGCACAACTTTGTCGACGACACTTTTGATCTAACTCTTAATTTAAGCTAAGTAAATTGGTTCTGAAAATTTTAACTCAGGGTGGACCCGAAAAATCAGTTATATGAATGTGGTCTTCAGAAAAGTTGTAGAGCAAGTAATGATACACATTTCTGCTGAACATTGCAAGTTTGTGATTCTTGTGATTTTGAAGTTATAAGCAAATTTAAGGTGAAGATGAATCGAAACCAAAACTCAAATTTTCAAGAGTACAAATCTGGAGAACCGAACATCCATTCGAGCTGAAATCTTAATCGATTGGTCATCACCAGCTAGTGACCAATCGATTAAGTTTTCAGGTCAAACGGAAGTCTAGTTCTCCAGATTCGTGCTCTCGAAAATTTTAGGTTTGGCTTCGATTCACCTTCACCTTAAGTGAAAAACTATGAAAGCTTTAGTGCCCATAACTCATGGAGTTAGTTCGATATTTTTATTCTTTTAGTGGCATTCGAAAGGCCATACATTAGGCAATTTTGGGCAAACTGTGAGAATATAATTTTTGTAAAGTTGGAAAATTAACTTCAAAAATAGACTTAAAGACTCGAAATTCGCCTGTAACTCACAAGATTTTATACTTATCGGCGCGCTTTCTTCAGCAAAGTTGTAGGTTTGAGCTAGATCTAAAACTTTTTCATATGCAACTTTTTGGAGAAAGGGGGACTCGTAAAGGCGCTAGAGCTGTGGTTACCTACTGCATTTGGGAAAGATCGATGCAGAAGTATTTCTTTAAGGAAACCGATCAGGTTTCCAAAGAAGCTCTATCCCGTCAGTTGTTTGATACCAATTTGATATAAATAAATGAAAAATCTAGTTTAATACTAAACCCTCTAATTCTTCTAGAGTTTATTTCCTTTGAAAGCTGCGTATATTTCGACCTCAACTGTAAGGCCGTCTTCAGCTCGTGTAATAAAGTCCAGTCTTCTACACGGCACTGCAAACGGCCTTACAGTTGATGTCGAAATATGCGTATTTGTCAAAGGATACAAACTGTAGTGGAATTTAATGATACAGTATTCGATTTTTAAGTTATTGACTCTTGATATGTTGGAAAATGTACGGTATCGACGCCCGCCTCGGTATAACCTAGCGCAACCGGCCCAACCGAACGTCGCTGCCGCATACGTGCAGCATCTCGAGGTAGCGTTGCCGGAAGAGGGCGAGCTTGACGAAGCCCCTCTTGAGGACTGCTGGAGCAACATAAAAGCAGCCATCAACAACGCAGCCGAGAGCATCGTCGGGTACGTGGAAAGGAGGACATGTGACGATTGGTTCGACGAAGAATGTAGGCAGGTTTTGGAGGAGAAGGATGCATCGCGGGCTGCAATGCTGCAGCAAGGAACGCGAAAAAACGTGGAGCGATATAAAAGAAAACGAAAGCAGCAAACTCACCTATTCCGGGACAAAATCGCCGCCTGAAAGAAACGGAATGTGAAGAAATGGAACAGCTGCATCGTTCACAAGAAACGCGAAAGTTCTACGAGAAGCTTAACGCATCCCGAAAAGGCTTCGTGCCGCGAGCCGAAATGTGTAGGGATAAGGATGGAAGCATCTTGACGAACGGACGTGAGGTGATTGAAAGGTGGAAGCAGCACTACGATGAACACCTGAATGGCACGGAGAATACAGACGCCGAGGGTCACGACAGCAGAGGAAGTGGCTACGTCAGCACGGCGGATGAAGGAAACCAACCTGCCCACGCATTTAATAGTGCCAGTTGGGCGGCTATTGCCGATGCGCTCCTGCGTCTGGGGATACCCGAGTACCTGTACAAGATTCTCGGAAGTTACTTCCAGAATCGGGTATTAGTCTATGACACAGAAGTGGGTCGGAAGTGCTTTCACATAACCTCAGGAGTCCCGCAAGGTTCCATCCTGGGCCCGGTGTTATGGAATGTAATGTATGACGAGGTGTTGAGATTAAAATTCCCGGCGGGTGTGGTCATCGTTGGCTTTGCCGACGATATTACGCTGGAGGTCTACGGTGAATCGATCGAAGAAGTGGAATTGACTGCAGCCCACTCGATCGCAATTGTGGAGGAGTGGATGAGCTCCAGGAAACTGGAATTGGCTCACCACAAAACTGAGGCGGTTGTTGTCAACAACCGAAAGTCGGTGCAGCAAGCGGTGATCAGTGTAGGCGACTGCACGATCACTTCGAAGCGCTCCGTCAAACACTTGGGGGTGATGATCGACGATAAGCTTACCTTCGGTAGCCACGTCGATTATGCCTGCAAGAGAGCCTCCACAGCTATTGTGGCACTGTCCCGGATGATGTCCAATAGCTCTGCGGTGTACGCCAGCAAGCGAAAGCTTCTGGCCAGTGTCGCCTCGTCCATACTGAGGTATGGTGGCCCGGCTTGGGGCACGGCCTTAAGTACCAAGAGCTACCGTAGCAAGCTAGAGAGTACTTATAGGCTAATGTGCCTGAGGGTTGCGAGCGCGTACCGTACCGTGTCACACGATGCACTCTGCGTCATCACCGGTATGGTGCCTATTGGTATCCTTATCATGGAAGACATAGAGTGCTTCGAAATGCGCGGCACAAGAGGCATACGCAGGACTGCCAGACTGGCCTCCATGGTCAAATGGCAGCGTGCGTGGGACAGTTCCACCAAGGGAGTGTGGACTCACAGGTTGATTCCGAGGTTAGATATCTGGGTCAATAGGCGCCATGGGGAACTAACATTCCACCTGACACAGGTCCTTTCGGGCCATGGTTGCTTTAGACAGTATCTACACCGTTTCGGTCATGCGGGTTCTCCCGAATGTCCAGTTTGTGCAGGTTTAGAGGAAACGGCGGAACACGTTTTGTTCGTGTGCCCGCGTTTCCGCACAATGCGTGACCGCATGTTAGCCACATGCGGTAGGGACACGACTCCGGACAATTTGGTCCAGAGGATGTGTGAAGACGAGTTTGGCTGGAATGCCGTTTCATCGGCTATCACCCACATCGTCTCGGAACTGCAAAGGAGGTGGCGAGTGGACTCGAGGAGTGACTAGTGCAGACGCTAAACAACAGGTGGTCCAAGGGTTCGCAGTCGGCTACGTAGGTCATACCGGTGCCCTACGGTCGAAATCGACCCTTACAGCGATTAAATGGCCGCGGGGAGAACATCCTGGTAGCGCTGCTGTCGTGGCGCCGGCCTACTGGGTGGATACGAGCCTCTGGTTGTTCGGGGCAAGTGGAGGCCCCTTCGTCAGCAATCCCAGCTGGTGCTAGCTGATAGGGCCTGAGCCTTCAGTAGGTCAAATTGCGAAGCCCGCAGTATCAGTTCTTGATACCTGCGGTGCAGCTGGGCGCGGGCGTAGTGGTCGACCCTGCCCGCTTTCAGCGGACAACGGGAGGTGAGGACTACCCGGGAAGCTGGCAATGCGCCAGCATGCTACCTTGGTGGACCCCCATAAGCGTGTCATCGATGTTCGTTGCTGCATGGCTACGCAGCTAACCTGGAGGATGCGATGTGCAATAGCCCCTCTCCGAAGCAATGCCTTCTTGGTGGTCCCGGAGAGACGAAGGGTTTGGCGGCAATGGAAATGGTTTAGTGGGTCGGGGGTGTAGTCCTGTTTACTGCTTGCATGTAGTAAATGGTCCCTAACCCCATACGGCGTCTGTTGAGCAGATTATCCCCCCATTGCTTAGAAGAAAAAAAAAAAAAAAAAAACCTGCCCCCACATTGAGGGAAGATAAGAATGCCATCAACCAGCTCAAGAATAACAAGGCCGCTGGTAAGGATGGTATTGGAGCTGAACTCATCAAAATGGGCCCGGAGAGGTTGGCAGCCTGTCTGCACCGGCTGATTGTCAAAATCTGGGAAACGGAACAGCTGCCGGAGGAGTGGAAGCAAGGGGTCATATGCCCCATCTACAAGAAGGGCGACAAACTGGAATGTGAAAACTATCGTGCGATCACTATCCTGAATGCCGCCTACAAAGTGCTATCCCAGATTATCTTCCGTCGTCTATCACCAATAACAAATGAGTTTGTGGGAAGTTATCAAGCTGGTTTCATCAACGGCCGCTCGACAACGGACCAAATCTTCACTGTACGGCAAATCCTCCAGAAATGCCGTGAATACCAAGTCCCAATGCATCACTTGTTCATCGATTTCAAAGCGGCTTATGATAGCATCGACCGCGAAGAGCTATGGAAAATCATGGACGAGTACAGCTTTCCCGGGAAGCTCACAAGACTAATAAGAGCAACGATGGACGGTGTGCAGAATAGCGTGAAGATTTTGGGCCAACATTCCAATTCGTTCAAATCCCGCCGGGGACTTCGACAGGGTGATGGACTTTCGTGCCTGCTGTTCAACATCACGCTAGAAGGTGTCATGCGGAGAGCCGGGTTTAATAACCGAGGTACGATTTTCACAAGATCCAGCCAATTTGTTTGCTTCGCGGATGATATGGATATTGTCGGCAGAAAATTTGGAACGGTGGCAGACCTGTACACCCGCCTGAAACGTGAAGCGAAAAAAGTCGACCTGGTGGTGAATGCGTCAAAAACAAAGTACATGCTGATAGGCGGAACCGAGCTCGACAGAGCCCGCCTGGGAAGCAGTATTACGATAGACGGGGATACTTTTGAGGTGGTTAATGATTTTGTCTACCTCGGATCCTTGTTAACGGCTGATAACAACGTTAGTCGTGAAATACGGAGACGCATCATCAGTGGAAGTCGCGTCTACTATGGGCTCCAGAAATAGCTGCGGTCGAGAAAGGTTCACCCTCGTACCAAATGTGCCATGTACAAAACGCTTATAAGACCGGTAGTCCTCTATGGACATCAAGCATGGACCATGCTGGAAGAGGACCTGCAAGCACTTGGAGTGTTCGAACGAAGGGTGCTTAGGACGATCTTTGGCGGAGTACAGGAAAACGGTGTGTGGCGGCGGAGAATGAACCACGAGCTCGCTAGGCTCTACGGCGAACCCAGTATCCAGAAGGTTGCGAGAGCCGGAAGGGTGCGCTGGGCAGGGCATGTTGCAAGACTACCGGACAACAATCCTGCAAAGATGGTGTTCGCGTCGAATCCGGTTGGCACAAGAAGGCGAAGAGCACAGCGAGCGAGGTGGTTTGATCATGTGCAACAAGATCTGGAGAACGTGGGCCAAAATCGAAGTTGAAGAGACACTGCCATGGACCGAATAAATTGGCGTAACATCGTTAACAAGGTTTTATCAAATTAATTGATGTAACACCAACTAAATAAAATAAATAATAATGTTGGAAATTTTTGTCGAAGTACAAATCCTCTAGCATATCAGAGTTTTGAGATAGAAAAGTCTCAAAACACTGTTTCCCTACCTTTGTAATCATCGAGAAACACCTCGTTGTAAGGTGCTCATTTCAGCCAGCTTTTCACGCGGTCAGGGTCCGCGAACCCTTTGTTGGGAAACGTGGTCTTAAAAAAATCACAGGTGCAACCAAACGGATAAAACTTCAATCAGTTTGGTTAATATCAGGTAGATCTTAGATGTTTTATTTTAAAGAATAGTGGGGTCAATCTCTACTTCAAAAAGGATTGAATTTGCTGCTAAGACAATTTGCTTCTAGCTCCAGTAAGCGAACACATTGCCAATAAAATGTTTCACAGCCAGATAGAACAGAATTTTAAAAAAGTTGTTAGTTGCGTTTCCTTGCGCATAAATTATCAATCAGATTATTCACTATCAGATAGTATCTGATCTGCTGAACAACTTTGCCGATGACACACCAACCTTCGTTGAATTGATGATATGGTACTCCAAGACATTCATGAATAACTCTGAAACTACATACTTGGACTATAAACTAGTGGCATTTTTCGGAAAGGTTAAATGGAAAAGACATTCAGATTAAATTGTGTGTTTTCAGCATGTGAATAGTTTGTTGGTTAGGTGACGGTTCAATAATTTCCTGAATAATACAATAGTTTCGTACAAAAAATAAATCGATTATTGCGATAGTTACATCCACTTTATTTTTTTTCTGAGTGCTGTGGAGTGGTAATTTGATCACACCGTCTTTAAGATCAATTATAAATATACACAACTAAGTTATACCTAATTTTCTTTCGGTTCATATTGAACATGTGATCAGCATCTTTCACCTTATTTGTTTCGACTCAGTACGCGTGTTTGCTACTATTCTAATGCGATTATATGTGCACAACGTACTAATCATGATTAGTATCATCCGTCATTCCATTCTATGTTTGTTAGAAAAAGCATTCGTCATGTTTACAGCAAACATAAAAAGAAAACTAACGCTATCGTCTAGGTGTGAAACAAATTGGGGATATAGCATGGGATTGGGCGTTGATTGCTGACAAGGTCAAACAGACTTTACCGAAAATATTCTTGATGTCTTTGGATTGGAACGGTTTTTTATTGGAAGTCGACAATTGTTTGGCATGAGATTTTGTTTCATAAACAGGCCGCAGCGATTGGTGAAGAAAAAGGTAGAAAGTAAAAGAAAGAAAATCGATACAGATTTATTCAGCCCAGTAACTAGCTCGAAAATAATAGAAAAATTACAAACAATACCATATCGGTGTTAGCGAGCAATATCAAGCTGATAGCCAGCTCTAAAAGCAGCTCATTTTTGATTAGTATGTTAATTGTGGTCAAAAGCAAATTTCAAGCTGTACGGCTGTTAGGCTTGCACAACTATGTATTTTGAGTTTAAAATTTTGCTCCAAATTTGATCGAAACGTGAGTGTTTGAGTGTTTAGTAGGTGATGGGTGACTCAATGGCAACTGTCTCTGGTCCTCCGAGAGTTGTTGGGAGAGTGTTTTGTAAGGAGTTCTATGTGAGCCGAATCAGACTTCAAATTGATGTTGAATCGTTCTGGCAGGGTAAAACAGGCGGTCGAATGTTGGTTGATGTATAGATAAGAGATAGCTTACCAGGGGACTCGCGAGTATTATTCCGATCCTGTTTAGGACAGCTGGAAGACGCTGGAAACGATATTACACATATTGGTTGGTACTAGCACACTTATTGAGAGAGAAAGAGAGTTGTTTTGGGTTTTGTTGTTGGAGTTTAGTTTGAAATCGATTTTTATGTAGAGTCGTCTAACTAAGTAAAATCGATAGGGATTCATAGAAGGCAATGAAAAAGCTACTCATTCTTAAACTATGCTGTATGGAATTTAATATAAAAGTCAAATGATCAAATGAGATGAAATAAATACGATTATGAACTTACGGCAATGAATACGAATGCTGAAAATAACTACAATAACTCAGTTCAACTTATATCGGAACAGGTGCAGTGATGTCATTATTCAAAAGAGATAAAATATAAAGTACCTAAATTTAGGACAAACGGAAATTTCTTACATACTGGAATATCCCTATTTCGTACGCGAGCAAATTCCTAACTAAAGAGAAAACAGACCGGAAAACGATAACTAACTCCCAAATGGGAAACTACACAACTAATTGAATAAAATTAATCAACATAATGTACATCGTCTTCTGGCGCCTAACGGTATCATTAGTTTGGTACGCTCTACTTTTCACCCAAAACGTTACGCGAACGGACGAGCAGCGAGATAATGTGTCAAAGAGGATCCAGGGAAAAGACGCGCCAAAATAGATGACCTTGTCGTAGCCCTGTGGAGCTTTGGGAGTTTGTGACACCAAAATATAGATGGTGAGCATTTTTTCGAGAATTTCCTTGCGAATTACTTTAAGCGCAGAGCTGTCACTTTACTGATAAGCTACAAAGAAAAATATATTCCAGTGAAAATTGCAGCAGAGAAAATTTAACACATTCATTTGAAAAGTGGGCAGAAAATGAAATTTCAAATGAAGGAATATCATTTTACTGACTAAGTGGGCAAGGCATATAGAAAATGTGCCGATTTGATGTCTCTACCGGATGTCGGGTTAGAGTCGACTTAAATCGTACCCAATATTAGATCAATGTTAAGTTGACACACACTAAGCTCTTACGGTGAATTTCACCGTTATCTCAACAGCTGAACAGTTCGGTGAAATAATACACCGTAACTTCATCGGAATTTAACGGATTCCGGTGATTTTTTACCGAATACTGTAAAAATTTACCGTACTCCGTTAATTTATTCTACCAAACTGTTCAGCTGTTGAAATTTCACAGGAATCCGTAAAATTATTTAAGTGTGCATCGAGTTTAATTCGGATTCATGATGAGCCGATCGGGTTATATGTCTCTTATGTCGACTCTACTTCTGTAATATATAACACCACCAAATTGGTGCATCGGTTGTGATTCATAAATACACGTTACCGGACAGACGACGGTTGATCTTGAATCAATTCTAGGACCATTTGTTTTTCTCTCCAAGAGAATTGCTCATTGGATTCCCCAAAAAATGTGTGGCATGTTTCTTTTCGCTCCGGTGCTGTCAGTTTAATCGAAGTTGGCACTGAAACAGCAAGTACTTCGAGAGCGTGTACGGTTTTACCGCCCAATTTGCCCCAGTGACGTCCCATTGAGGATTTTTCCGGCTCCCTCAGTGCTCTAGTGTACGAAAATAATTGGCGGGCAGAGGATACGAAGCAGTTGACCACAAGGATCCGGAATTGTGTCCGGAAGATGGACGTCAGTGCCGTCCAGCGCTCTTGTGAGAACATCGCAATAGCAGCGTTGGTGGTGTTTTGGTAAGCGTGATTGCCTCTCACGCCATTAGGTCGGGTATCAATTCCCTTCGACGCCGTCGGGATTTTCTGAGGTATAAAATCTCTGAACACGTCTTCCTTCGGAAGGGAAGTTAATCCGTTGGTCCCGGCCAATGTGTTGATGTGTTCGATATGTAGGGTCCAAGGTGTGTGTGGAGGCCTCACTGGGCGTCCGTGTTTAGGCTTAGTACCCGAAATAGGCGGACATAAAACTCCAACAGATGCCAGAAAGTGTCGGTTGGCCAGAATAACGAAGAAGACGAAGAAGAGCATCGCGACTAAGTTGTGTCGTACGGCTGATCAGGGCCCCTTCTCCAATATATATTGACGTTTTTTTTTGAAGAATAAACATAGAGAAGGTACCTACAGTGTTTGTTTTATATTATTTTGTTGTGGCTATATCGGGCATGCGACTCAAAGGTAAAGGCAATCTGTAGAAGATTTTTACAAATGATGAAATTAATAGGTGGATAGGCGTCGCAAGGAAGACAAGATTGAAATTTCGTAGAGTCAGTTAGCATCTTAACGTCCTATATTTTGCCGAACTCTTGGATGCCTGAGTTGGTAGCAAAGTCCGCAGCTTTGAGCCATCCCTTTTCCAGTAGGTACATGGTTTCTGACGTACACACTGAATTACGATGGCTATGATACATTATTATTACAAATTACCGGTTCAGTACCAGTGCGGATCAAAAATTCCCAACATATGTTCTCAACAGCTGCACACCATGTTTGGTTTACATACTGGTTGTGTTTCCAGGAAGACTCGAAAACCAAACTACGATTCGTTTATATCCCACTCCGGTTAAGTTCTGGTTTCCGTTTTTTTTGATAATAATATGAATATCCAAGGTGGCGGCCTGAAATTAAAGATGATGACCGTTTCATGAAGTTTTGACCCCTACAATCATACAATATGATTATTGTTGTTATGGGGAAAGAGTCTAGCGGCCAAAATTGATAATTCGAAAATCCAAGATGGCGGCCAGAAATTCCAGTTTTTGGTATGCGGAAAATAATAAAGTTGTCAAAATCGAACGGGCACTGTATGAGAAAAGATTCTAAAAGCCAAAATTTATGATTTGAAAATTCAAACATGGTTTTAGAGGCTAAACCATCAAAAAACAATCGCCATCTGAATTTCGGGTCGCCATCTTGGACTTTCAGATTATCATTTATGGCCTCTAGACTCCTTTTCCAAATCAAAACAACTTCAATTTAGGTATCACAATCCCAATTGCGCATAAAATTTCACAATATTTCGAATACATTCTCTACTAAACAATTTGATGATCTTGGGGACCGATTGGGAAGAAGTTGAACAGTGTCACCTAACTCAGAATACCTAAGCTGTTTTTACCACAATTCCTTTGTTAAACCCAAAAAGCCAAAAATTCAAAAGTTAACAACCTTCATTCCTCTAGACCGTTTCAAAACTTTGTGTCCTTGTAAGTGTACCAAAAAACATAGACAAGAGCTATTGTATAGTGTCGTTAAGCGACATCCTAAAATACGTAATAAAACCAGCGTTAAGAGCTCTTGATCAAACGAATATCAACCAATAAGTTATTTATAATCCAATTCTTTTTCATAATATTGAAACCACCATGATGTCGGTTGAATCATAATAACATAATGATTTTTGCGTGACAGTAAAATTTCTTGCTATTGCGTAAAATTCATGACAAAGAAAATTTATATACATATCGCAATTAAGAGCCTCGAACGGCAACAATAAAAAAACGGATTCCATCCAGTCAGTTTAAGATTGATTAAAGTTGAAGCATTGGTGATCATTCCGTACAATATAATATATGAGTTTTCGATCGTGAGAAATCTTATGCAAAGTCCTTAACTAGCGCAAACATTTCCAAATCAGACTGTTTATTCGGTCTTAGCGCAGTCTTTAATAGTATTTTTTTAGCTCTGGCTCAAATTTGAAGCTCTCACGAAATTATTTTTGTTTTATGGCTGTATCGGTCATGCGACTCAAAGGTAAAGGGAGTCTATAGAAGCAAATGATGGAAACGAATAGGTGCATAGGCGTCGCAAGGGAGCGACAAGATTGAAAATTTAATTAGGTGGTGAAAATTGAGCAAGCCATTTTAAAGTCAGTAAGCATCGAAGCGTCCTGTATTTTGCCTAGCTTCTCTACTGGAAAAGGGTTGGCTCAAAGCTTTGAGCTTTGCTACCAACACAGGCAAAATACAGGAGGCTTCAATGTGCTCTTATACTGACGGCAATCAACGAAGCTCTCACGAAAGCTAGAGCCTTGAAAAAGGTAAACAAACAAAAGTTTCGATTAGGTGATGCAATTCTATGAACTCAATTCGTTCCGTTATTTTTATTATTATTGTTTGAACCGGAAAAAATACCAATTGATATGCTATTTACAGATGCAGAAAACGATTAGTGCCTCAAGAATGATCTCTTTGTACATCTTACCAATCTTCTGGATAAAAATAGTGTTCTGTGAAATTTACAGCTGTTTTAGAGGTGTTGTTTTAAAGGTGGCCTAAAGGCGATCCAGGTTTATATGTAAATAACCGTATTTTCATGGTTATTAAATTATAATAACCTTATAATTTTAAAATACATATGTTATAAACTTACCATCTCGTAGTGGAAAACATATTATTCAATCACTAATAAAGGAAGTTGCTAAAGAGAACACTTTAATTCTATAAATGGCAGAAGAGATATTCATGAATTTGTTTGCTTTTTTTCAGCTCCATTAGAGATTATAATCCAGCAAACTTCAGCAAAAATCTCAAACAAGATAAGCTTGGAATAAACAGTAAATTTCCTTATTAGGGTTAAAAATATGAGTTTTCACTATGAGATAATCATTTTATACTAACATAACAGTGCTAACGAGTTTAAAACGTATTTCAAAATTTCTGCATAGTAAATTTCATATAAACCTACATTGTCTTAGGGCCACTTGTAGAACCGAAAAATCTGAATATTCCCAGTACGCTATTTTTATCGTAAAAATGGTAGTTAGCTATGGGATTCTCAATTTTTGTTTTAATTTTGAATCGTAACCAGATATGAGAGGGTAGGGCGGTTCAAAATTAAAAAAAAAGTTTAAAAATCCAATCTCCTCTCTTTTTTACCTTCCTTACCATAAATTTTCACCTTTCTAAGTGGAGATTTGAAGGTGGCCCAAAGACGATGAAGATTTACATGGAAATTACCATCAAAAATTTTGAAAAATTATCTGAGCGCATTAGTGCTGGAATGTAAGTAAAAACTTAGACATTTTTGCGTGTCTTAAGGTTCAAATTATGTGTCTCTAGTAGATTTGGGGTCGCTGAATCTGATGCCGTTCTCAGAAGTGACCCACACGTCACAATTTTTAGCTACAGGTCACCAAAGTTGTATACAACTAGTTTAATCGATGTTTACATGAAATTTAAAGTATAATTTATCAATCTTTTTTTTGTGATCTAATTCAGGAAGCATGCAAAAAAGGACTTAAACTTTCATTTCAGTCATAATTTGGTTGAAATTTGAAGATTAAATTTAGATTAAATCGATTTTTTCAACATGCTTGTAGTCTCCATACAAAACTCTTTGTATCTCTTATTTGGCAAAATACAATACTTGTCTTAATCACCAAAAAAAAACTTTCGAGCATCGAAAGTATTATGAACTTTGCTGATAAGTATTGTTTAACGAATGAAGTTTGGTTTCTGTGGCAAATTAAGCAAATATGCCATACAAGCTGGAATACTTGCATGCAAGTTGGCTGATATTGTAAAATTTTGTATTTTTAACAGCCTATATCTCAAAAACTAGACGTGCTATGATATTTTTGAAAACGGCAATGGATTCAGCAACCCTTAATTAAGTCAATAGTGATATTTTGATGCTTGAGACAAAAACGTGTTCCGCAGTGTTATTTAGCTTCTTAACGGATTATAGATCTGCAAAAATCCCAAACAAAATGAACTCAAAAGGAATTTGTTTCTTCAACAAGATTCTTCAGTGAGGTTTGAAGAATGAGTTTTCACTACAGGGTGTCCGCAAATTATCCGTACAAACTTTGAACACATGGCTCTATACAACCAAGCATAATAAATTCAATATTCTTGCATGGTTTTAAACATTGGCTTATTATATTCTTAAGAAGTACGTTTGACACATTTCCAATTTCAAATAATTGCACAATCAACCCAAATGTATTGAGGTGTCTTAAAGGGAGCTGTTTTCCGAGCTTTATGACGGAAGACAAATGTCCATGCAACTCACTGGATTTGAACCGTAAAATTTTCTATTTCCAGTCTAACTCGAAGCCACTTACCTCTAGATTACTTCAAATAATAATAGGACATTTGGATTCATCTCTTTGCGGTTTTAGGGATAGCACATCTCCAGTATGACTAGCGGCCCTCAGGCAAAACGTCTCCGAAAAATTGAAATTTGCCTATATCAGTATCAAGCAATTATTTCGAAATTTTTTAAAGTTGTATTTTGTTTTCTATTGAGAGTTCGACTGTATTTTCAATGATTGATGAAATATCGGCAACGCAGTGTTTTTTGTTAAAAACGAGTTTTATTATTTAACCCGACGTTTCGACGCTGGTATGGCGCCACGTTTGCCTGAGGGCCGCTAGTCATACTGGAGATGTGTTATCCCTAAAACCGCAAAGAGATGAATCCAAATGTCCTATTATTATTTGAAGTAATCTACAGGTAAGTGGCTTCGAGTTAGACTGGAAATAGAAAATTTTACGGTTCAAATCCAGTGAGTTGCATGGACATTTCTCTTCCGTCATAAAGCTCGGAAACAGCTCCCTTTAAGACACCTCAATACATTTGGGTTGATTGTGCAATTATTTGAAATTGGAAATGTGTCAAACTTACTTCTTAAGAATATAACAAGCCAATGTTTAAAACCATGCAAGAATATTGAATTTATTATGCTTGGTTGTATAGAGCCATGTCTTCAAAGTTTGTACGGATAATTTGCGGACACCCTGTATGGGATGATAAATGTTTACTTACATTCCAGTACTAACTAGTTTGGAACATTTTTTAAAATTTCTAAACATACATTGTCTTTAGGCCACCTTTAAATCACCACCGAAAACCGGAAACTAGGCCGGCGAATACGTTTTACCAGAAGTACTTCTAGGTACCGTGATTTCCGCTGAAATCGCTCATTTTTGAGGTTGAAATTGATCACATATCAATAAGGCTATTATTTGTTCTGAAACAACTTTACTTACTAAATTTGAACTCCCCGCAAGCATATATTCTTGCTAAGGGGCGATGCATTAATTACGTAAGACAATTTTCGGGGGTTTTCAACCCCCCTCCCCCCATGGTAAGATTTTTTGTATGAAAATTAAAAATTAATTGTATGGCGCGTAAGAAATCTCAAACCCCCCCTCCCCCCATAAACCCTTACATAATTAATGGACAGCCCTTAAATTCTTAACAACTCTATATTTCTTTAAATAATAAATAATTAGTTTTCGCGAATAACATAGAAGGACGCCTAAATGTAGGCAATTTCCAAAGAAATTTCTGTTAAATTATCAGGAATTTATCTATTACAAAAAAAGCACAATTTGCTGATGAAATCTTTTTTGGGGATATAAATTAAGCGTCCTTACAAACTTTCAGACAGCCACCAGATTCAAATTCTTGTTTGAGCTTGAAGTTTATGGATATTTGTCAATACCACACCAAACATGATTCTAGATTTTTTCATTAATTTTATAGAAATAAGTATAATTTAACACGAACAACACACAGTTCAATAATAGTAGAGACAATCAATGTGTATTTACTACAGGCTACATTGATATTGGTGCTCTATTAGTAAGAAATATAATTGTGTGACACGGTGATCCATTTCACCCGAATATACGGTATAATCAAAGCACTTTGAAGTGTTTTTTCATTTCAAAGATTAAGCACTTTTCAATGCTTTGTGGAATTTGTTATGATTGAATGCACCTCTAAAAACACCTTTATTAAAACCAGCAAGTATTATAATTGTTATTTGGGCTCCTCAGCCTTCTTGGCGTGGGTGGTAAATGACTGGACAATGCGTACCATTGGTACTTCGCGTACCTGCAGGTATAAAATAGACCCCATTTGTGGTCCTTAGCCTCTTGTCCAGTAACTCCTATCCCTACCTCCCCGTGGTGCCGCCTGGGATACAAGTAACCGTAGGGAAGATCGGGTAACCAACCCTGGTGGAACCTTGGTCGTATGCTGACAGGGAAGGGGGGCTCCTCTCTTCTGAGGGTGTAGCTTATCAGAGCGTCTGTTCTCCATGTTAGGGGCGGCTCAAAACAGCGTCTGTTCTCCATGTTAGGAGCGGCTGATCATCGTCCTAGTGCCAGCGTGGGACTCTAAACAGTGCTGTGCACGATGATCCTCCGGCGAGACAGGGGGTTGGTGCAGGCCTTACAAGCCAGCCGTAAAAATCATCACTACAGGAAGCATACAATGTAAATTCGGACCGGAACAATCGGCATAGACCCAGGCATCGAAAACGGACTAACGATTGGAAACTCGGATCATGGAACTGTAAGTCTCTCAATTTCTTGGGAAGTACCCGCATTCTTTCCGAATTATTGAGGGTCCGCAAGTTCGACATCGTAGCGCTGCAGGAGGTTTGCTGGAAAGGGTCGACGGTACATACGTATAGGGATGGTTATACCATCTACCAGAGCTGCGGTAATAGACATGAGCTGGGCACAGCTTTTATCGTGATGGGCGAAATGCAGAGGCGCGTGATTGGGTGGTGGCCAATCGACAACAGAATGTGCAAGTTGAGGATCAAAGGCCGTTTCTTCAATATCAGCATAATCAACGTGCACAGCCCTCACCTAGCAAGTGACGATGACGATAAGGACGCTTTCTACGCGCAGCTGGAACGTGAATACGACGGCTGCCCAAGCCATGATGTCAAAATCGTTATCGGAGATCTCAACGCTCAGGTTGGCCAGGAGGAGGAATTTAGACCGATTATAGGGAAGTTCAGCGCTCACCAGCTTACGAACGAAAACGGCCTTAGACTGATTGATTTCGCCGCCTCCAAAAACATGGCCATACGTAGTACCTACTTCCAGCACAGCCTCCCGTATCGGTACACCTGGAGATCACCCCAACTGACTGAATCGCAAATCGACCACGTTTTGATTGATGGAAGGCACTTCTCGGACATTATCGACGTCAGAACCTATCGCGGCGCAAACATCGATTCGGACCACTACCTTGTGACGGTTAAAGTGCGCCAACGACTTTCCGTTGTGAACAACATTCGGTACCGACGCCCGCCCCGGTACAATCTGGAGCGACTCAAGCAACCCGAAGTCGCAACTGAATACGCGCAAAGCCTTGAGGCAGCGTTGCCGGAAGAGAGAGAGCTCACCGAAGCCCCTCTTGAGGACTGCTGGAGTAGTCTCAAAGCTGCCATAAACAACGCAGCGGAAGGTGCCATTGGGTTCGTGGAAGCAAATCGACGGAACGGTTGGTTCGACGAGGAGTGTCAGACGGTTTTGGACGAGAAGAATGCAGCGCGGGCGATGATGCTGCAGCAAGGCACCCGTCAAAACGTGGAACGATACAAACAGAAGCGAAGACAGCAAACCCATCTATTCCGGGATAAAAAGCGCCGCCTGGAAGAGTTGGAGTGCGAAGAGATGGAGCAGTTGTATCGTTCTCAAGAAACACGTAAGTTCTACAAGAAACTAAATGCATCCCGCAAAGGCTTTGTGCCGCGATCCGAAATGTGCCGGGATAAGGATGGTGGTATCTTGACGGACGAACGTGAGGTGATTGAAAGGTGGAAGCAGCACTACGATGAACACCTAAACGGCGCAGAGGAGGAAGATCAAGACAGCAGGAGGAATGGCTTCATCAGTACGGCGGATGAGGGAGACGTGCCAACTCCCACAATAGGTGAAGTTAAGGATGCTATCAAACAGCTCAAGAACAACAAAGCAGCTGGAAAGGATGGTATTGGAGCGGAACTTATTAAAATGGGCCCGGACAGGTTGGCCACTTGTCTGCACCGATTGATAGCCAGGATCTGGGATACAGAACAGCTACCGGAGGAGTGGAAGGAGGGAATAATATACCCAATATACAAAAAGGGTGACAAGTTAGAATGTGAGAACTATCGAGCGATCACCATTCTTAATGCAGCCTATAAAGTGCTTTCCCAGATCATCTTCCGCCGTCTATCGCCACTGGCAAGCAGATTTGTTGGAAGTTATCAAGCCGGATTTGTGGACGGGCGATCGACGACAGACCAAATCTTCATGTTGCGGCAGATCCTTCAAAAGTGTCGCGAATATCAAGTCCCTTTCAAAGTCGATTTCAAAGCGGCCTATGATACCATCGACCGCGAAGAGCTATGGAAGATTATGGACGAGAACGGTTTTCCCGGGAAACTGACTAGACTGATCAAAGCTACGATGGATAGTGTACAGTGCTGTGTGAAGATATCGGGTGCTTTATCGGACCCGTTTGAAACACGCAAAGGACTTCGACAAGGCGATGGTCTTTCCTGCCTCCTGTTCAATATTGCGCTAGAAGGTGTTATGAAACGGGCGGGCTTCAACATGCGGGGCACGATCTTCAATAAATCCAGCCAGTTCATTTGTTTCGCTGACGACGTGGACATTGTCGGAAGAACGTTCCAGGTGATTGCTGAACAGTATACCAGGCTGAAACTTGAAGCAGATCGGGTTGGATTGAAGGTAAATACGTCGAAGACGAAATATCTGCTGGCTGGAGGAACCGAGCGCGATAGAGCTCGCATAGGCAGACGCGTGACGATCGACGGGGATGAGTTCGAGGTGGTGGACGAATTCGTCTATCTCGGATCATTGATAACGTCGGATAACAACTGCAGCAGAGAAATTCGAAGACGTATCATCGCCGGAAGTCGTGCTTACTATGGACTCCACAAGACCTTGCGGTCTGGTAAACTTCACTTCCGTACTAAGTGTACTGTTACGGGACGGACTATTGGACGTTTCGAAAACCTCTCCAGACAAACTCGTTGTTTAGCAGAGTAAGCTTAAAGCTACAACAAAACACTTTATTATTGCATGATTTTAATAGAATTTTATGTTACTCACAGTTTTAATTTTCTTCGTGTACTGTCCGTCGTTTGTAACTGCTTATTTGTCAATGTTTTGTGTTGTGCTGTAGATTTTCAATTATTTTAGTTCACAATAGGTTTTAAGATTTCATTTTACTTACGATTTTATAAGTTTAAGATACAAAATAGAAATTTAAGTGGATTTTAACAATGGAAATATCTTTTCACGTGTTCGTCTTCTAACTTTCTGTCGTTTTGTCAAACATAGGTTTACGTATGCAAGGTACAGGGTGTCAGTTAGGTGTCAGCGAAGGTTTTAGGAATCGCCACTAGATGATAGCGAATTTGTCGGGGCGGTACTGAACGCAGTGGGTTGCGTCGCGTACATACCCCTCCCCGTATTGCTGCCAGAACCTTCAGCTATACCAGGATCTCCAGTGACGCTCAGTATAGCCAACTTGGATACCGGGCGTTGGTGAACTCCCATCGTAGTCTGCACGTCTACTCGCCTAACTCGTCCGTCCTTTCCTGGATAAACTCGCTGGATTCGTCCTCGCGTCCAGCTGTTTCTCTCCTTTTCGCTGGCTATCATCACCAAATCTCCCACTTGAACGTTCCGCAACTCTCCGAACCATTTCGATTGAGGTGACATGATCGGGAGATACTCCTTGAGCCAGCGTCTCCAGAAGTTGTCCAGCATAACCTGGATAGCATTCCAGCTGGAACGAAGGGCCGCTGATTCATCCGTAGGCTTCGTAGTTGGTTGGACCACCCCACTGGAGCTCAGGAGCAGAAAGTGGTTGGGTGTTAAGGCTTCGTGCTCTTCGCTCTCCAAGGGTAGGTAGGTCAGTGGGCGTGAGTTCACCAGGGATTCGACTTCTGCAAGAACTGTAGACAAAGCTTCATCGTCGGGATTTCTGTCTGTCAGCAGACAACTCAGTCCTCTCTTAACGGAGCGAACTAGTCGCTCCCATACACCCCCCATGTGAGGAGCGTACGGTGGATTGAACTTCCACTGGGTCCTGTAGTTGGTAAAGGTGGAAGCCAGTGTTGCATTGATTGATCGTATTTGTTTCGACAGTTCACTGCTGACTCCCTGGAAGTTCGTCCCCTGGTCCGAATAAACCTCCTGTGGAGCTCCTCTTCGTGCGATGAATCTCCGGATAGCCTGTTTGCACGAGTCCGTTGATAACGAAGCAGCTACCTCCAAATGTACTGCCCTGGTAGTCAGGCAGGTAAACAGAGCTACCCATCGTTTGACGCTTGCCCGTCCCACGCGAACATTCAGTGGTCCGAAATAGTCCAGTCCTACGAAGGTGAACGCTCTCACGTAGGGCGTAAGCCGCGCCAATGGCAGTGGACCCATTTTTGGTACCTGGGGTACAACTCGGTATACAGAGCACCAAACGCAGAATTTCGTAGTCTTCCTTACGACGACCCTAAGCTTCGGGACATGGTATCTTTGTCGCATTTCATTGACGACCGTTTCTCCATTTGCGTGGCCATATTTCCGGTGGTACCAGTTCACCAGAAGGTGCGTTGCATGGTGGTCTTTGGGCACGATAACCGGAAACTTCGTCTCGTATGAAACATGCGGTGACGCTGAAATCCGGCTGTTCTTCCGGATGATATCTCCTTCGCCCAGAAACGGTGATAGCTTGTAGATTTTGCTGCTTTTCTCCACAGGCTTCTGTTGACTCTCGGGAACGATTCGATTTTTTTGTAGAAGCGCAAACTCCTCCTGAAACACTTCCGCCTGCACCATCTTCCAGACCGAGTACTCGGCAAGATTCAGCTCCTCACTGGAGAGCGTATCCCCTTTTCTCGCAGAGCCGGCCCTTTTCCGTAAGCAATTGTTGTAGAAACGGCGCACGTAAGCAACAGCTCTGACAAGTCTCTCCCATTTCGAAAATCGTTGGAACTGAATTACAGGTTCAGCCAAGGTCTGCACATGAACATGTACACTCCTCAGCTCTTCGGTCGTACACTGCTCCGATGTGGTTTCCTCCTTGGGCCACTGACTCTCGTCCTCGTTTAAGAATGCAGGACCGTTGAACCACCTGCAGCTCTCCAAGTAGTTGGGACTTTTACCCCATTTCGTGGCCTCATCCGCCACATTCTGTTTCGATGGCACCCATCTCCAGTCAGCTACGCTTGTTTCCTCCAGTATCTCCGTAACACGGAATGCTACGAACTGACGATATCGCCTTTGATCGGAACGGAGCCATGCGAGCACAGTCCTGGAATCGCTCCACATTACTCTGCGCTTCACTGGAATGGTATGGTTGTCCACGATGGTCTTCATTAGCCGCGTCCCAATCGTTGCCGCTTGAACCTCCAAGCGAGGAATAGAGAGCAGTTTTAACGGTGCTACTTTGGTCTTCGCTCCCACCAAGCTGCATCGAACCTCCCCTTTGTCAACGATCCTGAAGTAGGCGACAGCCGCGAAAGCGCTCTCGCTGGCGTCGACAAAGATATGTAGCTCCAGAGATTCGTATGCTTTCTTGCTGTATCCCGGGAAGTAACACCGTGGTATCCTTACTTTGTCCAGCAATCGTAACACCTCCAACCACTGTTGCCATCGAGGAAGCATTTCGGCAGGAATTCGTTCGTCCCAGCCAACATTCGCTCTCCAAATTTCCTGAATGATGACCTTTCCTTCTACCACAAACGATGCAATGAGTCCCAGAGGGTCAAACAGGCTCATCACTAGCCTCAAAACTTCTCGTTTGGTAGGAACAACAGCTACGTCGAAGAGGCGCTCCAAATCGCTTCGGATAGTTGTCGTGTAGGAGAACATGTCCTCGTTAGGCAACCAGACCATTCCCAGAATACGTTCTTGCTGACTGTCTTTGTCCATCACGAAACTTTTAACCGCTTGAGTGTTCTGTTCTCCGATACGCCTTAATACTTCTGGGGAGTTCGACATCCAATGCCGTATCTGGAACCCTCCTCGTTCGTGCACGGTTTTCACATCTAAAGCCAGTTGAACCGCTTCGTCGACAGTGTCAACGCTATCGAGATAGTCATCGACGTAGGTGTTATCTTTGATGGCGACCGCTGCTCTCGGGAACTCTGCTGCATGTTCGTCGGCGTTGATATTCTTCACATACTGCGTAGAACACGGCGAGCAAGTTGAACCAAAGATTGCCACATCCATCACGAAAACCTTCGTAGCTTCCGCTCGACTGTCCCGCCATAGGAACCTCTGGGCTTGTCGGTCTTCCGGTCTTATCTGCACCTGATGGAACATTTCCATAATATCGGCGCTGACGGCTATCTCCTTCTGTCGATAACGCGAAAGTACAGTTTGTAACGGCACAAGCATATCCGGTCCTTTCAGAAGTACCGAATTGAACGAGACTCCTTGTACGGCGGCGGCCGCATCCCACACGACACGTAGTTTATCGGGCTTCCGAGGGTTTACAACGATGCCTAGTGGTAGGTACCACACGCGTTTAGGATCCGATTCTTCCAGCTCCCTTGTTGTAGCTTGATGGGCGTAACCTTTCACCTGATATTCAGACATTTGCTGCCTTACTTTTTCGTAAAGATCGGGTGACTTTGAGAGACGGTGTTCGAGGCATTGGAGACGCCGCTCAGCCATTGGCCGACTGTTCGGAAATTTGACTTCGTCCAACTTCCAGAGCAGGCCCGTTTGGTATCTTCCAGAGGGATTCCGAACCGTCGTCGCCTCAAGTATTTCTCGTGCTCGTCGATCGTCCTCCGACTCCGTTAGGGTCGATGCAGATACTCCTACGCTTTCCGTCGTGAAGAACTGCTTTACCAGCTCGTTGAGATCGTCGTCGTGGGAATGGGTGCACACGTGGAGTACTCGATGCGATGGATCTGGCTCCATGGTTCCTGATCGGCCAAACACGACCCATCCTAGCCTGGTTTTGGTGGCTACAGGTTCGTTTGCCTTTCCTTCTCGTTGCTTCAGGGAAGTCTTTACTTTAGTGTTATCCAGCCCGATTAGAATGCCGGGAACTCCATCGCTGTAACTCCTAACGGGTAATCCTCGCAGATGAGCAAAACGACTTTCCAATTCCTTGAAATGGACCGATTGTTTTGGTAGGTCAAGACTCTCCACTGTTTGCACGCCTTTCAACTGAAACTGCTTGCTTTGTCCTACTCCGGAAATGATGAGCTGAACTTTCCTGGAATCTTCTTCGGTTCGTTTCACTCCATTCGTCCATTGCATGCACAACGGAGATACAGGTCCTTCCACGCCGAGTTGTTCAATTAGTGATTTCTCGACTAATGTTGAGTCTGACCCTCCATCAAGGAAGGCAAATGTTTGGACAGACCTGCCATTGGCGTGTAGCATGACCGGTATAATTCGGAACAAAACTTTGTTGTGGAGATGTTGATGAACAGTAACCACTCCTGTCACAGCGCTTGAAGATGGGGCACAATCTTGCTCTTGTTTCGGGTTGCCGGGATGAAGTAGCTTATGGTGCCGTTGCTGACAACCTCCTGCGCCGCACACTGACGCCTTGCAGGGCCACTTTCCGTGTGGGTAGAGACATCTTCTGCAAAGGTGAAGTTCCTGTACAATCTTCCACCGATTCTCCAGCGTTTTGGATTGGAACGATGTACAGTCCTTCGGCTTGTGTCCGCTTATCTTGCAAACCATACAGGGCTTGTCGCTAGCCCCCACTGATGGTTTATCGCACTCCGTTTTCATCATCGTGGACTTGTGTTCTCCATGGCTCTTACTGGCGTAGCTTTCCGAAGAATGCGCGTTGATAACGACTCTCCCCTTCGATTTCTCCGGTTTATCCATAACCGGCGTTACTCGACTCGCTGCATCGACGATGACGTTCATATAGTCCGAAAAAGCTCGTAAATCTGCTCTCGCCACCCGCTGCGTGTACAACGCCCAGTCTAGCTTGATGTTTGCTGGAAGTTTGTCGACCAGCTCGTTGGTTAACATTGGGTTTCCTAAGTGCAACTCTTGGCCAGTCGCAATCAGGTGAGCACAGAGATTCCGCACTGCTAATCCGAAATTGATAATGCTTTCCAACCTGTCGGATCGTGGTGCCGGTGTTGCTCGTACCTCTGCTAGCAATGTCCCAATGATGGCCTCTGGTCGTCCGTATAGAGTGCTAAGCGTGCGCAGGATCTCCGGAACGTTCAGCGGATGAAGCAAGAAACAGCTGACCGCCTTCCTCGCTTCTCCCTTCAGGCAACGTTGAAGCCTCATGAGGTTCTCCGAATCACTGTACCCACAGATTCTCGTTGACGTTTCATAACTGCTCCAAAATAATGGCCATTCTGCAGGATTTCCCGAAAAGGCCGGAAGTTCTTTCGGGACAACGTGGCGGGCTGCCAGTTGCTGAGCGGTA
Organism: Aedes aegypti; assembly: GCF_002204515.2. Classification (NCBI taxonomy): domain Eukaryota; kingdom Metazoa; phylum Arthropoda; class Insecta; order Diptera; family Culicidae; genus Aedes; species Aedes aegypti. Next base: position 153,598,404 of record NC_035108.1, read on the forward strand.
GGAGCGTTGAGTAGTTGAGCGTCGAAAATTGATGACGATACAGGATGTGCAGCACCAATGATTTCTCTCTGTTGAAACGGTGGATTGAAGTGGCTGTGCATCGGTGTGGAGTTACCAGCGGATGGGAAAACTCCTGATGGTGCGTTCATCCCCGCAGGATGCACTGATGCTGAACTAACCACTGGAGCAAGATGTGTAGGATGCCGTAGGTGGTCCACCCTAGAGTTGATCCCGGGAGCCGAGATCGCACCACTGTTGAAACAGTCGCTCCGAAATTGAGAAGAATACACTGTTCTGTCACTAACACCGGGATTCACTGCTGTTGGAACACCGATAGCATGACTAGCTCTTGCCGAACTCGGACCGGCCACATTACTCGCGATCGATTGAACGTTTGACAGGGGAGGAAACTGGGGAGCGGAGGAACCCATTGAGAGGGAGAATATTGGGTCCTGATAACTCGAGACACTAAGCATTGCGGCACTGCTAGAGTGCACAGTTCTAATTGGATTTTGATTCGTTTGTGTAACGGATGGAATTGTTACGATATCTCTCATGGCCCTAAACTGATTTGACCCAGTGTCGCCTACTAGGGAAGAGACGCTAACTGCTACGTTAGCATCGTAAAATTGCCTGTTTCGGTTTGAAATGGATGTGCTAGGTGAGAATACATCTCCACGTGCCCTACTACCTACATTTGTATCGGCTATTCTAACTTGTCTCCGCGGTGTACTTACCGGAGCCGAACCTACATACAAACTTGGTTCAACTTCCAGTGCTGTGTTGGCGGGGTCGATCCGCACCGAGTAGGTGCGATTGTGTTGATCCTCTTGGGCGAGCTCGACGTCATCAGGCTGGCTAGCCTGTGGATGTGTTGTTGTAGGTGCCACGAAGGGAGTAGACTGACACGTTGGAAGTAGTGCCGGGGCGCTCGTGGTTGGTCCGAGATTCATGCTAGAGAACGGCGAAATCATATCCATCCACCCGCTCGTTACTGTGGCAGCGACGGCTTGATTTTCGGGTACGTTGATATCATTCGCTGCGATCGTTTTCGGTGGCTCAAAGGGGTTTAGGTTGTGCACTGCTGTACCGTCTTGCTGGTTTGCTGAACTGCTCTGCTGTGACGTGAATCCAGTGGAGATGCATTCCCCAGATTTGGTATTCAGGGTCACCTGCTGGTTATCAATCCATATGCGCACTCTCTGGGCGCTTTTCAGACTGCTTCGCCTACTGCGCACACTCCTGTTGTCGTCCCCCTCGTCCACTTGCGCAAGCAGCAAATCGTACTTACGCGTGATGAACACTTTCTCTAACTCGATCTTGTCGGCGATCGCCTTCTCGTTCCTTTCTCGTTCGAGCCTTAACATTTCCCTTTCTGCCTTTTCCCGTTCGGCCATCAATCTCTCCTGAAGAAGTTTTTCCTCCGCGAGCTGTTGCATTTGTAACTGCAACCTCGCCTCCCGTGCGCTAGCTGTGGTAGAGGCAGCCGAGGAGATTGAGACGGACGGCGCGGGGTCTCTGGGCCTACACAGATCGCAGTAGTATGGGCTAGACGTAGCCGACGTACCATCCTCACCACCGGCACACGAATTGTGGTACCGATTGTGGCATTTCACACACTCGATCATCTGACCGCTGTGGGTTGGCTGCTCACAGAGTGTACAACACCTTTCGGCAGCTGCGTCGCTCGACATATATCGCTGTTCCTGTGATGGTAATTACCATTCAATCAGCCGGATGGTTGAGTTTAAAACTCTTTAAGATTGTTACGGGACGGACTATTGGACGTTTCGAAAACCTCTCCAGACAAACTCGTTGTTTAGCAGAGTAAGCTTAAAGCTACAACAAAACACTTTATTATTGCATGATTTTAATAGAATTTTATGTTACTCACAGTTTAGTTTAGTTTCACAATAGGTTTTAAGATTTCATTTTACTTACGATTTTATAAGTTTAAGATACAAAATAGAAATTTAAGTGGATTTTAACAATGGAAATATCTTTTCACGTGTTCGTCTTCTAACTTTCTGTCGTTTTGTCAAACATAGGTTTACGTATGCAAGGTACAGGGTGTCAGTTAGGTGTCAGCGAAGGTTTTAGGAATCGCCACTAGATGATAGCGAATTTGTCGGGGCGGTACTGAACGCAGTGGGTTGCGTCGCGTACATGTACCATGTACAAGACGCTAATAAGACCGGTAGTCCTCTACGGGCATGAGACGTGGACAATGCTTGAAGAGGACCTGCAAGCGCTAGGAGTTTTTGAACGACGTGTGCTTAGGACGATCTTCGGCGGAGTATGTGAGAACGGCGTATGGAGGAGAAGAATGAACCACGAGCTTGCGCAACTCTACGGTGAACCCAGTATCACGAAAGTCGCCAAAGCTGGAAGGGTACGATGGGCGGGACACGTTGTGAGAATGCCGGACAACAATCCCGCAAAAATGGTGTTCAACTCAAATCCGGCCGGTACAAGACGAAGGGGAGCGCAACGAGCTAGGTGGTTTGACCAAGTGGAGCAGGATCTTGGAAGTGTGGGGCGATCGAGGAATTGGAGGTTAGCAGCCATGGACCGAGTTAGTTGGCGTAACATTGTGGCGCAGGTCATGTCTTGAAGGACGTAGCGCCAGCAAAAGTAAGTAAGTAAGCCTTCTTGGCGTATTACCATAAATAGTCAACAAGCTTGCAAATGCAGTATTAGATAAAACATTTGCAACTTTTTCGATTTTCCATACAAAATGACCAGCTTTGGTAAGCTAGATCTCAGTTATTCATGGACCGATTCGAATGAAATTTTCACAGAACATCAGATATAACTTGAATTGTAACATATATATTTCAATAATTTTTCCAATCACGAGTTTATAAGTAATAAAGGTTTAACTAAAGTGTTATTTTCGATGAAAAATTCAAAACTATTTATCTCAAAATCTGATAGCCCTGCACAAAAACTGTCTACAGCAAACTTGTTCATCACGTTAAAATCTACAACTTTGCTGCCGATACCACGAAGCTTTACCTACAATGTAAATAGTTATGTCATTTATAAAAAAATCGTCAAAAAAATCACTTCAATCAAACCGTTACTGCTATTGAACTTGATTAAAAAAAAAACAACTCGGAATATATATTAAAATTCAAGGTATGCCTTATGTTCTGCCAAAATTCCATTCAAATAGGTCTATAAATAACCTAAATATAGCTTACCAAAGTTGGTAATTTTGTATGGATAAGCGAAAAAGTTGCAAATGATTTGTCCAATACTGTATGAACCGATACGAGAATTTTCTGTCGCATATGATTGAAATAATATACTTTGTCTTTATCTCTAATTCATTAACCAAAGTTAAAATTGATAATAGTTTTTTTGCTTTTTCCAGCGTAGCTAGAAAAAAAAATTGATTTGTATAAAGATTATAGATTCACAAGATGTAATAATAAGCTTTTATTCGAAATATATTTTTTTTTCACATTGAACTATTTTTGCGAACGGTCTATTTATGTTGAAAACGGGCCAGAAAGGATGGCCCAGATAAACAAAATGAATGTACTAATGCTTAAAACATAAATATAAAAAATGCTGGACGATTTGAGGTTTGGTGATTAACCTTTATGTATCCGACAAGGCATTTTAAAATTGTTGCCATCTCGTCAATTTCTATTCGATTTTTTTTTGAAACCACCCTCAGTTGACTTTAAAAGGTTCTAGTTATCTTCTATATTAATAGAAATGGAGTGGTGTTTGTATGTCACCAAGAAGCTTGAGAACGGATGCACGGATTGAAGTTTTTCACAGTTGCACTCATTAAGGAATGCGACGTGATAGTGCAAGAAAAAAGTTTAGGGAAGTCTGCGGAATAATCAGGAAACGGGAGAAGCCTAAGGTGTCATTCTGTATGGGAGATTACATGACGTTATATAACAGCCTACTTAATTGCAAGACGAAGTTTGCCGCGCCCACTAGTTTGTAATAATTAGACAATGCTGAATTTGAAACCACGTCAGAGATATTCCGGGTTGTACTGTGGTCACAAGGGTGCCAAATTTTGGAAATGTGATTTTTTTTTATTTTATTGCAGTTACAACACCGAAGTTTTTATGAAAAACGTAAGGTATGATCAATTATCATCGATTAAACATAATTTGAATTAGAGTAAACTTCCGGACCACGGAAGCTGGTTCCGCCAGGGCCTTATTACGGACATTTCCATTTTTCGTCCAAAACACACGACATCTCTATCTTAAGGTGAAACAGTTTGGAATCAACTCCTAAGATTGCACTAAAACTTCAAAGGCACAAATCTCGCGATGAAAGCATCCCACAACGGTGAATTCTTGTGAACATAACAGTACATGAAGAAAAAAACTTGTTACGAACAAATGTGATTATTCCAGAGCTCCTGGCACAGGTTACACAGGGGCCTCTTTGAGGATATTTCCGTTTTATGTCCAAAACATACCATGTGACATCTCAATCTTTGTGAAATCGAAAGAACATGCCAATACATGAAAAATAAACTTAATATTATTATATTTGTCCACTATAGAGCTCCTGACACAGGTTCCGCCTGGGCCTTTTTGGGGACATATTCGTTTTTTTTTTGTCGAAATGGCAGTTATTTAAAAATGCCATGTCGGAGATCGGGTACGTAAAGGTTAGTCGTCAAATTTCAAAACGTTGGAGGAATAAAACGTCGAAAGGCGAGTTGTGTTGGAAGAAAATATTTTTTTTTTAAGAGTATATTTTGGATATTGGTGTTTAGTCTCCCGAACTTTTGTCTTCAAACCTGTATTTACATATAGTTTTACTACAGCTTGAAAAATCTACACATTCAAGAAGATTTGAAACAACATTTTCATATACGTATATATGTCTTCCTTTCTTCGTTGATTACATTGTTTTCCAGTAAGAGAGAGTCCACCTATCGCACACTTGTACACCAGAGCCAACCAGCCCTAATTGAGCAACATTTCATCGCGTACTGCAATCCGGAATATTTCATACATCAACGTCAACGGTCATTATTTTCCCATCTTTCCTAATAGCTTTGTTTACTCAAATCGGACCATGAGTCAATGAACGTCTGCCTGGTGTGCTGTTGTTCGAAAAGTATATGCGTTTAATTGTTATGATTAAAATTTGCTGCACAATTGATTCGTTGGTTGTTATGTCCTAGATTTTAGCATCAACAGCGGAAAGTTGCACCTACAACGGCGACATCTATAATGACAACCATTGACATAATTCCTTATTATCGCCATTTGACGCACCACTCCGCCTTTTCACTCGTGGGCCTGGAAAATATCGTCAAAGAGTGTGAACAGGTTTGTTTATAGTAGTGTGCCATGGTGGGGCCTGCTCTCGGTATGGATTTAAATGATAAGCTTTGTTTATCATGTTGTACGGTATCCGCCAAAAGTGTGAAATCACATTAATGACACGGGCGTGAAGAATTTAGTTGAGATTGTTCCACGTTAAAATTTATATTTTATACCATGAAGACAATTCCATGACAATTGTACGAACAGTGCAAATTTTAGAATACTTTTCATGGAGCTTGGCCACAAAATAGTCTACGAGAACAAGTTCCTATCTATCTTCGAAATCCGCTTGCAGGTGTGCAAGTCACAAGAGTACCGTTTTGACTCATATTCCGAACACTTAAGGCCAACAGTGACTTCAAATGCATCTGATTGGCATAAATTGGCTGATATATGTGTAAATTTTAGTTTATTCGCGAAGTCTAACTGTTACCTGTTGGGTGAACCAAAAAAAATGTTGATTTAATGAGTTTTAGTATTGTTTTTACGTAAAAGTATGTAACAACATTTTGATTCGAATGCCGAACACTGTGTTAATTCTGTCTCATATTCCGAACATCTTGATTCAAATTCCGAACAGCACGAATAAATCGTATTCAAATGAATAATTTCGCAAATAAATTTATCTGAGCTTGTTCTACTGGCCTCAAACTGGAGATTCATCACTACTCACGCGGTATAAATTATATTGGAGACGTTAAAATTGAATTGCAATTGACTGCCATTTCTTTGTTATTTGGTGACATATTTCAGCGAAACATTTCAACCAAATCGCCTTACAAAAACCGAGTGTTCGGAATATGAGTCTGTTCGGAATTTGAGACAAAACGGTACTTAGATTGAAATACATGGGAAATGTGTCGTGCTATCGCAGCTGAACACGTCGATGCAATTAGTAGAATTTTAAATTTTATCTTTATTTTTATTGGATCGAACCATTAGCGGAGTTAATAAAAATTTATTATGATTACACATTACACTTTCACGTTAGTGCGTCTCTAGGTAGTGATGGAATCCGGGTTGAATCGGGGAGGCAGATTGGTTGTTGGTTTTTCAATTTGACAAACATGTCTGGAAGAATAGTATGTGTTGTTACATTTTTTTTGTTAATTTGGCTTGAAGTAATAAAACGTTGAAAGTTGATTACAGTCGATGGATGTTTCATAGGTATTCCAAAGACTGTACTCCAAAAAAAAATAAAATGCAAGTTTAGCAACGTTTTAGAAAACTTTGCTCTAGATAAAAGTTGTCAATTCTGAGGGTCCCCTTTTTTTCGTAGTAGCAATACTTATTCAGAAGTTACATTCCGAGAGCATGGTGCTTCCCAGACCGTTGAAATGAGAGAAAAAATCTATAAAATTTGTGTTTACACGTCAATTTCTATAGCTTAACTACATGTCTGTAGAAAAAATAAATACACCCTGGTGCCCATTTTGATTTTACGCACTTTTGATGACATAAGTTCAAAAATTCTAAGAAAATAATGATACATGCATGATTTTTCAAATTTCGCTTTATCGGCGAGTATTCTCAACTTTTGGGAGTTTTCTTTATTCCTATGAGAGTTTTAGAATGAGTAAACAAAAAATATTTTCAGTTCTGCCATTTTTCAGGCGTTACTGTGAAAAAAATATCAAATATATTTATAAAATTTGTCAGTTACATCGGAACTCAAATTCATATTTCTATGGATTAATAATCTTGTCACATCAATGCAAGTTTAAAATCCGATTACTTTGTAAAGATAAAACTACCAAGAGTGAAATTGTTTTTTTTTTCACGATACGATCGATATGCCTTTAGCATAGTATCAAAATTCCACTTTTTGATTTCGGAAATCAATGTTTTGTTTTCGACATTCCGAAATGTCGAAATTTCGAGGTCTTACAAGAAACCTAGAAAAAAAAAAACTGATGAGAACTCTGAAAGGAAGCTTAATAGAATCCTGGAATGCTTCTGTTGAAAATTCTTGAAGGTTCTTGATGTGATCTCAGGAATATTTCTTATGAGATTTATGGAAGGTTTCTGCCAACAATACTAGAAGGTTTCCGTTTATAATCTAAGAAAGATTCTTTTGAATTTCCTGGAACGAGAATTCTGGAAGAGTTCTAATGATAATCCTGATAGAATTTGCAATGAGAATCTTGGAAGGATTGTGATGGAAATTTTGGTTTCTGATGAGATGCCTGCCTGGTTTCCGGATAACGATTATGATTAGAACCCAGGAAATATTATGATGATCATCCTGGTTCCTAACTAGACTCTTACAAGGATTCTGATGAGAATTATTGAAGGATTCGGATAAGAATCTAGGAAATATTCTGATGAGAATCCAAGATGGATTCTGATGAAAAATTCAGATAGGGTTCTGATAATAATCCTAGTAAGGTTCTGACGATGATAATGGAAAGATACTGATGTGAACGTTGAGAAGATTTTGATGCAAAAAATTGATAAAAATCTGCTGAAAATTCGGACGAGAAACTCGAAAGGTTTCTAATGCGAACCCGAAGATGATTTTGATGATAATTCTAAGTTGATTCTGATGAGTATTCCTAAAGGATTCTATTAAGAAACCTGGAAAGATTCTGGTAAGAATCCTGGAACTATTTTCATGAGAGTCCAAGAAGGATTCTGTTAAAAAATTCAGAAAGGGTTCGGATCATAATACTGGTAAGGTGCTGACGAGAATACTGAACAGATTTTGATGAGAGTCTACAAAGAATTTTTGTGGGAAGCCCGCAAGCCTTATGAGGAGAACCCTGAGAAACTTCAGATTATAATTCTGAGAAGATTCTGATGAGAATCCTGGAACAACTCTTATAAGAATCTGCAGAGAATTTTGGCGAGAAACCCGAAAGGATTCTGATGAGATGATTCTTATGATAGTTCTGAGTAAATTTTGATGAGAAAACTGGAAGGGTTCTGATGAAAATCCTAGAGGACTTCGATGAGATTCTTGGAAAACTTTTGATGAGAATCCAAAGACGATTCTTACGAGACTATTGGAAGAATTCTGATGGAAATTATGGAAGGATTCTGGTAAGAATCCTGGAACTGTTCTGATGAGAGTCCAAGATGGATTCTGTTGAAAATTTAGAAAAGGTTCTGATAATAATACTGGTGTGGTTCTGACGAGAATAATGAGAAGATTCTGATGAGAATCTGCAGAAAATTTGGGCTAGAAACCCGAAAGGTTTCTTATGAGAACCCGATGATAACTCTGAGTAGATGATGATGATGATGATGATGATGAGATTTCTGGGAGGGTACTCATAAGAATTCTTGAAAACTCTGGTAAGAGTCCTAGAACTATTCTGACGATAGTCCAAGATGGATTCTGATGAAACTCATAAACAGTTATGATAATAATACTTGAAAGATTATGACGATAATTCTGGAAATATCCTGATAAGAATTCTGGAAATGATTCTGATGAGAACCCGAAGACGATTCCTATGATAATCCTGAGTAAATTTTGATTAGTATACTGGAAGGATTCTTATGATAATCCTGGAGAACTATGATGATATTCCTGGAAAGCTTTCGAGGAGGATTCTAAAACAATTCTAACAAGACTATTGGAAGGATTGTAATGGGAATTCTGGCAGGAATCTGGCTAGAGTCCTACACCTACTCTGACGAGAGTCCAAGATGGATTCTGATGAAAATTCAGAAAGGGTTCTGATCATAGTACTGAAGGTACTGACGAGAATGCTGGAAGGATTCTGATGAGAGCCCGCAAAGAATTTGGGTGAAATACCTGTATTCTGAGCAGAACTCTCAGAAAGTACAGATGACAATCCTGAGTAGATTCGGGTAAGAATCATGGAACAATTCTGATGAGAGTTCAGGAAGAATTCTGATAAAATGTCTGAAAGGATTATCATTATATGCATGAAAAAATTCTAATGAGAACTTTAGAAAGATTCTGATGAGTTTCCGAAAAGAATTCAGGTGAGAATCTCGAAAGAAGTCTGATAAGTACTCTGAGGGCATTCTAAAGAAAATCTGGAGATGATTATCATCAGAATCCTGAAAAGATTTTGATGAGAATCCTGGAAAGATTCTGATGAGTAATCTAAAAGGATTTTGCTGAGCAACAGTTGAGAAACCCAAGAGGAATCCTATGAGATATCTGAAATGAAGATAAGAATCATAAAACATATATAAGAATCAAGAAACATTTGATATGAAAACTCTGAAAGATTCTGATGAGAATTCCGAGAAAATTCTGATAAGAATTTCGATATGATACTACAGTCGACTCTCCACAACTCGATGTTCTATAACTCGATATACTCCATAACTCGATGTATTTTTCGGTCCCTTCAATTTTCCATACATCGTTCTCTCCAATCATATGAGTCGACTGTAATACGAATCTCGAAATGATTCTGATAAGAAATCTAAGTGCATTCGGATGGGAATCCTCAAAGAATTCTGTGAGGATACTGATGAGGTTCCATAGATGGTTCTGATGAGGTTTCTGAGAGGATGTACCAGAAAATTTCAAGTTTTCTTATTAGAATCCTTCCAGGATTCTGATTTGAATTAAAATTTATGAAACAAAACAATGATCTTCCGAAATCAAAAACTTTGTTACTGATCCCCAAAATTTAGCATAATTTTCGAACTTTCGATGGATTTGATATTTCTCATAAAGAAATTCTCTTTTCCTTGTAGGCGGCACAAGGTTATTGATCCTTAAAAATGAATTCAAATGCCAGAATCAGACACAACAGCTTTGAAAAAAAAAATCCTAAAATACTTTAGGATTGTCTATGATTTTAGTTTTAGTTTAATTAGTTTTAATGGTAAAGACTGGACTCGGAAAAAATGAGATACACAAAAATGATCACCAATAATTTAGAATTGGATATTTCTCATTATTCAGGGATTTAATAATTATATTAGCTATGTTTTGGCATAATTTATTTAATGAATTTCCTCCCCAAGCTGAATGCTCGTATATTTCTCTAAACACTGCTCATGACATCTTGGGCGAGACTTTTCCATTCTTTCTCACTCAATTTCTCCCAGTTTTTCTTCAAAGCTTCATCGGTTTTGAATATTTTTCCGCTTTTCTTCAACTTTTTCTTCATTATCGCCCAAAACTTTTCGATTGAACGAAGTGTTGGTGTATTTGGCGGGTTCACCTCTTTCGGGACCTCACAGGCTTGGCGTAATGACACGAAGCGAGATACGGCCAGAATAGCGTGGGATCACGGTGCTTATGCCAGACAGACTGGCTTAACCAACCACTCACGGTACAGCTTCCGCGCACGTAATTTGGCCACCGTGTTTTGCTTGTCAGTCCAGTTTGGCGTCTTCCTGACCTTAAAAACACGTAGCCCAATCCGCTGGACGCACCACTTCTACGAATTGACCTTTTTGGTCACGTTTCGGGTGGAAAGGTTTGGGTTATTCTTAAGATACTCCTTATCTTCCGCGCCTGCTCTGGGTATTCGGTTTTCGGCCGCTTCCAGTGCACCGCTCAATGGTTTAGTTTCCTGGACCATCTTCATAACGCGGGACACGGTGGAATGGTGGATTCCAAGCCTTTTGCCGATCTATCTGTGCGTCTGACCAGGATTATCGATCACCGTGCCCAAGATTTGCTGGCGCAGCTTTTCTTCTTTCGAATGCATCTTGGAAACTACTTGACAGATCGCGATACAATTTTGCACACAGAAACATAACACTTTAAACTAGTATTACCCAAAATTTCGTTATTTTTTTCCCATGCGATAAAATGTTACACCCAAAACAAAGTGTCGCTTTTCCGAGTCTATCTTTATTATTTGATGTTTCTCGTAAGAGGCACTTTTAATGATAAAACTTGGTGTCTTGGTCGCATTTGATACCGATGGTCATATTTTGTAATGTTTATGTATAACAGCATGAAAACCATCATTGGAAAAGGATTGGTTCACCGGAATCGCATGCTGAGAAATTCACCCAGATAACCAAAATGTACGTATAACGAAATCATCTTTTGCGTTATGCGATGCTTATATGTGCAACGTTTCCGTATAAGATGATTTTATATGATAAATGTTGACATGCAATGCGAGTGTAAAGATTTTATTGCGAATTATTATGTATTCTGTCTGGGTTCGATTCCCGGTCGGTCCAGGATCTTTTCGTGATGGAAATTTCCTTGACTTCCCTGGGCATTAAGTATGATCGTACCTGCCACGCGATATACGAATGCGAAATGGCAGCTTTGGCAAAGAAAGCTCTTAGTTAATTACTGTGATAGTGCTCATAAGAACACTAAGCTAAGAAGCAGGCTCTGTCCCAGTGAGGACGTAACTCCGAGAAGAAGAAGAAGAAAAAGAAATAGAAAAATTGTGGCAACGTTGTCCAGCCTTTCAAGGGTTAACATTGTTTTCAAAAGAATCTATGACTTTTGGTCGAATGAAATTTAGTCGAATGACGTTTGGTCGAACGGACATTTCGTCAAATGGACATTTGGTGGAAATGGTTTAACTGCATCAGAGAGTATATGACATTTGGTTAAACCGACATTTCATGGAAAGGACATGTGGTCGAATATAAATAGTATTGAAACAAAGTTTTACGTTTAGTTAGTATATTGTCGAGAGTGGCCTTTTTTCGCTTAAACAAGATTGATTGAATAATTAAAAAAAAAGTATCAGCCCTTTTATCAACAATCTATATGCAGGTAGTCAATATGATGAATTCACCCAACTGTATTTTTACGTTTCATGTCGCATTTTCATTCAAGGCTTTCCCCTTTTTGGAGCGTCTAGCTGGGTAGTGCTTCGTGAAGCCCAAGCAGGACAGTTCGGTTTTGCGTCGTCCGATAGATTTTGCTCACGGTTTCACGCGTGTTCTCGTCGCCGGAGATTTTTTTCCCTGTTTCGGAGCGTCTTGCTGGGTAGGTATTTGGGAAGGCCCAAGCAAGACGATTTGTTTTCGGGACGCCAAGAAGTTTTGCTATCAGTGTCAGTTTTGTGTTCAGTCGAGAATGGGTTACCAACTGGTGAGTTCGTTTCATGTTTGTGATAACACATTTTTTCTTGAAAGCGTAACTTTTATGTAATATTAAAACAAACTTTGTATGGTTCGTCACTATATGTGTCGGCATTATTCCTGTTTCATATAATTTAAAATATATACATGTAATTTTCAGTTTTCGTCATTAATAAAAACGTCTTTTGAATTGTTCGACATTATAGATGTTGGCGTATTTTTTCCAAAAACTTCTCGAGACAAAAATACAAAACTAGCTTTAAATATAAGTCGTATATTTCCCCCTTGTCCATGGATCCCATCACCGACCAGAGGTGACTCCCAGATCTTTTCCTCCCTCACTAATAAACACCCTTCCCGTGGTGATTGTGGAGATTCAGAGGTATTCTCGGTCTCTAGAAGCAACAATCATTACACCCTAACATTTCTTCCCCATCCCAACTGACTGTAAGGACTTGGCCGTCGCCGTTATTGATCAATAATATTAGATCTGCTAAAATTGCACTTCGAGAGTAAGCGGAAACTCCCATCCCTTATTCATTTGGATCGTTGTGCAATTCTTACCAGTTCCGATCAATCACGGAGTAGCAACCATTGACATGTACAGTCAGTCTATGCTATGCTATGCTATGAAAACTATAGAACATCAATTGAGTTGTTCCGTGGAACTCGAAATCGTATCCCTTAAAGAACTTTATTGGCCATTAAAATTAAAGGCTCAAAATACGACGAGGATTTTTGAGTTAAATGCAAGTTGACCCATAACGCGGGTAGATCACCTTTTCATGGTGCGTTATGAGGTAAAGATCTACCAGTGAACCCTAGTCCTGACTGCTTCAAAGGACTGGAAGAGAACAGGATATTATAATAATCAAAGGAACATTGTTTAGTCCTTGTTACATTATAAAATCTTGTTGAAAGTGGCAAGTCTCGGTTTTCCCAGTTGCCGAGAAAGATCTTGAGACAAGTAAAAAAAAGGAGTCGAATACAACAATTTGATTTCTAATCTCTTATTTATTTAGTTCTCTAGTTTGAAGAAGGAAGGACTAGGATTCTGATGCTTTGTCGGTGTAATTTCTTGGCTTCATCAAGGGATCCGATTTTGACTGATAAAGAGGCGCGCCTGTGGAGAGTGTTCCTACCACATTCTTCAAAGGGTATTAATGGCAGAACCTTTCAATTAGAATCCTTTCCTGCGATCAAGTTAGGAATTACAACTGTAAGAAAACCGAATACTTTATCACTTCTCAATAGTGATGAGGTAACTCGACATGCACTAAACAAAGGACACGGGATATACTACAATATATCAAATATTGGTCGCAGTGGTTCAGAACAGAAAAAAAGTTTTATTAACTTTGAAGTTTTCTCTCCCATATTTTATAGCTTGAATATAATTTAAACTCTTACTTCGCAAACAGAATTTTTTTCTTTATTTCTTTTCAAATGTAGTAGTTTTTCTGATTTAAAAATAGTGCTGTTGTTGCACATAGGACTATTATCCTTTGTATACCATGTTCAAATCTATTTGGTAACTGGACAGGGTTATCATTAAAATTCTTCTTAGTTTCACATCAGCAAGAAAGCTCTAGATGCACGTTCACCTTTATTATCAAATTTATGGCAAGAATAAAAGTCACCGGAAAAAGCAAAAAGAGTGATACATCATGGGTTAAATCACTCTAACGTCCTTTGCCAGAGCTAAAATAGAGAATCGATTTTCACTCAACTGTAACTTCCGACTTTCATTCAACAATGTGGCTGAATTTGTCAATCCCATACAGCAACAGCACTTTGCCCCACAGCTCGTAGTTCTACTTTGGTCCCTAACTACCTTTTCCTCTTTCTTCCGTACATCCACACGGTTATACTAGACCTGAATATCTAATTTCGTCCGATCGATTGATTTACCCTTCCACTATAGGTCTCTTTTTTCCTTGTCACTCAGGACGTGGGCTTGACTGATGCTACCCAACCCAACCCGAGTCCGATTGCTTTGGTCGTACTACTACAGTGGGAGCATAAAAAGCTCACAGGTGAAAACTCAAAAGAAAAAAAACTCTGGTAAAAAACCAAAGGACATTCTTTTCCTTTTAAAAGGTGCATACTTCCTTTTCTTTGGATCGTACGTTTGGATGATTTGAATTCGTTTACAATGCTTGAACTCCATCGGATGATGATTGATGCTTTCGCAGTTGGTAGTTCCAATCTAAGGGTGTGCGATATTTTGAATGATTGGGTCAAACAAAGTTTGAAACGAAATACAGTGAGGCCATGTTTTAGTTTTCCGATTCAAAATGAAAAGAAATTTCACGAAAAATCGTGTTAGAAGGTTGAAAACTGAATCCAATATTTCTTTTAATATTGCAAATCAACACTGTTCATCGCTTGGTAATAAAAGGGAAAAGGTGGTTGAACACACTCTAAAACCTACAAGGAAAAAAAAATAATAAAAATTTCGTTTCGTTTCGGAAAAACTCTGCTCATTTTAGATATTCTGTCTAAGTTCTACGAAAAAAATTTATATTTCGTATCGTTTAGTCTTCAACAATACTAGAAATTACATACTTTCGATTCGATGGAGAAATTCATAGCGCATACCTTTAATCGAATGAAAATCCCGTCAGTCTATTATCTTCATTTTAAAACGCTTATGCATTTGCTCTCCAGTATCTGTATAATGTGACGTCCACTTTATAATTGGAGGTTACATTCTGTGGAAGTTTCTACGCGAAGAAGATAAATCACTCCAACAAACGAAGAACATCTCTTTCATTTTTTTTGTATCGATAAAAATAAATAGTTTAAATCATGTTACATAATCATAACTGTGTGTTTGAATAATACGGTGGCACTAGTGATAGAAAAAAAAAACTCATCAGCAAAACTAGGAATGGATCCAACATTGAATACAAAAATTGACATCCAATCGCTGCACCTGCAATACATTGAGGCCCACGTGTTTTCATCGTACTGATGTATTCTGAAAATTCAATGAGGTATAAGCTCATGCAAAAATTACATCATGCTCAAATATGGAGGAGGTTATTGAAAAACCTTACCAAGCGAGCACATGCAAAGAAAATATACTGAATGGCACTCGGAAATGCTCAAATCGTACACGAAATAGTTCGTGAATGACCCCCCCGATTCGTATTGGAATGGAAATAGAATGGAAAACACGAGACAGCCACTAGAAATGGAAATGGACTATTGAAGACAGACGACGGATGGTATAACCAGCCGGTTCTTACCTGCTGGGAACAATATTATACGAGTTTATACGAACGGTATTAATAAAACATGAATATTGATTTGCAATTCAATTTACTCGCCCGATTGATTGTGGGGGGCGGTTGAAGTGGCAAACGGCAAAAATGGTGCAAAATCGAATCTGGGATTTGATGGCCGGAATTGTCAGTTATGGGTTATTGACTTAATTGAATAAAATATTTTGAACATAATAACCATCAGAATGTGGACATTGCCTTATCGTAATGACAGAGACCAGAAAGGAAAGGCTGGCTGAAGGTACGGTATATGATTTTTTTTCCGTAATAAAATTTTTTTTGACGTTACTGAGCATGGAGTGTAATCTCATAATTAATCCATCTTCTTCTTCTTCTTGGCATTACGTCCTCACTGGGACAGAGCCTGCTTCTCAGCTTAGGGTTCAATGAACACTTCCACAGTTATTTACTGAGAGCCAGAGTTTGCCATTTTCGCTTTCGTATATCGTGCGGCAGATACGATGATACTCTATGTCTAGGGAAGTCAAGGAAATTTCCATTACGAGAAGATCCTGGACCGACCGAGAATCGAACCCAGGAACCTGTAGCATGGTTTTGCTTTGTAGTTGCGGACTCTAACCACTCGGCTAAGGAAGGGCCCATCTTATCATTCGTACGATGTTTGAATACAAGAATGTAAATTTTGTAAAAGGAAATTTTTAGTTACAAACTGTAGAGGTATTTTAAAAACACTAAACTTAAGATGCCCCTATTTGTTGGGAAAGAACATTAGATTATGAGATTTGCTATAATTTGATAATTTTTTACGGCAAAAACATTCAAGGGAAGTTCCAGACTCTAATGTTCATCTTATTTAAAAACAATGATAATATATAAAAAAATTGGTCTTTTTTTTTTATCAGGCGTGACTGTTGTGTTGCGAACATAAAAACCTAGTAAATTACGCAAAAGCTATTTGGTTCTTAAAACGATCAGCTATTAGAAATCCGGAAAGGCTCCTGTTAGTAACAGACCTAAGATCGATTTATTGAATTTTTGCATGGTCAATTTCACGCTCTTTGAATTTGACTGATAAAATATTATTTGTTTAAATATCAGCTTTTTACAAATAATTTTAGAATTGAAAATAAAACGCCAATTACTAAATTAAATTCGATACCTGAAACAAAGTTGAAGAAACAAATGGATCTGTAGTGATCAGGATAAAGAGGTTTTATAAGAGAACGATGTAGCGTGGTACTGAACATAACATGAAAAGATGTTTGAGCCAATTGGACCATTAATCTACAAATATAACATGCCCTTGGTTTTTGGAAAACTTAACATTTTCTGGATTTACCTTATATCGTGCTGCTTCGAATTGCCCGGCGTTTCGGGTCAGACGGACAGGCGCCTTTTAACGGTACTTTTGGACTGAATTTCGATTTTTTCCAACTGTCAAATTTTCCAAATTTCAAGGTACAGCCAAACCTTTTCTGCGCTCTAAATTCCATAAAGTGCTTTCTTTCTTATCCTCCGAAATACATACAGCTTACGATCCGTGATTCTGATGGCGATCAAAGAGAACCAATGTTACATTGAACGGGACCGACAAGGAGATGCCAGAAATCGATGTCTGACGCCATTTTGGAATCCGAGATGGCGATTCAAGGTTGATGAAAAATACTTGAAAACCACGTAATATTTGGCATTTGAAAAACTGGACCGATGAGTACATGACGGAAATTCACAAACAGGATGTCAGACAAGATTTTCGCCATCCTTGTGGATACCCTTGTGAAGAACCATGAACCGAAACCTGACAACTTTTTTAAGTTTCTAAATCTTTTCAAGCTCGGTGTTCCAACTCACACTCCCCTTAGATAGGGGCGTAAAAAGAGGTTTGGCTAAACTTGAAACCAATGCAAAACAATGTATTTTAAAACAAAAAAACCTTATTTTTCCAAAAATATGATTTTTTTTCTTCAGATAGAACGTGTTATATAAAGA
Source organism: Aedes aegypti (assembly GCF_002204515.2). Classification (NCBI taxonomy): domain Eukaryota; kingdom Metazoa; phylum Arthropoda; class Insecta; order Diptera; family Culicidae; genus Aedes; species Aedes aegypti. The sequence goes on from NC_035108.1 coordinate 153,615,967, forward strand.
ATAAATAAAACTCATCTCATAAGCTTTAATCTCAATTTGCGAACAAGATCGGAGGTGCATAAATTGAATCAGTTCGTAAAACTCCATGGATCTCCATGGACTCCATGGAATTGCCCAAGCATGGGCAATGGTCTATTGATAGTTTACAAATAAGGCACAGTATCTTAAGCATTCATTTAAGTCATTATATTGTAATATTGTATTGGTTTGTACGAACATTTTTGGTGCTCTATGCAATCCATTGAATATAGGCCTTGGGATTTACAACAGTAATAAGTGATCTAACATAAGTTTCCAATACTCCAAAGGCCCCTTACCATTCATGTGAGTGAACAGGGTATTATATTAATTTGTGTGGTTGTTCTTGGTCCTCAAAGATCACTTTTTAATATAGGCTTCAAGATCCTCAAGCGTAACCAATTGCCTACAGATAGTTCTTTAATTTTGCGAAGACCCCTAACTATTCATATCAGTAAACGAAGTATTGTGTTGATATTTGAAAGGTGTTCAATCTCTTTAAGGACTCCATGGAATTTATACCTTAGGATCTCAAAGCTTGGGGCCCAGATAGCCGTAGCGGTAAACGCGCAGCTATTCAGCATGACCATGCTGAGGGTCGTGGGTTCGAATCCCGCTGCTCGAGGATCTTTTCGTGAAGGAAATTTTCTCGATTCCCAGGGCATAGAGTATCTTCGTACCTGCCACACGATATACACATGCAAAAATGGTCAATCGGCAAAGAAAGCTCTCAGTTAATAACTGTGGAAGTGCTCATAAGAACATCAATCTGAGAAGCAGGCTTTGTCCCAGGTGAAAGCTAATCTGTACTGCAGATGATTCTTCAAAGACTCCGTGTAATACAGGCCTCTACCTCTACAAATTTAATATAATCTTGATTATTTATAAAAGTAAACATTGAGCTGTACTTATTAATACGCAAGTTTTTGGTCCTCCAACAACTACATGGAATATAGGCCTTTTTCTTACAAAGGGGGAATCTGCAAACATACGCCTGGGAAGGTAACTCAGGGGGGTGCTCGACGTTAGGCATAAGTACGATAGGCATAAATATGGTAGGTATAATGCACATTAGGCATAATGGGCGATATGCATAATTTCCAAAATGAAAAGTGAAATCGATTGTGTGAAAAGTGAGCTGACTTTTTTTTTGGTAATTGTGAAGGGCTTCTCAGATCAAAAGTGTGTCCTTAAAAATGCGATTGCTTTGCAGTCGTCTCATAGTTGTGAATGCTTTGAGCTCAATTTCTAGGACAAAAATTTAACTAAACAGCATGAAAATGCTGTAAATTGCCTTCATTAGCTTTGTCGGTAGCTTCTGCGACCATGCTGAAGTGAGTTGTGTTTGATCCTTCGACCTTGACGCTTGCTCCTGTGGGGGCCGGCGATGAGGGCAGGATCAAACATGTCGCGCATCGGTCGAGTAGGGGAAGATGGCCCAATACGCACAGATGGGGTAAAATGGCCCGACTCATTGAATCATTCCTAGAACGTTTCAATCTGTATAATTTGCCAAACGGCGTTCAAATACGTTTACCCAAGAAGTGCTGCTACAATCCATGGACATAAACTCATAGATTTTTACTTAATTTCCCGGTGATATTCAACACTTTTCACTTTTTTGCCTAAATATTAAGGTTTTCCGTTGACTTTATTAACCAATAAGCGTTTCCATGCCACAGAGCAAACTCATGGGGAAGCATGGTTGCTAACTCTTCGAACTTCATACTAAATGGCATTTTACCCCACCCATTTGGTCATTTTGAACCACCCCCATTTTTTAATCAACTTTTCGACACGATTTAAAACAGTAAAAAAAACTCACATTTGGGAAATGTTTTCATTGTGGTAGCTAGCAAATATTGTAAAGTTACTGTTAAGACTTCGAATGGCCTTCAAATGTGGATCTTATTACAAGAAAACGACACAAATCCTTAAAGTGGCATTTTGGACCATTTTGCCCTAAAGTGAAAAAGGGCCGCCTTCGATTGATTCTTTTTGATCTTTCGACGTTGACGCTTGCTCCTGGGCAGTGTGTCAAGAAAGCCCGAGCAGTCGTCAGTTGTTTTCCCTCTCGGGTCGCGCGCCTATTTTCTCTGAGTGCTTTTATGTAGCCGAGAAAACGAGTGAAGGTGAAAGTGGATTGTTGCTGCTCAGTCAAGGATGACGGATCAATTGGTGAGCTCGTTTCATGCTACTATTTCTAATCTATAAAATATGTATGACTGCACCTTTAATCGTTACAACTGTGAGACGTAAATATGATTTTTCAACAAACTATGAAAGGTTCGTCACTATGAGTATCGACATGAACTCTGATTCATAAATTATTTATGCCTTATTTTTTTTCGAAAAACCTTTATTTTTACCCTAATTTTTGTAATTAAAAAAACTTTGAATGGTTCAACACTACAAGTGTAGATTTGCAAAAGGTTCACTTTATTCAACAAACTTTGAAAGGTTCGTCACCTCAATTGTCGGCATAACTTTTCGCTACATAGATATTGTTCATATCAAATGAAAATATTATATTTACATATAAGCATGTTTATATCTTACCAAAAATTATTTATCATGGTCTAATCGCTTATCAAAGTGAATCCTGTGACCCAACGATCCTCCCCATTAACCAACATCCCTCCCAGAAACCTTTGTGCAGATGCAGAGGCAAACACGGTCTCCAAATAGCAAAGGTTATACACTAACATTCCTTCCCCAATCCCACCTGACTGCAAGGACGTGGCCGGCGCCGTTATTGACCATGTAAAAATTGAGGCACTGAATTATGCACACTGAAGAAGATTATGGCCAATCCCAGCCGAACTTCTAGTTGGTTCTTTGTGCATTTTCACTGACTTCGGTCAATCACGGAATAGCAACCATTGATATGTGTAGTCAGTCTAAGCTAAGCTAAGCTAAGCTAAGCTTCTGCGACAATGCTGAAGTTATTTTAGTTCGGTTCTATGACGATCCATGATCCTTGGCCATGGGGTATAAATTATACCATATAATCATGTTCATGTATCGTGCACAAATAAGAATGCAAAATGGCTACTTTGGCAAAGTAAACTTTTAGTTAATAACTTTGGAAGTGCTTCTAGAACACTAAATTAAGAACTTGAATAGGGGAGTAATGCCAAGAATGAGAACGATGCTGTAGCTGCTGCTTATCTTTTGAGTTTGGTTGTACTCATATTATTGACAAAATTTTCATCAGAGATTATCTCTGCTTTAAATTGAAGTTCTTTATAGTTTTACTATCGACAAAATTGTTAGAGTTATTGCTGCTAATATTTTAATCAGCAAATTTGTCTTCTTCTATAACTAAACTGTTCTTTCGAGATATACTTGTTATTATTTAAATAATTTCATTATTGCTCTTAATATTTCCATCATACTTTTTCCCTTCTTTGAATCAAAGGCTATTCTTTTTACTTACACGGTCAATTTAATGACTGGAACTTCCCCTCCAGTTTAAAAATTACCTTCTTCCAATAATATGCTGTTTTGTGCATTCTTGCTGTTCTAATAGTTTTTGGAATTGTAGATGTAAATATTTCCATCCAAACAAATCGTTTGTACTTGCTCTTGAATGATTATATGCAACACTACGGTATGAGATAAGCTTCAGGAGCTCTATTTAATAAAGTAGAGCATATTATTTTGAACCAGAAAACACGCTATGCTAAATGTTAAATTTACTTTGAAATCAAATTTGATATGTCAAACTCGACGAATTTCAAATATTATCAGGGTGCTTTCGGCAATGCTTACATATTTGGCTTATCAATATTGTTTGAAAATCATCGAAAAATGTTGGCAGAAGAGGCAAAGGAACTGTTCTCACAATATTAAAATGACGAGCGGACTTGGAGTGGAAATGTAACGCTCTTCTTGGCAACACATTACCACAATATTATTGTTGAAGATAATGTCACATATTATAACATGAGTTTTTGACTTGACTCTAGATGTAATCTTCTAGTTAATCTTATAATTATAATTACTTATTACCCTATTTTAGAATTTACGCAATTCCCAAGTAACATTAGTAGATGAAAAATACACGGGTAGAAATCAGAATCCAAAAACAAGATTATGACTCAGGATATCATGATTCCAGCGTGTTTTCGTCTTATGAAAATACACCATGATTTGGACTCATGATATCATGAGTCAGATTGCCGTAACGCAACACACGCGTTAGATTTTTGTAGCTGATTGCTCGGAATCATGATTCAAATGCCAAAAATGCATCCGTTTATGATCGACAAAATAAAAAAAAAAGTTAAAAATAGCATATATTAAGATTCGAGCCAAGAACGTTCCGATTGTAAGCCACGTATTCTACCACTCAACCGCTTCGTCATCTTGAAATAAGAGTGATCGATACAAATGAGATGAAGCAAAGTGCGCCACTTAGTGTTTTCACACTGGATGTTACGCTTATGAGGAATCATGATTATGACTCCAAGAACCATGATTTGTGATCCTGATATTATGACCTAACCAATTTATGAATTTCATGATTTGTAAATCATGGTGTGCGGATCAGATTTTTATCCGTGTAGTTTATAACAATAACAATATAACCCGGTCGAGACGGCTGAGGATCTTCTTGGGTTGGAATTTTTCTCGACTTCTCGTTCATGGCATAGAGTATTTTCGTATCTGCCACACGATATGTACATGTAGAAATGGCAAATTTGCAAAGAAAGCTTTCAGTTAATAAGTGCTCAAAAAGAACACTTATCTGAGCAGCAAGCTCTATCCCAGATGGGACGTAATGCCAGAAATAAGAAGAAGAGCTCATCACAATGGGCTTGAAAAGTAGACTGCGTGTCTGCACCGGATGATAGTCTGTCATATTGAATGTTTATATTTATTCTTCTTAAAACTTATTTTTTTAATAATAGATCGAATGTGTTTGAACATCCAATATGCGATATGTGCTGTATAATGTTTTAGCATCAAATAAGTAGTTTTGAATTCTTAGTAATTTTTAATAATTTTTGGTTTTTTCCCATACTGATCAGAAATACACACTTGTTTCAACATATCCTCTATGCCTACTCTTGTCGAATGTTACAAATATGCAGTTATGGGCAGTAGGGTTTATCAGTGGTTCTTCTCCGGATAACAGAAACCATAGTCTGACGCCATTTTGTAATCCAAGATGACGACTTCCGTTTTGTGAAAACTATTTACAACCCATGCAATACGGGTATTTTCGGAACGGGATCGATGAGTAGAAGGCGAAAGTCCGACATCCGGTTTATAAAAATCACTTGAAACTTATCCAATATGGTGATTTTTAGAACGGAACCGATGAGTAGATGCCAGAAATCGATATATGATGCCTTTTTAGAATTTCAGATTGTAACTTCCGGTTTGTAAAAATCATCTGAAACCCATACAAGTATTTCCAGGGATTGAATCCTGAGAAAATTGAGAGAATCTCTCACTTACCGCTCTTTGTAACCATCATAATTTGCAGCACATTAAGAGAGCCTGTTTATCGTACACTGAGGCAAATGGACTATCAAAATACATAGGAACCGCTTATGGAAATTTGCTACAAGAAATCGTGTTGGAATTCATAAATTTGCCTTATGAAGTCAAAAACAGTTTTCGTGGCAATCTAGAATGCGTAAATCACACGCCTATCGACGCCTTGATGAGGAATGAAGTTGAAAAGATACATAAAGCGTTCGTATTGCAATAATCGTTCCATCAAGGCAAAATGTTTGAATTTCGATAGTCCAGTTCGCTGCGTGGCTTCTTCTACAAATCTTATCGGAGGGATAGCAGTGCATGATAAAACCACTCTAAACAAGCTCTAAACATAGGGGCTACTATTGCTATCGGATGTTCAAGAATTGTTTATCGTGCCAGTAAAATAAAACACCTACCCCCAATGGAAAACAAATGAGAAAAATGAATTTTTTGCAGTTCCGTTGCAAATCAATCAGTCTTTTTTTTTGTCTTTTTTTTAACATAACGGCCTTCTTTTCCTATCGAAAGAAGCAGTGCTGAAAATTGCTATTTTTCAGCACTCTTTTCGGTGCTGAAAAGCAGCACTTTTCAGTACTGTTATGATAGGCGTCAACTGAATAAGCCAGTCTCTTCATGCCCTTTTGTGTTTCTTCTGCGCGGTGTATGAGTCAAGATGAGTCGTTCTCACCTCGGGTGACATGAGGCGACTAATGTTAATCAAATGGGAGCGAGTCTACACAGTATAAGCACAATTGCATCTGATTCTTGGGTTTATTCTACGTCTGGCGTCAAATGCTGGACGATCTGATCAGACATCAAAATCGCCAGCCTGTGCCGGAACCAGACTACACAACGGATATAGATGGGTTTATTCGACGAACGGGTTGAGGTCAGAATTGTCGGTCTCGTATAGCGAAGTGACAATTCTCGGCTCTAGTGAAATAACTTTCCATTTGGTTTGGTGGAGTGAGTCACTTCACTCGAGTCGAGAATTGTCACTTCGCTATACGAGACCGACAATTCTGACCTCAACCCGTTCGTCGAATAAACCCATCTATATCCGTTGTGCGATCTGGTTCCGACAAAACTAGCAATTCTGATATGGGATGTAGAACTCGTGCTGAAAAAATCATCCTTTTGCAACTTGTTGCATAAATAACTATTATCATCGCTCTCTGTCTGGGGCTCTCGGTCGCTGCTCTTATTTAACATACGTGTTACAATTTGCGTTACATTGCCGATCGCAGACCACTACAGTTGAAATTTTTTTCTTCGCGTGCTTTGATCGTGCATCGGAAGCAAAATGGAACGAATTCTGCAATGCTTGGATGTTTCTAGTTCGAGATCGATGAGTACAAGGCGAAGATCTTGGTCTGACGCCATTTTGGAATCCAAGATGGCTGCTTCCGATTTGTAAAAACCACTTGAAATCCAAGCAATATGGGTATTTTAGAAACAGGATCGACGAGTAGGAGGCGTCTCGTAAATATCTATATTTTTGAGTGTTCCAAGTATTTTCCACAAGCTAACAAACTAAAAATCATCAACTTGCATTTCTAAATGGCTTCAAACATCGTTTTCCGGCATCTACTCATCGGTCCTGTTCTAAAAATACTAATTTTGCATGTGTTTAATGTGATTTTCACAAACCATAAGTCACCACCTTGGATTCCAAAATGGCGTTAGACGTCGATTTCCGTCATCTCTTCATCCGTTCCTTACCAGAAATACCCATATTACTTTGGTTCTCGTGGGGCGTCTTCAGGCAGAAGCGTAAGTTGGAATTTGGAGCATGAAGTAAAAAAAAAGAGCCTAAAAAGAGGTTTGGCTGTATTGTTTATTCGTGACATGGGATTAAAAAAAAATATTCCCAAATGATCCTAACGCAAAGAAAATATTTCTGCAATATCTCCGGAATCAGATTACCAATGATAAAAATCGACACAAATTCTATAAAAAAGATTTGTTTTAGAGAATTCGTTTAAAAATGGTTTGCGAGAATAGTCTTATGGTGAAAAAGCCGTAGGTTACTCGACTTCGTCTAAAAAGGTGACAAACTGAGTGTGAAAACTGTTTTGCAATAACAATCACTCCCCCAAATTCCGTTATCAAAATTCTATTACAACAAATGAAAAAAAAAAAAAACTATGCATGAATATGAAAGTTAAACGCGTACTGAAGGAGCTTCCGGGATAGACTTTAACAACGATAGGTTATGGATAAAACTGCATGATATTATCTAGCAAACGTTCCATAGCCAGTTCGTTCTATGAATACCGGTGAATTTCTAATAGGTTGAACAACTTAGTAACCTGTCATGAATGTATTGGTAATGCTCCTCAAAAAAACTAAGGAACATTGGAATCTAAATCTCAAACAAATTTCCAAAGATTGTGATCAGCAAAGATATCAAAATTAGAAGAATTTTCCGAAAAAAATTCCAGAAATAATGCTTAAATAAAATAAATTAACTTCACATCAATTTGTCCATTTAATTCAATTGCAAAGTATGTTTAATGTTAAGCTTTTCAATAGTTGTTCAACTTCCACTCGGCTGGTTAGCCGTAAACCACGATTCATAATTAAAAATAAGTAAAAATAATGCTCGATTTAATAAATTCTACAGGGAAAAGGCAATGCTAAGGATTGAAGGGTTCATAAAAATAACATGGAAATTCTGTTTTAAGACAAAACTTTCCAGAAACCAATCCGCGTTTTCAAAATCACTTATCATAGCATTAATTGAACACAAGGGCTTAATTTCTTTATCCTAAACTTTCTGTTAATGAACAAAACTTAAATTCAAAATATTGGATTTGGTGTTTAAATTGTTTCATCTTTGATTGTACTGTATTATTTTATGTTTATTGAATTTCAACGAAATGATTCAATTTTTTTCAGCTCAAGAGTACCAAATTATCTAATTTGAAAATTGAAACCAAGTACTTTAATTCAATCTCACTGATTTGATACACTATTTTGATTTCATACTGTAGGTGTTTCACGAGCTTAAGGCCAAATTCATGTCAATCCATGAAAAGTATACGTAGAACGATGTTTTGTTTTCTTGAAACAATTTAAAGATATTCATGAAACTAAACCAGGTTTGATAAACACATATGACAGATTAATTTGTTGTAATACAAAAAATTGGAAAGTTTTTGTAACAATAAAATGATTGTCTGTTTTCACTCATGTCTTTTCAAGTTGCTAATCTTATCGCGATTGATGCTTACTACATGTATCAAAACATCGATAGACAATAATTAAACCTAAGAGATATATGACACGCCTGGGACATATTCCACATTTATTGCTATGTAGACGACACACATTGGAACACTAGGTACACAAAAAGGACCAACGACAAAGTACATGAAAGAGAAAAGTTGAGCCGTAAGATAGAATCGAATCTGAAGAAACTACTGCAGACACCCGTAGAAGAACAAGGTTTTGGATTTTGAAGAAGAAAGTTATTCATCTGGATAATGTTTGTGCTTCTAAAACTTAAAAAAACCTGTACAAAGCAGCATTCAAATATGGAGTATATTCCGTTTCGATGGAGCTATTGAATGATTGTTAGGAAACAAAAACCATGAATGGAACTGAAGTGCTAGATAATAGTTATCAACGGATTGCATTAAGAACGAAAATGAAACTTTCAGGCAGATGATTTAATTGCTCGTATACATTGTTCACTGCCATTATGCACTGCAAAAGTGCAAAGTTGCACCCGTTTCCCCATCTCTGCAAAGTTTCGCTTGGGCGCTCTTATCAATTTTCTCACCGTGACAAATGAAAACTGTATTCCTTTCGAGGTGCACGGGAAACACTGAGGGAGTAATTCAAATTAAACGAAACTGAGTAACACAAAAAAAAAATTGAAAGCGAAATGAAATAAGGAACGGAGGAGCATAAAACCAGAACGGGCGGGTTACAACTTTGTTTTACTGGGAGATGAACAATGTGTACGATTCGGGAAGTGTTGGTATCTGTGTTGGATCAGGGCTGGTGTTTCCTCTGGAGTGCAGAATGACATTTTGGTGGAGACAGGAAATGTGAGCCAGCGAGGAGTTGGGTGTTGGTTAGGGTGTCCCAGAAAAATTAATGTTGGAAAAGTCAAGGTGCTCAACCGTAGAAAGATATGCTTTTCTGTATGAGAAGTATTGGACATTTGTGCGATACTTGTTTTTGATTTTTTTTTCTTATTTTTGGGCGCACAGAAGTTTTAAAAAACGATTGAAAATTGATTTTCGGGTAATTTGTCTGTTAAATATTCAACCTTGAATAAAAACGAAACCTGAAAGGCCATTCAATAGATTTTCTTTAACGATAATTTTCGTTGAAAAAAGATCGAAAAATATTGATCAGTAAATCAAAATACATAACTTTTTAGATTTCTCTAGTTATCTGCGAAAACTGTTGGGATTCAAAATTGAAACTTCTTACCTTCTGAGTTATTGGGTCACTAAGGTGCTCGATAGCTTAGTTGGTATAGCACTCGTCTAGCATACAAGTGTCGTGGGTTCGAATCCTACCTGAGCATGTAATTTTTTTTTCATTATTTCACTCATAATTTGTTTATCTCTACCAAGCGTAATGAGTTAATTAATTTAAAATAAAAAAAATCCTAAATTAAATTTCATTCGAATGTCCAACAATGCTCATAGAACAATTAAAAAAAAGAAAACAAAAGGCTTTGAGAACATCTTGCCAAAGCTTCAAAGTACGACAATTTTAATTTTTTTATTTTTCTTAAATCAATCTGATGAAACCCTCTAAACGATTTGAAGAAAGTTCATATGTTCTTATTTAATGCTATAAACAAGCATATCTTTCTTTCAAGGGCTGAGCACTTTGACTTTTCAAACGTTTTTTTTTATTCTGAAACACCCTAGTGTTGGTTCTGGTTGAAAGGATAAAACGGGGGGAGGAGGAGAGGGACTTCGTTTCCATATCCTACCTGAGTAACTGGATTCTCGCCAGGTCTATATACAACGTTGTGCAGTGGTCGCTTCCTGCCGACATAGTTGACACAGACAAACTCTAGCAGCGAGGCGTAGATGAAGCACATGCACACTCCGTCCCATACGTTCATCGCCGTTAGATTCGACACCACCGGAAGTGTGCTGCGGAAACCGTTGGAGGTGGTGAAAAAATTCAGCATGGTCGTGACGCCTGGTTGGTTGGTTGGTTTGTTCATGGATATTTTTTGTTTGTTTCGCGTTTCGGATGGAAGTTTATGTCGTTGGCGGATCGCGTTGAAAGGAGAAAAGAACAGATAAAACTCATATCAGAGATAAATATTTGATGAAAAGTTACGCGAATGATGCAGGCAGGAATTGTGGTTCCAGTGACTTGGTGTTGTGTTCCCATTCGGCAAGCATGGCTGGTTTAATGGTATTGAGTTCATTGTTTGAAATTATTTTATTCGACAAAAGAATGATTGTTAAATGTATTGGCGGATATTGCCATGTCGATGCAATTTAACGATTATCGTACACCATCGTACAGCATCATATGAAAAAACTGTACATAACCTAAATAAAAAAATCTCTCAACTTTAGAAAAATAAAATGTATTTTAAGTGAAGAGATTTTATTCATACATAATTGAATAACCTAACTCCTCAAAGTACTAAACAGCAGTGCATTCCCATAGCTTTGTTGCAAATTTTTAATTGTCACCTGTTCCGAATAATTCAACTTGGTTGAATGAATGCGCTGATTGATTTATGGATGTACGCACCAATTGATGAAGAGTCATTCCAGCTTAGCTTAGCTTAGACTGACTACACATATCAATGGTTGCTATTCCGTGATGGCCGAAGTCAGTGAAAGTGCACAAAGAATCAACTAGAAGTTCGACTGGGATTGGCCATAATCTTCTTCAGTGTGCATAATTCAGTGCCTCAATTTTTACATGGTCAATAACGGCGCCGGCCACGTCCTTGCAGTCAGGTGGGATTGGGGGAAGGAATGTTAGTGTGTAACCTTTGCTAATTGGAGACCGTGTTTGCCTCTGCATCTCCACAAAGGTTACTGGGAGGGATGTTGGTTAATGGGGAGGATCCTTGGGTCACAGGATTCACTTCTTTAAGCGATTAGACCATGATATATTATTATTTGTGAGATATAAACATGCTTATATGTAAATATAATATTTTCATTTGATATGAACAACATCTATGTAGAGAAAAATTATGCCGACACTTGAGGTGACGAACCTTTCAAAGTTTGTAGAATAAAGTGAACGTTTCGCAAGTCTACACTTGTAGTATCGAACCATTCAAAGTTTTTTTTTTAATTGCAAAAATAAAGGTAAAAAAAGGAGTTTTGAAAAAAAATTAGGCATAAATAATTTATGAATCAGAATTTATGTCGACACTCACAGTGACGAACCTTTAAAAGTTTGTTGAAAAATCATATTTACGTCTCACCGTTGTAACGATTAAAGGTGCAGTCATACATATTTTATGGATAAGAAATAGTAGCATGAAACGAGCTCACCAATTGATCCGTCATCCTTGACTGAGCAGCAATAATCCACTTTCACCTTCACTCGTTTTCTCGGCTACATAAAAGCACTCAGAGAAAATAGACGCGTGGCCCGAGAGGAAAAACAACTGACGACTGCTCGGGCTTTCTTGACGCACTGCCCAGGAGCAAGCGTCAAGGTCGAAGAATCAAACACAACTACAGGATCACGTCACTTTTTGACTTTCACTCGACCGACGCGCGACATTTTGATCCTGCCCTCATCGCCCGCCTCCGCAGGAGCAAGCGTCAAGGTCGAAGGATCAAACATAACTCAACAATTGGTGAAGAGTCATTCCATGCTAAAAAAAAATAGAAATTCCAGGTTAACCTTGTCGTCATTTTTTAATTAAGTGATCTTTTCTTCCAGCCATCATTGAATCTAATAAAAACAAAAATAAACAAAAGCTGGATTGCAATTCTTTTGATTTTAGAAACATGCTTTGCGAGTGGGTAAGGACATTGGAACACATAATTAGTTCTCCAGACTCTTAACCTTCCAGTCGTCGCGCGATTGACCACCGTCAGATGCACTGCGCTGTTGCTGTGTATGAAAAGCGAGTTCTTTTCTGCTGTGTTATACAAAATACAACAGCGCGACTACTGAAGTGTTAATACTATTATCTGTATTTATTTATTTAACTTTCCATTTTGATACGTATAATATTAAATGTTAAGAGACCTTCCTTAGCCGAGTGGTAAGAGTCCGCGACTGCAAAGCAAAGCCATGCTGAAGATGCATGGTCGTATTTTTTTTGTTTCAGATTAGATCAAGGTTAACTCCCAAGCCTTATTCCTGATAGCAGTCTAAATGAGATTATCAAATATATAACATGAATATAGCTAGTATCCAATCTACTAAGTATACTGTAACTACATTAATGCTAACGATGTGTCGGGTTAAATTGACCCCACTTTGTTTTACCGCCAATCAACCTAAAATTTCAAAGGTCTTCGTAAAACTAGTAAATCATAAAATTCGAAAAGAGCTTGAAGGGAGTCAATTTATCAACAAACAGATTAATGACATATAATTGAAAGACAAAGGTAAATGTCAAAAAATGAGATGTAGGCTGATATATTTTTATTAATAGGAAAAATTTCTTACTGAACGAATCATTTTTGAACTTGCCAAAATTTTATAATATTGTTACGTATACTTAAAAAAGAAGGTTTTTATGAAAATTTTACATTTGTTTATTAAAACCTTACATTTTCAGTATATGTGAAGAGCTACTGATGTTACAAGTGTGTTAAACTTTCTTATTGGTATAAAACAAGCTGATTCAAATTATATATTAAAAATATTTATTTTCATTATTTATTTTCTTCGCCATAAATATTTTATAAACCCATTACTTTTAATCCAAACCATGCTTGCCGACGATAAGTGAGTAATGTATTTTGTTGAAGCTAGGTTCTTTGCTGAAATTGTGATTATACGGACTTGACTGATTCTTATTTGGGATCTAATTATCTTATTTGGGTAACGAATTATCCAGCTTATCAGTTTTCTTCGGATGAAAATTACAATTTTGATTATCACGTCCCATATGAATTATTCACCATCTGTGCAACGCCAAGGGATTGTCTCTTTTTGCGGTGCAGAATTGTTGAAACGGAGGTCGACTGGCTGTTGCGGTTTAAAAAATACCTACATGGTGAATCTGTACAACTATGGGGAGTTACCGTGTTTCCGGGCTGTAAACAGCTTACAACTTGCAGAAACCAGGTTAGAGAGCAGGAAATGCTTTATTGTTTGAGGGGCATTCGCTTGCTCTCTTCAATAAAGTTATACAAAATCGGACTCTTCTGAGCCAACACACTATGTGTGTTATTTCCGCACATTCTGGAAAAAAGATTTGTTGCTGATGTCTGCTTCATTTTCCCAAACATTGTGACGCACAGGAATACTGAGTATTTCGGATCTTCTCAATGTGTCATTTACTTTGTAAAAAAAATGGAGAAATCATCCCAGCATGGTTTTACAGCATGTGCTATTCACTTGATGCATCGGTCCAGAAGAGCTCAATTTTGTGTAACTTCGTTTAAGCGTGTAAACTGCGACAATATACAATATATAGGCGCTGTGATAAATAAACTCCTTCGCACGCGGTCCAACGCTGAATCTACCATGCAAGTACCGTTTTGATTCATATTACGGACAGCTTCTTATTCCGGACACTCTACTTTGTATGGGAAACTTTTCACATGAAATGTTTCATTTTTTGCCTTTTGAAAGTTCACAATTTCAAAGCTCGTTTTAGTAAGCTATTTCCATAAATATCTATGCAAATTTATAATGCCTAACTGCCTTAGACGTCTCTTTAGTGGTTAAGCGATTTCAATTGATGATTTGACTTTGCCATTAATGATTTTCATGAGATGTCCGGAATCCGAATCAAAGTGTCCGGAATATGAGGCAAAAATGAGGAAACGTCCGGAATAAGAATCATCAAATATTCATACATATCGATTTATTTGAAATTATTCAAGTTGCGGAAGCGTCTTCTTTACCCACCATTCGAAAGTTAAGGGTTTTTGGCGCTCGATAACGATGAGGAATCATACAGAATGATTTATTTTGTGTGCTCTATGCTGTGTTATACTTCCATGAGGCCTTAAGTGTCCGTAATATGAATCAAAACGGTACTCACGAGCCATTTTCCCCTTTTGCGGGAAAGCAGCTCAGTGGGAAGCAGGGTAATTGGGTGCGATCAAAGATACGATTCAGTAATTAAAAACAAACAGGAAAAACCATTAAAAATTGAATCCAGATAAAGCGGTGCTTACTAATAGATTGAGCCACTGTACGCGGATTGGTTCAAGGATTAATTACATTGTAAGGTTAACAGATGATGGCTCTCGCGGGCGTTCGCTGATCTGGATTGACTCGTGTTTTCCTGTTGGTAATTTAAAAATTGCAATTTGTGCCGATTTACTTAAACTTTCATGTTCTCACGAAACTCGAATTCTCGCGTGACGACATTAAGAACCATCATCAAGAATAGCACTACAATATTTATAAATAATCAACAAGTACAACACAAACACGTTTGAAACTATTTATAGCTATCGCTGGACTTGGATCGATACAGAAGTATTCCGGTACTGACTAGGACAAAATTACACACACGATGGGCATCAGAGCTGTTACGCTCGTTCAGTAGATCACAATGGAAAAAATAAACATTAATTTATTTGCTAGAGTGAACCATGGAAATTTGGTTGGCGCACTCCGGTTGGTAGAGCTTATCCATAGTCTGAGCTCGATTGCACAGTGTTTTAATTCAACAATTTCACGATAAAAGAAGAATAACGTAAAATCTATTGTTTTTCGACATTGGGTGTCTTCGAAGATTGATTCAGATAGGCGCTTCTTTTGTTATTATGGGCTTGATGAGCAAAGTAAAAAAATCTTGAATCTTTAGTCTCAAGACTACACTTGAAGTGAGGACAGTAATCATGAGTGTTAAATCAACTCTTAACCCGTAGGCTACGGGGCTGACAACCATAATTCAAATTGCTCGTATTTGAGCATAACTCCATATTTTTCAGTGAAATTTTGAGCATTGCTTCACTAATAGTTGTAGTTTTACGAGTGAGGGGAAAGTATAGATTCAGAGTATTGTGGACAAAGTTATTCCAGAACATCTCTGGGTCAGGTAGGGTAAAAATCACATAAACTTCCTCTTAGAACTCATTTATCGTTTGGAAACGAAATGTTTTCATACAAAAAGTTAATAGACCCGTTATTTGTAATAAGTTACGATGCTGCAGGATAATAAGAAAAAATAAAATTAACCTAGAATAATGCTAAGGCCTCCAAAACATTCTGAAGTTTTGACCGTAATCTACACAGGTTCATAAATTATTTTAAGCGAGTGATGTTCACTTTTAGTGGTTTACAGCACTCATTTAGCCTTAACAGACGTGTTCACAAATTTTAACAAGATATTGGATATTGGAAGTCATCCAAATCAACCTGGAGTTCAGGTCATTTTGATCTATCAAATCTACTACAGTTTATACTCACCCAATTCCCGTGAAACCTTCTCGTTCCTATCCATAAAGCTCTATATGACTCGGAAAATGTACTGCTCTGAACATTGAACATCTTACGGTCTTCAGAACATACTAAAGTTGTAAGTATTCATTTCTATATGCAGCTTGACTTATTATTCAAACAAAATGTTTTCAATATATCCATACTTGATCGCAAATCTCCGTTAGAGTTTTAAAAATGGTTCAGACGTGTTCACATATTTTGACAAGATATTGGATAGTGGAAGTCATTCAAATCAACCTGGAGTTCAAGTCGTTTTGATCTATCAAATCTACTAGAGTTTATACTCACCCAATTTCCGTGAAACCTTCTCGTTTCTATCCATAAAGCTCTATATGACTCGGAAAGAGTACTGCTATGAATATTGAACATCTTAAGGTCTTCAGAACATACTGAAGATGTGGGCATATCTCCGTTAAAGTTTAAAAAAATGTTTCCGAGCTTGTTGATTGATCTATGGGGACGTCCATAAGCCACGTGGACATTTATGAGGGGAGGGGGGGTTTGGCCGATGACCGCGGTCCATTCATATTTTGATATTTTTGTATGGACAAATAATCACGAGGGTAAGAGGGGGGCTGGTATCCCTTGATAAATGGCCACGTGGTTAATGGACAGCTCCTATGCACTTTGAACCACTCTGATGAAAAGATTTACAATATCTACTGGATTTACTGGTACTGTTCACCACTCGTTTTCAACATCTGATATCGCTGAATATCTAAGGACATCTGCAAAGCTTTTGAAATGTGATTAGGAAGTTTATTTTTCTTTCTGACGTTACGTCCCAATATCGACAGAACCTGTTTCTCAGCTTAGTGTTGCTATGAGAACTTTCACAGTTATTTACTGGGATCTTTCTTTGGATCACATCCTTGAAATATGAACGCTTTCTTTGAAAAACAGATGTTTGAAAACCGATAAAAAGTTGACATATGACCTTGAATTTAAATTTAATAAATAGTTATTTTGAATATGGAAAAATAATTTGGGTCTCGCAAGAATAATGGAAAACCATCATAATTTGAAAGTAACAATGCATTTTGCACTATTTCTCAACCTTGTTGAGCTTGAGAGCAGTACATTTTCCGAGTCATATAGAGCTTTATGGATAGGAACGAGAAGGTTTCACGGGAATTGGGTGAGTATAAACTGTAGTAGATTTGATAGATCAAAATGACCTGAACTCCAGGTTGATTTGGATGACTTCCAATATCCAATATCTTGTTAAAATTTGTGAACACGTCTGTTAAGGCTAAATGAGTGCTGTAAACCACTAAAAGTGAACATCACTCGCTTAAAATAATTTATGAACCTGTGTAGATTACGGTCAAAACTTCAGAATGTTTTGGAGGCCTTAGCATTATTCTAGGTTAATTTTATTTTTTCTTAATATCCTGCAGCATCGTAACTTATTACAAATAACGGGTCTATTAACTTTTTGTATGAAAACATTTCGTTTCCAAACGATAAATGAGTTCTAAGAGGAAGTTTATGTGATTTTTACCCTACCTGACCCAGAGATGTTCTGGAATAACTTTGTCCACAATACTCTGAATCTATACTTTTCCCTCACTCATAAAACTACAACTATTAGTGAAGCAATCCTCAAAATTTCACTGAAAAATATGGAGTTATGCTCAAATACGAGCAATTTGAATTTTGGTTGTCAGCCCCGTAGCCTACGGGTTAAATACTGGTGATTCAAGAAGTCACGTATATTAAATACTGATTACTAAACAATTTTTTTTTGCTTCAGTTGGATTTGCTGAACTTAACTCAGTTATATTTGATAGGGGGCACGCTATCTAGTATATGGAAATTTCGTGTCTTCGGCAAGGTATTTGAAATTGCATACCTACTCTACAACTTCGACGAAGACAAAAAACTGTAACTTTATTTTCAGTGAACATTATTTTTTATCCCCCTTTTAAGTGGCTTGCTTATCGAACTCGAACGAATTGTCTTCTTTGAAGGCACCAAATATCTTAAGGCGATAGAAGACACCAATTACTTATCCAAAAGCGATAGTTTCACGTTATTCTATTCTGATCGTAAAATATATGAATTAAAGCACAGTGCGATTGCAACGAAGTCCAGTGAGTTAGCAGGAAATGAATAATCACCTTTATCCGTGTTGAATATGAACAGAAAAAGTGATAACATCAAAGTGTGTGAAAAAGTTCCATGAAACATGTGGGTCACGTACACCACACATACACTCACATAGGAAAGCCTTCGTTCGTATGCAAAGCACAACAAGTAGGAAAACCGGTGTGGCGCTTAGGTTCGAGTCCACCAGTGGACACTGGACAGATTGTGGTCCCAGAAAGTGGTGGTTGAGCATTTGCAGTTCCGTTCACTTACCTATCATGACACGAGCCGGCACGGCATTCCACTCCAGCCAGAAGGTTATGAAAGACGAGGTCACCAGTATGATGCCCGGAATGAACACCGTGGTAAAGTAGAACGCCCGGTCGCGCGTAAACATGAGGTCTACTTTCAGACAACTGTAATTACCTATGTGTGTTTTTTAGTGGTGGCAATGGTGGTGAAGTGCATTTACATTTTCGTCGAGTAAATTGCAATTGAGCA
Organism: Aedes aegypti; assembly: GCF_002204515.2. Classification (NCBI taxonomy): domain Eukaryota; kingdom Metazoa; phylum Arthropoda; class Insecta; order Diptera; family Culicidae; genus Aedes; species Aedes aegypti. Next base: position 153,634,678 of record NC_035108.1, read on the forward strand.
TTCCATTGAAACATACGTATTTATGTTGTATCATTCGTGTTATGTTCGTTGAAAGAGAGACAGAAAAATGAAAGAAGAAAAGGAAAACGGAAACGTAAAAGCAGACCTAGCTAAATTTTGATCGATTCGGGTTCGGATTGCTTAAAACTAATATTGCTTAGTTTACAGATGGGTAATACAAAAACAAGTGCATATGATTACAAGATTGGCCTCCAAGGCTATCGTGCAATCATAGGCACAATGAAAACAGCTGTTTGATTGGGTGTGTCATATTCATGGGTTAAATTAAGCCAAACAATCTGAAAATAAATGGGGATGGTTAGTGATGCGGAAATCAAATAAATGAAATGATAAAACAAAGTCAAAATTGAAGATTTAGTAAATTCCTGTAAAATTCATTTTGATTAAAATTTTCAACAATCTTTTATTTTGAAGAATATAGTACGAATTAATGTATCGTAATACACTTATTTGATAGCTTACCATCATTCCTACAAGGACATAAGATGGTAAGACAATATCTTGTTCGTAGAGATAATATCCTACCTATGTAGAATCTAATTTACGAGAAGAGAGAATTGTAATAGTAGTTCGCAAATTTCGCATAATTTAGAATAACGCCATAAAAAGCCATTGGATACCAAGTATGTGGATTGATGAGCTACATTCTCAATTACTGTTGGTCCTTGGGGGGTTGTCATAAATTATACAAGACGTATTGAAGAAGCAGACGATAATGTTATCTGAAGCAGTTGTCGATATTGTTGAAGTTGAAAGTTGGAATTTAAAACATATGATACTGTTGCCGTCATCTTTAAATAAAGGAGCTTTTTAAGTAGGAATCCGCCGAAGTTCGTAAATTCGCCTCTAGCACATATATATATCGACACATTTTGAATTGTTTTTGTATTTATTCGCAATGCGTAATGCATAAATTGATGAATAAAAGTGAAAAGTGTCGTTGAATCGTACATGCATTATTGAGAACTTCTAAAAATACAGTGGAATAATTATTACAGTTAACTTAAATACATAATCAGTGTTTGAACTATGACTTTCTGAATTTATTGAATTTTGATGGAAAATCATAATTACAGCTTCTGCTCGATAACTGGGCGCTCTTAACAGGACTCTTTTTTTCCTGGGCGATCGATAACTGAGCTGTACTTCAGTTGAAAAGCAGTGAATCGTTAAAAAGTCAAATCCAGATCCACTTTGACATCTTTCATCTCATGTCGCTGAGAAATTGTGTTCTCAGTATGATAATTGCCCACCAAAAAGAAACATCAACATTTCCAACAACAAATATTATTAAAATATTAATTGTTGATACAAAATTTGCAAAATTTCAGTTGTTTAAAAGCACTGCGCTACCCAGGCATTCATTAAAAAGCAACATCAGAAAATTCTCTATGAAAACTTTACGCGCCAGTCGTTTTCTGTGGCTTAGTTGCATGTCTGGGTAAAGAAATCGCATAATCTTTATTAAAGCTACGCCTTTTCGAAGGCTTAAACCAGGTTTTGTAAAAAAGTTACAGTAGCTTTTTAACCGTTTTTATTACGTTGAATATAGTGTTTTTTTTTTTATTTCCGTACGGGTTTGGGCCGAAAGGTATCAGATTTTCAAAAAAATATTTTTTAGTAGGTAATTTCATAAGCTTTAATCGCTGAAATTTTTGAAATTGTATTTTTTGTGTTTTTGAGTTATGGCCAATTATGTAAAAAATGTGCAAATGTGCCATTTTGAGCCTTTTCTTTGAAAAATCATAACTCAAGAAAGAAGCATCGTAGAAACAAAGTTTTTTTTCATGAGAATGAAAGCAAATTTTCTAAGGAATAGAAAAAATGTTAACTGGAAAAAGTTTTCCACAAAATTTTCCACCGTTGAGAATTTTCGTAAAGAAAAGCCGGGAAAACTATATTTCAACTCGTGTAAGATTCTCCAAGAAATACTTTTGAGAACAAAATTTAATAAATTTCAATCACTGAAATTTTTAAGATGTTCTACTTTTTAATTCCTGCGTTTGGTCATAGTTTTGTGAAAAATGCCCAGATTTCTCGTACAAGTCTTTTCGTTCGAAAATCATAACTGAACATAAAAGCGTCACAGAAACATTTTTTTTTTGTCAGATCGGAATCAAATTTCAAAAATATTTTTTTGAAAATTTTCCTTGAGTTGGAGCATAGTTTTTCCGGATTTTCTTTACGAATTTTCTCAACGGTGGAAAATTTTGTGGAAAACTTTTTCCAGTTATATTTTTTTATTCCTGAGAAAATTTGCTTTCAGTGTACGGATTTCGATCTAAGACAAGTGATTTTAATTCCTGTTTCTACTCAACTTCAGGCTCATTTTGGGATTAATTATGAATTAAAAGATGTGAAAGTAATAGAAACAGAGTGATCAATTGCCTTTTACACATCCAAATATTTTTAACAGAGGTTTTTATTTGGCTTAGTGCTTAGATGTAAGGATTTCGGTCCCCCACGGTACCTGAATAGGTTCGGGCACTCAGAACCTCCTGCGTGCTCCATTTTCGCTGACGTGGAGAAAACAGCGGAGCATGTCGTGTTCGATTGTCCCCGTTTCATTGTTGTGAGAGATCGCATGCTCACTACATGCGGAGGGGACACGTCCCAAAACAATATAATCCAGAGAATATGTGCGGATGCCGAGTGCTGGAATGCAGTTACTACGGCTGTCACTCTCATTATGCTAGAATTGCAGCGCTTACCGCGCGCCGACTAAGAGCTGGCTGAAGACGATTATTCCTGCCGAGGCTGGTCCCTTGTAACATTGTTTAAGTTAAGGCTAGGAGAAGCAGTTTGCCTAGGCTACCTAATTCTGCTACATGAGTTGTGCTATATGCACTGGTCCCTCCCCGAAGAAATACCGTAAGGTGGTTCCGGGGAGACGAGGGTCTGAGTCCAAGGGTAATGTCGGTGCACTCTGTACACCACTTGAGCAATTCAGCGAGAATTGCTGATGTACAGTGCATACGCTGGTGTTAGTAGGTCGTCGTTGGTGCGGCATCCCCAAACTCCATGAGTTACCTTCTCAGGGGGTCTTTTTGCAGATTTCTTCCTTGTAAAAAACAAACAAAAAAAAGTTATGAACTGAAATATTTGTTTGCTAAAGTTGCCATTTTTGCATTCGTTTTTATATCGTGTGGCAGGTACAATGATACTTTATGCCCAGGGAAGTCAAAGAAATTTCCATTATGAAAGAGATCCTGGACTGACCTTCAGCATGGCTTTGCTTTGTAGCCGTGAACTCTAACCACTCGGCTAAGGAGGGCCCCAAGGATTGAGATGCTTCCAAACTAAAACTATGTGGCCTTAAATGCATATAAAATTAATTACGTAATATTACGTAAATGGAATAACGTAAACAGAAGTTACATAAAAGAGGTTTTGGTGTAGTAGTCTTCTAATTGCAATGTCTTTTGACCACTGCAAATTTGATGGATTTGTTGGAGTCCAAATTATGGGAAGTTTTTATCAAACATTCAGCTGTTGAAAGTTTGGTAAATGTTTCTGAGTGTTTGTATGCGCATTAATCTTTGAGTAGTTAGCTTGAAAATTATGTTTTATGGTCCAGTGCCCTGAATGTGAATCATGTTCGAAATTTGAGACAAAATGGTATATATTCACTACATAGTTCAAACACTGATTTGAAGTCTAGGTTCTAATGTCAATTTTCTACGATTCAATTCTATTTCATTCCAACTGCTAAGAGCTACGGGGTTACGACGGCAAAACCAAAAGTAACAAAAGGTAAATCTGAACTCGCTATTGTTATCTACACTATATAACTTTTGAAACGATAAAAGTATTGCACTGCATTCCGAAAGCCTGGTCAGGCGGGTTGCTTTCCTTTCTCTTGAACCACACATCGTTTGCTGTAGTGGTGTGGTCATTCACTGGTAAAGAAGCAGACTTTTCCAAGTTTCTTGCACCATGCTACTACGCTTTTACCTACAGCGAGTTCTCAAGAAAAGCTGGGTTTCCTCACTTGCTTCCACAAAAAAAGACAATCACTGACACTTTTCCAGTTGACAGGTTCTTCTGGTACCTAGGTGCTGATTTTCAAAGTGTTTCCAGAGTAAGAGGTAGCCGAGAAGGAGTAAAGGTACTGTGGGATAGTGTTGATGTGGATTGAAGGGAATGATTTTTGGCAGATTGTTCATTGGTGATGATGCGAGCAAGTTCGGGAAATTTGTGTTCCATTGGCAAGACGTTATAGTTGTTGATTTTGAGCATAACAGAAGCTTCATTGTCAAGATGGGGGTACTCTGCCGCAATATGTGTTGCATTTCTTCCTATATTTCGGGCGGTGTTGTGATGTGTGATGGATTATGTTTTGTGGACGACTGCCCTCGATGAGCGGAGCCGGAAATAAGCGTTGGCGGAAATCATTACCTATCATTGATCTGGCAGGAACCGCGTTCCACTCCAGCCAGAATGTGATGAACGACGACGTCACCAGTATGATGCCGGGAATGAATACGGTCGTGAAATAGAACGCTCGATCTCTTGTAAATATTAAATCCACTTTCAGACAACTGTAATTTCCTACATATAGTGATTGTTTATGTTTTTATAATTATCGTAATCATAGGAAGAAAGTAAGGCGAATAAACTTTATTGATATCAAATGATTCCATTGTATTTCATCTAACGAAAGAAAGTAGAAAAACAAATCAAAACCTTGAGATGAACGCAAAAAGGCTTCAACGATGGTGGAGAGATATAGATATGTTCAAAACGTTATTTAGCCGAAACAGTGTAGTTTTGTTGGTTCATTTATGGACTGGGATTTTTAAAACAATACTACAAAAATATAACAGAGCTGATAAAGAATTCAAATCAACTGATATTCTAACTAAAGTAAGAACCGAGGAATTTTATTAATGTCACCTGTGTTGGTGGTACTGAACGGGAGTGGTTGTGTGCAGGTATCTGATTGTTGCGAGTGTATATCAACTGTAATATTACATCATAGGATGTTCTTTTTTGTATGATAAATAAATACATTGATGAAAATCTAACTACCTATTCTATAATTGTAAATGTGCATAAGGATGTGGCTTAGGCATTAGTAGAAGCCTGTCATATGTTATTGACTACCAGGGGAATATGAAGGTTTACGGTCATAATATGAGAATCCTAAGAGGATTCTGTTGAGAATCTTGTGAGGATTCTGGTGAGAATTCTGAAAATAATCCTGATAGAACTCCGATGATAATCCTGAGAGGACTCTGATGATAGTCCTGAGAGGATGCTGATGAGAACCCTGAGACGATTCTGATGACAATCCAGAGAGGATTCTGATGAGAATCCTTTGAGAATTTCGATGAGGATCCTGATAGGATTCTGATGAGAATCCTGATAGGAATCTGATGAAAATCCTTTAAGGATTCTTATGAGAACCCACAGACGATTCTGATGGGAATCCAGAGATGATTCTGATGAGAATTCTGAGAGGATACCGATGAGAATCAGGAGAGAATTATGATGAGAATTCTGGAAGGATTATGATGAGAATCCTGAGAGGGTTTTGATGAGATTCCGAAGAGGATCTTGATGAGAATCCTAAGAGGTAGGTAATGAGAATTCTGAAAGGATTCTGATGAGAATCCTGAGAGGATACTGCTGAGAATCAAGAGAGAATTGTGATGAGACTTCTGGGAGGATTATGATGCCAGGATTCTGATAATAATCCTGAGAGAATTCAGATGATAATACTGAGGGATCCTGTGAGGATTTCAATGAGGTTCCTGATAGGATCCTGATGAGAATCCTGTTAGGATTCTGATCAACATCCTGTGAAGATTCTTATGAGAATCCAAAGACGATTCTGATGGGAATCCTTAAAGGATTGTGATGATAGTCCAGAGAGCATTCTGAGAGAATCCTCAAACGATTTTGATGAGATTCCTCGGAGGATTCTGATAAGAATCTGGAGAGGATTCTGCTAAGAATCCTGAGAGCATTCTGAGAGGAATCTGATGAGAATCTTGAGAGGATGCTGATGAAAATCATGAGATGATTCTGATAAGAATCCTGACGATGTTCTGATGAGAATCTTAAGAGGTAGGATTCTGATGAAAATTTTGAAAGGATTCTGATGAGAATCCTGAGGGAATTCTGATGAGATTCTTGAGAGGAAACTGATGAGAACACAGAGATAACTATGATGAGACTTCTAGGAGGATTGTGATGCCAGGATTTTGATAATGATCCTGAGAGAATTCAGATGATAATCCTGACAGAATGCTGATGAGAACCCAGAAACGATTCTGATGAGAATTCTGAGATGATTCTGATAAGAATCCTGTGAGGATTTCAATGAGGATCCTGATACGATTCTGATGAGAATCCTGAGAAGATTCTGATGAAAATCCTGAGAGGATTCTGATGAGATTCCAGAGACGATTCTGATGGGAATCCTTGAAGGATTTTGATGATAGCCCAGAGAGCACTCTGAGAGAATCCTTAGACGATTCTGATGAGAATCCTGAGAGGATTCTGATGAGATTCCGAAGAAAATCCTGATGAGAGTCCTTTGAGGATTCTGATGAGAATCCTGACAGGATTCTGATGAGAATTTTGAGAGGAATCTTATGAGAATCCTGGGAGGATTCTGATAACAGGATTCTGTTAATAATTCTGAGAGTATTCCAATGATAAACCTGAGAGGATGCTGATGAGAATCCTGAGACAGTTCTGATGACAACCCTGAGAGGATTTTGATGAGAATCTGGAGAGGATTCTGATGAAAATCCTGTGAGAATTTCGATGACGATCCTGTGAGGATTTCAATGAGGATCCTGATAGGATCCTAATGAGAATCCTGTTAGGATTCTGATGAAAATCCTGAAAGAATTCTTATGAGAATCCAAGACGATTCTAATGGGAATCTTTAAAAGATGTTTATGATAGTCCAGAGAGCATTCTGAAGGAGAATCCTGAGACGATTCTGATGAGAATTCTGTGAGGATTTTAATGAGAGTACTGAGAGGATCCTGATGAGAATACTGGTAGGATTCTGATGAGAATTCCATGAAGATTCCGATGAGAGTACTGAGGGGATTCTGATGAGATTCCTGTGAGGATTCTGATAAGAATCCTGAGAGGATTCTGATGAGAATTCTGAGAGGATTCTGATAAAAATCCTGAAATGGTTTTGATGAGAAGTTCCGAGAGGATTCTGATGAGATGCCAGTGAGAATTCTAATGAGAATTCTAAGAGTATCCTGATCAGAATCCCGAGAGGATTCTGATGAGAGTCGTTTGAGGTGATTCTGATGAGAGTCGTTTGAGACGCTGTGAAACCTGTGAGGATTCTGATGAGAATCCTATATAGATTTTGATGAGTTTCCTGAGAGGATTCTGATAATTATTTTGAGAGGAACCTGAAGAGAATCCTGACAGGATTCTGATGAGAATTCTGTAAGGATTCTGATGAGATTCCTGTGAGGATCCTGATGAGAATTCTGAAAGGATTTTGATGAGAATCCTGAAAGGATTTTGATGAGAGTTTTGAGAGGATTCTGATTAGATTCCAGTGAGGATTCCTAAGAGGATCCTGATGAGCATCCCGAGAAGATTCAAATGAGAATTCTGAGAGGATTCTGATGAGAATTTAATATGGATTTTGATGAGAATCCTAAGAGGATTCTAATAATTATCTTGAGAGGATCCTGATGAGAATCCTGACAGGATTCTGATGAGAATTCTGTTAGGATTCTGATGAGAGTCATTTAAGGATTTCGATGAGAATTCTTAGACGATTTTTATAAGTATTCTTAGAAAGTTCTGATGAGAATCCTGTATGGATTTTGATGAGAATCCTGAGAGGATTCTGATAATTATCTTGAGAGGATCCTGATAAGAATCTTGAGAGGATCCTGATGAGAATCCTGACAGGATTCTGATGAGAATTCTGTTAGGGTTCTGATGAGAATCCCGAGAGGATTCTGGTGAGAATTTTGGGAGGATTCTGATGAGAATCCTGACAGGAATCTGATGAGAATTCTATAAGGATTCTGATGAGAATACTGAGAGGATTCTGATGAGATTCCTGTGAGGATTCTGATGAGAATCCTGATAGGATTCTTATAAGAATTCTAAAAGAATTTTGATGCGAATTCTGAGAGGATTCTGATGAGATTGCAGTGAAAACTCTAATGAGAATCCTAAGAGGATCCTGATGAGAATCCTAAGATGAATCTAATGAGAATTCTGAGAGGATTTTTATTAAAATTCTGAGAAAGTTCTGATGAGAATTCTGAGAGGATTCTGATGAGAATCCTAGATGGGTTTTGATGAGAATCCTGAGAGGATTCTGATAAGAATTCTTAGAACGTTCTGATGAGAATCCTAAGAGGATTCTAATGAGAATCCTGGAAGGATGCTGATGAAAATCCTTTAAGTATTCTGATGAAAATTTTGGGGGAATTCTGAGGAGAATTCTACGAGGAATCCTAAGTTAATCCTGTGATGATTCTTATGAGAATCGTGCTAAGATTGGTCAATTTATCAAAAAAATAAAATGTGGGCTATACATTGCCAAGTAATAAGGAGCTACTCAGAAAAAATCATTTGAGTCGGTTCAGTATTCTTGAAGAAATCTGAAAATTACGATATGAGGTTTTTTGAAGTTTTCAAGATCTTTATTTGGCCAACGTGGTATCAGAAACATAAATGCTCATTACTCAAACACGATTCCACCAAATTGCTTCATTTTTTCACAAAATACTCTCATTAATGTATTGTTCCAAGGAGTGAATATCCGGATGCGATAAAAATTCTATAGCCTTAGATATTCCCGTGGGTTATGGCTACGCGTCGGGTTACCAAGGAATTTTGGAAAATTTTGTTCCAGATAACTAATAATCAATATCGACACATATTCTAAAACTAGAAGAGCTTTTTGAAAGCTTGTGAAAAACTGGTGCAAAAATACCGAGAAACAAAAAAGTTATCGCGATTTGATTTTTTTTTTGGGTATGCAATGAAGCTACCGGTAGAAGGGTTAATAAGGCATTCTTATACCGTTTTTTATTTTCAAATTTTGTGGCTGACATTACGTGGTAACATACATATGTACATAGATTCTTACTCAGCCATTCTATGAAAAACCGATCTAGTGAGTGGGTGACTCCCCGTGAAAATTTGCTATTTTGGTTCTTAACCGAAATAAGGATACATGTGTTTTTGGATTTTTTTGATTAGGGTGACCATTTCCGAAATTGGGTGACCAGACAAATCGCGATTTGACTGATTTTATTTATTTTTATATTATAACTTTTGAACGCCATGACCGATCTTCAAATTTTTTGAAAAGCCAAAGATTTTGACTTTTCAAAAAATAAATAAAAATTTCACAAAAATTTGTTTTTTACGTGACAAAAATAAAAAAATCCGTTTTTCGAGTTTGGAAGGCCTCGAAACCTAAGGAGCTTTTGCTGTTCTCATTTTTTCTTGAAAGTTCAGTTAACTGTCTACTTTTTTGGCGATGTGTGTTTTTAGTTTTTGAGATATATATATTTTTGAAAATAAAAAATCAGTCATTTTTTATGGGCACACACTGTAAGACTCAACGCATTAGATTTTTTATTTTTAAAAATCATAACTTTTGAACAGCATAAACGATTTCCAATCTTTTTTATGGAATGAAAGCTTAAGATTTCAGTTTTTCAGAAAAAAAATAAAACTCTAGAAAAATTTTTTTTGCATGAAAATTTATAAAAATTTCCTTAAAAACAATATAGCTTTCATTTCGTCCAAGAAAATTGAAAATCGGTCATGCGGTTCAAAAGTTATAATTTTTTTTTAAATAAAAATTTAGCCAAATTGCGATTTTTCTGGTCACCATATTTCGGAAATGGTCACCCTAATCAAAAAATCCTAAAACACGTGTATCCTTATTTCGGATGAAGAACAAAATAGCAATTTTTCACGGAATTCGTTGACCCACTAGATTGATTTTTCATGGAATGGCTGAACTGTTAACTGATTTTTCATAGGATCAAGCGCTGTAAGACATATCAGAGCCAATTCATTGTGTATCTTAATCGAAGAATTAATATTTTCACAACTTTTGAATATAAAGGACTTTGATTATAGTAAGAATAATCCTTTTATGAAGAAATTTGAGTGATTTTCTTGAAAAAATGTTATTCAAAATCGAGTAACCGGAGTCATGTTCGGAATTTGAGGCAAAACTAAACTCTCTCTATAACTTCTCGGTTCAAATTGTCTTGGAAAGCCACATCCTTGTGCACATTTGATTGCTTAAGTGCGCATGTAACTGTAAAATAACGCGTGTCATTGATTGTGGGTGCTAATGGCTACAGGAAATGAACGATGAGTTGAAGTCCTGTCTTCCATATAAAAGCATGTGCTTTTGTTATCCAAGAGTTTTGTTACGATGATGTATTTATTTTCTCAAAGACCTCAAAAGAGCAACCTACTTGCAGTCAATTCATCTAAGTGCCATAAAAACACTTGGTGTGAGAGAGAGTACACGAGTAGGATCCAGAGAGAAAAAAAGGAAAAACAACACAAAACTCAGAAATCCATAAAACCTAATGTGTCAACACATAAACATAATTGTGACGCCGAGCGATCAACGAGACATTGTTTGACATGGGTGAGGAGCGCGAGACGGGAATGGGTTTTGCAATAAAACTACGCGACGGGACCAGCAGCACATCATGCCAAGTGTCGATGGAAACAGTATCGCAGCGGTTAAAGTTGCTTTTTATAAAGGAAAGTTTTTGCAAACAGCTTTGAATGGAGACAGTGTTTTTTTTATTGTAGGTGATACTTAGTCACAAACTAGCGAGTGGAACATCAGTGTCTTCCTTTCATAAGCTTTTGTTTCCAATAAGTAATTTCCAAGCATTCAAAATTGTTCAAAAACTTTCTTATTCCGATTCTTAAAAAGTAAATGGTGATCAGCGAAAAGAATAAATCCACTTCACGAGCATTACAATAGCTGTATCGAACGAAACAATGTGGTGGGAGGTGGGTGGTCATTTAGTTGATGTTGCTATGCGTGTGAGTGTGGGTGTGTATATCGATAAGTAAAATAACGCGCAACTAAAGGAACAAATTCAATGAAAATAAATGTTCAAGTTTGTCTTCATGTACCTTGCTCCTCAAATCGCCTTTGGCACAAATTACAGAGAAATTCTTCGTCTTCTTCTGTTAATGCCTGTCCTTCGGCTACTCGGGGTTTTGTTTTTGGAGGGGTTGTTTGATTGTTTGATTTTTTTTTTGTTGGTTACAAAAATTTTGGGCAGGTTGATTTTTGAACAGTTTGTGTGGTTTCGATAGTTCGGGGAAAATTTTCGAGATAGAAAACAGAAACAGTTGGTGATGTTATAATTCGATCATCAATGGTCATGTTTCATTTTGACATAGCAGGATTTTAATTCGGGAAGATATGGCTAGATTTTGTTGGTTCCTGGTGAGGAGTGGTTGGGATTGGAAAACACTTATTCGAGAAGGAAAGATGGTTCAGCACAAAACTAAGTTATGGTTACGAAATCCTACGGGGATGCATTCGTGACATGAAAACCATGGATCGAAACAAGGCTTGGGAGCAGTTTTGAGTAAGGAATATGAGTCGAGGAAAGAGGGCAACATTGAAGATGAATCCAAAGAAGTGTAGTTAGAAAGATTAAACGGAAAATAAAAAGTCTGTCAATTCATCGATTGCATACACATTTATATAGAAGTCAAGACCAAGCGAATGTCGTTTTAATGGCTGATCATTTAGTAAATGTTGTTCAATATGTGTACAATATACAATGTTTCAAGATATTTTGAGATCTTTGATGGCCAAAGTATGTTTGTTTTTATATTTGCGATTTGATTGCATGGAATGGTAAAGGATAAACTCAGAGCATTCCGTTAGAAATAGCTTTAAACAGTATCTTTAAGTTTTCTTCAAATTTGCATAATGGAGTAGTAGTTTCTTATTTAATATATAGTATGTACATGTATTCAGATAATGAAGAAATAAAAAAGAAAGTATATTTGAGTATTGTATTGAAGAAGACAAATGATATTCGAAATACGGGTATCTGTCAACATATATGCAATTAGAACAGAGATCAAAGGTACAATACTTGTATCTACTTTTTTGATTATTTTCATTGAGATCTTGTTCAAATGGTTCGAATACGTAAAAGAGATGCAGATGAGGAATAAATATGTTTATACAAATTAGTAATTATCAAACGACTCTCTATATTTTTATATTTTTCAAACATTAGGGTAGAAGCATCAATTATCGCTATAGTACCACTTATGACTAGTAGAAACATAAATAGATTTATGTTATTGTTCCACTAGAATATAGAATTTCTGTTTTTGTTAGGTAATCAATGAATCAATGAAAGGATGCTGCTTACTGAGAAAAAAGAACAAATTTAGCTGATGAGTAATCAAACTTATTGTTGCAATTTGGAAATCATATTAATATCCGATGATCATTTACTACGATTTCCGAGATGAGCCAGCCTCGGGCTGCAAATCTCGTTAATAAAGATAATAATAATAATTACTACGATTCATTGCCGTTTTCAAAAATGTCACAGCCTCTGATTATTGAGATATTGATTGTTGAAAATGCACAATATATCGATTATGGTCGACTTGCACGCAAGTTTACCAGCTTGTATGCCGGTTTATGTGCCTATTTTGCAACAGAAATCAGTTTATTAGCTCTTAAGAATACGAATAGTTAAAATTTAAATCCTTCCGCTTTTAAAAAGTTATGTTTTGATAGTAAGGAATTGATGATGAATTTTGTATGGAAGTTGTAAGCATGTACAAAAAATTGATTCAATCTATATTTAACCGTGTAATTTGAATAAAAATAATCGCATACAAAAGTTCAAATTAAAATATTTAGCATGCTTGGTGAATTCAATTACAGGAACAGTTGATGAATCAGTTTCAATTCCCTTGAAACATGTAATTTATACAACTTTGACGACCTTTAGTATCAAATTGAGATCTGTTGGATAAGTGACGTAACGGAAGCAGCAACTCCAAATTAATCGGAGACACATAATTTGGTGTTCCGCTGTGTAAACACTATTGCCATAATTGGTGCAAAGACAACGATTTTAAAAATAAATTTTGAGATACATTTGGTCAATTTAAAACTGAAACTATTTAATTCGTCTGTTTTGTAAGGCGTTTCACTAGTAACAACATCGAAAGTCATGCTTACGTTTAAAAAACTATTTGATTATTGCATCCATACTTAATACAGGTGATCTAACAGGCAATACCGTTATTATAATTTGATTAAACTTGATAATCCATTGATCTATCATATGTGTACGGACAAATTATATTTAATTTGCCGCAGCTTCCAGAACCTTTGAATAGCGAATAGAAATCACATGCTTATAAGTAGTTGTAAAAGAATTCTTAATCTAACTATGCAAAGCACTTGGACATTGCCTAGAATCATTGATAACACTGCGGAACACGGTTTTGTCTCAAGAACCAAAATACCGCTATTTACTAAATTAAGGGTTGCTGAGTAAATTGCCGTTTTCAGAAATATCATGGCACGTCTAGTTTTTGAGATATTGACTGTTGAAAATGCTAAATTTGACTGTTTCAGCCAACTTGCATGCAAGTTTTCCAACTTGTACGGCAATTTGTTTGCTCAATTTGTCAAAGAACTCAAACTTTATGTATAGAACAATAATTATCAACGAAGTTCATAATATTTTCGATGGTAAAATGTTATTTTTTGGTGGTTCAGAAAAGTATTGTATTATTCCATATAAGAGAAACGAAGAATTTTATATGAAGACTGCAAACATGTTGAAAAAAATCGATTTCACCCAAATTTTATCGTAAAATTTCAACTGATTTGTATCAATAATGAAAGTTCAAGTCCTATTTAGCATGTTTGGTAGATTATATCACAAAAAAATTTGATAAATCATATTTTAAATTTCATGTAAACATCAATAAAACCAGTGTTTTATACAACTTTGGCGACCTGTAGCTAAAAAATGTGACGTGCTGGAATATTTCTGAGAACGGCATCAGATTCAGCGACCCAAAATCTACTAGAAACACATAATTTGATCCTTGAGACACGCGAAAGTGTCATTATTCTTGAATATTCTATGTATTTCAATCATTATATTCTAGAAAGGCAGATTTGATTTTCTGTTAAGGCTCTAGAGTCCATCATTAGAACCACTCTCACCGTGACATCGTCTCTACTTGAAGGTTTTAAATCAAGAGTTTTGGTTCATGCGAGATTATTATTATTTGAGTTTTGTAAGGAATAGGAAATATCTTACAAGTCCACGCAGGCTTCGTCCTTTGGCAAGTAGGGGAAAAGCACCCAAAAGTTTCAATTTTAGACATCCTATGAAAATTCCTTCAGGAATATTTGGGAGAAAGACTAAATAAAAACTGCACCTTTCAGGGAATTCCGTAGGAATCCTTGGGGAAACTACTTAACGAAGCTATAGGCAAATCCTGAATGAATCTTATATGGAATTTATCAAGTAATTTCTGAAGTAAATTCTACGAGTAATCCCTTGAGTAAATTTCTCAAGTAATCTCTGGGGGAAATCCTGAATGGATTTGTTCGAGATTTTATCTTAGGAACATTTCTGAAGTCAATCTTGGAAGAAAACCTTGAGAAATTACTTGAGCAATCGATAAATTAATCCACTATAAAATTCAAATGAGCTTTTATGAAAAAGTTCCTTAGAATCCCTAAAGTTATACGAGAAAGAATCTCTAGTAAAATTCCGAAATTAATCTTCGAAGGATTTCCTGAGAAAATCCCCTAGCGAATTTCTTGAGATATCTCAGGAGCAATTTCAAAAAGATACTCTGAGGTTGTCCTTGATGTAATTCCTGGAAGAAATCTTCAACGACTGCCTGGAAAAACCCTTGAGAAGTCTTTCTGAGGTTGTCCTTGACTTCTAAAGAAATTCTTTGAGGAACCATCCTAGAGAAAGATAGGAATCCCCAGAGAAACCCTTGAAAACAATTACTACAGGGATCTCACGTAAATCGACATTGGATTTAGTTACTAAGGACTGTTCATTTTATAAAGTGCACACTTTGTTTATGCTATAACTTTTCTATCGTTTTTCTGTGCATCGTTCAACTACTATTCTACAATGCTATGAAAATATAAGATCTTAGAAAATGCTTTTGGTTGAAGAGCTATGTAGTTCTTCCAAAAACTTCTAAGATAAGCTGTTCGTCAAAGTTTAACATTAATTTCCGCAAAACAAAAATCCTAACAACTACCGAAAAGCTAAACATTACATATAATTTGCAATTGGATTAGATGGACAAATTGATGTGAAGATTTGCGAAAAAGTTACACGTCTTCTCAGTGAGAATCGAACTCACGACTCCCCGATCTCTAGTTGGGGCGCGTTAACCACTACGCCATGAGAGGACTCATGAACGCAGAAGTTAACCTGAATTCGATTTCAGCTCAATAATCACGTGGTCCTCTTTCGCAAAGTGCACCTCTTTCGGAAGAATTAGATGCCCATCCAAACACAACGCTTTCTATATATATCCAATGCCTAGCCCGAGAGCGCATTGTTTTTTAGGTATAGGAATAGCACACTACACTAGCCAGCAACTGCGCTGGCTGAGGTTTCTATTGTGTGGGCTTCCAATGGGTCGCGACGTTCTCAAACGACCGGTTACGGAACATGAGTCCGTTGCTCGATAAATACTTGTTTTAATTATGAATCGTGGTTTACGGCCAACCAGCCGAGTGGAAGTTTAACAACTACCGAAAAGCTAAACATTACATATAATTTGCAATTGGATTAGATGGACAAATTGATGTGAAGATTTGCGAAAAAGTTACACGTCTTCTCAGTGAGAATCGAACTCACGACTCCCCGATCTCTAGTTGGGGCGCGTTAACCACTACGCCATGAGAGGACTCATGAACGCAGAAGTTAACCTGAATTCGATTTCAGCTCAATAATCACGTGGTCCTCTTTCGCAAAGTGCACCTCTTTCGGAAGAATTAGATGCCCATCCAAACACAACGCTTTCTATATATATCCAATGCCTAGCCCGAGAGCGCATTGTTTTTTAGGTATAGGAATAGCACACTACACTAGCCAGCAACTGCGCTGGCTGAGGTTTCTATTGTGTGGGCTTCCAATGGGTCGCGACGTTCTCAAACGACCGGTTACGGAACATGAGTCCGTTGCTCGATAAATACTTGTTTTAATTATGAATCGTGGTTTACGGCCAACCAGCCGAGTGGAAGTTTAACAACTACCGAAAAGCTAAACATTACATATAATTTGCAATTGGATTAGATGGACAAATTGATGTGAAGATTTGCGAAAAAGTTACACGTCTTCTCAGTGAGAATCGAACTCACGACTCCCCGATCTATACCTAAAAAACAATGCGCTCTCGGGCTAGGCATTGGATATATATAGAAAGCGTTGTGTTTGGATGGGCATCTAATTCTTCCGAAAGAGGTGCACTTTGCGAAAGAGGACCACGTGATTATTGAGCTGAAATCGAATTCAGGTTAACTTCTGCGTTCATGAGTCCTCTCATGGCGTAGTGGTTAACGCGCCCCAACTAGAGATCGGGGAGTCGTGAGTTCGATTCTCACTGAGAAGACGTGTAACTTTTTCGCAAATCTTCACATCAATTTGTCCATCTAATCCAATTGCAAATTATATGTAATGTTTAGCTTTTCGGTAGTTGTTAAACTTCCACTCGGCTGGTTGGCCGTAAACCACGATTCATAATTAAAACAAGTAAAAATCCTAATTTTTTTGAACAAATTGTATGTTTGTATCCTTTACTATTCTACTAAAGGTAAAGCTTCAAAAATCAATTATATTCCACAATTCTCTGACATTAGTTAACTTTAGTGATTTACCCATTTATGGCCAAATATGTTGATACACCATCCTTTCACTCCCAGCAAAAGAGTAAAGTAAAAAGCGTGTTCAAAACTAGTTTGGATTACTAAAAAAACTATATTTGTATGAACGAGAGCTAAATCGTGAGTTTAAATCACAGTCTTAAGTATAAATTTTACTGATAATGGTAGGTTTACTACAAAATCTCATACTCTTAAAATCATGTACGCATATTTATCGATCTACAGCAAATTGTTAACGGTTTTCTCCGAATATTTCAGTTGGTAATCTCAGAATAACACATTATGAAAATAATATGTGGAAAATAAAATCGATTTTATTTCAGCAGTGTTGCCAATTTTGATGATTTTCAATGTACTTTGAAAGGTATTCTAAGAATAAAGCAATTGTGTTTCTATTGTGCTTTAAATGTGACGTGGGTACTTAATAAGTAACTCTGTAAAGGCGTATGTTATTTTTCATTTTAATACTATATTAGCACTGCCCCCAGGACTTACTTTTAACAAAAAAAAAATTCTACTCATATGAATTGCCTTCAAATTTAAAATATTTTTCTTTTTTAAATATAGGGGGAAAATGATTTTATTATATCTGTAAAATTGTTGCTCCAAAAATAACTTGATTTTTTCCATCAGACTTCTGATTGATGATGCTTTCGAAAAACAAGCCTTTTTTGAAAATAAAAAATATAAATTGTTGAATTGTCCAGCTTATTTCTAACAATCATTGATTTTGATAACCTCCAATAACCAACCATTTCAATCGTTGTTCCATTTTCGTGTGAAATTTAATTATTTCAGAAAATTTTTACTATCACAACATTGTACAATCTAGTTGAACGATATGCAGAAAACCGATTGAAATTTCATTGATAAATTAAAAACATACAGCATGCACAAGGTGTCCACTTTATAAAATGAACAGTCCTTATACGAAATCAGGGAAAAGTGAAATTTTTTTCTAACCGGAAGCCAAGGTGATTTTCCCGATAGAACCGCTCCATAATTGGTACAAAAATGCTCTATGCCCTGGGGAGTCGAGACAATTTCCAACCTGAAAAGATCTTCGCTGGGGTAAAATTAAATCCTGGCAGCCACTATTGATACATTATTCAGAGATACACACAGGAAAAAAATCTCAAATTTACATTGCCGTAAACTTTTATGATTGCCATTAAAACGGATTATAACTGAATATTCAACGATAAATAATGTTAACTGCCTCATTGCATTCGGAAATGCTTGCAATCTTGAATGGAAATGAAATATTTCATGATATTATATTCAATATTCGCCAATATTGCATGCTTGCAACATTCTTTGAGGAAAGACATTTTGCGAACAACACACCAAAAAAAGTCTTAGATTTACACGTAACGTAATTTTAGCTTCAATCATGCAAAGCCATTTCTCAAGTATTATGCAATGATTAAACCTACAAACACATCTATTATATCCAACATTGCTAGCAAAATCCTTAATATTGAACGCGAAACGTCTTCTCTTAAAGAACGTTGCATGCAAAACGGCTTGGTTTACATGATTTTAACGCTGAAAATTTAATCATAAATAATGCACATCAAATGACAAGCCATCGATCCATCCATGTGCATTATATATAATAGAATATTCAGCGTAGAATCATGTAAACCAAGCATTCTTGTTTGTAATTTCACTTTCAAGATGCAAGAAAACATGCAATATTGTCGAATGTTGGATGTAAGATAATGAAATGTTTCAGTTTCACTCAAGATTGCAAGCATTTTTAAATGCAATGAGACAGCTTACATTATGTATCGTTGAATATTCAGTTATAACTCGTTTTACTTGATTATCATAAAAGTTTACGTGTCACGTAAATTTAAGATTTTTTTGCTGTGAATTTTTAGAATTTAAATAGCTGAGATTGTAGAATTTATCATTAGATAATACATTACTGAATCTGAATACGCGTGACGTGTGCATCTATGTTTTTTTTGGTGTGCATTCACATTTTTTTCGTGCGAGTCTGTCACGATACCTCTTTTGAATTCTTCCAGGCGTTTAAGCTTTTACTTCCAATATTGCTAAAAATCCTAAAAATTGTGCGCTTAACGTCTTCTGTCAAAGAATGTTGCAAGCGAAACTTATCGGTTAACAAGATGGATGCAGCATTATTTTTGACAGATTGTTCAGCGAAGAATTGTGTAAACCGAACGTTATCGTTTGCAATTTCACCTTCAATGCAAGAAAGCATGCAATTTTAGCAAACATCGGATGCAAGATCGTAAAATGTTTCAGTTTCACTCAAGATTGCAAGCATTCCTGAATGCAATGAGGCAGTTTACATTGTTTATCGTTGAATATTAAGTTGTTATTCGTTTTACAAAACAATCGTTAAAGTTTACGTGCCATATAAATTTAAGATTTTTTTGCTGTGTGGATTTGGAATTTGAATTCTTGAAGAAAACTTTGGGTGATTTCCTGAGGTAATACCAGCAACGACAACTGGAAGGATTGGTTTAAGAAATCCAGAAGGAAACTTTAGTGGAATATTTAAATTAATCCCTGGTACAATTCCTGGAGGCATCCGTGGAGGGATTCTTGGAGCCTTTCCTAGAAGAATAAATGGTGGAATTCCTGGAGGAATCCCTGATCAGACAGAGCCACGAACTTGAATGAAATTTCAATTGCGATTGCTCACAAAACCAAAAAATCATGTGCTTTTTCGAGCTCAAATCAACAAAAAAGGGGAACCTAGTAGTTTGAGCTATAAATATTCAGATTTTTGGGTGGCGCAAGCGACTTAAAGGTTATGAAATCTGACGTTCAATGTAGTTTTCATAACCATATTATTCTCCAACCAATTTTGATGTTCCAGCATCATCCAATTTGATACTAAAAAAAATTTAAATTAATTTTATTTTATAGAGAATTATACTGAGAGCTTTAATATTGGTTAAAAATAACGAAGTTATGAAGACTACACTGATGGTTATATTTTATTACTTGAAAATTCACCTTCAACTTGCGCACCTCTAAATATTAATATTTTTGACTCAAAATTTTAGGTTTCTCTTGTTATACGATTTGAATTCACAAGAGCGAACGAGTTTCTGTTGCTGAGACGAATAAGCCGTACCCTAATCAGCAGTTTATGTTTAAACATGTTTTGTAACCAGTCCACCAAAAATGAACTTTTTCTATCGTTTGGCATAGGAAAATATTCGAGACAAGTCCTGTGAAGAATATCACACCATCGTGAATGCTTTTGAATTCATCGTCGCACAAATATTAAATTTGATGTCTGCATGATACATAATTATAAATGGCATGCTTCTAAATCTTTTTTTGTGAGGAAAAAGCGACAGATGTAAACCATGTTCAAAACGAAAAACAGTCTAGAAATACTGTACGATTAAATCCATTCTTTGGGCCATACTGCACTTGAAAAGAGCTATAATCACCGGTAGGTCATTCCGATTGTTTATAAGTTTTTTTTCTCACGTTTATAATTTTGTGTAATTATCGCGGGCCGAATCCCGGTAACTACTCTGGCTCATCATTCCATACTCTGTATTAATTCTTGTCTCCTGTTTTATTATATAACAACGAAATAAAGCGATTAACGTTTGAATAAAAGAAAATGGCCTGAACAACGATACATCAACGGTCATCCAAATATCATCAAAAGATTTTTCTTTTAATCAGTTTTTTTCTGACTGCTAAATGCTGAATAATGAAAAGAAGTAGCTACTTTTGAATTCGTTTATTTGTCATACATAGTATTATTCTCAGATATTAAATAAGACTTCTCCTACCTAGAGAAAGGTATTGAAAATTGCAATACGTTAAATTTTAAAATTTGATCCACCGATAGGCCAATTATAGGCCAAAGGCAAGGTAAATTCAGTTTGTGTTATCATAAGTCGTACACATGACACTAGCGCTTGGATATTGTATCTCTATAGAAATGCATATGGCAAATTGAAAAATTAAGTACGTCTCATGTCGTATATATACAATTTCCAAAAAATTGTTTAACGTCACCAAACAGTACGAAATCTGCGGATCAATCTTTTGTCGTAAAACTATATTGTACATTCCCGTACAAGCAAACCAAAAAAATGGACATGCAACAAGACCGGTTTGAAAGCTGTGAAATCTTCCGTAACAAAACAGAACCAGAGAAGATGTATCAGACCAGTGTTGAATATTCTCAATATAAAAAAAACTAGGAAAAGTTGTTCGTCCCGGACTGTTACTCCGGGATAACACCCTATGTGCAAGCTTGAAATAGTAGTTTACGGAACAAGTTGCAGAAAGATGATTTTTACAGCACGAGTCGTAAATTTATCCTACGAGGCTTGCCGAGTAGGATAATTACGACGAGTGCTGTAAAAATCGAGTTCTGCAACGAGTTACGTACAACATTTTTTGCAATTTCGTAGAAGACCACTTGAGGGTATCAGAAATTATATAGGAATGCATTCACCATCATTTTACAATTTCTGAGAAATTGTTGTGTTATGATTCATTACGCAACTCAAAACAGTTGCGTAATGAGAAAGCGTTGCGTAATGAATCATTACAGCACTGGTTTCAGTTAGGTAATTACTATTCCCGCACTGTATACTTCAGTGCAGGAAAGTAGGCCGTTTCATGACAGATTAGCGTGATGGAAAACAGCCTATTACGATGAGAAATTGCAAAAAAGTTTCTTTCCGCATTGAAACATTTTTTTTTCTTCTGGCTCCCGGTTGGGTTATCTGTACAACAATGGAAGAAGGCAGATGAGATGATTCTATAGACAAAAGTGGATAAGTTGATGTTGAAAGTTGAGTTCGGTTTTGATTCCTGGTGGCCATTGGAAGCGTTTTTTTTTCGTGATGAAGCCGATAACAATGCTGAAGATGTTCGTCCCTTAGCATGGCTTAACGCATGACAAGTTTATGTAGTTCAGACATTTTGATGATTGTACGAACGAAATAAGTTAAATTATTACAACAAAAAGCTTAATGAAAATAAAGAAACAGAAGCTTTAAAATAGGTAAAACAGCTAACGAAACACTATCGTAGGGGATAAGGCGTGGGATGGGTTGAAAAGTTCAGTTTTTGTCTCTGGCGGGTGGAAGGATGGCCCTAGAAGCGGGTCAAGCAGATATGTGTTAGACAGAGTTGAATCGTGAAATTGTGATCGGAATACGGGAGCGAGGGTAAAAGAGTGGGTGTAAGAAAATAAAAGCTCTAAAAGTGGAACTTTTTGATCGTTGTTAGTATAGAAAAGGGATCTCTTGACGCATATACACATATTTTCCAGAAGTTTGTGGAAAGTATTGGTATAGTGTAGAGACAGAAGGGGAATGCAAGGAACGAAAGGAAGCTAACTCACCTCTCCAGCTGGCTTTAATGGGGCAGGTAATTGTTTGGTTCTGGATCAAGTACGCATTCAGAGTCGTCAACGAAGGGCTCTTCCGGAGAGTGTCCTCGTCGTTCTTCCAGACATACCGTATCGCTGACTGTTCGTATGATACTGTGGGGAAAGGAAAATAAATATGTTGTTACATTTACGGTAGCTTGAATAATTAGAAGTAAACAGTCATATTTCATTTTTTCTAGTTTAAGCTCTTAATAACCAGAGTCACAAATTTGTTCGAGAATAGACCAAAAGGCACATGTCAATGTTGATTATTGGATAACTTTTGTAGTTCAACTTTAAATATTCTTTCAAGTATATGACACGGCACCCAAATAACCATAGCAGTAAACACGCAGCTATTCTTATTCTTCTTCTTCTTCTTCTTTTCTGGCCCACTAGCACCATTCGGCGCCAGTTGTTGTTTAACGTTGACTGGGTCTAGGATCGAAGCCATCAAATCCCAACGCCCAGAAAGACAGCCACACACACATGGGATATACATATGGGCCGAAACCAAGGGCTTTACTTCCCTTCCGAAGGAAGACGTGATCAGCAAGGATTTTGTGTCTCAGAAAATCCCGACGGCGTCAACGATAATTGATACCCAGCAGACTGGGGTCACACGTGCAATCACGTTTACCGCTACAAATTGCTTCTTCAGATCATTTTTCGCCATCTTTTGCGGCTAGCAAGCAGATTTGTGGTAAGTTATCAATTTATTGGCCAAACAACAGGCCAAATATTTGCGGCAGATCCTTCAAATGTGTCCTGAATATCGAGTTGCTATGCATCAACTATTCATCAATTTTTAACTAATGAACAATGCACTAAGTGACGTGGCCAAGCCACGAAAGCTGTCTGAAGTAACACCCGCTTCTTTTCTCGAGGTCGGCTAATCGACAATAGGAATGGGTAATACCATCCTACACGGAAGACTATCTGCATACAGTACTAAGTGAAGATATAGAGTGCGTTATCGGACTTGTTTGAAAAACACTCAATGGACTTTGACAAGGCGACGGTCTTTAATAAATATAGACTGTTCATATGCTTCGCAGACGACGTTGTGTTCGTCTTAGAATGTTCCAGGCTATTGCCGAACAGCAAACCTGGCTGGAACTTAATGCCCAAAAGGTTGGATTGTGGTCAATACGATGAGGAATAAGAACCTGCTGACAGAAAAAAAACTAGTGTGACAGATCTCGTATTGGCAGAATTGGGGCAATCAATAGCAATAATTTCGAGGTTGAAGAAGAGTTCGTTTACCTTGGATCATTAGTGACAGCGGATAACTGCAGCATAGAAATTTGAAGACGCACTATTACCGGAAGCCGTCCTTACAATGGATTGCGTAAGACCCTGAAATCTGGTAAACTCACCTCCGTACTAAGTGTACCGTCTACATCAAATTTGTGAGACAAAATTTATAGACAAATACGTAAGTGAATCCATCCTTTTGAAGCCCGTCGCTGATCAACATTACAACAGCTAGCGAAGAATACACGCACAGTGACCATTAGCCTGGGACACGGTTATATGAAAAATTTAGATTCTCGCTCCAGTCCACTTTTTGGATTGCATTTAGGTCCCATAACAACTTGCAAAATTTCAGCTCGATCGGAAAAACTATATTTTAGCGCCAGCCGTTCAAAGTTTGTATGGGATTTACTATGGGAAAACTTACTTTTACAAAGAAAAATCGCCAAAAATCGCCCATTGTCCTCTATAAAAATTCTGAATTCAGATCTAAACAGGTTTTTCTAGGATGAACAACATTGCCGAAGACCGCGAAGCAATCCGATGCTTGTGAAAAAAGTTATTAAGCATAGACTATTCGGAAATTTTGCCCGATTTTGTTATTATTGTTATTCCTTTACGTGTTAATGAACGTCGCCTTGCCAATAGGTTTTCATTGAATAACTTTTTTCACAAGTGTTGGATTGTTTCGCGGTCTTCAGCAATATTCTTCATCGTAAAAATACCTATCGAGGTCTATGTTCAGAATTTTTATAGAGGACAATGGGCGACCTCTAGCGATTTTTCTTTGTAAAAGTAAGTTTTCCCATAGTAAATCCCATACAAAATTTGAACGGCTGGCGCTAAAATATAGTTTCTCCGATCGAGCTGAAATTTTGCACAGTTGTTATGGGACCTAAATGCAATCCAAAAAGTGGACTGGAGCGAGAATCTAAATTTTGTCCCACACTAGTGACCATCAAGCGATCCACAACTGCGTTGACCAGAGAAGCTGTTCAGTATGGCAGAGGAGAAATGGAGAACGTAGATGGAAGACGAAACATTCAGAAAAGAATCTTTTCGTCGAAGCGCTCTGAACAGTAAGTTGGCGAGAGCGTGTGACTATGCCGAGAATATTGGAGCCAAGGAATCTGCGGCGTCCTGCCCACTGGTGGAACGACAGACACAACACCATCGGTGAAGCCTGCTTAAGAGCTAGAAGACGAGCTAGAAGACGAGCTAGATTCGAAACCAGCATGGAAGAGCGTAAACAACGGGGAATAGGGTGATCAAAGTATTTTGGATAGACCGTTACGCGTATATAATTTGGCCATTTACGGCAAAATTAAATGGAGGTGGCCAAATTATATACGCGTAACGCTCTGTCCAAAACACATAGAACACCCTAGCGACGATTGAAACAAACTGCTACAAGGAGTTGTGCCGGGAAGCTAACGCAAATCCCTGGGGCAACGCCTATCGAGATATGATGGCGAAGATAACGCCGAGCTTATAACGGTTGCGAAAGGATTGAAGCTGAACAAAGCTCCCGGACCAGATGGTATCCCTAACGTAGCGCTAAAAACAGCACTCTTGGCGTTCCCAGATATATTTAGGACAGCGTTGCATAAGTGCCTAGCGGAAGGCTGCTTCCCAGACAGATGGAAGGTGCAGAAGCTGATGTTGCTGCCAAAACCGGGAAAACCACCAGGAGATCCTGCTTCATGTAGACCAATATGCTTGTTGGATACTCTTGGTAAGCTTCTGGATAAGGTCATTCTCGGTAGGCTGACAATCTACACGGAAGACGAGAACGGATTGTCGTAAAGGCAGTTCGGATTCCGTAGAAAGTCTTCGATGGTAAATGCTATTCGGACGGTCATCCCGTGTAAGGACAAAGCGTCCAAGCAGAAGAGGAGCGGCAATCGATACTACGCAGTGGTAACGATAGATGTTGAGAACGCGTTCAACAGTGCCAGTTGGGAGGCAATCGGTTTACGACACAAACCAGAGACGGATGTCAACCAAGGCGGGAGTTCCACAGGTTTCCATACATGGTCCAACACTGTGGAATATGATGTACCATGGAGTGCGAATCTTGACACTGTCGAATGGAATCGAGATCGTCAGGTTCGCAGACAACGCCATTCTAGCGAAACTGGTGAGACTGCGAAGAAGGTGGAGATGCTGACGGCGGAATCGCTAGACATGATTGAATCGTGGATGACTGGAGTCAAGCAGGAGTTGGTTCACCACAAAACGGAGGTGATGCTGATGCCCAACATTGGAGAACCAAGGAGCAGTACCAAACGGGGGGAACCAAACGTAACCAAGAGAAGCTGGCAGGTACGTTCCGGCTTATGGCTAAACGGGTGGCGAGTGACAACCGCACTATATCGTCAGAGGCAGTGTAAGTTATCACCAGAATGATCCCCATCTGCATTACTCTGGTTGAGGATATAGCATGCTACCAGCAAAGGAACTCAAAGAATGTAAGGAATACCATCAGAATGGATACAATAGCCAAGTGGCAGTAGAAGTGGAATAAATCGGAGAAAGGAAGGTGGACACACAGGCTCACGTGTCGGTATGGACGATCAGAAAACACGAAGATCTCAACTTCTTCCTGATCCAGTTTTTATCACGCCATGGATGTTTCTGGAAATATCTGCACAGATCCGGACACGCAGACTCTCCACACTGTCCGGTCTGTCCAAATATCGAAGAGACCCCGGAGCATGTTATATTCGACTGCCCTAGATTGAGGGATACACGAAGCGAAATCAGAAGCCGGAAGCGTCCTAGATCCGGACAACATTGTGCAGAACATGTGCCAGCATGAAAGTACTTGGAATGCGGTGGACAGAGGGATAACTAAGATTTTGTCGTCGCTGCAAAGGAGATGGTGTGAAGAGCAGAGAGCTCCGGGCTGCGATCGGAATAGGCTAGAACCTCCGTCGGGTACTAGAACGAGTAGAGCGGGCGTAGCGTAGTTTCGTCTTCGGGGCGCCTGCAAACCGGAAGTCATTCTCCGAAGTAGGCTGAGTCCACCGCCTGGGACTAGCTGAGTAATTCGCGAAATAGCACCGGCAAATGATCGTTGGGGCGCCTGTGAACCGGAAGCTTCCCATCACCGGAGTCGCAGGACCGACCTCGGAAACAGCCCGGATAGCATCGGTTCGGGAGATCTTTTGAACGCCGTTTGCTAAGGATCATCTCTGGCGATGCATGTGAAAACATCGTGTGGAGGAGGAGTATGAACCACGGCCTGACGCAACTCTTTGGCGACCCCAGTATCCAGCAAGTCGTAGAAGCTGGAAGGGTACAATGGGTGGGAATGCCGGACAACAGTGCCACGAAAATGGTGTTGGCGTTGAATTAAGCGGATATAAAACGCAAAGGAGCACCGTGAGCTAGGTAGATCAACAAAATGGAGCAAGACGAAGACGTGGAACATTTAGGAAACTGAAGACAAACAGCTTTTATATAATTGGAGGAACATTGTAATGCAGCTGTGGTCCTCAGAGATGTTGAACCAGAAAAGCTACCCGAGCAAAGTCCAACATCAAAAAGAAAGCATGTCGAAAACATATCATGTTTTCAGCATCAATTTAATATCATAATTTGATATCAATTTATCATTACTTTATTTGATATCATATTTTGTTTTCGTTCTGCTATCATTTTAAATTTTTGGTAAAGTTATAATTTTGATAAATTATAAATTTATTTGTGCTACATGCATAAACAATATGAGAATACAGTGATACCTCCTTGAGTCGATGTTCCATGACTCGATATCGACTCATGGAACCATACTAAAAACAAAATTTCATGGTTACTATGATGGTCCCTAGAAGCAGCTTTCCAAAGGATTGCTGTTCCATGACTCGATATTTCCATGAGTCGATGGTCCCTTCAATATCGACTCATGGAGGTTTCACTGTATAAAAATAAAACAAGCATCTTGACGCCGATTCGTTTCGTTATCAAACGAAAACATGTATATCTCAGTGTATTCTCAATTTGCTGTCCATGATAGCAAAAGCAGTTTTCAATTTGATTTCATGTTTTGAATTTGTTTATCGGCATATCGGTATATTTTGCTCGAAGTAAGAGGGAGCATGGAGAAGAAAGCAATGAATACTAGATGGATAGGTACCGTAAGGGAACGGCGAGAGAAATCGGATTTTAGATGAAACAGTATTACTTGAAACGTTCTTCCTTGTGGCTAACGTCCCCTATGGAAACGGCTTGATGTGTTTTGATTTCATGGGAACATTTTTCTGCTCTCAGTTTGGTATTTTAACCGTTAAAACGATTTAAATGACAACAAACTGAGCTATCGAAATTTACGACATCACAACATCAAAATTAGTTTTCAATATGATCTCAAGCTTTGCTCGGGTAGTATGTTATGTTCAAATTCTTCTTCTTCTTCTTCTTCTTTTTGGCATTACGTCTTCAATGGGACAGAGCCTGCTTCTCAGCTTAGTGTTCAATGAGCGCTTCCACAGTTATTAACTGAAAGCTTTCTTCCAAAGTTACCATTTTCGCATTTGTGTATCGTATGGCAAGTACGATGATACTCTATGCCCAGGGAAGTCAAGAAAATTTCCATTACGAAAAGATGCAGGACCGACCGGGAATCGAACCCAGACACCTTCAGCATGGCTTTGCTTTATAGCCGCGGACTCTAACCACTCGGCTAAGGAAGGCCCTTTATGTTTGAATTTAAATCTTCAAAATCAATTCCTCATGTTTTCCCTTTGAATATTACCTACTCAATATATACTTACTACTTTCTAACGCAAATGAACACAGCGGATCATCGAATGGAAAAATGTTCAGTCTACCTTGACAAGAAAGGATGAGGTGTCGCCTGGAAATAAAGGATACAGATTTGTATAATTCAATATTATTTCTATATGGACAAATAATGACTGTTGTAAGAGCAAAAAAAAACAAAAGCAAGGTGAAAAAATATGTTTTTAGCAGCTAGACGAAAATTTCGAGTGAATCAACGTATCTGAGGATACCTAGATGAGATAGCCATTTCACGAAACTGGGACTACAACAATGTGAACGAGAGTGGTACTTATCAGATACGCATATAAAATTACCGGTTCGATGAGGAGTACCGGAGAGTGACATTGCATAGAGAGAAAACGACAGTAGAAGTCGAATAGGTTCTACACTTTGAAAAGGTAAAAGCTATGCGACGAAAATAAGACGCCGGAAAGGCAAAACAAAAAAGACATCGCCTCTCAAACTTACCTCATGAGATAGTTGATCGTACCGTTGCGGTAAATCCGCAGGGCAAAGTGCATCGGTATCAGCGGGTCCTTGAAGTCGCCGTGCATGATGAAGTACGTATCCGGTATCCAGATATCCTCGTGGTGATGGATTGCGTTTAAATATTCATACGATGATTGATTTGCATACCGTAACCGCGGGTCGTACCACTGTTGTTGAAGTAAAAATTCAACTTCGTATTTCTGTTCGGTTTTTTTATTACCAGCGATCCAGTTTGATTTGTAGATTGCAGGAGAGAGTAAAATACAAGAGGAAATAAAACATTGGGGATTAAAAAGCAGACAATCATTTCAGCTGTGTCACCGTGGCGGGGGTTTGTGGTTTGTTTTAGTGTTTCTAGTTTGTCAGGAGTGGAGGTAAGTAATGAGGTTTGTTTTATGTGAATGTATTCGAGGTTGAGATTTATATGGCAACGGTAAAGGTGATTTACTCGTCATTGCTGGGTGTGTGGCAAAACCCATAATTGGGTCATTATAATTCGATTTCAAGTGTAAAATGATTACCTTTTTTGAATTGTGATATGTGGTAATATAAAACTATTTGGATTACAAATGGTTGTTTTATCATATTTGTCATCCGTGTTGATTAAATGTAAAGTGAAACCATTATTTCTCTCATTGCGTTCAAGCACTACACGGCAGATAAAGTTTTCGAATCTATCCTACGAATAAAAGAGAAGTTCAATGTTGGTGGGTTAAAACTTTACGTTGTCAGCGTTCAAATCATTTTGTTGCCAAGAACGTGGGCTATTTTCTTTATCACTTGAAGTTCGGAAATCCTTTCCCGGTCATTTCAGGAACAACTTAATCTGTTGATTCACTTCCTTCCCAATGATATTAGCAGCAAGGATGACGGTAGAAGAAACCCCTCAAATGTCTACTATCAAAAAAGCTCAAGGAAGCATTTTTTACTGATTCACTGTTCATGGCTTTCAGAAAAAGAGGGAAGGAGGTAAACTTTTCCTGTTTTTAAGAAGTTTAAAAATCATTAATCCCAGTGTTCGACGGAACGTATACGGCACGATAAAAGTTTTTATTTGTTAAACAGGTCTCGTATTATCAGACCCTCCTCAGGGATCATGCGGTAGCTGCAAAACAAAGATTTCTAGCTTTTGGAGAATCATTTTTTACTGTCAGAAATAAATGTTATGGCAGTGAAAATAATGTCGAATGTTTTTATTCCCAATAAGAGTTCGGTTTGCTAAAAGGAAATGCCGGGAGGTAAAATTCTTGTCTATTTTTTCTTTACGCACAAAAAAACCATATGCATAATGTGTCTTTCTTAGTTGAATAAAAATGAAATTACCGTAAAAAAAAATTAAATTAAATTTTCAGACAGATTTATTTTTTCTGATTTCTGACATGTTATTGTACCAATTGGGTTTTTGAATTTTCCATAGTTTATCCAATTCTGTTGCAACTCTGAAGCTATTAAGAAAGAATAAATTTTGAAGAAATGTTTGAATCAAAACAAACGTTTTTTTTTTTAGCAAAAATACTGTATTTTATTGAGTTTTTCCACCTCGAAACCGCGAGAAATGAATAAAAATTACAACAGTTTGGTTCATCTGATCGGATAATCGATTTTTTTCCATCTGTTGGAAGAATCAAACCTAATGATCATCAACATGTTTCAAAGTAGCACTACTGCCAATTAACCTGAGAAAAGATTATCTGCGCGTGACCTTAAACCTTTTTTTCCCTATTATTACTAAGGTACACTCATGCACAAAAACCTTCCCAACGAGAAATGCCACGGTGCAATTATCCCTCATGGGCAATAATGCTAATTATGGAGGATGCTAATTGTAGGATTCACAAGTTGATAACACGGAAGAGGATGAACAGGGCTGAAATGTTTTTGTTTGTGTCACGCAAATGTAACTGTAGTGTCCCTTGTGTTACAGATTTGACGTTACTTACTAAACTAGACTCATCTGGCGATGCTAAGCTTAACAACAGTACACTAATATTCACAGTCAAAGAACCTGCAATGAGAAAGAATGAAACGGTTTAGATGATTGCGTTTTGTTGTTCCGGAGCTACAATATGTTCATGGGATTTGTGCTGATCAAATTGGTCATGCAAAGGTGCGGAAAGCAGCGTACAATATAAGCGATTTGGTTTGAAATTTTACAATTTGAGTCGAAATAGCTAATGAATACATTGAGTTAATAGTTTAATGTATATTTGATTGCATCATTGATGTATAGGGGAATTTACGTATTCTCGGCAGTCGAAGCCGATGATGTGCTTCTTTTGTGATTTCCTCGAACAACAGCAGCCAAACTACGTGTGTGTCTGTTTACATGTATGCACTGCTCAATCGTTTATCAATTGACACCGACAGACTTGTTAAATGCTTTTTGGAAACCTTTTTTACAACGCTTCTAACATTTCTTGTCAGTGTGACTATTGTTGACAGCCTAATTCTCTTCGACAGCTTTCCCATCAGAACTGTAGTTGAATCTGTTCGGCAGCTCCAAATTAGTCGCATTTTAATGCGTGTTCATTTGAATTGATCATATCTCTGTCGATATTGTTTGTTCAGTCTCTGAAATCTCATCGGCGGAAAGCTGACCGAAAAAAGATTCATCTGAATGTTTTCATTGGTGTGTTTTGATAGAAAAATACTGTGTATTTGGCCTTTGAAATTTGGTTGCCGATATAAGTCGAATGGTGCCGAAGCCGTAAATTACCCTATTTAATCGGAGAGTCAGTGAGTATTAATTTGTTTATGTTCATATACATACTTGAAAATATATCTGTTGTAAATTCAACCAGTGACTGCAAGATTTTATTACAATTCGATTCTATCGGCGCGATAGATAGCTTTCAGGGAAGACAAATCTGCCAACATTTATTAGTCTCACATTTAAAACATTGCATTACATCTATCGTCACACGTCCATGAATTACTTCCATTTACACAACACGTATAGAGGTCTTCGAGCAAAATGCCAATCTACACAGGTTAATCTTAGGCTTAAATATTAACGTCCCATAGAAAAATATAAAATTTCCATAAAAAATGCAAAATTTGCCAGTCAAGAATCAAGGGTAAAATCAACAGAAAAGTTAAAAATTTGCATAAAAAAATAAAGAAGTGCATAGAAAAAACAAAATTTTCCATAAATAAAAAATTTTTTAACAATAAATAGATTCAAAAGTGCAGTAGAATCGACAATAATCTCACTAAAAATATCGAATTTTACATCAAAAAACCTCAAAATGTCCCTATCTACTTCACAAAAAGCAAGACATAATTATAAATTTTCCACAAAAAAAGCAAAAATTTGCAATAAATAAATAATACTTCGCCCATAATAAATCAAAAATTTCCATTCAAAAAATCAAAAAGAGCAATAGCAGTAAATGCAAAGTTGCAATAAACAAACCCAACTGAGCAATTCAA
Organism: Aedes aegypti; assembly: GCF_002204515.2. Lineage (NCBI taxonomy): Eukaryota > Metazoa > Arthropoda > Insecta > Diptera > Culicidae > Aedes > Aedes aegypti. Next base: position 153,666,996 of record NC_035108.1, read on the forward strand.
AATGACAATCAATACATGAAAATGTTGTAGAAAATTCCAATATTTGAGTAAAACTTTCCATAAAAATAACGTAATTTTCCAATAATGATTAATAATGTGTGTAATACGGAAATTCACTTTCATCTTTGGTGTAACTGCCCATAGTAGTTGCAGAAATGTGTATACTTCGATTGATGAGTTTTTTCCTAAATATTTTTTTTTATTTGCATACGAACATAACGCTTTTAAAGTATCTTCTAATAGGTTCATTTTTAGATCTAATGGGTTGTCTCAGTACTACAAATATGGTTAAGCATGTTGTAACGGTACTTTTGTACCTCATCACCCACTTCATGCAACTAGGTACGTAAGTGGTCTAACAAAGTTCCATAATGCCGCATAAAGTGTTGCCACAAATGATGCTTAGTTTGTAAACACCAGTTCCCTGGCTGGTGGGGCATGCGAGCATTAGCTTCTACCATCAATGTAGTTGGACATAACCCAAGCAGTGACATAAGTGTTCCTAATATTGGAAGATTAGATATCCCATGTTCCATGTTTCATTTCAACTTTGCCGAAATAATTAAAATTGTAGCGCCTAACGATGGGGTGTATTAAAAAACATTTTTTTGTGATTTTTCGAAACCTCGCCTTCCCTCCATGTATGATTTTTTGTATGAAACATTATTTTTTTCTATATGGCAAGAAATATTTTTTCAAACCCAATCTCCCCGCTCTCCCCTCCCCTAAATTCTTATGTAATTAATTATCGAACTCTAAAATGCAATTACTACATCTACATACGACGACTTATTAGCTCCAATTGTGAAAACAATGCTTCAGTTTGACTGAACATTTATGAAATCCATTACACACATTATTACCCATTATTGGAAAATTACGTCATTTTTATGGAAAGTTTTACTTATATGTTGGAATTTTCTACAACATTTTCATGTATTGATTGTCATTTTGAATTGCTCAGTTGGGTTTGTTTATTGAAACTTTGCATTTACTGCTATTGCTCTTTTTGATTTTTTGAATGGAAATTTTTGATTTATTGTGGGCGAATTATTATTTATTTATTGCAAATTTTGGCTTTTTTTGTGGAAAATTTATAATCATTTCTTGCTTTTTGTGAAGAAGATAGGGACATTTTGAGGTTTTTTAATGTAAAGTTCGATATTTTTTAGTGAGATTATTGTCGATTATACTGCACTTTTAAATCTATTTATTGCTAATTTTTTTTTATTTATGGAAAATTTTGTTTTTTCTATGCACTTTTTTATTTTTTTATTGTAAATTTTTAACTTTTCTGTTGATTTTACCCTTGTTTCTTTACTGGCAAATTTTGCATTTTTTATGGAAATTTTATATTTTTTTATGGAACGATTAATTGTCTGCCGTTAATCTTACACAGGACGATTTCCTCAGAATAAAAGCGTTTGTTGTTTGTTTGACATCATTTGAGCTTTCGGTTCCTGTATGTAAAACAAAGTAGTGTATGTTCATAATTTCTCTTATGTGTACATTTTCACAGTAAATAAAATCAATTATATGACAGTTCAATCAACAAACGAAGAAAATATTGTCAACATGACACTACAACGCAGGTAATTGGAATCCCCTATGGCTTTTGTCTTTCAAGCCAAATTAGCATAGCATAAGCATTGATGACCTTACAATTCGTAGTTGCTACTCCGTGATTGACCGGAATAATTAATATTGTATCTTCAATGTACAATTTCGAGAACTTCAATTGTAGTAATGTCAATAACGGCACCGGCCACGTCCTTACGGTCATCAAGGAAGGAAAGGAATGATAGAGACCGAGATCACCTCTGCATCTCCATGGTTTTCACAGGAAGAAGATTTGTTAGTGGGAGGGTTAAAAAGCTACATAATCAGGATTCACCTTGGTAAGTGATGCGATTCATGTCAGAGCGTTAATGATTAATAATAAATTTAATCATGATTAATGATTAATGATTATGATTAATCAAAAATGTTAATCATTAATCACAAAAAATCAAAGATAATCATTAATCACTAATCATAATCATTGCAATTTTATGTTTTAATCAATAATCATTAATCATAATCAAAAAGATCATTAATTTTATTCAGTAATCATAATCTTTATCATAAGTCAAGCATTTAATCAATCATCAATCAATCATTGAACAAAATTTAACAAATTTTACAACATTGCCTTCTAATGTATAATAAATTTTACATTTCTTATATCTTGTGGCAAGAACAATGAGAGTTTATGCCCAAGGAACGTCGAAATCCAACCAGGTACAGCATGGCTTTGCTTTGTATCCGAAGACCCTTAAATATTTCCTCCATGTAAGATGGTGCATTTCTTAGTTGTATATGATCCGAATCCGAAGACGCGGTTGGAAGCTTGTAAGTTGTTTGTGAGCTTGTGAGTTGCTGTTTAAAAGGGCATATCACAACATTTCCACCTAGCACTAGTTTTTTGGCCGTTCATAAGATTGTTGTATACTTTGTATGAAAATCCGAAAATTGGCATAACATTTTCATGATCAAAAATTAGTCCTTTTCCCCTAGTAGGTGGTATTTCTGTCAATACTTCCTCGCTGGCGCTGTTTTTGTTCACGTTTGATGTTTGCAATCTAACATCGCCTGCAGAAATTCACTGAATGTAGCAGTTTTCTTCAATAATGAGTAAAGCCATTCATTTTCATGTTTATGGCTCATTTGTTACACACTTCAAGGCGTGTAAGTAGCATCCATTCATTACGTAGCGCTAAAAAATGAGTTTTTGAACCCTGGGAAAATGCTTTTTGTATGAACATTTTCAAAATTTTCTTTGAGTCACACCGTATGAGCCTCCCCCTCACCCTTCGAGCATTACGTGATTTGTGGACGGTGCCTTAGGAAGATGCCATTTAATTATTACTTTTATTAAAAATCATTGATTAGTCATTCAAAATCTAATGATTAAATGCCCAAAAGTATGCTCTAAACGTCTTGAAGTATGCAACAGACAAGGTATACATTATATAATGATGAATTTTTCCCTTGATTAGCAATAAGAGTGCTTCGTGAAGCCCAAGCAGGACAGTTTTTACATTCAGAAATGGAATAGTGAAAAGTGAAAAATGAAAAAGTGATTTGTTTGATTTGTGTCCTCAGTACTGTTGGTTTTTGGCTGCCCTAAGTTCACCGAACCATCCGGAAGTGACAGGCAGCACATAAATTTAGAGAATCAATCCGGTGAGTTTGTTCCAGTATGATACTTTTTCTTTTGTGTGCCTTCCGGATCGTTTTTGTCCGCGTCGTGGAACTTCTGATCGTTTCTTGAACGGAAAATGTTATTTTCGGAGTTTGATAATTATGTTCAGATTGCGCTTTCTGTCCGGGCGGGTGTTACGCAACTAACAATCGGTTGTGGATGCTTTTTAACCGTTCGATGACCCTGGAGGGATCGATTCTGCTTTTCGTATAATTTTGAGCAGAAAAACCGACTGTGTTATCCTAGGGTATTTAATTCGAACGCGCTTCCTTTCGTTTTTCGATTATCTAAAAATACAGTACCACCCAGTACAGTTTTTCAATGGACACAGTACAGTTTTTCAATAGGCGTGATTTTTTTTTACGCGTATCGTTATTTTATACAATCCGATGACCCTGGAGGGATCGGTTTTGCTTTTTACTGGTTATTGAGCAAAAATATTACTGCACAATCGACAAGCATTTCGCGAAATACTATTTATACTATAAATAAGCTATTGTTTTCTCTTTTGATTGCCGGCATTCAAAAGATTAATTGGAAAACGCTTAAACAACAAATATTTATGGTCTATCCAGCTTTCTAGGCGAATCCTGACAATATACCTTCCCAACCTCCAACTCCGTAGCACTTATGAGGGTGTCGCTGAGTCGGTGGCCTCTCATTAAGTAAGTGCTACATCAACATTTCCTTCCCCTATCCCAAGTTACGGTAAAGATGGGCGTGGCCGGGAATAGCGATATTCACACTTTTAGTATTCTTGTTTATAATTTGAACAAGGTATACTCCCCTGCCTTGTTCTTGAAAGTAGTCAGGATGAGATTATTAAAAAGAAACATGAATGTTGCTAGTATCCAATCTACGAAGTATACCGTAACTACGCTAACGCTAACGCTAACGCTAATTTTTCCCTTGATTAACAATAAATCTGATATAAAATCTTTTGAACTTCGTTACAGTAATATTATTAATCGCGAACCATTTTTACTAAAAAATATTGATTCAAATCAAGGAAGGGCGGAAATTTCTTTAAAACATAGTTTGAAAAAATATTTTTCCAAGTTTTTCATAAAGATTTCGTTAGGAAATTCCTAGCAAATGTTCAAACTGATTTCGCTCAAAATTTCTCCAAGAATTGTGTTGTTTAGTGATGAAATATTTGCAGTGTTTCGTAGCCTGTTCGAAAGATCACATTTTCTAAGTATATCAAGTATATCCAAAAAGATTTCAATCCGTAGATATTTGAATTTCAACAAAGACAGCTCGCGCGAAACTAAATTTGCCGGCGGTGAATCAAAAGTTATTCCCATACTAATATCGAACGCGTTATTAAAATAGTTTCAGGGCACGAACAATTTTGAAATTTTGGGTTCTGGTTCAAACTTTAATGTAGATTCAGAAAATACAAAAAAAAACTGGATACTCCTAAACAAGCCAATTCTTTCGAAAAGTCTCATATCAAATGTTTCAATAATTCACTTGAGAATAAATGCAATGGCTTGGTTTGCAAAATTCATAAAGTCTAATATATGGAAAGCTAGATTTCAGAACTACCAATATAGTGCTTCACTTTCATATTGGAGGAATTTTCGGAGTATGAATAAACAACTTATTGAATTTTAACATTTCGCTTTACAAAAAAAATATTGAAAATCACTAGAAAGGCGAGCAAATACCATTAAACCATAAAAGGTAGCATTTACTACAAAGCTACAGTAGCTAGTTTCAGAGGTTGCTACACATAATATGAGATTGTGGAATTGAATGGAATAATTAAGTATTTTGAGATTGCCTTAGGAGTTCTGAGGTTTCGAAAAGAATTCTGAGATTCTGGTTAGATTACTGGTTTGTAATTTGCGTGTGAGTTCTAACATCCCTGATTCTTAGATTTTCTTAAGAATTTAGGAAACCCTGTAGGCATTCTGGGACTCCGATAGGCATTCTGGATTTGTTATAATTCTAAAATTTGCCATTCTAGGGATATTATGGGAATATTATAAATCTGGTTAAAACTCTAGAATTCGGGTAGGAACGGGGTTCCGGTTATTAATTCTTGGAATTCTGTGAGTATCTGAGACGGTTTAAGAATTTTTGAGATTCAGGTGGGATTCCTGCGATTTCTGGTGTGAACAGTAATGTCTCGATTTTGTCAGCCCCATGTTGCATTTAGGGTTGACTAAATCGGGATAAAATTTTTCAACTGGTTTCAAGTTTTATTTTAACTTAAGGACATAGTTTTATGATTTTGTTAATATAAACATTGTTTTTTACTTCCATTTTCTATGTTCCGTAATCCAAGTTGTCAATGTTAATTGATAAGCTCCTTGGATAATTATTAGGAATTTCAAATTTTGAAAATTCGACCCTTAGATGATTGTATGTACGTGGCCAAGATCATAATTGACTTTATGCACCCAATTTTGCCAATATGGACGTGTTTAGTCTAATTGAAATTAATATAAAATTTAGGCTGACAAAATCGGGTTAAACGGGTGCTAAAATCGGGGGTAGATAAAATCGGGAGTAGGCAAAATCGGGGGCTGACAAAATCGGGTCATTACTGTATGTATATAGTAAACGCTCATGTAATAAAGTAGTTCGTACTACATGTTCGAAAGGTTTTTTATTCAAACTATAAGTGTAGTAAACTCTGTGGATTTTGTTTTCGAGTAGATGCTACATGCTAAAATGGCGCGACGTGTAAATTTATGATCATTTGGTGCCGATCATAACGTGTCATTTAACGTGTGTTGAAGTTGTTCAAAATTTTATGGCACGTGAAGCAATAGAACAAAGTCTTGAATGCTGAGAAAAGTGTATTGCAATCTATCAAACTTGGGTACCGAATGAGAGTTCAAATATTCTGATTATTTCGTCTTATTTTTTAACAGTTTATTTAAAGTAGCCCTACCGACAGCTTCATTTTTTCACTACAAAATTATTTAAATCGCGAAACATTTCCTGTTCTTGCTTTCGCCAATATTGAACAGTTTCTTGTATCTTGGAAGCTGAATTGCAAACGAGAACACACGATTTACACGATTTTACTCGGAATATTCTGGAAAAAATATACAACTGAATGAATTGTCAGCTTCGTCATTTCATGTAAATTAAACATGATTGATTTTTTAGCGGGAAGTCAAGTAAACAGAGCCATTATGCTTCCACAGGAGCATGCAACAGGATTTTCAAACATGTTTTAATTGATAAACAAAGAGAATCTAAAGATTCTTCGTGTTTTGACCCTTAGTAAGTGTATATTTCCAAAAACCATAATTTTTGCTCTAAAACTCAAGTTTTTCATCTTCATCAAAACTTGCACAATTTTAGTTCTCAGCACAAGTTTTATCTGGCCAGTAGCTCATTTTACCGAGATTTAACTTTCCCGGATGCAAATTTATTTTCGTCTATCTTTAACCCCATCAAATTAACAGCTGTTATTGTAGGGAATCTATGGCATTTGGTCGAATGACATTGAGTCAAAAGTACATTTGGTCGAGAGGATATTTCGTCGAATGGACATCTGGTCTAAAAGAATTGAATTGCCTTAAGAAGCATATGATATTTGGTGATAAGAAAATAAAGTCAAAATTTTAGTCGAAAATGGATTGCAGACAATTCAAAGTGTCCAAACTGTTCTATGCTCAACTGTATATGGACTGGTCTGCGCATTCCAAATTCTTACCCACGGTTACGGTGTAAACTTTTTTAGATAATGATCAAATCCAAGCACTCACACTGGAAGTTGTCATTGGATATAGACCATGACATTTATTAAGAATATTAAATTCAACAATGTTTATATTCTAATAACCGAGCGACGAAAATATTTGAGACGATTTTTTTTTAAATGAGTAACGTAATGATCTATTACGTTACACAAATGTGTGATAACAGAACACATTTGTGAAAAAAGAAAGATCATACTCAAATGAAATATATCGTGATTGTGAAAAAGCTTCATGCAACTTGTTACAAAAATCGATTGTGTTCAGCTCACTTGCCGTATTTTAACTGCCGAAAAATCCACACTTTGAGGTGTGTTTTTGAAGTCAAAAATGTAAAAACCAAAAAGAAAAGAGTTTGAATATATTTTTGCGTTAAAAAAAAGATTCTGCCAGTAGACAGGAAGCGTATTTTGCGCTTGTTTGCCAAAGCCTGTTACTGAGGGTTGGCATGTTTTCTTGTCATCTTTGACTTATTTTTTTCATTCTTGGGTACTGCACAACGGTCAGATAATCATTATTTTCGTCAAAATCATTTTAACTTATCATTTACTATGAAAAATAATATGCATATAAAAAAATGGATAGCAGTTTGACAACAATGAATTCGATCTGTTGAAAGGTAAAATCATCGAAAATCACCTAAAAATATTAATTAAGTTTGCTTGAATTTTTACGGGTTTTTACGCTCTGCCCTTCGAATGTAAGGTTTTTAGTGACTGTTGGTAGTAGGCGGTCAAGGCAAATGACTTATGGGAGCTCGCAGTCTATGCCATCTGCCTCCTCTTTATAGGGTAACAATTATATTAATATGACTACGGTTACCGTAAATCGGGGGCAAATTGATCAGTATTTTATAGCTTACTATGATATTATATTTAAGACACAATATATTTTCAAATCAATTTCGACAAAGCCAATACAATGCCAATCATTATCAGCCTGTGAAATTCATTTTTGACATAATAACATTACTCAATGAAAAAAATAACCTCAAAAATTGAAATTAACACTATGGAGCGAAACTGATCATCATATAACAAAACATGTAAAGAATAAAAAATTGCCTTATCCACTAAATTTGGGTCCCCCGAATCTGAAAAAGGTGTCACAACTAGCAATTCGTACCATTGATTTCAAAAACAGTAAGCTAACTTAATACTTAACCTAACACAATATACTCACAAATTGCATCGAGGCTTAACATCAGCATATTGTTTAGAACTGATTTTACCAACGATTTTGAGTTGGTAACCTGACCAGACGAAAGAAACAAGATTTTAATAAAATATGTTCCCCTTATATGATTTTTTATATCACCAGTTGTTATCAAACATGTATCATTAGTAGTTGAAATTCCAAAAATTCTAACAAAATTTTCACCAAAAAAGTATATAACAAATCTTTTTCTAATTATAACAAAATTATTACCGAATGTGTTGCAAAGATGTTACAAAATAACAAAATTATTGCAAATTATGTTACTGTCCATGACATTGGAGGTTATTTGCAACAAACTTACAAATGCGATGGCAAAAAATAACAAATGTTTTTATAAACGTGTTTCTAAAAATATAACAACTTGAGAACAAAGTCATCTTGATAACGAAATTATATCAAATTCTGTTTTTATTAACTGCTGCTGATAGAAATGTGTTATAATTTTGTTATGTGGTGGGTTGGGAACATTTTAGGAAATATTGAATTATTTTGTGACAACTTGCTTTTTTGAAAAGCAAAACAGCTTTATATCATCACTAGACATCAAAAAACTAGAAAACATTGAATATCTGTGATGCGAACGAAATTTTAAGTATCCTTGAAGGGAACTGTAAGTCAGTTCTGAACAGGTCAAATAAGGCCCAGTGATCAATTTGCTCCTGGATAATAGTAACCCTTTTATTCCCATTTTTTAATTTTCTATCTCAATGGTATCTAAAATCGATTTCAACACATTTAGGGCAATGATCTATCTGAATAATTAAGTTTTTGAATATTCCTAGCATATTTTATTGTTGCTTGAAATCGTGTATAGTTATCGTTATTTACCAAAAAATAAAATTAGAGTTTTTAATATCCTTGACCTATTCTTAAAAGTCATTTTCCACACATCAAAAGGCAGCTGCATTTATTTTTGTATATTTTATAAGCCTTTATTAACAAATCATGTGACGTTTTAGGGAAAAGAGGTTCAAGCGTTACGAAGCTTTCAAAATTATAGAATTATAGAATTTTTGTTAAAGCATAGTAAGCTATGCGTCCAAGGCACTCCCTTACTCTACTAAGAAAAATGAACAAAATATAGTCCCAAATAGGATAGAAGTTTTTGAAGTTTGGGGCCTTCCTTAGCCGAGTGGTTAGAGTCCGCGGCTACAAAACAAAGCCATGCTGAAGGGGTCTGGGTTTGATTACCGGTCGGTCCAGTAACTTTTCGTATTGGAAATTTCCTTGATTTTCCTGGGCATAGAATATCATCGTACCTCCCACACGATATACGAATGCAAAAATGGCAAAGAAAGTTCTCAGTTAATAACTGTGGAAGTGCGCATAAGAACACTTAGCTGAGAAGTAGGCTCTGCCCCAGTGCACACTGGTCCAGGAAGCTAATTTAGGCGGACATGAGGTTTTCGTCAAGATTCATTGATTTTAGAGCCATAGTTTATTCTGAGAATATGTTCAGAATTTTCAGTACTACAAAATGTACGGAACAAAAAATTTTTTACGGTGATCGCAAGAGTGACGTATACGCCAACTTTTTTATTTTAACGAATCGTAAGTTGGTATGTTCAGCAAAGTTGTAGCAAATGATCATAGAAACAACTTTGCCGAACAAACTTTTTCTCGGTTTTGCTTCAGAGCCGAGATAATTAAGTATTTTTAATAAAAAATCGTTTTTTGCTCTTAAGTGTTTTATATTTTAGTTTTATTGGCCTACTATGTTCTACAAAGTTTTTATACTTATCATTTGCTACAACTTTGCTGAACATACCAAAGTTGTATTTCTTATGGTTTTCATGTTATTTGAGTTTTTCATCTTAAAATTAGCTATTTTGTATGCCTTGTATCTCAACTATGAGCACCTCAAAAAAATATATCTTTCCACCAAATGATTTTGCAGTCTCTTAAGTACCTGTGAGCAAAATTTGGAGAAGATGATATTTTTCTATCTCGTTTAAAATCGATTTTACTAATAGACGATATGAGATAAATCCATATTTATTGAATATTCCTACATGTTCAACTCACAAAAGTCATGGCTACCTAAGCATATCAAACCAAAGGTAACACGTGTATTTATATAGAAATATAAAGTACATCGTTTTTCAGTTGTTTTCGATTAACTTGAAAGCTTCTGCAAGAAATTCATCGTCTTTTCCTCTACCAGTATTTAATCTATTCCTAAGCAAGATCAACGGGTTGAAAGTCAACATAAGCCGTATAAAATACATATACAAAATTTACAGTCCGATTGAATTCTGTGGCATGATTTTCCCAGAATCTTCTGATGGATTCCACGTTTCATGTTTTTCTTTGGTAACGCGGCATGCCGGATAACACCACTTCCGTGCAATAGTTGTAGACGTATCAGTAAGTGTAACAGCATTCTAAAGGATCGCCACGAAAAGCCCTCAAAGGAAGGTTAGGGCTGAGACTGTACGAACCTCTTCCAGTTGGTAGGAACTCAAATGGTCGTAACACGGCATGCTGCTTTTAACGGGAAGTAGATATTGTGTATTTCTTTCACTACTGGACTGCGAAGTGCGGCCTCATCAGTCCGAAAGTGTGAATAAAAGTGAGGGATTGCATTGAATCCTGTTGGTGTCTGCAGAACACTTATTCTTCGATTTACGAAGAATAAGTCTCCCGAAGACACCTACTCGATTTGATTCAATTGCGCACTTTTGTTAGCGTTTCCACACTTGTAATAACTTCTTTTCACAGATCTCAATCATTTTAAAAGTAGTCAACTTTAATCGGAAGATTAACGAGGAGGCATTTGAACAGTTTTTGTCAGAAACGTACTGTTAGTATCGCCAGTTCTACGATTGGTATGTACTCTCTCCAACGGTGCAAAAACTACTTTCGCATAGAGTGATGTTGTCCGGCATGCCGTCGAAGAAGCATAAAAAATGCGGAATAAATCCATCAGAAGATTCTGGGAAAATCATGCCACAGAATCCAATCGGACTGTAAATTTTGTATATGTATTTTATACGGCTTATGTTGACTTCCAACCCGGTGATCGTGCTTAGGAATAGATCAAATACTGGTAGAGGAAAATACGATGAATTTCTTGCAGAAGCTTCCAAGTTAATCGAAAATAACTGAAAGACGATGTACTCTATATTTCTATATAAATACACGTGTTACTTTTTGTTTGATATGCTAAGGTAGCCATGACTTTTGTGAGTTGAACATGTATGAATATTCAATAAATATGGATTTATCTCATATCGTCTATTAGTAAAATCGATTTTAAACGAGATAGAAAAATATCATCTTCTCCAAATTTTGCTCACAGGTACTTAAAAGACTGCAAAATCATTTTGTGGAAAGATATATTTTTTTTGAGGTGCTCATAGTTGAGATACAAGGCATACAAAATAGCTAATTTTAAGATGAAAAACTCAAATAACATGAAAACCATAAGAAATACAACTTTGGTATGTTCAGCAAAGTTGTAGCAAATGATAAGTATAAAAACTTTGTAGAACATAGTAGGCCAATAAAACTAAAATATAAAACACTTAAGAGCAAAAAACGATTTTTTATTAAAAATACTTAATTATCTCGGCTCTGAAGCAAAACCGAGAAAAAGTTTGTTCGGCAAAGTTGTTTCTATGATCATTTGCTACAACTTTGCTGAACATACCAACTTACGATTCGTTAAAATAAAAAAGTTGGCGTATACGTCACTCTTGCGATCACCGTAAAAAAAAATTTTGTTCCATACATTTTGTAGTACTGAAAATTCTGAACATATTCTCTAAATAAACTATGGCTCTAAAATCAATAAATCTTGACGAAAACCTCATGTCCGCCTAAATTAGTTTCCTGGACCAGTGTGCAGTGAGGACGTGAATGCCAAGAAGAAGCAGAAGAACATCGTTGGAAAACGAAAATGGGCGAACAACATTTAAAACCTACTGAAATTTGAATGTTTCGTTTGTACAGCGAGTATCTCACTGCGTGCGGATTATTTTTTAAAGCCGCAATATCTCATAATGTTATAATCATTAAATATATACTTACACAGCAATGGTGCTAATTCAGAAATTATGCATCATAAAAAGTTCCACGGGAGGAGGCTAATCACTTCAAGTCAACGTGTAGCGTGTCACCACGGCGATAAAGGCGTAACGCCAAAGTTTTAATTTTCTCTGGGGCAACCTTTTCGTCATAAACCTTTCCATTTGAGTAGATTTATGCATTCAACACATTAAATGGAAGCGCCTACTCCACTGAATTTATGCTCAAGTAGCTTTTGCTGTGGAGATAAGTTGGCACCTCTCGAGGGACAGTGAAATAAGGAGACATTCATTTTTATGCTTATAATAATGCCACTATAACACCTTCGTTAATCAGTGGATGATTTGAAAAGAGGACTTAAAAGAACTAGCCAGGAACGTCCAGTAGATCAGTAATAAAACCATCCTCATGGAATGTCAACGACATAAAATGGAAACGCAGTACATCAGTTTGTTAAGAACGCTATTAAGAGCCTTTATAAGCCTCATGATAATATCCTTTACTACAAATCAAAGCAATGCTAAAGGTGTTTGGGTTCGATTTTCAGACGATTGAGGATCTTTTCGTAGGGCAACTTACGTATTCTCGGCAGTCTAAGCCGATGCCGCGCGTCTTTTGTAATTTTCTCTAACATCAGCAGACAAATTCCGTGTTTGTCTATTTGCATGTATGCGTTGCTCAATCCTCTATCGATTCACACCGACAGACTTGTCAAAATGCTTATGGATACGTTTTGACAACGCTGCGAACATCTTTTGTCAGTGTGACTATTGTCGGCAGCCTCATTCTCTTCGGCAACTTTCCCGTAAGAACTGCTGGTGAATCTTTTCGGCAGCTACAAATTAATCACATTTTGAGGCGTGTTCATTTGAGTTGATGACATCTCTGGCGATATTGTTTGTTCAGTCTCAAACATCTCGTCAGTGAGAAGCGGGCAGAACAAACAATCATCTAAATGTTTTCATTGATGTGTTTTGATAGAAAAATACTGTGTGTTTGGCGTTTGAAATTTGGTTGCCGATAATAGTCGAATGGTGCCGAAGCCGTAAGTCTCCCTAATTGGAATTTTCTTGAGCAAAAAGTACCACAGTACCTGCCGAAGGGTAAAGAGGAAGGCAAAATTTGCAACTTTGGCAAAGCGAGCGTTCGAGTAACATTTGTGGAAGTGTTCATAGAACACTAAAATGAACAGCAGGCTCACACAAAGTTAAACTAATGCCAAGAAAAACAAGAACAACGACAACTTTTTAGAAAGGTTTTCGAATTATGGTTTTCAGGAGACCTTGAACGGAAGGCAAATCACATATTTTAATAAATTTTATGAAGATTGATTACTTCTTTTGGTATTTACACACTGTGTATCGTAAAATTGTAAACTAAGAACCATATTTCAATAAATCATTTTCGAATAAAAAATTCGAGGAAGTAACTTAATTTATAACAAAAAGTGGATGAACAAAACGTTGAAAGTGCAATAAGTTGAGTCGATAAAAGATCGAAATGATAAAAGATCAAAAGAAACAAAAAATGTTTATTTTAAGCTTTATTTTTCAACTCAAAAGATGTCCAATGTAACAATACAAGTTTGACATTTTTTTCTTTCAACTTTTCCTTTTTCAGCTTTTTTTCCTTCAATGATATTTGGTTTTCCAACCATTTGTCGCTAAGTCAAGAAAAACACAACACACGTACAAATGTTCATCATGTCTCTACAAATAACTAAACTTTAGGATGGCTAAACAGAAATGGCAAACAGATTCACAAAGTATACATTAATAATATAACGAGATCAAGACAAAACAGTATGGCATATTTAAAGCTATATCTATTAACAAGAGAAATACATAGGGTCGAGTACAAGCTAGTTTTGGGAAAAGACTTGAATTCAAACAGAAACTAATGCCATAATGAAGAAAGGTATGTTCAAATTACTCTCTACTCAATGTAGTTGACAAAAGTGTGGGTTTATGTGTCGTAAAGAAAAAAAGTATGAACAACCGTTCGGCAATGAAATATACAGAAGACAGAAAAAATCGTTCAAAAGATGAAAAGTAAATCATAGCTAGTATGTGTGAGCATGGCAAAGAAGTTGAATAAAAGCTTTGCAAACGGACCGCGATTTTGGGGACGTCCTGGAACGCGCGTATCGGGAATATGTTTTGCCATTTCCGGTGTTTGCATACCGCAGCAGAAATCCGCATCTGCAAAGAGGAAACATGAAAATATTTGCAGTGTGTTGTATTTGTTCGGTTCGAATCTTTTGTGGTGTGAGAGTCAAGTGAAATAGAAAAAAAAAACGAAAACAAAATTGTACCTCACACGCAGAAGTTACTGCAAATACGATGCTGACAAGTTGTTTGGATGAATTTTGAAATTAATCATGGAAGACGTACTGGTAAATGGGCTCCAGAATCACAGTATGAAGCATCGACCAAACGTTCATAGCATGCACAAAATAGGTACATATAAGGTTTTGAAATACTTGAATTTAAATTAAACTACTTTTATAATCATCACCTTACCACTACTTTTTCAAGTAAAGCAAAGCTAATCATTTGAATGGATCGAAATGGCCTAGGTTGAAATATGTGTTCTTATCCCCATATATCCATAAGCATGGTTTTAATTTTCCACGTGTACCAATAATGTAAGAATGTTTGAAATTCAAACTTTGAATAAATATAGAATTTCCAGGTTATTCAACTTTATTTGGCTTTTTTGCATTTCTATAAAATTTTCAATTGCAATAGTTTTACTTGCAGCTTTTTAGTTATTGCTCCGAATGCTTCTGGAACGTCTTCGATTTCTGCTACGCCGCCGACTTCTGGAACGATTTGGATTTTGATCACAACATAGATTTGGGGTCTGCATCCTATGCATTTCAACCGTTTGAACGCAAGGGGTCATACTAGATGATGTCTTCATACCTGAACTATGGCCGTATGGAACCAGTGATCTTATACAATGATACAGGAAGTAGAAAGCCAGCGCATATTTAATGTGATTGACCGCCATTAGCTTGAAATATTGGCTCAGACCCATCATAATGTACGTTGGCTTCGTTTTTCGGTCCATATAAGCGGCAATCGCTGCACTGGATTTCGTAAGAAGCACTGTGAACGGGCGCCAAATTAGAACCGTAAGTATATCGCTGACGATCAGATTGATCAATACGGAGACGATCCATGCCAAAGTTTGTCCAACCATCGAATCGCTGAAAGTCTTCAAGCAAAGCTGATACCGTGTCAGGAGGTATAAAATGGAGAATTTCAGAACGCAATCGCTCAGGTCAGGTAATGTGGCGTCCACAGCTGCGTTCCTGAATTGGTTTAGAATGCTGATGTGCGAGCAGTATAGACCGAATCCAACCAAAACGTTGACCAAAAAAGCCAGAATCCATCCTTGGGAATTTATACGGGGTGAGGAGCTACGACAGATTTGTTGATGGGAACCGTCAACTTCACCAGATTGTTCCATTTCTTGGGGATACGAAAATTTTGACACCCTGGCGGAAAATGTGGATAACAGTTAGAAGCTCATCCAACGTGTACTATGATTGAAGTTTTCACTATCCCGTTCCTACCTAAGACAAGACGTGACAGGTCAAAGTACAAAAATGAAACCAATTGCCTGTCAAAAAAGACCACTTCTCATTGGTCGTTTTGGCAAAGGCCTACTTTCACATCGTTGAGTTGGATTGCAACAGGGCACTTTGTTACTAGCACGACCGTGTTGCCATTATGAACTGGAGTTTTCATCAAAAGTCTGAAAATTTTTCGTAAAATCTTTTTGTTTCAAATCTAATTATATTCGATGTTAAGCTCAAAGCATGTACTTCTACAATGTTAAAATGAATATAAAACACCTGATTGATACCAAAATAGTGGAAATTGTGTCAATATTCTCTAAAAATATCATCGGTTTTAAATTCTAACCCAATTGTTTGAAAATATAGCATCGTCTATTGCGCTAAATGAATAAAGCGTGCAAGAAACAATCAGATTATGAGCTTAGATATTTGAATTTGTTCACAAGATTTGCATAAAAAGGATACTGGTAACATTGGCTTTTGTATCGTCAAGGTTATCGACGGAAAAACAACCGGGCAGTCTTAGTTGAGCTGTCACGTCCTGTCCTAGGTTCCTACAATAGAAATGTTAAATTTAGAACGCCAGAGGCGCTGTTTGTCCCATACAATGGCTGTGATGGTGATGAATCAAACACAGTAGCCTTGATTTTCCATTGGCTCGATCCAACGGTACACAAAGTGTCAAATCGATTGTTTTGTTTTTTTCTTAGGTGAGAAGATAAATAAAACTAGCTTAATCTCTGGAATAACTACGGGTGAAAAACTTACACTAGAAGATATTTGAGCCGCTGTTCGATTTGCTCCATTGGCCGCAATTTAAATTTTGTGGGTTCATTTTAAAGACACTTGCATTTTCATGCTTCCAGTGAATATGTTGCCCTTACGTGTATGCCACGAATGCAAGCAATACATTTTGCAACTTGTCAGGGTTTTATGATGCTAGCTCACCAATATTCACGTTTCTAATGTTGGTTAGAGTTAAAAGTTATATTCACGGTACTAAGCAACATTTTTTCACCGACAGTCATGAAGCTGCTGATTGCAAGGTGTCGGGATAGTAGAAGCATTAACCTAAGAATGCTAATGTCGCTGCTGTTCGTGTTACCAACATCTAGTTTGCCACGAACTGACAGCCTGAGTACCGGGCATCAAAGTGTCAAATGAATTTTAAAAACATAAACAACGACAAGGCATTGAACAAACAATGAAAAACCATAATTTAAGGTAATAATAATTAAAATCAGTTTTGTGATAATAGCGCTACTAACGTTCTACTACTAATATTTCTATTGTCGGGATGCATACAGCAAAATTGTTATTCAAACCGATCAATGCTCAATCATACCACAGACAAACAGACGTCACACTCTCACCGATGTCCATTGACCACCTTTTTAACGGCCGATTCAAATATATGGTAGGTGGCCAATCCACCACCCGCAGCGATTGTATGACATTTGCCAGAAAACCGTTTGCCAGAATCAATTTGCCAGAATGATTTTTGCCAGAAAACCATTCCCCAGAATGTACCATTCGCCAGAAAGCCATTCCCCAGAATGGACCATTTGCCAGAAAACCATTCCCCAGAATCATTTTTTGCAATAAATTTTCAACTTTGATATGAAATCTATTAATCGAAAAATTTATGGAAAACTTAAGGCCACCGAAGTATTAAAAATTGTTATTTGAGTATTTTGATTATATGTACTTACATTGGGGTGCAGAGCTACTTGGGCACTTCCATGATTTACTTTGGTTAAGAAAGTGTTTCTCGGTCGAATTATGTAAAACTTTGCGATAAGAAGCACTTGAATGCGACGCATATTGTGGCCAAATATGAGCCCAGTAACTTTAAAAAACACTACATAGTGAATCAAAAGTATCGCGAATAGGATCCAGCTCCTTATTTGTACTTATAGCACGAAACAGTGTATAACCAATTTTCAGATAATTTAATCCAGAAGGGTGGACTACTAACACTGCATAGCTACTGCAAAAACTGAATTGGACTTTAGCATCCCTACTACAGCAACATAACATTCGCGTCGTGGATGTTGCGTCAAATCATATTTCAATCTTGTAATATGAAAACAAGTATAAAACAACGTGATTCGTCGAACTATGTTGTAACTAAATAAAATTTTGTTACAATCTTTCGCATACAATTTTATGCAATTTTCATAACGTGAAAGATATATGGGGGAACTGTCACCAGATTTCCATTTTTTGCTGCATAACTGACCTGAGAAAAAAAAGCTAACATGTTAGGCAAACATACTTTTAGTTGAATGGATATTTGACTGAAGAGTATATCTTTGAGAAATATCGCAAAACAATCAAAAGAACCGTCTTTTATTGAAATAAGGAAGAATTTTATTTGAAATATCATCAGCCTGGCGCCAATTATTATTTGTATAACTCAAATAAAGAAGACAAAATTCTGCTAAACGTCCTTTCAGTCATATATCTGAATGAATTATTCAAAAAAAAAAAAATAATAATAATAACGTTAAACTTTTGTTATCTCGAAAATAATTTTAAACCACGTATGTTTTAGTTATAAGATAGATTTATATCATTTGCGACAGACTGCTCAAAAATTCTTCAATTTTCAGTATTTGCCCTGATTGTAAGTTTCAACTATCTGGTACCGTATATATTCAGAAATCCTTTGGAGGACTGCCACGTCGGCATTTTTTGTTATATTCAGTCAATTGAGATTTTGTTTTTTTTTTTTTGTGGGTAGGTAATTGGTAGGTAATTGAGATTTTTGTTTTCGGAATCACTCGCTTGAAGATTACAAATCATATGTATGTCATGGTTAAAAAATTAAACATGGCTTCTTTATTTGGAGACAGGAATTGATTTAATTTTACGATTTTTGCATTTCATTATTTTGTTTCAATCCACAATGCAGAATTTTTATTCCCACCTGTGTTTTATTTAATATTTTCAATCACTGTATTTATTGAAAACTGTGATGACAGAATATTGTTGATATAATTTTCAACAAGTTTTTAGAACAATTAAGAAGAACAGCCAATGATATAAAGAAGGGTGAATCTCCTATGAAGCATATAAGTTCTTGTGTAAATTAGTTCTAAAGAACAGCTTAACACTCACAGAAGGGAAAATCTTCAATAGAATATTGAAAATAGAATTGTCTTTAATGAATGTTATAGAATAGTCTGAAAGATGATCATTACAGCATTGAAAAATAGTAATTTTGCGAAAATTATGAAAAGCTCGAAAGCCTATGATATTTTCCCGTGGCAAAATGAACACCATGCTATTTACCGAGAAAAAAAGCAAATTTGATTGAATTTTTATCACGTACGGACGAATTAGAGGACTGTTCGGGTTGATAAGGAGGTCAATTGAAGTGAAAATGTCAACGCAACCTAAGATTATAGAAAACCACGTTTGAAAATGAGAACTGACGTAACTTTTAGCTCGGGAGTCTTGAGTTTTTTAGTGAGGTGAATATCGTTATGATATGAAGTCAAATCTGAGAGCTTTGGATATCTTTTTGAATGGGTTACAATCATTGATGGATATATTTTCGGGAATGCAATGAAAATTCTCAAAAATATTCGTTTTGCCCACGTTTTTTGCATGATGTTCATTTTTCCACCAACAGCCGTTCATTTTACCCGCATAGTGCAGGTAATATGAACATTTGCATCGTTTTTTGCTAGCGATAAAAATATGTGAAAATTTAACTATTTCAGTCTGAATTTGTGATACTGCTATAGAAAACATCCCTATTTTTGATGTTGTGCGATAGAACTTTACAATTTCCTCGTTCTTCTATCAAAAACAGGATGATATCCTTACCACCCCTTCCCCTACTATAATTTGCTAAACATTTTATCACATAAAAAGGTGAAAATCTTACGAAACACTTACTTACACGCCTAAGTATTGCTATGTGAAGCTTAGTAATGAAGAAATATTATTTTCTGGGGAATGGTCTTTCTGGGGAATGGCTTTCTGGGGAATGGTCCATTCTGGCAAATGGTTTTCTGGCAAATGGTCCATTCTGGCAAATTGATTCTGGCAAACGGCTTTCTGGCAAATGGTTTTCTGGCAAATGTCATACAACCCCCGCAGCGCTCGCATCGTTTTTTTCGCGTTTGACGTTTACACACTACCGCCATCTGTTGGTCCATCGGCCAAACACACCGATTTTAGCATTGGGCGTACATGTCATCATGACTATGATTTTGATCGGGATTTGTGCTAAGTGTTACGTCTGTTTGTCTGTGATCATACCATCCCTTGTAAGGGCTTCACTGAATCTGTGTGAAACTAAAAACTAATCACATATGCAACATTATGCTAGACTAACGTCTTTATGTGCACTTAAAATTTTTCAGAACACACGAAACACCTCGTTTACGCGCGCGCCAAACATACGATAGAGTAAATAAATATTTTGATTTTGAATGCAGGTTGCTATGGTAAAATTTAGGGAAATTTGACACTTTGAGTACCACCACCGAAATACACATACTAGATGTTGGTCACAAGATTAGCAGCGACAATAGCAGTCTAATTCTTATATGTCTAATGTTCTTACTAATCCACTATTCCACGGCATACAAACTTTACCAAGGTGTGTGCATTTTACTCTGTAGCCAGCGAAAGCGGTTAGGAAGCCATCTTTAACATGCTGGCCGTTTTGTTCACAAACATTACTGCCTTGCCTGGATGATGCTGGAACTGAAACTAACTGTGCTGCCATCAGTGCGGACGAAATTGTCAAAAAAGGAAGAAAGGAGTACAGCACACAAGGAGCAGGGGCGACCAGATTAGGATAATGCTTGACAACACTGTTTCTATAACCAATCCAACTCGACTACCTGTCTCAGATGTTTGTAAACAAAACGGCCAGCCCTTCCTCACCTACCCTGTCTGGTATTCTCCACAAAGTGAGTATAATAGATAATTGGACCCGCCTTGCTCTTTACTATTCTGAACCTAAGACTTCTGAACATCAAATTTGATTGTAAACATGTAATGTCATTATGATCGTAGCATATACCATCCGGACCACTAGATCGTTTTTCCGCAAATTTGTTCCAGGTAGATAGGAATTCATATTCAAGTAGATGTCAGTTTTCGGAACAAATCACCTTCCTAATATTGTACACCATGCAGTAGTCAAATCTTCGGTAAAATACATAATGTACGGTTTATATTAGGGTGGTTCAAAAGCTCTACACCACTCATACAATTCTAAGTGGAGTTCTAGTTTTCCTCCCAAAATTCTAGCCATTTGAATGAAGGCTGCTACTGCACAAGCCCTTCAAAGTTTGTATCAAGTAATTCGCTCAATTGAGTGTAGTAGTAATTCGGTGTAGCTTTTGCTTCATAAAAAGAAGGCAAAGGGTTCAATCCTAGGCACGTCCCTTTTCTCATACTTAGTTGAACTTTTCACTTGCTTCTATCTTCCACTTTTAATATATCACAGTTATATCGTTCATACCATTTGCTAGAACCTGAAACGGATCAAAAGTCGTATCTCTACGTTTCCATACTTCCATCATTATAGCATGCTTTTCCCTACGCCTGATGCATAGGCAGTCTGATAACGAAAAAGCAAACCTCTCTGCCATAAAATTACAAGATCACCAGCACTTAGGGTGCAGAGCCACTTGGGCACTTCCATGATTCACTTTGGCATGGGGGGTTTTTCTCGGCCGAATTGTTTGACACTTTTCAAAAAGACGCGCTTCAGTACGACGCATATTGTGGCCAAATATGAGCTCTATAGCTTAAAAAAAAACACTCCGAAGTGAATCAAAAGTGCCAAGAATAGGATCCGGCTCCCTATACAATGAAAGTGTCTGTTAGTCATAAGCAGTCATCTAGTTGGCTCCTAAGTTGGTGTCTTGTGCAAGTGTAGCTGATTTGGCGATACTGGAGTAGCAACCACGGGCGGCCTATCAAGTTCAAGCTCAAGTTATTCACTTTATTGGTTGTAGTTTTTTCCCTGTGCCCTCTCAGATTAGTATTATGAGCCTCTGTACGTGCCATAAATTCTTTTGTTCTCATGACTTTTACTGTGCGCCGTGTGTTGGTGCTTTCTCGCTTTCTCTCAAGGACATCTTGAAAACAGAGCGCACAGTAAAAGTCAAACGTTTTATAGCATGCATAGGCTTATAATGATACCATTAGATACAGTTGTCAGCAACAACTTTGTCGAAAATCGTTTCTTAATCAGACGTCCCAATAATTAGTTAATTACATAGTTTTATCTGTCTGTCCTTTTGATTGCTTTGAACATTTTGATTGTTGAGACCGTGTCTGGATTTTTGTTCGGATAGTTTTTCATGATCATAAAAGTTATCCCAGTGTTTTGCAATGGAATAAAAATCATATGCATAAGCATAAGCATAAGCATAGACCACCATACAATTCGTAGTTGTTACTCCTGCCCTCATCGCCCGCCCCCGCAGGAGCAAGCAACAAGGATCAAACACTACTCTGCAATGGAATAAAAAATCATATGGTCCTAAAAATAAAATAGTCATATCTAATGCCTTTACTGCCTAAGGGGTCTATTTTATAAGTCGAGTCGATCAAAATGACTCGACTGGAGTCACTGTCGATCAAAAAATATCGTTCGACACGGTCTGTCACTCGAGTTTTTCGACAGTTGTCACTCTATGTGACTGGATTACTAAGGGAGTCGACGAGTGACATCTGAAATATGCATGCTTACTTTGATCGACAGTGATTACAGACGAGTCACATGAATGTGCTCGATTTACAAAATAGGCCCCTAAAACTTAATGTGATGACGAATGACAAAAACCGATGCGCGTTGCGTTTAAATCTCGTTGTAACATAATTTTATTTGAAAAGGACAAAAAGTACCCGGAGAGAGCAGTACTTCTGACGAGTTCTACCACCTTCATCAGTCGCATACATAACATCCCTCCAATCGTTTTCTTTAAAGCTCTTTGAAATCAACCATCAATCATTTTCCTGTTGTGTCTGAGCACTGAGACGTTCATGCGAAATCAGTATTTGTTTTTTTAATAAATTTTATTCGCAAGTTTTTCGTTCGACTCGTTTCCGAAATTAATTTTTTGTTTGTTTATAAATAACAAATTTGATGATCGTTGTTATAAGGACCGACGCATTCTTGGATTGATCGACTGTGGAATCTCAATACATTGAAATGTTTCTTACACAGTTTATACAAATTTGTGAAATATTTGAGGTACACAGTTTATCACGATACACGCGAGAATTTACGGCGATAAGTGAATACCCCTTATAACTTATTACTGAGACATCGAGTATCGAGGTTCCTTGAAGGAAGATTCATCAATCTAAGCGGTCAGTGGGTGCGAGGTGGGGTCAGCTACGGGGAAAGTTGAAGTGACAGCTAGCGAGCTGGCTAGCTGGCGGGTTCGTGTACACTTTTTTCACTCTACCTTTTCTATGGAGTTGTTAGGGAATGTTTACTCCAAGACCATACAATTATTAAAATTTCATAAACTGTACTTGGAAGCCAAGCTTGATAGTCGGTACCAGATTTATATAGATGTTACGGGGGGTCTGTCGCAAGGTCATTTGATACTTTTCCATGATTATTTAGCACGGTTCAAACAAAACCAACTCCAGAATCTTTCAACACATTTGGAACCACTCTGACCAATTATAAAGCTCATTATCGTACGGGTCTGAAAGGCCCTTTCATCAGCGGTGAAAGAGTACGATACGGCAGTGGTGAGAACAGAAACAGCGGAGTACGCATTGCGGACAGCTAAAGTTGCTCTCGCTGTTACATCAGATAAGCGGACGAAAGAGAGGTCAGAGGCTCCAAAGAGAAGTAGAACCTCGCCAGGAGATGGTAGATCAGGTGGATCCAAGAAGCAGACGCAACAAGATACACCCGATTCTATTTTTGCACGGATTTTTTTTACACGGACGTGAAAAAAAAAGTTTCCATACATTTTTTTCCGTCAAAACCTTATTTTTGCATGAAACGTCGAGAAATGATGTTGCTTTTTTGCACGGTTTTTGAAATTTTGAATTGAAAACTATTTTTGCACGGTACGCATCCCCCGTGCAAAAACAGAATCGGGTGTACTAGGGACGTCGCTTCAACAGAGATGCGCAGAAAAGCCTCCACCTCGGCAGATGCCGCCAAAGAGGGACGCCGTACTCGTCAAGGCTGCTACGACGTACGCATCACTAATCAAAAGCGTCAGAGAAGACCCGATGTTGAGGCTCTTGTATAAATGGAGAAAGTGTCAAAACTGAAAAAAGCAGTATTTCCTTTTTAATCAACAAATCGAAAAAAAAAAACACACAGTTCCTTTATTTGACAAATAAAAGAGCTGTGAGATTTTATCTTTTTCGAATTGTCTATTTAAATAGAGAAAACTGCTTTTTTTGTGTTGACATTTGCACCATTTCTACTTGGGCCTTAAGGGATCTGGGCAAAAACGTGGTCAAGCCAGACGTACCTTAAAAGATGAGATGCATTTTGAGTAGAAGGAGAATTGATCCGTGTGGTAATGCGTATCGTCGTGATGGCAAAGATCAAGGGCCCTTCGACACCTGCTGAGCTATATCCAGACAAGCTGAAGTTGATCGTGGAGGGTCTCTTCCCGACGTATGATCCAACGTCCTGGCCACCAACTTCGTACGCAGAAGAAATCGCTGAGGAACGGAAAGTGTCTAACAACGCGCTTGTAGAAGCAGCGAACGACTAAAATCGAAGAAAGCCCCTGGTGCAGATGGAATACTAAATGTAGCGCTGAAAGCTGCCATCCTGGCATATACGGAAATGTTCAAGAAGCTGTTGTAGAAGTGTCTTGATGAAAGTAGCTTTCCAGGAATATGGAAGATCCAGAAGCTGGTATTGCTGCCAAAGCCAGGGAAGCCACTGGGAGATCCAACCTTGTTTAGGCCCATTTGCCTGCTGGATACGCTCGGAAAACTGAACCGTCCAACCTATGACGAAGTGTACGGAAAGTGAGTACGGGTTGTCGCAAATGCAGTTTGGATACCGCAAAGGCTTATCGACGGTAGACGCAATTCGAGTGTATTGAAATGACGTCGAAGCAGAAACGAAGAGGAGATGGATATAGCACCGTGGTCACGATAGATGTGAAAAACGCATTCAACAGCGCCAAGTGGGAGGCCATCACCGTGCCGGATCGAAATCCGTACACCTAAGAAATGAATCTATATTTGTCCACTTCATACAAAACGCCTACTATTTGTATGAAGGGTACGGATTACGGTCTCCCAATGTATCTGTGCTAGATCCAACTTTCAGAGCAGAATCATGGTGTACGAAGCAAATGAAGAGCAGAACAAGGAGCAGAAGTCAATGCAAGTGACATCGGGCGTCCCTCAAGGTTCCATTCTCGGTCCAACTCTTTGGAACGGGATGTATGACGGAGTCTTGACACTTAGGCTACCCAGGAAGGCAAATGTTGTTGGTTTTGCAGTACGAGACGTCTGCTAGCTAACGTCTCGTCATCGATGCTGAGGTATGGATTTCCTGCTTGGGGCAAGGCACTAGAAACAAAGCGGAACCGCGAAAACCGGAATTTTTCGGCTGATAGCAGTACGTACCTGACCAGTGGATTACATCATAATTGTAAGACCGCCAACTAAGGGTTGCGTACTTAGCTGGTAGTGCAGCCTGGGCACTGTTGTCCTTCTGACATCAGCTAGAGTGAGGAGGTGCGTTTTGAGCGTCTGTACACCAGGAGGTGCGGCTCAAACAGCGGCTGAGTATGAAACGCTGTATCACGTCAGCTACACCTAAGATGGCAGTCCCATCAACGTGATGTAGGTAGCGCGACCCCGGTAAGGTAGCATACCGAATTCATTATCCACCACGAAAAATGGAGAAAGAAGAAGAAACGAACGTTATTTTCGGCAACCGACCTGGCAACGAAATAAGGACTATGATTGGAAACTCGGTACCTGGAACGTCAGGACCTTAAATGAACCTGAACGAGTGAGCCTTTTGGCTCGTGAATTGCGAAAAGTTGGCGTGTGCGTGGCTGCAATTCAGGAAGTGCGTTGGCTAAGATCTGGAGAACGTGAATTCCGAGCGGTAGACCCCATCGCTAACATCGCTTTCAAATACAACAACTACCAAAGCGGTGGCGATATAGCTGAACACGGAGTCGGTTTCATAGTGATCGGGAAGCAGATGAAGCGCGTTATTAGGTGGAAGCCGATCAACGAGCGGATCTGCGTATTGAGGATTCGGGGCAAATTCTTCAACTACAGCCTGATCAACGTATATGCACCGACTAACGACAAACCCGATGACGTGAAGGACGCGTTTTACGAATGTCTCGACAAGACCTATGAAGAATGCCATAAACACGACGTGAAAATTGTCATCGGCGACGCTAATGCGTAGGTCGCCCTATCATTGGTAAAGAGAGCCTTCACTCTGTTACCAACGACAACGGCCTACGTTTAGTGAACTTTGCTGCCACCAGGGGGATGGCCATCAGCAGCACTTACTTTGCACGCAAGGATATCCGCAAGCACACCTGGCAACACCCAAATGGCGAACTTTGCAACCAAATCGACCATGTTCTGGTAGACGGCCGATATTTTTCCGATGTCATCGATGTTAGAACTTTCAGGGGTCCTAATATCGACTCAGATCACTATCTCGTTGTAAGCAAAATTCGAGCGCGATTATCAACCGTTTCGAGTTCTAGAAATCGACAATCGTTGCGTTTCAATATCCAACGCCTGTCAGCAGCTGGTGTAGCAGCGGACTACCATCAAAAGCTCGACGAGCGGATTAGCGAAATCGACGAAATAGTCAACCTCAGCGATCTGTGGGAGTCAGTCCACGGAGCGGTGAGCACAGTAGCGCGAGAAGTGGTAGGTACTGCTCAACGGAGACCAAAGAACCGTTGGTTCGACGAGGACTGCCAGAGAATGACGAACGAGAAGAACTTGGCTAGAAGCCGGATGCTGGTATCTGGTACCCGTCAGAGCAGAGAGCGGTACAAGGAAGCAAGGGCAGCCGAAAAACGGATACATTGCAGAAAGAAAAAGGAGCATGAAGAGGCAGTAATCGCTCAGGCGCAAGAAGCTATGGAACAGAACAACATGCGACGGTTCTACGAGTTCGTAAATGGTGTGCCGAGAAAAATAGCGCCGTCTCCCGCCATGTGCAACGACCGTGAAGGAAACTTGCTG
Source organism: Aedes aegypti (assembly GCF_002204515.2). Classification (NCBI taxonomy): domain Eukaryota; kingdom Metazoa; phylum Arthropoda; class Insecta; order Diptera; family Culicidae; genus Aedes; species Aedes aegypti. The sequence continues at coordinate 153,694,015 of NC_035108.1, forward strand.
ACGGATAAAACAATGGTGGCCACCAGGTGGAAAGAGTACTTCGAGCCATTGTTGAACGGAGATAATGGAAGTGGATCTGGTAGCAGAATTCAAATCGATGACGATGGACAGGCTGTGGAACCTCCAATGCTAGATGAGGTAAAAAAAAGCTATCAATGGGCTGAAGAACAACAAGGCTGCTGGGAAGGACGAGCTCCCGGCCGAACTTCTCAAACACGGAAGTGAGCAGCTGCACGAACTCCTTCACCGTATCATATTGAGGATATGGGAGGAAGAACAAATGCCTACTAGTTGGTTGGAAGGCCTCATTTCCCCTCTGTACAAGAAAGGGCATCGACTGGAGTGCGCCAATTACCGAGGGATAACACTCCTTAATTCGGCGTACAAAATCATGTCTGGAATTCTGTTCAACAGATTGAGACCGTATGAGGCGTCCTTTGTCGGCGAATACCAAGCTGGTTTTCGAGAGGGCCGATCAACGACGGATCAAATGTTTACCCTGCGTCAAATCCTAGACAAATTCCGGGAGTACAACTTGCAGGCTCATCATCTGTTTGTAGATTTCAAAGCAGCGTACGATTCAGTGAAGAGAAACGAGTTGTGGCAAATTATGTCCGAACATGGCTTTCCGGCGAAGCTGATTAGACTGATTCGTGCAACGCTTGATGGATCGAAATCAAGTGTGCGGGTGGTGGACGAGATTTCGTCTCTGGTGGTCAACGTGGGTCCGGACGTGTTAGTGGTAGCGAAATGGTGGTAGGTGGTGAAAAGTTTGAAGTGGTGGAAGAATTTGTGTATCTTGGAACACTAGTGACATGCGATAATGACGTTACCCGCGAGGTGAAAAGACGTATTGCAGCTGCGAGTCGGGCTTTCTACGGGCTCCGTAACCAGCTGAAGTCCCGTAGCCTGCAAACGAAAACAAAACTCGCGTTAAACAAGACACTGATCCTTCCGGTTGTCCTATATGGCCATGAATCATGGACATTGAAGGAAGTCGACCGGAGAGCTTTCGGGGTGTTTGAACGTAAAGTGCTGCGAACAATACTCGGCGGTAAACTAGAAAACGGCATCTGGCGGCGTCGCATGAATCACGAGTTGTACCAAGAGTATAAAGAGGTGGATATTGTCAAGCGCATAAAACACGGCAGGCTTCGTTGGGCTGGTCACGTTGTCCGTATGCCGGAAGAACGACAATCAAAGATAATATTCAACAGAGAACCCGGCCGCGCACACGATGGCTTTTTGCGGTTGAGGAGGACTTAAGGGCACTTAACGTTCAGGGCGACTGGAAGCGATTGGCCCAGGACCGAGCCCAGTGGAGAAGACTCATCCATTCGGCGCAGATTCATCTTAGCGAATTGTAGCCCATCAAGTATCAAGTAAGTAAGTACAATTATATAAAGATTTGTTACACATTACAAATTTTGATTCATTTTTGAAGCACATTCAGTTGTTGGAGGAAATTATTACATTATTAAAACAAAATTAGTTCTAATAACACAGTCTGTTCAAAATTTGTTTCAATTTAAAATATAATTTAACAAAGTTTGTAATAAAATATAGATCGATTGTCTATAACAAATTTTGTTATAATTTGGTTATGTAAAATAACAAAATGAGCTATATTTTTGTTTAATTTTAAACATAATGAGTTACATTTTTGTTTAAATTATAACATATTTTGTTAGAAAAAAAAAACGCTAACTAAGTAACAAAATCTATTACAACTCTGTTGTAATCCATTTGTCGGGTATAGAACGATATCGTCAGATGTTGTATGCGTTATAGCCGGTATGATCCCAATTTGCATCACTTTGGCGGTGCCACCATCGAAGATACATCAGAAACGTACGAAGATCGCCAGAGCCAGATCTATGGTGATGTGGCAACACGATAGGAAGTGCGCGGAGAAAAGAAGGATGGACCCATGTGGATGAATAGTAAGTAAGGAGAAGTTCTTATCAGGTCATGGATGACTCAGAAAGTATCTCCATAGATTCGGGCACGCCACACTGCCCATACTACCCAAACATCGAGGAGACACCGCAACATGTAGTTTTTGACTGCGTAAGATACGCGGAATTATAGAACGAAATGTTTGAAAGCAGCGACGGAGTTTAAAACCTCGACTACATTGTGCAGAAAATGAGTCAACACGTAAGTACGTGGCACGCGGTGAACAGAGCGATGACGCATGTCGTCGCTGCAACAGAAATGGCGAGAAGACTAGAGGGCGTCGGGCCGCGATCGAAGTAGGCTAGATCCTCCGCCGGGGACTAGCTGAGTAGATCGCGAAGCAGCACCAGCAAATGGTTGTCGGGGCACCTGTGTACCGGAAGCTTCTCTCCACCGGAATCGCTACACCGACCTCGGCATTCAACCGGTCCGAAGTCCAGAGAACCAACAAGCACAGGAGCATCTATCATAAAAAGTCTCACATGACCCGTTTCCCCCCCCCCCCTTTTTTTTCTCTGTATCACATTCGAGACGTGCATCATTAATAGACCGTTGAGTGAGAACCACAGAGCCTAAACCCCATTAACAGCACAGATAGCCGTGCTAGGAGAAAGTTTACTTGCTAGAAGTGTGAAAATTCTTTAAAAAATAAAACATGGTGCGCACTTACACAACGATGAAAAGTTGTATTCGAACTTATTGAACACCCTGTATGCACCCTGTAACACATAAGATTTTGAAGCATATACTGCTTCGCGACTAAAGATGGGTGAACCAACGTGCGAAGCTCGATTTTCGACCAACTTCGGTACGTCGCGAGTCACTTCGCTATAGTGCGCATCTATGCCCTCCACCGTGTGCATTAAGCGCACTATTGAGAATCGAGTTGCGACGCGGCGAATTTGGTCAAAAATCAAGCTTTACACGTTCGTTAACCTATTTCACTGTTTCACTGTTGAAAATGCAAAAAATGACTGTTTCAGCCAACTTGCATGTAAGTTTGTCAGCTTGTAAGGTAATATATTGGCTTAATTTGCCACAGAATTCAAACTTTATGTGTACAACAATACTTATCATCAAAGTTTGTAATACTTTCGATGCGGAGAAGTTATTTTTTGATGGTTTAAAGAATTGTTGTATTTTGCCATATAGAAGAAACGAAGAATTTTGTATGGAGACTGCAAGCATGTTGAAAAAATCGGTTTAATCGAAATTTAATCGCGCAATTTCAATCAAATTATGTCTGAAATGAAAGTTCAAGTTCTTTTTTGCATGTTTGGTGGATTAGATTATAAAAAAGTTTGATAAATTGTACTTTAAATTTCATGTAAACATCAATAAAACCAGTGTTTTATACAACTTTGGCGACCTGTAGCTAAAAATTGTGACGTGCTGGAACATTTCTGAGAATGGCACCAGATTAAGCAACCCCAAATCTACTAGACACACATAATTTGATCCTTGAGACACGCAAAAATGTCATTTTTGTTACGCTGTGGTTTTCTACGCGGAGCAGTATATCTAAATGCAAGAATCTCTTCATTCACATGTGCTTAATAGAACTGTACAATAACTCTCATATTCGGTAATTTCTTTTAATGTAACAAATATATCCAATACATCTCCTGAAATTATGATTAAGATGATAAAGTTTAACAAAAGGTTTTCTAGAAGATGCCATTTTCAAATACGAATCATAAAGATTAAAATGAGATACCAAACAGTATTTATTGGAAAGCTATTTGAATATTCACATAGATTTCAAGTCAATTTTTCTTTATAAGCACTATGTCATTTAGGATTCGATTCTCCCTGAGAAGACGTGTAACTTTTTCGCAAAACTTCACATCAATTTGTCCATTCAATTCAATTGCAAAGTATATGTTATGTTTAGCTTTTCAGTAGTTGTTAATATCATAACTGCCTACATGCATAATAAACTACCGAATCAGTTAACACCAAGCACACGATCTGTTTTTTTTCTAATTTGAACTGTTTTATGATTTTTAATTTTAAAGAATACTATTATTAGAGACAATGAAAATTCACGGTAAAATTCTTCAAATTTCGCGGCTGGCTAACGCGAATAAATCAAAATTTTGTGGCATTATCGCGGTCTCATACTTTTGAACATTTTTAATACAAACTACAAGTTTTTAGTACAAATATCCTTTAAGAGTTGAAAATTAGTGGTAAAGCATACACAATAAGTCATTTTTCACAATTTAAAATGATAAATTCTGTACATAAAAGTCAATCAAAAATTTAAAACGGAACGAGAAAATCAGCATATGTCACCAAGATTGAAACAAACATCGGAAACATTGTGCTAAACATTAATTAAAGAGAATAAAACTTGTATACGAATATACTCATAAAGGTCGTCGATTAAGTTTTCCGGTTATTGGTTCATTCCGGTAAATGATCTTCCGGTAAATTGCATTCCGAGTAATGGTATTCCGGGTAATGGTATAGAATCATTCGACGACTCTCAGGTATTTCTTGAAGTTTGATTTTCATAGGAAACATTGTTTGAAAATTTTACATGCAAGTCCGGTTTAAAAATGTTCATCTCTGTATACAGACAACTCTCCCTAACTCGAATTGAATTGAACAGACCATCGAGTCAAGGAGTAGAACTAAATTCCTAATCACAAATAGTTTTTTTTACGACGGTCTTTTTATAACCGAAATTCAGATCAACGACCGTTTTCATAAATGATGTTTTGCGGATATCTCAGGATCCTGACCATATTAAAAGATGCTGTCTTTAGCAAAGTTGTTCAGTAGCTCAAGGGTTATCATTATTCTAATCAAAAGAGATTCGGGATTTTTTTTCAGGTGGCGCTAGTGAACATGAAACTTTTGTTTTGCGGATATCTCAGCGTCATGACCACTTCGAAAGATGGCGTCTTCGGCAAGTTGTTCAGTAGCTCATGGACTACCATTGATTAATTCTCACTGAGATCATTATTTAAACTTGATCTTACAAAATTTTCAAATTCATGCTCATTCGAAAGCATATAGAATATGTAAAGTAGAGTAAATTCGGTTGGTCAAATTGATGGACCCATCGGTAGTTATAACTACAACAGTTTGTGAGGACCCCTGGATTTTTGACAATTCTTGGCTCACTCAAACTGCCATAATTCAGAAATTGCCTTCACAATAACATGGATTTGGAAAGAGAAAACATAGGAGCTTCATTTACAAGATATAAAAATATTTGGCGGCCATATTGAATTTATCCGCCATACCCGATCTTATCGGTAAAATTGAAATTTCATTGGTGTTCGCAACCACCGATTTTAAAAGTATTTGCATCATCACAAAGCTGAGCTAGTTTTACACAAAATATGCAAAATATTGAAGGTGTATATTTTTTAAAACTTAAGTTATGTGCAATTGTGTAAAACACTCACTATCGTGCTGGTGCAATTTGCGGTCATACATTCCGATGTATAACGGTGCGGTAGTTATTGACGCTTACTGTGATATATTTGAAATGTGTCTATAATGCTTAATATGAGATATTATATGTAATAGTATTGTAATAGTGAACAGTTTTGTCGAAGAAATCATTTTTATATGTGGTCATGATCCTGAGATTACCCCAAAACAAAAGTAACGTGCTTATTAGCGTCACCTGGCGGCAAAATCTCGAATTTGATAGCTCAAAAAATGATAGTCCAGGAGCTACTGAGCATCTTTACCGAAGACGCCATCTTTCTAAGTGGTCAGGATCCTGAGATATCAGAAAAACAAACTTTCGATGTCCACTAGCGCCGCCTGGTGGCAGAATTCCACATGCCAATGACCACCGCATGTTATCCCTTAATCTACTAAACAATTTTGCTGAACATCATGACCCTCTATTTTGAATACTTTTTAAGATATTGATCATTTATGAAAACGATCGTTAATCTGAATTTCGGTCGTAAAAAGACCGTCGTAAAAAGAACGTTCGCAAAAAGAGGGTGGAGTATACTACATTCTATTGATAATACTGGAAAGTATACGTGGCCATGTAAATTTAAAGTGATTTTTGACAAATAAGTGATTGGCCGTTGAAATTCACGTTTATTTTGATGCTACAAATATGTGCAGGAAAATGAACTATAAATAACAATATTTTTTGCTTTATGTAGAGAATTTCGATGATTCTGTTAATCCGATTCAGACAGTTTTATTCTGGTATCAGGTATTGTTTAAAAAACAATAACTCCTTATGCAGTTCGGAATTAGAATCAAGGTGTTTAGATTATGTGACAAGATAAGCACAGTATTCGATATTTGAAGTAATACGTTGCTACATGCTTTTGAGAGAAAATAACAGAAAATCACAATAAAAAGTATCCGGAATATTAAAACTCAGTAGCTTAAATTCAATTAAGTCTAAAATATTCGGGATCTAAATTTGAATGGGATTTTAAGTATTTAAATCAGCGAACTTTTGTCACTCACTTATTTTGATAAGTTTTTCTCAGAACTTTGGTAGAACATTGAACTTTGATGACATTTTTTTTACAGAAGGTAAAACAATAAAGTCATAAATAAATATGACAATACCAATCGCAATTGCAATCAACTAAATTGACCGTTGATTGAGTAGGAAAAGTGCAATCCGAATTCAGATACAGTTTTTTTTTTCGATGTTTTGCGTTCAGAAAGTTTTGTGCCAACACTTTTTCAAATTCAGACGGATGTTGCTAAAACAGGGCCTTCAGAACGAGAACGATTATAAGTTCTAATTCCCTGAAGAAGGTGTAATAAACACCGAAACGTTGGAAGCAAGAAAAATAATAATCGTTTTATTGCTTTGGTGACTGCGAAGCCGAAAAATTCCCCAGTGATCTTGAACCTCAGTCGATAGCATTCCGTGACAATACCATAAGAATTCCCACAAAAGGTCATAAAAAAAACTATTAAAAAACCTGTAATAGACATTTATTTCTTTAAAGAAGTTTATAAATAACTAATAATTATTATTAGTATAAACTTAGTTGTTAAGAACGTCCATTTTGATTCATATTACGGACACTTAAGGCCATCGAAAAGCATATAACATAAATCACATTGTATGATTTTTTTGCGTTATCGAGCCTTGAAAATATTTAGTTTTCAAATTGTGGGTGAAGATTTTTTTTCCGCAACGTGAATAATCTTAGATAAATAGAAATTTTTGGACTTTCCATGGTTATTATTCCGGACGTTTACTTACTTTTGCCTTGAATTCCGGACAGTTCATAAAAACCGTAAATCGAGAAGTAAAATCATCAATTGAAATTGCTAAACAACTAAACAGACGTCTAAGGCCGTTGGGCACTGAAAATTTTCATAGATGTGGATGAAAAATGCATATTAAATCAAGCCACGAACAAAAGTGCGACCTTTTGAACGGCAACAATTGAAACATTGTATGTGAAATGTTTCCCATACAAAGAAGAGTGTCCGGAATTAAAAGCTGTCCGTAATATAAATCAAAACGGTGTTTAAGTATTGAATTGAAGCAAAGCACATTGGTAAGCTTTATTACAGCACAATGAATATAGTTTACATTCAATATAATTTACATATTGAGTGAGAATATTGATATAGGAGTACCTGGAATAAAAAGAACTAGTTGAAATAAAAACAAAAGCATAAAGTCGAGTGATACGTTTCTGTTATAATTTATATAATACATATCTACGAAATCAGTTGGAAATTGAAATACAAACCGTAATCTGGGTTGATTTCATTAAGTTGTTCAATAATTAAACAAACGTGAAATTTAACAATCAAATGAGATAATTTTCACTGTTATTAACAATTAAACAATTGTCCAAACAGTTTATTTTTAATTATTTTCCAGTTTCTAGGTGTCATATTTTCCGTAACTGGTCTATATAATACTCATGAACTCCTTTTAAACAATTAAGCAAAAACTAAATTAACATAAAATAACATGAAACTCTCATCTTGCCTTCTTGTGTTCTTGTGTTGAACATATTCTGCAGTGTAGGTACGTCAAAAGAATCAGCAACTACAAAGTGTCGTAGCGGATAGCAATTAACAGCGAGTTGAAAAAAGATCACAAATCAAATAAAAAAAAGGATGACACGTAAAAAAGCGGGACGGCACTTACCATCAACTGGTGGTAGCAACCTTTTGTCATATCGTGCGGCTGTTAATAGGTGATCTAAAATTTCTTTGTCCGACTTTCCTTCGGCGAATCTGGATGGTTGCCATTATCGTCAACGGCATCGTCATCGATATTGTGGTCATCAGCAGTAGCAGCAGCAACAGCAACGTGATTGGAACCATGAATCCACGGGTCATAAAATCACATCGTTGGGCCCGAAGAAACAAGAGAGGAGAAAACCGAATTAGTGAAGGTTGGATCTTTTTGTTTCTGTGCAGTTGCTTCATCAGCTGGTTTTTGTCTACCGAAGTCAAAGCACGTAACGAGGCATGAGAAGCGTGGTTGTAACGATGACATAGGGGGGCATGTGTGATGTTGTACATTTATGGATATTGCCAACATAAGTCATCATAAAGTGAGGTAGGGTAACATGCAATAGAACAAGCCACTATGTACAGTGGCTCAAGCTCATATTTGTACAGGGCAATGTTTTCATATCAAGTTGATAAATAAAACATCAAATGATATAACCACTTTGAAGTACTTTATTCATAATGAAGTTCAAAAGTGTAATATATGGTGTGCGAATATGAAATTGGATCAATTTTAAGAACCAATTCAATACTTTTTCCATTATTTTAAATTGACTTGCATCAATGAAAACAGTTTATGATTTTCGAATAGGTGTAGTCTATACCTAAGACCTTCATTCTTAATTAAGTGTTTCAAATTCAATACATCATTTTACAGTTTTTTACCAGCTTGATGTGAAAACAGTGCCCTGTACGACTATTAATTTGAGTGACTGTATGGTATCGTGTAGAGACGGCCAACTTTCATTAGCGCTTCGATGATTGCCATTCTGGAAGTGTTCGTATGATTTACTTTTTTTATTGCTATTCTTGATTGGGATCTATGCATTGCGACTCGGTTGAATATGGTCAATGGTTTGAAATTTGGCAACTAGTTAGCAGCAAGTATAAGCATCATATGAACGTGAAATAAAGTTTGACGAAACATTTCTAGCAGCTACTGTGTTCTTTTCAATTACCGAGTTTTTCCTCGCCTGGAAGCAAGATTGATAATATGCATTCATTAGAAAATGTGTTCTCTTTTGTACATAAATATATATACTACGAAGAAAATGCAGATTGTATTTTTAGTTTGCAAAGAAATCTGCACTCGTTGTGTGTGGGAGGAATACTCTAGAGTCTAGATGCATCTCGAAAGAAGTGGCTTCCAGTATTACTGGATATATGCTATACAAAAACATGGATGGAAGGCAACGGAGAGTTGACCGAGATAATTTAGGATGCTGTAATCAAAAACATATCTAGGCAACCTTTAGAGAGACGGTCAGAAGGGTTTGTGTTGCTCGTTCAGACTTTTTATACGGACACAAGGTTTCGATGTAAAGTGTAGTTGAAGGAAGTGGCAAACAGTAAGGAAAGTAGGTAAACCAGAGGAAGCAGATAGATATCGAATAGATGGATTTGTTATTACGATAAGAAGCTTGTTTTCGGATAAAACTTATCAATGATGATGCACACGTAACAGATACGAGAGTAACCGTTTTAAGAGGACAACTAAATTAATTGATTCGCAATCTTTGACTCTCAAAAAGCAATGAACAATTATGGACGAGAATAGATATTCAGGGAAGCTTACAGAGAAACAAAAAATGTTGTGCAAAACTGAGGGTGAACACTTCAATTATTTTCAATCCTGTCGAGAACTACGACAAGGTAAACGGAGAGCCTACTCTGCTCCTATTCGCATTAGAAGTCTAATGTGCCACAGTTTGACCAATAGAGCATAACTCAGCAGTTAAGGTTTGAGTTCTGAGGCAGTACAAAGTTAGCCAGAACAGCCGAGGGGCAGTTAGTTTGGGTAAAACAATACTTTATGACGCAAATAACATGACAAAATTGGCTCCGTAATACTTTATACCGCTTGAGCCTATGAAAATTCAGTCAATTGTGAAAGATTTTGATAGCATTGAGTGCAATGAGTCATTGAAAACGTTTGAACATGCTTTGATTTTCAGAGTTACACTCCAAAAAGGGCGTTACTCAAAATTTCGACGATAATCTTATTCAAAACTCTGCCCAAAGGATACAAATAACTAAAACACCTACTATAAACCTTATGTTGATGATTTATTTCTTCTATTAATCAAGTCCAATAAAAATCCGTTTAAATATCTCAGATTTCCTTTGAATTTTTAGCCTTATACAATCAAAAGGGCCTAACTTTTTTAAAAATTTTGACCGGGCATGATGCTTAACTAAAGATAACGACTGGTGAGCATAGATATGATTGATTTTTTTATTTGATAATAACGGTCAGGGAAGCACCGTGTAATGGTTATCCCGGGGTGAAACTGTCAGCACATTAGAATAACTATCTAAAAACTAAACATTACATATACTTTGCAATTGGATTAAATGGACAAATTGATGTGAAGTTTTGCGAAAAAGTTATACGTCTTCTCGGTGAGAATCGAACTCACGCGCTCTTACTACAGATCAAAGAGCCGTGAGTTCGATTCTCACCGAGAAGACGTGTAACTTTTTCTCAAAACTTCACATCAATTTGTCCATTTAATCCAATTGCAAAGTTTACGTAATGTTTAGGTTTTCGGTAGTTATCAAACTTCCACTCGGCTGGTTAGCCGTAAGCCACGAACCATAATTAATTAAAAAAACATTAGAATTAAGGTTATTTTTCAACTTTGTGATTGTTGCCAACTTTTTTTTCATTGATTGGTAAATCTTGAATTTACTAACAAAATGAACTCATCCACTTGTACATTTAATATGTCCGAAAATATAATTGTAACATACATTTGCTAATTTTTCGTTTACAAGTTTCAAGCTTGTTGAGCTAAACTTGACGGATTGCGTTCAGTTTTTATAAAAGCTTTTGGTTATCCGAATCAGCAAATTTGGAGTCACAAAGTTTTGCACTCTAATATACATGGGCTACCCTAGTAGGTACTCTTGGAGGATTGTTTGAGGATTTTTTTTTTTTAATTTCTTTATTAGTATCATTCCAAACATTACATTCATTTCTTATATCTAGGTGTTCTGTGTTATTAGACTATCATCCTAATTTGGTAAATCAAATTTAAGATTTAATTAACATTTTGTTAACAACATATTACATTTCATTTGCCGTAGCAGTTCAGTTTTTTTTTACAGGTGAGTTGATTTCACCTGCTTATAAGAGAAAAAAAACGTTTTTAATATACTTAACCTAACTTAACCTAAACATATAACGCATTAATCGTGGCAATAGAAGATTGTAACGATTTTTGCCTGAAATTATTGATTATTTTATTTGACATTTGTTCCAAAGTTTCAACATTGGATATTCTATGTAACTCATTGGTACTATACCAGGGAGGAAGCCTCAGAATCATTTTCAAAATTTTATTTTGAATTCTCTGCAGAGCTTTCTTCCTGGTATTACAACAGCTAGTCCATATTGGTACAGCATACAACATGGATGGCCTGAAAATGTGTTTGAATATCAAAAGCTTGTTCTTAAGACAAAGTTTTGATTTTCTAGTAATAAGGGGATAGAGACATTTTACATATTTATTACATTTGGCTTGAATGCCCTCAATGTGATTTTTGAAAGTTAAATTCTTATCTAGCATGAGCCCTAAATACTTAACTTCATCTGACCAATTTATTGGAACCCCTCTCATCGTGACAACATGTCTACTTGAAGGTTTCAAATAAAAAGCTTTTGGTTTATGTGGGAATATTATTAGTTGAGTTTTGGAAGCATTAGGAGAAATCTTCCATTTTTGCAAGTATGAAGAAAAAATATCCAAACTTTTTTGCAATCGACTACAGATGACACGCAGGCTTCGTCCTTTGGCGGAGAGGCCTGTGTCATCCGCAAACAAAGATTTTTGACATCCCTGAGGTAGCTCAGGTAAGTCAGATGTGAAAATATTGTATAATATTGGTCCCAAAATGCTGCCTTGAGGAACACCAGCTCTTACAGGAAGTCTTTCAGATCTGGAGTTCTGATAATTAACCTGAAGTGTACGATTTGACAGATAACTTTGAATTATTCTAACAATGTATGTTGGAAAATTAAAGTTTTTCAATTTTACTATCAAACCTTCATGCCAAACACTGTCGAATGCTTTTTCTATGTCTAGAAGAGCAAGACCAGTAGAGTAGCCTTCAGATTTGTTGGAACAGATCAAATTTGTTACACGTAAAAGTTGATGAGTGGTCGAATGTCCATGGCGGAATCCGAACTGTTCATTGGCAAAAATTGAATTTTCGTTGATGTGTGCCATCATTCTGTTCAAAATAACCTTTTCAAAAAGTTTACTGATGGAGGAAAGCAAACTGATTGGACGATAGCTAGAAGCTTCTGCAGGATTTTTGTCTGGTTTTAAAATTGGAACAACCTTAGCATTTTTCCATTTGTCAGGAAAATATGCTAATTGAAAACATCTGTTAAATATATCAACTAAAAATGATAAGCTACTTTCTGGAAGTTTCTTGATGAGGATGTAGAAAATACCATCAACGCCAGGAGCTTTCATGTTTTTGAATTTTTTAATAATAGTTCTCACTTCTTCCAAATCAGTCTCCCAGGCGTTATCGAAAACGTTCTCTTGATTGAGAATATTTTTGAAGTCCTGAGTAACTTCATTTTCAATTGGACTAGTAAGTCCTAAATTAAAATTAAGCACACTTTCAAACTGCATAGCAAGTTTTTGAGCTTTTTCGCAATTAGTTAGTAATAATTTGTTTTCCTCTTTCAATGCCGGTATTGGCTTCTGAGGTTTTTTCAAGATTTTAGATAATTTCCAAAAGGGCTTAGAGCCAGGGTCCAATTGAGAAATTTTATTTTCAAAATTTTTGTTTCTTTATTGAGCAAAACGTTTCTTGATTTCTTTCTGCAAATCCTGCCATATAATTTTCATAGCAGCGTTGAAATTGCCTTCTCCTCACGTTTTAAAGACGGATCAAGAGTTTAAGATCATCGTCTATAATCACGGATTCAAATTTTACTTCACATTTTGGAATTGCAATGCTCCGGGCTTCAACAATGGAATTTGTTAAAGTTTCAAGAGCATTGTCAATATCAAGTTTAGTTTCTAAAAAAATGTTAACATCAAGATTAGAGTCAACATACGTTTTATATATATTCCAGTCGGCTCGTAAATAATTGAAAGTGGAGCTGATAGGATTGAGAATCGCTTCTTGGGATATTTGAAATGTAACAGGGACATGATCAGAATCAAAATCAGCATGAGTAATCAGTTGGCTACAAAGATGACTAGAGTCGGTTAAGACCAAATCAATCGTAGATGGATTTCTAGAAGAGGAAAAATATGTGGGGCTATCAGGGTGTTTAATTGAGAAATATCCTGAAGAGCACTCATCAAATAAAATGGAATTACTTTGAGAATTATTCCATGACCGATGTTTGGCATTAAAGGCACCAATGACAACATATTTTGACTTATTGCGAGTCAATTTACGCAAGTCAGTTTGGAGCAAATTAACTTGCTGCCCAGAGCATTGAAAAGGCAAATAGGCAGCTATGAAAGTATATTTACCAAACTGTGTTTCAACAGAAACACCTAAAGTTTCAAAAACTTTAGTTTCAAATGATGAAAACAGTTGATGTTTTATACGCCTATGAATGATGATTGCAACTCCCCCACATGCCCCATCAAGTCGATCATTACGATAAACAAAAAAGTTAGGATTTTTTTAGTTTAGATCCAGGTTTTAAATACGTTTCGGTAATAACTGCTATATGCACGTTATTAACCGTAAGAAAATTAAACAGCTCGTCCTCTTTACCATTCAGAGAACGAGCATTCCAATTTAAAATATTTAAATTATTATTTGGATCCATTAGAAAAACGTAATCCAATGACAATTTGATTTGTAAATTTTACACCTACTTGGACTGCTTCAGTCATAGTGGTGGCTTTGAACATTGCATCAATCATTAGATTCAATTGTTCAGTTAGAAAATTAAAATCAGAGGCAGACATGCCATGTGATTTCCCATTGGAATTTCCGGTAGACGAAGAAGCGGAGTTACCTGTGGCGGTAGGGTTTTTTCCATTTGATTTGAAACAAGTAGAATGGGTACCCATGGATCGAACAGGGGAGGAGTTCGAATTTCCTGCTACGATATCAGCAAAGGATTTACCGTGGGTAGATATATTCGAAATTGAAAGATGCGAACAACTACCCGACGGATTAAAATTAGTTTGTGAATGAGCATGATTATGATCTTCCTGATGGGTATGATTCATGATCAAGCGATCGTTAACTGAAATATGAGCATTGTTCGATACTCTACCAGGCAAATTCCGGAAACGACCGTTATCGTAACGGATATTATCTTTCATCTGCCTGGCACGAGCCTCAATGACCCTTTTGCGTGAAGGACAATTCCAAAAATTGGACTTATGGTTAGCCCCGCAATTACAGCATATGAATTTGGTGGTATCTTCCTTCACTGAACAGACGTCCTTAGCGTGAGAAGAACCTCCGCAAATCATGCATTTAGCATCCATGCGACAATTTTCTGTACCATGACCCCATTTTTGGCACCGACGGCACTGAGTGGGGTTCTGGTAATTTCCTCCAGGTTTCTGGAAATGTTCCCATGTCACACGGACATCAAACAAAAGTTTTGCTTTTTCTAAAGCTTTAATATTATTTAGTTCTTTTTTGTTAAAGTGAACTAAATAAAATTCTTGAGAAAGCCCTTTCCGAACAATGCCAGATTGGGTTCTCTTTTTCATAATGATTACATGAACTGGGGAAAATCCAAGTAAATCATTTATTCCATTTTTGATCTCTTCATGCGATTTATAGTCACTTGAGAGACCTTTCAAGACAACTTTGAACAAACGTTCAGTTTTGTCGTCATAAGTAAAAAAATTGTGCTTCTTCTCTTCAAGATGTTTGAGAAGAAGTTCACGATCTTTAAGAGTTTCCGGCAAAACGCGACAGTCTCCTTTCTTTGCGATTTGGAAGGAAACCTTGATTCCCCTAATGGAGTTCAAGATCTCCTGCCTAAATCCCCCAAATTCGGAACAACTGACCACGATAGGCGGCACTCTTTGCTTCCTCACTTGAATCAAAGAGCCTGGGCTAGAGGCTGCTTCGATTTGGTGTTCGGAAAATTTGTCTAGAGCATCGAACTGATTGCTCATTTCGATACAATTATTCATTTCACCCTTGGAAGAAAGTTCGCATTCCGGGGAAGCGTCCTTTCTTCTATTCTTGCCACGTGTAGTGACAGTTTTAAAACCCACTTTTTTGGAAGGAAGTAGTGAATTCAGAGATTCACCCTTCCTTTTGTTAGTTGTTGATACCATGTTTAGTTAATAAACGAGAAAGACGTGACCTTCGAGAGGTTTTTTCCCTAGACGGTGTCCAAGAAGGATTACCACCGCTAGCTTTCACCAACGGGTCCAACGAAAAATCGAAGGCACGGGTCCAAACAAGGATCGTAAAGGGATCAATAGTAGAAACTGAAAAGTACTGTTTTAGTAGCACTGAAAAGTACCGTTTTTAATTTTAGCACTGAAAAGTACTGTTTTATTGCTTTAGGTAGTTTTTAAGAAAACTTCCAAGAGCAGAGACAATTCGTGTACGCACAGCACGAAGGTACGATGCGCACTGTTTGAGGAATAATGATGTAGTTTGTTCAAGTTGTCATGCAGAAAATATCATGAAAACCTTAACAAATATCATCGAAAAATTTGGAAGCGTCGTTATAGCAATTATTGCAGGCATAAAGGTGACCAATTTTTCAAAGAGAACTGTTTCAATTACATTTTCGGTCGTAGCTCAATTTATGTCGTTAGTAACTTGAATCTTGGAGAAGCGACTAAGAAAGACTAAGAAGAAATTTAATGAAAATCTTCACCGCGTACCTAATGCTCAAGTCACTAACAATACAAATTCAACGACCACAACTTAGGTCGAAAATTTAATTTTGAAATCAATTTTCTCGTTTTTTTTTCACATAAACTTCGAAATAACACATTTGTATCATAACATGTGTTTTTTTTTATGAATTTGTTGAGCAAACTATGAACGGTTCGTCACTTTAAGTGTTGACATAAGCGCTTATTCATGTTTTATGAAATTTCGAGATTTATACCTTTGAATAGTTCGATGATTAAGATGTCGACGCATTGACAGATAACTTTTTAAACAGAGGTTCATGAATCGCATCACTTACCAAAGTGAATCCTGATCATGTAGCTTTGAAGTCCTCCCAGTAACAAAACTCCATCCGGTGGCAACCATGAAGATGCAGAGGTATACTCGGTCTTTAGTAACAATGGATGTCACACTAACATTTCTTCCCTTCCCCGATAACCGTTAGAACGTGGCCGGTGCCGTTATTGACATTACCAATTTTAGAGTACTCGAAAATGTACATTGAAGATGATATGCTACTCCCAAGCTACATCTGTTGGTTCCCTGTACAATTTCGATGATTCTTGTCAATCACAGAGTAGCAACTACGAATTTTACGGTCATCAATGCTCATGCTCATGCTCAATACAATCTTTGGACGAAATGTTCTTCACACGAAAAGGCACATCTCTCGCGAACATGTCGTGGTGATATTCTCTTTTTTTCGTAGTATTCAGTGCAATAAAACTCCAAAAAAATGGCATTTCTCACAGTTTTTGGTCATATTTTATAAAACGTTCAACTATATGAAGATCACCCCAAAAATATGCTCCTAATCAACACAAGCAACTCAGCTGAAAATGTTGACAACCTACAAACGATCCACAGTGGAACGAAACTGAAAATTGACATTCAAAACATCTTAGAGACGTTTTAGTGCATGGGTGTCTTCATTGTTTTGAATTAGCATCCCGAGTAACAATAAACAAAATATTTTTAAGTTGGACTGAATAGGGCATCCAGGCAAAAAATATATTTTTGAAAGAAATTTTTAGCGCGATCATGACTTTATCAAAAAGTAAGATCTTTTTATTTTAAACAACTTTACTGAAAATATTTGATATTTTTGACTTCGTTTTCACGGTTAAATTTTAAAATTTAACCTATTTTACCATAAATATCAGTTCCTTCCATTTCTATGCTCAATATGTAATTTATGAACATTAATTGTACTACAACAATTTATACATTACAAAAAACACAATTTTGCAGAATACACCAATGTTGTGTAATCATCACATCGAAAGATATAGTACAGTTATGGTAAAATTTATATAATTTTCGACTTTTTTTCTAGGCAAGTTTTTCCAGAAACGGAACTTTTCGGCCTCATTATATCAGCCAAAGCCCCATGGTAATATATAGAATGATCGGGTTTCACATGTTCATTGATTTCAACCATTTTTTGACAAGCTTTGAATTTAGATCTTCAATACCGCAATCTGGGGTATCATTGATCAGCGGGATAACATTGATCGGAATGACTCATCCCTTAAAAAGTTTGCATTATCATTTATTGATGGTACATTTCCAAATCATGAATGCTTCTCTTTTATCTATTCATGAGCTAATAAAAGTGAAGATTTTTGCGAAAATTGCGTTTACCTTATGCGTAAATTTGACAACTTTTCGAGACAATGTTTTTAATGATTAAGGATGACACTTCCGAAGATTCATGTCTCACATAAGTTATGCAAACGATATGAGCAAGGAAAATGTGGCTCTTACTAAAAACGGCATCGCCGAAAACGATTGTGTTGTCAAAACTTTCACAAGTATGCTCAATTAGGCAACATTACCAAATTACTGTTAAGAATGTAAATTTCCATAAGGAAATTTCCTACCTGTAGGCGTATACCGTGGTTCTAGGTATTTAAAATTTAAAAATAACTGAAAAAGTAAATGACTTATTAGCGTTTGGCCTTCTTTTAGCCGAATATCTTCAGGGGCCATGATTTAAGTAGGCAACGACATTTTTAACATTACCCAACGTTGTTAACATAAGTGATCAATGTTACTCCATATCAGCTAAATCAAAAAATCGTCTAAAACATTTTTTTAAACATACTTGAATCTTTCAAAAAAAAACAAAAAAAATACAGTAATATACAGTCACGAGCTATGGGTGGCAGAACTTGTTTTAAAAATATAAAATTAGCCACATTTGCATTTTTAAACAAAATATTTGAGATATATTCAAAAAAAAAAATATCAATGTTACGACCGTTCAAAAAGTTTACTGATGGAGGAAAGCAAACTGATTGGACGATAGCTAGAAGCTTCTGCAGGATTTTTGTCTGGTTTTAAAATTGGAACAACCTTAGCATTTTTCCATTTGTCAGGAAAATATGCTAATTGAAAACATCTGTTAAATATATCAACTAAAAATGATAAGCAACTTTCTGGAAGTTTCTTGATGAGGATGTAGAAAATTCCATCATCGCCAGGAGCTTTCATGTTTTTGAATTTTTTTAATAATAGTTCTTACTTCTTCCAAATCAGTCTCCCAGGCATTTTCGAAAACGTTCTCTTGATTGAGAATATTTTCGAACTCCTGAGTAACTTCATTTTCAATTGGACTAGTAAGTCCTAAATTAAAATTGTGCGCACTTTCAAACTGCATAGCAAGTTTTTGAGCTTTTTCGCAATTAGTTAGTAATAATTTGTTTTCCTCTTTCAATGCCGGTATTGGCTTCTGAGGTGTTTTCAAGATTTTAGATAATTTCCAAAAGGGCTTAGAGCCAGGGTCCAATTGAGAAATTTTATTTTCAAAATTTTTGTTTCTTAATTTAGCAAAACGTTTCTTGATTTCTTTCTGCAAATCCTGCTATATAATTTTCATAGCAGGATCGCGAGTGCGTTGAAATTGCCTTCTCCTCACGTTTTTAAGATGGATCAAGAGTTTAAGATAATCGTCTATAATCACGGATTCAAATTTTACTTCACATTTTGGAATTGCAATGCTTCGGGCTTCAACAATGGAATTTGTTAAAGTTTCAAGAGCATTGTCAATATCAAGTTTAGTTTCTAAAGAAATGTTAACATCAAGATTATAGTCAACATACGTTTTATATATATTCCAGTCGGCTCGTAAATAATTGAAAGTGGAGCTTATAGGATTGATAATCGCTTCTTGGGATATTTGAAATGTAACAGGGACATGATCAGAATCAAAATCAGCATGAGTAATCAGTTGGCTACAAAGATGACTAGAGTCGGTTAAGACCAAATCAATCGTAGATGGATTTCTTGAAGAGGAAAAATATGTGGGGCTATCAGGGTATTGAATTGAGAAATATCCTGAAGAGCACTCATCAAATAAAATTCTGCCGTTGGAATTACTTTGAGAATTATTCCATGACCGATGTTTGGCATTAAAGTCACCAATGACAAAAAATTTTGACTTATTGCAAGTCAATTTTCGCAAGTTAACTTGCTGCCCAGAGCATTGAAAAGGCAAATAGGCAGCTATGAAAGTATATTTACCATACTGTGTTTCAACAGAAACACCTAAAGTTTCAAAAACTTTAGTTTCAAATGATGAAAACAGTTGATGTTTTATACGCCTATGAATGATGATTGCAACTCCCCCACATGTCCCATCAAGTCGATCATTACGATAAACAAAAAAGGTTAGGATTTTTTTAGTTTAGATCCAGGTTTTAAATACGTTTCGGTAATAACTGCTATATGCACGTTATTAACCGTAAGAAAATTAAACAGCTCATCCTTTTTACCATTCAGAGAACGAGCATTCCAATTTAAAATATTTAAATTATTATTTGGATCCATTAGAAAAACGTAATCCAATGACAATTTGATTTGTAAATTTTACACCTACTTGGACTGCTTCAGTCATAGTGGTGGCTTTGAACATTGCATCAATCATTAGATTCAATTGTTCAGTTAGAAAATTAAAATCAGGGGCAGACATGTCATGTGATTTCCCATTGGAATTTCTGGTAGACGAAGAAGCGGAGTTACCTGTGGCGGTAGGGTTTTTTTCCATTTGTTTTGAAACAAGTAGAATGGGTACCCATGGATCGAACAGGGGAGGAATTCGAATTTCCTGCTACGATATCGGCAAAGGATTTACCGTGGGTAGATACATTCGAAATTGAAAGATTCAAACGGCTACCCGACGGATTGAAATTAGTTTGTGAATGAGCATGATTATGATCTTCCTGATGGGTATGATTCGTGATCAAGCGATCGTTAACTGAAAAATGAGCATTGTTCGATACTCTACCAGGCAGATTGCGGAAACGACCATTATCGTAACGGATATTTTCTTTCATCTGCCTGGCACGAGCCTCAATGACCCTTTTGCGTGAAGGACAATTCCAAAAATTGGACTTATGGTTAGCCCCGCAAATACAGCATATGAATTTGGTGGTAGCTTCCTTCACTGGACAGACGTCTTTGGCGTGAGAAGAACCTCCGCAAATCATGCATTTAGCATCCATGCGACAATTTTCTGTACCATGACCCCACTTTTGGCACCGACGGCACTGAGTGGGGTTCTGGTAATTTCCTCCAGGTTTCTGGAAATGTTCCCATGTCACACGGACATCAAACAAAAGTTTTGCTTTTTCTAAAGCTTTAATATTATTTAGTTCTTTTTTGTTAAAGTGAACTAAATAAAATTCTTGAGAAAGCCCTTTCCGAACAATGCCAGATTGGGTTCTCTTTTTCATAATGATTACTTGAACAGGGAAAAATCCAAGTAAATCATTTATTCCATTTTTGATCTCTTCAGGCGATTTATAGTCACTTGAGAGACCTTTCAAGACAACTTTGAACAAACGTTCAGTTTTGTCGTCATAAGTAAAAAATTTGTGCTTCTTCTCTTCAAGATGTTTGAGAAGAAGTTCACGATCTTTAAGAGTTTCTGGCAAAACGCGACAGTCTCCTTTCTTTGTGATTTGGAAGGAAACCTTGATTCCCCTAATGGAGTTCAAGATCTCCTGCCTAAATCCCCCAAATTCGGAACAACTGACCACGATAGGCGGCACTCTTTGCTTCCTCACTTGAATCAAAGAGCCTGGGCTAGAGGCTGCTTCGATTTGGTGTTCGGAAAATTTGTCTAGAGCATCGAACTGATTGCTCATTTCGATACAATTATTCATTTCACCCTTGGAAGAAACTTCGCATTCCGGGGAAACGTCCTTTCTTCCATTCTTGCCACGTGTAGTGACAGTTTTAAACCCCACTTTTTTGGAAGGAAGTAGTGAATTCAGAGATTCACCATTCCTTTTGTTAGTTGTTGATACCATCTTTAGTTAATAAACGAAAGAAGACGTGACCTTCGAGAGGTTTTTTCCCAAGACGGTGTCCAAGAAGGATTACCACCGCTAGCTTTTGCCAACGGGTCCAACGAAAAATCGAAGGCACGGGTCCAAACAAGGATCGTAAAGGGATCAATAGTAGAAAAATAGTACTGAAAAGTACTGTTTTAGTAGCACTGAAAAGTACCGTTTTTAATTTTAGCACTGAAAAGTACTGTTTTTGTAGCACTGAAAAGTACTGTTTTTGTAGCACTGAAAAGTACTGTTTTATTGCTTTAGGTAGTTTTTAAGAAAACTTCCAAGAGCAGAGAGAATTCGTGTACGCACAGCACGAAGGTACGATGCGCACTGATAAGTACTACTTAACTATCAACATCACTAGGCCCTCCATTCTCTATACCTGCAACTACAGTCGACTCTCCACGTCTCGATGTTCTACATCTTGATATCTCTCCCTATGTCGATGATTCCTTCGGTCCCTTCTTTCTGCATACATTTTCTCTCTCCATATCTCGATAGTCCTCTTATATCGATGTCTCCCTATGTCGATGTGATCTTGTTGATTTTTTGTACCATATTTTTATTCCATAATAGTGGCCCCGGCAAATTTCGTCTTGCCATCAAGTAGGCTGTTGAAAAACGTCTTGAAACGCCCTGTGCAAAATGGAGGTTCCGTTCATTCCTGTTTTTTTTTTCAACTTTCCCGTTCAATATCCTTTGCTTTTTATGTACACAAACACGTCGGAACACTTCAGGAACATAACTATGGAAGAATTTTCAAAATCCAAAATCTGATATCCCGTTCTCAAGCCATTTCGTGACATACAAACACCACTCCATTTTTATTTATATAGATAGAAGATGTCGATATCGACATGTGGAGAAGCGACTGAATTTACTTCGTTTTAATAGAATTAATCGTCAATCTGTTTATTGTTTTCTAGGTCGTGTTCGACTCAATTACGAAAATCTAGATGTGGCAGTTTATATCACAGACTCAAAAAGAAGATGGTAATATCTTAACATGAACGGGGAAAGCTGATTAAGCTAATAAATACAATCAAGTGTAAGAATTGTTGACGAAGTGCCTACTTTTTTGTAGCATTATAGCTGCCGTGAATCGCAAGTCAGTCCCATCTTCATTTTCGTCAAAATAGAGTTGAGTCCAGTTTGCAACATATCTTTCAATGCTCTTTCAGCTGCACTAATGAAACATTATGATTTGTTCGGTAAAATTCAGAAAAAAAAAACAATAAGCAATATTGTCTGAAAAGTATCCATATATCAGTCCCAGATTTCCGCACCGTGTAACACAAAAAAAGAATCGTATTTTGGTCTTCTTTAAATTGAATTGAAAAAGTTTGAATTTTTTTGGATTTTTTTTATATTGTCGCTTTATGAGTTTATAAACTTCAAACTCGATTTTTTTCAATTCCTTCTTTTTACAGATGGGACTGAGTAAGCTTGTAATGCCATTTACTCTACCCCTGAGACGAGACTCGCGAAGAGGAAAAATATCAACGTCATATGCAGCCCAGATTCCCCTCTCACGAAACGTCAAATGCAGCCCACCGTTTTTATGGCTGAAAAAGTGAAAAGTATTGTGTTCAAAGTAAACTGTTATTAAAAACCTCAGTCGGCGGAGCAGTTTTTTCCAAAGTTGCTGATAAATCTAAGCAGAAGATTAATTATTTCTAATGTCTGCTACGTTTGCTGGCATGAAATTTCACTCAAAAGGCTATTTATGAATCGATGTGATGCAAATTCAATCATTTTTTGCTGAGAGGTTCATGTGAGGATTTGAACAGCATGCGCATAATTGGTATAAACACAAAGTGGAATAAGAAAAAAACTCAGCAACCACAGAAAAAGAAGACCGTCTTCGCGAGTCTCGTCTCAGCTCTACCCCAAACGTATATGATTGCATGTAGAGAAATAAGCAGGTTCAGTTGTGATGGTGCTGAGACAGTTCTTGATGGGGTTGTAGTTGAAGTTGTTTAAGAGCCATAGTACACTTGTGATGTGTGATGATGATGTTTCCCGTGTAGTAAACACGTGTTCTGGCTGCAAATATCTCCTTTAATGGGGTAGGTAACCAGCTTAGGGACCCACAACTTGCATAGTTAAACGATAATTCTACACTGTTGCTTGAAAAAGGCATATATGACTTTGTAGATCCATTCTTTCGTTAATAACTTCGCCAAAACTCCTCGCGATTTTTCTTTCATACAACACTGAAAAGTGTTTTCTTTAATAATTCAAAGCCAGCAACGATGAATGTAAGCATGCCCAAATGAAACATTGTCAATTTTTCCTGTATAGAACGCTGATTCTTGGTTCTCTAACCACATTTATTTAAGAACAGGGGCGAAGACTATTAGGTGGAAAAAATACGGCAAACTTCAGTGAGCGGTCATTAAGTGTGAATTAAAGTTGCATCAATCAGGTGGAGTTCAGCGGCCCCGTGGTCGATAACCGCGTAAGTTCATTTTAATATTAACGTGAGTGTACAGAGCAACCAAATCATTCCAGATCTGAAACAAAGTTTAATACTTGCTCTATTCGACTGTAACAGTAATCACATGCTTTATCTTCTAACCATTATTGTGTTACATTTATTCTAAGATTCTTTATTTCGAAATAACATCATTTTTAATTGTAAATTTATTTGTTTTTATTTACTTTTCAATCGGTTCAACGTAGCAAACAACAATCAATTAAAATTATTCCAATAAACTATGGAAAAAAAAAATAAACTTAAGCCACTCCAGTAAGTAAAGTCAGTTGTAAATATATCTAATTATAACAACAGTAACAATTGTATACTTGTTAAGAACAGTTTGACCAACTTTTTGAGCATTTTTGTAGGGTTTTTCAGTGTGTTACGTACTTTTAATATTTTTTTTTATTGAAATTTTCATTCAAAAACTTCAGATCAAGATTTCTTGAGATTCCTCCTAGGGATTTTTTTTTAAATTGGCCCAGAGGTGCAGAATAACCTCAGAAATCGAGCCCTGTACTCAGATTTAATGGACATTTTTTTTTTGCATAATAACGGTCTGTCGGGGCACCGTGTGGTCATCCTCCGCTGTCCCTAAAAATCGGTCCTTCGCATTGATTTTGCTACTGCAAATTGTAAAATCCGATGTAGATTTAGAATAATTTTGTGGGCGGAATGTTCAACTTCATATTTAGAAGAGTTGTATGATTAAATGAATTGAATATTTTGATCATAATAACGTTTTCCATTTTCTCCACATCTTCCCTACAATTATGAGGTTATCGAATGACAAAGGTCTGCTTCCCATCGACATCTGTTACAGAAATTATATCGTTCACTGAAAAAATCCACATGGAATTAATTCTTCAATCAATCGATGTTCAGGCAGACTGAGTGTTTTTTTATGGTTTCAGGAAAACATACCCCAGGCATTCGAAATATCAAATTATTTGCATTATTTGCTGTAATATTGAAACTTATTTGTTTGATTATACATATGTATTAAAATAAAATCAGAATTGATGGGGTCCTTAACTTATCTTCAGAACGTCAAAATATCATCTAGTCCGGCCTGTCTAAACACCGTTCAATTCATAGCCCTTAGTTACTATAAGATTCCACCTATTGCAATTTTAGAGATAACTTTCCGCTCCACGGTTGAACACAAGATTTATTTTATTGTAGATTTAGCGGTAGAACTTTTACAGTTGCTTTAGAACTTGGCGGCTATCGCAGAACGGAAAATTTTCAAAAAAAAAAAAAAAACGCAATATCATCAACCTAAAAAAACAAGTAGAAATGTTGTTTACATTTGATGTCCTCAAAAATGTTGCACTGTGTTGTACTGAAATAAAATCTGCTCTCGTGTGCATCATCTTCAATATGAATGTAGCATTAAACAAACACAGATAGAAGCAGCATGGTCTGTTAGAGTTACAATAAGAAACGAAGAGAAGCCCATCTATAGACAACTAGATGTTTTGTTCAAAGGAAGAGACAGTAGTAGAGAAAAGGTCGAGGATACGAGCCACAGTTAGTTTAAATTAACTAGATTAATAAAGGGGAAGAAAATAGATCATCTGGGTTATTTCTAGTATACTTACATAGTATGTGGTGTGTCTGAGGCAACTGTTGGTATTGTTAGATAACATAATGCTAATATAACGCTAGATGCTGCATATAAACAAAGTGAGTGTCTTACAAGATAATGACTACTAGTAGGTCTAGCCGCCGCCGCCGCCGTCGTCGTCGTCGTTGATGATGATGCTAATATTGATGATTCTGAAATCGTAGGGGTTTCGTGCGATGAAGGATCTCTGGAAGGCAACCGAAGGCTGGACGAAGAAGGCGTCAGCAGCAAGGCTTGGGACGTTGTCGACGATAATGATGCTGCTGCTGATGGAGCTTGTTCCAACGATAACGACGACGAGTATGGCAACGTTTTGGTGCACCCGGTTGTGGAAGCAGTGCTGCCAATCGGATGAACCGGTGCTACCAAAGGATCACAGGACGATAATGGCGGTAACGGGACCACCTTTTGCTGCGGTTCTGCAGTCGATGTACAGGAGGCTCTTGATATAGCTACTCTCGATGTTGTTGAGCGGGGGAAGGACGGGGACGACGGCGGAAACGGTTGGTATTTCGATGCACTCGGTTCAGGGGGGACTGATGGAAATGGCCCACTTCCGATGGAGACGCAGGGTTGTGCAACGCTCCATCCGGAGCCACTTCTCACCACTACATATTTAGAGATAAACTGTGAGAGTTTATCTAAAATAATCGCCGAGCACTGGTACGATGATAAGTGGAACGGATGGAAGAGATTGAATGGGTAATGAAGGCTGATTCCGGAATTGACTCCTGTCGGTGGCTCCGTTGCAGGCGGGAGGATGCTTGTGGTGCTTTGATGTTCACCTGCTGGTGGTGATTTGCTCTGGTTGTGGGCTTTCGGGCGGAGCTTTTGATGCTTTTTGAAATTGCTGACAGAGCCGACTGGTTTGAGCTCTGGTACGGTCAACTGATCACAGCCAATTGTTTCGATCCAACTTTGCTCCGAGTGTGACGTGCGATAATGCGCTTTCTCGCACGTGAAACCCATATTATGACATCTGCAATTGGAAAGGGAGAGAACGAGAGAGAGGGAATGTGAATTATTTTGAATTGCAATCATTGCTATCTGTAATTGAAATCAAACGGTAGAACAGGTTTAGAGGACATGAAGGTAAATCGTTTAGTTATTGATACTATTCTAGATACTAGGGTGTCTCAGAAAAACAAAACAATAGTTGAGAAGTCATGGTGCTCAACCCTAGAATGAAAGATTTGCAATTTATTTGTAGCATTTTTGTAGACCAAACAAACCATATCAAACATCAGTTCTCGCATAACTTATGATCTCGCCCTAAAAGCCATTGGTAACGATGTGTGTAGCTCGGTGTTTCTGAGTATTTGGATAGATTTACACGTTATTTAACAACGTTATGATGAAGAAAGGATCATTATCTACCTGCCGGTGGTGTTGGTTTGATTGCCTATTTGTTCATTTGCTCAGAAACAAAAAGCTACACACGTGGTTACCAATTATCCCAGATTACGCGAGAGTTGTATATTTTAATTATGATTTATCATATTTGTGGCTAACAAACCGAGAGGAAGTTTTAACAAATACCGAAGTGCTAGACATTACATAACCTCTACGAATGGATTTGAGAATTTTTCAATTTCCACGTCAATTCGTCCATTCAATTTTATTGCAATGTTCCTACAGTATCAGACAAAACATATGCAACTTTTTCGATTTTTCATAAACAATGGTCAACTTTGGAGGCTTAGATTACAGTTATTTCAAGACCGATTTCGATGATTTTCACAGCCCGTCAGACATAACTTGAATTTCAACATATATGTTTAAGCAATTTTGCCAATCACAAGTTCAAAAGCAATATCGACTCGACTGAATTCAAGTTTTTGACAATTTTTAAAAATTAACGTAACTCAGAAAGTCTAAGGAATAGCAATATCTTCAGCAAAGTTGTAAATTTAGATAAGAAGATCGAGTTTGCTATCATCATATTTTTTGTGTAAGGTTTTCCTTTTTTCAGGTAAATCAATTAGAATTTAGTCAAACCGTTATTACTTTTGAACTTGTGATTGTAAAAATCGTTCAAAAATATATATTGAAATGCAAGATATGTCTGACATGATGCGAAAATTTAATTCAAATTTGTCTATATATAACTAAGATCCAAGCCCCCAAAATTTACAATCTGGTATGGAACATCGTAAAAGCTGCAAATGTTTTGTTCAATACTGTATATGTGGGATTTTTTTTGTTAGAACCAAAATTTCACGGCTTTGGCACAATTCCATACTCTTTGACCAAATTTGAACAAAAAAAAAATGCATGCGTCCAGTGAAAACAGCCTTCAAATGTGTATTTTTAGAAGTATTTTAGAAGTTATAGTTGTTATTTCAAAAATTAAAATAATAGATTATAACTAGAGTGCCACTTTAAAATTTAAAACGGAGCAAGAAAAGCAAGAAGGGCGTTTAATTTAAATTTAAATAATACGAAAATATTTTATGGAATCTCGACTCTAAAACAAATATACTCTTTTTAAAAGCAAAACAACGAACAAACATAATGTGATTTTCATATAAATTCAATTAATTTTGTGATATTTCACATAAATCCCCTAAATCTCGCATCGAAGACCAAAATTCGTAGATTTCGCGGCTTCCGCTAAATCGCAATTTTTAGTTGTCCCTTCTGTCTAGATTTTCGGTAATTTTTGAGAACCTCAACTTGAGATATTCCGCCGATTGATGAAAAAAGTTCGTGGTGTTCAATAAGTAATAAAATAAAAATTAGGATATATTCAACATATTTTATTTCTCAATTGCAATTGTATAAATGGCTTAAAATGGCTGAAAATTGCTTAGAACGGCTTAAAATGGCTTAAAACGGCTTAAAATGGCTTAAATGGAATGCGCTAAGCAAGGAATGATCAAATTGTTCTTGTAAATGTTGCAAATGCATTAAATTGGCTATGAAACACTATTCCTAGAATAAAAACATTCGACGACTAATTGATTTACGGAAATCGAACCATTTCTAAATTATGTGCCCGATACTGGGGGATCGCCCCCTATATCTTTCAGTCAAGGTTTGAACATCATAACATTTTGAACATTGATTGTTTCTCGGAAATTCTTTCCTCTACTCTTCATTGTGTAGCATTGTAGGTCATACATTAATAAAAATATAATTTTGGTTATAGAAAAATGCACCAATGCAAATGCAATCAATTAAACGCTCGAAATATATCATCGAAAGCCTCAACCGAAGTACTATCTCCAAGTCTAATCTTTGCATCGTAGTTCGTTCTTTTGGACGGAGCAGATGCAAATATTTGCTAGCTATGAGCTAAATTAAATCTCGTATTCTTGTTTGCGGTGCGTATTTGCCCATAGCAATCAGGCTCCAACAACGAATGATGATGATTATACCTACTATCGATTTCGTTGGGGAAGGATCTGCTCAAATACGCAATCGCTGCATCGTTTCTGAAGTATTCGACCAACAATTCGATTAACCTCAGGGTGCACCGTGTGTGTGTGACTGCTATCCGTCCAAAGAGTTTCACAGTCCGGACAGGCAATTTCTGCGAAAATATTTGTTGTTCTTTGTTTGTCCTGCTCTCGTAATAGTTAGATCGAAACGTAAATGGAGCATTGTTTACGAGAGAAGTTTCTACATATTGATGTCATTTTCAATGGACGTATTGCAGGCTAAGTAGAACTTAAAATGTGAATGCTGCGAATGCTTTGATATGGCAATAAATATCTATTTCAAGAATTCAATGAATTTAAAAGACTTCAAGATGTTTCTTGATTGTGTCAGGTATTGGATGCTACCTTTTGAGATTGATCAATTTGGTACTAAAATGCATCATCAAATTCGAAGGTCAAAATTTGTATTTATATTTTCGTTTTTGCACGTTATACATATACGTGGGACCCAGATAGTCGTAGCTGTAAACGCGCAGCTATTTAGCAAGGCCAAGCTGAGGGTCGCGGGTTCGAATCCCACCGGTCGAGGATCTTTTCGGGTTGGAAATTTTCTCGACTTCCCAGGGCATAGAGTATCTTCGTACCTGCCACACGATATACGCATGCAAAAATGGTCATTGGCATAGTAAGCTATCAATTAATAACTGTGGAAGTGCTCATAAGAACACTAAGTGTTGATTTAATAGGGTACCCCTTGCTTCAACATCTCCCTTTATCCGTGAAGATGACTCTTCTTGATTTGTTCAACAAAATCTGGCAATGTGGCGAATTTCCCGCCAGCTGGCGTAACGCTATCGTTGTCCCTATCCCTAAACCAAACTGCCAAGATTCCGGGCCTGCTGCTTTTCGCCCAATTTCCCTCACTAGCTGCTTGGCGAAGCTACTAGAGCGAATCATCAACCGTCGTCTGATTACCGAGCTTGAGGACAACAATCGTCTTGACATGCGGCAGCACGCTTTCCGTGCAGGACGAGGCACCGACACACACTTTTCCGAGCTTGAGAGATCACTACCTACCGTTGATGAACACTGTTTAATCGCGTCTTTGGACCTGTCGAAAGCGTACGATACAACCTGGAGACACAACATACTACGTACATTAAAGTCGTGGTGGATACGTGGACGTATGTTCAACATGTTACAGAGCTTCCTTTCGGAACGAACATTTCAGGTGTCTGTCGGCGGACAGGTGTCCCACGCACATAAGCTAGAAAATGGAGTCCCGCAGGGCTCAGTACTGTCCGTGACGCTTTTTCTCGTCGCGATGTAGCCGGTCTTTCGGGTAATACCGAGTGGAGTCGATATACTTTTGTATGCCGACGACATTCTTCTTGTAGTGCGCAGGGCGAAAACAGTCGGTTTACACCGAAAACTGCAAGCTGCCGTGAAGGCTGTCGACAAATGGGCTAAAAGCGTGGGTTTTGCCTTATCTGCAACAAAATCGCAAATTTTTTATTGCAGCCCGAATGCGCGTCGAGAGCCAACCAACGAGATCACAATCGACCGCGTCCGTGTTCCGAAGACCAACCGTTTGAGAATTCTGGGTGTAACTCTAGACCGAACGTTAACGTTTAAGCCCCATTGCCAAATGGTAAAAAAATCGTGTGAATCTCGCCTACGGATACTGCAGATGATCGGTGCCAAACTTCCTCGTGGAAATCGGTCGACCTTACTGCAAGTTGGCTCAGCGTTAATTACTGCGAAGTTGACCTACGGAATAGGACTAGTGAGTCGAGCAGGAGCAGCAAACCTACAGATTCTAGCCCCAGCTTACAACAGAATGGTTCGATATGCATCCGGAGCTTTTGTGACTAGTCCTATAAATTCGGTCATGGCCGAAACGGGCACGCTACCGTTTCAGTTCCTTGCAGTACAGTCCACAGCGCGAACGGCTATCCGTATTTGGTCGAAAAACCAAAACAATAGCAACCTTCCGCTGATTCGGCGAGCTTCGGATCGTCTGGAGGAACTTACGGGAAGCTCGCTTCCAATTGTTCAGCCAATCGTGAGGCAGAGCGATCGTGTATGGCATGCACGAAAACCATCCGTTATTTGGGATGTCAAGTGCAGCGTTTTTTCTGCGGAGGCCTATGCCATAAAGATGGCAGCCTCGATCCCAAACATCAGGCATGAGATGGTGATCTTAACAGACTCTGCCAGCTGTCTGCTCGCCCTTGAGGCGGGAAAATCAAAACACCCATGGATCCAAGAAATTGAGAGTATAGCGAGAACTAAAACGATCCGATTCTGCTGGATTCCCGGACATGCCGGGATCAAAGGAAACATCGAAGCCGATCGATTAGCGAATGATGCCAGAAGGCAGCTTCCCATCGAAATCCCTATCCCAGGAGAGGATGCATTGCGAATGGTGAAACAGGCTATACGTCAACATTGGGGCAACCAATGGAATGACACAAGAGATGCAAAATTAAGGGAAATCAAAAACGACACGCACAGATGGAGAGACCAAGACAGTGCCGCCGATCAACGTGTACTCACGCGGCTCCGGATCGGCCACACACGATTAACCCACACTTTTCTAATGAAAAAGGAACCTCCGCCGAATTGTGAATGCTGCGGATCGGTAATAGATGTCCGGCACATAATTCTACATTGTAGAAAGTATGAAGAAGAGCGAGTTAAGTATGGCATTAGTAGAACGAGCTTACAAGATGCTTTAAGTAACGAAGAGGATAAAATTTCGCAATTACTAAAATTTCTGCATGAAACCAACTTGTACAAGAAGCTCTGAAAATGTAAAAATGGTTAGAGGTAATTTTCATTTTCTAAGACATGAATGCACCCTTTTGGTGTAAAATGTCTCAAATAAACAAACAAACAAACAAACTAAGTTGAGAAGCAGGCTCTGTCCCAGTGGGGACGCAACGCCAGAAAGAAGAAGACATATATTTAATATTTATCATAAACAAGATCGTATAAAACTAATAATTGGAATCGGGTTAGGTATCAGCTACTGGAGAATTTCCTCCTATGATCTACTTTCTCTACAAATCTCACAAACGACAAAACTCGCACTTTATGTCTGTACCAACTTAGGTCACAAAGAAAAAGGCTCAAGAAGTCATATTTTATTGAAATAATGAGCAACAATCCCACCCCGCAAAGTTTTTACAAAACTCGCATCCGTTCTCAATAATCGCCTGCAAAACAAATTCAAAACTTCCGTAACTGCAGCGGAAATCTGTTCCACTCGCTGTTTGCAATCTACGAGATTACATCTCCAGGCCAATTCAGCAATAGCAGTGACTGCCACAATGCAGTTCTGGTTTATTGCCCACTTTATCCGTGCAATTTTTCCTTTGGCTCGAGAAACTCCCTGCTTTATTTACCGCCGCCAGCATCTCAAACCAAACCCACCAGGGGCATTGCAATAAATATTTTCCATTTAAAACCTCGTCTCTTTCTTCTTGGCATCTGCTAACCTGGAAGTGTGCACACCAGCTGCCTGAATCCTCGAGGGCACGGAATTTGACAATACTGACTCTCACACCATCCCGGTCGGAGCTGTTTCCGCTGCTGCTTCTGGATTGAATGTACGATAGGGTGCCCTAAAATTTCAAATTGTCAAAACACTTGGGGGCTCAACCAAATGGTGGCTAAGAATGTAATATTGCTGATTCGATTTGCTCGGACGCATCAAGGTCGTTGTTAATTCACCTCAAAATTATTATTTCGTATTTTTTTTATGAAGAATGTAGTAGATGTCATAATCATAGATCTTAAGTGTAAAAATCGGCATTTGGTGCAAACCGTTTAAAAGGCGAGTGTCTTACTTTCGAAGCGTCCGACAATTCGAAACGACACGATATCCTTTTTTATATTTTTGACGGTCCCTCAGAGTCCAAGCTATCAAAGGAAAAATATATATTTTCTGCTTTGCTTGAAAAGAATGATCTACTTCAAAAAAAAAAATTAAATCATAAAAAAGAGTATTTAAATTAATGCTACCCACACACGCTCAGCCTGTTTGACCAACATTGACTCCGCTCTTAAGTTAGTCAAACCGACTTATGTTGGTGCAACCATTTGACCAAGCTGCGGTAAACGCGCAGCTATTCAGCAAGACAATGCACAAGGAAATTTACTCGACTCTCAGGGCATGGAGTATCTTCGTATTTGCCCTACGATGTACACATGCAAAACATGGTTAATTATAAATGGAAGCTCTCAGTTAATAACTGTTGTGCCGACGGGACCCCTCGTCGCAGTAACGCTGTCAAAACGCGGCGCTTCGTTCATCGATACGTCTACTGACAGTGACGTTCTATGAGCAATCTCATGCTGATAGGATTGTCACTGAATAATATTCCAAAACCGAATTTAGTACTATACCATTTAATTCCACTAGAGTTTGTATGCTTTGACAGATACGCGTATTTCGACCTCAACTGTAAGGCCGTCTTCAGTGTCGTGTACTAGACTCGACTCGAGTCTAGTACACGACAATGAAGACGGCCTTACAGTTGCTCGAGTCTAGTACACGACAATGAAGACGGCCTTACAGTTGAGGTCGAAATACGCGTATCTGTCAAAGGATACAAACTCTAGTGGAATTAAATGGTATAGTACAAAATTCGGTTTTTTCATCTCAATATAGGTATTCTACTAAACAACTCTAAGATTTATTATATTCCAAAACCACTTTGTCATCCTGATAGAAGATACGGCAGTGCCACAAATTTATTAAATTCATTTTTCTAATCCTTATCACTAAAGTCGAACCTGAATTTAATTGAATTGTATGAAACTGTTGCTTAATTAGTCAGTAGTACGACTATATCTTTGGTACGTTTAAAATCTTAAAAGTAATTCTTTAGGCACAGGAAATCTCACCGAGAAATCTTTGCGACCCACACCTTCTAAATCTAATCGGTTAACCAAAAATGTAAGTCGATTCGAACCGCAAAAATGGATTGTAACCACTATAGCAAATAAATAAATTCTGCGTCTGCTGTTAGGAATTGGTAGTCCGAAGTTAACCCAACAACTGTAGAAGTACTTGTGGAGAAGCAAGCTATATCTCAGTTGGGATGTAACTAGTGGAGGTAGTACGGAAAAGCAAAACTTACAAAACTCAAGTACCAAAAGGTTTGATAAGGAATAAAAAAAAAAGTTGAAATTCGCACAAAGTATTCCGAGGAGCACTAAAGAGTGGTTTTTTCGGGGATTATTCTGAACAGCCATCGGTGTTCCAATCTGGAAATTACCCCAAACATTCTCCAAACAATATTAACTCGCATACGACATTACGTGAAATGTCGTTTATTTATACAAATCACATCACTCCCGCTCTAGGCGGTATTTAAAATCGTTTGATTGGCGAGTTTCCTCGCATATAACGCTATTTTCTCATTTCATCAGAGCATTTTGTTCAATTCCGTATACGCGTACAAAGTAAATCAAATTAGTTCGTAGTAGCTGTTAAATTTACTTTATTATTATTGGTTTAGTCGCCTAAGATTGCAGATTATTTTGCATTCGAACCTCAACAATTGCATTGTATGTCCAATTTCATTATATAAAATATGCACGTATCGTTTTGTCTCAAATTACGAACAGACTCATATTCCGAACATTCGGTTTTTGTATGGCGGTTTGCTTGAAATATTTCGCTGAAATATGTCATCAATTTACAAGGAAACAGCAGTCAGTTGATATTCAATTTTAACGTATTCCAATCTTTTTTATATTCTTTAGTTCAAGACCAGTAGAACCAGCACAGATAAATTTATTTGTGAAATTATTCATTTGAATATGATTTATTCGTGCTGTTCGGAATTTGAATCAAGGTGTTTGGAATATGAGACAGAATGAACACGGTGTTCGGCATATGCATCAAAATGTTGTTCCATACTTTTACGTAAAAACCATACTAACAAGTTTTCACAAATAACTTTATCGGCACACCCATCAGCTAACGTTAGACTTTGCGGAGAAATTAAAATTTTCACAAATATCAGCTTATTTATGCCTTTCACATGCATTTGAGGTCACTTTTGGCCTTAAGTGTTCGGAATATGAGTCAAAACGGTATATCGCCTCTACTCTGACACGCAAAATACCTTTTGACGACATATTTTCGGGAGCATTGTATATATAAGCATCGCATAACGCAAAAGATAACCTAGTTATATGTATATTCTGGTTGTTTGGGTCTTCTTTCAACTTTTCCAAATATGCTTGCAGTAATTGTTTTAAGTATTCCTCAAGACACAATTCTTTCTCCGGAAATTCCTTTATAGATTATAGCAGGAATTCTACCAGGAATTGTTCCTGGGATTCTAATATGAATTTATACAGTGATTTCTCCAAGAATTGTTCTGGAATTTTTTTTTTTTTTTCATAAACTCGGCCAGAAATTTCTCCAGGGATATCTTCACGATTTTTTCCAGGCATTTGTTCCGAATTTTTTTTTTTGAAATTCTGTCAAAGATTCCTTCAAAGACTGTGTTAAAACCCTTCGGGATTTCATTCATTGATTCCATCAAAAATAAATACAAGAACATAAAAGATTTTTGAGGAACTCTTTAACGGCGTATTCCACACACTTGGATTAAATTACTGGGGTCGGTAAAATTTTACTGGGTTTTGGAACTACCGAAAAAGTTAGTAAAATGAAAACTGTCACCACGCGTAATTGAAAAGTAAATTTCACCATGTTTTATTTTTTATCGATATATGATATAAAAAGAAAGCTCTCTGCAAAATTTCAGTAAAAAGTCTCTGTTTTTCGATTTCTGACATTTTTTTTAGTTTACTGACTTTTTCGGTAGTTCCAAAACCCAGTTATTTTTACCGAACAGATTGAGTGTGCAAGTCTCTGGATGAATTCCTGATGAAATATCTGGATGAAGTTTTGGTGTTATCCCTAGAACAATTCCTGATGGAGTCATTGAAGTAATTCCGTATAAAATAATTTAAGATACTATTGGTGGAACCTCTTCGTCGAAATTCCTGGTGAAATCCTTGGAGAAATACCCGGCAGAATTTATGAAGTTATTCTGCTTGTAATCCCTGGAGCGATTCCTGGTTTAATCTCTGAAGTAAATGTTTGGTATAATCTTTGGAGTAATTGCTAATTGAATCCTTAGAAGAAACTCTGGTCAAATCAATTTATTATTGATGGAATCCCTGAACTAAAATCTGGTAGATAAATACCTGGAATAATTTCGAATGGAGTCCCTGGAATAATTCCAGATGAAATCATTTGCAGTATTGTTGCCCGACCAGAACCAAATAACAAGATTATAACATATTTCTATCAGCAGCAATTAAAAATAACAGAAGTTGATAAAATTTTGTTATCAAGATGGCTTTGTTCTCAACTTGTGAAATTTTCAGTAACACATTTATAACAACATTTGTTATATTCTTGACATCGCATTTATAAGTTTGTTGCAAATCCCGACCAGAACCACATAACAAGATTATAACACATTCCTATCAGCAGCAGTTATAATAAACAGAAGTTGATATAATTTTGTTATCAAGACGGCTTTGTTCTCAACTTGTTAAATATTAAATTACACATTTATAACAACATTTGTTACATTTTTGACATGGTCTTTATATGTTTTTTTCCAAATAACATCCGATGTCATAAACAGTAACATAGTTTGCAATAATTTTGTTATTTTGTAACATCCTTGTAACACATTCTGTAATAATATTGATATAATTATAACAGGGTTTGTTATATTTTAGATTAATTTGGTGCAAATTTTGTTAGAATTTTTGTTATTTTAACTACTAACGGTACATGTTTTATAACAGCTGGTGATATAAAAAAACATATCAGAGGAACACATTCTGTTATAATCTGGTCGGGATAACATAAACAGTAACATAGTTTGCAATAACTTTGTTATTTTGTAACATCCTTGCAACACATTCTGTAATAATTTTGATATAATTGTAACGGGGTTTGCTATATTTTAGTTTAATTTGGAGCAAATTATGTTACAATTTTTGTTATTTCAACTACTAACGGTACAAGTTTTATAACAACTGGAGACATAAAAAAAACCATATCTGGGAAACACATTCTGTTATAATCTTGTTTCTTCCGTCTGGTCGGGTGGTGGAACCCCTTGAGGAAACTCTGGAAAAAAAATCCTTTTGAAATCCCTGGAGCAATACCTGAGAAAATTTCTGAAAGTATTTCAAGTGAATCCCCTGGAGCAATTCTTGCTGGAATCTCTGAAGGAATTCCTAGTGGAATCCCAGGATAAATTCTTGGAGAAATATCGGCGTAAATTTTTGGGGTAATATTTGGAGTAATTCCTAATGGAATCCTTAGTGAAGTTTTTCTGGTCAAATAATTTGATATTATTGGTGGCAGTCTTCGAACCTACCCTTTGAGAATTTCTGGTGGAATCCCTGGATGAATTTCTGGTGTAATCCCTGGATGAATTTCTGGTGTAATCCCTGGATGAATTTCTGGTGTAATCCTTGAAATAATTCCTGATGGAGTCATTGCAGTTATGCCTATTGAAATCATTTGAAGTTTTATTGGTGGAACCCCTTGAGAAAACTCTGAAGAACTTTCTAGTGAAAACTCTGAAGCAATTTCTGGTGGAATCTCTGAAGGCATTCCTGATGGAAGCTTTGGGTAAATTTCTGCGGTTTTTCTTATTGAATCCTTAATGGAGCTTTTGGTCAAATCAGTTGGTATTATTGGTTGAATACCACGAACAAACCCTAAAGGAATTCCTGGTGGAATCTCTGGAGGTTTTCTTTTTTTTCTGGTGTAACGTCCCAAAATGGGGCAGAGCTTGTTGTGTTCTTATGAGCATTTACATAGTTGGTTATTTGGCTTTACATCAATTATCTTGATAAAGCCTCGCCAACAATATTTCGCCAATTCCCTCGGTTCATGGCCGCTTCTCTCCATCCTCGACTGTGACCCACGCTCTCCAGGTCCTGGTGTACCTGGTCAATCCACCTAGCTCGCTGCGCCCCACGCCTTCTTGTTCCGACCGGATTCGTGGCGAACACCATCTTTACAGGGTTGTTGTCCGGCATTCTTGCAACATGCCCTGCCCAGCGTATCCTTCCAGCTTTAGCTACCTTCACGATACTGGGTTCGCCGTAGAGTTGAGCGTGCTCGTGGTTCATCCTTCGCCGCCACACGCCGTTCTCCTGCACGCCGCCGAAGATCGTCCTTAGCACTCGGCGTTCGAAAACCCCAAGAGCTTGCAAGTCCTCCTCGAGCATAGTCCACGCCTCATGCCCATAGAGGACTACCGGTCTTATGAGCGTTTTGTACATCGTGCATTTGGTGCGGGGGTGAATCTTTCTTGACCGCAGTTTCTTCTGGAGCCCATAGTAGGCACGACTTTCGCTGATGATGCGCCTTCGTATTTCCCGACTAACATTGTTGTCAGCCGTCAACAAGGATCCGAGGTAGACGAACTCGTCCACCACCACGAAGGTATCCCCGTCTATCGTAACACTGCTTCCTAGGCGGGTCCTGTCGCGCTCAGTTCCGCCTACCAGCATGTACTTTGTTTTCGACGCATTCACCATTAGCCCGACTCTTGTTGCTTCGCGTTTCAGGCGGGTGAACAAATCTGCCACCGTTTCAAATTTTCTCCCAATAATATCCATGTCGTCCGCGAAGCAAACAAATTGTCCGGATCTTGTGAAAATCGTGCCTCGACTGTTAAGTCCGGCTCTCCGCATGACACCTTCAAGCGCAATATTGAACAACAGGCACGAAAGTCCGTCGCCCTGTCGTAGTCCCCGCCGAGACTCGAACGAACTGGAGTGTTCGCCAGAGATCTTCACGCAGTTTTGCACACCGTCCATCGTTGCTCTGATCAATCTTGTGAGCTTCCCGGGAAAGCTGTTCTCGTCCATGATTTTCCATAGCTCTATGCGGTCGATACTATCGTATGCCGCCTTGAAATCGATGAACAAATGGTGCGTAGGGACCTGGTACTCACGGCATTTCTGGAGGATTTGCCGCACGGAAAAGATCTGGTCCGTTGTCGAGCGGCCGTCGATGAAACCTGCTTGATAACTTCCCACGAACTCGTTTGCTATAGGTGATAGACGACGGAAGAGAATCTGGGATAGCACTTTATAGGCGGCGTTTAGGATGGTGATTGCACGATAATTTTCACACTCCAGTTTGTCGCCCTTTTTGTAGATAGGGCATATAACGCCTTGCTTCCACTCCTCCGGTAGCTGTTCCGTTTCCCAGATTCTGACTATCAGCCGATGCAGACAAGCGGCCAACCTGTCCGGGCCCATCTTGATGAGTTCGGCTCCGATACCATCCTTGCCAGCGGCTTTGTTGTTCTTGAGCTGTTGCATGGCATCCTTAACTTCCCCCATCGTGGGAGCTGGTTGATTTCCGCTGTCCGCTGTGCTGACGTAGCCATCGCCTTCGCTGTCCTGACCTTCTGTGCCTGTGTTCTCTGCGCCATTCAGGTGTTCATCGTAGTGCTGCTTCCACCTTTCGATCACCTCGCGTCCGTCCGTCAAGATGCTCCCATCCTTATCCCGGCACATCTCAGCTCGCGGCACGAAGCCTTTGCGGGATGTGTTGAGCTTCTGATAGAACTTCCGCGTTTCTTGAGAACGGTACAGCAACTCCATCTCTTGGCATTCCACCTCTTCCAGGCGGCGCTTTTTGTCCCGGAATAGGCGGGTTTGCTGTTTCCGCTTCAGTCTGTATCGTTCCACGTTTTGCCGCGTACCATGCTGCAGCATTGCAGCCCGCGCTGCATTCTTCTCCTCTAAAACCTGCTGGCACTCCTCGTCGAACCAATCGTTTCTTGAGCTCCGTTCCACATATCCGACAACGTTTTCGGCAGCGTCGTTAATGGCTGCTTTGACTGTCCTCCAGCAGTCCTCAAGAGGAGCCCTATCGAGCTCGCCCTCATCCGGCAACGCTGCCTCAAGATGCTGCGCGTACGCATTGGCGACATCCGGTTGTTTCAGCCGCTCGAGATTGTACCGGGGCGGGCGTCGGTACCGTACATTGTTGATGACGGATAGTTTTGGGCGCAGTTTCACCACCACCAGGTAGTGGTCGGAGTCAATGTTGGCGCCACGATAGGTTCTGACGTCGGTTATGTCGGAGAAGTGCCGTCCATCGATCAAAACGTGGTCGATTTGCGATTCTGTCTGTTGAGGTGATCTCCAGGTGTACCGATACGGGAGGCTGTGCTGGAAA
Source organism: Aedes aegypti (assembly GCF_002204515.2). Lineage (NCBI taxonomy): Eukaryota > Metazoa > Arthropoda > Insecta > Diptera > Culicidae > Aedes > Aedes aegypti. Next base: position 153,734,165 of record NC_035108.1, read on the forward strand.
TAGGTGCTACGAATGGCCATGTTCTTGGAGGCGGCAAAATCTATCAGTCGTAGGCCGTTCTCGTTCGTCAGCCGGTGGGCGCTGAACTTTCCAATCGTCGGTCTGAACTCCTCCTCCTGGCCAACCTGAGCGTTCAAATCTCCTATGATGATCTTGACGTCGTGGCTTGGGCAGCGGTCGTACTCGCGTTCGAGCTGCGCGTAAAATGCGTCCTTGTCATCATCAGTGCTTCCGGAGTGTGGGCTATGCACGTTGATTATGCTGAAGTTAAAGAATCAGCCTTTGATTCTTAACTTGCACATTCGTTCATTGATCGGCCACCACCCGATCACGCGCCTTTGCATATCACCCATCACTATGAAAGCTGTTCCCAGCTCGCGTGTGTTGCCGCAGCTCTGGTAGATGGTATGATTACCTCTAAACGTTCGCACCAATGCTCCTGTCCAGCACACCTCCTGCAGCGCTACGATGTCGAAACCGCGGGTCTTCAGTACATCGGAGAGTATGCGAGTACTTCCAATGAAGTTGAGAGATTTGCAGTTCCACGTACCGAGTTTCCAATCGCTAGTCCATTTTCGTCGCTGTGGTCTTTGCCGATTGTTCCGGTCCGTATTCTCTCGTTGACGTTCCTGTGCTGATGTGTTTTTACGGTTGGCTTGCAGGGCCTGACACCAACCCCCTAGATTTCCGGAGGACCATTCCCCCTAAATGTTCGGAGGGCCATAGTGCGCAGTTTAGCTTAGAGTCCTTCTCTGGCACTCGGACGATGATCAGCCGCCCCTGACATGGGGAACAGACGCTGTTGTGAGCCGCTCCTAACGTGGAGTACAGACGCTCCAGGTTTGCAAAAGCAAACCCCCCCTTCCCTGTCAGCATACGACCAAAGTTCCCACCGGGGGTTGGTTACCCGATCTTCCCCAAGGTTACTCGTACCCCGGCCAGTACCACGAGGAGGTAGGGATAGGAGTTGCTGGGCAAGAGGCTAAGGACCGCACAAAGGGGTCTATTTTATTCCTGCAGGTACGCGAGGTACCAATGGTACGCCATGCCCAGCCATTTACCGCGCCATTTACATAGTTATTCTCTGTTAATAACTTCCTTTACCAGTTGATTATTTTAGCATTTGCATATCGTATGGCAGGTACAAAGATACTATATGTCCTAGGAAGTCAAGAAAATTTTCGTTACGAAAAGATTTCTAACGGTGGGATTTGAATCCACGACCTTTACTTTGGTCTCCAGCTGCGCGTTTACTGCTACGACGGCATTTGAGCCCCGGATCCCTGGAAGATGCAAATTCTGCTGGAATTCTGGAGCAATTTCTGGTGGAATTCTTGGAGGAACTGCATATGAAATCTCTGGAAGAATTACTTGTGTGAATTTGTTGAAAGAATTACTAGTGGAAGTCTTATTGAGAAAACTAGTAGTCGTACACCAAGGACTCCGTGGAATATGTTATTTTTATTCCCTAGTAGAAATCAAGATGATTCCTTACGGATATGCATTATCTTTGAGGAATTCTCGGAGAAATTCAGTGAGGAATCTTTGGAGGAATATCTGCCGGAATTCTTGGGGTTCCTGGTGAAGAATTATGGTGGAATCTCATGAAGAAATTCTTGTGGAATTCATGAATTCATTCCAAGACCAAACTATGGAGATTATTCTGATGGAAATACTGATGCATTCTCTCATAAAATTGCTATTTAAGTCCTTTTTCTGCTAGTATGTCTGATTAAATTCCCGGAGGAACAGTCTAGGTGATTTCCTGGTGATATACTTGGAGGAATTCCTGATGAAATCTTTGGAAGATTTCACTTTAAAATTCTTGAAGGATTTTCTGGTGAAATTCTAGGAGGATTTCCTGGTGTAAAAACTTAAAAGATGCTCTGCAAATTGGAAAGTTGAGTTCCTGCTAGAATCTTTGGATGAAATACTGTTAAGTTGTTCAAAAGAATTCTTGATGGAATCCAAATTATGCATTCAGGTAGAATTCTTCTAGAAATTTGTGATAAAACTTTTGGAGAAATCCCTGATAACTTTCAAGGAATTCTTCATAACTCAAGAGGATTTTCTTAAAACCTTTGCGAAAATGATGATGAAATCTCTGCAGGAAATATTGAAGAAAATCCATGGAAACCAGTGATTCACATTTGAAACCAAGGATCCATGTTCCAATCCCATCATTCACACTGAAATCGTAAGATGCACTCTGGAATCCCAAGGACTTCGCTGTAATCTCAAAATGCACACTGATATATTGGTACGGAGTCTTCCAGGATTCAAACTCGAATACCACATTAGAATCATACTAAGATACACACTGGAATCCACACTTACACATCACGATCCACAACGAAATACAACGAACCACACTAGAATCCCTATATCCTTACAAGAATTCCAGGATCCACCCTATAACCCTAGAATCCAGACTAAAACACCAGGATTTCAATCCCACGATCCACACTGGATTCTCAGCATTCACACTGGAATCCCATAATTCATACTTGTTTCCAAGGATCCATATTGAAATTCCAGGATCCACACTGGAGTCCAAAGAACCACACTGGGATCGCAGTATCCACGCTGTGATCTCAGGATTCGCACTGAAATACCAATATCCACGCCGGAAACTCAGAATCTATACTAGAATCCCTGAAATAACACTGGAATCCCAATATCTACACTAGAAACCCAGGATCCACTCTTACTTACCAAAATTCACTCTGGAATCCCAGGGTCCAAACTAAAATTCCACGATCCACATAGAAATCATAGCATCCACACTGCAATCTTAGGATCTTCACTGGAATTCCGGGATACACACTGGTGTTCCAGGATACATATTGGATTCCCAGGATTCAGACAATAATCTCAGTATCCTCAGTGCAATCCCAGGAACCACACTGTAAATTCCAGGTTCCACACTGCAATACCAGCATCTACACTGAAATTTCAGGATCTACACTAGAAACACGCAGATCCACATTGCAATTCCCGAATCTACACTGAAATACAAGGATTCACACTGTTGAATAATAGATGATCAACACTACAAACTTAGGATCCACACAACATATCAGAACCCATACTGTGCCACCAGAATCCACACTGGAATCTCACAATCCAATATCAGTATCCACACTGGATCTAGACTGGTACTCCAGCATCCACACTTTCTAGGGTCCAC